>NC_063176.1:37610785-47610785 GCF_023159225.1 Perognathus longimembris pacificus
GTCTGGGTAGAAGGTGAAGCCTTCCAACAAGAATGCTCTTGCTGATGACAACACAACTTGGTCACACAAGCTGACAATGGAAGGAAGAGCTGCAGGCAGCCAAGGAAACTTCATGGGAATTTTTTTTAAAAATCAGAGTAGACAGAAAAGATGTGGTAAAAGTGACTGAAAGTCAATTTTCAAGACACACACTCACCTTAGAGGCAGAGTCTTCATTCAGGGTTCCTGGAAGGTGTTCAGGAACTCCACAGTTCTGTGAAATCATAAGCAAATTGTCTGTATCATTTATTTTCCTGCTCTTCCTTCTCCCTTTTCCCCCTCTTCCTCCTTTTTCTCCTTCTCTTCCTCCTCAATCTGGGAAGAGAAATTCCACTTACCAAGCTACTAAGCATCATAGAGAAAGGATTGTATAAGAATAGACACGGCTTGGAGTAGAACATATAATGAAGGAGGAAATATAATTTTTATGCAAACAATCACATGTGACATAGTAATTTTAGTTTTCTCTTGGCAGTCTCTGGTTTGAGTCCTTATCATGGGTAGGTCCAGCTGGGCAGGCTCAGGGGGCAAGGTCTGAGTCCATCTGGCAATCAGGAAAAGAATTCAGGTAAGTCTCTTAGGCTGCCTGTGAGGGTCAACAGGCTCTTGCAAGGTCCAATCTTAAAGGCCAGGGAAGGGCAGGAAGACAAATGTGAAGGTATCCCTGAGTATCCTCTGGGGACTTTTCTTTGGCATATGAGAAGCCAAGCTAAGTGTCTTACATACCCTGCCATTTTCTTGTATATAAAACCAGAATCAGTCCAGGTGCCAGTGGTTCACACCTATAATCCTAGCTACTCAGGATCAATACTAGCTACTGAGGTTAAAGGTTTGAAGCAAGCCCAGTTAGTAAAGTCCGTGAATTTTTTTTTTTAAATCTCCAGTTAACTACCAGAAAACCAGAAGAGGCACTGTGGCTCAAAGTGGTAGAGTTATAGCCTTGAGCACAACTCAAGCGCCCAGGCCCTGAGTTCAAGCCCCCACAACCACCACCATCACCAACAAAAGATCAGAACCAGAGCTTGTAAGATTGGTCTAGAAGGAAAGTTCTTTTATTTTTATTTATTTATTTTTTTTAAAAAAGAAAATGGTATTCTTGCTAACAAAGGACCTCTACTATGTAGAGATTTGTTTTAATTAGAAATTGAAAATAGATCTGGGTCCCACAGAGGAAAGAACTATTTTTGTTCAGGAACCAAGAGGGGCCCAGGTTCATTATCAGCCCTCTTGGGAACCAGAGTAGGATTGGCCTTAGACACCGAGGGTGAGGTTGGAAGCAGTCCAGGAATGCTGGCAGGGCCCAAACCCCAAGATCAAGCCCAGCAGTGGGCTGGGAAGAGGGATCTTAGGCTCTGAAGAAGGAGCGAGGGAGTTCAGTGATTATGGGGGTCGGGGCGTGGCACCCATCAGAACCAGGTGCAGCCACTTCCCTGTCCACACCTGCAAGGCCTGCCCTGGTTAAGGCAGAGCGGTCCCACCCAGTGGGAAGCCAGTGAGGTACTTCCTGCCTGGGGCAAGCACTTGGCTCAGACTCAAGTTCTCCTTGCTGGTGCTTTCCCTGGTCTATGCCCAGCCAGCAAGGCCAGCTCTTTGCCCTCCAGATGCATACTTTCCACGCCCCAACCCAACCCAGGCCCTAACTATGTATCTTGGTCTATGCCACTTAGCCTAGCACCAGTAACAAGAAACAATCTATCCTCAAATGCTCCCTTCAGGACTACTATGAGGGGCTTGGGGGAAAAAAAATAGAGTTAAATCAATGACATGATTCAGACAATGCTAAGAAGAGAAATTGCGCCCTCCTTTTAATCCTGATACCACCAATAATCTGTTAAATCTCAAGAAAGCAGATGGGCTCACACCTATAATCCTAGCTTCTCAGGAGGCTGAGACCTTGAAGATCAAGGTTCCAAGCCAGCCGGAGGAAGAAAAGTCTGTGAAAGTTCATTTTCAACCAACCAGTAAAATGCTGAACTGGAGGTGTGGCTCAAGTGGTAGGGTACTAGCTGTGATCAAGAAACCTGAGAGTGGAAGACCTGAGTACACACACACACACACACACACACACACACACACACACACACACACACACGATTTAAGAACCCAAAGAAAGAGTTAGAGCAGCCTATTTGTATGTATTTTTGTCATTCTTAGCCACCGAGCAAATAGGGACAGTCAAATGGTCTCTATAGTGTGCTGGGAGCATGTACCACAAAGGCCTGTTCCCCTTGTTGGTATGTGATTCTGAAGACAGTACCATAACTAAGAACTAGACTCTTCTCCAAGACTGGGGAATACGTGTAGAGGCTGGGCAAGGGTTAACCACTCCAAGAGATGCTATCAAGTGAGGGTTTAACTTTTACACAAGATGCTACAAGGCATGTCTTAACTGTCATGCTGCATTGTGAATTTAGAGTTTGGGTGTGGAAGACCTGCTCTTTTCTTTCTAATCTACACAGGTGTGCAGACGTCTTCAAAGCTCCTTCTAGAAGGAGGTTACTGAGAATTACCTCTCCGGGGGTGGGGGTGGGGAGGAAAAAAAGCAATTTTACAGATCAGATGCTGAGAGAAGCAAACTAAACTCCTTAGATGGAGCCTTGGCTTTCATTTCCAAATTCTATAACCTTTGTCTTTCGTTGTCTTTGCTCAGTGGGGAATGCTCCAACTAAGCATGATTTCAGTTTTGAAAGCTTTGGTTCTTTCCTGAGGATATTCTAGAAGAAGAACATTTATTTAATTTAATTGATTTATTTTTGGTGTCAGTACTAAGGCCTCAACA
The DNA here is from genome assembly GCF_023159225.1 of Perognathus longimembris pacificus. NCBI lineage: Eukaryota > Metazoa > Chordata > Mammalia > Rodentia > Heteromyidae > Perognathus > Perognathus longimembris. The sequence goes on from NC_063176.1 coordinate 37,613,604, forward strand.
CTGTCCCTTAGCTTTTTCACTCAAGGTTGAAGCTCTACCACTTGATCCAGACTGCAACAACTTCTGGCTTTTTGGTGGTTAATTTGTACATAAAAGTCTCATAAGACTTTCCTTCCCAGGTTATTTTTGAACCCGAATCCTCAGTTCTCAGTCTCCTGAGTTACCAGCCACCTGGTAAGAATGGTTACTCATGAAATTTGGGCATGTATAAGGCTGTTGGTTGAGCTTATCCTTGCTGTCTTCTAGCCTATCCCACTAGATACGTTCAGATATTACTTCTTGCAGTTTTCCTATCACTATAACTTCATAATGTAGATGCAATTACGTTGGCATTCCTTCTCTTCAGTAAAAGCAATTAAATGAGTGGGTATCATATTCCTTTTAAAGAAGAAGCAATACTTTCTAATTGACTAGGTTATATACATGGAATTATAATAATCAACAATATTATTGGGGTTGACAGTTGTAACCATACAGAGAAAAAAAATCTTCTTTTCAAATGGAGATATTTGAGTGTTCTTAAAAGCAGAGGGGCTATTTATACATTTAGCCCAAAGCATCTTTTACTTCTTGGTATATTTTTTTCCAGTGATTTGTGGTTAATGAATTATGACAATGACATCTTACCCCTCCCTCTGAAACCAAGAGAGGTAGTTAGCAGATTTCACAGCAATTATTCCCAACCCACTCCGAATCTAAAATGTTTATTTTCTCCAATTTGTTTGCTTTGTTTTTTTCATTTGTTGACATTTGGGGGACTTCTGAGTGAAATTGCCTGTTGCTCTGAAGGCAATAGAATTGAAATTGGAGTCAGGAAAATCCTGTTTGGTTCAGATACTCTCACTCCTCCTCATAGAACAACAGCGATCCTTCTTTCATGGAGCCTTTTCAATTCCCTGCTTCCCCTTGACCCCAAGGCTTTTATTTGTGCCAATGCTGGATCCTGAACCCAGGGCCTGGGCACCGTCCCTGAGCTGTTGTGCTCAAGGCTAACACTGTCACTTTGAGCCACAGCTCAATTTCTGGTCTTCTGGTTATTAATTACAGATAGGAGTCTCACAGACTTTCCTTCCCAGGCTAGCTCTGAGTATTGATCCTCAGATCTCAGCCTCCTGAGTAGCTGGGATTACAGGCATGGGCCACTGGCGACTGGCCCCCAGTGCTATTTTTATTTATTATTTTTTTGGTACTGGTCCTGGAGCTTGAACTCAGAACCAGGACACTGTCCTTGAGTTTGTTTGTTTGTTTTCCTCAAGCACCCTACCATATAAACAATACCTCCACTTCTGGCTTTTTGCTGGTTAACTGGAGATAAGAGTCTCATGGAGTTTTCTGCACAGGTTGGCTTTGAACCACAATCCTCAGACCTCATTCTCCTGAGTAGCTAAGATTACAGGTGTGAGCCACCAGTGCCAGACCTTTCTCACGCTTGGCAAGTACTCTATTACCACGCCATATTTTCAGGCCTAGCAATACATGTCATAAACAAAAGCAAGGCTACTGCCACGGTACTCCAGGTTTGTCTGATCTCCTGTCTGTAATCCTGACAATGCAGAGGATCTCAGGGAAGAGCAGGGCACACAGCAATGGGTTTGAAGATGGAGATCCTGGTTGAGCAGACTGGAGTAAGGAGGGCTGTGCTCAATGCTGGAAGAATTGGCACATGGGAGAGTGATTCACCTTGTTCCGAGTGGTTTCAGTGACTAGAAGTAGGACTTAACTGGAAAACAGATTTTGGTCAAGATGAAGAACATAGCAGGCTCTCAGTCTGCATAGACATTGAAGGAGCTGCTCTGGAAAGCTTGAGCTTATCTGTAAGTGAGGAGTTCTTGATACAACCTAGATAGCCATTTAGTTGAATTTTCATGATGGTGTACAACCCATGTGTATAACAATAATTGTCCCCCAAACAGTAAAATTACATGCTTTTTAAAAAGTCTCCATTAGATAGAAAGGGGGAATCTAAATTTCAGCCAAGTTAAAACTTTCCCAAGTGACAGACCAGATTAGGCTGAGCTTGTGTTCTTTCCACTGGTCACCATTAAGGTTGGTTCCTAGAGCAGCTTAAAAATGCTAGTGGCTCATGCCTGTAATTCTCCACTCAGGAAACTGAGATCTGAGGGCTGAACTTCAATGGCAGTCCAAGCAGGAAAGTCCATGAGACGCTAATCTCCAATTAACTACCAAAAAGCTGGAGGTGGAGATGGAGCTCAAGTAGTAGAGCACCAACCATGTTTGGAAAACACTCAGGGTCAGCATCTAGGCCTGGAGTTCAAGCCCCAGCACTGGTACATATACAAAACAATTTCCTTCCAATCTGAATACTCTTGAGTCCCCCTGGAAAATGGTCATCTCTGAAAGATTGATCCCCTACCCTATTGCTTCAGGCCCATAAAGACACCAGGCGGGAACTTCAATATGTGAACCTGCTTTGATATGCAGGCACCAAGCAAAACCTCAATATAGGAACCTGCTTTGATATGCAGGCAGGACATCCAGCTATAAACAACCATTTGTGGGCCAAATGGAAAAGCCCCAACTTCCTAGACCTAGTGGCACTTTCAATACCCTGCCTCCTTGCTCAGACCCCATATAAGCCTGGTCCCAAATTCACCCCCTCACACAACCTCTAAACCCCCGGGAAGGTCTATGCCCCTCGCTGTTCCTCAATACACAGTCTGGCTTATTTCTTTTCAGTTCTCCTCCATTTTCCCAACAGTCTCCAAATCTGTGCTTAGATTCTAAGGTGCCAAAGCCAGAGAGATTTTCTAAAGGTCAGTGAACCTCATGCTCTCAAATTTAACCCAGTGGCCTACTAGGTTCTGTTGGCGATGGCTAGCTGGTCACTGATCTGTTTTCTTTTCTTTCTTGGCACATGGTGAAAATCCCTTTTCCAGTTTTCCTTGATGTGAAAGGTCAGCAAAAATCGTGCAGGCCTCCCTCCTAGACCTACCCAGGGACACTTCCCATGCTCCCCCTGTATGGCTGCTGGATGTTGATAAATGTATTTTCTATCTTATAATTTTGACTATTCTAAGTTCTCATGTAAGTTCACAAAGACACATTATTTGTCTTTTTGTCATAGGCTTATCTCATTTTAGCATAATATCTCAAGTCTCATCTATAGGATAGAATATGACAAAATCGCCTTCTGTAAGGTTGTGCAATCTTCTGTTGCAGGTATATACCGTGTTTTGTTTCTCTCTCATCTATCAATGCATGCTCAGGTTGTTTCTAAGTCTAGTTCTTGAGCACAATGCTGCTGTAAACATAGGTATAAAAATGTCTCTGTGAGACCCTGTTTTCAATTCTCTGGGGTATATACACAGAGGTGGGATTCTGGATTACATGGTCATTCCGAGGAACATAGGCTGAACTTCTTGAAACGGCAGATATTGAACCCCTTTTTTCTGGTGAAAAGAAACAGAACTCTAATACAGTTCACTATTAGATAACAGAAGATGTCTGGTTTCTCCCAATTCTCACGCTTTTGATCCTACCCAACTCTTTCCCCTTGCTAAAGGGAGATCAGCTTCAAGCAACAGTCAGAAAAGTTTCACACAGATGGTTGTAGAGGTAATGCAGGAAGTTAGAAGCTGTTCAAATGGTAACCTAGGATTCTGTCTTCATGTTGTTTGGATTCTTTAGGATTTTTATTTTCAAGGTAGTTTTTAAAAATCAGAAAGTTTCATATGCAACCCCTTCCCCCATATTTCAAGATTATTTTACAAATTGGAAAATTTAGAACACATATCCAATCTCTAATCCCATAGGCAGGTAGAAGTCATCTCTTCCCTAGTTTTCTGTAGACTCAACTGTTTTTTGTTTGTTTCTTTAACATTAACATGCAACAAATGTCACATAGCTCTGTGTGTGTGTGTGTGTGTGTGTGTGTGTGTGTGTGTGTGTGTGTGTGTGTGAATTCAGGTCTTGAGCTCATGGCCTGTGTGCTATCTCTAAGCTTTCTTTGCTCAAGTCTAGTGCTCTACAACTTGAGCCTTAGCTCCACTTCTGACTTTTTTTGTGGGGTGCTTAATTGGAGCTAAGAGTCTCACTAACTTTCTTGCCTGGACTGACTTTGAATCACCTCAGATCTCAGCCTCCTGAGTAGCTAGGATTACAGGTGTGAGCCACCAGCATCTGGCTTTTTGATGCTCTTTTATACTTGAAGTCTGTGGTATCATTGCAATAAAATCAATGATTAAGGAAGATCTGTTCCTCAGCCCTTTCTTAAGAGCTGGTTTTGAGGCAGTTAGAATTCCTTCGGAAGCCAGCAAATCCTGAAGAGTAACTTGACAAGAAGATTTGATGAAAGTCCTTGCATTCCTAGTTGGTACTGGTTCCTCCTTGTGAGGCATAGTCCAATCGAAATTTATTCTCTTTGGTCTCCAATTTCCTTTCTGCAACAGAAATAGGGGATTTGTTGTTCTGTGTTCTACTGAAAGCCCATATAGTGCAATGGATTGGCTTGACCCCACGGGTCAGCTCCCTTCCTCATGTACGAGTCCCTGCAGCAGGCACCATCAGGGTCTTGAAGCTTGCTTGGGTCCAGACCACACACACCCATCAGCTGGTCACCAGCAGAGCAGAGGGGCTGGGAGTAGAGGGTCAGCAGGGCACAGGACCTTTGCCTTCCCCAGCAGGGGCAACTCCCATGCAGTTGGGTTCCTGGCTTTGACTCCGTCTTGGGCAAATGCTTCTTCAGGTGCACTTGCTTCCAAAGGTCAGGACCATGCCAAAGGTTAGGCGTTCTACAGATGCGCACATGAATGCCATAAACAAGTACTTCCTATTACCTACGGTCTAAAAAATAACATGTAATACGAAGAGGACACGGGTCTCCCCCAAAGCTGTGTATTCTCATGCTATGACAAGGGCGGGGATATGAGGGGGTGGGGGCAGTCCAGGCAACACATCTAGCTGGTTTTGCCTCTTCTATGGATGTATACTATTAGGGTATATGATCATTTTGGGGCAAAATATAGATGTACATTTAAAAACATTAGTGATGGAAGGTTTACTTATTTATTTTTCCAGTCTTGGGACTTAAACCAACAGCCTGGGCACTGTCCCTGATATTTTCTTCCTCTCTCTCTCTCTCTCTCTCTCTCTCTCTCTCTCTCTCTCTCTCTCCTCTCTCTCTCTCTCTCTCTCTCTCTCCCTCCCTCCCCCTTCCTTCCCTCCCTCCCTCCCTCCCTCCCTCCCTCCCTCCCTCCCTCCCTCCTTCCTCCCTCCCTCCCTCCCTCCCTCCCTCCCTCCCTCCCTCCCTCCCCTCCCTTCCTTCCTTCCTTCCTTCCTTCCTTCCTTCCTTCCTTCCTTCTTTCTTTCCTTCTTTCTTTCCACTAAAGGCTAGCTCTCTAGCACTTGAGCCATACCTCCATTTCTGGCTTTTTTTTTCCCCCAGCTGGTTAATTGGAGATGAGTCTCATGAATTTTCCAGCATGGACTGGCTTTGAACCACAATCCTCAGATGTAAGCTTCTTGAGTAGCTAGGATTACAAGCGTGAGCCATCTGCATCCACCCTGTGAGGCCTATTTTTAATGTTCATGACAATAAAGGGGCACGATGCTTGGTATGAATAAAGGAGAGGTTAGACTTTCTAAAGGGAAATATTAGGTTAACTAAGAGTATAGGGGGCTTGGATGTAGCTTAGTGGTAGCACAATTACCCAGTATGTGAGAAGCTTTGGATTTCATTTCCAGTGAGAGCCTAAAACAAAGAAGAATCTTCTACTTCCAGCCAAAATAGATCAACAAAGACAAACAAAAATATACACATGAAGGAATAGTACTGGACAGAAAATTGGACACCAGCAATGAAGGATTGGGGTCTCTGATCTCCTCACTAGGGTTTGGGACCAAAGTCTCATATATGTTAAGCAATTGTTCTTCTACCAGCAAACTATAGTCCAAGTGCCTAAGGAGTCCAGATGGGAGGGCCAAATGAGGAACAATAGACTGGAGAGCGCTTCCAGATCACAGTACATGATGGGGAATCTGGGAAGAGTTGAGTGGTAGTTTTCTTGAATCACAGAGATATCAAGATAGTGAATTTCATGGGTCAGAGAAAGAGAGAGGAGAGGGGCACAGGGCCTCTCTAACTATGTATAGAAGGGCCCAACCAGGGTGTATACGGAATGAAATAACCACAGACCGAAGAAAAGAAGTTACTGAAAATGTCAAAGGGTACACTGCCTGGAAATTACAGTCTTTTCAACAAATGGTGCTGGAAAACCTCACTATCTATCAACAAAAGCAAACAGCAAAAGCATCCCATTGATTTAGATCTCATGCTGACAAACATTAACTCAGAACAGGACATTGGCCTAAAACTACAACAATCCATGCTGTGTCTAGAAGAAAATCCAGGAGAAAAATCTGTGTCCCAAGTTAAAAAAAGATTCTGAAACTATAGCACAAAAAACAAAACCCATAAAAGAAAAATATGATAAATTGAGTTTGATCAAAATGAAGCAATTCTGCTTTTTAAAAAGATACTACTAAGAAAATGAAGACAGGGGCTGGGGATATAGCCTAGTGGCAAGAGTGCCTGCCTCGGATACACGAGGCCCTAGGTTCGATTCCCCAGCACCACATATACAGAAAACGGCCAGAAGCGGCGCTGTGGCTCAAGTGGCAGAGTGCTAGCCTTGAGCGGGAAGAAGCCAGGGACAGTGCTCAGGCCCTGAGTCCAAGGCCCAGGACTGGCCAAAAAAAAAAAAAAAAAAAAGAAAATGAAGACAAATCACAAAACTGGTAGAAAACATTTCAAAACCTCATACTGGTAAGTAAGCTTTGTGTCCAGAATTCATAGAGAACCCTAAAAACATGTCAATTGACCTAAAATTGGGCAAAAGTTTCAGATAGATATTTCATATGGGTGGTGAGTAAGCTCATGAAAACATGTTCAAAACCATTAGTCAGTAGGACATTGCAGATTGAAATCATGAGACCCTACTACTCAGCCATCAGAATGGCAAAACGTAAATGACAACCACACCAAATGTTGACATGTATATTGGAGAAACTGGAACTCTCATTGACTGCTGGTGACCCCTTTGAAAAACAGTTTAGCAGTTTCCTAAAAAGTTACATAGACAGCTACCATGTGATTTGGCCATTCTATTACTAGTTATATAAGAGAAAGGAACACATAGATCCCCAAAAAAGCTGATATAGACATTTATAGCCACTGTATGTGTTATAGCCAAATGTTGAAAATAGTATGATATCTCTTGAGGTGAATGGCTGAACAAACTGTGACACAACCATATAAACTTCTCTGTTCTAAAAGGAATTGTGTCATTGATACACACAACAATATAGATTTAAAAGGAGTTATATTGGGTTAATACAGCCAGAGCACACAAACAAAAGAAACAGAAAAAAGCATGTATGTATTCAATAATTCCATTCATATAACATTGTAAATACAAACTAATCTGGAGTAATTAGTAGTACTGTAACATAGTATGATATTGTATCTGGGCTCTTCAAAAATCAATTATAAATTTCAAAATAACTAGAAGAGCCTGAATGATTCCAATACAATTCCAATATTTGAAGAGTTGGAAATAGAAATTACTTTGGTTTGATCTTTACACATTGCATACATGTAATAAATTGTAATACTGTACCCCATGAATAAGTTACAAATATTGTTAATTAAAAAATGAAACAAGGGCTGGGGATATGGCCTAGTGGCAAGAGAACTTGCCTCATATACATGAGGCCCTGGGTTCAATTCCCCAGCACCATATATACAGAAAACGGCCAGAAGTGGCGCTGTGGCTCAAGTGGCAGAGTGCTAGCCTTGAGCAAAAGGAAGCCAGGGACAGTGCCCAGGCCCTGAGTCCAAGGCCCAGGACTGGCCAAAAAAGAAAAGAAAAGAAAAAAGAAACAAAACCAGCCTCTGGTGGCTCATGCCTGGAATTCTAGTTACTCAGGAGGCTGAAATATGGGGATCATGGTTCAAAGCCAGCCTAGGCAGGAAAGTCTGTGAGACTCTGGCCTCCAATTAACCACCAGAAAACTGGAAGTGGAATGGTGGCTCAAAGTGGTAGAGAGCTAGCCTTGAGTGAAAAAGCTCAGGGACAATGGTCAGGTCTCAAATTCAAGCCCCACAACCAAGAACAAAATAACGTGAAACAAGGTAAGCACTGGTGGCACACATCTGTAATCCTAGCTACTCGGGAGGCTGGGATATGAGGATGAAAGTTCAAAGTCAGCCTAGACATGAAGATCCTCAAGATTCTTAACTCCCGTTAACTAGCAAAAAGCTGCAAGTGGAGGTATGGCTAAAGAGGTAGAGTGCCGGCCTTCAAAGAAAAATCCAAGCAAGAGTGGGAGGCCTTGAGTTTAGGTCCCAGCACTGGCACACATGCACACGCGTGTGCACACACATACACTACACACACACACACACGTGAATGGTCTGGTGCCACATGTCTGCCATCTCAGCATTTGGGATGTAGAGGCAGAAGGACTGTGAGTTCGAGGCCAGTCTAGGCTGCAATCATGGGTTCAGGTTCAGTTTGGGATGACCTTAGAGAGATCCCATCTCAAGAAAACAAGAGCTGGAGATGTAGCTCAGTGGAGTGTGCTGCCTAGCATATGCAAGGCTATGGGTTCACTCTCCAGCACTGTCCTCTCTATAAAAAATTGAAACAAATAATAATAATAATAATGTAAATTCTTTTTTAAAAAAATCCCCACCTATCTGTACACATGAATTAAATCTCAAGTGAAGAGAAGACTCTAGAGAACTTGGGGAACTTAAGTCCTGCCTCTTTGGCCCTATCTTTGCTCTTTAGATGTGGCCCCTTTAGCATCTTGCAGGGTAGATGACGTGATTTGCTTCAACTCTGAAAGTATAGAAACTTTCAGTTGCAGTGAGAGTTATTGAGGGCAATGAATGACAAGTTTTTGCTTTAAGCATCCCATTGAGGTGAAGGGTTGACCACATTTTAGTCATCTCAGAAAATGTGGAGCCATTTGCAATCGAAAAGGCAGTTACATTCTTTTTCACATACATCTGGTAATTATGACATCGATGCTCTCCTTCCCAGGCAGAGTACAATACAGCTACTATCTACCCAATCCTGGTGCCTTTCTACTTTCTGAGAAAGAAAGGGTTTCAAGTCAGGGTTTGGTTTAATAACAGTTGTGGTCAGTTCTGTCTCTTTCCCCCTAGACCACTTTTTTGTTTCCCCTCCTTAACCTTGATGGTGCCAGTTGTGTTTGACCACAACTGAGCTTGCAAAAGAAGAGATCATTTTCCCTCCATTTTTGTCTGTAGTCATAGTTAGTAATTACTACGTGCCTAACACTGGGGGAGGGTTCATTTTATATGTTAACTTGCCTGGGCCTATGGACCCAGAGATCTGGTCAAACATTGTTCAGTGTACTTTTATGAGGTTTCTAGATGTGATTTACATTTAGACAGTGAACTTTGAATGAAGCATATTACTTTTCATAAGAGGGGTAGACTTCACCCAGTCCATGTAGGCCTACATAGGACCAATGTCTGACCTTCGGTGGACAAGACTGTTTCTCCATCGGTAACATCGACTTCCTGGCTCTGCAGCCCTAGGACTGCAACTGAGCATCCAGCTCTCCCTCTCCGTCTCCTCTGTTAGATTCTGGATTCACCCCATCTTCCACGATCACTAATTATTTACAGTAAACCTCTCTCTCTTTGAATGTATGTTGTATTTGTTCTATTTCTCTGGAGAACCCTGACTACCACATCCTATGTGAGCCCTTAAGGGCATTATTTCATCAAATTTTCTCAAGAATCCTGTCAAGTCTTAGAGGGTTTACTCTTGCACAAGTAAAGGAGTGGCAGTGACTTCTGGCTTGTTGGTGGCAGAGCTGTGATTATAACTGGGATGAAGCTCAGGGATGAAGCCACTTTGCTTTCTCACATGACTGCCCTTGGCCATGTCTCAGCCCCAGCTGTCTGGAGTCTGGCTTTGATACAGACTTTGTCCTTCTGTTGGAGGCTCCTGGAAGACAGCTCTGTGTCTACCTTGGAGCCAGGAACACCATCTATTCTCTGGCAAACTCAGGCAGGATGTTCCACTTGCTAAACCTAACTTTATTTACCAAAGGAATGCACATCACATTACCCCATCGCTTGATATCCTGTCCATCTCTCTGCCTCTCTGAATAGGCACTCAAAAGTGCCTATTTATCAAAAAGATCATCTTCTCATAAAAAAAAAAAAAGAGGGCTGGGAATATGGCCTAGTGGAAAGAGTGCTTGCCTCCTACACATGAAGCTCTCGGTTCGATTCCCCAGCACCACATATATGGAAAATGGCCAGAAGGGGCGCTGTGGCTCAGGTGGCAGAGTGCTAGCCTTGAGCAGGAAGAAGCCAGGGATGGTGCTCAGGCCCTGAGTCCAAGGCCCAGGACTGGCAAAAAAAAAAAAAGATCCCAGTAAGCTGGGCATTGGTGGCTCATACCTGTTATCTAGCTACTCAGGAGGCTGAGACCTATAGTAGGTCAAAGGCAGCACATAAAGAAAACTCTATGAGACTCCATCTTCAATTATCCAACAAAACACGGGGCAGGGGCATGAGGCTCAAGTGGTAGAGTGCCAGCAATGAAAAAGAAAGCCAATCAAAAGCATGAAGCCTCGAGTTCAAGCTGTTGTTGCAGCACATTAAAAAAACAACAACACTAAAAAACACCTGAGTACATTACAGGCAAATCTTAGACATTTTCAACTTCTTATAGAATGAGTTTCTCTATCTGCCACCTGGATGAGTTTCCCTAAGGTGCCATATCCAAGGGCCCTAGCCTGAGGGGTTTACAGAACAGAAATTTCTCTCAGTTCTGTAGGCTGCAATTCTAAGGCCAACGTATTAGTAGGCTTGGTTTCTGATGAGGCCTCTCTGGCTTACCTCATGTCTGAAGAGAAGCCGCCATGTTGGCAAATCTTCCTTCCTTTGGCCGGCAGCCTGCTCCCAAACAATTGTGATCTATTTTCAAGAACAAATGTACTTTCTAACTCCAAGAATTAGGTTGACAAAACTGATGACACATAGATGTCTGTTTTTATATGATTTAAAGTCATTTCAAAGATACATAAAACCAAATCACTAAAAAAAACCCTCAATCTTGTGCATCAAGAATAATTCAAAATTTTAGAGGAAAACAGAAAAGCAGAGGTCCAGAGTCTGAGAAGTCAACCCCATCACTTTCCCCCCTTCTTGTCTCTTAAACATTTTAAAATAGAGAATGGACTACTATTATAGAGTTAAGTTAAAGAGGAGAAGGAATGGGAAAGGGAAATCAATGGGAATCAAAGCTTAATACAAGCTTTTCTAAAACAGCTCAGAAATTTATAAGGGACTTATTCTGTATTGGATTTCTGAGAGTCCGCAGAGAGGACTGGAGCTTGTAGCCCAGTGATTGATGCCTGCCCTCAGCAGTACCTCTATCTCTTTCCGCTCCTGAATCCTTAGACAAATTTTAGCTCATTTCACAAGCTCTCAATCATATTCATAAGGCTGAGACTTCAAATGGGGCATGGTTAGAACTCTAATCGCTACTCTAGGAAGAACTGATTTCCGTGATGTGTGATATTGACAGCAGTTTAATTACTTTAGGGTAATGATGTGAAACTCAACAAGGGACTGCTTTGGCATTGGCTATTATGTGCAATAGTTAATATGATTAAGTGTGTTGCTTTGCAAACTCTCTTGTTCTAGTCTCTGTACAAATATTTGGGGTCTGTCTTCTGAGCTTATTGTTTGATCCAAGTATCTTTTCCTTCATTTTTATCTCTTGGGGCAGAATGTTTTCTGGAAAACTTTTACAAAAATGAAGCAGTGGAAGCATTTTCTTGTGGGTGTAGATGCTGGTACTGGGGCTTGAACTCAAGACTTTGAGCTCTTACCTGGCTTTATTTATTTTTTTTTTTGGCCAGTCCTGGGCCTTGGACTCAGGGCCTGAGCACTGTCCCTGGCTTCTTCCCGCTCAAGGCTAGCACTCTGCCACTTGAGCCACAGCACCGCTTCTGGCCGTTTTCTGTATATGTGGTGCTGGGGAATCGAACCTAGGGCCTCGTGTATCCGAGGCAGGCACTCTTGCCACTAGGCTATATCCCCAGCCCCACCTGGCTTTATTTTTGCTTAAAGATGGTGCTTTAGCAATTGAGCTATAGCTCCACGTCCGGCTTTTAGTTGGTTAATTAGAAAGAAGAGTCTCATGAGCTTTTATGCCTAGGCTGGCTTCAAACTGTGATCCTCAGATCTCAGCCTCCTGAGTAAGTAGGATAACAGAGGTGAGACACCAGTGCCCAGCAAGAAAGGACTTTCATCATCATCTCTCTCTAGTCACTTGCTGTCCTTGCTTGGCTATTTATCTTTTGCTGTCTTCTCCATTCTGCATGCCTTTTTGGCTCTCCAAAATGAATTCACGTTTGTAAGTACTCCAAAGGACGACTGGTTAGGTCCTTGATCTCCAGCTTGGTGCTATTGGGAGCTTATGTAACTTTAAGAGGTGGAACCTAGTGGGAGGCTTTTAAGTCACTTGGACTTGATTTCAATAGGAATATGGGAGGTTAGTCTTGCCCTTGCTATTGGCCATTTTCTCACTTTATCCACTTCCTCAGATCTTGGACAAGAGGTGAACAGTTTTGTTCTACCATGTGCTCCTTCCTGCACATGGCCTGATCCTGATCCAAATCGGATCATGGCCTGGAACCTCTAAAACTGTGAGCCAATATAAACCCCTCTCTTTATAAAGTTGATTATCTCTAGTATTTTTATAGTGACAGAAAAGCTGACTAACACGTTTGGCAAGGTCTTGCAGCATTATTTTTGTGCACAGCATGTTGCAAAAACAATCTAAAAACAGAAATCAAGAAAAGAATCAAAGATAACCTGGGATTCTGATGTCTAGTAGCTTTTCCCATATAATCTATATGAAAAGACACTGGTGATGAATTCCTGGATTATTGAAATTCTGCTACCTAAGCCTAGTATATGCCATCCCCCATTGAGTTCAGATAAAACGTGTTCATATATCACCAATAATAATGTTAAAAAAAACCTCTAAAACAATCTTAAGCACTTTTCCAAATGTATCTAATTCAGTCATTCCTTAGCAAAACTACTTTCATATAGCCAAATGTATTACTCTATTAAATATAAATATTGCATAAATATTATGCAATTCTCAATAGCTCTGAAGTTGGTCCATTTCTCTCATCTTGTATCTGATTCACTGTTCTCATGGCTGCTCTAAGGAAAGGGATTTCTTCTGATTAGGAAAGTGAAGCCGTCCATAGGACAAAAAGTAAGAGAAACAGATTCTTCTAGAACCTGAAAAACTTGTATTTTTCTCTTTCCATTTAGCTATTGTTATTATTTTTGAGTTAAAATACATTTGTAACATGAGGGGGGTTCATTGTGATATAAATAGATAATGAAATAACTAAATACACACTATACACTTTGAACAAATTCATCCTCTTCACCATATTTCTACTTCTTCCTTCCCTACTCCCGAGGTCTTAAGAAAGTATTTTGTGTACCACTACTATATATACAATATATACTATGCATATGCTACATACATATACTATATATACTATCTATCTATCATCTATTCTCTCTTTACCTCTCAGAATCTTTCCCACCTTTACCCTTTTGCTGATCCTCTCCTAGACAGACATTCATGTCCATTACTATTGTATCATCACCATCATCATCATCATCATCATCATCATCATCATCATCATTTTAGGTCTACACTCCATAAATGAGTGTGAACACGTGCTATTTGGCTTTTGCTTAGCTATTTCTTGGTGGTGATGGAGTATACAGTGCCTATCATTGTGAGATCCCAGCAGAATATTCTTTCTAGTAAGGAATTATAGGATTTAAAAATCTAATATTAAAGCTTGTCAGATTTTAACTTTAAAATTTTTGTGTTTATGAATTCCATATTTGTTAATTTTTTTGTGGGGGGTGAGGGTGCGGGAAAGTGGATCTTGCTGTGTAGCCCAGGAACTCAGTATGTAGCCTCACATTTGTGATCTTCCTGCCTCCTTTGCCTAAGTGCTGGGCCCACCGTGGCAGGCTCAAAGTTAATGATTTTAAAAATCAGAACAAATTCAGACCTAGAGAAGCTGCATGAATGACCCAGCAAGTAGGCTGCAGAACCAGGCTTAGACATCCTTGCAGTTCATTCCTTCAAGAATACCTTTATCAGTTCCTGTTAGTCCAGAGCAGACCCTCCTCCACTGTGAGACTATGCACAAGAGCATTTCAGCCATAGCCACTGGGAACACTCAGCTGGGAATTCATGTCAGGCTTCATCTACCAGGTTCCTCTTCTCAGAATACTTTTGGAAGTTGGGACAGTGTCAGAAAGCCAAGTTAAGAGTCCTGGCCATTTCAAGAAATTCTGAGAGCTACATGATGTCTTTGATGATGAACACCAAAAGGAGAGAGCCAGGGAACCAGCCCTAAAACCTTGATATTTAAAGCAGTTGTCTGTAGACATAATGCCCTGGTTAGATCAAAGGGTGGAGCCACACAATCCCGGGGAACAGGAAGACTGAAAGGGGGGTGGGAGGAGGGCCTTTGTGCCGGAGGCCTGGAATCCGGATGGCTTGGCAGGCGGGGTTGCTGGCCTGCTGGGGAGGGGCTGAGGCCCAGCCCGTCTGTCCCCTGCATGCCTTGCCTGCCCTCCGTGCCCCACACAGTAAGAAGTCGGACAGAGCCCCCCTTCTCTCCACCCTCAGCCTCCTATCAGTTTCTTTAGTACATTTCTAAAAAGAATTTCTTAGGTCCCAGAGCCTTGTGCTTCAATGCTTGTTCTCACTGCTGAATGCAGTTAGCAAAGGTAAGTGCCCCAGTTTAACTCTTGGGGCCTTTCTCTCAGCATGCAGTTTCCTAAACAAATATTTCATCGGTCCTTCAGGTCACATTCTTGACCTTGTTGTTTCAGGTGCCTGATAATTCTGGCCTCATGACAGCCTGGCTAGCTCTGTGCTCCCCCATTCCAGTCAGCTCCCCTTCCCTCCTGTCCCCTAGAAGCTTTCCCTGGGCTTTTTTTTTTTTTTCTGTCGTGGCCTCTTTCTCCATTAATTGCTTTTCCTCTGCAGCCTTTGTTTTCTTTATCAAAGTGCTTGCTCTGAAGGTTTAGACTTCAGATTCCTGCCCTTGCTGCCCTTGGCCTGTTCATTATTTAATTTTTCTTTCAGTCCCTTGCCTGTCAGGCAACCTCATTGTTTTCTTTCTTGAAAGTCTCCAAACAGAAATTACAACCTTGTCGATAAGTGTGTGTGTGTGTGTGTGTGTGTACAGGAGTGTGAGGTGGCATACACACATATACATACATACACACACATATCCACAGATGAGTTCACAGAGTGTGCTTTGGACCTAGCCATGTTCTTAGAAGCACTGAATTTTGCTGATAAGAAGACTTGCTGGCCCTGACAGCAACACCATCCCTAAAAGCTCCACCTTTACTTTGCAAGTTGTTGGGACAGGTATTTATTTTCCTCTAGTTACTCAAGCAAGTATCTGTACCAAGTCGCTTCTAGAAGCTTTCCAGCATTGTACCACGCTAATGAAAGGCACTTTAGAGATCTAGCGTTGTTGAAGGGATTGCACAAGATGATAGATGTCAGTGGCTTGGAGATACAGTTACACAAGCAAGTGGTTACACTAACTGGGAAAGACAATACACTGGGACTTGAAGATGAATGTTCTTTGAACTTAGGAAAGTTATTCTGATCTTTGTTTTTTCTTCTTTTTATTTTAAATTCTTACAGTCCAGATATGTTCAACATTGTTAGGGCTTGAGTTTTATTCTCACCAAATTCTTACGTTGAATCTTTAACCTAGGAATGTGGCTATCATTGGGGATAAAGGTCTTTAAAGAAGTGACTAAGTTAAAATAAGTTCATCTGGGTGAGCCCTAACCCCCTGACCGTGTCCTTATTAGAAGAGATTAGGACAGAGTTATACAACAGAAGAAGACCATGTGCAGATGTAAGAGAAGATAGTTGTGTGTGAGCCAAAGAGAGGCCTCGGAAGAGACAAACGCGCCCTGGTGACGTCTTCCTTGCAGACCTCAAGCCTTCAGAACCATAGGAGAATAAATTTCGGTTGCTTAAGCCACTCACTATGTGGCACTTAGTTATGGTAGCCTTAGCAAAAGCATACAGCTTTGGGATTTCAAGATGGTTCTTAGTTCTAAATGGGCAATGAAATTAATTGTGTAGAAATTTCTGGACAGGAAATGGCTCTTTTGTCTCTCTACAAGTTTCTAGGCACTTAATTCTCTTATAGACAAGCAAAAGACTTTTAAACCTAAAGGTTTATTCTTTTTTTTTCCCCTTTTGTTTTCAAATATTGAAATGTTCATGAGCAGAAGAATGACGTTCCCCCCCCCCCCCCACACACACACGGTTGCCTCTTAATCTCCAGATCCTCTGACTATGTCACCTTATATGGACAAAGGGACTTCACAGAAGTGATTAAGAATCCCTACATGGGAAGATTTTCCTGGATCATATTGAAATAGAATCAAAGGAGAGGCATAGAAGGAAATGTGATGACAGAAGACTGTCAGAGTGACAGCCCTAAGCCAGACTCCATGAGAAAAGGAATCATGAGACAAGACAGGGGTGGGGGTGTGGAGCTCAGAGCCTGGCACTGCGTAATGAACGCAACACGAGAATCAAGAGAATTCACATTTCCAATGTGGCTACCAATCATGTTTCGGCAGGACTTTGCCCCGTGAATGGGTTAATCTGTTCATGCATTAGTGGGTTCTCTCAAGAATGGGTCTGTTGTAAGTGCCCTTCTTACCATAGGATACCCTGCCCTGCCTCAGCACTTAGCCAGCAAAAAGGCCCTCATTGTAGACACTCCCAGCCTGAGATCCTGAATAAAGCCTCAAGATCTGTGTTATTTGGTCAGTACACCAGAAAGAGAACCAAGATGTCCTTGGAACATCACCTACCACGCCTGGAACACCATTCCACTAGCACTTAGAGAAATGTTGTTGGCTATAGCCACTCACCCTCCCCAGTTTTTGTGATTCTGAAGTGCTGCTGCATTGCAGAGAGCTAGCAAGGTCTAGGGATGTCCTGAATAAGAAGTTCAGGGACTAAGTGGGGGAGGGGAGGAAGTGAACAGGACAAGTGCAAAATTGGCCTATCATAAAGTGAGACTGCCAAGATGAAAGGACGGTGACAGGAGAGAGAATCGAAGAAAGTGAGTAATGGGTGGGGTCAAAGGGATCCAAGAGGAAAAGTAGAGGAAAAAAAGAAACCTGAAAGGAAACTTCCTCTCCTTCCATAACTGCTGCTGGCTACAGAGCTGACCTGGACAGGCAAGAGGCCACTTGGACATCAATCCAAGACCCTGTGGGAGCTGCCCTTGGGTGGACAGTGGCTGGAAGGGGTCTGAGAAACAGGGTCAGAACTGAATTTTCTTTGCTCTCTTCCCCCAGAGCTGCTAGTGATCTCAAAGTGGCTTTCTGCAACCCAGAGTATTAAAAGCTCCAACTCAGAGGCCCTGGTTCTGGAGTCAGGCCTTTTGTATTTTTAAAAAAATCTCATTTTATACTTCTTTTGTGTGTGCTAGAGCTAGGAGCTTGAATGCTCTTCGTTTACCCCCCCCCCACACCACTGGCAGAGCTAGTGCTTGCTCTACCATTTGAGCCACACCTCTACTTGCAGCCTTTTGCTGGTTTATTGGCCATAAGAGTGTCTCCAATTTGTCTTTCAGGATTAGCTTCAAACTTCAATCCTCAGGTTTTGCAACTATTTGAACTAGTTTTCTTCAGAGACCTGAGGCTAAGACCCTAGTCTATACATCATTTCTGATAACTAGAGTGTGGCTTATTTAGTTTAATGATTATAGTGATGATTTAGTGATTATCATAATCACTTGGAACCAATTGAATTTTCACCCTCTTAATGTTACTTAATAAGGAATTTAAGGGTTAGAGGCGTAGCTCAGTGGTAGAGTGCTTGCCTAGAATGTGCCAGGCCCTGGGATTGGTCCTTAGCATTATGAAACAAAGAACTTTAAAAAGGACAAAAAAGAGAGGAAAACTTCTTTAAAAAATATAAGGAGATATGTGTTGAATATGACTGACATATGACTGTTGAGTATGACAGTGTGTGATCTACATACATATGTATGCATATATGCTCGTACAGTGCTTCCACGTTCAGATTTCTACATAACTAAGAACAAAACGTTTCAGGGTGTTTTTCAACAAATCCACATAGTCTCTTTTATTTTGATTTATTTTATTTTAATTTAGTCTTTTGAAGAGCAGATCTCCCAATGAAGCGCAGTTCTTAGCTTTCTAGTTAACTGAGACCACACTTACAAGGCTCCTCTCTTTGGTCTTGCTTTTACCCCTTCCAATTGACTTTTGTTCTTATAACCATTCCTTTGTGCAAGTTTTATCCAGGGAAATTTGTTAAAACTTTTTTTTCTGTGTGGTTTTGAATTGTTCTTCCCCCAATCGCCTCTGGTACATGGCGGCTCTCAGGGGGGCTGGGCTCCTTGCTTCCCCTCCCCTTTCTTTCTGGTAGACACTGGGTGGTCTCTCACACACTTCTGGCCCTGAGGTGTCACCGGACAGCTCTGTTCAATGTTTTTCACACAGTTCACTTGTATATCCATTTAGGAACTGACATATTCATTCCCATGCTTTCTCTTCTAGGGGCTGGTTATTTTTCATAGGAGATGGCATTGTCACTCTACATTCTTACTCTGGGTAGCAAATCTGTGCCCGGACAAGGGAGATGTGGCTTTGTCAAACCCTGGTTCTAAAGTTGAGTTCTATTTCTCTGACCCTGATGTTGGAGGACAGAAGAGGGGTCCGATTTCATCTGGGCTTAGACAATTGATTTAAGAAGTTGCTCACACTGTGCTTGCCATACATGTGATCTGGGTGCTCGGTGCTTTTCCAATATTAACAAATTCAGTTCCTACAACAACCTTATAAGCATGGTGTGATAGGTCTTTATTGCTTGTTTGTTTGTTTTTGTGTTGGTCCTGGGGCTTGAACTCAAGGCCTAGGCACTGTCTCTGAGCTTACTCAAGGCTAGCACACCATCACTTGATCCATACCTCCACCACTTCTGGCTTTTTTTGTGCTTAATTGGAGATAAGAGTCTCATGGACTCACCTGCCTTGGCTGGCTTTGAACTGCAGCCCTCAGGTCTCAGCTTCCTGATTGGCTAGGATTATAGGTGTGAGCCATTGGTGCCTTGCTGAGTCACAGTGGTGCAGAGAGGCAAGTGAGTGGGGTTTTCATAAAGTCACACATTTAATAAGGGGTGGGGCCTTATCATAAAGTGAGGCCTATCATAATTAGACCCTCTCTCAAGAATTAGACCCTGTGTCTGAGCTGTAAACCACCATATTAGGGTGAAAAGAATAGGCACATGACTTGGGTTGGTTGTATGTTTTCTCTGTTCGTATCAGAACAAGTTTTTTTTTTTTTCTCCAAGTATTGTACAAAGAGTGCTAGAAATCCTCATAGAAATTAGTCCATAGATCTGCCTCTTTTCTTGGGCAAAGACAGGTGAGCTGGGCGATGACATTTGTGTCTCTTTTCATCATATTATTTCCCGCATCCCCTCTTACAGCTTTTTGTAAGTTTCTGCATCCACACTCAAAGTCTAATTTATGTTTTGAGAGCCACACCCTTTTCAACAAAACCCTTAGATGCCCTACATAAATAGAAAGTGACCTTTACCCATGAAAAGAACTTTGAAATCACAAGCAGTAATATACTGTGTAAGGAAAATAGCCTTTGATCATTTCTTAAAAATGTAAATCATTTCCCATGATGAACAATCTGACTCTAATGAGGCCCTATAAGTGCAGACTACAAAGACCCCCTGAGCATTAGAGAAGAATTCCATGCATGCTGATCTCTGATATATTTCTTCCAGTGGGGCCTGTGGGTTGGGGAGGCAAGAGGAGGGTAAGGCTGGTGAGAGAAATGACCCAGGGTATTCAAGTTAGTCAATTAACATTTCTCAGATATCATAAATGGGCTTCAACAGCATTGTTTTAAACTATAAACTAGGACCCATGAGTCGACTCTGAGATTAGTGGAGAATCGGAAAACTGAAAAATATAAAAAGAAAATTTAAAAAGGAGTCCAGAAATTATGACACAGAATAAGGGTAGGCAGGGTTTCTAAAGGTATGAGTATTCAGAATATGTATACTAACCTGCAATATAAAACATATTTCTCTAATCCTCTTCTAAAATTTGTGGAATACTCCAAGGTCTAGAACCAACCACAGCATTCTCTCTACCCCTGAGAACTTAAATGGAGACAAAAATGACAGCAGTGTTTAGGGGATTTTATACAGATAATCAGGAAGGTAGGAGTGGGAAGCTCTTCTCGGGAAACGTAAGCTGGATTAATTCTCTGGGAGCAAGTGCCCATTCTTGTTAATAAAGATTGAGTTGTAAGGTGAGGTCAAAGGACAAAGGTCAGAGTCTGGGAGGTAGATGTTTCTACATTATGAGTTCAGAGAAGAGGATCTGAGATGCCATCAACCACTGAAGGCCAATAGGAAAAATAGGAATAGAGTACAAGAGGAACGGAAGAGGAGAATAGACTTCAAGTGACAGACCAAAAGTCCAAACAGAAGCACAGGTGTTGGCTTTGACTGGTCTAGTATTTGAAGCATTATGAACTTCTTACAAAAATTGGGATTTCCAGTTTCTCTAGAAAAGTTAGAAGACCTGGTGGCTCTGGGTTTCCAGTCATGTGTAACAACAGCCAGCGGGACTTCCCAGTACATGGGAAAGCCACTATTTCACTTGGCTACGTTAAAATTAAATAAAAATCCAAACGGCGTGCTTGTGGCTCATCCTAGCAATGCAGGAGGCTGAGATCTGAGGATTGAGGTTCAGAAGGAGCTCAGGCAGGGAAGTCAGTGAGACTCTTCTTTCCAATTAACCACTAAAAAGCTAGAAGTGGCGCTGTGGCTTAAATAGTAGAGCATCAGCCTTAGGTGAAAAAGCTGAGGGACAGCACCCATGCCTTGAGTTTAAACCCCAGTACCAGCACAGACAGACACATTAAATAAAATATTCAGCTCCTCAATTTACAATAGCTTCATTTCAAGCATTCATTAACAACCTGTTGCTTTGAACTCTGTGTCTGTGTGTGTGTGTTCCTTGCAAAGTACAGAGTGATATACTTACAAAAACTGCAAATGGTAGCTTACAAAATTATTAGAATAGATGAGGGTGGGTTTCAGTTTTAGTTGGTTACTACAGAGAAAAATTTCAGAAAAACAAATCTTATTTGACAGAACCAAGAGTACCACATCTAAGGATTATAACTAACTCATGTCACAAGCAATGAATACATTTCCAGAAGTTAATGTCCTGTTAGAATTCATCTAGTTCTGCCCATGTATCAGAGGATACAAGGAGAAACTGAGTGACTGGGTTTAGATCTAGGAGTCAATTGGGACAAACCGGATCCAAACAAATCATTTGTTTTGAATTATTCAACAATTCTAAATCAGATAAGAATCAATATATATATATATATCATATGCATAAACAACAGTCTTCAAATATTGATATTTGAGCCCAGTAAAACATCTTACACACAAGTGCACAATCATACACACACACACACACACATACACACACTTAACTTGTCAGAGCGTAACGCAGATTGCAGGAGACCTAAGGGGAAAGCATAGAACTGTTGGAGTTATTGTATAATAAGAGATTTGGGAATGCAGGTTGTATCTTAGCAGATTTGAAGTGTTATTTGCTCTGTCTTGGTTAATGTGTTATTTGCTTGGTCTTAGTTAACTGGCCTTAAGCTCTTTTGCTGTGGAAATGCATGGAAAACATGAGAGGCAACTGAAAGAATTCTTTTGGCAGGGAGAAAATTTTATTTTTCAACCTACATTTGTCCATTGTTGTCACTATCTACATTTTTTTCCATCTTCACATATGAAAATAATCATTCCTCAGTTCAGGAAGTCTGATTAAAAAAAAAAAAAACATCAGCTAGCCTTCAAAGGATCCAGCACCCTTCACAGGGTCAGACTAGGCCAGAGACAGCTGGGAAGGGGCCTGTCCTGGGAGCAATCTGTACTTTCCTGCCTGGTGACCTCCTGGAAATACGGCTGTATGTTATCTGAAAGGAGCAAGAATGCGTGTCCCTAGGAGCTAGGAACAAGCTCATAGAGGAGAACTTGAATCTCTAAGGACAACTGCCTCATCTTTCCTACAGTTACAACCCAGTGCCTGAGGCTTAGTGTCTTCTGTGAAGTCTTGGGGTAAAAGGACAAGAGTCAAGGTCCTGTCCTTGGCCCCAATTTTTAACCCTAGGCAAAATTTTTTGTATTGGGCTGGGGATATGGCCTAGTGGCAAGAGGGCTTGCCTCGCATACATGAGGCCTTGGGTTCAATTCCCCAGCACCACATATACAGAAAATGGCCAGAAGGGGCGCTGTGGCTCAAGTGGCAGAGTGCTAGCCTTGAGCAAAAAGAAGCCAGGGACAGTGCTCAGGCCCTGAGTCCAAGCCCCAGGACTGGCCAAAAAAAAAAGTTTCAAGATTTTGATTTAAAAGAAAAACTTGTGTCATTGACATGAAAAAGAAGGCAAGGTTAAAGTGTCACAAACAGAAGACTAGGCCCCTGTATTTAAAAAAAAAAAATTTTTTTTGTATTGATGAGTTTATGTTTATTCAGGTAGAGGGCTCCAATGGACTCAGTCTCCCTTTTGATAAGTATAGAATTTATATATGCCTTCCTTATTGGATCTATATTATGATAATTATAAAAATCAGCCTTTACCCTTTTTATTTATTTACTTTTTTGGTGTTGATCCTGGGGCTTGAACTCAGGGCTTGAGCACTGAGTTTTCTTGTTCAAGGGTAGTACTCTACCACTTGAGCCACAGCTCTATTTCTGACTTTTTTTTGTTTGTTTGTTTGTTTTGGTGGTTTACTTGGAGATGAAAGTCTCACCATCTTACTTGCTAGGGTTGGCTTTGAACTGCAATCCTTAGATCTCAACCCCCTGAGTAGCTAGGATTATAGAGATGAGCCACTGATGCCTGGCAAAAATCAGTCTTTCTCTTAAGACATTAATTTAGGACATGCTCCTAAATAATTACAAGACAGTAATAGAAATCAGAAAATTAGCACTGACATATCAGTGCCACCTCATCTGCAGACCCACTCAAATTTCACCAATTATCTTACTGAGTCCTATAAATTAAAGGAACCCAAAGCAGGGTAACTCATTCATTGATTAGGCCGTGTCTCTTTAGTTTGCTTCAGTTTGGAACCATTGGAGCAATTCTTATGTGCTTTTTCTAATGTTCATGACCTTAATTCACTTAGTTTTTCAATGAGTAAGTTATAGCCTGATCACTCATCTTTGGAAATGAAATCTTATCAGGGCCATTTATTATCTACATGCTGTCTGTGGCTACTTTTGCAGGTCAGTGGTAAAGCAGAGTAGCCTTAACAGAGACTATAGCCTGCAAAAGCTAAACTGTTAATTTCTGAGACCCTTACCTAAAATGTTTGCAAGAAGTCAAGAAAGAGAAATAAAAAGTATAACTATTATTTGAAAGGAAGAAAAGTGGTTTTATCTTATTGCTTACATAGAAAAGCCTGCAGAACCCATAAAATTACTTCTAGATCTAGTAAGAGAGTTTGGCCACATTGTAAAATACAAAGCCTTTATTTTTTTAAAAAAATTTTTTATTTTCTATATATCACCAACAAACTTTGAAATTTTCTTTAAATACCAGGAACAAAAGATATTTAGGAATGAATTAATGAAGGGCATGCAGTATCTGTTCACTGAAAATAAAAGAACATTACCATTTTCAATTATCAGTCAAACGTCCTACATTATCATTGCCATCCTAATAAGAAATCTACCAATCTTAAAGAAAAATAAATTGACAAGCTGCTTCTAAAATTCATATGAAAATACAAAGTTAGGATAGCCAAAACTATATTGAAAACAAAGTCAGTTAAGTTACCACATGATTTTTAAGTGTAGTCCCTTTCATGCTGTGTTAGAATAGCTCTGTGTGGCTAAGGAAATATTGCAGAGATTGGTGGAATGTAGCTTCTGAGGTTAAGTTATAAAAGACATTACAATCCCCATGTTTGTTTCTCACTCTGTCTGTCTCCCACTTTCCTGATCTTTCTCTTTGAACACTTGTTCTGTGGAAAGCCAGATCTTCTGTCATAAAGATGACCACATGATAAGGAATCAAAGCCCTGCTAAACAGTAAACAAGAAACAGAGACCTCTGTTACATTAGAGCTCAGAGCACATACTTAGTCCCTGCCCAGCCTCCAAAGGGCTGCAAGCTTGGTCAAGAGCTTGTAAGAAATCCCAAGATATAACCACCCAACAGAGCAGCTTTAAGATTCCGGCACTTAGAAATAATGGGAAATGGTAAGTAAATCACTGCTAGACTTTTGAGTAATTTTGCTATATAGCAAAAGTTAATGTACATAGGGGCTGGGGATATGGCCTAGTGGCAAGAGTGCCTGCCTCATATACATGAGGCCCTGGGTTCGATTCCCCAGCACCACATATACAGAAAATGGCCAGAAGTGGCGCTGTGGCTCAAGTGGCAGAGTGCTAGCCTTGAGCAAAAAGAAGCCAGGGACAGTGCTCAGGCTCTGAGTCCAAGCCCCAGGACTGGCAAAAAACAAAACAAAACAAAACAAAAAAAAACCAAAAAAATCTATCTTTATGTACATTAACTTTTTTTTTTTTTGCCAGTCCTGGGCCTTGGACTCAGAGCCTGAGTGCTGTCCCTGGCTTCTTTTTGCTCAAGGCTAGCACTCTGCCACTTGAGCCACAACGCCACTTCTGGCCATTTTCTATATAGGTGGTACTTGGGAATCAAACCCAGGGCTTCTTGTATACGAGGAAAGCACTCTTGCCACTAGGCCATATTCCCAACCCCATAAAGATAGATTTTTATCCTACTTGATGGTGTGGCATTGATGAAAGAACTGACAAGTAGATGCATGGAAAACAACAGAGTCTAGAAACAGAACTCACAATTCTATCAGGGATAGTCTTTCCAAGAAATGATTTTAGAAAACCCTTTCTCATATCAAAAGTAACCCAGTATAGTGCCACATTTCCAGCATTTGGGAGATAGACAGGAGAGGTACCAAGCCATCCTGAACTACGCAGTAAGATTCTGTATCAAAAAAGAAAGAGAAGGAAAGAGGGAGGAGGGGAGGGGGAAGAAGGGAGAGGGCTGGAGGGAAAGGAAAAGAGAAGAAAGAAAGAAACAAAGGAACAAAGAGAAATAAGTAAAGAAAGAAAAGAGAAGACAAAGCATAGCAAACATCTTGACATAAAGACTTCTTAGGAAACTAAAGGTACTGTGATCACTAATTCTGTGTTAACAATGGGATGTACCTGTGTGTGTGCATATCTTACTTATTCTCTTGAGAATCTTAATATAGGCACTATTCATAAAAGAAAATAAAATGACCATATTGGAGCTTATCAAAATTGTAATACTTTATTTATGAAAAAATACATAGGAAAATGAAAAGACAATCTGTAGTAACACACATGCACAAACACATATATCCACCCCCCCCAAGAGGTCTGTGGGTGCCGAGCATACAAGAGGCCCCTGAGTTCAATCCTAAGTACTGCTGCTGCTGCTGCTACTACTACTAATAATAACAATAATGACAATCAGAACTACTATATGGTCCAGCAATTCCACTTCAGGGTATGTATCTAAAGGAAATGAAATCAGACCTTAAGTCTTACGCTCATTGAGCCATTTTTCACTATAGTCAGGATATACAAACAGCCTAAATGTCTAAAGATGAATGTATCACAATTGGTCTTGTACATGCACAGTGAAATACTATTTAATTTTTTAAAAGAAAGGAGGAAAATACCCCCAAATAAAAGTCTGCCATTCAGATAACATAGTTGAATTTGGATGAGATTCATAGAGGTTAAGGAGGAAGTAGGAAAGAGAGCTAGCTGCTCAAGTGGAAAAGAATCACAAATGGAAGGAGTTCAATTCACTGGACATGGCATCCTACAGTTGCCATGTAACTTGGACCATATTCCCTTTTTTACCATGTTCCTTCTTATTGAGGACCATCCCATAAGTGAGGTAACTGGTGGTTTATGACTGTAATCCTAACTACTTAGTAGACTAAGATCTGAGGATCAAGTTTCAAAGCTAACCAGGTAAGGCAGAGTTTGTGAGACTCTTATCTCCAATAACCACCAAAAAGCTGGCAGTGGAGAAGGAGCTCAAGTGGTAGAGCACTAGCCTTGAGTGAAGGATACTGATGTGTTTCATAGTCTTTGCATTTCTTCTAACTATCATAGGCAGACATGGTTGGATAAATTCATAAAGAGAAAAAGAGGGAGCTAGAAATTAGAATTTTTTTGAATGAGTACCTGAAGGTATCATGAGAACCAAGCCTAGCAGAGGGTCAATGCACAAAATAATAATCATGCGTTGCTTAACTGAAGTGCACACTGAAGAAAAAAATAAATAAATGTTCTCTTCTCAAAGCCCTATTGTCTCCCCCACCCCACCTCCTAACAGTGGAAATGTTTAAATATGCTTTTTGTTGTTTTATAGCCATGTGCATTTAAGCTGGGCGTGTCACTATCACATTTTATTAGCTATTCCTCATACCAGCCCTGTGAGGTTAGCGCTGTTATCTGACTTTACAGGCGAGGGCACTGAGAGGTGAGGAGCCTTGCCCGGGATGGGAGAGCAGGAGGAGGCCCGGAGGCGGAGGCTTTCCCTGCCCAGCTCCCACCTCCAGCCTGCTTGGTGACTGACTGGTCTACACAACTCTGCCTGAACCTGCAGGACGAACTGCATTGTTCCACCTAGGATTTTGAAAATAATTTTAAGGGTACAAATGCCAGAAGAGATAATGGAGTTAGCATTGCAATTCTCTGGTGTGATTACTTTTTGTAAAAAAAATAAAATAAAAAATTGTTAGGTTTCTTATGGCTAAAGCTTTTGGAAAAGTTCATCTCCCAGGATGCACTCCATTCTTTCCCATGCAGATATTGGCTTCCCAGATGTCCTGCCCTGTCCAGCAACCTCATGGTAGAGGCCCTCCCTGAGGGTACAACCTTTATAGTACTTGAAAGGCGCAAAACAATTTTACAAACTTAGAGAAGAAACTTAGAGTTTAATTAAGACAAATTTAGCATGGTCCATGAACTTCCTAAAATTGTAAGTACGGTGGCACTTTACACCCCAACATCCTCAAGGGACACTTGAAACTGCACATAACACCAAACTTGATGTATACTTCATCTCGCCTGTGATGAAACTTAGTAAGCAAGGCATACTAGATTAATGATATAAAGTAATAAATCAGAACTATTATGACAATATATTCTTCTTCTGAATCTTTCTCCAAAAAGAAAGTTACTTTAAGAGGATGAGGTTGTAGTTCAGGAGGCCCTGCGTTCAAATTCCAGTACCACATAAATAAATAAGTAAATAAATGAATTTTGTTTTTTGACCATACAAGCACTCAATCAGATGGATAGTATAAACAGCGTGGCTACTCTGAATAAAGGGAAGACTCATGTCCCAATGGGATTAAATAAGACTGCATGCCATTTCATTACAGTACTCAGAACCGCATGTGGTTGAACACTTATGAGTTATTTCTGGAATTTTCTGATTTAACTTTTCAGGTAACTATGTTGCCCATTGGCAAGGGAAACCATAGAAAGTAAAGTTGTGGATAAGGGGCAGCACTGCAAAAAGAATGCAGATAGCATGCTCTTTTCCTGAGAAGAACAAGCTTCCAGACTGTTCTGAGAAGTGAGCATATCCCTCATAGTTTGGGAAGTTGAAGCTCAGGGGGTTTAGGGACCTTCTTGAAGCTTTGCATGGCAACATCTTAGCTCTTCCTCCATGGCAGGATTGGGACCATTATTTTGGTTTTGGAACATGTGAGCAGTTTGAAGAATGACACACATTGACTCTTTACTTCATTAGGTTTGTGCTAAAGAATTGGCTTCCCTCAAATGGTGGCCTTTACCAAGATAAAATTGGTGTTGCTCTCATCTAAACAAATGAGTGCTTTAGAGCCTGGAGGACTTTTGTTTGACAATGGCCCTCACACTTCCAGGTGCCCTTTCCCTTAATGGTAGAGGCAGGCGGAGAGTTCTCAGAATTCCTAGTTCCCATAACTCTGCCCAATGTAAGTAGTACTACTGTGGTATCACTCACTAGGTCCCTGTGCGATGCTGGGTGATTCAATTAAGACAAGTGTTTTTCAGCCTTGGCTGTTTTGAGATTCACGAGGGAGCTTTTAAAACTCCCCTGCCTGTGTCTGGGTTGTGCCCTAGATCAATTAAATCCAAGTCTCCGGAGAAAGGATTTACTTAAGAGTATGTTTTTAAGGCCTGATTCCAGTGTGCAACCAAAGCTAAGAACTACTGACAGAAACAAAGGAACAAAAACCCTATTTCTCAGGCACCTATCACGCACCAGGTGTTTTATGTACATTAGCTCATTTATTCACTGATTCCGGGAAGTTGTTTAAGTTCTCGAAAAACATGAAAGCACGTGTCAGAGTTCAGCTCGAAATCCAGGACATCCTAATTCCCAAGGCGTGCTTTTTATCTCATGAACAGATGCTTTCCTAAAAGCTATCTATGAAACATAAATTTAGTGAAGATTAAATATGGATGACACCCATTGAGTACCTGGCACACAGTAGGTGAGCCCGAATAAAAATCTCGATTCCCACCTCTCTACCTAACTCATTTTTCCTCAAAGGTTCTTTGTAGCTCATGCTAGGATATGGTCAGGGACTTCATGTTAATCTCAGTTAATCTTAATGTTAATCTGCAGTTACAATGCCTTTGCTCTAAACTAACCATGTGATGTCACAATTTCACTCTATAGAGAAAGAACATAAATTAATGGAATTATGTAACCGAATTTGTGTCCTTTGTACTACATGCATTTTGTACAGGCTCAAGAGTTAGGAATTAGAAATAACGAATCCCTAGCAATACAGAATTAAAGAAACCTCAGGAAATTCCTTCAACAACAAGTAGATGAATACCGTTGTTATAGAAAGATGGCCATAGGACCTTGATAAGTAAAGCAATCCATTATAAAAGTCTTTCTATTCCATATTTTTTATAAATAGAGAAAAACTGAAGGCATGTATACTGAAATAGCAGTTTGGGTTGTTTCTGAGTGGTAGGATCAAGATGATATTTTCCTCTTTTTCTCTCCTATAGTTTCTAACTTTTCTGAACTTGGGGTCTCAAGCTTGCTAGGCAGGTGCTCTACCACTTGAGTCATGGCCCTTTTTTTGTTTTAATTTTCTCAGATGATGTCTTGCATTTTTGCCTGGAGCCAGCCTTACACCACGGTTCCTCTTTCTATGCCTCCTTGGGAGCAGAGAAACACCGGTGTGGGCCGCCACACCCAGTTTATTTCTTGACATGGGGTCCTGCTAACTTTTTGCCTGGGCTAGTCTCTAACTCCTGTTCTTTGGAGTGGTTAGATTACATGTACCATCACACCCTTCATTTTTTGGGGGGGGGGGGGGGGGAGGCAGTCCTGGGCCTTGGACTCAGGGCCTGAGCACTGTCCCTGGCTTCTTTTTGCTCAAGGCTAGCACTCTGCCACTTGAGCCACAGCGCCACTTCTGGCCGTTTTCTGTATATGTGGTGCTGGGGAATCGAACCCAGGGCCTCATGTATACGAGGCAAGCTCTCTTGCCACTAGGCCATATCCCCAGCCCACACCCTTCATTTTTTAAAAAACATTTTTATTACCTTTAAGTAGTTGTACAAATGAGTTGCCATTTAACAAAGCAGCTTTTGGACACAATGCATCTTGATCAATGTCACCACAACATTCATACCCATCTCTCCCCTGCACACCCCTTCCTCCACTCTTCTTAATTTTGTAGGAAATACATTGAATTCTTGACTGTATTCTCCCTCCTCTTTTCTTCGTCTCTCTCTACCTCTTTCCTCTTGACCCCATCCTACCCCTTTCAAGTACCTGCTTCCTGCTGTTTATTTTGTTGAACTTCGACATTTTTCTACAATGAAGATTGTATAAATAAGATTGTCCTTGGCTGCAAATAGTAAAACCCACAAGCTCAGTGGTTCAGCAGTTTGCCAATGCCAGCACCAATGTCTGGAATGTTGTTGGCTTTTTTTTTTCTTTCAAATATGGCCCTGCCACCCCCTCTTTCCCACTTGTCACATATATACTCAAAGTTCTGCCCCAGGAACAAGAACTCTAGGCCTGACTTAATCCAATTGACCGGATTTGTGTCAGGTGACCACCCTGTGGGAGAGTCTGGAGATAGGATTGAGTCAGCCTCTTCGCAGAAGTATTGTTTTTATGTGCATATATGAAAATATCACCATAAATGTTATGTAAGATGTACTTATTATTCTTTTATATAATTTTTGTGTAATAAGTACTAATAGAAAAGGAGAAAAATTAGAGTTACTAAAAGTTTAAAATAAGTTGTTTTGCTTTTTTTTTTCCTGGACTCCTACAATCCTTTGCTCTCTCCAGCTACCTTCCACCCACACAGACTGCAACCATCGGCAAATTCACAGTCAGGGAGCCAAGGGGGTGAGGAAGAATGAGGAAACCTGAGCGGAGCTGCGCCCTCCTGGCTGGTGGGAGTGGAGAGATGGGCAGGGGGCCAGGGGACTTTTGTTCAGCTCACTTCATCCGGTCTCACAGCTCTGAGGTTCTGGCTATGACAGCTTATCAACAGAGACTGTGACAACTTCAATCCAGATATTATTTTATTTTCTAGGCAGTGCAGAAGTAGTCCTACAATTCCATCTGGTTTGCTTTGGTCTCAGCAGGCCAAAGACACACAAGGCCATGACACTTTCTGAGGCCGAGGCAATGGACTCCATTGCCTGGGTTCAAGTCTTGGCTGGCCACTTCTTTGGACCTATTTCTGTTTCCTCCACCGTCAAATAGGAATAGTAAGAGCATATATATCTTAGGGTTCTTATGAAAGATTGCATGTGTCAGTATTTGACAAGTGCTTAGAAGGTGCTTATCACATAGAAAGTGCTATGTAAGTATTTGTTTAAAATAAGTAAGCACAGGAGAGGAGAGCAGCTATAAGCCGTCTGGGCCCTATTTGTTTGAGGTTACATCTTACTTGAGAAAAACTTACAAGGAAGGCTGAGTTTTCTTTACTTTCTGATGCTGCACTTTGTGGTCTCCCTGGTGGAAAGGAAAGAGTATAGGAAGGTAAGAGCTACCAAGCACCTGAAAGGACCCCAAGACTCATTCACAACATGAGTAGCAGCTCATTTAAATAACATGCAAATGAGTAGCTCATGTAAAATAGCTACTTAACAGATAAGACAACTGAGGCTCAGAGGGATGAAGTACTAGACCCTAGTCATGGCCTACAGAAGATGGAGCTGAGATTCAATGCCTCCCCCTCTCCTAATGTGACCCCAAAGTCTGACAGTCCCTGTGAAGAGTGACATTTTCCATGAAGAAGTTTTTTTCTTTGATCCTTAAAAGTTAATATAGACATTAGGGCTGGGGATATGGCCTAGTGGCAAGAGTGCTTGCCTCGTATACATGAGGCCCTGGGTTCAATTCCCCAGCACCACATATACAGAAAATGGCCAGAAGTGGTGCTGTGGCTCAAGTGGCAGAGTGCTAGCCTTGAGCAAAAAGAAGCCAGGGACAGTGCTCAGGCCCAGAGTCCAAGCCCCACGACTGGCCAAAAAAAAAAAAAAAAAAAAAAAAAAAAATATATATATATATATATATATATATATATATATACATTAATCCCTAGTTGAAAGACCCGTCTTTTTTTTTTTTTTTTTCTTTTCCAGTCCTGAGACTTGAACTCTGGGCCTGGGTGCTGTCCCTGAGCTCCTTTTCTCAAGGCTAGCACTCTACCCTTGAGTCACAGTGCCACTTCTGGCTTTTCCTGTGATTTAATTGGAGATTAGGGTTCACAGCCTTTCCTATGCGGGCTGGCTTTGAACCATGATTTTCAGATCTCAGCCTCCTGAGTAGTTAAGGCTTAAAGCTTTTACGTGAAAGGATCTAGTAACAAATCTTCCTGTAAATTTTCTCTATACTGCATACTGTGTTTTCTTACAGTAGGATGCAGCTCTGTTGTTCAAGGAGTAAATTCCAGAGCTGGTTGCCAGTAGAACTCACACCTGTAATCCCAGCTACTTAGGCTGAGATCTGAAGATTGAGGCTCTAAGCCAATCTAGGCAGAAAAATCCTCCAGACTCTCATCTCCAGGTGATCAGCATAAAAGCCATTAGTGAAGGTGTGGCTCAAATGGTAGAGCACCAGCCTCAAGTGAAAAAAGCCAAATGAGAATGTGAGACCCTGATTTCAAGCCCCAGTACTGGCACATAGTAGCAAAAAAAAAAAAAAAAAAAAGAGGGGAAAAATGAAAGAAAGAAACTCTAGGCCTGAAACTAAAATTCTGGGGGCTGGAGGTTCTCCCCTCCACCCCTTCCTTCTCCTCTCTCCCTCCTTCTCTCTGGAATGCTGTATCTAAAGATGACTCTGTCTGGGTCCTAATATAGCTGAAGATCTGGAGCCCTTTCTGGTGATACAGGATGGGTTTTGCTGTTAATCCCGGACATAACTTCCTTGGAGCTCACAACCAGTTTAGGCCAGCTGAAACCATCAATAATTAATGCCAGGAATATCTTTGCAGGTCCAAATTCCTCCCTGAGCAGCAGCAGAATTCCTTTCTGTGTTCTGATCTGTCCTTACCATTTTTGCAAATGTCTAACTCTTATTCAGTGTTTTTATTAATGACTGCAATCATGTTTGAGCTGACTGTCCAGGCTCAAGGAGACTTCCCTGTTCTTTCCCTTTAAGAAAAAAAGAAATCACTAAACCCCACCCTACTCCACCCTTAGCCTCCAAAGCTCTGGAGTCTGTGGTGCCTGAGATAGAGCCAAGATAAAAAAGAATTGAAAACAAAATAAGCGTCCCCCCACCCCCAAACTTTTGTTCTCAGCTCATACACAGGCCCACCCCAAAGCCCAAAGCAGCTAAGGGAGGAGGGAGGTAAGGGAACCAGTGTCACCCCAGCCCCACAGGAGCCATTCCCCTGGCCCCTATCCTAGGTCAGTCCCAGCCCTATCCCAGGGCTGTTAACCCTTTCAGGTGGCCAGGGTTAGCCCTCCTGCTCCAGCTCATCTCCTCCCCTTTGTTCCCAGGGCTTCCCTGCCATTCTTCTTCGGCCAGGGGGTTAGAGGGTGCAAAGAGCCCCAGCAGCTGCCACGAAGCTGTGGAGTGCCTGTCCTGTGGGTGGGGCCGGCAGCGGGCTGGGGAGCCAGGGGGAGATTAGGTGAAGCGCACCCGATGCTCTGGATCCAGGCCAGGGTCTTTCAATGATTTCTTTATGTGCTTTGGGTGCCGTGCTGATTGGCATGAGACCGCAGCCATTAGGTTTCACAATGGTTTGCCATGTTACGGTTCTAAACATGTGAACTTGTCCACCCAAGGAACTCTGTTTTGTTTTGTTTTGTTTTTAAACCATCTTTTCCCTTCTGCCTCTCCCTGGGGAACTTCAGGGAAAAGCACTCCAAGAGAATTAATCAAAATGACTAGGTAATGCTCTAAAAATAATAAATGTTGTTATAGTCTGGAGCTCTTTCAAGTTTGAGCTCTTTTTTGTTTGTTTGTTTCTGAGTGTGAAGATCCATATGTCAAATTTCGTGTGTGTATGTGTGTGTGTAGGGGTGCTGATCCTAGGGCTTGAACTCAGAACCTCTTTTTCCACTCAAGGCTGGTGTTCTAACACTGGAGCCCCAACTCTACTTCTGACTTTTGGGTAGTTAATTAGAAAAAAAATAGTCTCATGGACTTTGCTGATCTTCAGATCTCGGCTTCCTGAATAGCTAAGTGAGAGCCACTGGCACCTGGCTCATGTGTTATTTTTTATTAAAGGGAAGTAGCCTATTGCATGGAGACAGGCGTTATTAAAGCATATCAATGAGTGATTCTCAGAATACTATCAAGTATTTTAATTACACTAATTAGGAAACTTCGTCCAGGAGGGTCAAAGTAGAGTACTATAATGATTCCTTAACAGTAGCATAAACCAGTCTTACAAATCAGGACAGGCTATGGGCCTGAAACTCTGGAAATAAAGTAACTGAAATGGAGTCACAGAGCTAACATTGGGCTTTCCTCACTACTAACTAAAGATGTACTATTGCTAGACAATGGCGAAAAGACTGGAAAATATTGGAAGGTGATTCCAAAACCAATTCATATAACCAGCAACTGAAATTATTTTTCACCATACCTTCTGGGAGATCAGCTTCAAAAATGTTTTTTAATATGAAAGCAACTTGAAACTGGGTCCTAGGTTCTGAAAGTCTGCAGATAACTGCTGGCGGAGGTTTCGTTAATCACAAGGTAAGAGCAAAAAGAATCTGTATGGGAAAGTGGTGAAAATGGGATAAAATCTCTTCTTTAATAGATGCATTTGTCTGATTTTTCCATCAGCCTTTTCTTCTAACAGATGACTGAAATATCCACAAACAAGGCGTTTAAAGATCTGGACGGAACTCCCCACAGCCCTGCACGATAATTCATCCATGTCAGGCAGGGCTACTGGCCAGTGAGATTGTGGGGAAATGGAAGCATTGCTTTATCATGGCTGCCCTTCGTCTCTCCATGTCTAAGCCCTGCTATTGTTTGGCTAAAGAACAAGGATTTATCCAACCTAAGAAATCTCATCTGGCCTGAGATTCTGCCTTAGATAATTCCCAAGTTTTCATTCCCCAGAAAGGTTGATTGCAGTGTTACTAATCCCCAACCTTCATTAGCCAGACACCATAAATCATGGCTGGCAGGAGAGACTAGAGGGTCATGGGTAATTGAATTCCAGCCAACCTTCACACCTAATTCAAATCAACCCTTTGACCTCATTCCTGACCAAATGTGCTGCCACAGCTAGTACTATGGCTTTTAAATTCAAAGAAAATGTCTGTGTGCCTACTATGTGTTAGTTTTGTGAGAGATGGATCTATTATCTTCATTCATTCATTCATTCATTCACCCATTCATTCATTCTGTCCACACTTCAGTGGGATCTCAGACCCAAAGAATTAACAGATAGCAGATGGGATGTAAAGGTCATCTTGAGGTCAGTCTAGCAGAGAAAGCAGTGATCTCCACACACTCTGATCTCACATTATTTCTGAGAGACAGAGCTTTAGTACTAATAGAAAGCCACACAGGAAATAGATGAGAAGTGTGTTCCATTCGCTCAGGGAGAAGCTGTGCAGGATTTCTGGATTCTAAAGAGAATCATGCAAATCCCGCCCTCTCCATATGTGCTGTAGGACATCAGGTGAGATATTCCATTTGTGTAGGCTTCCGGTTTCTTATCTGTGAGCTGGAGCGGGATGTGTCCATGAGGGTGGTAACACTTCCAACCTGACAAGGCTCTGGGGAAGATTTGGGGATTAGGTGAGATCATGCATTGGGAAGGTCCTGGTGAACACTAAGTCTTCTCACACCTGGGAGATTATTGCTAAGAAGTTTCACACACTCGCTGTTAAATCTCCAACCAGCAGTCGGACCTGTGAGAGGAAAAGACCTAGGGAGGAAAAGACCTAAGCAAACAGGACACACTATTTATATTTATTTGATTGCTTAAATTAGTTACCCACTTACTTATGGTACTGAGAATCAACCCCAGGCCCTTGCAAATTCTACCTCTTAGTTACAGACCCAGCTCTTAGTTTTCGTACATAAAGTCTTGCTATGTAGCCCAGGTTGGCCTCGAACCTCCAGAATGATGGAATCATAGGTTGTACCATCACACCCAGCCCACACTCATTATTTTAGGGAGTAGAAGTTTGCATGGATGTCTCATGGCTTTTCTTGCTTTACTTAGCGTGGTAAGTCTCTAGATCACCCTCATATTTACTGAGCAAACACATGATTTAGATTTCTATGCCAGAAGGCTTTTCTGGCATTCCACAGCTTCAAAAAAAAAAAAAAAAGAAAAGAGTAGCATTCACATCCTCCTTCAAGCTGAGACCATACCACACTCTACCATTTTTCACCCTCAGTCAGTTCAAAACCAGCTCACCAAAGGCCATGGGTGTTTGTATCTGATCAACCTTTCAGCCTATAATAAAGCTAATTCAGAATTGCTACTAATAATGTTCTCAGAAGCAATCCTTCTGTTGAGGAATAATGAGTCAAGGTTGTGGGGAGGTTTATTCAGGAAAACAATTAATGTGCTTGAATAATTTTCTTTCTCATTGGAATCCCAAATTGTAGAGTCCCACTAGGAAGGGGGGAGGGGGTAGCTGAGCATTCCTGAGAGCTGGGGTTAAGTGGTAATGTTATTGGAATTATCCTCTCCAGCTGAGTAAGTGCAACTGTGACTGGAGAGACCATCACCCAGGCAGAGACGAGGATCATGGAAGATACACTCTGAAGCAAAGCCCTCACTGCTGATTTTTTGCCCCCGTAGCATGGTCTTCGTCCCCAGCTCTTTGTCAGCATCCCTGCTAACCCTATGTACCACACACTTTCCCTTTAAAGACCGAAATTAAATAACCTTGACCTCCAAGGAATAGTAAACAAAAACTGCCTGAGAGGTAGGTTGGATTCTTTCTTTCTTTACTTTTGCTGCTATAGTCATAGCAAACAAATGTTCCCTTCTCCCCATCCTTCTGTGATGAAAGGAAGAGCAACTTTCTCTGAATGCTCCTGGGCTATCCCTGTGCTCCGCGTTTCAGATACATTGTCCTAGTTCATTGCTCCACACAGTTCCAGGAATTGAGTCTTAGTAGAGGAAGCTGTGAGTCAGATAAGTGAAGTGACTTGTCCAAGGTCATATAGCTAGGGAGGAATGGAGTGAGGGTTTCAATTCTCATAGATCTGCCCCAGCTGTTTCCGGAAAAACCACAAGACCAGCCACATTCCAAGTTCTCAAGTCTGAGTTTCTAGACTCTATAGAGAAGTTCAGGTCATTTTATTACCTCTGCAGCTATAGCTGCTGTCTTTATTGGAATGGCTGCCAAATCACCCATCTCATCTTTGCTTCAGTTGTGTATTTCTGTTCTATTGAGGAAATATTTGCATTGATTCCATGTGGTCAAGACAAGCTTTTCAACTCATCCCCTACGGCTTTTGCATTGGACAAGTTCCCAGTCTTCTTCAGCAAGTCTGCAAGCAATCACTATCTCCTCTCCAGGCAGAAAGGAGTTTCTCCTAAACATTATATGCAGAAGACCGGTAAGTAGGTAGTAATCTCTCTCTCTCTCTCTTTTTTTTTTTTTTTTGCCAGTCCTGGGCCTTGGACTCAGGGCCTAAGCACTGTCACTGGCTTCTCTTTGCTCAAGGCTAGCACTCTGCCACTTGAGTCACAGCGCCACTTCTGGCCACTTCTGTATATGTGGTGCTGGGGAATCGAACCCAGGGCTTCAAGTATACGAGGCAAGCGCTCTTGCCACTAGGCCATATCCCCAGCCCTAATATCTCTTCGGTTATCTTTCATCTTAAACTTTCTCCCCTAGTCTCATTCTTTCCCTATCTCAGGAAGCTTTTGAAAAAAAATCTACAGTGAGTTCATGACATTAGCAGGCTTATCATAGGTAGTTTTGACCAAGTCAAATAAAATAAATAATAATTTGTAAAAAGCAAAGGCAATGTAAAAACCAAAAAATTAAATTTGGATGTGTACTGTGCAGTGCATGTATTGATGTGGGAAGTTCATTCAGTTCCACGTTATCAGCAAGTCTGTTTAAATTGTGCAATCTTCTACAGGTTTCCCCACCGTTAATTTTGTGTAAACAAACACAATATGCCTTCCCCAAAGCACATGGTGGCCCCAAAAGTCAAATAAAAGTGTGTGCTTCAGTGAAGTGATTAAATGAAGAATGTAACAGTGGCATGTCTTTAGTGGAAGTTGGGAAAAAGGAATCCAGTATCCTCAGTACAGTACTGAACTCTGTGTCTCCTGACCGTTAGGGGTTTTCCCTCTGGGTGGTCTTGTAGGACCCTATTCCTGTGGACACCGAGGGTCTGCTGTGATTGAATTGTTTCCCATTTTCAAGGATCTCCATTGGTCCCTGTCTTCAGCTCTCAGCCCACCCTTTTCTAAGATGGTGAGATGTGGCCCAGACCTTCTCGAGGGAGGAGCTTTAGATGCTCGAGGAGAAGCCATGTGGTTAAAGAAGTGGAAATGGTCTTTGGCATAACAAAAACAAATAGCAGACTTAGATGGGTACTTTATCTGTCGTGCTGCTTGCTCTGAGGCTAGTTATACCATGGAAGTGGCAAATGGTAAAGGTAAATGGCATAGATGCTGAAAAAACTACATAGATACAGATCTCAGTTTTGCTTTCTCCAAGCTGTATGACTTTGAACAAATTCCTTAACCTCTGCTATGTGGTTTTATCATTTGTTAAATGGTATAATTAATCACCATGAGATCTAATTCTCGGAGTTGTACTATAATGAATCAATAAACACAAGGCAATGAGAATCCAGCCAGGAACAGAATATTATCCACATATGGCAGCCATTATCATTATTAATATTGCTCTCCTACTTTCCATCCACTTCCTTCTCCAGTCATTTCCTGGACCTGGGACAGCTAAGGCTTCTGGCTGCTTGATAACTTTGTCCACTGCCCTCTGTTTTATGTTCAGTTCACTTTGACCCAGCGAGTTTCAACCTCATCCTCTTCCCTCTCGGCCCTCTCGGTCTCAAATTCCTTGTTATTTTCAATTAAATATCCATTTTGTTCTACTTTTTCCAGTTAGACTGAAGGCCTTATTTAGATTTCTCCCTTTTTGAACTGACATATACATTCATCCTTTGACTTAAGGTGTAATTAAATCTCTGGTTCTAGTCCACTTTCCTGCTTAAATGACTTTTGATGCTACTTGTTTCCCATCTTTTCCTTTAGCTGGTGAGTCAGTCAATTATCAGCACACCTTTGAGCCATCAGGAGGGACTGCATGCTAGAATGGGCACAGGAGGTGCATCTAGCTCCTTACTAAGGTACTGAGCTAGACTTGGATCTGCTATGGGTAAACACCCAGCCTCGTACTCAAAGCAAATTGGAACTGCAGCTAGAGGCAAGTTGAACCAAGTTGAGGGTTCTCCATTATCTGGAAATACCTACCGTTAAGATACCACTAGAGTAGCTAGAACCATGCCCTGTTTTCCTATATGACCTTGAAACCGTTTTAGAATAATTTTAGGGCCTAGTTACTACAGATGACTACATTTTCACAAAAGTACATTTTATTAGAATAATTGTAACCTAGCATTTTATTCATCTGGAGAATGGGAGTAACTTTTACCCACCTTATAGGCTTATCTATACGAAACAGCTTAGTGTTAGTAAAATGCTTAAAACATAGGATGGGCTGGGAATATGGCCTAGTGGCAAGAGTGCTTGACTCGCATACATGAAGC
The DNA here is from genome assembly GCF_023159225.1 of Perognathus longimembris pacificus. NCBI lineage: Eukaryota > Metazoa > Chordata > Mammalia > Rodentia > Heteromyidae > Perognathus > Perognathus longimembris. Next base: position 37,653,141 of record NC_063176.1, read on the forward strand.
CCTGGGTTTGATTCCCCAGCACCACATATATAGAAAATGGCCAGAAGTGGCACTGTGGCTCAAGTGGCAGAGTGCTAGCCTTGAGCAAAAAGAAGCCAGGGACAGTGCTCAGCCCTGAGTCCAAGGCTCAGGACTGGCAAAAATTAAAAAAAAGCCTTTATGGGGCTGGGAATATGGCCTAGTGGCAAGAGCACTTGCCTCCTACACATGAAGCTCTGGGTTCGATTCCCCAGCACCACATATATGGAAAACAGCCAGAAGGGGCGCTGTGGCTCAGGTGGCAGAGTGCTAGCCTTGAGCGGGAAGAAGCCAGGGACGGTGCTCAGGCCCTGAGTCCAAGGCCCAGGACTGACAAAAAAAAAAAAAAAGACAAAAAACATAGGATGGATGTATTTGATAAATAAAAATGAAGTTGTAGAGCCAAAAGAGCATAAGCAGGTGAGCTTTGCTGGGATTGAGGAAGAACAAGAACTGACTCAGGTAGGAAACTAGGTAGGGGCCACTTGAACAAATTGTACACTGGACCAAGGGAAACCCAAAAATTCCTAGTCTGATGGCTTTACAACTTAAAACAACAAAAAGGTTGATTTCATCTATTTCCTTTACTCACAGTTCTAGACTCTAAGCAACCAATACCATAATAAGCATAAGGTCACCTTGTCTGTGTGTTGGCAAAGAAACTGGATGGAGAACAATTCTCCATGGATCTCTAGCTTCTGTTGGCCATGTGAACACGGACCTGTGTTGTAGAGTATCTTTTTATTTAGTTTATTTATTTATTTGCCAGTCCTGGGGCTTGAATTCAGGGCCTAGGCACTGTCCCTAAGCTCTTTTTGCTCAAGGCTAGTGCTCTACCACTTGGGCCACAGTGCCACTTCTGACTTTTTCTGTCTATGTGGTACTGAAGAATTGAACCCAGGGCTTCATGCATCCTAGCCAAGCACTCTAGCTCTACTACTAAGCCACATTCCCAGACCAGGAGTATCTTTTTAAGAGCATTTGTCCAATGAATAGCCTGGGAGACAGAGGTAGTCTCTCTCTCTCTCTCTCTCTCTCTCTCTCTCTCTCTCTCTCTCTCTCTCTCTCTCTCTCTCTGATCATGGGGAACCCTTTTAAAGTATGTTCATTATAGTAAACAAGGTGGGGGTGGGGATCTCCCCTTAAAGTACTTTCCCCATGAGTAATCAAGGAAGTTCAAAACTTCAGAAAATGTAAACTCTGAAAGTCATTGTCAAACAAAACCATACAGAACTTTTATTCTGTGTCTCTTATGTCAAGTAAAGGTGGGTTCACAGCATTTGATCAACAATATCTGGCCCTTTGATAAGTGTGGCATTTTCAAAGTGTGTCTTTTCTGTTTTCTTGGGAATTCGCTTCTACATCCCTATGACTAGGTTACTTTCTCCCAGCTCCGTCTTGCGGAATGGGGTGGCATATCCGAAGCCCTGTTATGATGACCACAGTGGAGACATTTTTCCAAGTGAAGTTATTGAGCTATTCTTGTGTCTCTAATTACTATGTCTCCCCAAGACCTAGCCCAGAGTCTCCACAGCCTTTCATTTTTTTTTTGCCAAAATACAAAGGGAGGCAGACAGTTAAAAATAATCTTTATAAACATAAGATGAATCATGTTATTAAAAGGGAACAATACAGGATTTTCCTCTTGATATCCACATTTTTAGCTTCCTTTAAAAAAAAAAACCTCCAGAAGTATTTATGTCTCATATTTCATATTTTTCTCTTTAGCCCTATTAACTATTTCCTTCATGGTAAATAATGGTCCCAGCGCATTTTCTTAGGAATACTGTAGACTTAAATCTGCCTATCACTGCTCACACAACAGCATTTTAGAAGTATCAAAACCTGAGAGGGAAGAAGGGAAGGCACAGGATTCCTCTTAAAGTACCTAATTCTCAGTCACCTCTTCTTTCAGTGCTTCCTTCCTGCTAAAGTGAAACAAATCATGACCACCCTTCAGGGATGACTGATAAGGAGTGGGAGTTGTATAGTGGGTACTGCAGTCATTTCCATAAGGCTTGGACTCCACCACCTGCTTCATGAATCAAAGCATTACCTTACAAAGCAAAGGCAGACACATTTTATGTGCGTACGGTGAAGATCATTCTATCTCAAAGTGTTTCCTGGGTGGTGGTCAAAGCCTCTCCCCGTCCCCCTTCCCCAAGAGTTTGTGGTCTTGCCTCCACTCTTTAATGAAAGAAAGGAGCCTGCTACTTGACTATGGATAGAAGAATTGCACTTCTCACGAGGCATTCAGTGAGAGGTTAGGGATAGATGTGGACTCAGCTGGCAACTGTGTGTCCTGTTCTTTTATGACAGAAGTGAAGGAGGAACTGAGCAGGGGAGGACCTGGGTTTGGATGAGGCATCGTTGGGTAGGAACTGGGCAGGGGCACTGGAGACTAGGGCAGACATAAACTGTGGCTCCTTAAGTTACCCCAGACTTCATGCATGGACCTTTGAAGCATTAAAGAGTGTTACTAATGAAGGCTGCTGTAACAAAGTTCCACAAATGGAGTGTGCTCCAATTCAATAGCAAAGTGTTGTCTCACATTTGTGAAGCCCTGAATACCAAAATCACACTTTCCTTAAAAGAGGGAATTTTTTCTGCCTCTCCCTAAGCTTCTTATAGTTGCTTGTAGATTTATCCCATATTCTGTCTTGGTTGTCACATGCAGTGTGTGTGTGTGTGTGTGTGTGTGTGTGTGTGTGTGTGTGTGTGTGCGTGTGCTTTAGTGTTCTCATAAGGAAAATAAGGACATCAGTTGTGTTGAGGGAGACTAGTTTCTCTATGATCTTTTATGAACTAATCTAATCTGCAAAGACCTTTGTCTTAGTCTGCTTTTTATTGCTATAATGAAATACTTGAGGCTGGCTAATTTATAAAGGAAGGAAGTTTGGTGGTTGACAGTTTTGGAGATGAGAAAGTCTGAGGGCATGATAACCAGGCCAAAGAGAGAGGGCAAACATGCACAGGTAGAAGAGACAAAACACAGGGGAAGCTCACTGTATAACAACCTGCCCTAATGGTAACTAACACAGTTTCATAGAAGCGGAAACTCTCTCAATGAGGACAATTTACAATCTATTTACAACTTAACCATCCCCTCAAGGCCTCGCCCCCCAACACCACAACACCATCACATTTCCACATGAATTTCAGAGAGACAGAGTATTCTACCATATTTAGCAACACTTTGGCCAAATAAGGTCATCTTTTGAGGTTCCTAATAAGTGAGAATGGTACAAATCAGAGCATAGATAAACACACACACACACACACACACACACAGGCACACACACAGTAAAACTAGGAGCCAATGACATTGTAGTCTTTGTTAGACTTGAAAGCAAAGGCAGTAGTGTTTGACTTGCAAAGGGAATTAATTTGAAATGTTTATCTCTGGAGTCTTTTGCAATCCAGCAAACTCACCTTAAACAATGGCACTATCTTTCTGCTGGCTCTCTCCTCCCAAGCACACCTTTCCTCCACCCCCATCTTTCCTCCCCAGGTACATTCAGCTGCTAGAAAGGGGAGTGGGGACTTGGATATAGTCCATTTTATCTCTAGCACCGGCAAGACAAAGCGCTCTGTCTTCTCTGTCTTGGAGGACACCACTCCACTGGTGCCCAGCCTCACAGAGGTAGGGTCTGTGAATGGTGTTTGCCCAAGCTGACCAGAAGCAGTGGGAGCAACTGAAAGGCCAGGGCTCTTGGCTATCTTGTCATAGGAGAGAGAAGAGGATAGTACAGTGGCATTGGAACACTAGTCCAGTAGTTAGTTTCCAGCTCCTCAGTTCTCTCTTTGAGAAGCTCCTGTAAGAACCTCATTTGTCTGGTGCTAGAAGATGCCTTGAGTTTTGTTTTGTCCAATAATAATAGGTAGAGTACAGTTTGGGTCTCGCTCAGATATGCAAAGAAAATGTAGTTGTGTGACTTTCTATAACTGACCCATGGTGCTCAAATGTCTCCTGACACCCACACTGCTGACTAATGAAAGGTGCTGATGGACTTACGTTTAGTCCAATCTGATAGCTGGGCCATTCCGGTAAGTGAGGGAATTTTTCCAGTTGACATCAGTCTTCCTGTTCATCTCTGAGATGGCATCTGGAGGCTGTTGCTCACAGAGGAAGGCCCCGTGAACTTTGCTGGTCCTTAGCTGTGGTTAGCTGACATTTCTAGGATGGCTGAGCTGCTGTTAGCCTAGGCTGTGCAGGGCAAGTTCTTGTGCCAAAGGGTTTATGCCACAGTGTAGCCTGTTCTCTCCTGGATTGAGCAAGGCACCAATTGGGCCCCACTGCAGCCTCTGCTGCCACTCTGGACTGCCTCTGGCTCGCTCTGGACTCCTTTCCAGGCCCAACTGGGAGAAGACTCCACCACATCTATAACATGGCCATTCGTCTTCTAAAGGCAGAAAACAAGTACTGGCAGGGCTCTTAGGAAGGAGGTTGGGCTCCACATGTGTCCTTGTAGCCTTCTCCAGCCTCCCTTTAGTTACTCACAGTTGTATCTTCTAGTCCTGACCAGGAAAGGAGCCTGAGAACAATGTTAAGGGCATAGCAATGGTGCACAACTCATGATGGTTTTACTTAAGGTTTTCAGCCTTAAGGTGGTGCAAAAGCAATACACATCCAATAACCATCTTCAAAATTTGAGTTTAATTCTTGTCCCCAGCTCATAATATGCTGTTTGCTACTCTCTGGTGCTACTGAGCAGGGGCAGCCAGCCACAGCTCCTGTCACCTTGTGAACATAAACCATACTAAACCATAAACCACTACTAGGCTACAGTAGACTTTGTTGCTAGACTTTGATGTTTGGTAGGTAAAGTGTATCAAATGCATTTATTATACTTTGAACTCATGATGAGTTTACCCAGTTGAAAGTTGATTAACATGTCTACTGAATAGTTGAATGGCCCTGCATCATTGGGAAGGGTAGTGATTGGAGATGCAGTAAAGCTTTGTTCATAGGGGGATAAAAGCAAGAAACGTGACAGAAAGTGACACTGCCCTATCTCACCCGTAATAATAAATTCTGTTAGAATAGGAGAGCCATGCTACTTTAGATGGGGTAGGGACAAAGAGTGAAAAGAGAATTCAGAGCTGCAGCATTCAGCTCTAGGCCAGCACCCTCTAGTAGAGCTGTTGGCAATGGTGGACGTGTTTGTATCTGCTCTGCCCATGACAGCTGTTCTTAAGCACCTGAAAAGTGATTCATGCTTCGAAGGATCTGGAAATTATTAATTTAATTTTCATCAGCTAAAGATAAATTTTAACATCTATGTGATGCCAATGGCTATCTTGTTGGATGGAGCAGCTCCATGCTTGAACCTTTTATGGGACCCTTCTGTAGTCTGGGAAAGCCAGGGACTCCTTCGTACGCTAATGTTTTTAAATACACAAAAGGAAAAATATGGAATTGCAATGGAAACCAATTAATTCAATACTTTTATTCTTGGATTTCAACTTCTATGTATGTATATATGAGTGTGTATATTGGCAGTACCGGGGTTTGATCTCAGAGCTTCACACTTGCCAGGAAAGTGTTCTACCAGCTGACTAGTGTCCCTAACCCTTTCTGCTTTTGTTATTTTTCAAATGGTGTATCTTACATGTAAGCCTTAGCTGGCTTGGACTGCAATCCTTCTATTTATACTTCCTGTAGAGTTATATACCACCATATAAAGCTTTTTGTATTTGTTAAATAAATTTTTGGTGTTGATACTAGGGCTTGAATTCAGGACATTACACTCTTGCTTGGCTGCTTAGCTCAGGTCTGGTGCTCTATCACTTGAACCATGCTTTCCTACATTTGTTTTGTTTTCAATGCAACATTACCCTATGTTCTTTCTCTCTGTCTATCTCTTTCTGTCTCTCAGCAGTACTGGAGATTAAGCTCAGACCTTGGGTTCAATACTTGCCAGGCAACAACTATACTGTTTAAACTATGTCCCCATATCTATATACTTATTAATGAATTAAATACAATTATTCGTTAATTAAATATACTTAAATGTACTTAAATATTGCAATGGCATATTGGGTTCAGTCAGGAGAGAGTACAAATAAACACTCAATGAATCTTTTCTCCAAGTTTATAAACTCCCTGAACACTCTTTGCTGGCCTGTTGGGGCTATATTAATGAAAGTGAAAAAAACTCCATTCTACACTCATATAAATAAGACAGGTTGATGAATAAGGTTTATTCATTCAAGAAATATTTGTGGTATGTCTACTGCTGTTCTAGACACTTGAGTTACAGTTGTGAATAATATAGACAAGGCTGGAGTTGTCAACAAGTGTATATTTTAGTGGAGAACAACAATGAATCAACCACCAGATGGTTTCAGATGGTAGTAAGTGGTAGGAAGAAAATATAAGAAAACGCCCCGATAGAAAGTGACTCAGAGGCAAGTGGCTATTTTAGATTGGGAGATCAGCATGGTCTCTCCAGGAAGTGGCACTTGAGTTGAGGCTTGCATGAAGAAGGAGCCACCTAGAGTGTGGAGGTAAGGCCTTCTGAGCAAGAGGGCAGCCCAAGAGGTAAAAGCTTTGAAGGACAAGGAAGTGGGGATTATGATGAAGCTTGAGGTCAAAGAGGTGAGGATTCATGTGGGAGAGGAACAGAAGAAATTAGAGGGGAAAAAAGTGAAGGTGCCAGTGGCTTATGCCTATAAGCCTAGCTATGTAGGAAGCTGAGACCTGAAGATTGCAGTTTGAAGCCAACTCAGACAGCAAAGTCTATGAGACTGTTACCCCCCATTAACCACCAAGAAGCCAGAAATGGAGTTATCGCTCAAGTGGTTGAGTGCTAGCCTTGAACAGTAATGACAACAATAACAAAAAAAATCCTCAGGGCCAGCACCCAGATCCTGAGTTCAAGAGCCCTAGGACTAACACACGTGTGCATGCATGTGCACACACACACACACACACACACACACACACACACACACACAGAGGAACTGTCCTCTAGTCACTGGTATAATTGAAAAACCTGATAAGTAAGCCATACTTTGGGCCACTGGTTCCATTCCTATTTAAACATCTCAAGTCCCTGCTGTAAGATCTGTTGCCATGACAGCTAGAATGGAATGTCTTGGATACTGTTGTAAATTTGGGAATAAACATTTGAGATGAGGTGGTACACACCTGTGGTGCCAGATCCCCGGGAGGCATAGAAGTAGGAGGATTGAGGTCTGAGGCTGGTGCCTGGAAAAGGCAAAGGTGGACTAGCAAGGTCAAGGCTTTGAGTTCAAACCCCAGTACTGGGTAAAAGACCTGGTGTAAAACACACACACACACACCCCATTGAGATTCTACCTCATATCCTCTCAGAATGGCTATCATCAAGAAAACATACAACAACAAATGCTAGTGAAGATATGGGGAGAAATCCTTACATACTGGTGCAACCACAATGGAAATCAGTGTGTAGACTCCACAAAAAATGAAAACTGAAACTCCCATCTAATCATGTGATAACCACTCCTGACTGGGTATATACATGAAGAAATCAAATTCAGCGTGCAACTGAGACACCTCCACAGCCATGGTTATCACAGCACTATTCACAATACCCAAGTCACGGACTCCATCAGCTTGTGCACCCATCACCCAGTGAGTGGATGAAGAAAACGTGGAATGTCCATACAATAAAGTATCCTCTAGCCATAGAGAAGAACAAAACCATTTCTTTGCAGGAACACGAGTGGACCATCACATATAAGCCAGACCCAGAAGCACAACTATCACATTTACTCTCAAATGTGGGATCAGATTTTTCAAACAAGAAAGCCAGGTAACCAGGGCTCACATCTATAATCCTAGTTACTTGGGAAGCAGCGATCAGAAGACTTACAGGCTAGCCCAAGTGAAAAAGCCTTGCGAAATCCCCTTCTCAATAAAAAAAGCTTCGTGTGGTGGCACATACCCTTTATGGCAAACAAGGGGATTACTGTGACCAGCCTGGGGAAAAAATAAAGCAAGAAAGGGCTGTCATGACTCAAGCGGTAGGATGTCTGCCTAGCAGTTCAAAAACTCCAGTGCAGAAAAAAAAATTAGAAGACTTAAATGAACTAGGACTATCAGAAGGGAAATGGAGTTCCAGATAGGCTGATGGAGGTGAACATGATCAAATTATACTACACACCTGCCTGTACAGAAATGTCATAATACAACCTGCTATTCTGTAAAAAAATAATATATGCTAATACGAAGAAGAGAAAACTAGATCTAAACCCTAGGGTGAGTTTACTAAAAGTGCTCCTCTAGGGTGAACTTACTAAAACTGCTCCTCAATAGATCTAGGAAACTGTGGGTTCCCATGGTAACCACCCAAGATCTCTGGGTAAGATGCAACCATGCAATTTGCAAGGAGGCATTTCTGCACATTTCCATAACTTACACCGCTACCATGCTTGGTGGAGTCCCAGCATCTCTTTATTTCTTTCTTGCACGTGTAGGATCTCCCTATTCTTCTAGAGGTTTCCTTCTTACAGAGTGAACTGGGGCGGTCTTCCTTAGGACACATTCTCCATGCCTGGCTTGCTGGTATTCCTGGGAGATTCTATGAGCTACTTATTCCCCTTTCACAGATTGTCAGCTTTCCCAGGGCTGATGCTTCAGTTTCCCAGAAAACAGACTTCCAGATAGAGAGGTGTGTGTAGGAAGCATGCTCTCAAGACCAACATGTGGCGAAGGTGAAGAATGTGGACAGGACTGAGGAGACCTTGTATGGCCATGATGTTGGGGAGAACCCCCATCTGTTTATATGGAGATCTCTAGAACTGTGGGGGCTCCTCAGAATTGCCTTGAATGAGAGCAAGAATATTTTCAGTTGAGACTAGCGAGCTATTAGCACTCCCAATCACCACGACAAGCCTTACACATTCAAGACCATGAATCCTCAGGAGATTAGTAATAGTTCTTTCATAGTTTGAATAAGAGACTGAGCTCAGGAAATACTGCATGAACTTCTGGGAAGAAGTGGAGATGAAAACTCAACTTCTAGCCTTAGCTTCTAAATCTTTTCACTGTCTGCACTATATTGAACATTGCAGAGAACAAACCAGCCTCCCAGCTAGGTAGCTATAAGGAAGCTCTTCTCAGTAGGACTCAGGCACAAGGCCTCTGGATCTTTCTTGGCCCGTCTCAGATTTAGATAGGATGAAGGGCAATGGATTCCAGTTTGGAACCACTGTTGGTGAAGGAATCTTATCCTGTGGGGAATGAGAAGTGTCATGAAACAACAGCCAAGCCCTGTGCCAGGTATTATCTGTCGAAAATGGGCATCTACTCCTGTCCCCATTTGTGTTCCAGGCCAGAGTCTGGGAGGCAGCCAAGGTTCTGGGAGAGACTTCAGTTCTGCCAGTGAAATACACTTCTGTGACATTTGGAATGCAAAAGAGAGGTAGGACTTTTTCTACAGCTGTGAGATAGACAAGCAAGTGCCAACCAAAGCACGTGACAGCAGCCAGCATCCCCATTCCACTTCCGGTCACCAGGGACTGCATCAGAGGTGGCAAGAGCAGCAACTTTTCTAGCCTCTAGCTTACAGCTGCACTGATTGAACTTGAAACCAAGAAGATCAGGAGTCACCCTCTAACCTCTATCCCTCCATCCCTTCCAGAAATTTGGAAAGCCCTCCATTTCCTGGAGTAAGCCCATCTTTTCCTGGCTAACATACTTGCACAGATTTCTTTTTGTTTTCCAAGGCTGACCCTGATACAGAGCCCTGAGAATGAGTCCCATCAGTAGATCCTCTTTCCACTTCCATGTGTGATATGCCTGAAGGAAAAATGCTTTTTTCTTGAGAGAGCACTGTGGAGAGGACAGGAGAAGAGCCTGCATCCTTCCATGCTGAGATGGGACTCTCTGCTTCCCCTCAGGGAAAGTAGTGAGCAGAGTGACTGGAAACCATTTCTTAACACGGCTTGGAGCTTCGTCTTGCTATATAGATGGCGACATTCAACCTTTTGGGCCCCACTGCTTGCTCTCAGTGCAGATTTATCCTTTGCCTTCTTGATCCAACATTGTTATGTCATCGAGAAATAAGGCATGGCAGTCCTTCCAGGATGCTTCTTGGCCCACTGTGTTGGCAAGAAGATTCTCTGGTATAGCAGGTGCACAGGACTCCCTGGCTATTGACAATTCACCAAGTGCCAGCCTAAGCTGGAGACACCAAAAGCAAAGTAAGCAAATGAAGAACACTTTATGGGCCATGAGTCCCCCTCTCCCCCTAGGAAGCAATATGAGAAACGAAGCGGATTTCTGGAAATGGAGTCACTTGAATGGACAGCCAAAAGGACTCTCTCCAAACAAAGATGTCATTTGTAGATGAGCAAAGGGCCAAAGGCTACAGGGGTTTTATCTCCACACATTCAAACATGAAATGATACTCGAGGACAGCTGTCTACAAATGCACAACCTGGGTCCTAGAAGATGTGATGGAACTATTAGTTGAATGATACACAAAGTAAGACAGGATTAAGGCTCTGTGGAGTAACCTTCATTTTTTAACAAGAGTCAGTACAACATCCAGCTTCTACTTCATGAGTCTCTATCCATGTTCCAGGCAACAGCTGGTCCTACTTTATGACCATGGGTACAATGAGTTCTAGTAAATCCTGGTAATAGATATATTCATATGCTCCATCCTTTTAACAATCTTCTTAATTAGGGTGCTGTCCTTTCAAGCAAAGCATTTATATCGTTATTTTATTACATTTAAATACAGCATTAGCTCCAATAGACTTAATATAACTTTATGGGTTTTTTAAAAAATTGCTTCACAATAAAGGAAATTCATTTTACCATCAGTATGAAATTATTCCGATGGATATTTGAGTGTCACCGACAACTGAATACAGTTGAGGGGGAAAGATCCTAAAGATGTTATAAATGTTGCTGCTTCTGCCTCTGCTTAACTTCTGAGAGAGTCAGTTCCCTTATCTATAAATTAAGGGCAGTCTCTTCCTTGCCTACCTCATGGAGCAATCATGAGCATCCAATAAAAAAATTATTCATGAAAGGGCTTTCTAGCACATCTGGAGTTTTGTACATTTGCAAGCTTTGACTCTCCTCATGGAACTTGGTGTTCTCACGCAGGTCTGCATATGGTGCTGGCACGTGAGGCTTACAGGCAATGGCTAGGCTCTGCTCTTCAAGGTGCGCAGGTGTTGGAGAGCAGAAACATCTTCCATTGTTTCAGAAAGATAAAGGAGCACAAGCAAAGATGAGAGCCCCAGGCATTTTGGAAGTGAGGGAAGGGGGCTGGAAGAGCTGAGGACAGTGTAGAACACACCAGCTGTGAGCTCTGGGTCCATCATATTCTGATGCCTGTCTCTGCCTCCTAGCACCAAGTTGTTCCCAGCCCTCCACACATTCAATCTCATACCAGGCCTCGTTCTTACTCACATTAGCATCAGACAAGCAGCTCTTCACTTCAGCAAATGAATATTGTAGCCTATCCCCTGTATTCCAAAGCATTAGGCTTTCACTAATTGGACTCAGATGTTCTAATCTCCCTTTACATATGGATGAAATGCAACTTGACTGACAGCAGTTACAACTGTCCATGTACAACTCAGCTAGATATATCTCAACAGTGTAATTTTCAAGTCTGGAAGGTTTATGAAGTAGTTCATAGTACCTTTTGAATAATGCCACATCACCATTACTCTAATATACCTCTGCATGAATTTTCTTGATCATTGTGCATCTAGAGACAAAAGAATGAATGAATTATGTTGTCCTTGAATGATTCAAATGAAGCCCAGATGTCAAAATGACTAGTTACTTCTAAACTAGTTAATGTAAAGGCATATGTCAAAATGACTAATTAACATGAGTCTTTAAGCCAGAGGACGAGTTAATGTGACTGCTTATAAGAAAATGACTCATGTGAGTCAAAATAAATAGTTAATGAGTCATTAAGGGAGATAACTAGTTATGACTACTAGTTAAGAGATGACCACATAGTTATGTCAAAATGACTAGTTAATACAAGTGATGACATCAAAATGATTAGATAACATGAATCCTAAAGCCAGTTAAGAGGGGATGGCCAGTTATGGTGACTGCTTATATCTAGTTAACAAAAGCACCTACTTAAAAATGACTAGTTAATGTGAGTGCTAACTTCAAAATGATAAGTTAAAGCAATTGCTTATGTCAAAGTGCCTAGTTAACAAATATGTGTAAATAACTAATGAGTTCTTAAGCAAGATGACTAGGTAAGAAGACTAGTTGTAAGAAAGATGAGAATAGCCTGCATCAAAAGTGATCATGTGTATGAGTTACTTTGGAAAGATTACTGCCTGGATCTTCATTGGTTATAATTGTGGACAAATGACTTTATTGATTGGTATCTCATTGAGACTAGAAAAGTCTTCAGTGTATTCTCACCTTCAATACTGCTTTACAGACTTCTTAGGAGCAGATCAAGGGAGTTGGGAGACAGTCTTTCAGTCTTGGCTTCCCTCCCCTTCTCTCTACTTTTCACATTTAATTTAATTGTGACTATGGCCTTCTTGGCTGACTTCACAATTAAAGACCAAAACACAGAGTGTTAGGCCAATTTCAAGTCCATCTATCTGCTGTCTGGATATAGAAGTATTTATGCACCCCAGATCCTGGGAGTCTCTGCCACAGGAGAGAAGGGAAATGTGGAACCACCTTGCAGAGTGTGAATGTTTACTATGGCAAAATGTCAAGATCAAATAACTTTCTACCCCCAGTCTTGACTCTGATGGTGATGTGCTTGCAGAAGTCCAAAGCTGAAGCGAGGTGTTTCCTTTAGTCCACCAGCACAAGGGAGAAGAAAAGCTAAACTCATAGAAAACTGCGAAAACATGTTTTCTATCAGGTGAAACCTGCCACTAGTTAAATGCCAGGGATTGTGGGAGACAAATTAACACCACTTTTTTCTTGTCAATGTTCTCAACTAATTAAGGAACAAAATAATATGTTAAAGCTAATAAGAGAATCAGAACGTCACTTTTATTACTGATAATGTTAATTACAGAGAACCTGACTGCTAAGTTATTAAGAATTTAGTACCAATGATGCAAATTACTAAGAACTTGGCTGCTAATTATTAACAACGTGTGCTTCAGTCACATGTTGCTACAGGCACATGTTGCCTGTAGTCCCAGCTACTTGGGAGGCTGAGGTCAGAGAATCCTTTGAACCCAGGAATTCAAGACTAGACTGGGTGACATAGTTGTACCTTATCTGAAAACAAAATAAATAAGACATGTCCAACGGCATCAAGTGGCTTCTTAGTGCTTTTTAACATTTAAGAACATACTTTTTTGTGCAAGTACATGAGCTTCCTAATATGGAAACCACATATCCAGGCATAGACACGCCTCTGGTTCTCCTGTGGGTTTCTCCAAGGTGTGAGACCAATGATCACTTCTGCTCACTGGAGATGGACTCATTCCTAAGAGAAAGAAAAAGAAGAAAAGAGAGTCCTGGAATGCTAGCCCAAGTTTCCCTTTCATTCAGCCCAAGGAAAAATCAGGCATGGAAAGCCAAGCACACTAGGATATCATGGAGCTAGCTGAAGTCCCTCCACACAAATGCAAACCTCAACTACGGTAAAGAAGGGTTCCTCCATAGCAGACCAACCTTGCTTCCATCTTGGAAGTGACTTTGCCTAAGAGCAGTTGACTCCCAGACTTCACAATAGGTAGCAATTGGAATTCTCACAGCTGATGACTGGGATATAATATTCATATTTTAAGAATGCTGTGTGTTGCCAAATATTTGGCTGCCATGTGTTTCTTCTCCCTCCCTCCTCAAGGCTCTCTGTCCTGATCACTATAAATCTACCCAGCAGCCCAGGCTCCCTAAGACTCTTGTGGAGAGCAGTGGGAAGGAAAGACTGAGTGGTGGCTAGTTTCCAGATCAGAGTCAGTGCTATGAAACACTTCGTAAGATGGCATAATATTCTTCCCTCAGCCTGAATGATTTCTTAGTGTTCCTGAACCTTCTGGCAGGAATCCTTGTTGAATTCAGGAAAACCAGATGAAATCCATCTCCAGTGTTGCCAAAATAAATTGTTGATCATATCAGATATAGCACCAAAGAGTGTCCCATCATAGTCGATTTTCTGTTCTGTAACTGTTTCCCTTGGCTTCATTCAGAATCTGCCAAGAGGAGAGGCATTCCATATTGTACGTGCCACATCTTGCCATGTGCCGAAAGGGAGAAGAGGTGGGGGGTAGGGTTCCTAAGATCAGGATAAGGGAACCCCCAACCTTAACAAGATATGTTTATTCTGGTCCAATTTAAATACCCCCTTTGGCTAATTAAGGGTTGGAACTCTCATATCCTTCAGACTCTGAGACTATCCAAGCTCCATACACTAGAGATGACCAACAGAATCTGTAAATGTATGTTTCCATATAGTGTCTTCAGATGCAACACTTACATAAGACGATCATGATTGCTTCCACTATCTGCTTCAACTAAATGGAACCACAATTAGCCAAGTTATCTGGATTGTTATCCAGATCTCATGTGTAAGACAAAGAAAGAAGTAAATGACAGCCAGGAAAATGATGATCCAGATTTTATTCCTCCCAGTGGAACAAAAGGGAATAGATGAGCATAGCCAAAACCTGCTCTAGAGTAGACCATATGGACACATGGAATCTGATCAGAATTAGACCCTTGGGAACAGACTGAACTCTTTGAATTGTGTCTGCATGCTATCTATATTTATAACATCCTCCAGGTGTGAGCACACTAGAGGGCCTTAAAATTCTTGAATGTTAAATATGGCCTCAGACCTTCGCATTAATCACAAAATGGACTGATAAGGTTAAAATAGGAAGGGAATTATCAGATGCACAGATAAATTCAGCACCCTTCTTTGGCTTCCATTTAGCCAAAACGCAACTGCTTTGCAAAGTAAAACTCAAATGCTGTGCTGTCATTGTAAAGCTAGGTTGGCCCTGGTGGCTGCCACCGCACCTGCTGCTGGATGCACATTTTGATTTCAGTCTAAATACAGTGAGTGCTCGTCACCCCGCTGCACCTTCTTGAGTCACTTAACTAAGCAGGGCTCTGTGTGCATGGATTGGCTCTGATGTAGCTATTTCACTGGTCTGATGTGTGTCTGCACTAAAATTTCTATTCCCACCAACAGTGTCTGATGTGTTTCTTTTCCTCACATCCTTACCAGTATTTGTTGTTGTTTATTTTCATGATGGATGTTATTCTGATAAGTAAAAATCTCACAAGTTTACAAAGTCTCAGATAAAATCTTAAAGATGTTTTTATTTGAATTTCCTTTATAACTAAAGATGTGGAACATTTCTTCATGAGCCACTCGTTCTTTTGAAAACTGTTCATTTGCTCATTATTGATTGGATTATTGTGCTTTTGGTGTTTACATTTTGGAGGGCTTCATATTTTCTGGATAGTAGTCCTTTATCTGAGTTACTTGCTAAGATTTCCTACCATTCTGTAGGTTTTCTTTTGGTTACAGTAATTATTTCATTTATTGTACAGAAGCTTTTCAGTTTTATGCAATCCTATTTTTCAATTTTTGTTCTTACTTCTGAGCAATTGGGGTTCTACTCAGAAAAGCACCTTTTCTAACAACATTGTAAAAGTTAGTGAATGATACAGTTTGCAGGTTCAGTTGGCACTCAATAAATCTTTATTATTCCTATTTCAAGAAGCATTTAGGAGTTGAACCCTGACTTCAGACATAACATTATGTCCCATTACTTTAAAACATATGACACCACATTTGCAAGTAAGATGAGAGACTTCCTTCTGCTCCATCTCTTGCCAATTATAGAAATAAAATTCTGCTTTGCAGGGAAAATTGGAGGAGGGCACATTACATTTGTAAATAAGTGATTAGTCTTCTTTGATCCAAGGCCCTAATTTCCCTAGTTATTAAATGTGCTTACTAGGGCAACCATAACAAATTGTCACAAAATAGATGCCTGAAACACTAGAAATGTCTTCTCTTACAGTTCAAGAGACTAAGATCTTAAACCAGGGTCAGCTGGACCATACACTCCTGTGAAGGCTTAGATCCTTCGTCTTGACCCTCCCAGCAGGTCTCGGTGTCCTTGTCTTGTAGCCACATCTCTAACTCTGGCCTTCATCATCACATTCCCTTCTTGTCTATGTGTGTGTGTATCTCTATCTCTTTCTTTTCCAGGTTTTAGATCCACTCTCAGTGAGTACATCCTCCTTCTGATTAACTTAGGGAATTACATGTAGAGTTGTGGTCTTCGAGGCAGGCTTAGAGCCTAGGGTTCTTGGTGGATGTGAATTTAGGAAGAAGCCTATCTAACTCAGTACAGTTCTTTGTAGGCGTAGTTTCCTAACTGTGCCTTCTACTCAGGTTGTCATCTGCTTACTTGCTCTTTGACGTTTGTTTCCTCTCTGTCCTTCTTGGTCTTGATGTGCGTGAAGGCCCAGAAACCTCTACAAGGTCAGTCCCTGGTGACTTTCCTCTTCCCTGAAAAGCAGAACATACGTTTTGCACGGGGGCCATGCTTTGGCATTTGGAGCTCTTTGTTTTGGTAAATATAGTGTTTTCTCTTATAAACTACATTTCAAGTTGCAAACAGTCAGTTTACAGACTAATTTTAGGAACACCATCAGTTCCACAGGGGAGATGCCTGTATTATTGATGAGGCACCATACAGGGTGTAGACCATCCACAGGGTCACAGAGGGAGTCAGCATTAGTGCCATACATTTGATAATGCTGAGTGTGTGTGTGTGTGTGTGTGTGTGTGTGTGTGTGTGTGCAGGTGTGCCTGTCCTGGGGCTTGAATTCAAGGTCTAGGTATGGTCCTTGAGCTTTTTTTTGCATACAGCTAGTGCTCTACCAATTGGGCCACAGCTCCACTTCCAGCCTGGTAGTTAATTGGAGGTAAAAGTCTCACAGACTTTCTTGCCTAGGATGGCTTTGGACTACAATCCTCTGATCTCAGCCTCCTGAGTAATTAGGAGTACAGGTGTGAATCACCAGTGCCCAACCTATTTGATTTTTAAGAGACATTTATCATCTAATATAAAGTTTTAATTTTTTTATTTTTATTTGTGTACATTAGTTGGACATGGTTTCTTGTCAAGTGTCACGTTTAAGTTTTTGAGGATGTCATCATTTTCAATTTTGTTCAGTCTTTTCATATAGACTTTTAAAGCATAAATATTAAACTTTAAAATAAGTTCACAAAAGCAATATAAAGTTCCTAATTTTTTAGAGATTTAAATTTATAATATTATACCCCATAGTAATTGCATGTTCATTTCTCTATCTTATTATATCATATGAACTCCTTAAAGCTCTTATGCTAGCATGTTAAGCAAACAATGCTTTACAAATATTGTCTATGAGTGCCATAGAAAAGAGAGACCTAGGGACATATAGCACGGTTATCCTATATGACACGTTCCCAAGCTGATTAAGTTAGAAGCTTCATGGCATTCATGAGTGTCCTCATTCTACTCATCTTTGACTTGGCTTTCCTCTGTGCTTTGGCTTTTGTTTCAACATGTGTCCTCATGCTTACACAATAGCTTTCACACTTCACATGTCTCTTCTGAGATAATGTCCAAAGTTTTGAAGTGAGACTCCCTGTTTGGGTCTACTGTAAGGACTACAAAGAAGTTCTTGGACAATTTTCAGTCTTTCAACTGTCTATTCTATAGCACAAAAACTTAAACAAGTACTGTGTTTGGAAAGGGCCTAAGAACTATACTGGAATGCTAACAGCTAAGCCTCCAAACATGCCCCAGAACTAGAGGAGACCCCACTGGCCCTCCCCCACAAGTAGAAACTATTGGCCCACACCCACCTCATGACTTCCCTCTACTAGGAACTTGTCTTTAGAACTACAAAGAAGTTGGAGTTTCTGATACTGAAGCCAGTGAATCTAGACACCTTCTTTGAGCCAGCAAAGAGAGAGAAAGAGAGAGAGAGACAGACAGACAGACAGACAAGCAGACAGACACAGACAGAGAAAGGAAGGACAGAGGGAAGGAAGGAAGGAAGGAAGGAAGGAAGGAAGGAAGGAAGGAAGGAAGGAAGGAAGGTCCACATAGAACTCATTTCTGTACTGCTCACATCTAAACTGAAGTCTTTCTAAGTGCATCTGATGGGTGGAGTCTAAACAGTGATCTAGCTGCAAGGGAGTCTGTGACTCAACATTCCACCTTATCAATTATCAAGGCAGAATTTATAGTACCAGCAGATCCCAGTCCTCCCCCACTCTAGAATGGCAATCCAAAAGACAATGGCGATGACTGGCATCCACTATCTACTGCAGCATAATCTTCATAGATTAAGAATCACCTCTGAGCTGGAGAGGGATTCAGTCTTCCATTGGACAGGTAGCTGATAGCATATAGAGCAGGTGGTAGTGCATTAGGAGGCTTGGTAGCTGTAAAGCCTTGGCTAAGCTGCCTAATCTTTCTGCCTTCAGGACCATTAAGAGATCTGACTTCCATCCATGTATTTTTTCTTCTTCCCTCTCTCCATTTCTCCTTCCAGTCTTTCTTTTTTCCCAGTAGAAAATGATATTTGCCTTAATCTTTGGTGAAAACACAGTCCATACATGAACACAGGTAAACTGTTCTAGTGGACAGCCACAGCCACAGAGTCAAGGGAAGGCCTGCTAGCTCTAGTGGCTTCCCTGTTCTCTTCACCTTGGACCACAATGGACTTTAAAAATATTGCTAGATTTGGTGTTATTTTCCCCCAATTCTAACATTTTGCTACTCAATGATTCCCCTTGGACCTTTATATTCCTTAATTTGTTTTAACATTAATGCAGTGAATTGTTCTAGAGAATGACAGCAGCTGAACATTACCCTGTCCTGATGGGATTGTCTGCGTCAAGGCATCTGTCCATTCTATAGCTCATCATTTTGGGCAGTAAGATATTCATGGGTCCAAGCTGTCAGGGTACCAAGTACACGCCTGTTGTATGGACACTGAGCTCCCTTTAAGGTCTTCTTCCTTTTCTGTGCCTCTCAATCTCCTACCTGCTCAGAAAAATTGCTCAGGAAATATTCATTAATTATTTAATAACATGCAAATATAGCTTTACTGTTCCTAGAAGTTGTTTTTCTCCTAAATTGCCACTAGTATTGTACCAATGGAGCGTGTGTGGGAGTTGGTTCATTCAGGCTAGAAAAGCGCATTAGAGATCTCCGATGCATAGAGACAGTTCAGTCTCCAGAGGGGCAAGCAGGCCAAACCACAACTCTCGCCATCTCCTCTTCCTCCCACTCTCTCCCTTGGAACACTAATTTCTAAACTTTCCCAGGCGTATCCTCAGCACGTGTTCTTTTTATCTCCACCTATCTTCAACGGAGAGCCCATCATTTGTTCTAGTTAGGATTGGTGCACATGACATGAGTAAAATCCAAAGAAAGGATATGGGTGGCCATGGTTGATATAGCAAGCATTTTTCTTACAAGAATCAGACCTGCAGAAGATGCTATGATGCTAAGCTATCTCTTCGATAGCCTTGCGTGTCGTGAGGAAGGGGGCAAAGGTCAGAAGAGACTACTTAGCATTCTGCAAAGAGTGGTCCTTGCAAACACAATTCGCTTCACATAGTATTATCTGCTCTTGTGTCTGCTAACAGACAAAATGGCCTATTAGTCCATCCTGCTGTTCTCTGCCCTTCACTTCACATGAACGTTCTAGCATGAAAGAAGAAGGGAGAGTGAGTGGAACTATATGCTCCTATAAATTGTTTAATTGAATTACAATAAATTTAAAGATCCAAAAGGAACAGAATAAAGAAAGTGTGAAGCAGCAAGCTACTCTGATTAATAACCCTTTATGTCTCCCACTTAGTAAAGTGCTTTGAAATGTAATTGGCTTTTAGTATAAAGCATATTCACTTTGTAAGTACAATATAGTTTCATTTGTGAGAATGAGAACTATATATGATTTTAATCAACCTGGGACTATTTCATGTAAGAAGTATAAGAAGATTCTTTAAAAATCATAGCTAGGCTATGGAGAGTTAATTTACTATGTAATTGAAAAATACAAGTTTATCATAGAAGTTGCCTTCTTACAATTTCTGATCAGGGGCTAGGAATGTGGCTTAGCAGTAGAATGCTTGCCTAGCATGCATAAAACCCTGGGTTCAAGTTCTCATCACCACATAAACAGAAAAAGCACCAGAAGTGGCACTGTGGCTCAAGAAGCAGAGTGTTAGCTTTGAGAAAAAAGAAGCCAGGGACAGTGCTCAGGCCCTGAGTCCCAAGCCCCAGGACTGGCCAAAAAAAATAAAAAATTAAAATTAGAGAAAAAAGTAGTCAGTATTCTTTGGTTTTTTGTTTGCTTGTTTGTTTGCTTTGGACTGAGTTTATTCCTGGGAACATATATTCTTTGACATGATTAGCAATGCAGTTTTACATTTTTTCTTTTCAATTATGTGCCCTTGACGCCTAAGTCCTTGTTGGTTTTGTGTGTTGCTAAAAATCCCCATTAACTTTGCTTATTAGTCCCACTTCGGCAGATTCTTGAGGATTGGATTGTGAACATGAAAGTCATCTGTAAATATAATCAGCTTTTGAAACAGTATATCTCCACCAAACCAGCATTACAGAAAATTCTCAAGGATGTCCTACACATGGAAAATAATCAAGATCACAATACAGACAGAGAAATGGACCCTAAAGAGAAAACCAGGATATTAGGACAAGAATAGGGAAGACACGGCCTTTAAAAAGATAGCTATAATGAAAGGAACAAACAATCATCTCTCAATATTAATGGACTTAACTCTCCAATTAAATGACAGGCTCATAAGTTGGATCAAAAATCAAGAGCCAACTTGCTGCTGCCTCCAAGAGACACATCTACCCAGCAAAAGCAAACATTTTCTAAAAGTGAAAGGCAGGAATAAAATCTACCAAGCAAACGGCCCCATAAGCATGCTGGAGTTGCAATCCTAGTATCAGATAAAATTGACTTCAAATTAAAAATGGTAAGAAGAGACAAGAAGGTTACTACATACTAATAAAGGGATCTCTCCTAAAGGAGGATATAACCATCCTAAAATCTACACCCCAAATACAAGAGCACCCAACTTCATCAAACAAATACTATTGACTCTAAAAACACTCATAGATCCAAACACATTGATAGTTGGAGATTTTAATACTCCACTGTCACCTCTGGACAGATCAACACACCAAAAACTGAGCAAAGAAACCTCAGAACTAAATAACTGCATAGACCAACTAGACTTAACTGGTATCTACAGAATATGCCATCCAACAACACAAGAATACACATTCTTTTCAGTAGCACATGGTACATTCTCCAAAATAGATCACATCTTAGGGCACACAAAAAAACCTGTACAAATTCAGAAGTATCAAAATCAATCCCTGCATTCTCTCAGAACACAATGGAATAAAATTAGAGCTCAACTCAAATAGCCACCACAGAAAACCCTACAATTCATGGAAACTAAACAACACATTGCTGAACCACCAGTGGGTCATTGAAGAAATTAGAACAGAAATTCAAATGTTTATAGAATTAAACCAAGATGAGCACACAAAGTACCAGCTCTTTTGGGACACAGCAAAGGCAGTACTCAGAGGGAAATTTATATCTCTGAGTGCCTACATCAACAAACTGGAGAAACAGCAATTCAACAACTTAAGGAAGCACCTTAAGCTCCTTGAAAGAGAACAACAAGCCAAACCCCAAGCCAATAGATGGAAGTAAATAATTTAAATTAGAATTAAATGACTTAGAGTTTAAAAAAAATAGAAAGAATCAACAAAACAAAGAGTTGGTTCTTGGAAAAAATTAACAAGATAGACAGAACCCTAGCAAATCTGACCAAAAAACAAAGGCAGCACACCCAAATAAACAAGATCAGGTAATCTCACCACAGAAACAACCAAGATTCAGTACACAACAAGGGAATAATTTGCAAACCTTTATGCCAATAAATTCAAGAACCTGGAAGAAATGGACGAATTCATAGCCAAAACTGGTATGCCCAAACTTAGCCATGAAGATTTAAACCTTCTAAACAGGCCCATATCCAGCATTGAAATATAAACTGCAATAAGAGATCTCCCATCCAAGAAAACAGGTCTGGATAGATTCACAGCAGAATTGTATAAGGCCTTCAAAACAGAACTCACACCAATATTTCTCAAATTCTTCAATAAAATTGAAAGACAAAGTCCACTACCAAACACATTCTATGAAGCCAGTATAACCCTCATTTGAAAACCAGGCAGGGACTCATCAAGGGAAGAGAACTATAGACCAATTTCCCTGATGAAAATCGATGCAAAAATTCTTAACAAAATTCTGGCCAATCGACTTCAACAGGTCATCAAAAAAATCATACACCATGATCAAACTGGATTCATCCCCAGGGATGCAAAGTTGGTTCAATATATGCCAGTCAATTAATGTAATCCACCACATCTACTGGAGCAGGTCAAGAATCACATATTTTGCTAGATGCAGAAAAAGCATTTGATAAAAATCCAGCACCCATTTATGATAAAAGCTTTGGAGAAACTAGGATTCCAGGGAACATTCCTGAATATAATTAAGGCGGTCTATGATAAACCCACAGCAAACATTATTCTTGATGGGGAAAAGTTAAAGCCATTTCCTCTAAAATCAGGAGCAAGACAAGGTTGTTTGCTCTCCCCTCTTCTCTTCAACATTGTAATAGAATTCCTAGCCAGAGCAATAAGGCAAGAGAAAGACATAAAGGGGATCCAAATAGGAAAGGATGAAATCAAACTCTCTCTCTTTGCAGACGACATGATCCTGTATCTAAAGAACCCTGTAGACTCTACTTCCAACTTACTTGAGCTGATCCAGAACTTTGGCAAAATAGCAGGATATAAAATAAACCCTCAAAAATCAATGGCTTTTCTATATGCCAATGACCTGAAGACCAAGGCTGGAATCAGGAAAGAAACTCCTTTTGCAATAGCCTCAAAAAACATAAAATACCAACAACCTTAACCAAAGAAGTGAAAGACCTCTATGATGAGAACTATAAAAACATGAAAAATGAAACTAAGGCTGAACTAAGGAAATGGAAAAACCTCCTATGCTCATGGATTGGGAGGATTAATATTGTCAAAATGGGGCTGGGAATATGGCCTAGTGGCAAGAGTGCTTGCCTTATATACATGAAGCCCTGGGTTTGATTCCCTAGCATCATATATACAGAAAATGGCCAGAAGTGGCGCTGTGGCTCAAGTGGCAGAGTGCTAGCCATGAGCAAAAAGAAGCCAGGGACAGTGCTCAGGCCCTGATTTGAAGGCCCAGGACTGGCCAAAAAAAAAAGGGAATACCAAAATCGAGAGACACAGGGTAAAAAAAGACAAACAACTACAAAAGCAATACTTACAAACTGTTTGGTGAAAATGAACTGAACAACTGAACAACTCATGGGGGGGAGGGGAAGGGGGAGGAGGAAGGGGGAATGAGGGATGAGATAACAAACAGTACAAGAAATGTATCCAATGCCTAATGTATGAAACTGTAACCTCTCTGTAATTCAGTTTGATAATAAATATATATATAAAAGAAAACAACAAAAAAAGAAATATTGTCAAAATGGCAATATTGCCAAAGGTTATCTACAAATTCAAAGCAATACCCATTAATATCCCAACACCATTTTTTAATGAAATAGAAGAAGCAATCCAGAAATTCATATGGAACAATACAAGACCCCGAATAGCCAAAAACTATTCTAAGTAGAAAGAACAGTGCTGGAGGAATTACAATACCAAACTTCAAGCTGTATTACAAAGCTATAGTAATAAAAACAGCTTGGTATTGGCACAACAACAGGCCTGAAGACCAATGGAACAGAACTGAAGACCCATAAATGAACCTGCAGAACTATGCCTACTTAATCTTTGATAAAGGAGCTAAAAAAAATAGGATGGAAGAAAGATAACCTCTTCAATCAATGGTGCTGGCAAAACTGGTTCAACACCTGCAACAAATTAAAGCTAGATCCTTATATATCACCCTGCACCAAAATCAATTCCAAATGGATCAAAGACCTTGAAATAAAAACAGATACCCTGAAAACACTACAAGAAGGAGTAGGAGAAACACTTGGGCTCCTTGGCACAGGACAAAACTTCCTTAAAAAAGGCCCAGAAATGCTACAAATCAAAGAAAGGTTGGACAAATGGGACTGCATCAAACTGCAGAGCTTCTGTAGGACAAAGAACATAGCTTGCAAGATAAATAGAAAGCCCACAGATTGGGAGATCTTTACCAGCCATACAACAGAAAAGACCTCATATCTAAAATATATGCAGAACTAAAAAAATTAAATTCCTCCAAAACAAAACCTCAAAGAACCTACAGTCCCCTCAACAAGTGGGCTAAAGACTTAAAAAGAGACTTCTCTGAAGAGGAAATGAGAATGGCCAAGAGACACATGAACAAGTGCTCTACATAAAAGAAATGCATAAAAGTCCATAAAAGAAATGCAAATCAAAACAACATTGAGATTCCACCTCAGCCCAGTAAGAATGTCCATTATCAAGAAAACTAACAATAACAAATGCTGGAGGGGATGTGGCCAAAAGGGAACCCTAATACATTGTTGATGGGAAGGTAAACTTGTTCAGCCACTCTGGAAAGTGGTATGGAGATTCCTTAAGAGGTTAACATAGAGCTCCCCTATGACCCAGAAGCCCCACTCTTGGGCATCTACCCAAAAGATTGCAAGCAAGAACACACTAAAGCCACCAGCACAACAATGTTCATCGCAGCACAATTTGTCATTGCTAAAATATGGAACCAACCCAAATGCCCCTCAGTAGATGAATGGATCAGGAAAATGTGGTACATACACACAATGGAATTTTATGCCTCTATCAGAAAGAATGACACTGCCCCATTGGTAAGGAAATGGAAGGACTTGGAAAAAATTATACTAAGTGAAGTGAGCCAGACCCAAAGAAACATGGACTCTATGGTTTCCCTCATAGGGAATAATTAGTACAGGTGTAGGCTAGTCACAGCAGAGGATCACAAGAGCCCAATAGCTATGCCCTTATGATCACATAAGATGATGTTCCGTGAAATGAACTCCATGTTACGGAAACGAGTGTTATATCACGGTTGTAATTACTTTCAACATGCCATGTGAAACCGTAGCTTTTTTTTGTTGATGATCCTTTTGTATCCCCTTCCTGTGGTTGTCCCTGTGCTATCACTGTATCTCATCTAAGTACCCTGGATACTGTATATACTGGTATTAGAACTAGGGAAGGGAAAGGGAATATCAAAATCAAGAGACAAAGGATAAAAAGACAAACGACTCCAAAAGCAATACTTACAAAACCATTTGGTGTAAACCAACTGAACAACTCATGGTGGGGAGAAGAAAAAGGGGGAGGGGCAGGGAGGGAATGAGGGAGGAGGTAGCAAATTGTACAAGAAATATACTCACTGCCTTACGTATAAAACTGTAATCCCTGTGTACATCACTTTGACAATAAATAAGTAATTATTCAGAAAAAAATCATCAGTTTTTTACGTCTCCTTTTCTGATCTGTATGTATTTTATCTTCCATGGCTTTGTTGTGATATTCTCAATCCTCAGTAACATGTTGATTTACTTTTGAGAACAAATATCCTTGTACTGTTGCTAATGTTGGGGGGAAAGTTTTAGTACTTTGATACCAAGCAGGACTTAGGTGATAAAACACTTGCCTAGAAAGCAGAGAACCTTGAATTCAAAACCTAGTATTTTTTTTTTTTTTTTTTTTTTTTTGCCAGTCCTGGGCCTTGGACTCAGGGCCTGAGCACTGTCCCTGGCTTCTTCCCGCTCAAGGCTAGCACTCTGCCACTTGAGCCACAGCACCGCTTCTGGCCTTTTTCTGTATATGTGGTGCTGGGGAATCGAACCTAGGGCCTCGTGTATCCGAGGCAGGCACTCTTGCCACTAGGCTATATCCCCAGCCCTCAAAACCTAGTATTGAAGAACTAAAAAGTAAAAAGGGAGTGTAGATTCAATTTAAATTTCCTTAATACTCTACTTAATCTTATGTCAGTTTGGGAAAATCACATTCTTTTATTTGTGTGTGCGGGTCCTAGTGCTTGAACTCAGGGCCTGGGTGCTGTCTTCGAGATTCTTTTTCTCAAGGCTAGTGCTCTACCACTTGAGCCACACCACCACTTCTTTCTTTTTCTGTGCAGTTTATTGGAGATAAGAGTCTCACAGACTTTCCTACCCAGGCTGGCTTCATACTGTGATTCTCAGATCTTAGCCTCCTGAGTAGCTAGGATGGCAGGCCTGAGCCACGAACACCCAGATGGAAAGTCATATTCTGAAGAACGTTTTTGTGGTATTATGGTTTGAACTCAGGACTCCATGATTGCGAGGCTAGTTTTCTAGCTTTAAGTCATGCCTCTAGTTCCTATTTCTTTCTTTTCTTTTTTTTTTTTTTTCCGTCAGTCAGGGGGCTTGAACTCTGGGCCTGAGCACTGTCCCTGAGCTCTTCAGCTCAAGGCTAGTGCTCTACCACTTGAGCCACAGTGCCACGTCCAGTTTTCTGGTGATTAATTGGAGGTAAGAGTTTCACAGACTTTCCTGCCGGGGCTGGCCTTGAACCACAATCCTCAAATCTCAGCCTCCTGAGTAGCTAGGATTATAGGTATGAGCCATGGGTGCCCAGCTCCTATTTCTTGAGAATTAAAAAGAAATTCTATATTGTTGAATCTATTGCAGTTTTCCCCTACAGGATCCTTTTTTTTTTTGTGGTCACAGGCTCTCTAGTGCCATTCCCCTTCGTTCCTGCCATCCATATCATGAGTTCTTTCTCGTTTGAACCTGTTTATCTGTGGTTTTATTAAGCACCGGGGGCTGGAAAGTGCTGCCTGACTTGGAGAGCGTCTGATGGCTTGTGCTGGGTACTGGCATGCACGGTGCTGGATGAACATGTATGGAGTGTAAGATTGCATGACTAGTTCATGGTTTCCTGCCATGATATAGGCTTGTCCCATAGTTTGCTACATGAACACATAAAGCAGGTGGGAAAATCAGTTTAACTAAAACCCATCCTTCTAACGTCCAGCTAGCTGCCCGGGCAGGTGAGCGCTCGCTCTCTGAACAGACTTGTGTTCAAATACTGGCATAGGGCCTGCTAGCTGCAGACTTCACGTCATTTGCCTTAGTTTTTCGTTTTCGCAAACATCTAATAGTGTTAAGATGAAATTAAAATCATACATTTAAAGCACTAGTTTCAACTACTATTTGTGCAAAATCTTTGGACTACCATTTTAATGATTACTACCATTATGATTATTCTGGTCAGATTAAGTTTAGAATTTGGTGTGTGTGTGTGTGTGTGATAGTTGAAGTGTATGTGAGGGATGTGTTCGTGTGTGTAAGGTATTGAGGTGTATGGTGTGTGTGGCGCAGTGTGAGTTGGGTCTGTGATGTGTGTAGTAGGTGTGCTGTGTGGCATAGGTGCATGTGATGTATGAGGCAGGTGAGCTGCATGGTGTGTGTGATATGTGTGGGGCGGTGTGTGGGGTAGCTGTGATGCATGTGCAGTTGTGTTGTGTGTATGTGTGCAGTGTGTGCATGTATGTGGTGTATAATTGTGTGTGGGAATGTGTGGTGCAGAAGGTATGAGGTATTTGCACATGTGTGTTATGTAAGTGTGCAGTACATGCACTATGTACATGTGGGAGGTGTGTGCAACATTGTACACATGTGTGCAATATCTGCAGTAAGTGCAGCACATGGTGTGCAAGATGTACGTGTGTGCAGGATGTACACGTGTGCCATGTGGGGCACTGAATGTGTGTGAGGTATGTGCAAGGTCTATGTGCATGTGAGGTGTGGGCAGTATGTACATGAGTATGGTGTGTGTGAGGTGTATATGTGGTGCACATGCAGTGTGTACACGTGTGAGGTGTGTGGTATGTGTTGTGTGCAATGTGCAGGTGTGTGCAGTATGTATGTGTGTGGCATGTTCTGTGCAGTATGTAAGTGTGTGGCATGTTCATATGTCTACTGTGTGCAGTGTGTACATGCATGCATGCCGGGTGTACATGTGCATGCAGATGTATCATGTGTGCATGTGAAGCATGCTCTGTGTACATGTGTGTGCCCTGTGTGAGATTCATGTGTGTGAGCAGCATGTACATGTGTGTTGTGTGTGCATGCATGTGCACTCTCCCCAGTTGCACACACGCAAGTGTCTCCCTGCGCACACTCAGGCCTTGTGCTGGCGGTGCTGGCAGTGACGTGTGAGTCCCCCAGCAGCACCGTGTCCCCGCACCGGGCAGGGTCTTGGGTTGAGGAGTCTGGGCCCTGCTCAGTGTGTATTTGTTGGCAAGACTTTGGGGGTGAAGGGTACTGCCAAGACTTGTTCCATCTGCTCTCAATGAAAAAGGAACCATGAAAATCTAACCCCTGGCACACAGGACGCGGACAGTCTTTTGGGAGCTTGGTGAGATGCCAGCGTGCTGTGGTTATGTGAAGCTCCTCCCCCAGTGCTCAGAAACCCACCTGACATCTCCAGCAATTCTCTTCCTGCCTGTGCTTGTGCTTGCGTGTGTGTGTGTGTGTGTGTGTGTGTGTGTGTGTGTGTCCCGGCCACCTGCAAAGGTGTCACCTCTCCTTGGGCCTTGTAGGAGCTGAGGTTCGTCGAATGCCTTTTTCTTCTTCCTGTAAACCTTTGTGTTTTCACGTTGAGGTGCAGATAACCCCTCTGCAGACCACAGGTCTCCACACGGACTTGGGGCAACTATAAATAATGTTTGTACCACAACCAACACGGGCACCGGGCTTGGGCTCACACGGCCTATTAAGTCATTACTTAGACCTGGGGGACTCAATGGACAGGCCTGGACAGAAGATGGTGTCTTTTGTAGATAGACTCTTAGGTTTATGTATGCAACTACTCACATAATGAGGCCATCCAACGATAAAACTGTTGAGCTAGGCCTCAAATTTAGGGGGAATCTTTCAACTTTAAAGACATGACAGAGCTGGGTATTTTTATTTGGGGAAAAAAAGAGAAGTTAATAATCATGTCTATCTCCTTGTGTTTGTCATTATGAATCCTCCCCTCTTTAGAACTGCGCCTTCCCGCCAGGCATGGTGGCGCATGGCTGTAATTTCAGCTATGAAAGAAGCAGAGGTGGAAGGATTGTAGTCTGAAGCTGACCCTAGGCAAAAGAACAATTCAAACAAGAAACTCTCCTGCGTGGCTCTGTTTGACTCTGATGGGCCACTTACCTTCTAGGAGCTGGGCATGGTGAAGACCTTGGGTTTGTTCCCAGCTGAACGTGGTCAGTGTGTCCACCACCAAACTCACAGGGCAGGAACACCCCAGGGTGGGAGACCAGGGGAGGGCTGGGCGTGGCTGGGCGTGTGCTGAATGGTAGGGCCTTTGCGCATGCTCCAGGCTCTGAGTTTCATACCCAGCACCATAAAGAAAGAGACCAGGGGAGAAGGAGAAAGGAATGAGGGAAGAGAAGGAGGGAGAAGATGGGCATGGAAGAGGAAGGAGGGTAGAAAGGAGGGAGAGAAGGATGAAAGAAAAGAGGGAGGGAGGGACGGACAGCCAGACAGTCTCAGGAACGGAAGTGTGGCTGTGCACCGGCCTCCTGTAGCGGGTTGCTACTGTGCAGACAAGAGTTTATCTCCCGGTTAATAATTTTCCCAGTAGCACGCACTTGGGGACAAGAGGAGTCTGGGAAACTGAGGCAGAAAAGGCCATATGTAGTGTTCTGCACATGCCCCAGGCTGGGTTGAGGCTCTGACTTTGGTTTGACTGGTTTTCCCCAGACCTAGTTTCAGGGCTGCCGGTGGCCCAACAGGACCCCAAGTTCGTTCTCAGGTTTCAGCATATTCTGGGAGGCAGGCTGGGTCAGGACCCAGGCAGGGCCCTGCCTGGCCCTGCCCTCCCCTGCCCTGCCCTGCTCTGCCCTGCCCTGCCCTGCCCGCTGGGCCCTGCCCTGCCCTGCATGAGGTAGTGGTGAGAAGAGGCCAACCTACCTCCTACCTACCTCCTTGTCCAGATCAAAGCCAAACATCACAGGAGCAGAGCGTGTGGAACATTCCAGCAGGTGAATATGCCTTAGGGAAGTTGAAGGACAGCTGGGTGGAGGCCCGCTTGGGCCCAGAGGCCTGCCCAGCCTCTAAGTGGAGGATGCCTGTCTCTGGGGGCGTACCAGCCCTGTCAGGCCTTGGCTGGCTGTGAGCGGTTATCGGGGACATTTAACCATGCTCTCTGCTCCCAGCCATCCCATGACTATAAATTCTTCTTTCCTTGCCTTCAAAGATGTTAACTCCTTCTCAGTGGAAAATAATTGGGAAAAATAAAGACAGAGGCAGGTACTCCCACAATCTGGTTGCTCTTTCCTTTGCTGGAGGCAGGCAGAGTAGCAGGGAACGGATGCCTGTGGAATCCACCGAACACAGATCAGCCTCAGCTCCTCCATGAACACCTCATCTCCACTCACTTTAGACAAACTCATGAGGAAATGGCTATGATAAACTCAAAGGGAAAGCCTTAACCAGAGAAAGCCATGGGTTCTTAGTCTCTTCTCTGCTGGTTAGAGGATGGAAGTGATAGCTGGATCTCCAGCAGCCCTCTTATTCCAGGAGGCAGCAACCTACAAGTGGTAGAAAAGCAAGAAGAAAGAATTCTGAGATCCAGTGTGGTGTAATCCATGCCTATAATCCCAACTACCCACAAGGCCAAAATAGGAGGCTTGCTGTTTGAGGTCATCCCAGGGAAAGTTAGCCAGGCCCTAGCTCAAAAACAAGGCATGCTATAATCCCAACCAGTCAGGAGGCTGACGTAAGAGGTTCGTGAACTCATGCTGGTATAGGCAAAAACTCTCATCTGAAAATTAAACCGAAAGCAAAAAGGACTTGGGTGCATGGCTCAAGTGGTTGAGCCTTCCCTAGCGAGTATAAGGCATAAATTCAAACCTCAGTATTGGGGGAGGGGGTGGGGGGACAAACAATCCTGGGCTCCTGTAGAACCTCACAGAACCCTCCCAGAGCTCTTAAACAGTCTGTCTCTAAGAGAGAAGAATAAACTTCTAAGCAGTTGTTAAAATTCTGTCTGTGGGGGCTGGGGATATAGCCTAGTGGCAAGAGTGCCTGCCTCGGATACAGGAGGCCCTAGGTTCGATTCCCCAGCACCACATAGACAGAAAATGGCCAGAAGCGGCGCTGTGGCTCAAGTGGCAGAGTGCTAGCTAGCCTTGGGCGGGAAGAAGCCAGGGACAGTGCTCAGGCCCTGAGTCCAAGGCCCAGGACTGGCCAAAAAAAAAAAAAAAAAAAAAATTCTGTCTGTGGGATGTTTTCCGTTCCTGCCAAACTTTAATCAAAGCAGTGATGTGCAGCCGGGTGTTTTAGACGGCTGAACCCAGTACAGGGAAGAAAAAACTATCTTGCTTTTTCCCTTTTTAAGGAAACAAGTATCAGAGAAATTAAAACAACAACCACAATGCAAGCCATGCAGAAGGGCCAGGAGGAGACGCCAGCCTGCTGTGCTCCCAGCAAGGAGCAATATGATCTGGAGAAACAAAAAGGGAACCAGGAGAGTCCTTCCTCTCCCAACACACACACACACACACACACACACACACACACACACACACACACACACACACACACACGGGCATCATAGGCCATATCAGCCTCCTGCCTTTTCCACTTACTAGCTGTGTGACTTTGAGCTACTCACAAACCTCCCAGAGCGGCAGCTTCCTGGTTGAAGCAGAACACGGGAGAACCTTAGCCCCCGTGTGTGGTAATAGGTCAACAGCAAAACACCAGTGGCGAGCAGAGCACCGTGCCTGACACGTCTCAAGTAGGGTTTTAGATGTGGAGAAGGAAATCCATTCCCAGGCCTAGCCTCGACCTCCTCCGGTCCCTCTGTCTACTGCTCCCAGCATCCACTGCTTCTCCTCCTCCTGCATGTCTCCCCTGTCTCTGCGGGGTTGAGCCCCTCCCTGCCTGTCCGTCCTGGGGGTTCTCCTTTGCTCTAAGCCCTGCTGTGGTCCATGCTGGCCACATTCAACCATGTCCTGGGTCCCAGGCACGGGGGCTGGGGGGGACGTCCCCTACCAGGACAGGAGGGGACCTCTCCTTCCACCTTTAATCCACTACAGCTTCCGCTAAGAGCCCAGCCCAGGCCCCCATGAATACCTGCAGAATAAGTAAAGTAAATAGATGATCTGGGACCCGGGACTTGCCGCCCCCCCCCCCACAACAGACTTAAATTTCAGAAGCATTTCCAACCTGCCTTTCTATATTCCCCCCCAAGAGCCAAACCCTTGGATCACCTGTGATCCTGTCCAGTTAAGGTCAAGGTCACCGCTGGGACTGCACAGCTGACCCTGGCCCATTACTGGCTGAGAGAGAAAGGCTAGAAAGGGCCACATGGAGGAGAAACATCTCTCATGGCAATCAAGAACAACCAGCAAAGCATTTCCTGGGTGATGAGTAAGCAGATTTCATTTGCTTTTCTGAGAGACATTGGGTAATGGTGCCCCAACATCATTATTTTGAGCATGCACTTAATTTCCTTTCGGCAGATATGTTGATGACGTTTTATGTACCGTTGCTTGATTTGCATACTCCAACTTGCATAGAGCAGCTGTAGTGCTGGTCTGAGTCTGGAGTACTGACAGAATTGAGCACACACCTGTAACCTGTCCCTTAAGAACAGACTTACTGCCTTGCTAGGATTTTTGCCCTCACCCTAGCTACTTAGTGAGTCAGGAAATATTACAAAAGGAAATTTTAGTGCCACCACTATCCCTTTTAAGTAGGTAATTTAAAGCCGGGCATGGCAGTACATGCCTGTAATCCCAGCTACCTGGGAGGTAGATGCAGGGGGGCGGCTATTGAGTTCAAGGCCAGCCCAGGCAAAGTTACCTGGAGATCATATCTCAAACACAAAAAGATCCCTATAAAAAGGGAGGAGAAAACAGACGTAGAGTGGGTAGAGGTAGGCATGGTAGCTTACACCTGTAAGTGCACACACAGTGCTGGGGGACCACTATCAGAAGCCTGGCCCTACCTAAAAAGTAAATCAAATACAAGTAGAACTGGAGACATAACTCAAATGCTAGAGCTCTGCCTAGCTAGCCCAAGGCGCTGAGTTTAAACTCCAGAACTGTTAAAAAAGAAAGTGATTTAAGAATAACTAGAGGATACCAGCTAGACACAGGAGGTACTCTATAATGCTAGCTACTCTAGAAGCTGAAATCTGAGGATCATGGTTCAAAGCCAACCCTGAACTGATGAGAGACTCTTTTCCTTCAATTAACCACCAAAAAGCTGGAGGTAGAGGTGTGAATCAAGTGGCAGAGTGCCAGCCTTGAGCAAAAAGGCTAAGCAAGAGCACAAAGCCTTGAGTCCACGTCTCAGTACCAACAGGAGAAAAAACAAAACAAAAAACCTAGAGGATGCTTATTTAAAATATAGAGTCCCTGTCTCATGATTCAACGAGACTGTGGTGGGACCCAGGAATTCACATTTTTACCAAAACATCAAGTGATTTTGCTGTAAGGGGTGTTACCTGGCTGTACTTGGAGCACCTACAGGCTGTGGGTTGGGCCCACAGTGAAAAGGATCTGAAGCGGGGGTGGGGGTGGGGGGAGGGAACAGCAGGAGGGAGGGTCAGTTCGTGGAAGTGCTCCTGGACCATGGAAGGGGGAAGCCCATTGGCCACCGGCTGTTCTGGGAGGGTGACTCACAGCCCATGTGGCAGTAACCAAGGGTGGTGGATGGAGGCCAGGCGATGGGGGCGGGTGGGGCCCGCAAGGGCAGGGCACCAGTCTGGAACAGTGCATTCCAGAGAGAAGCAGACCCCCTGCACAGATGCCGCCGCAGACAGAGGCTGTCACTCACCTCATGGTGAAGGAGGGGCAGGGAGGGGCCTGTGAATGGTCCTGCAAGGCTGCAGAGATGCCAGATTGTCATTGTATGACTTTGGCCCCACCCAGTCTCTTCCTCACCTATAAATCTGGCCAACCCTACCTCTTTTATGCCTTCTAGGGGGTCCTCCTTCCCACACCGTACAACTTACATCATCATTCCTTTTCCCACACTCCTGCCATGATTCCAGCTCCAGTCTCCAGTACCTCTAGCTTGGACCCAGTAGCTCTGATCCTTTGCTGTCCTGCTTCCTTTCTCTCTACCTCCAGCTCATGCTCCATCCAGCTATCCATGTATTCTCCCCCAAAACATAAATCGAAGCCTGTTACGCGCTTACCTAAACCCACAACTCATGAATCCCTGGTTCCTGCACTACCAGAATTCTGCATCAGGCTGAGTGCCAGTGGCTCCTGCCTATAATCGTAGCTACTCATGAGGATGAGATCTGAGAATCACAATTCAAAGCCAGCCAAGCAGAAAAAAAAATTGCGAGATTCTAATCTCCAATTGACCACCACAAAGGCAGAAGTGGAACTGTAGCTTAAGTGATATAGCATCAGCCCTGAGCAAAAGAGCTCAGGGATAGTGTTCAGGTCTTGAGTTTAAGTCTCAGTACACACACACACACACACACACACACACACACACACACACACACACCAGTTAAAGAAGAGAAAAAATGCTGCAACAGAATAACATTCTAGAATCACATTCTAGGTTCCATCTAGAGTGTCTACCCTTCATTCTTCCCTTCCTTACATGTTGAATACTCAAGTTATAACCACTCTGTCTCCTCTGCCTCCAGCCAGCGTGGTCACCAGCACACAGTGAGTGCTCGTGGAGTCCTTCCAGGTCACAGACACCATCATTTTGCCACTGCAGCAGTGTCACACAGACCGCCATGGCAGGGTGCAGGAAAGTTGGCAGGTACACATAGTTACACAGCAGTAAATGTTGAAGTTAGCATCTGCCCTCACTCAGAACCTGGGCTGCAGTACCTGCTGCAACTGCCCCATGCAGGGAAGGGAAGCCCTCCTTGCTTCCTGCTCTTAAATACCCTTGGTGTCTGTCGCTCCCACATGTAAACTCCAGGCCCTCAGCACCTGGGCCTTCCCATCCCAATGCAATTATTGGAGCAGCGGGGCATCTTTGCTCCCTCAGCCTGCCACATGGGGTACTAAGTCAATTGTCAGTGAAGGTTTATAAATCGAATGCATAATTTAAGATGGGTCTCATTGGGTCATGAAAAGGAGAACTGTTCCAAAGATAAAAGTTCTTTAAATGATATTACACCATGATACAGGTAATCATTTTATATTGGAGTATACAAGTATCTCTATGATGATAAATATAAATGATACCGATATCATTTTATACTAGAGAATAATACCATGAAGGTGTAAAATTAAGGATGTGTGTGTATGTATAATTGTCTTATCTTGGTGTGTCATTATGTTGTCCACTTCCATCTTAACAAATCTCCAATTTTGATTTTTTTTCAATAGTGTCTTACTATTTAATCTGGCTCAGATTTTCTTGCCCTTGCCTCTATCTTTTGAGTGCTGGAAATATACATGGATGGCGCCATACCTACATGATGAGTCCCTATTAAGTTATTTACTATGAATGAATTTTTAGCCTCCAAATAGCATGAGGGCAGAAAGTTTACATTCACCTTTTAACAGAAACTTTTAGTTAATGGCTTTTCTACTGATCTAGGAAAATATCCTAGGAAGTCAATATTTTGAACATTATATTGTATGAGTGTGTGTATGTGTGCACGTGTGTGTGGTTTTTATATAATTACAAGAATGGGTTCATTTGAATGCATACCTCATGTGTCTTTGGAACCAAGACCAAAGTTTTCTGTAAGGACTCACCATCAAATATGGGGGGGAGAGGAGGAGGGAAGGGAAAGATGGGAGGGGGGTGAGGAGTCAATTGTCTTCTTTCTATGAGTCCAAAGTGTGGGCAGATAGATATCTGCATTTGATTTTCTATTTTCCTGGGAAAGAAATTGTTTTCAATCCACATGTTCTGGCTAACTCCACTGCTGGAACTTTGCAACTTTTCTTTCCCAGGTTGAAGACTCACGTTTTAGTTCAGAGGGAAAATTGCAAGACAGCCATGCCCCAGAGTATAAGTGAGCAGCAGCTCCAGCAAGGGCCACAAGCATCTCCCTGACCTCCCTGGTCTCTGGGCCTGGTCTCATTCCACCTGACTTCAAGACCTTTGTCAAAAGGCAGCAGAAGCTCCCAGGCTCTGTCAATGGGAAACGTATGGACCGCTCTCCCCCCACCCCCACCCCTGCAGCCAGCCAGCTGCAAATGTCTCCACTGGGTGGTATAAAACCTTGTCTTCTCCAGCAGGTCCTGTGTTCCTTGGACTCAGGATGGCTCATTGTCCTGCCTTCCACAGTTCTCTCCCCTCAGCTGCTGAGGGAAGCGGGAGGCCTGGGCAGTCAGTCATGTGCTCTGATCCAGGAGACATATGTGATCTTTTTCTGAAACTCCCCAAGGCTGTTTCCTCCATCCCCTCCCCCTCCCTACAAATCAGTAAGAAGAAGCCTGCAGCCATTCAAGCTGGGGAAAAATTAGTTTTCAAGCTGGGCATGCTAAGGACATTGGATCTCAGACATTTCCTGCCTAACCTGGACCTTTCTTCCCCTTGCACACAAGCTCCCCCTACTGCCTGATGTTAGAAGTGCAGGTCTGAGCCCCGGTCAACAAAGGACCTGGGGGTGTCCATTTCAAAAGACTGGAGAGAAGTTGTCCAACAACAGAACGTTAAGAGCCTTGAGAATTCTGCCATTACTCTAGTGGGGAGAACCATGCAAAAGCTTTTTTTTTTTTAATTTTTAGTCTCTGTAATAAAGCCGAAGATAAATAAATACTCCCTGAAGAGTTTTGTCAAATAAATGGAGCCCTCCCTTCAGGGTTAAGTAAATGAACTTTTGGCTTGGCTTCAGAATTAGGAACTGAGATCTGGGTTTTGAATGACCTTGGGCACCTCCTTTAGCCCTCTGGAGCCTCAGCTTCTTTATCTGTAATTTGGGCATGACTTTGTAAATCTGACAATGCTGTTGTGATAAGTAAGGGAAAGAATGTGAACGTGTAAAAAGTGTATGTGTGTGTGTGTGTTTACTATCTCTAGTTATGAAAAGTATTTTACAACACAGAAATTACTGTTTACTGTTTTCCTTTTACCCGAACACACACTTTTCCTCTCCTCTTCTTCCCCTCCCTTCTCTCCCTCCTCCCTCCTCCCTCCTCTTGCCTTTTCCATACCTGGACCTGGTCATCAGGCACCCTAACAACCCCCCTCCCCCCACAAAAAAAAGGGAAACCTCAGTCACAAACAGGAAGTAACAAAAAAGATAGCAGAAAAAAATTGTCTCCAGCAAAAGAAATGCAGTTCAATTTTTTCTTGGAGATCGAGTTTGATTTAGCTGATGATTTGGGGTATTGCCAGCCTGGCTTGAGCCCCTAAGTAGGGTTTTTTTGGGAAATAATTGGGTAATTCTTGACCTAGATTTGACCTCACCGATGGGAATTCTCCACTCTCTATTATAGGAGCAGGGTAGTTGGTGGGTTGCTGCGTTTTTAAATGTAGGTTTCTCCTCCCTTTCCCCTGTGGCAGTAGGAGGGGCCCGGGCTTGCTGGCTGGAAGGAGCTGCCCCACCTGCCTGCCAGCTTTGCCTCCCCCCACCCCCCCACCAGCCACCCCTCCCTCCCTCTTGCTTTCGCCCAGGGGGAGCCACCCGCCCACAGCAGCCCAGCACACCCCTTGTTTCCTTCACTCCCTTCCTGAGTTACCCACTTGCCACATGGTGAGCTAGCTACTAAAGAAAGCCAGAAAAGCTCCAACCACACACCGAGAACTCTGGAGATGAGGTCAATGTTTCCTTCCAAATTTCTGCTTAGAGGAGACAAAAATTCTAGATGTTCTTTAAGGGAAGAAAAAGAGAGAGAGGAAGGGAGGGAGGGAGGAAGGAAGGAAGGAAAAAAGGAAGGAAGGGCAGAAACGGAAAGAAGGAAAGAGAGAAGGTGAAAAGGGAAGGAAAGAAGAAAAAAGGGAAACAAGGAAGAAAGAAAGAGAAAAAAGAAAAATATCAAGATACCATGTGTTTCTCTTTTCTTTTCTTGTCTCCTCCTTGATTTTGTGTATGTTTTCAGTGAGAAAGAGAGTTCAAGAGCTTGAAGCCATCAGCAAGTACTCGGGAAGCTTTTTGTTTGTTTGCAGAGCCAGTTCCTGCTCTGATGGGGGACAGGGCTAGCTCCTGCCTCCTCAGCGGGGGCCCCTCTCCTCACAGGCTCCCCAGGCCAAATGCAAGTGAAAGTTGGTCTGTAGAGGGATCCAAATTCCTTCCCTGAGTGTCCCCAGTCCAAGAACGGCACCCTAGCAAAGAATGGTTGTATCAAGCCCCCAACTAGGCTTTGCGCCTTTTGCAAAAGCCTCCATTGCTAGCGATCCTGGTGTCGCTGTGATTTTTAGCATTTTTGTGTTTGCGCCTTCACTGTCCCCTAAGCACAGTGAACAGACAAAATCTTACAGATGCAGAAATAAGGACAGAGCACAGTGAGGAAGGGCCACATGGCTGCTTCCTAGGCTACCTAGATTAGAGAGATCAGCATTCCCTGTCCAGCTAGTTCTAGGCTCAACTGGTTCTGCAGGTCTCCGTCATGGTAAACAAACACGCTGCCACCATTTTTAAGCATAAGGTAACATAAGCATTTAAAATAATTGTACTGGGTGTGGTGGCTCACACCTGTAATGCCAGTCCTCAGGAGGCTTGAGGCAGGAGGATCATGAATTCAAGGCTAGCTTGAGCTACATAGTGACACCTTGTCTTTTTTTTTTTTAAAGTTGGATTTTTATATAGCTGGACTTTCTGTGTTGTGACAGTTGATCGTTTTCTTTTTGTTTCTGTTAAATGTGGCCTGGCATCTTTGCTGAGATGCTGTGACAACCACTCTGAACCTATGACTTGGAACAGCTGGGTGTGGCTTGGCCCGTGCCCGGCTAGGCAGGTGAGAACAGCCACGTTTGGTTCAAACATGCTCCAGGTATTGGGCACCTGGAAATCCCCACAAAGTGAATTTCATTCCATATCTTAAAAGTTTCCTGACTACATTTCCGTAGTCTGCAGGATGGACTATAGGGGCAGGAGGGGGTAAGATATTAAATCAAGAGGAAGATGGAGAAATACAGGAAGTCAACATCACTCTATGTTATTCTGGGGAAAGGCTGGGGATCCTCCCCTACTCATGGGAGCTCACATCAAACCCCTCCTCTGGGCTCACCCAAGACAAAGTATCCTCAGGGCTGCTGCTTCTAGGAATCAGAGCCAGGTTGCTGTTTGTCATTCTTGCTTTCTACATCTCATGATTTCATCCTTATTTTCCATGTTTCCGGGACTCCACTCACTACTGTTAGGAATCAGAGCTAGAAGTTTGAGGAGCAAAGCTGCTGCTTCAAAGTGGGGAGTGAACTAAGATTTCAAGGCACCAAATGGTGGGCGTCTTTCTCACCCTTAGGCTCAGGCCTGCAGGTTCTCATGGGTGGAGGTAGGAGTAGCTGGGGTGGGGTGGCTTGTTCATGAGCAGTGTGGGAGAAGTGAGGATGATCCCAGGGCCAACTCCCTTGTGGTACTCCTGGAAGAGGACTCTCACACTATCCAAGACACAACACCCAAGAAGCTACTGCTCTCCTACCTCCTTTCCTCCCCTGTTCCACCCTACTCCACCGCACCCCACATTCATCTTTGGAAGTACTGGAGTCCAAAATTGCCTTTGGGGAAAGCAAAGAGTCACAGATGGGCAGGATGAAAAGCAATGTTTGTCCTCGCATGACCCTGGGCCATGACACATTAACTGCACATACCATAATGGCCCTTATTCCCAGTGAGTGTGGATGTGAAACTAAAACAAGACTGAAGTGAGGTGCCAGGTGCACACTCTCCAAGAGCACTGTGCAAAATGATAGTAGAGATAGAGCCAGGAACAATAGCCAACTCAGAGCCTCTTCCATGGACGAGATGCCTATATTGTTCCTATTATTATGCCAATATACGTTTCAATGTAATCCACACAATAATTCCATGAGGGAGGTTCTAATGAGAATCTGGTACAACAGTGAAGTTCAAAGTCACACAGTCCACACAAAGCAGAGCCGGGATTCTAAGCTCTGTATTAATGTTGCGATATTGTTCTCTTTTTATAAATAGGGAAACAGAGGAACAGTGGAGTCAAGTGCTTTGCTCAAGACTGCATAGCCAGGGAGAAACAGAGCTAAGAGGCACCCTGCTCCCTACTCTTGTCTCCTCCCCAGACCTAGGGTGGGGACACTGAGGAGTCAAGATGTAATTGCATCCGGCTCACCCTTCTCCACCTCAAGTTTCTACCTTCCAACTGAAGCGTCAAGCTCTTGTTTCAGGTGACAGGAAGCTACTGGAAAAAGAGCCAGCTAGTGAGTGAGCAGGTGAAGAAATCAGAAACCTGCACCTGCCAATCTAGGAATGAGTCCAACATGCCTTATGGAACAGACACCTGGCTACCCAGGTAAAGTGTCCAGATGCCCCAAGGCTAAAGGATATGAACATTAGAGGAAATTATCACTTCCAGAAAGATGAACAGGGAATAATAGAGGAAATTAAGAGGGCCAATGATGGGTAAGACATGCTGGAATCCAAGGCCCTTTTAGTTGGAAAGAACCATGGAGAATAAAGAATCCAAACGTTTTGATAGGATAATAATGAGAGTGTCATTGAGTGGGCCACAGGTTTTCCTAGAGCCTACAGCATCCTATAAGGCAGATGCTTCTCCATGAAGAAAATGCATCCGAGGTTAACCGAATATGAGAGAGCTCCTTCCTTCCTTCCTTCCTTCCTTCCTTCCTTCCTCCCTCCCTCCCTCCCTCCCTCCATCCTTCCCTCCCTCCTTTCTCTCTCTTTCTCTCTTTCCTTCTTGTGCCAGTCCCTTGAACTCAGGGCCTGGACACTGTCCCAGAGCTTTTGTACTCAAGGTTAGCATTTTACCACTTCAGCCCCACCTTTGCTTCTAACTTTTTAGTGGTTAATTGGACATAAGAGTCTGATTTATGTTTTTGCCCAGACTGTCTTTGAACCATGATCCTCAGATCTCAGCC
Organism: Perognathus longimembris pacificus; assembly: GCF_023159225.1. NCBI lineage: Eukaryota > Metazoa > Chordata > Mammalia > Rodentia > Heteromyidae > Perognathus > Perognathus longimembris. Next base: position 37,694,267 of record NC_063176.1, read on the forward strand.
TCCTAAGTACCTAGGGTTACAGGCATGAGTCACCAGAGTCTGGTTCTCTTAATTTCTTAGGGAGGGGGCATTCCAAATATACACAAAATAAGTTTTTGAGAAAATATTAAATGGATTACCATAAATTCACCTTCCAGTTCTCATCATTATGAACATCAGCCAGCTCTTGGTTTCATCTTTTATCTCCCTATCCAGTTTTCCACTGTTAGGTCATTTTGAAGCAAATACTATGCATAGTACTTCTCCATCATGTTGTCCTGCAATTATTTGTGCATAAAATACATAGACAACAAAAGACATTCTTAATCACAATCCACTGGTTTTGTTTTTGTTTTTGTTTTGGCCAGTCCTGGGCCTTGGACTCAGGGCCTGAGCACCGTCCCTGGCTTCTTCCCACTCAAGGCTAGCACTCTGCCACCTGAGCCACAGCGCCCCTTCTGGCCGTTTTCCATATATGTGGTGCTGGGGAATCGAACCGAGAGCTTCATGTGTAGGAGGCAAGTGCTCTTGCCACTAGGCCATATTCCCAGCCCCACAATCCACTGTTATAACTGAAGAAAATAAATGTAGTTTTAATATAGCATTGGGCCTCTAAACATGATTCAAATATTTGATTGCTCCTATAAATAAATCTGTCTTTACTGTTGGTTTGCCTGAATTGGCATAAATCATGTTTGGTTAAGAGTCTTAAATCTTTAACTTCCTGAGTCCTCTTTCTCTCTCTCTCTCTCTCTCTCTCTCTCTCTCTCTCTCTCTCTCTCTCTCTCTCTCTTCCATTTATTGGTTGAAGAAATTGAATTATTTGCTCTAAATAATTTTAAATTTTGATTACATCTCTATGGTATTATGAGCTTGGCCCTCATCCTCTGTATTTCTTGCCAGTTGGAAGTTAGGTCTAGTGGTGGAATTGGGCTGGCATTTATCGCTTGGCCACAGGTCTTCACAGGTGATTCACAGCCAATGCCCTGAGGCTTAATCCTGCTTTTCCCTAGAATATGAAAGTTCTTGTCCAAGTTTACTAAACTAGAGGACAGACCTAGAGTTGAGTCTTCTGACTCCAGATGTCCTTCAGCTCTGCCCTAGCACTTGAATCTGGAATCTTCTCTTTGGAATGAAAGGATGGTTTAGTTGTCACTTAATCCTCCAGCTTCCTTCAGATAGAAACCAAGAGAGGAGCAGTGGGAAGATTCGAACACTTTTTGGACATGAGACAATGTTTTGATTTTAGTATTTTATGGAGAGGGAGGTATCTCTCCATATGTGCACATGGAAGTTCTTTGGGGTAAAGGAAAGGAGTAGCTAATGAAGAGAGTATGGACTTGACATGGGTCAGAAGTAAGAGTTTCTTCCTGAGTTTTTGCCACAATGAGCAAACAAATTCCAAACCCAGGACTCAATAAGAAAGTCAGAAGAGGAAGAAAGCCACTCCATATTCAAAATAAGGTGGGAGGGCTGGGGATATGGCCTAGTGGCAAGAGTGCTTGCCTCATATACATGAGGCCCTGGGTTCAATTCCCCAGCACCACATATACAGAAAATGGCCAGAAGGGGCGCTGTGGCTCAAGTGGCAGAGTGCTAGCCTTGAGCAAAAAGAAGCCAGGGACAGTGCTCAGGCCCTGAGTCCAAGGCCCAGGACTGGCAAAAAATAAATAAATAAATAAATAAATAAATGAATAAGGTGGGAGGAAACGTGTCTCCAACACACATTGACAATACCCAAACTATGTTGAGACTTCATGTGAAGTATCTGTCTTACTTTCACAACAGCCCCCAAGGTAGACAGTGAATGCTATCACCGGACATGTAGGTGAGATGAATGTGAGAAGCTACACATCGTATTCATGAAAGCAGAATTTAGATCTAGGTTTTTCTCATTTTCTGACTATAGTATAACTTGAGATATCTGTTTGGGAGGGAATAAAAAAATATAGAAAGGACATTTTATGGAGTATGGGAGAAGAAAAGCCCAAGAAATGCATGCTGGGAGCCTCAATTTTTGGAAACCAAAGCCTCTGAAATTCCCTAAGTAAATTTCAAAGATGGAGGAATAGAAAATTTCCACAAGAGTTGCCCTGAAAAAGCAACAAATAAGTACTCTCCTGCTCCTCATCAAGTTAAGGACAGAAAGGGTTTCCATGGATTTCAAAGGAATAGCTGGGTCCCAAGTGACACATACACACACCCATACCCCCCCCCATTTTTATGTGCATCCAAAGTAGCTTCTCTTCTGGGGGATACAGCTTGCAAAAATGGGCCCCTTCTGCAAGGATGGTGCCAAGAGGACTCACTGCTGGGAACGGGAGTTGGGCTATCAGTCCCTGGTGCTCTGACAACAGCTTCAAGAGTGTCACAGTGCCTTAGGAAGTCAGCCCTGCTCTCCACAGACAGCCCTCCACCTACTAAGGCCCAGGCCTTCCTGCTGAGCGGTGACCATCTTTTGGTGGTAGGGCCACGTGACTGTGGTCTCCTGTCAGCTTATAAGAGGGCAGAAGCCAATTACTAGATTACTCAAAGTGCTAGTTTTTTCTTCTTTTGTTCACCACATTCAAGGCCAAATTTCCCCCAACCTTACTGCTTTGACTCGTGAGGCAGAGTAGCCTCTCTCTCTTTTTTAAATTGGGTTGGCCAGCTTCAATGCTTACAGTTGTTATATGGGGCTTTGTAAAAGAACACAAAAATTTAATATTTTATAAGCATTTTTAAAACCATGGTAAAAACTCAAGGTAGCTATACATCAGTACAAACCACTGGGGAATAAATTTGGTCACAACTTCTACCTTTGGAAAGTCGTAGTTAAGAAATAATCTAAACACAGAAAGAAAACAAAAACCACTATTCACAACAACAGTAGATAATAGAAAAAAGGGAAAGCAGCTGGCGTTAGTGGCTCATACCTGTAATCCTAGCTACTCAGGAGGCTGAGGTCTGAGGGTTAGAGTTCAAAGCCAGCCTGTGCAGGAAAGTTCATGAGACTCTTATCTCCAATTAACCACCAGAAAACTGGAAGTGGTGCTGTGGCTCAAGTGGTAGAGCACTAGCCTTAAGCTGAAGAGCTCAGGGACAGTGTCCAGGCCCAGAGTTCAAGCCCCACAACCAACAGGAAGGAAGGAAGGAAGGAAGGAAGGAAGGAAGGAAGGAAGGAAGGAAGGAAGGAAGGAAGGAAGGAGAAAGAAAGAAAGAAAAGAGGAAAACAGTTGCTTTTATGGGAGAGCTGACAAAAATTGACATGGTTTTTAGAACTTACATTCTGAAATGCTTGATGGGCACCTATATTGCTATGTTAAGGGAAAGACGTAGCAGAAGCGAATGAATATAAATTATAGTCCGTAGTTTTAAAGGATACAAGCACATTTGTTTTTCTCTAACTTAAAAGATTTAGGTCTTAGCTGGGCACTGGAGACTCAGGCCTGTAATCCTAACTACTCAGGAGGCTGAGATCTGAGGATCATGGTTTAAAGCCAGCTAGGGAAGGAAAGTCCATGAGACTCTTATCTCCAGTTAACTGCTCAAAAACCAGAAGTGGCACTGTGGCTAAGTGGTAAAGTGCCAGCCTTGAGCACAAAGAGGCTCAGGGACAGTTGCCTAGGCCCTGAGTTCAAATCCTACAACCAACAAAAATCAATCAATCAAGTAAGCAAGCAAGCCAGCCAGCCAAATATCATGTATGTATATACGTTTTGAGCACCCATGAGCATCCTTGTTTATTGCAGGACAGTGTAGCATTGAGCGCTGCTATTACAAGGCATGGTTTACTACAGATCCTGCCATCACAGGGGAATCCAGCCTTCATACGAAGAAGGTTCACACGCTCTGATATTCACATACTAGTTTCATTTTGACTCTAAGGTTTCACAGAAACCAAATGATCAAATCTGCATTTCCTTTTAACTCTGTATGCAAATTGTAAGCCAGGGATTCCCCACCAAGTGCACATTCCTGAGCCAAGAGGATTCTGAGGACTTGGAGAAGGCCTGAGCTGTCCTATTCCAGCCCCGTTCCATGGAACCACACACTTCCTGTGTTGTGCAGGACTTCACAGGTCGCACTGCATGCCTCTCTACAGGATTATAGTAACTTTTAGATCAACTGTTCATTCTCACTGCCCTTCTCCACCAGGGAGAAGAAGTGAGACAGGTGTGCAGCTGTGGCTATGCTGGTCTTCACCACCTGACGGATGGAAAACCCAAGGTTGCAAATGGAAAACCCAAGGTTTGTTTTGATTGTGGTTGGAGCTGCCATATCTCTCCTCCAACTCAGAGGTCTGACCACAGGGCACTCTGCGGTGGATGTGTGTTCTTGTGTTTTACTTTGCACTAAACACACTACACTGACACATTGGGAGAGTTTAAAAGCATGGTGAAAAGCTTTCTGTTCCTGTCACCAGCATTTCATTCATTGTGTGCTTTTATGTTCTGAACTCTCTCTCTCTCTCTCTCTCTCTCTCTCTGTGTGTGTGTGTGTGTGTGTGTGTGTGTGTGTGTGTGTGTGTGTGTGCTGGTACTAGGGCTTGAACTTAGGGCCTAGTTGCTGTGCCTTAACTTTTTCACTCAAGGCTAGTGCTCTCCCATTTGAGCCACATTTCCAGTTTTTTGGTAGTTAATTGAAGAGACGAATCCTCACAGATCTTCCTGCCCCAACTGGTTTTGAACTGTGATCCTCAGATCTCAGCCTCCTTAGTAGCTAGGGCTATAGGTATGAGTCACTAGTGCCCAGCTCCAGGACATTTGATTATTGATTACCAACACAATCTTACTTGTTATTGGTCTGCTCAGATACTCTATTTCTTTATTATTCAGCCTTGGTAAAGTTGCATCTTTTTCTAAGGATTGAGCCATTCTAGGTTATCAAAATTGTTGGCTTATAAAATTTTTCACAGTAGTCTATTGCTAGCCTTTGTATTTCTGTGGAACCAATCTCAATGTTTGTTCTTTCATTTCTAATTTATTTCTGCATTCCCTCTTTTAACTAGTCTCATTACTGGTTTATTCATTTTGTTTATTTCCTTACTTCTATTTTTGAGATTAGTTTGTTCTGTTTTCTTCTAGTTTCTTGAGATATAAATTTAGGTTGTTTATTTGAGATATTTCTTTTTCCTTAATATTGGAATTTATCAAATAAACTTCCTTTTAGAATTTTTTTTCCATACCCTGTTAGATTTGGTAGAGTGTGTTTCCATTTTCATCCTTTACAAGGTACTTCTTTATTTCCCTTTAAGTTTCACACAGAAGCTTTTTAATTTAATAAAGTTCCATTTATCTAATTTTTTTGTTGTGTGAACTTTGGTGTCATAATTAAGACAAATCTAAGGTCACAAAGATTCATTCCTCTGGGTTTTTTCCCCTGAGTTTGATCTCTTTTGATTAATTTTTATGTATGATATTAAGCAAGGTCCCAGCTCTGGGACTGGCTGGTCATGGCATTATTATCAAATGTTAATTAACTGGGCCATAATATTTTGAGGAAGTTGTCACATAGCAATAATTAACTCAGACACTTCTTGAACTAGTGAACTCATATTAATTCTATACCTCATCTCTACTTGAAACTTTGCAAATAAATTACATCAAGAACAATGGAAGTCGAATCAAGCTTTTTGTAACAATACACACGGCCATCTGATCACATTTACAATTATCATTCCAGAAATAGGGATGCCTTGGGATCTAAATCTTCAAATAGGTGCCAGATTTGTTGGTTTTGTGTGCGTTTTTTATCTATTACTGCGCACTGGAAAAACTAAGTTTCCTAAGGAAACAACAAATGTGCTGCCTCATATTGTGTTTCTGTGGATAAGAAATTCAGTCTAGGGGCTGGGGATATGGCCTAGTGGTAAGAGAGCTTGCCTCGTATACATAAGGCCCTGGGTTCGACTCCCCAGCACCACATATACAGAAAACGGCCAGAAGTGGCGCTGTGGCTCAAGTGGCAGAGTGCTAGCCTTGAGCAAAAAGGAAGCCAGGGACAGTGCTCAGGCCCTGAGTCCAAGGCCCAGGACTGGCCACAAAAAAAAAAAAAAAAAAAAAAAAAAAAAAAAGAAATTCAGTCTACTAGAGGATCGCTCATAGTACAGCAGGTGGATTCTCTCAAGATAAGTGATTCAAGAGAGCAAGGTAGAGGCAACAGCATTTTTTAGGATCTACCTATTGAAGTCACATACTGTGCTTTCAAAGTCACCTATTAGTTCTACAGCTAGGCCCTGCTTGTTGTGAAAGCGATCTGTGCATGGAGGACATCATAAATTCCAGGCAGAGAGGGTCATTGAGGGCTGTTTCCAAGATGGGCTGTCAAGTCTACTGTCTACCTCTCCATGATGTATGATTTCTCACCTACAAAACATCCTTCTTCTGAGAGAGCAGGGGAAGGAGGGCCATTGTCCAAAAAGAAATGTACTCATTGCTTGTAACTGTAACCCCTCTGTACATCATCTTTATAATAACAATTAAAAAGTAAAAATAAATACAATAAAAATCCTTCTTCCACGTCCCCCAAACTCATAGCATCCTCGTACCATCAACTCAAAGTCCTGACTTATCTAAGTCAGGCCACGGGAGACCAAGCTATTTGAGACCATTTACTACTTGACCTCAGTCACTCTTGTGTCATTCTAAACTTCTATCTTGGAACTTCTTGTGCTGCATCCTATAAGTTTTGACAAGTTGCTTTCCCATTTTGATTGATCTCAAGAGAGTCCTCCTCCCTTTAGGTTGCACCACAAGTTTTAAATTTGGATCTGACAGTCTGCACACTAAAGAAATAGATTCTCTGACTTCCTTAGAAATCCAACATACAATGGTAGCACAGGCACAGGTGAGAAAGTTAGACTTACAGGAGTCACTGGTCCAAAAAATCTTGGAAACTCATCCAGGTTTCTGTTAATAGTTCCTTGATTAAGAGTCTAGGCATGAGGATAATTCACTGTGGTGTGTAGCTCCACCTTCTTCAATCACAGCTTTGCCCACTGAAGCCCCTTTCTTTTCTATGTAGGGTAGCCCACGTATGTAGCACTGAAGTTTTTTTCAGACTTCTTGTTTATACAGTTTAGAGTCCGAAGGTCTCACCATTTTGTATTGTCTTTGTCTCTTTGCACCCATGCTTAAGATGGCCTTGCTAATATAATTCCCTTAAAAGTATATGGATCTCTTGTAAAGAATATTGATGCTCAATACATTAGTCAAAAGTGATATCCACAAATCTTCTGAGCTGAGCATTCGTACGTTAGAGGCTTCTGCTGACATTGCTTAGGGACACTTCCCTTAACTTAGGAGATGTGTTAGGTACTGCTCTGGATCTTTTTTTTTTTTTTTGGCCAGTCCTGGGCCTTGGACTCAGGGCCTGAGCACTGTCCCTGGCTTCTTCCCGCTCAAGGCTAGCACTCTGCCACTTGAGCCACAGCGCCGCTTCTGGCCGTTTTCTGTATATGTGGTGCTGGGGAATCGAACCTAGGGCCTCGTGTATCCGAGGCAGGCACTCTTGCCACTAGGCTATATCCCCAGCCCCTGCTCTGGATCTTTACAAGGTCTTAACAACCCCTTTGCAGTCACACTCTAGACTTTATCTTTAAATCCTGCTTTCCTATGAGGGTTTTGGATTTTATCTTTGCTTAATAGTCACTTCATTTTATATTGAGAGGCTAGAAATTCTCAAACTCAGGAATTCATCACTTTTGAAATAAAGAGCTTTTCTTTTGTGTCTCCTCTCCTGGTTTACAGCAAGATTCAACAAGAGGAGTACATCCACTTCTCTGCTTGGGACTCACCTTAGCCTGGTTCCCACTGCTCAATCATTAACGTTTCTTCTTTCCCTGTTACCACAGACAATAAATAGCATGGCTACAGGTGCTTTGCCACCACACAAAGAGGACCTCTCTCTGTCCCCTATCCAGTCATGTTTTCTTCACTGTCCACTCATGCTATACCTCCATGACAGCCTCCTCAAAAGACTTCTGATTTTAGTCTCTTCAAAGTCCTTCAATTCTCAACTTCACACTCCCCTCAAAGTCTTTCTGGTTCCTACTCACACAGTGCCAAAACCTTACATTAAAAAAATTATTCTTGGGGCTGGGGATATGGCCTAGTGGCAAGAGTGCCTGCCTCGGATACACGAGGCCCTAGGTTCGATTCCCCAGCACCACATATACGGAAAACAGCCAGAAGCGGCGCTGTGGCTCAAGTGGCAGAGTGCTAGCCTTGAGCGGGAAGAAGCCAGGGACAGTGCTCAGGCCCTGAGTCCAAGGCCCAGGACTGGCGCAAAAAAAAAAAAAAAAAAAATTATTCTTGCAGCATTTCCAGTTATAAAATCCAGGTATGAAGATACATATTAATTATTATTGATGCTGGACAAGTTTGCCCCAAATTATACCTTAAAACAAATTTTTAAAAATAGCTTAGTGTTTGTGCCTTGGATTTTTTTTTATGAAGTTGTAGTCAAGATGTGGCCTAGAGTTGTAGGATTTGGAGACTGTCAGCACCCCCCACCCCACCCCACCCCCACACATACACATACACTTTCAACATAGTTCACTCACAGACCAGCAGATTAGTGTTTGTGGGTGGTTAGATGGAGGTATTTGTTACTTGTTCTATGACCCAGTTCCTCGAGGTGAATGTTCTCAGTGCCCACAGATTCCCTCAGAGTCACAACGTGAGAGAGAAAAATGGAGAGTGTACTCGCTTTGGAAACCTAAACTTGACAGTAACATATTCTATTGGTCATGCCAATGAATGCTGATCTGATGTGGGAGGGGGTAGGGTGCAGGAGGAGGCCTTACAAGGGCATGACTAACAGAAGTGAAGAATCATTGGGGGAGGACACCTGGGAGAGCAGCTGCCGCCATATGTTCATTCATGCACTCGGGTTATTTTTATTGTAATATGCCATCACTTCTCTTCAACAAAGTGTTATCATAACACTGTTCTTAGTGCTAAGTAAATATTAATTTCCAAAACCTACCAAATTTCTACTCTTGTGAACCTAATTTCTCACTAAGAGATAGACAAAATATGTGCACTCTAGCTCAGTGACTAAGTGCTAAGAAAGGAAGTCAAATCAAGGCAGAGGAGATGAGATGGCAGGAGGAGGATGGACTGTCCTTCGAACAGCAAGGTTAAGGAACGCTCCATGAAGGTGACTTCAGACAAAGATCTGAAGGTAGAGAGGGAGTAGATGGTGCTCAGGTCCCAGGACAAAGAAGCAGAATGTGTTCGTTGGGTGACAATGTCTTTGGGAGGTTTGAAGAATAGCAGAGCAGCTAGAGCTGCTCTAGAGGGGCTAGAGCTGAGTGAACACCTCAGAGAGTCCACTGAGAAATCCAAGGGTGGTAGTCGGGTGGACAAAAGACCTGAATCAGTAGTAAGGCCATGGAAATAATGAAAGGGAGAGAATGGGGAGGCCTGGCCCAGGAAAAGGATAGAGGTGGTGACATTGGACATTGGCAGATGATGTTTCAAAGGAAGGACAAATGGGATTTTCTGATGGACCAGGTATATTTGCTGAGATCAAAATCTCCACATCTCCCAGCATGTAGTCACCCAAATATCTTTGCATATTCTACAAAAATATTTTTCAGTTTGAGATGTCAGACATCTACATAGAAACTTGACTAAGCAAGTGGATAGACAAGTATAAAATTCGAGGGAGTACATGCAGCTACAGATGAAATCCAATGATTCAATCCTAATCACCCAAAAAGAAAGAACAAGCAAAGGTAACTAGTCAGGGGAATACTGAAGGTATGAAAAACCACTGAACGTGTTGTTCCAGAGGAAGTGCAAGGAGTCATCAGTGTGTTAATTGTATTCCTGAAGATGGGTATGATGAAGACTAAGAATTGATTACTTCCCTTACCTCCCCTGTCAGATTTTCTTAAAAAATTTTTTACGGTGCTGGGAATTGAACCCAGGGTGCTTCAAATGCTAGGTAAGAGCTCTACCAACAGAGTAACCCCTAAGTCAGAAATCAAATAAATAAATTTTATAAGTGATATGGTGTGGTTTTTTTTCATCCCCAACTGCATGAATATGCTTGTATGGCTAAAAATGATTACATATATATGAGTATGTATATGTATGTATACATATAAACCCAGATAGGATTATTTATATTTTCTTAGCCTATTCATTAAATCTTGCTTCTTATAACTAAAGTGTAATTTCTCCACTGTAAATCCTAGCCCACTCCATCACTATGCAATACCATGCAAATAGCAATTAATAACATTCTTCAAAAGAATAAAATTATCAACTGAAGAGCACCACCAGGAAATGAATCAGCAGGAAGCCAAGCTAAGGAGATGGCCAAGAAAGCTAACGGCATCTTTTTGCTGGAGTATTGGGGGTATTAAGTTACTAACCTTCTACAGGCCTGTAATAGTAGATGCTATTGCATGGAGATTTCATGCCTCTCATGAGTTAATACGTGGAATGAATGTTGTAGGACAACGATTAACCTGCCTTCCTATAGTCTTTCATTTAGAATGTGAGTCAGATGACTTTTGTCACTTACAAAGAGTGACAGTTTATATGGTTTTATTTATTTTTCTTCATGTTAAGTTTTATCCTTCCAAAGAAAAAATTACATATGAATACCAGTAGTACGACTCTTTTAAGAACTGGTCTGGCAGAGTTGCTTTCCCTATAAATGAGACACTTAATCCATAATAATGGCAGCCCAAGCAATGAGAACCAGCAGCCTATAAGCAGCCTGTGTGTCCTTTGCAGGGCAGCCTAGCTGTACTATTTATAATCATTGTTGAGTAGGATTTTTGAATCTCTCCATCAAAGCTAAAGATGCATTTGAGAGCCAAGACAGAATTTCAGCTGTGATATACATTTTAATTGTATATAGTTCCTGATTTTGAACAGTAATTCTGCTGCTTCATTATCAGTCCTATTCACCAAAACTAGAGAGAGAGGTTCTATACTCCAGCCCTGCAAATGTGCAACACAGAATACTCTGCTTTTGAAAAACCTGTCCCTTCATTCTGTGTAGATGTACATCACTTATTAAATTGATATTCAACATCCAAACTATATAAGGGAATGATATCTAGGAAGTTTGAGGAGACCTGATCCAGTTCCATTTTGCAGATTTCGGTTATTAATTTTTTGTAGTGCAAGTTGTTTTTTTTTCCTAATTCTAAAACAAGGTTACAGGACCAGTAGCATATTTTAAATATATACTTGTAACAAATTAACTTTTCACAGCAAAAAGAAAATGAAACTATATATTGTTCCCACAATAACAGAATTTATTTTTAAAATATTTATTTTAAGATATTTATTTAACAAAGTCTGATGAGTAAAAAAAAGAAAAGAAAAGAAATAGTGTAGGGTTAGATACATAGCTCAATGGTAGAGTACCTGTATGTGTAGAATCCTGGTTCCAATCCTATCACACCACAGGAAGGAAAAAAAAGGATGATGGAAGGATGGATGGACAGATGAAAGGAAGGAAGGAAGGAGAAAAGAAGGAAAGGAAGAAGGGAGGAAGGAAGGAAAGAAGGAGGAGGGAAAGAAAGAAGAATGAAAGAAAGAGGGTAGAAGGAAGGAAAGAAAGAAAGAAGGGAGGAAGGAAGTTAGGGAGGAAGGAAGTAAGGAAAGGAAGGAAGAAAGGAAGGCAGGCAGGCAAAGTATATGTATTATGGTCTGGCCCTATTATGATGCAATATAGATTAAAAGTTAAATAGATTGCAACTCCTAGGAAGGATAATTCCAAATATGATAGTATGTTGCGTATGTAAACTGCACTTACACTGCTTTTGCTGAGAAACATGAACTCCTTACTTGGGCCCATGAATGAACTCAAACCAGAAGAAAAGCTAGGCACCCCCAGTCTCCATTTCTTTTCTATGTTCTTTTCTCTGAGCCTTTCTGTCCTACAGCCACCTTAGAATTCAGGAAGGACAGGACTTATTATTCCTACAATGAGGAACAAGGGACAAGAAAACTGCCCCCAAGGGATGGATTAACAAACTTTACTCAGGACGACCACCTGCCAGGCAACAATGCCTTGTTTATCCTGACCAGGTCTCTCCCCTCAAGTGATGACAGTAATAACATCTTTTCTGGAACCTTCCTCCAAACAAGGACTGAAGTAATAATCCACAAGAACACACCTGCGACCACAAGTGTTTAACTACCTATACCCTTTGGCCCCTGCTCTAATTCCTTTTCTACTTAAAGCTCACATCTGTTACTCCAAAAGATGCCTGAAGATGGGCTGAAAATTTTACATTATCTCTTCCTGGGGGCCCGGCACAAGCTGAATAATAAATCTCCTTTCTCTCTTCTTTGTCTCTTTATTTCACTCTTTATTTGGTGTACGGGGGTGAGTGGCTGAACCTAACACGAGGAACCCCTCAAATTTGTGCCTGAAGCCTTAAACTTTAGTTCTGCTTTCACTAATCGGTTTTGGCCTCATTGAAGGTAAAGAAAAAAATCTGAAGAAATGCTTTGGTGAATGGGATCAACTCTCACATACCTTCAGTGGGGCCTCATGGTGAGTTTTCTGGGCAAAATGGATTTGTGAGACACCAACCACAACGGTGGCCTTACGTAGTTCATAGATCTCTGCTCTGAGCTGTGTGTCTATAAAATAAGGAAAGCTAATGACTAAGGCTCCTTGCAGCTGCACACATCTAGTAAATGTACATCTGTTCCTGTCTGTTCACTAGGCGCTTCTACAGAACCTACCGTCTTGGATTAGAAGGGTAAGTTGCTAGCATTTCCTTGGTGCCAGTCAACTGTGTAAAAGCTTTTCGTTCCTTTGTTACGCTTCAATTCAGTCTCTTGCTTCCCAGTTCTTTTCTTTGCCACTAGGCCAGCTCTTTAAAAAAAAAAAAATTCACGAGCTGTCCCAATAATTAACAACTAATTAACAAGAAGGCCTTGCTGCTAGGGGCTGGTGCTTTCAAAAAGAAATGGGCAGGAAGGTGGCTCTGCTTTCTCCATTCACAAGGCCCTGCGTTGTCATTGTAATCTGCTGGAGATCTCAGCTTCTGAATAGTGTGAACAGTCTCATTAAAGATCTCTGCTGGAACAATCAATTCATTGTCACCCGACCATATCGATCCTCAGCAACTGTCAGTGTGTTCCAGGAGGGCTTGTGAAAAAAAAAAATGACAACGGAAGTGGGCTTTAGTTTGGGCCATTTACTTTTCTCTGAGAAACATGTTATACTTGGATGCCATCTAAGTGGCTCCCTCAGGCTGGAAATTCCAAGAATTTTCCTGACAAAGGTACAAAGCCAGGTACAGCCTGGCTAGCATGCAAAGCACCTGTGCTTTAGTGCAGCCCCTCCCGAGAGGCCTCTGAATGTCCACCATGGCTCCCTTCTTGGCGTTCCTTCTGTTCCATGCCCTGTGCCATATGGTCTTGTTCCCAGGATGGACCCAGGATGAGAATGTGAGCCATCAGGGACCATCTAGTCCATGACCAAGAAAGGTAGTTTAGGTAATAGAGAGCGCATGAATTAGCTGATGATGACAGATGAAATGGAAGCAAAAAGAACACAAATCACCAAAGCAGGTAGCAACACACCTATGACAACACAACAGGTCACATGAGCTGCCCCCTCCCACCCAGGCAGCAAGCCAGCTTTCTACGAAGGCTGTGAACATGGAGTAAGAGAAACGTTGTATGTCCTTATCACATGGCAATGACCCAAGCACATGGCTGTGGTGCCCAACCATCTCCAAGAGACCCTCTGCCCAGAATAATGACACCTCCCTGCTGCTTTGAGGATGAGGCACTGCCTCATTTTGTTACCATTTTGTTCCCTGAAATGATACTAAAAATAAGCCCACACCTGTATACATGGACTGACACATTGGATTTGATTATCTCTCCAATACGGTGGTACATTTTGGTAGGAAAAAAAGAAATATTTAAGTTGAAAAGCATGCTATATCAGTGGAGCTGGTTGAGTGGTTCAAATACATATGGACCAAAATTACAACTTGGCTTCTGGAAATGAGGCTCCTGATAGCATTGCTCTACTTGATTACAGGAGGCTCAAGGACAGGGGTAGAATGCCATCACTTCCCATGTTTGATACTTCTTCTAACATGTCTGCACTGCTAGACTATAGGAGCCACCGCTCCGCGCTGGCTTTTCTTTCTTTCTTTCTTTCTTTTTTTTTTCTGGTTGTTAATTGGAGATAAGAGTCTCACAGAGCTTCCTACCATGGCTGGCTTCCAACTTAAATCCTCAGCTCTCAGCCTCCTGATTAGCTAGGATTACAGGTGTGAGCCATTGGTGACCAGCAATATATTTATTTTTAAGGTTTCTATTGCAGCTTTTAAAGACTGCTAAACTGCTGATAACTCTTGAGTCGGTTTGTGGCTTTGATCCCTTCTGCCCCCTTTGCCACTGTTTCTGGAAGCGGTAGCTCACCATCCTCTTTCTTCAGCCTTCTAAGGGCTGGGATTACAGGTGTGAACCGCTATGACCATGCTTAGTATGAATGTACTTCTTTTTCTCAGGCTATCAGACAAAACTTATGAAGAAAAAGAGAAATGCATGCATATTGTGTTAGTCAGCATTGCATAACTCTAACAAAAACCCTCAGACGAACAACTTATAAATGAAAGGTTTATTTGGATTCATGATTTTGGAGCCCACAATCATGTGGACTGGCTGTAGTGGGAGTATATGATGGTGTGGTGGGGGTCATATGATAGAGCAAAACCATTCTCCTCATCACCAAGAGGCTAAAGAAAGAAGAGAACAGTCCTTCAGGAGGGCACGTACCCAATGACTTGAAGACCTTCCACTAGGATCCATGTCTCAGAGGTTCCATCTCCTCCCAATAGCACTTTCATGAGGACCAAGCCTTTAACACATGGGCCTTCGGAAGACATTCCAGATCTAAATTGTGTGTACGTGTGTGTGTATACATAAAGATTTCTAATACTCATTATCACACAAATTGATCTAAAATAAAACAAACAAAAATAGAGTTGAAGTGTAAGATGCTTCCTGAAGTAGATACTCTGTAAGGAAGTGAAAAAAATAGGACCAAAGTTAAAGTTGATAATTCAGAGCTCAAATAGAACCACGATTCTGTGCCTGGGAACACATAGCAGCACAGGATTATGGGTCTGGATTTGTGTATGTGTTTGAATCCTTTCCCTCCCCTGATGAACAGTGTGGATTTGGACTACTCATTTGATCTCTGTGAGTTTCAATTTCCTCACCAGCAAATGGAGATAGCAACATGTAATCTATCTTCCCACAGAGTCATTAAGACTTGAGAACAGAGTGAGACAATGCATATGTAAGAGCATTGTACAAGGATGACCCAGTGACTGCCGTCATTCTGATGAGACACTGACCACAAGGGGGTTCTGGGAGGTGAAGGGTGGAGCCAACCTTCAAGGCCTCTGTGATCAGAATTCTGTGATCCTTCTGGAACAGTGATGCTGGCTCTGAACTACTTAGGAACACAGGTGATAGTGCTGACAACAGTATAGACTAATTACCAACTGCCACTTTTAGTTTTCATCCTTCAGCCTCTCTTGTGTCTTCAGACCAACTAGAAATAATGAGCTAGTTTTTATTGAGTGCTTTCTGTCTGCTAGGCACCTTCCACACATCATTTCATTTAATATTCACAATGAAGTAGTTAGGATTCCTCTGGACAGATGTGGAAACTGAGTGTGGTCAACAGATGTGGTCAAGTTCACAGAAGTAGTGAGTAGACTCCTGTTGGCCCAGTAGCCTCCCACCCCGACTCTCTCATAACTTAGCACGCCTCTTTCCTAGCCAACACTAGGCCCATTTAGTCAAGGCAGTAAATAATCAGCCTCCATCCCTCTTTGCCTTTAGATGGCACTCTTATGGAGCAGCTACAACCATATAAGGCAGCAAGATTCCCTTACAGTGACCTTCAGGTCTGGTCAGCTGCAGGACCTCTCATCTGCTACTTGGGCAGCAGCCATAAATCCTAGCCCACCATGATGAAGCCGTTGGTCCACACATCCACACTGGGGTCTCTGCCTCCTAAACCTTGCAGGTTATATAGGTCACCTCAGACAATAGCCCGCACTTCTCTCTTGTGAGAAGGGGTATTGCCAGTCCCATGGCTGGCAATACACCTTTTCTTTGTTCTTTGTCCCTGGAGGTCTGCATGGTTTTCTGGTAAAGTTTAATAAACTCTAACAACTCCCATACTTTTCTCCTACAACACTGTCTGCTAGGATGCCTGGTAGCTGCTTTCACTTAGGCAAATCTTAATTTCCTGTGACAACTGAAGACTGGGGTGACCTGGCTGATAGAAATCGCAAATGTACACTCAGCCAATAGTTTCACTCTCTTCTTTCTATCCTAATAACAAGTAATACACGTAAATGATGAATTCTTACATCCTATGCTCTCCTGCCCAAAAACCATCTTGAGCGGCTGAGAATGTGGCTTAGTGGTGGTAGAGTGCCTGCCTAGCATGTATGAATCCCTGGGTTCGATTCCTCAGCACCACATATACAGAAAAAGCAGGAAGTGGTTCTGTGGCTTAAGTGGTAGAGTGTTAGCCTTGAGCAAAAAGAAGCCAGAGACAGTGCTCAGGCCCTGAGTTCAAGTCACAGGACTGGCAAAAAAAAATCTTGAATTTTGGTGGACATTTGCCAACAAGATATATAACAGACTTTTTTAAGCATGAAGAGGCCCAGGAAGTTCCTCCAAATGGACAGAAGTCGCCAAGTCACCAATGGTGATTATGTAAATTAGAGTAAGTAAAAGCACTCCAGTTGAAACTTAGACTTGTTTCCAACCTGAAGGCCCCTAAGTCACTTGGCTTTCTTTAAAGGAATAAAGCAAACAGCGATCTCAAATTATTTTCAACATCTTCAGAAGTGTAGCATAATTCATATCTTAAGTAAGCAGGCTGATACAAATGGTCTATTGTCTTTGCTTTAGACTAAAGTTAAAGACATGTTCACATGCTTCAACTTAAGAATAACAATAGCCTAATGTATGAAACTGTAACCTCTCTGTAATTCAGTTTGATAATAAATATATATATATATAAAGAATAACAATAGAAACAATGAGGATTTATTGGGCACTTTCTTTGTGATAGGCACTTCAAGTGTATGGGCATATACCATACTCCAAATAACCCAGCCAGAGAGACAAAATTATTTCCTTCACATAGATAAAGAATTCAAGGAGTAGAGAGGCTCAATGTTTGACCCAGGCTAACATAGCTACTAACCCTAAGAATTGAGCCTCCCCCAGTGAGTGGTGCTGTTGATTGGTGACTAGATCATGGGGTGGTAACTTTATCAGTTGGTTAATCCATTGATGAGAGTATCTGAATGGGTTATACGGAGGTAGAGCCCGTGAGTAAGAGAGTGACTGGGGCTATCACTTTGAAGAGTATGTCTTGTCTCTGGACCTTCTTCTTGCTCTTTCCTTTTGCTTACTGGCTGTTGTGATGTGAGCAGCTCTGCTTCTCCACCCTCCCTGCCATGCCGCCTTGCCTGGCCTTAGGCCAAGGAATGGGGCCACACAACCACAGACCGAAACCATGAGTCAAAACAAATCTTTCCTGCAAAAAGAGAAAGAAAGAAGAAAGAAAGAAAGATAAAGAGAGGGGTGGAAGGAAGGAAGGAAGGAACAAATGAATGGAGTCCCACTGGTTATAATTACTGATCTCCTGGGTAGGGATTAGAAGCTGGGGGCCATGAGCTGGGCTCTAAAACCAGAGAGCAATCTATAACACACAGGGGGGTCCACACTCCCCCTGCATACCAATGGTATTTAGGAAGCAGGTTGAGAAGCACCAGAGAAGGGCATGAGTCTGAAGAGCAGTGTCCAACTTGTAGGCTTTCCAACAGAGGTCACAGAAAGCCTGGAAGTGTCCTGAAGCCTGTCCATTAGCTCATGCAATAGGGGTGGGACACCTTGGGTGCAAAACAGATGGGCAGAGATGTGCTTGCTGGCTACTTACCAACTCCAGCTGCAGCAGAAAACCAAAACCTTCCATCACCTACTCATACCATCTCAGACTTCGGAGGAAATGCTGCTTGTCTGGTTGCCCAGGGGTAGCACCGGAGAGCTGGGGAGGCCTAAGGCATCCACAAACCAGTGGGGTCCTCTCAGCTGGGTGTTTGAGAGCTAGAGAGGCGAGGGCATCTGCTCAAAACAACTTAATTAAAGCCACAGCCATAAACAGAACACAAGTGTTCTTCTCTAGGTCTGGCATTGCAACGAAACAGGCTCAGTCAAAAACTTGAGAGAATTTAGAAAATGGGTAAAGGCTACGTTAGGCTTTCAGTCTCAAACCTAAAAACCCTTCTGCCCAAAAAGAAAAACTTCAGATGCATAAGCATTTCAAGTTGAGGAAGGATTGTAACATTCACCTACCCTCGGTTTTACAAAGCTGACTGGGAGTTAGGCACATACTGGGATGGTAGAATAAAGCGAGGGAGGGAGAGAGGAGAGGGGGAGGAAGGAAGGAAGGAGGTAGGGAAGAAGGAGGAAAAAGAAAGGAAAGAAGAGAAGAAATGGGAGGGGAGAGAAGAAAAAGTAAGCGTATAGATAGGAAAGCCCTTGGAGGAGGAGTTGTAGGCTGCTTTAACAGGTAGATTAAAACTAAAGATGGAGGTTAAGTGAGAAGCTTAATGGAAGAATCTGAGCTTAGCATGCAAAGGGTCTTAAGTTCAATCCACAGCACCAATAATAATTACAATAATGAAATGAACAAGCTAAAGGATGAAGCTTTCTGCTTTCGGCTCCCTTTGCTCATCCCCAGAGGACTAATTAAAAGGAATAGCTTAGATGAGACAAATATTTTACATGAGCATTTATATCAAAGTGACCAGTGAACTGAGCACTCAAGTCAAAACCAGTAGCAAATATGAGTGCTTACATCAAAATGATTAATGTGCTATATCAACATGACTAGTTAACTTGAGTCTGCTTACCAAACAACTAGTTAACATGAATTTTTATGTCAAACCATTAGTTAACCTAAATGCTTACATCAAATGAATAGTTGATGTGAAGGCTTACATTAAAATAACTAATTAATGTGAGTATGCTTACAAAATGACTAGTTAAAATGAGTGCTTATGAAAAAAAGGCTAGTTATTATGAGTGCTTACAAAACAACTAGCCAACATGAGTTCTTATGTCAAACTAGTTGATGTCAGAGCTTACTTTAATATGACTAGTGAATGTAAGTGCTTATGTCCCAAGGACTAACATCATTCTGCTGATGAAGAGACTATTTAACTTGAGCACTTATTTCATAACTACATAACGTGAGCTCTTTCATGCTTACATCTAAATGGCAAGTTAAAATGAGTCTGTTTATGAAATGGCTAGTTAACATGAGTCACTTAGCCAGATGACTAATTAATATAATATAGTTAAAAGGGTAAAGCTGGTGATTAGAAGAAAGCTAGTTAAGAGGACTAGTCAAAAGCACTGACCTGCTTAAAAATGACTACTTGATGTGGGTGCTTACATCAAATGACTAGTTAACATGAATCCTTAAGGCAAAGGACTTGTTAAGAGGACTAGTTAACACAAGATGGCTACTTAAGGCTATTGCTTATATCAGAATGACTAACAGGAGCATGTCTGTGACAATGTCTAGTTAACATGAGCACTTACACAAAACTGACTAGTTAAGGTGACTAGTAAAGCTGAGTCTACTTACAAAATGGCTAGTTAATGTGAACACAAATTCAAAAACACTAGTTAATATGTGAGCACTGTGTTAAAACAACTAGTTAACTGGAGTCTAAGAAATGACTATCATGAGTACGTATGTCAAAATGATGAGTCTCCTTAATAAACAACTAGGTAATGTGAGTGCTTAAATCAAGTAATCAAGTTAACAAGAGCTTACTTATAAAATGACTACTTATGTTGAAAGGACTAGCTGATGTGCGCAATTACACCAAAATGATTGGTTAATATCAATCTGCTTAGGAAACAAAGTGAGTGCTTACCTAAAAATGACTAATTAGTGAGTACTTTCTTCAAAATGACTAATATGAGTCTGCTTAGGAAATGACTAATTAACATGAACACTTATTTCAAAATGAAGTTAACTTGAGTCCATATGCCATATGACTAGTTAAGAGGAAAGTACTAGTGAAGAGGACTAGTGGAGAGGAGACTACTAGTTAATGTGAACATTTACATAAAACAGTTAATGTAAACACATCAAAATGACTAGTTTATAGGAGACCTTACATTAATCAACTAGTGAACATAAGTCCTTAAGCTAAAGGATTTGCTAAGAGGACAAGTTAAGACAAGCTGACTACTTAAGGCAACTGCTTACATCAGAATGAATAGGTTATGTGAACACTTAAACTAGAGAACAAGTTAAAGGACTGGTTAAGAGGAGGTGAAAATACTAGTTGAAAATACTAGTTAAGGGGAGATGACTACTAAATGAGGAGAAAAGAGAAGGAAAAGAAAGGAGACATTTGGAGAGTAGAGAAACTACACACACACATACACACACACACGTGCACACGAGACACATAAAAGCAAAATGAGAAGGCAGGATGCTGGAAGAAGAATCAAAGTCCAAGCAGAGTTTTGAAGGATGAATAGGAGATGCTCAGATGGCAACAGAAAGGCTACGAGACAGGGAAGGGAAAAGCAGGAACCAGGAAGCCGGGGCACCTGGGAAGCCACAAGTAAGGAGGAGGTTGGCACTGCCCTATGCCGGCAACCTGGCTGAAGAGGCAGTGTGCCGTGCTGCCCACCAGGGGTGCAGCGAGCACACCAGCTCTGTTTAACAGGCATGGAGACACATTTCCCCGTCCCTGTCCCCACACGGGGAGCGCTGTTGTGGAAATGTCTGCGTCCTCCTCCCTCTCTCTGGGAAGCAGAGCAGAGCGTGTGGGAGGAGCTGCAGTGTACCCCACCTTTCTTCTGCTCTCAGAACGAGGCAGAGGCCTTTTAAAAAAATCCCGATGACTTGGCTGAGAAACACAGAATGGGCTTGTGTTGAGTGGGACTCTCGGCTCTGCCAGCCTGAGAGAAATTAGGTCAGTTTAATCATCCTGATGTCATAAAAGCAGATTTATTCATGGGAGCCTTCGTGGAGGGTGGAGAAGGGTGTGGTGGGCTGGAATCAGACAAGGAGTTGAGGTCACCCTGCAGCCCTCCAGGCTGCTAGCAAACAGGGTTCCGGAGAAAGGGGAGCCCATGCCACGGCTGCCCCAAGGCATTGGAAGTTTCCTTTATGTTTTATGGCCTCACTGAGCAGTCAACTGTACCCAAAGGCTGTGGTACTCTGCCCTCCCGGGCAAGGGGTGATAGAACTCTCACCAATGGTGTCATCAGGAGACGAGAGAGCTTGAACTGAGAATAAGGGACCACCTTGTAGTGGTCAGCTCTGAGCCCTCTGCTCCATTTCTCAGGGCTCACAGCTGCTTTGGCACAAAGCAGGGTGGTTGTGTTGGGTTTGGGCATGCTTGGGGTCTCTGAAAAGTGAGGAGAGGAAAAGAAGTGGTCAGTGGGTTGCTGAGGAGTGGTTTGCTTTTGTGGTTTCAAGCACTTGTTTTTAAACACAGCTGTATGAACAGCTGCCTCGAAGCGGAGGCACCTGACAGCTAGACAGGCCCCTGATTCTGCAGCCTGGGTGAGATGCAGTCCACCCTATGTGGACCAGCACCCCCAGGATGATGAGCTGCTGGATTTTGAAAGCCCTGCCTGGAGCTCTAAATGCAGAAGGGACCCTGAGCGAAACCGTGGACTCTAGACATGGGCATCCATAACTTGCTACTCATTACCCTCAGCCGCCCAATAGCATAAGCTGGTGGGAGCTGGTGAGAACGGAAACCTGCCAGGTCGTTTGAAATAGAATCCATGTTGTCTAAACCTGCATCCACTTCCTTGTGGGAGAAGGTGATGCTGACACTAGGGGATGATGGGTCTTTAGGTGATTAGCCTACTGATTCTGCAGCTCCAAGCTCTGCTTGTAAAAACAATACAACTCCGGGCATCCACATTTGCAGCTTGATTTTACACATCTGTATAGATTAATACATTTTAACCAAAGAAGGTTATTGTGTTCATATCCTATTGCAGGCATAACAAAGGATCACACATGCAGTGGACTGAAGCAATTGATTTATTTTCTCATTGGAATAAAATCAAGTGTTGGCAGTCTTAGACTCCCTCTTAGGGCTCTAGCAGAAATTCTGTGTCCTTGACTTTCTAGATCTAGAGGCCACCTGCATTCCTTGGCTGTCAGCCTCTTCTTCCCTCTTCAAAGGCTCCAGAACTACGTTACTACATTCTCTAGCTGACTTTTCTGTGAACCTCATTCTCCTATAAAGACTTTAGGGACCATATTGAGGCTGCATGGATAACAAGGCAATCCCCCCATCTGAGTTGAATCACCTGTGACCATGGAAGATGGTGTATTCGTAAGTCTGAGGTTAAGGACTTGGGTATCACTGGGAAATCATGTTTTGCCTGCTACAGTCAAGGGCAAGCAGCCTTGTGGCTGGCATGTAAGCGCCTGGTCAGGGACAAGCTGCCTGGGCTCGGGGGGGGGGGGGGTCACAGACTTTTCTCAGTGTCACAAGTTTCTGACCCAGTGGGCCTGAGTTGGGAGCTTCAAGCTCGCATTTCTCACAAATCCCCAGGTGATACTGTGTCACTGGTTCTTGAACAACAATTTGACAGCAATTGACATAGTGGGGAGAGAATGGACTTGGAAAGCACATAGACCGGGGTTGACAAACTCCCTCACCATTTAAGAAATCAGACACCCTACACTCAGTCTTCTCACCTGCAAAGGGTTCTCTAGGTCTTGTGTAACTCAGGTTAGAGCCATGTACGGAGACATTTTCAAAACTTACTGAGTTACGTGGTATAGAATTTTTTCTTTTCCTTGTAGTCGTCAGTGTTTTGTGGTGTAAGCTTTGCTATGGGTAGAAAGAGACACTACACTACTATGAGTTGAATTGTATTCCTGAAAAATTCCTGGATGTGACCTTAGGACTTTGCCCTTTGAAAACAGGCAATTTGGACACAGGAACATGCACAGAGGGAAGACCTGTGAAGCCAAAGGGAAAGCACCATCTGTAAGCCAAGAAAGTTCCAGAGCTAGAAGAGAGGCCTGCTGCAGATCCTCCTCCAGCATCTTTGGGGTGTTGGGGGGAGAAGGGGCATGCCCTGGCAACACCTTTCCTTTTTGACTTGTGGCTCCGGAATGTGAGTACATTTATTCCTGTTGCATCAGCCTGTCCGCATGTGGTACTTTGCTAATGCAGCCCTATGAAGTTAATTTTGCCACTTCAAAGTAATTGCTGTTTCTTATTTAGTTACCTGAAAGATGCTCTATAATGAACCTACGGAGGATCTACAGCAGAGAGGAGCTGGCCTGCAAAGTAAGTGGAGGCCTGGTGCCTTTCACCCTGGCCAGCCACCAGCATCTCCTCCACATTTTCCTGAGGCTGCGGTGGAGGCGCTGTGTTGTCAGCTCTGAAGGGCCCTGGGGCCCTGGGCCTGGCACTTGGAGCTCCTCGGTTGGCCTCTTTCCTGCATGTAAAATGCTGGTTGAGAAGGCCTTGACAGGAAGATCCGACAGTGTCCCTAGGCTGAGTAGTGTGTATGGGGTTGCATTTCTGGAAGAGTATGGTGTGTCTTAATGCAGCAGTTGGCAGATTTCCTGTACAGGGCTCCATAGCAAATATTTTTGCTTTCACGGCTTTGCATATATATATATATATATATATGTACATAAACACATACATATGTATACACACATATATATGCATGTATATATATGTATATGTACATATACATATATATATATATATGACCATCTCTCCACTCTGTCAGTTTAGCACAAAAGCAACCATAGGTGATATATTTTTTAAATGAGCATGTCTGTACACCAATAAAACTTTATTTATAAAAACAAGCAACAGGCTGGATTTTTGCCTGTGCACCACAGTTTGCTAATCTTGCCTACTCATACCCCCCAACCCTCACTGATGGGGCAGAGAGGTTGGTTTTCAAATTCCTTTTGCCATTCAGAGGAGCTACCATCCACCTCATGCAAATGCCATTTCAAATGTCATTCTGGATGAACCAGTTGCCACAAAGTTGCCAGACTCAGGTCTAGTGAATGGCTTCCAACCAGTCTGCAGGGCAAAGGATTAAAGAAGACCTCTGGTCTGCAGAGAGAATCCTGGAGTGCTTGCTTCCTTCCCTGTAGGTGACTCCTGGAATGCCTTCACCCTCCTGTAATGTCCTGGGTCACTGTCCTTAGTTGAGTGAGTAATGGGTTAACAGCTGAGCCTCTTGTTGAAGCATTCACTCTGGCCACCTTTAAAATAACAACCTAGGTCTGGACATTCAGAAAATAACCCCTCAGGAAACTGTTCCCTGGTAAAAGGATCCTATTTCCACTCCACCACCTCCCTTTGCTTTAAAGTCGGAGACAAGCTCAGAAACCTGTGGAGCTCTGAGTGATGAGTCAGGTGTTTAAGCAAACAAGCTTGCTCCCCTGTGTTACTCTGCACCTGCAGCAGCGCTCCTGGGTGGGGTGTGAGAACCGCGTGCAGCAGCCTCCTCCAGGCTGCAGGAGGCCGCGTGCAGACATTCATCTAAATGAAGGAAGTGGCAGAGCCACCCACAGCTTTGGCTTGGCCTCAACTGTAACTATGACCCTCCTTAAAGTAGCTACATGTACCTGTAAAGGGTTCTGTGCCTGAATTTTAGACCAAGGGAGGCCGGAGGCCCTGGCCACCGTGTCCTTGAAGGACTGAGGCATGGGAGGCCTGATGGAGGACTTACTTTATCCCTGTCCACTCTTGCCAACCCGTAGAGAAGTCACAATACAGAAGTCAAGGGGGCTGAGCACCTGTGGCTCTGGCTCCTAGCTACTCAGCGGGCTGAGATCAGAGGATCTATGTTCGAAGCTAGCCTAAGCAGACAAATCCGAGAAACTCTTACCTCCTCAGCAAAAAGCCAGAAGTGGAGGAGTGGTTCAAGTGGTTAGAGCATTAACCTTGAGCAAAGTAGCTAAGAAAGAACTCTGTCCTGAGTTCAAACCTCACTCTTGGTACTAAAAAAAAAAAAAAGTTAAGGAAAAGGACCAACTTTCCTGTATCACATTAGACAGTGTTTCACCACATCCTCATCTTAACTAGGAGGTGGATATTTTTAAGTAAACAGCCTATTTTACAGATAAAGAAACTGAGGCTCAGAGAGATGATGACTGTCCAGTGACCCAAAGCTACAAGGGACAGAGACAGTGGCTCTTGCCTTTCAGGGGACCAGTCCATCCATGGCATGGGGGGGAGGGTCCTCCGCTCTCGGATGAGTGGATCAGTGAGGGTCCAGAAGTGACTACAGAAGCTCGGACAAGGGTGGGGGTGGACTTGGGGATATCCCCAGCGTGGCTCCAGTGGACTAACAGGGGCTCCAAACACTAACATGAGCTCTCCCATAGCTAGGATCTACTGGGCTGAGCCCTAAGCAATATGGAATTGTCAGGTCACATTGTGGTCAAAGAACTGGAATTTGTTGAGCTATGGACAGCAAAAACTTACCTCCTATTTACCTGCCCATTTGCTACAGGTAAATTGGCTTCAAATCCATACTTCCCATCATTTTATTCATGATGACCTATCAGGATTTATACCTAGGTGGGAATGGGGAAAGGTTATTTACACTTGATAGGATAATAAGATAAAAGGAATGACGCTCCCCAGTCTATACTACAAATGTCCATATTAGTTTTGACCCCAAGTTGTAGATTACTTGCAAAACTAGACTCAAGTCTTTGCCTTTCCCTTTATCTAAGTCTTTTACAATGCCATTTTATACCTCTACTCATTCAAAATGGAACTTATTTCTCCCCGTATTTAGGTTGCTTATGACTTGTTTTAGCCAATAGAATGTACCAGAAGAAATGGCTTATCAATTTTAAGACACACATACTTCTGTGTTCTATTTCACTATAGGGCCAGAATCATGGAGCCAAGGGCTATAGACTAAGCATCCAGATCTGTAGTCAGAAAAAATCTCTTTTGGTAAGTACACTTGACTAGATGCTCATGCAAGTAACAAGGAGAAAAAGAAATAACAAGTAAGCGAAATTCAGGGCACTCTAAGTTGTTTTCAGTAATCATATTGTTGGTGGTGGTTCTGATATATTTTCCAACATGATTTGAATGTTAGGGGTAAGGCTTCCGGCTAATTTGTTATCATCACTAAGATCCAAGATTTTCTCAGCCTAGAAGCAATGAGATGCCAATATAAACTCTGCACGGTTCAATTAAAAACCTATATCTCTGGAATGAATTGCAGAGTTAAAGACTCAAAATGGTGGCTCTTATCAGTTACTTTTCTACTTTCTGAGTTAGGGGAAAACACACGCTATAGCAATTCCTCATTTTTAGACAATGGTTTGGGGTGGGTAAGATGCCAACCAACCCAGACAGTGAGGCCTAACCAAAACCCAGGTAACTTTCAGAACTTCCTTTTGGTATACCTTTCATTCTTTGTGTCTCTACCCAACCATAAAGAGTTCCCAGAATTTGACTATTTCAAAGGATAGAACAGGTCTAGATACCCATCCTTCTATCTTAAAGAATATAAATTTCCAAAGTGGTTCCTGTGTTTCCTAATCCTATAATTTAATATTAACAAGGTTAAATGCCTGGAGAGGAGCTAGTAATCTACTTTTTCAATTTACTTCCTGGGCTTAACTTTTCAGTCTAATCCTTTTGATATTTGTTGAAAAATAATATTGTTATGCCAAGTCGTGAGAAGACCACCAAGAAGGCCACCGAGACTCAGACGTTCCGAAATGCAAAAGCAAGGCTTTATTCAGGCGAGCTGCAACTCGGGCCTCGTCCTACCCACCAACACAGCGGAGGTTAGGAGGAAGCCCCGAGCTGCGGTTGCACAGGGCTTATAAAGGCAAAAAACAAAGTTACAGCCATCAGGTGTTCAGCAAGACAAAAAACAAAGTTACAGCAATCAGGTATTCAAGCAAGCAAGATTAGGACACGGGTAGAAATCTGATTGGCTCAGGGCTTGAGGCATTCTGGGGGTGGTTAGAGTTAAGCATTCCCAGTGGTTAGAGTTCTTGACTGGCTGGGCCCTAATAAGCTTGTCCTGGGTTTGCTCACAGGGCCTGCTTATCTCAGGTTCACGTGCTAAAGTGGGACCTGACTTCAAAATGGCTTTGGTCTGGCTCTTCATTTCCCCCCCTTTTCTCTTTGGTACCTTGGGAGCCAATCATGGCTCCCTTCTGTCCATTTCAATGGCTTGCATTGAAATAGGGGATGATATAGAGATAAGGCATGCGCCAATAGGGTCTAAAGTAGTAACCAAAAACAACTCTGGTCCCTTGGTTTTAAAGGGGGGCTGATGGGTGAAGATCATCCATCTTCTGTAGGTTCTTCAGGCTGACTCAGGGACGGTGACCTTACCTAGCCAGGAACCTATAACCTTAGTCTACTTTACCAAGGGACTACAGGATTACTTCATACTAGAAATTAACTTTCAGCTATACAGACTTCTTTTTGAGCTACAGCAGTGTAGCCTTTTACCATTAGCTGTATAGGGTTTAGGGTCCAAATGTCAGCAACAAAGTAATACATAGAATGGCAAACTTCTCAGCTGTGCTCTAAGGGTCTGGTGGCTATACCCGTATTCCTGAGCAAGCCCCAAACTACCAATGCCTTCTTGCTTGCATGGGACTTTACAGACTCCTGCTAGTTGCTAAAATAAGGGGGTCACCCCACTTTGGAGTGAGCTGCCAAAATAGCATCAACATTAGCCAGGGTAGCAAGGAAAGAAGGCAAAAAGTAAATTATAACAATATTCACTCTAACTTTCTTGAGGCGAAGGTGAAGCGGCTGAGTAGGGTGCTTGGAGACCTCCCATGTTCCACCACGGTAGTCTTGGTCCAGGGCAAAGGGGTCAGCTGGCCTGGCATGGGAGCAATGGACCCAAGTGGCAATGCCATCTACCTTGAGGGTGGTGGGAGTAGTCAGTAGCACCACGTAGGGTCCCTTCCACCGTGGTTCTAAGGATTTGGGGTTATGCCTCTGGACAAACACCCAGTCCCCTGGTCTGAATAAATGGGGGGTAGGGACAGAAGCAGAATCATATAATGCCTTAAGTTGGGGCCACATACTCTTGTGCGCAAGCTGCAAATAATCAAGTTTACACAAAAATTCAGTATCATCCAAATCAGCAAGCAATTCAGTCTGAAGGCTAGGGATAATGGGCGGGGGAGTGCCCGTGCATTATTTCAAAAGGAGTAAAGCCAATCTGATAGGGAGAATTTCTTACTCTAAGCAGAGCAAAAGGAAGGAGTGACACCTAGTCTGCGCCATTCTCTAAGGCCAATTTAGTTAAGGTCTCTTTTAGAGTCCGATTCATTTTCTCTACCTGTCCTGAACTCTGGGGTCTATAAGCACAGTGCAATTTCCAATCCGTCCCCAGTGCAGCGGCTATTCCCTGACTTACTTTTTTTTTTAATTTTTTTTATTATTAATTAAGCAAAAAAAAATTTTTTTTACAAGGTGTTGTGCAACGAGGGTACAGTTACATAGTAGGGCAGTGTGTACATTTCTTGTGATATCTTACAACCTGTTTTTCCATCCCTTGTCTAGGTCAGGTAGACCCATATGCAATTTACAATGTATCAAGCACATATACAGTGTTCACAGACTTGGTCTCTACTGTCTCTCCATCTTCCTTTGTTAACAGTCATATATCAGGGAGATCATGCCCCTTTGTTTTCTGTGTTCTAGGCTTGTCTCGCTCAACATTATTTGTTCGAGTTCTGACCATTTCCCTGCGAATAACAATATTTCACCATTCCTAATCGCTATGTAGTATTCCATTGTGTATAAGTACCATATTTTTTGGATCCATTCATCTGTGGAGGGGCATCTGGGTTGTTTCCAAATTTTGGCTATTGTGAATTGTGCCGCAATAAACATGGAAGTACAAATGTCCTTTTGATATCTTGGGTTTTGCTGTTTAGGATAGATGCCTAGGAGTGGTATGGCTGGATCATAGGGTAGGACTATATTGAGCTTTTTGAGAAACCTCCATACTGTTCTCCAAAGTGGTTGTACTAATTTGCACTCCCACCAACAATGGAGAAGGGTTCCTCTTTCCCCACAGCCCCTCCAGCATTTGTTGTTTCCTGAGTTCAGAGTATAGGCCATTCTAACTGGGGTGAGGTGGTATCTCAGGGTTGTTTTTATTTGCATTTCCTTTACTAGCAGGGATGTTGAGCATTTCCTCATGTGTTTCTTTGCCATTTTTATATCTTCTCTTGTGAAGTCTCTCTTTAGCTCTTTTGCCCATTTCCTAATAGGTTTATTGGGCTTGGAGGGGCTTAGTTTTTTGAGTTCTCTGTAGATGACAGATATCAGGCCTTTGTCTGTTGCTGTGCTGGTAAATATCCTTTCCCATATCGTTGGCTGTCTTTCTATTTTGGTGGCTATGACCTTAGCTGTGCAGAAACTTTTTAATTTGTAGTAGTCCCATTTGTTGAGTCTTTCCCCTATTTGTTGTGCCCCTGGGACTCTATTCAGGAAGTTCCTTCCTGTGCCTATAAGTTCTAGTGTCTTTCCTACTCTGTCCTTCAGTAGTTTCAAGGATTCAGGTCTGATGTTGAGGTCCTTGATCCATTTTGAGTTGATCTTGGTGCATGGTGATAGGCTTGGGTCTACTTTGAGTTTTCTGCATATGGCTGCCCAGTTCTCCCAGCACCAGTAGTTGAAGAGGCTATGTTTATTCCATTGTATGTCTTTAGCTCCTTTGTCGAATATCAGTTGGCTGTAAGAGTGCGGTTTTATTTCTGGGTCTTCAATTCTAATCCACTGGTCTTCCGATCTGTTTTTATACCAATACCATGCTGTTTTTGTTATGATGGCCTTGTAGTAGAGCTTGAAGTCTGGTATGGTGATACCTCCTGCACTATGTTTTTTGCCTAGAATTGCTTTGGCTATTCTAGGTTTTTTGCTGTTCCATATGAATTTATGGACTGGTTTCTCTATTTCAGTGAAGAATGTGGCTGGGATTTTGATTGGTATTGCATTGAATTTGTATAACAATTTGGGCAATATGGCCATTTTCACTATATTGATTCTGCCTACCCATGAGCATGGGAGGTCTTTCCATCTCCTTGTGTCTTCTTTGATTTCCCTTATTAGATTTTTGTAGTTTTCATTGAATAGGTCCGTCACGTCCTTGGTTAAGTTGATCCCTAGGTACTTTATTCTTTTTTTGGCTACTGTAAATGGAATTGTTTCCATAATTTCCTTTTCTGTTTGTCTATTGCTGGTGTACAGAAAAGCTGCTGACTTTTGTGGATTGATTTTGTATCCTGCTACTTTGCCAAATTGGTTTATTAGATGTAGGAGTTTGGGTACTGAGTTTTTTGGGTCCTTGAGATATAAGATCATGCCTGACTTACTTTTGAGACGAAGGCCAGTCTGTTGTCTGACCCAGTGGTGGATGGGAAGCCATACCTGGGTAGGATTTCTTCCAGGATCTTCTTAGCTACTACATTCGCGGTCTCATGCTTTGTTGGATAGGCTTCCACCCATCCAGAAAAGGTGTCTACAAAAACTAGCAAATATTTGTAATTTCTGTGAAATCTACTTCCCAATACACGCCTGGCCTATTCCCACGGAGGCGAGCTCCTTTAGTAACTTGTTTATTGGTGGCATTGGTGAGCTGACAGGCCTTGCAATTTTTTAACAATATCCTCAATAAGTTGATCTCCTTGTCTAATTTTCACTTTGGAGTGTCGGAGCAAGTCCTGCATTCTTCGGGTTCCCATGTAAGAAACTCGGTGGATTTTCTTAAGGATCCCTTTACCCAGCCCTTGTGGCAAGATAAGTTTCCCTTCACAAGTTTTCCACCAGTCATTGTTTCCTTCTCTGTTCGGGGTTTTGTGGGCCATGGGAATTTTCTTTATCCACTCCAAGTCTTCTTGGGAATACTGGGGCACAGGAGGCAAAGTGCGTGGCCCTGGGTCTACTACAATCAATACTTCTGCTCTGGGCTGGAGGGCTGCTTCCTTGGCTGCCTGGTTGGCCAGATTATTCCCTCTAGTC
Source organism: Perognathus longimembris pacificus (assembly GCF_023159225.1). Classification (NCBI taxonomy): domain Eukaryota; kingdom Metazoa; phylum Chordata; class Mammalia; order Rodentia; family Heteromyidae; genus Perognathus; species Perognathus longimembris. The sequence continues at coordinate 37,725,354 of NC_063176.1, forward strand.
ACTGAATCAACTCCCTTTTGATGACCCGGACAGTGCATAATGGCAATTTTTGCTGGTTCCCATAGGGCCTGGATGAGGCTTAAAATCTCCTGCTTGTTTCTAATGGCCTTTCCTTCGGCTGTCAGTAGCCCCCTCTCTTGGTATTCATGTCAGGTAGGCCTAAGGCAGGGGCTTCCAGAGGCTTTTTTCATCTGCTCAGTCCAATGAAACTCTGGGAGGTTTTTGGTGGCTTCATATAGAGGCTTGGCCATCTCAGTGAACTCAGGTATCCACAGCCGGCAAAAGCCTGCTGTTCCCAGGAACTCTGACTTGTCTGGCTGACTTAGGCACAGGGATTTTTAGCACAGTCTCTTTACATGCATCAGACAGCCAACGCTTGCCCTCTTTTAATATGAAGTCCAGATAGGTGACTTCAGGTTTACAAAATTTTGCCTTTTAACATTTTAGTTTGTAAAAGCTCTTCCCTGACTGGCTGGGGAACTGATTTCTGATGACCTAAAAAAATGCCTACATTACCTTTGCAGGCCTTTAACAGATCTCAATAAGGACACAATCTCAGGTCTACAAGCTTTCTTTCCTGAACAGGTGTACCAGCTTAAAATTCTCACTGCCAGTCAGGGCTTTGAGTAGATGCGGGGGGTTGGGATTTTAAACTATCCTCCCATTTGATAAATTTACCCTCTACTTACTACCCTCTACCACAGATGACTGGCAAGTTCCTGCCCAGTAGACAGACATGGGCATTAGAAAGGCATGCTTACAAGCTATTCTTCTAGGACCTCCCGACTCTGATTAACTTTTGAAAGGCCAAACAGGAGTGACTCTAGGATCTGACAACAAATAATATTGTTATGCCAAGTCATGAGAAGACCACCAAGAAGGCCACTGAGACTCAGACGTTCTGAAATGCAAAAGCAAGGCTTTATTCAGGCGAGCTGCAACTCGGGCCTCGTCCTACCCACCAACACAGCGGAGGTTAGGAGGAAGCCCCGAGCTGCGGTTGCACAGGGCTTATAAAGGCAAAAAACAAAGTTACAGCCATCAGGTGTTCAGCAAGACAAAAAACAAAGTTACAGCAATCAGGTGTTCAAGCAAGCAAGATTAGGACACGGGTAGAAATCTGATTGGCTCAGGGCTTGAGGCATTCTGGGGGTGGTTAGAGTTAAGCATTCCCAGTGGTTAGAGTTCTTGACTGGCTGGGCCCTAATAAGCTTGTCCTGGGTTTGCTCACAGGGCCTGCTTATCTCAGGTTCATGTGCTAAAATGGGGCCTGACTTCAAAATGGCTTTAGCCTGGCTCAATATAATTTTCCTGTCTCCTTATCTATCTTTTATTTTTAAGGAAAAAAAAATCTTTCAGCCATGCCACTGGCCTTTTAAAATCGTTAATTAAAAATGATTTCTTAGGTCTAACTATTAAAAAAGATTTTTTACCTTTAATTTTTAAAGTAATTCTTAGGTCTAATTATTGTAGAGGTCGAAAAATAGTGACTAAGCCAACAGCACTGAACACCCATACTACCCAGTCTATGGTCTCTAAGTACTGTCTTGTACAAAAAGGATGCCAGGGAGAAACATCTAGGTCTAAGGCAAGAAACATCAGGTAAGTCTGGATATCTTTTTTTTTTTTTTTTTTTTTTTGCCACCTGGGCCTTGGACTCAGGGCCTGAGCACCTTCCCTGGCTTCTTCCCGCTCAAGGCTAGCACTCTGCCACCTGAGCCACAGCGCCCCTTCTGTCCGTTTTCCATATATGTGGTGCTGGGGAATCAAACGGAGAGCTTCATGTGTAGGAGGCAAGCACTCTTGCCACTAGGCCATATTCCCAGCCCAGTCTGGATATCTTATCACAGCAGAAAAACAAGGAAGTAGCCAGGTTGCAAGACACAGGTTAATAGACAAGGAGCCAGACAAAGAGGATGCCACTTGTCAAAGAAGGAAAAGTTTGAGTACCAATAAGGATGTCCATTGCAAGGAACAAGACTCATGAGCTTATATGAATAGACAATGCCAGATTATTGCTACAATAATTAAACATCCAGAAAATATTTTCTTGTGTGTTTTATTTCTTTACTATTCTGTTCTTTGTTCAGATAGTATATTGGTCTTCTATTGTCATTGGGAGCAATTGTTATACATGTAACAGCTTAAACCCACACTTATTGCTGGACACTAGGTGGCTCATAACTATAATCCTAGCTACTCAGGAGGCTGAGATCTGAGGATCAAGGTTCAAAGCCAGCCTCAGAAGGAAAGTCCATAACACTCTTATCTCCAATCAGCCACCAGAAACTAGAAGTGGTGCTATGGCTCAAAGTGGTTGAGCTCTAGTCTTAAGCAAAAAAATCTCAGAGACAGCAATTAGGCACTATGTTCAAGCCCCAGACAGATGGGGGAAAAACCACTAACTCATTATTTTATTGTTCTAGAAGTGAGATTTGGAAAATCAATAAATCAATTTCTCAGACCTAAATTCAGGAGTTGGAAGATCTGTGCTCCTTCTAAAACTCTATGACAGAATTTGTTTCCTTGCCTTTACAGTCTTCTTAGGCTGCATACATTCCTTAGCTCATGTTCCGTTCCTCCATTTCCAAAGTCAGTAGTGTAATTATCATATGGCCTTCTCTGACGCTTGCCTTCCTCACTCTTTTTAATATAGATGCATGTGACTCCACTGAACTCATCTAGATAATCCAAAAAAATCTCATCTCAAGATCCTTAGTCGTAGTTACAAAGCATCCCCCCCCCACACCTTTTTTTTTTTTTTTAAAGCACAAATGGTACTTTCATATTCTGAGCCCTGGAAAGTGGGCATCTTTAAGGGACCACATTTCGGCCTACCACAGGTAGATCATACTACAACCTGTACTGTGGTCACATGTGTAGGGTGATATATATTTCTGTGTGATGCCTTGTAGAGACGATGACTATAATCTCTGGGACAAAGTCTTAACCAAATGGGAAAAGGAGTAGTGGGGGAAATCAGTATTATAACAGGGCAGAGGACAACTGAATAACCAGCAACTTGGAGCAGTTCTAGAGCCAAGAAGATCACATTCATGTGTACCAAGTCCAAGCATGAGGTGCCGGCCGATGTAACAGGACACCTCCCACCAGGTGTTGGGAGCCCAGGTCAGCCAAAGCTGAACGGCTTGTCAAACAAACAAAATCAACCTTCCTGTAACTATAAGAATCAAGAATATGAGACTGGGACTAGCGTCTTTTTTTATAGCTACTTGGTAACTAATGTGAACTCAAGAGACTCTCGGTGCTTGGGGTTCAGAGCATAGTAATCTGGTAGGAGTGCCTTGGACACTGTCAAAGCACTTCTGGGACAACTGAGAGATAGGTAGCAGTACTCCAAGTGCCTGGCAAAGTATTTGCCTATGTGGGGCACCAACATAGTTGTTCTCTCCATCCCCAAGGTAGTGGAGGCACTTGTGGCTTTTTGGGGGAGCCTTAGGACTGGGAATGGGGTCTCTGGGCATTTTCTTCTTCCCCATTCCTCCCATTGCATTTGCCCTGAATTAGTCCAGGGCACAGATTGACTTGCTGTTCCACGCAAACTGCTCCTCTAGTGCAGATAAGCTGCTTTCCTTGTATTTCTTCCCAAACACCAGCCACACAGGTCAGATGGGATGCTCAGAAAAGAACTATAGCAGCAAAGAAAAAAAAAAATCTTCCAGTTGGACTATGGATTTCTCATGCTTTGAACTCCTTTAGTCATGGTTCCTCCTCCCTTGCTATGCCTGAACTTTGCATTTGGCTTTGAACTTCTCAAGTCTTGCATTCCTGTCCTCGTTTCATTAGGGTTTCTTTCTCACCCCAAATTCAGTTCCTCTTGGGCATTCGTTAGATAAAGGTGCTCATCTTCCCTTCCCTTGCAGGATCCTGGACCCCGTCTCCCCCTCCCCCCCCACTAAACAACTACGGGTTTGTGACCATGCTCTGCTAAGTCTTGGGCAAGCACAGGCAAAGTGCTGATCTAGCAGCACCCAAGAACTGGAAATAGGCTTGGAAATGTGAACTTTCTCTTCTTTCTCACTTCAGTTTCTGCAGGAGAAAGGGAGAAGTGTTGAGGAGATGCCCTGTGTGAACTATGCTGTATTGCTTAGGCTTTAAAACAGCAATTCATCCACACACTCCTTGCTTCCTCAAGGATGTTCCCTGTGTAAGAAATAGCCCATGAGTCTCATCAGCCAGAGAGGTGACCTCTGATGATCGCAGGTTCTGTTATCCTCAGAGCTTCAGATCATTTAAAAAGAGGTGACAATGTATCCCCAACTCATGACAACGTTTGTTTAGCAGGAAGAGCCAGTGCCACTCTGTAAACCCGCAAGGAACTAAGGAGAAGTGGAGGAGAAGGACTTCCTTGTTTGTTTTCCTGGGGCTGTGCCCCTGGCCAGTGGTAATTAGGGCAGAGGGTGGGGCCTTCTGGGTGAAAATGATAGGAAAGGTTCTGCCCTAATTACTGGATTTGTTGGGGAGGAACCTTGAGGTGGGGTTATTGCCATCTGCTGCAATGCACTGTGGGGGCCTCCACCTCCCCGCCAAGCTCTGGGGGGAGTTGCAGGCATCACAGGCTGCCCCAGGCCGGGATGGAGAGCACCATTCCAAACCAGGTCGAAAGCAGCATCTTAAATACAGAGGTGTGCTTGTTTACCCCAAGGAAGCTGCTGTGAGGAGGACTGGCCCCTTGGCGTTCTCTTTAGTCTGTCAAGGAGCACTGATACCAGGGCACCGTGGTGATGACCCTGGGAAACTGCTCTGTGTGGTGGGAAAAGAGGAGAGCTGCTGGGCCTGGGGAGGGAAAGGAACTCTGAAATGACATGGCAAGGCAACTATTGGAATGAAGACAGTCAAGGAAGTGTCCCTGAGCAAGTGACACGTCAGCCCAGACCCAAGGGGGTAGCAGTCTCCTGGAGCCAAAAGATAAGGAGCAAAGCCCACCCTCTGCTTGGGAGTCTGGAGATTCTGCCTATCTCCAAAGCTTCCAAGTAATGGTGAGGATCCGTGGATTTCTCTCTGAAAAGCTAAGTGCTAGGTGACTTTCAGAAGTGCTCAGTTTCCTGCCTCTGTTTTCCAGTCCATATAATGGGCGTTCAAAGGTAGGAGAAGCATGACTATGAATTCATCATCTGTAGTATGTATTTGACCTATTTACATTACTGACCAAATAATTGTGATAAACTAATAAATTTTGTTAGAGGGGAGAGGGAGGGTCTCCAGAACACTTACAAAATTGTTTTTCCTTCTATCAGGTCAGTTTTTCCAGAAATAAGGAAGAGTGGGCAAATACAGTCTTATGTTTAATGTATATGATATGAAAGTTCTGCGCTGAGGATATAGACAGGAGTAGGAAGGATGGTGGAGAACAGTGGAAGGCCTAGCATTGTTCAAGATGCATTGTACTCATAATCTGACTTGTTGAATTGAAACCTGTACAACTATTCAAAATAATAATCTGAAAAAGATTTTTAAAATTCTTTTCCTTCACACCTATCATCCCGGCTACTCAGGAGGTTGAGACCTGAGGATCAGAGTTCAAAGCCAGCCAAGGCAGACAAATCCCAGCAACTCTTATCTCCAATTAACCACCACAAAGTCAAGCAGTGAAATGAACTCCATGTTGTGGAAATGAGTGCTATATCACTGTTGTAATTACTTTCAACATGCGATGTGAAATGGTAGCTTTTTGTTGTTGTAGTTGATGATCCTCTTGTATCCCCTTCTTGTGGTTGTCTCCATGCTATCACTGTATCTCATCTGAGTACCATGGATACTGTATATACTGGTATTAGAACTAGGGAAGGGAAAGAGAATATCAAAATTGAGAGACAAATGACTCCAAAAGCAATACTTGCAAAACCATTTGGTGTAAACCAACTGAACAATTCATGGGGGGATAGGGAAAGGGGGAAAGGGAAGGGGGGAAATGAGGGAGGAGGTAACAAATTGTACAAGAATTGTATGCACTGCCTTATGTATGAAACTGTAACCACTCTGTACATCACTTTGACAATAAAGTAGTAAAAAAAAAAAAAAAGCTAACACCCAGGCCCTGGATTCAAGTCCAGGTATTCTCTCTCTCTCTCTCTCTCTCTCACACACACACACACACACACAGACACAGACACACACATACATACATACACACAATCCCTTTCCTTTGTGCTGTTATTTAGCCAGTTTACAACTCCTAAAGCAGAATTTAATACATGAAGGAAATGAATTATTTAAAATATTAAAGTTCTTCAGCTACAAATTCAAAAGCTGTGGTATCTTGTGATTTGGGGTGGGGGGTGGTACTGGTCCTTGAGCCCACAAGTGCAGTCCATGAGCGCATACTGTTTATAGCAAGCACTGTCTAGCATGCGGCCTTCTTGCTATGATCACCATTCAGGTTAACCAACATGAACATCCATTTCAAACTGATAACATGTCTACTTGCCAACAGACCAATGTTCCAGCCCAGGCACTTGGTGACTAACCATGAAGTTCGCTTACTGTCCCTTGCTATCTTGCTCGCCTGTACCATCTCATCTAAAGTCAAGAATCAGGGTGTGAGGGAACTAAAGAGCAAGCATCCAAGACTCAGGTGCACAACACTGCACATGCCTCGAATAGAATATAAAACTGACAAGTCAGTTGCTGGTGGTTCAGGCCACCAGCATGAAGGAAAGCAGTAAGATTAGAAGGGCAGAGAGAGATGGAAAGAGAGGTAAGATAAGAGGAGCCTCAGACATCTGTGAAGGCAGGAGGGTGGGAGGGAATGTGAATGAGGGCCAAGGAATAGAACACAGGAGAAAGGGATGAAAGGGGGTGAAATGATGGGGCCAGGGATCTCCAGGAACCCATCTTCATATCAGTCGACACACACACACACACACACACACACACACACACACTCACTCTCTCTCTCTCTCTCTCTCTCACACACACACACACACACACACACACACACACAAAACCTACGAGCACTGGCTAGGTCCTCCCCATACATAGGCCAGTCCTTGTGTTTCTTTAGTTTAAGGTCTGCTCTGAAAAGGGCTCATGATGAGAGAAGAGCAGGAGAGAAGGGGGAAGAGCAACGCTTTGCCAGGGAATCTACTGATTAGAAAGGTATCCAGACGGACAGCCAGGGAAGCAGAGCAAGCCAGGAAGTGGCTCCTGGCATTTCTCGTCCCTCTGGCTCCCAGGTCTTCCCCTCCTTCTTTCCTGTCCCCCACCCCTCAGTGGGTGTGACCACCGGATGCCCCAGGCTTTTCCTGCCTTCCTAGACATTTGTGTGGACTGTGCAAGTATTCAGATGGTATCTGCAGTGACCCTCAGAGCTATTCCTGGTAAGGGGGAAAAAAAAGTCTGTGATGACAGAACACATAGCTGTCTCTACCCCCTTCTCATCTCTGGGGTGGGGAGTACTTAGTACAGACAGACAAACCAGAGACAGTCAGACAAGGAAATGGAAAGATATCCAACCTGGGGGCAGAGAAAAGAATCAATAAGGTCAACAAATCCAGTAGCAATCTGTATGACCTCATGTCATTTAGTCCCTCCGATTCGCCATCTAGGAGAGTGACACCTGTCCTGCTCTCCTCCCAGGGGGCCTGCAGGCCAGAAATGAAAGTACTTTCCATGAATGCCAATAAAGCTTTGGCTGATTGATTGACTGCCTGCGAGATGGATCAGGCCCGGGAAGACCTTGCTCCTTGCTTCTTGAAGCAAGTACTTTTCACCAGAAACTAAGGAATGATGGATACAGTCTTCAGGGGGCAAAGACATCATTGCAAACAGAAAATGGATTGAACATTGTGTTCTGGCCAGAGAGCTCTCTCGTCGCTCCTTCCCCTAATGGAATGCCTTGTCCCATTTAACATGATGTGTCTGTTATGGAGTCTCTAATTAAAGACTTGCAAGAAAGATAAAAAGTCATTATGTCTCACCTTAGGAAGCACTCACATTACTTAAGGTTTTCAGTGAGAGGCCCTAGGGAATGTCTGTCTTCTTAGACTTGGCAGATCTACCGGCCTCCTAGACTGCTCTGTACAGAGTAACCAAAGTGCCGATGTTCTAAGGCCCCAGGCGCCTGTCAGCAAGCGTGAGGTGCTCGTGGAGCTCAATCCCAGGCCCCAGAAGTAGCTAACGGAAGATTAAGACCCATCCGTCTTCCAGCCTCTTGGAAAGAGCAGGCCTGCCACATCTGGGACAGGCCACTCAAGACAATGCATTAAAATGGGTGTGGGAAAGATAAAGCACGGGTGCGGCTGGGGACGAGATGGGGAGTCTTCCCAGTCCTGTGTGGCTAACTCTGAACAGACAATGAGACTGCTGTGTGGAGAACATGGTTGGGGTTGGGAGGTGGAATAGAAGTACGGAGGTGATGTGGGAAACTGGAGGGATTTCAGTAAGGCTGGGAATATGGCCTAGTGGCAAGAATGCTTGCCTCATATACATGAAGTCCTGGGTTCGATTCCCCAGCACCACATGTATAGAAAATGGCCAGAAGTGGCGCTGTGGCTCAAGTGGCAGAGTGCTAGCCTTGAGCAAAAAGAAGCCAGGGACAGTGCTCAGGCCCTGAGTCCAAGGCCCAGGACTGGCAAAAAAAAAAAAAAAAATACAAGAAGTGAGAAGTGAGTACACTGACCTTCCCATGCCCTGTGCAACTATTGACATCTTCAGTGTGCTAGCCACCTGCTACATGGATTCCCTTCAAGATCAGGACCAAGGCGAGGTGCCCCCTTTATACTATTTAAACAATATGGTGTTGGAGATCTTTCCTAGTGTGGCAAACCAAGGCATAGAATAGAATGACAGAGTTGAAATGAAACAAAACGAAATATAAAACAATAAAATTAAATAAAATGCACTAAGAATGGAAAAGAAAAAGTCTTTATGTGCAGACATGACCACCTATATGCACATTTGTGTATGAAATCTATTTTTCAAAAGCAATTAGATTCGGGCTGGGAATATGGCTTAGCGGTAGAGTACTTGCCTTGCATGCATGAAGCCCTGGGTTTGATTCCCCAGCACCACATGTATAGAAAATGGCCAGGAGTGGCGCTATGGCTCAAGTGGCAGAGTGCTAGCCTTGAGCAAAAAGAAGCCAGGGACAGTGCTCAGCCCCGAGTCCCAGGCCCAGGACAGGCAAAAAAAAAAAAAAAAAAGTGATTAGATTCAACAAATGAATCCAACAAAGTCATAGAGTATAATGTCAATATAAAAAATGGCATTTCTACACACTAGCAAAACACAACTGGTAACTGAACAAATTGAACTCATAATAGCATCAGAATGTTAATATCTGTATAAACAATTTTCACAAAATCCATGTAAGAGCTGTACAGTGAGAGCTGTAACTCTTCACTGAGAAAAAAATGGAGAAACTAAAATGCAGAGATATACCTTGTTCATGAATCAGAATATTAACAGTGTTTATCTCTCCCAAATTGACTTAGTAACATGCCAATAAATATCCTAGAAGTCATTCATATATATATATATATATATATATATATATATATATATATAAATATATATATGCGGTGCTGAGGAATCGCATCCAGGGCTTCATGTATACAAGGCAAGCACTTTACCACTAGGCCATATTCCCAGCCTCTGAAGTTTTAAGTAAATAACCTTTTGCCTAGGCTGGCCTTGTAGCAGGATCTTCCTGATTCCTGCATCCCAAACACCTGAATTGCAGGCGAGTGCCACTGTACCACCATAAGACAGTTCTTTAAAGTGATATCAAAGCTAGAGAGTTAGACTACAAGATTTCAAGACAAGTAAAGTTCCAGTACTCTGCTCACATAGAGCACTAAGCTTGTCAATCGATGTTGCAGAATTGGAGGGGTACCACAATCACACAGATATGACCAATTGATCTCAATGTGTTGATTTATCACTTCCTGAGGCCCCCATGGCTCTCACTTTAGCTCTCACTTCTCACCTGTCCCATTCTCTGCCTCCAGGTAGATGCGCGGGGCTTTGACTCCCTCTGGCCCCAGGTCTGTAACGCTCACCCGGCAAAGCCAGTTCTTTGCCATCCAGAAGCATTCCCTATGGCAAATCTTTCCCTTGGTTCTCTCCTTATAACACTGTGTTACATCTACCAGATGGCCAGTTTCCATACCATGTTTATATCTTCCAAATCCTTAATAAAGATGAAAAGGGCAACACCCAGGCTGCTGTCCCTGGCCCCACCCAGCTTTCCAGCCCTGTGTCAGCTTCACCCCTGAGTTTCAGGACACTTCTGTGCTTCTCATTTCCAGCAGACGTGTCCACACTTAACGAGCTGGACTTGCCAGACTTCCTCAGGGAGAACAGCCAAGACCTCACCTCCCAATTGATTGTCCTGGAGGCTGGCCTGCAGGCGTTGCTTAATAGACTCCATAGCCCTTTGGCAGCCAGTTGGGTTAGGGAACAGGAAGCCCTGTTGGAGAGAGAGAGAGAGAGAGAGAGAGAGAGAGAGAGAGAGAGAGAGAGAGAGAGAGAGAGAGAGACGAGGGAAGTCAGCAGGAGGCCAGGTGACAGTTATGGCTGAGTCCCCTCACCAAAGCCACTGCCTCTTTCTTCAGCTGTCACTCCAAGATCTTCTCCATACCCCACTCTGCTCTTTCAGCCCTAGGGCTGGTGACAGCCCCAATGGACCACATTCAGCTTCTACCTATCTTCTACCACTTCACCATACCTTAACCATCTCTTGTGACTAGTCTCTTTACCGAACTCGCCTTAATTTAGCCAGCCCAGGGGTGACAGCTCTTCTTTGCCAAGATCCTGATGAGAGACCATGGAAGGGGACCAGGCCTGGGGTAATGCCACAGTACGCTGAGCTGGGGGCATGTCTGTAACCTCTGCCTCCACGTGCACTTAGCTAAGGCAGACCCTCATGGCACCCAAGCTCCCAATGTTCAGCTCTTTGGGAATTTTCATGTCTATTAATGTAACTTAGAAGTTCTCTTTACATGAGCTATTTTAGCTCTCCAGCATTTTCTAATTCTTCATTTAGCAAATACATCTTGTGCAGGTCTTATGTGCCAGACACAGAGCTAGACACCTCTGCCGGTACAGCGGACGTGCACTGGGCTGTGAAGCTGGCAACCGAATGTTCTAGAGAGGAAGGGCTTCCTGCAAGACAACGCCTCTAGTATGTGCTTCCCAACTGGGGGAAGATGTGTCTTCTTTCTGTAGGCTTATAGTCACCGCTTCTTTTTTTTTTTTTTGGCCAGTCCTGGGCCTTGGGCTCAGGGCCTGAGCACTGTCCCTGGCTTCTTTTTGCTCAAGGCTAGCACTCTGCCACTTGAGCCAGAGTGCCACTTCTGGCCATTTTCTATACATGTGGTGCTGGGGAATTGAACCCAGGGCTTCATGTATATGAGGCAAACACACTTGCCACTAGGCCATATTCACAGCCCATAGTCACCGTTTCATAATGTCCTAAAAGAACGCTGGTCCTGGAACCACTAGCAAATGGTTGAGAAATGCTGCCTGACAAAAGGAACATTCCAGAAGTAAGGAAAAGCCTATTTTCCTTTCTGTTTCCTTAGGCCTGCAGGGTCAAGCAGCGTTGTGCCCCTGTCTGCTCACACCTGCCCTGCCTCACCTGACAGGCAAGGGGTGCTTGTCTCAGCACACTTGTAGCACCTCGGCATCCCCCCCTTTCTTCTTCCTGATATGGTCTCGTGTCAGGGCTTCAACTCTGGGCTCATCTAGGTCTGTCTACTGCAGACAGCTCGGGGCCGCACACCCATCCCGATCTTCCACTCCTGATTAGCCTCATGAGTCTGGGCGCAGTGCACTCTTTCGGCTTCCCTGGTCCTAGCAAGGAGTCTGTCTCTTGGTTCTGGTTCCTTCAAGCCCAACAACAGAGGGAATGCCAGGCATTCCTGCCCGTCTCCCCACTTGCCAAACTCACAAGTTCTCTATTCTGTCTGTTCATGTTAACTTTTCTTCAGAAGCCTCACAACTTCCCTGTGTGTCTGTTTCTGTCTTGGTCTCTGTTTCCCTCTGTCTGTCTCTGTCTTTACCTCTGTTTGCCCCACTGCTGGGGTTGGATCTCAGGGCCTTGTATATGTAATCCAGGTGCTCTACCACTTTAGACACACCCTAGCCCTTTTTGCTTTCATGGAGAGCTCCACGCAGCCTGTTTCTAAAAGGAAGGACCTTCTCCAATGGAGAAAGGCGATGCACTTAGTCAAATTCAGCCAGCCCAGCCCAGTCATTCAGTCTACAAACTCACAGAACATCAGTAATGTGCCAGGCAAGAGGAAGCTGCCAGGGGTTTCCTCAAGGACTCCACAGTGCCATCAGAAGGAAGTGTCCTTGTGAGGGACTACACTATCTGTTAGGCAACTTGCACTCTCCCTTCTCACTCCCTCACCCCCTGCTTTGGGACTTGACTATGTAAAATACTTTAGCCTGTGGGATTTGAGCAGGAGGACAATGTGCCAGTTTCACTGAGGAGGTACTACAAATATCTGCCAGCCCTCTTGACCTTCTTTATCTCCAACAGGAACACATTTTGGCCAGTGGGTGTGGCCCTATAGCCTGGGTCCCAGAATAAGAACACATAGAGAGAGCGTGAACTACAGCTCCCACCAACAGCCACTGATGAGCACTGAACAAATGTTACCTACCAAGCATTCAAAGCTGCTGGACTATTGGGGATGTTTGCTACATAACATCACTATAACTCAAACTGACTAATCCAGTCCCATGGAGAGCTCTATTCTGAGCCCACTCTGGGATATTTTTGGTTGCTCTTTAAATTTATTGTGACTGTTGGTACTGTGTTTCTCAAATTTATCCAGGTACACACAGAACCGTTAGTGGGGTGAGGGAAGCTGTCTGAATGAAAGGTAATATTCTACGTGTCAGATGAAGTACTGCCAGATTAGTACTTCGTGATTTTCTATTGATCTTCTTATTCGATCACTATTTCTTGTCTACCATCTGCATTAGCCACGTCAAAGACAAGCACTTGTCTACAAGTGAAAGGCTATGAGTGAGTTTGACATCTAAACTCAAGATCAAGGAGTCATGCCACCTAGGACTATAGCTTTGGATTTCTCTTCAGGTGCTACCTGGCTCATTGCTGGAACTGAACTGTACTCTTTTCATTTCTTTAAAAAAATTTTTTTTTGAGCAGCCACCATGTGTCGGGCTGTGGGAATGGCCAGGAGAAAAGATGAGCTCACAAGCTTGTATCTTACAGGTGTGTATGGTGAGATCTTCTATAGCCACAATGAAAGATAAGAAGGGAAAAGCTTACTAAATGTTGGCTAAGGGAAAAGAGAAAGACACAGCTGATCAGAGAGGATGGAGAAGGAGGAATCACGAAGACGCTGGCTGCAATGGAATAGGAAGCAGGGAGAAGAAGAAGGGAAAGATCTGTAGGTGTCAGGCTAGTACAGGAACTGGCTCTGGATGGAGACTGGTGGGGGGGGGAGGGGGCTGGAGGCTGGTGAGAATTCAGGAATTTAAGAATATTGCTGGGCACAGTTATGCATGCCTACAATTCCAGCATTCTGGAGGCAGAGGGAAGAGGACTGTAAGTTTGAGGCCAGGCTGGGCCATATGGCAAGATCCTGCCTAAGGAAATGAAGGCAAGGGGAGGGAATGAAAGGGAAAACAGCCTGCTAAAAGGCACATGAGTACTCAAAAGGTGGCTTGTCTCAGAACGTCATTTTCTAATTTGCTAGGACAGCATCCTTCAAGCGTTCCAGATTTTTTTGTTGTTGTTAAAGAAAGGAAATCAGCCCTCAGCCACTGCCAGATGATGGCCACCAGGTGCTCTGTTCAGAGCCAGAACCCAGAGTCCAGTGTCAGACACAGGCTTTAAGAGAGCATGGTTTATTGGCGCTGACCTGAGGTCAGGAGAGGGAGATGAAGAGGGTTGCTTGGGGCTCTTGGCCTGGGAATGGCGAAGGATGAGCAGGGATTGGCCCGCCCCACCCACCCCAGTCTGGCCTGTCTGGTTTATCAGAGTGGAATTATTTTTGCTTGCAGACACACCCACTCGTCCTCCCGGAGAACCAGCAGGTAGCAGCCTCCAGCCCAGGTTGAACCTGCCTGAAGCTGGTGCTCAGAGTGCGGGTCTGCTCTCTGGGGGGAGAGAGCAAAGCTGCTAGGGCACTCAGGTGGAGCTAAGGGAAGCCTGGGTGTGCCAGGGGCAGCCCCAAAGCATTCTCCTCTCCTTCCCAACTCACAAACAGCTTATAGCTGGGTGCTGGTGGTGGCTCCCACCTGTAATCCTAGTTACTCAGGAGGCTGAGATCACAGTTGGAAGCCAACCCAGGCAGAAAAGTCCCTGTGAGACTCTTATCTCCAATTAACCACTCAAAAACTGGAAATGGCGTTGTGGTTCAAGTGGTTGATTGCTAGCCTTGAACACCAAGAGGCCCGGGGGCAGCACCCAGGCCCTGAGTCCAAGCCCTAGTACTGGCACAAAAACAAAAAAACGCATCAAGAAGGAGGTTCATAACTGTGACTTATATTTTTAAACAAGTTTGGCCTAAATTTAATCTTTAAAGAAATAAATCCCAGTACATTTAAGGCGGGCATTTTCTTAGAGAAGCCTGAGGTTTGTTAACATCAGGTGCACCACTGTAAGCACTGAGGAGAGGGAGGTGAAGGGAGACAAGGGGAGAGGGAAGAAAGAGGAGAGAGAGGAGTGGGAGGGGAGGGAAGGGCTGATCACTACACATGGAGAGCTGCTAGCCAAGGCACTCATTTTCAAATGATCTTTTTTTTTTTTTTTTAAGAATTTTAGATAAGGGCTGGGGATATAGCCTAGTGGCAAGAGTGCCTGCCTTGGATACACGAGGCCCTAGGTTCGATTCCCCAGCACCACATATACAGAAAACGGCCAGAAGCGGCGCTGTGGCTCAAGTGGCAGAGTGCTAGCCTTGAGCGGGAAGAAGCCAGGGACAGTGCTCAGGCCCTGAGTCCAAGGCCCAGGACTGGCCAAAAAAAAAAATTTAAAAAAAAAAAAAAAGAATTTCAGATAAAAGTTAGGTGAGTAATTTAGTAAATGCATAGGGAGGAAATTTGTATTTGTGAGTTTTGCTGAGTTAAACTTTTCATTAACATCGTTTTTTTTCTGTGACACTGATTTTTAGACAGGCTGGGAAAATTCATTTATCTTTCTTTTCCCATCAGGAACAGCCCCTGTACTTATTTCATGAATAATTATGAGTCTAAAATCAATCAACTAACCTATAAACTGGGAGGAGCGGGGGATTGAGACCAGCAAGGAAATGGGGGGGGGGGTATATGAAGGAAATAGCATGTAAGCCATGATGTCCCATCAAAAGAGGGGATGGCTCAGCATGGTGGAAACCTGATACTCAGTCTGCACGCTCTGGCATGCCAAGACTGGGGCCTATAGTTGCATAGTGCACAGCCTACACGGCCACACAATGCAGGCCTGGATATGGCTAGAACAACTGTTTATATGTGATATCCTTCTGATTTGCTGGTCACCAGCCAGGTGACCACCATAATGTTTTGCCATGACCCAAGGATTCAGCAGGATGGAAGGGTGGGCTTATTCCCAGAAGTCTACTTTGCTCATTGTCCTGCTAATTTGGAGTGGCAGGAGGTAGGAGGGGGAGGTCTGTGCTGTCAGTGTTCCCTTTACACTAAGTCCTATGGCCTGCAGGGATCGCAGGTGGTGACCCAGAGGTCTAGTGACATGTCCATCTCCACATCAACCCCACCTTTCAGAACTGCACGGGTGCTTTGAGAGGAGGGTGGGGTGTGATGGTGATGCCTAGAATTCCAGCACTCCAATGGCAGGAAGATAGCCAGTTTCCAGCCAGCCTGGGCTACATAGTGAGGCTCTATCTCAAAACAAAAGGGAAAGATGGGCTGCTGTAATTTTTGCTGAACTTGAAAGGAAAGCTAGTTAATGATAAAGCCAATACCATAACGTAGAACCAAAATACTGCTACTTCCCAGTTTTAGGCTTGAGCATACATCCAGATTCCTTAAGAAGATATTTAAATATTTGATTCACTAAAATAATCTTTAAGGGTTTTAGTGTGTGTGTGTGTGTCTGTGTGTGTGTGTATACATGCATATATATGTATATGTATGTAGTGATTATTTTCCTTGATGTCTTAAGGAACATGGAAAGTCAAGTAGAGATCCGATTTTGGAACTCCATGAAAACACTGGGTCCTCTTGGGGTGTCCAATGATTGCAGAGCAATTGGGGTCAGAGAAACAAACTGACCAGGGAAGATATGATATGACTGGCCTTTCAAAGTCATCATCCAGGCTGTCAGGAAGAGACTGTGGGGAATAGAGCAAGGAGAGAAGCAGAGAAATCAGGCAGGTGCTACTGTAATCGTCCAGGCAAAGGTTGGCAGAGGTAGAAGCAGGGAAATAGTGGTAGAGGACATGCTAGGTGAATAGTTGGCTCTGGATGAATCTGAGTACAGAAGATGGATGGAATAGAGTCTGAAAACAAAAAAACCTATTAGGATGACACCAGAATAATTGGCGTTAATATGTGAAGTGTGGTGTGCCAGTTTCTGAAACCGAACAACTAGAGGAGAAACAGGTTTATTCGGGTCAAGGGTCAGGAGTTTGGTTTTAGGCTAGGCCTGGTGGTTCATACCTATAATTCCAGCTACTTCAGGAGGCAGAGATCAGGAGGATGGAAGTTTCAGGCCAACCTGACAGAAAATTATTACTATCCCCTCCTCCCCATTTCAACAAACAAGACAAGCATTGTGCTGAGCATTTGTAATCTCAGCTTCATGTGAAATATTGGTAGGATGAATGAGATTTGAAGGCTGGACCCAGACAAGGTCCTGAGACCCTATCTGAAATGTAACTAAAGCTGGAGTCTAATGAAGAGTGGCAGAGCTTGCCTAGCAAGAACACTTCAAACCCAAGTACTGGGGAGAGACAGAGAGAGAGGAAGAGAGACACAGAGAGAGTACAGAGCTAAGCTCCCTCCTAGACACCTGTGGAAAGAAGTTGGAATAAAGAACCTCGTTTTCCACAGAAAGCTATAAGAAGAACATACAAGTCACAAAAGATGCTCACAGACATAGGCATCTCTGTCTACATCTACCTACATGATTGTAACTGTGAGAGGGACTGGAAGGCATGGGGGGGTCAGGGAAGAGGGAAAGAGAAAGATGAAGGGGGAATAATTTGGAGTTATATGTACCTGTATATGAAGATGGTATAGGAGAATGGCGGACTGTGGGGTGGCTCTGGGGAGATGGGAGGGTGGATGCCGAGAGTGACTGGTCAAAGTTATCAAAATAGAACAATGAAACCAGCTGGAACTCGTTTTGGTGGTGGGGAGGCAGAATGATGGAGGGAAGGAGTTTGAACATGGGACAGTACATGCATTCATAGAAATAGCCCCATAAAACCTCTTAGGAACCAATATATGCTAATAGAAATGTAAATGGATGCATCTTCACCTTTATGGAAGTGCCGTGGAACCTCTGGGAGCTGAGCTTCCCACACTATTATGATAAATACACAAATAATCACATGAAAAGATGAAGCCCCTCTTGGGAGAACCTTTGTCCCTTGACTATAAACCCTAGGCGTCTTAGAGGTCCGGCACAAGGCTGGGGGTGGGGGGTGGGGGTGGGGTCTGGAAGGTGGAACTGTAGGTCAAAGCAGATCATTCTGGAATCTTAAAATTTGATGTGATTAACCCCATGGCCCTTGGGGCTTCCCTGGGGCCTCTTGTGCCCTTGATCTTTCTAGTCCTGATCCTGGAAACAGAAATGTCCTGCTGTGGCCACCCTGCCATTGCATTTTGGAAGTCTGTAACATGTCCAGGTCAACAGGGCCACAACCAGAGCAGAATTTCCCTGAGGGGGCCCCCTTGAGTCCTGCATCTGACCCCATGACAGTTAGATGAGCCTGACCAGCAGCAATGGTGCTGGGGCCAGTCGAGGCCTACAGGGTCAGGAGGCAGTGAGTACAGTTGGCAGGCCAGAAGAGAAGGTTGGGGAGACAGCAAGAGCTGAACACTACAGGTTGAATGTCTGGGACCCCCAAGTTCATTTACTGAAATCTCTTCCCACAATGTGATAAAACCAAGAGACAGGGCTTTGGGAAGCTGATTAGGAGAGGAGGGTAGAGCCCTCAGGAATATGTTGGTGCCCTTATAGAGAGACTCCAGGGAGGGCCAGCCTCTTCTACGCTGCGAGAGCCACATGGAGCTGGCCCTCCATGACAGCGGCATGCTGGAGCCTTGGTGGTGAACCATCATCCTCCAGAAGAGTAAGAAGTGAATTTCTCTGTTCAAAAGCCACCCGAGTTAGGGTAACATCTTATAGAAGCCTGACTGATCAGGCTTTGTTTCAATAGTGTGTGTGTGTGTGTGTGTGTGTGTGTGTGTGTGTGTGTGTGTGTGTGTGTGTACTGGGGCTTGAATTCAGGACCTAGGTGCTGTCCCTTAGCTGTTTTGCTCAAGGATATCTCTCTACCACTTGAGCCACAGCTCCACTTCTGGATTTTTGGTGGTTAACCCAGCTAAGGAGGCTGAGGCAGGATGATGGAAAATTCAGTGCCAATCTGGGATACATTGCAAGACCCTCTCTCAAACACAAATAAACAATTTCAGGGGCTGGGGATGAAACTCAGAGGTAAAGAACCAAGGCCCTGGGTTCCATATCTAGTATGGCTAGAAAACACAAAAGAAATGAGCAACAACAACAACAAAAAAAACACCAATTTCAGGCAAACACCAGCTTGGAGTGAAAATGCAAAGAGAGGGCTGGGGATATAGCCTAGTGGCAAGAGTGCCTGCCTCAGATACACGAGGCCCTAGGTTCGATTCCCCAGCACCACATATACAGAAAACGGCCAGAAGCGGCGCTGTGGCTCAAGTGGCAGAGTGCTAGCCTTGAGCGGGAAGAAGCCAGGGACAGTGCTCAGGCCCTGAGTCCAAGGCCCAGGACTGGCCAAAAGAAAAAAAAAAGAAAATGCAAAGAGACAGGGCCCAAATCCCAGTACCTGCACTACCAAAAAATAAAGGAAAGTGAACATGTTAACAGAGCACACCTAGATTCAGAGATGCGGAGGCAAGGCAGGCTGGATGGGGCCTTAGGTTGGGTATCGGTGCTGGATGCCCTGGGGGCCTCCTAGAGGGGCAGGGAGGGGCCAGCTCCTTCCCCACAGCGGAGAAAGGTCCAGGGCCCCAGAGTCTGGCTGCTGTGGAGGCCTCTGCCAAACCCAGGGCTTTGTCACTATCAACTCTAACAACAGCCAGTGGAGCTCCACCACCCAAAGAAATTCGGGGCCCTTTTATGTGTCTAATGGTTAACATGGGGTACAAATGCTGAGGGTCACATGGGTTAATTCAGAAAGAAAACGAAGGCAATCACAGCATTAATCATTGACTGGGGATCTCAGCTCCCGGGAGAGGCTAAACACTGAGACTTTCTTCCCAAGAATAGTTGGACAGGAGCAGCCCTTAGAGCTCAGGCTCTCCATGCACAGAGATTGTCCCTGCCACAGAAGTTCGCGCTGCCAATGGAGCTTTTGAGGGGCTCCTGGGCCTGTTGTATCTCCTTGCTCCATCTCCCAGAATTCCATAGATTGCAATTGCTTTGCAAGCTGTAAAGAAAAGAGCCGGGAAGTTCACACAGCGCTTGGCAGGCTGAGGCAGGGCACTTTGGCAGCTCTGCAAATTCTCATTTCAATTCCCTAAGTCTGCCCGGAGGCCTCCGCTCTGCCGAGGCTTGGCAGTGGGAAAGGCCCTCTGTGATTGATTTATTAACTCCAATACCATATTTACGACATTACAGCAGATTGTACCAAGGAAAAATAGTTCCGTGGAAGTGAATCAAGTCTCATGTGGTTTGACGTTCTGCTGACCTTGTAAAGCGTTCCTCCTCTAACCTCGTGATTTTTTGTTGCTGTTGTTTTGAACTTGGAGGAGGAAACAGAGAAAGCCCGTGTGGAGTGTGGAGCTGGGTAAGAAATGGCTCATGGCGTTTGAGTGTCCTTCCTTCCTTCCTTCCTTCCTTCCTTCCTTCCTTCCTTCCTTCCTTCCTTCCTTCCTTCCTTCCTTCCTTCCTTCCTCTTTCTCTTTTTCTTTCCCAAAGCTAAGCTCACCTTTGACTTAAAGTCACACAGAGGTGGCTGGAACTCAGGCTTCCTGACTCTCCTCCCCAGTTTTCACAGTGTGTCCTTTCAGAGCCCATGATGTGGCTTATGCCTGTAATCATCGCTGCACAGAAGTCTGAGGATCACGCTTCAAAGTCAGCTTAGGCTGGAGAGTCTGTGATAACTCTGATCTCCAATTAACCACCAAAAAAATGCTTGAAGTGAAGCTGTGGCTGAGGTAGAAGAACACTATTCTTGAGCAATGAAGGGACATGGCCCAGGCCCCAAGTTCAAGTCCCAGGACTGGCACTGGCATGCACACACACACACACACACACACACATCTGGTTACACTATTGTGTACAAATACACATAATGTCTGAACACACAGAAAGTAGTTATTAAAAAAGCATGACCGAGAGATTGAGAGACAGACTCTCTGGCAGGAACACTTTCTACATGAACAAGGGAGGTCTGCACAGACCTCAGAAGTTGTGTATGCTGGTGTGAAAATAAATGAATAAAAAGAAGATAATAGAATAAGTCTTGAGGAGGAATTATTTGCAGCCTAAAATGTTACGCTCAGCCTATATTATTCAAGTGTGAAGGCACAATATAGACATTTTCAGAAAAGGGCTCAAAATTGTTTAGCTACTCAGGAGGATTGTGTTCGAGGCTGGCCTAGACATAGCCCATGTCCTCAGCAGGCTGCCTTGCATATAGCCTTGGGAGCTTAGTTCCACTACCTGGTTGAGGGGTGGGAAGAGCCTCTTCCTGATCAAGCACACAACCAGTACCTGCTCATTTCTACAAAGATTGGCCAGAATCCCAGACACAAGACAGGACTTTTATGTCACTTATAACAGTATTTGTTGCCAGTCACTGGTGCCTCACATCTGTACTCCTAACTACTCAGGAGGCTGAGATCTGAGAGTGATAGTTCAAAACCAGCCCAGGCAGAAAAATATCTCCAATTAACCAGCAAACAGCCACAAGTGGAGCTGTGGATCAAGGGGTAGAAAAGTAACCTTGAACACAAATGCTCAGGGTCATCATCCAAGCCCTGGGGTTAAGCCCCATACTGACATTTAAGAAAAAAATAACAACAAAGGAACTATACAGTGATGTATTCTAAACATAGATGAACCTCAGACATGTTGAGCTGAGTAAAAGATACCATACATCCTGGATTCAAATCATTCTACAGTGACCAGAAGTGAATAAGCAAGGGCCTATGGTTGGTTCTGGAAAAAGGGATTGTAGCAGATCCATGGGGGATGATGGGAAGGGCAGATGGTTGACTCTAGGGATAGTTTAGAAGGACCAGTAGTGAATGACAGTTGAAATGCTCAGAGGGTTCGGTGGCATGCAACTATCATCAGTAAAGGCAAAGCAAAGTGATTGATGAGTAGGTGAAATTCTGAGTTTTTGGCTCAATGTCCATTCATGTAAATTCACGAGGCTGGGAGTTCATAAACATCACCACTTCCAGCCTACAGGTAAAACAAGGATAGCTAGGTTCTGACCATCATGCTTTGCTGAAGCACTGGGTAAATTATTATCTGGTTTTGTGCAAAATAAACTCATCAGTTCTACAATCAATTATCCCAGAGGCCTTCATTTCTTGCTCTAGGCAAGTACATGTCATGTGGATACAGTTTCAAATATATTCCTTTGGGAAAAAAATGCTTTTACTTTTATGATCTACAAGCTTGTGTGTCTTGTTTAAAGCAGGGTTTTATGGGGCCACGTGAGTAAACTTCTCTATTGGCAAAAACTTCAAAACCCAAAGAAACACCTGGTCCTGATAAGGATTAAAACAAACGAAAATGAGCATGGAAGTCTGGGCAAACAGCAGCTTTCTTGTATCACCCAGAAGGACCCAGAGGGGGTCTGAGGGGCCTAGAAACAGACACACAAGGGCTTGTCCTCCCCACAAGGTCTGCGCACCCTCCCGTCTCCCTTCCTCCTGTTCCCACTACTAGAACTCTCCAAAGGCGGAGGAGAGGAGTTCCTGCGTGCACCTACCGAGACTCGAGGAGCTCAGTCCACACCGTGCCCACTTCCTGGACTGGTAGGAAGTCTCACTCCACAGCTACTTGCTGACTGACATGTTGTTTTGTGCTGGAGGAGAAACATGGCAGGTCACATGTTGGGCATTCTCTTATGTCCTGGATAGGAAGGATACACCCAGGTCTTCTAGATTGCTGCAGCTAGCACTTGGATCTAGAAAGGATGGGTATAGGGTGATGAAACAGAGTATGACAATCATGGTCTTATCAGAGCTGCAGCTAGGGACTTTCCAGATCTGAAGATGAACTGGAATTTGTTAGGATTTATTTACCAGGCACGGTGCCAGTACATTTATATGTATCACTTCATGTAATCCTCACTACCATCTACTGAGATTTGTACCAGCAGTCTCCCATTTTTCAGAAAAATAAACTGAAGTTTGGTAATATTTAGTTGATTCATTTAAAGGTACCTGCTAGGTAAACAGGACTCTACAGACTGCCTTAAACTGGACCAAGGTTGATTGGTTTAGTGGTAGAGGTTGTGGTCACATTTCTGTTCTTCTGTTCCAGTGGAAAGCTATTTTAGAAACAGGATCATTTTTGTTATTCTCCATTGGAAATTTCAAATAGGATAAAGCAGAGCATCGAGGGCCTCTGGAAATGAATGCTACTTCTTTCTTAGTAACAAATAAAGCGCACATGCACACGCACACACAGACACACACAGAGACACATACACACACGAGAAGTGCTAGAAGGTGCAAGCAGACATTTGCCAGCCAAGCCAAGAACACACCTGTGCTTGCAGCCATGCACTTCTGCTAGCCATGTCACGTCCCCACGCCTGCTCTTCCTTCTGGTCACAATATCACCATGTTTTGTCCAAGTACATTAGCCCTTTAGCCACATAAAACACTTATCAACCCTCCCACTCCCATCCTGAAGAAAAAGTATTTACTGAAACATGCCTCAGTAGGTTGTAAGAATTAATACTATAGAGCAAAGCAGCCTCCTCCAGGTGAGAGTTCCATGCTTTCTGGTACTTTCTATTCATCAGGACTACTGGGACAGATCAACCTTCAGCCTGATTGAGGAGTAAACACCCCCTGTGAATTCCTAAAGTGACTTGCTACCTGAAGCAAAAGGAGTATGTTGTACATGCATAGAAAATGGTACAGTCATTTGTTCTTTGGGGAAGATAGAGTCCATAGAACTCTTTTCAGCAAATCAGGTATTCAGCATTAATTAATGTGACCCCTTGCCACTCACCATTTATTACGTGGTTAATGCTTAGAAGAATACAAATACTCATTAGGCATAGACCCACTCCTGGATACCAATACCCTAGTAAAAGAGCCCGTATGTATGACTTTATTTACGTGTGTGCAGATGTATGTGTACGAAGTATAAGGCACAGAGAAGTGTTCTGGGCCAAGCTAGAAAGAGATCAGGTTAAGGGCCCTGTTCACTGCAGTGGAGGCTAGACTGACCACCTTATTCCATAGCACAATGTGCCCCAAGCCTCATATCTCCAATGTTCCCTTTTCTATTTTGGGACTAGTTAATGTGTTTGATTGATTTATAGAACTAGCTAATGCAGATGACTATTTAAATAGAACTAATTGATATAGTTGGTCAATTGACAGGACTAGTTAACTCAAGTGACTAGTTAAGCAGGATTAGTCAATATGGCTGATCAACAGGACTATCTAGTGTAGGTGGCCAGTTAAACAGGACTAATTAGTGTAGTGTACTGATTAACAGGACTAGTTAATGCAAGCAACTAGGTATATATGACTGGTTAATGTCATTGGTAAATATCATGACTGATAAATATGGTTGATATGTTAGAAGTACTAGTTGATATATTGATAAAAGTAGTTAACATGGGTTACTCATTTAACAGTAGCCAATACAGTTGATAAATTAACAGAACTAGATTAATGAGAGTGGCTAGTTAACAAGATTAGTTAATACGGTCAATCCCAAGATAGTTGACATGGGACTAGTCAACAAAGAAGACAAGCTAATATGCACAGGTGACTAGTCAATATAACTAGTTAGCAGGTAAACTCTATAGGACTAGCTAACTGTGGTAACTAGTTAAGGAACTACTTACATAAGGGACTAGTTAACATTGCAGGTGCATTAAGGAGACAAGGTAACCCAAATGACTAGTTAAGTGACCAGATAAAGGGAGTAATGCTGACTAGTTAATATGAAGGAGTTTACATGGATATCTAGTAAAGATGACTAGTTAAAGGAAGGTGGCTAATTAGGAGAACTAGTTAGAGCAGATGACTGGTAATGTGTGCAAGTGTTTTTTCTAAGAAAAAATTGCCCCTCCTCAGACTTGAACTCAGCCTGGGTGTTGTCCCAGAGATCCTTTTTGTTCAAGGCTGTGACTATTACCCAGCTCCACTTCTAGCTGTTTTGTGATTCATTGGAGATGAGTCCCAGACCTTTCCTGCCCAGGAAGGCTTTCAATCACCACCTTCAGATCTCAACTTCCTGAGTAGCTAGCATTACAGTGTGAGCTTTCCTATGAATTTTTACATTTTGGAAATAGATATTTCTCCCTCCAAATGATTCTCAACAAATCACATTATGTGATACAAAATCAATCGAACTTGTCTTTTGAGCACTTCCTCTAGTTTTCACTCACTGTCGGCTGGCTTATTGGATGGTGCTTTCTTAATCCACCGTCTCACAGTCTCGATGGCAAGCGTGGCAACAAATGGGCAGTGCCAGGTGGCACCTAAGCAGTCTTCTGAGAGTGGAAATACGACCAGATCACCACAGGCAGAGGAGGTGATGGTGAGGAGGATAAAGGCCAACCCTCTGAATATCTATGTGGCCTTCTCCCACCCCAGCTGACAGCACAGCTTTGCAGGTGATAGGCAAAGCCCCTCCCCCCGCCACTCATTCTGCTTTACAGATTTTTAAATGGGGCGTCTCACTTTTTGCCTGTGCTAATCTACACAGCCTTTCTCCCCTTGCACTTTACGTTTCGCTGCGGTGACAAATGTACACCAGGTATACAAATTTTTGTTTGGGATGAGATGGTGTCTTACAAAGAGTTTTCCCAGGCTGGCTTCACTCCACAAACCTCCTGATTTCTACCTCCCAAGTAGCTAGGTTTACAGGTATGAATCACTATGCCAGCTATGGTTGCTCTTGATTGTCAAATAGAAGAGACTGCAGAACTGGGCAGCCATATGCAGAAAACTCAAAGTAGACCCAAGCCTATCACCATGCACCAAGATCAACTCAAAATGGATCAAGGACCTCAATATCAGACCTGAATCCTTGAAACTACTGAAAGACAGAGTAGGAAAGATGCTAGAACTTATAGGTACAGGAAGGAACTTCCTGAATAGAGTCCCAGGGGCACAACAAATAGGGGAGAGACTCGACAAATGGGACTACTACAAATTAAAAAGTTTCTGCACAGCTAAGGACATAGCCACCAAAACAGGAAGACAGCCAATCATATGGGAAAGAATCTTTACCAGCACAGCAACAGACAAAGGCCTAATATCTGTCATCTACAGAGAACTCAAAAAACGAAGCCCCTCCAAGCCCAGTAAACCAATTAGGAAATGGGCAAAGGAGCTAAAGAGAAACTTTGCAAGAGAAGAAATAAAAATGGCAAAGAAACATATGAGGAAATGTTCAACATCCCCGGTAGTAAAGGAAATGCAAATAAAAACAACTCTGAGATACCACCTCACTCCAGTTAGAATGGCCTATACTCTGAACTCAGGCAACAACAAATGCTGGATGGGGTGCGGGGAAAGAGGAACCCTTCTCCATTGTTGGTGGGAGTGCAAATTAGTACAACCACTTTAGAGAACAGTATGGAGGTTTCTCAAAAAGCTCAATATAGACCTACCCTATGACCCAGCCATACCACTCCTAGGCATCTATCCTGAACAGCAGGTCCCAAGATATCAAAAAGACATTTGTACTTCCATGTCTATCACGGCACAATTCACAATAGCCAAAATATGGAAACAACCCAGATGCCCCTCCACAGACGAATGGATCCAAAAAATATGGTACCTATACACAATGGAATACTACATAGCGATTAGGAATGGTGAAATATTGTTATTCGCAGGGAAATGGCCAGAACTTGAACAAATAATGTTGAGCGAGACAAGCCTAGAACACAGAAAACAAAGGGGCATGATCTCCCTGATATATGACTGTTAACAAAGGGAGACGGAGAGACAGTAGAGACCAGGTCTGTGAAACCAAAAACTGCTTGTCAAATGGTATTTCCCACAGGATTGGGGCAGCGACCCAACAGTATGTAACTAAAACCAAACAACTACTCAACATATAAAGGTAAAAAATTGACCTCTCAGTGGAATACAATAGCTCAAAAGCTATGTATGTACGTTCATATAAGACTACTGTCGACATATTGTCTAATATCGACATTACATTTAAAGCCCTAGGCGAATTTTCTTGGGCGTAGGCCACGTGGATACTGTATATGTTCTTGATACATTGTGTATTGTATATATGTTTACCTGACCTAGGGAAGGGAAAGAAAAACAGGGTGTAAGATATCACAAGAAATGTACACACTGCCCTACTATGTAACTGTACCCTTTTTGCACAACACCTTGTCAAAAAATTTGTGTTCAATTAATAAATAAATTTTTAAAAAAAGAAGAGACTGCAGAATGCCTTGGGGATTACTAATGCACACCACTTGGTGTGTCTATGAGGGCATTTCAAGAAAGCACTAACTTTATAAAAGGATTAAGATTAATCTGAATGTGGGCAGTACCATCCCATAGGCCAGGGACTTGGATAGAAAAAAGAATAAGGAGAAACCTGAACACATGCACATAGCTTTCTCTCTCTCTGCCAGCTGGTTCCTTCCTGCCTACCATGGTGTGAGCTGCTCTGCTCCACCATAACCTCCTCTGCAGGACAGACTGAAAGGAACAGTTGATCGATTAACAGGACTAGATTGAAAATGCACTATACAACTTGTGGTTGGGGATGGGAGGGAAAAGCTGGGTGAGAGCATGGGAAGTGGTGACACTGTCCAGAAAGAAATGTACACTTTACCTGACTTATGCAACTGTAGCCCCTTTTAGTTAACACTGGGAACCAGTTGACAGGCTAGTTAACAGGGATGACTAGCTGACAGGGCAAGTTAATGGGCATTAATAGTTAATAGAGCTAGTTAATGTGGACAATGGGACTAGTCAAGAGAGACAATTGATTAACAGGACAAGTTAATGGGAATGATTAATTAACACAACTAGCAAACATGGAAGACCAACAAGACTAAACAATGAAGATGATTAATAGAACTAGTTAATGTGGGTGATTAACAGGATGAGTCACTGAAGATGATCAGTTAACAGGGCCACTTAACAAAGGAGGATAGTCAAGAGAGCTAGTTAATGTGGAGGACTAGTTGATATGATTAGTTAATATGGATAACCTGCTAATATGACTAATTAGCATGGATTCCTGAATAACAAAAACTAATTAATATGGATAATTAGCTAGCAGAACTGGTTAACATGGATGATGGATGAACAAGACTAGTCAATGAAGAGGATTAACAGTCTGGTTAATGTGGATAATCAATTAACAGTGCTAGTTAACAAAGAAGGACTAATCAAGAGAGGTAGTTAACACAGGTGACTAGTTAAGAGGCCTTAATATGCATGACTAGTTACAAGAACTAGCTAACAATTGAGTACAACCATATAGGAGTCCTAGGTAACACAGGACTAGTTAGCCATACCAGTTAGAATAACACAGTTATAACACCACTGAATAGTTAAGAGAACTAGCTAATGGAAAGGCTTCTTAGAGTGCTTAAGGGAAGGTGACTAGGAGAACTAGTTGAGCAGAGCACTATAACATGTCTTAAACCTTTTACCCCCACTACAATGATTCCCTTGAGGCTCAGGAGGCAATGCTGGAAGTAGGACATCTGAGGCCACCGTACTAGTAGACTCTATTAATTTTAAACCAATTTTTTAAAAATCAGGGTGGGAATGTCAGTAAAAGAAATTTCTGGCCTGTAACTCCTAAATAACGGAAGGATCCTCAGTTACAGAATGGGGCTCTGTCACAAGCAGGGGCTACATTGATTATATCAGTATTATTATACCAGTATTGAAAGCCAAGAGAACTAGCCCTACTGAGTTTAATTTTATTTCTTAAGCATCTACATTTGCCATGTTATAAGACCACTGAGTATTGGGGTGGGGGCACCCCACTGCACACAGCAGGGTGGGTAATCGCCCTCGTGGGCACATATAGATACCATCTAATCTTGGAAAGGGTGCTTTAAGTTCCTCCGTCGCTCCCAGCTATTACAGGGAGCAGCAGTAGGGACACTGAATTGGACAGTTACAGGGGAGGAGGTCTTGGATCCCAAGGCCTTATGGTCCTAAGACAGCTGGCTGGATAGAAAAGAAAGGCAAGCACCCATCAGTCTTTCTAGAGTCATTTGTCACCTCTAGGACAGGATGACACACAGACTGTCTTCCCTGGGGGCTGGCTCCCTTGATTTACCCTAGTGCAGTGAGCCATCCCTCTCCTGTAATTCCATGACCATTTCAGTGGTGAGCAGCATTCCAGAAGGCCCTCCCAGAGCAGATCACATTCCTATGCTCTATGTGTTGGTATACAGGAGCTGGGTGGGGAGTCTGAGCCAGCAGTCTTTGTTACTTTGAGAAGTGAGACACTAAAGACATAAGTTTGAGGAATGAATTTTTGTTTTAAAAGGGGAGAGACTGGAGCTGGGGATATGGCCTAGTGGCAAGAGTACTTGCCTTGTATACATGAGGCCCTGGGTTCGATTCCCCAGCACCACATATACAGAAAACGGCCAGAAGTGGCGCTGTGGCTCAAGTGGCAGAGTGCTAGCCTTGAGCAAAAAGAAGCCAGGGACAGTGCTCAGGCCCTGAGTCCAAGGCCCAGGACTGGCAGAAAAGAAAAAAAAAGAAAAAGGGGAGAGACTATTAATTTGAATGCTTTAAAAGGGCCTTAAATCCAGGTTTCTCCCTCCTTGAGGTTGTCCTCTCAAGGATATTTATTAACCTTTTGTCAGATTGAACAGTTCTCTCTATCTGCTTTGTTATTAATTAATCCCCTCTCAATCCTTTTTGTTGTTGTTGTTTTCCAGTCCTGGGGCTTGAACTTAGGGCCTGGGCACTGTAACCATTATATTTGTAAGATGGTGAGTACATTTCTTGCCATGTTTGTTACCCCTTCCTCATTTTTCCCCACCTTCCCTCCCCCCCCAACTCATCCCTCTTCCCATTTTTATTTTTCTTTAAGTTTTCCAATGATGGACATCATCATTTTAATCTATATAGCTTATGAACTCTATGAACATTAACAGTAAAACAATTTCTTCAGGGCTGGGTGATATGTACATTTATTTCCTTTTGCTCAATATCATCTGTTTCCTCTTTTTCTCTCATTTCTTCCCTCCCCCCCACTGCCCTTGAGTTGCTTAGTTTGATTTCATCAATGTCCATTGCAGCTGTTGGGCCCCCTCTACTGTATTTTTTTTCACCCACTTTCCACTCATTCTGTGCCTTCCTCCCATCTTCCCTAAGATGTGCACATGTATACACTATAGATGAGGTAAAGCATATAGGGTCCTTAAAATACTGTAAATACTTAAAATACTGTAAGACAAATTAAGGACAGGTCCTTGGTTTTCTTATATTTGGGTTTTTTTTGAGTCTGAATATTATTTTATGTACCTATGAAGTAGTGCTTGGGTCTTACTATTTGGTGCTTTTCTCCCAAGATTGTCATTTCTTTGGTCTCACTACGTATTGGTATCTTTGGTCCTGTTTGCTTTGTCATATCTCATTGCAATTTAATTAGAACACCCTCACATCAGGGAGACCATGTGCCATTGGTCTCTATGTTCTTGGCTTGTCTCACTCAACATGATTTGTTCTAGTCTTGTCCATTTTCCTCCAAATGCCATTATTTTATCCTTTCTAATGGCTTTATAAAATTCCATTGTAGATAGGTACCACATTTTTTTGATGCATTCCTCTGTAGTGGGGCATCTGGGTTGTTTCCATACTTGGCTATTATGAACAGTGCAGCAGTGAACATGGAAGTGCAGGTGTCCTTGTCATCTGGATCCTGTTGCTCAGGGTATATGCCTAGGAGTGGTATGGCTAGGTCATAGGCTATGTCTATGTTTAGTTTTTTGAGGGTCCTCCAGACTGCTTTCCAGAGTGGCTGTACTAGTTTACAATCCTACCAGCAGTACAGGAGGGTTCCTCTTTCTCCACATCCCCTCCACATTTGTAGTTGCCTATCTCAGGATTGTTTTTATTTGCATTTCCTTTATGGCCAGGGATAATGAATGTCCTCGTGTGTTTCTTTCCCATTTATTTCTTCTTCTGTGAAGTCTCTCTTTAGCCCTTGGGCCCATTCATTTAGTGATTGGTTTATTAGTTTGGGGAGGGATTCATTTCTTCAGTTCCCTTATATAATGAATATTAGACCTTTGTCTTACGCATTACTGGTGAAGATCTTTTCCCATTTGGTTGGCTGTCTTTCCAGTTTAGTAGCTATGTCATTAGCTGTGCAGAAACCCTTTATTTTAATGTAGTCCTATTTGTTGAGTCTCTCTCCAATCTGTTGTGCCCCTGGAACTTTGATCAGGAAGTTCCTGCCTGTGCCTATAAGTTCTAATGTCTCTCCTACTCTGTCCTGCAGTACTTTCAGAGTTTCAGGTTGGATGTTGAGTTCTTTATCCATTTTGAGTTGATGTTAGTACATGGTGACAGGCTGGGATCTACTTAGTTTTCTGTATGTGGTTTCTGTGTGCTGTTCTTGAGCCACTTTGTCCTCACAGCTAGCGCTCTCTGGTGATGAAAGGATATGTCTCAGCCATCCCAGGGGACTATGCGGAGATAATCACGGACAGGAGAAGAAGGTTCATAAGGAGGATTATTAGTGAGGCCATATCTCCCATGGGAGAGGGAGCAATATGGTGTCTGCACCTACCTTATCCAGGTGGCACCTTCTCTTGGGCCTGGATGGATGGATGGTTCTGGATGGATGGTTCCCAAGTTTTAGAAAAACATATAACACAAAACAGGACAGTGGCACAAAGACTTACTTCCAAAAGATTTCTAAGTACCAACAAACCAATTCAGCTCCAATGGAGAGCTGAATTGGGACGCCATGGGGACGGTTCCCCGGTGGACTTGCTCCCCCATTTCTGGGGGGGTCCAAGCTGCCTCCAGGACCTATTCTGCTATCCTAGGCCCATCCAGACGACCACTGAAGTAACTTTCTTGTGACTGAGGGTTCTACTTCCATCTACCACAACAACAACGGATTTGAACCTCCAACCAGGGTAAGTGACTGTTAGCCAGGGGCTCGGAGATGATTTTCTGTAAGGCCACCAGGCCAAGGCCGCTGGGCCACACTGACTGAATTCTTGGTGCCAAGTTCCGAGCCCCACTCCCAGGGACCATAAGCCACTGAGCTAGGTCAAGGGAATCAGCAATTGCGGGTGACGACTCCAATTAGCTGTTTATTCCCTCACAGTCGACTCCATTTTGGAGTCAGCGGAACAGAGCCCCACTGGGACGCTGGTGAGTAGCTCTAGTTCAGCTCTGCTGGTCACTCATCAAGGGTGGGGGACAGTCTAAAATGCTTCAGGATGGCTGGGACACATCCTTTCAAGTGCCACTTTGATTTTTTGGTGGTTAATTGGAATCTCATTAACTTTCCTGCCCAGGCTGGCTTTGAGCCACCACCCTCAGATCTTAGCCTCCTAAGTAGTTAGGATTACAGGTGTGAGCTGGGGGGGTCTGGCTGGCCTTTTTTTTTTTTTTTTAAATATATATTACATTGAATGCAGATTTCAAATCTGTATCCATTGTTCCCTCCTTTTTACATCTTTAGAGTTTGGTTGAGTGTAAAGAACTCACAAGTTTATACAGAGCAGTTATTAGCAAATCTTCCCAATGCAACAACCCTTAATTGAACCACATCCACAACTGAATACTCAATCAGCCCTAGAAATCTCTCACCTTCCCTCGAAGTTCGTGGTAAAGACAGAGTTGAAAATTCCTTACAATTGGCATTTTAATCCTTGCTTCCCTCACCCCCTCCAAAAAAAAATTAGAAGATTAATAGTTGTGTAAGAAGATCACGTGGGGAGGAAGTTCACATTTTTCCAACACTTGATGTTTTAGACATGGCTAATCAAGTTAGGGAAAATCCATGAAGACTTGGAGAATTGTCCACCTGTACTGTTGTTTCCTTCTTGCTTGAGGAATCTTCCAGTAAGATTTCATCCCTTTCTTTCTACCTGTTCACCCCACCTGTCCTTTCCCTGGCTGTTGTGAACAATCTATGAAAACTATAGTCAAGTAAATATGTGTTTTAGCCATAAGATGCTAACCATCTCTCCTAGGAGTGGGGGGACAAGGTGGCCCAGACCTCCCGTCTGTTGTCTTAGTACCACCATGGTCAAGATGGCCCCTTTGGACAGCACAGTAACACTGTCATAATAGTGGCATCCTGTCCACAGTAACAGGACTTTTGCGTGGACTATAGAAACCAGACAACATGACACACAAAGACACAGAACACGCAACACAGACAACCTGGAAATTTCCACCTTTCTGCCTGGGCCCTAAGGATGGAACCAAGATAAGTTCTTCTCCCAAACTAGGGAGAGTTGAACACACCTCACAGAGCCAAGTCCATCCAGAGAGTCAGAACAATAAAGACCCAAGAAACACATGCCACGGCAGAGTACAACAGAAAAGATCTGTGCATCGCCCAGATTCCTGCCCTACGCGGGTAGACGCATGAGGGAAAATGCAACCCCACGCCATCTCTACTTGGAAACAATCATAGAACAGAATGGAACAACTTGCTCCCCAATGGACTAAGAGAGAAAGCCGCCCAAGGGAGCCTCCTTAGTTCCACTTTGATGTCCCTCTTTCCCCATTTGCAGCAGATTCCCATGACTTCGTTTCCCTGCGCTCTCCCTTCCTCCCCCTGCCCCTGTCCCCTGCTTACTGAGGATTTCTTGAGCCTCCCTCTGTCGTACTCACCCCCTCAACTAGAAGTTTCTCACACAACACAAGATTGCCTCCTCCTCTGTCTCTAATGTTTCAGTCTTCCCATGGGCGAGGAGGACACTGGGATCAGGACTCTGTTCTTGCCCATGGTGGGGACACATCTTAGTCAAACACACACAACCCCTGAAAACACTCAAGCACCAAGGCAGTAATTAGAGGCCCCGTTTTTCTGCCTTGGTCTCTGCATGAAATTGCCTGGTCGCTGCAGCCTTTGCCAGGGCCACTTTGTCCCGCTCTCATTACTTGGGCCCTGTTACTGCCTGGCTGATTTGCCTTGGATTCTGGGTCCATTGTGAGCCACGAGGGAATGCTGGTTTAGCCCAACTTGGAGGCTGCCACAACAGGGCAGCAGAATGTGTCTCCTCCTGAGGATGAGCTTCGAGGATTGGCTCCAGTGACAGGAGAGCCTCCTGGACAAGCCCCCATGCATTAGAAAACAGCTTGGGATGTTGGGGTGTCCCATACAAATAATAACACCAGCCCCTGGCTGTTGTGTTGACTAATTGGAGAGAAGAGCCCGGCAGCTTTTTCTGCCCAAGCTGACTGCCCACTGCAATCCTTGAATCTCAGCTGGCGCCCAGCAACACAGGTGACTTTTTAAGGGGACTAGTTAGCATGGATTACTAGTTCAATGTGCTCATATATTGACTAGTTAGGATAACTAGAGTTCTAGTTGTACTAGTTAAGATAATGTGGCTAGTTAGGAGTGCTAGTTATGGAAGATGGGCACATTGAGGGAATGATACTAGTAAATTTGACTTGTTATTATATATGAATAGTTAATAGGACTAGCTAAGGGAACATGACTAGTTAGGAGGCCTCCTTAAGACAACTGGCTAAGAGAACTCATTAGTGGAAAATGATTAGTTAGAAACTAGTTATGACTGCAGATTAATAGGACTAGGTAAGATAATGTGACTAGTTAGGAGGAAACAAGATAGAAGAGTTATGAGTGCTCATTAATAGAATGTGATTAGTTTAGGGGACTAGCTAACATAAAAATCATTCAAACAACTAGTTAATGCCAGCACTTATGTCATAAATGGCTAGTTATCAGTAGTACCTAAGAGAAAAGGACCAATACTTATGCATTAGATGACTAGTAACTTCTGCAGTTATGTAAGAAAACTAGTTAACATGAAATGCTAAGTGTGAAGATTAGTTTGACTTAGTTATTGGGTGATGACAAGTTAATGGGCCTAATTAAGAATGTTACTTAGTTAAGAGGGCTTGTTAAAACAGAAGTATTTAAGGAGACTATTTAAAGGAAGACTACTAGTTCATATAACTAATACCTGGGACTAGTTCATCAGACTCATTAAGGGAGGATGACTAATTGAGTCCTTGTTAAGATGAAAGGCAGTTAAATGAATGTGATTAGTTAGGGAAACTTCTTAAAGGAAGTTGAATAGTTAACATAAATACCTCTTTGAAATGACTAGTTTAGCACCAGCACTTATGGATAATGTAAGGGAGGTATTACCATTAGCACACGGGAAGCTGATCAACTGGTAACTGTGGGCCAAGTGCAATCTTCCAGAAAACCAGCATTTGGAGGAAGCCAGGCAGGAGTGGGCAGTTGGTCATCCATCAGATGCAGGTACTGCTAGAGGTCTGCAAAAGGCTCTGCAGACTATAACAAGCGCCTGTCTATCTCTATCTATCTATCTAACCATCCATCCACATATTTCCCCAGAAATTGTAGTCATTCTTTTTTTTTTTACTACATTACTTTGGTTTGTTTTAATTAAAGTATTTATGTACAAAAGAAATTATTGTTCTCTCTGAATCCATAAACTTGGTGGACATTTGAGAGCCAGTTAATTGGTAACAACATAAGCAAGAAGTGACTTTTTAAAAGGTACTAACTAAAGCCAACTATATTTTCCTTGAAATACTCTCACGCTATAAGTTTTAAATCTTTGGGGGGGTGGGGGGGAAATACTCTCTAACTGAATAATTCCAAACCACTCAGTCTGATCTGCAGCTCCCTACCTGCATCTCCAAGAACATCTTCATCAGCCTCAGTGGAGCCACAGAATGAATTTAGGGGTAAAGAACTGCATTAGAAGGAACAAAGGAAGTTGGACTTTTCCTCACACCAACTGCCTTCTCCTCTGACTTCAGGACCTGCACTCTGACTTCATGGAGAAATTTCCAGATTTTTGATCTGGGACTGTCTTCTTCTTTTTGGAATTGGAAAATCTAATTTTCTCACTGGAGGGCCAATGTCTTTTCTTGGAGAGGTGAGCATCCGTTTTCTCTTCTTTTGGAAGTTCAAAGTCAAACTGAGACCCTGCTCAGCCACATTTTCTCCTGTTCAACAGCATCCCAGTGAAAAGGAGACCATTCTAGCCAGCTAGATTTTCCCAGGCTAAAAAAAGGGGGATTGGGAAGCTCCGTGCAGAATGGAGGGTGGTATTGTCTAACCTACCTCCCAAGTGAGAGGAGACAGCCCAAAACATCTCTCAAGGGAGCTCCAGAAACGTGCCAGACACAAGAGCAGATCACAGTTGGTGTCAGGTGTAAAAAGCAGGAGACGTAGAAAGCCACATCAGAGCTCAGCACCATGGTGCCTATCCGTGACCCCAGCAACTTGGGAGGCATAAGTAAGAGGACCTATGAGGCTGAAGTCAGCTCTGGGTACAATATGTGAGGTTCGATCTAGAAAACAATGAAAGCAAACAGGGCTGGTGCATGTGGCTCAAGTGACAGAGCACTTCAACTCCCAAGTGTAGCCAGAAAAAAGTAAGCAAAAGCTGCATGAGCAGACTTTGTGTGTTTGTATCTGCAACCACAAATATATACATCTCTATCTTTTCAAAAAAGAAGCCTCAACTGGAAATTCCCCAGAACCAAAAAGTCTTTCATTAAAACAAAATACTTTTTTTTTTACTAGTCCTGGGGCTTGAACTCAGGGCCTTGGCTCTGTCCCTGAGCCTCTCTGTGTTCAAGGCCAGCGCTCTACCACTTGAGCCACAGCACTACCACCTTTTCCTCAATACTTTATTGGAGATAAGAGTCTCATGACTTTCTTGCCTGAGCTGGCTTTGAACCATGATTCTCAGATTGCAGTCTTCTGATAACTAAGATTACAGGCATGAGCTACCAGCACCCAGCAGAACAGTTTCTATTTAAAAGATGAACTAGATGGCTGATTGACTGATTGACTAATCTAAGAAGTCAGATGTAAGCCCCATGAGACACTGAGTCACTCTAAACCTCAGTTTACTTATCTGTAAAATGGGCTCATTTTTCTTTCTAGAAACTTCCAAGCATCCATCAGACAGTATATGGAAAGTGCTTATTAAATGACTGACAGAAAAGAAGGCCAATATCCAGGATCAATTACCAGTCCTTGTATATAGAGAATAGCTAGAATAGCTGGCAGGCACAATGGGGATCTCAGACAGACTGGCTGGATGGAAGGCCCACATCCTGTAAATGGATACTTTCCATAACAATGCACAAGCTTAAGTGGGATCAAATCACCTGTTGGTCAGATATTTCCAAGTTACCATGGGGTGGAGGGGAGTTCTGGGGAGCTCACGAAGGAAGCAGCCTGATTTCCTGGTTCAAAAATCACACCTGTGAAATTCTATCCAGGTGGGAAATGCTTGTGCTTCCCTCTCCTGAAGTCAGGGTTTGTTATCAAGTTCTTCCTCCAGGTCACTGTGAGGTCGCCTTAAGGAAGGCAACAGGGGGAGGGAGGACCTCGGCCTGGGCTGTCTCCCCTGAGCTATTCTCCTCTCCCCAGCCCCACGAGTTTAGATTGTGTCTGGGAACCAAAATAGGTTTGAGATTCTTTTTTTGTTTTTGTTTTTGTTTTTGTTTTTTAATCACATGCTAAAGAGCAGTATGGTCACAGATCAGGCCCTCCCCATGCTCCCAGCTCTGTAGAACATTCTCCCAGCTCTCTTCAGGTCACATCAGCTGTTTTTTTTTCACCACAGTTTCTGCTCAGACATTCCCGGTGGCCTGTCAAACAATTGAGCAAACTAGTTTCCGGCTGTAGTTTGCTTAGGAAACCACTTTCATCAGGAGCACCTGGTTGGAGCAAGAGTGCCCCCTGGTGGAAGCTCTGGGTCACTGCCAACATAAATTGCTAGCGCCAAAGTGAGCAGCCTGGTGGGAAGGAACACAGAGGCGGAGCCCAGCTCCCAGGGTGGCAAAGGCTGGGCAGGTGCTCACTGGCATTACACCGGTGCCAATTTCACCGAGATTCACCTGCATTGCTAAAATACAAGTTTGAGGCTTGAGAGACATCTATGTCTTAGGGGCAAAGCCCAGAGCTGGGATTAGGGAGGGAGGTTGAGCTAGGCCAATACCGGATTGCAGTTCAGTCTTATTTGTAAAAATAATAATAATAATTTTATTCATCATGAACTTTTTTTGTTTTGCATGAACTTTGACTTTTAAAAAAAACCTACACTAACAACCAGGTTCAAGCCTGTAAATCCAGCTACTCAAAGAGGGTGAGGTCTGGAATATCACTGGTCAAAGCCAGTTTGGGCAGAAAAGTCTGTGAGACTCTTTCTCCAACTAACCAGCAAAAAGCTGTACTGGAGGCATGGTTCAAGTGGTAGAGTGCCAACCATAAGCAAGAAAGCCAGGTGAGAGCAGGAGGCTCTGAGTCCAAACCCCAGTACCGTCAGCCATATGATATCAAAATAAAATGTATCTTGTGTGCTGAGTTTGAAAGGGAACACACCTTTATAGTCTACATTCACCACAAATGCCTTGCGGCCCTTGGAAATGGAGATTATATTTCCTTTCAAGGCTCTGGCTATACACAAGCGGCCCACAGCTCCTGGAGGGTCTCCCCAACATCCGCTTTCACTCTTCCCAACTGAGAATGGCTCCGATTTGCGCCAAATTTTGCTTCACAAACCAACTCCAGTCAAAAGAGAATACAATGGCACATCCACTTGATTGTAACCAGAAAATGGCCAGGCAAACAGAAGAAGAAAAACAGAAAAAGAAAAGGAAAGAAAACCAGTTCTGCTGATGGCTGATCACAGGGCAAAGCAATTTTGGCAACTGCTCCTTGCAGGCCGCACATTTGCCAGCCTTAACGCTCCTTCACCTTTTGCCTAGTCTGCGATCGGGGTCACAGGAAGCCGGGCTAGAGGCACTGTCAGCTCTGTGCTCTCACTAACCTCAGCCACTAGGAGGTCTGTCTTGGGACATTTCCTCCCCAACAGTCTCCAAGACTAATGTCCCCAACTGATCAACTCCCACAAAAGACCAAGGCTGGACTGGGGCATTCCGGTCCCCTGACTCATGCTGCAGGCTCCGTGGGGAGTTCTTTACCTCAATTGTAAGAATGGGGGTTGATACTCCTTAAATCTGATGTCAAAATTCCTCCTGGAGGAATGGTTGGTCCTCTTCTTCCCCTTTTCTAAGGAAGAGTCTTTATAAAATCATCAAGCTTCCTCAAGGGTCTCTGCTAGATGTAGTGACAGTCAGGCACCGGTGGCTCACACCTGTAATCCTAACTACTCAGCAGGCTGTAATCCTAGGTGCTAAGTAGGCTGAGATCTGAGGATTCAGGTTTGAAGCCAGCTGGGGAAGAAAAATATGTGTGTGGCTTATATGGTAAAGCACCAGCCTTGAGCAAAAGAGGCAAGAGAGATACTGTATGAGCATGGAGTTCAAGCGCCAGTCCCAGCATAATACATGCATACAAACACACACACACACACACACACACACACACACACACACACAAATGCATGCATCCATACATATATATTGGAACAACAAGCACTTTTATAAGAATTAGACCATTTTCAGAAAGTTGCTACAGTGAGGTTCTTTATTTTACATTAAATGTTCGCCACAGTCCTATTGGTAGACCTTTTCATTCTGTTTTACAGATGGAAAGACTGAGGCTGGGGGCTCATAGAGCGGCACACAGCCCCTTCCGGGTGCACGCTAAGCTTTTCACCACTTGGGGAGTCCCAGAGTTTTGACAAATGACCTGAAAGGGAACTTTCACTTCCTGAGCACAGACGCAGGGGCCCCATCTAAAACAAGGCCTACCACAGAACCAGAGAAAGTCACTAGCCGGGTAGAGTTCTCCCTGCTGTTCCTGGAAGCACAGCCCGGGCTAAAATCTTACCATCGCCTCCTCACCATGCCCAGCCAGGTCGCGTCTCTCCACCTTGAGTGGGCATGGGCTATGCGTCCCTTTGTCGTCTCCAGCTCTGCAGCCCTGGCCTGGGAGAATGGCACAGTATGGTGTTCTTGAAGTTGTGTGGGCCTGTACGCTGCTGAATCCTTAGTGGCTTCCACTTTTCTCCCCTAAAAGATAGGCTGGATCTCAGAATCTTCTCAACATAGAATTCCAGGCAGCCATTACTAAGCAATCCACTCTGCCTTGAGTCATCAAGGGTCATCAGTGGTATAGTAAGTGGTCAATAGAATTTCATTTTCATTTTCTCTCCTGCGTGAGTTCCCTAGTGTTAATGGAATGGAAAATGGAATGCACGGTTGGAGGATATAGGTATGTATATCTATGTGGGTTGGTGGACGGATGGGTAGATGATGGATGAATTATGGTAATGGATGGGCACAAGGTGGTTGGATAAATGAAGAGATAATGGATGGATAGATGAATGATGATTGGACAGATGGATGGATTTGATGGGTGATGGATGGGTGAATATGAACAGATATATGAATGGATGCATGATGGGTGGATGGATGAAAGGATAGATGGGTGACTGGATGACGGATGACAAATGATGGATGGATGGGTGGGTGGATAAATAGTGGGATGTATGGGTTGATAGATGGTTGAATGGATAGATAGGAAATAGATCCATCCATCCATACATCCATACATACATACATACATACATATATACATAGGTTGATGAGTGAATGGAGGAAAGAAGGGAAGAAAGAAAGGGAACCCGAGTTCTCATCTTAAAGTTGTGGTTGACACTACTCTTTATTCTGCTGACTTCACTCAGTGCAAGGGCTGTTTTACAGAACTTTTCTCATGTGAGTCACATTGTGTGTTACAGGAACTGTAAATTTCATGGGTCATTTGGAGGCCACGGAGGCTCTATACCACCAGCACTTTGTTTCTCACCCAGTCTCATTTCCTCTCCTAACATCGGAGCGTACAACCAGCCAGCCACTCCACACTTCCTTCTTTTTATTTTTTTAAGCTCAAGCTGACAAAGGAAATTTCTTCTCCTACTTGCATTTTCTTGCAAGAGGAAAATACTTAGATCTCCTTTCTGGGATGTAGCAATGGCCAATAGTTAAAAACTCTTCATTGTCTTTGGAATCATCAGTGGGCTTAGCCCTGTGCCATTAACTGCACCATTTCTGAAACATCCCATGGTTTAGCAATGGGGAGGCAAGTGTTTTCCCTTGGATTTGGGACTTGGGTACTAAATCAATACAGCCATCACGACTTCTGAATATTCTTGCCCTTAGTAAAGCACTCCCTGTTCAAGAGGGAGTAAATGTTAAAATATTCAGGAGAGTTTAAAGAGGAATAAAATGGCTCTTTATAAAGCAACATTTTGGTGATTTGAGTGTAAGAAAATCAAGAGCATATGGACTGTGTGCTGCTTAAATATGCTTTTGTTTCCCCAGAAAGAAAAAAAATGACTGGGAAAATATATTTCATAGAATGGCATATGATGGAGGATGGCTAGGGACTTTTAGGAATCCCAGAATGTGAGATGGTGGCCTAGCCCTGGTTATGAATATTTTAGAACCAGAGTAAAGTTAGGCTGTAAAATTGTTTCACCACTGGCTAGGCCAAGCTGGGAATAATGTATTTCTCAAGGACTGCTAAAGGATCAAATGCCATGGGGTGGGGGCTACAAGGTGAGTTTTTGTCTTGTCATTGTTTTCTCATTAGTCACAATAACAATAACCTTTCACTCAACCTGCAGACTGAAAGGTCATAGTGCAGAGGGGAAGACAAGGTTCTAGGCTCTGCCCCTAAGAGAGATGGGATATTAGGTTGGTTCATTCACCAATCTGTGTCCAAATTTCCTCATCTGGAATAGTAACAGCAATGGGTGCCTTTACTGTCCAGGTAGAGCACTTAAAAGAGATGCCTGTGCTTTGGAAGGTCTTAGTGAATGTTGGCTGGGGTTCTTTGTTATCATATAGGAATGTTCTGCCAGTAGGTAAGTCTGTGGCTCCATTTCTGTCTTCACGAAGTCCCCTTCTCAACCAATAGCTGGGTGTGGTGGCGTTTGCATGTCATCCCAGCTTCCTGGAAGGCTGTGATTGGCAGGATTGTGTTTCCAGGCTACCCCAGGCAGAAAAGCTTATAATACTCCATCTTAACAGAAAGAAGCTCTGTGTGTCTGTGTGTCTGTGTGTCTGTGTGTGCGCGCGCACTCACGGGAGTGGGGGTGGGGGTGGAGGAACCTGATATCCCAGAAAGCCTAAAATAGGCAGATCTTAATCCAAGGCAAATGTGAGACCCCAGCTTTAAAAATGACCCATACCAAAAAGAGCTGAAGACATGGCTCAGTGATAGAGCTCCTACCTAACGAGTGCAAGGCCCTGAGTTCAAAGCCTCAATATCACACAGAAAAGCAAACAACAGCAATTTAAAAAAAAAAAACAAAACAAAAAACCTAAGATAAAGACAAGCCATACATAAAAACAGGAAATGAAAGTGAAGATATCACTTATAGAAATAAAGAAACATAAGAGAGACAACTATGAATAATTACATGGTAACAAATCAGATAGTCTAGATCTAACCAGTGTAGAATACACATTACTAACAGAACTGATGCACGCAGAAATAGAAATTTACAATAACCCTAAAATGAAATATTGAATTAATAAACCAAAACCCTCCAATAAAGAAGCCTTAGAATCAAGTGGTTTCACTAGTGAATTCTACAAAATATCCAAGGAAGAATTAACACTACTCCTTGTTGAACTCTTCCAAAAAAGGAAGAAGAAGAAGAAGAAGAAGGAGAAGGAGAAGGAGAAGGAGAAGGAGAAGGAGAAGGAGAAGGAGAGGAGAAGGAGAAGGAGAAGGAGAAGGAGGAGAAGAAGGAGAAGAAGGAGAAGAAGAAGAAGGAGAAGAAGGAGAAGATGAAGAAGAAGAAGAAGAAGAAGAAGGTGGTGGTGATGACGACAACTAGGGAAAAACAATGCATAATTCATTCTGTGAGTACCAGCATTAGCTGGGTACCAAATTAGTTACTTGCTCCTTTTAGGACTCTGTCCTCCCTGATCAGACACACACACACACACACACACACACACACACACACACACACACAGCTTTATTCTCTCACCCCAATTATTTACTTTTCTTAGTACTTATCTGACACTACTTGACACTTTGTGTACTCATTTGCTTGGTTATTATTTATTGTCTGTCTTCCACTGAAGAAAGAGTTCTATCACACCACAGTATTTGTTGCTTGGAGTTTTTCCCCCCCTTATTGTTAAATTTTCAGTACCTAGGATATTGCCTGCCACATAGGTGCTCAATAAAAACTCATTGAATGAATAACCAAGTCATTCTTTCACTGAGAAAATGGAGAGCAAATAATATAAAACAGCTGGCGGGAAACACGAATGAGTTTTTTAAGACTAAAAGATGAGCTAGAAAGTGTATGTCAGGAAAACAAAGGGAAATGAAGGCTCTGAAACTAAGGAATGGTCGACAGTACCCATTAATAGCGAAAAATCAAGTACAGCAAGGGCATGGTGCTCAGTGGATTGAACCACATGAAAATCACTGGCCATTTCCATGACGGACAGTAGCATATGAAACTTGATTCTCAACGTGATTGGTTTGGAAATATAAAGGACCTTCCCCTCCAAAAAAGAAATAAAACAAAAACATTTTCTGACATAACAATAAAAGTGTAATCTTCTCAAAGGGAACAATCACACACTGTGGGAATAAACAACAGATCACTTTGACAGATGTGTAAAAGCCAGCGGCTGTGTCTTCAGAACGCAGCTGGATCAAAGGACGCACTTGGAACCGACAGTTTCTTCTTCTTGCCAGCATTCCACGGTTTTCTTGCTGGAAACAGCCATTGCCACATCTACAGTTTCAAAGTAGAGCAAACGCTCCACAATCCTCACATAATGTGAAGAGTCAGCAGAATAACAACAACTCTGAAGGCAGGAGAGAAACCTGCCAAAGGACATTCTTTGCAGATGAGGGAAAGGTTTTAGCAATTGCAAAAGCAGGTGTTGACACCATATTTAGCTGCGGTTCAGCCTTCAACTCCTTTTCCCCAGCTTTTTCTGTGCCAACATGTTGCTGCTCTTCATCATCCGTTTAGAAATGGTCACTATCACCTTCTCCCATTACTTCAGTCTCTCAGTTTCAGATAGAAAAATATTGGCCTTGACTGTGCTACTTCTCCCTCTTTCTCCTAAATTACTATTTGAAAACTTACTAAGACAGGGGAGAAAGATGGAAGGAGTGACATTGATCACAATGCAATGTACTTAGAAGCTGATTTGTTGAATAGAAATTCCTTTGTATAACTACTTAAAGATAATAAAAGTAAATAAAAGAACCTACGAAGTCATCTTTAGGTCTATCAGTAAAGACAAAGCCTACCTTTGAAAATTCTCTTACAGTTGATCTTGCATGCTCCCTTAAGAAGCAAAGCATTTAGGGGGACGAGTAGAATGTGTGGGAGGTTGGGGTTTTGTAGGAGATGGGGACTAGAAGAGCTGGTGAAGTCCGGACTGACAGAAACACTGCCAAACCCAGACAGATGTGGGCTGCACACTCCCCACCCCCCACCCAAGCAACTCCCAACCCAGCTGTCCCTCATTCTCATTCT
This sequence comes from Perognathus longimembris pacificus, assembly GCF_023159225.1. NCBI lineage: Eukaryota > Metazoa > Chordata > Mammalia > Rodentia > Heteromyidae > Perognathus > Perognathus longimembris. The sequence goes on from NC_063176.1 coordinate 37,769,414, forward strand.
TGGAGCAGGTGTTGAATATGCCCAGAGAATCAGAAAACTGATTTCCATGAGGCAAGCATTCCCACCCTACCCCCATCCAGATAGCCCACCCTGGGAAACTGCCTAAGGGGAAGATGGTAGAGTAGGGTGATGAGACACAAAGCCTGGCCAACACCCCCCCCCCATACCTGGGCTCAGGAGAGTGCACCATTGCTAGGAATTTAGGGATTTTAACTCACCCATAACTGCTTCTCTGGTTGATCCTGGTAGCCTTGGTTCCTTCCACGTACAAGAGTTTGTTAAGCAAAACACAGACACTACTTCAATGTGAAGGCTACTGGTTTTATCAGAGGCATTGTTAGGAGCCACAGGAGTTGTAAAATAATCCCATCCAAACCTCAGCCCTGTTCACACAGAAAGCCAGGGTGGGAGGACTCCATTGTCATACACTTGGAACTCAAAGGGCTAAGAGCTCAGAGCTCAAATCATTTAAAAATGAAAATGTGAACTTGCCCTGGATTGAGGGAAATGGGTTCAGAGGCCAAGTCAGCACCCAGGATTCCTGGTGTGACCAGCAAACAAAGTCACTGCTTACTGGCATTGCCCCAAGTAATAGTGGGTTGTAGTAATTCAAGTCAATAAATACTCTGAGTTCAGAATCCTGATTTCATTCTTATTTGTTTTGCAAGATAGAGTGATTTTTAAATTCAAAGAAGGAATTGAGCTTCCTAAAAAATGTACGTGTGTTTAGCGGTGTAAGGATGATTTAACTGTTCTCTTTGTTTTCATGTTAACACCCAAGTATCTGTGGTAGTCAAAAGGCACAAAGCCTTGAAGATGTTCAAGACTGACTCTCTACTGATATTCTAATATTCATAATATTAGAAAACTACTGTCTACCATTCAACTTTACAAGTGAAGAATAAGATATGGAGTGGTTAAGTAACTTGCCTAAGATTTCCACAGTGGTAGGCCTAGGAGAGGCGGGATTTTAACCAGGTACATGTGAGGCCATTGCCCATGTTCTCCAATACCCTATTCCTATTGCCTTCCTGGAGAGTGTTTCTCATAGGAGAACTCCAGCTGCAGCCACAAAAGTCCCTAATTGTCCCCAACGAGCATCAGGGACTGCACCTATCCTTGCTGTTTTTCACTTCTTCATAGTGTAAGATGGCTGTTCATATCCAAATTTTGGGTCCTCATTCTAGCCACAAAATGGACATGTTGAGGATGCTCCCTGAAAAATAGCACCTGACATCGTTACATCCAGGGATCACGTTGACACTCATAGCTGCAAGGGATGCTGGGAGGAGAATCTAATTGAAGAAAGGCAAATACCTAGCTAAAACAATAACACCGGATTACATTACTAAGGAAGAAGGGAAGGGTGGATCCTGGAGGAAAATCTTTAACAAATGAGCCTAAAGTACTTAGCTCACTGCCTGGCACCCAGTAGCTACTTGAAAAAGAACATTGTGTGTTATTTCTTATTATTAACCTATGTCTGGCATCCTATAAAACACTTGCAGAAAAGCATAAATTTTTTTTTAAAAAGCATAAATTCAAACCGAGCAAAGAAAGGTCACAGAAAAAGGGGATGAGAAGGAAACAATGTTTTTGTGTATAGATGTCAGTACTGGGGCTTAAACTCATGGCCTCCCATTACTCCTTGGCTTTTTCACTCAAGACTGGTGCTCTACCTGTTGGACTACAGCTCTGCTTTCAATGTTTTGCTGGTTAATTGAGGAAAAGAGCTTCATGGATTTTTTTTTCAGTCTGGCCTGATTTTGAAACATGATCCTCAGATCTCCAGCTCCTTAGTAGCTAGGATTATAGACATGAGCCACCAGCACCCAGCTAGAAGGAAGTAACTTGTAAATTCCATTCTGGTGCCCCCTTTTTACTCCACAGAGGCAGAGCTCTTGGCCTGCACAGCATCCCAAGGCCCACATGGAGAGGAATGGGTGCTTCGGCTGGCATCCTTAGGAGAGGCAGGCTTCACACAGAGCCCACTGGGTGATAGTCTTACAGGAGACCATTGGTAAATAATTTCTCCTGCAGCAGTTAATGAAAATGCAGTTTTCATTACAGTAAGGAAATTGAAATCTCAGTCACCCTCTGTGAGTTCCCTCTGACCATCTTTCATTTCTCATAAGAAAGTGTGTTTTCATTCCCCTCATGATTAACCTTTGTCAGGAAAGCCAGGGGAAGCCGAGTAATTGAAATCCCCAGGAAAATCTCCACAGCATCCCATTTAGCAATTTTTCTCTAGCAGCCTAGTAGACCAGGGCTCTGAAGGAGTAGAAAGGAAGCATTTTTTAAAAACTGAGATAGAGATATTATCTGATAGAGAAAGTTCTAGGTGCCCTCGGAGTTGGAAAAAAAAAATGATGGACATGCAGTCAACATGAGAGGAGAATAAAAAGAAACAGGGAGGGAAAATGGTGGCACTGGGACCCTCATGACTACAGATTTCTCAACTGACCACTTCCCTGAGTAAGATGCACTTGAGCCATCAATATTCAGAATGCCTCCTGCTGCGTAACTCATCCCCAAATTCCTAAATTGGAACACCCCCCTCCCCAAGGTGCTGGTCGTCGGGAGAAGATTAAGTCACAAGGACAGAGCTCTCAAGAGAATCTACAAAAGAGAATGTAGGAGGGCCCTTGTGCCTTCTGTCATTGGAAAATACATCAAGGCAAGGCCATCTATGAAGCAGGCTCTCACCACACCTCAAATCTGACAGCACCTGGGGGTCTTGGACTTCTCAGCCCACAGACTAGGAGAAGTAACTTTCTGTTGTTTATAAGCTACCCAGTCTAAAGTATTTTGTTACAGCAGCCCAAATGGACTCAGAAATCTCCCAATGTAAACTGCTTTTCAACTTAGTGCAGCTATGAGTTGCAATCATTTGTGGCTGTGCAAGTGTTCTCCCTCATCAGAGAAAAGAGAATTGAGCAAGGATGTGTGGGGCTGTTTCCCCAGATCCTCCTTTCCTCTGAATTCTGGGTCACATCTCAGTCTCAGCTCCAGGTCCCTCAGAGGCCCCTCATTTCCCTTCCTGTCACTGTCAGCTTCTCCCTTGCAGATTTCTTGCACCACCCACTCCACGGAGGAGGCACGGAACGAAGAGCTTTGTGACAGAGGGAACATCTGCTCAGCCATATTAGTCAAGGCATTCAATCTCAGCATTCTGTTGAGAAAGCAAAAGAGAAGTAGACATCCTCTATTTGGTAGAGGCCCTCCTTGCTTACAGCTTATGGTTTTGTCTCTTCCCTGTGGTTTGCCGTCTCTTGTCTTATGATCAAATGGTTTTTCAGAAAGCTGATACAGTACCCACATCTGAAAGTAGTTTCCAGATGCAGAAATCAGGGTAAAATGAGGAATGAGGGAATATTTGTTTTTTGTAGACAGCCAGAATCAAAAGCTTCCCATCGCCTCCTGCATCATGTCCCAGCCTGATCAAGTCCATGTGAAGGGTGCAAGGAGAAATACATTGAAATCATGCTGGAGAACAAAGTGTCTCTAGCAAGGAGAGAACTTCTATATTCTCCATTTACTCAGTCATGCATCCTCCAGTTGGTTTTGTTGTCCAAACTTCTTTTATGGAGGGAAACTTCTTTTTATGATTGACAGGTTCATGAGTCCTGGATCTAAATTTATGAACTAGTCTCTTGCAGAGCAATCTACAACATTGCAGGACAGCTGGGTGGGATTTGGGCCAGGGGATCACCTCATTAGACAGTAGGGGTCCATTTCCTCTTCAGAGCCTATAGCTCCCCTCTCATATCCTTTCATCTTGTTTTGTCTTCATGAATGTTCACAGGCAGACTTGGAGAACGAAAGAGTCTGGCTTCTCTCATCTTCTCCCTTCACATCTTTAAATCCAACTAAATCATGCAAGGTTCCTCTTGAGCCCCAAACATGGAGCCCCCAACCTCTGCTCACTGGCCTACTGTGTGAAAGGCAAAAGTCAACAATGACATACTGGGGAAAGGTTGGGTCGAAGAAGGGAAGTATGACAGACACTGGGAATCAGGGTCACAAGCAACCTTTGTGATCATTCACCCCTTCACTTGACAAGGGGGCCCAATGAGCCCACTGTGCCTGGTGAGATGCTGGTCCGCGTTGGACCCAACACATTCCCCAGTGCCCCAGTTCCAACACCATGTGCAGATGTCAAAGGACACTCAATACAGAACTGACAGAGAGGGAGAGACAGCCATGTCTTTTTATGGTTCTTGAGTACTTCTATCAGCCTTTTCACAAAAGGGGGCAGTTAAAAGGATCTCAAGAAGAGGGAGGGAAGAAGGCGATCAGAGTCAGGAGAACAGGGTACAATGACTTGGAGAGCAAGCTTCAGAAACAGCCTGCATGGTTCCCCTACTTGCTTCACTGTGTTACTTTTGAACTTCCTGTGCCTCTGTTTACCTACCTGTAAACTGAGGCTAATGATACGGTTGTCTACTCCAATAAAAGATTCATTGAGCCATCACTTGGGAAGCAGTGAAACATCACCCGACACAGCCGCTGTTGTTTCCAGGGAATGGAAGCATCAAGAACAGCCAGGAGGAAAGCTACACGGCAATACTCAGACCTGACTGTAAGTGAGTCACTCTTCCCATTTCCTATAGTGTTGCTAGAAGGCAGTATAGTGCCAGCAAGAGGATCTGGATCTAGTTACTATTTGTCAATTTAAAAAATAAATTTTAAAGGCTCAAAATAAGTACACATAAAATAAATACAAATTTTAATCAGCGAGGGGAAAACTGTATTAGTTAGGGTAAAGCTAAGCTGCTATAACAAAGAGCCGCAAGATGCCATGATAAGGTAACTTCTCTACCCATAACAACGTGGATATGTGGCTCACTGAGGATACTCTGGTCTTCACCGTGCAGTAACCATGGCTCCTTCCAAGTTGTTTTACAACCCACTGGGATCTTGTCCAACTAGTCACTATCACATTCAGATTTTAGCCAATAAGAAGGTGCCGTACCATGGTCTTCAGATTCCGGTTACAAGTGGCACCATCATTTCCATTCAGTTTGAAGGACTTTGTTACATAGTCACATCTAGTTGCAAAGAATGCTAGGAGTAGAGTCTAGATGGGCAATTATAAACCCACAAAGGATAGGGAGAAAATCTGGATTCTATTCTATTTGGTCCTAGTGCTTTCCATTATTCATTTGCTGTGTTTGAGAGCAAGGCATATAGTCTCTTCTGCCTCTGCTTGCTCACCGTATAACCAGCTCTATCTTGTTGGGCTCTCTTTCTTTTCATGAGTATTTCCCAGACACTCATTACATGCCAGGCACTGCTTCCAGTCCTTGCCCTTCTGTAGCAGATTCACTGTGAGACTAGTGAGTCCAAAACATAGTTCCAAGAACCTTTTTACTGTCTTTCTAAATCAACATTCAGTGTCACCCCTAATGTTGAATTCTTTTAAAGTTTGTTTTTCTTTTCAAAGGTCCTCAGATTTATCCGTACTTCAAATCACACAAAGCGTGAGTCTCCCTGGTTCTCATCTGGAGCTCACCCCTGCATTGTGGGAGAGTAAAGAAGTTAACTTACACCAGGTATACTTGTATCTGGTGGTGATGTTATGGTATAAAAACCAACATGGAGTAAAGAGAGAGAGCCAACTTTATTTACTCTGTTCTAGATCCTCTCTAAAGAGGTATCATATGAGCAGAGATAGAATCATGAGAGTTGTTTCTACTTTTTACTACTGTTAAGACTCCTTAATTTACCCTCTTGTAAATAAGTCTTTGTGTATGCTTCAGATTAGTTCTTAGATTCTATTTCTGGTAGTGAAGTTCATGAGTCAGAAGAACAAATGTTTTTAAGGTTCTTGAAACCACATAGCAAACCCTCCTTTTTCATTGAGCCTTCTCATTAGAGTTAGAAAAGAAAGAATTGACAAAGGCCTAGATTCCAAAGCACTTTCCACATATACTCAACCTCCTTCAAAGCATAAAGAGTTTTTTAAAAATGCAGGTCCTGGGGCTTGAACTCGGGTCCTGACCACTGTCCTTGAGCTTTTTTTTGCTCAAGGTTAACGCTCTACCACTTGAGCCACAGCTTGCACTTCTGGGTTTGGTGGGGGGTTTTGTGATTTGGAGTCTCATGAACTTTTCTGTCCAAGCTGGCTTTGAACCGTGATTCTCAAATCCCATCTTCCTGAGTAGCTGGGATTATAGGTGTGAGCCAGTGGCACCTGGCTAACATAAAGACCTTTAAGGGCTACTTACAGCCAGATGGTCTGAGTTTCTCTAAGACCAAGGTTGTACCTAGCCACTTTCACCTCCCACCTTTAGACTTGGGGAACACAAGGCCCAACAATTACTGACAGCTTGCTTGACGCCTCATGGTGTGTTCATGGCCAAACCAAGAAGAAACCTCAGTCTCCTGGCTCTTGTTTCTGCAGCCAAAACCCATGGCAAATGCAACAGGCATGTGGTATATGTGATGACAAAACTGAGGACAGAGGTTTAGAATACATACCTGTGGACACAGCCTGCCAGTTCACCTACCTCCTAAGTGGTAGCAAGTATAATTAGATGGGAAGTGTGAAGGACATAGCACAGTGCCGGGACATTGTAAATAATAGGAAATGTTAATGGTGGCTACTACTTTGGTGGCAAGGCAAGGAACATGTCCTGGGAGGCCAGATGTTGTGCCCTCTGGGACAGGGTGCAGGCAGGGATAGTGGGAGAAGGTCTTGGGACCTATTTTAGACCTGGGGGCTGGGAATATGGCCTAGTGGCAAGAGTGATTGCCTCCTACACATGAAGCTCTCCATTCGATTGCCCAGCGCCACATATATGGAAAACGGCCAGAAGGGGCGCTGTGGCTCAGGTGGCAGAGTGCTAGCCTTGAGCGGGAAGAAGCAAGGGAAGGTGCTCAGGCCCTGAGTCCAAGGCCCAGGACTGGCCAAAAAACAAAACAAAACAAAAAAAAACCCCAACTATTTTAGACCTGGACAGAAACCTTGGCCAGGAAGGGACAAGCCATTAAATGTTCAGAATCCCAAGAGTTGCAGGAGTCACATGAGGCCACCTCCAGGCCTCAGTCAGGAGGACAGTCAGGAAGACAGGAGAGAGCAGCCCAGCTGGAGGCCCTCTGCAGAGCCCATGACAGGGTCAGCTTTCATCAGCTGCCAGGCCTCTCGGGGGAGGCCAGCTGCCCAGCCCAGGGGCTGAGGCCACCCAGCCACGTGAGAACTCACTATTCCTTTACCTCTCTCTCTCTCTTTCTGGGCTTCATTCCAGGAATGGAGGAAAACAGCAGTTAATGAGAGGAGGAGGTAAGCAGAGAAAGGAAGAAAAGAAGGTCCATGTCCCCTTTCCCAGGGCAGGCTTGCAGGATGAGGCGTCTCAGACCAAGGAGGAGAAAAGACATAAGGCTGAATCCGTTTCTGTGTTTCAACCAGGATGGGGGGAATGGAAAGCAAAGATCTAAATGGAGGCTATATTTTGTAACTCATGGATTTTTCAAATTGTCTCAATACAATAAAGAAGTCATAGGCTTGCCAGAATCATCAAGAGGGGTGAAGAATTCTGTGTGTACTAAATAAAATTAATAGGGACAGTGAGAGATCAATAAAACTTGGATCTGCCTACTGCTTTCCTGGGGTAGATGGACAATAAACAGATTATAGGTAATTAGGTAGGTAAGTAGACAGATGATAGTAGTAAGTAGAGAGACATACAGACAGACAGATAGATGATAGATAGATAGATAGATAGATAGATAGATAGATAGATAGATAGATAGATAGATAGATAATAGAAGGGCTGGGAATATGGCCTAGTGGCGAGTGCTTGCCTTGCATACATGAAGTCCTGGGCTCGATTCCCCAGTATCACATATACAGAAAACGGCCGGAAGTGGTGCTGTGGCTCAAGTGACAAAGTGCTAGCCTTGAGCAAAAAGAAGCCAGGGACAGTGCTCAGGCCCTGAGTCCAAGGCCCAGGACTGGCCAAAAAAAAAAAAAAAAAAAAAAAAAGATAGATGATAGATAGATAGATAGACAGACTGAATTGTGTTCCTAGTCCTGCTTCATGCTTTTTCAATGTCACTTACACATGAGTTTAACTTGACAGTCATTTCAGCTATGTTACATGTATACAATATAGTTTCCTAAATAATCACTTTCCAGTAACAGGATTCCCTTTAATTCTTCTCTTGTGAGTATTCGGAGTCAAAAAGTAACTCTTGAACTTCCTTTCCTTTTTTTCCTGTGGTGGTGGTACTGGGACTTGAACTCAGGACTTACTCTCCTAAATGTAAGTTCCACTGTCTTTAATCCTTCCACTCTCAAGAGCTCTGACAACACTATCATTATCAAGGCTAATACTTTGTGGAATACAGCCTACAGTTACTATTGCAACCTCTTATTTCTAATAGTTCAGAGGGCTAGAGATCTACACAATGTTTTTCTGTTCCTTGGGGCCTCTGAGCCCTCCTCTGACAGGCTATTTCAATTACACATTTCTCACTTATTGTTTTGTACCACAAATCAGTTACAAATCTGGTCACGAGAAAACAGAGAAGCCACATTTAGAGAAGTTGCACTTAGAGTCTTTATTAAAAGGTCGGTGACAGCATGGTGGACTCCTGTCTCAAAGACTAGCAGTTAGCAAATACACTTAACACTGTTAGGAAACTGAGCCATGAAGGCACGAGAGGAAAGAAAGAACAAAAACAATACCAACAAATACAGTCAGCTCCAATAGAGAGCTGAAGTGGGATGCCATGGTGACAGGAAAAGAGCCAGGAGACAGGGGACAGGACACAAACATGGAGACACGTGGCAAGGTGTAATGGCACCTGAGCTGGTCTCAGCTTAAATAGTGTGAGGGGCAGGGGCAAGGTCACAGGAAACTCAAGTCCCAGGCATTGGACTGACAGGTTTAGTAACCTATCATCCAAGTCCCCTCGCTGCCTCGAGGGAGTCAGGCATGCCCATCACGTAGGAGGTGGGGAATTCACCTTTCAACACCATGAAGACAAGATGCCAGACCCTACCATCCACCATGTGGCCAAGATGGCACTGGCCAGACCCAATCTCCCCATTTCTCCTCATCAATATCTCTGTGGAGTGCTGGAGATACCAAGTTGAGACGTGAGTGATCATTCCTGCCCCGATGCCCTACCTCCTAGGATAGACCTAGGATGACTGTGTGACAAGTAACAAGGATGATCTTGACACGGTATACAAGCAGAAATGCTATGGTTGGAGTGTACCCACCAAAACTCATATGGAGACCTAATCCCTGTGGTCCGATTTTGGTATTTGCAGATGAGCCCTCATCCAATGGGACTGTGACTTTTCAGGACCCACCAGAGCTCCAGGGCTCAGTCTCTCCCACCAGGTGATGTCCTCTGCTTCGTGCTGTCTCTTGAGATAGCAAACCAGCTCCATGCTATGGGCCTCCAGAACGCTGAGTGAAATAAACCTCCTTTCTCCATATATTTTCTACTCTTTGGCAACCATAAGCAGTCTAGGACCAGGAGGAAATAGTTCATTAATGCTATTTGGTAATGGGTCAGATAAGCTCCACAGAGAGAAGACTGCAAGGGCTGGGAGGATCCGCAGGACTTTCCCAGGCAGCGCAAGGGAGTGGGAAAAGGCAGGGGAACCACATGTACAGAACTACTGCAGTAGCTGGACGCCAGTGGCTCACACCTGTAATCCTTGCTACTCAGGAGGCTGAGATCTATGGACTGGTGTTCGAACCTAGCTTAGGCAAGAAAGTCCATGAGATTATTACCTACAATTAACCACCAAAAGAACCCAGAAGTGGAGTTATACCTCAAGTAGTAGAATGCTAGCCTTGAGCAAAAAAGCTCAAGACAGTGCCCAGGTTCTGAGTTCAAGCCCCAGGAACATCACACACAAAATAAAAACAAAACAAAACCAACAAAAACTCTACTGCAGGGATCAGGATAGCCAAGATTAAAATGTGGTGACCCTGAATAATAGGAGTGAGGAACAGGTCTCTGCTCCACATAGTCACTGAGGGACTCAGGCTAATGGGTCTTAGAACTGCTTGATTAAAACATGTGGCTTCCAAATCAAAACAACACTGAGATGCCACCCCAGTAAGAAGACCCATTATCAAGAAAACTAACAACAGATGCTGGCAGGGATGTGACCAAGAGGGACCCCTACTACACTGGTGGTGGGAGTATAAACTTGTTCAACTGCTCTGGAAAGCAGTGTGGAGGTTCCTCAAAAGGCTAAACATAGAGCTCCCCCATGACCCAGCAATCCTACTTTTGGGCATTTACCCAAAGGATTACAAGATCACACTAAAGCATATTATACCAGCATAATTACGTTTATCACAGCACAAATTCACCATCGCTAAAATATAGAACCAGCCCAGATGCCCCTTAGTAGATGAATGGATCAAGAAAATGTTGTACATATACACAATGGAATTCTATGCATCTATTAGAAGGAATGACTTAGCCCCATTGGTGAGGGCTAAGGAAAAAATCATACTAAGTGAAGTGAGCCAGACCCAAAGAAACATAAACTCTATGGTTTCACACATTGGAAACAATTAGTATTTGTCTAGGATAGTCCTAGCAGAGGAGCACAATAGCTCAACAGCAATGTACATATGATCACATAAGATGACCCTAAGTGAAATGAATTACAAGATTTGGAAATAAGTGGCTTATCTTTGATGTTGTTATTTCCAAAGTACTCTATGAAATCGTGCCTTTTTCTTTTGCCTTTCTTCCCCATGCTTTTACCCCTGTTGTCACTGTAACTGACTTTGATACACTGAATATTGTATGTATGCTTATTGGAACTAGAGAAGGAGAACACCAAAATGGAGAGATGAAGGGTAAAAGGTGAACTAATGCAACAGCAATATTTACAAGACAATATGCTGTAAGCCAACTGTACTTCTCAGGGGAGGGAGGGGAGGGAATCAGGGAGGGGAAGGTGGGAGAAAAATGGAGGAGGTAAAAAGTTTAAGAAATGTACTCACTGCCTTACTTATGTAACTGTAACCCCTCTGTACATTACTTTGACAAGAAATAAAAGAGAGAAAAAAACCACGTGGCTTCTTAGAAACGAAAATCTATGAACACACTGGCTTAGAAGTGATGTGTGTAATTTTTGTTCAGTCTGTTGACTGAACAGATCACGTGACTCAGGGATGTTAAATGGGAAAGTGAAATGTACAGGAACCTGTGACTCCCATGAGCAGTTCATGTGTCTGCTGCTAGCACAAAGGTATGGAATTCTTTCCTGGTTGCATGGTTGAACTATACAAGTTTTGAACTTAAAATGATTGAAGAAGGTTGCAGAGAGGAAGTGTCAAAAGGTAAGTTAGAAAGGGAAAGGAGGATGACAACACCTTGTGAGCCACACACTGGAATTTGAGCTATGGCATTAGGCTTTATCTGTGTCTTAAATATATCTCTTATGCAGAGACATGATGAATAAGGAAAGAATGGAACCGGAACTGGGACTTGCAGTTGGATTGCCACTGTGCAGGTTAATGACAAAGAAACAAAAAGGAGGGAAATTGGGGGTGATGTGTTAGGAAAATGGAGGAGAAAGGAAGGAAGCAGCCAGGCTCCATCTTCCACAGGTGAGGACTGTTTCTTGAGATAGAGCAGCGAGGGACACAGCCTTCCTGCAGGCTTGGAGACTGTGAACCTGAGCTGGGACAGGAGCTAGGTTTTATGAGGTTTGAGCGAGTAGGCAGAGGCTAATGAAAAAGCCAATAGGTCAAGGGAGCTGGGGGGCTTTTCGGTTGGGCCCAGGATGGAATGTTTACAGCCAGGCTTAGGTAGATTGCTCTGCTGGACTTACCTTTGGTGGATTGCCTGGTGTCTGTATGCTCCAGAGAAAACAGGGTGGAGGGGTCAATCCTTCAATGAGCATTAGAAATGTTAAGAAGACAGGAAATATGTCTATTAAATACAGAAGGTGGAGACCAGAATTTTCAGGTTTCTGCTTTTGATGAACCTTGGTGCTATCAGTCAAAATGAAGAAAATGGCTGGATCTCAGTGAATCACACTTCCAATCCTGGCTACTCAGGAAGCTGAGATCTGAGGATCACAGTTCCAAACCAGCCTGAGCAGATAAATCTCAGAAGCTATGACCTCCAGTAAGCCACCAAAAAGCCAGAAGTGGCAGAGCCCAACCTGTTAGTGAAAATGCTGAACACGGGCCAGCCAGCTCCGTTCTCTCTCCCTCCCACCTCTCTCTCTCTCTATCTCTCTCTCCCTCCCTCCCTCCTTCCTCTCTCTCTGTCCCTCCCTCCCTCCTCTCTCTCTCTCTCTCTCTCTCTCTCTCTCTCTCGCTCGCTCGCTCGCTCGCTCGCTCTCTCCCAGCATCTTTCCTCTTTCCCCAAACTCCAGTGTCCTAGAAGGAGCAGAGATGGGCGGCTCTGGGTGTTTCCTTCTGCCACCCCACCCACAGGCGGTTGGCAAGTCAGCAAAGCTTAGCCAGCCTGCTGTGGACCTACCACACCCACCCCACCCAATTTCCAGTTAGAGCTTAAGTCAACAGACACAGAAAATGAGGCCATCTTAGGATGGGGAGCGGGTGGAAAAAAAACAACCACAGCTGCTGCCTAATTGGCTTTCTAAATGGCCAGAGGCTGCCAAGGGCAGAAATGAATTAAATAACCTTTTTTTTCCCCCTCTTCAGGGTGGAGTACAGGCTCCAGCTCTCCACCCCAGCCACACCCTCCTAGCCGGCTATTTATAATATCTAAATGCCAGATGGAGTCTGCCAGAGGAACGGAGAGCACAACAGAAAGCAAAGGCCCCATAAGCCTAGTTTTCCCAGGAACAGACGTCGTTCTTGAGGCGACCCTTGGGGTCCAGAAGGACTAGGCACAGGGCTGCAGTGAATCCAGGCTGCTGACCTTTTCACAAAGTCAGGCTTCCTGGCTGGTAGCTGCTGGACAGCACAGGCTGGGGGCTGGGCCCACTGAGGCTGTACCTGTTGGGTTAGGAGCAGCCAGCAAAGTCCACAGTGGTGGCTCCCTGGGCTGTGTGAGGATCAGAGCAGAAGGACTGGCAGCCAGATGTGGGGTTGGTCAGGCAGGACGGCTGGAGCAGGGCACCAGGGCTGAGCGGTTGGATTAAGGCAGCTTATGCAGGTCTACAGTGTTTCCAGAGCTGGGGCAAATCCTGATTTCTTCTTTGGGTGAAGATATACCTGTTAACCCTTCCCAGACCCTCCTCTGCTTAGGAATTTTCTTGACCCTTTACTATGGCTCAGATATAGCCCCCAAGGGCTCATGGGTTAGCTGCTTGGTCTCTAATTCAACAGTGGGGCATTGAGGAGGTGACTGAATCATGGGAGCTCGTGTGGATGGATCACACAAGTTCACTGATGGATTCAGAGCTTAGTGGGTTTAGGGGTAGGGACTTAGTTGAAGGAGGGTGTCTCTGGTTCTTGTCCTCCATGTGGTAAGCAGTGGCTTCTCCTATACACTTCCACCATCTCCTGCTGCCTGACCACAGGTCTAAAAATCAACACCGGAACTATAAGCCAGGGTAAATCTTTTCTCTTTCGATATTGTTTTTCACAGGTATTTTGTCACAGCAATGACAAATGACTAACACACCCTCAGATCATATGACACTGCCTTCCAGTGCCACTAGATCAGGGACATCTTAGAGAAAGATGGTGTGACCCACACATGCATGCCCTTTCGAGTTTTCTAGTAGCCGCATAAATAAAGATTTTAAAGGTGAAATCAAACTTAGTACTCCTATTTTATTTATCCCAGTATACTTTAAATAGCGCTGTTTCAAAAGACAATCCACATAAACATTAGTGAGTCATCTGACGCATATTTTACACAACAGTGCATCTCAAGCTGGACGAGTGTAGTTCTAGTGCTGGCGCCACTGTAGACAGGGACTATGGTATTGAGCAGTGAAATCCTAGAGCATTTATATGATTTTCATTGTCTTGGGGTGTTTTTTTGGGGGGGGGTCTCCAGCTGGAGTCTCTGAGACCTTCTGCTCCCGGGTTCAGATGTGGAGATTTGGGGCAGATGGAGCACATTCTGCCTGCAGGCCAGTCTTAAGAGACCCATAGGAGGAGAGAGCTACAATCTGAGGTAGAGCTAGGACAGGCAAGATCCAGGCTCAAGGCATCCATTGTGTTTCTCTCTGGGCTTCTAGCTTGTCCCTCCATGATCTGGTGTTAGTTTGGGGCAGGGTTGCCTGACAGGTATTTCGAATAAAACAGAAAGCATTTCCCAGCCCCCTATAAGAACTGCAGGCCACTGGAACTGTCATTCGGCTGAGATTGACTTCTTCCTCCTGCTGATTCTCAAAGCTGGAGTGAAACCTTCCAGATGAGCCTCTGAAGACAGGGATCCCATTGGGGGAAGGGGACAGAGGGCAAAAAGAGTGGGTAAGGAGATGCTGGGAACCAGCATCTGACTTGTGCAGCCTTAGGACACGAGGAAATCTTGCAAGACAGCACACGGGATGGTGGCCTTTGAGGCTCTGTGGACCTCTCTATATAAGATATAGCTTCCAAACTTTATTTTGGTGCTGTTAGGATCTGAGGCTGTTTAGATCTGAACCTACCAGGGAAATTATGGCCTCTCCTCACTGAGGAAGTGCTCATGGTTTTAGCTGCCTCCCACCCAGTATCCCAGAATGAGGCTCCCTGCCTTAGACAGAGAATGTTGGAACCTTCTAGCAAAGCCTGGAAAGGGTAAGATGTGACTTCATGGCTGGAGCCTATTTGGCCTAAAGCCAGGGAGGGGAGCCATGGATTCACACCCTACCCTGCTGGGGTGGACTTGGAGCCTCCCCAAGCCTAGAGTGGGCCCTCCCCCCTCCCCCGCCCCTGCCATCCCCAGGCATTCATGCCTCTCTTTTCTGCCCACAACATAGTCTGCCAAGTGATTTAGAGAAGATCTGGGGCATAAGAGAAGTTGTTGATGGGGACAGACTGAACAAAATGACCACTTCTGGTCAACCTGGCTTAAGCACAGCCCTGTCCTCAGGGAGAGAGCAGTTGACTGGGAATGGAGCCAGGGAGCATGGCTGGGCTCTTTGTCTGAGCTACTTTTATGTCCATCCAAAAAAGACCACAAGGATGGATACCCTTGCCTCAGAAGCCATAATTTCCCAGAGAAATTGCTTGAATACCCTCCCTTGAAAAATAATTTGCTTTCTTTTTATCACCATAAAATCTCAAAAATTAAAATGCTACGGGAATGAGGTTTTTCTGATAACTTTTTTCCTCTGATTAACAGGAACCTTTTTATTTTAACCAGCGATGCTGACAATCTTTGTCTTATGGACCAGTGCCTGGGCCTGTTTTTCATCATCCAGGACCCCCGCTGGCCCGCAGGACTCGGTGACTCCAGATGGCATAGTCTGTGGACTCTAACCCCTGGGCCATGGAGTCAAGCCTGAGCCCAGGCCTGCCACTGGCATGACATCTTGTTTTTGTTTGCTTTGAACCAGACATTTTAATAGGAGCACATTTGTTACAGCATGTCCCCCCCTCTCCCCCAAATCAAAGCATAAAAAGTCAATTTGAGGCTCAAGCTAGCTGGGTTTCTCTTGAAGCATGGCTGTAGTAGGGTAACATGTTTTGGCTCTGCTGAAGTCCATGGCCACACTTGGCTGCAGGATAACTTTAGCATTCACTTGGCAAGGGCATTTCCATCTAGCAACCCGTGGAGTCACAGAGATTCTAGTCATTTCTCTAGTGGTTGATGGTCTGGGTATTTATAAGAACCATTCAAGGGAACTGGGCTTCTCTCGTGTCTGGAGCCACTTAGATGATCACAATTATAAAATGCTTATTTTATGAGATCAATTTAAGCTGATATGGTACTATTGAGCCACTGAAGCATCTTGAAAGTCAAGATAGTTTAGATAAGCAGACGGTGGGGGCTGCATCAGATGAATCTTATGGCCTCTCCCTAGATTTGGCTAGAATATTAAGTGGGTGTGACTGTCACATAACTCCTTCTAGAAGTGGGGTGCTTGGTTGGGTAGATGCTGCCAATCCCCTTTTGTACCCTCTGGTTCCCATCCCAGGAACTTGGGGAGGGAGATGAGGCTGCACAGCAAGGCAGAGGGACATTGGAGGCATGGAGAGTGGCCCAGCTCGCAGGTGAACACACACATTCAAGGGCACAGACATAGAATGGGGACCCAGGCTGGTGAAGCACAAATACTTCCCCGTCCTCTAGTTTCTAAGAAACTTACAGGGCATTTAAACATGAAGGGAGGGAGGTATAAACCAGAGAGACAGGGGCATTTTGTATACTTTCTTTATTCCTTCCTTCCTTCCTTCCTTCCTTCCTTCCTTCCTTCCTTCCTTCCTTCCTTCCTTCCTTCCTTCCTCCTTCCTTAGATCTCAGGCTCTTAGGTAGCTAGGATTACATGGCATGAGCCACCAGCACCCAGCTATACAACTTTCTTTCTTTAAAAAAATATTATCTTTACGTAGTTGTACAAAGGCTTTCCATTCAACAAAGCAGTTTGTGAGTACAATGCATCTTGATCGGTGTCACCTCTTTCAACATCCTCACCCATCCCTCCCAACGTCAGCTAGCAAACAGAAGCTCAAAGAAAATATTCTATACTCATGAGAGATTGTCCAGAGATTTAAAATAGCACACATTGTATTCCTATGCTTGAACTGAAACACCTTTGCACAACTAAAGATAATAATAATAAAAAAAACAACAATTTTAAAAGCCAGAAGCACAAATCTTTTGGAAAGGCATTCTGGCAATGTTTATCAGACATTGATGACACATTTTTAGTTGTTGAGTGAATAGAGGGTGATTTAATTCTAGGTACTTTTCTAGTTTGTACTAACGGTGAGGAACACAGATTTGATCCAGATAAGTAAGCAAGCATGGAACGTGCCATTGAGATTGCTAAAGGAAGATAGAAGAGGGGCAGGCTTAGAGGACAGGGTCCGTGGTGGAGCTGTCAGTTAGGGTGGGGAGGAATAATGAGTGGAAACCACCGGGAAGCAATTGCTTTTGAATGGTAGATGTGGATTACAGGCATTTTGGAAGCCTTTGTTTTGGTCTTGTATGTTTCATTGTATTTCAGCTTTTACCAGAGATATTTAGCATATGCATCTCAGAAAAAAAAAAGCTTTTTAGAAAGATTATGTACAGAAAAAGTAGAAGCTAGGCTTTTTTCTTGTACGGCTTCCCAGTACACACAACATAGGCTACCATCCTTTTCATCTCCAAGAGGAGCGAGCCCCTGGAAATGGTGGCTGTAGTTCACGTCTGAGCAGCCCTGCTCTGGCAACACTGCTTCGTGGGACCTTCCACTCCCAGCAGCAGAGGCTGCTGGTCACCACAGGAAAACCTGGCCCAGGCATTTTAAAAGCAGGACTCAACATTTCCCTTCCACACTCACTTGAGAAATGTTCCTGCAGATACACTGGCTCTTTTCATTCAACTACTGGCTTGCTCCCAGGCAGTTTGCTCAAGAATTCAACATATATCCTACAAAATTAAGAAAAGTGAAGGAAGGGAGGGAGGCATTGGGCGGGATGGGTGAGAATGTTGAAAGAGGTGACACCGATCAAGATGCATTGTACTCACAAACTGCTTTGTTGAATGGAAACACCTTTGTACAACTACATAAAGATAATATTTTTTTAAAGAAAGAAAGTTGCACAGCTGGGTACTAGTGGCTCATGCTCATGTAATCCTAGCTACTTAAGAGATTGAGATCTAAGGATGGATTTGAAGTCAGCCCAAGCAGGAAAGTCTATGAGATGCTTACTTCCAATTAATCACCAAAAATCTGGAAGTAGAGCTGTGGCAAAGGTGGTAGAGTACTAGCCTTGAGCTGAAAAGCTAATGGACAGCATTTAAACTCTGAGTTCAAACCCCCAATAGTGGCACAAAAAGGGGAGTAAGGAAGGAGAAAAGGAAGGAAGGAAGGAAGGGAGGGAGGGAGGGAGGGAGGGAGGAGGGAGGGAGGGAGGAAGGAAGGAAGGAAGGAAGGAAGGAAGGAAGGAAGGAAGGAAGGAAGGAAGGAAGGAAGGAAGGACACAAAACCTCCTTGTCTCTCTGGTTTATACCTCCCTCCCTTCGTGTTTAAATGCCCTGTAAGTTTCTCAGAAACTGGAGAATGGGGAAGTATTTGTGCTTCACCAGCCTGGGTCCACATTCAGTATCTGTGCACTTGAATGTGTGTGTGTTCACCTGCGGGCTGTGGACCAGGAGGAGCTGGGCTACTCTCTATGTCTTTGCCTTCCACTGTTCTCTCAACTTGCTGAAGCGGATTTTTCCTCTTCTTCTCATTTGTCCTTTTTTGGGGGTGAAGTGGGGGAAGTGTGAAAATTTAACTCTTGGTGATCACTCATTTTAAACTTCTTTACCATTTATCCCAAAGATGCTTAGGCACACATCCAATGACTATGAAAAGTTTATCCTAACCTTCAGCGCTTGCTACTCAACAAGTAACCGTGATGGTGTCTTTGCTTGTTAAATGAGCAATATTCATCTAAGTGGCTCATAACAGTGTCTGGAATATGGCAACTGTGTCTTTTTAATGGCAATTGTTTCTTGGTACTCTACCTTCAATATTGCTTGCGTTTGAACAGCCTCTGGAATTACTCAGGTTTTCCATAAACAGCCTTACACAACGGACGTAGAACAACAAAATAAAGTGGCATAACTTAGAAAATAAGAAAGTTTTCACAGCAATGGAAAAGTAAGAACAAAATAAAACTACAGAGCAAGAATAGACAAAGATTCAAGCCAGGGGCTGGTGCTCATGCTTGCAATCCTAGCTACTCAGAACTGGAGGATTATAATAATTCAAGGCCTGCCAAGGCAAGAAAGTTCTGGACCCCATCTCTAAGACAGCCAGCAAAAAAGCAGGGATTGAGACATGGCTCTATTTGTAGAGTACCAGCAAAGCAAGCTTGAGACCCTGAGTTCAAACCCCAGTGTCACCAAATAATTACTTTAATTAGAAATTTAAAAATAGAAAAGGCAATTGTTGCTTCCACTAACCCATAAGAATCTCACCCATTCTGTACTTGTCCAGTGGGATTCTTCCCCAATTCCCCCATCGAGAGGCCCTAAATTGGTGGGTTGCAGGGCCCATTAATGCATTTGTAACCGTTGCAGCACTGGTACTGTTGTGCTGGGCCTATGATTTAGGAGCCACTATCCTCCCTTTGAATTCAGGATCTGAATGTAAATATAGTATACATCTGCTCAAATCAGGTCATGGTCCAGTTTGTCAATCAATGTCAGTCACTGCATGTGTCTAGGGGCATCTGTGCATCCAGCAGGCACCTCTCTAGGTCTGAATTTGGGTCACTGACACAGATAAGCACCCACTGCCTCAGGGCATATAAAATAAATTGATGCATCAATTAAAACTTAGGTTAGGTAATGAGCCCCCCAGCTCTTAGGTTCTTTCTTTTTTTTTTGTTTTGTTTTTAGGTTCTTTCTTAATCCATATCAATTTAAAAAATCTTGGGGAGTTTGAAAAACAAAAACAAACAAACAAACAAAACAATGCCTGTCCCTTCTCCAGGGATTCCGTGTTTGTTAGCCTGGAGTTGCCCCCAAGGCATTTAGTTTAAAAACTCTTTCTGGGTGATTATCATGTGTAACGGGGGCTGAGAACGACCACTATGATCGACATCAAGTTGGACTCCACTGCCCAGGTATCTTGAAGTTTCGAGGAATTTTTGAGGTAAAGAAAGGGGAACTATTAAGTAGACAGGGATAGAAACTGGCAGACATAATACATGGTAGACAACGTGTAGCCCATTATGGTGTTTCTTGCTCCCATAGGGCCTTAGACTCCTGCTCAAAATGGCACTTCTGGATGTCCACTCAAACACTTCTTCCCACAATGCCCTGGGTTCCTGCTCAAAATCCTATGTCAGTAATGAGGTCATGCCCCATACATGATTGAGCATGACCAATCAAATTATACTTCCACATTCATGCCCTGAGATAGGGGCCACCAAAAAGAGCTGGTGTGGTATGCGCATAAGCTATCAGGCAATCATTACAAAGCCCATGAAAAGGAGGTCACCCAGGAGAAAGATATGAGAAGAGCCCCGGCACTACCATAACTGCCCCCAATTAGACCTCAACAGAGTCCCAGCTCCAAGGCCCCTCTCCCTGGAGAGTCCGGACTCTATTTTTTCTTTTAATAAACTCAACACTTTACTACACTTTATTATGTACTGTGCTCCCTATTCTTTACTTGAAATGGACCCATACCTCTAGATAGCATCATTTTATTTAGGCATCATAAAAGATGGCGTCAGAAGTGTTGCTAACATGAGGTTTATTTTCCTTGGTACTCATCTTATGTTTGGCCATTTCACTTTCAAAACCACAAAATTACATTAGCCCAGCAATTACACTGACCTCGGGGACTCATAACCATTCTAAAGACCATCTACTTGAAATGTTCACAATCTGTAGAGGAATTTTGCCTAAGTGTGACTTCAAGCTCATAAAACTGGATCCCTTTCATTTATAGCATCATAATGGAACGATAACTAACATTTACTGTTAACTTGTTCTCAGCCATAGAGCTCAGTGCTTTTCATAAATATCCATACAATAATCCTGTGAAATAGCTATTGTATTTCTACTCCACAGATAAGAAGTCAGAGTTACAGTCCAGTTAACTCCAGTTAAGTCAGGGTTAGATTCCAGTTAACTCCTTATAACCACTAGATATTCCTTCTATAAGAATCATAACTTTCATCTTTTTTTATCCAATATTTTGAGGATTTAAAGATTTGAGGCTGGGCACTGGTGCTTCACATCTATAAGATGAGCTACTTAGCTGAGATCTGAGGATCTCAGTTCAAAGCCTGGGTAGGAAAGTCCATGAAAATTTTATCTCAGATTAACCAAGACAAAACTGGAAGTAGAGCTGTGGCTCAAAGTGGTAGAGCACTAGCCTTGAGCTTGGGGCTAGTAGTCAAGGGTTCAAGCTCCATGACCCACTGTCCCCCACCCCAACAAAAAAGATTTGAGAAAACATGAACTAAAGTAAAACTGAACAGGGTAAAAATGAGTCATGCCTTAGAACCAAATGTCTGTACATTGGCTAATGGGAAGGCCACCAAGTTGGCTTTAAATATTTTAGAAATGGAGAATAAAAATAAAATCACAAACTTAACTGCACATTGGCCTTGGGTTAAAAAAAAAGCATAATTTAGAAATACCTGAAAAGTTCTGGAGGCTTCTTAAACAAGCACACGGATTAAAGAAGTGTCTGCAAGCACATGTTCATGATTTATGAAGAACAGAGCTCTGGACTCCATGAAAATCACAAATTAAACTATCTGCTCCTACCTCATGACACACACTAGGAATTCTAGCCAGATCTACCATCTTCAAACACTCCTGTACTCCCATTTCTAATATATTGTTCCACCATTGTCAATTCATTCCAGAAGAATACTAACAGCAATGGAGCAGGGTTTTGCTCATATTTTCTCAGCGTCCTAGAATGTAATTTGGATGATCTGGATTTAGGAGTTCCACAAAGTCTCCTTCATACTCTTATGCCATAAAGTCACACCTGCTTTGCTCCCCTCCCCAGACTTGAAGGAATGTCTTCTCAATGCCTAGTTTTCCCTTGCTGGATATCACAGCATGCAGTTGATAGGGCTATGTCCACAGGATGGCTGCCAGATCCACAGTAAGGCCACCATAAACTGAAATAGCAAGGCTGCTCCCTGCCAGGTGCTCAACATAGTGGCTACTTCTTTTTTTTTTGTCAGTCCTGGGCCTTGGACTCAGGGCCCGAACACTATCCCTGGCTTCTTTATGCTCAAGGCTAGCACTCTGCCACTTGAGCCACAGCGCCACTTCTGGCTGTTTTCTATACATGTGGTGCTGGGGAATCGAACCCAGGGCTTCATGTATTCGAGGCAAGCTCTCTTGCCACTAGGCCATATTCCCACCCCTAGTGACCACTTCTGCTTGCACTTCAATGCTAGTTTGAGAAAAGTAAATTCCCTCATGGCCACTGAAATGGTCAATGGGTCAAGGCAATGCTTTATTATTTCTATTTATGAGGCAGCACAATAGGAAACTGACGGCCAAAAATGTTTTTATTTTCTTCTCATCTGAAAAAGACATACTGTTAAGGCCTTTCTTAGTTTATCTGGATTACTTAAAATTGGTAATTCATAATAGACAATCAAGCCATAGCAGGATGGGGGCCTAAACCTCAGAGGTGGTATAGCACCTTTTGAGCTCCTTCTTCGCCTGGTAGAAGGGAAATTCCCTCCAGGTGCTCTCAAAAGGGCACTGATCAGCCAGGCATTGGGCTCATTCCTGTATTCCTAGCTGTTTAAGAGGCTGAGATCTGAGGATCCAAGTTTGAAGCCAGCCAGGATAGCAAAGTCCGTGAGACTCTTATTTCCAATTAATCACCAAAAACCCCCACAAAGAGCCAGGAGTGGCTCTGTGGCTGAAGTGATAAGAGTGTGAGCCGTGAGTGAAAAAACTCAGAGATAGCACCCAGGCCCTGAGCTCAAGCCTCAGAATCGACACTAATAAATACATGAATGAATAAATGAATGAATGAATGTTAAAAAAGAAAAGAATAAAAGGGCACTAATCCCATTCACAAGTGAAGCCCTCCTGACTTACTTCTCATAGTCCTCACATTTATGGGACGATAAACCACATATGAATTTCAGAGGGAAACGAACATTCAAACCACAGCTGTCGATTTAGTGTTTTGAAGGACTTAGTACAAGACCTAAGCTAGGATAGAATTCTGCATCATCAGAAAGGATTCTTTCATCTAATATTAGTCTGCCCAGAATACTCACTCCTCTCCTCAGTTACCTGTTTTTGTTTCTATCTTCAGAATTTCATCTGAATATCAGTTCCTCAGCTGAGTCTTCTGACCACTCACCTTGTGATTCCTGTTTACATACTCCAATTGTGTGCCTCTCTGTGAGATGAAGAGTTTAATGACAGTAGATACTCTGTCATTCCAGACTGTAAAGCAAGGCTTGGTGAATGGTGCCAGTGGTATGGCATTGGTACCAACTATAACCAATGCTAGCAAGGTTGAGACAGGCAAGCAGTGAGTTAGCATGTCTGTTGAGATGCATCCGGAGAGTCATGGAGGTGCAACTCGACTATGAAGTCAGGGGTCTGTGGTGAAGAGGGTAAAGAAGCTAAATTTATCCTTCCTAATAGTCAAAGCGTGGAGATGGTTTGAATGTAGGAAATGTAGGAGTAAAGAGATGGTCATGTACTTCCAATAAAAGAAAAGAGATCATGTCCTCCTTGATACAGAGTCCAGGAAGAACCAAAATGGGCAGAACGTTGGCACTAACCCCAAGCAATCTTGCCTGGGCTTTGCTAACATGCTATTTTACCATCTGCACACGTTTCCCAAGATGGTATATCTGCACAGAGATCACCCTGCAGGGGCCAAGAATGAGAAATTTCAGGAACAAAAAATTTCTAGAGCAGGACCCTCAAAATGGGTCAATAGAGGTCCAAACAAAGAATAAAAGGGTCATCAGAAAGAGAAATGGTCATCAGAAGAGCAAGGGGAAGCCAGGTATGGTGGTACATACCAGTAATCCCAACACTTTGGAGGCAGGGTCAGGAAAATTGTCAGTTTGAGGCCAGCCTGAACTACAGAGACTCTGTCCAAATAAAAAGGGAGGTAGGGAGTAAAAACAGACAATCCTGCCTAAAAAGTAATGCAACAAGACTGTTTCTCCTTGGTCATATCTCGTTGGCCACGCTAGCACCTGTGGGCCTGAGAAAGATCACCGTGGCAACAAAGTACCTCAATATACATGTTTTCTGTCTCTGTCTCTGTCTCTCTTGAACTCAGGGCATACATACTGTCCTTGAGCTTCTTTTTCCCCTCAAGGCAAGTGCTCTGTTGCTTGAGCCACAGCTATACTTCCAGCTTTTTGGGTAGTTAACCGGAGAGAAGATTCTAAGGAGTTTCCTGCCAGAGCTGGCTTCAAACCTGGATCCTCAGATTTCAGCCTCCTGAGTGGCTAGGATTACAGGCATGAGCCCCTGGCACCTGGCTATACATTCTATTTGTAACACACACACACACACACACACACACACACACACACACACACACACAGCTGTTTTTGGCTCTGCTCAGTCAAGCACATTGTGTTTGGAATATGAATCTCCTGCAGCTATCTAGTTGGTGGCTGAGACAATAGGTCCACAGAGGCATAGAGAGAAAGAGAGAGACAGCGTAGGTGGCTATATGGTAAAAGAAGATCCAGACAGAGAATCTTGTACCTTCACCACTGCCTTATTTATGCAGAGCAGAGGACTCCAAGTGGTGGAGTCCATGAAAAGGCCCCAAAGAAAGTGCTGTGTGAAGGCTTGGCAGAAAAAGGTGTGTGTAAATGCTGCCATTGTTTTAGGTCATGTTTTGGCAAAAACTATGTGTTACTCAAACAAATTTGGAAACATTTGTATAACTTGTTGAAAAGTTCCCAAATGGAGAATTTCAGTGTTTTAAAAGCTTTTAGTTAAAAAGTATAAAACTCTAACACACGTTTTGACTAGCTTGCATCTGAAATGGATGGAAATTCACTAGCCAGATTTCAAAGAAAATCTTAGCAGAATAGATCAAGAACAAATAATGCACACGGTGACTTACTATGACCAGCAGGGATCTTCCATCAAACCATCACTGGAGTTTGGAAATTACTTTCCCTCAACTGTGACTGCAACAAACCCAGCCATGATATTAGGCTGAACTTAAAAGTGGCATCTAAATGATCACAACCTTCAAGCAACATTTAAAATAATGAGGTGTTTGATGGTCTCTGTAAGAAGACTAGATTGGGGTAGGAAGAGGTAATGGTAAAGCACTTATCTAGCATGCATGACAACCTGGGTTTGATTCCCAGAATCACAAAACAAAGACCCCACTGGATTGCAGCTTTATCCTTAATAAGCCATTTTACTTCTTGCAAAACTTTTGTTTGATAATGACAACCTTGTGCACACACAGTTTGTCATTCCATCTGGTGGTGTAAATTCAAACACTTTGGCATGTGGGTTTACCATTTCAACTGGGTAATTGTTTGGTTTGGAGATCCAAAGGCATGCGTCTACAAAGCCTGGATACTCTGAATTTACTTCTTCATTTTTGTTAGCCATTTTAAATAATGGCTGTTGTGGCCGCTCTGTAATAGAAATGTTTACATTCTCTTAATCATCCTAATAATTTCTAGAGATGACAACAAAAAGCAAAAAAACCCCACAAAGATAGAAGCAGGTTTCATTTCTACAAATTTCTGTATTTTTTTCCTTCTAAAAACAAACGCAGTTTTCTAAACTTGCATTTAAGATTTCATAACTTGCTAAGAGCCAGCATTGCACCTAATGAATAAACATTACCTAATCCAGTCAAAGCATTCCTCCACCTCCAAGTCCACACATGGGTGTGGTGTCTGAAGTGACCCCAGTTTTAACTGCTGCTAAACTAAGATCCAGGAGGTATGAACCCATTTGAGCACTCATGATACCGATTACCCTTTGAGTAAGTTTCCCTGCTTTATAAGTTGAAGTAATCAAAAATGGTCCCTAAATCTCAGTAGAATTCAAGTCGGGTGGTGTCCAACTACTAGGTATGCAGGAGACTAGGGGCTGCTCCACCTCCAGCTTCTCCTCTATAGTCAGGTGGAAGTGGGTCCCCTAGCACCCCGCAGAGGTAGGTTTCCTCCAGCTCTCCCAGTCCACTACTCTTTGGAGCCATGCAAAATTCACTCCTGTGTAGAGGTGTCCCACGTCTCAAATGTTTTCACTGATGGAGTTAGGTATAGTCATACTTAGACCCACAAGTGCTCAGGCCTTTACTCATGGGCTACAAAGCAAAAATCCAGAGTTCAAAAAACATACACACACAAAAATAGGCATAAATTGTTTTATTGCTTTGTTGTTTCTTGGTGCAGTCATTGTTTTTGAATTGTAGTAATAAGATGGCCAAAATCTGACATTTATCAAATAGCAAAATTTGATTTGGAAAGACACACTCAAGTGTTCACTCCTGTGTCTCTGGGAGAGAGACCAATGGACTTGTTACGTTTGAGACCCACCCTCCTTTGATCCAGGAGCAGCAGGGAGTATAAAACCACACCCACCATTTGGAAATTACAACGACTCCAAGTATGGTGACCCTTTCTTCTATCTCAGGCTTAAAAGAGAACCTAACACCAAGAGGGTCCAGAGACTTGTGACAAGTGGAACAGGTTATGATTACAAGGTAATGACCAGAAAAAAAATTTGCTGTTTGGGAGGCCACCTGTGTCACACAATCTTTCTCTAAGAGCTCTAAGAAAATAGCCCCTTCTAAGTACACTGAGAGGCCCCCTAAACAGTGACTAGCTAAACACAGGGTGACCAGGAGCAGCACTTTGCTGGAAGGCACAGGGTCCTCAGCATCCTGAGAAAAGATGTGTTATGGTGTTCCGAGTTCCATTCAAAACACACATCCCACCTTTGAAAAATTGTCAGTTGCTATCTATCTGATTGCCATTTTAGCCTGGTCTCTTTTCAAAGATCCAGAATCTTGGGCACCCCTGAAAATCCTGACCCTTCTGTAAGGAATCAGATCTCCAAAGTGTTGATACTGCAATACATCATACAACAGGTAAAAATAAATACATGACTCTAGTGTGCACATGAAACCATCACAAAGAAATAAATATCTAAGACCCCACACTGCAGATCACACACTAGCAATAACTGATGGACTCTAGAAACTGATTTTCCCATAAAACACGTCATGACTTTGATCACCTCTACTTAAAAGGATAAGCAAAAACATATGAAAACACTAATTTTTTAAAGACAAACCTTCTCTAAGTACTAATGACAGTGATCAAATTTGCTAAATAATTCAAGATGTCCAATTTAAATATATCTTTCTTTCCTATGGTCATTTTAGGTTTCCATATCAAGAATGGACAGACCACAGGGCACCAGAGGCTCTTACTAGTGACTCAGGAGGCTGAGATCTGAGCCAACCTGGGCTTTAAGACTCTTATCTCCAATTAACCACCAACAAGCCAGATGTGGAGTTTGTGAGCCCTGATTGAAACAGCTAAGGAACAGCACGCAGGTCCTGAATTCAAGCCCTAGTACCAGCACAAAATTACAAATAAAAAATGGACAGACTATGGCTAGCTGCACTTCCTTAGTGATCACACAAGCTCTTTCTTGAAGAGTGATAGATTTACATTTTTGTCTTGAGACCTTTCTACTTTTGTAATCCTAGTGTTATGAATGCTATTTGCAAACACTGTGTCACTGAAAAAGGAAACATCGAAGAAACATAAAGGTGCCTTTATTCATGTCCATGCCATCTAAAGCAACTGAGAACAGTAATCAGGATTGTGAGAAGGGACAAATCATAACCTAAAACAACAAAAACAGTAATAAAAAAAAGCTCTGGGACGTCTGTCCTCTGAATTGCAAGTGTGAGCTCAAAAGAATTTGCACACTGGTGAACTAGTTTCCTCCCTGAGAAGTGCGCTTTCCCATTGTCTGCCTCCAGCATATGTGTCTGTGTGGGTTAAGGCCTGGACAGTGGTGGGATGGTGTGCAGTCTCCTTCCAGAGCTGGGCTGGGTGCAGTCAGGCTCCGGGGCCCTCACTGGCCTCAGCGGGCGGCCTCCGCAGCTCCTCCACCATCTGCAGCAGTGCAGACCGCTCCAGCTCCAAAGCCAGCGTGGCCTGCTTCAGCTTGCTTTCATTGCTCAGCAGCTTCTCTATGGTGGCCTCGAGGCTTTGGATTCTGCCATTTGCCACCTGCAGAGTGAAAGGAGGGATGAGATTGTACCTGTCGGTGAGGACCCAGGAGGGTGTCCCTGAGCACTTGGCCCTCCAGCCACGGAGATGCTTACCAGAGTTAGCCTCTGGTTATTCTGGCCACACAGGTTTTTCTCAGCTTCCCATGTGGACAGGCTGAGCCAGACCGTCACAAATGGCAATGTCCTACAGCACCTTCCCTGCTGTGGCATCTGACTACAAAGGGAATTTGATCCCAGGTCACCACCATAGGCAGGACCACAGTGATGGCCAAAGCATGCTTCGGGGACACACAGGCTCCTGCTGTGTTGAGCCACTGTTCTGACTAAACCATGTATGTACATGTACAAACTGATTTCAGATAAAACAGTCAAAATGATTTCTATATGAAGTTCTATGCAGTAACAGCTCCCTAGCATGAAATTCTTTATATCCCTTGGAGTAGCAAGACATCACTGTAGGATGCCCGGGATGGCATCCTGCTGAGAGCTCTGCACTGTCTCACTCAGTGGCCACCACGCCCTGCATGTGAGGCTGAGCAGTGTCCCTCCTGTCCTAAAGGAGGAACAAAGCTCTCAGTTCACATCCTTAATGCAGAGCATGCTACCAGTGACAGAGAAAAGAAAGCTTTCCAATGCTGCCCTGGCAATGGGGCCTCTTCCCTAATCCTCTAGTGACACTGGGCTTCCCTGAGAACACCACAGAAGCTCTAATATGGCGAGAGGGGTCTTTCTGTAGAGCTCTGGAAGGTAAGGGTTGCTCTACCTCATTAATCCACTTTAGCTCTTCACATGACCCCATTAATTTCAAGAACTTTCTTGCTTCTCACTTAAAAGCCAAGAAAAAAAAGTGCTTTTGAACTTATGTACCCTTGTGGCAGACAGACAGTCTACAGACTCAAAGTCAAGCTTCAGCTGTGCCACTGGAATAATCAAAAGGGGTAAAACGGCTGAGAGTCGTTCCCTGTCAGTTTGAGAGATGAAGATGGACATCCCAGCACACATCTCTAAGAAGCACCTGCGATCCTCAAAATCCGCCAGCATGTCCCCCACAGCTCAATAAACAACAAACTAACTTGCCTGGTCATTTACCATTCTGCATAAATGGCAGATCTCGTCAGCAAGACTGAAGAAAACAATCTTCTCTCTCACGGGGTTTGACTTTCAGTCCCTAGCTCAGGGTCGGTAGCTGCCATGAAAAAATCTGTGTATTTCTATCTGCCAGCATCAGGCATGTCTATGCAGTTATCTTATGTGCAGCTTCTAGAACTACAGTTTCTTATTTTTGGAGAAAATCTACTTCATACTTATTCCACCCATTTATTTTAAATGAATAAAAGACTGTGTGTCTACTTCAGACACATAAGAATTTAATAAATGTATATAATATATTAATGTATAATATATCGGATATTATATATATGTAATATTTATGTATATTGTATATAATGCTGGCTTTGAACTCAGGGATTGCTAAGCCATGCTTTTTGCTCTGGTTATATTTGAGATAGGATCTAACATTTTTGTCTAGGCCTGTGCCTGGACTCTCTGATTCTCCTAATTTATTCTTCCTGTAGTAAATAGGATCACAGGCATGCACTACCACATCCGGCTTCTTCCACTGAGATGGTGTCCCATGAACTTTTTTTGCCTAGGCTGGCCTCAAACTTCTATTTTCCTGATTCTGTTTCCCAAGCAGCTATGATTACAGGCACGTTCGGACATTGCACCCAGCTGTAACACTTAAAGGTATACAATTTTATAGCCATAGCACTAAACTACTTTCTACCTACCCCTCCTCAAAAACAAAAAAACAAAAAAACAAAACCCTTGTGGACAGTAGCCTAATAGAGGAAACCTTTTATGTGAGCACTGCTTGTCTTAACAAGCCAAATGCACTGTGACTGTGAATGTGAGCTCCCTCAGAAGTGCTCCATCATGTATGCTTCAGAAGCCACTGAAAATGACTATCTCTTTGTGCCCCCATCCCCCCATACCAGGCTCTCTTCTGGTTACAGCTAATACAGGGGAATGTATATAGGCCTGATTTCAGTTAGGACAACTCAAACTTAGGGAACAAAAAAAATTAAACTGTGGTTTTGGTTTGGTCCAACTCCTCTACAGCAAATATCTACTAGAGCCTACTAGGATAGATGCTTGTAGGAGAGGAATGCACTTGATTTATTTATTTAAAGTCCAAGACCAGGACTAGAACTTGGTACCTGACTCTTTCACTTATTGGATAGTTCTTTGCCAACTGAGCCATGCCCCCAACCCCAAGGAATGCACTTTAGACTGAGGCTGCACCTGGAACATCAGGCTGTCAAAAGCCGACCTTTCTACATACAGCATGGCCAAGCTTTCTTTATATGGACAGGAAGAGATAGAGGTGCTATTCTATGGCCAGCCTAGGGCTCCATAAAACACTGGAAAAACTCCAAGAACCTCCAAGTAATTTTCAGCACTACCTATGATATTAAAAGGTAGAATGCAGGGCTACCATATGCTAGCTGTCTGAGAAAGAAGCAGCATTCTGAATAAGGTCTTTCTGTGCCTGTCACCCAGATGAGGGAGCAGGGTGGACGGTCTGTCTGGGGTGACCGGTCAGTGTGAGTGGGACCCTCACTTGGCCTGGCAGGTCCAGGCCTCTGGATGGCATGTTGGTGCTCACTCTGTCTCTCCCTCCGCTCTCACAGGCTTTAATGCCTGTCTTCTGTGTGTCCTCTACTACATTTATCCATGTCAAGATGGAAGATTCTAGAGGGGAGAACTGTGCCCTTTGCTAATCAAATCTCTGCATCTGTACCAAGGACTCACATATACTGATTACATGTTCTGGTTTATTCTGTTAGGTAGATTTCTGTATTGCTTCCCGTCCTCGTCACCCCTGGGTGGACCTAGCTTGTTCTGCTCATGGCAGTGAAGGCTCTCAACTCTCTTGTCATTGTAAACAGCACAACTGCTGGCATTCAGCTAGTGCCATAGCATGTGGGGCTAAGAATGTCTCCTAAAAGAGTAAGTGCAAAAAGAACCTCTCAGAAAGCTCCAGGACTATTTGACCTTAGCAAGAACATCTGTCTGCTCTCTAATAAAAAAGGACCAATTCTCTTGGGATACTTTGATCACAACTACAAACAGACACGGGTGAGAAAGGGCCTCCAGGCATGGGAAAGTCCAGTCTGCAGTTGCCTTTGGTGAGTT
Organism: Perognathus longimembris pacificus; assembly: GCF_023159225.1. NCBI lineage: Eukaryota > Metazoa > Chordata > Mammalia > Rodentia > Heteromyidae > Perognathus > Perognathus longimembris. The sequence continues at coordinate 37,800,432 of NC_063176.1, forward strand.
AATGAGCTACTATCTGCCTTAGTTCAGGAAGCTGCTTTAAAAATATGCTTACCTGCAATTGTTCTAGGAGGTCAAGGTTCTGTTTGCGTAAGCTGCTGTTGGTTTTCTCCAATTTATCCATTCTTTGGTTGTCACTGAGAGGAGAGGAATCAATAAGTTCTTCTTGAAGCACATGGTACTCAACCTCATAAGCTTGTAACTGTTTAGCAATGTCCATCTCAAATACCTGTTAGGTACAGAAAAGTTATTAGGCTCCAAAATGAGAATGATCACACACACACACACACACACACACACACACACACGGGTGTGCCCACATGATCATGTGCATCTGCCTTTATTTCTAGATCAGCAGTCCTAGAATTATACATAATAGGTCAGGACCAGTGGCCATACTGAGGAGGTGATTGTCTTACTTCAGAAGAAAGAATATAATAATCATCTAGAATATTTACAAGGAGGTTCCTATATTTAGAATACAGGAATACTTAGAATATTTACATGCAAGTTCCTGATACTCATCTTCCAAAAGCCAAATCTTGTTTTTGAAAGAACTTAGAACAATTTATTTTTAGTTCTTTTTTCTCTGAAAATTGTTATAATAGACACATCAACTATGGGTTACAAAGAAGAAAAAATCCCCAAAGAAGCATACCCTATCTGCACAGTCACTAGGTTAAAGTTTAATTATAAATCAGCTGGGTTTTCAGAGCTGCAAGAACAGCTATGTAATGCAACAGCTTAATAAAACCTCTTTGCACAGAGATTTGCAGAAATGAGCCAAACCCAAATGTCACCCACACGGATGAGTGAATACAAAACAATGCCTAGTTTTCTCCCTTCCCATAATAGCAACAGTGATGACCAAACCACTGGTGTGAAACACAACCCCCAAATGCACGGTGACTCAAGGAAGGACAGCTCTACTCCCTCCTGGTGAGTAGGCAGGGGGCAGGGCTGAGCGAAGCAGGGCATGAGGGGAGTCAGAAGACAGATAGTGCAGTCCCCAGCATCCCCATCCCCTTGGCTCTGGATATCCCTGTTGCTGGGCTCCGCCACAACATGGATCTGAAAGGCTCCTAGAATTCAAGGTCAGAAGCGAGTTCAGAGTGTTGGGGACTCTCAGTTTTGGCCTTGGTGGGGGAAGGACGACAAGAGCTCCCAAGATGATGCCCTTCCCCCAGCCTTGGGACAGTGTTGGGGCTAGCCACTCCCACCTTCTGGCCTCAACCGGAAGAGAAGACCCCGCCCCTGGGGGAGGCAGACATGTGCCACCATGATGGGGGTTGTCCAGCCCACAAAGGAAGTTTCATGACATCACCTGATGGACACGGTCTTTAGCCTATGAGTGGCCCTTTGGCCAGTCCCCCTCCTTTCCCGCCATTACCACTATATAAACCCCCCTCCCAATTAAATCCTTTGAGACCCATTCAAACATCCAACCATCTCCCCGACATCTTTGTCCTGCGGCTCCTGACACATTATGGGGGGCCGAGGAAGGGATTTCGGCATCCCACTTCAGCTTAGAGCAGCCCGGTAAGGACACAACTTACTCCTTCTGCCGGTATGAGGGTAGGGCAGAGTTTCTTTCACAATTTGAGGTTCAGGCATTTCCCCGGGAGATAGGGGGGAAGCGGTCCTAGAGACCCCAACATTTGGGCATCTCCTCCGGAGAAGTGAGGAGAAGGGATCCAGAGGACCCGACATCAGAGAATGGGATTTGACTTCCAAAGAGCAGAAACCGCCTCTCTGCTGCCTTTTCTTATGAAATGAATGCCAACATTAAAAAAAAAAAAAAAGTAGAAAATGAGCTGCCCCTCATGGCACCTGGGAGCATTCACATCTTCCTGGATACCAACTCTCAAAAGTATGCTTATTTTTTCATCATTTCCAAAAATCTTATTTTACTTTCTCTTTGTTGGGATGTTAGTATGTCCTCCATTTTGGCTTAGCAACCTCCATCTTAGGTTCTCAGCCCTTTCCCTGAAATAAGGTGACTAGACCTGACCACAATTGTTAACCCCCACAGGAGCCCCGCAGCCCCCAAATGCAGTGTCAGAATGCCTTGCGCTCAGACCTAACCTCAACTGTTGCAATCAGTACATACTGCCCTGGCTACCTGCTATCTTTGCCCCCCGCCCCCCCCCCCCAACAAATGCAGAGTATTCCCCACCCATAGTGGAATTTTCCATCCCTAGCCCATGGCCCTATAAAGATGCCCCCTTTGCACAAAGACAAGTATTGGGCCCAGCCTCAAAGGCACAGCCTTGTCAGCCTGCTGACCATAAACTTTGCTGTACGTGACTTGGTTCCCCCGCACCCCCACCCCACTCCCCCCCCCCCCCCCCCCCCGCCTTCAGTCTTATGGGCTGGAGCTTTCAGGATTAAGTTTCTGATTCCTTGTTTTCATTTTAATTCAGTGATTAATACTGAGTAGGCTCAAAAGCAATTCCATGCCTGCAAATTAATATATATGACACAAGGAGGGGCAGTGATAGAGAGTAATTTACCATCCTGAACTGATTTAAAAAAATAATTTCCACGAACATTATTTTATTATCCTGAGAGAAAGTTAAAAGATGAGATTATTGATGTCTTCTAAAGAACAACATTAAGATCTAATAATCTGGGTGCTAAATTTGAGTGTGGATAGAGGTTTCAGCCCAGACAGACAAAGCGAAGAGACTCTTATTGCCAAATAAGCAGAAAAATACTGAAAGTGGAGGTATGGCTCAGGTTGCAGAGCACTAGCCTTGAGCACAAAGGCTTAGGAACAGTGAGTAGGCCCTGAGAGGACCAGCACACACGCACGCATGCACACACACATAAATAGATAATTATAATCTTGGCAGATTGGTTTAAGTGGCTGAAAGAGAGCCTAACAGAAAGTCCTTTGCTGGTTGGCCACACCTCTTGTTTTTATATTAGGTGGTCTTAGTAAAGACATAAATAGATGTTTGATTATTTTAGTGTCTGTTGGAGTCTGCTTTTTGGCCTCCTTTCTTGGTCTGTTTTCTACATATATCCATTCTTTGACCATACTAAGGAGCTTCAGATAAAAAATGAAGCCCCTTTCTCCTGTTTTACCATAAAAACTACCAATAGAAAGTATTTCCTCACAAAGTGACCTATCAAAAATTAAAAGTGATGCAACAGGCTGTACCCCACATGGCAGAACCTTTTTCTTTTTTTTTTGTCCCTCAGAGTGACCATGCAGTCAGCTGGTTACCATCTCCATTTCAGTCCAGGTAGGACTCTCAGGTTTTGAGTCAGCTGTGAATCTGGGGCCCCATTGGCAATTCTCCAAATGACCTTGATCAAGTAAGTCCTTTAACTTCTCTGGCTTCAGTTCCTGGCCACCAATATGGGGCTAATCATTACTGCCTTCTAGCACCAAGCTAAAGATGAAATGGGACAACTCACAGAAGGTTCTAGCACATGCCTGGCAAGCTCCCTTAGGGAGAGGATCTGGTTCTACTCACCTGTCACAGACCTCCCACATTTCAACTTTGTGCCTCAGAACTACAATGGATGCCACATCATGGAATATATGAAGTGTGAACACAGCAAACCCCACAAACCTGAAACCGGAGTCTGTTGTGGCACTGTGTATAACTATAAATACCACACAGAACAAGTGTTATGCACATGATTACTTCCTTTCATCTGCCAAGATTTATTTTTAGACCATTTCCTAACCTGGGAAACCTGGGAACAAAGCCTCTGGCCTATTATGCAGACTGATGACCAGCTAAGGTTAATAGCTCCCAGCTGCAACCAATGGCTACACCCTTCCTGACCTCTCCAATCCCTAGGAATCACCCTGAGGCACAATTATCCTGGTTTAATTGCATCATTATCTTCTGATGGCCCAAAACACAGCCCTTGATTTTATAGTTACGCCCCAGATCTGAAACCAAACAATTCACTGGATAGCTGATGGTGAAAGAGTCCAAGTCCTGGAAAAATCTGTTCAGCCCTTAGGTCAATGACAGTGTCAAGGGACAGAAAAAGGAAAGGTGGCAGGAGGGGCTTCATCCTTGCACATGTAGTGAGCAAGTGACCCATTGTGATGATTCCAGTTCTCTCTCTTTTTTTTTTTTTTTGCCAGTCCTGGGGCTTGGGACACAGGGCCTGAGCACTCCCTGGCTGCTGCTGCTGCTGCTGCTGCTTCTTCTTTTTTCCCAATTCTACTTCTTGAGCCACAGCGCTACTTTTGGCTTTTTCTGTTTATGTGGTGCTGAGGAATAGAACCCAGGGCTTCATGCATACGAGGCAAGCACTCTACCGCTAAGCCACATTCCCAGCCCCTGTGATTCTGTTCTTAGAGAAAGAGCAGAAAGAGTAAGGCCTAATCCTATCTAGGGATCTTGGGTCCTTTTTTGGTTTTTTACATTTCACAATATATTTTAATATATTATTATAATGGTCATGAGTTGAGGGCTTATAGTTACATAAGTCAGATAATGAGTACATTTCTTTTTGAGCAGTGTCACTTTTTCCCTCACTCACAATACATTTGTAAAATATGCTTTCTGCCTTAACTGATTCATGTAAGGCACCCAGGGCCCCTATTGTATATTGTAAACCAATTTACTATTAAAAGAGTAAATATTTAAATACTATATTGTGTTAATTGGATTTGGGGTTTTGTTCATGTTTTGTTTTTGTATTTCCCAATTATGTTCATGAACAGCACCGGTTGAAGATTCCCCACTATTTGCTTCTTCTAAAAAGGAAGGAATTTATAATGCTTCTATTGGATACCATTGACCACTTTTTGGTCACCTCTTAACCAGCACATGCATAAAGTGATTATATTACTGTTTCAATTCAATTTTTTTTCTCTTTTTTTCTGAATAATTACTTATTTATTGTCTTGGGTCCTTTTTTTCTCCACCAAATAAAGAATTATGAGGCAGGGAAAGTGGGAGCAGAGGCAAAGTGAGAGTGAGGCACCAAGGAACATGAGGATGACCTCTTGGGTACTACTGGGTTAGAATATGCCCCTAACCAGAGCCACTGGCTGGGACCTGTGCCACAGGAGGTCCCGTCCACCAGCTTCCCTGGCAAGGAGGAAGATGAGAGTACAGATGCACTGAGGTAAGAGAGTGAGAAATTGGACCCAGAAACGGGTAGTCCACCTGCAGTGCTCTGGAGTCCTCTTTTGTATCAATTGGGTGGGTTTCAGCTGTTCTGGAATCTGGTTGGGTAACTGTCTACTCATCCAAAGGGGTCCTATCCCCTTCTCAGGTCTGCTCCAGAGTTGTCAGGTCTTTGGTTTCATCAGAGCCACCATCTTTATTTCCCAGGGGCCTTCAGGAAGAGAATGGGGCATTATTTCCACAGGGCCGCTGTTTCTCTCTATCTGCCTCCTCTCTTTCTGCCTCTCCCTCAGTCCTATGGTATCGGAGCAAAATACAATCAATGAACAGAAGAGCACTAAGAAGAGGGAAAGCAACATAAGTAGGTATGGTTCCTTTCTTGCACAAGTGCATCTCTGATGTGTCACACACTAAAAGATGTTTTTGCCAGGTCCTGTGAATTAGTTAAAAGTCCCCCAACTTTGAATCTGTGCCCTTTGATCTGAGCTATTTTCTGCTTTGTAATCACCATGGGCTCCAAGAAAGATCAGATTCACAGATAAGCAATCTTAGGTGGAAGGCAAATGGCCCCCCAAACAAGCATTGTCCTCATCTTAAAGCAAACATTAAAGCTCCAAATTCAGGAGACCACTTTTCCTGTTCTGTTCCAGTAATCAAGTGATAACTTGAGCAGAACTCTTATAAGGGAAAAAAGGGAGCTAGCAGTCAACCTGTAATTTGGGGCTGTTTTTTTTGGAGGGCAGGGGCTGTTTTAACTATACATATCTTTCTTGTTCCCTGCCTCCAATTCTTCCTATTTAACCTGAAGCCAATGTCTGAAAATAAGTGCAAGTACTGCTTCCCTATGGCTGCATCTAATAAACCTCTTTTCTTCCCCAGTCATCATGTCTATTTGGCATATAGGAGTGAGTGGCTGGACCTAACTTGGCAAAGTAGGAATTACCCATTTCCCTATGTTCAATGCCTTGACAGTGGAACATTCATTTGGTTTGTTACTGAAGCTACATTAGAGAAAGCATAAAAACCAAAAACGACCAATACAACTTTGTCATCTTATATTTCCTCCCATGTTTACTATCAGTAGTTTTTTTACTTGTAAAAACGTAACATACCTAAAAATTTTTGAAGTTGCTGTATGTTCTTCCTAACTACAAATGTAAATGGCATTCTATCTACTTGACACACCACAGCTATACCTGCCAGTTCTCCTCAGGAGCTGGACATCTGTCAAATATTTGCTTTCTTGGATGACAATTCTAACAGAGTATTGTCATGGTATTGCCTACACTTTGGACGAATTCCTAACAATATATTGTGAGAATTGGGATTATTGAGTCAAAAGAATGTATTTTATTGGCTTGTGGGTTATACTGCCTAACTTCCCATGTGAGAACAAAGTGAAATGCATGTCACTAGCACATTCCGATGTGTTGACTACAGTCTACTTCTGGCATAGTGTGTTGGCATTTAAAAAATATCAGACCGTTAAACCAGTAGGTAAAGCAAGATATGTTATGCATGCAATTAAATTACACATAAAGCTAAATATTTTATGAGATATCTGTGTGTTCGCTGGCTCTCCTTTTCAGTGAGTTGTGTGTTGATGTTATTGGCTCATTTGCTATGAAGACTCAGTTTTTGTCCTGGTAGTCTGTGGACACTGTAAAATGACGCCACTCACTCTGGGTTCTTGTAGCACTAGTTACATATGTTTCACAAACTTCCTAACTCCCAGGCCCTGTTCCCCAAACTGCTAGTCTCAGTGGCACACCAGGGCTGACAGGGCGAGCAGTCTGCCTGGGTGTCAGCAAAAGGGGTACACTGACTGTAGTAAGTTTAAAAACAATGATAAAGGTGACTAAAAGTTGGTCTGCTTTTTATTGTCACCACATGTAGGCAACTGTAAACAATGCCAGTGGAAACAGTTCTCCTAGCTACACCCTAGCTCCTCCTAGCTACTCTTGGTGTGGCACCAACTGTCTTCTTACAGAACTGCTCCTTTTCAACTGTTAATTGCCCAAGAGGAAAGGTTCCCCCAAGGGCTGAAGAGGCTGCCTGGAAGCTGCAGTCCCTTCTCAATAGTTGATTGGGCAAGCTTTAGGTTTCTATCCAAAAAGTTCAAGTACAACAGGGCAGCATACTTCTTAGGAAAGCTGCCTACTGCAGAAATTTCAGATGGGCTGTGAATGTGAATCTCTTGGGGATCTGAGTGGATCTGGTGTGGGATCCCAAATCCTGCCTTTCCAATGAGTTTCTACATGATCTGTTAACATCTCAATGAACAGAGCTCAGCCTCCCAAAGCTACTCTCCAACTTGTCCTGCCATCAACTGTACTGAGGCTTCGGAGTCATCCAGCTCTCACTGGGACAAGACTAGAGCACCAACCTTCCCAATGGTATTATCATTCCCAGAGTTCCCTTCTTTCTGTTTCCATTCACCTGAGTCTTCCCTCAGTAAACACCAGGTCCCACTGAGGCTTCGAAGACTGGGTCTTCTGTCCTAGACTGCCAATCTTGAAACAGCTTCTGACATTGCTCAAGTCCTGGTCATATTGAGCCACTCCTTCCTCCTTCTGGGAACTAGCCTAGGTCCCAGCTGCTCAAATTGAGACCATCTACAGGAAGGCCATTTAATGAAATGGGGTCATAGATGTCACAAAGGACTGCCTACATCCATTCTTCCACTGCAGCCTGTCTGTATACAGGTTAATGCTCTCTCAGATCCCATGAATGTATCCACCACTTCCTCTTGTATGGGCCTCCTAGGCTCAGGCCTTCCCAAAGACAAGAATCTCTTGGCTCTTGGACCTACTTACCATCTAAGGGGAACGGACAGCAGGTTTTACAAGGTCAAGTTTCAGATTCACATGCAGATGGGAAGAAGGGGTAACTGCCTGGAGCTTTATTTATTCATTTACTTTTTATCAAGATTGTCACTGGAATGAAATACTGGGATGTAGTTTTTGTGCAATGTACACAGAATCCATCTCTGAGGGGAAACACACAGCCAGCCAAAAAACTGCTCTGTTGTATTCTGTGCCTCTGGTGTGTGTGACAATCTCATAGTTCAGGGTCAGCAAACTGCAGCCTACAGATCAATTCTTCCTACTGCCTTCTTTTTAAAATGTATTATTGTGACACGGATTATTTCATCCCTTTATGTTTTTTATGGGTCTTCTGTGTTGCAAATGCAGAACTGGACAGCTGTAGCAGACACTTTACAAGCTGCAAAGCCTGAAATATGTTCTGTCTGGCCTTTTTACACAATGTCATGACTAACAGTGACTGAGTTCGTGCTAGGCCCAGCCAGACTCAACCCCCTTAAGATCCAAGAGCAGCACAGGCACCCTGCAGCCTCACTCCCACAGCTTCTGCTTTCACATATGTGATGCTGGTCCCCTACTCATACAGATGGGGATTGGAATATCATGTCCCAAAGTTGTTACAGGAGTCAGTGGAATACTGAGTTCAAACAGAATGCCAAGTTTGGTTTCTTAAATCAAATCAAGGACATGGGTATACAACTGTTCTTTTCCCATGATGGGTCCATTTCTATACTTCCAACCTGATACAAACTAGGAGGCAAGATGAATGTTAGCTGGGACAGCTGTCTATGAACCAGGGCACTCACAGGATGTGGACTTGGTCTAGGTAACCAGAAGTTCTCTGGGTTTGCCCAAGAGCTTACAAAATCTTAGTACATACAACAAAAGCTGTAAGAAGGGAATAAAAGATTGTAAATACATGACGGTAGGTGCTAGTGGCTCAGGCCTGTCATCCTAGCTACTCAGGAGGTTGAGATCTGAGGATTGTGGTTCAAAGCCAATCTGGGCAGGAAAGTCCATAAGACTCTTATCACCAATTAACAACCAAAGAGCTGGCAAGTGGCTCAAGTGGTAAAGCATCAGGTTTGAGCAAAAATGCTCAAAGGACAGTGCTCAGTCCTTGAATTCAAGCCTTAGAACTGGGGCACACGCACGCGTGCACACACCCACACACCACAGTAAACACTCCAGAAATATGAGGGTCAAAGGAGAAATAATCCAGTAGCAAGACACAGGTCTTAATGATTCCAAGGTACTTGGTGTTGAACAGCTGCTAAAGCACTTTGAAGTGAGATGAGTCTGACACCCTATCCTGCCCTTCATAGCAGAGTATCTTCTACGAAATTAATCACAAGAATGCCCTAACGATTGCATGAGGTCACACAACTTGGCCAAAATTAAGGACTCCCCAAGACTAAGTTATTTTCTTTTTTTTTTTCTTTTTTTTTATTAATTGGACATAAATTTTTTTACAAGGTGTTGTGCAAAGAGGGTGCAGTTACATAGTAGGGCAGTGTGTACATTTCTTATGATATCTTACGACCTGTTTTTCTATCCCTTGCCTAGGTCAGGTTGACATATATGCAATATACAATGTATCAAGAACATATACAGTATTCACAGACTTGGTCTCTACTGTCTCTCCATCTCCCTTTGTTAACAGCAAGACTAAGTTATTTTCATGGAGAGGATCATGTCAGCTAAGTTAAAGTGCAGAGATGCAGAGCCCATCAGTTAAGTAAAGGTAAATGAAGAGCAGAGAACTCTTTCATATTGGCACATACAGTGTGCAAAGATACAAAGTAATAATCTGATATAAAACCATGCCAGGCCAGACATGGACCTTTCTTTTTCTGAACTAATACCCAGGTAGAACAGCCAATGAAAATCACAAACACTGGGGCTGGGAATATGGCCTAGTGGCAAGAGTGCTTGCCTCGTATACATGAAGCCCTGGGTTCGATTTCTCAGCACCACATATATAGAAAACGGCCAGAAGTAGCACTGTGGCTCAAGTGGCAGGGTGCTAGCTAGCCTTGAACAAAAAGAAGCCAGTGGGGCTGGGGATATGGCCTAGTGGCAAGAGTGCTTGCCTCAGATACATGAGGTCCTGGGTTCAATTCCCCAGCACCACATATACAGAAAATGGCCAGAAGTGGCGCTGTGGCTCAAGCGGCAGAGGGCTAGCCTTGAGCAAAAAAAGGAGGCCAGGGCAGTGCTCAGACCCTGAGTCCAAGCCCCAGGACTGGCCAAAAAAAAGAAAAAAGAAGAAGCCAGTGACAGTGACAGTGCTCAGGCCCTGAGTCCAAGGCCCAGGACTGGCAAAAAAAAAAAAAAAAAAAAAAATCACAAACACAAATTGCATCTGAATGCAATCTGCTGGAATCATACACTATCCTGGGTTACCAGAGATGCTCAGAATAAAGACTATTTGCCTATCATCCTTACTGGTTTGCTCTATGTTTTCATAATGTGTGGTATAGATTCTAGGCTTAGGAGAAGATCGATTGCTGATGAAACTTCTAGTACATTCTTAGTATGATGTTCAAGTTTGACTATAAAATTAGTTGAATTGAGAGATGCCTAGGAATCATTAAAGCACACTGCAAATATGAAGGATACTGTCCAATAGGCTGGAGTGACCTTGTATAACCAAAGAAAAGAGAAAGTGCTAGCCAGTGCACACAAACTCCATTCTTCCTGAGCAAGCTCATCTATTGTGCCATCATATCTATGGGCAGACTTCAGCTCATTTAGCCTTTCTATAAAGCAACTCTCCAGGGGGTTCTTAGGCCTTCAGTCTGGGTCTGGACTGAATGTTGCTTTTCCTTGTCCAGAGGCTTCCAGTTTCTTGGACTGAACAGATATTGGTTTCTCTGGTTCGCTGTCCTACATAGTAGGCCATAATTGGGGCTATATGGTCTCCCACCATATAAGCCAATTTAACAGATCCTTTTATAATATAATCTACTCCCATCCCTGGCCTTAAGTAGTTCAGTCCATCAGCAGCAGCAGTTATTACTGGAAGATTCTTCCTTAAGAATTGAAATCTGCTTCTGTGCCTGATTCAACCATTTGCCATTTGGTCTAGTTGTAATTTCTGGCTAAATTGATCTCTTAACTTGTAGCATTTCAGAGAGTAATGGCTCTACTGTATATGAAAATGAGGGATGCCAGAAACCTCACATGTGGAAAAGCATTCAGGGGAAAAAAGAAAACCCAATTCAAAATAAGTAAATTTTAAAACTACAGAACAGATTCATAGAATGTATGCTTCCTGTCACAATTTTATTTATTTTCAGTTCATTTTAACTAATACCACTCACCAAAAAAAAAAAAAATTCAAAGTCCTCATTCTACAAATTCCTTTAGTCCTCATTCTACAAATTCCTTTTAACTAATACCACTCAGCAGAAAAAAAAAATCAAAGTCCTCATTTTACAAAAGCCTATATTTTACAAATGTATGTATTTCAGCAGAACTAATGACTAGAACCAAAACTTTTAAATGCAACACACTATGGCTAACTTGTGCTTGTTGTCTCACCCAGTTTTCTTGTGTCTCTTTACCATTCTACCTACAACATTCATACCCAGTCATACCTTTAATCATTCAGCGTTTATTTGTGTTATGCCTCCTGCCTTCCAAGCACCATGCAAGATGCTGTTCAGAACACAAGAGTGGTAGAAAACAGCTCCTGCTCAGAAATGTAAGCTCTATAAAGCCCTTAGGCATTTGCAAGGTTGGGACCCAATCATACCTGGTTGATGGTCTTCTCCATTTGTACCAAGCCCAGGTTGGGTAGTGTGTTTTTTATGAAGTCCACTATGGTCTCTAGGTTTTCATGCTGTAGAATCAAGGGCTTATGGCTACCCAGAAGACTTAAAGCCACTTTAAATATGACTTCTGATCCCTGAAGGAAGATCATATCTGGAAAACAGAGATATGAAGAGTTAAGCCATAACAGATTCTGACAGAATGCCATTTTGTTTCCTTTTCCTCATGTCAGAGCAGGAGGGAGAGAAACCGAACTCTAAACTGAAAATTTTATTTCCTGTTTAAGTGCCTGCTATTTCAGATAGGGTTGTCAAGACAATGCCGAAAATAACAAAAATAATAGATAAACATCTGCTTAGGTTTCATCACGGATACAGATACAAAAATTTCCACTCTGAAAATGAATTAAATTTAAGCAGGCTTCCAAGCTTAAACCGAGAAAGAGAAAAAGGTTTATATTTAAAAAAAAAAAAAAGAAAGAAAAAGGTTTTATTAGTTGAATTTCTCTAGCAATGCTCTGCATTTTAGAGGAGTTACCAAAACACATGATTTTTTGAGTAAAATCAAAAGATTTGTACAGATATGACATAAGAATTGAAGACAGAATAGGTGAAAAAGTCTGCTTCTTCTCATTTGAAATAAAGGATGAAGTTAAAAGTTCTCTAAAAGCTGTAAAATGTCCATACAATTGCAAAAGTCCATTTTAAAACACAAGTATGCTGAATTTCAGTGTAACAATAACTATCACTTGGGATTAAACTATGGATAAAGTGCAAAGAAGAAACTGCAGACACAAACACACGCAAGCACGGTCGTGATCCTGGCAGGGCCATGTAATCTGAGGAAGAAACGGCACCCTTTATGGAGTTCTGCTGGTTTCTGCAGGCAGGCTGGAGTGTGGCAGGGGTAACTGCTTCACCATGACTCCATGCTCTGTATCCGCATCAGCCCCAGAAGATTGTTAGACTAGGGAGGTTTAAACCAAGGACTTATTTGGTGTGCTTGATGAAGAGAAAAACTGGAATGGTGAAGGAGCGACCCTTTAAAGTTTAAACAGGGAGGTAGGGGTTCCCAAACTTAACTGAAGACACTTGCAGGTAGCTTATATGTTAAATAATACCCCTTTCTCTAGAATTTTTATAAATTAAGAATAGTGTGTGTGTGTGTGTGTGTGTGTGTGTGTGTGTGTGTGTGTGTGTGTGTGTGTGAACTCAGGGCCTGAGTGCTGTCTTTGAGGTTTTGTCCAAGTCTAGCACTCTACTACTTGACCAACAGTTCCAATGACCTTCTGGCTAGCTGGAAATAAGAATCTCATGGGCTTTCCTACCTAGCTGGCTTCAAACCTCAATCCTCAGATCCCAGCCTCCTAAGTAGCTAGGATTACAGGCATGAGCTATCGGTGCCCAGCTATGCATAATTTTAGAATAATAAAAAGAATCCTAGTTGCTTTTGAAAGTAGAGATCACACCACAGAGAAGCCTAGCACACAGGATGGGAATCTGCTTCCTCTCCACGGGGCTTTCTTCTTGCCTCTTCCCTGAATTTTCAGAACACCCAGAAACTGGCAGGAAGTTGAGGAAATCTTAAATTCTACTGATCCATCACTTGGCAAATTATTCTTTGCAGCTTGAGAGCAATGTAAAGAACTACTTTTCCTTGAAGATGCCTCAGCATCCCTGTGAATGTGTCATGGGATACTGGGCTCTACTGGACAATCTGCTTTTCCTCTGTGACCTCATGCAGAGTCTTTTTCCTAGACACATTTATTCAAAACAATCCTTCCCTCCCTATCCCTTTCTCCTGGGAGGCTGTGGTCTTTAGGTTGTGGATGCCCTCCACTGCTGTCTGGAACGACTGTACAGTTTTCTGGCCATCAGACTTGTCTTGCTTTCCAAGTGTATTTTTATCCTAAGACCCCTCTGAAGCCTTTACTACTGCAGGTGGCTTCTGGATTTGTGCCTAATCTTTAGTTTTATGTCATCTTGTCTTCATCTCCTTGGGGAAACAGCCTAAAGAAAGAAAGACATCGGGAGTCCAATACTGCAGCTTCCTCAACAAGGCTGAGCCAGCTTCCCCATATTTCAGATTTTTCCATTCAAGGCAGATACAGTTATAAGGTAAACAGAACCATTTATTGCAGGTCCTCTTCTTCCCTAACTATGAATATACAGGAGATGGGCATCTGCCTGTGGCACCAGAGAACTGTTAATTCAGCCAAGTGTGATTACCAGATGTGGTTGCAGCACACACACAGTCGACAGCTGCCTCTTCAAGTAGCACATACTAAATTCGATGTAACCTACTAATTAATATGTGAGCTATGCTGATGCAAGTTGAGAATCTTTTACTTATGTATTAAATAGGGAATCAACAACAAAAGGTTGATTTAATCCAGGCTTCAAGGTTTGTAATGAAATGGGCCCCAGAAAATAAAGCCCAAAGGACAGGATCCTAAATGTAAAACCAAGCTGTCTAGCATCATAAAGTTAGATAGGGTTAAGTCAAGATGCTATATGTAGAAATGGTTTTTAAGAACTCATCTTTTCAGTGGAACCATCTGCGATTTTTATGTCTTGAAAGTTGGGATAGACTAAGCAAAAGAATTCCTAAAATAGTATACACTTGATATGTTTTAAGAGGCTGATTCCTGAAGCATATCCCAATTACATGGTTTTAAGCTATCAAATGACTCTCTATATATGACACATTAAAAGTACCTGATATGGATAATTACCAAGTGTAAGCATCTTCCTCCTTCACAATAAAATGTAAAAAGAACCTGAGTTGTCAAGAAAAAGAATACTTTTATTCTGAAGTAGAGAAAACAAACCATACAAGAAAGGCCTGTGCTTATGGTAGTTCTCTGGGTAGCTCTGCTTTCACCTCAAAACAGTTTTGAGACTCAGCATGTGAACAACTATGTTCTCAAAGAGCAAATCAAGAAAAGAAGATGGCTTGATATGTGAACAATCTAAATCTACAGTGAAGCACAGAAGGGGAAGTGGCCGTGCCATTTAGAAGTATGAGGCAAGTGACATATGACAGGTGTCAGGACAGTCACCCAAACAGAGGTGTCACTCAAAACCCTGACATGGGTGAATCAGAGTGACAGAAGAGAAAATGAAGAGCTAAGGGCATGGAAAGAAGAAAAAGGGGAGAAGGTTATAAAGGAAATCCAAAGGCATGGTCTGGAAGCTGCAGGCTAAAAAGTTGTAAGACGCTAAATGTGAGCAGAGCCACGAGGCAGAGGGGTTGAGGAAGGAAGGTGACTCCTGAGAATTACACCTGTAGATGCTTGACCAAGCAGTCCAAAGATCTGGTGTAGGGAGGGCCTTGTGCTGAGGGTATCTGACCTAAGCACACAAGATGGAGACACCTACGGGAGCTCCAAGACTACAATGGTAAGCAGCGCTGCAAAGTCCTCAAACCAATGCTGACTAAACCTAGACTAGCAAACAATACCTCATCTTTGTGAGAGATACAGCTATAAAAATAAGTAGAGCCACCACTGACATTGACAGGAGAATGCTGGCTCTGACATACACATACACACGTAGGAAGCTCACCAAAGACTCTGGCTACAAATCCCAATGGGAACTGCGAGGCAAACACTGTGAGAAACCAGGGTGCAGCATAGAGGCTGGGGCCAATCTCGTGCTCCTCCAGGTGATTGTAGAGGTCTCTGTGGTAATCATGAAGAAGCCTTGAGAGCTGGTACATTTGGATCTGCAGGGACAGATGTACACAGGTATGAGAATTAGGTTCCTTCTCCACATGCGAACTGGCTCATTCTCCTTAGGATGTGTGAGGGAATTATTAGCACTGTGAATATTCTATTTGGATTGTGGTATCTACTTATCTCAGCTATTAATTTGACTAGCAAACTCTTCATGAGGCACTGAGTGAAGTAGGCCCCAAACACACATGCTGGGCCTCCTAACACTTCCTTTCCCTGTCCCTTTGTTTTCCTTGGCTAGGACTATCTAAATATCTCCTTTGTGCAAAAATTGCAAAAATTTTCTTACAGAGATACATTCTCAGAAAAACTCAAACCCAGGGAATTTGAAACAAAAAGCTTCTGCTAAGAGTAAATGGAGTACATATCACAATTCTAGACAATATGTCCATTGTCCATGTAGCCAGTTCCCTGTATCTCCCAAAGCCACGCACGGCAGGACAAGAATAATTTGTTCAGGTTTATACAGAAAGTATGTGTATCTTGGCAAGGTAAAACAAGAAGGTTTTGTTTCTGGATGAATAAAGTGGATTTTTCCAACTAAAGTTAAACTCAACATCGAGGGTTGCTTCTTCAGAGACTTATCTGGATCTGACAGGAAGTTCACTCCCATTCCTAGAGGACCCTCTGGCTCACAGAGGTCATCGAGCCAATCCAGATTTGAGCAGTCCCATGGCTTGGGACTAAGGACGCAACCTAGAGAGGACTGAAATCTGACTGAGATCCTCCAAAGAGATGTCCAGCCCAAACTTGGAAAAATGAAAACTGTTTTTGGTTGCCTAGATATAAATCCTTGTAACTACCAGCTGTGGCTCTTCTGTATCTAAAAAAAAATCTAATCAACAAAGGCCTGAAACAATTTGTGTGCTATGCTAAATTATACACATTTCAAATACTCTGCTCTCTGTTGACAGCTGCCACACATTAAAGCCAATGGTGGGAATGCAGAAAGAGTCCAATAGCATGTGGAAAGTCCTGCATAGGACAAAACATCCAGTGGACAAAAAGGCTTCTTTTTTACTTGTACTCTTGCTTGGCTTTTTCAACTGAAGATTGGCTCTTTACCACTTGAGCCACACTACTTCTGGCTTTTTTGTGGCTAACTGGAGAGAAAAGTCTCATGGACGTTCCTGCTCAGGCTGGCTTCAAACCATGATCCTCAGATCTCAGCTCCCTAAGTAGCTAGAATTACAGGCAAGAACTACTAGCACCCAGTTAGAGGTTTCCTGTTATGATTCATGATCATGTGGTTCAGAGTCACAAGTTGAGGAAAAGGATTTTTAATTACATAATGTGTTGTTTCCCTCCACCTCCAAAAAAAAAGCCCTTGGCTCCAACAGTACTTTCTAAAGCTCTGAAACCATAGAATTGTTAGAAAATGAACATCTGGACGTATGAACTCACATGTTAAGCTGTGTTGAGAAAGATTCCCAAAGCAGGATCCATAGCTCTCCCTACCTCTCCAAAGCAGATAGAACAGTACTGGCACAGGCTGCTCTTTTTCATTTTCTTTTGACCGACTCATTAATTCAATAAATACTGTCTATTTCATCCCAGTCACTGTCTATAAACAGCTCCAAGACTAGTCATGCCCTCCTCTCACAAAATTTATTTACCAAGGAAAATCAGAAAATAAAGAGGCAGGTGAATAAATAAAAAGAGTAATTTCTGGAAGGGAATGTATTATGCCAGATAGAGGAGATAAGGTAACCCAATACAGTGTGGCTTGGGGGTCAAGGAAGAGCTTCTCCTAGGGTGTGAGAGTTGAGCTAAGCCCTACAGGACTGGGGAGGGGGCATGGCGGTGAGGGTGAGGAAGCCTTGCCAGAAAGCAGCAGGCGGTAGGAGGGACACAGGAATTAATTGCGTGATGCTTAATGAAGGGTGCAAGAACAAGGTCTCTGGAATCAGACTAACATGGATTTAAATTCTAGCTCTTCCATTTGCTAGCTAGATAATTCATCCAAATGCACATTCTGGTTTTTCAGTCTATAAGTTGAGCCAATCAATAGCGTCATCTTGCAGAACATAATGTAGGTAATGTGTGAAGCTCATGGAACAATGCCTAGCACAAAGCCTATGAGCAACATAGCTATCACAGTGTAACAGCTGCTAGAAAGCTCCTTAGATAATAAAGGAAAGAGGGATAATACATGTACTTATTAAAGACATAGGAACACCTGGTACCTGTAGAATTATCATGTCTGGCCGATATTGTTTTCGCAGTCCCATGTCAAACATCAGAAACTTGAGCATTTTAAATGCCTCTTCCTCACTCATATGAAGAAGCAAAATGCCAGCCACAAAGCTGAGACCCTGGCAGTATCCTACTTCCTGGTCCAGAAGTGAGTAGGCCTTCAGAATGTTGTAAAGTGACAGCTGCCCTGCTCCAAGCTGGGCAGAGAAGTATGGATGTGTTGGAAAGGTTCGCCCTGTGGAAAAAACAAAACATACCAATAAGTAAAACCAACAAGCAAAAAAAAAGCACAAGAGAAAAGACAAAGACAAAGACAGAAAGCCTATTGAACCAGAAATGCAAAGTGTTTTAGGGTAAAGGAAAAGGGTCTTCAGAAGTTGGGTCACATGTCACATAATACCCCCCCTCCCCACGCATCCTGAATCATGCTCAAGGCCTGGGCACTGTCCCTTAAGCTTCTCTGCTCAAGGCTGGTGCTCTACCACTTGAGCCATAGCTCCACTTCTGGCTTTTTGATGGTTAACTAGAAATAACAGTCTTACGATCTTTCCTGCTCAGGCTCACTTTGAACTATGATCCTCACATTTCAGCTTCCTGAGAAGCTAGGATTAGAGGCATGAGCC
Source organism: Perognathus longimembris pacificus (assembly GCF_023159225.1). NCBI lineage: Eukaryota > Metazoa > Chordata > Mammalia > Rodentia > Heteromyidae > Perognathus > Perognathus longimembris. Next base: position 37,818,694 of record NC_063176.1, read on the forward strand.
ATCAGTACCTGGCTAAAAGTCAGCCTTTTACATTACTTCTCCTCTATAAACAAGGTCGACTAGCTGGTTCTTTCCTGGAGTAATATTTCTGATTAAAAATAATCAATTAATCAAATGTTTTAAACATTTTATTTACATTTTTGGTGGTAGTTTAGGTTAGGGAGAGAGAGGGAATGACCTTTTAGTCTGCAAATATCTGGGTTTCAATTTAAAACCAAAAGAAAAGTGTTGGTCCTCCAAACATAGACCCCATTCTCAAGAGAAACACGCCAGCTGGGTTTCTTGATGCTCACCCGATCATGTATCAGCCAAATGTGACCAAAAGGCATGGCCTTGCTACAGACCTTCCCTGCCAGCTTTTCCCAGACCGCCCACATTCTGCCAGCAAACGCTTCTCGTCACAATGCACTTGTGTACTTTTAAACCACAGGCAGTGTGCTACGACAGGCTGAGGGTCAGCTGCCTTCCAGAAATGTTATAAAACACCTCTTGAAATCCTTTTGTAAAAAAAAAATGAAAAAGAATGGTAATCAAATAAAAGGCTATTTTCACGTTGCTGTCCAGGAAGTTTTATGGCAGATACCTTCCAAGACTCCTTGTCCATGCATGCGGCTGATGGGAAAGAGTCTTCAGGAAGTAGAAAAGCACCTAGTGAAGAATAGAGACGTGCAGGTCTAACCTAGACCCAAGTAAGAACCAGTGGCCAGGCTGAGCCAGCTGCTTATCTGCTGTAGTTGTCCTCTCAGTAGAGGGAGAAGGCTGCATCCATGTGTTCCCCTCAGCTTTCCGAGGAAGCTTGCATCCATCTAGATGGGCTTGTTCTGAACCTGATTTAAGAAGACAGCAACAGACTCCGGCTTTCTTGATCTGTATTTACTGCTTGCCTTCTCTGCCTCTTCACCCAACAAATCTTCCCCCAGTGCTCCGTGCATATGCCACCTTGCTGGTAGAAAGCAATCAATAGTTCCCTAGTGCTCAAAGAACCAATGTTCCACTCCATTAGCCTGGAAGCTCTGCACATGCACCTCCCTACATTCTTTCCTGGCCTTATCCTCTACAACAAGGTTTCACCCAGGCCCAAGCATGGGTGCTGCCAACATCTGTGAGCCTGTTTGGGCTGTGTGCAGCATGTTGTATGGGGGGTGGGGTGGGGGTGGAGGAATGCCCATGTGTGTAAGTGAGCAGGATCATGTCTGTGTTTTTGCTAAAGTTTCAAGTAGCAGATGCAGCCAGGCTGTAATGTGAGCTATAAATAGTTTCATATTTCCTAGTAATCACATTAAAAAGAGCTGAGTCAGGTACAGTGGCTTATACCTGTAACTCCAGCTAGAAGGAAGAGATCAGGAAGATCCCAGTTCAAGACAGTCCAGACAAAAAGTTGATGTGATCCCTTATCTCAACAAAATAAGCCAGGTGTGGTGGCATGCATCTGTGATCCTAGCTGCGCAGGAGGCTCACAGTCTGGAGCTGGCCCTGGGCAAAAGTGTAAGATCCTATCAGAAAAACAACTAAAGCAAAACTAGGGCTGGGGTGTGGTTCAAGAGGGAGAGCCACCTGCCATGCAAGTGCAAGGCCCAGAATTTAAAAAAATCCACTACTGCAAGAAAGAGGTGAAATTAATTTTAGCAAGGCATTCTGTTTAACCCAGCATATAAAATACCATCACTTCAATTATGCAATCGATACAAAAAGAGACAGTTTGCCTTCTCTTTTCAGAAGCTAAAATCCAGCATATTCTTTACACTGAAAGCACACCTCAACTTGAAGCCACTGCATTTCAAGGGCTCATCAGCCTCTTACAGCTTCCACACTGGACAGTGTAAGCGCATTGCTCTCTGTAGCTTTCTCAAGCTTTTCTCAGGTAGCATCTCTGTCATCCCATTACCCGCCCCTCCCAATTCCCCCAGCAGCTCCCAGGGAGAGGGAGCAACTATACCCTCTTCTCATTGCTCCTGTCTCAAACACAAATCTTTTTCTTTGGATTTCAAACAGGTGCTAATGGCTTCTAGAAGCTATAGCATCATATGGCATAGAGGAACTCTGGCAAAGGTTATTTGCACTACTTATTTTCTGTTTAATCTGTTGATATGATCCTTCCCTTGGGTCAGGTACTGTTTCCTAGTTGAAGGCAGCTTCCACAGAGCCTAGAGCTCACAGCAGTTCCCTGATGGTGGGCAGAGTGGCCATTGCTCATTTAACCCTACAACATCTCTAACAGGCTAGCCGGAGAGAAGCCTATTCAAATGTGGTCACACAACAGCGGCAGAGTCAGGGCAGAGAAGCCTTGTGGCATGCCCTATGAAGTCACTACTGCCTCTGCCTCATATGGGGTTTCCACACTCTGCTCTCACGATCTTGGCATTTATAATCTTTGTACAGGAGTTTGCATTTCTGTTTGCAATAAGCCCTGCACATTAGGCCTCTTGATTGGGGAGAAGGTAGCCCTGGTCATCTTCCTCACATCACAGCTTTAGTCCTAAGTGCTTTGTTATGTGAAAGCAAAGCAAGTTCTGCCAGACATCCAACCTTTACTAAGTTCTAAAGCTGACAGCAGATGGAACCACACAGTACTTCCCCACAGGCTCCATCCTCCGGCCTCCAACAACCACTTTTGGAAAAGGATTTGGATTGGAGGAAGCCACTTTGGCAATCTGATGGCAGAGACCGCCCACCCTTAGTCCTTTTGCACCTATTCTCCATGGAGTGTGGAAACACATGTTCAACAGGCACTGGCCTCAGGTTCTGCTCCTGAGTCAATGGTGGCTTCCCAATCAACCACAGGCCTGGGACATCCTATCACTAACAGAAAATCATCTGTAGCATCCCCATGCTAATAACAATTCTCTGTGTGCACTTCAATGGCATCTCAGCAACCACCTCTGGCACATGCAGCTCTAAACAGTCAGTTTTCTGAACCTGGGCTTCTCCTTCTTTCAAACCGAAAATACACTTGGCAGAGCTGTGGGGGCATGTGCAATGCCTGATATAAGTGGTTACTATGAATAGATTCACACATATTCTCAAAAATTCAGCTTCCGACCAAGGTAGAGAAAATGGTCTACCTTCCCAGAGAAAATGTGAATGTGTTAAATGGAAGAGTGTAAACATAAGCACAAAGAAACTCCAAGGTTATATTAAAAGAAAATGTAGGACTAAGGACACAGCTTAAGTAGGAGAATGAGAGGTCCTGAGAGTAAGTCATAGTACCACCCAAAACAAACACAGTCAAAACCCAACACGGTCATCCACAACCTTAGGAGGAATTTCCTAAGGACTAGCACTCAGCCAAGGGACATCTATCCAGGACTCATCTTTTCTTTGCCTATCACTGGAGGGTTGAAGAATCCTACAGTAGGAATTGTATCGTCCAAGGCCTTAGTCAACATGCTTATCCCAGGCTGACCTCTAGCAAGAAATGCTTCAGCAGCAGAACAAGGTGGTAGCCTCTAAAGAGGTGCACTGAGAAACACATTCAGTCTGGAGTGAACTGCTTTGCTCTCTGCAGAGCCCACCTGACTGTCTGGTCTGCTCAGCTGTCACTGATGATGGCATTGCTGCCAGAGGCTTCTAAAGGGAGCGCAGAGCCACCTGTAGAGCTATTCAGTCTGGCCCAGGCTTGAACAGTTGGCTAGCAAGTTTCCTTTGCTCCCACACCTGGAAGCCTGAGACTGCTGGTCTCTAGGGAGTGGCACTAGAAATGGGCAATCCCACCTGACCCTCTAACTCCTAGGTCAGCTCCTCACTGGCACATGTAGTCGTGACTCATAAACAGATGGTCTACAAGGTCTGCAGTCCTAACAGCTTAAACTGAGCAGAATTTGAAATGAAGGACACAGAGCAGAAATGGGGGGGGGGGGCATCGCATTGTACTAAACTTCAAATTTAACTTTTTACTTTGGATATCAGTTGTCCAATGACTACTTTCCCACAAGAAAGTATGCTTCCTGTACATGGAATGTGTTTGAGCAGAACCTGTGGAATTGTTACGAATGGCATGGTGGCTAGATAAAGTCAGAAGAATCCTTCTGTAATTCAATATTCCTAGGAAGCATTTAACTAAGTCCAATGACTGAGGGATCTGGCTCCTAAAGGCTCTATTTGGTGTGCATCAGGCCCAACTTGCCGCCTGTAACTTCAAGTTGGCAGCTTTAAACTGGCAACAGTGTGAGTCTTGACAATGGAAATCTGCAAACACTAAACACCAGGACATCTTTTAAGGAAGGGGTTAAGAGGTGCTTGTTATTGAGCTTGTTATTTAGCTTTCAGGTCTCCAAGAAATTTTACTCTTTCTTTTGCTCATTCATATTTAGTTATAGCACTGTGAGGTTATAGGACATGTTTACAATGACCAAATATGCTATGAGAGGAGATCTGCTAACAGGAGAACTGGCAGCCTGTCCTGTGGAAGAGGCCCCCTGTTAAGGGGACATGGTAGAATACTAAAGTCCAGGTGGAATGTAGGTGAGCCTAGCGTGCAAGACAGGTCAGGTAGAATGAGGAAGCAAGCAAAGTCCTCAAAATGGGTCATATGAAATACAGATAAAGAAAAAAAACTGAATGCTTAACCTATTTTGTGCCTATGAAATTTGAATCACAGTCTGAGGAGACAGCCTGTCAATAGGGTCTGCAGGAAGACCTAGCCAGTCAACAAAATCCCCCTGAACCCATAAAAAGCTTGTCCCCAATCCCATATCAGATTAGCAGCAGCAGCATGCTCCTCTGCTCTGCTGCCAGCGGTGTCTCTCTTCAACTCAAATCTTAATAAACTTCTGTTTCTCCTCCTCTCCTGTCTCAGTAAATTCTTTACCAACTTGAGGTTCCAAATACCCACAATACACCCAGTGAAATCACAATGTGTAACTGCTGGTACAAGAATTCGTTAAGACTCAAGAACTGTGACTGTTCAACTGGCCTCCACAGAGTCCTCAATTGGACAGACAGGTTATTATTGCTACTGGGTAGAAAATTCGAGACACTTGTTCTGTCTTTTGCCATCATGGTTTTACATTTCTCTCACCAGGCAAAGATGAAGAAGCAAGCTGCTTCTATCCACATACCTCTGTGCACAGTGGGAGTCCTGGCTCCTATACAAAGTGTGTGACACTTGATGGTGTGCTAAGGTCAAATGAGGTAGCCACCAGGCAGGCAGGAGGGGCTCTCCCCTCTCTCCCTGCCCTTTACATGGGATTATCATAATACCCTTGGTTGAAGCCTTCCTTTCGGAGGCCCATCTACTATGTAGCTTTTATAGACCCTCAAAAAGCATGAAGACAAACAGGCAGATTTTAAGCTTTTGGTTAAGAGTGGAAAGAAAATTCACAAGCTGGGTTCTTGATCTAAATGATCCTCTGGACATGCACCTTATCTCAGTCAGCACAGGCTGGCTGGCCTAACTTATCTGGGTCTGAATGGAAGGGAAACTAAAACCTCATCAAAAATGCCACTTCTAGATGGTTACCGTGCTCATATCTGTAATCCTAGCTACTCAGGAGGCTGAGATCTGAAAAGTCTTAGTTTGAAATCAGCCCAGGCAGAAAAGTCTATGAGACTCTTATCTCCATTTAACAACCAAAAAAAGAAAGAAAGAGAGAAAGGGAGGGAGGGAGGGAGGGAGGGAGGGAGGGAGGGAGGGAGGGAGGAAGGAAGGAAGGAAGGAAGGAAGGAAGGAAGGAAGGAAGGAAGGAAGGAAGGAAGGAAGGGAAGAAGGAAGGAAGGAAGGGAAGAAGGAAGGAAGGGAAGAAAGGGAAAAAAGAAAAGGGGGAAAAAAGCTAGAATTATAGCTGTGGCTCAAGTGGTAGAGCCTTAGCTTTGAGAGAAAAAACTTAGAGATAGAGCCTGTGCCCTGAGTTCAAGCCTGAGGACTGGCACACAGAAAAGGAAAGAGTCAGAACAGAGAAGAGAAAGGTCAATCACCTGAGGGCCAGGAAAATGGATGTAGCTAGAACCAGCTTAAAGAAGTCCTGGAGCCAAGGTAGAGAGAATAATTTGTTAAGTATCATCTGTGAAGCTCTGAAAGTCGGTGTTTTCTCCTGGCTGGATGTGGTCCATTCTGAAAGAGCATGGCTCCCTCAAATTAGAGGCAGAGGGGTATCCTCTAGAAAGAGAATGGACAGAGCCACAAAAGACTCTGAAGGAGGGTTTCCTGGAAAAGGTGGAGCATGAGGACTAGGAGACTCAGTTCTACCACTGAGTCTGTGACAAGGCTAAGCAAAACACTCCAGTTCTTGGGCCTCATTCATCACTTCTGCAGTAGAACTAATGACATGTGCCTAACTTTGTACAGAGCTGTATAAGGATAAAAGCTGACCAAGTTTGGAAAAATATTTTGCAAGCTACAAAACATGATCCGACTGCAACATCTATTATTTTTAATTTTTAGAGAAACAAATCTTACAACAAGTTCTATGGACTTAAAGCCAATTTCAAAAAGTAAAAGCAAGAGGCAGGAAAACAAAAATCCATGAAAAGTTGAAATACAACTAATCACAAGTAACCCTGTTTTCCTGGCCAGCATAAGGACACTTTTTAAAAAAGGCATTACTGGAGATTGAACTCGGGGCCTTGAGTCATGCCCCAGTCCTTTTGCTTTTATTTTCATTTTTATACTTAAAAAAAAACCCACCTAGTTGCACAAAGGGCATTCATTGTGACATTACCATGTATGCACAGAATGTTCTTTGATCAAATTCATCCCCTAATTGCTTTAAAACACTTTTAATGTATTTCACTATTCAAGTATTTTCATATAGATGCATGAGACATTTCATATTCAAACATCACCTTTCACCTTCTCCCTTCTCCCTCAGTGCTTGCATAGGATTTGAGTATTTTTACCCAAATGGTCTAGAACATTATCCTCCTACACCTCACCCCTTGTATACCTGCGATTACAGGCTACCCTACCAAACCCTGCTCAATGACTGATTTGACCTCACTGTCTACTATGTGCCCTATTAGGCCTAAGTCAGCTATGGTGTAGACAACATAGAAAGTATAGGCCCAACTGTGGCAAAGGCATAGGCCTTGGTGAGAAGTTGGGGAAGTTATGGGCAAAGTCTGTGGGAACTTCTACATCAGGCTTCCCATCCCTGACCCATGAAGCAGAGTCTGAGCTCAGCAGGAGGACTCCACTGCTGGGGTTGAGCCAATACCCAGGTTTTCCTGGCTCAAATGGGAAGAGATGACTTGGGAAGGTCCCTAGATAAACACTGGGGAGACTTGCAGAGGTAACAAGAAACTGTTGCAATCAGAGGTTCTGACAGGCCTCTGAGAAGTTGTTGGGACTTCATCCAAAATGAAGGTCAGGCCAGAGGTGAGGGGGGAGTGCATGCTAGCTGGGGGTGGGGGTATCCACCAGTCCTCAGGGTGGGGACAGGGAGGATGTAGGTGAGCCTCACCCTGCCTGTGAATCAGGAGCTGTGATTCAGGCAGAGGGACCCCCTGGGCTGGGGCTCAAACATAGATCCCCAGGGAGAGGCCAAGCCAGGCAGGGGATCTGGACCAGCTGGGACTTTCCTCCTCCCTCTTGGCAGGAAAGTGCTTAGACGGGAGTATGAGGCAGAAGGGTGACTGTGCAGCACTAAGAGAAGCTTTGGAGGAAAATATCAGCATCAGGGAGGGAAACCTGCTCCCCTCCTTCTGTCCTGGGGAGGAGTGCAGAGGGGAAGGGTGCTTACTCCTGTCCAACTCCTCCCCAAGTCCATCTCCATGTCACATCATGGGAACGCCATGTCACTGTGTCAGTGACTCATCACACGAGCAGGCGCGGCTCCTGCCTGCACAGGGACTCTGGCTCCACTGAGGCCTCCATGGTTGGGGCTTCCACTTCCACAGGGGCATGGGGCTTCTTGGGCCAGGGGAGAAGAGGGGTGATGGGGCCTTATTGTGGCACAGAGGGACAATGGGGTTAGGTAGTGGCAGCTCTGCTGAGATGTACTGTGGTTAACACTTGACAGCTCAATGCCTCAGTTTTCTCACTACTTCGAGGGGATACAGGGCTAGTTTCATAGGGTTGTTGTAAGAATCACATGTGATTGCAGTACCTCATATCAAGTTCATGAAAAAAGATTTGTTGAGGGGCTGGGAATATGGCCTAGTGGTAGAGTGCTTGCCTCGCATACAGGAAGCCCTGGGTTCGATTCCACTGCACTACATATATAGAAATAGCCAAAAGTGGCACTGTGCTCAAGTGGTAGAGTGCTAGCCTTGTGCAAAAAGAAGCCCGGGACAGTGCTCAGGCCCTGACTTAAACCCCAAGACTGGCAAAAAAGAAAAAAAAAAGATTTATTGAGCACCTACTACATGATGCACTGTTAACACTGGAAGCTAAGGGTACACTGGCAAAACAGCCTCAGTCCAGCCCATGAAGGATGAAGGTTGAATCCTAAAGGGGAAGCAAGGGCAGGGCCGTAAAAGTTAGGCCACCACACTGTTCAGTAGCCAATTGGCTGGGTCATTTTGAGTAAGTTACTCAACCTTTCTGTTTTATGCTTTTCAACATTATCTACGTATGACAATATGGTGCAGATTAATGGAAGTAGATTAATAAAGCAACTTTACACAGCATTTAGCCTGAAGCAAAGATAAGGACTACCTTTAAATAACAACAGGAATATGATAGCGTCCTTGGGGAAAGGGCATAGATGGGACAGAAGGACTCAGCAGAGACACTAATGCAGTGTGGGTGAGGGACAGGAGTCTACAGTCAGGCAGTTTCTCTAGGATGCCACGGAGCCAGCTTCTCCAGCGCAGCCAAGGTCTGTGGGAGTCAGATGGAGAGCATGAGCATGTAGCCATATGATATGAACCACACTGCACAACCCTGCACGGCTGCTGACAACAAGGGCTTCTATACATCACAGTTTTCAGCCCAGCAAGGTTTTCAAATACATCTGTCATGTACTTTCCATCTTTGTGCATTTGAAACCATTGTCCCAATTCCAAAATAAAATCATCCCAGGTGATTCTGCTGCTGTAATTAAACCATGTCTTTGCATGTCCCGGGATGTTCCTACAGCTGACCATAAAAATGTCTCATCAATGTCTGAATTACGACACTGAACCCATTATGACTTAATGAACAGTCCCCTACCCCATGCCAAGCAGAATAAGCCAGCTGCCCAGTGAAAAGAAGAGATTTTTATATGCTTGAAGAGGACATTTGGAATCACTCTAGGGCTTTTTAAATGAAGAGTCTCGGTAGTAAATTTTGACTGCTAAACCTAAAGGCACTTCGCGAAATAACCTGGACAGTCTCTTCATATTGTTTAAGTGTAGAAAGCCTCCCTCAGTTCATCTCTAGTTGATAGAGCAGACTCACCGAGGTCGATGAGAATCGCGTGCTGCTGGGAGGTGAGCTGTTTTAAGAGTTCTTTGTAGGGCACATCCTTTGGCTGCTGTTTACTGGGAAATGGGTGTTTAAGGTGGAACTGCTCAGCTAGAAATTTCCAGATTTCACCTCGGTGATGACGTGGCACACCTTTAAAAAAGGGAGGGGTAGAAACTATGAAAACAACACTCCATACCAAGTTATGTTTCATTCCACAATCCAAATTCTGGTTCCACTATGAATTAATAGCACAGGAAACAACCAAGACCTTGTCATATTTGTTCTCTTCCTTCTTTCCTTCCCACCTCCCACTCTCCGTTGGCCCCACTCTCCCCTGGCCCCATCCTTCTTCCCCTCTGGTCTTTCCAAGATAGATTATGTTCTGATTAGGTTAAACTCTGAAAGAATGAGCCAGTAAATATGACATGATTCCTACCTGGTATCAGTGAATAATGTTGTAAGGCAATGAGATGAGGCATGAAAATTCACAGAGCAAACTGGGATCTCCTAAGTCAAGCAGAGGCAGAGCCCAGGGGAAGGTGAGCTGGCTCTTTCCTAACTGAGCCACCCAAGTTTTATAGACTTCATTTAAACCCAGCCTTGAGGAGGAAGAAAAAGGGGGAAAAATAAACCAGAGAGAAGGCACCTTTAGGTATAATAAACATTTTTCCTTTTGCCTTTTCCCTTGCATATTTCAGTAATCTGAAAAGAAAAATTAGGTTGGCCAGGAGGAGAAGCATAAGGGCAAGTTAACTGAGCATATCCCTTGCCTTTCCCTAGTATTTATCTCAGCATTCCCTCATGACTCTGTGTAGTGAGATGAATTGTGGCTCTCTCAAATGTCTACTTTCTCCTAATTCCTGGGACCCAGGAATGTGACTTTACTCACAAACCTAATTAGGATCCTGTGGTGAGGAGGTTCTCCTGGATTATCCAGGTAGGCTCTAGGCCCAGGACTGGTGTCCTTACAGCAGTCACACAAGGGCAACGCCGATGACCAAGGCAATGAGAAGAGTCAACATGACTGTGGAGGCCATGATGCAGCAAGAAAGCAAGAATGCCGACTGCCATCTGCAGCTGGAGATGGCCAAGCTCAGCCCTACCGACCATGACTTTGCAATTCCATAACTATCCGAGAAAAACCTGTTGTTTCAGCTTTCCATCCTGATAACAGGAAAATAGAACTCTGTGAGAGCTGCTTTTTAAGAGTATTTTCTTTTTTTAAAAATTTTTATTGTCAAACATGTACAGAGAGGATACATTTTCATATGTTAGGCATTGGATACATTTCTTGTACTGTTTGTTACCTCCTCCCTCATTCCCCCCTCCTCCCTTCCCCTTTCCTTTTCCCTCCCTGAGTTGTTCAGTTTATTTACACCAAACAGTTTTGCAAGTATTGCTTTTGTAGTCGTTTGTCTTTTTATCCTGTGTCTCTTGATTTTGGTATTTTTAAGAGTATTTTCTTTTTTTTCCCTCTTTCCCTACCATTCCTGTCCACAGATATGTCTTGGATGGAGACACACACACACACACACATACACACACACACACACACACACACCAGGACTTCAAGCTCTGACTATAAGCAAATGTGAAGGAACAAAATAGTTGGTGTGACAAGTGATTTATAGGGGGCCTTTTTCACAACATATTTTCGGTCAGGCTGGAAATTTTTCTCCAAATATGTGATGTGCAATTTCCTCTTCTTGCTAAATCATTCTATTATCTTATCAGACTTTAGTGTTTGGAGAAGAGAATTCTGGCTGTGTCACTGAGGAGTAGCATGAATGAAGCAGTATGAAAGGGTCAACCGAGAGTCTAAGATTCAAAGGAAATGCTCACACAAGCCAGGTATAGTGTTTTTGTTAAGAATGGTCTGGAATATCCTTGCCTGTGCTGTTCTGCTTTACTCTTAGACCAAGAGAGAAACCTGGCAGTGGAGTCTGCTCACATCCTGTAGGCAGAGTTCTGGGTGGGCAGGAGACAGTTTACCTCAGCCTCCCTGTAAATAACTTTGGGTTTGTACTGACTTAATATGATTATATGATTACAAAAGTGTATGTTTTGGTGAATCTCTGGAAACAGAAAAGATATAAATACAAATGAAAGGCCTAGCTGGGCATTGGGGGCTCACTCCTGTAATCTTAGCTCCTTAAATAAGAAGCTGAGATCTGAGGATCACAGTTTGAGCCAGCCCAGGCAGGAAAGTCTATGAAACTCTTATCTCCAATTAAGAACCACAAAAGCTGAAATTAGAGCTGTGGCTCAGGTGGTAGAGTGCTAACTTTGAGCAAAGAAAGCTCAGAGGCAGTGCCTAGGGCCCTGAGTTCAAGCCCTAGGACCAGTATGAAGAAAAAGAAAAGGAAGGAAGAAAGAAAAAAAAAGCAGAGCAAAAGAAAGAAATAAAGGCCATCATGATTAGAGTAAACATACAATTTGTGAACCAAAACAGGAAGTTTTCAAAAGTGAAGAGGGGGAAGACTATTGATGATTTTACCAGAAAATCTGAAGCTCAGGGCCAGGTGACCTGGAAGGATGGCTTCCCTGCCTCAATCCCTAGTATGTGAATTCTATTGCTTCTGGATGTCTCTCTATGTATGTGCTATGGAAACATCAACTGCGCAAGAGACCATGCTACACTTTTTTTTCCCTCATTGAACAACTTATCTCAAACTTCATTTACATCAATAAATAGATGTGAGTTATTTTCAAGGAATTATGACATGGATAGTCACATGCTTGAGTTGCTTTATTTTTGGTTTAGGCTATCAAACCACAACACAATAAGCATTCTTCTTACTGCAGTACATTTTTGGCTCGCTAATTTCTAGAACAATTTTCTATAAATGGCACTGCATGGTCAAAGGCAAACAAAGTTTGCATTTGGCCTGTGTTACTAACTGTTCCAATTACACTCCTAGAAATGTGTGTGTGTGTGTGTGTGTGTGTGTGTGTGTGTGTGTGTGTATCCTGGTTTCTAAAGTTTTATATCTTTAAAGAAATCATTCTGAATTATACTAAACTTTGAATTATCTAACATCCCACAAAATTGTTCTTCCTTCTTCTAAGGTAAGAAGGCTGCAGATGGTTAGGAGGAGAGGTCTCAGTACCCATGCAGGGACTGAGATGACTCAGCCTCTACTTGAAAGGTCAAAGTTAGCATTCTGATTGAATCCTGTAGTAAAATTCTGAGTCATAACATGGATAATGGTTGTTTGTGTGGAGTGGTCAGTCTTAATGTGTTGAAGCTGGCTGACAGACAACCCTTTAACTATTAGAAGGAGCTCCTACAGGAAGCAATGTGACTAAGTCAGGGAATTCAGGAGGAATTCCAGGTCAGCCTCAGCTCACCCTGGTACGTAAACTAACTGTCCAATCATCCTTGCCCAACTCCACCACACAAGGTACAGATTCCTCGAGTATTTCTACTGCTTCTGCTTTTACAATACAAAAATAAAAAACAGATGCCCAGGTGCCAGGCCTTTGAGGTATTCAAATATTTGGAATAGCTGACATAGACCATGAAAGATCAACACCTAGCCAACTGTGAAAAAAGAAAAAAAAAAGGAGAAAAAAGATGCAGTCATCTTGGGCCACCTGGTTTGAGTGTAAACTTCCAGCAAGCAATGTTTGAATGGATGCAAAGAATGTTAGCACATTCAGCCCCAAGATCTGTAGATTGTCAAGCCTTTCATGCTACCAGTCTGGAGTCAGGAGCCCAGGTAGGTGAGAAGACCTGCCCCAGGTCACACTGGAAAGCCTTGACTATTCAAAAGCTCAGTCTTCATCATGGCTGGATCTTGAGAACTGCATAGCCAAGGTGTGGTTCGCCCAGAGCCAGTGCAGCAGTGGTGAGAATTCTGCAGCCTGAGGTGTCAGCTCATTATCATCTGCTCTAAGCCCACTGTCTTGATCCATTGGAAGGGAAAAGTCACAACCAGTGACAACTACCCATCCATCATCAGTAAAATGGACTCCATAATAATTAATGAAAGGTTCATGCCTGTGATCCTAGCTACTCAGAAGACTAAGACATGAGGACTGCAGGTCAAAGTCAGTCTGGGCAGAAATGTCTGCAAGACTCTTATTTCCAACTAATTAGCAAACAGTCAGAAGTGAAGGTGTGGCTCAACTGGTAGAGCACCAGCCTTGAGCAAAATAAAGCTAAGGAAAAACATGAGGTCCTTAGTTCAAGCCCCAATGCTGGCACCAAAAACAAAAACCAAAGACTTAAAACCATTAACTCTTGTATAACCGATAAAGGCAGAAGAAAACCATAGAATGGATATATATATATGTGTATGTGTGTATATATATTTAATATGTTATATATGTGTATAAGATATATACACATACACCTCTTGTCACAAATAACCAGTTATTCAGGACTAGAATTCAGTAGCAATAAAAGTAGTTTATACTTGGAGGTTTCTGCTCTTGGCAGCATACACTAAAATACATTAAAAACACCATTTGTTCTAAACACTGAAGTTGTAGAAACTATGCTCTAAAATGGTGTTTTCCTATCTGTGAAGGATCAGTTTTTATTTTTATATTTTCCAATCCCAAGTAGAGTGATGTTTTTATAATGTATAATAAAAATGAATTAGGAGAAAACAACCCAAGAGAAACAGAATGATAAAAATATAAAACCACATTAAAAAATTAGTATATCAAATTGCTGGAAATCTTCTCAAACTTAGTTGCAAAACTAGCTTTACTTCTTCTGAATCAGTTAGGAGCTGAGACTAGAAGGCAGCCCCCACTGCCACCCTTCAAAGCCTGGCAGGACAGCAGACACATGTGATGTGCTCCTGGGACCAGATCCTTTCCTCACCTCCCACCGTCAATACCCACATCAATACCCACATCTCACCAGCATGGAAAATAGGCTCGGAGACCTTGAGTCTGTAACACTGTAAAACACCCAGGTGGGCTGGGCCAAACCTAGAACCACCTGTCTAAAGTCTATGCTCTGTTTTCTGATCTCCCAGCGAGAAATGGCATAATTAGTTTACTTTTTAATTCAAAACATATCATCACAACACCTACACAGTTTATAACCCTTGGATTATCTTTTGTTACACTGTTCTTTGATTTGGGAGCATTTAATTAGCTTAACAATAAAAATTTACTCATCCACTAAGAAGCATAATATTCACTGGCAAAGAAATGAATGAACCTGGAAAAAATTATGTTAAGTGAAGTAACAAAGGCCCACAGAGACCAAAGACACAATTTTTCTCTCCTATTGTGGAAGCTAGTATTGATAAATGTACAAATAAACACAAATGGGATTGTATACAAGTATACACAGAGGTATGAGCTGAAGCATGGTATTTGTAGGGGAGAATTCAAATGGAGTAAGTCCTTAGAAAAGCTAACGTACAGTCCAACAAAATAAATACCAGGGAACTGGCACTTGAAAGGTGTGAGACAGAAGTCAAGTGGAGGGGGGCAGAGGAATGAAGAAAGGAAGGATATTAAATATATATTCTATGAAAATAAAGAAAATTGAGAGGAAGGGTTGGGTTAGGAGGCATGGGAGAGAATGATGAAAGAGATGACAAGATGCATTGTACTCATAAACTAATTTGTTGAATGGTAATCCCTTTGTACAACTATTGAATATAATAAATATACAATCTAAAAAAGAAAAATTAATAAGTAAGATATCTGAAACAGAATAGATAAGGATGTGATGAAAAGGAGAATGATCACTAAAATGAAATGAGGCTGGCCACCTAGGTCCTGATAAGGCTTACCTTGCCCAACAGCTGAGTGCATTTTTTCCATGTCAAACTTAATTTTTGATCTTCCGGGAGTGCTAAGCATCTTTTCCCATATGGTAGTTACTTCTTTTAGGCAAGGAGTGATTTCTTCATAATCAAGCTTTAGGCGCTTATTTAGCAAGTCATTCTCAGAGGCTAGAAGAGACCATATAAAGGCAGATTAATGCACACTGCAGACCTTCTAGTACACAACTAACTATCCAATACTTGTGAGATTTGGGACAAACGCAGCAAATGACAGTCACC
This sequence comes from Perognathus longimembris pacificus, assembly GCF_023159225.1. Taxonomy (NCBI): domain Eukaryota; kingdom Metazoa; phylum Chordata; class Mammalia; order Rodentia; family Heteromyidae; genus Perognathus; species Perognathus longimembris. The sequence goes on from NC_063176.1 coordinate 37,834,060, forward strand.
CATCTGCCTTGTTTTGGAAAGGCTGAAAATCTAAGAAATCCTGATTTCTTTTAGTGGTGTACACCAACATGTCCTGGTGGCCCTACTATTAAATGGAGATACAGTCTACTTCTACTCAGTTCTTTCTATCTTTGTAGTTACCCTATTAAGCTATAAACATTTCAAAGGCAGGAGCCATGTGTTAAATTCTCAGGGATAGAATATGTAGAGCTCAATAATTTATTTTTTCTTTAAACTATGAGAGATACTAAGTTCCTCTTTATTTAGAACTGAACCTAAGTTACGTAATGATAATTACTGCTTCTCTTCTCTCCCTTCGTTCAGAAGGGAGAATAAATCTACCCTGTTCATAGGTATCTCCTCACATATAAACAGACAATAGCTCCAACATACCACCAAGAGCTGCCTTAAGAAGAATTAGACCTAAATTATGAAAGTGTGGGGGGGTGGGGGGGTTATCAATATCAAAAACTTCAAATTGAGAGTTAAACTGATTCCCTATGCTAATCACTCACCTCAGGGACACAAAAGCTAGGTAGGCATATTCAATTAAGTGATTTGCCCCAGGGGTATTTACTAGATACTTAGTGCTATGTTCCTCTCGTTATTTATGATTTTTCACTCAGTATTTTTATTCTTTTCTCTCTTACTTTGAGAAATTTGCTTTCTAGATCCTTCTAAACAATTCCTGACATCTTTAGAATTCACATTTTTAAAAAATGTCAATCTTCGGGCTGGGGATATAGCCTAGTGGCAAGAGTGCCTGCCTCGGATACATGAGGCCCTAGGTTCGATTCCCCAGCACCACATATACAGAAAACGGCCAGAAGCGGCGCTGTGGCTCAAGTGGCAGAGTGCTAGCCTTGAGCGGGAAGAAGCCAGGGACAGTGCTCAGGCCCTGAGTCCAAGGCCCAGGACTGGCCAAAAAAAAAAAAAAAATGTCAATCTTCAACTTTTTTTTTTTTGCTATATAAAAATATAGTAAATGTCAGTGGCTTAAGTTAAGCTAACCATTGGGCAAATTAGGGTTGGTGGGTTTTTTTGGTGGAGGGTGAGGAAAAAAACCATTTTAATTTCAGATTTTGAATTTAGATCATGTACATTAAGCACAATATAAGCTTGTTCCTTTATAGTATTTCAGTATTTGGCCTATTCAGATTTATTTGGAGAAGTACAACTTACCTGTTTTAATTTATCAACATACTAAATTAGCCAGGTGGTTCTCACCTGTAGTCCTAACTACTTGGGAGGCTGAGATCTGAGAATGGCAGTCAAAGCCAGCCTAGGCAAGAAAGTCTGTGACATTCTCATCTCTAAGTACCAAAAAAGCCAGAAGTGGAGCTGTGGATCAAGTGGTAGAGTGCTAGACTTGAGCAGAAGCAGCTCAGGGACAGCACCCAGACCTTGAGTTCAAGCCCCAAGACTGGCTGGTGTGACACACACACACACACACACACACACACACACACACACACACACAAAATTAGAAAACAGGACATTAACTTATAAATTAACCCACATTTTCCTGACTCGCTTAGTTGTAGCATTTCCATTCAGTCCTAAGATTGGCAAAAACACATTATTGGTATTGTGTAAGAAATTTCATTACAGCATAATTCCTTTGGCAGTGGATTCTTCCCAGAGAACATCTGGCTATGTCAACAGAACCCATGTATCTTGCTGTTAGCACAAGCAACATCCTCTATTTGGGAATTCTGACAGCCTTGCTACCTAAAATTAGTGGCCTGGGAAATGCATTATCGGCCAAGGCACACAGGGCCAATCTTCAGTAAACAGCAAGGCTCCAATGCAAGAACTATAAATGTAGGACCCAGTCCTTCACATTATGAAATAAGAATTGCTCATGAGAGTGGGAAAAAAGGATGGAATGAAATCACATGGTTTTCTAAACATGTATTACCATGTAATGTGGATATATGGTTTGACTGGGATTTTATGATTAATGTTCAGCTCTGATGTATACCCACTGCCCAGGCAGGCTGTTGCTGCCCTATCCTCACTCCTGCTCTGGTTCCACAGAAAAAAAAAACTCTCCTTCCAACTGCCATCATCCCTTGGAAAGCTAAAATCTCAGCAACAAAATGCCCCAGCATTTGCAGAGATTTTAGGAAAACTTGACATTTCTTTGTAACAAACATGTATTATTAATCCAAGGAAATGCCTTTTGTAAATTAAACCATGTTCAATTGCAAACCAAGATTTAATGTCATCATATAATGATGGATATGTAATATTGATCAGTTTAACCTTAAGTAAGCACAGTATGTTGAGTTACATGAATTTGTCAGATAAGCAATAACACACCCAAATCATGACTGCCTTGAATCCCACCTTGCTGTCCTGCATTAGGCTATTCACATTCTTATTTTAAAATGGAGGAAATAAGTTTGCAAGAGCGATAGTAGAGCACTGCTAGTGTGGAAAAGAGCTGATACATTTTTAGCCCCAATACCACAGCAAATCAGCTGTGTAATTTTGAAAACAAATCACAACTTTAGTTGACAAATGTTATGTAGATTTAGATAATGTGTTTTGTAATGCCTGCAGGAACAGTAATAAAATATTTGATTGATAGATTCAAAAGTCAGGAAACAGAAACACAGAAAGAATTTCTTCATGCATGATGCATTTTCTTCCAATAACTTTCCCAAGTGTGTTCAGATTTTTAATCAAGTTCAAGGACCACTTACTCTGCAATTTAACCTTCTTTTAAGAAGCAAATGGGAAAAAAATCCAACATTGCAGTAGCATTAAGTATTATGACCCACATGACCAATACTGCTGCTTTTTTTTTTGCAGTCTCAACATACATATGAACGTAAATGCTGTGCTATAAAGCTATTATTAAGCTGATATGACTATGAAAAACTTCTAGGCACTGTGGCAATAATGAGTACATGGGAATCAATTAATATAATGGGTAAGACTGTCTTACTAGGCTCAGAAAGTAAATAGTGCTGACATTACTTTGAAAAATATATATGATTTATGTTACACTGTCTTCATTTTTTTTAATGACTGCATGTTTATATCTGATGTGATTAACTTAGATTCAAGACTAAGTAAGATAATCAGGCCTGTCCAATTTCAAAATAGCAAACCAACCTTGTAGTTTCTGATTTTCCTTCTCCATCCTTAGGAGGAGTATCTGTTGCAAAATAGCCTTTTTCCAGAGCTCCCGAAGTTCACGTGACGTCCTTTTCTTTTCCTCTGGTACAGGGCCAAATGGCCCATCTTCACATACTGGCTCTAAAGGTGATCGTGGGGGAAGTTCTCCCAGCTCTGAATAATCTGAAGGAAGAACATTCTAGAATAGTCACTTTCCAACTATGTTCAAACCACTGACATCAATTAGCAATTGTACTTATTTAGCAAAAACAAAATGATATCACCAAATTTCAAGTTCATGTTTGTTTTTCTTAATTGGCATTTATCACTTTTACCAGGGGAGATCTCATTGTTACATGGAATACATGTTTATACGCTATTCCAATTGATGTCCCATCTACATACTCCTTGTTCAGATACATGTGTTAATTTCCATTGGAAAAAACTATGTCTGAGCCACAAATGAGATAATTGATACATCAAATACTAATGAATGCTTCAATAGTTGAAGACATGTCTTTATTTTTTTTGGCCAGTCCTAGGCCGTGAACTCAGGGCCTGAGCACTGTCCCTGGCTTCTTTTTGCTCAAGGCTAGCACTCTGCCACTTGAGCCACAGCGCTACTTCTGGCCATTTTCTGCATATGTGGTGCTGAGGAATCGAACCCAGGGCCTCATGTAATGTCTTTATTTTTAAGGTGTAATATTTTTAATCTCCTGAAGTAATTTAATAAAGTATATTATTAATAATACTAGGAACGATTACTGGAAGCTAACTTGTAAAATCATTTATTTAACACAACTACCCTAAGACATGGGTACTATTCATTTTATAAGAAATTAAACTGAGGCAAATTAAACTCGGTTGAAGTACTTTGCCCACTGTCACACAATGAAGAAGGAGCAGAATGAAGACTGGAACCCAAGCAGTATGCTTTAATGTATAGTCTTCCTGTGTAATATAGCTAGCTATTATGAAGGTGCAAAACATATTTAATAGGCAATAATGGTGTGTTAATAGATTCTTACTCTCAAGTGCTTAGCATTGTGCCAAGTGTTTATATAGTCAATCTTAGTTAATCCTGGCCACTGCAGAAGACAGATTAGGGCTCAGAAAGGTCATGTGATTTGACCAAGGCAGTAGAGTTAATGAACAAATAAAAAGGGGTATGAGAATTCTAAGTTGCATCTATCTTACTCAGAAGCTTACCTGCTTCCCACATGATACCATTTCAACTCCACTGTTCACTATGTAATTTAATTTTTAATGTCTGTGTATTACTTTATAAGTTTTGTGTTTTTTTTGCCGGTCCTGGGCCTTGGACTCAGGGCCTGAGCACTGTCCCTGGCTTCTTTTTTTTTGCTCAAGGCTAGCACTCTGCCACTTGAGCCACAGTGCCACTTCTGGCCATTTTCTGTATATGTGGTGCTGGGGAATCGAACCTAGGGCTTCATGCATGGGAGGCAAGCACTCTTGCCACTAGGCCATATCCCCAGCCCCTGTGTATTACTTTAAATCTCTATACATCTCATGAATCTGTACCTTTCTCTCCTGAGAACACTATGGTTCTGCACACTATTGTCATAACTCACAAACACATTGCAGGCATGTACAGAGTACATCTTATCAGCTTCCTGTGATCTAGCTACAGGGAACAGCAGAGGATCCTATCCAACTCTCATAGCACCCAATACATTTTTGGGAACTTCTCTGTAAACTGAACCTTTGTAAATAAACCATGGTCTTAACATATGCAGGACAAGAAAAAAAACAAACAAACAACAAAACCTCTTCATTGGTAACTTATTCTTATAACCATCCAAATACAACCCACATTCTCTTCTAGCTGACAGTCCCAACACAATCACATATTGAGATAATTTCTAGAACAGTCATCAGCATTGACTGTTCACTGTCTTTCCTAAAGTTGGACTGGTTTTCCTGCTATGAACTCCATGAGATAAAACAGTCATTAAGCATCAGTTTGATAATAAAAATTTAAAAAAGAAGAAAAATAGTCTAAAAATAACCAGTCATTAAGGGCAAGAAATTATACTAGAAACACACACAAACTGTATATACTCCACTGTAAGCCCCAAGGCTAGAACCTAGGTGTTAGGTCAAGGAAAGCTACCTCAGGACTGAGCACAGTTCCAGCCGCTGCACCCAGGAGCTTATACATACTTCTTGCACAAAAGTAAGCAGGTATGGGGTTAAGTATGCTGCTAATTTATTTAGTTCCTAAATTTATAATGCTTTTCTCGTTTTGTTTGTTAAATTTATTATTATTAAGGCATTGAACAAAGGGGTTACAATTCTGTAAGTCGGGGAGTACAATGCTTCTTGGACAGTGTCACCCCTTCCTTCACTTTACCCCAGCTTCCCTATCCTGTTCCTGTCTACAAGTTGCATAGTTCATTTTTCACATAGTGCATATTGAATATCATGACTGCATTTGTTTACCCTTCTTTCCTCCATATCTATGCCCCCATTTTTGCCATCCCTTAAAAAACAAAACAAACAATAGTAACCAAGAAAACCCATGTTTCCATTTCCTGTATCCCTATGTATTGACTTAATCAAGTCAGCTCTTCTTTCCTTCCCAGCTACCACTGTGAGCACTGTGTAAGTGCTGCTCTCAATTGCCAGCACAGGAAGCCTTCATTACCATGTCAGAGCTGATCCCAGACACTACCATGGCTGTAAGGCCCGAACTTACAAAGGATTGCAAGGATGAATTCTCATTTCACCTTTGAATGAACAAAATTAAGGATGGCCTACTGCAGAGGCCAGGAAATAAAGCCAAAAACTATAGCAGGCCTTAAAGCTTCAGCGTGACTGACATTTGGGGCTGGATAATATTTTTTTCAGAGGGTATACTGTAAAGGTTTCATAGCATCCCTGGGCCATACTCACAAGATGACAATAGTACTGCCCACCTAGTAATAACCGCAACAAGGTGCTCCCAGATAGTACTACAGGAATGTCCCCTGGGAAGGAGGGACAAATGACCCTCACTGAGAACCCAGACTCAGTAAAAAATGCAACAAAACAAAAAAATCACTATTTCTACCAGAGCCCATGGGATAAAAATAGATCCTTTCCACCCAAATTTATTTAATGTGGTAAAAATTACTGATTGTAGAGTTTATAATTAACCACAAAAATTTTAAATATTACCTTTTGTTCATATTAAGAATAGCTTGGGTACAAAACAGTAATTTATAAATGAGAACAGTTGAAATATGTTTGTTCTAAATCTGGCCTAGCTAAATTAATACAAGCAGACTGTTTTCTTATCAATGGAAAAAGATCCAGCTTTAGAACAAAGCTATATATAGTGTTTTGCTCAGTCTTCTTTCACATGTGTAAGTCTGAGTGTAGTCCCTAGAGAAGTAGATTTCCACACCTAGGGCTTAAGGCGATGGACAGGGTGGGGGAATAAAAGGAAAATGTTGGGTAGCTGTGAGCCGAGACCCTGTTCTCATAAAAATTTAGGCATTATTTTAATGTGGATCATTCCTAAGTCAATCGTGCTAGTATTCACTAGGTCCCAGCAATGTGAACTGTTAGGAGGTCTAAGAGGGGCTACTGTCACAATCATAGGGATCTGGCTTCTTCTGCAGTCTTATAGAGAGGACTGTCCAAATGCCAATGCAGAAAAGCACAGGTTAGCAGATAGAGGCTGGGCTCAGGGATGCCTACTGGTGCCCTTTGTAAACTTATGGCCTTTTGAGGTTCCAGTCCCTCCATGCAAAACGTGAATGACATTCACCTCTAACTGCCTGGCTGTGGAGACCACTGGTACTGACAGGCATATTAATAAAGTCTAAAAAGTAACAAAACTAAAGGGCTGTGACACCATGCTAGTGCAGGATTAGATTGTACTTTTCTGACATCTTCTATAATGACAGGATGTAGAGTGCTTAAATTATGTCGACTTTCAGAAAACAACATCCCACGGCTTCTAAGAATTTTAAATGCAGTCATCAGTCAGAGGGCCCTACGAGACAATTGCCTCCATTTAAATCATTGCCGTGACATTCCCAACAGAGCTGTAAATATGATCTGTGCTGGAGAGCTGTTATTTTAGATGCCAAATTATTCCTCAAATCTGCACTGCATTCTCCTTTTTTTTCATGCAAATGCACAGGAAAAAGTATGACACTTCTTCAGCTGTGAGCATTATTGGTACTGAGATGTAAAGGGAGAAAGGAACATGCCCACACTCTCTTCCTTGTCTAGTATCTGGCTCTCTAAAGTACAGGACAGGGCTTCTGGACCTTTCACAAACATGGGCACTTAATTTTCAGTACTAGTTTTCCTTCTTTTCTAAGTCATATGCTAAGCGCCCATCAGAAAAAAGGAACGTTTGGGGGGGAAAAACGAAGCAAGAGGTCTTTACTCTCCAATTGCCTGGGTTTTTGCTATGTATTAGGAGCCTTTTATAACTCATTCCATGCCTCCTGAAAATCCTGAACTCCCAAGCCCAAAGAATAAGAAATTAAAATTAAAATCTAGTTATTCTAATACTTGTTTTAACATGAGAAGATTTTGCAAACAAGAAAAAACTAAGCATTAAATCTGTAAAGAGCGAATCAGGGATTAATATCTACAGTATCTGTTATGAACAGCTGAAGAAAATGTCTTTAAACATGGTTTTGTTGTTGTTGTAATTGGTGGTGGTGTTTTTGCCTTTTTTTTTTAACAGGGGCAGGGGAGGGGTGCAGAAGCAGAAGGGGAAAAGTGAAACAAATGCAGTCATGATATTTAGCATACACAATGTGGAAAATGAGCTATGCAACTTGTGGGCAAGGAAGGGAGGTAGAAAATGGAGGTAAACAAAGGAAGGGTTAACACTGTCCTAAAATAAATGTACTCATTACCTGCCTTATGAAATGGCAACCCTCTGTACATCACCTTAGTAATAACAAAAAGTTATATTTTTAAAAATGGAGATGACCATGTAGATGAAATGCTGTAAAACAACTTCTACTACAGCAAGAAGGAGAAGTGAGGAGGGCAGAGCTTTCTGTGCCCCCTGCCATGTCCCAGGCCCAATGCACAAGGAAAACTCACAAATAAATGTTTAATTTAGCCAACACTAGCCCAAAACTTCTCGAGATGTTTTATAGGAAATAATCCAATGGAAAAAAATCACTACTTTCTGCAGTTACATGACAAACTGGCTATAGGAAAACATTTTTTTTTAAAGTTCATTGGTGAAAGTACTTTTAAGTTCTTGCCACCTTCAAAGAATGTTGCTAGAACAGACAAAGGCCTGATATCCGTCATCTACAGAGAACTCAAAAAACTAAGCCCCTCCAATCCCAGTAAACCTATTAGGAAATGGGCAAAGGAGCTAAAGAGAGACTTCACAAGAGAAGAGATAAAAATGGCAAAGAAACACATGAGGAAATGCTCAACATCCCTGCTAGTAAAGGAAATGCAAATAAAAACAACCCTGAGATACCACCTCACCCCAGTTAGAATGGCCTATACTCTGAACTCAGGCAACAACAAATGCTGGAGGGGGTACGGGGAAAGAGGAACCCTTCTCCATTGTTGGTGGGAGTGCAAATTAGTACAACCACTTTGGAGAACAGTATGGAGCTTTCTCAAAAAGCTCAATATAGACCTACCCTATGACCCAGCCATACCACTCCTAGGCATCTATCCTAAACAGCAAACCCCAAGATATCAAAAAGACATTTGTACTTCCATGTTTATCGCAGCACAATTCACAATAGCCAAAATATGGAAACAACCCAGATGCCCCTCCACAGACGAATGGATCCAAAAAATATGGTACCTATACACAATGGAATACTACATATAGATTAGGAATGGTGAAATATTGTTATTCGCAGGGAAATGGTCAGAACTTGAACAAATAATGTTGAGCGAGACAAGCCTAGAACACAGAAAACAAAGAGGCATGATCTCCCTGATATATGACTGTTAACAAAGGGAGACGGGAGAGACAGTAGAGACCAGGTCTGTGAAACCAAAAACTGCTTGTCAAATAGTATTCCCCACAGGATTAGGGCAGCGACCCAACAGTATGTAACTAAAACCAAACAACTACTTAGCATATAAAGGTCAAAAATTGACCTCTCGGGAATACAATAGCTCAAAAGCTAGGTATGTACGTTCATATAAGACTGCTGTCGACATATGGTCTAATATCGACATTACATTTAAAGCCCTAGGCAAACTTTCTTGGGCGTGGCCATGTGGCTACTGTATATGTTCTCGATACATTATATATTGTATATATGTCTACCTGACCTAGAGAAGAGATAGAAAAACAGGGTGTAAGATATCACAAGAAATGTACACACTGCCCTACTATGTAACTGTACCCTTTTTGCACAACACCTTGTCAAAAAATTTGTGTTCAATTAATAAATAAATTAATAAAAAAAAGAATGTTGCTAGAAATCCAGGTATGAATAAGATAGAGTCCCTCAAATTTCAACTGACTGACTGAATTATATGACTTCTAGAATAAAACAAATATAAAGAAAGTGATTTAGAAGTTCGGGAAACAGATGAATTTCTGCTGTTTGTCGCGTTAAGACTATAGGCCTTGGAGCCAGGTTCCTGGCTCTACCAAGAACCTAACTGGGTGCTGGTGGCTCATGCCTGTAATCCTAGCTACTCAGGAGTTGAGATCTGAGGATAAGAGGTTTGAAGCCAGCTTGCCCAAAGCAGGAAAGTCTGAGACCCTTATCTCCAATTAACCACCAAAAGGCCGGAAGTGGAGCTGTGGCTCAAATGATAGTGTTAGTTTGTGAGCAAAAAGCCAGGCTCAGAGTTCAGAGCAAGTACTGGCAGAAAAATAATTTAAAAAGAACCTACGGGGTCATGTCATCACTCTATATCTCAGTTCCTTTATCTACAAAATTTGCATAATACTGCTTATCTCTTAGGGTTAGCATTACATAGGTTAATAGGAGGAGACTGACATATAATAATCATTCAGTAAAACATCAACTACCATTCTTTTTCTGTTGATTTTTGTTTTTGTTTTTTGTTTTTTGGTCAGTCATGGGGTGTGAACTCAGGGCCTGGGCACTGTCCCTGAGCTTTTTGTTCAAGGCTAGCAGTCTACCACTTTGAGTCACAACGCTACCTCCAGTTTTCTGGTGGTTAACTGGAGATAAGAGTCTCATGGACTTTCCTGCCTAGGCTGGCTCTGAGTCACAATTCCTAGATCTCAGCCTTCAGAATAGCTAGAATTACAGACATGAGCCACCAGAGCCTGGTTCAACTACCATTCTTGCCATCATCATCATCGTTTTTTGGAAAGGGGAAGTAGTATTTGAAGGACAGGTAAAATTCAGACATGTGGGAATGACAGGAGCCATTTAACATTAGTAAATAAAATAGTATAAGTAGTGTGCACTGATAAGATCAACTCATAGTTGTTAATGATCCATTTTGGCTAATTCCCAGATGGACGTCATGAAAGGGTTGGGGAGTCTAGGTGAAAGGCCCTGAATATCTGGCCAATCTCTTTATTAATTAGTAGGAAAATTAAGAACCTAGAAGAGTAAAGATTAAGGGAAACTGCTTCCATATACATTTTTAGCACTGGAAGGATATCTTGGCCATCAGAGTGTGCATGGCTCCTGATTATCAAACAAAGGAAAGGTCATTATAAAACAATGTGAAGTAAATGTAAAACAAGTGCTTACTGAAAAACTATAAACAGAGAATACAGTGGAATTCTACCTGAGATGGAGAGCAATGGGAGGTGACAGGATGTGATGATGAGGCAGGCATTCCCCAAACTACTCACCTATGCTACTTAGTTCCAAGGCTGTGTGAGGACCATAAGAGATAAGGAAGCCAAAAGTCCAGAAACAGGCTAGGGTTAGGACAACAGCCTAATGGAAAAGCAGTCAAAATGAATAAAGCTGGGAAATCAGGAAGGTGGGAAAAGACCAAGAGGCTCTTCTGAAGGAAGAAGCAAATAGTCAACACCCTGAGAACGCCATCAATCAGTGCAACAGCTGATGTCCTGTCTTCCTGTCTGAGCTCATCCACAGAGAAATAAGGCACCAAGGGCTTTATGTCTCCCCAGTGGTAGAAGGCTGTGGCTATAAATCTGAGGTCTACAAAAGCTTAGGGGAGAAGAAAAAAAGCAAGCCATAGACAAAATTTAACATGTATGATAAAATGTATTCTTTAAAATGTCATGAGTTTTTTAATCTATAAGAGAAATTATATACTTGTTAAAGTCAGGACCCACTTATTGATTAAAGATAGTAAATAAGGGCTAGGAATGTGGCTTAGCAGTAGAGTGCTGGCCTAGCACGCATGAAGCCCTGGGTTTAATTCCTCAGCATCACATAAACAGATAAAGCCAGAAGTGGCGCTGTGGCTCAAGAGGTAAAGTGCCAGCCTTGAGCAAAAAGAAACCAGGGACAGTGCTCAGGCCCTGAGTTCAAGCCCCAGGACTGCCAAAAAAAAAGATAGTAAATAAGCCAGGCTTGGTGGTGCATTACTATAATCCCAACACTTGGGAAGCTGAGGCAGAAAGATTACAAGTTTGAGGATATCTTGGGAGAGATACTGGGAGGAGAAGAGAAGGGAGGAGAGGGGAAAGGTAGTTGTGTCAAGTGATGAGGGGCCAGCACCTGTACTATGTAAGACTTCTATCCTGGCACAGTAAAAAATGACTTGCCCCTAAGTTTTGTGCCAGAGAGCCAGGGAGCAGGAACCACATGGGATTTTCCTGACTGGTGCCCATACTTGGGACTTGAGAGTTCATTTGGACATTCTAGCAGGAAAGCACAGCTATATACCCTTGACCAAAGAATGGTTCTCCTCTTTGGGGAACAGAGTGCATAGCTTTGGGAAGAATACACATAGAGTGGTGAAGGAAGAAGCAGACAGCTGCCTAGTTAGCCAGACCAGCCAAATCATCCCTGGTGATCTATGGGGTGACAGATGTCACTGCCAAATCACTCTCATCCCAGTAATCATGACATCTTTCTAAAACTCCATATAGATGAGATCAGATCTCATCCAATGCAGTCATTCATGTGGGCACTATATGGCTGCTGGTCAAACTTTGTTTGCATATCATCAAGTCACAAGGTCTGCCTAAAGACCCCTCCAGCAGCATAGGAGCCCAGTCTGCAGAAGTGAAGCCAAGAATTCAGTCTACAGGAGTGGTTCCCACGCTGCCATCCCCAGGTGGCAGAAACTTGTCAGAAACTTGATGTTGGCTTCACCTCTCTAGATATGGTAAATCACAAATTTCAAGGTAGTCCCAACCATCTGACTTTTCACAACTAGGAATTCTAATGCCCCCAAAAGGTTAGAAAATCCATGCCTTTAGCTGTAAGTTTATCTTATTAGTGTGCCACATTATATGATGATGTGGCACTACAGAAGAGGGTTACTATATTTTATTGTTTTGTGTTGCTGAATATCTAATATGCATACTAGGCAAGCACTCGACCACAGAGCTAAATAAATGCTTTGCCCTTGGGGTGTCTTTTAAATAAATGAACAATTAAGCAATGACTCCACCAATTATGGGTGACTTGACAAATAAAATATAAAAATATATCTTGCTTTCTAAATACTGGCCAAATCACGTATCTTTGTCAATTGTTTGAACTAAAATTAATGTCCTTTTCTTAAGCAATGTATTTGGAAAGTGGCCTCTCCCTGCTGACCCAGGTCAACCACCCACAGTAATAAATTTCCTGCCAGAAAACTTTCAGATCTGTACATAAATAGTCAAAGACATAGACTCTGTTGAGTCACTCAGTACAAACAGAAAAAATATACTACTAAAACCTAGGATTTCTCAATCGGTGTTATTTAGCCACCTGCAGAAAAGCAGCTTGTTTACAGTGCCCCTATGGGTGTGCCTCCTCTCCAGACCTGCCTTACAAAACACGACACTTCCTGGCTGCCACACTCTGACAAGAAAGGCACTTTTTGCTTCTCTCTCTACTGGGGCATGGTGAAAAGGAGAACAGGGAAGAGACCAACTTCCTCACCCTAGAACCTCATCAACCACTGCACAAGGTAGTATGAGGGCTAGAACTGGACCTGGAGAGAGTACAGTGACTGCATTTTGTGAAGGGAAGCTTTCAAACTAGACACAAGAAGCTGTCTACAAAGTCTATGCCCGGGGCCAGAGGAGTGATGGGCTACGGAACTGTCACGGTTGGACTGCTACATCTAAACCTAATCATTTCCTAAATACCAACACACTGATGGTTTGATCTTCAATATATGAACTAGGGGCGGGAAAGGGGAAAACAACACATTCAGCCCATAGCAGGAACAAATATCACTCTAAATGACTCCTCTGCTGTATGTAGTTTAGCAAAACAGATTTGATTCAATGTTTTAAAGGGCCTCAGCAACTATCTTTAAAAGAGTTCATTTAGTAGATAAGGATTAAAAAAAGTTTTGAAAGTACAAGTAGCAAGGTTCTACTATGACCAAAAGGAAGTAGATGGTCTTGAGTTGAGTCTTGATTGGTTGGCAAAATTCTTTTCTGAAGGGGGATGAGGGACCTGGTGGCCAAAGACAAGGATCTGCTTAAGTAAAGGCATTATGTACTGTAGGACAGTGCTGTCCTTAGCAGAACAGCTTGCCAGGTAGGTTGTTAGCATAGAAACTGACCTGTGCTGCTATATAGAGACTCTCAGATTGGTTGTCATTCAACTTTAAGCCAGGTCTTGGGCTGGCTATCTAGTCTACCTTTCATCCTACTTCTTCACCTAGCCTGCTTCCTTGCCAGAGCAGACAATCCGTAGCAAGCAGGTTTAGGATAGTTCTTATACAACCTGACCCTGGCACCCACCCAGGTAGATGGTTAACTAACAGGCTTCCAAGTGCCTAGATGATCATGGAGTGCAAGGCCAATGATCAAACATCTGTGTAACAGCAGAGGAAAAGACAAGTTGGCAGATTCAATACAAAAGAATATCACAGGCTTTTTATATAAACTCAAAATATAACTAAGGCAAAGAAACAGCATTAAAGACATTGTTCCTTTCATACATTTACAATATAGATGACTGGATTTCAAGTATTTAATTTGTACTTAAATAATATTGCTAAGCTTGGAATACAGAAGGATTACTTATCCTAGTAAATTTATAATCCCTAAATTATTATCATTTATGGCAAACCATATATCAATAAAATAAAGACCAGCTATAGTGGATTACACATGTAATCTTAGCTGCTTAGAAGGTAAAGATCCAAAAATTTATGGTTCCAGGCCCATCAAGGCAAAAGGTGAAATCCTTCCCATCACAATGAAAAAGCTGGACATGGTGGGTGCATACCTGTTATTCCAGCTACAAAGGAAGCTTAAGTAGCAGAATCATGGTCTGTGGAAATACTAGGGCCCAGTGGGAACTATGGCTGACTAATGGAGAATGACTAATTCCAGCAGAAAACGCTAGTAGTGTGAGTGTTTATCCTATGTCTAAAGACACAGCATTACGAGTGTCGGACCTACAATAATCCTGTCAAAGGATAGGAGAAGTGCTTTTGTGTGTTTATCTTACTGCTCCCTAATATCCTGTTACCTACCTCTCAGAATGTGCCCTTCTGATTTGTTCCCATAATTCCTTTAAGTTAGACCCAGGATAATATGACCCCACAAAAGCAGAGGTTGGAGAAGACACCATCATTTTAACCAGGTTTGTCAGGCTCATCTCTGGACACACAGTGTTACTAAAAGATTATGAAATAGCCAGGTGCTGGTGGCTCATGCCTGTTATCCTAACTACTCAGGAGGCTGAGATCTGAAGATTGCAGTTCGAAGCCAGCCAGGCAGAAAAGTCCCTGAGACTCTTATCTACAATAAACTGCTCAAAAAAGCTGGAAGTGGAGCTGTAGCTCAAGTGGTAGAGCACTAGCCTTGAGCACAAAGAGGCCAAGCCTTTGAGTTCAAGCCCCCAAACTGGAAGAAAGTAAAATAAAAAATAAGAGATTATGAGATGACACTGTATGGGTATTTCTTCTTCTGTCACCCCAGTATCTGCGGGATGAAACTGGAATAGCCCAGGCTAGCCTGGGCAAAAACACAATGCCCAACCTCAAAAATAAGTAAAGTAAAAGAGGATCTGTGTATGGCTCAAGTGGTAAAGTGTCTGCTTAGCAAATGTGAAACCCTGATTTCAAACTCCAGTACTACCAACAACTACAACAACAGAAAACAACAAATAGAACCGTTCAGATATGTTAAGACTCCTATTACAGCAGAAGCATTCTAGTTTATAATCTTGAACTTAGCTCTTTCATGTTTCTAGCATTTCCCCATCCTTTTCCCTTGGTCTTTGTACTTGTGTCTTTTATTTCACTTGCACTCTCCTTTAGCTACCATTGAATCCATTTTCATCCCAATACCTACTACAATGTTCTGTGTACAAATGTGCATTCATTGTATCTGTACGTTAAGTAACACAGTACCTCTATCTTATGTCAAGGCAAAGATTATATCTTACATGCCAATCTTGGGACATCCACTAAAAACTTTACTAGTGTGCCTTGATAATGTTATACAAGGAACGCTACAGGGGACTAAAAGTGTACTTCAGTGATCCCTGCTTAACATGTTTGAAACCCTAGGCTTACTAACCAGCAACATTAAAAAAAAAAAAAAGACAAGGCTGCTTTCCAAAAAAACAAAAACAAACAAACAAAAAAGAAAACATGACCAAAAGCAGGAGAAAAAACTGTTGTTGTGGCCATTGAGGTTTGGAGGATAGGGCTTCCAGTTGAGATCGTGGAACAGGACAAGGGTTTGAGTGGTACACTGTGGAAGGAAGGAGAAGGAATGAGGAAAAGTCCAACAGCTTCCACTATGAGTGTCAATCACTGCATCAGCATCTTTAAGAGAAGCCCAGTTCTTCCCTCTCTGATACAGAAACTGTAGATTGTCTGTCTGTCTGTCTATCTAGGTACTTTTTTCTGGTACTTGAACTTGAATTCAGGGCCTTCAGCTCTTGTTCAGCTTTTTTTGCTCATGGTTGTCCCTTTGTGCCACTTGAGCCATGTCTACAGTTCAGCATTTTGCTGACTAACTGAAGATGACATTTTATGGACTTCTGCCTGAGCTACCTTCAACCCACGATCCTCCAGACCACAGTTCTGAGTAGCAAGGATTACGAGCACGAGTCACTGGCATCTGGCTAGAACATGTGCATTTTTTAAGAGAAAGTTATCTATAATTCCACTTCCCAAAGATAAGTACTCAATAAATTCCTATACTTCCTCTCTGGTCTTCTGCTAGATTTTCACTGTACATTTTAAAAGAGGGTTCCCTGTGTTCGATATTCTGTAAGAATTACTTGTACATGCCTCCTTGTTTCATAAATCCTTTGCCTGTGTGTAGATGTGTGTGTGTGTGTGTGTGTGTGTGTGTGTGTGTGTGTGTGTATGCTGGTACTAGTGCTTAAACTCAAGGCCTTGCACTCTCACTTAGCTTTTTTGGCTCAAGGAGGATGCTCTACCACTTAAGCCACATCTCTACTTCTGGCTTTCTGCTGGTTAACTGGAGATAAGTAAGTCTCTCAAGATTTGTCTGCCTGGACTGGCTTTGTGATCTGGATCCTCATATCACAGCCTCCTGGGGAGCTAAGATTTACAGGTGTGAGCCACTAGCGTCCAGTTCATAAATGCTTAAGAATTATAATGAATACAGAATCTGAAGCATCTGAGTTGAGTATAACCCAAGTAGGAGCAAAGCAGAGAAGGCAGATGAATCAAGACCTTGACTCACACAAAGGGGCCAGAGCAAATGGTGAATGTTCCAGATGACTCATCTCCACACTGAAAGCTTTTCAACTAGAAATAAGAGAAATTGAGCGGATTTACCCGAAAGCCCATGCTGGACAGACATTTAGTAGGAACTGCTGAGAAAGGACAGAAGTAGGTGTCATTATAAGGAGCTTAGGAAGATGCAACATGCAGCATGTAGGAAAGAAACACACGACCAAGGAGAATGTCAAAAACAAATCAAAGTGTGTTCAGGTAACCCTAAAAGTTGTAAGAAACCTTGCCTGGATTGTTGCTTGCACAGTACAATCCTGGCACAGAATTCAGTGCCTTATGGCTAGTAAGGGACTAAATATTTAAAGCATCGGCTAGAAACCCTAACCCCCCCCCCCCATCCCTCAACTCCCACACATCTGTGACTGAACTCCACCCATCCATTACACAATGCTTATCTAGATGGGATCTGAGGTCAGAATCCATGAAAGGAAGCCTATGACCTAGAGTTAGGAAATTCTTTTGTGCTTTTCTGGGGAAAGGGGACAAGGAAGTCGTGCAATGAAGTAAGTTTAAAATAGTGAGTCCAAGCTGGGAATATGGCCTAGTGGCAAGAGTGCTTGTCTCGTAAAATAGTGAGTCCAATTCTTCCGCAAACTCACACAGCATTCAGCAAGTGATAGGTGGAAACGTGACCTTTCCCCCTAGAAAGCCCCAGCATTGCTGCCTTTCTTTACAAGGCCCATATCTTGAATGAAATTAGCTTGGGAAGTTGCATTCTTTTCAGGTATACATGACCTTGGGGCAGCTGGGAAACTGGAGCAATTGTGCAAATGATGAGCATACCATTCTGGGGGCTCAGAGAGATTCTTTGTGGCAATGTGACTGTCCTACAAAGGCCACACTCTGTGATGTTGAAAGTGAAAGAGGGGAGAATAAAATTATAGTGTTGGGCATGGACATGCCTAGGATATTAAAAAGCCAAGGCCAATCTGGGCAATATACCTAGACTTTGTCTCAAAACAAAAAACAAAAACAGCAAAAACCCTGCCATTGTAAGGAGGCAGCTATCAGACTCAGGTAGCTTATGCTAGAGATGATTAGCCCCACATCTGCACCTCCATGCAATTGGTGCTATTACTGTGCTCAAGTTACAGCTACAAACCCCCTGGCATAGCAGGGTCATATCGCTGTCCTTGACCAAACAGTTCATAAATGGAAACAGGACTAGGTTTAGGCCAATCTGATTTGAAAGTCATAATGAAATGAACAATAATAAATAATACAATTTAAAAATAGGCAATAACTTGAATAGACATTCTTCAGGGATGATAAATAGCCAACAAGAATAGAAAAAAAATGCTCAACATCAAGTTCTCTAATCCTCAGAGAAATGCAAATCAAAACTACAATGTGATAATCACCTCACACCCAATACAATGGGCGATATCAAAATAACAAAGTAAGAAATGTTGGTGGGGCTATGGAGAAACTGGTATACGTAGACACTGAGTGGGAATGTGTAACAGCTGTGGAAAACAGTATGAAAATTCCTCACAAAAACTAAAAAGCAAAGTGCTATGTGACACAGCAAATCCACTTCAGAGTGTACACTCAGAAGAAGAGTGATGTCTGCACCCTTGTTCATCACAGCATTCTTCATCTGCCAACTGATGGCCAGTGCAAATGTCCATTGCTACAAACTGAATGTTGTCTACAAAGTTGACACAATATAATGTGGCCTTTTGGAAAGGAAATCCTGTCATATGCTATATATAGTGCGGGGTGCGGGCAAACCTGAAGAGAGCAACCTATGCAAAATCATGTCTGTCTGGAGAACTCAGTACACCTGACATTCTGCACAGGCAGGGCTGCACCCCCTGGCCACCTCCATCCCTTCTCTCGTGTACTGGACAGGATGTATATAGCTCAAAAGCAACATCTCTCCGCTTCCACAGTGGCTACAAAGGGCCAAGTGCACAGTTTCAGATGAGATGCAAGCCACAAGGCATTTGGGGAGCAGTTTTGCTGTAGAGGGTCAAAGTCAGGGGCACTTTTTCTCCTCCATGCCTGGCATGCTTGGCAATGAAGGGAAAGCAAATGTGGGAAGCACTTGGGAGGATAAAACAGAAAAAGAGAAGGGGCCAGGCTCATCAGTAGCTTCCCAGAATTAATGAACCAGCTTTGCTCTACCACATCCAGACTTACGATGAGCAAAAAAGTAGTCCCTCCATGGTCTCAAGAGTATGTAGTCAGTCAGATATGATCTCTAAATAGTATCACTTTGGGGACAAAGAGAATTGAGCAAATGGGAGGGAGAATGGAAATCTGGAGACTTTGCCATGTGCTAGAACATCTGGCTATGTGCATATACTACTTGTGTGACAGATACCCTATAGCACGAATGCTGTAATGTAAGAGTGATCCAAGAGGTGGGGCATGGGAAGAAAACAGCACTTGTGAAGAGAAGTCCCTTATGCCCCCTTCCACCCAATGACTTCCAATCTCATTCTCACAATCTGCAACCTTGAAGCCACCTGCTTCTATCATATTCCCACCATCTCCTAAAACACACACCTTGGCAAGAGGAAATACTGATACCCTACAAAAAGACAGACTGGAGAGGACAGACTGCAAAATACATACCTGCTGAGGTAAGATTAGAGGAGACTCTCCTCCCCAGATCTGTCCTTAACCAGGGAAAGCACCTGGATAGGAAATGAACTGTACATCTTCCAATTCTCTGTGGAGAAACTGATTCTTCAAGTATAAAATTAATAGTTTGCTACCACAAATCTTATTTTTTGGAATTACATAATGCCATAATTACTGTGTTCCTGCTTCGGTAAATGATTTTTAAAAATCTTGTTAGGACAGATGCTGCAAATATTTTCATTTATATAAAAGTGACAAAACCAATTTAGTTGGAAAGAATCCATTTAGAAATTGGCTTAATGCATCCTTTGGCTTTATCTCAGGACTTTTACAAAGAGCTCCTGAACGCACGATGGCTATGGAAGGGCCAGCAGACACACACAGCTTGCCATTCAACTCTGTAGATGCTAATCATGCCCACGTTTTAGGATTACTAGTCATGCCCAGTATGCATGCTTCATTAACATGAGTTAGAATTTAATTCCAGATTATTTGCAACATGATGCTTTTCCCCCCTTTCTTCTGGTACTGGAACTTGGTCCTCGGTGCTGTCCCTTTGCTCTTTTCACTAAAAGCTGGCACTCTATCACTAGAGTCACAGCACTACTTCTACCTTTCAGTCTCGCGGACTTTCCTGCCAGGCTGGCTTACAATCTCTATCCTCAGATCTCAGCCTCCTGAGTAGCTAGGATTATAGGCATGAGCCGAAAACTCATGGCTTCTGGCAAAACACACTTTTTCATTCACTGCAAAAGTAACTAATTGAAATGACTTCCAATCTCAAACAAGCCCAGGGTTTTGATAGTTTATTTTGATAACTGGTTCATTTCTGCGATGAAATGGCTTAGTTCAGAGTCAAGCAGAGGTGACTTGAACTTTAGTTGTGTAAAGTAAGGGCAGTGATAGCAGTCGGCCTGTTAATCTTTCTAGCTTCATCCCTTAAAATATGACTGGTAACAGTTCCAAAACTAGTGTGTGTAAAAGTGCACACACTTTAACTGCTTACAACATGGTAGGGATGATTTCAGTAATATTAATACTTGATGAGTTTCATGACAAAGGAAATAGAACTGGTTGCCTGTTTCACAATCTACCAAAGGTTACATTTCTATTTTTCAATCTGTTGTTTGTTTTGCTAGCAATCACTCAGAGCTTTTTCCTGGGGGGGGGGGGCGGGGGCAGAGTTTAGCTCAGAAAAGGATGGCTCTACTCAGAAGAATTCAGTCTCTAGAATCAGAGCTTTGGGGGTGAGGCCCAGTCTTTACTTCTACAAGTCCCAGGGGGCAGATGAAAGAACTATGGTTCTTAGCAAATTCCACCAACCTGTGGCTACAGCCGGCCCTGAGGCTGGCTCCCAAGGGGACTACAAGCTACAGCCCTTGAGGAAGGTTTCCTGGGGACTTGGCTTCCCACACACATATGAAGATGCTACCAGGACCCAAGGTACCCTCCGCCTTGCAGTCTGGAGCAGAAGGTAAACAAGGGCAGCCTTACTAATGGACCAATCCTCTCCTGCCCCTATTGGCCTAACTATCCCTGTGAGTCCAGAATCACATAAGCACCTGTGAAATGGGAATTCCCTGCCAGCTCATACTTAACCCCCTCCCTGCCCACTATGCTACATTCTGTGCCCTACCACCCCATCTCCTTTATGCCAGTCCTGGGACATGAACTCAGGGCCTGGGTGATGTCCCTGGGCTTATTTTGCTCAAAGCTAGTGTTCTACCATGAGAGCCAGAGCTCTTTGGTGATGGATCAGAGATAAGTCTCATACTTTCCTGCTCCAGCAGGCTTCAAACTGTGATGGATTTCAGCCTCCTGAGTCTAAACTCCTTCCTTAACATTGATCTATCAAACCCTTTTGCATTAATGCTCATAGCAGTATGACTTATGGTTCATAATAGCTTAAATGTAAAAATAACACACATGTCCAAGTGGTAAATGAGTAAAGCAAAATGTGATATGTCCATCTGTATAATGGAATACTAATCTCCATGAAAACAATGAAATAATAATAAAATTGGAGTATCTCAGACTTTTGAAAACATGATGGGAAGTGAAAGAAGCCAGTCACAAAAACACCACATATTATATTACTTCATTTACATTAAATGTCCAGGATAGAAAAATCCACAGAGACTAAGTAACTTAGCAATCACATAGGAGTAAGGTGGAAATGGTTGGGGTAAGCCAACAGGGAAGTGACAGTTACAGGATTGTTTCTAGGGGCATAAAAATAGAATAAAATTATGACTGCACAATTTTATACTTTAAAACACAAACATGGAATCGTCTAAATGATTTGCACACTATATAAATTATATCTCAGTGATGCTGTTTCTTTGCTGTTTTTTGTTTGTTTGGTTTGGTTTTTGCCAGTCCTGGGGCTTGAACTCAGGCCCTGGGCACTGTCCCTGGCTTCCTTTTGCTCAAGGCTAGCCCTCCACCATTTGAGCCACAGAGCCACTTCCAGCCTTTTCTGTTTGTGTGGTGCTGAGGAATCAAACCCAGGGCTTCATGCATGCTAGGCAAGCACTCTACCACTAAGCCACATTCCCAGCCCGTTTCTTTGTGTTTTCTTTTTAAAGCAAAACAAAAGCAAACCTTTCCTGCCTAAATCTCTCTTCAGAGCTAATGCAGCCCTCCTTTTCATGGCTGTACCAAGGGATATAAGTGGGCTGTGGGGTGCACAGCACCCTGAGGGGTCCTGGACCAGTAGGGCAGCAGGCACCTGCAGTATGCCTGCTGGACCTGTGCACCCCAGAGGCCCTGTAAGCACCGTGTCAGCACCAACAGGGCCTGGACCACCTTCCACATTTTATCCAGGGAAATAGATGCTGGTGTCCCCTTTATTCCAGCTCTGCCTCACTTTGAGGCTATGTGCCTTGATGCATTCATTCCCTTGCTTTAAATACTTTATCAGCACTCTGGTGCATACTGATTCAAGTTCAAAGGAGGCAAATCAAGATCTTCCACTTTGGACATTGTCTTCTGGCCACACAGGTAATAGTGCAAAGGAAGTGAACCCTGCCAGCTAGGCACTGTGGGTACAGGGTGTCACAGTCACCTAACACTATCAGGCTTCCAAGTCTAGTGCTTCACTCAGGTCTCAGCCCTCAGCCCACAGCCTTCAGGTCTGCTCTCAAGAGGTCATGGTAATGTCTTCAACCTGTTAGCCTTAGCTCCAGATTTCACACAAAGTTCAAGTGCCAGTGGCTTACTAGGAAAAGTTAGTGTGTCAAAACAAGCAAGCAACATTTTTTGAAAGCATGTCTTTCTAGCAAATAGAGATGATTTTTTTTCCTTCTTTGTTTTGCCCACGCCATGAGATCTTGATGAAAAAAGAAAAAAAGAGAGAAACACCTCAACTTCAGAAATAGCTCTGTATTCAAATAAGCTGTGAACAGGCAAGAAAAACAGATATCATAAATGGTCAAAAACAAAAACATGAGGAAAAAAAGCAAGCAAGTACAATCTTCCAGGGCCTGGAAAGAAACCACAGCTATTAAAACAACGAGCAACATTGCCACCAAGTGGTGGTAACTAATCAAGTCACACTCTGAGAAACCTTTAAGAGAGTTTTTAAAAAACACAACAGGGCTGGGGATATGGCCTAGTGGCAAGAGTGCTTGCCTCCTATACATGAGGCCCTGGGTTCAATTCCCCAGCACCATATATACAGAAAATGACCAGAAGTGGCGCTGTGGCTCAAGTGGCAGAGTGCTAGCCTTGAGCAAAAAGAAGCCAGGGACAGTGCTCAGGCCCTGAGTCCAAGCCCCAGGACTGGCCAAAAAACAACAACAACAAAAAACCCCACAAGAATTCATGCCCAGACCCCATCCCGCACCCAGAACTGAGACAGAGGGGCAGGTCCAGCTTACAGACTCAAAAGTCTCCATGTCTAATGTCCAGTAAAATCTGAGAATCACTGATCAAGGCAAGAAGTCAGACAGCATCAATATCATGCTTGTATTTTCTGGGAAAGTTTTACTTGCTGCTATTATCAAAATTTCCTAAAAGTACATAAACTCCTGAAAATCCAGTTATGCACAGAATGAAACATAAATAAATCAATTACAATATTCTTTCTACCTTTTTTCCACTTAAAAACTTTGTTCCACAGGAACAAAGTTGACATCATAAAGACTTAATTGCTTTCTTAGTTTTGCCATTAATATTCATATTTAAGTTTGTATTTAATGTTTAGATTTACCCTTACTATAAATGGGTATTACACACGCGCGTGCGTGCGCACACACACACACAGAATCTTTTTGTGTATGTATGTGCTAGTCCTAAGGGATTAAACCAGGGCCCTGGTGTTGTACCTGAGATTTTTTTGCTCAAGATTTTTTTTTGCTCTTATTACTTGAGCTAAAGCCCCACTTACAGATTTTTTTGGTGGTTAATTGGAGATAAGTCTCATGGACTCTCCTGCCTGGAATGGGTATGGAACCTCCACCCTCAGATCTCAGCCTCCTGTGTAGCTAGGATTATAGGCATGAGCCACCACACTCAGCTATACAGAATCTTTGAACTTTGGCTTCAATGGACTATTTGCTTCTATAATGATTTATCTCAAGTCAATAAATCATTCTTATCTATATGAGAATAGGTTTCCTTCCCTTTTTCTAATGACATGTCAAGTCTGAAAGCTTTGATTGTCGGTGCACAATGTAATCTGAAATGCTTAAATGAAGTGTTAGACTAAGACTAAAATTGTTCCTTGGCATATACAGTTGTTTTTTTCTGCTTTTGTTTCTAAAAAGAGGATTTTTCTTCCATTCCAAGTGGAAAGCTGCCTAAAAAATTACTCCTTAACAAACAATTCTCTTTTGTGTGATACACTGGGGAAAGAAACTGTGGAGTGTATGTACTACCAAACAGTCAGAAGCTGATTTTCTATGTTGGTCCACAAGCCTGAAAATTAGAGTTCACAGCTAAGAAAACAGAGCCCACACATGTGCATCCTTTTCTTCAGTGCTACCCATGAGCAAAAGTTCTGCTGGAGGAACTCGGCAGCAGAGAAGCAAAGCACCATGGGGTTGGCTTCACCTGGTATACTACCAAATCTTCCTAACAACTATCATTTTTGTCACTGCATCTCTTCTAACCCTTCATTATTCTAGATATACAACTCTTCTTAGAAAAGTCACTGATAGCTGGGAGTGTAGCTCAAGTAGTACAGTGCTTGCCTAGCATGTGTGAGGTATTGGGTTTGATTCTTACCACCTTGAAGGAAAAAAGGAAAATCTTAATGATCCAGATTTACTTGAGGCTCGTGATCCTTGGAGACCCCTGAGTCTATCTGTGGAGACTCAGAGCAGTCTAACAGAGCAGCCAGCCTAGGACTGGATCAGATTTACCATGGCTGCTTATCCTAAGCCCTTGCTGCTACTTCAAGTGGACTAGCAATGTCAGCAGCACTGGAAAGCTTGTCTTAGGACCCAGCTGGACCTATAACATCAGAATCTACCTTTTGACAAGATCCCTGAAGGACTTCAGGCCCCTACAGGTTGGTGAAACACTGTGCTATCCCATGATTTGGACAGTCACTGAATCCACAGCCATGTGCACACATTCACTTAAGGGTTGAGAACACCTCTATCTGCTTGCCAGCAGCAAGGCCTACTGTAGGATTCAATAGTGAGGCTCTGAAAATGAGAGGCTGGTGCAAAACAGGCATCTCTCCCCCCTCAGAAAAGCCTGTGCATATTTATGTCCTCAGCTATGAGCATAGATGCAGCCATAAACACACCCAATGCCTTAACAGCTTTGCTCTGATTTACTAGCTCTCTCCTGATATCAACCACCCATAACCAAGTGAATACTTTACCAAGTATGGTACTTGGCATCACAAAAACCTTTCACCCAGAGAACACACAGCAAAAGGGGGATAAAATGTGCTTTTCTTGGGGTTTTCGGGGCCATAGCCATGAGTGACCACCACAAAACCAGTTCAAGATGCCCTGTGCCTTCCATATAAATCCATCTTGAACTTTTTACATCCTATTTCACCATTTCTGTTTATTTCATTGTGTATACAGTTGCTATGCCAAGTCTCTTGAGTGAAATTCAGTGTTTTCCTCTGTAGTATGCAGTTTTCCTCCCTGTAGTGCCTACTATACACTAGACTTTCCAAGTAAGAAGCAGATCTAAACCTTGGCAAGTTTCGATTTAAACCAACCCTCTCAGGCTTTGCTAAATTACAATATGAGCTGACTGATCACTGAATTAAAAATAGGGGTGGGGGGAGAAAGGAAGAAAGGGAAGGGAGAAAAAAAGGAAGGAAGGAAGGAAGGAAGGAAGGAAGGAAGGAAGGAAGGAAGGAAGGAAGGAAGGAAGGAAGGAAGGAAGGAAGGAAGGAAGGAGGGAGGGAGGGAGGGAGGGAGGGAGGGAGGGAGGGAGGGAGGGAGGGAGGGAGGGAGGCAGGGAGGGAGGGGCAGGGAAGACAGAAAGGAGGGGAAAGGAGAGAGAAAAGGAAAGAAAAAAGGAGGGAGGGAGAGGAAGGAAGGAATTCAGGCAGGCAGGAAGGAAATGGGGAATAAGGGCTAGGGGTGTAGCTCTGTGGTAGAGTGCTTACTTGCCATGTGTGAAGCTTGATCTCCAACACTGTGGGGGATGGGGAGGATAAAAGGATTTTAAAATGTTATATGTAAGTGATTTCTAACTATAAATGATCTTTCTTCAGATAGGTTTCCAAAATGTCAAATTCAATTTCTTGCAACTTAATAATTTCACAGGTGTTTAATCAGCCACCTAGCCCTAAGTAAATGCCAGGCTAATTTTGTCAGACAGCATTTGCCCAGTCAAATCTCTCTACCCCTATTCACAAGGTTTGACTTTGCGTTTCCCTCCCATTTTTAACATTTAGTTAGAGCATACTCTTAATTAACATTCCTGGAGTTCTAGTGAATCCATAAAAATTCGAGCCCCTAAAGTACAGAAATCCTTTCAATAATACCATGGTTTTTAAATGACTTGGTGTTTGTTTTAGTGACATTTCCAAGTGGAAGAAAAGGATGGAGAGTGAAAAGCTCCCAGTCACTGTTTAACTGAAGTCTGCACCACCAGAATATAAACCAGATAGTCGGTCACTTTGTGCATTTCAACAGAGGGTTACAAAGCACTGTGAAGAGCATTTCTTCCCAAAGCACTTGCATGACTTTCATGCCCAAATCAGAGTGGGAGCCCAGCCATCTGGCTGTGGACATCTCTGACACCCACATGTTGGCTGCTGTGGCAGAGCAGAAACAAAGACCTGGCATACTTGTAGCAGTGCCTGCGCTGCTGGGACAGTGGGGCAAAGCAGAACCCTTGTCTCTCAATGGCAGGGGTACACAAGGAGGACAAAAGCAGTTACAGCCTAGGGCCTCTCTGTGTCCTAAAATGGGAAGTGACAGTGACAGAGGATGAAGCTACCTGCTTTGGAAGAAAAGTCACAGAGAGGAATCAGTCTCCCTCCCTCTCATAAGCAAATCCCAAAGCTGAGTAATGGGGGAGGGGGGTGTGGAGGGAGCATACAGACTGAAGGAAGATCCAGATGTTAAAATGCTCTCCAATGGTCAGATGTGATGGCTCATGCCCATAATCCTAGCTACCCAAGAGGTGATTAGGAAGATTAAGGTCCAAGGCTATCTGGAGTATGACCACTCAAACCCTCTACTGGGGAGGAAACACACTTTCCAGTTTCCTGTCAATAGCAGGGCACCATAGGAGCCTCTGTGAAGGTGGGTGAACTCACCATCATATCTGCTGGGGGAATCACAGGCCTTCTGTGGCGTGGCCACACGGAGGAAGATCTGCTGGCGCCACGAATGCCGCCGCGTCTTCACGGGAGTCGTGTCCAAGTCACCCAGGTGATTAGCTTTGGATTCGTAGTCCCTAAAATTGCAAGAGCATTGGTGTATGACTGGCAAGCAGGTGCTAATGGTTTCTTTTTAGCCTAACTTTAAAAAACAAAGCATTATGAATTATCTTTGCATAAACACACATCATTGGATCATCAAAGAGACTGAATCTGGCCCACAGTGGATCAGTGTTCCTAAAGCTCTGCTCTCTTGCAGGAAGTTTCCCATAGAAAGAGCAAAACTATATACTTGTAAGTGATTCCTAAGAAGTATGTTCAGAGCACAGATTCCAACTAGGTCTTCCCTGGTGCTGCTGCGAGAGAAACTGCCTAAAGGGGCTGCAGTCACCCAGTACCAATTTACCTTAGCCCGGTGTGGAAATAGTTTCTCAGTACAAGCCCTCGTCTCTATGTTGGCCATAGTAATTTTTTTTTAATTGAAGTTTAAATTACACAGAACTATCAAGATAATCGTGACAACCACTTGCTGATTATGGATTCTTCAACACTTATCATTTTAGGAACTCTAAAGTATAATTGTGTATATAGCCTATTCCCTTGTACGTGATTTATCCCCAAGTATGTATCCATAATGAAGCAATCAGCCCAACTGGCAGATCAACAATCATAATTTATTTAGGACAACCATAAGCCTATTATCCAGGAACATTACTCTCAGACTTCCTTTAATCTTCTAAAGATAATATTAAGAAACTAACCAAAGTCAAAACTAGAGAACAGGTTGACTCCATTTCCCTTAAAATGACACTCAGTAAGAAAAATAAGAGATAGTTTGTTTAAACTTAATAATATTCTAAACCACAAAAGAACAGTTCAAATATCCCCATAAATCTAACAAGAATCCGACACTTTCAACATGCAGGTTTGATGCATGTGAATGAAGCCCTACCTTTTTGTGTTCATAAAGTCAGAGGTGTTATTTTCATCTACAGGAGCCAGAAATTTTAGAAAATTTGGCACAGAGGAGGAAGAATGAAGTTTTTTCCGCAGGGCATTACGGTAGGAGATGCTGAGAGTTTGGTTAGAAAAATAGTTTAGGATCAAGAAATACAAACACACAAAGTACAAAATGTAAGTTTAAATATTTCTGTCCTAATGCTAAGGTAAGTAAACTAAGTAAGAAATTAAAAAATAGCTCACAAATGAGATTGAGTTTCATTTTCAGTCAGTATTAAGAACGGATTTTTTTTTTCTTTTTCTTTTTTTGTGTCAGTCGTGGGGCTTGAACTCTGGGCCTGAGCTCTGTCCCTGAGCTCTGTCCCTGAGCTCTTCAGCTCAAGGCTAGCACTCTACCACTTGAGCCACATCTCCATTTCCAGCTTCTTTGGTGCTTAATTGGAATTAAGGAGTCTCAGTCTTTCCTCCCTGGGCTGGCTTCGAACCACACTCCTCAGATGTCAGCTTCCTAATAAGTAGCTAAGATTACCCATGTGAGTCACCAGGGCTCAGAAAGACTTGCTTTTAAATGCATGCAATTTGTGTATTATCTGTATTCTAAGTGGCTCTTCCTTTCAAATTAGAAAGAGGTAATTTTTCTAAATTAATTGGGGGTTTCAGATGAGGCACAAATGATAGTGTGCAGTATCAAAGAGCTGTTAACCTGTGCACATGCACATGTGGGTACACACTAATGTGAGAGGTGTGAAAATTAGTATACAGAAAAGCTTGCCACCAAGACTCTTTTTATTTTAAAGAAAGTTACCAGTAAGATTAAGTCGACTTATATATCAGATAGATATGATAGACCCCAAAACACACATACACATAAGCAGGCCTGGGGCCGCCTGCCTGACCCCCATGCAACATGTACTGAGTGTGAACTCCCAGTGTGACAAATGATACTGAACTTGCCATGCAAGTATGCTCACCTCTTTGCCACAGCATTCCCACCTTGCTCTCCACTGGAATTATGCTTTAGGTACTTAAAAAAGTTTGGCGAGGAGGCAGAGGGGCTAAGATGAGGTGGAGGAGCAGGAGCTGAAGGCTGACCTGCGCAATGCTTAGACTCGCCCACAGGATGGTCCTCGCTAAAGAGCAACAGGAAAGAGCACTGGAGGTTAGAGGGGAAGGGGAAACCAAGGGGAAGGAAACAAGAGGAGGACATGTTGGAGCTGAGGGAAAAGCAAGAAGGAAACACGGACTCAATTTTTTGTGTCTCATGAGCTATCAGGGAATAAAAGGATTCCTTTCCCATTTTGCTCTCTTACTGGCTAAGGTAGTTTTCAGGAAAAACAAAAGGAGAAGTCATTCTCAACAGTTTTCTTTTGTCTATCCTTTGTATTATAGATTTTAATTTAAAATATTATTAATACTTTTTCCTCTTCTCCCTATCTGGGAACTGACAAGCAAAAAAGATTTTATTTTCATTAGAACAGAAACAAAAGAGAAATTCCAAAGTTTTAAAAATACATTTTTCCTTTAAAAAATAATATCCTGCCCTAAACTTAATGCCTTGTTTCATGTGAATAAATGAGAAAAGGTATCAAGGGGAAGAAAGCAAAATGGCTATACAAGAGATACATACAGACACACAAGTCCTCATCCATCATCACTAAGGACCAACCCAATTACAAAGCCACACTCTTAGAGGATAAAGGGAAAGCAGGGATAGAGTCATGCCACCTTGGCAAGAGAACCAGGCCTCTCTAATGGAGCATTCTACTATACTGCAAGCGCAGAGAAGTGGGCCTGTGGTGGGGATACAGCAAGGCACTAAGAAACTTGACAAGAAACTTCCACGGCAACAGCCAAACAATGCATCTCTAAGATGGCCTATTAAAATGAGCTTCTGGAGGAAGTCTTGCTTCTGTGATCTGTTATCCAACTGAGTTCCAAACAACAGTCAGGATCGCCAAGAGATACCAAGTAGCCAGGTCCTTCTATATAATTCCAGAGTTGTAAATGAGCTCTTTCTCTCAAAGCATCTCAAACCCTTAATGCACACCCTTACGCCCCATGCGCGAACCACATATATATGACAAGTACATCCTTCTGTTTCTGCCTGTGACAGAGGAAGGAAGCCACCATACATAGATGTGGCCCTATTTCACATTTATGAGATGAGAAATTTTAATTGTTTTAAAATATATCATGTCCATTTACAGTTTAATCACTAAGGGACTTTAGAGGAAACAGGGAAAACCACCATCATACTGCTATCTATAACCAGAAAATGGTAACTATTCATTTGAGCCCAATTACTAAATGATTAAATCTTTCAGAAGAACCAGAATTCCCACAGTGAAAGATTTGAAGGACATCAACTACAATGCTGTCCTTCTTAGCCTTCAGCAGATATGGACAGGTCATAAATAGCTCAAAATAGAGCCAGACCAGAGCCCAGCTCTGGGTCCAGACCAGCTGTCCATAGTAGGCCATTCTGCTTGTGGGGATACTGTGTCCCCACTCCACAGTGGCTCAGTTCCAGATCTCCAAATGATGAGCCTCCACACATTCGACTCCCCTTTCCTGGGGCTGGCAGCCATTCTCTCTCTCATTTGACAAGCAATTATACATGCCAAGGACCATTTCTGCTCATTTACCCTGCTTCCTGACAATGCTGGTACCTGACAAGCAGCAATCATGTCCCATGTCTACATACACCCCAAAGGAGCTGGGAAGAACACACTACTGCTTCCAGTTTTATCTTGCTAAGCCACCAGTAAAATTTGACTCAGTAAGCATACCCAGGACACACAGACGGGGACACACACACACACACACACACACACACACACACACACACACCCCTGCTTAGTCACAGATATACCCAAGGTATTTGCACAGCAAATTTTGAGCTCTAAGCAACTCTTACTTTCGTTCATGAGGTGTCTCTGTGCTCACGGAGTGATACCTCAAAAGTTTTCTTTGAGAGACTCCTGGAGATCCTCGCACAGGTTCCGAAGGCTCTGGGCATTCCACCGGGAAATGGCTCAGGGTGTTCGCTCGTCTTCGGAAGGTCTGCTGGGGTGACAGCAGGGCAGGTTCTTCTGGGAGGTGGCTCTCCGAGTCACTGGACAGGTCATCTGAGGAGCTGAGGAGCTTGAAGGAGCTTTCAGAATTAGGCAAGGCCTCCCTGTCACCCGTGGATGGCTCCTGGTATCAGATACACACAGTAGATTAGGGGAATCTGGCGGACTGAAAAAGCCCTAATCCCAATCCAAGACCTTTTTTAGTACTAGAGTTTGAACTCAGGGCCTTGCACTGGCTACAGTGGCTTGAGCCACTCTTTAGTAAGTTCCTTTTGTGTTCATTATTGCTTTGAGGTATAGTCTTGCTTTATGGCAGGGCTGGGCTGGACTTTGATCCTTCTATTTATGCTTGCCCATGTTGCTGGGATGACAGATGCCCACTTCTGCACCCAGCCGTGTGCTTCCCCCATAGCTGAGATGAAAGGCTTACAGTACTGTGTCTTCCCATTGGTTGAGATAGAGTCTTGAGAACATTTTTGCTGGGACTGGTCTCAAAATTGCCATCAAAGTCTCTTCCTCTCCCAAGTGCTAGGATTACAAGCTTGAATCATTGTGTTGGGTTGTTTTTGAGAACACTTTTGATTTCTGCCTGAGCTGGCCTGATCTACAGTCTTCCTATTTACACTTCCCACATAGCTGGGATGGCAAATATATATTATCACACCCAGATCTTTCTGCTGCAATGAACAATTAGCTCTGAACGATGGCACCTGGCCAGAAATACATTTTAATATACAGGAACTTATTAGAATGCTACCTAGGGTCCACCAAAAACATAAAGGTCCATTATATACCTGCCTGTCAGAGTAAGATGCTAGAGGAGGATTAGGGAAGCTACACAAATACAAGAATGAAGGACACAAGCCATGACACATGATTGTTTTCAAGTGATGCCATACAGCTTCCCCACACATAGCTGGAGGTGTAGCTCAGTGGTAGAGTACTTGTCTAGCATGTTCAAGGTCCTGAGTCCAATCCCCAGCACTGCAAAAATCCCTCTCTGAAAAACAGGTATTTATTACTGCGTATAAAACTATGTATGCTATATAACTAGTTCAGTATTTAAGTCTATCACATTTGAAGGATCTCTCTAACTTCGGTAACGTTGAGGTTAGAAACTATACTATATTCTTTAAGTGCAGAAAAATGTCCCCCTAGACACTTATCACAGTCCCAAAGAACTCACTTAACTTCTTTTTGCCTCTCATGTTCCTCATCTGTGAGAACACAGTGAAAATTTATCTCACAGTTTCCAGAATTGTAACAGTACAATCAAAAGCACTTTAAACACTGCAAAATGTATTCAAGTTGAAGCTACCATTTTCCTTAGGCATTCTCTAACTATTTAATGCACAAACATTAACAATCACAATATTTTATAACATATGATTTCAACAAACATGCTTTTACAAAGGAAAGAACTACTATCATTCTTTAGACCATTCTTAAAGGAGGCTGAGATCTGAGTCTTGTGATACAAAACCAGCCCAGGCTGGAAAGTCTGTAAGACTCTTAAACTCCAATTAACCACCAAAAAAGCCAGAAGTGGAAGTGTGGCTCAAGTGGTAGAGCACCAGTCTTGAGGTAGCCTCCTTGGCACAAACCCCAAACTCATTCCTTGGCAGTTTTAGTGTTGAATTAATCCCAGCTGGGCGGGAGGCAGAGACAGGACAGGAGGATCATGGTGTGAGATCAGTCTTGGGCAAAAATGAGCTACAATGTAAAAAATAACTGAAAGCAAAAAGAACTGGAGGTGTGGCTCCAGCTCAGTTCAACTCCAGTACTAACAAAAAAAATTTTAAAGAAAAGTTTAACTACAATCATGGAGCCAGCTAGAGGATAACATTGCATCTTTCTCTGAATTCACAAACTCCCTTTTACTGTTCTCCCAATTTTAACTTTTTTGTTAAAAAAAAAATCTACTGTGGGAATATGACACAAGTGAAGAGTACCTGCCAACCTAGAGTAAGGCTGAGTTCAAACCTCACTACCACCAAAAACAAACTAAATACACACATATACACATACACACACACACACACACACACACACACGGAGGAGAAAATCCACAAGTTATTTTGTTACAAATTAGATCTTAAATTGTCTAAAATTATAATCTTGTTTCTTTGTTTATGGGATGGCCATTTACTTTTTATATAAAACTTACTTTAAGGTAGAACTACTTGACCAATCTTCCACTTGTGCCAAAAACCTAGAAGCACCAATGACTGGAGGTATAGGCATTTGTGCTTTCTGACAGAGCCCTACAGATAGAGAGCTGATGGCTGGGGTGCTATAAAAAGAGAAAGGTGAAATGTGCTTACCTTGCTGGTATTACTTAATGTACTAGACATAGAGCTGTCCAGATCTGCACTGGAGGAATGTTCCTGCAGGCCTCTGGCCTTATTGCCCTACATAAAGAAAGGGTAGTTAATTCATGACTACAAATTTTATAGAGCCATTAAGCTAGAGGCAGCTTGATCTATTTAAGTAATCTGAGACTGTTGCTAGATATACATGAACATTAAGACAATCACTCTTCTGTCATTGTTTGTTTAAAGACTACATCAGACTAAATATTCCAAAACTTCAAACGGCTATCAGTCACTTGATAAGGATGATAGGCAGGAAGAAGAGACAAATTTGTCTATGAGGAAAAGCAGATGTTCAAACAAGCCCACTGAGTTGTGCCCCAAGTTAGAAGACATTATAACCAGCCACCCATATGTAGCCCTCTCTGAGCAGTCAGAAACAGCCCCTCCACCTCTGACTTTTTAAATGTGCTATTTTCAGTTTATCATAAGATATTGCAAAGTTCAGAAATATCAAACAAAAATTACCTTCCTTTTTAACGAAATAGTAACACCTATGTTTCAAAGGGAATGTGTCATTAAAAAAAGAACTATAATGATATATTACAGCCTCCAAAAAGGTATGAAACTCTGACTAAAAGTTGAACTTTCATTTTTTCAGATGTGCCAACCATCAAGGCATGAAGGAATGGAGCTGTGGTTTCTGACAACTCCAAGATTGACACACATTTTGTACTTTGTTCTTCCTATAGCATAAATAACATGCTTCATGAACCACATGGTTCGGTTCTGCATAATAGCAACCTTAAGCAACAAGTAAACGAATGAATGCAGTCATGTTTTCTTTTTAATTTTATTTTATTTTCAAGGTGTACAACCATGTTTTAACAAAACTTTATTTACAAAACAACAGGAAGTGGGTGGAATTTGGCCCACGAGTCAAACAGTTTATAGAGCTCTCTATAGAAAGCTCCAGATAGCTAACAAAAACAGCTGGCAGTTTCTAGCTTTTAAAAATTTGTCCCTAGTGACACTGGGGAGAACCAAGACCATATGTTGGCCTATGCAATCTATGCTCTATATAGGGACTGGCCAATGAGTATCACTCTTTCAGAACACAAAAACAAAACAAATCTAAAAAGACAGAACACACAAGTTAAGTAGCACTCTCAAGAGATTGAGGCAGGAGGATCGGGAATCCAGTGCCAGCCTCTGCTACAAAGGGAGATCCTGTCTAAATAAACAGTAAATATAAGTATCATTGTTCTAAGATGCGCTAAGCATAAAAAATGATTTATATATACTTTTAGGATTTATATTTTTATACTTCATGATAAGTGCTAGTATAGTAAAGACATAGAATCAAATATTAAGCTCTCTTAAAAAGTGATTTAAATGACAAAAAATTAAGCTAGGGCTGGGAATATGGCCTAGTGGTAAAGTGCTCGCCTCGTATACATGAAGCCCTGGGTTCAATTCCTCAGCACCACACCACACCAACACCGGAAGTGGTGTTGTGGCTCAAGAGGTAGGGTGCTAGCCTTGAGCAAAAAGAAGCCAGGGACAGTGCTCAGGCCCTGAGTCCACACCCCAGGACTGGCAACAAAAACAAAAACAAACAAATAAACAAAGAAATTAAGCTACTTACCCGGGATAAAATACTTTCTAAAGATTCTGTTAAAGATCGCTTTGCTTTGTTTTTCAGCATATCTAGCCTAAGTCGAGTGGCACTAGGTGGTAATTCACTTCCAATATTCTCTGCTGTAATCTGTGACATAGGAAAAAGTAAAACAATAATTTCTATTTTTATATTGGCATATGTGTATTTGAAACATTGAAAGGAATTACACTGCACAAATCCTTTTGCAATTACACTTCTTTCAATATTCATTTAAGATTTACCCATGCTGACAAATGTCATCTGATATATTCATGTTACCCAGAGTGCAATGTCTCACTATATAACAGATCTGTTCTTCCTGCTGCAGTTCAATGTTTATTCTCTGCGTCTATGCTTACAAAGGGGGATGCAGTGATGGCTCTTAACCAGAGATGCTTAAGCACATGTATGAAAAATGTCGCAGGGGAACTAATCATGATGTCCTTGAGAGACGTTGGGACTGTGTACCTTCAGCGATGCAGGTATTGTCAAGCTTCTTTCTTTAAATGGTACCAATTCATAGTCCTCAGGTCAGCACGTAAGAGTTCACCTTTACAAAGTACTGCCTGAATTCTTATACTCTTTCTGTTGGACAGAAGATGTGCTTTTATTATGCCTTCCCTAATTACTGCTGCTATTAAACATCTTTTGATTTCATTCAGCAGTGCTGAATGATGAAATGCTAATTCACTAATGAATGCTACACATGTTTTCAAGGTGTAAGAGAGAAAGGAAGTGTTCTGATAAGGGCTACATTCTGACAACAGCTACATAATTGTCCAATTATCTATGACTTCATTCATAAGAGAATAAGGACATACATGAAAAGAATGGCTATTGGTCTAAAACTTCAAGAAGAGAGACCATATTTACCTTTGTGTTCTGTCAGCACTGAGCACCAAGTACTCTGGATGCATAAGGCTGGCTCAAGAGGCAGTGAATAGATGAGTAATGACAGGCAGGCTCACAAAGAACACATGCCTGAAGCAACAAAGACTCGCTCAACAAATATTAAGTGCCTATGATATTTTATGCACCCTAGATAGATGACGTGCTAGGTATGTGACTGGTCCAGAGTGATCATTCCCCAAGAAGAAGAGCCTCTCCAGGACTGAGGCAGTTCAGCTCCTAAGATAAAGGACCATGAGAGGCACGGTTTGAACTCAATGCTAGTTTCCTCAAAAGTGGAGATGCTACACTTTGCTTTGAAGCTCACAGTAGTTTTCATAAGCTAAAGCAAAGCAGATTGATGGATTTGAAATGTAAATATTGGCT
Organism: Perognathus longimembris pacificus; assembly: GCF_023159225.1. Taxonomy (NCBI): domain Eukaryota; kingdom Metazoa; phylum Chordata; class Mammalia; order Rodentia; family Heteromyidae; genus Perognathus; species Perognathus longimembris. The sequence goes on from NC_063176.1 coordinate 37,870,699, forward strand.
ACAAGAGTAAAAAAAGGTGTATCTGTTAGAATATGTCTGCTTTTTTTTTTTTTTTTTGCCAGTCCTAGGGCTTGGACTCAGGGCCTGAGCACTGTCCCTGGCTTCTTTTTGCTCAAGGCTAGCATTCTGCCACTTGAGCCACAGCGCCCCCTCTGGCCATTTTCTGTATATGTGGTGCTGAGGAATTGAACCCAGGGCCTCATGTATAGGAGGCAAGCACTCTTGCCACTAGGCCATATCCCCAGCCCACAGGATACATCTGCTTTTAAATCAGGCCTGGAGAATCCTGTGTACTTAATTCAATGCTGTTTTTGCTCTCCTCTATAAAGAGTTCTACCAGGAGCTGGTGGCTCACACCTCTAATGCTAGCTACTCAGAGGGCTGAGATTGCAGTACAAAGACAGCCTGGGCAGAAGCATGAGACTCCTCTCTAATCACACACAACAAAAAAAGCTGGAGTGGCACTGTGGCTCAAGTGGTAGAGCGCTAGCCTTAAGTAAAAGAAGCTCAAGGACAGTGCCCAGGCCCTGAGTTCAAGCTCCAGGACTGGCACCAACTCCCCCGCCCCATTGCCAAAAAGAAAAGTCTTTTCTGTGTCTTATGCCATGACTCGGATACAATTTTTGAGTAACATAGATTTCGAATTCACATTGAGAAGCTAGGCACCAGTGGTTGCTTTTTGTAATCTCAGTTACTTTGGAAGCAGAATGGGAAGATGGTAGTTTGAGATCAGCCTTGGCAGAAGAAGAACCACTTTCTCACTCCTTAGCTGAGTACAGTGGTGAAGGCTGACATCCTAAGCTACATGGGAAGCTAAAATTGAGAGGCTTATGGTTCCAGGCCCATCAGGGCAGAACAACTCTTAATTCTTTCCATCTCAACGGAAGGAAGCTGGACCCAGTGGTAAAGATCTGTTATCATAGCAAAGAAGAGAAGCCCAAAGTAGGGAAATTTGGTCCACACATGTGCCTGACAGGAAACAAGACTTTAGTCTCAAAACAAGCAAAAAATGGGGCTATCAGCATGGCTCAAAGGTACAGCGTCAGGGCAAGTACAATGCCCAATTTCTGTCCAAAAAAAGGGGGGAGGAATAAAGAAACAGTAATATTTTCTAAATAACACTTGGCCAGATGCAGTTGGCTCTCACCTGTAATATTAGATACTCAGGATGCTGAGATCTGAGGATTAAAGTTTGAAGCCAGCAGGGGCAGAAAGGTCTTTGAAATTCCATCTCTAATCAGCAAAATGCTGGACTGAAGGTGTGACTCAAATGCTAGAGTACCAACCATGAGCAAATAAAAAAGAACAAGAGCATAAGGCCCTGAGTTTGAGGCTCTGAGTTCAAGCCTTAGTAAGGGCAAAAAATTGCACATAAATACATGGAATAAATATATATGAGTAAATATATAACAGATTCAGGATAATAAATAACTACCAGTACAGCACTAAATTTTAAGCTCCTAAAAATATGATTAAAATAAGGTACCTAGACCTCAGACAAACTGGGTTGGCCACTTGGTGGCCAAATCCTTGACTCTTACTCTCATTTCCTTGCCTCTAAAACAAGTATTTTCTTCTCTACCTCAGCAATGTTGTTAGAGAATGAATGTAATCATGCACCAAGGAGTTAGAACCACATCTAATACACAGCAAACATTCAATAAGTGACAAGTAATTTCTTTGTGTGTGTGTGTGTTTTTTCAAATTTTTATTATCAAACTGATGTACAGAAAGGTTACGGTTTCATACGTTAGGCACTGGATACATTTCTTGTACAGTTTGTTACCTTGTCCCTCATACCCCCCTCCCTCCTCCCCCTTTCCCTTCCCCCCCCCCCGGAGGTGTTCAGTTCACTTACACCAAACAGTTTTGCAAGTATTGCTTTTGTAGTTTTTTGTCTTTTTTTACCCTGTGTCTCTCAAATTTGGTATTCCCTTTCAATTTCCTACTTCCAATACCAGTATACATGGTTTCCAATATACTCAGACAAGATTACAGTGATAGTGTAGGTACAACCACAGGAAGGTGATACAAGAACATCATCAATAATAGAAGCTACAGATACACATGGGACGTTGAAAGTAGTTACAACTGTTTCCATAACATGGAGTTCATTTCACTTAGCATCATCTTATGTGTTCATAAGGGTATAGCTATTGGGCCTTGTGATGCTCTGCTATGACTTGCCTAAACCTGTACTAATTATTCCCAATAAGGGAGACCATAGAGTCCATGTTTCTTTGGGTCTGGCTCACTTCACTTAGTATAATTTTTTCCAAGTCCTTCCATTTCCTTACAAATGGGACAATGTCATTCTTTCTAATAGAGGCATAAAATTCCATTGTGTATATGTACCACATTTTCCTGATCCATTCGTCTACTGAGGGGCATCTGGGCTGGTTCCAGATTCTCGCTATGACAAATGTGACAAGTAATTTCATGTTAATTTTTGTGCTGCTTTTGTGAATACAAGTATAAACTGCCTACCAACTAAAAGCTAAAAGGTTATCATTTTAAGCTATAATGCATATACATATACCTTTTAGCCATAATGTATATACATATACATACATACATACATACATACATATACATTATACAAAGTTAACTATAACAATGCATAGGTCTTTTTGCCCAAATGGACTCCTTTTCCATAAGATTGGAAGATGTGTTCAATTTTTGTCTACCTGATGGAAACTGGGTCTTCTGACAGCTCTCTGCTTGTTTCGATGCAAAAAGCACAAGCATGAAAGGAGTGATACTGATTAAGATGTACTGTACTCATAAATTGGCATGTTGAACCTTTTTTGGACTAAAGGTAACTCTGCAAGTTCAAAAATAAATAAATAACAAAAACATGAACCGGTTTCCACTGACTCAGACTCATTGCCTCGTACCCACTTTTGGTGGCAGAGAACTTCCTTGTCAACACCTTTATTCTATTTGTCTAGGTAACATCCTAACAAATTTCCTAGGCAACAAGAATTTTTAGAGGCAATGAAATCCATATAGCTAGTTGTCTGACTGCAGAAAGTTTGAACAGGAATTCATTGGAGAATCTCAGCTACAAATATCTGCAAAGCACAGATGCTCAATGGCCCAGGAAGGAGTGTAGCCTGGAGGTCCACCAAACACATGTGGCAAACAGAGCAAGTCCTTTTCTTATATAAGTTTTAGCAAGGATTTATCTTAGTATAATAGGATAAGGTAGGAAGAAATGGAAGAAGAAAAAAAAAGGAGAAAGATTTCTGCTCCCATGTAAGAAAAGGGATCAAGCTCTTTTCAGACATTTACAAATTCCTAGGGTGCAGGTGGGGAATCTTTTTTCCTGGATGGTTTTATTATGGTTTGCATAATAAAAATTGCGATTGCTGTGAAGAAAACTCCAAGACTTACTGAATATTAAATCTTGCCTGCAGTTGTCTTGGTCAGGCAATATCAAATGATTTCCCAGTCCTCTGACAGTCTACAAGCTTCAGGCCTTGTAGGCCTTGTGCTCTTGCTCACAGCTGGCCCTCTACCACTTAAGCCATGCCTGCAGCATGGCTTGCTGCTAGTTATTTTGGAGATAAGAGTCTTGGAGACTTTTCTGCCAGGCTGACTTCAAACACATCTTTTGGCTCTCAGCCTTCTGAGTAGCTAGGATTACAGGTGTAAGCCACTAGTGCCTAGGCTTTGGTCTCTTTTACACTAAATTCTGATATTTTGAAAATGAAAAAAAAATACACATACTTCTCCCCAGAAGAAGCTCAAGTCTTACTGGGTCACAAAAATGAGTTAGTACTTACTTAGGTCTGAACTTTTCATCAACTATAAATGTTCATAGTGCTTAAAAAGATTTCTCTTCACTATTAATGCTTCATTCTTTCACATAGTTATGATTTCAAAATGATCGATTTCTTGTCAGACTAACTGGGGGAAATGGAAAATCAGAAACAGGAAAAAGCTATCCATGAAAAAGAGACAAAAACCAGACAGAGAGTGAAAAAGAGAAAGGAAGGTTGAAAATTCATTGAAACTAGATTGAGGGAGGCCTATCCTCAAGTGAACAGAGGAGCTCAGAACCCCAATGCTACACAACAAGTCCAGGCTAGAAAGGAAGGAATGGGACTAGACCAAGGCCAAAAGTCAAGGACACAATACACTAGTGTTAGGCCACTGCTACAGGGTCCTAAGCTGTCAGAGGAGATAAAAATAAAACAATGCCAGCCATTGTACAGAGCTCTGAGAGTTTAGGAAAGACATACTGCCAAAGCCAACCTGCCAATCAAATGAAGAGAGCTGCTACCTGTGCATCTAATTAGAACTGCACTAACTTTAGGTTAGCAGACAGTGAGGGGCATCTGTGAGGAGAGAACAAAAGAAGATACAGTACCAAGTACCAACATGCCTTTCCTGTGCCTTTGGAATAGCATTCAAATTATACTTAAAAAGAAAAACGCAGTGCACTTTTGGAAACTAAGAAACCTAAATACCCTTCAGTGATTTCTTTTTTCTCTAAGTTTTCTGGGCTTTAGAAAATATAAAATATAAAATATACATGATTTAAAGCTATGAGTGATAAAATGAGACAAAGGAAAGTAGACCGTGGCACTAGGTATACAGAATGCCAAACTCTTCAAAGAAGAGATCTGTAAGTAATACTAGCTTCCAATATGGCATCTCATAAACAGCAAAACTATACTATAAAGCTTGTGTAGAGTTAGAAGATAGGAGGGAGAGTGCCCTCCTGCCAAATGTAATTGATAGAAGTTCTACATAGGAACTGCATATAACCAGGCTTTGCAACATTGTATGAGACTTCTCAGTAACACTTACATTCACACAGCACTTTCCAATACTTTACACAATCCCAAAGGCTACTACATAATCTCATTCCCATTTTTCAAGGGAGAAAGGTGATGTGACAAAGAGCAGCTTCCCCAAGGCACAAAGCTCATCATGACAGTGCTCACTCTTAATTCTTCATGCCCAAGTCACTCTCGGATCCTATCAAGTGCCCCAACCCTCTATGAGTCAGGCAGAAAGTTTTCTCATCTTCTCTAAGCATAATTAAGACACCTAAATGTTTCCTACTTATGCAGCAAATGAAAATAAATTAAGGAGAAAAAGAGGCTTTAGTGCTTTAGACAATCCAAAAGACTTTGTACACAGTTTCCTAGTAAATATTACAATAACAAAAGTGCATACCTGGGGGCTGGGGATATGGCCTAGTGGCAAGAGAGCTTGCCTCCCATACATGAAGTCCTAGGTTCGATTCCCCAGTACCACGTATGCAGAAAACAGCCAGAAGGGGAGCTGTGGCTCAGGTGGCAGAGTGCTAGCCTTGAGCAAAAAGAAGCCAGGGACAGTGCTCAGGCCCTGAGTTCAAGGCCCAGGACTGGCAAAAAAAAAAAAAGTGCATACCTGTTTCATCTCTCCAATGTGGTTGTGTTCTTTTTGTTTCTCTTCATATAAACATCTCAGAAAAGAAATAATTAATTCATTCTCTCGCTGCTCATTTCTTGGTCTCAATTTCTTTAAAATTAAAAAAAACAGAAATAGGATATATTACAAACACTTTTAATTATCAACAATTAAACACTTCCAGAAGTGTTGACAACTTCTACTCACTGATCATGCTTTTACGGAATCATCTCACCAGGGGGCACCAGCGATCTTAAGAGTGAATGTAAAATTTAAAACCAGATTGTGGAGCCACTGAGCCTGATTTAGATCTTATCTCTGATGTGCTTTTAGCTAAAATAAAATGTTAAGATCAGATAGAGTCCCGGCCAAAATATTTAATAAATAAACAGTTTTTAAAACAGAAGAAACAAAATCTATGTAAACACCCAGAGGTCAAGAGTCATAATGACTACACATTTATAAGCAATTAAGAACTAGAAAAGAACATAGCAACTAGATTCAGGGTCACAGGGTCACATGCCAAATGTGTTCATCATGAAGCCCTATGAAGCAGGCACTTCCATGCAAAATTTCATGACTTTCTCCTCTCTTTTTTTAAACTTTCTGGGTCTTTTAACTTTTAAGTGTGGTTCTAGCACAGAACACTAAAAAATCAGGATATGAAGATTAGCATTGCTGAACAAGTCCAAGTCCTATAGTCTTAGCTCCTCCATCTATTACAATAAGAACTGTGCATAAAATAAACTTCATGGTCTCCTCTAGCTCCTAAAACGGTAGCACCTGAAATATCAGTCACAGGCCATTGCCCTGGTCTATCATTGTTCCAAACTTCTAGCCTGCCCTTTAACAGAATCAAGATGTGATATGAAGATCAACCATATATGCAGCACCATTCTTGGCAACTTTTCCTCAGCAAATTAAGGCATGGTGGTATTATCCTTCATGTCGCAAGTACTAAAAGAAAAGGTAATTCTAATCCAAATCTCTAGCATGACCACCCTTAAAGGAAAAGATCAAGCTGTTATTACTTAAAAGTCAAGCTGTTGTTACTCGAGGATAAAACAATAAATGACGGGGGGAGGGGGTAGTCTGTTTTCACTGAGAAGTTTGAAGTTTCAGATTCAAGCATTCAATATTTTAGAGGCTGAAGCGGACACTCAACCTGCTCTTCACACCATGAATCCTGATGTTACAAATTTTGTATATCAGATGCTATAAGTGGATTTTCTCCCAGAGTAAGTTTCCATTAGATACTCAAAAAGGGAATGTGGCAGTGAAGTATACCCTTGCGATGCTATCTTCTTATATGCCAGTTAGAGACACTGAAAACTATACATCTCCAAAAGCTCACAAATAAGAAGCAGCTTCCCAATGTTGCAAGTCCTCTTAGGAAAAAAAAGGGCCCATACACCTTCATGCCTAGTACCAGTCCTAGCAAAGTGCTAAAGGTCGGCAGCTATCATCTCCAAAATCATTTTTATAGTTTTCTTCTCTCTCTTTCCCTCCCTCTCTTCTACCTTCTCTATTTTTTTTCAATACTAGGAAGTAAACTTAGAGCTTCAAGCACTCTGCCATCTGAGCCATACCCTAGATTCAGACTAGTTTTTCTTTGCTTTTGTGTTCTTTTTCATTAACCATTTATTTACAAAACACTGAAAAAGTATGTATGTTTCATTTAACTACACAATAATGTACTATTAGTTTCACTAGTGTTAGAATTTCATATTTGCCTTATGAAAATTTGTCCTTGGGGGAGTTTTTCAGAAATAAATTACCCTCCAGGAAATACTGTGCAAAGAAAAAGATATACTCTTTTAAGAGAACACATAAAGCCATGAAGCTATGTTTTTGTTTATAAGCTTTCTGGACTGTATGCCTTTCAACATATTAGCAGGTTACAAGTACTATCTAAAAAGAAACCAATGAATTGGCCTGGAAAATGTTTTAGAAAAAAAAAAACCAGAATGGTCACTGAGAAAGCAACTCTTCAAGAGGCTCTAAGAAGAAAAGATCCATCTTAGAGGTGGGGTACTTAAGAATGACAACTGCAATAATAGGAGTAAAATAAAGAGCTGGGTTTTCAAAGCCAGTGAACGACAAGATTCTTGTCGTTCAGACTAACCCAGAAAAAAGAAAATTAGAGACTGCTACAATGCAATGCATCCTGAGACATTGCCCAAAGGCTTTTTCTTCTTCTAAAATTGAACTTTGTCATCTGCTTGTTTTCTAAAGTCTCTTTGCCATTAGGTGTTGAGTTGTCCTAAAAACATGCATGGAGAATAGAGAAGTTCAGACTCCTGCAGGAGGAAGTTCTGTGCACTGTCTGTAATGTGTCATTAGTGTTTGAGAATACACTATGTGGCTCTCTCTGTATGAAAGTGAAACCTCATGCAAGGGAGGAGAGGCTCATCCTCCATGCTTGCAGGAAGATGCTCCCATAAGAGATTTGAGAGCTCCACACCAGTAAGTGGGTCAGTCCTGGCAGCCTGGGCTTCACATCTAAATGCATTAACAATCAACTGTCCATTTCTCAAGTTCAAGTACAAATCACATTGTATTTTCTCCAATTTTCTGAACTCTGAAAATAATAGTCTAAGCTATTTGTGAAATATTAATAGAAAAATCATTTTTGATAGGTCCTTTCTACAAATACATTGCAACACTACCACAGGAGAATGACAAGGGAAAAACATTAACTAGGGACCAAAAAGAAAAAGACCATGCTTTAAATTTTTATGCAAACAGAGAACAGATTGTAGGCCTATGGTCTTGTTGTTGACTTTGTTTTATTTAATCGCTCCTGTATTTGTAGAACCTGCCCTGTAACAAGCCCCTAAACCACTCCCCCTTCTCAAAAAAGCCCCTCATGTATTCCTTGTCTTCAGGGCAGCTGACATAGTCGTAAAAAAGGGTTCATCAAAGTGCTACAAAGCCACAGAAATATCCATCTGCTAAGGCAAACATGCAATTGGGGATGAGCTCTTTGAGGATACATGATGAGCAAGCAAGCACACCAGCACAACAGCAGGAGTTCCTCAGCTCCACAGCAGCTCATGCAAGGATGAACAGGTAGTATGGTAGTATGAGCTTGGATTTTGCTTTGTGTTTTTTTTTTCTTGTTAAAAAAATTGTCTATATTACGTGGCTCTAGGGCATGTAACTTTCAGATCCATACTGAAATCCTGGGAGGGAAAAGGTGGGCCGAGGTCCCCAAGGAGCAGAAGAGCATGTATGGTGTAGAGTCCAGGCCTGTCTCCCAGGCTGAAATTCTTCCCACTTTATAATTTCTTAGTCTAACACACTTCTTAAGAGAGGTGTCCCTGATGTTGTACTGGAACTTCTTTGCAAAACTACTTAAAAGGTACTTTTGATTATTATATAAACTTTTTTAAAGAGAGCAGTGTCTCTGCTTTGGGAGGTTTTGTTTGTTTGTTTTTTACTTTGACCATAAAAGGCCAGACTTGATGGTGAACCTGAACTGACCTTGCCAATCTGGACCCTCAAGGGGATTCTGAAAATGGAAACCCCTATTTGGGGCTGCAACAACACAGAACATTTCATAGGTAGGTTGCCTGCCTTGGCTTTTTCCTTAGAAGTTAAACTTTGGGTACTATACCTGAACTTCCTCGAAAATAGTTGCCTGTTCCTGATTTGTCAGTGTTGTCAGGTGCTTTTGAAGTTCTAATTTGGTTTTAGAAGAATTCATTCCTATTAAGAAAGAAAAAAAAGGAAAGACATGAAGCAACTATTAAAAGTGTGAGGTACAGTTCATATCCTCCACACTTACTCCCTTATGATCTTACCCATCTGCTTTAAGTAAGCAAGGCTTTAGGGAATCTCAAATCAATGACGACAGTGTCTTTTACCTCTCCTAGGATCTTTTGTTCTCTCCTAGGATATTTCAGCTGGGTATGACAGCTAGTGCACATACCTGTAGTCCAAGCTACTCAGTAAGTAGAGGCAGGAAGGACTGTGAATTCAAAGTCAGCTTTGGACAAAGTTACTGAGACCCTATCTCAAAAGAAAGAAACAGGGCTGTGGGCATAGGCCAGGTGGTTGAGTACTTATTTACAATGTAGGAAGCTCAGCCCTACCAAAAAGGCCACAACAAACAGCTGGGTGCTAATGATTTGTGCCTATAATCCTTGCTACTTGAGTAGCTGAAATGGAAACTTGAGGCCAACCAAAGCAGAAAAGTTTGCAGGATCCTTTCTCAATGAATTGCTGAGGGGGGGGGGGGTGGTACACACCATTATCCATAGCTACAAGGAAGCCTAACAAGAAAATCTCACCCAAGTGCATGCCTAGACAGAAAGTGAGACCTTGATTTTAAAATATCAGAAGCTTGGTTCAAGTGGTAGAGTGCCAGGTCAACCACCACATAAAGGACAGAGTTAGAATGTGACCTGCATCTGCCCAGAAAACAAATACCTATGACCTCCACAGCCTCCCTTGACTAGCAGAACCAAGTCGCCTGACCCGCAGGTGGCTTCAGTACAAACAGAAGAAGTAGGGTGATGTGAAAAGAACCCATGAGATTTTCAGATGAGTTTTTCAGAGTGTAATTCATAAACCTAGTTCTAGCCAGCTGCCGGTTGTAGAAAGCCAGGAAAGCAGAGGCAAGCTTTATTTCAACAACTACTTGAAGCAATGTTGAAGCAAAAGTGATTGCAATTATAAATAAAACAGGCACTCTGTAATCGTCAACTAAAAACTGTTCCCCAAATCTAGAGGATATTTCTGATACAGCATAAGCATCAGTGTTGGAAAATACTGTGCTGTTTGGTGAAACATTCAGAAATGGGATATCTAAGAAGAGTTAGATTAACTATATCTACACTAGAACAAAGATTAAATCATACACTGCAGTCTTTTCATCTCCCCAGGTATGAAGGGATATTCCAATCAATCCTTGCCTGATTCAGAGTATCTCAATTCATCAAGCCCTTCCTGCCTCTCTCAAACCAGCTGGTCCCACCCAGGGCCAGAGCATGCCACCTGCAGCCACTCGTGTATCCATAAAAGAGGCATCTCCTTAGTGGCCTCATGCGATGCCCAATGAGTTGTGACGAAATGACACGTATGGAAGAAAATGGGACCCAAGTAGATAAGGAAAACCAGACTCCAGGGAACTCTCATCACCAGTGAGACTACCCCATAGCACTAAGCTGAAAAGATCTTATTAGAGGGAGCTTTGATGAATGACTTTGGCTGGAGGAAAATTTGCTGAGAACAAAAGAAAATCTCTGCTCAACTTTTTTTTAAATCAAGGAAAGTATAATTAATTTGGACTGAGGGCATGGCTCAATTGGTAGAGAGCTTGCCTAGCAAATATGAGGCCAAGTTCAATCCCCAGTACTGTAAAAAAAAAAAAAAAGGAAGTATAATTAATTCGCTAATTCCCCAAATGTTCCTTTAAACTAGAGAGTAAGCAGAATACTATTTAAGCACAGCTGTATAAATTCTCTCAACAGAGATAGTTGGACCTCTTATAGGTTGTATGAGCCTATTACAGTGGTGAGTCTAAGCATAAACATATATACTGTGTATTTATTTTATTTATACATTCTAGGGCATAGGCCACATCAAGTGATGAAGAAAACATTCTGTAAATCTTTCATCATGAGAATGAACTACTTATAGAGTTCTTGATCAGAACACAGCCCCCTCTTAGAAACATTGTTACAAGTTTTAATAAACTACTTACTTTATTCTATTCTTCTAGTTTCCAAATCTGCATGTAATTATCTCCTCCTCTATGGGGGCCACCTCTCATAATGTGCCATCTGTACTTTAAGAGATCATTCCCATTCTATAGGTAAAACATATTCTCCTTTAATTTCTAATGACACCATTTAATTGCTGGTTTTTACACTAGTAGAGCTTTCTGTGTTGGCTGGATTCTAACATGTAAAAGATGAATTCAATAATTATTTCCAAAACTACAGCAGCAAAATCCCTACCCTGATTAAACTTTTACAGCTGTAACTTTTTGAAAGCTCAGCCAGACCAAAGAAAGATTTACCAAGTGGGATTCTGGAAGCATTCCAGTTCTGCAGATCATGATCTGCTTTATCTTCCAAGGCCAAAGCCATTGCTGGCTTCTTAATAAGATCTTAAGGGACATTTCTGTCATCATTTACCTTATCTTGACAACCACTAAGAAAAGAGTTAGTGGTCCTCTGAGCAGGAATTTCTAGTTAAAGCACAACTTCTTTGGTTCCCAGGCATATTTCGTATAATGTCAGCAAATAGAAGCAATGTGAAAAACAGCTGGAAATACTAATCATGAGCACTTTAGAGAGTACTAGAATGGCACAAATAAACTTTCCCAGACTTTAAACAGTTAATTTACCTCAGAAATAAGATAAACTAGATGACTATCATCCAAGGAACAGAAAATAACATGATTTGGTAAGGATGTGTAGAAACTGGGACTGCCAATGGGAATATCAAATGATATAATCATAGAATAGCACGGCAGTTTCTAAACATTTGAAGACAGAATTACCATATAATCCAGCAATTTTACTTCTGGGTATATGTCTGGAAGAATTTAAAGTAGAAACTTCAACAGATGTTTGTGCAACACTCATAGCAACATTATTCACAATAGCCAAAGGTAGAAAGAAAAATGTCCATTGATAAGTGGATATATATAGTGGAATATTATTTTCCCTCTTAAAAAGGATTAAGATTATGACACATACATTAGAAAACCTAGATGACATTATGCAAAGTTAAATTAACCAGAAAACAAGAAATATCCTATACATAAGATACCTAGGGTACTCTGATTTATAGAAACAGAAAGTAAGCTGGAGGTTGCTAGCAGCTACAGGAAGTAAAAAAGTAAAGCATTAAATCAGTTGCAATTGGGGAAGATGAAAATAATCCTTGTGATGGCTGGAGATAATAGTTATAAAACAATGTAAATGGGCTTAATACCACTGAACAGCACGAAGTTAAAATGGAAAATTTGATGTTATAATATTGTTCCCAAAATTTGTTTTTTGGGCCAGTACTAGGGTGTGAACTCATGGCCTAAGCTTTCACTCCACTTTTTTTCACTGACAATCTGCACTGTACCGCTTGAGCTATATATCTACTTCCTACCAAAATTACATCTAAAAGAGGAAAAGCAAACCAAATATCAATATAATTCTTTACACAATTATAGCTCATAAGAAGTAATCTAGAAACATAAGAAATGATCAAATCTTTATTTTACTTCTACAACAACCCAGTGGTTTAAATCATGTGACATTGACAAAAGCAAATGAAAAGCTTTTAAAAATCCTACCATAAATGGGACAAAATGTAAAGTCAAGAACAAGCAAGACATAAATCCCTCACCTTCTAAATTCCCTCAGATGTGTAACAAGACCACTCTCTGTCTCCTCTACCTCAGCCCCGCCCTGCCAACCTATAGTCAGACATTGTCTCCTCTTGCTAGATGGAGGTAGATCCCTCATTTTGTCTGGGAGGACACCCGCCACTCAATTCTGACAAGTCTGTTCTGCTGGTTCAGAATTTGCTCAAATTGCTCTTTGAGTCTAAAAATAAAAAGATAGTTGGTATGCCATGATGGCCTGATTTTAGAAAGATGGGTTTGGAGGCTGGGAATGTAGCCTAGTGGTAGAGTGCTTGCCTCACATACATGAAGTCCTGGATTCAATTCCTCAGTACCATATGTATAGGAAAAGCCAGAAGTTGTGCTGTGGCTCAAGTGGTAGAGTGCTGGCCTTAAGCAAAAAGAAGCCAGACTCAAGCCCTGAGGTCAAACCCCAGGTCTGGCAAGAAAAAAAAAAAGAAGAAGAAGATTAAGAAGAAAGAAAGATGGGTTTGGTTAGAGGTAACAGTTCCTTCCTAGCTATCTGTAATCTTCATTATCTTTAAGATATGTAAAACTGGTGGTATTCCCTTGTCCCAAATGTGGTGAAGACTAACTAGATAATAAAAGAAAGCACTAAGCCCCATACCTGGCACATATTACTTACTCAATAACCACTAGCTGCAAATCCTAGCATTATACGTTTGTTTCTCTAAAGTAAGACATGTTTCCAGAAGGCGTGATCCACACAGTTACCACTTCTTTCATTCCCTCCTCATTCCCTCCTCAACTGCAGCCTGTCTTCTGTTCCCCCTCCATTAAAACCATCCTAGCAGAGGTTACAGGTGACCTAAGGGAGAAGCCTAGTCGAAATTCCTTAGGCTTTACCTTACGAGAACTCCATGCAGGGCCAATGTAACCACCACTAACACCTCCATAACTGTTATGCAAATGTTTAGTCAACTCCATTCTGCTAATTCCACGCCATCCTCAGAGGGCCTCGGAGGAAGATGGCAGAAGGGGATGTGAGTTCGTATTGATAGTATACACAAAAAAAAATGACTTCTAGAAGACATCTTCTGATGCATGGTGGAAGTTCATCTGTGACTTATACAAGTCTCTGGTCAGGCAGAAGCTTGTATCAAATACTGCCATCTACGGTTTCCAAGGGACTTTAACTCCCACTGTGTTATGGCTGCAAGTGTCCCTACTCACCCTCGATCCGCTCACAGAGCTTGTGCAGTACTTGAAGAGGGCAGCCCTCACATAGCTGGGCTGGCGCCTTTGCTGTCTGCTGCACCGCGGCTACCGTGAAAGCCTGCTTCAGAGTCATCATGATTTCATCAACCTAAGACAAGAAATGGTAGCCAACAAAAAGTCAGCTCCAAGTTAGCTGGGCTGAGTGTGTGGAAAAGACCCATATTCTAAGATTTTTCTGGACACTCTTCACAGGCTCACAGATCAAAATGGTAATAGCTACTAGGGCTATTGTCTGAGAAATACTCCCTAGATACTCACCACTGTTACAGCAACTAAAATGCAAAATAAAAGCAAATTAAATGCTGAATAAAAAGCAAAAGTTTCTCAATGTCCAAAATGATATTTTTAGGGGTTAGACTAGTGGGTAACATGAACATATTTATCATAAATAATAAAAATTGAAAATGCAACTCCAAGTAAGTTTCAGGTGTATACTAAAACTTGAGTTAGCCAAGAGCAAATAATTAAAATCAAATAATGATATGTCCCTGAGGCTATGCAATTTTGCTAGTGAAGGTGAAATTCCTCCCAAACAGGTTGCAGGTAGGCAGGGCTCCTGCTGTCTCACCAGAGCTTCATTTGCACACTGGAACACGTAACAGACGAAATGAAAACCGCCGCCACCAGAAGACTCCCGACAGATAAACCCAAAATGGTCCACATGTCTGATACCCTGTCGGGGGCAGAGGAGGAAGAGAAAAGGAAGTTGAGTTGCATCCTGCAGAGGCTCAGTCTTAAGTTGCCATGAATAACATAGCATGATTTTAAACAGCACTATAAAATTACTATTTTCTCAAGCAAAAAAAAATATCCAAAAGCATCTCTCAGCTATGGAAGATCAATATAATTCTACTTAAATGTAACTTTGATTCCTTCAACAACAAGAATTAAAGTTATTAAAATCCAAGTTTTAATGCTCATTTTACTAAAAGGAAGAGAAAAAAAAGTTGATAGAAAAAAATAAACTTTTCTTAGGCATCACAGAATAAATAAGGCTAGCCAGGCACTGGTGGCTCACATCTGTAAACCTAGCTATTCAGGAAGCTGAGATCTGAGGAATACTGTTTGAAGCCAGGCCAGGTGGGAAAGTCCATGTCTCTTATCTCCACTTAACCAACAAAAGCAGAAAGTAGCGCTGTGGTTCAAGTGGTAGAGCACCAGCCTTAAGCAAAAAAGCTAAAGGGCAGCACCCAAGCCCTGAGTTCAAGTCCCAGTACTGGCACAAAAACAAAAAACCTTGAATAATCAAAAGCAGACCACAGGTTCAGAAGAAATACATACATATAATATACACATACATATGTGCACACATGTACATACAAAAACTCACATATTTGTAGTTTTTAAAAGAGCCTTAATATGTATTTGTACTCAGAGATTAAATACTAAAGTGGTATGAATAATCAGCAAAAAAATTATAAATATAGAGAAGTTAAATTTTTAAACACAAGATATTAAGGTCCAGACTCTGCCATCGTTTCCTAGGCACATTTTTTAAGTAAACATTAATATATAAACTTGTTTTGAAAGCACTAATTAACAGAAGCAACCATAAATATTAATATGTCAAGGTCCTCTGAAAGCACCCTCATGAAAAGAGGGATGTCAATCCTTAAAAGTTTGGGAAATCAGATAAACTCATAAAGTTTTATGAGTTTATGCAATTCTTAAGGAAACTATAAAGCTATCAAATTTAAAAGAGCAAATGTTTCACATTATTATTAACATAAATTAAGAACGAAACTCTGGATAACCTCACTTTCTGGCTAATATTTTCTGATTAGTAATCACTGACATGTTTTAGTATCAATGTTCTCCTACAGCAGATTAAACATGTGCCAATGTTGTTGCTTAAGAACAAAATTCTTAATTTCAAAATTTCAATTTACCTTAGCATACAAAAGGAGAAAGAAATGCAAGATCATAAACCAAGTACTTAAAAACATACATGTTTATTACATGTTTAGCATTTCTGTGGTAAAACAGATATTAAAAGAATTCTTTTCAAAATGTGACTGCAACTGAACCAATAATCAGTCTCCATTTACCTGAGAGCAAAAGGATATCTCCTTAAAATTTTTCTCCAATGCTATTTTTTTGGTGTCAGGACTGATGAGGTAAACTTCAGACTGGCCAATCTTAAAAGACAAACCAAATGGGGGGAAAAGTGGCATTTTATGAAAACTGAATTAAAGTTTATTATTCAACTTTTTCATGTCACAAGAAAAATAGGAATCCCCAATAACCAGTAATGCTAACTGTAGAAAATCATCTCAAAGGTTCTAAAATGATGGAATAACTGAGGTGCATAGTGACAGGATGGCAAGGGTCCATTTTCCTATATAAGACATCCATTTTTCTCTGAATGGACCAGGCATTTGAAAACTAGCCATATGCCTCAGAACTCTTTATTAGAAAGTGAGGTTTGTATACAAATAAATATTCCAGGAAACAGAAGTTTGTATTTAAGATTTCCAAAATGCTCTCTAATGATCGCTTTACAAAGTAGGCTTTTTAAACTATTGCCAAAGAATTTACATTAGTAGGGTACCCAAATGTGTTAGGCGGTCAAGTACACTACTCACTTCACTTGAAGTTAGAACTTTAGCACGGATCAAAGCTGTCTTACTGACTTGGGATACCATCAGACATCCCGCATAGTGGAGTGCTGGGTTTTGACGCACATACTGGTGATACCAAGGCTTTCCCCTCGCTGTGTCAGGATGCCTCCATCCCTCCAAGCTATAACTGAGCTCATGGCCCTCGTGAGAATTTCACCCCTGGTAAAGAATTACTTAATACAAAATATCTGGATTCACACGAATCATTCACAAAGAAACATTTACTAATCGGGAATCAGACACCCTGGGCCAACAGGTGGCTATTATTTTACCGTGAAGAGCATAGTTCGATTTTCCTCCATATCTGTTGGCTGTACGATATTGTGTCCACTAATGAGGTGGTTCTCGATGTCGCATTCCTCGAAGGAGCTGAAGAAGCTGTTGCTCCGCCGGCTGGCATCCTGGAACTCCTTCCGGAAGGCCAGTGAGCGCAGGCCGGGCTGCGAGAAGGACTTGCGCATGGGCCTGCGGGGCTCCCCTGGCCCCAGCTCCCCGGAAGGGGCGGCGGCATCCCAGTCCGCCCTCCGGCGGCAGCTCACGTGGTTGAACTTCTCGATGCACTCGTCGATCAGGGCTGGTGGGGCCTTCTTGTGGGCCACTGTCACACGGCCACAGAAGAGCACCTCAAACTTCTTGGCGAAGGTGTCGTCGAACTCGGAGGGGCAGCGCAGCTCCTCCTGGCGGGCGATCTTGCCGGCCTGTCGGATGGAGCTGATGATCTCAGGCACCTGCGGGGAAGGGCGCAGGGTTAATGGAGTCTGAGGCAGGGGCAGGCACTGGTTCACCCCTGGCAAAGGGGAGCCAATGCCTGGGACTCCGGGGGGCCTTGGGTATCTTCCAGGAGCTGTGCAAATACAACTCATACAGAGAAGACGAACAAGGCTTTCTAGTCACCGCTTATCTGTAGGGGCTTTGCTTGAGAATTCATACCCCCAGTAACGGCCAGCCCCAGGACCAGCTCCCTGGGGCAGGCCTTGTGTCGAAACCCAAGTGGGGTCCTCTCTAAAGCCAAAGGTCTATCTCCTTAAGAAATGTGTCTCCAAAGTGACCAAATATGACTCCATTTATCCTAGCAGTACATTTTAGGAAAGCCTCCTTTAGTACACTGAAACTGTCTTTAAAAATATTAAAATAATAGCACAATTGTTTTCCTCTATGACAACTAGTAGTATGATCCAGTCCTGTATACCCTAACAATTCAATAGTACAACAAAGTTGGAGGTTTTTAATCAAGGAGTAATTAAAAAACATACAAGCTAATCTTTATATCATCACATCAACACCATGGAGGTCCTTCACACAGACTATTTACATAAAGCTTTTAGTTTCTGGTGCAAAAATTATGATGAAAAAAATGCAGAGTCACTGCCTGATGTGGTGTGTTCCCCACCACTGTACTCTCCTTAGTTAACGTCTGACATCCCTAGAGGTCAGAGCATCTGCTCTAGGGAGGGATGTGCGCTGTAGTGAATTAACACCTGTGTGCAGCTTAGCTGATGAATGAACATTTCATGTCTTATTACTACTTGTGGCCCTGAGGAAACAAGGTAGGTCTGAATCTAATCTTCAAAATGAAGGACCTAGTTTTAATGGTCTACAATTTTTTTTTCCATTTCTCTACACAAGAGAAATTCATCCAAAGGCCCAATACCCATAAGCCCACTGTCTAACAAGGGTTAAAAAAAACAAAAACAAAAAACCTCTCTAATTCAGATCAAAGATCAATCTACATAGTAAAGAGATATGGTTTTAGCAGACTTAAAATTATGCTTGTATTTTGTGTCCATGGCCTAACTCCAAAAAGTCCAAACAACTAAAAAGATTTTTCGTACCAAGCTCACTTTGAAGATAATCTTTCTTCCATAAATAATCTTTCTTCTTAAAAAACATGACTCCTGAAGTGGAAGACATACGGAATATTTTAAAAGTCAAACTATCAACAAATGTCAAGTGTGTATTTGTACTAAGTATTTATATGCTCATGCTGTAGTTCAACCCAAATACTGGCAAATAATTTTATGCACCAGATATAGGTTTAGAAATTATTAATTGATGGAAAAAGACAAAACAGAGCTTATAATATTATAAATATTAATTTTTAATAATCCTAGGGAATGGTTATTTCTGTGTGATGAATATTGTTTTTCCAAACCAAAACATCCGATTTATGCAATTAAAGAATTTCTACTTTTCTGAGCAAGTATGTAGGATTATTTTACTGGGAGCCAATTGAACCTTCCCAATTATGAACCTAACTCTATAAACAAAAACTGGAAGAGCTTATTCAGTCCTTTGAGGCTTGTTAAAATAACTGGTGTTTCTGAATGTTGTGCCTCCATTACCTCTCAAGTGAGTAATGTGGTCTTTCATTATGTATCAAAGGCAAGAGAAGACATGTGAAGTCATATGAATTTTTGGCAACTCAGCAGTAAATGGAACAAAAAGAGTAAATGCAAAACAGAGCAGCTGACCATCCCCTTGCTTTCACAGCTAGAAGCAGCTACGAAGACATTATATATTGGTCACAGTGGAGACTGCAGTTATTCCAGCCACCAATTTTTCTAGTACTTTCATCAGAATCTTAAAAAGACATGCTCCATTCAAAGACCAAAGCTAATCTCTTCTGTTCTGATGAGCTTATTATTCAAGCATGTCTTAACGGGGGGTTATCAATGGACAGGTAAGCATATCCTGCCATTCAGAAGCTCTGAGTAGCTATGTGTAACATGGGTATAAATGAGATAATCAGAGTTTAAAGGAGTCCTTGAAGTTGCAGTCAGAACAATAGTCTGGGGAAAGTGAAGGTAAATGACACCCTACTAAATTCACTTTCAACAATAAATTGCAAATGCTGTTTAATATTATCTTATTCCAGTATACTAAGAAGCTAAAAAACAAAATGGAATCTTCCCCTTTGTTTTTTGATAAGCTCAGTCCCAATTATCAGAATAGACCAAGGGGCCTTTATTTGAAAACCACAGGTAAAATGGGATGAAATCCTGAATCTCTACCTGGGATGGAGTGGGAAAACCATGCGGTTAGATAGAATCACTGACAGTAATGGAGATTGGGAATGCTGGGCACGTGAACTAAGAACCAAGGACCAAGACCGAGAGGTTGATCAACAGGGTTGGCAGACAGAATTCACAGGCTTGTGATGATGATGTGGACAAGGCCGAGGGTACTGAAGACTGCACGCAGGGTTCCTAAAGCTCTGGGTTAGTGTTCTACAAGGACAGTTGTGCCACAAGCTCACATGGGGAACAGAGAAGAGACAGTATTGGGGAGATAAGACTTGCTTTTGTACATGTTGAGTAAGACTAGAGGCCTTGAATCTGGAGACAGAAGCAAAGAAAGGGGCTGGGAATATGGCCTAGTGGTAAAGTGCTCACCCTGTATACATGAAACCCTGGGTTCAATTCCTCAGCACCACATATATAGAAAAAGCAGGAAGTGGTGTTGTGGCTCAAGTGGTAGAGTGCTAGCCTTAAGCAAAAAGAAGCCAGGGACAGTGCTCAGGCCCTGAGTTCAAGACCTAGGACTGACCAAAAAAAAAAAAAAAAAAAGCAAAGAAAGGGAAGGGAACAAAGATAGGTCCTGAGATGTCCCAACATTCCAGGAGTAAAGAAACTTAGAACAGCACATGTTAGAAGAGAAGCAAGGACATGATAAGGTAAAAATGCCAAGAGAAGGGGACATTCCATCTTCAAGACTGGAGAGTGGTCAACTGAGAATAGGCTAAGGACTCACACTGGTGGGCTGAAGTTGTCAGCTCGTGGAGATATGTAAAAAAGAGGTTGAAGGTGGTTGATATTAATTCTCAAAATAAACATAACTATAACATGCTACTGGGTCAAAATGTACTTAGTCTATAAGAACCCATACTTCAAGTTATACAATTTATTGCAAACAAACAGACCATGTAAGGCCAAATACACTGAGGCCACCGGAGTTTGTTCTCATTGATACGATCTAGGTACTTTCAATGAAAATCATGTTTCATTTAGTCAGAGCAGTACTAGCTACGTCATTTCTGTTTGCAGATAAGCAGATAAAGTAAATCAAAACTAACTACAGCACAAGAATTTGAAAAGCATTTGGCTGGAATAAATTGAATAAGGATTTGGGGCTTAACTCTTTATGCGCTGGGGATAAGAAGAAAAATGGTAGATTAGTTAGGATCAACAACCATAAATGAAGAAGCAGACCCATTTAGACACTAAAAAATAGGATCTGGAGGTACAGTTCAGTGGTAGGGCACAAGTGCAGCATGTAAAGTCACACGTACAAAAACTACAAAACTCCTCTTATATCAATTATTTCAGTTTATGCTAGAGCATAGATTTGAAAGGAAATCTGCATTCTGCTCACATCTAAAACAAACGCACTGTAAAGGACACAGTGCTAGGAGTAGGCTTAAGTATTGTTTTATAAGTAGAAGGAAAATGATACTACAGGAGCATTAGAAATACTCACTTCTGTAAGAAAAACCCTTATTTAAGCATTTGGGTCAACTTTCTTCTGAAGGATTTAGGGATTTGAAGAGATTAAGCATAACTGCAAGTGTAATTTTATTCAAAAGGATTTAGAAGTTAGTTCCTGTACCAACCTTTAGAACAAAAAAAGTCATTTTACTTGCATTTACAGTTTTATTTTTCTGTCAACTAATAAATACATGTTAAATTAATCAAAAGAAGCTTGATATTTGTATTTAAAACTAGCAACTTTTCCTATTATATAATATTAAAACATTTTAAAGCTGGTAAAAATATGGTAGGACATACTGTCCATTGTCCCTTAAAATGAAATGTTTTCTCAATGCAAGGAGTTCAAACAAGTATTTCAAACAAAATAATCTGTTCAGTATAATAGTTTTCCAAAAGGAACAGACCCGGGTTTTATTGTCAATGATGATAATTAGTGGTTCTTTGTATATGTTGATCAAAACAAGGTAAAGGGGGAGGAAAACTAGGACACGTTTTTTTCTCATTATATTTTACATGCCTTGAATTTCATACAAAACACTTAAGAAAATATGAGTGCCCACTAGTTACATTTTAAAGAGAACAAAGTAACCACCTGCCACAATCCTGGTTACAATACATTTAACATCACATTATATACCAGTTTGGCCTGAGAGGACTAGACTCAATCATAAAGACTGAACACACCCCAAATGAGTAAGATACCATTCCCCTTGACTTGATGTGGGTCCTAGCCTAGGAAAGAGACATGTCTGATTACGTGATTTCTAAGATAACCTGACAGATGCTACTCACAAACATGAGCAATGTTACTACTATCACAAAAGGCTGGGCATGGGGCTGGGAATATGGACTACTGGTAAAGTGCTTCTTGCCTTGTATACATAAAGCCCTGGGTTTGATTCCTCAGCACCACATACATAGAAAAAGCCCGAAGTGGCACTGTGGCTCAAGAGGTAGTGTGCTAGCCTTAAGCAAAAAGAAGCCAGGGACAGTGCTCAGGCCCTGAGTTCAAGCCCAGGACTGGCAAAAACAAAACAAAACAAAAGGCTGGGGACGAGCCATGGTCTATCCTGTAACGATGGCAGTTCCCCATAATGAACTAATGCCTCCACTCTTGCCCTTGGCCTACAACTAGCTAAAAGGTCAGTTGCATCTCCCCAAGAGAGAGATCAGAGGTGCTCATTAGCTAGCTGCAAGCACCTGGACAGGGAGGAAATGAGTACCCTCCCATATTCCCTGACTATTGGGGTTCATGGTTTTAGTCCACGGTTATATGGTTGCTCCGCCTTGTTGCTTTTGACCTGTGGCAGCACAGTGCTCACTTCATGGTGGTGAAGCAAAGAAGAAGCCAGAATCCCAATATCTTCTTCAAGAGGGCACCACACATGACCCTTTCTCCAGTTAGGCCCCACTTCCCAGAAGTGCCATCAACTAGGGACCAAGAACTCTATATATAAACTTTGGGGAATATTTAAGATCCAGACCTTAGCAACTGTGTACGGTGTTTACAGTGAGTATCATTCATGCTTTGCTTACCACAAAGGGGTAAGGTACTTTTATGTGGATTGACGCATTAATGAAAGAAATATGCCTACGATGGGAAAAGGATAGTTTAAAAAAAAATCACAAAAAGAAGAACAGGAGGAGGAGGAAGAAGAGGAGGAGGAAGAAGAGAAGAAGGGAGGAAAGATCAAGGAGACAGAAGGAAAAGGAAAAAAAAACTGCAGATACTTCTAGACCTAGGATTATGAGTGGACATGTATTAAGCATGATTAGAAATCAAAAGGATGATTGCTATTTGAAAGCAAGATAGATTATTGAAAACTAATAAAAACATTAGTATTCAAAGGGGATTTTTTTAACCTTGAGGTTGACCCTTCCAGACCAGAGCAGACTCTTCCAGACCAGAGCAGTTCCGTGAAGCAGCCCAAGGTCTGACCTTGACCTCATGAAGAGAGAGAAAAGGAGATGATGAGGACAAGGCATTCTTTTTCTCTGTTCATTCTGCTCAGTCATAGCAGGCCTGTAATTTGTTGGCCAAAAAATGATAGAGATCTCAGGAAGGCAGCCATAACTGCCTCTGCTTGTTGTGAGCAGACTGGAAGCCCCAGTGACAGTGAGAGAGGAGTATTAAGAGGGAAGTATTCCAGAGATTTTTTTTTAATGCTTTTATTATTTCCCTCTTAAAACAGATTGGGGGAGCTAGGGAGGGAAAAAAATACATCCAAGTTTATCTATCACAGTAGCTGTCTTGGTTCAAATGTACTGGTTTCACTCACTGTGATTCAAATATAGTATGAGATTGTAAGATGCTGGCTGTCTGGGCCTAGTCATATCTGAATCTTGGGTATCTTGTATAATATGGTCAGAATAAGAGTAACAATTTCAGTAAAAAGACCAGATCATTTTTGCTTAGGCAATGAATGTGTTCATAAGGCTTGCCTTCCCTCTGTTTATATCTGATCTGAGCATGCACATGATTCCCCCTGTGTTTGAGTCAAGTCTATAACAGAAGCTCAGCCTCCATGGGGACCTCTCTTTCTTGCCACTTGTGACCTGAGCCCTAGACCTGCATAGGGAGCTTTCCTTTATTCCTTCAGTTCTTTTGTATTAGGAAAATCTTCTCCTTTATATAAGAAATAAAGTTCTGCCCTTGGAGAGCTGGCCCAAACCTAGGAAAGACTTCAGCTGTGTTTTCATTGAGGTGGATTCTGCTTATAGGTAAGCAAAGGATGAATGTGAATCCCTGCAAGAGTGAGGCCCTATGATGTCCCAGAGGCCCCATTCATGAAGGACTGACATCAGTCAACTCTAGACATGGGTCCTGATGCAAGGGGAGGAAAGCTGCCTTGCAGAACAACAACAACAACAAAATCTGAGTGACACATTTTGACCTATGAATGAGGAAGTGCTGTAGATACTTTGCAAATTACTTGTGTTTTACAGTATAATTTTGTCCATTGAAGTTCCTTGTGGTTACAGCCCTTTCTTATTTTTTGCAACAGGAAGAGCAAACAGCCCCTCAAACATGAATTCCACTTTGACTATTTCTGGATGTCTTTTATATGATCTAACATTAACTCCTTTATCATGAAAAAGAGGAGTCAGGGTCTTTTGTGGCTGATTTTAAGGAGGAAAAAATAGGAAATTCTTAAGTTACCTGCTCCTCACAATTTAGTAGAAGTACACTTATACTGAGATTTTGTTTCTCTATCTCCTGGCTCGTAATTGTCTCCCCGTGGCACTTGCCTTCTGCTTTGATCAATCATTTGCATGCATACCTTTAGTCTACTCAGATTGGGTATTTTTGTCCTTGTTCATTTCTGTTGACATGGTGGTAGAAACCCACCATGCAGTTTAGGTAGTTGCACATGGCTCACCTTTGCTGAGGGCCTCAATAATAAAACTGCTTTGGGTAAGACAGTGCATAGTGTGCCCCCAATGCCTTTTGGGATGTGATAAAGGACAGATGATAACGACAGGCATCTAGATGCCATAGAAAGAGGGAGGAAACTCTTAAAGTTGCAGATGCCTCACAACAAACTGTCCCATTTAGACAAAAGAACAAGACATCAAGGTTTAAGAACACTTACCATCAGGACTATGAGGCAACTAGTACCTAGAGGCACAGCTTGTTATTATTCCAACTGTCTTTCAGTACAGAAGGGTTGAGAAATGATCATGTATCCTGTGACATTAACTAGCAACATATAATGCCAATCACATTGCCTACAATGTCCAAATATTCTTTTTATTATCTTATTTATTTATTTATTTATTTTTTTTGCCAGTCCTGGGCCTTGGACTCAGGGCCTGAACACTGTCCCTGGCTTCTCTTTGCTCAAGGCTAGCACTCTGCCACTTGAGTCACAGCGCCACTTCTGGCCATTTTCTGTAAATGTGGTGCTGGGGAATCGAACCCAGGGCTTCAAGTATACGAGGCAAGTGCTCTTGCCACTAGGCCATATCCCCAGCCCAATGTCCAAATATTCTGTAGGCAACATAACTCTCCTCCACCCTCAACTTTCCATCCATCCCACCTACTCAAGAAGAAATACATTCCAATTAAAATGGGGCTGTGGAATCAGAACATTCCCTTCTCCCAGTAGCTCTAGATTTCATAAGGACCCATACAAACAGAGTATGAAACCACAACCTGACAAAATACACAAGCTTTGTGAGTGGCAATGTGGCACATTCAGGTTAGTTCCACAAACTTCAGAGCATAAAACTCCTAAGTACTCAAATGTCAGCTCTGTCTCTCTTGCTCACTGATAAAGGCCAAAGGCCCTAGGATAGTGCCTGGCATACCACAAGTATTCAGTGTGTGGGTGGGTGGTCAATGTGCTAAGAATGTAATGACTCCAGAGACTTTAAGTGAAAAGAAATATTTCAAATAGACCTTTGCAAACGGTAGTATATAATTTAATCACAATGCCTGTGCGTGGTAGGCATGCAACAAATATTTGCAGAAGAAACAAATGCTGCAAAAATAGTACACCAGAAGCATCAGGACTAAATCCTTTTGGATTATAAGACTTTTCTAGATGTAATGGCGCCCCGCAGGGGGTGGGGGTGGGGAAATCCCCCATCCCTCCAAAAGTCCACCACTCATAGACAGTCTTAAGTAAAAAGATGAATTTATTGGGGAAGTTCCAGATGGACCGGTCCCAGGTTTCAGAAAAACATATAACAGAGAACAGGACAGTGGCACAGAGACTTACTTCCGGAGGATTTCCAAGTACCAACAAACCAATTCAGCTCCAATGGAGAACTGAATTGGGATGCCAAGGGGACGACAGACACAAGACTTGAACACGTGGCCTCGCGTAACGGTGCCTGAGCTGGCCTGCCCCTAAATAGGGTTAGGTCAAGGGACAGGGTCACAGGAAGCTCCCAGTTCCAAGCACTTGACAGGTTCAGTAACCTACAGGCCATGTGCCCACCCCTGTCTCTTGGGGTTCAGGAACTCCATTACTGGGGATGGGGCTTCCCTTCATGTAGGAATCCAGGCACGCCCATCAAGAACTGGTGCAAGGATGGGGGGGGGGGGAGGGAGAGGGCACTATTGTTTACAGTGAGAGGGAATCTTCCAGTCCTCTGAGCAGGGAAGCTGGGGAGATAGTGGAGTTGGAGTCAGCTTCTGCCCACTTTCACTGGCCAGATCTGACCTCCATATTACACTAGACAGCTGAAGACTGAACCCATTAAGTGCCTTAGCTATTTTTATTTTTAACAATATTTTCAAGTGGTAATTTCCTCAGTATATTTTGTCAAAGGTCGTAAATAATTAGGCTGGAATGTAGATCAGTGGTAGAGCCTAGGCATTAGGCCCTGGATTTGATCCCCAGCACCCTCCTTTCTGGTGAGCATAGTTACAATGACCACCAAAACTATCAAGTCGTATTAAGCTGTGTGCTACTGTATAACAGGTGGTCCCCTCTCTCATCTTTTAATAACATACCTTCACAATCTCACCAATCCTCACTAGGCAAGTGGTTGCCTGCTCTCTCAAATGCACCCCAAAGGCTGAAAAAGAGACTCTTAAACTCTTTAAGCTACTGATATGATGTTCTAACAGCCTGGTGAAGTCTATGGGCCCTTCCCAGAATTAATTTTTTTCATGACTCAAATAGGGAATACAAGAGGGTTTAATTATGCTGAAATAATTATGATACAGTATTGTGTGCTTGTTACCATATTAGCAAGATTTAGCAGTAAGTCACATGCCTCTTATACTTAAAAGAAAAGATAAGCATGCATAGCCAGGCACAGGTGGTTCAGGCCCCAGCTACTCAGGAAGCTAAGAATTGAAGAACAAGGTTCAGAGCCAGGCAAGATGGACATATCCTTGAGATTCTATCTCTATTTAGCTGACAAAAAGTCAGAACTGGAGGCTTTAGCTCAAGTGGTAAATGCCAGCCATGAGTGGAAAAAAACCAGCAAGAGTCCCTGAGTTCAAGCCCTGGTGCCAGCATTAGACCAGGGGGCAGGGGAGGGTGTGAGAGAGAGAACACAGAACTGAAACAGTGATAAAGAAATATACTCCTGGTTCCTGGTTCTTGACAAGAGCCTATAAAACATTAGAATTTTCTGAATGACAGGCATTAGGGTGTCTTTTGTTATCATAGTCCATTCCTTTCCACCATAAATTTACTATGCTACTAAGGTGGCTCTGGGCCAGCCCCTAGATAGCTCAGGATGGAGGCCGAATTGCCAGAGGAAACAACCATGTGATGAAAGGGTTTGAACTTTGGGCTCCATTTTCTTGGAGGTGCAAAGGCTGTAACTGAGTTTATCACCAGTGGCCAATAATTTAACTAATCATACCCAAGTACTGAAGCCTCCACAGAAATCCTCAGAACTGGGGCTGGGAATATGGCCTAGTGGCAAGAGTGCTTGCCTTGTATACATGAAGCCCTGGGTTCGATTCCCAAGCACCACATATATAGAAAACGGCCAGAAGTGGCGCTGTGGCTCAAGTGGTAGAGTGCTAGCCTTGAGCAAAAAGAAGCCAGGGACAGTGCTTAGGCCCTGAGTCCAAGGCCCGGGACTGACAAAAATAAAGAAAGAAATCCTCAGAACTGATGGCAAGCTTCCAGTTTGGTGATCATGTGGAGGAAGCATACCCCAAGAGATCATGGAAGCATGGCCATGAGCCTCCTAAGCCCCACCATATCCTACCCTGTGGGCTGTCTCACATTGTAAATACAAGATTGAAGAGAGTTCTGAGAACTAGTAGTCAGTCTAGCAAATTATCAAACTTTGGTTTATTGGTCAGGAGTAAGGGAGGCTTGGGACATGCACGGGGCCAACTCAACCTTACTGTATGAACTCTAGCCAATCTAAAGATGGTGCTGCATTTTAGTTAGAAGTTAGTAGAAATAAAGATGCAATGTTTTTTCTTCAAATGCACAGGCCCCATCTTTTGTCTTCTGACCCCAGCCCAGAGGAAGAGGAGAAACTAGTAAGAATTCAAATAGGAAAAAAACTATTACCATTCATTTCTCTTGGAACCATGATGTGTATATATCACATATATAAATAATGCATCAAAGACATCCCCACCATTCTGATGCCAAGATAAATCTAACTGAAAATGGGCACAGCTTGCCAGAAGCCATGACCATCAGAATCCACAAGGAGAAATGAAAATGACAGACTGTCATCCATAAGGAAGGCAAATTCTAATTGAGTAATATTCAAGTGTCTATAAGAATAATTAAATTTAGTTGTACATACCATAGATTCATCAACACAAACATTTTGCATGTCTTTTCAAATGACAGAACTCAACTGAAATCTGATGTAATTTTTTGCTGATAGTCCTTCAAAATGATAAATCAGTTCAACATAGAAATAGATGGTAAAGTATTTTCAACTGCTAACTTTATATTATCTCTGACAATGAGAACAGGAAAACCATGGCAAAATAAATATGCCTTTGGAACTTTACTTCAAAAAGCTATGATTTGTGGGCTGGGAATATGGCCTAGTGGCAAGAGTGCTTGTCTCGTATACATGAAGCCCTGAGTTCGATTCCTAAGCACCACATATATAGAAAAAGCCAGAACTGGCGCTGTGGCTCAAGTGGCAGAGTGCTAGCCTTGAGCAAAAAGAAGCCAGGGACAGTGCTCAGAACCTGAGTTCAAGCCCCAGGACTGGCAAGCAAAAAAAAAAAAAAGCTATGATTTGTGACCCAAGGTAGTATTATTTCAAGATCAGCTGGATCTTTTCTCATAAAAACTAAGAGAGGTGGTGGTGCACACCTGAAATCCCAGCTATATAGGAGGTGATGTGGGATGATCATAGTGCAAAGCCAGCAAAGCAAAAATCAAAACCATCTAAAAAAAACTAAAGCCGAAAGGGCTAGAGGTGTGGCTCAAGTGGTAGAGGGCCTGCCAAAAAGTACAAAGCCCTGATTTAAGGAAGTGTGATGAACAATGTTTTACACAACCATGTGTACCACAGCCAGACAGGAAGTTTAGTTCCTCACTCCCACATTGTGTAAATGACTGATGAAAGAATCATGGAGCAGATGAAGAGTGAGAAATGTCAGCCTCATAAGCAATGGCCATACAGCTCTCTGCAGTAAAATTAACTAGAACTGTTAACTGGGTGAGAGAGATGAGGAAGAAACCAGAAATCTGACTGACTGCTTGGTGTTCCAACAGAACCACTGAGGCTGGATTACACTAGTACTCATCTGAGATTACTCTTTGTTCGGGGACATTATATTCCTGAACAATAAATGAAATTGTGAAGATAATATTGAAATAGTGAATAGTGTTGGAGCTTGGAATTCCCTCACTCCACTGGTATTACTGCCTAAAACTGTGACTGAGCAAAAAACATGAAATAGTAGTAGTAAATGTATGTTGAAAATGTAGTACAAAACCTGTTGCTTCTTCTACTTATTTTCAGCAAAAGAGATACAGTTCTAAAAGTACTTAACAAAAAAGAATAATTCACATGTGGTGGAACATGCCTACAATTCCAGCTACTCCAGGACGATTCGAGGCTGACCCTGGGCAGTAACATGAGACATTATTCAAAAAAATAACTACAGCAAAAAAAAAAAGTAACAACATAGCTGAAGTGTATAGCACCTGCCTAGCAAGCATGGGGCCCTGAGTTCAAACCATAGAATTACCAAAACCTCTGGGTAGCAGAAGTATGTCAGTTCCTTATTATTGCTTATCCGCATACATTTTTCTATAATTTACGTATATTGCTTTTATAATTTTTTAAAAAATATTCTCAAGTTTTTAAAAGTGCATTTTTTTTCTCTCAAGCCAGTCTTTCTAAGGTTATTGTCTACTGTTAGGAAAGGACCTGCAAAGACAAAATTGTGAATTTTTTTAATAACTTTAAATACATGAGGATAAATTACTTCAATGAACAAATCAAACGGCACATTTTTAAAATATGTACTATACAAAAGTTTTAATAAAAATAGAATTTAAAAAATCAAATATCTTTAGAAATCCAAAATTTTAAATGATATACTAGAAGAAATATTTAAGACTGTCTCTTCAGGGGAGAATGATGAAAGGGGTGACACTGATCAAGATGTATTCATAAACTGCTCTGTTGAATGTCAATTCCTTTGTACAACTAAAGACAATAAGAATATATTTTTTAAAAAGACTGTCTCTGAATATGCATATGTAATCACTTAAGGGAAAAACTTGTAGCTTACATTAAAAATGTGGCAATATCAAGAAATGGCTGCCATGTGATGTTGACAGGATTGAGTCTAGATAAGCCATCATTGTGTTGATCAATAAATATTCTCACTCCTTAGGAATTGCAGTAAAGTGATATAAACATGTAAAAAGTATCACACTAGAGGCATAGTACAGAACATCTTGACATCATACCACCTTTTTGTTTGTTTTGGTTTTCGTGTGCACCAGTTTTCTAGCTTAAACTCAGGGCCTGGATGCAGTCCCTTAGCTTTTTCAGCTCAAGACTGGCACTCTCACTTGAGCCACAGCCCGACTCCCAGCTTTCTGGTGGTTAAAGAGCCTCAGAGACTTTTCCTGCCCAGGCTGGCTTCAAACCTCTAATCTCAGCCTCCTGAGTAGGTAAGATTACAAGCATGAAGCCACCAGTACCTGGCAGATGCAATGCTTTAGGAAAAAAAACACAACAAAACAATTATACAGTGCTCCTGTTCACATTACTAAAAGGCAAATCCCAGTCCTACCCACCTTGCAAACAAAAACTCATGTATGGTAAGTGTGGCTCAGTCCCTGTTGATGTTGCTGGTTGGTGGCTATATGCAATATGCAGTCTGCACAGACACAGAAGCCCTGTAAAGACCTGTCCCTAACCTGGGAGGTCCATGGAAATTTCCAAACAAATGTTTGAAACTTAAACTTATTAATACACTGAGTGTCAGCTGTTACAGAACTCAGTTCTGGTGTGTCTTGTAAATATCTATTCACAATCTCTAAATACATCACACTAGCCTTTACAGCATTGCTTGCATTCTTCAGTAAGCCTATCATATACATAATGAAGAATCCTGAGCTTCCTTCAGGTCTTTCTCACATCATTTGGTCTAAGCAGCCACTCTTTTTCTTTAATCTGGATCAGCAGGTAAATCAGATATTTAACCAAAACTGATGTGTGAGTGAGTGAGTGAGTGTGTGTGTGTGTGTGTGTGTGTGTGTGTCTGATTTTTGGTTGTAATTGAAAATAGTCTCAAGGCACTTTCTTGCCCATGCTGGCTTTGAATGGTGATGCTCAAATCTAAGCCTTCTGAGGAAGTAGGATTACAAGTGTGAGCCTCGGGTGCCTAGAAAATCAACAAAGTAGTATCACCTATTTTACACTTTACACATTTTAGACTTTATGCAAAACTAAGTGCAACAATAACACCTTAATAACATTGTTAGGAAAATGGAGGAAAGTGGAAAAGGAACAGGCCAGACTCATCATCAACAGGCAAGGACTGTTTATTGAGGAACAGCAAGGAGCACAGACCTTCCCACTAGTTTGGAAGTTGTGCAAGGGGGTGAATTTGGGACCAAGCTTATATGGGGTTTGAGCAAAGAGGCAGAGGTTAATGAAGGAGCCACTAGGTCTAAGAAGTTGGTGGCTTTTCCTTAGGCCCACAATGGGTTGTTTACAGCTGGGCTTAAGTGAATTGCCCTGCCTGCAAATCAAAGAAAGTTCACACATACTTGAGGTTTTGCCTGGTGTCTATATGAGCCTGGGGCAATAGGGTGTGGGTCAATCCTTCAACAGTAACAATACTGTGTTGCTCATTTGCTTTCTCCCAGTTAAAGATGTTAGATAACTTTAACAAGTTTACAAAACTCAGATGTATCCTAGGCAAGTGACACTTCAACAGCAGAACTGAGCAGCAAATACTTGTTCCTGTTTAATTCAAAGATATCGAAGACTAGCCAGGTATCAGTGGATGTTCCAAAACATCAGCAACATGCCAATATATGTAAAGTGTTAATATGGACCTTGCAAAACACAAAAACAGCAGCAAAGTTTTTTAAATGGCCTCGTGGGGTAAGTAAGACACTGCTTGCCAAAAGTTCATGTGAAATAGATTTAAGGATTTTAGCTGATTGTAAGCCCAGGATAAGCCTGCAGAATGGCCTGGATACAAAATGACAAGCAACAACAACAAAAAAAAAAAAACTAAGCTATTAGGACCAATGTGGTCCTTACATGGAGAGGGTCACAGCTAGACTTTCCTTCTTGCTAATCAGGCCATACAGGATGTTTCATTTCTTGTTTTAGGAGGCTTTACACACCACAGCAACAATTGTGGGGCGTCACAGTGTCTGTAAACCTCTGCACAAAAACTGGAAGGAGGAACTGAAGGCTCAAACTGGGGTTCGGGTGGGCCAGGAGCAATCGGGTCGAGGTGCATCAAGAGGCCTTAGAGCTCTCTTCTAGAAAATGGGAAGGTTAGTGATTTTTAGTTTGAATATCACACTGTACTCCATAAATATGTACAAGTACTATAAGTCAATTAAAAATTTTAAGTCTACACTCAATGCCAAAAAAAAAAAAAAAACCCCAGACACTAGAACCTGCCTCTGTCTTCCAGGCGCTGCTAGGGGTTGGCAGCAGGTTTTAGCAGGTAGGAGTTTGAAGGCACAGATCTCTCTCGGCAGCCTGGCAGCCTGGAGTTCCTCCACTGGGAGGGAGACTGCTGATTTGTCTTCAGGAGGTCAGATATTCTATAATCAGGAACATTCCTAGAGAACACCATCGAAACCAGGGCTGACATGAGATAAGGGTTGGCTGTGGCAGCCAAGAGCTGCTGCTAAGAACGTGCCTAGAGCTGGCTGTTCCTCCCATGCCAGGGGAGCAGTAAAGTGTGTCCAGAAGTTTCTTCCAGCTCACTAGAGCTGAACTTTGATCTACCCACTACCATCAAGGAACAAGATTCCAGCAGAATCTGTAGTCACTGAGTCCTAACAACATTTTCAAAAGTCACACTTCAATCTTGATTTGCCAGGGCAAAGGAAAGGGGGAGAGGGGGAACAACCTAAAGATTAGCCCTTCTGGGAGGCAAGGTAGTAAATCTTAGTGATGTGACGGCCTCCTTTCTAATGAAATGCTCTTCCACTGCAGGCAGCCTGGAGATCTATGTTCTGCTTTTCCTCTCAGGACCCTGTCTGCTCCCCCACCAAGGCACACAAACCCAAGGTTGCTTCATCTTTATCTCCACCTCTGAATTCTTCCCTAAGTGGGATTCAAATTTCCAATCACCTCAAGAATCACCCAGACTTTAGACACCTTGATCTTAAAACATCCAAATCAGCTAGGCACGGGTGGCTCATGCCTGTAATCCTAGTACTCAGGAGGCTGAGATCTGAGGATTGATGTTCAAGGCCAGCACAGACAGTAAAGTCTATGAGATTCTTATTTAAAAATAACCACCAAAAAACTAAAAGTGGAGCCAGGCTTGTGTACAAAGGCCAAGAGACAGCACCTAGGCCCTGAGTGTAAACCCCAGAACCAGCACAAAACCAAAACAAAAAAATCAAACTCATGCTCTTCACCCTCAAGTAAGTCTTCCTCCTCCATTCCTTGTTGAACCTGGAAAGTAGCTCAATAGGCATTTCTCCTTATTCCATCTTTCATCAGCCATCAGTATATACATTCTCCCTCAGCATAAGCCCCAAAGTGCTGATTCAGACCCCTGCACTTAGCTCAGCCAGACCATAAAAAAAAACTCCCAGCCACACCTGAGGCCCTGCCTCTAGGCCTGTTCCTACACCCAAGCATCCTGTTCTCCATCTCAGCCTAACCTTCTGGATGCACAGTTCAGATGGACTCAGGCTCTCAGGAAAGCCTTGTCGGTCCTCTTTTTAACCTCTGTCAAAACAGTCACCCTGCAGACCCCCTTGCTGCTTCACTTCACTTGGCTTCCTTGCCAGTTACCTTTTTACCAACCACATTTCACAGGAGTCCTGAGCCTGAGCCTGTCCCATCTCTATGTCTTTGGTTCTGCAGCTTCTTCTACCTGGACTGTCAAATCTCACTACTGGGATGGGAACCTCCAGCCACTCATTCAACCTATTCACTTCAGTGATCAGGAAATAAGGAAACAAAAGGCTCGAATAATGGGCACCGGGTCACAGAGTCAGGCTGCAGACCTGAACCTCTCCTCCCCTGTTTTTCTAGATCACACTAAGCCCCATTGTCTGCTATTAATTTGGATGAAATGTCTTTGCTATCCAATTTCCTTATTGGTCTAAAAAAAGAAGAAAGGGAGGAAGGGAGAGAGAGATGCAGATTTGAAAGGCTATTTTACAAAAACATCAGGGTAAAAAATTCCTATGCATTGCCTTCATGGGTTGTTTTATTTTTGTGTCAGTCCTAGGGCTTGAACTTGGGGTGTGGGGGTGCGGTCCCTGAGCTTCGTTGTTCAAGGCTAGCACTGTGCTACGAGAGCCACAGTTCTACTTGAGACATTTTTGGCAATTAGAAAAAAGAATCTCATTGGCCTTTGGCCCCGGCTGGCTTCTAAGCACTATCCTCAAATCTCAGCCTCATGAGTATCTAGGATTACAGGTGTGAGCCACCAATGCCTGGCACATTCATGTATTTTTAGAAACGGGATATATTTTGGAATCCCTTCCAGTCACCTGGATCAATAAGCAGGCTTTGGACATAGAAGCTTAAAAGGAACAAAGAATTACAAACTCACCATGCCTAAGACTTTTGGTTTGTGTCTCTGAAATCTAATTGTATAAGCCCTACAATTTTATATTTAGAAACTTACTTGTTGATTTTTTAACATTAAAAAGACACAATGGAAAACATCACAATAGACCCATGTAATGTCTGTAAGCAAATATTGTCTCAAAACTCTTCATTTATTTTCACTTAATGACTAGTTTCCTTTGGGTCCACCCTGTAAAAGAATTTCCTCAAAATATCACTCTTGGTTTATTCTTTATGTTTAGCAGGCCTACAATTGTAAACTCTAATAACAAATAAGCTTCTTCCTATTATGAAGTTTTCTAAAACTGGAGAATCTATGATTTGGGCTGGCAAACTACTTTCTGGTAATGAACAAATTTTTCAGTGATTTTGTTGTTGTTGATAGTAGTGGTGGTTTCTTTTTGTGCCAGTCCCAAGGCTTGAATGAAGGGCCTGTGCACTGTCCCTTAGGTTTTTGGCTCAAGATTAGCACTCTGCCACTTGAGTCGTAGTTCCACTTCTGGCTTTTTGGTGGTTAACTGGAGATTAAAGTCTCATGGACTTTCTCATCCAGGCTGGCTTCGAACTTTGATTCTTAGATCTCAGCCTCCTGAGTAGCCAGATCTGAGTCATTGGCACCAGACTCTTGAGTGTGGAAAGACTAGGAACTCTCCATGTTTTAGACTAGGGAAAACAAAGGTTCATAATATGACCTTGGATGAGCGCCCAGGCCCCAACGCAGGGACAGTGCCCAGGCCCTGTGTTCAAGTCCTAGGACTGACACAAAAACAAGCCACTACCAGCACCAATAACAACAACAAAAACATTCAAGAGGCAGAGGCCAATCTCATTTTCTCTGCCCCATTTTCCTCTTATCTGATCTATTACTGGTGGCCTGATGAAAGCATTTTGTTCTTGTTACCTAGCCAGGGCTTATGTTTAACTCGTGTGCAGAATGATAAACAACAGATAGAATCTAGATATTACAAGGATTGCCAAATGATGCAAAGTGTCAGAACATCTTGTTTTAATCTTGGTTGTACCTCTGTGAGAGCCATAGCACCTGTGAGGAGCTCCAAGTTTTTCATCTTTTTTTTTTTTTTTTTTTTTTTGCCAGTCCTGGGCCTTGGACTCAGGGCCTGAGCACTGTCCCCTGGCTTTTTTGCTCAATGCTAGCACTCTACCACTTGGGCCACAGCTCCACTTCCAGCTTTTTCTTTATATGTGGCGCTGAGGAATCAAACTCAGGGCTTCATGTATACAAGGCAAGCACTTTACCACTAGGCCATATTCCCAGCCCCAATCTTTTCATCTTTCAACAACAAGGCAAATGCAAAGGTCTTCTCCACCCACAAATTCAAAGTTGCTGCTGCATTGTTCTAAGTATGCTATGTGGTCAAACCCTCAACAGCATGGAGAAAAGTTATTCAGCTCCATTTTAACAACAAAAACACTAACAGTTAAAGAGAAGTAAATGCCCAAGGTCCTTCCTCTATTGGTAATAGGAAGGAATGGAATTTATCCAGGTCCAATGATTCTGGAGCCTTCACACCTCATCAGAGGTAGACCATGGAAGATGTTAGGCCTGCTAGTCAGACATTCTGATTCTGAACTAAGACTAATCAGTGGTGCTCATTTTATAGATTAAGATTTAGGCCCACCAGAGTGTAATCTGCCCAAGATCAAAAAGTTCGCTATACAACTATGGCTACATACAATTATTTCTATACAAACTCCAGCTAACAAAAGCTTGAGTCCACATTTACTTACATCATCTCAGTTGGCACCCAAATAAGATGAGCAATGGCCATCATCACCATTCCCATGTCACCCTACCAAAGCTAAACAGCAAACAGGAGCAAACCTGGACCCCCAGCCTTCAATGCTTACTTCCAGCCCAATGCACCATTATACTCGGTAGAAATGCCACCATGGTGGGGATTCTCTGAAGAATGTATTCAGAAAAGACTCAACATACAGAGAGCTTTCCAGATAAATGAAATACATATAAAACATGGCATGGTGTTTTGAATCAGTCTCTGATATGTGACAACAATCTAAAATCCCCAAAGCAAGTCAACAAGAAAATGGTAACTCAGGATATGGTCACGTCAAAACTGCCCTTAATGTTCTTCTGATCTTGACTACTCTTTCATCTTCCACCAGGAATTTCTCTCTTTTCTTGTTTTCCTTCCTCAGTAGAACATTTTGAAGACAGGGTAAAACCAAGCCAGCATAGCAACATTAATAAAGTATGTAAAAAAATCAGGGGTCAGCCAGGTGCCCATGGCTCAAATCTGCAATTGTAGCTACTCAGGAGGCTGAGATGTGAGAATCCCAGTTCAAAGCAAGCCTGGGCAGAAAAGTCTGTAAGACCTTTATCTCCAATTAGCCACCAAAAAGCTGGAAGTAGGGGCTGGGAATATGGCCTAGTGGCAAGAGCGCTTGCCTCCTACACATGAAGCTCTCAGTTCAATTCCCCAGCACCACATATATGGAAAACGGCCAGAAGGAGCGCTGTGGCTCAGGTGGCAGAGTGCTAGCCTTGAGCGGGAAGAAGCCAGGGAAGGTGCTCAGGCCCTGAGTCCAAGGCCCAGGACTGGCAAAAAAAAAAAAAGCTGGAAGTAGAGGTATGGCTCAAGTAGTAGTGCACCAGCCTTGAGAAAAAAAGGTAAGAAACAGCAGTACCCAGGCCTTGAGTTCAAGCCCCAGTACCAGCATGACTTTCGACACACACACACACACACACACACACACACACCCCAGGAGTCAAGGAACTCAGGTCTTAAGTTCTACTATATACTACCTGTTGGGTACTTATTTACATTACGTACACTGCTCTGGGTATCAGCTTCTGATGCAGAAATGAATCCCAAACTACTTTCT
Organism: Perognathus longimembris pacificus; assembly: GCF_023159225.1. Classification (NCBI taxonomy): domain Eukaryota; kingdom Metazoa; phylum Chordata; class Mammalia; order Rodentia; family Heteromyidae; genus Perognathus; species Perognathus longimembris. The sequence continues at coordinate 37,908,384 of NC_063176.1, forward strand.
GCTTACTGCATAACTATGTGATAAAATTACACCAACAAGACCACCATCCTAGCCATAACTATTGACATGTATGCTGAAATGGGGGAACAGGGTCACTATTAACGCTGAATCTGGCTGGATCTGGCTAATTTATTTAAAGTAACATGCCTTCCTCAAGGTTAAAAATGACTGGTCTCAAAAACAAGGCAAACAACCCTGAATAATTCTAGAACATGGTAGAGAACTACCACTATTATTTCCTAACTAATCTTTTTCATCATCTACCCCATCACGACCTGCAATTACAGTTGTCTAAAGATTTCACTCAGACCTCATCTTCCAGTCTCCCCAGAAACCTAGCTCAGTGATTCCCTGAGCATACATCTATATTATCCCATTACAACTAAATTATCTTCACAGCTCTTCTCTCCCTGCTGGATTGCAAGATACTCAAAAGCTGGTGTCTTCAACCCCACATGTGTCCAACAGCCCATTCAACCAGGTTTGAAACAGTCTATGTGTGTACATGAACTTCACAATTTCCTAAGTGGATTTTTATATCACTCAATTAAAATAGAACTATTTTTAAATAAAAAGAAATTCAGGACAAATAAATGCAGAGCTCATTTTACAGATGAGAAAACAGGCTTAGCAAAGATAACAAAGTCAAGTTCAATCAAAGTGAACAGAGCCCATGAGTCTAGTCTCATTACAACACATGGTAGACAGAGAAACAATATACAGGAAAAGAATCAAAACGTATGAAATGAAGGAAATTCTTTTTTCCATTTTATCTTTCAGATAAACCTAACAGAACAGAGTAGGATATCAGCTCACACTTTCCCAGTAACAAAACCAGAGATAATTTTTTTAAATGAGGAAATCATTTGGTTTAGATTCATAAGTAACTAAGCAAAGATTTGTTTTCTTATAGAACTTATAGGTATTCCCAATAGCATTGTAAATTATAAAATAACAATCAAAAGGATTTTTTTTCTGCTCCTAAAAGTGATGACAAACCAATGCAACAGCAATACTTACAAAACTATATGATGTAAACCAACTGTACAACTCATGGAGGGAAGAGGGAAATGAGGAGGGGGGAGGTGAGGAAAAAATGAGGGAGGAGGTTAACAAGTTGGATGAAAAATGTACTCACTGCCTTACGTATGAACCTGTAACCCCTCTGTACTTCACTTTGACAATAAAGAAAAAAAAATTAATGAAGGTTACAGGCTCATACCTGTAACTTTAGCTACTCAGAAGGCTGAGATCAGGAGCTGAGATTCAGAGCCATCCAAGGCACAATGTTTCCAAAACTATTTCAACCAATAGCTGGGCATGGTGGTAAGTATCTGTTATCCCAGCTGTGATATAAATAGGAGCTCACAGTCCATGCTAGCTTGAGTGAAAAGTGAAATCCTATCCCAAAACTAACTAGAGCAAACAGCTGGAGGTAAAGTACTGGCCTAACAAGTTTAAGGACCTGAGTTCAAATCCGAATCAGGGGGAAAAAGTTTATCAAAAGAAAAGGATTCAGAGCTGGGAATATGGCTTAGTGGCAAGAGTGCTTGCCTCATATACATGAAGCTCGAGGTTTGATTCCTCAGTACCATATATATAGAAAAGGCCACAGCGGCGCTGTGGCTCAAGTTGGCAGAGTGCTAGCCTTGAGCAAAAAGAAGCCAGGGACAGTGCTCAGGCCCTGAGTTCAAGCCCCAGGACAAAAAAAAAAAAAGAATAAAGCAAGAAAGAAAAGGATTCTACATTATAAGTCACTAGGAACTGAAAATTAAAACAATCATGAGATAGCATTACATAGCTACTGAAATAGAAAAAATCCAGAACATTACAACATCAGATCCTGGTGAGGTGGTGCTGTAAAAGGAGCTCTCAAATTCACTGATGATGTCAATGCAAAATGGCATAGCCACTCTGGACGACAGTTTGGCAGTTTCTCACAAAACTAAATATAGTCTTAGCATACAACCTGGCAGTAGTGTCTTCCATTTATCTTCCCAAAAGAGTTAAAACTTAAGTGCACAGAAAAAAAAATCTATGCTGAGCTGTCCACAGTAGCTTTATTTATAACTGCAAAAACTGAGAAGCATGGGGCTGGGAATATGGCTAGTGGTGTTGGGGATTATTATGGCCTGGGGAAGGCTGCCCTTCCACCAGCCTTGGGACAATGGAAGTCCCTCCCACCTTCTGGCCTCCACCCCTTGGGAGGTGAACACGTGTGTGCCACCATGATGGGGTTGTCCCGCCCACAAAGGGAAGTTTCGTGATGTCACTTGATGAACGTGATCCCTAGCCTATGACTGGCCCTTTGGCCAGCCCCCTTTCTTTCCTGCCATTACTTCTATATAAGTGCCCTTCCATATTAAAGTCTTTGAGACGCTTCCCACCACCGCAGCGTGTCCCTGATGCCTTCCTTTTCGCCTCCGCCCTTGGTAACATGTGAGGGGACTGGGGGGAGGGGAGGCTTCAGCAACCTTTCCTCAACTTAGCGCTTGCCCATGTGAGCACGCCTTTGGCCTTCCGCTGGCAGAGGGCCAGGCTGAGTGCTCTTTCACAGAGTTTGTGGTTACCATTCTCCCCGTGGGGGGAGAAAGGGGTTGTCCAAACCCCAACATAGTGGTAAAGTGCTCACCTTGTATACATGAAGCCCTGCGTTCATTCCTCAGCACCAAGGGGTAGAGTGCTAGCCTTGAGCAAAAAGAAGCCAGGGATAGTGAGTTCAAGCCCCAGGACTGGTAAAAACAAAACAAAACAAAAACTTAGAAGCAACTTAGAACTAGATCCATTCATCTCTGCTATTCTAAAGGTAAGTGAACCAATAAGATACACAAGCCATACAAACAGATATGGAAGCCGGGCACCAATGGCTCATACCTGTAATCCTTAACACTCAGGAGGCTGAGATCTGGGGATCATGGTTCAAAGCCAGCTCAGGCCGGAAAGTCAGTAAGACTCTTATTTCTACTAAACTACCAAAAAAGCTGGAAGTGGAGCCCGGGCTCAAATGACAGGGCACTAGCTTCGAGCAAAACAAGCACCAGGCCTGGAGTTTGAGCTCCAGGACCAGCACTTAAAAGGAAAATATATAAAGGCAACTTAATGCTTATTACTAAGTAAAAGGAGCCAATTTCCACACTGCAGGATTCCAACTATATAACATCCTCTGTAGGCAACATTACCCAGCTTAAAAAGATGACTTGTCTCAAGTTCAGAGGGGAGAGAGGAATAAATAGACAATATAGATGGAAATGGTACTCTTCAATGTACTATGACAGCTGATAAATGTCACTACACCAAACTTATACAGTGTACAAGGCCAATACAAACCATGGACTCTCATGACAAAGTTTTGATATAAATTCATCGATGTTAATAAATGTACAGCTCTGCTGAAATCTTAGTCTGGATTATACCAGTTTACTTAGCAGAGGCAGCAGATTTTTTCAAATTCAAAGAATAGTTTGACTATGACATTAATTGGTGACATTCTGCAAGGCCAAACCAACAAGGGACTTGCTTCAAGTGAGACAGAAGAACTGACACCTAAAGAAATACTCAAAAGTTGGGGCTGGGAATATGGCCTAGTGGTAAAGTGCTTGCCTCGTATACATGAAGCCCTGGGCTCGATTCCTCAGCACTACAGATACAGAAAAAAGCCGGAAGTGGCGCTGTGGCTCAAGAGGTAGAGTGCTAGCCTTGAGCAAAAAGAAGCCAGGGACAGTACTCAGGCCCTGAGTCCACACCCCAGGACTGGCAACAAAAACAAAACAAACAAAAGTTACAGATAGATTTCTGTGCTGTGGGCTTCTAAACGCAAGAGCAAGTCCCAAGTGGCAAGTTGGGCTGTTCTGGTCTGTTGGAGGCCTCAAAGGTAAATTAATAAACCTGGGGTCAAGACAGGACTGCCTGAATGCTGTGGTTTGAAGCAGCTGGATCGAAGGACATGAAGCACTTGTATTTAACAAGAAATAAGAAGAAACTAGGTCAGGCACCAGTGGCTTGTGCCTGTAATCCTAGTTACTCAGGAGACTGAGATCTGAGAATCCCAGGTCAAACTCAGGCCAGCCAGAAAAGTCCATAAGGCTCTCATCTTGAAGCCAGCCCCCAGCAGGAAAGTAGCTTATCTCCAAATAACCAACAAAAAGCCAAGAGTGGAGGTAGGATTCAAGTGGAAGAACCCAACATTGAGCAGAAAAAGCTGAGCAAGAGCATGAGATTCAGTTTAAGCCCCAGTACTCACACATACACAAGAAACACTTAGATGCCTAGGTCATCTGAACCAATCTTAGACATAAAAGACAGTAAAGCCACTAGATTACATCATTTCAGAAGATGAAGAACAATGTTCCTTCCTAACTACCTAAGTCTCGGCCACCACCTTCACCTCCTACCAGAACCACAACAGCACCTAAGGGGCCACTCTACTTCCATTCAAAACAAAATCAGCTGATGTCAACTCCCCTCTTTCACACCCTCTAAGGCTTCCCACTGCACTTAAAAGCAAAGCCCAGCCCAGTACTCTCCCTAAACTTCAGGGACCAGATTCCCCAGCCTCAAGCTCACTCTATGCTCCAGCCACAAGGCCTCCTTCCTGCTGCTCTGCCTGGGAGTGTGCTGAGTGCCCTCTCCCCACTCAAAGGAAATGCCACCCCACACCAGCCAGCCCCCAATTTGCTTCTTGAATCTGAAACTACTTTGTTGGTCTATCGGCTTGCTGCTTTGCTGTCTCTCCCAACTACAATGTGAGCTCCATAAAAAACAAAATCTCTTGTTTGTAGCTAAATGCCCAGTTCATCAAACAGGACCTGGCAAACAGCAGCTTCATAAATATCTGTGTAGAGGATGTTGTGAAATGACATATTGAATGAATAATGAGAATAAACCTATGTTTTAGGCTAAGTAAAATTAGAGAAAAACACTTTACATAAAATATTGATTAGCAATCAATTACTTGCTTTAAAAAAGGATTCCTTCCCTAATGAATTTTTAAGCATTTGGCTTACAAAACTCCAGTGTGCCTAGTGTTTAAAGGATAAATCTATTGTGCACATATAATGAACCAATTCCTCCAGGGTATAGATATTGCCTGGTACACAGAAGGTGCCCCATAAATATATGGGCACTGGAAAATAACTCAATACACAGCAAAAACTAATGAAAATATACTTGGATTTGAAACACAGCATGTCTGGCTGTGTGGATATAAAATCCACTATCATGTAATACTAACAGTAATCACAGCCCAGTCTTTACAGACAGGTGCAAATCTGAGCTAATTCAGAACGTTACCAGGCAGTTGTACAGTAAGGTATATGGCGACATAGAGACAATCAACAGGCAAGCTCCAAACCACCAGGCTGCTGGGGACATCTGTGGGTTTCGTACAAAATCACAAAGCCTGAACTTCCTTTTTATTTAAAATCTATGTAAACATCGAGGGTCCCCAGTGAAAGACCCAAAAACGACACTCAGTGTCCAACCCCATTTATGATGTAAGGCACACCTCCTGCCCCAACGGTCCTATCATGTCTGATGAAAAACAAAAGCAGTGCAGTTTTTAAGATTTTTTTTAAAAGAAATTAACTTTTTCTTGTTTTGCTTTTACTCCTACATGCTAAAATTGTTCACACCTCACATTCAATATTCATATAAGAAAAACAAGTTCTTGCTCAGGCGACCACCTGCATTGCTGACACTCACTCCCCTTCTCCTTTCCTACCAGGTGTTGAGCAGCAGCTGCAAAGGTCAGAATGGAAAATGAATCAGCCAAGTGGATGTGTGAGTGCTGTGTGAAGTGTGGGCTTTATGTGTATGTATGTGATCTTAAAGGGACACTGCATAAACAAATACTAATGCACTTTGGGATTCTGCACATTTTGCAAACTACTATATTTTGCTATAGCCCATTCCCTAGTGAGAATATAAAATGTGTTGGTAACTTGTCCCTTCACCACAAACCAAACCGATCCCAGAGATCACTCTTATAATCAATAATCTCAAGAAATGAGTTTTCAAAGGATAACTTCATAGGTTAAGTTCACAGAATAACACTGTATTTTTAAAAATCAACTTCAGGATATGGTGTAATGGCTGCACAAGCTAGAGAAAATGAAATATAAAATAAGTATATTTTTAAAAACTTAGGTGATGCATAATTTTTTCCAAAAACATTCAATAGTTTTTTTTATTGTCCTTGAGTTTAAAGGACAACTTAGGAATAACAGAACCTAAAGCAAGCTATCAGCATATAGTCATTTCAGTTATATGAGCACCAAAAGTATTGTCACTTAGAGGAGGCTAAAAAATCTTCCTAAGGGCCCCTCAAGCTTCTGAAATAAGGTTTTCACTGTCCCCTCCACACCAAAGTATAGCAAAAGTACATCTCAGTCCTACAGTGAATAGCAACTTATGAAATACGTTCTGGAAATGTACATAAAGCTTAAAAACAGGACAAGCTGTAGTTGTTTTTCAAAAGAAATAGTAGATTCTTGAAATTTATCCCTGGTTTTGGAATAAACTCAATGAGTCTGGATTTGTTTGGGCAGGGATTTTTTTTTTCCTTTAGGCTTTACAGTACAATACTGCAAAATAACAATATAAAAAGAATAACAATATAAAAGCAACACTAGTCCCTAACCTACAATAAGCAAAATGTCGCCAGACAACACACTCAGAATTACTTTTTAAGTCCACAATGTTCTTATATTTAGCATGATTTTTACAAAAGCTGACTGGTCAAACCAGAAAATATGGGCATTGCCCACATTTCAGTACAAATATTCTACTGACTCAAAACTTTTACTACCAGTTGTGAAGACCCAGCTGGCTCGTTATTTGCAAGTAGATTAGCTACTCTGAGTCTGCTCTTTCTCATCATTTCACTTATAGGCGATGCCACATCTGCTTATAAGCAGGTATCCGACCCCCCCCCCAAAAAAAAATACAGTTAGAAAAATAACTCCCTAAAAGCCTCATACTCCAACTAGTGACAGAACCACCACCTGTTGGGCATTTGTAAGGCAGTCTCTCCACCTGCCTTTATCAGAACCCCAGAAGGGCCAGCAAAGGGGGAAGTCTCCTAACTGTGCTCTCCATCTGAAGGGAGCCCCAGAAACCTTCTCCAGCACCTTTCTTTTAGCAGCTGGTGGGTTTGCCCCCGGATTGATGAGCGTTAAAAAGTTCTAGAAATAAAGCTTTTGTGGCAATACAAAGAAAAACGTGGGACTTAACATTCAGACCTCAGAAAATAAATAGCTAATTAAAAAAACAAACAAACATGAAACCCCCGGTCCCTGGGCATCCTCTGAAAGCCAGCCCACCAGGCACAAACTTGCACCCGCGAAAGGGGAGACTCAGGGGACGAGGCCGGGGCTCGGTCCAGCTTCAGTTTCCCCACCTGGGAAATGGGCGCGTCGCCATCTCACCTATTCTACGAGAGACGTGAAGACCAATGAATGAAAAGTACCCCACCATGGACGCAGCCGCGCTCCCCGGGGCTCCGGAGCGCCCCCTCTTTCCCCGCCCGTGGTCCAGCCCGGCGAGCCGCGGTCGGACCGTTACAGAGACGGCCCAGAACCGCCGGGACGAGGGCTCTGCCGGGCCGTCTGCTTCGGTAACGGGCGCCGGCCCGCCGCCGCCTACCTTGGCCACCCAGCTGAACAATGGTGACATCGCGGGCCCGGCCGCGGCTTCCTCGCCGCCGGCTCCCGCTCACTCGCGCCGCCTGCCCGTGGGCCCGTGGGAGGCCGGAGGCGGGCTCGGGGCGCGGCGCGGCTCGGGCATCCTCCCCCTCAGCGGCGGCGACGACGAGGCGGCGCGTTCCGAGCACAGGGGAACGCGCCCTCCGGGCTGTCCCGCCGAGAAAGGGAAGTGGGCGTGGTCGAAGCGCCCCGCCCGCCGCCGCGCTCGCCACGCCCCCGGACACGTCCAGGCCCCGCCCACCTCGGGCCTGCTCAGGGCGGGAAGTTGGAACGCCCACCCTCTCTGAGGTAACTCAGACTCTGCCAGAAACCCTGGCGACTTGGAGAGGAGCCTTTGCGAGCTGTGTCTTCCAACTGAGAAATCGGGAAAGTTCTCTCTGGGTGGGAGGTTGGGGGGAACGAAAAGTCCTCTCAACTTTGCAGGGGTTACCCCACCCCACCCCCATTGAGTTTCCCTCTAAAGGCTGTGGATTGCTGGTGACAAAGGGACCAGTGTTTCCAGCCCCTAATACCTTTATGTAATCAGAGGTGCTTTTCTTGGCGTCAGTAAAAACCCAGCTACTGAGATGTGAAGTGAAGCAGAGGTAAAAAGAACCCTCAGCTCCAGGAGCTTGCTTGTGGCAACCTGCAAGAGGTTGACTGACTTCATCCATGTTCCTCTCCCCCAGGTGAGCTGATGAGGCTGGGTGGTCGGTTTATGACTACAAAGGTTAAACTGGCACTCCTGAGTTACGCTGTGAGAAAGAAAAGTCCAAAGGTCTATTAGCTGACTAATGATGTAGTGGCAGGTCTAAGCCAGGGACTTCCACAGTCCAAGTTACAGACTTCATTTCCCGCTTCTTTTCCTTCTGTTAAGTTGTGCGTTATTTTCAAAAAGGCCAATAGAATATTTTAATGTTGTTCCCTAAATATCTGGCATCTGAGTATCATGGGTATAGTAGTTATCTGTTGCTACATAACGAATTACCACACACTCTACAATAACTATATCTGAGGGCTGGGGATATGGCCTAGTGGCAAGAGAGCTTGCCTCGTATACATGAGGCCCTGGGTTCGATTCCCCAGCACCACATGTACAGAAAACGGCCAGAAGTGGCACTGTGGCTCAAGTAGCAGAGTGCTAGCCTTGAGCAAAAGGAAGCCAGGGACAGTGCTCAGGCTCTGAGTCCAAGGCCCAGGACTGGCAAAAAAAAAAAAAAAAAAAAAAAACAGCTATATCTAAGAGTCAGAAATCCAGGAGCATGTTAGCTGGATATGTGTAGTTCAAGTTCCCACATGGAGACAGTCAGGCAGTTAACTGGGTCTGTATTCATCCCAGGACTAGATGGGGCTGAAGGATTCATATTCAAGCTCCCTTGCGTAGTTGTTACCAGGACTCAATCTCCTGTTGGATTCAGGGCCCCGGCTTCTTGCTGATTCTCTCCACAGGGCAGCTCTGTCTGCATCTCCTACCACTAGCACTCCAAAACAAAGCATGAGTCAGAAAATAACTCAGTCCCTTTATAAGTGAAACAAATGACATCCTAGCACTTCCGTGGTTTATTCCTTAGAAGCAAGGAAGTAAATTCAGCCCATATTTAGGGAGATTACTTACACGAGGCATAAATATGAAGGGAGAAGGCCATGTGTATTGAAGTCATCCTTTTTTCCCCCTTCTGATACAGAACATAGGAAGGAGTCAAGCCATAAAGACATGGGCAAAATCAAAGTGGTGATTGAAAACGGCCTTAGCAGCATCTAGGGGAGAGCTGTGCATTGTTTTAAGCTGTGATGTTCCCTAAAGATCACTGAGTGGTGGTGTAGAAGGGGAGTGCTTTGCTGCCCTGTAACCAGATCCCCTCCCTATCATCTACCACAACACTTAGAAGAAAATAGAAAAGGCAAATGCCAAGAGCTCCATTAAAGTGGAGAGCACTTCTGGCCTCTAGAACCTTACCACTAAAGATGTGGTTCTAGAACCAGCAACTTAGTCTGAACTAGCAGTTTGCCAGAAATGCAGAACCTAAGACCCAACCCTAACCCAAACTTTCTGAATCAGGACCTCCATTTGTCTCTGATTCCTAACATAATATTATGATATTATTGGCTTTTGGATGTGGTCCCTGGCTCATAACCCCCTCCCTAAGGCAGTCCATAGAAATTAGAATTTCTCTTCCTAAGGTAGGTTGTAGGAACTCTAATACTCCCTCACTTTTCTGTCTTGGACTGGCCATACAGGAACTCTTTGATCCACTCTTGCCCAAGAGAAGATTCTAAGACTCTCCTCATTCTTGAGGGGTTGGGAGTCTAACTATACCCTGAAAGAAGGAATGTTAAATCAAGAGGCCAGGATGAATGGCGAAGTTTCCTCACCCGATCTACTAGCAATCATGCCTATGAAATGGGTTCTCCATAGCACTCAAAAGGATAGGGCTGGGGCTGGGGGATTATGATAGATTGGCCCCAGAGGCCCCTGAAGGACAGTATGCTGGGAGAAGGCCTAAGACTTCTGCAGCCCTTCTTCCATACCTCACTCATTGCAGCTCTTAACTGTACCCTTTGTAATATCCTTTATAATAAATCATTAAATGTGTTTCCTTGAGTTCTCTGAGCCATGCAAACAAATTAATCAAATCTCAAGAGGGGGTAGTAGGAATCCTGCCAACCTCAGGTAAAATGGAAGCTTGCAAACTGGCATCCAAAATGTGGGGAGAGAGTCTTGAGGACTGAGCCCCAATCTGTGGCCTCTGATGCTATCTATTTACAGGTGGACAGTGTCAGAACTGAATTGGATCAGAGGACACTAGGCAGAGTCCAAGGCAGCAGAATCCTTTGCTTACTTGGTGGGGGGGGGGGGGAACCCCTGAGGGCACAGACACGGCCTGTTCATTATGCTATGAGAGCAGAGGGGAAACATGCAGCTTGTTTTTCCTAGACACACTTGATGATCAGTTTGCACATCAAAAGTTTAAGAAGCACTAGTATCTGAGGTTCATCAATATTGGTCTTTTTTGCTTGGGTGTTGTTTTTTGTTTGTTTGTTTGTTTATATACTGGTCGTGAGGCTTGAACTCAGGGCTGGGGTGCTGTCCCTGAGCTTTTGTGCTCAAGGCTAGAACTCAACTACCTTGAGCCACAGTGCCATTTCCAGCTTTTGATAATTAATTGGAGATAAGAGTCTCACAGTCTTCCCTGCCAGGGCTGGATTTGATCCATGATCCTCGGATCTCAGTCTCCGGAGTAGCTACGGTTACAGGCATGAGCCACTGATGCCTGGCTTGATAGTGGTCCTTTTTTTTTTTTTTTTTTTGTACTGGTATTTCAAGCCAGGGCCGTATGTATGCTAGGCAAGTACTTTTGTATGAGCCATGTTCCCAAATAATAAAACTATTTGGGGGGAGAGAGGTGCTGATGCTGGAAGTTAACTCAGGATCTTACATTCTTGCTTGACTTTTTTGTTCAGGACTGGTACTCTACCATTTGAGCCGTAGCCCCACTTCTAGCTTTGCTGAAGAATTGAAAATAAGAGTTTCATGGACTTATGTGCCCATGCTGGCTTTGAACTTCAGTCCTAAGATCTCAGCCTTCTGAATAGCTATGATTATGGACATTAGGCATAAGCTCCCAGCTAGCAAAACAAAATTGTTGACCAATAGTCCCTGGAGAAAGCAGCTCAAGTGACTTGGGATGGTGTGAATCAAGTCAGCTAGAGAGATGCTTTGACTTTGCTATGAATGGATGGGCAGGAAGGAACACGCTGGACAGACTGGACTAAGACACCCCATCATGATCCAGCAGACTAGCCCTCCAACTGAGTTCTCCCAAAGTACTCAGAACCTAGAAGCAACTGTAGTAGGAAAAGGGAAAGAAAATTCCAGAATTGGCTTGAGAAACTTCAAGTACTTGGAGCTGACTAAACGTTCTGCCCACAGAATGTAGGGGTGCTACAAAAGAAAGATGACACTGAATTGAATTGTATCTCAAGTCAAGCATGGTGGTACATGCCAGCAAGTCCAGCCACTTGGGAGACTGAAGCAGGAAGAGTTTGAGGCCAACCTAGCAAGATTCCCTCCACCACCACCTCCAGTCTCAAAAGAAAAAGAAAAGCATGCATTTCTTGCAAAAACAAAAAAAACACACACACACAACTAAATTAAAAGCTGATCAAATCCTAAATGTGACAGTTACAACAAGTAAGTGGGCTGAGGAGTGACATGCATAGACAGGGGTATGAAGGCTTCATTGTTTAACCCTGGATCCAGTCCTTCCCCTCTGTTCATCCAGGATAGAGGTTCCTGCAGACCTCGCTTAACTGCTTAAAGCTTACAGACTAAAAGTACTGAAAGCAGACATGCACAGGTCTCCGCTGAGCCAGGTCTTCCAGGCTGTTCCAGACCTGAGAGAATAACTCCTTTCATGAAAAGGGGAGGCCTTTACATGGGGTGAACTTGACAGAAAGTCCTGGAGTTTTAACACCAAATATTTTGAGAAATATTCATGAAAGGTCCTGTTTTCATTTACTGGCAACGTGTAACTAAGCAGTTACACTACACAAAGAAATTCTGTTTTCATCCAGAATTTCATTAGGAAAAACTATTGATATCAGATAATCTATCCCACATTCAACTAAACTATTCTGATCCCACACTCAACTAAAACAATTTTCCTTAAAATACCATGCGCCCACAGGGCACTGGTGGCTCAAAGCTAGCCTAGGCAGGAAAGTCTATGAAACTCCTATCTCCAGTTAACCACTAAAAAGCCAGAAATAGAGCTGTCGCTCAAAGTGGTAGAGCACTAGCCCTGAGTTCAAGCCCCAGACTTGGCACCAAAATAAATAATAAATAAATAAAATAAAACACCAATGTCCCTTCCAGATTAAAAAAAAATTATATCCTAGATTCTCATGAAAAGAGTTTATGTATACCAGGCAGAGATAATTTTTAACAGTACTTCAGTGATTTGAACACAGTCAGGATTGGGAACCTGTACATTTAGCAGTCATTGCTAAAAGAAATAGATGCTTTTCCTGCCCAGTTGCCTAGCAAAGTCACCTAGAATGGGAGTGTGTGTGTGTGTGTGTGTGTGTGTAAGAGATCGACAGAGCTTTGGCTGTCTTGGGGCAGAGGTCAAATTCTCAGTGACCTCAAGTGGAAGAAGGTGGGTCATAATGATGTAGGAAGAGAGCCAGATGTGAACCAATAAGGAGTGAATGAATAACAAGGGTGTATTAAAGAATGCAAACTCAGCCAGGTGCTGGTGGCTCACACCTGTAATCCTAGCTACTCAGGAGGCTGAGATCTAAAGATTGCAGTTCAAAGCCAGCCTGACTCTTATCTCTAATTACCCACAAGAAAACTAGAAGTGGTGCTGTGGCTCAAGTGTTAGAGCACTAGCCTTGAGCTGAAGAGTTCAGGGATAGCACCCAGGCCCAGAGTTCAAACCCTACAGCCGACCAAAAAGAAAGAAAAGAATATATACTCTACTATTAAAACACACTACCCAGCCAAAACAAATGTGTCAGTTACTGAATTAATCCATAAAGCTCATTATTGGGTAGTGAGTGACCTTTGGGTTTATTTAAAGCTCTATTTATAGATGAAATATAAGATAGCATATATATATATATATAATAACAAATATCTCTGGTTATCAGCTGAAATGGAGAACCGCACCCATAATTCTAGATAGCTTATTTGAAAAGAAAAAGGAACTACTCATGGTCCTATGGGAGTAATAGACTATCCAAATAAGATTACCGATCTCTAAAGACTACTGTCTCTACAAAAAATCCAAGACCACTCACTCTCTTTCTCAGTAACTTAAAAAAAAATGTTTCACTGTTTCATCATTTGAGTTTTCTAAGAGGTGAAGAAAGGCCTTGAAACAGGGAAAACCTAAGAACTGGAGGAGTAGCTTTCCTGTAAGCCTGATCATACCCCCATGGAAACCCAGACACTCCTTCCCAGAGCTTAGGTTCCTTCTATGAATAGGAGCAAGAAGTCAGAACAGAAAACTTCCCTTCAGGAGGGAGTAACAGATGGCTGCCGTCCTCCAACTGAAGGAGAGTGAGGGTGAAGAGGCGGAGAGGCCTGCAAAAGCATGATCTCATTCAGTCCTGGTGATCTCTTCCCAACCACAAGACCTGGTTAAAAATAGATCCATTGTAAGACTAACTCTACAAGGAAATGCAACTGAAATGCAAGTGAATCAGAACTACTTATTTGGCCACTGGGCAAGAATTTGTTCAGTTCACAGATATGAATATGCATTAGCATCTATTGTGTACAGCAACCAAGTCTTTCCTGAGAATAAGGAAAGTGAGTCAGACCTAAATCCTGCCCTCAAGGAGCATAAAGAATGGCAGGGGAAAAAAATGAAAAGTACCCCAAGAAAGGCCCACTTGAAACTGGGAAGAGTTCACATGGGAGGCGAAATAACTTCAAGCTGAAAAGGAAGAATTAGCTTCCTGGCTGGAAGTCTTGGGACCTTTTACAGATGCTATGAGGGCTTTTCAGGAAGAAGGACCCACAAGGATTCAGGCTTGGAGCATCCATGTTCATCACTGAAAATCAGGATTTATGTAGGAGGAGTTAGCACAAAACCAGCTTACACAGTAGAGAGAGCATGTTAGGCAGAGTTTGGTGTGTAGTCATCCCTTTTAGGAATAAAAGCTTGTTTCAAAAAAATTGCTGAGGATGGTACCAAGTCCAAGAAACAGAAAATAAAAAATCTCTGTGTGAACTGAAGACTTCTGCTTCTGAAAAAACATGGCCGTGGATGTTCATGGCAACATTATCCACAATAGCCTCAAAGTAGAGACAACCCAATGAGCTCCAGCTAATGAATGGTACACATATGTGGGAATGCATACAGTGGGATATTATTTGACTATAAATTAAATAATACATCCCATAATGAAGAGAACCAGAAAACATTAGGCTAATTGAAATAAGCTAGTCACAAAAGACTATCACACATAGTGTGATCCCATTTATATGAAATGCTTTCTACAGAGACAGAAAGTTGATTGATGGTTTTCTAGGAATAGAGGGAGAAGAAAATGAAGAGAAACTACTATGTTTGCTTTGTAAATGTTCTTGGAATTAGATAGTGATAGTAATTACACAACCGTGTGAATGTATTTAAAAATAAAATTTTATGCTATGTAAATTATATCTCAATTTCAAAAATCTAAGTGATAATGGCTGAAAAATCCATATTGTAATTCCCTCTTTACAGGGCGGGATTAGGATGAAATGAGATGGTACATGTGAAGCACTGAGCAGGAATTCTGGCATGTAGTAAATGCTCAGCAAATATTAGCTGTAACAGTGGAAGTAGTAGGAGTAGTTATGGCTTCTGAGTAATGCTGGTCTTAAATGCAGAAGTAAAAACAGAAGTAATCAGTGACCTACCTGTAATCTTAGCTACATAAGAGGCTAAGATCTGAGGCTCACAGTTCAAAGCCAGCCCAGAGAGGAAAGTCCATCAGAACCTTCACTCCAGTAAACCACAAAAAATCCAGGAGTGAACTATGGCCCAAGTAGCAAAGCACTAGCCTTGAATGGAAAAGCTAAGGGACAACACCCAGGCCCTGAGCTCAAGTCCCAGTGCCATCACAAAAGAAAAGAAAAGAGAAAGATATGATGGGTTGTAGGTTTTACATTCAGAGCTAGGTTTATAGACACACAGAATATGACAGGACAACTAGTAAAGATCACAGAAGGAAGTATGTATTATCCAAAACTAACTCCAAAGGGGGTAGGTCTCCAGAATATCTCTCAGTGTTTTCTTCTCTCTTTTTATGAGTGACTATGTCCAGCAGCAAACCTGTGCTCCATTTGTTACTTTAACTCTAAAAGCCAAGCTGGGACTTGTCTAAATTTCTTTCATAAATTCCTGCTATTCTAGCTGGGCAGAGATTTAGCATGGGCAAGCATTCCTGGCTCCTCACTATGAATAGTTCAGAATCCTTACAAGGCCATAGATCCCCTCACTCACACTATGATACCCACCCTTTATTTATCTCACCCCCCCCCCCGTCCTTTTCTCAAGGACACACACACACACACACACACACACACACACACACACACACACACTCAGATTTTAAGTCATGCCAGAGTTAAAATGGACTCTGGATTACTAGACTGTGTATTTGAGACCCAGCTTCCTAGTCAACAGAGCTTAATTCAATAGTGAATGAAGGAAAAGAAGTGTAGGGAGAAGTGGAAGGACAAATTTGGTGAGGATTTTGGTGGAGGTAGGCCACAAGTTCAGGTGATTATCTACGGAACATTCTACTCGATAGGCTGAGTATCCCTTGTCAGAAATGCTTGGGACCAGAAGTATTTCAGTTTTTGGATTTGTTTCACATTTTGTACTGGTTTGCATACATACAAAGAGATCACCCAAGGCTAAATACAAAATCCATTTCTATTTTATATACTTCTTATCTGCATAACATAAAGCTAATTTTATACCCCATTTTCAGTGCACCTGTGTTTTGACTGGTCCATCACAAGAGTTAGATATGGAATTTTTCACTTGTGAAATCATGTTAGGACTCAAAAGGTTTTGGAATTTCAGGGAAAAAATTATATATATTTGGGTAGAATTATGTCAATGTTTAAGTTAATTGGAAACCTTATGCTATCTAATTTTACATTTTTATTTTGTGCATTAAACTGTACCTTCTTGTTACCAGAAATCAGAATAACAACAGCAAAACAGGTTTAATAAGAGCATTTTAGTGTCTCTACTTACCTTCCCTAAATTTATCCTAAAGCCTTGGAAAATTGAAAACTGGCTATAGCACAACTAGAATAAGAAAATTCTGCAGAGCAGAGAGAGCTAAGGAACTGGTAACTCTAGAAAGAGCAGAGTTCCCTAAGTGTAAACCCAACTTTGGGCTGTCTTTTTTCATTTTGCTAAAACAAAGCTTTACTCTGTGAAGCAAATTTATCTCTTCAATTAAAACACTAGCCAGTTCATTAAAATGCTCATGATATTTCAAAAACATTATTTTTTTCTTTTGCTTATTGAAGTGTCTGTTCCCATTTAAATATTTTTACTTACTAGGTATACACCCAATCAAATTCACTTTTTGAGTTTATAAAATATTCCAAAAATAGAAGCAGCATTTGTCTATTTTTAGCTCAGCCTATAAAGTTCCAGCAAATAATCCTTCCAAAGCACTGTACACATGTTTTAAATTCATGGAAAATCCTTCAGGAATGAGCTCATAAAAGAAAACATTAAAAAATAGTATCAAAAGATTTTGACATCCACACCCTGTGTTAAAACAAAACACAGGATCTTAGCTTTAAACTCAGAATTTCTGTCAAAATTTATAATGGAAACATTAAGGACCTCCATTTGTACAGTGCTAATTTCACCTAACTACAATTTATTTTCTAAACACCCTTGAAAAATAAGGCTGAAAAGTATCAATTGCTCTTTCCTGATCAAATCTATTAGCAAATAAAAACCTAGTCCAATTTTCCTTTCCCTTGCTTTTGTAATAAATCATAATTTCCTAATTTTTATAAGACAGTTGAAATTACCTACAATTAGAATAATTTTTCACTTCTAAAACCATGGTTACCCATATCAAATCCCTTTAAAACAATCAAAATGTATCTGGTAATGGTGGTTTATGCCTGTAATCAGGAGGCTGAGACCTGAGGATCACAATTCCAAGCCAACCCAGGCAAGAAAGTCTATGAGACCCTTCTTAAGTTATTCACTAAAAAGCTGGTAGTGGATCTGTGACTCAAGTATTAGAGTGCTAGCCCCTGAGCAAAAAAGCTAAGGAATAGCATCTAGGCTCTGAGTTGAAGGCCTAGTCCTTGTGCACACATCTAGCACACCCATGTGTACACACACACACACACACACACACACACATCAGGTTTTAAACACAGTTGAGGATCTTTCTGAAATGTCTTCACTTTTTCCAGGGACTAAATTTGTGTTCTTTGGTATGTGAGATCAGAACGGCACATGATTCCAGAAGGGATGGTAAGTTTGTATTTATTCTTTGTACCTGAACAAATCTGTGATCATCTTGCAGAGGTATGCAAAATAATTTGCATTTTGTGTGTGTCCAAGTACTGGGACTGGAACTCAAGGTCTCTAGCTCTCAAGCTCACAGTTAGCCCTCTTTTACTTGAGCCATACCTCTACTCCCAGATTTTTAGCTGCTTAAATTAGAAGACAAGAGTCTCTGCAATTTTTCTGTCTGTTGGGCTTCACACTGTGACCCTCAGATCACACTAAATAGCTAGCATTACAAGTGTAAGCCACCAGACCTAGGCTCAATCTGTATTTTTGTATCCATACGGTAGCTGAGATTCCAATAAAAATCTACTGAGCCACCCACACTTGGCATTGTACTTGGCATTGAGCCTGCTTATGGCTCAATGTAATTTTCAGATGCACTGAGGAAGCACACGTTCCAGAAATTAAAATCTGATTTCCATGTTTATGTTTAAATACAGCTCTAAAAAGAGGTGGGGAGGGGGAATAATAATAATAATAATAATAATACTTAGATAAAAATCTCCTTGCGTTCAGTGCTTAGCAAAGGAACATCAGGTGTATAAGATAAACCACCATCCATATCCTAGCCTCTATGTGGCTAGAGAATGGACAAAATTGAAGACATCTACTTGCTTTTGACAGATGGAAGTGCTGGGAAGATCCAAGAAGGAAATGGCTTCGTATTTCCATTTGCATCAGAATCTCATCCAATTTCTCGAAAGCTTTTAAGTGGTAAGAGCTGAATCATAGCTCTTCTCACCTGGAATGTTTCAGACATGACAGGGGTTATGCTCTGGGTGAACTGAAGATAAATTCAGCTTTCAGAGGAGGATTGGGAGTTCTTTACAGTGGATAGATAGGTTTGCTATGGACTTTTGAAGCATGGTTCTGAGGCAGCAGAAGGAAGGCGAGCCAAATGGCCAGGTGTGCACTGCTGGCTACTACCTGCTTGTTACCAGCTGTGTGAGCCCAGGCTCTTCACATCAGGATCCATCCACCTTGTTAACTGTAGAAGTTAGATTTACGATCAACAAATTCCCTTCCAAGCTAAGTTAGATGCCTAGGATGGATTGGGTTATAGCACCCTAAGCTTACAGTCAAAGTGGAACTGAAGTTAACATCAGGATCAAAATCATATGAGGGAACCCATACTCCTGGAGCTTTTCCAGACCTAGAATTGAATTCTTATTTCAGGGGAGGACAGCCAAAGTATGGATACCAATTAAGTGGCAAAGGCCACTGCCTTTCTAAGATAACCCTTCTCCAAGATCAAGGGTCAGGGAGAGCAAAGCAATAAGCACTTAACTGCATCTAGTAGTTTTACCTATCATCTCACTAATATGCATAACCCTAAGAGGTCTAAGAGGTAATTAACATTAATAAAGTATAATGCATATTGAGTGCTCGGCACTGCTAAAAATCAGCAAACCTCTGGCCAGTTTCCACTATGCTCCTGATGTTGTTCTAAGCATTTACTGAGAGTGAAGTAGGGAGTGTGATGACTAATTTGGAGTGGGGAAACTGAGCACCCACCTAGGAAAGGGCACAAGCAAGATCCAGGCTCAGACACTCAGCCAACTTAACTGCTTTAATTATTATCTCAGTCCTCTGCCAGGTACTGTTTATATTGTTTTGTGAGATGAGAAATTGGGGTCCAGAGCAAATTCTGCCCCGGAGCTGGGCCTTGGTGGACCAGAAGCCCTCCAAGATCCCATCTGCTATAAACAAAGATTTTGGAGACCTGGCCAACAGAATTTCTCAAGACAGCTACCAGTCTTGCGAAGTTTCCAGTCAAAGCAGACTTTGTCAAGGCAGAAGTCTTTCCTTCCTTTTCCTCTTCTTTCTTTCCTTCTTCCTTCCCTCCCTCCCTCCTTCCCTCCCTCCCTCCCTCCCTCCCTCCCTCCCTCCCTCCTCCTTTCCTTCCTTCCTTCCTTGGCACACCATCAACACCCTTGTAGTTGTTTCCTGTATGCACATCCAACTGCTGAGTATCTTAGTTCAATCTGATAAAGCAAATCACCATAGTCTGGATGCTTCAGCAACAAACATTTATTTCTCCTAGTTCTGGAGGCTGAGAAGTTGAACACAGAGGCCCAGCATGTCCAGTACCCACTGGAGTTGGCTTCCTGGTTCACACCCCATTGATCCTCACAGAGAAGAGGGAAGAAGAAGGGGCAAACTCTTCAGTGCTTTTATTAGTTTGTATCACCATGGCCTAGGCTACTGCAGATTAATTCTTTTGTCAATTGTTCTTTGACTTACCAATTACTTAGTAACAATACTGTTAAGTGGATGAAATAAAATATGAATATAACCTTATAAATATGTATCACTTTAACACCTTGTATTGACTTTTACAATGAACCTGACTTACATGTGCTTAAAGGCTCCTCACTGTGCCTCATGACATCATATGCAAAGAGATGTTAGGAAAGTTTGTGACCCTCTGGGAAGCTAGGCAGTATGACTGGGTGTTGACCAGAGCCACACTTTCCTAATCACTGGACTTCTAATTTCGGAAGCATTTCCTTTTGTTGGTTTTGTTTGGTTTTGGTAATAGTCCTGAGACTTGCAACCAAGACCTGTCCCTGATCGTTTTTGCTCAAGTCTAGCTCTTTACCTCTTGAGCCACACCTCCACTTCTGGCTTCTTTTTGCTGATTAACTGGTGAAAAGAGTCTTACCATCTTTTCTGCTCAGGCTGGATAGAAACACATTCTCAGACCTCAGCCTCCTGAATAGCTATGATTATAGGCTTGAGCCACTGTACCTAACAGCATTTCTTTTTCTGTCCACATTTCTTAAAATATTTGTCTTATTTCAATGTGCAATTCAGATAATTATTAATTTCATGACAATCATAAAAATCAATAATAATCAAAACTATAGCTACTACTGACATCATAATTCATTGCACAAGATGTTATAACTAGAAACTTCCTCCACAACTAAACTTCTCTACTTAGAGATGATAAGACTGAAATCTGACAAGTACATTGTTCATTTATTCAACAAATATTTATTGTTTACTCTAATGCATATCAGATGTTTACTAGGTACTAGGCATTTAGCTAAAAATGATATAAACACTACAAATTTAAGACTTTATGGCTAAGGCAAACTGGTAAGCTCTTTTGTACCAAGTATGAGGCTCTGAGTTCAATCAATCCAAAAAATAAAAATAAAACATTTAAAGTGTCTCTAAGAACAGCTTTAAGAGGGCAAATGTGAGCAGTGAAATGACTTTTAACTGTGGCTAGCATAACCATTAATGGAAGAAGCTGGGTTATGACCTGAGGATCTGCTCATGAACTCCTTTCTGAAACTGGCACTTGAAAGAAAGGCAGGGCAAAACAGGAGGAGGCCGCAGACAAGCCAGGAGAGGAGGTGGGAGAGAATGCAGTCATAATATGCGCTGCATATCCTGTGAAATTAAGAAAATTGAGAGGAGGGGTGAGGTTGGGAGGGATGGGAGGAGAATGAGGAAAGGGGTGACATGGATCAAGATGCACCATAGAATTAATTTGTTGTACAACTACTCTTATCTTTTGTATAATGAAGTGAAAAGAGTGTCTGATTTGTCTGAGAAATTTGGCTTCAAAGTGAAATCCTCCGATTTCAGCTTCCTGAATAGCTAGCTAGGTTACAGGTGTGAGCCACCGGTGCCTAGCTTTAATCTCTTGATTCTCTCTCGGCTGCTAGACCTCTTTAAAGCCTCCACTTGGCTCATGATAGGCTGGGAATGGAGGGCGTGGGAAGCTCTTGACCTAACCTCGCCTCTTGCCTTTCATCCTTTGCTATTTCCTGTTTCTTGTTTTCTCTGTGGGACTAAATCATGTTCCCAAAAAGTGGGGACCTCAGTATAGAAGGACTATATAAACAGGAGGCAGCTAGAAGAGAAAGGGGAACATAACCCTTTCTATTAAATTTGAACATTAATAATAGTAGCAGCAGTTCTTGGAATAAGGAGCTCCCATCTGAGCACATGATCATGCAAGAAACACAGGCGAAGGTGAGACAGGCCTCCCTGAGAAGCTCCAGCTCATGGCGTTCTGCTGGCTATGAGATTTGGGCAAGTTGCTGACTTCCAAATCCTGTTTCCACAGCTATAAAGTAGAAGTAACATCCATCTTGAAGGCATGATGAAATAATTTTTATTGTAAGAATTAAAGCAACTTCAGAGCATTTTCTCACTTATGATCGATCAACCTTTTTGTGTGTGTATGCTGCTCCTGAAACTTAAATCCAGGATCTAGGCCCTGTTCCTGAGCTTTTGTGCTCAAGGCTAGTGTTCTACCATTTCTGCCGCAGTGCTACTTCTGGCTTGTAGATGGCTAATTGGAGATAACGGTCTCATGGACTTTTCTGTTCAGGCTGTCTTCAAACTGCCATCATCAGTAGCCTCCTGAGTAGCTAGGATTACAGGTATGAGCTACTGGCACCCACATATACCAACTTTTGATTTCCCTTCTTAAGAACCTTTCTTAAATCAAGACTTCTATTTTAGGCTAAAGCAACACCCCAAAGTTCCTGATGGTCCATCCCAATTTATCCTTTTTGTCAACTCAGAAACAATAATGATTGAAAAAGGAAAGTGTGGTTGTTGCAGGGAGAATCAACAGTTCTATTTTGCTGGGGACTAAAACACAGAACCCTGAAATTCAAGGGAGAGATAGAAAAAAATTGTGCAAGACCAGATATAGTCAAGGTTGTTGATGGTGAGCTAAGGTGCATGATGAGAATGGCCGACTCAGAGGACAGACTTTCTAGATAGATCTGTGTTGTCACTCTTCCAAATCCCAAACAAGAGCCACGTTTGTTTTCCTAGACAACTTCAAGTGTGAAAACATTGTCAGGAGTCAGCATATGTCTTTAAAAGTAAACACAGTCACTATAAATGTTTATGAAAACAGGGGACTTTTAAAACCTGGCAGTAATTGCAGTCACGGCAGCCATCTGTGCTCCCAGTGCTGAGGAGAAATCAGCAAATACAGCACTGAAAGGAAAGAAACTATAGCTGAAGTCATATTTTCCAACGGAGTTTCCATGAGTGATTGCTTGCCATATTATCTGGATCTGAAAATAAAATATGCTGATGAAAGAACACCATGCACACCACCACGGCTCTACTCGAAACCTAAGAACAGAAGAAAAAAGGAAAGGCGGGAAGGGAAATGATATGGAGTTTGTCATGAGGTGTCAATCATTGACTTTTTAAAAAGTAATCATGGAAAAGCCAGGCACTCCCACCTGTAATCCTGGCTACTTTGAAGGCTGATAGTTGAGGACCAAGGTTTAAAGCCAGCCCAGACAGACAAATCCCAGTGACTCTTATCTCTGGGAGATCTCCTTACAGCATCCCATTTTCTTCAGTTAATATTAAAACCAGCTGACATCCTTGAGCATCAATATGAGATCAAGGCGAAAGACACAGGACAGGATGCAGAATGTGGGTTTAAGTGTGTCAAAGCCAAGAAAAACAAGGGTACTCTGTTGGAAAGTTGTTCAGTTACCCACAAATCTTAATATTTGGGGCTAAGTGCTGTCTGGACTAAGGGGATGGGCATGTGAATTATTATATAGTGTATTCTAATATATCTATACTTTAGCTGTATAGCTTGGATACAATTTAAATACAATAGAATGTAAGTAGATTTTTCTACATCTAAATAGAAAAGGGAAAAGTGAAGCGAGGTATTGGTGGTTCATGCCTGTAACCCTAGCTACTCAGGAGGGTGAGATCTGAGGATCACAGTTCAAAGCCATCCCAGGCAGGGAAGTCCAGGAGACTGTTATCTCCAATTAACCACCAAAATGCTAGGAGTGTAGCTGTGGCTCAAGTAGCAGAGCACCAGCCTTGAGGAGAAAAACCAAGGGACAGAACTCAGGGCCTGAATTCAAGCCTCACTACTGGCATCAAAAAATGTTTTTAAGAAAAAGAGAAAAGGGAGGAAGCAAGGAAAGAAGGAAGGGAGGGAGGATGGGTGGAAAAGGAAAAGGAGGGAAGGAAAGGAAAGGAAAGGAAAGGAAAGGAAAGGAAAGGAAAGGAAAGGAAAGGAAAGGAAAGGAAAGGAAAAGGTTATACGTTTTTGAAGTAAACCTTTTTTATTAACCCTATTATTCTGGGTACTCAGGTAGGTGCTTGGGGGCAATAATGAATTGAGATTTTGAGAAAATGAGCCATAATGGGAAATGCACATCAGTACTTTGTGCTGCATTTGGGGAGGTATTCTTTTTCTCTGAAACCTTGAGTTGTACCAAACTTCCATACAGTACATTCTCGCCTAAACATACAAGCCTATGATAAAGTCTCACTTAGAAACTAGGCCTGGTAAGAGCTTAACAATAATAAAAATAGGAAAACTTGTAATAATGTACCATAATGAAGTTATATGAACATGGCCTCTTAAAGTCTAACTGTACTTTCTCCTATTGGCCTAGAGGAAGTCCTCCCTCCCTCTCTCCTTCATTCCCTCCCTCCTTCCCTTCCCTCCCCTCCTCTCCCTCCCTCTCTCCCTCTCTCCCTTCCCTCCCTCCCTTCCTCCCTCACTCCCTCCCTCCTTCCTTCCTTCCCTCTTTCTTTTTCCTTTCTCTTCCTAGAGAAAGCATTTTGGGGCTTCTGTTTGTTATATATGAATTTTCAGGATCACCGTACTTGCACTTGGTCCATTGTCAAGTGAAATAAATGTTGTTGTAGCATAGCACTATAATACTGCATCAGTTGATTTGGTAACTAAAATGGCTTCTAGATAGCTAGCAGTTGGGTGGCATGTACAGCATGGATATTTTGGATGAAGAGATCCCATTCTAGGCATGAAATTTCATCCTGGTATTTATAAAATCATGCAACTTAAAACTGCAGATTAGGGTACCACCATATATATATATATATGTTTCAATATATCTGCATTGCCTTTGGACAAAAACTGAGGGAAGCACATGCTCTAGAA
Source organism: Perognathus longimembris pacificus (assembly GCF_023159225.1). NCBI lineage: Eukaryota > Metazoa > Chordata > Mammalia > Rodentia > Heteromyidae > Perognathus > Perognathus longimembris. The sequence continues at coordinate 37,933,058 of NC_063176.1, forward strand.
GCAAGAGGAAGAGAGTGCTTTCTTTCCTAGTCTTCATATCCTCTTAAATTTACCAGATTATTAATGGTTTGGTTTTACTTTGCTTTTCAAATAAATTAAAATAAAAGCCAAGATAAGAAGGGAGAGACCAGTTCTATATGAGCTGACATAGCAATTCATTCATGGCACATTATGTAGAAAAATCAAGGTTATTGTGCTATGCACCACGTGGTTATACATGTGTTAACTACATAGATTTTTTTTTAATATCGAGTAATATCAGAGAGCTGAGAGTGTTACCCCATTAATGTCTCAATGAGTTTTCTCTCTTTCTCATCATCCACACATAGGCATGCTATCACCTTTTGGACACTTCTGCCTTTCAGTGGCCTTCTGAATGGAATGAGTCCTCCCATCCATTTGCCTACCCCTGTCCTCTGTCAGTCATCATCTCTCACTTGCATCACTTCAAAAGCCTCTTCAGTACCTTTCAGGTGGCTGAGTTTGTGCCTCAAAACACAAATGTGATGACATCAGTCTCTGGGTTCTCCATGACAATTGCATCAACTTAACTCTTGTCATGATTCCAAAGACCCTTTCAGATCTGGCCTCAACTTACCTGTGGCAGATACTGATTCCTGCCTAACAATCCCCATTTCCTCTTTGCTACCAGAACCTAATTTTATCCAGACAGTGGGCAGAGGCACTTGATCTGTTTTAACCCCAAAGGATGGTACTCATAAACCAATTCATAGAAAATGTTTCTTAAACTAATGAATGAATACTAAATCAGTCATACACTCTTCTTCCCAATGGGAAGTCTAAGTAAAATCCAACATGGAGGGCCACAACCAGCCCAAACAGTGGCACAGACAGATCAGCAATGTGAGACCACTGCATACAGACCCAGAATAACTCTGCTGGTCAGCTCAAAACCAGTGTCAGGAACTGTGAGTAGCCTGCTGGGGACCCCTCCCATAGGAGACCAGCACTGGTGGTGACTCAGCATGCTTGGCCCAGCCCTTCTCTCTTGCACCCAAGAAGGGACACTGTACTTGAAGAAGGAAAAGAGGCCAGAGACTTTTCTCCAGTCCTTTCTCCCATGGATTCTACTTTCTGTGGATGACCACCAGGATATACCTCTGACTCTGAGCCAGAAAACCAAAACTACCAACAGCTACCAGAACCAGTATTAGTTGGGCACTGGGGCCATGCATTCCCTGAAGCCCTGACTGATCTGCTGAAAGGCAGCGAGGACAGTCTCCCTGTACCCTCTCCAAAGCCTGCCCAGGGGTTTGAGTCCATCCCCTTCCCCCAAATGTGGAAAGTAGAAGCCAAAACAGGAACCCAGAGTGAGCCAGTCCAGGACTTGAGTGCACTCTAGCTTGGGACTTTAGTGGGAATGATTGTCCCACTTCACCTTGTGGGAACCCACCTCCCCCAAGACTCTCTCATATCCCAGGGGCCTGAATGAAGCCCCCCCCCACCCCGTGTGAAGTAGATGCCAGTCTGGGATTGGAGTGGGTGACAGTCTGGGATTCAGTGAGGACAATCTCCCTGAACCACCTGCCCCCTTCAAGGCCTACACCTGTTCCAGTTCAGGACTTGGGCAGGGACAGGCCCCCTCCCCTTTAATACATAGTGAGAATCTTCCCTCCCTGCCAGGGTACAAAGTCTGGGTGCTGGAACACTGCTCCTGGCCTTTCTGGAAATAAAGACCAGTCCAGGACTCAGGACAGAATGACCTCCATACTATGACTAGTGGGAATCTGCCTACTCCAGACCCAGATGCAAGCTAGGACACTGGACTGCTGTGCACTGCCTAACGGGAACCAGCCTCTGGGCCTAAACCCAGGCCAGGACACAGACCACCCAGCACACCACAGAGCCCTAACAGCTGCCTGGGACATGTTACATGATTTGCACAACCCAGAGCTGAACGTTGCCAAACCCAATGTCTGAAAGAGATCCAGCCAGTGAATCACATTCCACCACCACTGAATTTAACACACATTCTGAATGAATCTAACAATTCCTGAACCTAAGTGCATAAATCACAACAAAATATTACAAGATCCATAAACAATCAAGACAACAATCCAAATTCAAAAGCCAACAACAATCCAGGGAAGGATCATAGTGAAAGGAAAGAAGAGATGGATGACAAAAGAACCATTAAAGCAATGATGAGAGAACTGGCTGGTGAAATAAAAGGGGATATCCAAAAACAAATAGAAGAATGCAAAGAGGAAATGACCAAGAATATACAGATATAAAGATAGAAATGCTACCCATCTCATTACCCTGAGAACTGACTTCTACAAACAGCTTGGAAGGATGCAAGGTTCAATTTCCCTACTGCAAACCAGAGCTGAAAGCATGAACAACAGAATAAATGTAATAGAAAATAGTGTATCAAGAATTGAGAATAAAACAGAGGAATGAGAACAAAAAAATCAAAGGCATGGAAAACACTCAGAACATGCCAAACGGAAATCCATGAATTGGCAGATTCAGCCAAAAGATCAAATTTACATGTATTTGGGATAGATGAGGGGGAAGAATTCCAAACTAAAGACATTGAAAACCCATCAAACAAAATAATAACAGAAGGCTTCCCCAATTTCAAGAGAGAAAAACCTCATCCAACTGACAAAAGCAGTAGATAGGATCCTAGTAGATAGTATCAAAGAAGAAATACTTCTCTCTGGACTTAAAAAACAAGGAATTAATTTGAAATGCAGCAAAATCAAAGATCTCTCCACACAAACCCTCACTGCAAGGACAGCCTGGAATGGTATAATTCAAGTCCTGAAGATCAACAATTGCCAACTCAAACTGGTGTGCCCAGAAAAGCTATCATTCACAATTAATGGTGAAACTGAAACCTTCCATGACAAGCAAAAACGAATGGAATTCATGAACACTAAACCAGAAGTAATTTTACAATAACAATAAAGTAAATTGATTTTTAAAAGAAAACAAACAGCAATCCTCTTGTATTGTGAAGCTCTCCACCAAAAAAAAAAAAAAAATCAACATGCTAAGGATAGTAGAGCAGAGTGGGTTAAAAGTCTGCTATTGATGATATAGAGCCAGCCATGAAACTGCTTGCCTCCAGACCTTTGCTAAGTGAGATATCTAAATATCTTCATAGCCTAAACCACATTTTAATATGCTTATGAATCACTTAGAAAACTCATTAAGATGAAAATTCCTATTCAATAATTCTGAGGGAAGGCCTGAGAACCTAAATTAATAACAGGCTCCTTGATGATCTTGCCAGATCCTATAGTTTGAGGAATGAGGATATGTGCCATCGAACATTAGGCATTCTATTACTTTACGCTGAACTCATCCTCACTACTCTCCCTCCCCACAAATTGAGCTACCACACCAACCCTCTAAACTCAATTCCTTGCCAGGCTTGGCTTAAGTGCAGTTCTTCCTGTAAAAGCTATAAACTTCTCTAGAACTCATCACTATTTTATACACTAGCCTTGGCCACTTTTCCACTCATCACCTAAATCTGAACTTCCCAGATGTGTTTTCTGCATGCCTATCCAAGTCATTATTAAACAATCCCAGTGCCGTGCTTAATAGGTAAAATGTTATTGAAAAACCTTGGATGTAATTGCAAGTAGATTTTACATATTATGTCACATAAATGCTTGTGTCTCATTCCAGTAATGTGACAATTAAAAGCTTTGGAAACAGCATGCTATTATCCATAATGACATGCAGGTGCCTCTCCTTGATAATGTTTTAATTGCACACGGCACTTTAAAGATATTTTTATGAAGTCTGATATTAAGATGCATCATTATAAACTGAGCTCAAAAATAATAATTCATGATCTCTCCCAGATTAAAATCATCATCCTCTCTGATTAGTCTGAGAGGTTCCCACTTGGTTCTATTTTATAATCCACATGCTTTTCATACCACATGGGGATATTCCACAATTTGGTATTCATACTTTCATACTGTCCTCATCATAGACTTGTCAGAAAAAGTACTCAGTTACTGGATCTGAATAAAAAATATGTCCAAATGCCAGAGTGAAAAAGACATGGAGATGAAGGCTCCCACTTACAACAAGAAGGAGATGCACACATGTGGACAGACAGCTCTCACAACCCCCCCCCCCCTGCATTTCTATTACCACATTGTCAGTTAGTGATCAGTCAACACATGATTTACTAGCAGCCGGTATGGGCATTTAATTTTATTTCCACTGCAAATTAGCACAATTTCTCAACTCAAAGACATCACATAATCAGTATAAACAAGGCCATCTGGGATAACTGGAAAATAAAAACAGGAGTCAGAGTTTTAATCAAATTCCACCAGTGATTTTATACAAGAATATTGGCTCCTTCAAGTCACATAGTGTAAAAGTGAAAAATTGAACAGGACCTTGTCACATCCACAACTGATGCAGTAAAAATCACAACACAAATCTCAAAGTACAGCATAAAGACAAAGGATAAATAATCTTGAGGCCATTGGTCCGGTGGTCCAGAAGTTGTGAGGATATTAATGACAGCAGGCTTTGTGACAACCTTGACCTGGCTAACACCAGGAGCTCACTATTGCTTCCCAGGTGAGCAGTCTAGGATGAGTCTTACTTATAGCCTGAGGATGTGGATTCATGTATAGATTGGTAGTGTCAAAGAAGGAACAAGTTGGGGCTGGGGAAATAGCCTAGTGGCAAGAGTGCCTGCCTCGGATACACGAGGCCCTAGGTTCGATTCCCCAGCACCACATATACAGAAAATGGCCAGAAGTGGCGCTGTGGCTCAAGTGGCGGAGTGCTAGCCTTGAGCGGGAAGAAGCCAGGGACAGTGCTCAGGCCCTGAGTCCAAGGCCCAGGACTGGCCAAAAAAAAAAAAAAAAAAAAAAGAAGAAGGAACAAGGTAAAGTACATGTCCACTATCAACTAAACTTCATGTCACTATTCCAAAAGTAGACTGTGTCTTCTACATACATCTCCAGTGTTTTATTCTCCTTACGACTCAAACCACTTTAGAGAACCCAAGGGTTTTCTTAAACTGATAACCTGATCTCCATCTATCCCTCCCTGCCCCCTTTTTTTTTCCAATCCTAGGGCTTGGGACTCAGGGCCTGAGGACTGTCTCTGGCTTCTTTCTGCTCAAGGCTAGCACTCTACCACTTGAACCACAGTGCCATTTCTGGCTTTTTCTGTTTATGTGGTGCTGAGGAATCGAATCCAGGGCTTCATGCATGCAAGGCAAGCAGTCTACTGCTAAGCCATATTCCCAGCCCCAGTGATCTCTTTCCTTTCTTGTGTCAGTTGTAGGGCTTGAACTTAGGGCCTGAGCTTTGTCTCAGCTTTTTCACTCAAGGCTAGCACTCTACTACTTTGAGCCTCAGCTCTACTTTTTTTTTTTTTCCTGGTGGTTAATTGGAGATAAGAACCTCATGCATTTTCTTGCCTAGGGTGACTTCAAACCTCGATACTTGGATCTCAGCCTCCTGAATAGCTAGGATTACAGGCCTGAGTCACCACACTGGGCTACTCTACCTCTTGACTCATGCCTCTAGTCCTTTTGTTTGGAATTTTTTTTTTTGAGATAAGATCTTGCTGACTTTGCAAGGCCAACCGTGAATTCATGATATTCCTGCCTCTTCCTCCCCAGTAGACTAGCCTGATCTCTCTCTCTCTCTCTCTTTGAGAGTCTTACTATGTAGCCTAGGATGGACTCAAACTTACATAACCCTCTCCTTCCTCAGATTCATGAATGCTAGGATTGCAGGTGGCATCCTACTTAGTGATCTAACCTATTTCCAGTGTTTGTTTTCAACATCATTTTTCTAAATGTCTTTTGAAGTTTGTTAATGTAGGTGCACATTGTTCACTTTCTTCTTTCCACAGCTGACGTCTCTTCATTTTTTTCCCTGGGCCACTTCTGAGTTCTCAATGCCTCGTCTCTCTTGATGTAGCCTTTCTTTGAGACCTGACAGAATTAGTCACTTCCTGCTCCAGTCAAGGATATTATTTTATCAGATTCATATGATACTGTTTGTTTTTGTGACTTTTTTTGAGTGGGGGGCTAGAGACATGGCTCAAGGGGGCCACCTCCACTTTTAGCTTTTTTGCTGGTTAACTGGTGTCATCTACCTAACATGACACTGGTTTTCAAACAATTCTTATCTACTGAGGATTGTTTGTATGACAGTCAAGACACCAAGGCAAGAGAAAATTCCATTTCAATTAAAAACCAAAGTTCATTGCTTTCACTTTTTTTTTTTTAAGATTGCCACTGTAAGACTAGTACTTTCTTGGGAAGTGAGGAACTTGAGTCTGGCACCTTAGACCACTTAGTCATCCTGACACTGAGTACTTTCTTGTAAAGAGCCAGCGTTCTGCTTTTTATTTCTTATTGTACTAGAGATTGAACCCAGAGTCTCAGATTCTCTCCTCTTTTTTTCTTTTTTGCCAGTTGTGGTGCTTGAACTCAGGTACTAGGTGCTGTCCCTGAGCTCTTTTGCTCAAAGCTACCACTTTGAGCCACAGCTCCACTTCTAGATTTTGAGTGGTTAATTGGAGGCAAGAATCTCATGGGGACTTATCTGCCCCAGCTGGATTCAAACTGGGATCCTCAGCTCTCAGTCTCCTGAGTAGCTATGATTAAAGACATGAGCCACTGGTGTCCAGCTACTCTACCTCTTGACCCATGACTCAAGTCCTTTTGTTTGAAATTTGTTTTTGAGATAAGATCTTGTGAATTTTGCAAGGCTAACCTTGAATTCATGATATTCCCGCCTCTGCCTCCCAAGAGGCTGGGATTACAAACTTGTATCACCATGCCAGGTGCAGTGTTAAAAAATATTAAAGAGGGCTGGGAATATGGCCTAGTGGTAAAGTGCTCGCCTCGTATACATGAAGCCCTGGGTTCTATTCTTCAGCACCACATATATAGAAAAAAGCCGGAAGTGGCTCTGTGGCTCACATGGTAGAGTGCTAGCCTTGAGCAAAAAGAAGCCAGGGACAGTGCTCAGGCCCTGAGTCCATGCCCCAGGACTGGGAACAAAAACAAAACAAAACAAAAAATATTAAAGATTTCTGTAGTCTTTATTATTCATTTTACAAAATAATACTTTTAATAAAGGTTCCTCTCCTGTTATCAACACTCAAAATATGTATGGAATTATCTCAATCTTCATTGTTAAAATTATAAACCCACATCTTTTTATTTAGATTCTACCACAAAGGTTTACAATTGAAACCTGTTTCATGACTGGATGTGGAACTGCTGTGGGTTCCATGGAAGATACTCTCATGGCATTGATTACAGACACACAAAGACTCATATGAAAATCCAGGACGTTATGTATAGTCCTGTGGTATCTATCCACTCAGTGTGGCAATATCATGTGGTTGGTTGTAAAGAAGCATATGGACAAAGGATAAAAGGCAAGCCAATGCAACAGCAGTACTTACAAGACAATGTGTTGTAAACTACAACTACAAGATTTACTTTTTATACTTTACACTATTTCAATTGATTAAAAAAAAACTTTTTTTGTTGTTTGTAGGGCTTGAACTCAAGGCCTGGGTGCTATCCCTAAGCCTCTTTGTGCTCAAAACCAGCACTCTACCACTTGAGCCACAGTGCCACTTCCAGTTGTGGGTTTTGGGGTTTGTTGTTGTTGTTCTTTTGAGCGTTTAATTGGAGACAACAGTCTCATGAAGACTTTTTTTTTCTAGGCTGGGTTTGAACTGTGATCCTTAGATCTTAGCTTCCTGAATAGCTAGGATTCCAAGTGTGAGTCACTGGCACCCAGCTAGATTAAATTTTTATAGTAAGTATTTACTCTATTTATCTCCTTGGAGTTCAGCATTCAGTGGCTGTCAGAGTAAAGAGAAATTGTAAATCAGAGGTCAGCATGCCTCACTCTGTCTGTGGGAACAAGTATTCACTTCCTCTTGCTTTATGGCAACTAGCACACTGACCTTGGCTCACCTAATCAGATATTCCTGTCTTAAGTCTGTGACTGTTGGAAGGGTCACAGGGTCAAGTCACAGGGTCAGTGAAAAGCTGATTCACAAGGAGGGCAGTGGCCGGCTAATGATAGGGCAGCAGTGTCTGGCAGCTGCAAAGGCCCAGGATGGTGCCCTTGGCAGGTATTGCTGTGATGTAACTTTGGCTGTGGTTCCTCTTGCTTGACTCTCTTGGTGGCTACTCACTTGCTACACTCAATTCTCCAGACTTCATTATGCTAATTTATGAACTGTTCTATATCCTTCCACAGAATTCTCTTTCTGCTTATGGTAGCCAGGGTTGGTTCTCAAAACCAAAAGAACCATTCCATGCTCTCTGGCTTTACACTGAAGTTCAGATCTATCTACTGTTGGATACCATTATGGTCCTTCATCATCACTCCCTAAACATTTCCTAGTAGCTAGACTATCCCAGGTGTTCTACGAGGAGATGGAGACATGAGACTGAACTCGAAGAGGTGACGGTGAAACAGCAAGCTAACAGCACATCTCCAAGTTGGCTCTAAACAGTGGCATGGAACTAGTAGGGAGAGTACAGGCCCAAAATGCACCCAACAGGAGAACCTCAGTTAGTTTAGGAAGCAGGGAGAGGCTTTTGAAGGGAGTGATGTGTAACTTGAAAGCAGAGGGGTAAAGTTAGCAGAAGTTGATACAGGTCATCCTAGTTAGAAGGAACCTGTAATATTCTAGAAATAACAGAGTCCAGCATATTAGAGAGGGTGGTGAGGGTTTACTATGAGAAGACACGACACATAAGCATCTGGGAAGGCTAAAATCATGATTACGGCAAGACTGAGAGGTGGAAGAAATCTTAAGATTCCATAACAAAAAAGTAAAAAAAACAAAACAAAACAAAAAAAAAACCATGCAGAGTTAGAAGTGATGGTAGCCAAAGGACCGTTGTCTGATCTGCAGTTAAGATGGTCAGTCTGGATGAGGATGGAAAGAACTGGAAAGGAAAAGATGGAACCATGAAGATTTCTTATTAGATTGCCAAAGCAGTCCAGATGAGAATTACTGGGTCTTGCAGAGATGAAGAGCAACAGAACTATTCAAGGTTGTCTGCACTGATATAAACAAGAAGACTTTTTTTGGTCTGCCAGTACTGGGGCTTAAACTCTAGCCCTTATGCTCTCACTTGGCTTTTCTGCTCAAGTCTAGTGACTGGAGGTAAGAGACTCATGGACTTTTCTGCCCAGGCTGGCTTCAAACCATAATCATCATATCTTACCCTCCTGAGTAGCAAGGATTATAGGCATGAACCACCAGCACTCAGCTTTAATCCAGAGGACTTTCTGACTGATGATTGGCAATGGAGTGAATGAAAGCAAGAAGTCAAAGGATGGCTCCAGATGTCCTATTTGGCTAGCCTGGGGACAGTGGGCCATTAGTGAAAAGCAGACAAAATACTGATGAGGAAATAACTTTAGAATCGGTCAGGTTCAATTTGAACTGACCAGGGAGGACTTTCTGATTGGAAGCTAGGCATCAAGGGCTTGGCTCTCAATGCCAAGTTCCTAGATAGAGGAAGATGGGGATCTAAGATTATTTGGGTATAGAGGACTCCTGGGCCACATAGTCAGGTAACAGTAATGTAGTGAACTCTCCTAGTATTCAACACAACTCATTGTCCCTCCTTAAGAAAGGATTAGATCTTTCTGCCCCATTGATATGGAGGGGGGTGGTGGACTTTTAGGCTCTTGTTTAGCCTATACAATAGCAGAAGCTTCAAGGCCTGGCAAAGCTCTAAATTGGTTTCTTTCCTCCTGTTTTGTTGACAAAACCGCAGGCAGACAGGCTTCATTTCAGCAGAGACTAAAAGGAACTAGGCTGTAGCTGACTGGCAATGAGTATGTCACTAGAGCAAGAAATAAAACTTTGTGATTATATACCCTCTGAGATTTGGGTTCCTTGGGTTACTGCAGCAAAGGTGAGCCTACTCTGCCACAAGCAGGAAGCAAAGCAACTGTACGACCACACTCCAAGAAAAAGCACAATTTGTGGCGGGGGGGGGGGGGGGGGAGGCGTGTCAGTAAATAGAGTGTACAAAAGAACACCCTCCTGAGGGGCCTCTTGCCACAGAGCCCTCTGCAGATTAGCCTTGATTAGACTGCCCCCTGCTGGCCAATTTGGGTTTCCATCTTACCAAAAGAAAATCTTTTTCTTGTTCTGGCTTCTTTTCTCAGCTATACATCAACCAGGGCACAAGGAAAAACTGGATGTCAGCTAAAGCCATACAACTTCCCCCCCTCTCCAATCTGTCCCTACCCTGATCTGGACTTTGACTGACTCCCTCGGGCCTTTCCAGTTCTCAGTCTGTTGCTTGGATGGGTTTCTTGGTCCTGACTCCTTACTGTGGCAGGGATGTCCAGGCAGGCTGGCATCCACCTGACCCTGGCACAGCCTCTGGGACGCCCTGCACCTGTGCTAGCCGACATGCCTATCTGACTCATCCTGAGCTCTGGACTTGCTCCTAGATAGGCTCTCGGCAGACAGCTGTCAGGCCAACTGACCTTTCCAAATCCCAGGCAGTCTGGGTCCTCTTCCAACCTCTCTCCCTCCTCTGGGCCTCAGCACACAGACCAAGACACACCACTTGCTTATAGCCAAGGCTTCTCATCCACTGGCTCCTCCCAGTGGACTCACAGGGTTCCCACTCACCCAGAACCAAGTGCCCTCCAGAAGCGCTCTCAGTCATGCTGAATTTGGACAGCACAGATGGCTTCTGTTCACCTTCAACAAACTCGAGGCCCACACCTTCCAGGCAGAGTAGTTTTTCCCTTTATCATCCATCAGCCCTGAGCTCATGTGCTTTGTTTTAAAATGTCTCTTTCTAAATGAGTAAGACTCTGCCACGTTCCTTTGGTTTAGACTCAGTCCCCCAACCAGAGGGCTGCCAGGCCTTCGAGGCAGGGGCACCCCAATCGAGCATGGATAACTCAGTCTACCCAAGCTGGATGTGATGAGCACAAAAGCCAAGATTATGAATCAAACCTTCTCTTCTTAATTTGTTCATCATTCACAATGCTAGCTAATATCCATTGAAAGCTTGTTTGAAGGTGGACAATATGGTGACTGCATATGTGCTCTATTTTATTTTTCATAATCAGTTTAAGAGTAGTATTGTTTGGAAGTAGGTTAGTTGAGGGGATGGGTTTGATGGGGAAACAATGGTAGAGGTGACATTGATTAAGATCCATTGAACTCATAAAGTGACCTGCTGAATTGAAAACCATTTGTAGGACTACTTCAAGATGACTTTAAAAGAAAAAGCAGAGTCGTGTTCTCTTCCTTCCTTTACTAAAGGTGAAATTCAGATTTAAAATGTTTACATAATTACCTGAGGATACACAGCCAAAACAAGTAAAGATCAAGGTTTCTCCGGTCCAGAGCTGAGCTCTTATTAATTTTTACTATTCTGCTCTTTGTGTATATGTACGGAAAATACATTTGTATGTACACAATAGTTGTGTGTACATGTGTATAGTGAGATGATTGAATATGCATATACAGGTAAACATGAGTATGAAGATGTATATACATAGGTATATGTGTGTATATTTACATGTATATAATGCATACAGTTGTGTGTCTGGGTATGTTTTTGGATAATCAAAGATGTCTTGTTTTAGCTCCCTGGTGATACATATAATACAATATGCTATTCTAACAGAAAAACTCAGTGCCTTAAAAATTATATTGCATGTGAAAGTCATTTACTTAGGAACTTCAGTAAGGGAAGAGAGCAAGATTCAGGGCTCTCGTTCTAGTTTTGTGACTGCCACCATAGGCCTTCCCTGAGCCAAATGCCCATCTTTAAAATGAGGACACTTGACTTGTGACCTTATGTGTTCATTATTGCTCTAACACATGGCAAATACAGGGGAACAGAATGTCACACTGACACTGACTCCTTCTTAAAATACTATCTACATGCAGAGTGCATTGCTGCACACCTGTAACTGCAGCTACTCAGGAGGCAGGAGGGTGGGAAGTTCGATGCCAGCCCTAATATAAGTAGTAAGATCCTATTTCCAAGACAAAACACAAGCAAAAAGGCACGCCTAGCGTCCACTAAGCCCTGTGTTCAACCCTGATACAAAATAATAATAACATCAACAACAATCTTATTCAAAATTGAATAATGTTCTCAAGCAATATTAGATGTTGTGCTTTTGACTTCCTATTGTCTTTCCATCTGAACTCTGAAATTATTTTCTCTAAGTATCCATGAGAGAAAGGTTTAATCCATATGAACTCCCAACCAATGATTGCATTAAAACAAGTCCTTGGTTTTCTGCACAAGTCAGTTTCTCAGAAATGAGTGAAATTGCATCTTCTCTAAGTTTACTGGACTGATGAAGGCGCCATGAAGGGATGTATTCCAGAGAGCAGACAGGCTATTTTTGTATAGGGTGAAGTAAAGGGGCTCAGTCTGGATCTCTCCTCTTGCCAGGCTTAGGAGTTGGGTTTCAGAGGCCTCGCCCTCGCCGAGGACTCAGACTGTTTATTCTGGCAAAAGCTCACAAGCACAATCTTTAGCTGCCTCTGGAGCAAAAACAATGATGGATGAGTTCAGATTTTTGTAGATGATTCCACACTTGGTAGTCAAAATCCTACTGATCCAAGTTCACAGGGGAAAATATGGACCAGATACAAAAACAGGAGACTTTTAGTTCTATTTCAATGTTTTAAAACTGGTTTCTTGATTCTACTTAGTTACTAGCATCAGGGGAAAGGAAATAAAATGTCAAGCACTAGGAAAGAATGAAAGCTGAAAATCAGTGGCTCATGCCTGCAGTCCTAGCTACTCAGAAGGCTGAGCTCTGAGGACTGGAGTATGAAGAGCCAACCTAGGTAGGAAAGTCTGTGGAACTCTCATAAGTAATCACCAAAAAAGTACAAGTAGAGCTGTGGCTCAAGTGACAGAACACTAGTCTTGAGCAAAAAGGTTAAGGGATAGTATCCAGGCCCTGAGTTCAAATCTCAGTATTAGAAAAAAAACCCACACAAACAAACAAAGAAAAGAAGGAAGGAAGAAAGGAAGGAAGGAAGGAAGGAAAGAAGGAGAGAGTAGAGTAAAAATTGCTTTACATTAAAAGATGAGTTTGCAAAACATCTTGTATGAATGAATTTGAGGGGAAAAGAATAAAAGTGAAAGAGGATGGAAAGGAGATTATGGGCACGAATTAGAAAAATATAATAACTATGAGGTGAATGCCATGCATATCTGGCATGTCTGAGGCCAGGGGTTCCATCCCCAGCACACCTCTCTCTTTCTCTCTCATCGAGTCTCTGAGTCTAGACTTTCTCCATGTAAATGGGGGGAGTGATCAAAGAATAGTTCTAGAACATTATGTCTACCTCTTTGGAGGTTGTTGTTGCTGCTGTTATTGTTTTGGGCAGATTAGCTTTGAACCTGTGATTCTACAGCCTCAATACCCTTGAGTGCTGGGATTACAGATGTAAACTCAGGTCCTGGGCTCTGTCCCTTAGATTTTTCCACTCAAGGCTAAAGTACTACCATTTGAGCCTCACCTCCACTTCTAGCTTTTTGGTGGTTAATTAGATATAGAAGCCTCATGCACTTTTCTGGCCTGGCTGGCTTTAAACCATGATCCTCAGAGCTCAGTCTCCCGAGTAGCTAAGGATTACTGGTGCAAGCCACCATCACCCAGCTGGTTTGCTTTTTATACAGTAACTAATGCTTATTGTGCAGTGGTACTATGCCAACCAAGTTCTAAATGCTCTACCTAACTCCTTCGTGGTTCTGAGTGAGTTCTTTTGATCACATCTGGCAGACATTAATCTTGTCTGCTGTGGTGAAGGGACATTAAGGCCTGAATTGCTGCCTAACAATATTTTGAATTGCACTGGGCAGATGAAACCATCAGGATTTGAATTTAAGCAGCTCAGCTTCACTTTAGGCCTTCTAGTTCCACAAAATTACTTTCATTTGCATAATGCCATAATGACTGTTTGGAACATGAAAAACTCATCTGCTGTGTCTAAGACAATGTAATCGCTGTTTTAGCTTTTTTTTTTTTTTTAAATCACAAGTTGTGGGTGTTAGTGACTCACACCTGTAAATCCTAGCTCCTCAGTAGGTTAAGATCTTGAGGATAGCGGGTTAAAGCCAGCCCAGGCAGAAAAGTCTGTAAGACTCCATCTCAAAAATAACAAGTAAAAAGCCAGGATAGAGGCGTGGCTCAAATGGTAAAGCACCAGCCAAGCCAAGCAAACTGAGCAAGTGAGATGCTCTGAGTTCAAGCCTTGGTACTAGCAAAATAATAGTTTTTTTTTTCAAAAGCTAGAAGAAAAATTAAAACATCACCACAGTTAAGTAAAAACTAGAGATGCTTACAGTTGGATCCACTAACCTGGGCTTCCAGATGGAAGTAAACTGGAGCTAAAGAGAATAGCTGCCACGTGTTGTGGCTCACACCTGTAATCCTAGCTAATCAGAAGGCTGAGATCTGAGGACTGCAGTTCAAAGTCAGGCTGGGCAGAAACATCCATGCGATTCATCTCCAATTAATCACCAGAAAACCAGAAGTGGAGCTGTGGCTCAAAGTGGTAGAGCACTAGTCTTCAGCAAGAAGAGCTCAAGGACAGCATCTAGACCTCAAGTTCAAGCCTCACAACTGACAAAACAAACAAACAAAAAACCAAAAAGCAATAGCTAGAGGCTGGGGACTTAGCTCAGTGGAAGAACACTTGCCTGGCAAGTGCAAAGCCCTGAGTTTAGTTCTCAAGCTCTGGGGTGGAAAAAGCATTTACTATAAAGAGGGACTCCCTCCCTCCCTCCCTCCCTTCCTCCCTTGCTTCCTTTCTTTTCTTCCCCCCCCCCCTTTTTTTTTCCAGTACTGGGACTTGAACTCAAGGACTTCATGTTATTTTTTTTTTTTGAATTTTTTGCTCAAACCTAGCACACCACCCCTGAGCCATGCTTCTACTGTTGGCTTTTTACTGGTTAACTGGAGATGAGTCTCAGACTTTTCTGCCTGGGCTAGCTTCAAATCATGATCCTCAGATTAGGAACGGACAGAATCCCAAACAGAGTTGAACTTTGGAAAAACTAGCCTAGCTGATACATTCCTGCCTCTGTGAGCAACTGATACTAATTTGGATATTTGCTAAGAATGTGGATATCAAATACCTGTAGGTAAAGCTACTTTCATTAAATGCCTCTGAGACTTAACAGACTCTATTGAAAGTTCTCATCTCCATGATCACATTGGCAGAAGGCAGTATCAAAAAGAAGACTGAGGGGCTGGGGATATGGCCTAGTGGCAAGAGTGCTTGCCTCGTATACATGAGGCCCTAGGTTCGATTCCCCAGCACCACATATACAGAAAATGGCCAGAAGTGGCACTGTGGCTCAAGTGGCAGAGTGCGAGCCTTGAGCAAGAAGAAGCCAGGGACAGTGCTCAGGCCCTGAGTCCAAGCCCCAGGACTGGTCAAAAAAAAAAAAAAAGAAGACTGATATTTGGGGCCAAATAGCTCTATTAGGAGACTAGGTTTGGACAGGTCAGAGTTTATTAAATACGTTGCATTGACAAGAACCTCATCTTGAGCATTCAGATAGAAGTGGAAGTGCATCACTTCAATCTAGATTCTCCATAGCATCTACATTTCCCAGGAGAGCACACTTCAAAAACAGAGCCAGGAGCATGACAGAGTATCACGCTCCCGGAGCAGGGATGCCTGGCCAAGGAAGCAAGTGAAAAATGAACTCACTGTGGCTCTGCTGGCCACGCTATGGAACAGGGCCACCTCTTTCTGGAAGAAAAAGGTTCTTTGTCCTAATTTGTTCACAGGTGCCATCACTCTAGAACATTCCTGGAGTGTAGTGCTAAATCAGTGAGACATGACCTAAAGCACCAAGAGGCAAAGAACACCCAAGAGATCCAGAAGGAAGGAATGTTGTCCCCGTTTGGACCCCTCATGAGGTCCTGCTGTGTGCTTTCCTCATAGGTTACCTTCCTTCCAAAGCATACACCTTCCTTCCAAACAGTTAGAGCTAATGCAGACAGATTATGGAACAGGTTTTTTTCTATCAGTGATGGATAATCATAGTGCCACTCGAGGGCACCATCTGGCTAATTCAGCAGGATGGATGTCCTCCAAACAGAAGCCCATAAATCTGCAGTAAATGAATTGAATATTTTTAACATGTCGAAGGCAGATAAGGGGTACTTTCTAGGACCAATGTCTATCTTTTGTTACATAGAGTAAATTGATTCCAAACTACTGATATTGAATAATGTTATTTATTTGTGTTGAACTTTCATGAAAGTCAAGTATCTGAATGGTGTGATGAAAGGGTAGTTTCTGGTGACTTTACTATTTGTTTCTATAGTTTTGTGTGTCTTTTTCAAGTTGTTTAAAATGATCATGTGTCAACTTTACAATAAAAATGCATGATTTTTTTCTTTCACTTCTTTCTGGTTCTCCCATCTTTTGAGTGTGTAGGGTTCGGCCACATGTCTACTGAAAAATGCCAGTTGCCAGCAGATAGGTTATGAGTTTGTCAAGAATAAAACTCAGCAGTATAAATGAAGAGGATAAGACTCTGCCTGTGAAAGATAAGTCAGGAAACACATGATCCATGGTCCATGCCATCAGGCCATGGTGTTGTACAGGAGTAAAGTGAGGCTAAAAAGAGTAATAGTTAATGCTCTTGAGGTTGCAAATGCTACTCACCTCAAAAGGATTAAACATAAGTGAGATCTTTGAGGCTCATGCACTTGACAAGTATGAGGAGCTCCTCCTGCAGCCTGGAGGATGTTGGAAACCTTGTAACTTGTGCTGCCACCATGTTTGTTTTAATCACACAAGCTCTTTCCAGGCAGTGGCCAATGTGATCCTACAGAGAGAGATGCTTTCCTAGGATTGACTGATTGCCTGGCTTGGATCACAAGCCTACCTCTCAGCCAATCACAGAGTCCCAGGTAAAGGATATGCTAATTAATCATGGGTCTTCCCCAGTGGAAAACACACTGATAGAGTAGGTAAGAAAGGGTGTTGGGAGGGAGGGGAGGGGGATGTTGTTGTTCCTCTAGTGGAAGCAAAAATCAAAGAGGAGGAAGCTACATAGACTCAGAAAAGGAAGTAGGAGCAAGTCCAAGTCATGATGAGAACCATGCTAAGGAGTCTGAGGCAATTTCCAGCAAGGTGGAGTGTCTGTGGTTTGGTTTATTGCCTGCCAGAAACTAGCACATGGGTGAGTCAGAATGGTTTAAAGGCACAGGACTTCACTTGGGTTAAAGTTCCACAGCACTGAATTCTAACAGAGTTAACTGAGCCTCATCAACCCCTCCACCCTGTAATTAGAGTTGCGCAGAAAAAATCAGATTGGCTTTGAGTTTCAGAACTCCACTAAATAATAATGAAATCTAATAAGCCATAGGCTCTTGGAGCCATAATTTCCTCAATATCAAGGAGGGGTTGAAATTATAGGGTTCTAGAACCTATGTGTCTAAACTTCCATATTAATTAATCATAATACTCATATTAACTATATGCAGAAGTACTTTGTAAATCACAAACAACCATACAAATTAGTTGTGGTTGCCATTTTTAACATTAACAGAGAAAGGAGATTAAAAAGGAGGAAAATACAAAGTGAAATGATTCTCTGCTCAATAGATACAGAGCTTGGGGGTGTTGCTCAACATGGAGTGTTTATTTAGCATACAGGAATCCTGAGTTTGATGTGGGAGAGAAGGAGAAGGGAAGGGACAGGAGAGAGGAGAGGGAGAGGGGAGGGAAAGGGAGATGGATAGAAAAGGAGAGTAAGGGAGGGAGGGAGAGAGGGAAGGAAAAAGGAAGAGACAGAAGGAAGGCGGGAAGGGAAGGCAGGAGGGAGGCTTGAAGAAGGGTTAGTATAACTCACTGAGTCACAAATGTCATCTCCATAACTTTGACCTTCATCCATACTTGACCAAACTCTGGCATCTACTTCCATGACTATTTCATTGCCAAAGACCTTCAATGGTCACCCATACCACCAAATCTAGGAAAGATTTGTCAGCTAATAGCTCTTTTGTTGTTGTTTGAGATGGGTCTCTCTATGTAACCCACTCTGGCCTTGAACTTGCCATCTTCCTTCTTTAGCCTTCTGAGTATACAACCCTGACCAGCATTGTCAGCTGTTACTTTTACAAACTGCATTATTGTTGGTTTGTTTTGTTATGTGTTGGTACTGGGGCTTGAACCTGGCCCTGGGTACTGCCCTTAAGTTTTTTCATTTCAAGGCTAGCACTCAACTACTTGAGCCATAGCTCCAACTTCTGGCATTTTGCTATTTAGTTAGAGAAACAGAGTCTCCTGGACTTTCCTGATTGGGCTGGCTTTGAACTATCATCCTCAGACCTCAGCATCCTGAGTAGCTAGGATTACAGGCCAGTATCTGACCTTCATTACTGTTCTTAACCTTGCTGTCCTCGTCCCCTGCCTCATTGGCTTCTGTGACATCACCACCTCACAAGCTTCCTCCTCCCTTAATATTCCCTTTTGGATTCCCCTTCCCTTTCCCTACCCACCTCCTGAAGCATTCACGTTCTCAGTATTCCCTCATCTTCTGACACTATCAACCACTCCCAAGCTCCAATCACCACAGGTGAGCTCCATCTACCTATGTCTCTGTCCCTTCTCTGTCCTCTTTCTGCCACTCCTAGCCTCACCATGGCTCAGTGATTAGCCTCCTTCATCTGATTCTCATTCCTCTTAAAGGCATAGCTCACATATCATGTTCTCCAAGATGGCTTCCCAGAGAGACTCCTTGTACCCCGCACACAAGTTTGCCCTTTGCCCCGTGCTGGAAGATGTTGAAACACTGTCTGCAACTGTCCCCTAAACCCCTACCCTAGCTCCACAGCCCCCAGGTTCTATCTACTCAAGGACACAGGCTCTTTTTTGGGTTACTTGCCCACCACACCTAACACACTGTCTAGCACACAGCAGAGACACTAAAGAAGAAGCTTCTGCTTGGTATGAAAATATTTACATGTAAAGTGAGAGTAGACAGTACTTAATACATTCATTTAGAGGAAGCTTATATACCTAAACTATGCAGCAGATGACACCACAGATTCTACATTTACAGTAGAGGATTTGTTCAGAGAAATCTGTGCATGTAATTTTTCCCTAGGGATGATGCTATACGCCTTAAATTGGTATGGATGTTCTTTTCCCAGTACTTAACTGCATAAAAACTATCCAGTTAAATTCAAAACTTGGAATTTATTGGATTATTTTTCTTTTGAGCTTTTCATTTCTAAGTTGTGTGTTTCTGGTAGAGAGAGAGAGAGAGAGAGAGAGAGAGAGAGAGAGAATGTAACCTTCAAGTCCCCACATAGGAACCATTTTCTTGCAATTTTTCTTCCTCTTCTTGATATTTTGTTGTGAGTACTACATTATCATCACAAACCTGACAGGAAAATTATTAAGTAATTCTTGGTAATTATGTTGAATGATGCTGATATGTAAAAAAAGAGTTATATGTGCAATGAGAAATTAAAAAGTTGTATGTGTTGTCTATAATTGAAAAATCATTTTTATTATTGTTAGAGGGAGTGTATATTTATTTATACATCCAGTTTTGGAGAACAGATTAGAGAAAAAGCCTGTTCTATCTCAAACTTTGAGAGTGGGAATCACATGGGTGTGACATTTGTTCGCTTGCATGTTGGTCTCCACTTACTGTTATTTTTTAAAGCTTTGAATCCCATCAAAGACATGCCAGGAGAATTAAAATGTAATCTCTGGTTTGAAATTTAACATCACAAAAGTGGCCTAGGAACACGATGGGCTTGGACTCAGGGGATTGGCCCTGAAATATTCACAGGATATTTCCTTTTGGGGGAGGAGCCTTGTTTCTGTTAATCTGCATTAATTGATTGTATTTGCTTCAAAGCAGATATAAAACAGATATAGAGAAGAAGGGAACTACCCCCCCCCCCGAAAAAAAATCTAAATGACCACTAACAAGGGCTGGCTAAATTATGGTACACCCATAATTCTATCACTTGAGAGACCTGAAAGACTGGATCATATGAGGAATGAGAAGCCAGCACCTGCCCAAGTTTCCCTTGCTTCTTAGAAATCCAGGGTTCCTCTAGCTCCCAGCTTTCTGTCTCTTCCAGCGAAGTCTGGCTCCCTTCTCTTCTCTGTTCACTAGCATTTGATATACCACATATACTCTTTTATTGATTTCCACAAATAGTTATCACACAACTTCTTACATATAGTCTACTCTGTTAGGTTTTTGGTAGATCTCATCAGAGACACAATGAGATATTCCACAGCAACATACAATGGAGCAGCCAACTCCTGTATGAACATTAGATCTCCTGTTGGTAGCAGATCTTAGTGGTTCCCACTAAATTGCCATCAGGGATAGAATTCAATTCTGCCTCAGCATCCCATGTCATTGAGGCCAGGCTTTGTCCAAAATCCTGACCCATTTTTATGCTAAACAGGTGAGAGTCACTTTCTGCCCACTGGTCATGCACATTCTATTTTTACAACTCAAATGGTATGACCAGAGCTAAGCCATGATGATGCCCACACAAACAGAAGCTCCGTCACAGTCACCAAAACAGCCTTCGTTTTTTGCAGAGCACAGAAGGGACAACTATAATACCGAAAACACAATATATTTCTACTGCTATAAAAGATGTTAAAAACAAATGCATGAATATAGACACATGTATGGAAAGACAGACACAGAGGCAAAGAGAGGAGAGAGGAGGAAACAGTAGTAAAATTTTTTTTTAATTTTTCATATAGAAACATCTGTTTATATAAAAAATGGGATAAAACCTATAAGGATATTTACAAATCTTGATGTTGGTTTCTTTCTAGGAAATGGGAGTAAGGGAAGGCTTTTACTTTCAACTTATAAAATTACTTTCAACTTTTTGGTACCAATTTTTAATTTTAACATTTAATGTAAATACTTCCATAATTAGAAAATTGCGTTTGGAATAAAATATTGTTGCAAAGCAAATGGACTCATATTTTAGCTGAAAGGACTTACAAACAAGAACAAGTTTCTCAGCAGTAAAGTCTAATCAGCCTTCAGGAAATTTCTTCCACAACTATCACCAGTAAATACTAGGAAAATTGTGTGTACATAAAAACCTAAGAAGAGAACTGTGCAGAATTCAAGGGACTGAGAGGCAATGATAATTATCCTATACAGACATTTTTCTTTCTTTTTTTTTTTGGTTGTCAGTTGTGGGGCTTGAACTTAGGACCTAGGCACTGATTGCTGAGTCTCTTTGTGCTCAAGGCTACTGCTCTACCACTTGAGCTACAGCATCACTTCCCATTTTTGAGTGGTTAATTGGAGATAAGAGTCTCACAGACACTTTTCTGCCCCAGCTAGCTTTGAACCATGATCCTCAGATCTCAGCCTCCTGGGTAGTGAGGGTTACAGGCATGAGTCTCTAGCACCTGACTTACATTAAGATGCTTAAGGAACACAGCTCAGGAGGGTGGGTGGGATCGAAGAACAAAATCTTGATTGAACTAGAAATCCCTATGATGGTGAAGCAGAAAAGGAAAAATAAGGAAATGACCTAAGAGTGTTGTTGCAAAGGGGTGGGTAGCTGTATATCAACTTGATTGGGTTATGGGATGCCCAGATAGCAAATTCAACATTAAGTCTCAGTTTTTCTGAAACAGACTAGCATTTGAATTGCTATTCTGAGTATGGCAGACATCCCTACTCAGAGTTGGAGATTTCATTCAAAACCTTAAATAGAACAGAAAGGCGGAAGGAAGTCAATTCTTTCTCTGCTTGACTGCATAAACAGAACACTGACTTCCTCTTTCCCATGCAACTCTGGGTTCTCAGGCCTTCAGACACAGAGTAGAATCTGTGCCAGAGGTTCTCTCCAGCTTTCAGCTGCTATAGGTTAAACTATACCTTGACTTGTTCTGACTTGCAGATGGCAGGTCACGGGGGTCTCAGCCTCTATGATTGCACAAGTCAGGACCTTACAAGACCTATCTAGTGCTTCTGCCTCTGTGCAAACACTAATTCAAGGACTGTCTAGGTGAGATCAGATTAAGGAAATAAAAAAAATGCAGAGAGGAGTTAGTGCCTTTTCAAGGATGAGCATACAAAGGGGACATTCTTCATCCACAAAGTGCTCCTATGCACCACACACTATCCACAAATGAAAAGCCAGACAGGCATGGGACCGCTCTCTTGGGGCTTAAGCAGGAAAACAGACAGTAAACAAGGAAGCTTCTGAATAAACACGATAATTCCAGCTAGTGGGTTTCAGTATGTCCTAAAATAGTGGTCCATGTGGTGCTGATTCACTACTACACATTGTAGTTTGGAAGGAAAAAAAAAACTACAAAAGATCTCTAAGCAAAATGCTAGCATTAACAAAGAGAAGGCAGCAAACCAACGAGAGAAGCTGAGGTCCCTCTGTGACTAGAATTCAGGCTATTTCCAGAAATACTTGCCAGGTAGCCAGTCTAATCTCCATCTTACCAATGCAAACAGATCAAGGTGCATAAGTGATTTAAAATTCTCTAGAAGACATTTTAAATAAAATGGATGGGCATTGGTGGCTCAAGCATATAATCTCAGCTACTTGGGAGGCTGAGATGGGGAAGATCATAATGTGAGACCACCCTAGACAAAAAAGTTCATGAGACTACTTTCCAACTGATAGTATGGTACAGTGCCCAAACCTGTTACCCTTGGGGGCTGAGATCAGAGTGTCTGAGGTACCAGGCCAGCCCAGACAGAAAAGCCTACAGGAGTCTATCTTAACAGAAGAAGGTGGATATGGTAGCACATACCCATCATCCTAGCCTCAAATGGGAGGATTGTGATCCTGATGCATATCAGGGCAAGAGGCAAGACCCTAGCTCAAAAATAACTAATTATGATAGGGAAAGGGGCTGAAAGTGTAGTTCAGTGGAAGACTGCCTTCTTAGCAAATATAAGGGCTTAAGTTCAAACCCCAGCACAGTACCCCCACTACCAAAAACAAAGAAAAAGGAAATAGAAACAGGTGAAATGAACTCCAATCCATAGAGATTAACATTTCAAATGCTCAGTAACCACAGGGCTGCTGATGACTGCTCAGATAGTAAAGGTCTAGGCTATAAATAAATTCTTTCATGATCAAGTCAATTTTAGGTCCATGATATTTGTAAAGTCTATTCTTAGCAATGGATTTATTTTTAAAAGCAATTCTCAAACCCAGAGCAATTTGGCAAAAAAGGCAAAGTGATTTAAAGCTGAAAAATGCACTGAAAAATAAAAAAGACTTTTCAAAATTACCCAAGCATGTATCTCCTAAAGCCGATGCTTCTGAAGCCTGTAGACTCATTTATCAAAGTCAAAAATAAATATGTAATCAATCCAGTGTCATGAATCAAAACCTTCCAACAAATACATCCAAGTTCATGCGGTCCTGGGCATTCTTCGTATAGATGAAAAAAATCCCTGCCAACCATTTCACACAGCAGCAGACTTTTGTCTAATATGGCAAACCATCATGTTGATTAGCTGACCTGAATATACTGGTCCCTAAAGCCATGTACTGAGACACAGCTGCTGTGGAACCTCAAATAAGAGGCTATCTTGTATACCAGGGTGGGATTGAAGGGGTCCAATGGGAGTTTAACATAGATGAACAGTCTCCCCAAAACACAAGTAAAAAACATATTCTGAGAATCCTTCCCCAAATAGCAAAAAAAAAAAAACCGAGAAGACTGTCTGAAACTAAAGCATTATAGCCATCATCTGTAGAAGGAAGCATAGATAAGAACATTTCAAAACTAGCATTGTGCACTCCAGAACTTTCACCCCCAGATCACAAATTCTTCAGCATGGTTTCTTTGTGCTGGGGTACTGTGGCTTTGTACTCAAGGTTTTGTACTCTCTTTTTTTGGCCAGTCCTGGGCCTTGGACTCAGGGCCTGAGCACCTTCCCTGGCTTCTTTGCTTTTTCTGCTTAGGCTGATTTTGAATGGTGATTCTCAGATCTCAGCCTCCTGACTAGCTAAGAATACAGGCATGAGCCACTGGCCATTCTTCCCTTTGATAGCCATAAAACAGCAATGAAGTTGGAAGCCATGACCCAACACTTCCTATACTTCCTCTGCGCCCTAGGCAGTCTCTCTGATGGAAGCAGAACCCCATCGTTACAAGGATTAAAGTGTAACCACTCTTAGGAATGAGCTGAAGTTGCCTTGGACTGAGCGACAGACCAGAAGCTCTTAATGCAGCTGTTAGTGGAGGAGGTAATGCTGAAGGGCCTCCAGATGTTTCTCTGACTTGACAGTTTTTCTAGTCCTGAGCCTCAAAAGAACTCTTGATTTCTTTGTGAGGTGATAGAGCAGAGATCCAGTCAGGGTCACTTGGCTAGCCATGTTACCATCCTATCTCACCACAGACAAGACTCAAAAGGACTGCCACAACCTAGAGCTTTATACTACATGTGGAGAAGGAGGTCTGTGGGTGTTTGACATGAGAAGAGGTAATCTATGGCGCCTTGAGTGGGGAAAACTGAACCCAGAAAAATTAGTTTTCTTTCTGCAAGCGTTTGTAGAGCTTTTAATGCACCAGGGTACCATTTGGGGAAAACAAATAAGAAGAGGGGTTCTCTTAATAAAGCAGTCATTGGAGTGTGGTTTGCATAACTCAATGAAACAATATTTTCCAAATAGCCAATGCATGATGGTGGTACAGAGTCATAGGGGCATGAAAATATAACACAGGCTAATGGGTGGTACTATAACAAAGTGCAAAAAGGCTTTGTTAGGGCTGCAGCATTCATATGGCAACTAACCTTTAAGAACCTACCATTGTTGACTTGTAGTGTTAAGAAGAATAGCCACAAGTTCTCCATTCTTCCCTGTATATCTCTGTGAGGCCAAATTTCCCAAAGACCCCACCGGAGTGACACATCACAAACAGAACAAATGGATACTACAGACATTTAGAAGAATCTAGTCAGCTTCCACTCATCCAGATATTAGAGATTAAGAAATAATAAAATAATACATAAAACAAAAATGTGCCCTACTTATTTGTTCTGGAAAATATAGTTATTATCCACAAAGTATTATTTATGTGAACATGTGGGAAGTTTATTATTTCTATTTTTAAGTAAATTTAAATATCAGTATCATTAGAAGAACTTGGTTTTAATTTCAAATGGGGTGAATAGTGCTTTAAACTGTGTTCTTTGGGATATTTAATAACCTTGGAAATGTGAAAAGTGGTCCTTGAACCAAAAGCCATTTAGATGCTTCCCCTACCCCATTTGGTCATGAAAACTCTTGTGCATGGAACACTAGAGTAGGGACTATACGGGGAAAGTGGCGTGCCACGGGATGACTGTAAGATGACTCCCCCCTTGGCCCTCCACTCCCTAGACATTCCTCAGTAAACTCATTTACATGCTGATCAAAGGATTTCCTCCCAGACAGGAGTTGGTGCTTCTGACCCTGGCATGCGCAGTCAGTGCTGACCTCATCTGTTTAGAAGAGGCTTTTCTGGGGAGAATTCTTCCACTGAGTAAATGTTACAAAGAGCGGAGAGCATTGACAGTGGAGATTGACATGTTCTCCAACAGATAATCTTTTATTATGAGATGTGGTGTATGAGGAGGAGGGGGTCCAAGAACCTAAGAGAATCAAGGCCAATGACTTTTTCCATTCTGTTTCTGAGGACAACAGAATCCCAGATAGAAGTAGCTATGTTACAAATAACTCTTTTATCATTTTATAAAAGGTAGGCAGTGATTTATTCTCTGGGTAATGACAGTCTGTGCTGGTAAAAATTGGAGGCCAGCCAAAAATAACTTAAGACCTAATTCATATTCCAACTATGGCTTTTTTAGAATATAGAGTGTGGCCAATTCTCTACCTTCAGTGAGATTGGAAGCCCAGAATTTACAAATTTTACTTATAAATCTCTCCATCCTGTCAAATAGCCAAATAACTGGCCAGAGCCTGCTTACAGAAGACGTAAAAGACTTTGGGAAAAGTGCCAGATGTATATAGTGTTGAACAATTATTTTACGCAAAAACCTTCTACCAAGAAAACTGTCCTGAGGTAAGACTGGCCTGTTCAGTTCTCCCATCTTCATTCTGGAGTCTGTTCAAATTACAAGCGCTGTTAAGTTTATTTCTGTGGTTTTGTGAGAGTCTGGTTTGTATTGTTGCTCAAGAATGACCAGGATTTCATGCTTTAGGTGAAACTATGCAACTTGGGATGTTTTATTTTTTTTTCTTTTTACCAAATACTTGAAGTGAAACTGGCACTTAATCTGCTTCCAGGAAATCTTTCTTGCTTAAACTGTTATGGTCATAAATGGTTACTAAGTTGTTTCTTTACTTTACTTTTTCTTTTGCTAGAAAAAACCCAGGATTCCTTGCATGCCTGGCAAGCACTCCACCACTGAACAGTACCCCACAGCCCGCTTACTAAGTTCCAGGTCCCAAACTACCTCATTTAGTCCTCCCTGCTCCTGCAGGAGATAAATGCTGTAATTATTCCAATTGTACAGATAAGGAAACAGACTCCGTTGCCAAAAACTACCCAGTTCATATGTGGCCAGAGGAAGGATTGGAATCCAGGAAGTTAGTCCCTCCCACAGTGAGCATGTCATGTTCATCTGAGTGGCCTGAGAATAATGATTTATATCAAGATATTTCCAAGAAATGGAAACAAGAGGTTTTTATATTGCACTGGTTGCAGTTATGTTTTTCTTTCCTTTTCCCCTGTTTTCACTTTAAAAATTTTTTTTCTGTACCCTTTGTCTTGTATATAAGTTTATCTGATTTGCAGAAGGAAAGGGGAATCACAGAAATGGTGGGGCAAAGGGTGAACCAATGCAGTAGTGATACTCACTAGACCCTACATTGGAAATGAACTTTACAACTTGGTGGGGGGGGGCAAGCAGGAGAAAATGAAAAAGGGTAACATTGTTCAAAAAGAAATGTACTCATTATCCTACTATGTAACTGTAGCCCCTCTGTACATCACCTTTACAATTAAAAAAAAAAAGAAGGTTGTATAGACTTTTTTTTTTTTTAAAGCCATTGTAGTCTTTGTGGGAAATGGTGGTTTTGCACTCCATACTATGCTTTATTTCATAGCCTCTCTCTGGGCACTGATGGCTCCTAGCACCTCAGGAGACTGAGTTCTAATGTTGGTGGTTCAAAGCCAGCCTGGACAGGAAAGTCCATGAGACTCTTATCTCCAGTTAACCACCAAAAAGTCAAAAAGTGGAGCTATGAATCAAGTGTAGCCTTGAGCACAATAGCTCAGGGACAGCGTCCAGGCCCAAAGTTCAAGCACCAAGTTGGGCATTGCATACACACACACACACACACACACACAGATTTCTCTATACTCGGTGTGTATCAGGCTTTATTCTGTCTTCCCATCATGCTCTATTGGTTTTCCCATCATGTGCCATCATGAGCCAGCTGGTCTGATTCCCTGTTGGGGAATTAGACTGACTTCCTGCTGACAATAGCTGACTTCCTGGTAGCCTCTACTAATAACTTCTTGAGCAGCAGCAATCAATCACTGGATCAACGTATTAGAAAACCAATGAACAAATGTGCACCTCCAAAAATCTGCTGTCTCTCAGTATCTGCAGGTGATTCGTTCCAGAACAACCCCTGCCCCCCCCACCCCAGATACCCAAAGCCACAGATTCCCAAATCCCTCACACAAAATAGCATACAATTTTCATATAACTGGTACAATTCTCTTATATAATCACCTCTATATTCCTTAAAACCAAATCCAATGAAAATATTATGTAAATAGTTGTTGTCCTGTATTGTTTAAAGCCTAGAAAAATATATGTCAATACATGCTCCATACAGATGTAATTTTCTAGTAAAATGTCTTCTATCTCTGGGGAATCAGGGTCAGTCACTATGCCAGTAGTTACTTGGACTGAGAACAGGAGAACTGTGGTTCCAGGACAGACAGAACAAAAAAGTTCATGAGACTCCTTCCCAACCCATAGCTGGGAGCAGTGGCCTCTGACTCATATCCCAAGATACAGGGAGACTGAGATTGGGAAAATGTGGTGGCTGTGCCTATGACCATAAAGATAACAAGAAGCCTAAAAGTAGGCAGATCTCCCTCTCTTTTTATTTAGGTCTGAGCCCGAGCAAGAAATGAGGCCCTATCCTAAAAATAACCAAGTGAAAAAACAGAGCCGGAGGCATGGCTTAGAACTACTGCACCAGCTTAGCAAGCAGAAGGCTCTGAATTCAAATCCCAGTGCTGCCAAGAAAATTTCTATTTGAAGTGGGTTGAATCCATAGGCACGGAATCTGTGGCTATGAAGAGCCAACTACACTTAGAACCAACAACATTAATTCTTCATGGAAGTCACACTTTGAAGAGTATGCAAAATAAAGCAACAAAGTGCAGAAGGAAATCATTAGCATTTCTGTGCCTACATATATATGCATGTTGCATACATAGGTATGAGTGGTTGGATAACAGGTGTATGACCACATGATTGGCTTGTTAGTTGAGATGGAGTCTCGTTACCTTTTTGCCTAGGCTAGCCTGGAACCACAATCCTCCTGACCTCCACCACAGCACTCAGCCTCAATTCATATTTTAAATTTGAGATTATGAAGAACTTAGGCTTTGTGGACAGTGGTGATTCAGATGGACACTGGCATCTTACTCAGTACAGATGAGTAGGCACATAGACACATAGGCAGGCAGCTAAGAGATTTCTCAGCCCATGCATGGGGTTAGCTGTGATGTCTTATACACAAAAGCATGTTTTCGTGGGCTTAGTTGAAGAAGTAGCTACATGGATTGTATTTTCAGTTTTATCTACACAAATCTTTACTAACTGGGCAAGTAGCTTTAAACAAGGCTTGTAAAGAACTACAAATAATGCAGATAACAATGAAAGCCCAAGTGAAAAGGAAAGTAGCAGGGTTTGGACCACATCTCAGATTTTTCTCAAACACATCACACGATTAAACAGTAATAAGCCAATAAGATCTGACATGAAGTTGGCCAAAGGTAAGACATACATAAGAACCCCTGATAGAATCAAAATAACTTTCCATCCACTGTTCTTACAAAGACCTTTGCCAAAGTGAACGTCATACCCTGGGAAACCAGCTAGAAATATTCTCTTGTGGTTTATAAAGAATGATAGCTTTGTTAATAGTTTAAAAATGTGAAAGTCACGGGCTGGAGATATGGCCTAGTGGCAAGAGTGCTTGCCTCGTATACATGAGGCCCTAGGTTCGATTCCCCAGCACCACATATACAGAAAACGGCCAGAAGTGGTGCTGTGACTCAAGTGGCAGAGTGCTAGCCTTGAGCAAAAAGAAGCCAGGGACAGTGCTCAGGCCCTGAGTCCAAGTCTCAGGACTGGCCAAAAAAATAAATAAATAAATAAATAATGTGAAGGTCAGGCTGGGAATATGGCCTAGTGGCAAGAGTGCTTGCCTCCTACACATGAAGCTCCCGGTTCGATTCCCCAGCACCACATATATAGAAAACGGCCAGAAGGGGTGCTGTGGCTCAGGTGGCAGAGTGCTAGCCTTGAGGTGGAAGAAGCCAGGGAAGGTGCTCAGGCCCTGAGTCCAAGGCCCAGGACTGGCCAAAAAAAAAGTGAAGATCACTGATGTGGAACTTTGCTCTTCAAAGGGCAATTTGCAGAAGGAGCAGCATCAGCCTAGTACTGTACAGTACTGGGCTTGAACTCTGGGACTCATATTCATATTCACATTTAGCTTTTTCAATCACAGTTGCTGCTCCACCACTTGGCCAAACCTACAGTTCCAGTCTTTTTTGTTGGTTAGCTGGAGATAGCAGTCTTCTAGATTTGCCTGCCAGTCCGGCTTCAAACCTTGATTTTCAGATCTCAGCCTCCTGAATATCTAGGATTGTAAGTATATGAGCCATCAGCATCTCACCAACTAATACTTTCTACTATCAATTGTTATTTTTGTATGCTGGTACTGGAGCTTGAATGCAGAGTCTGGGCCCTGTCTCTCAGCTTTTTATGCTCAAGACTGGCACTCTAGCAAGGCACTGGTGGCTCACACTGTAATCCTAGCTACTCAGGCGGCTGATATCTGAGGATCATGTTTGAAGCCAGCCTATAGGCAGGAAAGTCTGTGAGATTCCTATCTTCAATTAACCACCAGAAAACCAGTAGCACTGCTGTGGCTCAAAGTGGTAGAGTCCTACCCTTGAGAAAAAGAGCTCAGGGACAAGCGCCCAGACCCTGAGTTCAAGCCCCATGACTGACAAAAGAAAAAAAAAGACTGATGCTCCATCATTTGAGTCACACCTCCGCTTCTGGTGTTTTGGTTGTTAATTGGAAATAACAGTCTCACAGCAAGTGGCTTTCAATGGTGATCCTCAGAGATCTACACCTCTTGAACAGCTAGTATTACAACATGAGCCACTGGTGCCCAGTCTAATATCTTTCAAAAATATAAACCCAATGTACTGTTATATAATCTATGTATAACTGCAATATGATTTTGTTTCTTTCTGTCTACATATGATACATTTCCTGGACCCAGTACAATAAAAACATTCCAGCACTTCATTATCACTTTTGTCCCTTTTCAACTTACTTTAGTCTGATCATCGGCTTTGAAGACATAGCAGATACTCTGCCGGTGCGCAGCATCTTCCTTAATGAGACAAGCAAAGTAACTGGGGTCGTGACTATTGTGAATCAGTTTGTGCACATGCTGAGGCTTGCACTCAAAGATGCTGGAGCAGATCAGCGGGTCCCATTGTTGACTTCTCCCGGGGTCAGGTTCACATTTCAGTCCGGAGGGTGAAACCCAAAGTCGCACTTGCTTCGTGGCAGGCTCATTTTTGGAGGATGGCCCACTGAGTCTTCGCACCTCAGCCACCACCCATGGCAGCATGGGCATGGTGGTGAGAGAATGCACAGGCAAAGAGCCCACCAGCTGAAGGCCGAAGTCCACAGAGACTTCATTAGGAAATGGATGCTTCCTCGCTGTGAAGGTGATGGGCTCCATCTTGGAAAAGGAATGGAGACGCAGCAAAACCTTGCTGCTGGCTTTCTATTGTTGACCAACCGAACAATCCAACAGAGCAATCGATTCCACACACTTTTGGTACAGAATCCTGGAGGAGAAATAGAGCCATTAGAATAGAATAAAGTCATAGCAATAGCTATTTTCAGAGAGTTATTATTCCAGAACTTAAAAGTCTGAAACACAAATACAAGAAGAAATAGTTGCCCAAGTAAGCTATGCTGTCTAGAAAGCTTTCCTGAAATTGCATGAGAAATAAAATATAGGAATGATGAAACTGGCATACTCATTATAGCATACAAAGACACCACTGGGAAAGTTCTAGGAAGCATAGGAATAGAGGGATAGCAAAGTCAAGCAAGATAGAAAACAACATCGTTCTTCTCTAATGGCTTTACACCTTGTTCTATTACATGGCCAAAAAGATTCTCTTCAAAAAGAAGTCTTGTAGGAAAAAAAATGCCAGCCATCCAGCAACCAAACCAGCTTTAAGCAGGTGTTTAAAGGTGTTTTTACTTACACTATGTCTCAAATTTTACTCACTCCCATTTTTTTTCCCCTGGTCCTGGGGCTTGAATTCAGGACCCAGGCTCTGTCTCTGAGCCTCTTTGTGCTTAAGGCCAGCACTCTACCACTTGAGCCACACTGTCACTTCCAGATTTTTCTGATTAGTTTATTAGAGATAAGAGTCTCACAAACTTTCCTTCCCAGACTACCTTTGAACCACGATCCTCAGATCTGAGCCTCCTGAGAAGCCAAGATTACAGGTGTGAGCCACTGGCATTCAGCTCTACAACCATTTTTTAATGTTTTGAGGGGATGAACTCAGGGCCTTATGCATGCTAGGCAAACACTCTACCATTGAGCTATACCCTCAACCCCTACTCATTATAAAAGGGGACTGACTGTCTGGAGATTCTTAACTACAGATCCGTATTCCATTAACATTTCCCCAGTATCTATCAGGTTTTTTGGGTTTTTTTTGTTTGTTTGTTTGTTTGTTTTGGCCAGTCCTGGGCCTTGGACTCAGGGCCTGAGCACCTTCCCTGGCTTCTTCCCCCTCAAGGCTAGCACTCTGCCACCTGAGCCACAGCGTCCCTTCTGGCCGTTTTCCATATATGTGGTGCTGGGGAATCGAACCGAGAGCTTCATGTGTAGGAGGCAAGCACTCTTGCCACTAGGCCATATTCCCAGCCCCATCTATCAGGTTTTAAACACCATCTCAGCACTATTTTACTTCATGTACTGTAAGTCATAGCCTCTAGGCACTCTAGTCTGAATTTAAAAGAACTAATTCTCATATTCTTCCTAGAATTTCTCTCCTGTAAGATAAACAGTATTGGTGTTGATTTGATTTATTGTGTTAAGTCAGCTTTCAGTCACTGTAACAAAACCCTCAGATAATAAACATAAAGAGAGGCTTATGGCTTTTAGTCCAGAGGAGATAATGGAATCATCAAGGAGGTCTTCAGGTCTTCGGGGGCGGATACATTGGGAGGGGACAGTGGGACTTTAGCTTCTTCCTTGTCTTCTCTTTTGTTCTCAGTCATAAGGTGAGGGTTTTTGTCAGCCACTTGTTCCAACTGTGATGTATTGCCTGTTTAGACTACTGGGTTCATACTTTAGCATTCTATAGCATTGAGTCACTTAGATTCTTTTATTATATCAGTACTTTTAACTTTATCAGCTAAATACATCTTACCTTTCTCTCACCAGTAGCAAAGGTATCCCACACATATCTTCTTGAGTTAATTCTGCAAATACTCAGAATTCATTGGGTCACTCCTCTGCTAGTAGTTCCTCATTAACTTCCCTATCCCTAGAAATCTAAGTTCTTCTATGTGGCCTGTAAAACCTCTTTGGATTATAATCCTGTCTGTATCTCTAACTTTACATTCTCTGCATGTTCTCCTTTGCACTCTTCTTGGCTCTGAAGACAGAGAACTGGACATAGTTCCCCACATGCAGCGAGACTCAGTATACAGGGCATCTTGTTCCTCTCTCCTTGGATTGTAATGCAGATGGAAACTGAGAAGGGGCTTGGCTTTCCTTACATACAAGCTAACAACTTGGTAAAAGATAAAGAAATTCCTGGGTCAGAGACAAAGGACAATTGATTACATGGACCAATAGCAACAGCCAGTTCCTTGACTCCCAAAGCTCACAGGTCAGCTGACACTTGTATCGCAGTGTACCACAGGAGCAGAAGCTGAGCCTGGGGCACCTGAATATATCATGAAAGGAAGCCTGCTCAGCTTGGCACCAGAAAAAGATGCCATTTCCATCTTACCCAGCTGTTTGCTACAGAAACATAACTGACAGTGCAGTCCGGACAAAGGCAGGCAGTGCCTCTGCCCACAGGATGGGTAGAAACACAGGACGAGTATCCTCTCCCGGCCACCCCCACTCCTGTCCTTTAACCCAACTCATGTGAATGTCATAGCTCAGATGATCATCACCTCTTCTCCCAGTGTAATTCAGAGCTGCCACCATCATGTCCTTACTGCACTTTGTACCTAGTCATATTTATTTTAAGAATTGAGTAGATGTCCTTCAACAGGGTTGCAAACTTCTTTAATGCTTGTGATTATAAAACTCAATATTTTAACTTTTTGGGAAATAGAACTAAAATGTGTGTTTTTCCTATTTTTTTATATATGAGAGATATCTATATATTCTAAAAGTAATGTTCAAATAAGTCTGAATGTATTTCAGATGTTTTTAATTTTAAATGTTCAAAGTTCATAAATAAACCAGTACCTTTAAGAGTCCAAATGTATTTTGTGAAAGTGAAATCTCTGACTTCCTTCAATGTACAGTAATTATGGCAAAAATAGTCTTGGAATTCCAAAAAAAAATAGTCCTCTCTCTTTTCTCTCTTCAACTTACAGGTGAAAGTGGCATTAAATGTCTGGCATGACATTCACTCCTGTAACTGAATCGGCTTTAAGTTTTAACCGTTGACAGCTGCTAATCCCAAGACATGCCTACAGAAGGACTAGAATTACTCCAAAGAATATGGCCACATCTATCAATTATTCCAGATGAAGCAGTTACTAATCCGGTGGCAACAAGGATAGCAAAATGACTTTCAGTTTTCTGCTCATTTAAATCACTTGGTAAATAATCATCAAATTAGTTGTCATTTATTGACAAAACTATTTGAAAAAAATAGTGTCTAGCTGCTGGGGCTTGAACTCAGGACCTTGCACTTTATCTTAGATTTATTTTCTCAAGTTTGGTGCTTCACCACTGAAGCTATGCCTCCACTGTCAGATCTTTGCAGGTGTATTAGAGATAAGAGTCTCTTACATTTGTGTGCCAATTGAAGATTCTGGTGTGAACCATCTACTTTTTATTTTTTTAAAGCACATTCTTAGTTTCTGTAAAAGAGTAGAGTAGGCTTTAATATTGCTTATAAAGTATCAAATGGCAAGTCTGACCTCAGACATAGCTATACATTGGAAACAATTCAGATATTTCTGATGTATGATACATGGTAACTTAGACTAGATAATAATTGCTTTTCAATAATAAGTATCATGGATAGGTGCACTACTTCAATAATACTAGCAAGCCACTACATTGTTTGCAAAGCCATTTAAAACCACATCAGTTGCACTTGACCCCAGCTAGAACCATCTGTACCTTAAGCCTCAGGGAGAACCAACTATGCCAAAGAGGTCTCTTCTGCTTTGTATCCACAGGAGAAATAATCTGATCTTTACTCCATTGAGTCTCCTCTTACCTTCTTGTTAGTAGAGTGCTGTGTACAAGCCTAATTCTTTTGTATTCTACACAAATCCTTCAATTCTCCAGCAACCCAAAGCATATTTCTACCTTCCTTACAACATTTGCTGGGGATTCCTGCTGTGCTACCTCTGTCTGGAAGCACACACTTAAGATCATAAAAAGTTTAAATCAGCAAGGTTCTCTTATGCCATTTAGAAATATCCCTCTTATGTGAAACTGGGTTCTGGAGAAGCTAAGTGGCTTGTCCAAATTTAGTGACAGAATTAGGACAATACAAATCCCAGTTGCCCATCCAAGAGCTGCAAAGAACCTCAATTTGTCCAAGAGGACATTTTCAAATGTCAAGTTGGAAAAGCAAGTTACTTAACATCTCCAAACTCAAGCTCATTCTTATAGCAGAACAAAACAAACTCATCTTGTTAAGTTCTATCTGTAATCTGTGAATCTCATTTTCATAATGCATAACACCAACTGTCCCCAACACAGAGGGAAGATACAAAGCTGCTCTTCTGAACAAAAGTGAGGGGGAGCTACATGAAGAAGGGATGGGGACTACTGATCAGGAGAGAAGCAAGGGTAGGTGTTGGAAAGCTGCCTAATGGGAACCCCCTCTTTCCCCAGCCCCCATTACTCCCTTTAGCAAGCCACAAAGAGTGGAATGTGGACTTTGCCATTGCCAATGACACAGCTTCTGAAGTTTCAGTCTCACCTCTCCCAAAGGCTGGTGGGAGGGTGCTATGGTTTGCATGGGGTTTGTGTGTGATCCAAAGGTTGATGAGGTACTCGTATGACCATATTGGCAGGTATTGGCACCATAAGAGGCGTGATCTAGTAGGAGGTGACTGGGTCATGACCTCCATCTTGAGAGGCTTGGTTCCCTAGAGTGAGTATGTCTGCAGGAATTGATTCATTTCTCTAAGAGTGGGTGGTTATAAAGGGGCCTGGTTCCTCCTCACTCTCTTGCTTTCAGTCTTGACAGGTGATCTGTTACCCTCACCTATGCCCTTGCCTTGGACACTCTCCACCGTATTGGGACACAGCCAGGGGGGCCCTAACCAGATGCCAGTGCATCTGGCTGGACATTCCAGCCACCAGCATCATAAGCCAAACAAATCTCCTTTCTTTATAAATTATACAGCCTCCGGAATTTTGTCTTCACCACATAAAATACACTAAGATAAAAGGGAAAAAGAGGGAGAGAGAGAGAGAGAAAGACAGAGGGAGGAGGGTTAGGCGCTTCCAACTTCCAGCCACATGAGGAACCAGTCAACACTGACTAGCTCTAGGGGATCCCAGGAGAAGTGGGAAGTTCTGGGGTGGCCTCCCACTTCCCTTGGTGAACTGGTGGTTAATTGAGCGGGGCTGTGTCTGTGCAGAAGTATCCTGACACCTGAAGTTCTCTGAACTCATAAAGCAGGTCCACGGACTCAGGTACTTCATTTGCTCCCTCCCTACACAGAATTCCAGTTAGAGCAGTGAACTCTGCGCCCAGCAGCTGCCCCGATAGCAGTGATCCTTGAGGCTTGGATGTTCACCATCACAGCTAGCCCTGGAAGCTCACACTTGTGGATGCTTTAGTACCCGGAGAGCCTAGCAACATGACTTGGACAATAATGATGCTTTTGAATGGCTTCCTTCTTACATAAGTCAAAGGTCAGTTCTTGTATTCTTTTGTATATTACTGCACAGAAGAAAGAGGTGGAGAATGGAGGTGCTAATTAACCCACAGAGGTCATATATAACCCTCCCCATTCCTCTCTACTTGGTTGTTTTCAGGATTAATGATAATGGTTATCACAGAATAGTTCTAGGTGTGTATTAACTGATTTGACTCTAGCAACCAACCTGAAAAATATGGATTATTCTATACCATTTACCATCATGTCCAATGTAAAGTGGAGATGGGAAGGCAGGAGGCAACATAGGAAGGGAGCACATCTCCCTAAGATCGTCCTGGTACAAAGTAGCAGAATCTAGATTTAAAGCCAGATCTTTGGGCTCCGGTGTTGCTTCTTGCTCTTAAGCACTTTGCTAATGGAATACCTATTAACCAGTTACCTTTTCTGTACACTTTGGTACTCTCCCAACTCAGAGAACAGAAGATCCACTAATAATGGATGAGGGCAGAATTCAAATCCAGACCTGTCTTATGCACAAACTTTGGTCCTTCCCAATACAATGCTATCTTTAGAAGGGAATAACCTCCAACTAAATGGAGTAGCTTGGTTTATTCTATCTAAGGTTTAGGTAGCCCCAGCAATGTAAATTTAGTGTCTAAAAATAAAGTAAATAGTAGCAACAAGTCATTTCCATTGTGTCTATGTACCAGGTACTGTTTTAATCACATTATATTAATTCTAACAACAAACCTCTATGTGCTTACCTACTTTGGAAGTTCAGATTCACCAACTGCATACAACACTTTGCTATAAACTGAAACATTTGCCTTTGCTTTTGAAGAAATGTCTGGTTATCTCCAAGGAAAGAGGCACAATCAAAATGAAGTGTGTGTTAGCGCTAAAACATATTTCTTACATTCTTTGCACTTGCTCTGGAACATAAGTGTCAAGATAATTTCATATGGTCCACATGTGACAGGTCTTTTTATAAACACTTGAAACCTGAAAAAGGCGTACACTCTTTAAGAACTTGTCAGAATAATTTTTTTTTACTTGACAGTGGAAACTGTCATGTCTTTTGTGAAAAACCTTATGAAAATGTATTTTTGTTGGAATGTGGAGTTGAGAAGCAAGAGTTAAGAAGAGCCTGAAAAGGGAGGTATAAGGAAATAGTTCTGACTAAAGACTTGAATCCTTCATCATCACTCCAGGGAGCTGCATCCCAGCCTTGCTCAGCTGCTGTGCAGAGTCTCCTTGAATGGACAGATTCCACTTCTCCAAGTTTTAATGAGCAAGAAAAGTTTT
This sequence comes from Perognathus longimembris pacificus, assembly GCF_023159225.1. Lineage (NCBI taxonomy): Eukaryota > Metazoa > Chordata > Mammalia > Rodentia > Heteromyidae > Perognathus > Perognathus longimembris. The sequence continues at coordinate 37,970,817 of NC_063176.1, forward strand.
GGGGTGACTGTGGCTGTCAAACTTGAGAAGAGCAGAGTGAACACAGAAAGAGCAAAAGCAACCGTGCCAAGACACCCACACATATATGCATAAAGTCTCCAAGCAGACATATATCATGTAGGTTCTCAGGAGAACCTGAAAAGTGTAGGGACTGGGAACCTATAGAGAAATGTTGGGAAGGACACAGGAATGCTTGAGGGGCTATCACTTATACAGATACAATTAAAAGTACATTCAAAGATAAGAGTCCTCACTGGGCATGATGGCTCATGCCTTTAATCCCAGGAAGCATAGGTAGGGCTACAGTCAGAGGACAGTCCTAGGGTAAAAAAAGTAAGACTATTTTAAAAAGAAAAGAAAACAAATAGGGCTGGGGACATGGGTCAAATAATAGCATGCCTACTTAGTAATCAAAGTCTTGAGCTTGAGCTTGAACTCAGAGACACTCTAGAACCATAAGAAGCGGGTGGCAAAACCAACAGCAGAAATAAAACAAGTAACCCTCCTTCTGGAATTCCAGAAGATGGGAGTGACCACCCACATCTGGCTCTGCACAGTGGCACACATGATGGCAACTTTGGGCCTTCCTTGTCTGGGCTACCTGTTAGGAGAGCCCGGTTATCCCTGGCCTGGCAAGGAAGAAGAAAGGGCTAGTCCTGGCTCATCAGCCACCCATTTCTTGACAAGCTGTCTTATAGCATAAAAGGTGAACACTGGCATGTGTGCCACCCAACCAGAAATGTTATGGAGAAAGGGAAATGCCATGGTAGGGAGACAGGGGGCTCATTTGCAAAACCCTTCATGGATTCAGATTCATTGTCTGGCCAGTGATTGTTTCCCTCTTATAGTGACCTGCAAATCACAGAAGTAGTTCATGTGAAGTCATGTCATTATTCACCAGATGCTTCGGTTTCCTCCTTGAACCACAACTTATTCTTGGTCTCCCTATCCTCAATTAACCATGTTAGGGACACATCACTTTGTATTCAGAATTTTCCAGTATGCACTTGAACTCAACAGCTCTCTCCAGTCCTGGAGCCCACATTATGTCAACAGTTACTTACAGAAGGCTCTGGAGATATTTCTGTAAACTTTGTTTACAAACAAACAAATATGGCAGACTGGAAACTGGGATAGCATTCATTTCAAGCAGTTGTCAAAGCACCTCTTTACAAGCTTTTTTCCCCATGCACTTTCTACATGCCTTAAGATAGTTTTCAGGGTTCCCAGGAAGGTGACTATAAGACACACCTCCTGACTGAGCCCAGCCCTTCAGTGCTAGGTCTCACTTGCTTCAATTTACCTGCTACAGGGATGGATGCAGACTCCTGCAACTGTGCTCCTTTCCTTTATCTAGCCCAACCCCTCCCCTACACAACTGGTTCCCCTAACACAACAAAACCTTGCCTATCCCATCTCACACCTGTGGAGGGGAGAATGCCCGTTTCTGCTCCCCTAAACAAAGGCTCTTTACCAGGGCCTTTATGTTCAGCATTAGGACCAGTGCAAAAAGTTTTTAAGTTTAGACTTGCAGCAATGGCTAAGTTTCATGGGTGTGACCCAATTAAAGCAGGTCATTGTACAGCTCTATCTGAGCCTAATTAACTCAAAGAAATCATCCAATCACCTCTAAAAGGAGAAATGAGCTCTATGAAGGGAACCCTAGACCACTGTGAAAATTAAACAATTTGGTGAGGAGGAACAACCAACCATCGCTTTCAATTTCTTCTTTTCAAAGCAACTTCCGGAGAGCAAGCTATTTTAAATAAAATCACAATAGGGAAAGCCACATTTAGGTGGATTGCAAATAAACTGTCATCTTTTCCTCCTTTTTTTTTTTTTTTTTTTTTTAAGAAAAGCCGACAGCCATGCGGCGCGAAGTTTGGGGAGGTCTCAGGACCACACAGACGATGAGGAAACTGCTAGAAGCAATGAAGCAGGATTTCAAAATGACTGGTACAGGATGTGCCCATAGAAAGCAACGCTGCGCGTACCGGAGAAGCTGCCAAAGTTACTCCTGCAGAGTACCCTGAACTTTTAAAGGGGTGGCACGGGGTCACTTGGACAACCTCCTCCGCCTAATCCGGCCGTCTCCCGAGCTCGGGAGCTCTGGGGACATTCGGCAGGAGGGAGGAGGCGGGAGATGGGGGGACCGGTGACCCCGAGGAGGGGTTGGGGAGGAGCTGCAGGAGCTTCCGACGCTACGCACACCGCACACGGAGGTTTCGCTTTCCTCCAAAGAGGGGGCAACGAGGTGGCACCCAACTCGCGCCCGACCCCACTCCCAGTCCCGAGAGACCCCTCCCGGCGAGGACATCAGGATCGCCACCCCCTGGACTGCCCAGTGCCAGGGGAACCCCAAGGGCATGCTGCAGGAGGGGGGTGGGCAGGGGATCGGACTTCATGCCATGCCCGAGAGGAGACCCAGGAGGCGCCTACCTGTACAAGGGGGCGGGAGGGGGGGGTGCGCTCAGAGCCCCGGGCCGGGCCCGGGCGCGCAGGACCTCGGGGGCATCCTGGGGACCGCCGGGGCGAGTGAGGCATCCATCCAGCCCGGTGGCTACGCTCGCTTCCCGCTTCCTGGAGCTGCACCGCGTCGCCGGTCTCCCGCCTCTCCTCCCGGCGGAGGACGCCACGGGTCCCACGGCAGCGGCAGCAACAGGCACCGTGGTCGGCTGGCGGCGGCAGCAGCGACGGGGGAGGGGGAGGAGGGGGAGGAGGGGGGAGGAGGGGGGAGGGGGAGGAGTTGCCTGCGCCCGGCTCTCGTTTCCCCCTCCCCCGCTGGGCGGGCGTGGGGGAGGCGAAGGGGAGGACCGGAGCTCAGATCTCCAGACTCGGGGTCCGGGCCACACGACGTACCCCCTTCTTCCCTGAGCTGGGTGACCCTGCTCCGCGGTCCAGACAGAGCCGCGATCCACAGCGGCTGCAATGCGGGGCCGCCGCGGCCTCCCGGCCCTGCCTGCCCCCCACTGCCCCGCCGTCCATCCTCAGCCCGCCCGGGGGTTCCAGGCGCCCCTGCGCCCCGCCACCGCCCCTCGGGGACGCGTGCGGGATTGAGGCCCCGGGGACGGGATGTGTGGTCGCACACCCTGTTCTGGGCACTCTATTTATAGCAGGTGGCACTGCCGGGTCGCCGGCGGGGCCGGGAGCGGCTCTCAGCAGGTGGCACTGCCAGCCGGCCCTCGGCTCTCCCCCAGGGGCCCGGCCTCCCCGCCCCTCTCCTTTCCTCCCTCGGAAATGGCCGTGGTGAAAACTGCGCAGCACCCGTGGCGTGGGGCGGGGAGGGGGACTGAGGCGCTTGGCTGTCTCCTGCATCACCCCTTCTTCCTGCCCTAGGGCGGGGTGGCGGGAGGGAGAGAACATAGGCTCCGTGCCCTATGGGGTGTTGACACCCCAGGCAAGGAAATAGGGGAGTCCGAACGGTAGGGAAGGTTGAAAGGCGCTCCCCGGTTGAGAGCTCTGAAAGCCCGTTTGCGACCCATTGCAGAAGTGACGCAGAGCCTGGATGGAGCGCTCTTTCCTCCCGCGCGCCCATCACACACGCGCCCATCACACACGCACGCACGGGGGAGCACACGCACACACCGGCTGCGCGTGGGGCATAAGGCGACATCCACGAGATGTGAAAGGCCCCAGAAGTCTGTGCAAGAAACAGGCACACCTCCCAAAGCTCCGGCCCACCAGGTAAAGGTGGCACGTTTCACCTGCAGGAAACAAGGAGGAAGCAGAGAAAAGCAGGCGACCCAACTCCATCTCCAGACACTAGAAGGGAGCAGGAAGAGTCGAGTAAGGGGGTCCGGCGTGGAGAAGGGGGGGGGTGTGCGTGAAGGCAGCTCAGAGAAACCCTGGGTGGCATCTCTGGGGATTTGTGAAGCGGTGGCTGGAGGGCATCTTCAGGGATATGCCACCACCGAGCTGGGCTGTAACGCAATCGCCTTGCCACTGTGCACCTGTCTTGCGATGCGGAGCCCTTTCTTTGTTGTGGCACAGTTCGTGTACCTACCTTCAATTATTTCTTTAGAAAAAGAGGGCAAAGGTGGCTCACACCTAGCTACTCAGAAGGCTGAAATCTGGGGATCATAGTTGGATGCTAGTGCTGACAGGAAAGCCTCTGAGATGCTTCTTTCCAATGAACTTTTACTAGAATTTAGCTGGAAGTGGAGCTGTGGCTCAAGTGGTAGAGCACTAGCCTTGACCACAAAAGCTAAGGGACAGTGCCCAGGCCCAGAGTTCAAGCACCAGAACTGGCACACACACACACACACACACACACACAGAGAGAGAGAGAGAGAGAGAGAGAGAGAGAGAGAGAGAGGTGAGTAGTAGATAGGGTCATGAATATTTTCTTGAGTAAAATATGTACTGAGGGCTGGGAATATGGCCTAGTGGCAAGAGAGCTTGCCTCATATACATGAAGCCCTGGGTTCAATTCCCCAGCACCACATATACAGAAAACAGCCAGAAGTGGTGCTGTGGCCCAAGTGGCAGAGTGCTAGCCTTGAGCAAAAAGTAGCCAGGGACAGTGCTCAGGCCCTGAGTCCAAGCCCCAGGACTGGCAAAAAAAAATGTACTGAGTTATGGAAATTATTCTTCAGATAACAAGACCAGAGAAACCAGTTAAACAGTGTTGTGTTGTTTTCCCCTGGATCATACCATGGTCACTGGGTGTTTTTACCTTCAAGTCCAGGGTACAGTCCTCTTTCCCTCCCTGCACAACATACCTGCCTTCAGAGGGCTAGGATATGGGGGACATGCCTGATGGAGGATGTTAACTTGTTGCCCAGTGCCCCCACACCGCAATAGAGAGGGAGTCACGCAAAGGCCCACGGAGGACTCTGCTTGAAGATGGTCCTGGCCACAGCCCCCCTCGCTATGCTATTCTTCTCCTTGTTCCTTTTCCTCTCTTATCCCCTTCCTGCCCGCATTCCTGGTCCCAGAGTATAGAAGGCAGCCAAGTAGGCTCCCTAACAGGTCACAAGTGGAAGAGTGGGGGATGGAGGCAAACCTAGGCCTCCTCCCTCATAATGCCATAGTGATTTGAGATGAGACATCCCTCCCATACCACCGCTGAAACTAGGGAGTGCTCACTCCATGTCTGACTTCCATCTGCCCTAACCCTAACCTGGGTCAGCAAAGGCCCATGGGTTTATGAGAAGCAGCAATTCCTGTAGCACTTTGCTAGTTCCCAGGGCTAGTTTTGTAGTTCCTAGTACCCTAGGAATGAAACACCACATTTTAAAAAATTAAATTCTTGTCTTTATTAAGAAGGTGATGAATAGGGTGTTACAATTATATAAGTAAGGTAATTATTACATTTGTTTTTAGACAATGTTACCATATCCTTCATTTCCTCCCATTTACTCCTCCTGTTCCCTCCACCCCCACCCCAAGTTGTAAGGTTGATCTCCAACCTGTTGTTAAGTGAGTAATATTGTTGAATTAGTCTGTCCTTTGGCCTGCTGTTTTTGTGATCCCCTTTCCCTTCCCCTGGTCGAATCATGGACTTTTTGCTTTCTAGAAACTGAACTCCCTCTGTCACACACACTAAAGAATTCTTACTGTTTCGTTGGTTTTTGTTGTTGTTGTTGTTGTTGTTCCTGTACAGCTTTTTTTCTGCCTACTTGCCTTTGACTTGTAGCAGCTCTAAGAGAAATAGTAGAGACTCTGGAGTTCTTCTTATGAGTATGTATACCAGAACTGGGGTTTGAACTTAGGACCCAGGGTGCTGACTTTTAGCTTTTTTGCTCAAGGTTAGTGCTCTCCCACTTGAGCCATAGCTCTGCTTCTGGCTTCTTGGTGGTGAATTGGAGAGAAGAGACTCATGCATGGACTTTCCTGCCTGGGTTGGCTTTGACCCTCAACCCTAAGATCTCATTCTCCTAAGAAGCTAGTATTGCAGGCATGAGCCACTAGTGCATGGCCAAGATATGAGTTTTTAATCAGTGGACCCTTTCCAAAATTTACATCAGTAAAGATACAAATTAAGATGGCAACTATGTGTATATAAAATGATGCTTACCATGGAAAGAACTCGCACAAGTGGAAGCAAGAGGGTTTTCATTGTACTGTTTGCAGTTCTTCCCCCCTTTTTCCTTTGGTTTATTCCCTTCTGTTGCTGTTTTTTATTTCTGTATTCTTTGTCTTGTATATAAGTTTATGTGGTTTGGGGGAGGAGGAGGGGAAGGACAGAAATGGTGGGACAAAGGGTGAACCAATTCAGCAGTGAAACCCACTAGACATGATGTTGAAAATGAACTATACAACTAGGAAAGCAAGTGGGGAGGGGAAAAAACTGGGAGAGAATGAAGGAGGGGGAGGGAAATGACTCATTACCTGACTCATATAATCGTAACCCCTCTGTATATCACCTTTACAATAAAATTAAAGTACAATAAAAAACAGAAAAAAATTAAGATTGTACAGGACAGAAGCCTCGGATACTAAAGTGGTTCACTGGGCATCATGGGCTCCTTGGTGGGCGGTGACTTGTTGGAACCCCAGGCAGATAAAGTTCTAGCAGCAACTCCACAAAGAGTGGACAAGCAGCCAGAAACAGGGTGTGTCTTGAACATGGGCAGAGTGAACATGCCAGCACCAATGTTGCCAAATTGTCCAGCCCTGCCAATCCCACACATAGAATGCTCTCCTCTAAAGAGTGCTGAAACCTGGCCAAGGAGCTTAGACATAAATCCATGTGGGGAGAAGGCGGCTGTGTACTGCAGCCCCAGAGCAGGCTTCTGGGAAGCGACTGATGTCCTTTTATGGACAAATAAGACAAAACTCTGAGCACTGCTTCCCCTTCCTTCCCTTCGCAGCAATTGCTCTTAGTTGTCATGGCTCGGCACAAACACCCTCCTGCAGCTCTGTGATGATGTCCAGCCATATCCAGGGCCCCCACTGCCCGCCCCCCCAACTCCCCATCCAAGTGGGTTATGGGCCTGGGCATGTCTGGTTCGCACATCATGCCCTGTTAAGATACCTAAAGTGTTATCGGGTCAGTGAGAGGCTGGTGATGGGTTTTTATGATCGCATGCTGTAAGTTGCTCAGCTTTGTACCCTGCAGGACCCTCTCCCCTCCCCTTCCCCCCTCCCAGTGCTGTGAAGGCAATGCTGATACTGGTGACTCTCATTAGAATAAGGTAGCCAAACAACCTCCTCCCTGCTTTTCTCTTTCCACCCCAAAGGCTCACCTCAGTGTAAAAGGTCCGGGAAAGCTGGGAGCCAAATCTAACCACTCAGGAGCAGAGATCTGAGGATCTGAGGATCTGACATCTGAAAATCAAGGGTCAAACCAGCCTGGGCAGAAAAGTTGGTGAGACTCTGATCTCCAGATAATGGCCAAGAAGCCAGAAGTGGGGCTGTGGTGCAAGGGGTAGAGTACCAGCCTTATGTAAAAAAGCTAAAGGACCATCTATGCCCAGACCCTAAGTTCAAGCTCCAAGAAAGAAAGAGAAGAAAGGCAAGGGAGTCTGTAGAAATAGCAGTTGGGCCATGTCATTACTTGACTTAGAACCTTCCCATGGCTTCTTAGACTTCTCAAGTCCGTACCATCCTCATGGGATCATAGACTTCTCAAGTCCTTACCATCCCCATGGGATCTTAGACTTCTCAAGTCCTTACCACCCCCATGGGATCTCAGACTTCTCAAGTCCTTACCATCCCCATGGGATCTTGGCTCTTCCCCCTCCACCGCCCTCACACCACGGCTCCTGTACTGCATTGCCTATGACCACCTCCACTCACGCCATTCCTGCCACTGGCACAAAGCTACCAGGCACACTCTGGCCCCAGGTCCTTGGTACTCACTATTCCCTGTGCCTAGTGGATATCCCCCAGAGAGCCACTTTGCCCCTACTTTCTTCAGGACCTTGCTTAAATAACACTATCTCCATGCAACCTTTCTGACCACCTTCTTGAGGATGGGACCACTGCTACACACATGCATGCACACGCATACAAACACACACGTGTGCATGCATATGCACTAACTCACATGCACTTCTTGTCTTCTTTTCCTGCGTTATATTTCTACACAGCACTCGCCCCTCTACTATAGTAGGTTGATGGTTTGTCTATCTTGACATCTATTCATCCCCATTTGATGAGAGCAGAAAAGTTTGTCTATTTTGTTCATTGCTGTATTTTCAGATTAAACTCGAGCTCATAGTAGGTGTTCAGTTTACCAGTGCTGTGCAAATCACAGCACTGGATGAAAATAACAAACAGCACACAACATTTGCATGTTTGCTGAATTCTTTATATCATAGCCCCTTTGATCACCCACTTCCTAGGTCTCCCCTCCTCCCTCCCCCCACCCCACCCCAGTGCCTTCTCAGGTTTCCCAGCTGTGCTCGTGGGTGTGTCAGTCAGTGCCTATCCCCAGGTGAGATGATGCTAAATCATGGGATGCCTTGCTTAACCACCTGCATAGGATCTGATGTTCAGGCCCCCCACAAAAGGACTGCATGGTCATGCATAACTGAGAACTCACTCCAGTTGGTAGCGGTCAGAAGTCAAGGTAAGAAAGATGTGGTTTTGCAGCCTTGCATGAAAAGTGTACCATCCAGTTGGTCATCCAGAGTCTCCATCCTCTGAACTCAGTTCCTTATCAAGTCAACTCATGTGAAGAACACTTTATCTGAATGAGATCCACATAAATCTCTTTTGTTGAAATTATGTTAACATTATTCCATTGGTGTATATTGGGAGAAAACATTAGATCAAAATTCCCTGTTCAGTCTGGGAATATTGTTAAGGATGTTATTTAATACATTATACAACGACCAGCCCTCTGTCCTTCCTTCCTTCCTGCCTGCCTGCCTGCCTGCCTTGCCTGCCTGCCTTCCTTCCTTCCTTCCCTCCCTTCTTCTCTCCCCCCTTCTTTCCCCTCCCTCCTTTTCTCCCTCCCTCCTTTCCTTCCTTGTTTCCTTTTTTCTTCCTCTTCTCTCCTTCCCTCCTCATTTATCTCTCTCTTCCTTCTTTCTTTTGGTGATACTTGATAGGCAAGTGCTTTTACTACTTTAGCCACATAGCAATGCTTTTGTTTTTAGTTGGTATTTTAGATAGTGCCTCACACTTTTGCCTGGACTGACTTCAGCTCACAATCCTCCTCTCTCCACCTCCAAGTAGCTAGGATTACCAATGTGCACCACCACACCCAGCCTTTGACAGTATCCTTTAAACAAGAATCCAAGAAAACTTTCTCTTAGGAGTCTTCCAGAAAAACCTTTTCTTTGAACAAAACTGGACATGTCTCCATCATTGCAATGACCCGTGGACTCAGGGGTCACATCTGGTGTCCACTGCTTTGCAAGTGTCTAGGTTCTTTTGTATAGTAACGCTCCCCCTTTAAGGCCATTGCCAGCTTGTAAGTTTGTACCCATCCATACCAAGGCATAAATAACAATGTATTGCATGAAACCAGATTGACTACCCTGAATTTTGAAACCATGTTTCTCCTACTTTGCAAGCATTAATAAAACATTTCTCTTATGACATGCTGAGATTCAATGGTAGGATCCCATTTTTCTTGTGATTGTGTGGACGCACGTGTGTGCACACATGCACATGCACACACACATTTGATGTCTATACTAGGAAAAAGGACATACTAGCTTCCCTCTGTCAATTCTAGTGTCTGGAGAATTTCAAAGTCTAGAAATAATGGTTTCTACCTCACTCCTAGCTTATGCTACTATACTTCCTAGCTTTCCATTTAGTCTGATGTTCTTTTCTTCCTTTCTTTAATTTTTAAACTGTTTTATATTTGGTACTTGTCCTGGGGCTTAACTCAAAACCTGGGCATTGTTTCTGAACATTTTGCTCAAGGTTAGTGCTCTACCACTTGAGCCATAGTCACACTTCCAGATTTTTGCTGGTTAATTGAAGATAAAGAGTCTTATAGGCTTTCTTGCTTGGGCTAGCTTAGAACTGCAATCCTCAGATCTCTGTCTCCTAAGTAGCTAGGATTACAGGAGTGAGCCACCAGTGACTGGCTTCCTTTTCTTTATTTCTTTTTTCTTACTCACTTGTTTTGATTTTCTTATTTCCTTGTTTTAATTTTTTTGTCTTGAATGCATTTATGCCATCTCCAGTTATTCCCGAGATATAGATGACATGAATGAGTGAATGAGTAAGTGGAGAAACAGACTTCTAAGACAGAGAACACTGTGGAGCTGGCCTCCAGCTCCACATAGCACCAAATCTCTTACTTACCTAACCTATGTGCCAGTGGCACAACACAGTGCTTTGCCATTTATTATTGGTGTAATCTTCTTAACTCCCTCCTAATCATCAGAGTGTCATTTTCCCTTTCCCTCATGTGGTATAGGGGCTTAGCAAGTTCAATTGCATGGTCACAAGACAGGAAACCTGCAGGGAAAGGCTGCAATATTAACGTAGATATCTTGCCTGCAGGCTTGATTCTTTTCCTCTGACCACATCATTGCCGTGTGTGTGTGTGTGTGTGTGTGTGTGTGTGTGTGTGTGTGTGTGTGTGTGTGTGCCAGTACTGAGGCCTGAGGTCAGGGTCAGGGTCAGAGTGCTCTTCCTTCGCTTTTAGCTTTTTCCTTTAAGGCTGTTACTCTACCACTTGAACTACAACCTGACTTCTGGCTTTTGGTTGGTTGATTGGAGGTAAGTCTCATGGAATTTCCTGACTTTGTACCTTGATCCTCAGATCTCAGTCTTCCAAGTAGCTAGGATTAAAGGCATAAACCAGCAGCATCTATTGCCTTTTCAATTGCTCTTCTGAGAGTGCTGTATTAGAGTTGTTTGTTTAGTGAATAAGAAATAAGGAGGGTCTACTTATTTCCTTGATCACCAGATAGTCCTGGAAAGACCTAGCCAGGATTGGGTCTTCCTGCTCCCCTGTCCTCCCAAGGCAAGGGCAGCATGGTAGCTAGCTTCTTTGACCATTTTCCCTGTTGTGTAATCATTTATATTGTGCAGCGGCACTGTCGCAAAAGCTTGCTTCATTACTTAGTTATTTCCCTTACCATTAAAGCTGAGCTAAAGACATTCAGCAGCTTCTCATTTTCATGTTACTAAATATAAGATGCTGGCTCAAGGTCTCCTCTATTCCAGAGAAAGTGGGTCCTGAATTGGGAAGCTCAGGGGGAAAAGAAAGAGGGAGGTGGCACTTCCTGAGTTCTAAACCAAGCAGGGAGGCACCTCAAAGGGCTTCATAAAGCCAGGTGCCAGTGGCTCATGCTTGTAATCCTAACTACCTAGCTGAGATATGGGAATGGTGGTTCAAACCCAACCCAGGCATACAAATTGGAGAGACTCATCTCCAATCAACTGGCAAAAAGTCAGAAATGGAGATGTGGCTCAAGTGGAAGAGCACTCGCCTTGAGTCAAACAGCTAAGGGATGGTGCCCAGGCCCAGACTTCAAGCCCTAGTACTGCCACAAACACACACACATATGCATACCCTCATGCTTTAAAAAATTGGTATGTGCTTAGTACGTGCTTTTCACCAGTGAGATTGATTGCTAAGCTATTTGTTCATGGGCCTAGATGGACATTGGAATGAAGTAGAGAAATAGCAGCTGCCTTCCCTGCCTTTGGCATCTTATCCTTTTCCTTCCTGCAAGCCAGTACATGAGTCTGTCTGCTGCATGGCACAAGGCATGAGGCTGATGAGGAAGAGGCCGAGGCAGAGGGTGTACTGTGCACAGCCCAGCAGGGAGTGTGTGTTTTGTATTCATCTTGGTTGCCCTGGAAGTCAAGTCCCATGTGTGAACTGGGAGAACTGAAATGAACACTGCACATATTATAGTGAGAAACCCAAGCTGAGGAAGAAACCCCACACCAGCCAGCGAGCCTGCCCACCCTTCTGCACACAGGAAGATACACAGGGAGACATTTCTTCATTACCCAAGACATTAAATCAATTTCCCCATTGCCCTGGGGGGAGGCATTGTTGCTGTTTTCCAAAGCTGTTCTCTGTACAAACATCCGTGAAGAGATATTGATAAGTAAAACCTGCCTGTGTCTCTGCTCCTATGTGTAGAAATGCAGGCAACCTGGGGAGTGAGGTCTCCATATTTAGTCTCCTGTGTCATCTTGTGCTTTTATTCTTATGAATTCTAAGATCACTATATATAGCTGGTTGGGGTAGCATTATCTTGCTAAACATAAATTTATGATTTAAAGGTCTACATTTAAGTAATTTTAGAAAATATGAAAATGCTACCTCGAATTAATTGTAGGGTATGCTAAGCAGATTGCTTTAAAAAGACCACAGAATAAAACAAACAGTTTATAAAACAAACAACAATGGCATGAAGACAGTGGAACAAAGACCAAACTGCTTTGTGTTAGTGTCTGTATAAAACAAGCCTTGTGAGGTTCTCACAAATTAAAAACAAATCTCTGCCAAGATACAAACAAGAAAACAGATACTACAGAATAATCGGCAGTGATGATTATTACACTGACACAGACACACAGAAATACACACACCACACTGAAGAAATTGCAGTTCAAAACTTTAGGTCATACAACATTCTGAAAAAGGGAAGCAAAAAGAAATGAGGGATTATTCAGAAACATGTCAGATAAATAAATAAATAAATATCAGTATGGGGGCTACAGTATGAAATGGGATGCAGATAGAAAAGGAAGATTTGCAAAAACTACCAACAGAACTTTCATAATTTTTTAAAGAAATTTGAAATTTTTAATTTAATTTAATAAAATAAAAATTTAATAAGAAATTTAAAACTCCAAAGAAGGATTAAACAAGAGAAGCAACTGGAGAGATTCATAAATTGGATAGAACACAGTTTGAAGGAAATCACAGAAAAAAGCACAGAGAAATGGAAAACATGAAATGTAGGCTAATATCACCATGAAACCAACATTACAAAGACAAAGATGGAGGAGGAGAAGGGGAAGAAGAGAAGAAGGCAATGGAGGGAGAGAAAAAAGCAGAGTAGGAGGGAGAGGAAGAGGAGGAACAAGAGGAGGAGAAATGTAGTCAGGCAATAAACAAATGACCTGATCTCACTTATGTGACAGTCATAAACAGAACCACCTCTGCCAGAGTAACTGTCACTTCAGATTGAGAAGGGGATGCAGGGTGCCCAGGGAAGGGAAGGCACAAGGTGTCCCCCAAAATGCCAGGAATGTCTCCCATCTTCAATGGCACAATCATAGAAATAAGTAAATGACAAGCAACCTCCTGTGAACTGAGCAGGAGAAAGGGCCAGGGATGTTTTATACCTCAAAATACTTTTTGGGGCTGGGAATATGGCCTAGTGGTAGAGTGCTTGGCTTGTATACCGGAAGCCCTGCATTTGATTCCTCAGCACCACGTATTTGGAAAAAGCCAGAGGTGGCGCTGTGGCTCAAGTGGTAGAGTGCTAACCTTGAGCAAAAAGAAGCCAGGGACAGTGCTCAGGCCCTGAGTTCAAGCCCCAGGACTGGCCAAATAAATAAATAAATAAATAAATAAATAAATAAAATACTTTTAAAAGAAAGCAAAACAAAAAACTAATGTCTAGATGATAGGAAAGTACAAAAGACTGGAGGCTCACTGTTGGTCAGAAAGCCAAATTCAGAATACAATTCAATACTGACATCAAAATCCCAGGAGAAAATCAACATTAGCATAGAATATTTCTCCTCACAGAATTAGGGTTAATGAGGGTGACTATAAACATTATCAGACCAGGATCAAAAACATGTGCTTCAGCAAGAAGCAAAAGGTGGATCGATAATAACAAACAGGTTGACAAGTCTACACAGACATTAACTTTCCAAAGTAATGATTCTGAGGAGCTTTTACAATAAAGTAGCTATCCTTCACATATGCACTCACACACACACAATGATTCATGACAATTATTCACCATGGCATTGTTTGAAATAGCACAAATCAGAAATACCTCCAGTATTAATCAAGAGAGGAACTCATTTATGATACAAAAGAAATATACTCCGGTATGTGTCAGATTTTCCTGCATTTAACCACCTCAAAATCGCAGTGGGTTGTTACAATGAACATGGATTTCTCAATATACTCCAGCTACGGGGAAGGAGGGAGTGAATAATTGCCAACACTGAACACGATCTCACAATTACCAAGTAGAAGCTGTGTGAAGAGTCCTTTTCCTCTTCAAACTAAAATAGCTATAGGAAGAGTCCCTGGTGGGATTTGCTTCAGAACTGTCCTCTCATATGTGGTAAGATAGGTAATATGGTAGAAATATAGGTCACAGGACTGGTCATGAACTGAGGTATTGCCATGGTTGGTTGGTGGACACCATTCTTTGTAAAACTTATAGATTCTCTCTAAAGAAGAATAAACAAGAGTAAATTCTCACAATAAGGAAGATGGGTGAGCCAGATGCTGTTGTCCTTGAAGGATCTGGACAGATGTGACTAACTGTAGGCTGGGGGCATACTCATCAGACTACATCTGATGAAATAGGAGAACATCTAGCTGGGAGGAAAGTGCTGGTATAGGCTTGGGAATCTATAGTATAAAACATCTACAGCCCTGAGATTCAATTAATTCCAATTAGTATGACAGAGCTGAGAAGAATGCATTTGAAGGAATGAAACAGGCTCTGCAATGCCTGTAACTTGCAATCCTAACTTCACTTTGGAAGTTGCACAATGGTATTTTTGAAAGGTTTTCAGAAGCTAGTTTAGGCCTGGAGCTGGCTTTTCCCTCTGTGCCCAACTCTACTCTGCACCTGATTTGTGGCAAACACTAAACTGGCTTCACTGGACCCAAGTGGGAGGCAGCTGCAGCCAAATGGAAAAAAAAAAGACCAGATTCTTTTATCCTGATGACCGTGACAGCAATTATGATGGCATGCCTTCTCTCTAATTTCCTTCTCCTTCAATTAACCCCAGCACTCAAAATACTTTGATTCCATGTAGAAGTATACAAGAAGTATATTATAGGATAGTATTTATTTATTTTGTGCCAGTGGTGGAGCTTGAACTCAGGGCTTGGACGCTATCTCTGAGCTTTTTCTTTAAGGCTGGCACCCTATCACTTGAGAAATACAGCTCCACTTCTGGCTTTTTGTTGGTTAATTGGAGAAGTTTTGCAGACTTTCCTGCCAGGACTGGCTTTGAACCTCAATCCTCAGACCTGTCTTCTGAGTAGGTAGGATTACAGGCATGAGCTACCTATGGTTGGTTAATATTGTTTTAAACATTGATTCACATCTGCCTATGAATGTGATGTCTTTTCTTACAGGGAGAAAGTACTAGGGTTTGAACTCAGGATCTCTTCATTGTTAAACAGAGGCTCTACCACTTGAGCCATGCCTCCAGCCCTTATTGTCTTAGTTATTTTTCAGTTAGGGCCTCTTGATTTGCCTGGAGTTGACCTGGACTGAAATTGTTCTATCTATAGTCTCTTGTGTAGCTAGGATTTTTTTTTTTTTTTTTTGCCTGTGCTGGCCTCCAATCTCTATCCTCTTGATCTCCAAATTCTGAGTAGCTGGAACTATAGGCATGAGTCACCACACCTGTGTGATGTCTTGCTCTTAACAATTGACAGCTCTATGCAAATATCCTGATAAGAAGAATGGAACAAGGGAATTCTGTGGGGGAAATGGCATGTATGTAGTATCCCAAAGTCATTTATTTTTAAACACAAATGTTAGGAATTTGAACTTGACAGTTTTTTTTAAAGAGAGGAGTTCATAAGAAAGCACACCAAAACTGCCGGTCACACTGCAAATGCCTTCCTATTCCAAGGCTGCAAACTATGTGGATATCAAGTGGGTATTTCTCTTGCAGCACTACATTTGAGATCAGGCTGCATGTTTAGCCATGTCCAGATTTAAATAGGACTAGCAGGATACAGGACTCCTGTAGTAATGAATGTGTGAATGGAAACACAAGCAGCTCTGAGGGTGCTATCCTAATTTAGAACCCAGAAATCATAAACATGTTGAGGCCATCCTTCATCAATCTCTTCAAAGCAGGACACATGTACGTGTTATCTGTCTATCTACTTCTACCTACCTACATATCTACTCAGGACGTCAAGCTCTTTCTTGGCTTTTTCACAGAGTGAAAAGGTTGGTGTTCTACCACTTTTTGAGTCAAACCTCTCCTTCTGGCATTTTGTTGATTAACTGGGGGTAAGGATCCCTGGGCTGGCTTTGTACTGAGGCCCTCAGATCTCAGCCTCCTGAGTAGCTAGGATTACATGTGTGAATCACCAGTGTCTGGAGGAAGCATTTATTTTTTTAAAAACCAGTTGAATTTCCAATGCCAATGAAATAGTATTTTCCCTGAATAGTACCATGAGTGAGATAAGTCAATTGAAAAATAAATGAGAGGCAGCCCCAATGGTTCTTACAGGAAAGAGGAGCAGCTGTTAATTCAGAGACCACCAAGATGAAAGTGAAAACAATTAACCTGCCTTTCCTCCCTCCAGTCAGCCTCAGACTTAATTTGGGATGTGTTCTTTTTAGGTATAAAAAAAACGGACTGCCACCTGTACATTCAAATTGGACCACCTTCCCAGGCAGGCGAAGCCATTAGGGTGCAGCCAGGCAGCTGGGACAGCTCTCAGCCCTGACCACAGCCACTGGCCACTGCCTTGCTCCGGAAAGCATTCTCCCAGCCTCCACCTGTCTGCCTTGCGGTTCTGTCTTGTCCCCAGTTCCAGCACACGCACAGCTCCTTTCCCCTTCAGGGTGCAGTGCCAGGAAGGCTGTGAGCACAAAGCTCTCTGCTTTGACATAAAGTTCTCCTCTTTGGTACAAAGTATTTTTCCCTTATTTGAGCTGTGAAGTCTTAGGGGAGAACTTGCTAAGCACTGGGCCAGAGAGAATTCCCAGTGATTGATGGTGGCTGACAGTTGCCCTGTATGGATTTCTACATAATTTAAAGACTTCCAGGAGGAAACGCACAGACCATGCAGTGAAATTTCTTCATTAAAAAAAAATGACAAAATGATCACCCCAAACACAGTTATTTTAGGATATTGTCTATGGGGTTTGGACAACTGTGGACTGGCATGTGTCTACTACCACTGTAGCCTACAGACAGGAGTTTCATGGTCCCCAGATCCTGTGCTCTGTCTATTCATGCCTTCCTCCCTGCCAGTCCTGCAGGGTAACAATGGGTGTCATTTCACTACAGATACAATGTATCCTGTGGCGGGAGCTGTTGATTAAGGGGGAGACTATATGTGTGGAGAGAGGGTCGCAGGACAATTCTGAGCCCTTCACTTAATTTTACTACGGAACTAAAGCTGCAGTTCTAGAGCTTGAACTCAGGACCTAGGTGCTATCCCTTAGCTTTTTCTGCTCAAGGCTGGCATTCTACCACTTGAGCCACACCTCTACTTCTGGCTTTTTAGAGGTTAATTGGCAATAAGGGTCTAATAGATTTTTCTGCCTGGGTTGGCTTTACAACATAAGCCCCAGAGCTCAGTCCCCTGAGTAGCCAGGGTTATAGGTGTGAGTCACTAGCACACAGATAAAACTGAGCTTTATGTAAAACAAAATTTAAAAACTCTTTTAACAGTGTTTTTGTTTTACTTCACAGGTTCCTATGAATTGAATATTTCCCAAACATGAAGATAACATTTGATCTGCTCATTTATTTTAATTATAAGAAATTCATAGAAATATAAACTACAAATATACTTAAAAAGTGGCAGCCCAGAACTTACTAATCATATAGGCGTTCTGATTATTTCAACTGCATAGCAAAAGAATAACAAAGAAGACACACATCTAAGCAAATGAAGACATGAATGTTATTTAAAATTTTTTCATTAAAAAAAAATCCAGACAATTCCCAGACGTAATAGTGTGTGAGTGAGTGTGTGTGTGTGTTGTGTGTGTGTGTATGAACTGGGGCTTGAACTGAGGTCCTGCCCCTTAGCTTTTGTACTCAAGGCTGATGCTCTACCACTTGAGCCACAGCTTCTCTTCCAGCTTTTGGGGAGTTTTCTGGAGATAAAGGTGTTCTTGCCAAGGCTAGCTTCAAACACACGTGTATTTCAGTCTCCTGAGTAACCAGGATTACAGGCAAAGGACATTGGCCCCGGCAGCATTTTAATAAGGATGTTTGCTTACTTCTCTAGTTCTTCTTAAAGAATAAACATAAAACAAAGAGGAAAACGTATTATTGCAAGCTATATTAATACTTCAGAGTGATCATTTGAATTTCTGGGTCTTCAGAAATATTGCTTTATAAAAATCAAGTTCTGCTTAACTGGAGGTAAATGGAAATCCAATCAGACTGGAACCCTTCATTCTGCCTTTGGCTGCAGATGATACTTTTGTGGCTGGAAAAAGTTTTCCTCGATAGCATCAACAAGTTCGTTCAGTTCCTTCTTCAGCTGCTCAGGATCACTGGGAAAAAAGGAGAAATCCAGGACAATGGATTATTCTAACACTATTCATTATTTCAAACATTCCCTCTATTGACCAAGTGCACTAACCCCAACAGGAAGACCTAATCAGAAAACAGAACTTCAGTAACTCATGCATGGGGACATATCTGTTGACTGTTGGAAAAAAAAAAATCCCAATGAAATATTTATTGTTTTTCTTAAAAGTTTTTCCAAGTTCTTAACTATAAACCAAATTATCTCTTGTTCTTTGCATTCAAATTTGTGTGTGTGTGTGTGCGCATGCGCGTGTGCACGCTTGTGCGTGTTCTGGTCCTAGGGTTTGATCTCAGGGCCTGGCTGCTGTCTCCTTTTCACTCAAGTGTTCTACCACTTGAGACACAGCTCCACTTCCAGCTGTTTGCTGGTAAACTGGAGGTAAGTGTCTCAGAGACTCTCCTGCTTGGGCTGGCTTTGAACGGTGATCTTCAGAACTTGGCCTCCTGAGTAGCTAGGATTACAGGTGTAAGCCACCTGCATCTGCCACATTAGAATTTTTAAGAGGCACAATTTTGGGCCTACCATCTCTAGATTTCCAATACATGTACCTACTTGATTCCAAATCCTGCTGAACTTTTACTCAGAATATACCTGTGAGTCCTTAATCTCCTGGGCTTAGTTTGCCCCTAATATGTACGAGTCCACCATCAGGGGAGAATCTGCTTGCAGGTCTGAGCAGTCAAACACCAGGAAATGCTCCCTTGAGAAGTAATTTATATTGGAAACAAACAAAAATGGTAATAACTAAAGTATAAACAAAAATCTAGGGAAATTGATCTAAGAAAATCAAGTATTCAAAGAGTATTAAACCCCCTCATTTACATGTGGCAAATAATCCATAAAACTGGCTCTGGGCTGGGAATATGGCCTAGTGGTAAAGTGCTTGCCTCGCATACCGGAAGCCCTGGGTTCAATTCCTCAGCACAACATATATAGAAAAAGCCAGAAGTGGCGCTGTGGCTCAAGTGGCAGAGTGCTAGCCTTAAGCAAAAAGAAGCCAGGGACAGTGTTCAGGCCCTGAGTTCAAGCCCCAGGACTGGGGGAAAAAACAACAAAACAAAAAAACTGGCTCAGTTACACAGGTTTGTAGGAGCTTATGGAGCATAGGATGAGTTACTGTATGTTCAAACAAAAATACCTGGATTTTAAAAAACAAATGCTTCACAATTTCCTTTATTTTCAACTATCTGCAAAGTTTATACGCAAAGCTCATTTGAATGGAAATGGCAGTCCTGGTAATTATGTGAGCTTGTTTTTATCTTGCAAGAGCTAACTAGCACAATGAAAGCAATCAATTTGATTATAGCCATTGATTGTGACTCCACTAGGGGCTAGTAGCTGTGTGCCCTGGGACAGTGAGCCTCAGCCTCTGAGGTCTGGATTCCTCATTTGTAAAATTGGAATGAAGTCTTTACCCTCTTGAGAGTTGTTATGCAGATTGAGATACATTACATAAAATAATTAGCACAGAATCCGGCCCAAAGACCTTGCATAAAGGTACCTATCATTGTAATTATTTTATCCCTACTGACAACATATGTATAAAACATCTCATAAATCCTAGGAATTACACTAGTTGCTTTTCCTTCTCCACAAATATGCCTTGAAAAAAGAACAGTTCTCAGGAAGGTAAATAAAGTAATAATTATTCAAAAACAAAACCTAAAATGGAAACTCAAGGAATTTACTGTTAACTACTATTTGTTGATCTGGTATGGTTTTAGCCATGGTATGTATGTCTATTCCTTTAATGTTTCTGACATTGCATTTACATCATTTTCATGATGGGGGAAGGCAAGATCAGTACTACTGCACATGATTTAGTAATACAATAATCCCTAGAATGGTAATATGTCTTACTCTTCCCCATTCTAATACTAATATGATACAGCGGTATCGCCACACACCCCAGTAACCGAATCTAGGGTTTTGAACTGGCTGGGCAAGTGTTTTACCACTTGAGCCATACCTTCAGCCCTAGAGCTTTTATTTACTTATTTTAAGCATAATTTTATTGTTATTATTAAGATGTTGTACAGAGTTACATTTCATCGTAAGTGAAGTAATGAGTACATTTCATTTTTTGGATAATAATAATTCCAGAGCTTTTAATACAGATAAGACCTCATGCTAACTTTGCCTAGACTAGCCTTGGAATACAATCTTACCTCCACCTCTGGAGTAGCTGAGATTACAGATATATTCTCCATCAAGTCCAAAATACTTTGGACATAGGTCCTTGATAACTTTTTCCTGGGCTAGCTTTGAATCTTGATCCTTAGATCTCAGCCTCCTATGCTACTAGCTCTTGGATATCCAGCTGGGCTTTTTATTGGTTACTTTAGAGATGTCTCTCAGATTTTCCTACTTTACTGACCTAAAATTAAGATCCTCTATATCTCAACCTCCCGAGTAACTGGGTAGAGTACAGCCATGAGCCATGGTGCTTGGTCATAAATGTTTTAATGTGCTCATTCAACTACTCTTGTTTTTTTGGAACTTTGTTACTGTTATTTAATAACATTGGGAGAAGTTTCCTTGTTCTTAGAGGATGAAATATTTTGAAGTGAACGATCATGAAGTCTATAACTTTAAAATGGTTCAGAAGGAAAAAAACTATGTATGTGAGAGAACAGATACTATAAAATGCTAGTGACAGGTTAATGTCAGCAACCTATGCCTCAGATCTATATTCATAAGTAAAGTTTACTTGAGATACAACCTTGCCCATTTCTTTATAGACATAGCTTCTCCGGCATTTAGCTATGTCTTTACTAATAGGTGCGCCATGACATTAGACACACCTAGTGCATAATGTCTCACTTCCTTCATAAAGAGGAACAACATTCCAAATGAATATAATAAAAGAACAATTTTTAAAAAAAATTTGTCAGCAACTTACAAACAGATATCTGAAGTTCAGTCCAATAAGTTATTTGAAATTTTTAAGTAATAGCATTGAGCCATAAACACTAAAAAAGAAGAGACATGCTAGGCCCTGGTGGCTTATGCCTGTAATCCTAGCTACTCAGGAGGCTGAGAACTAAGGGTAGTGGTTTGAAGCCAACCCTGGGCAGTCCCTGTGAGACTCTTATCTCCAATTAACTACTCAAAAACCGGAAGTGGCACTGTGGCTCAAAATGGTAGAGCGCTAGCATTGAGCAAAAAGGGGCAGTGCCCAGGCCCTGAGTTCAAGCCCCACTACCAACCAAAAAAAAAAAAAAGAAGAAGAAGAAGAGGAGGAGACAAGATGCCGGGAAAACAGATCTTTTTAAATTGGACTAAAGTCCTTCGTTGTTTTTGTTTTTTGTTTTTTGTTTTTTTTAAAGAATGCATACAAGCCAAGTGCTGGTGGATCATGCTGTAACCCTAGCTACTTGAGAGGTTGCAAATGCAAAGATTATGATTCAAGGCTATCCTAGGTAGAAACATTCACTTGGTTCCTTCTCAACCCACAGTTGGAAACTGCACAGCACACCTGTCTTCCCAAGCAACCTGAGAGACTGAGAATGGAAGGATCCAGGTTCCAGGCCAGCCTGAGCAGAAAAGCCTGCAAAACTCATCTCTCTAGACAAGAAGCGGGACATGGTAGCATGTTCTTATGATCCCAGTAATGACAGAAAGTCTAAAAATAGGCAGATCATAGCTAGGCAAATGTCCATCTAGGAAGTGAAACCCTTATCATAAAGAGTACCAGCACAAAACAGGGCTGGAAGCAAGGCTCAACAGTACAGCTCCAGCCCAAGGAGCAAACCCCAGCACTACCAAACATAAATAAGAAAGGTGCAAAGAAATGTAAAACTACTAAGATGAGAATTACAAGGAAATGTCTACGGAAAACTGTATTCAATATGGTTGAAAGTAGCTTGTTAGCTGGGCACCAGTGGCTTACACCTGTATTCCTAGATACTCAGGAGGCTGAGATCTAACATCACGGTTCAAAGCCAGCCTGGGAAGGGAAGTCCATGAAACTCTTATCTCCGGATTAACTACCAGAAAATCAGAAGTGGCACTATGGCTCAAAGTGGTAGAGTGCTAGTGTTGAGACAGTGCTCAGACAGTGCCCAGGCCCTAAGTTCAAGCCCTATAAGTAGCTTATTATTTGTATTTGTGTGTGTGTGTGTGTGTGTGTGTGTGTGTGTGTGTGTGTGTCCTAGGGCTTGAACTCAGGGCCTGGGCACTATCCCTGAACTTTTGTGCTCAAGGCTTGTGCTCTATCACTTGAGCCCCAGCTCCACTTCCAGCTTTCTGGATGGTTAAGTGGAGTTAAGGAGTTAAGAGTCTCATGGACTTTTTTGCCTGGGCTGGCATAAAATCCTGATCCTCAGAGCTGAGCCTCCTGAGTAGTAGGTGTGAGCCACCAATGCTCAGCAGTAGCTTATTATTTAACCCTATAGGAACATTGATAAAAGCATATTATTAATAAATTATTGACAATTTAGGGGCTGGGGATATAGCCTAGTGGCAAGAGTGCCTGCCTCGGATACACGAGGCCCTAGGTTCAATTCCCCAGCACCACATATACAGAAAACGGCCAGAAGCGGCGCTGTGGCTCAAGTGGCAGAGTGCTAGCCTTGAGCGGGAAGAAGCCAGGGACAGTGCTCAGGCCCTGAGTCCAAGGCCCAGTCCAAGGCCAAAAAAAAAAAATAAATAAAATAAATAAATAAATTATTGACAATTTAGAATTCATAGAAAATGAATTGCTTTTATATGTTGACTTCATGATTGAATTTTTTGCCCCCCCGAATCAAATTATTAAAAAAAGAGACATTTAATTCAGTTATTGAAGTAATTCTGGTATTAAAATCTATTTTATC
The DNA here is from genome assembly GCF_023159225.1 of Perognathus longimembris pacificus. Taxonomy (NCBI): domain Eukaryota; kingdom Metazoa; phylum Chordata; class Mammalia; order Rodentia; family Heteromyidae; genus Perognathus; species Perognathus longimembris. The sequence goes on from NC_063176.1 coordinate 37,994,022, forward strand.
TACTATGAAATTTGTAAAATCTAAAGAGAGGTCAAGCATTTTAGTAAAAATTTGTCATTCAAATTTTGATATGCTGCAAGATTATGGGCTGCATGAAGTCTGTAGCCTTATAGGTCTTTTTTCTTTAAGAAGTAACAAAATTGGGCTGGGATGTATGTAGCACAATGGCAAAGCACTTGCCAAGCAAGCGCAACATCCTGGGTTTGATCCCAGTACTAAAAAAGGAAAGATTTTTTTAAAAGCACAATTTAAAAACAAACAAACAAAAAGTAACAACATGTCTACTAATTTTCCCATGGACTATATTGTTGCAATGGTAATATTTTGGCTATATTAAGTTAAATATTATTTAGACTAATGTCACTTGCTCCTTTTCACTCTTAAAATGTGGTAATAAATAAATAAAATACAGTTAGTGGGTCCCCCCTCCCCCCAGTACTGAGGTTTGATCGCAGGACTTCGTGCTCACTCAGCTTGCTTGCTCCGTTGGTGCTCTACCATTTTCATCATTTTGCTTGTTATTTTGAAGATCCTAGCCTCTTAGTAGTGTGGATTATACATGTGAGCCACCAGAACCCAGCTGGTAGAAAACTTCTATTTGCATCTACAGCTTGCAGTTGTTTTCTATGAGAGAGCTCTGACTTCACTCAGCTTCGAAGCACGCTGCTGCTTCTCTTCAGCATGGAGAAGGGCACTGCACACTACAGATTGATGCCAGGTCAAGAGTTCACGTGCAAGGACGTGCACCATTTCATGCATGAACGTTCAAAATGGTACCACGGCTGGAAGGAGAGCAACTCAGGCTTTCTGAACCTAAAGCTCCCAACCCCCCCATTTCTTTGACAGCAAAGACTCCTTCTGATGTGGTTCTTTATCATCCCTGGGCTAAAGTCTCATACCTGTACAGGTACTCAAAGATCTTTACTGAATACACATGGAACAGATTTTTATCAGAGACTTGGGAAGGCCACAGGATAATTAATAATAATAATGCCACAGGTTAATAATAATGATGATAATAATAATAATAATTATAGGACCCAGAAAAGAGTTCACTTTTATTACTGACATTAGAAATGTAATTTTCCCATAATAGGAAAGGTAGGTGGGAAGTAAGCAAGCACTAAGAGTCCTAGAAAGGAATAAAAAGAAAAGAAAGAAAAACTAAGCATGCTTATCCCTGGATAAGCATTGTTTATTCAAGCATTTATTATTTATTGAAGGACTGTTCATACCACAATGTGGCCACAGGTTAATTAAACAATACCTTGGAAAGATGCCACACTTTTACCTAGCACTTGACCAGAACTAGGAGGCTCGGGAATAAAACCTTCACTACCTGCGGTCCCGACATACCTGTTGCCGGGTGGGGCACAGAGCTCGGCGTAGTACTTGATCTTGGGCTCTGTCCCACTGGTTCTCATGGTGGCCACACCGCCATTCACAAAGGTGAATGTGATCATCTGGCTGCTCTTACTAGTGGGAAGAACCTAGGAATGAATTCATACACATTGTTACCTACTTCCATTGTAACACAAGCCCTTATGGCCTAGCCAATCCTTCCCTCTGGATAAGCAAGAAAATCATGCCAAAGAAATATACTGTGTAGAAAAGAACTTTTCCTGTATGAGTGTGTGTGTGTATATGTGCACGCACGCATGCAGGCACGCATGTGCTGGTACTGGGGCTTGAACTCTGAAACTTGTACTCTTCCTTGGATTTTTTTTTTTTTTTTTGCTAGTTATGGGACATGAACTCAGGGCCTGAGCACTGTCCCTGGCTTCTTTTTGCTCAAGGCTAGCACTCTACCACTTGAGCCACAGCGCCACTTCTGGCTTTTTCTATATATGTGGTGCTAAGGAATCGAACCCAGGGCTTCGTGTATATGAGGCAAGCACTCTACCACTGGGCCACTTTCCCAGCCCCTTGCTTGGATTTTTTTGTTCAAGTCTGAAACTCTACCACTTGAGCTGCAGTTCCCCTTACAACTTCTTGTTAGCTATATGGAAGTTAAGAGTCTCTTGGATTTGTCTGCCTGGGATGACTTTGAACCATAATCCTCAGGCCTCAGCATCCTGAGCAGCTAGGATTATAGGCATGAGCCACCAGCACCTGGTAAGAAAAAAAAAAACTCACTCATGTGAATGATTACTATGCAGTAATAATAGTGTAAGAACATTAAGTAACTTTGTAGACTAGATTTTTACCTCCCTTGATCTACTGAAGTTACTAAAGCTTTATTCAAATGAAAATGTATCATTTCACAAGAAACTGATTTCAAATGAATTAATAATGCACTAAAAATTACAAAGTGCAACTTTTTATTGTGTTTAAGTAGTTGTATAAAGGAATTGCCTCTCAACAAAGCAGTTTGTGAAAACAACGCATCTTGATCAATGTCATATCTTTCAATATTCTCACAAAGTGAAACTTTGCCAAATAAAGGTTCATAAGGATTTTTTAAAAATAAAGCTCTGGCTGCTGTATTTGTAGCTGACAGCTCCCTAAACTCCACTGGAATGATAACAGATGTAATTTGCTAACCATAAACAGAAGGAAAGAGGATATGATAGTTGATTGTCTCTCAGTGACAAGTCGAACATACCCAACAACCCATAAATACAAACCAGCACACATCACCATGATGTCTGAGAGCATCAAGTTTAGAAAAAAATTCCTAAAATCTCCCCAGAGAGGAAAAAAGCAAGGGCTGAGCACCAGTGGCTCATGCCTGTAATCCTAGCTGGTCAGGAGGCTGAGATCTGAGGATTGTGGTTCAAAGCCAGCCTAAGCAGGAAAGTCTTATCTCTAATTAACCACCAGAAAACCAGAAGTGGCGCTGTGGCTCAAAAATGATAGCGTACTAGCCTTGAGTGAAAAAGCTCAGGGACAATGCCCAGGCCCTGAGTTCAAGTCCTACAACCAACAAAGAGGGGAAAAAAAGGAAGAAAAACAAGTTATGAAGAAATGGCTAAGTATGGCACTGACATCTCTGTATGCAGTATACAGCAGGCCTCAACTACTGGCTGAAGGAAGAAATGAGTGGATGCTTAAGGTAATGCTGGAAAGCCAAGCTGTAATGGAGCAATGCTTTAAAAAATGAGTCAAAGTATGAGGACATAATTGGATATTTCCAGAACTAAATGCTCCTAAAACTTGACCCCACCTCTTTTTTTCAGGAAGCCATTAGCGGATGTAATACAGGAAAATAAATAAAAAGAAAGCCAGGGTGTTCAGAATAGGAGTCTCAGCCATGGCAATTGGCATTCTCAGGATGACATTTGGAGAAAACAGCTAGCATAACCTGGATGAGGGAGAGTGTATGGGGGGAGGGGTAGAGTGGGAGTCCACTGGAGATAAAATGGAGACTCCAAAATAGCAGAATCCTTTGATCACATGGAAAATATTACCAAGAGTCATTTGAAAGATTTAGGAAGAGCTGGGGACAGCTGGATGGATATCGAGGCAAATGAAAGGACAAAGCAACTGTTAATTACAGAAAATACATTTTTTTCTCAAAGAAAGTAAGCCTCACCAAGAATATACTATTAGCTAAGCAGCAGGCCACAGTAATACTTACCATAATGATAAAAGCTTGGAATCTTCCAGGGGCTGGTGAATCACACCTGTAATTCTAGTTATTCAGGAGGCTGAGATCTGAGAATTGAAGCTCAAATCCAGCCCAGGCAGAAAAGTCTATGAGACTCTTATCTGCAATTAATGAGCAAAAAGAAAAATGGCTCAAGTGATGGAGCCCCAGCTTTAGTGCAAAAGCTAATGAACAGTGCCCAGACCTTCAGCTTAAGCCCCAGTACCAGCAACAAAAATAAAATAAAATAAAATAAAATAAATGTAGAATCTGATTTGGTAGGGCAGAGTGGGGAGTATGTAATGCAGGAAGTATAAGAACCAAATCCTAACTGCAAGATACAATATGGAAACACTAGAAGAAATAAGAGTGGAAGTTGGGTTGGCCAGCAGGTGGCAGTTTTCCTCATAGCCCTTTTAAGACCATGGACACAAATGAAAATTAAAAAGGTAAATACAAGCTGGGTCTTGGTGGCTCACACCTATAATCCTAGCTACTCAGGAGGCTGGGATCTGAGGATCGCAGTTGGGAAGCCCGTCCAGACAGGAAAGGCCATGAGACTCATCTCCAATTAATCACCTAAAAACTGGAAGTGGAACTGTGGTTCAAAGTGGTAGAGCACTAGCCTTGAGCAAAAAAGCTTGGGAACAGCACCTAGGCTCTGAGTTCAAGCCCCATAACTGACTTAAAAAAAAAAAAAAGGTAATGATCAAGAAGACATCTACCACCTCATTCCCATTATCCTTCTATTCTCATATCCCCATTTTACTTCTAATCTTTTGTCACAGTACTCCTCGGTCTCCCCTTTGGCTGTAATGAGGGGACCCATTTGGCATGAAGAATGCAAAGATATGCTTTAGAACATGTGCATTTAGAGGCTAGGGTAAAACTAATCAGAAAGTGAGTAGTGATTCTTTCAGAGTGGATCAGTTGCGTCAGCATCCGTGTGTTCTGGAAATTTGTTAGCTATAAAACTCTTAGTCTCCCCCATTGCAGACAGAACAATCAAGAAACTCCCTCCAGGGCTGGGGATATGGCCTAGTGGCAAGAGTGCTTGCCTCGTATACATGAGGCCCTGGGTTCGATTCCCCAGCACCACATATACAGAAAATGGCCAGAAGGGGTGCTGTGACTCAAGTGGCAGAGTGCTAGCCTTGAGCAAAAAGAAGCCAGGGACAGTGCTCAGGCTGAGTCCAAGCCCCAGGATTGGCCAAAAAAAAAAAAGAAACTCCCTCCAGGGTAGGCTGCAAACCACTGTAGGGTTTTTTGTTTGCTTTGTTTGTGACAGTAGCTGGGATGCCTCAAGCTCCCAATCCTCCTGCTTCCGATGGGTATGCCACCTGGTTTGTCTAGCATTTTGTTTTAGCTAGTCCTCTATATGACTCGAATGTTCCTCAGTTGAGAATTACTGATAAATTTCCTATGTCTCAAGTGATGGCCCTGGTACCATCAACCATCCAATGACCACGAAAAGCCCTTTTAGGTCTAGCCCATACGTTGTCATTGTTCATATACTGTATAGCTTATTTATAAAACTAGCCTTAATCCATGAAATAGATTAGGTGAATTTCTTCAAATTATTGGGAAAAAAAGAAAAAGCAAATAGTAAAGAGTTCAATTGATAGGAATAGTACTTACTGCTTTTTTATCAGATTGGCTGTCATCGTATCCAGTTGTAAGGTCCCTAATGGCAGAGATTTCAAATTTTCCACAAGTTTTTGGATAATTATTCTCCCCATCATAGTTTCTTAGGTTTCCAAATAATTTTTGAATGGTGCCTTGATCATGGCAGATAAAATATGAAGCTTTGGTAATATGGTAGCCATACCTAAAACAATACCAATTCATGAAAATGAACAACAAATAACTCTGCAGTGTAACACATAATATACTGTCATCCATTTATTCTAAAACACAAGAAATAAACAGCCAAAACTTTAAAGTTGCCTAGTATTTAAAAGCAGGTCTAGCCCAGGTGCTGGTGGCTCACATCTGTAATCCTCGCTACTCAGGAAGCTAAGGTCTGAGAATCACAATTTGAAGACAACCCAGGCAGTCCACTCTTTCCTCCAATTAACCAGCAAAAAAGTAGAGCTGTGACTCAAGTAGTAAAGCACCAGTCTTGAGCAAAAAATCTAAGGGACAGTACCCAGGCCCTGAGTTCAAGACCCAGTACTTGCCCATACACACAAAAAGAAATGGAACCATCTACCCCAGGATCAGTTTGTATTTGTAAATTCAAGGTTTATTGGAAGGCAGTCGCGCCACATGATGTCTCTAGAACTTTCTGCACGGTGTAGGCAGAGTTCAGAACTTGCCAAGAAGATTGACCAGATGTCACTGAAATTGCAGGTGGACTAGTAGTAAATGGTTAAACATCAAAAGGAAAAGGTGATCTAATTTCTTACAAGAAATAGAACCTTTCACTCAACTATGAACACTAGAAAGCATCTTTGTATCTCATGCCCAAGAAGATAATAAAACATTGGAACATATTACTTCAGTCAAACAGTCAGGAGAGACTTACTCCACATAGATGGCCTTCAGCTGCTGAGACAGAGACAAACTCTTGGCTGCTAGAAAGCTCGCCAATTCTGCACTTATGACAGCAGCACTGACTCCATCTTTGTCCAGGACGAAAGGGCAGCACATGTACCCTGCAGAGACACATGTCAGACAGACAGACAGACAGACAGACACACACACACACACACACACACACACACACACACACTTAAGAGTGGGCTCCTTAACTACATGGTGTCCAGCTTCATGCTATAAGCATCCTGGCTTCTGCACATTACAAGTGGTACAGTATGGAGTATATGCATATTTCTCATTATCCCCATAGGTTAAGAATTGAACCCAGTAGCCAGGCACCAGTGGCTTATACCTATAACTCTAGCTACTCAAGAGACTGAGACCTAGAGGATTATGGTTTGAAGGAAGCCCAAGTAGAAAAGTCTGTGAGACTCCATCTTCAGTTAGCCAGCAAAATTCTAGAGTGGAGGCATGGCTTAAGTGGCAAAGCTCCCACTTATTTACATGCTTAACACTCAGGATCACTTCTTACCAATAGCTTCTTCGAATGCAAATAAGACAGTCTTCCCTTGGTGTATTAGCTGTTTGGCTCTGTTCCCCATCCACTTAAAACCAGTTAATGTTTCCTAAAGAGATGATATAAAAGGAATAGAAATGCCTTAGATCCTCCCCAGAGCAAAAAAACAAGGAAACTGTGCTGGTCCCATAAGCACCTTACCTCAAAGTGGAAGCCCTCCTTTAAGGCAATGGCCCGCAAGATTTTGGAGGACACGGTGCTGGATAGCATGTATGTGTCTTTGAGGGCACTGCGATCTGGGTTCTTTTCTTTCCAACATGTAAAGAGCCACCAGCCCAAGAGGGCGCCCAGCTCATTGCCTGAAAATACTCTCCACTCACCACTGTAAAAAAAAAAAAAAAATAACAAAACATTCATTTCAGTGAGCTGCAGGAAGGCATTAGAAGTCACTGGGGGGCTGAGAATCTGGCCTAGTGGTAGAGTGCTTGCCTAACATATATGAAGCCCTGGTTTCGATTCCTCAGTACCATATATACAGAAAAAGCCAGAAGTGGCGCTGTAGCTCAAGTGGTAGAGTACTTGAGCAAGAAGCTAGGCACAGTGCTCAGGCCCTGAGTTCAAGGCCCAGGACTGAGGGGGTGGGGGCGTAGAAGTTACTGGGATATGAAAGCTAAGCCAACAAGGCTCAGTAGGTTTGCTGCAAGAATTACATCACTGATCAGAAATGTCATTGCCATTTCACACATATTCCAGAGCTACCACGTATCTGTCGGTATGCTTAGACAAACATCCCCTCTGATGATCATATATAATAAGCATGGCTGAGAGACCTGGAATGAGCTTATTTTCATCTTTGGCAAAGGCTTTGTTGAACTGATTCTGTATCCCTTCGTGCAAACTCTGTGGTCCACTTTGTCTCACACTGTGCCAGCACCCCACAGATATTCTTCTGTCTGTTGCATTCCTAATTCAAACCCACAAATACAGAACTGCATAGCAGCAGACTCAATTTACCTTCAACTCAATTATAAAATGAGAGACGCTCACAAAGTCATTTCAATTGCAATAGGCTGTTTTGTCTACACTATGTGTGCCAGCATGTGTCCTCCCCATTAAAGAACAACATCTTACTTTTGTGAGAGGATGTGCAAAATCAATGGAAAACATTCCCACTGAAACTGGATTCATTCTCCCCAGGAACATGTCATGACTAAAATCTCATTGTTTGTGTTTCCCATTTTCTAATCACAAGTAATTTCACCTGTCTTGCTTTTCTGCCACAGCAAGTCGATCGGCATCCGGGTCATTTGCTAAAATGATGTTGGCTTTGATTTTGTCAGCCAAAGCAAAAGATAAAGTCTGAAAAATAATAGGACAATAAGTGATCACTTAACATTGAGAGAACCAAGATAGTTTTAGTTTTGACACAGGTTCAGGTCTTTAATAGTTCGTTTTATTTCTGGAGCTACCTGCTCTTGACTATCCTAAGATGGAGGTCAAGATAAGGAGGGCAATGTGTGTGGCTCACACTTGATCTGCAATTCAGCCTACATGGGACAGGGTGCTGAACTGGTTTTGTAGGCCTTATTGTGTGGCTATCTTCATAAACCTTCACCGATCTTCACTCAATATCTTGATTATCTGACTGCAAAAACTGTTAAGTGAACTAGACACAGTGACTCACACCTATAAGCAGAGACAGGAGGGGCAGAAATAGGAAGATGACAAAGACAGCCTTGGGCAAAAAGATACCAAGACTCTATCTCAAATGACATGCCAGGAGTGATGGCTCACACCTGCAAACACAGCTACATAAGAGGCACAGAAAGAATGATGGCAGTCTGACGCTGACCTTGGGCAAAAGTGTCAGACTCTATCTGAAAAATAACTAACACACAGGAGAGTTAGGGGGTATATGGCTCAAGTGGTAGCATGCTTGCCTACCAAGTGTCAGGCCCTGAGTTCAAAATCCAGTACTGTCAAAAAAACATCTTAGATGTAACATAATTTGAAATAACACTCCTTCTTATCAGAAGCATATGAATTAAAGGAATAAAAGGTCATGATATTTAAAAAAAAAATTCCATTCTACTACTGTTACTTTCTGGCATTCAGGAAATAACAGCAAATTATATTTGAATCAAATCAAATTAAATTAAAAGCATTGCTTAGATTTCAACTCTTCTACCCATCTGGATGCTAAGATGTCTAATTTGAAAGTTTCATTAAGAAATTAAACTACAAGTCCGGCACTGGTGGCTTATAAATGTAACCTAGCTACTCAGGACCTATAATCTGAGGGACTATGGTTAGAGGTTCTCTTGACTCCATCTTCCAAACAGCAAAGCAAGGCTGGAGCATGTCTCAAGTGGTGTAGTGTCAGCTAAGCAAGCCAGGAAACTTCAAGGCCCCAAGTTCAAACCCTAATAGCATCCAAAAATAATAAAAATAAAATAAGGATCATAAAGTAGGCTTAGCTACGTGGGAGGCTGAGATTGGGAGAATCATGGATGGAGGCCAGCCCAGGCACAAAAGTTCTTGAGACATCTTCTCAGTTGAGAGCTGGATGTGGTGAGTGTAACTATAATCTTAGCTAGAAGGAACTGAGAATCACTAGATTGAGGGGGTGGAGAACCCTCCATGGCAAATTTAAGGAGTTTTTTAAAAAGGGCTAGAAGCCAGTGCTCGTGGCTCCCACCTGTAATCCTAGCTATTCAGCAGGCTGAGATCTGAGGATCATGGTTTGAAGACAGCCAGGGCAACAAAGTCCCTGAGACTCTTATCTCCAATAAATTACTCAGAAAAAGCTGGAAGTGGTGCTGTGGCTCAAGTGGTAGAACACTAGCCTTAAGCACAAAGAGGCTCAGGGACAGTGCCCAGGACCTGAGTTCAAGCCCTAGGACCAGCCAAAAAAAAAAAAAAAGGAGGCTGGAGGTATGGCTCAGTAATTTAGTGCTTACCTCAAAAGTATGAGGCTCTGGGGAGAATTTTTTTAAAAAATCAAAAAGGTGAAATTAATGACTGAACCACGTATATTTCCAATGATGAAATTAGTTTCTTCAGTTCAATGAAAACACATAAAAACGTACTTGACTGGCTAGTAAATTTTAAAATAGGATGAGGGGGGGGAAATCTAGATTTTATTATTTAATAAAAGTAGGTTACCAAGACACCTTTACCCTCTTCAGGGTTGGGGTACTTGACAGTTGGGAACTGGGGATCAGGCTCTCTCTGCTGGGGAACAGCTTCCGGGGGAACCAGGTCAAAAGCCTTGAAAGCCGACTGCACGAAGCCATGCCCCACTCCGTGAACTGACGTGTGCACAAACTTCACTTTGGCTTCCTTGTTCACATTCCTGGGATAAAGTGACAAGACATACAAATAGCACTCCGAAAACACATCCAAGTACCAACTAGTCAGATTCAAGACTGGAATATCCATGTAGCAAGAAGGGAGAATACAGCTGGGCGCTTTGTGGCTCATGCCTGTAATCCTAGCTATTCAGGAGGCTGAGATTTGAGAATCATGGTTCAAAGGTCAGTCTAGGCAAAAAAGTCCACAAGACTCTTATATCCAATTAAATCATACAAAAGCCTGAACTAGGGGTATGGTATGTGGTAGAGCACCAGCCTTGAGTGGAAAAAAGCCAAGCAAGAGCACAAGGCCCTGAGTTCAAGACCCAGTACCAGCACCCAAGGGGAAGCTAAAAGAAATAGAACATCTACTTGCTCTCTAAATACATTGACCTTTCTCCAGTATGTGCAGGTTTTAGATTTTACTCTGCAATTATTTCTGGCAAGTCCAATGACTTTCCGATTGAGTGATATGGAAGAGCTGGTTTTCCCAGAGTGGGGTGCCACCAAGAACCCCAGCTCTGGTTCCAGGAGGAAAGCTGCATCTGCTCATATGGTGCTGTCTGAGCTGGGCTCCAGGGTTCCATGTGTTCTTTGGTAGACTCAAAAATGATTTTCTTTTCTTTTTTTTTTTTTGGCCAGTCCTGGGCCTTGGACTCAGGGCCTGAGCACTGTCCCTGGCTTCTTCCCGCTCAAGGCTAGCACTCTGCCACTTGAGCCACAGCGCCGCTTCTGGCCGTTTTCTGTATATGTGGTGCTGGGGAATTGAACCTAGGGCCTCGTGTATCCGAGGCAGGCACTCTTGCCACTAGGCCATATCCCCAGCCCCTCAAAAATGATTTTCAAGTGTCTCTTTCATGAATTATCCCATACATATGAAAAATAGATTTCCTTTGCTACGTAAAATGCTGTTTGGTAAAGTATCATGAGCCAGGGATTCAATATCATAGATAACAACAAAATAAAAATTAACAGAAGTTACAGAAAAATAATTATAAGGCTTGTAGGAACGTCTAAAGCTTTCATTGCTATAAGCTCAAGTTACCTATTTCTCTTGTGGAAATGCATAAACGGACAAGGTTCATTTTCTCTGAGAGAACAATGGTTTAAAATAAACACATACTTAAATAATATGCTTCTGGGGGGACAAAGCTGATATACAAAATCTCTCGGCTATTAAAACACACCAGAAAGTTACACTATTTAGAGGTTAGGGCACTAGATGGAAAAATGGCAGATTAAGCTGGGCATAGGAGTATATGCCTATAATCTCAGCACTCAGGAGGCTGAGGCAGGAGGATTGCAAGTTTGAGGCTAACCTGGGCTATACAGCAAGACACTGCTCAAAAAATAAAGGTAGATTAAACAAGTGCACAAGTGGAATAGTGCTCTGTGTTTAATATACTCTGGCTGGACTCTGAATGTAAATCCTAGTGTCCCACCACTTCTAGTGTGTGTGTGTGTGTGTGTGTGTGTGTGTGTGTGTGTGTGTGTGTGTGTGTGTGTGTGTGTGTATTGACCTATGAGACAATTCATAGTATTGGTATAGCCACAACTTTCCATTAAAAAAAGACCATAAAAGCTACTTTCTTGTGTCATAGCCCCATACAAAAATTAAAAAAAATCAATACCAGAAAATATACCATTAATACCAGTAAATATAAGCATAAAAGTTCTAGAAAAAAAATTTCCTGCCAGGCACCTGTGGCTCACATTTGTATTCCTAGCTACTCAGGAGGCTGAGATCTGAGGGTCATGGTTCAAAGCCAGCCCAGGTAGGAAAGTCAGTAAGACTCTTATCTCCAATTGATTAACCCCCAGACAACTGGAAGTTGTGCTGTGGCTCAAAGTGGTAGAGAGTTAGTCTTGAGCAAAAAGAACTTAGGGACAGGACCTGGGCCCTGAATTCAAGCCCCCTGACTGAAGAAAAACAAAAAACAAACCAAAATAATAATTTTCCTTATAATCTAAATGTAGAGTAAGTCTTTAAGTCAGAAACCATACATAAAAAGTCTTTAAAATATTGGTAATTTCTTTTTCTTCTTGTTCCAGTACTTGGGCTTGAACTTAGGGCCTTGGCACTGTCACTGAGACTTTTTGCTTAAGGCTTGTGCTCTACCATTTGAGCCATAGCTCTCCTTCTGACTTTTTAGTGGATAACTGGAAATAGGAGCCTCATGGACTTTCCTGCACAAGCTGGCTTTGAACCTCAATCAATGCTCAGATTTCAGCCTCCTGAGGAGCTAGGATTACAGGCATGAGCCAATCTGAAGCCTGGATAATATTAGCAAAAATAGTTCAAAGTACAACACTTCAACTTAAAAAAAATGAATCAAAAGTAACAACAGTAGAGACAATATTTTAAATGGATAAAACAATCCTAAGCAGAAAGAACAGTGCTGGAGGAATTACAATACCAAACTTCAAGCTGCCATTATAAAGCTATAGTAATAAAGACAGCTTGGTATTGGCACCGGAACAGGCCTGAAGACCAATGGAACAGAATTGAAGACCCAGAAATGAACCCACAGAACTATGTCTACTTAATCTTTGATGAAGGAGCTAAAAAAATAGTCTGGAAGAAAGATAGCCTCTTTAACAAATGGTGCTGGCAAAACTGGTTCAACACATGCAACAAACTAAAACTAGATTCTTATATATCACCCGGCACCAAAATCAATTCCAAATGGACCAAATACCTCGAAACCAAAACAGATACCCTGAAAACACTAAAGGAAGGAGTAGAAGAAACACTTGGGCTCCTTGGCACAGGACAGAAGTTCCTTAACAAAGACCCAGAAATGCTACAAATCAAAGAAAGGTTGGACAAACGGGACTGCATCAAACTGCAGAGCTTCTGCACGGCAAAGGATATAGCTCGCTAGATAAACAGAAAACACACAGATTGGGAAAAGATCTTTACCAGCCATACAACGGACAAAGGCCTCATATCTAAAATATGTGCAGAACTAAAAAAATTACATTTCTCAAAAACAAAACTGCAAAGAAATAATAGCCCTCTCAACAAGTGGGCTAAAGACTTAAAAAGAGACTTCTCTGATGAGGAAATGAGAATGGCCAAGAGACATATGAAAAAGTGCTCTACATCACTGGCCATAAAAGAAATGCAAATCAAAACAACACTGAGATTCCCTCTCACCCCAGTAAGAATGTCCTATATCAATGTCCTATATCAAAACTATAGAATGTCCTATATCAAAACTAACAATGACAAATGTTGGAGGGGATGTGGTCAAAAGGGAACCCTACTTCATTGTTGGTGGGAATGTAAACTGGTTCAGCCACTCTGGAAAGCGGTATGAAGATTCCTCAGAAGGCTAAACATAGAGCTCCCCTATGACCCAGCAGCCCCACTTTTGGGCATCTACCCAAAAGACCACAAACAAGAACACACTAAAGCCACCAGCACAACAATGTTCATCGCAGCACAAATGTCATAGCTAAAATATGGAACCAACCCAGATGCCCCTCAGTAGACGAATGGATCAAGAAAATGTGGTACATATACACAATGGAATTTTATGCCTCTATCAGAAAGAATGACATTGTCCCATTCATAAGGAAATGGAAGGACTTGGAAAAAATTATACTAAGTGAAGTGAGCTAGACCCAAAGAAACATGGACTCTATGGTCTCCCTCATAGGGAATAATTAGCACAGGTTTAGGCTAGTCACAGCAGAGGATCACAAGAGCCCAATAGCTATACCCTTATGAACACATAAGATGATGCTAAGTGAAATGAACTCCATGTTATAGAAACGATTGTTATATCACTGTTGTAATTACTTACAACATGTGATGTGAAACCGTAGCTTCTATTATTGATGACCCTCTTGTATCCCCTTCCTGTGGTTGTACCTGTACTATTTCTGTATCTTATCTGAGTACGTTGGAAACTGTATATACTGGTATCAGAACTAGGAAACTGAAAGGGAATACCAAAATTGAGAGACACGGGGTAAAAAGACAAATGACTACAAAAGCAATACTTGCAAAACTGTTTGATGTAAATCAACTGAACAACTCATGGGGGGAAAGGGAAAGGGGAAGGGGGAGGGGGGAATGAGGGAGGAGGTAACAAAGAATACAAGAAATGTATCCAATGCCTAACGTATGAAACTGTAACCTCTCTCTGTACATCAGTTTGACAATAAAAATAAAAAAATAAATGGATAAAACAAGCTTTCTATATAGGTGGAAGTTTCCCAAACAAGAGCTAAACACATAGAAAAATATATAGCTGTTATTGTCACCTATGCAATCTAGAAAAAGGAGGACTTTAATGATGATGATCCTGGGGAGGACCATCCCATCATGCACTGGTAGTGCTATCCCATTGCTTGTGAGAGCTTCAACTGCTATAATATTTTGGAGGATTGTGTGGTAACCATTGCTAACTTTGTAGATGCATGTAGGACTCCTTTCTTGTTATTTTTGTGGTGCAGAAGATGGTACCCAGGATCTAGTGCATGCTAGACAAGTGGCTCTAGCACTGAGTTACACATCTGGTTCTAATGCATATATAATTCTGATCAGAAAACAATTTTACACACACACACAGAACTATGAGCTGGATGCTGGCTCTGTTTCTCCTTGCAGTCACAAAAACTGACAAATTGTTTATCAGACAGACACAGGCAAAGTTCCCAGGAGTGTTTTGTTTGGAGTATGCATGGTGAAAACATGGTGCCCACATTTACAAATTAGGGGGCTTCTCTTGGGGAGGAAAAAGGATCCTTTTCAATACCTTTTAGTAAATTTTGTGTTTGTTGGATTTTTGTTTTGTGACAGTATTGAGGCTTGAACTCAGGAACTCATGTGCTCCCTTGACTTTTTCCGTCAAGATTGGTGTTCTACCACTTAAACCACAGTTCTACTTCCAGGTTTTTGCAGGTTAACTGGAGATAAGAATCTCTTGGGTCTTTCCTGCCAAGGCTGTCTTTGAACCTCAATCCTTAGATCTCTGCCTCCTGATCAGATAAAAAAATCTAATATACATTTATGTTGACATAGACACACAGGTACACCCACCCATAAATGTGTGCATCTACAATAGATCAGCAAATAATAGCCCATAGGCTGGCAGCCTGCTTTTGAATATGAAGCTGCAATTTCACTACCTCCCTGACAGGTTACTACAAAAAATTGGCCAGTGGAGAAAGGGCCCGTGGAACCTGCCAAGCTGGAAGTATTTACTATCTGTCTGTGGAAGAAAAGTTGGTCAATCCCTGATGCTGAGTCCCTGGAACGAATCACTCCAGTGTATGTACCACCTAAAGAACAGAAGTCAAAGGACATTGATAGAACTTGGTTCTGGTTGAATCACATTAAGGGAACTCCCTCAGGATCAGTGCCGAACAATTCAGTTACCTGTGAAAACAGTATTTTTTAAGGTCTTCAAAGTAGTCCTTATTGATGGCGGCACTGGGGTTGTGAAGCAGGGGGCTGCTGTCAATGACAGAGTCATCCCAAGCCTGAGGCCAGGGCTCCAGGTTTTCTTCAATAGCTTGAGAAATCCCTTTATCATGGGGAGAGATGATCTGGGCTCCATTGTCCCAGTAGACCTAGGGAAAACAGAAATGCTTTCAGGAGGTCCCGTGCAGGGATGGGCTGCCCACAGAAGGGCCACGAGTGGACACAGGAAAGTACCTTGTAACCGTTGTCTTCCTTTGGATTGTGGGAGGCGGTGATCATGATCCCAGCACAAAGTTTCAAATGTGACACTGTGTAGGGCTGAAACAGAGCAACAGAGTGTTGTTTTTGTTTTTATTTAAAAAAAAGACTAGATAGACTTGAACTGTCTATTGCACACTGTTGCCTACTCATTTCCCTTCTCATAAACACAAAGTGTATCACAAAGTGCCATTCAGGATTTTTGAGCCACGCCTAAGCAATATAGAGGTGTCTCCCCATTATCTCCACTAGGGCTGTGTGCCATTTCAGTTACCAATAATGTAAATACTTATCTCTTTCAAAAGAGAGGGGAGAGGGACCACCTTCTCATAGCATGTTGTTATTCACATTCTGTTTATTATTAGCTATTATTGTTAATCACTTATTGGGCCTACTTTATAAAATGCACGTGCTCATAGGTCTGTGTGCATAGGGCAATGCACAGGACACACAGGGGTCCATACTGTGTTTTTAGGCATCCACTGGTTTTCAAACCTTCCTCTGCTCCCTGCCACATCCAAGCAGAGCCAACTGTATCCTATCATCCCTGGAACTATCTGGCTGTCCCAGACCTCAGGATGTGCATCCTAATAAGGAAGGTGAGGATATTCTCAGTTGCCTTCTTCTCCCCCATCTTTTACTTGAGAGGGCTAGGAAGCCCTCAGACAAAAAGATGATCCACATCTTCATTTGACATTCTTTACTTTTTTTTTTTTTGCCAGTCCTGGGGCTTGAATTCAGGGCCTGAGCACTGTCCCTGGCTTCTTTTTGCTCAAGGCTAGCACTCTGCCACTTGAGCCACAGTGCCACTTCCGGCTTTTTCTATATATGCGGTGCTAAGGAATTGAACTCAGGGCTTCATGTATAGGAGACGAGCACTTTACCACTAGGCCATATTCCCAGCCCCATTCTAGATTCTTCTAAAGCTTTAGCTCAGGAGACAAGCTTAAATATTTCATTTATTCTCTCCAAGCCATTCCCTTCTCTTCTTTCTCATTTGCTTCTAACGAAAAGGCTGAGAAGATGGAGAGAGAATACTCTCAGGTGGCTCATTCATCTCATACCAGGGTTCAAGATGATTCCCTGAGTTTTGACTTAGCTGCCTTCTTTTTCCTTTTTTGTGTGTGGGTCCTGGGGCTTGAAATCAGGGCTTTTGTGCAAAAAGGCTAGCACTCTATCACTTGAGCCACAGTACCACTCCCAGCTTTTTTAGTGCTTAATTGGAGATAAGAGTCTCATGAACTTTCTCTACCCAGGCTGGTCTTGAACCTCGATCCTCAGAAGTCAGCCTCCTGAGCAGCTAGGATTACAGGCATGAGCCGGTGGTGCTCAGAGTTAGCTGTCATCTTTACAATGCTACAGTAGAGGAGAGGATTGGATTGTTCCTACTAGGGCTGCAAATGAGATGTGTGTGTGTGTGTGTGTGTGTGTGTGTGTGTGTATTTATTTATTTCCTGAAATTGGAACTGTCTGTCTCTTCCACCCTCCCACCAAGAATGACTGTAGTCCTTGTTCCCTTGGAAGTGTTGTCACATTGATCAAGTGTCCTGACAGGAAGGGCAGAGGCACTCTACAGTGTGGGAACTGACCAAGAAGCACTCCCACCTGATGCAAAAAGAATAGTTCTTCACACTTTGTAAAGATGACAATTAGGATACCAGAGCACATTGCAATTTTCTACTAACAATGAATCTTGGATGACTGTGACCTCCAGTGTCTTCTCGGTTATTTACAGCCTTGGGGGTGCTGAGGCTGACCTTGTCAGTGCACTGGAAGGCAGCACAAAATCGGGGAGGTGACGTCCTGAAGACCCTTCTGCTGCCCACTGTCAGGAACTGCACCCAGATACTGTTCTCTAAGACAGGTTCTCAGCACTGGGCCCGGCTCTCAGCACTTGTGTGAAAGCAACAGTGGTCACAACCCTCTGAGGGCTTTCTCTCCCTCCTTCTCTCTCTCTGTCTCTGTCTCTGTCTCTGTCTCTGTCTCTGTCTCTGTCTCTCTCTCTCTCTCTCTCTCTCTCTCTCTCTCTCTCTGTCTGTTTCTTTTTGTGCCGGCCCTAGGGCTTGAACTCAGGCCCTCATGTTCTAGCTTGGCTTTTGCACTCAAGGCTGGTGCTCTACTACTTGAACCATTCCTCCACTTGAGGCTTTTTTCTTGTACTCGGGTGCCCAGCCTGACTTCAAACCACAATCCTCAAATCTCGGCCTACTGAGTAGCTAGGATTATAAACATGAGCCACTTTGTTTAGAGGCTACTTCATTAAGAAGTTGAGAACAGTCTAGGATGAAGCAAGTGCGTATAAAGCTGATACACTAACCTGTCAAATATTCATAAGACAGAGTTTGAGATGAATTCAGATTTAGATCCAGGAAGTTTCCTAATTGTGACAGCTGGGATAAAGAATACTCACCAAATTAGAAAAGAAACCAAAAATGTTGTTCCAATTCACTAAAAATATTCTTAGAATGCAAGCATAGGAAAATTACACTGCTTTCTTTTGCAATTCTAGAGATGAAACCCAGGCCTTTATTCACATTACCACTGACCTATAGCCCCACCCCGGAACCATACCCTTAAAAAGATCAGTTGTGAGCTGGGGCTGGTGGCTCATGCCTGCAATCCTAGCTACTTAGGAGGCTGAGATCTGAGGATCACTGTTCAAAGCGAGACTGGGCTGGAAAATCCGTGAGACTCTTATCTCCAATTAACCACCAGCAAAAACAAGAAGAAGTGGCTTGTGGCTCAAGTGGGAAAGAACTAGTCTTGAGCTGAAGAGCTCAGGGACAGCGCCCAGGCCCAGATTTCAAGCCCCACCACCAACAAAATAAAATCAGTTGTGATGACTCAAAAGGTGAATACCAGAAGTAGAATGTATGTGAAACACATCTTTGTCTTTCCTGGACAGAGCTGCCCTTATGAATGCCAAGGAGCTCTTTGTCATGGAATATCTGGATCTCAACAGTACTAAAGCCTATAAAATTCAGCCATGTTCCATTTCTGATGCCAAAACAGGAAGTTAGAAAAGGAAATGATTAGCCTGTGGCTCTCACCTATAACCCTAGCCTCTTAGGAGACTGAGATCTGAATGTGGAAGTTTGAAGCCAGTCCAAGCAGGAGAAAGTCTGTGAGACTCTATCTCTAATTAACCACAAAAAACCTGGGAGTGGAACTATGGCTCAAATAATGGAGTACCAGCCTTGAGCAAAAAAGCTCTAGAACAGCACCCAGGCCCAGACTTCAGACAAAAAAGAAGGAAAGAAAAGGAAATGATCACTTACCACAAAGGGAGTGGGGGTTATATCAGCAAAGAGGTGCACAGGAATCCCCTGGCTGATGAACGTAGTTGCAGCAAGTCGAGCAAACCTAGAAATGCAGCAACAAGGAAGAAAAGGAGAGTCCGACTGTGACCATGGGGTGATGAAAGGAAGCAAGGCACACTGAACATACCTTGAGGCTGAAGACAGCAGTCAAGCAAGGAAATGTTTCTTATAAATATTTACCCTGACATGGACTATCAAAGCCAGAGAACCCTAGGAAGTCATCTGTTACCCCTTGCTTTTTACGGAAATAGGTCTAAAGACCAGGCATCAGCCCCTACAGCCAATGGCCACTTAGCACTAGACCCAAGCCTGTGCCCAGTTTTCAACTTTCCCTTCATCTCAGTCTACCTTAGTGCCTCTCACCTGAGCATCTGAAGTGGAGACAGGCTCAGCTATCACACTGGAAGAAGAGGGAAATGCCTCTGGAAGCTAATTTAGGCCGCAGATGCTGCTAAATGCTCCACAAGGCAGAGGGCAGTCCCGCACAACAGAGAATTATCCAGCTAGTGTAAAGACCCATGCAGAGACTGAGAAACCTGGGGCTGTACTATCATTATCCAGTGCACACTATGCAGACCCGGACCTGGTTATGTTCTATTAGAAATGCAACGTGTATTCACATACACACGTATATCACTAAGCACAGATTGTGGTTCCCATCAGTTGTCAAAAAGGCATGTGTTAAATTGTTGACATTTTTGTCAGCTTCCATAGCAACTAGCATAGGGCTACAGGCAGAACACGTTGTATTGTGTTACTATAAGTAAACCATGTATTACCATAAGTAAACAATTTACTTCCAAGATTAAACCACTAGTCATCCTCTCCCCCAACTTCTTGAGCAGGAGGGGTGTCAGGGACACAAAGAGGAACTTCAGCACTTCAACAACTCAAATATAAAGCTTCCCAATATCAATAGCAATGGCAAAATGATTTTGATGGTAACAGTTTATCAGGGATTTTTTACATAGTGGAAAGAACATCAAAATGGTGAAACAAAGGTAAAAGGTGACCCAATGCAACAGCAATACTTACAAGGCAATATGTAGTAAACCAATTGTACAACTCAGGGGAGAGGGGAATTTGGGGAGGAGGGAAGGTGGGAGGAAAATGAGGGAGGAGGTAACAAGTTTGACAAGAAATGTACTCACTACTTTATGTATATAATTGTAACCACTCTATATCATCTCTTTTTTTTTTTTTTTTTTTTTTTTTTTTTTTTGCCAGTCCTGGGCCTTGGACTCAGGGCATGAGCACTGTCTCTGGCTTCCTTTTGCTCAAGGCTAGCACTCTGCCACTTGAGCCACAGCACCACTTCTGGACATTTTCTGTATATGTGGTGCTGGGGAATCGAACCCAGGGCCTCATGTATACGAGGCAAGCTCTCTTGCCACTAGGCCTTTTCCCCAGCCTACTCTATATCATCTTGACAATAAATTTTTTTTTTAAATATCAGAAATTAAGCAAAGTAATTTTCATGAAAATCGGAATATCATCTAAAGCTGTATTCACTCTGCATTGGTCACTTCTACTCTGGCGAAATGTTTATTGTGTCTTTAGGTGGACTTCAAAGGACCTTTTTTGGCTGCAATTTTGGACTGTCTGGTACTTGCTAGGCAGGATCGACCACATGTGCCTCCAGCTAAAGCTAAAATCAGCAAAGAAGACACTGTGTGTGCGTGCGTGCACACAGGTGTGTATGATAACTATATGCAGGAGATAGAGAAGAAATGTTCACCAAAAATTGTCAGTATGTTCTTTGTATATGATTAATGGTTATTGCTTATGTATACCATCAAATTCTTAAAACTGGAAGGTTAAAAAATCTAATGAAAACCCTGAGACTGGAATAATTCAGCTCTTTAGGAAGATTCTTTTTATCCATCATGGATGTTTTCATAACAAATTGGTTTAATTTGTATACTGTGGTCTCTAAATGTCTGCATTTTCTTTGTGACAAAGAGTAGTCCCTAATTCTATTCTATCCTCTCTCTTTGGCCTCTGAGAATGGAACCAGAAATTTCAATAGAATCAGGATTGCCAGTCACATGGAGGCCATGACATGATCCCAAGGCCAGAGCCCATTTACACTTTAAGAGACCACATTAGCCCATCTGGAGGGTGGAGGCATCTGCCAGAAGCAGGACGTGTAGCCTACCACGGAGCAATCTGGGAAGTGACTCAGCCACACAAGTGTACGTGCGTGCTCTGGTCAGAGCATGTGAGCTGCCCTGGGGCACAACATGCTCCTGATCTAGTTCTCACTGGCTCTTCACCCACTGTAAATCCACAAAATAACATCCAGCTTTGTGCTACATCCGTATCTTAAGAATATAGCCCATGTGCCCTCCTCCCCGGAGCTGCCGCTTCTCTCTAGCCTAACCACCAAAGCCACATTTTCTGAGCCTACAAACCAGAAGAGTGACTTCCTCATGCCTGCCTGTGATCAGTCTAGGGGCTGAGGTCATCTGCTTCTTTTTCTTGCCCACAGATCTGTTCCCATCACTGCTTTTCATATCAGAGACTACTGATGGGTCAAGCTAGCTCTCTATAAACTCATCCAGTGCTATAAACTAAATAAGGCTTTCCATTAAGATTAAATATTCATATATTCTTTTGATCTAAGAACAACTAATAATCATATTCTAGGATGATTAAAATACAGAGATGTATACCAGTGAAAAAGAGGATCACATAAGATAGTAAAGAAAAGGGATTCTTATACATTATGTTTTATTGGAATATAGCCATGTCCATTCATTTTTGTGTGTGGACACAGCAGCGTTGAGTAGTTAGTTATCAGAGACTGATGCACGATTTGAAATATAATTTTATAGCACCAGGTCAACCTTGCTTCTTATGGTCAAATTATAGTTTCTCTATTTAAATTGCAATCTCAGGACAAAAAGAGAAATATATAAACCTTGTAGGTGGTTTTGAGGATTAGGTGAGTAAATATGTAATGGTCTGGTTCATAATCAGCACTCAAATGGTTACTGCTATCATTATCATTACCATTACCACCACCACTACCACCACCATCCCTATCACCACTATCATTGTTATTTATCTACAGATACATAAAAGAATCCCATAGGTTTTGGCATCTTGTAAGCATGCATTTTCACTTGAGCTCTCAAGAAAGAAGGAGCCAGGTGCTAGTGGCTCATCTGTGTAATTCTAGCTACTCAGGAGGCTGAGATCTGAGGATCACAGTTCGAAGCCAATACAAGCTGAAAAATGAGACTCTTATCTGCAATGAACCAGAAAAAAGCTAGAAGTGGAACTGTGGCTCAAGTGGTAGAGCATCAGCCTTAAGCTAAAAAGCAAAACAAGAACATGAGGCCCTAAGTTCAAGCCCCAATACTGGCACCAAAAAAAAAAAAAAATAGTAAGGGGAAGGAAAGAGGGAGTCATGAGGCTTGTGAATAGTAGGAGGAGAAAACAAAATAAACCAGGAAGAAGAAAGGCAGCCAGTGAGATGGAGAAATCATATTGCCAGTTTAGAAAACCTTTTCCTTTAAACAAGAATTACATGCTAAATGCCTACGTAACTTTATTACCTTAACCCAAATCTAAATGAAGAATATTTAAAAGCTGCAAACAGAACTTGTTTAAAATAAGCAATGTAGCTAATGATGTACTTAAGCCAAACTACTGAAATAGTCATTCAAAAATAAAAGTACCAGAAGAGCTCATTTTAATCAGTCCCTGAACGTGCAGAAGTACCTTTTGCTGCTGCCACCACTGGGGGGATGAGCTCGGGCATCAAAGCTGATCACTACGCCTCTCTGCTTCAGGTCACCAAACTGCTTTTCCAGGTATCTGCAAAATCCCTAAAAATACCCCATGTATATTTGAATGCATCTTTTATACATATGATATATAAAAAATAGTCCAAACTTATATTTTCTCAACTCTCATATAGAATGTCATAGAAGAGGAGAGAAAAATAACTTTTCAGTGATGAAGAAAACAGGGCAATAATAAAATATCAGCTTCATTTACTCTCCATCACTTGGTATCAGGCACTATCCCAGATCAACTTTGCCCAGAATCCCACAGATGGAAACACAAAGGCTCAGAGAGCCGCAGTGACCTGCCCAGTTCGGGCCCATGGGGAGCAGAGCCTGGTGAGAGGCAATTCAGTGTGGTGGCTAAAGCACAAGTTCAAGGGGCAAAATCGGGGTTGCTACCCCACTCTGACACCTATAAGCAATGGCAATTTCTTCTGCCTCTTTTTCTAGTTTTGTCAGTTGTGGGGCTTGAACTCAGGGCCTGGGCACTGTCCCTAAGCTCTTTCACTCAACACTAACACTAGCATGCTACCACTTAGAGCCACAGCTCTACTTCTGGTTTGCTGGTGGTTAGTTGGAGACAAGAGTCTCATGAACTTTCCTGCCAGGGCTGGCTTCAAACCACAATCCTCAGATCTCAGCCTCCTGAGTAGCTAGGATCATAGGTGTGAGTACCAGCTTGGCTTTACCACCACTTGATGCCTCAGTTTCCTCTTTTGAAAAGCAGAAATAACAACATACCTAGCACACAGGGCTGTCACAAATGAGAATTAGATGCATGAAAACATGCAAAGTGCTGAAAACCTTGTGCACTTTGGAACCATCCTCACCTCCTCAGTAGTGTTTCAACTTCACACCAATCTCAAATCCCCAAGAGGAGAAAATAGTGAGGTTGGAATCCAATGTTAATTGTTAGACAGTATGACAGAACAAAGAGATGCAGCAATAGTGACGTTTCATTAATATGGACTGCATTTTGGCCAAAGAAAAGTCTTGCATAAACTGAAGTAGAAGCATTATTTGGGGGGGGGGGGGGGATACTTCACAGCCTTGTTAAAAGAGCTGTGCCAATTTGGCATGCATTTCCTTTTTCTATGACCAACATATTGAACTGGGCACCTCCTCTGAAGGTAAGGGTTTCAAGGAAATAAAGATACACATGGGTAATGTGGTGGTGTGTATGTCTGGTTTTATGCTAAGCCACAGAACCACTTCTGGCATTTTGTTGGTTACCTGGAGATTAGTTTCACCCACTTTTCTGCCTTGAGATTTTTCAGAGCTGTGTCTCAAGTGGTAGACTAGATAAGGAGATGTCTATACCCCCTTCTTGAATATGAGACAGATTCACGGACTCATTTTTAACAGGCAGAACATAGTAGTGTAAATAAGTTCCTTTGTGTGGCATCCTCTTGCTACATTCATATCATCCTTCTCTCATCAGCATTATCATCTGGTTTTTGGGTTTGTTTGTTTTTTTTGGACAGTCCTGGGCCTTGGACTCAGGGCTTGAGTACTGTCCCTGGCTTCTTTTTGTTCAAGGCTAGCACTCTGCCACTTGAGCTACACCATCACTTCTGGCTTTTTTCTGTATATGTGGTGCTGGGGAATTGAACCCAGGGCTTCATGTATACGAGGTAAGCACTCTTGCCACTAGGCCATATTCCCAGCCCAGCATCACCATCCTAATCAGAGAGTTTGTACAGAAATAAAATCTCCAAAAGGAAGTATGTCTGTTGTAGTCACTGATATCAATGCCTGGCACATAGTAGACAATCAATTTGTTAAATATATGGATGGATGAATGGATAGGTAGGTGAGTGGATAGATGGGTGGGTAGATAGATAAATGGAAAGCTTACAAGTTTTGAAATATACAAATTCAACTAACTTCACAGCCTTAGTTTATGGAGTAAATGGTGGTGATCTCTTCCATCTCACCAAGTCCAAAGACACATCCAGAATGAAAACAAAATTTCATCTGTTAAATATGGAAGGAGCCAGGGATATGTGAGGGGTAAGTAGGATGATAAAAGTGCGAGGTACCTGTGTAGTTTGAATGATGGTCAAGTCATTCATACGAGAAATCCCTGCTCCCATAGGAGCTCGGAGGCCTGCGGTCCCAAACTCCATCCGAGCCCCAAAACATTTCTGTAGTTCTTCTTTATTACCTTCTGCAATCAGTTGTTTCACTGACTCCAGAGTTAAAGGATTCTGCAAAACAGAGGTGTATATATATGACAGATAGAACCTAAAGTGACTAAGAGAAAGAAAACCCTTCATTATAAAGCTATCCCACAATTCTAACTTCTTCTAGGGAAAAGTATATACATATAACATTGCAATATTCTGATGTACTTAAAATATCAGCTAGGGGTGAGTTTGATGTTACAATGTATTATTTTCTCTTTGTGCCAAAGCAAGAAACATGGGAGAAACAGAATGATATGTTTTAGGACCAGGATTGAACACCCACACACACATCCCTTACTAAATCTTTGCATCTGGCCAGGCTAATCAGCTCCTTGATTGATAGTTTCCCCAGCTGTAAAAACAAAAACAATCTAAACCCTCTATAAAACTGGTTTAAAATTTTTAAGTTACATCAATATGAAGGAAATTGGTCTGCTAGGCACTTGATAGTATTTAAAAGCCCTTCCCTAGGCTGGAGATATGGCCTAGTGGCAAGAGAGCTTGTCTCGTATACATGAGGCCCTGGGTTCGATTCCCCAGCACCACATATACAGAAAACGGCCAGAAGTGGTGCTGTGGCTCAAGTGGCAGAGTGCTAGCCTTGAGCAAAAGGAAGCCAGGGACAGTGCTCAGGCCCTGAGTCCAAGGCCCAGGACTGGCAAAAAAAAAAAAAAAAAAGCCCTTCCCTAAGGTCCTCAAAGTTTTCCCAAACATTACTTTTGTGGTGAAAGATTCACAAGTTCGATAAGGTGTTCACATACCTGGTCAAGTCTGAAACTTTCAAAGACACCAAGGAAGCAAGTATGTAATGGATGAAGAATTTTGTGGTGTTCTTCTACACTACTGAAATCAAGTGACTTTGCTTGAGCTGCATGGTGTGACTAGTAGGATGTAACCACTGGAGTTCATTATATACATTGTCCTATTTTTTTTGTGTGGCAGTTGTGGGAAATGCTAAGCTTAGAGGAAATAATGATGATCATACAAACTCAAAATCCGACATTAAAATAGGAGTTCTGGGGTAACAGTAAATATTTTGCTTCAGGATTATTAGAGTTATCATCTACTTAGATGAACACTCAGAAAAGACATGCCACATCATTCAACTTTAAATGCTACTGAAATAAAACCTTCACTTGCTGGAACTGGACCACATTTCCAGATTGTTCCAGATTCAATAAGAATCAAGTAAAAGCCTACTTTTCCGAAATTAAAAGCAATCGATAATAACGAGAGCAGAGACTTACCCACCAAAGTGCCCGGTGACCCCTAAGAAAGGGCTCAGATCTGGTATATAAAAGAGACTCAATATCTGCTGAGTGCATGAGAAAGCTCATGTCACACGGACACACCCAATATCCAGTGCTCTCAGTTCAAAGGGTGGAACTGGGAGATGCTAATTGGCCTTAATTGTCTAGAAAAGACTCAGTAGACATAGAGAAATAAAGAAGATAGATAAGGAAAAGAAGGCGGAGGGAATGAGGATCAGCTGGGAGTGCTGGCATCTCTCAGCCTCAGAAGGACACCTGAAGTTTGCACACTGTTACACACTCCACTCCTTCCCAGAGATGTACCTGTCTCAAGCCAAAGAAACTCAGAGAAAAGAAAATTGAGAGAGAAACATTCAAGAAAAAAAGGTCACCTCTTTACTGTTAACCAAGGAGGTACCATATTTATTTTTGTGTGTGTGTGCTGGTACTTTGGGCTTGAACTCAGGGTCTTGCAACTCTTGCTCAGCATTTTCCACAAGGCTGGAGCTCTACCACTTGACCCACACCTCTACTTCCAGCTTTTTTTGCTGCTTAGTTGGAGATGAGTGTCTCGGGTTTGTCTGTGAGGCTGGCTTTTCACTTTGATCCTTAGATCTCAGCCTCCCTGAGTAGCTAGGATTACAGGCATAAGCCACCGCATTGGGCTACCTTTTTCTTTTTTCCTCAAAGGGAAAATTTTATGGAACAATGTGTTATTAATCCCTACACACTGAAATTCTACACACTAAGTTATCACATTGGAAACTTTTCCTTCCTTGCAGACTTTAAGGTTATCTTTCCAGGAAGGGAAAATTTTGTCCAACACTGTTGGCAATAGCATCCTGCAAATGGGATTTGTTGACATTTCATTTTCACGACAGAGAATGAGAGTCAAAATAAAGACAGCCCTGCCGGTGGACTTATGATCGCATTCACTCATTCAACAAATATTTAAAACAAAACCAAAAACACTGTGTGTAGGGCACTGTAAACCATGGGACTTCGCTAGCGCAGAGAGCACTGCTTACCTGAGCCTACACAAAATGAAATTGAGGGGTCTTGTTCAACAAGGAAGAACTTCAGGACACGTGGGGAGACACGGAACCAGAAACAGATCTGTTCTCTGTTCACCTGACAGGTCTTCTCCCCTCATCCCGCCCCCCCCCCCCCAGCCGTGGTTACAAACGTGAAACAAATCAACCTACGAGTACATGCTACGAGGGGCTTTAGAAGGGGTTAGTGAGTCAAGGGAGGCTTCTGTGTGCCTCACCACATTTAAGCCCAAGCAGGGATGACAGAAAGCTCAA
Source organism: Perognathus longimembris pacificus (assembly GCF_023159225.1). Lineage (NCBI taxonomy): Eukaryota > Metazoa > Chordata > Mammalia > Rodentia > Heteromyidae > Perognathus > Perognathus longimembris. Next base: position 38,021,580 of record NC_063176.1, read on the forward strand.
GAAACAACATCAGAAGAGAGTAAATGCCGTTCTGGGGAATCTAAGCAGATGGGAAGGAAAAGGTAAGAAAGGCGAGGCTAGGGGCTCAGGGAACCCAGGAAGTCCGGCCCAGAGCTGGGTCCCTGACTCTCTGCTCAAAGGTGTAACAGAGGGAAGCAACGGGGAAAGGTGATACATGTCCTAAAGGTAGCAAAAGTCTCCTGCCAGCCAGGCCCGCCAGGAGGATCCCTGTGGGCAAAGCAGCCGTCGGCGGAGCTGGGATGGATGGAACCCGGCTTGGCCAAGCCCCAGGGGCCGGAGAACGCCGCGGGGCGGCGCGCCTCCGGAGCGTTCAGCTCCGCAGCACACCTGGCCCCCGGGCACCGATCTGCAGTCCCGCCCGGCACCGCGGGCTTGGGGGCGGGACAATCTTTGCAGGCCCAACTCTGAATGCTGTCACCAGCCACCCGGGCGGGGGAAGGACCAGGCAGCCGCGGTGTCCTCCGGCTCAGCCCTGGGTGAGAGGAGAACCGGGAAGGAAGCTCGGCCTGGCGCTCGCCACAGGAAACGCCGGGCGCCCGGGGAGGGTGGGGGTGGAGCCCCAGGAAGCTAGAGAGGGCGTCCGGGGAGGGCTGGAGAGGGTCGGAAAGGGCTGGGTGGGAGGGCTGGAGGGTTCCGGGGAGGACTGGAGAGGGGAGCAGGGGACGGCCACGTCCTCGGCGCGCTCCCAGCCCGCGATCGCCCCTCACCTGGTCCCAGCGCAGCCACCGCGCCGTCTCCTGGTCCAGTCGGGCGTCCATGCCGGGACTCTGGTCTCCCGGGACGCGGGACGCCGCTGCTTCTGCTGCCATCGTACAGCTGCCACTGCCACCGCACGGCCGCCTCTCGCCCTTCCGGAGGGGCGGGACCAGCAGGGAGGGGCGTGGAGAGGGCGGGGACACCGCGGCTCCGCCCTCCCAGTTCGGCTCGGGACAGTTTGCCGGTGCTCCTGGGGAGCTGCTGGTGGCCCTGGCGGCGGGACTACGGCTGGGCCATCACCTCCCAGGTCCCAGGATTCCCCGACTCGAGCAGTAGCCCATCCTTGCTTTCCTACAGCAGGCTCGTGCGATGCGCCCAGCTCCCAGGATGCGTACACCGAGGGCACTAAAAATCCAGAAGGTTAAGAATGACAGGGGGGAAAAAAATCTTACCAAGGAAGGATCACGTGGCAGGATGCAGAAAAATAGTTGGGTGCAACTGAATGGAGAGAGTCAGGAAACTTGCCTTTGCCTACCCAAGAAGGAACAGTTTATTTCGGAGGTGGCGCTCAAGAGCCCTGAGTGATGGGCCCCCTGTTCTTTTTTTCTTTTTTTAAATTGTCATTTATTTTATATTCAATAATGTTTTAAGAAATAATGGAACTGGGTTACATCTAAATTGGTAACGCCAAATATAAAAGGAGAAAAATTTGTGCCAAAGCTAGTACAGGAAGAATATAAAAGAAAAGTAGAAGCAAGTTAAAGTGTACAGACAGTCCTTGGCCAGATTTTTCTAAATGCTTTGCAGAATCAAATTCAACTTCAGTTCTTTCATGTCCTGAAACATATTTTACCTCTTCAGTGTTTGTATCTATACCCTTTATTGAATCTAAAGTGATCATTCGCGATGTGTACAATGGATTGAGAATAAATGTGAATACGGTTTCATTGGTTTATGAAGAAACTGAGAGGCTGATGATCAGTTCAATCAATATATCTTTCTAGCATATGATAGAAATGAAATTCAATATCAGATTTTTATGACTCAAATATTTTTTTCTTTACTCCAATCATTAATTCCTAACATTTTTACTGGGTCAATGTCAACGACACAGATATCAGCAGAGAATATTCTAGAGATTAAAATGTTGACCCTGGCACTAGGTTCTTAGGATTCAAATCTCAGTTCTTCTAGTCCATATCACATATCGCTCCCATTGGATTTCTACACAGAAAAAAAGGAAAAAGAAACTCCATCCCTGCTTCCCATCACAGGCCAGAATGAATTGTAGGTCAGTTGTGACCATTTGCATGCACACTTGAGCACTCATAAAAAGTGCTTGTTTAGGGCAGCATTCTTTATAAAAAGCCCCCAATTCAACCGCTATGGAAATGTTTCTCAACAAAAGAATGGATTGGTAGGTATATTCATACCGAGCCATATAAATTATGGTATATCCACACCGTGACACAAATGAACCTCTGCTACACAGTGTCATGGATGAATCTTGCATGTGTTAGTGGAGAGAAAGAACACAGACAGACAGATACACACATACACGCCAAAAAATAACTGGATGGATGGTTCAATCCTCCAATCTCTACACACATCCATAGAAGGAAGTTTCATGGACTCTGATAGCCTGTTTCTCGGGATAGTAAATGGAAATATGAGTTATTTCCCATAGAATGTGAGATGATGCTTGAAATTGTTAGCATTCCCCCTCCCCACCAGGTCCTCAGCTCCTCCCATTAGCCCCCTGATCCACCCATACCTAAACTCCCTGCCCTGCCCTAGAGCTATAATGGGCCACTCCCACTCCCACTCACCATTCAGACCTACCTACTTTCCCTTTAGCTCCAAAGATTTATAAGCTTCCACCTGGGTCAGCTGCAGAAGCCAGCCACCATGTTGCTCCCTCTCCCTGTGGGAAATATGGCCCCACTAATAAACCTCCTTACAAACGTCCTGTCCGTGACTATCTCCGCAAGGTCCTCTGGGATGGCTAAGGCATAGTCTTCCAGAAATAACTTTATTTGCATGCTCTTCGGTTGCCAAGGAACTTCCTCTTAGGGATGTTCTTGTTTCCTTGGGAGTTCCCCAACTTTTCCAACCTCCTCATCAGCTCCATCTCTTTGCTGTCTTCTTTATTTCTACCTATGCAAAGCTAAACACTGTAGGTGTGCAATAAATAGATGAAAGGTGGCTCTTGGTGCTTTCTCACATAGGAACAGTGAAGACTCTACAGGAGTCAGTTGCCTGGTACTGGATCTTGATTCTAACTTTTCCTAGGGTCTAGGGGACCCTAGGAAGCTCATTAAATCTCTGTAGGCCTCAATTTCCTTTTTTCTAAAATGGAAGCAATAATAACATCCATCTCTTAGGGGGCAATGTGGGGTTTGTATTAATGTAGTACCTGGCAGAGTAAGTGCTCCACAAATGTGAGCTGCTGTTAGGAAAGTCCTACAGGCTTGGCATTCCATATTAGTCAGGATACTCTAAGCCATGTGAAAGCAATATATTTATCACTGAGTTTTGGAACCTTGTGGGCAAAAGATCTATTTCTTGTGTATGTTTCCTAACCAGATAAGTGAGAGGGTGCTGTGCTCCACACAGTCCCTCAGGGATCAGAAGGACTCTTATCTAGTGACTCCTCACCCTCAGTAGCCTCTGCTATTACTATGGAAAGGGGGGCGGGGGAAGAGGGAGGGCACAATATTTTCTAAACGCTTCTTCCTGGGTGGATGGATTAATTAATTAATTGTCTCAATTGTCAGTTCATCAGGAGGGACTTTCTTTTCTCCAGCGTAGGTATATATTTAGCAACTGGTTTTCTGGAATAACCCTGATTTGTATTTGTTACCAATACCCTGAAACACACACACACACACTATAGCCTAAGTGTATGGTAAGCTATGCCATCTAAGTTTGTGCGAGTCAATGCTGTGATGTTTGTACAATCATAAAAATCACCACCGGTGCAGTTCTTATAATGTAACCCTGTCAATAAAGAACACATGACTGTAACTGAATAAGTTATTCTTTACTTAGTTAATAATAACAGGTAGTAAAGGAAATGAAAAAGGCTGAGATTAAATATTTATGTTTTTCATTTGTGTTTACTTTTGATTCATTATAATTTAACTTTTAACAGTGACCACATTTAATAACTGGCTCTCCAAGTTCCTAAAGATGTTCTAGAAAGCTCCAGAGCATTGTTAGCTGCTGCATTGGCATATGAACTCTCCTCATCACAGTCTAAAATGGAGCTGTCAACAACCTCTACCTTACTTTAGATTTTTTTTAAGGTTTAACACCAGGTGCTGAAAGGTTATAACCTTGTGTTTTATAAAATATTGCCTCTTTCTCTTGCTCTTTTTTCCCCCTGACTCTATCACTTACAGAAAGTTGAGTTCATAATAGTGGTTCAATAAGTGTCTGTTGAAAACTAGGCTACTAGTCCCCTTACACCACCAGAAACAAATACAATAAAAATACACCATTATAAAATCTACACCAAGTTTTTCTTAACAAGCTAAATTATCTGTATTTAACAAAGAAAAAGTGAACTGCTTGTTGCATTTTTCTAGTGCCCTGATTGCAAGGTTGAATGAGTAATTAATGTGCCAATAGACTTTATCTGTACACTTACTGCTGGCCATAAACCCAAAGTACACCAACAGCAAGCTCACTGATGTGTAGTAGTTCTTGGAAAAACTTAACATGTCTATCATGTATGCCTGTATTCTTTATACGTATAAACTTTGCTAGGTTTTTTCTCCTTGCTTATTTTATGTAAAAAGTTTTTTTTTTTCTTCTGGTCAGTACAAGGGCATGAACTCAGGGCCAGGACTCTGTCTTTTACATTTTTCACTCAAGGCTGGCCCTCTTCCAATGGAGCCACAGCTCCACTTCCGAGATTTTTGCTGGTTAATTAGAGTTGAGTTGCATGATCTTTTCTGCCCACAGCGATTTTGAACTCGATTGTCAGATCTCAGCCTTCTGAGTAGCTATGATTACAGGCATGAACCCCCAATGCCTGGCTCTGATTGCTTAGTTCAACAGTTGCTTGTACATCAACTCCCACTAGAATCTCTGATATTAAAAAATGTACCACCCAGAAGGCTGTGGGAAAACTTGCTCACTGAGCATGCACAATGCCCTGGGATTGATATTCAGCTCTGCACACCAAAAACAAAGAAAAGACACAAACTAAAAATGTAACACCTGCTGCTTTGCGTCCCCTGATAGCTACCAATTTCTTCTTTTTCTTCTAATGGTACCCAGTGACCTAGCAACGCCTGCAGCCTGTCACTGCCAGGTCACATGGTGTGACTGAGTCATTATTATTCATTCGTGGTTCTGGCCAGGTAAGCGTCACATTGCCTTTTGCCTCAGGCATCCAGGTGCCTGACCCAGCACTAAGGAGCTAGTTGACTTAAGGAACCTCTGTTGGTCAATTGCTATGGGCTTAGTTTCTGCCTGATCAAAGAGATAGCTCAGCCACATTAGAATGTGAAGATAGAACCCTCTAAGAGATTCATATTTGAGCACCTCAGGTGCTCAAAAGTGTATCTGAAAAGTGCATTGTCCTATGTACTACTGCTGAATTGTAAAGAATATTGCTTAGTTTGTTGTTTCTGTTTTCCTGGTGTTTCTAAATCATCACTGTTGCAGCAACTGAACTGTCAACCTTGTGTCATAAGTCAGAACTCTTGAACGCAACCCAGGGTCAGTTTGAGTAGCTACGGGGTCCACAATTGTGCTCCAAACCCCAAGTTTCTTAAAATACCATTATCTCTAAATGTTAAATCCTGTTATTTTCCCCATTCAATTTGCAGTTTTGATTTTCTCGAATCATCTTTTCCTTTCAGTGATTTCAGCTGTTGATCAATGTTCCTTTCTTATCTGTGGAGATTGTTAGGGTCATCTTGGGTGACAGAGCCACCTTTGCCCTCTCTGAGCTCCTGCTCAGTGGTAACAAAATTATTTCTCAATAAACTCCATATACCTAAAATACTTTAAAAGGTAATTTTTTCTTTTAAAATGTCTACATTTTATAACATGTCTTTGGACTAACACTGAGATAAAGGTTTCTGCCAAAAGTACAAAGGAAAAGAAATAGCCCACAGGTTTTAAATAGTGGTAATTATCTATTCTGCACAATAGTGTGTCACAGTTTGACTTGATTAAATCTTATTAAAATGTGGGTTGGCAGCTATAAATTGCCCTACGCAGCTCCCTTTGAAATTAAAGGCTTAGATAATTATGTAGTTGGACATCTAAATAATTAAAGGTTTTCTGTAAATTTAATAATTTATGCTTGTCAAACATTTCACTCCATACATTTATGTCTTAGTATTCACTGATGTTTTTTATGGATGTATATGTGTCATAGTCCATTCAGGCAGTTATAACAAAGGCCACAGGCTGGGTAGTTTATTAGAAGCAGAAATAGATTTCTCACCATTCTGGAAATTGAGAAGACCAATCATAGTACCGGCTGAGTGACATACCTTAGACTCACAGTGGGAAAGCCAATCATGGTTACATTCAAAATCAGAGCCCCTAACACACACCAAAGACATGAGGCACTCTGGATCCTGATGCTTTGAAAGAAAAGGTGAGGGGCTGGGGATATAGCCTAGTGGCAAGAGTGCCTGCCTCGGATACACGAGGCCCTAGGTTCGATTCCCCAGCACCACATATACAGAAAATGGCCAGAAGCGGTGCTGTGGCTCAAGTGGCAGAGTGCTAGCCTTGAGCGGGAAGAAGCCAGGGACAGTGCTCAGGCCCTGAGTCCAAAGCCCAGGACTGGCCAAAAAAAAAAAAAAAGAAAAGAAAGTAAAGGTGAAGGTGAACCTAAAGCCAGAAAGATTGGTGGGAAGTCTGTTTAAGAAGCATTTAGGCTGGGTGAGATGGCTCACATCTATAATCCCTAGCTTTTTAGGAGATAGAGATTTGAAGGATCCTACTAGTTCGAAGTCAGCCCAGTTAAAAAGTAAATGAGACCCTAGCCCTTCTCAACAAATAACTTATGTATGGTGGCAAATAACTATAACCCCAGATATTTGAGAATCACAAATAATAGGATTGTTGTCCAAAACTAGCCTTCAGTAAAAATTTGAGATCCAATCTGAAAAATAACTAAAGCAAAAGCAAAAAACAAACAAAAAAAAGTGTAGCTAAATGACCATACCTCTTCCGTGCATTATATCATTGGTGCTTTGCCACATTCATTCAGCACTAGGGGGTGAAGATTTGGTCTCTGCTATTTGCTTTTTTTTTTTTTTGCCAGTCCTGGGCCTTGAGCTCAGGGCCTGAGCACTGACCCTGGCTTCTTTTTCCTCATGGCTATAGCACTCTACCACTTGAGCCACAGTGCCTCTTCTGGCCGTTTTCTATATATGTGGTGCTGGGGAATCGAACCCAGGGCTTCATGAATATGAGGCAAGCCCTCTTGCCACTAGGCCATATTCCCAGCCCCTCTGCTATTTGTTTTTCATTTCTATTTGGTTTTGGTTTTTTTGGTGTTTTTTTTTTTTTTTTTTCCAGTTCTGGGGCTTGAACTCAGGGCCTGACCATTGTCCCTGGCCTCTTTTTGCTCAAGACTAGCACTCTACCACTTGAGCCACAGCACTGCTTCTGGCTTTTTCTATATATGTGGTGCTGAGGAATGGAACCCAGGGCTTCATGTACAGGAGGCGAGCACTTTACCACTAGGCCATATTCCCAGCCCTGTTTTTCATTTCTGGCTGAGAACTCTCCGATCTGGATTAAGATCAAGAGACCAATGTGGAGAGAGGAGAAATAAGCAAAAACTTACATTCTGAAGATTGATGTCACCCTGGGAGTCATGTTGACCTGCTTTCCCAGAGTGCTGGTCAGGTCAAAAGGACTAAGGCTAGCAGTATCTAAGATAAGAACCAATGATGGCCTTGAGTCCTAGGAGGAGTTCTTCTATCCTACAGGTAGATGAGAAGTCACTTCTTCCACAGTTCACATCTGCTGGCTTTTCTGCTACCGCACACTCAACTTCTTTCAAAAGCTTCTTTTTACAGGTAAATGCCCTGGCACTCCTAATTAAGTTCTGTGTTTCTCTTAATAGGATGTAATTATTTTATATTCGATACAAAAGGAATATCCTTTCAGAATATGAGACTTTGGGGCATTTTTTCTCTAATGAATGTCTACTTTTCTTCCTTTCAGAACCTAGAACAAAATACCTAACAGATGAAAATACTTGCCGCCATCTTGTTGTGTAAAGATATCAGGAAAGACGAGTGACAGGCCCTTCATCTCCCTTAAGAAAGAATTCAGAGGGAGAGGGGGATGGGGGGAAGGAGGAGTGAGGGTTGAGGTAATGAACAGTACAAGAAATGTATCCAATGCCTAACGTATGAAACTGTAACCTCTCTGTACATCAGTTTGATAATAAAAACTTAAAAAAAAAAGAAAGAATTCAGAGGCATGCACAGAGAGGAAGTCTAGCAAAGCAGATGTCTTTAGGGGAAGCTAGACTTTATTGATTAGAAGAGAATGGTGAGTCAATGGCAAGCTCTCACAGCAAACAGTGCAGCAGTCTGGTCAAGCAGTGGAGGATTCTAAGCTCCCAGGCTAGGTGCTTTTATGGGTGAGGTTTGAAGGCTATGCTAGACATGGACGCAACTGTGGAGTTATCTTACAAAAAAAAATGAGAGGGCATTTCCAAGAATCAAGGCATCCTCATAGTCAAGAAAGCAATTTGAGGAGAGGCATCTACAAAAAATCCTATCTGTAATGCATATAAATGAGGTCCTGGCCAACCTCTACTGATAGAAAAGCACAGCTGGGGTAATTACTAGACATTATTGGCTGTTGTACCAGGAAGTACACACTGATGTCAAGCTTTATTCCACGTCAATGCAGGCAAGATGTTTGGTAAAGTATGGGAGGATGTAGTGCTGCCCTCCTCCCACGCTTATTTGTGTTGTGATAAATCTCTGCCTGCCTGCCCACCTTATGTTCACAGCACCAAATGAAGTGCCAGGCCTATCCCCCCACAAACCACCAAAGAGCCGATCTGATGCAAAGACAAAAGAGTCGTTTAATTCAGCTCAAGAGGGTCCCAAACCTTCCAAGGCGGCAGCCATGTGGTCACGGCCCCGCCTTCTTGCTGAGCAGGGTTTTTATTGACAATAGGGTAGGGGGAGGGATAACCATGACAATGGCTTTGTGATTGGGTGGAGGTTCGCAGGTTTACACTTGACTGGCCGGTTAGTTCCCCGGCTTACACTGGCAGACTGCTCGCAGGTAAGCTCTGTCTCTGACTCATTGTCTAGGGGTGTGTTCATTTCCCATGAGGGCAGGGACTTTCTATTTTAGGGATAAACCAGGAGAGGGAATCTTCCTAGGCCTCTGAGCAGGGGGGGCTAGGGGGGGCTGGGGAGATAGTGGAAATGGAGTCAGCTTCTGTCCTCTTTTGTTGGCCAGATCTGACCCCCACGTTACATGATGAGGAATGCTGGTGCCGAGTACAGAGCTTGTAACTCACAAGTAGAGGACTGAAGATTACATATGCAAGCACAAAATACCAATGCCAATTCACTTTGTTGCCGTGTTGTTTTCTAAGAGGGCCACCACCATCTCAGCCAAATGAGATCCCTCTTTATGGAAGAGCTGGCATCCCTGATATTGCCCTTGGTCCAGATGCCAGGCACTGGCAGCTTACTCCTGCAATCCTAGCTACTTAAGCAGCTATGATTTAAGGATCGTGGTTCAAAGCCAGCTCATGCAGGAAAGTCTGTGAGAACCTTATTTTCAAATAATCAGCCATAAAGCCAAAAGTGGAGGTGTGGGCCAAGTTGTAGAGCTTCAGACTTGAGCAAAAATGCTAAGGGACAATGCCTACATACTGAGTTCAAGCTCCGGCAGTGGCATGGGAGACTGCACACACACACACACACACACACACACACACACACACACACACACTTAAAGTCTTTTGACTAGGGGTTAGGAGTGTTAGAAATGGCTCAGGATGTTGTGGTGCTGTGTAGAAATAAGGACATCAACTTGAAAAGGATTTGGAAAGGCAAAATTTACTTCTGCAGAAGGGCATACCATCAGCCAAAACTCAGGCGTGCAAGCACACATTGTAGACAGGCTGCTCTTTTTATCCATAACCCATAGGCTCCATAGGCCCCGCCCCTCTTCTCAGATTGGTTGATCTCAGGTTCGCAATCTGCAAAGGATTGTGGTTTAGTTAACAGGGTAGAACTAAAAGTCAAGGAGCTTCTAATGGATTGTGAAGTACAGTAGGAGGGTGCAACAAAAATGTAATCAACGAGGGCTAAGCCACCTGGCCAAAGCAGGATTTTTTTCAGAAAAACAATGATCACAAGATCCACAGAAAAGAAGCAATCTGCTTTGATAGAAAAGACACATTTCTCACAGGAGTAATGAAAACGCTTTGAGAGAAGAATATAGGAACTTCTGAGATGCTGGAGATGTTCCATTCCTAGATTTATTTTATTTTAGCTAGTCTTGTGCATGCTAGGCAAGCACTGTACCAATAAACTACATGATAATTACCATAGTTTCTTTTTCTTTTTTTTTTTTTTGGCCAGTCCTGGGCCTTGGACTCAGGGCCTGAGCACTGAGCACTGTCCCTGGCTTCCTTTTGCTCAAGGCTAGCACTCTGCCACTTGAGCCACAGCGCCACTTCTGGCCATTTTCTGTATATGTGGTGCTGGGGAATCGAACCCAGGGCCTCATGTATACGAGGCAAGTTCTCTTGCCACTAGGCCATATCCCCAGCCCAATTACCATAGTTTCTAAACTTTGTTTTGGGCAAACGCAAGTCCTTTCCTTTTCATGCTTTAAGTTGCATATATAGTCTCTGAAAATTATATATGAATATATTTTGCCATTAATTTAATTTAAAGACACATTGTTTCTGAAAATGTGAAGTTATAATGCTATTTCACACACTCATTTTTGTTGATGAATTTAGCCAGTAGATCTTGGTTTTACAGGAAAGGGCGCCCTCTTCAGGCAATGTATTCAATTTTTTTGCTGTACAAAAAAAATGTAAATTTAAAAAAATCAGAAAGATGTAAGTTTGACTCAGAGACACTTTGTGAAGTGATTTTGGCCTTAAAAATCTCTGGAAAAGGATTTCTCTGTACCTATTTAATGACATTACAGTTAAGTTTTAGAAACCATTTTGCTTTTCCTTATATTTCTATTTAGTTTCAATATGTGAAAGCCCTTAGGCTCCTTCCTTGGAATCCCTAAGGTAACTCTACAGAAATCTTAACCCAAGACCTATATTGCTCTGTGTAACCTCCATGCTGGAAAAGGCTGAGCCTCTTGCGTATGACTAGAACTTGCACATTCTCACAAGTATTTCTGAGTTCTGTTTCTATTCATAGAGGAAACATTGAGCCAGATCTAAGATCTGACAGGGATGATCAGTTATGCTGAGTATTTAATGCAAGCCCCATTTACCGGATATATTACACTGTACTCTATAAAAATAATTTCAGCAGAAATTACCACTTATTATTAAGAACAAATATAGGTTGGAGTTATGGCATTTAATATCTTTGAATTAATAGGCCTGTTTTTGTCATTGGCATTAAAATTTAGTTAAATAATATTCCCTTTTTATCAATTAACTAAAGAGGAATTTGCTTATATAGCAAACACAAAATTTATTCTCATATCATCTCAGAACACTATTATATGAAATAATCTATCCAAAGAAATCAGATTTTTATATTGTGTGATAATTTAAAATTGGGGCTGGGACTATAGCACAGTGGCAAAAGTACTTGCCTGATACACAGGCCTGGGTTTTACCCCAACACTACAGGTGATAAATAAAATAATTATAGAATAGTTTAGCCAGTTTATTTTTTTCCTTTTTGTGTGATCATTTGAAACTTAGTTTGTATAAAGGCTTCTGTTGGTCCTAAAATCATATTTCAGAAAAAAACTTTCATTGCCAAAAGTAGATCATTCTATTTCTTTTAAACATGTGTACAGCTTTTATTGTATATCAAAGTACAAATACTGAAAGAGCAGGAATTAGATTCCTAGCTTTAAAACGGGACCAGATTTTTAATGTCACTGTGTCAATGTTCTTTTCATAGTTCAGTAAGTTGAGTTTTAATCACTTACTTTGTCCCAAAGCACCCACTGTTAGAGATGGCGACAGCTCTTTTGACCCATTTCAACCTAGGCTGCTTTGCATCTTAATGCAATGGGCTCTTCAGAGGGAGCTTGGCATACTCCCTGTATGCCACTGGAAAGCTGGGGGGCACTGTTGCACAGCGGAAAACAAGGGAGTTACAGAAAGCAATGGAGAACTGAGTCCTGGGTCATTGGGCAAATTACTAGGGATACAAATGGGACTAGCAACACAGCAACTATACACAGGTGGCCATCACGACGCTTAGAGGAAATGTGAAATGCTTGGTGACAGATCTTTAATTAATAGTAGCTTTGATTATTTTTAGCTTACTATGCCTATTTTTGTCAGTAGTAATATTTTATTATTGGTTGCATATTTGTTAACTCTGTGGATTATTAACCATGCATTCTACTAGCTGTACATTTTCTGCTTGTATGCATTTTTCACCTGACATCCACCTACTTAATTTTTTTTATTACACACCTTAATTCTCCATGTTTCCCCACATCCCTAGCAGAATGGACAGCAGGGTACCATGCTTATTTCTTTGGTGCCTCAGTTTTCTTATTTGTAGTCTGGTGGAGGAATTGCCCCAAAATAACTTTAAAGTCCCTTTCCACCCTAACTTTTTATGTGCTCTCTGGTTGAAGTGGAAAACAAAGCAAAACAAAACTCTACTTGTCCTAGGGAAGTTTCTAGGTCTGGATTATCTATTTCTGCTTCTTAACATTGATTTATTCCTCTGCTGTGCTGTGAAAAATATTGAATTGGGAAACTGTCAGGAGATTTACAAAATACTAGAGGTGGTTACAGGGAGATTAAAAACAAACAAACAAACAAAAACACCTGAGTCTCTGAGGACCCCTGACTTCCCCTCATGCATACTGGGAACCCAGGCAAACTAGTGTTGTGTGTGGATGAAACTTGTTGCTGTAGTCAGCCATTCTTCCCAACACTAATCATGCAAGGCCAAAGCAAAGCTAGAAAGTGAATGATGTCACTGCTTTGGTCTAGGTTAGAAAACCCTTCTCCCCTTTACAACAAGCAGTGATAAAAGCGCTCCTTTCGCCGTCTCTATCCATTGTCTGTCTGTCTATCCCTAAGTTTCTGTACATCTCATGTCTTTAACATCATTCCTTCCTGGGCATTCTGACTTATTAACGACCTACCCCACTGTCATAGTGTATCTGAGAACATGGGCAAGAGCTATGGCCTTGAGCAGGAGCAAGTATGAGTCAGGTGTCTCATCTCTCTCTCCACAAGAAAAAGGAAAAATATTTGTCCTCTTGCGCTTCCATACAAGGAGTGAATCTACATCCCAGCCGACTTACCACTAGGAGGCTCCACAATCAGGAAGAGGTTTTAGATACCCAAGAAGAAAAATTAAAAAAGCAACTAGTAACCCATGCAAACAACAATCAACCCTTAGCACATTAGAGTCAGAGGTCTTGGGTGTTTGGGCCATTGTCAGATGTAGGTTTTAGTTGCACTGTAACTCATAGCTAGAAGCCTGAATAAATGCAGTCGTCTTCAGTTTTCTACCTCTCTGATTTATTTATCTGGGCATGTGCAGATGCATATTTGTTATACAAGCTATACCTGTCAATCAACCTGTCCATCAGAGTTCCCACCAAAGGAATAATAGCCAGCACTTAATCTAAATTTATTCAAAATCCTAGATAAGCAAAGCCTAGTACTCTGAAGCCTTTCTCAAGCCTGCAGTGTTCCCTGAGAGACACATTTTATCTCTTGCAGTGTATTTCAATTTCTCTTTAATAAACTATTGTTTTCATTATGCTTCATGTCTTGCTTGAATTTTCTCTAGTAAGGAGGAAAAAAATTCAGAGCTAAGCTATGTAAAATTTTGCTAACATATTATGAGGTTTTGCTGCATGCCTTTCCTGTAACACTATCTCTTGTCCTGACTGGATCCTGACAGACACAGCATTGATATATTGTTGCATTCATTTGCTCTTCAGCTGGATTTTAAGGCTGTCAGACTCAAATGAGGCTTCCTGCCACCTGAGAACTTTTCTATTCAAATGGAAAGTTATAATCTGCTGATCAAATCGTCACTCCTTCCTCCTAAAGACTCAGCCAGACTCCATTTCCCACCAACAATGGGTTGCTGTCAAACAGAATATAGATGGAATTTGTCTGGCATGTTTATGCCTGAGCTGAAAAAAAACCCAACCATTCTCTCTCCTTGTTCTTCTGACTGTATATGGCCAGTCCAGATGTGTTGCAGATATCATGGCATCCACCTGCTAGGGTCCTTCTCTCAGTGGAGCAGCCTCCTTAGTCCTTTGCTATAAAATAGAAATAATAGCCAGGTGGCTGGGGGCTCACACCTGTAACCCTAGCTACTCAGGAGTCTGAGATCTGAGGATTGTCATTCAAAGCCAGACGGGGCAAAAAAGTCTGTGGGATTCCTATCTTCAACAAATCACTCAGAAAAAGCTGGAAGTGGTGCTGTTGCTCAAGTGATAGAGCACTTGCCTGGAGCACAAAGAGGCTCAGGGATAGTGCCCAGACCCTGAGTTCAAGGCCCAGATCCAGCAGAAACAACAACAAAACCCTAGGAATAATAGTCTGGGCCATGGTGACATGGCAAAGCATTACTATGCATTAATCCACATATAATAACTATAACTGAAGCTGGGCGTCAGTGGCTCATGCCTGTCATCCTAGCTACTCAGGAGGCTGAGATCTAAGGCTGGCGGTTCAAAGCTAGCCCTGGCAGGAAAGCCCATGAGACTCTTATCTCTAATAAGTTAAAAAAAAAAAAAAAGCTAGAAGTCGAGCTGTGGCTCAAGTCATAGAATGCTAGCCTTGAGGACAAAAAAGAAAGAAAAGGAATCTCAAAAACAGTGTCCAGGCCCTGAATTTTAGCCCCAGGAGTGCCAAAGTATTTTTAAAAATAAAAATAACCATAACTGAATAGCAGCTAGTCCTTTTGTGATTAGACAACTAGAAAGCAAATTAGATCTTAAAAATAGATTTTCTTGCTCGGTGTGCTATTTCAAGTCAGCAATGTCTCATATAACCTTAAAGTGCACCAATGTAAGTTGACTAAAGTCCTAATTTTAGATGAGCGGGACTTCATTTCATCAATCACATAGCCACTGAGCTTTCTTCCTCGGATTCTCATCAAATTTTTGCTGCTGCAGTTGCTGGATACCAATGGGGTTGATTCCATCTTCCTCAGGAAAGTTTAATGAGCAACTAAAAGGGCAAATAGGAACAGGGCCTGGTAAGCCACGGCCTCACTTAACCTCCTCCATGAGGACCAAAGAAACCTTTCTCACCTGTGCTGCACATGTGACCCTCTGTATCAGCAAACCGGAAATAAGGAGAAGGAAGTTTAATGCAGGAGCTGTTCCAGGTCAAGGAGAATGAGGTCAGGTGGGAATGGGCAAGGACAAGTGTGAGTGGGGAAGGACTTCCCTGCTGTTCTGTGGGAGGCTGCTCTTAGCCCTGGGTGTGAGAGAGCTAGGTTTGGGAAGGTGAGTGGAATCTGGCTGGACTTACACCTCTGGGATAAACCTGTGTGATTTAGGGATAAGCCTGTATGACTTAGGGGAATGCAGACACGTGACACCTCTGCCAGGTGAGGAGGAAGCCAAGGCAATCAAAACCTTCACCTTGCTCTTCTCTACCCTTGTCCTCTCTGGCTGTGTTGCTGGAAAGTGAGCTCAACACAAGCCAGAGGCTCCAGTCTCAACTGGAGCCCAGTTGAAGGTGACCATGTTAAGTCAGCTTCCAGGCAGCACTGGGCAGTGGAGAGGGGTGGGAAGTTGATCTCAGGCAGCAAAAGAGAACGTCCTCTCCCTGCCCTTCAGGACCATGAGCTTCTCAGAAGGAGTGCGAGCTCCTGCATCAGTACATCTTCATGCTCAAGCAAGGGCATAATAAATGTGCATGGAGCAAATGAATTAAAATGGAAATGCTTGAATTTCAGCTGGAAGAAATGTGTGTGATATTCTCAAATTCTTAATTTGCTCTAGGGATAATGGAACTTCTTTCTGACTCAGTCAGTGCTCCATGTGCCTTAGACATACCAGGCCTGGGGCTCCACCTGCCAGCTGGCATTGACAGTGGCTACTTATCTCCTGAGGCCTACCTGTGGCCAAGCGGTCTCCAGAGAAGACTAGCCCTCCTAGCCTGTAGTGCTGTTTCTGACAGTTTTCCAAAAGTCAGAGGACTTCTAGTGTGGCCCAATGGCCTGCTGCTCCTCGTCTTCCATCTGTTTAACATCTCCAATGCCTTAAAACTTTGCACTCTGACATTCAGTCTGATATTTGTGTACAGTGTACATGACTTTCCAAGTCATAGGTTTTGAATGACACTAAAACTTGTATTTTGACATTCTGACTGATATTCTTCCTTTGGTTTTTGTTGGCTTGTTTTTACTTCAGGTCCAGTTCTTTCAATTGCTTTAGAGTTCTCAGCCAGCAAATAAAAACTGGATTATTAGTACCAGACAAAAGAGAGTGTGGGTCTCAGCGGGAGCCTGGAGGCCGCTCCCGCGGACAGGACTAGTGCTCGGTGCTTCTCCCCACCTACAACGAGCGTGAGAACCTGCCGCTCATGGTGTGGCTGCTGGTGAAGCGCTTCTCCGAGAGGTAGCGCCCCCGGCCGCCCTGCCCGAGCGTGGAATCAACTATGAGATTATAATCATAGATGATGGAAGTCTAGATGGAACAAGGGACGTTGCTGAACAGTTGGAAAAGATCTACGGGTCAGACAGAATTCTCTTATGACCACGAGAGAAAAAGTTGGGATTAGGAACTGTGTACATTCATGGGATGAAGGATGCCACAGGAAACTTTGTGATTATTGTGGATGCCGACCTCTCACACCATCCAAAATTTATTCCTGAATTTATTAGAAAGCAAAAGGAAGGTGATTTTGATATTGTCTCTGGAACTCGATAGAGAGGAAATGGAGGTGTATATGGCTGGGATTTGAAAAGAAAAATAATCAGCCGTGGGGCCAATTTTCTAACTCAGGTTTTGCTGAGAGCTGGAGCATCAGATTTAACTGGCAGCTTCAGATTATACTGAAAAGAGGTTCTACAGAAACTAATAGAAAAATGTGTTTCTAAAGGCTATGTGTTCCAGATGGAGATGATTGTTTGGGCCAGACAGTTGAACTACAACTATTGGGGAGGTTCCAATATCATTTGTGGATCGAGTTTAAGGTGAATCCAAGTTAGGAGGAAATGAAATAGTCTCTTTCTTGAAAGGACTATTGACTCTTTTTGCTACTACGTGAAATAAAGTTAACTCATTAATTCTTACCATGTTAATTTCAATGTAAAAGTACAAGAAGCCTGGTTACTGATTAAAAATGTACTCTTGGCTGGGGATATAGCCTAGTGGCAAGAGTGCCTGCCTCGGATACACGAGGCCCTAGGTTCGATTCCCCAGCACCACATATACAGAAAATGGCCAGAAGCGGCGCTGTGGCTCAAGTGACAGAGTGCTAGCCTTGAGCAAGAAGCCAGGGACAGTGCTCAGGCCCTGAGTCCAAGGCCCAGGACTGACAAAAAAAAAAAAATGTACTCTTACAGCATGAATATAAGGTAAGGTACATTATGTACATATCTTTTCTCTAGAAAAAAAATCCCATTTTGTACCCCATATTAAAAGTTTCTGGTTTAATGAGTGATGTTCTTGATTTTTATTTACATTTAGCTATATTAAGATATAAATAAATGCACATGGCATAAAAAAAAGAGAGAATGCACACAAAGGAGCAATGCCTATTTCAGAACATCACAAGCCAGGGTAGAGCAGAAGCTTCTTCTGGTCACGACATGGATGTACTGAGTTTGGTACATTTGCAACTTCTGATGATGTGGTTACCCCTCCTTGTTTTGTTTGTTTAAAAAATTATATTAGAGGTGAGTAGTGTATAATAAATCAGTACTGTCCCAGAGATGCACTAACTAGGACATGGCAAAAGAGAAATTATTTGGAAAATTATAAAAACTTGTAACTTATAATGAGTAGAGTTTAATTATGAAACTTTAAAGTGGATTTATTTTTTAAGGAAATGACCTTTCTATGCCTTTTAAATCTTGAGGCAAGCCTTTTGTTCTAGAAACAAGAAAGCATCTGGACAGAAAGACAACCGGGAAAAGTGTTTCCTGTGGCTTCTGGTTTTGTTTTTTTCTGAGTGGCTTAGTTACTCTATTTTCTATGAAGACCATTAGAAGAAAAGTAATAAAAAACAGAAATATGATGAGACGGTATCACCCAGTACCCCAGGTATGGGAAGTTTTAGTCTTCACACAAATTTTCTTTCTTTCTTTCTTTCTTTCTTTCTTTCTTTCTTTCTTTCTTTCTTTCTTTCTTTCTTTCTTTCTTTCTTTCTTTCTTTCTTTCTTTCTTTCTTTCTTTCTTTCTTTCTTTCTTTCTTTCTTTCTTTCTTTCTTTCTTTCTTTCTTTCTTTCTTTCTTTCTTTCTTTCTTTCTTTCTTTTTCTTTTGCCACTCCTGGGCCTTGGACTCAGGGCTTGAGTGCTGTCCCTGGCCTCTTCTTGCTCAAGGCTAGCACTCTGCCACTTGAGCCACAGCGCCCCCTCTGGCCGTTTTCCGTATATGTGGTGCTAGTAGGAGGCAAGCACTCTTGCCACTAGGCCATACTCCCAGCCCTTCACACAAATTTTAAAGCCTTCATTTTGATGGATGTCCTAATCATCAACCTCGTTTGGTTTCTATGTTGAATGCATCCCTGAAGGTCACTGATCAAGTTCCTTTCCAGTCATAACTTAGTTATGTGAGATTTGGCCAAGCTTACCTAATATTTTTATTGCAGGAAGGAGCTTCTTAAAGAGTTAGATGCTTTTCCTTCAGTTCCATATGGCCAAACTGAAGCTATTCATTTGTATAGTTTGTAATGTAGTTGTGATGGAGGACACCACCACCACCACCACCAAAAAACCTGGATAAATCATTCTATTTAAGGAAGGATTTTAAGGGATTGTTTTTACTTCAGGCCTAAGTCAAACCAAAGCAGAACTCACCAAAGTGTTCTACAAAATAGGTAGGAAAAAGAAGTCAATATTGACAAAGTATTCTAACTATCCAATTATTGTCACTGGAAAAATATATGTATGTGTATATTACAGACACTGTCAACAGTGTTTGCTTATGAGTGAAAACATGCATCCTTTGTCTCTCTGAGCCTGAGTTACTTCCTTTAACATAACTTTTTCCAGGTTTGTCCATTTCCCTGCAAATGACATAATTATAATTCTTCCTGATGGATTAGTAAAATTCCATAGTGTATATATACACCACATTTTCTCAATCCATTCATCCATTGAAGGGCATTTGGGCTGTTGGGAAATAGTGCAGCAACAGACATACTTGTGTAAGTGTCTTTACTGTATCCTGACTTTTCATGGTAGATGAATGTAGGGAAGGGTCTTAAATGCAGACAATTGAGGCAGATGGCCTTGCTTTCAGGCTTAGTGTCCTCTTAGTGCAAGATGTTGAATGCATGCTCAATTGAGTCCCATGGAAATGCCCTTTGTCTGTAAGAAGCAAGTCACATTGCTCAGGATTGATGGACAGCTCTCTCCAGTTAGCTGCTGTCAACACATCAATTCCCACTGCTGTGTAGTTACCTCATCATTTCTGGCAGCATTGCCCTGTTCTCTACCTTGAGGGCTTTCAGTGTTGGCACCCTTTTTAGAAATGCTTTTTGTTTTATGTAGGAAAGTAAAGGATATTTTTATATCTGAACACACAGCACAATTCCTTTCAGGGAGAGAGCTGATTTTATGGGGGAAATATAATAGTTGGTGAATAAATTCTCGAAATGGAGGAAGTGAAGTTTAAGACAAATTTATCCAAAAAAGGTCATCCTAATCATAAATGCTCTGTGGGAAACAAGGTGATAATTCTGCTTTTATTTTTGGAGGAGATGATGAGGTAGAAGAAGGAAAGGAGAAGAGAGAAATAGAGAGGGCAAGGGTTGAGAAAGATAACAAAGTTATCAATCTGTCTGGGACCTCTGAAGTATTATAGCAAGATTGTCTTTATCTTTTAAACACATGTTGAATTTAAAGTAATAGGCTTCTAGGCCCGTTGTGGGTTGAATAAGTAGAAACAATCAAAACCAGAGATATATCACTGTGGGCACAACTTGTGGAGTCAGACTCTGTATTTGCACTTTATCCTTCTTACTTGGTAGGCTAGTTACACATGGTGTCCACATTACATTCCCAGGGTTGCTGCTGTGGACTTGCCTGAAATCCTAGCTACTTAGAAAGCTGATATCTGAGGACCACAGTTCAAAGCTAACCCAAGCAGGAGAGTCCACGAGACTATTATCTTCAAAAACCTACCAAAAAAAAAAAAAAAGCCAGAAGTGGCGCTGTGGCTCAAGTGTAGAGTACTAGCCGTGAGCAAAAGCTCAGGGATAGTGCCTAGGTTCTGTTTCAAGCCTCAGGATCAGGAAAGAAAAAATTAATTGTCAGCAAAGAGGGTTCAAATATTCACTTGCTCAGTGAAAAAGTCAGGTCCCAAATAGCATCCATGACCTGAGTTTTTTACACACACACACACACACACACACACACACACACACACAAATGTTGTATCATTGCATTTTAGGCATCAACTTTGGGATTGAATCTCCAGTGAAATATGTCTCCATTATCTTATTCTGTTAGTATATATCTAGATCAGAGTTGCTTTGTATCTCAGTATAAAAACAATACAGCAAAACATTGCCAATATGATTCCTTTGTTCTAAGATTCCAAGCCATATGACCCCACATGCTACTGTGACAACTTACATATTTTAAAAAATTTATCTGCACATAATGTATACAAGAAAGTAGAGGGCAGGCATTTTTTCTGTTAGTGGGGTTGTAAAAAAAGTATTTTATTCCTATCCATATATTTGAAATTTCTACAATGAAAGCACTTTAATCTTTTCTAAACAGAAGATTTGAAAGTCATTCCTTTTCCAAAAAAAAAAAAGTTCATTAACAATACTCATTTCCCCCATCAAATTCTTAGTAGCTTAAAGATCAAAAGCTTTTTATTGCTGGTGGCTCACATCTGTAATCCTAGCTACTCAAGAGGTTGAGATCTAAGGATCATGGTTCAAAGCCAGCCCAGGCAGGAAAGTCCATGAGACTCTTTATCTCTAATTAACCACCAGAAAAGCCGAAGTGAAGCTGTAGCTTAAAATGATAGAGCATTAGCCTTGAGCAAAAGCAAGGACAGTGACTAGGCCCTTAGGCCCTGAGTTCAAGACCCATGACCAACAAACAAAAAGTGTGTTATCAAATGTTGCTATGTGCCATGCAATGAGGAGTCAGATATTAAGGCAGGTACTGTAGGGTGGTGTGTCAGATATTAAGGCAGGTACTGTAGGGTGGTGTGTCAGGTATTAAGGCAGGTACTGTAGGGTGATAGTGTCGGGTGTTAAGGTAGGTACTGTGTAATGGTGTTAGAGACAAATCAATCCAGCTGTATTTAGTTAGAGATAAACCAACCCATGAATCAGGGCTGAATTACAAATTTTGAGACTAATTTTGTTCTGCACCACTCAGATTTCTGTCTTTATACAGTACTGATTATTTCTAGATACACATATCCCTTCGATCCCAAAGCAAGCCTTCTGATTTTTCCAGTATTTAACTGATTCTTTTCTTTGGTGCTGGAAGCTGAAGCTGGGGCCTTGAGCATGCCAGGTACAGTCTCTACCGCTGAGCCACACCCCCTTCCCCAGCCCTTGGTTGATTCTTAAGGAGAGTTTTTGTGTGTAAGGAGAATTTCACAGATTTATCATGCCGAGCATCTGATATGACATAATAGCTTTGCTGGTTTGAAAGTATTTAGAAACACAACTAGTTTAGCCACCCTGAGCTGTTCAGCTAGTATGCAAACATGTTTTGTGTTCCCAGATTTGCAGACTTTTCCCCCCTAGACCTTTAAGGCGTGGGACAAGAAGTTCTTTCTCCATGCTTGTAAAATCTTTCATCTTGGCACGTCTGCTCAGAAACTGCAGGTGACATCGAAAAGGGCAAATAAATATACACAAAGCATCCTCCCCACAAAACTTTGTTGAATTCAGTTTTATTGGAGAATGTAAAGACTGTGCCCAGCAGTAAACAATGAAGACTTGGACTTTCCAGGACTTTCTTTCTCCCAGGAAATTGTTGGGGTTCTAGCCCAGTCTGAAAGTCTATAAGCAGTTATGAAAGGACGGATACAGGAAGTTTTGACAAGCAAACGTAGTAAAACACAGATCATTTATTTTTATATGCTTCTTGGCTCAGTAGAATGCTAGCCTTTCTCCCATTGAGAACAGTTACTTTCAATTGTAATTTATGAGCCTGCTCTTCATTGTCTTGTCAGAGCCCATTATTACATCCAGTCTGCAGGTAGGATTGTGACTAAGATGGCAGAAACACTGTTCATTCGGCCAGTGGATGAACGTTGTAGGTTGAGACATTTTTGTGGGGCATGGTGGTGGGTAGCCATTGGCTTCAACCAAGTAGCCAGCATTTGCTATAGGGCCAAGCATGGGGCTCAGCATTGTGGGAGCAGGTAAAGAGGTTACCAGCCTGGCATATGTGCTAAGAATGAATGAGGGAGGAGAGGTTAGTATTTTTAATGCTTATTATGTATCTGGCACCTATGCTAGTCATTTTGGAACTACACAAAGAGGACAAGGCTTGGCTGCTACTGTGGGGACCATGCAAGCTAATTAAAGAACAAAGAGCTTCTCTCTCACCACATACATATTGAAGAATAAGAACAGACAAGACATATATTCAGTGATATATGTATACACATATATATACACACATATATACGTCTGTATCTGTACTATACGTATATATGTGTACATACACATATATAATGATGTATATATATATATAGTATTAGTATAAGAATTATTTTGTTATTTATCTCTTGGTTGGTTCCAACGATGACAGCTTTTACATTGGAGGAATTTATTTGGATTAAGATTCTAGAGGGATCACTGGAAGCTATCAATATTTCATGGGAGGAGCTATACAAAACTCATTTTATTCCTCCAGTCAACCATGATCATGTTTTTAAAAAAAAACCAGAAATGTTTATCATACTATGAAATTAAATACACATGCCTGTAGTGGAAAAAAAAATTCAGGCAGTGTAAGACACTATAAAGTGAAAAGTAATCTCTCTGCCTTTTCTGACTTATATTCCCCTGCTCCAGTGGTAAACATGGGGAAAGTTTTTTGGTATATATCTTTTCTGTATCATAATGTAATTTTGCTTTTGACAAGAGGAAAGGGAGGGAGGCAATCAATTGAGATATCTTTATAAACTTACATTGTTACACTAAAACCCCTCTGTGCAACTATTGAAGTATAACAAATAAATAAATAACTTAAAAGAAAAGAGTAAATGAAGGCATGCACCTGTAGTCCCAGCACTTGATAGAAGGAGGTAGGGAAATTCCTAATTCAAGGCTAGCTCAGGCAACATTGCAAGACTCAGTTAAAACAACAACAACAACAACAACAAAACCTGAAAGACAAAACCCCCCAAAACCAGGAAAAGGAAAAGAGAAACCAAACAACAAAAGAAAAGAAAGAGAAAAGAAAAAGCAAAAGAAAAGGGACTATTACAAATGGCGCTTATAAATGATCAAGTTTGAAGCCTGCCAGTAGAGCTTCATTGTCTTTCTATGCTTGCTTGCACAACTGTGTCTATTCTGTTCAGATAATCCCTATGGGACTCCTGATGGTGATGCTGTAGAATATAGAGAAGGAAAACAGATGACCTTGAAGCAGGCCTTGTGGGAAGTTTGGGGGGAATGGGTCACAGTGATGATTTAACTAATTCATTAATAAATTTGAAGAAGAATGAGTATTTTAAATATACTTGCAAATAATGACAGCACAATCTGCTGTATTTTGTATGTGGCTTAGTGTTGTGTGAAAGGATCAAAATTTTGCCTTAACTCCAGATGTGTAAATAATAATAATAATACATACCATCAACAGACTTTCCTGTAGCTTGTAGTTGTTTTCATTCTCATGATTGTTCCATATGTTAGAGTTCTACAAAGCAAAACAGAACCAAAGACACACACACACACACACACACACACACACACACACACACACACACGGGTAGAGTCATGCTGTTAGAGAAATGAAGAAGTCCCACAACTTTGCCATCTTCATGATGGAGGATGAAGGAAGTAGGTGGGGTGATCACTTCAGCCTGAATCTGAAAGCCTAAGAATCAGGGAGAGTCAAGGATACAAGTCTCAGCTTGATTCTGAGAACTAGGAGTTGCAACATATAAAGGCAAGGGAAGATGGGTGTCCTAGCTCAGAGAGAATGAATCCACCCTCCCTTTGCTTGTGTGTTACACTCGGACCACAAGGGATTGATGAGGTCTCTCGTATTGGTGTTTTTCGCTTTCTTTACTCTTTTTTTTATCAAATGCTACTCTCTTTCTATGTTTAATCAGCTAATTGTGAATCCTTTAGCCCATTCATACTGGCACCTAAAATGAGCCATTATACTTCCCTATGAAAATGGGCTTAAATGTTCACATTGTGAAAATTAATGGTTGGCAGCACCAATCATTAGAGTGGCAGCGCCCATGTATTCATGCTTCTGTTTCCTTCTCCTCCAAGGTATGTGGAATCAAGACTGCATTCCCCAGTCTTTCTCTTGGGTCTGTGGTGTAGAAACTATCCTCTCATCAAATCCTCCACTTTGATGTCCTCCTCATATACAAAGCCGGAAGTCCCAAGACTCCAGTGCCCCACAGAATAACAGAGACAAGACCAAAGGAGCCTGGTCCTGTCATCACTTGGAGGAGAGGACCTCCTGACCAGGAACACCCACATCAGACATCCTGAGGGAAAAGAAATAGCCTGGCTAGGGTTGTTCATGGTAGCAATCAACAGTGCCTAACTAGCTTGGCACCTCTTTCTCATACATCCAAGTGCTAGCTTAATAAATTTAGCTCCCTTTCAGGACGGGAAATCTTTTTTTTTCATTGTTGTTCTGCAAAGGGAAATTTGGATATTTACAATATTATGATGGGCCAAAGGAAATGATCAATATAAGCAAGTGGGTTGAAGGTATCCAACGAGAAGCATTATATGTCTGTCTCATTACGTACCAAAGAATTTAGAGCCTTGTTCGGCTTGAGGCCTTGATGTTCCCTGTCGTGGAATTCTCTCTTCTGCTTCCATCCTGCCCCAAGTGGAAAATCACAGTAAATTCTGGATATTTCCAGATAACAGAGCCTGATTTGAGTTTTTAAATTCTCGAACAACTGGGGGGGAAAGTTTCCAACCCTCTAGTGACAGTATATAATTTTTCCACATAACCTCCCCCTTGGGGGGGGGATCTGATCATATGCTTACCACTTTAAACTGTAATGTATTCATGGAAAATCTGAGGTATACTAGGGCTAGCGGATGGGGAGATGACCACGACTGGCAAGATGATTGTCACTCACAGTTCCCAGGAGGAAGGGTATGTCATGTCATGGGGAAGAGAAAGGCAAATAGGGAAACACCAGGGGTGGTCCAGAGGAAGACAGAGTGACGATAGACAATGAATGGGAGAGATGGGGAGCAGTTGTAGAATTGGTGTTTGTGAATAATTTCAGTAGACTGTAATGCATAAGAGTGTAGTTGTTTTGTACCTGTCCCTGAGGTAAGCAGAGCAGGGGGCTAAGAGGCTGGGGTGTGAGAGTTGAATAAGAGAGATGTTTGGAGTATGAGCTTTGGACTTGTTTGTAGTTGAAGAGTATAGTAGAGAGGCAATGTTTGCTACTGTTAGAAATGGGATAACCTGGGAGGATGAATTCCTCCAGGACCAGAGAAACTCCAGCTATCGAAGCATCAGAACCAAGCCCTTCGGAGAGGGAGCCCTTGTGTCAAAAGTAGTCTGGTAGACGTCTGGGAAATTGTATTAGACTAACATCGGAATCTATTTGCAGTGTCGGAGGTTTCTTCTTTTTGTGTGTGTGTATGTGTGTGTGAATATGACATTCAATGGCCAAATGGCTTTCCCAGAATGGAAGGTGAATTTTGGTTCAACCTGTTCTGAGTTCAGTGATAAAATTTACTGGGAAATTCTATAAAAAAGATAAGCTGTAAACCATATGGCTTGCTGGAAATAGGTGCAGGTTTGCAACCTGAAAGCTACCTGAAGAATGCTTGTGCCAAATTCCTGCTTTGTGTTTACAACTACCTTTCAGCAAGGAGAAGGCATGTGACGTGGTGGAAAAAAATCACTAACCAGATTGATCTGGGCCTCTCATTCCTCGTGGATACAGTAAGAGGTTTACATAAGACATAGGCAAAAGTCTACCCAACTCTCTGTGCAAGAATGCTGAGAACGCAGCGTGGTGTGAACACTGGCTTCAGTACAGAGGATGACAATCATGGCTCACTGCGTGGGGTGGGTGGGTGGTACCAGGAGTGGCTTCTTTTGGAACTTCACTCGAAGCCCATGACAACATTGTTTTTTGTTTTATTTACAAAAGAAGAATCTGCTCAGTTCCAACAATGTCTTGGGAATAAAACAATGAGGAAGACAGGATTCCTGACTTAGAAGAACTGATAGTTTAGTTCGATTTGGAGAGAGATAGTAAGAGGAAGAAAATCTGAGGTAAAGGCACATGGAACTAGCAATCCCTGGGTCTTTTTCTTCAAGCATAATATCTACCTTTCAGAGTTGTTGGGAAGGTCAGCTGACCACATAGCCACTGGCACAAAAGTGGCATTCCACAGTGGTTGGGTGGCCACTCATATGACAGAGGAGCTAAAAGATGAGAATGTACGAGCTTGCACCCCTGATTCTGCTCTAGATAAGTCAGCCTGCTCACCAGTGGAGCTCTAGTGTGAATCACTTTCTGAGGCAAAGAAAAAACAACTGTGATGTGGAATTAAAACTGGTGAGGGGAGGTGAAAGATTGTGAAAGGCTAAATAGATACAATAATAGAAGGTTTGGGCAGGAAAGGGTGTAGGGGCACCTTTCAGCCTTCCCCTTCTTCTTCTCTTTCTTTACTGTGTCAAAATACTGTCATGTGACTGAATTCATGAGACTCTGTCAGGAGGCCTTGCTGTCAAAGGAACCGGAGTTTTGAACTTTGGTTTGGAGATGGTCTGAGTGGTGTTCCCCAAGGGTTTGCATGTTGCCGGCTTGTCACAGTGGGACAGTGTTGAGGTGGTAGGACCTTTAAGAGATAGAGCGTATGGGAGGATGATGAAGTCATCTAGCCCTAGAAGGATGTATGCACTTCTTCAAGGAACCACTTGATTCCAACATAAGTCAACTGTTATTTAAAAAAAATAAATAAAAGCAAGCTCTGCCCCTGAATCCATCCCACTTCTTTTTCACTCCAGGTGTGAACATGTCTGTCATGATGTCGTGTGCCACATTGTGATGTAGTCAGAAGGCTCTCTACCACATGCCACCAGATCTTGGGCTTCCAACTTCCAAGACAGGGAGTGAAATAATCCTTTTTTTCTTCATACATATATCCTCATACATTCATACTTCCTCATACATTCATACTTCCTCAGGTGTTCTGTTGCAGCAATAGAGAGTGAACTAATATATTCTTTACTTATTAGAATTGATGTAATGGCAATTCTCTCAATGTTTTTTTTCTTTCTTTTTATGTTTTTGTTTTTGTTTTGCTGGTCCTGGGGCTTGAACTTGGCCTGGTGCCGTTCTTGAGCTTCTCTTGCTCAAGGATAGTTTATCACTTAAGCCATAGCACCACTTTGGCTCTTTCTGAGTTGTTTATTGGAGATAAGAGTCTCATGGACTTTCCTGCCTAGACTGGCTTGGAACCATGATCCTCAGGTCTCAGCCTACTGAGTAGCTAGGATTACAGGTGTGAGGCACTGGTACCCAGCCTCAATGCTTTTTTTGTTGTTGTTATTAAAAGATTTCTCACTCTCTATTTTCCCAATCCTCCTCTCTGTCCAACCCTGCCCCTCCCCAGTCTGCAAATCTTTCTCTAAGGCCTCTTTGGTGACAGTCTGCATTTCTAGGAACTTTCACATATATTATCTCATTAGTTTCACAGAAAAACTGTATTAAATAGATTGATTTTTATCCCTTTTTAGGCTACAGTGAGACCCAAAATTGGGGTAATTGACAAAGTCCCTACTATTGGAAGTAACAGAGCTGTGAGCCTGACCAGACACTTCCTACTCAATGCCTGACTGTGACGCAGTGCTACAAGGCCTATTTGATTTCTGAGAAACTGAAATTCTCAATTTCTTTTCATTTATTTTCACAAGTTGAGTAGTCAACATATTAGTTGGCTTTATTTTTCTTAGATAACAATCACAATATAAGCCCTCTATGGCAGATCTTTTAGCTTAATTTAGTTCTGAATGTCTGCAACCATCTTTTAAAGAACTGTCCAGTTTATGCCTCATGTGATACGGCAGCTGGCCAAACACACTGCTCTTTCCACTCTAAGTGGCTGGCATGTGGCCATCTCGCAGCTCTGAGCTCATGTCCATTGTAATTGGTTTCTGCTGGGCTGGTCATGTGAAGGGATGTGAATGACGAAAGGCCACTAAAGTCACAGTTAGTAGGAGTGGAAATAAAAGTAATAGCTCTCCTGTCAGCACACACATCAGTAGACACTGCTTATGCCAGTGGGCCACCCTCAGTGCTAACCCCATGGTAAGGAGAGATTTCTTGCCCCTACAGACATTGTAAGACCTGAAATTTGCCACAGAACATGGCTTACTTACATTGTGCCCCCTTTTCCATGCCCCTGGCAGCAGGCATAGTGAATAAAAGAATAACTAGGCTTGAATCACAGCTCCACTACATAATGGCGGTGTGACCTTAGCCATTTCACAGATTCTTGTGAGGGGCAGTGCCATGATTTAACACACTACAGATCAGCGTGGTTTCCACTCATAGTGGACCCCATATGTGTGTGTTAGCTTTGCCCTTAGGAGAGCTGAAAATCCATTTCCTGAGTGCCTCCAATTCTCTGCTTTCCTTCAATTCTACCAACAAAAGAAACCCTATATTTGCTCTTTATTTCCTCTGCTGTTCTAGAAATACTCTCTCACAGTAAGAATAAATTCCCAAAGGAACTAAACTTTCATGTATGCATGTTTCAACACACATCTTACTTAGAACTTATTCTGTCTTGCTGAGTTCATTTGTTCAGATGAACGCTAAGCTGTTGAAATGAAGAAATCTGGAACTAGAGAGGCTTCCAGAAAACACAGGTTTATGATTTACAGCCATCATCACACACCATTTTAGAAGCAATAAACAGAATCCCTACCTTCAGACTATCTTTCCAATAAGGTGTCTGCCTGTGTCTTCTTCAGTTAAAGAAGTCATATATTAGTCATTTTCGTCATGTGCAAGCAATTGGGCTCATTTCTTTGATCTTCAAACTTAAGACACTACTTAGAGATATCCTGGGCTCTATAAATCCCAACCCTTTCCATCACTATAACAAAACACCTGAGGCAAGTAACTTACAAAGAGAAAAGACTTACTTAGCTCGCAGTTTTGGAGGCAGAATGACATGACACCTGCATCATCTTACTCTGGTACAAGTGGCAAATGGGAGTGGGCACGTCACCCATGAGCTATCACTAGAAGAAACACATCTCAAGTCAGGGAGTCCCAGATTCCCCTTTAGGGGTCTGCTTCCAATGAACTGAACACCTCCCATGAGACCTCCTAGAATCTTCCCATACTAACACCCAGAGCATCAAGCCTTCACAGATGCACATTGTCTCATACTTCCAGCAGTTTCCATGAGCTCCTGGCTCAGTTTTCCCTCCATCCTCACAATATGTACATTCCTCCCAAGAACCCCATCGTGTCTGTGTTTTTCTCACAATGGTTAGGTCAAAATATACAGAGTGAAGAGAAAACTACTTTCTACCCTGAGACTTGACTTGGCATCTTTCTTCAACAGTTTTCTTTTCTGCACTTATTAGTACAGACAATAAATATTCATGTACGAGAAGGTGAAAAAAGAAATGTCAATAATTGTGATTGTTTATTGTTGTTAGTTATAAATGGTGCTGGCAAAATGAACTCATTATCCATAAGAAATGGCAGAAATGTTGGTACCACACAAGAAAGTGTAATGTGTACATAGACAAAGCGTAGACTTCACATAGATAAAGAGTCTTTATGTTGCCATCTGTTCCTGAGTTTCTTATTTTTAAATCTCTGACACATGAGCATTTGTGCTGGAGGTCACTGGCAAAGCTGTTGTGTTCATTCCCTGGCACTATGGAGTGTGTGGCGGGTGGAGTTTGCAGCCTACCAGCAGCTGTGCTGTGCAGAGGTGCCCCCTCCACCCCCGGGGCTGCCTCTCCTCAAGCAGGGACCATTGTTCTCCATCATCCTTTCCAAGAATACCAAGCTGGGCTTTGGAGACTGACACACAGTATGGGGATTCCTACGTCCAGTGGACAAGAGGAAGAACTCTTGCTTGCTCTCACTGCCCAGGCTAAGCAGCTAGTCACAATCAGCCATGAGCTCCTTGTGCTTTCCTTTATCTCCTTCCCTCCCTTCTTTCACCAACTTGTCTCTTTGGAGGGAGCAAAATGTAAATGTTGCATAAACAACACACAAGTGTGCCTTCCAGTGTTTGTGTGACTGTGTACGATCAATAGCTTTTTCTTTGTGCTTTCCCTTGACTTCCTCAACTTGATCTTAGTAGGAGGCCTCTTTCTAGAAGTGAATAAAATAAGACAGCCTTCTAATCATCAAAGCTGATCATGAGCTTCAGGTACAGCAATAGAAATTTCCGCTGAACAAAAGAGGATGTGGTGAGAACAGTCACATGGCTATGCTAGTATGCAGGGGATATAGGGAAATGTAGTCTCGGTTCAGCAGTACTATACTCAGGTAAAATTTTATGAGGCTGGGCACCAGTGGCTCACATCTGTAATCCTAGCTACTCAGGAGGCTGAGATCTGAGGCTCATAGTTTGAAGTCAGACCAGGCAGGAAAGTCTGTAAGGCTGTTATTGTCACTAAAGTACCAAAAAAGTTGGAAGTGGAGCTGCCAAGTGGTAGAGTGCTAGCCTTTAGCAAAAAGAATCTCAGGGACAGTGCCGAGGTCCTGAGTACACTTAAGCGCCCGGACTGGCACGAAAACCCAAACCCAAACCCAAATATTATTTTATGAAAGAAATCAAGAAAAGATTGTGGGTCCTCACAATGTAAGGCATGGATTTTTCCCCATTTTTGCCTTTGATTTATCTACTTTAAAACTCCGTAAGCATAAGAAACAATACACAGAGAAGAGGATCTCCAAATCTTTTCAAAATTGCTGAGAGCAGTGATTGCTGATTGACTATAGGGTGAGTCCAATCTTGCCATTATCCTTAAGCTCTGTTTTATTGTTCCCATGTATTAAACTTGGATGCCATGGGTTTGAATTTGCTAGTTGATGGCAGCCTGCATTTGTGAAGTACATTTACATGCCTGATTAGCCATGAAGATGGCACACATTCTAGTAGGGACTATGTTGTCATATCTAGATCCCAATTGTTGAGTGTAATGCCTGACCTTGACCTTGAACAATTGCCTTAACCTCTTTGGAATCTTATATCCTCATTTGTAATGTAGTGGTTTTAAGAAGGTGTTACCTTGTGGTATTTTTATGACAATCAAATGGATAGAATGATCTTTACTGAGGAGTATGGCTTTGAGCAGGTTCTAAGTCCCCTGTGTCTCAGATTACTCACCCACCTGGGGATGAGGATCGTTACTTCCTGGTGCTAGAAAGATTAAGAAAATATATCTGAACTACATAACTTGGAACACATCAACCATCCATCAAGTTTGGCTATTATCTTATTTTGCTTTTCGGTTCAGTCCCTGACACAGCATTTGATCACAAATGGTAATTGTGAAATGCATGGATGGTGAATGATTAGAGACCAGAGGTTCAGTTCTGAGACAGAAGATGGATCTTGGTCTTCAGGCTTCTTTGCTGACACTCTTGCTCCTTCTCTATGGGGCCTGGAGAAACCCTCAAGTTTAGGGGAGACCTTGACACCCACATTAACTGATCTTAGAACTCCACTCTAGACAATTTCCTCAGGGGTGCACAGAAACAATTATGACTGCTTGGAGTCATCTTTGAACTTTGAGTATGTCTGCTAGAGGAGAAAGAGTTCCTTTCCCTAGAACTATGGGTAATAGTATTTTTTTTGGCCAGTCTGGCCTTGGACTCGGCCTGAGCACTGTCCCTGGCTTCTTTTTGCTCAAGGCTAGCACTCTGCCACTTGAGCCACAGCACCACTTCTGGCCATTTTCTGTATATGTGGTGCTGGGAAATCGAACCCAGGGCTTCATGTATAGGAGGCAAGCACTCTTGCCACTAGGCCATATTCCCAGTCCGAGTAATAGTATTTTTAGCTTACATGGAGGTGGGAGTTCATCTCCCTGTCTTTCTCATGGATAGAGGAATCAGCACAGGATGCAACAATGGAGAAGAAGTACAGAGCCTTAAAATATTATTTTAATCCTGAATCTAGCTACCTGATGCTTTCCTTGCACCTGGATTTCCCAGCTAGATGTTCCTCTTTTTCTCTCCTTTGACTAATGCCATTTTGACTTAGTCTTCTCTTGCCTGCAATGGAAAGGACCATCTTAAAATTTCTCTATATAATCACAACTAGAAAATAAGATAACTGAACCAGTAATATACATATATATATATACACACACACACACCATATATATGCTACATAATATATATTTGAAATTTAAACCTTAGGCCTTATGCTTACTAAGTAAACACTTTACCACTTGAATCATTCCAATCATTTTTGCCAATCAATAGCCTGTGGATTTCTTGTCTCTGAAAGTTACTAAGTTCAGAGGCTTCCTAAGATGTAGGTCTAACTTCTTTGTAATGAATACTTCATAAGCGATCCTGTATGCCTCACATTGTATTTCATCATAATTCATAATTATGTCAGGGTGTCTTGCTATGACCAACATTGAGTGTGATCACTGGATGAAGATAGTAATTGCCAGAACTTTCCTTTATGATGCTATTCTTTTTCTCTCTACAATGAGAGACCTGTGGGGAACTGATGTCCATTGTGTACGTGTCCAGGCTACAGCAGTCTTCCTCCAAATGGTTCAGTCCTTGAGATCAACAGTTGGGTCCAGCTCATGTGCTTCACACACTCAAGACAGCTTCAAAGCACTCTTTCTAAAGTACCTTCTCCAAATGTCTTTGTTTTGCTCTGTATTTCCTACGAATCCTAGGTAACAAGCCTTCATTTGGTTCATCTTCAAAAATAGCTTGATCTTGCTCAATGCCAATAAAGAAGTTCTGCAAATATGTGCAAGCATTTCCTGTCAGGGACAGCTAGAAGCAATCTGCTTTGCACTGAAAACTTCTTTGCTCTAGAACCAGCACCCATTGTGTCCACTTGCTACAATGGGATTCAGCTCTAATTAAACAGGAGACTCACTTGGAGAGCTTTCAAACTCTGTCTTGGCCCTACTCCAGTATCTATGAGCGTGGAGACCAGTATAAGTAAACATGAATTCAAGCTCTACAGGTGATTCTACTGGGCAAGCCAGCAGGGAACCAATGAGAAGATAGACACTCCAAAAAGGAAAAGATACATCGACCTTGCTCCAGAATAGTGGTTGCCTGACTGGGCTTCAGAAGACAGTTTAAAACATCGACCTTGCTCCAGAATAGTGGTTGCCTGACTGGGCTTCAGAAGACAGTTTACCTGGGGAGCTTCTAAAATTCCTGATGGCCAGCTGGTATACTACAAATAAGACAACGAAGGCACAGGAACCCAGCATCAGACTATTTTAAAGGTTCCAGATGATTCTACAGTATAGCTCAGTTTTGGAACCTCTGCCTCAGAGATTATCTTTTTTCAGATTTTTAAAAATTATGTTTTATTTCTCTCTGTCTAATTAGCTTGTATTAATTGCACAGAAGGGTTTTGTTGTGCTATTGTTTTACTGAGTGTAATGTAGTTTGATCTAGATTCTGAAGAGTGATTGTGGTTTGTTGGAGAGAATGAATGTGGATTCTAGAATCTGTCAGTTCTGTTGCTTACTGCCTGGATAATCACTTCACCTAAATTCCCTTATTAGGAAAGGAGAAACACTGTGCTAATAATGCATAGCCTTGATGCTGAGGAATGAAAATACATTTGCTAGCATGTCATAGTATCCATTTTATCCCTTTGTTACAAATGGCCACCAAGTTAGTGGCTTAAAGCAACAAAGTCTATTTATGGCTCTGGAGGCCAAACATACAAAATGGTGCCTTCTGGGCTAAACTCAAGATGCTAGCAGGGCTATCTTCCTTTCTGGGGGCTCTAGAGTAGGACCTTCTGTTTTGCCCTTTTAAACACAGATGCCCTCTGTGTCTGATGTTCATGTTCATTAACTTTCATTGCTGAAGCTCAGCAATGGTCTTTCTCAGACCACATCACTCTGATTCTTCTGACTCCCTTATCCACAGTTAAGGAGCCTGTGATTACATTGAGTTTAGGCTGGGGGCATAGCGTAAGTGCACTTTTCTAGTATGTGCAGGCCCTGGGTTCAATCCTCATACACTGTTCTACACTGAGCACATGAGAGAAACTAATATAACTGAATAGCAGCCTTAATCACATTTACTTTGTTTGTTACCCTTTTCTATGGAAGATCACATAGT
Organism: Perognathus longimembris pacificus; assembly: GCF_023159225.1. NCBI lineage: Eukaryota > Metazoa > Chordata > Mammalia > Rodentia > Heteromyidae > Perognathus > Perognathus longimembris. The sequence goes on from NC_063176.1 coordinate 38,056,204, forward strand.
CACAGGTCTGGGCATTGAGACAAAGATTTTTTTTTGCATTCTTTTTTAAATTTTTTTATAATTTATTTATTAATTAAACAAAAATTTTTGACAAGGTGTTGTGCACAAGGGGTACAGTTACATAGTAGGGCAGTGTGTAGATTTCTTGTATCTTATACCCTGTTTTTCTTTCCCTTCCCTAGGACAGGTAGACATATATACAATACACAGTGTACCAAGAACATATACAGTAGCCACGTGGCCTACGCCAAAGAAAATTCGCCTAGGGCTTTAAATGTAATGTCGACAGTAGACAATATGTCAACAATAGTCTTATATGGACGTACATACATAGCTTTTGAGCTATTGTGATCCACTGAGAGGTCTATTTTTGACCTTTATATGTTGAGTAGTCGTTAGGTTTTAGTTACATAATGTAGGGTCGCTGACCCAAACCTGTGGGAAATACCATTTGACAAGAAGTTTTTGGTTTCACAGACCTGGTCTCTACTGTCTCCCCCTCCCCCCATCTTAACAGTCAAATATCAAGGAGATCATGCCCCTTTGTTTTCTGTGTTCTAGGCTTGTCTTGCTCAACATTATTTGTTCAAGTTCTGACCATTTCCCTGCGAATAACAATATTTCAGCATTTCTAATCACTATGTAGTTTTCCATTGTGTACAGGTACCATATTTTTTGGATCCATTCATCTGTGGAGGGGCATCTGGGTTGTTTCCATATTTTGGCTATTGTGAATTGTGCAGCGATAAACATGGAAGTGCAGATGTCTTTTTGATATCTTGGGACCTGTTGTTCAGGATAGATGCCTAGGAGTGGTATGGCTGGATCATAGGGTAGGTTTATGTTGAGCTTTTTGAGGAACCTCCATACTGTTCTCCAAAGTGGTTGTACTAATTTCCACTCCCACCAACAATGGAGAAGGGTTCCTCTTTCCCCACACCCCCTCCAGCATTTGTTGTTTCCTGAGTTCAGAGTATAGGCCCTTCTATCTGGAGTGAAGTGGTATCTCAGGGTTGTTTTTATTTGCATTTCCTTTCCTGCCAGGGATGTTGAACATTTCCTCATATGTTTCTTTGCCATTTTTATCTCTTCTCTTTTGAAGTCTCTCTTTAGCTCCTTTGCCCATTTCCTAATTGGTTTACTGGGATTGGAGGGGCTTAGTTTTTTGAGTTCTCTGTAGATGACAGATATTAGGCCTTGAGACAAAGATATTTTTAAGAGGATTGTTTCCTGAAGTGTTGGGGATGGAACCTAGGGTTTCCTGAACACTAGGCAAGTACTGTACACCTGAGCCACACCTCCAGCTCTGGAAGGTGTTATTTTGTCTATCATACATTCAGTATTTTTTCTCTCTTATAAATATGTAAAATGTAATTATAGGTGTACCACCTGATGTAAATATATGAGAATCTTGTTAATATTTTATTAACATAACAACCAACTAAATGATCTCTACGGCTGGCTTTGTTCTAGTATTTGCTGAAGGGACAGACTTAAGTACCCTTGTTTGTTTCACATGCAGCTTCTGTGTCCAACCAGTTGGACCTGAGAAGAACATCTGACACCTGGAGGACCAATGAATGGATTTTTTGCTACTTCATGAAAATTGGTTTGCCTGCCAACCCCCCACCCCACCCGCCTGCCTCCCTCTCTCCCTCCTTTCCTTCTTTCATCTCTTTCTTTCTCTCTTTCTCTCCCTATCTCCTTCCCTTCCTTCTTTTAACTCAAGACATTCCTATCTCCATCTCCAAGAAACTAAGATTAAGCCTTCACCATCACACTTGACTTCATTAAATTTTTTCTTACAAACCTGAGTCATAAGGTGCAGAGAATTGCTTTTAGTTGCCGTTATAATCTGGGACCAAAAAGAATTGCAGATTTAGAATTGAAACTGTCACCATGATAATTCAACACCTTGTGCAAGTCAGTATTTGAAAGGAGCAGGATCCATGAGAGCAGAAGAAGCTGGTCTGAAGATAGCCAAATGCATGTATAGGGAGAAATTAATGTGCAAGACTTCTCAGTCCTCCAAAGAGAGTTGCGACTCTTCTTAGAAAATTCTGGGCTGGGGATATGGCCTAGTGGCAAGAGCGCTTGCCTTGTATACATGAGGCCCTGGGTTCGATTCCCCAGCACCACATATACAGAAAACGGCCAGAAGTGGCGCTGTGGCTCAAGTGGCAGAGTGCTAGCCTTGAGCAAAAAGAAGCCAGGGACAGTGCTCAGGCCCTGAGTCCAAGCCCCAGGACTGGCCAAAGGAAAAAAAAAAAAAAAAGAAAATTCCCGTTCCCATAACCTTGAAATTGATGTTTCAAACAAGAGATTAGAAATAGAATCTGTGACAGATGAAAGGGATTAAAGACCTAAATTTCTAGTTCTGATTGTCCTTACAAAGTCATCACAGCAAATAAAGATATTGAAAAAATAATTTAGCAATCTCACCATCCTAATGTTCCTGACTTCCTGCCTTTCACAAATGACTACATGGAAAAATCCCCCGGGAAAGAAAGTGCATCAATTAGAAATGTTTGGGACTAATATTAGCAGCAAACCAATTCAAGCCAGCTAAAATCAAAGGACATTAAATTTATTGAGCAAGAAATCCAGAGGGGATGCCAGGGATTGTTCCAAGGTTCCAAAAGACCATCAGAGATGTCAATCCTGCTCAAAGCACATCTTAGCTACTGGCTCCTCATTCTTCTCATTGGCTCTCAGTATTTTTGGCTTCACATCAACATTTCAAGTTGGAATTAAGCAAGTAAGCTAAAGAAGCGAGAATTTTATCTCTATGGGTTTCAGGTTAAAGAAGCAAGGTTGGTATGTAAGAATTTTTATCTCTGTGGGATTCTGTCACTTATTAAGAGAACTAACCTAGCTATCTCCATCTGTCTATTGGTCTGTCTGTCTGTCTATGGCTGGAACAGGCTCACATACTTAGCTCTAATCTGACACAATTGGAAGGGAATAAGACAATATGACAAGGTAGAACAAAAATGATACTGAGGTCTCCCTCCCTGAGACTTGGTACTCATTATCAGCTCTGTACCTTCAAATAGCATTTGAGAAACACTTATAGATCACAGTGGGCAGAACCAGTTAACACCCAGAGTTCCATTAACCCTGGGGTGCACTTCTTTCTCCCTCCCACCTGGTCCCAAGTTATTCAAGAAAAACCAAAAGTCTAGTTTATAACTACCAAAATGTCCCCAGTGACTATCACTCATTTTAGTGCCTTTTTCTTTCTTAAATAACAATTCCAGTTGTTTCAAAAATGTCTTCCTTTCTTAAGAGCATAGCTTCTTTGATATCATAAAGTGCATTGTTCGTCTACATTTTGGGTAAGATGGGGTTGTTCATAGGACAGAGAATTTCTCTGGCTTTCACATGGCAACTGCTCCTATGGCCTTATATGCAGAGTAGAGTTAAATCAGAGAAGAAGTCCTGCCAGAAAAAGAACCTGAGAAAGACTCATGGACAAGAGAGCCCTTGGCTATAGGACAAATTGGAGTTTGCCAGACAGAGAGTTTGTGGGATGGCCTTTCAGGCAGAGCTCCGAGTGCCCCATGACAGGAGGCTTCTAAGTGCACTGGGAATTGCAAGTAGTTCAGAATTGCTAGCTCATGAAATTTAAAAACAAATCCCTATGGAAGAGCAAGTTCCAGAGTCTTAAAAATGTTTATCTTGTATGTATTTTAAGGTTAAAATATGATACTGCAGTAATGTGATGTCACTAAATTAGAGAGGATATGAAAGTATGGAGCCCTTAAATCCATTAATACTTTAAATATTCATGCTGATGAAATGCTAGCGATGACCAAAATATCCAAAAATAAAGATTGCTTAAACATATTTTATATATGCTTTATATGTATTTGCTTAATATATATTGCTTAACTACATTGATATACACAAATGAAAAACGGTGTGGCTATTCACAAAGGATGAGGCAGAACCAGGCACTTATGGCTCACACCTATAATCCTAGCTACTCAGTGACTGAGGAAGCCAAGATTTGAAAATTGAGGTTTGGTGCCAGTTTGGGAAGGAAAATCTGTGAGACTTTTATCTCTAATTATCAACCACCAAAAAGCCAGAAGTGGAGCTGTGGCTCAAGTGGTACAACATCACCAGGCTTGAGCAACACACACACACACACATACACACAAACACACACACTGGGACAGATCTATATGTTCTTGATGAGACTGTAGTGAAAAGCCAGCAGTTTGGGAGGTGAAAGTTCTGGGTGGTGAAGAGGCAGCAAAAAGGAAGCAGGAGCCAAGAAAGGGTTAAATGGATGTTGTTACTGGGTCAGGAAGAGATACAGCTCTGCCCTTGCTCAACCAATGGGTAACAAGCATCTCTGCAGCATCTCAGAGTGAAAACCAACTTGCTCGGCTTTACTTGCCACCTCTTGTTGCCAGTTGGTGGAGGGGGAGTCATACTTTCCAGTTACATTGTCTGGGCCCCTAGGAGCACACAAAAGTTGGGACCCTGCCAGCTCCCAAAGGAGATATTGGATATGGTACTGAGTTAGCAATGCACACAAAAGTATGGGATGAAAAGTGAGCCTTCCTATCAAATCCTCTACCACTCAGTTCTTGCTTCCAAAGACACCTGGAGGGGCAGCCAGGTGCCACAGGAGCTACAGGCATGCTAAGGAGGACAGAAAGATGGAGGCTATGGAAGGATCTAGAAAGGAAGCTAAGGTTTTCATCCCTGTAAGTGTATTCCCTGGCTACAAAATCTGCAAATATAGCTATATTATTTTATCATATATACCAATGGAGCCATATTTTCTCTTGGTGGAAAGACAAAAGAATGTGCTTCCTCAAATCCTTTCATAAATGCCTTTATTCCATCATAAGAGAGTCCAACCTCAGTGCCTAATCACTTCTGAACTCCCCACCCCCTTAGTCCTATCACATTGATGATTCGCCTAGATTAGAAAGAATGTACAAGTAGTAGAGTTTTGAAGTTCTTGAGTTCTACAAATGTACGTGAGCATCAGGATGCTGCGGTAGATATGGATGTGTTCCAGGCAGACCAAGCCGTATCCTGGTGGAGCTTAGAATCCAGTGGAGGTGATAGTGTATGACAGGAATGCCAAGATGACCACAGGTTCTCTGGAACCCTAACCAAGTCAAAACAACGTCCTTGCTCTGAGAACTCAGTCCTTAGAGTAAAGCAATTGTTTCTGTGTTGAAACCCTTACGGGAGAGGCCTCCATTTCTCATTTTTAAATTGTTGAGGTAGAGCTTGGACAGGTGCTAGCACACTTTCTCTGGAAAGAACAGGTAACTATTTTAGGCTATACAAGCCCTGCCTAGCTCTGTTACAACTACTTAACTCCTCTGCTGACACCCTAGAGCAGCTATAGACAGCATAGAAACAAATGAGCAGAGCTGTGTTCCAATAAAACTTTATTGGAAGTTTTGAGAGTTAATTGGACATTCCAAAGGAACTTTAAATTTCATAATATTTTTATGTGTTGTGAAATATTCTTTTTTGCGATTCTTTCCCATCCTATAAAAAGGTAAAACCATTTTTTTTTTTTGCTCAAAGGCTATGCCAAAATGGGTAGCCAGCCTTCTATGGCCTGAGGATATAGTGTGCTCATCCCTTAATTAGAGTATTTCCCTGTTAAAATTCCAACTGTGTTTATAGAGAAACCTCAACACCCCTCCAACTAGTAGTTGGCACTGAGCTCTATGGGTAGTAACCTAATAAATCTTTATAGCTCTTACAGTTCTTACGGCTCTTATGGCTCAGTGCTGATTGCTTGGTTTGCATGCTATTTTACTTTAATATTGTGGGATTTTTTTCTTCTTACCTGCCACATCTATTTGTCCTTCACTGATTGCTGCTGTGAAGTGGCCTCCTAGATGATCATGAAAGTCACAAAAGAAGGTTTGGTTTTCTGTGCCTGCTGGTTAATTCATTTCTGGATGGATGTTGGAACTACATTTATGAGCCCTGAACCATATGCCATATGGAATTTCATTCTGTGCTCCCTGGAGCTTCTGGGATGCCATCTGTCTGTGACTTCCTGTGAGATTTCTTTAGCAGCAGGGGATTCATCTATCAGGAAGACTTTCATAGAGCAAGTTTTGAAAACCTAATCCCAAACAATATTAGATCTGAGCTCAGAAGTACATTTTCCAAGCTTAATGATCTCTGGGAGAGAATAAAACACAGGAGCTTATTGTAGTCCATCACCAGGACATACCCAGATAACTACCAACACTATAAAACCTTCTGCCAGCCCGTCTTTAATATCCCTCATCTTAAAGACATGCATACCTTAGATCCTAGACAGCCTGCTCAAGGAGTCTTCTATATTCAAACACACCCACAATTTTCCCATCTTTCAGGATAGGAGCTAGATTAGTTCAGTTTTGTTTTGTATACCATTATCCAATACATCTAATATTTGGTAGGGGTTCAATGAATTTGTGTTGACTTGAACTGAAATGCTGAATCATAACTTGCAAGTTTCTAGGTCATCTTTACATGCAATGCCAAGATTTTTACTCAACATGATCCTGGTTATTGGTTATAATGATACACCTAGCTTGTTATGTTGTCTTGTGGTCCATGTTGAATGCAGGTAAGATATAAGTGAGTGAGATGTTCAGGATAAAGCACTTGTAGATGAATGCATATTCTAGATTACCCAATATTGCCAGGCTTTGACATTGAGTGGAAAAAAAAAAAAAACACCTCAATTTAAATCCTGCTCTTTACAAACTCTAAAGGAGAAAAAACCACCACTTACCATCTCAGACCTATTTTGGGTCTCAGTGAAACAAGAATACATAAATAGTCCTTTCCTTGCTACTTTCAAGAATTGGCAGAAGAATGGGGGCTGGGGATTTGGCCTAGTGGCAAGAGTGCTTGCCTCCTATACATGAGGCCCTGGGTTCAATTCCCCAGCACCACGTATACAGAAAACGGCCAGAAGTGGTGCTGTGGCTCAAGTGGCAGAGTGCTAGCCTTGAGCAAAAAGAAGCCAGGGACAGTGCTCAGGCCCTGAGTCCGAGCCCCAGGACTGCCAAAAAAAAAAAAAGAATTGGCAGAAGAAATGAGTAAGATGGAGGAAATAGTAAAAAACAAACAAAAAAAAAACAGGCAATGAAAATCTCATAAGTGCAAGTATAGAGTGAACTGCTGCCTACACTCAGCAGGGGTGAAGCACTGTGGAATTCAGGTGTGCAAAACAATGAGGCAAACAAATGTCCTTGCACACACAGGAGATTTCAGGAGACCTTCCAAGTGTGCAGAACAATGTGGTGGGGGTTGTGCCAAGCATGGAGATTCTTGGTATTCTGCATAGCTGATGTAGAATCAGCAAGCAGTTTGAGAGATCTGACAAACTCCCCATGAGATTCTGGGCAGGACTGAGAACACCTACTTATAGTTTAGTGGAAAAGTAGAAAAAAGTCAATAATTCATTTCTTACTAACTTTGGATTCACAGATATGCCTGTAGTCAAGGTTCAGGGATATACAGTTTAGGCCTTGGATAGAGCCACCAAGAATTCACTTGGCTGTGTCAAGAGACATTCATTATCATGAAGGAGGTGTGACCCTTAACCTCATGGCCACAAACAATCAGTTTAGCACCATCAGTCTTGGCATTCTCCCAGGCAGCAATGATAAGAAAGGCCAAAGAAAAAAGCAGCTGTTGGATTAAAAAAATATGGTACCTATAACCAATGGAATACTACACAGCGATTAGAAATGATAAAATATTGGTATTCACAGGGAAATGGTCAGAACTTGAACAAATAATGTTGAGTGAGACAAGCTTAGAACACAGAGAACAAAGGGGCATGGTCTCCTTGATATATGACTGTTAGGGAGGGAGGAAGACAGTAGAGACCAGGTCTGCAAAACAACAAACTTCTTTTCAAATGGTATTTCCACATGTTTGGATCAGTGACTTTACATTATGTATCTAAAACCAAACAACTACTAAACATAAAAAGGTCTAGAATAGACCATCAGTGGATCACAATAGCTCAACAGCTATGTACACATGATTATATTAGATGAGGATAAGCAAAAACAACTCCAAGAGAAGGATACAGGAGGATTCTATTGTTGATGTTATCTTTAAAGTTCTAGGTGAATTTCCTGTGGTGTACCCTGCATGGTTACTGTATATGATTTTGGTCCACTGGATGTTGTATATATGCCTAGCTGATCTAGGGAAGGGAAAGAAAGATGAGGGTGTAAGATATCACAAGAAATGTATTCACTGCCTTATTATGTAACTGTACCCCCTTTGCACAACACCTTGTCAATAAAATTTAATTTAAGTTTTTTTTTAAAGCAGCTGTCTTGTAAGACTTCTTAAAAGTTTTCATGCCTTTCTTCTTGTATCTCACTTGTCCAGAAGTTAGTAACATTGGCTCACTTGGCTTCAAGGAGGTGCAGAAATGTGTTTTTGATCGTCAGGCAGCCACATGCCAAGATAGAAATCAGTGTTCCAATTAGTGAGGAATAAAGGAGGATGAATCCTGGGGCAGGCGGCCAGTGGGATGCTGGGGTTGGAAGCTTGTTTCACTGGGCGGGGGCTGCTGGCTACAGTGACTCTTGCCACTGCCAGCTTTCGAAGCACTGCAAGAACTGGCAGAGCGGAGAGAAGCCAGTAAGGCAAACGGGCAAATGGTCAGTCTACAGCTCAGCATTGCCAGACCCGAATGTTAAAGTCTGAAGCATCCTGGAGGTCTCTAACCTTCATCTTCTGCAGCTTATTTCCGTTACAACAACTAGCTACCTCTTCTTAAGAGCCATTTTAAATGTGGTCCAAATCTTAGATTGGCGCCTCAATAGTCCTGTGACCCCTCAGATGGCAATTTAGATGTGAAAGCTTTTCATTTCTCTAAAATTGAAGAGCCCAATTTGGCTACCTCACCTATGGCTAAAGGTTGTTTTGTTCATTAATTGATGTATGTGAAACATTGTTCAACTTTTGAGTAAGAATTATCTGGGGGGAAAAACCCATCAGGTAGGTATTAAGGATTAATGAAAGTATCTGAATTATTTAAATTGGATTCATATGCCTAAAACTTAAAATTTCCTATTAATAGGTAATATGAATAATTAAAATTTCTCATTTAACGAGAGGGAAATTTTTCCCACTGAATTTTTAATAAAACATCCAAACTATGAATGTCTCAGCTATTACCTCCAGTTCTTCCTGATTAATATATCACATTAGCCCTAAAAGATATCTCTACCAAAGCCAATCCCATTTCTTGAAAGTCTTGTCATTTCTTCTTTATTTCAAATTCAGATATTCTCTCCTTCAGTGACCCACTACCCACTGTTTTATGTATAGTTTAAGTGTGGCTGGACAGGTGTCGGGCTCCCCTCTTCACCCTCGCGCGGATCCCGCCCCGTCCTGACGGGTGGAAAAGCTGGAGTGCGGCCCAATGTGCAAACCTTGGGGGTGCCTAGTCGCGAGATGCCCCTCCTCCCCTCCGTCCCTTAAAGAACGACACAGGACGAGAGTGTGGGCATCTGGGGTGAGCTTCTGGAACTCCCACTGGATTTACTCAGGGGAGGGCTTTATATAACAGTAATGGCGGCAGGAAGGGGAGGGATTAACTGCATACTAGCGATAGGCTGACAAGCTGCTCATCATAGTGATGTTACAGAACTTCCTCTATGGGCAAAGATCATATCCCATAGGACCACCCCTTGGGCCTGGCCCGGCGCCATTTTCACACACACATGGCAGAGGCAGAAGGCAGGGCTGGTTTGCTACCTCTTCTGGTAGAATCCGGAAGGGGGTAGAAGTGGCTAACAGCCAAGCAGCCCCAGGGCGGGAGAAGAGGCAGGCCTCTCGGGACTGCCCCCTTAAAGGTACAGCCAGAGACCAACAGACAGGGATGGGGGAAGTGACACAATTGTGTTGGCTGGATTCATTAGATGGGTGATGACTGACCACAGGACTCTTTCATGCTGCCTTTCTTTGTCCACGGTGTTTCTCTATGATCACTTATCCCTCTGTCTGTTCTCACTCTGGGCTATTAGCTGGACTGTACTCTGCAAATCATGAAGAAAAAAGCAGGTCTCAGAAGGCAGAAGGTAATGCACTCTCCTCTCCACACCTGCCAGTGCTGAGCTCTTCCTCTTTTCCCATGTTAGAACAAGTGTCGGCTAGGATGTAGCTCAGTGGCAAAGCACTTGCCTAGCAAGGGCAACATCCTGGGTTCGATCCCCAGTACCAAAAAAAAAAAAAGAAAAAAAAAAGAACAAGTGTATCCCACTGCTGTACTGTGGATCTGGAATGGCTCCCACAGGCACCTGGGATAAAGGTTGTCTCCAGCTTGTTGATATTAGGAAGATATGGAATTCTTATGGGGTGGAGAACATACTTCTTTAGGGCACATCAGGAGTCATTGATCTGGTCTGGCAAAGCAACCACAGGGAGGGCTGGGGATTCAATAAATAAATCCAGAAACTTTTCTCAAAGCGAAGTTCAATATAATGTTATAAACAATTTAAAAAATGATATTATAAATATATAAATGGCCCTTAACAGAATCAAGTCTTCTTACCCCTGCAAAAAGTAGGACCTATGGAGAGATTTTAGGTCATTGGGTTTGTGTCTATTATGAAGAAAGGTCTCTTCCTTTCTTTTTCTGTTCTTGGCTTGATAGGCATGATTTTGCTCTGCCACATATTCCCAGCCAGGATGTGTTATTTCATCAGAAATTCCAGAAGCAATGTGGCAACCAACCACAAACAGAGGCCTTCTCCAAACTGTGAGCCAAGTTGAACCTTCTGTCTTTATTAATTGATGTCTCAGGTATTTGTTACCATGGTGGAAAATTCATGATCACAGCAACTAAGAGCCTTGCTACTTGTCTGCCTTTCTGCCAATCCAAGGATGTGCTTCAAGGTATTCTTTACTAACGTTCTTCCTAATCTATGAATCCTCTACATATTGCATCTTGTTATTCCTCAATGCCAAAAATATTTATATTCTTTCCTGACCCCAATTCTTCTCTGGGAACCACACTATTTCCACTCTTCACTTTGTAACAAAGCTTCTTGAAAGAGGTTTTAGTATTCAGAGTGCCCATTTTCTGTCTCTTCTCATTGAGATGCCAGGGATTGAACCCAGGACTTTGTGTGTGTGATCTAACACTTGAGCTATGTTTCTAGAGCTTTTGTTTATCATTAGAATGATTCTGGAAAATGGAACCACGTAATCTTACCAAACCATTAAAGATTACCAAAATTCAACTGAATGTCATTTTAATGTCTGTATGAGATGTATGAACCTAGACTACATAAAAAATTAAATTATATTCACAGAATCCTAAGGGATTTAAGTTTCAGCCAGAAGATATTAGAATAGGAAAAATTTTAAAGTAATCAACATGGGTGGGGTTACAATCTTTGGTGAGTTAATAATGAATTAAGTCACAAATTGAATCAGCCAAGCCCATGTGATAACTTACCCTCATGGAGCTGTAGAGTCACTGGCTCAGATATCTCAAACAGGTTTAAAATGTTTTAAAATGAGAGAATAACCCTCCTGGGTCACCAATAAAAATTACCAGCGTGGTTAGGTCATTTTATAATCTTAAACAAGCTAAGAAAGCAATTTCCAAAAAATACCTAAGAAGGTAACCACAGTCTCCCTCCAAACTCTGATGAGCAACAGAGATATTGTAAGTGGATCACGTGTCATCCCTGGGAACATCTAGAATTAAGAAGAGGACTAACCAAGAAAGTACTTAATTCCATGTTCCATTGCTGATAACACAGTGCGATAGACTAGGTGTGTTATAAAGAAATGTTTGTTCTGTTCATGGTTCTGGTCTGAAGTCAAGGGGTCACAATCGCTGATGGTCTTGCTGATAGAATCCTGAAGTGGCATAGAGCATCCCTCCTCCCCTCACTTCCCTCCTCCCCTCACTTCCCTCCTCCCCTCCTTCCTTCCCCTCCCCTCACTTCCCTTCCCCTCCCCTCCCCTCCTCTTCTCCCCTCCCTTCTCCTCCCCTCTCCTTTTCCTCTCTTTCTCAAGAAAGAGCTGTCAAACCATCATGCACTGGGTGTTAAAATGTAAAAGAATCGATACACATTCGGGAGGATCACATCACCCTTCTCTTCTCTATCATTCTTTCAGTTGGTGAGCTAGCCCATGATCTCTTGGAAGGGTTCAGAACTTGAGCATAAGATTGACAGTAAGCATGGGATTTGATCTACCATCAACCCCTTCTAGAGCTGTAATCTACAATAAAGCTGTTTGGCCTCTCTAAGATTCAGTTTCCTCACCTATATAATCCTACCACTTGAGAGCATCCTCAGAGGATTTGATTGCACAGGTAGTACATTGGTACAGAACAAGTGTTTCACAAATAACAGCTGCTCCAGTTATATACTGCTTGCTAAGCAACACAAAGCAACTCCAAAATGTAGAATAAAACAATAACATTTCTATTATTCTCATGAATTTTGTGGCGCAGGAATTCAAGAATAGCACCAGAGAGACAGTTCTTTGTAATGTCTGGAATCTGAGTTGCAGTGGTTTAAATGACTGGGGCTGAGATATTTTCTTTACTTACATACCTTGTGCCTGGGATGAGCTGAATAAAGAATAAACTCAGCTAGGATTGTGGACTGTAGAACTTACATGGGATCTTTCCATGCAGGAGAGCTTGAGCTCCCTTAAAACATGGCAACCTTAACTAGTTAAACTTCTTACTAGCAACTCACAACTGCTAGCTAATAGTAAAAACTTTCATGACAGCTTAAAAACATGGCTCCAGATTCTATCAAGGCTTTCCATCTAAAAGTTTGCAATTACTACAAAAATAACTCAATAGATCAAGGAGTAGAATAAAAAATAAGGGTTCCTTGAGATAGCGTGTGAATTGGAGGTTTGAGGATTTTAGATCTTGATACCTAATCTTGGCTTGTATTGATTCTTGTTCTAGCTGCTCCCTGTTACCCTCCTCCATTATATATTATTGTTGCGCTTCCTGGGGCAATTTCTGCCCTTGCTTTGGGCTATAGCAAGCTACACCTGTGCCCCAACTAGTTCTATGACTTCCTGATTCACTAACACTCTTGGACACTGTTTCAACTCCTTTTCTGTTTTCAGCCCAGAATGTCTGTTTTCTTCTAGGTCACAGGAGGCCAGTAAGCAGAAGAAGCTATAGAGACATGTGTGTGAATGTAGAGTGACTTGATGGGAATACAGATTACTTAGCATTTACTATAAAATTAGCACCAAGAAAAATTGTGCATTTGTCTTTTAAAGCAAAAGTTATGTTGCAGATCCTGAAAACCTGACTTTAAAAGTAGAGGACTATCATTCTACATATGCATGCACACATACCTAATGCTTTTTTAAAGTTTTAGATTTAAATTTTTGTTGTTGTTATAAAGGTAATATACAGAATTGCTACAGTTTCACAAGTCAGGTAATTAGTACATTTCTCTTTGGACACTGTCACTCCTTCTCCTAATGATTTCCTTTTAAATAAGAAAATCCTTCACTCTATTGTTTTTCTTCTTTCTGTCTGACAGTGTCACTGGTGAGACCACTAGTTAACCATTAAAGAGAATCCTGTTGTGGTTTATTAAAAGATCCTAACGCTTCATAGAGTTAATTAATGTATTTCTCCCCTCTGCTCCCGGACAAAGTGAGGGTAGAGGGTAAAGGGAATGTGGCCAATTTCTAATGAGGACATTAGTCTCCTGGTCACCCTCATTGTCCAGCTTGCATCTGGCTTTTTTTTTTTTTTTTTTTGCCAGTCCTGGGCCTTGAACTCAGGGCCTGAGCACTGTCCCTGGCTACTTTTTGCTCAAGGCTAGCACTCTACCACTTGAGCCACAGTGCCACTTCTGGCTTTTTCTATATATGTGGTGCTGAGGAATCGAACCCAGGGCTTCATATATACAAGACAAGCACTCTTGCCACTAGGCCATATTCCCAGACCCATCTGACTCTTTTTGAGGTGACTATTTGAAAAGAATAAGGAGAAAGAGGGAGTTTGTGCAAACCAACTCTGCACTGGAGGATCTGAGGACCCAAGGACTGTTGTAGCCATGTTTTTCATCAGACGAATGTGATGACAAACAGCCCAGAATTCAATAGGAAGCTTTTTCTTTCTGTGTGTGTGTGTGTGTGTGTGTGTGTTTTCTTGGCATGCACTGGTTTTGCCTCTGGACTTGTTAAGTGCCTGTACTTGGACTTCTCATATTTTATTTTTTGATTTTAGGGCAATTATAGTTGAGCTTCATGATGTCTTCTCCTTGAATACTGTTGGCTTTGCCTATTGTCTCTCTGTTTGAGGTTGGCTTCATAGAAACTTTTCCCACATAAACATTTTATTGTAAGAGCTAGTCTAAAATTTTTTTTCTGGAAACTACTCACTGAGTCAAATGAAGCCAGGCTAAAAAAAATCCCTAAACTGGATATGCAGGAGAGTGAAGGTAACTAGGAGTGTACTTGAGGAGCAGAACAGACTGCTTTACTGCTAAATAGGGGAAGCCGTGTGTGGTGGGGTGCTGTTCTACAAAGTAAAAAGTGCAGACTGGGGACAAACGATGGGAATCCGCCTCAGTGCTGCCCCCACAGTCCACTGATTTCCCTCCCCACGGGGGCCCAGTTCTTGGATCACCATTCCTGAGCCTCAAGAAACCTCACTCCCCCCACACCCCACCCCCACCAGGCCTATCTGAAACCCTCTGCTCCAGCTGCCTGATTCCACAACCCAACAGCTCCCCTTATTGAACTATACTTAACCCCTACCCGCCCCCCCCCCCCCCCGGCCCAAACTGCCTTCTGCACCCCTCGTATCTCTGATTCTGTTTGGTAGTACTTGGCACCACTCTTCAGCAATGAACTAAAAAACATAAGAAGAACAATTAAGTCTCCCTCAGCCCGTCCAGAGAAGAAGAGCTCTTTTATTAGGCAGAGTGAAGTCCAGGTGTGGTGGGGTGGAGTGGGGTGGGTTGGGATGGGGGGGGGAGGCTTTTGTTCAGAGTTGGAATCCTATCTTGAGTTACAGGAAAGGACTTTTTTTTTTTTTTTGTCAGTCATGGGGCTTGAACTCAGAGCCTGGGTACTGCCCCTGATGTCCCTGAGCTCTTTTGTTCAAGAATAGCACTCTACCCTCACTCTACCTCTACCATTTAGAGCCACAACTCCACTTCTGGTTTTTGAGTGGTTAATTAGAGATTAGAGTCTCATGGGAGGCGGGGGGGGGGGGGAACTTTTCTGCTCAAGCTGGCTTCGAACTATTTGGACTATGATCCTCAGATCTCAGCCTCCTGAGTAGCTAGCATTATAGGCATGGACCACTGTCTTTTTACATTTTTTTTAACAGCACCTGTTTTTAGTAGACAACAAAACTTGCAGCTCTCAGTTTACAAGTTATCTCTTTTTATAGCCACCAGGTATGTTTGAGAAGGGGGAAATGAGAGGGGAGATGGTTCAGAAAGGCCTGCAGCATGGGCAGTTTTAAGATATGCCCGTCAGGGAGAAAGGCTTTTTAGTTTAATTCATTGTCCATCATCTTCCATGCTGTCCTCTTTGATAGAAAGTCACCATGGGTGGCCCACACTTAAGGAATGGCAACAAAATATCTGTATAAATTATTTGGAATTCTACACAGCCACTCCTCTCTGATTATTCAATCAATATCAGAATGAATGTCTAGATGTCAATTTTCTTCTTCGAGTATAGCTCAACCTAGTTTATTGTTCCAATTATTCAAGTTTTGGCTCTTAAGAGGTCTTTCAGTTGGCTCCTGTTTGCATTCAACCTACTCCTTAAGTATGTGTGTAGTGTGCATATGTATTTGTCTGTTCCAGGGTAGAAGCCATGCAGTACTAGAACTTTCCATGTGAGCTCTAGATCTCCCACCCAGCATTGAAAATAGTCTGCAAAGATGAGGACTCAGCTTCTCAGCCCTCCTGCATGCCTGGCTCACTCTTGGCTCCCTCTCCAGTGCACACTGAAGAGATAAGCAGGGAGTCTGAGAGCAAAAGGTGCTCAGTTTACTTCAGGGGAAGCAAAGTACACTGTCAGGACCAACAGAGGCCCAGCAACCAGGGGTTAGTATTCCAATGTTTTTCTCTACAGATTCCCACAGCAAAGACTCAGTCCACGCCTCTCTCGAAGCCTCATAGGCAAGTGTTGGTCTAAACTGGCTAGAGAGCCAGAGTTTCTCCACAAAGGGAAACTGTGAACATTTCCTTTACAATGGGCCATTCCATTGCCTAGAGC
The DNA here is from genome assembly GCF_023159225.1 of Perognathus longimembris pacificus. Lineage (NCBI taxonomy): Eukaryota > Metazoa > Chordata > Mammalia > Rodentia > Heteromyidae > Perognathus > Perognathus longimembris. The sequence continues at coordinate 38,072,470 of NC_063176.1, forward strand.
AAGAAGCTCTCTTTACTATGTTGAGGGATACAAGATCCAAGGGTGAGGCCCAGTTCACAGTTCCAGTTTTTCTAAATTCTCCACAGGTATCCTGCCAGGGTTTGCCCAAGCACCTCAAAGGTCAGCCCATTCTAGTCCGTGGGACTAGAGAATAGCTACTTTGTCAGCTCAGTCCTGGATTGAACAAGTCCTCAGGGAGCAAAGAAGCTAGGACACTGCAATGAATGAGACACAGAGCCAGCCCTGGGGGAGGGCTGGCTTTCTGTTTACAGTCAAGAGTATGTGCATAGAAGTGGCTCTGTGCCTATTGTTTATTCATTAGAAAGAGTGATCTCACTTTCCTCTGCCTCAGTTTCCTTGCCTGTAGAATTCAAAGGCACATTAAATAACTTTAGCCATGTGAAACCTTTAGAACAGAAAGCCTACAAGTAATTACTAAGCAAAGTGTACAAAGCAAGTGTTCAAAATTATTTTCATTTAAGGGGATGTAATTCAGTAGTAGAGTAACTCACCTAGCTACTTAAGACCCTAAGCTCCATCCCCAGTACTGAAGTGTGTGTGTGTGTGTGTGTGTGTGTGTGTGTGTGTGTGTGTGTTGTTAACCTTACTAAGCAGAATTTATCATGGACCAGGCTAAGTGCTGTACATTCATTATATAACTTGATGATGACATGGCTTTATGAAATAAATGTTGTTACTACTGCCAGGTTATAGATGGGCCAAGGAATGGGCAGAGGTTAACCAATTTGCCCAACCGCACAGGAAGTATTGTAGCTAGGCAGGTGGCTCCAAAGCCCTGGTGCTGAGCTATGGAATAAGAGCAGATACCACTGTTCTGTGAAAAGGAAAACCTTGGCAGTTCTGTCACAACTGTTAGGGTTCACAGGCAACCCTAACATAACTAATTCCTAACTTAAGAATCATTTGGAGGCACTGCTGATTTTTAGGAAGTGTTCTGATCTTGGTGAGACTCAAATGTAGAGGAAGATACAAGCACACCTATAGTTGATAATATTGGTAAATTAGGGTGATGTTACATACTTGTTTGAATATATTTGTTAGAAATGCACAACTCTTGGGTGTCAGAAATGAACAGACACACAATACACAGAGGAGACTTTGCCTCGGCAATTTGCATTTGTGCAAAAGGATGCAATAGCATTACTCCACCAGAGCTGGGCAGGCACACCAGGTGGGACAGTTTGCTAGGCTTTTATCCCAATCCAAACTGTCCCTCCTCCTTGTCAAGGAATTAGGCTCACAATCTAAGTACCATTTGATCACCAAGTCTGGAAAAGGGGTCATTCTTTAATTCCTGTCAAAGGTTTACTTTTTTTTCTTTTCACTTAGCAATTCAGCTTATTAATTTAACTTCTATTTATCTTGCTACTATGGCTAGCTGGTAACGAGCCGTACAGATCATAGTTACCACTGAAGTAAATAAAGCAAAACAACTCCAGGAAATATCAATACACAATACCAGCTACACTTTAGTTTGGCAGAAAAAAAAAAAAAAACTTTTTCCTCACACATTCTGTAAGGCGGGTATCAGTGTTCTGTATTTTGTTATTGTAACAAACCTAGGAGGTAAGAGCTGTTACTGTTTTTATTTTCTAGGCAATGGAATCGAGACCATTAGAAGAAATGCACTAAGTTGCTTGGATCCCACAGATTCGGATTTGCTAGTAAACTTCTGGCTTTCACAGCTCACGCTCCTGAACTTGACAGTTTGTCACTGTAGGGATCCAAGCACAGAGGGTGGCTTATAGATCCAGGACACAATATGAACAAAATCTTAGAGGCCAAAAAGTACAAGATGAGACAAAATAACCCACCACCACCAAAGTGTGTGTGTGTGTGTGTGTGTGTGTGTGTGTGTGTGTGTGTGTGTGTGATTAGTAAGCACTATATCTATACATACTTCTCTATGGCAATATTCACATAGGAGACTTGGTTCATTTCTTACAGCTACAGGTGGAAAACCCCACTGAAAATATTTATTGTAACAAAATTAATTAAGCAGTGATGCATATTTGACAACCAGCGTATTATTGTGAGCATTTTCACCATAGAGGAACTAGAGAAAACAACCTTAAATGTATGTTATATTTTCAGCTATTTTTATGTGAGATTTTTACAGTCTTTTGTGTGTGTGTGTGTGTGTGTGTGCGTGTGCTGGTACTATTGCTTGAACTCAAGGGCCTGGGCACTGACCCTGGGCTTTGTTGTTGAAGGCTGGTGCTCTATCACGTGGGCCACTGCTCTGCTTCCAGCTTTTTTGGTAGTTAATTGGAGATATGAGTCTCACAGACTTTCTTGCCAATGTTAGGTTTGAACTGCAATCCTTAGATCTCAGCCACTGGCATTGAGAAGGCATATATATAATGTTCACTTGTTTTTCTTTTTCAATCCTAAAAGTAAAGCATATGCAGAACATTTGACCTTTCTGTAGGTAGTTATATATTCTGTCTTGTATGCAATAATTTTATAAGGCTCTTCAATCAGATCCTATAAATGCTTGACATTTATTGACGCAGCATCTTTCCTCTGAGGAACTTTGACATCATCTCCTTGGAGTTCATCAGAATCCTTGGGGACATACTTGCTAGTGCTAAGAACTGTGTAGAACCAAAGATGGACAAGCTGGCAGCATTTTATCCTATTTGAAAAAGTGAACATATGACTCTAGGGATTGGTAGTGACTCATCCAGGGCTAAGCAGAGAGTACAAGAACTGGGAAGAGTCCCAAACAGCCGCAAGTTCTAGTTGAATAAGCAGATGTCTAGACATGAAGGGCAGAATGTCCACATTGGGCTAGAGTGATTACACAGAGACAGCTAATCCACAAATACTGACCACATTTGCAGTGTAATGTGTGGTGTTGCAGGAAACATGCTCAAACTCAAGAGCAAGTGGAAAGAGTTTTTTACAAATATTTTTCTAGCTGGTGACTGGTGGTTCACACCTGTAATCCTGGCTACTCACGAGCCTGAGATCTGAAGATCACTGTTCAAAACCATCTCGGACAGGAAAGTCTATGAGACTCTTATCTCCACCACACTACCACAAAAAAAGAGTCAGAAGTAAAGCTGTGGCTCAACTGGCAGAGTGCTAAACTTGACCAAAAGAAGCTCAGGGGCAGCACCCAGGCCCTGAGTACAAGCCCCAGGACCAGCACACATACACACACACACACACACACACACACACACACACACTAAGACACACTGAGTGTAAGCAGCAGTGTGTGTGTGTGTATTTTTTTTCCATGTTCTAGTACATAATTACTTGTTAGAAAATCTGACAGTGAAATCAAAGATCCCACTGTATTTAGATTGAAAATCAACATCTCTTGTAGTTACCTTAATCTTATAATTCTAAAAGTTCCCTTGTAATCTTAGATACAACTTGGTTTCCATTTATGATATAGCACAGAAAATAAGAATTACTCATCTGAATTCTTGACTATATTTTTTATCCTCGTGGCAATTGTATTTGTTGTTACTTTTCAACCCCCTGGGAAACTTTTATTTTAATGAGTTAAGTATCTTATATTAGAAATTACCAGGGAGAACTGCAGTATAAGTAGGCAAACATAATTTACATATATTGTTCAAGAATATTCAAACATTAATCCATCTAATTCTGAACAGGACTCAAGTCTTCATTCTAATTATTTAAAATTATTCTGTGTTGTAAAACTTAACAGTGAGCCACTGAATTTCTAGAAGAGAACATATATGATATACAGAGATGCTGGTAGAGCTTCAAATAATGCACATTTCAGATCACATAAGTTTATTTTTGTGAATAGCACTGAAAAGTATCCACAACTAGGCATTGTAGAAAACTGCCAAGTGTAACGGTATGTACTTTTCTGATTTTAATAAAGTATACTAGTAGCTTAGCATTTCCCTTCATTATTATTATTACAGGGTGTGTGTGTGTGTGTGTGTGTGTGTGTGTGTGTGTGTGTGTGTGTGTGTTTGGGACTTGAACTTGGTGCCTGAGGACTGTCCTGAGCATTTCTTTTTGGCTCTCCTATTTGAGTCACACCTCCACTTGTGGCTTTTGTGGGGGTTAATTTGAGATAAGGGTCTCATAGGCTTTCCTGCCTGGGCTGGCTTTGAACTGTGATCCTCAGATCTCAGCTTCCTGAGTAGCCAGGAATGCATATGTGAGACACCAGCTCCCAGCTTCCTCATTACTGATTACATCCTACAACTGTCACCTTGCTCCCAAGTCTCTCCTATCCCCAGTAGACACTGGGAAGAGATGGGCAGGTCTAGAGTTTGGAGATAATGATACTGTACCGATTTATGACATAGTTGCAGACACTGGAACCAGAAACTCAGACATTCAGGGGTACTAAGAATCCTCTTGGTTAACATGTGAATGCCAATTTTTTAATTACTCTATAGTAACTTTTACAGGTCTTAGAATGACACCTCTACTAATCACCAGAAGGTGATGCTCTTCATTGTACTGTGTCATAAAGGCAGGGCAAACACAACATGTGGCCCATTGCTTCCCAGTTTTGTTACAATTTCAATATTAGATGACAGAGCACACTCCACACATTACCACCATCATTATTTGAGTTCACCTTCCTCAGGCCCACGCTCTCTTAGGATTGTGGTTTCTTATGTTGGAACTGAAAGCTACTGAGTCTCAAACAGGGGTGTGGCCTGTAATAAAGCATCCTAGCCCAGGACTAGAAGCTTTAATATATGACTTTCTCTAAGCTATTAAACTTGTTTCTCAGGGAATTAAATGCCTTCCAACTTTTTTAGTGTTGACAAGGAGAAATGGCAAGAACAATTTGTCTTAGAAACTTTTGAGACCAGCACTCTTTAAGAGGTCACCCAAGTAATTTTATGGCTGTACATCAACCATGCTTTCAGATGCATCTCAACCGTGGGCTTTTCCCACCTCAGGACTAAACAGAAACTTGCTGCCACAGGTAACTTTTTCATGGTAGACTACCCAGTGTACCTTAACTTTAATCTTTTTTTTTTTTTGTCTTTTGTTTTGGTACTGGGAATCGAACCCAGGCAAGTGCTTTGCCACTGAGCTACATCCCAGCCCTCTTTTTTTTTTTTTTTTAAAGACAAGGTCTCATGAAAAAGCTAGCTTCCTGGGTGGTGGGACTACAGGTATGTGCCATGATGCTCTGCTCCTGATTTAAATCATAATCTAATCAAGTGTGTTTAACTGTTAGAGCTAACTCTTCTTCTCTTCCCTGCAGCCTTACTATGGGATAGCTGTTGAAAATATTCTTCCTTTTCTGTAATTACCTTAGTACTTTCCAACTTTCAGTCTTAACTTTTTTCTTTTCTCTTTTGATATTGTCACTTTGGCAATAGATTCTCCACTCTGTTACAATCCATTGGTTTATTCTTTTGTATTTTGTTTTGTGTTCAAGGGGCTAACGGCCGCTGGATGGGTGTGTATGAACATTGTACATTCTGATTCTGTGACCATTCTCCAGAGTTAGATAGATGCTGAGTTAGGAAGACAGAAGCTGGCTATACCTCTACCCAGGATTAATCTCTGTCTCCCCAATAGGCAGAACGGCCCAGGATGTACCAACGTGGCACACTTTCCATCCTACTAGAGTCTTCCCTCTTCTGGGGTACTCCTTCACTGGGTCACTTGCTGTGTTCAGAGTTTCCACTTGGGCTTTTCACACTGTGGCCACAGTAGCTGCTTTGGAGATTCTTGAGTCCTAAGTCATGTTTACATGTTCTTCAATTCTTATTCACCTGCAACATGGCTTTGGAGAAGGCCAAATTTGGCTCACAATGTAAACAGAAAAGAAAAGAAAGATGACAATGAATTATGTTAATTTGAAGTTCATGTGTTTATTCATTGAAGTGCTTTTGCACACCTGTGTCAGCCAATCATTAGTGATGCAATGATAAAGTCCCAGCCAGCTCTGTTCTCAGAGTTTTCTGTAGGCTCCATGGGGCTGGTCATTAACCATAGAATTACACAAAAGTAGAAAAGTTTTAACTTTGAGAATTGCTCACAGGTTAAGGAAACCTTTCCTTGGTAACTGATGTTGATTGAGATGAAAGCTAATGAAAAATAGAATTTCATTAGGTAAAGGGAAAAATAAGAATATACCAGACAAGGACTGGGAATGTGGCCTAGTGGTAGAGTGCTTGCCTTGCATACATGAAACCCTGGGTTCAATTCCTCAGTATCACATATACAGAAAAAGTCAGAAGAGGCACTGTGGCTCAAGTTGTAGAGTGCTAGCCTTGAGCAAAAAAGCCAGCGATGGTGCTTAGGCCCTGAGTTCAAGGCCCAGGACTGGCAAAAAAAAAAAAAAAAAGAATATACCAGACAATGGCAACTACATGTTCAAAAGCCCTGTGGTGGACTGGGAATATGTCCTAGTGGCATGAGTGCTTGCCTCGTATACATGAGGCCCTGGGTTCGATTCCTCAGCACCACATATACAGAAAACGGCCAGAAGTGGCGCTGTGGCTCAAGTGGCAGAGTGCTAGCCTTGAGCAAAAAAGAAGCCAGGGACAGTGCTCAGGCCCTGAGTTCAAGCCCAGGACTGGCCAAAAAAAAAAAAAAGAAAGAAAAAAAGAAAGAAAGAAAAGCCCTGTGGTTAGGAAAGGCAAGGTGTGAACTGAGAGTGCTGGTGTTTGGGAAGGAGCACGGTTTAAGAGGAAGTAGGAAAGGTAGGTCGGGGCTGAATCATTCAGGGCCTTATGCCCATGCTAAAGACTTGGTATTTATCTTTGCAGTTGAAGCCATTGGAGAAGTACAATGATGAAGGGGAGGGTCATAAAGTGATCAGATTTGAAAGTGAAAAGAGATCCTGGTACTAGTGTGGGGTACAGGCAAGTAAAAGCTAAGATATAACTAAATATGGGCCCAATAAGACCCAAACCATTGTAGTGCATTAAGTAGGATATTTGGGCAGCTCAGTGCTTGTTGAGAAATGAGCAAGTTTTTCAAGGAAGAAGAGAGAACAAACAAAATCATCTCCACAACTATTTTAAATTACTCTTTTCAGGTCTTTTCACATTATAAAGGGTATTGAGAATTGAACTCAAGGCTTTGCACTTGCTAGGCAAGCACTCTACAATTTGAGCCAGGCTTCTAGCTCTTTGTGTTTTCATTTGCTTTCCACATAGGCTCCCATGCTTTTTTGCCTAGGCTGGTCTTTAACCACAATCCTCCTACCTCTATATCCAGAATGGCTGTGATTGTAGCAGTGTACCACCAAACCCAACCTGATATAATGTTTTGAGAGGCTGCTTTTGCCTTGAAAACTCAGAGAAGTTGGATTTCTTAAGGAAAATTTGTTCTGGCCATGGTGTTGAGGACATTGGCACTTTAATGAAGGTAGTACACCAAGAAGGTTCAATGTAAAAGATCGATATTCCCTCAGAAATTGGCTCTCAACAATACATTTCCCTCACCCACCCCTACTCTAAGAATTGGCAACTTTCCTGTAGTCTGTATGGGTATGAGTTTTTACTGTTGTTGACAGTTGTTTCTGAACTACACGAACTGTTTGTGTTCAAGACTTTCTCAAGACAGGCCATTCTATTTGCAGATTCTCAGCCTAGGCAGTTCTCTGGTGACATTCCCTGTAGTGTGCACCATCTCTTGTAGATTATATGCCCACATTTCCTTTCTCCATTCATCTGCTCCCTCTCCTCCCATCCTCCTTCCCCTCATAAAACCTATTTCAGCTTCCTGGTATTCATTTGGTTAAATAGTTGTTCAGAGCTATTTAGTTAATAAATGTCTTTAATATTAAAGTTACAAGCCAGGCGCTGGTGGCTCACATCTGTAATCCTAACTACTCAGCAGAGTGAGATCTGAAGATTGCGGTTCAAAGCCAGCCCAGGCAGGGAAGTCCGAGAGACTCTTATCTCCAATAAACTACACAGAAAAGACGGGAAGTGGCACTGTGGCTCAAGTGGCAGAGTGCTAGCTTTGAGCAAAGAATCTCAGAGACAAGTTCAAGTCCCAGGATTGGCACAAAAATTAAAGTTCCATTTACCAACCTTTTCTTTTATGGTTATTTCATGTGTGTGTTATTCAAGAACGTCTTGCCTATGTTAGTGTCCTTGATCCCCATCACATTCTATGAGGCAGGCACCCTGAGAATCTGGTCCTGGTTCTTGCAGAAGAGGAAACTGAAGCACAGGTAAATCAACCAATTGGCTACGGCCTGACTCGTAGTCCAAGGGTTTCCCTCTCATCTCACAGTGACTCTTGGCATTCTGGAACTTAGAATGAACCCCTCTTCTCATGGGACCTGTGCTAGTGAGGCCTGACGTCTGTCATGGACACTCTCAGAGCTGATTCTCCCTCCACAATCTGTTTGCCTATCTTTATTTCCCTCTACCATTCCAGAACAAACCTCAAGGTGCTCTTGTAAGAAAGCACAAAGAAGAAGGCAGCTTGTTAGTTGGAAGATGGAAATTAGGTAATGAATTCAAAGAGCTCTTGTTTTGTTTAGTGACATTTGCTGTGGTTGTTTTCTGACTTCAGGGCAGAAACATAGAGTTAGGGAAGAAGAAATGGATGGTTCTTGTCTAAATGGCGCTAAAAGTGGGTTCTATTTTAGTATTGAATATAAATAGTTATATAGCCAGTGTTAAGTATAGCAATTAACAGGAACTATCAGGTATGAGCATAAACCAACCTGTTCCAGCACTTCACCAGGTTGAAGTGAGGATAAAATGAACTAATGGGCAGACGTCAATGCCAGAGGCAATGACGAAGTGGCTACCCTCCCTCCCCCCCAACTGCAGAAAACACCCAGCATGGGGAGCAGAGCCATTCGCTGGTCAGAGAAGACCTCAAGGAAACTCTTGTCTACATAATGTCATCATACATAAACAGCTATATTTTTATTAAAACGACATCACCAGCCCCCAGGAAGCCTGCCAACATTTTGCAATTGTTCTTTACCTCACATGAACCACTAGGCAAATTAAGTTAAATGATTCATTACAGGATAGAAGAGGCAACTCAAGGATGTGCTAGCTCATCTTGCAGGATTTTTTGATGAAATAGGTGAAAGGTGGACATTGGATGAGGTTTTATTGATTTACTTATATCTTTAATTTTGAAGTGAAGTCTTGCTGTGTAGCCCAAGCTGGTCTCAAACTCAAGGTACTTCTGCCTCAGCCTTCCAAATGGTGAGATTACAGGTGTGTGCCACCATACCTGGTTTAAGATGGGGTGTCCTTGCCAGTTCAGAACAATTGCACTTCTAAATATGTTATGCCATGTGGCAAGGGAAATAGTTTATTTTGCCTTCTGATGCGTGAGTGTGGTGGGTTCTTATTATCCATTGGTATAGAAATAAAACTAGGAATGTTGAGCACAGTTGTAGTAAGTTAAGGAAGAGTTTATTTTCCAAGAAGAAAATAAAGGCCACTCAGGAGAGTGAGTAGTGGGATCTGGAAAGCAGTTGTCTGTTTGGGGTCTCTGGGCTATTGTTTTATGTTACCCTACTCCTCCTCTTTTTCTCCTACCATTAGGTAGATTGTGATTGCCAGATTGTGATTGGCTTGTCTAAAGCAGGCAAGACCCTCCCCATGGCAGTAGTCAAAGAATAGTAGCTGGCCTGAGACACTGTGACATTTCCCCCCGTTTCTCTTCCTTCATGACTTTAAAGTGACAATTGGCATTATTATATTAACTCTCCAGTTACGAAATGTCAGGCTTAGAAAGATCCCCACATCAAAGAAAACGAAAGCTCTAACCAAGAGCAGATTGAAAGTGTCTGCGGGCTAGCTGTGTGCTTGGCTGTGATCTCAGGGCTGTGCTATCAGCCCACTTGGTTTCCATGACAGCACCACGCGCTCGCTACCAAGGACCATTTTCTCAATTCTACAGATATGGAAAATGAAGTCTCACCGTGCATGGTGAAGATGCAGGGACCAAGGGGTGCAGAGTTGCTCGGCTCTTATAGGGAAGGGGCGGAGAAGGTGTGCCAGGTCGGGGGAGAAGGTGTAGCCACGCTGGATGTGGATGTGACCTCAGAGAAGGGGAGGTAACTGCCTCCAGGTGTGCCAGTTACCTAGGTAATGCAGGTACTCGGTGGAGACTTAGATAGGGGAGGGGGGCAGGGACAGGCCTGCATGGCCTTCCCAGGAAGACATTATGAAATGCTCACCTAGTGTTTTCAAGTCTGGATAGAAGTAACTTACTCATGGTTGACAGTTAAACAGGGAATGCATAAAAAGCAATAAATAAATAAATAAATAACTCATTTTCTTCTTTGTGGGATTAATTTCCTTTGTTAAAAGGTATCTATTGAGCCAGGTACTAGTGGCCCACACCTGTAATCCTAGCTACTTAGGAGGCTGAGATCTGAGGATTGTGGTTTGAAGCCAGCCTGGGCAGGAAAGCCCATGAGACTTATTTCCAAATAACTGCCAAAAAAAAAAAAAAAAGGCCAGAAATGGACTAGCCTTGATCAAAAAAGCTCAAAGATAATGTCCAGGCTCTGAGTTCAAGGTTCAGAGCTTGTGTGCGAACACACGTGCACCCCCCAACACCCTCCCCATACCCACACAATGTAGCTATTGGAAAAACACTATTATCACATTGTTACAGACAGCCAAACAGACAGAAGACATGTAAGAATACTGACAAAAAGTTTATTGTTCTATTTGTAAACTATATTTCCATACAAAAGAATCAACCTATTGATTTATCAAAGATTCGGTGTTTCCTTTTATTTACTTTTATCTTTTTTTTTTTGGTTGTTTTTTCTGTCATGGGGCTTGAAGTTATGGCCTAGTTATTGTCCCCAAGCTTCTTTGCTCAAGAATAGTGCTCTACCACTTTGAGCCACAGTGCCACTTTGGGTTTTTGAGTGGTTAATTGGAGATAAGAGTCTCATGGACTTCCCTGCTTTGCCTGGCTTTGAGCTGTGATCCTAAGATCTCAGGCTCCTGAATTGATAGGATTACAGAAGTGAACCACCAAAGCCCAGCTTCAGTCTTTTTTTTTTTTTTTTTTTTAAGTATTAAAAGTAGAAGAGAGGGCTGGGGATATAGCCTAGTGGCAAGAGTGCCTGCCTCGGATACACGAGGCCCTAGGTTCGATTCCCCAGCACCACATATACAGAAAACGGCCAGAAGTGGCGCTGTGGCTCAAGTGGCAGAGTGCTAGCCTTGAGCGGGAAGAAGCCAGGGACAGTGCTCAGGCCCTGAGTCCAAGGCCCAGGACTGGCCAAAAAAAAAAAAAAAAAAAAAAAAAAAGAAAAAGAAAAAGTAGAAGAGAGCCTGGTGCTGGTGGCTCACATCTGTAATCCTAGCTACTCCAGAGGCTGACAACTGAGCATTGCAGTTCAAAGCCAGCTTGGACAATAAAGTCCATGAAACTCTTATCTCCAATTAACTACCAAAAAAGCCCGAAGTGGAACTGTGGTTCAAGTGGTTGAGCTCTAGTATTGAGCAAAAAAGGATCTAGGCCCTGAATTCAAGCCCTAGAACTGGCATAAAAAATAGGAAAGGATTGGTGTGTGTGTGGGGGGGGGGGGGGGAGCAGACAGAATCAGAACAGACACAATCTGTTAAGACCTTAGAAAGAAATGGTGAACATTCCATTGAATAATGAAGGGAAAGTGATTCTCTCTAGCAAGTATTCAAAAAGTTGTGTGAATTGGTTCTGCCTTTGGGTAGAAAGCAGGTTTTGTAAGTGATTAACTTAACAGAAAATTCCAAGCAAAGTTGTGAAAGGTGCAACCTGGTTTCTGTTTGAATCTTGTAGTAAAATGATAATTGAAAGAGAAAAAAATTTCAGGAATGACATGTTAAGAAAAAAGCATTTAATGATCTGGAAAATTCTTAGCCTGACTTCTTTGGAACCTTTCCAGCATTCAGCCAATCCTTTGCTAAAAAGATTAAGGGTGACTCACTGAGTCAATCAACCACCTCAAAAGAAACCAGGAACAGAAATGTGGTCATCTAGCAAAACCATGTGGACTCTCTTTCTGATGACTCTCTTTCTCATGACTTCTATGAACTACGCAAAAGAGCGACACAATGCTTAAGAATGCTTGTACCAGCAGAATGCCGCCAGACCGGACTGAAAAGGACAAAGACAGGAGGAAGTGAAGGAAGAATGATTCCTAGGGTGGAACCGTGGATTACAGCACTGCCACAGCACTGACAGAACTGCCACGGGATGAAAGGGCAGAGCCACTGCCCAGGAGTCACAGATGATCATGCAATGAGCCTTGGGCTGTTGTTATTCTCGGGTATTGGAATAGTTTTCCTGCTTGGTTTCAGACTGATCTGGGATCTGTAACACCTGTTTCATTTCCATTTTTTCTTACCTTTGCCTTGGTCATGTTTTCTTTAGGAGGTGAATGTCCTGATTCCTGGTTTCCCAGGTTCACAGGTAGAGAGGGCTGCTGCCCTGAGATAAAGCATACTCTAAACCTCACTCTTATATGATTTGCATCATAGGACTTTTGAAGATGAAAATCATTCATGGTTTTGAAGCTTAAGTTCATTCATGCATTTATCATGTATTATTACAAGGTCCTTAATAGTTAGATATTAGACACTGCAGATACAGAAATGAAGAAGACAATGTGGTCCTTGGTCCTTAACTTCACAGAACTTGTGGAGCCAGGAAGACAGGTGTAACATAAGAGCAATGTGATGGATGGGACTCTATCGGAAGTACAGGACGCTGCAGGTCAGTGCCATGGGGAGGCAGTAAGGAGAAGTGACCTTTCTACAGGGCATGGCAGATGAGTAGACAACATTCGGTATAATACAGGGGAAGATGGAGGAAGAAAGAACATTCCAGATGGTTGTGAGGCCTTTGCTGATGTTAGCTGAATCAATAGTAAAAAAAAATTGGAGAAATAAATGGGAATTAGATAAGACCACAGCTCATTGATACTTTTCCCTAAAAATGAATAACCTATGAGCTACTTTCAAAACATGTGCCAGCAAAGAAACATATGAGGAAATATTCAACATCCCTGGCAGTAAAGGAAATGCAAATAAAAACAACCCTGAGATACCACCTCAATCCAGTTAGAATGGCCTATACTCTGAACTCAGGCAACAACAAATGCTGGAGGGGGTGCAGGGAAAGAGGAACCCTTCTCCACTGTTGGTGGGAGTGCAAATTAGTACAACCACTTTGGAGAACAGTATGGAGGTTCCTCAAAAAGCTCAGCATAGACATACCCTATGATCCAGCCATACCACTCCTAGGCATCTATCCTGAACAACAGGTCCCAAGATATCAAAAAGACATCTGCACTTCCATGTTTATCGCTGCACAATTCACAATAGCCAAAATATGGAAACACCCCAGATGCCCCTCCACAGATGAATGGATCCAAAAAATATGGTACCTATACACAATGGATACTACATAGCAATTAGAAATGGTGAAATATTGGTATTCGCAGGGAAATGGTCAGAACTTGAACAACTAATGTTGAGCGAGACAAGCCTAGAACACAGAAAACAAAGAGGCATGATCTCCCTGATATATGACTGTTAACAAAGGGAGACGGAGAGACAGTAGAGACCAGGTCTGTGAAACCAAAAACTGCTTGTCAAATAGTATTCCCCACAGGATTATCTCCTTGATATATGACTGTTAAGGTGGGGGAGGGGGAGACAGTAGAGATCAGGTCTGCGAAACCAAAAACTTCTTGTCAAATGGTATTTCCCACAGGTTTGGGTCAGCAACCCTACATTATGTAACTAAAACCTAACGACTACTCAACATATAAAGGTCAAATATAGACCTCTCAGTGGATCACAATAGCTCAAAATCTATGTACGTATGTTCATATAAGACAAGGATAAGCAAACTCTATTGTAGACATTACATTTAAAGTTCTAGGTGAATTTCCTTTGGCGTAGGCCACATGGCTACTGTATATGTTTTTGGTACACTGTGTATTGTATATATGTCTACCTGTCCTCTGGAAGGGAAAGAGAAACAGGGTGTAAGATATCACAAGAAATGTACACACTGCCCTATTATGTAACTGTACCCCTTTTGCACAACACCTTGTCAAAAAAATTTTAATTAATAAATAAATTATAAAAAAACACAAACAATAAAAAAACATGGGCCAGCATCCCATTGAAATCATTTTGCTTTTGTTTTTGTAAAATATATTTTTATTGTTATTTATTAAGGTGCTGTACAGAGGAGTTACTATTTCACAATTCAGGAAGTACATACATTTTCCTTTTGGTCAATGTCACTCTTTCACTTCTATTTAAGTTAATTTTTACGTGTGAATTAAGGACCACATTTCCTTTCTGGAATGTGGAACACATAACAATGTTCTCTGGGGCAGCCTGTCTTTCAAATCTCTCTGGTGTTCTGCATCACTACATCTCATTACATCTTAAGCTACTTCACAAAATTTGAATGACATCACTGGGATGTATGACATGTAATTCATTGAGTCTTTAGGTCTTTCGTGATGATTAAAATCACCATGATGTCAACAAAGGTACTAGTTATCTGGTCTCTCTTTCTCTCTCTCTCTCTCTCTCTCTCATACACACACACACACACACACACACACACACACACACACACACCAGTATAGGGGCTTGAGCTCAGGACTATTTCTTAGCTTTTTAACCCAAGGTTAGTGCTCTACCACTTGAGCCACAATTCCATTTCTGGTTTTTCAGTGATAAACTGTAGATAAAAGTCTCAAGGATTTCATGGACTTTCTTGCCCAGGCCAGTTTTGAGCTGCGATCCTCAGATCTCAGCCTCCTGAGTAGCTAGGATTATAGGCATGAGCCACCAGCACCCGGCAAGATTATGGTTTCTAGTGTCAATAATTAAAGAGAATATGAATTTGCACTTAGGGTGGAATGCTTTTAGAAACTTGGTAAACCCCAAGAACACTCAAATATGTTCAATATTTCATTGTTATGCTGTTTAATGTGGTAGACACTAACTACATCTGTTTTTAAGTTAATTAAAATAAAGTACAAATTGACATTGAATTTCCTATTCTCACTGGACACATTCCAAATGTTCAATAGCTAAATGTGGCTAGTGGTCACATGTTTGTACAGATGCAGATTATCTGAATCATCTGTATAACACTATCTGGGAGTTGTCATCAGTGAGAACTGAGAATCACCCTTGCAGAAGCCTGGATTGAAATGGGATTTTCCTTTATCCCATATCTTAACAGGCTTTACGAATAGTTTCTTCTAGAAACACATCCTTAAAAATGTAGCTATGCAGATAATGATATGACCAGTGTTATTGATTCTGTTATTGTTAAATGAACTAATATAACTATCTATATATGAGAATGGTTACTGTTTTATAGTCACTAAAATCATGCTGTGGAAGACCATGAGAAAATGGTCCACAAATACAATAGGATATGAAATGTACTCAGAATGGTGATTTCTTAGTGATTTACTTATAGGGCTTTTTGTTTATCTCCATATTTTAACAAAGTTTATATAATTTGTTTCAATCTGCCATGTGAAAACAGCATTTGAGATATTTCACACTATTTTTCATATAAAACAACTATCCAAAAAAGATATGAAAGCAAAATGTAGGGGCAGGGGAAGAAAGAGTCAATGTGGAGAGGGATAAGAACAATTAGTACAATTTAAAAGAAAGGAAGTAAGGGTAGGAGAAAGCAAGAACGAAAGAAAGAATGAAAGAACGAAAGAAAGAAAGAAAGAAAGAAAGAAAGGAAGGAAGGAAGGAAGGAAGGAAGGAAGGAAGAAAGGAAGAAAGAAAGAAAGAGAAAGAAAGAGGGAGGGAGGGAAGGAAGGAAGGAAGGAAAGAAGGAAGGAAGGAAGGAAGGAAGGAAGGAAGGAAGGAAGGAAGGACAAGCAAGCCAGGCACAGTGGCTCATACCTGAAATTCTAGCCAATGAAGAAGCTGAGCTCTAAGGATCCAGCCCAGGCAGAAAAGTCGATGAGACTCTTACCTCCAATTAGCCACTGAAAAGTCAGAAGTTGGACTGTGACTCAAGAGGTAGAACACTAACCTTGATCAAAAAATCTCAGTGATAACACCCTGATCCTTAGTTTAAGCCCCAGGACTGGCATGCGTGTGCACACCCACACGCAGAAAAAGAAACAATTACCCAGTATTTCCCCTGATTTATCTGCCAACTGCTTAAGAAAGGTTCAGGAACAGGTTGCCCCAAGTGGCATTTCAATCTACTATTTTGTTTTCTCTTGGCCATAACCAAACAGCTTAGGATTTCTGACAATCCTCAACTATAAGAGAGGAAATAGAAAACAAATGGCACTAAGTTTGCAAATGTCAATTTTGAATGTAAAGCTTTGTTGGTAAAATTGGAGTAAATGTTTTCATTTATGCTTCTAACTCCCCAGATTATACTAAGGTTTCTTAGAGAAAAAAGGCTCTATTCATTTCTTCTTCACTTCTGTAGTTCTTAGCCTAATGAGCTTGACCAAAATTGTCATTTAAGTTCACATGGCTTATCATATGACTGGGGACTTCTTCACATCTCACAGAAAATCAAGGACATTATGCCAACAACTTCATGTTCAATGTGTGATGAGTCCATGATGAATCAGCACCAGAAATATAATGATTGATAGTCACTTTTGGCCTTTGTAACCTTAAGCTGCTTTTGCTTATGGATCTTCCTACTTTTAATATGTGGGAGTAAGAATGGAGAAGATAGTGTCTGGTAAGTATATTTCTTATTTATTTTGGGCCCTGCTTCCATATTGATAAGGATTGGACCCTTTGAAGATTGTGGAGCTTTTCTAGAACACCAGAGACCCTTGATCTAGACCACAATGGGCATGCTCAAAGATTGTAACCCTGAATTTATGTGTTTGTATTCAGATATTACTTTCAATGTAGGACTGATGAAGTTGAGTTCACCAGACTTGCCATCTTAGCTTCTCTTTCAATAGCCCAAGAACTACTATGTGAGTACTAGATTATCTTGCTGTATTTGTTCCTGACTGTTGCTATAACAAGTAACCACAAACTTAGCAGCTTTAAAAACTCAAATTTATTAGCCTATAGAAGCATGAAATGGGCCTCACTAAGTTAAAATCAAACTATGATCAGGCCTATACATCTTTCTGGAGGCTCTAAGGAGAAAAATGGATTCCGTGACCTTTCTAGTTTGTAGAATCCTCCTACATTTCTTGGCTCATGACTCCTCTATCTTCAAAACCAGCAAGTTGCATCTCTCTCACAATCACAGATTGCTCTGACTTCCCTGTTCTGTCTCTCTCATCCACTTTTAAGGGCCTTTCTAATTGTATTGACTCAGATAATACAGGATATCCTCCCTATTTGATGGTCAGTTGATCAGCAATTCTAATTCTATCTGCAACTTAATTTCCCTTTGTCATCCCACTTAATGTATTCTCAGGTCTCAGAGATTCAGACATGAGCGTTTGGGGGGCCATTATTCTTCCTATCACATGGACTCAGGCTCTTCTCAAGGTATTTTAAAAGTCTATTCCATGCTTTTGTAGTACAAAGAAATAGAATTCCTCAGGGGCAAGAAGGTAGAGGTAGCCCAGGCATCTACAGACTACAGAAGGAATAAAGAGATGACTGGCTTGGTGCTGATGGCTCATGCCTGTACTCCTAGCTACTCAGGAAGCTAAGATCACAGTTTGAAGACAGCCAGGACAGGAGAATTCGTGAGACTCTTACCTCCAATTAATCACAGAAAAAAACTGGAGTGGAGCTATGGCTCAAGTGGTAGAGTACTAGCCTTGAGCAAAAGTAGTTCTGGGACAGCTCTCAGGCCCAGAGTTCAAGCCCGGTGGTGGTGGTGTCGGGGAGGGGGAGCTGAGGATTTTTTTTCCCCCTCTTCAAGGAGAATGAGGAAGTGAGGAGCAGTGGGTGCCAGGAAGGGGTGGGTGATACAGTACCTCTGTAGAACTCATAAAAATCCTCAGGAGAGGAAAGTCTAAGTTACCCTCCTTATTCTGATTTCTTTATGTTATTTTATTTTTATTGTTATCATAAAAGTGATGTACAGCATGGTCACAATGACATAAGTTCAGGTAAAGAGGACACTTCTTTTTTGGACAATGTAACCCCTTCCCTTGCTCTCACTTCTTCCCTTCCATCCCCACCCACAAGTTGTATAGTTCATTTGCCATATAGTGTCTAATGAGCACCAATGCTGCATTTGTTCACCCTTTGTCCTTCCATTTCTTTGCCTTCCCTTATCCTCCCAAAGACAGATAAACAAACAAGTCAAAAAGAAAAGAAAATGAAAACAACAACAAAGGAAAAACAACCCTCTTATTTCCACTTCCTGGAATTCATTTCAATAAATACTATTTTATACAATTAGAAGCACATTGACATTGTGCCTTGGTGTCAGTGTCATTCTGTTTCCTTTATTGTTTTGTGTGTACTTTCTAGTTACTGTATGTCATAAAATCTAGTTGATTCCACAAAGATCTCCTTTTGACCCTTCCCCCCAGACCCTCTATTCCATTTCTTTTTTTCAAACTCCATACTACCATTTTGAAGAACTCCATGCACAATTTTTCTTTCATTGGCCTCCACACTCTGATCCCCATCCCCATCCCCCCTTTTAATATGCACCCACATGGTTGCTCAGTGACCTGCCCGTTGCCTGATTTGATGGGTAACTTTTTAGCCCTTCTTTTACTGGGAATCCATCTGCACTTGATACTGATGGTCATGTCTTAAGTCTCTCGGCTCCCATGCTATGCCCCATATATAGGACCAGTCTGTGGGTGGATCATGTCCAATGCCCCATCTCAGGTGAACAGAGGCACTTGAGGATCTCTGGCTAGGCAGCCCCTGTCCTCTCAAATCAAGGGAAACCAGCCCATAGCTACTCTGTGCAAGGACACGGGGTGGGACGCAGCCACTGATGCCTTGCCTGACAATTTGGTGCCTAGCTTTCTTCACATCAGTTAGTGCTTTCCCAATCTACTGTGCTGTTACGTATCTACCTCTTACTGAACTAATGTTTAAGTTTCTGCCAGTTATAACCTAAAGACATCTAAGCACCTTGCATTTTTGTTGAGCTTGTCTTTCTGAAGTATATATTTGTGGATTTTTTTTACTGTATATTTTTGGTCTTTCCTTTTTTGGTACTGGGGATCAAACCCAGGACGTTGCACTTGCTAGGCAAGCGCTTTGCCACTGAGCTACATCCCAGCCCTATTTGTGGATTTTTAATGGTCACAAGCTACATGGTTCATTACTATAATGTTTTTTTGGTCCGTACTGAGACAGACATAGCAATATTGTATGCAGCTGGTTTGAGACTCTGGTAGGAAATTATCTTAGTCCCTTGGAAATTTTCAGGTGACTGTATGCCTATGAGACAAAACTCAATGTGGTGATCAAGACAATTGGACAGAGGTTGAAGATATCAGTATCAGCGATCAGATTCTCTGGTTTTTACAGAACATGTTAGGGTTTCTTTGTTTGAGGCTTTCTGATTTATGATGGAAGACACCTCAGTGAACAATGGGAATTCTCCATCCAAATCTATTTTGTTCATAGTCATTTATTATACTTGATGATAATCTCATAGGCATCTACACTCTTCATTTTTCCTTTCATCAAGTATGTATTATGTTCAGTTATAGCTGACTTATTCTCTCTCTGTCAGACTTGTTCTCTCTGTGTCACATGTATGCATTTCTTTGCACCTTTCACCTTGCAAATCCTCTCACCAAATGTCACTAGCATACTTTTCCCCATGAAGCTTTGTCCAGAGCCTCCACTGACAGACAGTCCAGAGAATTCCTCTAACCCAGTGATTCTCAATTGGGAATGACTTGCTCCTGCCCCCAGGGATGGTTAGTGAAATCTGGAGACATTTTTGGTTGTTGCAGCAGGGTTGGGGTACAGCTGGCATTTAGTTCATAGAGGTCAAAGACACAGCTGTACATTTGGCAGTGCACACAGTAGCTCTCCGTAACAAAGTGCTATCCAGCTCACTGTTGTTGAGAAACTTGCAGTCTAGTCAGAATTCAGACCCTGTCATTTGGCTATGTGAAATCTTAGGGTGAGATGGGAACCTTTAGAAAACATATTGTCAGTCTCCCCAATCCCAAAATCATGGGGAAAAACACCAACCCCCAAAAGTGATGAGGGCCACAGAATGAGTGAGTCATTGGTAGGGCTCTGTCCCTGATCCCTGGCCTTTGACAATTTCCATTTCAGAATGCCCTTGCTTCTTGTCTTCCAGGTAAGTTAAAGATTTCTATAGCAAATGTGAGAATCTTTTCTTAAACTTGCAGTGTGTCTCCCTTTTAATTCTCTACCCAGTACTAGGAGCACTGCACATGTTTGTTGTCAGATTAAAACAGCCCTAGATTAAAAAAATTGTATTTTATTACCTTGAAGGCATATATTATATGATATATTAAATATATAATATGTACTAAGGTATATGTTTTAAAGAACTATAAACTTATAACCTCTCAAAAGGAGAGATGACTTCATATAAATCAGAGAAAGAAAAAATGTTTAAACAGGGATTTCTTTGGCAGTACGTTCAACATTAATTAGAGTAAATGCTAGCCAATTGAGACTTAGGCATTTAAATGATGGTGATGAAAATTACCACCTTTGCCATATGAAGGAAAACAGGAAAAGTTTTTACAAAGGGGAATGATTAACTGAATTCTCTCAGAGAAACTGGAAAAAAAAGAAAGAAACTCAACAACAACCAGAAAGGAAAGTACATTGCATAAATTACTCAATCTGATCCTGTGCACTCTGATTTAAAATTCATTCCCCACATATAAAATTATTCTTGTTAAAAAAACTTGTAAGCAATAATCAAAACAGTTTATAAAGGCCAGATCACATATACAGCAGTAAAATAAAAGAAAGATACTGAATTGCAAGCCTAGGCTGGCCTGAACTGATTCTGGAATTGCATCTAGGCAAGGCCAGGCAGCAACTGTTTGGCTCAGGTAAATGAGCCTCCCTTAAATCCAAGGCCCCACAGCTTTGAAGTGAGGCTCATTAACAATACTTCTTAAAATATCACATTATTGTGAAGATTTCTTGAAAGAATCTAGGGGAAACTGCTCATTACAGGATCCTGCTAAGTGGGAGAGGGTGGTGGGCTTGAATAATTGAGGGCCATTGTCACATCCTGAGAAACATTGAGATTACTTATCTTTTCATTGCCAGTTTTGTTTCATCAGAGTAATACATATTCTCTTCAGAACACAAAAGAGAACTTCTCTTACACTGGAGTCTTCACATTTAAAACAAAAACTGGGCTTTTAGATATGTATACATGAAAGTTTTTTCTTCATGTAAATAAAGGAGCTGAAAAATAATTTGAAGGGAATTTCTTTTCTTCCCTCCCTTTCCTTTGATCTTTCCTTCCTCTTTTGAACAAGATATGCAAATGCATGAATATGAAAGGAAGGTATCTATAAAGTATCCTAAGTAGTTAAGTGTTATAGAAAATCTGGGCAGGGAAACTTTGAGTTCTGATCCTGTCTTATCCTCAGACATGAGATATCAACCATCTCTCCTCTGCAAAATAAGAGGCTTAGTGGATGATGAATGGTGTTTCCTTCAGTTTTAAACACCGGATTGCATTTTTATTTCTAAAAAGCCTTAAGCAGGCATCCAATTCCAATCTGTTGTTAAAAATGATCCTGCTTTTTTAACAGTAAGTTTAATCTACGGGGAAAAAAGTGAGGTGGGAAAATTTTGAGGTGGTATTTCATATTTTGAATGGATATTTTAATCTAAGTGTTTTGTTACATCTGAATTCCAAAACCAGAGTTAGCTTTGTAAGTAGGTAATCGCAGATTTCCATGTTTAGGAGGGCTTGAAAATTGCTTTAATGCACTGCTGCTGAAATCCTTAGCAATAGTTAAAGAACTTGCACTAGTTCCTGCACATTATGAACCAGACTTGGCTAAAATTAATAATTTATAGTTCAATGTCTAGGCCTGGAATTCTTTCCTTTTGTTAGTGAGAAGCACACATGGATCTCTTCCCTTGACATTCACTCCCATTATTACTATTGTTATTACCCATGCTAGGCAAGTGCTCTACCCAATTCTCAATTTTTATATTGATATGAAAGTGGGAAGAGCTAAGCCTGTGAGACTACAAAATGTGCTGCCAACTCTGCATAAGACATAAGCTGGGCAGTTCCTGCCTTTGGCTTCAAAGGGCAGGAGCTCCATGCTTCATCCTCAGCCATCTGTAATATTGTCTGTCACAGGCAATTCTCACATCACTTTAAATGTTTGCAATAGACTAACAGATGGCAGGGGACACTCAGTGAGAGGATAAATAGTCCTCCCTTCAAAATTCAAGACCACCAGAGTCAGTTTGAAGATGAGGCCCATAATGAAAACCCATTTTCCAATCAGCCCTTTCTTGTTGCCTGGTGTTGAGCATCTGCCAGAGCATGCCCGCTTCTCCCTCAAGCACAGGCTAAGGGTTAGTAAAGGGAGATGTCCTCTCAACTCTACCAGTGCTCCAGTGAGTCCACTACAAGAATCCTTTCTGCCCTTAGTGTGTGGGGTCCCGGAGCCAAGTGCTTGGGGGACGCACAAATGACAAGGAACTTGTGACAATGATCACAGTTATGGTGGCAGAGACACAGTGAGGCTACTTCCTGGTCTGTGCAATGGGATCAGATTCGTGTCGTAGAGTTGATGTGAGGACATAAGGACATAAAAGAAGTGATTGGACACTTGCAGAGCTAACCTCGTGGGAGTATTTCTTTGCAAGATTAAATACGATTAAAATAAAATCGACCAGACCCTCTAAGTAATTCCTGGAAATGTGTGCAGGTATTTCCCCTAATAGGAACACTTGTAGAGAGGCAGGTTTAGGAACAATTAAAGATACTAATCTCTATTTTTGCCCCCTTGACATTCAGAAATCTTCCTGGGCCAGAAACGGTGGGCAATTCTAGCTGGATAGATGCCAATATAGAAAAAAGAGCGCGCTTTCTGCGATGCTGGCCAGTCCAGTGCTTCCTGGCCTGCCTTCCCCGCTTCCTCTTCCCACGCATTCCTTGTTCTAGAACCAGAGTGTGTGAGCCCGAACTACCCCTCCCCCCACTCCTCCACCCCTTCACCCTCACTCTTTCCCCCCCCCCCCAGCCCCAGGCTCCCGCGCAGTACCGGCAGTTGCTTTCGGGCGGGGTTTGGAAAGGAAGAGAACTCAGCAGGAGGTGGGACCCGGGCGTGGTGGGCGTGATGTGGGCGGGGCCACAGCCGAGTCCGAGTGGCAGAAACAGTTAAGAGAGGAAGCGGGAGCGGCGGAGAGGCGGAGCCAGGCCGAGGTGGGAGTGACATGGGGGCGTGACCACCAGGCGGAACTCGGGGCTTGGCGGGGAGGGGTGGGGCCTAGCCGGCGTGGGTGGGGCTAGGGCGGGCCCTCCGCGGGGCGGGGTTCGTCTTGCGCCCCGGGCTCGGCCACTCGGTCCTGCGGCCGGCTGCAGTGCTCTACAGTGCACCTGGACCCGGGACGCAGTACCCCGCGGAGGAGGGCGCAGGGACGCGACGATGGCTCCGCGGGGACTCCCGGGGTCTGCCGTCCTCGCCGCTGCGGTCTTGGTGGGAGACGCCGTGAGCTCGCCTCTGGTGGCCCCGGGTGAGTGCCGGGGGTCGAGGCCGGGGCGCCCGCTGCTGAGCCGGGAAGGAAGTGCAAGGTCGGGGCGGCGGGCGACCCCGCGGCGCCCGGCGTCCTGTGCGGCCGGCACAGCTGCGGGAGCCCGGCGCTGAACATCTGGCTGTCCCGGGGTGGCCCGGGCGGGGTGCGGCGCGTATTGGCGGCTGCCGTCCCTCCCTTCCCGCCGGCCGGGCTCCCGCCTTCCCACCCCCGGCCTCTCTGAGGACCGCCACCCCAGCCCCGAGCTGTTCCGGGGGCCTGGGACCCGGCCTGCCGTCGCCCTTCTTGGGGGGCGCCCAAGAACCCCGCGGACCCCTTTCCGGCCGCCCTCGTCTTTCCAAGGCCCCGTGAGCGGAAGACCCTGACCCTGGGGACCGGGTGCTCTGCTGTGCGCTACCTCTCTCGGTTTTCTTTGAAATACCTTTAAACCTGCAACAGTTACAAGTTTTCATTTATTGTATTGCTGCCTGGATTCTCCTAACCGCTCAGGGATTGCCTTTCCACTTCATCTGGACAAATTAGGCTCAGAAACAGAGAAGGCACATTTGTAAACTTAATTTCTACCCCCTTCTTCATTGTGGTAATAATTCCTGTCATCACAAAAGGAACTTTACTGAGATCAGGGCGGGAAGGCACCCGTGGAGATGCCCCGGTGTGCCTGAGGATTTCACTGGGAGCTGGAGTTTTTTTAATGGAGGTGTAACTGGCAGAATCCCAGTGTCACACACTTGTTTTTATATCGACACACACCAGGGATTTCTTACCATCATTTCCCCCCTCTTAATTACCAGCACAGCAGTAGTTTGGAAAAAAAAAAAAAGGCTCAACCTTCCTAGCCATTTGGGGTTACCACAGGCTGAATCTGACGTCAGCATGCTCTGGCAAGTTTGCCTTTGGGGGTGGCTTCTTTTCAGGTCTAAATAATAAGCAATTGGAAACCTTCCAACAGTGACTATCTCCATGAAATACATGTTCTCTCCAGAGACATTGCCCCATACTTTGTGCATTGAGACGGATTGATCAGTTGGCTTTCACTGTTCCACAGGACCCAGCCCAGTTTGGGAAAGGAACAAGATGGAGATGTGCCTCCTGAGTCTTTATTAACAGATCTGTATTTCCTTCAGCCATCCACCCTGGGGAATTGACAGCTGGTGACATGTTTTATTGGATGGGAAATTTTGTTCAGCCTGTGTTTCATTGCTGAGACATACAGGTACCTACCTAATGAGCTTCAGATCAGATTTGAGGCTGTACAGAACTTAGCCAAGCTAAGTTGTTGCAGAATTTGGAAAACAAAAAAAAAGTTTAACCTGGGAGTAAAATGGTTAAGAATGCAGTGTGTGATCATGTAATCATGTATCAGCTGGAGAAATTTGCCCATGGAATAGGTTTGCCTTTTGATGAGTCTCTGAGCTACATTCAGACTTCAGGACTGCTGTGTGACTCAAGAAAGCTCTTATCTAATTGTGAAGTAACCTTTTTGATGAAAGTTAATGCTTTAGAAGAATGAGGAAAAGGAGAGGTTGTAGAGTATGAGTTTACCAGTGAGTTTTGAGGCCTGACTCAAGATATCCTGAGCAGCCATCATTGAATCTGCTTGGAATAAAAGATGGGAAATAGGAAGAGATGAGAAGTCATGTGGAGAGTTTGCAGTGTGGACTCTGGCTTCTGGTTGAATATATATATATATATATATATAATATATATATATATATTTCTACACTTTTTCTCTGTGACCCTGTGAAGTATTTATTTTCATTGGGGCAACTAGGGCCCAACATTATATAGGTACTATTAGTCAGCGTTGTGAAGTATTTATTTTCACTAGAGCAACTGAGGACCAACTGAGGATGCAATAGGTATTGCATCAGTCTCAGCATTAAATCAGAGGAGAACCACTAAGAGTGGTGTGTGTGTGTGTGTGTGTGTGTGTGTGTATGTGTGTGTGTACAAGGTTCATTCTCCTTCCATTGTATTCTCCTGCTTCCTAGAGAAAATAGAATATAAGTTGTCCTCAACAGTCTCACTGAGATTCTAAGATTGTTTAAGATAAACAAAATTGAAAGCATATGTTTATTAGAAATTGTGAAGAGGAGAAAAAAAGAAGAAATAGCTTCACAGTGGGTGGTTGTAGTTAGTATCTACTATTTCCTGCCTTCAAGAGTTCTGAAACTTCTGTCTCTTTGCAGTGGCATTGGAAACTAGATAGCACAAGTAGCAGAAGGGGTGCTTTTCTACTTCTTGGCTTATTTATGTCTTTATGTTCTCTTGTTACTTGATTTCTGGGCCTATTTGTGTCTTTGTATCTCTACCAAACAGTGGATCTAGCTTTGAGTAACGACTGAGTGGGAAAGGTCCTGGGTTCTGTGGGCTTCTGTCCAGTCTCCTGACTCCTCATTTAGATACTAAAGATAAGTTTTATTAAACTCTTGAGTTCCCTTTTTCCAAGTGGAAGCCCAGGTAGCTGCATCTACTGGTCATTGTGTGCAGTGTTATGAAAAAAAATATTGTTAGAGCTTAGGATTCCATGATCAAATTTAATTTAAAAGGACCGTAAACAATTTGAGAAGTGCCTGCCATTTCTACTCTTCTCCTTGTGATCCTGATTCTCTCACCACACAGAAAAAGACAGGAATCAAGTAAACTATTTGGAAGTTTGAAAAGTTAGATTTGAATGAGCAAGAGAGAATGAGTGAGAGAGAATGAGTTCAGGTGATCAGATTTCACTGCCATTTTTTTCTCTTTGTGCTTTTTGAGTCAAGGTCTTGCTGTGTTGCTGATACTGTCCTCATGATCTGTTTGCCTCAGCCTCCCCCATCGTAGGCTTTACAGATGTGTACAATCCTAGCCATACCCAGTTTCCTTATTACTTTTTTAATGAATTGTCTTTGATGTTGAGTTCTGCTTTCATATTGGGACAATGCAATTAATGATGAACAGTAATGACTTTGATATGGCCGATGTAGACTAACATTAGAAATATGAGTGAATTGGTACCTTGTAAAATTCAGAATTCAGTATTTCTTATGATTTGTGTGTGACAGGCATTAGTGTAAGTACTTAGGCCATTTAATTCTTGAGCATCCTGTAAGTTATATAATTTTATTTCCATGTTTATGGGCGAGGAAATTGAGTCACTGAGAAAGTTGAAAGTCACTCTAATGTAAGCTGGGTTTTGACATCCATTTAGATCTGTTCAATTCTGAAGCCTATTTTTATGATTGCTGAATGTGTTTTGTTTTTCTCAGTAAGAAAATTCTTGTTATTCTGAGATGTAAAGACTCACTAAGTAACAGGGTAATGGTCTGCTTTGAGTCAGAGCCTGGGTTTGAGTCACAAGCCAAGGAGAGCTCCAACCACCTGGAGAGTGCTGTTTTCTGCCTTCATTTCCTTACCTGTCACATGGGCAGTGTGCCAACTGCTGTTGCTATCTGCCAGGGATGAGCAGATGAGCTGATATCTCTGAAGGGTCTTGGCAAATGACATAGTGGCATGACTTTTACCCTGGGAAATTATTTTTTTTTAATGGTACTGGCATTTGAAGTAAGGGCCTAGCACTTTTTTAGGCTGTTGCTCTACCACTTAAACCATGCCTCCATGCCTCCAACCCTTCATTTTGCTGGTTATTTTGATGATGGGCCCACCTTGAACCATGACCCTATACAGATCATAGCCTCCTGAGTAGGACTACAGCCAAGTGCCATCATTGTCTGCATTTTTTTTTTAAATTGCATTCTACCCATAAATGTCCTTGAGGACTGATTTATAGTATTATGTCAACTAAAGTTTGTAATAAATGTCATAAATAGACTGTATGATTTTCATTCTGGAGGTGTTGATGCTTTGCAGTGATTCAGTATCAGTTGCTTAAAAGCCCAGGATGACACCTGAGAGCTGATTGCTACTGTCAGGGAGGTTAGTGGAGAACTCTTTTTCCCCAGTGTCTGTCAGATAACATGAAGCACAATAGGTGCTTCTGGATAACTCCCCAAATATTTAGTTTGTGTGGAAAGTATCACCCCCCCACTGTTGGCATATTACGTTGGTCTTCTCTACATACGTCTTTCACTCCGAAGCCATTTTACTCATGAAGCCATTGATGCCTCCACTGTTGATCTTATTCCAGTTTGTTTCACAGCAACGGTCTAAAGGACTCATTTTCCTGAAAAACATATTTGCTAATTGGTTAGACAATAATTGGTACCTTGATTGTTTTTATTTGTGGTACTCTGATTTTTTTTTTAAAGCACGTGTCTCTCATCTTTTCCAGAGAATTCTCATAATGCAAATTGCTCTGAGAACAGATACTTTCATGGACTTTTTTTTTTTTTTAATAGTTTTTGTTTTGGGGCTTGACCTCAGGGCCAGGGCACTGTTGCTGAGCTATTTTATTCAAGGCTAGTGCTCTACCACTTGAACCATATAGTTCTGCTTCTGACTTTTTATTTAAGTGGTTAATTTGAGATCAGAGTCTCACAGACTCTGGTCTGACTTTGAACCATGATCCTCAGATCTCAGGCTCTTGAGTAGTGAGGACCACAGACATGAGCCACCAAAGCCAATTTCATAGGCTTTTGATTGCTCTGTGGATAGTAAACCCCCCTGGAAGCAAAGTTAGATCCAAGGTATATGCTTCTCTCACTTAGATTGGCTCTTCCTGCTGTTGCTATGTTGATAATCACTAGTTTCTGTGTGTGACAAGGTTTTTGAGTGTGTCAATGTGTGTTCAATGTACCTCTTGTTCCCTTTCTAGAATCACAGAGTCCGAATTTCAAAGCACAGGTCCCCTAATTTCAGCTCACATCTGTTGGGATCCAAATGCAAAGATCCTATGGAGAAAAAGCAAAAATGTCATGGAAATTTCAAAGCTAGCACAACAGCCCAGTGAAGGATCTTTTTAAATAGCAAAATACCCTTGGAAGAGAATAACTTCTCACTCAAATGTGTGGCCCCCAAGGAAAAGAAGTCTACCTTGAAAGCCTGTGCAGGATGCAGGAGGGCAGAGCAGGGCTTTGTTTATTCTGGTGGCTTCATGGATGTGTTCCCATTGTAATAGGACCTCGATGGTAGATGGAGAGGTTGGGCTGAACTTCTCTGCTTTTCTCTGCCAGGTATTGACACAGTTCTCTTTGTAAGAGAAAGAAATTAAATCTGTCAAGGGACATTTGGGAGTTGGGATGGGTAGAGGGCGGCAGCTACCCCAGGCAACCCAAGTTCTTCTGACCAAGAACTTTTTGCCAAGCTGTCTGTTTTCTGGTCTGTGTTCCAGGGTTCCACACGGGGACAGTGCCACAGCCCGGGTCTCCTGTTTGCTATAGCTGCCAGCCCTCCTCCCCTCCCTCCTTATTTATTATTTACGTACTCCTGTGTATAACTACATCCCAACTACTAAGATATGTGCTTATTGTACAGAGAAAAAATTTTAAAATTGCCTGTTAAACTTGTATTTGGAGAAAATTTGGATAATTTATATCATGAGGTTATTGTCAGAATTATATGAGATAAAGCAAATGAGGGCTTGGTGCAATAGTTTACAGGAAGTGCTAAAAACATTATTTAATAGTCTTTAACAAACTGCCTTCACAGCTAAAAGATGGCACGAGCATGCGCACACACACACACACACACACACACACATTTATTTATTGTGTTGATCCTGGGGCTTGAACTCAGGGCCTGGGCACAGTCCCTGATCTTTTATGCTCAAGCCTGGTGCTCTACCATAGCTCTACTTCTGGCCTTTTGGTGGTTAATTGGAGGGAAGAATGTCAGGGGCTTTCTTGTCCTAGCAGGCTTCCGACTGTGATCCTCAGATTTCAGCGTCCTAAGTAGCTGGAATTAAGATAGGAGCCAGTGGTGCCTGGCTTTTTATTTGTTTTTATCTCTAAGTAGTTGTTCGGAGGAGTTTCAGTTGAGCACTGTCACCTTTCTATTGTTCTTCTCCATCTCTCCCAATCCCACCCATCCCCCCAAGTGATACAAAGTTCTTCATCACTCCAGAGTTTTACTTTCTAATCATTTGCCATTGCTAAGCATGCCCACTGACCTGGTAATAATGTGTGTGTCTTGTTCACTGTTAGAGACTCAAGACCCAAAATAGAGTAGATATTTAGGACTGTGAAGGAAAGAAGGAAGCCAGAGCTAGTTCCCAGAGTTCTAAGTCTTGGCCTCAGATTATTTTCTTTATGAATTTTGAAAATTCACCTTGGCACACCTAGCTAAACCTTAGCAGCAAGTCGTCTCTGCTTCTTCCTCAGGATTGGTTCACTGTTGTGTTGTCTGTGTCTGTGTGCCTCTCTGGACCATATTGTCCCACAGGTAGATACCTGGTCATCTAAGAGAAAGAGAATGGCAACACCTGTGAACAGGTAGTGGCATTCAGAGGAAGTAGCAGCGACCATGTTCAAAGTTATCTTTTCCTTTCTTCTTTCCTTTCTTTCTTTCCTTCCTTTTTTTTTTTTTTTTTGGTAGTCCTGTGGCTTGAACTCAGGGCCTGAGTACTGTCCTTGGGTTCTTTTTGCTCAAGGCTAGCACTTTACCACTTGAGCCACAGCCCCACTTCTGGCTTTTTCTATATATGTGGTGCTGAGGAATCAAATTTAGGGCTTCATGTATATGAGGCAAGCACTCTACCACTAGGCCATATTCCTGGCCCCCAATGTTCAAAGTTTTCTAAACCCAAATCCATTCATGATACTCTTTTCAAAGACAAATTGTTGTCTTTCTATTGCCAGGTCCAAATGCAGCTACAAATTGTGTGCCATATTTCTAATTTCATAGTACTTTGTACCATTAATGACCATTTATTTCATGGGTCTCTTACTCTGCTTTCTGTTGCTATAAGAAAATACATGAGACTGGGTAGTTTATAAAGCAACAGAGGTAAATCAGGTGCCAGTGGCTCTTGTCTATAATTCTAGCTACTTTGGGTTCACAGTTCAAAGCCAGCCTTAGCAGAAAAGTCCGTGATGACTCTTCTTTCCAGTTAACCACCAGAAAACCAGAAGTATCACTGTGGCTCAAAATGTTAGGCTAGAATGCTAGCCTTGAGCAAAAAAGCTCGGAGATGTCACCCAGGCCCTGAGTTCAAGCCCCACCACAGACTGAGAGAAAAAAAAAAAGAAAGTATATTTAGCTTCTGGTTTAGCACCCAAACTTGCAAGTTTGGGCCTCTTTTCCTCAGTTTATAGTTACTAATGTCCTGAGAAACTCAACCTCATGATCTTATCTAATCCTAATTAGCTTCCAAAGGCCCCACCTCCAGACATCATTAGCATATTAGTTAGGGATGAAATGTCTAACTTTTGGGGGGACACAAACAGGCTTACTTATTTATTTTGCCACTGGGAAAATATTATCAAATGGTCATACTGTGCACTGAGGATCAAGTGATGTGAACAGTAGACTGGAGCTTTGCCTTTGGACAGAGCTCACAGATTCAGGGAGCATGAAGCAACCTAACAGGTATAATAAGGACAAAGAAAGCCTGGCTCAGGGCCAGAGTATCAGAGCTGGGCTGGGAGTGGGCCATGGGTAGAGAAATGGGGCTCTAGTACAGGTTGGGCAAGTTTGGGGGAAAATGAGATTTAAAGTGACACCAGTGGACCACTAGTAATCACCCAGGAGAGGAGTTGATGTGGGGTGGGTATGGTTTGAATGTGTCCCCCAAAGGCTCTCCCTATTATAATGTGTTCATTTGGTGTTTGGAAATGACTTCAGAGTAGATAAACTCATTAGGGTGGAGCCTTCAGGACTGAATCGTGGTGGCTTTAGGAAAAGAGGAAGACAGCAGAGACCATAGACATACCCACACCCAGATACTCAAGTGTGCCTCCCCACACCATACTGCACTCAGTCCTCGGATTCTGACGGCAGGGAGGCTATCATGGCATGAACTGGGGTTAAACAATAAAGTTCTTTTTTAGAAATTACCCACTGTGTGCTGGTGCATACAGCAAGCCATGTTGCAACAGTGGTCTACTAGCTGCAGATCTATTTATTTATGTTTGGTAGTACTGGAAAACTCAGGGATCTGACTTGCAAGCCTATCTCTCCACCACTTGGACCACACCCCTGGTCAGTGGTTAGCCCATTAGAGCACGCAGGAGCTCAGCTCGGGGAGCTGGTCTAGGCTTCGAGCAGCGGAGGCAGGAGAGACGCCTGAAACTGGAGAATTTGCTTCTCTCTCATTTCCTGGTGATATTGGCTGATCAGAAGAGTGGAGAGACAAAAAGTAGAACAAGTGTGCTGGGCGGTGTCCCTCTTCAAGTGGAACTCCTGTGCTATCTATAAGGAAACATTTCAAGTACCAGTAGTATGAGCTGGAAAAGAAATGATGCAATTCCCTTACGAGTAAGGCTGTAGAGAGAGAGGGAGGGGAAGAGGGAGCAGAGATCAGACAGGGCAGGGGTCTGGGGTAGTTTGTCATGGGAAAAGGCAGGATGGGAACAGGGGAAGTGGCTCTTTGTGCAAAGACGGAATCTTACTTGAGTCACAGGAAAGGATTTTTTGTTTGTTTGTTTTACAGCATCTGTTTTTAGCAGACATGTCAACACACAGTATGGAGTGAGGTTATCTCATTTACAGCCGAGGGATATGCGGGATATGTTTGGGGAGAGGAAAAGGAGAGGAGGTGATTCAGAGGAGTCTGCCCCAAGGACTGTTTGAAAATATGGCCGGCAGGGGGAAGGTGCATGTTGAAGTGGTTTTCCCATCACTACCCATATCCTGTCCTCTGCCCATCCTTTAAGCTGAGGGCAGCACTTCCCGGGAACGTTCTTATTAGTCTGGACTGCAGTGGAGGCTCATGGAGGCCAGGAGTGCTCAGTGCTTCTCCTTCATGTTATCTGGCCTCCAGTTTTTTGGCTCAGTTGTGTGTATTTCATTGGTATTTGTGGTACTAGCTGAGACATGAGACCTAATACATGTTGGTTGATTGCTTGGTCAGATTTAATTCTTGCAATCATGAGGAACAGGTGACCTTATTAGTTGTGTTGTGCAGGTGAGGAAGCAGCCTTACCGAGAAGAACCAGTAAGATGAAGAAGGGAGATTTTTGTTGTTTGGGTCATGCAGGAGGCAAGGCCGAAGCTGCCTGTGGAAGCTCTTTGCGTGGTGTGGCACTCAAGAAGACAGATTTATGTTTCACTTGTTTTACGTTTTCATTATAGTTCCATCCCCTTACAGAGAAAACCAAGGCATCTTATGCCTAGAATACAGATTTTTAGGTATTTTTTTTTTTTAGTATAAAACAAATGAGAAATTCCTAGAAACTATCCACTTGCCTTTTGAGTAAATATTTAAAGGGAATGATTTAATTTACATGTGCTTAGGTTTAGAAAAAATGTTTTTTGAGACAGCGTTTTACTTTGTAGCTCAGGCTAACTTTAAACACTAGATCCTCCTGCCAACCCATCCTTAGTGCTGGGATTACAGGCATGCTCACCCTGCCTGGGTAGACATGATTTTTTAAATAAAATTTTGGTTTGATGGTCCTATAAAGGCAATGCCTTTAGTTAATTCCTCAAAAGATACAGATTAGACAACTCTGTTATCACTGCATCTCGAACCAGCCAGATACATTTATCTAGGTGGTTGAAGCTTTATAAAGAGCCTGGATACCACATGACAGGTAGGATTTAAAAACACAGAATTCAGGGGTTGTGAATATGGCCTAGTGGTAAAGTGTTTGCCTCGTATACATGAAGCCCTGGGTTCGATTCCTCAGCACCACATATATAGAAGAAGCCAGAAGTGGTGCTGTGGCTCAAGTGGTAGAGTGCTAGCCTTGAGCAAAAAGAAGCCAGGGACAGTGCTCAGGCCCTGAGTCCAAGGCCCAGGACTGGCAAAAAACAAAAAACAACAACAACAAAAAAAACAAAAAAAACCACACAGAATTCTGTTTTAATACTGATAACAAGCAAGCCTCCTCACCCATGCATGCACACTGACATAATGTGGATTTTGAGATTCCTCTATTGGGAGGAGATTTGAAGAATTTACTAAGGGGTTGGGCTGTCTGTCTCACTGTGTAACAGGAGAACATTAGTTTTCCAGGGCTGTAACAGTTTTCATAGCAGCCATCTCCAGCACAATCCTGTGAATTATCCACAATATAAAAAAATAGTAGCCGGAATTTCCTGGCACTGGTGAGGTGGCAGGAGGCTAATAGCAGGTGTTCCTTGGTTTGTTTTTTTTTGTGTGTTTGTGCTATGTGAGTGTGTGGCCAGAATGCTTTCCCTGTGTCTTCAGTTCCTGCCACTGATTCCTCAGTTCCACCCTTCTCTTTGTTAAGTGAAGAAACAGAAAAAAAAAAAAAAAAAGAAGCACTAGAAGAAAAGCTGGGGCCTTGGATAGGGCCTGAAGCTGGACTCTGAGGTGGTGGTGGGGAATGTCACATTCCATTCCATTTGGACAATGTCACCCTGCATGACCCTTCAGTGAGGGGTGTAGGAGATAGAATGATCACATGAGCCCGCCTGGGAGTGAGATTCAGAAAAGTCAGTGCCGATGGAGTGGTGGCAGAGGTTCCTCCATGAGTGTTAGCTCCATGGGGAGACTGAGGCTAGGGTTTTGGAGGGTAGGGAGTAGAGTGGTTGGGGATCAGGGTGAGGAGTAAGGACAGGGGAACTGGAACACTTTCTCAGGCATTTTTCTGTTTTGGAAAGAGCCAGACCTGAGCTGCTCAGGACTTGAAATTGCCATGGGCCTCATTCTGTCTGCAAGGCCTTTGAGTTGCATTTGCTGTGTCCTTGTAGGGCGGAGGGTGCAAATAATACATGTTTTGTTCTTTATACATCTCAGAGTTGTGAGGATCAAAGGAATAATATAGTCCTTGTAACTAAGACAAATGTAACCTACATAGCAGAATAGGTTTTATGCAACACATATGACATATAGATAGAAATAGCTATTTTTAGTTTAAGGAAATGTGAATCATGACGTAAATGCAGTGTATATAGTCTTGATGTGGGAAAGCCAAGAAATGTTCATTCGTGGTGAAGCTAGATAAGCATGTATTTGTCTTCAGTTATAGTCAGTCCTTGAAAATTACACACATAAGCTGGGCTACTGAATTCTTATCAGTTAAGCATTTATTTTCACAAGACTATTGAACATTTTTATCTTTTAGCCCAGCGATTGATCAATTCTACTTTGTTTTGTTCTTCTTCCAAGTCTGGAGAGCTGTCATTGTTGGGGCAATATCTTTAAATAAAAATTTGCAGATAGACCTGGGAATAATTGATTTACGAACCCGTTTGGCTATGGGCTCCATTACTTCCAGCAAATCTATTTCTCAATCTGTTTCTTCTAATGTGATCAAACATTTGAAGAGAGGAAAATGATCCATTGTGAAAGTAATGGGCTCCATTATAGAGCAGTGGCCATGCAGATAGTGGAAGCCATGTGTTTTGACTTCTAGGAAAAGGAATAGGAATGGGAGAAGACTTGAGGAGGGAGAGAGAATTCTTCTGTGAACTATATGATAGAATAGTTGAATTTCTTTTACCCATGCTGATTCAGTGTTGTTATATGAAATATTAATAATAGCTTTGAGTCAGAGGAGTTTAATAAAATGCATATGTATTTTGTCTCAGATTTCTGGCGTGGCACTCCTAAAATGCTTGGAATTTATTAAGGGTTGGTCTTAGCGTCTCTTTGCTAGTTGTAATGAGCTCTTTTGGGCCATACTTGAGGTTCTTAATAGTGAGGTGACTCTTGGTGGGGCCCCAGAGAGCTTCAAGATGGAGCTTGTTTTGCTAGAGTCACTAATCTTCTGGCTAGAAGGTTGGAGCTCAGGGCCTCCCCTGACCTTTCCATCACTCACTGTGTAACAGTCAGTCCTTCCCAGGTAACAAAGTTCCCATAAGAGCCTTAAGCAGGAAGCTAAGGAAGGTGGTGCTCCGTACTGTACCCTCTGCCCTTTTCCCTATGTATCTATTTAATTTGTCTATCCTGAGCCATAACAAATCTGAAATAATAAGTATAGTATTTTCCATAATTCTGTGAATCAGTGTAGTTAATTATCAAGACTGAGTGCGTGTGTGTAAGGGAGTGGGGATTGAAGGAAACCTCACATTTGTAGTCAGCTAAACAGAAGTACAGTTAGCCTGGAGGACACCCCCCACCCCCCACCCCTCCGTTTGAGGTTGAAGCTGGCATGTGAAGTAGGGGCCCTTCCTTGAGACTGAACTACCTGTAGACTAGTGGGAACCCCAGGTTCTTGGCGTCAGAACTGAGTTGAATGGTAGGGTACCCACAGGGGCTGGAGAATCAGCTATTGGAAAAATGAAGCAATTGAATCTTTCTTATTAGGAAGAACTGATTTATAATATTAAAACAATCTCTTTGAAATTGCACTTGTTTTCTGTTTAGAGAAAAGGTTCAATGGCATGTAAAAAAGTTAGTGTGGGAAAGGACAAAAGGCCTTATGAATGAATGGCCATGTTGTTTACACTGTCTTTTATAGTGTAATAAAGTGGAAGTGATTCCTAGGATGGTTTCTTTGGTCTGTTTCCTGTGGTAGGGATCAAAGGTTTCAGAAGAAATACAATCTGTGGATATTATGGGTTGTAGTTTTGGTCTGTCCCCATACCAAGGAATTCAGAGTTCTGAAATCTGGCTACCTTTCTCGCATTAAGAAACAACCTATATTCAACTCACAGCGACCAGCTTTACCTAATTGGAACGAAAGGTCCTCATTGACTTCATTGTCTGTAGTCTAAAAAAATCTCCAGTGGTTCTGGCTATCACTAAGCTATTTTAGGAAATGCAAAAACAGGGAAAAAAATAAAAACAGTTCCACCAAAGAAAGATAACTACTGTCTATCCTGGGAAGGTGTTTTCTGATAGGTGACTTTTTTCTATGCATTGATCAGCCTCTTGCTTTAAAAGAAAAAAAAAACTGAAGAAGAGAAAATACTAAGATATAAAACACTAAAAAGAAATGAAAAATCCCTCTTCAAAGGTAACCAAGTGTTGAGTGTTTGGCTTATCTTTTACCTTTCCTAATAAAAGCTGAAATTGTAGTAGTGCTGCCTACAGCTTCATAGTTTAACCTTTTCATTAATAGTTGAGATGATTTTGGAGAAAGTAGGATATGGCCAACTCAATCCCTTCTCACAAATAGTTTCTCTTATTTAAGAATTGGGGAAAGTTAGGATTTCTGAGAAGTTAACAATTTCAACAGAGTTATATGCAATGTTTAAATGTTGCTTCTTATTAATGACAGCAGGATTTTTATTTTATTATTTTTCTTTTTGGAGACAAAGGCTCACCAGGCTACACAGTGGCCTTGAACTCACTATTCTAGTTGCATCTCCTGAGGGCTGGAATTACAGGTGTGTACCACCATTCCTGGCCTTAGATTTTTATTAGCAATTGATGTCAAAAAATAAATGAATATTCTTGGAGAGAATGTAACGTTTATATGTACTATCTTTTCTAATAATTTCATCATCAGGAAAAACCCATTATATAATTCTAGATATATTACTGGATTTGATGAGTAATGACTATGTAGATTGTCTAGGCAAGACTCTTGCTTAAATACTTGACTATCCTGTTATTGAAAATGGAGAAGAGTTATGGGTAATCCCATTCTATGGAATTTTACTGAATGTCAAAACTGTTCACTCTCATACTTCAGGGCCCCAGATGCCTGTATTAAATTCTTATTAAATTCTGTATTAAATTGTTATTCCCTAACTCTGTGGCCTACTTTAAAGTTTTGGCTTCTTTGTGCTTTGCTACAGCTTTCACGTGCAAAATGATATAAATAAAAATAA
The DNA here is from genome assembly GCF_023159225.1 of Perognathus longimembris pacificus. Classification (NCBI taxonomy): domain Eukaryota; kingdom Metazoa; phylum Chordata; class Mammalia; order Rodentia; family Heteromyidae; genus Perognathus; species Perognathus longimembris. The sequence goes on from NC_063176.1 coordinate 38,109,903, forward strand.
TAAAATGAAAATTAAAAAAATAATAGCACATACCTCAAAGAGTTGAATGAATGAATGAATGAATGAATACTTACACTATGATTGGAATGATATCTGACAGATACATGTCAATGTGTAATATTATTCGGTAGTATTTCTTCTGATTAGTACTAGGTGTCATGCTAATGAGCTTCACATCTATTTCTCTCTAAACACAGATCAACTTTTCTGCCTGGGGGTTTCTAGTTATTCTGGTTTACTCTTTCCTGATAGGATCTTTCTTTTCTTTCTTCCTCCCTCTTCTCCTTTGTTCTTTGTCCACAGTGGTCAGTCTTGAGGTTTCATATCTGTAAGCTCCCTCTCCCCTCCGGACAGAACTTGAATGTCCACACTCCACCTCACCATCCACGGAGGTCTGTGTCATCATCACTCACCTTCTCATCCCACTTCCCAGAGTCTCAGAAGCTGGGTCACGTGCCTGCTGTGTGGGAACACGGCCGGCCTGGTGGAACCTGTGACTAATTGGAAAGCCCTCTGTCTAGGGCCTTTGTAGCTTTCTGTTGAATCATGACCTGTTTCCTGTTCCTGGAAGGAAGAGAAGCCTGGCCTTGTGCGGGACATGGGAATGTGATCGCCTGTGCTCTGTCTGAGCAGTGCTGGTGGCAGCTGCACCCTTCCCCCCTCTGCTTGTATCTCCTGTACCCTGCACCGAGCACCCCGCCTCCTCCAATCTGGCTTACAGGGCTCCTTGGGTTTTTCTGTTGGCTTGTTTGTTTTCTGTGCTAACCAAGCTGGGCGCATTGTGAGGGTAGCTATACTGATTGTAGTGACCACCTCTGATATCAATCAGTATCACAGCAATGCTAGTTAACATTTATGGAGTGCTCCTGAAAACCCAAGTTAATCTCATTTCATACTTGGTGACAGTCCACTAGGGCCCCATGCTCTGCTCTACTCCTTGTTTCCCCACGTAGGTGGTTTCTGCAGTTCTGCTGTGCTCTGCGCTGTGGGTGGAAATGCCTTGGCTGACCTCCCAACCCAGACAGGGCATCTTGTATCCAGAAACTGGGAATCCTGCTCTCCAAGACTTGGTTCTCTGCCTCAGACCCCCGCCCCCCCCTACCCCCACACCCCCTTCCTTAAGCTCAGGGTAGCCACTAATTCCCTCGGGAACCTCCCTGGCACCGTTTATGAGGGCTCTGCCGGACACAGGCCATCCGGCCTGTCCTCTGCTTCCTAGTTGATGGTTTTGTTCTGGCACTTGCTGCTTAACCTTCCTTCCGTACTGGAAGTGATTTCTAAGGGAGTCCTTGCGTGGCCTCATGCTAGGAATGTGCAGCTACAGAACCGTGAGGAATGGCAGCCCTCTGGAAAGGGGCAGTGGCTTGTGGTGTGGTTACATCAGCTGGGATTTAGTGTTCCCACGGGGACCTGGCAGTTTAGAATGAGATGCAGTCCTGTGAAAATCAACTGGAAAGCCAGTTCACAAAGCTGGGGTTAGGAATGTGCTGCTATTTGTAGCCGCCTTTTGCCTCTTTGCAAACCTTCTGATGATTTAGCTGAGCACTGCACACTGGCATATGGCTACCCCTTTGCATTGGCAGCAAGTGCTCTACCTCTTGATCATGACCCCAGTCCTTTTGCTTTTTTCAGATAGGCTTTCATGTTTTGCCTTGGCTGGCCTCAGACTGAAATTCTCTTCCTCTGCCTCTTGAGTAGCTAGGATTACAGGTGTATGCCACCACATCTGGTGCTAATACACCTGTTTTCTGAAAGGTGTCACCTGATGTTTTATGTCCAATCTTCTGTCATTTTTACGATATCTGTAAGGAAGCTTCTCGCCTCATCCCACTTACTCAGGAGAAAAATGAGGCACACCCTGGGGTGGAGTAGCTCCTCCCAAGTAGCCCAGAGCACACACTCTCACTAGCAGTGTTTGCAAGAGCAGAGGTGGCCTTGAGTTTTTACCAGAAAATAGGTGGGTTTGTGCAGGCGTAGTGACATTCCACATGCTTTGGCACCATGGCTGGTGGCTTCCTGGCCTGTGTCCTGGAACAAAGACCTGGTGAGTTGACCTTGTGCCAGCCTGGGTGAAGCCTGGCCAGATGAGCCTTTATGCCTCCTGATTGCGAGCCATTGTTTGAGCTAGGCTGCAAGATTCCAAAAGAGTTGGGAAGTTGAGCTACTTGTCTTTTCAGACACTGGGATCCTGAAATTCATCTCCTCTTAGGTGATGGGTTAGGGCGACAGGTTTTCCTTGGGGGTCGGTCAATCACTATATGTGCCTTCCAGATCACCCTCATTTCTTTTGTTATCGGCCACTCTGGTACTTCTATGAGTAGACCCCAGCCAGGGGAGAGGCTGTGCCCCAAATGTTCCATTTGGGCAGTTGGATTGGAAATTGGAACATTTTTCCATTTGCAAAGATATTCACCATTTTTCTGGTGTTTGTTAGCCACCTGCAGCTGGAAATCATTCAGGTCCTGCCATTTTTTTTTTTAAGGTCCTGCATTTGTTGGATTCTAAATTCTAGTTTCAATCACTTCTTCCCTATGGTCTTGTCAAATCCATTTGTGTTTATGCAGCAAATTAAATGGGATAGATTGTAAATTGCATAGGTTTTCCTAACCAATGTATTTTCCAGATTTGAAGTGAGTTAAAAAAAATTGCTATCCAGAGGATTTTAGCTTTGGCCTTGTGGGCCTGGAGTGTGGGCAGGTATTTTGATCTCTAGAGGTGAATCTTGAGTGGCTCTGGGAAGCGCTGGGGAATTGGGGGATTATGAGGCTGGGGAAGACATGGGCTGCTGCTAAGTGTGCTGTGAAAGCAGTCTCAGCCGTACTTGGTATGGGATGTCCCCTTACCAGCTAGGTTTCATTTTCTTTGTCTAGTATGTTGGGTCTTTGTTTGGAAATCCTAGCTCCTTAAAATGCCACCATTTCCTGATAAGAAAGGAATTGTTGTCAGAGCTATTGATGGGCTCTTGGCTTTCATGAGCATGAAGCTGCTTGAGAGAGGTTACCGGGACCTTCTTATCTGGCATCTTTGGTTACAGCTATCATCTTGCCCTTATTTTAGCAGCCCATAAGCTCATCCATTGGGCGTGACGGATCTATTTCTGCGCCATTCTGTCTCAGCTCCTCTGACCATTGGGGTCAGTTGGAAATACAAATGTTTCTTAGAAACAAGTTAGGAATTGCTTTTGACTTTTTGATGAACTTCTAGCCATTCCTCATATCCCTTCCTCACCTCCTTGCAGTCGTCAGTCTTTTTTTTTTTCTTCCTGATTTTTATTACCTTCTCAGAAAGATCTTGACCCATAAACACATACATAGCCAATCCTCAGAATGCTGGGAATTAACCAAAGCAAGCTAGACCAAGAAGAACCCCAGGCATTTTGATAAGCCTTGGCCTTTCTGAGACATTATCTGTGTGTAATGCTGTGAAAGGCAGTCATGTTTTCCAGCCTGGGTCTGTCTAGGTGGCCTGTTTGTGTGTCTCTGGCTGTGTGCAGAAGTCACCAGGTGAGGTGACAGGCTTGTCTTAGAGTCATTTTCAAAATTTCCTATTATAATGCTGTTTGGTACCCATAATTTTTTTGAGGGTGTGGGGATGGGAGGGAGGGTAAAGGAGTTTGAGTTCAAAGCCTGGGCACTGTCCCTTAGCTTTTTCACTTGAGGCTGGGACACTACCCCTTGAGCTATAATGCTACTTCTGTTTTTTTTTTTTTTTTTTGGACTCAGGGCCTGAGCACTGTCCCTGGCTTCCTTTTTGCTCAAGGCTAGCACTCTGCCACTTGAGCCACAGCGCCACTTCTGGCCGTTTTCTGTATATGTGGTGCTGGGGAATCGAACCCAGGGCCTCATGTATACGAGGCAAACTCTCTTGCCACTAGGCCATATCCCCAGCCCCGCTACTTGTGTTTTGTTTTGTTTTTTTCCTTTCCTAGTTAATTGGTGATAAGTGTCTCAGGGACTTTCCTGTTTGGGCGGGCTTCAAGCTTCGAGAGCTCCAGAGTAGCTAAGATTACGGGTGTGAGCCACCTGTAACAGGCTGTTCAAAGATTGTTCCCCACAGTTCCTTCTTTCCTTTGCCCATCCATAGGCATTTAGATTGCTTCCTTACCTTGGCTGATGTCAGGAATGCCTCAGGGACAGTGGGAGTCTAAATATCTCTTCCAAGATCCTAATTTCACTCCTGAATGTAGTACTAGAAGTGGTCTTTTTGGATCTTATTTAACTTTTTGCTGAAGATGATAGGTGTAGAAAGTGGCCCAGCTGTGATCTGCGCCAGGCAGTCTGAGCTTTTAACCCCAGTGCTACATCGTATTTCTGTATAACTTGTATTTTTACAAGTTTGGATCCATATTGTCTTCAGTTTTTGTAATTATAAGATCAAGTGAGTTACATCTGTTTGAAAATCATAAAATTCTGTAAATGTGGTATTTCTGAAGATTTGCAATGTGTTGTACTGGCAAAAAACAAAATGAAACAATCTCACCAAAGCAACTTAGGAACTGCAATTTCAAGGAGAATTCATTACCACCTCTAGACTTACCTCTGAGAATCTGAGGAGGACACCTCCATCTTCCTTTGCTACTGCCATTAGATTTTAGTAATCACAAAGCTGATGACTCTAGATATTACAGAAATAATCTTTTTTTTTTTTTTTTTGCTGGTCCTTGGGCTTGAACTCAGGCTCTGGGTGCTGTCCCTGAGCCTCTTTGTGCTTAAGGTTAGTGCTCTACCACTTGAGCCACAGCACCACTTCCAGCTTTTTATGAGTAGTTTATTGGAGCTAAGAGTCTCTCAGCCTTTCTTGCTTGGACTGGCTTTGAACTGTGATCCTCAGATCTCAGCCTCCTGAGTAGCTAGATTATAGGTATGAGCCACTAGTGCCCAGCAGAAATAACATTTTAAAGAGATAATGTCAATTGGATGTACTCAGGGTTTGCGTATTTATACATGTATAATCAACTTATATACTACCATCTGCTTATATAGAGTGATGCACTGCTGAATAGTTTGGTGGCTGACCTAGATGGACAGCCTGCTACATACTAGTCTGACTTATATGGCACAATCTGTTGCTCTTAGGCAACTGACATGTGCAGCACATTATTGTACTGAGTACTGTAGGCCGTTGTTACACAGTGGTGTTTGTGTTGCTAAAGGCAGCAAAGGTACAATAAAAACACATGACCGGCGGAAGACTTCAGCTTCATTACAATCTTATGGAGCCACCGATACAGTCCATTGCTGATTGAGTCAACATTATGTGGGATGTGACTTATATATATGCATGATCACTTTCTGGGAGGGAAATCAGGACAGAATATACTCTCAGATTCTAGAGGTTACCTGATAACATAATGAAGGCAACCTTTTCCAAGCTGCAGAACTAGTTACTTCCTTTCCTGTTCAAAGATAATGGATATTTTCATGTGAAAGACAAGTAGGTAGTCCTTGTGTTCTTTGGTTTGCAAATTATGCTTGCTTTTGATGACTGGTGTGCTCATTTCCGACCACCTCTAATACAGTCCTGGCAACACTGATCCTCCTCTCCTGGGGGAAGGGGAGAGAAGGAAAGAAGAGAACTCTTTCCTGAGGAAGCTATGGTTAAATATCTCTGCCTTTCTAATTCCTGGGTTTCTTAAGCAGTGAAGTTATGAAGTTCCCTAAGGTAGAAAACTTCATTCAGCCAGAGGCTAGTGTCTCATACCTGTAATCCTAGCTACTCAGGAGGCTGAGATCTGAGGACGGCGGTTCAAAGCCATCTCAGGCAGACAAGTCTAGGACGAATGGACACACACACACACACACGCACACTTCATCCTAGAATTCTATAATCAAAGTATTTCAAATGCTAAGGCTTCTATTCCAGCCAAATGCCATATTTTTCTCCATCCTCCCTTCATATGCCCATGAGGCAATGCTCTACAGGTCCTCTGTTCAGGGCATTCCATGCCTCAGTTGGCTGCATCTTACAGATGTGTGCTCCTGGCGCTTGGTTCTTTCAGGAGGCCATGTGGCACCTCCACAGATGCCTTTTTGTATAAGTGCACCTGATGCCAATGGCATGTCTAAAAGCCAGCTTCTTCCTTTCTCCAAAACATGCCCGCTCCACAGCTTCTCTGATGTCATAGGTCCCCAGTGCTGGTTTATCTTCCAGTGACCCAACAAGTCCTTTCCTGGCTTCTCACCAGAAGACACCCTCATCTGGTCACATGTAGACTCGCTTAATGCCTGCTTCAGGTGCAGCCCTGCAAGCTCAAAGTGGTAGATGTTGATTATGTTGTTTATCATTTTATATTCCTAATTCCCAGCAAGAGGCTTGGCACATAAAAGGCTTGCTGAAAGTGCTTATTTAGATCCAGAAATGAATAAACAAATGCACAGACTTCCATTTTAATATCTGCACTCTGGGCCCAAACTGAGGCTACTTCTGATATTTCTTTTTTAATTTTTTTCTACTGTAGTACATTAATTTATTAAATCCTTTCAGAACATAAGTCCTTTTGGAACAGCCACTTGCATCCCAAGCACCTGTGATGGAGCCCCACAGGGCAGTGACAGCAGTTGGCAGTGTTGCAGAAATGGCTATAAGTAGTAGTAGTATAAGTAGTAGTTTGTTCAATCTTCATGGGTAGATGGGAGGTATGTCCCTTTCCTATGAAACCTAGGCATTGAGATGTGAAGTCATTGTTCCTTGTCAGTGTTCTGCTTCGTGATGGTGTTGAATAGCTAATCCGGGTCTTCTGAGTACTAGGCTGTTACATCACCTAATTTATAGGCACATATTATGTGCCAGACTATTCACTAATGCCTGTACCCTCCTTCCTCACACTTGAGTATGGGCTCTCAAAGATGAAGTAGAAGCTGACATAAAGAGATCTTCTTGGGCTGGGAATATGGTCTACTGGTAGAGTGCTTGTCTTGCATACATGAAGCCTTGGGTTCAATTCTTCAGTACCACATAAACAGAAAAAGCTGGAAATGGGGTGTGGCTCAAGAGGCAGAGTGCTAGCCTTGAGCAAAAAGAAGCAGGAACAGTGCTGAGCACCTGAGTCCAAGGCCCAGGACTGGCAAAAAAAAAAAAAGAGAGATCTTTTTTTTTCTGCTGTTGTTGTAGTTAAGTCTCAGTATGGTAGAACACAACTCTAAGCCCAGGACTAAAGAAGCTAAGGCAGGAGGGTCATGAGTTCAAGGAAAATCTAGATACATAGTGAATTCCAAGTTAGCCTGAGGTATATAGTGAGACCCTGTCTTAAAAAAGAAAACAACAACAACAAAAACCATTCAGGTGGGACCCAGTGTATGGGTGGCAGGATGACAGGGACTATTTTAGCCCAAGACTGGGGTCTCTCACCCTTTGCCACCAGCATCCTCAGTGTGGATGTGGCCTGCGGATTCAATGCAAACATTTCCCTAGGGTGATCAGGGGGTTTTATTTTAATTTTTCTTTTTCTTTTTTTTTTTTTTTTTTACCTCTCCCAGTCATCTAACCTAGCCATTCATGTTCCTTTCTGCAGATACCAGTGGCAGCCGCACGTTGCACTCCAGAGCAGAGACCACCCCATCGCCTACCAACAACACAGGGAACGGACACCCAGAATACATTGCGTATGCGCTTGTCCCCGTGTTCTTCATCATGGGGCTCCTTGGTGTCTTCATCTGCCACCTGCTGAAGAAGAAAGGGTATCGCTGCACGACAGAGGCCGAGCAAGAAGTTGAAGAGGAAAAGGTGGAAAAGATAGGTAAATAACCTGGGGTATTTTGGGTTTTTTTTGGCCAGTCCTGGGGCTTGAACTCAGGGCCTGAGCACTGTCCCTGATTTCTTTCTACCAAAGCTAGCGCTCTACCACTTTGACCCACAGCACCACGTCTGGTTTTCTGGTAGTTAATTGAAGATAAGAGTCTCATGGACTTTCCTGCCTGGGCTGGCTTTGAACCTCAATCCTCATATCTCAACCTCCTAGGTAGCTAGGATTGCAGGTGTGAGCAACCAGTGCATTGTTTTTATTTTTTCTTTTTCTTTGATTGGGCATGGGGCTTGAATTCAGAGCCTGGACACTGGACCTGAGTTTTTTCTGCTCAAGGCCAGTGCTTTATCACTTAGAGTCATGGTGTCACTTTTGGTTTTCTGGGTTCTTTTTTATGGGGGAAAGGGCAGAAGAAGAGTTTGTAAATAAGAAAGTGCTTCTATCTCTGTGAGGGTCAAGTGATCTGTTTCTACAGCAACTCTCAAGGTAGCATAGAGTAATCACACCTGGAGCTTGAATACCTACAGGGCATTTTCCCTGATGGCTTGATGGTCTTGGGAGAGTTCTGTGTGTTCCAAGTCAGTGCTATGCATAATTTAGCTTAAAAGTTTCTTTCTAATTAATATAAATGTGGACAGTAATCTCCACCTTGTAGGGTCTTTGTGAAACTGAATGCTTTTAGAGATGGGCACCTATGACTTCCAACAAACTTTCATCTTACTATTATTGAGTCAGATACTAAGAAAAATGGCAAAAAAATGAAGTGAACTTCTCCATTTTCATGGTGCTCATTTTACTCGGAGTTCTGTCCTCCGCCTCCGAGTGAGTTCGTGATTATCAAGTACTGATTGGGTGACAGTGCTATAGATGTATGTCAGAAAAGGAACTTCAGTCTCATCTCCACATTTTCATGGAGTCACTGGGTGGTGTTGGGATAAACCTAATAGATGATGAATCCTGTTTCTTTCCACTTATCCTTTAGGGCACTGTCTTGGGTGGACTCATAAGGGTTGGCAGGTTGTTCTCTGGATCCTGCTCGGCCCCTCCACGGTAGTCTTTTGCAGAGAGGTTGACATTTGGAGTAGATCACTCCCTGGAGGAGCAACCTGCAGGGCCAGTAGGGGGAAGTTCTTCATTTCTTGCCAGCTTGCTGGACTGTTGATTTTTCCACCCCCACTGACCTTTGAGGTTGTATGATGAGTCATATGTACATTTTGCAAAGCCAAGCCGAGTGTTTGTCAACAGAAAGCAGAGCCTCTCCCTCTGCTCCTCCTTCATGTCTGGAGGGCAGCGCAGTCCTCGGCTTCCATGCCGTGCATGTGAACATGCATGCTCTTGCAGGAGGCACGCCAGCCTTGGGGTGGAGGGGACACTTTGCCAGGTAAATGGGAGGGTCATTCACTGCACTGTTGGTTCAGGGGTTCTCTGTGAATTGGGATAGGGTATTCAAGCCTTCTGTCTTCCTTCTAGTCCTGTTGAAATACTCATAGGGAAACCGGTGAGTATAATCAAGCAGTCTGGGTTTTTGTCAGACTATCACATATATTGCTGGTACAGAATCTCCTAAAGTAAACTACATGTGGGGGGAAAATAAGCATTAGCCAACATTTAGGTAATTTGGAAGCATATTGGATAGAGAGTTCTGTAAACATAGATGAATAACTATTGTATTTAAAAAATAGAGGAATACTCTCAGGTTGGGGATGTAGCAAAGTGGTGAAATGCGTGCCTCGTATGTTCAGGACCCTGGGTTTGATCCCTCGCACCACCACACAAGAAAATTGCTTTACATTTATATAGTAGTCTGAAATTAAAAGAAAATCCCATTTCTCCTGAGGACTTACTATTGTTTTTTCTTTTTTGGGTGTCTGTAGTGGGATTTGAACTTAGGGTCTCATGCACTTGCTTGGTTTTCTTGTTCACAGCTGATGCACTACCATCACTTTGGGCCTTTTGCTGTTAGAGATGGGGGTCTCTTGGACTTTTCTGCCTGGATTGGCTTCAAACCTCCATCCTCCACATCTCATGTCTCCTGAGTAGCTAGGATCACAGGCGTGAGCCACTGAGGCCTTAAGGAAAGAATCTGAGAGACGTTAATACATTCAGGGCTGGCATTGCATTTCCATAGTGTCACTGTGGCAGTGAGTGGATACTTGACCTTGAGAAGACATTGTTGGATAACTGATTTTTTTTTCTTTAATGCTTGTTATTCTAACAAAGTCACAACTTTTGACATTGGGAAGTTTGGGGCTGAAAGCTAAAGTCTTGGCATGAGTGCTTGAGCTTTCTGGAAGCTATTCAGTGAGGTCGTGGGCTCTAAAACTGAATGTCTAATCGCCATGTTGCTGGTGAGCAGTTCTAACATCTTTTCTCCTCTTTGTCTTTCAGAATTAAATGACAGTATAAATGAGAACAGTGACACTGTTGGGCAGATTGTCCACTACATCATGAAAAATGAAGGTATGAATATTTGAGCATTCCAGGACAATTCCATATTCTTTTGTTGTAACTAGCTGATTAAGTAATTGGATTCATTTTAATTTTTTTGTGCTGGTACTGAGGCTTGAACTCGGGGTCTGGGTGCTGTCCCTTAGCATTCTTACTCAAAGCTGATGCTCTACCACTTGAGGCTATACCTCCATTTCTAGATGTTTGGTGGCTCATTGGAGATAGGAATCTCACGGACTTTTCTGCCTAGGTTGGTTTTGAACTCATGTCTGAGCCTCCTGAGTAGCTTAAAACCTGCTTAGGAGAGTCAGGATTTGTATGGACTCTCACCTATTTTACTTTAGTTCTCTAATTCCTTAGTGTTCTCCAACAATGAGAGTCTCTTTTCAGTGAGTTGCTGGGTGCCAGTTGGTTCCTGTTGCTTCTGTTCACATCCGGGCCTCACCACTTCCGGAGTGTGTGTAATTTGGAGAAAGTCCTCTTACCACATGAAGCCTCAGTTTCCTTCTGTGAAATAAGGGTCTTTATTTACCTCATTATTTCACATACAAAATAGCACATGTCAAAAGCTCAAGCACTTTAAATAGTGTCTGTTCTCTTTTTTGGGGAGCACTTAAAGATTTGTGACAAAATAGTAACACATAATTAGCTATTGCAACCATTGTAAAGAGAATTCAGTGGCATTTCCATTTATTATGTTACATAGTATCACTACTATGTAGCTTCAGAACTTTCTCATCAGTCCAAAGTGAAACTGTACTCACCATTCTCTATTACTGTCCTTGTTTTTGTCTCTTTAGATTTGTTTAGTCTTGTTATTTAATCTTGATGCTTAAGACTTTTAGAAGTCTATGGGTTCTAGGTATCCTCATTTTAAACCTTCATCTTCTTGAGTGGAGGATTTATTCAAACTTTTATTACAATAGGGTACTGTCCTGTTTTCAGTAGCTGTAACAGAATATGTAGACTGGATAATTTATAAAGAGCAGGTGTGTGTTTGGCTCGAGGCTCTGAAGGTGAGGAAGTGTAAGAGCATGGTTAGGCCTCTGCTTAGCATCTGGTGAAGCCCCCTTGCTGGGTCATACCATGGTGAAAGGTGTCACATGGCAAGATAGAGCAATCAGACAGAGCAATCTGCAAACTATGCCCCACTAACCTGTGAGTGGATCAATCCATTCATTAGGGCAGAGCCCTGTGAACCCAACCACCTCCCAGAAGCCCCACCTGCAAAGACCATTAATGTAAAACTTTTGGGATTAAATTTCTAACACATGAATCCTGGGGGGCCACACCCAGCCTGGGGCAGATTCCGCCTCTTGGGAATTTTGTAGGTGTGTGTTGGCCCCTGCCTGAATTCTCAATAGCTGTGGATTCGCATACTTAAGAGTTCTTTGCGATCTCATGAGAATTTGAAAGGATGAAAGAAAAGCCTTTCCCCCTGGGCTGTCTCTGTTGCAGTAAGTACTGCTGACTCATTCCACATCATACACTAAGACAGCTGGGCCTTTGGTCTAAAATTGAAATCAGTAAATATCTGCTCTCTGCCCTTTGCTCATCCCTGTAGACACCCTCCTCCCTTCTCCTCTGTCCTCATTAGCCAGCCAGAACACCCACCTAGTCCAGGAGATTGGTCAGTGTGTTGGGCTTTATCCGGGTTAGCATGAGTTGCATTGGTTTTTTTCGTAGTGCGTTCTGTGTGGTTGGCACGGATCTAGGTGCTTTGGTGTTGTCTGATCTCACCTAATCCTCACCACATCTCTGTGTAGTGGGAATCCTGGTGACACCTTTACAGGTAAAGAAAAGACTCCCAGGGGTTAAATTCACATAGCCAGTGAACAAGCCACTCTTGTCTACTTCCTTGTACTGTATGAATAAGTGTTGCCTCTCCTCTTTTAATTTGCAGTTTTATATTTCTATAGTTTGCAAAAGTCAGACGACCAAACTTTTAACTAGAATGATATTTAAAATAAAAGTAGTAACAATATGGTAACCCCTTTATACAACTACTTAAAGATAATGAGAATATAATTTCTTTAAAGTCTGTCAACAACAACAACAACAACAAAAAAATCAGACAGAACACTTGGATTTGGATCTGTCTTCTAGAGACCTCGATTCGTGGACAGGATCTGCTCTCCAGCACACTGTCAGATGTGCTCCTTTTATGTGTAGGGAAAGAAAAGTGCCCTTAACTCAGCTTCTGGAATGCAGGAGGGCAGGAATGCCTTCTGAGAACCTAAGTGTCATCCGTGACAAAAGCAGGGCACCGAGTGAAGTGTGGCCTCCCCTCTCTGTTTCAGTGCCTTGTATACTGCCTTCCAGGGCAGGGGGCAGCCTGGGGGCTTTGGGGCTTGAGCTTGCTAAGGGCGGGCAGCTGCTAAGCCAGTGATCCTGTGTGAGGCCAGTGACTGTTGGTTAGCTCTTCGGAATAAATTCTTTGAGAACTTTGACAGGGACTGAAGTTCTTGTGCATAGATGGTGCGCAGGAATCTTGGCAGTGTGCCACGCCTACTTTAGGCTTTCCAGGGATTAAAACACTGATTTGAATACTCATTCATTTTATAGTTGAGTATAAGGCCCATATTGGCTTAACCAAATTATTAACTCGTACAGCTGGGCTTTGATCGCAAGCATTTTGACTTTGAAGTTGATACAGCAGCCCTCCTTGTCTGGAAGCAGGTGGAGGAAATATATTCCAAGACCCCAGTGAAGGCTTGAAGCCATGAAGAGTGCCAAACCTCACCCGTCTGTGTTTTTTTTCCTATACATATATTGATGAGAGACTTGCACTGTATATAAACTAGACTTGGAGATGAGCAGTGACAATAAAAATAGAAAATTAAGTGGAAAAATCTAGCCAAAGTTTTGAGTGCAAAGGCATGTTAAAATTACTATTTAAAAATTTTTTATTGGTGAAAAGAAAATAGCCACCCAGATACTCAGTGGCAATTGCTCCCTTTGCAGGTACCATTCTTATTAGCTAAGAATTTGGTATTTAAAAGTACCTCTTGAGGGAATAATGTGTAATATAATTTGAAATAAAGATACGGTAATCTTAAGAACATTATAACTGATAGCTTTGTGACTAATATGTTAAATGAATAACTATGTTAAAGTTTAAAGGCACAGGTGAGCTTTTTTTTTTTAGTTACTAGATTTCTATGTAGTGATCTGCTTTTACTTCATAATTTGTAGTCCTCAAAAGACCTAAAAGTAAAAATCTATCCTTACACTTAAAAAAACAAAATTATAATACCATTGTCCTATGGTAAAGGTTATTTAAAACTTAGGGATTATTAATTTCTAGAATTTCGATTTACTATTTGTGAACCACAGTTGGAAGTGTGTAACCAAAGCCAAAGAAGGCAGAAGCATGGGTAGGGTGGGGGTATGATCGTACGCTTCACCTCTGGCTGATTCCTGGTGGCATGAGAGAGTACGGTAAACCTACTCTCTTCAAAGGAGTAAAATATGTACTGGATAAGCTTCTAGAATTTTTGAAACATTCATGCATTGAATTTTCAAAATACCAGACGAAGAGGCCCCCTTTTCTACCCATTGTGTGGATTAAGAAGCAGAGCCAAAGGGGAAAAAACTTGCCTACAGTCACACTAGAAGGGCAGCAACCACAGGCCCTTCCTGTAGTTACAGCATTTGGTGTTCATGGGAGAAGCTGGGGCAAATAGAGCTGTTCTGTCCTTTGAATAGTCATGTCCTTTTTTCTTTTGAAAAGAAAAGCAGTAGCCTTTCAGTTTTCCCTTGGCTGACTACCTACCACTAGGTACCATGGAACAATACCCGGGGTTCCATTTTCAGTCCTCTCTGCTCCCCCTTCGCTTTTTCCCTCTTTCTTATTCTTCACCCCATTTTCCTTTTCTGCTGCTCCTGCCTTCAACTGTCCACCCGTGCCTTCTTCATTGAGTTTAGGGGACAGGTGATGGCTCTGCCTCGACCCTGCCCTCCTGTCTCACCAGAAGACATCTGATCTCACTGCTGCATTGCCCTCCCAGCTGTGGGCCTGCCTGGTTTCCTGCCTGTACCCACACCACAGCCGGGTGAGAAGATAATATAGTGGGGTGTCTTACCAGTTTACAACTTAGACTTTTCCCAGTCTTGCTCTGAGCCTGAAATTCTCTACTCTGTGGAACAAACGCATTTGCATCCTTTGTCTCCATCATTAACAGACTTCCCATCATTCTAGACCTCACTGCTGTTTTCCTTTCCTGATGAATTGGGTTAAGTTTTCTATTTATGGAAAACTATAAGCACACTGTTACTTTTCTCCAAAAAAAAAAAAATCAAAAGAAAAGAATACAAGGATAAAATTAAGCACAATCTTCCCATACCACTTTTTTGTTCTCTTTGCTTAGATTCACATATTTCTAAATATTTGCAACTATGATTCTTGAACAGTTTTTTTTACCTTGCAGTTTAAATTTGCATTATTTATTTATTTTTGGTTTATAGTGTCACCAATGTCTTTACTTTTTAATCAATTTTAGCTTAGTCTCCAGAGGTGGGCCTGCTCAGCTGCCCCATGGGCTGAGTGCACTTAGGCTCCGCAGCCTCACACAATGTGGATGGAGGTTTTTCCTAACTGAACACTTGGGTTTCCAACTTAATTCATTTAAGTCTCCAGCTTAATTCAACTTAAGTCTCCAACTTAATTCATTTCTGATTCTGCCTGGGAATTAGTTCCAGATTCCAGGAGTTAAGGACAACATCGCACAAGACTGTCTCTTCTTCAGATGCTAGTGGCAAGTCCAGGCCGCTGGCCTCAGTGGCAAGCCCTGAGTCAAGGAAATTCCTGAGGCCCTTGAACTGTCAAGCTGTGCTAGAAATGGAGAGCACTACAATCCTTCCTCACAGGTCCTATGATGCACCTGAAGAGAGAATCTTTTGTGGGTGTTTCCCTTGAACCTCCATTCCTACAATGACCTTTACAACCTAACACAATTATGCAAATTTCTCTGAACTCTATTTAAATTGTGTGCTTGGGATTACTTCCAGCACTTTCTCTGGAGGCAGGTAGACCGGAGATGGGCTGTTTGTCACTCTCTAATGGATGATGCTGGCCAGTTGTTGCCAGCTTCTAGTCTCAGTCGCATACCTAGTGAACCCACCCACCATTATTGCCATCAGAAAGGTCTATTTTGTTAAAGTCTGTAAAGGCTTTTGGCAGTGTCTGGCACACACCAGCCATGTGGTTCTTACTTGGAATATTTGCTTGGTGTATAAGGAAGACTCTGAAACAACAGCAGGACATTTTTCTTGCCTAAATTTGACATTTTATGCATATTATCAAACACATTTAGGGGAAAAAGAGAGAAAGCAATTTCTGGAAAATATCGTTAACTAGAAAATTCCCTCTGTTCTCCACAGGGTTTCTCTGTCCTTAACAAGTTCCTCCCATTCTTTCTGCAAATTATATTTCTGTTATCTTTAAGTACTTGTACAAAGGGGTTACCATTCAACTAGTTCCTTCCATTCTTGAGAAGCCTGTGAAAGGAAGTATAGTTGACAGACTGTACTGTGCAGGGAGCTGTCTTTTACAGTGTATTAGAATTCTGAGTGATGCACAAGGAAGAGATACAGTTGGCTTTTCATACCCAAAGACTTGACATCAGCAAATTCAGCCCACCACAGATTGAAAAGTGGTCTGAAAAACATGAATCTGCTGGCACTGGTGGCTTATGCCTGTAACCCTAGCTACTCAGGAGGCTGAGATCTGAGGGTCACAGTTGAAGGCTAGCGAGGGCAGGAAAATCTATGATACTTTTATCTCTGATTAACCACCAACAAGCCAGAAGTGAAAGTGTGGCTTGAGTGGTAGAGCTCCAGTTTGAGCAAGAAAGCTCCAGGATAGCATTCGGCCCTGAGATCCTTAGTATTGCGCGCACACACACACACGGATGCATGTACGCACATACAGATTCCCTCTGTACTGAGGCATGATTTTCTTTCTTTTCTTTTCTTTTTTTTTTTTCTTGCCAGTCCTGGGCCTTGAACTCAGGGCTTCTTTTTGCTCAAGGCTAGCACTCTGCCACTTGAGCCACAGCGCCACTTCTGGCTTTTTCTATATATGTGGTGCTGAGGAATTGAACCCAGGGCTTCATGTATATGAGGCAAGCACTCTTACCAGTAGGCCATATTGCCAGCTGAGACATGATTTTCTTGTCAGTACCTACACATTGCTGTAGAACAACTATTTACATATGATTTACATTCTATTTGGTGCAGTTATTTACAGGAGGATGTGAGTGGGTCCTATGCAAATTCTATTGCCGTTTATTAAGAGCATTTGTGAAGTTTATTTTCTGGAGGTGCTGGAACCAGCTCATCTGTTAATACTGGACAACTATTTTTTTATGTCACAGAATTTAGCTTATTCTTTTATTATATTTTGTCAACCAAATTAAAATGGGTGTGTTTAAGCCCTCATGGTTGTGCAATGTTATGCTGGTGTCTTCTCATCACAGGAAAAACAGAAGTGTTCCCAAGGGACACGTTAATCAAGTTTATTCCCTGGTGTTGTAGCTGGAGGCTAGCCCAGAGACTGGGACACGAACCTGCTCATGCAAGTATATGTGTATCTTCTATCAGCCCCATAGTTCTACCCACCTCAGACAGCGGGGGTATGAATGATATTTGCATGCTTACTAGAGTATATGCTCAAAAACTTCACTCAGAGCAAGCAGAAGGATTATTTTCTACATTTTTTCCTAAGAGGTAAGAATGAATCATAGGAATTTATGAAAGCATGAGAAACACAAGTGTACAAAAACCAAGCATGGATAATGAGTTAATATTTATCCTCCTGGAGTCATCTTACAATTGGAGATTTCACATTTTAGGCAGTCATCATTTTATAGGTGATTGATTTTCACTGACAATTAAATTTTTGTTTATAAAAAGTCATTAATCTTTAGGGCTATTATTGTTGACCTTGGCTTTATATTTTTGTGTTTGCTTTCCCTTTTTTTGTTTATAATTTGAAGATTGATTTCTTTTTTTTTGCCAGTCCTTGGGCTTGGACTCAGGGCCTGAGCACTGTCCCTGGCTTCTTTTTGCTCAAGGCTAGCACTCTGCCACTTAGGCCACAGCACCACTTCTGGCTATTTTCTCTATATGTGGTGCTGGGGAATTGAACCCAGGGCTTCATGTATATGAGACAAGCACTCTTGCCACTAGGCCATATTCCCAGCCCTATAATTTGAAGTTTGATAAAGAGTAAGTTGGCTGATTATTGTATATTTTGTATGCAGTAAAGCATGAAATTATAAATGATACTATGTAACTTTATTAATCTACTTTCTATTACTATAATGAATTGCCCAAAGCTAGGTACTTGATAAAGACAGTTAGCTCACAGTTCTGAGGCTGGGAAATCTGAGATGAAGCAGCCATGTCTATCTGACCTCAGGTGAGGGTCCACGTGGCTGGGTCACGGGTATCACAGTCGATGACATCATGGTGGGAGCATGTGTAAAGGGGAAACTTAACCTGGTAGGAAAAGCCAGAAAGCAGCCCATCAGTCAGGTCTCTTGCACCTGCCCCTGCCCTTGTTATTGGAAATTTATTCCAGGGCCTTATGCATGCTAGGTAAGTGCTCTACCACTGAGCTGCATTCCATGCCGCTTTGTTTTATTTTATTTTTTAAATAAAACACTCTCTGGCATACCAGTAGGGTTCAATAAGTATGAGACAGTTCTTTGCAAGGTCAGTACCCCAACCTAGTCCCCTCCCTCTAGGCTTCACTTCTTAAAGCCCCACCACCCCCTATCTCATCACACTGGGGACCGATCTTCAACAAATGAATCTCTGGAGACTAAACCTATCCATACCACACCATTATCGAAAACCCATGATCTAGAGGAATATTATTTTCCTGAATTCTCATTACTCAAGAGCAAATAGGACTGCCAATTTGAGGTTTTCCTTCAGTACATTCCACAGAGAGTCACGCGGCTCTCTTCCTCGATGACTGGGAGGACAGATTGCATCCATTTCAGAATATTTTTTTGCAATTACAATTTTTAAAAAAATTTTTACTTTTTTTAAAGATCAAAAGTTGCATCTCAAAATGCATTTGGGCCAGATTCATGTGCCTCACATCTGTAATCCTAGCTACTCAGGGGGCTAAGCTCTGAGGACTAAGGTTTGAAGCCAGCTGGGGCAGGCAAGTCTGTAAAACTCCAATATCTCCACTAAACTACTCAGAAAAAGCCTGAAGTGGTGCTGTGGCTCAAGTGGTAGAGTGCTAGCCTTGAGCAAAAGAAGCTCAGGGACAGCATCCAGCCTCTGAGTTCAAGTCCCAGTACTGGCACACTTATACAAAAAATACATTTGGACATTCACAGAGATAGGAAAGGCAAAGAAAGGTTGGTTTTTTCATTTATTTATTTATCTATCTATTTATCTATCTATCTATCTATCTGTCTATCTATCTATCTATCTATCTATCTATTTATTTATTTTTTGGCCAGTCCTAGGCCGTGAACTCAGGGCCTGAGCACTGTCCCTGGCTTCTTTTTGCTCAAGGCTACTAGCACTCTGCCACTTGAGCCACAGCGCCCCTTCTGGCCATTTTCTGTATATGTGGTGCTGAGGAATCGAACCCAGGGCCTCATGTATACGAGGCAAGCACTCTTGCCACTAGGCCATATTCCCAGCCCCGAGGTTTTTTATTTTTAAGCAAAGGATTATATAATGTATAAATATTTTTTTTATAAACAAAACAAACTACAACACATCCTCATGCATTCTAAAGGGTTGTCCAGAAAGGACAAAAATTGGATTGTGGGGGGAGCTCCCCAAATCTTGCTCTCAGCTACAAAGCACAGCCTACAGAGCATAAGCAGATGTATAATAGATGCTAAGTATTGTGCTTTTGTGGGAAGATGAGGAGGGGAAAAAAAAGGTGAACAAAGGATCTTGGGTGGGGCAAGAAGGAACACTGTGGGTAAACTGAGGTAAACCTTCACTCTCAAAGAGCCCAGCAGTAGTACTGCAACTAGAGTTACTGGTTTCTACCCTGGTGATGTAATTTGAATATGAAGTATTAAATGATGGCATTGGTTCATGTGGTAAATAATGATTTTTTAAAAATCTTCCTCTCTGGGGAACATATTGTGGTTAGAACACTGCTTTACTAATCAATGGGAAGAGTTAGGAGTCAGTACCAGTATTTGGCTTTGCTGATTAAATAGTCAGGAGATTCAACATTCAGTTCAGCTTTTTATTCTTGAACTTGCGGACTCCTCGTGAAGTGCAAATAATACAGGGTGGGGTGAGGGTGAGGCAAAAGTAGGAAGACTTACAAAGCTTAGATTTCATTTGTTTTGTTGACAGTCTAACCTTGCCCCATATTTAGATTTTTACAGAAATAACATTACAAGTCTATAAGTCAGCCTGTATTATGTAACTTGTATGTGGTGGTCAACACTTGAAATTCGAAGGTATTTGTTCAAATTTCAGGCCTGATGGGGCCGCAGCAGAGCTAAGACAGGAGCCCACTTGGAAAGTTAACCTTCTCCTTTCCTGTGCCAGGGCCCTGAGCTGCAGGGCTTGAATGAGGCTTCTCCACCAGCCATGCTAATGTGCTCGTTCTTGGAGTGCTGATCCATTCCTTTTTAATCCTCCAATTTTCTTTTTATTCCTCAGCAAATGCAGATGTTCTAAAGGCAATGGTGGCAGATACCACTCTGGGTGATGTTGAAAGGTAAGTGCCCCTTACCCCCACCCCACACCCCACCCCACCTCCGGCCACTTCCTACCCAGCACCACAGAAGAGACAGTTCCAGGGATGTTATTCAGGCGTGATGACATGAAAGGCTGTTCGGCTACAGCAAACCTCCCCAGTGTTGCCATCTGGGGCAGATGATTCTCCGCTAGGAGTTCCTAGCTGAGGCATGGTGGGGTGTGTATCCATATCTGGCTCCTCCTCTCACTAGATGCCAGAGCACTGTCCCTCTGCCATGTCACAAGGTGTGACATGCCCAAATATGTAGAGACTGTCAATGACCCCTAGGGGGAATATCACTCTGGCTAAGGACTGTTGTGGTAGAGATGGTGCCAGGAGACCAGAAGTCTGCGTTCTTAGCTGTGGGTCAGATTTGTGTTATGAGCCAGTTCCTTAATAATGTTATTGGACAGATAAGGATGTACTTTTTAAATTGCGAGCTCAGATTGTTCTTTCTAGGTCAGTGGAGGGAATGGACAGGGAATGGTAGTTTTCAGATAGGGTTTTTCAAGTGAGACATGGGGAGAGGGAGAGGAGAAAGGGAGAGAGGGAGAAGGGGGCGGGGCATGGCCTCAGAGTTGGGAGACTGTCATTCTTGGTCAAGTCAGAGGACTACTGTGAGCTCCAGTTCCATCCTCTGTAAAACGGAGATAGCCATTGGATTGTTTTAAATACAAATTTACTGAAAGAACTTCATGAACAATGGCAGGTAAATGGATGCCGAGATTGGTTAGCAGCCCCCTGCTTTGTACTGTTTCTGCTTTACTGCTTTTAGGAATCTGGAGTTCCACAGTTCCTCCATCACCACATTGCTTCATCAGCAGTTACGAATAACTGTTTCTATGTAATTTGCCATTTCTACAACAAGGAGCATTGTTTGAGTGCTGCTGTGTGCTGTCTCAGCGTTCACAGACCCTTGCCCTGGAGATACGCAGTTGTTAGTGTGACACCCAGAAGCAGGTGCTGAGAGAGGCAGAGGCTGGTTGTAGGTAGAAGGTCCAGGAGGAAAGGCGAGGGGGCAGTGTGGAACACATCTGGGGGTGCTTGGTCTGGGGTGACCAGAGGTTGTGCTGTGGAGAGTAGCCACCTGCATGCGGACCATGTGGCATGGCAAGGGAGGTAGCAGGGTCCTTTCCTGTGTGGACCAGGCACCTGGTGCGTCTTCAGGATTAATGTGTTCTTCACACATTAGGTTAGATGAACTTTTTAGAGAGGTGGCTCAGGGTGCTGGAAAGTGGAGGTGGGAATCTGGTAATGTTCAGACACCAGCTGTGACTTCTCCCACTTTGAGCACTGACATCTAGTGTTAGGATCAGATGAGGTTTTGGTGTCCTTGTCTCAGTCCATCACTGGGTGTCATCAGGGTTTGAACCTCATAAATAAATGCCTGTTGAGTGAGTGCAGTTACATGCAGGAGCCCCGCTTGCGAAGAGTTGATGACAGCATGATGGGAAGGTCCTGCTCAGATGTTCTTTTAACAAAGGACATTTCTCTTAGACTGCCTGGGAACTTCTGGTTGGCTGTGCTTGTTTAGACGACTGTCTCTTCAGTCATGACCGGTACCTCTCTAAAAGTGTGCTGGTGCCGGGTGCCAGTGGCTCACCTCTGTCATCCTAGCTGCTCAGGAGGCTGAGATCGGAGGATCGCAGTTTGAAATGAGCTGGGGCAGGAAAACCCATGAGACCCAGCTCCAACAGACTACCAAAGAAGTGGAGCTATGGCTCAGGTGGTAGGTAGAGTGCTAGCCTTGAGCAAAAGGGACAACACCCAGGCCCTGAGTTCAAGCCTTAGGACACACACACACACACACACACACACACACACACGTGTGCAGGTCACAGATCAGTTGGCTTTCAGCAACCCAGAGGTTGGTTTCTGGCATTGCCAGCCTTCCGTGTGGCACAGAGGCTCTTGCAGTGGTGGGGTGTTGAGTTTCAGATGGGAGGCTTTGCAGGGCTGCCCGGCCTGCACCCACATGTACATGTGGCTGGTTCGTGGTCAGTCTACCCCTGTCCTGTTCTGATCCTTCCTGTAGTGTTAGGAACCCTGACACTTGCTTTCTGAAAGCAGCCAGCATCTGGCCTATATATTTTTGCTTTTTATATCTTGTCTCATCTGGGTAAGTTTTTTTCTAGATTCCTAACCTCTCTACTGTGGGTGAAGCACCTGGTGGGTTTAGTGTGGTTTTGGAACTTAGCTCTCTAGTTTTGGATATTAAATGCACTTGCTATGTGGCCTTGTCTAGTAATTTAGCTTATCTGAACCTTGATGTTCTCATTTTTTAAATTAGAAAATCAATAATATCCACATCATAAGGTTTTGTGAGAGTGAATAAAAAGCCCATGTAAAATTCATGGCATGACTTTTGAGATCTTGATTTAAATCTTTCTTCAACTGATTGGATGGATGTTCTATCAAGTCATCTTATGATTCAATTGAAATTTTTCTTTTTTTGGAGGGGCACATGTCAGGACATTTCTGTACTTACAGTTCTAGGCAGATTTTTGGCTATGTGAGAGAAATTAACATGACTGCATGAGAAGGGAGAATTTTGTGTGTCTGCCAGTACTGGGGCTTGAACCCTGTGTCTCCAAGCTATATTACTTAGCCTTCTTGCTTAAATCTGGTGCTCTACCACTTGAATCACAGCTTCACTTTGGGCCTTTTGGTGGCTTATTGGAGATAAGAGTTTTGCCATCTTTTCTGCCCGGGTTGGCTTCAAACCACAGTCCTCAGATCTTTGCTTCCTTAGTAGCTAGGATTATAGATGTGAACCATGGGCACCTAACCGAAGGGAAATTTTTGGAAGGAAATTGAATAAAGTCAAACGATATCATTGGAAGCAGTGGTTTATCTACAATTAATGAATTCCATTCTGGAAGTGACAAACCCCTCATTGCACAGTCCTGAGAGCTGAGTGCGGCCACCGTTGATGTTCACTTGTATAACTGAGAGAGATGCAGTTTTAAATTTGTTTAAATTGAGTTCTTAGGTCATGGGGGAGAGGCGGCATTTGCTGGCATTTAAGTAACCACTTTTCCTTTTTCCTTTTCCTATTTCTTCCCTCTCCACTCTTTAGCCCCTTGACCCCCAGCACCCCTGGCAGCCCACCTGTGAGTCCTGGGCCCCTGTCCCCAGGGGGCACCCCTGGGAAGCACATCTGCGGTCACCACCTGCACACGGTGGGTGGCGCCGTGGAGCGCGATGTGTGCCAGCGGTGCAGGCACAAGCGGTGGCACTTCATAAGACCTACCAACAAGTCTAAGGACAACAGACTACGGCGCCAGGGGGAAGTGACCGTCCTCTCTGTGGGCAGGTAAGGCCCTGTTGATGCTTCTGGTGGGTATGGCATGGTTGCCATAGCTACAGATCTGTACTCTGCTGTCCCTAGGGAGAGTGTCTACCTAAGCTTAGGGGGGTTGCTTAGCTGTTTTCCGAGTCCTGGCTGTCTACAACAGCAGCAGAATACTGAAAGAAGCATCCTGCTGAGTGCTAGATCAGAGTAATTAATGTGGAGTAATTAAAGCAAATGATTAATTACTTGCTGAAGAGAGCCTAGCCTCTTCACCTTTATCTATCTGTTCCTCTTATGGATAGCCTCAGAATTAGATGGGGGGAGTGGGGGTTCCATGGATAGCTCAGTAGCTATGGTGAGTTCCAGGACCCTTCCTTGTATGGCTCTGCAGTCTAGGAGCACAAAAAGCTCTCTCAGTACATGCACGATTCTTCTGCATATGCTAGACAAGCTGGGAGGGTGCGTGTGACCGGAAGACCTCAGTGTTGAGGGGCATGGAGAGGGAGGGGCCTGTGGCTATGACTGACACATAGTGTGTTTTGCAGTGTGTCCCAAGGCTCACACAGGACCTGGCTTGCTAATGCCGCATCTGGAAAGGCCACACGTATTCCACAAGTCACAAGGAGAAGAAAGTGGGCTGTTTGCCACTTCTAGCAAAACAGCATAACTCATGACCAGTGTTTTATTAGGAGGCAGAGTCACGGGAATTTATGAATGCAAATGAATGGGAACCTGTAGATCTTAGGAAAAAGCACATTTTGTTCACTTGAAAAAAAGAATTTTCAACTCAGATTGAACATGCATTCTCCAGTGCCACACATCCAGCTGTCTTTCCCATGAACACTGGTGATTCCACGTGGCTTTTCAGCGTTTGTTGCTTTCCGGTGCCACAGGCTGGATCTGGGTTTCAACTCTGCCTTGTTCTTTCTTTCCCTTTCTGTACCCTGCCCCTGGACATCACATGGTGCATGACCTTACTTTGTACACAGAAGAAGAATTTTATTTTAGAACATTTTATTTATAAAGACACTGCTATTGAAAGCCTCTAGAGAGTTGCAAATTGTCTAGGAAAACAATAAAGTTGTGTACAGTTGCTTTTCATTTCCCTCTTAATTCGTAATGAAAACCTCTTCTTTAACTTCTTTCTTCTTTAACTTATTTGTTTTCTTGAATGCTTAAAGAAAATGCACCCGATTTTATCTTTAAAAGAAAAAAGAAATCTCCCAGCCAATGCTGGTGAAATATACTGTTGGGCTCTTCTGGCTTTCTCTCTATCTTGTGTCTGTGTCTGTGTCTGTGTCTGTGTCTGTGTCTGTGTCTCTCTATCCCTCTCTATATTCCTGTGTCTGTATCTGTGTCTCTGTCTCTTTTATCTGCGTTCAGATGTCTGCCTGACAGGTGTGTGTTTTCCTGAGGTCATCATCTAGAAGTGATCTTTCTGGCTATGTCATGCTAGTTTGAAAACCAGTTAAGTTTTTATCCAGCCTCCTGTGGTAAAGCCCATGTCACTGCTGGAGGCCACAGTGCTGAGTCCTGGCCTTGTCCAGTGCGGTTAGTCTGCTCTTGGAGTAACCTGGGTGGTTACTGTGGGTGGAGGTCAGCAAGGTGGGAGGGGCTGGCTGGGACGGCCTTTCCTATGAGTTCATTTTTTTTCTGTTGTTGTTGCTGCTGCCCTAACTTTTGGTTGTTTATTTGAAGTCTTTGAGCCGGGTGATTAAAAAAAAAAACAAAACACTTTTTTATAATTCTGTTTTTCTTTTCTGTGCTGGGAATTGAACCCACATGGCCTTGGCACATGCTGGACAAGTGATTTGCCACTGGGATACAACCCCAACCTATTCACTCAAATAATTCTGTTTACTGGAAAAGAAAAGCCCACCTCATCTTCCCTTCCTTCCTCAGGTTTAGGGTGACAAAAGTGGAGCACAAGTCAAACCAGAAGGAGCGGAGAAGTTTGATGTCCATGAGTGGGACTGAGAGTGTCAACGGGGATCTGCCAGTGACACCTGTGAAAAGAGAACGCAGCGGCACCGAGTAGCAGGTGAGCTGTAGTTTTGGTGACGTGGTGACATGGGGAGAAGGTGCTGAGGGCCTCCCTGGGCCCTGGCCATATAGCAATGACACTTGGGCAGGGAAATGGTAAGGCTTTTCTGAAATTGGTCAGATGGAGGGGAACCAAACATATGATTATTTATCTGATCAGAACTTCTCATAAAGGGTCTGCGAACTCTCCCTCCTGAGCCCTGACGTGTAATGAGCATTGAAAGATTGCACAGGATGCAATAGGGAATGGTAGGGATTGTGGCATATCAGAAATCCTATCACCCATTGGCTAGGCTTTCATTAGCACAAGTCAGGAAATAGCTAGTTGTTCCTATATTATTGTACTGAGAAAAAAGGGTAAAATCCAGATTTTACGTTTTATGTGAAATCACCACAAGAGTTTTTGTTTGTTTGCTTGTTTTTCTTTTTCCCTTTTAAAAACTGTTTTATGCATAAAGGAGGTATATAGACTGTTACATAACTCAGGAAATGAGTATATTTCCTTTTGGACAATGTCACCCCTTCCTTCACTGTTTTACCCTCCCGTTCCCACCCACAAGTTGTATAGTTCATTTTCAACATAGTGTCTAGTGAATACCACTGTGGCATTTGTTCATCTTTTGTCCCTTCATTTCTGTGCCTTCCTCCCTTATCTGCCCCTCCCTCCCTCCCTCCCTCCCTCCCTCCCTCCCTTCTTCTCTTCCTCTACTTCCTCTCCTTTCTTTTGGCATTACTAAGATTTTGAACTCATGGCCTTGCGTTTGTTGGGCAGGTGCTCTACCACTTGAGCCATACTTCTTTGCTTTATTGTTTGAAAAGATCTTTTAAAGATTAATCTATTTATTTATTTATTTATTTATTGTCAAAGTGATATACAGAGGGGATATAGTTTCATATACAAAGCAGTGAGTACATTTTTTATCAAACTTGTTACCTCCTCCCTCATTTTTCTCCCACCTTCCCCCCTCCCCCATACCCCCCCTTGAATTGTACAGTTGGTTTACAGATTGCTTTTACATTGGTCCTCCTTTTACCCTTTGTCTCTTCATTTTGATGTTCCCCTTTCCTTCCCTAGTTCCGGTAAATGTGTAGACAATACCCAAGATACCAAAATCAGTTACAGTGACATCAGGGTTAAACCATTGGGGAGAAAGCCAAAAAAAAGGGCATAACTTCACATGATCCTCAGACCAGCCCAGATGCAACCCTCCTATTTTATGCTGCCTCTGTGGCTGGAATGATAGGTGTGTACTGCCACACCTGCTTTTTATTGGTTGAGGTTAGGTCTTGTGAACTTTCTGCAGGGGTTGTTGTAGTCCTGTGAGCCTCCCTATTCCATCTCTGGAGTAGCTAAGGATTACAGGCGTGAGTCATCATGCCCATACCACAGGTTTTTCAATGTTGGTAGCTGTCTAAAATTTGTTGCAAAAATCAAACTAGCTTGTGTTTTCTATGTTTAGGAAAATATTTGAAGCAGGGAAATCTGGGCTTCCCCCCCCCCCCTTTGAATTGGAAGCCAGTTTGATTTGATGGATGACATCAAAGCAGACACCTCAGTAGGGACATTACTCTGAAATATACTCCATAGCAATACTGGTCTTTCCACCAAATATTTGGGAACCATTGAAAAGCAGAGTTGTCTTGGCACTTTTAATTTGGGGATGTAACACTTTAGAGAAACAAAAGAACCCCTTGATGACTTGATAGTGGCTGACTTACCCTCCCTCTGTTTATGGCTTAAGGAACATTATCATTTTTTATGCTTATTTATATGCAAAAGGGTGAGGATTACATGAAAAAAAAAAAAAAAAAAAAAGAAGGGTTGAGTAGAGGCAGAGGTCATTGGGAAATAACAAAGTTGAGCCCAAGCGCTGGGATCCAGCTGCTGGGCTCCAATCCCATTTGCTCTTCTGACAGTGGATCTTGGGTGAGGTAGTTGATCCAGCTTTTGATGCCTTAGCAAATGGAACCCCTGCCTGCTGCATTGAAGGGGGCAGTGGGTTTCTGTGGAGTAGCCTGGATGTCCAGAGCTTGGCATATTGGAGATGCTGGGTCAGTGCTGCAGCTTTTGGTAGTTGGGGCTGAGTGGAGGGCAGAATTGGTGTCTGACGTCTGCCAGGCACCCAGGGGCTGAAGGCATCTGTGAGATTTCTCTTAAGACACAGGCTGCCTGATAGCTAAATTACCTTTCAGGTATCTGGTCCCTTTTTGCTCTAGAAGCCTCTTGTAGAGGAGAAGCACACAGGAAAGTCTTGTCTTGAACCTTACAGCCAATTCTGGTGGCCTTGCGAAAGGAGCCAGGAGGAATTCGGAAGCCAGGGTTAATTCCGCTGGTTTTTGTGTCATCATGATAAACATCTAATGGGGTTGAGGTGGTCCTCCAGTTCTGTGGATGAGGAAACTGATGGATGCCAAGGGTAATTTACATAGGGAAGGTTACGGGGCTGGGAAGAGGAGCCCAGATTTCCACCTGGGGTCGTTGATGACAAGACCAGTCACACCCACCGGTCAGCAACTGTGGTCAGGAGCCGGCAGCCTGAGTGAGACCCATGAATGGGAAGCGGATCCACTGGTGGTGGAGGAATTTATGGTCTAATGTGGTAGCCACTGCTCATCTGTGGCTACATAATTTAAGTAACAATAAAAGTGTACTACTGTACCTGCATGAGTCACGAGCCAGCATTCAGCAGCCACAGTTGGCAAGGTTCTTCCCTGTTTGGACGCAGCAGACTCACTACACTTCTATGGCTGAAGAAGTTTTATTGAATATGAGGTACCCATGGAGTTTGATTTGGACTGTGGAGTGACCTTGGCCAATGAGAGAATCATTCTGATGAAGGTCAGCATGGACTGGCCCGTTTGGGAACAGAAGCCTCTGGCCACTTAGGACAAAGAAGGCCCAGCCAGCTCTGCTGAGACCCACGCTCATGAGAAGGGGTCATGAGGACAGTATGCACGTGCCCATCAGCAGGTTGTCCATCAGTCATGGCTCAGTGGCAGGCAGGAACTGCAAGATGATCCTCTTGTCACGCTCAGCCCTAATGAGAACCAGGCTAAGGTCTGCAAAGGTTAAAAGAATTAGGATTGCTCAGCTGACTTTCTTGGCGTCAGTTCTGACTATAGAAATTGGATGCAGTCATCTGAAGTCTTGACCACATAGATCTGGGTTATCATTTGGTATTCTCTGCCAGGCTTCCCCATGTGAAAATAGTGCTTATCTGCCAGTATCTCCCCTTTCCGTAAATGTGAACGCACTGATTGTAGAGTGTCTAGGATACAGTTGACTGTCAGTAGGTAGTGGTCACGCAGTGTTGTCCCATCCACATTAGTAGAGGGCATGGTAATAGCGGCCTTACAAAGGGAATGTATAGGCAGCTGGAGGCATGGCTCAGGTGGTTGGGTGCCTGCCTAGCAAGCTGAGTTCAATCCACAGTACTGCCAAAAGAAAAAAGAAAAGTACAAAAATGTGTAATTTTGAAATTAAAAAGAAAAAAAATTAATCCAGGTTCTGGTGGTTCATGCCTGTAACCTTAGCTACTCAGGAGGCTGAGATCTAAAGATTTCAGTTGGGAGACAAGTTGAGCAGGAAAAACCGTATGACTCTTATCTCCAATTAACTACCAAAAAGCCAGAAGTAGAGTTGTGGTTCAAGTAGTAGAGCACCAACTTTGAGTGAAAAAGCTAAGGGATAGAGCCTAGGTCCTAAGTTCAGCCCATTACTGTGGTGTGTGTGTGTGTGTGTGTGTGTGTGTGTGTGTGTGTGTGTGTGTTTATGTGTGTGTGCATGCACATGTGCAGCACACACACACAAATAATACAGAACCTTTCGACCCCCAAAGTAAACTGTAAATGTCTATGTTCCAAGGAGTAAACGAATTATGATACTTAGAGCAAATTTTAGAGGACTCTGCATATGCTTTGAGAGGCCATTCCACATGTTAACTTATTTTATCTTCAGGATGGTAGTAGGTAGGTGCTAGCTGGTACTTCAGGTGGCAGATGAAGGTCTTAAGCTTAGAGTTTTAAAAAGTGTGCTTAGACTTGTCTGCATGAGAGTGATGGAGATCAGTGTCAACAGGCAGCCTGGCTTCAGGTATAGCTGACTTTACCCAGCTGGGGCCAAGACAAGCAAGTTGGGTCCTGCTGGGCAATCACTGTGGATTGCCCTCAGTGGACTCCGTTCTTGGTGGTTTTTTTTTTTTTTTTAAAAATAAGGTATCATTAAGTGTTTTCTTGATATTTTTCTCATGTTTCCCAAGAAAAAGTGTGCTTAGTGTAGTTTGGATTCCTCAACTAGACAAACCTGCATTTTTGTTTCATCTGGCCCCAAATCTCTGGATCTGGGTTGAATCCAAAAATATTTTCCTAGTAGAGGTGTCATGTTTCTTTTATGTAGTTGATGACAGTCTTTGCAGTTGTTCCTAAAAGATGTTTTGGTTCAAGCTGGATTTTTTTTTTTTAGCTAAGAGATTTTGTTGGAATGGTTTATTTTGCTGTAGAGTAGATTCAAGTATTTGAATGCATGTGCAGATCCATTTATTGCTTAGCTTTCTTTTTTTTTAAATTTTGGTGTTTTAAAATAAAAACTAGACTTAGGTATACACAGTCAATTCCCTGTACCCACAGGTTCTGCTTCTGTGATCAATGCAGTATAATAACATTTACATAGCATTTACATAGCATTTGGTTTTATAAACCATCTAGAGAGAATTAAAGTTCACAGGAGGATGTGTGTTGGTTCTATAGAGATACTGTGCAATTTTATATAAGGGGCTTGCAAGTCCACAGATTCTTGTTTCCTTTGTGGTCATGGAATGCACCCCCATGGATAGGAGGGGGACTGACAGTATCTCCATGGAACGTTATCAAGATGGTGCTAGGCTTTCTCCCTCTGCCCTTGGCTCTTTCCTAAACAAAACCAGTTGTTTGTCCCCTCCCCCACTGGGTTCTGTTCCCTCTGCTTCTTTGGCCTGAGTTCTTTTTTTGTAGCTAGTTCTAACTTACAGTCTGCCTGATTTATTTTGGCAATGCAGCTAAAAATGCTTTCTTCCTTTTTTTTTCCCCACTGAAAATGTGTTTTGGTTTTTGCTCAGAAGAATAAGCTTTTGTTCTTCAAAATTAAATAAATCGAATTGCGCTCAGTCTCCAGATGCCACTGCCTTGTCTTCATTGTCAATGGTCTTTTGCCTTTTTTTTTTTTTTTTTAATAAAAATGATCCTGTAGTAAACATTCCAGATTATATGCTCCCTTTTCCATTTCATGATTATATCTTCTTGCAGACATTGGTGTGGTAAGTTTGCATAGCAATATTTTATGCATTTTTATTTTTAACTAGACATTTAAATTTTTTGCCCTGTGTCTATTTGGATTATTTAGGTTTTTGCTTTAGCATTATTATTTGCTGTCGATTGATTGAGTTCTGTCAGTGTTCTGGATATTGTCCCCTCTGTCAACTCTATAGTTTGTTTCTTCTCTTCTGTAAGCTACGTCTCCCTTTGTTTTTCTTGGAGTACTGGGATTGAACTCATGGCCTCATACAGATAGACGACTGCTCTTGCACTGAGCCACACCCCCAGCCACTGACTCCTCTGTTGATTGTTTCCTTTGTGCTGAGAAGCTTTTTAGGTTTACATAATCCCATGTATATTTTTCCTATTGTTGCTTGCATTTTTTTGAGCCTACCTAAAAAATGTTTGCCAGACCTATGTCATGGAGATTTGCCTCCCCGTTTTCTTCTAGTAGTTTTATAGTTACTTTTTTTGGCCAGTCCTGGGCCTTGGACTCAGGGCCTGAGCACTGTCCCTGGCTTCCTTTTGCTCAAGGCTAGCACTCTGCCACTTGAGCCACAGAGCCAGTTCTGGCCGTTTTCTGTATATGTGGTGTTGGGGAATTGAACCCAGGGCCTCATGTATATGAGGCAAGCTCTTTTGCCACTAGGCCATATCCCCAGCCCTATAGTTACTTTTAAAAATCAAAATAAAAGTTATTAGATGTTTGAAGTGACTTTATTATTAAAATTCTATAAAATTTTATTTTAGTAATTTATTTTGGTGATCAAAGTGGATTTTAAAGGCTGAAGCTTTAATTCTATCACTTAGCTACCACTGATTTTTAGGAATGTTGCTTAACCCAGTTAAACCTCAGTTTCTTCATCTTTCAAACAGGGTGTTGCTGGACTTAAATGACATGCTTATACTTCTAAGTTCAGGCTTTGACACAGTAAATTAATGTACTGAACATTCACTGCTATCAGTTTTTCATGTCATTTTGAGTGGTCTTGGTTATGAGGCCATTTTCCAAGCATCAACTGGGGTCTTCCTTTATTTTTTAAAATGTCTTACGAACCTCACAGCATTGCACTCTCAGGACATCTCACAAATAGTATTTAGGCTGGGCTCTGGTGGCTCACACCTATAATCCTAGCTACTCTGGAGGCTGAGGCCTGAGGATCATGGTGCCAAGCCAGCCCGTGCAGGAAAAATCTGTGAGACCCTTACCTCCAATAAACTACTCAGAAAAAGCTGGAAGTGGCTCTGTGGCTCAAAGTGGTAGAGTGCCAGCCTTGAGTGAAAAGCTCAGGGACAGTGCCCAGGTCCTGAGTTCAACCCCCTCCCCCCCCCAAAAAAAAAGACATTTACAAAAAAGGAACAAGATTTCAGATATGACAGAAGATTCTTATTCGGATGCGTTGGCCTCTTAGGACCAGCGTAATCAAAATTTATAAGAAGAGATGACCCACAGTGGGTGGGGTCCAGCCTTCTCTGTGTAGCCCGGCCGGTGGTCTGGCATGCTCACGCTGTAACTCCGTTTGGAATGGGAAGTTCAATGATGGAACATGACATCCCAGGGCTCCCATCCCCCAGCCTTGACTTTGTTATTCTCCTGATAGAAAAAATCTAGCTCTAAAAACAGCGGATTACCCTTTTCTTTCTAGTTAACAAAATTTTACTGGAAACATTTCTCACATTTTTTTAAACCTTATTTTTTCCCTTTTCTTTTTAGAGCTGTTTTTGTATTTCTTCATCTCTGGCCCCTGTAGCTCTTTCTGTGCTGGAATGTTCTGTATGCATCCTTTCTGGAAGTAGCCTCTGCCCGCCTTCCTTGATGTGACTTTGGCCAGCTATAAATATGAATCCGTGCAGAGCGAGGTTGTGGTCTTACTGTGCGTGATGAGTTCTTTCTTTAGAATTGAAAGCTTGATGTGTGCCATTTAAGGGGATACTGCTTTATTTCCAGTTTAGCTAAGGAGATGGTGGTACCCAACTCATTTTGCTCTGAAAACCAGTCTTAATCCCCGGTGTCTCATTTCTCCTCTGTAAAACTACTGCAAGTCATTTATGACTATAACTAGTAATAGAAGAATGACAACATGAATGATGTTGGAATACTTATCCTAGGATCATAGGATATCATAAACTAAGAGATTTAGACATCTTAAGATGCCTTGAATTTGAATTTAAGGACATCTTAAATTAAGACATCTCTATAATCTTTTTGGAAGTTCCATGTTTCTTCCGGCTGGCGTTGTCTGGTTTTGTTTGGCAGATGGGAGATGGCTTAGGAGGTTTTGTTCCTAAGCCTGTGTTAGTTGCCCCGGCTACATCTTAATATTTCTCTAGAATTTGAGTTCTGTTCTGGGTTGTTCCAGTCTTCAGGAAAGAGAATGGCTACAAAGGTTTAATTAAATGGGATACTTATAAGAAATATTTTGGAAAGTATAAAGGAATTTCACAAGTATGGAGACTTTGTGTTTATTATAAATACAGACAGACACTACAATGGCCAGTTGTTGCAAAGAGGTAAAATTACAATAGAGAAGCTCAAGGTCCAATGTAAATCTAGAAGTTTGGTCTTTGGCTCAGTGGTAGAAAATTTGCTTCACCTATATGAGGCCCTGGGTTCCATCTCCAGCAT
Organism: Perognathus longimembris pacificus; assembly: GCF_023159225.1. Classification (NCBI taxonomy): domain Eukaryota; kingdom Metazoa; phylum Chordata; class Mammalia; order Rodentia; family Heteromyidae; genus Perognathus; species Perognathus longimembris. The sequence continues at coordinate 38,143,087 of NC_063176.1, forward strand.
TGCAAAAGGAAAAACAAAAACAAAAACAACCTAACTGACAAACCAACCAAACTCCCCAAATAAAACCAAGCAGAAAAAAAAAAGGAAACCAAACCCCAAAACCACCTAAGATTAAACATTTTGTCATTGTGCTCTTAACTCTGCAGTGAAGTCCTAGGCAGGCTGCCCTAGGGGCTCTCTGGAGACCCAGGATGCCTTGTGTGGTCCATAGAAAGTTCTGCTTACTGAAGACTGTCGCTCTGCAGTTCATGGCCTGACAATGCATGGGGAGCTTTTCTTTGAGGAAGTGATACAGGATCTCAGGGGGTAATACCTGCCTGTCATCCTTAGAGGCAGGTGAAGATACCTTTAGTCTCTTGGAGTTCTCAAACTACTGCTTTCTCAAAATTTGATAATGAGGTCCTTTTGGAATTGTGGTACTTACATTTCCTTATGCTTGATTTCTAGAAGAAATGAATGAGAGGGAGGAATGCAGTGAGATGAGGTGGGATGAGTAAAGAAGGAACACATTTGTATGTGTTTAGATATTCAGGCAGATCAGTGATGTGATATGATGTGTCCTTTGGTTAAAGCTCTCCCATTTCCATTTTCTCTTGCAGCCATGGCTTTCTTTGAAGAATTCAAAGAGACTGAAAACTTGCAAGATATGAAGTTGCCTCGGGAATATTTTTATATATTTTATACAGTTTCTATGAAGTCAGCAGGCATGCAGATAAAAACCTAAAAGGGAATGGGTTTTTCTATTTTCTTTCTTTATTTTTTTTTGGCTATACTGCTGGCTACAGAATTCAGTTTGCTTTGAAACAAGTTCTGGTTTAAAAAGTCAAATGAAAAATTGTATTAGTAGATTCCAGGAAAGGAAAGAAAGAGCTCAGGGGTCATCTTATGGTGGCCATTGGCCAGTGGCCAGTGGCTTGTTCCAGCAGTGGTAAACACACACACACAGCTTCCCCCAGGATCACTGGGAGGGGTACAGGGGAGCTGTTCACACACATATACGCATGCACACATGCACACTCGCCCTGGCTGTTACAAAAGATGGATTTCCATGGCAAAAGGTCCTTGGAGATCCTCTAGTCTCATGCTGAAAAGCCCATCTCCTAAGAGATCATGGAATCAGATGGGACCAGACACTTGACTGGATTCCTTCAGCTTAATTAACTCTGGTTACTGCCCAGCTGTTTTGGAGTCACTTACAACATATTGAGAAATTCCTGTTTGTCCTAACTTAGGCTAAGCAACTCTCATGTAGTCCAGTGAATAACTGGAGAGAAATGGTTTCAAGTCACTAAGAAAGCATTCTCCTTTGACAACCAGAGGCCAAAACAACCCACTTTGGCAAGATGAGCCGGTGGAGAACTCGGTGTCCTGCCTTCCATCTTGTGGCCGAAGCTCAGTATTTCAAAGACTGTTGCTTCTTTCTCTTGAGGCTGGGACAATCCTTCCAACTCCCCCCCCTCCCTCCCATTCTTCCTTCCTTTCTTCCCATTTCCCCCTCCCTGTTTCTCTCTCTCTTCTCGGTCTATGTCTCCCTATATCTCTCTGTTTCCCCTCTGCTTTCCATGTCTCCAGCTGAAGAGCACAGAAAGCAAAGACAGTATTTGAGTCTATCTGGGGTTAGGGCTGAGGGAAAGCTCCAAGACCTGCCTTCTAAGTGCCAGTGCTGTGCCTTGGGTACTTCTTTTATATTAAAGAGAAAAGGCACATTTGTCATTTGGCTTTCCCAAAATGACTTTCATAAAAATACACTCCGTGGTATTTACTGTCATTATACTTACTTGGTTCTATTTTTGTCATCAAACTAAAAAGTTCTAACATTTTAAATGAATGATACATTTAATTTGATGTGAATTCTTACTGCCCGCTAGTAAACAACATGTGTGAATACAGAGTAGAAGTCAGTATGGATGTAAATTTCAGTGTGGTCCAGAAAGTACCATGTAGGAATTTTAGGGGTCTGTGTAAATAATATATGTTAGATGTAGGACAGCACTTTTACTTTAGCATACATACATATAAAAATGAGCCCTCTAAATGATGAGGGGTAAATTGTAAGATATTCTTCAGCTTTAATTATTTTTTTAAATTTTATTCAAGTCAGAGCACTTTTGTATAGCAATACAACAGGCAAGAGAATACTCAAAAATATTTAAAATTGTATTTATACAAAGAGTACGTTTTAAATATTTTTCTATTACTTGAGCAGTTTGTATATGGCTAGCTTCCAAATATGCCAAAAGTTAAGCTATTCAATATTTTCAACACATCAGCTTTTTACTGGTTTATACTATCTGAGGAGACTTCTTCAGTGTTCCCAAAGCAAGTGATGTTTACAGGTCTTATCTTTTCTTCCTCCTTGAGAAGGGCTGAGGATCCGGGGTGAGCTCGCTGTACAAAACACTACTGATGGATACTTTCTTGGTCTAATCCATGGACTGGCTACCACCTTGGTGTGAACATTTGTAAAGGAAAATTTTTTTTCACCCTTTTTGAGTGTCAAATGTATTTTTAACTTGTCTGGTTTGTACTTTTGCTTCTTTTGTACTACCAAAGCAGAGTTAAGAATAAAAAAAATGTTGAACATATTGTGTTGTGAATGATTGGTCCCTGGAACCCTGGCTCCACGTTTGGCTTTTTAGGTGGTTAATTGAGCTTCCTCTTACAGGGCCTACTTTCTTAGACTTGACTTGTCAGGCCATTACTTGGCTATTGTTCTTTGGATTTTTCCATTGAGATTGACCTTAGACATAGAGATGAGCTATAAAAGCAATATGGAATTCATATATTACCCTCACTCTGTTTCCCCTTTACATGTCATTTCACGTCACCACAATGAACAGCCTTAAAGTTTTAACATGGGTCTGATGCTATTGATTAAACCACATTGGAGTCTCTTTATTCCGCAAGCACCTCTTTTTCTTTCCAGAATCCCCTTAAATCTCCTGTGACCTGTGTTTTCAGATTAAAAAAAAAAAAGGTGATGTATGGAACAGTTACAGTTACACAAGTCAGATAAAAGGTACATTTCTTTATGGACAATTTCCCTCCCTCCCTCCCTCCCTCCCTCCCTCCCTCCCTCCCTCCCTCCCTCCCTCCCTCCCTCCCTCCCTCCCTCCCTCCCTCCCTCCCTCCCAGATTTTCCCTTCTCTCATCACCCATATAAGTTGTATAGTTCATTTTCACATAGTGTCTAGTGAGTACCACTGTTTTTCAGGTCTTGACGCTTTCTTTTCTTCTCAGTTCATTGGTAGAAAGCCCTGTGACTTGCAGGTTGTCGAGCTCTTTCTCAGAATTCCATGGAGGTTTTGCATTAGGGAAAAGATCACCCGTGGGTAGTGTATCCTTCCAGTGCCATGCGGTGATGAGTGACATGGAAGGACATGTCCCACCATCTGGTCAGTGCTGTGTCCACCAGGCTGACTTGGTAATGAATGAACATTTAAGAGGGAAGATATGATACTCAAATTGGGCAAGTAGCCTTCTTGTTCTTAAACTTCTACCTAGTAATGTCACCACCTATATTTGTTTCCTGGAGCTCCCATTAACCAATTATCTAAAACTGGGTGACCTCAAACAGCCGTTTACTGTTGAAGATCAAGTGGGCTCCTTAAATTCCTGTGGTGGCTGGCTGTTCTTGGTTTACAGCAGCTGTATCTCAAGATCTGTTTACAAGTTCTGTGTGTCCTCTTCTTTGTCCTTATAAGGCCAGCAGGCATTGGGGTTCAGACCCACTGCAACCCCCTATGACTTCATCTTAGCCTGATTATATTTGCAGAGACCCTGTTTCTAAATAGGTTCACGGTTCACAGGTCCTGGGAGTCTTATGGGATGCCATCCTCGAGGGTGGGGGTTGAGGTCTTGCCTACAGTTATTGCTGTGATAAGAACTCAGGGCGGGGACTATTATTTTTCATTTCTTTCTCCTATTGTCAGGAAACCTGAATCTTAGTTTCTACAACATTTTTGAGTGTTTAACCCAACCATACATGTAAAGGAGTTTGATGATGCTCGCTTATGGGAAACACTATCAGAGTTCAGTGTGTTTATATTCCTTTGGTTCCCATCTTTTCAGGCATTAGGTGAAAACTACAGTTATTGGTCCAGATCCATTAGTATACACCTCCTGAAGCTTAACTATGAGATTTATTTGTAAGGTAGGATCATTTGTCACGATCTGTATTCTAACTTTCTGGCTAAGAACAAAAAAATAAATAGATATACAGCCAAGGTTTGTTCTTTTGGTGTTTCATGGAGTTCTGATTTGGAATTGGTGTATATGTGCATGCACGTGTGTGTGTGTGTGTGTGTGAATGTGTGTGTGTGTGTACCACACTTGTGTTCCCTTTGGTAATGAAATGTTCAGCAGTAACCTCTGATGAGGATGTGGAAACACTGGCATAGTTTTGCCTCCTGAAATCCTTAAGATCCAGAAGATACACCACAAGGAGGCTGTTAGAAATTCTCCGAATTCTGTGACTTGGTGGGGTCACCTTTGCTCTGTTCTTCAGACAGTGGGGAATGTGGCAGATGACCCAGGGCTAGCCTGGCAGTACTAGCTTGGACTACTGGTTCAGTGTGTCCAGACTAGTCAGCTCTGGGTGACTCTGCTGTGGGGGGGCATCCTTGACCTCAACGAGTGCTCCCACATTCCCCTCTCAAGTCTGTTTTGCTAGCCAGACTTGTTCTCCTGGGTGCTGACAGTGAAAGGTAAGGGCATCCCAACCCTACAGGGCAGCAGAATGTTGGGTGCTTGGAAGTAGTGCTTATTGCTAGGTACTTGTCTGTGATCAAAGCAACTGTTTTGCACTAAAAGTACCAGTTCTTGTATCCTTTGACACTTTTTCTGTCTTGGTGGGGCATGTTAGTTTTACACAAAGATTCTCTCCTTCATTTTCCCAAGGTCTTTCTGCAGGCCTGTGCATACAGTTCATAATCTTCCCCCCCAAAGGACCCTCATTGTCATACTAGCACCTAAAAGTATCCCCTGGGAGTTCGTTGTCTGCATTCCATTACTGTCCAGTTCAGCTGGTGTCCAGACCTGTCAGTTATCTTACCTTGCACGCAGCTGGTCCACACCTCCCTCTGCTGGCTGAGTGTAGGAACTGCAGGGAGGATGGTGTGTTAACTTTCTTTTAGGCCCTGTGTGCTAAAAGCATTCTTGACTTTTTTTTTTTTTTCTGGAATAAATAGATAAAAAGCATGCATTTAAAAATGAGAGAATACCACTAGCTATTTTGTGAATAAGAGATGACATTTCAACTTTTCCTAACCCATTTTTGGATCTGGCCATTTTATCTCCGGCGGAAGCTTCAGTTTCTTACTGAGCTTGCATCCTTGTGACTCCTGTGGGTGTTACCTTAGATAGTGGTAGGAATGTCTGTGTTCCAGGGGCGAACAAACCCATGTCCTGCAGTCTGCTCTGGCAGTAGTGTGACTCTTAGAAGCAATTTGGTCTCAGGGAAGTAGCCCAACCTTTTCTGTTGAGTTGGAACTTGAGCTCTGCCCATCTCTGCTGTGCTTGAGGGAAATTACTTTCTCTTCCGGAGCCTCAGTGTCTTCCTCCATAAGGCAACCTGTTTCACAAGGGTAGTGGTATTAGAAAGGCATGCTGTCATCTGCCATACAGCCTGCCCCAGCCTCAACATGTCCTCTAGAGGGTGCTGTTGCAAGTGACAATACCTTTTGGTTTTTATGACAAGATGTCTTGGGGCTGAAGGAAGAGTGGCCTGAGGTCTTATCTTGATAGTCACCAATGGGGAAGGCCTTGTGTGGTAACATGGATGGCGTCACATGACAAGAGCAGGAGTGGCCAGCAAGCATGTATAGAAGAGGCAAAACACAGGGGTGAGTGGCCTCTCTCTTACTACTTCTTTTTCCCTCCCTCCTTCCCTCCCTCTTTTATTTCCTTTTCCCTTTCATTTCATTTCCTTCCCTTCCCTTCCCTTCCCTTTCCCTTCCCTTCCCTTTCCCTTCCTCTTCCCTTCCCTTCCTCTTCCCTTCCCTTCCCTTTCCCTTCCCTTCCTTCCCCTTCCCCTTTTCCTTCCCCTTCCCTTCCCCTTCCCCTTCCCCTTCCCTTCCCTTCCCTTCCCCTCCTCTCCTTTCCCCTCCCTTCCCCTCCTTTCCCCTCCTTTCCCCTCCTCTCCTTTCTCCTTTCTCCTTTCCTTTCCTTCCTTTTCTTTCTTGTGTGGGTCCTGGGGCTTGAACTCCCAAGTCCTGAGTACTGTCACTAAGCTTCTTTTGCTCAAGACTAGTGCTCTGCCACTTGAGCCACACAGCTATACTTCTAGTTTCTTGGTAATTAATTAGAGGTAAGAATCTAATGGGCTTCCCTGTTCTGGCTGGCTTTGAACCATGATCCTCACATCTCAGCTAGGATTACAGGTGTGAGCCACAGCATCTGCAAGCCCACTCTTGAGGTAACTAGTGTAGTCCTCAAGCAACATCTCACTGAGAAACCTCATCCCATCTCAAGAGACTTAAGTTCCTTAAGAAAGATGATAACCCACTTTGGTAGGTAGAGCCCCCACAATCAAGTTCTCTCTTAAAAGACCTTCCACCCCTCAACATGGTTATACTGGAAATCAAATTGTTAGCATGCATTTGAGTGAAGCCAGACCATAGCACTCAGGAATGGGTCTGTGCACGTGTCCCCTTCTACCTCGATGGAAGTGAACTGCGGGCAGCCAGGAGCACATAGCTTCTTGCGATGCTGTTTCTTTTTTTTTTTTTTTTGGCCAGTCCTGGGCCTTGGACTCAGGGCCTGAGCACTGTCCCTGGCTTCTTCCCGCTCAAGGCTAGCACTCTGCCACTTGAGCCACAGCGCCGCTTCTGGCCGTTTTCTGTATATGTGGTGCTGGGGAATCGAACCTAGGGCCTCCTGTATCCGAGGCAGGCACTCTTGCCACTAGGCTATATCCCCAGCCGCGATGCTGTTTCTTGTTCTAAAAGGAACCATTGATTCTAGCAGCCTCATGCGAGAGGCCCAGAGTGCCCAAAGATTCAACTTTGAAAAAGGAAGAAATCTTAAGCCAAACTGCCATTGTTCCATTATTCCCAACCCATTTTGGGGTTAGGAAAAACTTCACACCCAGAAGCAGAGTTTGCAGTGGACTTCTGTGCTCTCGGATGGATTCTCCCCTCTGGACAGCACCTGTCCGTCTTCCTAGAGCTCAGTCTGGTTCCTGCTGACTGGAGTATATGGACATGCCCTGGTGAGCCTGAACACAACAGGGACTTGGGCCACATGAGTTCTTTCTTGGTATCTCTGCAAACTGGTTGATTTTTCAGGTGGCTAAAGCTGTAAGCGGGGGGCCCGGGACTCCAATGGTATGAGGGAAGGAATGGGGCATGCAGAGGGGCTGCAGGAGGCTAGTATTTTTCAAGTCCCTGTCCATTCTGAGTTTCCTAAATGTTGCAGAGAAATTCCTCTTTGGCCTTACATAGTTTGAATGTCTGGCATTTGTGACCAAAAACCAAACAGAAAGATGAATGCAGAAGAGTTGTAGAACCACAAGCAACACCAGGACTGATGTTTAGTCCAAGAGCTGCGCTTCCAAGAGCTGCCTTAGATCTGTCGCCATGAAGCTTGGCCATGGCTGGTTTCTGTTGTGAAAAGCTCTGGAAAGCTCTCTCCCCTTCATGGACTCAGGACAATCTTTCTCCTTTGGATGTGGTACAGGCTCATGATTACAGCTCCCAGAAGCCCATAAGACAGGAGCCTGGGCACTCAGATCTCTTTGCTCTTCTGGGCCACAATCTTATAACTCTAATGTATGGCTAGTGTGGGCTTCAGATGCTGTGAGTCTTCCCGTGTGAGCGTAGGTGTGTAATCCACTGAGCACAGGGCTGGGACAATTGGCACTCATTCACTTGTCTCCAGCGCTACCAACAACCATTCTACTGACCTCAGAGCAGCTGGGGTTCTGACCCTCCTCAGTTAGGGAAATGATGGCAGTCTGGCCACATCAGAATCAGTTCCTGATGGTTCTGCCTTCAAAGATGGCGGTGTCTTCCAGTGCAAGGTCACTTACTTTGAGACAATGATTCTCTTTTCCTGCTGTTGAATGGACTGAAATATATGAGTCAAGGGATTCCTTCTCTTGCTCAGAATGGACCTAAAATTTATGAGGTAATAGGCTCCTTTGAATTTTATCTTATTCCTCTTATGATAATGGCTCAGTATTTCAGTGAGTTTAAAAGAACTCTACTTTTATCTCCAAGGTAATCTAGCTGAGAAATCTCAGACAAAAGTGCTCTCAGAGTCTCAGATTTTACCCACATTGCAGCGTGCCTTGGTTTGCTTATTATGGGTAAATATGTCTTAACATTGAGCAAATCAAAGAAAAGCCTGACAAAAAGCTATAAAAACCAAACCAAGTGCAACTCTTCAAATCATCAGCCAAATTCCCCAAGGTTTCTGCTCACATTAAAAATCTGTTTTATCTTATAAAAAATGTATTTGGAGCAAGGGAAGATAAAAGAAATAGGTCAGTTTTGATGAGGTATTCATTTCACTATGCCCCTAAATTGCAATTGGACCTTAGATGATAATTAATGATGTAAGTAGAAAAGGAGTAATACTGATCAGAAATTAATATTAGAAGTGGTTCAGAGACCTTTAATAGGTTGCAATCAAGAATTTATTGCTTAATAGAGGGGGAAGGCTGAGTTTGATCAAAGGAGATTGTACGTGTATGAAAATAACCAATAAAATTCTTCACATGGTACCATTAACATGTGCTAATAAAATGTTAGAAGGATGCATTCACCCTCATAAAAGTTGCCCAATGACCTTAACTGTGTGATCAAATCACACTGAACACTTACTGTTTAGCTTGAGCCAAGTAAGTGCTAAGTACTGTGTATCTCATTAACAGTCATCACAATCTGGAAGGTACAGCCATGACCTGTATATTACAGCTGGCTAAACCTGCCCTGGCTGCTCACAGGTGAAGCCCTGGTAGGCTAAGGAAATTCATGGTCTTGTGACCCACGTGCAAACTCAAGTTCCACGGCTAGCAGAATGATTGCAGAGATTCCATAGATATTGACTAGCTTTTCAAGTCTTTTATTAAAATCTTCTTTATAATTAGGGGGGAAAAATCCCTAACAGCATCTTACTTCACAATACACACATAACATCATTATGCAAAGCAGAATTGTTCCCAGTGGTCCCACTTAGCTCCAAAGTTCTCTCACCTTTCACACTTCACAGTCATTGTATTGTGTCATGCTTGTATCATTCCTGAATAACCCCTCAGATACCTAAATCCTTGTCTGCAGATACAAAACACTTAGTTCTTGCATAGAACTCGTACAGACTTCTCATGTACTTTAGCCCACATCTAGATTACTCATAATAAGGACTATGATACCAATGTTGAGGTCAGTGCTATGTCCATAGTTGTTATTTTGCATTGTTAAGGGCATAATGACATGTATAGGTATTCTCAGTGCAAACAAGGTGTTGTTTTTTTTTTTTTGTATTTTTGATCCACACTTGTTTTAATTTGAGAATGTGGAGCTCACAGATTTGCAGAATTAACAGTAGTCCTTAAAACACACAATTATTGCTCAAGTTGCTAATAGTTGACTCTCAAAGGGCTTTTTTTTTTTTTTTTTTTTTTTAGACAAAGGCTATCACTAGGTATCCCAGGCTGGCTTGGAGCTTGTGATTCTCCTGCCTCACTCTTCCAGCTGCTGGGATTACAAGCAGGTACTACTATGCCTGAGTCAGAGATGAACTGTGACTAACCTGCTGTGGGCACCCTAGCTTGCCTGTGGTGGGGCTCTGCTTCACCCGCTGGCTGGCACTTCCTGTATCTGCTGTGCCGTGATCATGGGAGAAACTTGCATACTTAGCATTTCAATAAAAAAGCGACCTATTTTCCCATGAATGATCTGGGAGGCATTTCACACAAGAAAGAAATGCATTTGTCCCTTCTCCATCACAGAGGGTCTACAAATGAATGCGTTTAATCTGTACCACAAGCAACACAAAACCCCAGTGCAAGAATTTCCCCATCACTATGAGCTTTCATAAAGACTCATTGTGCCAATGGGAGCCCTTGGGTGAGAAGTGACATCCAAGGTCAAGGCTGGAGGCCACGTCCCTGGCCTGGGGATTCTGTTCCATCTACCATGTGGCTTGGCACAGAGCCCAAACCAGGGAAGTGAGATCTCAGCTCTCCCTCCTGTGTTTGGTGTCTCATTCATTCTCATTCATTTTCCCCAGGGCTTCCTGATGGGAGACCAGGAAGAGAACAGACAGGGGCCGAGTGGGACAATGACTAATGACCCACACTTCCTGAGTGTGGCCAGTGTGTGTGTGTGTGTGTGTGTGTGTGTGTGTGTGTGTGTGTGTGTGTGTGTGTGTGTGTGTGTGTATTCTCTTCATTTTGCTAGGGAATGTGGTCTACCATTCTAGCACCTTGCTATTATCATATCCCTTGGTAATGAAGAAAAAGATATTTCACTTCCAATCTGAATGATAATTCACTTTCCTCCAGTAAAAGAAGCGAGTGGGAGTTCTTAGTGTAAGAAACTTTTATGTACTATATAATAATCTGAAATCAAAATCTAGATTTAACCTGAGAAATTCCTGCCATGCAGATGGTGAAGGAGGCCTGTCACTCTGTGTGTGTGTGTTTGTGTGTGTGTGTGTGTGTGTGTGTGTGTGTGTGTATGTACTTTCAAATGGTCTACCACTTCCCTCTCTTCAGCATTCCTTTTCTGCTAGGGTGGCACCAAGTAGTAAAACATTTTATACACAGCAGGATGTCTGGACAGGGGCCTAGGCTGCCTGGGAAATAAGCCCCAAGCTGGAGTTTCATTTCATTCTGACTATCCTCTGTTAATGAGGTCTCTACAGTGGAAGCAGTCAATATTGCTCTTAAAAATAGCTTGAATTGCTTGTCATTAACCTTTTTGAAGCTGTTATTTGAAAATAACAACAACAAAAACAGAAAACCAACCCAACAACAACATAGAAAACCTTTTCAACTTAGAGTTGTTGGGTACAGGGTCTCTGCTGCAGTTCTGAGGTGCGGAGTAGATGCACATGTGGTGCAGAAGGTGTTTCTGGGACAGGCAGAGAGATTGTTTGCAGGCAAGCCTCACCTCACTCTTTGCTTGTCTGGATTCATTCATCCAGAGACAGCTGGGGTTGTGGGTCTTCCCTCCCCTGGACGAAAGAAAGGTGAAACCAGTTCACTATGCAGCCCCCAGTGAGAATACCATTTCCCAACTTGTGGCAAACCAGCCTACCCAGGCTTTTGGGTTTTGAGGATCTGGTGTAGCAGATCCTGACTGCCTCAAACTCCACGTCCATCTTCCCCACTCAGTAACCCAAATGTATTTGAGAAAGCCAGCTACGTAGGTAGGTAGGATGGCCAACTCTTCTAGCCTCTTTCATGCCAGATACGGCCAAGGGGTCACATGCTAAGCAGTGACATAACTGGAAGGGTTGGGCTTAGACTGGGAGAGTGACCATAGTTGATGTATGACCACCAATCCTGAGTTCTCTTTTTCCTGTTTGGGGAGCAAATTTAGCTCTTTAAATGTTAAGAAATGTCGAAGGTCACTGATACTCAGTTGAGAGAGCTTGGATCCACATCTTAGTCAAGACAGAAAGGCACGTGTATTATTTCATCAGAATCAGACATTTAATGGCATAAAACACTCCACATATGGCTTTGCTGTTCCCCAAACTCACGACCTTAAGAACAAAGTATGACACAAGAAGCTGTAACAATGATTTTTGGCCAGCCTCACCAAATCCCAAAGGAGATTAAAAAGGAATAATGTAAAAAAGTTAAGGTCATGGTGTTTTCATACCTCAGCTAATGACTAACCATTTATTTACCGGTCACATTTGTTCCACTCTGAAGGCCACTGACCTTGGCTCACTGTCCAGCAAGTAGTTCCCTGGGTAATTGTCCCTGACAGTAGTAAGCCATGCTCCGGGGACATAATAGGCACTTTTAAAAATGGGGTAGTTCTTTCTTTTTTTTCTTTCTTGTTTGTTTGTTTGTTTTTTTGTCGGGGCTTGAACTCTGGGCCTGGGCACTGTCCCTGAGCATTTCAGCTCAAGGCTAGTGCTCTATCACTTGAGCCACAGTGCCACTTCTTCTTATTTTTTTTTCTTTCTAGGTTAAGTAAAAATATTTGGCTCTCAGACGTGTAGTATATACTTTCTAGTCAAGCCAGGAGCTTTAGAGGCTCATGCCTTTAATTCTAGGGACCAAGATCAGGTTTGAAGTCAGGCAGCGCAGAAAAGTCGGTGAGACTCTTATCTCCAATTAACCAGCAAAAAGCTGGAAGTCCAAGCATGGTTTAAGTGTCAAAGTGCCAGCCTTGAGCAGGAAAAAATAAAATCTAAGCAAGAGCTCTATGCCCTGAGTTTAGGCGCCAGTACTGGCACACTTGCATGGATATGTGCATGCGCGCGTGTGTTCACCACCCCCCCCCCCCCCAACCAGAAGGATATTACAGCCAAACAATGCTCTGTGAGATGTGCTCTGGGATTAGATGATGGGACTGCAAAATAGTCTTCTGGACATCTGGATCAAATATTCAGGATCACAATAATAGCTGGGAAGCAGGATGCTTAAATTCTGCATTTGCCATGGACAGAGGCACTGTGGCCCACTCTGAGTTTTATTCTAGTGTCCTGAGTGACATCCCTTGATGCTCCCCATATTAGCAAACAGCATGGCACAGGACTGACAGTCAGGACAGACGCCGGATGTAAACAACAGGCCAAGAGGCAGTGGGCACACTAGAAGAACGATCAGCTGCACATTGCAGGGGGGCAATGCACCTGCACTTGCTCAGCCTGGCACTAGCTTATAGGCTGCACCCAATCCCCTCCCCTAGTCTTCTTCATCTGTATCCTCTCCTGCAGTGGCAGCTTCTAAGGCTGCCAGTGCTTCAGCCACTGCCAAGTCCTCATACACCACCTCCCCATCCGTGTCTCCTTTTGAGTTATGAGAGCCCTCTTTCTTCATCCTGGACTCAACCCCAGGCATGGCATGAACAGGATCGTTCTCTTTGAAGTAGATGTTTAGAACTTCTGTGGTCACAGCCTTATTTAGTGAGTCCCAGCTCCTCTTCCTAGGAAAAGACAGATTCAAACCATGATCGCCCACTCTGGGGTGAATTCCTCCCAGGGGCTTATCTTCCTGGTGGTTCTGGAAAAGATAGTCCTTCTCTTCATGATCCCCATTGTTTGCAGCAGGATGGCAAAGCTGAGGGTAATCTGGGGCTGGTATCTGGAGGACACAATTTGGTATGGCCAAGGCAGTACTTTCTACCTCAGAGGGGACTCTGTTTTCTCCATTTTGGATGACTTGAATTTCTTCTGAGGCAGGCAGCACACAGTCCTGTTTCCTGGTGTCCTCCCCTTCAAGGAAGGGTTGGGTTGGGTGGCTGCTGTCTGCAGTGCTGGCCCAGGAGCCGCTGTCCCCCTGCTGGAGTTTGGGATTCCTGGTCTGCAGAGTGGGACTGATGCCATTGATTGCCATGCACTGTTCCCCTCCAGTCTCCTCCTGTGGGAGTGGTCCTTGGTGAGGTAGACCAGTTGTCCTACCAATGCTCTCGGTCCTCCCCAAACCTCCATCAGGAAGGGCATTTTGGTGCACCAGGACCTCACTACTTAGGTTGCCTTTCAACCTCACAGTGTCCTCTTCCTCCAACTTGCAGCTGCTTACTTCATTGACATAGCCAGGGGAGGGCACTTGGACTGGATCAAAGAGATAGCTGGGAATGAAACAAGCGGAAAAAGGTGAACAAAGCACATGTCCACTAATAGGGAAATATGGTGCTAAGTACTGATGGGACCCCTCCCAAGCATATTTTGTAATCATTAAATGTTAAGTATAAAGTCTGTGCTAGCATAAAAGAAACAAAGATACCCCAGTATCAATGGCAGATGGGTTTCAGACACCAGAATGTGTAGATGCTCAAGTCCTTTTGTATAAAGTGGAACAGTACTTCTATATACTTGCCCACATACTCTCTCCTATTTCAAATCATCTGTAAATTACTTATTGTGCCCAATGAAATATATATCCTATGCAAATCATTGTTACAATGTCTTAGTTAGGGAATAATGGCAAGAATACAGTGTATATGTGATCAGTACAGATAGTTTTTTCCCTGGATACACACACACACACACACACACACACACACACACACACACACACACACACAAATTTGGTTATGGGGCTTGAATTCAGGGCCTGGGCGCTGTCCCTGAACTCTTTAACTCAAGGCTAGCACTCTACCATGTTGAGCCACAGCTCTACTTCTGGTTATCTAGTGGTTAATTGGAGATAAGAGTCTCCCAGACTCTCCTGCCTGGCTGGCTTTGAACTGTGATCTTCACATCATAGGCTCCTTGAGTAGCTAGGATTATAGGCGTGAGCACCAGTGCCCGGCTTTCCTGAATATTTTTGAATTGTGGTTAGTTGACTCAAGAAATGAATACTTCACAGGCATGGAGGGCTGGCTGTACTTGGGACAGTAACAACATAAAAGCTTTTAATAATGCCAGATATCACATGATTACCATAGAGCAAAACTTAGTTGTTCCTATGTATTGGCAATAGAAATAAATACTTTAGGAAGCTGATTAAAAGAGGACAGTTAAAGAAGGAAAATTGTCACTTAATTTGTTCCCTTATGATTCATGTGACTAATTTTTTATGAAATATATGGAAAAAATTAAGGGCACACAGAAAACTGGAGTCTTATTTTCAGTGGTGCTGTTTCAAATCCTCTGTGAAATCCAAGCTTTTCTTTTCTTTTAACGCTTCCTGGAGAAATGTAAATTTCACCTGTACTAAATTCAGTCTTAGAGAACAATGGTGTTTCCAACAAGCTTTGTGCACTGAGCAAACAAACAAACAAACACAAAAACAAAACAAAAACAAAAGCTCACTCACACCTGTAATCCTGGCTACTCAGGAGCCTGAGATCTGAGCATAGTGGTTTGAAGCCAGCCTGGGCAGGAAAGTCCCTGAGACATTTTTCTCCAATTAACCACCAGAAACATGGAAGTGGTGTTGTGGCTCAAAGTGATAGAGAGCTACCCTGGAGTGAAAAAGCTCAATGACAGGGCCTGTGAATGTGGCCTAGTGGTAGAGTGCTTGCCTAGCCTGCATGAAGCCCTGGGTTTAATTCCTCAGAACCACATATACAGAAAAGGCCAGAAGTGATGCTGTGGCTCAAATGGTAAAGTGCTAGCCTTGAGTAAAATGAAGCCAGGGACTGTGGTCAGGCCCTGAGTTCAAGCCCCACAACTGGCAAAAAACAAACAAAAAAACCCTCAATGATAGTGCCCAGGTTCAGAGTTCAAGACCCATGACTGACAAAACAAAATCAAGTTAAAAATATTGGCTACATATCCTCTAAATGATATCAAAACAGAGCAATATTAGCAATATTAGTTTCTTGGCAATGCAGATGGAACCCTCAAGCTGGATAAATATACTAAATTCACACATGACCTTTATTTTATGTTCTTATTTTTTGGACCTAATATTGTATGTGTGGTCTTTAAAAATGACTTCATGATAGCTACACATGTCATGCTGATGAAAGGTGTTTCTGCATTACCTTTGTAGCATTTTACAGCACCTGCACCCCATCTGGATGATTTCTTGTCACCATCTGGAAAAGAAAGCGTGAAAAGGTGAGAACAGCACGAATGATATTTTAGGTGGAGTTAGGCTCACTTCTTTCCTTCCTGGATACTCAAAAGGAAGAGGTGCAAATTTTGGCCAAAGGGTAACACCAGGTCAGAGGGGATAGTAGTTACCCAGAGCAACCTCGTCTCTAAAATCTGTGATTCAGAGCTTTTGATTATTGTGTCGGTTGGAGTAAACTCACTCCCATTTTACAGAAGAATGCCAGAGAGAGAGCGAGAGAGAGAGACGACTGTGCCTTTTTATTTTCTACAGAGGACCAGGTACTTTATAAGACTCAGCCCAATGCTCAGGAACAGGAGGTAAGAGAATCTGAGAGGATCCCTGCTGGGGAGGGTTGTATCCAAGTATTATGATTCTGTCATAGTTTGGATCTTGGGGATACCAATGGTCCATGTGTTGAAGGCTTATCACCAGCCCACAACCATACTAAGAGATGGTGGGGCCTGTAGAAGGTGGGGCTTAGTGGAAGGTCATTGGGGCATGCCCTTGAAAGTGATATTAGGATCAAACCCCTCCTCTTCCTGTCTTGCTTCCCAGCTGAAAGGAAGTAAACAGGTCCCCTCTGCCACATTCTCTGCTCTCTGTAGTGTGCCAGCACAAGCCTAAAGCAAAAGCGCCACATGGCCTAGTACTTCTCAATCTAGGAGCTAGAATAAACCTCCTCTCCTTCTGTGTGGATTATGTCAGGCATTTTGTCACAGTAACAGCTGACTCACACAGACAGCAAGGATTAAAAATGGCTGACCTGTGATCCTCCCAATGTATATCCTTGGCGGTGTTTTGACCTATTGGTAAGATTAGTATAAGCTTTGCCTGTACTACCTATACTAATGTGCTTCTTCTTTCTTATCACTGGGCTAATTCTAGTGCCTGATTCATGAACTCCATTCCCTTGTAGGTCAAAGACACTGTCCCCAAGTGATCTCACTTCCCACCCTCCCACTGTCCCCTGGCCCTCCCCAGGCGGAATTCCTCTATCACTTCTTTCTCTTCATGTAAAATGCGTCACTTGGATCTGCTGAGACAGTTCTCAAAACGAATGAGCAAGAATTTCTAAATCATTCTCCATTTTCTAATATCCATAGACTTAAAATGAACAAAAAAATGAAAGAATCAATATATATAATCTCAGTCCCTTTGTCTGTAATAACACACTCCCTAGAAAGAGAGAGAAATCGCTGTTGGCTGTTCTTCTTTTTCTTGTTTCCCAGGATGCTACTTTATAACACTTTCCCCACTGGCACAATGACTGCTGCTGCTGCTGCTGCTACTGCTGCTGCTGTGTGTGTGTGTGTACATGCGTGCGTGCAAGCACATGCGTGTGCATATGAACCAGTACTGGGGCTTGAACTCAGGCCCTGGGCACTCTCACTTAGCTTTTTTAGCACAAGGCTTTCTCTCTTACCACTGGAGCCAGAGCTCTACTTCTGTTTTTTTGTGGTTAACTGATGATAAGAGTACAATTGGGTTTTCTGCCCAGATTGACTTTAACCTTGACCCTTAGATCTCAGCCTCCTGAATAGTTAGGATTACATGTATAAGCACCAGCTTCTGGCTACTGCAGTATTGAAGAAATGTAGATTAGTTGGTTATAAGTTACTAGATTGATTATACCAAATAATAAAATTCACAACACCCAACTGCAGTAGTCTGAAAAATGGCTCTCTAAAAGTTATCTTGTCTTGATTCCTGGAATCTCTGATTGTTACCTTAAATGGTAAAAAAAAAAAAATGTCTTTGAAGATATGGCCAACTGAGGATGCATAGATAGGGAGATATGTCTAGATTGTCTGGGTGGATCCTAAGTACAATTATATATGTGCTTATGCATAAGAGGAGGAGGCACTGTAATCACAAAGTCAGAGATAGCATATAGGCAAAATAGTCGTAAGCCATAAAAGAACAAGGATCGGATTCAACTCTGGGGATCTGTGAAGGAATGTGGCTCTGAGGACATCATTTTATCCTATGGGTACCAATTTAAGACCTCCGGTTCCAGAACTATACGAGACTAGCGTCTACTGCATCACAGCTTGAAGTTCAGACATTTTTCCTCCTCTCTCAGCAAAGGATATACATCATTTAATTCATGAGCACCAAATCCCTGTTACACTCTTCTTGAGAGGATAAATAGACCTGTTGAAGTCTCTTAGCACCCTCTCTCATCCTAGTCCATGCTCTTACTGGTCATTCATGTTGTCATGGACTTCTCCTGGTCTCTTTTCTATTCTGAAGGAGGGCCTTTTGTTCAACCCCATTCCTCAGCACCAGGGGCAGTACCTGGTACCCAGTAAAATAGGTAAATCCATATTTGTGGAATAAATAGATTTTCTAAGGACTTTAGCTCAAAAAAAAAATGAGGGCTTGAAAGCCTTTTGTGTGTCTGTGGCCAAACAATACTTGTTAAGTTTGTGCTGACCATATCACCTTGTAGGTTGGGGGACTCCCTCTGAAGACCAAACACTGGTTCTGAGGCCAGTTCTGCCCCCTCCTCACTGGGTAACTCTGTGTTTCCACCACTTTGTCAATAGGGATAATCATATCCCTACCCTATGGTGTTGCTGGGGGGAATAAGCATAGACCAGGATATTCCCTAACCTTATTTGGACACTAAAAAATATTAAAAATGGAAGCTTTATATCTATGAAAGATGAAATGCAGTTGCCATGGCATGTGGACACCCACCATGTTCATAAGGCCACATAATTCTGTCCATGCTGTTCACAAGGCCATATGGCATATTTCTGCCAACGGTGATACCAATGAAAAGATATGAACCTTACGTGCAATGACAGCTCTCTATATAGAAAGAAATCATTGGAGGCTTTGCTAGAGATATGCATGCATGTCTCTCATTAAATGGTTCCCTTTCCAAAGCTGAGGATTTTGCTCCTACTTAAGCTTTCCACGTATGCCCCTATTTTCTGCTAGTAACTCAGATAGGTGGATAAGTGGGATAGAGTAAAAGGTGCCACGAGCACCCCCCCCCATCCTTCCCACTCCCACTCCAGGACCAGCTCTGCAATCCTGCCCATTTCCTGCCCGCAAGACCTTCGTTTGTCTTGGCATCTGTTTCCAAAAGAAAACAGTGAGTCAAGAGGACAGGTGGCAAAGAAAAAGTCAAAGGAAAGGAAAAACAATGGCTTAAAAGTGTTTGAGGAACAAAGACTGGTCGTAATAATGAAGTGGAAGCAATCATAAAATATTAATTATGGAAATTATCATGGCAGCTTTATGACGGAGAGCTGAAGAGCTGTATGTGGGAAAGAAAAGACAGGAAGAGGGAGGGAGGGAAGGAGGGACTGAGGATAGGAGGTTGGGAGGGAGGGAGAGAATAAGATAGAAAAGAGGAGGAAGGAAAAGAAGAAGAGAGGGAGGGAGAGAAGGAGGCAGAACATCTGGAGCAATACCATATAACACTTTGACAGTTTGCAACACTGTGTTCCCAGCTTCCCATAGATTAACCAAGTTGGACCCTTGGCCCTCTTGCCTTGTCATGACAGGACATATTCATGGCATTTCCTCGTTTAGAATTAAATTTCCAGGTCGGTTTTCCCCCTCTTGGGGTACTGTAGGGATACCCTGCAGGAGACCTGGTCCCGTACCTGAGGGCCATGCTTCGCTCTCTTATTGGAGCTCAGAGCTTAGTGGGGACAGCCTCTTCCTTGTTCCAGGTTGTGGCCTGTCTCACCAGCCCCTGTTTTCCTTCCCAGTAACATTCCTTCTCTCCACTGGCTGTAAGGGCCAAGGTGGTGTGACTAGCTGAGGAGCTGGGGGGGGGGGGCACTTGCACACTGATCTACAAGTTTTCTTCCTTATATCACATGTTAACTTAAATTTGAGCCATTTCCTTCTGCACACATCACTCCTGAACCATCCACACCCTGATTTATCAAGGGCTTCTCTTTTTCTAAGTGTTAAAGGAAAAATGATGGGCCCAGCATTGTACACGGAAATGAGAAAATAGCAGGTTTTTGGAAGCAAGGTTGAGAGGCAAAGGAGTGGTCTGGCTGCTTTCTTCCTGGGTGCCCTTGATTGCTAAGAGGAATCAATGTCAGCTTTCTCTTCTGGAGCAACTGGGAAGCAAAGGGCAAATCCTTTAGTAACCATCTCGTGGTTTACACAGGGGAAAAACAAACAGCATAATGATGGCTGTGTCCACCCGCTGCCAGCGCTGGTAGCCTGCTCCTGGAGTCCTGTCAAGCTTGACCCCCGTCCAGCTTTTTATGTGTAAGTCCAATAATTCCATCTTTGAAGATGGCCATGCTAATGGCAGTTATTGGTAAAGTCTTCCTGCAGGAAAATCCTGTTTCACAAGGAGGAATTGAGGGGGAGGGAGGAAAACCAGAGAGAGTGAGACATTTTCTAGCCAGGCAGAGAAACTTGATTATTCATCAGGATATCCAGGAACTAGAGAACAACTCAACCCACCCGGAAAGAGTTGCCTTTAAATTGTAATTGCCTTGCAGAATGACAGGGACAAGGCAAAAGGACTCAGTAGCCAGCTTGTAGAGGTCCTCCTGGCCAGCTGTGGAACCATGACAAATACTATTATAAAGAATTATGGCTCATGGAAGAAAACAAAGATTTGCAAGTCCACCATGAAATGAATTATACAAAAGGGGAAAGGGAAGGCTTGGAATCCACCTAGCAAATGCACAAGGAATGAGGCAGCTAGAAAAACTGCCACCTGACAACCCTCTTACTAAGAACAGGCTTTGAAAACTCACGGGTATAATTTTTTCGGGCCATGCCTTGAGAAAGCGTGCGTGTGTGTGTGTGTGTGTGTGTGTGTGTGTGTGTGTGTGTGTCTCAAGTGGCAGGTAAAAGGTATTGATTAGGATGGGATTTATATAGATTCCACCCTGGCAGTATGTCACCGTGGTTAGGGTGCAGGCTGAAATCAGAGCTGGTTGCAATAACACTTATACTCCATGTGACTTGTAAGCAACTCTCATGAACCTCTGAGCTTCAGTTGTCTACTTTGCGAAGTGGAAATGACAACCATTCTGCTCATGAGAAGTACGATGCAAATTCAACGAGTTGACAGTATGGAAAACATTTACTCTCATGCCTGGCATCCTGCCAGGAGTTACAAATAAATACCGTAGTTGACAGGTGAGTTTACACGGCAGAGTGCTCTTATTGGGAACTTCTATTTTAATTCACTTCAACATTATGACAACTCTTCAAAGTGTGTTCACCCTGTCCTCACAGTAAATGTATGATAGACAAGCACATGGACATGGAGAGGTTTTATAAGTTGCCCAATGTTACAAAAGTTAGACAGTGGGACATTGTAGCTGTTATTAATGCTATGATTGTTGTCTTATGACTACTTTCTGTATGATCTTCTGAGTCTATTGGATTAAACCACAAAAGCGTCTGGTGCCCAGTAGTTTTTGCAAAAAGAAACTGGTTTTTCCCTTCATTTAGGTGACCACTAATTTTTACAGGTGCAGTTCCAAGTGTCCGCCACCAGATGGTAGTGTCTAGTGGTTATTATAATCTGAAGGCAGGTGCTTTGCCTTGTGGTGAAGTTAAGGATCAGGTAATTTGGTAAACATTTCAAAGAGTCACTGTCACCTTTAAGTCCTGGTGGTCATGGTACCACCATCTGACAGTAAATGTTACCAAGGAAACAGACTGGAGTGTGTGTGTGTGTGTGTGTGTGTGTGTGTGTGTGTGTGTGTGTGTGTGTGTCTGTGTGTATGTGTTGGTGCCCACCCTTGAACTCAGGACCTCAAGCTCTCACATGGCATTTTCAGTCATGGCTGTCACTGTGCAACTTGGGCCATGCCTTCAGTCTGGCATTTTATTAGTTAATTGGAGATAGAGTCTTACAGACTTTTCTACCTGGTCTGGTTTTGAACCATAATCCTCAGATCTCAGCATTCTGAGTAGTCAGAATTACAGGTGTGAGTCACAGGCTCCTGGCTAGAGTTTATCTTTTCACTTACACATGAAGCACTGTCTCTGAATTGGGGCTGGCCATCTCTAGTTGCTTCTAAAAAGACAGCTGAGCACCTGCTAGCTTTTTCCATTAATTCCTCACTACCCAGTAGTGGCTCACTGAGTCTGATGAGGTGCATCTTGCTACATCACGACAGGGCAGAAACTACTACATGGTACACATGTTGGACAGAAAGTAAGGACCGTAGACAAGTATGCATGATTGAGTGAATGCTAGCAAGATATGGGAGGGGCTGGAACATCTTTTATCAGAAACCCACCCCTGTGATGACTACATAAACCCCTCACAATTGGACTTCCCTTCCCTTCACTGTTGTACCAGAGATTAAAGCACGGCATGAGTTAGGGAGGGGACAAACATTCAAACCAGAGCAGGTGGAAACATCTCTCTGCTTGGACAATCTGTGTTGCCTTATCACCTCATTTGGTTTCTCAGCTCTTCCAATATTGGCATAACCAAATGATCCATATACAATTTCCTCTGTTCGAAAGGAGGGGCTCCTGTTCCAGAAAGATTTTGCCTAACACAGACAACATTCTGGGCCAAAGTGGCCCAGCTTAAAAGCAGTAGGGCCCTTGGATTCTGCAAAAATTGGTGGCATGAAATGAATACATGCTGTGTTTCCTGAGCATCTCACTCAGGGGAGGTCATTGTGGGGGCATCAAGCATGGTTGAACTTAGCTCCTTAATCATTTGCACTAAGATCTCTTCTCTTTCTCAACCCAAACCAGTCTGCTTTCCACGGAATAGCATTTCAGGGCAAGACTCCTGGCTTTCCTGTGAACTCCCACACCCCTCTTCAGTAGACACTCTAAAATTGCCACTGGGGACAGAATAAGCCATAACGACCTATGCACTATCTTCTACAATGTCACAAGCCCTAACACCATGTGACTGCATTTGTGGGCAAGGCTCTTAGGATGTACTTAAGGCTAAACAGGATCACAAGGGTAGTATCCTAATCTGACAGAATTGGTGGTGAATGAGAAAGAGAAGTTGAGTGTGGGGTGCAGGCCTGTAATCCCAGATAGTCAGGAGGTAGAGAAAGGATGACTCAAGTTCAAGCCCTTTCCACTGGAGACAAAAATTACTGCCAACTTATCTAAAAAAAAAAAAAGCTGGGAATCGTGGCTCGTCAATAATCTAGCTACAGGGGAAGCAGAGGTACAGGGGAAGCAGAGGTAGGAGGTCATGGTCAAAGGTCTACCTCAGGTAAAAGCCCGAGATTTTATCTGAAAAATAAACAAAAGCAGAAAGGACTGGGAGCTTGTACTTGTAACATGGCCCTGCTATACACAATTGGACCCCAAAGTTCCTAAGTATAATCGAAATAGTTCTTGTATTGAAAGGACTGAGCATGGTTCAGAGATCTCAAGCATCCTGAGCATCTGCTGCAGGAAAGATGCTCTGCTAATTTCTGGGTGACAAAGGGGTAGAAGACCTCTGGATTTGTTGAAGAACTCACCGACCACTCATGCAATATGTATTTCCTTAGCACCTATCATGTGGCAAGTACTGAATTTGATTCCAAGGCTCTAAAGTAGAGTTTAGAGTCCAGAAAGAGAAAGAATTTTTTAAATGACCAAATATAATGTTACAAGCACAAGACTGAATATATCATGTAATATGCTATATAGGCAAGTAGCTTGTTTATTGATTTGGGATGGATGGAAAAGTCTTGGGTGAAGGTCAGCACTGATTGATTTCCACAGCACCTTCCAGGGGGTGTCTGGAGCAAAAGGGTACTAGGTACCAATGCTGCCTCCTCTACTGTCTTTCCTCAACCATCCCTGCCTTCCACACACACTCCCATTGCCTGGGTGAAGACTCCACCATTACTTTCTTACCTGACTGCTGTATGTCTCCCTATTATCAATGGATCCTTCCTTCTAAAACATTGACCACAGAGAAGTCCTAAGACCTTTCCAGATCACAATTTGAATCCCTATCGCTCCCCCTGACTAGGCATTTCAGAGGTGTCCAATTCCCTCAAGACACTTAATAATGTGTCACAATGAAGACGATAGTAAAATATCAGGTTTACAGGAGTTTCCCAAATACCTGTTTAGTCAATCCTCATGACTTATGGATCATGTACTTGTAAGTTCACCTTGCTGGGGTTGACTTGTAATCCCCAGATCATTGCTGGTGTGGTCATTTGGGAACATTACACATCGAGGTGCCAAGAATGTGAGCTCGCTGATGTGGCTGTTTTTAGCTGAGGTCACACAAGCTGTCTATCGCTTCTTTTCAGCTCTTATACTATTTTCTTTATGATCTACTTGTACCACATTTTTGTTGGTAGGTACTATCCCCTTTGATGGTTTCACAGTTTAAAGTGGCCCATGTATAGGACTGAAGTACAATCTCCTGGTTCTAAGTTTAGGAAGTGCTGTGATGAGCCTAACAGATGTGCTTTGTCTGTGAACATCTGTGCTAGGTTGGCTGTGGTGTTTAGGAATACATTAGAGTGTCACAACCCTCAAATTCATTAAGAGAAATGTATTGATAAATAAGGCATCTTGAAACAGAATCACACAGAAAGGTTTTGGTACATTGATCAGGTGATGGAAGTATGATGGGATGTGGTTAGGAACTCAGGCTTGAGTTTGTCCTTATGAAGGGGTCGGTATTCAAAGATTCATCACTTGAAGCAACTTATACAACAGAAGTATAGTGAATTGTAAGAATTTACTATAGTAACTCTTTTAGAGCCAATGATGATCTTATCAAGGAAGGATAAAGTCTTTCCTATTCTAAGCACAATGTTCTTGCATATCATATCTTGTTTCTTTTCCTGCTCATACTAATCTTTTTTTTTTTTCAAATTACATTTTTCTGGGTCCCGAACCTTGCCATTGGCTAGTTACTTTGCCTTTACTTTGCCTGCTGGTTTAGACACCTATTATTATACCCCCAAGTTACCTTTTACTTTGCCGTTGACACAATTTAAATAGTTTTATTTTATTGTTTGTCAAAAAAAACCCAAATGAACAAAGAACCAATAACCTAGCATTATTGAGTGTGGGAAATTTGGAATGCTAAGAGATAGTGTCCTGTAAACATTATTTAATGTTTACAGGTTACACTTGGTCCAAGGTGTACCTGGGAGGTAATAGAAATGCAGCTGAAATGAAGATGAGTAGAATGCACAAAAGCAAGATGACTATCAGCCTATTGTACAGAATAATACAGAGGGGCTAGAAGGTCCTCAAACTTCAGCACACATGAACCTCAAGGGAAGATAAGGCTCATACAAAGTGGGCAGCAATGAGAACAAGGCCAATGACCACATAGGCCACATTTGAGACACATCATGGGGGTAGGGGATCTAAAGGCTGGATCCATTGGAGCAAAGTATATAGAAGACATAGAGTACTCTGATGGTACAAGATTTGGGCAAAAGATGGAAATGAAGAGGGAGTTGGAGAAAAGAGCCAGAGAGATCAGTAGAAGGAAGATGTTCATCACTGTGATAAATACTAAGGGAAACAATTTATAAGGAAGGGAAGATTGACTTCGGCTTGCAGTCTGGTCTCAGAGATCTCAGTAGAAAAGTAAGCTAGGCGCATTGCTTTGGGTCTTGAGCAAGGCAGAATATCATGGAAGTATCGTGGTGTCTCATGGTAGACAGGAAGCAGAGGAGAGCATATACAGAGGAAGGGGCCAGGTTAAGACACACCACCACAGGAAATCCCCTATCCCCCATCAAGGACCTGCTTGCTCTTATTAGGCCTTCCCAACTCAAGTTCCAGCAGTCCCCAAAAGAGCACCACCCATTGAACCTGTGGGAGATTTTTAATATTGAAGCCCAACAACAAGTCTGCAACCCAGGACTTGGTCCTTAAACTTGAGGGGATACTGAAGATGCCTGTAGGGCTAGGCCTCATCCAAAGAGCTGCTGATTGAGGAAGTCTGGGGTAGGACTTGAGAAATGTCATTTCCTAACAATTTCTTAGAGAACACTGATGCTGCCAGTGCTGGGGTGACACTTTGAGAACCGTTGTTCTGGGGGCATGGAGTTTCGTGGAGAAACTATCCAGGTTGGGGGTAGACAGACAGAATCAATCAGTGTGAAGGAGACTTGGCTCGATTGTGCTTCATACTGCTGGTTCTAGGGGTTATCTCCCCAAACAACAAAAATAATAAGGGAAGCACAGGGTTCTGTTGAAATCTCAACACATCAGACATGATCAGGCTTGGGCAATGGCTCTGCTGACTTTAGTGCTTTAATAAAAAAAACTACAGTGTAGAAAAAGATCTGCATTACTGAGTGATAAAAAAATAATTTAATGGAACATGGAAAGAACAGACTTTTTTTCCAGAACTTAGAAAAAAGGAAATAGCTTACCTGTTGGGGAGATTGTCCATTGGGTTGCTCTTGCTGTTTAACTTCTCTCCCTGCAATGACAAAGAAATGGAAAATTGAGGTCTGCTGGTCGCCTCCTTTTTATATCTAGATTGCCAGGGGAAGGTGGTGGGAAGCAGCACTTCCTGAGGGCCAGTGGCCATCAAGGGGATGGATTTCGTGATCTGGAAGAGAGAGCCCAGCAAGGCAAGGGGCTTGAGCATTGTAGACTTGAGTTTGAATCTCTGGCTCTCAGCAATCAATGAACAATTAGGGGGAATTTCATGGGTCCACTTACAATGAGATTGAAGTGGTATAGCACATGTGGGGTGGTGGTGGTGTTGGTGATGGTGGTAATTATTCAATAACTCGCAGCTATCTATGAGTTAGGCTAAATTGGCACAGGACCACAAAGAGGCAGACTGCATGGTGGTTAGAGGTTTGTGGGTGAAACGCCAGCGCTGTACATCAGCAGGAGAGCATTATGGCCACTCAAACAGTGATTAATAAGACTGCCCTAAACTTGGTGGGACCCACATGGCTTCATGATAATGGCTTATTCATAATATGAACCTTGCAGAGTTGCTGTTTGCATCCTGCAGCTGGTGCCTGATACATCTGAGAACTCCATGCAGGAGTTTTCCCTTAATTTAGGAGAGTCCCAAATCATTCCTTGAATTTTGCCCTTTCCCCCCACTTGAACTCATGCATAATCTTCCCCACCTTTGAAGTTTGTCCCCAGAGGAGCTATCTACTCAACATCCCGGGCAAGAAGACAGGAGGAGCCTGCACTTTCTCTGGACTGTACACACCCTTTCTCTTTGTTATGAATGGTTTTTCTTCTAGTTCCTTACCTTCTCTGTGCTCTGAAAGAGACAAGAACCTAAATAAACTGTGTGGAGGAATCCATTTTCTTGGCTTTGAGACCTCCCAGGGTCCACCAATGCTGCTCAGAAACAAGCCAAAGCCTGATTGGTTGTGTCTCTCAACAAGAGGATTTACTTGGAGGATGGAGATGCACTCAAGGGAAAGAGGTGAGAAGACAGAATTGTAGGGTTTGACCTTCTTCATGGAGGAGGTGGGAAAGTTTTTGGCAAAAGAAACATAAGGGGCAGTAGAAACACTGGAAAAAGGTGCAGCCAGTCCTATGCATCAAATGCTCTGCAGAAGACCGAAGACAATTTGAAAAACTGGAGCCCTCTCTTCACTTCACTTATATTGTATTCCTTGTGGAACAAACCCCAAGCCAACCTTTGTAGCCACATCCGTGTCTCTCTGGCATCAGGCCCTTATTTTGCCTGTGAGTAATATACCATTTCTACAGAGCAGCGCCTAGGCCAAGGCTTTAGTTTGAAAGGCAAGGAAACAGAGGCTCTGAAGGTTAGAAACTTACACAAGTTGAGAAGCCACACCTTGTTTCCTGATTTCTTATCCCAGAGAAATCGATTTCACAGTCTTTGCTTTAGTTTTCAATAATAAACTAACCTGCTACTATTGAGATATCAGCATAAGTAGTGAGAAGTTATTTAGCCAGTGGGATGTTAAGGATTGAGAGTATGACATGTGAACAGATAGCTCTCCTTGCCTTGCCAAGGAACTTGTGTGGTGGGGAGTCAGATAGTACAAACAGTGCTAAGTGCTTCCTGGGAAACCAACTGGATATGACAGACTTGAAAGATGAAAGATAGGACTTAGACTGAGCATGATGGCTTACTCCTATCATCCTAGCAACTAGGAAGATAGAGATAGGGGGACTCACAGTATGAGGCCATCCCATGCACTCCATTTGAATCATCACATGGCTGCCATTCCAAGCTACAAGGAAGGCACAATGACTAGACACAGTGGCACACATCTGTGAGCAAGCTACATGGGAAGCACAAATAGGAGGATTACAGTCCAGGCTGGCCTAGGCATAAAAAAAAAAGGCAGGTCAGTTCAATTCCAAGTCTTGCCAGGACAAATAAGAAACCATGAAAAGAATTATTAAAATTATTCTTGTTTTTTGGAAGCTGACCAATGGAAGGAAGGATGGTGAGTCCATACACAGGGCAGTGGTAAGACCATGTGCAGTTTTTGAAAAGTCAGACCCTGATTTCTGCATTTTGCTGAAGCGATGGATGGGAAGATGACATTGGGAAGGTGGTTGACAGAGCAGGCATCCAACTGCCTTCCAGTAAAAAAGAAAAGAAAAGAAAAGAAAAGGCCCCAATCCTCAGGGAGAGCAACAAAGCAGATAAAACCAGAAAGCTCAGGGATGTGAAATAGCTGACCCAGTAAGTGGATGATTTGGAAACTGAAGACTAAGGCCAGTTTAGATACTCAAATCCATAAGTGCCTGAGACAAGCAGGAATCAAGCAGGGACAGACCCAAGGTCATTCAGAGATTGTTTCAGAAGCATGCATGTCTCCCCACCACTCTGTGCATTTGTTCCTACAGACTATGAGTGAATGGGGACAGCAGAAGGTAAAGCACAAAGGAGCAGATGCCACTCTTGTTGCTCTTCCATTTTCTCCCACTCTCTTGCCTTTCCCCTTCCCTCTCTCTTTGCTTCTTGGCTTGTGTGGTGAGGACTTGGTCCTCAGCTGGAGGAACTAATCATTGAGAAATGATTGGATCTTGTGGGATCTAACTAATCAATGGGTTGACCCCTTGATGGATTCCTAATATGGTGTCATTACTGGGAGGTGCTAGACAACGGGGAGGTTTAGCCTAGTTGGAGGAAGGAGGTCGCTGGGGGTGTCTCCTGGAAAGATACACCTCCATACAGAAGAGGACCAGACCTCCTCACCTCTTGTTCTTCTCATCACTACTCTATGCATCACTACCACAGCATCTGTCATCACCCATGGCTGGGAGAGAAATTTCTGCACAAAAAGATGAGAGTCAATGACACGAACATTCACATGTGAGTCATTCACTAGTCTTTCCTTCCTTTCTTCCTTTCTTCCTTTCTTCCTTCTTTCTTCCTTCCTTCCTTCCTTCCTTCCTTCCTTCCTTCCTTCCTTCCTTCCTTCCTTCCTTCCTTCCTTCCTTCCTTCCTTCCTCTCTTCTTACCTCCTTCCTTCCCTCCCTCCGTCCTTCCTCTCTTCTTACCTCCTTCCTTCCCTCCCTCCGTCCTTCCCTCTCTCCCTCCCTCCCTTCCTCTCTCTCCCACTCCCTCCCTCCCTCTCTCCCTCCCTTCCTTCCTTCCTTTCCTTAATATGTTAAGCATGAATTGGCACCAATACTGGATGCAAGAATTCACTTTTCCTTGTGTATTATTCAAAGTGCACCTTCTGTTTCCCTCGGATGGGTTCCCCCACCCCTATCCCCATTCCCAAGCTGGGCCAATATCTGAAGAGAAAGAAAAGATCTCACGCAATGCTGCTTTCTCTCAACAAGCTTTGCAAGCTTTGCAACATCTTCCCTGGATACAGTTCAGCTGCGAGCCAGCCCTATATTCCAAGAGGAATTCCTGGTCCTCACACAGGCGCCTTTGTTGTCCAAGCTTATGAGGATCTAGCCACCATTTCACATAAGGAAATATCTTTTCCTTTCCTTGTGTGAAGTCATGATCAAAGAAAACCGTCATTGAAATCAAGGGAACAAAACCCTGATTTATATCTCCAGTTTCAGAAAAACGAAACAAGGAAGATCCTCATTCCTTAAAGCACAATCACCCACAAGACAGAGTGTAAAATTTGCTCATCGACAGGTGGATTTGACAATTCAGTCTGTGCTAAATTATCTGTACTTAGTATATGCCAAATTCAAAGCGATTCTTTTCTTTCTTTTTGAGACAGTGTTCCATTATGTAGTCTAGATTCCAGGCACAATATAGAGCCAAAGCTGTTACCAAGGTCTCCAGCAATCATGCCTGGCCTTGGGTCCAAACACTTGCCTGCACTGAGAAAATATGTATGAGAAAAATAGACCTATTTGAAGTTTTGGTCCAAAATGAGGGCATATCTTAGTCTTCTCAGTCTTGCCTGCAGATGTGTCACAACTTACAGAAAAGAAGAAAAAAAAGCCAAGTAAGATGGAAGCACTCTTTCTGTATCCTTGTCTGTCCCTTCCAAAGCTAGACTCAAACTCATAATCTTTCAGGTGCTAAGTATTTTAGCTCAGTACCAAGCACACAGAGGGTTTTCAATAAATCCTTAGCTAACTGGACCTGCCAATCTAGCCTCTACCTTAGATTTATGATAAAATGGTGGGATTGAGGGAGTATAGCCTAAGGAAAGCTTCCAAGGTTACAAAGTTTGATGCTAGTCAAGGCCTCAGGTATGACAAAGCCAGTATAGATTCCCTTGACCTTCCTGCAAATTGGATCTCGTGTCCTAATTACCTGGGATTCAGGATGTCATAAAATTAGTGTTATCAGCTTAGCTTCTTGGGCAAGTACTCTTAATATATTTACGTAAGACTGACACAGTGACATTGAACTTAAATTATATCATTCTTGAATGGAGCCGAGTAACTGCTTAAAGATAATAAAACATTTAAAAATACTATTCTTGGAGGATAGATTTTTAGAAATAAACACAAATAAATAAATAGTTATTTCTGCACAGGTGACTTTCCTTGTCCCTGAGAAACAGCCAAATCCTGAGACCAA
Source organism: Perognathus longimembris pacificus (assembly GCF_023159225.1). NCBI lineage: Eukaryota > Metazoa > Chordata > Mammalia > Rodentia > Heteromyidae > Perognathus > Perognathus longimembris. The sequence goes on from NC_063176.1 coordinate 38,173,722, forward strand.
GAATTTGCTCCAGGTTTCCATTCAGCACCATTGATGATGAGTTGGCTAGTGGATATCCTCAGAAAACAGAGGCCTGAACAGACCCTGAATATTTAAAATAGGAAAGAAAAATTTCTGCATGATCATCTCTAGAAATAGGTGTACGGTACGTATTTCCTGCCCTTATGCAGCCATTCAGTTTCCTTTCTAAGGGAACCAAACACTTAGCACACGTGATGTGTCTCCACTGGGGCACAGCATTTGTAGCTTGTCCAGGTATTATTTTTATCCTTTCTGAAACATTCAACTCCCACAAGAGGAAGCAACTTTCCAGAAAGTTGTTTTCTCCGCCTTTCCTTTCCTTCCTTCCCTTCCCTTCCTTTTCCTTTCCTTCCTTCTTTCCCTTCCCTTCCTTTCCTTCTCTTCCTTCTTTCCCTTCCCTCTTTCTTTCTCTCTCTCCTTCCCTCCTTCCATCCTTCCTTCCTTCCCTCTCTCTCTTCCTTCCTTCCTTCCTTCCTTCCTTCCTTCCTTCCTTCCTTCCTTCCTTCCTCCCTTCCTTCTCTTCCTCCCTTCTTCCTCCCTCCCTCCCTTTGTCTCTCCTTCTATCCCTCCCTCTCTTCTTCCCTTCCTCTTTCCTCCCTCCTTTCTTCCTTTCAATATAGTAGATTTCTAAGCATAAGCTGAGAAGGGTAGTTCTCAAAATTTTGCAGGTCAAAAAAAAAAAGCTTGTTTTTATAGACTCTAAAATCAACAAGAGCTCCACCTTCTGCAAGTGTGGAATGTAATGCGGAAACAGATTGTGGAAAAAGTTCAAGATTAATTAAAGTAGACATAGGTAACTGAAGGTAACAGAGTGCATTCAAATATGCATGACAAGCCACAGATCACAAGACTTTCTAGACAGTGGTGCAAAAAAATTAAAAAGTACAACCAAAGTAGAAGCTATTAGCCTACTTTTAACCTTCATTAGCACAGTATATCACAGCAAAATACAGGACTTATCTGCAACCTGCTTTGGGGTCATTTGCACACCTCCTGATAGTCTCTGACTGGGAAAATGTCACTAGCAAACTGGCTGATGTATTTTCTAGCTTCTCTCTTTAACAGTAGGATAAAAAAGCATTTTTCCTATGTCCAACAAGACTTAAAAAATGTTATGTCAACTGTGTTAAAAATGGTGCCTCTGCTTTGAGGAAGACATGATTATTACTCTGGTTCAGGCAGGTCAAAGTTTGCAAACCGGTCACAGCTTACCCAGTAGTGTGCTGGCAAATGTTTAACGAGTTCTGCAGGGAAGAAAGATGCTTGTTATACATAAAAGATGGGAGGCACACAGTGCACAAATAATAGTGAACCAACTTTAAAAAGTAACATTCCATGGAGAGCATTGATTTTTACAGCCTGATTTCAACAGTTTGGTCAAACTCTCTTATCTATAGGCAGCTTATGGTTGTAACTGATGAATTGGTATTTCTGACATGAATGCTGGTTGATAGTTTCATTTAAGAATTTTTTAAAAAGCTGGGCACCGGTGGCTCACATCTGTGACCCTAGCTACTCAGGAGGCTGAGATCTGAGGATCACAGTTTGAAGGTAGTACAGGCAGAAAAGTTGGTGAGATTCTTATATCCAACAAACTACTCAGAAAAAGCTGGAAGTGGTGCTGTGGCTCAATAGGTAGAGTACTAGCCTTAAGTACAAAGAAACTCAGGGACAGTGCCCAGGCCTTGAGTTCAAGCCCTAGGACTGGCAGAACAAAAAACAAACAAAAAACCCACAAAGAATTTAGAAGAAAGTAGAACAATAGACATATGTGGGAATTTTATTTGTTTATTAATGACATGAATACATTTTTGTGAATCAGAATAAGAGAAGAAAATTTGTCTTGATTTTTCATTTTATTTGTGGTATGTTATTGCCATGTAAGAACTTAGATTCAATAATTTGAACTTAATGTTCATGAACATTTTCATTTTTACATTCTTCACTTTTTTTTTTTTTTTTTGGCCAGTCCTGGGGCTTGGACTCAGGGCCTGAGCACTGTCCCTGGCTTCTTTTTGCTCAAGGCTAGCACTCTGCCCCTTGAGCCACAGCGCCCCTTCTGGCCATTTTCTGTATATGTGGTGCTGGGGAATTGAACCCAGGGACTCATGTATATGAGGCAAGCACTCTTGCCACTAGGCCATATCCCCAGCTCATCTTTACATTCTTAATTACAGACAAACAGCAATATAAGAAGTTAGGGCCCGACTTATAGCATTTGCTAGTGTCTGTGGTGTATACAGTCCTTGCCTGGTGAATTTTAAGCTAGCCCCGTTAAGTCATTGAACACAAAGTAGGATATCTGGCTATCATTCCGTAGTATTTTCTCCCACATGGGTAGCATAGGTAAAAATAACCTTAAGAACATAGCAAATGGTAGAATATTTAGGAAATAAAGTGCTTTGAGTTTATTCACTTCAGTTTTAGTATGACTTACTTAATTCCACTTGGATACCATTTTAAATATTAGTAAAATCTCAAAAAAAAAAAGTTCTGAAATTCCCAAATCCCACAGCTTGGTTTAGGTTTTTAAGTTCTGAGCTTGACGGGCAAATATATTTCCCAAGCAATTTTCCCTCAGTCACAGGCCAGTAACCTCCCATTAACAGTGACCCCAGGCCCAACTTCCCCTGCTGGGAGTTAATCAGTCTCAAGGCTGAGAGACTTGGCATGAATTTTCCAGGAGAACCCTGACATGTAGTGGACAGCATGTGGGAGATGGATTCCAGCATAGTCACATGACTTCAAGGTAGTTCTCAGGTTCCTCACGTGTGTTATGTTAAAATTATACTATTTCTCAGGGCAGGCATAAGGGTGAGAGGCAAGGTATACAAAGGCCCTTAAAGAATGCCTCAAATATGGATGATGTTCAATAGTTAGATATTTGTCATCAAGACTAACAAATCACTGTCAAAACTTCTGTTTCTGGACACAAGTAGGTGTCCACATTAACCAAACTGAATTCGATAGGGGTTCTAAATGGAAGTTTTTTGTTTTAAAAGAATAATAAAGCTGATGTATGTCTGTGTGCATTGCTCAGTTTGAGGTGGATCTGAAAAGCAATTATTTCTCTCCTGGTATAGTTTATATAATGTGCCCTGGCATTAGGAATGTTCATGAGGACAGAATTTGAAACAGCAGGACCTTTGAGTTTGAACATACTCTGCTGTATCAAGTATGTGAAATTTATTCTTCCAGGAGATCCACTAGTCTCGAATCAGGACTGTCACACAGAGAGATAGTTATTTAACTGCTTTCTATGTAGATGCCCACTGATGAAGATATAAACTATTAATTCTGGAAATGATCTATTAATTCTGAACATTAATGGTCTGCTGGTTAGAAAAATAAACTTAAGAAATTACCACTACTTGTGGGATTTGAGTATACAGGTAGCCTTCCCCAGCTCTGTAGGTAAGAGGAAAGAGAATCTTATTTGACCCCTAGTCTTGGATATCTTAGATTACAGACATGCATGATCATACCTACTCACCCCCAACCCATCACTGATATGTTTTTATGTTCTTTTTAAAATATTTTTGTTCCTGTGGTTTTACCCTGCTATCACTGTATCTGATCTTAGTATTCTGGATACTGTATATACGTGTATTAGAACTAGGGAAGGGAAAGGGATTACCAAAATCGAGAGACAAAGGATAAAAAGACAAACCATTCCAAGAACAATACTTGCAAAACCATTTGGTGTAAACTAACTGTACAACTCATGGGGGGAGAGGGAAAGGGGGAAGGGGGAACGAGGGAGGAGGTAACATGTTGAACAAGAAATGTACTCACTGTCTTACATATGAAACGGTAACCTCTCTGTACTTCACTTTGACAATAAAGGAAAAAAATGGAAAAAGAAAACAAATATTTTTGGTGCATCATACTATTTATAAAATATTGCCTTAGCAGTTTATGTGTACTAGACAAACAAACACAGGGACATATGATCCACACCAAACAACTTATTGACAGGTTTGCCTGATCCAAACACAGAAACGCTAATCTGAGCTTAGTCCTGTTTAAACCTGGACATGCCCAAGAATCTATGGAGGTAATCTTGTTAAGACAGGGATCTGGACTGAGCATATTTAGAGTTGTTCACCAAGCTCTCAAGTGGCAGCTCACAGTCCGGCGTGGCTAGGTAAGCCTTGCAGCTTGCACCGCAGCAGCGGCCTGCTAGCAGATGTGCTCTCCAACATCTGAAGTCCACACTCAGAGGCATTATTTTTGTGAACAAGGAAAGGACAAATAAATGAAAAGATTGTGTTAGATAATCACTCGGCTAATGTATGCCGACAATAATTTAAGCATCAGGCATTTTATATTAAAGATTATAGAAGCATGATGTCTAGGACTAATGAGGAGAAAGCTTGTCTGGTCTGAGCCACTGATACACCATTTTGACAGCTGAAAGTCAGCTGAAAGTTGGGATCACAAAATCTTCCTGCAATGAGTGGTTATTATGAAGCAAAAGAGGGAACACTTACTTTGCTGAGATGCTTTTAATTTTTCCATTGTCTCCCCAAATGTCCTATGTTTATTATGATTAAAGCACTTTAATAATATTGAGGAGATTTTCTTTTGGCTACTGCCTCTTACAGTTGAATAGGATAGCGCTTTTCAAGCAGGGGTTGGTGAGTTTATAGTGGTTTTGTTTTCACCATTTAGTGAATCACATTGTTAAAACAGTAAATTACAGTTTTACCTCTCTGTACATCACTTTGACAATAAATAAGAAAAAAAAACAAAAAACAAAAAAACAAAAAGCAACACTTAGAAACCATTTGGTGTAAACTAACTGCACAACTCTTGGGGGGAGAGAAGAAGGGGGAAGGGGGAGGGGGGAAGTGAGGGAGGAGGTAACAAGTAGAACAAGAAATGTACTCACTGCCTTTCATATGAATCTGTAACCCCTCTGTATCACACTTTGACAATAAAGAAAAAAAATAAAGCAAAAAAAAAAAAAGAGTAAATTACGCTAGGTACTGGTGACTCATGCCTGTAATCCTAGCTACTCAAGAAGCTCAGATCTGAAGATCATGGTTCAAAACCGGCCTGGGTGGGAAAGAGTGTGAGACTCTTATCTCCAATTAACCATCCCAAATGGAGAAATGGAGCTGTGATTCAAAGTGGCATAGCACTAGCCTGGAGCAAAAAGAGCTCAGGGACAGCCTTCAGGGTCCTGAGTTTGAGCCCCATGACTGACAAAAACCAAAAAGTAAAACAGAAAGTTCCTTGCTTATGGTACAGTAGGGTACAACTATGGTATAGTAAGTATCATATGCTACAGTAAATTTAGTTGGACAAACTGTATTTCCTACAGATGCCCAAATAATTTTTATTGCATGTCTTCTTATTGCAAATTAACCTTAACAATTTATCCACGAAGGGATAGGATATTGTCTCCTGACTGAAATTTTGTGGCTGCTTTAGCCAACAAAATATGGCTGGTCAGTTTGACCTGCTATAACCAAGTACCCTTACCTGGGTGGCTCGTAAGCACAAGAAGTTTATTGCTCACACTCTGGAGCCTGGAAGTTCAAGATCACAATGCCAGCGCAGTTAAGTTGCTACAAGGGCTTTCTTCCAAATCAAATTGCTCTATCTTTATTCAGCAGTTGTTTTTTTTTTTTTTAACCATTCTTGGGGTCTGAATTCGGGACCTGGGTGTTATCTCTGAGGTTCTTCGGCTCAAGGTTAGCACTCTACCACTTGAGCCATAGCACCCTTTATGGCTTTTTTTTTTTTTGAGTAGTTTATTGGAGATAAGAGAATCATAGACTTTTCTGCCGATGCTGACTTTGAATTGTGATTCTCAGCTCTCAGCCCCCTGAGTAACTAGGATTACAGGCTAGGATTACACCGGTGCCTAGCCGCAGATTTTTTTTTTTTTTATTAAGCATTCTAACCTCATTTAGGAGGGTTTCATACTCATGACTCAACCACCTCCCAAGTGCCTTCCTTCCTAACACTATCGTGCTAAAAACTGGTGAGAGTGAAAAAATATTTATGTTCATAAGTGAATTAATTTTATTTTTCGGACAGTATTAAAATATCAATTTTAAAATATTATTGAAATCTATAATTCACCACTTAATAGAATAGAGAATTGCATATTCTTGGACTATATATAGGTTTCTAAATATCATTGTCAGTTCAATGCTTATTGGAAGTAGATCAAATAAAGACAGAAGACTGAACCCACTCATTACTTTGGTGGTACTGAGGATTAACCTATGGCTTTGCAGACAGGCAAGAGCTTTACCCCTTGAGCCATACATGTGTCCCTCTTCATCTTATGGTCATACCAAGGTTTGAACTCAGTCCCTTAAACTTGCTAAGCCAGGCACTCTACTATTTGACCCACTCAGACAACCTCATTTTGGGTTGGCCTGGACTGTGATCTCCCATTTGGGCTTCTCTATGTTGCTGGGGTGACAGGTGCATGCCTCTGCACCCAGCCATTGGTTGAGGTAAAGTCTTGTAACTTTCATTGTCTTGGCTGGCCTCAAACTATGACACCTGATCTCTACCTCTTAAATAGCTAGGATTACAGGCCTGCGTCACCTCACCAGTGTTACTCTGTCATGGTGACAAATACCTGAGAGAAACAATGTCACAGGAAAAAGATTCACTTGGCTCATTGTTTCATAGATTTCGTCCCATGGTTGCTTGGCTCCACTGCTTCTGGGCCAGTGGTGAGGCAGGGCAATGTAGAGAAGGGGGTGTGGTGGAAGCAGAGTTGCTTACCACAGAGCACAGGGGAAGCAACAGGGCTAAGAAAGGGCTGTGGCCCATCCCCAGTGACCTGCTTTTTCCAGCCAGCCTCCACCTCTCAGTTTTCCACCAGCTCCCAATAATGCCATCTTAACAATCCATCCAGGGGTCAATTGATGGATTAGGTCACATCCCTCAGATCCAGTCACCTTTCAATGATTGGATCCTCTGGCTGGGTACTGAATGTTGAAGACACATGAGCTAAGGAATGAAGCAAAGAGAGAGAGAGAGAGAGACAGAGACAGAGAGAGAGACAGAGAGAGAGAGACAGAGAGAGAGAACAAAGTATCCTCTTTTTGAATCCTCTAGAGATTACCCAGGCCTACCTCCTAACAGTATGGGGATTCATCATTGGTGAGGCTAGAGTCTTCATCCTCTAATTACCTCTCAATAGTGTCACCATCTTGGAACTAAGCGTTGGGATATTTTATGTCTAAACTACAACAGAAGAATTAATATTCACACACATACTCACACACACTCACAGCATCCTCATATCTTCACAATTTCCAATTGATACATCTATAACAAGTTCTGTCAGCCAGGTGCTGGTGGGCTCCTGCTGTAATCCCAACTACTTATGAGGATGAGATCTGAGGACTGGGATTTGAAACCAGCCTGAGAAAACACATCTGAGAGACCCTTATCTCCAATTAACCAGAGAAAGAACAAAAGTGGAGCCATGGAAGTGGAAGCCTTGAGCAAAAAAGCTAAGAGATAGAATCTAGGCCCTGAATTTAAACCCCAGGACCATCACCAACAAGATTAAAATAAAATTAATAAAGGTATGGTCAAAGAAGTTATCTTTCTCCTTGGAAATGTTTGTTCTTGGCCTCCTCTACCTGGCAGTTCTGAAGATGTAACCCAGGCTGGAGCTTTTTGTTAAACAACAGTGAGAGCTCTTTGTATGAGGATAGCATGTGAAGTAATTAGCACAGTGCCTAGAACAACCCTAGTAACCCAGAAATGATGGGGTCATAGTAGGAGGAATTGGTAGCAGTCATCATAGAGAGACAATGTGGCAGGCATTCTTACATCCACCTTTACAATGGAGCAAGCCCCATATGAAGTTCAGTTTGTTTTGATGATTATCTACTTTTTCTTTTCTTCTTTCTCTTCCTATATCCTCCTAAGGCATAATTCATGTACAGTGAAATGAGAAAAATCAAGTACACTAAATGCAAAACTAAGCACAACTGTGTAGTATCCATCAAGATATATACAGAACATCATCCCCTTGCACAGTGAAATAAGCCAGCCATAAGACAGGTATCGCAGTTCTTTAAATGAGATGTCTAAAATACTCAAGCTCACAGACACAGAAAGTGGAGTGGTAAGGACTGAGAGAGGAGAGAAATCATGAGTAACTAATGACTCAATGGATAAAAAAACATTATGAAAGATAAGTGAATTCTATAGCATTGTACCAGACTGTGTTATGCACATTAAATGTGGCACAAAGGTAGGTTGCATAATTAGTTCTTATCACAATAAAAATAAAAAACATATACCATATTTTTCCTGCTGTAAATTTTATGTGTGTGTAGGTGGAGGGTATCAGTCCAGGGGCTTGAACTTGGGGCCTGGGCGCTGTCCCTGAACTTGTTTGCTCAAGGCTATCACTCTACCACTTGAGCCACAACTCTACTTCTGGTGTTTCTGGTGATTTGTGGAAGATAAGACTCTCAGAGACTTTCCTGCCTGGGCTGGCTTTGAACCATAATACTCAGATCTCAGCCTCCTGAGTAGCTAGGATTATAGGTGTGAGTCATTGGTGCTTAGACTATAGATTCTTTTTTTTCTCTTTCATTTCTTTATTGTTAAAGTGATGTACAGAGGGGTTACAGTTTCATATGTAAGGCAGTGAGTACACTTGTTACCTCCTCCCTCATCATCCCACCGCCCCCGCGCCCTCCCTCCCCATTCTCCCCCCCCACCCCATGAGTTGTGCAGTTGGTTTACACCATATAGTTTTGTATGTATTGCTGTTGCATTGGTTTGTCTTTTTATCCTTTGTCTCTCAATTTTGGTATTCCCTTCCCTTCCCTAGTTTCAAAACACATATATATCCAGGGTACTAAAATCAGTTACAGTGATATCAAGGGTAAAACCACAGGAAAGAAATACAAAAGAAAAAGGGCATAATTTCACATGGTATGTTGAAAATAACAACGATAATAAATCACTTGTTTCCATAACTTGTGGAGTTCATTTCACTTAGCATCATATAGATTCTTTTTTTTTTTTTTTTTTTTTTGGCCAGTCCTGGGCCTTGAACTCAGGGCCTGAGCACTGTCCCTGGCTTCTTCCCGCTCAAGGCTAGCACTCTGCCACTTGAGCCACAGCGCCGCTTCTGGCCGTTTTCTGTATATGTGGTGCTGGGGAATCGAACCTAGGGCCTCGTGTATCCGAGGCAGGCTCTCTTGCCACTAGGCTATATCCCCAGCCCCATATAGATTCTTATATGTACCATTATCTCATTTTAGGTGGATGAGAAATATTTAGTTTGGGTTTTATTTGTTTCGAGACAGGGTCTCACTAAGTAGCTATGCTGATTTCCTGCTCATGATGCTCCTGCTTCTGCTACCGGAGTGCAGATGTGTGCCAACCACACCCAGCTGAAATGTTCATTTTATGTCGTTGAATGTCTGCCTTCGTGCCCTAGCTCTTCAGAATTCTTTAGCTCACCACTTAAAAAATACTACACGGAAATACACATATGAATTACACATATTTTAACTATCAATGTTGTGGGATAAATGAAAAAAAATGAATGAGAAAACTATGGTTACTTTCTTGGATAAGGGAATTATGGGTGACCCTCAGATATATTATGCAACTTGTGTAAGCAGCACATCTGTGCCTTTCCCATTTATAAGTGAACAAGCAGTGATTAGCACCTTCTCTGTGATAGATCTTGTCAAGAACCGGGGCTAACAACAATGAATGAAAACATGTCACTGACCAGCTACTGGACTCCTTGATGTGGCGCCAGCACAGAGTTTTTTTTTTTTTTTTTTCCCAGCACACCACCAGTGCAAAATAAATCTGGTAAGCAATAGGAAGCTTAGTGTCCAATCCCAATGTTCCAACAAACGCAGGGAACATGGGATGGAATTGAATGGGAGAATGAGAGGCAACGCACAGTGTGTTCCTTGACTTTTCAAGATTCCCAAACGTGTGGGAATTCTGTCCTCTAAAATGTGTTACCATTCTTTAAGAGTTATATAACGAGAGAGAGGGGGGGGGGGAATAAAGGAAGGAATAAAGGAAAGAAGGAAGGAAGGAGAGAAGGGAAGGAATGACAGGGTCAGAAATCAATTCAAGGACCCCATGAATCAAACTAGGTTCTTTGTATCTATTTTTAGAGCAAGTGTATCAGTGTTCCCTTTCCAGTGCTCTGCAAGGTATTAACACATATAATTCTCACAACCATATGGAATACGTATTGTGACCTTCAGTTTCTAGATAAGAAACTACAGACACAGACACAATGACCTGCTTGAAGTCACAAAGGCAGTAACACATATGAAAGTTCTGATCTGGGTAATCTTCATTCCCATCTCTAATTCAGAGCTTACCCCAACCCTTGCAGGTGTGTGCTATGGCGCACTTGGCTCACGAAGCTAGTTCACAGTAGCTTTACTGCAGAACTCACCAGCGTTTGTAGTATTTTCTTTGCTTTGTCCTTCCTCAAGTTCTCTAGTGGAGCTAACCTCACTGAGATGGATAAATATTAACTTTCAAGTGAGCACCACCCTACATCACAGGCCAGAGTCTAAATGACAGAGAACTTTGGCCTGGAGCTGTGTCTTCTCTCATGCAGACAGGGACAGAAATGCAGCCTCATGTGTTTCTAAATGATGGTGCTGCCTTATCTCCCTTGCTTGAAAGGATGGGGTTGTGTCTTTAACACATATGACATTTTTTGTTGTTGTTGTTGTTTTGGCCAGTCCTGGGGCTTGGACTCAGGGCCTGAGCACTGTCCCTGGCTTCTTTTTTTGCTCAAGGCTAGCACTCTGCCACTTGAGCCACAGTGCCACTTCTGGCCATTTTCTGTATATGTGGTGCTGGGGAATCGAACCCAGGGCCTCATGTATATGAGGCAGGCACTCTTGCCACTAGGCCATATCCCCAGCCCCACACATGACATTTTAATAATCAGAATAGGGAATTCTCTTGGTTAACACGTTTCTGTGTGTTTGTGTCAAAAGTCTACATATATGTACAGAGAAATGTAAGAAACATAGACATGGGAGGATAAGAGTTATTAGAAATTATCAGTGCATATCTGTTTACAAAAAAAGGGACGCAGTCACCCCAACAAATGACAACACAAATCACATTGATTTGATTTTGATGAAACCCTCTGAATAATAATGCTTTTAATCAATTTTTACATCGATCACAATTATACACCAGAATACAGAGTAGGGGTCTATTACATAAATTGAAATCTACAAATTTTACAATGCTGCTTCTTCTTTTTTTTTTTTAATGCATATGACATTAAATCAACATTAGATAGGCCTGGATGTCTTGTCATGGTTCCATGTTGTAAAGGTCCAAGATTAAATGCCACACATGCATTTTTAAATGTTTTTTTTTTTAAAAATAATTACTTATTTATTGTCACACTGGTGTACAGAGGGGTTACAGTTTCATACGTAAGGCCATGGGTACATTTCTTGTACTATTTGTTACCTCCTCCCTCCCTCCTCCTCTCCTCCCTCCTCTTTCCTCTTCCCCCATAAGTTGTTCAGTTGGTTTCCACCAAATGGTTTTGCAAGTATTGCTCTTGGAGTTGTTTGTCTTTTTATCCGTTGTCTCTCGAACAAAGCTTCTTAAGGGAAAGAGACTCTTTAGCTCTCTTGTGACCCATTTTCTTTTGTTTTTCTCTTTTTTTGATTTATTTTCTTTTTTTTTACTGGGTTTAAGTTATTACACATATATCATAGTATACATTTTAACTTTCACAATGATAAAAATTATCATTCTACTCTACATAGCTTATGAAGTCTATTAACTTTTAACAATAATCATTTTCTCCATTTTGGATGATATGTATATTACGTTCCTTTTGTTTAGCAACATCTGTTCCCTCCTTCACTCACTACTTCCTTCCCATTCCCACCCATGAGTTGCTTAGTTCCCTTTCATCAGTGTCCAGTGCAGTGATGGCTGTGACTCATTTTCTTCCCCCAACACATCACTTCCAACTCTTCACCTGTGCTCGATACCACTGCTTTCATGTTGAGAATGTGTTGGATGTGCTAATTATTTTGTCTTGAACATTGTATACTAACTTTCCCTTATGGAAGAGGAAGACTTAAGTGTTTAATCTCTGTATCCACACTTGAAGCCCAGCTGCAAGATATATCTCTATTAGAAAAAGACTTGTTTTATAAAACATTATTCTTATTATATTAATGTTTTTCACATATAGGGAGTGTATGTTTAGCACCCAGCTGATAGAACTTTTATCAAAATGTATGAAGATATGAACATGCTCTGTGTGTGTATATGTATGTTTATGTATTTGTGTGTTATAGGGATTGGTGAGCTGAAGCAGGAGAAGGAAAATATGTTTTAGAAAGATGATATATGCTATTAAGTGTCACAAAGAGCAACAGTTACTTGAATAAAATTCTGATAATGTATTATGTGAAATGATTTCTTTTTTCTTTTCTGTGGTTTAGACCCTGTTGTCACTGTATTTGATTTTGGTATCTGGGTATTGTATTTACGTTTATCTGAATTAGGGAAAGGAAGGGGAACATCAAAATGGTGAGCCAGTGGACAAAGGGCAAACCAATGCAACAGTGATACTCAGAAGACACTATGTTGGAAATTTACTGTACAACTGGGGGCGGGGGGATGGCAGAAGGGAAAGTAGGAGAAAAATGAGGGAGGAGGTAACAAGTTTGACAAGAAATGTACTCACTACCTTATGTATGTAACTGTAACCCCTCTGTATATCACTTTAACAATAAAATTAAATGTTATTTAAAAAGAAGAAAATGGGGCTGGGGATATAGCCTAGTGGCAAGAGTGCCTGCCTCGGATACACGAGGCCCTAGGTTCGATTCCCCAGCACCACATATGCAGAAAACGGCCAGAAGCGGCGCTGTGGCTCAAGTGGCAGAGTGCTAGCCTTGAGCGGGAAGAAGCCAGGGACAGTGCTCGGGCCCTGAGTCCAAGGCCCAGGACTGGCCAAAAAAAAAAAAAAAAAAAAAAAAGTAAAAAGAAGAAAATGAGTTATCTTCCCTTTTCTTTCTTTTGAAAGCTCATGTTTGATGCAGTATGAGGCAGTTACCTGGCTCAGGGGTGTGACAGAAGCTGCTCAAGTTTGGCACCTTCAGATTTTTTGGTGGCTTTTCTTTCTCCATTAACCTTTGACAAAGGCTAGGTGCTTGCAGGGCGGGGCTGTTCCTGGTCTGGTCTAAGTGTTCCCCGCCCCTCCCCGTCCCCCCCCCCCCCCAGAATGATGACAGGTTTCTGAATGTCGGTAAATGGGTGGTTTCAGTGAAGCTTTGTCGGCTCCATTTCCCTGAAGGCTGCTGGGTGGCATGCCTGGGATTGCTTTGGTTTTGTGTGAAACTAGTAAATAAACAATGTCCCTTCCAGGTTGTGTGAAGAGAGAGCTGGGGAAAAATAGCCCCATCTACAAACAGGAGCCAGAGGCTCTCACCTTCAACATAACATTGATCAAGTGCTAAAGTGCTAGCATGGCAGAAGCAGATCCGGACCAAAGTGTGTGTGTGTGTGTGTGTGTGTGTGTGTGTGTGTGTGTGTGTGTGTACGGTGGGGCGGGGGGCAGAATTCTGGGATCTGTCCAGGACACTGAAATCTGTGGATTCTCATGTTCTTGATATAAAATGCTCTAGTATAAAAACAGACACATCCTTCCAAACACCTTATATCATCTCTTGATTGCTTAACTCAGATGCCTATGTTACATCTGCAGTTGTTAATGCTGTGTTTATGGAATGATGACAAGGAAAGAGTGTTGCAAATGTCTAATGTGTGTGTGTGTGTATGTGAATGCACGTGTGCATGTGTACAGATAGTGGGGCTTGAACTCAGCGTCTAGGCACTGTCCCTCCCCCCCCCTTTTTTTTTGGCCAGTCCTGGGCCTTGGACTCAGGGTCTGAGCACTGTCCCTGGCTTCTTTTTGCTCAAGGCTAGCACTCTGCCACTTGAGCCACAGCGCCACTTCTGGCCGTTTTCTGTATATGTGGTGCTGGGGAATCGAACCCAGGGCCTCATGTATATGAGGCAAGCTCTCTTGCCACTAGGCCATATCCCCAGCCCCACTTTCAGCTTTTTAATGGTTACTTGGAGATAAGAGTCTTAAGAATTCCTCTGCCTGGGCTGGCTTTGAACAGTGATCCTCAGATCTCAGCCTTCAGAGTAGCTAGGGAATATGGGCATAAGCTACCAGTGTCTAGCTTCAGACACAATTTTTTTAAAAAGTATTTTTAATCCACACTTGCTTAAATCCATGGACGAGGAACCTATGGATATGGAGGGCAGAAATAGGAAAATAAAGAACAGGTAATAAATCCAGTCTTGGATTAACTTGATTTTGTGTTAAGGGCAGAGGTCCTGACTGAAACCTAGGCCATTCAGCAGTGCCTAACTAGCTGTTGGCAGGGAGAATCTCAAAGAAAGAGATGAGCCATGTTAACCCCTGTGGAACAGTTTAGGGAAATCTTCCTCTTTATTTTTGGTATCTTTATGTTCTTAGGACCGGCTATTAGTTTCTTCTACATCCGAGTTAAACCGGCTCTTCTCAGAAGCAGCCCTCTCCTGCACAAATGAAGTATCTTTTGCCTTGTCATTCTTAAAAAGACAGAGAACATGTTCATAAAAACCTGGCAGCATCCAGGCTCCAAAATGCAGGAGAAAGTCATTCAGCCTTTTAATAGGATTTAGGAGAAAAAAAAAATCCTGGCTCCTTCTTTAACATAAATTGTACATCATCAGCAAATAAGCAGGTAGTTTTCATTGGGTTGTGACTCATTTGGGACTTCATTCCTCTAAGGTTGATGTGATGATATTTAAAGGCTTGGCTGAAACACACAAAACTCGAAGGTGACCTTGGAGCTGGCAGAGAATGTAGACTATAAAATAGAATGTGAGGCACAATGCTCACTTTTGGGGTTCCTTTCACGAGTTGCTGATATAGTACCCCCACATTGTATGACCTGACCGCTCAGTGCATTTGAGATAGGACTACAAAATCCCACAAAAGGAATGGCTTATATACAACAGTTGTTTCTCACAGCTATGAAGGCTGGGGGGCCAAGACAAAACACCAGCAGATTTGGGGTCTGGTGAGTGACCCTCTTTAGTTCCAGAATGTTCCTTCTCAACGGTGTCCTGTGTCTTCACATGGAGAAGGGCTAGTGAGCATTCTGGCTCAATTTTTAGATAAGGGCACAGATGCCATTCATAAGTGGTCCCTTCATCCAATGATCCGACGGAGGACCACTGGTCCCGCCTCCAGAGTTTTGGATTTAATGTAAGAATCGTGGGTAGAAAAACACATTCAGACCAGAGTAGTATTTTGTCAATCAGGTGGACCTGGGAGGGTGATGGGCTTCCTTTTACATGAGCAGAGTGTTTTGCTGTTGCTGACACACATGGAATGAGTGAGCAACACAATCCTCTCAGGTATTCTGCCAGAGAAGACAGAAAAATGGAATGATTTCCATTCGTAGCAGAGCACAGAGGATGGATTTCCACTTGGTTTCTGTGAGTATCACAAGGTTCTCCTCTTCCCCCATAGCTGAGACATCTGCTACTTGGGGGCTGGGCTGCTAGTATGGTCAGTGGCGTTGTCCTGTGCTCAGCGGGCCCTATGTCCTCTTCTGCTTCACAGGCAATGCTGGTTGTCTCCTACCCCTGGGCTAGAAGCATGCTCCGCAGGTACTTTCTCTTCTGCATCTTTGCTGTCTGGGTTATGTGGTTGATTAGGATTGCTGTTGTTTCTTTTACCCTCCTTGTTAGTATGTTACAGGCTCACCAATAAAATCCTTGAGTGAGTAATAGAGATCTTATAATAATGTGTACTGGCGTTCATTGTAAAGGGTGGGAAGGACAGACATTCTTGAACAGAGTGACACTTGATGCTACTAGGTGTACTCAGTCAGTGGTGCCACTCACTTTCCCTAAGACGCTTCATAGAGATTGAATGCTATCTCCTTAAAGTTCGCACCTTAATATCTGAACCTCAGATCCTGGTGCTGTGGTTTGAATGTGGTCTGTCTCCACTGAAATTCATGATGGAGTTTAATACTCATTATGAGGTCTGAGAGAGAGCAAGTGAGAAGAATTGTAATCTGACCAAGGTGCTTAGTGGTAGAATAACTTCTGTGAGGTAATTAGGACGAAATAAGTCAGTCAGAGTAGAGATCTGAGGCTGAATACTGGTGGTTTTTACAGGAAGAGTGAGAATGAAAAAGAGGGTGACATTGATCAAGATGCATTGTAGTTATAAACTGACATGTTGAGTTGAAACCCTTTGTTCAACTAAAAGATTAATAAACTAATTTATGTTCACCCCCCCAAGGTTTCAACATCAACAAAAGAAAAAGAATAAGAAAGATCAGTGAACACACACACACACACACACACACACACACACACACACTCCTTGTCTTTTGTCATGTGTGGTGGTGTGATACCTTGGGATTCAGCTTTCACTAGATACATCTCTTTGACCTTGGACTGTGAGCCAAAATGCACTTCTTTTCCTTCTAACTTGTCAAATCTGTGGTATTGTGTTATAAATAACAGGGAGTGGACTGACACACTCAGAATGCAACTGTGTTTGGATAAAGGGCCTTGAAAGAGGTAATGAGGGTAAGCTGAGGCTCTTAGGTAGAGCCATACAGCCTGTTACCCTTATAAGAAGCATTAGTATCAGACCAAGGGACCCCCACTGAGGCACCAGCACAAGGTACCAAACCTTTGGGTGCCTTGATCACGGACTTAGGGAAGCCTTTGAAGACTAAGGCAGGGACCGAACCATGTGAAGAATGTTCGCAGTTGTTGACAGTAAAAGAGCCCACTTAGGTCAACTTGGAGTTGTCTAATGTACATTCTCACTAGAAAAAGCAAAGCGATTCTGGGTTCAAAGACATTTTGTCAACTGGATTAGATAGTAAGCCAGGTCTCTGTGCTGGAGGCCTGCTCAAAGCCTTTACTGTGCAGAGGAACATATTATTGGCATGACTCAAACAGTCTGACTTGGTGGTATCTTCTGCAACACTGCCTCTTTTCTTCCATTACACTTCCAACCCCTTGTACACTCCTCATTACATTATCATATATATATTTCATTTATATACATATATTTATTTAACTTTATCTGAATCCTCTTAAAGCTTGCATTATACCAAGTGCCAGACATTTTTATTTTCTAAGTATGTGTTGAATCAGTTCATTCTCTGTGCTGAATTACTATCAAATCTTGGACTAAATTAACAATGCCTGTTGCTCAGTGTACTGCAAAGTCTTTCTCCACAGTACAGATAAGGCATTTTTTTCCTGAAGCATAGAAAACATATCACAAGGTGATCATGCTAGTTCCCTACTTGCTTCAGTAGCTTCCCACTATCACCACGATGCAAAGACATTTTTTATTTCTTATTATCTTGAATAAGTTTCCTCTGGGTTCCAGCTTTGGGTTTCAGCTTTGGGTTTTGGTTCATTGGTTTGGTTCCTGCCTACCACAGAGCCTTTGCTCAAATAATCCTTTCTACCTAATGAACTCACAGGAGGAAGTCTTTCTTTACATCTCTTATTGCGTCAAATCCCAATACATATTACATTGAAAATATATGTGTGTGCTATTTGGTTAACCTCTACAGGTAAACCTTATAACTCTTCTAGAAAAAAAAAAACCTGTAAGTTTGTAGAGTAGCTTTTGTGATATACTCCATTAACTAATTGATATAAGATTTGGAAAAACATTATTGAAACAAAATGGAAATAAATTTTGCAAAGAAAAACATAACATGAGCAAAAAATAAAGGGAAAGGGTTTGGGTCTTTACTAACATGTAGTTTTAAAAATACGTCATGGAGTTTAAGTTCTTGATCTCTATTTGAGTGTTTGACTAAGTATTTTTTTTAAAGAGAACTTTTTGATTCTGAACATTTCCAAATGCCCAAGAGGGTTTGTACAATGAATAGTCACATACCTTATCTATCTGCTTATATGTTTTTTTTTTTATTAAATTCTACAAAAGCTGTTCTGCAGGTCTAACTGTGATCCTTCTGTTGCAGACTGTATAAATTCTGATAGACCCTTAGGGAGACCATACACAAAAGAATTCCATCACCATCAACTCACCCGGATTTCTGGAAGATTAATTATGCTCATTGGGCAAGTAATAAATAAAGATGTATTTAGGGTCCAACCTTAAGTATGGTACTGTGAGGATAAAAAGACATTTGTAGGGCATTCTTGAAAAAATAATCGTCACCTGAGAAAATGGGAGAATCTATCACCAGTGGAATAATCACCAGTGGAAATCCTGAAAACTTTGGGGATGGTGGTGGGGGGTGAAGGAAAGGCAGAAAAAAGAGAGCTCAGGGCCAAGGTTACTTTAAGTCATATTGCTTTATAGAAATGGATTTCTTACGAAAACAGCATAGTATCAATGCATTTTCTTGACACAAAGACCTCGTTGTAAAAACATAGCAAATTATAAATAAGCATTTCCAGTGTGAACAAACAGAAACAAAAAGGGTCTGATTTCTTATCTAAGTTATATTTGCCATTAGTTTGTTCCTTACAGGATGGACCAACCAGCTCAGGTAAGTATTTGTTCCTTTAAGGACTAATATTAGCTTGATGGACTAAAGCCAAATCATTAATCCATGTATTATTTTTTTTCTTAGCAAAGAATAGGCTACTGTATTGACATGAGCCTGCCTTGGGTGAGCATGACCGGCACCAGGGGGCCTGAAGCTCCGGGCAGCATTTCACTCGAACCCATTATTTTCAGAAATTAGAACTGAGTAAGTCACGAATAAGACCGCAATTCAGTACACATGTTAATAATGGAGGAGGAAAAGAAATCATGTAAATGATCCAGGCATGGGCAGCTCATGGCTGTAATCCTAACTACTAAGGAGGCTGAGATTTGAGGATTGAGGCTCAAGGTCAGCTCACATAGGAAAGTCTGAGAGATTCTTAACTCCAATTAACTACCAAAAAAAAGCTGGAAGTGGAGCTGTGACTCTAGTGGTAGAGCCCTCAACTTGAACAGAAAAGCTCAGGGACAGTGCCTAGGCCCTGAGTTCAAGTTTCAGGACTGACATTAAAAAAGATCATGTACATGATAAGGCCACTTGTGGGGTCTGAAGGAAGTGTGTGTGCACGGGGCTCTGTGGAGTATACCTGTAATCAGTCCTAGCACTGGGCATGTAGTGGCAGCAGAATCGCAAATTCAAGGTTGGAATGGGCTGCACAGTGAAGCCTTGTTTAAAAACAACAACAACAAAAGAAACAAGTAGAGACATTAAAAATTGTATGTGTGTGTGTGTAACCACTTGAAAAGAACCAAACCTATCGTTCTATTTGTGCTACCCACGACTGGAGATTGTGTCTAGAAAGCTGAGATAATCTTCCAACTGAGAGATGGTCTTCAAGGAGGTGGTTCATACATGTACTTGGCGTGAGAACTTGCTTCTCTAAGACCTAAGTTCTTAATCAGATTTTCCAACCTGGGGTGGAGCCAGCAAGGGCTAGTGAGCTCATATCACAGGGTTTCTCATGTCCTTTAATTTATGCTTTCAACTCCCATACTTTTCTGAGCTTTTCTCAATATGTTTGCATTAATTTAACAGGGAAAGAAAATCCTCAATGATGATGATGATGATGATGATGATGATGATGATGATGATGAGAGAGTTGAAGATTTTATTTCTACATGTTTTTGGGAAACTGAGGCAAGAAAGAGTTTCAAACCAAAGCTACTGGGAAGTCAGGCATGAAGGACTTGGGAATGCTTCTGTGATGTGTTACAATTAGACTAAAAAATTTAATGTTGAAAGTGGCTGAAGTGATTGACTAATAATCTACTATATGGTTGTTGTATGACATTAAAAGAAACCAATTTCTCAGTTTGTAGACATTCAAGTTGTTTCCAAGTTTTGAGTCTTATGAATAATGTTTCTATAAACATTTGCATATAGGTATTTATGTGGCCAGATGCTCTTATTTTTCTTGCATATACCACAAGGAGAACTTATGGATAGTACATTATCGTATATTTGAACTTTAAGGGTACTATTAGGCTGTTTTCCAGAACGGATGCAACATTTTGCATCATAGTCAGTGATGTCTGAGAGTTCTAACTTTTTTACTTCCATGCCAGCACTTGTACTGCTGTTAGTGTGTGTGTGTTTGTACACACACGCACCTGTGTATTCTGGTACTGAAGCTTGAATGTAGGCCCTCATGTTTCCAGTCAGCTTTTTCATTTATAGCTGGCTCTCTGATGCTTGAGCCATACCTTCAGTCCAGCATTTTACTAGTTAGTTAACAATAAGCATCTTGGGGAAATTTGTGTCTTGGCTGACTTGAAACACTGATCCTTAGATCTCACCTTCTTGAGTAGCCAAGATTATAGGTGTGAGTGACAAGTGCCTGGTCTTAGCCATCTAAAGGGCAGCTGCTATGTATACTGAATGCCTCATGTAGGTATAAAAATTGTTTTAAAATTAAGTCCAAGAAGTCAGCAGTGAGCACACACATGTATCAATTCCTAGCTTCTAGGCCAACAACAGCTCAACCTGTTTATCAGGACACATACTATGTTCACTTTACAGATGAAGAAATGGAGGTCCCAGGTGAGGAAGCTCTAGAACTGGGATTTGAACTCAGGAAGGATCTGAAACCTTGGCTTTTAACCTATGTTGCCCCATTCCAGTGGCTGCCATGACATACAAACATCATGGCCTTAGCTGCTATTACACATGTAGAAATGTGAGGATCAATGCGAGAATCATATGACACTTTATGAACGTAATACACCGAGTAGTCACAAGTTAGGTGATGGAGAAACAGAGCTTTGTATCACAGTAATGGGCTGTGAGATAGAGGAAAAAAAGTGATTTCGTGTCCGAGGAGCAACCTGAAGGAAATCTGCTTTGCCATTGGGCAGGTTGCTTTGTGTACCATCCACTTTCTTAGGAAAAGAGCACATTAATTGTCCTAGGTTTGGGGGGACTAGTAGAAAGAAACATGTGCCTACCTTTTGATTTTAGCACTTGCTAGAACTAAGCCAGTTTCTCCTAAAGCAGCCAGATACATTAGTTTATTTTGTGATGATTTTCGTATCTGACATAAAATAGGCCCTTTCTTTTTCTTCTTGTAGTTGAGAGAAAACTATTTGGCAAAAGTAAAACCACTTCTATTTTTTTTGGCTGCCAGCACCAACATTTGTGGAAGTTGTTCATGCTCTGGTTGAAAAGTAGTAGTGGAACAGCAGTTGTTGCTCATTGGAGCCCCTTTCTAGAATCAATTCATTTTCCATCTGTTTTCTAGAATCTATTCTCTGTGGCATTGCAGATATAAGAACTATATCAACCAACCGCTCAAATTTGCAAGTATCTGCAAACACTCAAATTTGCAAATTCAATCCAACAAAAGAGGGATTAAAGAACTGATCATCTAAATAACTCATTCATAAGCCCTGCTATGGTTGTAATTTTCTGAAAGGAAACCAGTCAAAAATTACTCTGCCATTAGTGATTGTAGGCTAATGTGGAACAGAGATTCTTGCAGAAATCAGACATACAGAGTAGGATTTTCTATTACTTGATAACTGTTTACTTTGAGCAAAGGATCCTTGTAATCTTATCTTTCTCTTGAGCATGGCAAGCTGAACTTAAGAGGCTTATTCTGCACTTCGGTGGGGTGGTGGATGTGGATAAGACAGCAATTCTAGTTTTACTGCTTCTATTAATTTTGTGCTGGGCTTGAAGTGCTCAGGAGAGAAAGAAGAGCATTGTTTCTATGAACTGTACAGGGGAAGGAGGAAATGGCAGAAGGATAATTTCTCCATTTTAGTTCTTGAAAGACACCGCTGTGTTCATATTTCCTTCAAAGCCTAGCTTCTGGATGGAGTCTAAATGACATGCAACCTTCTTGGGTTTGTACATGGACAATGGAGAAAGATTTTTTTAATAAACCATTGAGATGTTAGTAGGAAGGCTAGGAGAGCTGAGTCTGCTGATAAACCTTCAATAACTGACAGTATCGATCCTTGACATGATTGAGCCTTGCTATTTTGTTCTTCCTGAAAGTACCAACTAAGGTCTTTTATGAGGAAATGAAAAAATGACTAATTTTCTATAAGTACTCTAATTTCTGATTTTGGTCTTTGTGTGTGTGTGTGTGTGTGTGTGTGTGTGTGTGTGTGTGTGTGTGTGTGTGTTGCAGTACTAGGGATTGAACTCAGGCACTTTGTACTTGTTCGGAAAGCTCTCTGTCACCTGAGTCATGTCTCAAATACTTTTTACATTATTTTGGAGGTCTATCTTTTACCTGGGGCTGGCCTTGGCCACATTCCTCCTGATTTCTGCCTCCTGTGTAGATGGGATTATTAAATTCTGAATTTTAAAGACATCTCTTAATCTTCAAGAGCACTGCTGCCATGAGTCTGAGGAGATCTGTGCTAACATAAATGTAGCTAGTTTGAGGAGTAGGGACACTGTAGAGACTGAGGGTTCCACACAGGCCTGGACTGAGTTCCCACTTCTCACGGGCTTTATCATTTCTAAACAGCCTACTCCTTTAAGTTGATGTGCATAAACCACTGACAGTGCCTGGCACATAACAGTTGCTCAATAAATGTTAGCTGTTCTTGCTCTCTGGACAAACGACTTTAGCTAATATCAGCCTGAAATTGATATTATAGAGTTCCCTACTCATCCTAAAACATGTGTCTGGTCTGTGATACTGACTGTCTTATTCAGACTCCATTTTCATGTGCTGAGTTTTTGACTATCCACTGTTGTCAGGTAGTGGGAACTGAAGAGTGAAAGCTGCCAAGGGGAAGGAAACCTTGATGCTGTCAGCCTGGGACAATAACAGGGGGAGCAAAGCAGAAGGACCCGAGGCAGGGAAGTGATGTAGTCAGTTTCAAGTGAGCTGAGTGATGGGGTCTGGGGCTGGGCAGGTGGACCTGCCCTGCAGGCAGGCTGCTGTTGGTGGCCATGTGCATATTAGCTGTGAGTGGGCACACCTCTGGATGCTGTCAGTGCAGGGTTAGCAAGCTCGAAGAGTGGCAGGAACTGTGGGTGAGGCGCCTGGCCTATACCGGCGCCCACTTATGCTTGGGAGCAGGAAGTGGCAATGAAGGTATGTGGGTTGAGCTACTGCACCTGGCTTGTATTTTATTTAAAGAAATTGAAGCATGTCCACTGAGAATCAGTGCCTCCCTTCTTCCCATTCCAGTTGGTAGATTCAGGACAGTGAGCATGGAGGAAGTATGGTCCCAGCAGGTAGGCAATAAGAGTTCACAAAGGTTGACTGCCTATATGAAGGGGACGGCCTTCTCCCCTGAGAATGGAGGGAATGGGGAAAGACTGACACGGAGACAGGGGTGCGACGTTGTGGGTGCTGGCAGGCCAGGAAGTGATGGTGGTCCGAGCTGAGCTTGTGCGGGGCCAGGGGCACATCCCACACTTCCTGCATCTGGTGGGATTCGGGCCAGGAGGCTAACAGCTCCACAAATGGTCATAAGAAGCCACCAGAGCCCTGCCCCGTAAGTAAGGCGGAGGGTCATAGTAATCACCTAGCAAAGAAGAAATTCTAGATGTTTCTCTTCTCTGATTCTGGGTTAAAGAAAAGGAGGCCAGAGGGTACAGCAGGTTAAGGGCAGTTGTCAATCTCTCTTGTGCTACAAACTAATTTTGTTTTCTTTTTGACCCCCAGAACCTTCTCTTGCTGCTTTTCAAAACTGAAATATGTCTAAACAATGTCCTCACTTCTTTTCCTGGTCCGCTTTACCCTTCCTCCTTCAGATTCTAGTCAATCGCTTTTCCCTCTGTTCTTCCTTTCCAGGCTACAGAGCACTGAAAGCCACAAGAGTCCTTGGATCTTTCCTTCGTCACTCTACAACTTACATTCCATTTTTGTTTAAGGATTATTTAATATTATTGTGTCTTGGTAGATATCATAAACCTGAAGGGAGAACAGGGATATGTTCACTTTGGCATCTGGTCAGTCCAAAGTAAAATGTCTAATATGTCATGTTTGGTAAATGGGATGCATATATTTACATACTGCTAAATCAGAACAACCAGAAGGCCAAGTGCCTGACATGTATCCAATCATCACCTTATTTCTGTATTTGACTCCTTGGTCTCTGATTCACTCTGATCTAAGTGGACTGAAATCATAGGTTCTTTGTTCCAATAAACTATTTAAATTATTCAGATTAAGTGAAGAGAGGTAGCAGGAAAGAGTGCAGTAAAAAAAATTTAGTGTAGTGGGTGCTGGTGGCTCATATCTGTAAATCTAGCTACTCCGGAGGCTGAGACTTGAGAACCAATGTTCAAAGTCGACAAGATTCTTATCTCCAATTAACCACTAAAAACTGGAAGTGGAGCTGTGGCTCAAAGTGGTAGAGCACTAGCGTTGTATGAAAGAGCTGAGGGGACAGGGCCCAGGTCTTTAATTAAAACCCCAAGATTGATATCCCCCCCCCCAAAAAAAAAATCAGTGTAGCCAGGCACTAGTGGCTTATGCCTATAATCCTAGTTACTCGGGAGGCTTAGATCTGAGGATTGTGGTCTGAAACTAATTCCAGTGGTAAATCCAAGAGATTTTTTTTTTTTAATTCTGCCAGTCCTGGTGCTTGAACTTAGGGCCTGAGCACTGTCCCTGGCTTCTTTTTGCTCAAGGCTAGCACTCTGCCACTTGAGCCACAGCGCCACTTCTGGCCTTTTCTATATATGTGGTGTTGAGGAATCGAACCCAGGGCTTCATGTATACGAGGCAAGCACTCTTGCCACTAAGCCATATTCCCAGCCCCCTCCAAGAGATTCTTATTGCCAGTAAACTACTAAAAACGCCAGAAGTAGAGTTTGGGCCCAAGTAGCACAGCACTAATCCTGAGCAAAAATTAGCACAATGACAGCACCCAGGCTCCGAGTTCAAACTCCGGGACTGGGACACACACACACACACACAAACACATTCAATGTATATCCTACGAAATTAGCAAAGTGGGAGAAGGGTTGGGTTGGGAAGGATAGGTGAAAAGATGCATTGGATACATAAACTGCTTTGTTGAATGGCAACTCTTTTGCACAACTACTTAAAGATAATAAAATATATACAAGAAATGGTTCTATCTAAAATTTTACTTACAAAAATAGCAAGTATATGGTGCAATAGAACAGCATTCAAGAATTTCATTTGCAAATTTAAGTTCTGCATTTGTGGAGGGAAATATGGCGGGTTTCAAAAAGTCTGCCATACTTTCTAATATAAGAAAAGTAAGAAAACTGTTTAATGTGTATTTATTGCATGAATAAGAATTTGTGAACTACTGGCATTTTAATTTTTTCATTAAAACTCTAAAAATTATCTTTAAGTTTATGAATACAATTCATCTTGATCAATGTCAGCCCTTAAAACATTTTCATCAATCCCTTGCGTACCCTTCCATCCCATCCTTCACTTCTCTTAATTTTGTAGCATAGACATTGACTTTTTGACTGCATTTCCTCTTACCCCCTCCTTGGGCTCCAAGCCACTAGAACGATTTTGAGCTCTAAACATTAACAAAAATCTAGTTGGACAAGCAAGTTAAGATTTTTCTAAACAATGTCATTTTGACTGTCAGCATTCACTAAAGCTTTGATAATAACTGGCTTCTCACAAAAGGAGTCATCAGAAGTAAGGTAGCTTCTGGCGTAGTCTATAACTGGGAAATCCAATGCTTCATTCCTAATTCTGCACACTCATACTATCCACATTTTCCAGGGACAGATTCTCTTAAACATGATCATTAAGTATAAAACAAATTGCTAATTTTTGGAGCAGGAAAATAATACATTTGCAAATAAATTTGAAAAGAAAAGGCATTGCTCCTGAATTGTCTACCACCTTTGCAAGGTAGGTAACTTGTGAACACATGAAGCTTAGTACTATATGGTAGGCAAATATTTTTCCATGTGCCACCCAAAGCAAACACATGAAAATAGAAACGTCAAGGACAATTATAAAAGATCTTCACATTTAAAGACACAGAACCCCTTTTCCTTTTGGACCCCTCTATAATTTCACAGAAACACACATTTTTAAATAGTTCCAACTGACAATTCCTAGCAAGGAAGTATTTCTTTCCTTTACAGTGAGAACTAAGCATTTTTTCTTACATTTCTTTACTCTGAAAATATTATAAAAAGTGACAATTAGGAGGTGTTCACATGATTGCCCATGGCAGACATTAAAAAAAAGAATCCACAAGCAAGTTCATCTGATGTTGCCCTTAATTACCCAGATCCACATTCCCATTGATAAAAACTTAAATAGCTAGTAGAAGTGATTATCCTTGTTAAAAATCAACACGTTCCAGTTTAGGCTGACAAACTATCTCCCAAAGCATCATAGTGGTGATATTAACCATACTTGGCCAAATCTTTTAGGGGGAAATATGATTATTGCTCTTATAACAAATCAGGTAATGAATGAGTGTACAATCAGAGAAAGAAGGGCCAGATTACAGCAAATATCAGCTTTTGAGATTCAGGGCAAACTGATTCAAACACTCCATTCGGTTGTCAATTTAACATAGTTTTCGTTTTATGAGAAAGTGCAGGGATAATTCCAAGAATACTATCAATCTGACCTACTATTGTTCTGTCTGGATATAACTTAAAAGAGTATTGGGAAACTGCCTTTTCGAGGTGTGTGTGTGTGTGTGTGTGTGTGTGTGTGTGTGTGTGTGCGTGTGTGTGTGTGTGTGTGTGTTTCTGTCTTCAGGCTTGAACTCAGCCTAGGTGCTGTCCTTGAGTTTCTTTTCCTCAAGGTTAACACCCTACCACTTGAGCCACAGTGACACTTCTGGTTCCTATGATTTAACTGGAGATAAGAGTCTCATACACTTTCCTACCCAGGCTGGCTTCAAACTGTGATCTTTATATCTCAGCTTCCTAAAAGCCCCTCCAGCACCTGGCTCCAAGTACTTCTTAAGGCGAGTATATACAGAGTGCAAGTCTGGGCTATAACAGAGTTAGCACTAATGTAGTTCCATACCAGGAACTACAATCTTGTCAACTTGGACTTGTTTATTGTTGACTTGGAATTTTGTTGAATTGTGGTTCAATCACACTTCTTCTGGTTTCTACCTGCAGCACCTGAGGGTTGTTCTCCTTGGCATGCCCCCATCCCCCACATACTCAGTCTCTGTGTGAAAAGAGAGTCTCAGGAAGTTTGCTGAGAACCAAATTTCTGCATTTATGAAAAGAACACTGCAATTACTGAAAGGCAGACTTACAACCCACTGAGGGGAAAGTATATAAAAACACTAACTTGTTTAACAACAATCCCAATTCTGAGACCTAAGTGTTTTTGTCTTTCCTTGCTGTGCAGATGAAATGTACAAACGCATTAGATAGATACCTCATTGTCAACCCACACAAGAGTAGCAATAGGTGAAAAAAAATGGAAAGAGTTTAAACTTGATCTAAACATGCATGAGTCTTGAGATTTTAAAAGGAAAAAATCAAGAAGATGGTAAGGTAAAAACATGGAAATGTAGCCCAGCACCAGTGGCTCATACCTATAATCTTTGCTACTCAGGAGCCTGAGATCTGAGGATCATGGTTTAATGCCAGCCAAGATTCTTATCTTCAATAAACAGAGAGCTCAGGCCCAGCATACACAAACACACACACACACACACACACACACACACACATACACACACACACACACACACGGTGTAAATGTTTAGGATATGGAAAATGTTTAATTGAACTAAATGAATACAACCCTGGAAACAAGCAGAGAGGAGAATAGTTTCTAAAAGACAGAGGCTCATTTAGGTGATGAACACCAGATGCCAAATGGAGCCCAGTAGAGACAAAAGTGCTTTGATTAGCTTCAGGGGAGGAGGAGGGGGAGAAAACAAGCACTAGAGGTGACAGAGTAAACACAGCTCTGCAGACCAGGCAACTCCCTAACCACCTGGGAGAGGAACTGCTGCTGATCTATGACAAGTCACCCTACACCCCTATTTCTGTCATAGGAGAATACTTAGGGTGAATAGTGATCCAGAGGCTTCTATTTGACCTAGCTCCCCAACATAAGGCAGACTCCCTAAAGCACTGCTTTGGGTCCACAGTCAGGCCAGGTCAGCCACATTCCTGTGAGGCATTGTCCCTGAAGCATTCTCTGTTAAAGTGGCCAATGGGTAGCTGAGAGGCTTGAGGACAATGGAGGAAATCACTGAAATGACCACTGCAAGAAAAGTACTGTCAAATAGAGACTCCACTTCTGGTGGGAAGTTCAGGCTGTTATTCTGCAGTGAGAAGCAAACTTACTGACACTCCATTCAGTCCAAAGTCCATTTCACCCATGTACCTCAATAGATGGGTGCCTCTAAGTTATTCTTCCTCTGTGTGTGTGTGTGTGTGTGTGTGTGTGTGTGTGTGTGTGTGTGTGTGTGTGTGTATACTGCTGGGTGGGTGCCAACCAGGGTGTAGGATCCTTCTCTACCCTGAATTACATTCTTGCCTCTTGGCTCTGAAGTCTGATTGAAACCTGTCTATTGTTTTTTATCAAGTTTATTATTGGACGAGTCCAATAAAAAACAAAACCCAAACACAAAGTTATTCACAGATCCAGGGAGTGCTAGAGGAGATTAAACGTGTAGAAAGAATGGCTCTATTTTCAACTTAGGGTGATGTGACTGGTCACACTGTTCGCCTTCTGGACCTCAGTTTCCTCATTTGTGCGATGGGGATAGTGAATCAAATGATCAAGGAAGCTCTTCTAGGATTTAACCTACCAGAATGTATGTGGGCTGGGTTCTGAAAAGGGAGCAATTACCCTGAAGAAATTTTCACAGATGTGGGGGTGTTGGTTCATTTTCTCTGGAGTCTGTGTTCTCTGATTACACTTTTGTAATAGAGATTGCAAATGTCTCTATTTTCTTCACTCTCCTCTGCTTGGAATTTAGAGCCCCAAATATTTCCTATTAGGTACTTAATTGTAATCATTACAATTTTATTAGAGTGAAACATTAAATGCATTTTTCTGTAGCTTTTTTTTTCTTTTGGTGGCAGTTCAAGGGCACATAGTCTTGGTTAGCTTTCTTGCGCGCAGCTGGTTCTCTACCACTCGAGTCACTTCTCCTGTCTAGCATTTCACTGATTATTTGAAGATGGAGTTTTATGGATTTTTTTTTAACCTGGGCTGGTTTTGAATATTGGTTTTCCACCTCAGCCTCTGAGTAGCTAGGATTACCAGGTGTACCAGTACAGGATTACCAGTACCTGGCTTTCTATTTAAAAAAACAACAACCTAGGAATATATCCATCATGTTACCAGTGTACATTTCATTTTTAAATCAGTCCACAGAGCATGACACTGTATCTACAAGTTGAATTTAAGCAGTATATATTGATGACCTATGAATTATTGTTATTTTAATCACAAACAAAACTGCAACAAAATGGCTTGCATACCAGGTTCTAAAATTAATTTGTGACACCTCCTCCCTCATGTCTCACTTCCAATCAGTTTTGAAAGGCGATCTCAGGATCTGATCACAGGATCCCACTTCCTCTCACCATCGAATTTCCTCTCTGTTTTTTTTTTTTTGCCAGTCCTGGGGCTTGGACTCAGGGCCTGAGCACTGTCCCTGGCTTCTGTTCGCTCAAGGCTAGCACTTTACCACTTGAGCCACAGCACCACTTCTGGCCTTTTCTATATATGTGGTGCTGGGGAAACGAACCCAGGGCTTCATGTATACGAGGCAAGCACTCTTGCCGCTAGGCCATATCCCCAGCCCTATTTCCTCTCTTTTTATGTGGAGTGTCCACATCTTCTGGTGCAGCAGATCTGAATATTTCCTTTTTGTTTGTTTTTGTTTGTCCTGGGACTTGAACTCAGGGCCTCGGTGCTGTCCCTGACCTTTTTCCACCCAAGGCTAGCACTCTACCCCTTTGAGCCATTTTGAGTGCTACTTCTCATGGTTAATTAGAGATAAAGAATTTCCTGGACTTTCCTGCCTGGACTGGCTTTGAACTATGACCCTCAGATCTCAGCTTCCTGAGTAGCTAGGATTACAGACTGTGAGCCACTGGTGCCCGACAGATGTTAATAATTCTTAATAATGTCTTTCCCTAATAAAGCTTCCTGATTCTAACAATGCATCCAGAAATGCATATCTTATGATTCTGGTTCAAAGCCTCCAGTAACTTGTCTCTGTTGTTATGTTAAAGACCACTGGCCATTGTGGTTCTATCATCTATAATTTGCTTTAAGATAAGGCAGCCTGGGCAGTTTGGGGTTTGGGAGTGTGTTTGTAATCTGTACTGTAGGAAGAAGATGAAATTACATCCTTTGTGATAGCGAGCAAGGGTGAGAATGTTATCAGGGGGCTGCACTCCAAGGGTGGCTCGTACAGTTTTGTTCCCTTCTTTATCTGCAATCAGCACAAAGGACTTTTACAAATTAGCAAATGAGCGTGAGAAACTGTTTTTGCCTTGGTGACACCTGGGAAGCAAGGACTGGCTGGGAACAGTGTGGGGTGTGTGTTGTTCCCACTCCTGTGTTACATGCCAGGTGGAGGGAACCAGGGTGTGTGGGGAGAGGGCTGTGCCCTCCCTAAGGCTTCCCAGTGCTCCTTTGTGCAAAGTGCTTCAAGCACTAGTTCCAAGCATTCTACCTGCTTCCACACTTAGGAGAGCTCATTTGCCTCCAATGAAAGATACAGAAGGGGTAAGACGATGTCGCCAAGCTTCCAGAATAAGAGGCATGGTTCGGAACATGAGGCTGTGGCAGTACCTGAGGCCCTGAAGAAGGAGATCGTTAGCCCCACCCATGTCTAAACCTCAGAGGTGTCAACAGCCACCAAAGGAAGGTAGGAACTCCCCAGGTTGCAGGTCAGCAGAGGTCAGCTTACCCGCCTATGCCACCGAAATTCTACCGCTTCACTGTGTGCTGTAGATGCTTCCTAGGCACCTTCTACCACCCCCCCAGCCTTCTAACACAGCTTTGCTTTCCCTCCCTGCAGCCTCTGCTGCTGAGGTCCCACCCATCTCCCCCCCCCCCCCGCCCCCAGCTGCGGTCCCCTCCTGGGGAAAGCTGCTCTCTCTGTCTCTCAGTCAGGGCTCTTCATCCATTCCTCACAGGGAATGGCACTCTCCTTGAAGGCAAGGCAGGATGTGGTGAGTGTTGGGCTATTGGATTGACACTTGTTTGCCTAGGAGACCTTGTCTTGGTCTATTTGTTCACCTTCCTGTCTCCAGCACCTGGCTCAGGGATTGGCCACCATCCACACATGCTCAATAAGAGAGCATTTATATTGGATTCTACTCAGCACAAATGGAAAAACAACCCCCTTCTCACCCCCAAATAGAACTTTGATGGGGCTAGATTCACCACTAGGAATGGGTGCATCTCCATCGGGAAAGCACTTCAAGGTGGTGTTTGTTTTTGTTTATTCATTTGCTTATTTATTTATTGAACAAGTATTCAAGCCAGCCCAGGCAGAAAAGTCCCTGTGAGACTCTTATGTCCAATTAACCAATTATCTCCAAGTGGTAGAGCTCTAGCCTTGAGCACAGAGGCCTGGGGCAGTACCTAGGCAGTGAGTTGAAGCCCCACAATGAAAAAAGAAAGCATTCAATTTAAGAAGCATTTAATGGGGGAAAACCATGAAAGAGGTAACAATGATTGAGATGCACTGTACTCATACATTGACATGTTGAGTTGAAAAAAAGAAGAATTTAAAACTATCCCCAAGTAGGCATGCAAGCAGATCATTTCATGATAAGGAAATATATTTAGTTAGAAATTCAAGGGAAGTCCCCTGTGGTCAAGCTGGAAAGTTCTTGCTGTTTTATGTGGCTTTATCAAAGGTAAAGGTGAGATAAGCTGAGAGAGACAAGGTAGATTGGACATCCTCTAATTCTATCCTTTACTCCTGGACCCTGTGCTACTGCTCTGGTTCAAACTTCTCATTTTACATTCCAGAAAACTGGAGGCCACAGAGGCCCAGAATCAGACTCATTCAGCATTTCCTATATGCAGACTGTGCTAGGTAAATGTACCATACAGGAAGTAGTGTCTCAATGTTCCAACCAAGGAAACTGAAATCCAGGGGGATTAGGGGACATTCCTGAGATCCCACAATCAACACCAGGTCTCAATGCAGCTCTCATTCCAACCTCTGCCTGGACAGCCAGGCCTGACTCCTAGTGACTCACATCTTTGATTCACACAAGAAATGTGGTCAACCAAATACTTCACGAGAAAAGCAAATACAACCCCTTGCATCCAGGTTGGTTTTAAAGGGCTCACACGAAGGAAATAGATGATGGGTACCTGCACACAGGGGTGAATAATTTAATAGGAAGAGAAGCTCAGGACACACACGATGCTGTCCTTGGGTGCAGATTCTGATGTTTTCTGACGTATGGATGTGGGTGCATGTTTTTTACAGTTATCTCTGCCAAGCACTCCAGTGGTAAATTTTCTAATTTTTTTTGTTTGCTTGTTTTGCCTTGTGTTTGTCTAGTTCACTCATAAAGAACAAGTGCCTGTCAAAGGTTGTGATTTCAGTCGTTTCACCCTCTATAGCTCCTTGGGCTCTTTTTTGGATGATATAAAAGTCATGCTCTTTTGCTCCATTAAATCCTGGAATCAAGACAGGGTATGAGTTAAACAGCCCTCCAGCTTGCTCCACTCCAGTGAGCTGTGACCTTGCTACCTTCCTGTTTTCAGGCAGACCTCCTTGGAGCCCCATGGTGGCCTGGGCTTGGGCACCAGGAAACGATGGCCTCTTCTGGAGAAAGGCAACAGTATACCCACCACAGGGCCTCAACTCAGCTGAGCCTGTGGCTTGGGGATCAGCCTGGGCTTGGGTTGCAGTGCATTTCTGCAATCTTCATTACATCCACTCCTAGAACCCTTGGCTCCC
The DNA here is from genome assembly GCF_023159225.1 of Perognathus longimembris pacificus. NCBI lineage: Eukaryota > Metazoa > Chordata > Mammalia > Rodentia > Heteromyidae > Perognathus > Perognathus longimembris. Next base: position 38,206,717 of record NC_063176.1, read on the forward strand.
TTTAGCAAAACCAAATCCCACTGATGATCATAAAACCTGTCCTGTCAAGTTTAAAGGAGAAATGTAGATAAATTGTACTCTGCAAACCAAAATCTTGACATTCTAGCCAATTATCTCGATTTTATGATTCTCTTTAGAAGCGACTATAGAGTGACATTGGACATGCCAAGTGAGTAGAAAAACAGGATTCAAAGCCATGTCCTTCCAGCTTGAAAAATGTTAGCGTTCAAAGTGTCCCCACCCTGCTTGTCAGTGGTGAGCCAACCCTACCACAAGGACAAAACTGCTCTTAACTAGTTTAGTCAGAGTATAGGACTGGGGGTTGGAGATCTGGGTCCTTATCCCAGGTTGCTTCAGCTTGCTTGCTTGCTTGAGTAGGTATGTTCGTGCCTTCCTCTCTCTGGGACTTGTTTTTCTTATCCATAAAATGTAGTGTGGAGCCAGGGGCTGGTGGCTCACGCCTGTCATCCGAGCTACTCAGGAGGCTGAGATCTGAGGATTGTGGTTCAAAGCCAGCCCAGGTGAGAAAGTCTGTGAAACTCCCATCTCCAATTAACCATCAGAAAACCAGAAGTAGAGCTGTGGCTTAAAATGGTATAGCGCTAACCTTAAGCAAAAAAGAGCACAGGGACAGTGCCCAGGCCCTGATTTCAAACGCCACAGCCATCAACACCACCAACAATGAAAAGTAGTGTGGGGCTACTAAGACTCCTTTCAGATCATGATGCTGTTATGTATGGCCAGTTGTACAGACAAAACTTAATTAGCCAGGCTCTTGTGGTTCACACCTGTAATCCTACTCAGGAGTTTGAGAGATGAAGATCAAGGTTTGAAGCCAGCCTGGAAAGGAACATCTGGGAGACTCTTATCCCCAGTCAACCACTAACAATCTGGATTTGGAGCTGTACAGCATCAACCTGAATAAAAAAGCTAAGGGACAGTGTCCTAATACCAACACACACACACACACACACACACACACACACACACGCACACACACACATATGCACACATACATGCACAGAGACAGAAATAGACTTAAACTTAAACATAGATTTCAAAAAAGGCAAAACTCTATCCATCGCTTCAAAAAAAGGGCCATATAATATCTTACAACATTTGAAATATAAAGTGTGGTTTGTTGCTATTGGGAGTGAAGAATTCAATAAATTAGCTGGGAGTATAGCGGAGCAAGGTGTCAGTTCTTCTTGAGGCCTTTCGAGTTTCCATGAGCTAATTACTTAAAAAAAAAAACCAACATAATCTTTCAAGTATCTTTCTGAGCTTGAACAATAACAAAGCAAGATTGGTTTGATAATCTCTTGCAAAGGTCGCAGAATGTTTTAGTGGACACAAATGGGCTTTGAGGCTTGGAGCTGGTAGCCCTGGGTTCAAAATCTTGGCTGAGGGCTGGGCAGATGGCCTAGTGGCAAGAGTGCTTGCCTCGTATACATGAAGCCCTGGGTTTGATTCCCCAGCACCACATATATAGAAAATGGCCAGAAGTGGAGCTGTGGCTCAAGTGGTAGAGTGCTAGCCTTGAGCAAAAAGAAGCCAGGGACAATGCTCAGCCCTGAGTCCAAGGCCCAGAACTGGCAAAAAAAAAAAGAAAATCTTCGCTGAGTCACATCTTCAAGTCCCAGTAACCTCAACTGAGAAAGGGACAAAATAATTCTTCCTATATGGATGTCATAGGGTGTTTGGGAATGTCTAATAAACTGAAGAATAACATGTCAAAAATGGTTTCATTCTACATAACTGCCTGCCCAAACTAGACTACTCTTTGGGATGTAAAGTTTGAATCAACTCTTAGTAACAATTGCTGGACTTCAAAGTGTGAGAGCAGCTGCCTTAAAACAGATAGACAGACAGATACACCGCATTACCAAAAGGCATCCCTATTTAGTAGTAAAGAATTCAAAAAAATTGAACTGACATGTTGAATTGAAACCCCTGTAAGCAACTACTTATGATAATATTATTATATAATAAAGAATACAAAACTAATGTCCCTACCTGAAGGTTGGGAAAGAATTGAGAACTTGGCAATCTGGAGTTTCCTTCCTTCCTTTCTTCCCTTGGAATTCCATCTGACATCAAGGCCTTGAGATTGTCCTCAGATTAGACTTTTCTCCCCCATTCCCTCCATTCCTACCTTCCTCATGCCATCCTGAGGTGTCTGCAGATCCTCACACTTGGTTGCTTGAGTTCAAGGAGGACAATGTTCTCCAGACCATCATGGGGCAGAGCTCATGTGTCCATCAGTCTCATCCTGCTTTCTCTTTCCTGTGAATTCCTCTACTTACTTTGGGACCCAGGGAGCTGACCCCAGCCTCAGGGCCTCCATCCGTGTGGCTCTCTCTGCTTAGAAAGGTCCACTGGCCCGTGCCTGTGTCAAAGCATGGCATTCACTGCTTCTAAGCCTCCTTATTGTGGGCTTTCATGTGGAAATGCCCAGACTGCTTTTCCAACAAGCTCCCAGGTGATCTTGAGGTAGGTGCTGGTCAACGGATGCTACTCTCCACGAGCAGTAATGCTCAGCGAGGGGAAAACGGGAGAGTAAGGACAGATTTTGGAGACAAACAGACACAGGTTCCTGTGCACATCATTTTTATCACGTGTTTGTGGTATGACCTGTGACAAGCAATTTTCCAGTTCACAGTGGGAATGTTACCTATTTCATAGAAGTGATTTGAGGAACTTTTCAAGTATTCACAGAACTATCTTTTCAAATCTTTTTCTTGGTGCCCCTAAACTTGTCATTTTTGTCCTCATCTCCCATAAGCCAGGGACCTTATTTCTCCTTAGTGAATCTTATTGCTTCAATGGTGTGGATGCATATTCATACACACAAGATAAACTATACATTCTTGGAGAACACATCATATCTTATTTTAATTCTTTCAGTCTGTAAATTTAAAAAGTCTTCTTAATTTTTTTCTTCATATGAAACTCTGAAATCCAGAAATCCAAGACTGGTTCCATCGTTAGCCAGTTGCATCCTCTGCCTAATCCAGATGAACATATCTGGTTCTCAGTTTCCTCATCTGTAACGTAGGACTTCTACTTGAACCTCAAGTGGTCAAGAATACAGTGAGATTAGTTATAAGTGGGGTGGATGTAGAAGATTTTGAAAATGGCCAAAATTCTTGGCTGCTCTCTGAATCCATGACATTCTCTCATGTGACTCTGCAGAAGTAGGGTCTATTTCTCCATCTCCTGGATCTTAGTTGGCTTTCTGACTTGCTTTTAAAATATACTGGAGGAGTGAGTTGAGTTTAGGCCTCAAGGGGCCTCTTTTTTACCCTCTTGGAACCATGTAGAATCAACAGGTGGCCAGGCCTGGGCTATCTGGTGAATGATGACACTGAGATTCAGCTGCCCCCTGGTACTCAGGCAAAACTCAGAAGAAGAACCACTTTGGTCACCACAGAAACAAGAGGGAGCCTGTATAGGGCAGTAGACTCACTCACCTAGGCCCAGGCCAAATTGCTACAGAATCAATCATAAACTACGTGGTGCTTGTGTTAAGCCATTATGTTCAGGATACTTTGTTACATGGCAATAAATCACTAATAGTGTATATATGAACAAACTTCTCAACAAACAATGGCCCATGCCGAGATGGAATTTGTGATTTAAGGGAGGATTATAATTTTGAGGCCAGTCAAAGCAAAAAGATAAAGGGATATAACAACAGGCCTTATTTTGACCAACGTGGAAATAAAAGGCTGTTCTGTTGCCCACTTAACTGATTTTAATAAGCCAGGGTGTTTTTACTTCCAGGAAAATTGAAGGTACCTTACAGAGAAGGTAAAGTAGCAGTTCATCTTGACCCCACTATCACATATATCTGAGTCTATGTAAAGAAACAATAAGCTGTTGAGAACAGGAGCATAACTGGCTCATTCTTTAATGGAAACCTTTTTTGTGTGTGATGGAAATAAGGTTTGTGGGGAGCAGCATCACTGCAAACAGCAGAAAGATTGCAAAATGTGGCTTATGTTTCTCTACCTGGAAAAAACTATACTTTGAGATGACTTGAATATTTACATCAGAGACCAGCAACACCTACCAGTGTTTTTGAACATCTAAAATTGTAAAGCAAAAACCCATATTGTTTCCTTAAATACCTGCTGTATTGGATTCATTTTTTTCCCTCTTTTCTCATGTGGGATTTTGCAACAGCTTCCTTATGTCTTGTTTGTACATTCTCTCTTCCTATTCCTCTCATTGCAGCCAGGATGAACTTTCTAGAATAGAGATTTGTTCTGCCTGAAACCCTTCAAATGCTTCTCCCAATTGTAGGATCCCCAAGGACAGAGAGTATATCCAAGCCCCTAACTGACTGCCTGGCATTTTTGGTTCAACAGGCAAGCTGCCTCCCAGGCCAGAGAGAACTCTTTGTGTACCCAATAGAAGAATAATCATTGCTGGGGTAAAATCTGAGGTATAATATTCCTTTTTTCTTATATAAATAATATTCACTACAGCTGAGGAGTCTCTTTCTAAGATATCTAACAACTCTTATCTGCTTCATAATATTCACCAGCTTAGTTTTCAGGTATGTTTTAAGATAGGATCGTTTTTATTAGTATATAAATTATACTAAATAATGGGCTTTTTGTGACATACATATGACATACTTTCATCATACTCAATCCTCATTGCTGCCACCTTGTCTCTTTTCTCCCTTCTTCCAAAATAGTCCTTTTTTATCTTTTATTATTGTTATTATTAATTACTTAAAAATCTAGATAGGATTGGATACTTTTTTTGACACTACTAAAAATTCCAACCTATGTAGATCACAATATTTACAGATAATAGGATCAGAGTAGATGAAATATTTATTATCTTCAATAGTATTTATGGGATAACCAGAGCAAGAAAAACTCCAACTGAGGTGGGGATGGTGGGTAGGGGGTAGTGGAGATAGGAAGGAAGAATGTTTAACCACAGTCACTCTAGAAAGATTACACCTGGGTGACCTGTCTGATCTAAATGCATACCATAGGTGAGGCCTAGACCAATCCAATTCTCCCCTAGGATGGACAAAGAAGTTTCCAACTCTTTTCTTCTAGATTTGTTGATTGTTTATCTGCAACCAGACAATCTATCAAAAGAAGAAAGAAGACAAGCAAGAGGATGGGGCTGTTAACCAAGACCCCCCAAAGAAAGCTAGATGGAGGATTACAGGAAACATTCTGTAAGAACTTCAAACTCCATTCAGAAGGATGAACCCGTTCCTGGGAGGTTGGTATTCAGTCACTGGAAGGTGGAGTCCTTTCCAAGAAGCACAGCCAATGGGCTCCTGGGGGCGGGGCAAATCGAACACCAGCCCAGGTCTGTGCTTGGGCGGGGTCTAGATTCTGGCCGGACCCTAGCCAGGTAGTGTTCCCCACGCTGGGAGAGCTGCTGGATGGAAGTCAGGAAAGTATTCCATTTTTAGGATAATGGAACATGTTTCATTGATGAGCAAGTTTTTGTTTTAAGCTTCAGATACAGGAGTTCCTTAAAGACGGAGAGGGCTTTAACGTGTCCCCTCCACCCTTCTTAATAGTATTAACTGGGAGATGAAATGATAGAATGATACAGCACGGAATCCACCATCTTTAAAAGCAGCAGACACCTGAACTTCTCATTCAGGTCCCCGATATTTCTCTACTTTCCTCCAGTGATCATTTCTCACAATAGCTAGGTTACAACCACCGGGGACATCCGCACTAAGAACCCACATTGAGTTCCATCATCAGTCTTGGCAGGCAAGAAATCAACGCTCTTTCTGTCATGATTTGAGCCACTTTCATGGAACATGGACCGAATTCATTGTGCACATGATGGAAAACAAAACGTTTGAAGTTCTCTACATGGGGCTGTTTAGTTTTATTTCCTTTTGAAGGTTAAGTACGGTGGAGACCTATTGATTTCTGCCTCCTATAACTAGAAAAACTCTTTCCGGAGTGGTTCTGTGAAAGCCCCACCTACCCCCTGCCGCCAAGGTCACCCAGACCCGAGTGACCGACCTGGGGAATCTTGCCTCATCATTAAGTTTGTAGCAGTTTGTGACCATTTAACTCTTTGCCCCTGCCACCCTCTTTGTGCTACTAGGTGCTGCCTGGTGGCTTCGTACCCTTTGCCCATCGTCAGCCCACCCTTGTCTACCATGCGGACGCCAGCACCCCAAATCCTAGGACCCAAGGACATGTCCAAGAAACCGTGAGGGCGATCACATTCCACTTCCGTCTCATTAAAAAGAAATAACCATGCGGGTACTTAAACATGCGAGAAGGGGTACTTGGAAATAAGGAGAAATCCCTTGCAGGCTGTGAAATTCACGGCCCTGTTGAAAAGTTCATTAAGTAGGGATTTAAAAGCAAAAAAAAAGCTTCCCACAACCAATTAGATGCCAAGGTTCACAAATATCTTAGCTTGTAGCTTAAGGACTTTACATGTGTGTATCTATCTATCTATCTATCTATCTATCTATCTATCTATCTATCTATCTATCTATCTATCTATCTGTATATATATATATATTTTTAAAATTTAATTTAATTTTTTTCCTCCCCTTTCCCGGTTTGATCCCCTACCGCACTTTGTTGAATACTGTGACTTTTTCTGGAGTCATCAAAAGGCGATTTACTCCGCGCCCTCCCCCCCTTCTGCCCTCTCCACTCCCTGGGCAAAAGCAGATCAAGGGATAGGAAGCCCCCACTGCCCTCCTCGCCCCAAGCCGAGAGCACTCGGGCAATCAGGCACCAAAGCCAAGTTCCGCAGGACTCTAGCCCCCGTCCACCCGGCAGCCCGGCCCGACGCGCGGGCCCCGACGGTCCCTACCTGGGGCGGGATGGCAGCGGCGGCGCCGGGGTCGCAGCGCCCATGGCTTCGGGAGGGGCTCGGGCGGTTGCGCTAGGAGACGCGGGCGGCTCAGTGCCCGGGACCCGGCGCTCTCGCCGCCTCTGCCCTGCGCGCGGTCATTGGGCCCGTGCGTCACGTGGCCCGGCCCGGGGCGAACCTCCCCGGCACGCGTAACCCTTTACCTGCGCGCCCAGGATGCATGGGCACCCCGAGGTCCGCGCCCTCCCCGGTCTCCCAGAGGCGTCCCCCTGTCCCTGCATGCTACCCGCTTGTCCTCCCTGGGAAAGTTTTGGCGCCGATTGGTGCGTGGTGCTTCCTCCCAAGAAGGAGTTGCCTCTGATTGGCGGTTTCGGGTAAATGCATCTCCTCCTGGCAAACTAATTCGGGCTCCCCACTCTCGGTTCTGGCGTTGGTTGCTTGGACCTACTGCGAGCACTGCCCGTTCGCCGGCTTTTATGGAGCGATGGCCAGAGAGGGAGGAGAGGGGGGCCGCCACCAAGATAAACCCTCGGGAACTGCACTCATTTGTCGGGTCCTCAGGGGCCCTGTGGGAACTCCGGCGCTCCTCGTCCTTGCTCCCTCTCCCTTTTTCCTTTTCCTGGGTGTTGGAGCGTTCTCTGCAGCAAGCCATCTAGCCTTTTGCATTCCCGTAGCGATTGCAATTCGTTGCCTATGAGGCTGGAGAGCTGGTTGCTTAATCCTAAATTTTATTTAAAGTTTGGGCTTTTCTTTTTTTTTTTTTAAACACTTGAAGCGACTGTGGGGCTAAGCTAGGAAAATAGGTTGAGCAACGGCGCCACCTAGCTCACCCCCCAACCCCCTTTACTGTTCATCGTAGACGGGGAGTTAGGTTAAACGAGATAGTACTTACTACCCCTAGCCTTTCGATGCTGGTGGTTCTGGCTGCATCCACAGGCATTTAACACACTCTTGTTCAATTTCTAGTCTACAGGATTCTGGTACATTTATCTGTGAAGTTATTCTGCCCCCAAAGGCATAGGTATTTGTCTTAGGTTTTAAAATATGGTTCTCCAGCAGAATTAGGGCCATCTAAGGGGCTGAGGACTCAATCAAAAGGACTTCAAAAGACTTCCTTTTGCCCCCTTTCAAAAAAACAACAACAGGGCTGGGGATATAGCCTAGTGGCAAGAGTGCCTGCCTCGGATACACGAGGCCCTAGGTTCGATTCCCGAGCACCACATATACAGAAAACGGCCAGAAGCGGCGCTGTGGCTCAAGTGGCGGAGTGCTAGCCTTGAGCGGGAAGAAGCCAGGGACAGTGCTCAGGCCCGGAGTCCAAGCCCCAGGACTGGCCAAAAAAAAAAAAAAAAAAAAAAAAAAAAAAAAAAAAAAAACAACAACAACAAAAAAACAGGAGATGGAAGTGTGTGTGTGTGTGTGTGTGTGTGTGTGTGTGTGTGTGTCACACGTTTCTGGCTTTTTTTGCCAGTTAATCAGAGATAAGAGTTTCGTGGACTTTTCTTCCCGGCCTGATTTTGAATTGAGGTCTTCAGATCTCAGCCTCCTGAGTAGCTAGGATTACAGACATGAGCCACCAGCACAAGAAGCTGTTTTTTTGTGTTTTGTTGTTTTTTTTTTAAATCAACCACTCTACTGCTCTGGAGAATTTCCTCTTGTGCTCAAGTAGGTGGCTCAGCTAATGCTTTCTATAAAGCCAGAGGTGCTGTTCTTATATGTTACCACAAACTACTAATGCTACATCATTTGTCATACCAACACACTAAAAACAGCTCTCTGTATGTCTAACTCATATTTTGTGCAGGTCACTTGGAATACCAAATGGAGATCTTATGGAAAATATAGAGGGGGAAAAAGCCCTATGTTTTCTTGATGTTGACAATACCATGATTCACATTTGTTTCCCCAGGTGAATTCATGTTTCCATTGGCATATACATTGTTCCAAACTAACAAGGGTTAAAGCTAATTTGTTTGAGTGGGTTTGTCAGCATGGTTCCAAGTTTTTCAAATAGTTCTTTAAAAAGAAGGCAACTTTTTTTTTTTTTTTTTTGGTCAGTACTGAATATTAAGCCCAAGGCTTTCTGTTAGGCAAGGACTCTGCTGCTTCAGTTATGACCCCAGCCATAAGAAAAAAAAAACAAACAAAAACAAACTTTTGTTTGTAGCATCAGCTTACATTTATAAAAAGAAAACTCCTTTATCAGAGGCACCAAGGCACCTGAAAAGACAATATGGGTTGGATTATTTATCTCAGATTTCTCCATGGAGTAGACAACCTATTTCTGATTGCCAGAACCAATATCTTCTTTTAATGCTAATCCTATGTTTTCCCTCACGTTCATTTCCTGTCCATTTTACATTTAGAACTCCACATCTATCTAACTTCAGTTGGGACTGAAATTATTTCGTTTCCCCCCCCCAAAAAAAAAATCAATGTAAATTACTCATGATTTTAGCATTCTTTCTGCCACTGTCCACAATCAATTTCTTACATTTTTTATCTTAGATCGTATAATAGATTCTTCAAATCTCCCAGTTTCTGGTCTTTCCACTTTGACTTCACCTGACAAGCCAGCAGTGAGCAAAAGCAGTGAGCATTCATGGCAAAATGCCTTCCCAACACCTTTTCAAAACCTCTATTATTTCCTGTTGGCAAGTTAATAAAGTCTAAAACGTGGCACAGTATTTGAAGTCATCCAAAATACACTTCAACTCTATTTTTCCTCATGAAGCTTCCTTCATTTGAAATGCCCTTTGACACTGATGGCTAACTTCTATTTAATTTCAAAGCCTCAGCTGTCTCCCAAACTGGAGTTTATCATATTTTTTTGATTTTCCCAGTTTATTGCTCCTCTGCCATGCATTTTCTACACCTGGAATTACTTCCTTCCTTCCTTCCTTCCTTCCTTCCTTTCTTTCTTTCTTTCTTTCTTTCTTTCTTTCTTTCTTTCTTTCTTTCTTTCTTTCTTTCTTTCTTTCTTTTCTTTCTTTCTCTCTCTCTCTTTTTCTTCCCTCCCTCCCTCCCTCCGTCTCTGTCTCTCGCTCTCTCCCCCTCTCTTTCTTTCCTGCTAGTACCAGGGTATGAACTCAAGGCCTTGAATTTTCACAGCTTGTTTGGATAATAATGCAGAACTAATTTTTCAAATCATCCTAGGGCCTAATATAATACCTTAGACATAGCAAGTATGCCATATTTGTGGTATTCTTGACTATGAACAAAGACACAAGTCCATGTGCATGAAATGCTTTTATGCAAATATTGGAGATCAACTCCAAATTTTCTGTTGAGAATTGGAAAAGTATTTAACTTTCAATTGAAAGATATAGCTTGGGAAGAAGAAAGCTATAACTTGGAATTTAAGCAGGAATTTCCTGCCATCGGTGATGAACTAGTTTGCAGTGGGGGTAAACTTTAAACAGAGGCCATGCATAGATGAGGGCAGTAGGCTCAGCAGGTAATATTTATGGTTTATTTATTTATTGTTCTTGGTGGTACAGGGGATTGAAAACAGGGCCTTGAGATTGAGGTACACTCTCTTCTTTTTTCCAGATAGTGTCTCTCACTTTTGCCTTGAGACCAAGATTCTTTTGGTCTAGCCTGAGACCACGATTCTCTTGCTTCCTCTTTTGCAGTGGCTCAGACTGTGGGTGTGCTACCACTCCTAGCTTATTTTTTAGACAGTGTTTCACTTTTGTTCAGGCTAGCCTGGAATCATGATCCTCCTATCTCTGACTCATTATTATTTTAGCCCTTTGATTTTTTTTTTGTATTTTTTTTTTTTTGGCCAGTCCTGGGCTTTGGACTCAGGGCCTGAGCACTGTCCCTGGCTTCTTCCCGCTCAAGGCTAGCACTCTGCCACTTGAGCCACAGCGCCGCTTCTGGCCGTTTTCTGTATATGTGGTGCTGGGGAATCGAACCTAGGGCCTCGTGTATCCGAGGCAGGCACTCTTGCCACTAGGCTATATCCCCAGCCCATAGCCCTTTGATTTTTAAAGTCTCCTTGAGAATGATTTCTTCACAATAGAAGTGAAGTTTTTCCCAGAATATTGGCTACTTATTATTTAAGCTCCCTAGTGCTATTTTTTAAGTGTGTGTGTGTGTGTGTGTGTGTGTGTGTTTTAGAATTTTCAGACCCTAAGAGGTTAAAAACAATGGGGCATCTTGTGGGAAGACTTCACTGGGTCCCTCTGACACTTGGAGAGATTTATGAGTAGGATGAGTCCTTGGTCCCTGTCCTTCCACCCTGCTATCCTAAGCTTCAGAAGCTCACTGCCTTTGCACTTGCACAGGGAACTTGTTTTCTTGTTGAGGCTGAAATCCTAGAAAGCATTTTATTGACTGGTGTACTCCTGGTAAAATACATATTCAGAGGAATATTTGTTGAATGAATTTAGTAACTAATGTGTGTGCCTGAAAAACCTGGGGATTTGCAGCAACTTTCAGTGTTCTGTCATCTCCAGGGTAGAAAAGAGGTTAGAGGTCATTGTCACCAAGTACGACTGAATTCTATATTATAATGGACTTGGGAAAAGTTAATAAGACATGGATGGCATACTGCCATCTTGTTCAGCTTTTTTCCCTGATCTTCTATTTCTAGGCTTTGTCTTCAGTAAATAGGGAGCAATAATAGCAGCTAACAGGCCTGCTGTGAAGATTGCGTGGCTTAGTACCAGCAAAGCTCTGAGAAGAGTGCCTCGTGCGTTGGTCATAAACACTTGGCAAGTATGCATAGAAGCCGTTACTCAAGGTCTCTAATCAGTTCTGCCAAAGACAGGGGATGAAATCCAACAGCTCACAAATCCAAATGGTTTATCTTTTATTCATACAAAGAATACATACACAAGACTGCATATTGTTTGAAGACTGAAATAATTTTCTAGTGTAACAACTCTGTAACAAAATTTAACTAAATGTAACATTTATGAAAATATAAATCTCTGATTAGGTAATTCTTCCCAACAATACAAAGTTTACATAAAAACATTCAATGTGAGCTATCAGTTGCAAACAAGTTAGGGGGAAAATCATTCAAGTCACTTGTTATACTCTATTGGCTTTTACATAGAACATTCACACACTACATTTAATCCATCTAGGCATTTAATTCTCAGAAACATGGTGTGGAGGTCCCACTGACAGTGAAGGGTGTAAGAATGGATTGCCTGAAGAGCTAAAAAGTATCGACTCACACAATCTATTCTGGGGAATCTCACAATATGGGTCTGGGCTGGCAGTTAAACTAGGAGGAACATAAGGAAAAGTCTTTCACTATGGAGAAGGGTGTTTATATCTGAATCACATCTTCCCATGCTTACATGTTAAACTTCTTTGCAGAGAAAAATACATTTGACTTAGGTTCGCCATGGGCTGGATCTCTTGTTATTTCCTGTAGAGGTGTATTGTTTTCTCATAGTACTTCCCTACATCCTTTCCATGATTCTTTTGCTGTCCACAGAAACAACACATTGGGGAAATTAAAGTTATGGCTCGGGGTACCTGATAAGTTCATGGCAGAGCAGGACAGGAAACAAGTCCCTTCCTTATTCATTATTCTTGCTAAAGACATTGTCACCTTCAAGGAAAAGCAAACCAAATTTCCACTGCTGGCCTTCTGGAAAGTTATTCAAGGATATTCCATGTGGTCGATACAGAAGGCAGAAAATCATCTTCCCTTCTAAGGTATAATACTTTCTTTCAAATAGGTAAAAATCATTAAAAGAAAAGAAACCATTTCACAGATTCTGTTTAAAATGTGCAAATCAGGCTCAGAAGGGGCCTTGGTCCAGGAGTAAGACAGATAAAGAAGCAAGGTAAGAGGGTGACAAACAGGATCAATAAAGAGCCATTGGACACCCTTCAGATTTGTTAAATAGTTTAGCACAAGGACAGGCATATTTAGTTTGTCCCCAAGTATTTGGTCATCTATCTGCTTTTTTACACACAAAAAGAGAAGGAATGTAAGGCAATGTCACCAGTATTCTAGAGATGGCATGTTAAACAAGCTTGCTTTTTGTATTTCAATTAAGATCTACTTCTGTGATTTAAGAAATCATTTAGGCTACCATACAACTGACTGACTAGTAGAGATTTTTGTTAGGACAACAATAGAAATGAGCAGGTGTTTTGATTACATATGTAATGCCCTTCCTGTACTTCTTAATACTCAAACACGAATATGCATTTCAAAAAAGATATGAAAAAATTGTGGCTTGTTATTAAACAGGTTCATCTGCAACCCAAGGAAAGAGTTTAAAAATCAAATATTCTGTTATACAGAAACTCTTGCATGCAATTGTTGCAACTGTATTGTAATGAAGACAGACTCTCCATGTTCAATAGCCCTATGGTTGGTAGGTAGTTCTGGCCCCAATCAGTTCACAGTCTCCTATTTTGTGTCGTGTATCTCTTAGGAATTTAGGACTACATATGGGCATTTTGTTACATGATGTTTGCACCTTTAGACCTCTTATCTGTAGACTAGGTTTACACAGTTGTCAGGATCAGAAAATGTAAAGAGAGATTAAGGCTGTGTTTTACATATCACATACTCATGTGGAGTCATACAGCTCTTTGTCTTCAAGATTTCAACTGGTTTTTGTAGTACTAATTCCAATCCACATGGTCCCCCTGCAGCTCTCTCATCTGAACTGGTGGAATGCGTTATATGCATCTTAGTATACAGCTAATTGTGAAACGCTTCTCTTTTTCTTTTCTAGACAAAATACTCATTTAAATGCCACTTCCAGAAAATTCTATTATCCCTTCATTCCTGGATACACTGTGATGAAAAGATGGCAGCCCAATCCAATCTCATATTTCTATTTGTTCTGTGAACATGTCAATCAAACACTGGAATTTCAGCTTTCAAGGAATGAGTGGTTGATCATTTGTGATACTGAAGGTGCACTTGGCACTTTTCTTTTGTCTATGGGTCGTGGATTTCCACTGAGCAGAACGAATGCTTTCTTAGTTGTCAGTGGCATAGCTGTGGCTCCTGGATTCGAGGGCAGAGCACATCCGGTCGTAACAGGAGTTGTGCTTCTTGGAGGGTGTGGCTTCGCTGGACTCGGCTGAGTCACTCACTGTGATGGGGCTGTCCCTTGCAAACACCTCTGTGGATTCTCTCCATAAGCAATCCACAGACACTTTAAAGCAGTAGCTGTTAGTCTTTGGCCTGGATGTCTGTGTTGCATTGTTGAAGATCTGTCTGCTATTTGAAGTGGCAATTTTAATTTTTAGCGCAGCGTCTACTCTGTCCACCACTGTATAGATTCCTATACTGCCATCATCAAAGCCCACAATGATGTTCAGGTGTCTCTGAGAAAGCGCAAGGAAAGTTGGTGTTTTGTAGAGGGAACAAGCACCGATATTTTTGCCATCAGCCAGTCTCATGACGATTAAACTGGATATTGCATCATTTTCCTCCTCCTCCTCCTCTCCATTCCGGAAACAAATATATACCAGGTAACGCCCATCTCGAGACAACTTCTGTTTCCAGATGACCCCAGAGGCATGAACCACCCTTAATTTACCACTGTGTAAATCCAACACGTTGATATTTTCATCTCCCCGTGACAGAATGCCTAGCTTGCCATTGGGAGAAATTTCAAAATCTTCCAGATTTTTCAGGAAGTTGTTGGGCAGTTGCACTCGTCGGCAGATGACTTCTTCTGTCAGGCTCCAGATGTTCACCGTCTCAGCTGATGTGATAAACACAACCATGTCGGGACAATCAGGGATCAGTTTAAAATTCACAATGGTGGTCCCATCTTCACAGCAAAATTTCTTAGTGATACTTCCTGTCCAAAGACTGACAGCCAGCACTTTGCTCTTCGTCATTCCCACCACGAAGGTATTTGCCGAGGTGATAAAGGCGTTTTGCAGTGTGGTGAGAATGTTGCACACCCTGTGGCCCGTGGCCAATCTCCAAACTCTAGAGGCGTTCTCCTCACACAGCGAAACCACGAACTGGTCATTGTGTGTGATCAGCAGCTGAGATATCCTCTGGCCATTAATTCGGAAGAGATTTTCGCCGCTGCCAGTGTGCCACACATACTGGCTGCTTTTGTCATCAGAAGTCACCATGAGATCGCCAGCAGATGTTAACACACAGTGTTCAACTATTCCATCATGCTTAAATACGGCTTCAATGAATCCGCTGCTGAAGTTCCATTTGTGAACACAATCCGAGCCATCCAGGGAGTAAATGATTTCCCCCCTAGCAGGCAACACCAGACTTTGGATGGGTTTTCCAGTCTTATCTATGTTCGACATAGCCGTAATGATATCAATGTCCCAGATCGAAAGAACACCGCTGGTAGACAAAGACAATAGCATATTGTGGTGACTAGATTTCACCAACTTGACGATGGTACCTGAGATTTCCTGCAAGCTTGCCATGCACTGGCCTGTGTCCCGCCTCCAAAAAAACACGGCTGAGGTATTCTCCATGGTAGCAATGATGCAGTCTCCGTTTTTGGAGAGTACAGCAGATATGAAACGTTCATTGTGCTTGGCTCTGAACTTTTCAGCCACCTTCCACATGCTGGTATCTAAAAGCTCGATGCTGAGAGCTTTGCAGATCAGAATGGCGCTTTGGTCTTCGGAAAGTTCAATGCTGACCACCTCGCTATCTTCTCGACGGCAGTCAAAGTCATCCGTTAGCTGAGGGTTGGAGATATCCTCAGTATTCCAAACAGAAAGACTTCCCTCGCTATCTACCATCACCATCTCTTGAGCAGTGTCTAAAATAAGGAGAAACTTCACAAACCCACCAGAGAATTCTGAGGTCACCGTACATAACTTTTCTCCACTCCCTAAGTGGAATATGGTGGTTGTGTTTAGGTACTGCCCACAGAAAGCATACACCCCATCCAGCGAACACTGGACACAGGTCACTTCATACCAGCAATGGAACTGGTAGAGAGGCCATCCGTAGAGCAGATCGATGACAGTGACATCTTTGCTGGCTTCCAGCCATGCCAGGGCATGGTTGACGGACAGTGTAAATCCATTGATATAGGTGGCGCCACTTCCATGTTTGGTCCCTTTGATTTCTACTTCAGACAGGAGACAGGAATTGAGGTTGTCATAAACCAGCAAGGTGTTATTGGTTGTAGCCACCACAAGGTACTTTTCATCACTGGTGAGTTTCATCCCCAGGATGACAGACTGGGATGTAGTGATTTGCCTGAGGAGCTGGCGACTTTCTACATCCCACGTGCTGATGGAGCCATTTTCCAAGGCTGTGAGCACAGTGCTGGGGTTACAGGTAGGCAAGATCTCTGTGACATGCAGGTGACTGGATGACAAGGGCAGACGCTCGGGGCTGTATGTCACATCCATGGATGAGTGCAATGGCACGATGGAGCAATATTTGGGCCCGTCTTTGTCACATTCTAAAAGAAGGTGTCGAAGTTTTGGTAGGGAACTTACAACAGGCAGCAGCCTTTGCTGAAGTTCTGCGGAAAGGGACCCTGGAAATGCAATGACCTTGTTTTTGATGCTACGGAGGATGCTGGCCAGGAACTTCAGCTCCTTTTCTTGTGAGTAGTTATAGGCCAGCTCAATGTCTGCAAGCACTTTGTCAAACTGGCCGATTTTGACCATGGTATAAAGCCAGCTGAAGTTCATGATGATCCCATAGAGTAGGTCGTCGGTCTTCCCACACCTGGTCAGGTGGTACAAAAGCTCAGACATTTTCCGGTGATTGACAAAAAAGATGTCGGGCTCCAGTGGATTGCACTGGAAAACCCAGGGCTGTTCAGGGGCCTGCCTGTCAAAGGAAGCCTGTTCCATGAAGTGCTTTTCTTCCTCCAGCAGGCTTCTGTTCTCCAAGTCAAGGCAGCCATTCAAATAGGAATCTTCAAGGCAGAAAGCTTTTCTTCGACCCCCAGACCATACCCCCAGAAAATAATCTGCCAGGATGGTATGCATTTCTCGTAGATTGCTCTCATCCTGCAGATAGAGCTTTTGGGCTATGAGGTGCAGGTGTCTGTTGGCCCAGACCAGGAGGGTAACATTCTTCACGTGCCTTTCTATTAAGTATCCGCTGAGACCCTCCTTGAGCCTGGCGATGTATAGGTAAGGTACTCTCAGGGGGTTGCTGGGCCTGGCTTTCTCATTGAGCTCGTTCATAACATTGTTGTCTAGTGCTAACACATCTTCCAGTTCCATCTCGCTTAATCCCATTTTGGCCATTGTGATATAACCCAGAGCCCTGGACACCAATTTCTGACCACACTTCTTCTCCAAGCACCAGAATAAGTGCTCGATACTATCATGCACCGTGACACAGAGGGAAGATTCATCAACATCTTTGTGAGATCTCCAATGCCTCACTTCCCTGAAGGTCAAATTCACAAACATGGGCAGTGTACACTTAGAGAATGCGTTGTTTACGTAAATCTGCTGGCCGGATGTGACCTTCCTTTTGACCCTTAGCAGCTGGTGTTTGAGGACCTGACTGCACATCTTCCTATCCCGGGGAATCAGCTCGATGTAGTTGTCTTCTTCATGGATAAGGCACCTTAGTTTCTGCAGAATCCCGTGTTTGTTGGGCAGTGTGGAGAGGATGATGCGAACACAGCGGGGAAGGTGGGCTGGCAGCCACCAGAGCTTTCGGGCATCATCATTTTCCGAGAGCTGTTCCAGAGCATCAAATATGATCACCAGCGGTCTCTGCAGGGAAGACTCATTCAGAAGGTTTATAAATAGGTCCCGGATGTCATGGATCTTCTTAGGGTAGCTTTGAACCAGACACCGGTAGTTGACTGCCAGTTGTTCACAAACACTTAGCAGGAGAGTCCTAAGGTTGGTGCTCATGTCCGTGGTTCCTAGAAATCTCACAACAACAACCGGGTCGGATTCTGGTCCTGTGTCTTCATGAAGCCAGCCATAAGCCTGAAACAGAAACCTGGAGTTTAGAATGGGACTCTGTTTTTACATAGTCACAGTCAAGATCTCCATTCTCTAGGACTCAAAGTTGAAAATATCTACCATGCAGAAAGTGCCCAACAACTAAAAGGTAAAAAACCTCTCTGGGAAGGATAAAAAGCGGCCACAAACTCCATGTACCAAAATCTACAGGTGAGACCATCCCTCCCCTACCCGGAAGTAAAATAGTAGTAGCACATTACTGAATCACATTCTTCAAAGCACAAACTATTTCCTAAGACTGTAAATCTATATAGCTAGCGTGGTCAGTTTTTCACCACCAAATCCTAAATGTTGGCACAGTTGTTAGCACAAATTAGGTGCTTAATGTTTGTTTAATGACTGAATTAAGTAATGATTTAAACATTACACTGAGTTAAATATCCCTATTCATGAAGAATATAATACCATATATGGGCTTACCAAACTTTAAATTAATTAGAGTGCAATAAGAAATTCAATATAAATATCATTGAATATAATATATTAACGTTTGTGTGCTGTAGGGAAATAATAATTGTGGTTATTATTCTTGTCATAAAATACATAATATTGGTTAGAAGATGTCTGTTTAAATGCTGTGTTTTATAACAGATGGTTCAGTGTATATCACACAGTCATCTGTCCTCATGTAATGTCTCTCTCCATATATCTCTCTCTCTCTTCTTTCAGTGGTGAGATAAAATATATAACAGATCTGCTAAGTTTAGTTTTTAATTTTGCCAGTCCTGGGGCATGAACTCAGGGCCTGAGCACTGTCCGGGGCTTCTTTTTCCTCAAGGCTGGCACTCTACCACTTAAGCCACAGCACCACTTCCGGCTTTTCCTATATATGTAGTGCTGAGGAATCGAACCAAGGACTTCAAGCACTCCACCACTACGCCATATTCCCAGCCCCTAAGTTTAGTATTTCTCTTTCTGGAAATTCAAAGCTGAGAAGGAATATGTATAAGGAGTAAAACACTCCAAAGAGTATTTTTAGGGAGATACACCTTTCAGTAATCCTAGGAATTTACCAAGGAAAGGTTACTCCTTAGAAAAGCAGGAATTATTTATACATTAAGAATTTATTGAAATTTAGAGATAGTTGGTGTTAAGAAAAAAATTAAAATGATTGGTTTGTGGCTACCAGTTTCAGAATGAGCTATTGAGGAAAACAAACCTTTTCTTTAGCCCTAGCCTTGACAGTTGCTTTCTGGAAAGGTAATCTTGCTATTTTACAACTGTCCATTGCTGGCTTATCAGAAACAAGACAGGTTGTTCCTTTTGGCTCTTAACACTTCTATGCATGTTCCTCCCCCAAAGGCTGCTGCAGATGTGATGTGTGTGGACAGCATTCGTACAGGAGACAAACGTGAGAGGTCAGTCTGTGTCCTCACTGAGAGACACTGGGTCACAGACAGAGAGTGAGAGAGAGAGAGAGAGAGAGAGAGAGAGAGAGAGAGAGAGAGAGAGAAAGTGATTGTTGACACTGTCCTAGTCATTCCCCAGGGAAAAAGGAAAAAGCAGGTGGGGAGGAGGGAAGGGCCTAGAAAGGAGACAGGCTGAGAAGCCTGAATCTGGGATTAGATACAGGCAAGTGGGAAAAAGAGGCCCAGGATCAGCATCTCAGACAATGTTTGCTCATGTAACTAAGTTTTTCCCTGTGAACACACTCTGTCCTCCAGAGACTACTTATCTGTAGGACATTTCAGCCTGGCCCTGTCATGCAGTCCTTCTCTTCTTGTGCTAGAGCACTTGGAGGGAGATATATGGAATGAACTTTTGACTGGTACCTAGCTTACACAAAAGTTTGAGTTACTACTTTCTTTCTTTCTTTTTTTTTTTGTCAGTCATGGGCTTGAACTCTGGGCCTGGACGCTGTCCCTGAGCTCTTCAGCTCAATGCTAGAGCTTTACCACTTGAGCCACAGAACCACTTTCGGAGAATTTCAACTGCACTTACAAATTACAAAAATGACTAATTTGTTCACCAGAAGCAACCAAAAGGCTAATATTTTGTTTGAGAAGAGAAGAGTTTTTGAAATTTGTCACAGTTTTGGGGGATGACCACTAGTTCAAACAATGATAAATAAAAGGGCTTTATAGTTGCACCTCCTTAATCTTTTCTCCCACTACAGCTGTTCTGTAAGGAAAAAATAAGAAAGACCTAAAGCATCTACTTCCAAATGACTAGTTATCATTCAGATAGTAAACACAGACAATGGAAATTTAAGCAGTTTCCTTTTTTCCCCATTAAGCTTTTGTGACAAATATAGATGGGTGAATAGATAAATAAAAATAAAATAAAAAACAAATAGTAAAGTAGGAATTTACCTTCTTGGCTACTTCGGCTAGTAGAAGGGTCTTCCCTGTGCATGGTCCACCGTACACGATAAGAGGGTTAATATGCCCTGTTTTGCTTGGAAGAATGTATTTATGCAAGATGTTTAGAGATTCACATTTGTATTCGTAGAAGGAGGCATATGTTTTACATAATGACGAATGCTGAAGGATTTCATCGTACAGTGTATCAGTTTCAGTGTCAAAATTCTGTTGTACAGTTGCCTGAATTATATCAATCATGTCCTCATAAAATTGCTTCCCAAGCCCTTCTATGTAATGGTTTTCTATTTCCTGGGAATAGCCCAGTTTCATGTCACAATGCGTGACGGATGTGTACACTCTCAGATTAGACGATGCCACGATGGTGGGGATAAATTCATCCCTGAGTTTTATCAGCTTCTCTTGAGCTTCGGGATCACGAATAATCCTGGGTTCCATTCCAGTAATGTCCATGTATTTCCCCATCTCTGGGATTTTCACAAAGCGCTCAATGTTGGCGATTTTCCTAATGTAGCAAACACATTTCTTCAGGAATGCTGGAGTTTGTTTGCCTAAAGCAAAGTCAAACTCATCCTCAATAGCTGGAAGAAATAAGACAAGTTTATTGCCCACAACAAAAACAATAGGTCCGCATTTCCAATATTCAGTTCTTAATCAATTCTACAGAATAATTACTTTTGCTTCCTTCTTTCTTCTTTCTCTTTCTCTCCCCCTCCCTCTACCTCTCTACCCCTTCCTCAGTCCCTCCCTCCCCTCTCTTTTTCTCTCTTTCTCCCTCCCTCCATCCCTCCCCCCTCTCTCTCTTTTTTGTGTCAGCTTTAGGGTTTGAACTCAGAGCCTGAGCACTGTCACTGAGTTTTTTAGCTCAGTTAGCATTTTGCCACTTGAGTCACAGCTCCATTTCCTGTTTTTTTTTTTTTTTGTTGTTGTTAACTGGAGATTAGTGTTACAGACTTTCCTTCTGAGGTTAGCTTTGAACTTCAATCTTTAAATCTCAGCTATCTTAGAAGCTAGGATTATAGATATAAGCCACCTACACCCAGCAAATAACTTCATATATATATATATTTATTATCAAACTGAATTACAGAGAGGTTACAGTTTCATACATTAGGCATTGGATACATTTCTTGTACTGTTTGTTACCTCGTCCCTCATTCCCCCCTCCCCCCTCCCTCTTTCAATTCCCCCTCCCCGCCATGAGTTGTTCAGTTGTTCAGTTCATTTTCACCAAACAGTTTGTAAGTATTGCTTTTGTAGTTGTTTGTCTTTTTTTTTTTTTACTGTGTCTCCCTTAATTTCTTAACTTTCTTTTCCTAAGCATCTTAAAACCCCAAAGAATGATTTACTTTATTTGTTAGTGCAGTACTGGGGCTTGCACTCTAAGTCTCCAGCCTTCTTGCTTGTGGCTGGTACTCTACTGCTGGAGCCAAGCCTCTAATTTTGTTGGTTAATTGGAGATGAGAGTCTCACTCATGGATTTTTCTTCCCAGGCTGACTTCAAGTTGAGTTTCTCAGATCTCAACCTTCTGATTAGTTAGGATTATATGAGCCACCCACACTTGGCAGCAAAATTACTTTTTAATCAAATAATTAATGTCTTACCCAATGGGAAGGAGAAGTTGAAGGTTGACATAAGAAAGGTAAGAACCATATTGAGGTTTACAAGTTCCTGTTTGGTTCCCTCCCAGACTTCAGCTGTTCTAAGTTGTGGAGAAACATAGGGGACCAACTGGGGCCAGAAAAGACAGAGGAGGCTGAATGGCATAGCTAGTTTACTTGTGTTTTGCCAGTCTATCCTTTAAACCTGGCTCTATCATTTGCTGGAGATATATTATACCCAGACGGGCTCAAATATAATGCGAAAGCACATTTTAAAACAAAATACAATCATGTTCCAAATACTGATCATGGAATATTGGAATTTTCCATGTCATTGTTAAATTCTGTTACAGTCATCAGAAAAAGTATAAAAAATGACTTAGTATAGAACTTTGTTTCTTGTAAGTTAAGTCATATATGGCTGATATACCTATGTTTACACACAAGTAAATATAAGTGGTTATTTCAATAAGAGCATTTAAAACTGGATTGGTGGTATTAAGAACATGATTCTACAGGAAAAAATGAATAAAATTGAAAATCAATGAAAATACATTTTAAGACAATTTTAAAATTTTATTGTCAAAGTGATGTACAGAGGGGATATAGTTTCATATGTAAGGCAGTAAGTACATTTCTTATCAAACTTGTTACCTCCTCCCTCATTTTTCTACTACCTTCCCTCCTCCCCAATTCGCTTCCCCCTCAGTTGTACAGTTGGGTTTACAGCATATTGTTAAGAAAAAAAGTTGTCTGCCCGGCCCAACTGCCCTCCCTTCATCCCTCCCGTTTTTCCTACCTCCCTCTTTTCCTCCCCTTCCGCAATCTCCTCCTTCCCTCCCTTCCTTTTATCTTTCCTTCCCCCTCCATCCTTTTCCTTTACCTAATTAGCCTTTGATGAGTTAATGAGCACCTACTCTGTGTGAGACATGCTGCTAGTTATTGAGAATACAGTTGTGAGAAAAAAGAAAATATGGAGAGAAAGCATCAGTATGGATCGCCATAGACTGACTATATATGACCTGCCAAATTTATATGTTTTAACCTCTAAATGCTAGTTTGGAAGGTGCCTAGGTCATGAGAGTGGATCCTTCATGGATGAGATTAGTGCCCTTATAAAGAAATCTCAGAGCGCTCCCCTGTCTCAGTTTCCCTGCCAGGAAGTAGTGAGATGGTATCTTCTTGAGGTAGATACCTAATATGCAGGTTCCTTGACCTTAGACTTGGAAGCCTCCAGAACTGTAAGAAAAAGTTCTGTTGTCTTAGAGTTATCCAGTTTATGCCATTCTGGTGGCAGCTATTCACATACATTAGTATGTAGAATTTTCAGTGGTAGAAGACAGATATGAATCCTAGATTCTCACAAATACATGTATCATGATTGCTTTGAATTCTGTGATGGAGAAGAATGTGGTACAATGAGAGCAAACAGTCAGGACTCTAAGCCTCTTGGAGAGGGCAAGGAAGTTTCCTATGGAGGAGATCATGGGATCTAGGATGGAGACCCTTGGGGAAAATTTACTTGATCTAATGGCATCATCGTGGGGAGAGGGTTTTGAGTACAGAGGGCTGATATGATCAGAAACTGAAAAAAAAGAGCAACCCCCCCCCGCCACAAATAAACAACAAATCCTTCCATGTGCTACCCCAAACTTCAGTGTCAAGTAAAGTCTAGAACTACATCTATAAAGTAACTAATTAAAGAAGGTGTTTTTTTTTTAAAAGATGACTTTGTGGAACTTTTGTGATTTTTTTTTTCCACAAGAAAAACAAACAGTATTTGATCATTTCTTTCTCAGCCATCTGTGTAAAACACTGGCAAGTACATTGGATCTATATTCTGTGATGATGTGGAGGGAGGAAGAGAATGGTTGTATTAGTCATAACAGTCTGCCATGTATAGATTATATGGTATCTACACATAATGCGTGGTAATCAGATATGAATGGCCAATAGGTCAATTGTATTGTATTTTCACACAAAGCATGATTCTATGGTAATAACCCTGCTACATTACTGGCACATCTATGGGGGAAAAAGTATGTCAATAAGGACTTCAGAACATCAAAAGACTCAGAGAAACTAAGTTGGAGGAACCCATGGCTTGGGAGAGGGAAAAAGAGGCTGTGCAGAAGTGCCTGGCATGGTATAAGTGAACCTGAATAAATGAAAGATGAGATTCAAAATAAGCACAGTTAGGGCTATGGTTTGGAAGCAACATGTCTCCATGTAAATTGGGAGTGGGGCTTTATTTATGATAGCTACTCTTGTTTGGATCTGGAACTCTCCCAAAGGCCCATGTGCTAAAGGTTGGTTCTTCAGAGTGGCACGTTAAGAGGTTGTGGAACCTTTAAGACATGGGGCCTTTGAATGCTCTCAGCCTCTAGAAGTCCAATGTGCTATCCATTGTGCCACAGAGCCACCTTACCCCTGATGTAACTGTAACTGATTTTGGTACCTTGGGTATTGTATATACATTTTTTAGAAGTAGGGAAGGGAAGGGGAACATCAAGATGGAGAGACAGAGGGTAAAAGGTGAACCAATGCAACAGCAATACTTACAAAACTATATGCTGTAAACCAACTGTACAACTTGGGGCAGGGGAGGGAATTGGGAAAAGGGGAAGGTGGGAGAAAAATGAGGGAGGAGGTTTGATAAGTTTGATAAGAAGTGTATTCATTGCCTTACATATGAAACTGTAACCCCTCTATACATCACTTTGACAATAAACAAATCAAGTAAAAAAAAGAAATGGGGCCTTGTGGGAGTTTTTATGTCATTGGGATGTGTCATTGAGGGTGACCTTGGGGCCCTAGACTCTTCCTCTTACTTTCATTACCAGGTAACTCTCTCTGTGATGCCCTGCCATACCACAGTCCCAAAAGCATCAGGGTCCAAGAGATTACAGATTGGTAGCTCCAAAATTGTGAGCCCAAACCAACTTTTTCTTTTATTTAAAAACAAATTGTGAAAACACATTACGACTGTTTTTTTTTGTCCTGTAATAATTCTTTGGTATTAACTTACAAAATAAATGCTCTCTTGTGTATCTGATGATGTTTACCAAGCAGTATTTGTTCTCTGGAAATTACAGTTCAGACATTCTTCCTATCTGTGGTTTTCAGATGTGGTCCTGCACTTTTTGGCCAGAAGCCCAGGATCTTCCTGTCTACAGCCTTCATGTAGCAAGGACCATGGGCATAAACCACCACTTCTGACTTATTGCTTGAGTTGGAGTTCTTGTTAACTTTTTGTCTGGGTTGGCCTTGAACCTTCCTATCTCTTCCTCCCAAGGAAAGGAGCTTACAGGTATGAGGCCACATCCTGTGAAACATGGAGAAGTGAAGCTTCCTATCCATGGCCAAGAAGGGCTGAGAAGCAAGTCTCTGCTCAGTAGCTGAGGGTTATTTTAATTTTAATGTTGAGCTGGATCCCACCGCTCCCTCCTGTGCTCTACATTCTTCCATAGCTTCGCATGGGACCTAGAGTGGAGCCCATTTGATGGCACATGTTTCTGCCCTTGGGCTTCATCTCTCCCTCACTGAACCTGGCTCTCTTCACTTTCTCTCTGTTCTTGTTACCAGCCTTGGATCTGCTGATCTGTCTGATATAGTACTGTCAGCTCCGACTCCTCCAACACTTCAGCCTAAAAAAGCATGGCTTTTGTCCACTCTAGAGCCCGGCACTCTTCATCAGTCACTACTGTGAGACTGCCACACTTTGTATCCTGCAAACAGCCTCAGTGCCTCTGGGGCCTCAGGCATAGTATACAGATGATCATTTATTATTATTTTTGAATAATTACTTATTTATTATCAAAGTCATGTACAGATGGGTTACAGTTTCATACGTAAGGCAGTGGATACATTTCTTGTACAATTTGTTACATCCTCCCTCATTTCCCCCCTCGCCCCTCCCCCTTTGCCTCTCTCTCTATTGTTCAGTTGGTTTACCCCAAATGGTTTTGTAAATATTGCTTTTGGAGTCTGAAATGATTTTGTTCACTTATTAATCAACCATCCATTACTTCCCTGCTCCGAAAAAGTAATTTCCAGAGAACAGAGACCTTATCTTTTATTAAAAAAAATGCATTGACAGCTTCCGAATGCTTGACACCAGATGAACCAAGAGGTCCACACACCCCATGTGGGGGTGGATAAGTGAGCAGACAGCTCAGCTGAAAAACACTGATAGGATCTGGGCTATTAGATTTCACTATGGACAACTTCTGCTCAAATCCCATTTTCTGGAGAAGAAGCCCTTGAGCCAAGTAAAAGCTCTTTCCATGAGTTAAAGAAAAAGAACACTTAGCACTCCAGGATGTGCAACATTTAGAAAAATTGAATCTGCCAGGCTGTAAATTAGATTGACTCACTTTATCTAGTCCTTCGTTGGCTGGGGACACATGCAAATTACCTGAGAACAGGTACCTCTTAGCTTGGCTGTGTTTCATCTTGCCCTTCTCGTGTAGCAGTTTGACAGCAGCCTTAAATATCGCCTTGATCTCATCTGATATCTCCTGCCATGGCTTTTCATCTTCAGCATTCGCAGGAGGCTGTGTCTATGAAAGGAAAAAGTTAGTCTTAAGTCATCACAGAAAAGCTACAATGTACGAGCAAGAGAATTGCACTTATTTATAGAGTTAGAGTCACTTTATAGCATCTCATTTTAATCTCTTTCTCATGGGGCCCCCCTATGTGGAGTGTGAACAAACATGCAAAGATATAATCCAGACAGGGCTGATTGCTGTAGCTTGTATAGGGTTTGAGTATGTTCCCTAAAGTTTCATGTGTCAGAAGTCTGGTCTCCAGTGCAGCAGTGTTCAGAGATAGTGGGGCCTTTAAGAGGCAGGACCTAGGGGAAGGTGAGTATGTCATTGGAGCATCATCCTCAGAGGGATTAATGTAGTTTCCCTGTGTCCTGGTTATCCCCTAAGAGCAACCTAGCCCCACATCTCTCTGGCTTCCTGTTTTACCATGCAATCTTTTCGATATGAAAGCCATGAGTGTGATGGAGGCAAGAGGGCCCTGTTCAGAGTCTGAACAGATGCAACCGCTTGATTTTGGACTCTCAGCCTCCGAAAGTAGGATTTAAATAAACATTTTTTCCTTAGCCCTTACCTAGGATCAGCTGTTTTGTGATGGCACCAGGATATAAAGTAGGACAGGCTTTAAAAAATTTACCATGTTTATCTCTTTTCAGTTTTGATACAAATGTCCTAACAAAATAATCTTTTAAAAGTGGCTTCTGAAGGGGAACAGTCAAGGGGCGTGGGGCTTACAGCTTATCATCTGTTTTCAGCTGTTCTGTTTCTTTGGTTTTGAGGATCTGCTAGGAAAGAGAGTGGAAAGATTGCCTAACAAGAAAGAAATGTTTATGTAGTCCTAATGATAATCTTCTCATGCATTCATTTACTCAACAACAACTTATGCTTTTTAGCATGTGGGATTTTTGGGGAAAAAATGTACATTTCCCTTGAGGATTGTAGAAAGAAATGAAGATGGAACAGGTAAATCCATTTGAATAGTAACCTATGAGCAAGAACTCCTGAGCCACTGTGTAAATGATCAATTTTCATTCAGTGCTATCTAGGTTTACTCTTAGCACATTTAACTGGTGAATGACTTCTTATCCAGAGAAGCAATATTATTGCAGACAGTTACTTTACGTAATGCATGTGAAGAGAAAGAAGGAAAATGAAGGATTCTGACATAATTTCATATTGCATGAGGAAAATACTATGCTGAATATCAGAAAGACAAATAGTCAACATCTTAGAATGAAAACGTGTGACCACGCCACAGTTCGCATCCCTTTGAAGCTGTCTCCATGTTGACTGGATCAAGGATCTCTCTTTCCGAAGAGGAAAAGATACCTGTCTCTTTCCAATCCATCTTAGTCTATGCACAAATAGTCACAATTTTCCCTTCTTCCTCCTTTGTTGGGTTCGGTAGTAGATATGATTTGGGAGTGAAGTGGGAGAGAAGATAACAATTATGTTATGGCTTTATCAGACTCAGACATGAACCAGTCTCACTGGGTGATTCTACCTAGGAGCATATACAAACTGGAATGCTAAGGGAAAAATATCTAATTACAAAGAACGCATGTCTTCCCTTATCTGTGGAAGCTAGAGTTAGCTTATGCACTTGTATAGCTTGTATAACTTGTTAGCTTATGCAAATGCATTAATGTGTATTTCCCAATTAATTTGTATTAATGTGTAGTTCCTAAGAAAAGGCAAAGTCAAAGTTCAGCAAAATCAAACTCCAGGAAAGGGATGGGGTGGGGTGAAGAGGGAAAGGGTGAAGAGAAGAGGAAGAGAATGAAGTCAAGAAT
Source organism: Perognathus longimembris pacificus (assembly GCF_023159225.1). Taxonomy (NCBI): domain Eukaryota; kingdom Metazoa; phylum Chordata; class Mammalia; order Rodentia; family Heteromyidae; genus Perognathus; species Perognathus longimembris. The sequence goes on from NC_063176.1 coordinate 38,234,761, forward strand.
CCAATGTACATCATATATATTATATTATATATCATATATGTTATATCCTACAAAATTAACAGGGTGGAGGCAGGTAGGAGAGAGTTGGGAAGAATGTTGAAAGGGGTGGTATTAATGAAGATATATTGTATTTATAACCTGCTTTGATAAATGGCAGCTCCCTTGTACAACTACTTAATGATCTTAAAAGAAGAAAACAAACCCCTACACATTAAAAAAGAGCAGGAAGACAGTTAAACAACCACTTGCCAACCCTATCCAGTCAATCTCACACACTCTTTTTCTTTAAAACAAAATATAAATATATAACTGTTGAAGTGGGCACTTAGTATATGGACACAGGAAACACAGCTGAAGAAAAAAATTAGTGAAGCCAGGCCCTGATGGCTCACGCCCCTTTCGTCCTAGCTACTCAGGAGGCTGAGGTCTGAAGATTGCGGTTCTAAGCCAGTCCAGGCAGGAAAGTCCAGGAGACTTCTCATCTCTCCAAAACTACTCAGAAAAAGCCAGAAGTGGTGGTGCTGTGGCTCAAGTGGTAGAGCACTAGCCTTGAGCACAAAGATGCCCAGGAACAGCGCTCTTCTTCCTCCTTCTCCTCCTCCTCCTTCCCCCATCCTCCTCTTTTTTCTTTTTTAGAAATAATTTTAAGTTGTATAGCATCATGTTTAGAGGTAGGTACACATCGTGACATGATGATTACTATTAAGTAAACTAATGTATCCTTCATGTCACAATTTCCACTTTGAGATCCACTCATGGAATTTCAAGTGTCTGTAGTACCTTATTACTATTATTATTAAATACATTAGACTATCTAGAACTTATGACTGAAAGTTTGTACCCTTTTATTAGCATTTCTTCATTTCCCTACACTTCAGTCCCTTTTACTGCAAATACCTTTCTACTCTATTATTCTGAGTTCAAATGCTTTAGATTCTATATTATGTATAAATGAGATCAATACTATTTGTCTTTCCATGTCTGGGTTATTTTATATAAAATGTTCTCTAGGTTCATTGATGTTGCTTCAAATATTGGGATTTTTTTCTCTTTAAAGACTTAGTAATATTTGTGTGTGTATGTGTGTATATGTGTGTGTGTGTGTGAGAGAGAGAGGGAGAAAGAGAGTGAGAGCCAGAGAGAGAGAGATTTTTATCCATTTGTCTGTTGAATGGATAGGTTGCTTCCATATCTTGAGCTTCATGGGTAACGCTGTGATAGACCTTGGTACAAAGATGTTTTTTTCCAAATAATAATCTCATTCCTGTAAATAGAGATCCAGCAGTGGGATCGCTACATCATAAAAGTACATGGGTAATTTTACTTTACATCTTTTTGAGGCATTGCTCTACTGGGCTCCATAGCAACTGTATAGTTTCCACCCACGAGGTACCATGGTTTCCTTTTCTTTACTTCTCCAACATTTCCCTTTTGATATTCATATAATTAGCCCTGTGGTTCCTATTTACATTTCTCTGATGATTAGCATTGATTTAGTAGTTAAAAAGAAAACTTAGGGCTCAGGGCAGATTTGACTTTGTGCCTTTGCAATGGAGGAGAAAAACAGCCCTGCATGATAATGTATTAACTGTTCAGAGTCAAGGGGAGAAGGGGAGCTTACTGCATTTGAGGTGTTTCTTAGCATTTCTGATCTGGGTCTGAGGTAATAGGCTGCTGGCACGGAGTTCTCATCCCGACAGTACCATTCTTCCAGTAACTTGGTCTCCAACTTTGCCTCAATGGCAGCATCCAAAATCATTTCAAACTCCGAGGCTTCAACTTCTCCTGGGATTCGGATTTTCCCATATTTTTCACCTAATAGTCCCTGTGTATCAACAAGAAAATTCAGTTTAGTGTATCACCAAGAAAAGTCATCTTGGGCTTTACAGGATAGAGTCATTCAACAAATGTTAGCAAATAGACGAGAAGACACATTGCTGGGTTAGTTTTCTCTTATAATCACAGTACACTCTTGATTTAATAAGAAAAATTAAATCAATTATAACTGCAACCAATTGTTAAACCTAATGAGAAATTAGATTGTAGACTGACTCAGACCCATGCAGATTGCAGAAAATTTGCAGCAAGGCTGCTGTCTCAAAGTTTACATTAAAAAAGTTGTTCTGCTCTGAGATTTACTTATGACAAAAGAAAATTGACATGCTGAACTTCCCAAAATGTGATGCATATAATGCCTTCAAACAAAAGAATGAGAATTAGTGGTAGGATTCTATAGATTCACATAACTATAAAGATGTGAGATTGTTGCTAACTATACTGGCAAATTGTAAATGAGATATTATTTTCTCTCATTAAAGTGGAGAAAAAAAAACCCCAAATACACAACACAATCAAGGAAACAAAAACCATGAACGCAGATGTGTGAAAATAGCAGTACAGTGATAACAGGCATGTAAGATGATCCAATATTTCTCTCTAGAGTGTTCTGGCAATATGTCTTAAAGGTCATGTAAATCTATGTAACTTTTGACTTGATCTTCTTCTCCTTCTCCTTCTCCTTCTCCTTCTCCTTCTCCTTCTTCTCCTTCTTCTTCTTCTTCTTCGTCCTGGGGCTTGAGCACTGTCCCTGACTTTTTTTTGCTCAAGACTAGCACTCATCACTTGAGCCACAGCACCACTTCTGACTTTTTCTTTTCTTTTTTTTTGTTTTGTTTTGTTTTGTTAAATTTTTATTGTCAAATTGAGGTACAGAGAGGTTACACTTTCATATGTTAGGCATTGGATACATTTCTTGTACTGTTTGTTACCTCCTCCCTCATTCCCCCCTCCTCCCTCCCCCTTTCCCTTCCTCCCCCCCCATGAGTCGTTCAGTTCATGTATACCAAACAGTTTTGCAAGTATTGCTTTTGCAGTCGTTTGTCTTTTTTTACCCTGTGTCTCTCAATTTTGATATTCTCTTTCTATTTCCTAGTTCTAATACCAGTATACACGGTTTCCAATGTACTCAGATAAGATACACAGATAGTGCAGATACAACCATAGGAAGGGGATACAAGAGGATCATCAATAATAGAAGCTACAGTTTCACATGGCATGTTGAAAGTAATTACAACAGTGATATGACAGTCGTTTCCATAACATGGAGTTCATTTCACTTAGCATCATCTTATGTGTTCATAAGGGTATAGCTATTGGGCTCTTGTGATCCTCTGCTGTGACTAGCCTAAACCTGTGCTAATTATTCACTATGTGGGAGACCATAGAGTCCATGTTTCTTTGGGTCTGGCTCACTTCACTTAGTATAATTTTTTCCAAGTCCTTCCATTTCCTTACGAATGGGGCAATGCCATTCTTTCTGATAGAGGCATAAAATTCCATTGTGTATATGTACCACATTTTCCTGATCCATTCGTCTACTGAGGGGCATCTGGGTTGGTTCCAAATTCTAGCTATGACAAATTGTGCTGCGATGAACATTGTTGTGCTGGTGGCTTTAGTGTGTTGACTTTTTCTATATATGTGGTGCTGAGGAATCGCACCCAGGGCTTCATGTATAAGAGGCAAGCACTCTACCACTAGGCCATATTCCCAGCCCATTGACATTTCTTTTCTTCTGGGAATTTGTATTTAGAAAACAACTAAATATGCAGATAAAGACTTAAAAGAACATGTATGCTGAACCTGTTTGTTCAAAAAGGAAAAAAAATGGTAGGACATCTTAAGTGACCAAGAAGGAGAAACCTTTCTTTTTCTTTTTTTTTGCTGATCCTAGGGCTTGAACTCAGGGCTTGGGCACTGTTCCTGAACTTTTTACTCAAGGCTAGCAATCTACCACTTTGAGCCACAGTTCTACTTCTGGTTTTCTGGGGGTTAACTGGAGATAAAAGTCTTATGAATTTTCTTGCATGGGCTGGCTTTGAACTGCGATCTTCAGATCTCAGCCTCCTGAGTAGCTAGGACTACAGGCACAAGCCACCGGCACCTGGTGAGAAACTTAAATAAATTATATTGCAGAACTACACTGACTTAGAATACTTATAAAGTATTATTAAATGAGAAGTATACTAGGTGATTCTAGTATCTGTTTATCTGTCTATCTATCTATATCAATAATGTTCGTGTATATGAACATGAAAAGAGATAATATACATACACATTTATAATAAGATTTTTGAGAGCTTGTTTGGAGGTTCTAGCAGGAGAGCGCAGCTACTCGTATACCCTTGACAGAAGACTGGTCCTCCTGTATCGGGGATGGTTGTCCTCTTCAACTGAGCATGCAGCTTCAGGAGGGACGCACATGGAGTGGTGAGGGAGGAAGGGGACACCCGCCTAGCCAGCCAGATCAGCCGAATCAACTCTGGCGGTCAATGGGGTGACAGATGTTGCAGCCAGATCACCCTCACATCCGATAATAAGATTTTTGAAAAAAATACATCAAGGTTATAATGGCTATCTTTGAGAGAATGGTTTTAGATTTTCCTAGGTTGTTTGTGAATTTCTTGCTTTTTAATAATTTTTTTTACAGTATATACATATCATTTTATAATACAAAACCCAAAAGTTATTTGATAAATTTGAACATAGTGATGCAACACTCTCAAGTTTGCTCTACATGTTTGCTTAAGCCAGTGATTCTCAAAGTATGTGCTGGGACCAACTGCATTGTAATACCTGATTGTTAGAAGTGTACATTCTTAGGTTCCATCCCAGTCAGATCTTCTAGAATTGAAACCTTGGTTAGGGAGCTGTAGGCAATGGAACTTCAGGCTTAGGGGTGTGTGTGTGTGTGTGTGTGTGTGTGTGTGTGTGTGAGAGAGAGAGAGAGAGAGAGAGAGAGAGAGAGAGAGTATACTGGCTCTGGGGCTTGAACTCAGGATAAGGCATTGTCCCAGAGGTTCCTTTGCTCTAGGTTGTTGCTCTACCACTTGAGCCATAGCTCCACTTCTGGTTTTTGCTTGTTTTTAGTTTATTGGAGAGAAGAGTCTCGCAGACTTTCCAGCCAGGGGCAGTCTTCCAATAGCCCCAGCTCTCAGCCTCCTGAGTAGCTAGGATATAGGCATGGGCCAACAGCACACTTGGCCTTTCTGGCTCAGTTTTATTAGATTGTATAATGTACAGACTATTAAATTATTCTTCAACATACTGTCTAGTGGAAACAAGGAGTGAAAACAAAGAAACTCTTTTTTTTTTGGCCAGTCCTGGGCCTTGGACTCAGGGCCTGAGCACTGTCCCTCCTGGCCTCTTCTTGCTCAAGGCTAGCACTCTGCCACCCGAGCCACAGTGCCCCTTCTGGCCGTTTTCCATATATGTGGTGCTGGGGAATCGAACTGAGAGCTTCATGTGTAGGAGGCAAGCACTCTTGCCACTAGGCCATACCCCCAGCCCGAAACTCTTATACAAATCTGTACCATCCATGGCAGTCTCATATGCCTTATAGTATTTCTGAGAGGCTTTCTGTTTCACCTGTGGACATTTTCATTCTTGCTTCCTGCTGACTTGCAGTTTTTTTTTAATTAATTTACTTTATTGTTATCATTGAGGTGATGTACAAAGGGATTACAATTACACGAGTCAGGTATTGAGTACATTTCCTTTTGTACAGTGTCTTCTGTTCGCGCATCTCCACCCACCAAGTTGTATAGTTCACTTTCATCGGTGTCCAGTGAGCTCCACTGTTGCATTTCTTCACGCTTTTCCCCTTTGAGTTCTGGACCCTTCCCCCAACCTTTCTGATGATGTACACTTGAATGCACCATACATAATGTAAAGAAGACAGAATAGTCAAAAACTGAAAACTAAGAACGAAAACAAAAAAAATTCCCAGAGGTCTCTTGTTTCCATATGTTGTAGTTCATTCAGTATGTATATTATTTTATATAAATATGATGAGACATATAAATATTATACCTTCGTGTTTCTCTCCTAAGAGTATGCTCTTTCAGTCTTGTTGTGAGTATCTAGAATCCTGTGTAATTTATCACATCCCAGTGCATTTTAGATCTAATTCCTGCATATCAGAGCGAACATGCCACTTTAACATAAGCATTACAGTTGGTATATTCACAGTGATGTGAATTGCTAGTTTTGTCACTGTGTGTGTGTGTGTGTGTGTGTGTGTGTGTGTGTGTGTGTGTGTGATTATTGTAGGAGGCAGCAATGGGTTTGAACTCTGGGCCTTGTGCTTGCTATGCAGGTGCCCTACTGTCTGAGCCACATCCCTAGACTTCATTCAGCAGGGGTAGTATAGATATCTACAATCTATCTCTTCTAATTGGCCTTCAGTAGATGGTAACTATAGTGAACTGAACCCATGTTTTAAGCTCAGTTCTCCTCAGTACTAGTCTCAACAACTGGGCAGGAAGTAGGTACAACCTTCCTTCTATTTGGCCACACAAGCCCCTCTGGAAGAGAGGAGAGTGATTGACCTTCACTTCGTTGGTATTTACAAGGTACATGGGTGGGTGTGGTTTATAGAGAGTTCTTTTGAGCTAATATTATCCTTATTTTAACTTACAATATTAGCATGAAGGCCAATTAAAAACATTTTTTTAGTTTGCATTAGTTTGGGGGCCATTCTTGATAAGAGGTTGAATGAAATAAAAATGATGTATTTTAAATTATTTCTCAATTTTCAAGGGTTCTGAAAAGTTTCTCTTGTGCTGCACAATCAAGCTGGTCCTCTCATTTACTGCACACACACAGAAAAATGATCCCTTTTAGGCTAATCATCCTGGACATATTGTACTCCACATCTAATTCTGAATGAAGAGGATCAGAACTCCTAGTAGGGCTATTGGTCGTGAGGAATGAAGTTTTATCAGTGGGATGAACCATCGAGGAAAAAACCCCACCATGGGCAATGGATACCAGGAAAGTCAAAACAGGTATATTGGTGGAGGACTGGGTGGACAAAAGCATTAAATATGGAATTTCATAGTTGACAACTCTCCATCTAGCAGCCTGTGAAATCCAGGAGTATCACAGGCCCACCTACCATGATCAAAGACAAGACCAGAGGGATTTGGGAAATAAGGCGGTGAATAGGAAGAGTGGCTAGTGAAACAACATCTCATCATCTCATCTTAGTGCAGGACTGTCATCATTTCACTAGTAAAGGATTATGTTGGTTCATCTCCTTTCTGCTCTAATTAAACCTTGTCTCTAGGAGTAGGGTTAGGTCCAATCTGTGGGCTGATTTCTAAGATGTCTTCCATGGATTACCTGCTTGGAGCACCCAGGAGACTTGTTGAAATGGAGATTCCTAGGTCCCTTCTGAGGCCTAAAGGACACAAGAGGTGGGAAAGTCCAGGAACCTGGATTTTAAAATGAAGTTCTAAACGAATCTATAATTTGAAAAACATGAATGTGCGTTGTCCATAGTCTCCTATGCAGTGCTTAGCTGACTTTGAAGAGGCTAGGCTGGGAATATAGCCAATCATTACAAAAATCGAAGGCTATTTACAAAGAATTATTTCTTTTAGTTGAACACCTGGCACCGAATTCTATATCTGATCAATAAGGTTATACAAAATGTTCCTTGGAGTCAAGATTACAAAGGAAGAAAAATTAAAATCAGCTCCAGTCAATTCAAATTATATATATATCTCCTACTATATATAAAGTGGAAATAGAGAACTTTAGAAAAGTAATAATATGCTGTATAGGCTTAAAGTTACTTATTGGATTGTTCTGCCCAAGTCATTTTCCTTATTGATTCTCCTTTTAGTTAGATGCTCATGAATCATGAATCAGTTATTTTTCAGGAGCCCAAGACAGGATTCTACTTTCATCTTATTTCACTACTTGAGGAACAGCAAAATAGAAATTTTCTACCATAAGTTTTTCAGGAATACAGTTTTAGATTCGTGTGTGTGTGTGTGTGTGTGTGTGTGTGTGTGTGTGTGTGTGTGACTACAATTCTAAGGTAACACACAAAGTGATTGTAGCACTCAAATATTTACCAGAGCCTAAAAGAAGTTGATTTTATAGAGAACCAGTTGAATTTAGTTGCAAAGTCTAACTCATATGATCAATAGGTCAGGAGGATGTGGAGAAGCCAGGCCCTGGCCGAGAGGCTACCAACAAGACTCCAAGTCTACTGTTTTGTTTTCTCTTTGGACTATTGCTTAGCTCTATAGCCATGAAGGATATGTATGGATGAGATGAAGGCGATTATAGGCTCTCTGAAGGAAGTCTTTAGTCTTTTCTAGCAAATGCAAAAAACTAATCATTTCATCTACTGAAGGAGAAATGCATTTCCTACATCTTTCTGTCCCAACACTCAAAAAAGTTTTATTTATTTAACTTTTTTGGGTTGGTTAATCCAATGCTATCGGTTCACTGGATGAAATTTGGTGGACAATTGGGAAACTACATTTAGTTTTGCATCAAAGGCCATTTTTCTTAGTTATACCAACAGACTGATTAGCTTAAAACCCTATACAGAAGAAATGCACATGATTAAAACACATTTCAAATGTTTAGTGAATGATAGAAACACTCCATCTAAACATACATACATACATACATACATACATACATACATACATACATAGGCATTAACTTCTGGGGTTTTGTCTGCCTAAAGAAATTCATAATCACCTTTCATTCACCTAAGGAAAGGTAGAAAATACTTAAATTGGACAATTTTTAAATAGTGAAAATATGTTGTATGAGTTAGATGGGAGGCAAGAATCCATTTGTGTGTTCAAATATAATCTAGACAGTTAAATTTAAAGGGCTGAAAGTCTAAAGAAGGGAGATACCTTTGATTGTATTTTGTACACCTGTAATTCTGGTGTAAGAAATACTTCCTGGCACTTGAGGGAGTTGGTGTCTTTACAACACTGTGAATGTATCATATGCTAATGAACTGTTTGCTTTAAGCTGATTAATTTATGTAGTGTGAATTTCATCACAGTAAAAAGAGAAGGAAATGCAATCTGAACTACTGTGTTCTTCATATCTAGGAACTTAAATGTACAAAGTCTCTACTTTGCCTTCTTCACCTGCTTCTTTACAAATATCAGCATAAAGGTTAATAGCTACAAACCATGAAGGGGTTGGGTAATAGAATCACACAGAAGGAAGTCATTCCAGAGTTCACAGTTACCTTAGTTTAATCCCGAAGTACAGACGATATCTCCTTACAAAACTGAGGACTGAAGAAATGTGTAAGGATTACTGAAATTCTAGAAGAATTCAGTGAAGAGTGAGTTTGTTTTAGGGGTAGTATGAGAGATTTAAATACAGGAGAAAAGAGTTCTCTGTGTATTCAAGCGGACTGTCCACAAAACAATGAGCGAAACACATATCAGTAGGGTAAAAGGGCGATTGGTGGAAAAGTGGGCTTAGAAGTCAGCATGCATTCATTCAATACCTACTTGTTGAACACTTGTTATCTTCTAGGGACCGACTGCTTCAGTTTGCTCAGGACTGCCATAGGTTGAGAAGTGAACATCCTAAAACATTCTCAACCCCTGGGAGGCCAGGGTGATTGATCATGCTATCGAGCTTGCCATTACCTTCACTTCATTTGTGCCTCCATGGTAGAAAGGCAGGCCAGTATCTATATAGTTCAATGGGGGAATCACAGCACAGGAGGGCTAAGGGCCACTAACCTTACTATAGCCATAGAGGTGGGACAGAAATAGTGGAACAGTGTCATTGAAGATAGAAGAGACTAATATCCCAGACATTAATACAGAAATGTTATAGAGATGGGCCTATGATGTAAAAAGGAAATTCATATTAACAAAACAAAATGCCAGCAAGCAGAAAAAAGTAATAATGCCCAACTCTATTCACAACCCCCGAGTTGTAAATGAAACCACCAGTGTGATAAGATCTTTTTGCTTATGAAATCCACAGAGAAAAATAATGACTAATGCCCACTGGTTTCTAGGCAACAGGAGAGGAGTCCTCTTGAATGGAGAACCAATAAAAATGAGTACAACCTTATCGAGTATGTGATTTGGCAGGACGTGAAAATTTTCACTTTAAGAAATTTATCCTACTACTTATATACAGATAATAAGTAAGTTTAGTAAGTTTTAGCTTATATTTTGATCTTATTCTACTTAAGACTTTTTTTTTTCATTTTTGTCAGTTGTGAGGCTTGAACATGGGGCCTATGCACTGTCTATTTTGCTCAAGGTTAGCATTCTACCACTTGAGATACAGCACCACTTCCAGTTTTCTGGTGTTTAATTGGAGATAAGAGTCTCAAGGACTTTCCTACCCAGGCTGACTTTGAACTGTGGTCTTTAGATCTCAGCCTCTTGGGTAGCTAGGATCACAGGCATGAGCCACCACAGCCTGGCAAGAGTTTAATATTTAATTTTAATATTTTAGTTTGTTAGTGCTATTGGAAACCAGAAAATGAGGGGCAGACTTGCCCACCAAAATGACCATCTCACAAAATTTGTGGGGTAGACTTCTTCTGTAAGCTGCCATTTCCCCTAAGAAATTAAAAATACAGAAAAAATAAACTAAGCAACCATGTTTTTACAGCTCATGTGTGAGTTTGACAACACAAATATGGTCACATTTTCAAGTTATTTCTTTTTGAACTTGGAAACAAAATTATAAGTGAGTTTTAGCTGTACAGAAAAGTTGTGTAGCTCTTTCCACAATTCAATGGCATGTTTGTTATAATTAATAAGCCTATGTTAAAGAACCGACACTTGGGTGAACTGAAGTCCATAGTTTATTCAGATTCCTTTAATTTTTATTTACTGTCCTATTCCTGTTCCAGGATCCCAGCTTACTTTTTTTGTGGTCAGTCATGGGGCTTGAACTCTAGGCCTGGGTACTGTTGATGAGTTCTTCAGCTCAAGGATACCATTTGAGCCACAGCTCCACTTCTGGTTTTTGGTGGTTAATTACAGATAAGAGTCTCATGGACTTTCTTGCCTGGGCTGGGCCATGATCCTCAGACCTCAGCCTCTTGAGTGGCTAGGACTACAGGCGTGAACCACCAGTGCCTGGCCTAGATTACATTGACAGCATGTTTTCAATGACCACCATGGAAGAATACTATGGGAAAGCCTTGCAAAAACCTGAATGGATTATGTATACTTCTTTTCAACTGGGAACAGAGCAGAAAGGACTGGGTGATCTAGATGAAGACACAGTTATTAATGTGTATTTTTTTCTTCTGGCTTGGGCTTAGGAACTTCTAACTCAAGTGATATTTTTAGTGTAGACTTACTTTTTAATAGGAATTTCACAGTTGTAAGTTCTGCACGTTGAGCATCCTTTAGTCTATAAAATGACAAATAATTTCTCTGATAACACCAGCTTTTCCACGTGACAGGAAACAACAACTACCAACATACTATGAAGACACCTTAAATTCTTAAAGCAAGTTGAAATAGAAAATATGCCTCACTATACATGTGCAGAACTCTAGAATTAGATCCTTATATATCACCGTGCACCAGAATCAATTCCAAATGGATCAAAGACCTCATTGTAAGACCAGATACCCTGGAAACATTACAGGAAGGGATAGGAGAAACACTAGGGCTCCTTGGCACAGGCCGAAACTTCCTAAGTAAAGATCCAGAAATACAACAAGTCAAAGAAATGCCAGATAAGTGAGATTGCATCAAACTGCAAAACCTCTGCATGGCAAAGGACATAGCTTGCAAGATAAATAGAAAGCCCAGATTGGGAGAAGATCTTCACTGGCCATACAACAGACAAGGGCCTCATATCTAAAGTATGTTTAGAACTCAAAAAATTAAGTTCCCTTAAAGCAAATCCTCAAAGAAACAACTACCCCATTAGTAAGTGGGCTAAAGACTTAAAGAGAGCCTTCTCTGAAGAAGAAATGGGAATGGCCAAGAGGCACATGAAGAAGTTCTCTACATCACTGGCCATAAAAGAAATGCAAATCAAAGCAACATTGAGATTCCATCTCACCCCTTTTAGAATGACCATTATTAAGAAAATTAATAAGAACAGATGCTGGTGGAAATGTGGCCAAAGGGATTGCTACTACACTGCTGGTGGGAATGTAAATTTGCTCAACCACTCTGGGAAACCTTATGGAGGTTCCTCAAAAGACTAAACATAGAGCTCCCTTATGATCCAGCAACCCCACTCTTCAGCATTTACCCAAATGACCTCAAACAAGACCACATTGAAGTTACCAGCACAACTATGTTAAGACCACACTGAAGTTACCAGCACAACTATGTTCATTGCAGCAGTATTTACCATAGCTAAGATATGGAGTCAACTCTGATGCCTCCCAGTGGATGAGTCCATCAAGAAAATGTGGTGTATAGAATTCTATGCTTCTACCAGAAGAATGACATTGCTCCATTCACAAGGAAATGAAAAGATCTGGAAAAAAATTATATGAAGCAAAGTAAGCCAGCCCCAAAGAAACACTAGCTGCCTGGTTTCCCTCATTTGTAATAATTAGAATGTTCCTATAAGTCTACAAGTAAATCCAATGGATAATAAAAGACAAATAATTACACTTGGACATGATTAAACAGTACTCTAAACATTCACACAGTGAGAACAGAGGAGGATATTCATAGCAGAGGATCACAATGGCTCAATAGTGATGTGGATATGACCGTAGAAAATGAACTCCAAGAAATGGGAATGAGTTTAATTGTACTGTTTGCATTTTCTTCCTTTGCTGTTTTTGATTTCTGTACACTTTGTCTTGTATATAAGTTTTTCTGGTTTGGGGAGGGGAAAGGATAGCACAGAAATGGTGGAACATAGATTGAATCAATCCAGCAGTGATACTAATTAGATAATTTGTTGGAAATGAACTATGAAACTTTGGAAGGGGTGGGGGGTTGAGAGGGAAAAATTGGGAGAAAATGAAGGAGGAGTGACACTTTCAAAATAAAGTATACTCATTACCTGACTTATGTAACTGCAACCCCTCTGTACATCACTTTACAATAAAATTTAAATACAAAATTAAAAAAAAAGTACATAGGCCTCATGTTCTTGATGGGCTTTTTCCACTCAAGGCTGCCATTTGCTACGCCCCCTCCCCTCCTCCCAGCTGGTCATTTGGAGATAACAGAAATCTTGAATTGGTTTTCCCAGGCTGGCTCCAAACCAAGATCCTCAGATCCCTACCTCCAGACTAGCTAGGATTGTAGTTGTGAGCTACTGCAGCCCAAGGATTCCAACATGTGTCTTGTTTAAACAACTGACTTTGGACTTAGTTTAACTATTAGTGAGGCAGGATTGAGAATGATTCAGAGTAAAAGCTCTCTGCTGTGTGACCTCAGGCAAGTTGCTTCACCTCTCCATAATCCAGCACTTGTATTTGCAAATTACAGATTATAACTGAGTCAAGCACAGCTGGGTGCCACTTGGATTAATAGCATTAATATAAAGGAGAGGATCAGAATAGTAACTGACATACAGATGCTCTATAAAGGATGATACCTTTTGTTTAATTGATGGATTAGTCAATGATTTATTATTGCATAAGGTGTGGATCCAATTCTTTTGTACATGTTTTGCTCTGTAAATATCAAACTGTGGGTTGATTTTGCTCTCCTGTAAAGGCTTCCAGTGTCTTCTTAACTAGAACAAATGTGGAATGGGGAACTAGACACATGGACATGGACTTTTACTGAGCTGTATGATGTGAATCTGGAATGAGAGAGTGGATGAGGTAGGTCATGGCTGTATCATACTTTCACTGTAGGCATGCATCTACAATATGGAGTAACAGCTCTGCTTATTTCTGAGTTTCAGGATTCTATTTTTTTTTTTGAAGGGCTGGCTGAGGCTACAGGAATGTCAATCTTCAGATGAGAGGAGTTCAATTTATATAATATGAGGAAGTCTAATGGAGGCAGGAATCATTGACAACATTCTAATGAAAACTTCTCAACATACCCCAAAGCAGAGCAACAAGCCCTCCAGATACCTATTACCAGGTTCAGCAATGATCAATGTTTCAAGAGTCTTGTTTCATCTATCTATAGGAATATTTTGACTTGATCACAAATATGCATATGCATTTAAGTGTTAAAAAGTGTTTTATGTTATCATATTATCATACTCAGCCAAACTATACTTAATGTCTTAATTGAAGCCCATATACAGTCCCATGTTTACATATCCCAAGGTGCTTCAACATTTTCTTTTGTACTTGCTTTGGATTATGATCCAGATGAATTCCACGCATTACTTCAGGCTCAAATGCCTTGTAAGTTTATTTTATTCCATTACTGTTGGGGTCAGCTGCACCTTTAAGGGGCCACAGCTGACCTCAGCCTGTCCCTCCCCTTCCTGTCTTTAACAGGAAGAGAAGGAAGTCTGACATCACTTGAGGGACAGCTCCTTGGGACCAATCAGGGGCCCCTCTCTTGTGCCCGCCTTTAGGGTATATCTGGGAGGCTCCTCATTTGAATAGACAGAAGCCCTAGAGGTTTTCTCCAGGGACCCATGAGCCCGTGTTGTTCTTGGCGGCTTTGGGGCACCCTGCGACCACACGCCACCGAGGCTACCCATGGCCATCGCTCCCTCGTGAGCGATCATGGACCACCCAGGAAGGGGCGGACAAGCCCCTTCCCCCCCCAAGCGAGGGGAAATCGAGAGAGAGACGAGGCTACCTGTGGGCATCGCTCCCACGTGAGAGTGATAAAGGGCCACCCAGGAAGGGGCAGACAAGCCCCTTCCCCCCCCAAGCAAGGGGAAGTAGAGAGAGCCCACAAATTGGCCGCCCGGCGTGGGGCAGGATGCCCATGGGAAAAGCAATCGGAGCTGTCGGTAGCCTTCGGGAAGGATGGAGTGAGTAATCCGGAGCGTGTGGTACGCCCATCCACGGCGATGGGGCAGAATCAATCCGCGTCCCAAGAGGCCGGATCAGCTCAATGGCACTTGGACCAAGGGCCGAGGAAATTCTGCAGCCCTCGGAGATGGGCTCACAGCTTCGTGCCTCCGGGCGCCAGACGGGGCGGCAGCGGCAGTCTAGCCCAGGGCCCCCCCGCCCGGGACTTTTAAAGTCCCTACTAGGAAGCAGCCACGCGCACTGGGCGCTGGCCTCCGGGGACGCGGGACCCAAGGCGGCTGCAGGAGCCACAGGGGCTCACGGCCCCGGCAATGTTCGGGTCTCGGAGAGCACGGGCAGCGTGGAGCCGCGCGCCGGCGGCGACGTGCATAGAGCGTGCCGCTCCGGACCGCTGGCACGGAGCCAGGGCTATGGGGGTGGGGGCGAAGGCAGCGAGCGACAACCTGACCCGGAAAGCGGTGGCAGCAGGAATTGTGAGTATACAACATGCATCTGTGAGTCTGTGAGCGTTTCTGTTGAGTGAGAAGAGGTTCCCTTTTGTTTTTATCAACCACGTGGTTCTATTATGGGCAAAATAATACCATTTGCCACTGGAATTCCAGAAAACTTACATGGCCAATAAAAAAAAAAATTCTAAGCATGCCTCAAAACTTGTGCACAAGTATCAGTATGTCTGTCCGTGTGTGTTGGTAAAACGTGGTTTCAACGTTACTTGCCTTTTGACTACTAATCTAACTCTAATTCTTAATGTTAAACTGTTCTTTGCACCTTGTGGGTGGAGTCACAGTAAACAGCCTGGAGGCAGGTGTGACTTATCACTAAACAGCCTGGAGGCAGGTGTGACTCTTATCACTAAACAGCCTGGAGGCAGGTGTGACTCTTATCACCAAACTCCAAGCCAAAAGAAAAAAAAAGTTATTCTTCCTCTCCTGTGCTCTCATAAACTCTTTTAAGATCAAGGTACCACAGTCATTTTGGAACAACTGCGCAAACCTCGATTTTCCTGACTCAGGATTAATACTTTGCTTTATAGGATGCAGGTCGACGTGTGCTAGCTGCATGGACTGTGGCAGTCTGTGGCTACAGGAAGCTGACTCCACAGTCTTCTCCCAAACTGCCTTGGTTTTTTTTTCTCTGATCTATAGTTGTTTTTTCCGCACCCCCCTCAAGCCGGGGACCGAACCCCGAACCTTGCGCTCTTCAGGCAAGCGCTCTTCCACAGAACTAAATCCCCAGAGCCTTGTATATGCCTTTACAGATTGGAAAACTAAGCCTAGAGCACTTGCTCTGGAGAAATGTCTCCCTTTGTTTTCTCTTCAGGATAACAAAGACCATAGTGGATTTTTCCATGGAGAAACGGGAAAGCCTGGCTGTACCATTGATGGACCCAGTGTCGGCCCTTTTTCTTCCCTGGACCCAGCCTGGTGCCCTACCATGTCATAAGAAAAAAAAAATAGATAAAAATAAAAAAATGAAAAAAAAAAGGAGGAGAGAGAGGAGAGTAGGCCCCATGATTAGTAAGGATAGCTATGCTTATATATCTTAAGAAAATTTAAATCTTCCCAAAACAGTGGGAAAGAGCCTTGTAAATGCTTTTACAGATTGGAAAGCTAAAAACCAAGAGCACTTGCTCTGGAGAAATGTCTCTTCTTGCTCTCTTCAGGAAAACAAGGAATATACTGCAATTCTTCTGTTCTTCTAAAGAGAATAAGCGCTTCTTGAGGCTCAATATTTAGCTGTGGCAGTGTCACTTGCAGCTTTATACAAAAATTAAAGAAATTTTGCACCATGTTTCTTCCACTCCTCTCCCCCTACTGTTTGGTTTAAGGGAGTCCCGTTACAGGGAAATAGGAGCTGAGGGTTTGACACCCAACCTTAATGTTTTTAAAAAAAGTAAGCACAAAGGTTTAACACCTTCGCTTCAATGTTTATATATAAAAAGAATGTTTTACTAATCACTTATGTTTAAATTATCAGCTACTGTGAACTACCAGGGATGCCAGAGCTCCAGCCTACTTCTACTTCACCACCAAAAGAGGGCTGATGTCTGCACCTTCCTGCACTTGGCAGAAACCAGCTGAGGATTCCAGCTTCTCTGGACAAAGTCAGACAGATGGCCACCTTACATACCCCTTCCCTCTGTGGAAGAAGCCCCCTATATGTTTATATATATGTCTTATGTCAGCATTTGCCTTATGCCTACATGTATGTTTACAATATCCCCTACTAATTAAAAAAAAAAAAAAGAGTAGCAGATGTTGAGGTCAGCTGCACCTTTAAGGGGCCACAGCTGACCTCAGCCTGTCCCTCCCCTTCCTGTCTTTAACTGGAAGAGAAGGAAGTCTGACATCACTTGAGGGACAGCTCCTTGGGACCAATCAGGGTCCCCTCTCTTGTGCCCGCCTTTAGGGTATAACTGGGAGGCTCCTCATTTGAATAGACAGAGCCCTAGAGGTTTTCTCCAGGGACCCATGCGCCCGTGTCGTTCTTGGCGGCTTTGGGGCACCCTGCGACCACACGCCACCGAGGCTACCCGTGGCCATCGCTCCCTCGTGAGCGATCATGGACCACCCAGGAAGGGGCAGACAAGCCCCTTCCCCCACCAAGCGAGGGGAAGTAGAGAGAGCCCACACATTACTCCCTCTAATGTGACTGATTGGCTGGGTACTCAGAGTGTCTGTCCAGCAGACCACAGTTTTCAGTGTGCTTTGTGGGCTAGTAGCACCAGTGTCTCCTGTAAACTGGTTAGAAATGCAAATTTTCTTCTTGGGTTCCATTCAGAGAGAAGCTCTGGAAGAGCTCCTGTGATTTCTGCTTTAAGGATGCTTCCAGGATTTTTGGGTTGGGTGCCACTTATGTTGAACATCCCCCCAATTGGCTGATCACTGTTGCCACTTCCCTTCTTCAAGGTACCTCCATACTTCCTACAAACATGCGGTTAGATCAACAACCTTCCAGGCTCATTTTTGTCTGGGTAGCAGCAGTCCCCAGGGGCTGCAGCTCTTTTCCATTGAATCAGTCAAGTGACACATAAGACCTCTGACTCATGATAAGTCACATTGAGAGCAGTCAGGTGCTGGGATATCACCAGCTCTACCCAATTTAAAAAAAAATCACCACTCATGACTTCAGTCTAGACTTATTGTTTCCTTTAGATTAAGAAAATGGTGTTTTTTTTCTAACAACACTCATTCATCATTTATGACTCATTTTAGCTTTTGGGGAGTTGTTGCAATAGTTTATTTGGGGATCATGTCAAACTCCATGACATACTGACAATCTAAGAGTAACATGGATCAGTCACTCATGTGATGATTGAAGAAATTACAGTTGTGCAGTTTCACATCTGGATTCCAGTTCTGAGTCAACTACCGATCCATTTGTGTGCCCATATGAAGCCAGGTCGTTTGTTCTGCTCACTGGATCAGTCTAATTGCCTTCTTCCCTTTATCATGACTGAGTTCTCATGTATTCTACCAGCCTAATGGGAATGCTCACATATTCTCAGCTGCAGCATGTCAGAAAACTGGTGAAATTATAGTAATGTGCCCCCATCCTGACTCTAATGTATGAGGTGGACCAACATTCCTCAAATGTAATTATTAATATATTATTAAGTATTATTAATATATATCATACTTATAGTAAGACACACATTTGATATTGTGAGCCACATCTTGACATAAACATTGCAAATGGAAAGTTTCGGTTCTGCTCAGACCTGGAAACTCAAAAAATTCTGAGTTGGGGGGGTCTAGGATGTGTTTCATTGAATGGTTATGTACCGTGTTGCTTGTAATTTGCCCCCAGTGTTTCCTTGTTTTATTCTGTTCTGTTCTATTCCACTAAAACTTGCTGGTGGCAACCCAGTAAAATAAAATGATGCCTTAATTCCCTATTGAGACTGTAAAACTTGAACTGGTCCTGCTGGGTAGAAAGGATTTAAATGGGACCCCATGTTCAGAAATGTGTGATCCTTCAAAGAAACACCTACTTACACAAAGACTTAGTAAAGTGAGTCTCCATACGATTGTTTCATTTTTACAGCTTGGTTGCTCACAAGCAGTGGCCCCTGGCTTCAGCCCCCAAAGCTGACCAAACACAGTGGAGTGCTGTGATGAAAGTGTAAATTGAGGTCACAGAAGTGGGTGCCATTGATACAAACCAGAGGCACAGGGAAGGCTTTGCACTGAGGACAGCATGTCACTCATTTATTCAGTGATTAAGAATAAAAGGAATCATATTTCAGGGCAAAATCTTTGCCCCTCCTGGGGGTTACAGATTGGTTGGAAGGAAGAGAGGGACACAGGCAAACAGTTGGAAGGGATGAAGAGCACGGTAGTGTTAACAGGGCCTTGATACTTTGGAGAAGATGGAACTGAGGAGAAGGTCAAGGCTAACTGTGGATTTTGGGAAAGGAAGTAAAACATGAATTGTTTCTTGTTGGGTAAAAACACATATTTAAATGAACCCATTGGGGGTCCTTTTAAGGCAAGGTCAGTAGCAAGGTCAGGAAGATTCTTGAAGTATGAGGGAGGCAGGGTACTTTTATGAGGCAGATAGAAGCCTAGCAAAATAGCAGGAACTTCCTGTGATATGATGAGTTAAGATGATGTTACTCTTGTGGTTGAGAAGGTTGAACTAAGTTGGTTATACAGGGAGATCCTGGCCAGTGACCTTAGCTCAGGTCTATATAGCTTTCAACATCCTTAGTTTTGTCTACTCTGCTCCTTAGGATCACTGAGACAGAGCTCCCATTGAGAGGTAGCATGCAGTGGTGTGTGATGGTATTTTAGGGAAGGATGCTTCCAGTGCTAATTGGTTGAGGATTTCTCTTGACTTGGTTTGATGAAAAGGAGCTCATCTTTTTCTGTTCCCTTTTAGTGATCATCCATCTAGTTAATGGTATACAATTCCACTCTACTTCAGCAGCTCCTTTTGGTAAATTGCCATTCTTAACACTGGGAGAGATTTTAAAAAATGAAAAAAATCCTTTCCCAGTGGCAAGCACAAAAAATTACAGCAGAAGGTGACATTGTAACTAATGTGAGTGGGCTCACACAGGGGGCATTGATTTGAAGTAGAGTAGAGGAGATGGCTTCACTATGAGGAGAACAATGTCAGCAAGTGGAGAAAAGGCCTAGCAAGCAGGCACGCAGACTTCTAGAGATGTAGAGGATGTTGAACAAACCAGAGAAGTGCACATGGGCAACAAAAAGAAAGATGAGCTCTGAGGGCGATTGTTAATAAAGATACAAACTGATTCTCAGGGTGAAAGATCACAGGCAAGAAAATAGGCTTTGAAATCCAACTGCTGAGATCTGGGACTTGAACGTAGGACCTGCTGCTGCGTTTGCTCATTGGCTAGGGCTCTACCAACTGGGGACACCTTCAACCCCAGAGATCTGAAATATCTTATGTCATATTGGCTGTTTGGCCCTGGGTGGTTCCTTTAACCTCATGCCTCAGTCTCTCCAGTAAAACAGCTCACTAAAGTGCACACTGCTCAAGATTTGTGCAGACTACTTAGTGCTGTGAACAAGGCCTGGCCCATAGCAAGCATTTAGTCAACATTAGCTATTTTAATTGGAAGCAGTGGTGATGAGATTGTGCAACTTGCTCAGTCACGGAGTTAAACAGTGTGCTTCAATCACAGGTTTATGTTTCTGTGAGATGGGAGATGTATTTTCAATTTGGAATTAATTTGGAAGAGATAGTCTTCCACCAAATGAATGTTCACGAAGAGACCCTTCAATGACTGCAGCATGGTTGGTGTGGAACCCGCAGGCAGTGAACAGAGAGTAACAGAAAGATGCCAGAAGCAGGGCAAGAGGGAGACGGTTGCCAGGGTAACTGGTTGCTTGGGGCAAGTATTTGGCAAAAGGTGCTGGAGAAATGCAATTTCTTTGAACGGCATCTAATGAAAATACTCTGTGCTTAGTGAAGCGAAGGGGAGAATGATGGAGAATGGGTAATAAGGGCTCTGAAATCAGCTTCCTCCAGCACAGGCTACTTAATGGCAAGTACAGCACTGGTAGCCCTGGAGGATACAATGATTCTGGGTTACACCAAAAAGAATGTGGTGGAGTTAAGCATGATAGAGTTAGTTTCCTGTTTGGAGGTGGAAGTTAGGAAACTCTTATCCACAGTGAGATGCAAATGGATAGAGCAGGTGACTTTATATAAAGCCCTTTTCAATTCATATCCTGGGCTGTCCTCTTAAGGCAGTCCTGATTTATGTATCAAGATCTGAGTTGAACTACACCAGCACGGATAAAGGGATGTGTGAGATCGGTAGAAGCCACTGCTGGCTGGAGATGGGTAATTGTGCCTGCAGTGAGCAGAGCAAGTCAAGGCAGCAGTCTTGGTAGAGCCGATGTGAAATGTTTAAACCAGGCTGCATTCATCAGCATTCTCCAGAGAAACAGAACTACCAGGACTGGGGTATTTGTGTACTTAAAAAATTTTACTATATAAAAGGAATTGGCCCACCAGATTATGATTTCAGGGGCTGCCAGAGCCAAGTCTGCTGTAAGAGAGGTGGGAAGCTGTAGACCCCAGGAAGAGGTGATATTGCAGCTGGAATCAGATAGCATCTGCAGGCAGAATCTCTTCTTCCTTAGGAAACCACAGTCTTTATAATGTGGGCCCACCCATTATAAAGGGTGATCTGCCTGGTTCAATGTCTCCTGACTTAAATGTCAATTTCATAAAAAAAATATGACCACAACAAATCCTAGATTATTGTTCGACTAAATACCTGTGTGTTCTGGCCTAGTCAAAAAGTTTTTTTTGAATGTAATTCGAATTGGCTGTTGCTTAGCCAATTTGACATATAAATCTAGCTATCCCAGGACTCGTGTTGAAACCTCAGAAGTCACTGAAACCCAACCTAAAGGCAACCGTCTCCTTCAATATACAGAAGAGGAATTTCCAGACAAGACACATCCTCTATGCTGAATAAAATGTGGCCATCCCATTTCAGAGATTCTCCTGCATAAAAGACAAAGCTGGAAGAGGATTCATTGGGGGAAAGGAGTCACTAAGCTTTCCCCCTCTCCCTGCACTAAGTGGCTCTTCCCCTACCCCTTCTCCATCAATAGAGGAAAGTTCAATCTACAGGGAAGGAGGATGCCACATTTTATTTCCTGTTGAGCTAAAGTTGCTCACGGAATCTTCTCAAGGGAAGGACTGGGGTGAATCACACTTAAGAGATTTCTTGAGAGAACCAGATGGCTCCAGGAGCTTTGGAAGGTTTGCATATCTGGAGATGGGAGACTGGTTCCTGCTTTCCTAATTGAGAACTGTGAAGGCAATTAATTGCCTGAAGAGAGCCACTCCCAAAGGCAGGGTAGCACCTCAGCCTAGAGTGGTCATGGGAAAGCACAGGACAAATGGGACTTCATACAAGAAGGTTTCTTGGTTGGGTGGGACCTCTACCAGTGAGCTGAAATAAGAGTTGGACTGCAAGGGAGGAATTGGTCAGAAGGGGCTGGGAATATGGCCTAGTGGTAGAGTGCTTGCCCTTGTATACATGAAGCCCTGGGTTCTACTCTGCAGCACCATATAAACAGAAAAAGGCAGAAGTGGTGCTGTGGCTCAAGTGGCAGAGTGCTAGCCTTGAGCAAAAAGAAGCCAGGGACAGTGCTCAGGCCCTGAGTTCAAGCTCCATGGAGGACTGGCAAAAAAAAAAAAAAAGCAAAACAGAATTGGGTGGAAGTCACAAGAGGACAATCAGATAATATCACATGTATCAAAATGGATATCCTTACTAAAGACCTCTTCTCACTAGCCATTCCCCATGTTAATGGATTTTACTGTCGTCCTGTTAATGTCTTAGTCTCACCCTATTGAGTTTCTTGCTGTATCATGTGGAAATAACACAGGGGGCTATATAAGGAAATTATCAGTAAAGGAGGATCTCAGAGGGAAAGCAGTTACTGTCCAGGTAACAATGGCTGAAATTGTTTACTCAGTACTTCTTGTGTGATTAAAAGGTGGAAAACACTGGGCAGATTAGAGGTGTAAAGACTTTCAGGTTCACATCATGTGTCCCTCTTCCTCATTTCATTTCATTCTCCTTTCTTAGAAGATGTAGTAAAGGAAGAATATATATGTATATAAACACATACATACATATATGCACACATACATACACACATATGCCAGTCCTGGGGCTTGAACTCAGGACCTGAGCACAGTCCCTGAGTCCCTGCTCAAGGCTAGCACTCTACCACTTGAGCCACAGCACCACTTGCGGCTTTTTCTCTTTATGTGGTACTGAGGAATCAAACCCAGGGCTTCATGCATGTTAGGTAAGCACTCTACTACTAAGCCACATTCCCAGCCCCCAAATAATCATATTTGAAAGCCTATTCATTTCTAAATTTCTTTTACCAAGGAAAGTAATTATTATTTTTCTTTTCAAAGTTTAATCTTGTATTCCCTGTTTAGGGACTCAGGAATCTTACTAATTCGGGTAGCTGGAGAGCTGGAGGCAGGCAATTGAAGCCCATCCCATGGAGCAGAAAGTGGTGACATGGAAGAGGGTGTTGGCTAAGAGGAAACCTCAGAAGGAGTGACAGCTGATAAAAGTCCATTTTACTTCAGGGACTGCGAAGAAGTAATGAGGAAAGCGAGCAAGCCAGTGACCGGGAACTGCTAGAACTCACTTTTCTGACACATTTTGAAGAACTGAAATACAATGGTCCTGACTGGACTAAGAGACTCAAAGGTCTATCATGGTGTCTAGCAGTAGTATTTGCTCCCATCCTGCATTGTTGTATGCCTGGACTATCTTCTTTGGAGATTTTTAGGTTATATATGAAAAACTAGGAAATCTCTCTTCCTTTTAATCATAAGGTTCAGACCTTTTTTTAGATGGTAATACATAACCAGGAAATAATAAAAGAGCCTTGATTAAAATAAATAAATAAATAAGAAGTGACTGAAATTCTTGGAGAACTTCCTCATAAAATTTGTTTTAAGGGTCAACTGTTTTTCATGTATAACTTCTAACAGAGAAATGATATGAACACAAAGCCCAACAAAATGCTGATTATTCATAGCATAAAGGACCATTTTCTCCAAATCCCAACTTTTCTTTGATTATCATCAAGGTCATAGTTTTTTCCGGATGTTTTCTGCTAGCCTGAAGTGGACTCTTTGTTTTCTACGAAAAGAGCTCCACATTCTTGGCTTGCTTGTCACTGCCTGCTCCTTCTCACTTCCTGTGACTCCATAGGGCAGAGCCAATGTTTTCAGAAAAGGGAATCAAGCTTGGAGATGGCTGGACATGATTTATGACAGAGCCAGATTGAGGTCAAGAGATTTCTGATGAGTCCACAAAGTTCACAGACATCCTAGAGTGAAAAGACAGACTTCCTTGGTACTTGGAAATTCTCCAATAGTGAGGCCAGCTCATGTGGTTTTAAGAAGTCTCTTGAGGGGCCAGACAACTTGGAGAGGGGAACGCATGCTAAGGTGTAGAAGTAGCCCACTGCAGAGATGCCGACTGAGTGTTCTGCTTAGTGAGAAGCTCTGTGGGGTGATGCTTGGGAAGCTAAACCCAAGTTGTATGGAGCTGAGATGCCGCCATTGAGAAGGGTAGCTGCCTGCTCTCTATCCAATTTTAATGTTCTCTTCCTTGCTCAACTAACTTTACTCCAGGACATTCTCACATCAACGGCATCTCTAGTTCTCGGTGGGGGAAGGAGAATTCTACCCCCTAGAAAATGATGGGGGTGTATCCTAGCAGCCAGTGGACAGAGGCAAAGAGATGCTGTTAAATATCCCACAGTGTACATTACAACGCCCCCTAGAGGGACATTTAGCTGAAAAGAGAACTGAGGCTGGGCAGTCCTGATATAAATGGTTAGCTGGAGCTATTAAATGATTACACATATGTTTGATTATGCTCTAGTCTTCAGTTTTCATGAGTGCTTTCTGGACTCAAGCCCAAGAAATGTACTCTTAGGTATATTATGTCACCCATTCATAAGTCATCACCAAATATTTCTCTCTTTACTTTTTTTCCCTCAACATCTAAAACACCCTCCCAGAGATTTTTGTTTTCTATTATAAAATCATTTTATACTCTGATTGAAACAAGATGATTATTAACATCAATCCTTTATATCTATGCCCTTTCATTTCTCTGCACTCAACTATCTACATGAAATCTTCTCGAACCCCAAACACACCCCGTGCACCATAGCAGGCATGTTATTCTGCTAGCAGGTGTTATCCTGAGCAGGTGAAGAGAATTTCCCCTCTATATGGAGATATAGCCCAAGAATTGAGATCAAGAACAGTACCAAAGCCTCTACATGCTTGTTACCTTACCTATGACCAATTTAACTGACAGGTTCAGCATAGTAAGAGAGGAACAACAATAAAATAGAACAATATGCTGCAATAGAACAATATGCTATAATAGCAGTGTTTTCTTTCTCAGAGGGGTCAAGAAGGATCTTAACATTTTCCAACAATGGTTGAATGCAAGTGACTCTGTTGGCATTGCCATTGTGGTTGGGGGAGATTGCATAGTGTGGCTGCTCTGGTTTCGATGTCCTTCTCTGCTGGAATTCTGGGCATATCTTCCCTCTGAGCCCACAACACAGATCTTGAGTGTGGGTAGTATATCTTTTTTAACTACTTGTCACCCATTTTGCAGTGTGGGGTTTCTGATGGACAATCATTAATGCTTTCCTACTTCCTAGGAGACAGAGCAGACATCATCAACTCACCACAGTTTCTGCTTGAAAAGTAAATGGTTAAAGTTATTTATGTACTCAACGATATGGAAGTACATGCCCCCAAACAACGTTTGTGAAAGCAACAACAAAAAAACCAATGATGTGGATACGTATACTCTAACTTAAATGTATTTGGTGAGTGAACTGTAACAGGTTAAGTTCCACAAAGTTACCTTACTGGAAGATAAAAGGAACACCTTCACATGGCATATTGAAAATAATTACAACAATGATATACCACTTGTTTCCATAATGTGGAGTTCATTTCACTTAGCATCATGTGCTCATACGGGAAAAGCTATTGGGCTATTGTTTTTTCTTATTTTTTCTCTGGTATTCCCTTCCTGTGATTTTATCCCTGCTATCACTGTATCTGATCTTAGAACCCTGGACACTATATATACATGTGTATTAGAACTCGGAAGGGGAAAGGGAATACCAAAATCAAGAAACAAAGGATAAAAAGACAAACCATTCCAAAAGCAATACTTACAAAACCATTTGGTGTAAACAAATGTACAACTCATGGGAGGGAAAGGGAAAGGGGGAGGGGAGAGGTGGGAGAAAAATAAGGGAGGAGATAACAAGTTGAACAAGAAATGTACTCACTGCTTACATATGAAACTGTAACCCCTCTGTACTTCACTTTGACAAACTAAAAACAAAAAATAGAACAACTTACAATGGGCTCAGGGAAACAGATCAGTGCTTTCCATTTTGACTCCCCCTTACTTTTGAAAAGCCCTCCTAAAATGAAGTGATCCATTCATTGAAACTAGGACAGGTTTTGAAATATCCACTGAAGTCTTTCATGAAGATTTTCTGCTAACCACCAGCTTGGCTTGGCAGATCATTTGAACTCTCCAGGTTAAAATGATCAGACCTAAGAAAATCTGGACGAACTGATCATCATCTGTCAGGTCTTCACTGGTTCTAATTTTTTTTTTTTTTAATGGATTCGAGACTCCAACTCTGCACCTCAACACAAATCTTAGTGCCTAAACTATTCACTCCCTTCCCCAGTTTAGTGTTTAATAATTTCATTGTATGTAATTCTTAAATTTTGTGAAATAACACACATAGTCTTATTCTTTTTCCTCTCTTTTTTTCTTCCTCTCCCTCTGT
Organism: Perognathus longimembris pacificus; assembly: GCF_023159225.1. NCBI lineage: Eukaryota > Metazoa > Chordata > Mammalia > Rodentia > Heteromyidae > Perognathus > Perognathus longimembris. Next base: position 38,261,398 of record NC_063176.1, read on the forward strand.
TTTTCTGTCTTCCTCTCAGTGTGTATTTAATTAAGCACCACCATAACCCTAGGCTATGTCCTCTAGTTTGACCACTAGGGGGAGCCCTTGCATTTAAAGAAGGGACAGTGCAAGTCTAGATTCTGAACTTCACAGAGCAAAGTAAAATACTATGCATACGACTTAACCCAATTTTACATCGAGATCTAAGTTATTTATTTTATAAGAAAAGGAGCCTGGCCTTTGGAAATGTAAGAAATACATAAGGAAGGAGAATCTCTCTGTCTCTGTGTGTGTGTGGGGGGGGTGTGTGCGTGTGTGGGGTATGTTGCCTCTCTCTGATTTCACTACTACCACTCCCTCCTGCATTCCAATTTAGTTCAGTAAACCATGCCCAGAAAGGCTGAGTGTTATAAGAAGAGTAAATGGCATACATTGTTATACTATCACTGCAAAGCCATTAGAGTGGAGGGACAGGTTCAAAATCCAATGCCCAAGCTCCAAAGAGTCTGAGGCACATTGAAAAATTCTTTTCTCTAAGAGTTTGAAATTAAGACTTTATGCTTGCTAGGGAAGTGTTCAACCACATGAGCCACAAGCACATCCCTTTTGCTCTAGTTATTTTCATGTTCTTTTCCCCAGGTGGCTCTTACCTCTGCCATGTGTTTAAGATTACAGGTATGAACCACCACAATTTTTTTTTTCTGTTTTGGGCTGGCCTCATGTTCTGTTTCTTCTAGATGGTGCTATTGTAGGAAAATTTCCTGTCTCTTGCTTGAATAGTGGGATTAATAATGACGCATCTAGTGAATTGGAAATATTAGTGTGGACAAGGAACAAATAGGCTTAAGGATGAAAAAAGTAGACATTGATTTCTGGATGTATAATATTTGAGATTGAGATATATCTAAGTAGAGACAGAGCTCTGAGCAAAGCTTAGAACTGGGACAGCTGTTTATGTCCAGATGATACAGAGAGCTGAGTTAGTACCAGAAAACCTTCCTCAGAGCTTGTATTTAGGGAGAGTCAGGAAGCACCCAGGTACATACCACCATAGAGGTAGGGTAAAAACGTTGGCTAGATTTTTTCAGAAAATGCATGACATTGCCCTGTTGAATTTTCTAGTTAGGAAAATATCTACAAATGCATAATGGTTTTATGTCAACATACTTTTGCTTAGAATTCATGTATTTTCTTTCTTTTTGGGGGCTCAACTGCAGTTTGTGTCAGTCTTTTCCTATACTTCTAGATAACATTAGCACGGTTAAGCTGTGGAAATACCCGGAAGGCTTTCTTTATACAGAAAATAGCAAAACTTCATGTGATGAACAGTACGGTGCATAAATCCCACAAAATCCCTACATATCCCACATCAAGAGAAGGAGTAAAGCTACTTGAGTGTTCATATAACAACATCTCTGTGATAACCACGTTGGGAGTGAGGTGGGCTTTCAGAGATTTTGAAAATATCTCATTCGATCTCTGAATGACGTCCTTATAAAACTCCATCTTAGACCACACTGAATGATCATGCAGCTAAGAAAGAGCTCTGACTCTGTGGTCACCCACATCTGTGTTAATGAGAATAACTGGCTTGTATTGTGCAGTTGCTAGCAATTATGATTCTTCTTAGTGATAATCATACTGGAAATCTCTCCATCGCCCCAACCATTAGTTTCTGTTCTAACAGTTATGTGGGTGTGTTATTGGTGATATTTTGTCAAATTTGTTTCCATGTTTCCATTTGTGTTCTGATGGTGTGGCACATGGTTTCATGGAGGGTTTGTCCATTTGCTTAGTGTTAAGGAGGAAGCTGTTTTCTGTTCCCAATGTTTCTATGTAGAGAGATATCTATGAAGGTAACACTTTGGATTTCTTGCCTTTCTCATTGGGGTAGAGCAACAAATTTAGGGTGATGTGGCTGGGCATCGTGTGTGTGTGTGTGTGTGTGTGTGTGTGTGTGTGTGTGTGTTTGTGTATCCCAGTTAGCAGAGAGATCATATTCTGTTCTTCTCTGGGCAATAAACATCATAGAGGCAGGGCTTTTCTGGGAGGCTTAATGCTGTCCAACTGTGGGTAGGTTAAGTCTATTGCAAATTGGCTTGAATATTTGCAACCTAGGTGCAGAGAAAAGGGGAGAAGGGGAGTTTCTTAGTCTTTATTGTCTGACTACTGTGTTTCTCTCTTTGGTTCAATATGTAAGTAGGAGAAAGAGGACTTTTAAAGGAGCCTCATATTTCCGACCCCTGGTGTGTTCAGCTAGAGAAACTGGGCAAATGAAAATTTTAGGGGAGGCGAAGTTCGTGACTTTAGGTCTCCAAGGTTAGAAAAAAGGAGCCAAGGAGTCATGTGTCTCGATCTTGGCAGGTGATAGGTCTCTATATTGTTCCACTCAGCGTGTTTCTAGCTAAAATGGCTGAAGAGGCTTCTGGAATTTGCAGGTATGAACCCTGTGGAATTCCCACTTGGACTGGGGGTGGCTTTACCCACAAGTGAGTGATTCTTTTTATTCAGGTATGAAGATGCAAGTAAGGCTTCCCAGCCTGGGAAGACAAAATGGAGTCCAAGGAGTAGTAAAGTTTTAGATAGCGGGGGGCTGAAAGCTTTTCTTGTTTCTCCCCTCTTTTCAGCTCTATCTGTTGCAGGACTTGCAGAAGCAGACTTCACTGAGTTTTGTATGTGCTGCAGAACACCAATAGATTCCAGCTCTGACTGACTCATACAAGGCCCAGGGGAGGCAGCATTATTCTGGCTGCTGCAGAGGGAATTGGTAGCGCTGACCTCTTGGGATCATGTGGCCTGCCTGAGGCTCTCAAGAGTCACCTGCGAAGGGCTGTATAATAAATAATATAAATAGATATTCCATGTTCTTGGGTAGAGGTAGAGAACAGTTCAATGACATGTTTGAAAACCCATCGGTTTATCACTAGGAATCAGGAAAGGAATGGAGAGCAGAAGGATTTTGAAAACCGTGCTTCAATTTGACAATCCTAACAAGGGCAGAGGATGAGTGAAAAAATACACAAGGTAAACAGGATGAAAGCTAAAAGGAAGAAAAGTTTTCACGAGGGATTGGCTGATATCCTAAGATGAATGAGCTAGATAGGAAATCTCTGAAGGCCAGACAAGACAGCATTCAAATAAAGGACATGTCTAAGTCCATGTACTCATAAACAAGGGTCTCAGAAAAGTGGAGAGACCTTAAATTACTATTAGATCACAGAGCGTGACATGGCCTAGAGAAACTGAATTGATAAAGGATCAAAAGCTCAGAAAGCTCAGAAAGCACCTCTAGGGGGTGCTAGAATCCTAAAAAGGTTTGCAAACAAAACCTTTCTGAGAGTTATCACTTAGGTGGAATTCTCTAGAAATAGATGGGACATATTTGAGAGTTCTCTAGCATATCAAGAAAATTTTCAGCCAGGAGCATTTTTTAAAGATTGCTACTATAGAACAAAAAACATTCAGGAAGAATTGGTCCTCAGGCTTTGAACTATCACAAACTCAGGGAAAACAGTTGGTTTTCCTGCATATGAAAGTGCAGTCTAATTTTTGATATCAATCTTTTTGAAAATTTAGATGGAAGTCACCAATTTTCATGGCATTAGTCAGACAAACAATCCCAAAGAAAACCATGACAAATTTTGAGAGGATCCCATCAATTAAGAAGGTGAAGCCCACTCATGTGAGCTCTGAGCTGGGAACTCTGTAGAGCAAGTCTTTGCTTCTCTCTACCATTATTCTTCCCAACCAGTAGGGGGCTCACTCACAAAGGATGGCATACATAAAGGGTTCTTTCAACTTGTATTCTCATAAGGTGACATGGGCACCATAGGGCACATTTCGGGCTTCTCAGAGTGAGGTGCAGGAGGGTTGAGGAATTTGGATGGCAAGGATAGATCATTCTCTTTTGAAAGAGGGTGTTGAATTGAAGCCATTCCCTTTAATGGCTTTCTCATCAAGAAGGTGACATTTTAATTTTCATGTAGCTCATTCTATCAGTTTCTCAGCAGGTTCTGAATTTAAGCAGGCAGAGAAGAATATTCACTTCTCTGCTAAGCCCCTAACTCCTGGGCTTCATCAAGGCTAGGGAGAATGTCTGTTGGGAGCCGTTTTTCAGAATTGATGCAGAATGTAGATGCTCCAAATTCCACCTGCCTGGGTGGGTGCACATTCCAGTTGGGTCTGTTACTGGCTGTAAATTCTCTTACTGAGCACTTAGTGGCTTATGTCTGTGAGCAGCGACTAAGAATGCTAAGATCTAGATGATCACAGTTTAAAGCCACTTTGGGGAAAAACAAGCTTGAGAAACTCCATTTATTAACCAGTAGAAATCTGGGCTGAGCTGTGGCCCAAATGGTAGAGCACTGGCTAAGCAAGCAACAAACCCTGAGTTCAAACCCTAGTACTAGCAAAAGCAAAGAATAAAAACATCTACAGGATCATTTGGAAATTGATTAATGTAACATCTACCTCATAAAACTTTTTGGGGGAACCAAGTGAGATAATATAGGGTACTTATAAAAATCTGTTTGGTCTCCCATTTGTGGTTCCTTAAAATATAGCTACTAATAATCATGACTGGTGTTTAATTAATTGCCTTTTATAAAGAATACCCTGTTTAAGCAATTACAGCATAGGACCTCATTTGATCTTCACAAAACTTGTGTTGTAGGCACTAATATTTAAAATTTGTAAATGAAGCAATTGAAGCTGGGAGAGATTACAAAAATTTGTGAAAGGACACATTATGTGAATAGTAGACAGATATATGAACTTCAACAGTCTGAATTTAGAGGCCCTACTCTTCAACATTACACAATGACCCCCTCCAATAACATTTATTATATAACGACTACTTATTATGAGTCAGGCACACATGAGGAGCTTGGGCTAATACAATTTCTCCAATCCTATGAAAGTAAGACCATAAGCTTTGCAGTCAGATGGTGTGCTTTTGAATTCCATCTCTGTGCTTTTGTAACCTAGCATTCTTGGGGGAATTTTGTTAATCTCTCCGAGCCTCAAATTCTCATGTAGAAATTGAGATCACAATACCGAAATCTCAAAATGTTTGCCATAAAGATTTAATAAGAGAATATTCAGTATTTGCTGCACTAGAAGCAATCAATGAAGTGTGTGTGTGTGTGTGTGTGTGTGTGTGTATGTGTGTGTGTGTCTGTATATGTGTGTATGGTACCAGGGCTAGAACTTGAGTCTTTGCATTTGCTGGGCAGGTGTTCTTACCTGAGCCATGCCTCCAGCCCTGACTTTTACTAGTAGTATGGGGTTTCAATACCAGTTAGGCTTTTATGTAGCTGTGATAACAGGCATGCCCAGTTCTTTGTTAATGAAGGGTCTGGTGAACTTTCAGCAAGGGCTGCTTATTCTCCCAATCTTAGTTTTCCAAGAGGCTAGGATCATAGATGAGAGCCACTGGCACCTAGCTGAAATGCCTTATTCTTTTTTTTTTTTTTTGCTAGTCCTGGGGCTTGAACTCAGGGCCTGGGTACTGTCCCTGGCTTCTTTTTGCTCAAGGCTAGCACTCTGCCACTTGAGCCACAGCACCACCTTTGACCATTTTCTATATATGTGGTGCTGGGAAATTGAACCCAGGGCTTCATGTATACGAAGCAAACACTCTTGCCACTAGGCCATATTCCCAGCCCCTGAAATGCCTCATTCTTAATTATTATCTTTATTTATGAACAATAAGCTAAAAGCTCCCTTATTCAAAAGTGGCAGAATCAACTTCATGTCTTCATGTACCAAATCCCCAAAATAAAAAAAGTTGTTTTCCCCTTGCTTTCCATCTCATTACTGTTTCACTAATTTTCCAGATTCTCTAGTGCTAAGGTTTCCCCACACCCCTCAGTTTTGTTGTGGAGAACAGAGCCATTCTTTAAAAAATACCAGGGGATGCAGCAATGGATTCCCAAATGCATCCCTGGAATTGCTTTGGGGCCTCTGGCAGTGAATACAACAGGTGTGTATATTGGAGAGAAGACAAAGTGTCTCATCTATGGCTCCAAGGAGGATGGCTCTGCCCTCATTGTACTGGAAGTGTTTGTTGGTAAAACCAGAGCAAAGAAAACCAGAACAACAACAACAAAATCTCTCTGAGAGCCACAGTCTTGCAGCCAGAGGCCCTGCGCTCAGGCAACTGCTTCATCCTGTATGAATGCATGTTCTTAGTCCTGTGCTATAACTCTGTGTCTCAATTTACCCAAATTAACAAGAAGAATAATGAAATCTTGATAGCTCCTGAGGATGATACGAGGATTTGCTGGTAAGGCATCTGAAATGTGCTTTGTAATGCACACGTGCATGGAAACCAAGTGAATTAAAGGGTTTGAATTTGGGCTCTTCATTTTCTGCCTGATTCTGGTGTGTTACTCAACTTCTCTGTGCCACCATTTGTCAAATATGTCCCTCAGATTTTATAACTTAGAAAGAATTCCCAAATTCAGATGGTGGTAGTATTTGGAGGGGATGTATACGGAAGGTAGCTAGATAAGGTCACAGGGTGAAAACCTCAGGCTGGCACTAATAGCCTCTAAGAGAGGAGAAAGATTGTAGTGGTTACAGACTTGCTGTGTCTTCTCCATCATGTCACGATGTACCATCAAGCCTCTCACCAGTTGCCAAGCAAATATCAGAATCATGAGCCAAATATACTTAAAAAAATTTTTTTTGGCCGGTCCTGGGTCATGAACTCAGGGCCTGAGCACTGTCCCAGTCTTCTTTTTGCTCAAGGCTAGCACTCTGCCACTTGAACCACAGCACCACCTTTGACCATTTTCTATATATGTGGTGCTGGGAAATTGAACCCAGGGCTTCATGTTTATGAGGCAAGCACTCTTGCCACTAGGCCATATTCCCAGCCCAAATATACTTTTATTCTTGGTTTTCTTGTCTGTCCTGAGGCTTGAACTCAGGGCCTGGATGCTGTCCCTGAATCCTTTGTTTCCTCAATGCTAGGCTAGTGCTTTACCACATTGAGCCACAGCAGCACTTTGTTTCTGAGTGGTTAATTGGAGATAAGAGTTTCACGGGGACTTTTCTGCCCTGTCTGACTTTGAACTGTGATCCTCAGATCTCAGTCTTTTGAGTAGCTAGGATTGTAGGCATGAGCCACTGGCTCCTCGATATACTTCTATTCTTTATAACGTCTTTGGTCTCAGGTAATTTTGTTAATAGAACACAGGCAAAGACGGAAGCACTAGGTAGCTTAAGATCTGCAAGCAATGCTTTCTGTCTGCTTTATCTTTCCATTAATTTCTTTGAAACAGGGTCTTACTAAAAAGCCCTGGCAGTCTTGAACTTTTCATGCTCTTTCCTCAGCCTTGTGAGTACTGGGATGATATGTGTATACCACCACACTCAGTTTCTGTTCTTAAAATTGATGGATGACATCACCTCCTCTGAGTATGTCGAATCTTACTGTGAAAAACCCACAAAGCAAAATAGAACTGCTCTATCTTTACTGAATCTTACACACCACAAAATACTGGGCAAATTCATGGATTCTGAAATGGTTTTATCATGGAATTATGAGGACAGAAGAGACCAGTGTTCTTTTGAGGGGGCGGGAGCGTATAGAGTGGGCTAGAGGACCCAGAAGATTCCAAGTGATGGCACATTTGCCAAACTTCAGCTCTCCTTTATACAACCTTACAACAAATGAAATAAAACTATTTGTTTCTAGTTTCTAATCGTAAAGCCATAAACACTAATGCTTCCTCCCCAAGCAACTATAAAACAAATGAGACATGTGTTTTCAGCAAAATGTCCAAGACTTCAAACAACCCAACTTTTAAAGGAATAAATTGTTGAGCCCGGAATTACAGAGAAAGCACAGATTTTTTTTTTTAATTATAAAATTGTCTTTAGAGAAGACACATGATATGGGTGGGTGCTACACTGAAATAACATTTTTGCAAAAGTCATCCAACTGTAAGGCTCAACAACACAAAAGTCAGTCAAATAGAGACAAATATACATTGAGGTGAGGCAGAGAAATGAGCATCTGTTCTTGGAGGCCCCGAGGTTTGAACTCGGGGAGCTCTCCTTGATCATTACATCCTGAGTGTTCCTCTTCATTTTGCTGGTTGTTTGAAGGCTTCTCTGGGACATGTTGGGTTCTGCTGACCTACCTTTGTCAGGTTTGACTCAACTATTTGAAATTTTGCCATTTGTTTAACCAGGAAATGTGGGTTCCTTGTTCAGAAGGTTTTCTGAGCATTTGGGTTCATTTAGAAAACCTGTGCTAGAGTCTATCAAAATGCATTACCTGGCAACTGGCACTTGAAAGGGTTGTGTGTGTGCATGTGTGTGTATGTGTGCGCGTGCACGTGCACATGCGTCCATCAAAAGAGGGAGATAAGTGAATGAAGAATGGAAGTGGGGGTAGAATGCAGTCATAATATTCAATATATAGCTTATGAAATTAAGCAAACTGAGGGGAGTGGTTGGGCTGGAGGAATGAGGGAGAATAATGAAAGGGGTGGCATCAATCAAGATGCGTCGTATTCAAAAATGGATTTCTTGAACGGCAGCTAGTTAAAGATAATAAAAATATAATTAATTAATAAAACACTTGTGCTGACAATTGGCAGGGAAAAACATATAAGGTACAGAAAAATCTAATTGTTTGTGTTGGCAGTCTCTGTTGTAATTTGCCCTCAAATAATAAATGTTAAATCTCTCTTGCCTTGGGGGGGGGGGATTCTATATGACTGCTCTACAAATAAAACAAAATAACAACAATGAAAACAAGAAAAATATTTGTTTGAAAGTGTATTCTAAATTTCCAAATTAATGTTAGTGGTCTTTTTGGTGTCATTCTGTGCATGCTTATTAGTCTGCATGTATGGTGGTTGGCTTAATAGAGGACTTTATCTCAAAAATAACCAGCAAAAAAGACAGTGAAAGGCTTTACTACAACTGCAGTAGTTTCAGAGCTTTACATTCAAACCCCAGTAGTGCCAAACTGTGTTCAAAGTTTGGAAAGAAACCTTACCAAGCAGGTGTCCTCTAACTTAAAATGGTCAGTGATGCCAGCTCTTTACAGGTTTATGTAGGTTCTTATTTAGAAATCACTAGAGCATTTTTTTTTCAATTGCTGCTTCGAAAAATTAGCCATGGCTACTATAGGTTTCTCTGTCATTGCTATTTGATCGTCTTACATAACAATTTGCAGTCAAGCCCATAGAGGGTGACTCTTACAAGTACTCATTTGTCAAACTCATTTATTTCTAGGTAATTCCTACTTGGGAGCTGTCCCTTCTAATCTCTTTGTTTCTTAATTTTGTCCAAAAGCCAATGTCTTGTTGGCACAGAATCCCAGCTGACTCTCTGTCAACCCCTTTCAATGTGGGATCTGACCAAGCTGGGACAACAAGAAGAGACCTACGGGGACAATGCGGATCCTAGTAATGAGAGGCCATTCGCAGACAAACAATTTGGGAAAAACCATTCAGATAAGAGGGCATGCTGTTTGTGCCTGCATCTTCAAAACTTACTGAAGCTGAGACATTAAAAAATAGTTTGTAAACATGATTACCTGATACCCATGCCTGTTGATCTGCTAACTAGAAGGGAACTTGTACTCTTGTCTTTCCACCCACTACTTCTATAGGTGTAGAAGAGATGCAAATGCTCTTCCTCCTTATTGAACCCTACATGGTAATGCTTTAGCCAAGTCTGATTCCTTTCTTCTACAGGTTCTAAAACTAAAAATATCTAGCATAAGGGTTAACTCTGCTACACAGATGAATGATGAGTCAGGCAATATTCTAAAATAAAAGGGCATAGATATTACAATGATGACTACCCTAGGGGGAACCCGTGTTATGTTTAAATAGATTGCTGTCTTTGGTTAATAGATTAAGACAGGTTCATATCAGCATTCAGAAATTAGCCCATCAAGTCTTTCAACTCAAAACACAAGCCATCATCAAAGAAGGGCTCTTATAAATAAATACCTCATCATGGTTGTCTGGTTCCTTCCTTTTCTAGGGCCTCTATTGTCTATTTTATTCTTTTAAGCCATTGGACCTTTTTTTTTTTTGGTGCTGGTCCTGGGGCTTGAATTCAGGGCCTGGGCTCTGTCCCTGAACCTCTCTGTGCTCAAGGCTAGTGCTCTACTGCTTGAGCCACATCCCCACTTCTGGCTTTTTCCATTTATATGGTAATGAGGAGTCAAACTCTGGGCTTCATACATGCTAGGCAAACACTCTACCACTAAGCCACATTCCCAGCCTCTTAATCTTTTAACCAGATTTGTTTCTTCTGGAGTTCTGGCTATAAAGTTTCCAATAATGCTGCAATGTGACTTTCATCCTCTAAGCTGTGATCCTCCAGTGTCTCTTGGCCCCTGGAACTGGCATGTATACTATTTTCTTCTGATAATCAATAATCCATGGGAACCACTCCATGGTCCTCTGTCAGAAAAAACAAATACATAAGCAGGGATATCTTTGTGACCCTATTCAGCTGAAAACAGTTGAAATCCCTAGGTACAACTACTTAAAGACAATACAAAGTTAAAAAAAGATACAAAAAAGTAAGGCATTTGCGCTGCTCTACTAAAACTAGGATTGATTTTGTTCTCCTGTCAACTAATAATGAACAATGACAAAGAAAAATATAGGCCATTTAGAAAGGAAAACATCAATCCTTCAATACTCCCTTAATGATTTATAAGTTGCCATGGCTACTTCTAAGACTGGTCCTCCCTAGCTTAAGGAGTGACCCAAAATACAACTAAACTCTCCACTTCATCACCATCAAAAAGTACTGATGTATCTGTAGGCCAAAGAGAGCACTGTACCCTGCTAACAAAAGTGCTCAAGGAAATACAATTCCTTTTAATGATGCATGGACAATACTGCACTTAGTGGCCCTTAAGTAAACTTTCATGAGAACCCTTTAATTAAGAGCTCACATTTATGCACAGCATATCATCAATATTATTGTAACAAAATGTACTGGGGAAATGGGCATGCACAGTTGAAAAACATATGGTCACTACCTGCCACCCAAAACTATCTATCATGAAGTACCTCGGATCTAGGAGGGAACATCTTTGGTCAAGATGCAAAAAAACAACAGTGGCATCTTACATATACACTTATCAAAATTATGATTTTTAAATTATATACTGCTGAGAAATATTTATAATAAAGTATTAGGAAAGAAGTCTCCTAAGAGGTCTAACACTATGCATTAAGGGAGTGAATTCTGGAATAGGAAAACCTGGGTTTGTCCTCACCTGTGTGAATGTTTCCTTGGCAACCTTGGGCGAGTTACAAAGTCTTTCTAGGCATCTATCTTTTTGGGGGAGACAAAGAGAATTGCAACAGTAATACCCATGGTGAGGAGATTTTTAATCCTATTAGGTGAAGACATACAGATAATAGCAGAGGGCCTGGCGTTATTGGTGCTTTCTCTTTAATTACCTGCAACTTTGAAATTCCTTTAACAAGCGTTAGTTTATAGTAGGCACGACTATAGTAATATGCTTGGTTATTAACATACTATTCTTAAAATATTAAGGAAGAATCGAGCAGATTCTAACAAATAGAAGTAGTTGAAAATTTTAATCAAAGAATCTTAACTGCTGTCAAATGCCTACATCAGGCATCGAGGTCAATTAAGGTGAATATGTTTTTCTTATAGATGTCTCTTCAAAATTTAATGAAGAAATAATTTAAGAGTATTTTCAAAGGCAATTAGAAAAGAAAAAAGATGTGAATGTATGTGTGCGTGTTATTAAAACTGCTTTTTCTCGGTTAAAAAAAGAAAAAAGATGTATTGATGAAAATATCAAAATGTATTGATTAAAACTATCAAATTTCTTTGGGGCAAATCATTTGCCTTCAGTAAATTTCAGCTTCAGAGTTGCTCTGTGGGGTTGTAGGTGTGGGTACCTGTAGGTAAAGGAGCTAGTCTATGTGGGGGTACCAAGACCCTAGGTACAGCTTACACTGTACAGGATTCCGTGATGAAGACTGGTAGCCTAAATTCCAGACACCATCTAAATTTGATCAGGTAGGCTCATTCATTCCAGATGACGTAGTTATGAAACAAAGTAAGAAGTCAGGGCAGACCTCATTTAGCCTCTTGCCCTTCCCTGGCATTTTTTCTCCCTTAAAGAAATGAGATGCCAAGATGGATATGATGACTACTACAGTACTACAGATTCTTTTTGTGCATGTTTCATCTGCTACTTTGGAAAAAGTTGAGTTCTGAACTTCCCTGAGACTGCCACAGTCAATTAAGACACAATTGCTTCCCCACTGTTGGCTAATTGGGGTCACCTCTAGAACTGATTTAAGTTGGAGAGCAGTTAATATCCACTTTCACAGGAATAGAATTCAAAGTCTCTTCCAGTTTCTTCTTCTAAGGCTAAGTATAATCCATTAGCCTGGTGGGTTTTTTTTGGGGGGGGGAGGAGGTAGGGTATAGGAAAATAACTTTATAAGTAATGGAAAGTATCCATATCCAACCCACTTGTGTGAAGAAATATATTTTAAGTTATGTACATTATGGTGGGCGATATATGAACATTTGGTTCTAGTCCATAAATGCTTACCATAAGTACTAGTTTCAAAATCTTGGGGCACTCATGATTACCAATGCATTACAATACACACTGTGTACAAGGAAATAAACAGGGATTCCTTCTGCCCAACTTAGAATCAAACAGGCAAAAGATTACCTCTTCCATAACTAGGTATCACATGCAAATAAAACACATTGTTAAGTTGTCTCAAGCTATTCATTTCACATATGCACAATAGCTGCGCAGGAACATCACAATTCCTCTCTGAAAGGCAACATTCCTCTTGTATTGCAGTATGCTATTTTGTGGACTAGAGAGTAAGATAAATGGATTGGGAAGATTTGAGAGATCTTCCCAGACTCTGCTTGCTACACTGAGGTAGACGTTGTCTTCGGCCTCAACCTTGAACTGTCTCTGAGGACCTGGAAAATGTCTTTTAATTCCTCTTCCATTGCTAACAGTTAAGATAACAAGACTTTTAGATGGGAGGTTGCATTCTTTTTTCAGATTAAAGATCACTGTTTTCAGATGCTCAGACTTCAAACTTCCTAAACAAAGTATGTCTCTCTTTTATGTGTGTGTATACACACATATGTGTGTATACACACAGACATATATATTAAAGTTATCTTTAAGTAGTTGTACAAGTAAGTTGCCATCTAACAAGGCAGTTTATTAATACAAGCTATCTATGTTATTGTGAAGCTCTCTTAAAGGTCTACCTGCTCCGACTCCATCCTCTACCCAGTAGTGAAAGTGGCTCTTCAATGAATCTATAAAGAAGCACTTCAAGCTTCTTTTTAGCTTTCTGCTTCAATCTTTTGCTCCATTTCTGGCACTTCCCTTGTCACTTAGAGTAAAAATAAAATATTCATAATCACCTTCAGGACTATTGAATTACTTTAAGGAGTTTTTCTTCCCAAAACAAATGGTTCCCAATTGTATTGGAGCATAGCAATGAAGACTTCTCTTGATTTTTTTTCCAAGCCCTTTGCATGCTTATGAGAGTGGAAGTATCTTACTCTGGCAGCGCCCTCCCCCACCCCTTCATTCATACTGCTTCCCCTAGTGTGGCCTGTTGGTTCTCTGATGATGCCAAGAATATGCCCAACCCCTGTCCTTGGAAAGCTCAGACCTGGAATGCTTATCTGGATCTTTCCACCTGTCTTCTCATCTAATATCTCCAGTTACTCTATTGAAAATAGCAAATCTCTTTCCTCTCTGGCATTTTTCTCTCCTCTTTCATTCCTTTATTTTCTTTCTCGTCTTCCTACTTATATCTGACACTATTTTGTTTCTTTGTTTTGCTTGTCCTCTCTCTTTTCAGTCCACAAAGGAATGCAAGCTCTCTGAAGGGAGGATGTTTATTTCTTCTTAGTCTTGAGGGCTAAATCATAAAAAACAGATCTCCCCAAATGACAATATTATATGGGTCACTTACCATACTTCTAGTACTATTCTGCATATACAGAGTCATTATGTACTTCACTGTCCTTGCTAAGAACTTTACTATCAGGTGGTCAGATTTCTGAAATTGTCTCTATAGGATTTTTTTTAATTCTATGGAGGCTGAATATAACTAAATATATATATATATGCAAGTAATTGTCAAAATACTTTTGTTAGTACATTGTACCTAGCTTTTAGAGGTGTGATATGATAGTTTTATACTAGCATTGACTAATCAGTTTCACAGCATCCTCTGTTATTAGAGAACTTTCCAATGCATTGGGAGGTTCTGTTTGGATTCAAGACAGGAAATGAAGGCAGAGATTTTGCACAATCGCCTGCCATGGAATGACCCACTTACCTTCCTACCACTGTGCTTACATACAGGAGTGAGCATTCTTAGAAAATAATACAGAACCAATAACAATGTTTCACTTGAAAAAGACATGTAGCCTACAATGAACTTTGCCTGCAAATCACTGCAGAAACTAAAACCTTTCACAGAGCACTGTATCCCATCATCAGATTTGACATAGTATACATGGTTCCTTTTAATAATGTTTCAGATGCTGTGTTTTAAAAATGCCAGAGTTCTAATGCTAAGCAACAGAAATACCATGATTGGAGAAACTGTCCAATGGAGCGGGCTAATTATTATAGGACTGAAAGAGTAATCCGGATGGCTGATCACAAGGTCTATAAACTGTTGTCGAACTCAAGTCATTCCTTCGATTAGCATTTCAAATTATTCATTGCTAATTTGCAGCACTTCTTATGACAAGCTGAAGAAGGTTTGTTTTCACACATTCAGGGCAGGGAGACAGACAGTCTACGTTTTAACAATGGATATTTAAAAAAAAAAGTTTGCTCCTGACTCCGTGCAAAGCTTTTTAAGAATCACAAATCAGCAAGCATTCTCACATTCATTTATGCTTAATATAAGACATTAGTTTTTTTTATACCCACAACAAAACATGGACCTGCAGAAGTTTTCAAGCAATCTTCCAGCAGCTTCATGCGCATCTTCTGTAGCTCAGGATTGTCCCAATCATCTTCCTCCACTCCCCAGTACAGGTCTATGACCTGGGAACAAATGGATGAGGCAGCATTAGATTTCTGTGTGGAAAATTACACTTAGCTGTGGCCTTTGTACTTACGCACAAGGTCATTCTGCAGCATGTTTTCCTTTAGTGAAGACTATTTGTGTGTGTGTGTGTGTGTGTGTGTGTGTGTGTGTGTGTGTGTGCACGCCATTACTGGGTATTGAATTCAGGCCTTGGTTCTGTCCCTTTGTGTTTCTGATCAAGGCTGGCCCTCTATCACTTGTGCCACAGCTCCACTTCCAGCTTTGTGGTATTTAATTGGAGATAAGAGTCATACAGACTTCTCCCAGGTTAGCTTTGAACCAACCTCAGCCTCCTAAGTATCTAAGATTATAGGCATGGGCCACTGATGCCTGGCAGTAAATGATTTTTAAGATCCTTCTAAAGAGATATTTTTCATACATAATGGGTTTGGAATGAGTATTATAGTTTGTTTCTGATTTTACTATTCACGGGAATGAGGAAAAAAGGAAATCCAAAATAACAGAGGGTTTGGAGTCTACAATTTAATTACACTGAAAGAGTAATAGGATTAAAAAAAGACATGGATGTGTCTGGGACATATTTTCCACATTACTTATGACAAGTAAATCACAGCAAAAATATGACCACATGCTCTATTATGTGAAGGGAAAAATCACAATGGGAATTAACATATACTAATCTGGTCACTCATCTGCATTTCTTTAAAAAAAATCAAAGACAAAGAAACCCAGAAACTCCCATAAATAGCATACCTCATCCCAGAGAACAGATATTTGCTTATATCTGTTTTATCTGCAAGCACTTCAGCTTTCATCCATATATATCTGAAGGACATACACTGGAGAACGGTGCAAGGTGCATATTCCTGAGAAGTGAGGATAATAGGACCTTCTATCTCCTGACTTCAAAGACTCCTGGGGCCCATCCTGCAAGTCTGTAAAAACTTTCACAAGCATGCTATTTGAAAAGTGCAAGAAAGATCAGTAGTGGATCATTTCTTTTACTGGACTGCTATATGCATAAAGTAAATGTTTCCAATTGCAGCTTTGAAGATTTTTTTCCTCTTTTTCCTTCCCTTAGTTTTCACAAGAAGGAACAGGAAATTCCCAGGCCTCTCTTGTCCTTCTGAGAACAGTTCAGTGAGACAGAAGCAAAGCCTTTGGGCTTCCTCCACTGCCCAGGCAGAACCCAAGCACTTGGTGTGCATCTTGTTTCTTGGCTGTAGCCCTATATCAGATATTTGACTTGGATTTGAGTTTTCACAAGGCCAATACACCTATGATAGCTTCTTTACAAAATAGTCCTTTGGGCCGTTCCATGGGTGTTTATTACAGGCGAGACTAACATCACTGATATGAGAGTTCTTCCCTTGAATCTACCTTAAAAACGTTTAGTATCACAATATCAAGGAAAGGGATATCTGAGATAGAAATGAGAACTTCACTGATGGATCTGAGATGTCTAGCTCTAGATGTGGCTATTTGAAATTAGATATAAATGAATATACCTTAACAATTCAGTTTTTCAATGCTCTGTGGCTGCACGTGACTGTTGACTGTCATATTGGACAGTAGTGATACAGAACATCCCACTGTCCCAATAAGTTCCACTGAACAGAGCTGAACATCAGAAAGCTTGGGAGAATATGAGGATCACCTTGTTATCAAGGAATATGAGTCAGAGATGAGGTAGAAAGGGAGAAGACTGTGGTTTCAGGCCACCGCAGGGAAAACATCAGTGTGATCCCCATCCTAACTAATAATCTGGATGTGGGTGAGATCCAAGTTGTATGGGAGAAACAGGTACAATTATAATCAAAGGCTAGTTCCAGGCAAAAGTGTCATTCTGTATCTGAAAAATAACTACAGCACTTGTCTTTTGATGGGGCGGGCAATCTTTAGTTCCAGATCCTTTTCAGGCGGCTGCTAAGGACTTACTCCTGCTTAACTTCTGTATGACTTAGAAGTGTCTTTTCTTCATGATAATTAATTTCTAGTGACTAGAAAATAGATTTAGTATATTGAAATAGCTAAGGTATTTTTGACCATTAATCAATGAATTGTCACCAAAAAAGATTCACTGGAACTCATTGCATTTGCATAAGCAGCCTCAAAACCAGGCACAGCACCTGCTGTCTCTATTTAAATACAAAGTCATGTTCTGCATAATGACATTTCAGTCAATGACAGATTGCAGATATGATGGTCACACAAGATTATATCACACAGTGGTGTCATAGTCATTTAAGTTTGAGTAAGATATTTGTGATATTCAAGCAATAATGATAATATGTTCTTGATAAATTGTATATTGTATATATGTCTACCTGACCTAGAGAAGGGAAAGAAAAACAGGGCGTAAGATATCACAAGAAATGTACACACTGCCCTACTATGTAACTGTACCCTTTTTGCACAACACCTTGTCAAAAAAATTTGTGTTCAATTAATAAATAAATTAAATTAAAATAAAAAAAAACATGGATGGAGCCAGGCACAGATAGTCAAACACTGCATATACAGAAAAAAAACAAACAAACAATAATGAATTCACCTAACAACATACTTCCCTGAACATAGTCTATTGTTATACATTACAAGGTTGTTGAGGAAGGTCTTACTTGAAAGAAAAGAAAGGGCAAACATAAAGATTAATATAACAAAATTATAAGTAGGTACTTGCTCCTTTCACCTCCACTAAAATGTAAAATTAGGTAAAATAACTATTATAACAGAGTGTCAGTGGATTTGTAATATATAGATATACTATGTGGAACATTAACAACACAAAGAAAGGGGCAAATAGAAAAAGATATATAGAGTAATCCTGGTATTATTACTAGAATTAAGGTAATGTAAATCATGAATGGATTCAGATAACTCAAGATGAACATTTCCTAAAATGATTTCCAAGAAAAAGAAGTCTCAAAAATATAGTAAGAAAAATCATTGAAGAATGAAAATGCAACCCTGGAAAACACTGACTAAATGTTAAAAATAAAAGCCACACCAAGGAGTAGCAGAGCAATAGAGGAACACAAAAGACACAGGACATGTGAATAAGAAAATTAAATGGCAGATGTAAATCCAATTATAACAATAGTGCCATTAAACGTGAATGGTATAAGGCATAAATCTGGTTAAAAACAACATTCAACTTAATAATGTCTCAAAATAGACCAGCAACATGGGTTTAAGATTTAAATTTGTAAAACTCTTAGAAGAAAGCATAAGAGCAAACCTTCATGACTTTGATTATGGTTTCTCAAATATAACACGAAAATACAGGTATCTGAAAACATACAGTAGACATTCTTAACGTTAAAAAATTAAGGATATGATAAAAAAGTGTAGTAAACCTAGAATGGAAATTATTTGAAATATATACTTGCATAGATTTTTGTCTCAAATACTTGAAAAAGGTTGACAGATTAATAATGAAAGCGAAAACAGCAATAAAAATGGGCAAAACATCTATGTAGATCTTTCCCCACAGAATACATACACATTTCTGACAAACACATGGAAAGATACTCATTATTCAGTGTAGGGAAATGAAAATCAAGACCACAGTAAGATAATTCACAAACCAAGTGACTGTGTGTCAAATGACTGGTGGAAAAATCAACATGGTGCAACTATACAACAGAGTCATTATTTAGCAATGGCAAGTGAGAGACGGAAACACTCTAACATGTGACAACAAAGGATGAGCACTGATAGCATTATGTAAAAGAATGTACTCACAAAGGACCTCAAGTTGCACGATTTTATTTATTTGATATGTGCAGGATAGGCAGATAAGTGGCGACATAAAGCAGAACAGTGGTTATTTGGGGTAAGTGGGGAGACCAAGCAGGAATGGGTAAAGATCCTTATGTAGTGAAGGTTATCTTCTAAAATGGACTTTCCTAACTGCTACATAACTACCAGCATACTAAAGCCCACTAAGACCTGCATGTCAAGTCGGTAGACTTCAGGCTATATGAATGGGGCTATATTTCCACAAAGGTGTTTTAAATGACAAGTCTATTTGCATTGTAGTTTTCTATAGGCCTTACATCTCATTCTCACAGTGTAATTGAGCATGAGAGTAGTGTGTGTTTAAATCAAGTACCTAGTATGTTAAGAGCTTAACTAACTAGAGGCAGCACAATGACCAAGAGTAAAAGCATCAAACAAGGCTTTTATTTTTCTTCAGCTTACATATTTATGAAGCCGAAGTATTGACATGACTTATTTGTCACCTGACTCTTTTACAAGTTTTTGTACCTACTATTACTTAGGGTTGGTCACCACTACGCTCTTTTGGGCCCTGATAATCTAAATGCCTTGGTCCTTAGTAGCATTGTTTCGATATACTGCTGCCAGCGCTTCGCCACCACACCGCTCTTTCCCACCACACCGCTCTTTCCCACATGTCTTTATAGGCAGAAATAATAGGAAAGGATGAAATCAAGCAATTGTGAGGACAGGAAAGTAATGAATAGGACACCTAACCTGTGAAACACAAAGCATCTTTTTGGGTGCATATATATGCCATATATCCACAGGATTGATAAG
Source organism: Perognathus longimembris pacificus (assembly GCF_023159225.1). Taxonomy (NCBI): domain Eukaryota; kingdom Metazoa; phylum Chordata; class Mammalia; order Rodentia; family Heteromyidae; genus Perognathus; species Perognathus longimembris. The sequence continues at coordinate 38,281,044 of NC_063176.1, forward strand.
TGGAAAAACATTTGGAACATAAAGTGCTGAAGAAGACAAGATTTATTATATACTTAAAAAAATTAAGTTTAGCTTTTAGCCTAATGTCTGGGCACTGCAGACACTGGAATCTAATTTGCTATTTATTGGAATACTAACTTGTTGACAGCACATTTTATGTGCCTTTACTTATTTCATCATTCAAGCTTAAAAGCTGAGGAAAGTAATTTGATTTTATCTTTTTTAAAAAACAAAACTATCTCATGTGTTTTAAAAAAATCCATACAGAAGCCATTTTATCATGATTATTAGGGTGGGTTGGATTGATTTGAAAACAAAACAAAGATAAAAAGTCTCTCGCAAATCCTACCCTTACCCCTAGCAGTAAGTTGTAATCATTTAAATATCAAAGTTACAGAACAATAAAGTAACAAACAAGTTACTGCACCCCAAAACTAAGACAATCTAATTTGAATTCATAGTGGCCTCACAGCCAAGTCCTCAGAAATAACTGTTGAACATACATATTGATCAAAGTGTTTCTTTATAAACTGTCCCTCACTGTAGGGAACTTTATGAATGTAACTGTAAATGTGTAGAGATGATATGAGTGGTATAGTGTAAAAACAAATCAAGACTAAAAGGAGACTACTTTTCTGAGTTACTACAATGGTACACGGTGTAATTGCCCCAATGAGGCTTCCGTTACTTAGGCCACTCCTTTCTATTCATTTCATGCTTAATTTTTTTCATTCTAGTTAGCTTAAAGCATCCCTGGCTTTAACATGTACAAAAGGATAGCTTTAAAATGATCTCTTTTTAAAAAACCAAAATCTCTTCTTAGAGATTTTGCCAGCAACAAAAATACTCTAAAAACACAGATCAGGTACAGAGTACCAAATTCAGTGGTTTCAAAGATCACAATGCAGAAGACTGCACTCATTGGAAGTTGTTTCAGTATTTGGGTTGCATTTCTACGATGTTCATTTCACACAAGAAATCAGAGAAGGCTCTTAAAACTCAGGCCGTGTGTAGAGGATTCAGCTTATCACTGGTAATTATGAACTAAACAGGCAGTAGTTCTCTCTCTGGAGACAGCAACCCTCTCTAGATGCACTGTTCCTAATACAACATCCAGGTTCTATGCTTCTACTAGAACTACTGCAAATGCTGACTTTATATCACCTGCAATAATTTTCTAGCTCAAGAGATATATAACAAAGAATTATATGGGGAAAAGACTAGAATTAGCAGTTCTGTCTGGAAAGAGAAGGCCCTACAGTCTCCTTACAACCACTGACTGGCCGGGGGTAGGGGGATTATATGGGATTACCAGAAAGAGAGTGTCTACCAATATGCCATCAGATGGTGCTTTATCTCAAGTTTCATTAAGACAACTCATGGCTCAGACCCTGGTGTCCTACATGCTGCTCCAGTCTTAAAAAGTATTCATGGTAAGGAAGAATGCTGCATTTGGGCGAAACCTCTTACTTTCAGGGCTTCAGGTTCATGGAGACAGATGAAAGGGACTGAGAGTTCCTGGAGACAGAGCAGAAGCAGCAAGCAGGAGCTGCTGTGCAACTGTGCCAAGTGTGCTCAGCGAGTTAATGCTTATTGAACAAAGGAGCTTGAAGCAGGCTGAATGGTGGAACACTCAAACACAAGCAAACAACATGCTTGAGTGGAAAACTGAGGTTAGTTTTTGTTCCTACCCGTCACTAGAATTTCCTCAGCCCTTGTGTTTGGGTGTACAGGTATCTATCCTTTTGTTCTTGCTCCATTCCATCCACTCACCATGATGCAGCAATGTAGCAAGGATTTCTTTTTACTCAGAAAGAGACTACATAGAATAACTTCCTTCTTAAGCTTAGAGAGCAGATAGAACTATTTTTCTTATTTTACAGATGCAAAACGGGGGCACTGAGAAGTCAAGCAACATGCCCACAGTGACACAGATAATAAGAAAGAGCAGTGGCATTTGAAGACTGGCTCTTCAAATCTGCTATTTTACAATCCTTTCTGTGTCAGTGCCTGTCAGGTAGTAAATTTGACATACTGTTTAAGTTCTCTTCCAGATTAGTCTTCTGTCTGAAATATCTCCCTTTTTTATTTGGCCATTTCCCCTCAGGATTTGGTTTAGGCACTGGTTACTCCATGAACTTTCCTGATGACTCTAGACAGGTGGAGGACTTAATCCCTCTCATAATGTATGCCTAGAGCACATGGGTCACCTCGCAGTCAGGGCCATGCTGGTTAAATGGCTTATAGTATTTCTAATACTGTGGTTTCTGCTGCACTTGTGAATCTGCCTGGTGTGGAGCCAAGCTTCAATGAATGTCTGTGAAATGAATGAATGGAGCTCTAGAGACCAAATGCTTTAAAAAGTCCTTGGAGATCTGGGGTAGATGTTGCCAAGGTCAACGGCCTTGTCTAGTCTTGGAGGGGCAGAGGAGGAGAAAAATAGAACTGCATCAAGCCGCTGAGAAGAATGTGGGTTCTGTAGATTTTGGATGAAAAACTCTTTAGATGTCTGTCAAGTCTATTTTGTGTGTGCTATCATTAATTCTGAGGTTTCCTTGTTGATTTTGCCTCTATGACCTGCTTATTGGTGAGAATAAGGTACTGAAGTCTCCCACTACTATTATGTTAATGTCTAACTGAATGTTTTAAGTTCAATAACTTAACAGTTGTATCCATAGACATTTGGTGCATTAATGTTAACAAATGTTTTATGCTCTTGGTGGATTGTTCTTGGTTAATATGATGTTAACTACCTGGTTTCTTCAGAAAATTTTGATTTGAAGTCTATTTTAGATATGAGTATAGACATGTCTAGCTACTTTTGGGTTGATTTGCCTGGAAAATCATTTTAACACACAGAAAGATAGAAATATGACTTGATGTACTTACATAGTATGGAAAGGTCATAATATCATAAATTTTAAGAGCTGGAAATTAAGATAGGAAATAAAAATTATTTACTTTGTAGATGAAAAAACTGGGGATGTTATGTTTTAAGGGTCTAGGCTAACAAAAGGCATCTCTTAATGAGGATTCCTTTTACTCTATCCCCACTTTTTAAAATGTTCTCGCCTGTAAAATGCCCTTTTGAACATGGAGAAAAAAAATTAGCTACTCTGTGCTCAGAATTTAAATGTCACATGAAATGGGGGGGGGTATTATATATTATACTGTTTATTGAAGGACTAATCTTCACAGGTCATTTTCACTGTTTGGAGGTAGTCAAACAATCACAATTCAGCAGGAATGAATGCTCAGCATAGTAGAGCTATTACAGTAAATTCTGAATCTTCCTACAGTGTTACCATTCTATATTAAGAAGGAATATTAGGAAGAGGACAGAGTACAAAAAAAGGACTGTTTTAGAGAAGCCAAGTCTGAGAATTCTGTAAGAGCAACAGACATTGTAGGCCAGTATTTGTGAAGGTCCACTATAGCATACTTTCCTTCTCTTTAGTCTATTATCAGTGTTACTGTCCTTGCTTATGTTGCTACCTCCTTTTGTAAGCTGGCTTTCTCACATGGACAAGAGACAGATGATGTAATGTTTGCAGTACTTCCAGTGACTACCACTTGGTAAGGCTTGCCTGTCCAGGCTTCTTTGATGGACAGCTCTGATATGTGAAGTGACTGAACAAATCTGAGCCCTGGCTTGAGTGCAATGACGTGTAGAAGAGCTGTGCCTTTCCCTGTAGACAGAAGCATCTTCATGATAAACAGAATTAATTGACAGTGTGGAGAAAGGACCAAGGGCATCCCAACAAACAGTGTCCATTTCAAAGCCAACAATGTGTTTCTCAGGGAGAAAACTGTGTTTGAGATTACTGAGCAGACAAACCCAACCCAACCACGTGATAGTGTTGAGAGGTGGGGTCTGTGAAGTGCATAGGTCAGGAGAACTCTGTTCCCATGGACAGAGGGCATTTCCCTTTTTTGTCCTCCCACCTTCTGTCAGGTATAGACATAGCAGTTCTCCTACCTGGAGAATGTAGTGTTTTAGGTGCCATGTTGGAAGCAGAGATTGGCACCTTGGTTTTAGCTTTCCCCAACTATATATGTGAGAAAATGATTCTGTTCTTTTATAATTACTCAATATCAGGTGTTCTGCTATAGCAACACAGGCAGGTCACAACCTCTGATCTTTTTTGTTGTTTTTGTTGTTGTTTTCATGCTGTATCATACCATCATATATGTAAGAAAATAAATATTTCCTGATTATTTTTCCCATTCATATTCTTTTTGTACCAGATACTAATGGACTCTCAGATGCCAAAGATCTTTTACTATATTCATAAAGCCAAAAGAAAAGGGCATATGAGTTATTTATGTCCACTGAGTTCTTGATGAGAAGAAAGAATTGAAAAAGTGTGAAACAAGGAAGTTTACATTGGTGAGTACTGTCTGTGTCCCAGACACTTGGTGTTGTATCACTTCTTTTTTATTTTGCCTTTCTATTCTTTTTTATTTTCATTTTTGTCCCAGACCTTTATTTTTATTGTAAAGGTAACGTACAGGGGAGTTGTAATTACATAAGTCAGGTAACGAATGAATACATTTATTTTTGGACTGTGTCACCCCTTTCTCATTTTCTTCCAGTTTTTTTCCCCTCCTGGCCTCGCCCCCCAAGTTATATAGTTCATTTTCATTTAATTCTTAAAATAATCCTAGAAGATAATCACAAACCCATTCACTTATATCAAAGAGATCAGACGATGTGCCTAGTTACAGAACTGGCAATCTTTAGGTTCAGAATATGAATCTTAGTACATACAAAATAATTTGTGCTGTTTTTACTTCAACTTTGTAAATGACATCACATGTGGTATGACACTAAATCAAAACAGCATCAGTATGTGCTACTCCAACATTATACCCATCAATTACATTGAAATGTGATTCCAGTCACCTAATTCTTTACCATATTTCTGTAAGATGAATATTGATTTTTTTTTTTTTTTTTGGCCAGTCCTGGGCCTTGGACTCCGGGCCTGAGCACTGTCCCTGGCTTCTTCCCGCTCAAGGCTAGCACTCCGCCACTTGAGCCACAGCGCCGCTTCTGGCCGTTTTCTGTATATGTGGTGCTGGGGAATCGAACCTAGGGCCTCGTGTATCCGAGGCAGGCACTCTTGCCACTAGGCTATATTCCCAGCCCTGAATATTGATTTTATAGAGAATGTCTCTGGTAGTGAGGAACAGGAAGCCATGAAAAGTCAATGAAAATCAAAGGTTATTTTCTTCCTTTCTCCATTGTTTTTATTTCTTCTTTGCATCTTCAAAGAATGAGCAGCCTTTGTGGGTGATTTGAAATGGCACCAGGCAGGTGAGGAATGCTTGCCTCCTGTGCTCTGGCACCTGATCTTTCTCTCACTGACTGGAATTGACCATTAGATTCCACATCTGAGATCCCAGGATATTCACCACAAACCAGTCACTACCTGGTCTTACCAAAACATCATGTCATCTCCAACTTGAATCCATGAAAGAGTTATACCTTCAATCAGTAACATAAAGAAATCGCACGAGACAACATGTCTTCCTCAAAAGTCAACAACACCACAACAAAGGAAGTGAATTGAAGTGAAGTCTGGAAGATGTATTATATGCATAGCTGGGCATGCTAAATTGGAATACCCTTGTACGGCTATTTGAAGATAATAATAAAACGTTCCAAATAAATAACAGCAGATTTCTTAGCATAAATTCTAAATTCAGGAGAGGATAGAATAATGTGATCTAAGTCCTGAAAGAAAAGAATTGTCAACTTAAATTAGTGTATCCAGCAAAGCTTTCCTTCATAATATCTAGCTATTCAGGAGTTAGAGATCTGGAGGATTATGGTTTGAAGCCAGCATAGGCATCATTAGACTTCATTTCATTAACCATCAATAAGTCAAGCTTGAGGTGAGGGGGTAGAAAGCCAATTGAGCAAGGAAACCACACACCCACAAGACCCTGAATTCAAACTCTAGTACTGGCAAAAATAAAAAATCATACATGTTAGAAATGAAATCTGGGAAGTGTGAGAGCTTGTACAGCCTGGATAAAAACAGAAAACAAGATGGAGGTAAATAATCAGGGTTGCTATAGAAATAATCAAGAAGAGAGTAACACAGACTTGAATGAAGGGCACATATTGGAGACCAGAAGAAAGGTTGCTTAGTCATTCAAGTATTAAGAAACAGAAGCCCAAACAAAGACATAGACATGTGAAATGGAACAAAAAAAGGGCAAGCTTCTAAGAAACACTGTAGCAGATGAGTAGAAGGGAACACTAGCAGCTTCAATCTAGGTAATAAAGGATGGAAGAATGAACTAACTATGAGCCAAAAACGTTGAAGCCTTGAGGACTGGGCAACAGTAAGCAGTCAGCATACTAGAAAAAGGGGAAGACAAATTTGGCTTTGAACACATTAACATTCCAAACAGAATTATCCTCATGCATTTATGGAGTGGAGAGAGTTAGAGATGCTATATACAGGAGAGAATTCTATACAGATAGTAGCTTGAGAAGATGGTACCCTAACTACAGGTTTAGAGAAAAAGGTAAAGAGGACAAGTGTGGCCTTGTGATGCCAAAGGAAACCTGATGAAGCCTTAGTGATAACAACCACACACCATCACAGGGGTTGAGGGCAGCCATCCCCTTGGTACTTTGCATGTCATCACAATGTCATTCGAGACAGACAGCATGGATGGGGGAGATGACCCTGCTGGTGGGAGCAGGTTTTCCTCTCACATTTTTCTACATGCCTAGGAAGACAGCTGGCCTGTCAGAATGAAGGAGAAGGGCTAGAGCCAGAACACGGGAGATCTCCTTGGGAGAGCAAGTCATTACACTTAATTACGAAGACATATGGGGGAAATTACTTTGGAAAGCTATATTTAATGAAAGTGTAAAAGGTAACAAATGGCACCCTACAAGACAAGGGGTATCAAGATTTAGGAACCATTGGGTTTGAATTCCCCACCATGTGCCTCTCTTGATTTCAAATCATTTCAAGTATTAGTACAAATAAAGGGCAGAATATGTCATAGTCTTCTTGCCTGGTAGCTGTTAGTTACTGAGTCATACAATACATTTGAAAATCACATACAATTATTTCAGATTGCACCACCTCTTCATGTATCTGAGAGTGACCATTTTTTTTAAAGTGACTATTTGAATAGGTGGAAGCATTGTTTTCTTAATCATTTTCTGTTTTTCTTTTAAATGTATGGATAGCTCCTGGTCGTCAAGTGCTCTGTTGCTCTCATTTGGATTCCCGGCACTGGACAATCAGGCTGGCTTCTGTCAGAGTGACACTACCAGGATCTATGCCATCTAGAGTACATTGTCCAATCTGGAAGCCACTGACCACATACAGGCGTCCGGTACCTGAAATGAGGTCAGTCCAAATCATGATGTGTTGTTCATATAAACTGCATATCACTTTTTGAAACACAGGATGGAAATAAGATGAAAAATAAATCATACCTCATGAATAAGTTTTATCTCGATTATATGTCTTGGAAACATTGGCTTAAAGGATTATAGTAAATAAAATATTCTCTTTTGCTTTTCCTGTGTCAAATGTGATCAGAAGAAGAGTTTCAAATGTCACACATGGCTTGTATTTGGAATTCACATGGTATTTCTTTTCCATAACATGAGTCTAGATTCTCAGTGTCTATGTCTTACTCATTACTCAACCAACCAGTCTTTGTTTTATATGTAGGATGATCCAGGTATTACAAAATATACCGGCCATAGGAAGAAATGACATGACTGCTGACTTGTAAAGATCTTCTAGAATATAATGGAGAGGAAAAATTTAAACAGTAATTAAAGCCAGGATGATATTCTATTACAGGATAGGAATAAAACATTATAACATCTCAAAAAAGAACATTCTTTGTTTCTTAAATGAGAAATTTAAGGGGAAGTCTAAAGGCACCCAGTCAGAGGGTCCCACGGGAGTGAGAGCTCTTGGAAAAGAGACAATACATTTGTGGAAATGAATGTTCCACCCTTCAGAAAGGCAGAGACCGGGCTGCCAACAGGGGAGGGCAGAAGGATGTGGGCTCCACGGCAGTACATGGAAAGGAGACATTCACACATGGTTTTGAGTAACATAGAATGCAGAAAAAAGTGTCAGAGATACCACTGAAGTGACCTGTAGAGTGGGGACTCAGGAGGTGAGGTAGGAGAAGGGTTGGTCTTAATGAGGAGAAGAAAAGATAAATGATTAGGGTGGTGGTCAAGCTGACTTGAATAAAGGGCACAGGATGGAGAAATATTTATGGAGCTAGAACTGGAAGCTCTTTGAGATTTACTATATTTTAGAGGTGAAGAAAGCTAAGGTTTGTGAACTTCAGTGCCTATGAGGAGATAGGATAAATATCAGATGTCTACTAGAGAAGCTGTCTGTGAAGATACTCTCCATGAGTGGCTGAATTCAACTGAAATTTCCTTTCAAAGTGGAGATGCCCTAAGCACCTAGATCCATTAAATACTTCGTTTAGACAGCCTTGCCTAAACTAAGTTTATTCTTGGCTTAGTGGACCAGGTGGCTGTGGGTATTTTTTGAATGCATAAAGTAGGAGTGAGGAATATGTTTGAGAATCATAAATGACTATTTGTATTGTAAAGAGTAGATGATAAACAAAGCAAGGACTCATGTTAAAGAGACCCTGCTGACATCAGCCATTAACGTCTTTAAGCAAAAGAACTGAATGACCAAGCAGAGGCTAAAGAAGACACTCTGTGGGGCTGTACATAAAGTTTCATGGAGGGTGATGGTGTGGGCCACCCTTTCCTAAACCCACTCAATGGCAAACTCCATTCCAGGACTTCAAAAACAAACAAGAATTAGTCTCTTCCTCAATAACTCTGACCAAGCAGCATGAAGCAGAAAGCAAAACCACTGAAGACAATGAAAAGCACTATTTGTTCATTCTGTTTTTGAATGAGTTGGGGTAGGGAGTAGCCTTGAAGAGGAGATTTGAAAGCAAGAACAGGTGATGTTGGTGGATTGAACCACAAGCCCAGTATTCCTTGGGTCATGTATCACGTACTTTTGGCCTGACTTGTCTTTATTATTCTCAATTCATTCATCCTGAGTTACTTTCTGTCCTCTTATTTGTAGCTAGGAGTACTTAGTGCACACTAGGAAATCAAATGACCTGTTGGTCCACCATCATTTGTTTCACAACTCGTGGGTGGAATTTGCTTTGAGAGACCTTGGTGTTCTTTCCACTGTTGTTCTGTTCTGAGAAATCACTTTCTCTACAGATCACATACAGAATTAAGGTTCACATAATCAGTGTGGTACATTTTCATTAAACATCTTAGTTTAAATTAAAAAAAAAACTAAAGAAAATACTACAAAATAGTTTGCCAGATGGGCAAATGTAACTCCATAGTCTACCAACCTAATCTTATAATAATTTTATCCAATGGCTTAGTGTGGCTAGCTATTTGTCTGACATTTGGGATTAGTAGAATAAGACACAAATATAGTCATTAGAGACAGTCAGATGAAGCCATATTGAGATAGCCAGATGAGGTCTCATTCTCTCCAATGCTCAGAGTAGGTTCCACCATGCTTGCCTCTTACTTCTATAATCTGGTTGCTTCTACATTTCTTTCTCTTCCATTCTACTCAGAACATGTGAGCAAGCCTCTTAAAAGTCATTCCTGTCCCCCCACTCTTTCCTTTTTCATTGGGCAAAGTTCTATGTCCTCAATGTTGGCCCAGAAGGTCCCAGATGATCTGAGTTTAATGTCATCTACTCTACTCATATTTAGTTACTTTGCTGTCCTAAACACACACACACACACACACACACACACACACACACACACACACACATACACACACAACCTTGGACCCTTTTTTTACTCTCTTCTTGACCTCTGCATGGTTTTCTTTGTCACTTTTCACAGATCTCTGCTAAAACATCATTTGATCACTAAGTTCATCTGACCATCTGGCCTCCCTTAACTCCTCTCACTCAGCTCTACTTTTCCTAAAAGCTTTTACTTAAAAGATGGATTTATGGTCAATAAGTTAGCTTATAATCTGCCTCCCTCCACAATTGGGAGCTGCAAAGAAGAGGATCTGTATGGGTTTGCTCCCACAGCCCTAGTACTTAGGATGTTGCTTGGTGTGTGGACAGGCTCCGAACACTCTTTTTGAATGAACTAAATGAACGATTAGTTACTATGCACAGGTGATGTTAGGAGACCAATAAGGAAGGCACCTGGCATATCCTGGGAGAGATAAAAGTGATCAGAAAAGATTTTTACTAAGGGAGTAATGTTTAGAATGAGTTGTCATTCACTTTAAAATTCAGATATTCATCCAATAAATATTAAATATTTATTGAGTATATAAATATATTTTCATAGGAGTCTTCCTATGTGTCAGACACCAGGCTAGCACCAAGAATGTAGCTTTTATGAGGACAAATGAGTACCTGTACTTATGGAACTTGTAATATACTGGAAGAAAGACAATAAAGGAGCCAATATGCAGATAAACAAGAAAAATATCTGCCCTTGACACATGTCATGTAAGGAACTCAAACAGCATAGCATGTTATAAAGGAAGTATCTCTGGGGTTGCCAGAGGAGGCCTAACGGGCAGAGAGCACAATTAGAGCAAGATTCTTAAGGTGGAAAGGTGTGAAGAGCCAAGGGCCAAAAGCAGCACATACATGAGTAATCAGGACACTGGGCAAGCAAGAGGGGGAGCAATGAGAAATCAGATGGAAGAGTCTTAGGAATGAACACCATCTTAGGGGTGACTAGCATAAGCAAAGGCATAGAGAGTCAAAAGGACACAAAATAGATTGGTGTGACTCAGGACCCCAGAAATGTATCCTTCCCTGGGTTCAATGCATAAGCAAAGATGAAATTTGGAATGCTGTGGTTTCTTTTAAAGTGTCTGGCTCTATATTTGAGGAGAGAGAACAGTCTCCTAGAAAACATACCTTCCTGGAGAAGATCTATAAATGATGTCTCACAAAACTATACTAGAAGTACATTCTTAGAAGATTTGGGTACTGTTTGAACTCCTGTCAAGCAAACACAGCCATGCATATTTAACTTTAAATACAGTCTCATACACAGAAGCAGTTGCCATGCCTGGCTTAGACACTGGAATACAGGATGGTAGGTAAAGTTGCTCCAGGCCTCAGGTTCACATCTGTGTCAACGCTGTATTTACCTACCCAGAACAGTCCTTGCTATCAGCTTATTCTACTGGCCTCATCTTCTGCAGTTTTCCTTGGTTATCTTGGTCTTTTCCTATGCTCACTTCTAGTTTAGAAAATGTGCTTTTCATTTCCAGTTTTCTATTTTAGCCAATCCCAATTACCTCCACAATATTGTGTTTCTTGGAGAATTCTCTGTAGCTCAACAACTTCTTGTGTCTGCTGACAGAAATGATGCAAAATAACTAAAAAACAGGATTAATATTGAGCATATTTTTCCCACTATGGTAACTGAGTTCCTATGGAGTGTTGAAGGCTTTGGAAATATTGACAGAATAGAATTTTTTTTTTTTAACAATTGGGATCCTCTTATCAGTAGAACCAGACCCCTCAGAGAAGTCATTGCTAAATTCAGGACAAAGAATTTCATTTAGATTCCCACTTTATCAAGTTAATGGTGACTTATGAGAAAATATTCAATGTGTGGGTCACAACTGCCCATTGCTGACTGATATGCATTGAGCTGGAAGCCATTTAGAGGCAAATATTTTCTACTTTGTATCAGAAGCCTTCATAGGGCATACTGAGATAAATTATGTAGATAAGAAGTAAATATATAAGGAAATTTTCTTCTACTGGCAATGGTTCATTGTATATTCTTGTACCCCAAGACTTTTATTATGTATTTATTATTTGACATATGGACATATCATCGAAGTAACATCAAGTAGTTAAGACTTCCAGGGTAAAGAAAGCTGAAAAGCTCTGAATAAATAATATTATCTGTTGCAGGATCCATTTACATTTTTCAAGTTTCAGATGTCTAAATCACATCCCATGTTTTCAGTACTTTTCTATTAGGTGGTATAATCAATGGTGTGTAAAATGCCAGGGCTCATGAATTTCAGCAGTTATGTGCAGAGTGGCTATCTTTGAAGGACACTACACACAATTTGGTAAATGTTAAGGGCCTGGAATACTTTAACACCTATCAAATATTTTAAAATATGAATGAAACCCAAAAGGTAGAGAGAAAGCAAGTGTTGGCTAATCTGTTGAAAGGAAGTACTTTGAGAAAGTTGGTCCTGTTTAGACATGCAGAATCTTCTTAGGGACCATAATTTATGTTTCAAAACAGATAGATACTTAGCAGCCTTCACCGTTTTGTTATAGTAGTGATGATGAACTAAGAAAATTAATTTAGATTGAGGAAAAAGATGGGCCAACACCAGGCAGGGTCCAAGAAGCACAGAACTAAAACACAAGGCATTGAAAATGACTAAATATTTGATTTTCATTTTCCAACATTTCCTTTTTGCCTCATGCTTAAAGAAATGAAGTTTCTCAGAGCTTAAGCTTTGGTCTTTGGTCATAACATCCAAATTGTGACAATAAAAATTCAGCTGACATAATTAAAAATAAAATTAGTAATCTAGTTACCTGAAATTCCAATCCATAGTTCTCTCTGCAGAATTCTCTTAGTTTAGGATACACATTTTCTCTTAGTGCCTGCCTTTCTGCTCCTGTATCTGCAGAAGAAAAGCAAACAAAAGGAAAGTAAACATGTGCAAATACATATCTTTTTTTGGGGGGGGGAGAGACCGGAAAGCATATATATTATCATTAATGTAGGTGAGTTGGGATGCTAACTTGTGAAATGCTGAATTATTTGTTTGCTCAGAGACCCATCTGGTGGGCATGCACAAAAAGCCACAGGATGGAGGAAAACCCAACTGCTCAGCTGTGTGTGGCCAGTGGGGCTGAGAACTCAGGGGTGATCCTTCATGCTTTTTATGTGTATACATCAAACTCTTCAAAAGCCATGGCTACACCATCTTTGGAGGAAATCGAAGGAGCTGGAAGGTTTTAGCACATACTGACATGTTGGTTATTTATTGATTTACAAAAATATCTGGACTATATCATTATTTATGAGAGCAATAATAGAAGTAATAAAGTTTCTTTTTTATTTCAAAATTCAGCCAGCTTTCATAAGATCTGTGCAGTAATTAAGAGACACACATTGTGAAAAAAGACACTGAAAGCCAATAGATCCTACTCAATAGGTCAGTGGTTTTAATGAAGTAACATTTCCTAGCCTGGGCTTAGAACCTTTATGCTTCTCAGAGATAGGAACTGTTTTATACAAGCTACATCAAGTCAGAAATGAAGTATTCTTTTATCTTGTCATTTAAAAGACACAAAAAGAAACAAAGAACTTGAAACCAGAAGACAGACAGAATAAGCATCATGTGTTTTATTTTGAACAGGGAGAGATGGCAAAGTCTTCTGTGTGGTTCAGTGATAAGATTCTCCTCCTTCATGGTGACTGACACTCTAAGGTTCTTTCTAAGGGGGAGTTGTGACTCCTGACCAGTCAACTAACTTTATTAAAATGGGAAAAACAAAGTTTAAAAACCAAGAGTGAGAAAAGAGAATGAAGAAGAGAGAATATGGATGAAACAGTTTATGTATGCAAGAGAAAGTAGAACACTGAAACTTGTTGAGACAGTTTGAGAAGAAGGTTAAAGAGAAGAATGAGAGGGACCAGGGGTTAGTCTGTGGGTACTGTGTATGCATACAGAATATGTAGAAATGAAATCCCATTGTAAACCCACTGATGCAAATAACAAACAAAAGAAATTAAGTCAGCTGGGCTCTGGTGGCTCACATCGCTAATCCTACTTACTTAGGAGGCTGAGATTTGAGGATTGTGGTTCAAAGCCACCTTGGGCAGGAAAGTCCATGAGATTCTTATTTTCAGTAAACCACTCGGAAAAAGCTGGAAGTGGTGCTGTGGCTCAAATGGTAGAGGAGTAGCCTTGAGCACAAAGAAACTCAGGGATAGAGCCCAGGCCCTGAGTTCAAGCCCCAGGATTGAGGCAAGTGTTATATGCATAAGTGTCCACGCACGTGTGTGTATGCGCACACACACAGAGACAGACAGATCATGTGAATGTGTTATCTCATGAAAGATATCATTGGCTAAATGTACCTCAATACCAGATACCACTATGAAACATCTGTATACTATGTTTATAGCAAGAACAGCAATTTAAAATACTTGTCTTGTTATTCTCCAGCACATCTCTTCATGAAAACATAACCACATGCTGTGTGGACCTATTCTATTTTCCTACTGTTGCCAAGCCTATATTAAGAAACAAATAACCAGTCACATGAGTCTGAGATGAAGTTGGAGCCTGGCAGAGTGGTAGGCGCCAGAGTTCACAGGGAAATGGGAGAGTCAGAGGAATATAAGGCTTCAGATTAACTTTTAACTACAAAATAAGGACTTTCCCACCTTAGAGCCAACATGGTCCAGAACACAAAGGGCAGACAGCAGGAGCAAGTTGAGTGGGTCCTATGGTATCATGGCACTGCCAGAAGTAGTGTACTGTTAGGTTTTTTAAGGTAGGTAGTAGGTAAAGGAGAACACCACACGGTATTCAGGCAGGAGAGAAAGTTTATTACCAAACTGCTGGCCTGTGGCCGAGATGATCCCTGGCCAGAGAGAAGGGAGAGAGGGAGAGAGGGAGAGAGGGAGAGAGGGAGAGGGAGAGGGAGAGGGAGAGAGGGAGAGAGGGAGAGAGGGAGAGAGGGAGAGAGGGAGAGAGGGAGAGAGGGAGAGAGGGAGAGAGGGAGAGAGGGAGAGAGGGAGAGAGGGAGAGAGGGAGAGAGGGAGAGAGGGAGAGAGGGAGAGAGGGAGAGAGGGAGAGAGGGAGAGAGGGAGAGCGTTCCCACACAGCCCTGCCTTATATCTAGGGCAGGGGCAAGGGGTGTGGCCAGGTGGATTAGGAGGTGACCTCAGGGAAAGGGGAGGTAACTGCCTCCAGGTCTGCAGGTTACCCAGGTAACTGGGTGGAGACTTAATGAGGTGGGGGCATCTGCATGTAGCCCTCAGGGAGAGGACCTTACACTAAGCTTTTATATAATTTATATAATCTGGTATCAGACATCCATCCTCTCTTGCCCCATTTAAAAAGCTTAAAACATTAACTTTAAAAATAAAGCTGATCATAGTCAAACTATCTTTCAAAGGTCTTAGCATATTTTTTAAAGTCCAAAACCAAAAGGGGTCGTTAGAAAATATTACCACATAGGAAATATATTAGACAGGGACTAGTATTATGAAATTATAAAAATTAGTATCTATCAATGAAGTAATTATAGATTGACAAAAGAAACAAATTTCTAGTTTATAAAAATAGTGTTATGATGGCTCTATGGAGTCCTAGATTACAATAGTGAGGAGGAAAAGACAGAATGATAGTATAGTCACTAACATTTACTGGTTGTGGGCTAAGCACTTTCACGTGTATTTTCTGAGTGATGACAACCTATGAAATAGGTAAAATTATTATTGTGCTTTTATTGGAGGAAACTGAAGGGCAGAGGAATTAGTAGATTTGTCCATGTCATATGGCCATAGACTTGAAGAACCAGGATGGAATCCAGGAAGCCATGACATGGGATATGCGACTGTGAAAATAAACAGCTTTTGGAAAGTGAGTTCACTTACTATATGAGGTGGTTAGGGGATGTGAAAATCCTGTGAATTAAAAGAAAACTCTAAGTTAGGGTTGGAGTATGTAGCTCAGTGGTAGAGTACTTGCTTAGCATCCAGGAGGCCATGGATTCCATCTCTAGCATCACAAAATACAATAAAAAATAAAGATGAGTATCCTTAATAGATGCTTTTCTGTTATATACTCCTTACTAGCTTATATTAGTTATACGGCGCGAGGCTGGGGGAGATTGCTTTGTTCCTATCCACACATTTACAGTCTCACTCTCTCTATTACATTCCTTGCTCTTCCCTCCTAAAATTAGCTTTCTTGTTTCATTTTCATAGTTTCAAATACTTGATTTCGCCAGTATTTAATCTCCTTTTTCTCTTCATCAGCATACCCTCATCCCCTTAGTCCCTACCTACCTACAGAATTTCTCACCTGCCACTTCTTATTGGTTAATAGATTTCAGTGTGTTTCTCTATGCTGCCCTTGTATATACTTGCAATGTGTTGCAAAGATATTCACCCTTTCTTTTTCCATTATCTTCTCTTTTCCTCCTGAATTACATTTTCCTCCTTGATTTATATTTTATGTTTAACCATGTAAATAATTATGCATATATATGTATAGTATATCCATATATATCTTTTATGTCTAGCTACCACATATGAATAAAAACAAAATATTTTGGTTTTTGAGTTTGTTTTGATGAATATGATGTCCCTTAGTGACACCTATTTCCCCCAAATGACATCTCAATTTTCATTATGGCCATGTAACATTCCATAGTATACATACATCACATCTCTTTTGAAATTCATTCTTGTTGGGCACTTTGGTTTATTCCATTGTTTGGCTAGTGTGGGCAGTGTTGCAATAAACATGGATATGTAGAGTCTCTGCTTTGGAGATGTGCCCAATAGTAGTATGGTGGAGTCATCAGGAAGATCTATGTCTAGTAGATCATTTTAGTCTTTGAGGAATCTCCATACTGGTTTCCCCAGAGGCAGCACTAGTTTACATTCCACCAATGGAGTATGAGGTACCATCCACCCTCTTTCCCTGAATCCTCTCCAGCATTTGTTGTTTGTTTTCTAGATGACTGTCGTTCTGACCTGAGGGAGGGTGAATCAGTGTGGTTTTGGTTTGCATTTCCTTCACAGCCAAAGGAACATTGCTTCATATATCTTTTGGCCATTTGTATTTCTTCTTGCAAGGCTATCTCTGTTCAGTTCAGTTGGACTGCCCATTTGCTGCTCAGATTATTTGTTCTCTTGCTGTTTAATATATTTTATATATTCTTTATTATTATTTTTTTAAATTTGAAAATGCTAAGAAAACAGAAGTTTTGCAGTTACATAAGTCAGGCAAAGAGTACATTTCCTTTTGGACAATGTCACCCTTCCCTTGCTCTCTCTCAGTTTTTCCCTCCCATCTCACCCACAAGTTGTATTTTCAACATAGTGTCTAGTGAGTACCACCACTGCATTTGTTTACCCTTTGTATATTACACATTCTTAATCAGCCAAGTTACCAAAAAGTTCTCCCATTCTTATCTCTTAAAGCATAAATTAACTCTACTTCTCCCACCTCCATAAGTAGGTGCAACCTACCCCCCTCTCTCATCTGAAATCTATGTCTTTTTCTGGAGACTTGCCTCCTTCAATCCATATGACAGAGCTGTCAGATTAATCTTTTTTTTTTTTAATAACCTGATTATATAACTGCCTTGTTTCAAACTCTTTAGTAGCTCTTTGTGCAACCTGGAACAAAGTCCACACTCATTTGGTTAGATGCTGTTTCTCCCTAAGTCCCTCTTTTATCACGTTCCCTGCTCATGACACCATAGTGGCACTGGTCTATGTGTTATATATTGGTCCCTGGGTTACACTCCTACTCTGTGCTTCCTTCCCGGAATGCTTGGGCCTACGATCAGCTCATCCATCTCTTTCTATCTCCAAACAGATCCAATGCCACCTATTCAGAGAGATTTTCTCTGACCTCTCACCTGTAGGAGATACCAAGCCACCTTCTACTACCTTGCTTGGAATCTCTTCACATGGCTCATTTCTATTGTGATTTGTTTACCATGCATCTCATCCATAAAGATGTGAGCCCAGAGGGACTGGTGACTTTCTTTTGCCTCATTCTCTGCTTCCACCCCCATGATTAGAGTCATGCTCAATTGATTAATGAGTAAGTGATGAAAAAAAATCTACATATTACCAGTGATGAAAATGAGCTAATAGGTACTGGCCTCCATGTTTACTAGGCCTCTCACTTTACAATTCATCCCTGAACAGTTACAAATAAAAGCAATGTAATGTGAAACTCTAGCAAGTTAAAGGATGGGGTTTATATAAATTTGGTGTCATGAAGCAAATGAATGAAATACTGGTTTATTTTCTAGTTTCTGTTAGAATATGATACTTTTTTTTTAACCAAGCTATTTTGAATCTTTCTAAATCCTTCTAAGTACATGAACTTATTTGATAGGCATTATGTGCTCTTGTAGTACAGAAATGAGTCAGATTTTCCCCATATTTGTATTAATATAGGATGATTGGTCCCGGAAATGGAAAAGTAATTAAGACAGAATGAATTATGATGTGTGACAGATAAGCTAGCTTAATTAAATAAAAAGGGCCTGATTCATACTCAACAGCAAATCTGGGTGGTTGACAATTGAAAACATTTTAATGTCATAGACAGGAAAAATTAACTCGCAGAATCTCGCACATAAAAAGGGACCTCAGAGGGTGGAGCAGAGGCAAGGTGCGTCATCCCTCATCTTTTATCCAGTCATGATATCTGTTTGCATCTCCTCAGTTCCTCAGTGCTTTGAAAAGGTACATTAACACTTTGGCTCCATTCTCTGTTAGGTTTTTAAGGCGTTGCTTTCTGCACAACCCCTTGATGATATCAGAGTTAATGAAAGTCTCTGCACAGTGTCTGACTTACCACACAGGAAGTGCATTAGCTGCGGAGAATTATTACTCAAAATCATATTCTTTCAAGCATTTTGATTTTACCTCATGGATTTTGATGAATTCCAAGTGTTTTATTAAAAATGAGAGTGCTGAAATGGCAGTGTTGGACAGAACCTTCATATAGTTTCTGCCTCACTCAAACGTTTGGCTATGAGTATTAGATTAAATCATTTTTTTCCAACCTGTTCACAGCTCATGTCTGCTTAGGATCTACTCCATATATTCAGTATACAGGATACAGTAGATGTCTATTATTCTATCTTATCTCCCAGATTTGTGTTCATAGGCCTGTATTTCCTCTTTTACTTTTGCCCTTTAGCCAATGATTCACATAAATAGTGTGTGTAGGCTTTTGGTTGCTGCTTAAGTTGTCATTTGTTTACTTCTCCAAATGCTATTTCCTTCTCAAAGCTTATTGATAAGTCTTCTACAGTGATCACACACACACACACACACACACACACACACACGTACATACATCCACGAAATCCCTCTCTTATTTTAATTGTAGCAAATTTTGTCAATTTCATGCCACAATTATCTTTTTTTTTAACTTTATTTTTTTCTTATTTATTGTCAAAGTGATGTACACAGAGGTTACAGTTTCATATGTTAGGCAATGGATTCATTTCTTGTACTGTTTGTTACCTCCTCCCTCATTCCCCCCACCCCTCCCCCTTTCCTCGTATTCTCACAATTATCTTTAGAGTCTGACTATTCTGTTTTCACACCCACTTTCTCTCAATCTTAAGGAGCAATGTCTCCTGTGTGTCTATCCTGTTATCTATCCGTCCTTAACTATGGTTAGATACACCACAGAGCATCCAAGACAAAATCAAAGCTAATTTCATTATTAAAGGTCTTGGCAAGCAGCTGGTTGTCTTGAAAATGAAGCTTTGGCTTCATCTGCTCACTTGCTTAGCCGTTAGAAATTTGTCTCCCAGCGAGGTTATATCTTCTACTGCCATCCATCATGTATCTTCTAGAGTCTGAGTTTTCAGATGTTACTTGACTGAGCTTTTTCTTCTACAAATCACTTTCTATGCTCAAAAGATCCTATTTGCTACATCTTTGCATGGATACAAAGGCTACACACAAATACAGGAAAGACTGAAAGTTATGTACACATTTAGAACTGACTTTGAACTTGATTACCTGGAAAGGCTTAGCAAAAGGAAAAAAAAATTACCCATGCAATCCACAGGCTGAGAGTGGAAGTTTTACTCACTTGAGATATTTGACAAATCATTGATTGACAGATATGAAACTATACAGACCAGCAGAACCTATATAGGACGCCAAGCTTAGTGGTGGAAATAACAAAAATAATAATTGTTTGGAGACATTAGCAGTATACATTGCTGGGAGTAAACAATCTACAGACATGCTAGTCCAAACAACTTACTATCCAAAAACACATATCAACAAATTAAAACCAGCACTCAGAGGTAAAAAAATAATTGAGAGTTGTTACAGTCTGTTGCCTAAAATGTCCATTTAACAAGTTGTTATATTTACATAAAAAAGAAAAATATGAATCTACACTGACAAAAAAGAAGTTCATGGGGAATCACCTTTTAGTGAGCTTATACTTTGGGATTTGCTGACAGCTAAATAAAGAGCACATTCTATAATCCATATGACTACTTAACACATTTAGGATACATCTTTTTTGCTAATATCAAATATGATCAGGACAAATACTCAGCAATAAAGAACAGAAGGGAACTTCCTCAATCTATTAAAGAAAGTTTACAAAAATATCTGTGCATCATCAAAGACATAAGACTGAATGTTTCTCCTTTGTAATCAGGGACATATTCCTTGGCACTCCAACATTTTGCTGGAGGCTCTGGTCAGTATAATAAAGAAAAAAATTCTATTTTTCCATGTCATTACTTTATCCAAACATTGCTACAAGTTTCCAGTTAGAATTCATTAACTGTATCATGAGTGAAAGTTAAAACAAAATCCAAGCTGAATCAGATTCACAGAGAATTAAAATGTGAAAATGTCTGGAATCTAAAACAAATACTTCACTTTGTTTAAAGGAATAAAAACAGACATTAACTAAAAAAATGAAACAAACCATAAAAACTAAGCAGATCTGTAAAAATAAAACAACCCAACAACTAATACCTGTAGAAATGAAAAGCATTAAGGTTCATATTTAATGGAATATTCAAGAGGAAGAAAAAATAGAGGAACAACTTACTATGTTAATAAAAACACTTCATATTTATTCATAGAAATACAAGAAAATAAAGACATGGTAAGTTAGGAGAAAGGTATAAGACATGGAGAGAATGAAATGTTTTTTGTTTTTAGAAGGATGGGTGAGATTAGGAAGAACTAATAGTATTGAATCTGAGCATTTCTCGATTAGATAATAACTGTTTCTCAGATTTGGGAAGGCGAACATATTTTAAGCAAAGCACATTAAGATATTTCATATAAAACAGAAACTCCATTTCGTAGTGAAAATTAAGAACACAAAATACAATAGAAGATAATAAAAACAGCTGGATGAAAAAAACAGCTGGGTGGAGGAAACTGTTTACACAAGACAATAATTGCTGACTTCTACTCTAGATAGTTAAGACTAAGATACTGTAAAGATCAGACAACTATTCAGAATTAATCAGAATAGAACAGTTCTGAATACAAAACTGGTTTTGAGACAAAAATTTGAAAGAGATTCTAGGAGATCTGACTTGAAAGAACAGAATTCAGACAATAGGTAGACTACAAGTAAGCTCTTTCAGTGGAGAAAAACAACAGCAACAAAGTTTATTATGGAAGGGAGAACAGCGCGGTAAATAAAACTTTCTTGGGAAAGAGGAAAAAAAACCCCATTATATTACAGTAACTGGACCAAAGGCCAAGAATCTTTAAGGTGAAAAGTCTGGATTTGATGAAATGAGATGGAAATAAGAATAGGAAGAAGAGCTACTCACATAGCTGGTGATGTGGAATATCATGTTTGATTTACACATGTTGAACCATGCCTGAATTCCCTGGATAAATGAATTAATCATGGTGAATGATATGGTAGTGTGTTGTTAGTTTGGGTTTGCTGGTGCCTTCCTGAGACCTTTGCACATGTGCTCATCAGTGAACTTGGCCTAGCACTTCCTTTGTTTTTGTTATGTCTGTGTCTTCTTTTGGTATGAGGGTAATATTGGCCCCAGAGAGTAAGTTTGAAAGAATTCCTTCTTTTTTTATTTTTATTTTTTGGAGTGATTTGAAATTTGTTATGTGTTTATTATTTGTTTTGTATAAATCAGCAGTAAAACCATTAGACCCAAAACTTTTCTTCCATGAAAGGTCTTTTATGACTGATCCAGTGTCATTCATCTTTATTATTCTATTAAGGTTTTCTATTCTTACATGATTGGATGCCTCAGTGACTTTTTTGTTGAACTAATAAGGTCTTTTTAAAAGTCTGAAAAGAAAAGAAAAGGGAAAGAAGCAGAAGGAAGAACTTTGCATAATAGATTTAATCAAGTAACTTTTCAATTTTTTTTATTGAAATGAAGAGCTCTATCATTTCTCTCTCACCTACTTGCTTTTCTACTTATCTACCACCTGCTTATTCATCTAGGTATATATTTATCCACTTCTTGTAATTTGCTTGTGTTAGTTGCAAAGAACAAAACAGTAATTAATCATCAAGTGAGAGGCCGTCTCTAGCTGCTATCACATAGGAGCTGACCTGGTTCTCGGGTAGGGGGTGATGTTTCCCTGTTGATGATCATTTCAGCGTGTCAATATTAAGCAAGTTACTAAGTACAATGAGGCAGTGAAAGAAAAGAAGCTTCCTCCCTAATCACATATGGATACAGCAGAAACAAGAACCATAGGCCAAAAACACTGGTCCAAAGCACAAACACCAAGCAGACATTCCTTTTTCCTGGGTGACACGAGTGACAGCCACATCCTTCCAAGTTGCAGGGTTAGCTTTACTCCATTCCTCTGGCTTGCTTCATAAAAACTAAGAACACCAGCCATCATAGAATTGTCCCTGTTTTCTGAGAGCCTTAATTTTAGAACAAACCACATATCCTTGAAACTTCCACAAGCAAACAAGTCTAAACCCAAGAGCAAACACCCTCTGAGGTTCTTGTACTGGCATGTCCCAAAGTTCTCCTTGGTGCAATTTCCCCTTGTTGTAGTAAGCCAGTGTCTTCAACTTAATCAACAGTAGAAGTTCACTGCAGGTCTTTGCCCTGGGGGACATCATTGACTTTGTGTTAGAGCAAACTGGAAGATAGCACCTTAATCAGCTGATCAATTAGCATTACAGAAACAAACCCACGTCAGCTTCCTCCGGACAAGTATTTACTGGGAAGAACACTGAAATCACTTTAGAAATACTCTCCTTCCATCCTTGCTAAATAATCTAAATCTCATTTAAACAACAACAACAACAAACCCCAAAGCATGAAGATGCATTGTACTTATGACTGATTTTTGAATGGTAACCCCTTTGTACAACTCTTAAAAGAGAATAAAAATAAGCTGGGCACTGATGTCTGTAATCATAGCTACTCAGAAGGCTGAGATCTGAGGACTGTGGTTGGAAGCCAGCCAGGGCAGCAAAGTCTGGGACTTTTATCTACCTATCTACTAAAAAGCAGGAAGTAGAGCTGTGGCTCCAGAGATAGAGAGCTAGCCTTGAGCAAAAGCTCAGAGACTTTGCCCAAGCCCTGGAGCTCAGGCCACAGGACCAGCACACACACACACTCAAAGAAATTTAAAAAAGAAAAGAAGTGCACAAAAGTATACCAAAGACATTTTTAAAATAACTGTTTTCTATTTCAGAAACAACAGTTTCAACAAAGACAAGTTGAGGCAGTATCACATATACAAGATGACAATAAGACATGTTAGGCTGTGTATCTTACCTAGGAAGATGTAGGTGTATAGACTAAGTAATATTCTATTACTCTTAGCTTCCTCACTTGGATAATTGCATTTTTGCTTATGTAAGTGAATAATCCCCATCCCCCCTTTTCTGAGATGCCTATGGTAATATTTAGTTACAAAGAATATGCAATTGGACAAAAACGGATAGGATCCATGAACAGTTGCCTTGGCTTTCTATTGAAATAAAAAGTTAAGAAAGTGTAATTTCAATCAAGAAGACTAAAGAAATAGTACAGCAAAATGGACGCATCGTTTTTGCTTGGATGGAAAATGCTGTTGAATTCAAGATAGCACAGGTTTTCAAACATCTCTCAGAAATGCTTCGGGGACATCTGGAAACCCAGGAGTGGATGAAGACTAAGTTAGGACATTGAAGTCAAGGGGAATGACTGGTACAATAGAAGAAAGAAGGAGGTTAAGCACAGATAATCAATATGATTAAGTAAGCAAGAAAAGCAGAATCAAAACATAGTTGTGAATAGGTCACAGGGAAATCTACCTTCTTTTTGGCATAGATTATTAAGACATATGCTAAACAAAGCAGAAATCTACGAAAGGGTGTAATGAGAGAGCTTCATCTTCAAAGGAAAGGAAACTTGGACTCATTAAGAACTTTCCAGGGCTGGGGATATAGCCTAGTGGCAAGAGTGCCTGCCTCGGATACACGAGGCCCTAGGTTCGATTCCCCAGCACCACATATACAGAAAAACGGCCAGAAGTGGCGCTGTGGCTCAAGTGGCAGAGTGCTAGCCTTGAGCGGTAAGAAGCCAGGGACAGTGCTCAGGCCCTGAGTCCAAGGCCCAGGACTGGCCAAAAAAAAAAAAAAAAAAAAAAAAAAAGAACTTTCCAGATGGAATGGGATCCTTGAAGAGACAGATTCACTGCCATTGGAGATATTCAAATATAAGGTACAAATCATTCATTGGAATCAAAGCATTTAAGGAATACTTTGGATGATCTTCTTTAACCAATTATAATGGTCCATGCCTAATTATTTTTTGCTAATTATTTTCTTGACTGTCTTGACAGATTATTTTTGCATATTTTTCATCCATCATGAAGCAGGTCTGATATTATTCTTAAAATTTGTGAAACCTGACAGAGTGAGGTAGCTCACACTTGTAACCCCAGCTATTTAAGGAGGTAGAGACTGAAGGATCATAATTTTAGGCCAGCTTGGGCAAAAGTTAGTGATACCACGATCTCAATCTATAGCTAAGAGTGGTGATACATGCCTGTTGTCTCAGGTAGTTAGGGGGCCCTAGGTAGGAGAGTGGTGGTTTAAGGCCATCCCTGGTCAAATGAAAGACCTTTTCT
Organism: Perognathus longimembris pacificus; assembly: GCF_023159225.1. Taxonomy (NCBI): domain Eukaryota; kingdom Metazoa; phylum Chordata; class Mammalia; order Rodentia; family Heteromyidae; genus Perognathus; species Perognathus longimembris. The sequence continues at coordinate 38,305,990 of NC_063176.1, forward strand.
GAAAAAAAAAAATTAAAGAAAGGCTCAAGCAGCAGAGCCTCTGACTATCATAAATGAGGCCCTGATTTCAAACAACATACCACAAACAAAAAAAAATGTTGTTGCCTATTGAAATAACTGTTTTTCTTTTTCAACTTTTTTATATTTTTTTGGTGGTGCTAGGGATTGAGCTTGCTGGGTAGTTGTTCTACCACTAAACCATACCTCCAGTCCCTTATTTGCATTGATTATTTTCAAGGCTGGCCTAAGCTTCAATCTTCATACTGTACCTACAATACCTATAAGCCGCAGTAACATATATGAATGGCCACACACCTAGTTGTTAGTTGAGATGGAGTCCTTTGAACAATTTTTTTTGTCTAGGGTGATCATGAACTGTGATGCTCCCATCTCTACCTTATAGATAAGTAAAGGCTAATTTGTGAAATGGACATTCAGGCTGAGATGCTTAGCTCTCCCTTGCTCCCACTACACTCAGCCTAGCATTCTATCTTTAAGGCCAGGAAATGAATCCTTGGTGGCTCAGAAAACACAGTCTTGGGAACTCCATCCTAGGTCATGACCTTTGGTACTAAAGAGTTCTCTGAAATAACTGAGAATTGACTGGTAATTAGTGGCTCTAATTCTCAGGCCCTCATGTAGGTGCTCTTCTAGTGCTAGATGGGACATTAAAGCCAGTTACCACAAAACTGGATGTGCTCACACCTGAAGCATTGCACCAGATCTGGGGTTCTGCATTGTTCTACCTCACCTGTCAGCACCCGACCTTCCACTTGGGATAGGGTATGGGGTGGGGCTTGCTATGGTTGGTGGGATACCTTTGGCCTGTCTTCTGACATATACCTGGACATATAACTGTCACTATTTATAATGCTTTTGATGAGCTTAAAACAGGAGAGAATGTTCAAAATGTCCCACAATAGGGAAGGATGATTTTCTGGGATCTGATTTTATCTCAAATGTAGTACCCAGAGATGAACAATTGTTGAGTATGAACCACTTATATGGCACGTAGTAGCTGGTAGAAGTCATAAGAGCTGCAGGCTGATTCCATGTCAATAAGAAGGTCCTTAAGTCCTTAATAGTGTTAGTAAAAGCAAATATTCATTTTTCATATAAATTCACTTTATTACACACCATCAACACAATCTTTCAAACAAAAGAATCTTCCATTAGTTATAAAACAAAAATACCCTGAATATACATGTTACTCAGAGAGGTATTTTATGAGAAACTAATGTCATATTCCATTAGAGAGGGAAGTAATTAATCCATTTTGGCAACATGAAATATCCATGTTGTAAACATTCATATACTCTTGGTTATCAATGAGCTGGCAAATTAGAAGATTATATGAATGTTACTATTCTTGTCCTTATAAATAGTCCTGATGAAGATACAAATAGGCATTAAAACAGTTTCTATAACAACAACATTTGGGAACAAACACGGCTTTGATTTGTTAGATATCACTAATGAATTAGATGAGTAGCAAATATGGTCTGCTTGCTTGAATTGTGCGAAGTATTACAGCAGGAAGTGTGGAGGTTCTGAGAATCTGTTTCACCCTTGCAGTTAGGCAGACCAATGTCTAGTCATCAAGTAGAATGGGACATACTATGTGTAAAACAAGAGAGCATATGGTGTTAAAGGTTATTTTACTTCGTTATATATATGCCTGTACTGGGACTTGACCTCAGGTTGCTCTCCCTTAGCATTTTTTTGCTCCTGGCTGACTACCATTTAAGCCACGTCTCTACATCTGGCTTTTTGCTGGTGAATTAGAGGTACTGGTCTCTTGGATTCGTCTTCCTGAGCTGGTTTTGAACCTTGATCCTCAGACCTCAGCCTTCTGAGTTGTTAGGATTACAGGAGTGAGCCTTCAGTACCTAGTGAAAATTAGTGTATTTTCTTTTAATGGAGAAACACAAGGACTGAGAGATTGAGACTAATTTTGACTGATTCCAAGTAGAAACTGAAGGGACATTTCCTCCTCCGCCCATATTGACTTGTTTAAATAAAGAATTTTGTTGAAAAAATGAAGTATTAATCCCAGCCCAGTAATAATGGATTGGATGCTGAACAACTGGTGGCATCGGGAGAAAAGTCGGTTTAATTGGTTTCATAGGTACAGACGTTTTAGAGAATACCGTGTGGATATCCACGTGTACCAGGGGACCTCTATGTCTTGCTACCATTTGGGATAGGATGCCAAAGCAGGAGGTGAGTGGGGTCATCTTTGTTCATTTGGACAGCTGTAGCCAAATATCAAAGACTGGATAATTTACAAGTAATAAAATGGGTAGGGATACTAGAAACATCTTTCTCACAGAAGGCTGGAAGCCCATGATCACGGTGTTAGCTATGGTGCAGAGTTAGCATCTCATGTTATATGCTCACCTGGCAGAAGGGGCCAAATAAGCTGGAGTGTTCCTATTAGGCTTTAATAAGGTGGCACATATCTAGTCATTTAGTCATTTCCTAAAAGCTCCACCTCTTAATTCTATCACATCGGAGATTAAGTTTCATCTTATGAATTTTTGAGGAGACACCTCAAAGCACAACAGATTCATGGGTTCCAGTCCCCCACATGTATCTATGGAGCAGCTGAGAATGTGCCCTGGCCACACATGTCCTGAGGGAAAGCACTTTGCACCAGGGCCCGGTGATCATCAAATGGACCAATGAAAGGCCTTTGGAAACATTTGAGGATCATGAAGCCTGGACTTAGCAGCAGAGTTCATGTTAAATGAAATGCCATGCCATCCCACTCAGACAATGAAGCTATCCTGTGCGCTTCTTTCTGAGGAGCTTCTGATTCCTAGGAGACTGCTCACATTCAACCTGTATCTCCCATACTCCAAGAAATGACATCGACTCTAGCAGAACTCAATGTGTGACCTCTACCAAAGGTCTACAATAATGATGCCTTAAGTTTAACATCTGGGACACATTAAAAAACTTAGTCACATTGCACCACACAAAGAACACAAATCCAGTTTTTTTTAAATCCAGTTTTATATAAACAAGAAAAGCAAACAAAAGATTTTTAGTAAAGCTCTTCTCTTGCTCTAATGCATTTATGAATAATATATTGCTATTATTATTGTTAGTGTGAACTTCTAAATACTATTCCTAGCTAAAGGTTCTGAAGGTTTCCTTTTAATCCATTAAATGGATATTTTCATTTCACATTTCCCCAAAGTATCAATATTGAATGTTATAAAAATACTTTTAGCATTTGCTTTCAAATAAAATATTCAACAGTCAATGCTTTCATGGAACGTTTTCCCTTAAAAATCCATTATACTAAAAGTAAATATCTGCATGGAGTCCACTAGACTGATGTAATTAAATTTAAATTTACAGAAAAGGTAATGGAGATTATGTCAATGATAACAGACAAGTTCAATGTAGTGGCTGAATCCTGGTCAATTTCTTCCTATATAATCTACAGAATACCCAAATGCTGCATTTAAGTTTCTTCTTTTTGAAATTCTTTGGCAATTCCAACTATTGTTTTTGTTATGGTTATATAATCATTGTGTTTTAAGTTACTAAACAATGCAAGAACCTCAAAGAAGAGATTCACAGGTAAGAAAAAACCTGACCATACTTACTGTGAAGTTGGGGAGCCTTCTAGTAAGTGTAGTGGTCACTACAACATGTCCTCTGAAGGACTTTTGGTCAAAAGATTCCTTTTAGATTCCCTCCCAGTGATTCTAGATCAAACAGGACTGCCTCCTTTAGGAAATTCCATTAAGCACAATTTTATCATGTCATTCTGTAACTCTAAGCTTTTCTCCCTCTCCCATTCAGAATTGCTTCTGTTTGAAAGAACAGGTACAACCAACTTCATGTTCAATTCATAAGCTAATACCAAAGGTCAGTCATTGACTCGAGTGATCTTGACAAGAGCCCGAGGCACCCAACCCTTTGAACCTGTCAAGGAAAGTGTTACGGGAATCTTCTTGTCTAAGCCTTACCTGTGCACTTTTCCCTGTGCATGTGAGTCACTTTCCTTCCTGTCCTCTATATTTGACTTTCATTATCCCACCTACCACACCTTTTCCCATGCTGTTTCCATTTGCCTGCATCTAACTCCTACATCTAACCCTGACACTAGCTTGTTTCTAATTCGAGTCACTGGAAAGGCAGATCAGGCTTCTTGCACCACCATCTTCCAAACAGCCTGTGCTATCTCTGTCACACACAGTCCACAGCACGTGCAATCTCTGAGCACTGCCTCTACCCACAGGCTGCAGCCCTTGATGGCAGGAACCAGGGCCCCCCTTCTGGAGCATCACCCCTATTGCCTACACAAAGTTAGCTACATAGTATGGTTCAAAAATATCCTTTCATATTAAGGAGTGATATTAATTGGTTCATGTCAATCTCTTGTACTGAGACTTCTATGTGTTTTAATCACGCTGTGTCTAGTCCAGGTCTCAGTACACTGAAAGTCCTTCATAAGTGTCGATTGACTTTATTTGTGAAATGGTGTATATGTCTAGTTTCTTGAATGATTCATAATGAGGGCTTTCTTTGTCCTCAGCTTACCTGTAGCCATGAGACTGAATTTAGAAGATGGCTAGCGTATTAGGGAGAAGGACAAATAAGCCATGAGAAGAGATAGAGACACGGCCACAGTCATGCCCATGTGAAAATAGAAAATGGCTCGCTAATTCGAACTTTAAGTGGGATATCTATGCATGTGGTCATATCTAACCAGTGATTCTGGTGACAAAGCACTCGCTGACAATTCTTTACTTGAATTTAATCTGTGTTGGGAAAGAATCAGTGGCTGTGTTGCCTCTGGAGCTGAGGATGGGAACTCACCTACTGGCAAGGGGCAGGAGAGAACTGGCACAATCACTGTTCTGTAATGGGCTGAAGGCTGAGTTATACTGATGTAAAACCCATCAAATGATACATTTCGATTTTACTCTAAATTTTACTGCAAAGAATGAACAAAAGAAACTCTATGCAGATATTGAGCTATATTTAATGAGATACACACCAAAGCATTAAGTGTTAAGTTTACTTTGGCATGTATATAGTCAAAGACAGAAAAATTATATATAGAAAATATACATTAATTGGAAAATTTAGGGGGCGTGATCTTTCAAGGTTCTGGGATGTTTGAAAAGTTTCACTATAAATCACTGGAGAAAAAAGATTGTTTGGCCTTACTTAGATGTAGGCACAAAAGCACCCAAAAGGTCACAGGAGGCAGAAGACATTCTAGAATTGGAATTTTATCTCAGAATGTAGCTCTGAAGCCTCCATGGAAGTCATGGTTTGCTCGTTATATTTCTGTACACATTGTCCTGAAATACTAATACATAAATTAGGCTGACAATTAGAAACACTATAAATAACATATTTAATTTGATAGCTTGTCTATTGTAATAAATCTAACAACTGTTTCTCCTCTTGTGATACTCATTTTCACCTTGGGGTTAAGTGACACTGGTTGAAATGGTCCTGGAACATGAGGCATTTGCAGAAGGCAAAAGTGTGAAATTAATTTTCCTTGCCTGGTTTCATTCCTGTTGACATAAAGGTTTCATATGAAACATTTCACACTAGAAAATGTGCTCTTTTTGTTGTGCTGATTCTTTTCTTTTAATGTCATCAAAGTAAGTTAAGCCTTGTAACAATGAAGGTTCATACTGAATATTTATTGATTTGGACATGCAGATTCATATTCAACATTTAAAACCTCCTCAGAGGCGGCTTCAGGTACCTTCATATGCATTGGACCACCAACTCTCACAATAATTATATGAAAGTGATACCATAGTTTTCATTTTGCATGAGAGGAATCTTAAGGTTACCAAGTCATTTACCCAAGTGCACATAAATTGCTTTTGTTCAATTTGTTAATCTGTGGCCCGAACACTGTGAAGTTTGTTTTCTATTTCCCATAATGCGAATTCTTTGCTCTGTTTCTTTACCCTTTATTACTGCTCCATGTAAATGTTCCCATGCAAATTGACCTCTACCTGATTAATTCATAAGTTAGGGTCTTATGTACCAACTATGAGAATGAAAGGACACAGGCCTACCTGAGCCACATCTACCCTTAATTAGTGATGCAAGGAAGAGAGACAAACTTTCCCAAGCCAACTCTGGCATAGAAGGGGAACTAAACTCAACAAGCACAAGTGCAATTTGGATGGTATTTCAACTCTAGCTTACATTGGGAATTTCATCATCACTAGGATTATTCTTCACAAAAGTGCTAAGTAATGATGAATCTAGAAAGCATATCCTCAGTACTACACAACACAGCATAAAAATGATTAACTTCCCCAATCATACTAGAAAGGTTTAAAGTCTTTTTTACAGATGGCAATAAAAGTTTATTCGAAAATAACCCTTACACATTTTTAGTGATACTCTGGGATGTTTATATCCTACTTGTTCAGTCAACTAGATGTAGAAAATTATTGCCTTTAGCTTTTTATTTTTTTAAACTGTCATAATTTGAACACCAAGCTGCTTCAGAATTCTCACGTTATCTCGTAAGTCTTAAAAAAAAAACAGAATAAAATTATCCTAAGTATAATCTATACTAAAAGTGTTTTATCTTCTTTTCTCCAGTACTAGAGCTCATGGTCTCACTCCTAGGCTGGTGTTCCACAACTTGAGCCACACCTCTGGCCCATCTTTTTGCTGACTAATTGTAGAGATGGAATCTTGTGCATTTATCTCCTCGGGATGGCTTCAACCTATAATATTCTAGATCTCAGTTTTGTAAGTAGCTAGGATTTATAGATGTGAACCACCAATTACCAGCAAAATAAATTTTACAAAACAGTGCAATTGTTTGAATGGCACAATTACTGATATTATTTACTAGCAGTTCCTATATTGTGAGTACTATGGGGATGAATTTTTAGAATTTAGATGTAAAGCGCCTACCCTCCCCCTCAGTTCCCCCCCACCAAATAAAAGGATTGAACATTGAAGGTTTAGTCCCTTGATGGTGCTATTTTGAGAGGTTCTGTTTGTTTTTTTTGTCACTTGTGGGGTTTGAACTCAGGGCCTGGGCACTGTCTTTGAGCTCTTTTTGCTCAAAGCTAGTATACTACCACTTGAGCAACAGCAGTACTTCTAAGAGGTTCTATAAATTATAGAAAGTGGGTCATAGTTGAAGGAAGTAGGTCATGTGAGCCAATACAAAATTTTCCTCCCTGAAGTTGTATATGTCAGGTATTTTGCCATAAAGACAAAATGTTTGACTGACACAACATATATAAAATTCTTTTATGAGAAGAATCGAAGCTAGTTTAAATGCTTACATAAAATTTATGTGAAGACAAAACAACAGACTTATAGTCAATAGTCAATATATGTCATTAACAAAAAATAATCCTTGCTATGTGGGAGGCCGAGGTGGGAGGACAGCAAGGTTGAGGCCAATCTAGACAAAAGTGGCAGTGAGGTCATCTCTCAAACACACAAAACCCTACAAGGACTGGGGGTGGGGGACACTCAAGTCAGAGCATTTTCCAAGTCTCTGAGTTTGATTCTTGGTACTATATAAAAAGAAAAAGAGAAAATTTAGGCTCTACTATACAGTCCCATTGAAAGCAAAGTGCATATTCTTCCACAAATAAAGTTAACTAAATGTCAAGAAATAATATCTTTCATGTCAACACAATAAAGTAAACATTATTGCTTGTGAAAATAATTCCTAATTATTTTTTATTTGATTCCCAGATACTTAAAAATATAAGTTAATAATGGCATACTGTTGATTTTATACTGTGATCATTAATTGAAGCATTTCCTGGATATATTATTGCACTTTACCTGAAGGTCTTCGAGATTTGTCAGTTTGAAATATAAAAGAAACTTGGGAAAATCACTTACAAATACATTTTTGTAACCCTAGTGTGTTTTCTAGTAATTCCAAAGCTGTAAAAAAATAGCCCAATATTATTTAATCTCAGGGAATACATGTCAGAGATAATTTAGGGGGGAAAAATCCATTTCCTTAAGAACTCAGAAGTTGACTGGAAGGACAGTCCTGTGATGTGAGTTCAAGTTCTTCCACTAACTACTATAGCACCACATAGGCTTTGGCTCCTCAGTGGAAAATTGACAGTTGTTTGTTGGTGGAAAGGGTAGGTAGAGGGAGGAATGTCAAAGTGATACTGAATCCAGAGTTGTTCACAGCTTTAGGATGCTAATCCTTTGACATGGAAGTGATTGTCTGAGTGTGGAGCACGACTAGGGTAGGCGCTAAACTATTGAAAAACTACCAAAGGCAAATAGGCCCAGTGCCCCTAGGGCTTCATCCTAGCTTGTCTGTCTGCTTCTCCTATCCTTCCCATCCACACTGTGACTTTTTTGCTACTAGAGGGACTGGGGAGCATGTGCAGATGCACAGGCACATGTGTGTAGACTTGGTTCTGGGAAACAGTGAACCGCAGGCTATGCCAATATTGTGAGAACTAGAATATTGTAGCTGGGCAGGGTGGTAAATGCCCACTATATGGGCTCCACTTTTCCAACTTGAACAATGTCTTCAGTTCTTAATGTTATAATGTTCACACTGCAGAAGTCTCCTGTGAATGAGTCATGGAGACAAGGCCATTCGATACATGAGCTCAATCCAGTCTAAAGACAAAACTGGAGGTCCAGAGTTTGCTAAGATAATCCAATGTGTAGTCAGAGAGCCAAGAAATGAGATAGGCTTGAGGCTGTGTGTGTGTGTGCACACGAGTGTGCATGTGTGCGTGCACACGTGCCAGTACTGGGGTTTGAACTCAGGGCCTAGGTGCTCTCTCTGAGCTTTTTTCTCCAGGTTAGTGCTCTATCATTTGAGCCACTGCTCCACTTCTAGCTTTTTGGTGGTTAACTGGAGATAAGAGTCTGATGACTTTCTTGCCCAGGCTGACTTTGAACTTCAGTTCTCAGAGCTCAGACTTCTGAGTAGCTAAGATTACAAGATGAGCCATTGGTGTCCAGCTGTCAATTTTTTTTTGAGTAAAGGACTTTATATAAATGGCTTGCATCATTTTAATTTCACAGTGTATGCTGGAAACAGACCAAGAGCCCAGAGAACCTGAGCTCTTAGTACTATGTATAAATTTCCTTATGATTCACACTAATAAGATGTTATATTTTTCAGAAATACTATGCAGTTCATAAGCCTTTTTCATTGCTGAGTCTTATATGTTAAGTGTCTTATCACTCTGTTAATATAGAAAGTTTTAGACAGCAGCAAAACATCGAAGATTAAAATAATAATAAACCATGGTAACAATGCAATCACACCTTTGTAACTTACTAAATGCTGACTACTGCAATGATCAAAAAAAAGAATTACAGTCTCTCTAATGTTATTAAAAACTCTTTTTTTTTTTTTTGCCAGTCCTGGAGCTTGGACTCAGGGACTGAGCACTGTCCCTGGCTTCTCTTTGCTCAAGGCTAGCACTCCACCACTTGAGCTATAGCAACACTTCTGGCCTTTTTTCTCTCTCTCTCTCTCTCTCTCTCTCTCTCTCTCTCTCTCTATATATATATATATATATATATATATATATGGTGCTGAGGAATCGAACCCAGGGCTTCATGTATACGAGGCAAGCACTCTTGCCACTAGGCCATATCCCCAGCCCTAAAAACTCTTGAATGACATATACCAACATGCTAAATCCATTACAAAGAATATTAGTTTATCCCCAAAGCTAGACGATTTTCAGAGCACATTTTTCCTAAAGTCCTTTGTGCTGAGCCTCAGATTCCTCCATAGTTGGATGAAACAGATTGCTATCGATATGAATTCTGGTAATTTCCCCACTTGGTTTGGGAGGAGTTTTTCACTACTGCAGTAGAGATGATGTTTCAATGGACTCAAGTAAATGCAGACAGTGACTCAGAGGAAGCTTCCCAGAGAGCAAGCCACACAGGACAAGACCTGGGACACAGTGTCACTCCACAGGGGGCCTATAAAACCTAAGATGTTAAACTTCTTTGTTCTTCAGTTTCCTTCTCAGCAAAGCAGGGATAATAACAGGAACTTCCTACTAACCTGTTAATAACAATAATCACACAAGGCCTTGGGTGAGCCTTAGACACTACGTATATAATTACAATATTACAGCCATGTGTAGCACAATGTTGCTTTGGTCTGTGGTTCCCTAAAATTATATTGGAGTTGAAAATGCCTATCATTTAGTGAGTGTGACCTTTATTATATTGCGCCAGGCAACAATTACTCATGGGTTTGGTGTGATGCCAAATTTATGAAGCCCACAATGACAGCACATACAACCGTGTTTAGTACATAACACTTGATAATGATCACACATGACTACAACAATGGTTTATATATTGACTATACTATATATTTGATTATTTTAGAATGTACTTCTTTTTATTAAAAAATTACTTTAAAACCTTATGGTATTAATTGCCTCATACATCTTTTGTTTGTTAATGTGTGCGTGTGCGTGTGTGTGTGTGTGTGTGTGTGTGTGTGTGTGTGCATGTGCCAGTCCTGGGGCACAGCTCCATTTGTGGCTTTTTAAACTGGTTTATTGTAGATAAGAATCTCACAGACTTTTCTTCCCAGGTTTGCTTTTCTTCCCAGCTTGCTAGCTACATTTTTGAGCATATCGTTTTCATGCATGCATGGTTTAACCTCATGTTTGTGTGAGTTAAGGTATAATGTCCACTGGATAAGAAATTGGCTAAAGACTCATTTCTTAGAATTTATCTTTTTGGTTAAGTGATACACAATTGCACTTTGTTTCTCACAAAAAGCCTAAGAGAAGAAATTATGATACAACTTTGTCCCTGGTAGAATGGGACTGGTAGACAGGTCAAGGACAGGTCAAGAACACTTGTAATGGACCTCTACCCCCCAATCGTCAGTAAATACTTCATAAAAAGAACCAAGGGAAGGAAGAGCTAAGGCCTCCAAACCTAGCAGGCATGCTATTCAAACATGCCCAGCATAAGAGCTGGAGTCAAATACCAAGCCAATAAATAGTGAATACGAACAAAACTGCACTTGAGTATTTTTAGAACCCAAGGATTCATTGAATGGAAGGTCAATGGTATGATTTACTGAATTACTGATGTTTAGCAAGAGACACTCACTATTTTTACAGCCCCATAGAGCATTTACTGTGGAAAAAAAAGGGTATTAGAGGAGACAAATAGTCTGAATACAGGTTTTTATTTAAGCTCTTAAACTTTTCAATACTGGGAAGGGAAACATTGTTATTTGACAAGTCTTACCAGCCTTAAAAATAAAATACAGCTATAATGTCATCAGTTTATAAGCATTATTTTGCAATCTATACTTCACTTCAGGTCTTCTTGAGTTGCAATTTTTAGTTTTAGTTTTTACTTTTTTTCTACTTTTTTTGATCAGCTTTGGGGCATGTACTCAGGTCCTGGGTGTTGTCCCTGACCTCTTTCACTCAAGGCTAGAGCTTTATCACTTTGAACCATAGGATCATTTCCAATTTTCTGGTGTTTAATTGGAGACGGCAGTCTCACAAACTGTCCTGCCCAGTCTGGCTTTGAAGAATGAGCCTCAGATCTTAGCCCTCTGAGTACCTAGGATTATAGGCGTGAGCCACTAGCACCTGGCTTTTCTATATTTTTAATATCATCCATCAGTTAAACAAAGGGGTTTGGTTTTGACGTGTTCATGTATGCATACAACGTATGTTTTTTCAGAGATAACGTGGATCAGAGGTATCTTGATGAGAAGTACCTCAGCTGGAACCTTGACTGCTGAGATCCTCTGAAACCATATAGAAAGAACTGGAAAAGCAAATGTTTTTACAGGCCACGCAGCAACTCATTTTGGGTTTTTTTGCCCAGTTGGGTCTCACCTGTTTCCTCCTCTTTTCTATTCAAGAATTCTGAAATGATAAAGTTGTCTTTATTCATCCTTCCTCTCCAGGGAATTCCTTTAAGAGAAAAGATCCATACAACAACATAGGAATCACTTCCTATGTCTTTTTTGCATTTTTCCTCTTCAGCTTTGTTTTGTGCTTAGAGGTGTGCTCAATTACTTCGTAGTTTTCATCTTTATACTTAGCAGCAGGTAGTAATAATATAATCTATGTTAAGCGGTATAGTTTTCAAAGAAATTTTGCTCTGTGACTACTCTCTATGAATACATGGATAAGATTAAACTTGGAGAAATATTACGTATTGACAGGAAATGGAAGGTAAAGTGTTATTTTCAAGACAATAAAGATACCATCAAGATGCTTCTATTTTTGTGAGTACTGCTCTCTGTGTATTTCCTACAATGTAATCTAGACATGATACTAATTTCAAAACACAACTAGGAACAAGCAATTGTTATTCATTTACTATAAAGTACTGATTTGTGGAGGTTCCACTATGGAATTATGTTAATGTATGATACTAACTTGCATCCTCTTGCAGATCTAGTCTTATCATTATAAAGCTCTTTCTTGTCATTTACTAGTCAAGCCTTCTATTTAGTGAGGGAGACTATTTAACAAGGGGTAGTTTGCTTATTTTGGCCTACAAATAAACTACCATTTAAAAGGCAACAAACACAATAAAAATGCTTTAAAAATCTGTAAAGCAAAGTGATAATAGATAATTTGGATAACATCTAAAGCCAGAAAAGACAAAGGACAAATTTTGTTTTATTTATTTAAAAATATGATTTGTTATCAATTATGTGTGTTTCTCTACCTTATTCTTATTTTTACTTTCCTTTGTGGTGAATACTTGTTGGTACCTACACAAAAGCTCAATGTAATGGGAAATGAATGTCTACACTAAGTTAGTCAGTCTTGTCTTAATACTTGACTAATCCAGTGTCAAACAGATCTTCTTCATGAAGATGAGTTTTACTTAACAAATATGAACATGTGCCCCTTTTTTTTTGAGGTAGTGACCTGCAAATGTGTTGGGTAAATATGATAGTCAAAAATAGGCAAAATTTATTTTTTCTTCAGAAATAAGCAAAATCAGGTGTGCCCAGGGGTACATGATGCCTGTAACTTCAACTATTCAGAAGAAAGGAGAAGAGCTGTTGGAAACTAACCTGGGCAGATGTGTGTGTGGAATTTTAGATAAAAAATAATTCAAACAAAATGTTTAGTGTGTGACTCAAGTGGTAGAGCATCTGACTAGCAAGTCTGAAGCTCTGAGTTCAAACCCCTATACTGAAACAAATAAGACAAAACATTTAATCACCACATGAATTAAAGATTAAGGCTTACGGAATGACCCAAACCTTCATAAAGGCAGACAAACGTTTCAAGATTCATTTACGTGTGCTTTTTTTTTAATTAATTAATTTTTTTATTAATTGAACATAAATTTTTTTACAAGGTGTTGTGCAAAGAGGGTGCAGTTACATAGTAGGGCAGTGTGTGCATTTCTTGTGATATCTTATGACCTGTTTTTCCATCCCTTGTCTAGGTCAGGTAGACACATATGCAATATACAATGTATCAAGAACATATACAGTGTTCACAGACTTGGTCTCTACTGTCTCTCCGTCTCCCTTTGTTAACAGTCATATATCAGGGAGATCATGCCCCTTTGTTTTCTGTGTTCTAGGCTTGTCTCACTCAACATTATTTGTTCGAGTTCTGACCATTTCCCTGCGAATAACAATATTTCACCATTCCTAATCGCTATGCAGTATTCCATTGTGTATAAGTACCATATTTTTTGGATTCATTCGTCTGTGGAGGGGCATCTGGGTTGTTTCCATATTTTGGCTATTGTGAATTGTGCCGCGATAAACATGGAAGTACAAATGTCTTTTTGATATCTTGGGTTTTGCTGTTTAGGATAGATGCCTAGGAGTGGTATGGCTGGGTCATAGGGTAGGTCTATATTGAGCTTTTTGAGAAACCTCCATACTGTTCTCCAAAGCAGTTGTACTAATTTGCACTCCCACCAACAATGGAGAAGGGTTCCTCTTTCCCCACAGCCCCTCCAGCATTTGTTGTTTCCTGAGTTCAGAGTATAGGCCATTCTAACTGGGGTGAGGTGGTATCTCAGGGTTGTTTTTATTTGCATTTCCTTTACTAGCAGGGATGTTGAGCACATGAGGACATGTGTTTCTTTGCCATTTTTATATCTTCTCTTGTGAAGTCTCTCTTTAGCTCTTTTGCCCATTTCCTAATAGGTTTATTGGGCTTGGAGGGGCTTAGTTTTTTGAGTTCTCTGTAGATGACCGATATCAGGCCTTTGTCTGTTGCTGTGCTGGTAAATATCCTTTCCCATATCATTGGCTGTCTTTCTATTTTGGTGGCTATGACCTTAGCTGTGCAGAAACTTTTTAATTTGTAGTAGTCCCATTTGTTGAGTCTTTCTCCTATTTGTTGTGCCCCTGGGACTCTATTCAGGAAGTTCCTTCCTGTGCCTATAAGTTCTAGTGTCTTTCCTACTCTGTCCTTCAGTAGTTTCAAGGATTCAGGTCTGATGTTGAGGTCCTTGATCCATTTTGAGTTGATCTTGGTGCATGGTGATAGGCTTGGGTCTACTTTGAGTTTTCTGCATATGGCTGCCCAGTTATCCCAGCACCAGTAGTTGAAGAGGCTATGTTTATTCCATTGTATGTCTTTAGCTCCTTTGTCGAATATCAGTTGGCTGTAAGAGTGCGGTTTTATTTCTGGGTCTTCAATTCTAATCCACTGGTCTTCCGATCTGTTTTTATACCAATACCATGCTGTTTTTGTTATGATGGCCTTGTATTGGAGCTTGAAGTCTGGTATTGTGATACCTCCTGCACTATTTTTTTTGCCTAGAATTGCTTTGGCTATTCTAGGTTTTTTGCTGTTCCATATGAATTTATGGATTGGTTTCTCTATTTCAGTAAATAATGTGGCTGGGATTTTGATAGGTATTGCATTGAATTTGTATAACAATTTGGGCAATATGGCCATTTTCACTATATTGATTCTGCCTACCCATGAGCATGGGAGGTCTTTCCATCTCCTTGTGTCTTCTTTGATTTCCCTTATTAGATTTTTGTAGTTTTCATTGAATAGGTCCCTCACGTCCTTGGTTAAGTTGATCCCTAGGTACTTTATTCTTTTTTTGGCTACTGTAAATGGAATTGTTTCCATAATTTCCTTTTCTGTTTGTCTATTGCTGGTGTACAGAAAAGCTGCTGACTTTTGTGGATTGATTTTGTATCCTGCTACTTTGCCAAATTGGTTTATTAGGTGTAGGAGTTTGGGTACTGAGTTTTTTGGGTCCTTCAGATATAAGATCATGTCGTCTGCGAATAGGGATAACTTGATTTCTTCCTTGCCGATGTGGATCCCTTTGATGTCCTCCTCTTGCCTTATTGCTATGGCTAGGGATTCCAGCACTATGTTGAACAGAAGTGGGGAGAGTGGGCATCCTTGTCTTGTTCCTGAGTTTAGGGGGAATGATTTAAGTTTCTCTCCATTTAATATGATATTAGCAGTTGGTCTGTTGTATATGGCTTTTATTGTTTTGAGGAATGTTCCATCTATTCCTGTTCTCTCCAAAGCTTTTAATAGGTATGGATGTTGTATTTTGTCAAAGGCTTTTTGGGCATCGACTGAGATAACAATGTAATTCTTAATTTTATATCTGTTTATGTGGTGAATTACGTTGATTGATTTACGGATGTTGAACCATCCTTGTGACTGAGGGATGAAGCCTACTTGGTCATGATGTATGATTTTCTTGATCAGTTTCTGGATCCTGTTAGCTAATATTTTATTGAGGAGCTTTGCGTCTGTGTTCATTAGTGATATTGGTCTGTAGTTCTCTTTTTTTTGTTGGGTCTTTGCCTGGTTTGGGAATGAGTATGATATTAGCTTCGTAGAATGAGTTCGGGATTTCTCCCTCTGTTTCTATTTCGCGGAAGAGTTTGAGGGGTATTGGTATTAGCTCCTCACTAAAGGTTTTGTAGAATTCGTTGGTGAATCCATCTGGGCCTGGGATTTTCTTAGTAGGGAGGTTCTTGATTACCTCCTGTATCTCACCGTAAGTTATTGGTTTATTTAGTTGATTTATGTCTTCTTGGTTCAGTTTGGGCAGTTTGTACTTCTGTAAGAATTGATCCATTTCTGTAAAATTATTGTTTTTTGCTGAGTATAGGTTTTGGAAATAGCTCCTTATGATTGTTTGAATATCGTGTGTACTTGTTGTAATTTTTCCGGTGGAGTCCCTGATTTTACGTATATGAGTCTCTTCTCTTCTTTTTTTTGTAAGTCTTGCAAGGGGTCTGTCAATTTTGTTTATTTTCTCAAAGAACCAGCTTTTAGTCTTATTTATTTGTTGAATGGTCTTTCTATTTTCAATCAGATTTATCTCTTCTTTTTTTTTTTTTTTTTTTTTGGCCAGTCCTGGGCCTTGGACTCAGGGCCTAAGTACTGTCCCTGGCTTCTTCCCGCTCAAGGCTAGCACTCTGCCACTTGAGCCACAGCGCCACTTCTGGCCGTTTTCTGTATATGTGGTGCTGGGGAATCGAACCTAGGGCCTCGTGTATCCGAGGCAGGCACTCTTGCCACTAGGCTATATCTCCAGCCCCGATTTATCTCTTCTTTAATCTTTGTGATCTCTCCCCTCCTACTCGTTTTAGATTCTGTCATTTCTTGTTTCTCCAGTTGTTTTAGTTTCATCGTGAGGGTATTCACCTGCTCTGCTTCCATTCTTTTAATGTGGGTGCTGAGTGCAATGATCTTGCCCCTCAGTACTGCTTTAGCTGTGTCCCATAGGTTTCTTTGTGATGTGTTTTCTTTGTCATTGTGGCTTATGAATTCGTTGATTTCACCTTTAATTTGGTCTGTGGCCCAAGTGTTGGATAGCAGCGTGGGGTTTAGCCTCCAAGAGTGTGTATAGTGTCTGTGGTTTCCTTTGTTGTTGAGGGTTACCTTTAATCCACTGTGATCAGATATAATACATGGGATGACGTCAATACTTTTGTATTTGCTGAGGTTCTTTGTGTGGGCTATGACGTGGTCTATTTTGGAATATGATCCATGGGCTGCTGAAAAGAAGGTGTATTGGGTCTCTGTAGGGTGAAAGGTTCTATATAGGTCTGTTAGATCCATTTGAGAAATGGTGTTATTTAGGTCCTCAGCTCCCTTACTAATCCTCTGGGTGTTGGATCTGTCTCTTGGAGAGAGAGGAGTATTAAAGTCACCCACTATGATTGTGTTTGCGTCTATCTTGCTCTGTAATTCTGTGAGAATTTGCTTGACATATGTAGGGCCTCTTTTGTTCGGTGAGTATACATTTATCACCGTGATGTCTTGATTCTGGATTTTTCCTTGTATTAATATGTAGTGTCCTTCTTTGTCTTTTTGAGTGGACTTTAAAGAGAAGTCCAGCTTGTCTGAGATCAGAATGGCTACACCTGCCGTTTTGGTGGGTGCATTTGCTTGGTAGATCTTGCTCCATCCTTTCATTCGAAGCCTGTTTTTGTCCCTTGCTGTAAGGTGGGTCTCTTGTAGACAGCAGATGTCAACTTTTCTTTTGCAAATCCATTCTGCCAGTCTGCTCCTCTTAATCGGGGAGTTTAAGCCATTTATATTTAAAGAGATCAAGGATAAGGGTGTTTTTTCTCCTTCCATTTTCTTGTTGGGCTGTTTTTTCCTCTTTTTTTTTTTCCTGTCTTTAGTGAGCTGGTCTTTCTGCTGGACTTTGGCTACTGAAGTTTCTTTCTGATTCTGTCTGTGTGTCTTTTACGATCTCTGTTGGGTGGGGTTCCCCTCTTAATATTCGCTGTAGGGCTGGTTTTTTATTCACATACTCCTTTAGCTCCTCTTTGGTGTGGAAAGATCTGTTTCTCCCTTCGAATGTGAACTCCAATTTCGCTGGATATTTGATCCGAGGTTGTAAATTGTTATTCTGGAGTACTTGGATGGTGTTCTTCCACTCATTTCGAGCTTGGTAAGTTTGTGTGCATAAGTCGGATGTTATTCGAATCCTCTTCCCATTGAAAAAATTTTCCTTCTTTGCTTTGGCTGAATTCAGAATTTGCTCTTTAATCTTGAGGTCTGTAGTCTTGAATATTATGTGCCTTGGGGTGGTTTTCCTGGGGTTTGGCCTGCCAGGTGTCCTATAGGCTTCGGTTACCTGGATGGGGTCCCCTGTGAGATTGGGGAAGTTTTCTGCAATAACTTTATTGAGAACATGATTAAGCCCTCTGTTCTGGTATTTGGCTCCTTCTTCTATTCCAATTATGCGCAGATTATATCTCTTGTCTTTGTCCATTAGTTCCTGGATTAGTCTTCCCTGAAGCTTCACCTTTTCTTGGAGTGTGGTCATTTTCTGGTTGTTGTCAGCTGCTTCATCGTCCAGGCGAGAGATTCTGGATTCTATATGGTCTACTCTTTGTGTTATGGTTTCAATTGCGGAGTTTATGGATGTCAGAGAGCTATTTATGGTTGTCATATCAGCTCTGATTGTGGAAATTTCTTCCTTTAAAGAGTTGTATTTTAGATCTATTTTTTCATGCGTTTCAATTCTCATTATGTGGAGATTTTCTTTAAAGGCGGCTTGCATTGTATCCATTTTTGCTTCCATTTCTTTAAATGAGGCTTGCATTGATTGTATCCATTTTTGCTTCCATTTCTTTCTTGGCTTCCTGGGTGTCCTTCCAGATTTCCGCTCTAAACTCCTGGAATTGTTTTCTGATTTCATTTCTGACGCTTTCGATCATTCCTGTTAACATGGCCTCATTTGCTTTTTTAGTCTCCATCTCCTCTTCAGTCGTGCTGCTTTTTGGAGCTGGCGAGTTGGCTTGCCCTTTGATGAACTGAGTTATGTTTCTTTGTGATTTGCACATCTGGAGGTCTGTGTAGATCTTCCCTCCCTTCTGTGTAGGCGTGTCTACGGCAGCAGGTGCTGTTGCTGTGGCCCCGCCCACCAGTGCAGGGTACGCCTACCAGAGCGGGTGCTGTCGCTGGGGGCCCCGCCCTCCTGTGCGCTGTGCGTCCACTGCAACAGGCACTTTAGTGGGATATGCCTCCCAGAGCGAGTCCTGGGTTGTTGGGTTGTGCTTGCGCCCTCCCGTGAGTCCGTTGGGGGAGGCGGTATGTGTGGGGCCCATTGGGATCGACTGTCCAGGTGTGGCTTGGCACCCTCAGACCTTGCCTCTGCTGCGAGGGGGTGGGGGGGGGGAACGTGATCAGGCTCAGGTGACCCTGCTGGGCTGGTATTGCCCTCCAGCGCCTGTGATTTTAGTTGTAAGAGTCTGCGAGGTCCAGGCGCCTCGGGTGGGGCTTGCCCTGCCGGCCGTCCCCCGGCCCCTGTTGGGAAGGGGGCGGGGCCGGTTCTGCCAGTTCAGGAACCTGTGGGGCCTTGGGGCTGTTCTGCCCTTCCCCTGCTAAACTGACTTCCTAGCGCCTGATGGGAGCTTCCTGCCTGATTTGGGGGTTCTTTGTTCCCTCAGGGGTGGGGAGGGGGAGGGAGGGAGATCTAGCTTCTTTGTCGGGCTTGGGTCTCTGATAGCTGGTCTCCCATTGGGGGAGGGGATAATGGGGCACTCACTTTTGCTGCTTAGTGTGTGTGTCCCGCGCAGCTGTTGGCCCTTCAGGGGTTGGTGAAGTGTCGTGGTGGCTTCCCCCGTTCCCTCTTTCTGCCGTGCTGGGTTCCCTTGTCCAACCCGGTGTGGACCCAAACTTCTCATCGCTGCCGGTGTGTGTCTTGGTCCGCACCCTGCCTTGTGTCCGTGGGGTCTCCCGCTATCTGAATTCTGCGCTCCTGGCAGCCTGTCTGCCGATCGCCGGGTTCCCCTTTCCCAGCCTGACCCTGTTTGGGCCAGGGTGGGCTGGTGGGGGGAGGGTGTCCTGGAGATTCTCCGGCTCTGTGTAGGTTTTCGGTTCTTCTTTTTTGCTCCTTTTTGGTTTCCTGCGTTTCTCCACTGCTTCTGGCTTCTGATTTTGCTGGGTTCTTGATAGGGTGTTGGGTGTTAGAGTTTCCAGCTCGCTATTCAGTTGGTGGGAGTCAAGGTGCCTCCCTATTCTTTCGGCGCCATCTTTCTCCCCTCGTGTGCTTTTATTAATACACTTTTTCAACATCAACCTCTAGAAGCATTTGTCCATATTTGAAGTTAACTGTTCCACATAATGTATCTCTCACAATGACTTTCAGCCAACAGTGTTTATATAGAGGTTCTGCAGCGCAGGGAAGGGCAGGAACAACCACGGTGCTTCTATTTTCTCTGATGGAGGTAAAGGGGCTCACTCAACTTGGTATGATGGGTGATTATCATTCTCAGGTCTATGTTCAGTAGACATAATTTTGGTGGAAATGATCTTAACAAAAAGCAAGAAGGTAAGGCAGATGGTTCTTTTGGCCTGAGGTTGCTGTCATGGTTGGGAAAAGCATAATTATGGTTGATTGTCAACAAGCATTGTCAAAAGCATGAGAACATAAACTTCTATTCACATACCCTAACCAAACTTAATGTTATATAAATGTGCATTTAAGAAAGGGCTCAGAAATGATGGTTGTAGCAGAATATGATATAGCATGGAAAAAAAGAAAATTGGTTAAGAAAAATGGAGAGAAAACTTAAATACAGATATCAATAGTAGAGGAGATTCTACCAGATTTTCTGCTAAACTGGACAATTATGTATACATTTGTGTTAATATATTGAACAATTTGAATTAAATGGACACATTCCTTGAAAACTTCAGTATTATCAGAACTGATAAAAAGTAAAATAGAAAAAATTTGATTCTTACTATATCTATTAAATAAATGAATCATAAGTTCCCCCAAGAAAGCTTCATTCTAGAGGGATTCATCAATCCTTTTTAAAAATCAACCATCTGATGGTTGTAGTCAGGCTTATGAAAACTAACTTTAAAAATCAATGTGAGGGGAATCATATTTCAACACTTTTTATGATGCTAATGGTACTTAACCAATGTTTCTAGAAATCTACATATTTTCTGTGAACACAAAGATTCTTAAGGTACTAGCAAAGGAAACCTAGCCATATATAAAAGGATATATCTATTTCTATCTATTTATCTATCTATCTATCTACCTATCTATCTATCTCTTTATCTCTATATATCTAGAATTATCTATCACTTTTGAGATAAGAAATACAAGGAAAGTTATGTTGGTTTCATATTTGAAAATCAACTCTATGAATCATCATAATTACAAAATGACGGAGAAAAAAACTCATATGGTCATTTTAAACTATGCGTAAAAAGCCTCTGGTAAAATTCAAACCCATCCACAGTAAAAGCCCTATAAGTACTAAGGATAGTCAGGGTCATGCTCTATTTGACAAAAAGTAACAACAAAAACCCCATGTGTAATAATCTTTAGAGTGTAAAACTGAACACTGTCACCCTAAGTTTTGAAATAACAAATCATCTCTGCTCATTAGTTTTGTTCAGCAACTTAATTTGGAATATAATAAGCCAGTGCAGTGAAGCAAGTAATAGGAATAATGTTTGCACAAACCTACAAGGCAGAAGCATAGTTCTTTTGCTTCAGATGAAATGGTCATATATCTAGGAATATTATGAAATTTACAAAAGAATTATTAGGACTTATAGATGAGTTTAGAGGTGTCAAGAGGAACATAAGGCCAATATAGATTTTAAAAAACTACCCAAATGTGTTTCTATATCTTGGCAGTAAACAACTAGAAAATGAGAAGAATAATTCCTCTAAAATTCCATGCAAAATTTAAAATACCTAGGAAACAGTTAATAAAAGGTGTCCAAGCCCTCTTTATTGAAATCTCTAATATAGTATTGAGAGAGCCATGTTTGTGTACATGAAGACTTACCATTATTAGTATGTCCAGTTATCCCAAAATTCATAATCAGATTCAACTGAATGTCAACTAAATCCCCAAAAGAGTTTTTATAAAAATTTACAGATTTTAAATATTTTTTCATAGGAAGTTTAAAGATCTTATATAATTAAGAGAACCTAAAAAGGCATAGTTGGAGAATGTACAGTAACTCATCATCAATTTAGTTTAACATTACAGTAATCAAAGCAACGTGGAACTAGGGTAAGAATGGACAAATGACCAAATGAACAGGTAGATTCCAGAGACAGACCCATTCATATACAATGAACTGATTTCCTACAAAGCTGTCAAAGCATTTCACAAGGGAAAGGAAAGGTTACCCCCTTCTCCCAACAAACAGCATAGATACCATGCATGATCAACATATATAAAACAGATCCCAATATCTACTTTAGACAAAAGTCATCTCAAACTAGATGACAAACCTAAAAGCCCAAATTATATAGTTTCTAGAAAAGAATTTTTTATTTCTTTGGACATAAAACCCCATTAAAATTAAGAAGCAATAAATCAAACATTAAAGTTAAAAATGTATTTTGCTCAAAGACATCACTTAGGAAATGCAAAGAGTATGTTCCAGACTGTGAGAAAATATTAGTAATCATAGAAGATAAAGGACTTGTACTCAATATATAAGCAATTATACCAAGAGGTAGTGAAAAAAATCCAATTAAAATGAGCTAAAGACTTGAACTAAAAGATGGATGAATGGAAAGCAAACATTGGAGAAGACACTCAAGAGAGGCAAGTTAAAAACTCAATGAGATAACAGTTTACATGCACTAGAAGATTGAAAACAAACACTAATTGATACAACACCTCTAAAGCTCTCATTAAACCAACATAATTGTTGAATGTACCAGTGTAAACTGGTAAAGTCAGATTAAAGAAATGAAAGTGTATGAAGTTAAGCATTTACTTTCTGAGCCAGTAATGCCACTCTTAACTATTTAATCAACAAGCAGAAAACAGTATTGATTCTCAAAAATGTTCTAAAAGCTTGCTCACATGAGGGCAAAAGTGGAAATGACCTAAAAGTACATTTTACAAAAGAAAATGCATTTATAATCTGTGATGCATTCACACACTAGTACTCATCAATAGAAAGCAATGAAATTCTGATTTCACAACAGCACTAAATCTCCAGAATCTCAGGCTGAGAGACAGAACCCAGAAGCAATCATATCCCTTACATGGTTTTTCCAACGAAGCTAAGTAACAAAGACAACACTATGAATGATAGTGGAAATTAAAAGAGTGGGGAGGATGTGGGATGAAGACTGCCCAGGAAAGCACCTGGGTAGTTTCTGGGGTAATAGAAGTGATGTATAGCTTCATTATGATATGGTTACACAAGCATTGTCAAACTCACCGAATTATACATTTGCAGTTTGTATAAATTTCATTGATTGTAAACTTTACTTCATAGAAGATTTTTGGCTCCTTTACTGAGGACCAACCCACTCCTTGCTTTAAGAAGTTGTGTGTGGGTCCCTAGCAGCACTGCCAACACTGGGAGGGAACACAAGCATTGATATACTCTGCCTGAAACCAAATCACAGGTGTCATTTCCAATTTGCTCAAATTCTATTCATAACTCTTACTTTGTACTGTAGCATAATGATATGCTCTTTACTACACACAGGGACACAGAATATTTCATTTAATGCTTACAAAACCATCAATCTCAAAAAATCACAAAGGAATTCCTCAAGGACTAGGCTTACAGAAAAACCCCACTGCTGTGGAAAATATGAAATTCCCTCTTACTGATTTATTTGGCTATAAATGGACTTAGGTTGGTTTCTAGAAAGACAGCCTGATGATTTATTTCTATTAGTCAAATGAGCTAGAACAATATATATGCCTAAGTTGCCTGGCTAAGATATCCACTTGCCACTCTTTCCTGATTTATGGTACCTGTCTTGTAGCTTCTCTTCCTCCACATCTTATTGTTCCACCATGGAAGTAGCTGCTAGAGTAATTTTCTTAAAACAACCAATGGACTGTCTGCTTTTTCCAAAGATTACAAAATAGCCTTTTAAGTTTCTTAGCAATTACAGGATACATCACTAATGCCAATAAGTGATCTTATTAGATAAAGGTGCCATATTTCAATCTGCATTTCTAATTGTCTCATCAACATTCAAGGTATGTGATGCCACTAGCACTGAATATTTATTGGGTGCTTTTTGGCATGGCACTGCCCATGGTGCTGAAAAAAATCTATAAATGAATGCAACAGAAGTCCTAGTTCTTTATTGGTTAACAGTGAATTTGGAAATAAGACAGAGGCATTAGACACAGAGAAAAAATAAAGTGAAAGTCTTAGTAATATTTAGGCAGCAATTTCCACAGCTCATTTAAGAAGACTTCTGTCAGGAGGAAGAGGTGGGTACAGAGAAGAACATTTCAGGAGAGGAAAAAGGAAACACAAAGGCTTAATTGGGGATGGGGGGCATGTAAATATAGTAGGCTGTGCCAAATTATGAAAGGTTTGAGGTATCGGATTCCCGTGTTCAGACTCAAGTGGTACTTACATAGTGAGGGTATGTAGATGTTCATATGTTGCGAAGGAACAATGGGAACTTTTTCAAGTACAAAGCTATCGCCCCCCTATGGGGGATTCCTATGAGAAATAAGGTAGACCAGAGGAGCAGACAAGGATGGCAGCTGAAGAGGAGTGAATAAAGTTTGAAGATTGAGAACTTGAGGCAGGAGCATGGCTTCTATCAATTAGGGTTCAATGGCATCCAGAATTCTAATCATACCCAGTTGAAAATTTCTGTTTCTCTGTTTATTTCTCTCAAAAGCCATGGAGTCCCTGGAAGCCATTTAGTGTTATTTGTTGTATTACTGGTTTTTGTTAAATCTATGTTGTTATAATATTAACTCCTGGCACATGGCAAGTACTCACATTTTTGTTTATTTTAAAGAACACATTAAGACCTAAGAGGTATTTCAAGTCTCAGATTCTATAGTTTTTTTATTATCTCAAGTTATCTGCCAACAGCTTCATTAATCTACAGATTGTGGGCAGCTGCATCCTTAAAGTTCTCAACATAAAGGCCATGGCCTTGTCACGTAGACACTACCATTCTAAAAGAAGCAGCAAATCAAATAGTGAGCCTAGCTTTCCAAGGGCTGTTTTAGAGGGGAAGAATGTCCCTTGCGTCCATATGGACATGGTCTGATGACCTATTAAAAGCTGTGGTTTCTGCTGGAGCTGGGATGGTGGGAGTGGTGCTACTTTTCTTCAATTCCTCCCCAGTGAATGTTTCCTCAAGCTCTCTTCCCTCCCCCGTTGAATCAGTAAGTTGTTCTATCTGAATCATAGCACTAATTTGCATAATAATCACAGCAAACCCCCATTAAGCAATTAAGTGAATGAATGACTGTGAATCATGGCAAGATATTGAAAAATTGGAGTTCTGCTATGACAAATTTTAATTAGTGTGAACATGAAATATTTATGACTTCTAGTAATAGTCATAGAAAAGATCCCAGAATAAAGAGATTGCTTCTACTTAGACTAGTTTTCTCTTTCTTTGTATTTCCTTTATGCTATAGCCCATTATCTTTTGTGTTTTCCTCTTTCTACCTCAATTCTACTCATCTCCCAAGTTCTAATTTAAGCTATAAAATTTTTCTGTGTTTTTAGCACTTAGTTTAATTAACCCTGAGCTACTTTGACACATCTCTTGAGCTAAAGTATTATTTTTAACTTCACACAGTTTACTGTACATTTACTATCAGTATTGCACAGCACTAGGTGCTAGGTGGGAGCAAGAGGGTGAAAATGAGAAAGAAGTAAGATCTTTGTTTAACGATCCACTATGTCAGGATTATGAAAGAATGCAACATGTGATGGATGTCAGAATGTCACTGAATGGAAAACTATATCATTTGAGATAGGTCAAAACCAGCCTCTTGAAGAGATTCCTTGAAGAGCAGTAGAATTCTAGAAAGTGAATGGAATTTATGACTAATGGCAGTAGCAGGGGAAGGGAGGGGCTTGGGCCAGAAAGAATACATTTTGAGGTGTGGGAGGGGGACAATGAGACATTATTTCAGAATCTTGAATTTGAGGTTGCAAAGAATTGTTGAAATTTCCTGAGAGGTTTCAATGCCATGGAAAGCTGGGTAGTGAAGAGTGGCCCTGCTCATGATGTCTGTTCCTCACCACTGGCATCTGTGAATGTAGCAGAAAGGACCCTGCAGATGTCATTAAAATAGAGCTCTTTGGATGAAAAAAATTCTGGATTGGCTAGAAGGACCTGTATTATTACAAGGAAAGGGAAGGAAAAGGAGAGTCAAAGCAAGAAATGTGCTCACGAGAGCAAATCAGAGCCGAGCTGACATACTGGGAGCAGAAGTCAGAGAGAGAGTTAGGAAGGCTGCTCTATAACTGCCTCTAAAGATGGAGAAGAGAGTCAGGAGCCAATAATGAAGATAGAACCTAGAGAAAGGAAAAGGCAAGGAGACAGATTCTCTTCTAGATCCTCCACAGAGCACAGCCTGACATCATCCTGCCATTAACCTGTTAAAACTGAATTCAGCCTTATGGTCTCCAGCACTATACGACAATATATGTGTGTTGCTGTATGCCACTGAATTGGTGGGAATTGGTTGCAGAAGCAATAGGAAACTAGCATCGGATGTTTGTTCATTAGTTTGCCTTTCGACTTTGCAGATGTCAGTGTAAGTAGGTTTTTGGTAGCACCTGGGTGTTAATCTTATGTCTCATGGCTTCCTGTGTCTTTCAAAGAGATAGCGTGGATCTGGATCCAGTAAATCTCACTAGGCAGTGTCCCTCATGTTGGCTTCATGAAGTCTTACTTGGCTGTGTTGTTCATATCAGGTCACCCTACTGAAAGTGGACTTATTGCCACATAACGATTGCTGTGGTCAAGAGGTGATCTGTCCACCCAAAGTTCATGTTTTGGAGGCCTGGTTCCCAGTGTATCTATGCTAACAGTGGTGGTACCTTTTGCTTGACTTCTCAGTTTCTACTGCCCACATCAGTTTCTATGGCAAACTGTGATGACTTTATTTTTAAAAATTACCCAGACTTCTCTGCGACGTTTCTGTGTCAATACTTTGGTCTATTTCACTTAGGGATAACATTTCCAAGATCCAGGGCCAAATCTGTTACTAAGTTCTTGGTGTATATATTTTTATGTACAGTATTTATAAATATCCATATTTATCAAGTGAGTATTTCTAATATTTCACTAGCAATGATGTTCAAAATCTTCAACAATATTTCTTTGGGTCTGGTTCACTTCACTTAGTTGATTTTTTTCCAAGTCCTTCCATTTCCTTACAAATGAGGCAGTGTCATTCTTTCTGACAGAGGTATAGAATTCCATTGTGTATATGTACCACATTTTCCTGATCCACTAGGTGAAGTGAGCCAGACCCAAAGAAACATGGACTCTATGGTTTCCCTCATAGGGAGTAATTACTTATATGTCTAGGATAGTTAGCAAAAGATCACAGTAGCCCAATAGCTATGCCTGTATAAACACATAAGATGATGCTAAGTAAAATGAACTCCAAGTTGTAAAAAGAAATGGTATATCATTATTGTAATTATTTTCAACATGCCATGTGAAACTGTACCCTTTTTTCCCCTCTTGTATTCCCTTCCTGTGGTCTTACCCCTGCTATCACTGTATATGATCTTAGTACTCTGGATACTGTATATATGTGTATTGGAATTAGGGAAGGGAAAGGGAATATCAAAATCAAGAGACAAAGGATAAAAAGACAAACCTTTGCAAAAGCAATACTTACAAAACCATTTGGTGTAAACCAACTGTACAACTCATGGGGGGCGAGAGGGGGAAATGAGGGAGGTTGTAACAAGTTGGATAAGAAATGTACTTGCCTTACATATGAAACTGTAACCTCTCTGTACTTCACTTTGACGATAAAGAAGAAGAAGAAAGAAAAAAAAAAAAAGAAGTGGGACCCAATAGGAGATGGGCAGGTTTTTCTGGAGGCTCTGCCATTAGAAGGGCTTAAAAGTTGCTGTGTAACCTTGAGATGGGGAAAGTTCTTGTCAGAATGAGTTTTGTTCCTGTCTCACAATCCGATGACTCTTTCTCCCATGTTCCTACCATCATGTGATGTACTTAGAGGAACCCTTGCCAGAGCTGGGACAATGCTATTTCATACCCCAAATTGCTAGATAAAGAAATCTCTCTTAAAAACATAACTTTCAAGCCAGGTGCTGGTGGCTTATGCCTGTAGTAATCCCAGCTAATCAGGAGCTGAAATCTGAGGATTGTGGTTTAAAGTCAGCCCCGGCAGGAAAGTCCATCAGACTGTAGTCTCCAATTAAACACTAGAAGACCAGAAATGGTTCTGTGGCTCAAAGTGGTAGAGTACTAGCTTTGAATGAGAAAGCTCAGGGACAGTGTCCAGGCCCTGATTTCAAGTTACATAACCAACAATTCACCCCTCCCCAGCACCCCATAAAAAAACAACTTTTGGTAGTTGCATAAAGGGGTTTTATTCCTACATGTTAATATAGGAGTTCAATGCATGTTGATCAATATCACCCCTTCCATCATTCTCTCTACTAATCTGTCTCAACCTCATCAATCCCCTTAAGTTGCCAGATCCTATTTTCAGGTATGTGCATTCAATATTACGAATGTATTTCCAGCCTGAAGTATTGCATTTCAGTAACTGGGAATGGACTATTAGAATAAAGTTTTGGCCAACAGTGGACTGATCTACAATGTTGAATCTGTAGGATCAAATAGCCTAGTAACACCAGAGCTATCTTAGTTTGTATTTAACACATTTTGTGATACTTACACATTGACCATAATCACTTGATAACACACCTCTCAAACAAATCTCTGTTAAGTGACATGACTATATACCAGTTCACTTCTAGTGCTTCCCCATGAGATTAAAGTATATGATTTTGGTACACTGGATATGGTATATATGCTTACCTGAACTAGGGAAGGGAAAGAAAAATGAGGAAGGGTGTAACAAGTATGATAAGAAATGTACTCACTACCTTATTATCACATCACCTTGTCAATAAAAGTTAATTAAAAAACACAAAAAACAAACAAACAAAAGAATTACTCAGTCACTAGCACAAGGAACTCCCTTTCTCCTTCTACCACCTTTATCTGAGAAAAGGGTAGAAAATTTTTCAGTCAAAACACAGAATGGGCTAGGATCAGGTTTGAGAGACAATAGCTATTGTCTCGTATTCTTAAACTCTGCTTTTAATGTTATTAAAACTCATGACAATTTAAACTCTTAATGGTTCAGAGATTTGCTTATGGCCCATTCTGTTCTACAGCAAGCCCATTTTATCCTATTAGTGTATCATATTTTAACAGTGTAATGGTGTAGGAGAAAATCATGCTAAAGGCAAAGATCCTATTTATTTATCTTGTAGAACTCATTTGATTTGAAAATGGTATTATGTTATTAAAACATTAGAAAACACACACTATTTACATACAAATATAATCAGTCTATTATACTATGTAAATCGGAAATTAAGTATACAGACCATAATTACATTAGTGAAAGAAGACTAGATCTGGTTTTCATTTCTGATTTTATATCTAATGAAATTAAGCCTCACTTTTACAATTTACTTTTGATCTTTTGAAAATGTCTGGTGATATGTCAGAAGCATTTGTTTTTATTTGATTTTATGGAGCAGGAAATTTCAAAGTGCTCTGTCGCCTTAACAGCTTTCAAATACAGATTGAAATATCTGTTTGACATATGGACACATGTAGATATAAATATATTCAACCTCTCTGGGCAAAAAATCTCCAGAACCAATGTTATTGGCTACCCAACAAAATGACCTATTTAGGAAAAAGGTCAGTTGATTATTAAATAAATCAAAATGGTAAAGAACACACTTCAGAAGGAATAAGATCGAGAAACATCATTTTACCTAGGGACACATAAGAGTCAAGGCACTCTACTCATATTCCCCATGTCTTCCCATTTTATAGGAAGAGTCTAATTAAGAAAAACAAAACACCCATCATTCTGAATTCATCCAGGCACTAAATAAAGTTGACAGTTATCTGTTTAGATTTGGAGCAGATTGTCTGATTCTTCAATCTGGTTTCTAAGTCCCCTTTGGTGTAATGGGTCGGTGGTCCAATCTGAAATGGATGGAGCAGCTGTTCTCTGCCTGGTTGCTCGTTTCTGGAATCTCCATCATAATAATCAGCTTATACAATCCTTTGTCACTTCAGTTCAAGATGCCTAGGAAGGATTATTTATCTCCCTGTTTGCAGGCACTCCATGAGTGTCAGGAGTCAAAGCAATAGCCAGTTACATACAATGGGTACCTACAGTTCTACTGCTACTCATTAAAAAGAAATAATTCAAGGATTATCCATTCTATCATTTTCTTGTCTTGAAATAACTTCCTTATAATTAGACTGGTTATTTTTCTTTATTTCCCCCTTCACTCTCTCATTCTACCTCCAGTTTGAACCATCCTAACAACGTCTGGTATTAACTTAGCAACTAGTGTTGGACACAGTCCTAAATATCTGTGCCAGGCACAATGCTAAATGTCTGCACACTAATATGGCTCACTAATGCCCAGAGGAACCTTAAAAGTTAAACATTATTATTAGCCCCATTTCAAAGATGAGGAAATTAAGCTTCAGAAAATTAAGGAAGTCACATGGCTACTAAGTGGGGGATCCTAGATATTAGAAGTAGTTCTAGATTCAGAGCCAAGACCCACAGACCTCAAAAGCTTGTACAAGCTGGGCTCCCTGAGCTGCCAGGAAAATGCAATAGGAAAAGCGATGGATATCTGCAGGCTTGTCATAACTATTCCTAAACAGACACATGGCAGATAAAACTCAACCAGACTAGACCATCAGCGGAAGGGTTGATATCTCACTTATACAAAGAGCTCAGAAGAACAGGCGCCAAAAGAAGAAATAATCCAATTAATAATCAAGCATATGAATTGAACTGGCAGTTCTTAAAGGGAGTACACACGATTCATAAAGAAATGGTTCATGAAGAAGTACATGAAATCACAGTTCATATGCTTAGCCACAAACAAAATGCAAAGCAGTACAACCTGAGATTCATTCCAGCCACAATGGACATTGTTAAGATAAACAACCAAGAATGCTGGTGGAGATGCAGGGAAAAGGGGGGCCCTTAGACACCCCCAGTGGAAATGTAAAGTAGTAAAACTACTATGCAAATCAGCAAGGACCTTCCTCAAGAAACTCAAATTAGAATGACGCCATATACTACTATTTGGCAGGTTCTTAAGGGAATTTAAGTCAGCACACAATAAAGATACCTGCATGATCATGTTTGTAGTAGCACTACTCACAATGCTTAAAGTATGGAATTAGCCCAGGTATACAACAAATGATGAATGGATAAAGAAATAGTTGTGTATATATACATGGTAATATCATTTAGCTATGAAGGAAATTATATCATTGGTATGGAAATAGAATCTAGATCTACTGTTAGCTAGACTAAGCTAGACACAGAAAAACAAATATTATATGTCTTCTATTATATGTGCAAACATGACCTAAAAAATCCAACAGATCAAAAAATTAGGACATAAATATAAAGGGGTTGTTGTTTGTGGAGGTAAAATAGAAAATGAAAGTCTAAAAGAGAGGGCAATGGAATGCTCACTACGATCAAATTGCATTATATGCACATGAGAAAAAAATCATTAAAAACTACAGACGGTGAGGGGGATGGAATGAATAATTGAGATAAATACAACCAAAATGCATTACTATATACATGTACAGATGCCATAGTGAAAACACATGGCTGTAATAAAAACTACAAAACATATGTTATAAAAAAAATAAGGAAAATCCTTTTGACCTCAGAGATAAATAAATGCTGTTTGGCTTGTATCTAAGCGAATCTCTCTCAATTTTGTGCTGTTGCAGCTCTTGATGGCACATGTAACTGGAAACTTAGAATATGCACAGTGTATTCTCCCTTTTCCTTTAACTTGGGTGTCACCATTCCATGTCACTACTGTGGACTCCTCCCGCAAAATGGGGAAGCACTGTGATTGTTTAATTTGCATTGATGTGCAATTGGGTGGTTCTTTGTGTTCCTCCAAAACCATAGTAATGAATGAAATACTGGAATATTTTTTAAATGTCTTATATGACATGTAGATTATGTGTCCTCAGTAGACCACTGTATTCCCTGCTGCAATGACAAGAGCCCTGACAAGAAGAGCTATGCCTCACGGCTGGACCTGTTGTCCTGATGGGGTCACAGCACAGCCGAGGTTGCTGGGCTGCACAGTGCCAGAGGACATTCACCAGAGTCTTCAATGTCCCTCTCTGTCCACCCCATCGCTGAGGCCACTGACCTCACTGAGTTGGACATTGCAGTGCATGGTCTTTGCTTACTCAACTTCATAATGGGCTTTCTCATCTCAGAACATTTTCAAGAGCTTTCCTAGAAGGGTTGGTTCAGAGGACTTGGCAAAGGAACCTCCGTAGTGCTATCTGTGTCATTTACGTAGCCCGGGAACCTATACTGACTATACCTCTGCACCTACTGCCACCTCGAGGGGTGTGGGTGTCTCTGTAGGGCACAGGGAACAGATGTTGGTTCTGTGTGGTTATGCTGTGTGTGTGTATGTGTGTGTGTGTGTGTGTGTGTGTGTGTGTGTGCGCATGAGCATGCACTGTGTGGGTACCTGTCCTGGGGCTTGAACTCAGGGCCTGGGCATTGTCCCTTAGCTTTGTGCTCCAGGCTACTGGAGCCACAGGTCCACTTCTAGCTCTTTGGTTATTAGAGATGTAAGTCTCATGGACTTTGCTTCCATGGCTGGCTTTCATCCACAGTCTTTAGATCTCAGTTTCCTAAGTAGCTAGGATTATAGGTGTGAGCATTAACTTCCAGCTAATGCTTCTTATTCTTGAGGTTTGGGAATGTCACTCTGTGTCACTCTAAATATCAAATAACCATGTCTCTTGTGCAATTCCATTTTAGTACCTAGGGGCTTGGTCAGCTGGGGAGATGCAGGGTAGTCTCTACATCTTATGTACAGAAAAAACTTGAATAAACATTTGTTGAATGACTTGTGAATTTCTGATTAAAAATGAAATCTAAATGAGGGCCTTCTCCCTGGCCATGCATGATCTCAGCCACAGCCCCACAGCTCAGTAATAAACTCCCTCTCGCCTGAAAAAAAAAAAAAAAAAGAAAAAAAAGAAATCTAAATGAGGGAGGAGGTAACACATTGGATAAGAAATGTACTTACTGCCTTATGTATGAAACTGTAACCCCACTGTACATCACTTTGACAATAAATAAATTAAAAATGAAATCTAACATAAAGAAAACATGTCTTCTGGGTGTAGTGGTACATGCCTATAATCCAAGCCCACAGAGAATGAGGCAGAAGAATTGTGCGGATTGTGCATCCAAAGCCAGCCTGGGAAAAATAGTGAGATTTTGTCTCATTAAAAAAAAAAAAAAAGCAAGGAAAAGAGAAAGAAATGAAGAACAAGAGGGATGGAGGGAAGAAAGGAAGTGTTTATTCCTGTAGCTTCTAACTTCTAATGGTAATTTTACAAGCAGTTAAAGATGTTTATAGTAAATATGGGCCTCTTAAGATGTCATGCTTACCTGACAGTTGGAAGCAAACCCTCCGTCACAATACAAACAGAATATGAATGTTTCTGAACTGGATCATTGTGTCACACTCTACCCTGAGTAAGCCACAGAGACAATTGGTGTCTCCTTGCTAGCTGAGCTGGCAGCATCTCCTAGGCAAGGTGATAATGGAGTTACATGACAATGGAGTGGAATGGGGACCATAAGGATCCCCCTTATTACTCAGTAAAAGCTTACTGTGCCAAGCATGTACTAAAGGCTCACAAGGTATCAGTTATTTAAGTCGCATAATCATCTAATGATGTTGTCAATGCTATAGATAAGGAAATATAGGGTTTGAAAAATTAAGTAGCATCCTTGAGATGGTTGATTCAGAAAATACCACTGGACCAAGGTCTCAAACACTCCTGTTTCCAGCCGCAGGGTCAGTAGATTTGATCTCTTAGTAGTCTCTAATCTGTAGGGCATATGTATAGTCAACCACTATGGTGCCATTACCTAGCTCAGGCCAGACACCCAATACCCTCCACCCAGGAGTTCATATTCAATTGCCTTGCTCCAAACCCCAACAACTGTTTATCTTCCTGGAAGTCTCCTTTGTAAGGTTGAAGGAGTATTTTGTGCCTCTGTGTGTGTGTGTGTGTGTGTGTGTGTGTGTGTGTGTGTGTGTGTGTGTGCCAGTACTGGATCTTGAACTCAGGGCCTCTTACTCTCACTTGGGTTTTCTGCTCTAGGATGACACTCTGCTATGTAAGCCATATCTCTACTTCTGACATTTTGCTGGTTAATTTGAGATAAGAAAAAGTCTTGGACTTTTCTTCCTTGGCTGATTGCAATCTCAATCTTCAGGACTCAGACTTTTGAGTAGCTAGGATTACAGGTATGAGCCACCATTTCCTGGCTTGTGCCGTTAAGAAAATCCTACTTAAACTTCTAGTTTTACTGTGGAACATTTTTGAAGATGTCTCTACATCTTTGTGATGTTTCTCACTAACCTTGAACTCACCCTTGAATGACAGTTCCATTCATTATCAACATAATTGAAGGCAGGAAGGATGGGCAGTGTTACTACTGATTTCCTTTATTTCTTATCTTTTCTTCTTTCTTTCCTCTTTAATCCTCTCCTTTCTCTCTTCTTTTCCTGCCCTCTCTTCTCTCTCCTCCTCCTTTCCTTTCTCTAAATAGGGTCTTGCAGTATAGCCCAGGGTGATCTCAAATTTATTATTCTCCTGTCTGAGTCTCCCAAGTGCTAGGGTTCTAGGCATGTACCACTGTGCCTGACTTTTGTTATTGTTTTTCAGACAGTGGAGTGGAGGTGTTTAAATTATAAAAAAAATGAGATGGACCCCACTGTTTCCTCCCCATGAAAAGAAAACAAAAATGGCATGGCTGGGATTCTCAGAGAAATTGAATAATATAGTATTGCAATTGAAAGAGTCTCCAGAGATCCTGTTTTTAAACTGCCTCATTGTGCAGATGAGCAAAGAGAATGTTGGTGGTTTTAGAGCTTGCATCCAATCAGGTAGCATGAGCCATTCATTTTATGCGGTTACTACTTCATGATAAGAATATGATACAATGCATCCACTTACTCTTAGAAACCAAGGGGAAATCTCTCTAGAAAATAAATGTTCCAAGCTCTCCAACTTCTAAATGGCCATGCCCAACCATACATGATTTAAATGGACTATGAAATGAAACTTTGCATAAAACTGATAGAGAGTGGCAAAGTTCCTTACTAGGCCCAACATTGTCATGCTGCTAGCAGTCCTTGCATTTGTATTTCACTTATGTAAAGAAATGCAAGGGGATTTAAGATATTGCAGCTATTATCTAATTTCACAGGTACTAATATCTTAGTCCTTGCTTCCCTGGGTGGTACAAAGGCATCCTTGGACTTCCATTCTCTATTCCCCTCTGTGCCTACACTGGAACATGGGTGCTGTGCCATGTAATGTGGCTGGCTCAGAGCTCTGGCCTTTGCAGGTAGGGACTCTCAGGCAGGCTCTCTACCATCATCTCTTGAGATCCAGTTGCCTTCTGGGTGTGAGGCCCTGTTGTAACTGACCTTTTATCCCCGTGATAAGCATCTATGAGAACATATTTGGAGGAAAGGTTCACGCTGGTCCTCAGGGATGGAGGTTTCCGTCTGTGGTCAGCTGGGTCTATTGCTGAAGCCTGAGGCGAGGCAAAGCATCATGGCAGCCAAAGTGTGGATAGATAGGAGCAAAGCTGCTCACCTTGTTATGTCCAGGAAGCAGAGAGAGTAAGAAAGGAGGGACTTAGGAATGATACATCTCAAAGGCATACCTCAATGATTTACTTCCTCTAGCTAGGCTCACCCCCTTTCCCAAATGATAACACCAAATATTCATTAATCCACCTTTGAGGACATTACATATTCAAACCACAGCTGGCCTAATTATCCTGGAACAAAGAGACAGGGGAACCACACAGACATGAAGGGCATGATATCTGTGAGCTGAATGGAAATCAGGTCAGGAGACTCCTGCATCCTTTACCCCCTTTTACTTTCTCTACAGGTTGCTTAAAATCCAACAACTATTTTGTGTACTAAATATTAATGGTTAATGTGCCTAATTGATACTGGCTTTCAAGTCAATCTAAGTCTTATGTAGTTGGAAGAGTTTTATGCAAAGAACAGAGCTTTGGTTTTCTGTAGAGCTTGTGTATATGAAGTGAGAATTTAATCTTCAGACTTACCTAAGATATGTGATAAGGATTGGTTTGTTTTGATGGGCAGAAAGGCTGAGACTCAAGTTCTAGAACCTGCTCCCTGACATGGAGTTGACAAACACTGAATTGAGTCCTCTGGGGCCATGATTAAAGATACTCTGGAATCAAGAGAAACTTGTGTCCTAAGTCTGCACATTAGGCACTGTCATTGAGGACATCTACACACGGGTCTGTGATGTTCAGAGTGTTCAGAGAGGCCAGTGGCTGAACCCACCACAGCTGTTCCAGAACAGGCCTCTGCTTACATCCTCCGCATGACATCAGAAGACTAAAGTCTTTTTCTGCCATTGACACCGTTGAGATACACTAATGTTCCCCCAAAGAAAAAATGTAAGGGCAAACAAAAGAGTATACAATAGACATAAGGGCTCAATAATGAGTTTCAAACATTACCAAAACATCTTAGTAAAAGAAATAATGCATTTGAGCCAGGTATTTGTGGTTCACCCCTGTCATCCTAGCTACTCAGGAGGCTGAGACCCATAGGATCTCAGACCTGCAAGATCTTACTTTGAAGTCAGCCCAGGAAGAAAAGTCCAAAAGGCGCCATCTCCAGTTAACAGTAAAATGCATGGCTCAGGTAACAAAATAGTAGCCAAGCAAGCAAGCTAAGCAAATAGAAGGTGCCTGAGCTCACCCTCTCACATACAGAATCAATACATCCAGCAAAACTTACATCCCTTTTCCTTCAGATAATCTAAGATGATCTTACATATTCAGAAGAATAGCTTGTGACATGCTGATTCTTGGCACTCTGCGCTCTGCCTCTTAGAAGGGCTGGGCTATGGCAACTTCTAGTCTTTTACAGGAAGCTTCAAACTTCCAAACGTTTTACGTTTCAAAATTTGGATACCTTGCTGTTCTCCCTCCAATTCTATGCTCAAATTTGCAAGGTGAAATCAATGAGGAAACGACCTACCTTTTCATCCTCACATTCTCCATCTTTCCATGACCCACGAAGTGACCGCCTTTCTTCTTGTCCTGTTGAGCCCCAAACATACACAAGCACAGGAATACTAACACTCATTTTACAGTAGATCATGTGCTTATAATAGCCATGACAGGCCTTTGAGAATAATGATCTATTTACATAAAATTCATATAAAATTCAGCTCATGCGGTGTGCCTTTGCAAGTCTTCCTACACAATAGCTTCCCCTCCCCTCCCCTTTTTTATCAGGTCTGGTCCTTTCTTCAGAAAATGTGAAACTGCAATATGTGTGATGAGAACACTGTGCACAAAAGATTAACCAAAGTCAGAAAAATAGTATATGAACCTTTATGAAGACTTCAACATTAAAGAGTCTTTAGGTGTAAAGAAATCATGACTTTCAGCATGAGTTCAGTATACTTTACATTAAAAAGCAAAAGCACTAACGTTTATTCTTTTGAATATCTTTTTAAACATTTTATTCTCTTTGAATATCTTTTTCTTGAACTCTGCATGCTATCTCTCATTTCAAAGAGAGTTCGCTTTTCTTTTTCCCTGCTAGATTTTTTTTTTTTTTTTTGGGCAAACAAGTTTGTAGTTTCTGTTCTGCTGGAGCTGTAACTTCTTAACTTTATACCTTATATCTTGGGCTGAACTTACGTTTATCCTTTAAACTAATCTTCCTAAAATAAGATGTTTTAAAGGATCCTGCTGTAGCTAAAAGAATACATGATTATACATGGAGCACAATTTGGGAATAAAACATCCCATTTCACGCTATCATAAAAAAGTTATTCAAGTAAATCTCATTCCCTGTGGTTTTACTCTTTACCACTACCCCTAGGGATTTTATACACGTCACCCTCTAATTTTAGAGTCTTTGCTGTCTCTACAGTATTGCTTTGCATGCTATGCATAATATTTCATATCTTTTCCACAATGGCTTTGCAAGTTTGTTACCATTATCCTTAATTTTCAGAAGAGAAATGAAGGTGGAGGAGACTAAACATTTTGCCCTAGTTTATAGCAATCATGGGATAGAAATCATGATCATAGCCCCAGCCCTAGTTTTAATCACTAGCCAGTAATTTGTTCTACTGTACTAATTTCATTAATTTGACCACCTTTGTCCCCTGGGATGTGCAATCTGGCCAGTGTTTGGTACGAAGCTGGTCCCTACTGCATGCAACATCAGCTAGCTGAGCTAGCTCAAGTGAGAGTTTGGGGGATCACTTCTAAGATAGCTCAGTCTCTTTGTGGACAAGGTGGTGGCAACCCTTGGTGTCTTTCCACAGGAGTCTCTCTCCAAGTGGTGACTGCGTGCTAACAATAATTATTTCAAAAGACAAAAATAGTGGCCAATTTCTGAATGCTTGGACTCCATGTTGTTTCACTAATGTCAAAACCATGACAGAGCTCAGCTGCAAAGAAGTGATGGGCTCTGCCTCCTAATTGACAGAGTAACCCAAACTTGAAGGGCCCGGTTGCAAAACTCTAACATGTTTCTAAATTTCTTTTATAGATGTGCTTTCCTTCAGTTGTGAAATTCCTTCATTGAAGAATGACTCTGAATACTTCAAGTGGTGGCTTTGCAAAAGAGAAAGGAATCTGAATCTTCCCCCCCCCCTCATTTTCCTTCATGGTTGTATAATGTTATTGCAGGTTCTTTCTTCTTCATAAAGTTGCTATGTTTGGATATGGTTTGGTTGGGTTCCTCAAAGGCTCAAGTGACGGAAGCTTGGTCTCCAGTGTATTGTAGGTCATGAAATTGTTAAGAGGTAGGGCCTGAGCAGGAGGTAATTAGGTAACTAGAGGCATCACTCTTGGAAAAGATTAACGTAGTTTTTGCTAGGCTTCAATTAGTTCCTATGAGAGCAGATTGCTTTTGAACCTCTCTGGATTCTTTTCTATCCATGTCTTGTAGAAGTCCCTCTATGATTCTAGCTGTTATGTGTGATGTAGCAATAGGCACTCAATAGAGCCAAGCAGAAATTGGTACCAGGCTTCTGGACCTCCAAAATTGTGACCTAAATCAACTTCCCTTTTTTATTTAACAATGTATCCAGTCTTGGGTATTTTATTATAGCAAAAGTAAATGGACTAAAATGATGAATTATTTCAAGTTATGAATACAGAATTTGAGGTTAAAAAGTAGTTACTTTCATGTCTATTTTTTTCGGTGTTTTTGAGCAGGTTTCCCTTTCTAAAATAGCATTGCAAATTTTGTTTCTTAATTTTATGTCTTTTCCTTATTACTCAGTGACCTCAGTAACTTCTCAATTCTGTTTTAATTAGGGTTTTCTAGAATATCATCAACTTAGTATGATCTTTTGCTAAATCTTCTGCTTGCTTAGCAACAAAACTGGCATGAAGGTTTTATTTGGTACAAGCAGATTTTCAGTCTATTTAACAGTTTCAACAATTTATCTCTCTTTATGAAGCTGTGATTCTACTAGTTAAGTCATTTGAGCAGGAATTTGAGCAAGCGATTTTCTTACCAGGATTTCTTAGATAGGATGTCTCTGTGTCTGTCTGTCTGTTAGTTTTGTTTTGGCCAAATGAAGTCAAACCAAAGCCTCATCTACCTTTACTGCATCTGTTGGTTCATCTCTCTTTTCCACAGCATTTGCAAACACACTCTGCTACACAAGGATTTATGACATTCCTCATTCCACAGCAGACATTAGCAATCTATCACTGCTCTGTTCTTCATTAAGGTCCACTTCTTCTACTACAAAGCCTGCCATGCAGTTACTGTCCATTTAGAAATGAGGCTTACTCAACTTCCAAGACATGGGCTATTCCCCCTCTCTGGAACATACTATCTTCAACTATGAATGAATACTTCCTTATCTTTTACATATTACTCTACATTCCTTATTCTTCATGGCAGCTTCCTGCTGCCCAGGCCTATGTCCAATTACTGACATACTTGGCACCCACTGTTGCTGATAATGCTAGTTGTTCTAACTCTCTGAGACTAATCACAGCAGTGTATCCCAATTCTTTGAGACTGACATCATGTTACTCAGGTAGCAGTTCTGGTGTTGACTTGAGTACTAGTCCTGACAGAAGATTTATATGTTGACCTAGAGCCTTACTCATAAGCTCTCCCTTACATTTAGGGGCTGGGATCCAATTACTTTTACTACATGCTTTATGCCACCAAATTGCTCTACGTATATTCTCACATCTCAGTGGGAATAGGGCACAAGACTTCCAGTAACTCTTGCTTTGTATCTACCTTAAAACCCACTTCATGCATGCAGGATTTTAGAAAAAGCCAAAGAAATTATTCA
Source organism: Perognathus longimembris pacificus (assembly GCF_023159225.1). NCBI lineage: Eukaryota > Metazoa > Chordata > Mammalia > Rodentia > Heteromyidae > Perognathus > Perognathus longimembris. The sequence continues at coordinate 38,346,454 of NC_063176.1, forward strand.
AGTAATTATCTTTCTCCCATAATTCCAATTTTGGGGGGTGGGGTTGTGAGGCTTGAACTCAGGGTCTAGGTGCTATCCCTGAGCTGTTTTGCTCATGGCTAGTGCTCTATCACTTTGAGCCACAGCTCCTTATCTGGTGGTAAGTTAGAGATAAGAGTGCCATGGCCTTTTCTGACCAGGCTGGCTTTGAACCACAATCCTCAGGTCTTAGCCTCCTGAGTAGCTGAGAGCATATGTGTTAGCCACCAGCATTTTGCTGTCCAATAATTCCTAACAGTATCTCTAGGGCTTTTAATAAATTCTGACCTACACTATTTGGGTCCTTGCTATCTAAGTGAAACTAAGTTACTTTTCTGGCATTTAGGAAAATTAAACAAATTTTGCCAATGTACTTTGCTGTCTTGCTGGTAGCCCTTTAGAACCCACTACACTTTCTGTTACCAAGTGCCTTTTCTGGATCTAGACTAATTCTTGCAAGACTATTTCCCCATTGGCTACCCCTCAACATGTGCCAGATCATTTCTCAGCTCTAGACAACCTAAGTAGCCTAACTTTGGTCACATGTGAACGACTCATGCTGGACTGAGGACATTAGAACGAACTGGATCTCAACCATTCAGGGAGGCTCTGAGTGTAAACATGGCTTGCACAAAAAGCAGTGTTTATAATTTTGTGCAGCTGAATTTGTCCTGCATTTTAGGTACATGCATCTAGCAAGGGCAAGGAAAAGATGACCCCTGGGCCATATAAACCTACAAAATCATTTGGTACATAATAGGACTGACATATGTGCTTCTTGTCAGCTGCCCTTAGCTGAAGAGTCTGCTGATATTGATAATTGTGTTACCTGTCAATGATGACATAAATGTCAAAATGTCCCTGGGCACCAAAGAGTTTGTATCTCTTCTTTCCTTTGGAACATTGCATGCTAAGTAGGGATCTTCAGGTACACAAGAGGAATCTAAAAAGTGTTGTAGCTGATGCTTAGAATAAAATCTGAAGGAAATAAATTCAGTGGTAAGAATATGAATGACACTCTATAATAAACTATTAAGCATTGTAAAGCATGTACTTTCAATTTTGTGGCTTTACTTCTGAGTCAAATTCTGTAATAACTCTAGGAATAAGACATCTGTCATGAATGCTTTGCTCTCTGAATGTGCATATGTCAAAATTTTAGAGCTATTTCAGATTTAGAATGAGATTTCAAGGAAGTATTTAATTAGAATAGGGTAATTCTTATCCCCTTGGAATTGTGTCCAAAGTTGCAGTGTTTCATCTTTTTACTAACTTTTGATCACATAACTCCTTTCTCAACTGTACATCAGAAAACACTTTCATTTACTGATGGATTTCAACAAAAGTCATTATGTCAACTAAAGCTTTGAAAATGTAATATATGGGGGTTTTAGTGCCAGCATCATTACATTTTCTTCTCCATTAATTTCACATGACAGCTCAGAACTTGTGTATTCTTGATTCATCCTACAAGATTTACATTTGCTTAAATTGCAGAACCAGCATAGCAAAATTTCAAAGAATTTTTTTGTATGTTGACAAGAATTTTAATGGCCAATCACTTGTATCACAGCTCTTCTGAAACCGTCTCAGATATGACTCCGTATACTGTTTAGAATGTGGAGTTAGTTACTTGACATTTTCTTATTGAACCAAGAAAATATGTGTTGTCATATCAGTTCTTGTCAGAATTTCTCAACTAAATGGAAATTTTTCAGTATCTTAATAAACACTGACATGCCCTGCCTGCCTTTAAATGAAAGCCACCTTATATTTCATTTGATCACATTCAGTCACTTCCTATTATTCTATAGAATTCTCCACATTTGCCATTTTATAAGGTGCTTACCATTTCTTACTTATTTTTAGTTATGTATTGCTGCATAGCAATCCACCAACTAATTTCTATTTTTTTTTATGCCAGTCCTGGGCCTTGGACTCAGGGCCTGAGCACTGTCCCTGGCTTCCTTTTGCTCAAGGCTAGCACTCTGCCACTTGAGCCACAGAGCCACTTCTGGCCGTTTTCTATGTATGTGGTGCTGGGGAATCGAACCCAGGGCTTCATGTATATGAGGCAAGCACTCTTGCCACTAGGCCATATTCCCAGCCCCCAACTAATTTCTGGAGAGAGGAAATATCTGTGCCAAGGTCATGTTAAGCAATGAACTTACACAAGCATTCTGATATATGTAAATAGTTCTTGGTACTACTAGCTCTCATAATTTATAGTTTATTGCTTTCTCTTCTTTATGTTAGTTTTTCTAAGCTTAATTTTTGTAGTGATAGAGACTGAACTCAAGGCCTTCTAGAGGGTAGTCAAGTGCTCTACTAGTGAACTACATATTCAGCCCTATTTTAGACATTTTACTACAAGTGTATTTGCACTATTTAAAATTAGTTATATAACTTAAATGACAAAGCATGTATATATATTAGAAAGAAACTTAGGAGGTGATGAAAGGTACTAAGCTTTTCCTCAGTATTGAAAGAAATGGAGCCTAGTTTCCTATGGCTTGAATTTATGGTCTATGAGCTGCACTGATGATTTATATCCATAACAGGCCTCTCAGTCATGATTTCCTTTACTCATGAAGCCAAACGCTATATGGTAAAGCCTGGCCTAGACTTCTTAGAGATGCGAGAAGACTTGGGTTGGAGCAGTGACCCCTCAGGGGGAACAGTGAAGTCTCAGATATATGAGGGAACCCATCTTGTACTTCCCTGCCCACTCAAACAGAGATGTAGCAAAACACATTTGATCAAGTCATTCCATTAAGCACTCCATGGAACATGAGAGCCACTCAGCTGAGCCTCACCTAAATGAATGGCAACTGATTATTGTTTTAAGACTTTAAGTTTTGGAGGTGGGTTGATAAGTACCAATAGAAAACTGAAGTAGAAATAAAACAAAACCTGAAGGCATATTTTCAATGACATCCTTCCTGTGATATAACAGACATGTTAAAAGATTCATGATGATTCAACCCTAAAGCCAAGATATCTTTGTACATAGTGTACCTCTATTGTCCATGTTACTCTTTTCTTGTCTATCTCACTGCAAGATCACAGTTCTGTTCCTTGAATGACATAAAACTTCTCTGGTGAATAAAAATTATTTCTCTTTATTCCCCATGGAGCTGTTATCATCACTTCTCATATTTGATTGTTATATAGAATTGTTTCCACATCCTGACTCTATTCAATCATTTGGGAAGCTCCTCAAGCTCCTTAACGTGACCCCCTCTGACGAGCTTACATAATTCTCCTTGCCTTTAATACACTGCATATAGCTACAACATGGCCAGTCGGTTTGTTGACTTCTGAATTGTAAGCACCAGAACAGCATTCCACATGGAATAGGTGTTTTGAGAACATTTGTTGGTTGAATACTGCACATATCTGCTTTCCTTATGGCTGGGCGCTGATTGTAGGTATTGGGTATCTCGGTCCCTTTTCTTATTCTCTATTGGAACATAGGGTCTAGAAGCCTTGAAATGTCTACACTTGTTTGTTGCAAAGATTCAAGGGAAATTCTGATTTTGCTAAACAGATGCACTCGCATAAAATCTGGAGGGGAGGGAACCAACTTCTTTACACAGGAGATGTATATTTAGCTTGGGTTTTCAATACCCAGAATCCATTGCTTCGGTAGTGTCCTGCCCTCTGGGTGGCAGCTTTGGCACTGTTATGTAAGTAGTGTCCTGATTTTTGATCCTCTAACTTTTATAATAGTTTTGGGAGGCTCTTGTAAGATATAGAAAGGTTTTACTGAGTTCTATTTGATATAGTTGATATAGATTGTATTACTGGCATAGATACACCTGTTCAAGGTCTGGGTATTAGTAGAAAATAATAAACACACTGATAAAAATAACAAATACTTCATGTTTACTATGTGACTAGCATTATTCTAAACACTTTACATGCACTAGATTATTTAATCTACTCAACAACCTCATGGGTTGCTGCTGTTATTGTATTTTTTTAACCAGTTGGATAACTGAAGACAAACAAGCTCAGCAACTTTCTCAAGAAAGACTAGGTTAATGAAATTAATGTAAGCTAATAAAAATGAATAAAAGATCCAAGAACTACTTGTATCTAATACTTTCTCCTTCCCAAATAATATCTGCTTAAAGATTAAAAAATACAACAACTAGAGTTATTCAGTTATTATAAATGTCCTATGTATACTCATCATAAAATAGCTACTTTGTATATTCTTATTTAAGACTTAAAAAAAATATATCCTAGACATAGCCAGGGACTGATGGCTCATGTCTGTAATCCTAGCTATTCAAGAGTCTATAATCTGAGGATCATGGTTTTAAACCAGCTCAGGTAGAAAAGTCCATGAGACTCTTTTATCTCCAATAAACCACTCAGAAGAAGTCAGAAGTAGTGCTGTGGCTCAAGTGGTAGAGCACTAGCCTTGAGCACAAACAGACTTAGGGACAGTGCCCAGGCCCTGAGTTCAAACCCCAAGACTGGCCAGAAAAAGAGAGATATTCTTAGGGCATCAAAATAGCTGTGTGTATATGTTTATATGTAGATGTGTGTGTGTGTGTGTGTGTGTGTGTGTGTGTGTGTATGTCTTTTCTGATGCATTTTTCCAAATTATTTATAGATTCTCAAAAATCATGAGTCATGAAAGTGATTAAGATAGTGGAAAGGTCAGAGTAATTATGGAGAAGTACTGATAGGTTTCATATAAATTTCTTGGTGCAGTTATTTCTGCCTCTTGCTGGGAAATGCAAGCCAGAGGAATTGACCACTGATGTGAACCACTGAGTGAGTCTATGGACAGATGTGAGAGTAACAACATATTTTCTTTCTTGTAGCTTCCATGAAAATGGAGAAAAAGTTTTCCTTCTAAGAATACAGAGACATGGAGAAGAATGTAGGAGGTGCAAAGTCATGCTCACAAAAGAAATCTACATGGGAATGAGGGTCTGAAATCCACGCATCAACATAACATTAGAGCCCTGCTCTCAAAGATGCCAGAGCAGAAATCTGAGTGGATAAGAAAATGCTAAGGTATTCTTTTCTACTTCCAGATATCTATAAACACACACACACACACACACACACACACACACACACACACACAGTATTTACTGGACAAGCAGTGATATTATTTATTCCTTAAGGAAGAGAAGTATATTCACCTGATGGCTTCAGTTGGAAGAAAAATCTAAGCACAACAGTGCAGCCCCTTTTTATCTATCACAAGAACACCTGTCCTTCTTCTTTGAGTTTGAGGGTCAGGTCTGCACATTGGTAGGACAGATGGTTTGTGCCATATCCACTGATGACACTGTGCAACTTTGGATTCATTATCAAGAAACTCACACAAATTATTTAAACCACATTCTCCAATAAAAGTTTATACCCATTATCTAAAACTGTACAACCCCAAAGTTTGAGAATAGAAGATCTTCTCTAATCCATCTGATAGCACATCTAAAGTGACCTGAGTTACTAGTAGCCAAACTGGACCTTGGCTGGCATGAAGCTACTTGAAATCTTTATCCCCTTAGAACTATGCTTCTGATATAATGGCCAACAGCTCTATGCACTATTTAAATTTAAGTCCTTTAGTAAGATTCAAAATCAGATTCTCAGTCACAGTAGTCAGTGCTCAGTACCAGCCAACCATGTGTGACTGATGCTACTACAGGAGATAACGACTTTTCTGTGATTACCAAAACCCTTCACAACACTGACTGCAATGAAATCATGTATATGTGATAAGGAGTGTTAACTCATACCGCATATATGTATATATACATATAGAGTATGTATATATTATATGTATGCATATATGTAATATACACACATATGCTGGATCTAAGCATTTTCCCTCAAAATCTAAAAAATGGAGTGAGGAGTCAGATAGAGAATTCTCTCTCACATGTATCCCAGAGGATCACAGATATAATTGTGAAATTGTATCACTTTTTACCAGTAGCAAAATCAACAAGTTATCTTTGTTTTGCATTCAGACTTTTACTTATTTTACTCTAAATTAGTTCCAAAGAGAAGAATGGAAGACCAAGGTCATCAAACTCCAATAAAAGGGAGAGAACCACATAGGATTCTCTTCTCTATGTATGCAGACACTATTAAGAATAATTACATCTACCCACTTTTAGGCATCTACCCAAAAGACCACAAACAAGAACACACTAAAGCCACCAGCACAACAATGTTCATTGCAGAACAATTTGTCATAGCTAGAATATGGAACCAACCCAGATGTCCTCAGTAGACGAATGGATCAGGAAAATGTGGTACATATACACAATGGAATTTTATGCCTCTATCAGAAAGAATGGCATTGCCCCATTCGTAAGGAAAAGGAAGGACTTGGAAAAAATTATACTAAGTGAAGTGAGCCAGACCCAAAGAAACATGGACTCTATGGTCTCCCTCATAGGGAATAATTAGCACAGGTTTAGGCTAGCAAAAGCAGAGGATCACAAGAGCCCAATAGCTATACCCTTATGAACACAAAAGATGATGCTAAGTGAAATGAACTCCATGTTATGGAAACGACTGTTATATCACTGTTGCAATTACTTTCAACATGCCATGTGAAACCGTAGCATCTATTATTGATGATCCTCTTGTATCCCCTTCCTGTGGTTGTACCTGCACTATCTCTGTATCTTATCTGAGTACATTGGAAACCATGTATACTTGTATTAGAACTAGGAAACTGAAAGGGAATACCAAAATCGAGAGACACAGGGTAAAAAGACAAACGACTACAAAAGCAAAACTGTTTGGTGTAAATCAACTGAAAAACTCATGGGGGGGAAAGGAAAGAGGGAGAGGGGAGGAAGATGAGGGAGGAGATAACAAACAGTACAAGAAATGTATCCAATGCCTAAAGTATGAAAATGTATCCTCTCTGTACATCAGTTTGACAATAAAAATTTTAAAAAAAGAATAATTACAGTAGAGATTTTTCTTATATGCTTTAAAAAAAACCATTGCTCCAAGGGAGATATAAGGGCTGTTCTGGCAGAGAAACAGTGGCTACATGACTAGGAAACATCTACAGATTAATAGTTAATTAATAAAAATGCCATGGCTGGGATTTCTAAGTTGGGTGAGCTGTAGGACCAGCTGAAATCCAAGGCCCATTGATTTAAGCAAATCTTGGATAAGATAATTGTCCACAAGGATTTTTCTCCAATATTTTCCATGTAGTCAGGACTGGTTAGATAGTTTTGGACAGGGATAAGACATAACAGTTCAGTACACACTGTTGCTTCCTTGAATACCCAAGGCTGCAGCTCAGTGGGACCAAGTGGGTCACAGAAGCCACACCCCCTTCCAGCTATTCAGACTTTTGAAACAGGATAGCCAGGTACTAGACAGCACTTAGCTCCCATAGCTGGCTTCATCTCTTGCCCATGTGGGAGTGCATTATTTAATAAATGTGACAGGTGCCTAGTTAGACTGGTCAAAAAACATCAAGACAAGTGTTTTGAGTGTCTTACAGGTTTTAAGCTGTCTCACTCTCTGTACAGTTTCAGACAAGTAGCTTACCTAGACACAGCCTTAGTTTTCTCATCTGCAAAATAGGGAGAATACCCCTTGGTTCACCAGCCTCAGAGGTTGTTTATAAATGGAAATCAGTAGTCAAATACATAATGGACTAATACATGGGAAATTAATTTTCCATTCTGAAGACATGCATTATCTTCAATGTGAATGGGGAAATTCCACACAAGCCTTAAAAATTAATCTTTATTTAAAAAAAAGAAAGCCAATAATCTGAGCCAGGGCCATGTTGGATTCTCAAAGTATTTCTGAGGCTTCAACAGAGTTGCATTTATTTAGAACATCAACTGGATTTCCACTTGTAAAGGAAAGCATGAGATAATGTCCTTTGTATTCACTTGACAGTGGAAAGGTCCTTCAGTATTGGCCAAGAATCTAATCTTGGATCGTACCAAAATACAACCATTTGCTTCCTAAATTGCTTCCATAAAGATGTGACAGGAAAGTGCTTGCCTCAGAGAGAGCTTTTACCAAGATTTTAAGGCTTTTTGCTCATCTCTACCTTCTTTTAATGTAGTATTTGGCTTCTCAAGTTGAATAACATTTGAGATCCTGTCTGTCTTGAAACCTCCCAGGTAAGCTTCACATTCATTGGCCTTTTAAGATCAGTATGGAAGCTGTGCAGGAAAAACCAAAGACCAAATGGCATGACTGGCATCTCCTGTTGGCTTTCCTAAGCTTACCACATGCACATGGTATTTCAAGCAACTAGGAAGTCTGAAGAATGATAGGAATATATATAAGAAAAAAATGGCATCTATCTTGAATATTAATCCAATATTAAGCTCACAACATATATTTAGCATTAGTCATTTCTAATGATGCAAGAACCCAATTAACTACTGATGAATTAATAGAGTATTCACAGAATGGTAGAAGCAGCTTGTCTAAGGGACAAGACCGTGATTTAGTTGGCATTGTATCCACAGATTTAAACACTTCATATGGCATTTTACAAAGCTCCAGAAAACTGAAAATTGTAAAATGAAACATTTTTCTAACATAATTCTCTCAAACACTTAAAATCTTACTAAAACAGTTTTTTTTCTTTTTTATAATCACTGAAAACTTCACTTGCAGCTTTCTTTAAATCCATAAATTAGACTGCATACTTGTATGTATAATTTAGATTTAGGCAGAAATCCTGGATGATGTACTCAAGATAGAATGATTTATTGAAAGGATAGCACTTCTTTCTAAAAGTCTCCTCAATTAAACCCTGTGTGAGCTGAGATGCAAACTCAAAAAAAAAAAAAAAAAAAAAAGGAAAGTCATCTAAATTCTCACTCAAAGCACACATTCTTCTAATACTAGCCAGTGTATGTTGCCTGTCTGATTCTTTTTCACATTCCTTTGTCAGGATACCTTCACCTGGAACTTCCTGTTTGGGGGAGTGATCATTTTCTAGAAAGTTACTTTTGTTGGTCCTCTCTGGATTCTTTTTACAAACAACCAGGCCCGCGAGTTTCTAAATCAGGATCCTAGGCAATGATTTGAATGTTAACTTTCTTTCACCTGCTTCTTTGTCTTATTACACCCAAAGCTTCTTTGAAAAAGTTAATTATGAAATTTCTCACATTTTGAGTCCTCTATGAACTCCTCTTGTACTCAAATATTCTTTTCCAACCCTTCTAGAGATGATTAATTCCTACAGTTCTTTTCATCCCCTCTTCTTCCCTCTCACTTTCTTCTCTCTCACCTTCAGGGATGAATGATGACATTAAGGAAAGGAAGTGAGAATCACACATCTGACACAGGCACTTGGCCACTGTGATTTGTGACTGCAAATAAATCAACAAGTTTTCATTGAACGCCTACCAGGTGGTTGGCCCTGGGCAAGAACACTGCTGAATAGGCCTGGTGCTAGAAGAAGGAATCAGCTCATACTGAGCCCTTCCACAGCAGAGCCACGGCTGGGCTGAGGGCCTGCCTGTCCCAGGACCCCAAAGCGCCTGGCCGCCCACGACGACTTCTCTTACAATGGGCGACTCCAACCCCTGCAGGCAGAGGTTACAATCTATCCTGCAAGCGGCAAGTTTTAAGGACCCCCCCCCAAAAAAAAAACCACCCCAAAACAAAACCCCTCAGCCTAAGCAGCTAAGGAGCCCAGAGCAAGAGAGGAGCTCCTATTTGCTTCTGGGATAATCTGGGAGAAGAAACTGCAGAAGGAAAAGAAAAAGAGGGGAGGTGGTGTTGAAACAGAATGGAGTCTCTCCGTGATCGCATCATCTTGACCTGGGGGAGAGAGCAGATGTCCTGGCATCCAGCGCGTGAGCGGACCGGCGAAGACTAAAAGTGATTTCGGGTAAATTCCCACGCGCCCAGGGCTGCACGGCTCTGCTGGAGGAAGAGCGCGCAGGGGACGCCAGGGTGCCCCGCGCTGGACAGCCCCACACTGAGCGGCCGCCGCGCGGACCGCCAGAAGGACGGACGGAAGGACGGACAAACCTGCACCCAGGGACTTACCTTCAGGGTTGGCACTGATGAAGACCCGGACGCTGCGGCCGGCGGGCACAAGGTGAGAAGGCAGGGCCGTGAGGTTGCCCGAGAAAGCCGCCCGCCGGAGCGCGGAGTCCCGGGGACAGGGCAGCTTGGTGCCCGCGCCGGCCGGCCACATCGCCCTCCGGGAGGAGCAGCCGCCCCTGCCACCACCGCCTCCTGCTCCTGGAGATCCTGCCCGCGGCTGTGCGCAGCGGGGTACGGGAACCGCTAGGGCGAGGTCCGCTGGCGACGGAGCTCAGAGCCACTCCGAGCCCGCGGCGAGCTCCGGGACGCGCACCACCCGCGCGCAGGGAGCGGCCATACGAACCCTCGGGTCCCTGTCGCCGCCGCCTCCGGCCCCGGTGGGCGGCCGCCTTCGCTCGTCGCCGGGGATCAGCGCCGCAGCCGGCGGGAGCAGGAGGTCAGCGTGGCGGCGGCTACGCGCGCGGCGCCCGTTGGCGCCGGGAAGAGTCCGATCCGGTGGCCCAGCCAGCGGCCATCTCCCCGCCCGCGCCCTCCGGGGGGATATGGGGGCCTCCGGGCGGCGGGGACTGAGCGGAGCCTGAGCGGGGACTGCGCGGCGGAAGAGAGCAGATCAAACTTTTGGAGAAAATGTCCGAGTTGGTAGGGACCCCGCCCCGCGCAGCGCAGAAATAGCTGCGGCTTAAAGCGCGGCTTGGGTTTGGACGCGGGGGCTCGGGTGGATCAAGGGGCCGCCGGGGAGCTGCCGGGGAAAGCCCCAATGCTCGAGGCCGCCTCCCTGTCGGAGGATAAAAATTCGATCAGCCAGAGATACCTGCCGGGCCCCCTCCGACGCTCCTAAAGGTCAAACAAACCCTTAGCATCTTCTGCAATCCACGCGGGCGGGCGGCGTCTGCGCCCACGGAAACGGGCCTCAAAGTTCGACGCACACACCCAAGAGCTACCCCGAGGCTCTTAAGTCACAAATCTCTGAACTGTCTGGGGGCGATCCGGAGGAATAGGGGGTGTCCCCTGTCGCCCTGCCTCTAGTGGCTCAGGTGGCCGCGCCTTGCAACAGAGGAGCTCGCTCCCCACACGCATCAGAGCGGGGGATTTTATAGCCAAGCCCAGACGCTCACGTGCCCCTCGCAGGGAGGTGATGGACCGTTTCAGACATCGAATCTCCGCGGGGAACTCTCAGAGGCCCCCGTGGCTTCCGGAGATCCTTTCTGTTTGGGCGGAGACATATTCCTGGCTGTTCCGACCGCCTGCTGGCTCCAAGGCAGTCTGCCTTGAGGGTGCTTGGCTGTACTCTTAGGCCGGGTGGGTGGGCGCACACCCCTGGGGGTGCCTCCCCTTTAACACCCGCCCCACCCTTCTCCCTAAGACGCAGGGGCTGGCAAAGTGCCGGGGGTCGCCGATTAAGGCGGAAATTTGAGAAATCAGAGTTGGCCTGGGGCCATAGTGTTTGTTTGTTTGTTTAATTAACAAAAAAACTTTAAGCTGCTTTTCCAAGTCGGTGCTAAGATTGCAGTTGGCTTCCTGGGAGGGGGTTGAATGTAACCCCCGACTACCTTGGGTGGGAGCTCAAGGTGATGTGCAGAGTCAGGTCCACATTCTAGGCGACTGGTTTATCAGTACCTTATGCTCCTCTCTACCTGCTGAAATCCAAATAAAACAAGAGAGGAAGGAAAGCTTGCCAAATAAAAATGTGATTGGAGTGGGTGTGTGTGTGATTGTTCTCTCTCTCTCTCTCTCTCTCTCTCTCTCTCTCTCTCTCTCTCTCTCTCTCTCTCTCTCTCGTTTGGCCTACAAACCCCTGGTTCTGAGCTTTCCGAGCAGGGACAGCATCTTCAAGCGGTGGAGAGGGTGGCAGGGTGCAGGTGAGGCTGCTCAAATGCCAGTTTTATCCTCTCAGCCTCGGCCTCCTTTTTGGATTCCAGGCAGCACCTGGCATCCTCCTGGCCTGCACTTCCTCTGGGCCCTGCTGGTGGCAGTGAAGTCCCACGCAGGATGTTTATGTTGTGAGCACACCCAGAGCCCAACACGCAAGTGCTGAGGTAACCTTTTTGGGAGAAATGGGTCTCTAGGTTTTTAAGGCTGCCTTTCCACTCTCCACCTCTGAGAACCTGCAATTCTTTCTTGGTGACAATGTGAGGCCACACATAAAGTGGTGTAAATATACTTGGCTGTTCAATCAGTTCAATATAACCAATCATCTTCTTTCAGAGTCCAGCCTCCTCATTTCCAGGTGGGAACATTCTCCAGCATGAATGGTATCCAGAGGTTTCATGATGTCCTTTAGGTAAGGGACTGAAGCCATGAGATAAGGTTATGAATCTACAGCATCTGTTATGGACTCAGAGGAAAGGAGCCAGGAGCACATTATGCCTGATCTCTCAACACTGTCTGTGGAAGAGGGATAAGAAGTGGCTAGATTGTTCTGGACCTGTCTTTCCTCCCTCCTTACGTATTCATTTCTTCTTGAAAATAGAATTAGTAGTCATGTCTTCTGACCTTTGCTTCAAATCTCAGTGTTGCATTTACGTTGGATGACTTTGGGATTCTTGGCAGGCTCCATAACCTAATTAACTGTTCTAGACAGACTGAAGTTTAACATCTGCCAGTGTCACTGCAGACCAAGGCTGCAGAGGAGATTGTTACACTGTCCGTAGGGCAGAGAGCTTAGGCTTTCCCAACCAGACTCACTGCAGTTAGAACAGCCTTGCTTTGAGAGTATTCCAGAGTTTCTGCAAAAGGACAGCTGATCACTCACCTCCCCCTAAACACATATACACAGACTCAGACAGACTGGCAGGCAGATAGGCAGGCAGACAGACAGACAGACAGACAGACAGACACACACACACACACAAACACACTCACTGCAATCTTCCCTTGCATGCTTTCACCTCATTTTTTGCTAACATCTCAAAACCTAGAGATTGATTTCTTGGCACACAAGGGAGGAGATACCCATGGTGATAAGGCTTAATTATGAATTCTCATAATGCCCCAGTTTGAGGAATCAGACTGATTGATTGACTGGTCACTAGGTAAGTAGAAAGAGAAGAGAGAGAGAGAGAGAGAGAGAGAGAGAGAGAGAGAGAGAGAAAGAAAGAAAAAGAGAGAAGGAAATTGAAGAGAGAACATGAATGGTGTAAGACAAACATTTTACATTTTCTCCTCATTAAATATTGGAAGTTCAATTACATTTTGCACATGGGGAAACCAAGGTTCCAAAACATAAAATAACTTGTGCAAGGTCATAACTAATTAATAGTAGAGTCAGGTCAAGGAATAATGCCACTGTCCTAGTAATCTTTGCAGCATGACAACTCCATTTGCTAATTGGCCACATCTGGCCCTGGCTGTCATCTTTAAGAACCTGCATAGTGACTGGGAAGCCCACAATCACAGGTATGAAAAAGTCCATGATCACAGGTGCGAAAGGCTGTTTTTCACCTCTTTCTGGTCACTGGTGTCAAGATCGCCCAGGACTATGCTCTTCTGAGTTTCTCATTTTCATCTGTTTTTGTTGTTTTCTTATGAGACCAAAGGGATATCCATTCCATCTCAGAAGTGGGCTAGATCATTTTAAACATCTTGAAATGAGAAGATAAAAGTATATGAAAACTGCACCTGGGAACCAGCATTCTCTTCTCCATTTTTCCACGACACCTGGCGAACAAGTTACAGCCCATAGAGAAAGATTGAATCTTTATGAAACAATGGTCCTTGCTCTTGATGAAGCAGAGTTCTGCAAAGATAAAATTACTCCTAGCTTCTTCCTATTCATTGAGCTGAATGGAGTCTTTTTTTTTTTCAAATTTTTATTACCAAACGTGTACAGAGAGTTTACAGTTTCATACGTTAGGCATTGGATACATTTCTTGTACTGTTTGTTACCTGTGGAGTCTTGTGATCATGGAATTCATGTCCTCTTGATAGACAAGTAATGTCCCTCTTATGAAATGTAATTTTATTAAACAAGAAGGAAAACTAGTAATTAATGATATCCCTATGCTAAGCATCTCTTTTATGCTGACATTGTATTGAGTTGCAGTTGATATTCATTCAGTAACATTCCACATAGGGCCTGGGCTCAGCAATTCTTATGTCCCAGTCTGATGTCTCTATTTGGACACTTCTGTAGGTCCCTTGTATCCCCCCCCCCCCCTTTTTTTTCCTTTGCCAGTCCAGGAGGTTGAACTTGGGGCCTGGACCTGTCCCTAAGCATTTTTGTGTTCAAGGGTAGCACTCTACCACTAGAGCCATAGCTCCACTTCTAGCTTTTTGTGATTAAGCGAAGAGATGAATCTCATGGACTTTCCTGCTTGAGATGACTTCTAAGTGTGATCCTCAGACCTCAGCCTTCTCCTGAGTAGCTAGGCTTAAAAGCATGACATTATTGTGCATCATTTTTATGTGTCTATGTCTTAGCACGATAGATACTGCACTTTGGTTGTTCTAATCTATGGCCATCTACTTCTTTTGCTGGGAAGGTTGATGGTTTTTCACCTAGCTGTTGATGGTATCATATTTTTAGTTCCTGCTGCTTGTTATGATCGGGAGGGTAAACCTACCAACCAACCAGAGCTTGTAAATGCAATTCTGTCCCAGAATTTGCCTTTATACACACTGGACATCAAATATCCTGAACAGAAAACTTCTGAATCTGTTCTCTATTTGTTCTACTGGGAGCAGGTCTTTTAAAGACAGAGTCTCGCTGGGCATATGGCTTAGTGGCAAAAGTGCTTACCTCATATACATGAAACCCTGGGTTCAATTCCCCAGAACCATATATATAGAAAATGGCCAGAAGTGGTGCAGTGGTTCAAGTGGCAGAGTGCTAGCCTTGAGCAAAAAGAAGCCAAGGACAGGGCTCAGGCCCTGAGTCCAAGGCCCAGGACTGGCAAAACAAAACAAAACAAAAAACAGAGCCTCCTCATGTTATAAAAAGAAAAAGTAGAACACCCCAAAGTAACATATTACACTACTCTGTCTCTCCCAGAAAGTCAAGCCAGTGATAATGCTGTTTGTGTTTCCTGAACTTGAGAAAGGATATCAGACATAATATTGTTATTCATGCTCTCAGTGGTTCTCTGATTTGGTGATAAATATTTGAATCTTCTTTGCCAATGTGAGAAATGAATAATACATGGCCACTGAAGCCAAGACTCCACTTCCCCAATTTCCCAAAGCTCAGGATATGAGCTGGACCATCTAGAACCCACTCACTGGTGCACAAAATGGCAATTTTCAGTGGATGTGAGAATTTGTCAGCGTAACAATTTGCCAACAGAGATGGTTGATTCAGAGGTGTCTGCAGCATGATGGAATTCACGGCAGCTCAGTTTTAAATAAAGTTACACCTTTCTGAAAGCGCTATCTGATGTTTTCATGACTCAGAAATTCTAACTTTATAACCACCCCCTCCCAAATCTGTTTAGTGTATTTTTTGATCCATCTCCCCCTTACAACCTTCTAAACACTGCAATGTACTCCTCACAAAGCAGAAGAAAGTAAAGTTTTGAAGTAAACCTGTATAGATTGTTATCTATTTTAAATGAAGTCTTTTATTTTCACTTCCGAATTGCTAACCTTTGCCCACCCCAACAATCTCAAATATACATCTTAAAAACCCTCCTCTCCTAACACCTGATTCTCATTTGGAGAATTGCCTTATACAAAGCACTTTCATTTATGTCACCTTATTTTGACTTTTTAACCCTGAGATGCAGGTTCTTCCTTAATGTTTTCCCTTTCCTTCTTTATATGAAAAAGTAGCTCCAGAGATTTTAATGGTATGTCTAAGTTTATTGAGAAGCTGTATATGTGAATACCCAAATTAGCCAATATCAAAAGGCCAATTGCTGAGCACCAAGCCCACATCAATTATTTACTACATGACTACCAATGTATAGCAAGATCAATTTGGTTACATTAATAAAAATCATTGCATCTCTCTGTAAAATCTGCCCTAGTAGTTAGGCAAATACACCAATACAAGGTATGAAAACTCTTTGGGTGGCATTTCTGGGTTGATTCTTTTTCAGCACAAGCTAAATTTTACTTTTTATCTGATCATTAATTTTGTAGACGAGTATGTTCATTTCCCCTTACTATAACAGATACCTGAGACATCATGAGAAAAGTTTTGATTCAGTTTTGGAGGATTCCGTGAATGATTGGCAGGCTCTGCTACTTTGGGGGCAGGAGAGCATGGTAAACAAAGGTGCTCACCTCATATTTGGATAAGAAAGACAGGAAGAGGAAGCGACTGAAAATCCTCTTATAGGATACACCTCCCAATGACCTGAAGCCTCCCATTAGGCCCTATCATTGTAGCTGGGTGATAAGCGTGGGCCATCGCACTCAGCTTCTTTCCTGAGATGGATGGAGACTCATGGACTTTTCTCCTCAGGGTTACCTGGAATTTTGACCCTTCTGATCTCAACCTTCTATGTAGTTAGGATGACAGGCCTGTCACTGTGCCAAGTTACCAGTGAGAAAGGAGTCATTGTGAACTTTGTTTGCTGCTTGGTCTGGCATTGAACTCTAATCTTCTCTCTCTTAATCTCCCAACTAGCTAGGATTACAAGTGTAAGCCACTGGCACCCAGCTTCATTCTCCTTTGTATATGTGTTTAATAGGATTTATTTATTCTTAAGATAATGACCCTTTCAACATTCCTTTTGCTTGAGTGTGTTATAGAATTGAACTATGTGTCATTTGTATCTTCTTTTGCAAATTTAACTGATCTTATTGCCAAAATTTAGAAAACTACATGTAAAAATTTGTCATTACTCAAAAATAAAAGAGAATTAGCAGCCAACTATGATTGCTTTAGAATGTTGAGAAATACCAATGAATTGATTCCAAAGTTTTAAAAATTCTTGACTCCTGCCATTTCTTGATAAGTGTGGCAAAATCATTCCATCATTATTTAGAACAACCCTTAAATTTAAGAGACTTCATTTTAACCTCCCCAAATAAATATAGCATAGCTTTTTATTATAAAATACTTTATTAACATAACCATAAGGATTTAGAACATATATTATTATAAAATGTAACCATGTATAAAATTAAGGATATAAACTATGGATCTACATATAGATCTATTTCTGTGTAAATCAAGATTTTCTTTTACTGACAAATAACTAAAACCCATAAATTGAATTTAATAATACAGAAATTTAGTTCAATTGCAAAAATAGTTATGGGATTATGTTAAGAAGAAAACCGGAAAAAGAGCCAGGCGCTGGTAGCTCATGCTTGTAATCCTAGCTACTCAGAAGACCGAGATCTGAAGATTGCTGTTCAAAGCCAGCTCAGGCAGAAAAGTCTCTGTGAGACTCATATTTCCAATTAACCACTCAAAAACTGAAGTGGTGCTGTGGCTCAAAGTGGTAGAGCGCTAGCCTTGAGCAAAAGAGCTCAGGGATAGCACCAATGCTCTGAGTTCAAGCTCCATGACTGACATAAAGGAGGGAGGGCAGGAAGTGGGAACAAGCTTGGGGAAAGAGGAATTCTTGTTTTTCCATATCTCATCTCTAGCTCTGTCTAATCATCACGGATCTCTCTAAGTTTGCATGCATGACATTCCCTTACCTGTACTCATATAGTCTTTGTGTGAGTGTGTGAGCTTGGTATTTAACACCTATAAGAGAACAGAGACAACGCACAGCTAGGCAATGTGGAAAGAATTACCAACTTTTTCTTGAAATCTTTATGAAGAGTTATCAGAAAGCAAAGTAATCGAACACATACATTGTATTTGTATTGAAAAAAATGTTTACCTGTAGGTATTTACTCTCTTCTAGGAAATTACCATACTTGATTACAAACAATAAACTCAAATTGTAGTAGTTTGTTTTAGGAAGAAGAAAATTACTTAGAACCTCTTTAGTGCCCCCCAAATTTACATGTACTTCCTATTAACAAAGACATACTAGTATCTGTAAATATGAGGTGATCATTTCTTAGAAAGATTTCTATAAATCTTTCCCTTAATGTAAATAAATGCCTGCTTCAAAATTAATTTAAACACTGTTCCGAGGTTCTTTTTTTTTTTTTTTTTGGCCAGTCCTGGGCCTTGGACTCAGGGCCTGCGCACTGTCCCTCGCTTCTTCCCACTCAAGGCTAGCACTCTGCCACTTGAGCCACAGCGCCGCTTCTGGCCGTTTTCTGTATATGTGGTGCTGGGGAATCGAACCTAGGGCCTCGTGTATATGAGGCAGGCACTCTTGCCACTAGGCTATATCCCCAGCCCTGTTCCGAGGTTCTAAGATGTTTAAGAGAATAAAGCTAAATGGGAAATAGGATATTAAGGTACTTTTGCTACTTTCTCTGAATGACTGTGTTAATAATGATACTATGATTAAATGTACTGAATATAATCTAATGTGTAGCAAAATTATCTTTTGTAGTCAAATGCTGCTAATGTATATAAGATATAAAAGTGAGGCATTAGCCCGGTTCCAGTGGTTCATGCCTGTAATTCTAACTACTCAGGAGGCTGGAATCTGAGAGCATTACCCATGGTTCCTGGCTCAACACAACAGAACTGCTGTTGACTGCCTGAAGCATATGAGCACTTACTGGAAAGCTATTGGCTAGTCCGTATGATACTGGACAGGATGGAGCGCTAGACTCAGAAGGTGGGAGGGGACTAGAAGAGGACAGTTGACTGAATTCCGCCAAAATAGTGAGACAGGAGGATACTTTTAGAGTAACCTGCATACTGCCAGCTTTTGAATACAACAGTGTGCCTCTGCTACCACCAGTTTCTCTGGATAATGCCACTGGCTTCACTGCCCCTGAATATTGGATGTGGCATCACCATTGTGCCAGATTTTTTTTGTTTTCGCTTTCGTTCCTGGGGCCAGAGAGCCTGGGAGATAGAATATTTGTCTTGCATCAATTCTCTAAATCTGTAGCACTCTCTAAATCCTAAGAGTTTGAGATGAAACTCAAAATTCTCAAACAGCCTCCCTAGACAATGTACACTCCAGACCTTCTACAAGGCTGGAACATTCTGATGCTACAAATGAAAGGTGGATGGAATGTTTTTTTCTGCCTCCCTGACAATATTAGAATAAAGATCTTGCACCTCTCCAAGACTCAGATGCCTGGCAAAGCCCCTTGATCCTGGACTATAATCAAGAACCAGAATGTGACCTAAAAAGGATCCTCTAATCAGGCAGACTGTATGTCACAATGTTCACACCACGGTGTTCGCCGCTTTCACTCATGGGATATCCCCAGAGGCACTCTGTCAGGATCTCGTGACAGTTACTATAGACACAATTCAAACAAGCTGGGCTTTTCTGCTTGACAAAACCACAGAAGACTAGAAATATTGACTCAGCAGAGTAGAGGTGCTATACACAAATGCAAGGCTGGAAATGAGAAAAAACTGCTTATAGCAATGATATATACACACATATACATATATATGATATATATTACACATACACACATGTGTGTGCATATGTATATCAGAAATAATATCTTTTCACACATCCTCCTCTCACTCAATGATCTAGGAACCACTTAATTTTGAGACATATATTAGTCTAAATGGAAAGAGCAGCAATGAGTGGGCCTTCCTTGAAATTGAGATGGTTAGACATCAATATGTGACAAGGTCTTGGGAGCACTATGCCGTGACAAAAAGCCTATATAGCTCAGACAGAGAGGCAAATGGTTCCTTGGTAGCCACTAGTAAACATGCTATGAGGAATTGGAGGCCAGTAACAATCAGGGAGGCAGAGCTCCAGGCAACATTCTAAAATAAGTACCAGGAAATGGGTGCCTGCAAGAGGGTAGGGTAGGACCAAGGGGAGAAAGATAGAAGAATGAAAAGGGAAGTGGGGACAGTGCAGGCAAGAACTCGTTATATATGCCACAGAACTGAGAAATGTAAGGGAAGAGATGGGTTGGGGGGTTATGAAGATGTTAAAGTGATGATACACATCAAGATGCATTGTACAGGGCTGGGGATATAGCCTAGTGGCAAGAGTGCCTGCCTCGGATACACGAGGCCCTAGGTTCGATTCCCCAGCACCACATATACAGAAAACGGCCAGAAGTGGCGCTGTGGCTCAAGAAGTGGCAGAGTGCTAGCCTTGAGCGGGAAGAAGCCAGGGACAGTGCTCAGGCCCTGAGTCCAATGCCCATGACTGGCCAAAAAAAAAAAAAAAAAAAAAAAAAAAGATGCATTGTACACATAATCAACTTTGTTAAATGGCAAAAAATTCAATATATAACCTAAATTAAGATAAGGAGGGAAGGAGTAGGCTGAGAGGAGTGGGTGAGAATGTTGAAAGAGGTAACATTGATCAAGATGCAATGTGTTCATGAACTGCTTCAGTGAATAGCAACTCCTTTGTAGAACTACTTAAAGATAATAACTCCTCTGTACATCACTTGACAATAAAGAAATGAAAAAAGAAGAAAAAAGATTACTGGAATAAAAAGCAAATAAAAACTAAAGAAATTAAGAAAAAATATTTTAAAAAGAAGAACATTGAGCACTGGGAATATGGCCTAGTGGCAAGAGTGCTTACCTCATATACATGAAGCCCTGGGTTTGATTTCTCAGCACCACACATATAGAAAATGACCAGAAGTGGCGCTGTGGCTCAAGTGGCAGAGTGCTAGCCTTGAGCAAAAAGAAGCCAGGGATAGTGCTCAGGCTCTGAGTTCAAGGCCCAGGACTGGCAGAAAAAAAAAAAAAGAAGAACATTGAGGACTATTTTATGCAAATTACTGAAATCATGGTGGTTGTGTTGTATGTGGGTAACAGTAAAAAAAAACCCAAAAAACAAAAACCCAACATTCTTGAGTGTCTTTCATTGGGCTGGATATGGTTCTATAAGATTCAGAGACAGTAGGTATTTCCAAGCATTTGCTCCCTAAAGAGGTACTATTATTTTGACTGTTCTGCAGATGAGAAGACTGAGGTAAAGTGATGTCAAGGGACTTTGCCTAGATTCTATAGTTAGGAAGGTGAGACCTGAACTGTTATGAAAGAAGTTTGGTGCAAGATGGACATCCAGTCTCCCATCTCTCAGTGCTAGGTAGCATACCAGTACAATTACCTAAGCAAAGGACAAGTAGCCCAAGACAAGAAAACAAGAAGGAAATTCAAACTGCCATTTTTGTCTTAAGAAGAGGGGAATTAATGTTATGAATGTTAAATTTGTGTCTCATTCATTGTCCTCATTGTCTCATCTGACTTTCCGTAGGCTGCAGCAAATTATTATTTGTTTTTACAAATAATCAATCTGAAGCTGAGAGAAGACAAGCCAAAGGTTCATTACTGCAATACATGTCGAAGCTGAACCCATGCTCCTTCCATTACAGGATTGACATTGTCTCTATGAACAGTGCAAGTGGCAACTGCAAGAATGAGCTATTAGAAAGCCTTGCACATTCACATACTCATCTATCTCCTCTATTTGTTTGTTCATTCACCAGATATTTGTTAAACTCTTCTAGACTCCTAGTATAAGCCTAGTCACTAGGAAGTACAATCGTGTATGGATTCCAGAAAGGTGGTGCTTATGTGGGCAAAATTCTAAGGAATAGAGATGTCTCAAACACAACACAAATAAAACCAATAAGAGAAACATACACTAAAGGACAATAGCTGACACTAGCATGAAGAAGCTACATAGAAGTGTGTCATCTCAATGAACAACGTACAGGGGCAAGGGCTTAAAGGAATTTGTTGAGTTCTGTCCACAGAAACAGTAAAGCCATCTTGGCAGAGTTTTGGAAACAAATTGGTACATGTGATTGGGATGCTGACTCTAACATTTAGTAAACCTTTTCCCCTAAGCATCAGCATTTTCCTCTGTGAAATAAATGTAGGATGCTTGTTTTTCATGTACATGTGTGAGTATGAGTGAAAGACTAACATTGTGCCTGGTGCTCTGTATGAATGATTATTGTCAGAAAGGGATTCGAAATGTGTTCATAGCTGTTATTGAAAACTATGTTGGATTTAAAACCACTCTGTAGTATCTGTTATCCTATCTATATTCCTGGATTTTAATAATACATAAAATAAAAACAAACTAATCAAAATCTCCACTGGAGAAAAATTGTCTCTTTGCATTTTGTTTTTCTGTGCAAAAGTTGTGAGACTTCCAGTAAGAACAGAAATAATTTGTTATTTGTGGTCAGTTTATCCAAGTTATATTAAAAAATTCTAGGCAAGAAATAAAGTACAGCCATGAGAACAAAGATGGGAGAAACAAAACAGAGTGTCCAGAATTTTGGCAAAGGAGAAAAAGACATCATAGAATTCTGAAGGTAACCTTGAAGTTTGAAAGCAAAAGAACTGTGTTGTCTAACTAAAATAAAAATGGAGCCTGGAACAAGGGTCACCATTCGATGTGTGCTCAGTAGTTAGAAAGTATATTTTGGTTTGGAGCTGGGGGGCTATGGAACGCTATGGTTTCAAATGCTATAAGGACATAGAAGTATTAGTAAGTAATATGAACACTAGAGGAGTCTAGGGAAAAGCAGCATTGAATGCTTCTTTGCTCTGACACTTGCTCTTTCCTCTTCAGGCTTTTGGAAGATAATCCCAATGAATTTATTTCCATTTTCCATTCTCCCTGCATAACTTGTACAAGAATTCTGTTTTTAAATTGTATTTTCTGTTTGTGTTTCCTTCCTTTACAAGTTTACTCTGACAAAAGTCAAAGAATTGAACTCAGGATTATAGTTCTATATTTTCTCATACTAAATGGCTTGACTTCTATCTTTTGAGGTTATGTTGTCTAGTCACTCTTCTGAAAGCTTTCCTGGATTTTGCCAATGATGGGGACTCATTTCCATCTTGTTCCTCTTAAGATTGCATTATTACCCTATAGACAGTTATTCTACAGAAAAACCAACCACAAAAGTTCAAAGATTCATCTCTTCAGCATTGTCATTTAGGTTCTGGCTAGAACAAATGAGAGAGAGAGAGGGAAAGAAATAAAATGCATTAGACTGCAAAAATATTAGAGTGGTAAATCTATCTTTATTTGTTGTCAGGGTGACCTTCTGTGTAGGTTATACCAAGGATTCCACTAAAAAATTACTACAGCTAATAAAAGTTTGGCATGATTGCAAAATATAAGCTCAACAGACAAAAAACCATTTTTTATTTCTATATCCTAGCAATGAGAAATACCAAAAAGAAAGTAAGAAGTCAATTTCATTGATAATAGTGTCCCAAAGATTAAAATGTTTTAGGAATAAATGAAGAAAAAGGAGTACAAAAGTTATACACCAAAACTATAAAATCACCAGAAGAAATTAAAGATCCTAATAAAAGAAGAATACCATGAAGAACTAGAAAACTCAGTATGTGGTTACAGTGGAAGCATATTGATCTATAGATTTAATAGGATCCTTACTGAAATTCAGATGGATTTTTTATAAACAGAAATTAACCAGCAGAACCTCAAATGTCATTTAGGAATTCAAACTTGAATGGGCAAATCAACCCAGACAGAAAAAAAGATGACACTAAAGAATGACTTACACCACCAGATTTCAAATACTGCATATGAAGCTATCATAATTATTGTACATTGTTATGAGGGATATGGATAAACCCATTCTGTTTGGAGGAATAGAACCAAGAGTCCAGAATTAAATGTTTATGTTTTTGATGGATTACTTTTTTTTGATGAAGGTTCCAGGATCATCCATGAAGGAAAGACAAATATTTTCAATGAATCTTTCAACATAAGCAAAAGAAGTAATTTGGACTTTCCACCCACAGAATACATAAAAATGTGCAGGAAATGAATCAGATGCCGAACTTTATAAGCTAATACTTTAAGACTCTTAAAGGAAACCTTAAAAATAAATCTTTGTGACTTTGACTTAGGCTATGTTTTCTAAGCTATATTACCCAAAGCATAAATGATAAAAAGAAAATACTGAGTTGGGTGTGAGCACCTTGCACCTGTTCGCTACTCCAGAGACTGAGATCTAGAGGGTTTGGGCTTGGAGCCAACTCAAGGGCAAAAGTTTGCTAGACTCCTCCTCCCAAATAACCAGCAAACAACAAGGCTGGCAGCATGGCTCAAGTAGTAGAGCACTTGATAAGCAAGTGTTGGAGCCTTCATTTCAAAGTTCAAACCTTAGTACTAGCAAAAAAGAGAAAAAAAATGGAAAAGGAACTTGTCAAAATAAATGACTTCATCAAAATTTAAAACTTTGTTCTGCCAACAAGTTATCAGGAAAGTGAAAGGCAATATATAATGGGGAAATATTTGCAGATTATATATCTGATCAAAGGGATTTATATGTAGAATGTATAATGAACTCTTTTAATTCAAAAATAGAAGACAAAAAAAATAGAAGACAAAATACCCAGATATAAAATAATCACAAAACATTAGTACAGGGACTGGAGATGTGACTTAATGGAAGAGTGCTTGCCTAGCATGCATGAAGCCCTAGGTTCAATTCCTCAGTACCACACACACAGAAAAAGTCAAAAGAGGTGCTGTGGCTCAAGTGGTAGAGCACTAGCCTTGAGCAAAGAGAGGCTCTGGGACAGAGCCCAGGCCCTGAGTTCAAGCCCCACAACTGCCAAAAACAAAAACAAAAACACAAAACCAAAAACATTAGTACACATTTCTTGAAAAAAAAAAAGAGAGAGAAATGCAAATCAAAATCACAGTGAGATAGAACATTTGCTTGCTTGAATGACTATAATAAAAAGCCACATGATGACATATGATGTTCAAAATTGTTGGTAAAATCTGAAGAAACCATAACCTTCCTACATTCTTATATTCCTGAATTACAAATATAATATGGTATAGCAATTTCATAAAATAGTTTGGAATTTCTGCAACTTATTAAGCTAGTATTTGACCCAGAAATCCTATCCCTGGGGAAATTCCAAGAAAGGTGATAATGTATACCCACATAGTAGTTGCACACAAATATGTATAATATTATTCAATAATTCCAAAATGTAAGAGCAACCTAAATGATCATCAAATGATGAATGAATGAATGGACAAAATGTAGCACATACATGTTATAACACATGATAGATTACTGGCCAC
The DNA here is from genome assembly GCF_023159225.1 of Perognathus longimembris pacificus. Taxonomy (NCBI): domain Eukaryota; kingdom Metazoa; phylum Chordata; class Mammalia; order Rodentia; family Heteromyidae; genus Perognathus; species Perognathus longimembris. The sequence goes on from NC_063176.1 coordinate 38,371,590, forward strand.
TAAAAAAGTAACACATGAATGAGAGATGCTACAATATGGATAATCTCAAAAATTATGTCTCATGATATAAGCCAGTTGCAACTTACTACAGAATGATATGAGTCCATTTATTTTGGGACTTTTCTTTTTTGGCCAGTCCTGGGCCTTGAACTCAGAGCCTGAGCACTGTCCCTGGCTTCTTTTTGCTCAAGGCTAGCACTCTGCCAGTTGAGCCACAGTGCCACTTCTTGCCGTTTTCTATATATGTGGTGCTGGGGAATCGAACCTAGGGCTTCATGTATATGAGGCAAGCACTCTTGCCACTAGGCCATATTCCTAGCCCCGAGTCCATTTATTTTGTGAAATGCCCAGACTAGATAAATTTGTGGAGACAGAAAGTGTAACAGTAATTGCCCAGGGCTTGAAGCATGAGAGAGAAATTGAGAGTGATTGCTGATGGGTACACAATTTCTTGTTGATGAAATCTACTAAATGATGTTGTTCGGGTGAAAATATTCTAAAATTAGGCTAGGATGAGAATTATATAACTTTGTAACATACCAAAACTGTCTAACTGTACACTTTCAACAGGAAAATGTTATTTTCTTTTTTATTGAGAAGTCTTCCCAATGAGGGTGTTAAAAATGCTGGTGATTTAATCCAGTAACATTTTATTGCTCAGCTTCATGTTCATTGAGAGTTGGGAGAGGGTCTCTGTCCATAGGAATTTAGCTCATAGAAGAGCTACATTCTTAGAGATTTTTTATTGTCAAGATGATGTCAAAGCCAAATTTCTTTAAGTTCTTTTTGTGTTTCTTATTCCATCATTTTGAATAATATGGGACTATTTAAGTAGGATTTAAAAGAAAATAAATTATACACACTAGTCCAAGATATACTTTCCTTGCACCAAATGTTTCATAATTGTGGGCCAGTTGAGCCAATAGGAAAATTGTTAAGCAACAGAGCCTAGCCAGGAGTGATGGTGAGTCCACTGTGAAGCAAGTCAAGCACTGTATGAGGTTAGAAAAGAGGAGGAAAACCAGGCGAGCTTTATGTGGAAGTAGCATCCTGGTCAGTGTCGCCATCCCCTGATCTTTGTATCAGTACAGATGGATCACTGAGAACAGCTGCAGTGACCCAGATGGATGTGTTATCTGTGTCACTGCTTGTTTTCTTCCCAGACATGGTTTGGGAAGAGCCTTGTACACTTAATGAGGGCAGAAAAGAATAGGATCTAGAATCACTTAACCTTTCCAAACCTCTGTTTGCTAATCGAGATTGTGAAATGTAGTTTTGCAGCACCTTGAAAGCCTGCTATAAAACACACTATTAATATTGTGTGCAAAATCTCCTGGAGAGAAAAAAATTATACACCATGATAAAGAGTTGCTAAGGATACTGAAGCCCTGATAGGCAGTCTACAGGCTTCAGCCCCATGGGTGGTAGATTCGGAGTTTTCACTGATATGCTTTCCTGTGCACTCCCTTCTTTCCAAAAGTTCTTTAGATGGCAAGGTTATATATACACACAGGAGTGATCTTACATTGTGGAGGTGTCATTAAATTAAAAGGAAATCTGGGAGTTCTTTCAAGGTATGGCTAATTCTTTTATTCCATGTGGACTTTCAAGTAAGAGTTTACTGTCCCAGCCAGCAGAAACAAAATCTCAATTTCCTTTCAATTTGTTTCAAACCTATGTCTTAAAAATTTCATCAGTTCTGGCTGGGTGCTGGTGGTTCATGACTATATATCTAGCTACTCAGGAGACAGATGTGAGGATCACAGTTCAAAGCCAATCAGGACAGGGAAGCCTGTGAGACTATTATCTCCAATTAACCAGAAGTGGAGCTGTGGCTCAAAGTGATAGAGTGCTAGCCTTGAGCAGAAAATCTCAGGGATAGTGCCCAGGCCTTGAGTTCAAGCCCCGTAACTGACCACAATAAAAAAATTCAGTTCTTTAGGAAATCATCTTTTTTCTTCTTCAAACCAACTTTTAAGTGTATAGTCTCAGTATTTGGTACTAGAGTAAGCAAAAGAAATGGACAATGCCCCATTCTTGTGCCTTTCTTATAGATAACTAACTACATAAGTTGTAGTTAACTAGTTATCATCAAATTAATTAAGCAGTTGTAAAACAGTCTTCATTTAAAAATCTTACTTAAAATACTTTTTCAGTCAAAATATTCGTTATTCCTGTCATCAGAACATAACAGTAAGAATTTCAATGAAAATGCAAGGAAAGAAAAACCAGCCACTTACTACCAATCCATGTAAAAATTATTTTTGAAATGAGAAAAGTAAGAGATATGGGAACAGATTTCAGTTTTGAAAACTACTCCTGTAATTAGAGAAAGAACAGGGAAGAAGAATCATTCAGAAACAAGAACAACAAACAAGTCACAAATTAAAATGTGTAAATGCTATCTTTATGTTAAGTATTTTTAAAAAGCACACAGCATGTACTAGAAATAACAAGGAAAACAGACATCATTTCCTTTCCATAAGCATTTATATTAGCTTTTTCTTTATTGGGATCACAAGTAATTGGTGCAGAGCAATCGCTTCACAGAAACTTCTAAAATTACCTCACAAACAGTCCTTGAAATATATTCAAAAGAGCAATTAGGCTATTGCCTTTAACAGAGGCATAAATACCTGTAGTTACACCAAGAGAGCCATATGTGGAATAAAACATTTTCAGTACTTCTCCAAGAGACCCCCACCTCATGTTAATTCTGGAAAAAGTAAATTCTCAGTCCAGAGTTACAAAAACAATAGGAACACCCCACAAGTATCTATAAGGACTTTGAACGTATATTGATGTACAATGAAAAATTTACCATTCCCCAATTTGTCTCATCAGAGAGACATGGCAAAAATCAGTCCTATATCACTTTGTACTAATACCCAGAATATGTATTATTGAAGCAGGTACTCGAGGAAAGACAGAAAGAGGAGAAAATATTCAAATTTTACCTCTAAAAATAAGCCAGAAAGACAGGAGCAACAATTGATGTTTACTTTATGCATTGCTATTTTCTAATTCCCTTATTCCCATCTGTCTCAATGAGATGAGAATTATGGAACATGAAAAGAATTCTCCATCTGTTAAAAATGTAGAATAAAGCACTGAATCTTGTGGGTAAGCATACAAAGTTTCAAAGGAATTTCTCAGAATTGAGATGGTAAGTGCAGGTTTCTGTTATTTCCAGCTAATGTCCATGCTATATCTCTAAGCAATAATAAGTTTCTTACAGGGTATTATCACTCCTTCTCTCTCACTTGATCTACATTAAATACTGATAGGCCAAAGAGGAAGGATGGTTTGAAGCAAGGACATACACTTTTAATCATGGGAAACCAAGAGTCTAATGGAAGGACAGGTAAGTTGTGAACCAATGTGCCCACTCATTACGTTGTTCATTGTTTCTGGACCTGATGAATCCTCTAATTAGAAGGTAGAAGATTTAGATCTCTTGGTGGGAGAAGGAGCTAAAACAAATTTGTTTCACCTCAACATGGAACTAAACAAGACAGTTGCAGGTAGTTTTCTTTACTGGCCAGTGGAGGATCCACTAGAACAGACAGCAGAACTGCAAAGGGTAATAACTCACACAAAGAGCCTTCAACAGCAGAGTGCAATGCAATGATCTGGGTGTCTCAGATAATTAAAAGGAAAGGAGAATGAAGGTGATTAACTAACCTACAATGACATTTATGTCAAAGTCTGCAATGGAAGATTCTTAGTTGATGCCCATTTCCTGTCTGAGGACATGCTCACTTCCACTGAGTACAGTCAGTTTAGCTAAAGATCAAAAGGAAACTCAATTGAAGCAAGACTTGATTTGAAGGGGGAAAGATACCATCCTACTTTTCAAGTTGTAGGAAAAGAAGTCAAGATAACTTAGTCATCAGAGATGGTTTAAGCCCACAGGAGATGGTTTAAGCCCACGGGTTCCCTTCTTCCATTTGAATGAAGCTGGTTTGGGGACTCTGTATTAATAAGGAACATTAACAAGCCTATGAGTGTGTTAGCTGATGTGTTTTTGTCTCTAAGAAATATCTTCAGTGGGACATATGGTTTTATGTCTGCCCCTGTCTGCTTCTCTCTGCTCAGAAAGGCAACTCACTGACCTTTGTTACTACCCCTTAGTTACCTCTGTTTAACGTTTGTTCACTTGATTTCCAACTCAGCTGACATGCAGATGCTACTTCTCCATTCTCCATTTGTCCTGCACTCTGCAGCCCTGTGCCCTCTGATTATGTGTTCTACTCCCAGGCTACTGATATCTTGCCTACACTAGCCATGGAGGTTGCCATCTGCTTCAGGGAAGTGGGAGGTTCCATCTGCTCAAACACATGACAGGGAACTCAGGTCATGAGGAAGTGGGGCAAGGGGAAGCCTGAAATCAGGAAGAGAAGAGAAGGAATCAAGCCAGGCCAAGAGTTTGGCATACAACACAAAATTCTTATTACTGGCTTGGCACAGATCTCGATACTCCAGACACACATAGATCAGTGTGTACTTCACTTTTGGGAGTTCAACAAATAGAAAAGCAGTAGCTTTGTACATGGATTAACAAATTAGTTTTGATTTCGATAAAAAATGATTATGCTACGAGGAGGGAAAGAGGAGAAAGTTTTTCAAGGATGTCTGATTTGTGGGAAGTGGTCAGGGAATGTGCCTTTGAGAAGGTAACCACTAAGCTGAGACTGGCATGGTGAACATGATCTACTCATGGTATGGTTTAGGGGAAGACACTTCCAGGTAAGGAAAGCAGCAAGTGCAGGATCCCTGAGCTGGAAAATGATGAATTCCGTGGGAAGGAGCAATAGGGCTGAGGAATTATCAATTAGGGGAAGGATGGTCCTAAAGATGGCTGAAAGGGAATCTAGGCAGAGACAGCTCCTATAAGACTGCTGGCTGCTGTAAAGTGATGCAGCAACTTTTGTTTTGTTATTTTTTAACAAAGATTGAAGCTCAGATATTACATCACCAAATTTATGTTACAAAAGCAGAGTCTGGCCATTATATGGAAGTGAAGAATTGGCAGGCAAGAGCACAACCAGAGACTCCAGCCAGATTGATGGCTTGAACTAGAGATATTGAGTAATTTTCTCAAAGTTGCTCAGATAATAAATCAAGAACAATTGGCAAAGGGTCAGTAAGAGCAAAGGAACTGAATGGAAACATAACCTTCCTGCCCCACCTTTATTTTGTCTGACCAAGGATGATGTCATAATAGGATATTGCAAATCAGCCAACATTCTAGCATTGCAGCCCTGCCAAGGGACCAAGAGAGTGCATATCTTCCATTAGACTTTGGCAATCTGGCAACTTTAGCATGCCTACCTTGGGAGAATTCTCCATTCTTAGTGCTTGCATGCATACCCCAAATGGAAGATATTAGAAATTACTTTTAGAGCCTTCTTGTACTTACAGAATAACTATATTATCTATGATCTCACATATAAATCATGGATTTGGAAGGTAGTGATGGGAAAAGCAGGCTCTGAGAATCTAGTATACTGAGGGCATTCCCAAAGCCACATAGCTTCCAGGCCCCTGAGAGGAGGCAGCTTTGAAGGCCCATCTAGTCTCTGGAGGTGTCAAGGCTAGATACAATGTGGGGTCTCTGTTGGGGGCCATGTTTAAGAAGTAAGTGAACATTGTAGTTAGCCAGAAAGCCTCTGGTTCTGTATGCTTTCAGAAAACTGCCCTGCTTCCTATTTCTGTTTGCGTAAGTTAGTTCTTTCTGTTGACTACATAAATGGATACTTCCATTTCCCTATGGAAATGCCTAGACACAGCTTCAGGGACCACAATATTTTCATCTTCTGATTGTAAAATGAAACTTGATAGCTGAATAACTTGCTAATGTAATTCTTATAAAAAAGGCAAAGTGATGGGTAGTGATGGGCTAATCATAAAAGGTGAAGCCTGTCTTTGCTCAGTTCGAGTAGATTTTGTCTAAAGGATAAATATAAAGTGAACACCAGGAAGAATTTGAGACAATGTCATAGCAATCATTTTGCAAATGGTGGTGTTCCTTTAACACTTGACTGCTGACTGATGTTAGCAGTGAATGTGAGGTTTCTGACCCACCAGCAATATTTGTAGGCACTTTTCTGGCTACCATTGGAAATCACACACACACACACACACACACACACACACACACACACACACAATGAGTGGGAAGCCCCCCCATCCAATTAAGCCTTGTGAGGCAATTGAGTAAGTAAAAATGCTTAAAAGGTACTACTAGCTCCGATTTGCCAGGGTTAAGTGCAGCTGCATAATATAAATTAGTAGGAAATAATAAAGAGGAAAATTTACATAGGTTTTCAACAAGATTTAAGAATATGTCTTTTGATATTAGTTTTAATAATTCATTACTTCTAAATAGAAATCTCTCAAGATAAAATTGAAAATGTATAATAAATGGAAATCTGAAATTCAGATAATTTCTCTTTCTGGGGCTGCTTTTGTTTGGAATCTAAGTTAACTGTCATGATTAGCTTGGGCTTAGGATACAAATTCTCCTAGATCACAAAGAAAAAAGGACATACACACCCATTCACTACCACTGACCAGCCTTCTATCCTGGGAATATTTCTAAAAAATTTATTTGTCCCTACAGTAAAAATGCCTTCTGTATGAAGTCTTCCAGAAATAGAGGTCCATTTAGTGATGATAGGTATTTCTTTTGTATCTGGATTCATAACTAGATTGTGAATGAATCAGAGATTTTGCCTGTTAATCCTCACTTTTATAAATCTTTACCATAGTTGTCATTAATTTGGGCTCTTGCTTTAGTGACTCAATGTCCGTTAGGAACAATCTTGTGATATCATCACCCCAAGGGCAGGAAATAATTCAGTTTTGTTGTTGTTGTTGTTACTGTAACAAATACCTAAGATGAATTTAGAAGGAGGAAAGTAAGTTTTGGAGTTTCTAGCCCATGGTTGGATGTTCTTATTTAGGCCCACAGTAAGGAAATATACTATGGCAGGAACATAGGGTGTAGGAAGCTGCTCATCTCATGGTAGCCAGGAAGCCAGAAGAATGGTGCATGGTCACAAATGTACTTTTCAAAGGCATGTCCCCAATGACCTAACTACAAACTTCCTCTCACTTGTTCCACTTCCTAGAGCTTCTGCTAGGCCCCTGTAGAACCACAGGCTGGCAACAAAGCCCTTCAACATTTGGCCTTTGGGGAACATATATGATCCGGACTGTAAGCAAGGCAGGGGGAAAGAAGGTACTTCATATATATATGGCTACCTTAACATTGCATCACCGTGTGTCTCTGAACCATACTTGGCCTTCATTTATAGTCGAGTTCCCCATCAAGTTTGCTCATTTAGTTATTAATTGGTTGCCAATGAGTACATTGTCAAATTAACAGAGCCAATACGTAGGGAGATAGTCATAGAACTTTTTGCAAACCTTGTCAGAGCTTCAGAGGTTTGCTTCATGGATAATAAAGGCTTTAGTGTCTAGTGAAAAGCGTTGAAAGGGGAGAAGGAGTTCAAATGAAGTGGGAAGGCCATTCTTTTTTTTTTTTTTTTGGCCAGTCCTGGGCCTTGGACTCAGGGCCTGAGCACTGTCCCTGGCTTCTTCCCGCTCAAGGCTAGCACTCTGCCACTTGAGCCACAGCGCCGCTTCTGGCCGTTTTCTGTATATGTGGTGCTGGGGAATCGAACCTAGGGGGCCTCGTGTATCCAAGGCAGGCACTCTTGCCACTAGGCTATATCCCCAGCCCGGGAAGGCCATTCTTGGATGAGCAAAGGTAAGGAAGCAGGAAGATGAATGGATTGTTTGGGGCAGTTTAGATGATGGGTTTGGGTACAGGGCTGTCTGTGTGAAAGGCATGAGGGACAAGTCACAAAATCTGGGTGTTTTCTATGGTCTCTCATTGATACCACAGTAAGTATTCCAGTAGTAATACTTTGTGGGAGGGTTTGAATGTACTGTGAAGGCAAGGAGGTATCAGTGTGATAAAAGACATTTTAGGAGCTTTGTTTAACCTGAGCAATATGTAACACATTATTTCTTTCCTGTTTACAAACTTCATTTTTCCCTTCACCACCTTTGTTGCACCCCCCATTCAAATGCTCTTATTACTTCTGCATTCATAACTTGCATTTCATCACGCTGGACTCTACACCCATTAGTCCCTTAGAACCCTGTTCTGACATCTTACTTTTGTTAACATGCTGCCATTCCATTTTTTTAAAATCTGAAGATTCTAAACTCTTTAAGGATGAATTCAGGAGAAACTTTGGAATAGCTCATTCGTGTCTTTGACAAATGTCTAGGCTCAGTGGTGGTGACAGTACTAGGCTAGACACTTTCAGCTTAGAAAGATAGCGCAGCAGGAAGTAGAACATAATTCCTCACTCTGCTCTACAGTCAATCAGATAAGGCACAAAAAAGATAAAAATGCCCAATGTAGCTTGGAGTACTGATGCAGTGGTATTACCTAGAGGGCTGTAACGTTCAGCTGAAGTTTAGAGTTGATGGCAGATAAACTTGATAAGTTTACACTTGGGCCCATTCTCCTCAAAACCTGCTCTTTACTTCTGCAGGGAAATCTCTTTCCATATGAATGGCAACTCTGTGTGGAGCTGAGCAGCAAAATGCAAATTGAGTTACATGTTGCAGTAATTTACTTTATTAACATGTGATTTGGGGGTCAAGTATTAAAATCATTGATCTTAGGTCATGTACAGGAATGAGAAATAGTTGACTTTCTTGCATAAAACATTGTTGGAAACAAATTTAAACCTGGTAATATTAAGGAGAAGAGTTTATGAAGAAAGTTCACAGTAGTCTCTCTCTCATGGAAGTACTCAGGTATGAATTCAGGGCCTCACACTTACTGTAAGCAAGCAGGGAGAAAGAAAGTATTTCATATACATGTGGTTACCTTAACATTGCATCACCGTTTGTCTCTGAACCACACTTGTCTTTCATTTATGGCCGAATTCCCCATCAAATTCACTCATTTAGTTATTAATTGGTTGCCAATGAGTACATTGTCAAATTAACTGAGCCAATGCATAGCTACTAGGTAGATGTTCTATTACTTGATCTATGTCTTTAGCCATTTTTGCTTTAGTTATTTTTCATCTAGGATTCATGTAGTTAGAACAGATGTGTACCACTGCACCCAGCAGTAGTATCCGTTCTATATATTGCAGTAACTGTGACTATATCAATTTCACCGGTGAAAAAAATACCCAGAGAGCTTAAGCAATCTTCTGGGGTAGCCTAGTTTATTCTCGTTTGGAGGGACAGAACCAAGTCTTAAATTCAGGTTTATAGATACTGAATTTATTTGATCAGTGGAGAAATATTCCCTTTGACAATGTGGTAGGCTAAGTTACAAAATAAATAACTTTTCATTTCCTGCTTTGTGGATGATAGTACTGGGTCTAGGGTAAGAAAAGTCATAGCAGAGGGATTATGAAAGGAACCATGGATGAAAAGAAAGGAGACAGGAGGGAAACAACTTGCCTATATACAGAAGGTGCCTTTAAAGAGCCAAAGACTCTTTCTTATCCAGTCTGCTTTACCCCCATAACCACTCTGTGTGATGCAGCCTTTGTGGACTCCATCCAGGCCCACTTTGTATACCTCAACTGAGGTGAAACTCTCTTTCTTCCACAGGCCAATATGTTGGAATCTTAAGTCTTTTTTGCTTTCATTGGGTTATTTTGTAGAGATGAGGGATGGTGATAACTTTCAGTGAAACAAAATGTTAATTGGAGCAAGCAGTGAGCCCCAGCAGGACTTTCAGAACTCCAGAAAGACAGAAGGCAGGGGATCTGGGACAGTATTCAAGCTGTATATTCCAAGTCCACACTCGTGGCTCTTTTTATTCTCTTTCTACTCTCATCTGGTGCCGTATGAAGGCAAACCCAGGCATATGCATACATATATATGGATAAATATATTATATATAAGCATACATATGTAAATATAGAGAATATAGAAATATACAACATATAATTAAATGCTTTTTATATTGCTAACAGAAGGAATGAGAATTAAGTATTAGGCATTAATAATAATAGTATGGGTTCTTTTTGGATCAGGTGGCCCCACTATGAATATCTGTTCTGTATAGCTTAGTAAATCTTTCCTAATTTCAGCTCCTGAACTCAAAACATAGGCAACATTCCTAATATCAGTATAGTAAAATAATACTCAAAAGCATGGTGGGGAGTATGCCCCTTACTTTCTTTTGAGGTTGAGGAGACCCATTCAGTCAGAATAGAAATCTGAGGAACTGACACAAAGGCCAAAGAGAATGAAAGAACCTGTTCTGGGAGCGTGGATCAGAAAGGATGTCTGGCTCCTTGAGTAGTATTGTGTTTTGAATTTTAGCTTCCCTGTTTATATATGGTAGAGATATGGTACAAGATAATACTAATATTTCTTCCTGGTCTAAAATCACTATACTTTATAATGGTGTCATTACCTTAGATGTGGGTGTGACAGTCTACAGAAACTCTATAGACTTTATAAACTCCATAGACTTTATAAAATCTACAGCTAGTCTATAGAAATCTATGACTCAGCATCAATTTTTGAACACACACGTGAAACATTTTTTTGTATTTGTATGTACATATATGCGAATAGATTTATTTGCATATTAGTCTTGTCTTTCAGGAATATAAATAGTGCGCAAATGTCAGTCTTTACATAAAAATGTGCATCATTTATTGTCTAGAGAATTCAAAACTCCCTATTAGCATAACTAAGCATCTTGGTAGTTATTTTCTAAGTATTTGCTTTAAGTTCATATCTATCATTTTCACACTGTATCTCATATACAGACACACATCATCAATATTAGATGCTTTTCACACAACTTCAGAAGGAATTGACCATGACGAGATGGTGTGTTCATTATGGAGTTTTGTCCTCTTTGTCAATGAGGGAAGGCCTTCTGACTTCAGCAGTGAACATTCTTCCCCTCCTCCCTGACAGAGTACAATGACAAGAAAAATGATTAATGAGTGAGCTCCATCTTCCTGTCAGCAGGAATCCAGGCTGTGCATGGGGTAAGCTTAAATAATTGAAGGAAAGAGGTAATAGTAGTAGCATTAGTTATAACAGGTCAGAGAAGCTTTATTTCTGGGCATTGTGCCCAGTTGAAGGATCACTTACACATTTAAGAACCATGGCTTGCTTTGCTAATTGTTAAGCAATCCTTATAGCTCAGAATCACAATACGGGTCTCCAAAGTTTTGAGAGGGATATTGGAAAGAATTGCATGCTCTCCTCATTACTGACATTTCTCCTGATAACACTTGGAGATCGAGGTTTACTAATGGATGATAAATGACCACATTCCAGATACACACCCTATCTCATTTATCATTGGCTCTAGAGTAGAGTCACTTGAATCAGAGTTAAAACTGTTGATTAGTTCTACACTTTGGGTGTCATTGGGTCTCTCTCTCTCTCTCCCTCCCTCCCTTCCTCCTACCTCTTTCCTTCATTTATCTATTACAGATAAGAAAATATTATGTGATTAGTGGAATTGCTCTAGAGCTATACGACAAAAAAACCCACTTTCCTGATTACAGCTTTTTAATAGAGCCTGTGTATGAAATTATGACACCAGCAACAGATTGAGCTACAATCTTAAAGGATCAGGGGTCTAGCTGATCTATGCAGACAGTGTGAGAAGATAGGTCAGAATAATGATTGACAATTGAGAAGTAGGCCCTAGACAGCTTGAGATGAATGATTTTCCATAGGACAGCAAGAATGTAGCCTTGCTTCCAGATTTTAGAACTTGTTAGCTCCTTAGATTTATAAATCATGAGATTGTTTTTAACAGTAGCTTTAGACATGAAAGAAATGACTTATGTCCACAAGTACACACATACACATGTACATACACATCACATAGAGACACACACACACACAGACACATGCACACAGTAAGAGTATAAGGAACCATTGTTTAGTTAATACTGGACTAACGCTAGGTGAAACTCAATGATATCATTTAAAGCAAATCAAATGAAACCCAAGACAAAATAAGTTACTGGCTGAACTTCAAGGGAATATGATACATAAAGGTCAGCAAAATTACAGATCCTCCTTTCTGAAATAGAACTTTAAATAGTAGCTCTCAGCCTCATACCTCCTTTTAAGTAGGAGTTATTAGGAAAATTTTGTTTTTTCTGTAAGCTAAAAGGATTTTCATGCTGTGCTTAGCAACTTTAGGAAAAGTAGGATCCTATTTATGGTAGTTGATTAAAAATAGAAACTGTGACCCAGACTAAGAATTTTATAGTATTTCCTAAAATAAAATTCTAATATAAAGCTGGATTGGATTAAAAATTTAAAAAACCCCAGAAATTAAATGAGACCAGTGAAATAACAGATTTTAAAATGTTGCTTTAAGGTTAAGAATAACAAGAAGCCTGGCTACCTGATTACAAAACTCAGAACTCATTTTAAAACATAAGAATCAATGAACATATTTGAGAAGGTAATGTACTTTAGGCTTATTTCTTTATATTTTGCATCCAGTGTCATATTATTTTAAACCAAGACAAGAGAAAAGTAGCTTATAAAATGTTGTACACACTGAATAGTTTAGAAAGGAGTTTGCTTTTATTTTTGTCCCAATATGTGAAGCAGGTGTATTCAGAACCATTTCCTGCTGTGCAGAAGATAGCAAAGATCATCTCTATGCCAACGACTAGGACGAGGAGTCCAAACACGTCCACCCACTGCATCCTGGGTGGATGCAGCTTTACCAATTATCTGAGTCTGTGGAAAAGAAATGTATGACCATGCAACAAGTTACATGGTATGGATTTATTACTTATGGATAGGGAACAATGGACCAAAGAATCCTAGGATCCATTTAAGTCAGTTCTCCATAGCTGCCTCAGGTGTATGGAGTCATGACTAGTATGCCCTTCTTGCATCACAGCTGAGTCCTCAAAAGGGTTTTCCACTGGGAAAAACTTTGAAAGACATTTACTTCCAGGAAATAGGGACAGGGGAACAAAGGTATGGCTAGTTCTTCCTTAGGAGGCATGTGAATAAGGCTTAAGCTGTTTCAAGTAGCATCTCTATCCCAAGATAATGCACTTCTAGAAAATTCTGTAGTTATTCTAAGAGCTACCGACAAGAGGAAGAGAAGGGGAGAAACTGGGTCAGGGAAGGCTATCCGGGGACCATTGAGCAGTATGTAAAAGATGCTATAAGTCCTAATTCAGCTGGAATATATAACATTTGATAGTTATAAATATAACATAGAAATAAGAGGAAAGCATTTAGATCACAATATCCCATTTTGTCTGTTAAAATGTTTCAGGTAAAAACAATTAGGTGATCTCATGTCTGTTTATTGCAGACCTCGCTGAAAATCATATCTTATATGTTTAGAATATTGAGTCCCATCACTGGGACTGTATCAACCAGCTTATTCCAAATGGAAGGCAACTTGTCAAATAGCCAGTAGCTCAGAGATGTGCTCTAGAACCAGACTGTGGAAATGTACTTTGCCTTCCATTTTTAAAAAAAAATAATTATTTATTTATTGCCAAAGTGATGTACAGAGGGGTTACACTTTCTTTTTTTTTTTTCCAAATTTTTATTATCAAACTGATGTACAGAGAGGTTACAGTTTCATATGTTAGGCATTGGATACATTTCTTGTACTGTTTGTAACCTTGTCCCTCATACCCCCCTCCCTCCCCCCACTTTTACATTTTCATATGTAAAGCCATGGGTACATATCTTGTACTATTTGTTACCTCCTCCCTCATTCCTCCCTCCTCCTTCCTCCTTTCCCTCTTCCCCCATGAGTTGTTCAGATGGTTTACACCAAATGGTTTTCCAAGTATTGCTCTTGGAGTCGTTTGTCTTTTTATCCTTTGTCTCTTGATTTTGATATTCCCTTTCACTTCCATAGTTCTAATACCAGTATATACAGTATCCAAGGTACTCAGATGAAATACAGTGATAGCACAGGGAAAACCACAGGAAGGGGATACAAGAGGATCATCAACAAAAGAAGCTACGGTTTCACATGGCATGTTGAAAGTAATTACAACAGTGATATAACACTTGTTTCCATAACATGGCTTTCATTTCACTTAGCATCATCTTATGTGTTCATAAGGGCATAGCTACTGGGCTCTTGTGATTGTCTGCTGTGACTAGCCTAAACCTGTGCTAATTGTTCCCTATGAGGGAAACCATAGAGTCATGTTTCTTTGGGTCTTCGCCTTCCCTTTGAAAAAGTAGGTAACTTCAATCTACCTACACAGTTTTGAATTATGCAAATCTCCTTTTATTCAAAGCAAATAATATTCAAAGTGGAAACAGTTGGTTCAAGTTCAAAGTGCAAACTTGGTTTTCTAAGACTGGTTTCATTCAATCCAAACTGGGTGCCCAACTCCAATGTTTTCCTCAAATTTATATTTCTGATTCTTTTTGTGAAAAGCTCAAGAGATAAAGTTCTCCTTTTTGGTTACTCTTGCTCTGCATAGAGCCACTAGTATTTTATTTGAGACTGTGTTGTTCTTGAACTCTATGTAACTTTTCTTTAGCAAGTTTCTCTTTGTTAGGTCTTCGAAAGAAGGGAAAAAAGGTTTGATATAAATATCTTTACTGTTACTGTAGTTGTAAACAGAGCGGGCTTTGGAGGTAATGTGCCTGTACCCAATCTGTGTTCATTACTTATTGTTGTGAGACTTTGGAAAAATTGCTCATGTTTAGATTTCCCATTGCTACGAATAATGTGACTCAGTGTAATCACTGGGAAGAGCAAGATGATGTTGTTTTTCAGTGTTGACTATTTGTTTTATTTGGAACCCACTAACTATTTGACCATGGAATATTGAGCCACATGCATAAGAATATTCATGCATTTTACCTATATCCTGATAGCATGCTTGAGTTTGAAGATGAGCCAATGTTTAGCTTGTTTTCTACCATCTCTTCTTTCAACCTGAAATCTCCATGTCAGACATTATTAGTCAATCCTAGCAGTCTTTTCTTCAAAGTCCAGGCTGAAATTCTCATTTTTTAAAATAGACAACTTCCACAAATTAATTGAAATCCTGAAAAAATTTCTTGCCTTTCTGGTCTCAAGATAGTTAGGAACATTGAGACAGAATGTACTTGACAATTTATTGAAGATGGTTTTGAATGTTGGTAACGATAAGCAGATTTCCAAAGGCTTATTTCCTACCTCTTTTTATATCATTTCATCCTGAAAAACAGGCTAATTTCACTACTACAGTACTTGCTAGTTGCGTTCTCCTTTAGAACTAAGTTATATAATGATTTTTAAATGACACACTATATTTCCATCTCCTATTTTGTTTAACTTCTTGTCAAAATACTGAGATTTATTTTGCCTTTGTAATTCATATTGATCCATTTCAAAATGCAGCTAATTTTAGGCTGCCACTCAATGAATTTTATGACATTTTCTTTTTGGATTACTGACACTACCTTTCCCCAAATTGCTTTTGACTCTTATGTATATGGCAATCAATGTAAAATAAAACTCTAATAGGATATAGCAGTGAGTTATATTAGCACTTCTTAGACCTATATATGGTTCCCAAAATGAGAGGGGAAAATTGCCACATCTATAATTTTCTTCTTTCCAAATGTTGATATATTATCCTGAGCTGTAGCATATATTGCAGTTCTTTCCAACAAATAAGTAGAGGAGGAGAAGCATTGAGTTACTGAGTGATAATTTTAAATTACTAGGGCAAGGGAATAATAAAAGGATATAGCTGCACATATGAGAATTTTTGATATTTTTTCCCTGTGGTTGAAGGTCTATCTTTTTACCTTTTTTTTATTTAAGAAATGCTAGCTAATAAGATATTACTATAGAAACACTGTGGGTGTTGGTGTGTCAATTTAGTTAAAAGATGTTTTCTTGAAGAAGGAAAGAAATCTCACATCTTTAGATAAACTTTCCTGCAAAGCTGAAGTTCTACAACAAGTTTTCTTTCAACTAGAAGAAGCAACTTTAAGACTTGGTTGAATGGATGCCCTTGGAATAGAGGCTATTTATATGCAACCTAGAATAATGTAAGCAGCGGTTTTGTTTTTAAGGAAGTCCAGACCCAACCTCTGCATTGGTTGAATGAAGGCAGGGACAAAGCCCCCAGTTAGAAAGACCTTCTCTTTGAGATGCTTGTCCTTGCTTTTAGAAACCAATCTACCCTCCTCAAAGCTACTTCTTTTCAAGTTGGAAGGAATATTTGACAATGAGGTTCACAAACTTTGACTTCTTCAGTAGATCTGGAAGTTAGGCAAAGCAGCTCTCAATATCCAAGGGATATTACAAAAAGCTCTTAGAATTTCAGAGCTCAGGAGCTCTGGAAAGGAAATGTCTTCTACTAGCTTCAAGGCAGAACAATATTTGAAATGTTATGAAAGATGGATGCCATATATCTCTCATGATTTAAAAGCCAGGCTGGTAGACCTTATCACACTTGATATTTGGCTGGTGAATAACCAGAAAAAGAAGTGGCAATGATCGGTTTTATAAATGTTTGCATCAACACAGATAATCTTTATATATTATTTCAAGGGCATCATAGTGATTTAGGGTTGTCACCTGGCTGGCAGACCTTGATACACATTAGATATTATCTATCCCTGTAATTTCTTCTGTGAAGAATTTTTGGCTTTCCCTTCTACTGGCTTCTTTTAATTCTCAGTTACATCAACTCTCACAGATGTTTGGATCCTACTTTCTGGACTTCTCAGTAGAAGAACTTTGTTATAACTTTAAAATTGTAATTATCTATCTGGCAATAAACAGATAAGTTCAGAAGAAGTTATAGGAGTGAAGTGTTCGAATGGGTTGTGATGATTATTTGTGTGATCCCTGGGAGTTGTGAAGAGAAGGTGTGGAGAGTGGTGGGGAGAGGCAAGAAGACTGGCTGGAGTCACTGTGGCTGTCTGATGAGGGACAGCACAAGGAGAATGGGATAGCCCAAGTCAGAGAAACTCAGATAAGATATTGTGGTACAGTCTGAGAACTCATACAGAAGTATGAGTACTGTGTTATCAGTGTATTGGATGTTAAAGCTAAACTTGGCTAAAACTTTAAGAAAAGGAGTGATTACTTATTAAAACTCTATGGAGGCCTTCAATTTCTAAATTTAAAAGACTAGAAGACCACACTAAAATCAATTCACATAGACAGAGAAGTAAACCTTTTAATTGTTAAATAAAACAATCAAAATAAAAAGACAAGTATTAAAATGAGGAAAATATTTACAAATGTTTAAGTTCCTGCAAGCACTATAGAAAAAGAGCCTGTATAAATTATCATAGAAAAATCACCAAGAATGGGGTAGAATAATACAAGAAAAATGAGAAAATTTATAAAAGAACAAATATTATAAGCAAGCATACAGGAAAATGTTTATTATTATCAGTAAAGCTAAATCCATTTTAGAATTTAAAAAAACACACTGAAACAATGATCTGGACAGTGGTGACAATGTAGGCAGAAATTTGGTGAAATCAGCACTCATAATGATGCTAATTTGCATTACATATTAGCATCTACTTTTGGGAATAACTGTTTAGATGAATCTGGAATCATGATTGTACATAGTCTTACCAATGTTTCATTAAAGTCCAAATGATAACATATACTTAGAAAATATGTTTTTGCTAAATCACAAAATAATTTATGTACAATTTGAATTTACCAATGAGATTGTGGTTAATATTCAGTATGAACCATTGTTAATATTACCATCAGCAAATATTATAGAGAATACAAAATAATTCGCTACAGTGAGGATATACTATTTGTGAATTAAAGACATGGTATGTAGTTATATGTGAGTTCAATATGGCTTTGTAGAGTATAAATGTTAAAAAGCTACCAAGTGTTACAGCAATACATTGACAGTTCATGTGCTGGTATGTTCAGGTTACGCATATTTCTGCCTCAATTTTCCTTCACCCCTTCCCTCTAGTTGGGTTGCTTATGTAATTGAAATGAAGTACAGCCACTGACTAGTTATTATGTCTTTATTTACTGTTCTCTTTTTTTGAGCCAAATAAAGCCATACTCCTCCATTTTGCTTCTTTTTGCTTCAGATATACTTTTCTATTATGAGAACCGTCTTGATAAAATTATGATTACAATGATGATGACAAAGTAAACCTTTGAAAGCTTAAATTTCTCAAGCTTCTTTTTTAGGTGTTATCCAGTGCTATCCAGTGCTATAATGTCTTGACATTCTAGTTTTGGGAAAGTCACTGTGGATATATAATTTTCTTCATCTGAAAATGAAGACACTAGTGCATTCTTCAGCATTTTGTAAAACTCAGGTTGATCTCATGATAGTGAACCTATATATAGCCGGCACTCAGTATACACTGACTCCAGTCCTCTAAATGGAAGCACCACCCTACAATCATGAATGTGAATTGTATTTATTATGGCCTTAAAAGTGAGTAAGCATGAAAATCTGTTAGTTTATAGAGCAGAACACTTGGTCTATCACCTTTTGATCCATCACCTTGCATCTTCTTTGGACTTCCCTTGGGAATTCCCTAACATGGATAAATACTAACCAGAACGGAGAAAGAAGTTTTTGGATGCACAGAAAATGCCAGTCAAAAGCATTGGACAATTCAGTCCTGACACCAGTGTATTTTCTTAAGTCTTTACTATCAACCATCATTTGCACATAATATGATAGGTAATTTAGCACATCATTCTATTTTTTGAAAAAATTGATGGTTAAGGTTTTTTTGTGGTAAGGCTTAATCGATAGTTTTGTTTCCAAGTGGTTGCATGAAAGTCACTCTTTTCATTCTTCAATGTATCTTGTACAAGAGAATAGAGTAGAATTAGTATGGATGCATGGAAGCAGATCCCTGTGTCTATAAGAATCATCATCATCATCATTGTCATCATCATCAGTAGTAGTACTAGTATTAGTAGTATAATTCTGGATAATCATCTTGGAGAGGTCTATGGCTTCTCATTGCTTCCTCCTGGCCATATGTGGGAACTAATAGTTCATTGTTTTCAGGTACAATATATTTTAGTGAAGTATAAATTTTCATAAGGCTATTATCAATTTCTCTCAAATTCCAAATGTCAAGTAAAGATATGAAGGTCCCTCTAAAGTGAGAGATATGTGCCAGGAAGTTTTTCTTTGATCTTAAGAAAATCAACACGAACAATCATAGCTTGGAAATAACAAAGTTCCCTTTATCTACCATATATCTATCTATATTGCTATATATATATAGCAATATACATACATATACATACATATATGTACATATACATATATGTACATATGTACATATACATATATACATATATACACATATATACATATATATGTTCCATATAAAGCACATACATTTTTTATACCATCTAAAACTTTTTATGGCACAATTACACTTTTTTTTGCTGTGTGTTCTATTCTCTTGTCTCATAACTGCTTATCTCTTTATCCAAGCCATAAATCCATCAAAGGTGGGATTAGAGCTGTTCCCCATTGAGGAAGCCCTGATAGTACTGGCTAGTTTAATGCCTAAGTATATGAACATGGAGAAATAAGATTAGGTCTCATATTTTGCCTGGTTCTAGTACCTTTTTGAGTATGGTAAGGGCATGTCCTCAAGTTCCCTTACCTATAGACTGGATATAGAAAAGTCAAATGCAAAGTTTCTGTTAAGGGGGCTGTCAATATGGCCTAGTGGCAAGAGTGCTTGCCTCATATACATGAGGCCCTGGGTTCGATTCCCCAGCACCACATATATAGAAAATGGCCAGAAGTGGTGCTGTGGCTCAAGTAGCAGAGTGCTAGCCTTGAGCAAAAAGAAGCCAGGGATAGTGCTCAGGCCATGAGTCCAAGGCCCAGGACTGGCAAAAAAAAAAAAAGTTTCTGTTAAACATTAAATGTGATAAGGTATTTGCCACACAAGAGTCATTCAGAAAACGTTAGACTTCTTTTTATTATGATTATGTTGGAAAAAAAGAATAACTTACATAAATTCTCTATATTGGAATAAATTATGCTGTATATTTGTTCTATTCAAAGGACAATAAGACCCAGCAAATACAGTAGTACTGAAAGGCTGTTCTTACATTGAGTATGTGGTGTTTAATGAATCACAATGGAGTTTACCTTTTGATTTCATAGTAATGATGAGGGTTTTCTATCTCCCTCGTTCTTTTTCGTTAACATATGGTTATTAGCAGACCTATACCCCTATATGCGGTCTTTTATGTAGGTGCTACAGGTAGAAGCTAGTGAGTTCATTACAAATGCCTGAGTCACTGGGCTTGTTTTCTTTATTGATGATGTTAAATTATGCTGCATAATGAGGCATCTGTTCAGAATAAGAATCCAAATCTGATGGAGTCTGGACAACTGGACATCCATTCAACCCAATTTGGCCAGCTCTCTGTGTCTAGACAGGGATGGATAGGGGCACTAAGTCATTGAGCCCAAACTTCCGTAACATTGAATTCATTAGGTGTTTGTACATAATTCAGTTCAGAATCCAGTTCTTTAATTTTGAGCAGTTCTTTTCCTGATAGGAGCTCTGGCCTCATCCTTTTCCCTTTTAAATATAAGTCTGATTTAATGATGTTAGGTTAGTTTATATCTCATTCTTGAGTGAGCATGGTGTTACCCAAAACATTGTCTGTCTACCAACTTTCCTTCACCCAAGTTAGAAATTGCTGACATTCAGAGCACATTTCTAGGTGAGTGCTATTGGTACATGTGCCATTTTTCAGGCTCTTAAAATACCCTTGTGTACTGGCACTTGGGTGTGGGGGTGGAGGGAGAGGGGAGAGCCCTGCTCATGATATTTCAAGGCTAAGACTCATGTTTGACAATTTGAGTCTGACTTTTTCAAAAACTCTAATAAAGCTTTCTGATATTTTCTTTTCCCCAGCTAGTTTGCCTCTAATACTACAAAAATATGAAATCTACTAGAACATAGGTCTCATAAAGGCCAATTTTTGTGTTTATTTGCTCACACATGCTGACAAGTGCACATGTTATGTGCTCTTGATGAATAATAATGTGCTCTTGATGAAGGAACAGGGCCTGAAAGAAAGAGGGGGGGCGGAGGAGAGGAGAGAAGAAAGAGGGAGAAGAGGGTTCCAATTTATTCTTGTTCCATTGAACTTCCTCTTACACAGAGACAGGAAGGCTAAAGGCATGTAAGGAAGAGAGATAGAGGTTCAAGGTCAGGTCCATCATGGAGAGTCATCATCAGGGCTGCTTTTCTGGGATTGTTGAGAGGAAGTCTGGGAAGCTGCTTCATTTTGGGCTTTGCTTCAGGATCTTCTTGTCCCTTCCATGGGATGTATTCTTAAAAATGTCCTGATTATGAATTCCTTTATGTGGAAACTTTTCCTCTCTTTATCTGTCTTGGATCTCTTCTCATTTCGCTGGAATCTGGACCTCCTTGCTTCACAGATATTTCTAATGTATGACCATAGGCAATTTTCTCCTCAGAGATTTTATTGTACTTCACAGCTTAACATGCATTGAATTTAAACTAAACATTTTTCCCATGTAAGATGTAGTATATGAAGACAAGGAGAATATAGATTGTGCTTCCAAGGGGGTCATGGTATATAAGCCTTATTGAAGTTTTTCTTTATAAACTTATGTGAATTCCTCGTATAAGTATCAATATCACATTTGTAAATATAAACACACACATTTCTCTGAATAGAAAATGGAATCACTTGAGTGTATTACATTGGAGGAAAGAAAAGACTTACAGTAAATTGACGAATTTCTCCTAAGCCCTTCTCGGCCATGTCAAGTAAGTTCATAATACATGTTTCTTAAACATAGATCCCTCATCTGTGTAAAGAAAGCAGCAATATGTCCTCTATATAAACTAGTTGAGTGAGTAAAGCATTTCTATATGAATGAGAATCAACATTAATGCATTTGTGACTCATAGTATAGGCCTTTGTTCTGGGAAGAGGGCTGCATTGGATAAGCGAGGGCTCATTAATCCGAAGCAGAAGAGGCAGTTCAGTCTTGGTGATGTTACTCATTCTGTGGGCATTTTTTTGGCGTCTATCCAAGCATGTATTAGTCAGTCTTACTTTCCCCTTTTGGAATTAAATTTCTGCTTATTGTCAGACATGTAGTTTGGGTGAACTAATTGTAGCCCAGCCTCTAAGACACTTCCAGGGGATTGTTGGGAATACTAACTTAGTTAAGTATACCCAAAGCACCTAGAATAATGATTGCCTGGCATTTGGTAAGTGTTGTATTTTTATTGTTACATAAAGCTATATTTTCTTTGCTTATGAGTAATTATAAGCTACTATAAAACATTGGAATAAATAACATGCTGGTATTTTATCAGGAACTTCAGAGTCTCTCATTTATGAACTCATTTAACCACCTAGCCCATCAGTTTTTATGATGCATCCAGTCCATGTATTGTGCTACCTTTCTCATCTTTCAAAGTCAAGGAGAACATGATTTATGTGTTCTTGAAGCCTAGAATACATGTCTCTCTCTTTAGATCTTCACTCACCGCAAAGGTCAAAATGAGTGTACTTGGTGCAAGAGAATTAAATTTGCATAGTTGTAGTGGGGAAATTGCTCATTTTTCCTAGGGATGACTCAATTGATGCAGTTGGACAGCTTGATAACTTTTATGTTTTGTAGGATTCCCTCCTTCCATATGTCAGAGGGAAATATGAGGGAGAAAAAGGAAGTTACAACTCATCACTTGACTTATGTAACTGTAAACCCTCTGTACCTATCCTTTACAATAAAAAGAAAACTTTTTTTTAAAAAGGAGCTCTTAAATATAGGTTCAGTTGTTCAAGGGATATTTGTAAACGTGAGGCAGGTAAGTAACACCAAACCATCACCACTTTCAATTATATCACACACTCTCCACAAAACATTTTTTATTCCCTGTGGAGAAATATGTCTTTTTTCTACTTTATTTTTATGGTCGAATATAAAAAAGCAGCAGCACATTTGACTTTTTAAATCATAACGGTATGTTGGAGAAGTATAGATTTAAAAGGTATGTAAGTAAAGCTGTCTGGGTCTCTTTTTCCTCCCTAATCACCTTTCTTTAGTTCCATCACTCTATGTAATGTATTGGGAAGAGATGAGCAGTGATTGTAGGGTTATGAAATGGCCTAGAGTATACCACTTTACAATTTCAGAAATTAATTTATGAGTATATAAGTACCTTGCATTACTGTTACTACTCTTGTCCCATTTCACTGTGGACACTCTTTAATCAGCCCAGATTGTTTCTACATTGGGGTGGGGGGCTTTACTTATCATAATTGTAGATATTACAAGCGTGAGCTACATTTCTTTTTTTAAATTTTTATTGTCAAACTGATATACAGAGCTGTTACAGTTTCATATGATAGGCATTGGATACATTTCTTGTACTGTTTGTTACCTCCTCCCTCATTTCCCCCTTCCGCCTCCCCCTTTTCTTTCCCCACCATGACTTGTTCAGTAGATTTACACTAAACAGTTTTGCAAGTATTGCTTTTGTAATCATTTGTCTTTTGTACCCTGTGTCTCTCGATTTTGGTATTCCCTTTCAGTTTCCTAGTTCTAATACAAGTATGCTCGGTTTCCAATGTACTCAGATAAGATACAGAGATAGTGCAGGTAAAACCACAGGAAGGGGATACAAGAGGATCATCAATTATAGAAGCTACGGTTTCACATGGCATGTTGAAGGTAATTACAACAGTGATATAACAGTCTTTTCCATACATGGAGTTCATTTCACTTAGCATCATCTTTTGTGTTCATAAGGGTATAGCTATTGGGCTCATAAGTGTATAACTATTGGGCTCTTGTGACTGTCTGCTGTGAGTAGCCTAAACCTGTGCTAATTATTCCCTATGAGGGAGACCATAGAGTCCATGTTTCTTTGGGTCTGGCTCACTTCACTTTGTATAATTTTTTCCAAATCCTTCCATTTCCTTACAAATGGGGCAATGTCATTCTTTCTGACAGAGGCATAAAATTCCATTGTGTATATGTACCACATTTTCCTGATCCATTTGTCTACTGAGGGGCATCTGGGTTGGTTCCAAATTCTAGCTATGACAAATTGTGCTGTGATGAACATTGTTGTGCTGGTGGCTTTAGTGTGTTCTTGCCTGTAATCTTTTGGGGAGATGCCCAAGAGTGGGGCTGCTGGGTCATAGGGGCGCTCTATGCTTAGCCTTCTGAGGAATCTCCATACCATTTTCCAGAGTGACTGAACAAGTTTACATTCCCACCAACAATGAAGTAGGGTTCCCTTTTGGCCACATCCCCTCCAACATTTGTCATTGTTAGTTTTCTTGATATAGGACATTCTTACTGGGGTGAGATGGAATCCCAATGTTGTTTTGATTTGCATTTCTTTTATGGCCAGTGATGTCGAGCACTTTTTCATATGTCTCTTGGACATTCTCATTTCCTCATCAGAGAAGTCTCTTTTTAAGTCTTTAGCCCACTTTTTGAGGGGGCTATTGGTTCTTTGTGGTTTTGTTTTGGAGGAATGTAAATTTTTTTAGTTCTGCACATTTCTAGAGTTGAGACTCAGCAAATGTTTGCAGAAGGAATGAATATTCATCCCCCTTTCTAACCCTTGATCAGGCTTTGAATTTGCATGGAAGGACATTCCAGTGACAGCTCTGGAGGACTGCAATGAGTGGTTGGGTGGACAAGCTATATCCTTTTCTCATGCTTTTAGGAAAATCTTGCTTCTATGATTCTCTTCCTGAATCCAGAAGAAGTGAAAGGTATGTAAAAGTGAAAGGTATGTACATAGTTTGCCACAAAGCCTTTTTTTTATTTGTAAAATACCTTTCTGAATACTGCATTTGGAATCTATTTTTGTTACCTATTAGCACTCTGAATTTAGGCATTACTGGAGAAGGCTCCATTTTCTTCATGATCACAGTGAGAAACCATAGGTTTCCTACCCCCAAACCTCCATGAGAGAACAGGACACTGAAACATCTAAGAACTCCTCGCAGTGTATATTGCTCATAACATACATAACAAAAAGACCTTCTTGTTTTCAAGGAAGGACTCTGTTATGGATCGGATGCTGGTACAACTCTAAATTTCACATATTAAAATCCCCAAACCCCAATATGATGATATTAGGAAGTAGGCCTTGAGGAAATGAATAGGTGAATAAATACTCTGATTTTATGTGGTCCTGTGAGGTTAATCATCCACAAGCCAGGAAGCCCCTCATCAGACACCAGATAATGCTGGCAATCTTGATCTCGTACTCCTCATCCTAAAACTGTGGGATATACTTTATTGTGTTTAATCCACCCATCTGTGCTGTTCCTCCCCTAATTTCTGCTTGGAACATGGATCAGGTATCTGTAGAAAGAGCCAGTGGTACCAGGAGGACTATGCCATAACCAAAGATGAGAGAAGAGGGAAATGGGAAGAGACTGGGCTTAGGCAGACATCTCTGAACCTTCATATGAGCCATTAACTGCTGCCTTCCTTCATATGATGTGAGCCAAAAAGGCTTCCTACTCATTCAGTCTATTGCAATGCAATGTGCCGTTCTTCAGAGCCAAAAACATGAACATAACTGGTATAACCTGTTGTGAGAAAACAAGGTAGTTTACACTGCAATAAGTGGATGACATGGTAATCTTAGTGGCAATACATAAAAGGAATTTCCTTTTTCCTTGTGGTGGGCCTGATGGGGAGATGATATTCTCTAAGGAGATGATAGCTAGGCATTAGCTTAGCATTACCAATACCTGGTCTCTTATGGCAATTCCATGTCAGCACAGGCTGCCACATCACCAAGGTAGGAGAAGGAATACAGGCCAGAGATGAGAGCAAGCTCAATTATATACTCTGAAAAGAAGCGGCATTTCATGTCTGCATTTATTTCACTGGCCGAATTAAATCACGTGGTCAGGATTCACCTCAAGAGTAAAGAAAAGAACATTAACTCTACACACATTGAAAGAAGAACAGTGTTAACTAATATCTGTTGCACATTTGAAAACCCAAAGAATAATGTTACTGGGAAAAATAACCAGATAAGAATATGAGGGTTTGGTAAAAATAAGAATGCAAAAATTTAGACTTATTTCAGTGCTTCTATGACAAAGAATGCCACATCCTCACCTTTCTTTATGGCATTAGTAGATCACTTTATTCCTTTGTCATGAAAGCAGGTGTGATAGACACAAGGCACAGCATTATGAAGCTGTTAGACCTTCTCATTGACTCACTGGCTATTTCCCATGAACACTCTTGATTTTTCTTCGCTAAACTTTGAATCTGCAGTGATTTTAAAGATGGACTGAGAAGAAATGATGCTGATCTGTAATTGCTCAGGACACATTCCTGCTGCTCTCCCAGCAGGTCCTTCTGTGTAACTAGTTTCCTTGAGATTTTTTTTTTTTAAGTGCTGGTAAGTTTAGTAAATAGCATTGCGTCGAATCATGACTCAGAGCTTCCATGGAACTTTTCATGTGGACACAGTACAGAAGTTGGTGGCGTCCTAGAGGGTAGATGGCTTCAACTGTGGAATTATTAGCCAAGAAAATGTGCCTTTCTATCTATAGTACTTGCTGGGGTCATCATTCACATTCGGTGAGCATAACAAGGAAGTAAGGCAGGCATGGGGAATAACAGCCCTATTCCAAGGTTAGTCTACCACATAGAACAATGTGTGGTGCTGATCTTTAAGTTGATGGAAGATATTTCAAGCCTTGCTACACAGCTTCAAATTTAGTGGTTTATTCTTCTCCTCTTTATATATCTCAGTTTTCTTATCTGTACAATGAAAGGAGGTGACCTCATGTATCTTACAAATTTTCTGGGAGAACTGATTTTATTTTTTTGACTTCTGGGGATGGACCCAAGGACCTTGCCACTTTCAAAGCAAACCCTCTATCTCTAGCTACATCCCCAGTGAGGATTGACAGAAGAAACTTGGGATTTACCAGTGCATGTGGGTTTCTTCTTCCTCAGGCAGGAATGGTGAGTAAAGTGTTTTCAGGATCAGAATAATGTTTTTTAAATCAAGAGTTTACAAGTAGTACTGTATCACATTAAAAAGAGTCTACACATCAGAAAACCCCAATGATCAGTATCAAGAGATAAACCAAGCCCTCCTGCCTGTAATCTTTGATACTTGGGAAGCTATGATCTGAGAATTGTGGTTTAAAGCCATACTGGGCTGTGTGTTTGTGTGTGTGTGTGTGTGTGTGTGTGTGTGTGTGTGTGTGTTCATATATATGTGTCATCTATCTAATCTATTTATTGTCTATCTAATTCATCTATAATTGATCTATCAAGTCTTCTTTTGTCTATTTACTCTGTGTATCTACAAAAATAGTCCAGTGGAACCCTCTACCAATGCTGTGTGAGAAAAGTGGAGGGAGTGGGAAGAGAAATGAAGTGAGACTATGGTAGTGGAGATGAATTTGTTCAAAGGGTAATGTGCAAGCAAATGTATGCAGGTATCAGAGTGAAACTTCATACTACAAATGTATGCTAATTCAAAAATAAAAAAGAACAAAGTTCTGCTCTAAATGTTCATCTTTTAAAGTACATTTTACTTTATTAAAATGTTTCAGTTAAAAGGAAAACCTACTTCTCTTTTTAGAAGTCTTTAGAATTCTATGCCACAAAGATTAACATCAGAATTTTCTTTTTGGAGTGCTTTCTAAATCCTGAGTTATAATACAGAGAGAAAAATATTTGATTGGTCTTTGAAACCGTTCTATCTAATGGAGGCTATGGACATTGGTATGAGAAAAGAGCTGTGAATTCAGGTCAAACAAAGACACGAGAAAATATAAGCAGGTGACTTACAAGCAGGATGGATATCAAAAGGAATGATGACCCTAAAGGCTTCAGATGTGGTCCTGGCCACATTTAAGTGCAGTGCCATATATTGGGTCAGACATACTATGTTCTGATTATGGCTATAGAAAAGACCAAGGTGTGGAGAGGAAGAACAGTTTGAGGACAATAAAAATTATCACTAAGAAAGAATGAGCTATGCTAACACACTTGGGACCACAACTATGACTACCATCCGTCCATTTAATTAGAACTATTTACTGTATGTTGAGTGAGTGTTGCTATGGTTTAAGTAAGGTTTGAATGTCTTCAGCTTCAGTTGTCAAACTTTAATCCCCACTCAGAGCTATTAAGATTAGATAAGGTTATTGATGTAGAGCTCCATGACCAAATGCTAGTGGCTTTATAGGAAGAGGGAGAAAGACACGAGCGCGCGCGCGCACACACACACACACACACACACACACACACACTGTGTCAGGTGTCAGGGTTTATGATGCCCTATAATTCCTCAGGACTTAGCCAGCAAGAAGGCTATCATGGAACATTTCTGTTTAAACCTGGACAAAACCATAAACCAAAATAAACTTCTTTTAGTAACTTACCCAGTGTGCACTAATGTGTTCCTAGCTACAGAAAATGGCTTGCTACAGGGGGCATGCTGAGTGCTTTATCGTTGTTGCCTTATTTCATCTTTAGATTAACCTTATTTGACAGTTCCCAGCATCAATCCTCCTGAATAGACAAAGACTCTGTAGCTTCTTAAGCTTAAGTAACTTCTTTTAGGAAATGTGTGGTCACTCCATGGTTTGAATCCAGCTTTCAGGATCAGGAGTTATTTCTCCACTCACTACCATCAACTTTGTCTTGCTGTATGATCTCTGTGTTAATAAGGTTACAAGTTGATTTTGACTTCCTAAAAGATCTGCAGAGATCAGAAATGAAAGAGAGTAAAGGAATGAAGTTGGAGCTGTTGAAAGAGGACATAGGTACCAGAGGTTTAACAAGATAAAATTGTCCTGTGGTGGTCTCTGGTTTTTCCAGAGGATCCTCAAGCTCTGTCTTGCTTCAGAGTTGTTGGTCAATTCTTTGGCTACTCTTTTGGCCCTGGATTTCACTATGGCATACTTAAAACCAATGCAAACTGTTTCTCTGAATATGATTTAAAAGTAATGAAAGATAAGGACAGAAGCTGATGATTTTAGAATAATACGATGTTGTAGGTGTGCCTTTCCTTTCACCTTCAAATGCAAGGTACAGAAGGAAAACAGACATAATGCCTCTGGAGCTTGTCTGCAGTCAACAACAAAATTCTAGAAACTGGAAGTCATTTCCTTGCAATGTAAATCTTGTACATACGTTCTTATATTCACAAGCATCATGATTCTTCAAATCCCCAATGAATGCTAAGTATTTCCAATTTTCTGTGCCATCTACTGCTTTCATATATGCCACTGTTCTGATCCTGTATTTCCTCCTTCACAATTTTCCCCAAGACTTCTATCCTGAATCTACATGCACTTGTCCTTCCCCTCTATCCCTTCCCTGAATCACCAAACTCTGATGGAGTTAGATCCTTTTTATAGGTAACCCATCAACACTGGATGAAGATGGGCAGTATAGCTGTTTTCACATGTGCCGTGGAAAGCACTAGAATTGCACCAAGGGACCAGCCTGCCATTTTGACATGCAAGCCATCAGTTTCTGATTATCCAAGGAGTCATGAAAGATTATTGGTTTAAATTCAATTTTGCACTGGAGAATGTTCTTAATGTAGACAGGCTCACAAAATCAGCTCTCAATAATGTTCAAATGTTTACCGAGGGACCATTTTTAGCCTATAGAAGTAAATCAGATTCAGTAGTACAGAAAGGAGAATTCCCAGTAGGATAAACAGAAGTTTCTTTCTCTTATACAAAACACAGTATGATTGTTTTAAGCCAAATTCCTACAGCTCATAATCACTTCTCATAAGCTTCCCTAACCTGTGCACTACTGCAGTCTTCTTCAATGCAGAAGGCAAATGTTCATTAATTGGAAGCCAGACGGAAAGTTTGATAGAATTTACTATTGTGCCCCAAAGAATACTGTTTAAGAAATATAGCTGATGTTTGGGAAATGGAATGCATACTTTGAATGCAATACTTTCTTGCTCAGGTTTAGCATAACCTTTTTCATTGTTGTTTTGAACAACAGTCAAGTTGCAACATTTACGAGTCTCCTCACCATTTTAAGGTAAGAACTTGCAGATATTTCTAGTATTATGCACACAACTTTTTAAGAAAGGAAGAATAAAAATACTTTTTGAAGAGGGGCTTATGTTAGGGAACACACTGTATATCACTGGAATTGAAAGAAAAATAAACTTGGCTTCATTTACTTTCCCATTTATATAAAAAGGGGGATAAACAGGAACTCATCTATAGTTTAGTGGTCCCATAAAATGGAAGGATTTATAGGTTGGCTGAGGTATTGTGATCATATATTCTTGATTTTATAGAATAAACTGTAGCAATAGTGATTGTAATAAAAGAAGCCAGACATGACTACAATATCAGAATCAGCAGAAACCTCACTGTGGCCCATGATCCAATAGTTTGTCTTTGTCCTTTTATCTTTGTTCCTAACATGTAGCCATAAAGAACATATTTATGTTTCATGTTTAAGGCCTCAACTGATAATGTTATGTCAACTATGCATGTCTTCTCATTACAAAAAAATACAGTTAAGACATTGTTAGGGCACATTACTTAACCACAACTCCCTGAATCTCTCTTGAGAGTAAATAATGCCATGTGACTAATTTCTCTGGCCAGAGATATAGGCAACTGGCAGAGATATATTCAACTTCCCCAAATGTCCTATAAATGAAGAGGCATGCATGCCCTCCTTGGTTCTTTCCTACTTGCTGATATTCCCACATTCACATTTTAACCAAATATTGAAATACCATCTGACCAGCTGTGAAAAGGCTGATGCCCTAAGCTCCCGAATGAACTCCAAGCTATTCTCTTCCCAGCTCTTGCCTCTGGTGTAGCCATTAGTCAGATAGAACTAACTCTCAATGCAGGAACCAGACTATCTACAGGATTTCACCCTATCCCACAGCTGGCTTCTGTTCTTATTGGTCAGGCCTTGCTATAGGTTTTACATATAGAATCCCATATGTACAAAGCATAAATTATTTTGAATATAGAAGCAGCAGAAAGGATTGAACAAATGCTGATCATGATTTGAATGTAAAATCCAGGGGACTTGGTAACTGGTTAGATGTGAAAATGCAGAAAAGGAAGAGTTAAAAATCTGGGGTTTTAGTTTGTAAGTAGATAGTTGGTAATGTCATCTTGTGAAAAGAAATTGAAATTGCATAAACTCAGAGAATAGAGATATGTAATTTGATTTTAGGGATTTGATGTCATCTTTCCTCCCTCCCTCCCTCCCTCCCTCCCTCCCTCCCTCCCTCCCTCCCTCCCTCCCTCCCTCCCTCCCTCCCTCCCTCCCTTCCTTCCTTCCTTCCTTTTTCCAGTCCTGAGCCTGGACTTGGGGCCTGAGTATTGTCCCTGGCTTCTTTTTGCTCAAGGCTAGCACTCTATCTCTTGAGCCACAGTGTCACTTCTGGTCTTTTCTATTTATGTGGTGCTGAGGATTTGAACCCAGGGCTTCATGAATGCTAGGCAAGCACTCTACCACTAAGCCACATTTCCAGCCCCTTGGATGTCATTTTTGACATCCACATTGAAGTTGTCCAGAGCTGGTTGGAGAGGGTAGAGAGCCAGTAGATGTTTAAGAAGAGACACTCAATGAAGAAGTTACTTGTTTGAGAATAACATTTACTGGACTCCATGGAATAAATACATCCTTACTATGTCCAAATTTAAGATCTCAGTGTGTCACTTTTGATTTTTTTTTCTAAACCCTCAAGGCTTACTTTGGCCAATTTTGCACAATTAAAGGGAACTACATTGCATTTAGAGCACTGTGATGTGCTCTTTCATTCACCATTGTGTTAGAATGGCTACATGTTGATTTGCAGGGCATTAGTTCATTTGCCACATTCTGAAACAATAGCAAAATAGATGGACCTCCTTTAGATTACTATTATGTTCATTTTGGCTCTGTATGTGATCATCTGTCCTTCATCTATCTCTCTCTCTTGCCATGTTTGACATTTGGGATGAAGTCATTTCCACGGTTGTTCCTTTCTTACCTCAGGGCTTGCTATTACTCATGTAATATTTGGGTAATGTCTTCTACTCCATTCTTCAACTTCTTGTACATTTTGCATTCTATTATTATTATTATTATTATTATTATTATTATTATTATTATTTTGCCAGTACCAGAGTTTGAATTCAAGACTTCAAACTTGCTCAGCTAGAACTCTCCCAGCTTTTTGCTGGTCATTTTGGAGACAGAGTCTTGCAGACTTTTCTACTCAAGTTGGACTGGAACCATTGTCCTCTGACTCTAAGTTACTGAGTAGCTAGGTTTACAGGTGTGAGCCACTGGCGTCCAAGACTGGATTATGTTCTTTCATGTATTTAAGTTGATGTCTCCTTAATTCTCACCTTGATAACTTAAAAAGCTCATTTAGACAAAAGAAGACTTGAAGATGTAAAGCAATTGTTTCTTACTTTTGGTTGAGAGATTATGGGTTTTATTTAGAAATGTAAGATATTAAAGAGGAAAAACTAAGAACTCAGCTACCCTGATATTTGAAAGCTCACATTTTAACTTTTTAAATGTGAATTCCTTAGTGCATTTAATATAGGATTGAATTATAAAAAATAATTTTACACTGCTGGGCAGATGTAAATCTATTAAATAGGAAAATAAACTTTCAATTATATTTTGAAAGACAGTAGCTCTTTCCATAGCTTGCTTATTATTATTAGTAACACTAAACTATTCCCCCAGGGAATGATGAAATAAATTGTCATAACTTTTATATTGGTAGCATCTTTGACTGAGGAGTAAATCAATACAGAGAAGATACAGAGGAGAATTCAGCAAAAGCACAATGAAAACATCACTTTAAATATTTTCTAAAAATCTTAGGAAAGGATTGTGTTGTGTGGGTGTTCCAGGTTTCAAACTCCTAAATAGAAAGACCTGTAACATACCAACTGTTGTGTGGGTCCTGAACTTTTTCTGTTTGTGTTTCACATTCAGATGGTTCCAGGACTGTGTCATAAGCCATCAGTGACGTGACAACCCTGCTAAGCTTGATTGCCAGTTATGAGGTGCTTGTGGATCAATGAAATGAAACGAATTGAACATTAGACTTAAAAGAAAAATGCATCCCATTTTAATCGCTTATACTTGAAACATGGAAAATAATAACTAATAAAAATAACATGTTCTTCCTGGTCAATGTAATTTCTTGCCATAAGTATCCAGTGACTTTTCATGTTATAGACAAGTTTGCAAAACGGAAAGAGATATATTCTTTTTTTTTAAATTAAATTTTATTGAAAAGGTGATGTACAGAGGGTTTATTTTTACAAATGTAAGGTAGTAAGTACATGTCATCTCGAACTTGTTATCTCTTATGTGCTCATATGGACATAGTTATTAAGCTATTGTGATCCTCCCTTAGGAATATCCCAGGCATATACTAATTACCAATGAGGGAAAATATAGTCTATGTTTCTTTGGGTCTGGCTCACTTCACTTAGTATGATTTTTTTCCAAGTGTTTCCATTTCCTTACAAAAGGGGCAATATAATTCTTTCTGATAGAAGCATGACACTAAGCAAAATGATCTCCAAAACATGGAAACAAGTAGTTTATAATTGATGCTGTTATTTTTAATGTACTATGTGAAATTATTTCTTTTTTTCTTCTGTTTATCTTCACTATGATTTGTCCCTGTTGTCACTGTATTTGATTCTGGTACCCTGGGTATTGTAGATATGTTTATTGGAACTAGGGAAGGGAAGGGGAACCTCAAAATGGTGAGACAAAGGGTAAACGGCAAACCAATGAAACAGCAATACTTACTAGACAATGCTATAAACTAACTGTACAACGGGGGGGGGCATTCTGGAGGAGGAAGGTGGGAGAAAAATGAGGGAGGAGGTAACAATTTGACAAGAATTGTACTCACTACCTTACATATGTAACTGTAACCCCTGTGTAAATCACCTTGACAATAAAAATAATTTTTTTTAAAAAAACTTGTTACCTTCTCCCTCATTTTCTCCCCCCTTCCCTTAATCCCAATCCTCCCCCCAAGATGTACAGGTAGTTTTCAATGTATTAAAGAGATATATTCTTGAGACATAAACTAGCTAACATTAAGAAATTATTTCAACCCCAAGTTGTTTTAGGCATACTAGAAATGGAAACATTATGGTTATTTCAGGAAGATTCTGGTTACTATAGTTATGAAATCTTGATGATTTCTGACTTAAGAGTTTTTTAGGTATTTTCTGGTTTTAAGGAAATATTAAATGAATTCCTTGGATAATACGAATCTGAAGAATTATCAGAGATATGAAGTCTAAAGCTCATCAGAGGTTAAAGGAAAGAGTTTCTAGGGTAGACTGTGATTCACTCAGATGACTTGTGTGCTGGGATTACCTCTAAGACCATTCTGGAAGGGAAGCTTCATGAAAAACTCATAGAGATTGCATTCAGGTAAAGTAAAAATAGTTTGTTTGAATTTCTTTTTTCTCCAACATGATGGTCACTTTGACAGATTATTTCCCAAATTCAATCATGTAGTTTTATTGTAGAGAAATCAGCATTTGATGAGTGGATAAGCTGAAAGAAATCAAAATACCATCTCTTCTCTCTCCTCCCTCGTTCCTTCCCTCCATCTCCTCTTAAATGTCTTTCATTGTTTAAGTCAAATTTGAAAAGAGCTATTCAACTGTTTGGCAACATGCTTCCCATTCTCTAGGACAAGAAGCTCCACCGTTTTCTTCTTCTCTCGCTTCCTTGGAAGACAATCAATGTATCACTCAGGGCTCATATGGGCCTTGGAAAGACTGCTGAGATAGGCCTCACACTGTGTCAGGCAGAGTTGCAGGTTTTTCATTCACGCATGGGAAGGAACAATATCTTACCCAATTTTATATCCCCAGATCTCATCCTAGTGACTGGCTCTCAAAGCTGGTTCCTCATAAATGCAAAAAAAAAAAAATGATTGACACCCTGTTATCTCATAGTGTATCCTAGATGGCCAAGAATTAACTCTGTAGGCCACAAATTTAAGATTTTCTGCCTCATCTTTCTAAGTGCTAGGCTTACAGTATATATCACTGTACCTAGTTTCATTCCCAATTTTTACCAATAAGCTTTCAAGAATTAGATACACTCTTAAGAGATCCTTAAAGCTGAGCCCCTGATATAAAATCTGTTTGTTTGTTTTTTGGTCAAGAAAGAGTTTTTTCTATTTGGATATGACAATTCCCTTCAGGAGATGAAAGGGCATTGTGGCAGTTATGGCTGCCATCTGTGAGCAAGAATAAATAAATATAAAACTATTATGACAGATAGTTAAAGATAGCTTGTAAAGGCCATGTATTGTCAGGGAATAATATCCATATAGTTGGATTTTTTAAGAAACTTCCTATTTGCATACACCTAGAAAAAACACATTTATAATTTATTAGTTAAATGAAGCTTGTGAGTCAGATGATTGTGGGTAGAGACAGAGGTAAGTACTTATGCCTGCAAAATGCCCCTCAGCCAGGCATCAGCTGATAGCATGCCAGTTAGTTGGTTAGCTCGGACATTTAAAAGGAATCTGCTGTAGGTAAGGAAAAGCATAGGAAGCTGAGGCAAGTTTAAGGGACATGGCGTTGTGATCCCCTTCCTTCCTCAGCAAGCTATCAGTTAGAGAATGCTGTTTAGGTGAAGAAATAAAACAAGTATTGCCTAAAAAGCAATTCTTGAAGAGTGAAGTTATTTCATCTGTCATTGCCTCTGTTGTAAAACAGACCCTGTTATTTGATTAGCTGTGCTTCAGTGCTGCATAAGAATCATGTTCTATTATCATAGTAGTCAATGAACAGGAACAGAGTATAGAGCAAGACATCACCAATATTCCTTGAGCGTAGGAGAAAAGGCAGGCTTCTATAGTTACCATGAGGTAGAGCTTAACTAAGGAAGCTATAGGGATAGTGAAGGGATTTGAAGTTAGTTTTCACCTGCATGGGAAGGACCTTGGGAGAAATTCTCCAGCCTACTGTCTTCTGCACAAAGGCCAAAGGAATGAAAATCAATTGAATAAAGACGGAAAAATCTTTAGAAGAATCATTCTATTTGAGACAAGTATTAAGTCCACTGAAATTCCAAGATAATTTCTTCATTTACCCCTAATAAAATATGTACATACATTTTTTTCTTCTTTGTATAATGCTTATCCTAACTATAATAGTAATCATTTCACTGGCTGGAAATGGAAGGACTTGGAAAAGATTATACTAAGTGAAGTGAGCCAGACCCAAAGAAACATGGACTCTATGGTCTCCCTCATAGGGAATAATTAGCACAGGTTTAGGCTAGTCACAGCAGAGGATCATAAGAACCTAATAGCTATGCCCTTATGACTGCATGAGATAATGCTAAGTGAAATGAACTCCATGTTATGGAAACGACTGTTATATCACTGTTGTAATTACTTCAACATACCATGTGAAACCTGGGCTTTATTTTGAATGATAAAAATATTCTGGAATTATTTAGATGCCATGATTGCACAACATCATAGAGATGCTAAAAGCCATTGAAGTGTGTGTGTGTGTGTGTGTGTGTGTGTGTGTGTGTGTGTGTGTGTGTGTGTGTGTTATGGGGCTTGAACTCAGGGTCTCTGCAGTGTCCCTGAGCTCTTTTGCTCAAGGCTAGCACTCTACCACTTTGAGCCACAGCCCCATCTCTGGCTTTTGAGTGGTTAATTGGAGATAGTAGTCTCATGGTGATTTTTTTTTTTTGTCTGGGCTGACTTTGAACTATGATCCTCAGATTTCAGCCTCCTGAATAGCTAAGATTACAGGTGTGAGCTACCTCTCAGCTGCCACTGAAGTTTTATACTCTGAAAGGGTGAATTTTGTGTTATTCAATCATATCCCAATAATGCTACTATTTTTAAAAATACCATACTCTTACCTTTTTTTAATCTTATTTTTATTCACTCATCCATACACTTATTCAAGATCTTCAATTTTGTAAGATGAATTCAGTTTCTGATTTTTGTCTTCTATCCAGACTTAATAAATATGAAAAGCGCAAGATTTGGATCATCCTGTCCCACAGTTCTACTTCTTCTTAGCTAGGTTATTTAGCCTATCTGTACTTCAATTCTAAATTATAAAATTGAAATGATAATTAATTTGTGTATGTTTTAAAAATATGTAAGTACCTAAGACAAGACTTGATAAATATTAGCAGATGGTAGAAGACTGATCTGTCACATACATAACTGTAAAGATAAATAAGATTGCACTTGGATCGCCGAAGACTTGTAGGGTTCGCTTTGCCATTCATATGTAGGTGTTTGGTAAGTGCATGGCTTGTTCCAAGAACTAGGAAAATGTATGATGGGAGGCAATGCTTATATTGACACACTTGCCTTCCAATGCACAATACAAGGTGCGGCACCCAAAATGTTTTGCGTGGTGTGACGGTTGGATCAATGTTTCTGAATGTTAATAGAACTGGAAGAAAACATTTGAATTGTGTAAATTACACAGAAATTGAGAATCTTGACACTCAGTGAAGGAGCTATCAGATATCTGCATCAAGGACATGAAAGAAAATATCAGTTAAAGTCTGACAAAGTGCTGCAGGGGATTCAGGACGGTGGTCTTTGCTGCTAAGGTTGTTTCTAGGAGTAGGGCCTTTGAGGGGAGTCGTCCTGATGTAGAGTTTTCCATATTAATTATTTTATTTTTGTGTTCCATATTAATTGCTTATTTCATTTGATTTCATTTTAATGTCCTGCTATTTGAGGGAGAGATACTTACTTCTGGATTCAAAGCTAAGTTTCGTGGCCTGGTGAGTTTCCCTCATTGTCAGGAGATTGGATGGGGATTCTCCCAGGAGTCTTCTTGGTAGCTACTTCCACCAGGGGGACACTCTCTCTGCTTTGCCCAGGAGTGTGAGAGCATGTCTCTAGGATCCAGGATCTCAGTGAACAAAAGTAGCAGGGACCACTCGGAAGGGAACTAGTTGTCTCCATTCTCAAGCCTTTCTGACGTTTTGCAGAGAGAACTGGCTTGCTTGTTGTTGGCTGCCACTTTGCAGGCACTTACATTTAGTTCAGCATTACTTTCTTTTGAAAAATCAGTTGCCACCCACATCTCATCCCCATCTGCTACAGAATGAATGTGTTCTCTCCACCCCTTCTAAGTTGACATGCTGAAAACCAAGTCTTAATGCAAGGCATTTGGAGATGAGGTCTTCTGGGGGGCGATTCAGTGCTGAGAAGGAGGCCCAGGAATGGAATTGGCACCCTTTTAAAATGGAATCCAGAGAGCCTCTTTCTTGTCCACTACGTGAAGACTACTGTGTTGTCCAATTTGTCATTCATATATGACTACTGTGCACTTACAACACGGCCAGTGTAAATAAGGCACTGAACTTTAAAACTGATTCTCAGTTTACTTATTAAATACTTTTTCTGCATATCTAGGACAATATAGGTATGTGGATATAATTCTTCAGTGATCATTGTGAAATATCAATCCAGATTATTTCCAGTGAAAATTGACATATGAACTCCAATATATAAAATGTAAAATGCATACTAGATTAAAAATGTTAAGTATCTCATTAATTCTTTTGCATACTAAAGTTATTATTTAAAGATGATTTTAGTTTCTTAAAAAAACGTTTTATACTGTATCTACTGAAATATTTAGGATTTCATGTGTGGTGCTCTATTTGCAGTAGTATTTATAAGAAGAAAAAACCTCCAGAATTTGAGAAGAATTATGGTGATAGAACAGACTGTATTATCAGAGCTTGAGTTGATAGTGTGTCACTGATGGAGACAATAGGACTTTGTCAATGTAGAAGGTGAAGAAACATTGATGGGTAGAAATCTACCTCAAACTGAAGGACAGGAGACATATAAATGCTTAGAAGAAAGCAAGTGAGGTGTGCCTGAGGTGTATAATCTTAAAAAAAAATCATAGTCTTATATCCATCATTAGAAGTGATAGAAGCCTGCTATAGTGGAGACTGGATATATTATGGTCCATGGTGACATTCTGGCAAGTCTATCAGTATATAACAAAGGAATGGAGAAAGCTCTGGGATTCATGGTAACTGTCAGAAACCTTTGCACTAGGTCTCAGGAGGAGACGGGGTTGCAGCACCACTCAGTGTAATCATTGGAAAGAGAAGTGCTTTGACATGAGCAAAAAAAGGTCACATGTTAATGTCGGAGTTGCTATTAGGTATCAATGAACACTTAACAGTTATGCTAGAGACCTAGCCCTGGGTGTTGGAAGGGAAATAATTTGGAGAACTACACAACAGAAGAAGTGTTAGCCAGAGACTCTTCTCATATGTCTAAAGTATTCAGAGCCTTACTATAGAACTAGTGACAACATGTAGGATGCAGTTGAAAATTGGGAAAGATGATCACTGTTCTGGTGATAAGCAAACACCAGAAGGGAAATAGAGAGCAAGATATGAAACAGTTGATGACAATACAGAGGAAGAAAATGGGGGAGTATATTTGGCTTTGGATGGACAAAGGCCACTACTTGGAATTTGCTCACATTCATTTAACATGATGATAAGCTATACCATAGTGCAGAAGCATTGTTGGCATTGGAGAAACCAAGTTAAAAATTTCTACCTATGATAAAGGCTTGTGATGAGTTTGCCAAGGCTGAAGATAATTATAGAGTACAAAGCCAGATCCAACTTCTTTAGGGGGCTGACTAGTTAGTAGATGGGAAGACACAAATATGTAATATGTTTTACCTTTTTCTGTGTGTGTGTGTGTGTGTATGTGTGTATGTGTGAAATCTGCCTCCATTGTGATTAGAAGGCTAATAGAATGCTTATAAGAAATATTTGGTTACCAAGTGATCAGAATGTTCACACTGGCTCATAAGCAACAAAAATCAGATATTAATTAGAAAGCAAATTTGACAGTAGTAAGGGGCTTGCATTTGCTAGACAGACACTCTATAGTGGACCCACAACTTGTGTTTGTTTTTTGCACTGGTTATTTTGAAACAGCACCACTTTTTCTGTCTGGCCCTTCACCAGGATTTGGGTCTACCATAGTTGGGATGACAGAAAATAATGCTACCATATTCTGCTTCATTGGTTGTGATGGAATCAAGCTGACCTGGAACTGCGATCTTCCCAGTCCTCTGGAGTAGCTCAGGTCACAGGCACTAGCAACTACACTTAGCTCAGAGTAACATGGTTTTAAGGTTGTTTTCTACCAGAGTATAGGGACCTAGTGAATCCTAATTTTCTATTAATCAAAAAATAAACAGTATAAGTAATGTATCCAGTGCCTAACGTATGAAACTGTAGCCTCTCTGTACATCAGTTTGATAATAAAAATTTGAAAAAAATATTTTATTTAACTCTGGTATTTTTTAGATTCCAAGTGTGGTATTGCTTTTTGTATTAGTGACTTGGAAAAATAATCTACCAATTCAGCAGGCTTGCATGGCCTGTTTCTGTTTCTTTTACATTGATGATCTCTTTAGTTGATTTACAGGGAAGTCCTTCATTTAATCAGAACCAGTCACTTCATATAAGTACATTTGGGGAAAGATCTGGAAGGTATTGCTGTTCATTCCTGTTCAGGGGTAGGGTTAATCTTTATGGACCTCACCAGAGAGGTATATTAATTTGCATTATTGTTGACACAGACTGTTAGAACTTTATAAAGTTCATGTGAAGGAGGACATATGGTGAATTTGTTTTAGTATAGAGTATTGTTCACAGCAGCACTATGTTTGATGCATAATCCGTGTTTGAGGGCAAGTCCTGATTCTTTTTGCATGGCTCCCTCAAGCTCTTGAGTTTCTCAGACAAGATAGATGAATAATAGTGGTAAATATGTGTTTTGGTTATGCCCAAAGTCTTTGTCTCATTGAACTCTGGCTTCCCTATTTCAGTGACATTGGGCTGTCAATAGTCATCCTGGAAATTTATACATGACAAGGCATAAGCCAGATAGTATTTTACCACTCTCTACATGAAAATTTGTAATATGCTGAATTTTAAATATAGTATTTTAGTCACTGAATGGATTCCAAGGTAATAAAATGAGCCAGATACTCTTTGAAGGCTGACAGTGAGAAATTTTCTATCTAATAAATATTCATAATTGGCTCCGCACCCCAACTTACCACTCCCCATAAGGCAGCTTGTCTAGGTGCAGGCTACCAAGGATCACTTGTGGATCTTAGATA
This sequence comes from Perognathus longimembris pacificus, assembly GCF_023159225.1. Classification (NCBI taxonomy): domain Eukaryota; kingdom Metazoa; phylum Chordata; class Mammalia; order Rodentia; family Heteromyidae; genus Perognathus; species Perognathus longimembris. The sequence goes on from NC_063176.1 coordinate 38,412,874, forward strand.
TTCAGCAAGCTGTCAAACGTTGCTTAGATGTTTCCAGGGAAACAGCTTTTCTGGTCAATGCTTGTGTCCACAGAAGGACCAACTTTAAACACATTACCTGGATATAGAAGCAATCAGCTAGAGACTGGTACCACTGAAAAGCCCACATATCCAATTGTAAATATACAAAGGGTAACAACAAAAATGATGTATGATTTTCATTGGAAATACAGGTACAATGAATTTAGATTTCTTCACTTTAACACAAATAAAGGACTTGTTGCTGAAAACTCTTAAAATATATTTAATAAAATATTGAAGACTGTAGTTTAGGCACACTATTTGAAGGCCATTGATCCCTCCTGCTTCATGACATTGCTTTATGAAAGCAATTTCAAATTTGCACTAGAAACTTTAATATAATATAATTAATGTAATTTATATCTCCACAGGTGATTCCACACACCAATTAATTGCCAGTTGGTACTAAACCTTGGAGCACAGTGGAAATTTGGACCTTGATTTAGAGTTTCATATTTTAATGAAATTTGAGAACTTGTCTGATATGAAGTTTAAAGTTTTTTGTGTGAAGAAAATGGTTATAAATAGAAGAATTATTTGAATTTGAATAGAGTTATTATACATAATTCTAGTCATGTATTTAAGTGCTATTATAGGAGATTTATAATAATTGATAAATTGTACCAATTATAGTTACTATTGTTCAATTTTAATATCAAACAACAGTTAAAAAGATAATACAGGCCTTTATTTTTATGGATCCAGTAAAGATAGGGGTTAAAGAAGAGTAATATGGCTTTTCTACAGATTTATACTCTGCAATCTTTGCTTTGATATAGTGAAATATACTCTGTCACTGGCATTATACTAATGAGCCCTACTGCTACTAGTCCATCACTGCTATTGTCTTGTAAGTGCTTATTATTGCAAGTTCTGTGAATCAAAATTTTCATTTAACATTTAATGTGTGTTACTGGACTCTGAACTCTGGCCTTGTTCTTGTTAGACAAGCACTCTACCACCTGAACCATGAACCCAATCCTTTTCTTAAATTTTTCAGATAGAGTCTTGTACTTTTTGTCTGGGCTAACCTTGGTCCATCATCTTTTTACCAATATTTCCCACATAGCTGAGATTATAGGTATGAACCACTGTGATTGGTTTCATCTTTGGAATACGATCTCACTAACATTTTTCCCAGGCTACATTAGAACTACAGTCCTCCTAACTCAGATTTCCATGTAGTTGGGATCATAGGCAGAAGCCACTTTGCCTTAGATTTACACTGTTTTTTTTTTTTTTGTCATGAGGCTTGAACTCTGGGCCCAGGTGCTGTCTCTGAGCTCTTCAGCAGAACGCGAACACTCTACCACTGGAGCCACAACACCACTTCCAGTTTTCTGGTGGTTAATTGGAGATAAGAGTCTTATAGGAACTTTTCTACCTGAGCTAGCTTTGAACTGTGATTCTCAGAGGATTACAGAGTGTGAACTACTGGCATCCCACTTTTTTGTAGTATTTTTTATGCTTCATAAGTACTACGTTGGTATGCATGTAATCAGATCCCTTAGGAGGTTCAGGCAGAAGAATTGTAAGTTGCTGACAGTCTAGGGGTAGTGAATCCCAATCTCAAAACATAACTAACAAGAAAAACAAACCTCAAATCCACTCTGAAATGAATGGTATTCAATTCATGAGTGAGTTGAGAAGTTAGCAGCTTACCTAAGTTCTCACAATTAGTTGTTTATAGAAGTGAGCCAGACTTAGAATTGCTTGAGTATACATTAGACCAATATCTCTTATATGCGAATGGTAGTCTGTCTTCTCCAAATATTTAAAAAATATTTACTTTCATCTTCCCATTTAATATCTCAGTGACCCATAAGATAGACTACACGAACATCACTTAAGAGATGGACATCAGTTTTTCTACACTCACTTTCTTTCTTCTTGATTTTTTACTCATCTCCATGGAGACAGAACAAGAGTCCTTGAGTTTGGCTGCGAATCTGAGCGGGAGCAGCCTCCCCTTATTCTCCCTATCCTATAGGAATGCAGATGCCCATTGGAAGGATGTACTAAACTCCGCTCCCACTCCATGGGACTCATAGAAGCAGCTTCTTTGTTTGGAGTCTGCTCATGTATAGTTCTGCCTATAATGGATTAATTGAGAGTATGCTACTCTGAAACTCATTATCCAGGATATTTATTTTTACTTTGTGCCTCAACACATCCACAACACATGATCAGAAACAAGAGTGTTATTTTGATTCACCACCACCGCCCCCCCCCTTCTGGTTGTGTTTTTGATGGAATTCCTTGAAGAGTAAATACAGTGGCTTCTATTTAATGCCACAGGTCCTGACTTTCTCATTAGGTGCTTATCGTCAGTGAACAGTGTAATCACCTATGGCACTGCACCAGCAAGACACCTAGGATTGACCCTTAGTGTTCTTTTCTGATAATTTCCATCTAAGTCTGTCATCAAGCCCCAATTAGTTTTACTGTTCAGACAACCTTGCTACCTGTCTTTCCTCTGACAGATGCATCTCTGTTTTCACACAAGCTTCCCATCAAATGTTACCTGAACTACTGTATTAGTTTCCTAAAATCTCCATTTTTGAACAAGAGAACTTGAATAAGTACAAAGGAGTAAACCAAGAAGTTTATATTGCAATGAGTTAACCAGAGCTATTATGAAAATCAGCAAAGAACTCAGCTGGAAAACAAGAGATCAAACTTTTAGAAAGCAAAGAGAAGTTAGAAGGAAGTATTGGCATGATTTTAAAAGGTAGGGCGCAAAGACTGGAAAGTTTTATTGGTATGGTTGGACAGGAGCTCAAGGGTCCCGAATGAATGAAAGACAAATTTTCTAGAAACTTGATATTAGTGAAGAAAAGAAGAAAGACAGTGGTAGAGATTGTATGCATTTAAGGGCAAGTTATTCTAAAATTTTAATTTGTTAGAGGAATACATTTTTATTAAATTCATGCAAGATTTCTTGATTCTGTCAAGGCGATGGATGAATGAATTTAACAAACATTAAAGAAACTTTTTATAATATGCATATAAAGTGTTTTAGACACATTCATCCTTCTTCACCCATTCTTTCTGTTCTTTTTTTTTCTATTTGTACCCACCCTCAGACAGAATGTACTTATAATCCTATGATTTGTTTAATTTTTAGTGGCACAACTATGCTTATTTACAATGACCGAATGTCATGAAACTGATAAAGAAATTGCTGTATATATAAAATATGGAGTGTTCTTCAGCTACATAGAATAATATATGATGTCATTTGCAGGAAAATGGATGAATCATCATGTTTAGAATGACAAAGGTTACAAATATTTTTATATGCAGTATCCAAACTCAAAAGATTTAATATAGATATAACCACTTATATATGAGAGTGAGTATGTATGTGTATATATAAATATGTGATTATTGTAATAAAGAGAATAATGGAGGGTGAATATTTTTGAAATGTATCTCTATATAAGGATAGTAGAAGAAAAACCACATAATAAACTCATAATGAAAGCTTTGAATAATAGTGAAGCAGGGGTTGAGGAAAGGGTATTTATCTGATTAAAGTACAATGTTATTTGAACTTTTATTCCTACAAAACAATCCTCTTCCATTCTGTTGTATCTTTCTTTTTCAAGCCCAGGGCCTTGTCCATGTTAGGCAAGTATTTTACTATGAGCTATGAATGGGCCATAATCATTTCTGTATTGATAGTAAAGAGACACTGAAAACTATTTGAGAAATATTTAGAGATTTTCTTTTAAATCTACAAGAAGAAAATCCATAAAAGGTTCTGAAAATGGAGTTTAGGTGTCTGTTAGGATTTGTCAGAGATCCAGTAACAGTACTGCTTTCAGTGAGATTGTGCCGACGGGGGAAGCAGAGGAAACATGTCCGTGAAGTTGGTGACAGCTTGGTTGGGGAAGCAGAAATCTCTAAGTAGGAAATGGAGGTACATGAACCCTAACATCCATCCCCATAGTTGTGTTTTTTGGTGTGGGGAGAGGTGTAGGGAGAATCAGAAAGCTATTTTACCCTTCATGATGTGAGAAAATCGTGTCCTAAATTCAGGAAGGAGAACTGCACTGCACAGAATGTTTGAACGGTTCTGAGTTGAGATGCCATGGGAGATACCTGTCATATCTAGTTACAGAAAACATGTGATGCATTTGGTTTAATCAAAGAGGATATGTTAGAGCTTCTGCCTGGGGAGTTTGCTAATGATGATAGGTTATTTTTCTCTTTAAATCCATCTGACACATCTTGGGATCATGGAGTGATATTTGCTACTTGTAACATTAATTTTTGAAAGAAATTGTTATCTTCACACTTGTTCTTCCTCACATGAAAACTATGAGCACATTTGAGTAATGAACATCAAGGTTTAGAGTGGCCCTACTTGTGCAAGAATTAAAGATGCATTCCGAAGAGAGCATCTTTAGGAATAAACTAAGAAACTTCAAGTATGCCTATAGGAGGTTTTTCTTTTAATCACAAACAGTTTGAAAACATGATGAGATCGCTGATTCAGCCCTATGCATAAGCTGCAGGAATGCACTTGAGAAAAGGGTGCCCAAAGACTTTACTAAATACATTTCAAGGAAGTTCATCAAATAAGATGTTTTAAATGCCCTCAAATTAGAGTTTACTAGTTTGTGTGACTCCAAATACAATATATCACATCTACAATGAAAGAGACAATATTTTATATTATCACATATATTTTGTTCATTTGTGTGTTTGGATATATAGGAATCTTTCAAAACATCTCATAATGTTTGACCTTCTAGGAATAAAAATGTCCTCTTTACCTCCTGTTTTGTTATAAACGAGCTTACCATGCCTGATGGTTGGCAAATAAAATGATTATTAGTAATGTCTGTCTGGGCAGGTGTCTCTAATGATGTATTTAAGTTTGGAATTCATAAAAATAGCAAACAGACTCATTAATCATATTCATACACTGAAGTCCTCACCTCAATATTTCAGAACATGCTGATCTTTGAAGACAGGATCTTAAACAGGAAATTAAGGTTAAATGAGGTCATTTGAATGGGCAGTCCTCTAGTAGGACTGCTGCTCTCATGAAAAGAGCAGACGAGGGCACAGACACACACAGAAGAAAGACCATGTACGGACAAAGGAAGGAGACAGACATCTAAAAGCCAAGAAGGATCTCAGAAGGAAATGAGCATGGCAATATCTTGAACAGGGACTTCCGGCCTCCAGAACGTTCATGAAATAAATGTATGCTGCGGCATCAGAGGTTCTGTGTGACAGGAGCCTTAGTAACCCCTATAGGCACAAGCTACCAATGTGTCAAACAATGTGCTATTCTTCAGTACTGATCTCAAACTTATATGCATAAGAATACTTTAAATAGATTTCAGAACCCCATAAGTGAGGTTCTGAGACAGTAGGTTTGGAATGAGTTGATGAAGTTATTTTTCTAACCGACCTCCAAGAAATGGGATGCTCCCAGAAGGAGCACATTGACAACCTCATTCCCTTCATCAATGCAGTCCCTCATGGGAGGGTAATAAATGAAGTGTTGTCAGGTGACTTAGTGGCTGACAATTCATTTTCCAGGAATTTCATAATTCAATTGTTAGAGACAGCCATGGTGGGAGTATTTTTTACATTAAAGAGTTTGGCACATGCTATAGAACAGAGCTGTCATTTCTGGAGAGCTAGTTTCAAACTGCTTCTCAGCACACCATTATCTGTCAGTAAATGAGCTTATTAGATTGCCTGTTGAAAGACCAGAGAATGGAGAAAAGTGGAGTGCTAAGGGCTATAGGGAATCCCCTGAGGTGAGAGAGAGCCAGAGAGTGGAGGTACCAACTAGAGAACTAATTGTGTCAATGACTTCAAAGAACTTGAAGTCAGCAATTTCATTATTGTACCAATAATTCTAACAGACCTCTTTGAACCAGATGGATTGAAAAGAAGTTGGCAGTTGGAACTTGAATCACTTCCCTGGCAATCACTGACTGGCTGTTAAACTTAACAGTGAGAACAGCCTTTATCTTTTCTTATTAATACAAAATTATAGTTTAAAATGTTAAGTTTCGTTGTATTTGTAAGGGACAGGTAATAACTGTCCGTATTTATAGGGTAAAGTGTGATGTTTCAGTACATGTGTTCAGAGTGTAATGATGTAATTAGGGTATTTGGCATATTTATAAACTCTAGTAATTTCCTTGTGAGAGAACAAGAATTGTGGTAGATAATTTGAACTGCCTCTTCCATTTTCGACATTGTATCAAAGGCAGTAGCTGAAAGGAGTGCCCAATATTACACCTCAAATTCCCACCCCATTCTATATAGATTCCTTTTTTGTTTGAAGCTCAGAGATCTCTAGAGAATTGATTATGTAAAATTCTGGTTTGATGGGATCATGGTTCTGTTCTGATTGCTTCTTGGGTGGGTATGAAGATCATGCTAATGGGATTTAAGGACCATGCAAGTTCAAATAAACTACCTTCGAGATTTGTATTTTGTCTACAAGACTGGTAGGAAAAACTATGAGGCAGTGAATTCTAAGAGGCTATATTAGCAAATGAAACTGTTCATTTTTTTCCTCACACATTAAAAAATTGTTGTTATAATGGTGATTTACAGAGGGGTCACAGTTACACAAGCCAGATGAAAAGTACATTTTGTTTTGGACAATGTCACCCTTTCCCTTGCTGTCTCCCAGTTGTCACCTCCCATCCCCACTCACAAGTTGTACAATTAATTTTCAACATAGTGTCTAGTAAGTATCACTGCTGCATTTGTTCATCCATTGTTCCTCCATTTCTGTGCCTCCCCTTACTCTTTCAAAGACAGATAAATGAACAAACAAGACAAAAAAGGAAAGATAACAAAAACATTTAGACAAATACTACTTTATATGATCAGATACATATAGGTTTTATGCTCTTGTGTTCTTCTCCTGTTTCCTCATTTGTTCTCACTGTGTGTGAATGCCTACAGATCTGTACAACTTATGTCCCAATGTATTTTTTTCCATTATCCAATGTATTTACTTGTAGATTTATAGGCATATTCTAGCTACCACAAATGAGGGAAACCAGGCAACAGATGTTTCTCATGGTCTGGGATACTTAATATAATTTTTTCAAGTCTTTCCATTTCCTTATGAACAGTGCAACATCATTCTTTCTGATGGATGAGTAGAATTCCATTGCACATATATATGTATATATATGTACATATATATATATATTGCATTTTCTGTTCTTGATATATCCTTCTATCATTGGAAGAACTAGGGAAGTTAACTTTAGTGATAGAATGAAGATATGCTCATATTCATATGTTTAATTACTAATATTGATTTTTGTATTACTTGAAGTCCTGGCTTAGATACTGGGATATGGGAACATTTTTTTTATTTATAGGGTGAGTTGAAGTCTAGAGAAAGTGATAACACTGAAGAAAAATTGTAGTGTTTTATTTGGAAAACACTTGCATTGTCTCAAAAATTTCTATCCGCTTGCCTGATAAAGCATGGCTTTGAAAAGAAGATGCTGTTTCTTCGAGAACGCTGGGTAATGAGTGTGCAGTATTAGTAGGATACAAAATAATTACATATATTAGTTAGTCTAATTGTACTAACTGTGTAGGCACCACCATTAATCTTGTTTATATGTAAACTAGAAAGTATCTCCCTGTTCAAAGACTTGACTAAGTCTTCTTTATGTCTTGGGAGAGTGGGAAAGCACAGTAATTACTTAGAAAGTGTAATTCCCAAATATCCAGCCCAAAGCATCTGAACACTTGTATAAGTTTATTTTGAGCAACATATATTTTATTATTATCTTTAAGTAATTGTACAGAGGGGTTTCAATTCAACATGTCAGGCTATGAGTACAATGCATCTTGATCAATGTCACCACTTTCATCATTCGCCCCATTTCTCCTAACCCTACCTATCCCCTCAATTTTCCTAGTTTTATTTTCGCATGTATACATTGAATATGGTGATTGCATTCTTCTATCTTTCCTTATTTCATTTGTCTACCCTTGTCCCCTTGACCCAAGCTCCCCTACATCTCAAATTCCAGCTTCCTGGTTGAATAGTTTTAATGATACATTGTTTGTCCATGTGTAAGATTAGTAAAAATGGATGTTTATGCTATAGAGGAAAAACAAAAGTAGGCACAATTGAAATATTAGGATCAATTGGTACAAAGGCAGGACTCAAATTTGTATTTAAACATGGGTTTTGTTTTTTGTTATAGTTGTTTTGTTAGAGTCCATCCTCTGAAACACTTCCCATGGCTTTTATGCCCCAGGACTCTAGAAGGCAGTATCCCTTGTAATAGTTATCCAGGGCCAGGTATCACATAAGCAGTGACTACTCTTATAGGTCAGAGCTAACAAAAGTATTCAACTATTTAAATGTAAGACTTTGCTTTGCTATTCCTGCTCATCACTGACACACAAAAGCTTCCCCTTTCTGATTCTGCTGCCTGCCTGGCTGGTGCTTTCTTTATGGCCCTGCACAAGGTGGTACAAGCATTGTTATGGCACATTAGTCACCTTTTTGATGGATTCATCTTTTGGTTCTGTTTTGGTTTTCTGTTGTTTTCTTTTTCCCTTCTATCCTGGGACTTGAACTCTGGGCCTGACACTGTCCTGAGCTCAAGGCTCATGCACTACCACATTGAGCCATAGCACCACTTCCAGGTTTCTGGTAGTTAATTGGAGATAAGAGTCTCATGGACTTTCTTGCCTGGGATGGCTTTGAACCATGATCCTTAGATCTCAGCCTCTCAGGGAGCTAGGATTACAGACCTGAGCCACCGGTGCCCAGTTGGTTTTCTGTTTTTTCTTATTGGCTTCCACAGTTATGGAGTCCAAGTGCCATGGTCTGTATCAGTCTCTATGGCTCAAGACTTCAGATAGAAAAACCAGTGGTGGGGAAGTTTAAAGTCCAGAGAGCCAAGTCCTGAGAGCAAAACCAATGGCATAGTTTCCAATCTGCATGTGAAGTCCTAAGAACCAGGAGATTTGAGTGCAAGTGATCTATATCCCAGTTCAAGCATTCAGGCAGAGGAAAGGCAAATTCAACTTGCTTATTCCTTTGTATTTCATTCAGGCAGTCAAGAGATTGGATGGTGCCGCCCTTCCTTCCCCTCACACAGGGGAAGAGCCATCTTCTTGACTTAGCCCACCCATGTAAATGCTAATCTCTTCCAGAGATAACTTCACAGGCACAGAAGTAATGTCATCCAGCTTTGGGGGCATTCTGCAGCTCAATCAAATTGACAGACAAAATTAACCTTTGCACATGCTGTGCATGCTTCTCTTGGAATAATCTTCTGAATGACATTATCTCCTCATCTGTTGGCATCAAATAAAAGCAGTCATATAAATGGGGGTGGTCTCGGGGGAAGTGAGAATTCTTGAGTGGGTTTGGGGACAAATTTGTCCAATTAGACTGAACAACTGAAGAGAAAATGATTGATCTACCTGTCTGATAACAGGTGACAGACAGGAAATGTACACACAATGATGCATAATCATCAAAATGAAAATCAAATCTATTCAGACATCTCTCCATAGCTACTGAAATCCTCAGCTCACATATAGCTTAGTCAAATCCTGAGGAACAGACTTTTTTTTATCAGCACTTCTTAATCCAGAGTGAATTAACTGATAATACAAATCTATCTAGAAAATCAGAAAAACCAAGCAGTGTGAGCAACAACTGCCTTTAGGAGTTTTACTATGAGGCCAGCAGCCCACTTCTTGGGCTGTCATACACTGGGCAAAGGATTCGCCATTGTTCCATGTTTGAATGTGCTAAGGCATTAACAGTGGTAAATCTTTATATTTACACCTCTGCTATGAACTTGCTTAAGTAATTTTCTGTTCATTTTCATCCTATAGAAAGGGTAAAATGAGGTGTAGAGACATAAGATTTACTCTCATATGTAAGAGCAGATACAATGTAGAAACTCATTATGAATGCAGACATTTTATAATCTTTGTTCTCCTTAGGCCCAAACTCTCCTGTCTCATCCTTCATTTCACCTAAAGGATGCTCAAATCTGAAATGTCAATGTCACTTCTGAAAACTTCCCTTTGTTTCCTTCTTGTGTTTTATAGATTAATTTATTTGTTTTAAGTAACAAAAATGAGGAAAAGAGATCTTACATGGGAATTAATGATATTATTAACCATATTTTTCCCAGCAAGCAGAAGAGGTCCCAAATTCAGCCCCCAGAATGTTACTTTCCCCATGATTCTACTTTAATACTCTTAGTTATTTTAATTTATCCTCATGCTGGGTGCCCTGAAGGTGCACAGTGCTGTAGTGCTTCTCATGTCTTGGTGACATTCTTGAGAAGATGGTGAAGGCACAAAAGGACAGGAAACAAATACTGTGTTCTAGAGAGATTGTTGACTCTTCTTGTCTTTAGCTCATTTATTTGTTGCATATGCTGAAGGAAACAGGAAACATTGTTATTATAATTGAAGTTGAAAATCTGTTAGTAAGAAAGATGAAGGATGTTGACAATAGGAAGGTGCATCAATGTTTACCTATAACACTTGACAATAGCGTGTCCTAATCATTCATTCATCTGTTATTGTGGACTAGATCTGTGTTATATCTATTCTTATTCTGTAACCAGAGCTATATATGCTTGGCACATTGTAAAGACAATCATGATGTACTGAAGAAATAACAGTGGTATATGACTGGGTTTAAGACTTCAGGCATTTATTACCAGTGCTTTATCTAAAGAAGGGTTTTGAACTTTTCCACTTAAATTTCATTGTGAATCATTTTCTATAGTATTCTTTCTGAGACTGAAAAAAATTCACAGGGCCTGAAAAACAGTCTTATACAAATGCTGAATTAGAATGTCCAGAAGCACAAACCAGACATTGACCCCAATTGAATGCAGGGTACGCTGCTCTTTTGGGAAGGATCACAGATGAGACAAATGGAATATAGGCAGAAATGGGCAGAAGGCTGAAGACAATGTACCGCTACTATTGTGACTGGTACTTTTTTGGCTTTACCAGGAGATTGTGATTACTAAGGTAGAGTAACAGATGACCCATCATTTCTTGGGACTTTGTCTAAAAGAAAGAACAGGTTGAACTCCTACTATTCTCAATCTGAGGTTCCTGTTGATGGTTTTGAGAAGATGAATCACCTGGAGAGAAAAAAATTGCAAAATTGACAAAATGTTGGCAAAATTCTAGTTTTTGCTAAAAACTTTCTGCCATGGTGCAATGACAGCATAGAATCCAAGCCTTCTTAGAGATATTTCTAAGTAAACTTGATACCTCCTGAAAAGAAAACAGGGTTCCAGGAACATCAAATTTAGGAAAACATTCCAGATATTCAATAAGGGTCGCCTACTGCTATCTTGCATTATCCTCTTCTTTCCCCGGTTGCCAAACCTAACTTTTCAGCTCTCAGCTCCTAAATACATATATGTGTATAACAGGGAAGTGTTCCCCACAATACTCTTTTTTTTTTTTTTTGCCAGTCCTGGGCCTTGGACTCAGGGCCTGAACACTGTCCCTGGCTTGTTTTTTGCTCAAGGCTAGCACTCTGCCACTTGAGCCACAGCACCACTCTGGCCATTTTCTGTATATGTGGTGCTGGGGAATCGAACCCAGGGCTTCATGTATATGAGGCAAGCGCTCTTGCCACTAGGCTATATCCCCAGGCCCCCCCACAATACTCTTACATAGTCTTATTTGCATTAGAATAATGAGTCTATCTCCTTAGGCATCTCATGAATTTTCTCTCTCATAAAAATTGTGTAGAAAGTTATGTAATATTAGATAATAAGAACTTGTGAGGCACATTTGCTCACACTTAATAATTAAAAAGAACCCTTCATCAATAAATTGTCTCTTCTAATGAATCCGATTACTTTTTCTATTGGAGTTCAAAGATCTTGTAGATACTTTGGTTTAAAATCTTTCCCCTTGTATATGAAGCACTGAAGACTGGTAATTACAAAGTTGCTGCTGAGCACTGATAGTGTAAGGTCTAATTGTTGAGTTGGTGTATTCATGTCTGTTGTCTGGTTGAGTGTGACTTCTGCCACAATCCTCTCTACCATGGGCTCCGGGGTCTGATTTTTCTGTGGAGCATTGGCCATGTTCTCTTGGTGTATATGGTGACAATGGGTGGATATCCCTGATAAACAGAGCATGTTTGACAAGAGAAGAAGTTGGAGCACTTGTTCCTCTGGTTTCTTTCCCTAGTACTCACATTTTGTCCTATACCTGCAGCTTCAGCCATGTTCTTTTTTTTTTTTTTGCCAGTCCTGGGCCTTGGACTCAGGGCCTGAGCACTGTCCCTGGCTTCTTTGTGCTCAAGGCTAGCACTCTGCCACTTGAGCCACAGCACCACTTCTGGCCGTTTTCTGTATATGTGGTGCTGGGGAATCAAACCCAGGGCTTTGTGTATACAAGGCAAGCACTCTTGCCACTAGGCCATATTCCCAGCCCCTTCATGTTCTAACTGCCACTATTTCCTTTGCCCATGACTGTGAGATTTTAGACAGTGATGTTAACCACACCACCTGATCTTGGGAGCTTTGGGCTGTATCACTGTCCTTTGTCATTTCCCCTTTTGTACCGCTCACAGGGTTGCAAACCATCCTGCCATTTTAGGGATCTTGAAGCCTGTCAGTAGTTTCTTAATACAAATCTAGATCTTAAGTGGGCCATCCTATGTCATCAGACTTGTGCTTCCATAGAGGGTCTCTGCTTTATTCTTCAAGAGAGAGCTTCTTTTAATCTATCTCCCACAGGAAAAAGAGAAGGAAATAGGAGTACATAAGCATCACTTAGTGTCACCTGCTCTTGATCTAGGATCATCTTGCTCTCAGTTCTCTCTCTCTCTCTCTCTCTCTCTCTCTCTCTCTCTCTCTCTCTCTCTCTCTCTGTGTGTGTGTGTGTGTTTACTTCCCTGGAATAGGGCTTGTGTGCTTTACTCAAGTCTGTGACTGAATAAGGGTGAAGAATGATTGAGGATATAGCTTAGGTTTTTATATCAAAGCTATCTTCTCTGGTCCAACTTCTCTAATAATCAAGTAATTATTAGTGTTATTGCTACCAGTTTCATATGTCTAATTCTCAATTATTTCAGAATCTAGAGGTGGCAGGGCAGCTGATTGATTTTTCTTTTCCTTAAGTCTAGCAAGAATATAATTTTATGTAAGGAAGTCACCAAGGAGATATTGCTGTTGCCACAAAATCTCAAGGATGTCCACAAATCTATTTTGTTGGCAGTTAAATATCTGTAGTTATCCACAATCACAAACCAAACTTACCACTTTAAAGCCTTGTCATTTCATTTGCATAGTTCTAGTGCTGTGTTTACGGATAACAGCATTAAGACAACAGAAGAGAAGACTTTAAGGATTATTTCTATCCTACACAATTATTTAATGTTTTATTCCATCATGCAAGTTCATTTGGCTAATTACCTCTATGATATTGGGCAAACCAAGAAAGTTTTGCGGGAATGAGTTTTCTTACCCGTTAGGCAACAGACTTAAATTAGTGGAAGAAATTTTATTGAAATATTTTCCTACATGAAGTCTAAGTAGTTTAAGTAGTCTGTGAGGTTGTCAAATCATTTGAGGAGATGCCCCAAGCAGAGGGCCTCAATTTATGTTCCACTTAGTAGTTTCATCTCTACTAGATAATAAAACTTTATACCTAACATCTTTGACAGTCAACTCTTATCTGAACTTCAAATCTTGAGCTATACTTCTGTTTTGCTAATAAATCTTTTTAGTTTTGTTAAAAAATAAGAATTCGTATACACTGTGGGTAGAAGTAAAAATAGACACACGTTTTAGAAAGTCATATTATACTACAGTAAATTTGAAGATGTAAATTCCTTTTCACTAATGTTAAACATATGCCTTAGAAAACCTTTTGAATCACAGGTGCTAAAGAAGGCAGACAAGAGACCACGGTTAGTGGCACGAAAATAATAATGAGAAAAGATGCAACCTCAGGCAGTGTAGCATGGTGAGGGGCACCAGCAGCTGGGGGGAAAGAGAGCCAAGTAAGCATAAGACTTTCTATCAGATTCCAGTACCAGGCCCACAATAACAAAATATAGCACTCTACAGACCGCTCAAATCCCTTTCTCCTGGATAACATTTACAAATCAGGCCCCCAGGTCTTCTGTAGTGACATGTAAGAATCAGCAGCCCCTACAAGATAGACCCAAGCCTCAGTCCACATCACCACCGATAGCATCCTCACTTTCCACAGAAGTCTGAGAGGCAAGGAGTCTTCGTGAGAGCCAAGTGTATCTTGGTTCTTGGTCAGCCTTAGTAGCCATAGGATCTCAGCCAGTTGTGTGCCAGACTAAGAGGCCACAGAATTCCAACTAGAGCAGCAAGGATTAGGGATCCCCTAGCAGTACAACAATTGCTGTGGTCACAGGCTTGCAGACTACGCACGACAATCTCTCTAGAATTTCTGGAAAATGTTATAAAAGAATTCTAGGAAAAGTCTTACTATTTCGAGAGTCTTGCTATTTAAAACTTGATCTAGATCTATTTGCTTTGACTAACTTAACATTTTATATAATTATGTATATGTATGTATGAGACATGAGTTATCTGGACATAATGCTGTCAATCATAGTTCATATCTTAAAATGTATGTCGTGGGAATAAGTGGACCATCAATTGCTAAACTCTTTCCCTTAATTCTATGGCTATTCTAAATCTTTTGTCATTTATAGTTTTAACACTTCTCCATAGTATTTATAATTAAACTCATGGAGTTTGATAGTTTCAAATGAATTACCTTTTCTTTATTTTTTTTTATTATTTTTTTTTCTCAAATTTTTATTATCAAACTGACGTACAGAGAGGTTACAGTATCATACGTTGGGCATTGGATACATTTCTTGTACTGTTTGTTGCCTTGTCCCTCATGCCCCCCTCCCTCCCCCCCTTTCCCTCCCCCCCCCCAGTTGTTCAGTTCACTTACACCAAAGAGTTTTGCAAGTATTGCTTTTGTAGTTATTTCTCTTTTTTTACCCTGTGTCTCTCGAATTTGGTATTCCCTTTGAATTTCCTACTTCCAATACCAGTAAACACGGTTTCCAATATACTCAGATAAGATTACAGAGATAGTGTAGGTACAAACATAGGAAGGTGATACAAAACATTATCAATAATAGAAACTACACATACACATAGGATGTTGAAAGTAGTTACAACTGTGATATATCACTTGTTTCCATAACATGGAGTTCATTTCAATTAGCATCATCTTATGTGTTTCTAAGGGTATAGCTATTGGGCCTTGTGATGCTCTGCTATGGCTTGCCTAAACCTGTACTAATTATTCCCAATAAGGGAGGCCATAGAGTCCATGTTTCTTTGGGTCTGGCTCACTTCACTTAGTATAACTTTTTCCAAGTCCTTCCATTTCCTTACAAATGGAACAATGTCATTCTTTCTGATAGAGGCATAAAATTCCATTGTGTAAATGTACCACATTTTCCTGATCCATTCATCTATGGAGGGGCATCTGGGTTGGTTCCAGTATCTATCCAAAAGCCCACAAACAAAATCACAGTAATGCCACCAGCACAACAATGTTTATCGCAGCACAATTTGTCATAGCGAGAAGCTGGAACCAACCCAGATTACCTTTTCTTTAAATATTTACTTTTGTTGGTTTTGTTCTGTATTATCTTTAGAAAACACCGTATCTCTTATCTATTAACATCCTACAGAGTACAACTCTTAGCAAAGCAACCTGAACAATATTTTAAGATGCTATGGTATCACCCATAGAACAGAATTAAGCTTAAGATTAAAAGCCAGGTTAGGATGGAGGTGTGTCTCAGGTGGAAGAGCACCTGTCAATGAGCAAAAAGCAAGTGTTGAGTCCCAGTCTCAAATGTGAGCCAGGAATGGTGAGTAGGAGCTTACCAACTTTTGGAACCCCTTCACCCTCCCAGAAACCAAGAAAGTATTAGCATCTGGTTGCTTCAGGTGGTAGGCAAGGAGATAAATAGGACATAGGCTTCACACAAAAGAGGAAGGCAGGAGATAAGAAGGGTAATCAATTCTGTAACTAGCAGAGGGGATGCGAATAGCAGCACAATGTTCCACAGTACCAAGTGGTGGGGTATTCCCAAGGCTCATTTGGCTTTTAGGAGCAACATTTGAGTTTAGGATGTTGCCCTAAGTACAAAAAACCATGAAGAGGAAGAGAGCAAAGAGTGATTTATTAGCATGCCAGTTTAGTTAGATAAGGGCAGGCTGCTTCTTATGTCATTATACTCCTTTCAGTATTCCATATCATCCACGATTATAATTGGAGTAAATATATGTTGTGATAATTTCAAAAGGTCGGCAAATGTTTATATTTTATTATCCACTCATGCTCCTTTTAGTGTAGGATGTATGTTTGGGAGTTTTTTTTATTTATTTATTTTTAATTGGATTATTTGATTTCTTCCTAGTGGAATGTAGGAGTTTCTAATACATTCAAAAGAATTCTAAGTGTCCTGAACATTTATTTCCATTTTATACCTTCTTTTGCCCATTCATATGTTGTCTCTGGTTGAAACGTTCAATTTTTTTTTTTTTTTTTTTTTTTTTTTTTGCCAGTCCTGGGCCTTGGACTCAGAGCCTGAGCACTGTCCCTGGCTTCTTTTTGCTCAAGGCTAGACCTCTGCCTCTTGAGTCACAGCGCCACTTCTGGCCATTTTCTATATATGTGGTGCTGGGGAATCGAACCCAGGGAAACTTTCAATTTTAGTGTGAAGCTTGCCAATATTTTCTGTGCAGATTGTGCTTCAAAATTCTTTAAGAAGTATTTATTTTTCTTATTAACTTTAATTAGTTGTATGGAGGGCTTACCATTCAACATCAGTTTACAAGTAAAATACATTTTGGTTGATATCACCTCTTTCATCACTCCTATTTCTCCCAGCCTCCCCCCTTTCCTCCCCTCAATTTTCCTAGTATCATAGGATATGCTTTGAATATTATGTCAACATTCTCACCCTACTTTCCTCTCTTCATTTGTCTACCACCTTGTGCAAAAAAATCTCACAGTTTTTAAAGTTACTGTCTTTTAGAAGTTCAACATTTTTGATATTCGTAACATTTATTTTGAATTTCATTGACATGTTTTCTATATTTGGACTTCAAAACCCATCAGGACAAACTTTAAGTTTAGTAGCTTCGGATCCAGCATCCTGGCATGTGAGACCATGATGTGAGCCCCATAGGACGAGAAACACTGGCCCTGTGGCCTTGCTAGTTGAGTCCACATGGCCTATCTCTAGGACAGGCCTTGCTCACTGCCTGGGGCTTTCCTTGACAGATGTTCTGTGTTTTGACTTCCCTGCCTTTCTATTGCATCTTTGACTTCCTACTCAGAGCTTCAAATTCTACCCACTCAGAGTCTCCCTGCATGTTTTTTGAAATATGTATGTGCACACACAAACACACATACACATAACACACACACACAATTATACTTGTTATAAGAATTGTATTGCTAAGGAAATTGAGAACTGAATAATGGAAATACAGACTTTAAATTGATATTTGTCACAAATGCTAACAAACACAAAAAATGTGTGCATGTTGCCAAATCATATAATCACACTGGAATTTATTTGTAAGACTCCAGGGTGAATAAAAAGTATGAGTTGTATTAAGGCAAATGTTCTTATTTTATCTATTTCCAGAAAAGTCAATAGGTATATCGATTGACCTGGTAGTTCTTGTACTTCTCAAGGAGTAAAATAAATAGTGCTTAAAACTAGAATGATAAAAATCACCATCTTTCCATTGCTCACATTGAAGACCTACTGTTCAGAGATTAGAAAGCACATTAAGTAGATAAGAAGACAAGTTTTATTGTGCTCTATACTGAATTCCACGAATTTATATGTTTCAAGGTGATCACAATTTACCTTGAATTATCAGCATATACATTGAACATGGAGGAATTTTCTGGCCCTAACCCATTTCTTAGAGCTGATAATGAAACTATGTTGCAGACAAGAGAAAAATCAATGGAGGGAAGACCTCTATTATTCACTCTCCTATCAATTACTTGTGTGTGTTTTTTTTTAAAGAATTTCACAAATTGAAGAAGTTGAAGCACATATTAACTAATTAATCATTTAGTCTTTTTAATTTCCAGTTCTGTTATATATCAGTTATGGGATCTTAGGATAGTTGTCAAGCCATGTGTTTCATTAGAAAAATATAAGCTGACAATAATCATAGTAAGTGTGGGGAAAAAGTTTGCTTAGTGCTACATTAGTAAATACGTATGAAGAGTTGGAGATGGACGACAGTTTTCATGATGTGCTTCATGACTACCCAGTATTTTCCCTCCCCCATTCTAGATCTGCACACATCTGAACTATTCTGTAATCTCTATGTCTATATCAGGCCATGTTTTTTGTGCTTGTCTATTTATGAAGAAACACCTGTGTCCATATGGGTACCATATCAATTCTTCTCTGTCCCCACTATAATAACCCCTCTGTCTTGTCCTGAAGATTACATCCAGCCCTGACCTCATAATGACATTTTTCCTTGCCTGCTTCTTCTCCTGACATGATCAACTCAAGAGTGATTGGGAAGAAACAGTAGCTTAAAGTGTAATGGACTCTCACTTTGTATACCGGTGGAAGAATGCACTCTTAAATAAGAACGTTTAAACTCATAATCATGGAAATTGACAGCACAAATACTTTCAGGCAACAGGATTCATTAGACACATGGAAACTAATGGGAAGGGCAGGAGGCACACATCCACCAAATTGATGTTTAGGAATGGTGGTCAATTTCCTTCTATTTCTCCTCATTGACTTCTAGATCCATTAATGTATTCTATAGAGGCCACATGCTCCCAAAGCAGTCAATACACACACACACACACACACACACACACACACACACACACACACACACACACACACACACAGTATAATGTAGATGCATACCCTGGCAAGTGAACTCCCATTTCTATTGATGCTGTTGGTTGTGGGGCTTGAGCTCAGGGCCTAGCCACTGTCCCTGAGCTTTTTTGCTCATGGCCAGTGATCTACAACTTTGAGCCATAGCACCACTTTTGGTTTTGTGGGATCAATTGGAGATAAGAGCCTTATCCTGCTTGGGCTGGTATTGAACCACAATCCTCAGATCTCTGCATCCTAAGTAGCCAGGATTACACTCGTGAGCTACCAGTGCCTACCTAAACTCCCATTCTTGACAGGGGTCATCCAGGCAGCACAGGAGAGTACCTTCCAATGATTATGTCATGGCTTATAGGGCCAGCTGCTGCTTGTCGTCCTGGTGTGTGTTCGGATGAGTGCATGTCATCATAGTGTATTCGTAGCACTACCTGCTTTGCTATGACGTGTGTTTTCTGGTTCATGAAGACAGTGTGTAGAACTCTATGCTGACTTATCAAACACTTTGTAAGCAAATAGCTAGTAATGATGCTAGTCAAGGTCATGTGAGGTGTAATTACTTATTGATCTCAAATTCCAAATAGAAACACAAAGATAGAACTCCTTTGATATCAATGTTTGAATGCTTAGTTCTTTCCTGAAATAAAATGTCCCCTGAAGTCAGATGAGGTGTCTTAGTCTGTTTTGTGTTGCAACAAGAGAATATCACAGATTGGGTAACTTATAAAGAAAAGAAATTTATTTCTTACAGTTATGGAGGCTGAATGTTCAAGGTGAAGGTGATGTCTAGTGATTGAATCCTTTGTTTGTCTTCTCATGACAGCAGGCAAAAGGGAAAGTGAACAAGTTAGTACAATCAATGGTGGTAAAATCTCCTTTACAAGGACCTTAGTACTATTAAGTAGAAATAATGTTTCCAATAAGTGGTTTATAATTGTCATTGTTATTTTCAACGTTGCATGTGAAATTATGCCATTTACTTTTGTTTTTCTTCCCCCGGGTTTTACCCCTGATGTCACTGTTACTGATTTCGGTATTGTCTATATGTTTATTGGAACTAGGGAAGGGAATGGGAACATCAAATGGAGAGACAAAGGATAAAAGATGAACCAATGCAACAGCAATGCTTACAAAACTATATGCTGTAAACCAGTCGTAACATTCATGGGGAGGGGGAGGAGAAAAATGGGGAGGAGGGAATGTGGGAGAAAAATGAGGGAGGAAGTAACAAGTTGGATAAAAAAAAGTCCTCACTGCCTTATGTATGAAACTGTAACCCCTCTGTTACCCTCACTTTGACAATAAATAAATTAATTAATTAAAAAAAGAAATAATGATTCCTGACCTAATCACTTCTTAAAGCCCTCATCTTTTAGTGCCATCATATTGGAAACACTTGAATATTAGACACATTCAAGCTGTAGTGGTGAATCAATGCATGTTTTAAGCATATAGTAATTATATAAGGGAGTTTTATCATGATTTTCTCTACAAGTATATAATATACTTTGGCCAAATGCACTTTCTTTTTTTACTTGTTCATATATTTTTTCTTGAATTTTCAAACAATATAATGAGTTTCTCTGTTCTGTTTTCATGGAAGCTAACAACCTCCCCCCCCCCCCGCCCTTATTGGCTTACATGTGCATTTCTCTTTCTCTTTTTGGCTTATTTTGTTTAATAGGATGATTTCCAGTTCTGTCCATTTTCCTGAAAATGAAATCATCTTATTTACTTTTATGAAAAAATGACACTTCATTGTATATATACAGCACATTTTCTTTTCTCATTTACAGTTGATGGACTCCTGTGCTGATTTCATACTTTGGGTATTGTGAATAGTGTTGCTATGTACTTGGGCATGAAGGCATTTCTGTGGTACACAGACTCAAGACAGATATCTGTCTTGTGGTATAGCAGGATTGGGTAACTGTTCTATTTTAGTTTATTTTTGAGGGACCTCCATATTGATTTCTAGAGTGGCTGCCCTAATTTACATTCACACCAACAGTGTATAAGGAGTACTTTTCCCCTAAATGATAACCAACATTTGTTGTTTTCTTGATGAATTCAGTGGTAATATTATTATTATGTGAGTAGATATCCTGTAAGTTATATACAGACAAGTTATGATAAAGTGTGAAAACTTATTTGATCTATTTCTAAACTTTCCACTCTGATATGAATAACTTCAGCAAATGAAAGCAAACCTTTTCTCCCAAGTTCGTGTTCTGTTAATGTATGACTCAGTGCATTTGACTTGCTAAGAAAATAACATGAACTGAGTGGCTTATAAATAATAGAAATTTATTCTTCAGAACCATGAAGGTTTTACAATCGAAGATCAAGAAGCCAGCAAATCCATTGTCTTGCAATGGCCCTTTCCCTGGTTCCTAAGTGGTCATCTTTTTGCTGGGCTCATATTTGATAGAAGAACAAATTCACTGAGGTTTCATATAATGCCACCAACCTCATTTAGGAGGGGCTAGCCTGAGGTCTGGAGTGTTGGCTTAGGTAGATTTTGATCTTGATAAATTTTGGATCTGAAAGGGAACTACAATGGAGATGGAAGTAAGCCTCCCAAGAGAGAAATGTGCAGTCTAAAACCACAGGGTTCGTGGAGTGTGGCAAACTCAGAACCTTTCATACCCAAAGAAATCTACTTAGGAAAAATGGGTAGAAGTATCGACCATGGGTACCAGTGCTCTTGTAACCATTTTGTGACCATCCTTCTTTGTTGGAATCATCTCAATAAGTGAGGTGAAAGTATCTGCCCCGAATAGTCAGACCAAGTTAGAAAATAGGAAAAAAAATGAAGTTGATTATCTATATAAAGGGACTGTCTATGGACTAGATTATTCAATAGAATGAGGACGAAACCTACTGTACAGAAATTGTAGCACATTTTATAAAGCACCGAGCACACATATTTTGACCTTTTGCATGACTGACTGTTACACATGGCCATTCTTTTAAGACAAGGAGAACCATTTAGCTGGTTTGTCTAAGAGCAATTGGTTTAATTTTGCTATGTCATGCTGACAGGGACACAAAGCTTATGTTTGGCATTTCCTTTATAATTAGAGCTAGGACTTTTAGAGGAATTAGGCAAAGTTTTTAAGTTGTTATGGGTAGTTGGTGTTGGTGTTTGACTGAACTGTGGGTTATATTTTTATTCTTCTTTACAGACCGCATTCAGGCTTTTAGAGTGCCCTTAGCAGGAAGAGAGCAGTAGCAGGAATCCATTCACAAAGGTGACAGGTGTATAAATGAGGAACTGTGGTTGTCACTGGTTGGATAGACTAGAAGAAAGCCCGATGAAGTTGGCAGGATGACTGTCATTCTTCAGATGAGAGAGAAAGAGCTCTCATAAATAAAGTCAGGCTCCTTTCTTGATTCCTGGTAAGAAATTAGCACACAGGACAAATAAACTTGACTTAGGTTCCAAAATCATTGGATTTTGAGACATTTTTACCTTTATATTTTTTGCTTGTAGTCTATTTTCAGATATAGTTTCTTTCACACTAACTTCTCCTGAGCAGCCTGTGACCCTTCTACCTCTGCTTTCTTAGTAGCTGGAATTATGCACATATGCCACCATGTCAGGCCTTATTTTAAAATTCTAATTCTGTTGTTCATGCAGATACATAATTCTTATGGGAAAAGGATTATTTTATACTCATTTTGAGAATGTTTGCTTGATATAATTCCACAATAGTCATTGTAATCATGATAACATCGTAGTCATTATAACACAGATGCACCTGCCTCAAATTCTTTAGCCTGGTCTCTTTTTCTGCCTCTAATTTATTAAAACTGGAGGGTCTCTGGGATGAGAGCCACTGCTCTTGAGTATTTGTGAGTTTTTCCATCAATAAATCAGCTCTGACCCCTTTATATTGAATTTGAGAGCCTGAAGTATTTTCTTCAAAGCACTTCTATTCATGTAGTTCCTAGTAATCATAGACAATTTCATCTCATATTTAATTCCCCATATACCACTGTCTAATTGTATATACAAGGTTATTTTTAAAAATTTTTCTAAGCCCTTGATTGAAAGTATTTAAAGAACTTCCTAGGGACCATGTAAGTGGAGGGCAAAATAAATCCGTGGAGCCTTTCATTCTAAGTTCTGCATTCACATACAGTCTAGGTCAAGAATGAGTGACAGCAAGAACTTCAACCCCCTTAGGGAGAGGAACTAATTCCATTTTTGGATCTAGTCAATTTAGTTTCATCTGTTTAGGCTTTCAGGAAGAAGTCTCAAGAGACCTCAGACTTTGTTTGGAGGCTCCGTGGCCTGGCGGAATGAGACCACGTCTAGGAGTCAGAGCCATCTAGGGTTTTCTCTTGGCATCATCTCAGACTGTGCAACCTGAGAAAAGATTCTTCAACCTCTATTTGACTTCTTTCTTCAACTATAAAATTGGGATAATAGTACAGGCCCTGTAGGGATTGCTAGGAAGATTAAATGAGACAGTTAGCAGATAGTAGGAGCTACACACACACACACACACACACACACACACACACACACACACACTCTCCACATTCTTTTAATATTCACAATAATTTATAAAGAGGAATATTATAAAGAGGCTCAGATCAGGGATTGGTGATGTAAATTACCTGATGTTACATAGATAGTAGGTGGGAAGATTGCAGCCTATCAGACTGGTTCTAGATCCCAGATTCATAACCATAACTATATAACCTAGAACAGTAACTAGGTTTTTTTGTTTTTGCCAGTCCTGGGACTTGAACTCAGGACCTAAGCACTGTCCCTGGCTTCTTTTTGCTCAAGGCTAGCACTCTACCATTTGAGCCACAGCACCACTTTTGACTTTTTGTATAGATGTGGTGCTGAGGAATTGAATCCAGGGCTTCATATATACGAGGCAAGCACTTTACCACTAGGCCATCTTCCCAGCCCCTAGTTGTTTATTTTTTATTATTCAGTTTTACAATGTTTTACATTATGGCTATGAGTTGCAAGATGTTTGTGTGCATTGCTTCTGTAGGAGGCTTTACTAGAATCATTTTCAAGTAGCAACTAAAATGAGCTTTACTTATTATTAAGCCTTCCATAGAAATAAAAATAGAGCCTTGACATTTAAAATAGCTTACTTAAGGATGATTTGCGAAGTTTCAAATTTCTCTAGACTGCTCCATAAATTCCCTATATTTTTGCTTTAAATTAAAAGTGATTCTATAGTTAGTGAACTGAAGGCAGTCTCTATTTAATAGAGAGGCATCACACCTGATTTAGTTTATCAGGGACTTGTTCACTGAAATCACATTCCTAAGCAATTACTGAGTTTCCATAATAAATTCATATTCTCCTAAATCAACAACTATATTGAGGATGGGAAGTCCTACATCAAGGTTCAACTTTTACTTTAAATCCAAAGACTTTATTGAGCTTTTAGAACAATAATCTGTTTATGAGTCTCATTCCTCAATCTGTTGCCCAGTTACTGAAGGGTAGAGTCAACTATATGGCCCAGAATAATTTAATAATTTTGAAAGGGAGTTTGGTTAATGAAAGTTACAGGAAATATTTCTCTCTCTCTCTCTCTCTCTCTCTCTCTCTCTCTCTCTGTGTGTGTGTGTGTGTGTGTGTGTGTAAGATTTGGGAGGGGAAAATGAAGTAGTAGCCACTTTCAACTCTTACCAGTGTTTACCTTTTGATGGCGATGGGGACTGGAAGCTGGGTTTACAGCCATTCTACCCCTCCCTACTTCCCCTCAGCTTCTCCATCTCATGGGCCAGGTTTAACTCCAAAAGGTATGTTATCAGTTTCTTTTCACAGAATGCTCAGACCAACAATATCAGAGGCAATAAGAACTGGCAGAGTTCTGGCTATGTAAAGGGGTTTTATCTTCTCCCCTACTTCATGTCTGTTGTTACCTTTCTAATAACCTCTTTTGTGGACTTCATATTCAGCTTGTCAGGGATAGCTTAAATAAGTATGTAAAGTAAAATGCTTTTAAAAATTATTATACATGATAGGTACGGGATATTGATTATGACATACCTATGGTCATGTAATTTATCTCATTTACTGATTCTGATTTTCTGCCTGGGTTCCTTACATTATGGCACATTTATGTAGATCATCAGACACTATGTTCTTGTGGTTTATATTAGGAAATGCTAAAGTAGGTAGTAGTATCTTAAATGAAGTTTCCCAATAGTTGGGTAAAACCATGCTTCTTAACATTTTACTTAGGTTATTCTAGGACTAACATTTAGGGTTCTGCAACAGATTTGATCTTGAATGTCTTTAAAGGTCTGTGTTAAAGGATTGGTCTCCTGGGTGGCGCCACTGGAAAGTGATGGGACATTTAGGAAATATAGCTTTATGACAGGTGTTTAGGCCTTTGGGGATATTTCCTCACAGATGATTGTGGAATCTTAGCTCCTTCCTTCTCTGTTTGCTCCCTGGCTTATGATGTAAGTGGCCATGCTCCTAGCATTTGCCATCTGACATGCCCAGAAGCTTTAATCAATTGGTCCACATGATTTTGGACAGAAATCTCCAAAACAAAGGGCCAAATAAACCTCTTTGGAAGTTAATTACCTCATGTTGTTTTAGGTCCAGTAGCAGAATACTCTCCAAAACAGGTTCTGTAGTAGATCGAATTATTTCTCTACAGAAGATAGGTTCAAGCCCTATATATGTGAATATATATTGTTTTAAAATAGAATATATGTAATACAATTAAAGTGCTAGGTAGAATAATACTACATTAAGATGAGCCCTAAAGGCAAGCACTTCTGCCTTTAGAAGAGACATTGAGACAGATACAGATGTGCAGATGGAGGACAGTCATGTGAATTTAGAGGCAGATATAGGAATGTTGACACAAACAACAAACACCAAGGATTGCTGGAAACCAGCCAAAGCAAAGAGGCAAGGAACACTTTCCTTTGAGCCTTCAGAGAGAATAGGTTTCCTGATGTCATTGTGACTTTTGGACGTCCACCCACAGGAATTTTAAGGTAATACATTTCTGTTGTTTTAAATCATCAGTTTATGGCCATCTGCTACAGAACTGCTAGGGAACAGAGACAAAATTCAAATTCATTTTTCTGATGCTCTTGCTCTAGTGGTCATTGTTTTGACCTCTCATATGTCCTCAGATTTATTGCAGGACAAAGCTAAAGGGGACTCTCAGTATTTGTGTTCCTTTTCAGAGTACTAGGAAGTCACCCAAAGCTGACAGGTTTGAATGATTTCATATCACTCTCGCCACATGAGCCCACATGCCTTGTATTGTTAAGTCCAGGATGTTTAAGGTGTACAGAATCTAGCACAGCATTTCCAGTGCCCTGTCCAGTTATCTCTAATTTTAGTTACATTTGACTGACTTTCAACAATTAGTTTTCCTTAACTATCAGCCAGAGTCATGCCTTACAATTAAAGTCAATTCTAGGAAGTTATAAAGGAAAGTTCTTCCTCACCCTCCATCCTCATGGTCACCCCGAAGTTTTTCTGTTGTTCTCTCTGATCTAGGGGTTACTATTTCTTTTTTTTTCAAGACTAAAAACTGAATTATGTTTCTCCAAACTTCAGTGTTGAAGCTCTAATACACAAGAGGACTGTATTCAGAGATGAGGCCTACGAGGTTGTTAAGGCTAAATGATAGCAAGGATAGGCCCTAATCTGATAGATCTGGTGTTCTTAGTACAGGAAGAGACACCATATTTTTCTCTGCTATCCAAGCACGCAGCAGAAAATAGTTGACAAAATACAAATCTAGAAGAGTCCTTACTAGCAGTCCCACCAGTCAGCACCTTCAATGTGGATTTTCTTGCTTTAAGAGCTCCTAGAAAATAAAGTTCTATGGTTTAGTCTGCCCAACCAAGTCCATGGTATTGTGTTATAACCGCCCCAGCTGACTAATATACTCAGCTAGAGTCATTTGTCAGGTATGTGCTCATATAAAAACTTGTTCTGCAGGTTTATGTCTGAATCTTCCTGACTCAAGCGGATTTTTTTTTTCAGTTTCTGTAGTGCATTTCAAACTGCAGGTAGAGGTGGGGTGGGCAGTATTGGGAATCAATGATAGGAATCAGTAATCTCGAAATGTGAAAGCCCTCCCCGTCCCCTTCCCCTCACCCCAGGTGACAGGCATCTGAGTTCCTCAAACCAGGCTACACCTGACTGAGCAGCAGACTTGCTCAAACAATAGGTTCCTGGAACCAGGCCTGTGTAATCCATTCCAAACTGAGACAGCAAACTTGCAAGTGAGTCCCATCCAGCCACCTTTGACCCTATCCCCACCCAGGACCCTACTTAAGTCCCTCTATCTCACCCCGCCCCCTCCACCCCCCCCCCCCCCCAATTAGGCCTATGTCTCCTGACTCTCCTCATGCCACCCCGGAGTCCCTCTTTAACTCTCATTAAAGTTGATCTGCTCTGTTGAGGTTAGTATCTTTGTTTGCCTTTGTTCTTGCCTTTTTCCTGACAGATCATGCAAGGAGTGGGAAGAGACTTGCGGAAGAAAAACAGCTTTTTAAGACTTAGAAATATTATCACATCATATGAGACCCACCACCCTTCCCTCCCTTCCCTCCATTTCCTCTCCTTCCTCCCTCCCTCCTTCCCTCTCTTCCTTCTTTCCTCTCTTCCCTTTTCTTTCCTTTCTATAGTGACGACTCATATGTGTCTGTGTATATATATATATATATATACATCTTTACATATATGCATAATATGTATGTGTATGTGCCTGTTTGAAGCTTAGAGAAATAAGTAATTATGGCCAGTCTCCAACATTTGAATCATAATTCTGGGAATTTTGTAAAGGATAAGAGACGATCTATACATAGTCTTCAACCATGTGGCTGTGGCCCTTCATGGTACCCTGTGCCTGAATGTACTTATTTTGTCACTTTCTTTTGCCATGTCTTTGTTTTCTTACTTACAAAGCTTGGTTGTTGGCTTACTTCCCCTTATTTTTATGTGCTTTCTTTGTCTTAACATGATTCTGTGCTAGTTTCATTTTCAGACTTCCTTCAGAACTCGCTAGGATGTTCTTTGCTGTGGAAATCTTCAGTAGGTAGGTGGTTATATAACCTGAAGATTATTGATAATATAACCTTTAAAATATTTCTTTTCTACTGATCTCCTCTATTCCACTGGAAGAATCTTGACTCAGGGACTTTGTCCATGATATTCATTTTTTTCTATCCTCAGTACCTTCACACAGGCACAAAGTTGAAGCCCATTAAATATTTGCCTAGTGAATGAAGCTGTCCCGTGGCATCTCCTGGTTTTGTAGCACCTCCAACTATGGCAAGTGGCAAGCTTATTACCTTCTGAGCCTGCCAGATCCAGTTTTGGAAGGCTCTGTCTGTCTGTGAGAGCTCCATGATTAATGAACTGAAATCCATAGTCTTGTAACTTTCCAGGAGAGGAAAATCTCACAGCCTTGCAGATTGAGACAGGTTTTCTGGTTCTGCTGTTACATCACAGTTTCAGAAAGGCTCTAGCTATTCACCTCTATGCAAAATAAATGATTGCTTCCGTAAGGATAAAGATAGAAATGGCAAAGGTATGTATAAGGCTCACATGGGATAGAAACCATTGCTAGTTTTTTTTTTAATTATGCTCACAAGAGAGGCAGCAAGAATGCCTCTGTTGGACAGAAATGGCATGGGCTTCTCACCGGGTCTTTCTGAGAGTAATGTGTGTGGCTACAGTGATAGACAGAAATTACCCAGAAGGCTTTGGATGGTTGAGATACCTACTTGAAGGAGGTAATGCCTTTTACTTTAGGAATGGAGGAGAATATTGAGATGGTTATAATCTACTCAGGTAGGTGTTGAGAGTTTATAGCACATCAATATTTTTTTGGTCAATCAACCTCCAAAAGGGAAAGTTTATTGTTCCTATTTTACAGACGAGAAATGAAACTTATAAAATAATTGACCCAAGGTGCCACAGTCTAGGACTCAAGGCAGGAGACACTTCTCCCAGTAATTCTTTGTCACTTAATAGAATCAATTTACTTATTTTTTACAGCATATACAACACATTATACTTAGAGAAAAACAATGTTTCAAATGCTTAAATTCCAACCTGTTAGCCCTCTGCTTGTGTTTGTGTGTGTTTGGGGGTGTGGGGGGGTGTGGGGAAGCATTTGGGATTGAACCAAGGGCTTCACATTTGCTAGTCAAGTACACCACAATTTGAGCTGCTCTCGGGTCTCTTGCTTTAGTTTGTTTTTCAGAAAGGATCTTTCACTAATTTTGCCTGAGTTGGCCTTAAGTAGTGATCTTTCCACCTCTGCCTTCCTAATAGCTAGGAGTATAGATGAACACTACTATGCTCAACACCTCCTTTAAAAACAAAAAGAACCTTTTGTCCTTAACCTATCCCTTGAAGCAGTCACATGCCATGATATCCAAATTTGATAAACACAAAAGGATCTGAATCAATGTATTGGTCATGTACTGTGGTTAAAGAAATAAATGACCCTATGGATGACACGGTGTTTCATGTTGTGTAGGCATCAGGGTAGTCTGAATATCGTTGTGGTATGCCTGCTAGCCCAAGGAAGTGTTGAGGGAAGAATGTTAGGTTGACCCCAATGAACATGATTGTAAAGTGGACTTTAGCCCACATGTCATTTAGAGCGTAGCCTGTAACATTTTTAAGACAGCAATGAATGTTTGTCCTTTCTCAATATCAGTCACAAAAATACTTATATTGTTTTTAATAGGTATATAGATGTAGTCTTTCTAATGCCATTTTTTATTCCCATTCCTGGGAATAAAATTTATATATTGGATATACATACATATATACACACACACATACACACACAACTGATTAGGACACTCAAGTATAAGGAATAGTGATAGTTTTGTTTTTTCCCAAATAACAGATGGAAGTGTATGTGAGTTGCCCTTTTTGTTTCCCCTAAATGCTGAGACATTAAAGCCAAGAGCTTCCCTGGGACTGAATATTTGCCAAGGATATGACAGTGGCTGCTCTGCCTCTAGCCAAGTACCCCAGATATCAAAGACACTTGATGAGTCTTAAAGACCTGGTCAGACTCAACCACTGATGTCTCTACAGAGTTATGAGATCAGAGACTGTCTTTGGCAATAAGATCATAACTTTTATAGACAAAATTTTCCCTTGAATAAGAAGTCATGAAAATAGAGGGCTCATTTTAGGTATATTGTCAGATTGGCAATTTTTTAATGCTACAATTTCTTTCTTGAATCCCTCTCTCTTTTTTTTTTTTTTTTGGCAGTTTGCCAACCAATGCACCATTCTGAGTTTAATCTAAGGCTAGGATTGCTCAAGTTTGTCAGGAAGACAACAAGACCATGGAAAATGATGAGAAAGGATGGCTGCTATATCCTACACTGAAAAAAGGCTTGTGGTAACATTTCTTATTTATTAGGAAACTCTTTCTGTGATGGTCGTACTTGTTCTGTCACTTGATCTCTAGGGAGATCTATTAATCCTGTCAGGCTTTTCACTGTCATGTCATTTCATAATGACATATCAATGTACTATCAGCAGAACTAAATTTACATCTCAAATTATGCTTCATAATTTAAAGAAAAGCAAAGAGTGAAATTTAAAATTCTGTATACATCATAATACTTTGAGCTCCATTCTCTACAGTCTTTTAGTCATCGTCTGGCATTCTTCTTTTCTCCATTTTCCTGTACTTTGAATTTAAAAATATTACTTGAAAAATCAATAATTTCTTTACTCTTAGCAGCAATGCATTTGCTCCACAGAAACTACCTAAAGGACATCAACAGCATTGACAGGATTCGGATTGTGTAAGATGTTTTGGAAATCATTTAAAAGGATGTTAACGGTTAGAACAGTTTAGTTTTTCCCCCAGGACATGGCAGAGTAGAGTACTGACCCCAGCACTAATATGACCAATCTTCTAAAAAACAGTGATAAAGGCAAATACATTGCTCTGACTACTTGATTCATGATTATGGAGAAATGAAAGTTCATAAAGGTCAAAGATAGTTTAGTTTTGCACCTCTCTTTGCCTTCCAGGTAAGGATCAGCCCAATTATATCATGATTGTATCTGAATTTTTTTATTCACAGTGTTTCCCTTTCAAAAACCTAATATGTTAAGTTGAGTGACAGAAGATAGTGGGCAATGCAGGGTGAAATCAAGCAAGCTGAGTTTTAAATCTTGTCAAATATTTCTGTTTAAAGCACTTATAGTTTGAACTCTTATGCTTACTTTTGGAAGAAAGATAGTAAATGAGAAGCCAGAGTCCTAGAGCTGATAAGAGAAGGCCTCCAAATAGTAAGGAAAATATAATTTCTATGTCTTCTTATGACTTCCCCTTTAAAAGGACAATGCCCTACAACAGTTACTTTTCTTGCTTCCTAATACCTGCCAACTCGGCTTATTCATTAAATCCTACTAATTTTACTCTCTTAAGTATTTTTTTTTTTTTTTTGGCCAGTCCTAGGCCGTGAACTCAGGGCCTGAGCACTGTCCCTGGCTTCTTTTTTGCTCAAGGTTAGCACTCTGCCACTTGAGCCACAGCGCCACTTCTGGCCATTTTCTGTATATGCGGTGCTGAGGAATCAAACCCAGGGCCTCATGTATACGAGGCAAGCACTCTTTCTACTAGGCCATATTCCCAGCCCCTCTCTTAAGTATTTTTAAATATACCATTTCACTTCATTTTTAATAACTTCAGTGTACTTCATGGTTTCACAAACTCTGTACCCTGGCAGTTTGGATTGTGAAATTCTTTATTATTGTGGCAAACTATCTTAAGTATGGAATGCTGAACCAGCATCCCTATCCTCTATGCAACAGATGCAACAGCAGGCAGACACAACTCCAGACTTTAGCAAATACCCATTGCAAAGCAGTATGTCCCCAATGGAGAATTACTCCTTCTTTTTTTTTCATTAAAATTTTTTTATTGTCAAGATGATGTACAGAGGGGTTATAGTTACATACATAAGACAGTGAGTACATTTCTTGTCAAACTTGTTACCATCTCCCTCATTTTTCTCCTATCTTCCCTCTTCTCCGTCTCTCCCCCACCCAGTTGTACAGTTAATTTCCAACATACTGTCTTATAAGTATCACTGTTGCATTGGTTCGACATTTATCCTTTGTCTCTCCATTTTGATGTGCCCCTTCCCTTCCCTAATTCAGATAAACATATATACAATACCCAGAGTACCAAAATCAAATTATTCTCCTATAAAAATCATCCATCATGAGTGAGTGAAATACTTCCATTCATCCTAAATTATATAAGAAAAAAATCTAATTATGTCACCCCCTTTCAAAAAGAACCCCAAACCTTACTTGGCTTCTCTTTACTTTTACAACCAATATAAATCCCCTAAATTGTGCCCTTTGTTTACTTTTTGGTGTCTTTGGGGGCCATATTAAATTTCCTTATTTTCTCAGAAATACCAATTATTTACTTTATACTTCACATAATTCATATTTATTGGATAGTTTTATCTGCCCCTACCCATTCACAGAACCAATTTCCTGTCATTCTGCAAGTCTGAGCTGGCATTTTATTTCCTCCAACAGATTATCTCTAACCAGCAAAACTCTGATAGATGAGGATAATGACCTGTGCTATCTGAACTATATGTTTTCATAGTTCATATCTTACCTTTTCACAATGTCTATTTTTATATAATCACCTTTGAGTCAGTAATTTATTTTTCCTGCCAAACTGCAAGCTCTGTGAGGATGATTACCTTGTCTGTTCTATACTTTGCCTTAGGCTTAGTACCCACACAGTACATACCAAGACCCAGTATTTGTTGAATCAACACTTTGGAGAACTGATTGGAAGGAAGTGAATCAAGGAAGCTGTGGAATCTTGTAGACTATCAAGACAGGAACTGTAGGGAAGCCTCAGCTACTAGAAATGGGAAATAGAAAGCTAGGACTGAGTTTACATTCTCCATTTCCTGGTTCCAAATGGCCTCTTGCCCTTGTCCTTTTTGCTCATTTATCCTGTCTGATGCTCTCTGCCCTTTACTGTTCCTGATGAATTAAGTCAAATTGTCCCAGACAGCACCTGACCTTCATACTGACTTGTTTATTAGCAAATAATAGTACTATTAAGTATAGGCTTTCTGTAGTGAGTAAGGAATAGGAATGGACAATTTATCAGCTCTTACACTGAAATTAGTTGGGAAGAACAGCAAAACAACTACCCTTTCTACAACTTCTCCTTTTCTTTGCCAGAAGGTAACTATGATGTACTCAAATGAGATATGAGATATAGAGTCACTTCTGTTTTTTTTAACTCTCCTTTAAAATATTATTTGTATCAGAAACATGCCTGACAGAAGAGCCTTCTTGAGTATCAGAGAAATGAGGAAATAGGTACAATTTGGATCAAAACTGGAGGCTGAGGTTCTTTTCCTGAGCACTTCATGTTTCTTGGATCTTCTTTACAAGAGAATTTGCTACCACAGAAGCAAAGCCCAGGGATGTCATAGTCACTGAATGCTCTTGGTAAATGGGCATCAGATGAAATGATTGTCAATGAGGAAGCCCACTTCATTTGTTTTGGTAGCCTCAAATATAAAAAAAAATGTTGATTTAAAAAATAGCCTTTTTTTTTTTTACTGGAAAAGATTGCTACCTGGCACAGAAACCTGCTGACATTGAAGTGTGTGCAAGCTGGAGCAGTTGCATGTATGCCAACACCCATTCAGAGTGAAAAGTGGACAAGTTATGTGGGGGCATGTGGGTGCTGGCACACATAGCCAACTTTCCCACATTGCAAGAGCCCAACATTCTGCAAGATTTAATCAGAGTTCTTTTTCATCAACATAGATGGATGCACAAAAAAATTTAGCACACTGGGAGGATGGCAGAGGCTGCCACTTGGAGCAATACTGATTTATTTTTGGAAAGCTAAACCAAGGGAAACCCATCATTTTCTAAGGAAGAGATTTTATAATCATCTTTAAACTTTCAGATGCTAATTCTTATCTTATTTCTATAACCACCCGCTCTAGAGCATGTTTAATGAAAATAAGGGATGATGGCTGTCATATCTTAAGTGAGCTAAATTTTATCTGTGCTGAAAAATCACTGTGAAATAATCGCTAATTATAAAGCTGGGAAATAGAACATTTCAGCACATGTTCACTTAAGGAGTGAGTACCCTGTTCTTAGCATGAGAGCTATCTTGAAAATTACTTCTGCTTACAAGGGAAAAAGATTGAGCTTCATCAGTTGTTTTGTTTTTCTCTAAATTCTAAATATTTAGTAATCATACTGAAGTTTGGCCTGAAGATCTACTTTCCAAGCCAGTGGTTATAGACATTTTATTATATGTGAAGATGTCTCTGTTTCTGTCTCTGATTTTGTTAATATTGAGTGTAGAAATTACATAACATGGCAAATTTGCCAATAGATGCCATGTGCCATGTGTCCAACCAACTGTCTCACATGTTACCTAACTTATGTTTATTTCTCAACTGAGATTGTGATAAAGTTGCAAAGATCCAGATGGGAGTATGTCAACTAAGAGATTTACAAGCAATTTTGAATTTTAATTCTAGCCTTCAAGCAACATTACAACTTAATAGCAAAATGATAAAGATCATAAAGATGCTTTTGTCCTAAATCAATAGATAGACAATAGATAGGTAGATAGATTTGTTTTAGGGGTGGGCTTGAACTCAGGGCCTGGGTACTGCTCCTGAGCCTCTCTTCTCAAGGCTAGCACTCTACCACTTTGAGCCACAGCTCCACTTCCAGTTTTTTTGGTGGATAATTGTATGTAAGAGTCTCACAGATTGTTGTGCTGGTGGCTTTAGTGTGTTCTTGCTTGTAATCTTTTAGGTAGATGCCCAAAAGTGGGGCTGCTGGGTCATAGGGGAGTTCTATGTTTAACCTTCTAAGGAACCACCATGCTGCTTTCCAGAGTGGCTGAACAAGTTTACACTCTCACCAACAATGTAGTAGGGTTCTCTTTGGGCCACATCCCCTGCAGCATTTGTTATTGTTAGTTTTCTTGATAATAAACACTCTTACTGGGGTGAGGTGGAATCCCAATGTTGTTTTGATTTGCATTTCTTTTATGGCCAGTGATATAGAGCACTTCTTCATGTGTCTTTTGGCCATTCTCATTTCCTCTTCAGAGAAGTCTCTTTTTAGGTCTTTAGCTCACTTGTTGAGGGGACCGTTGGTTCTTTTAGGATTATCTTTGGAGGAATTTAATTTTTTCAGTTCTGCATATCTTAGCACAATTTGTCATTGCTAAAATATGGAACCAATCCAGATCCCCCTCAGTAGATGAGTGGATCAGGAAAATGTAGTACATATACACAATGGAATTTTATGCCTCTTCGAACTAAGTACTTGAAAGGGGTGGGGTGGATTAGGGAGAAAAAGGTATATGAATGAAGAATGAATGAAGAGGAGAAGAGGAGAATGCAATTAAGAATCCAATGTATATCCTACAAAATTAAGAAGAATGAGGGGACAGGTAGGTTGAAGGAGGTGGGTAAAACTTTTAAAAGGGGTGATAGTGATCAAAATGATTGCACTCATAAACTGCATTGTTAAAAGGCAACTCCTTTGTTCAATTACTTAAAGATAAAAATTAGAGTCTTAGCGCTGACTGGCTCCCGGACTGTCTGTGTGTCCTCCGACGAGAGGGAGGCTGGGTGGCAGTTCTTTGGCCCTTTCCTCTTCTTGGCCCATCTGGGTGGGGTGTGTTTTACTATCTCTCCTGCAGGACAGGAGAGCCTGGGAGGCTAAAAACCCCCGACATTTTGGCGCCCAACAAGGAGCTCGAAGCACAATGAAGTGAAACTGTCGGCAGGCCAGGCCAATCGGATTCTGAGGTGAGGGTAACCCGAAATGATGGGGCAGGCACAAACTCAGCATGATGACCAAGTGCTCAAAGTGCTGAGCTTTGTGAAAAATTTCTGTTTCCTAGGAAAAGTTGTATTTTCTAACTGACCACGTGGTTCTAAAATATGGGCAAAATAATATCATTTTGCCACTGGAATTCCAAAAGATTTACATGGCCCATTCAGAAAAAAAATTTTTTTTCTAAGCGCACCCAAAGCTTGTGCACAACTGTCTGTCTGTATGTGTGTCTGTCTGTCTGTTTGTGGGTAAAACATGTAAAAACTAGCATCATGATTTAAAGATCACTTGCCTTTTTAACTATTTTAACTTGCTTAAGTTTTATGTTAAACAGATACTTGCAGCCTGTGGGTGGGGGTCACAGTAAACAGCCTGGAGGCAGACTCCAAGTCAAAAGACAAAAAAAAAAAAACCAAAAAAAAAAAAAAACCCAATAAAACCTTAAGGTTCTAAACACAAACTGATCATGTTTGGGTGCAAGCAAATGTGTCTAACAAAAACTCCAAAAGATTCAAATATGCAGCATGTGGTATACAATGATGTAAAATCCATGTGTTATTTTTTATGTCTATCTATGCTAAAAGTCAAATGTACATCTGATCCTGACAATTCTTTGGCATAGGCTAAGTTTTGTTATTCCATTTTTCTCTCCTGTGCTCTCATAAACTCTTTAAGATCAAGGGACCAGAGTCATTTTATACAAATGTGACTACTAATCTAGATTTTCCTGACCCAAAATTAATATTTTGCTTCATAGGATACAGGTGAACATGTGTGCTAGCTGTGTGGACTGTGGCGGTTCATGAAGCTGCTTCCACAGTCTGCTCCCAAACTGCCTGGTTTCACTGTTTCCTTATTGTCTCTCTCATTCATGGAAAACTGCTCAGGGAATCTAGGAGTCCTGTGAAGATTTTGCCAGGCCCAGAGTGCTCCTGCTCTGGCTCTGCCCCACCCCCTCCCAAGATTAGAGTTGGGTTCATAACAGTCCTATCATAACAGAGCTACTCCAAGATTAAATGCATCAATGTTATGTTTGGTGGCCACAAGGTTGCATTGGGGTAGCATTGGTCTTCCCCCTCCAGGTCTCAGAAACTGTCGTGGCTGCTACAGAGAGCAGACTTGGTTGGCCTTTGATCTATGTGGATTTTGTGACTAGGAAGATGGTTAAAGGCACAAGCCTTCTAAAATCTGTTTAAAGTTGCATTGGGGTAGCATTGGTCTTCCCCCTCCAGGTCTCAGAAACTGTCGTGGCTGCTACAGAGAGCAGACTTGGTTGGCCTTTGATCTGTGTGGATTTTGTGACTAGGAAGATGGTTAAAGGCACAAGCCTTCTAAAATCTGTTTAAAGTTGTAACCCTGCTTAAAGCCAGAGTACTCAGAGTAAGCATCCAGGGAATACTGGGGGATTTCAAATGTCTTTAGTCTGTGTAGATTTTTGCAGGCAACCCAACAGGAGGTGTGACAATCTATCCAGGGGACTCTGAGATGCCACTACAGCCTTGCCCAGATCCAACCCATCTCTCCTGCCTGCTTCCATCACACATGAGTAATGAAGCCTGCTGATCCAGGATGAAAGACAGCCACTGCTGAAGCTGAGACTTTTACATTATCTTAACCTTGCCCTCTGATGTTATTCATTTGTGTTCTCTTTCACCTGCCAGTAATATGATATGATATGATTTGATTTGATGGCACATGGATCTCATTCAGTCTGCTGTTCTCTAAGTGTAAACTCTGCCAAGTGTTTGTTGGTCAATTCTCAACAAGTTACAGGTGAGTTCTATTCCTATTGTTCTCCTTGTTGCTTTATTTGGATATAAAAAGGGCTTTTATGGCTAGAACTCCTCGGATTGCAGTTCGAAGCCAGCCTGGGCAGAAAATCTCTCTAAAACTCCATCTCCCAACTAACCAGCAAAGAGCCAGGCAGGAAGCTTGGCTCAAGAGAACCAGTGAAATGCTGAAAGTGGCACTGTGGCTCAAGTGGTAGAGTGCTAGCCTCGAGCAGAAGTGCTCAGGGACAGTGCCCAGGACCTGAGCTCAAACCCCGTGAATGCCAATGGGAGCATGCCATCCCAGCAACAAGCACCTGGACCTCTGGGACTCAGCCAGTCCAGGGAACAAGGATCATGGAGAGGAGTAAGAGGAGAATGATGTCACATCCTAAATGGAGTCACTTTGTCTCACCCTTTCAAAATTAATCAGAGCCGAGAGATCAAGGGCAATATTTGTTTACCCACCTAGAGGAATAGTTGTTTACCTACCTAATGTTCATACCTGTCCATTTTCCATCTGGACAGAAACTTGCATTTTTTGCCTTGTTACTTGCTATTTGTGTATCTATCTATATAGCCTCTGACTGGTTACTCCCAACTAGTCCACTATCCCTAAACACTTCCTGCCCTCAGTCCAGTTATTCCTCCTTCCTTGTAATGGGCCACAATTGGGTTTATGTTCCAAATGGAACTTTTCTGGTTTATGCCAAGGGTGTGTTCTCCCATGTTGTTCATGTTAACTGGTCCTGTGAACTTGTCAGTCTTTTGCCTGACCTTTTCAAAAGTCTCTTTTAACAGGATAACAACCCTCATCAAGGTCGCCACCTAGGAACTTGCAGTTCAAGGCCATCCTCTTACTACACTGCTGTGCTCAGTGCAGATCTGTACCCTGAAGGCCCCAGCTCCAGGGATTCCTTGATTTGCCCAAGATGCAGGAGCTAGCCAGAGGAGACCATGAATCCCATTGGCCCTGATAACCTTTCTCCTGGAAATGATGAGGACTTTTACCAACCAAACTGGGCGGTACTAGGCCAAATGACGAATCAGGGACCCCTGATTACTTTGCCCCTTTTCAGCAGGAAGTAGTTCCAGAAGAGACAACCTCTGCCCATACTCCCAGCCTGGTACCCCTCCTATTAATAAAAAACAAAAGGGGGAGATGTGGGGCACACCCGCCCGGACACCTTGCATCATTACAAGGCTGTTCTAGCTGGCCCCGCCTCTTTTCCCAGCCTTGGACCACGTGTGAGCCAAGATGGCTGCTGGTGGTGAACCCGGAGGCAGTCCTGGGGGCCATGATGTAGATGTAGGCCTCCCCTTAGGGAGGTCCCTCGGACATCCACCCCGATGGACAGCTCAGGCATCAAATCCCAGCCCCTATGTAGGTGCACGTACCCCTCCCCTTCCGCTGCCCTGCGGCCCCTTTAAAAGAACAGCTCATTGCTGCCATTAAACGAGTCTTAGCGCTAAAAAAAAAAGATAAAAATTAGATATGCATCATAGAAATGTCATTAGATGACATTTGATGTACCTAACATTTATTTATTTATTTTTTATTATTATTATTTTTTTTGGTCAGTCCTGGGCCTTGGACTCAGGGCCTGAGCACTGTCCCTGGCTTCTTCCCGCTCAAGGCTAGCACTCTGCCACTTGAGCCACAGCGCCGCTTCTGGCCATTTTCTGCATATGTGGTGCTGGGGAATCGAACCTAGGGCCTCGTGTATCCGAGGCAGGCACTCTTGCCACTAGGCTATATCCCCAGCCCCTAACATTTATTTTTAAAACTTATAAACTTAAATAATCCTTCATCACCTTAGGTTACCCTAAATAAAATCTACATTTCACTACATTTGCCTATGGGAGGGAAATAATTTAACAAGTAAAGTCTTTTGAGACACTATTCTTTTTATTTTATTCATTTATTTGTTCACTGAGTCTTCTTGAATAGTTGTAAAAGGAGTTAGTGTAACATTAATCAACAAAAGACAAAATACTTAGCTAGCTATGGAAGCATCACAACAACAAAGTCCCTGGAAAATGCTGACTATATCATTTTGCATTTTCAAGCATATTACTTATTCTGGGTCCAACTGTTTCAACCAGTGAAACACTAAAGGCTCTAGCTTCAGACACAGAAACTCATCACCTGATCAATTTTTCTAAATATTCTCTGAGATGCCCTCAGTTATTATCATTGCAGTCTTTTAAACAGAGACTATAAAAAAAATCTCTCTTAAGATGACATCATTTCATGGTTGAAATTTGATAAATTTTGTGCATTTGGGGCAAAATAATATTGCCTCCCATTATATTTCAATGTTTTCTAGCTCAAAAGATCACTTACAACCTACACTTTCTCAGCTGTGATGTCTATTTCATATTAAAAGGATATGTTTACTATTCTGCAGGAGCACAGAAGGGATAGAAACAAAACCCACACTGTATTCTAGTGCAGCTGCATTTAAGATGCTCCTTTGACTGACAGTCACATTACACTGTATAGTTTTACAAGCAACTTGGTCAGAAACATGTCTCATCATTCACTCCCCATTTCAAGTTGTCTTTTCAGGATGAACTTTGGGCTGCTCAAGTGTGAACAACACTTAATTAGGGGCTCACTTCTTTATTGAAAATGACAGCATCTTATAGATGTATTTGTCAAGAGCACTGCTACATAAAAATGAAGATTGAATGTGAATCTCAAAGCTCTAGTACAGTAAGTGCTTTGTTTTCCCCACTCAGAACAGGAGGTCTCTGAAAATCTGGGAACTACAGGTCTTTTATTTCCCTATGGTCTTTCCCAATTTTCGTTGATAATTTATTAAGTACCAATGGTGATATAAACCTTTTTGTTCTATAGAACTTTTCAAAAATTACATTTGAAATGAGACAAAATCCCTGAGAATCCTGTTCTTTAATAATCACACAGTTTATCTTTAAATGATGAAATGAAATTAGAACTCAAGTCATTCAACTTTCAACTCTTACTCTTGTGCCTGTTTGGGGAGGCTTTTACTTTAG
This sequence comes from Perognathus longimembris pacificus, assembly GCF_023159225.1. NCBI lineage: Eukaryota > Metazoa > Chordata > Mammalia > Rodentia > Heteromyidae > Perognathus > Perognathus longimembris. The sequence continues at coordinate 38,453,576 of NC_063176.1, forward strand.
TTACTGTTGCTCAAAGCTAGTCTAGCACAAACATGCATGATATTACCTAGAGCCTGACACAAAAAAATTTATATCAGCCTCCATCCCTGCTGAATCAGAATCTATATTTTAAAATAATCCCCAAAGTACTTGGTAAATTTGAGAGGCTCTGATATGTATGTATCAGGAAACTGGGAACATGAGTTGTAACTTCAATGTTAGAAAAATAGCTAATATGCTCATTGGAAGATAAAAATATTAAATGAACCAAGAAATAACATTATATTACTGTTAATTATTGCTATATAATAGAGTTAAGTTTTGGCTTTCTAGGTAAGTAATATTATAATGACACTACAATAACTAGTTAAGGATGAATGAATACAATCCTTAAGATAATTTTTTTATAATAATGTTGAATTCATATTAGTATTATTGTCTGTATAGAACATTTATCCTGTAAAGTTGTCTATGAGGGTTGTCACTAATCTATCAATAGATAATGCATACTTCATATCTGAAATGTTAGATTTAATTTCCATTTTTCTGCTGCATAGGTGTAATAGTTGTATTATTTAAATTCTATAGGCTTTCTCTAAGGCAAAAAATTAAACAGTTACCAAATACAATGTGATATATTTGTTGAGCCTTTGTTTACTCTTGCTGGAAACTCATTTTAAACTATCATGAACATAAATGTAAGTTTTGAGATGTCTGGATTTGGGGGCAAGTAGCTTTTCTGATAGTTGGTAAGGGAGCCTCGGGTCAAAGGGTATCTTATAGGCTTAGCACCCTGAGTGGAAAAGTAAAGCTTGCCTTCTCCCCAAGAGCCTGTGCCACAATATCCTGGTGAGCATTGTTACTGGCTCATTTTGAGTCACCGTCTCCAGAGAGATAAGAATGAGATGACCTGGAAAGGACAGGGTTTATAGCCATTCATGTGACAAGGGGAGACAATTATGAAAGGACTGGATTTAGCCATAGAAAGTCCAATGAGGAGATTGTTGCTGGAAACAGAGATTTTGGCTTAAAAAAGAAAGTATGAATTAATTCAAGATCATAAACTTAGATGTATTGATTTCTGTTTTCAGTTACACTGTACTGCAAAGCACTGATGCTGTGAGCATAAGAAATAGTTATAATGAATTTCCCCCAGAGGAATGTGGGACCACACTCACCTGCATAAAGCTTTAGAGTCACAGAATAAGAATCGTCGGGAGAAGTTGATGGGACAATGTAATGGCAGAATCTGGGGTCTCAAGAGGTACCTGTCTATACTTGAGTGTTAAACATTGTACACAATGCTTTCTTACTTGATAAATGAATGATTTGTAAATGTAAAGTGTGTTGGTTTTAATGAGGCATCCTTTTTAAATTTTGAATAAATGTTTGCCATTTTCCTTTTTGGGTAACCAGCAACACCTGTGGGAAAGCCACCTGCTCAGATTACAGATTCATGTTTCCATAGCAGGCAGCAGGTGAGAAAAAAGAAATAGTCCAACGCATTTGCCTTAACAAATCTTGCAAACAACATATCATTAAGATTGCGTTTGCCTCTTTTCTTTAATGACCCTGGTATAGATGATGAACCACACTAATGATTAAAGTAAGAATGATCAATCTTCAGGATATCAATTACTAAAGTCTTTCTAGTCACATTTATGGAGAATGAATAGGAGAAGAATATAAATCAATATTGTCTTGCTTAAGTAATCTTTTCACTGATACGTCTGAGGGTTAGGCCATTGTAAGTCTTTTCAAGCCCTGAGGAAAAGGTAGCAATTTCCTCAAGCCTTCATTAAATATGTGTTAGTGAATTCTTCATCTCCTCTTTAATGGCATTGGATGCTATTTTTTTGTAATTTATTTATTAATTAAGCAAATTTTTTTTGACAAGGTGTTGTGCAAAAAGGGTACAGTTACATAGTAGGGCAGTGTGTACATTTCTTGTGATATCTTACACCCTGTTTTTCTTTCCTTTCCCTGGGTCAGGTAGACATATATATATACAATACACATTATACCAAGAACATATACAGTAGCCACATGGCTCACGCCAAATAAAATTCGCCTAGGGCTTTAAATGTAATGTCGACATTAGACAATATGTTGACAGTAGTCTTATATGAACGTACATACATAGCTTTTGCGCTATTGTATTCCACTGAGAGGTCAATTTTTGACCTTTATATGTTGAGTAGTTGTTTGGTTTTAGTTACATAATGTTGGGTTGCTGACCCAATCCTGTGGGAAATACCATTTGACAAGAAGTTTTTGGTTTCACAGACCTGGTCTCTACTTTCTCCCCATCACCCCATCTTAACAGTCATATATCAGGGAGATCATGCCCATTTGTTTTCTGTGTTCTAGGCTTGTCTCCCTCAACATTATTTGTTCAAGTTCTGACCATTTCCCTGTGAATAACAATATTTCACCATTCCTAATCGCTTTGTAGTATTCCATTGTGTATAGGTACCATATTTTTTGGATCCATTCATCTGTGTAGGGGCATCTGGGTTGATTCCATATTTTGGCTATTGTGAATTATGTAGTGATAAACATGGAAGTGCAAATGTCTTTTTGATATCTTGGGACCTGTTGTTCAGGATAGATGCCTAGGAGTGGTATGGCTGGGTCATAGGGTAGGTCTATATTGAGCTTTTTGAGAAACCTCCATACTGTTCTCCAAAGTGGTTGTACTAGTTTGCACTCCCACCAACAATGGAGAAGGGTTCCTCTTTCCCCACACCCCCTCCAGCATTTGTTGTTGCCTGAGTTCAGAGTATAGGCCATTCTAACTGGAGTAAGGTGGTATCTCAGGGTTGGTTTTTTTTGCATTTCCTTTACTAGCAGGGATGTTGAAAATTACCTCATATGTTTCTTTGACATTTTAATCTCTTCTCTTGCGAAGTCTCTCTTTATCTCCTTTTCCCAATTCCTAATTGGTTTACTGGGCTTGGAAGGGCTTAGTTTTTTGAGTTCTCTGTAGGTGATAGATATTAGGCCTTTGTCTGTTGCTGTGCTGGTAAAGATCCTTTCCCATATGGTTGGCTGTCTTTCTAGTTTGGTGGCTATGTCCTTAGCTGTGCAGAAACTTTTTAATGTGTAGTAGTCCCATTTGTCGAGTCTTTCCCCTATTTGTTGTGCCCCTGGGACTATATTCAGGAAGTTCCTTCCTGTGCCTATAAGTTCTAGAGTCTTTCCTACTCTGTCCTTCAGTAGTTTCAAGGATTCAGGTTTGATATTGAGGTCCTTGATCCATTTCGAGTTGATCTTGGTGCATGGTGATGAGCTTGGGTCATCTTTGAGTTTTCTGCATTTGGCTGCCCAGTTATCCCAGCACCAGTAGTTGAAGAGGCTATGTTTATTCCATTGTATGTCTTTAGCTCCTTTGTCGAATATCAGCTGACTGTAAGAGTGCGGTTTTATTTCTGCATCTTCAATTCTAATCCATTGGTCTTCCGGTCTGTTTTATACCAATACCAGGCTGTTTTTCTTATGATGGCTCTATAGTAGAACTTGAAGTCTGGTATTGTGATACCGCCTGCACTGCTTTTTTTGCCTAGAATTGCTTTGGGTATTCTAGGTCTTTTGCTGTTCCATATGAATTTATGGATTGCTTTCTCTATTTCATTGAAGAATGTAACTGGGATTTTGATAGGGATTGCATTGAATTTGTATAACAATTTGGGCAATATGGCCATTTTTCACTATATTGATTCTGCCTACCCATGAGCATGGGAGGTCTTTCCATCTCCTTGTGTATTCTTTGATTTCCCTTATTAGATTTTTATAGTTCTCATTAAATAGGTCCATCACGTCCTTGGTTAAGTTGATCCCTACGTACTTTATTCTTTTTTTGGCTACTGTAAATGGAATTGTTTCCATAATTTCCTTTTCTGCTTGTACAGTGCTGGTGTACAAAAAAAGCTGCTGACTTTTGTGGATTGATTTTGTATCCTGCTACTTTGTCAAAATGGTTTATTAGGTGTAGAAGTTTGGGGACTGCGTTTTTTGGGTCCTTCAGATATAAGATCATGTCGTCTGCGAATAGGGATAGCTTGATTTCTTCCTTGCCAATGTGGATCCCTTTGATGTCCTCCTCTTGCCTTATTGCTATGGCTAGGGATTCCAGCAGTATGTTGAAAAGAAGTAGGGAGAGTAGGCATCCTTGTCTTGTTCCTGAGTTTAGGGGGAATGATTTTAGTTTCTCTCCATTTAATACGATGCTAGCAGTTGGTCTGTTGTATATGGCTTTTATTGTTTTGAGGAATGTTCCATCTATTCCTGTTCTCTCCAGAGCTTTTAATAAGTATGGGTGTTGTATTTTGTCAAAGGCTTTTTTGGCATCGACTGAGATAACAATGTGATTCTTGATTTTAGTTCTGTTTATGTGGTGAATTACATTGATTGATTTACAGATGTTGAACCATCCTTGTGACTGTGGGATGAAGCCTACTTGGTCATGATGTATAATTTTCTTGATCAGTTTCTGTATCCTGTTAGCTAATATTTTATTGAGGAGCTTTGTGTCTGTGTTCATTAGTGATATTGGTCTGGAGTTCTCTTTTTTGGTTGGGTCTTTGCCTGGTTTGGGAATGAGTATGATATGAGCTTCATAGAATGAGTTTGGGATTTCTCCCTCTGTTTCTATTTCGTGGAAGAGTTTGAGGAGTATTGGTATTAGTTCCTCACTAAAGGTTTTATAGAATTCGTTGGTGAATCCATCTGGGCCTGGGCTTTTCTTTGTTGGGAGGTTCTTGATTACCCCCTGTATCTTGCTGTAAGTTATTGGTTTATTTAGTTGACTTTTGTTTCTTTGTTCAGTTTGGGCAGTTTATACTTCTCTAAGAATTGGTCTTCTGGAAAATTATTGTTTTTTAGTGAGTAGAGGTTCTTGAAATAGTTCCTTATGATTGTTTGAATATTGTGTCTATTTGTCATTTTTCCAATGGAGTCCCTGATTTTACGTATATGAGTCTCTTCTCTTCTTTTTTTTTTGTAAGTCTTGCAAGGGGTCTGTCAATTTTATTTATTTTCTCAAAGAACCAACTTTTAGTCTTATTTATTTTTTGAATGGTCTTTCTATTTTCAATCAGACTTATCTCTTCTTTAATCTTTGTGATCTCTCTCCTCCTAGTCATTTTAGATTCAATCATTTCTTGTTTTTCCAGTTGTTTTAGTTTCATCGTGAGGGTATTCACCTGCTCTGTTTCCATTCTTTTTTTTTTTTTTTTTAGTTAACCACACCAGCATTTTTATTATTATTATTTTTTACCACAAATAACCACTTCTGGAAAAATCCTTTGAGTGAGTATTGCGATATTCTTTTTTTTTTTCTCAAATTTTTATTATCAAACTGACGTACAGAGAGGTTACAGTATCATACGTTGGGCATTGGATACATTTCTTGTACTGTTTGTTGCCTTGTCCCTCATGCCCCCCTCCCTCCCCCCCTTTCCCTCCCCCCCCCAGGTGTTCAGTTCACTTACACCAAACAGTTTTGCAAGTATTGCTTTTGTAGTTATTTCTCTTTTTTTACCCTGTGTCTCTCGAATTTGGTATTCCCTTTGAATTTCCTACTTCAAATACCAGTAAACACGGTTTCCAATATACTCAGATAAGATTACAGAGATAGTGTAGGTACAAACATAGGAAGGTGATACAAAACAATATCAATAATAGAAACTACACATACACATAGGACGTTGAAAGTAATTACAACTGTGATATATCACTTGTTTCCATAACATGGAGTTCATTTCAATTAGCATCATCTTATGTGTTTCTAAGGGTATAGCTATTGGGCCTTGTGATGCTCTGCTATGGCTTGCCTAAACCTGTACTAATTATTCCCAATAAGGGAGGCCATAGAGTCCATGTTTCTTTGGGTCTGGCTCACTTCACTTAGTATAACTTTTTCCAAGTCCTTCCATATCCTTACAAATGGAACAATGTCATTCTTTCTGATAGAGGCATAAAATTCCATTGTGTAAATGTACCACATTTTCCTGATCCATTCATCTATAGAGGGGCATCTGGGTTGGTTCCAGCTTCTCGCTATGACAAATTGTGCTGCGATGAACATTGTTGTGCTGGTGGCATTACTGTGATTTTGTTTGTGGGCTTTTGGATAGATACCCAACAGTGGGGCTGCTGGGTCATAGGGGAGTTCTATATTGAACCTTCTGAGGAATCTCCATACTGCTTGCCAGAGTGGCTGAACCAGTTTACATTCCCACCAACAATGAAGTAGGGTTCCCTTTTGGGCACATCCCCTCCAACAATTGTTATTATTAGTTTTCTTGATATATGACATTCTTGCTGGGGTGAGATGGAATCTCAATGTTGTTTTGATTTGCATTTCCTTTATGGCCAGTGATGTAGAGCATTTTTTCATATGTCTATTGGCCATTCTCATTTCCTCATCAGAGAAGTTTCTTTGTAACTCTTTAGCCCACTTGATGAGGGGGCTATTGGTTCTTTGCAGTTTTGTTTTGGAAGAAGGTAATTTTTTTAGTTCTGCATATATTTTAGAGATGAGGCCTTTGTCTGTTGAATGTCCGGTAAAGATCTTCTCCCAGTCTGTGGGCTTTCTGTTTATCTTGAGAGCTATGTCCCTTGCCGTGCAGAAGCTCTGGAGTTTGATGCAGTCCCATTTGTCCAACCTTTCTTTGATTTGTAGCCTTTCAGGGTCTTTGTTAAGGAAGTTCTGTCCTGTGCCAAGGAGCCCAAGTGTTTCTCCTACTCCTTCCTTTAGTGTCTTCAGGGTGCCTGTTTTGATTTCAAGGTCTTTAATCCATTTGGAATTGATTTTGGTGCAGGGTGATATATAAGGATCTAGTTTTAGTTTGTTGCATGTGTTGAGCCAGTTTTGCCAGCACCACTTGTTAAAGAGGCTATCTTTCTTCCATACTATTGTTTTAGCTCCTTTATCAAAGATTAAGTAGGCATAGTTCTGTGGGTTTAATTCTGGGTCTTCAGTTCTGTTCCATTGGTCTTCAGGCCTGTTCCGGTGCCAATACCAAGCTGTTTTTATTACTATAGCTTTATAATACAGCTTGAAGTTGGGTATTGTAATTCCTCCAGCACTGTTCTTTCTGCTTAGGAGTGTTTTTGCTATTCTAGGTCTTCTATTGTTCCATATGAATTTCTGGATTGCTTCCTCTATTTCATTAAAGAATGGTGTTGGGATATTAATGGGTATTGCATTGAATTTGTAGATAGCCTTTGGCAATATTGCCATTTTGATTACATTAATCCTCCCAATCCAGGAGCATGGGAGGTTTTTCCGTTTTCTTAGTTCTGACTTAACTTCATTTTTCAAGCTTTTAAAGTTCTCTTCAAAGAGGTCTTTCACTTCTTTGGTTAAGGTTATTCCTAGGTATTTTATGTTTTTGGGGGCTATTGCAAAAGGAGTTGCTTTCCTGATTTCAGCCTCGGTCTTCGGGTTGTTAGCATAGAGAAAGGCCGTTGATTTTTGAAGGTTTATTTTATATCCTGCAACTTTGCCATAGTTTTGTATCAGCTCTAGTAGCTTGGGGGTAGAGTCTATGGGATTCTTTAGGTATAGGATCATGTCATCTGCGAAGAGAGAAAGTTTAACTTCATCTTTTCCTATTTGGATCCCCTTTATATTCTCTTCTTGCCTAATTGCTCTGGCTAGGAATTCTAGTACTATGTTGAAGAGCAGGGGAGAGAGTGGACATCCCTGCCTTGTTCCTGATTTTAAAGGGAATGGCTTTAGTTTTTCACCATTTAGAGTTATGCTTGCTGTTGGTTTGTCATAAACAGCCTTGATTATATTCAGGAATGTTCCCTGGAATCCCAGTTTTTCCAGGGCTTTTAGCATAAATGGGTGCTGGATTTTATCGAACGCTTTTTCCGCATCCAGCGATAAAACCATGTGGTTCTTTACCTTGCTCCGGTTGATGTGGTGGATTACATTAATTGACTTGCGTATATTAAACCAGCTTTGCATCCCTGGGATGAATCCAGTTTGATCGTGGTGTATGATTTTTTTGATGACCTGTTGAAGTCGATTGGCCAGAATTTTGTTGAGAATTTTTGCATCTTTGTTCATCAGGGAGATTGGTCTGTAGTCCTCTTTCCGTGATGAGTCTCTGCCTGGTTTTGGGATGAGGGTTATACTGGCTTCATAAAATGAGTCTGGCAGTGAACGTTCTCTTTCAATTTCATTGAAGAGTTTGAGAAATATTGGAGTGAGTTCTGTTTTGAAGGCCTTGTAGAATTCTGCGGTGAATCCATCTGGACCTGGGCTTTTCTTGGATGGGAGATCATTTATTGCTGTTTCTATTTCAATACTGGATATGGGTCTGTTTAGAAGGTTTAAGTCTTCATAGTTGAGTTTGGGGGTATCAATTTTTTCTAGGAAATCATCCATTTCTTCCAAGTTCTCGAATTTGTTGGCATAAAGGTTTGAAAAATAGTCCCTTATTATTTTCTGAATTTCGGTTATTTCTGTGGTGATGCTACCTGTTTCATCTCTTATCTTGTTTATTTGAGTGTGCTGCCTTTGTTCTTTGGTCAGGTTTGCCAGGGGTCTGTCTATCTTGTTGATTTTTTCAAAGAAGCAACTCTTTGTTTTGTTGATTCTTTCGATGGTTTTTTTCATCTCTAATTGATTTAATTCTGATTTGATTTTAATTATTTGCTTCCGTCTATTGACTTGGGGTTTGGCTTGCTGTTCTCTCTCCAGAAAATTAAGGTGCTTCCTTAAATTACTGAGTTGCTGTTTCTCAAGTTTGTTGATGTATGTACTCAGAGATATAAATTTTCCTCTGAGTACTGCCTTTGCTGTGTCCCAAAGGAGCTGGTACTTTGTGCCCTCAACTTGGTTGAAGTCCATAAACATTTGAATTTCTGTTTTAATTTCTTCAATGATCCACTGATGTTTCAGCAGTGTGTTCTTTAGTCTCCATGAATTGTGGGATTTTCTGTGGTGGCTGAAAGAGTTGAGCTCTAATTTTATTCCATTGTGGTCTGAAAGAATGCAGGGAATGATTTTGATACTTCTGAATTTGTACAGATTTTCTTTGTGCCCTAAGATGTGATCTATTTTGGAGAATGTTCCGTGTGCTGCCGAAAAGAATGTGTATTCTGTCCTTGCTGGGTGGAATATTCTGTAGATGTCGATTAAGTCTAGTTGGTCTATGCAATTGTTTAGTTCTGTGGTTTCTTTGTTCAGTTTTTGGCGTGTTGATCTGTCCAGAGGTGATAGTGGAGTGTTAAAGTCCCCCACTATCATTGTGTTTGGGTCTATGAATGTTTTTAGAGCCAGTAGTGTTTGTTTGATGAAGTTGGGTGCTCCTGCATTTGGCGTGTAGATATTTAGGATGGTTATTTCTTCCTGTTGGAGAGATCCTTTTACTAGTATGTAGTAACCTTCTTTGTCTCTTCTTACCTTTTTTAATTTGAAGTCAATTTTGTCTGATACTAGGATTGCAACTCCAGCCTGCTTATGGGGGCCATTTGCTTGATAGATTTGTTTCCAGCCTTTCACTTTTAGAAGATGTTTACTTTTGCTGGATAGATGTGTCTCTTGGAGGCAGCAGAAAGATGGATCTTGATTTTTGATCCAAGTTATGAGCCTATGTCGTTTGATTGGAGAATTAAGTCCATTAATGTTGACAGTTAGGATTGAGAGGTGATCGTTTGTTCCTTTCATTATCACTGTCTTGTTTAAAGCTGTGTCTTCCCATTTCTTGATCTAGTGTTTTCTAATTAGGGTTCATTTCTCTGTCTGTGTTGGGATCTTGATTATTTTCCCTGTATAGTACATCTTTAAGGATTTTGTGTAAAGCTGGTTTGGTGGAGATATATTGTTTCAGTTTTTCCTTATTGTGGAAGACTTTTATTTGACCTTCGGCTATGAAGGAGAGTTTGGCGGGGTACAGAATTCTTGGTTGGTAGTTATTTTTATTTAGAGTTTGGTATACTTCATTCCAGGCTCTCCTTGCTTTCATGGTCTCCGCTGAGAAGTCTGGGGTAATTCTGATTGCTTTTCCTTTATATGTGATTGTTTTCTTTGCCCTAACAGCTTTGAGTATTTTTTTCCTTGCACTCTGCTGAAGCTGTTTTGATCACAATGTGTCGTTGGGAAGTCCTATTCTGGTCTGGTCGATTTGGGGTTCTAAATGCTTCTTGTATCTGTATAGGCCTTTCCTTCTGGATGTTTGGGAAGTTCTCAGCTAATATTCTGTTAAATAGGTTGCCTATCCCATTAACCTCTTTCTCCAAGTTTTCCTCAATACCTATTATCCTTAAATTGGGCTTCCTGATTGTGTCTTGAATCTCCTGTAGCGATCTGTTTTGTTGCTTGGACTGGATTTGTATTGATTTTTGATCTTTCTCCATAGAATCTAAGGAATCTTCAGCTCCTGAGATTCGATCCTCTGCTTCAGTTAGTCGGGACTGTAGGCTAGCTACTTGATTTCGAATCTCTTTTCCTTCTGACTGGTCTTTCCTGATGATTTCCATGTCATTTCTTAGGTCCTGTATGGACTTCTTTACTTCATTAACTTCATTACTTTGGTTTTGAGTGTTGTCTCTCAAATCTTTAAGTTGGGTAGCTATCTTTTCATTTGACTCTTGAAGCTCACTTATCTTTCTATTTGTGGATGCCATGAAATTCTCCATTAATTTTTGCTTTGCCTCCTCACGCTCTAAGATAATTGACTGAAGAGATTCAAACTTTTCATTTATCATGTTTATCAGTAAACTTTGTAGAGCATTTTGGGGGTTTTCTTCTATGTTTTTGATTGACTGCTCTGCTTCCTGCTTGTTTTGGGTGGGGGATAAGACTTCATTATTTGCCATCTTTCTTGTGTTTCTTCTGCCCATTTGAATTGGGAATGCCAGTCTACCAGCACCTGTGAGCACTGTTTAAGACCCAAAGCATCCCTTACCAAGCACTGTTGTGTAAATCTTTCAATTTCACAATTATATACAGATAACTTGTATACCTGTCTATAAAGTTAGATTTGGTGTTCCTAAAGAATACAATTTCAATATAACATCTGATCCTGGGCCCTGTATTCAGTAGTTACTTATTTACTGTTACAACCTTATACGCAATTCTTGTTTTTATATTAAGTTCTTTTAGGACTGGCTTTCTCTATGAACCCCTTTGATTCACTCGTATTAAGCTGGGATATCCTCTATCCAATAACCAGGAGTCAATGGAACCTGGAGGTCCAGGCAGTAAGTCAGGAGGGTAAGTTGGAGGTAGTAAAGAGAATAGAGTAAAGTGTATTGGGGGGGTGGTGGTGATTTTGGTTTCGTTTCAGTGACGTGGAAATGTGGAGAAGAGTAGAATCAGTAGAAAGAACATTGATAACATGACAGACACTGGAGAGTTAGCAGAAAAGGGTGTAGGTGTTATTTATAGGAAAGTAATTTTTAAAGGAAGAGGACGCAACGAGAGAAATGAAGTAAAAATACTGGAAGACAGATACACAAAACAGAGAAAAATTATTTAACAAGGAAGCATAAGTAAATAAAAAGGAAAATAACAGAAAAGGAACAACCCAAGCAAATAAACAAACACAAAAAAAAAACTTGATAAAACAAACCAGTAAAAATGGAAAACAAACAAACAAAAAAAACAGCCATTGATGTTTCAGGTGTGAAAAAATTAAAAAGAAAATTTAAAAGAAAAGTTAAAAAAAAATGTTTGAAAAGAAAAAGAAACCAGTCTCTGGTTTCCCTGCAATGGACTGCAGTCTATTTTCCTGATTGGTTGGTTTGACTTGATTTCAGTTGGTAAGGGGTGGTTCTGTTCTGACCTTCTCCCCTGTTGGTGCAATTGTGGGTCTCTGAGGTTCGCACAGCTTGCAGGCAGGCCTTGGGCGTCCTCTGTCGATGGGGACGTGGGCAGTCACAGGAACTGTGGCTCCTCTGTCTGCTGTGGGGCCGCTGCCTTTGATGCCTGGACTTGACTAGACTGTGAACTCAGCAGAGCGTGGCACCTCTGGCCTGTTTTGCTCCACTAAGAGTTGCTTGCCTGAGGGAGGCGGCCTCTTTGGCATAGGTAGCTATGGAATGCAGCTCCGTTTTGGGCTGGGAATTAGTTTCCTCTGTGACGGGACCGTTTAGCTGTCCCCGGAACTGTTTGTTCCTCCGTCTGTTGTTTCCGTGCCCCTGGTAGCTGCTCGCAGCTTTTGCTTTAAGTTTAGAAGTTCCGGCAGGCAGGGCGGGGCATCTCTGGATAAGCCCCGGACTCGCCTCCCGCCAGGGCAGGGGGCGTTCTTCTGGGCGGAGCTGGTTCTCACTGATTCCGCCCCTCCTGCCCTTTTCAAAGATGGCTTTTTTGACCTCGCTTTCCCCAGGCCCGCTTCAGTTCCAGTCTGGTCTGACCCTATGCCAGTGGCAAAGATGGCGCTTTGCTCTGGCGGTGGGGACAGAGATGCCTTCCAGAAGCTGGACTGTGGGCACAAGCGAGAATAACTTTTTTTTTTGCGGGGTACTCACGCTGTCTCTGCGATGTCAGGTCCTCCGTGCTCGGCTGCCGTCTGGAGTATTTCTCGCTTTAGCTGCGCGGAGTGCGGGGGGCTGTGCCCGGCACTGTGCCGGAGCCGGCGCTGGCGCCGCGGCGGGACGCCGCCCGGAGCTCAAAACTGTGTTTTCAGACCAGCAAAGTCGATTTTTCCTTCCTGTTCAGAATCCCTGTACTGTTAGAACTTACATTGGCTGTCTTTCTCGGAGAAACAGTTTCTATGAGGTGAGAAAACTACAATATCGGAGGGAGCTCTGCAGGGCTCAGCCGCTCCTCCGCCGTCTTCCCCGGAAGTCCCTGTTTCCATTCTTTTAATGTGAGTGCTGAGGGCGATGATTTTGCCCCTCAGTACTGCCTTAGCTGTGTCCCATAGGTTTCTTTGTGACATATTTTCATTTTCATTGTGGCTTATGAATTCGTTAATTTCATCTTTAATTTGGTCTGTGGCCCAAGTGTTGGATAACAGTGTCGGGTTTAGCCTCCAAGAATGTGTATAGCCTCTGTGGTAACCATTGTTATTGAGGGTTACCTTTATTACACTGTGGTCAGATATAATACATGGGATGATGTCAATACTTTTGTATTTGCTGAGTTTCTTTGTGTGGGCTATGACATGGTCTATTTTGGAGTATGATCCATGGGCTGCTGAGAAGAAGGTGTATTGGGTCTCTAGGGTGGAAGATTCTGTATAGATCTGTCAGATCCATTTGGGATAAGGTGTTACTTAGGTCCTCAGCTCCCTTGCTAATCCTCTGGGTGCTGGATCTGGCTCCTGGAGAGTGTGGGGTATTGAAGTCACCCACTATGATTGTGTTTGGGTCTATCTTGTTCTGTAGTTCTGTGAGAATTTGCTTGACATATGTAGGGCCTCTTTTGTTTGGTGAGTATACATTTATCACCGTGATGTCTTGATACTGGATTTTTCCTTGTATAAAAATGGAGTGACCTTCTTTGTCCTTTTGAGTTGATTTTAATAAGTCTAGCTTGTCTGAGATCAGTATGGCTACGCCTGCTGTTTTGGTAGGTGTGTTTGCTTGGATGATCTTGCTCCATCCTTTCATTCAGAGCCTGTTTATATCCCTTGCTGTAAGGTGGGTCTCTTGTAGACAACAGATGGCAACTCTTTGTTTCTGTATCCATTCTGCCAGTCTGCTCCTGTTTATCAGAGAGTTTATACCGTTTATATTAAAAGAGATCAAGAAAAGAGTGTTTTTTCTCCTTCCATTTTCTTGTTAGGCTGTTTTTCCTCTTTTTTTTCTTTCTTGTCTTTAGTGAGCTGCTCTTTCTGTTGGGCTCTGGCTATTGTAGCTTCTTTCTGTTTCTGTCTGTGTGTCCTGTACAATTTCTGTTGGGTGGGGTTTCCCTCTTAGAATTTGCTGTAGGGCTGGTTTTTTATTCACGTACTCCTTTAGATCCTCTTTGCTATGGAAAGATCTGCGTTTTCCCCTTGAATATGAACTCTAGCTTCGCTGGATATTTTATTCTAGGTTGGCAGTTGTTGTCCTGCAGAACTTGGATGGTGTTCTTCCATTCTCTTCGCGCGTGGTAGGTTTGTGTGGAGAGGTCTGCTGTTATTCAGATCCTCTTCCTATTGTAATAAATTTCTTTCTTTGCTTTGGCTGCATTCAAAATTTGCTCTTTATTCTTGAGATCTGAAGTCTTGATTATTATGTGCCTGGGCGTGGCTTTTCTAGGGTCTGGTCTGCCAGGTGTCCTATAGGCTTCGGTTACCTGGATGAGGTCCCTTGTGAGACTGGGGAAGTTTTCTGCAATCACTTTATTGAAAATATGTTGAAGCCCTCTGCTCTGGTATTCGGCTCCTTCTTGTATTCCAATTATGCACAGATTATATCTCTTGTTTTTGTCCACTAGCTCCTGGATTAGTCTTCCCTGGAGCTTTACCGTTTCTTGGAGTGTGGTAATTTTCTGGTCCTTATCGGCTGCATTATCGCCCAAGGGAGAGATTCTGGCTTCAATATGGTCAATTTTTTGTGCTGTGGATTCAAGTACGAATTTTATGGATGTCAGAGAGCTATTTATAGTTGCCAGATCAACTCTGATCATGGAAATTTCTTCCTTTAAAGAGTTGTATTTTAAATCTATTTTTTCATGCATTTTACTTCTCAGCATGTTAAGGTCTTCTTTAACGGAGGTTTGCACTATATCCATTTTTGCTTCCATTTCTTTTTTGGCTTCCTGGATGGCCTTCGAGACTTCCACTCTAAACTCCTGGAATTGTTTTCTGATTTTGTTTCTGAGGCTTTCCATCATTTCTGCTATCATAGCCTCAATTGTTTTTTTATTCTCCATCTCCTCTTCAGTTGTACTGCTTTTTGGAGCTGGCATGTTGGCTTGCCCTTTGATGAAATTTGTTATATTTCTTGTGATTTGTGCATCGGGAGATCTGTGGGTAGCTTCCATGGTTTGGCTTTGTGCTGGTTCCTGCTGGTCTGTCAGTGGGAGACTTGTGTCCTGGCTCTGGGTTTGAGTTTGGCTGTTGAACCTTACTGCCCAATGGGTGAGCATGACCGTCTGGGTTGTTGCTGGGATGGTCACCCTCACTGCACTTGGGGGCCAGTAGGTTCTGTGTCTTTCTCTGTGGGATAGTGTCCTGCCGCTGTGTTGTGCTGACCCTAGCATGCCCCTGGTGGGAGTTTGCTGGTTGCTGATTCAGTGTGGCGTGGAGGCTTTTCTCTTCTTTGGTTCTTTTTTCCACTTGGTATCTTGGTCAGAGGAGCTCACCTCTCAGGTGGTTCGCCCACCTGTTTGGGTTGCTCCGGGGCCATTGTTGTTGAGGGGCGGCCCACCCACTTGTGTGAAATGTGCCAAACTGAGTGGGCGCTGTCGCTGTGGGGCCCTGCCCACCTGTGCGAAGTGTGCCTACCACAGCGGGTGCTGCTGCTGGGGGGCCCTGCCCACCTGTGTGGGGTACGCCTACCAGAGCGGGCCCTGGGTTGTTGGGTTGTGCTTGTGCCCTCCCGTGAGTTTGCTGTGGGGGTCGGTATGTGTGGGCCCAGTAGGATCAAGTGTCCGGGTGTGGGTTAGTGCCCACAGACTCTGCGCCTCCGCTGTGAGGAGGGCATGTGATCAGGCCCAGGTGTCCCTGCTGGGCTGGTATTGCCCACCAGTGAGCCTGTGACTTTTGTTCAAAAAGTCCTCGAGGACCAGGCGCCTCAGGTGGGGCTTCCAATGCCTGCCAGTCCCCGGGCCCCAGTTGGGGAGGGGGCGGGGCCGGTGTGGCTGGTTCAGGCTCCTCTGTGGCCTTGGCGCTGCTCCACCCCTGCTAGCTCCTGTGTCCTCTCAGGGACTGAAGGGACCTTTTGCCACCTGATTTGCGGGTTCTTTGTTCCCTCAGGTTGGGGAGGGGGAGGTAGGGAGATCTAGCTTCTTTGTAGGGTTTGGGTCTCAGCTAGCTGGTCTCCTGTTAGGGGAGTGGGTAATGGGGAACTTACTGGTCCTGGATTGTGTGTGTGTCCCGCGCTGCTGTTGGCCCTTCGTGAGTGGGTTGCTAGGGTGTGGCGGTCAGTCATTTGGTGGTGGTGGCCCCAGCTCTCCCCTTCTGCACCGCCCGGTCCCCCCGCTGCTCATGTCCGATCTCGGCCGTGCGGTCCCACACCTCCCATCTGCCGCAGTCTGTCTTGATTGGTCCATGCACCCCCTGGGGTCCAAGGAGTCCTGCTGTCTGGACTCTGCACTCCTGGCGTGACTTTTTGGCAGTTGGTTTGCTGGCGCCGGGTCCCCTTTCCCAGCCTGGCCCTGTTCGGGCCAGGGTCAGCAGGTGCGGGGAGGGTACCCAGGAGATTTTCCGGCTCTGTGCAGGTTACAGGCTCTTCTTCTTCTTTTTTTTTTTTTTAAATTTTTTTTCCTTTCCTGCGTTTCTCTGTTCCTTCTGGCTGCTGGGTTTGCTGGGTTCTTGATGGGGTGTTGGGTGCTGGAGTTCCCAGCTCGCTATTCAGTTGAAGTGAGTTGGAGTGCTTTCCTACTGTGGCGGCGCCATCTTCCTTCTCCCTGGATGCTATTTTTTAAGGTATTCTTTTTGAAAATATTTCATCTAAATCTTTTCTCCACAATCTCTATAGGTACAAGGCTAATGATCATCTCAACTGTTGCTTTCTTTCATTATATAACCCAATTATTAACAGCAACTCTAGTTATTTAGTAATTCTTACATTTATAATAAAAATGTTGCTTATCCTTATGTTTAAATCTCTTCAACCATTCTATTATCTGCCCTGCTATAACCTTTTTTTCTGTTAACAAGGTGCTTGACAGGATATCCATCTCTAATTTAGTTCTCAGAAATTCTCCTAAAGTGTTTTCAACCTTTTCTTTTCTGACTTGAGTGGGGAAATAGTCTCCTGTGTAGTACAAATCTTTCATCATCTTCTGCCAGTCACTTCAAATGGCAAATGTTGTTTATTTTTTCTTTGTTGGTTCCTTTTTTTTTTTTTTTGGCAAGCAAATAATCTTTTTTTTTCTTTTTGTGGTACTGGGAATTGAATCCAGGACATTGCACTTGCTAGGCATGCGCTTTGCCACTGAGCTACATCCCAGCCCAAGCAAATAATCTTATTAGGTTCAGGTGTCATCCTCTTCAAAACCTTTAATACTTCTTTTAATGCATGTTATTAGTGCTCAGGGAAGGACTAACCTCATGTAGGTATTTACAGTGCACAAATAGGCTGTACAATCCTGTCACCTTGGGCAGCAGAATGTGGATAGATGACTACTATAACTAAGTTGCCCTCTTTCTGTTTCTTGACTGTAGCTACTTTCAACTTCATATTTTTTTTGGGGAAATCCAACTAAAATAAAAGACTAAAGAAATAAGGCTTCTTTCCTCAAGTGCCTAATAAAAACTGAGATTTTAATTGATGTTCCTCAAATTAATCTCTTCGTGGTTTCATTTTTCACATGAGCAACAAAGAAACACTATAAAAAAAGAAACCAAAACCCACAATCCAGCACTTCATCTTCTACTGCTAAATTTAAGAAGCTTTGTGTGGCATAGACATGAAGTATGCCTATATATTCACAAGATATTTTAGGCATAGAGAAAAGCCATCTGCCCATCTTTGTGTGCCTCTCCACTCTTCAGGCTGTTCCTCTTTCTACCCTGAGTAGCTCTCTGTTTTAGTGTCAAGTGGAAAAGCAGAGAAGAGCTATTGCTTTGGTTGTAGGACTGGATTAATGAATTTCAAAAATATTTCAAAGGAAGTACGCATCAGCAATTACAGCAAGCAGGAGAGCAAGGAACTTTATTCAGCTAATCATGAGCTACCTTTTTGACATACAAAGACATTAAGGAGGAGAAACTTTAGATGAAAGGAATAATAGGAAAGTTTTTTTTTTAATATTTTAAAGGAAGACATTAATGTTATGTTGGGCTCTTTGAATTGTAATTGTATGGTGGAAATCTCATGAAAATACTAGAAATTGGGTACTTAGTATATCCAACTACATGAGAAAGCCTTGAAAATGTTTTAAAACACATCTCTTTTAAAAGATGCAATGATTGTTCATTCTACAGAAGGCTAGAAACTTTGCTCTGTAAAAATAAATCTGGCCAAGTAAACACTGGTCTTCCTACAAAGAAAAGAATAACGACATAATTTTTCTACTAAATAATGAGGAATCACAAGAGTGATTTGCTTTTTACGAAAGAACTTCAATGATGTCTACCTCAGCAATAATAAGTCACAATCACATACTCCAACAAATGCTTGTAACCTAATTAACTTCGCAGCTCCTCCAAACATGTGACACTGAAATCTCATGGGGAGAGCTGTGCTACTTTTTAATAACAACTATCTGGACAGCAGTTAAGTGGAGCATTAACCTGTTTCAGAGAAAAATAAATCTGCTGACGTTTGCATGGCTCTGTAAATGAAGTGACTAGATGACAAATGCAAGTGATATTTTTAAATTTAGAGTGAGGAATCATGAATAAAAGACTCAATTAGACACATTCATTTAGAATTATTTGCATATATCACATACAAATGTACAAACATGTACACATATGTGATGTATGTACTATAACATGCAAGATGGTACACTGAGGGGTATATACAATGTTATATAGTTGAGGAGCATTAATGCTTTAAACATATTTATGATCATATATTTAAATATGAAAAACCTGTCAGAACAGTATAAAAGTTCTATGTAGTTCCATGATAAAGATTTACAGGATAACTAAGCAAAGTTTGAAACTACAATACATTTTAAGTGAAAAATAAAAATAATCTTTACCAGAAATGAGCACTACTAATACTTTGATGGATTTATTTAAAGTCTTTTGTCCTCAAATACTGCTTTTGCTTTTCTATATGACAAATATCCTATTATCTCCTTGGATGGAGTTCTAGGTATGTACTGTAGATGAGAGCAACATTAATGTGTGTGTGTGTGTGTGTGTGTGTGTGTGTGTGTTTGTGTGTGTTGGACCTAGAGCTTGAACTCAGCATGTGGGCACTGGCCCTTGAGGTTTTTTGAGCAAGGCTAACTGTACTGCTTGAGCTATACCTCCACTTCTGGAGGTGGTTGATAGGAGATTAGAGTCTCGTGGACTTTCCTGGTTGAGCTGGTTTCAAACCACATATCTTTGGATCTCAGACTCCTGGTAGCTAGGATTAAAAGCCTGAGCCACCAACATCCAGCTAACATTGACATTTCTTTCTTTTTTTTTTTTTTTTGGCCAGTCCTGGGCCTTGGACTTATGGCCTGAGCACTGTCTCTGGCTTTTTTTTTTTTTTTTTTTTTTCTCAAGGCTAGCACTCTGCCACTTGAGCCACAGTGCCACTTCTGGCCATTTTCTGTACATGTGATGCTGGAGAATTCAACCCAGGGCTTCATGTATAGGAGGCAAGCAATCTTGCCACTGGGCCATATCCCCGGCCCCAACACTGACATTTCTTTAGAGTCTTGCAACACGGTACTATGATTGAATTTGTGAAGGCTTGTATCAGGTGGTATATGCTTGCCTTCATTAAGCACATACCTTTAAAAAAATCTTCTTAGGGAAAAACATCCTCTCATCATTTTAAATTTCATTTCTTTATTACTTTGGGCAACCAAAATTTATTGGAAAACTGCTATGCATAGCACCTTAGTCTAGGCCCCATTTAGTCATCATTGTGACATCAATGACTATCTCTGTCTTCAAGAAGCTCAAAATTGAAAACAGATTTACATAACGAAAAGCTGGAGAGAAACAAAGTGCTGATGGACAGTGTAGTCCCTAAGTGATGGATGCAAAAAGGAAGAAAGGTCTAGTTTTTCTTGGAGACATAGGAAAACTAGATTTTTCCATCCAGAGGATGAAGAATGAAACAAAAGTTGTCAATGTTCTTAAAGCTGAATATTTACTCTATGAAAGAAAGTTATGGAATTCAGGGAGGCAATGATTTCCTTTGGGTGATAGACCTAGGAAAATGAGCACATTGGAGCATGCCTTCCTTATTTCAAACTCTCCACATGTTATCATCCTCTTAGAGAGTTCTCAGAATTTCCCAAGAAGGTGATTTTTACCTCTCTTGGTTTGAGAATCTTGGCTTTGAGATCACTTTGGCTTGTCTTGTTTCTGCTTAGAACAAGTCTTTGAATGAACTCCACATCACTTCTGAAGGACACTCAGAGGCTACTGGGGTCAACTCATTCTTGTCCTTCAGGGGAGCAAGAATAATTAGAAAAGCTCTGAGAAGAACATGTCACAGTTATGTGTGGTGGAACCAATGCCAGCACTCATACTTCCTGATTCCTACTCCAGTGGCTTCCCTCCATATCACCCGTGTTTATGTTTTGCTCTAAGTTTAAGATTTCCACCTCAAATAAAGTCCACTTTTCTAAGATACGTGTTTTGGGGTGGAGTCAAGACTCCGTTATGTTCAAGTTCTTGTTGTGTGCTGATGGAACCATGCAGAGACATTTAGACAGTCTGCTCTACTCCTTCCAATAAAGGAAAGGGATGGAGAAAACTGAACATTTGAGTGCCTACTCACTATCTGCCAGACACTTGGGAACTTTACACCCTGCAGTTCTCACAACAACTCTAGGATGTAGCTATTCTAATCTTTGAGGCACAGATGGGAACGAGCATGGGAAGAAATGCACAGGGAATTTAAAGAACTTGCTTAAGTTAAATGGCTTCATTTTTAAGAAGTGGGAAGATTGAAACTAAAGTGCGTCTGGCACCAAAATCCGCCCTTCCCACTGGATTGCACAGATTCCAGTTCCTCCTTAAGGATTGGTGAGATCTTCAGGACTAGACAGATAGAATTATGACCTGGTCAACATACATCTGCTTCATTTCTTATTAGTGTCTTACCCAAGTCTCTGCTTCAAACATTTGGAATTCATTCCAGCTGTTGAAATGAGCCATCAGTTTTGCCTGGACTCAATAGGAGGCAGTGTAGAGTTTGGCATGAAGAATCTCAGGAAAACAGCAAGAGTTCAACTCCATATTCAATTACTTACAATGTTGGATCAACTTGGGCAAGATGCATAACTCTCCGTTCCTCAATTTTCCTATCTGGATAATGCAATCAATTAATAGATATAGTGCTATCTATTGTTCCTAAGTGGAAAAGGGTGTGGTGAGTTTTACAGGGAAATGGCTGTTAGTAATGTGAGATAAGGTTCACTAGAGCATGAATTACACCTGTTGTAATTTCAATATTAATGGATAAACAACACATACTACATCTCACATATAAGAAGGCTGTACATTGGTCGGTTGAGGAAAATGTCATGTCTAGACTCTCACAAAAATTGCACCCTTATTTCCCCCTGGAAGGAATAGTTTGGCGTTCTCAGATTTAGTATTCTTTAAAATGTAACTGTACAGGTAAAATACATTTTTCTGTTCTGAATAGTATTTTGATGTTCATTCTCTCCTGTCTGCATGCTTGAAGAGGGAAATAAACTTACATGCACAGAAGCAAGATGAAAAGAAATTCTTTTTCTTATCCCATGTCCCACTGATCAGATATTCTCTTTGTACCTGATTTATAACCTAAAGGAATGAGTTGATCGTAGAGATTTTGCTAGCATATTTTATTCTCTAGGAAGGAGAACCCAGGAAAATAGAGGAAGCTCTACTGAGTCAATAGGAGAAGCTTCTACCAGTTTGGGTTCCATGCAAAGAAGAACCCAAGAAGGCTAATTGATGGACTGGAAGGACAGTTATGAACATACTAGGATTCCTCTAGACCACATTTTGTCATTTACTTATGGGGTAACTAAGCTAAATAGTTTCCCTATTCTAGTTAAAAACTGAAAGTAGAAAATCTAAGCTGAATATTTATTAAAGAATTTCTTTTAAAAAAAATCAAGGCCTAAAACTATGTAGCCCAAGCTCGCTTTGATTCATGATCTTTTTTTGCTAGTTACTGGGTCTTGAACTCAGGGCCTGAGCACTGTCCCTGCTTCTTTTTGCTCATGGATAGCACTCTACTACTTGAGCACCACTTCTGGCTTTTTCTATATAAGTGGTGCTGAGGACTCGAACCCAGGGCTTCATGCATGCTAGGCAAGCACTCTACCACAAGGCCAACTTCCCAGCCCTCTAACGGCATGATCTTATTTTTAGTATATATATATATATATATATACCAAGTAACAGTTCTGCGTGTTATTAGCCAATTTATTTTAGCCACCACCATGTGACTATTTTGCTTATGTTATTGAGGATCTGAATGAATGCTAAGGTATGAAAATGGCGATATGACGGGGAAGAAAGGTCCATCTGAACCTCATGCATCCATGCTGATGTTCAGCTCAGTCATGGGCCTGTCTGAGCTCTTACTGCTCTTTGCTTCATGAAGTAAAGTTCTGCTTCTTTCTGTATTATTCTGGGAAGCCTCCATCAGGTGATTATGGTGTAGTTAGACACAGGTTTGAATACTTGTCAGCCATTCTTCCTCTCTGCTTTCTAGCCTTGTGAAATAAAAGAACCTTTTCTTGCTTCATCTACAAGGCACAGACTCAGAACCTCTGCTTACAGTTTTCTAAACCTGTTTGAGGGCTTTTCAAATCCAACACTTCTAGTGCATGTAACATTTATTTGGAATTGCAGGATGAACTTTACAGACACTTATGAGAAACTCCTCAATTTCTTGTGAATCTCAGGCTAGGCATAGTGTTTTTAACTGAAGTACATTTACTTTTCAACTAAAGTACATTTCCCACCCCTTCAACCTCCCACAATTCCCTCACCTTTGTTAGTTTATGGAATTGTTTTTCAGGGAACAGAGTAACTCTGGCCTTCACCCTTCCTCTGAAATGTGTTTCTTTTTTATGACAAATTTTTCATGTTTTTAATTCTTTATGGCTTTGCTTTTAAAAATATCTTTTTATTTTCAAATGAGTGCCTCTGCTATAGATTCCAAGACTTAAGTATTCAAAGTCAAAGAGATGACTCTCTTGTGTCCTGTGTTCAATTGTTATGAATCTATCCCATGGCAATGGATATAACAATCAAGTTCAAATGGACAAAAACTTGGGGGCCCAAGAAAATGCCTTCGGAAAAATACTGATATTCTCATTTTAAGTTATCATTCAGAGACACATGTGCTTTATAGTTCGAAGTATTTATCAGGAAAGATTTTAAATATGTGTATCTCCTTTTCCTTTTTCATAAATCATAAGGCACAACCGAGAAGCCATGTTACCTTACAGAAATAAATATGATAATGTGTTATTTCTTTAAGTCAAGTAAAGATTTCTAAATATTCAAATGCCCAAGGGAATTCCATCTTGTGCTGTTCAGAAGTTGCTAAGTAAATGGAACCACCCATCATTACAGGACTCCAGTTAAGGTAGAGGAGTAGAAGGTAGCTTAAAGTAGAAACATTCATTTCTTTCATTCCCTTTAAACTGTTCTCTTTTGTTTCCCTATACTTTATCTAGCATTGAATTTTAGCAGTACATTCTTATCTCCAAAAAACAGAGACATTTATTATTATAATGATTATTTGTGTTATTGCTATGACAATGTGACTCCTCATCATGATTTAGTTTTCAGATTAAAGACTGCTAATTAATATTCAGTGTGTGTATGTGAGAATGGAAATTAAGTTAATTAAAGGGATAGGAGAGGTTGGGAGAGACGAGAGAGAATTATGAAAAGTGGAGACATTCATTAATCAAGATGCACTGTGCTTACAAACTGACAAGTTGAATTGATATACCTTTGTACAACAACTTAAGGTTAGTATAAATAAATTACTAAAAATTTACAAAGTCTACTAATTTATTATTTCTATTCTGATTTTATCCTTCTGAATATTTTATCAATTTGTGTGTCAATCAACAGAAATATTTCTACCAAAAAGAAATGTATCATCAATTCAAACATTCTCTCCTGTGGGTTCCAGTACTTTCACACATATCCTAATACCCAAGACAGGAGAGCAATGGGAAGAAGAGAAGTATAGGGGAATATCTGGGGAAGTTCCACTTAATGTATTCTTTCCCAGGATGTGTGTTCCCCCATTCATCCTGCCTTATCTTCACTAACTTCATTAGTGTAGACTGGCTAATGCATAGACTTGAGAGCTAGATCACACTATTAAGAATTTGGCTGTTTTCTTTCTCTTTGCTGGCATCCACACAATTATTGAAATGGAGTGCAAGGACTATGAGGAAAAGAAACAATGAGCTAGTGTCCAAAAAGTAAGTAAGAGGGCCAGGATCTGCTAGATAATGAAAGAGGGCTTGGGATTTTCAAGCAACTGAAGATAGAATTCTGAGAATTCCCTTTCAAATAACATGTTGGTTCTGAAATACAGAAGCAGCTTGGCTGGAATCAACATAATTAGGAACAGATTCAGAAAATCAAGTTAATAAGATAGGAGTAAATTCAAAGCTAGGAAGACTATTTACTAACCAGTTTGATTCTTTGGGTGCTCTGTATTCTAATGAGTATAGATTGAAAACTAACATAAGGCCATGTTGTATTAATCTCTGGAGTGCAGTGTTTTCCATATGTGTTTTAGTAGACATAGCATTTAGGAAAAAGATATTCAAGCTGCTTCTACCTTGTGTAGTTTGTTTCATTTTAATGAGGTTTCTAGTTTTTCTTTGAACTATGTGAAAAAAAATCTATTCCGGAACCATGCATATTCTGTAACAGCTTGCTGGGTAAGTGTGCATTAGAAAACTGTTTTGTCCAGTGATGGCTCTTACAGAACTAGAAGAGATAACACCTAGTCAAAGGAATCCAGAATCAAATGTCTCTGGCAAGAGGAGAGTAATGAGGTGAAAAGTTGCTAGAAGTTAAAATGAGACAGGATGGTAGAGCCTTGGTAAGAGGGTAGTTTGCACTTCATATGGGCCTTATGGTTTATGGTCCCCATAAAGCAAGTGTTACAAAATACTGTGTTGCTTAAATGACTGTTGATTAAGCGATGGGGTTGGAGTGAATGGATTCGTCTTATAATGAGAGAAACTTTCTTATACCATCATCATGAGAGTGAGTTTCTTATACAAATTTGAGTTTGAATCTGTCTTTCTCTGTCTCTCTTTGTCTAGGCTTCTATCTCTCTTTGTTTCATAATTCTATTCCTGCCCTTCTTTCCCCTTTCCTATCCCTCTTCTTGCCCATTTGCCCTGTGATGATGAAACAACATGAAAGCCTTCACCAGTTTTCAGATTCACAATCCTAAATCTTTTATAATTATGACACAATCATTTTCTATTCATTATACATTAGCCAGTCTATGGTATCTGTTACAACACAAAACACAGAAAAACAGGACATTGGTACCAAGAATGGGGTGTTGGTATAACAAATATCTGAAAATGTGGAAGTGTTTTGAAGAACAGACTGAAAAAGCCTACACTGGGATGAGTGGAGAATGGAGGGTCATTTTGGAGAGCAATGGGAAGAAGAGAAGTATAGGGAAATATGGAATATTTTGCATATCACTTGGGCAGATATAATCTGTTGGAAGAATGTACATAGTGAGGGACATTCTGATTACATTTCAAGTGAATATGGGAAATACTTAAACAGAAACTTGAATCAAGGCTGGTTCTATTATAAAGTGGCAGGGAACTTGGTAGAATTGTGTCCATGTAATGGTTTTAAGTATCTCTTTTCTATATTACTACACTTGGTTTCAAATATCCAGTGTGGTAGTGTTTATTTCCTTGACATTTAATTATTTTAATTTATTTTAATTATAGTTGCAGAGCATCCTATAGTTTTCTTTAATTACACCACAGAATGCCTTTAGCATTAATGTTTATGTAGAACAATTTGCTTGAGTCTTCTTTGAATTCAATAAATACTATGCTCTCTGGTTGATGTTGACATATAAAAATTTATATTTACAGGCAAGACCATGTAAACATCTTTAGCAACTTGATGTAATAAAAAGAAATTATTATACCTACAATGGCACTAGTGGACATTTTCATAAGTGCATCAATGTCAACAGGTGGAAAATGTTGACAACCATGTTAATTTATGATCAAAAAGTAATATGTTTATTATTTTATATTTTATGTTTCTAATTTAATAATGTTCATTTTTATTTGTCCTAATTTCATTAAAATTATAAATTCATTAAAAATTTTTACTTGATCTATTTCCTCCTTAAATTAAACATATACTCTTATACTCTTATTAAACACTCATATTAAACATGTACTCTCATACAGCTTATAGAGTATCAAATTTGAAATCCTAAATATTGATGTTGACAAAAAAATAAATGTATCTATTGTTAATTTGCATGTAATGTTTTTAGTAACTGGGACTTTTTCCAAACCTATTTAAAACTTTCTGCTTACTATTCCTTCTGTAAATTTTAGTATTGTTTTTCTTCTCCTTTACTACTTTTTTAATCATATATTAAATATTCCTATAATGTCTTTATCTGTGTTTATATTGTTTGTCTGATGGTATTAGGAGTTGAACTTGCTTGCTCGTTGATGTTCTACCATTCCCGTAGCCAAACATTTTGTTGGTTATTTCCAAGGGAGAGTATATTGAACTTTTCTGCATCTGCTGTCCTCAAGTTGTGATCCTTTGGATCTCAGTGTCCTGATTAGCTAGGATGGCAGGTGAATGTGAGCGACTGGTTCTGGCTCATTCCATTTATTTTAAAAAAATAGATGATAATTCTAACACTCGTGTTTTCCTCTTGTTGAGAAACACTGGGTTGGACCTAAAATTTAAACTTGAGAGTCATTTTTTCTCAAACCCTGAAGATGTTCTCTTTTACCATCTGGCACCTGTGGTTGTTGGTAAGTTTGCTGTTGATTTATTGCTAATTCTTTAATCTCTTTCCCCTCTACCTCTACTCCTCCATTCCTTTGATGTTCTATAGTTTCAGTAAGATAGATCAGAAAGGTAGATTCAGGTACAGATTTATCTAACACTCTATTTTTTTCTATACTTCTACTTTTACCTTTCCTAAACTTCTACTTTTACTTTTACCGTTAACTGTATGTATTCCTTAGATGTGAACATTTCTTAGCTTCTATCTTTTTTGTTTTGTTTTTGTGCTGATACTGGAGCTGGACTCAGGGTCTGCCCTGTCCGAGCTCTTTTGCTCAAAGCTAGCACTCTACCTCTTGAACCTTTGGCTTTTTTTCTGTTTAACTGAAGATAAGAGTCTAATGGATTTTCCTGCCCAGTCTGGCTTCAAACCACATATCCTTGGATCTCAGACTACAGAGTTGCTAGCAGGCCTGAGCCACCAGCACCCAGCTAAGTTTTTATCTTTTTAAGCATTGCTTTTTTGTCTCTCATTTTCCTCTGTTCTTTTCTGGATTTGATCTTGGATCCGTTTTAGACTGTTCTGCCAATTCATAATAACTCTCAATTCTTCTAATTTTAGATTTATTTATCAATTTTGATGCATTTGATTATTCATTTTTTGATTCATTGCTTTGTTCAGTTTATCTTAATAAATATTCAATGTTTTTCATTGATTTGTATTTCCCAGTTTTTCTGATTCTTTTTTAAACTCTTTGCTTTATTATTCTTCAAGTACATATGTTTTTAAGTACATAAGTTTTCAAAGAATGTTCAACTTATGGCTTTGAAATTCCAAACAAGATATAAACAATAAGACTTATAAAATAAGTGTGACTTGAAATACACTAACACTTATATCCAGGAACTCAACTACACTAAACTCAACTACACTAAACTCAACTGCATTGGACTGAACTACATTGGTCATATTTTGTTTCCAGCTTTAAGCAGAGTTCAGGCATACCTGTATAGTGTTTGTTCATTTTTCAAGCCTGTGCTCTTCTGGCTACTGCATATTTTGAATATCTCTTTGGCTCTAGGTATAATTGGCTCACAGCAGGAATTGACATTGAACTTTATTAAGTAGAAGGAACTACCACAACAAGAAAGAAAAATGAGCTAGAGAGAGAAGCATTATATCAATGCCAACAAACCCAGTAAGGCAAAATTGACCCAGATTCTGGAATTTCTCAGATACCTTATTATGAATCCTTAAGGAGGAAAAGTTTGCACTATGAATTGGCACTGTTTTTTTTTTTTTTTTTCAGAAGAGGATGTGCTGCATAGAACCATACCACATTAGGATTTGAAACAGAATCACACATTCCATCATGTAAAGCTCTTGGAGTTTAAAAAAGTAGAAAAACAAAGCAGAATAAACTTGCCAAGATCTTTTCGGTAGAGATTTTTATAGCCAGAAATGTGGATTCTATCCTTTGACTTCAAGTCCAGTATTTTTCTCCACGTGTTAATATTTTTCTTTATTTCCCAGAGGACTGCATCCTCCCCAGTATTTTTTAAAGAGATTTTGACATATGCAACCCAAAATGTTCAAATATGTCAACTTCTGCTCATCCCCACTTAGCCAGATTTTTCACTAACTTTATCTCACTCAAAGGAAATATGAGAAGTCCTTCTTTTTAGTATGTAAACCAGCACGATCAATTCCTAAAAACAGTTGTTTCATTTCATATGTTTTAATTAACAAAGTGCTTTTTTTTGGAACTATTTTTTTAAACCACAGTGTTATTCTCAAAGTAGTTGTAAGAATAACATGCTTGTTTCCTAAAAATAATGGGTGCGTGTGGAAAAGCATCCTTCAGTTTTGTCTCTAAATAATTTCTTGTCTCTCTAACAAAGTTTAACTTTGAGAGTTACTGGAATATTACTTAGAAAGACTTGTCTGTTCTCCGATTTATCTTGGTATGTAGATCTCTACTTCCATGAGGTCTACATTAACAAATGAAGTGTTGCCATACTTCATCTGTAAGGGTGTAAGATGTTTGGGGAACATGGTTTAAAGAACTAGAGAATTCTTAGGTGGTGATGAGGTAGAGGAAGCTCCTAAGCTACTGGACTGGTTTAAGCTGCTGGGAACAGCATGGCCATTAAGGAAGATGCCTTGAAGTTCTCCATTAGGAAAAATAAAACTAGCACATTATCTCTGGTTCTAGGAATGTGGAGAAACAAGCACTAGCAGGAATGGGGAGACTTCTTGTCTGTGAATGCCTTGGCAATGGTTGAGAAAGAAGAAACAGTACAGTAATCATCAAGGTCTCTCTGAATTAGGTTATCTTCTATAAATGAAGATGACTATAGAGATTATCTTGCTGTCTGGTGCTTTTCACTGCCTGCTAGGAGAACTGAGGCACTAATCTAATGCCCTGTGCTGTGAGAATTCTAATGCTTCCACTATAGACTTATTTTATCCTCTTGTCAGTACTAAGGAAGGTTGTATGGAAGGCTTCCCTGTGACCCTTGCCCTAAATTCCATTCTTCCTCTTCCCTATTCCAAGTGTGTTAGCCTTTCACATTTACATGTTTGGATCTGTATTTATATACAGACCCATCACATGTGCAATGTGTAAAATTGATTCTTGACAAAAACTTGGCACATAAATCTTCTTTTCCTGTGTTACTCCTGATGTAGGAGTATAAATGTAATGTGATCTCTGTAAATTGAGTTCAATGTCCTCTATAGATGCTCCTACTGGCTACATCAGCGGCGAAGAAAGAAAAGAGAGATGAGTACCAGGTTGGAAGAACTGAGAGAACTTTATTTCTGCTATAGGATCAGACTCATGTTCCAGTACCACCTTTAGAGACTGGTAGGGACTGGTTTGGTGAGGACCCATCTCTTCAGTAGGTTGCTTCATGCCTTCACAGTAGGTTCTACAGGGAGACTAGATAATAAACATTTCAAATGAAATAGAAGGCAAAAAATAAAGTTTCATGAAATTTGATATCTGGAAACACTCGAATGTTAAGAGTGAAGAAAATGTAAGGAAATCTATCAACAGATATCCAGAAGAGGAATCTGAGCTGAATGCTGACTCTGTATTTTGATGGTAAGAGTGCCGGCTATGTGCTAAAACAAAGATGAGGACTTGAGGTACAGCTGTGGAACAGTTTATCTGACTTTCAATAAATTTCTTAATTTTCTAGGCTGTAGTTTTCTCACCTATAAATTGGAAACACTAATGATTCTCAAGTTACCTGGTCCCAGCGAAGCACTTTTATTTTTGTCAAAGCCACAAAGTTATAGATGAATAAACCATGGACTCCGCAAGAAGACTACTCTCAAGTCATGTCCAAAACTGAAGTTAGACTCCTATGATTTCATTGCAGACTGACTAGAAAACCTTAGATCAAATTATAATGACCATTTTTTGTAAACTAACAGGGCACACAATATCTTAATGAAGAAAGGAAAGAAAATACAAACATTGCTCTTAAACTTATTTTTTTATTTCCATCTTCAGTTTCACGTTTAGGCTCAGCCTAACTACATCTACTTTAGCAAGCCCAGGCTCTGTTACTTTTGAGTTTGGGAGAGGAAATAGGAATGGAATCCTTTTATCAGCCCTCTCTGGTGTATTTTGTCGAGTGAGTATAGAGTAGGAAACAGGGAGAGGTAGAGAAAGCAGAATTGGATATAGGTGACTCAGAGGGAAGTGAAGGATACCCAAGAAAAGAAGAAAGGAAATGGAGATTTAATAACTGAATGTTGACAACAGAAGTCTCAGTCCAATTGCCCTGTACAGGGGAGTAGCTGCATGATAATGCACTCAAGCAGACATCTATTAATGCCTTTACATTTCTCTGCAGCCTCCATGCATGCAGGCACAGTCTTTGCCTGAGGCATGCAAATTTGCATTTTCCCTTGACACTATTTTAATATGCACTTGTACAAGTAGCTTTCTAAATTTGTCTGAAATATAATGTTTGCCAGATATTTCAAGAGACTTATGAAGTGCTGGCCTGGAGTTAAGCTTAATTATCATTTTATTCATGGTCTTCCATTTTTTTCCTTTCCTTAAATTTAATTTCTAAGGAAACGTTAAACTGCCCATAATTTGAGAAGTTAAGGGTTATAAAATAATTGTAACCCAAAGACTATCTATTCACTGTCATGAAGATGGATGAGATGGTTGTTTCTAAGTTAATTAAAAACATTTATTACCACCTCAAGTGCCGTGTTATAGTTCTAGGAGATATAATGTATATTGGATCTCAATGTCCTCTTCTTTTTTAAAATATAAGAGTAGAGAAGGGCTATCTCTCCAACTCTTTGCCTGGGAAGTAAAGTCTTTATCCTGATTAGCATCTTCATAAAATTTTGCTCTAGCTTTTTTCATTTACCAATTGCAAGTTAGTTTTATGCCTTCAAAGAAACTCTTTACATAGTAAAGATGATTAAATTAAAAATAATTAATAAACTCTCTAGGGCTTTCCTTTTAGATACTTCACATAATGAGGTGTAGAATCATTAAGTTGGGCTGAAAAATGAGAATGGGCTTTTTAATCAGGAGGAAAGCTAGATGGGGTGGTTGTGAACTCAGGGTGCTGATGTTGAAGGTAAAAGTTCTGTGTTCTGGTTTTGCTGTTTCATGGATGAATGAGCCCCTGGAATGAAAGGTGAAAGTCCAGTTTAAATGCTTACTCTTTATTCCATCTTCACTATGAACTTGGTTCTTCTGGTCCTTGAACATCTTCTGTAGCTCTTAGAGTGCATTTGCTCACATCGTTCCCTATTAGTGGGTATAATAAATAAAGAAGAGCTTCTCTTATGCTTAAAGGTTAAGGAATTCTGGAGTTGAATTATATTTTCACCAGTCACCACTTTCTAGTTTTATGGTTTCAGAAAAGCTACTCTCACTGAATCGATGCCAACTTCTTCATTTGTAAAGTGGGAAAGACTGAGAATATTGCGTACTAAGGCATGTTAGAAAAAATGGAATGTAAGGCGTGTAAGGAAAGTGGGATTTAGATGTTTTCAGTAGAGCCTGTGAGTTGATAACTCATACATGAGACTTGGTTTCTCTAAAATCAGAGGGGATGTTTTCAGTAATACCAAGTGAAGCAGTTAAGAGGGAAATGTGAAGCAGAAGAGGGAGATGGAGGTAAGCTGTATTTCTTGTCAACTTTCTAGTCAATTTGAAGTTGATTGGTAGATATACAATACAAAGGTAAGTGGCCATGAAATGCCATTTGAAGGTTCAAATCTTTGTCTTTTCCTTCTTGTGCATGCATTGTGGTGATACCTCACCAAATTGGGGATTGTTGGTTCTTAAAGTAGCCAGAGACAGCACCCTGTAAGTATTCATGTAGTGAACATTGGTTACACTGGATAAAGTAGCTTTATTATTGCCTTCAGCTGGTTTCTGGTGGTTAATTGGAGATAAGAGTCTTACAGACTTTCCTGCCCTGGCTGACTTTGAATAACAATTCTCAGATCTCAGCCTCTTGAATTACTAGGATTCTAGGCACAAGCCACCAGCACCTGGCTTGTTCCAAATCTTAAAAACCTCCTTGCTGCTTATTTTAGTGGAGTTGAGCTCAGCTTTATTCTGATCTTTCTCCCCTGTTGCTATAGCTTTGAATAAAATTGTCCTTGTCCATTAAACACTTGCTATAGTTAGAGTTTTGTCCTCTAGTCTTGCTATTTTGGGGGCAGCAGTACCTTCTGCTATGGCAATTGCCAGCACATTTCTATGGCTTAAAGGCAGTGAATACTGACAAGGAGTTTCACACTGAACAAGAATATTAGAAATGTTTGCCTCAGGGTAACTTCAGCTTAGAGCTAATTTGTAAGGGAATAGGAGACTCCCTTGAAATCCAAGATTGAAGAGCATTTGGACTACTCTTTTTGAAATCCTCTTATTTCTGCTTAAAAAAACTTGTAAGGACATTCAGGCTGTGCAAAATTTAGTGACATAATGCACATAAAATGTCTACGTTTGAAGCATAGGAAGATTTTTATATGACAATTACTATTATTACTTACTCATCAATGCATTAGTACTTATTGAGAGTCAGACATGTTTTAGGCACAGAGGGGTGGGTATAGCGATGAGAAATAGTATTAATGCAATGTCTTGCTCCCCTTCAAGATACATGCTAGTGGAGAAAAGAACAATGAACACACAATGTTCCTAATAGGAATGGGTGGGGTGGGAAAATGTGCTTAGTAGTAGTTCTTCTATGTTGTGGAAGAAGGCAGACATGAGAGTGTTGCAAAGAATGAACAGGGTAATTTGTCTGTACTGTGCTGAGTTTTTAACCTTTAGCTTTATTAACTATATGCTTCAAAGCAAATATGTGATTCAGAATATTTATGACTTAGCTCAGTTTTGGCAACAACCAATCAGTAGAGGTCCTGAGCAACAGAAATGGTTCCAACTTGACTGCCATATGTATGAAACTGTAACCCCTCTGTACATCACTCTGACAATAAAGAAATGAAAAAAAAACTATATGCTGTAAACCATCTGTACAACTTATGGGGGGGGAAGGAAATGGGGAGGGGGAAAGTGGGAGGAAAATGAGGGAGGAGGTAAGAAGTTGGATAAGAAATGTACTTACTGCCTTATGTATGAAACTGTAACCTCTTTGTACATCACTTTGACAATATAGAAATGAAAAAAAAAGAAGCAGTGCTAAACTTATTTCTCTGCCTGTAGAGATAAAATGAGATTTTAGGGAAATTGTTGAGAGGCCTTTAACATATTCATCTGATATACAATGTGTTTTAGTGAGGCCATTTTTAATCTTTAATGTGAAAATATTTGCTAGCTGGGGAGGGACTACTTAAGTAGCATCTTTGAGCTGCTTAGCTTTTTCCCTAAGCCCAGATTCACTTTAGGGGTAGTTTCTGATTCTGCAGGTTTTCCTCAGTCATAAATTTATGAAGGACAACAGGAGAGAAAATGAGTAGATAACACAGTATGTCTGTGATATGAGTGACTCTAGAAGTGCATGTAGGCAGAAGACAGCAGCCCAGAACAGTGCTAGCCAGAAAGCAAGATCTTACTTCAGAAACAACCAGTATAAAAAGGTGATTGAGTACTTGACTAGCAAGTGTGAGCTTCACTACAGTAACAAAAAGAAAGAAAATGCATAACAAGGTACTGTATGGCTGTAAAGTGAATCCTCTCCTACTACAGTTTATACCGACCAATACACATATACCATCTGACTAAACTATTTCTGTGACAATTGCCCAGTAATGAGTTTAATTTCATATTCAGGCAAGATTGGTGATTTTTTTTAGATTGGCTCACTCAAAGAACTGTATATTGTCTGTCTATCTGTCTATCTATCTATCTATCTATCTATCTATCTATCTATCTATCTATCTATCTATCTTCTGTCTATCTACCTATTTATCTTCTATCTATCTATCATCCATTTATCCTGCTATGGTTTATACTTAGGGCTTCATGCATTCTAGGCATTTTTCAGATAGGGTCTGTGCATTTGCTCAGGGACTGGTCTTGGACTACAATTCTTCTATCGCCGTCTCTCATGTAGCTATGTTACAAGATACAAACCACCACACTGGGCTTGTTCTTTGACTGTGGTCTTATTCACCTTTTGTGCAGATTGGCCTCACATCGTTGTACTGTTAGCTCTGTATTTCAAATAGCTAGGATTATAGGCCTGAGCCACTGCAGCAAGTTTTAAATATTTCTTTGAAAAGGCAAAATGCTTATCATAGTGATAGCTAAACATTTTAAAGTTGATTTTATTAGCATTTTCTTAAAAGATCTATGGCTCACAGTTGATCCAATCTACTACTTGCTGGATAAGTTAGTCTACATTTCCTTCATCCTGTATTCCCTTGAGTGGAAGAGAGGCAGAGAGAATAGGAGAGAGAGATTATTTCTCTTCTTAAAAGGTCATTGATCCCATCGTTGAAGACTGCCATCCTGACAGGTTCCACCTCTACCTAAGTGAAGATTAGGAACTAACTTTTAAATTTGGGGGAGTACACAGGTATTCAGTCTATTGTGCATACATTTTATTTTTCCCTGGATTTAAGCATCATCCTGAATTTATAGCTGTTTTCCGTCTCAGTGGGTTCTAATAGCTGAACCCACTGCTACCTTTTCCCTTAGCACAATCCTGTGCTCTAATTGTAACAGTATAACTAATGAGAGTCCATTGGAATAAGAAAGTTTACTTTAGTCCTAGACATTTCATAAGTATCCTTGTTTTCTCATGATAACAAAATGTCACAGGCTATTCTTGAGATTTCTACCTTAAATATAGTTAGTCTTTGTGAAGAACAGTCAGTTCTTCTCTGGAAAATTACAAAAATCAGGGATGAAGTTAAATTAATGTCAAGAAACATCAGAAAAATAATTCATAGGACTATATAAATAAAACTTTCTTTTTATTGTGTATCACTTACTTATACTGTTGTGATGAAACAGCCTTTGGATCATGGCTAAGGAATTTTTCTTACAAATTCTGGTAATCATTTGTTCCCCCAGCAAGTAGAACACTTCCTACAAACCTGGACAACTTGAATTGCATCACGATCCAATCCACATGCCCCAATAACCTTTTGTCTTTTGTCACTACTACATTGTTTCTTGTGGAAAATCACTCCCTCTGACACCCTGATTCTTAGCTCTAAATGGAAAAGAATGTAGTAGGTAAACTGAGAAGTTTCTCCTTGCCTTCAAATTATTTACTTGGTAATAACTTATTGCTTTTTAAATGGAAATGGGCATTCATTGTTCATGAATAACTAAAAAAAGAGTTTATATGTAGCATTTTATTGTTAGCTACTGAGAAGTACTATAACAGAGTGCTAGGGTTTGAACATAGGACTTTGCACTTGCTAGGAAGGTGGTCTGCCACTTGAACCACTTGAACCTTTTGATTTTAAGTTAGTTTTCAGATAAGATCTCACTTTTGCCAAGAATTATATCTCTTGTATTGCTGGAATTCCATGTGTGCTCCCATCGTAGCATGACTTTTTTTGTTGACACAGAGTAATGCTAACTTTTTGCCTAATTGGCCTTGATTTGCTGTTTTCCAGATCTTGGCCTCTCCAGCAGCTAGGCTGATGGGTATGAGCTACAGTGCCCAGTTCAGAAACATTTATTTTTAAAATGTGGGTTCTACAAAATGGAATTTTTATTATAACTATTATCATAGCTTTATTATAATGTCATTCCAAAGACTGTAAAGATGATAGTTTAAAAGATACCACTCAAATACTTAAAACACATATTAAATATCTGTAGCTTAGGAATATAGACTTTGAAATATAACTAAAGAAAGAAGAATTCATGTAGTCCATTAACATGAAAAAGTTACAAAATCTTCCTTTGGCATTTTCCCAATTTTTTTCAGCTGTGTCCCTAAAAAGAAAGATTAAATTTAATTTTGAATGGATTATGCAATTTTTATGCATTTTCAAATTAAAATATATTTAATATCATGAGTTGAAAAAATCAAGTAAGAAAATATTAAATTGTGTTGATTTTAATAACATTCTTAAGATTTTTGGCCATATTTTTCATTGTTTATTTTACCTAAATTTAATTATAAATTAGGGAATTATTTTAATTACAATTAAATACAACTTAGCTCTTAATGAATATAATAAGGAAGATGTTACCTGAATTGGATTAATTGCACAGAAATTAACATTTCAATGTGTCGTACTCTAAATCACAAATATCTTTTAAAAAACCAAATATTCACAAAATAAAACATCTGGTTGAGTTGACTCAGAGACTCTCTGTAGAAGCAGGCATCTTTATAATCAGCAATCTGTTGTGTGGTTAGATAAAATACTTGACTAAAATAAAGATTTTTAATACTGTTCTTGAAATGAACAGAATGAGTTTTCTCTATTATTGCTATTATTGTCCGTAAATAGTTGTACAAAGGAGTTATGGTTGAACAAAGGAGTCTATGAACACAATGCATCTCGGATCTCTGCCACCCTCTCAATAATCTCATTCCCCTTAAACCCTTATAGTTCTCAATTTTGTGGTATATACAGTAAATTCTGGACCACATTCTCTCCTCCATCCCTCATTGTCTACCTCTCTCCCATTGTGGGATCCCTTACACTTTCTTCCTGTCTACCCCTATCCCCCCAGTCCCCCACCTTGCCATTACCTATTTCATGTGCTTATTTTATTGGGCTTTGACTTAGTTTTTTTTTTTAATTGTACTATGTGAGTTATCCATAGTGTCTATTATAATTCAGTTAATTCATTTTCAACTGTTTACACATTTACTTATAGATTCATAGGACTGTTCTATCTGCCACTGTTATGCGGGGATTTGAATGTGAACTACAGAGCAGCCATATTTTGAGAGTTTGAACCGGGAATCATTATGAGAAAGCCAGTGACTGAGAGCAGACACGTGTCCCCAGAAAACTTGCAGCCTTGCATACACTTAATACTGTAAGAAAACTGAGCCACCAGGGAAGTAAAGAAAGAGTAAGAAATTAAACTCAACAAGCCAGATCAACTCTATGGCGAGTTGAAGAGGGACACCATGGTGACCTGAGGAGAGTCAGGAGACAGGAGGCAGGGTGCAAAATGGTGAGGTTCTGGGGCTTCAAAAAGGCCATGGTCAGGGAACAGAGTCACAAGGAGCCTCAAGAGTTCATATTGTCCACAATCTTGTTGTTCAAACCCCTGCGTCTGCCTCTGGGAATTCAGGCATACCCATCACTTGGAGGTGGAGGTGGAAGTTCACCTCTAAGAGTTTTCAGAAAGTCTCTATTGTGGGGCATGCCCAGATGCCTTGCGTCAGAAAGATGCAATTAGCTAGCCCCGCCTGTTTTCCGCAACCCGGAAAGGCGGTCCTAGTTGACCCCACCAGTCTTCTGGCCCGAGGTCACGTGTGGCTATTACGTGGAACCAGGAAAGGTGGTTCTAGCTGGCCCTGCCTCCCAGCCTTGGGACCACGTGTGGCCAAGATGGCGCCTGGTGGTGAACCTGGAGGCGGTCCTGTGGGCTGAGATGTAGAATTAGGCCGCCTCTTAGGATTGGTCTCTCGGCCCTCCACCCTTGATGGACAGCTCAGGCCTCCCTTTACAGTCCCTAGATAGGTGCATGTACACCCCTCCCCTTCCTGCCGCTCTCTGACCTATTTAAGAGCTGAGCTTATTTCAATAAAGGGAGATGTGCTCAAGACTCTCCCGGACTTGTCTGGTTGTCCTCCGGTGAGGGGAGGCTGGGTGCGGGCAGTCCGTGCACCCTTCTCCTTTCTTGGCCCGCCCTGGTTGGGGCATGCTTCCCCATCTCTCCCGCAGGTCAGGAGAGCGCTGAGGTGCCAAAGACCCCAACATCTATTATCCACCAAAATGCCAAGATGGCACTGGTTAGACCCAGTGTCCATTTTTCACTAAGGAGAGAAACCATACAACCTTTGTTTTGCTGGGTCTGGCTAACTTCATTCAATCTAACTCTTCACAAGTCTTTCCTTACAAATAGCACAATATCATTCTTTGTAGTCAATAACATGAAGCATTTCTCCCCCACCCCGAATAAAATGTGTGTGTGTGTGTGTGTGTATGAGTGTGTTCATATTTTCCAATGTGCTGTTTTCTTTCTTCAGTTTACATGGTAGAATCCCTCTTCAAACCAAACTACTGTTCTGAAAAAGTACAGGTTACCACCACTCCTGTGTCAGGTCCACGTCACCTTTTAGTTTGATCAGGAGAGGTTCTCTCCAACTCATTAGAAAAATTGGAAAAAAATAGTTGGAAAAATTTTCAGTGGTGTAAAAAAATTTCAAGTTTGTTTATTGTTCAAATGAATCTCGGGCTGTAGATTAAAAATAATTTTCTTAACCCTAGCACTACTGGCATTTTGGGCTAGATGATTCATTGTTGTGAGGCCACCCTGTACATTGTAGGATGTTTAGCTGCATCCCTGGCATCTATCCATCAGATCCTCATAGCACAACTACTCTGTCAGTGAGGCAAGCCAAAATGTTTACAATGTTAAGTTCTAGGCATTGGGAGCAATTGAGAACCACCATTTTAATGTATATTCATATTAACTAAACATGTATGTGCATTTTAAATTTAAAATCCTGCCCCAAGTATTTACAAGCAGTGGGGTCTTGAGCAAGTTAATTGTCCTCTTGGAGAATCAGAATATTCATTTGTAAAATAAGATGATAATTTCGTACCTCAGGGGAACTGTAATGAGATTAAATACATGATGGACAGGAACCACATAGTAAGAACCACATAGTAAGCCTTTAGCCAGCACTGAAAAGTTATTTTTATTGAAATCTCTGAAACCCTTTAAGAATGCTTTATTTTTAAAAATTTATTGTCAAAGTGATGTACAGAGGGGTTACAGTTTCATATGTAAGGCAGTGCGTACATTCCTTATCAAACTGTTACCTCCTCCTTCTCAATTCCCTCCCCCCACCCCAAGTTGTACAGTTGGTTTACAGCATATTGCTTTGCAAGTATTGCTGTTGCATTTGTTCACCTTTTACCCTTCATCTCTCTATTTTGATGTTCCCCTTCGCTAGTTCTGATAAGTGTATATATAATACCTAGGGTACCAAAATCAGTTACAGTGAAATCAGGGGCAAAACCATGGGAAAGAAATACAGAAGAAAAAGGCATACTTTCACATAGTATGTTGAAAATAACAACAATGGTAAACCATTTATTTCCATAACTTGGAGTTCACATAGCTATTGAGATATTGTGATCATCTGCTAAACTATCCTAGACATGTACTAATTACTGCCAATGAGGGAAACCACAGAGTCTATATTTCTTTGGGTCTGGTTCACTTCACTTAGTATGATTTTTTCCCCAACTTTTTTCATTTCCTTACAGATGGGGTAATGCCATTCTTTCTGATAGAAGCATAGAATTCCATTGTGTATACCCTAATGCAAAATACAGAGGTTTCTCAGCATCTCTGTGTGTTATGTAATTGATTCCAATTAGTGGGTACTTCTTTTCTTTTTAGTTTCAACTAAAATGATCACACAGTTTCTCCCATTACTTTTCAAGAGATAAAAGAAGGCACAGGTGCTATCAAATTCCCTGGGATAAAATGTTGCTCACTGTCTTGATGTGTTTAAAGAGAAGGTCTTATTGGTGTAATTTCCCCCCCTAATTACTAGCTTACTCAAGGTCTGATTAGGCCAAACTTTTACTTTAATAGTAATTGATACAAATGCTAATAGCTCAACACCTTTAGTTTCCAAGCACAGCAGTAACTGAGGCTGCATTTAAATCCTCAGCAGGCCTTGCTTTTACACTTCCTATAAAAACCTCAGGACCACAGTGAAAGAAGGTGTGATTAAGATCAGTGCTCAATAACTCCACAGGGTCCCTCTTGTTGAGAAATGGCAACTGCATCCTTCTTTAAAAATTTGAGCTTATAATAGTCACCTGAAATCTTGTCAAAATAAATACAAGTTGAGACTTTTAAAATATAGCACTGTGGTGCCGAGATGTTAAGAAATGTGCTGATTAAACCATCCCGTTCTGTAGCATTTTGGAAAATGGAGTCAAAAATCCAATGTATATCCTACCAAATTAAGAAGATGAAGGAAGGTATGGGGGGGTGAGAATGTTGAAAAGAGTGACATGGATTTGATATGTTGGAGTGATGTAAATAATCTGTTACTACACTTTTACACAAATATTGCTAATGTTGTTCAGTATGAATGTCATTGTTCAATGTGAAACTTTTCTGAAACTGGCTCTTTGCTCTGTAATTGTGTAGTTGCAACTGCCCACACCTGCTTCACTCTGTATTGCCCACATGTGTAACTCCCCCGTCCCTCCGAAGAGCTACCTCCTGTTTTATCACCAGATGGCCAGATATGGTTTCCATTATGGTCAAGATGCCCTGACCTGTTTGAAACTGGTTTCTGGACCTTCCTTGAAAGTAATGAAACTGGTTTCTGAATATTTCTTGAAAGTAATGAAGTGGTTCCTGGTCACTTCTCAAAATTAATGAGCCACTACAATTATGCAAAAGTGAAAATTCCTATGGTTTGGAGGTTTAAAAGCAGCTTCTGAGATGGCTTGGGACTGCATCTTGAGATCCCAACCTCAAGTGCAGTCCTGACACACCAGTACTTTCTCGCTCAGTAAAATTCTTTCCATCCCCAGATGTCATCTGAGTGGTCTCATTGATCATCGATTTCTGGACCTCATAACAATGTTGCATTTATAAACTGTTTTGTTAAAGAGACAATGACAACCCCTTTGTACAATTTTTAAATATAATCAAAAATTTAAAAGTTCAAATACTTAGGTCTCATTTTCTGACACTCTAACTTAGACATGTCTTGTCTCTTGAATTCCATGTTTCTGATACTCATTAGGTATTTTGGGGGTTTTCGGAAAAGTTGGGAAAATACTGACTAAAGAAGTAGAGACATACCTACAGAACTTAAGCAAATTTCCACAAATAAATTGCCCGTAAGACATAGGACAGAAAGTGAATCACAGACAAAGATCATGTACCTTCATGTGTAATATCCTGAGAAGGACATAACATATTGTATAATACTCGTGCTTTGAATGCACTAACAAATGAGCATGCTAAGAATACAACTTGGATCTCATCATGAGTGATGGGAATCTGCTCTGTTCTTATAACTCAAGGTTGCTCCCATAGCATGAAGCCCATTGAGTCTCCTGCTTCCCACACACCCCCAATTTGAAATTCTCCAGTCCATTCTCCAGTCCACTCTCCAGTCCAGAATGTGAAAGACCACTTTACCCTCTCTTTGCCCCCCGCCCCCCCTCAGTTGACTAGGCCTTAGTTTCTCTATGCAGGCCATACCTGGTCAAGCCATTAGCTTGCACACTGAGTTCCTAGAACCAGACCATTTCACATTGTTACCTGGAATTCTCAAGGCAAGTCCTGAAATGCCTTGCAACTCTCCAGCTACCTTCTACCTTGCCTCCACCAAGGACCCTACTTAAATCCCTTCACCCTTGCTTCCATTAAGCCTCCTGACTCCAAGCTCTCCTCAGTTTACCAAGGCATTCCACCTTCAACTTTCCACTTAAGTGGTGTGATTGGATCTGGCTGCTGCCATTATGGTCACATGGTGGATGGTAGGGTCTGGCATCTTGTCTTCATGGTGGGGAAAGGTGAAGTCTCCACCTCCCAGGTGATAGGGATGCCTGAGTCCTTGGAGGCAAGGGTGGGGACTTGGGTGATGGGTTACTAAACCTGTCAGTCCAGTGCCTGGGACCTGAATTATCTGTGACCTTCCCCCCTGATCTGACCTTGTTTAGGCCCAGACCAACTCAGGTGCCCTTAAACCATGTCTCTGTGTTTGTGTCCTGTCTCCTGGCTCTTCTCAGGACACTATGGTGTTCCACTTCAGCTCTCCATTGGAGTTTAATTGGTTTGTTGGTGTTATTTTTGTTCTTCCTTTCCTCTCTGGCCTTCATGGCTCAATTCCCTAACAGTGTTAAGTGTATTTTCTGGGCTGCTGGTCTTTGAGACAGGAGTCCACCATGCAGTCACTGGCATGTTAATTTAATAAAGACTCTTGATTTGACTCCTCAAAATGCGGCTTCCCCATTTTCTCACCTTACAACCCCATTATAACTGAACTGGTTTGTAGTGGTCAGTATCTTAGCTTTCATTCTTCTGGCCTTTTCAAATCCATCTTTCTCCCTAATGATGAGGAAACCGGTAAAACCTCAAGTGACAATCTTTATTAAGAAGAAACATTTATTGAAATAAGAAGACTGGGTCTGAGTAACATTGTCTTGGCATTTTAATAAAAGTTAATAGAAGATGAGGATTTTCTGAGAACTCTAGAGGTTGTAGAGGATATTCTTTGGATTGCAAATATGTGAAGAATTGTTGGCTCATGAAGCTCATGCTTCCTCTACATAATTTGGGTCCTGATTGTTCCATATTGTTCCCCTGTATAATCAGCTCTGCCTATTTGTTAAACTTTTATTTGGAATGACTATCCCAATCTAGTTTTCTCTGTTTGTGTATAACACTTATTAGGAATAAGTATCCTCATCTACTTTGCTTTGTTTTATGTGTAACACTTTTGTTAAGGCTTGGTCTCTACCCCAACATGTACATTTTACCTTTAAAAGCTTTGTGCTAGCTCTGTTCTGGACTGCAGGTCTTTGAGACCAGAGTCCACCTGCAGACATTGGCTCTCCAGTAAAGACTCCCAATTTGTCCTCTCAAAATGTGGCTTCTCTGTTTTCTCTTGACACAATTCCAGTACAACATATCAATAAGCATTTTTTCAAAAATATGATAAAAGTTTTTAAAAAGCCAAGGAAAATTTCATAAGAAAAGAGACCCAGGAAGCTTGAAAATCAAGTTCATATGGTGCACTTACATACTGCTGGTAGATCACTAAAAGTTAAAAGATAGTAATTGTGTGAGAATAGTCAAAGTCTTAAGAGAAATGACATACAGGTAGGAAGGATCTTGTTGTGTACTGACACTTCCCAGTGCATCAGAAGAAATAGAGATGGCAAGTAATGAGAGTAAAGCAGTTAATTAAGGATGAACCTTGTAGAACAGA
This sequence comes from Perognathus longimembris pacificus, assembly GCF_023159225.1. Classification (NCBI taxonomy): domain Eukaryota; kingdom Metazoa; phylum Chordata; class Mammalia; order Rodentia; family Heteromyidae; genus Perognathus; species Perognathus longimembris. The sequence continues at coordinate 38,496,898 of NC_063176.1, forward strand.
GAAACCTTGTGAACAGAACCTTGTTTTTAAGAAAGTTACTTCTTAGATGTTCAATGCTATTTCCAAATGTACTTTCCTTTACTCTCCATGTGTGTTTATTTAATGTGAAAAGAGAAAATCCAAAAAGTAAGTTATTGTCTTTACACTACTTTAATGAACTATCAAGACTTTAGCCTTTATAGAAGATTTATGAAGGAAAGGACTTTTAAACCCTATTTGCTTAAGGTCTGTCCTCCCAATCAATCTATTTATAAATCTCTCTAACCCTGCATAGTGAGGTAAGAAGTCGGCCCCTGAATTAAGTAAAAATAAAAAAAAGATGGGAGAAATGACTAAATATAGATTTTTCTCTAACTGGAAAAAACCCCTACATTTAAGATTAAATTTCATATATTTTTGTTAGAAATGCATGAATTTCTGGCGTCAGAAATGAATAAACACACAAGAGACATAGTAGATAGTCAAGGCAATTTACAATTTTTGTGCCAAGGGGTGAAATACCATTATGCTACCCATAGCTAGCACACTGTGCAGGGTAGTTTGCTAGGCTTTTATCCCCATCCAAACTGTCCCTCCTCCTTGTCAAGGAGTTAGGTTCACAGTCTAAGTACAACTGATTACCAAGGTTAGAAAGGAGTCCATTCTTTAATTGCTGTGAAAGGCTTTACTTTATTTACTTTTTTCACTTAGCAATTTCAACTTACTCTTTTAACTTCTTCTACACAAGATTTATCTCCCTACCATGGCTAGCAGATAACAAGCAGTACAGTTCATAGTTACAATCAAGTTAAGTAAGGAAATAATTACAGGAGCTATCAACATACAATACCAAATACACTTTAGTTTGACAGAAAAGAATACTTTTTCTCACAGTTCCTGAAAGTTTTGAAATTATTTTAAAATCTCCTTTCATTTCTATTCCTGGCTCCTTAAAGTGGCTGTCTTTAATTTTTAATTCATTAATGTGTAGGATGCTAATCTCTTCTGCCAGGCTATAGACAAATCTGTTTTTAGCTCCTTTGCCATTTCACTTAATGGCACCATGAAAGGATGAAACATCAGGCACAGCTGTTATTTTCTTCTGAAAAGTTAATCCCTTCTGTTGTTTGGTTAGAAGCAGGGGATCTAGAGCTGTAATATTTCATGGTTCTTTTGATGGTGACAGCTGAATGCATTATGAGTAGCCCATTTCTTACAATGTCTCCTCCATTACAAGGATTAGGTAATTCACCTGACCCTTACCTTCTAGAAGTCTGAAGTATAGTAAGAAAGCATATATCAGTTGAAAATTTAATTATGATTTTAACAGCACTCAATGCTAAAATGGTTCTGTTTTATTTTTGTGGTGGTAGGGATTGAACCAAGGGCATTATGAATGCTGGGTAAGTACTCTTATCACTGCACCTAAGCCAGTAGATCAGACACAGTGACTTACCGGACTGTGATGAAGCACAGACCAACAAGGAACTTGGTGTGAATGAAGAGGGATGCTGGAAGTATCTCTGGACCCTCAACTAGCAAAGCACAAGAATGAACCTAGGATTCATATTTGTGCCTATACTGGAGGAATGTTCCGTGTTTTTGAAATATGAATGCGGGGTCTAAGCAACACTATCTGCCAGCCCTGTATCATAAACTTGCAAGACTGTTTGAACTCTGAAACTCCCTGTGACCCAGTCTCCTAACCATGACTCAGTTTAAGCCTCTCCACACCCTTCTGCCTTTATTCCATGCCTTGTGTCTCCTTTCTTTCCTCAGGATATCATGGCTTCCCTCTTCAACTCTTCATGAGAGTCGATCTGGTTTGTTTTCTGCTCTTTCTTTACTCTACTATTCTGTGGCTCAGTTTCCTAACAGTAATAATTGCATTTGAGGCTGCAAGTCTTTGGGACATGTGTGCTTTCAGTCACCTGTTTTCTAATAAAGACTCCTGATCCAACCTCTCAAAATGTGGCTCCTCTTGTATCTAGCAATCCAATTCCCATATAACATTTTCTCAGAAAAGCAAACTAAAAAGTCAATTCAACTAATTCTAGTAAATAGGAAGCAATTAGAGGGCTAAATATTATCCAGTAAGTCAGGGTTATTTTTCATCTCTTATGAATAGTGTCTCTTGTTTCTTCCAACTCTTTCTACATAAATTTTTTAACACCCACATACATTCAAACACACAGAACACACACACTTTATTTGGTATACTTATCTAGTCTATATATGCCTAACTCATGTTATAAGCTTTTCTTTTTTTTTTTTTTTACAAGATAGCTTATTCATTAACTGTGCTGAGCATATCCTATGAATCTCATCTATTCTGTTTATCTTATTCTGTATGTAAGAATTGGATATCCTGAAATAATGCAGCAGATGGTTATTTGATATGAGGCTTCTAGAAGGTCATGTTATTAGAATGATTGAGTCATAGCAGCAGTAACTAATAAACTTAAGCGACTTAGATACTGAACAAAGCAGAGGAGATTACAGGATTCCTAAATCACCCTTGTAAAAAAATAATAATTAAGTTGTATGTAATTCTTTTTCTACTTAACATGAAGGTGACCTCATTATTTTAAATTTACTTCTTAGTTGGATTTAAGTTATATAGAATGATAGTAAGTACTCAAAACAACAGCTACTTAAATAAAATGAAAGTTTATTTTTTCTGTAATATGTGTCGGAGAAGTAAGCTCATTAGCCATAGTGAATCCTATTGCTCTAGAAACTTAAATACAAAATATTTACCTATAAGATGTCTGTTGGGATTTGGCTGTATGATCAATAAATGATGGGAGATGTTCAGCTATCAATGAAGGCAGCTGAAATCAGATCTTTGGAGAAAAAGCACTAACACATATTAGAAAAAGAGTGTAGGCTTTGTCACAGTAGCCTCTAAACAAAATCAACATCTTCACTGTACTATAAAAATGCGATTGACCCACTAAAAGGACAAATACTCAGCCACTTGTGGGAGTCCTGCCATTTTCCTTACAATGTAAAACTCAGTGTAAATCTAAAGCCATATTATTACAACCCATTTAAAAAAGTGTACAATTATGATCAACTTAGGTTATAATTAAACATTTTTCTCTGTCTTCAGATTCAAAACAACCAATAATTATCTAGCTCAATGCAGTTAGCAAATGTAGCTTATTACCATGGTAATATAAAGATCACAACATTAAGCCAAATATAAATCACTGAAAACAATTAAAAATGAACCCAGGGTGCGCTATGCAGGTGACTTTTTATATGTACATTCAAAACACCCTTTTCTTTTTCTTTGAATTGTTTTCCCCTACTCTTTACACTTCCAGAAGAGTAAACTACTTATGTGTCTATTAAGCACTGGCAGTGTAATTTGTTGAAGGCTGGAGCTTTATGCTTTTTTTCTTCTAATCACAGACTCTAGTCAGTTTGAGGTAGTTAATCTCTGCATACCCTTTGATCTTTGGTAAGAAATGGCCTCTAGTGGACTCTTAAGTAATTTCCACATGAAATTTTCGCTCACTGGATTTCCCCTACAAATAAAATTGATGTTATTTTTCATCTTCCCAACTGATCATATCTGTTTCATTTGCTTTGAGGGAAAAGGCAAAAATAAGGTCTGTGCAGGGATTTTAGTGTTAACTTCACTTAGCCTATAATCCCCCATGTCTACAGTGATTCACTAAAGGATTACTCATCACTGGGTCCTGTATATTAAATATTTGTGAAGTATGCTTTAGAAGAATTTTAGTGATTTCTTAAACATGCATATGTATTTCTTGTTAAGCATACTCGGGTACTTTATAGTCATACTCAACTTTTGTTTCATATTGCTGATACATCTCACCTTCATTAATGTTTCCTTAGTATGCTTAAAAAAACAAATTTATTATTCTTGGACTATGTGACAGCTATTGACTTTTATGTATTAGTTTTATAACTAGCTACCTGATAAACTGTATTACTCTTCTAAATCATTTTTCACATGTTTCTCTTAGAGTTCCCAAGTATATAATGATATAAGCTTAAAAAATTTATCTCCTATTTTATTCTTATTTATTTCTTTTTAAAATACATGACAGTATTGGAGTTTTTGAAATAAGGGTTTCATGCTTGCTAGGTAGTCTCTCTTACAGCTGAGCCAGATTGCTTATTCAGTACAGTTTGCTTATTGTATTTGAAATAGGTTTGCATTTCCGGACCAGTTAGTTCAATGTTATATTTCTGGTAGCTAAAACAGCAGGCACGCACTACTGTCTCCAGCACTTTATTGAAACGAGGTCTTGTGAACTTCTTTATTTCTAGGTTGGCTACATACCTTGATTTTTAAAATATCAGTCTTCCAAATAGCTAGGATATAGACATGAGTTATAAATGCTTGCTATTTTTATGAGTTTTACTCCTAATCACACATGAAAGATAGGCCTTCTGATTCTGAGATGTTGGGGACTTTCTCCTTACTAGCTAACTTAAGCAAAAAAATTGCCTGAGATTAGGAAAGTGAATAAAGAAGATAAATATTTGTTGACCCCAGATTTGATAATAAATTTTTATATACTTTCTATTATGCCATAGAAAGATCCAGAAAAAAGCAATTTTAATATTTTGTAAAAAGGTAGGATTTATTCTCCAGTTAACTCTAGAAATATTCACTATGAGATAATATAAATCATAAAAGTATTTGCTATGTAATGTGCAACCTCAAAGTTAGTGTAATTTGGCATACTAACTTGACTGAGCCATGGGATGCTCAAATAGCTGGTCAAATGTTATTTCTGGATGTTGCTTATGAAGGTGCTTAGGAGACAGTGGCATTTAGTTGGTGGAATGAGTAAAGAAGATAGAGCTCAAAAATAAGAAAGTATTCTAAAATCCACTAAGGACACAACTAAAGCAAGTAGGCAGAGAAAACTGAATTTGCTCTTTGCCTGTCTATGGGAGGATATCCATCTTCCTCTGCTTTAGCACTCTTAGTTCTCACACATTCAAAACTAGGTTGGAATCTATCTATCTATCTATCTATCTATCTATCTATCTATCTATCTATCTATCATCTACCAGCTCTCACAAACTTCCCTGTGTCTCTGGCTTGTACATGGCATATCTTGGCATAATGAGATTTCTCAGACTTCACAATCATATTATTTTATTGCCTTTCTTCTCTTTTCATGCATCCATCTATCCATCCTCTCTGTTTCCCTTACTCAACAGTATTAAATCACATATATTATATTAAACTCATGAGGTACATAGTACAGATATTTGAGTGAGCCACAGTGAGTATGGTATTTCCCTGTCTATGGAACCACATGGTGTGTCATATGCCATGTTGATGCAACTGGCGTTCTAGAGGTGGCAAGGAATGGGACAAGAGAGAAGAGAAAGATCTTGCTTCGTAGGCCAAGTTGTTTGCATGTTGTTCTGTAGGCAGCATTTTAAGAGACAGAGTTAAATTTACATTTTTTTCTTTACAGCATTTGGAGAAAGAGTGAAGGTGATTAAGGCAAGAAACAAGGGAATACTTTATAATATGTGTTGTGTGGCTTAACCTGAACATTAGCAGAGAGCAGCAGCAACCCTGGGCCTTGCTGGTGAAGGGTATGTGGTAACCTGGGAGAGGGCATGGCCTAGTGCAATAGTGGAATAGTGCAAACTTTACATAGCAGATGATTATGCCCAACACAAGGCCAGAATGTTAGAAAGGAAAAGAGAGGAATAATGAATTTCATTTAAAGACATCACATTTTAGTTCTCTATGGGAAATTCCTCCATATTACTGAAGGGGAAAGGACAAGTTGGTAGTTTGATTTCTGAGTCTGAAACAGAAGAGATTAAGCTATGAAACAGTTTAAGGACTCAGTCAGCATATGAATAGAAATTGCGTCCAAGGGTGTAATAAGACTGGAGGCAGAGTTTAGGGAGTGCAAGACAGAAAGGGAGCATGTTCAGAGCACTTTAAAATACCACTAATTCTGTGCCATACTAACTACAGAGTCTGAAGAAGAACTGGGAAAAAGTGATGTCCGGAAAGTAACAGAAAGAGTTTTAAGATTTCTATTGGGCGGTACACAGTTTCAACTAGAACTCTGTGGTGAGGAAGAAATACCACCTCTTTTCTTATTGTAACAGTTCTGAAATGGAGCCCTTTTTCTAATTTAAGTAATAGCATCACTGTTTATATATTGCCTTAAAAAGGCAATTGCAGGCACAGCTGGAGGAAAGAAGTGTGCATACCCAAAAGAAATGTGATAATTCGGAAAGTATTGATATATGCCATGGTACACAAATCATACTGACACAATGCTCAAGTCTGGCCAAGAATCATACCAACATGACTGAGGCCTCAGTGTAAAGCTTTGTATAACAAAGGCCATTTGACATAAAGTTCGTAACATCCTTCAGATATTAATAGTTTTAGAGCTTGCAAGAAGTAACAATGATTTAGTGCTTGTCACAGAAGTAACTTCTTTAATATCATATCATCCATTCCTATAATCCTAGCTACTCAGAAGGCTGAGCTGAGAATCTCAGTTTGGAGCCAGAAAAGATAGATCCAAGAGACTTTTATCTCCAATTAACCAGCAAAAAGCTAGAAATGGAGGTATGGTTCAAATGGTTAGAGTGCCAGCTTGGAGTAAAATGTCTGAACCAAGTAAGATAGCTGAACAAAGTGCCCAGTGCACACATGTGCACGCACACACACACATATGAACACAGGAACAAAAAAAGTCTCCATGATACAATCAATTCACTATGCTAAGCAAAATTGGCAACTGTAGTTTCTTTTCTTTATTTCAACCTTGGTTTCCATAAAAGAAGCTACTTTCTTGGAACAGCGGAAGAATATGGAAAGGGTTGAAGGCAGATTGGGATATTCAAGGGCTAACTGATGTGCATCTTACATCTCTGAATAATACTGTTTTTCTTAGATTGGTCTTCATTGTATCTCTGCTTGGTGATCTTTTAGTGTAAATGTCTCTTGTCTTTGAAGTGTTCCGTTGGGTCATTTCCTGAAGCAAAGGTCATTTCATTTAGTATTCCTCACAGATATGCATATGTCATCTACAGTACTGTAATTATTTATTCAATATCTCTCAGGCCATCTGGATAGCCAGACTTCTCAGAAGTCTTTTGTGTCTGGTTCAGTGACAGCAATCTTGGATTCATGCTAAAAGATTTATTATCATTAGGATAGTTACTCTATTTTGTATTTTCAAATAGTCAACATTTTGATCATTTCTTCTTAAATTTTATCATAATTTTTATGCTCTTTCTCTTCATTTCAAGTGGCTGACATTTTTGGTGGTCTTAAATATATGTCCACAAGTTTGTACTCTTTTAGGAGGTAGAACTTAATCCCCCCCTTCCCCCTCATTAATGTACTATCAGCTTAGCGACTTAAATCTAAGGAATTGAATACAGAAGAATAATGGAATACCATTTCAAGGACCAGGTGACAAACTGACTGTCATTTCTACCTGTGTGTCTATACCTCTACCTTTCCTTTCTTGGCTTCTTTTTTATTTGAGAAAGTAGCAACTTGCCAGTTTGTGAAGTGTACTATACATAGATGAGGAATTTAAGCCTCCATTAGCAGTCACATGAACATGGAAGGAGAGACTGTTTGTCCCAAACAGTCTTCCCTCATAGCTTGGCTGCAATCTTGTGAGGGAATCAGATGCCAAAGAACACAGTGAAGGATCTCTCAGATCTCTGAGCTTTTGCAAATATTCCAGAGAGTTGTCTATCTTTTCCAACTGCTAAATTTTGAAATAATAGAATATTTGACACAGTTTACAACCTTATCCTGCTGCGTTATATATAAAAAATATTTGGCAAATGCATAATGGATGGACAAATATAGCATTCAAGTAGCAAAGAATATGGAACCCAAACAGAACATGGCTGAGGAATTCAGTGTAAAGAAATGCTAGCTTAACGAGTGAGTAGCAGATTCAGAATGCAGTCAATGCCAAACTGGAATTGAATAGACTTCAGTGATGCTCTCAGGAAGATGAATAGTGATTCCTAGCAATAAACAGTGACACATGAGCTGGATGATAGTAATAACACAGGGAAAATGCATATTTTTCTCTAACATAATATAAATGAATATAAAGCCCAGAAATATAACAGCTGAATGTGTCTAGGAAAGTCATGGTCTAAATGTGAGATAAACTGGATAAAAGTTGAACAAATCTTCAAGTACAGTTGTTGAGAATAGAGTCACTACATTGATCATTGCAGGACTGTTAGTGGTGATTTTGATACAAAGGTGAAGGAGATAAAACCAGTATATTAAAATCAGAATGTATATGAAGTCATTACATCTTAACTACTATTTGCTAGTGTTCTGTTCTTAGAACACTTATATAAGAAAAAAAGTGTGAATTTTAATTATAGCCATGGATGAGACCTTGACTATGATAAGACTTACAATGTAAAAGTAGAGATATTACTGATAGAAGGAAAGAGGTGAGAGAGAGGTATATAGGTAAGAACTTAAAGGAAGAGTTAGGTCATACATTTTCTGTCATAAAATAGAGATTAAGTTCATTATTTAATTCAGGAAAGTCACTGTCTTCCATACCATAAATTTGTGAAAAGCAGAATCTTTATATCTCACAGTTTTAGAGGCTGGGGTTCAAGATCAAGGCAGATTCAATCTGCTGAACACAGTCATTACTCTTCTTTTTCTGGAATTCCTCAGAAGTTCTCTGCTGTTCTTTATTATGAAGAAAGATTCGCTCATACCAGCACTGCAGGATAATCTGTTCCACATGGCTATTCACAGGGCTATTTGGACCACCACACTCTGTTTTCTATTTAGCAGTAAAAACAGATGTAGAACTACAAATTTAAACAAATTACGCTTACTCTGTGGATGAGAAGGAATAGGATAGTGGGAGATCGTTGATTGTCATTATCTGCTCTCCCATTCATATTTTTTTCTTTTGAGACCTAAATGTATGACTAAATGTATGACATACAAAAGGAAAAGAGATGGATTCTTATAACTAGAGTTCAATAGAACACTGTCATAGTAATTTTTCAAAATTAATAGTACAGCTTTATCTGATCCAAGTATATCCTGCTTTGTCATTCCCCAAGGTGAAATATGGATATGCTACACCTTACTAGTGTATTTGTAAAAATAAAATAAAATCTCTACCATGTATGTTGCATTTGAATGTGTGTCTGTGGATGACTTTAGTGTAGACAAGTCTGCATCCCAAGTGAGGGAAAATACATCTTATTCAGACGACTCAGTTCATGAGTGCACAGCTGGAAGTCAGCCTTGCCTCACCCCTGTGACTTGAATCAGACACACATCACCTCACAACCATATTCCACCCAGACAGTCTTGCACTTTTTGTAGGAAGACCCTATTGTTGAGGATAATTGACTTAAACTAAAGCTGGGTACTGGTAGCTCACAGCCTGCAATCTGAGCTACTTAAGAGGCTGAGATCTGAAGATTGAAGTTTAAAGCCAGCTCTGGTAGGAAAGATGGAGATTGTTTTCTTTCTTTCTTTCTTTCTTTCTTTCTTTCTTTCTTTCTTTCTTCTTTCTTTTTTTTTCTGGTTCTGAGGCTTCACATTAGGGTCTGGGTACTAGCCCTGAGCCTCTTTGTATTCAAGGCTAGCACTTTACCACTTGAACCACCGAGCCACTTCTGGCTTTTTCTGGTAATTTAGAGAAGATCAGAGTCCCACAGACCTTCCTGCCTACTAGGCTGGCTTCAAACTTTTATCCTCAGATCTCAGCCTACTGAGTAGCTAGGATTATGGCCATCTCAGCATCTTGAGCAGCTAAGATTATGGTGTGAGCCACTGAAAGGAGGTTTTTATCTCTAATTACCCACAAAAGAGTTAGAAGTGGAGCTGTGGTTCAAGTGGTAGACTGCTAGCCTTGAGTTATAAAGTAAAGGGACAGTGTGCAAGGCCTGGGTTCAAGCCTAGTAACTGCAAACACACACACACACACACACACACACACACACACACACACATACACCCCCCCAAAATCCTACCAAAAATATAAGAACACCATTATGATTTCTATGAGAATAAGAAGCAAAATTCACTTTGTGAATGCTAAAGTGAAATTCCAAAATGAATATTGTACCATGTGCTATTAAATATTTGAATGAGTAACTAGGTTGCAATTTTAATTTCCAATTAGCAATCATCTATCTCTTTAAGAGAGAGTGCATAAATCTCAAAGTTTAAATAAGGGACCAATTACACTCTTAAAATTACCCATAGGAAAGCATCAGTAATGAACACAAATGCCATTTCCATAGAACAACAATTATATTAAAATTTCATTTATATTTTCCCACAGGCACAAAGATTCACAAATTAGAATAATATATTATGTAAATTTTTTATACACAGAGAGACTTTTTTGGCATATATTGATTCAAGAACATGAGGAAATGAATTCCTTAGATGATTCTGAAATAATCCTTCTTGGAAACTGAAATAACATCTATAGAAGTCATAAGAGCATGAAAGCATAAGGGTTTCATGATGGTTACAGTGTTCAATGAATTGAATAGATGTCAACTATTTAGTCTGAGTTGGTAGATTTGTCTGAGAGATTCTAAGAAGACCCCATGTAAAATCTCCACTTGGGGAACTATTATCAATTCATAATACCACAGGAGTGTAGTTTTTTAGAAAAGTCATTGTAGTAATAAGTATGTTTATAATTTTGATTAGAATCAAACAACATGGAGCTGAGTCATTATTAAAAAAGGTGATCTATTTTGGCCACTTCCCAGTATTTTTTTATTTTTTTTAAAATAATTACTGTCAAACTGATGTACAGAGAGGTTACAGTTTCATACGTTAGGCATTGGATACATTTCTTGTACTGTTTGTTACCTCCTCCCTCGTTCCCCCCTCCCACTCCCCCTTTCCCTCTCCCCCCATGAGTTGTTCAGTTGATTTACACCGAACAGTTTTGCAAGTATTGCTTTTGTAGTTGTTTGTCTTTTTATCCTGTGTCTCTCAATTTTGGTATTCCCTTTCACTTTCCTAGTTCTAATACCAGTATATATGGTTTCCAATGTACTCAGATAAGATACAGTGATAGTGCAGGTACCTGCATTTCCCAGTATTTAAATGGTACCAAGCCTTATTTTATATCACAAGTGATATATAATAAAAGTTGGAGTCTAAGACTTAGAAAAATAGGACTTCCGGGAAGACGGCGGAGGAGCTGCAGAGCCCTAGCTGAGCTCCCTCCAACATCACAGTTTTCTCACCCCATAGAAACTTTTACTCCTAGAAAGACAGCCAGAGTAAGTTCTAACAGTACACGGATTCTGGCCAGGAAGGAAAAATCGACTTTGCTCATCTGAAAACACAGATTTGAGCTCCAGGCGGCATCCCACCGCCGCGCCAGTTCCAGTGCGGCACAGTGCCTGGCACAGCAATCCACACTCCATGCGGCTGAAGCACACAGCATAGACCAGAGAGAAATCCTCCAGATGGCGGCTGAGCACGGATGACCTGAAATTGCAGAGAAAGCGTGAGTACCCCACAAAAGATATTCTCACTCACGCCCACAGAGCAGCTTCTGGAAAGCAGCCCTTCCCCCACCGCCAGAGCAAAGCGCCATCTTTGCCACTGGCATAGGGTCAGACCAGATTGGAACTGAAAGCGGGCCGGGGGAAAGCTAGGTCAAAGGAGACATCTTTGAAAAGGGCAAGAGGGACCCATCAGTGAAAGGCAGCTCTGCCCAGGAGAACGCCCCCTGCACAGGCTGGGGCTCATCCTGGGCCGCGGCTTAGCCAGAGGTGCCCTGCCCTGCCTGCTGGAATTTCTAATTTAAAGCGAAAGCGGCGAGCAGCTACTGGTGGCACGGAAACACCAGACGGGGGAACAAACAGTTCCTCAGACAGCTAAACGGTCCCGTCACAGAGGAAGCCCAATTCCCATCCCGAATAGGAGCTGAATTCCATAGCCAGCTACACCAGGTGGCCGCCCTGCCCAGAAGGGAGGAACCTCCCCAAGGCAAGCAACTCTCAGCCGGGTAAACCAGGACAGAGGTGCCCCGCCCTGCTGAGTCTATTCAGAGCCAGGTGTTAAAGGCCGCGGCCCCACAGCAGACAGAGGAGCCACAGTTCCCGAGACTGCTCATGTCCCCATCTATAGAGGATGCCCAAGGCCTACCTGCAAGCTGTGCAAACCACAGAGACCCAGGATTGCACCAACAGGGGAGAAGGGTCAGAACAGATCCATCCCCTGCAAACTGAAATCAAGTCAAACCAGCCAATCAGGAAAATAGACTGCAGACCATCGAAAGGAAACCAGAGACTGGGGAAAGACTACCCAAACAAGGAGGACTCCATTTTTTTTTTTTCTTTTCAAACATTTTTTAAACTTAAAAAAATTTTTTTTTAAAATTTTCACTTCTGAAACATCGTTGGTTTTTTTGTTTTCCATTTTTACCTGTTTGTTTTATCAAGTTTTTTGTTGTTGTTTTGGTTGTTCATTTTTCTGGGTTTTTTCCTTTTTATTTTTTTCTTTTTAAAATAATTTTTCTCTGTTTTGAGCATCTGTCTTCCAGCATTTTTACTTTATTTCTCTCTTTGCATTCTCTTTCTTTAAAAATTACTTTCCTATGAATAACACCTCCACTCTTTTCTGCTAACTCTCCATTGTCTATCATTTTAACCTTGTTCTTTCTACTGATACTACTCTTCTCCACATTTCCACGTCACTGAAACTAAACCAAAATCACCACCCCCCCAATAGATTTTACTCTATTCTCTTTACTACCTCTAACTTACCATCCTGACTTACTGCCTGGACCTCCAGGTTCCATTGACTCCTGCTTATTGGATAGAGGGTATCCCTGCTTAATCCGAGTGAATCAAAGGGGTTCATAGAGAAAGCCAGTCCTAAAAGAACTTAATATAAGAACAAGAATTGCTTACAGGGTTGTAACAGTAAATAAGCAACTACTGAATACAGGGCCCAGGATCAGTTGTTACACTGAAATTGTATTCTTTAGGAACACCAAATCTAATTTTATAGACAGGTATATAAGGTATCTGTATAAAATTGTGTACTTATAAGATTTACACAAGAGTGCTTGGTAAGGGCTGCTTTGGGTTTTAAACGGTGCTCACAGGTGCTGGTAGACTGGCATTCCCAATCCAAATGGGCAGAAAGAACACAAGAAAGATGGCAAACAATGAAGTCTTATACCCCACTCAAAACAAGCAGGAAGCAGAGCAGTCAATTAAAGACAGAGAAGAGAACCCCCAAAATGCTCTACAAAGTCTACTGATAAACATGATAAATGAAAAGTTTGGATCTCTTCAGTAAATTATTCTAAAGTGTGAGGAGGCAAAGCAAAAATTAATGGAGAATTTCATGGCATCCACAAATAGAAAGATTAATGAGCTTCGAGTCAAATGAAAAGATAGCTACCCAGCTTAAAGATTTGAGAGACAACACTCAAAACCAAAGTAATGAAGTTAATGAAGTAAACAAGTCCATACAGGACCTAAGAAATGACATGGAAACCATCAGGAAAGACCAGTAAGAAGGAAAAGAGATTCAAAATCAAGTAGCTATACAGTCCTGACAAACTGAAGCAGAGGATCAAATCTCAGGAGCTGAAGATTCCCTAGATTCTATTGAGAAAGATAAAAAATCAATACAAATACAGTCCAATCAACAAAACAGATCACTACAGGAGATTCAAGACACAATCAGGAAGCCCAATTTAAGGATAATAGCTATTGAGGAAAAATTGGAAAAAGAGGTTAATGGGATTGGCAACCTATTTAACAGAATATTAGCTGAGAACTTCCCAAATATCCAGAAGGAAAGGCCTATACAGATACAAGAAGCATTTAGAACCCAAACCAACCAGACAAGAATAGGACATCCCACCGACACACTGTGATCAAAACAGGATCAGTAGAGTACAAGGAAAGAATCCTTAAAGCTGTTAGGGAGAAGAAAACAATCACATATAAAGGAAAAGCAATCAGAATTACCCCAGACTTCTCAGCAGAGACCATGAAAGCAAGGAGAGCCTGGAATGAAGTACACCAAACCCTAAATAAAAATAACTACCAACCAAGAACTCTGTACCCAGCCAAACTCTCATTCATAGCCAAAGGTCAAAAAAAATCTTCCACAGTAAGGAAAAACTGAAACAATGTATCTCCACTAAACCAGCTTTACAGAAAATCCTCAAAGATGTACTATACAGGGAAAATAATCAAGATCCCGATACAGACAGAGAACGGAACCCTAAAGAGTAAACATCAGATCAATAAATGGGAAGACACAGCTTTAAACAAGACAGTGATAATGAAAGGAACAAACGATCATCTCTCAATCCTAACTCTCAACATTAATGGACTTAATTCTCCAATCAAACGACATAGGCTCATAAGTTGGATCAAAAATCAAGATCCATCTTTCTGCTGCCTCCAAGAGACACATCTATCCAGCAAAAGTAAACATCTTCTAAAAGCGAAAGGCTAGAATCAAATCTATCAAGCAAATGGCCCCCATAAGCAGGCTGGAGTTGCAATCCTAGTATCAGACAAAATTGACTTCAAATTAAAAAAGGTAAGAGACAAAGAAGGTTACTACATACTAGTAAAGGGATCTCTCCTACAGGAAGATGTAACCATTCTAAATATCTACACACCAAATGCAGGAGCACCCAACTTCATCAAACAAACTCTACTGACTCAAAAAACACTCATAGACCCAAACACATGGATAGTTGGGGACTTTAACACTCCACTATCACCTCTGGACAGATCAACATGCCAAAAACTGAACAATGAAACCACAGAACTAAACAATTGCATAGACCAACTAGACTTAACTGACATCTACAGAATATTCCACCCAGAAACAACAGAATACACATTCTTCTCTGTAGCACATGGAACATTCTCCAAAATAGATCACATCTTAGGGGACAAAGAAAATCTGTACAAATTTAGAAGTATCAAAACCATTCCCTCCATTCTCTCAATCCACAACGGAATAAAATTAGAGCTCAACTCAAACAGCCACCAGAGAAAATCCTACAATACATGGAGATTAAACAACACACTGCTGAACCATCTGTGGGTCATTGAATAAATTAAAATAGAAATTTAAATGTTTATGGAATTCAACCAAGATGAGGACACAAAGTACCAGCTCCTTTGGGACACAGCAAAGGCAGTACTCAGAGGAAAATTTATATCTCTGAGTGCATACACCAACAAACTGGAGAAACAGCAACTCAATAATTTAAGGAAGCACCCTAATTTCCTTGATGAGAACAACAAGCCAAACCCCAAGTCAATAGACGGAAGCAAATAATTAAAATGAAATCAGAATTACATCAATTAGAGACCAAAAAAACCCATCAAAAGAATCAACAAAACAAAGAGTTGGTTCTTTGAAAAAATCAACAAGATAGACAGACCCCTGGCAAACCTGACAAAAAACGAAGGCAGCACACTCAAGTAAACAAGATAAGAGATGAAACAGGTAGCATCACCACAGAAATAACCGAAATTCAGAAAATAATAAGGGACTATTTTGCAAACCTTTATGCCAACAAATTCGAGAACTTGGAAGAAATGGATGATTTCCTAGAAAAAGTTCATATTCCCAAACTTAACCATGAAGATTTAAACCTTCTAAACAGACCCATATCCAGTGTGAATTAGAAATGGCAACAAATGATCTCTCATCCAAGAAAAGCCCAGGTCCAGACAGATTCACTGCAGAATTCTACAAGGCCTTCAAAACAGAACTCACACCAATATTTCTCAAACTCTTCAATGAAATTGAAAGAGAACGTTCACTACCAGACACATTCTATGAAGCAAGTATAACCCTCATCCCAAAACCAGGCAAGGACTCATCACGGAAAGAGGACTATAGACCGATTTTCCTGATGAACACTGATGCAAAAATTCTCAACAAAATTCTGGCCAGTCGACTTCAACAGGTCACCAAAACAATCAGACCACCACGATCAAACTGTGTTCATCCCAGGGATGCAAAGTTGATTTAATATACGCAAGTCAATTAATGTAATCCACCACATCAAATGGAGCAAGGTAAAGAACCACATGGTTTTTATCTCTGGATGCAGAAAAAGCGTTCGATCAAATCCAGCACCCATTTATGCTAAAAGCCCTGGAAAAACTGGGATTCCAGGGAACATTCCTGAATATAATCAAGGCAGCTTATGACAAACCAACAGCAAGCATAACTCTAAATGGTGAAAAACTAAAGCCATTCCCTTTAAAATCAGGAACAAGGCAGGGATGTCCACTCTCTCCCCTTCTCTTCAACATAGTACTAGAATTCCTAGCCAGAGCAATTAGGCAAGAAGAAAACATAAATGGGATCCAAATAGGAAAAGATGAAGTTAAACTTTCTCTCTTCGCAGATGACATGATCCTATACCTAAAGAATCCCATAGACTCTACCCCCAAGCTAATAGAGCTAATCCAAACCTTTGGCAAAGTTCCAGGACATAAAATAAACCCTCAAAAATCAACAGCCTTTCTCTATGCTAACGACCTGAAGACTGAGGCTGAACTCAGGAAAGCAACTCCTTTGGCAATAGCCCCCCAAAACATAAAATACCTAGGAATAACCTTAACAAAAGAAGAGAAAGACCTCTTTGATGATAACTTTAAAAACTGGAAAAACGAAATTAAGTCAGAACTAAGGAAATGGAAAAACCTCCCATGCTCCTGGATTGGGAGGATTAATATAATCAAAATGGCAATATTGCCAAAGGCTATCTACAAATTCAATGCACTACTCATTAATATAACAACACCATTTTTTAATGAAGTAGAGGAAGCAATCCAGAAATTCATATGGAACAATAAAAGACCTAGAATAGCAAAAACACTCCTAAGCAGAAAGAACAGTGCTGGAGGAATTACAATACCCAACTTCAAGCTGTATTATAAAGCTATAATAATAAAAACAGCTTGGTATTGGCTCTGGAACAGGCCTGAAGACGAATGGAACAGAATTGAAACCCAGAATTGAACCCACAGAACTACGCCTACTTAATCTTTGATAAAGGAGCTAAAATAATAGTTTGGAAGAAAGATAGCCTCTTTAACAAATGGTGCTGGCAAAACTGGCTCAACACATGAAACAAATTAAAACTAGATCCTTATATATCACCCTGCACCAAAATCAATTCCAAATGGATTAAAGACCTCGAAATCAAAACAGACACCCTGAAAACACTAAAGGAAGGAGTAGGAGAAACACTTGGGCTCCTTGGTGCAGGACAGAACTTCCTTAACAAAGATCCAGAAAGGCTACAAATCAAAGAAAGGTTGGACAAACGGGACTGCATCAAACTGTAGAGCTTCTGCACGGCAAAGGACATAGCTCGCAAGATAAAAAGAAAGCCCACAGACTGGGAGAAGATCTTTACCGGCCATTCAAAGGACAAAGGCCTCATATCTAAAATATATGCAGAACTAAAAAAATTACCTTCCTCCAAAACAAAACCACAAAGAACCAATAGTCCCCTCATCAAGTGGGCTAAAGACTTACAAAGAGATTTCTTTGATGAGGAAATGAGAATGGCCAAGAGACATATGAAAAAGTGCCCTACATCACTGGCCATAAAAGAAATGCAAATCAATACAACATTGAGATTCCATCTCACCCCAGTAAGAATGTCATACAACAAGAAAACTAACAATAACAATTGTTGGAGGGGATGTGGCCAAAAAGGAACCCTACTTCATTGTTGGTGGGAATGTAAACTGGTTCAGCCACTCTGGCAAGCAGTATGGAGATTCCTCAGAAGGCTAAATATAGAACTTCCCTATGACCCAGCAGCCCCACTTTTGGGTATCTATCCAAAAGAACACAAACAAAATCACAGTAAAGCCACCAGCACAACAATGTTCATCGCAGCACAATTTGTCATAGCTAGAATCTGGAACCAACCCAGATGCCCCTCAGTAGATGAATGGATCAGGAAAATGTGGTACATATACATGATGGAATTTTACGTCTCTATCAGAAAGAATGACATTGTCCCATTTGTTAAGGAAATGGAAGGAGTTGGAAAAAATTATACTAAGTGAAGTGAGCCAGACCCAAAGAAATATGGACTCTATGGTCTCCCTTATTGGGAATAATTAGTACAGGTTTAGGTAAGTCATAGCAGAGGATTATAAGAGCCCAATAGCTGTACCCTTATGAACACATAAGATGATGCTAAGTGAAATGAACTCCATGTTATGGAAACGATTGTTATATCACAGTTGTAACTACTTTCAACGTCCCATGTGTATCTGTAGCTTCTATTATTGATGATGTTCTTGTATCATCTTCCTGTGTTTGTACTACACTATCTCTGTAATCTTATCTGAGTATATTGGAAACCGTGTATACTGGTATTAGAATTAGGAAATTGAAAGGGATTACCAAAATTTGAGAGACACAGGGTAAAAAAAGACAAATAACTACAAAAGCAATACTTGTAAAACTGTTTGGTGTAAGTGAACTGAACACCTCAGGGGGGGAATGGGAAAGGGGGAGGAGAGAGGGGGGTATGAGGGACAAGGTAACAAACAGTACAAGAAATGTATCCAATGTCTAACGTATGAAACTGTAACCTCTCTGTAAATCAGTTTGATAATAAAAATTTGAAAAAAAAAGATTTAGAAAATTAATCATAAGAAAAATGATCCATTTAATTGCTTTATCTGAGCAGCACACTAACTATGCCTTGTTTCATTTCATTTTGTTACCAGAGTTTTGCTTGAATAATACAGTTTTCTTCCACCAGGGGAAAGCACATGTCTAAATGGTGAAGAGCATACCCAAATTGACCAAACAAAGATGTGGCAGGCTGTGAACAGATTTGTCAGTGTTGGAGTCCCAACTCCTGTTCCTTAGGCCATACCATTTAAATAAAACTTTATTGGAAAATTTGAAATTCTATTAAGCATTTTCTGACAAAGTATATATATTGGTTTCCATGTAAGATATGTATTATTTTCTATTTCCGAGTCTCCAGAATATTCTAATTTGCTTAGAAATTTGCAAGTTATCGCAGTTGAAGAAATCTACCTTTTAAAATATACTTGGATATCAAGCAACTGGACACAAAATGTGAATTTCATATGATTCACTTCCCACACAAAGTACATTCCCTAAAGTTTTGCCATATAGATTCTTTGGTGTCAGGAGGATTCATCCACAAGTTAACAGGTGAATATCTTTTTCTTTTGTAATTTAAGTGTAAAATCATTTGTGTAAACACAAATCATCTAACTAATTACTAATAATAGTAATCTTCCCAAGTCCCAGCTCCTCTTCAGCTCAGCCTCCTGAGATCTCTTCTCCCTTTGATGTAAAAATTCTCTGAATACATTTTCCTTTGGGACATGTTGGGGATTAGGAGATATCAACAGTGGGAAGTGATTACCCTCGTGACTGACACCTAAGAACTGAAGAGTTGTTAGACAGTTTTGTAATTACCCATGCTTCAAAAACTGTTTCCATAACCGCCCCTTTTAATCCGATTATAACCCCAGTGAGGCAGGCATCTGCATTCCTACCTTTCAAAGAAGGAAATTTAAGGAGCAGTGATGCCAGGAATCAGTTAATTTAGTAATGCCAAATCTAAAAGCACATACTTCAATGTTCTCACAGGGATGCCAACCCATTTAAACACATATATGAGGCGTTACAGTGCACTTGGCTCTGCCTCTTATCCAGCTTTGCTGACAATGTTGGTTCTGTCCAGATGGAAGGCATGGTTCTCTGAGCTCCTAGGAATACACACTGTCATTTCACTTCATTGGGTGTTGTATATTTTTGCTTTGAGTATTTTTAGTTGCTCCCTATTTTCCATTGAGACTCTCATTTCTTTTATTTTTTTTATTATAGTTGTACAAAGGATTTACCATTTAACAAAGCAGTTTTTGAATAAATGCATCTCAATCAGTGTCACCTCTTTCAACATTCTCACCCATCCCTACCCCCCAACCCCGCTCCTCATTCTTCTTAATTTGATACTAAGGACATTGAACTCTTCCTCTCTTTTCTTTTCATTCCTCCACTCCTTTTCCCTTGATCCCACCCCACCCCTTTCAAGTACTAATTTTCTGGTGTTTATTTTGTTGGCTTTGCCTTTCCAAAGAATTAATTACACTATTTGGGTTCTCCCTTCAATCTACTATATTTCAGTTATACACTTGCATACCACCCAATATATTTCCTGTAAGTTTATACTTTATATATCCTTAGGTCCATGATGATATTTAAGACTTCTTTGATTCACTCAAAATACCTATTGATGGAAACAAAAAAATCCCAAAATACTTATTGATTGATTGGCTGATAATGGATTGAGTCTTTCTTTTTTTAAATTTTTTTAAAATTTTTATTGTCAAACTCATGTACAGAGAGGTTACAATTTCATACGTTAGGCATTGGATACATTTCTTGTACTGTTTGTTACCTCCTCCCTCATTCTCCCCACCTCCTTCCCCCTTTCCCTTTCCCCCCATGAGTTGTTGAGTAGACTTACACTAAACAGTTTTGCAAGTATTGCTTTTGTAATCATTTGTCTTTTTTATCCTGTGTCTCTCAATTTTGGTATTCCCTTTCAGTTTCCTAGTTCTAATACCTGTATACACGGTTTCCAATGTACTCAGATAAGATTCAGCAATGGTGCAGGTACAACCAGAGAAAGGGGATACAAGAGGACCATCAACAATAGAAGCTACAGTTTCACATCGCATGTTGAAAGAAATTATAACAGTGATATAACAGTCGTTTCCATAACATGGAGTTCATTTTACTTAGCATCATCTTTTGTGTTCATAAATGTATAGCTATTGGGCTCCTGTGATCCTCTGCTATGACTAGCCTAAACCTGTGCTAATTATTCCCTATGAGGGAGACCATAGAGTCCATGTTTCTTTGGGTCTGGCTCACTCACTTCACTTAGTATAATTTTTTCCAAGTCCTTCCATTTCCTTACAAATGGAGCAATGCCATTCTTTCTGATAGAGGCATAAAATTCCATTGTGTATATGTACCACATTTTCCTGATCCATTCGTCTACTGAGGGACATCTGGGTTGGTTCCAAATTATGCTGCAATGAACATTGTTGTGCTGGTGGCTTTAGTGTGTTCTTGTTTGTGGTATTTTGGATAAATGCCCAAAAGTGGAGCTGCTGGGTCATAGGGGAGCTCTATGTTTAGCCTTCTGAGGAATCTCCAAACTGCTTTCCAGAGTGGCTAAACCAGTTTACATTCCCACCAACAATGAAGTAGGGTTCTCTTTTGGCCATATCCCCTCCAGCATTTGTTATTATTGATTGTCCTGAAAATGGACATTCTTACTAGGGTGAGATGGAATCTCAATGTTGTTTTGATTTGCACTTCTTTTATGGCCAGTGATGTAGAGCACTTTTTCATATGTCTCTTGGCCATTCTCATTTCCTCATCAGAGAAGTCTCTTTTTAAGTCTTTAGCCCTCTTGATGAGGGGGCTATTGGTTCTTTGCGGTTTTGTTTTGGATGAATTTAATTTTTTAGTTCTGCATATATTTTATATGAGGCCTTTGTCCGTTGAATGGCAGGTAAAGATCTTCTCCCAGTCTGTGGGCTTTCTCTTTATCTTGGGAGGTATGTCCTTTGCCCTTCAGAAGCTCTGCAGTTTGATGCAGTCCCACTTGTCCATCCTTTCCTTGATTTGTCGCATTTCTGGGTCTTTTTTTAAGAAAGTTCTGTCCTGCACCAAGGAGCCCAAGTGTTTCCCCCGTTCCTTACTTTAGTGTTTTCAGGGTATCTGTTTTAATTTCAAGGTCTTTGATCCTTTTGGAATTGATTTGGGTGCAGGGTGATATATAAGAATCTAGTTTTATTTTGTTGCATGTATTGCACCAATTTTGTCTTTTTTCCATCCTATTTTTTTTTAGCAACTTTATCAAAGCTTAAGTAGGCATAGATATGTCTGTTCATTTCTAGGTCTTCAATTCTGTTCCATTGGTCTTCAGGCCTGTTCCGGTGCCAATACCACGCTGATTTTATTACTATAGCTTTATAATACAGCTTGAAGTTGGGTTTTGTAATTCCTCCAGCATTGTTCTTTCTGTTTAGAATTGGTTTTGCTATTCTAGGTCTTATATTGTTCCATATGAATTTCTGGATTGCTTCCTCTATTTCATTCAAAAATGGTGTTGGGATATTAATGGGCATTGCACTGAATTTGTAGATAGCCTTTGGCAATATTGCCATTTTGATTATATTAATCCTCCCAATCCCGGAGCATGGGAGGTTTTTCCATTTCCTTAGTTCTGCCTTAATTTAATTATTCAAGCTTTTAAAGTTCTCATCATAGTGGTCTTTCTCTTCTTTTGTTAAGGTTATTCCTAGGTATTTTATGTTTTTTTTTTTTTTTTTTTTTTTTGGCCAGTCCTGGGCCTTGGACTCAGGGCCTGAGCACTGTCCCTGGCTTCTTCCCGCTCAAGGCTAGCACTCTGCCACTTGAGCCTGAGCACTGCTTCTGGCCGTTTTCTGTATATGTGGTGCTGGGGAATCAAACCTAGGGCCTCGTGTATCTGAGGCAGGCACTCTTGCCACTAGGCTATCTCCCCAGCCCGTATTTTATGTTTTTTGAGGCTATTGCAAAAGGAGTTGCTTTCCTGAGTTCAGCCTCAGTCTTTGGGTCATTAGCATAGAGAAAGGCCGTTGATTTTTGAGGGTTTATTTTATATCTTGCAACTTTGCCAAAGTTTTGGATCAGCTCTAGCAGCTTAGGTGTAGAGTTTATGGGGTTCTTTAGGTATAGGATCATGTCATCTGCGAAGAGAGAAAGTTTATCTTTTCCTATTTGGATCCCCTTTATATTTTCTTCTTGCCTAATTGCTCTGACTAGGAATTCTAGTACTATGTTGAAGAGAAGGGGAGAGAGTGGACATCCCTGTCTTGTTCCTGATTTTAAAGGGAATGGCTTTAGTTTTTCACCATTTAGAGTTATGCTTGCTGTTGGTTTGTCATAAGCTGCCTTGATTATATTCAGGAATGTTCCCTGGAATCCCAGTTTTTCCAGGGCTTTTAGTATAAATGGGTGCTGGATTTTATCGAATCCTTTTCTGCATCCAGAAATAAAACCATGTGGTTCTTTACCTTGCTCCATTTGATGTGGTGGATTACATTAATTGACTTGCGTATGTTGAACCAACTTTGCATCCCTGGGATGAATCCAGTTTGATCATGGTGTATGATTTTTTTTGATGACCTGTTGAAGTCGACTGGCGAATTTTGTTGAGAAATTTGCATCTATGTTCATCATGGAAATCGGTCTATAGTTCTCTTTCTGTGATGAGTCCTTGCTTGGTTTTGGGATGAGGGTTATACTGGCTTCACAGAATGTGTCTGGTAGTGAACGTTCTCTTTCAATTTCCTTGAAGAGTTTGAGGAATATTGGTGTGAGTTCTGTTTTGAAGGCCTTGTATAATTCTGCAGTGAATCCGTCTGGACCTGGGCTTTTCTTGGATGGGAGATCAATTATTGCCGTTTCTATTTCAATGCTGGTTATGGGTCTATTCAGAATGTTTAAATCTTCATGGTTGAGTTTGGGGATATAATTTTTTTCTAGGAAATCATCCATTTCTTCCAAGTTCTCGAATTTGTTGGCATAAAGGTTTGCAAAATAGTCCCTTATTGTGTTCTGAATTTTGGTTGTTTCTGTGGTGATGTTACCTGTTTCATCTCTAATCTTGTTTATCTGAATTTGCTGCTTTCATTTTTTGGTCAAGTTTTCTAGGGGTCTATCTATCTTGTTAATTTTTTCAAAGAACAAACTCTTTGTTTTGTTGATTCTTTCAATTTTTTTTGTCTCTAATTCATTTAATCCTGAATTGATTTTAATTATTTGCTTCCATCTATTGATTTGGCTTGTTGTTCTCTTTCGAGAAGATTAAGGTGCTTCCTTAAGTTGTTGATTTGCTGTTTCTCCAGTTTGTTGGTGTATGCACTCAGAGATATAAATTTCCCTCTGAGTACTGCCTTTGCTGTGTCCCAAAGGAGGTGGTACTTTTTGTACTCATCTTGGTTGAATTCCATAAACATTTTAATTTCTGTTCTAATTTCTTCAATGACCCACTTATGATTCAGCAGTGTGTTGTTTAGTCTCCATGTATTGTAGGATTTTCTGTGGTGGCTGTTTGAGCTCTAATTTTATTCCTTTGGGGTCTGAGAGAATGCAGGGAATGGTTTTGATACTTATGAATTTGTGCAGATTTTCTTTGTGCCCTAAGATGTGATCTATTTTGGAGAATGTTCCATGAGCTGCCGAAAAGAACGTGTATTCAGTTGTTGCTGGATGGAATGTTTTGTAGATGTCGGTTAAGACTAGTTTGTCTATGCAGTTGTTTAGTTCTGAGGTTTCTTTATTCAGTTTTTGGTGTGTTGATCTGTCCAGAGGTGATAGTGGAGTGTTAAAGCCCCCGACTATCAATGTGTTTGGGTCTATGCGTGTTTTTAGAGTCAGTAGTGTTTGTTGATGAAGTTGAGTGCTTCTGTATATTCTGTGTAGATATTTAGGATGGTTATATCCTCCTGTAGGAGAGCTCCCTTTATTAGAATGTAGGAACCTTCTTTGTCTCTTCTTACTGTTTTTAATTTGAAGTCAATTTTACTAGGATTGCAATGCCAGCCTGCTTATGGGGGGCATTTGCTTGATAGATTTGATTCCAGCCTTTCACTTTTAGAAGATGTTTACTTTTGCTGGATAGATGTGTCTCTTGGAAGCAGCAGAAAGATGGATCTTAATTTTTGATCCAACTTATGAGCCTATGTCATTTGATTGGAGAATTAAGTCCATTAATGTTGAGAGTTAGGATTGAGAGATGATCTTTTGTTCCTTTCATTATTTCTATCTTGTTAAAAGCTGTGTCTTCCCATTTCTTGATCTAATATTCTGGATTTTTACTTAGGGTTCATTTCTCTGTCTATATTGGGATCTTGATTATTTTCCCTGTATAGTACATCTTTGAGGATTTTCTGTAAAGCTGGTTTGGTGAAGATACATTGTTTCAGTTTTTCCTTGCTGTGGAATACTTTTATTTGACCTTCGGCTATGAATGAGAGTTTAGCTGGGTATACTATTCTTTGTTGGTAGTTATTTTTATTTAGGGTTTGGTATACCTCATTCCAGGCTCTCCTTGCTTTCATTGTCTCTGCTGAGAACCTGGGGATAATTCTGATTGCTTTTCCTTTATATGTGATTGTTTTCTTCCCCCTAACAGCTTTAAGGATTCTATTCTTGGGCTCTATTGATCCTGTTTTGCTCACAATGTGTCAGTGGGATGTCCTATTCTTGTCTGGTTGGTTTGGGTTCTAAATGCTTCTTGTATCTGTATAGGCCTATCCTTCTGGATATTTGGGAAGTTCTCGGCTAATATTCTGTTAAATAGATTGCCTATTCCATTATCTTGTTTCTCCAGGTTTTCCTCAATACTGATTATCCTTAAATTGGGCTTCCTGATTGTGTCTTGAAGCTCCTGGAGTGACCTGTTTTGTCGGATGGATTGGTTTTGTATTGATTTTTGGTCTTTCTCCATAGATTCTAGGGAATCTTCAGCTCCTGAGATTTGATCCTCTGCTTAGTCGGCACTGTAGGCTAGCTACTTGAGTTTGAATCTCTTTTCCTTCTCACTGGACTTTCCTGATGATTTCCATGTCCTTGCAATAATTATCTCTTAGATCCTGCATGGACTTCTTTATTTCATTAACTTGATTAATTTGGTGTTGAGTGCTGTCTCTCAAACCTTTTAGCTGGGTAACTACCTTTTTGACTCTTTTTTTTTTTGGCCAGTCCTGGGTCTTGGAACCAGGGCCTGAGCACTGTCCCTGGCCTCTTCTTGCTCAAGTCTAGCACTCTGCCACTTGAGCCACAGCGCCCCCTCTGACCGTTTTCTATATATGTGGTGCTGGGGAATCGAACTGAGAACTTCATGTGTAGGAGGCAAGTACTCTTGCCACTAAGCCATACTCCCAGCCCTTGTTTGACTCTTGAAGTTCAATTATCTTTCTATTTGTGGAGGCCATGAAATTCTCCATTAATTTTTGCTTTGCCTCCTCTTGCTCTAGAATAGTTGACTGAAGAGATTCAAACATTTCATTTATCATTTTTATCAGTAGTGGTTGTAGAACATTTTCAGGGTTCTCTTCTATGTCTTTGACTGACTGCTCTGCTTCCTGCTTGTTTTGAGTGGGAGATGAGAGTCCATTGTTTGCCATCTTTCTTGTGTTTCTTCTGCCCATTTGGATTGGGAATGCCAATCTACAAGCACTTGTGGGCACCGTTTAAGACCCAAAACAGACCTTACCAAGCACTGATGTGTAAATCTTAGAAGTTTACAATTATATACAGATACCTTTTATACCTGTATATAAAATTAGATTTGGTGTTTCTAAAGAATACACTTTTGATATAACAACCAATCCTGAGCCCTGTATTCAGTAGTTACTTATTTACTGTTACAACCCTATGAACAATTTTTGTTCTTATATTAAGTTCTTTTTGGACTGGATGGCTTTGTCTTTGAACCCCTTTGATTCTCTCCGATTGAGCAGGGATTCCCTCTATCCAATAACCAGGGTCAATGGAAACTGGAGATCCTGGGAGTAAGTCAGGAGGGTAAGTTAGAGGTAGTAAAGATGGCTCCTTTGTCCTTGCTTTTCCTAGCCCCGCTTTAGTTCCAATCTGGTCTGACCCAATGCCAGTGGCAAAGATGGTGCTTTGCTCTGGTGGTGGGGGAAGGGCTACCTTCAAGAAGCTGCTCTGTGGGCATGAGTGAGAGTGTCTTTCGTGGGGTGCTCACACTTTCTCTTCAATTTCAGCCTGTCCATTCTCAGCCTGCGATCTGCGTGTGTCTATCGCCGTCTGGAGGATTTCTCCCTGCTTGTGGTGTGCTTTAGGTGCATGGAGTGTGGGGCACTGTGCTGGCACCGGCACTGGCGTGGCAGCGTGTCACCGCCTGGATCTCAAATCTTTGTTTTCAGAGCAAAGTCGATTTTTCCTTCCTGGCCAGAATCCCTGTACTGTTATAATTTACTTGGGCTGTCTTTCTAGGAGTAAAAGTGTCTCTGGAGTGGGAAAACTGCAATGTTGGAGGGAGCTCATCTAGGGCTCTGCTGCTCCTCCACCATCTTCCCGGAAGTAGGACCTGGATTGAGTCTTTCAAAGGCTATGCCTGCTTGTCCACTATACTGTATAAATTTATTTCTGGACACAGTAGACAAATTCTCCATACTTTCCCTACTGTACATTATTGGAAACTAAAAGTAAATACATGCATTTATACATACAGATAGACAGACACACAATATTTATATACAAATATGCATAGTTAGAAAAATAGCAAAGAGTGGTAAAGACAATACTGAAAGTTAAAATAAGATGCTTGAGAGTGACCGACTCTTCTGTAATTTGAATGAAGAACTGTGAGGTAGCAGCATTGAAGTTGACAATAAAGATCTGTTTATTTCAATTCAATGTATTAAGGTGATACTTCTAATAAAA
Organism: Perognathus longimembris pacificus; assembly: GCF_023159225.1. Lineage (NCBI taxonomy): Eukaryota > Metazoa > Chordata > Mammalia > Rodentia > Heteromyidae > Perognathus > Perognathus longimembris. The sequence goes on from NC_063176.1 coordinate 38,524,472, forward strand.
GAAACGTGAAAAGTATTTATTATGCAATTTTTGTATTTGAAAGGCATGGTCAGTGATATACACAAGGAAGGGATATATTTGGCATCAAGCAAGTATAAACAACAGGTTCAATACTGAGACAATGTAACTCCTAGAGAATCATAAAGTAAGCTGCCCATATGGAAGCCATAACTCTGCATTGTTTCGATTATTTAATTTTGATTTAAGTTTTTGTTTGTTTGTTTGTTTCTTTTTTTGCTGGTATTGAACTCGGGGCCTCATACTTGGTCAGCAGGTGCTCTACTTCCTGAACCACATCTTTGTTTGTCTAATAGGGTGTGGTGTTTTTGTATGGCGATAGTCTTGATTGCCAGACCTTGATCTTCCAATTTCAGTCTTCTTTTTATCTGGGATCACCAGTGCATGCCATTATGTCTGGCTTATTCGTTGAGGGAAAGATCTTTTCTTTTGGCCAGGCTGATGTTGAACTATAATCCTCCCAAACTCTGCCTCCTATGTAGTTTTACAAGTGCAAGTCGCTCTTTCTTACTTTGTTCATTGTTCTTTTGTGTTTTTTTTTGTTTGTTTGTTTTTGTTTTGCCAATCCTGGGGCTTGAACGCAGGGCCTGGGTGCTATCCCTGAGCTTCTTTTTTCTCAAGGCTAGCACTCTACCACTTGAGCCACAGCACCACTTTGGGCTTTTTCTGTTTATGTGGTACTGAGGAATTGAACCCAGGGCCTCATGCATTGCTAGGCAAGCACTCTACCACTAAGCCACATTCCCAGCCCACTCCCTACTTCATTCTAACTAATTGATATACCATTTTCAGAGTAAAATTTTTATCCTCATTACAATCTGATTACCCTATACCTTAGTCTGTGCAAGTACACCAAGAAGGAGGAATAAAAACCAAAATCAGTTTTGTTGCTTTATTTAGAAAGGATGCCATCTCTATGGACTTGCATTTGTATCTTATTAGTTGGAGAGGTAATTTTTCAACTGAATACCATGCTGTCCCATTCAAAATCCAAGTTTTTACCAATAAGCAAGATGGAAAAATCACTCCTGCATTAGTTAGAATAGTAGTCAAATATTCCTCAATGTAAGCCATTCCTACAATTTGGGGAACACACACACACACACACACACACACACACACACACACATTCAGCTTTATGTTATTACTGACATCTTGAGCTATAATCTTTATGAGTACCCCAGAAATAAATCAGGCTAATTTTTCCAGCAAGCTATAACTAGAAAAAAAAACATTATATTGGCATGTAGACCTTGATAACTGGGCCCTGGATCAGTTAATGTTACCTTCAGATGAAACAAGAAGATTCCAACTAGGAGGGAATCACTTTTGTCTTAAGCCATGAGTATGCTTTTCTTTCTTACTCAGTTGGTGGGGGTTTCTGCAACCCAGGACCACTATGCCTTCAGCCTGTCTCCCATTAAATGGCGATCTGTGAAATCTTATTGGTCTGCATCTTTTATGTCTCATGGCACTGTGAAGCTTGTTCTCATGTGCTGAGATTGGGCTGTATGAAGACTCTGATAGCAGTCATCATTTCTTTTTGAACTCTCAGACGACACACTTGTGTATTTTCTGGAACTTTGCTGCATGGTAAGTATTGCATGGGGCACTGTGCATATAAAAATTAATATGTTCATGCAGGAAAATTTTTCTAGTAAGTATTGAATGGTGCCTAACTTTATATAAGAACATAATGTTGGATTACTTAGTTATTATTCATTTTATTATAAGAAACACATGAACATGTAAAAGGAGAAGTAAAAAAACACTGAACATTAAATATTCCAGTTAGCTTTTTGGGTATTCCAAAATACAGACTTTATTTCCAAAATCTAAGACTCTTTATCAGTTAGTTGAAACTACTGCTTTCCTGTACATGTCACTGAGGATTAACTATTTCTGCTTGCCATTGGGAATTAACTACTTTACTATTTATTATCAAGATGGATGGCTTTTAATGTCTCCTTAAATTAGGCTGAGCCACCATCCAACCGCCACTTTCTCATTCAAACCATGTTGGCTGAAGCTTTTGTGTAAGGTGTGTCTCTAACTGAGACTGTCACATTTTTGTACTACTTTTATGAGGCTGCAATTCATCTGTTCAATTTGGGAATGGAAGAGCCCTTCGGGAAATATAGATGTGGTAGAGGTTTTGGTTGGCTGGTAATTTGTTTTTTAAGGGAAAATTGATGTTCACAACAGTCCTTGAGTCAAAACACTGCATTACAACAACGGTCATATCTTAAATCTCCTGCACTCCAAAGGCTTAAATCACTTTCTTAGAGCAGAATAGTTACACCATTCCCTTAAAGCTCTTTCTAGATAAATTAAGCATATGCTCCTCATAGTTAACAGTCTTGGAAAAACAATGGATGAAATATCATCTTCATATTCTGCTGGCTAATAGAGGGGAAGGCCTAATTAACCCTCTTGCCCACCTCCTAGTTACTGTTTCAATCTTCCAGATGAATTAAAATCAAGAGTTAACACTTTTCTCTTTTTCTAATACTTTATCTTTATCCTAATATCATGGTGTCTTGATTATTGCAGCTTCATAATAAGTGTTGAAAGTGATGTGCCTTCTTCCTTTGCTTTGGAATCGTGTTGTTGACTATTTTAGGTCTTTTGCATTCTCATATAAAGCTGGAATCAGATTGTGAGTTTTTACATAAAGCTCTCTTTTCATGGAGATATCATAACTGAAATGTCAATTTGGAGAAGACTAACATCATAAATATTATAGACTCCTCTCACCCATGAATACAGCACTTTTCTATTTACTAAGGAATTCAAATACTTGCCTCAGAACTATACTTTTGAGAGGATAGATTTTATTATTGTTTTTCATAAGATTCAATAAGTTTGGTGCTAATATAAATGACATTAGTAAATACTTTCATTTTCAAATTATTTATTCCTTGTTAATAGAAATGGAGTTTTTTTTTTTTTTTTTTTTGTAGATGCTTTATTTCTTTTTTGTTTTGTTTTTGTTGCCAGTCCTGCACCATGGACTCAGGGCCTGAGCACTGTCCCTGGCTTCTTTTTGATCAAGGCAAGCACTCTACCTCTTGAGCCACAGCGGCACTTCCGGGTTTTTTCTATATATGTGGTGCTGAGGAATCGAACCGAGGGCTTCATGTATACGAGGAGAGGACTTTACCACTAGGCCACATTCCCAGCCCCTGGATGCTTTATTTCTCAGTATGCCACCTTGCTAAATTCGCACTTTATATCTAAACACAGTTTATTAAACTTCTTAGGAGGCTGTATATAGACAATTTTTCCATCTGTGAATAAAGATTGCTTTACTTTTTCCAATGTGGATGTCTTTTATTCATATTTCCAGGATTGCTGTGTTCATAAGAACTTCAGCCCAATGCCGAAGATAAGTATTGATAGTGGACACTGTAGCCTTGCTTCCCATTCTAGAGGAAAGTTCCTAGTCTTTAACCATTGAATATGATAAGCTCAGATTTTTGTAGATACAGTCATCACAATGAAATCCATCTTTTCCTTCTTTGCTAAGAATTTTATTCAAAACTGAAAGGGTAGGCACTAAGTGGCTCATAACTGTAATCCTACCTACTTAGGAGACTGAGATCTGAGGGCTAAGGTTCAAAGTCACCCCAGGCAGAAAAGTCTGTGAAATGCAGTCCTCCAATTACTCAGCAAGAAACTAGATGTAAATGGTAGAGTACCAGCCTTGAACAACAACAACAACAACAACAAAAAAAAGTGAATGTTTGCGGTATTGAGTGTCAGCCCCAGTACCAGCAGAAACAAAACCACAACTCTTTTTTGTTGTTGCTGTTGTAGTAAAGGTGATATACAGAGAGTTACAGTTACATAAGTTAGGTAATGAGTACATTTCTTTTGGTACAGTTTCTCCTCTTCCCTCTTTTTCTGTCAGCTTTTTTTCCCCTTCTGGCCCCCTCCCCCACAAGTTGAATAGGTCATTTTCAACATAGTATCTAGAGAGGATCTGCTGCATTCGTTCCTCCTTTGTGGCAAAATTTCTGTGCTCTCCCTTACCCTCCCCTAAACAGATAAACTTACACACAAGACAAAAGGTACAGAGAACAAAAACAACAACAAAGGAGAAAAAAAATTTTCCCCAAATGCAAAGCAAAATAACAAAAATCCTCTTGTTTCCATTTCTTAGAGTTCATTTAGAAAAAACATCTTTTATATGATCATATGCACATAGCTCATGAGCCTTTCAAAACAGCAACTGTGAATTGTTGGGCTTTGTCAAATGCTTTTCTATAAGGATGTTTGTATGTTTTATTTTTTAAGTCTTTTAATATAGTGAATTTCACTGACCTTCCTATATTAAGGCTATTTGAAGTCAGTTCATGTAGTTCTCTTTTGAAAGATGAGTACTTATTATTTCATTACTTATTTCATGTGCTACTTATTTCATATCTCCTGGGTATTAAAGTATGTCCAATTCCAGGTGCTTAGGATCTATGGTAAACAAAAACAAAGTCTCCTTTGTTGGAGAGATTTTATTCTCATTGGATAAATAGTCAAAAGACCAAAAAGAAAAAAAAAAAAAAAGAAAAAGCCCCAAACAGATAGTTGACATGTCTAGTCTTGGTAAGGGGAATTAAGGAATAGACTGAGGAAGAAGGGTGAATATATCAGAATTGAGGTTGGTGTTATGTCCTCATTACAGAAGGCAGCCAGGAAGTGCATCTGTGATAGTGAGGGCTTTGAACCATCCCTTAGATAAGGCGAGGGGCGAAAACCATCCAGACATCTGGAAGAAATGAATTTCTAGCAGAAGGATGAAGTGAGAAGGGCATGCTTGATGTGTGTATGAAACCACAAAGGGGTCACTGTCGATGATTTAATGTGTGGGAACATTCCCTGCTTGGTTCGTGTTAGTCACACAAATACCAACTGAAGTTGAACAGTGTAGCTCCATGTTTGAAAACCCAAGCAGGTGTCACTAAATGGCATTCAAGTACAATATCCAAATCTGCAGAAAAATCTTGGTATATACCTATTAAGTCTTTCTAACATTGGTATGATTCTTTCAAAGTCTAAAGTTGAGACATGGGCTGGGAATATGGCCTAGTGGCAAGAGAGCTCGCCTTGTATACATGAAGCCCTGGGTTCGATTCTCCAGCACCACATATATAGAAAATGGCCAGAAGTGGTGCTGTGGCTCAAGTGGCAGAGTGCTAGCCTTGAGCAAAAAGGAAGCCAGGGACAGTGCTCAGGCCCTGAGTCCAAGCCCCAGGACTGGCCAAAAAAATAAAAAATAAAGTTGAGACATAAGAAGTAGAGTGTATCAGCATTAATATGTATAAGTATATAGCTGAATTATTCTTGGTCATGCCTTATTACTTAGTTTATAATGTTTGACTATTAAATTTTTCTATATGAGTATTTAGGTTTTCTTGATCAAATATTATATTACTACTACTATTATTATTATTTCAACATCTGGAAGTTTTGATTTAAAGTTGAATTGCAAATTCATAGGATCATTTTTACACATTTCCAAGTAGGATCAATCATTCAGATTGGAAGATGTTTTGACAATAGGAAAGCTTCTCAAGACAAGTAAGTATAATTAATACATATTTTAAAAATGTAATTCTTTTTCTTAGCTGTAACTTTCTGGGTGTTATGAATATTAATTGTGAGTTTTCAAGAGGAGGTGATTCCGCTGGAAATAGAAGGTCTACTTGCAGTTCTTAGAAGCCCTCCACCAGTTCTCAGCCCTCCACCACAACAAACCTAGAGAAAACCTGCCCTGGAAAAGCCAAGGACATTGTGTCTGCAGGCTTCTTTTTCAGTGAGAGGCAGCTGGGGCCTGGATGGCACACCATGGAGTCACAACCAAAAGGTCGCAAATAATACCATTAAAAATTATTAGAGAAACTTATAAATTTTTATCACTCACTGCTTTTAATTAACCTTTAAAAGCCATTCATGTAGGCATGCATAGGTCCTGGCTTCTGAATAGAACTGGATTTAATACAGCTCTGTTTTCTAATGAGGATTAGTGGCTGCCTCTCATACTGGGTGGTTATGACATTTAAATTTCAATAGTTCCCTGACTATTCAAAGTACTATTACCTGAGCTTCTAGATGAGTCCTAGGGAGAAAGTGGGCCTTTTGATTTCTTAATCATTTTTCATTTTCTCTCAGTCATTTCATAAAATAACTAATATTTTAGGTATGATTCATATAATTGCATCAACAATCAGTCCAGTACCAGAGACTATTTTAGGTTTTCTATTCATATAAAATAAATCTCTACAATAAGCTACAGAAATTATCTTCTATTGCTGCATGACAAAGTGCATAACAATTGAGAACAAAATATTTATTATTATTAAGTGGTTCATCATCTTACTTAACTGATCCTGCCTCCCCCAGCCCTCCCCGCCTCTCCCCGCCCCCACCCCCCCAGTGCTGTCTCTTAGCAGATTTACTCAAGGCTAACACTCTACCACTTGAGCCACAGCACCACTTCTGGCTTTTTTTTGAGTATTTTATTGGAGTTAAGTGTCTCATGGAGTTTCCTGCCCAGAAGGGCTGAGAACCACGATCCTCATATCTCAGCCTCTGGAGTAGCTAGTAACTGGTGTGAGCCATGGGTGCCCAGGGTTTTGTTGTTGTTGTTTGTTTGTTTTTGTTTTTAAACTTTTGTACTATTCACCATTCCACTGTCTGCTTCTGAGTTTAAGTGTTTTACATTTGTCATATAATTGGGATCAGAAAGATATTCTGGCTTATTTCACTAGTGCAATATTCTCCAGGTTTACCATTACCGTCACATAATAGAGATTTCCTTTCTTTTAAAGGTTGGATATTATTCTATTATACAGAGAGATGACACTTTATTTATTCATTCATTCACTAAACAGACATCTCAGTTACTTGTATTTGTTGGCTGTTATGAATAATTGTGTAACTGACATAGACATGCAGACTATTTTAAAATGAGGATTTAAACTTTTTGGATAGCTAGAAGTGGAATAGCTGGATCATATAGCAACTCTGTTTTTTATTTTATTTATGTGTGTGGAGTGTGTGTGTGTGTGTGTGTGTGTGTGTGTGTGTGTGTGTGTGTGCGTTACAGCCTATCTTGCTTGGCTTTTTCTCCTCAAGGCTGGTACTCCACCACTTGAGCCACACCTACACTTCTGGCTTTCTGTTGCCTAATTGGAGATAAGAGTCTCACAGACTTTTCTAGCAGCTCTGTTATTAAGTTTTAGAGAAACTCCATAATGTTTTTTTCATAGCAGGCATATTGCTTTCATTCTGCCAACTACATTCTTATGAGTATTATGATTTTTTAAATAATATTTTTTCTGTTTGGTACATTTACAATTTCATGTTGATCTTATACTAATGTTTCTTACTATAAATAAAAACTAAAAATGAACCAAAAGCTTTATTTGCTAATATGTATATACATATATGCATATACACATGTGTAAAACATACTCACATACATACATTTCTCTTCAATCTAGTTCATTTATTGTTTTCTTTCATTTGTGGTGCCAGGGATTGAACACAGGGCACACAGCACATGATAAATAAGTGTTCTAACATTTGAGCTATGATGCCAGCCCTTTGCTTTTATTTTGTTTTTGAGACAAGGTCTCATTGCTACCTCTAACTGAACCGTTCTCAATTTTGTTATCCTTCTGCCTCCATTCCCCAAGTTCAAAGTAAGTTTTGTTTCTGTTTTTGTTTTGCGGATCCTGGGGTCTGAACTCAGGGCCTGGGCTCTGTTTCTTGAACCATAGCACCACTTCCAGTCTTTTCTGTTTATGTGGTACCGGGGAATCAAACCCAGGGCTTCATGCATGCTAGGCAAACATTCTACCACTAAGCCACATTCCCAGCCTTCTCAGTAAATTTTTGATGTGGTAGGTATGAGAGGGATGGGGAAGAATGATGAAAGGAGTGACACTGATTAAGATTTAATGTATTTATATGCTACTTTATTGAATGGCAACTTCTTTGTAAAACAACTTAAATTAAAAAAAATATTGTCAAAGTGAAGTACAGCGAGGTTACAGTTTCATCCGTAATACAGTGAGTACATTTCTAATCCAACTTGTTACCTCTTCCCTAACCCCCGCCGCACCCCCCGCCTCCCCCATGAAGTTGGTTTACACCATAAAGTTTTATAAGTATTTCTATTGCATTGGTTTGTCTTTTTATCCTTTGTCTCTGGATTTTGGTGTTCTCTTTCCCTTTCCTAATTCCAATACACGTATATACAATATCTAGGGTGTTAAAAATCAGCTACAGTGCTATCGGGAAAAAACACGTGAAGGGAGTACAGAAAAAAAAATTAAAAATTTTGCTAATAATCTGGGCTCATATCTTAAAATACACTTAAATGTTCACTTAGCATATTATAACTGATGTAATGTAACAGGAAATCCCACACCCACATATGTTAGAAACTAAATGCACAGCTAAAATAACCTTAGTATAGGGCATGCCAATGTTCCCATGCTCTATGGGATCTAGTAGCCATGGACATAGTATGCATATCGGGATTTCCCAGGAAAAGGGGAACAGAGGCTGGTGTGGCTTATAGGAAGTTTAAAAATGTTAATAACAATGTGGTTTCCACAAAATCTTGAGAATCTGCCAGGGTTCCCGTCAAAGCCTGACTCAGGAAAAAATAGTCTTACAACAATTTCCCAAGACTAATAATTTTATTATCTTTTAGAGTCTTCCCTCAATTCTTCCTCTTTCTATCATTATGATAATACTTACTGAAAAACGAGTGGAGTTCTATTCTGATTTCATCCTGTTTGCATTCTATCTCTTTTTCTATAATATTTTACTACGAGATAGGCCATACTCAGACTGAAGCATTGCACGTTGACATTCTACAACCCAAAACCTTAACTTGTTATGTGATTGTCTCACCCATCTTCCTTCGTTTATCTTACCCTGCTCAGGTTAAAGGCTGAGGCTGATGGAACTTTCTAGGTAAACACACACTTCCTAAACATTAGAATAAGTTAGCTTCTCAGTGATTACTTGGAAGGAATTAAATCTTATAGGTAGGTCTCTGGACTCTGGGCTTAAAATGGATTCAATTTCCACTATTTTAATTCACTTAGCCTTTTGTTGAATATTAGGTTTATATAATGCCAGCCTTCCGAGCAACTTAACATTTTAATATCTTTTAATAAGCTGAATCCTTCAGTCAAAAAAATCTGTCATCATTACAAACATTTGGCATTAGTATTATGCTTATGTGGTACATAGTATAATGTTCATGGCAAAGGGAATGACTTCATGAAGCATAGGATTTACTGCTTTCCCAATGGGAATCCACACATCCAGGATAGCTGTCCCTCTTCCCATATGAGAGGAACACGTGTGAACCTCATTCCTAGCATGCATGCTGCAGTGTCTATGGCTGCATGTCTTTACTGGTGGCAAAGAGTGACTCATAAAAGGGAGATCTAGTATTTATAATTAATCTCAATCACTCATGCAGAGCTGTGTTATTTAAGATGGATGACAATGTGAAAGGGTGCTAGGTAGGACTAAAGTGGATCATGTGGCAGGGGATAAGTTCCTGGGGCAGAGAGTACCATTTTCAGTTTTATGGTAAAATAGTGGAAGCAAGTGTCCATTTGCTATAGCAATTATTACCATAGGTTTTTTTTTTTCCTACGTAGTCTCTGAAGGTATTTACCAAAGATGAATGGCATCCTGATTTTCATCAATGATGATAGTGGAAGAATGAGCACAATGTGTCTATGTGGTCTCTTTCTAGGAGACAATACTTATATATTCCATGTGGTATGTTAAAAGTATATTTGATTACTGTACAGACACTTCAGTGCTGTGTTGATCATAGTGTTCTGTGATTTACTCACTTTCTTATTAAGATCCTATATACACAGTCTAGCAGCAGTCCTTTTTAATCAAGAAAGCCAGACTACCCAAAGGTTAGGAAATGAATACAATTAGTGTAAACTCTTTTAAAACTGAATGAGTAAATTACCATTTAATTGGGTGATTCAGAATCTGGATCAGCGCTCATTCAATTAGTATTTATGAGCATGGAAGGCTTTGCATAATCACTCTATATTTGTAATTCTTGCTTTCTAAAACAAGGTTGAAAGAGTTTTCACTACAGTCATCTCCAAAGAAAAGTACATTTTCTTATTCTTCATTTTCATATTTTTTTAAAGGTCACCATAAGACCCAACCAACAGCATTTCCTTTGTCTTAAAGAGTCCTGGGTATTACTATTTTAAGACATTTAGAAATCCATTCTCCTTCTGTTTTTAATATTATTAATTACATTATTAATCATGAAAGTATCTAAGGCAGGTAAACCCTAATTTCTTTAAACACAGATCATAAAATCAGTCAAGGCTGGCTCAAGTCTAAAAACAAGTCCAGTGCTAGGTATTGGTTGTATTTGTGAGCATTGGCGACTAATTCTATCTACATCCATAGAACCTTCCTCCATCCTTCTTCAGATTCTGAGTTGACAAATAAATATAATCCAAGCTTCATAGTTATTTTAATTCCCTGTCTGCTTCCACCTAAAAATAGTACATGCTATCTTTGAGGAATGCAAAAAAATAAAAGTTAGTTATAAATTGGGTAAGGAGAAAAGAAGTGGATGGAAAATAAGAAGTTTTCATTTCTTGGTATAAAACAGATGCACTAAAGCTGTGCTATTTCCTGGACTTGACAGAATTGAGGTTAGAAATTCATCTCTGTGCTTCCTAACCACCAGTGAGAAGATGGAGACACAATCTTTTATATATGCTCAGTATTCATCAGAGGAAACAACCCAGTGGTTAGAGAGAACCATAAATATCTCTGGTAGATCTTTGTCTCATGGGAGGTGAGGATATGAGAAACAGAGCCCTGCTCGTAAGCAGTGAGACTACAGCAAAACAATGTCATGGGCAGCCATTGCTTTCAGTTGAGCTTCTAAACTAGTCCCCCAAAGACTATCTCAAATGGAGTTGTCTGGGTCCATGCTAATGAATTGCCACATAAACAAATGAGAACTTTAAGCTAAAACAGAGAAGGTTTTTTTTTTTTCTCCTAAAATATGAGATTCAAGTCTACCTGTGTCAGTATAATAATGAAGAAGAAAAAGTAACCTATGGTTGACCTTTTCTTTTTTGTAATATTTCCTCTCCTTGTCCTAACCTTCTACATCCCATTGTTCTGCAAGAGCTATAATAAAATAACACATGTGAATTTTCAGGTAGTTCATTTAGCCTTGCAGGAGAAGCCTGTTCTGTTCCAACCCACTACATGCTTTTGGTATCTGAAATTGGAGAGTAGTCCTGTGGGTTTAAACTCTCAGTCTGCTGGATACAATGCTGTTCTTCAGGAAAATAAAGTGCAAACCAAGCTGAATATGTAGACACCTAGATAGAAGAGCTGATTGATGAGTGGGGAAAACCCTCCATGTTTTAAGTTTATGGTGAGTCAGAGTGAGAATGGGAAGATTTCCTTCTTTCTATTTCAGAGTTTAAATTGAAAACAAATGATTTCTAACATGCAGTAGTATTTCCTCCTCTACTAATGTCTGGATTCTATTCTTATGAATTAATAAATTAATGAACTCGTGAATAAGAAAAGCTTTTCTTATTATAATTAGTAACAAATGAGAAGGATTTTTATGTTCCTATAAGATATGAACATTGATATTAACAATTCAGCATTCTATCTGGGAAACCCCACCAACTAGAGAAAATTGCAGGCAATATAAAGGTGTGTTAATTGCCAAGTTACTAAAATTTAATCTAGAGTGATAACCATTTGGTTTTTATTTATTTTGTAAATGATTCACATTTCACAAATATGCCCTCTGCTCGCTATAAAACTCCTGTGTTTTCTGTCTAGTTGTCCTTGTATCTGTCTCTGATACTATAAATATTTTTTCTTGCCTTAAATAAAACTTTCATTGTCAAAGCTCTTTCTACAAGATTGTTGCTATGATCCTTTAGCAATTTTGTGGGTTTGTACAATTCCTTTCAAGATGAGTGGAACACAATTAGGATGCTCTCATTCTAGAAATAATTTAACAAATTCTTAACCTAGACAGGTGAGAAATCAATTCCTGAATAAATGTCTTTCACTTTATATATATCAATACCTAAGTGCCAAGTTCAGCATTACCTCAAGCATTTAGAAAAAAATTAAGATAATTAGAAAAAGTACATAAAGATGCTATTCAGGCAGTGATCCAGAGATGCTTCAGTCCTGTGTACAGCTGTATTTCTTGCTTGAGAAAATCCTGAGGAAAATGGGTGAGTGAGAAAAACAATAGTAGCACTTCATTAATTTGTGCACCAGAGACACACATTCAATGTAGTAAAGCTTAACAACACATTTCGGCAACTCAATAAATCTCAGCAACTTAGTAATGAAGTAAAATATAGTATTTCATTTGGATTATTCCTTTTTCTAAACTAGCTGGTATTTAGTGGCACTTGTCAGAATCAAGATGAAGGTACCAGAAGATAGAAAACAGCACGAATATAGTTTAGTTTGTTCTGAAGGTCTAATACTGATCTGTGCTGGAAATTTATGCAGGGGGCAGGGAGGGAAGGAAGAGAGAAAGAGAGGGAGAGAAAGAGGGAGGGAAAGAGAGCGGGAGCGAGGGAGAACTAGGGAAGAAGAAAAGAGAATTGCAAGTCAAGGCTGTCCCTCTGTCCATGATAATGTCCAGCAGGTGTCGCTGTGGCGTGAGTCCCCAAAGGTTCTTGCACTGATAGTTTGGTCTGCAGATGGTAGCATTAAGGAAGTGGAAGCTTTTAGAGCTGGGACCTCCTAGAAAGTGGTTATGTCATTGAAAGCACCATTGAGACAGGGTAGCACAAATCAGATGTTGTTCTCCGGAGACCGTGGTTAGTGCCAAGAAAGTGAACTGTGTAAAAAGAACAAATGTAGCCAACTACATCCCTTCTTCTATCACTTTGTAATCTCTCTGCTTGAATCCCCAGCACCTCTAGGAACCACCACCTTTCGAATCCTTTCTACAGGCCGAGTAAATGTGGTCTCTCAAGCTCAGATTCTATTCATGTTTGTTTTCAGATAGGGTCTCATGCTTTTGTGTGGACTGGCCAGATTATGATAATCCTCCTACTTATGTCTCTCAGCCCTAACAAGCTCAAACCACAGTTCTTATCTGTACCTTACAAGTAACTGAGATTACAAACATGAACACTGGATTTGATGTGATTATGGATCATATGTATACAATCCTCCTGTTTTCTGTTTGACATATCTTCTCTATTTTCCTTTTTCTTCTCTTTTTGGTGTATAAGTAAAATACTTTCATCATGTCTTGGTAATTAGTTCCTTCAGTGACTACTGGATTATTATATCTTTTATCCTGAAATTAATTATTATATTACATTATATTATTATTATCATTATATTATTATTAATTATTATATCTTTTATCCTTAAATTAATCTGTTTAGCAAAGATTGATGATACTAGAACCTTAATGTGTTTTAACATGAGTTAACTCCAACTATCTCTACATTTTTGCCATCTGCATTTTAGTTCTAGATATACTGTAAATCTTAGAAAAAACTAAAGTCAGTCTTTATATGGTCAACATTCTTTTACAATTACCAGAAAACACACACGTCCTGTGTTCCTTAGTCTTCCACAAACTCCTGGTTTCATATGGAGCTATCTTCCTCCCTGGTGAACAGCATCTTCTGTTTACTAAATTCTGCTGGTACTAATAATGTAAGTTCTTATTTCACTCATTTTTCAGAAATTGTCTTTATTAATTTTAAAATTGATATTCTTACTGGGGATAGAATTCTAAGGTGACAGTCATTTACTTTCAACATTTTAACAATGTTACATAATACTGTAAAAAAGCCTACTTCATAATATCTGTTGAGAAGTAATCTCAGTTTTATTATTTTATTATAGCTAACATTTCATTTTTTGGCTAAGTTAAACGTTTTTTTGCCCTTTATTTAAGGAAGTTTTCCTATGATGTACCTAATATAATTTTGTTTGTATGGATCTGACATAGAACCTCAAAGGCTTCTTGAGTCTTTGAGTTGGTATCTTAATTTAATTTGTTTGAGAAAAGTATTATCTGCTATACTTCAAGTATTGCTTTTGTCTGTATTTCTCTATTCTGTGTGACCTTAGTTAATTGTGTATCAATCTATTTCACATTAATGGGTTTTTAATCCCAACCTTCTGGGGTTTTGATTAGTTTTTTCATTTGTTTAATCTAGTGAGATTAACCAAGAGCCTCTCAAATCCATGGAAATGATATGTTTCTATTTATTCAGGTCTTTAAAATCTCCCTCAATAATATTTTATTCTGTAGATATTATAAAAATTTGATTATCCTTACCTTTACTTTACATTAGTGCAAATTTCTTTAATGTCAATGTTTGATTTTTTGAGAGTATTTATAAATGTATTAACATACTAGTCTTTTACTTTTCAATTCTAGTAAAACTTATTAGCTCCAGTAACTTTTTTTAACATCTGAATTTTATGTACATAAGATCACAGAAAAATTAGGATAAATGAAGAATGCTGCATGTGGCTCAGATCAGGGTGGTAAGCTGCTCTGAGTATCCCGATTTCGGATATAGTTTGCAGATAAAGTCTACTTTTGATGGATTTAATGAGAAATGTGTAAAAAAAAGGGTGATTTTTTTGCCTGAACAACAGGGATGAGGAAAAGTGGCTAAGGAGGTGACAGGGGAAAGATTGGGGTTCATTTTTGGCTATTTATTCTGTCTAGACTATACCAAAGCAGAAATAATATGATACGTAAGTCTAGAGTTCAAGGGAAAAAACTGGCCTCCAGATTTGCATTTGAGAGTCATGATCGTATAGCTACTACTGACAACCCCTTGCCTGGCTGAACTCATCAAGAGAGTTAATTTGTGGACTAAGGATTGAGTGTTGGGTACTCCAACATTAAGAGTCAGGGTGAAGAGGAAGGTCACCCGAGAAACAGTAATCAGTGACAGAGAAGAAAGGCAAAGGAACACAGTCACAAAGAAGAGCATTATCAAATGGGCAAATCTATGATAGGTTAAGTGAGAAGGCACTGGAAAAGTTAGCCCTTGAATTTAGTGATAAGGAGTTAGTCCATCTACAGATGCAAATATTTGTTGTGGCATTGGTGGCATCTTCTAACTTGTCATTCTGTTTGTAATATTAACTCTCTGATCTTTTCTTCTATGACTCTTACCGCCACTCCCCCCACAGAGCCATGCTCTTCCTTGAGTATGTTGGGCACACTCTCACCTTCGCACGTTTCTTTGCAGTAGTTATGGCCTCTGCTTGAAGTGCTCTTACCACAGTCACATAGTTGGCCAACTTTCCCAACCCTTCATCTTTTTCAATGCTGCAATTCAAGCACAGCCCATACCTTTTGCCATTGAAAACACCTCCTTACTTTGCTGTACATTTTCTTTTGGCACACAGAACTTATAGCTTTTTAAAACACTACATAGACAGTATCTGTTACTGTTTGCTGAAAAGAGACTCATGAGAGTAAATGTATTTGATTATTTTATTCCCCATTATATCCTAACAGAATTACATTGAATTATGTGTTGAAATTAATTTGCTTAACTTCATATAATGACCTTACAGGACCATAGTGAATACATATTTTCATACCACTTGGGATGACTGAACACATCCCTCAGATAACATGTACATTCAGTGTGGGCTTAGGTTCGCCACTTCTGACTTAGCAGTCCCTGGATGCTAAGTTCTAATTAGAAGCTCAATAACTTATATAACATATTAACTTATTAAACATATAGTCATATTCTAGAGAGTAATTTTCTAAAAACTTATGTTATGGACAGTATAGCACAAAAACACAATCTCTAAAATCTTACTAGTGCACTAAAATATGAATAAGAGAACTTCCAAATTTACAAGTACATTTACTAGTACTATGTACTAGCATATTTCTTCTAAGCCTTAGACCTTCATTGAAATCCCAAATACAATGATATCTTTTTGAAGGAAATTCAGGTCATAAGTGTTTCATCCTTTCTTTTCAGAAGATTTTTTGGAAGAGGAGCAAATGACATGTCTCATTTCTCTTTTGAATATGTGGGACCACAAATTCAGGTTTTTTTCTGGCCTCTAAGGAATTCTTTGGAGTCTAAGCCACAGTGCTGAGTTAAAGTAATAGGATTTTAACATCTCTATGTGGTACACATTTTTTCTAATGCCACTGGAATCACAAAAGTGGTTTACAAAGTAGATAAAATATTGCCATTCCATTAACATATGTTGTGCAGTACTAGAATATCTTTCAGAAAGCCAAATGGTATTTTACACAAAGTAATAAAGTGCATAATCTGCTTTGGGTTGCTACAACTGGATATATAGCTATAGAAATGGAACTCATTGCCCATGAATGTTAATCCACCATCCATTTTCATGGAGGCATAAAATTAAAATCTCCATCACAATCACATGTTTTGCAAATGCAATCTGTGTATAAAGCTCTAAGTGGATAACTTGCTATTTTAAAAACATGTTCAACTTTTTTCCTTATTATTTGGATGGTGGATATTGATGTCTTATCTTTTTCAATCTTAGAATTTGTGCTTGGACTTGTCTCTACTGAACAGAAAACAGCAAAGAACGATGGAAATTCCAGTACTGGTCAGGATGTAAGTACTACTCCAAAGCTTATATGCCTTGATTTAAACAGTAATGTATGTTCCATATGCAGCTCACTGCTCCCTCTCAATCTAAGTTACTACTTTTCATTTCATCATGATTTTGTGAATCCCTTGTTCAAAATTGAGATGTCTTAAAATGTTTTCAGATACTGCTGGATGGCAAGAACAACCTTTGCAAAAGGATGTTTGGGGGAAAAATGTAGGGAGGCGAAGTCCTTTTACAAAATGATGTAGGATAATACTGACTTACACGTACCTCTCTACCTATGTTGATATCTTCACCTATTCCTACCTGCACCCATCCCTACACCTGTCTACTTCATGTCTATATCTGTAATAACCTATATGTTAATGAGAACCAATTAAAATGTAGGCTTTTAGAAAGCACACTTTTTTCTTACGCAAAATAAAAATCATTGCTCCAAGTTCTATAGGGAAATCTCTATTTATAAATTAGATATCTTTTTTGTGGACCATAATGAATTATTTAATGGAATAAAAGAATTCCATGGGAGAAAATATTTTTAACATGTTAGCAACTTTAGGGTACTTTTGAGAAGCCATCATGAGTAGTGGTGTTATTTCCACTCTGTAACTAGCTTTAGAATAGGTTAACAGGTAGTGTTACTTGACATTGATGCATGGAATTGAGCTAGAGAGTTGGAGAAACCCTGTGGTCTCCCATCATGTCACAGAAAGGGCCTGGACACTGACTGATGGACAGAAGGGCTGAGGGGGCAGGACTCCTAAGACAGCTCTCACCCATTTATTCAACTTTTAGAATCCACGTCTAAGATATCACACACATTTCTATTATTTTAGTATATGATCTTGATATGAACTCTTTTACTTTGTTAAAAAAAGATATTTATCTCATAGTATAACAAATGGAATAGAAACCTCTCTAAGGAGCACATGTGTGAAACTCAATTTTTTTTTTTTTTTTTTTTTTGGCCAGTCCTGGGGCTTGGACTCAGGGCCTGAGCACTGTCCCTGGCTGCTTTTTGCTCAAGGCTAGTACTCTGCCACTTGAGCCACAGCGCCACTTCTGGCCATTTTTTGTGTATGTGGTGCTGGGGAATTGAACCCAGGGCCTCATGTATTTGAGGCAAGCACTCTTGCCACTTGGCCATATCCCCAGCCCTTTTCTTTTTTCTTTTTTTTTTTTTTTTTTTTTTTTTTGCCAGTCCTGGGACTTGGACTCAGGGCCTGAGCACTGTCCCTGGCTTCTTCTTGCTCAAGGCTAGCACTCTGCCACTTGAGCCACAGCGCCACTTCTGGCGATTTTCTGTATATGTGGTGCTGGGGAATCGAACCCAGGGCCTCATGTATATGAGGCAAGCACTCTTGCCACTAGGCCATATCCCCAGCCAGAAACTCAACTTTTAAGAGAAACAAAAGCAAGTACCACTAACCTTTCATCAAAATAATTGTATTTAGGAAACAATATTACTGTGATCTTTGTCTAAGACAACTGGACAGTGAGAAATTCTGCCTCAGGATGAGTTCAGGGAAAAGAGAGTTTTGGATAAAGACTAATATCAGGCAATTAATTATTTGAGGAAGTGTTCAATTGCATGTATGAATTATTTTTATGTATAATGAATTCCTAACATTTAAGCTAATTGATGATGAAAGCCACATCTACCCATAGGTAGTTGAAAAATATTTGTGAATATTCAATTTTCTCATTCCAGAACAAAACCATTTATGATTTAATAAAATGTTCCATAGTACATATCTGAACAATCATAGAACTCTAATTGCGGGTAAAATGTATGATACATATATTATATAGTATGTAATATTAACTATTAGTACTGACTGTCTCTAGTAGCATAGTATTTCCTTGTGTGTAAGTGATTAAATGCAGAAAAGTATGGTCCATGAAATGTTGATGTTTTAAAATCATCCCTAGTGTCAATGTATGTATTGTTAATGGTCATACAAATACATGTAGGTAGGAATATAGATATGCCTAAAGGTAAAGTTATACATATAGATACTGGTCACTGTTATTCTATACCATTCTATATGATAACAATTATAAATAAGACTTTTTACATGATTTAAATA
Source organism: Perognathus longimembris pacificus (assembly GCF_023159225.1). NCBI lineage: Eukaryota > Metazoa > Chordata > Mammalia > Rodentia > Heteromyidae > Perognathus > Perognathus longimembris. Next base: position 38,543,269 of record NC_063176.1, read on the forward strand.
TAAGCATCTTCAATTATTTTACCTCCCTTCTGTGATACAACTGTACTTGTAAGATCTTATAATTCGAAGTGTGAACCCTCAAAATCTACAGCTTACTTGGGCTGATGCTATCAATATTTATTTATTCATTCACCAAATCATCTACTTTACAGGAAACATTGTATCAGTCTCTAGGAATGCAAAAGTAAAAGTCTTATTTCTCTGATTGGCAGAGAAAACAAAAATTAAAACAGAACATATCACAAATAAGCAGGGAGAATAAGGGCTATGATTCTGTGCCTGGACTTTAAAAATAGACTCAAGTCTACCAAATGGAAGGGGCAGAAATATTTTCTTCTTGGGCTGGGGATATGGCCTAGTGGCAAGAGAGCTTGCCTCGTATACATGAGGCCCTGGGTTTGATTCCCCAGCACCACATATACAGAAAACAGCCAGAAGTGGCGCTGTGGCTCAAGTGGCAAAGTGCTAGCCTTGAGCAAAAGGAAGCCAGGGACAGTGCTCAGGCCCTGAGTCCAAGGCCCAGGACTGGCCAAAAAAAAAAAAAAAGAAATATTTTCTTCTTGCAATAACCTTGGTGTAGTAGGTATCACACTCACTTTTTGGGATCCAAAAATTTCCCTTTCCTCTAGCCAATGGATGACAAAATGATATCACAATTTGGTGAGATCATTTTCTCTCTTCTGAAATGGTTTCATAATTGATTTGGTAGGTCTGGAACTTGGTTCTGAAATCTAGCTTTCCATCCTAATCATATTTTCACTCCAAGTTCTTTACTTGCAATAAACCATGACTAAAAACATCAATAAGGATGAGAATATATTTGCAGTTGTAGCTCACCTGACTTCTTAGACTCAGTGTAGAATCCATTACAAGCCATAAATCAGAGAAAACTTGTCAGTGGAATCATCTGAATAATTCTGCATGGGGCCATTCTCCCGTCAGGCTGGATGGTGACTCCAAGTTGAGTTAATTCAAGTTGGCTACGTCCCTGGTCCCCGAAGAGATAGTCTATGAATCAGGGATTATAGCAATGATCTCTGAGTGACTTTTGTGAGGAATCTAATGTACTGGCCATGTAATATGGACAAGTACTAAGTCATATCACCCCCCAAAAGTGCAGTCACCAATTCCCCTCCAACTATGTTTAAGAAGATGGGATTTCCAAGTGATGAAAACACAAATGATTGCAGATTATGAAAATAAAGCATGAAGTTCATTGCATATAAAATTGTGTATATTGGGTGATTGTCATACAAATGACTTATATGGCCGATTGGTAGAAACACAAGTAATGGTTTGATATAAGAAAAGCATTTCAGTCCTTCATAATTATGATCTTGTATTAATTGTTATGACAAACAGATTCATTACTTTGTTCAGTTGAACACATTTCCAACATGATTTAATCTTGACCTTATCTAGTCAACTTTCACAAGCTCTGTTCTAATGAATATTTATGTCTTGCACAGTCTCATGGGGTGAGGATGTCATTTATGAGATCGTGTAACTGTCTTTGACTTCCAGGATAAATGTCAACAAAAGTAACAGCCCTATGAAGTGGGAGGCACATGAACTGTTTTCCTGAGAAGAGACAGGGAGGTCATTCGGGGAGAGCCAAAGCTCTTTGGTGACCTGCAGAAAACAGCCACATAATTCAAAGGAAATGTGAATTTTGGGCTGTCTTTCTAGGAGAATACATCAATATTTCATTGAAATTAAAGATTGAATCTGTTGTCATAAAAGAAAACCAGAACAGGAGAGCAGGTATTTGTGGCCTGGGGAAGAAAGAAGTAATGGAAATGCAAAGGGCGAGGACAAAGAAGATTGCTAGGAGTGACCCTTATTATCTGTCATTTGCCATGGCATTGAACCTGAACTTCTAATATTCGATTTCTGGAAGGTCAGTGCTACTGCTCTCTGTTCAATCTTAAACTTGTCTGTTATATACTTGACTTTCTTATAAAAAGAAAGCAATGAGAATCTTTCAGCTCTGCAAAGTTTTATGAAAGTACAATTGTAATGGCATCGGAGGGAGGGGGCGATCCCCCATCCCTCCAAGAGTCCACCACTCAGAGACAGTCTCAAGTAAAAAGATGGATTTATTGGGGGGAAGTTCTGGTTGGACCTGTCCCAGGTTTCAGTAAAACATATAACACAGGACAGTACAGTAGCACAGAGACTTACTTCTGGAGAATTTCCAAGTACCAACACACCAATTCAGCTCCAATGGAGAGCTGAATTGGGACGCCATGGGGATGACAGACACAAGACTCAAACATGTGGCATGGTGTAATGGCGCCTGAGCTGGCCTGCTCCCAAATAGGTTCAGGCCAGGGGGCTGGGTCACAGGAAGCTCCCAGTTCCAAGCACTTGACAGACATGTTCAGTAACCTATAGGCCATGTGCCCATCCCTGTCTCTTGGGATTCAGGAACTCCCATTACCTGGGGATGGGGTTTCCCTGGGGCTTCCCTTCCTGTAGGAATCCAGGCACACCCATCAAGAGTTGGCAAGCTCCACTTTTGGGCATCTACCCAAAAGACCACAAACAAGAACACAATAAAGCAACCAGCACAACAATGTTCATTACAGAACAATTTGTCATAGCTAGAATATGGAACCAACCCAGATGCCCCTCAGTACACGAATGGATCAGGAAAATGTGGTACATATACACATGGAATTTTATGCCTCTATCAGAAAGAATGACATTGCCCCATTTGTAAGGAAATGGAAGGATTGGAAAAAATTATACTAAATGAAGTCAGCCAGACCCAAAGAAACATGGACTCTATGGTCTCCCTCATAGGGAATAATTAGCACAGGTTTAGGCTAGTCACAGCAGAGGATCACAAGAGCCCAATAGTTATACCCTTATGAACACATAAGATGATGCTGAGTGAAATGAACTCCAGGTTATGGAAACGACTGTTATATCACTGTTGTAATTACTTTCAACATGCCATGTGAAACCATAGCTTCTATTATTGATGATCCTCTTGTATCCCCTTTCTGTGGTTGTACCTGCACTATCTCTGTTTCTTATCTGAGTACGTTGGAAACTGTATAAACTGGTATTAGAACTAGGAAATTGAGAGGGAATACCAAAATCGAGAGACACAGAGTTAAAAGACAAATAATTACAAAAGCAATACTTGCAAAACTGTTTAGTGTAAATGAACTGAACAACTCATGGGGGGAAAGGGAAAAGGAGAGGAGGAAGGGGGGAATGAGGGAGGAGGTAACAAACAGTACAAGAAATGTATCCAATGCCTAATGTATGAAACGGTAACCTCTCTGTACATCAGTTTGGCAATAAAAATAATTTTAAAAAAAGAGCTGGCAAGCTGATTTGGGGGGGAAGGGGCACTATTGTTTACAGGGAGAGGGAATCTTCCCAGGCCTCTGAGCAGAGGGGGCTGGGGAGATAGTGGAGATGGAGTCAGCTTCTCTCCTTTTTCACTGGCCAGATCTGACCTCCATATTACATAATCACCAATTGGAAAGCAACATTCTTGATTTTATCCCATCCTTTATTTACCAGGCCAATGCTTTGATTGAGATTTCCTTCATCAAAGCAGTTCAGGCTAGGACTTGAACTCAGGAACTGGCCAACACACAGTGAGGCAGGGGAAGCTATGAAATGGCAAAGAGAAGACAGGTGATACTAGTGTGTTGTTATCATTAGGAACTTCAGGGCTCTATTTTTCTGGTGCTCTTCAAGAAGAATGGACAGTCTGGGCCTCCATCTCCCTTTTTCCTGAGGATATTTCCTGAGGATATTTGGTAAGGGTATGTCCTAGTGCAAGCTGGCAAACCCCTTGGGGTGTTAGAAAGTAGAAGCAAGCGTGAAGGGAGAGGACAGAGACCGGAGACTGAGACTGAGATAGAAAGACAGACAGACAGACAGACAGACAGACAGACACACACACACACACACACACACACACACACACACACACACACACCAGGTCCTGGTAGTAGAAAACTATTATTTGAATAGAAAGTCAGGCAGACAGAGGGCCATATAATTCTAGATATTTTTATCCCCATTACTTTTTTTTTTTTTTTTGCCAGTCCTGGGCCTTGGACTCAGGGCCTGAGCACTGTCCCTGGCTTCTTTTTGCTCAAGGCTAGCTCTCTGCCACTTGAGCCACAAAGGCACTACTGGCCATTTTCTATATATGTGGTGCTGGGGAATTGAACCCAGGGCTTTATGTATATTCGGCAAGCACTCTTGCCACTAGACCATATCCCCAGCCCCTCCCTATTACTTTTAAGCACAATTAGAAGAGGAGAATTTTCTAATTCTTCCCTGGTTCTGGTTTCTGCTGTTGGACAAATCATATAAGTGTTATTCTCTAAATGCACATTTCTTTTCATTTAATAGTTCTGTGACACTTTTCACTTCAAGTTTCTCATCTGTAACATGTAGATAAGGAGTAACATATAAACAGGGCTGTCAAGTGAAATACAGAAAGCAGTGAAAATTTGAATTTCATACAAGCAACAAATAAGTTTCAGTATAAGTATGATCCACACAACATTCAAGATTCCTAAAAAGGAAATGTTGTTTATGTGAAATTCAGTTTTAATTGGACTTTACATTTATTTGCTAAATCTGAAAATTCTAACTTCAGTCACACTATATAAAATATTGGTCTATAACAAATATTACTGAGGCTGTAATAGAAATTATTGTGTACTGAAACTAGTATTGCTTTAAAATACCCTTGGGATATTGAGGATTTTTTCTGAATAATTATTTATCTGTTGTCAAAGTGATGTACAAAGGGGTTACAGTTTCATACGTAAGGCAGTGGGTACATTTCTTGTACAATTTGTTACCTTCTCCCTCATTACCCCCTCCTCCCTCCTCCTTTCCTTCTCCCCCCATGAATTGTTCAGTTGGTTTACACCAAATGGTTTTGTAAGTATTGCTTTTGGAGTCATTTGTCTTTTTATCCTTTGTCTCTCGATTTTTGTTATTCTCTTTCCCTTCCGTAGTTTTAAGCATCAATATTCTTATCTAGAAAAGAGTATTAAAACAAGCCTTGGGAATTTACTGATAAAAAGTTTAGGACAAAGTTAACCAGCACTACCAAAATAGGAAAGATTATGTTAAATGTTTGTTTCCATTCTTGTTGGAAGGAAATTATCTCTGATCAGTAACTCAAATATATTTTTGCACATTTTCATTTGATGATTGGGAAGATAAAACTTGTTAAACAGAAGAATATTTACCTTATTTTCTTTGTTAAATATAGTTATCTTCCCATGAATTTACTACATAATTGATTTCTATCTAAATTATTTTGGTCAAAAATCAATGTCTTGGTTTAATTTATTATAATCCTCCTCCTCCTCCTCCTCCTCATCAGTATGAATTATTGTTGATTGCGGGGTTTGAACTCAGGGCCTGGGCACTATCGCTGAGCTTTTTCACTCCAGTCTAGTTCTCTACCACTCTGAGCTACAGTGCCACTTCTAGTTTTCTTGTGGTTAATTGGAGATAAGAGTTGCCCAGACTTTCCTGCCCAGTCTGGCTTTGAACCACAATCTTCAGGTCTCAGCCTCCTGAGTAACTAGGGTTACAGGGGTGAGTCACTAGCTCCTGGAACTGGCTTGGTTTTTAATAGATTTGATAAACTGTTTTTATTCTCCAGTGACATGGTTGTAGAAAATACCAAAGTACTTGACATTTGGTATTAGGAAATATTAAAAAGTAATTCCTTCATCTGTCAGTGAAGCATAACAGAGCCACAGGAAGTGAAAATGGCCAACAGACACATGAAGAAATGCTCAACATCTCTGTCCATGAAGATAAAAGCAATTTGGGGTGTTATGCAAGTATACACAAATGTATTAACTGAAATATTGTGGATTAAAGGGAGAACTCAAACAGTGTAATTTCTTGGAGAAGCTAAGTCACAGCCAAACAATATAAACACCAAGAAATGTTTACTCAGAAGAAGGGATTAGGATCAAATTAGGGGAGTAGACAAATGAAGAGTGGAAGGGGAAAAGAATGCAGTCATAAAATTCAATGCATATCAACAAAAATAAAAAAAAAAACATTGAGGAAAGGGTTGGGGTTAGGATGGATGGGGAAAAATCTGAAAAGAAGTGACTTTGATCAAGATGCACTTCATTCATAAACTGCTTTGTTGAATGGCAACTCCTTTGTACAACTACTTAAAGATGATAAAAGTGTGTTAAAATTACCAAACTTCTTTTTCTTAAGGTAAAATGTAGGGCACTGAGTTGAATAGTCCATTGTTCTTTCTGAAGGCTAAGCAAAGGAAAGAGATATGGAAAAGAGTTAAAAATTTAGAAAGTATCAAGGATATAATTGGTCATTTTATAGTCACAGAGATTTCCGGACATTTTTGTAGGACAAGGCACCTAGACCTCTATGAAAGAACCAATGTAATTTATTCATTCTAATAGTTGTCTTTTAACTGTTAATATAATGAAGCATAACTACGATAATATTATATTCCTTCAAAAATACTCTATTCTATAGATATATTGAAAGTAGCTCAAAATGAAGAATGGCTGAGTAAACATTTAATGGAGAACCTGTTTTGTGCCAAACATTGTGTTGCATTAAACTTACAGAGTAGATCTTACTCTACCTTTAAGGATCTCATTGTCTCTTGGATGAGATCAGCCCATTAACATGTGATTATTACATGAGATAACAAATGAACAGTAAGAGATGTGCTTGAGGTACTAAGAAAACATGGTATGGGCTACCTCTACTAGGTTTAGGTCATCTTGGGAGAAGTAAAGACATATGTCTAAAAGAATAGGTAGCAAGTACTCAGGTTAGCAAGAGGGAGCCAATGGCAGCAGAAGGAGGATATTCTTGGCTGCTTGACCTCTAAGAGTCCTTGGAGGCCCTGCACTTCTAAGCACATCAATATAATTAATTTGTTTTTGTATTCCCCAAAGTCCTACTTGCTAATAAGAAAAGTGGGAAAAAGTTAAAACAATTAACATCTAAAGAACTCAAAGCCTAAATTAGCAAAGGATTATTAATAGATGTATATGCTTCATTTAGCTAACTCCTTTGCAGAGTAAGATACACTATGCAAATAATATTTCCCATTTAATGAATGTTGCTTATTAAAATAACACTGATATATTTCTTATTATACATTTTTAAAATACATAATTTTATGTCTTGTATGTTTCTACAGAAAATATGTCCAGGAAATTTTTGCTTTCATAGATGTGTCAAGTTGAATACTTGTTAGTTTACTAGTGTCAATCCATCCATCCATCATTGGTTCCCTCCCTCAATTGTAAGCCACCTCTCTTTCCATTCATGCTTGCTTAGTCTCCAATACTCTTCTACTACTTTTTCCAGGTTGCTCTTTCTGATCTATGATGGCATTGAAACACTGGAAAAACCATTAATTTTGCTTTTTTGATACCATTTATAAAGATCTAACATTTGTAAGGATAAACAAGGAAGAAGAGCTGGCATAAATATATTATGCCCACTATATGTCAAGCCTTAGCTCAGCACTTTCCTGGTGTATTAGCTTGCTTGAGCTTCCCTAACTAAATGCCATAGACAGTTTATATTTTAAACAATGGAAATAAATATTTACAGTCTTCCAGCCTGGGAGTCTCAGTTTTAGGTCTACAAGGTGATTTCTAGTGAGAGTCCTTCCTGTTGAGTGGATGGGTAGGCTTCCTTCTACATGATGGGGAAGGGTAAAAGAGAAAGGGGGAGGGACATAGGGGCATTAGGAAGAATAAAGAGGCAAATATAAAGTGTGGAGGGGGAGAGAGAGAGAGAAAGAGAGAATGAGAGAGAGAGACAGAGAGAGACAGAGACAGAGAGAAGCTCTCTGGTTCTTTATAATGAAGACACTATTTCTGTTGAATCATACTTCATCTTCGTAACTTCATTTAATCTTTTTCTCCTCTTTGCATTAATATCTATTAATTGTGAAAAATAATGGGGCTCATTTTGACAATTTCATACATGTATATGTCTCTTCGCCTAAGAACATTAATCCTATTGGTCATGCTCTGCCAATATGACTTCATGTAATCTCAAACATAAATGCCTTACCAACCAAGGTAAGTGATGTGGTGGGTTTTTTTTCATTTCCTTATTGTTAAAATTATGCACAGAGGGGTTACACTTTCATACATAAGGCAGTGCGTACATTTTGTGGTAGGTTTTATTATTGTTATTTTTCTCTTTTTTTTTAATTGTGCATGGTAAAGAGTTTCATGAGATTTCCATATATACACACAAAGTACTTTGATAAACCTGTTGTATTATTTATTCTATCTCACACTTCCATTAATCTTGAGATTCAGACATCAATATTTGCATATTTAGATGATGATTAGAAAGTCAAAGAGTGTATTGATATTTATAGATGCATTTTGAGTCAGACTAAGGGTTAAACCCCGAGATTTCCCATCTCTCTTTGTCTCTTATTTTGCCATTTAACTAGACTTTTGGAATGGCACTAAGTTTTCCAGTTGTTTAAATTATTACCCATAGCCTTAGCTTGGCCTTCTGTATTGCTAATCTCTCATCTTAATCCGAATCTGTCATGACGTCAGATATCCTATCTCTAAAGTCACTCTCCAATCAAACCTATGACTGTCACTTTGATCATGCCTAACTTCTTTTCTATGTCAAGTGCTTAGTACTGAATGCAGTTTCTTGACTTCTGGCTTATATAATAAAGTTGCCAGAAGGTTGACCTTCAGATAAATTTGGGCAGTGAAAAGAGTTCTATCAGCTACAGGGCTCAGTTTGCTTTCGGTTCATGTATACTAATTTTGCTAGTGACTTCGTTTATTTAAAATTACATTCTTTCCTTCCTCTAAAAATGCCACAATGAAAATTTCTTTCCCATGTTTGTAGCCTCCAATTTGCTTGGAAATGATGCTGTGGTTTGGTGTAAAGTCTGCCTTCTCTCTTTGAGTGATTCCTTTGGGACTGGTTGTTCATTAAAAAAAGAAGAACATTTTGCATTTTTACAGCACTGTGCACTGGACCATGGAGGGACAGCAGATGTTGCTTGCATTTCTACTCCCACACAACCAAATGTGAATAATCTTGGTGCTCCTGGCACACTTGAACCTCATATAGCATCTTCGAGCAGTGACAAAGACTTCAACCTACCAAATGTTCATGAAGAACAAATTCAAAGAGTAACAGTTATTGGTAGGATGAACTTCCTTTAGTGAAAGAAGCTCTAAAATTGAATTGGGCAATCCTTGTTCTGTCATAAACCAATGTGAGATTGGGTAAACATGAAATTGTTTTGTATGCTTCAATTTCCTTGTATGTAAGCTAGGGATAATTGTATCCATTATACATAAAATGGCACTTGATATATACTTGGCACTCAACTATTAAATTTGAGTTTTATAAGAAGCACTTTCATAAACTAACATATTTGAGATTAACAACCTTTGACACATGCTTTTATTTTGACTTCAAGATATAAGTTTTCTATCTTCTCACTAACATGCTAGTTTTAAATTTTTCTGGGAATAATCCTGTCAGGGATTATTTACTTGCCTGTTCATCTTTTGTAGATAGACAAATAATAGTGATAGATGATATATAGATGGTAATTTATTAATTTGTATAGTTAAGCACTTTCATGATGTTCTTCTAGGTGTTGGGGGTAAGGATATATAAAATTTGGGTTCTATCCTTCAAAATACAATGCTGCTGATAATGATACTATGTGCCAGGAATTTATTTGCACAATTTCATTTCATCTTTTCACCATTCATTTAAAAAGGCATTGAGCTGATTTTTGCTAAAGACCATTTGAAGACATTGATTTAAAAGGGCATTGAGCTGATTTTTGCTAAAGACCGTTTGATTTCATACTTCTGCTTTGACTTCATACTTTTGCTTTCCCATGCTAGACCCGTAGTTTAACCACTGCAAGTGCTGTCTTGATTTTTCTCTTATTTTTCCTGAATTGTCTATGTATCTTTATCATTTGGATGACTTATTTTCTATCATGACCTGTTTTAACATTCTTTTACTATTGAACTTTTTTCTATTAGGTTCAAGTTAGATTAAAGTTAGTTTAGCTAACTTGAATTTACAATTTTACCTTAAAAAAGTTCACTTCCAGATTTTTTTATCCTAATGTAGCTCTTTAGCATTTAGATTTTCAACCTCAATGATTTCCTTTTTATGCTTTTAGTGAAGTTTGTAATCGTCTGCCATTGTCTGCAGTTTAATTCTTGGACCACTGTTTCCTGGCTTCTCTCTGGATTTCAATGCCTCTCAACTTTCACTGAAGCAGTATGTACAAAAACATTAAGGAACCATTCTACTTCTGCTATAATCTTTATTATTTTTTCCTATTGGCTATTTTCCAATGTTACCTTATTCTTGCTTTGCTAGGGGCATTTGATACATCATTAGCTTAATTACTTGAGATGCCTATACTTGTTTTGGTTTTGTTATTCATGGGGCTTGAACTCAGGGCCTGAGAACTATCCCTGAACTCTTTTGTTGTTTTTTTTCCAAATTTTTATTATATAACTGATGTACAGAGAGGTTACAGTTTCACACGTTAGGCATTGGATACATTACTTGTACTGTTTGTTACCTCGTCCCTCATAACCCCCCACTCTCCTCCCCCTTTCCCTTTCCCCACATGAGGTGTTCAGTTCACTTACACCAAACAGTTTTGCAAGTATTGCTTTTGTAGTTGTTTTTCTTTTTTTACCCTGTGTCTCTCGATTTTGGTATTCCCTTTCAATTTCCTAGTTCTAATACCAGTATACATGGTTTCCAACATACTCAGATAAGATTACAGAGATAGTGTAGGTACAACCATGGGAAGGTGATACAAGAACATCGTCAATAATAGTAGCTACAGATACACATGGGATGTTGAAAGTAGTTACAACTGTGATATAACAATCGTTTCCATAACATGGAATTCATTTCACTTAGCATCATCTTATGTGATCGTAAGGGTATAGCTATTGGGCTCTTGTGATCCTCTGCTGTGACTTGCCTATACCTGTACTAATTATACCCAGTAAGGGAGACCATGGAGTCCATGTTTCTTTGGGTCTGGTTCACTTCACTTAGTATAATTTTTTCCAAGTCCTTCCATTTCCTTACAAATGGGGCAATGTCATTCTTTCTGATAGAGGCATAAAATTCCATGTGTATATGTACCACATTTTCCTGATCCATTCGTGTACTGAGGGGCATCTGGGTTGGTTCCAGATTCTAGCTATGACAAATTGTGCTGCGATGAACATAGTTGTGCTGGTGGCTTTACTGTGATTTTGTTTGTGTTCTTTTGGATAGATACCCAAAAGTGGGGCTGCTGGGTCATAGGGAAGTTCTATATTTAGCCTTCTGAGAAATCTCCATACTGCTTGCCAGAGTGGTTGAACCAGTTTACATTCCCATCAACAATGAAGAAGGGTTCCCTTTTGGCCACATCCCCTCCAACAGTTGTTATTGTTAGTTTTCTTGATATATGACATTGTTACTGGGGTGAGATGGAATCTCAATGTTGTTTTGATTTGCATTTCTTTTATGCCCAGTGATGTAGAGCACTTTTACATATGTCTCTTGGCCATTCTCATTTCCTCATCAGAGAAGTCTATTTGTAAGTCTTTAGCCCACTTGATAAGGGGGCTATTGGTCTTTGCGGTTTTGTTTTGGAGGAAGGTAATTATTTAGTTCTGCATATATTTTAGATATGAGGCCTTTGTTTGTTGAATTATCCCTGAACTCTTTTTGCTTAAGGCTAGTGCCCATTTTCTGGTGGTTAACTAGAGATAAGAGTATTACTGGCTTTCTTGCTCAGGCTAGCTTTGAACTATGATCCTCAGAGCTCAGCCTACTGGTTATCTAGGATTACAGTTGTGGCCACCAGCACCCAGTGAGATCTCTCTTTTTAATATATTGGCACTCATAGCTATGAAGTGTTTTCTTTTTATCATTTTAATTTATTGTAAAGGTGATATATAGAGGGGTTATGGCTAACTTAAAGTGATTAGTACATCTCTTCCTTATTTTCTAGGGCATTTTTCATTCTTTTTTTTTTTTTTTTTCCAATGCAAAAGCAAAGAGTCATTTATTAGCAAGCTCGAGTTCGGACCTATGCCCACAACGACACAGCCAAGATGGATGAAGGCCATATTTTTCATTCTTAAGGATTAAAAAATGTATCAGAAAAGATATTTTTATATGAAAGTCCTCAAAATAAACCCAGATATTTACACAAGCTGTATTTATAGTTTCATCCATTTTCTAATGACTATATACATTTCACATTTATACTAAATGATGATATAACCCAGCAATGATGTTTTTAAAATTTACTTTTATTTTATTTTAAGGGGGATGTATAGGGGGGTTATAGTTACATAAGTAAGGTAATGAGTACATTTCTTGTAAAACATTTTTATCCCCTCCTTCATTTTCTCCTACTTTCCTTGTACCCCTATCCCCCACTCCCCTTCTTCCCAAGTGGTAAAGTTAATTTCCAACATAGTGTCATGTGTCACTGTTACATTGGTTCATCCTTTGTTTATTGTCTCACCATTTTGTTAATCTCCTTCCCTTCCCCAAATCAGATAAATGTAAATATAAGACACAGGCTACCACAATCAAAACCAGTGACAATGGGGGATAACCCAAAGGTGGAGGGGACTGAAGAAAAAAAAGAAATATCTTCACACAGTACATTAAAAAACAAAAACAAAACCTTCTTGTTTCCACATCTTGGAGTTCATTTTGATCAGCATCATTTTATATGGCCATATGTACATAGCTATTGAGCTATTGTGATCCTCTTCTAGGATTATCCTAGACATACACTACTTATTACAAATGAGAGAAACCATGGGCCTACTTTGGTGGGGGTGGGGGGGGGTCTGGCTTACTTTATACAACCACAATAAGGCCACACTAAAGCTACCAGCACAGTTATGTTCATTGCAGCCTATTTACTATAGCTAAGATCTGAACCAACCCAGATGTCCCGCAGTAAATGAAAGGATCAAGATAATGTGGTACACATACACAATGGAATCTTATGCTTCCATCAGAAAGAATAACATAGCCCCATTTGTAAGGAAATGGAAAGAACAAATACATTTCTTTTTGCATAGTGTTACTCCTGCCCTCCTTTACTCCTGCTTCGCCTTACCCCATTTCCCTCCTCCCAAGTTGGTAAAGTTCATTTCCAACATAGTGTCTAGTAAGTATCACTGTTGCATTGGTTCATCTTTTTCCCACCATTTCTGAGATTTCCCCTTTCCACCCCCAAATCAGATAAACATATATACAAGACAAAGGATTCTGAAGTTAGAAACAATGACCACAGGAAATAAGCCAGTGGAGGGGGAAAAGAAAGACAAAAGAAATAACCCCAAACAGTACACTAAAAACAAACAAAAACAACCCTCCTGTTTCCATATTATGGAGATTATGTAGATTAGCATCATTTTATGTGGTCATATGTACATAGCTATTGGGTTATTTTGATCCTCTGCTAGGTCTGTCCTATGCATATATTGTCACAAATGAGGGGAAAAACACGGAGCCTATGTTTCTTTGGCTCTGGCTTACTTCACTTAATATGCTTTTTTTCCAAGTCTTTTCCTTACTAATGGGGTGATGTCATTCTTTCTCCTGGAAGCATAGAATTCCATATATATATATATATATATATATATATATCACATAAACTTTTTTCTTAGCACTAGCTTTGCTGTGTGTGACAGGTTTGATAGGTTGGGCTCTCATTTGCTTATGCTTTCAAAGCTTGTAATTTTCTACTTTATTTCTTCAGTAACTTACTGGTAATTTAACAATGTGTTTTTTCAGTTTCTATATGTTGAACCTATTTGTAGTTTCTTTTGGTTTTGAAGTGTGTGTTAACTGTTTTATGGCCTGATAGAATACAGAGCATTATTTCAATTTTCTTATATCTGGTAAGACTTGCTTATGTCCTAAAATATATATTTTGGCAAAAGTATATGGTGTGCCAAGAAGAATTTGTATTCTGCAACTGCTAGGTGCAATATTCTGTTGATATATCTCCAATCCATTTGATCTATGGCATCACTTAGAAAAAATTCTAATTAAAATAAACATTGAATACTATATTTGCCTCTTTTAACAAACTTGAACGAATATAGTACACTAGTTGTTTTAAATTATATTATACTTGACCTTGAAATTATAACAAAGTTCTACTTTTACACTAAAATATCCCATCTACATGAATGGCTCTGAGATTTCCAAAGATTCAGGTTGCATTTTTTTTTTTTTTGCCAGTCCTGGGGCTTGAACTCAGGGCCTGAGCACTGTCCCTGGCTTCTTTTCACTCAAGGCTAGCACTCTACCACTTGAACCACAGCACCACTTCCAGCTTTTTTCTTTTTTCTTTTTGTATATGTGAGGCTGAGGAATCAAATCCAGGGCTTCATGTATGTTAGGCAAGAACTCTACCACTAGGCCACATTTCCAAGCTCAGGTTGCATTTTTATAACATTCAGACATCTAAATTCCTTCATTGCTTCAGAGCAATCCTTTAGTAATATTTCTGTGATGGCATAATTGATGTAGGACTCAACAATTTTCTATTTTTGATTCATGAACTGGCACTTGTCAACATATTAGCATTCTATGAAAACTATTTGGTTTATAATCACCAAATATTTCTATTTCTCTATATTGAAGTAACTTAAAATCATGGGGTTCTTTTGAGATTGTAAATCAGATTGCTAATGTAAGGTTTAATACATGAACCTACATAGACTAATACCCTACCAACTACTACCCTTGCATACTTTAATGTTTTTATCATTGTGAGTTTATACATATGTATGTGAGAGCACATATGTGTGCATAAATAAAATTACTTACATTTAGTACATAACATAAATGTGAGTAAGCCATTTGTCACTTAATTTTCTCCATTTATTACCAGTGTATGTACCTTTCAACTAAGAGTCTTTTTTGATCATGATGCAGAAGTTTAAGAAAACATACTAGATGAAAAAATTGATGAAAATTCATTTCATTAATCAATTTCATTATAATGAAAATTAAATGTTTTTCTCCTATGGTAAAACTCAATACGAATTGTTTTTTTTTTTTTTTCATTTTCTTCAAGAAACGAGACAACTTTATTTGCAGGAATAGTTTTAGAAGATAATTTTTGATAACTTCAAGATCTGCTTTCAGTGTGGATGTAGTGGTCATGTCCTAGGAACAGAATGAAACAAATACCCCTTTCTTTTGTTCCTGTCTGTTGATCTGGATGTTAGCATAATACTAGTTTATTGTAAAATAGGATCCATTGATAAGGTTGAGGTCAGAAGCCACCAAACTCACAGAGCCATCCATTTAAGAAGGTGTGTGGGAAGAATGAATGTTGTCTCTGGGACAACAGTGAAGCAGCCGTTTACTTGAATCCTTACTACTGTTTTCTAGAGGATTTTAAGATGTGACTGAAGTATCCCTCTCTGGAGAAATTACTTCCTATAGACTAAGTTTCAGATGTGCGACAAACCCACTGTGTTTGCTCTTACGGTCAATAGAAGATCAAAACTCAATATCCATTTGGAAGTATAAGCTGGCCCAGGAAATGCCTAAACAGTTTCTTGTCTGTCCAGTTTGCATTTATTAATGTAGTTCACATTACTTATACTGTTTTTGATCACCATTAAAAATAACATTATTTTCCCAGTACTTAGTGTCCAGAGGTGTTGGTAGAGTTAATTGCCAAAACTATACAAATGTAATGCTATTAGAAATACATTGGAAGTATACAAGAATTTTCTGTGTTTGATACAAAATAAGGTGGGGTTGTTGTTACTATTGTTCTTTTCCCCACTTTTTCTGTGGTAATATTAAGTCAGCACAGGTTACCTTGTAGCAGTGTTTGGTGCTCTGGTGTTTCTTTAATCTCTGGCTTTGTAAAATATCTTTTCTAATTCTGTTCTGTCCTTTCCTTCTCTCTGGAGTCTCAGTTTCTGCTGGATATTGTCGTTCTTGCTGACTTTTTCTACAAATAACAGGTTTCACTATCTTAGAACAACTGTCCCACATGTCTGTGGTAGTAGATTCTTTAAATGGAGCATTTGTAAAACTTCCAAGCATTTTGTTTGCCTATCTTCAGATATTACCAATAAAATTTCAGGCTGAGTGAATCTCTTTCCTCAAAGATAGATAAGAGGAAGTAACAGAGATGAGAAATACAAAAATATACTTCTTGTCAGCACATTTAAGAAAATCTTTAGAAAGAATTCAGTATCTGCCACCCATAGTGCGTGTGTGTGTGTGTGTGTGTGTGTGCATGTGTGTGCATGTGTGATTGTATTCCTTGTAAAGGTTTGAGTTTTATGGAATAAAGGAAATACCTTATAACATGTTAATTAGTATCCTATTTTGACCTAGAAATGTGTGAAATCCAAAATGTTTCCAAACATAGGATATTACAGATAAGTTAGAAAAAAATAGAGAACAATAGTCACATTAGAAACCAAGAATTTTTCAAAACTGTTACAGCTGTATAAATTCCATATAAATCATACTTTGGAATGGTCATACTTGAGGGTAAAACCTCAATAATCAGCACTTTTTGATCCTTAGGTATTAGAAATTCTTTATGTGTAGTACTTACATATGAAAGTTCACCTATACTAGCATATTAACCCATATTCTTCCCAAGGAATGTTGTTGACATATATCTTCTTAAATATGAGAATATTTGAACACAAGTTAGCATCCTCTCACCTTTGAGGACCACTTTGGAAGCCAATGCAAAGGGATTACCAGAGATGGCTCTTCCATAAACCAAAGCAGGACAAAGTTTGTGATTGATAGCAGACATTAAGAAGAACCTCCTTTTTCTCTGCAATAGGGACCACATGTAGGAGAAAAGTAGCAAATTGGAATCAGGGGAGGAATCAAAAAGTGAATGTTAAGATTTCTTTTTCAGCTGCTAACCTCACATGTATAACAAAGGAATAGGAGACATATTATTATAAGCTGCTTAAAAGACCAAAGCAGGTGCACCAATGAGGATTCGCCTTAGCTAAGTGGTAAACTGCTAGAAAGGCAGTTTGCTAATGAATAGCTGAAGTTTAAGAGACAATTAAGCATATTCCAATCTAATTGGTATGTAAAGCTGATAATATCATTAAGAAAGGTTGCAAGGGTCAATGAGTTGTACATATAAGAGATTGAAACATAACTTGATTGGTTCATTTTACTTTTTCTGCTTGTGCCTGTCAGGCAGTGTGAAGAAGAGAGACAAGTGCTTAATTAATATTTGTGTCAGAGAAGGGAATTAATATGGCTGTTATTAGAATGCCCAGGAAACTTTAGGAAGAGCTCAAGAGCTGAAAGGGCAGCCTTGCTAAGAAGCAATTTAAAAAGCAATAGCATATTAATCAAGTAGTTAAGAGTGCCAGGAGACTTTTATAAGTTGTAACAATTAAATTTTAGGATATCCCTCTTGTTCTTTGAGATACAGTCAGGCCACTTGATCAACATAGTACTAATTTGATTTGTTTGTTCACTGACAGAGAAACAAAACCCCACTAAAATGTGTGTATGCAAGGCTAGGTTGAACATGAAGTGTCATAATGTAAGGAAAGGGTTGGCTCTAATTCTAGAGATAAGCTATTGTTCATTAAAACACATATGTTTGCCCTCTTTATTATATAGCTAGCCCACTTGTCCTTTGACGCCATGATAAAGTGGGGACATGTAATGGAGATCTGTTAGTGAGAGTGACATCAATGTTATCCAGTACTGGCTCAAGATCCTCCTCCTCCTCCTCCTCCTCCTCCTCCTCCTCCTCCTCCTCCTCCTCCTCCTCCTCCTCCTCCTCCTCCTCCTCCTCCTCCTCCTCCTCCCCTCCTCCCCCTCCTCCCCCTCCTCCCCCTCCTCCCCCTCCTCCCCCTCCTCCCCCTCCCCCTCCTCCCCCTCCTCCCCCTCCTCCCCTTCCTCCCCCTCCCCCTCCTCGCTAATCACCCCCAGGGCAGAAGCATCGAGAATGTCTACTGGACTGCTGAGTGGAACAGGTCTTTGTTGTCCTAAATTAGTCTTTCTGGAATGCAAAAATAAAATATTTGTCCTTGATATTTTTCAGTATAGGGTTGTATGCTTACATTAACTGATACAACTGGAATCTCCACTATATCTTTTTAGTTTCTCATCTATTACTCATCTTTTGTGCATCTACTGAACAATGTTTATTGAGTGGCCTCGATATGTCACAGACTGTACTAGATAATAGAAATATGAGCTGGCTAGTGACACTGAAGCAGAAAATTCACATTATATTTTTGGAGTCTTTGCAATGTCCAGGGGCCTAGGATTTAGTTTTGAGACAATTTACTAACCTCCTTTCTAATAAAAAAAAAAAAGAATTGAGTAATTCCTGCCTGTCTTCATTTGCTTTTCACATCATTATGCAAGAATTTGATAGCCTTTGTGTAGGCCATGCCAATCAGTTATTTATTTCAGAGATAGGTAGATAATACCTAAATCTTTTTAACCTTTTGTCATATTCACATTATAGAGAGCTCTTCTTCTTCTCTTCTTCATTTTTGTTCAAGAATCTGTCTTTGTTGACATAATACTTTTTTAACTAGACATACTTTCTTTTATCATTAACACAGTATCACAGACTTATGAAAGACTGAGTTCCATCCCTTTACACTTCCATTTACCATCTTCCTCCTGTTAGAACTGACCTCTGGGCCTTGACAACAGCTAACAATGGAGATTTGTGTTTCCAGGATGAATATTTGGTGTAATTTTGGACACAAAGACTCTTCCTTATTATGGAAGAACCTATGATACTAAGGTGATAGATTTGGATTGGATGGTATTTTTGTGGTCAGAGTTTGCTATTTCCTGTCCTTGATATAAATTTTATATTTGGCTGATGTGACCTTTAGAACCCAGCTTCTTATATAAATTAACAATGATGTGCATGGATGTGCTAAGCATTTTACTTAAGCAGGCAATAAACTAACAAATTTAAAAAACCCTCATGATTAAAAAAGCTGGGGAAATATTTTAAGAGCTACCTCTTGTTATTAAGCAAATGATCTACTTTTCTGGCCATGATAATTGAAGTCTCCAATAGAATTAGTTCGTTGTAATTAGATGAGCTAAATTTCTGTGGTCCAGTGAGTCTTAGATTTGAGGAGGTTGGAGTCATGTGAGAATTTGATGAAAGCTATAGATCTTCCACTCAGAAATTTATGTACACTCCATTTTTTAGATGTGGTTTAGGGAATTCTTCATCTGCCAAGCTCAATATCTCTGAAGTAGTAAGATATGTCTCTTTCTAAATAAGCATATGAAAGGAAGCTATCTTCCAAATGATCACCAGAACTTCCTGGGAGCCAGAGGTTAGCATTCCAAAACTCTATTGTTAAAAAACAATAGATAATCTCAATGAATGGACAGTAGGACAAAACCTCTGTGGAAAAATTGGCAAGATTCAAGTAGTCTCCTTCCCCATTAAGGGCTGTTCCTTTTCCACATCATTTTATGGTGGAAGGATAAAGAAAGTGAGAAACAAAGAAAGAAAGAAAAAAAGAGAGAAAGACAGAAGAAAGAAAGGAAGGAAAGGAGAGAGAGAAAGAAGGAAAGAAAGCAAAAGAAAAGGAAGAATGAGGAATGAATGGTTGGAGGGAGGAAGGAAGGATGAAAGAAAAAAACAATGAAGGAAAAGAGGAAAAATCAGTATTTTTTCTGGATTCTACTGAAAAAATAATTTTAAACAAAGTACAAGCTTCCAAAAGTAGAACTTCTATTTTCAATAAATTTTCTTTTCTAATCATTAGATCTCAGTTGATATCTTTCAGTTCAAAAGAATATATATAATTACATCTGTTCTATACCATTATCGAGATACTAATAAGTATTGTATCAAATACCTTATATTAATATAGTACTAAATTAATCAATGTTACCATCACATTGCATGAAGAATAATCCTTAACATGATAGTAATTACTGTATCATCATTTTTATAGTTTATTTCCTCTGTTATCTTCAAGAATATTTAAAGAATAAGCATCTTACAATGCAAATCAAGAATATAAAACAAATTCTTCTTAACTCTAAAGAGTTAAAACCATAGGAATATCTTACTTGACACATAGTTTCTTCACAACCACAGATTTGTCCTAAGGAATTAACTCACCAAAGAGATTTTTTTTTTTTTTTTTTTTTTTTCCAGTCCTGGGCCTTGGACTCAGGGCCTGAGCACTGTCCCTGGCTTCCTTTTGCTCAAGGCTAGCACTCTGCCACTTGAGCCATAGCGCCACTTCTGGCCGTTTTCTGTATATGTAGTGCTGGGGAATCGAACCCAGGGCCTCATGTATGCGAGGCAAGCTCTCTTGCCACTAGGCCATATCTCTACTAAATATCTAATAGTTTCCTAGATGGCAAGTGTAGAAGTATAGAAAAGGGAAACCATGTTTGATAGGACTTATTACAGCTGTGAGGAAAAATACTATGGAGGCTACTCAAAAAATTAAAAAAAAATAGAAGTACCTCTTTAGCCAGCAATACTATTATTGAAGATCCAATGGA
This sequence comes from Perognathus longimembris pacificus, assembly GCF_023159225.1. Classification (NCBI taxonomy): domain Eukaryota; kingdom Metazoa; phylum Chordata; class Mammalia; order Rodentia; family Heteromyidae; genus Perognathus; species Perognathus longimembris. The sequence goes on from NC_063176.1 coordinate 38,563,891, forward strand.
GATGGAAGGGAGAAACATCACATGAATATATGTGTTCACTTGTGGTTTTTTTCCCCCCATGTTTTTTTGCAATTGGCATAATTTAGATTAACTACTGATCTGCAGTTGGACAGATATTCAATTTTTCCAACCATTGTAAGCAAAAACCAAATCATAGAGTCAACTGATTTAAAGCCTATACAATTTAAAATTTCAGTAATGTTAACAACACCCATCACTGATGATTTTATGACTGAACAGTTTAATCTATCATTACTTACATTTTTCTAAGCATAAGCATTGGTTAATACCTGCATTAATATTTTGGTGCTGTGCTAATTTGTGTTCTCCAAGAAGACAGAGTAAGGTATTGCAGTGGCATCTTAATCTGTGTTGCATGAAGCTCAAGGGGAGACTTGGGGCACCTGCATACCTGAGAGTCCTATTCCATTTGATGAACCACAGCTATTTGAATTTGGAACATCTGCCTCCGAAACAAATTTAAATTGAAAGAAGTGATTTTCTTTTTGGTCGTTCAACACTTGATGATCCAAATAATGCAATTCCTCTAAGTAAATAGAGACGGGGGATATTTGTTTTGGTGGGGAAGGGGGAAGGATTCTAATCAGGCGGTGATATTTACAGAAGATTAAAAGAGAAATGAACTCATTGCAGGCAAGCGAGGGCAAACAGCCTGCCTGGCAGGGTAAACACTCAATGCCAGAATTTCTTGTTACTGAAGACAAGTTATTTGTGCTTTCCATTTCCAAAAGGAGTCAATTCCACCCCATTTCCCAGCAGAGAACACACTGAGGAACTGTCACTGCTCTCCTCATTCAGGGGTCCTTTCCACAGGAGGGGTACCGACATATCTTATCAGTAAGATGATGAAAAGGGGCCCCACCATTGAAACCATTTTTTCTTGCCACTCATGGGTTTTCTTCTCAAAGTTCCTACATACAGACTGAGAAAATTCTCTCTATTCTGGTCTCAGGCACAGCACAGGAGGAGGGGGTACAGTAAAGCCCTCTCCAATCCTACTGATCTGTACTTCTTGAGTACCTTTGGTATGACACATTGCACCCAACTCTCTTCTGTAGAAATTTCTAAGTTACACATTGTACTTCCTGCAGGCTAAAAGGATGGCTCCTAGAGTACATTGCGGGCAATAAGAATGCTGGTCTTTGCTTAGGCAAAAGGTATAAGGTTAGAATTAAGACCTTTCCTTACCATATGAGTACCCTCAGCACTCTCAACCTTGGAACGTTGGTTGTGCCATGGGCCATTTAGATATTTATGACATCATTCACAGGCCATACAAAATTATCAGTATAGGCAGATAGGCAATGAGTACCTGACAAGGAGAATGCAAAGTGCATATATGACTTATACTAAGTGATTATATGGGCATTATGCAGCCTGTTGGCAGATATTCTCCATCCTTGTTAGAGATTCCCTCTGGGTGAAGTACTCAATAGAGCAATTAAATATGTGATTCTAGAACAGAATGAAAATGTTGAAGTTGCAAACCCACCCACCTACTATATACATAAATATGAATTTAAACAGTAACTATTATGACTACCATATCTTAATTAGCTGCTTGCTATGATAACATATATGTGAAGACAGTTCATGATATTTAAATGTCAGCTCTGTTTGCACAATAAACCAGCTGAATCAGAAGAAAAGTGAGTCCTAAATTATAAGAAAAACATATATGTATAGTTACATTTATTTGTATGAAGGCAGTAAAAATGGACTCTAGCCCATCTAAATGAAATGAAAACTTATTAGTTATGTTTGGAGAGAGGTATGTTCTGAGACTGAAGACCAAATAATTGCTAGAGATTTTAGAATAAGACTATGTAATGCCATAATAAATCAAATGTAGTCATTTGTTCTATCCTTCTGTTCTTATAATCAGTGCTAAATTTATAGGAACATGCATTTGGTTATTATTTTTTTGCCAGCACACACACAGGTAGAAGATGGTGACATTTAATTACTGATTCTCAGTTTCTGCACAGTTTTCCAAGTAGCAAATGACCTAGAACATTGTCTGAGTGTCAAAACACACACACACACACACACACACACACACACACACACCTCTATATGACTAGTGAACATAGGTACTATAGACTACATAATAAATATAACATTTATTTTTTAAAAGTTAATTGATCTTTCTGAGATACTTGATAAATTCATTCTGTGGGTGTGGGATATTTTGGCATAATTGCCAACAGAATAGACTAAATGTTTCTAGCTTCTAAGGAATGAAATTTTGTTGCCTCTGCTGAGTATGTGTTTAATTTTTTAATTGTACTATGTCACCTGTGTAGATCAATTAGATTCGTCCCTGCTATGAGTCCATGCATTCAGCATATCTCTTTTGTTCTCCCCATCCTGTTTGGTTTGTGTAGTATAAGTTACTTATGTCCAAAGTCATGTGGAAAAAGAGAAAATTTGGAGAAAATTTAGCTTTATAAGATTTATAAGACAGTGGTTAAGCTCTGGCTTCATGTGCAAATCCTACTTGAGCTGTGGCCATGAAGAGGCCACAATCTCAGCAAAACACTAGTATGAAGTAGGAGATGGTGTGTGTATATGTGTGTGTGAGAGAGAGAAAGAGAGAGAGAAGGGGCAAGGGGAGAAAAAAGAGAGAGACCAAATTCAGTCTTTTTAAGACAAGTAACATGGTTCTTGGAAGTGAGCAGCCTTCAACAAATGGTAGCTGTCAGCATTACTGTGCATTGTTATTACCTATCCCTTGCACTCAAGTCTTGCATTGTTCCCCATTTCACTGTTTTTGAAATCTCTTCTCACCCCTAAGCCTGCAATCATTTAACACAGTGGTAAACTAGGTGCTGTTGATTTGTTTCTGAAACAAATCTGTGGCTTTTGACAAGTGTTCATTCTAAGTGATTTGATATACCTGCACAGATTAAATTTCTCTTCCATGATGCACAACAGATACATTGAATTAGTGATTCACTAGGCCTACTCTGTGAAAGAATAAGGAGATGGAAAATGTATTTTCTAAGGATGAAAATATTGAGGAAGAAAACAGATACAAGAGATACCGAGAAAAGGCAATTTAAAAAAATATACAAGTCAATTTATGTGCACAATAGATGTTGAATTGAAACCTTTATGTCCTATGATTTAAAGATAGTAACAACTAACTTAAAAATGAATATTCCCTTGTCAAAGAAAAGTGTAAAGCAAAAAGTGCACACAAAAATGATCAGATTGTTACTTCATATGTACAGATAACAATAAAGTCAGAGGTTGTAAGGATATTCCAAGTTTCTTTCACCTATGAAGAACAACAAGGACCATTCCTTTTCAGAACTAATACCTGCTTACAAAATGAAACATGATCAGAGAGCAGAATTCAGTGCCTGAGTAGACATCGCTCTCATTTTTAAAGACTCACAAATCTACTGGGAACTGTTTGGATTTGTAATGAAAACAATTTATCAGCGTGCAGAAGACGTGTCTGTATTTCTGATTGATAGGTTCTCCTGTGGGCTTTTTTTTTTTTCTGTTATGAGGACTAATGCTGATATGGTTTTAGAAAGTCAATTGAGTAATTTTACTTAGAATTACCTACATTTTTCTTCTAATACTACAGGAGCTTATTTGCTTACATCTAAATAAAATGGCTCTCCACTAACTTTGTTCTAGAAACTTGAGTATCTCTTTCACTATTATTTTCTTTATATTTAAAGAAGAGAGCATATGTTTGGGTAGATGTAAGTCAACATTGCAACTTATTTTTCAGGAGCATTAGAGATACCCAGACTAATTTCGGTTTCCTTTTACTCCTAGCAGAGTTCTCAAAGTATATGAAAACATGGTATTTTCATTAGTAATGGAAATAAAATTAACTAATATTTATTAAATGGAACATTACACATGATCATAACAATCAAATCATTCTTAAATGATAGAGTGAATGCATTGTGCATGTCATTTGTTTGAATTCTCTCAGTTAATCCTCATAAATTAAAAGAGGGTAAATCCATCCTAGGTGAGCATTTTGCTTGTTTTATCAATGAAAGAAACAAGCCTGAGAGAGATAAGGTACCAGACAGGAAAAACTGCTAATATACTGTGTTTTTGCAATGAGGACCTATTTCGATGAAATCAGGCCATGGAGAATGAGAGAAAGAATAAAAAAGAAGCACAATTTACATGAAAACCAGCAGCAGTAATACTGTACTGATCGGTGCATGCACAATATTCACTTTCCCCTCCCCAACATCCTTGAGAGTTTTCCGTCCCTCCATCATGACAGGCACGTGGGGCCGTCCAATGTGCAATTCACAGCCCATTTTCCAGTGTCTGTAGGAACACTTTGAAGTACTTCTTCAAATAGTCACTGCAAAGTAGAGCAGCCAATTTTATTTATATCCTAAGCTGAGATAACATTAGAAGTATCACAGCTTTGTTATCCCCTTGCTCTGAGTAATCAGCTATCGAGCCAAGAGACCCTTGAACCTAAGTCTACAAGTGGAATGACAGAAATGAAATGAGGGGTGTAATTTATGGAAAATCCACAAAGAAATAATCTTGAATAAGAAAGGGTTTGCAGGCTGGGGATATGGCCTAGTGGCAAGAGTGCTTGCCTTGTATACACGAGGCCCTGGGTTCCATTCCCCAGCACCACATATACAGAAAACGGCCAGAAGTGGCGCTATGGCTCAAGTGGCAGAGTGCTAGCCTTGAGCAAAAAGAAGCCAGGGACAGTGCTCAGGCCCTGAGTTCAAGGCCCAGGGCTGTCCCCCCCCCGCCAAAAAAAAGAGTCTTATTGAGCTGGGGATATGGCCTAGTGGCAAGAGTGCTTGCCTCGTATACATGAGGCCCTGGGTTCGATTCCCCAGCACCACATATACAGAAAATGGCCAGAAGTGGTGCTGTGGCTCAAGTGGCAGAGTGCTAGCCTTGAGCAAGAAGAAGCCAGGGACAGTGCTCAGGCCCTGAGTCCAAGGCCCAGGACTGGCCAAAAAAAAAAAAAAAAAAAAGAAAGGGTTTGCAAAATAAGTTTTATTGTGTGTTTGTGTGTTTGTGTGTGTGTGTGAGAGAGAGATACACAGGGAAGAAAGAGATACAAAGAAAGTGAGAAAGGAGAGAATAAAATTCAAATATAATCATTAAGACATCCAGTTGGGATATTTAATGACAGGTTGCCTTGATAAAGAGAGAGACAGAGAAATAATGACGCCATGGTAGGTTTTGCTACTGGGAACAGATTATTAATAAAACATTTTTTTGTTAAATTTCATCTCATTTATCCTACTGTGAGCGTCCATGAATGGGACAAATATTTTCTAAAGAGACTGTAATGATGATTCAACTACTTGTTATCTAACACTTGCATTATGTTTTATACTCACTGGACTAGAGAGCATGGAAATATCAGTCTCTAATGCTTTAAAATGCATCCATTTCTCCTCAGTATGTATAGATTGTATATTTAATCAAGAATGAGGATCACAAGCTCTGTGTTCTGATCAACACCTCCTTTGCTTCCTCTGTTTTTGCTTCTCTTTTCAGTTGTGTGCCTCCCTGGCCTATTTCCACCATATATAACAACCTGGTGGTGGGGTTCACTGTCCATTAATCCACAGGTGTTCCCTAGGTGTGTGGCTGTGCTTAGGATCCAGTGTTGAATGAGTAGATGAATGTTAAATGTAGTCATTACATCTAAAATACTTGTATTATATGATGAGCTCTGTTTATTACCTCCTGCTCTTCCACTGTTTCCTCCCAGGTGGCTCAGCATTATTCCCTGATCTTTTCTTATGTGGTATTTGGCTACACTTGTTGCAATGTGTGCTTTCTGCTCTTGGAAATCCAAGTGCTGATAGGGCTTCGGGTTTTGCTATCCTGCCCAATAACTGATGATATTGCAGCTTCTGTTACATCCTGGACTATTATTTTTTTCCAGCTGAGTTTATGTTTGTTGATGGATGATGGAGCCCAATCCTTATTTTCTCTAGAATTCCAGTTAAAGTATAATTTCTGCAATTTGATTTCCCTGAAATCATATTTGACAGTTACTAACAATGTTTTGAGTCTTGCCTCTAACAGAATAGACAACTTTATTTTGAAAAACATACTATTTTCAGTTTTATAACTATAAAAATAACTTGTCTATTATTTTTTAAAGAATATGATGAGGCTGGGGATATGGCCTAGTGGCAAGAGTGCCTGCCTCATATACATGAGGCCCTGGGTTCGATTCCCCACCACCACATATACAGAAAATGGCCAGAAGTGGCGCTGTGGCTCAAGTGGCAGAGTGCTAGCCTTGAGCAAAAAGAAGCCAGGGACAGTGCTCAGGCCCTGAGTCCAAGCCCCAGGACTGGCCAAAAAAAAAAAGAATATGATGAAACCAAAATTCAGAACAAAGTATCTTGGTGGGTAATATATATATATTGGGTGACCCTTTTGTAGCAATGTGCATTTATAACAACAGAGAAAGTATTATTTATTTCTTCTAAATATTGATTTTGACAAAATTCTCCTAGGGGATATTTACTTACACTCGGCAGAAGGATGTATGTTTTTATTCAGCTACTTTCTGGTGAGTGATTGTTGGGCCTCATCTCTCTGGAAAAGATGAGTGTGCATGATGTGCACTGTGTCATTTGTGGAAAGATAAGAAGGAAATCCACCAGGCTTGCAGAGACTGCTTGACTGCAATGCTGGTGTGTTGACCAAGGCTGGTCATCAGCCTTGACCATCAGCTGGAACCAACCATCATATGATCAACTGACTCCAGCATGTACTGGTGTGGGCCAAAGAAGTCAGAGCACATTTGTAGATGAGGAGGGTCTGGTTTTCAGAGGGAAAGTTTATGTCTCCAACATTAATATGGGGTTGTAAATTAATGAACTTTTCACCAGGAGATGATACTGTTGTTCTGTCTTAGAGTCCAAAACAGAGTCGTGAGACCAGCAAACTGCAGTATAGGGATACTTTGTAAGACCTCTGATATGTTATTGCATTGAACCATCATCATGGAGAGTCCATATGAAAAGCCATGATTTTATTATACACGAGAAAGACCTCGTGTGTCTATTATTCCCAGTGCAGTTGTATAGAGATATCTGTAGGACCGTGACTGAGAAAGCAGAAAGTCCTTCTATGTATCCTATTGTTCTCTTTAAAGCATCTCTTCGAGTGGGAACAGGGTCAATGTAAAAATCCAACCCCCGAATGCTAGGACACAATCCACACTGGCAAGTGTCTGCTGTGTCCATGTTCCATTTGTTCTCTGTGGCATCTTCTTTCTTCTTCCTTTCCTGATATTCTGTTTTCCTTTTCTCCAATTATTTTCCTTTCCTTTTCTTCTGACGTTAATCCTTTCCTTCTATGCCAGTTTTAGAGTTCTGAGAAGATAAAATTAGATGTGAGAGAAATTTATTAGGAGAAACATCTGTGAAGAATAAAGTGGAGATGGGGACCAGTAGGCAGGAAGGATAACTGCACACTCTTGCAGCATAAAATGGAGTGGGAAGTGCTTTAGACTGTAGCAGGGCTGTGGTTGTCATGGCCAGGCTGATGGAAAGCCCAGATGAAAGGATCACCATTAGGAGAGTCTTTTATTCCATAAAAATGGCATCGGAGGATTCTATTTTGCGAACATTTTCTTTTTAGTTGTTATTAGTTGTATAATAAGTAGATAATAAAAAGGACTTTTTGATGAACGAATATTTCCATGAGTCATCAAAGAATATCATAAAGTTGGCTAGCTGGTCTGCACTAACCTAAGGCTGCCATTTTCTTCTCATCTTCCCATTTTTCCTCAATTCTCCTATACACCATTTCCAGTCATCTTTGTTCTGATTCTGTGTGGATACATCACCAAATAAAACTGCCAACAAGTTCACCTATTATGTGTAACACTTTCAACTTTTCAAAAGGAAAAAGAGAATGCATTTATAGTAGTCAATATTTTATAGTTCCTACAGGAAAATAGCATGAATCTACCTAGACGAGACCAGACAGAGTGTGGGGAGACTGGAGGAAGTAGTGGAGGTAATGCACACAACTTCAGCATTTCCAATAAACCACTGTATTGCACCTATCCTAATTTTAAAAAGCCATTTACATTTATTATACACACAAATTTGTAAGACAATTCCTTTACTGCTATTCACAAAGAGATTTCAACTCATGTTCCTCAGAGGTAGAAATTACAGAGATGCTCCTGGAGTTCCTAATCGTACTTACTATTTAATAGAAGTGGAGAATGTTTATTAACATGTTAATAAGATGCTCAGCCTCTGATTGACCTTATTATTTGGACAACTTAGCTGCTAGATAAGTTTAAGTATCTTTGGAGAATTAAGTTGACTAATGCAACTATTCACCCCCAACTTTGGCACAAAGGATAATTTGTAATAATTAATATCCACTGATGATGATTTCTATGGAATAGTGATGATTTCCATGGAATACTAATGATTTGAAACTCCTTAAACCTTTCGTTATTAAATTATGAATTAATTTGCATCTAACCTTGAGTTATACCAAATCAAATACAAGTTACTAATCATGTCATTAATCATGACAAAATTTACTGAGATAAATCTCTATCATTAAATTTTTCTTTAATATTGACATTGAAATTAGAATTCTGGACCTGCCCAATAAATGCTAAGTTTTAAGAATACATGTCATATGTTGGCTACTTGCCAGTATTTTTTCCAGGTACATATATAATTTTCACAGGATTCAACAGTTTTTGCTTTGACTTTAATCACTATATTTTTGGATATTCTCATTAACCAGTTTTCAAGCAATTAATTCTATCACAAATGAAAAATATTGACTGGAGTAGTTAAAGGCTATTTTCAGAATTAGATTATGGTCATTATTTTCCTGGTTTCTATATTAATAAGGTTAACACCTTATTAGATTGTGTGGCAGACATTGACTGGAGTCTAGAGCAGCCATAAGAATGAGCACAATCCTGTTGGCCTTCCTGTTGGAAAAAATAAGACAGAGCTTTAAAAGCAAATGATGAAAAAAATCAGACACCTACAGTTTTGACAGGGAGGGAGACTGTTTCCTTACTCTCAAAGATATCCCATTGCCAACAACTGTCAAAGCTCTTTCCAGGTCATCAAAATTCAGTTTACAATATCTTCTTGTCTGTCCTGAGTTTAACCAACTATGGTCCCATTTCAACATTAATTGAAAGTTACATGATATTAAACATGGGAAAATTCTATGGCCTGGATTGTTTAACTCTGCTCTAAAATATATATTGATATTAGAATCTAAAATACTCTAAAAGCAAGGTATTCAACCTGAATGTTATAAAATGTGAGACATGCATTTATTTTAAAGTGGTATCCACCACCATACATTCCTTAATTTCTTCAGTTATGTTATTTCTTATTTTTCATTTCTGTTAAATCTATGTAAGTGATAGCTGTTCATTTCATTCTTTCATGATTTAAGATTCATTCATCTTTGATAATCTCTCCAGAAAAGGTAATTCCCCTTAGATTGTACTTCATTATTTTAATTTTGGGTGTTCATCCATAAAACTTGCATCATACCGGCTCTCTTTCCTTTAAAGCTCTGGTATACAATCTTTAATAAGTTATGACCAAGTTTCTTTTTATATTTGTTTGGCACTTTTCAATGTTGCTGGGAAACTTTAATGGAGGTATATATAAAATTCTTGGACATGATGTTAGGTATGGATGGTAAACTCAAGCTTTGTGCTTTATAGACAATCTATCCCTTGTGTTATACTCAGACTAACTTTTACTTTTAATTATTTTTTAAGGTAAATTCTCACATTTTTGCCTGGACCAGACTCAGATTTTGTTCCTTTTACTGATGGCCTCCTTTGTGGCTGCAATTCCAAGTGTTTACCACCATGCCAATTTTCTTTATTGAAATGGGGTCTTACCAACATTTTTCCTGTTCTGCCATTAAATCATGTTTCTTCTTATTTTCATATCTCAAGTAGCTAGGATTAAATGTTATTTTTATTAACAAGTCCTCATTAGCATTGATTCTAAAATACCTGAGGAGAAGATAGTTACTAGTTCTACATTTGTCTTTTCATTTACTATATTTCCATTAAATGAAATTAACTGTCAATTCAAGCCAATGTTTATTATAATATAAAATGAAATAGCTCTATACAAATAAAAGTAACATAAAGATACACAAATACATATTGTCTCATCTACAATTTTTTGTTGTTGTTGATTGTGGTGTTTGAACTCATGGTTTGGGTGCTGTCCCTGAACCTCTGTGCTTAAAGCTAGTACTCTGCCACTTGAACCACAGTGCCACATCCAGGTTTTAGGTGGGTAACTGGAGATGAGTGTCATGGGCTGCCTGGGCTGCCTTTGAACTGCAATCCTCAGATCTCAGCCTCCTGACTATCTAGGATTACAGGCATGAGCCACAGGTGCCCAGTTTAACCTGTAGTTTTAATGGCTATATTTAAGATATTGTTTTGAATAAAGCATTTGTATCATTTATTTCAATTCGGCAAGCCTTTCTGAGAAGAGAATCCAGGAAATGTGGATATGTATTTTAGGAAAATGTTTGAAAGAATTATTACATGATTGCTGAAATAGACTGATACTTAAAGACCTTGAGAAAAAAGGGACAATTGCTTACACAATGTCAGCCTTTACTTGAGACACTAGCTTTAATTGAAGCATTGAATTAAGTAAATTACATAGTTAAAAATAAGTGCCAGTTGAGCACTGGTGGCTTATGTCTGAAATTTTAGCTATATAGGAGTTTGAGATCTGAGGATTGCAATTTGAAGTCAGCCTAAGCAAGAAAGCTTGTGAGATTCTTGTTGTTTGTTATTTTTTACCAGTCCTGGGGCTTGAACTCAGGGCTGAGCACTGTCCCTGGCTTCTTTTTGCTCAAGGATAGCACTCTACCATTTGAGCCACAGCACCACTTCTGGTTTTTGTATGGATGTGGCGCTGAGGAATCGAACCCAGGGCTTCATATATGTGAGGCAAGCACTCTACCACTAGGCCATATTCCCAGCGCAAGATTGTGAGATTCTTATTTCCAATTACCCACCCCCAAATCAGTAGTGGAGCTGTGGCTCAGGTGATAAGAGTGCTAGTCTTGAGAAATAGAGCTCATGGATAGCTCCCAGGATCTGAGTTCAAGTCTCAGAACTAGCATGCATGCACACACACACACACCCCTCCGAAGAAATGAATACTTATGCAGACTAAAGCTCAGTTTTGAAATCATGTCAATTTGAAACAAAATGTTCATGCCTTAACGACATTTCAGAGGGAATGGCAAATCATCTTTTAAGGAAGACAGTTTCATCAAGAGTCACTGTAGTTTATTTCTTTTTAATTAACTTATAATAATTGTAAAATTAAATGGGAGGCTTCATTTTGATATTTTATGGATATGTACTGTCTGATTTATTTGTGCATTTATTAACCCAGTTATTTATCCTATTGGTATATTTTTTTAAATTCTTTATATACTTTGGATATTAACTTAGTCCAGTAAATAGCTAGTGAAGATTTTCTCTCTTTCTATAGACCTTTTAACCTGGTGACTATTTCCTTTGATGTCCATAAATTTAAAAAAAAATTAATTTGATGCAGTCACAGTCATAATTTAAAGTAGATATGTTTAAATGAAAATTTATTTGAAATTAATGTTATTCAAATTACAAGTAATTCTAGTAGCCATGCAATTAAGTCAGCCATTATAGCAATGATACCACTGAGGTCATGACAATTTGAAAGATTTATTTAAAAGTTTATGATGAAAAGTCATATTTTTCAAACATCCAATTTTACCCAGATTGAAAGTAATAGAATATATTATTGACCTTTAGAATTCAAAATTTTTCTGAGTTTTTACAGAAACCACTGATTACTTACCAAAAATACCCATTCTATTTTTCGGTCTAACAATCTGATTATTATTTGTGTGCTTTTGTTTGGTATATTCTCATGTATATTCCATGAGTATCTTCACATTTTTGTTTGGTCTGTGATTTCCAAGTGACCACTGACAAGGCAGGTTAAAGGATAATTGTACAGCCAATACTCCTTGAAAAGTCACAGTAGTCTATCACCTAGAAGAGATTTAGAGATGACTCTTCCAAGCAACAAGAGCTCACTTTATGGGGGAAGAAACAGATATTTAACCTATCCGTCTTCTTCCCAGAGAATATTTCTTTGCATCCTAGAGTAAAAGCATCTTTCCTTGTAGAGAAGAAGGTTGATCATTGTGCTGTAATTCTCTACACAAATCCCGAGTGTCATTGTGTTGCTTTCCTGAGATGAAATGCCCTGTGTGAGCAGGTAGGATCTGTTTAGCAAGCATCTTGTCTTGTGAGGATTTGAGATGTGAGGACTTGACACAAGTCCTGAGTAATACTTGTTTTAATGTATGATTTAGAAATCTTGTGGCTCCTGCTAGTATTTTTTATATAAAATGTAGGCAGGATAGATGGTTAGCCTGTAAATAGGGTAAAATGGTGCTCTTATGCAGTTTTTGAGTGAACAATAGCAATGTTCAACTAAAATAATGTTTTCTTGAGTTCCATTGCAGCTAAATTCATCAAATTCACACCAATGCCATGAAAGCAGAAGTTATTGTTAGGCTGCCTCTCAATTTTCCTTTTACCAGAACCATGAGATCTATCTGTCTATCTATCTATCTATCTATCTATCTATCTATCTATCTATCTATCTATCTACCTACCTATCTATATTACATTTGTTGTGATGGCTAGTAATACAGCATCCTTCTTTTACAACAAGGTAAATTTATATGGTGGTGCTTGGGTTTGAACTGAGGGCCTCCTGCTTGCTTCACAGGTACTCTCCTACTTGTTTAATGATCACAGCAGTCTACAGGGTTATTTTGAGAATGGAGCAATGATTATTTGGATATAGTAATGAGAAAAATGTTATCCAGAGTCAACAAACATACCAAAAAGGTAAAGAGACATTATGTTATACATTCCTTCAACCAATATTGGGAGAATATTGGAAGAATATTGGGAGAATCTGTACTGAATGCTAAGGATGGAAAGATAAATGAACCCTAGTTCTTGTCTTATAGAGTTCTAATACATATAAAATAATGTTAGAAATGACTCAGTACAAGTTAAATAGCAGTACTTAGAGTATTCTAGAGTATTTAGAGTATTCTAGAATACTTAGGGTATTTAGGCTTCCTAGTTACCTATATCTGCAGTTCCCTGTCTTTCCTTAGCTTCCTGGTATATTCCTAGCTAAACTGATTTTGTTAAAATGTAACTTTTAATGCCTATTTCCATGATGTTGAAAGTGGCTGGAAAGTACATAGACATTATTCTTACACTTTCATAGTTCATATATGTACTTACTCATAGATAGCTACTTTGCCATTTTGTTTCCTCACTTCATTTTCTCTACGCTGGCATTAGAATATACAACTCAAAGTCCTGCATATGGAAAGAAAGCAATCTATCAATAGCATATCTCCCCAGACATTGTTTTGGAACAAGGCATAAGCATGTAGCCCAGGGTAGCTCAATTCTACATCCTCTTGCCTCATTCCCTTAAGTGCTGCCCTTATGTCATAAATTACCAGGTCAAATGCTTTTCTAATTTCTAACATCATCTCTCCAATCCTGCATTACTACTTCCCAGCAACTCCTGAAGTATTTTTGTTTTCTGTCAACTGATTAACTTCCTTACTATTGTGTTGAAAAGTTAAAGCAATTGGAAACAAACTTTCACAAGTTCCCATAAACACATCCAGAAGGATCACCTCTACAAAACGATACCTTCTCTTAAGTTAATATAGCTTAAATTTTTCTCTCTATACATAGTGCTAACCTCTCCACTTACATACTGTTTTATATCTCCTCTTGAAAATGAAAGAAATTTCTTTCTAAATAAATAATTTGCTACTTCACTATTAGATCAATCTCAATATCAAAGGAACCTCAGGTATATTTAATTCAAGCATTGGGAAGAAACAGAATGATAGAGATTTATCAACAAAAGGAGACAGGAGGACAAACCAGTGTACCAGAAAATGTTTACAGGTGCAAATAGTGGTCAAACACTAGTCTGATCTTTGAAATGATGCATATCTTATTCAATCTACTGACTACTCTGGCACTGAAAGGGAGAGATTAAACCCTGAAAAACACTTTTGGCTCAATTTCAATTGGTTTATCTTCAGCCAAAATGATAGTTAACAAATATCTATATTCAAATGAAAGCAAATTATCATTTAAGCAGGAGAATCCCTGAATTTATAATTTCATATTCTATTTATACTGCAAATATTACATTGGAATTTTTCCAGTTTTTATTGTAGGATTTGGAATTTTAATAGAAAACCATGTAATTAAAGAGTAAAATGTGAAAATCTTCCATAAAAACATTAATCAAAAATAAGATACTTTATTTAAAATTTTGTTTATCTGGTCCATTCATCTTTGAGAGGTCATTCCTATCAATAGGTGAAGTAATAACTCTCAGAACTACTTAGGAAATCAGATTTTCATCTTTTTGGAATTTAAAATGTAGACCATGTTGGACCATCTTGGTCCCCATTTTAATTGAAACTAGGTAAGTATCACAAAGGAGTATCAACTTATTGGAAGCCGCATATTTCAAGCTCCTAAGGGTCTGTCTTGTTTTCAATTTTTACCTTTCTTTGCTTAGTCTAACCTTGAGTGGAATACAGAAGGTATTTACTTATAGAGAACATCCCTAGGTATTCAAGACCACTGATTACATCTTTCCATTCCCTAGGGTATAGGATAACAAGAAGCACATCTAATTGTATGCTTTCCTTTATTGTTTGACTAGTTTGCACAGCTTGATGTGCCATACATTTCAAGATGCTTCTAAATTTAGTAAATGAGTTTGACCATAACTTGGCATTGATGAGATCACTTTCCTTTTAGTTTCTGGGAGCATGATTGCTGAAGCAAATAAGGTATTATCCTGCTTACTTCTAAAAAGAGACAGGAAAGAAGTGGAAAGCACGTTGACTATTTTAGCTTTTTAAAAATATACTCATGGGCAAATCATTGTGCGGTCTGCTAATGAGCTTCGGAGTCTAATCTGACACTGATGTTCTTTATGCATCATTTGATTGTTTCATGTTTAATTGCATTACAAGAAAGCCAACATCTGTGGCAATGAAGATATAGAGGATAGTTTGTAAAAATCTGAAAAGGAGAACAGAGACACAGAGCATATTTCCCCACAGGGGACATATTCCATACAGTAGAATAACTATCTAGTCTAAGGACAGAGGAGACTTTACCAAAATAAAATTAGTAAAAAAGAAAGGAGAAAATAATAGATTAATTGGCGGCATAAGCCATTCATTCCCTTTGTTTTATAAGGAGAAGAAATGTTCTCCATTTTAGTCTCATCTTAATAACATTTACTGCTAAGGGATACCACAAATACTTCAAATAATAAATGAAGGAATTAGTGTTTCAATTTCTTCCTCATAAAGTGATGAATATGTTTTCAAATGACCTACATACATTTGGCAATTGTAAGGTTAAAGTTCACTTTTAAAAATACTTTGTATTAAGATGCACAGAAGAAATGTTGAGTATGCATGAGATAATATATATTTCATGAATGAAAAAACGTATTCAAAACTTGTCTTAGATGTTGTCAGCGTATACTAGAGTGCATTTAGACAAAGGTATTGCTTCTGGAAATAAAGAAATCCTGAAAGTTAAGTTTGCATTATTCAAATTTCTACAAGGACACAAAGTATTATTAAAATTCTTCTTAAATAACTATGGTACCCACAAAGAAGAGACTTGAGTTCAAATACGTGATTAGTTGATTTGTTATACAATGTTAGCATTTGTGTGATCCTAGAAAGTTTGTTTCCATATGAACATCTTCCCATTGGTAAGCAAAACTAAGACATCCCTCCTTAGACACAACCAACAACCAACAATCTAGAGCAGAAGATAGATGTGGAATAAAATGAAATGTGTGCTGAATATTCAGCAGCTTTAGGCAGTTAGATAGAACACAATAACTAACTCAGTCTAAGCACTTATGGGAACACCATGAAGATGTGATATTTAAGGCTTGATAAATGGACAAGACTTAGCTAGAGCAAGTTCTAACTTGAAATAGGAATGACAACAGAAGAAAGAATAAGGTGAAAGTCCCAAGACAAAGTTTAAGAATATGGTATTTCCAAGGGATAAAAGGAAGGAAATCTGGCCTGGTTAGTGCATAGACAGCAGAAGTAGATAGAAAGAAATACCATAAGCAGATGCATGCCACTGTTTGTAAACAGTGTATTGAATGGAAATCACAAAACACAAAATGTTGTATGATTCTTACAAGAATGGGGATCGTTTCCTGTATGTTGATAATGGCATTGGAAAGGTAAGAAGAGCCTGGGATGAGATATTGAGGGTCATATTGTCAATTGTCAGTTTTTCTGTCAGTGTCACTGTCCAACTTGGAATTTTATGTTGTTGCTATTAATTACATTTCTAATTTTCAGCCAGATGTGCTCCTGTGTACATCTTGTGTGAGGTAAAGGGCATAAGGGTCCTTTAGTTCCTCTAAGATTGATTACAAAGAAGTCTTTTGCTTCCTTATTTTTGGTGTTCTTCACAGCCTGAATATTACACTACGTACATATGATTTTATGTACATGTGAATTAGTGTTTGTGTTTCACTTTTGGGTGCCTTTCTTCCAAGGCTGATCTTTTTTTGTTTTTTAACAAAAAAGATTTTTGACAGACTGTTTTTCCCCCCTCTCTGTGTGACTTATCATTTCTGTTCTGGAATGCCACTTTATCCTTCAGGCAATGTCCTTTTAAACAACTTAAATGTCATCTCCTTAGAAAGTCCTTCCCTGTTCCCTTCTGGAAAAATTAGTTATTTCTATGGCTCCTAAAAACGTCGTGCGTTGACCATTTAGCACATTTCCTGATTATTTATTGTTTCTATCTCCAAATTCTTTATGAGCCTGGGAGCTCTGCAAGAACTCTGATCTTATCATATGTATCTATTTTTTTCTCACATATAACAAAATGCTATACACAACACACAGAAACATGAATATATGGTGTGGAATTCATTCAGAAGTCTGAGAATCTCTCTATAATTTATAATGTGAGATTTTTTTCAGATCCATGACTTTCCATGTCTAGGTGTCACAACCTTGTATGAATATTCACTTTCATTTTACTTTTGCCTTCCAAATTATATGGCTACTATTCTCACTGTAAAATAGTGAATCAGAGTCATAGATACGGGTTAGAAGATTCTTGGACTAGAATTGACACTTTTAGAAGTGAATATAGATGGCACAAAGTAGGTAACACATGATCATCGTGAGATTGACCTCTTGGTATTCACTATATAAACCCCTCGCCTCAAGTGCAGGCCAGGATTGTGACTTCCTTTTTACTAAGTAAATGTGACAGCAATATTGGAATACATAAATGATTACATTTATAACATATAAGACTTCAGTGCCTGTCTTGCTGTAATTTCTTTCTCTTATGTTGACTTTAATGAAGCAAGTTGCTGTAGATCTTATAGTGAATAATCATATAAAAGAGCAAGGGGCTTTCTCCTGCTTCAACTTTGAAATGAGACTCCAGATGTAGCTAATACTTTGATTGCAACTTTATAATATATCTTATATGGTCAGACAGAGTGGCTTACAAATATAATTCTACTTACTGAGGGGACTGAGCGCTGTGAGATCATAGTTTGGGTCAATGAGACACTATCTTTAAAATACTTAGCAAAAGGTAGAGCTAGAGCCATGCTCAAGTGTAGAGAGCCAGTTGAGCAAGCAAGCCAAATAAGTATGAGACCTTAAGTTAAAATCCAGTATAAAAAATAAATAAGTAAATACATACATCCATATAAAAATACAATGATATTATATAATCGAAAATCTAGGTAAACAGTGACCACATCTCTGATTACAGAAATAATAACATAGAAAAGGTATGCTCTTTTAAGTGATATGTGCCTTTTAGATAATTAATATAACAAACAATGTGGTAGAGAACGAGCTAAAACTAGATTGAGATCACTACCACCTAAAAACATCTATGGAGCCTTAGGTTTAGGAGCAAGTATTGATCTTAGAAGGAATTTGAATGATATGGGAAAATAGTGCATTGTTTTAAGGAGTGGCAAAATATTGGCAACTAGGAAGACAGAATTCATAATGGATTACCTCCTGCTTTTTGGTTAGTTGCTACTGAGACAATATTTAAAATGTGAGTTAATTAAAAATTAAAATTGTCTTTTTAAAAGAAATAAATAGATGGTGAAGGGATTTGTGTGCAAGCACCATTTTTAGAGATAAAAAATAATTTAGAAATTTCAAGGTTGTAAATAAAATGACTTCTCAAAAACCCAAAATGTAGCTATTATATCATAACCTGAGTTTACAAAGCAATTCATAGGTGACTGAAGCAGCTTCTAGAAAGCTCTGGAAAGAGGGTGGAATCTTCTTGTACCTGAAAAAATAGAGTTGTTGTTTTTTTTTAACACAACAATGAAAAAACTTAAAGACAAAGTTCACCAAAGCCAATGGATCCAAAGTAAATAATTAACTCTCTAACAAGAGACAACTGTAAGTATGGGTTTTTGGCACAAAGAAATGACTAGAAACAAATACACAGAGAGCTCTGTTTGGGACAGCACCAACCAAAGCAGACTAAAATCAGCAAAAGAAAAAAAAGACCTCCCATTCTCACTAGAAAAGCTTTGTTCTCCTATGTTTTATTTCCCTAATTTATGTCCAAGATAGTGAATCAGGTAGGACCTCATAGACACTAGAGTCAAATGCTGTAGACTGAGTAAGATCAGGGAGCTCTATTACTAAGGGCATAACAGGTGTGAAGAAAACAAACTTCCTCCAGAGAAAGGAAAATAGGTTATATTGTTTGCCAGTCTTTCTAATTATTCTGGAAACACTGACTTCTGTATGCCACGTAGTATTGTTTCTCAATTAGAAAAGTTATAGATATTCTGTCCCTGTTCTACCGTTGTATGATACATGTGTGGGAACATACAGATAATGCAGAAGATAATAGAAACCACCATTCATTTATTCTCTTAGTCATTTATACAGTGTGTAGAACACGTTGAAGTATTTACATATTAAGGGCCATTATAACACATGTATGTGTGATTGTGTCTCTGGATCTATACCTATAATGAGAAGGACTGAATTTTGGCTCTATTGGTGCCCATTCTGATGGTTGCATTTTCAGTGTGTGAAACTTCAGTAGCTGGAGTGAGAAGAAAAGAATAAAAATATCAAGAGTGGTAAGGTTGGGAGTAATGACCTAAGGAATGTACCTGAAGTAACCCAATAGTGTTTCTCACTTTTCTGTGCCTGGGAAAGAGTAGAAAACAGATTCAGCCTGCTCTGATTTCTGTTGTTAATATTGTGAGTGTACTTCCTGAACAGAGGGGAAAAAAATCCCATCTCTTCTTGTCATGTTGACAGCTTTTGCTACATAAATAGATAGTTATGTAGGCAGATACTAAGGTGTGAACTTCCCCCATGCATTTTAATTGGATGGTAGACTTCAAGGAGTGGGAGTGAGCATGTAAATGGTAAAAACGCCCATCAAATAAAGTCCAAACATCTACTTTAAGTTATCCAAGTGAGCACGGCATTGTTAAAAGTAGCACCGGCTTCTTGTCTATCAGTCACAAGCTCCTGGAGCTCAAATGTGGCCACACAGGGAGGCATTTTGTGACCTAGAGAGAAAATACATCTTTCTATGTTTATGTTTTCTCTTCAATTGCTCTTGAAAATGAATGTTGTTTTTTTTTTAAATCTTTGGACATCAAGTTTCTACAGTTGACAGACAGTTCTTTCCTTTCTTTTTCTTTGAAGTCTTTTTTTCCTTTTTCTTCATTTGTGCTTCCAAAAATTTCATTGATTCCCTGTAATATCCATTTAACGAATACTGATATAGTACTGGTGGCACTATAGGCTCTAAGGTCACAAGAGAAAAGGCACAGAAATGGCCATTGCTATCCTAGTGCTTACATTTGGGAAGGCCCTAATAAGGAACCATAAAGGAGGGCAATAAAACCAGATATTTGGGAAAGATTTATAAATTGCTGTATCTCCTTCGTACAAGTATGAGGCTGAGATAGAGGCTAAAGAAGTCTTCCTTGAAAAGTGAAATTAAAAGGAAAGCCTAAAGGAGAAGAAAGACAGAAAGGCAAACACAGATAAATGTCTTACAGAAAGGTAGGGAAAAGCCTGAGGAAGAGCAAGGAGGAATATATCTTCCAGGCGAGACATGTATAAAGCAGGCCTATGGCAATAGATAGGGGCTAGGTCAAACAGGCATTGTAAGGAGTTGTATTCAGTACATAGCCCTTAAAAAGTTGTATTGTGAATTGACTGGTTATATCTTAGTATATTAGGTCAATATATAGAATGGTGGGTAAAGAATACAAGTAGTAAGACTAATATGAAGGCTGGTAAAAATTTTTGAATGAAGAGGGATGCTGATTAAGTTAAAGTAGATAAAATGGAATAGGAGAAACTTCATAGATACCAGGTATGTTTTTGGAAGTAAAGATGATACAACACACTAATGGATCTATTTATCTAGGACATGAGGGAGGGAAATGAAGAATCAAAGTTTCTTGTTTGAAATAAATGCTCAAGTGGAAATTATGGTGGATGGAAGTCAAGAGATCTACTTTAAGATGTCTGTGAAACATCTAAGCATCATGGTCAATGATGTATATTTATTAGGCACTATGAAAAGAAGATTGGCATGGGGTTGCAGACATGGAAAATATCAGCAACTCATGTTTGTTATTCTATAGACTTACTGAGATGGCCAACTGAGAGAATAGATAGAAAAGAAAGCAAGGATAATAATCAGTCATTGAAAAGCCTGGAAATTACAAATTTGTGAGTAGCAGAGAAGACGGCAATAGTAAGATCATGGCTAGGACAGAAAAGATTTGTAGTGTGATCAAACACACATACACTTTTCATAAGAAGGAACTCATGAACAGAAGAATGCACACTTACCAAGCATACAGCAGCAGAATCAAATTTTCTTCTTAACTACTTACTCTAGCTGCCACTCAGTAATATTCTGATAGCTTAACTTGGCATTGAACATCCTCAGCAATTTTACTATGACATTTTCTTTCAAAATTCTTTGTGAAAAAGGTTTCCTTCTCAAGTCTTACCTCTTTCATCCTGTAAGACATTCATCAGCCTACAAGGGATATCCTCTACCATAAAATTGATGGCCCAAATTAGGACTCTTTTAAGAGTGAAAAAAAAGTCAGAATAATCAAAGCAGGCACACACCTGGAATGTTCTGGGTGTCTGAACAAGCCTGTGGCAATATTGAAATTAAATATTTGTATTTTACAGCTCCACCTTCATTTAGCTTTCCACAGTCCAGTTCTTCTCAGAGTGCTACTCTGAACATTAAGTGTTTAGTTGACTTCTTTAGGATTATGCTAAGTTATTTTGACACCTCAGCTGTTCAAATGATCTTTAAACATTGACCATATTTCTCAACTTTCTGGATTTATTTTTAATAAAGAAACCTGATACACCTACTAAAAACACAGCTTATGTTAAAACACATGCTAAGCAATGGTTAGTAATTGGATAATTTTTGAACCTCCATCACTTATACTGTAGAGTTTATTGCCTTGTTGAATATTCTTATAGCTCTAGTCATTAACTAAATAAAATTAGGTAGGCCATTGCAAGTGCCACATTCATGCTGTAAACCCTGTGTCCTTAAGTATATTGAAATCAAATTGTGTTCTTGGGAAAAACTTGGATTCTTTCCTTATTTCATCAGGAGAACAGTAGATGCAATTGGATCATTTTCTTCTATTACAGTCTATCCCTACATTGTACAACAGCATGCACAGTGTGGCTATTTTTTCTGTTTGATTCTGCTCTGGCTTCTCAGGGCAGCTGGGCAGCACCACCACTCTTTATGTCTTGCTAATGAATCCAAAGATGAATGTGAAAACATTAGGGTAGAAGAAACGTCAACCATCAATTCCTTCCTTCAGTATTTCTTGTAGTTTGTCCATAACCTCTCAAATTATTATTTTCTTAATTTTTGACATATTTCTTGAAACATTTGACACTTGTTTTCTTTTATTATCAAATTTCTTGATTCTTATTCTGTTTTCTCCTCACTGAAATGTGAAACATAATGTGACATAAGGAGGATGCAATGAGGCTCAGTAAGTAAAACATAATTAGGTCCCATGATGATGGCTTAGATTGGGGATGTGTGGGGCATGCCCGCCCAGATGCCTTGTATCATAAGACGTGGTTCTAGCTGGCCCCACCTCCCAGCCTTGGGACCACATGTGACCAAGATGGTGCCTGGTGGTGAACCTGGAGGCGGACCTGTGGGCCGTGACATAGATTTAGGCCGCCCCTTAGGGAGGTCCCTCGGAGCTCCACCCTGATGGACAGCTCAGGCATCAAATCCCAGCCCTTCCTAGGTGCATCTACCCCTCCCTTTCTGCCAACCTCCGACCCCTTTAAAAGAACAGCTCATTGTCACCATTAAATGAGTCTTAGAGTTGACTAGCTCCTGGACTGTCTGTGTGTCCTCCATTGAGAGGGGGGCTGGGTGGCAGTCTGTCAGCCTCTATATCCTCTTCCTGGACACGCCCGTGTGGGGTACGCTTTCCCATCTCTCCTGGCAGGGATGCTTGTACATGAGTTCGTGCAATATGGATGTGGTAAAAGACATTTGCATTTCCTAACAATTCTGTAAATCACCTGCTAAATGATTAGCCAAAACACTGGAACACTTCCTGGAATAGAGTAGATTTAAAAATAATTAATGTGTAGGAAAATAAAAAATAAGGAGAAATTAGAAATGATTATAGAGACTAAAAATAAATAGGTCAGGAGAAAATCTCTAATGACCCATTTGTCATTGGAACTCCTCCTGAACTGCACTGGTTTTGAAACATCTGTCTCTGTTTGGACAGAGACAATACAGTGTCAGTGTCAGCTGTCCATAGGTTTTTCCTCCCTGTCTGTCTTTCATCTACTTAAACTAGAAAGTTCTGAAATCAAAAAGAGCTGACTCTAGAATTTTTGAATAGGTAATGTGAAAACTCAGCTTAATCAATGACCCAGTACTGAGTAGCACATTATGAAAAGGGAATGGCATGATTTTTAAAAAGCAGAGAAAAATAGATCTAGGGGAAATATACATCTTCATTTGAGAGGGGGCCAAAAATGTTAAGGTTACATTTTGAAGGGGAAATTTAAAAGCAGAAGAGGAAAAGTTCTATGTGACTTAGAATATGAACACAATGCAGAAGCAGCAAGCCCCATTGTCAGTAAAAATCTACAGAATAAGTTAGTGAGAATGTTTAATGGTTGATGCAGAAGTGGACCTTAAGTTAAAAAATAAATTACAATGACCAGTGTGGAAATGTACATTCTCCCTGTAAGGCATGTATTTCTGGTATGAATGGAAGTGCAAAGATTAAAATCAAACCAGCAAACTAGAACTCATATCAGTGTAGATGTGACATTCTGAAAGAGACCTATTGCTATTTTCAGATCCTCAATCTTCATGATGTAGAGAAAATGTTTGATGTCTGTTATTTATTAGAGATAAACATGGTTGTAAAATTCTTTGATAACAGAATAATAGAATTTAAAAGATCTTTCATTTTGATACAAATACCCTCCTCCCTTGAAAATAAACAAATCCAGAGATTGGGCTCATATTCAGCCATTTCTAAGCGGGTACACCAAGTGAGTAATACTGTTTGTGGAGCAATTATGTCAGATACAATTCATTTTAAGGAAGGAAACAAAATTAGTAACTGTATGCAACTGACTTTGAAGATCCTGCCAAACAGAGCTTCTAAAGTTTCTGTCTTCCTGCTGCCTCAATATTGACAAGCCATCATTCTCTTTTGGTGCTTCAGAGAAAGCAAAGACCAAT
The DNA here is from genome assembly GCF_023159225.1 of Perognathus longimembris pacificus. Lineage (NCBI taxonomy): Eukaryota > Metazoa > Chordata > Mammalia > Rodentia > Heteromyidae > Perognathus > Perognathus longimembris. The sequence goes on from NC_063176.1 coordinate 38,587,904, forward strand.
TCAGATTCTTCTACACTCTCTCTTTATTTAACATATGACCACTGATTTGGATGTATAAACTTCAGTTCTATGCCTCCACACTTGCCTGTAAGCAAATATTTCCTAGGATAGACAGAGCTAATGAAAAATAACAGTCTTTATGGCTTCTTGTTCCAACCCACAATGCCTCAGGGCTGGTCCTTTACAGTCATTTACATGGAACGTCTAATGAAGGTAGGATGGTGCATTGCATTCTCATTCTGTCACATGTTGTGGTACAGATACTCTTGTTTTATAAATGTTTATTGAAACTGTCAGTTAGTAGATATTGAAAGTGGCATTTCTATTCTTTACTCCTCTGTGATTCACAAAACCTTATCCTTTGACTCATCTATATATGCTAAAATGTTTTCACACATCAAAAACAGATCTAGAAATTAAAATAAACAAGCTTATTTGTGTTCCTTTCAAAATTAGTGCAGGAAGTAGGTACAGTAAAGTGATGTGTACTGTGCCAGCCCTCTCCAGAGGGTAAAAGGAAAATAGTCAGATCCCCAGAGCCAGCCTGGCTGCTCTCCCTGGCTCTCCCCAATATACAACATGATGCTGGAGACTGCTCTGAAATCTGAAGACATTTCACCAGTCTTTATGATGTAGTCAAACAAAAATTCAGCACAAGACTATTAATTTAAGTCATCTTCTATTTTGGCAAACATTTCAGTCTTTATCCCACATTCATTCCTGTTCATTTACTTCAATTCCATCTTCTAGAACAAACTGAGTTTTGTTGCCAAATCATTCCCTTTGTTTTAGACTTTGACTAGTGAGTCTTTTCTTTCTTTTTTAAAAGTTTTTTTCCTCCCTCCCTCCCTCCCTCCCTCCCTCCCTCCCTCCCTCCCTTCCTTCCTTCCTTCCTTGCTTTACCCACCAGGGCCTGGGAGCTCTCTGAGCTTTTTGCTTAAGGGTAGCACTCTACCAGTTGAGCCAACTATTTTGCTTCCAGATTTGTTGGCAGTTAACTGGAGCTAAAAGTCAGACTTTTCTGACTGGGCTGATTTTAAATCAAGATCCTTAGCTCTCAGCCTCCAGAATAGCTAAGATTAGAGGTATATGCCACTTGTGTTTTACTTGACTCTTTTCCTGATAGCTGCATTGTTCAGCATTACCTTTGGAAAGAGCAAATACAAATTATGCCATTTGCTAAAAGTCATTCATTGCCTTCTGATTATTTTTCCATAAAAAGTGCTGTCTTAGAGAAATACAACACATTTCTGTCAGGGGCTTTTGCTTAAATCTGAACTTAAGTTTTATTTTTGTGACAGAGATTGTAGAAAAGCAGATCTTTTTTTAACATAAAAAGGAATGCCATTTCTTGTTTATCCTTGCAGCTAAGTTGGGGACAAATGAACTATCTTTGTCAATGGCATGTGCGTGGAAGAGATATAGTATTAACACTTCTCATAGGATCCACTCTCTCAGTTGAAAGAGGAAGATTCTGGAAGGATGAAGGTATTTGATGGGAAGAGACTGGATACCCAAACACCAACTAGAAGTCAGGCACCAGGGAAATCTACCTTTACTCTCCCTGCAGCAAGTTGTAAATTTTGAGAGAGTATAAACTTATGTAGTAATAAATATTGTTAGTGTTGGTACTATTTAAAAATCCTCATATAGCTTTCTTAACTTTTAGTCATAAGATTTTTTTAAAGTTAGTTTTTTGATCTCATCAAACACTTTCTTGCCACAGGACTTTCTCACATATTATTCTCACCACCCCTCCTATTACTTATCTGATGAATTCCTGTAATTTTCCAGATACCAACTTATACCTGTAATTTTTATTAGGTCTTTTTTGTCCTTAGAGGCCATTTTTTTCCTCAAAAGATATATTAACGTTTGCATCATATTGAAACTTGTAACTGTGTCTTATTATATTTAGTTTAGCACAACCTGTTGGAAATTCCACCTAATGTTAGAATTTGTGGGTCTTGATTAATGGGTGCTCAGAAAGCTCATAAACATTGATTCAGCTACTGTGAGGTGTGAAAGTTCAGAGATGAAAAAGCACTCTTGGTTGATAAAGATGAAGGTGGAGCTCTTCTTGATATTAAGATGAAATGTCTTTGTTCCAGTGTATGAAACCTTCTTTGTATTAAAGTTATACTTATATTTCTCATGAAAATGTGCAGCAGAGGTTTTTTAGTAAGTCAGCTTAAGACACAATCAGGTTTTATTATTTAATTTCATAATATGTTCCATTTTGTTGTATTTGTAAAGGATTCTAAATGACTAATTGTTCACACTTATGACCGACTTCATTGAAAGATCTTTGACATAAGAGATAGTATTTACATATTGAGGTCATTGATAATAAGAGAAAAGCCAAGATGATTCTTAAAAGGGTATCCTCTTTTGAGTTTTTTCTATGTGTGTTGTCTTCTCTCATTATTTCTTCTAGTGACTTATCACTGTGATCTTATCTATAACAAAACTTGTTCCTTTGCGAGGATAATAATAATGAGGATCATTTAAATCTTGTTTTTCACAGAAGTCAGGGAAAGGAACTCTTAGAGACTTTTTAATTAAAGTATATTTGAAAGGGTAAATCTGTATAGGTTTTTATTTAACATTTTGATTTTGAGTTAGAAAATATCAAACAAGACTTTCTATCATTTTGACCAAGACTCAATTTGCAAGCTTTTCTTTTATATGAAAAAAAGTCTTTACTTGTTATAGATTTGTGGTTAGTTTTATTTTTTATATCTATTTTTGTTTTTATTGAAATAGCATCTCTCCTCCAAATTTTATCTATTAATCCAAACTAAATAACATCAGCATTTCCATGATAATACATAACTTCTACGTCATCACATTTTTATCTTAGACATGTATTTTTATTTTCTTCCACTCAATTCAGTTATAATCTTTAACCATGATTGCAAATGGACATTTTCAGAAATGTTCATTTTTTTCAAAGCTTGAGAAGAAATAGCAGTTTCTTTCACTTTTTGTGATAAAAGCTGCCTTTGTGGAAAGTAATTTAAATCACAAACACCTACAGTGTTTAAATTATATTCTGAATAGCAGTTTGTGTTTGGAAAACTATTTATGGCATGCAATTTCATTTCTGGGATTATGACTGAAAATTGATGGACAAAATGCCAGGTGGAGCATTGTGTTTAAGAAGGGAAAAATATAAGAGAATAATGAAGCCTAAAATGAACAGACACAAAAGTCTAGATTAGTCTTTCTCAAATTAAGTAACCCATAAATCAACAAGATAGATTTTATTTTTAGTCATTACATCCTCATAGCTTCCCTGAAGTTTGAGAGATATCCACTGTTGTTGGTAAGGCCACTCAAGTGCTTACACAAAATTCAGTTCTTTCTTATTTGATACCGTTGAAACGAACATTATTTCTCTGATTAACTTATATGGGAAAGTAGAGACAAAATTTAGTCACTCCCAGGATCATTTTCTATCTTCACATGTAGTTATTACAACCTTCCAATATACTGATTTTTTAAAAAGTAGATTGTTATTCCCTTGTAAAACCTTTGTATCTCATATATTTATTCAATTTTTTTAAATTAAAATTTAATTTTAAGTAGGTGTATAATGAGGTGACACATTTAGACACAAAATTTTATCTAATTGTTCAGAAGAGGAATGTTTAGTATATGAGTTATCAATGCTAAATACTTATGAACTATGCAATGATCCTTACAAAAATTATAGAATTAATAAATAATTAACCAATAATGAAAATGATACCCATTTTGTGTAGCTATTTTAATGGCAAATGTATCCCATTCATTGCTATTATGAGTAAGTTAATCTAAAAATACCTACTATTTTGTGATATTTCTTTACTAATAAATAAAGCAAATTTCCTTATTCTAGATAAACCATGGTTGAAGTGGAGCTGTGGCTCAAGTGGCAGAGTGCCAGCCTTGAGCATAAAAGCTCAGAGATCATGCCTAAGCCCTGAGTTCAAGCTCCAGGACACACACACACACACACACACACACACACACACACACACACCCTTAAAATTTTAACATTAAAATAGGTTAAACATGTAATGAAGTTCATAGAATTTTGGGTTCCTGCTCATTGATGGGATCTGTTCCTGTTGAATTTAGTAATTAATTTCATAATTATCAAACTCATTAACATTTGAGTAGAGATAATGTCAAACATTGCAATGAATGTTTCACAAATGATGATTAATTGTATGAATGAATTGCTGCTTTGGTTTTGTTATGGTTTGAGTATTCATGCATTTGAAGCTTAGTTGCCAAGGTTCAGGAAGAGATGATGTGGAAGGCTAAAATGCTGTGGATTCTTTGAAAAGTGGAACCTACTGTAAAACTTCTAGGTCATTGGTCCTGACATGCAGGGAAAAGATGAAAGTAGCTCTTGTGAGATCTCTGAGTTCTCATAGGAGTCAGTTGTTATAAAAGGCTGAATTTGACTTCTGAGTCTGTTTCTTCCCACATGTGCCTAGACATTTGTCATGAGGCTCTTACAGAGATGATCCTACACTATGTGCGCTTTCACCCCCCAAGCTGTGGCTTACCTACATTTTTTCCTTCTAGAAAAGGAAATATTTTATGAAAGTTGGAAGAAATGGGTATACTCTTCATTTTAGACTATTTACCTTGCACATTCCTGAATACCTAGGGTCAAAGATAGTGCTTCATGTGAGATGGTTACTTGTTGTTTTGATGTAGTTATCTTAGAGACATGAAGAATTTTAGGAGTAATTCACCAAAGTTGTTTATGTATTCATCACTTAGAGAGTCTGACAAGAAAGGGAAGACAATAGTGTAATGGATATATGTCATTTTCATTTTACATACTTGTGTGTCACTTTAATTTGCCATGTGTCAGCATTGTATTCATAATTACACAGGCACATGCACAAAAACACACGTATACTAAGGGAATTAGACATACCACCAAAGCCCTGAAACTCTGAAAATTTCAATTGAATATATGTACAAAAATGAGACTTGTTGAAGATATCAAGGATAGAAGGCACATCCTAAATTTTTATTTTATTTTATTGTCAAATTAATGTACAGAGAGGTTACAGTTTCATACATTAGGCCTTGGGTACATTTCTTGCACTGTGTGTTACCTCCTTAATTTTTATAAAACAAAAATTCATTTAGCTTTAACAGTAAGCTTCAAAGAAATATTGGAAATAAAATTAGTAAAATTCTAGGTGTGTGTTTGTGTGTGTGTTTGTGTGTCTGTGTGTGTACAAGTACTGGGACTTGATATAAGACCTGAGTGCTGTCCCTGAGATTTTTGACTCAAGAAAAGACTAGTGCTCTACCTCTTTTTTTTTTTTTTTTTTTTGCCAGTCCCGGCCTTGGACTCAGGGCCTGAGCACTGTCCCTGGCTTCTTCCCGCTCAAGGCTAGCACTCTGCCACTTGAGTCACAGCACCACTTCTGGCCATTTTCTGTATATGTGGTGCTGGGGAATTGAACCCAGGGCTTCAATTATGCGAGGCAAGCGCTCTTGTCACTAGGCCATATCCCCAGCCCAGTGCTCTACCTCTTGAACCACAGCTTCACTTCTGGCCTTTGAGTATTTACGTGGAGATAAGAGTCTCAGGGACTTTCCTGTCTGGGCTGGCTTCAAATCTTGATCCTCAGATCCTAGCCTCTGGATAAGCTAGGATTACAGCAATAAGCCACAGAAGCCCTGCCTAGTATCTATTTTAAACAAAATTATAGTAAGTTTTCAGTCAGGCCTTTATCTAGTATAAGGAAATAGGCTTCATTTATTACTAAATAATTAAACATTACCTAGTAGTAGGTATGTTTTAGATTAGCTTATTCATAACAGTGATGGTTGTTACAAATTTTGCCATTCAATTAACAGTGCAAAGTAGTATTCTTTTGATTTTTTTTATTAACTCTATAAGTTTATTTTAAGGATCATCACATAGTTCATAATTATTTATCATTTGGAAGAATAAAACATCTGTTCTCCAAACAAATGACATAGTGGCTTAGGCACACTAACTGTCCCAATTTATGAGTTTAGAGATTGAGAAACATGGCTGATACAATGATTCCAAGAAGATTTCAAAGATCTAGGCTACTTTTATTTTCTCCATAGTCTGGGAAGGTCTGTTAGAAATAGGTACATCACTTCCACATTTCAGGCAGCAGTAATATATCAATGGGGAAACACCAAGAATATGTGTCTACAGTCAGCTCTTGCAGTCTTTCTAAAATTCCTTCCAAGATATTTATTTATCCTAATTGGCAAACCTAGTCCCATGGTCATATCTAGCTCCAAAGAAAGCTTCCTCCAAAGAAAGCTGGGTAGTCTATTCTTTTGGCTGTTAATTTTAGTGGCCTGGCTAAAGTCAAATATCACTTTAATGGAAGTTGAGATAAATGAATTCTGGCTATGGATAGATTCTTGCCATAATGGAAATATACAGCATATATGTCTATGTAACAATAAAACACAACAAAGCAAAGAAAACATTCCAGATAAATGCTGTTAATTTCTGGTAACTCATTGAACTTTTTCTCTAGGTATCTATTTGTGTGCATGAAAGTGAAGTTCCCGATGAAGGAAATACTAGCTGATTTGGGGAAATGAAGGAATAAATTAAGAATTTCTCTATTCTTGGGAACACCAAAGTTTTTTTTTAAATTTCTTTATATGGGACAACAATGGTGCAGAGATGGCCAGAAAGATTTATTCCTGGAAATATTCTACACATTTGAAAGACAAGCTGTAAATTTTCCCAGTGGCTTGTCACAAATTCAACTAAATAGAAGATGCAACTAGCTTAGGCAAGAATATGGTAGAAGCCTTGAAATAAAAATAAGAGGAGAGACTGTCCACTGCCCTTCAATGACTATGAGTGGTGGAAAGAGTGGATCTCATATTGTGTTTTAAAATTTCACATGCAGGGGCTGGGAATATGGCCTAGTGGTAAAGTGCTTGCCTTGTATACATGAAGCCCTGGGTTGGATTCCTCAGCACATATATAAAAAAGTCGGAAGTGGAGCTTTTGCTCAAGTGGTAGAGTGCTAGCCTTGAGCAAAAAGAAGCCAGGGACAGTGCTCAGGCCCTGAGTTCAATCCCCAGGACTGGTGAAAAAAACTTAAAATTTCACATGCAGCCCAAGAGTTTCAAGTTTGTAACATTATGTTTAATTATACCTCTTCAAATAATATTTAGCATCCTTTGAGCTGAGGTCTTTGGGGGGGATTATTCTCATGCATTGCTGCATGTTTGGCAACCAGAGGCATTAGCTGCCTTTGTTCTTGAAGTATTTTCCCAGGATGTTTGTTTAGATAATTATCATAGAAGAAGGAAAAACCAAGGTTCAGATTTGTTTACTCTCCAGGATGATCAAGAGAATGTCTATTTCTGAGGAAAAGTTCAGGTAGATTTATGGTCTGTGTGAAAAGATTCAAGTTTCCTAAGCTTGAAATTTCTCTTACATAACTATCAAATTTGCCTCTTTCCGGTATCTGGTGAGAACTGTGCCTGTTAAAATAGCATGAAGTGAAGAGAATATGGCTACTGTTAGAAGGAATAAATCATTGCCATGAATTATAAACTGTCCATTGTCTCTGTTCTAATGTCTTCTACTGGGCAAGTACCAGGCCACTGAGGCAAGTCAAGGTATTGGTTGAAAGTATGTTAAGACCTCAGAACACTGACAGTTTTTAACAGGGCACTCACTAATATACATCGATATTTATTTAACTAACACTGTCTACATTTGTCATATTCTTTTTGAGAATATCTAAGATTGTATCTCTCCCTTCCTGATGGCAATTCTTTGAAGCAAAACTGAATTGATGCCCACAAACATCCATATTTTTGTCAACCACAGACTGACAGAGTTAGTGATATGACTTATTATGGCATGGCTATCCCATTGTCAGATTCAGTCTGACCTAATCTAATTCTATCTTTTGGGGGATGATTTAAAGATGTGAAGAGATTAGTAAATGGTTATAGAAGGTGAAAAAGTAAAGAAGACAACAGATATATGACTAAGCAGCAGGGTAAAGGTATACAGACATGCATCAAGAAGCAAGATCTTAAGCAAGTTCTTTACCACTGCCTTCCTTAGACATCTGGGGAAGCTACTAATTTCTGAGCAGTAATATGTGTTTCTATGTCCTATGAGTTTCCTTTATTCTCTCTGTAGCCTTTTAATAAAGCTTTGTGACTTAATTCAACCAAGATATGCATCTTATTCTTTATAACTGCAAGGAGACAAGAGGAGAAAGACTATATCTTTCCTGCAGTCAAGCCTAGTTATGGATTTATCTGAAATCAGATCTAACTGAACAGTGGTTCTCGTATTTCTTAGATAAAAATATTTAGAAATCTTATTTGAAAAACAGGTATTAAATCTGCTAGCAGCAGATGCTGGAAGAACATGAATTTAAACACCTTATTTATGTTGGTTCAGCATTAGGAATGATTGATCATAATGTGTTTTGGGTTTTCTACCTGTTGTACTATAGTATAGCATCTGTCTGTGAGTTAGAGATGATCTCTTTGAAGATTAATCAGTAGTGATGTTATCTCAAAAGTCTTAGAGAAATTAAAATGTGAAATGTCTATTGGTTTGTTTGACTAATAAGTTGTCAAGCTCAACTTACACCAATGAAAAACAGTGGATAATAGTAATATCTCCTCTTTTTGTTTGTTTGTTTTGTTTTTGCTAGTCCTGGGGCTTGTACTTAGGGCCTGATCACTGTACCTGGCTTCTTTTTGCTCAAGGGTAGCACTCTACCTCTTGAGCCACAGTGCCACTTGCAGCTTTTTCTGTTTATGTGGTGCTAAGGAATCGAACCCGGGGCTTCAAGCATGCTAGGCAAGCATGCTACTGCTAAGCCACATTCCATGCCTCCTATCTCCTGTTTTTTTTAATAATCTAGATTTTAGTAAACATAGTACTCAGATAAAACTCTAGCACAAATGATAAGCAGTCTACCCTAGGGAAAGAATCCCAAAAGAAGCTCTGATTGCCTGTGCTAGAGTGAACCATTCGCTTGAGGTGATAGGGAAAATGATGGCATAGCTAGCTAGTATCCTAAGTAGACTATTGTTAATTTAAAATGTAGACTGTCTCCATATAGCTAAGACTGTTTAGATGGTCATGCATCAGACAACATGCTGAAATGAAAACAAATTTTCTTGTCTCACTCTGCAGTACAGAATGAATATATGATGCAGATTAAATAGTAATAATTATAGAATGTGTCCAATGAGAAACACGTGTCTGTCTCCTTAGCACATGTATGTGTTTGTGTGTGTGTGTGTGTGTGTGTGTGTATACAAACTTTGATTCTGGATCTCTTAACTTTAATTTTAATAATCCAAGTTTTAATATTCTTATATTTAGCCAGAACTTTGTTTTCCAAAAATTTTATTGTAAATGTTTAAGTGTTTGTAGAGACATAAAATGTTTGGGGACAGTATATTTTTAATTTTGGCACACGTAATCTGCTCTTATATGATTTGCAAAGTTGATATCTTTAAATTTTTGAGACTTTCTACAGCTTGGAAATTTAACTCTAATTAAATATTCCCAGTTTTTATATAGCAAGGAGATTATTTTTGAATAATATTATCCAACACACAAACACACACAGCTGCCTTGTTATGAGCTACTCTATAAATTAAGATGAACCGAAAAATGTCTCCATTTTATATCATCACAACTTTCTAATTTCCATTTTAATCTCTATGTTAGGCAGAGTAGAAGAGTATGGTTTACAATTTAAGCCAACGTAGAGGTGTCATCCCATGTACCTCAGAACTTCCCAGTCTGAAACAGTTTTTAACAAATATAGCGTATTTTTGTTAAATAAATTCTCAATGGTTCTTCTTGCATTTCAACTGAAATAGAAGATAAACGTGGTATTAAGTGGGTACTTTCTTTTGGCACAACAAATGGGATTGTGCTCTTGAATTTATAAGCAATCATAATCATCGGACCTAGTTTCTTATTTGAGGCCAGTCCCTGGTCTGTTCTGAGAGAATTTGTGCTGGCATCTCCATTGGTTTAGCAATGTTCTGTCCTATCTACTTGTTGGAGATCCTTAAAGACTTGAATTCACCTTCGGTTTTGCTGGCATTAAAGCTCTCCAAGTTTTAATCTGATAGCAAGTTTAGTCCACCAACCATGTAGCTATGCTAACTTATGTCAAAGAAATCTTCTAGCTTTCTTCTTAGTGTTTTCCCTACAAGACAATCAGGAATTTCTGAATCAATTCCTGACCACAGTAAAGCATATCCCGGCTTTCTCTGTGCCCAGATTCCAATAACACAAGCCAACTACTCACTAGCTGCTTGTCTATTAAGACAGATCACGTTTTGGTGAAGGGCCCCCTCTCACCTCCTCTCCCCTGATTTCCAAAGGTGAAACCAGATATCTGGCTCCTGTTTCTCCTTAATCTTTCTGGATGTACTGTTTTACCATTGCTTTCCTACTTTCCTACTTCTTGGCCAGAAGTTTGGCCCACATTGTATCAGTGGACTGATCTACTATGACTTCAGGGTGAGAACTCATCCCACATCTAGGCACAATCTGGGCATACCTGGACCTGAAGCAGGCTCCATCCCACATGATAGCATCTTTGGTGATACAGAGGTTTAAACAATTCACAAGGCTCAATATAATAAATTACGATTGGTAGGTAATAGAAAGTGGATCTAAATACTATCTACCAACATATAGCTTTCCATATTCAAGTGAGTACAGAACAGGTTTTAAGCCAGGCTGCTCTTGATACAAGGTAGCCATGTGATAGGAAGGTGGCAAAGGCCTAGAATAAGGAAGTAAAGGATAAGAGGAAATGACATGAGTAAATTTTTTTTTTTTGGCCAGTTCTGGACCTTGGACTCAGGGCCTGAGCACTGTCCCTGGTTTCTTTTTGCTCAAGGCTAGCACTCTGCCACTTGAGCCATAGCACCACTTCTGGCCATTTTCTATATATGTGGAGCTGGGGAATCGAACCCAGGGCTTCATGTATATGAGGCAAGCGCTGTTGCCACTAGGCCATATCCCCAGCCCCATGAGTAAATTTTATTCTTCATGCTTCATCAAGATACGGTGCTGGAAATGACTGATGACTCCTCAAATTTAATATTTTTTTAAAAAAATTATTTTTCTTTGTTGTCAAAGTAAAGTACAGAGGGGTTACAGTTTCATATGAAAGGCAATGAGTACATTTCTTATTCAACTTGTTAAATTTAATATTCTTAAAAATCTAACAGTTGTCTTCTTTTACTAATAAGTCCACAGTCTTTAGGTTATCTAGAAAGGAAGATCATTTCAGCACGTTGAGTGTATCCAATTTCCAGGAAAATATATGTGGAATTTGTCTTTTATTGTGAGCTCTGAAGTTAATTTCCTACCTTTGTTTATTCTCTAAAAGTGTACTTTCCTAACCAACTTCAAAATGAATGATATTATGTCTGTTCTAACTATGAGTTTGATAGAGTGACTATAATTTAAGTCAAAACCTATGCTTCCTGCTTCTTTTCACTTACCTCATGCTATTGTTCTTCATAGTGATTTTGAAAACTTTTCTATTGTAACTGCTCTTTTTTACTTTTTTTTTTTTTGCCATTCCTGGGGCTTGAATTTAGGGTGTGGGTGCTGTCTCTGAGCTTTAGTGCTCAAAGCTGGTGGTCTACCACTTGGGTCACACCTCAAATCTGGCCTTTTTGTGGTTAATTGGAACTATGAGTCTCATGGACTTTCCTGCCTGTGCTGGTTTCAAACCATGATTCTCAGATCTCAGTCTCCTGAGTACCTAGAATTATAGTGTGAGCCAGTGGTGCCTAATATATATAACTGCTCACTTTAAAAAATTCTTGTTCTAACTAATTTCACGTATAATATACCAAGTGTTCCACAAAACCTCTCTTCCAAAATATAAAACATAAAAAAGTGATAAAAGCCAATTAGGTTCCTATGTCATATGGCTATAATCCTAGCTATTTAAAAGACTGACACCTGGATCATGGAAATTTGAAGATAGCTCTGGCAGAAAAGCCTGAAAGACTTCATCTCTCCATCTCCAACTAACAAAATGCTGTCCTGGAGGCCTGTTTCAAGTGATAGAGCCCTGGCCATGAGTAAGAAAGCCACCATTCAGTGAGCACAAGGATCTGAGAGAGTGACAGTGAGAGAGAGAGAAAGAGAGAGAGAGTGACAGTGAGAGAGAAAGAGAGAGGGGGGAGGGATCAAGTCCTTGTGCCAGGAAGAAAGAAAAATAAATAAAAAGAAAAAAAGGAAACCAATTTAAATCTCCTCTATTAGCATATTTTAATTTTAATCATATTTACTCTCTGTTTTAGTTAATGTAACTGCTTTAAAAGAGGTGGAATGTCAGATAGATTCTAAAAAAATAACAGATTAGAAATCAAATTGGAAGGTGTGTGTGTATTTTGTATCTACTTTTCCAGTCTGAGCCTTTATTATGTTTTTTTATGATCCATGCTAACTTACTCTGCAGCACATGTTCTCTTAAAAGTGTCCATCAATTGCTTTCAGTGAAATAAAATTAGTACAGCCAATACAGAATGAGAGATAATTTGGTGTAGAAAAATTGTCATTTTCCCCACTTAGCTATATATGTAGCCTTTTCCTCTACTTGTGGAGACATCAAAACAGGTTGAAATTGACCTTGTCAACCTTTATTTAAAAAAATATCAGCGTACAGACTGAAGTCTGAAAATACAAAACCCTTGCATTTTGGTGAAAATAATGAATAAAGGAAGGGACACAAGGAACTTGATTAAGCACCCCTTAGCCAAATCTGTGCAAATAAATTTGTCTTCCCAATGGTCATCTGGAGATGACATGATCACAAATAAAATTCTTTCTGTGCAAGTTCAATTTTTTTTTGTTTAACAAACTAGTTGAATAAAGCATTCTTTGTGTCCAGCATCGCAACATAGATGGAAAGATATGCAGATATTGACAACTGTTAGTGGTCTCAGCAAAGGAGCATGGATGGGTTTTATAATCACCACAAGCCTTGTTCACGTAAGTTTGAATGAAGCAGAATAGAAATACAGAGGAGAAAAGCCTCTGAACTGAACAGAGTAGAAAACATGAAAATTTTCTCCCTACTTCCAACTTACTCTGTCTTCTGTGACCCCTCTTCTGCTAACCTTCTTTTTTTCTTATTTATACATGGCTCCTGTCCTTTCCTTCAGTCCTTGTTCTCTGTCCTGTTCTTTCTATCGCATCATAGATAAACCAGCTGAGCTTCATTCATATCTTCCTTCCCACCACATCATAGATAACACAGCTGAGCTTACAGCTTAGATTTCATAAGTTATCCGAAGGTATATCTCACTGCTCATTTATACCACAAGTAAAAATTAGTATCTATTAAATAATCTGGAGGTTATCAACTGTCTAGAAGTATAGGATTGACTTTTGGATGAAGGGGTTCTTGAGGTAAGCTTTATTATGTGGTTTCATATCAATAGAGGAACTAGAACTTTGTTGCATGCAATGATTGATATTCTTTGTTTTTTTGTTAGGACAGTGTAAATGATTCAAATCAAAATACCAACTAAATGTATATACTCAATCAAGCAGAACTTTTGAAGGACACACACACACACAGACACACAGACACACACACACACACAAATATAAAATTGCATTTTTCCCAAAGAAACTTTGAGTCTCTTTGAACACATTACTGATATTGAACTATATATTGAACTATATATTGAGTAGTTTTCTTAGTTATCATTGTCGGTATTTTTATTTCTAGAGTCAGTATATAACTTTCTTTAATCCAAAATTTTATTGTAAATAGTGTGCTGAAGGAATTTGGTATAAGGAAGAATAGGTTGGTGTTTCTAGCAATTCATGAAAATTTTATGCTGTAAATTCTTCATTTTTCATTACTTACAAACATGTAGTTGTGTTAAAATTGGTAATGTGTTGTATGCTACTTAAAAAATGACTAGTGACAGTCAAATCAGAAAATCCATTGTGGACCTGTATTAGTCATCTCCATTAAAAACTGGTCAATTTAGGAAATAATAAAAAAAATGTAGATTCTGATTAACCAAGTTAACTAATGACAATGTGCAAATGTTTTTTTCTGTCCACCGTTTATCTTAGCATCACTTAGACTTGGGTTCAGAGATTTGAATATTTGGAAGCAGTTAAAAGAATTCATGTGTGAAATAGTGTGTGTTTTATAGTGAGTATAAAATTGGGTTTAGCTATGACACAGAATTTAAACACTTTGTAATATTATTACTAAGGTAACAGAAGAACCAAAGAAAAATTATTTCAGGTATTTATTTTTTGCCTTGTCTTTTTATGCCATCTAACTAACTAGGATTCATCCAATACTCAAACTATAAATAGAAAAAATATAGTAACCTTTTGAATATCAATTTGTTCATCTTCAAATAATTATCACTGGCATAATAAAGACAATGCCTTAAGTTTAACTTTGTCTTTAATTAAGGTGCCTTTCTAATAGCAGTGATAAAATGTGCGTTTCAGAAATCTCATCTTCCTTCTTGATGACTTCTGTCACTAATTTTGTCTTTCAATTATTAAAATTTAGAATAGATAGATTTCATGCTCTTACACTTTTTGAGTTTTGAGTTGATTTGATTCTCATTTTGCTGACTCTGGATTTTTTGTTTTGTTTTTCTGTGTGGGATATTCAATTCTAAAGTAAGCAGGGTGACTCACAAGGAATAGGGATAGTGATATGGAAAGAAAAAGATATAAAATACATCACTTCTGTTTCTTTTAATTTTCTTTTCTATATTTTTGTTGCAATATTTTAAATTTTGTTTCACTTTGAATAAACAATAAACACTTTTCAGTGAACAATCATGAATGATCAATACTTCTTTCTGGGTTAAAATGATAAACAAATGGTAATTCTTATCATTTCCCTATCAATTTTATACTTATCTAATTTGATTTCTACTATGAGCTAAAACAACCAGCCTCAATTTGCAGTTGAGAAAACTGACAGAGTGAAAGTGAATCTATTCAGGTCACTGAGCTAATTGTTCTAGTCAGGGAAAGTTAAATCTAAAACGTCTCCCCACATAGTTTTAAAATATTTTATTTTACAGCCTTCCAGAACTCTGTTCACAGTGTAATATTTTAGCATACGGAATGATGTATGCATTAATTGGATTCAGCAAGATATAAACATAAGGCAAGGTCAAATCTATCTATCTCTCTGTCTGTCTGTCTATCACCTATTTAAGTCACACAGTTGTCTGTTGATTCTTCCTTATCCATCCCTGGCAATACCTTGGAGTTTGTGTGATCTCCTACCATGTTCAAGTAACTTAAGATCTAAGTGAAGTGAGCCAGACAAAAAGAAACATGGACTCTATGGTCTCCCTCATAGGGAATAATTAGCACAGGTTTAGGCTAGTCACAGCAGAGGATCACAAGAGCCCAATAGCTATACCCTTATGAACACATAAGATGATGCTAAGCGAAATGAACTCCATATTATAGAAACAATTGTTATATCACTGTTGTAATTACTTTCAACTCATGATGTGAAACTGTAGTTTCTATTATTGATGACCCTCTTGTATCCCCTTCCTGTGGTTGTACCTGCACTATCACTGTATCTTATCTGAGTACATAGGAAACCGTGTATACTGGTATTAGAACTAGGAAACTGAAAGGGAATACCAAAATCGAGAGACACAGGGTAAAAAGACAAATGACTACAAAAGCAAAACTTGCAAGACCGTTTGGTGTAAATGAACTGAACAACTCATGGGGGGAAAGGGGAAGGGGGAGGGAGGAATGAGGGAGGAGGTAACAAACAGTACAAGAAATGTATCCAATGCCTAATGTATGAAACTGTAACCTCTCTGTGCATCAGTTTGACAATAAAAATGTAAAAAAAAAAGATCTTGGACTAGATATTAAAATACATTACCAACATTTCTGTCTTTAGCCCAAGATGGTAGTACATATCTGTAATCTCAGCTTCTCAGGAGACAGATGTAGATACCAGTCCAAGCAAGATTAATGAGTTACTACCTGAAAGCCAAGCAAAAAAGTGGAATGCAACAGCAATACTAACAAGGCAATATGTTCGAAATTAACTGTACAACTTGAGGTGGGGAAGGGAGAACTAGGGGAGAGGAGAGGCAGGAGAAAAATGAGGGAGGGGGTTACAAGTATGACAAGAAGTGTACTCAATACCTTACATATGTAACTGTAACCCCTCTGTACATCACCTTGACAATAAAATTAAAAATTAAAAAAAAAGTGGAGTAAAGGGGTATGGCTCAAGTGAAAAAGAACTTGCCTAGCATATACAAGGTCCTAGGTTCGTTCAATCCCCAGTACTACAACCATTGTTTCATTTATTCAGTTCAAAATTTTACCCTTCCACACTATAGGCCTACCTTATATGCAAGTCACAGAGAATTAGAAGGCATTACAAACAAAAAATAGTTCAATGGTAAACATATTATGAGTCGAAGATTTCCAAGATCTAAGCAGAAGCCGGTCCTTAAGAAACTTCTATGCTATGGAAAAGGGAGACACCTGAGAGTAGTAAGTGAGAAATGAGGATTATAAAACGTGGTGTGAGAGTGCTAGGTCACAGCATTAAGAGCGGTTTTAGTGAGCCTTGTGGAGGAACTGATGTTTGAGAAAAGTCTTCATTAGTGTTGAGGAGCTGTCCATGCTATCCAGACGGAGCTGATGGTCCTCTAGCAGAGGATGCAGTGAAGGTCATACAGAGTCAAGTCAGGATAAGAAAGCCAGTGAGAGGCCAGGAGCTAGAATGAGGTGGATAGTGATGGAAGATAAAGTCAGGGTTGCAATTGTCAAACTAGAATTAGGAGTGTAAGGTGTGTGCTGTATGGCAACAACCTACAAACCAAAAGGAAAGAATGGGGAAGAACCAAAAAGGGAAAACCTAAAGACTGTTGTTCAAATCTGACACCTGTGGGGAAAAATGAGGAAAGGAAGCAGAATTACAGAGGAGCTACCTTAACTTTAATTCATATTCTCTGTCAAACCAATGTCCATGGCAAAGATCGCCTATAAATGGACTGTTACTCTGGGAAGGAATATCCTAAATCTAATATCTCCACCATAAGCAAGACATTGTCTTGGGACTGCCTAAAAAGAGTGTGGCCTGATGTGCTGTAGCAGATTCTGAAAGCATTTCCCCTGGTGTTATGAGCTAAGTGTATTCCAAACAGCTGAATGTCAAGTTATTTCTTGGAGCAAAATCTGTGCAGCACGTCTTCTTATCTGCTGTGAGCCCATAGGTTACTTTGTGGCTATAATTTTTAGTATGACAAACAGGAGTCTGACCAATGGAATAGAATTGAAGACCCAGAAATGAACCCACCGACCTATGCCCACCTAATATTTGATAAGGGAGTCAAAATCCAAGATGGAACAAAGACTGCCTCTTATGGTGCTGGCAGAATTTGCTGTTCATATGTAGAAAACTGAAGTTGGACCTGTATATATCACCCTGCACCAGAATCAACTCCAAATGCATCAAAGCCCTCAACGAAAGATCAGATACCCTGAAAACAGTACAGGAAGAAATAGGGGAAACACTAGGGTTCCTTGGTATAGGTCAAATATTTCTTAATAAAGTCCCAGAAACATGACAAATCAAAGGCTGGACAAATAGGTTTGCATTAAACTGCAGAGCTTCTGCATGGCAAAGGACATAGGCAGCAAGACAAATTGAAAGCCCACACATTGGGAGAAGATCTTCACTAGCCATATAATAGACAAAGCCTCATATCTAAAATATGCCTAGAGCTCAAAAAGCTAACTCCCCCCCCGCAAAAAAAAATCCTCAAAGAAACAACCACCCCATTAACAAATGGGCTAAAGACCTAAAGAGAGACTTCTCTGAAGAGGATATAAGAATGGCCAACATGAAGAAATACTCAATTTCTCGGACGATAAAAGAAATTAAAATCAAAACAACATTGGAATTCCATCTCACCACAGTTAGAATGGCCATTATCAAGAAATCTAATAACAACAAATGCTAGCAGGGATGTGACCAAAAGGGAATGTTACTATGCTGTTGGTGGGAGTGTAAACTTGTTCAACCACTCTGGAAAGCAGTACAGAGTTTCCTCAAAAGACTAAACAAAAAACTCCCCTATGACCCAGAAATACCACTCCTGGGTATTTACTCAAATGACCACAAACAAGGCCACACTATAGCTACTAGAACAACCATTTTAATTGCAGCAGTATTTACCATAGCTCAGATATGGAACCAAACCAGATGCCCATCATAGATGAATGGGTCCAAGAAAATGTGGTATATATACATGATGGGATTCTATGTCTCCATCAGAAAAAATGCTCCATTCATAAGGAAATGGAAAGACCTGGAAAAAATACATAAAATGAAGCAAGCCAGGCCCAAAGAAGCACAGGTTGCATGGTTTCCCTCATTTGTAATAACTAGAATATATCTATGGAGGCTGGGAATATGGCCTAGTGGCAAGAGTGCTTGCCTTGTATACATGCAGCCCTGGTTCGGTTCCTCAGCACCACATATATAGAAAAAGTCCAGAAGTGGCACTGTGGCTCAAGTGGTAAAATGCTAGCCTTGAGCCAAAAAAAAAAAAAAAAAAAAAAGGAAGCCAGGGACAGTCAGGCCCTGAGTTCAAGCCCCAGGACTGACAAAAAAAAAGACTATAAAATAGAATGTATCTATGATATTCTTAGCAGAAGATCACAATAGCCCAATCACTAGGTGCATATGAGCATATATAATGAAGCATATCAAATTGAACTCCAAGAATTGGAAAAAGCGGTTTTTATTATGTAGTTTGCAGTTATTTCTATTTTTGTTTATTTTTCTGTACCCTTTGTCCTGAATGTAAGTTTTTCTGATCCAGATAAGGGAACAGTTATCACAGAAATAGCAGGACAAAGGAGGAACTAACACAACAATGAAACTCACTAGACACTAAGATGGAAATGAACTTTATAACTTAGCAGTGAGGGATGTGGGGCATGATAAGTGGGGGAAAATGAGGGAGGGGGTAACAATGTTCAAAAACATGTACTCATTACCTTCTTTATGTAACCCTAATTCCCCTGTTCATCACCTTTACAATAAATAACAATAATAAATGGAGTCTGAACAGAATAGTACATTATCAGACATACATTGGAAAGAGTCTCCTTAACTGTGTGTTCAACAATTTACCATTCTTATGATAAAATATTAGTGATTAAAGAAAAGGGAACGAGGTTTATTTGGCTCATGATTTCAGAGGCTTCTTGCATGGTTGGCTTATTCCATTAATTTTAGGCCTGTGATTAGGAAGGAAGAACATTATGATGGCTGGAGAATCTAGTGGAGGAGTCTAGTCACCTGATGGTAGCCAAGAAGTACAAGTATGGAGAGTCAAGGAAAAAAATCCATCCTACAAAATCATCCACCTTTTCTTATATCACTTTTCTTTACTTGTTGTGTACTGTTTGCAGTTATGTCTTCCTTTCTTTTATTTTTTGTTGTTCCTTTGCTTTCTTCCCTGTTAAAGCATTTATTTCTATACACTTTGCTTTGTATATGTTTATCTGATTTTGGATTTACAGAAAGGGTAGGACAAAGGGTAAACCAACATAACAGTGATACTCACTTTACAACGTGGTGAGAAGAGAATCAGGGAGGGGGTGGGAAATTGGTGAAAAGGAGGGAAGGAATAACAGTTTAAAAAGAAATGTACTCATGACCTTACCTATGTAATGGTAACCCCTCTGTACATCACCTTTACAATAAAAAGTTTTTAAAAGGAACAAAAAACAACATCACTCACCTGAGTGACCTACTTTCTTTACACAAGCCACACCTCCTAAAGGTCAGGGCATATTCTAATAGTGTCACAGGAAAGTAACAAAGACTTTCTAAAGTGTTCTCTGCAGGAGCATTTGGGATCTAAACCCAAACTGCTGTGTCAAGAATAGACTACAACAGATATGGGTCAAAGCAGAGAGGAAGTTAATGAAATAATCCGTAAGAAATGATGAAGGCGTGCACTTAGTGGTGGTAGAGACAGTAAAAAAAAAAAAGTCATGTTCTAGACAAACAGTATCATCACACATTTGCTCTTTGATTCTACTGGGTTCTTATCTTAATTGTTTCACATCTTCTGGTACTAAAACCAAGGGCTAAAGAGATATAATGACCATAAAAATCTCATTTGATTGTTGGGACTGTAATCTGGTGTGATTTGTTCTGTGGGTGAGAAATGTCCAATGATATACTTGGTATTCTTCATTTGGGATTTTTCTTTTCATGGACGTTTTAAGATCCCACCACTGAGATTTTCCAACTACATTTTCCTACAGGGGTTAAAAAAATCTCTGTTTTCCTATGTATAGGATCTGATCTTAATTGTGAGATTGTTTAGGGGAATAAAAGAAGATAGAGGGGGTAAGTATAATTAATGATATTAGAACATATTGTGTCGGTGTATAAAAAGGGTATAAGGAGTCCCAGGGAAAAAGGGGAGCAGGGAGGATAAGAGAGAGCAACAGAGAGGTTTTTGACTAAATTGTAAGTTATGCACATTAAATAACATAGGGAAAACCCTTTGTATAGCTAATATACAATAGAAAAATTCTGAGAAATGAATGAGAGGCAAGTAAAATATATTTTGTTGGGGGAGGTGTCATCAAGAGGAGGAAGGGCCAATAGAGAGGGTGAATATAATTGAAATAGTTTAGAACTATGCAAGAAAATAGAATATTTAAAACCTTTGGAATTGTTTTTAGGAGGGAAAGGAGAATTATAGAAGGGACGTGGTTGATGAGTATATTGTATGTTCAGAAATATCACAACAAAACCTCCCTTGTACAACTAACATAGAATAATAAAAATCATTGTTGAAGAAGTTTAGTATCCATCTACTTATAGTAATTTATTTACTACTGAATTCACACAATACATTGCCCAATGGAACTGTCTGAATGGGACTTTCTTGAAAAGAATCCTTTCAGTGCAACTCAAAATCCCACAATAAGGTTACCCATGTCTCAGGGGAATCATCAATATTCATTGCCACATGCATGAAGTATAGTTTAATAAGTATCATTTTCTTCTGGAGTTATCTATTTTCCTCTTACTTTAGTCTTGACTTTGGCCCTTTAACCTGTGAGTCATATACCAGACTGTGAATTCTCAGCATTACAAAGGATGCCAGCTGAATTCTTCAGGCAGTTTTCTCTGAGTATCTCTCAGTTAATGTAGTAGAGTTGAAAATCCACCCCAATTCTCCATTTATCCCTATATCTACACCCTTTTCAGCACAACTTTGAACTTATCAAAGGACAGGATACATTTCTCCTTCTTTCCCTTTCCCACCTCCTCTGTCTTCTTCATTGAACTAATGATCAAAGCCAGGGCTTTGTGAATGCCATGTCTATGCTCTAATAGTGAGCTTTGTCCCCAGTCTCAGAGTCCATTTCTCAATTCTTAAATATAAACTTACATCTGAACTGACAAAAACAATATGAGGCCAATTCCAAGTGTCAATGCTCATTTCCATTTTCCCTTTTGGGAATATCATCAACCCTGAATGTGAACAAGCATATGACAGCTTCTGGAGTGTGAAAGACCACCTGGAATTGGAATGAGCCACCTCACTATAAGACTCAGTAGAGAAATATTTCCCATCTAGCAAGAAGCTTGAGTTCAGCCAAGATTAGCCAGTTGAGTACAGCTCTCCCTGTCAAATGAAAAATTAGGAACCAAATTAATAGTATTAGCCAACAAGTTTTGGGCTGACTTGTTGTATAAGAAAAAAAATTAATCAGTAGCCTTGGGTTTTGCTGAAGAAAATAACTACACTGTGTTAGGGGGAAAGACAATATAATAGGGCTGATTTTTTTCAATGTACATTTATTTCATAAACAACAGAAATTGAATACTGATAAGTAATATCCCAGCTGTTTGTAAATTACTTCACAGTCAGCGAGTTTAAGAATTCACCAAGCCTGTCAGTGGTGGCTCATACCTGTAATCCTAGCTACTCAGGAGTCTGAGATCTAAGGATCATGGTTCTTAGCCAACCCTGGCAGGAAAGTCCATGAAACTCTTACCTCCATTTAACCACCAGAAAATCAAAAGTGGCGCTGTGGCGCACATGGTAGAACACTAGCCTTGAGTTGAAGAGGTCAGGGACAGCACCCCCACCCAGAGTTCAAGCCTCCAAAAGAATTCACCAAAATGATTCTCGGTGATTACCAGTTAAATTCGCCAATGATGGATCAATATTTCTTCCTGTAATGCCCAGGCATTAAATAAACATTATTCTCAGTGTCAAGGATTCAACCAGAAGTAAAATAAGAGGTAAAGTTTTCCTTTAGGACCTTTTTATAAAAATGCATTAAAAATGCATGCACTCAATACTTTACTCCTCTGTACATCACCTTTACAGTAAAATAAAATAATTTTTTTAAGAGAGAAAAAAATGCATGAAACATGTATCATGCATGCTTTAACCTTGAAGAGGCAGCAAGGTTCAAGAAATGTAGACCTCAGAATCCTAGAGAATGAATCTTTCACTCATTGACAATCTGTACAAGTTATTTAGCCTCTTTCCATCTCTCTCTCTTTCTCTCCCCCTCTCATTTTTTTTGTGACAGTGTCAGGGCTTGAACGCAGATCGCCCTACTCTTGGCAGGTGGTTTGCTCGTGGCTGCTAATTTATGACTTTATCATTCCAGCCTGGCATTTTGCTGGTTAATTGGAGATAAAGTCATAGATATTTCTGCACTGGTTGGTTTTGAATCAAGATCTTCAAGGCCACAACTTCCTAAATAGCTAGGACTGAGGTGTGAACCACCAGCACTCAGCTAATGGATTTAGATTCTTATTTCCTTTACTCTAAAGTAGAAATAAAGTAGTACCTCTTCTTTGTTGTGTGGATCAAATGTGATATGTCTAAAACACTAGAAATAGCGGCTGGATTAGCATATGAACCTGATAAATACTAGGTATTTTTTTTTACTACTAATGTGCTGTGTATCTCAGCAAAGGACATAAAGTGGCTATAATTTTTAAAAAGTCAAAATATCTAGCTTTTTAGAATTTCCAAACCTATATAAAAGATGAAGTACCAAATGTAGCGAGATTTAGAAGAAATTATTGCTTTTTTTTTCCAAGTGTTATTTGGTTAACTGTACCAAACCCTGAGCTTCTAATTCTTCATTTTCAGGTCTGGAAATAGCTACATGAAAGCCTCAAAGAAAAAAAATGTATATATATTGTTTTGTATTTTATTGTCTTTAGTTATAAAATAAATTACCCATAAAAATCAAATTTATTGCCATTAATTATCATCTTTAATACATTAGGTGAAAGCTGTTAGCACCCTATCATTCCATTTATACTCACAAATTTGCATTTTGTTATGAATTATTTTATTGGACAACTAGATTTCTTGTCAGTTAATCTAATATTGATGTGGTTCTACATCAGTAATTTTCAATTAATGGTGCCTTCCATTCAGTGCAGTCAAAGTAATTATTCTAATAATAACCAAGGGTAATGTCCATAAGAATGGAGAGTTATACAAAGTCTGGAGATACAAAACATCCAATACTGAATATTAATTGTGAATATCTCATAAAATGATCTGTGAACCTACGGAATGAATAGTTTCTAAATGAAAAAAGTATGAAGAGAGTGTCTTGTTAAATTATTCATATATTGTTAGGAACTTACAAGATGAAAAAGAACTAACTTTTCAGTTTCAACTGGGTTAACTATACGTCTTTAGCATAGATAGAAAAGCAGGCAAGAATAACAAATGTTTCTCTTTCACAATTTTTTTAATGTGAACAATGATTTCCTGCAGTTATGATTTTCAGCTCAGGGTTGTATTCACATAATTTCAAATCTTATTAATATAGTGGTATGACAGAACAAGTGTCATTCCTGGCAGCACTTCGTCATTGATTAATCTGAGTTGGCTAAATGATTTTGTGAAGTATAAAAGCCACTATCATTCAGATAATGCTTGCTAAGTTTTTATATGACTTACATAACCTTTCTATTTAAATTTTGTGACAATATAGGGGAAAATGTGGTGAATATTTTATCTTTCCATCTACAATAACTGTGACTACTTCATGACTTGAAAATCTAATAGACTGTGCAATTTCTTCCTACTGGGACAACACTAAAGAAAGCTCATGAAATATTGTCCTATCAGACTGAGGAACTCCTGCTACAGTACTTAACTAATGTTGTCTTCTAGGACCTAAATGTATAGCTTGCTATTTTAATAAAGATATATTGGTATAATTTGTTAATGAATAAGAAAAAATTAAACATCTGTAGTAGATCGATTTTTTAGTACTCTCTTGCTTTATAATGCCTCCTTTCTGGAATTTATTTCTATTTCCTGAGACCTTAAAGAAATAACATTCTGCAGTCATAATATTTGAAAGTGTTCATTGTTTCCTAGAATCTTTTATTTCCCAGATGCTATTACCACTAACTTCTGCTGGAGGCTGGGGAAAGGCAAAGTCCAATGAGTGGCCTTGCATGGGAACTCTAGTCCTACCTGTCATCAGAGTCATCTCAGTGGATAACTCCACAGAGAATGAATGAGCTGGGGATGTGATAGAACTTGGAACAAAAGAAAAAACAAACAAAACACATGGGAAGCATGTATTTTAGATTATCATTTATCTCAATGACTTTTCAGATTGCAGCCAAAAGTCTGTATACCAGTGTATCATAATATACCTTAGTTTACAAACCAGATTTCTGTCTCATCAATGTAACCATCTGTTTCTTCCTCCAGCCTTCTTTGCTTTTAATCATATAATCACATTCAATTGTGTTCTCTTTATTCCTAAGTTCTACCCTCAGAATAATCTGAATATTCACATAAAATCATTCATCTATCCATCCATTCATTCTTTTTAAATTTAATTTTATTGTCAAAATGATCTACAAAGGATTTATAGTTACATATGTAAGGTAGTGAGTACATTTCTTGTCATACTTGATACCCCCTCCATTCATTCTTATAGTCACTTTTTTATTATATTGAGGTAAATGAGGATAACAAAGGTAAAGCCTTTTAGAACGAGTGTAAACCTTAAGGAACACAAATAGAGAGAAGTTAGGCCCAAACATATATAAGTCTGAAATGAGATCAAGAAAACAAGAAGAACATAAACTGAAACTAGGTGTTGTTTTTTTAAAAATAATCATTTATTGTCAAAGTGATGTACAGAGGGGTTACAGTTTCATACATAAGGCAGTGGGTACATTTCTTGTACCATTTGTTACCTCCTCATATATATATATATATATTTTTTAATTTTATTTTTTTACTAGTCCTGGGCTTGGACTAAGGGCCGAGCACTGTCCCTGACTTCTTTTTGTTTTTTGCTTAAGGCTAGCACTCTACCACTTGAGCCACAGCACCACTTCTGGCTTTTTCTATGCATGTGGTGCTGAGGAATTGAACCCAGGGCTTATGTATACGAGGCAAGCACTCTTGCCACTAGACCATATTCCTAGCCCCCCTCCTCCTGTTCTTCATGTTAGAGAAACCCAGAGGAGAAGCAGCAGCAGGACCTGGGTCTAGTACATCTGACTCACAAGGTGAAAAAGGAAGCCAGGCACATGTTGTGCAATTCAGAGGCAAGCAGCTCTTGTCACTGATCCATAGAAAGCAAGTTTGATGGAATGATTGGGCACAGAGGTAAACTTTAATGACTTGGGAATGGATCAGTAGAGAAAACCCCTGGGCCTGTGTCAAGCTACTTTTATGCTTTTGACAAGTGAGTGAGGTGTGGGGACATAGAAAGAATGAACACAGATTGTCTAAAAGAGCAGAATGAAAAAAATGAAAGTTTCTCTGGGCTAGTCTAGCCCAAAGGAGAATCAGTAATGAAGCTGAAAAGGCAATCTATGGAAAAATTTCATTGAATGAAGCTGATGAGAAGCAGTATCAAGGGTCCTGGAATTAGGAAGTTACTATGAAATCACAAAAACTTTAATTGGCATGAATCCCATTTAGCAACTGTAGAATTTTATATTGATGAATAATTTTACCTAATATCATTTTCCTAGAGTGAGAAATAATTTTGGGCATAAAAATTGGAATTTTATCAGATTCTCAAATTTTGTAGAAATTGGGATGAAATATTTAAATATTATGGAAATTGGTATGATATGTAAGGTAATTTTAGAATTTTCCATTTACCTGTTGATCTGTTTGTTGGTATTTTTATAACTATTATTTAATAAAAATTACATGTCTTTCAAAAAATTCAGTTGGCTGATTTAATTTTTCTAAATTTATACTTAGGAATGAATTTAATAACAGTAGTAACTGGCTGCTTGTGGCTTAATTGAGATGTACTCTGTGCAAATAATACTCCAGTTTCAAAAGGTCATTTTGTAAATATAGGATTTAAACATTTCTTTTTTTTTTTTTTTTCTTGCCAGTCCTGGTCCTTGGACTCAGGGCCTGAGCACTGTCCCTGGCTTCTTTTTGCTCAATGCTAGTACTCTGCCACTTGAGCCACAGCGCCACTTTTGGCCATTTTCTAAATATGTGGTGCTGGGGAATTGAACCCTGGGCTTCATGTATACAAGGTAAGCACTCTTGCCACTAGGCCATATTCCCAGCCCTTAAACATTTCTTTTATCATATGTCAAATCGGTCTTGAAGTTATTACTTTGAATATTTGGGTTAAAATATGTCATTAAAATGTGTTTTACTTCCTTTTTTATTCTTTTCCTTGTATTAGGGCTTAACCCTAGGACTCATACTCACTTTACTTTCTTATTCAAGGCTAGTGCTCTATCACTTGAGTCATCTTTCCAGCCAGATTTCTTCCTGATTAATTGTAGATAGAGTCTTACAGACTCTTCTACCTTGGCTAGCTTCAAACCATAATCCCTCGGTCTTAACCTCTGAGTATTTAGGATTAAAGGAATGAGCTACCAGGTTTTACCTACTTCTTTTGTAATGTAGAAAATTCAAAATTGCATATGTGGCTCACCTTATATTTCTATCAGTTGGAATCACTCTTATAAGATTCTGTCACACCTGTTACATTGCATGTGCATTTGGGGCATAGAACGTATGCCCAACAGGTTGTCATTTATTATCACTGCATATATGTTACACAAAGACAGGAACTCAGGATTCTTTCTATGAATGGATCAAAACTGATATATTAAATCAGAAGAGAGATCTTATTCAAGTCTCTAATAGCATATACTTTTTTTGTTTTTCATGTATTATGTTTTCACATTGGTTCTAATTTTCTTCTCCCACAAGGAATCATTTTTGTTTTGGTTGATATGGTTGCCTTCATTTTATTCTACTTTGAAACCCCCTCTTAGTCTAATAATGAACTGAAGTGATATCCTTTCTTCTCCAATAAAGAGATAAACCATTTCAAGAACAAATAGCATAGAAGAGAACAACAAATGAAATCAGCTCAAGAAATGGTTTATCAGTATCTTTAAAGGTCTTAAGTCTCACATTCTCCTTTTGTAGTCCATTAAAATGTCCTCTGTAAACTGTACAGGCAAGTGGTTTTATTTTTTTCTATAGATCTTGTGTTTTTTAAAATTTTCCCCTATAGATCTTTGTCTTCATGATTAAGAAGAACCTTCTAGCAGTTCCTATTTACAACCTATTCCGGCACTACTATCTTTCAGTTTTCTCCTCTAACTTGTTTGTCCTCATAGTTTTTTGCACATAAGTTTGCTGATATGAATTATCAGTCACTGAAAGCAACAAAAGTAAACTGTCGACAGTTTCTTGTCCATTTCTGGGTCTGTTAAGTGAGCTCTGGTATTTAAAAATACTTTTTACCATGTTAGGTGTAAAGCTAATGACAGTTAGAAAGAGTATATGGATATCAGTGCCTGACTCATCATAGCTCCCTGTAGTGTCTTTGGCTTAGTTTGAGAGCTAACTCAAGGATTTTAACTGTGCTCCCAAAGTCCATCTGAGGCTTTATAAAAAGTTGAAACTCTGGCAAAGGTACTTTTCAACTAATGTTCTATAATTTCACTTGTCATAATGAA
Organism: Perognathus longimembris pacificus; assembly: GCF_023159225.1. Taxonomy (NCBI): domain Eukaryota; kingdom Metazoa; phylum Chordata; class Mammalia; order Rodentia; family Heteromyidae; genus Perognathus; species Perognathus longimembris. The sequence goes on from NC_063176.1 coordinate 38,616,022, forward strand.
ATCTTAATTGGAAATCCTCCCTAGTTTCTATATCTTTCAATACTCTTGTCAGTAATATTCTTAGAAAAGATGATAGAAAGATGTGTTTATATTATTACAGTTGATTGGAAAACCATTTGAAACCTTAGAAAATTTGCTCATTAAAAAGATTATCCTGTTGCTTTTTATGTTTTCCCCAGAGTTCTCTTTTATTAATGACATTACCAACATTCTGCTTGCTTCCAGAGCTTCCTGTATTATCTCCAATAGAGCAGCAATTGTTTTAAGTGCCTCCTTACTTTTGAAACACAGAGAAAAGTTTAGGAAAATAGTTCTCTTTCAATATGATTTTAAATTAGAAAGTGTTGTAAAATAGCATATTTTCCCCAAAGCTACAACTTACATTTAAGCAATTATACAAGAATTATGATTTCAGATTGTGTCCACCATTTAAAAATATTAAAAATATTAAAAATATAAATGTTAATAATTCTCAAGAAATTGGTATTGTATTGATGACTGTAATAACTTGTTTACATCAGAAAGTCTAGAGTTTGGCATTGATATTTCTTTGAGTATATTTCTGCTTTTCTACATGCAAAACTAATTATGGTCCATTTTTTTTCTGAAAAGATCTGGTTACTCACCTAGAAATGAATTTGACATTTAAGCAATCTTTCTACCTGCCATAGCTTCATGGAAAATCAATAATCAAATTCCAGAAACTAGGAATGTTTTACATTCCCACCAACAATGAAGAAGGGTTCCCTTTTGGTCACATCTCCTCCAACATTTATTATTGTTAGTTTGCTTGATATAGGACATTCTTACTGGGGTGAGATGGAATCTCAATGTTGTTTTGATTTTAATTTCTTTTATGGCCAGTGATGTAGAGCACGTTTTCATATGTCTCTTGGCCATTCTCATTTCCTCATCAGAGAAGTCTCTTTTTAAGTCTTTAGCCCACTTGTCGAGGGGCTATTAGGTTCTTTGTGGTTTTGTTTTGGAGGAATATAATGTTTTTAGTTCTGCATGTATTTTAGATATGAGGTCGTTGTCCATTGTATGGCTGGTAAAGATCTTCTCCCAATCTGTGGGCTTTCTGTTTATCTTGAGAGCTATGTCCCTTGCCCTGCAGAAGCTCTGCAGTTTGATGCAGTCCCATTTGTCCAACCTTTCTTTGATTTGTAGCATTTCTGCATCTTTGTTAAGGAAGTTGTGTTCTGTGCCAAGGAACCCAAGTGTTTCTCCTACTCCTTCTTATAGAGTTTTCAGGGTATCTGTTTTAATTTTGAGGTCTTTGATCCATTTGGAAATGATTTTGGTGTAGAGTGATATATAAGGATCTAGTTTTAGTTTGTTGCAAGTATTGAACCAGTTTTGCCAGCACCATTTGTTAAAGAGCCACTCTGGAAAGTGGTATGGAGATTCCTCAGAAGGCTAAACATAGAGCTCCCCTATGACCCAGCAGCCCCACTTTTGGGTATCTACCCCAAAGACCACAAACAAGAACACACTAAAGCTACCAGCACAACAATGTTCATTGCATCACAATTTGTCATAGCTAAAATATGGAACCAACCCAGATGCCCCTCAGTAGACGAATGGATCAGGAAAATGTGGTACATATACTCAATGTAATTTTATGCCTCTATCAGAAAGAATGACATTGCCCCATTCATAAGGAAATGGAAGGAATTGGAAAAAATTATACTAAGTGAAGTGAGCCAGACCCAAAGAAACATGGACTCTATGGTCTCCCTTATAAGGAATAATTAGCACTGGTTTAGGCAAGTCTCAGCATAGCATCACAAAAGCCCAATAGCTATGCCCTTATGTACACATAATATGACTCTAAGTGAAATGAACTCCATGGTATGGAAACAAGTGTTATATCACTGTTGTAATTACTTTCAACATGCCATGTGAAGCCATAGCCTTCATTGTTGATGATTCTCTTGTATCCCTTTCCTGTGGTGCCTGCACTATCACTGTATCTTATCTGAGTATATTGGCAACTGTGCATACTGGTATTAGAACTAGGAAAATGAAAGGGAATACCAAAATCAAGAGACACAGGATAAAAAGACAACCGACTACAAAAGCAATGCTTGCAAAACTGTTTGGTGTAAACCAACTGAACAACTCATGAGGGGAGTGGAAAGGGGTATGGGGGAGGGAGGAATGGGGGAGGAGCTCACAAACAGTACAAGAAATGCCTAACGTATGAAACTGTAACCTCTCTGTACATCACTTTGACAATAAAAAAATAAAAAATAAATAAAAATAAACTACTCAAAAATTGTCAAAAAAAAAACTAGGCATGTTTGCAATTTGTTGTCCACTGGTGGCTAAAACTAACAAAAATGAAAATAGACTAATTTACATATTAAGAATTTATTCTGAAATCATTCTTTAATAAATACCTTTAAAAAAGAAATTGCATCAAATGACTTTCTCTGTTAAAAAGCCACTGCATCACATTTCTATAGCATGCTTGTTCAGAATTTATTGTTCATTTCACTCCAGTGATAACCCTAGAACTTGGATTCCTGAGTACTGCCAAGCCACATAGAATACAATGATCAAAGAAACATTTTCACTTTATAAATTGTTGTGAGTTTTTATTATAGTAATAGAAAACTAAGACAATTCATTCTATGTCCCTGATGAGTCTTGAAGTATACTTACCTTTTGAAGGAATCTCTAACCACCTGTATCTAAATACTGTAAGGAAACTGATATAGAACTATAATAAACAAATTTATGTATGTAATGTGGAAAGTGAATATGTACTAGAGGGCTATTACACATAAGTTGCTCACATTTGTCTACTTAGATTATTAATTCAAACCTAACTTGCATTTATTCCTATCACTTGTAATCAGTATCAGAAGATTATGATAAATGTTCAAAATTCTAATATATGCAGGGAATACTATGACATACATTTAGATCTATTTAGCCATTATTCAGATGATCAAACTCAGTAACTTAAATTGAGGAGACTCATTTGCAAACCTATCCTTTCTTTTTTTTTTTTTTTTTTTGCCAGTCTTGGGCCTTGGACTCAGGGCCTGAGCACCGTCCCTGGCTTCTTCTCGCTCAAGGCTAGCACTCTGCCGCTTGAGCCACAGCACCGCTTCTGGCGGTTTTCTGTATATGTGGTGCTGGGGAATCGAACCTAGGGCCTCGTGTATCCGAGGCAGGCACTCTTGCCACTAGGCCATATCCCCAGCCCCATATCCTTTCTTTTTTTGTATGCTACACTGAATAAAATTTTTAAGTCAATCAGACTGAAAAAGCTAAAAGACCTTTATAGCTTAAGGTACACAGTAAGAAGTAAATAGGCTACTTATGCATGGGTGGTTCAGTGGTAGAATTCTCGCTTGCCACGAGGGAGGCCCAGGTTTGATTCCCGGCCCATGCAGTCCACTACTACACTACATTAGGGAGAGGGGGGAATGAGGGACAAGGTAACAAACAGTACAAGAAATGTATCCAATACCTAACATATTAAACTGTAACCTCTCTGTACATCAGTTTGATAATAAAAATGTAAAAATAAATAAATTAATTAAATAAATTAAAAAAGGAAATAAATAGGCTGTCTGGTAATAATAGCCACCATGTATTGAGAATTCATGGTGTACAACACGATATTCTAAGGTCTCCACTTATTTGAGCTCACTTAATGTCCATAGCATCCTGTCAGGTAGGCAGTGTTGTTACTCACATCATGTAGATGAAAAACTCAGGCACTGAGAAGGTTATCTAGTGCAAAGGCATGGAATGTTTCAGGGCCAGCTTTCAAGTGGAAATACTAAAGAACAAATTGCAAAGACAGAATGAAGACCCAGCATTCAAACTCTAGTGCCTTCACTTAAGAGTCCACACTTACACATACAAAGTCCTTGGAGTGTAGACAAGTCTCCATATAAGTGACACAGATTCAATATAGGATGTAATAAATACCCCCAAACTGTAAATTTTCCTTATTATTGTTTCTCCTTGAGATCATTTTATAGAATCGTATATGTTCTGTAAATTATGTATGAAGTATTCATCCTTGAAGAACTAGCAACTTTCTCCAGCCTGTAATAGAATTAAAAACAATACATAATACAAATGTTGGATACCTGTCAAATATTTACTTGTGAGAATCTAAGATTAAGGTTGACCTTAAACTAATAAAGAGAAGTTTAAGTCCTCTCTGTCATCAACAATATTTTAATTTTAAATTACATAACTTACTTTTTCATGATTACAAAGAATTCTCATGACATACTGTATGTTGAGTGAGTTCTAATCATGTTCCCTTGTATTTCTTCATTTTGTCTTATCTAGAAATGTATTTTTGATTTCCAAAGCCTTTTTAACACTAACACAACACTTTAGCTTTTATCTGCATTGGAAAAACTGAAGCTCACAGGCATTCTGAAACCAGGTGCCGCCCTTTGCCTACGGGCTGCTGGTTTCAAAAGAGCCTCTTTTTTTTTTTTTTTGTTTCCTCAGTCCCAGTGTATTTCTTCATTTTAGATTCTTTCTTTTCTTTTCTTTTCTCTAATATAAATATTCCCAAATTTGCTTATTTGGTGCTCGTATGTGCTTATAGTGGGGTCTTTGTACTCTTATTTTCTGAAATCTCTTAATAGATGGGCCTTGAGCATATCGTTGTCTTGCTCTACATTAGTGTCTTCCACCAGTTCACTTCCAGTCTCCCCTATTGCTTCTGTGCTAAGTCTCAAAGTAAATGTCTTTTGTGTTATGGCCATAGTTAAAACCATATGCAAGGACACAAGGTAAAAGTGGCACAAGCTTGAAGACTGAACTCACTGATATCTGCATTTTAAATCCACACTCCTAATCTTTATGTCTTCTTGGTTCCAATTTGAGTTACATCTCCAGTAGTATCCTCTGTAGTCATTATGAACATGACAAATACAATACGCCCTTGCTTAATCCTTTCCTTCCTTTTCTTTATAAAACAATTTCCTTTGACTCTTCTATACTACATAAAATGTAATAACATTATGCTCCACACTTGTCCTATAATTCCATTCTTCACTGTAACCATAGCCTTATAACTTGCAAAGGTGAGCCAAAGAAAAAGACTCATAATTTATTTAATTATTCTCACCCATCTGTGTTCATAATACTAAGTTTTTGTCTTTTATAAACACACCGTTTCTGATGTCCTATGTCTCCTTAAGAATTGATGTCTACTAGATTTGAGGCTAATTTCAGAGGCACATGCCCAAATGATTTTTTTCTTTATCGGTTCTGTTTCATTTCACTAAAGTTCTCATAGTTCCAGCATGGGCCTTTCTATAAAGAAAAAACAAGGAATTTTAAAAATTCTTTTAAGATTCAATCTTACTTATGTTACTATGCTTTGTTTGAAATCTAAACTTCAGTTACCTTTAATAAAATTATATTTTCTTCTATGGTGTCTTACATTATCCAACACACATAATAAAATATTGGTTTGGGGTATACTTTTTATTTCATGCAAATGTAAACATAGATGGACAGAGAAGTAAAGGTTTTGAAGAAACTAAGTTACACAGTTAGGGGAATGTGGGCAGGAAAAAGCTCCTCAAATCCTAGATCCTCTCTGGGAAGTGATATTCTCCCTATGGAATTTGTCACAAAAATTTTATTGTCAATAGATGCTTAGTAAAATGTATTGGGTTTCCTTTGATTTAAAATCAGGAAGGATGTCTTGGTAAAGTTTAATTTCCATTGGGAATACTTAGACAAAATCACTTCAAACCAGCTTCTGAAAACTCTGAAACAACAGAGTAATGATTCATTAATCTGCCTTCCAGATGTTGCTTATATAAAATTCATGACTGGTGAGAAAGCTTTCAATACCATGGACAGCCTCCATTACTCTGCTGTTTGAGTCACACAGTGTATTATATGAATTTAATAAAGAGCCGTTCAAAGCAAATTAGCTGAGTCCTAGATTAAAAAGAAAAAAATACTTCATTAAATCAAAATTATTTTGAATGTAATATATACATAATAATCCCCATATTTTCACTTTTTTACAAAGAAAACTTAATTTTCTGGGTAATGTAAATTTTGTGTTCACTGTTCACATATTTTAGTGTTTATATTTCCCTCCAGTTTTCCTTCCCTCTGTTCCTTCCTTTCGTTCTTTATTTCTTCCCTTCCTTCCTTCCTTCCTTCCTTCCTTCCTTCCTTCCTTCCTTCCTTCCTTCCTTCCTTCCTTCTTTCCTTCTTCCTTCCCTCCTTGCTTCTTTTATTTTTCTTCTTTTTTTCTCTCTCTCCCTTTTCTCTCATATACCCTTCCTCTACTTCCTTCATCCCTTTCTATCTACTTCCTTTCTTTCTCTCTTTCTTCCTTGGCGATGCTGTGGTTTGTGCTTTTATTAGCTGGCTGCTCTGTCTTTTGAGATTTATTTCAGCCCTTTTTTGCATTTTCTTGCATTTTCTTCCCCTGGATGAGACCCTGAACCTTCTCCTCATGCCTCTCTTGTACCTGGGATCACAGGCATATGCCATCATTCTAAGTTTTATTTTGTTGAGATGGAGGACACAGTAACATTTGTCACCCACAATTCTCTCTCTCTTTCCTGACTGGAATTATAGGTGTGAGACAATGCTTCTTGCCTTTGAAGTTTCACTTCTAAATCATTTTTTTTCCTGGAATGTATTTTTACAAAGGTTATTACTTAGAACCAATTAAAGGCTGTCAATTTGTATTGTGCTCAACTAGGAGATAAACCTCTTTATACAATATTATTCATTGTTTTGAAATGCCAATATCTCTAATGTCTTCTAGGATGTGCAGTAAGTGATGCTGGTATATTTTTATTTGTGCTATTATATTACTTGTTTATGCCATAAATTATTTTAAATATATCTAGAATATAAATTTATTATCTCCAAAAATATGACTTTATTTAGTCCTTATACATTCTTGACACATTTTAGATGTCATGTATCCCACAAATATCAAAGTGAGCTGTTTTCTTATTGAGGTTAGGTCAATTAAGTGTGCACACATTCAAGCAGTGTGCATACTATATCTAGGCATTTAAATTGTTCTACTTTTTTAGTGCCATTCCTGGGACTTGAACCCAGGGCCTGAGCCCTATGTACTTTGAGTACTTTACTTTGAATAAAATGTGATTATATTGCATGCACACAGAACTAGTATCCCTGTCATTTACAAAGACGGCAATAATATAAACATTACCTGATTGTTTTAAAGAATGAGTTTAATAATCGAGTAGAATGTTTGGAATGGTACTTGTTAATGAATTAGTTTGCCTCAATATGTGTGATTTTTATTGTCATTTATTTTTATAATTTAGAAATGCTGAACTTTCTGGGTTTGAATATTAGGAACCTAGTAAGTCTGCCCATTGGTGACAAATTTTTGATAACCCTTCTGAGTGGTGGATAAAAGCCTCAGCATGCATAAAATTATTGCTAACACATTAACAGAAGACAAAAGAGATGCATCAGTTTCTTAGGTTAGGGAAAGGAAAGAAACAAAAAGATAAAAATGGAGAAAGTAGCCATCAAGGCAGTTGAGTGATATATATTATGCAGACTACCTTTTATGCGAGTCTTCAAATGTTTAGGAGGCATCTAAATGTCACTTAGTCTGTGTTGGTCTGTGTTTTCATAAACAGAAATAGAGTTCTAGATTCGGGCAATGTGATTCGTTATGAGAAACTTGGTTACTAATTTTAGCACACAATTGTTCAATAACCTTGACATTCCAATTTAATTACCTTCAGCATCTTCACATGTAAAGCACCAGTAATTATATTTAGCAGATGCTCATGAAAACCACTGGGAGTTACCCATCAAAATATCTGTAGGTTTTTGTAAAAAAAAAAAAACAACTGCAAACAGCAAGCAAGTTATGAGAGGAATTGGATCAACTCCCTGGCATTTGGCAAAGGCTCTCTAAATGTGGTTGTGATAAGTACACAAGGCTTTAAAAATATTTCTCTCATAAAAATGTCATCAAGGTTTCTATTGGCTGTGTACACAAATATACAAAACTAAATATCATCTTACTTTCCACTCGTGTCTTTTTGGGTTCTACCCATATGTACTGTCTTACCTGCCAGTATTTTTTCCTCTATTCTATTTCTTTACTTCTAGTGAGTCACCTTGGTCTTGTTCCAAGTTTAAAAGTAAAAGAATTACTTATATACTTGCTTTGTTCATTTATTATCCATTGAATTAAAAATGTGTTCCATCAAAGGCCTGTGGAGGATGCAGTGATAAGTCTGATTTGATTCTTGTCTTTGAAGTAGTCCTGGTTGCATTTGGCAGCCTCTTCTGGAAGACATGGCCTTTCATTATGTACAGTGACAATGTAGCAATGTCTGGAGCCATGGGTGGTCTGAGGCCAACGAAGGTCAGACAAGGTTAGTGATTTTCATGGAAAAAAATTAAGAAGCATTTTTTTCTTTTTTACTGCACTTATCAGGGAGAACGATGTAAATCTAAACAGCCACCTTGCCCTGTCAAGTGCATTTCATACAAAATGAAATTAAGTTGCAAATTTCATTACTATGTTGTCCACTCCTCTCTCACTTCCCTGAAATATTTGGCAATAAATTGCTTTTAAGCTTAACTTAGTTTGAATTGACTTTTTGTCACTGACAATCCAGAGTGTCCTAAAGAATAGTCTTCTAAAAGTTTACAATCTAATAAGTAGATACAGCTGGAGTGGCAATTGGCCTGGAGATGAAATAGAACTGAATATATTTCCACTAACAATTAAGGCAACTATTAGATTGTAATGATATAGTGCCATCCTCTATTTCACCTTGATTCTTGGCTTCTGAGGTTTCAAAGAAAGCCTCCAGTTAGAGCAGTGGTGTTAGGCTAGGTGCATGGTAGTGAGGCTGGAAATTTCTACAGTGATCTCACCCAACTGATGATTTCTATTAGACTCAACTAACCTCTCTCTCTATCTAGAATGCATACTAGGCAAAATTATCATAAAATAAACTGTATTGGTGTGAGATTTATATACAAAGAATGTCTTTTTTTTTCATCTATAATGCCACCTCAATTTCTGTAGTCTCTATTAACTTCATACATTAGTAGTAGTTATGTAGTAAAATAGCAAAACCAATTAGTACCTGTAGCTGGAATCTTATATGCAATGTGATTAGATTAATATAAGATCATGAAAAGTCTAACTTTCCATCATGTGTATTAGCCTCTCTTTATTTGAAGACATCTTTATGAAATATCATAAATATCAAAGATCAAATTCAGTTGAACATGCATAATAATACAAATCAGGTAAGAAATTTAATGGGCACTTTGTAGTAGAAATGCTTTGTTGATTAAGGTGACTAATTATACTTTTGTTCCTTCACAAGAGTTGAGCATTCTACATATTTATCTGTTATATCACCCCACGTAACATCATAATGGATACACATACGGATAGCAAACAATCCACAGTACCTATAATTAAAAGGGAAGAATATTTGTGATTTGCTTATACTACAAAAGATCCCTGACCACTAAAATATAACACTAAAATATTATAGTGGTAGCTACTAAACCACTAGAGAAAGGTAGCTTTTTTTAAAAGTAGGAAGTAGTTTTGAGAAAATTGTAAAAATCATTACAAAAGAGATAAAATTATATCCCAATCCACCTATTAGCTAAAAAAATGTACAAATGTTAGGACAAAAAATGTAAAAAAAAAAAAGAGTAAAATAATATGAGTAAAATAATATGCCATGCCATAGTAAAAACTAGAAATTCTGTCTGAAAACAGAGATATAGGCACAGGTTTTCAAAAAATCTTTTGTATGTAGAGCTTTTTGAAAAATATTTTTAGGTCTGGCTCACATCACTTAGTATAATTTTTTCCAAGTCCTTCCATTTCCTTACAAATGGGGCAATGTCATTCTTTGTGATAGAGGCATAAAATTCCATTGTGTATATGTACCATATTTTCCTGATCCATTCGACATGGACTCTATGGTCTCCCTCATAGGGAATAATTAGCACAAGTTTAGACTAGCCACAGCAGAGGATCACAAGAGCCCAATAGCTATACCCTTATAAACACATAAGATCATGCTAAGTGAAATGAACTCCATGTTATGGAAACCACTGTTATTATCACTGTTGTAATTACTTTCAACATGTGATGTGAAACGGTAGCTTCTATTGTTGATGATCCTCTTGTATCCCCTTTCTGTGGTTGTACCTGCACTATCTCTGTTTCTTATCTGAGTACATTGCAAACGGTGTATACAGTTATTATACCTAGGAAACTGAAAGGGAATACCAAAATCGAGAGACACAGGGTAAAAAAGACAAAAGATTACAAAAGCAATACTTGCAAAACTGTTTAGTGTAAATCTACTGAACAACTCTTGGGGGGAAAGGGAAAGGGAGAGGGAGGAGGGGGAATGAGGGAGGAGGGGGAATGAGGGAGGAGGTAACAAACAGTACAGAAATGTATCCAATGCCCAACATATGAAACTGTAACCGCTCTGTATATCAGTTTGACAATAATAAATAAATAAATAAAAGAAAACTATTTTTAAAATAAATGGTACTAGAAGATAAGTTTGTAGTGCCTTTAAAATTTGAAATAATTGATAAAATTGGAAAATGAACAATGACTCTGAAAAAATTGTAAAATAGTTTTTAAATACATGGGAAAGGGTGTTAATAATACGAAAACTAATTTAGACCAAAACATGTATTTTAAACTCAATAAGTCTGAGGTTATGAGAAAATAGGCACTCCTTTATATGAAATGATAATTTAATAGATTTCCTGTTTATTATCACAATATGGCAATGATATTGATTCTGAAGGTTTTATTGTCTTCCTTCAAATAATTTTTTACTTATTTTTATTTTAAATTTTATTGTAAAACGGTTATGTACAGAGGAGTTACAGTAATATAAGTAAGGTAATGAGCACTTTTCTTTTTGAACAGTGTTACCCCCTCCCCAGTTTTCTCACAGTTTTTCCCCTTCTGGTCCCCTTCCCCCCATGTTGTAAAGTTCTTTTACAGCTCAGTATCTAGGGAGTATAACTGTTGAATTATTTCACCCTTTGTCACAAGTTTCTGTGATTCCCCTTCCTTTCTCCAAGTCAGATAAATTTATATACAAGACAAAGGGTGCAGAAATAAAATGAAAAGACAACAGGGAATAAACCAAAGAAGAAAAAAGAATGAAAAAAAGAAGTAAATGCATACAGTACTATATAATAACCTTCTGCTTCCATTTCTTGGAGTTCATTTCGGTATGCATCACTTTATATGCTCATATGCACACAACTATTGAGCCACTGTGGTTCTCTCCTAAAACTATCCTCCTTTGTTCTCACTGTAAATGCTTAGAGAGCTGTTTAATTAATCATATCCAAGTGTAATTATTTGTCTTTTACTATCCATTGGATTAACTTGTAGATTTATAGGCACGTTGTAGTTATTACAAATGAGGAAATCCATGTACCCTATGTTTCTTGGGATCTGGCTTACTTCACTTAATATAATTTTTCCATTTCCTTATAAATGAGTCAATGCCATTATTTCTGATGGAAACATAGAATTCCATTTTGTATATATACTACATTTTTTCTTGATCCATTCATCCACTGAGGTGCATCTAGATTGGTTCCACACCTTAGCTATGGTAAATAATGTTGCAATGAATATGGTTGTGCTGGTGGCTTTAGTGTAGGCTGGTTTGTGGTCATTCAAGTAAATGCCCAGGAGTAAATGTCCAGGGATTACTGGATAAATAATTTTTCTTATTATCTTGAAGTAGTTGTACAAATGAGTTGCCATTTAACAAAGCAGTTAATGAATTTAATATATCTTGATCAATTTACCACTTTGAACATTCTTACTCATCCCTCTCTCCCTCCCCTATTCACTCCTTACCTCACTCTTCTTAACTTTGTAGGATATACATGAATTTGTGTCTGCATTTTCTCCTTCTTCTCCTCTTCATTCATCTACTCCTTTCCCCTTAAGCCCCACCCCATTCCTTTCAAGTACCCAATTCCTGATGTTTTATTTTGTTGGACTTTGATTTTGGCTTTCCAAAAGAATTAGACTATTTGAGCTCTCTGTTAAATTGTATGTTATTTTTCATACCCTGCCATGTTCCTGAAATTGCCGTATCTAGGGGTTTTTTCAGTGTAACTTCTAGGTGTTTTTTTTTTTTTTTTTTTTGCCAGTCCTGGGGCTTGGACTCAGGGACTGAGCACTGTCCCTGGCTTCTTTTTGCTCAAGGCTAGCACTCTGCCACTTGAGCCACAGTGCCACTTCTGGCCATTTTCTGTATATGTGGTGCTGGGGAATTGAACCCAGGGCCTCATGTATACGAGGCAAGCACTCTTGCCACTAGGCCATATCCCCAGCCCACTTCTAGGTTCTTTTAAGTATAGAATCATATTATTTTCCAGTAGCAATAATTTGATTTCTTCTTTCCCTTTTGGGGTCATTATTACTTTTCTTGCTTTATTGCTCTGACTAGGAATCACAATGCTACCCTGAAGAGTGGTAAATCTGGACACACTTTTATCTCATTCTTTACTTGAAAAGAAATGATTTCAAATTTCACCTATTTGGTATGATCTTGCCTCTGAGTTTGTCATAAGTAGCCTTCATTTCAATCTCTAGTTTCTTCCACATTGTTATCATAAAAGGATATTGAATTTTGTCAAGTGCTTTAGCTAAATCAACAGAGATGATTATGGTTATTAGCTGTACTATATTTATTGGTTTACTTATGTTGAGTTATGCTTCTGATCCTGGAATGGATATAACTTTTTAAAGATGTATAATCTACAAATTCTGCAATTGAATTCTGTTTGCAAGTATTTTATTAAGAAAGCTTTGTGCCTTTGTCCTACAAAGCAATTGGTTTGTAACAATCATTTCCTATTGTATCCTAGCCTGGATTTGGAATGAGTATAATGCTGGCTTTATAGAATGAGCTTGGTAGTGTTCCTTCCCTTTGTATTTTATAGAGCAGTTTGAAGTGTATTGGTATTCATTTTTTTAAGGTATGGTAGATTTGAAAGTAAAACGTTCCTGCCTGGCAGCAAATATCCCAGACTATACTCCCCAGGGATGGGTTTCAGACTCTGACTAGCAATCAACCTGTTTTAGGGAGCAGAAGTTCTGGAATTCACATTATTCAGAAAGCCAGAGTTCAGACTTTTCAGACCTAGTAGGAAGCAGACACAAGCTGGAAATCAGTCCTAGAGGCAGGACTATATTCTTCCAAAATTACCTAGCTGGGAGCTAACTTGTCTCCAGGCTAGGAGAAGGAGGCTTGGAAAATATGTTATTTGGATGGCGTAGACTTGGCATCCTCAGTCTCACCTGACAGCCAACACATAGCTAGAAAGCTATTCTGGTGCTAATCTCAGGTCAGTTCAGTCTCCACACACTCTTCAGTTGTTAAGATTCACTCCTAACCAGGGACGGCAGAGCCTCTGAACTCTGTGCCCTATGTTTCTGATGCTCTCACTGTAGCCAAGATACCATATATGTACCACCATGCCCAGCTATCAGTAAAGATGAGAGTCTTCAAAACTTTTTGCATGGGCTGGCTTTACATGCTGACCTTCCAGGTCTCAGCCTCCCAGACTGCTAGAATTAGAGGCAACAGCTCCTTTATCTAGTGCTTTGAAATAATTTTAAATAGCTATACATATCTTACATTAATTTGCCTAATGATCAGATGAATGATTTTAGTTTTTGACATAGGTCTTTCTATATACTCCAGGTTCCTCAAAATTACTATTGTCTGGCCTTTGCCTTCACAATGCTTAGATTACAGGAGTCGGCCACCAGATTTCTCTGATCTTTTTATTTGAAAGAGCAAAAATCCATTCATTTAGGTGTCATGCAATTAGCTGATGAGTTTTTCTATCATCTTTAACTTCTGTGCACTCCTAAAGTAATTCTGATCACAGCGGGTTATCAAATAAAATCTTGGTGTGTTATTAATCAAAACTGTCACAGCTGGAAGCCCCAAACAGCAAGACATTCAGAAGCACACTAAGAGGCCTAATATAATTACAAAAGGGAATGTGGTCACTAAGAAAAGGCAATCATAGTTAAAGCTGGCTTAGACACAAAGCATTCTGGTATCAAGTGATTGGTTTGACATTCTTAGGATATGGCAGCTAATGGAAAAATAATCACAAAAGCCAACCTTGTTACTACTTCTCAAGAGATATAAGGCAGACAAACTGTGTAAACATCATAACCACAGAGGTACCATCGTTTTCCTTTTGCTTTGTGAAATTGGGTTGGACCTAAGTATCTGACCTGAAAGAGTGATCATGAAGAAATGCTCAACATCTCTGGCCATAAACAAAATGTAAATCAAAACAAGATTAAGATTCCACTTCATCCCAGTTAGAATATCCATTATCAAGAAAATAACAGTAACAGATGGTGACAAATGGTAAGCCAAAAGGGAACTCTAATAACATTGGTGGGAATATAAACGTGTTGAATCACTCTGTAAAGTAGTGTGGGGGTTCCTCAAAAAATCAGACATAGTATTACACTATGACCCAACAATTCCACTCTTGGCATTTACCCAAAAGATTACAAACCAGGATACAGTAAAACCATTAGCACAACCATGTTTATTGCAGCACTATTCACCATAGCCAAGATGTAGAATCAGCCCAGATGAACCTCAGGGGCCAAATGGATCAACAAATGTGTTTTGTCATCCACAAAAAAGATAATATTGTACTTAAAAAAAATGGAAGACTTTGAAAAATTAGGTTAAGTGAAGTCACACCCAGAGAGACAAAGATTTGTACATTTCCTTATATATGGAGACTAGATTTTCCTTACAAATTCATAAATAAACACATTGGGTGGTAAGAAAGTATATGCAAATATATTAACTGAAATAGGGTAGATTTAAGAATGACTTTTTTAGTTGTTTCCATTTTTTTGTTTCATTCCATCTCAATCTTAATTCAGTTCCTTCCACTGATATCTGACCTTGAAAATATGTGTGGAAACAATTTGATATCTGTACTTCATTAAAACACAATTAGAAAATAGTTCTTTTTCATCCAGTGTCTTCTAAGCAACCATACAACCTATAAATTTATATAATACTTATATTCCAGAATACTATTGTCTAAATACACAAATATCTATACATTGATATTAGCTATCTTGTCTCATTTGAAATGATTGTTTAATTTTACCCATAAATGCCTCTTAATTATAAAAATACATTTGAGGGGCTGGGGATATAGCCTAGTGGCAAGAGTGCCTGCCTCGGATACATGAGGCCCTAGGTTCGATTCCCCAGCACCACATATACAGAAAACGGCCAGAAGCGGCGCTGTGGCTCAAGTGGCAGAGTGCTAGCCTTGAGCGGGAAGAAGCCAGGGACAGTGCTCAGACCCTGAGTCCAAGGCCCAGGAGTGGCCAAAAAAAACAAACAAAAAAAAATAAAAATACATTTGAATCTAAATGTCCTTTAAGTATTTTTCTGCATAGGCAAGTGTCCAACCATAATGCAATTAATGGAAAGTTGTTTTGAATGAAGAAACAGTTATGAAAAGTTTGTATGGAAGAAGTAACCTGAGCTTTCTTCATATGTGTGTGGTAGAAAATGTTACAAAAATTCAGCAGTCACTTTTGGCTTTTTTTTTTGGCTGTTTTTCTCTGATATCACTGCCCAGATCCAGAAATGTATTGTAACTGCTATGTTGGCAAGAGCCAATTACGAAATATTAAAAGTTTTTGCAAGTTAATTTCTAAATCTTTTTGTTAATTTAAAGTTGGTCATATAGGAAATATTGTGCAACAGAAACTGTCATGCTCTATAAACCAGGGAAAATTGTTTATACTTTTATTTGGTTTTTTGAGAACCATAGTACCACAACATTGTTCATTATTGTAAAGAGACTATGGCATTCTAATCCTTTGGAACGATATTAATGAGCCTAACATACATTGCAATTGTTAAATTAAGTCCACTACAGAAAAAAATGGTACATGTTCCCATTCATGTGAAATAGATACCATAGTCTAATTCATAGAAGCCCAGAATATAATGGTAGTGTCCAGGGGTTGGGAAGAAAGTGAAATGGAGAGCTGTTGTTTAAAGGACAGAAGTTACAGTTATATACCATGAACAAGGTCTAAATATTTGCCCTGGGAATATGGCCAAGTGGCAAGAGTGCTTATCTCGTATACATGAAGCCCTGGGTTCGATTCCTCAGCACCACATATATAGAAAATGGTCAGAAGTGGTGCTGTGGCTCAAGTGGCAGAGTGGTAGCCTTGAGAAAAAAAAAAGTAGAAGCCAGGGACAGTGCTCAGGCCCTGAGTCCAAGCCTCAGGACTGGCAATACTACTACTACTAAATAAATAAATATCTGCCCTTCAAGACAGTAGCTAAAAATACTGGATTATGTGCTTTCTGATAGGTTGAGAAAATAGATCTTACATTGTGTTCTTGCCACACACACAAAACTAGCCCTCTCCCATGCAAACCACACTAAGAAAGTTTTCTCAAGTGGTAGATGTTAGAAAACCAGGATTGTGATAATAGTACCAGGAGTATATGAAGATGTTTAAATTCATCAAAAAGTAGATATATAATATGTTCAATGTTTTGTCTACAAATTACATTTCAGTAGAAGTCTACAAATGAAATAATGTATAAAAATTATTTTAACCCTCAAAAGTCTAAACTCATAAAATTAGTGCAGCAGAGCCAGAGATTTCTTATAGATTTGCATCATATATTTCTTTTTCTTTTTTCATATGTTTCTCAGTTACCACTCAAGCCATAGTTAAATTTTTCATTTTATAGAATATATAGAATAGAATTTTATAGAATGAGTCTTATAAAAACCAACTTAATCTGGGCACTGGTTGCTCACATCTGTAATCCTAGATACTTATGAGGCTGAGATTTGAGGATTGCTACTGAAGACAGCTCTGGTAGTAAAGTCTATGAGACTCTTATTTCTAATTAATCATCAAAAAGCCAGAAATGGAGCAGTGGTTCAAGTGATAGAGCAATAACTCTGAGCAAAATGGTCAGAGACAGCTGAGCTTTTGAAATCAGGTCCTGATTTCAAGCCCTAGGAATGGCGCACACACACACACACACACACACACACACACACACACACACATTACAATTTCAAAAAAAAATTGGTGGCATACCAGTGGGAAATTCCCCTCATAGGGAACAATTAGTACATCTTTAGGTTAGTCATAGCAGAAGACTACAATAGCTCAATAACTATGCCCATATGAACACAAGATACTATATAAAATGAACCTCACATTATGAAAACAAGTAGTATTTCATTGTTGTAATTATTTTCAGCATGCCATGTGAACCAGTACCCTTTTGGTTTTTTTTTTCTCTTATTCCCTTCCCATGGGTTTATCCTTGCTATCACCATATCTAATCTTAGAACTCCGGACAGTGTATACACATGTATTAAAACTAGAGAAGGGAAAGGGAATACCAAAATCGAGAAACAAAGGATAAAAAGACAAACCATTCCTAAAGCAATACTTACAAAACCATTTGGTGTAAACAACTGTACAACACATTGGAGGGGAGAGAGGAGGGAAAGGTGGAGGGGGAGGGGAGAATGAGGGAGGAGGTAACAACTTAAAAAAGAAATGTACTCACTGCCTTACATAGGAAACGGTAACCCCTCTGTACTTCACTTTGGCAATAAAGAAAAAGAATAATTGTTTTCTTTTGTATAGAATATAAAACAACGCAGATAAGTTGATAATGGGATATGAAATGTTTTATGAAGGGGTTAGGATATAACCTAATAGTAGAGTGTTTGCTTAACGTGCAGTGTGGTCCATCCCTAGCACACAAAAAAATGGGAGAGGGACTTCCTATACAGCATAGTTCTTGTGAAAGGAATGTCCTTGTGTACCTTCTAGTAGCCAGTAATAGGTTTCCTATAAAGCAAAAAAGTACATGAACCCAGTTTAACATAATTCCTAAACATGGAGTTGATTAAAAATTAATTTTTGGTAATCAAGTTCTGTTGGCATAGATCTTTAACGTGAATAAAAATTTAAATAAGAAAAAAGTACTTCTTGCACTATTAAAAAGTCCATGAGAACTAAGGCTGCTCTCTGGCCAATGTTCTTCATTCCATGTTTGTGTATCTCCATGTCCACAAGTTTTAGACTCTCCAACTCACACTTTTTATCTTCTAGAAATGTCAGCACTCTGTTCCATCTCCTTGGTGTTATCTTCCTACAGAACTTCCCATACGTTCTTAACCTCATTACTTTTCACAAATTCCCCTTACCTATTCTACAAATTCTTCTTATCTATCTGTCCTCCATCCATCTTTGTGTTATCACTACGTTCTTTGACTTCCCCATGTTATCAGTTTATATTCTAGATGTTGAGGGACTTTCTTCCTCTTCTAACCATTCCTTCAGTCTTCATTCAAGGATCCTTCAGCACAGTGATCCATTCCCATGACTATCTTCCCCAATATTCTCTAAATGTTCAAATACAAGCAATTCTCTGTCACTTAACTCAAAATATCTCCAGAATGGTTTTTATTTTGTTTCTGGGACTCCAGGAACAAAATTACCACAAATTTTGTGGTTTAGAATAGCAATAAATGCTTTCACCACTTTGGAGAAATTTGAAACCAAGGTGTTGCCCAAATCACATTACCTCTGAAGTCTCTAGAAGGCAACTCTTGCTTACCTTTCTCAATTTTTGGTAGCTCCCTGCTTTCTGCCCTGTGAAACAGAAGGAATTAGAATTTCTGTACCTTTTTCATAGCTTTTTTTTCCTGCACATGCCTCTGTATATAGATAAGAGTCCAGGATAAATTCAGAATGAATGTGTCACAATACCTTTAATTTAGTTACAGTTGAGAAGACAGTATTTCCAAGTAGTCACATTCACAGGCATGGGAATTGAGAAGAGTAGGGTTTGGATCTAACTTTTCAGGAACAAAATGCAGTTACTTTCTTTTCATTTGTTAGCCTGTTTTCTTTTTGTCATCTTAATTTTCTATGGCCTTCTCTTTCTTTAATTTACACTGACTGCCATGTTTTCACTGTACTAATATTATAGGTATCCCTATCTGATTTTCTTTATAGACTATAAATTCTAGATGTATTGCATTTGGTTCATTTCTGTTTCAGGAAAATCTAAAATAAAACTTGAATGCAAGGCATTATTTTAGTTTCTAACTGTTTGTTTATGAACTATACAGTCTAGAAGCATAACCCTGGACAGGTCAAACCAATGTCCATGCATTGCAATTTGTCAATGTTATTGTTATTTTTGCAGCATTAATGATTGACTTCATGCTTCCAAACAGGACATTCTACCACTGGAGCCCCATCTCTAGCCTCATATGAAATATATATATTTCCAGAGCTGAGGACTG
Source organism: Perognathus longimembris pacificus (assembly GCF_023159225.1). NCBI lineage: Eukaryota > Metazoa > Chordata > Mammalia > Rodentia > Heteromyidae > Perognathus > Perognathus longimembris. Next base: position 38,635,465 of record NC_063176.1, read on the forward strand.
AACTTGGGGTCTTTCACTTACCAGCAGGCATTCTTCCTCTGTGCTAAATCCCCAGCCTCTGAATTATATTTTTGAATAGTGTTTACAAGCAAGCAATATTTGCATCAAGGGACATCAACCTAACTTGGAGAATATCCCACTGTTATTTTTTTCTTTTATTGACAAATATAATTTCAGTAAAATTCGCTAATGATTAAAAAACTATTTCCTTTTCTTTAATTCCACAGAATCAAAGATCTAAATTTAGTGTGAATTTTTATAGGTCACATGCCAAAGGGCTGGTAGAAGTCCTTATTTCTGTAGAAGACAAATGTCACCAGAAATAACAATTCTATAACATATGTTATAGAACTCAGAGATGGAATATAGTTCAACAAGAACAAGAAGCCAGGGTTGTTAAATTATCAGGAAATATATATTACCATTTACAGTAACTTAACATGCCATGTAATTTTCATAACCCTAAAAAAGAAATTTGCACTAGGATTTGCTGATAGGTAATTAACTGCAATTTTCCTGTGTCCCAAAGTGTTCACATTTTATTGGTTGATATTGCTTAGTTGAATTCAATTCTGCCATTTATCATTTTGAAAATGTGTTATTTATTCACTTATTGCAGAAGTTACATTAATTTCAGTTCAGATAGTTTGATTGGAATTTCAAATATCTAAAACCTCAATTTCATCTAGCTGTAATTATGCAAAAATGCATGAGTCAATTTTCAAATAAAATTAGTCTATATTTACACTTTAACTACATCTAGTGGGAAATGACTTTTTAGAACAACTCCTGGCAAATTTTCTTGTTACTGGATATAATTTTTTTAAAGAAAAGGAAAGGGAAGGAAGGGAGGGAGGAAGGAAGGAAGGAAGAAGGAAGGAAGAAGGAAGGGAGGGAGGGAGGGAAACAATGAAAGAAAGAAAGAGAGAAAGAAAGAAAGAGAAAGAAGGAAAGAAAGAAAGAAAAAAAGAAAGAAAGAGAAAGAAAAGACAGTCTGCACTCTTGCTTTATGGTTAGAAAGCTTTCCAACTCTAATTTCTCTTTTTTTTTTTTTTTTTTTTTAAGAAAATCTGATTCTGTTAAGTCCAAGTTTTGTAGGTCATTCCCAGATCAAAACACAATTGGGACAGCTTGGAACTTAATGAAAACAAATTAGTCCCTTTTATATGAGAAATTATCCTCTTACATGGGAAAAATGAAGCTCATTTGAAGATTGTCATCCACATATCAACAGTGACAAAACACCTCTGATATATTTGTACAAACAATTCCTGGGAACACTGTGCATTTAAAGAAGTAAATAAAGATGAAGGTAAGTATGAAAAACGAAATTAAGGTAGAATTAAGGCAATGGAAAAATCTCCCATGCTCCTGGATTGGGAGGATTAATATAATCAAAATGGCAATATTGCCAAAGGCTATTTACAAATTCAATGTAATACCCATTAATATCCCAGCACTATTTTTTAATGAAATAGAGGAAACAATCCAGAAATTCTGTGGAACAATAAAAGAACCAGAATAGCAAAAAACAATTCTAAGCAGAAAGAACAGTGCTGGAGGAATTCCAATACCAAACTTCAAGCTGGATTATGAAGCTATAGTAAAAAAATATCTTGGTATTGGCACTGGAACAGGCCTGAAGACCAATGGAACAGAATTGAAGACCCAGAAATGAACCCATAGAACTATGCCTACTTAATCTTTGATAAAGGAGCTAAAAAAAATAGGATGGAAGAAAGCCTCTTTAACAAATGGTGCTGGCAAAACTGGTTCAACACATGCAACAAACAAAAACTAAATCCTTATATATCACCTTGCACCAAAATCAATTTAAAATGGATCAAAGACCTCGAAATTAAAACAAATACCCTGAAAACACTAAAGGAAGGAGTGGGAGAAACACTTGGGCTCCTTGGCACAGGATGGAACTTCCTTAACAAAGACCCAGAAATGCTACAAATCAAAGAAAGGTTGGACAAATGGGACTGCATCAAACTGCAGAGCTTCTGCAGGGCAAGGGACGTAGCTCTCAAGATAAACAGAAAGCCCACAGATTGGGAGACGATCTTTACAGGCCATACAATGGACAAAGGCCTCATATCTAAAATACATGCAGAACTAAAAACATTATATTCCTCCAAAACAAAACCACAAAGAACCAATAGCCCCCTCAACATGTGGGCTAAAGACTGAAAAAGAGATTTCTCTGATGAGGAAATGAGAACAGCCAAGAGGCAAATGAAAAAGTGCTCTACATCACTGGCCATAAAAGAAATGCAAAACAACATTGAGATTCCATCTCACCCCAGTAAGAATGTCCTATATCAAGAAAACTAACAATAACAATTGTTGGAGGGGATGTGGCCAAAAGGGAACCCTACTTGATTGTTGGTGGGAATTTAAACTGGTTCAGCCACTCTGGCAAGTGGTATGGAGATTCCTCAGAAGGCTAAACACAGAGCTCCCCTATGAACCCAGCAGCCCCACTTTTGGGCATCTACCCAAAAGACCACAAACAAGAACACACTAAAGCCACCAGCACAACAATGTTTATCGCATCACAATTTGTCATAGCTAAAATATGGAACCAACCCAGATGCCCCTCAGTAGACGAATGGATCAGGAAAATGTGGTACATTTATACAATGCAATTTTATGCCTCTATCAGAAAGAATGACATTGCCCCATTCGTAAGGAAATGGAAGGACTTGGAAAAAATTATACTAAGTGAAGTGAGCCAGACCCAGAGAAACATGGACTCTATGGTCTTCCTCATAGGGAATAATTAGCACAGGTTTAGGCTAGTCACAGCAGAGGATCACAAGAGCCTAATAGCTATGCCCCTATGAATGCATAAGATAATGCTAAGTGAAATGAACTCCATGTTATGGAAACAAGTGATATATCACTGTTGTAATTCCTTTCAACATGCCATGTGAAACCCTAGCCTCCATTGTTGATGATCCTCTTGTATTCCCTTCTTATGGTTGTACCTGCACTATCACTGTATCTTATCTGAGTACATTGGAAACTGTGTATACTGGTATTAGAACTAGGAAAGTGAAAGGGAATACCAAAATCAAGAGTCACAGGATAAAAAGACAAACGACTACAAAAGCAATACTTGCAAAACTGTTTGATGTAAAACAACTGAACAACTCATGGGGGGAGAGGGAAAGGGGGAGGGGGGAGGGGGGAATGAGGGAGGAGGTAACAAACAGTACAAGAAATGTATCCAATGCCTAACATATGAAACTGTAACATCTCTGTACATCACTTTGTCAATAAATAAGAAAAAAATGTTTAAGGGAAGGCAAAAAAAAAAGTTGAAGTTAAGTATTTCTATGCTGAACTGACATCTACCTTCATGTCTTGTGACAGGGAAAAGCCAAGAGGGATTATTCTTGATGGAAGTATCTGGAGTCTATGAAAGACCATGATCTCCTACCTCATATTAGTTCTTTTTCATATGCCTTAAACAAACAAGCAGTTTTTCCTATTATGAGATTGAAGATAGGAGCTGATGTGGGCTTATGTGTCTTTGGAATATTGTGACCATTCAACAATTGTCCTTGAAGTATTTGCATGAGCCATATTCAGAGAAGCAATGCTAAAAACAACTATAGGACTTCAGGAAACAGAAGGCATTCCTTTGTCATCAGGGAACTGACCTGAGAAGTCAGTGTGTTGAACAAATTCTGAAAACTCATGGCTCAAGGGAGCAACAAAAAGTAGGGGAAATATGTTAATTAAGTATTTTGATTAAGAGTAGTGTGGTTAGAAGAAGGTTAGACAAATTTAAGAGGAATTGTGGGGAAATACAGCCATAATAGTCAATATAAATAAGGAAAACTGAGCCAGGAAATGTGAGACCGGTGGGGATGGGACAAATGGTAGGGAAAGAGAATGATGAAGGAGCTGCCTCTGATCAATACACACTGCATACATTAAGTAATAGGCTAAAGTGAAATCATTTTGTGCAACTATTTCAAGAAAACAATAACAAGGATAATTTTTAAAGAAAAAACTTTGTAGATGGTGGGGCAAAGGGGAAGAAAAAGAAGAGATTAAAGTGAATGTACAAATTTCCTGATCTAAGAGAGAGCATATTGTCTTTCAAATATGCAAGGGAACATGTTCATTATACAAAAGAGTAGCCAGATTAATTCTACTTGAGTATGAGATCAATAAGAATGGTCAAGAGTCTAGTAAATGGTATCACTAAATCAACACCCCCTTCTCCACTTTAGATGTAAACTTATGTAAGTGCAATTAGAACTCCTCTGTGTAAGAGATGTAAATTGGCTATAATGAACTTTCCTTAGTGGCAAGTGAATATAGCACTCCTTCTCAGCTACTTCCTTTCCTTCTTCCCTTATATGCCTATAAATTGTCTAGAGATAGAGAATTCAAAAATCGAAGTATTAGATGAGTAATACTTGAAAGATTGAAAATTGAGACAGGGATGTAGACACAGGAGAAGAAAACGAAACCACAGTAATCATGTAAAATTCAACATAATAATAACTATGGACTGGAGCCTAGTAGCCTACACCTGTAATTATCCTATTGGAGACACCATCTTGTCTATTTCTAGCCTATTGAATAAAGATCCTTTTTACTGGGGGTTGCAGAGCTGAAAAAGTATTGCTTATATCTAGTTAACTAACTCTATAATTACCCTATCTCTTTTGCAAACATTACTATACTCATCAATGTCTATTAAGGGTTATGAGACATATTTTTTCCCCTCTCAACCCATTTATCTCCCATAAGATTTGACAGACCATAGACTAGACATGAAGCTTGCCAGGCCTATACCACTGGTTCACAGAGAACAGAAGAGTGAGTGTGGGAACTAAGAAATAGCTAAATAACCTCCCCAGTTTAGGTTCAGGATTAGAGCAGGACTCAATATGAATGAAACTATCAAGTGCAGATATTCATTTCCTGTAAAATTTATGGGAATGTAGCCAAGTAAAGGATGGTAGAATTCCACCTATGTCCTAACTCACATAAGCATCTAGTTACAGAAGTAATTGATAAACTCCCAAGCTATGTATATGCTCTAGATATAATAGCACAGAACAACAGGATATAATCTAGATAAACAGATGAAAAAATAAGAAAAGAGATCAACTATTGGTGAGGGTACATTTGATAACCTTATAGTTCAAACAAAAAAATAATTCTGTGAACTTTCCTAACTGATATTAGCAGGCAGTTTATTTAGGAAAACAATTAAGACCTTCTTGACAAAAGAAAATTTTTAAATTCTCTTCATTCAAAGGTTAGAATGAGAGAAATTTGCATTTGACTACATGACTGTAATCCTGAGCGACTACATTTCACAGAAGTGTTGGGCAGCTATTTCATAGTACTAAATATGCCATGTGCTTAGTAAAGGTTTCTATGATTATGGCTCTGTTTTCCAATATTCCTGAGTAACTTTCCAATCTTCAAAACTTTCCTTAGCAAGTGGAATTATAATTTGGCATTCAAAGATGAAAAGAATGAAGAGGTAATTTCAGAGGGAGGGTTAGCACGTTCATGAAGATACAGAAGTACATTGTTCGTTCAGTCAGAAATAAACCCAGAAGAGGATTAGTATCATCTTCAAGTGTGACTGAATCCTTATCTCTACCTACTCCTGTACTCATCCATTCAATTAGAGTACATTTGTAGAGGAGCTAGGAAGCATATTGATAAATTTTTTTTCATTGACACTATACTGAACAGAGACATACTTAATAAAAGTATACCGAATAGCAATAGATTTCCCTTTTCCAAAATTTCTTCCGGTAGCTTCTCCCAGTTACACTGAGAAAACATTTCAAGATATAGTTTTATTGTGATTATTGATATGTTGTATAGACGGTTTATCATTCCACAAGTCAGTCAGGTAATGATTAAAGTTCTTTTTGGACAATGTCACCTCTTCCTTATATTTCCTCCAATTTCCCCCTACCACCCATCCAGCCCAACAAGTTGCATATTTCATTTTCCACATAGTAATAATAAATGCAGTGATGGCATTTGTTCATCTTTTCTCCCTTCAGTTCTGCATCTATTTTTTGCCCTCCTAAAAAGATAAAAAGTCTCAAAGGAACCTAAACGCTAAAACAAACACAATTAACACTACCACCAACAAAAACAAAACAACAATAAGAAAAAAACCAAACATGTTTCCATTTCCTGATATTTGTTTTGATAAATAGTATTTTAGATATTGAGATGCATTACATCTTTGGTTTCTTCTCCTAAGAGGATCCTCCTTTAGTCTTTTTGTGTGAGAATGCCTAGAATCCTGTATAAGTTATGACTCCCAGTTGTATTTTCGATTTAGCGTCCACTTATGAGAGAAAACATGCACCATTTGTTTCTTTGTACTTGGCTTACCTATTTTTTTCAAATTTTTATTATCAAACTGATGTACAGAGAGGTTACAGTTTCATACGTTAGGCATTGGATACATTTCTTGTACTGTTTGTTACCTTGTCCCTCATACCCCCCTCTCCCCTCCCCCTTTCCCTTTCCCCCCCTGAGGTGTTCAGTTCACTTACACCAAACAGTTTTGCAAGTATTGCTTTTGTAGTTGTCTTTTTTTTTACCCTGTGTCTCTCAATTTTGGTATTCCCTTTCAATTTCCTAGTTCCAATACCAGTATACATGGTTTCCAATATACTCAGATAAGATTACATTGCCCCATTCATAAGGAAATGGAAGGACTTGGAAAAAATTATACTAAGTGAAGTGAGCCAGACCCAAAGAAACATGGACTTTATGGTCTCCCTCATAGGGAATAATTAGCACAGGTTTAGGCTAGTCACAGCAGAGGATCACAAGAGCCTAATAGCAATACCCCTATGAATGCATTTAACATGATTTCTTCTAGGTCCACCCATTTCCCTGCAAAAGACATGGTATTATTCTTTCTAAGGAATGAATAAAATTCCATTGTGTATTTTGACTCCTTTTTTTCTTTTTTGATCCACTAATCTATCACAAGATTGTTTCCATTGCTTGGCTATCATGACTGGTGCAACAATGAACATGGGTATGAAAATATCTTTTTTTTTTCAAATTTTTATTATCAAACTGATGTACAGAGAGGTTACAGTTTCATACGTTAGGCATTGGATACATTTCTTGTACTGTTTGTTACCTTGTCCCTCATGCCCCCCTCCCTCCCCCCCTTTCCCTCCCCCCCCCAGGTGTTCAGTTCACTTACACCAAACAGTTTTGCAAGTATTGCTTTTGTAGTTGTTTCTCTTTTTTTACCCTGTGTCTCTCAAATTTGGTATTCCCTTTGAATTTCCTACTTCCAATACCAGTAAACACGGTTTCCAATATACTCAGATAAGATTACAGAGATAGTGTAGGTACAAACACAGGAAGGTGATACAAGAACATCATCAATAATAGAAACTACACATACACATAGGATGTTGAAAGTAGTTACAACTGTGATATAACAATTGTTTCCATAACATGGAGTTCATTTCACTTAGCATCATCTTATGTGTTCATAAGGGTATAGCTATTGGGCCTTGTGATGCTCTGCTATGGCTTGCCTAAACCTGTACTAATTATTCCCAATAAGGGAGGCCATAGAGTCCATGTTTCTTTGGGTCTGGCTCACTTCACTTAGTATAACTTTTTCCAAGTCCTTCCATTTCCTTACAAATGGAACAATGTCATTCTTTCTGATAGAGGCATAAAATTCCATTGTGTATATGTACCACATTTTCCTGATCCATTCGTCTATGGAGGGGCATCTGGGTTGGTTCCAGATTCTCGCTATGACAAATTGTGCTGCGATGAACATTGTTGTGCTGGTGGCATTACTGTGATTTTGTTTGTGGGCTTTTGGATAGATACCCAAAAGTGGGGCTGCTGGGTCATAGGGGAGTTCTATATTGAGCCTTCTGAGGAATCTCCATACTGCTTGCCAGAAAATATCTTTACAGTGTCCTGGATTGTAATATTACAGGTAGATTCCCAAGAGTGGTATCAGGGTTATATAGAAGTTTTATGTTTTGTTTTCTAAGGAACATCCAAACCGCTCTCTAGAGTGGTTGTACTAGTTCATATTCCCACCAACAATCAAATAGGGTTCCTTTTTCCATCTCTTCCAGCATTTGTTGTTCGCCAATCTAACTGGGGTGAGATGGAATTTCAGAGTTGTTTTGATTTGCATTTCCGTTATGGCCAGGGATGTTGAGCATTGCCTCATGTGTTTATTTTACATTCTTACTTCTTCTGAGAATCCTCTCTTTAGTTCCTTTGCTCACTTGTTGATTTATTTATTAGTTTTATACGGGTTAATTTCTTGAGTTCCTTTCATATTTTGCATATTAGGCATTTGAATGCACTGCTGTTAATGATCTTCTCCCAGTCTGTTGGCTTTCTGATTTAATAACTATGTCTTTGTTGTGCAGAAACTTTTTATCTGATGTAATCATATTTATCAAACATCACCACTGAGAAAACTTTAAAAAATCCAAAAGGGTGAAAAGGAGATTGCTGTTCAATCATTAGACCAGGCATATGCAAAGAAAGGGTCACCAAAGGATTTCTTTTGGATGAAAGAGAAAAAGAAACACAGGTAAAAGGGCAAAATCAATTGCATACATTTCTCCAATCAGGGCTTTGGGAATGAAGTGTTGTAGGCTTTCAATATCCATTAGAGAGACTGACATTGTGTTTGGATGATTGTACATACTGTTCCAGTACAGAGAACTCAAATTATCTCACTCTCCCAAGGGCCCATTATTCTGTCACTTCCCATTTAGAAATACTGCAGCAGAAATGGGAAGGACAATTGAAAATACAATCAGAGAGTTAGAAAATAAATCGAAGGTATAGTTAAGAGGAGACTAAAAGAAGGTATTAAAATGTCATCAAAAGTGTCCCTGATTCATGGAATCGAATAAGGAGTCCATACACACACCAAAGTACTGTGGTTGTACTGGCTCCCAAATCACATAGTGTCTAGTATACACTGTCACACAGCCATTTTCATCTCACTGTTGAGGAAGGGATCCCACCAGTGCTTTGTTGCTATGGCAAAATACTTGTGATTCATTTATAAGGAAGAGAGGCTTATTTGGACTCATCATTAGAGATCTCAGGCTGTAGTTAGCTGACTCCCTTGCTTTTGATCTTTAGCAAGGCAGAGAATCAAAGTAGGAGGCCATGTTACTAAAGATACTACCCACATGTCAGCCAGGAAGCAAAGAAACAGGAAAAAAAAGGCAGAACCCCAATATTCTACTCAAGGACACACTTCCAATCACTGAACTTCCATTCAATGGACCTTTGCCTTTTAAGTGTTCTGCCATCTCCCATAGTGTCACAGGCTGGTCATCAATCTTTTTGTCTTTGGGGAAACATCCAAGATGGAGACTATCATACGATGCTAAGTTTAAGGAGATGTGTGATCGCATGAACACTTTTACTGGGCAGGTGACTAATCGAATATACTCAGAGCCCAACGTGACACACAGAGATCTACATGGCTGCCGATTTCAGAAACCAAGTGAATACCAGGTTTCCAAGAGAGGCTGGGATCACAATGAGATGGAGGAAGCTGACCTCTGCTTGTCATAGGAGTATGTGATTAACTTATTTGTAGAATTCCACTGGCTAGCACCCTCTAGAGACAATCAGGTACTCTACCGTGTCACCTGGATAGGGAAGATTATTTGGCTGACAAAAACTTTTCATTTAGGTCTTTTGGACCCTAATTTACCAGAGTTCAAATGAACACTTAACAATGAACCTTAAATTTAGACCTTATGCTACAAGTCATTGAATAAATAGCCTCTATTTCCTAGTTCATTTGAGGTGGTAATAGTCTTTCTGGCCCTGAAGTCTATAGTATTTAGTATGCTTCCCACAAAGGCTAAGTGTTTTTTGAAAAAAAAAAATTAATAGGAAGAGTGGAGTTTAACATTCTTTTCATAATAGTTTCTGGCTCCCTTTCTTGGCATGAAAGAAGAGGGAGGTTCTATCTACTGTCTTGTCCCCATCTCAGCCTTTCATAGGCACTCAGTGCTTCTGAAAGCACTTATGACAAGCTCCTGTGAGTGATTAGCCAACTCCCTTACGACTGATTCCAAGTCTTTCTGTATTTTGATGCCAGACAACATTTGGCTTTCTGCAATTCATTCAAAAAATTAGCAGGGGAGGAGGCATCTGGCAATAGGACAGAGTGAACTTGCTAAAATGATACTGTGCTCATCTATGGAGTGAACTTAATGATACTGCCTTCTTCGTATAGTTCATTAAAATATTTTTGAAGTTAGATTACTTTTTTTCTCTCACCAGTGTGTATGTTTCTTGTTTGTTTTGTTTAGTTGTTTTTGTTTTGTATTCCCTTCCAGTGGTTGTACCCCTGATACCACTATATCTCATCCGAATACCCTGGATACTGTGTATATGGGTATTAGAACCTGGGAAGTAAAGGGAATATCAAAATTAGGAGACAAAGGACAAAAAGACAAATCATTCCAAAAGCAATACTTACAAAACATTTGGTATAAATCAACTGCACAACTTGGGAGGAGAACAAAAAGGAGGTGGGGGGAAAATGAGGGAGGAGGTAACAAGTAGAACAAGAAATGCACTTGCTGCCTTACATGCGAATCTGTAACCCTTCTGTAACACACTTTGATAATAAAGAAAAAAGTTCAATGAAAAAATCCCAGATGTTATGATGCCTATACTTCAACGTTATAACAAAAGAATAGAATACTGAAGCGTGATTAAGAAAGTCAACTTTTGCATGCTGAGTTTCAGTGTGATGGTTTGGTACCTAAAATGGAAGATTACATTTTGATTAGATTCTTTTTCTCTGGCATGCTATGGATGTCTCAATTCTAACATTTCTATTTATTATTTTCATATGGAAAGAAAATATTTTGTCTCAACATTATCCATGCTCCAACATTTTCTAAAAAAGAAACCTCAGAAAGTAGAGTAAAATATGCTATCTTGAATTCCGTAACTATCTCTAGTAACCCATTTCCCTGATCTTCAATGTAGCTATTCCATAAGCTATCACACATAACCATCAGTCTATATACACACATATATCAAAACGTTTGTCTTCTGTTTTCAATCTTTTACAGAAGTATAATTGAGATGTTATTTGTAAATCTTATATACAAATCTGTGCTTTGCTGCCCCTCTTAAAGTCTCCATATATCTTTGTCCTGCATGTTTATGTTATTAAAATACAATGAGTTCCTATATTCAGTATTTTGTAAAGTATTATATATTATACAGAGTCTTCATGACATCTATAGTACAACCATTTCCATTTCATATACTATATTTTCTAGCGAATGTTTGACATAGGCTATAATAGTTTGATTCAAGGGCAGAGGAGAGATAAGTACATTGTATACCACACAAATTATTTATTTCTATATTTATAAATTAATTCTAATCCCACCTATGGGAGAAAATGTAACCATTATCTCTCTGGGCCTGACTTACTTCACTCAATACAGTTTTTTCCAGCTCTTTCCATTTCTTTATAGATATTGAAATCAGGAAATATCATTTTATAATGAATGAATACATATATGTATATGTACGTACACATATATAGTATATTTACATATTTATGTATATATGTAAATATATAGATTTACATTGAGGGGCAGCTAGGCTTATTACATACTTTGGCTACGGTGAATAGTACTGTAAAAAACATGGTTGTACAGATTGTTTAATTGTGTCCTGGTTTGTAACCTTTTGGATAAATGCCCAAGGGTAGAATTGCTGCATGATAGGGTTGTTCTGTGTTTAGTACTGCTTTCCAGAGACTGAGTATGTTTACATTACCACCAGCTGTGTTATAGGCTCACATGGGCAACATTCTAACTGGGTGAGGTCACTATTGTTTTGTTTTGCATTTTCATCATGGCCAGGGATATTGAGCATATATTTCTTCATGAATCTGTTGGCTATATTCTTCTCCTTTAAGTCCCTGTCTTTTGAGTCTATTTTGTAAGTGCTTGTTATTCAGATTCTTGTTGCTGTAAAAATACCTGAGAAAATCAACTTAAAAGGAGAAAATAATTTATCAGATTTTATGATTCCAGAGGATTCTATCCAGCACTTTGGTCCTGTCTGAAGCAAAGCATCATCATGAGAGAAGATCTTTGCTCATTGGATAGTGGCTAGGAATTACAGAGAGGGAGAGAAAGGGAGAGAGAGAGAAGGGGGTAGAGAGAACAATTGAAAAAGTGGGAGAAGCGAGTAGACAGAGCACCCAATATCTCCATTGGGGAAACATCACCAATAAGCTAACTTTCTCCCACTAGGTTCAATCTCCTGAAAGTCCCTCTGCCTCAGTTAGTTCCATGCCCTAGTAAGCAAGCCTTTAGCACATAGCCTTTGGAGGCTAATATCTAAAATATAAGAACACCTCTGTCGAATACGCCCTTCTATTTTTTCTACTTTGTTAAATTTCCTGTCAAATATTTTAAATGTTCTTATTTTTCTGTATATTTTGTTCCTTTTATTTGACTATCCAGAGGACTGTGATCATATCATCCCAATCTGAAGAAACACAACGTGTCCTTGTTTTGAGAAATGTCTATTAGACATTAGATGATAACTCGGTTGTGCTTTCAATCATTCAAGATAAATAGGACTTTTACGTGCCATATGCTTGTTGCAGAAAAGGTATAGATTGTTTACATTCATCTTATGATTAGCTGCTATCAGGTAAGGAACTTAATGACACTGAAACTAATAAAGGATTAAAAGAAAACCTACATTTTATTATAATAGCTTTTATTATTATTATTTACATATTTTCACACACAAACACTTATCTCTCATTTCTTCTCTTGGATATAAAATAAACTTGATTAACTGAAATAAACTTGATTAACTTTATTAATTAAGAGAAAAGACAAAACATTATTAGTATGCAAAAGAGGAGGAAATCACAGCATGGAAGCAAGACCACAGGAGTATGATTTACTACCCTAAAATTATTCTGGAACTTACAAACCACTTTTCTAAAGAGGAAAGGAAGAACAGGAAATGTAAATAACTTTTAAAGGATCAGCCAACAAATTTTACAAGGGGTTAAGAACAAGTCTGTTTGATCTACAGAGCAGTCTTTTGGCTTGGAGTGTGAGTGATTCTCTTAGGAAAGAAATTGACAAAAACGGTATGCGAGAAATCTCTATGTGCATTGACATACTTTAAGCTTTTCCTACATATGAGTTTTTGTTCATGAATCTCATAGAAGGGGATAGAGTTCAGTACTGATTCTTTGGTGGCCAAGGTTCAAACTTTTGGAATATAATGCAACTTTATAGACTAACAGCTCTCTATACCTGGAAACAGTAGAGCGAGAAGCAAGATAGGAAGAGAGATCCTGTTTCTTTTTTTTTTTTTTTGTAGGTTCTTAGCTCTCTCATCATGTCTAACAACTGATCTGAGGCATTTTTATCTAAGTCCTACCTCTTATTTCATAAATCCAATCTGAAATTCTGAGAAAACTACTCTACTTGATTAAGCCTTTTCATTTTGTATAATTAAATGCTATGTAGGGCTGGACACATAATTTTATCCAGTATCCAGTGAATAATTATGATCAGCATATGATATTACTTTTGCTTCACATTTTATAAGTGAAAAGATGCTGGTCTCTTTTTGAGGAAATAAATGAGAATTACTTACTACATGAAAGCAGACAGTTATGATTTGTACTAATAATTGAGTCAATACAGAGCTGACAAACTGTAGATCTTCACTTATCTACTATTATCTGTGCTTTTGTTTTCCCCTAGATAATAGTTTTCCTTTCCTAAAAAGTTATTTGAGAATACAGAAGGTGTGATGCATATGAAATAACTAGATTCAAAGGACAATATCAAGAATTTTACTAATATTATTTGATTTTTCTGTTTTAACATAAAAGAATCAATGGTTTTTCAATAAAGATGAAGTCTCATTTTTTCATCCAGATATATTCTTATTCACTTCTTCCATTTACTGGCAGTTTTCAACTAACATACATTTAGTGTGTATCTATTCCCTTTTTAGCATAACAATGTACAGACATGCAATATTGTTTGATATGGATTTAAAACACTTATAATTATATGATACTGTACACATTCTATATGTTTGCTTTGTTCATCCCGTATTATGTTTTAATATCTTCACTATTCTACATAACTCAGAATCATGAAACTCAATTTGGATACTTCCAAATAGCTCACAAGTATGAGTTCTGGGTTGAGAGTTTAGATAATTTTAAACTTGCCAAATCTTCAAAATTGCGTTCTTCAGTGGCGAAGCTAAATGAAGTCCACAGAAGTATTTATGAGAAATTTAATTTCCCTGAAATTCCATCATTACTCTTATATTTTTTACATTATAATTTTTACCAATATTATTAGTAAAATATTTTTATTTCATATTCTTATTGTTAACAAGGTTGAGCATCTTCTCAAATATTTACCAGCATATTTTATTCCTTTAGCAAATTATTTGTTCCTTTAACCATCTTTTTTTTTTCTTTGTCGGTCCTAGGGCATGGTCTCAGGGCCTGAGCACTGTCTGTCCCTGGCTTCTTTTTGCTCAAGGCTCACATTCTACCTCTTGACCCACAGCGCCAATTCCAGCTTATTCTGTTTATGTGGTACTAAGGAATCAAACCCAGGGCTTCATGAATGGTAGGCAAGTACTCTATCACTAAGCCACACTCCCAGCTGCCTTTAACTATCTTTTATGGAAAAAAAATCTTAATTTTGGACTTCAGAAATGTAATCTAATGGACTTCTGAGCCTTGTTGATTGTGTGTGAGTTAACACAATACATAGGATTTGTATAATATGTGCTATATATATATATATAAAATGTACATACTACTCTTAAGTAGATTATGCATATGTATACCTATGTGCCTAAATACACAAGATTTTGCAGTATAACTTTAACCTTGCTCTTGGTCTAACTTAATATACCCACGTACTGTTGTTTCTTTTCTGTCCTTTTTCCAGGGCTTTCTTAAGACGGTTTGTTTTCATGTATCATCCTCTGTGTGTCTTGTGAATTAGTCTCAAGGGTTGGACTATCAAATGAATACTTCCCATGGCTGATTTTCTATTTAAACAAGTGTCCTGAGCCTTCCTTATGACATATTCACCTTGTGACTACAACTCTTTTATGTGAACATTCCCTCAGGCATGACAGATGAGCTTCAGAGCTCCCCAAAGACAGCTTGGTTTAATGTCATATTCTTTTGACCTAACCCCTCTGTGTTCTTTTATTGTTGAGGAGTGAAATCTTGCTAAATTTGCCCTGGTCTAGTCAGAATTTGTTAATCTAAAATTATTCCCAAACTTTCTGTCATACATGAAATTTCACAATAAATCCTCTTTTTTACATAATAGAATGAATTTTCCCTTTAGTTTATTTGTAGTACTAAGACATTTGAGAGAGAATAACCAATTTAAAAATTACAAATCCATATTAATCTGATGAGGGTGATTTCTCAAATTTAACTGAATTTATTTTAATAATCACCTTTTCTTTACAAATTTTACAACTACTTAACCACTGAACATATCACATTTCAACATAATGAAAATGTGCTTCAGGCAAATCAAACTCTAATGAATATGAAATCCCCAAAATTAAAAATAATTTTAATGTACAGTTAATTATCAAAGGGTTATTGAGACTTTATGAGATATTGTCCCATGAGGTAGCCAGGGCACTTGGCAAAGCTGCAATATGCTATCCAATTGAGATATTAACTTAGAGTAAAATCCATTCCCACAGGTGTAGATTTTTCTCCCTAAGTAGCGCAGATGAGATTTGGGAAATGATCACTACATATGCTGCAATATCAGTTAATTAACTTATCCAGATATTTTCACTTGCATCTCATAACCATGCTGGAACAGACATTCAATTTTAGCTTAGACAAATAGCATATTGTCAAATTGCAATTGACAAGTAGCATCAAGACTTCTGAATAATACTTTTTAAAGGAAAACTTAGTGAATGAGTTTATTCTTCTGTTGTTGCAATAAAATACCTGACAGAAACAGCTTCAATGAAGAAAGCTTTATTTCAACTTTGTTTCAGCAGTTTAAACCTGTGGTTACTTGTCCCAAACACTGCCAGCTGGTAAGTTAGAATCGTGTGATGGTAACCATGTTAAAAGAAAAGCTTCTCACCTTATGGTGACGCGGAGCCAGAAGAAAACTAGGGAGGGGCCCTAGATACACTCTGCAAATGCACTTCCCCACTGGCTTGTATCCTATTAATAGCATATGAAGCTATGAACTCACGAGGGGCTACATTTATGTGGATCAAGAAGTGCTTAAAAGATGATTAGACACATATCTGGGTTTCTTCAAGAAGACATCTATCAGAGTACTAAGTAAGTGGGAGGAAGACCCATTCTCAGTGTCAAGCATGAGGATCCTATAGGCTGAAGGAGGCCAGATAGAAGAAAAGATGAAAAAGGTGTGAACCCACACCATCGTTATCTCTCTTTAGTTGTTAGCCACTATGGTACTCAGCTCTATTTTGTTTGCCCTCCCTACATAATGCACTGAAACCACAGGATATTTTAAGATAAATAAAACATCTTTTTGTGTCACATATTTGTCACAGTGATGAAAGTCTAATGTATATGTCAAATTGTTTACATAATTATTGTATCCTATTCCTGTACTTATTTCTAAGGACACAGAATTAGAATATGAACAAAGATAAGATATAATGATCTTTATTTGATTAAGATTGATATATTCCAACATTTGAGATAACTATCAACAAATTTATTCTGATGGCTATCATTTATTTGTTGTTTCTTTTCTTATTTAGCTATCATGACCCCAAAGGAAGAACCTGTCTCAAAGATTCGTGTTTGAGAAACATCTTAGTTTAGCTACTTAGTATATTAAATAAGTGAATTCTATAAAGAGCAACTAGATGGCTTTTTAAAAGTATCTAGTTTATAAGTCTAAACTCATGGCTACTCACATATAAATAATTTTCAACATCTTTGATGTATTAGTGCTATGCATTCCTAGCTTTACTTAATTGAAAAGAATAAAAGCCTAATCCTCGATAAGGAAAATTATTATCCGGGATGATCTGAACTGAATATCTGTGCTTTAGACCTGACCCATACAAGCTGGATGATAAATAATTGAGAAGAATTTTATTCAGCAGTCCAGATTCCAGGATGCTTTCTTTCAGCAACCATCTGCTAATGAAACCCCTGAGACTTCCCACAGAACAGAGAAAACAAACGTTATACAATTATGCAAGGCATTTCTCACTTCCTTTATAGTAATACACCTCACAATGAACAATCTGCTGGGCATAGGGATTCAAAAACTTTGAATAGAAACTTGAGGCTTTCTCAAACATATTGCTAGAATTAAATATGAAAGGAGACAAAATCATTAGAAGAAAAGTTAAGTATAAATATTTAATTTCTGAGCATGCAAGAGGATACTGACTTTCTCTTCATGGTATCGGATCACAGAGTTAGGAAAGACTTTTAGAAGTGATTGAGACCAGGCATCTGTCTTTGGGAAGGACTGTGTCCAGGACATGTTAATAAATAGCTGGATTCCATTTCTCCAAAATCAATAGGAAAATGCAGGCCTCACCGTTCTTTTGCGATGCCAGATTTAGGATATGTACCTCCAACAGTCACACTTCTTCGAAAATTATGTAAGATTTCATCCACAAACTTCTTCCTCCATCCAATGGCAGAGAGGATTTTCCCCTCAGGGTCAATTATCCCATGTTTTGGGAAGACAGATATAGAAGTTTTGAACATAGACACACACACACACACAGATGTGCATATATACATGTGGCTAGTCATGTCACATGTATATAAACACATATATACATATATGTATATACACAAGTGTATATACATATACATATACATATGTGTATATACATATACATGTACATACACTTGTGTATATACATATATGTATATATGTATAACTGACAGGTGTAGTATACATGCAAGAGTGAAACTCCATGGTGTAAATAATTTGACCAACCAATATTTTAATAAAGTGAATACCAGAATGTGCAAACATGTTTAGAATAGCGGGCAGAAGGAGGGAACAGTGAATGGAAAAGAGAAGAGTGGATGAGTACAGTCATAATATAAAGGAAGTGAAAAGGAAGTGATAAAGGAAGTGAAAACTTGATGTGACTGGTAGGGAAAAGAGGGAGGAGGAAAGGAGAGGGAGAATGATGAAAGAGATGACTTTTTAACAAGGTGCACTGTACACATTAATATCATGTTACAATCCTTTGTACAATCACTTGCAGATTGGAAAATAAAATAAAAAATAGAATTTTGATCAACACAATAGGTAGCCTCCTCATAAACAAGGTAGACTATTACTTGCTAATACGATTCAACAGACAAACGCAACTTCTCTTTTGATGTCCTTCAATATTATATAATATCTTACCAGAGAATGCAAGTAATTAATTATCTTCCCTATTGGCTTCCCTATTCTGCTACTTGATTATTATTAGTTTCATACGTAGACTCTTAGAGTAGCAGTTGGATATTCTCCGTAAGTACACCAAATTAATTTTCAATTCTGCAATGAAATGATTATTAGGGAAAGAAATATCCTCTTCTTTTAATACTTCTCCTATTTTCCAAGATGCAGATTTCTGAATAGTAGCTTATGTTCAAGTGAATAAGTGATTATCAAACAGAAAACGTGGGGCTGGGGATATAGCCTAGTGGCAAGAGTGCCTGCCTCGGATACACGAGGCCCTAGGTTCGATTCCCCAGCACCACATATACAGAAAACGGCCAGAAGCGGCGCTGTGGCTCAAGTGGCAGAGTGCTAGCCTTGAGCGGGAAGAAGCCAGGGACAGTGCTCAGGCCCTGAGTCCAAGGCCCAGGACTGGCAAAAAAAAAAAAAAAAAAAACAGAAAACGTGCCACAAGAAAGGAAAATTAATCTTGAATAACTTGCAAGTTTTGGAACTAAATTGACTTTGATACACAAAATATAATTTCTTTTGTTTTTATTTTTAATTTAAATTTTATTGTAAAGGTGTCTTTTGTTTTTATTCTTTCACCTCCACCTTTATCTTTTAAAAATCATACTATAAAGGACTTGCCATTTTACCTCCTAAGTTTTTCTAATGATACATCTCATAACTGTGGAATTACAAAAGTATGAATCTGATTAAGACTCTATTCAGGACCCATTGCTTCCCAGTGTCTTGCTTCATTTTGGATTTTTCTTTGTACATAAACATCCTTACAATATAACAATGAAGAAATATAGGAGACTATGACTGCTTCATCAGTATCAATTTATTACAAAGTTGATGATGAAATTGGTAAATTGATGGGGAATACTTATGATACTAGTCTTTTTACTTTTGTTTTGGCCGGTCCTGGAGCTCAACTCAGGACCTGAGCACTGTCCCTAGCTACTTTTTCCTCAAGGCTACCACTCAACCACTTGACACTTCTGGATTTTTCTATACATGTGATGCTGAGGAGTAGAACCCAGGGCTTCATGTATGGGAGGCAAGCACTTTACCTCTAGGCCATATTCCCAGCCAAGATACCAGTATTTTTATTACTATTCAAAAACAATTAGCAGGAATATTACATAAGGAATCATTTAGTGAGAAGGAATAAAACCGGAAACCTTGTCATAGAAGAGAGATGTGAATATTTCCAGAGATCCAATTTTTGAATCACCTATTGTATTACACATTCAGAAAAGAGAAAATTCCTAAGGTAACTAGAATCTGTCTATGTATGTGCCAATCATATTTCAGCTCATTTAGAATACTATGTCAATATGAACAAAACTCTTTAATAGGAGTTTTTTTGAAATAAACTCAAATCTCCCAGACCAAACTCAGAACCATTTTGAAATTAAATTCTGTCATCTCACACAATATTATTATTTTTCAACATCTAAAGAATAATTTCACAGTTGATTGTGGGTGTTAATTATCTTTGTTGGAATGTTGTGTCTTAACTTGTTAAAATTCCTAAAAGGCTTCCCTGAAATAAAGTATTGGTTTTCTGTAAAAAGCTTCCTGCTGGGGACCCACGACAGCTTCAGCAGAAAATCTATTTGATACACATATTTTTTCCTCTATGAAAAAGGTTTGGACGTAGAACAAATTTGTGAACCAAATTTGTAAATCAAGCACGTTAAGTAATAGAGCAGCTCTTTCTATGTACCCATTAGCCAAAATTGTATGTGTGTATGTCTATCTACCAACTCATCAATGCCCATCTAGTGAAGACATGTATCATGAATTTGTCAAGAGTATAACCAATTGCTGATGAATATGTGTTTTTTAAAATATTTTTTTCTGTTATTGTCAAAGTGAAATACAGAGGGGTTATAGTTTCATATGTAAGGCAGTGAGTACATTTCTTGTTCAACTTGTTACTTCCTCTCTCATTTATCTCCCTGCCTCCCCCTCACCTTTTTTTCTTTTTGCCAGTCGTGGGGCTTGAACCCAGGGCCTGAGCACTGTCCCTGAGCTTCTTTTTGCTCAAGGCTAGCACTGTATCATTTGAGCCACAGCGCCACTTCTGGCTTTTTTCTATATATGTGGTGCTGGGGAATCAAACCCAGGGCTTCATATATGTGAGGCGAGCACTCTACCACTAGGCCATATTCCCAGCCTCCTCCTCTCCTTTTCATTCCCCTCCCCACCCATGAGTTGTACAGTTGGTTTACACCAAATGGTTTTGTAAGTATTGCTTTTGGAATCGTTTAGAGCAAAATAATTTTACTCAATTTCCATAAACAGTGCTCATCTACAAAGTCTGTTCTTGCATTGAAAGGAAATATCAGTCGTTCTAGGTCTACAAGGGACGGAAAATATATTGGTAGTAAGATCAGGAAGCTGACGATAAAGCTAAGTGTCTAAATTCATTGTGGATATATCGCTGTTATAGTTATTTTCAATATGCCATGTGAAACCGTGCCCTTCTATTTTGTTTGTATTCCTTTCCCATGGTTTTACCCCTGATATCAATGTAACTGATTTTAGTACCTACCCTGGGTATTGTATATATGTGTATTGGAACTAGGGAAGGGAAAGGGAATATCAAAATCAGGAGACAAAGGGCAAACCAGAGCAATAGCAATACCTACAAAAACTATATAGTGTAAACCAAAGGTACAACTCATGGTGGGGGAGAAATGAGGTGGGGGGATGTGGGGGAAAATGAGGGAGGAGGTAACAAGTTGAATAAGAAATGTACTCACTGCCTTACATATTAAACTGTAATCCCTCTGTACTTCACTTTGACAATAAAGAAAAAAATTGAGCAAAAATAATGGTAAATGGCCCAGAGTCATTTTAAATTAATTATTATAAACCACCTAATTCAGCTCCAAAATGAAAAAAATAAATGTGACATTTCTTTTTTATTTATGGCACAAAGTCAATGTTAGCTGATAGAATATAGTATACATATATGAATTTCACTTATTGTTATGAAAGGAAGCCAAAACTACAATTAAGAAACAGACTGGAATCCCTGGAGAATAGAATGCATATAAAATATACATTTTTTGTTGTGCAATCCTGCATTTTCTTAGATGACCATTAGAAAACCTTATTTTAAATTCAAAGCAATCAGCTCAGGGAGAAAGCATCCAGAATAAACCTCCTCAGAGGAAAAGGTCAGCAGGTTCACACTTGACAGATGATATTTTATTTTCTCAGTGTTAGGGAATGCAACTCACATCTGGTGAATCTGGGAGACTGTCATCAAAGGGACCTGTAGCTGACCTCTTGGATTTGAAGAGATCCAGAACATGAGAGTAGGGAGAGATGATTTCCCATGTGATATCACCTCTGTGCACTGATTCCCCAATGATGGGCGCCTTCAAAATGACGCTGCCAGAGCCTCAGAGCAGATTTATTCAGATGCTGGGAGCTGGCAAATTCTGAGAGCAGAGTCCTTTGCACTGTGGAGCCAGGCTGTCATTCTGTCTTTCTAACTCTCTGATTTTGCCTGTATCTCAACAGAATTCTTTGACATCCTAATTATTCCTTGGGACTCAAGATGTAAACATATACTTTGATCTTCTTAAAATTCTAAGGCCCTTAAAGGCTGATCTTAATAAATTTGAGCAATCAACAACATTGCTAAACAAATGTTTTTTCATTTTTAAAATTTAGTATCTTTTAAAGTGTCCGCTCTAGTCTTTTTGGTTCCCCAATGAAAACTATCATTAAAAATGACACAAAAAATCTTTTTGACTTTTACCCCTGGTTTCATGCACTTTTCCTCAATGTTCAGAGTACTTTGACATCAGTTGTTGATCTTGTAAATTTGAGGCAAAATTAATTCCAATTACTCACAATCCCAAGCAATTATCTTCCTTAAATTTCATTCTTCCCTTTAAGTCATTTATACACCATGTTCTTTGCCTGAACATTAAACTTAAAAAAAAAACAAACCTGTGCTTATTTTTTTAATAAAACAGTATTTATTGAATACTTACTAATGTTACAAAATTATCTCATGTAAACCTCACAATTCCATGAGATAAGTACTACTATTATCCCTACTTTACAGATGAGGGCATGGAAACTTAAGGACTTCTACAAAGAAGTTACTTTCTCTGAAAAACTCTAACTCCTTACCTGGGCCCATAAATTAGCTTAAAACAGGATAAAATCTAGATGTTCCAGCCTCCATTTTATATCTATGTTCTTTGCCCTGAGCCATTACTTCCTGCAATCATTCACAGCCATCTTGGAATCCAGGAAAGACTAGCTATTTGCCAACTGTCAGTGGCTTGTTTATCCAGCCCAAGCTGCTGCCCTCCCTGGAACCCCTTCCAACAAAGAACTCAAACCCTGTGCTTATAAAATCCTCTATTTAATTATTTACACTTACATTTTAACACATCTAACAAAGCAGTTTCTTGTTGAAAGGACAATTGTTTGAAATAATATTATCATAACAGTAACCATTCATTGAATGTACAGTCATTCTTAGACCTAGCTATGTATATACTATTTCACTGAAGTCTTACAAAATTCTCAGATTATTGTATGGTCATTCCAGTTTTATTGCTGAAAAATAAAACTTTAATTCAAGTGCTTTTTTTTTTTTTTTTTTGAATATGTTACCTTGACTCAGGGGTGCTTTTTTTTTTTGAATATGTTACCTTGACTCAGGGATGCTTGCTTGCTCACTTTATTTATTTATTTATTTATTTATTTATTTATTTATATTATTGCTGTTTAATTGGAGATGGATTCTTAAGGACTTTTCTGTCTAGGCTGGCTTCAAAACATGATCTTCTGGATTGCGTCCTTCTAACTAGCTATAATTACAGCTTAGAGTTAGAACAATATTCATTCAGCTGCAAGTGAGGTACTCTTTTGCAAAGCACAGGATGATTTTCCAAGTTTCTATTTTACAATAAGGCTTTTCTCCTTTAAAAATATAATCATAACCATTTGTTGATTTCTTACTTGTGTCAGGCATGTGTTTGGTTTTTATCCTCAGAGTGGCACTGCACAGTAGCTATTATTAAACTTATTTATAGAAGAAGAAAATCGATTCAGAGAGATAAACACGACTTGTTCAGGTCACATAGGTAATAATGTAGAGAAGCAGGATATAAGCTTAGGTGCATTGTCTCCACATCTCACTTGTGATCTGTGAGAATGTTGTACAAAAGGAAGCCAACAGATATTGGTTGATCCCCAAACAGGAGAAGTAATAGAGCAAGATACATTCATTTTATGATTTGCTTTTTACTTTGGCGTAATCAAAAACATGTTAAACAGATGCTATCAGTTTTAATATATGCTTTTACATGAAAAGAGATTTCCACGTAAGATATCTTCTCAAATATTACATATTAAAATAAGGAGAAAAAAAATCCCCAACCATAGCACAGACAACAATTTTTAAATGTTGTATTAGCAATCTCTGACTCCAAAAGGAAGTCTTTAAAGTTGAGTACAGGAGAAAGACAACTTAGATTAACATTTTTTTTGCTGAAATTAAATTTAGAAATGAGCTTGATTAGTAAGTAAAAAGCAAAAATAAGGTATACTTTTCATGATTTTAAGATGTGCATGTTGTATATTCCTAACATTTTCTTTTCTGGCTCACAACTTCAGGACCAAGTACCATTAATACATGGTATTTTCATTAATGGCCCTACTGAACTTTCCTCACAGTCATATCCATAAAATTATAACTCTGAATTTTAGATCATGTCACCAAGTAGTTAGTCTTCCTTTAGAAAATAAGCTACTACTGTGGTTTTGTTACAAACCCTGAGACGATTTCTCGAGGTTCTACTCTTGGCATTCTGTCCTGCCATCCTTCAGTGACTATTCTCTCCCTTCTGGGAAAGTGTTCTTGGTGGCAGACTTCTTCCTTTCCCTACTCAAAAGTAGATACAGAAACATCTTCACTTGCTCATTAACACTTTTTTTCACTTCAGAACTCCATTTTTCCTGCCCAACTTCTCAACGCTAAGGCTCAGTATCACACGTAACTTGTCTCACGTCTTTGTTCTCTTCCCTGATATTTCAGTGAAGAAACTGTTTGGAACTTGTCTTAACAGGTTTCCTAAGTCGCCTGGAACAGAATGCATGGAATAGATTTAGATGTGTCAGATCCAGACTTTCAGTTTATATACAAGAATGCAAACTGCAATAAAAATAAATTTGACTCAGCCTACTAGAGGATCATTATATATTAAAATTCAAATGGGATGTTTCTTTGCCACTATTTTTATTTAAGAGAGGATACATTGTAGCTTATAGTAGCTGATAAAACTGATCTAGGTGAAGCCTAAAATATATTGACTAATTACCAGTTCTTAGATACAGTAGAAAAGCATTCTTCAGACATATAAAATGAACTAATATCATAAGCCAGACAATATATCTAAACTGATAAGTTACCAAATGATGGTAGAGAAGAAAATATGTGTGACTAGTCAGACACTCAAACGTACCCATAAAATAGAAAGATGTTTGTGGTGGCTAATAAAACAACAAGCATTAGATTGTAAGGGAAAACTATTTTAAATGTAAGTTGCTGAATGAAGTGATAAAGTACATTTCCTACAATTTTATGGCCCACCACTAGCTATACAGCTATAAGCAGCTCCTGCTACCAGCTGCTTATTTCCAGTAACTTTTCTCATATTCCCATGCACACTTTGAACTTTATGGTCTGAAAATCATGTTACTTAGGGAAGATAATGAAAAAAAATTCTAGAAGCTTCCCATACCATCATGGTATGTACCCCTAGCCAGGCAATGGCTATATAATTTCCTTATTTCTTCAAACAAAAGGAAACGAATA
Source organism: Perognathus longimembris pacificus (assembly GCF_023159225.1). Taxonomy (NCBI): domain Eukaryota; kingdom Metazoa; phylum Chordata; class Mammalia; order Rodentia; family Heteromyidae; genus Perognathus; species Perognathus longimembris. The sequence continues at coordinate 38,660,869 of NC_063176.1, forward strand.
CTATTTTCTCCTATAAACCTAGAGTTATACTAGGATTTCTATTTCTAGAAACTATGCAGAGACATCTGTGTATCTCCTATATTCATCCTCACTTAAGTGACTTTCTCTGCATTTCTTTCTACTTGCTCTCATTGAATGTGGGGCTTTTGCAGCTTTTTTCTTGATGATTTTTAAGATATTATATCCATGTCCTTTTCTTCATTAGTGTCACATGTGGGTCATTTTCTAATGCAGTGAGTGTTTGAAATCTTTTAATTCTCATTGATTCATTTTTTAATATTCTAGGTTATGAATATATGTTTAATTTTGATGAAAATATTTTTGGAAATCATTCTTTTTAGAAAAGTTCAGTGGGAAATTTTAATTTACCTTTTCCACCATAAATGACCATAGGTCTTGAAATGATATAGTTAATTTAAAAATAACAATGCTCTTGAATAATGTTTTATTATGGGATTTTTGATCCTCTAATAACATAAAGAGCTGTTATATTTGAATTTCCAAAAGAAAAATATAAAACAAACTAAGAAGAAATTGTATTCCACATTAGGTTTCTATATCAAATCTAGCTGCAATACCCATACATAAATAGTACTGATTATATATTGACAATAGGATAAATCTTATTTTCCTGTTCTTTTCTATATAATTTCTATTACTTGAATATCAACCTATCCAAAAAGTTAAAACAAATGCAATGAATATGTAATAGGTGTAGGCTTATTCTCACAACAGTTTAGGAAATTTAGCATTTATAATAATAAATTTAATAAAATACCTTTATAAAGATTTATTAGGTACAAAATTGTTGAATGATTCTAGTTCTCTCATATACAAAGGCAAGTAACAGGAATCATGCTGTACATCCTGAATGAATGCTTGAAATATATATATCTTAATGTCTTAATACAAATGAATGTAATTGAAAATGACTAAGTGAGCAGTGGCATTTAACAATGATATTGTTATGCTTTAATTGTCCATATGCCTAACAATAGTGAGATCAATTTACATTCAATCTAATATGAATGAAAAATAGCTGTCCTTCATCAATGTAAGTACTGTGTTGTGCCCAATTTTATACCATTATTTATAACTATCCTAAGACACATAGAAATATAATTACAGTTTTGAAATGTAATCAAATTTGGATTATTAATGAAGTATCACATTTTTGATGTACTAGAAATATAAAGGAGGTAACATTTTTCTGTTAATGTGTAGAAACATTTTACCAGAGATGACCTCAAACTGTGGAGAAATTAACCCCCAATCCCCAACAGAGCAATAAGAGACCATTATGGAGATGGTTTTAGGGGAAAATATACCTATCTGTCAGTGGTAGAAAAATTTGTACTGCCTTTCTATAAAGCATATATCAAGCCTTACTACTGCATTAGTGTAGGGATTAACATTGAGTATGTAAACATAGTGAGGAAGGAAGGGGAAATATTGAAAGGAGCAAGGTTAGTCCCTGATGTCTAGATGTAAAATTGACCATGGTGGCTGCCCAGAATCAGATGACACACAACTAAAGCCTTCACTTACAATTGCAGCAAGTGAAATGCAATCATTTTTTTAGTTTCTTGTCATAAATCAAGTTTGGATTTTTAAAAAGGTAAGGAAACAAAGGTTATCATACAAGTAGAGCAAACAGATCATCTGGAAATAGTGCATGGTGCTTAAATTTACATTACTTTCAAGATGAAGACAGAATAGCCAATGCTTTCTAGACAAAGAACACTAGAATCACCTGTGAAATCGAAGAAAGTTAATGTATTTATATACTGATATGGGTATGGGAACGCACCATGGAAACTACATACTGGAAATGACATTTTGTATGACTTGGGGTAGGTGCATCAGAAGAGAGCTAAAAGAGTGGGGCTTTTCAGACCCAAAGAAACACAGACTCTGGTTTCCCTCATTGGTAATAATTAGTAAATGTCTAGGATAGTCCTAGGAGAAGATCACAAGAGCTCAATAGCTATGCACATATGAACACATAAGATGATGCTAAGAGAAATGAAGTCCAAGTTATGGAAATAAGTGGTTTATTATTGTTGCTGTTATTTCCAACATACTATGTGGAATTATCCCTTTTTCTCTTGTTTTTCTTTTTCTATGGTTTTACCACTGATGTCGCTGTAACTGATTTTGATACCTTGGGTATTGTGTATACGTTTATAAGAACTAGGGAAGGGAAGGGGAACATCAAAATGGAGAGACAAAGTGTAAAAGGCAAACCAATGCAACAGCAGTACTTAAGACAACACGCTGTAAACCAACTGTACAACTTAAGGAGGAGGGAGGGAATTGGGTAGGAGGGAAAAAATGAAGGAGGAGGTAACAAGTTTGATAAGAAATGTACTTATTGCCTTATGTATGAAACTGTAACCCCCTACGTAAATCACTTTGACAATAAATATTTTTTTTACAGAGTGGGGCATTTACCCTGAACTTCTTTCTGTAAGGAAAGCATGTAATTAGGGTAATTCTATGACCAGATATCATAACAAAATAATTCTTATTTTGAATGTGAGATAAGTAAAAGCTAAATCTGATATTGGAATAGAAATAGAAGGCACTCATAATCAGAATACAGAACTCATTGATTGTTTTGAAGTTTGGGCAATGATCTCATTAGAGTCACAGAATGCCCTGTGAAACCTTAAGTGCATTAGAAGGACAGTGCAGGCTAGCTCTGCATCTGAAATTATCTCCTAGCAACAGTAAAGACTCTGAAAATGTCAGATCAGCTCCCAAGGGCCAGGATTATAGGCCATTTCCTCAACATAGAACAGTATTTTAGTTATACTACATTTGATAATAATAAGAAAATGAAATCTTACATGAATTCATTTGTGAACAAAGATAGGGGTCTGTTTTTCTAATAATTTCATAATTACTAGATTAGAAAAGGATGAAGAATGGAAACAAGGGGAAGAATAGCAACAGCAGCACAGTGTATGTGTACAAGAAGGGTCCAACAAGGTAAAGAGCTTTCTGAAATGATTTCTTTGAGCCCTTCAGGGCTTGATTATAATGAACAGAATATTATGAAAATACTTAGATGATGCTGAATCATAATGAATTGATCATAATGATAAACCACATTATCTATTAGCTTGCTCCCACCCTCTTTGTGATTCTATTTGCTTGCTCTGTGAAGAAACCTGGCTACACAGAACTATGAACTCCAAGAAGCCACCAGCTCACTGCCAGCAAAGAATAAAAGACCTCAGTTCATTAGCCCAGGGGGAACTGGTTTTGCCAGCTAAGATGAGTTTGAAATCACATTGTTACCTGGTCTAGACTTGTGTTAACTACAGAACCTGGCTAATTCTGATTCCTGAACCAGACCTTTGCAATATGGGATGTTGGTTGTCTTAAGCCCTCAAGATTTAGGGTGTTCTCTCTTGTGCTCTTGCAAAGAAGTACATTTCTGCCAGCTGTATTAGAAACTACAACAGATTTGCATCCAAAATAATAAAACATTTATTTATAAAAGAAAAAGAAATGGAGCAATACGCAACATAGAAGTAGATGGCTAGTACAGAAGTTTAGAGTCAAGTGAAGGGTGAGGTGAGTGAAGTATCAGAAGGAAGGGAAAAGCTCGAACGAGAAACTTGTCCCCAAGATGGAGTTTTCAACTCATTTCATCCTGGTCAGGCTCAGCAAGAGTTACAAAGCCAAAAATGAGGCATCACCATGAAGTTTCATGAGAAGAGACAGGAGCTCTGATTATGGATCAATTTCTTTTATGATAGCTCAATTGCACTGAAATACAATGCACAACAACAATCAGCATTTTGGTAACTGACAAGTGATAACTAGTCAGATAAAACAGGAAATATCAGGTTTTACTTGACATGATGCACACCCATCCTAAAGGACACTTGGGGTAGCAGGTAGGAGATAGAAGAGACTTCACTGTTGCTTAATGAATGTTTTGAAATAGTCACTATAGGGAGGTTTCTTGGTAATGTGTAATATATACCAATTTTGTGAACTAATCTCCCTAAACAACCCAGCAGGAGGTAGAGAAGAAAGGATAAAAGAATCAACATAAAACATAAATGCACTCTGGGACACAGCAGGAGCAATATGAGTGAATGATTCACTTAAGTAGAACTCTGTGTGTGCCAAAAGCCAAGTTTTGAAGGAAATGGCTTTTGAGAACTTTAAGACCAAACTAAATTATACTCCAATCCATGTTAGGAAGTGTTGATGATGTTAAAGAAAAGTAAAAACATTGCTAGATTTGAGGATATTTTAATAAAAAGTATTAAGCACTTTATGAGAGCTAATTGTTGCTAATAATTGCTTTCATTAAAATGACATTATGGAGCAAGCTGGTTTATTGTTAAAGCTTAAATCAGAAAATCCAAGTAATCTGGCTTTAGTTCTTCTCTAATATTATTGTACATGTGAATTATTTGGTGACCTTGATAAAATGTGAATATAGATTTAATAGGTCTGCGATTGTGTCTGGAACTTTGCATTGCTAGTAATCTTTCAGGTAGTATGTTTTTAGTGAGCTTCTACAAGACCACCCTTTGATTGACACCCTCTTGGAATAATGTTCTCCTAAGTGTTTTCCCCAGACAAATCAAGTCAATGTCAAACTGGAACCTCAGAAAGCAAATTCTCAGGTTTTATTCTTCAGTCAGAAAGCTTGGCAATTATCTACCAACATCTTCAGGTGATTCTAACACATGTGAAAGTTTGAGTATTACAGTTCTAGATATAGTGTTTCTTAACCAGGAATACAAATGAGAAACTCCTGTGAAATTTTAGGGAATTCCTTGCCCAATCTATAGTTATGGAGAGTCTATGCTGGCTGACGATGGAGGCTGGAAAAAATGTCTCAAACAAAACATCTGATTAGCAGGGGAGGCAGTGACGATGAAAACATGTTGAGAAATAGTTTCAGAGAGAAGAAAATTCACTTGAAGCAAGTTCAGTAACTTGCCAAAAGGCTTTAGAACCAGAAGTAAAAGTCCATTCTTTTCATTTTCATACCAGTTCTTTGGTTGGCAACTCAGCATGACACCAGGAAAAGAGAATAATGCAAGTTGATGTCTCTTTATGGAATGGATGTGATCTGTTTTCCTTCTTGTTGGGATAGACAAGTTCAACTCCTGTTAAGGATTTGATCCTGCATGTTAACATTTATAGTGAGATAAAGATGTGAGAACTTCTGTCTGCAACACAGTTGTCACAGAGATTTGAATCAACTACTATCTGCATCAGGAATTTCTTTTTTTTTTAACTTTGTAACAGATTATTTTTTTATTTTTTTATTGTCAAACTGATGTGTAGATAGGATACATTTTCTTACCTTTTTTTTTTTTTTTTTGGCTAGTCCTGCGGCTTAGACTCAGGGCCTGAGCACTGTCCCTGGCTTCTTCTTGCTCAAGGATAGCACTCTACCACTTGAGCCACAGCGCCACTTCTGGCCATTTTCTGTATATGTGGTGCTGGGGAATCGAACCCAGGGCCTCATGTATACGAGGCAAGCACTCTTGCCACTAGGCCATATCCCCAGCCCCTTACTATTTTTTTTGTTTGTTTGTTTTGCCGGTCCTGGGGCTTGGACTCAGGGCCTGAGCACTGTCCCTGGCTTCTTTTTCCTCAGGACTAGCACTCTGCCACTTGAGCCACAGCGCCATTTCTGGCCATTTTCTATATATGTGGTGATGGGGAATCGAACCCAGGGCTTCAGGTATATGAGGCAAGCACTCTTGACACTAGGCCATCTTCCCAGCCCAGGATACATTTTCATATGTTAGGCATTGGATACATTTCTTGTACTGTTTCTTACCTCCTCCCTCATTTCCCCCTTCCCCCTCCCCCTTTCTGTTTCCTTCCATGAGTTGTTCAGGTGATTTATACCAAAGAGTTTTGCAAGTATTGCTTTTGTAGTCATTTGTCTTTTTACCCTGTGTCTCTCGATTTTGGTATTCCCTTTCAGTTTTCTAGTTTTCATACCAGTATACACAGTTTCCAATGTACTCAGATAAGATACAGAGATAGTTCAGGTGCAACCACAGGAAGGAGATACAAAAGCGGTTCCTCAATAATAGATGCTACGGTTTCACATGGCATGTTGAAAGTAATTACAACAGTGATATAACAGTCATTTCCATAACATGGAGTTATTTCACTTAGCATCATCTTATGTGTTCATAAGGGTATAGCTATTGAGCTCTTGTGATCCTCTGCTGTGACTAGCCTAAACCTGCGTCATCAGGAATTTCACATTGAACCTACAACAGAGAAACTGGAGATTCGGTTCAGAACGTTAGGAGATACATAGGGCAAAAAGTTTGTAAGCAAGGTGAATATGAAGGTGACATAATTTCTTATTTTACAAAAGGTATTTGAATAATGCTTTGACATCAGTTTTAAGGGAGAAATAGCAATAAAAACATTGCTTTTATTTAAGAGAGCTATCAATAAAAGAATTGCTTAATGAATGTAATGTTGATAATGATGCATGCCAGTGGATGAAGAGAACTAAAGCCCAGTAGATATATAATTCCCAGGGAGTCAGGTCACCATCTTTGAAGCAGCTAAACACATAAACATATTAACATAGCCAGCAGCAAGCCTTACTTTAGAAATGGTGTGTGAGATTCGACAACACATCTTGTAGCTGGTGAGAAGAAGGGTCAGGAAATGTGATCAGACAGTCTGACTCCAGAGTAGATCAAGACTTTACTAAAAATGGCTCCAATTTTCTTGCTGAGAAAACAAGTTCAAGTTTAGATAAACAAGAATAAGTTTGTGATAAAAATTATTTTCTTCCTCTTTACTATTCTTTATATCAACCATACTTGGTTTCTATTCTCTTGCATCCAGTTTTGCGTCTGGGGATCTAGTATGCTTTTTGTAAGGCTATAGATTCTAGAATAAAAGATCACTTTTCAAATGAGCCTACTAGTTTGTTAACAAGTCATTTTATTTTTGCTCAATTTTCTTTTTAATGCTTTATAAATAAAACAGCATATCTAAAGGGAAGCTACACAAATGACCAAGCAATCTTGAACACTTCCTGAGTCCTACAGAGACATCCTTTGGCTTCACAAGCCTTTCATGTATAATATATCAAACAAGCCAAGGTTCAAAACTATCACCAATTAAATGGTCCTCTAACTCAGCAGGGAATAACCTTATCCTTTCCAAAATTGTACTCATCAAATACTTGTTTACTTCTGCTAGGGTACCAGATCAATTGGAATAGAGATTATATTACCTTTTATGAAGCACATTTTTCTATAAAATTGGGTACTGTGAGTCATTATGACGTTTCAAGTAGAGTTGGGTTGAACTGAAAGGCCATGTTGCTTGTTGAGATGCTTCAAGTTTAAAAGGGCAGCTGAGTCTGATTATTAATGCATTATTTTGCTTTCTTGTATTGCTATAGGTAAAACAAAAATGTCCAAGAGATCCTCATGAAAGTATTTCATATGTCTAGATTTTTTTCCTCCTCATTATGTAAGAACTTTAAATTTTTTTTATGTTAAGGTCATTGACTTTGGCTTCAGCATTCAACTACCTAATATGATATTAATAATAGAAAGGTATAATAGGAATAGCTTTATCCACTGTATCATAATTTAAATGATTATTCCTTGCAAAAAATCTCTAGGTATCCAGTCACTGGTGGCTCACATCTTTAATTGTAGCAACTCTGGAAACTAAGGATCTGAGGATTACTGTTCTTGGTCAGCACAGACAGAAAAGTCTGTGAAACTCTTACCTAAAACTGATCACCACCATCAAAAAGAAATGCCAGAGGTAGAGCTATTGACTCAAGTTGCAGATCCTGAGCAGAAAAGTTCAGGGACAGTCCCAGGTAAGTACAGATAGTTACAAATGCATGTGTCTCTTCTTATCTAACATTTACAAGACAAAGCAAATTAAAACTGAATATTTGAAATCAAGCAAAGGCTTTTCAATAAGAGATTTTATTTCTATCAATCTGTTTATCCATAATTGAAGGTAATGGAAAGATTAACTTAGAGGAATAATAAGAGAGTTTAGTAATTATGTATAGTAATAATATTAATATGCATATTAACCAATGTAACATAATATCTGCCCATCCATCACAAAGAAAAAGGAAAAGTTTTCTTTATGGAGGAAGTCTGAGTTCTAATTAGTAAATAGAGGAAACATATTATAAATAACACCTTAATAATTGTTAGATTTTACAATAACAGTAGCAATGGTTAGAAGTAAAATTGAACAAATGAAAACTAAAATTAGTACATAATGATTAGTTAAAAAGTCTCACAGTTATTGCCCCAAAATAAACATAGTACTTCCCAAAGGTTCAGGGATTTTATAGTAGAGGAAACTAGTAGGTTCTGGCTTCACCAAGAGCTCAAAAATAGGATCACTAGTCATAGGTATATCATGTGTCCTTTTGTAAAATGTATCATGAAAAGGAAACATTCCACTTGTGGCCTTCTTTCCAATATGTAACTTCAGTCCCATTATGAGAAATACACGGAAAAATCCAATTGGAGAATTCGTCTTCAAATCAGATATCCTATGTTTTCAGGTTCAAAACCAATGAAAATAAGGGAAAACCAGGGCATCCTAAGAGATGGGGAAAAATTGTGAGGCATGGCAGCTGAATCCAATGTGAAATCCTAGATAGAAAATCTGGCAAAATGTGACGGAGATCTGTAGTTTGCACCATAGTATTACACTAATATTCTCTTGGTTTTGATAAGGGAGTATTCTCATTTAAGATGGTAATGTCAAAAAATCTGAGAGCATGTATAGGAACTCTCTACTATGTATATTAAAAGGGTAGTCTGAAATTATCTCAAAATGTAAAGGTAGAAACAGTGAAGAAATACAGAATAAATGGCTAGTGCTCCTTATTCTTAGCTCTACTACTAGAGGTAACCATACATACAAGACATTATAGAAGTTGAAATGACTCTTGCAATAACAATTTAGTAGAATAATGAGAAAGACACTTGATTTCTAGCATCCAACAATTGGTTTTTAAAATATATTTGTAAGCAACCACAGTAGAGTATTATTAGAGGGTAAATTCTCAAACAATTCACTGAGACAAAAAATGATGGATTTAACATCAACCAAATATTTCATAAACCCTGGCTACACTATTTCAATTCTTTGTTGGTTTTTAGAGCCAGTTGCCCGTTTCTTCTTGTAGCATTTTCTGCTTAGTGCTCTCATTTTATTACTACATTTGGTCTCCAGCTCCTACTAGCTCCTCCATGGAGCAGAGCTGCATTACTTGAACTAATTTACTTAAAATCCTACTGGGATAAATGATGAATTCTTATTAGTAATATTTGATGCTCAGAAATTTCATTATATGAATTACTTAAATTAATTAAAATACAGAAACCTAATGACTAATGTTCATAACCATTAACTAATTAAGAGAGACAAATGAATTCCCATGTCTTTCTACTTGCTATCTTTGCCACCACTGGCAGTTAGTAACTGTTTATTATAGAAGAGTTTATTTTATAAGAGTAAAGATGACCTTTTCTTTTTCAGCTTTAAGCAGATCCAATTTTGATTACCTTTTACAGTGTCTTCCTATTTCAAAATGATTCAAATTTTGAAAACCTACCATCTGTTCACAATGTTCTCTCCATGAAGGTAGTGATTATTTTATGGCAATTTTGCATTACCAGTCCTCCTCATTTCTAATTATTTTCAAAAATGTATTCACTGTCTTCCCATCCTTTTCTACTGACAGTCTCCTCTCTCTTGTCTCTTCTTTTTTTTTTTTTTGGCGAGTCCTGGGGCTTGGACTCAGGGCCTGAGCACTGTCCCTTGCTTCTTTTTGCTCAAGGCTAGCACTCTGCCACTTGAGCCACAGCGCCACTTCTGGCCGTTTTCTGTATATGTGGTGCTGGGGAATTGAACCCAGGGCCTCTTGTATATGAGGTAAGCACTCTTGCCACTAGGCCATATCCCCAGCCCCTTCTTTTTATTTTTCTTTCTTTACTGTTACTGGAGTTTAGAATGAGGGCATCAAGCTTGCTTGGCTAGTGTTCTACCACTTGAACCATACCTTCAGTCCAGCTTTTTGCTGGTTATTTGAAGATGGAGTATTTCAATCTTTTCTGCCCAAGCTTTGAAACTCATTTCTCTGAATCTCTGAGTAAGTAGGTTTACAGTCATGGACCACAAGAACCTGGCCTCCTGAGATGTTTTATGTTTTCTCTCATACAAATCCATTTTAAAGTGATCTCTCTGTTTTTGAACTAATTAAATTCTTCTTTTAAATATTTTTTTTCGCAAGATGCATCCCTTTTGGTTATTCTCTTATTACTCATTTCATTTATAATCCACATTTGGTACTGTGTTTTCATCAAAGAACACTTCTCACATCTATGGGCATCAGGGATTGTGAGCTTGTTTTCTTGTATGCTTCAGCTTCTCTGAAGATAATATGATTAGAGAAATCCAGGTTTAAATTCTGTCCCTCTTCTGTTCATCTTTAAAAAAGAGGACTGTATAACACCTGAGCAAAATGTATTGAGCCCCACCAAAACAATGTCTACTTGTGTAATAATTCCATCAGGCAAATGGTTGGTTAGAAGTTCTCTGTGAAATTCTTTTTTTTTTTTTTTTGGCCAGTCCTGGGCCTTGGACTCAGGGCTTGAGCACTGTCCCTGGCTTCTTCCCGCTCATGACCAGCACTCTGCCACCTGAGCCACAGCGCCCCTTCTGGCCGTTTTCCATATATGTGGTGCTGGGGGATCGAACCAAGAGCTTCATCCATATTCCCAGCCCCTCTGTGAAATTCTTAAGAAGTCTGTGGGGAGCGTGGAGAGGGAATACAGAGAAATATCTTCTCATGGTTACTGTTCTATCTGCTTTTACTTGTCTTTATCAAGTTCTCACCTCCAATAACAATCCCTGGGTCATTACTTCAGATGTTTGTGTTCATAAGCACCTGTGTAGTCATGCGGACTACTACAGAGAAAATAGTGGACGTCAAAAACCTCACCCAACTCTTCTCTCAGATTATTACCAGAGAGAGGTCATGCTATGATTGGTCACACTTGATTCTAAACCATTAGAAGAAGAACAGGTACAGCATTTGTAGTACTTTTACAGCAGTAATTTTTATTGTACACCATGTATTGTACACTATGTATCTTGATTTCCTGAGTATGTCCTGATTTTTCAATTATATCAAACTAATATCTAAAAGAATGTGTCCACCTGAAAGTTTCTAATTATCTCTCCCTGAATAAGAGGTACTGTGGGTAGCTAAAGAGGGAAAGCAATGCAGTTGTGGGTTCACCAAGTTGGACACAACAGGGCTACAAAACTCCGAAGAGTCATGGTATAGTGGCCAACTGGTAAATTAGACATTGAAACAAACATAATTAGTGGAATTTCTCCCTTTGGTGCAAAACCATGTGTAAATATATAAAAAAATTATACAAACAATGGGACTCAGAACACAAATTGAACTTAGAATAAAAATCCTTATGCTAATCAAGTCTATCCCTGGATAGTATAACTATGTATATTTCTTTCTACTACTTCTCTGGAATAGTATCAGTTTTCAAAATGCTCAAGATAAGCATAGGTATAAAATGAGATAAATGAGATGTCTTTTAAGTATCCATTTTAAGCCTTTTCTTTTTTTTTTCATTTCTTTATTGTCAAAGTGATGTTACAGTTTCATGTGTAAGGGAGTGCGTACATTTCTTATCCAACTTGTTACCTCCTCCCCAAGACTTTATTAAGTTAACCAAGACATAAGGTATTTTTATGGCAATGGATTTACAAGAGATGTTTGGCTATGTAAGGAATAAATTCAGCATTTAAAAAAATATGAGTACCTGTGACAGTTTTCTGAAGAAAAATAATTTAAAAAGAGAAGAAACTAGCCTAGAAGGACATCTACAGAAATATTTTCAACCTTCAGCAGCTTCAAATGATATACAGTTGATTTAGCTCAAAGATACATTAGATAAACTAACTCTGGATAGATAAGAAAGGGAAGCATACACAATCTTTACCTAACCTATAATTGTTAATCCTTCTAGTAAATGAAAATTATATTAGATAGAAACTACTTTCGTGAATTTTCAAGTTATCTGGCATTTGAACTTCACTAACAACTGCAGAATCCATGTTTATAGTTAAGGAAAAATACTGTCTTTCATGACTGAGGGGCTTCTCTAATTATTTGCTTATAATTATTTGCTTCTGAATTTAAAACAAGTTTGGAACCAATATAGCAGTATTACTGACTAGGAATACAAAGACTAGAAAAGAAGACATGGAAGAATACTAATTAAGATTTTTATACTATTTGTGTGGAGGGAAGGATAGTACACAAGTCAGGAAAAATATTTAGTGATATTAAGCATTAGGGAAATAGAAAATAAAGAAAAATTGGATAACATTAAATATCTATTAGAATGGCCAATCCATACCCCCCTCAAGTTTGACAGCATCAAGTGATGCTGAGAAAGTGAAGTAAAAAAAAAATCCCTCACATTGCTGGTAAAAATGACAAATGGTACTCTGTAAAATCACTTTCGTGGTTTCTTTAAGGGCTAAAGATGTATCTGTGGTATAGTCACACCATAATATTGTTGTGCCAAGTCGCAAGACCACCCCCAAGAACACCACCGAGATTCAGACACTCCGAAATGCAAAAGCAAGGCAAGGCTTTATTTAACGAGCTGCCAACTCGGGCCTCGTCCTACCCACCGACACAGCGGAGGTTAGGAGGAAGCCTCGAGCTGTGATTACACAGGGCTTATAAAGGCAAAGAACAAGGTTACAACAATCAGCTGTGCAAGCAAGATTAGAACACAGGTACAAATCTGATTGGCTCAGGGTTCGATTCTAAAATGGGGTTCACGTGGTGGGGCCTGACTTCAAAGTCTGGCACCTCATTTCCCCCTTTTTCTTTTTGGTACCTTGGGAGCCAATCATGGCTCCATTCTGTCCATTTCAATGGCTTGCATGTCTAGGGGATGATATAGAGGTAAGGCATGGGCCAGTAGGGCCCAATGTAGTAAACAAAGGGCCTGTCACCATTTCTTACAAGAATATTCTCTGTACCTCTGTTTTGCATGTCTCTAGTTTATCCTGCCTCATCTTCCCAAAAACAACTCTGGTCCCTTGATTTTAAAGGGGGGCTGATGGGTGAAGATCATCCATCTTCTGTAACTTCTTCAGGCTGACTCAGGGGCGTAGACCTTACCTAGCCAGGAACCTATAACCTTAGTCTCAGTCTAACTTTCTTTTCTTGAGGCGAAGGCAAAGCGGCTGAGTTGGGTGCTTGGAGACCTCCCATGTTCCATCACGGTAGTTGTCATCCAGGGCAAAGGGGTCAGCTGGCCTGGCGTAGAAGCAATGAACCCAAGTGGCGATGCCGTCTAGGGTCCCTTCCACCGTGGTTAATCTGTTGATTGGGGGCATTGGCAAGCTGACAGGCCTTTAACAGATCTCAATAAGGACACAACACAATCTCAGGTCTACAAGCTTTCTTTCCTAAACAGATGTATCAGCTTAAAATTCTTACTGCCAGTCAGGGCTTTGAGTAAATGTGGGGGGTGAGATTTTAATCTATCCTCTCATTTGACAAACTTACCCTTACTAACCACTATCACAGATGACTGGCAAATTCCTGCCCAGTAGACAGACATGGGCATTGGAAAGGCATGCTTATGAACTATTCTTCTAGGACTTCCCGGCTTTAACTTTTGAAAGGCCAACAGTAGTGACTCTAGTATCTGACACCATCTCTGCCATCCAAGCAGCGGCTTACTGCCTCTGGATGCTCCATCACTTTTGTCCCAGGAGGAGTGACTTTCGACTTGGACTCAGGGCCTGAGTGCTGTCCCTCAGCTCTCCAGCTCAAGACTAGCACCGAACCACTTTTGAGCTCCACACCACTCCGTTCCCAGCACTCTGCTGGCTGATTAGAGACAAGTCTCTCACAGGGACCTTTCTTTGCCCGGGCTGGCTTCGAACCGCAGATTCAGATCAATGAGTCTTATAAGGGGCCACTTTACTCCAATTATAAGCAACAAGGTGGTCCACACAGAAGTAGTTTTTAAGCATGCCCTCTTACCAGGAACTTATTAAGGGTCAGTATTAGATCTTGACAAACTTGTAGGAATCACCTGTGCTTCTCTGTGGGCCTGCTGGAAACTGTTACAAAAAACCTACAAAGAAGCTGGAATGGCAATTAAACATTTTGGTAGCCATAATTCTCCTTTTCTCACTTTGCAATAATTATTTAGGACAATTTTACTTCCAAATTTCTTATCTAGAAATGTATTCTTGATTTCCAAAGCCTTTCTAACACTAACACAACACTTTAGCTTTTATCTGCATCAGAAAAACTGAAGCTCACAGGCAATCTGAAACCAGGTGCCGCCCTTTGCTTACGGGCTGCTTGTTTCAAAAGAGCCTTTTTTTTTTCTTCAGTCCCAGTTACTGCATGGCATGAAGACCTTTGAATTTAAACTTAGTTTTGCATCATACTGCAGTCTTGAACATGTTCACACTCACACATGCACACACACATTTTCAAAAGATCTTAAAGCACGCTGAATAAGCATCGGCCGTACATTTTAAGACAAAAACCTTTAACAAATGATTTTAGCATTCTCCAGCCTCATTTTCCAGGGCTTGATAGTTTTAGTAAAACATTTTTAGTCTTAGTAAAACATTTTAGCGCACCAAACAATTTTCTGCTTAAGAAGGCTGGGTGGGGGTCCCCCTAGAGTTCTTTCTGTGGACACTCACACTCTGATTGTGAACCATCGCCTGTACATCTTTCCAATGAGCTATGCAGGTCTGACACAAAAGAGACTGTTAGACTTACAAACAACACAGAGATGACAACGCAGCATGGTGAGGTCACTCCCTGCCACCTGTGGGTGGCTTGGGCTGGCCCTACATCCACCCCGTCGGCGGCTGCGGGTCAGGACTTGGACTTGGGGCTGATGCGTCTGTGTCCTGGGCTGTCGGCAACGGCGAGTTGACTCCGGAGCGGAGGGCACAGCTGAAACATTTTCCTCAGAGTCCTCCTCTTGTAGAGTTAACTGGGATGGGGAGTATGGAGCGGGAAACATTTCCTCCTCCATGCTTCCTCCCTATGTCAAAGCTCCCTCAATTTCCTCAAAGGTGGACCATTCTGACTTGCACAGGGTGATCCACTTTTCCTTTTTAAGGGCCACACCTTGGTTCTGAGCTATCTCCTTAACCTCCCTCCAGTGAGCTAGGATCAAGTCTAGGGGGCTAGATGGAGGTCCTCAAGATAGAACGTTATCCATAGCTCTGATCAGAAGTTCAGTCCAAAAGGCTACAAAAAACAAAACAATAAAAAAGGAGGAAAACACACAGGCCTGAGAACAAGAAAAGCTACGAGTTGGAGATCTCCCAAGCTGGCCCACAACCTCCTACAAGGGTGCAGAAGGAATGGACCCGAGTTGGCCCACAACCTCCTGCAAGAAGGAGTGGACCCGAGTTGGCCCACAACCTCCTGCAAGGGTGCAGAAGGAGTGGACCCGAGTTGGCCCACAACCTCCTGCAAGGGTGCAGAAGGAGTGGACCCGAGTTACGAGTTGGAGATCTCCCAAGTTGGCCCACAACCTCCTGCCAGGGTACAGGAGGAGTGGACCCAAGTTGGCCCACAACCTCCTGCCAGATAAGCAGAAGGAGCAGACCCAAGTACAAGGTGGGCGGGTTGAGTCTCGTTTAGGAGGCCCTCCTGGTCAGTTCCGGCCAAAAACCAAACTGACTCGTGCCCTACAAGTATAAGCAAAAGCAAAACAGACAAACAGACAAATTACAGGACAAGACAAATGAAGAGCGCTGTTTTCTTACCTTCGGAGTCTGGGATCTCGGGGTCTCTGGGGCTATCCCGGACGAAACCCCAAATGTTGTGCCAAGTCGCAAGACCACCCCCAAGAACACCACCGAGATTCAGACACTCCGAAATGCAAAAGCAAGGCAAGGCTTTATTTAACGAGCTGCCAACTCGGGCCTCGTCCTACCCACCGACACAGCGGAGGTTAGGAGGAAGCCTCGAGCTGTGATTACACAGGGCTTATAAAGGCAAAGAACAAGGTTACAACAATCAGCTGTGCAAGCAAGATTAGAACACAGGTACAAATCTGATTGGCTCAGGGTTCGATTCTAAAATGGGGTTCACGTGGTGGGGCCTGACTTCAAAGTCTGGCACCTCAATATTCCTAGAAACACCCAAGTGAAATTAATGCATAGACAAAGATCTGCTGCAAATATCTTTGCAGCTTGACTGCTATTAAGTTCTACTGAAAACAACCAACTATAGCAGGTGAGCAGAGAAACAAAATGTCATATACAATGACACAATACTCCAAAATTAAATAAAGTATTGAGGCATGTAAAAGTGCAGAAGAATCTCAATGGTTACTAGGTGAAATGAGCCAGACAAAATGTTTATTATGGTGTGTGATTCCATTTATAGAAAATAGAAGCTAATCTACAGCAGCCAAAATTAAATCAGTGGTTATCTAGGGATAATAGAGGCCAGAGAAGATGGGAAGAAAGGAGATTTTTAAAAGTTTTACCTTGTCTGTTGGGTATTTGTAATTTTCCTGTACTCTTACTACACTGACTTTCTGTGTTGCTGATATTGGGTTAAATATTTCACGTGTAGACCAGACATTCTCACAAAAAAATAAACCTAGAAGGAAAGAAGCTATATCCTCCTAAGTAAAAATCCAAAAAGAAGGAAATCCATTTCTCATATACCTAGCAAATTCCCTAGGTTTTTTGTTTTGCAAAAGGGATGTAATTATTTTTCTCAAAGTAGATATAATTATTTTTCATGGCCATGTTCCTTGGAATGTGACTTTGTACTAAATATAGATTCCACTCACTCATTTGCCCTTTGAATCCAGGCTCATCTGTTGTCTTGTCTTGCTTTGGCTCACTGGATTCAGTAGAGTTGACAGTGTAGCTGAAAGCTGAAGACCCTCTCTCTTAGAACTCTGTTCAGTTGTCATGTTAGCAAGCTGAGCTAATCTGTGGGATGTTGAGACATGCGGGGAGCTGAGAATCTGCTTGGTTGAAAGAATGCTAGTTCAGTGCAGGCTCCACTAACCAGGTAACCCCACAAATATTTCAAAATATTTTGAAACCAAAAACATTAACAGTCAAGGCTAGCAT
Source organism: Perognathus longimembris pacificus (assembly GCF_023159225.1). Classification (NCBI taxonomy): domain Eukaryota; kingdom Metazoa; phylum Chordata; class Mammalia; order Rodentia; family Heteromyidae; genus Perognathus; species Perognathus longimembris. The sequence continues at coordinate 38,678,083 of NC_063176.1, forward strand.
ATACTGCCAACCCACTGAAAATTCGAACCATATAATAGTTTGATGTAACTAAGTGATAGTTTGAGTTACTAAATTTGTGGGTAGATTTTACACAGGAGAAATGCACTTATATATATCCCAGTTCATCTCAGTAGCCTCTGTTCAGAAGCTATGAGAACCAGAATGAGCTAAGGAAGGAAGAAATGAGACACAAGTGTTTTTGTTAGAAGAAAAGATATTGACAGGCAATCGACCATGTACATTCTAACAAATCATGCCTCCAAAGTTAAAATAGTACTTAATGCTAGGTTAATTGTCAGTAATTCACACAATTCTGGATGTTTCTAAAAAGTATTTACCTATAGTTTCTCATGAAAGGAAAGAAAACAATTGCATTAATTCTAACTCATTCGTTAAAGAAAAAATACCTATTTGTGGTGTCTTGCAAAACCTAGTACTGAGGATTATTGTTGGTTTTATTTTGTTTTATAAGGATTACACTTTACATAATTGTATTAAAAATTTCCCAGTAGGTGTGCTTTCAACACATCCCATAAAGCTTCCTAATACAGGGCCCTTTTCAAATTGGTGGTAGCCATTTAAAAGAGGATAAAATGTGCATGCATATTCTCCTGCCAGACATATTAATAATTAGAGTGTTGGAAAGACATTGAAAATAAAAGGGAAGTAAAAGATTCTTCTCTAGTCTATGGGAAACCTATAATTTCAGGTAGAATAGTGTGATTTCGTTGCTCTCAGATGTGATTATAACACATTGCTCCTCAGACAAATTAAGTAGCTTCCATTAGAGGCATTCATACAGCTAGCTCTATAAATCCTGGCAACCTTTTGGCCTGATGTATCATTGCTGAAAACATCTGGTGAGATTCACATAGTGAATATTTTTTGTTTGCTTAGTTTTTTTATCCAAAGGCCATAGTAATGGGACTATAATTTCTCATGCTTCTGAGCTTATTTATGGTAGGATCGTTCAACCTGACAATCTTATCTAGAAGAATCAAATGTCTATGGCACAAAATAATAGGAAGTTACAAAATAAAACATGTATTTTTATTTATATTTTCTGTTTTTGTTCTCCCTGAGATTATTTTTTCCCATAGGCACGGAAGGTATAAAAAATATTTGCCTTTAAAGTCAAAGTAACCTTCATTAGCAAGTAGTTCATGTATAAATTTTATTAATAATCTTGTATGTTTGTTGTAAATAGTAGGTATGATTCATTACTTGAAAACATACATTAGTTATGGTAATTTCATATACTAGACTAGAGGCAGAGTTGTTTCTGTCCAATATCTAGAATGTGACATTACACCACATCAGGATGTGAGAGTTTGTGTGAGAAGTTCAAACAAGGAACTACAAATAGTCTGTAGAGAGCCAAATCAAAGTCTTATGATAAAGTAGAAATAAGGACCACAAACAAAATTAGTACATATGAATAAAGAGAACACAGGGTGATATGTAATGTAATTCTAGACAAAGACATAGAAGTGAAGATGTTACAACAACTAGAGGACAAACTGTAGTTGTATTTTGTGCATTTCAAGGGTGAGAATGACAATGTTTAAAACAAGTTAGACAGGTAGGGGCATGAGTATATCTGTTGGGCAGGAGAAGACATATGGGATGCAATATCAAAAAATGATTTTCCTGGTACCAAACGCTTCCTTGCTTCACGTTAGAGTTTATACTCTTTCTTAGAAGACAAGAATCACTGGACAAACACTGCAGGATGAACATATCTAGATAGAGTCAAGAAGTATATGGGATTACACCTGTAATCCTAGCTACTCAGGAGGCTGAGATCTGAGGATCACTGTTTGAAGCCAGCCTAGGCAGAAAAGTTGATGAGTCTTATTTCCAATTAACTACTCTGAAAAAGCAAGAAATGGTGCTGTGGCTCAAGTGGTAGAGTGCTAACTTTGAGCACAAAGAGGCTCAGGGACAGTGCCCAGGCCCTGAGTTCAAGCCCCCAGACTGACAAAAAAATGAACAAGTAGTATGTGAGCAAAACAAACTACTGAGTAAGGAACAAACATTTTCCTGTTTAAAAAAATCTATGTTTGCCTTGTTTTTCATAGTCTCTATGTCTTCCTCATTTACTCCTTATTTTCTTTACTAGAAGGTCCTTCCTTCCTTCCTTCATTCCTTTTTTCCTCTTTTTTGTTCTCACTTTTTTCTTTTGTAGACCTTATGTTTGGACTCAAGGCTCTATGTTTATTAGGCAAGCACTGTATCATTTTAGCCATCAGTAACCCTCCAGTAGTATCTTTAATTTTACTATTTGGTAAACTTAACAATAATTTCTTTGTGGTTGCAGTACCTCTGAGCCATCAGAAATTGCTTCTGAGCCAGAAGAGTTAAACTCTTCTTAGGAATAGAAGTTTGGATCTGGAGAGGCTGTTATGCCCAGATTTCAGGTCGCCAAAGACCACTAAGGAGCCGATTCCCATGCAAATGTGTAAGTCTTTATTGCAAGCTCCAGCCTGGACTCTCAACCTTCAGAGACACAGCAGATCCGGATTGAGAGTCCCGATCCTCAGATAGGCAGGGTTTTTATTGCCATTACAACAGGGGCAGGGTATTTCCAACTTGGCAGATACTTGATTGGATGGCATTTAGCAAGCAAGTCTTGTCCTATTTCTATTGGCTACCTACTCTTTCAGTTACCTATTTTGGCTTTGACAATGGGAACTGGCCTTGGTATCAGGAACTGACAGCAGGTGGTCATGTAGCACTGATGCAGGGGGTTAATGCAGGAGGGAGAGCAAGTTACAAATGGGTTAAGCAAGCCGTTAACAGAAGCAGAATTTTGTGGTCAGGCTGACCTATTACAAACTTTATTTTAACAATCTACTACTATTATGGTTATTTCTATAGTCTGTGACTATGATCATTTTTACTGTTTGTTACCATGGTTGCTACCTAGGTACAGAAGGGAACAAGGGCTCTCTATATTTTTAAATGTCAAACTACAGGAAACTAGTCTCAAGGGTAGGGGTGCAGCCCTCTAGCACGGAGTCATCACCAGGGTTTAGAAGCTGTTATAATCTTAACACTAAAACTTATATTTAGTCACTTAGGTTCTCAGGTTAACCCTTACAAGGCAACATGAACTTTAGCAGTTACTGAATGAAACTCTTGTGAAATAAGCTAAAACATAATTCTTTTTGACAATAATATTTAGTTTTGGTCAAAAAGAAAAGTCTTGGTTTCAAGTAAGGTATTGGGAATTTTCACATTATTCTGTATCACCTATTCTAGATCACCTACACATAATATTTAGTTGAATCTAGAAAATAGAATTCACTTCAACAAGTTGTCTTTTATTATCTAGACCATAACTTCAAAATAAATCCAAATGCCTTTAGAAATCAAATGTCACCAGTAAGTTGATAGGTACACTTAATACAGGTATTATAATAAATATATCCTTCTCTACCTAACATAACAATTCAGATTATAGTTTGAAAACTTATTTTATTAGAAATATCTACTACAGTAAATTTGGTTTTTCCCAAATGATTGTGATTACTGATGTCATGAACAATAGGTACTACAATAATACAACAGCTGGTGTGTATCAAGGATCCACATGTAGAAAGAAATTTGATTAATTTTCCAGGGGAATGATCTCATTAAATCCTCATGATCATTCAATGAGTATTCTTAGCTGAATTTGGAAATTAGCACCACCGTAATTCAATATAAAATGCCTTTTCCCTGACTTTTCAGTGACTAACACTTTCAAAGTTGAGTTCTTTTTTTTTCTTTTTCTTTTTAACATTCATTACCCTATCTTTTAGTGATTCCATCATTCTCTCCTAAGGGGGCTCAGAATCAATATTGGAACAAATGTGGGGACATGGAATCAGAGAAACTGTCCACTTGGAAAAATGATAACTTAACTTCCTTTCAATAAGAAAGAGAAGCAGTTTGCTTTGGCAAAACAAAAAAGTCTGATGTTAGCCCCACTCCTTTGTTATCCCTTCTTTCAAGTTTCATCAGAAAATGTCCCTCTACATATACAAGGAAGCAACTGGCCAAAGAAGACATTCTTGCTGTGAATATGGAGTGTTGCAACAGATTCGAATGCTTTAAACCAAGATTGTAACATAATCCTTCCAATTTCAGTGACACATTTAACAATGGATAAAAATACATTTATTTGATTTGTCACTCCTTCCGGAGATAAGCAACAGGAAATATTAAAAGGGCCCTTCTTTTTAATCTCAGGGACATTTACATGAAAACTTTGCTAGTGTGTCATTTGTGAAATAATACCTTGTGTTTTATATTAAGAAATAAACTAGCTGATGAGGAGCCAACAATAATAAATATTGAGAGTGTGTTTATTCAATAACTAGTTGCAAAAGGAAATGACCACAGACGGTCAAATTACCCTTCAAAGGGTGAGGGGGACAATCTAAGAGGCACTATGGGGTGATGGATATCTGAGCACATGAATTTTCCCAGAAATGGGTACTCATGACTCAACCTGGCAGATTTTTTGCTATGAAGGAATTTGGGCTCAGGGTTGCCAGATTTTGGGATTCGTAAGAGAAGCAGGAAATCCATATTTTCAAGTAAAATCTTGAATTTAAAACATTGGTGAATTTCTCCTTCCTTTTTAAAAAAAATTCTATTCATGTTGCTCATATGCTACCTAATGTCACCTAGTGGCTGAATGTCGATCTCAGATTGTTGGAAGCTTTGTGGTAATTTCTATTCCATTCTATTTAGAGGAGGGTTGTTTTTTTTTTTTTTTTTAATAGAGATTTGGTACAATTCAGTATTTGAACTTGCACATGAGCAAGGATTCCCTGGGAGAACTTGTGATAGACCCATAACTACAGAGATTGATTTGAGCAGGTCTGGAGTAGGCAGCAGAAATTCTGCCATGCATTGTACTGGTAAATTCTGGAGTATCTTAGGAAGAGAAGAGGAGCCTATTAGATCAAGGGTTGCAATTTCTTGTTTTTTTGTGGTTTTTTTTGTAAATAAAGATTTATTGAAACCACATCACACTCATTTACATGTTGCTTATGGCTGTACTGTGCTGTGAGGGTAAAACTAGTCTAGCAACAGAGATAGGGGCTATAGGAGCTCCATAACCATCAGAGTGGATGATATTAATTATCTGGCTATTTATAAAATTAGCTTACCCATACACTAGGCAAAAGGGTGATTTGTACTCCCATGTGTCTCGTCCCATAAAAGCGTGGTATCCATAATACTTTCTCTACAAAAACAATGTTAAAAAGAAACCTCACTTGTGATAGTGTTAATTTATAACACAGTTTTGTCCAAACTCCTCTAAGCAAAGACTATCTTGTTTCTATGACAACAGTTACACAAAGCTATGTAAGGGAAGAAAAGCAAAAGGCAGCAAAATACACTAAATGTGAGACCAGAGAAAAGGACAGTAAAGGGCTTGTGATTTGGCTTTGACTTGCTGGGAGAGCATTTTCACATTCTTCCCCATGGGTGAAAAGCTACATATGAATCTGAAGCTCTCTGCTCATCTAACAAGCCACCTTGTGTTACAGGCTCTGCAAACACCATCTGTGTAGACTGAGGAAGTGGTTTCACAAATAAATGAGTCATATGCCAGAGCTTTTCACTTGGGTTTATGGAAGATTAAAAAATAAATCAATGTTGAATATCAGTTATCTTATCCTACAATATATCAAACTTTTTACAATTGAATAATCCTACTGAGAGTGACTAACATTTATAGTTATCATTTCATTTACACACATATAGGCCAGCATCACTGTTCCCAATTTAGCAAATGATACAACTGTTTCACAGTGATTCAACTAATGACTAGTAGTAGCTTGGGGCATATAATCCAGATATTTTTCTGCTTATATATGGTGTTTTTGCCAGCCTTCATTTGTGACCATGATACATACATACATACATACATACATACATGTGTGTGAGTATATAATATTTAAATATATATGTATGTACATATGTATACATAATATTTAAATATATACATGTGTGGGTATGTATATATGTGCATATAACATTTAAATATATACATATATAATATTTAATATAGCATAGAATATTTAAACATATACACATTTGTGTCTGAGTATGTATATATAATATTTAAATATATAAATACATGTGTGTATGGGCATATATATATCACCATATACAGCATATGGATATATGGAATATTTTTTTTTCTCAAATTTTTATTATCAAACTGACGTACAGAGAGGTTACAGTATCATACGTTGGGCATTGGATACATTTCTTGTACTGTTTGTTGCCTTGTCCCTCATGCCCCTCTCCCTCCCCCCCTTCCCTCCCCCCCCAGTTGTTCAGTTCACTTACACCAAAGAGTTTTGCAAGTATTGCTTTTGTAGTTATTTCTCTTTTTTTACCCTGTGTCTCTCAAATTTGGTATTCCCTTTGAATTTCCTACTTCCAATACCAGTAAACACGGTTTCCAATATACTCAGATAAGATTACAGAGATAGTGTAGGTACAAACATAGGAAGGTGATACAAAACATTATCAATAATAGAAACTACACATACACATAGGACGTTGAAAGTAGTTACAACTGTGATATATCACTTGTTTCCATAACATGGAGTTCATTTCACTTAGCATCATCTTATGTGTTTCTAAGGGTATAGCTATTGGGCCTTGTGATGCTCTGCTATGGCTTGCCTAAACCTGTACTAATTATTCCCAATAAGGGAGGCCATAGAGTCCATGTTTGTTTGGGTCTGGCTCACTTCACTTAGTATAACTTTTTCCAAGTCCTTCCATTTCCTTACAAATGGAACAATGTCATTCTTTCTGATAGAGGCATAAAATTCCATTGTGTAAATGTACCACATTTTCCTGATCCATTCATCTATGGAGGGGCATCTGGGTTGGTTCCAGCTTCTCGCTATGACAAATTGTGCTGCGATGAACATTGTTGTGCTGGTGGCATTACTGTGATTTTGTTTGTGGGCTTTTGGATAGATACCCAACAGTGGGGCTGCTGGGTCATAGGGGAGTTCTATATTGAGCCTTCTGAGGAATCTCCATACTGCTTGCCAGAGTGGCTGAACCAGTTTACATTCCCACCAACAATGAAGTAGGGTTTCCTTTTGGCCACATCCCCTCCAACAATTGTTATTATTAGTTTTCTTGATATATGACATTCTTGCTGGGGTGAGATGGAATCTCAATGTTGTTTTGATTTGCATTTCCTTTATGGCCAGTGACGTAGAGCATTTTTTCATATGACTATTGGCCATTCTCATTTCCTCATCAGAGAAGTTTCTTTGTAAGTCTTTAGCCCACTTGATGAGGGGGCTATTGGTTCTTTGCAGTTTTGTTTTGGAAGAAGGTAATTTTTTTAGTTCTGCATATATTTTAGAGATGAGGCCTTTGTCTGTTGAATGTCCGGTAAAGATCTTCTCCCAGTCTGTGGGCTTTCTGTTTATCTTGAGAGCTATGTCCTTTGCTGTGCAGAAGCTCTGGAGTTTGATGCAGTCCCATTTGTCCAACCTTTCTTTGATTTGTAGCCTTTCAGGGTCTTTGTTAAGGAAGTTCTGTCCTGTGCCAAGGAGCCCAAGTGTTTCTCCTACTCCTTCCTTTAGTGTCTTCAGGGTGCCTGTTTTGATTTCAAGGTCTTTAATCCATTTGGAATTGATTTTGGTGCAGGGTGATATATAAGGATCTAGTTTTAGTTTGTTGCATGTGTTGAGCCAGTTTTGCCAGCACCACTTGTTAAAGAGGCTATCTTTCTTCCATACTATTGTTTTAGCTCCTTTATCAAAGATTAAGTAGGCATAGTTCTGTGGGTTTAATTCTGGGTCTTCAATTCTGTTCCATTGGTCTTCAGGCCTGTTCCGGTGCCAATACCAAACTGTTTTTATTACTATAGCTTTATAATACAGCTTGAAGTTGGGTATTGTAATTCCTCCAGCACTGTTCTTTCTGCTTAGGAGTGTTTTTGCTATTCTAGGTCTTTTATTGTTCCATATGAATTTCTGGATTGCTTCCTCTATTTCATTAAAGAATGGTGTTGGGATATTAATGGGTATTGCATTGAATTTGTAGATAGCCTTTGGCAATATTGCCATTTTGATTACATTAATCCTCCCAATTCTGGCCAATCGACTTCAACAGGTCATCAAAAAAATCATACACCACGATCAAACTGGATTCATCCCAGGGATGCAAAGCTGGTTTAATATACGCAAGTCAATTAATGTAATCCACCACATCAACCGGAGCAAGGTAAAGAACCACATGGTTTTATCGCTGGATGCGGAAAAAGCGTTCGATAAAATCCAGCACCCATTTATGCTAAAAGCCCTGGAAAAACTGGGATTCCAGGGAACATTCCTGAATATAATCAAGGCAGTTTATGACAAACCAACAGCAAGCATAACTCTAAATGGTGAAAAACTAAAGCCATTCCCTTTAAAATCAGGAACAAGGCAGGGATGTCCACTCTCTCCCCTGCTCTTCAACATAGTACTAGAATTCCTAGCCAGAGCAATTAGGCAAGAAGAGAATATAAAGGGGATCCAAATAGGAAAAGATGAAGTTAAACTTTCTCTCTTCGCAGATGACATGATCCTATACCTAAAGAATCCCATAGACTCTACCCCCAAGCTACTAGAGCTGATACAAAACTTTGGCAATGTTGCAGGATATAAAATAAACCTTCAAAAATCAATGGCCTTTCTCTATGCTAACAACCCGAAGACCGAGGCTGAAGTCAGGAAAGCAACTCCTTTTGCAATAGCCCCCAAAAACATAAAATACCTAGGAATAACCTTAACCAAAGAAGTGAAAGACCTCTTTGAAGAGAACTTTAAAAGCTTGAAAAATGAAATTAAGTCAGAACTAAGAAAATGGAAAAACCTCCTATATGGAATATTTTTAAGAAAATCCAATAGTAATAATCTTTTTGTATTTAGCTATGTATAATGAACATCATTAAAAGTGAGGAATATGGAATTAATTTATATGCTTATAAAATATTATAAGAATTTCTAATTTGCAACATTTTCCACTGAGAGGTCTATTTTAGACCTTTTTATGTTTAGTAGTTGTTCGGTTTTAGTTACATAATGTAAGGTCACTGACCCACACCTGTGGGAAATACCATTTGACAAGAAGTTTTTTTGTTTCACAGAATTAATTTATATACTTAGAAAATATTATAAGAATTTCTAGTTTGCAACATTTTAATGACCTTAAAGGATCACACTAAAGCTTTAGCCTTTATGTGAGTAACCATGATGTTTAAATTTAAAAGTTTTAGAATGTTTGAATAACTCTTTGAACAGACAAGATCAATTGAAAACCAACTATAAGTTTAAATAAGGAATTCCCTCAGCTCAAATTCTTAAATCATCGAGTATATACACTTAAGAAACATTAATGACAAACAGTACAAGAAATGTATCCAATGCCTAACGTATGAAACTGTAACCTCTCTGTACATCAGTTTGATAATAAAAATTTGGAAAAAAAAAAGAAACATTAATGGTTCTCAAATTGCTTGAGATGCATCATTCTAGACACATTAGGAACAACACAAAACTCATACTCCAGCCTTTAATTTCTAGCCAAAGTATAATTTTTCCATGTTATTTTAATTACAAGTATTAGCTGACTAAGTAGGACAGTGACGTGACAGAGCTTAAAGAAGGAAACAAGTGGTCCTACCAATTCCCAGTATCTCGCTGTGGAATGGCTCTTTTTTTCAAAGACCAAGAGTCCCTGCAAGATATAGTTTGCAGGAAGCTCACAGAAAATATGTCCTCTTTGTGAACATGGAGCTATAAGCACCTGTTGAGTGTCTGTGCATGAAGATAGTATTCTCTCTAAGGTCAGATGTGTTGTCTGCAACAAGTTGAAAGGCTTGATTTGTGCCATCATAAAAAATGTAGTCTAAACCAGACATTTAATTTTTGGATTCATCTTTTACAAATTTGAGCATAGGATTAATTTGACACTTCCTGTGCTGTTGAGGTTTTATGGTTAGAAAATGTATATGCAATTTGCTTTCTGTTCATAAATGCAATTTTTCATGTAATTGATTGTACATGAATTTTTTCACTTGATTTCATTGCCTATGGAAATATAGTTTTGAGATGATTAGCGATGGGAGGAGATTGTATTGATGCTTGATTTTGATCTATATCAGAATACCTAGGTACAGAATCACAAGTGCCAACCATCAGAAAAGTAACAGGAGGATATCAGAAAGGTTAGTCTTTTTTTTTCTAAGATTAGTCTTTTATAATTCCTAAACAGAGAATTTAGTTTCTGATATTTTATATCCATATAAACCAGGAGAACAAAGCAACTTGTGTGAGACTGTTCTTCAACTACATTTATGTGACTTGCCTCAGTATTCTAAGATCTACCCTGGCTGCACAGGCAGGAACAGTTCTGTTCAGGCTTTCATTTCTCTAAGCTGACTCTTCCTCCAGAGACATTATGATACTTCAGTCCTCTGCTGACTCTTGCTTTCATTCTCAAATTGGTAGAGAACAAAACAGACAGTATAATTTATGAGACTTTTCTCACACAGGGACTAAAAGTAAATATTATTATTGATTTCCATTACATTGTTGAGGTCATTGAGACATAGAAAATGTAGACAATTGTATCCAAGGTCATGCACATAGAACATGGATTCAAATTCTTCTACAATCCCACTGAGAAGAATGAAACCTTTCTCTTTACAAAAAGAATATAATTTCTGTCTTGTTCAATCATTTAATTATAGATATTTTAAATTATCATGGTGATGTACTGAGGGGTTATAGCTTCATACATAAGGCAGTGAGTACATTTCTTGTCATACATGTTACCTCCTCCCTCATTTTTCTAACCACCTTCCTGCCTCTCCAATTGCCTCCCCCGACCCCGAGTTGTACAGTTGATTTACAGCATGTTGTCTTGTAAGTACTCCTGTTGCATTTGATTCACCTTTTACACTTTGTCTTACCAATTTGATGTTTTCTTTCTCTTCCCTGATTCAGACAAACATATATACAATACCAGGGTACCAAATCAGTGACAACAGAGGTAAAACTGTAGGGAAGAAAAACAAAAGAAAAAGGCACAATTTCACATAGAACATTGAAAATAACAACAATGATAAAACACTTATTTCCCTAACTTGGAGTTCATTTCGCTTAGCATCATCTTACATGATTATATGTATATAGCTATTGAGCTATTATGATCATCTGCTAGGATTATCCTAGGAATACACTAATTATTGCCAATGAGGGAAATCAGAGTCTGTGTTTCACTGGGTCTGGCTCACTTCTCTTAGTATGATTTTTTTCCAAGTCTTTCCACTTCCTTTTGCATGGGGCAATGTTATTTTGTCTGATAGAAGCATATTATATTTTATAAAACATTATTACTCAGATTTTGGTTTACTGCTTAGTTCTATAAAACTTTATTTTGATACATTTTGATCTCTTTTAAATAAAAGTCCAGATAATTACTCCTACAAAAACTTCTATAAGTCTTAACAAAGCATTGACAAAAGATAAAACAGCAGTGGTAGAAAAATAAAACATATTTGTACATATTAGGCGTACCCATAGGGATTAGATATGTCAGACAATGTTATTTGCTTTGAAATCAAACAGCAGCTGCAAATAGTTCAAGTGTTTAGACAGATTCTTTTTTACTTCCTGGTACACATTTTCTTTTCTTTTTTTTTTTTCCAAACTGATGTACAGAGAGGTTACAGTTTCATACGTTAGGCATTGGATACATTTCTTTTACTGTTTGTTACCTCCACATTTTCACCCATTGCTATTTAGAGTTTCAATTTATGTTGTTGTACGTGACTACGGTACCATAAGAATATATTACTGTTGGAATCTACTCAGATACTTTCTCCTTTTGGAAAAATTTGTATTCATAGCTCTGGACGCTAAGGAACAGGTTGCTGCTGAGGGAGGAAGCAGATAACCAGAAATCATCTCAGGGATAAAAAAAAAAATCTAGAGCATTTTTTTGCTATATTCTTTTGTAAACTACAGAATTCTCTGTTATCTATCATAATAATCTCTTGTCGCTCCCTACACCTATCAAGTTTTCCTAACCTATATTTATTTCTCATCCAAGATCAATAGAGAAACTGTCTTGACATAGGCTTGTTCACTGAACAAGGTACTTCTCAAGAGAATTAGGTTTTCTAATTAAAAAGGGTGAATCAATGCAACAGCAATACTCATAGGACAATATGCTGGATATGAACTTTACAACCTGCAGGGCAGGTTGGGGGGGAGGGAGAGGGAAAATAAGGGAGGGGGTCACCATTGTTCAACAAGAAATGTACTCATTACCTTACTTTTTATGTAACTGTAACCTCTCCATGCAATGAAAACCAACATGAATAATTTATTTTCCAAATATCTGGCGTCTTCACAAAACTGTCCTCATATCCTCAGATAATTACACTGTACATGTGTTTATTCTGTTCAAAATCAGACTGATGAGCTACTGATTGTTTTTCTTTGTTTTAAATAGGCCACTTTTTTCCATTGATATGAAAACATTTGAGTTATACTTGGTCTGCCTGAGTAGTTTCATTATGGATCTATCAAAAATATTTTGACTATGTTAACTGAAACTTTTAATGAAGGTCTAATAGCGTTGACATATTTCCATTCTTTGTCTACACTAAAGAGCTATTCTAGGGAAAAGACAGAATGAGGTGGATACACAGGCCAGCTCACACACTTCCACAGGGCAATGTTTCCTGTTCCTCTCACACATATTCAACGCTGCAAATGCCCTCATTAATGTCTATGGTATTGCAAATATCAAAGCATGGGTTTAATAGAAGCAGACTTAACTGGGTTCAAGGAAGTCCTTTTATTCTTCTGGGCAAATCAATCAGCATTTGTATTTGATACACAATAAAAAAGATTAAAAAAAAACAAGGAAAAAGGGATATAATAGAAAGGGATTATGTGGATGGAGCAATAAGTAGCATACGGTATTATTGTGTCCCAATGTCTACAAAATAATTGTCAAGAAAGATTAGGTGTAGGGGAAAAAGGTAAAAATTTCCCCTAAATAAGCCCTATCATTATAGCAACATTTTACTTCACCTTAGTTTGTTCACTTGATCAGTATTTGATCCATTTCTTAAAACTGAATTCTTAGTGCTGTAATGAACCAAAAAGGAAATAAGACAAAAAATGTCCTGTCTCATAATTTCACAAATCTTTTCACAACTGTTTTTGCTAAAAATTGCTTGAATAAGATCTTCATCTACAGGAAAATAAAGCCTTCTACAAAGTCTAGAGCTATTTGACAATATTATAAGATGAAAAGAGCAGGTAACAGTAGTTTTGTTGTACAAGTAGTGAATGGAAAGCCTCAGTATTCAGAGATCTGTTAAAGCCCACATAGCTAGAGAATAAAGTTTTTTACAGTTCCAGATTATCTCATTTGCAGAGCTGGTAATATGGCCTAGTGGAAAGAGTCCTTGCCTCATAGATTATCTCATTTTCAGTATCAAATGCTCTCCATTAATATGTTATTAGTTAGTAAATATTAATAACAATTATTGTGAATATAAGTACCTGCGAAGAAAAGATTCATCCTTCTTTTAAGTATGACAAAATTACTTAGCAGACTCTTAAATTCAAAGTAGAATTTTAATAGGAAATTCTAGTATGAAAACTAGGTCATTTGCATATTTTCTTTTGACTTACATATAATTGCCAAGTAATTTGCATTTTTCTATCTGATTTTGCCAGCACATCTAATTCATCTATATATTTTGTGTAATCTAGTTGATGAAAATGGTGGCCTTTTCTACCCATAATTAGAATGAACTTCAGCTTCAACACACTTCAAGAAAGAGAATTTCACAAAGCATAAAGAGGAAAATATTTATAGACTTAACTCTTATCTTCCCTTTCAACAAGAAATAGCTATATATAGCAATGTGCTTAAAACTATATAAAGCAGGGTTAATACAGAAGATGTCCTAATAATGCGTTTATATATAAAGATAAAAATGAAAAAAAATATATTTCAAAGTACAATATTTTAACCTAGATATTAGCAGTAATGAGTCATGTATTATCGCCTAGTTCTTTTCTTATGTATTCCCTTGGGCATACACTAACATTAAATCTCTGAATTTAGTGATTTAAAAGATAGAATCCTGATGTATTGAGGAGACGTTCATACTATGTAATGAATAATCCACCAATATTTACAGCAGGTCTTTAGGCATTTTATGCCATTATGATTTGATTGCACTAAAAAAGTATGATATATACATATTTTTTTGCCATTAACTGGTTTTTTTCTGTGGTTCTCTGTGCATTTGAGGTTATATTACGTTCGTTATAAACAAAATGACCTTAGTATTCATGTCCATTGGGTTAGACTTTGGGCAGGCTTCTTTCTGCCTGTTAATTCCCTCACCTGCCTTTTCTTAGTACATTTACTTTAGATAATTTTTTTTTGATTCTGAATTCTTTCTTTTCCTCTTTGAGGCATAAATCTTCCAGCCTCTGTTAGTCTTACAGATGGATAAATCCTTTAAGAATCTGGGAGCTATCATCTGAAATGACATCATTAAAGGGAATAGCACCCACATCGTTCTGTCTATGTGGGACACTGGTAGCTTACCTTCAGCATAGGCCAAGCCAACATGTCTTGCCTAATTACAGTTCATTTATGATTTTAGTTTTAGTTTTTCTTCCAGGCCTGCAAAAGTCTCCACAGTATTCAGGACACCTGTAAGTGGTGAGTCCTTCTAGGCCTCCAGACACAGCAGGAGGATGGAGAAGCAGGGTGAGAACAAGGTGGCTTCACAGCCAATTGAAATTTAAACTATGTTAATGAAAGACCAACAGAGTAGCTCCTCAGTTTAGCCTTGGTCCTATTTCTTTTTTTTTGGCCAGTCCTGGGCCATCAACTCAGGGCCTGAGCACTGTCCCTGGCTTCTTCCCGCTCAAGGCTAGCACTCTGCCACTTGAGCCACAGCCCCACTCCTGGCCATTTTCGGTATATGTGGTGCTGAGGAATCGAACCCAGGGCCTCATGTATACAAGGCAAGCACTCTTGCCACTAGGCCATATTCCCAGCCCAGTCCTATTTCTTTCTTACCCTCACAGAAAGAAAAAAATTATCAGCAAGGTGGAAGGAATGTGAGCCATTGATTTTCCAAGGAGTATTATGTGAAAGTGAAATAAAATCTGATTGCTTTTTCTGTGCATAATTGATGTTATTTTCATTCTAATGCTCATAACAATTTTTCTAAAAGTAGTGACATATAAGAATATCCATTTATTATCAATCCTTTTCATAGTTCACAGTTCTGAGTGAGCTCACAAATTTCTACTTAGGTATGAACAACTTGCATTTTAGTGCCTTACCCCAATTTGGTTTCATTGGTGGAAGACCAAGTAGAAATACTTTTATGCATGGGACTTCCCAATCATCCAATAGTGCTTAGATTATGTCCAATAGTTAACTCAGCCACCAATTTTACTGCCTCTCAGAGGTAGAATTGATGCTATTACCAATTATGACAGCCACATGGCCACTGTCTTGAGTAAATGTATTGTGACTGTTAGGAGTAAATTAAACTTTGCCAGAAAACCATGCAGACATTCAGGGACAAAGAACAAAGAAAATGTTTATTGCCAGCAAAGGGACTGGCAAGACCCCTTCCCACAAGAGAGAAGTGAGAAGGAGTGCCAGCTATTGTGTTAGGTGACCCTTATACCCTCCAAGGTTTGGGAGATCTTGCTGTCTTATATGGTTTATAACTGCTCCGAAGGATCACCATCTCAAGGTAAAGGGAGGTAGAGGCTAATTATTTACTAAATGAGCCTAGTACCTAAGGAAAGTGCATGCTAAGCTATGCAAGAGGAGGCTGTTGGGTTGTTGTGACAATTTGAGAAATACTATTTCCAAGCCACATGAATACGTCTAACTGCACTGGACACACACACACACACACACACACACACACACACACACACACGTGTACACACACATTTTCTTTCTAGCCCAAATCCAAATTTCTAGTTTTGTTTTTGTTTTGCTGGCTCTGGGATTTGATGTCAGGGTCCTTTGTTTTCTAGTCAGGCACTCTATCACTTGAATCCCACCCCCAGCCCTTTCACTACCTATGATGGAATCACAGTAAAATTCTGGAGGTTCACATTTTACTGAAAAAGAGGTCTTCTAAGACAATTTAATGTTGTGAGATTGGCAGGATGATTCAAACTCAATTATTACAAAGATGTTACCAAATGAAATGAAAGAATACCTTTCTGTGTTCCTTCCTCTACCAATTGTCTCGTGAGCTTTTCCAGAAAAAAAGAGAATAGTAATACAATTGTTCCATAATAAAATTAAATCAGATCCAAAGCAGAAAGCTTTGGTTACATTTTGTTTTAGGTAAAGGTATTTGTTAGTTTTCATTTCTATGTCATGTGGGTGGCCAGAGAATGAAAAGATTCTATAGTTTAATTCTTTGATGCAGTCTCAAAATTGAAACTGGGATTTGAAACCCAGTTTTATGAGAATTGTGGGGCGTGTGTACCACAACATGGAACATGTCTAATGATCAGGGTGATTAGTCTTTTATTTTTGTAGTTTAGGCATGGATTTCTATGGAGACTTGATGATTTAAGTGTTTAGTACTTAAAAGCAGATAAATATTTTTGTAGAAAATAAACAAAAAAACTGAACATTCTAAACACGAACAACTGCCACACTTTAATAAATGGCATCTTGGCTGTCTACCTTTCTTTATTCAGAATGTTGAATTTCAAGTCATATTACAATGAGGAAAAGATAAATTATGCCTGGTGTATTCGTGTACAACTGAACACAAAATAGTTATCTTTCAATTCTGGATGTAATAAGCCAATATTGGGTCTCACTGTGCTAAAATGAAGGTGCAAGCAGGGCTGCATTTCCTACTTTCTAGATGCTACCAGCTTTCTTTAGCCTTTCTCTGATAACTCTTTGCTCATCTTCAAAACCAGCAAAGTTGTACTTCTCCTTAGAGCCAGCAACATTGCATTTCCCTTCACTATCCAACTTTCTCTGATAAACTTTCAGTCCTCTCTCTCACATTAAAGGGTCCTTTTGGTGACCTTGGACTCGCCTAATGTCTAATCTTCCTATTTTAATGTCAGTTGAGAACTTCAGTTCTGCCTCTTCAGGTAACCTAAGGTATGCATTTTCCAGGAATTTGGGTGTGGCCACCTTTGGTACTGGGGAATATTATTCTTCCTATTGTAGGTCATTGTAGGTCATCCATAACCTCACAGATCTCCTCCAGCTTTCTGTTGCTTTTTTTTTTTTTTTTTTTTTTTGCTGCTGCTTGCTCCTTCCAATATTCTTAGGTCACAAGCATCTAGATAATGCCTACCATTTTTTCTCATTTCCACTTTCACTGCTCACTTGATCAACATCTCAATTACCATCTGTTTTTTTTTTTTTTTGTATACTATGTTTAGTTCTCCTAAAATTCTGTTGCCTGGGAAACACCCACAGATTAGAAATATGTCCACAAACCTAGAGAGATTGTATACTTTATTTGAAATTTGAAACCTATGTTCAGTCTCAAAAAATGGAGAAAAAGACATAGGCATCTAAGAAAGTGCTAAGAAAGTGCTTCTGAGAGGTAGTAAAATTGGTAAGTTGGTTTTAGATGTAGTAATTGACACTTCAAGTCTGTCATTAGATGGTTTAATGTAAAATTTTTAATAACAACTTTCCAAGTTGTCACGTTTATCCTTTTTTAACTAATCAGAGCTAAGTTTTTAAGGAGCATATAGATGATAAATTGAACAATGATTATTGTATTAAAAAGTAGCAGGTGTGTTATGGTAGAAATAAAACTAAGAAATAGCAAGAAAATGTTAGTTCATACTCTGTAAAAATGCAAACTGGAGTCTCTACATATTTACATAGTTTGGTGCATCCAATCCAAGCACAGTGATGCTTATTTATTGTTGCTATCATCTGGGAATATGGCCTAGTGGTAAAAGTGCTTGCCTCGTATACATGAAGCCCTGGGTTCAATTCCCCAGCACCACATATATAGAAAACAGTCAGAAGTGGTGCTGTGGCTCAAGTGGTAGAGTGCTAGCCTTGAGCAAAAAGAAGCCAGGGACAGTGCTCAGGCCCTGAGTCCAAGGCCCAGGACTGGCCAAAAAAAAAAAAATAAGTAATTATTGTTGCTAGCAATTAGCATTCTCCATTTCACCAAGCAATTATTTATATTCTTTTATCATAATGGATTTTATTAATCATTTCCATCATTCATGCAAATAATATTGACTCAGGCAGGAAAACATTTAAAAGGATGCCTTTAGTTCTGAATCATAGAGGCAAATACTAATTGAAGAACTGTCTAGAAACCAGATCTGCAATGTGTGCATCAGGTGATATTGGTAACCCTTAAAGGGAATAATGAGACAATCTTTGCAGGAACTGGTTCTGATTCTCTGCTGAACTCCCTACTTAGGTTTCCCAAAGTACCACAACTGCATTTCAAATTAAGCACTAAGGATCTCTGGGTGATGCATAGCTACAATTTGAAAAATGCCATCTACTGTAAGTCACAACCAAGCCTTCTAGATGGACACATGATATGGATAAGATGCACTGAGTGGGAAAATGCTTGCAAGCTAAAACAGAATACAGGTAAGCTGTTCAAAATGAAACAAAAAGGTAGAGGTATGTCTAAATGTAGATGAAATAGAGAAATGTAAGAGGAATTAATTCCTGGAGGAGTTCTCTCAGAACCCTAAGTGAATCTGATTGATAGTTACATTTCTAAAAGAAGTAGCCTTTTAATTGAGCAATGAAAGACATGGGATTTTGATTACCTCCCTGAGAAAAAGATCCAAGCTTTCCTCACATAAGTAGCCTGTTCCAGTATCGTTAGCATATTTTGGAAAGAGCAAACCAAGCTGTGTGTTCACAGAGCTGAGAGATAGACAGAGACAAAGACAGAGTCAGAGAAAGATCATAGGAAATCTCACTATACTCTCAAAGTAGAAGGTTTTACTATCTGATGAAATAATACAGTGCAAAAATATGGTAAGGATGGGTATATTAATTTAGTTGTATAATCAGTCTACAATTAAAGCACAAATAATTATTTGTCAATCACAAAGCTAGCAAATTAATTTTTTTGCCAGTCCTGGTCCTTGGACTCAGGGCCTGAGCACTGTCCCTAGCTTCTTTTTGCTCAAGGCTAGCACTCTACCACTTGAGCCACAGCGCCACTTCTGGCCTTTTCTATATATGTGGGGCTGAGGAATCAAACCCAGGGCTCATGCATATGAGGCAAGCACTGTACCACTAGGCCATATTACCAGCCAAATTATTTAATTTTAATAAAATCAAACAAATGAACAAAAGAAGAAAGGATCTTCAAATAATGTAGGATACAAATTCCACCTGCCATGGCAATGGTGAGTTTTGCTACCATTCATCAGAGGAAGCCAAGTGAGTCATTCCATAGCTCGAGGGAAGCCACACTGACAACAGATCCCTTGACTTTGATTCTCCAGTTTTATGTTGAAGTTGAAGGCAGGGATGCCTTAGCCTGAGGACAGTAATCTCAAACCCAAAGTCAATATTACCTTCCTGAATCTGTCCACTAATATAATGATAGCCTAATTCTTTGAAATAGAAAAATCACAACCCTATTGCCTACAATTGAGAATTCACACAACTTTAACATTCTTTTCCCCTCAAGCATTAAGAGCTGAAATAAAAGAAGCTCAAGCACTGATTTCCTAAAATATGGGAACATCATTAATATATGATGAACTCCGTTTCCCTTCCAAAAGACAATACCCACAAATTCACAGGACTGACAGACTATGAGTTATCATGAACTCGTCCTGCACTGGGTATGTCATTATTCATAGATTAGAAGCTAGAATTCATATATTAGAATCTCTTTATGAATGTTTCAAGAGTCCCTTTATTTTGCAATTAACACTTCTTCCTGTTTGTTTAGGATTATCAAATAGAAGCTTCAGGAAACAACACATTTCGTATGATCATAACTTCTTTCAGCCCATCCAGCAGCAAGGGAGGACTGAATGACCTCCAGGTATGTAAATTTAATTTACCAGCAAAAAGCGAGGGCAGGTGGTGAGCATCTGTAACTTGAACTAGGGTATTACTGTGACAGAAAACTCCAAGTTAATGTGGAACATAAGCTTGGAGGCAGTTTTTGCCTCCTTCTTAAAAATTATTATACATTAATAGTGCAAAAGTGTTGTTTTGTTGTCGGGGTTTTTAGCCCCCCTGCGCTCCCCTGACCTGCGAGAGAGATGGGGAAGGCACACCCCAACCAGAGGAGCCAAGAAAGGAAAGGGCAGACAGACCGCCTGCCCTCCCTCACCGGAGGACAATCAGACACTTCTGGGAGACAAGTCAGTGCAAGATCTCGGTTTATTGAGGAAGTTCGTGCAACTAATGTAAGACACAGGAGCCAATCAGATCAAAGATCGTCAGGAAGGGGAGGGGTGTATGCACACCTATCTAGGGACTGTAAGGGGAGGCATGAGCTGTCTGTCAGGGTGGAAGAGCCGGGGACCAATCCTAGAGGCGGCCTGATTTTTTATCACAGCCCACAGAACTGCCTCCATGCTTACTGTCAGGCACCATCTTAGCCACGTATGGCCCCAGGAATGAGAAACAGGTGGGGCCAGCTAGTTGACTTTCTCTTTCTGATGTAACATATCCCAGCATGTCCCACAGTTTGTGATTCCATACATGCATACAGTATTCTTTTTACAAGTTTACCTTGTCTATTATACCCATTTTATTTCCATTCCATACTTCCTCATTCTTCTGTTTACCAAATAGTGTGAGGAATGCATACATACATACATACATACATACATACATACATGAATTCATACATATATGACACTCCACCCCACCCGCAGGCATAGTTTTGGTTGCCTCAAAACACTTCCAAAATATGCCACGTGCTAGTGACAGAACCCAGTACTTTGGCTCCAGGAATGTTACATTAGGTAAGATAAGAAGACCAGAGTTTTCTACTTGAAATGGGCTCAGAATACACCCCAACCCTGGAATCCCATCAGTGTCCAATCTTCCCGACTATAGCAATTGGTCCACAGGTAAGCAAGATGCAAGAAGCCTAATACACATCTTCTCCAAAAGTTTTCTAATTAGACCTCTCTTTCTGTATGTTGATTGCCTTTCAGTCTGATATAGTTAAAGCATGTTTCTATTTTCCTTACCATGCACAGAAGCTTAAGAAGCACAAAGAATAGTGTCAATATTCTAAATCAAAGTAAGAGAAAGATGAGAAACTGTGTAAAAAAGATAATGCTCGTTTACACCATTCAGTTTTGTGCTAGGATATTTTTCTCTCATTATTTGTTGTTTTGAGTGCAAGTGAAGGGAAAGGGCAAAAGAGCCTCTTCATTGTAACTTTTCTCAAGACCTTTGTAGACCAAGACAAAACATAATTTTGGTGTGGTGAAGGTATCATGGAACTAGAATAAGTACGGTCGTGGCTCTATTTGCTACCAGCACTGAGGAAGGCTGAGATGATGGAGTCTTAAGTCCTCAGGATTTGATTTTTCTAAAATGGAGTAGTACTTAAACAGGTAGTTGTGACAGTAGGCACCATGTGCAAGAAATGGCACATGGTTTATATGGCAAGGTATGTGTGGGGTCTGAAAGAACAAAGATGATGAAAGAAGCTCTTTGAGTGCTTTGCTTTGTTCGAAGAATAATGACAGATCAAAGACTCTTCTAAGGAGGAGAAAAACAAGTTCCTATCTTCAGTGGTGATAAATAACTTTACTTTGTAATGTGGAAAATAAATAGAAGAAATGGTTAATAAAGGGAAAAAGGCTGCTTAAAAGGTAGTTAAAATAGTTGAAGTAAAAAAAGCATAGGCAGGAGAAGAAAACATAGATTCAAAAATTAGTTTGTCCAATAAGAAATGTAACTATTTTATGTCATTGTTCTTAGGGTACTTTTAGATGGATGGTTCTACCATGTGAAATGAAAAATAGACTTTGTGTTTGGGATAAAACTAGAAAAAACTGAGATATATCAACAAAGAATTGTTGGTTCTGTGATATTAGATACAGATTTCAAAAAAAACAGAGTATAAAATAAGCAGTGGAAAAGTAAACAAATTGTAATCTAATACTCACTAAATCATCCAGACCTTCACTAAATCCCAAAAGGATAGAGAATGCTGACATTTTTCTACAGTTCATTTGCTATGGTTTTAATACAAAGTAATGCTGTAAAGGCCTCTCTCTCTCTCTCTGTCTCTCTCTCTATATATATATATGTATATATATACCACATCTTCCCAATACTATAATATTCTTTCCAAGCTTATGGAGACCAAACACCATGGACTTGAATCTCTGAAACTGTGAACTAAAATAAATATTTTGTCTGTTCAATTGTTTTTAAACTCTAAGAAATGGAAACAAGATTTTTTTTCTTTGCTACTATTTTTGTTTTGTTAGTTTATCTATGTTGGGTATGGTAAGGGGATGCAGAAATAGAGGGATGAAGGGTGAACGAATGCAACAGTGGTACTCTCTAGTTACTATGTTGAAAATGAATTATACAACTTTTGTGTGGGGATAGTACTGGGAGAGGGAAAAGGAAGGGGCAACATGGTTCAAAAAGGAATGTACCTTTTATCTGACTTATGTAGCTGTAACCCCTCTGTATATTACCTTCATAATAATAAAAATACATGAAGAAAAAATAATAAACTAAAATATTAAACAATTGTTATTTTGTCTCAGCAATGAAAGTCTGACACATAACCAAGGAGGTGAAAATTTGCCTCAAAGAAAAAAGAGTATTATAATTATTAACATTTCTATAAGTTAATTGGAGGGAGGGGTGTCTAACTTCTTGACTATATTGCTGGTAAGCCTGAATAATTCAGAGCTGATATAACATGGTCAGAATCTTGTAAGTTTGCCACCCTCACTTTCCTGCTACCCTGAGCTGGGCCTTAGGTACAAAGCAATCTGAGGCACTTCTGTAGCTGTACATTGATATACATGCATGATCTCATCCTTTCAAACTAAAATCACCTGTGATGTTGTAAACAATTTATATAGACCAAGTTATCCAATAACTAAGATCCAAAATTATAAAATGATGTTATATGATAACTATAAAGTAATTCCATTATAAAAAAATCTTTGAATCAATGTTTAAGGCTCATTATTCTGTTTTATACTGAGTAGACTACCTATGCAAACTAAAATTTACATGTTATTTAAAGTAGATTTTTTTTTTTTTTTGCCAGTCCTGGGACTTGGACTAAGGGCCTGAGCACTGTCCCTGGCTTCTTCTTGCTCAAGGCTAGCACTCTGCCACTTGAGCCACAGCGCCACTTCTGGCTATTTTCTGTATATGTGGTGCTGGGGAATCGAACCCAGGGCCTCATGTATACGAGGCAAGCACTCTTGCCACTAGGCCATATCCCCAGCCCTAAAGTAGATATTTTGATAAATGTGATTTTTTAAACCAAGTTCAATTCTCCTGAGAGAACATGTAATTAGATTCATTTTTCCCAGTTCTTAATAATTTTACCAATTAATTTTCCTGATTAAGGATCCTTTTTTGGTTTTACTATCTATAAGTAATTAATCAAGCAGAAGTTTATATATTCTTTTTTTCTAGATGACTGCTCACAGAAAACACTGATGTTCTAATTTTCAGAAATTGCTACTTTTTGCCATTAATATGTAAAAAATAAATTGCTGCTATTCAGAGTCTTAGTTGCTTGCACAATTAGCAGTTTAATCTTAAGAAATACATTTTTATATTCTCCCTTAAAAGCAATTGCTTTATTAAATTATTTTACATTGAGCAAATTACAGTTCTCAAATACAAAATTGTGTGTGTGTATGTACATGCTATTATAGTAGACTTTATGAAGTTTAGTTCCATAGTTCATAAATTAAATATCGTGGATAATTTCTAAAGATCTATGGGCACATTGACCTTACAAGAGAATTATTGCAATGTAAACAGCTAGGTGGCAAATATTGGTATATCTGTAAAGATTGCTAATTTTTCAAATCAAGGTAATTAATCACTATTTCTGAGATTAGTCCATCAGATTACTAATATTTAAGAAAAGTTCAGAAAATCACATATCTAAGTTAGGTAAGTGACAGATTGAAAGAATTATGTACAAATTTTCATCTGTTGGTTTTAAATCTAAGTGTAGATTTTATTACACATACTGGAAGATAATATGCTTTCTTATGTAGGTACTATTCTTATAAGTATATATAAAGCAAGTTTAGAAACCAACACATTGACTAAAATAGAATAAAAAATAATACTTGCTTAAAGTTTTAGAGGTTTGAGACAATCTCAATATTTTGAACTGATAATTCCATGTATGTATTTGTGGTAAGAATACATTTACATACGTATAACTACTACTATGTGGTAATTATTAGTATTGTGTCATTGATAATGGAATTAAATATTTAGAACATATGCAAAGTATGTAATTTGTTTTCATCTTCTACTTTTATCACTGATAGGTTGCTTTCATTAATTCCTTCCCATGAGAGCATAGAAGATGAAACAAAATGTCTCTTTGCACAAAGGAAAAAAGGTCAAAATTATTATATACTTTACAGCTTTTAAATAAAGGACAAAAGCATGTGTATCATGGCTAAACATAATCATTTATGTGATTTTTAAAGAAACAATTATAGTTGAGAAAAATACTCAACATAGTTAAGGTTTACTTCTAGCCATTTCTTTGGTTTCGCCTAATTATCTCTATACTTACCTACTAGCTGTCTATTTTGTGTAACAAAGTATTTAAAAAATTATTGTTTTACTACAGGAACACACATATATGACCTCATGTTTTCTGTGAGAAAGAATTCTAGATGTGGCTTAGTTGGGTTCATGACTCAATATCCTTCACATTGATCCAATCAGGTAGTAAATCAGATCTTCAGGTATCTCCAAACTCATTTGGAGCTGGAGAACTTACTTGTACAACAACAGACTTATTTGCAAGACCTAGAACATCCAATTCCAAGCTCATTCCTTGCTGCTCACAGGCCTCAGATGTTCCATTTCCATTCTCACTCACCTGGCCTCTCTAGAGAGCCTCCTTTGTATCTGCTGTTCTACAGAATGAGCAATCAAAGGTAGAGTAAGTCACAAACTGGAAGCTACAGTTGTTAAATCACCTTTTCTTGGTCAGGTAACGGGGCTTGAATGCAGGGCCTGGGTGCTGTCACTGAGTTCATTTGCTCAGAGCTAGCTCTCTATCTCTTTGAGCCACAGTGTCACTTCCAGTTCTCTGATAGTTAATTGGAAATTAGAGTCTCATGGACTTTCCTGCCTGGGATGGCTTTGAACCATGATCCTCAGATCTCAGCCTCCTGAGTAGCATGGATTACAGGTGTGAGTTATCAGTTCCTGGCACATCACCTACTCTTGACAATGATATCATATTTTTTCTTCTGCATTGTATTCATTAGGGCTGAATTCATAATACTATTTTCATAAGAAGTGAATTTATAATTCCAAGCCACAAACAAGAAAGGTAGAAATCATAAGCAATGTTTCTGGTTAGTTACATCTCAATAGCCACATGATAAACGTCTTGTTTAGTGCCTTTGGGTCACTGGCAAAAGAAGGTGGGCTCTATTTACTCCTATCAGGAAGAGCTCCTAAGACCAACTCTAGTACTTTTCCACTTATAAATATACTATAGCTAGAGAAACTGAATCTGAGCCATTTTTTTCACAGCCTCTACCAAAGTGCAGCAACAGTTCCCCCTTCCTCAAAGCCCCACTGGCTGTGGCATCTTACAAACTATCCCAAATTCCTTTGATAAAGCTACAATAACCACCCCACAAGCCATGACTTCCATGCTACTTTCCAACACAAAATTCCCCAGCAGGCACTTGATAAATCCGGGCTTCCACTCTAACAGCTGCTCTCTGTCCCTCTTTGACTGACTTGGAAGACCCAGGAGAGATATGAGCATCTAATCAACAGGGAGGACATTATTTAAAGACATTTTTAAAAGCTATAAAGTGCTCTTGATGGGTAGAGATTCTTAGTAGTGGCATTCCTTCTCAAAAAATTTTATACATCCTGTTAGAGTGGGCCACGAGGACCTGAGTAATATGGAGATTTTTTTTTTCCAGGTGCTGAAACAACTGTAGGGAAAAATAGTCAGCAGTAAATATTTATCTCCACCACCATTGCTATTTTATGAAGCAGTAACATTCCTCCTTCTCATCCTACTATGATCAATAGGATAAGAATTAAGCGAACTGAACGTCTGCATGTGAGATAGGGATGAGAGTGGTACTAATGACAGGTAATAAAAAAGTACTTCCCGTTCTAGTATGGACTTTGGTTTATTCTTTGATAAGCATGTTCCATATGCACACTGGAATAAAGATACATGCTAATTAGTAATTAATATTCATCAACTTGCATAGCAGTCCTCCACATAATAGTAATTAGCTTCAGATATTTATAGCATCATGAATGACTAGAGAAGTACATTCTTTTTGTAGAAATTATATAACATACCATGGGAGGATTTGTGCCCTGATCTTGGGAAAACACAATGATTTGAATCGCCTGTAATTAAAGGAAACTGAATACATTTGTCCAAGTATCTGGCAAGCAGTGACTTCAGTAAAGTTACATGCATAGTGAATTATTTGCGAAAGAGTTCTCTTTTTAATTTTTCTCTTAGTATCTTCTAGATGTTTTTTCTCACAAGAGACCAAGTCTGTTAATTAGGATTATGAATTCTCAATATTCTTAATGCTAAACCATGGAAATTCAGGCCTAGGCATTAACTTTCAATGTCTAGTTCACTCTTTGATATTTAAAAAAAACACCAAATATGACTCATCCTATTCTTTAACTCTCCTGAATCATTTTGATCTTTCTGTTGGATATTTCCCATTTCTTCACAAACACACTATCCTCTTATTTTAAAAGCAAACTCATTTTTTGATGCCAGTGGTCTTGTTTTACTTTGCTCTCTTGGGAATATTCGATCAAATTAGATATTATCTGACAATTGATTTCAGAACATTCTACTAGTTTTCTCATTTTCTTCACCAAGAGATCCTTCTTGGTCTTCTGTTTTGGCTACTTCTAATCCCTCTGGCTTTTATTATTATTATTATTATTATTATTGCCAGTTCTGGGCTTGGACTCAGGGCCTGAGCACTGTCTATGGCTTCTTTTTGCTCAAGGCTAGCACTCTGCCACTTGAGCCATAGCGCCCCTTCTGGCCTTTTTCTATATATGTGGTGCTGGGGAATCGAACCCAGGGCTTCATGTATATGAGGCAAACACTCTTGCCACTAGGCCATATTCCCAGCCCCTCCCTCTGGCTTTTAAAATGTGGAATTTCCAAGGACTTCTCTTAAGACATCTCTTCTCTAAGTCAGTTCTTTTGTGATTTCAGCCTGTCCCCAAAGCCTTAAATTCTGACAATATGCCAACCACTTCCAGATTCATGTCCCTAACACACATTTTCGCCCTGAACTCTAGACTAATAAATTTAATGGGTAACTTTTTGTCTCCACATGGAGATAAATGTCTCAAACATGATATATTGATTTTAAGTTTCTGATGCTATCTATTAGAGATATTTATTCTACCATCTTTTCTATCTCAGTAATTGAAAATTCCATATTTTTAGCTTCTCAGCCTAGACTCCAAAACTTGATCCTTTTCTCTGATCATTATACATTGTGCATGCAGAGTGTGAGCACATCTATTGATGCTACAATCAGAAAATACACAACACTGCTATTTCTCAGCCACTTCACTGCTACTGCTTGGTCCAAACCACCTTCATTGTGTGAGACTCCAAACTATTTTCTCTTTGCAGTCAATTATTAATATGGATGCCTCTTAGAGTGTCAAAGATGAATGTCATTCCCATAAATCCATTAGTGGTTTTCCTTCTGACTCAGTTTATAAAAAGCAAAGCCTCTCCAGCCCATAACCATGTTGATATCATGCACCCTTATTCACGCATGTCAATCTAGTTAACTTTGTCAGTTGAATACAATCCAACTTCTGATTCATCTTTGTTGATGGTAGCAGTCCTCCTGAATATCCTCATCATCTTTCCTTTTGCTGATGTTGGAAAACAGTAAAACATTTAAGTAGGACATTTTGTCTATTTTATTTAATAAATCTGTCCTTTAGAACTTTCGATGCGGCCCACCATTTCTCTCTAAACTCTATTTATTTTACCATGTTGTGCAACATACTCATGGAATTTATTAACTTACCATCTCACTGCATGTAAATTCCTTAAGAGCAGGGATTTTTGTTCCTAATTGGCTCATTGTTATCTCCCCAGTGCTTGGGATGTAGTAGATACCAAGGAGTATATATGTCAAATATATAAATTCATTCAACAGATACCCTTTCAGGAATGAGTGAAACACCCTTACAATCCAGATGTAAAAATAAGATTAACACTTAAGGAAGACAGCAGAAAGAGCAGTGTATATGGAATGGTGACAGTAAGATCAGAAGAAAATGAGACATAGAGGTTGAGCGGACATGTTGAACATGGTAGGGGAGATCTGGACATGATATTATTCATACTCACAAAACAGAGAAAAACTGACCTTTAATTAAGCATCTCGGAAATTCTAAATTTTCTCCTGCACATTTGAGTAAAAATTTCTATCTCCTCACTCTAAGACCATCTCTCCAAACTTTGTATTGCTAGAACTATATTTTTATTTTGTTTGAAAAGTAATTTTTCCTCTATTTGCCAATGATGAAAAAATAGGCTTATTCTCCTTCATCCATGATCCTCTTCTTTGTATTCACTAGGTGATAAATTATATGATGAAATGCTACATGAAGAAACTACTATACTATGTCCTTAGTACCTCAGTATAATTTTTCTGGCTGGTAGCCTGGATGTTTGGGTGGATGGGTAACTTGAGAAAAGAATGAATGGATGGAAAAATTACTCCTATCTCTATGTTACTACCACTTTGTGATCTATGATTTCAAGGTATATTTTTTTTTGCATTTTGATACTGTATCATTATAGTGACAATTGTATGTTTGTCCATAATAGCATTTATTTAAAATGTGATGGTTTCCTATATGAGTACATTGTGGCATGATTGCCAGAATTTAACTTATTTTCTTGCTTATCATCCTATACAGCTACTCATTTTGGTAGATCGTGAGAACATTTATGATCCACTCTCAGAAAACTTTTAAGTATATAGTCACCACTTTTCCACTCTATATCTACTACAAACTAAGGAAGGGTAACACCAAATGGAGAGACAAAGGGTAAAAGATGAACCAATGCAACAGTAATACTTACAAGACAATATGCTATAAACTAACTGTACAACTCGGGGTTGGGGAGTGAGGGAATTGGGGAGGAGGGAAGGTGGAATAAAAACAAAGGAGGAGGTAACAAGTTTGATAAGAAATGTACTCAGTGCTTTACGTATGAAACTGTAACCTCTTTGTGTATTATTTTGACAATAAATAAGTAAATTAATTAAATTAAAAAAAGAAACTCCCTCCACTTTCTCCTTGGTGACCATGAAAGTGAGTTACACATTCTGTGTGATAAAGCAGGCATCTTTCCTTTTCTTTCTTTCTTTTTTTTTTTTGTTTTTTGTTTTTTGAGTTAGCAGTGGGTGAGTAGAGAGTTTTGAAATTCAAATAGGAGTCTTGTTCCTATCATCTGTGCCATAGCAATGACCATTTCGAAGAAAAGCATAGAAGTAGTGTCTTATCAAAGAATTTACAGGGCTTGTGTTGTTTGTTTAAAAACATCCATGTTCTAGAGACCAGGATAAAAGCACCAGGTTTTTCTGTGGTTTATTCCCTTGCTCAAATCCTTCAGAAGTCACCTTAATCAGCATGAGCCTTCCCATTCTAACTAGCGCAATAGGATTAACTGGTAAATTTCTTGCTTCAAGGAACAGTCAGGCAAACTGTAGTTGCCAAGGTATCCTGAGTACAGTCCATCCACAGGGAGCCACTATTGTGAATCTGAGAATGGTTAATTTTAGCATATTTTCAGTGGGAGTTCTACAGTTGTAGCTATGACATTTTTAATGCTCTAATTGGGTGTGACAGTAATCATCCTCAAATTGCTTCCCTGCCTGTTGAAGTTCTAGCCTCCCAAGGTAAGGAGTATACATCAAAGTCATATTCCGTTTAAATAATAGTAAAGACCAGAACATATACAAGATGATAATAAGAACAATAATAATACAATTGTATCAAAACAATGTATTAACATAGAATTTCTCTGCACATTTTCATTTGAACAATTCCAAAATTGTTGGGGTTGTTAAATAGACCTATACTGCAATTTTAGAATGGAATGAGTGGAAGACAAGCTCAACCATAAGGGCAAGTGGTTGGCAACTTTTTAGAAACTACACTGATAAAAAGCAATGGTAGTCAAATTTAGGTGATGATAGTTAGAAAAAAAGCAGTCATCTTTGATGTCCAAGGGCAATTTAAGTGATTGTAACACTGACCAATTGCATAGCCAGAATAAAACATGACAGGAAGTTTGTAAGTATTTGCTTCATTTGATGAGTACTTTGACTCTCAGCACAGAATGTCCTGCGTCTGGGAACTCCATCCAATCCAGGCAAATTGAACTGTGTATCACCCTAACAAATCTTACCACATCAGAACCATACAAGAAAGTTGTTTAAAGGTGTTTATCATGAATTTAATTGGCTTCCCAACCAGGGAAGGAAGGCCCTAAAGAAAGCAAGAGGTAAAAACGGATGGAAAATAAGCTATGAAGCTATGAGAAAAATATCTGGGGACATTAAAAAAAAACCCTTAATGATAGTTAATTTTATGTTTTATATTAGTTGATGCACCTTATTTTCCAATGCCAGAAAACTGACTTGAATCATCTCCAACAGTAAAAGAAATTTGTCAGCAGTGTTTGGGAAGAAAGACATGAGATGCCATTAAACTTGTTCTTTTTATACATGTTCCCTTTGTTATGACTATTCTTTCCTCTGGCTGCCTCTCACTTGGGGGTGGGGAACCAGCATAGGGAATTAATATATCTTAAATTTTATATTTGTAAGACTTAGGACAAAATTGAATATTTCAGTCCAAAACGTAACATTTTAGAAAGTAACACATTTAGTTAGTTTAGATCCTGTAAACATTTCTGAATCAGTTGGAATTGGAGAGTTGTGGGGACTGCAACAAGAAGCTAAGGAAAGACATTTACAGAAAACCGAGCCCCTAAAGGTGTGTACTGCCAGTTTCTGCTTAGCTTCCATGACAAATTCCTATGCCCACTCTCAACAACCAGCACAATTGTCTACTTCTCTTCCTGTTCACAGTCATCTATAATACATTTTAAATTTCCCCTATATAAGTAAAAGATATCTGCCACTCACCAATGGAGTAAACTTAGTCCATCTAATTATGATCTGTTTCAGAGTTTTTATTGATAACCTACACTATAGCTTACAAATAGGATGATATCTGCATGATAACATAACTGAAGATATGGCCTCCTCAACTTAGTTGGTATCATGTTTTGATTTTACCCCTAACAACCCTTCAATTAGTAGTAACCAACAAAGAAAGAAATCATGTAACAGCTGAGAGAAGAGTCAAACAATTTCTATTACAAAGAGAGGAAGGAAGTGAGCAATATGATCATGTATCTTGTTCCAATTAAATATGAGCTATAAAAATGTTGAGATTTTTTAAATTAATGCTTTATTGCAGATACTGGCAGTCACTCCATATGTAATTGTTGAATAAATGGATATCCTTTGATTTGATTTCCTGGATGACACAGTGTGTTATCTTTGGTCAACTGATGTGGTTACCATTGTTCAAAAAGAAATGTACTCATGGGGCTGGGAATATGGCCTAGTGGCAAGAGTGCTTGCCTCGTATACATGAGGCCCTGGGTTCGATTCCTCAGCACCACATATACAGAAAATGGCCAGAAGTGGTGCTATGGCTCAAGTGGCAGAGTGCTAGCCTTGAGCAAAAAAAGAAGCTAGGGACAGTGCCCAGGACTGGCCAAAAAAAAACAAAAAAAAAACAACTGTACTCATTACCTGATTTATGTAACTGAAAGCCTTTTAATTAAAATAAAATAATAAATTTTAAAAGAAGAAAACAGGGTATACTGAGTTCATTATGATAATGAGTGATACAGTGAATTTTATTTGATAAAATGCTCATTATTTGAAATTTGAATGTGTATCCTCAATTAGTTTTCAATTGTATGTATCTTCACTTCTGAAGTGAATACCAAAATATCTTAGGTCAGGGATTTTCAGTTATATAAGCCTTTATATTATTAGACTCTAAATTATTATTATATTACATATTAAATATTAGACCACATTATTAAATTTTAAATTATTTAGGCTTACAATAGATATAGTTGGGCAGTCCCTCGGTTATTTCAACCAAAATATTGTGAAATAAAATAATACCCTCAAGGAAATATAATCCTCAACAACATGTTCAATTAAGAATTAATATTTTAAAATACATTTTCCACATTATATAATGAATAGGACTAGTCATTTTTCTGAAATTATATATAGTACTGATATATAAAATCTCTATAAATATTCCTGAATTAACATTGCATAAAGCTTTTTAGTGAGTAAACACATTCCTGATCATTTCTAACAGCTATTCATATATGCAGCAATTTCTTTCTTTTTCCTCTGAATTTATTTTTATTGTCAAAGTGAAGTACAGAGGGGTTACAGTTTCATATGTAAGGCAAGTACATTTCTTATCCAACTTTCTTTTGTAATAAGTGAAATTTATAATATTTGAAATGTACATTAACAATTTGCCTGTGAAATGCTGAATGTATCACTGTACTTGGTTACTAAAAGTCAGAAATCAAATGAATATATTAACAACAAAAAGGCCTATTAGAATACAGCTTAAAGTCAGTCTTGTACTTATTAGGGTGGGACTCTATCACCTGAGCCACACCTCCACTCTGGATTTTTGCTGGTGTTTATT
Organism: Perognathus longimembris pacificus; assembly: GCF_023159225.1. Taxonomy (NCBI): domain Eukaryota; kingdom Metazoa; phylum Chordata; class Mammalia; order Rodentia; family Heteromyidae; genus Perognathus; species Perognathus longimembris. The sequence goes on from NC_063176.1 coordinate 38,711,224, forward strand.
GAATGGATCCGCAGAGACATTTCTGTCCAAGCAAGACTCAAACCACAATCCTCTAGAACGCAGACTCTTGGGAAATTAGTACTATAAGCATGAGCTACCAATGCCTGGCTGGGTGGGCTTTTCTTAATTAAGGAAGTTTTTGTGGGGTTTTTTTTCCTGGGTACAATAGATATTTATAAACAAAAGAAACTTTGAGGGGATTCATCGACGCTATTAGTTTTATCTTCCCTCTTTTTAAGGCCAAGTCTAACTAAAATTGCAAGATGATTACCAACTTCTATAATAAAAGAAATAAATTAGTGGAAAATGATAAATTTTCTTCTGTGGTCTCCATAGATCTGAAAGACACAGGGAAACATTTAAATGAATCATTTATGTCAATAATAAGATTAAGCACACTAGTGTACAGGAAAAATGACAAGGGTATATTTAGCATAGGATAAATACATTTGCTAATATTGTCTGTGTGAATAGCATCAGTTTCCATATTTCTCAAGCATGGTATGCAAAATGAGATTTACACAAGATTTGACAGTGCATAAATTATTCTGAAAGCATAAAGCATGGTTTTAAAGATATTAACTGTTTCAAAACACTACATCTTTTTTTTTTTTTTTCTCAAATTTTTATTTTCAAACTGACGTACAGAGAGGTTACAGTATCATACGTTGGGCGTTGGGTACATTTCTTGTACTGTTTGTTGCCTTGTCCCTCATGCCCCCCTCCCTCCCCCCCTTCCCTCCCCCCCGCCCAGTTGTTCAGTTCACTTACACCAAACAGTTTTGCAAGTATTGCTTTTGTAGTTATTTCTCTTTTTTTACCCCGTGTCTCTCGAATTTGGTATTCCCTTTGAATTTCCTACTTCCAATACCAGTAAACACGGTTTCCAATATACTCAGATAAGATTACAGAGATAGTGTCTCTGGCAAGCAGTATGGAGATTCCTCAGAAGGCTCAATATAGAACTCCCCTATGACCCAGCAGCCCCACTGTTGGGTATCTATCCAAAAGACCACAAACAAAATCACAGTAATGCCACCAGCACAACAATGTTCATCGCAGCACAATTTGTCATAGCGAGAAGCTGGAACCAACCCAGATGCCCCTCCATAGATGAATGGATCAGGAAAATGTGGTACATTTACACAATGGAATTTTATGCCTCTATCAGAAAGAATGACATTGTTCCATTTGTAAGGAAATGGAAGGACTTGGAAAAAGTTATACTAAGTGAAGTGAGCCAGACCCAAAGAAACATGGACTCTATGGCCTCCCTTATTGGGAATAATTAGTACAGGTTTAGGCAAGCCATAGCAGAGCATCACAAGGCCCAATAGCTATACCCTTAGGAACACATAAGATGATGCTAAGTGAAATGAACTCCATGATATGGAAACAAGTGATATATCACAGTTATAACTACTTTCAACGTCCTATGTGAATGTGTAGTTTCTATTATTGATGATGTTTTGTATCACCTTCCTATGCTTGTACCAACACTACATCTTTTAAATAAAGCAAAGAAAGGCTGCTTCAAATCGTGTTCCAGTGTCCAAGTCTAGTCATCATCTTACAAAAATCTCTTACAAGCATCCTTGGAGGTTTAGTACTTTATTAAGTACTGACAAAACACAGACAAAAGTGAAAAATAGAGCTGTGCTATTCAAAATTCTTCAATAGGAAAATGAGGGAAGATATCTGAGTATCAGCCTTATATCTTTTAGAAACTAAACACTTGTCCTCAAATTTTAGATATACAAGTATATCTAGTAGCTTTTTAATTTATTTTAATGGATACACAAGAATGTAAAATTGTTCTTGTAAACAGAGTGTAATTTTAGGCCTTTATACACATATATGCAGCACATTCACAAACTCTTAAGCATTTCTTTATAAGGAAACTCACAATGTTTTCTTCTAGATTTAGAAATACAGGATGGTATTGTTCACTGTGGTCACCCTATTGTGCTATTGCACACCAAAGGTTAAAATGTTCCTATGTAAGAAGGACATTTCCATGTTCCTTTTCCTCTCTATTCACTTGGCCTCAATTATTAATCATTCTTCATGATCAACTTATTTACATTTCATGTATGAGATTGTACAGTACTTCTCTTCTTCTACCGGACTTATTTTACTTTACACAATAATCTTTAGTTCTAGCCCTGTTGTTTTAAGTAATACAATTTTATTTTTTGATGGATGAATACTGTCCTATTGGTTACATATGCTTTATTAAAAATAGGTTTTAACTGACTTTTCTTTTATTTTCCCCATCTACAACACTTGTAGTGCAAGAAATAATTTTCTGGCTTATTGCTATCCATGTGTCTTTTGTGTTTTCATCATTCATTTATTCTTGCCCTTCCTTTCCCTTGACCCTCCCTCTTATTCCTTTTCCTTCCTTTTCTTTCCTTTTCTTCTTCTCTTGTCAATATTTTTATATTTTTAGTACCATGATTTTGGAAATTTTTTTGCTTTTTTGTAATTGTCTTTGTTTAAGAAAATGAGTATTGTGTTAATATGAAAAATGCTTGAGATTTCCTCAACTGTTCTATGTGAAAACCTCTACTCACAAACCATGTTTAATGCGCAAAGTATAACCATGAAGTACTTCTGATGGTACTCCCCATCATCGAAAGTGGGGCAGATTCAGAGGATGGGAATCTTTTTTGTGTTCTATTGACATTCCTTAGTGAACAAGGGAGAAGTGTAACATTGAGTGGAGGAAAACTGGAACTAAATTCGACTCAACCAGGTTGCCTCAATTTCATTGGGTTTCATCAAAGGTCAGCATCCCAAAGCATCTTTCTCACATTAATGACGATAAATATATGACTACCTAAGGGAACATAAAATTTCAAACTATGTGTTAAAATAACTGCCTAAAGCGTTACAAATATTGTTACTCTTCTCAAACACTAGAACCTTCATAAAGTGTACTGGTAACTAACCCCACAATGGAATAGTTTTGGAATACAGAACAATGGAATAAAAAGCAACATTCCAGCTACTTGGTGACTTACACTATTTTCAATAGGCATTTGTTCAAAGAACACTACAGTATTACTTTAGATTTGAGTTCTTTGTATACTAAAGTCAGCTTAAGAAATGTAAATGGAGCAGATTAGCTTGTATATTTATATGCTCTCATCGAGCAAACAGCATGTAATACTCATTGCTTGACAAATAAATCTACACCATAGAAAATAAAAAAACATTTAATCTCAGATGGCTGCAAAGTTGAGCTAAATTTTGTTGCAGTCATTTGTGACCACGTCTGCTGAAGTTCATCTGAGGAGTTCTGTTGTGATTGTCAGGGCTTCTAGGCATGAGTAGGTAGAAGATGTCTGGCTGCTGATCTTTGATGGTTTGGGCAGGGATGGCTTTTGGTTTCCAGCAAGGCACAAGGTCTCTTTTATCCTCTAGTCCATCTCACCCTGGTATGTTCGTTCCCATAACAATAATGGGAGATACAAAAAGATTTAAAAATGATAAAATGCCTTTCAAACTTGCTATCGGTCACATTGACTAACTTTTTACTAGCCAAAGCAGGCCATAATATATAGCCAAGACTACAGTAAGAGTAAAAGATCGCTACAAAATTATATGCCAAAGTAGAGATATAGGTAAGAATCTAATTATAGGGAAGAGTGAAGAATCTAGGCCATTTTGTAATGGTGGCAGCATAGTATAGTCTCTTCATAGAACTAGCAGGTAAGATAGTTCATATTCTCATAGGACTCCTGAGTCCAGGAACACTTAATTTTCTCATTAATATTCACCATGGGAGAATAATTTCTTGACCTGATTATTGCTCTCAGAAATGAATCTTCCCTATGTTCTCTCCACCTTATCCTTCTAGACAGGAATTTGAAGGGGGAGTGATTTTCATTTAACTTTCTTTTGCATGAGTTGACTTGAGGTATTAGCTGACATTATTTAATGATGAGAATAATGTTCTCTTGCACTCAGGAATGTTGCAAAGAGATAAAAGTGAAAAGAGAAATGACAAAAGAAATGAGCCAGAAAATAAGACCTCAGGACAATTAAAATTCAGTACCTAAGCCAAGCAAGCAAAAATCTTTCAGGTTGATTGTATAAATTCAGCTTTTTATAGATCTTAAAAGAAAACAATTTTTATGTTTCTTATCACCACGGGCAGCTGCTAGACCCCCAAATGGAATTTCCTAATGAGCATGGAAACAAAACTTTCTTTATTTTCCACATAGTTGGCATTAGCCTGGCTACTACCCAGCACTGACCAGCTGCTCCTCTCAATTCTGCATCCACCTGGTCTAATTGCAATCATTTGAGTTTGAAAAGAGTACATGCTTCACCCTAAATATTCCTGATATTATATGTAATTATTTTGCTTTCTGCTTCTGGACTGACACATGAAAATGGGAAAATATAGTGGTGTTTCCATCCATCAAACCTAAAGTGTTAGTCAGGTCTCATTGAAGAGACTTTCTCTACCATTCTATTTTCCTTCTTTTACAACTAACAAGGAGCTAGATGAGCTGTCTGCTTTTCCAAGTTTCAATGAGAGTTCTAAACATGAGATGGAAGCTGTCCATTTAGATTTGAACATGGATGAAAGTGGAACCATACTTTTTGACAATTGCTGTTAAGAAAGATGGTCAAGGAGATTGTGGGGGGTTTTGTTTTGTTTTGCCAGTCATGGGGCTTGAACTCAGGGCCTGAGCACTGTCCCTGGCTTCTTTTTGCTCAAGGCTAGTACTCTACTAATTGAGCCAGGGCACCACTTCTGGCTTTTTTCTATATATGTGGTGCTGAGGAGTCGAACCTAGGGCTTCATGTATACAAGGCGAGTACTTTACCACTAGGCCATATTCCCAGCCCTATGGGGGTTTTTAATGGCTAGCATAGCAGAATTTGTGTGTGTGTGTGTGTGTGTGTGTGTGTGTGTGTGACCAGTCACCAGGATTGAGAATTAGGAGGTCAGGTATATGTTTAGTGTATCTAATATTCTATATTTCTCTCTTTATTATAAAATATACTCTTTCCATTTATCCAAATTTTTACTGTTCAACAGTGTACCCTGTTAGAACAGGTAGCAATACCATACATCTCATGTTTACCACATATTATTGATAATTTTCTCTTATGTTTAACTCAATATCCAATAATGTTTACACAGAGATAACCTCTAATGGTACATTTTTCAGAAGAGGCATATCGCTACATTAAGTTAATAACGAGACTCCTTTGAAAATAAATAAATACTAGTTTTTCATTTAATCCAAGCTATCTCATTTATTAGGCACTGGCAATAAATCAGACTATATTCTCAACATTGGTATGGAATGCAAGCAGAGCATCCCCTTGTTTTTGAGTTGTTTACAGTGTAGTGGAATACACTTCAAGTCCCATGACAATTCCAAAGGAAATGAAGATTAATTATTTTAAGCACAAGGAGTCTTAAAGCTCCTCTTTACAAGTGCTTTTAGAAAGGGAATGTAGCTTTTACTTTAGTAACTCCCCATGGAAACCATCTGAGAACAAGCTGTATTCAAATGTCAAAGAGTGAAGAATGAAAAAAAAAAAAAACACCACAAACCACTAGAAATAGAAAAGGACAGAAAGAAGGGGAAAAGAATGGGGAGAAGAAGGAAATTCATACAGAGAGAAACAGTGAAAACATGATCTGCAGATGTGAGTATATCAATAATTTGGAAATTTCAGGAAAGAAATAGAACTGAATGCTTTTATACTGTCAACAATAGTATTTTCTGTAACCATCATTTATTTTCATTACTACCCCCTTCCCACCACCCCATCACAAAAATAGAGCTAGCTTCTGGTTATCATTTTCCAAGGAAAGTTTCTCAAGTTCAATAGCGTCTCTCTTTTTCTTTTTTCTTTCCTTCTTTTTTTTTTTAATTTATCTTTCAGTTTTCAGAGATAAAACAATTAACATTCTTCTCATTATTTCCCATAGGTAAGTCCTTGTTCACACTGAAGTCTGATGCTTAATTACATGCTGGCATTTTTCCAAAATACTCTATAACGAGGATGCTGAAGGCCATCACTATACAGCACACTGTCACATGCGGACTCATTCGTTCACCAATTCCGGCACACTTCCAAAATATGCCCAACAGTCCAGTTTTATTTCTGTCCAGGATGCTGGGTGCCATGGATCAGAGATAAGCAGGTGTACATATAAGCAGCAAGATTAAAGTCAACAGACTCTGGGGCTGGGGATATGGCCTAGTGGCAAGAGAGCCTGCCTCTATACATGAGGCCCTGGGTTCGATTCCCCAGCACCACATATACAGAAAACGGCCAGAAGTGGCGCTGTGGCTCAAGTGGCAGAGTGCTAGCCTTGAGCAAAAGGAAGCCAGGGACAGTGCTCAGGCCCTGAGTCCAAGGCCCAGGACTGGCCAAAAAAAAAAAAAAAAAAAAAAAAAAAAAAAAAAGTCAACAGACTCTGAAAATTGAAAATGGCAGACATAGTGAGACCAGACATACCCCAGCCACATCACCCTTCTGGGCCCCAGGCGGAAGTCGTCTCTCTTTTACTATTGAAACCAACACAGTCCCAGCTCGGGCACTTGTGTCTTTACAAGCAAGGTACTTCTTGGGTTGGGTGTGCACTCATTGTCTTCCTCCCTCTCACAGGCCCCAGGGGACCCTGCCTACTTCTTCTTGATGCCAATATCAACTCTTCCATTCTATTATGTCCCACTGGGCTTCCTTAGAATGGTGGTACTGTTTTTATGTAACTCCACAATTCCTACAGTTTCATTGTTTTCTTGTTTTATTTAGTTGCTGAATTACAGTACTGCATTATAAATTATACCAGTGACTAAAAATTTCAAAATTATTAAAATCCAGTGCAAGGCTTTGGGATGAGATCTTTGCATGGTAGATGTTTACATTATCTCAGATTTCCAAGGAAAATGGCAGAAACAAAGGTACAAAACTGTAAGGAAAAATCATGAAAGATTTAAGACATTGATTTACTATGTCCTGTACAAATTTAAATAATGCTTGGGTTAAACTGTAATTTAAGGACTGACTGCTTATAAATCACCCCTTTGATAAGGTCATTCTTAAGCCTGCATTGAATCATTTTTGTTTCAGGAAATTGATTTTATTCTGACCTTTACCCTTTCTAATAATCTACATTAAGATTTCTCATCATCTTGGGCTGGGGATATGGCCTAGTGGCAAGAGTGCTTGCCTTGTATACATGAAGCCCTGGGTTCAATTCCCCAGCACCACATATATAGAAAAAGGCCAGAAGGGGCACTGTGGCTGAAGTGGCAGAGTGCTAGCCTTGAGCAAAAAGAAGCCAGGGATAGTGCATAGGCCCTGAGTTCAAGGCCCAGGACTGGCAAAAAAAAAAAAAAAAAAAAAAAGATTTCTCATCTCCTTACTATTGTTATTGCCCTCATTTTTTCATTTGTTGGCAAACCTATTGAATTCTACTGAGTAGCATAAGCTGTTCTAGACATTACTTGATCTTGTCCTAAAAAGAAAGTAGTTCCATCCTTGTAGAAATTATGTTTTAATGGACAGAAAATGTTTATAAATAATGTCTGAAAACTAACTAGATTTTCTTAGTATTACAAGGAATAAGCAAGAGTTTACAAGTAATCATAGAGGTATCATCTTACAGTAATCCTTTCTTCTAAAGAGATGACAGTTTTTCCAGGGTACCTATGAATGAGGAGAAAGAAGAAACCAAGACATTTTCTAGGAAAAAAAATAATATTTCTTTTAGACAGAAGAATAAATTCAAAGTTCTGAGTTAGAGACAAGGGAGGGAAAGGCAGAAGATAAGGTGAAAAGAGCCAGAGTCAATAAACTTTTGCAAGTCATGAGAAAATAGGAATTTGGGTTGTCATAAGAAGCCATTGTCAAGTTTTAAGCAGAAGAGCAATGGAATCTGACTAGTATTTTTTGAAAACATGTTACAGATGCTTTTAGGCCAAGTGAAATTTTTAGTTGCAAAAGAGTGGGTGATTCAACTTCTTCAAAGCTTATATGAACTTTATTTATATCCCCAAAGAAAACCGTATTCTGAGTCCTTTAGTTTCTTGTAAAAAATATAATTTAATAAAATTACTGATACCAGATCACCTTTTCTTTGTGTTTGTTTGTTTGTTTACTTCCACAGAGAAAAAACAATGAATTCAACTTCTCCATACAAAGAAATTATCATTGTAAAATATGCCCTTGATTCCCTGAACTTCTGAGGAACCCTATATTTTCTAAAATTTAGATCTCCTAGTTTGATTGTGTGGTTTAGTTAGGGGCCATAATCTGTTGAGTACAACTCCTTTCCAGCTGTGAAACTTTGAAATGCATGTTATAGTTTGGACTTTATGTTCATCTTCAGTAAATTGGAGAGGTTGATCTTCTTCCTACTAGATGCAAGCTGTATCTTTTGCATAATCAAAGATATCTGCAAGCATTTAATAACATATTTTTGGCCTCTAGCTGTGGGATAGGGCTACCAAATCCTTGACATTTGAGAATGGCATGCATAGAAAGACATCTAAGTTCTCACTTCACACTTAAACTTTAAATACATCAAGTACACTAGCAACAGTCAGGGACTCTTGCACTTTTGATATTTTGTTATTTAGGAAGACATTTTCTCCTGAGAAATGCTAGGTTTCCTTTACTTTTTTCCTCTTCATCATCATGACACCCAATTATTGCTCTGAAATGACATGCTACAAAAAGATGCCTGCTAACACCAAAGTAGATGGAATAACACCTTAAAAAACAGTAGGTAAGAATAAAAGGCTGCTTTCTGTTCAAATATATGTAGTTTATAGCTACTAACACATTAAGAGAAGAAAAAATGTTTAAGACACTTCAGACAAATACAAGAAGAGAGACTTCTTTTTCTCAATACCAATAGCACTATATAAATTGCAATTTTCTATTTATCATTCCTAATTATCATTTATAAACCTGCAACAGAGTGGATAAAATATGTGAACTAGGGCAATTCAAACTTTAAAATGATTCTCATGCTTAGAGAGAATTTCTGCTTATCTAAAATGTTTCTTAACTACCCACACACTTGAAATTTGACCAGGCCATTTTGTCTTTATTATGTCTGTTACCTGAGAATTGTTACTTAGATAAGATGATGTTACTTAAAATGAATTTAGCCCACCCATTCAGTATCTAATCAAATGCTTCAGAATCATCAAAACTCACATCATGCATCAGATTTAGGAAAGATATCACAACTTCAGCTTTTCAAAATAATTATTATTTGCTGTTTTGTAGTAACAAATACTCTGGTTTAATTTTTTTTTAATGAAGAATTCATAGAGAGGCCATAAGTATTCTAAGGAAGAAATGATAGTGAATACACTAAGTCAGTGAGAGCAATAATGACATGAGTGTCATCTTTAGGAATAATTTATGTGTAGACCCAAGATAGTACAATCTGGTTAGGAATCAAATATGTACATTGAATGTTTCTAATGGCGGTTTAAGTGATTTTTGAAACATGTTTTCTTGATTCACTAGAAAAGTTTTGGGGGTTTTTTGGCCAGTCCTGGGTCTTGGACTCAGGGCCTGAGCACTGTCCCTGGCTTCTTTTTGCTCAAGGCTAGCACTTTGCCACTTGAGCCACACCACCAATCGTGGCCATTTTCTATATAAGTGGTACTGGGGAATTGAACACAGGGCTTCATGTATACAAGGCAAGCACTCTTGCCACTAGGCCATATTCCCAGCCCTATTCACTAGAAAAATAAGATACAAATATTTTAGTTCTTAGGAAGGAAATTAATAGATTTTTGGGAATCAGGTGACTAGGCCTTGCTTTAATCAACTTCCTAGGTATAGAGTGAAATAAGAGCAATGAGATTGGCAGGAAACATTATTGGGATTTCTGTTGAAAAGACAGAGGGTAGGGTCAAAGGTCAGGAGGAAATGAAAGGAGGTATTGGGAATTTTTTTTTTTTTTTTTTGGCCAGTCCTGGGCCTTGGACTCAGGGCCTGAGCACTGTCCCTGGCTTCCTTTTTGCTCAAGGCTAGCACTCTGCCACTTGAGCCACAGCACCACTTCTGGCCGTTTTCTGTATATGTGGTGCTGGGGAATCGAACCCAGAGCCTCATGTATACAAGGCAAGCTCTCTCGCCACTAGGCCATATCCCCAGCCCCGGGTTTAAAAGACTTTGTGTGTTCTGATAATAGATCATTTCTCTAAGAACAAGACAAACTGGCTTGAAAGCAATGGATGCATTGACCCCAGGATTCATTATGACAGGAAATGTTCAAGCATTCTGAGACTTGTCAAGTTCTCTTCCTTTTTAAAATCATTTTTTCCCACAAACTTTATTCTCTAATGTAGTTTTCAATTCACACACACACACACACACACACACACACACACACACACACACACAAATCCTAAAGCAAAGAAATTTCTCTATGCCTCTTTTTTTTTTTTTTTTTTTGGCCAGTCCTGGGCCTTGGACTCAGGGCCTGAGCACTGTCCCTGGCTTCTTCCCGCTCAAGGCTAGCACTCTGCCACTTGAGCCACAGCGCCGCTTCTGGCCGTTTTCTGTATATGTGGTGCTGGGGAATCGAACCTAGGGCCTCGTGTATCCGAGGCAGGCACTCTTGCCACTAGGCTATATCCCCAGCCCTCTCTATGCCTCTTGATTCCCTTTCCATAACTCTTCTGAGCCTCTCTCTAAACCAACAGCCTCCAGTAGAGTGATTTGCTTGTTACAAAGAATGAACTTACAGCAACATGCCATGCACTTATATCAACATATAAAAGTCCTTTATGTGTTAGGGATGACTCCATGTTGTGCATTCTGAGTTAGAACAGGTATGAGATGACATGCATCTGCCATTGTAGCAGCGTCACAAAGGGTACCTTCAGAGTTCCCCAACTCCTCTATGGCAAAGCTTTTTTTTCCAGTGTTTTATCAAGAGATCGGGTGGGGACTGGGTGAGGTGACTTATAGTTAAGGCTTCCCTCTCTCCTAGTCTATTGCTATGGAGGCCCCAGGACAAGACAGGACTGGAGAGAGCTCCTTTCGGGTTCACTCTCATTCCTTCTCTTGGGGCCTCAAATGCTGGAGAATTCGCTGTGGCATCTGTTTCAGATGGTCGTGCGGTGAATTTGGAGCTGGCCACAGACCCTCTTTCTGTTCCTTTGCCTTAGAATTCTGTAGGTTCTGGGGAGATTGACTTCTGGAGAGACAGAAGCTAATGGAGACGCTCTAGGTAGTCCTAGAGGATGAGAGGAGGATCGTGGGAGCTTCCCAGAGTCCAGCCTCAGCGTGGGGCTCAGAACAGGAGGAACAGAAATGTAGACGGTAGCTCCATGTGCAAGGGCTCAACCGTTGCTGTGCTGCCGCAGGATGTGGTATCCGCAGTAGGATGGATACGCAGCATCCCTCTCCAAGCAGCAGGAAGCTAGGGCTGCAAGATGTCACCCCTTCAGTCGTGGGACACCTGCTAAGTCAAACTTACCCTTGATAAGCAGGTGGACCTGTGAACGCCTCTTCTCTAGTAAAGTGAGCTGCTGCTGGGCTCCTATGGCAGAAAATCTGTTTATCCAGCCACTATTTAGAGTTCAAGCATTGTCCACAGCCACTGATCAAAATCCAGCTCTTTGATAGATGCCAGGGTTAGTACCCAACCTCATGCTGATGATTGTTTTGTGACCCAACTCTTTGTTCAGGATATGTTTAGTGATCTGAAATCAATGCCTGTCATGATGGCCGACTTCACCTTACAATACATAAAAAAGGATGACAGGATCCAGCACTATCATGAAAACTTTCAAGGATTCTTCCACGTCTTTGTAAATAATTACAAGGAAAACAGAAATAGTGAGCTAAGACACTTGCAAGATGTAAATAACAATTGAATGATTTAAAAATGACTCTTAAGCTACTGAAAATTGAGTGAGAACTCAATCAAGTTTCCATTGGTCAAGTTTGGGACACAGAGGAAAGAGAAGGTCTGGGGAATAAAGTTATATCAACATTGAATCATTTCACGGTTTTCTCTTCTTCTTTGCAAATAGAGATCTATCATATTAAAGTTTATATTATTGGCTCCCAAAATGGTACTTGAGACTGATTAAAGTCAATAAGCACTTCTTAAGAATTGACAGATTCTATTAGCAAATTAATTATTCTTTTATAATTAATTGCTTATGTTAAGCCAGGCATTACTGACCAGAGTGGTGAGAAATACTGGAATAAGCACAGTGCTTGCCCTCATGTAGCTTAAAGAATTTAGATTCTCTTTCTACAATATGAATATACTATTCCTTTATCTTCTTGCTCCTGGTATCTGTTGGAGAGTATCTGTTGATCAGCTTGGTATTAATTTACAAGTAATGATATATTCTCTTTTAATCTCTGAAAGATTTTAGGGCTTTTCTTTTCCTTTTATACTTTTTAAAATTTCTTTCCCACTGTTGTGAAATTATATTTCTAAGCCATGTTATTGAAGGATGACAGGTCTATCAAGAGTTGTATGCATTACTGAATAAAATTGACCAGTCTGGGACTTGGATAGGCCACCACTATCTATCCTAGAGCACATTTATCAAGACCTTTGCACTTCATTTCACCTCTTCCCAGGGCACTCTTCTTTACAGCTTCCTAGTCATAACAAGTTTTTATGTGTTAATCTGACATCAACTCCTCAATAAGTGATAGCAGGATCCATCCACATTCACCATCCTTGCTGGTTCCTACTGTGTTTTACATTTTGTCTTAACTAATACCATACTCTTTATTATGTTACTTGTGTATCTGATATATATCAATGTTTGCTATCGTTTATATGAAACTTCTGTTTCCCCACAACATATATATTCCAATAGTTTGAATGTTCTGTATTTTTTCTTACAGATGAATGATCAACAAATAAATGTTATTTCTTACATAAGAATTTTTCGATAAATATTCACTAAACAAGAGTTAGAATAACCTGAATCATTCATCGGATAAAGACAAAATTATAGTATTTACTGCCAAAGAAGCTGGAAAGAAAGAATATATGCTTTCAAGGAGCGTACATTAAATTGAACTCTGGTTTAAAAAGAGATGGACCAATCTTGATTAAGACAGCACTGAACAAACTCCTGCCTCCATCAGGGAAAAAACTGACCATTTGCTTGAAAAAGAAAATGATATTCTGAACAGGAAAGCAGGTGTTGGGAAAGAAAAAAACAAGAACTAAACCATAATTTGTCCTGCTTCTTCTTCCCAATGCACTAATTGAATAATTCAGCTTGTTGAGGTGGAAAGGAAGTCTGAAGGTTTAGAAAGATCTCTATTTTGGCTTAATTTTTTGGTGAACTTTAAATTGTTGTAAGTAATAAAATCTATGGAAAAAATTCCAAAAAGGAAAAGCATGTGACAAAGCTCAGGATGCTTGAACAATTTTCTTCATAATGAATCTCCTGTCATTGTGCCTATTGCTTTCAAGCCAGTTAGCCTTGTTCTTGGGGAAATAATCTGTTATCAGATCTTAGACAATTTCTCTGCTACTGTACTCCTGATCTTTAACCCCTCACATTGTTTTTTCTACACAAAGACCAACACTCCTTTATTGTGGCCAAACTTGTTGCTTTTATTTCATGCTATAATTTGATAGTTCATTCCAACTGTTTATTTTCAGTGCTTGAAATATACCAGTACAAATTCTCTTTGCTTTTCTAGTTTCTGTTGATAAATCTACTTTACTTTGGTAGATTTTCCCATGTAAAGGATATGTCTTTTCTCTCTTACAGCTTTTAGTTTTATGTCTTATGTTGTATGTTTTAACTGTAATATGTATAAGTGCTTTTTTTGATCTTATTGGGTGAGCTAAAGGCCTTTATAAGCTTCTCATTTTCAATTTAAGAGAAACTCCTGCAAAGTTTACCCACACCATGAATAAACTTGGAGAACTTATGCCAAATGAAATAACTGGTCAACAGTCATTTTTCAGAAAAAAGAAATAAAATGACATCAATCTAAAATTTAAGCAGGAGAAAATATGTTTTGTTTTAGTCATACAAGAAACGTGTTTAAGGTATTCAAGGGTTAAAACACTTAAAAGAGCTCATGTGCCCTAGACGATTTATAGGGCTATTGATGGCAGGTATTGTAACCTTTATTTCCTTAGCTGCCTCTGCTGCAGCAGCTACTGTGGCTTTAACACAAAGTGTGCAGACAGCTCATTATGTTAATCAGCTTGCTCATAATGCTATGCAAGCCCTACACTTTCAAGGCAGGATTGATGATAAGGTAGAACAAAAATTAGAAACATTGTATGAATCTGTGTTGTCTCTGGGAAAACAAATTCGTACTTTACAATCTTTGCAATGGGTGCGCTGCCATGCTAGGTTTGACTTTATTTGTGAGACCCTCCATAAATATAATGGGTCAAGCTATCCTTGGGAACAAGTTGTAGCACATCTTAGTGGTATTTGGCACCATAATAATTTGTCCTTAGATCTCTTTCAACTCCATAGACAAATAGCTAGACTAGAACAAGCTCTGCCTCTGGACTCTGAAGTGGCAAAAACTGCAAAAGAACTGTTTGAACAACTTCAACAGTATATCCCTTCCTTGTTAAAGGGCTACTAATGACATTGCTCAGCCCGGGGATACTTTTACTGGTGGTTTTCCTATGCCTTCCTTGCATTTTACATATATTGCAAAACTCTTTTATGAGTTTAGCCAGTAAGTTACATAGGATCAAGCTCCAAGTAAATGAATTTCCCCTGAGAGGAACTGCAGTCAGAGACGGGTAAGAGAGGGTGCCAGTCTGAACGACCTAAGACAGTGCCTTCAGCTTTGCTCTGAAGAAGTTCCCAAGACAAGGCGATCCACCCAACCTAAGACAGGCAGGTTCACTTTTTTAAACAAAGACGGAGGAGATATAGAGAACCAATAGCAAAGTTCATCCTGACTTCTGGCTATGCTCTCAAGGTTGTTCAAGGACATGGCTTAGTCCATATAGGGAACCAACAGCAAAGTCATCCTGACCTCTGGCTATGTTATCTCAAGGACATGCAAGGACAGGGCTTACTTGAAGGACAGCACTAATCTAGAGATGTTTTGTTATGTCCACGATAGTCTGTTTTATGTAAACCATTCAACCTTAAAAAAAAAGTGTTTAGAGTTTAAGTCATAGAAGATGAGTGAGTGCTATAGATATGATATGTCTAGTTCTGGTAATAATAATTGTGTTCTTAGATATTTATGCATGCAATATTGTGACAATTTATAGAAAAAAAGTGTTTTTATTACTGAGATTCATAAGCTTGAGCTAAGCCAAATGTGCAACTAAAGAATAGTCAAGCAGATGAATGTATTGAAGTCTGAATTGAATTACCCTCCCTTGAATGTTTTTGGTTATATGATAAAATATGATAATCATGTTTTTGATATTACAGTGAGAAAAATCATTTGTAATGGAAGTGAATAATTATTAAGAGTGAGGTAGCTTGTCTGGGTTTTAGAGCATTTAAGATTGCAAAGAAGAATGGATTTAAACAAATTACAAGAGGGGATAAGAAAAGATTAATCTTAAGTTTAACTAAAGATGATCAGATTGGAAGACTTCTTGAATAGCTAGTATATTTCTTATTGGTTTGGCTTTAGCAAGGAAAATAAAGGCTCAAGTGTAAAAACCCATATTGCATTGTTTGTGGAAGGTAGATCTATTGCCGCCTGGTAATAGTCCTCTTAGAGCTAGATTTCTTATTCCTTGGTGAAATGGCTTCAGAAATTGCCTCAAGTATTTTATATGTTTCCTTGATGTCTTAAGTCAGTACAGTGTCAATTGCTGTGTTAAATTGTAGACACAAAATACAGAGAGCTTATATATCACAATTAATGTAATTAGATTAACATTAAAAACATCCGCTGGTAATGTGAACAGTAGGTGATGGACATAGTATGATTCACAGGGAAGCTTTGTATCTTTATCTTAGTCCATTCACTAGTAAGTAGGTCACTAGTAGATTCCTAGCAAAACTCTTCTTTTGAACATGTGTATATAGTCATACTATAATATACTGTAAAAAGTGAAAACACACCTTGAACTAATCTGTTTTTTCTTTTAAGGTAAATTGATCATTTCTATTATTCCCTTCTTATACTGCCCTTTGTCAATATGGTAAATAGATCCTAACAATTTCAATTGAATCTCTCTAAAAATGTGGGGATTTTTTGTTTGTTTCATGGCAATGTACACTATCTTTTAAGGAAATTTTTTCTGAAGAACCACCAGTGAGTTCCATGAAGTCATTATTAATTGATTATTCTCTTCAATGTTGTGCCAAACACTGATTTGAAAATACAACATGGGTTCACATTCACCATTTTTTCCCTTCATAAATTTGAAAATAAGATATGAGTTCAAATTTGCCATTCTATGTTTCATATGCTACAGAAAAAATGTTTACGTCAAAAGAGTCTATTAAAAATTCAGCATGGTAGTCTTGTTCTTGTGAATGTGTTCTCTGACATATCTCACATTTTTGCCATGCAGGAAGTAAACTACAAGGTTCCAAAACTATCTGGGAAATACTTCTTCTAACACTCGTAATTTTTAAAATCTCATGTATGTGGCTTTAGTACCTTCCAGTACCACTACAAATCAGGCTCTGATTTAGTACATCCTTCTATTAGTTTTCATCATTCTGCTAAAATTTTTTTTCCAAACTTGCTGTCAACCTCTATTTCCCAAATGAGAATGTAGGGGATGTCTTTCACTCCTGGCCTCAATCTCAGAAGCCTAGAGGTTTATGGGTGATGCTTTTTGCTTGTAACAGAGTGACAGTTTCCCAGATAGTGGTGATAAAGGAATTCTCTAATCTCTTCTGTCATTAGGCACTGAGAAGACATTTTTCTTTCCTTTTTAAAAAACTAAATGTAAATTTTATACAGGATTTGTGAAGGCGGTGTACTTGTGGTGGTAATTTCCTAAATGTTATTCTTTGTATAGAATGCAATAATCCAGGAATCATGATTAGCTTTTAAGATTGCTCTGCTCTACCCTAACAACAAAGTTGTCACCTTGAAATGCTCTTATTGAGAAATTCTCAGACCTGGGAAGGTTTTGGGGGAAAATGAATATAGTACTTGATTCAGAAGGCTCAGTATTAGTCCAAGTAAGTTATTCTCTGAAAGGAGTCACAAGAGGTAATAAATGAGGCAGTAAATCATAGCCCATTTGTTGAGAGGGCTGTTGGTTCTTTGATTATTTGTTTTGGAGGAATTTAATTTTTTGAGTTCTGTGTATATTTTAGATATCAGGCCTTTGTCCACTGTATGGCTGGTAAAGATCTTTTCCCAATCTGGGGGCTTTCTGTTTATCTTGAAAGCTATGTCTTTTTCTGCAGTTTGACACAGTCCCACTTGTCCAACTTTTCTTTGACTGTTGCATTTCTAGGCCTTTGTTGAGGAAGTTTCTTCCATGGCCAAGGAGTCCTAGAGTTTCTCCTATTCCTTCTTGTAGAGATTTCAGGGTATTTGATTTTATTTCTAGGTCTTTGATCCATTTGGAATTGATTTTGGTGCAGGGTGATAAATAGGGATCTAGTTTTAGTTTGTTACAGAAGTTGACCCAGTTTTGCCAGCACCATTTGTTGAAGGGGCTATTTTTGTCCCAACTTATATTTTTAGCTCCTTTGTCAAAGATCAGGTAGCTGTAGGTTGATTTCTGGGTCTTCAGTTCTGTTCCATTGGTCCTCGGGTCTGTTCTTGTGCCAGTACCAAGCTGTTTTTATTACTATAGCTTTGTAATACAATTTAAACCTTGGTATTGATATTCCTCCTGCACTGTTCTTTCTACTTAGGTTGTTTTTGCTATTCTGCGTTTTTTATTGTTCCATATGAATTTCTGAGTTGCTTCCTCTATTTCATTAAAGAATACTGTTAGAATATTGATGGGTATTGCATTGAATTTGTCGATAGTTTTTGGTAATATTGCCATTTTCACGATGTTAATCCTCCCAATCCAGGAGCATGGGAGGTTTTTCCATTTCTTGAGTTCTGCCTTAATTTCCTTTTCCAGCTTTTTAACATTCTGGTCATAAAGTTCTTTTGCTTCTTTTCTTAAAGCTATTCCTAGGTATTTCATGTTTTTTGAGGCTATTGAAAAGTTTTTGCTTTTCTGATTTCAGCCCCGCTCTTCTGGTTGTTGGCATATATAAAAGCCATTGCTTTTTGAGAACTTATTTTATATCCTGCTACTTTCCCAAAGTTTTGGATCAGCTCTAGTAGTTTCGGAGTAGAGTCTACAGGGTTCTTTAGGTATAGGATCATGTCGTCTGCAAAAAGAGAAAGTTTAACTTCATCTTTCCCTATTTGGATCCCCTTTATGTTTCTTCTTTCCTAATTGCTCTGGCTAGGAATTCTAGTACTATGTTGAGGAGGAGAGGAGGGAGCAGACATCCTTGTCTTTCTCCTGATTTTAAAGGGAATGGCTTTAGCTTTTCACCATTTAGTATTAGCTCACAGTTGATTTGTCATAGACAGTATTATATTAAGGAATGTTCCATGAATCCCAGTTTTTCCAGGATTCTTTTTTTATCATAAATGGATGCTGGATTTTGTTGAATGCCTTTTCTGCATCTAGGGATATAGCCATGTTATTCTTTGCCTTGCTCTTGTTGATGTGATGGATTACATTAATTGACTTGCATATATTGAACCAACTTTGCGTCACTGGAATGAATCCAGTTTGATCATATTGTATGATTTTTTTTTGATGACTTGTTGTAGTTGGTTGGACAGAATTTCATTGAGAAGCTTTACATTGATGTTCATCAAGGAAATGGGTTTATGGTTCTCTTTTCTTGATGGGATCCTGTCTGGTTTGGGGATTACTGTTATACTACCATCGTAGAATGTGTTTGGTAGTGAGCTTTTTACTCTCTATTTCATTGAAGAGTTTGAGGAGTGTTGGTGTGAGATCTGTTTTGAAGGCCTTGTGGAATTCCATTGTGAATCCATCTGGACCTTGGCTTTTCTTGTAAGGGAGATCTCTTATTGCAGTTTCAATTTCATTGCTGGATATGGGTCTGTTCCATAGATTTAAATCTTCTTGGTTGAGTTTGGGAATATCTATTTTTGTTAGGAATTTCTCTGTAGAGGAAATGAGAATGGCCAAGAGACACATGAAAAAGTGCTCTACATCACTGACCATAAAAGAAATGCAAGTTAAAACATTGAGATTCCACCTCACCCCAGTAAGAACATCCATTATTAGGAAATCCAATAATAACAAATGCTGGAGACGATGTGGCCAAAAGGGAACCCTACTACATTGTTGGTGGGAATTCAAGCTTGTTCAACCCCTCTGGAAAGCAGTGTGGAGGTTCCTAAGAAGGCTAAACATAGAGCTCCCCTATGACCCAGCAGCCCCACTTTTCTACATCTACCAAAAAGACTACAAGCAAGACCACAGTAAAGCCACAAGCACAACTATGCTCATCACAGCACATCTTGTCATGGCTAAAACATAGAACCAACTTAGATGCACCTCAGTAGATGAGTAGATCAGGAAAATGTGGTACATATACACAATGGAATTCTATGCCTCCACTAGAAGGAAGGACACTGCCCCATTCATAAGGAAATGGAAGGACTTGGAAAAAATCATATTAAGTGAAGTGACCTATGCCCAAAGAAACATAAACCCTATGGTGTCCCTCATAGGGAATAGCTAGTAAATGAAATGATTAGGATAGTCATGGTAGAAGATCAAAATACCCAATAGCTACACCCATATAATCACAAAGATCAAACCAAGTGAAATGTACTCCCCATTACAGAGACAAGAGTTATACCACTGTTGTAATTATTTTCAACATGCAATGTGAAACCGTACCTTCTGTATTTTTTCTTGTCTGTTTGTTTGTTTTGTTTTGTTTTGTTTCTCTTGTACTCCCTTCCAGTGATTGTACTCCTGCTACCATATATCTCATCTGAATACCCTGGATACTGTTTATATGGGTATTAGAACTAGGGAAAGGCGGAGAATATCAAATTGAGAGACAAAGGACAACAAGAGAAACCATTCCAAAAGTAATACTTACAAAACCATTTGTTGTGAAGTAACTGCACAACTCTTGGGGGGAAAAGGAAAGGGGGAGGGTAGAGGGGGAGGAAAAATGAGGGAGGAGGTAACAAGTTGAACAAGAAATGTTCTCACTGACTTACATATGAATCTGTAACCCCTCTGTACCACACTTTGACAGTAAAGAAAAGAACTTTAATAAAAAAAATAGACAAAAAAAGAGCAGTAAGAGATCATATTCAGGTTAAGCTTAATTAAAACAACTAGAGTAAGAAAAATAGACAAAGAGGCACTTAGGTAATACAACTGTCATGGCATATTTGAGATCATTATGATGTAGAGATTAGGCAAGAAGTTGGGAAGACTGATGGCTTTGAACAATGGTTTGGGTGATGATAACTCAGATTTCCTGACATTAATGGAACAATTTCATGACATACAGTGAAGTTTTGTTGATCCATAGCCTTTGTAGCTCACAAAAAAATGGTTCATAGGCTGATCATTTCTTGCCAAGATTTTTTAAACTGACCTTTGATAGGATCTGACAATGCATAGCTCAGTCTTCAGATATTAGTGACACAGAACCTAATTTTTGAGGAGCAGTGACCACAGACTACAGTAAAAGCATGAGGTCTGGAGAATCTCAGTGCAGCCTTCCTTTTTGAGCCTTCCTTCTGTGCCATCCAAGAGTGTACATTTACCTGTTTTCACTGCTTTTCATTCATTCATTAGCCTGCTCCTGCTTAAATCTCTTCTGTGTCTGTCACTGAATTCTTTTTCCAATGAGACCAAGAATCTTCCACTTATAACCCAGTAACTAGGATCCAGTAACAATTAAACTACAAAGCTATAAGCTAGTTATAAACTACAAAGCGATATAAAAAGTCCTTTTATAAAGGACTGGTCCCATAAACAGGATGCTACACAGACACCAATGATGACTAAAATGTAATACTAACAATTATACGGGCTTCATGTCATCTTGATCCTTGTTCAAAAGTCCTGACTAGCTTATGTGCCATGGTAAATGTTCCAGGTAGAGTCTTCTAGGGTCAGCTTCTCAGCTATTGGTCAAATCAGATTGCAGGTTTCCATGGAAACATGCAAGGAGCAAGTTACCAGCCTGCTGTGCAAACTCTCCTCACAGTGCTCTTTGCAGAATCAGATGTTGCCTTTTAAAAATCTGATAAACAAATTCATGATATGACAGTTCTTAAATGTATTTGATGAAACTGGATATTGCTCAACAAAACATATATGTACATCAATACATGCAACTTTTTTTTATAAACTACCAGGAATCATGAGCAAATAGTTTATTTGGAATATAACCCAGGACAAAAAGGCAGAGGATGGTAGAAATAAAAGAGGCAGAAAAGGGAAGCCAGTCAAAAAGTTCCATAATAAGCCAGCTAACATTATAGATCTCAATCCTGCTGAGAGAATCAAGACAGAACACACTGTAACTCTTGGAGTTATCACAATAAGGAACAGAAAAATGGAAATATTAACCTACAAATGTTCTTCCATTATTAGCCAAAGGCTGCTCCTAGGATTATTGATTCCTGAGCCCCATTTGGAGATATGGACAGACAAGTGGAAAATACACAAATAATATGCACAATTTGAGTATGTGTATTTTTATGTATATATATAAAAGTCTATCCATTTATAGATATATCTATATACCTATATAAGTATATGTATGTGTATATGTATATGTATATAGGTATACATATATGTGTGTATATATGCATATATATGTTTATGTTTATAAACATCATTGTTTGTTTCCTGCATACTAAAGATTCAAATTTTCCACATATTGCCAGAGATTGTATTTAAAGTTAGAGTTTTCTGAAAAGAAAAACACATTACAACATTTAAAAGGCTGGATAGAATGTGACAATCTGGTTATCAATTATGAGAAATTACCTACTATCCTTAAATCATAAAAAGTATACTGCTATGTTTATAAGATACAATGTAAGAGCAGCATTGCCTTTATCCCCTTCCTTAATTGAGAAAGTCATAAATTCAAGGTTTGTACTGATTGTGAGACTCTATTGTTTTGTATTCCTATACAAATTAAAAATTCCTGCCAATACACCATAATTTTATCTCAAATACAAAATCCATTTCTATTTGTATGATTTTAAAAATGTGAAAATTGAAGTGCTTTGGAATTGATCAAGTATATTGTTAATATAGCTATGGCTTATACCTTAATACCCAAAGACCCATATGATATTTGTTTGGTTGCAGCCAGTGATTCTATTGGTAGGAGGTGTAGCCTTTAGAAGGTGGCACCTAGTGGGAAGAAGTTAGTTCTTTGAGGGCATGCCCATGAAGGAAATATTAAGAGTCTCATCATTCCACTCTTTTTTGCTCACTAGCCACAATAAGGGAAAAATTATCTTTTTTCATGTGTATTTGTCTTAATGTTCTGTGTATATTACAGGTCAGAAGCATTAGGGTTAAAGAGAAATGGACTGAATCTAGAGTTGAAATAAATTTTTCCTCTTTTTAGTTAATATCTCTTCAGTATTTTGTTTCAGCAACAGAATTCTAATAATTAATTAAAATGTTGCAAGTAAGGAATGAACTAAAAGACATGAAGAAGGTAGATCTAAATATCTGTAAATTAATCCAGAGAATGACTTTAGTAAGAATAAGATATTCATAAGAATCTTCCATGCCATGTAATTTTGATTTCTGCCCTAAGAACTTTTCCATGTGATCACAGAAAAGTGAATGCTTTTGCCAATACCAGATTAAAACTACTGATTCTCCTTTCAAACATGATTAAAACTACTCATTCTCCTTTCAAACATGTTGCTTTCTTTTCATTCCTAAGGAGAAAGAGAAAGAGCAAAGTTCATTTTCTCTTTCATCTTGGTTATTTCCATAACTCATTTTAGATTTTTGTTCAAATACTATCTCTTGTCTCAATAAATCCTTGCAGATTAAGCAAATTTTAGATTATGCTGCTGCGTTTAGCAGGATTTTAAAGTTTAAATATCAAAGAGGAAGTGGTTTAGCAGCATGTGTACAATTTTGTTGGATTTTCCACCCATGGTTCTTCACTTCCTCCTCTCCTTTCCTCAGCCTATTGTAAAAGAGTGGAAAAGCAGGGATGAGCTGCTTTTTCATTTTCTGTCTCTTGTCTGTTCCTTCTTTTTCTTTGGGATTTTATTTTTTTTCTCAAAAGAAACAATTTATTTAGAATAAAACAAAAGCATCTCAACTGTGAGCGCATGTTTGAGTGTCAGCTACTTTCAAGCTGTGTGAGCCATAAAAAGGGTTTTTCTTTTCCAGAAATCTTGTGTACACAGTATAAAGCAAAGAGGTCATTTTTTTTCCAGTTAAAATACCGGCATTGGCCTCACAAATAGCAGATACACAACGTTAAGCTGCCATTTTAATAAAATGCACAAAATACTAAACTGATTAGCTTTCTTCCATCAGAGGCCCATGTAAACTCCACATAAGCCACAACTTCTCTTTAAAAAGGTCCATAAGAGCTTTGAATTCCATATCTTCATCCGATGTTCACCAGTTTTGCTTTCGGGGGGAAAAACGGTTATTCTTTATAAACGTTTACAATACTAAAAATATATGTATTTCCCCTATGCCATTATAGATGAACATAGTAACAAAACCTTTCTGGATATTCCACCTTGAATTCAAAAAGCACCAATAATACCCACTGGCACAAACCTGAAAATGAATTTACTGTATGAACAGACAACAAGTAGACTAAAGTGAGGTATTTTTTTAAGGCTAATTGAGGATTGTAGGACTGAAATTACCCTACTATCCTCATTTAACTGAATAAAACATGGAAAAACAATTCGAAAAAAGTATGTTTATAAACATTTATCATCAACCAACATCGCCTACATATAAATAAAAGGTGAAACTAGAAAGGTGGAGTTTAGCCATAATTTTACCCTCTCTACTTTCATTCTGGAATTTACATGGAGCAATAAATTTCTCCACTATTGCAGAAAGGGGTCAAGATACAAAGCCATTTAAAAATCCGTCATATCTATGCTACCAAAGAAACAGATGTTATTTTCAGTTGAAAAATCACTCTACAATTACTGAACAGCCAAAGAAAACTTAGAACTCACTTTTCAACTGTTTGTATCATACACAAAATAACTTTCATTAAGTTTTAGCATTCCACTAGTTCCTGAAATCATTTCTCACCTTTAGAGATCTCTACAACCACAATGTTAACAGGGTCAGGTCCACTTTTCTTATTTGCATATCTAACGCTTATATCTCAAAAACAGACACTGTGATGGATTATTTAAAAATGCCCAGAAGTTCTTTCCAATATTTTTTCACATAAAATGTCCTTAAGTCTTAATCTCAAGATTTCCAGTTCTGTTAACAGAGATTTGGGGGAATAGTTCCTACAGAAGTCTACAATCCACGCTGTGCCTACAAAATGATCATTTCACTGTCCAAAAAGAAAACTAGCTATGTTCTGAATATTTCTTTCAAGATATTTAAGTTGAAATCTAAACACATGGGTGGAATCTTTGGTAAATCATGGAGATGGAGCCCTAATGAATGTAATTCATGGTATAATAAAAGATCTACCAGGAAGATCTACCCTCTTTTTGCTTCATGAGGATATGGTGAGAACCATGAACCCTGTGAACTAGGAGTGCACCCTCACTTAAAAGAAATGTACAGAATCATTCTGCACATTGATCTTGATCTGATTCCTTCATCTTGAACTTCCCAGACTGTGTAAGAATGATAGATCAATTTCTATTGGTTTTAAGCCACCCACTCTATTCCATTTTGTTTTAATAGCATCATTAGACTAAAACTATCATTTTTATTTTTAAAGACCGAAGAGTACATATAAATAAAATTTGAATTCATAAATGTACATGGAGCTTCAGAAAGGAAATCTTGTCTTTGATGAATGAGTCTGTAAATGCCATTGGATGCAAGTCCTTCATCTCTAACACAACAGAGATGTTCAAGAATAAGTGGCAAGATATTCATCTTTATGTACTCTTGAATCCACAACAATAATATACTTTAGGCAAGAGAGTCACCGGATTTTCTTTTCTTTATCTTTAATTTTAACTTCTTCTCTGAAGGTGAAAACTATTCTAGTATCTGCATCACAGTGTTGTTGTGAGGATCAAATTAAATACAGCCCACATATAGATGTATACAATTTCAAAGTTCTTAAAACATATATTTGTACATCCATTAACTATGTTTGTAATCATTTGTTGATTGGTAATTCATTAATAATGTGAATTTGTGTTGCATCTATATGACTATCAGATTTTTCTTCTTCAAAATAAGGGAGGTAAATAAAAAACGGAGTAAAGTCTGTGATAGACCTAGATCATTCCTTAGTTACATGACTTTCCTGTATTTTATATAAGATAAATCCAAATTCAGAGTAGTGGGATATATATAGTATTTTAATATATAATATGGCAATACTGTATTTATAATGTATGTATAATATTACTTTTATATGTTATAATTGGTATGTATGTTTGAAAGGAAGATAAAAATTGCTAGACAACCTAGCTAACTATACCAAAGGAGCCTGGCCTCTAAAATTTGAGTCATAGGAATGAAATGAGAGATACATAAATCCAAAGGTAGGGCAGAAATAAATTTTAGTCACATAGCAAAGGGAAACAATTGGTTGTAAAAGTGAATGAGAGGATTATAATACGATAGAAATTCTAGAGTCCTTCTAGTACTACAATATAACTGCTCTTTTGATATTATACTTAGAGTGAGACTAGGATTTGTTTTAGTCTATGGAAACTCTCCTCTTCTCTGCGACACTTTCACCAGGAATATCAGTATTCAAAGAAGGCACCAGCTGCCTCTCTTGAAGAAGTATTGCCTCCGGAAAGGGTGACAGAGAGGATGAGTCACTCTTCGGATTGATTCCAGATAGTCCACTGCCAAGCTGAATTTGCTAATGCAACCATCAATATCCTGGTGTCTGTGGAACGGAGTTGAAGGAAATTTGTCCTTGTCATTATATGGCCAAAGGCCTCTTTTAAAGTCACCAGAAAATTAATTAGTCTGCAAATTCATCCTTAAAATGAAAACCTTCACTATCAGGACATAGAAATCTGGAAGAGGACAAATCATTTTTTATTAGAAAACTCTAGGTGTTAAGCTGCCATAGTTTATATTTATATAGAGAAGATAACATTTCATTCTTATTTCCGATTCTGTAATTAATCAAGGAAGGCCAAAAATGGATATTCTATCATTATTATCTATGCCTATAATTTTAGACCATAGCAACTCAGCAATCTTAAAAAGCCTAGGAAAGCTTTTTGGTGCAATTAAAACTGAGCAGACCAGACTCTGAAAAATCTTGAAAGTTAATATAATAGTTTCTGTATAACTTGCATTAAAATTTAAATTAGGAAAGTGTAGTAAACTTATAATTTATATTTATTTTGAGTAGTTGTACAAAAGGGTTTCGTTTCCACAAGTTAGCTTATGGGTACAATGCATGGTGAGCCTTGTCACTCCTTCCATTATTCCAAAAATGTAACTATCACAGGGCAATATATATCACAGGGCAATATAGCATATATTTCAAAGTCATTTCTCATTGGTAGTATTTCAAGTTCCTATGTGATTTCACTAATTTACACAAGAAGAAAGTTTAGTGTTTTTTTGTTGTTGTTGTTTTGTTTTGTTTTTGCCAGTCCTGGGCCTTGGACTCAGGGCCTGAGCACTGTCCCTGGCTTCCTTTTGCTCAAGGCTAGCACTCTGCCACTTGAGCCACAGCACCACTTCTGGCCGTTTTCTGTATATGTGGTGCTGGGGAATGGAACACAGGGCCTCATGTATACAAGGCAAGCTCTCTTGCCACTAGGCCATATCCCCAGCCCCAAGAAGAAAGTTCTGTAAGAGTGTAAACTGTGAATATATTTCATTCTTACAGCCATTAGTGTCTGATGATCACTATGTCTTCCTGAAATTATGGAATCAACGCTAACATAGTGAGATGACTACACTAAATTGAAAATTCCTGAATTACGTTGCTAAAAAGGATAACTAGGTCTTCTGGTTGTACACTGTTTGCAGAACTAGGGTAACTGAATAGAAAATGAGATTGGCATTACTTAACAATGAAATAGTGACAAAATTGGAATACTATAGACAAGAGTTGATCATAATATGATTGAAGTGATTAGCTTTACTTTATGACACATGAAAGAGAAAAAAAGCAAATAGAGATGAAATACTCTACACATGATAGGCACAATTTCTTCTATGGAAAAGGAGTGGATTGAGTCATCTTTCTATTAGTAGTCACTTAATAACACATAATTAGAAGGATTAAAAACATGTACTTGAGCATGTTACAATTGAGTCACATATAAAATTTTGTATGCTTCCAATAAGGGAATTAATTAGATCTTTTCATATAAAAGTCTTTGCCATCTTCTACACACTCCACTCACCACCATGGCTCACATGCTTCCAGTCAGGCGTATGAAGTCTGAGAATTGAGGTTCAAAGCCAGCTTTGGCAGAAAAGTCTGTGCGACTCTTACCATGTGCATGAGCTTGGTAGCAGACCTTTTGAAGATTCTCAATGTTTATAGCAGTTACTTTGGAGGTAATTCCTTAACTGAACCTTGATGCAGATAATAGCCCTGGGTGCAAATTTGACTGCAGCCACAAGGGAATCCTGGATTTCTTACTCAGCGAGAATGTGAGATAAGAAATTATCTTTGTTGTATGCTACCAAGTTTGTTCTATGTCATCACTCAAAAAGAGCTAACTACTAACTTGAAAAAATTAAAATTCCAAGGGTCGCAACTTATTGAATGACATATTTATAGATACTCTAAAGTATGAATTCCAGCTAATACTCATACATTAATAATAGAGTTATTTCTTATTAGGTCATACTTTACTGAGTCACTTTTTTTTTTTTTTTTTTTTTGCCAGTCCTGGGCCTTGGACTCAGGGCCTGAGCACTGTCCCTGGCTTCTTTTTGCTCAAGGCTAGCACTCTGCCACTTGAGCCACAGCGCCACTTCTGGCTGTTTTCTGTATATGTGGTGCTGGGGAATTGAACCCAGGGCCTCATGTACATGAGACAAGCACTCTTGCCACTAGGCCATACCCCCAGCCCCTGAGTCACATTTTAAAATAGCTTTTACCTGGTATTTACTTGTGGTGCCAGTGTCTGGTTAGTATTGACTTCAATTACTTTTGCTTTGTTAATATTTACAGACAATCACCACTGGCATTTATTGATCTTTCCTGAAATGTATATAGTATCTTCGAAATTAGTGTTAAAGTTAGTTACAGTCCAATATCTTACTTTGTTTGAATCAATTTGATGTTTGTTAGATGTCTGATAGTCACTGAAGGAAAATGAAATTAAGCTTAAGAATGTGATAATTACATTCAAACTCTCAAGTATGATCTCATGTATGACTTGAGAACAAATAGTATATAATTTTAATCAAATTTAATTTAATGCTTTCTCTATATAAATGTCACTGAGAAAAAAGTAACTTTAGGGAATTTTTTTGTGCAGAAATGACATTGTAACTTGCAGAAAAAGTACTCACAGGCATCTATAAAAATAGATACATCAAGCCAGCCAAACATATCTGAATATGATTTATAAGATATAGTTGTGGACAGTGGATTGAAGGAATTGTGAGGTTATTATTTCCATTTATTGTTGAGCCCATCCTAGGGCTTGAACTCAGGGTCTGGGCACTGACCCTGAGCTTTTGCGCTCATAGCTAGTGCTTTACCACTTTAGCCATAGAAACACTTCCTGAGTTTTGTGGTTAACTGGAGCTAGGAGACTCAGACTTTCCTGCCTGGGCTGGCTTTGAACCTCTATTCTCAGATCTCAGCTTCTGAGTAGACACAGGATGAGCCACTAGCACTCAGCGAAGGTGAAATTATTAAATATTTAGATTGGAAATACACTAGTGTCTTTTAAACTTTTACAATTCATCATTGAAGACTACAAGGAGAGGAGAATACTCAATTACACATACATGTAATAATAAAGTTGAAAAGTAAAGCAATTAAAATAATGCATTTAAATGAAAAGAATCAATTACTTTCTTTTATTATGGTTTTAATTCCAAATAAGGGTATCTTTCATATCATTCATTATCCTATGAAATAACTATGTTTTTAGTTACTGGGAGGCATTACAAAGGTTGAAAGCATGATGCCTGACCTAGGCAGTCATATTCCTCACTAACTTGTACAATTTGATTTGTGCACATCTGTTAAAGTAAACTTCACACATTCAGTAGTGCAAAAGATATAGTTCTAAATGTTTCCTTTATATCTAGAGGGAACAATTAAAATTAAAGGATAAAAATATCTTAAGAAGAATTTGGCTGATCACAAGGAATAGCTTTTGGGTAATTAGCAATGTTCTAAAATATAATTTGGGAAAATATATATATATATATATATATATATTTTTTTTTTGCCAGTCCTGGGCCTTGGACTCAGGGCCTGAGCACTGTCCCTGGCTTCTTCCCGCTCAAGGCTAGCACTCTGCCACTTGAGCCACAGCGCCGCTTCTGGCCGTTTTCTGTATATGTGGTGCTGGGGAATCGAACCTAGGGCCTCGTGTATCCGAGGCAGGCACTCTTGCCGCTAGGCTATATCCCCACCCCGGAAAATATTTTTTCTCACTGAACTTGAGTACAGGGTTAAGTCAATGCTATCTATATGCTTTCAAGCTCTGTGTAACTTCACCATCGGTAAGGTTGATGGGACATGCTTGTATGTTTGTGGTCGCTGTAAACTGTCAAATGAATCTTCTTGTCTCCTTATCTGTCTAGCAATACACCTTAAGGAATATTGATTAATCAATATAAAAATTATTCCTGTATTCATATTATTGGTTAGATTTTCTATAAATTTCCCCAGTCAGAATTAAATGACCATTTGTTGAGTTGCTGGGAAATGGTAAAGTTCTACACATAAAATATAATTCTTTTTTGAGAGTCACAAAGTTTCACTTTGTCAAATAGATTAAGTCATGTACCTTTTGATGAAACATTTAAGGAGGGTTTTACATTTATCCTCATTTAGTCAGTAAAAATGATTGTTGTTTCCATGCATTGTTTGTAGTAATCACCTACCTATCTCCCACAAAAACATTAGCAACAATCAACCTAAAATTAGTGTCTGTCACTTGTGTACCTATTATTCAGTATGCTTTCATATAAGCATAGTAAACCCTTTTCTAGACTTAACTAAATAAAAGTTAATTTTTCTTTTTTTTTCTCAAATTTTTATTATCAAACTGATGTACATAGAGGTTACAGTATCATACGGTGGGCATTGGATACATTTCTTGTACTGTTTGTTGCCTTGTCCCTCATGCCCCCCTCCCTCCCCTCTTTCCCTCCCCCCCAGGTGTTCAGTTCACTTACACCAAACAGTTTTGCAAGTATTGCTTTTGTAGTTATTTCTCTTTTTTTACCCTGTGTCTCTCAAATTTGGTATTCCCTTTGAATTTCCTACTTCCAATACCAGTAAACACGGTTTCCAATATACTCAGATAAGATTACAGAGATAGTGTAGGTACAACCATAGGAAGGTGATACAAGAACATCATCAATAATAGAAACTACACATACACATAGGACGTTGAAAGTAGTTACAACTGTGATATATCAATTGTTTCCATAACATGGAGTTCATTTCACTTAGCATCATCTTATGTGTTCCTAAGGGTATAGCTATTGGGCCTTGTGATGCTCTGCTATGGCTTGCCTAAACCTGTACTAATTATTCCCAATAAGGGAGTCCATAGAGTCCATGTTTCTTTGGGTCTGGCTCACTTCACTTAGTATAACTTTTTCCAAGTCCTTCCATTTCCTTACAAATGGAACAATGTCATTCTTTCTGATAGAGTTTCTGATAAGAAAATACAATGAGATCTACACTAACAAGATGGTATTTTAAAAATAGTTGACAGCAACAAAGGAAATGTAATGAAAAATGTTCCCTCTAATTTGATTAAAAATATATCCATAAGATAAGGATTAAATTAATATTGAGAAGATGTAAAGGTTCTGTAGGCAAACATGATTAGATGCTTCATTTTGAATGATTAAAATATACTTAATCATTTTAACAATAATTATAGTGGGATAGGGCTTGAAATTTTGTGCACCCTTAGTACTAACCTATACAATTTCATATAGACCAGAGTGTGGCTGTGCTATATAAGGCTTGGATTTTCATAGGAATGGGGATATAATATGGCCTTATACTCTTGCACTCCAAACCCAGATTACTAAAATTCAAAATAAGCTAGTATACCCCGTCAAGCAGTATGGTTACCGTGTACATAGTGGAAAAGTACCATTGTGGTTTCTGAGAGAAAATTCTCCAAGAGTCACTAGCATGAGCACTTATGCCATACTTCAGTATCTCTCTCTCCTTTAATAAGCCCCTAGGACACAACACACACACACACACACACACACACACACAGAGAGAGAGAGAGAGAGAGAGAAACAAAATATATAAACAGATAAATTAACTTATTAGAAATTAGAATATTAACTTACAAAATTAACTTATTAGAAAATATGTGACTTAAAATGGAAAAAATGTGCAATCTAGCTTTTTTACACAATTTGAAAAATGTATGCCAAGTTTCTTGTAAGAAGAAAGTCACAAAGCATAAATTCAGGGATTTAGGGAAGAAATAGAAAGACAATTTAAGGAGATGTGCATAATCTATAACAACTGCAAATGTGAATGAGAGCTGGGAATATAACTCAGGAGGATTATGGCTTGCTTAACATGTAGAAGCCCTAGGTTTGGTCCCCACCACATTAAAAAAATGCTGTGAGTAGTCCAAATACATTATTTAAAAGACAGAGATGATCAGAGTTAAATATATATTCAATGCAAAAACCACACTTGACATATACTTACAATAGATTAAAAGTGAAGTTATTGAAAAAGGTCTGTCATGCTAAAGCTATTTAAAAGACACCCAAGATTGTTATACTATTTCAACACAAAATGTATTTTTGAAAATGAAGTATATTGGGGATGAAGAGCAGCATTCCTAATGATAAAGAGATAAACTGTCAAGACATTATAATTCCAATGCACCTAATATGCAGGAATCAAAGTAGCTGAGACTGAAACAGAATATTCATGGAATACTCACGGAATAAACAAGTCTACTGTCATAGCTAAAGATTTCAACACCTCTCCTTCAGTAATTGATAAGTCAAGTAGGCTGAAAATCAATAAGGAAGGATTAGTCAGAACAAGAATCACTGCAAAGCAACTTTGTCCAATTGAGATCCTTCAATAATAATAGGATAAACCTTCTTTTCAAAGTTACATGAACTATTCACCAAAATGGGCCATAATCTGGACCATGAAAACACCTGAACAAATGTAAAAGAATAGAAATGCAAATAAAAACAGGGATTGTCTACCCCAGTTTAGAATAAATAAATGTAATTTACATATTTGGTATATAAACTTTATTGTTACTTTTGACTCTAGAATGTACTAGCAATCAAATATAGGAAATGCTCTTAGAGTGGTACTGTATTATAAATATAAGCTGTCCTCAAATTGCCAAAATGAATCCGCATCTCAATAGCATTTGCAGGCATCTGGACATCATTCCAACTTGTTGCAAAATATCCAGGTTATTTTTCTGGATCATGGTCACTAATCACTACACATAGAAACCAATTTAGAATGGCAGCCCTCAGAGAAAAAGTGAAATTTTCTATACCTGCTAATTAGGAATTTTAAAGCAATCTACTCTGATTGTAATGGTAATTAATAAAAAATTCTCTCATTGGGCTGGGGATATAGCCTAGTGGCAAGAGTGCCTGCCTCGGATACACGAGGCTCTAGGTTCGATTCCCCAGCACCACATATACAGAAAACGGCCAGAAGTGGCGCTGTGGCTCAAGTGGCAGAGTGCTAGCCTTGAGCGGGAAGAAGCCAGGGACAGTGCTCAGGCCCTGAGTCCAAGGCCCAGGACTGGCCAAAAAAAAAAAAAAAAAAAAAATTCTCTCATTGATACAAATATTTCTATTATAAAAATATAATTATACTGACCTTCAGAAAGTACATTTGCAAGGCAGTCTATGGATAAACTGCCTCAATTGTCTATTTAATTTACATACAATTGTTTCCAAACATTTTATTTTGTATAGAGCATATGCCAAAGAGAACCAGATAATAACCACCAGAATATAATAAAATATATGTCTGATAGCGCTGCTTGAGAGATATTTGTCTAATCCCTTAAATTTTAGCCTTCTTCCTCAACTGGCTCTGCCCCCATACTTCTCTGCTTTTCCTTTTACCAAATCTTCTGCATTAGGCATGTTATACT
Source organism: Perognathus longimembris pacificus (assembly GCF_023159225.1). NCBI lineage: Eukaryota > Metazoa > Chordata > Mammalia > Rodentia > Heteromyidae > Perognathus > Perognathus longimembris. The sequence goes on from NC_063176.1 coordinate 38,744,707, forward strand.
GCAACAGAATTCCTCATCAATAGCACTGCTGATGTTTTGTGTTGGATAATACCTTACTGCAAGGGCGATCCTGTGCATCGTAGGATGTTTAGTAACATCTACTTCCACTCATTAGATGCCAGGAACAACACAGCACCTCCATAAACAGTGGTGACAAATAAAGTTGTCTAGACATCGTCAAATATTAGTGACAAAAATCTACCAGGTGCTAAAAGCTGATAAATGGCAAGGTTTGATTGAAACAACACATAAAAGCAAATTCTATGAGACTGGAATGTAGTAAGTGGGGATATTGGTTAGTGTGTTTTCCATAATTGTGAGAGAATAACTTAAGAAATAAATTTACAAGAAGGAAAGATTTATTTTAGTGCCTGGTTTCAGGGATTTCACTTGGCCATATTGCCTTTCAGGAAATAGTGAGGCACAGCATCACGCTGGGGAATATGTGGTGGGGCAAAGCTACTGACCTCGTGTCCATTAGGAAGCATTGATATAGGACCTGACCAGATTCCCAACAATCTCTTTAAGGGCATATCCCAGTGATGTGACTTTGTTTTGGCTCTGTCTTACCTCCTAATAATTACTACCACCTTCCAATAGTGTCATAGGCCTAGTAGTGTTCAAGCCTTTTGGGCTACATTCCAGCGTCCAATTGTAACCATGTATTTGTACACATGTGAATGTATACAATCAGTTATACTACACTACTGTAATTATTAAAGCTTGGAAGATAGAACTCTTATTTCTGAATGTGAAAATCAACGACATTTCTAAATGAGAAAATTAACAACATGGTTGATACAGAAGAAACTATTATTTTTTTCCTGGGAAAATATGGCATGCAGGAAAGACTGTATGCTTGCATCTAGAAGGGCTATTGTTAGGCATGTAGTAGGTCGAGTCTGCTCAATGGTCAGTCCTGTGGACTCTGAGGAACCTCTATACTGAGATCCATGTCACTCAAACCACTTTGTTTTTCATTTCCAAGGCCCACTTGGACAGACATTAGAATAGACTTTTCTCCCTGGAAATTTTTTTTTAAGTACCTGCGTTAAGACAATCATAACATGAGAAGACAATTCTGTGGAACTCATTAAAAAGGAGAATTCTGAATGACATCCCAAATCTGGCTCAGTGTCTTTTCCCCAGCCATTCCTTCAGTTAGAGGAATGACACACTAGCCCACCTGCACACATATCCTATTCACAAAACTCTGAAAATAGAATTGAGTTAAGATAACAACCATGTCAGAAAATATACAATAAAAATTCAAAGGGAGGAAGTCCAAGTGAATAGCTAAGGAGACACTTACTCTGGAAATATTCAAGGGCACAGCCTGTGAAACACATATATAACATTTAAACAACTAAAGCACAACATAGCTCCAATTTCAACCACCTGCTTTGAGATTAACCTTGATATTATAGCTATTTATAAGGAAAATAGGACATTATTTCTTTAACATTTTCATAAACACAAAGCCCATCTTCCAATTTCCCCAAAGGAAAAGATGTTTGGTCCAAAGATAAGTTGTGAATTGCCAGTCTGAAAAGCAGAAATCTTTGAGAAATTTAAATGTCCTTTCACCAGCTTCAAAAAATTACTTCCACTCTTAAACTCCTTTGAAAAGGCAACAAATCACCCCAACCACAAAAGAGGGCATTGTTACTGCCTGTCAGCAGCAGAACCCCAAAAGCTTTGCTTTGTAACACTGAATGGCCTAACAATAGGTTTCTACCACCACAGAAATACTGAACAGACTTGACAGACACTCAGCGTTGCTTGCAGGTAAACGCTCCAATTATATAGGAACACAAGCAGCAGCCAAGCCAGTTGAAAAGAAAAGCTGCCTGCCCCTCAGGACAGAAAGTTCATAGGAGATAAAGCTGTGTAAAATAGACAAAGAAGCTTGAAAGTATTTTAAAATGTACACCAGGGTTTGACACATAGATGACATTGGAGAAGGTTATAATGGAATTTCGTGGTCATTTTCTTTTTTGTTAATCTGAAATCTGAAACAATTTCTTACCTAATCTCATCATTTCAGTTTGCCTAACCCAACTTTAAATAGTAGTTGCACCGATATAGATTGTCTTTATAAAGGGTGGCTCATGCCTGTAAACCCAGGACACTGAGATCTGAGGACTGTGGTTTGAAGTCAGTTTGGGCAGGAATTTCCAATTAATCATTTTCAATTAACCATTCTAAAGTCTAAAGTGGAGCTGTGGCTCAGGTGGTAGAGCACTAGAATTAAGAAAAAAAGGTTCAGCAACAGTGCTTGGGCCCTGATTTCAAGTCCCAGTACAGGCCCCCCAAAACTAAGCAAAACAACAACAAAAAAAACTCCTACAATTGTCCTTATAATTTTCATAAAGTAAAAGACATTTGGTCTGCAACGAATTGGTACTAGCTCCATAAACAGAAATCTGAGAGAACCCTTCACATGTTCTTTCCTAGATCTAACGTTCCAGGTAGTGGTCATGATGTTTCCAAGAATGTCACTGATAGACTACAGTGAGAATATTTGTCCAACAGTTCCAACTAAGTTTTAAGGCATATGGTTTGCCCCGAAGCCATAAAGCTCACTTGCCAAGGAGGAGAGAAGTAAAGGGTGGGTAAATATACTAAGGTAGAGCAGGGTGCTTTGCATTGTTCAAAGACCCTCATTCACAATACACAATGATGCCTCCCAACCTTCTCCCCTCTCCAATATCCGACTTTTACCTCCATCATAGGACTTTCCGTGTTTTTCCAGATTCTGCCTCATTTTATCCTATACAATTTTCCTATTAATAAAATCCTTGCATAGCTATCCAGTATTGATATGTAATTCCAGGATAACATGAAGTACGTATTCTTTACGTGTGTGGGGTGGGGGAACGGGGGTGTGTGCATGCACAACACTGGGGCTTCAATTTAGAGCCTTGCCTTCTCGCTAGCTTTTTTTGCTTAACGCTTGTGCTCTCACTGGAGCCACACCTCCAGTTCTGGCCTTTTGTAGTTTACTTGGAGGTAACAGTCTTGTGTGTGTCTCTATCTAGGCTGTCTTTAAGCCTCAGTCCTCAGATCTCAGCCTCTTGAGTAGCTAGAGTGCTAGGCCAAGAGCCACCACATCCAGAAATATTTCATTCTTAAAACAGCATGTTCTCAGCTTCCTTACTAGAAAATCCTGAAATCTCCTGCAGAAACAAAGCATGGATATACTTACTTTAGAAAGGTGAAAAGTAATTTTCTCGACTTTGAATTAACCATCTCATTTGTTCTAGAAGTCTACTTCTCCAAGCAGAAAAAAATATACCTAAAAACTTCACATTAAATATGAGTCCATCACATGCAGTTTAAAACAGTTTCAGAGAAAATTTTCAGCCACAGCAAAATTCTAGCTTCTTCCGGGTCCCAGTGGCTCACATCTGTAATCCTAGGTAGATCTAAGAATCACGCTTCAAAGCCAGACTGGGCAGGAAAGTCGGTGAGACTCTTATCTCCAACTATCTACCAGAAAACTGGAAGTCATGCTGTGGCTCAAGTGGTAGAGCACTAGCCTTAAGCTGAAGTGCTCAGGGACAGCGTCCAGGCCCAGAGTTCAAGCTTTAACACTGATACACGCAAAACAAAATTCTAGCTTACCAGCAGGTTTGTTTTTCTTTTTTTTCATTACAAGAGCTGTCTCATCCATTACCATTTCGAAGATAGGTTCTGGGTCCTGGGAGAAATATGTGAAACTGTGGCATTGGGAAAGGGGTTAACATCTTGGTCCAAGTTTCCTTTGATTAAGGAAATCCATCCCACATGTCTCTGGTTTGAGGTCTGCTTTCAAAGTCCATCCACCCAAAAGTGACAATGACTTGTCAAACACATTATCTTCTCTCTTTGGTCAGAGCAAGATATGGCTTTGTAGGGAGCTTGGCTATCTCCCTCAGACTAGGGCTTCACTTTGTTTTGATTGCTGCTTTTGTTATGGAAAGGAATAGCAAAGGCTCTTGCATTACCCAGTTTGGGAAGCAGAAGGCTTCCTCATAGACTTTCCTCACGTAGGTTATCCCTGTGTTAGGCTTTATAGCAAGCATACTCACTCGTCTATATCTCCATGTGATCACTCAGGAGTTTCTTCATGCCTTCTCTTTCATGCAGAATCTGAGGAGGTCAGAGTTTAACACAAATATTATCCCCATTATCAACAGTTCTAATACTTCCAGAGAGTCTTTAGACATGGTACCATGCTGACTATAAGATTTATCTGGTAGACTTTTCAGAGATATATGCTCAAGAAAAAAGGAGCAAGAATCTCTAACACTTGGATAGTCCAGAACATAACTCTATGATCCCTTTTCTTGCCCAAAGCCATCAGTACTTTTAACATTCCTCTCAAAGACAGAAAGTAGTTACATAAAAACAATATTCTACAATCATCTCTCCATAGAGCACTGTTGCCCCAAGAGGAAAAGCCTTTGACTCCATCATCAAGATGGTTGAATGGGTCCCCATGTGGAACTCTCTTGTACTGTCTGATAATTCATTGAGCAATGAAGCCTTGCTATTCTTGCAAAAGATTGTTGGATGAAACTCAATGAAAACTCAATTATTGGAACGGGGGGTCACACCAATTCTATTTGCTCAAACTGAGTACCTCTTACCAATTCAACTACATCAGCAAGATAATGATATTATCCATATATTTATTTGAAAATTTTAAGACAATTATTTATTATTATTCTTACTGTATCGATATTAACATTGAGGCACAGATCAGGGTTACTTTTTAGCCTATACTTTTTAACTTGAAAAGGGTATATGTGACATTCTAACTGAGGCTTCCCTGAGTTTGGAACCCAAGCATGATGATACTTTCTGTTTTCTCTTTTCCTTTTAGATATAACCTAGTTATCTGGTTGAGAAAACAGAGAAAGCAATAATAACAGGAATTTGATGGTCAAGGCTCCCATAATAATGCAAAGGCCTTTGCTAGCAGTAACCCTGGAATACCTCTCTCCACAGTGATAATTAGATTTGATCATTCTAAGTTTGTGGATATGTCATGTTTTAAGGAGTCCTGCACATAGTCTTTTTGATAAACCCTATGAGTAATGATTCAGAACTTTGGCTTATAAATGATTTGAGAAAAACTTCCACATTAGAAATTGTAAATGTTGAGCACGGGTTGCTTTAGGAACAGAAGGAAAGTCCTCTTTTCCCCTCTCTTTCTTCCCCACTAATGCACAAAACCCAAGATCAGCACATAAGAAAAAAGAAAAGATGTGAAAAAAGTAAAGATAATAAAAGTGGAATATCAAACAAGTCACATACTAGAGAGCATTTTAATCAACACTGATTACAGTTAGGCTGATATTTAAAACTAATTTCAGATGTCTACTTATAATTAGTGGTTAAATAGTAGGTCGATTTCATAATTTCATGTGGTTGAGTCAGGAAATAATTAATACATTAGTCTTCAAAAAAAGTCTGTCGTCTCCATTCTTACATATTTATAGCCAGGTCCATAAAATATTTTTTTCTTAATTGGTGTAAAGTTTAAAATTAGAATTCTCTTATAAGTTTAATATTTGCTTATAAACCTGAAGTCAAGATTAGATGAGACCAGAGAGTATCTGAATAATGTGATATTAAAAGAGGCATGCTAGCAAATTTTTAGATTCCTTGAATTCAAAAACCTCAACAATTGACTAAATGTATCTAAACACTTCTACCTTATTCAGCAAAATAGCAAATATGCATTTTGATGATGTTACCTTATAATAACTTAAAAAATTTTATTTTGCTTATTTGGAAAAATTTGTTTATTCTTGTCATATAATTTATGCTGCTAATATTAATAACTTTGAACCCCTTACCTTTTAACACCATAAAAAGAAATGACTCTTATCTGATCATTACTCAAAATAACACAAGTTTGTTTTGTGAACTCAAAACTTCTCACTAATGTCTTTTCATCCTGGAAACCATTTATCTGCCATTTTACAACCAATTCATTTCATCATAGGAGCAGAAATTAACACATTTATTTACCACTGAATCTTTAGTTGATGATTCTGCATCCATGACAATTTTGTTAATTTTATATTTTCAAAATTATCTTGTCATCCTACTGCCTAGAAAGGTTCTTGTTTTATAATTTGGATTTTACTTAATCTGCCCAAAGAGGATGCACTCTCATATCATTTATGTTAGTTTCCTGTGTTTAATTTCCATGCATATTTCATATAAGTATTCCTTAGGCTGCACAGATTATAAAAGTGTAAAATATAGAAACCCTGTCCTTAGGGAAAAATTTATTTAATAATATAGTCAAGATAAAAACAGCTACATCCTCAGTGACTAAAGATTAAACAACAACAACAAAAGACATCTACTTAAAGAAGAAACTTGAGAATTGGCTTCCTAAATGTCCTAGGAAGCAAAGAATGGGGATCTGAAACAGGAACCATACCACAAATCACAAGCTCTAGGAGAGATGTCATGGCCTCCATAGTCTTCACACACCATAGCCCATGACAGCAGCCTAGCAGAGGGTGGGCCCTGAATTTCTCTGCTTGAGCCCATTCCATTACTCCTCTGGATATTAGAAGTGACTGCCATAATAATTGCTGGGATGGTTTCCACTCTAAGGCTTCATTTGTACCTCCTCATCTCCTAATGTGAATTTCAACTGATAGAAGTCTGCTTTGTAGAACCTGGGCCTTATACCCATCTCAATTGTCTTGGAGAATACATGCTAGAGCCAGCTCTTTCGTATTCCTCCCACTGCATCCCAGTGCACACATTTTGAAACACTGTGCTGGTCTGCTTAAGGAAATTAATCTACTAAAACTGTTCTCTTATGCAAGTTTTCCTTTTATAAGAGCTACATAACTCTGTGTGGGGGCTGGAAATGTGTGGTAGAGTGCATGCCTAGCATGCATGAAGCCCTGAGTTCAATTCCTCAGTACCACATAAACAGAAAAAGCTGGAAGGCACTGTGACTCAAGTGTTAGAGTGCTAGCCTTGAGCAAAAGAAGCTCAGGGATAGTGTCCAGGCCCCGAGTTCAAGCCCCAGGACTGGCAAAAAAACAAAAACAAACAAAACCTCTGTGTGGTAACCTGAGGGGAGGGGATATGAGTAGCAGTGTGATTGTGTAAAATGAACATACAATTAAAATATTATAAACTATAAACAAGAATTTAATGTGTGGATACTTGTTAAGTTAAAGTTAAATGATACCATTTAATGTTATTTAGATTATAACTGTTTATAACAATACTGAATATAATGAATATATTAGTACCTAACCAACTGACAGTGATTCAGTTTACTAATTTAGGGCATCTTAAGCAAGGCAAATAGTCCTACAATAAAGCATCATTACTATGTCAAATATACTTATTTTGAAAAAATGTATATACTTTGAAGTTATTAGTATAGTAATAATAAGAGCATATATTAAGACAAATATTATAAATTTATAAATAATTTTGGTCCTTTAATATTATTGCACTATACGGTGATTTAAGCCTTTGTTAATGTAATAGCAGAAACAAAAAAAAAATAAAAACTTATCAAATGATAGATGTGTGTGTGTTAGTCTAAGGCCATACCACCCTGAACGTGCCTGATCTAGACTGAAAGATATGTGTGAAAGATAATTATTTAAAATATTTTAAAATCCCTTTTACTCTTTTCTGACATATTTTGAATTTTGATTAAGCATTTGTTATTGGTTGGAAATATTGTTTACTCACAACATTCAGAAGGTCTGAAAGAGAATCAGCTGCCATCTTTTCATAACTAAAGTGTAGAAAACATAAGTCAAAGACTAAACATAATGACTGGATACATCCATTCACTATCAAAGATACAACAAGAGAACTTTAAATAGAAGACCATTGTAAAATGCTGGTTCCATTGGGTTTTCAGATTAATGAAAGTATCAATGGTTATTTGGAAAGGCTTGGAAAATGAAGACAATATAGAAATGTGGTGAAGAAAAACTAAGCAAATTAAGAAAACAAGTATAAATAGAGAAAGGGCTAAAAATGAAAGAAGATACAATTCATTACCAAAACTTTAGTGGAGTAGGAGGAAATGAGATCCTAATTATGGTTGGGATTGGATATAACCACATACATGTGGTTTGTTTGCTAGAGCTGTTGTAACAAAGTACCATAAGCAAGGTTACTAAAACAAGAGCAACTCACTCTTGCACAATAACAAAGCTCGTGTCAGAGAAGAAGATGCTGATATGGCTGGTTTCTTCTCTCCTTGAAGTCTACTTGGCCATACTTACAGAGTACAGGTTGTGTCCAAGTTTCCTCTGCTTAGAAGTGCATTATTCATATCGAGTCAGAATCTACATTAATGATTTAATTTTAAATTAGCTTCCCTGCAAAGATCCTCGTTCGAAGTACAATCACAGTAAGAATCAATGCATGTATCTTCTTGGAAGGGAAGGTAACATAATTCAGCCCACAACAGAAGGGTGCATATATAAAATAATAAAGAGAAAAACACAACTGAATTTATAACCAAGTTTTTAACATACATTATAAGCTTGTTTTTCAAGGAATTTTATAATAAGGACAGTATGAGAAGAAGAATAGAAAGTGGGTCCCCCAGCTAAAAAATACAATAAAAGGTCTGAATTTATAGGACATAAGAGAATAAACTCTACTGAAGTCTCTATTGTTTCTTTTAATCATATTTTCAATCCTACTTCCTAGCAAGAAACAATTGTTGTCACTGGAAGAAATATTTCAGGGCATGTGGAATTGTTATATAAACAAACGACATCATTGCAATGGAAAAGATGGAATTGCCTGCTTCATCTGAAATTCTGTGTCTTTTACTTATATCAGCTTTAATAAGGCAACAAAAATCCTTAACAACTGTTAAGAAGAATAGATCCAATTCTCTTCATGTCATGAAGAAGTGGCAATTTATTTGTTTACTTGCTTTTCACTTTTCAATAGGCTTACTTCAACAACTCTGCAGAACAAAAGACCACAATTTAAAGGGATGACTTAAAAACTATAGCATATGGGGGCTAAGTAAAAAAATGACATTTTATGAACTAAGTCAGAAAAACAATGAACAAAACAAACTCTTTCAAATCATCTGCCTTCATTATGATATACATTTGGTACTTTTATTTCCTCTATATAAAAAGAATTAATAAAATTTCAATATTCCTTATTCATATACCACACTGAGATAGAACTTCCAAATTGCTTGCTTCTTTAGTACTGTGGAGCATAGCTAGGCCCTGCCATTTGCTGTCCATATGAAAGAAATCAGCCCAATAAATGTTACTTTAAACTCATTCTCCATTGACATCACTATAGCAGATAAAAAATAGTTGAAACATACCATTCTTCATTTGAAGCATGTCCATTCCTGTATCAATGACTTCAGAATGCTCTAGTACATTGGTCAAACCAGTTTTGTAATAGCCAACTTGACAAAAAAACTCATCCATGTACCCTACATAGAGGATTTCACAGTGGGGCAAATCTGCCATCTTTAAGGTAGAAAAGACAACCTCCTGGGAGAGGCCGGTCCTGAACTACACATAACCTACAGGCAGCAGGGATGATGAGGTAACCAAAGTAAGAGAAAGAGCATTTTAGCAATCTCCCACCAAAATAGTGCACCATGAAAGCACCTACTCTCTAGCTTCAACAGCATCTTACATAATCCTCAATAAATAAATAAAAATGAATTCATGCCATTTCTCAAGGTTGCAAGTTAGGAGTGGAGGTAAAGTTGGCTACTAAAGGGATATTCTGTGCTTCAAGACCATGAGTCCTGCTTAATTATTTCAGGTGATAAAGGCTTTTCAATTGATGCAAAAGAAGTCTGGAAAGGCTGTAATATAATGGGTCCTCTCTCTATCTCATCTAAACATGATTTGGCTTGAGGAAGTTTTATGTATCAAAACTAAATTTGAAGTTGGAATTTTGAGTCCTTTGGTCATTTTCAGTTGGAAGTAGGAATACTCTGCTACAATTATGAGATTTCTAAAATTATGAACACATGTCACATATTTGCAAATGCACATCAACTCCAAATGAGAGTTTAGACAAGAAAGTAATGTTGCATAAAATGGCAAGGACATAGGAGAACATTCTATGGTTTAAAATACTATTTTTTTAATAATTTGGCTCAATTCTTATGCTTTATCCATTTCTAGACAGGTAGGTATTAGTACTTGATGTTACTAGTGTGTCTTTCTAGAGATATCAATAATAAACTTTGCTGCCTTAAGAGCTCTTTCAGCAGAAGGCTTCTTTGATATTCCTCTTGATCCACTTGCCTCCCTAAAACCAAGCCCAGTACCTGGATTATAGTATAGAATTTATGAATGCAGTTAAAATACTTAACAAGTGCATTTGGGGAAGGTAAAGACTACTGTCATCCAGTCATTCTTGCTTTTACTTAGGAAAAGCCTTTATTAATTCTTTGTTTTGTTTTGTGTCTTTTTTTTAAGGCTTCCTTTTCCAATTTGTTAATTCTGTGTACCTGAAAGAATGGGAGAAAGAAAGTTCCCTTCAGCTTGCATTTCTACAAATAAGTTAGGCTATTATAAAGGATTTTGAATGCAAACTGAATGAAAAGAAGTTATATTTACAATAGTGCTTCTGTCTGGAATTGGTATAGATAAAATTACTCATAATGCTTGTTTTGATCAAATGAGATTTGCAAAAAGAATAACTAGATGCCAGCCACTGAGAAGACACTTTCTCTTAACCTATAATACAGCACAACTATTTCTTTGTTGGCAAATGTTTTAACCTGGTGCAGTTATTCTGTTTCACAGAACTGGAAATTTCTATAGAAAATTACTTCAATAAATAGGAAATTTTAAAATATAATCCTGGGCTGGAAGTGTGGCTTAGTGGTAGAGTGCTTGCCTTGCATGCATGATGCCCTGGGTTCAATTCCTCAGCACCTCATAAAGAGAAAAAGCTGGAAGTGGTGCTGTGGCTCAAGTGGTAGAGTGCTAGCCTTGAGTAAAAGAAGCTCAGGGACAGTGCCTAAGCCCTGAGTACAAGCCCCAGAACTGGCCACATACACACACACACACACACACACACACACACACACACACGGAATATATATATATTCCTATGTGACATACATTAAAACAGTTTAATATGACCTAAATCAAGAAAATTGTGATATTGTTCATCTCACATGCTTTTTACAGAAAATTTATGTTGAAGGGATCAAATATATATGCAATGATCAGTCTGATACAAAGAAAATACTCAAGCATCAACATTAACTATATCATTAATAATTATATTATTTTAATATAAAATATGGATACCTATTTATTGCAGGGAAAAATTGAAAAATTAAATTTTCAATCCTAACCTAAATCCAAATTTTAAAAAAGTTTAAAATCAATTTTGGTATTTTATTTTTTAAGATAATTGCTAAATGTTAAGATTTAGCTAAATTGAATAATAAATGAAGAAAATTCTATTTTTTTCATTTCTCTCCAATGTAACTCTGCACTGACATTTGTAAAAACACAAATGTTGTCATATACAAATTAATTTGAATAGCAGAATCTACTGTGAACTTGGACAACTTGTGAAAATCTCTTTCACTTGAGCTATTTAGTAATTAGTAGCTCATGGTAAGAAAAAAGTGTCACTATATAAATATATCTTGTGTCTGAACTATGCATTTTAACTTTTGAATCAGTGAAAGAAAACTGTACCAACATACAGTAAGCATTTTTAATATTTTGAACAAGAGCAAATTCACTAAACTGTGTAAACTGAATGCAATCTCAAAAACTGAAAATTTACTTGAATTACTAGTGGAGTATTATTGAAGCCAAAAGAAAAGAAAACTGATTCATTAAATGATGTTTTTTAATTAGGAGCTCCCCAAACCTTTATACAATAAAATTTTGAACTTCCAAATAAATTCTATTGCTTCAGTTCTCTATTCTCCCTTTCTCTCAGGAGAGGTTCATGAACTCATGCAGGTAGATATGAAAAAAGACAGAGAGAGAGAGACAGAGACAGAGACAGACAGAGAGAGACAGAGACAGACAGAGACAGACACAGAGAGAGACAGAGACAGAGACAGACAGAGAGAGAGACAGACACAGAGAGACACAGAGACACAGAGAGACACAGAGACAGAGACAGAGACATACAGAGAGACAGAGACAGAAAGAGACAGAGAGTAAGAGGGAAATAGAAGAAAGGGGAGGGAGCACATAGGAACAGAGAGACAGAGGGAGGCAGAGACAGAAAATCAGAGAGACAGTGATTTGAATGCCCACATCATTCATATGTCCACATTTCAGCCAATCAACACTTCTCCAGGAAGAACTACAAAGTATACACAGTATACTTGGTAATCACAGCTCAGGTTTATTGATGATTTACTCTACAATAAACACTTTCTACAAAAACATGTATGTATGTTATCTCTTTTAAAACTCCCCTTGATCTAGAAGGTCATTTTTATTATCTCCTTGTCCATATAAATAAATAGGAGCAGAGATATAGGAAAATTGCCCAAAGTTCTATCACTTTAGGGATGTAACTTATTTTAACAAAGACCATCTTCCCACAGAGACCATATATACAATAAAACAGAAATAGCCAAAACCTCAGATTCACGTAGCACTTTATATTAATTTGTGGTGAGCATTGAGATTGTGACTAATTATGCATGTTGGATATCTCATCAAGATCTTAATTTTACAAATGAAGAAATGTACTCAGAGAAATTGCTCAATTAAAAAATGATTACAGAATCAATGCATAGCAAAACTTAAGAGAGTAGGAAACTTAAAAACCTCTTAAACTAGGACTCTTTCTCCATCTTATTCCACTAGTAGCAGCTCAATATGATATATTATTGTTCCTCACTGTTAAATACTAGAAGCACTTGTTGTGGGCTTTCCTCTTCAAATGAGTCTATTGGCTGACTGATTGATTGACTGGCAGTAGTGGGTTTGAATCAGAGCCTTGCGCTTACTAGTTGGATAATAATATTTTGTGTAGAGCAAAAGATTCTTAGAGAATGGGCCTTCTGAAGCTCACATGTATTATTTTAATGCCTCTCAACCTTTCTGAGCTCTCATGGCAACCAGTATAATATAAAATATGGGTTTTACAAACAAAAGCATAAGCGTGGACTTATTTTTTCCTGTTTTATTAGTTCTGCCAAATTCTTGATGCCTGCTGTAGGAAAAAAAAATTCTATTTTTTTTAGAGCTATTAGTTCAGTCCATTTACTCAGAAACTCTTATTACTCCGTGGACAGGCTACTTCACTGGATGAAAGATAGAGCCAATATTTCATCATAATGTGAGATCATAATTTTAAATAGTTTAGTAATGCTATGGGAATGAAAGTGGAAAGTTGAATAATATAGAATGCTGTTCCTTAACCTCTTGCTCATTAAAATTGAGTGTTTCATTATTCTTTTTCACTTATTGTTTATTTTGCCTTCTCAAGATTTCACTCATCTATTTACCCGTTTTTTCATTTGGACTTTATACCAGCATTAATTAAGCATTGTGTACATGGTTTACTTCATTCTGTATGCTACAAAAGCAAAAGAGACAAGCACTTTTATGCAAAAGCTCCAGGAAATCATAAAATAGGCACTGGGATGCCTTACTAGGTGATAATAAAGGAGCCACCAAACCTTCTCTGGGCCCGTGTCCAACTTTCATCTTTATCATATAACACTTAAGCATCTAATAGCCTAGACTGCCAAAGGGAATACAAGGTCTTTAAAACAGAAGTTAGGACAAAGTAAAAACAGGAATGATAAATTAAGAAGTAGTCATTTGATTCTTGCATGTAAAAATGTCTAATGTTATCATCTTGACAGAAGTTCAACATATTTCCTCACATCCTATTATAGCTTCCTTCCAGTTCAGGAACTATAGTTTCACAGTGTTTTAGAGTACTACATACACATGTACCTAAGTGCCAAGCACTGTGCTAAAATTTGAACATACTAAAAATCAGTATTCTCAGATAAAAGGAGCTTTATGAGTTATCAGAGACAAAAGTTTTCCTCAGAGCATAGAAAACACATATATGACTTTTTGTTACATAAAATGGTAGCACCAAAAAATACAATTGAGTTTTATTTTGCTCTTTAAGCAGTTTACCTACCTAAATTACTTTTGCTAGAACCTTATGTTATGTAATCAGGCATTTCAGGATTTAGTCTTCATATATTCTTAAACTAATAGGTGCTCAATTGGGCATTTGTTTTGTTATATTTTCTAGTTATTATTTTTCACCATAATGTAGTACAAGAATACAAATTACTTGAATACAGTAAGAGTAACCATTACGGTTTACTATATTTTTGTGTAATAAGAAACAAATATGACTATCACTCTACAAACCAGAACCAAGACTATGCCAAAGTGGGGTATATTTCCCAATGTGCCTAGGTTATACTATTTTTTAATTTGTTTAGTGGATGTAGGTAACTACTGGGTTTTGTAAGTTCCTTTCCTAGGATGTTCTAGTTTCCCATTCTCCCTACTCTTGTACAAATTAAGAGCATGAGTTAATAAGCTGGGGAAGGAGAAGACTTAACATTTACTCTGGATGGAAACAGGGTTAGAGAATAAAGAGGAAACCTTATAGAGTCTAAGTAGCTCTACATGTCAGGTAGGAGATGATTTAATTCTTCTTAAACTGAATAGAATCAGTATAAAATCAGACAAAAAATGCTCCAAACGGATATATGAAGAAAGCCTGGTCTTGACAGTCATGTTTCAGTAAAATTGCAGGCATTATTCATCCACCATCTGCTCTGTGAAACTTAAGGCTGGTTCCAGTTTGATTTTGTTGAGTTGGGGGTGGGTGCCAAATGGGGTCACAGGGTTTCTAGGTGAAGACAGCCTTCTACCACATCAGAAGCTGAAGATAGGAAGCTATGATCAGGTGGGTAGTAGGCAGAATGATAGGAGACAACTTCATTCTAAATTTTAGTAAGGCCTTAGAATTGTTGCTGACATGCAAGGAAAACTTTGGGGTTGCAATATCTTCTAACTTTAATGTATCAAGCTCCTCCTAATTAGCATGAAATAAAAATTAAACACTGCGATATGATATAGTCTTTAATTAATGAGACCTTTGGGTCTATATTTTGTGGGGGAGTTTCAGGTTTATTTATCTGACTGGTCAGAATTTCCACCACACACTTGTAGAGAAGGTGACATTTATATCCTGGCTTAGTCAAATAATGCTCTCTAAAATTATGCCCAGCACTGTTTGCATTGATCTAGTCTGTGGCCTTGTCAAGTATCATCTTTCTATGCATCAATTCTTTTTTTATGCAGTAGTTAATTGAATGTATTATAGGTCTTATGGCTGCCCTCTTGGGAAACAGCTGACATTAGTTGTTTAGATTTCCCATTCTATTGACAATCTGTCTTCATTGCCAAACAGAATTGTGGAGAACTCAACTCACTTAAGGACAAAGCCACCATGGGTATACCCAAACCCAATGAAGTATATAGTCTTCCAATGCTGATATTCTGTGGAAAATTATATTTTTTCTTTAACTTTCTATTTTTCATTATCTACTGAAGTCTCTGAAATTCCTAAAGAACCACATCAATATATTTTTAAGCATTCTGAGTAAAAACAAAACAATTAAATCTTGCATATTTACAGGTATGGAGAAGGACTCACACATTTTACCCAATCTGAAAAATTTATTACCCAATTTATAGGAAGTACCTCTATCCAAATTTGAAATGTGCTATACTGAAAAAAAGCATTGTTTTATTTTCTTGCCTATTAAAAATGCATGGAGTTTATTCTATGATTCAGATTTCCTCTGGGAATGTGTTTTCATAATTGCATAGATCTCCAGGGGCTCCACATCAAATGATTTCACACTAGGAATATGGCATTAATTTGATTGGAAGCTTTTCCCTATCTTTCTTTTAATGGCATTGTGTATCGTTTTCTAACTTGATAGTAGAAGCTGAAGATGGTAGAAGCAAATCCAAACCTGTAGAATATTTTCTTTTAAAACTCCTAATCCCCTTTCCTATTTTAGATGTTTTAAAACTGTTTATATGAGGAACAATGTACTATTATACAAAACTTCAGTTTATATCGAAATAGAAGTTCGGTGATGGTTATAGCATTTCCTTGTCAAGGTAGCTTTCAGATAACTGTTACTTTAACCCTCCTGTTGATAATCATTTTGACCTTTTCAAACTCTAATTTGCTTGTGAAATAAATAAATAACTCTGGGTAAGCTTTAAATTGCTTTTAATTGTAATATTCATTTTTGCCACTAATGCTTTTCATGTCTCTGACCTCCAAATGATTTTCAATTTGTAATATACAGACATTGCTAATTACTAAAACACCATTAAACTATTGTGTCTTATGTTCTCTCTGTTTTTGTCATTCTTCCATTTGAAAGCAGATTTTACATATGTCAGAATTACAAGTCCACTTATTTTAACCAGTTCATAACCTTCCTACAAAATCTATGTAGATAATATGGAAAGTAATGACATAACCTTACAAATGAAACCAAAAAAGGAGTGGCTTTTTATTTAAATCACACAGCTCGGTAGCTATACATAGCATTGTTAAAGTGAATGACAGTGTTTCCTTCCACTGGGAAATTTAGAGGCCCATGTATGCATCACTGAAATAAGATTGTACTCTTCACAATCCTACATTCCAGATTGTTATGACTCTCACTACTAGGAACAAAACACACCTCTCAAAACTGCCTTTCCCAAATCCCTGAATTTAGAATATAACATAGGTTGTCAATTACCAATCTGACTACTGCCTGTTTTCTTTTACACTCAAACATTAGAACACTTCATTTTATATGAATAAAATATTTTCAGATGCTACCATTAACTTACCATCTTTCCTTCCTACATACAACATGTTGTATAACATGTACAATTGAATATGTCATTTTAGTATTTTAAATTTCCAAATGACTACAACAGAAACATAGCAAGAACTGTTAAGTTATTGTGTGTTAATCTTAGTCTACAAAATTGATGCAATTTGCATTGTAGTCTTCTATTTGCTCCGTTTTCTTTATATACAATGGAAAATATTATTTCTAAAATATCACAAACATATTTATTTCCCTATTTCCATAATACCAGACACACAATTGTGTGCTAACTTGAAAGGGCAAATGAGAAAAACAGTCTCTTCTAGCCTTACCAAAGAGAAGAATGGAAGCCTGGCTCATGCACAGATCAATTCCAACATGGCTTGCTGACTTCCTAGTCACTAGAAAAAGTCTGTATTTTCTTTAAAGAATCCCATGTTAATTCCTTTATGCATAGCACAGGAAGTATAAATTAAGACACCCAGATGGGACCAGAAATTTTTTTTCCAGTCCTAATCTAGAGCTCTGTATGTAATTGGTTCAAAATATCTATTGCAAAAATTAAAAGTAACGATGTTGATGTTAATTCTATTCTGATTATGGGTAAGTTTCAATTTCTTTCCCAGTAATCAGAGAGCTAGAGGTTGAAGAAATATTCTTGCAAAAGAAGACATTCTCTCTACGTGGATTTTCAATCAAAAAAACAACCACAGTTCTTAGTAAAAGTATATTAAATCTAGGTGAGGGATGGGAAATGTAATTATTTTATTGCATACTAAGGAATTACCATTTTACGATAGTTCCAATAAAAGTAGATTGATTTATGTGAAATATATTTTCAGCTAGAATAATTTTATGGAGAACAGCAATTGCTTCTCCAAAGCCCCTGAAATTGGGTGCCATTCAGAATTTAGAACTCTCAGGTTTGTAGGAAATAATAAGGCTTATGCACTGCACCTGTCATAAGGTTTGTGGAAGCAATGCCAAAATCAAACACAGTAATACTTTGAGATCAAAATGATTATTCCTATAAAGGAGGAAATAAAACTGGACAGCTGTCTAATTTGTTCAAATAAGGCTTTTTTTTTGCCCAAAATCATTTTAGCCAGATGAGGATGATACAAAGTGAATGACAAAACTTTTTGCCTTTGAGAACTTATTGGCTTTTGCAAAGGCAAATAATGGACTTGTGCTTCATTATCTACTCTCATGGAAAGCATAGGAAAATGGCTGTAACTCCATCTTGATCTCCAGGCTGGGGGACAGAGAGAGGTACATGTGCCTTCCCAGAGCAATAGTTGTAGAAATTGTCAAATAAAGTAAGATTGATAATCGTCACAAATGTTTCCTATCTGTGGGACTCCTAACACTCAACATGGGCCCAGCATTTCTGGCCCTGCTGGCTCTGCTCTTCTCATGGTTACTGCACTTCCTTAGATGTTGAAGGCCTGTGGTGCTTTGACATTTCACTTCTCGGAATGCACCTCCCTCTGTGGCTGACCTCATCTGCTGCTCCAAGGGCTTTGAAACCATGCAAATGCTTTTTAATGTATTCTGCAGCCAAGTGTCCTCTGAATTCCACACTCATTAATATTGCTGTCTTCTTCAGCACCTTCACTTGAATGGCTAATGATCATCTTCCAGCACAACACATCCCAAGCTGATCATTGATTATCTTACAAAATACACTTCCGTCTTTCAGTCTTCCAAAACATTTAATGGTTGTTCCAGGCACAAAGTAGCTGTGCTAGTCTCTTCACTATCTTTATGATGCATTCATCTCCACCTACATTTATTGCCTCACAGTAACCTAGGTTTACTTATTTCCTCCACTAGGATCTGTCTTTTTTGAAAGTTAAATGGATGATTTGTAACACTGATTTTATTTTGTTTGGTATTATTTAGGATGGAATCTTTTATTACCAAGCCCCATTTTTAACAATAGCATGCTCTAATTTGATTGCTTACCAAGACTAGAGGATCTGTAGCAATATAAAAAATGATGCAATAGATTCAGGCATTATAATAATGATACTCGCTGGGGGCTGGTAGCTCATGACTGTTACTGAAGCCTCTCAAGAGGCTTGGATCTGAGGATGGCACATCAAAGTTAGCTGGACAGGAAAGTGTGTAAAACTCTTATCTCCAACTGACAAGCAGCTGTGACAAGTGGTAGAGAGTTAGCGATGAGCAGAAAAGCTAAAGCACAGTGTCAAGACCTTGAGTTCAAACTCCAGAACCAGCATCAAAACCAAACAAAAACAAAAACAAAATGATATTCTTGTGCAGTTTCTTCAATATGTTCCTCAGAAATGCAATGCTTTAATGCTTGGCATTCTTATACTCACTTAAGTATGGGACAGATTGCAGAGATAAAATACTTTCCCTTGGAGATTTGCGGTTCATGAGAGACAAGATTCTCACAGTCCTTCAATAATGCAGTAGTTTTTATCTAGAAACAGTCACTTGATAATGAAACTCTGCTTTGCATAATATCTATCAGTACACAAAGAAAACTAATATTTCCTGTGGCAGATTTTGGAGATGCATTTCTCATTACTGGAATCAACACACCAAAATAAAATAGAAAATCTCTCTTGGCTGGCGGGAGGCCTGTTTAAAGGTCACCTACTTAGTCCGCCTTGAGTGTTTTGGGTGAGAAATTACTAATTGAATGTATTGGAGCTATATAGAATAGGTTCTTTGGAAGCACAAAGGAGACTAAAATGGTTATTAAGAATGTTCTGATTTTACTGTTTTGGGCCTCTCCAAAATTCATGTTGGAACATAACTCCCAAACAACAGTATGAACATGGGTATTATTAAGGGAGTACTTGAGAGCAACCACCTCATAAATAGGATTTGGTACAATTATATAAAAACTAAATGTGGGGTGCTCACCCATTTGCACTTGTTCTATCCCTTCTGCCATGTGAGGACATTGATTCTCCCCTCCAGAGGTTGCACTCCAAGAAACAGCATTGGAATGGAGACTGGAGACTTACCAATCCCTCGCCAGACATGGAACCTGTTGGGTTCTTGACCTTGAACTTGCATCTTCTGAAGTAATGAGAAATAATACTTCATAAACTACTCAATTTGTGGTATCTCGTTATAGCAGTACAGACTAAGAAATAGAACATATCTTCCCTCGCTCTCTAGGGTCAGTAAAAAAAAAAGGAGGGGTGGGGAAATAGTTAATATCAAAATTTTGTCATATCTTGGCATTTGTGAGTCCAGAAATGACTGTGAAAACCTGAGTCAAATATGTAAATGCCATTGTATTTACATATAACTTTTGTACATCCTCCACTGTACTCTTTAAATCATCTGTAGACTACTTACAATATCTAAGAAAGTGTCAGTGCCATGTAAATCACAAAAAGGACTAATGTTCTGTGCAGAGACATTTTTTAATATAGTTGGTCCACAGGTTGACTGCTAATGAACACCTCATGAGTGCAGAACTTGAAACTATGGGGAACCAACTTCAAAACAAAGAACCTTGCATGGGTCTAAGGTGACTTGTCAGGAGCCAAACTTGCAGCTAAATTCTTCCTGACCTCTGGCTGTGTTTTCAAAGATGTTCAAGGACATGGCTTAATGGAAAAAAGGAAATGCTTTACTATGTCTGCCATGAGTCCATTCTTATGTTAACCAACCTCACCCTGTCTTAGCTATGTAGGGTAGGGTATTGCTAACTCCAAGCCTTTTTGTGTTCTGGAATTTTAAGCCTATGCTGATCCTGGTTTTCAAACTGTATATATCCTGGAAGTTAAGAATAAACCAGGTTGCAGTCTTGAGTTACAATCTGAGGCTGCAGACCTCCCGTGCCCCATCTTTGCCTCTTGTCTTTTTTCTCTTGTCTTGTATTTTTCCTTTTCTTTATTCCTCCCCCCCCCCCCCCCCATTCAGGATTTCCTTTTCACTGCTGGCTGGCTCCAGCAGAAGTGGTGCCTGAACAGGGACCTGAACACCTGGGACGACGGCAGAGGACCCCCGCTCAGGTAAGGACGTCCAATCACTTGGGAAGGAGAGCGGGAGAGAGAGACTATTGTCGGGAGTAAGAAATTATGGGATAAAGTATAGGCTGCATGCTACATGTGCAGACCCCCTGCTTCATGCCTGGGGAGTGAAAGTTGGCAAAAGTCAGTTAGAACATTTCTTTCACTTTTGAAGCATGCCCCCGGTTCCCAGAGGAAGGAACCATTAACTTAGAAACTTGGCAGAAAATTGAAAAAAAAAAAAAAAGATTCAGGAACATTATGACGCAAATGGCCCTGAGACAACCCCAGTGGATGCTATTATTCTTTGGTATCTGGTCCAAGATTGCTTAGATCCTAGACATGAGCAGATTAAATTCAATCAGTCGATTGGAGAAACTGAACAGGGACGTGATGAGTGTTGCCCAGCACCGGGAGCATATGCTGCTGCCCAGGAAGAGCTGAGAAAATTAATAAGATCTGAACCCAATGGGCTAGATTTTAAGGAAGACTCAGATGGCTCAGACACTGAGGAGAAATTATGCAATGAGCCTACTAAAGATAGATTGACCTATGTTGAGAATATGTTTAAATCAGTCATAGCCCTATTGTCACAGCTTCATCCAGAACAACAAACTCCTTTAGAGGTAGATACTGGTGAGCCCCCACCGACAGTCCTGGCAGACTTACAGCTCTCCTAGATGTAGGCTGCTCACAGAGGGGAGGGACCTGAGGCTAGGGAAATGCTAACACCACCGAGGTAACTTCTCCTGACCGAGTGCTCTACTTCCATCCACCACAACAGATTTGAAACCCCAACCAGGGTGAGTGACCATTATTAGCCTGGAGCTTGGATTTTCCATAAAGCCACTGGGCTAGGTCAAGGGGATCAGCAATTGTGGGTGTTTGGAGTCGACTGATCTCTAATTCAGCTCCACTGGTTGCTCATCAAGTCGGGGACAGTCTAAAATGCTTCAGGAAAGCTGCTCAAGTTTGAGTCCAATCCTACATATTTGGAATATTTTGCAGGACTTACCTAACTTCTATGAGTGCTCAGGCAGATGAAGTTCTCTCTGTCTCTTTTTCTGCTTCTCTCTAAACTCTGCCTGCCTGCCTGTGACATAGGATGGGCTGGTGCTAGCTTCCAAAGGTACCAATGTTTGTTTAACATCTTCTTCGAAAGACACAAAGAAAGGTTTTCTGTTCTTGTTATTGATGTTTGTTAAGCTTGGAGATTCTGTTAAGTTCTGCTTGTTGTTGGCTAAATCCTGTTTTCTCTAGCATTGACCACGTGGTGGGCAATAGATTCAGTTTTAGCAAGCGCCATCTTGGTTCCATCAAGGTTCTAAAAACTCTTGGAGGTGGAGTCCCACCCATCCCCCAGGTGATGGGCATGTTGAATTCGTAGAGGCAGGGCAGGGACTTGGAGTCTCCAGCTCCTGGTAGCCCTGCCCCCACTCTGAACTCTGTAACTATGGCCTTGCATTTCAAAGGTGCCTTGCAATTCAAATGCTGGAAGATTAAGGTGTCTTAATGTGAGCTTGCTGTCTGTGTTCTGTTCGTAAGCTCCCCATGGGAGCTGAACTGGTTTCTCAAAATGTGGCTTCTCGGATAATCTGTGAAAATTTTGGTTTGCTGAAAAGGTTTTTTTGTTTACTATCTAACCACGTGTTTTTAGAATATAGGCAAAATAATATCATTTGCCACTGGAATTCCAGAAAACTTACATGGCCAATTAAAGAACAATTCTAAGCACGCCCCAAAGCTTGTGCACATTGTCTGTATGTCTGTCTATGTCTATCTGTTAGTAAAACTTAAAAACAAAACAAAAAAGAGGTTTTAAACCCAAACTAATCATGTTTGGGTGCAAGCAAATGTGTCTAAGAAAAACTCCAAAAGGTTCTAGTCACGTGTACATCTAATCCTGATAATTCTTTGATATAGTCTAAGATTTTGCTTCTCCATTTTTTTTTCTTTTTTTCTTTTCCCTATGCTCTCATAAACTCTTTAAGATCAAGGGACCAGAGTCATTTTGGAACAACTGCACAAATGTGCCTATTAACCTAAATTTTCCTGACTCAAAATTAACATTTTGCTTTACAGGATGCAGGTTGACATGTGTGCTAACAGCAGAACATGGCAGTCTATGGCTACAGGAAGCTGCTTCCACAGTCGGCTCCCAAACTGCCTGATTTCCTCTGGCAATCTAGGAGTCCTGTGAGGATTTTGACAGGCCCAGGTTGTCAAAGGCTACTACCCTGGCTCTGCCTGCCCCAAGATTAGAGTTGGGTTTATAGCAGGCCTATCATGACAGAGTTGCAACCGAGACTTATTCCAAGGTTAAAAGCACCAGAATTGTGTTTGGCGACCACAGGGTCACATTGGGGTAGCATTGATGTCTTCTCCCTCCATGACTCACAAACTGTCCTGGCTGCTACAGAGAGCAGACTTGGTTGGCCTTCAATCTGTGTGGATTTTGTGACTAGAAAGATGGTTAAAGGCCCAAGCCTTCTAAAATCTGTTTAAAAATGCCCTTACCCAGTCTGTGTAGAAATTTACCGGCAAGAAGCAGGAGGTGTGACAGCCTATCCAGGGAACTCTGAGATGCTACTACAGCCTTATCCAAATGCAAGCCATCTCTCCTGCTGGCCTGCTAATTTGGGATGGAATACACAGCCACTTCAGATCCACTGAAGCTGAGACTTTTATTGTTATTCAAGTTTTCTCTTTCATGTGCCATTAAGGTAAGGTTAAATAATATGATTTGATTTAATAGCACATGGATCTCATTCAGTCTGCTTTTCTTTAAGAGTTACAGCAAAACTCTGGCAACTATTTGTTGGTCAATTCTTAAAAACTTACAGGTAAACTCTACTCCTTTTGTTCTCCTGTTGCTTTAATTGGAAATAAGAAGTGCTTTTATGGCTAAGACTCCTTGGACAGTTCAAAGCCAGCCCAGGCAGAGAAAAATAAAAATCCCTCTTGGTCATATTTGAGGTCCTTATTATTTTACTAGTCAGAAATTACAGATTAAGACTTCTCATTTGCATACTTTGCATGATTTTCAAAAATTTCTGGGAGATATTAATTGGCTTCACCCTTATCTTAAATTATCCACAGCTGAATTATTTGATCTATTGACCCTTATTTGATCTATTGAATGGGGACCCTAACCCTACATCTCCCAGAAAAATGACAAAACTGAAGCAGCTGAAGCCCTAAGCATAGCAAATTCTGCCATTTCTTCCCAACATGTAAATTATATTGATTACTCAGCCCCTTGGGAAGCATATATTTTAACTATACCTCATTCTCCAACAGCGGTCCTCTGGCAGAAGGGACCCCTTTTATGGCTTTCCTTGCCTGCTACTCCTTCAAAAGTGTTAACTCCTTATTATGAATTGGTAGCCACCTTAGTCCATATGTGCCGTATCTTGTAAGTATCTTGGACAAGATCCACAGGTTATTCATATACCCTATACTTTACAGCAGCAAGAATGGCTTTATATTCATTGTGATTCCTGGGCCATTGCTTGGGCCAATTTTATGTGCACAATTTCACATCATTATCCCGCCAACAAATTACTTCACTTTGCCTCATCTTATACCTTTATATTTCCTCAAGTTGTATCTCTATCACCTCTTTCTATGGCTGCCTTGGTGTTTACAGATACAAGATAGAAGGGTTGGCTCCAAAGCTTAAAGACATTGAAAATCCTAATATAAACTTATTATTCTTTAAAATCAAGATCTGTAATCTGTACTTTTAGAGAGGTTTGGTTCTTAATTGGGTCCATGAGAAAGAAGGCTTTCTAACACCAGTATTACCAATTAAAAGTTGCAAAATCCTGTCTCTAGAATACTATTATATATTTATACAAATAGAAAAATTTAATGTAATATTTACCACTAATACCTAAATGGGGAGGGGACAGACAGAGTTACAGAGAGAGAGAGAGGGAGGGAGGTAAAGAGGAGGAAAAGAGGAGAGGGAGGGAGAGGGAGGGAGGGGAGAAGATGAGGGAGAGAGAAGAGACTGAGGAAAGAGAGAGAAGCGTTAGAGTTTATTGAACTCACAATGAATGACCTAGTTAACTGCTCAATTACCAATCAAATATACATTTAGTAAGTGGACTTGTGATTGATGGAACTTAATAGGACATTTATTATGCCTGATAAGTTTTTAGGAGAAAATGAATATTTTCTGCAAACATCTCTGAGGCTTATCATTACCTACCAAAAATAACATATGAGTTCCAGAAATAATATGAACTGTGAAGATGAAATTGGCTTACGTTGGTGTGCAACAACTTGCTTGTATATATTTTACATCTAAAGAAAAAAAACTTACAAAATTGTCTTATTGTTAGTCTATTATCAATCTATCATCACTTTTTTTTGTTGAGTGGGAAGAAAGAGGAGGAATATTTTAACAGGCATAACTTTAAGAGCTTCTAATTTATCAAGTGGTTCTGAATTTTCTAAAATATATTGAATTTTTAAAACACCAACCTAATTTCAAGAGTAAATAGCAAATTATGCTTGCATGGAATGTATTTGTGGAATAGAGATAGAGACTGGTATCCCCTTTTAAAATTAAACTCTTCATTTGGAAAGGGTTACAATTTCACATGGCTGTTGACAAGTATCCATACGTTTGCCTCCTTAGAGTACCACTATTTTCCTCTCACGCCTCTCTTCTGTCATTAACTCCTGAATATTATTGATGTTTTTCATTCCCATATATTGATAATAGTTGTATGAAAAGAATCATGCAATATATTCTTTGGGAATTGTTTCTAGAATCAGCATAATTCCCTCTAGTTTTATCCAAGTCATTGCATGTATCCATAACACTTACTCTTCTGAATAGCATTCTAAATGAACACATTGCACTTTGTAATACCTTTCACCAGATGAAGGATATCTAGTGTGTATTCAGTCATTATTGTTATGAATAAAATTGTTGTGAGCATATATGTATATATTTTCCCCATGAACATATATCTTCAGCAAATTTATTTATCTTCAGCAAATGCCCATGGGTGTAATTGTATAGCCACACAAATTTATTTTTTTTTTACTAAGAAACATCCAAAATATCTGTACCATTTACATTCCCAGTATCAATGTATGAATAGCCTTCATTAGCAATAATTTCTATCATTATACAAGTTTATCCATTATGAAGGGCATGTAGTGGTTTCTATCTTTATTTCCTTAGTGACTAATGATTTTGAATACTTTTTTCCACTTCCTTATTTGCCATGTGTACATTCTCTCTGTTGAAATGTCTATTTATGTCTCCTGTCCACTTTATAATTGAGATATTTAATTTTTATTGGTGAGACGACTCAGTTCTTGATATATTCTAGATATTATTATGGTAACATGTTTCTCAGTCTGTGGCTTTTCTTTTCGACTGCCTAACAAGTTCTTTATAAACCAAGTTCAGATTAAAAATAAACTCACATAGTGGTTTTTTTCTTTTTATGGATCACACTTTATCAATGCTATGAACTTTCTTCCTTAATCACAGGACCTAAAGGATTTTTTCTATGTTATTAAATTGTGGACATTTTTCTCTATTTTTATTTGCCTAGGAGGCTTAATCTTTTCAAATATTAGGCTTACAGATGCTTCCTTTTTATCCCCTAATAGTCTTCTTCAGACTGGTGACATGAATCATACTGATGAATTTTCAATTATTGGGTCAGCTAAAAACCACTGAAATGAATCCAATTTGGCTGTCTTACATGTTTTTTTATTGTTTCATTCTGTTTTCTAATTTTTGTTAGAAATTTGTACAATTATTTTCTTTTTTCTTTGCCTGCATTCTTCTGTTTTTCTACATTAAATTCATAAAAGTAAGTTAATAAATTCTTTAATCATTTGTTTGATTTTCTGCAGGAAACTGTATAGAATTAACAGTCATTTAATCGGGCTGGGAATGTGGCTTAGTGGTAGAGTGCTCCCTAGCATGCATGAAGCCCTGGGTTTGATTCCTCAGCCCCACATAAACAGAAAAAGATGGAAGTGGTGCTGTGGCTCAAGAGGCAGACTGCTAGCCTTGAACAAAAAGAAGCCAGGGACAGTGCTCAGGCCCTGAATTCAAGCCCCAGGACTGGCAAAAAAAAAGAAAAGAGTCATTTAATCTCTCTTTTCCTAGTATTTACAAAGATTTTCAAACTACTATATTGGCTGAATTTGCCTTGCAAATAAACAGTCCATTCTTATTTGTGTGGTGAAATTGCTGAACTCTAGTGAGTTCATGGGGATATTGAGGAGCCATAGCTAGGATATTCATTTTATGTTCCTTCTTTCAGGGTCTGTTTATATGCAATCTCCAAGTTTTGACGTTGGAACAGGTAAAGAATACTTACTCCATCTCAATAGAACAGAAATTTACTAATGAACTATTCATTATATCTAAGTGCTAAATGTGATTTTATATTGATGTGTCCCTTTTCCTCAGAGACAATAAATTGTAATGAGTAACAATTGACATTAGAGTTCAAACTCACAACCTCATGCTTGTCAGAGAGTGACTCTAACACATGAGCCACATCTGAAGCGCTTTTCATTCGGGTTACTTTTAAATGCTTTCTTAGTTTTCTAGGTGGACTAAACCACAATCTTCTGCTTTGGGCTTTCTCCCATTGCTGAGAAACAAAGCATGTATCACTATGTCACATAGGCTTGTTGTTTTTCTATTGAGATTGGATCTTGTTAACTATTTGTTCAGGTTGGCCTAGAATGTCAGTTCTCCAACTCTCAGTGCCTGCACGCTGAGGTGATAGATGTGTGTGTGCCACTAAGTATAGTCATTGTTTGCAATGGGGTCTTGGGGACTTTTTATTGGGCTGGTTTTGAGACATGATCTGCTCAGCCTCTTGCACAGTTGGATCCCAAATATAAAGCTACTCGAGCTCTGCTTTTACTATGATTTTTGTTCTGTGGTTTTTCTCAATAGCCACAATTCTTATTCTTTTATTACTGGTACTATCACTATGGCTATTTATAAATAATCAAGGTTCTCTGCCCCGCTATTTTTGAGATCTTGCTTTTATTCTTCTTTTGATACTGACCATACTTCTTATGAGGTACCATAGCCCTCAAATAAATGTTGTCACCCGATCAAGGTAATCAATATCTAATATTAAGTTCCACTCATGTTAGAGCCTAATTTTATTGGCTTGTCTAAAAGTATAAGAGCATATCTTATAGGCAAATAATATGTGAGCCATACAGTGGATATTAAGACAAGGAAATAATGTTATCCAGTTATTAAGGATTACTTGCAGATAGAGAAAATTAATATGAAAAGCAACAACAAAAAAGAACACAGTGAGAAAATCAGAGTTCCTTTTTTTTTTCTGTCCTGATCCTAAGGTTTGAATTTGGGGACCTGGGTGCTGTCCTTGAGTTCCTTTTGCTCAAGATTAACACTCTACAACTTGACCTACAGCACCACTTCCAGCTTTTTCTATGATTTAATTGGACATAAGAGTCTCACAGACTTTCCTGCCCCAGCTGGCTTCAAACCGGTATCCTCAGATCTCAGCCTTCTGGGTAGCTAGGATTATAGGTGTGAGCTACTCATGCCTGGCCAGAATTTCTTTTTTGTTTGCATAGTTTATGCCATGATCAGTGATTTTGGGGACAGACTCACAGCAATAACACACTTCAGCCCTTGTTTGTAATTAATAAATCTGAACTGACATGTCTCTTCTATAAAATTTTACCTCTTATAAGAAATAGGGGAAAGTGAATGACCACTCAGCAGTCTCATAGGTATAATTAATTCAACTACATTATTACCAGTTGAATTATGATTATCAGGTCACCTGAGGTAAAATGTGAAAATGTTAGGACCTACCAAAAGAAAGAAGCAAGAAACTAATATATTCCTTTGTCTAGCGGTAGCACATGGTTTTGATATGAGTTTTTAAATAAGAAGTAGAAAGAAGAACATATATATTAATAACAGAGAAATAAAATTACATGTTCTGTAATAGATAATAGTAATTGATAGTGGAGAAATTCAAAAGAGTATTCTGAAAGGGAATTACAGGTGAGGAATGATAGTGAGGGATATTCTACAGTCTACTTTTAATTAAGAAGTCTGTAAGTTTGTATTCAAACTCTTTGAATACATAACTTGGGCTTTTTGAGTGAAGCAAGTAGGAGTGATTTGTGAAATCATTTGACTAGAGGTCATCAAATGATATTTTCTATTTTACATATTTTTTTCACAAGGCAATAGATATTCCAAATTTTTGTATTATACCTCAGATAGTTTGGAATAATGAGGGAAGTTGAAGTTTACAAACATTTTAAGCCTTATTTCCCAATGATGTAGTCATAGAATAGTATAAATGTGGTTTAACATGGAGCTTTCTGTGTACTCATGAGAAACTAGGCATTAAGTCTCATTGTGCATTCTACAAGAATCTGTTCTGGCTATTAAATCTCCAGGAAAGTCACAGAAGTTTAAATTTATGTGTGACGTATCCCATAAAATTGGAGAGATACACAAACATACTAAGTCATACTGCTAAATCAACCAACATGAGGAATTAATTGTGACTTCATTGGAAGATTTACCACATGATTCAATATACCATTAAAACTCAATCTCTTTCTCTGCAGAGTAAATGTAGATATGACTTATGACCTAACAACTAACGGAACTTTAAAATACTATTAAGTGCCATTCCAGATGGGAAATATACTCTCTTAGAACTGATCTCTTCTATTGTAGACTTTTTCACCAAATATGAATGAGGGTATATTTTATCTTCTCATAGTTTTTATGTAGCATCATGATCTAAACTGACATAGGAACATACATTGTTAAATTTTTCTGAATAACTGTGAGGGTTGTTTTTTTCAGTCATGGGGCTTGAACTGGGGACCAGGGCATTAACCCGGAGCTCTTTTGCTGAAGGCTAATGCTCTACTACTTTGAGCTATGGTGTCATTTTTTTGTTATTGTTGTTTTCTGGTGGTTACTTGCAGATAGAGTTCCACTGCTTTCCTACCTGGGCTGGCTTTGAACTGCTCTCCTCAGATCTCAGCCTCATGGATAGCTGAGATTAAAATGTGAGCCACAAGCTCCTTGCTCTAACTGTGAGTTTTAACTTGCCTTTGGGATCTCTGAGTTTATTGTGGTAATATAACTTTCATTTTCCAATTAAACCATCAGTAGGAGTTTCTCCTAAAGAAAAAAAAAAGATATAACAAGGTTGTTTATGAGCACTATATGTAGTTTAGTGCAATATCAATTTGGTATAATTGCCAATTTCACAGAGTTTGTATTGAGAACCACAACCTTTCTGTACTTTAGAATTAGGCATGAACTGGCTCCTCTTTCTTCTTTAGTTGGCCTTAGCTTGATATTGAGAGTATCATTAATCTGAATAATCCAACTTGCTTTTCTGCCAATTTCTCAGTACATCTGTTCACCTAAAATATCAAAATATCAGAAAGTATGAGTTCTGTAGAATTAGTCATCAGTACATTTATTCTCCAATAGTTACTGATGACTATATATTAAATGTCATCTGAGGAGCTAGGTTACTGTACTATGATTGTAATTGTGGATAAAAATAGCAATATAACTGATCAAAGATCAATATATTTACAATCAATATGTATGCAGAGATTCTGCATTCATTTCTGGAGTGAGTTTTTAAGTTTCAGCTTATTTTTTATAAAAATGATTTCTTGGCTAAGTGACCAGGAGTGGAATTGCTGGATCATAAGGAAGCTCTATGTTTAGTCATTTAAGGAATCTCCATACCGCTTTCCAGAGTGGTTGAAGAAGTTTACATTCCCACCAACAATGTATAGAGTTCCATTTTGGCCATATCGCCCCCACCAGAATCTGTTATTGTTCGTTTTCTGGTTTTTGTTTTTTTAAATAATGGTCATTCTAACTGAGATGAGGTGGAATCTCAATGTTGTTTTGATTTGCATTTCTTTTCTGGCCAGAGAGGTTGAACATTTCTTCATGTATTTATTTGCCATTCTTATTTCTTCTGAGAAATTTCTCTTTAAGTCTTTAGCATATCTCTTAATTGGATTATTTCTTTGAGAGTTTATTTTTCAGGGATTTTATTTTTTGCCAGTCCTGGAGCTTGAACTCAGGGTCTGAGCACTGTCCCTGGCTTCTTTTTCTTTTTCTTTTTTTTTTTGCATATATGTGCTGTTGAGGAATCGAACCCAGGGCTTCATGTATACGAGGCAAGCACTCTTGCCACTAGGCCATATTCTCAGCCCTGTCCCTGGCTTCTTTTTGCTCAAGGCTAGCACTCTACCACTTGGGCCACTGCACCACTTCCGGCTTTATCTGTTTATGTGGTGCTGAGGAATTGAACCCAGGGCTTCATGCATGCTAGGCAAGCACTCTACCTCTAATCCACATTCCTGGCCCTAGGATTTAATTTTTTGAGCTCTAAGTATATTTTATATATGAGTTTTCCCATTCTGTGGGCCTTCTATATTTCTTGTTAACTATGTCCTTTGCCATTGCATCAAATTCTTCTGTTGGAAGCAGTCCCATTTATCCAATCCTTCTTTGCTTTGTTGTGATTGTGGATTTTAATTAGGAAGTTTTACCCATGACTAGGACCTGCAGTGTTTCCCTTACCCCTTCCTGTAATATTTTCATGGTATCTGGACTTACATTGAGGTCTTTGATACATTTTGAATAGATTCTGGTGCAGGGTGATATTTAAGGATCTAGCTTTACATTCCTGAATATGTATAGCCAATTTTACCAGCACCATTTGTTGAAGAGACTGTTGTTCTTCCAACCTGCACTCTTAATCTTATCAAATCTTATGTAACTATAGGTCTGTGGGCTCATTTCTGGGTCTTTGATTTTATTCCATTGGTCCTCAGGCCTATTCTTGTGCCAGACTAAGCTGTTCTTATTACTACAGTTTATAATAGCGTTTGTTTGAAGTTGGTATTGATATTTATCCAACACTGTTCTTCCTGTTCTGGATTGTTTTTTGCTGTTCAAGCTCTTTTATTATTCCATGTGAATTTTGGGGCTGCTTTTGCTATCTCTCTGAGGAATTTTGTTGGGATTATGATGGCTGTGTTTTTAATTTGTAGATGGCATTGGGCTATATTGCCATTTTCATGATGTTAATTCTTCTAAACCAAGATCATGGCAGATTTTTTAATTTCCTTAAATCTGCTTTAATTTTTACTTTTTGAAGTTTTCATAGTAGAGGTCCTTCAGATCTTTGGTTAAGTTAATTCTTTTTTTAGGACTTTTTAAAGATATTTCAAATGGAGTTGCTTTCCTGACTTCAATCTAAATAAGGCCACACTAAAGGTAGCAGTACCAACATGCTCATCGTAGTATTGTTTACCATAGCCAAGACATTGAGTCAACCCAGATTTCCTTCAATGGATGAATGGATGAAGATAATGTAGTATATGTACAAAATAGAATTCTACTCCTCCATCATAAAGGATGATATGGCACCATTTGTAAGGATATGGAAAGACTTGGAAAAATTACATTAAGCAAAGTAAGCCAGACCCAAAGAAAAATAGGCAGCATAGTTTCCTCATTTAAGGTTAATGTGCCGATAAATCTACAAGTTATCACACTGATTGGTAAAAGACAAAAAAAAAAAAATACTCTAGGACATTGTGGGGCACGTCCGCCCGGACACATTGCATCATTAAGAGGCTGTTCTAGCTGGCCCCACCTCTTTTCCAAGCCCTGATGCCACATGGCTGTTAGCCCTGCCTGCCTTCACCAGGTCCGGAACTGGAAAGGCGGCTCTAACCAGCCCTGCCTCCCGCCTCAGACTGTGTGTGTGCCAAGATGGCCGTGGGTGATGAACCCAGAGGTGGTCCTGGGGGCTGTGACATAGATGTAGGCTGCCCCTTTGGGAGGTCCCTTGGAGCTCCACCCTGACGGACAGCTCAGGCGTCTATTCACAGCCCTTACGTAGGTGCACATATCCCTCCCCTTCCACTGCCCTCCAACCCATGTAAAAGAACAGCTCATTGCCGCCATTAAATGAGTCTTAGCTCTGACTGGCTCCCAGGCTGTCTGTGTGTCCTCCGTCAAGAGGGGGGCTGGGTGGCAGTCTGTCGGCCCTTTCTTCTTGGCCTGTCTGCGTGGGGCATGTTTCTCCATCTCTCCTGCAGGACAGGAGAGCCCAGGAGGCTAAAAACCCCTAACATTTTGGCGCCCAAATGCGAGGCACGAAGCACAACGAGGTGAAACTGTCAACAGGCCAGGCCAATCGGATTCCGAGGTGAGGGACCCCGAAAAGATGGGGCATGCTCAAACCCAGCATGATGACCAAGTGCTCAAAGCGCTGAGCTTCATGCAACAAAATGTAGGTTTGAGGGTCTCAAACTCCCAGACCAGGAGGGTCTGGAAAGCATTGAAATGTAAGGTCCTCTCTGCATGTAGCCCTCAGGGAGAGGACTTTACAGAAACATGTCGTGATCTGCCTGGAGGCTGACGGCCTTTTCAGTCTGACTGCTTGGGAGGGGGCAGCCCTCCTGCTGCCCAGGAGGAGAGGGGCTCAATGCCCAACTCCGATGGGCCCACAGACGTGTCTGTGCCAGGTCCTCCGGGTTAAAGCCACAGTCCCGAGACACGCAGCGGACGAGCGAGCCGCAGAGTGGAAAGCGACAGGTGCTGCCACTGCTGCTCCTGGCCCCGCTTGGTCCACCACTGCCGCACCACACCTGGGGCTTTCCGCCGTCTTTTGCGGACCTGCCCTGGGGACAGTAAAGGCCCTGCTTCTGAGGCCTGAGAAGCGTTTGCTAAAAATGTCTTGGATGGTGGGGGGGGGGGGGGGGTAGGAGACAGCCCCCTGGCTGCCCAGGAGGAAAAGGGCTTATTTATTTAACATCTGCTGTTGGGTACTCTGCTTTGAAAGAGACAATGATGTTTGCTAAGTTTGGAAGTTTTAACTTTAACAAGCGCTTCCTTCCCTTGCCCCAGGTGATGGGAGTGCCAAATTCCTCAAGGCTGGGCAGGGACTTGAAGGTGTCTTGCTGTGAGCCTCCTAAGGCTCTGACCAGCTCCACTGCCATTAAGCCATGCCACGTGTCTGTTCTATTTGCGCCTTGTCTCCCATCATCAGAACCTTCTCTGGTCATAGCATCCTGCTTCAGCTCCCCATTGGAGCTGAACTGGTTTTTCAAATGTGGCTTCTTCATTTCCTTGCTAGATAATCTGTGAAAAAATTTTGTTTCCTAGGAAAAGTTTCATTTTCTAACTGACCATGTGGTTCTAAAATATGGGCAAAATAATATCATTTTGCCACTGGAATTCCAGGAGATTTACAAGGCCAATTCAGAAAAAGAAAATTTTTTCTTAGCATGCCCAAAGCTTGTGCAGAACTGTCTATATGTCTGTCTGTCTGTCTGTCTGTGGGTAAAACATGTAAAAACTAGCATCATGGTTTAAAAATCACTTGCCTTTTAAACTATTTTAACTTGCTTAAGTTTTATGTTAAACGGATCCTTGTAGCCTGTAGGTGGAGTCACAGTAAACAGCCTGGAGGCAATCCTGACTCTTATTACCAGACTCCAAGCCAAAAGAAAAAAACCCAGGTTTTAATCCCAAACTGATCATGTTTGGGTGCAAGCAAATGTGTCTAAAAACAATTCCAAAAGATTCCAATATGCAGCATGTGGTATACAATGATGTAAAATCTGTGTGTTATTTTTTTTTTTTTTGGCCAGTCCTGGGCCTTGGACTCAGGGCCTGAGCACTGTCCCTGGCTTCCTTTTGCTCAAGGCTAGCACTCTGCCACTAGAGCCACAGCGCCACTTCTGGCCGTTTTCTGTATATGTGGTGCTGGGGAATCGAACCCAGGGCCTCATGTATACGAGGCAAGCTCTCTTGCCACTAGGCCATATCCCCAGCCCTCTGTGTGTTATTTTTATGTCTATCTATGCTAAAAATCAAATGTACATCTTATCCTGACAATTCTTTGGTATAGACTAAGATTTTGCTTTTCCATTTTTCTCTCCTGTACTCTCATAAACTCTTTAAGATCAAGGTATCAGAGTCATTTTATAAAATTTGACAACTAACTTAGATATTCCTGACCCCAAATTAATACTTTGCTTCATAGGATGCAGGTTAACATGTGTGCTAGTTGTGTGGACTGTGGCGGTTCATGAAGCTGCTTCCACAGTCTGCTCCCAAACTGCCTGTTTTCACTGATTCCTTATTCTCTCTCTCATTCATGGAAAACTGCTCAGGGAATCTAGGAGCCCTGTAAAGATTTTGACAGGCCCAAAGTGCTCCTGCTCTGGCTCTGCCCTACCCTCTCCCAAGATTAGAGTTGGGTTCATAACAGTCCTATCATAACAGAGTTACTCCAGATTAAAAGCATCAGAGTTATGTTTGGTGGCCACAAGGTTGCCTTGGTGTAGCATTGGTCTTCCCCCTCCATGTCTCAAAAACTGTCGTGGCTGCTACAGAGAGCAGACTTGGTTGGCCTTTGGTCTGTGTGGATTTTGTGACTAGGAAGATGGTTAAAGGCCCAAGCCTTCTAAAATCTGTTTAAAGTTGTCATCCTGCTTAAACCAGTAGGGCATCAGCCTACAAAAGCCAGAGTACTCAGTAAACAACCAGGGAATACTGGGAGATTTCAAATGTCTTTAACCAGTCTGTGTAGAATTTTGCAGGCAACCCAGCAGGAGGTGTGACAATCTATCCAGAGGATTCTGAGAGATGCCACCACAGCCTTGCCCAGATCCAACCCATCTCTCCTGCCTGCCTCCATCACACATTACTAATGAAGCCTGCTGATCCAGGATGAAAGACACAGCCACTGCTGAAGCTGAGACTTTTACATTGTCTTAACCCTTTGCCCTCTTGATTATTAATTCATTTGTGTTCTCTTCCACCTGCCAGTAAGGTTAAATGATGATTTGATTTGATGGCACATGGATCTCACTCAGTCTGCTGTTCTCTAAGTGTTATAGCAGAACTCTGGTCAATTCTCAACAAGTTACAGGTAAGCTCTATTCCTATTGTTCTCCTTGTTGCTTTAATTGGAAATAAAAAGGGCTTTATGGCTAAAACTCCTTGGATTGCAGTTCGAAGCCAGCCAGGGCAGAAGAAGAAAAAAAACTCCCTCTAAAACTCCATCTCCAAACTAACCAGCAAAGAGCCAGATTGGAAGCTTGGCTCAAGAGAACCAGCGAAATGCTGAAAGCGGCACCATGGCTCAAGTGGTAGAGTGCTAGTCTTGAGCAGAAGTGCTCAGGGACAATGCCCAGGCCCTGAGTTCAAACCACATGAATGCCAATGGGGGCAAACCATCCCAGCAACAAGCACCTAGATCCCTGGGACTCAGCCAGTTCAGGGAACAAGGATCATAGAGAGGAGTAAGAGGAGAATGATGTCACATCCTAAATGGAGTCACCTTGTCTCACCCTTTCAAAATTAATCAGAGCCAGGAGGTCAAGAGGAATAGTTGTTTACTCATCTAGAGGAATAGTTGTTTACCCGCCTAATGTCCATACCTGTCCATTTTCCATCTGGACAGAAACTTGCATTCTTGCCTTTGTTACTTGCTATTTGTACATATACTTTTAAGCCTCTGACTGGTTACTCCCAACCAGTCCACTATCCCTAAACACTTCCTTCCTGCCCCCAGTCCAGTTATTCCTCCTTCCTTATAATGGGCCACAATTGGGTTTATGTTCCAAATGGAACTTTTCTGGTTTATGCCAAGGGTGTATTCTCCCATGTTGTTCATGTTAACTGGTCCTGTGAACTTGTCAGTCTTTTGCCTGACCTTTTCAAAAGTCTCTTTTAACAGGATAACATCCCTCACTGAGGTCACCACCTGGGAACTTGCAGTTCAAGGCCATCCTCTTACTATACTGCTGTGCCCAGCGCAGATCTGGACTCTGAAGGCCCCAGACCTAGGGACTCCTTGATGTGCCAAAGCTGCAGGAGGTAGCCAGAGGAGACCATGACACCCATTGGCCCTGATAACCATTCTTGTGGAAATGATGAGGACTTTTACCAACCAAACTGGACAGTACCAGGCCAAATGATGAATCAGGAACCCCTGAGTACTTTGCCCCTTTTCAGCAGGAAGTAGCTCCGGAAGAGACAACCTGTGCCCATACTCCCAGCCTTTTACCCCTCCTCTATTAATAAAAAACAAAAGGGGGAGACGTCTGCCCGGATGCCTTGCATCATTAAGAGGCAGTTCTAGCTTGCCCCGCCTCTTTTCCCAGACCTGAGGCCTTGTGGCTGTTAGCCCCACCTACCTTCTCCGGGTCCCGAACCGGAAAGGCAGCTCTAACCAGCCCTGCCTCTCGCCTCAGACCATGTGTGCGCCAAGATGGTCATGGGTGATGAACCCAGAGGCGGTCCTGGGGGCAGTGACGTAGATGTAGGCCGCCCCTTTGGGAGGTCCCTTGGAGCTTCACCCTGATGGACAGCTCAGGCTTCCATTCACAGCCCCTACATAGGTGTACATATCTCTTCCCTTCCGCTGCCCTCCAACCCATGTAAAAGAACAGCTCATTGCCGCCATTAAACGAGTCTTAGCTCTGACTGGCTTCCAGGCTGTCTGTGTGTCCTCCGTCGAGAGGGGGGCTGGGTGGCAGTCTGTCAGCTCTTTTCCTCTTCCTGGCCCGTCCGGGTGGGGTGTGTTTTCCCGTCTCTCCTGCAGGACAGGAGAGCACGGGAGGCTAAAAACCCTCTGACAGACATGATAAATTATACACTATTCTAGACATTCACACAGTGAGACAAAAGGAGGATATTCTTAGGAGAGGATCACGAAGGCTCAATAGCTATGTTCATATGATCATATAAAATAATATTTTTTGAAATGAACTCCAAGAAAAGGCTTTTATTTTCTTTGTTGCTATTTTTGTTTTGTATACCTTTTATCTTGTTTGTAAGTTTATTTTGGAAAAGCAAAATGGGGCACAGAAAAGTGGGACAGAGGGTGACGAAATGCAGCAGTAGTACTCACTAGACACTGTTGAAAACGAACTATACAACTCGTGGGTGGAAACAGGAGGAAAAAACTGGGAGAGAGCAAGGGAAGGGGTGATACTGAAAACATGTACTCATTACCTGACTTATATAACTATAATCCCTCTGTACCTCACCTTTGCAAGAACAATAACAATATAATGTAATCTACAAAAATATAAATTATTTCTTAATTTTTAATTCTTTTCTGGGGAGTTCCGCTTGCCAACTGTGTAACTTCTAAAAAGAAATACTAGACTTGCAATGGTGGCTCACATGTGTAACTGAGAATATGAGATCTGGAGGCTCTTCATTTGAAACCAGCCCTAGCAGAAAAATCTGCAAGGCTCCATCTAGGAAATCTACAGGCTAAGGATACCTGCATCACAGTCAAGTGCTTGTTAACAATGCTTGCGGCTGCTTTGATCCAGAGATTTTCAAACATGGCCAAGGTTTTCTTCTCCTACTGTCAGACTATATGCTGTTTACAGATTATGGGTGGTTTTAACTTCTAATTTTAGCAAACCTAAAAGATAATCTTATCACACTGAGCAAATGCATATTTGGAATGTCATCAAATGGAAGACTGGTTTTGAAGGTGGTACAGTATCTTTTTCAAGACATAGTAACTGGAAAAAGAATACATCTAATTTGAATAGAAAACTATTATATTCCAAACACAGTAAAAGCTGGGCTGAATGGTTCCAACCAATAGTCATAGCTACTGTGGTCAAGAGATCACAGCTCAAAGCCAGCCTGGGCAAAAAGAAGTTTGGGAGATTCCATCTCAACTAATAATTGGATACTGTAGCACATACATGTTTTCCGAGCTATGGCAGAAATACTGGGTCTGCTTACATTGGTATACTTGTTTCCACAGTGACACAGGGAAACATAGGAGTATTGCAGCACAGGCTGGGGAACTGAGAAGCTGATATTGAGAAGACTATCTAAGAAAGAATTGTGACAGCATGGGGATCTCAGTAGTTTCAATTAACTGTGTTAGTTTAGTAAATTGGAGAATATTATATTCTCAGGAGCTGTATAATATGGATTCTTAAACAACAAGAACAATAAAAGAAGAATCCTTATAACCTTTGGATATGAGACATAAAAGCCCAAATGAACAAACTAGTGGATAAGAGCAAGGCAGATCACTCCATCTCTTTTTGAATCAGATTCCAGCATCATGCTGCAAATGATTAGACAGGCACACCACGGAGAGGACAGCATTGTCAGCAGTGAAAATAAATTGGTAGCATGTGAAAATTGCCACAAAAAGGGAGAAGACATATTGGAGGCCACCTTGAATCTCAGCACATCCTCTTTCCTAGACAGAGAACAGTGAGCAACCAACCCAGCCCCTTCATTTTACTCCCACTGCTTCTTTGTCGAATCCATCTCTGCCTTTAGAGCTTCTTTTCAAGACACAGCCAATTTCATCCATGGTTGAGCTTCATCCAGTGTTTCCCATATTTCATCACAGAGCTTGTCATCTTTTCATTTTTAGAAATAATACCGGTAGTCAATCTCAATCTGTTGCAGAACCCTAGAGGAAAACTGGGTATAAAGAAAGGTTAAATGACTAAGGTAAAAGACCTAGATTCCGATCACTCTAAACAGAAACCTTTCTATTTCCCTTAATCATCTCGCATTATCAGGGGCCATGAATATCTTCCAAGCAACATTTGACCTCTATGGAACACTATTTGAAAAGCATTGGTCTATAACATAATTTGGCACATCTTAAGCAATACAGTTTCCCCCATTGGGCTTTGATAACTCCATTTCTTTGATACTAGGATTCAAACATTTCAAACAATTGAAAATTGGTCCTCTACCATTGTACCTATGCTTTGAACAATTGCAAACAACCCAGGGCCCTTGGCTGACTGACTCGTGCTCCATTTCTGCTACTCCTCCTGCTGCAGAGAAGGTTTTTTTGTCACACCTTCTCTTTTAGGAAAACATGCCCACCCTGGAAAGGCTGTATGGGTTCTCCCCTTAGACAAATCCATTTGTAGTTTTCTCTGTCCACAGGTATCTTCCCCAAATGAATGCCAATATTCTCCATTTATTTTAGGTTGTCATTGACTTATATAGTTTTATATGTATTACACTTCAAGTTTCAAGGAGCATGCCATAATCAAGCTCTCATCATGGTGCTAGACTTATAAAAATAAGAAATAAGTAACTTTCATGTGAAGATTAAAATTTGGGGACTTGGTCAGAGATATGGGGCTTATCAATAATCATGGAGATAATATAGGCATAGTCAGTGTTGTAATTCTGTCCCTTGCAAATGTATCAAGGACTTTGACAAAAAAAAATCCATAGTGTCTGAATTTCTGCTAGTATCTACATGTTTATGTCTCTTCAAAAGACATGCATTGAAACTTAATAATCAACCAAACAGCATTAACAGGTGGAACCTGCTGTAAACGAATGACATTGTAACAGAGATGCATGAAGCATCTACCCTTTTTCTCTTCCACCTCTCCCACAATGCGAGGACACTGAAGCTGTCCCTTCTGTGCCTCCTACCATATGAGGACTCAGCAGGAAGCTCTCCTCAATAGGTACAAAGTGCTGGTGACATTATCCTAAACATCTCAGCCATCAGAAATGTGAAGAACAAAAAAAAAAAAAAAGAAATGTGAGGAACATATTTCCAATGTTTATAAATCACCCATTCTATAGGGTTCATTTTGTTTTTACAGAAGCAGAAATAATCTAAGAAAGACAGCTTCTCAGTGAATTTAGGATCTTCCTACATGATCCAAGTTTTATGTTTCAGAATTCATTTCCCAGTTGCATTTTATGCCTATAGCTACATTTAGAGTGAGCAATTGAGTGTCCCAGAATTTAAAAGTGAGCTGTTTGCAATGATGTGGATAGAGCAATTAGTCATATCAACAAACATTTACCCTTCCTTCTTTCCTTCCTTCCTTCCTTCCTTCCTTCCTTCCTTCCTTCCTTCCTTCCTTCCTTCCTTCTTTCCTTCCTTCTTTCTCTTTCTCTCCCTCTCTCTCCCTCCTCTCTCTCTCTCCCACTCTCTCTTTCTCTTTCTCTCTCTCTTTTATTTTGTTTTTCATCAGTGCTGAGGCTTGAACTCAAGGATCTTGCCCAAACTAGTCATGAAGTCTACCACTTGGGACTTCAACCCTGTATTGTTTGATTAATTTTGAAATAGGGTCTGACTTTTTTGCCCTGACCAACCAGAGCCACAATTTTGCTATTTATGATTTCTGCAAGAATCATGACTGAGATGCATCCAACTAGACAGGTATGACTGTTTTTGATCGTTGAGAAGGTTTGGTAGTATTGGCCTACATACATCATTTTTTACTCTCATAAGTGTATGCATAGGCTGGGCTGGAACCCTAATCTCCCCAATCTCAGCCTCCCTTGTACCTTAAAATTTACAGATATGAAAAAAAGACAGATATGAGCTACCATGCCTGGATCTTAAAAATACATGCACATATACATACTTCTTCTTCATTCAGAACAACAACAACAAAAAAAAACTTTCCCAATCTCAGAATCCTCTACTGCAACTTTTTTTGAGGGGATGATTTGAAATCTATGTCAAACCAAAATTGAGTTCTTGTGGCTTGGAGGGTCTGCAAGTGCTGTTGTTGTCCAGCTACTCAGTATGTCCATTGTTCACTCACTGCCTACTATGGCTTTCATGATTTAGTCCCATAATTCGGCCCTGGAATTCTGTTAGGAAGATACATGTCATCATGATTGGATCTGGAGAATTCAAAGGATTCTGAATTGGCCCTTCCTCACAATGGGCTCTGGTAATGGTTTGAGCTGTGATTAACTTTGATTGATTTGATAATATTGGCCTAAGTAAGATATTTTTTCCTACTTGATTCTTCTCTAATTGATACTTACATTGACTTATCAGTTATAATAAGCCAGAGAAGGCTACTCTGTATTCTATACAGCAAATGATTTTTTACACACATATGGTGTTGGGGGGGGGGGTTGTTCTTCTTTGACTCTCAGTCCCAACGAAAATTTCTGTCAATTAAGAAATACGATATGGGTGAAAAGTAATGCATTCCATAAAATTGAACAAGTGCTACTGTGTTATGTGCAGAAAGTATCTTGTTTGTGAAATGACATACAGTTCTGAAGTCATTCTATACTTTTCAGCCTTCAAAGAATTCTCTTGTATGCACATTGTATCTTTTCAATACAACTGTGTGTGCACAGGTGTGTATGACACACACACCCTTGAAAATACCCTGTGTTTGATAGTCATTCAAATTGATATTGATATCATCAGAGACTTTGGAACTTATTAAAGAGGTATATAGGATATCTTCTCCTGTAGCCAGAGAAAGAATTACCACATGACAGCTAAAAGAATTGTTTGTAAAAGTCCCTAGTTTCTAACTTAAATTGAGACAGTGAGGAATTATTACAGAGGATGCTGCTTTCAGAGGTTTTGTTGTATTTGTTTTTACATATGTTCATGATAATGAAATAAGACACTAAAAAACTCTGAATCTAGTAATGTTTCCTGAAGATTTTTTTTTTTACTTTGAGAGTGGCTTGTACAAGCTACTTAAAATTCTTGTCATTAAGATTTTAAGCCAAAATTGCAAAACAGAGGGTCAGACTAATCCTGCATATTTTAAGAAAATGTGAATACAAAGCAAACCTATGTTTTATAGACTATTAGGAAAGGCAAAATATGTTGTGCATGAATATGTATCAGTTACCATTCCAGTAAACTTTTCAGTTTCTCAATCTTCCTTCAGCACAATACATTTACTTACTTAAGTTGCAGATTCCAGAGCAGAAAATGCTAGAAAATGACCATTAAGTCTTTTGCGGGGAAGATAATAAATCTGATGAAGAAATAAATGATTTAAATTTATTATTCTGATATTCAGATCATAACAACTTGAGATGTAATAACAATGATCATAGAAATAACTCTTTTTAACTATCTTATATTTCTTAGCTTGCTTTCTACCTTATGCCACCTCAATGTGGCTTAATTGTGCAACAAAGCTATGAAGAATTACACTGTTCTGAGCCTGATCTTTCATTATATTTTGGAAGGGCAAACATGCATTAACTTGGTTTTCATTTTGTGTTCCTGGACATTTTGTTGTCTTTCTTTTCTTTTGTTTATTTATTGTCAAAGTGATGTACAGAGAGGTTACAGTTTCATACGTTAGGCCTTGGGTACATTTCTTGTACTGTTTATTACCTCCTCCCTCATTCCCCCCTCCCCCTCTCCCTTTCCCTCCGCGCCCCCCCCCCCAAGAATTGTTCAGTTGGTTTACACCAAATGGGTTTGCAAGTATTGCTTTTGGAGTCATTGTATTTTTAGCATTTGTCTCTCGTTTTTGATATTCCCTTTCTCTTCCCTAGTTCTAATACCAGTATATACAGTTTCCAATGTACTCAGATAAGATACAGTGATAGTGTGGGTAGAACCATAGGAAGGGGATACAAGAGGATCATCAACAATAGAAGCTACGGCTTCACATGGCATGTTGAAAGTAATTACAACAGTGATATAACAGTTGTTTCCATAACGTGGAGTTCATTTCACTTAGCTTCATCTTACGCATTCTTAAAGGCATAGCTTTTAGGCTCTTGTGATCCTCTTCTGTGACTAGCTTAAACCTGTGCTAATTATTCCCTATGAGTGAGACCATAGAGTCCATGTTTCTTTGGGTCTGGCTCACTTCACTTAGCATAATTTTTTCCAAGTCCTTCCATTTCCTTACGAATGGGGCAATGTAATTCTTTCTGATAGAGGCATAAAATTCCATTGTGTATATGTACCACATTTTCCTTTTTAAATAATGTCTATCCTAAAGCAGCAACAGAGGAGGAAATCTAAATATAGGTCAGCATTACACACTGGCCTGCATTGGATCAGATATGTGAAACATGAGTCTTATGAACTCAGCTTGCAAACATTTTAAAGTCAGCCTTCTTCGTTTCCTCACTTGCAAGGGTGGATGGCAGAAAAACCATCACAC
Source organism: Perognathus longimembris pacificus (assembly GCF_023159225.1). NCBI lineage: Eukaryota > Metazoa > Chordata > Mammalia > Rodentia > Heteromyidae > Perognathus > Perognathus longimembris. The sequence continues at coordinate 38,788,612 of NC_063176.1, forward strand.
AGGAAGAATGGTGCTGAACACAAAAACTCCTGGTGACTAAACATACACAAACTGTCACAGCTGCCCTTCTGGAGCTGGTGCTGGTTAATGTGGGGAGCACTGAAATGGTTTCATTCCAAAAGGAAGTCAGGGGCTTTGCAGCTTGGACTCAAGGTTCATTAATGCCAGACTGGTAGTCAACATTATTCTTTTTGTTCTTCTCATCCAGTAGAGAAAAGAATAGGAGGAGACCTCAGTTCTTCCTGCTACAGTTTGTTGAGACCACCTAGAGTGTGAGTCATTGCTACTTGAACCCAGGTGAACCAAGATAATTACAAAGGACGCTTGGTGACAGATGTTGTCACTGAGCTTTGGAGATGAAGCACATAAAACATGGTCTGTTTCCACATCAAGGGATCTGTGAAAGAGTGAAAAAAATAACCATGATTATATTGTTTAACCAAGCAGTGGTTTGGCTCAGATGTGGGTGCGCTGTCACATCAGATTGATGGTGCAGCAAGTCAAAACTGTCGAAGCTCCTGACTTTAGTGGCAGGAGGAATTTGGGGATCAAAACCGTGTTAATTCATGTGCCTCTTATTTCTAGTCACTAGTGTGTATTCCTCAAAGTCTGGTCCCAGAGGAGAAGCATCAGGGTAACTGGGAAGACAGGAAAAATGCATGGCCTCACTCCAGATTTCCAGTCAGCATCCACATTTCCCCGCCAATGTCTACAAATGATTCTGGGCCTGTGGACGGGAGAAATAAAACTGTGCTCCCATTACATTTCACATGTGGTCTTGCCACCCTGCAGATTGCCTGTGCTCCTCTCAGCATTGTGCTTCCAACTGGAGCCCATTTCTTGTTTTCTGCCACTTGTCCAGGGGCCATCTTAATTTTTCACTGCCCTTCACTCCAATTTTTCTTCCCTCTCTTCTCTCAGTAAATAAAATGGTAAGGTAGAATAGAAGAAAGATTATCTTCTTACTGTGCACAACTGTCCTATAAACTTCGTAAGTAGAATATTCTACACATAAAGCTAGAGTTCTAATTTCAAAGTCAACAATAATTGGGACTAGTCTGATGGAAAACTCTGTGTTTCTGTGATTGTGTGTGTGTGTGTGTACATGCGCTTTTGTGTGTGCTTGTGTATGTGTGCATGGGTGCCAGCACTGAGGTGTAAAGTCAAGGCCTCAAACTTTTGCTTAGCTTGTTCTGTTCAAAGCCTGGCACTCTACATCTTGAGCAAGCCTCTTACTTCCAGCATTGTACTGGTTTACTGGAGATAAGAATCTTTCAGACTTTTCTGCCTGGGCTGCCTTTGAACCATGATGCTCAGATGTATCCTTTTGAATGGCTAGGATTACAGGCTCTTGAGTGACCAGTGTCCAGCTCCATAAACTCTTAAAACAGACAACTGGCCATTTCATGATCATTTCCCATTTGCTGTTTCCCACAACTGTGGGAAGATATTGTCTTCTTTCCTGTTCAATGATCTATTATTTCAGGACTGTTCAAAGGCCAAATTGTTAAAATAGTAAAATTTATTTTTGAAGAGTTAAAAATATTTTAAATAAATTGAATTAATGTAGAAGTCATACCTTAACATGAAGTTGACAAAAACCAGGAAATTGAGTTGAAACTTTAATTGTTTATTACATTGACTTTTCAATTCAACAACATTTTAGCCTCTAACATTCTGAAATATGGAAATCAATATTTTTGTCCTTAAACCTATCCCATTACTTAATAGAAACACAGTAGTACAAGAGAGAGCTTTCTAGGAGCAACATTTATGAGAAAATTCATTAATTGAGTCTGTGCTCACGTGACTTGAATAAGATATTAAGCCTTAAGGACATTAAATGACCGTTTTAATGCTGACTTAAGAGAATCTTAATGTTTAAATTTGCATTTTCTCATTTTTGTTAGGGAGTTAATAGCTGCCACCTCAGCAGACCATTGTATAAATGTATAACAGAAGAAGCTTTAAAAACACTAAGGAATTCTATTAATATAAAATGAAGGAAACCAATTATGTTAATAAACTCTGAGTGGTTCTAAATTGTCTTATGACACTGAGAACATAACAATATGTGACTGGCTTTTGTGTTACTAAAGTAAAATTGTGTTTTGTAAAATATGTGACTGCTCTGTGTTCATTTATAAGGTTCTGATAATATATGAATATAACGGAGCATTCTTAAAGATATCTGCACTTTGCTCAGGTAAGCCTGGTTGGATGTTTAAGGGGTAGCAAATAGTTTGGGGCAGTAATATCTGCTTAGGTTAATGTGCTCAATTAAAAGAGAAAAATCTTCTAGTATAGCAAAATTCAGAGATTAAATCCAATTTTCCCTAGATTTTGTTTTCTTAGACAACTTATGTTCAGTCTGTAAGATTGAATCTGAATTTTCATGAGCAGAAAATCCATGTTTACAGTTAAATCTTAGACCATAGCTCTGATTTCCCAATGAGGTATATGTTTATACAGATATGCTAGTGTGTGTGTGTGTGTGTGTGTGTGTGTGTGTGTGTGTGTGTGTGTATGCACATGCACTCCAAGACAGGGCTTGAACTCAGACAGAACACTGTCCCTCAATTCTCCAATAATGCTGATTCTTTCTTTATTATTTACATCTTCAAATATTTTAAAAATGTACTAACTGCCTTATCTTTTTATCATCCATACAATCTCAATTACTCTGAATATTTGCTTTCCATTATTACTACTCTAATAACAGTTCAAGATGTTTTGTCACTTTTACATACTATAAAACTATTGCCATGATATGTGGCAATATTATATGGGGCTCTATTCACTTATACATTAAAAAATGAATGAATGAGGCAATATCTAGGGGAGGAATCCAGGTACTTCTTCTGAATATCTAAAGTACTATTTATTAAAATGCATTTCAAGAAGTGGAAACTTTGGTCTTTATTTTGTCTTGTTCTGTTTTTCCTTTTCGGGGGAGTGGAAAAAGGAGACATAAGAATGGATGGTCGGGGCTGGGGATATAGCCTAGTGGCAAGAGTGCCCGCCTCGGATACACGAGGCCCTAGGTTCGATTCCCCAGCACCACATATACAGAAAACGGCCAGAAGCAGCGCTGTGGCTCAAGTGGCAGAGTGCTAGCCTTGAGCGGGAAGAAGCCAGGGACAGTGCCCTGAGTCCAAGGCCCAGGACTGGCCAAAAAAAAAAAAAAAAGAATGGATGGAAGAAGAGTAAGCAAATATAGTCATTATAGTCAATATACACTATGTACAAATGAACTATAGAACTTGTGGGTAGCAATGGAATGGGAAATGGGGAAAAGTAAAGGAAAGATTGGCATTTCCCAAGAAATATAATACTAACAACCTGACTTATGAAATCCTGTCACTTTATTCACCTTCTTTTTAAAAAAAATTATTTATTAGGTAAAAAAAATTTTTGACAAGGTGTTGTGCAAAAGGGGTACAGCTACATAATAGGGCAGTTATCTACATTTCTTGTGATATCTTACACCCTGTTTTTCTTTCCCTTCCCTAGATCAGGTAGACATATATACATTACACAGTGTACCAAAAACATATACAGTAGCCACGTGGCCTACACTAAAGGAAATTCACCTAGGACTTTAAATGTAACATCAACAATAGAGTTTGCTTATCCTTGTCTTATATGAACATACATACATAGCTTTTGAGCTATTGTGATCCACTGAGATTTCTATTTTTGACCTTTATATGTTGAGTAGTTGTTTGGTTTTAGTTATATGATGTGGGGTCGCTGACCCAAACCTGTGGGAAATACCCTTTGACAAGAAGGTTTTTGTTTCGCAAACCTGGTCTCTACTGTCTCCCCCTTCCCTCACCTTAACTGTCATATATCAAGGAGATCATGCCCCTTTGTTTTCTGTGTTCTAGGCTTGTCTCACTCAACATTATTTGTTCAAGTTCTGACCATTTCCCTGCGAATACCAATATTTCACCATTTCTAATCGCTATGTAGTATTCCATTGTATATAAGTACCGCATTTTTTGGATCCGTTCATCTGTGGAGGGGCATCTGGATTGTTTCCATATTTTGGCTATTGTGAATTGTGCAGCAATAAACATGGAAGGACAAATGTCTTTTTGATATCTTGGGGCCTGCTGTTCAGGATAGATGCCAAGGAGTGGTATGGCTGGGTCATAGGGTAGGTCTATATTAAGCGTTTTGAGGAACCTCCATACTGTTCTCCAAAGTGGTTGTACTAATTTGCACTCCCACCAACAATGGAGAAGGGTTCCTCTTTCCCCACACCCCCTCCAGTATTTGTTGTTGCCTGAGTTCAGAGTATAGGCCATTCTAACTGGAGTGAGGTGGTATCTCAGGGTTGTTTTCATTTGCATTTCCTTTACTGCCAGGGACGTTGAACATTTCCTCATATGTTTCTTTGCCATTTTTATCTCTTCTCTTGTGAAGTCTCTCTTGAGCTCCTTTGCCCATTTCCTAATTGGTTTACTGGGCTTGGAGGGGCTTAGTTTTTTGAGTTCTCTGTAGATGATGCATATTAGGCCTTTGTCTGTTGCTGTGCTGGTAAAGATCCTTTCCCATATGGTTGGCTGTCTTTCTAGTTTGGTGGCTATGTCTTTAGCTTGCAGAAACTTTTTATTTTGTAGTAGTCCCATTTGTTGAGTCTCTCCCCTATCTGTTGTGCCCCTGGAACTCTATGCAGGAAGTTCCTTCCTGTGCCTGTAAGTTCTAGCGTCTTTCCTACTCTGTCCTTCAGTAGTTTCATGGATTCAGGTCTGATGTTGAGGTCCTTGATCCATTTTGAGTTGATCTTGGTGCATAGTGATAGAATAGGGTCTACTTTGAGTTTTCTACATATGGCTGCCCAGTTTTCCCAGCACCAGTAGTTGAGGAGACTATGTTTTTTCCATTGTATGTCTTTAGCTCCTTTGTCAAATATCAGCTGACTGTAAGAGTGCAGTTTTATTTCTGGGTCTTCAATTCTAATCCATTGGTCTTTCAGTCTGTTTTTATACCAATATCAGGCTGTTTTTGTTATGACGGCTCTATAATAGAGCTTGAAGTCTGATATTGTGATACCTCCTGCACTGCTTTTTTTTGCCTAGAATTGTTTTGGTTATTCTAGGTCTTTTGCTGTTCCATATGAATTTATGGGTTGCTTTCTCTATTTCAGTGAAGAATGTATCTGGGATCTTGGTGGGGATTGCATTGAATTTGTATAACAGTTTGGGCAATATGGCCATTTTCACTATATTGATTCTGCCTACCCATGAGCATGGGAGGTCTTTCCATCTCCTTGTGTCTTCTTTGATTTCCCTTTTTAGATTTTTTAAGTTTGGTTAGGTTGATCCTTATTCTTTTTTAACTATTGTAAATGGTATTATTTCCATAGTTTCCTTTTCTGCTTGTACATTGCTGGTGTACAGAAAAGCTGCTGAGTTTTGTGGATTGTATCCTGTTACTTTGCCAAAATGGTTTATTAGGTGTAGGAGTTTGGGAACTCAGTTTTTTGGGTCCTTCATATATAAGATCATGTCATCTGCAAATAGGGATAGTTTAATTTCTTCTTTGCCGATGTGGCTCCCTTTGATGTCCTCCTCTTGCCTTATTGCTATGACTAGGGATTCCAGCACTATGTTGAAAAGAAGTGGGGAGAGTGGGCATCCTTGTCTTGTTCCTGAGTTTAGGGGGAATGATTTTAGTTTCTCCCCATTTAATACGATATTAGCAGTTGGTCTGTTGTATATGGCTTTTATTGTTTTAAGGAATGTTCCATCTATTCCTGTTCTCTCCAAAGCTTTTAAAAGGTATGGATGTTGTATTTTGTCAAAGGCTTTTTGGGCATCGACTGAGATAACAATGTAATTCTTAATTTTAGATCTGTTTATGTGGTGAATTACGTTGATTGATTTACGGATGTTGAACCATCCTTGTGACTGAGGGATGAAGCCTACTTGGTCATGATGTATGATTTTGATGTATAATTTCGTATAATCTTGATCAGTTTCTGGATCCTATTAGCTAATATTTTATTGAGGAGCTTTGCGTCTGTGTTCATTAGTGATATTAGTCTGTAGTTCTGTTTTTTTGGTTGGGTCTTTGCCTGATTTGGGGATAAGTATAATGTTAACTTCATAGAATGAGTTTGGGATTTCTCCCTCTATTTCTATTTTGTGGAAGAATTTGAGGAGTATTGGTATTAGATCCTCACTAAACGTTTTATAGAATTCATTGGTGAATCCATCTGGGCCTGCCCTTTTCTTTGTTGGGAGGCTCTTGATTACCCCCTGTATCTTGAGGTAAGTTATCGGTTTATTTTGTTGATTTATTTCTTCTTGGTTCAGTTTGGGCAGTTTATACTTCTCTAAGAATTGATCCATTTCTGTAAAATTATTGTTTTTTAGTGATTAGAGGTTCTGGAAATAGTTCCTTATAATTGTTTGAATATCATGTGTATTTGTTGTAATTTTTCCAGTCGAGTCCCTGATTTTACCGATATGAGTCTCTTCTCTTCTTTTTCTTGTAAGTCTTGTGAGGGGTCTGTCAATTTTATTTGTTTTCTCAAAGAACCAGCTTTTAGTCTTTTCGATCACATTTATCTCTTCTTTAATTTTTGGGATCTCTCTCTTCCAAGTCATTTTAGATTCGATTATTTCTTGTTCCTCCAGATGTTTTAGTTTCATTGTGAGGTTATTCACCTGCTCTGCTTCCATTCTTTTAATGTGAGTGCTGAGGGCAATGATCTTGCCCCTCAGCACTGCCTTAGCTGAATTCCTTAGGTTTCTTTGTGATGTATTTTCATTGTCATCTGGCTTATGAATTTGTTAATTTCATCCTTAATTTGGTCTCTGACCCAAGTGTTAGATAACAGTGAAGAGTTTAGTCTCCAAGTATTTGTATAGACTCTGTGGTATCCTTTGTTATTGAGGGTTACCTTGATTCCATTGTGGTCAGATATAATACATGGGATAACGTCAATACTTTTGTATTTGCTGAGCTTCTTTGTGTGGGCTATGACATGATTTTGGAGAATGTTCCATGAGCTGCTGAGAAGAATGTGTATTGGGTCTCTGTAGGGTGAAAGACTCTGTACAGATATATCAGGTCCATTTGGGATATGGTGTTACTTAGGTCTTCAGCTCCCTTGCTAATCCTCTGGGTGTTGGATCTGTCTCTTGGAGAGAGTGGAGTATTAAAGTCTCCCACTATGATTGTCTTTGGGTCTATCTTATTCTGAGGTTTTGTGAGAATTTGCTTGACATATGTAGGGCCTCTTTTGTTCAGTGAGTATAAATTTATCACAGTGATGTCTTGATTCTGGATTTTTTCTTGTATTAAAATGTAGTGCCCTTTGTCTTTTTGAGTTGATTTTAATGGGAAGTCCAGCTTGACTGAAATCAAGATGGCTACTCCTGCCATTTTGGTAGGTGTGTTTGCTTGGAAGATCTTGCTCCATCCTTTCATTCGGAGCCTGTTTTTGTCCCTTGCTGTAAGATGGGTCTCTTGAAGACAACAGATAGCAACTTTTTGTTTACAGATCCACTCTGTCAGTCTGCTCCACTTAATCGGAGAGTTTAAACTGTTTATATTTGAAGAGATCATGGATAAGAGTGTTTTTTTTTCCCTTCCATTTTCCTGTTAGGCTGTTTTTCCTCTCCCTTTTTTTCTTGTCTTTATTGAGCTGCTCTTCCTGTTGGGCTCTGGCTATTGTAGTTTCTTTCTGATTCTGTCTGGGTGTCCTGTATGTTTTCTGTTGGGTGTGGTTCCCCTCTTAGGATTTGCTGTAAGGATGGTTTTTTATTCACATACTCCTTTAGATCCTCTTTGCTATGGAAAGATCTGGTTTTTCCCTCGAAGGTGAATCCTAGTTTTGCTGGATATCTAATTCTGGGTTGGCAATTGTTGGCCTGGAGGACTTGGGTTGTGTTCTTCCATGCTCTTCATGCATTGTAGGTTTGTGTGGAGAGGTCTGCTGTGATTCTGATCTTTTTTTCATTGTAATATAGCTCTTTCTTCATTATGGCTGCATTCAAAATTTGCTGTTTATTCTTGAGATCTGAAGTCTTGATTATTATGTGCCTGGGCTAGGATTTTCTAGGGTCTGGTCTGCCAGGCATCCTATAGGCTTCGGTTACTTGGGTGAGGTCCCTTGTGAGATTGGGGAAGTTTTCTGCAATAACTCTATTGAAAATATGTTGTAGCCCTCTGTTCTGGTGCTCTCCTCCTTCATCTATTCCAATTATATGCAGATTATATCTCTTGTCTTTGTCCACTAACTCCTGGATTCGTCTGCCTTGGAATTTAATCGTTTCTTGGAGTGTGGTAATCTTATGGTCCTTATCAGCTGCATCGTCATCCAGAAGAGAGATTCAAGATTCGATATGATCAAATCTTTTTTGAGTGTAGTGTTTATGAATGACAATGAGCTGTTTATGGTTGCCATATCAGCTCTCATCTTGGAGATTTCTTTTTTTAAAGAGTTGTATTTTGAATCTATTTTTTCATGCATTTTGTTTCTCAGGATGTTAAAGTCTTCTTTAATGGAGAAGTGCACTGTATCCATTTTTGCTTCCATTTCTTTCTTGATTTCCTGTAGATTTTTCGAGACTTCCATTCTAAGCTCCTGTGTCTGTTTTCTGAATTCGGTCCTGAAGCTTTTAATCATTTCTTCTATCTTATTCTCATTTGATTTTTTATTCTCCATCTCCTCTTCAGTCGTACTACTTTTTGGAGCTGGCGACTTGGCTTGACCTTTCATGAAATGTGTAATATTTCTTTGTGATTTGCTCATCTGGAGATCTGTAGGTGGCGACCTTGGCTTGGCTTTGTGCTGGTTCCCACTGGTCCATCAATGGAGACTTGTGTCCTGGCTCTGGGTTTGAGTTTGGCTGTTGAACCTTACTACCCAATGGGTGAGCGTGACTGTCTCTGTTGTTGCCGAGGTGGTCACCCTCACTGCACTTGGGGGTGGGTAGGTTCTGTATCTTTCTCTGCAGGACTGTGCTCTGCCGCTGTGTTGTGCTGACTCTAGTGTGCCCCTGCTGGGGGTTTGTGGGTCGCTGATTCAGCGTGCATGTAGACTTTTCTCTTCTTTGATTCTTTTCCCACTAGGTACCATGGTCAAAAGAGCTCACCTCTCAGGTTGAGAATTGCCGCTGAAAGGTGGCTCACCCGCCTGTGTGGAGTGCTACTGTAGGAGCAGGTGTTGCGATTGAGGGGTGGCCCGCCCACCTGTGTGGAGTGCGCCTATCAGAGCGGATGTTGCTGCTGAGGGGGCAGCTTGCCCACTTGTGTGCTCCTGCGGGGGGTGGGTAGGGGATCCTCCTGCTAGAGGGCTAGCACGTTGACCCACACTGGCACTCTGGGGGGCACGTGAATGTGCACTCTAGTGTTTCCTTTGGGGGCATGCTGCCCTGAGTTGTTGGAGGGTGCTTGTGCCCTGTCGTGAGTCTGCTGTCGGGGGCGGTATGCGTGGACCCCAGCAGGTTCAAGTGTCTGGGCGCGGGTTGGTGCCCACAGACTCTCTGCACCTCTGCTGTGAGGGGGTCATGTGTTCGGGCCCAGGTGTCCCTGCTGGACTGGTATTGCACACCAGCAAGCCTGTCACTGTTGTTCAAAAAGTCCATGCAGACCAGGGCACCTCAAGTGGTGTTCCAATGCCTACCAGTCCCTGGGCCCCTGCTGGGGGCAGGGAGGGGCTGGTGTGGACAGGTTCAGGCTCCCCACCTGGGGCTTTAGGGGACACCTGTCTAAGGTGTTTTCCGGTCACTTTGTTGGGTGCTGCACCACTTCTGCTAGCTCCCGTGTCTTCCCAGAGGCTGTAGGTTCCTAGAGCTGCCAGATATGGGGCTCCTTTGTTTCCTTGGGGTAGGGAAGGGGAGTGAGGGAGCTCTAGCTTCTTTGTAGGGTTTGGGTCTCTGCTAGAGTTTGTCTCCTGTTGCAGGGAGTGGTCAAGGGGGAACTTACTGGTCCTGGATTGTGTGTGTGTCCTGCATTGCTGTGGGCTTTTCAGGGCTGGGATGCGTGGCGATTGGTAGTTTGGTGGTGGCGGTCCCAGCTCTCCCTGTCTGGGTCTCCCCATCTGCGCTGCCCGGTTCCTCTGTTGTTGTCTGTTCCCAGCCATTCTGTCCCATGCCTCCTGTCCTGCACCACCATCTGTCTCGGTCTGTTCTCCGTGTGGGGCCCTTGGAGCTCCTGCTGTCTGGACTCTGTACTCCTGGCGTGACTTTTCGGCTGTTGCTTCTCTGGTTGGTGATGGTCTGTGGTCCCGTTTACCAGCACCGGGTCCCCTTTCCCAGCCTAGCCCTGCTCGGGCCGGGGTTGGTGGGGGAATGGGGGGGTGGGGGAAGGGGGGGGCGATACCCCTGAGATTTTCCAGCTCCGTGCAGGTTATAGACTCTTTTTTTGTTGTTCTTTTACATTTCCTGTGCTTCTCTGTTGCTTCTGGTTGTTGGGTTTGCTGGACTCTTGATGGGGTGTTCGGTGTTGGAGTTTCCAGCTCACTATTCGGTTGGAGTGAGTTGGGGTGCCTCCCTATTGTGACAGCGCCATCTTCCTTTATTCACCTTCTTGAAAACAGCAATAAATAAAATTGTCATGTGCCATTTACTTTTTTTGTAGATATGGGTCATGTATGTTTCTTATAGAATTGCAATTACACATGAAACATATCGAAAGCATCCACTCTGCTTCTCTCCATCAAATCATTAAGACTTCTTGCTGTTTGCTCCTGGGTTTGGCTATTTTGCTGTTGAAACTATCAGGTCAAGCACACTAGTTCATAAGTACAATTTTCTAGTGTCTTTGCCTTTACTATTCATTATTGCTTCCCAGCATTTTTCAACTTTTCTAGATATTTAATATTTAGTCTCTGTACATATTCACATTTACTTTGTGATTTTCAGCATGTGTCCAAGATCCAAGTGTTGGAATTCTAGGAGTTTTTTTTCCCCCCTACCAGGGTCTTCACCTTCTGGTGTAGCCCAAGATACTAACCCTCTAATATAGCCCTGGATCTTAGCTATATCCTATTTCCACTTAGTCTCATTATTAATTTGGCTCAGAGAAGACAACAAACTTTGTTTTAGGAGACTACCAGAGAAACCCAAATCATGGTCATGGGACTAACTTCTTAGAGTTCTCTTCTTCAGGAAACTTATGATTTCAAGTGTTATCAAAGCCTTATATATACACTTAAACTAGTACATATTTGATTGTGTGCTAACTACATGGCACTCACTCATCTGTTTGTTTTGTCCTATTTAAATTTCACAAAAGTAGGTACATATTTTCTTTTAAAATGTAAGGAAAATGAAGTTTTGCCAGTCTATGTATTTGTTTTCAATTTTGAATACAGTAGAATTTGTCAGCAATGAAATTCCAATCATTATGGTTTAATTATAATTGTCACTATGTATCCCCTTGGACAACTATGTTTTCCCATTTAGGAAATAAATGAAATAGAAAGAATAACTGAACAAATGAATAAGAATATGAAATGTGATTTTCATAAGCCATTACCTTCTTATCATAAGCTCAAATGGCTGCCTTTGATTACTATCCTCTAAATCTCTCTACATAGTTGACAGTCACTTTTTGCTCCTCCCCCTCCCTCACTTTTCCCATTTCATTACCAAATCTGTTTGGCTTCACTATTTCCTGTATTTACCTACCTATATATGTTGTCTAATGGATTATGACTGTGGTTGTAACTCCTTTGTAAACTTGTATGGTTGAACTATTGTCTCTGAAGCAACCAAACTGTCTTACACAAAGCTGACAAATAAGAATTCCACTTCTTGACTAGCTGTGCTGATATAGTTTTTATGATAAAAAAATTATCATCAACTTTTCATTATCTGTGGGAAAGTCCACACTTCTTCCCTGGTGTGTTAGATTCCTTGTGATGAGATTGTGCACTATGATCCAGCCTCTCTGCTCATTTCTCAGAAAGGATCTGATCTGACAAAACTTCACACAACTGTGCAGAAAAATCTCTGGTTTCCTGTATCTCTGCCTAAGAGACAATTACTCATCCATATGTTTCCTTTAAGTCTCAGCACTCAACTACGAAATTATCCAGGAAGGAAGCTCTGTCTCCAATCTCTCAACCCTGGCCAACACTGTCTTTGCCCATCCGTTTGAACATATCTACTTATTGCTCTAGTAAAAATCATATGGCCAGTTTTCTTGGTGGTTGATTAGCACTTTATTACTTTCATTCACCAAAGGTGATACAAAGCTCAATACTGGCAGCTCCTCACCTGTAGTCTTAGTTACTCAGAGGTTGAGATCAGAGAATCATATTTATTGTTCAGAAAACCCAAAGCATATTATTAAAATATAATAAATAATTTACAGAAAGTAGAATTTCAAGAAGCCAAGAAAAAATAAATTTGATATGAAGGCTGTGGAGGTATCTGAAACTGCGCATGATGAAATCCTACAATATGTTAAAAATCTACATGCTGGTTTATATTCCAATTTATATATATATATGAATGTTAGCACTAAAATGTTTGATCTGGGTTTATATTCTCAGGCCCACTGTAAGATTCATCTTTGCTTAAGTTATTATGCAATACAGTGGCCTGTGATGAGAAGCTACGCAGAAGACACAGATTTTGATATGTTTGCTCTATTCTGTAAGTTCCAGTCAGAACTGAAAACAACAGCAAAGGAAGCCTTGTTGTCATAGACAAAGCTAAGATTCAGAAGCTTGATTCCCAAAGCTGACTCTGCATTTGAAAGCAATATGAAGAGTAATCTAACTTGCAATATTACTTTAAATAAGTATTTTTAAACATTCAGAATAGCAACTTGCACATAAGAAGCAATGAGGGAGAAAGAATACTTAGGGTCACTGGAAAGGAAAGTCATTTTCCTGAGAGAAAATACAGATAGACTAGGAAGCAGAGCAATGGTTTGTCGCAGGAAGAAGGACAAAGTCAGAGGAGGCAGATGGGAAGTTTGGCAAGAGTGCATAAAACAATGAGACAGAAATTGAAGGACCAGTTTGAGACTCATTCAAATATTTTAATTTTATAACCTGATGGCATAACAATAATCTAAATAATAAAATGTACTTCCGTTATCCTGAAAATTATATTAAAAGCAAAGCACCTCTTTTTTTTCTTCTTCATTATTCTATCACGTCTTTTATCTAATTCATGCACTGTTAATTTAAAAGTTGAAGAGAGACAATACATTTTTCTGTTAAAATGTTTCAACTGGAGCTTTTGATACTTTTATTATAAAACGGAATGGCAGAAACCTTGTAGGTGGAGATCAGAAGTTAAATTTTAAAACCAATATACTTAAGATGAAATGGTGAAATAAGTACTAGTATATGTGGACTCAAAACTAACCTGAGTTGTTTCCATATTTTGGCTATTGTGAATTGTGCAGCGATAAACATGGAAGTGCAGATGTCTTTTTGATATCCTGAGACCTGTTGTTCAGGATAGATGCCTAGGAGTGGTATGGCTGGGACATGGGTTAGATCTATGTTGAGCTTTTTGAGGAACTTCACAATAGCCAAAATATGGAAACAACCCAGATGCCCCTCTACAGATGAATGGATCCAAAAAATGTGGTACCTATACACAATGGAATACTACAGAGCAATTAGAAATGGTGAAATATGGGTATTCACAGGGAAATGGTCAGAACTTGAACAAATAATTTTGAGCGAGACAAGCCTAGAACACAGAAAACAATGGGGCATGATCTCCTTGATATATGACTGTTAAGGTGGGGGGAGGGGGAGACAGCAGAGACCAGGTCTGCGAAACAAAAACCTTCTTGTCAAAGGGTATTTCCCACAGGTTTGGGTCAGTGACCCTACATTATGTAACTAAAACCAAACAACTACTCAACATATAAAGGTCAAATATAGAACTCTCAGTGGATCACAATAGCTCAACAGCTATGTATATGTGATCATATAAGACAAGGATAAGCAAACTCTATTGTTGATGTTATATTTAAAGTTCTAGGTGAATTTCCTTTGGCATATGCCACGTGGCTACTGTATATGTTTTTGGTACACTGTGTATTGTATGTATGTCTACCTGATCTAGGAATGGAAAGAAAAACAAGGGTGTAAGATATCACAAGAAATGTAGACACTGCCCTATTATGTAACTGTAAACTAATCTGAAAATTGAAAGGGCTACAAATTCTATGGCATTTTAAGCATGCACACAGCTCCATGAGCAGAAAATTCCATACCTGACCTTGCAGTTAAATATTGCAGTGAAAATGGAGGTACATTACAAATGTGAATCAAACCATGTTTACACTGTATTATATAACAAAGGAGTTTGGGTTTAGACTTGTCTCATGTCCAATATATTCTGTTATGTATATGCAATGTTTCAAAACCTATAAAAACTGTCAAAGACAAAACAATTTTAGTCATAAGCATTTGGATAGGTATATATATATGTATATATATATATATCCCTATATTATATATACACACATATATGTACACATATGTACATTTGAGGGTATATTCCTGGGAAAAGTCTATTCTCTTCAACAAGTTTAATAAAATGAGAACATGCAACTTACTCATGAAATTAAACCTAATATACAAACGTAAGTGACAATGGCACCCATAGGGTACAGCTTGAGATGGTAAGATGTAGACTCAAGATGTCCAACAGTGTACTGCCAGTGAAAATCACAAGGTCTGAAATTTAAGAGAAGGGATTGTACGGCTCCTGTCTGGAAGTCAACAGCTTTGACACTCAGGAGGAGCTGATTTTCAGGTAATTTCCTGGTTAGAAGGTAATCACACAGACTGTAGGCAGGGTCAGCCTTTTCATTCTATTCAGGCCTCAGTTGATTTGATGGGGCCCACCCACAGTAGGGAAGGCAATCTGCTTTACCAAGCCTACCAATATGAATGTCAATCTCATCAAAAAACAAAATCCTCACAGGAGTGTCTAGGACAAAATTTAACTATATATTGGGAAAATCTAAGACCCAGTCAAAATGATACATGAAGTAACCATCACATTTGTAAATTTTACATATACAGGTGATACGTATAAAATTACACATACATGTATAAGATATATACGTATACACATACATATATGGATAGATTTCCAACATTTTCTTTTATCATCCAATTCTCTTTTAATCAAAATACCTTCTAATGTCCTATTGCTATTTCTGGTTATGAGACATTAGGAGATATTCTGGCCATATTAATGGTAATGATCCAATTTTTCTGTGTCTCTTTCTACTCTGAACACCTTGAAATCAGCCCCTCCATGTACTCATGTCAGTAAGTTTTATGCTATGGCTTCATAGTACAAAACTTAGAGTTGACACTCAAGTGTGTGTAAAATGAATTTAATCACAAAACTGTGAACTTTAAAAATCATCAGTTTTGAATATATAGAATGAATTTTCAGGATGCAAAAGGCAGTAGTTGGTAAGGCCTTAAAGACGAAATAAGCACACCCTTGACTATATGGAAGAGAGCAGAAGATATGGTTTATAACAGATTATTTATAATTACTTTGTTTTGAGTTTTACACTAACATGATATCCCTGCCTTTTTTTCTTCTGTATAGAATTCTTCAACTCTTTATTGTAAACTACATTCCAAATAAATGTAATGTTTAAGAGCATGGCTTTGTGTTATGAATAACACAAACATCACTGGATGACATAAACTAAGTTAGTTTTTATAATTTCTTTCTAAAGATACAAAGTAGTTTCTCAATAAATCCTTGTAAACTGTGTTTTTCTATCATTGTATCCAGTGCCACAGCTGGATAAGTAGCCTGCTAACAAAGTAGGTAGATCTAGCATGGCAAATGTCATCATATGACATTAGCATTTGGGCCAGCTCTGTTTTGTATACTGCAGAAAAGTCAATAGATCATCTAAAGGCAAAAATATGCCCAGAACCAGCCTTCTAAAGAGCATGGCAGCTAGTTTGCTACCAGCTGCTAAGCTTGTATTTGTTCAATGAAAAGAAAAGGTTATTCCTCAATTGTGGCGAATGTCATGTTCTGTGTCACAACGAGTGTAGGCTGCCGGGCATTGTTCTTTCCAAATAAATGCATTCTCTCTTTAAATAGAAAGATTCCAGCTGGGGTTCAAGAACAGCATTTCCTTGCCCTACCTATCATCCCTCTGCATCTAGACACACTGTTCTCAATCATTGAGTTATAAGTATTGAAGTTTCCTGAGCAAATTCTTAGCTGAGCTGAGTAACAAAAGTCAATGGATGGAAACATATATGTCTATTGAAACATACACTAAAAACCATTGCAAAATAACTGTTGCCCACTTTCCGACTCTACTCATGTTAGTTAGTCATATAAGAAGAGAGACCAGACAGACAGACAGAGATTTTTTAAGGCTGGTCCTGAGCTTGACCTCTGGACCTGGGCTATGTCCCTGAGATTCTTTTCCTCAAGGCTACCATCATTCTACCACTTTGGCTACAGCTCCATTTTCAACTTTTTGGTAGTTAATTGGAGATAAGACTCATGGACTTTCTTGCCCAGGCTGCCTTTGAATCATGATCCTCAGATTTCCACCTCCTTAGTAACTACGATTACTAGTATGAGCCACCAGCACCTGGCTAATCATACATTCTTATCTATTTCTTATTAATAATACTACTTTGGAAGTTAGCAAAAGAAAACACTTTGAAATAAGAAAGATTAAAATTTATTATATACTTCTCTCCAGATATGCCCTCATTCTTTCTGTAAGTGTCTGAACACAGCTGTTCTACTTTCACACACTTGCTCCATGAGGTATTCTCTACCTTTGGTTCTTCTTTAGTTTTCTGACCTATTCCCCCTACCAGCTTGTTACTTTTCTTTTTCTTTGTCTTGCTAAGAAAACTCCCTTTTCTCTGGAATAGCTATCTATCCTACAACCTTAGAACCAGTGAGCTAGGTATATCTGTAATAAGTGCTTTTGAAGTATTCAGTTGTTAAATCTATTCAGTTACACATAAGACTGGGTTAAAGAATTTAAAGTAGGCCAGCCAATTATAATTTTGCCAATTGAAGCCAAGTTCCAAATATTTCTGAAGATTTAAAAAAAATTAAACAATAAAATTCCTGCCTACTGCTACTAGTATAGGCATGCTAAGTGGGGTCATGAGAAATACTTTCTCAAAACTTTCTAAGTAACAGTTGCCAGTGTGCTGGATGAACTCTCGAGTTACATTTTTCTAGATATTTTCCCTACCAATGGAGGCAGAATCTTTGTAAATCATAAAATTAATTACAAAATAATAAGTTTTATGAGAGAACAGCTATATTAATTCTATCATCATGACAACATGGGAAAGGATGTTTCTAAATGCCTGGTCACAATGAATTCACTCTGAGGCAATAAACAATTAGTGAATGCCTGATTAGTCTGCCCAGTTTGAAAAGCATACATGCTATCACAGAGAAAAGAAACCACAACATGGGCTATTTTATATAAATAGTAGTATATATTTCCCCAGTTGAGGCTTGGTATAGCCATTCCTGAAGTTTTTCCCTGACAGGATGCCAAGCCGTTAAATAAATGCTTTTAGAAATATCATGGATGTGTGTGTGTGTGTGTGTGTGTGTGTGTGTGTGTGTGTGTGTATACAATGATGGTGTTTTTAAGAAAAAATTAGGCCACGTGATCTCTGCCCGCATAAATGAATTAATACTGTCATTTCAAGAGTGGGTTAATTATTGGGGAGATGGGTTCCTAATTAAAAAAAAAGATGCATTTGGCCAAATTCCTCTTTGCCTCACTTGTGTTCTGTTTTCCTTCCGCCATCTTGTGATGCATCATGATGCCCTTGAAAGATGCTGGTGCTGTGCTTTAGTTCTTCTCAGTCTCTAGAATGTGAGCCAATGGACTTCTATTATCTCTAAGTTATCCAATTTGTAGTATTTCTTATAGCAGCTGAGAATAAAAAACAAACTAAAATAATAGGCTAGCCCTTGGATGCTTAGAGGATGAATTTTGAAGTAGAGATAAATGTTTGTACAGCCAAGTCTATTCCATAGCCATCCCAACCCTGGCAGGATGAGCTGACAATCTCTCAACTGATCTACTTATTCAAGAAAATATATGCTTCTTGATTTAAACCACTAAACTTGCAAGTCATTTCTATGAAATTCTGTTGGTATTAATATTAGTTTCCACATTTAAAAGACCAAAGTTATAACTAGACATAACATTCACTAGCATTGTGAAGATTCATGGGCTGATTTGTATAAAAGCTGAGAGGAATGCCTGGCATCCTGAACATTCCATTTACATGTGTTAATAGTTTTTAAATGAAAGATAATATATACCATTTTTAATAATGTGTTCAACAATTTGCCATCGCTAAAATATGGAACCAACCCAGATGCCCCTCATTAGATGAATGGATCAAGAAAATGCTGTACATATACACAATGGAATTCTATGCTTCTATCAGAAAAAAATGGCATTGCTCCATTTGTTAGGAAATGGAAGGACTCTGAAAAAATCATACCAAATGAAATGAGCCAGACCCAAAGAAACATGGACTCCAATTAGTACATATCTAGAATAGTCTTAGAAGGTCACAATAGCTCAATAGCTATGTACATATGAACACACGAGATGATGCTAAATGAAATGATCTCCAAGTTATAGAAATAAGTGGTTTATCATTGTTGTTGGTATTTTCAATGTACCATGTGAAATTATGTCATTTTCTTTTGTCTTTCTTTCCCAGACTTTTACCCCAGTGTCATTGTTACTGATTTGGGTACCTTGGGTATTGTGTATATGACTATCAGAACTAAGGAAGGGAACGGGAACATCAAAATGGAGAGACAAAGGGAAAAAGGTAAACCAATGAAACAGAAATACTTACAGAATTATATGCTGTACTCCAACTGTACAACTCATGGTGGGGAGGGAAATGGGAAGGGAGGAAAATGGGGAGAAAAATGCAGGAGGAGATAACAAGTTTGATAAGAAATGTACTCACTGCCTTATGTATGAAACTGTAACCCCTCTGTATATCACTATGAGAATAAATTAATAAAAATAATAATAATGTGCTCAAGGTCAGCTGATATTAAATGACCATGAAAGTTTGAAATCTAGTTCAGATTTTATTAGACCACTTCAAATATCTAAGATGCTGATGATTCAGTTATGTAAATTGTAAACTATCACAAGTGCAAATTGTTCTTGGGAAATAGAACAGGTCAAAGTATACACAGTATGACTCTCAGCCAGGAACTTAAATTCATTCATCAAATAAACACCTTACTGTTCTCAGGTGGCCAGTGACTGACTGCTAGGTACAAAGAACTTCAACATGAATTAAAGACTTCTGTTTTAAAACAGCAGAGAAATAATCAATCCCTTCTGCCATTACTCTGAATGGGACCCTGGGTTTCTAAACCTCAATTTCCTTTTCTGAAAAACTGGAACACTAATACATCCTGAAAATATTTTTAAATGAAATATCTTACACAACGAAGTTAACATAGGTTTCACAATTAGAAAATATTGGGTTTTCTTTCATCTTCTTGTTTTTTATTTTGTTTGTCTTATTTTTTGCTCATCAGAATATTCTCAGAGCTCTTCATGTATCTCCTGCAAACTAAGAAAATTGAATTTCCTTACAACACCTCACAAGAGAAGAGCCTTAATTAAAATGATGCTTTGGGAGAATTACTTAAGTATTCTCAATTATAATTATGCAGTTCAAATCTCATGCAAATAAAAGCAGGAGATCAGTCAAAAGCGGTACCAGTAAACTGCCTGGATAGTTAGTGCATTAAACCTCACATTTTGATTGCCAATTATGTCCACTCTTATTTGCATTCTCTTCTAATCCTAAGAACTTGAGATGGAACAGAAATTTTTACTACTCAACAATACATTTGAGTATTTTCACATGCTTTTCTCTATCACAAGGTCCATGCTCAACTCCCTTTTTCTCCCTTTATTACTCAGTAGTAGAGAAGCTGCAGATAAATTTCCTAGATGTTTTTGCAGTTAGGAATTTGGTCTGTGGGGTACAGTCCTGTCCACTGAGATGTACAGAGAAGTATGCCGAGGAGTATCTTGGGGAGAATTTTGTTTGTTCTGTTGCAAACGGGCTGTGCTTTCCTTATTACTTAATTTGGATCTGATTTTGATGTCTGGGATGTCTTTAAGTATCTTAAGCCAATGAAATTAGTAGTAGAAGTTATAACTGATAATAAAGGAGATTCAAGTCCTTGGTGATATTAAAGAGTAATTAATATTCAAAATGTTCACTTACGATGACTTGGCCATTAACCAATCAGAGAAGAAATCACATCAACAAAAAGAAGATAGGCAATTTACATAGCTTGAAAACCATTAATGTTGCCCCAAAGTCATTGATTTGTTGTAACAGATTTGAAGTAAATTTCCAGTGTTCTTAAACAACTCTTAGGAATGGTATTATAGCAGGTAAGCACATTATTAGTAGAAACATAACTCACTGTAGTGATACAGCTAGATAGAAAGGATATAACAGTTCCAGGGTAGAAAATACTTTTAAATAAGGCATAACAAAATTTGAAATGCCTCATAGAAACACATCACATAAAAAAGATTGCAAAATAGTTTGTACACTCTACAATACTATGCTTATTGTTAACAATTCCATACTATGTACTTAAATTTTATTTACAAGATATGTCTCATTTGTTTTTCAAAAGAATAAACAAAAGTTCTTAATTCAAAGAATCACTTATTAGAGAATGGCTGAATTTAGCTTAATATCTAGATAAGAATTAAAATCCAAATTTTTCAATTTGCCATGAATTTCTCCTGGTTTGTATGTCAGCTGCCTTCATCATGAATATTTGGTTTTACCCAACATTCAGCGTCCACCCCATGGTATACAGATCACATTCATTTTAATTGCTCTCTCCAGCTCTGTCTTTACCTTCAGGAACAGAGACGGTGGTTTCCAAAGAACAAGGCTTTAGAGAAAACACAGACCTGGCTTTGATGCACATCTTTCATCCTTTCCTTAACTATTTATGTGTGAACCCTATTCATTACCTTTTCTGACTCTCAATTTCCCCACTTACACATTAGAGATAGTGACTACATCCTGGATTTAGGTAAAATTCTTTCTTTTAAGAGCAAAGAATGGTGCCTGCCATGTAAAAAGAATTTATCAGTCTTAGTTGGGTTTTAGTTCCAGCTTCAATTGCCAATATCTCTCCATAAATGTCTGCAGAGTGGAATTGATACTGATGCTTTGAAATCCCGATGAGTATAATCCTGTTGTGGTCTCTTCCATAAGCAAGTAATTTACATTCCCCTTATACAGCATCATAAATAGGCTAGTAGGCTATGTTACGTTTGTGTTGCTAGTAGAATATCCTTTCTGAGAGTGTTGTACAAGTATCTTACCATCTTGCTGATATCCATGTTTCACACTGTACTTTCCACAGAAATTGTAAATATTTTTGGCCAAACCTGTTTGATAGACTTGAGTTCTAAATACATCAAAGCCAACTCTCTGTGTGCTTCAACTAGGGAAGATTTTTCCAACTGAAACTACGTGTTAAAGGTCAGGTGAAACCCTAGACCTCAGAAGAAAAATCACACTTTGAAAACTGGGTAACCTATTTTCCACTTGTAGTAATAAATCTGTGTCTCTACCACGGTTTCTGTAATAAGATTCCAACATGAGCTTCTTGTGGAAGAGTCCTTGTCACCTAGGAAACACATTTTAACTTATTTGCAACTGGAAAATCACTCCCACAGGAATTTCAGTTGTTAACATTACAGACATCTTCAAAAATACAATCTCAAAAGATTATTCTTCCACAGATCTGGAGAAAATTGATCAGGTGGAATGATACTTAAATTCTTCATTTTTCTAAAAATGTGTTTATGATAAAAATTGAATTGAGGTTTTTTTTTTAATTAACTTAGGAAATAGTTTCTGTATTTATGTGATTTCTGGTGTCATGTGAAGATGAAATTTCTATAGCCCATTGTAAAAGTTAACCACATTTTAAACATGTGGCTAGATTTCTGTGTAACTCAATAAATGATGATTACTATTATTTAGGGGAAAAAAGGTAGTGAAGGAGAAATAAGTAATAACATAGTTCGCTCAAAAATCCAGTGCCTTAATTCTAGCAGGAAATGAGTGGAAACTGATTTTCTTTGAAGTATCTGGGTTGAGTAGGGCACTGATGGCTCTCACCTGCAATCCTACTCAGCCAGTGGAAAGCCAAGGATCACAGTTTGAAGCCAGCTGTGGCAGAAAAGACCATGAGACTCTTATCTCCAAGAAACTACTTAGAAAAAGCCACAGTTGTAACTACTTTCAACGTGCCATATGTAACTGTAGCCTCTATTATTGATGATCTTCTTGTATCACTTTCCTGTGGTTGTACCTACACTTTCTCTGTATCTTATCTGAGTATATTGGAAACCGGGTATACTGGTATTAGAACTAGGAAATTGGAAGTGAATACCAAAATTGAGAGACACAGGGTAAAAAAAAGACAAACAACTACAAAAGCAATACTTGCAAAACTGTTTAGTGTAAATGAACTGAACAACTCATGGGGGGGGGGAGGGAAACAGGGAGGGGGAGGGGGAATGAGGGACGAGGTAACAAACAGTACAAGAAATGTATCCAATGCCTAATGTATGAAACTGTAACCTCTCTGTAATTCAGTTTGATTATATATATACAATATATATAGTATATATATATATATAGTTGATATATATATATATATATATATATATATCAACAACAAAAAAAGCCAGAAGTGGTGCTGTCGCTCAAGTGGTAGAGTGCTAGCCTTGAGCACAAAGGGGCTCAAGAACAGTGCCCAGGCCCTGAGTTAAAGCCCCAGGACTGGGGGGGAAAAAGAAAAGATCTGGATTGTCTACAATTTAGAAAATGTATAAACAAGTAACTACTGTATCCATTATTATTAACTCATTAGCCGTGAACTAATGCACACTGCTGCATATGTCTGCAGTGAATCACTGTCATGCATGCATAGAATCCCTTAGGTCCCACTGTTGCTGTTCAGGCCAATGCTAACAAGTTTCCTGGCGATTTTGAAAGCCAGCATTTTCCTTCCCACTCTGCTAGATCTCTTAAGTTTTTCACTGTGTAGAATTTTTAAAACAATTAATAGCAGCGATATAAGGCTTAGTACCATTTAATGATGTTACCACTATCCTTTTCCTTCTTAAGACCATACTGGTCAGCCATATTCAATCAATTCATTTGGGAACTAGTTCCAGGTGCTGTCCTGCCATATCTAAATACAAGTAATTGACTGCTTAATGTAGACACACAATCATAAGTGGTAAAACTAACTAGACAAAGATCATAGAGATCACTGTGGAAAATTACTCGCAATCAATTTGTGAAAACATTATCATAACTACAAAGATATATATATATATATATATAATTACAAACTAATCTTTTTTTGCTGCGGATGAAATCACAGCTATGATTGTATTTTAAAAATGTGTCTGTTCTAAGTCCAGGCTTCTAGGTTCTGTTTTGTTTTTCAATACTGGGGTTTCAACTCAGAGACTTGCACTAACTAGACCAGCTCTCTGCCACGTGAGCTATGCTCTTCACTGTTTTGGCTTCAGTTTATTTTTCAAATGGAGTCTTAGTTTTGCTCAGTCTCCTATCCCTTTAGCTCTGCCTCTTGCATAGCTAGGATTAAAGATATGAACCACTATTCAGGCTTGTGACAGAGGTAATGCTTGATAATGTTTTTCTTATGTTGGCCCATATGATGATCTTCTCAGTCACCTTTCCCACTATAGCTGGATTTAGAGATGTGTCCCATACCTGGCCTCTATGCTCTTACTTTTTCTGCTTTTACTCATATGCTTATTCTTCATTCTTCTTTAGTTTTTCTGTTGGTCTCTCTGTCAAGCAAACACAGGTTTCTTGTTAGCTCCTGTTGGTAAAGTTCTGACATTAAAGTGCATATTGTTTATGATGCACTTTATAAAATTATCTTCGGCTATTTCTGGTCCTATTTGCTATTTTCACAGTCAAGGTGCAGGCTGGAATGAGGAACTCTCCTCTAATTCATTAAAAAAAAAATCCTTGGAACTCGGCTCTGAGAGGTCTCTCGACATGAAGATGGATGTTTTGTGTGTTGTTGAAATGAGAGGAGCACACACATGGAAAATGCATGTCTAGTGTGTCTCAATGGATTTCCAAAAGTACAAAAGCCATCATTCATTCATCAAGTAGTAAACAGATGTGCAACTGTACCGGATACTGAAAATATTGCATTAAATCAAACAGAAATCCAAGTTTTCATATAGCTGAGCATCTGGTGATGAACATAGACACTAATAACCATGTAAACATGACAAGATTGTATAGAAGAATTTGGTGAGTGTATTAGGGAGCCTAGGTGAGGCCTTGGTGGGCAGGAAGCATGTTGCTAGGGAAGTAGCTCAACCTGGCTGAAGCAGACAAAGCTTCTATGTTTCTAATTGTGGCACTGCAAGTTCGGTGTTAAGGAATAAGTGGTATTTTCTTCTTGTTAAGAAAGAAAATCAAGGCAAAAATATTAAGAAACAAAAAACCCTGAGCTCCTTTTATAATCTAGTAGCTTTAGAATTTGGAAATATTTGGTTTAGAATGTGTTTAGTGAGAAGTCATTGGAGTTGAGTCTTATAAGCACCTGCACTAAATCACCTGGTACATTTATTCAAAATTTAGCTCTCTCAGCTGTATCCAAATTTGTATTATCAGCATCTCTGGAAGGTGAACTCCTGCTCCCCCCATAATTAAGCACCTCATCAGTGATTTTCCCACATGGAAATGTGTAAATGACTTAAACAGGCTGAAGCCACAGGGCCTTATTCCAGGCCCTATACTTTTGGAAGTCTTACACTGCTGGATAAGGCAGTGGGCTACCTGGGAATTATTGAGACAGAATTTAGAGCCATGGGCTCCACAGCTGAGGAAGAGGAGGACGAAGGAAAGCTCGAGGGACACAGAGGAATCGGGCTCCTGGTCAGCCTTGACTAACCACAAAAAGAGATCTGGAGCTTAACCAGTGAAATCCCTTACAGAAACAAAATGGCCAGTGCTTCCTACAACTATGTCAGGCAGTCACTGGATAGGTGCTGTCCAATGAAGGATAGCACCTCAGCCTAGCAGCTTTCTGGAGCCAAGGTAAAGGCTAGAAAGGTCTTCAGCACCCTTGCAGCAGGGCTTGCAAGTCTTTCCTAAGTGGAATCACTAGGTGGTACATCCTGAGCTGCACCACGTCCTATCCCTCAGTCCTCTTGAGCTGTTCTGTGGAGTGCAAATTGATAAGGTCAGTGGAAGATGGCCACTTGTGGTCCATGGTCTGGATTCCCAGGGCTATAGAATTCCCTACTCAGACCATCTACCCACAGGTACTGAACTGGCCTTTTCCCCAGAGAAGACCACACACTCACACGGTGAGAGCTACAGGGGTAGCCCAACTTTGTCATGAAGCCTGTGCTCAAGGCCACTCAGAGACCTGAACTGGAAAGAGAACTACCAGGTAGCCTGCCAGACAAGGAGTCTAGAACTTTTTGCTTCAGACTGGACTTATAACTTAATATTTAGACAAATAGCATATGGTTCTCCTTTTGTACTTTCGCCCCAAGTTCTACAAATACCTGCAGAGCTGCACAAATGAGTTTCCTGTGATAAAAGGAAAAGGACAGGTTTGAAATTCTTTCTGTCATTGGCACCTTTTAAGTTGTCCTTAGGAAGAAAAAAAAATTACTCTCATAGGGACGGCTTGCTTGGAAGGAGTCATCTATTAAGTGAATTGGTGCAGGCTTGCTGGTCTTGCTTACCAACTTAAAACAAAGGTATTTGCCTTCTGAATTTAATTATGCTGCTTTTATTGACATGATGAGCTTTTGTGTCTGTCAGGATGGAGGACAAGATCTCCATCAGTGCCTATTTAAATATCCTTATTATACAGCAAAAACTACGCCCACGTTTAGGGAGAGTTTCAGGTTATAACATCACCTGCATAAAGAAATAAGAAAAGTAAGAACCCCTAAAGAGTATTTCCTCTTCAGAGTCCAAGGTGTTGCATTGAGAAACCAGTGGTGATTCAGAGGAAAGAAACATTTCAGAAGGGAAATGACCTCTTTTCATTTTTTTTGGCCAGTCCTGGGCCTTGGACTCAGAGCCTGAGCACTGTCCCTGGCTTCTTCCCGCTCAAGGCTAGCACTCTGCCACTTGAGCCACAGCGCCGCTTCTGGCCGTTTTCTGTATATGTGGTGCTGGGGAATCGAACCTAGGGCTTCGTGTATCCGAGGCAGGCACTCTTGCCACTAGGCTATATCCCCAGCCCTCTTTTCATTTTTTAATGGTGGTAATTTACAGTTTGTTTACTTAGATCTTAATTTATTATTAGGATAAATCTGCTGTTAGTACATTTTAAAAGCAAAACATAAACTAAATACAGAGAAGCATAAAAAATTTAAGTTCTCTAAAATCCTACCACCAAGCCATCTGCAATTAATATTTTAGTGGCTTGGCTGCACTTGAAAATATGCATATATAGAAATATGTGCAATGTTTTGTAAAACAGTATCATCTCTTTTTATTCAAAAAGGTTACAGGCATCTTTTCATATAAACACATTATACTTTAATTGGCATAGTTTTCCAATTTAAGCTGCAATGTAGTTTTTCTTAATTATTGTCTTGTCTAAGAGCTTCAGAAAAAAAAAAAATTCTGTACCCTAATAGAATTTGTGTAAGTTCCAGTTAACAAGCATCAAGGAAAATAAAACTGTTAGAAAATTTGGTTTCCTAAGTATCTTAATTTATAAAGACATTGGATATTTATTGAAATTTAATTATCATCTAATTTTATTACTTATTATTTATTACTATTTTATTTTATTATGTGCAATATATAGTATGAGAACTCAGGCAAATTCAGTTTTTTCTGTTGTTTTTTTTTTTTAAATTTACCTTTATGCTTATTTTACTGGCTCGAAAATATTAGTAATACTTCTTTTTGAAGTGAAAAAAACTTATTTGGGTGCAAGGAAATCTTGCTGACTCATCATATTGAATTTGTCAGTGAAGAAACCACTTAAGACCTGAAACAATTTAAGTAATGTGCTCATCCACAGATGGTAGTACTTGATCTTCATAATGAAGAAAGTAAAACATGTTCTATCCTCAAAGCTTTCACAAGCCATTGCTCTGTCATTATCTTAGAACCAGGAAAGTATCTCTTAAAATCATTTCATGGAGTAAACGAATCCGTAGATTACAACAACTTTGTACAGCTTAAAGTTACTTGTGATCTTGTTTGTGAAACACATTATTTCCTCATTACAGGATAATAACTTCAGTGGAAAAAGTTAAATTCTTAGTATAAGGTAACATTTATTATTAGTTTTGTCGCAGTTCTGTCTATCTTTGCAGACACAAGTGTGGATAGAACAGTCATGCTTACTTATCTCTGAATCATGTGATCTTCTCTCCTTTACATTTTTTTGTTGTAAACATTAATTAGCATGCTGAATTTCTCTATAATAAAAAATGTTCATTCTAATCCAGTAAATACTGTGCTGGGCTTATACTCAGCACTTTAAAGACAGTCTCGCTCAATTCTCACAGTAATTTAATAAATTATTCAACAACTAGGCAGTAATAAGTGACAGAGTTGGGTTTCAACCCAGCCAGTCTGGTCCCAAGCCTCATTCATTATGCCAACATTCCACAAATAAATTTAGAGTTTAGTTTTGAAACACAGAGTTTGAAATGACAGAGTTTCTAAGACCCATAGATGATTCTTTCCCTTAATTTTCACCATTTATCCTAATGAATTAGAATGAAATCTGAGACACCTGGTGTTGAGTAATCGACTTCCCTAGATTACAAATATGGGTAGTTCCATGGGTGCTAGTAATGTGGTACATGTGGTATGAAATGTGGAGGAACTTTTGATAGAGCTTGACAAGTTCAGCTAAAGACATAAATTTCCAAAGGAAATTCTAAGTGGTTCTAACTTCCTCTACACCTTACTCATTATATAAATATATGTGTGTATGTGTGGGTGGGGCATGTGCACATATATATGCATATGTGTCTGTTATACAATAAAACACTAAAGTCCCATTAAGCACCAAGTAATTCTTCAAATTATTACAAGATTCTTATAAAAATGTTATTAGACAGACAGGAAAAGTTTTGCTATGTCAGATAAGAACAAAAAAGAGAAAAGGCAACTAGAAGGGAGAAGTAACATACTAACCTGGGAGAAGAAAATGCAAATTAAAAATGGAAAAAGAGCTGGGTTCTGGTGGCTTACATATGTAATTCTAGCTACTCAGGAGGCTGAGATCTGAGGAACATGGTTCAAAGTCAGCCCAAGCAGGAATCTCCATGAGACTCTTCTCTCAAATAAACTACACACACACAAAAAAGCCAGAAGTGGCACTGTGGCTCAAATGGTAGATAGCTCGTCTTGAGCAAAAGAAGGTCAGGAACAGTGCCCAGGCCCAGAATTCAAGCTCTAGGACTAGCAATAAAGAAAAAGAAAAAAGAAAAGAAAGAAAACACCACCATTATTCTTGGAGATATAAAAGCATTATGACTATTTTAAGAAATAGAATAAAATAGAAGGGACAGAGAATAGGCATGGCTTTCATACTGACATATTTTGAAAGAAAGGATAAACATAATTGGGTAGCCAAAAAGGAAGGTTAAGGAAACAGTCAAAAAGTAAAAGCAAAGAATAAAACATATGAAAGTAATTGATTAAGAAAAGAATCCAGAAATGCTTCACCAGGATGCCAGAAATACTTCACCAGGATATCAGAAATAAAGGACACAATAAAACAAAGAGCACAAAAGTTATCAAAAGAGTTTCATGGTTATTTCCAAGAGCTGAAGAACATTAATTTTCAATTTGGAAGAGCCCATAAAATGTCTATAAAATGGAAGAAAAAAAAAAACCTAGCCCCAAACACTTATAAAATGGAATATAAAAAAGGATGTCAAGAGATTTTGTAAATGGAGAGTGGGTCACAAAGAGAGGAAGACAGAAAGAGAAAAAAAGATTAAAAGAGAGGGAAAGGAAGGAAGAAATATAAAGGAAAGAGGGAGAGGAGGAAGAAAGAAAGGAAGGAGGAAGGAAGGAAGGAAGGAAGGAAGGAAGGAAGGAAGGAAGGAAGGAAGGAAAGAAGGAAGGAAATTAACCTCCACAGGAATCATAAACGCCTTAATTATTGAATGAGTCCATTTTTCTGATATGCAATTCTCACAAAGTTTACCCCCCCCCCCACCAATGCCCTTACAAAGTTCTCTAAAGAATCTCTCCTCTAATACATGAGGAAGGCAGGAACCTGGAAGAGGCATTTTCAAGAAAGAGAATACATTAGACAGGAAAAGGACATTTTGAGCCTGACAGAAAGTGGGAATTTTCATGTTGATGACTATACTCTATGCTACTACTGCAGATTAAGGACCAATAGAATGTACATAAAAATAAAATCAAAGTGTATTTGATGCATCTGAATATATTTAGAAGTCCTTGATAATCTTAAGGGAATATTTATTGGTTCTTGACTTCATCAGCATCTAGAAGTATAAAGTTCCATTAAAATTTTAAATGACTTCAATGCATAGCTTCATATAAAGCACAGCAAGAGATATAACAGATGATAAAATTAAAAAATAGCATGACAATAGGACCAGAATGTGTTCCAGATGGAAAACTCCGTAAATCTTATTTGTCACGTTTGACTCTGAAAGGTTAGGATGACTTTCAAAAATCAAATTCATTTTCAGCATCATCTCTGCCAAAAATTCCAAAACAATGCGCTCTAGCTCTGAATGAATTCCAACAGAGTGCCAAGCATGCTTTGGGCAGTGTTAGCATTGTTAGAATAAATTTACATGAGAGTTGGAGAATGATGAAAAAGCATGTGAGTAGGTTAGGATATCTCTGCTTGTTTAAGATATTGCCTTACAAATTTGTAACAGATTACATAGAAATAATGGAATGCATTATACATTGCATTGTACAATGCATTAATACATTAATTTCTGTTAGTTGAAGGCTAACATGATTAAAAATAAAGTTCCCTACACTTTTCTAATTCACACAACACACTAAAGAAGTTACATGTAAGAGCTTCAGTTCATATGACCATCATTTCATTTCTTCAGTTTTTTAAGTAGAAAGAAAAAGGAGACCTGATTGAAACTAAATCTAAGAAAGAAAATCAAAGAGACATTTTTATATTAAGACACTAGATATGCCAGAACAGTTGTTAAGTTGTACAAGTCATAATTATTTCTTCAATTATCTAACACCAATTATCTAACTAAGAAGAAATTGATAGCACTGATACTCATCACATCAGAGGTATTAGAAAATAATTAAAACACTGTGTTTTCTTAAAACTGAGGAGATCATGGTAGCTTCTTTGAATCATTAAGAAAGTGGGTTATTTATTTATATTTGCTCTTGTAAGGGCTAACCTGAGAACCTGAGTAACTAAATATAAGTTTTAGTGTTAAAATTATAAGAGCTTCTAAACTCTGGTGATGACTCCATGCTAGAAGGCTGCACCCCTACCCATGAGACTAGTTTCCTGCAGTTTGACATTTAAAAATATAGGGAGCCTCTGTTCCCTTCTGTATCTAGGTAGCAACCATGGCAATGGACAGTAAAAAATGATCATAGTCACAGACTATAGAAATAACCATAATAGTAGTAGAAATGCCATGGTAACTGTTGGGTTGGTTTACTTATGATTGAGTACTAGATTGATTTAGCCTGCTTAGTGGTAATGGGAAAACATGGTGGCAATTGTTAAAGTTGGTACTAGATCAGCCTGACCACAGAATTCTGCTTCTGTTAACGGCTTGCTTAATCCATTTGTGACTTGCTCTTCCCCCTGCATTAACCCCCTGCATCAGTGCTACATGGCCACCTGTTGTCAGTTCCTGATACTAAGGCCAGTTCCCGTTATCAAAGCCAAAATAGGTTAACTGATAGGGTAGATAGCAAGTAGAAATAGGACAAGACTTGCTTGATAAATGCCATCCACTCAAGTATCCGCCAAGTTGGAAATACCCTGCCCCTGTTGTAATCACAATAAAAACCCTGCCTATCTGAGGGTTGGGGCTCTCAATCCAGATCCACTGTGTCCGTGAAGGTTGAGAGTTCAGTCTTGAGCTTGCAATAAAAGACTCTTGTGCTTTTGCCCCAGAATCGGCTCCTTGGTGGTCTTTGGGGACCCGAAATCTTGGCATAACACTCTACATTATAGTTGTGAGTTTAGTACCTAAACACATTTCATTAAGGCAAGTATTTAATGACATATTACATAATCAACACAGATCTTTGCCAGTCTAAGGCAGTTCGAATTCAGGGATACAGAGTGTTTTAGATTCACTAACAAAGCACTGAAACATCACACATTGTCCTAAAGGTACCTATTAACCAAACTGCTTCATATGTTACAGAAATATCACACCTTTGTTGTCCTTATAGAATTTCTAAATAAAGCAAAAATGAAAAAGGAGAAACAGTTATGCGTGCCCATACTTGTAATCCCAGCTACTCAGGAAGTAGAGGCAAGAGAATCATGACTTTAAGCCCAGCCTGGAAGAAGTTAGTTGGGCCCTATGTCATGAGCAAAAGAAAAGCGAAGGACTGCGTATTCACCAAGTGGTAGAATCCTTGTCTAGCAAGTGCCATGAAAGAAAAGGACAAAGGGAAGGGGGAGGAGGGGTGGTGGAGGAGGAGAAGGAGGAGAAGAAGGAGAAGGAAGAAAAAGAAGAAGAGGAGGAGGAAAGACAGGAGGAGGAGGGAGAACTGCTATATACAAGCAGCAAATTGCTTCTCTGCACAGTACTTCTAAGATAAATCTAGAGAAAGACTATATATAAGTCTTCTTTTCATTGTTTTTTAAAATTTTTTATTATCAAACTGAATTACAGAGAGGCTACAGCTTCATACATTAGGGATTGGATACATTTCTTGTATATATAAGTCTTTAAAAAGTAATATTTCTGCATAAAAATTTTGAGGAAGAAGTGCTCATTATTTGGCTTTCTCTAAAATAAAACATTTCAAAAATGCAGGGAGTCAATGCAGACATCCACAATTTTTGTTCCCAGGTAACAATATTGGGGTTTGGGCAATTGCAGGGAACTGTTTCTGAGTTTAAAAGCGCCCCCATGTGGAAATAAACACATAATATTATCCCATTTGTTTAGTATGAACCTCCAGTACCCTGACATTTATGAAGATATCTCATGAAAGCTGTCCAATTAATCACAGCAATAAAATTGTAATATGTTAACCACTCTTCTTCATTTTATGGCACTGTAATAGATACAAGCCTAATGTATAAACAAACATCATTTTTTGGTATCACCGTATCCTAAAGCTTAGTATAGTTTTCTGTTACAGCAGAGATAAATATGTTTCAAACAAAACTTACAATAAAGTAGTCATACAAGACAAATTCAGAAGTAACATTAATTCCTCCTCTTCCTCCACCCCCTGTCCTCTTTCTCCTTTTCCTTCACATTCAGTAATCAGTAGTCCAATTCCATTGATTGCTTTTCTGAAATTTTACTCTACTCCAGGTCTACTCCATTTTGCTTCCTTTGTACAGACTGAGTCTTCTCTGGCTGTTTGCAAATACCCCCAGGTTGGTCTAGTCTGACCTAGTGTTCTCTGCTTGCATAGATATCCTAAGGATGGAAATCTGTTAACATTATTGCAGGTCTTTACGAAATAGAGAAAGTAGCATTTCTAATTTGGTGGATTGATAAATGTGATGCACCTTTTTACCAGAACATAGATGTGAACAACACACAATATTGCAAAGCAAACATTTGAGGACTCTGAATAACAGTGAAAGGCATTTTTCTCAGCACTAATTAAAGTTGTTCATATTTTATTTGGAAAGAAGCTTAGGTATCTCTTGCTGACAATTCAGAGTGCATATTCTGTGAGACATTCAGTTTTAAACTTGTTTTTGTAATCAAAGCTAGCAATAATTAGTTTTAAATGTGTTGTGAAGATCGAAATGAGTAATGAAGAAATAGAAATTTGGCTCCATGGCAAGAATATAAAATTTTTTTCTTATTGTACTTACTTTTTTTCTGCCCTCTGTTTCTCAGTTAATTTATCATTATTATATAATTATGGAAATAAAATAACTTCCAGCAAATTGGATCCATAATATAAACTGTTATTAATGTGAGACATTTCATAAGAATGAGTCTGAAGAGCTCTCATGTTAATATTCCATTACTGCATAGCTGGTGTGATTATTCCACAGCTTAACTAGTGGTGCTCTTCTTATGATTTCAATGGAAAAAAATAGGCTGAATTTAAGTGGGATTTTTTGACCTTTCATATATAGGAAAAGTTTCACCTAACAAATTTAGTTGCTTCCTGTTTTATGAGATAAATGTTGGGAATTAAGAACTTTTTACTGTATAGAAAACGAATAGTTTGTATTTAAAATGCAGATCCTAAAACACGAATTGTATCAATCTATAGAGAAATCTAGTTCATTTGTCCATCATGTAGATTTGAAAATATTGACATAAAAAAGAAACCGTTCACGTCTTAAAATTATTGGTTGTTGCAACTCCAACTAAGGATGTGACATTGGTAGAATTAAGTCTTGGACATCTAAGCACACACCGTTGTTTACCCACTGTGTGGCCTCAACGCAACAAGGTATTTTTTAAAGATTAGTTACAATGCATTAAGGATCTCCCAAGGAAGGGAAGAATTTAAAAGGCAGGATCCAAGGAAGTGGAGGTGTGGCTCAAATGACAAAGCCATTAGGCAGAAAAGCTGAAGGCTTTGGGCCCTGAGTTCAATCCTAGTGCTAGCGTGTGCATACACATGCATGTGCACACACAGACACACCTACACACACGCGCACACACACACACACACACACACTCACAGAGTATAAGGCATGATCCAGGAGAATAATAGGAAAAGTAAGGCTTACCTCTAGAGCAACTTTCTTTCATGTGCAACTATTAGCTTTGAGAGCCACAGTAACTATGCAACCTTTGTTTCCTGAAGTTTGTCTAAAGAGGAAAAGAAATTAATTCCAGGACTTGACAAAGAGGAAAGCCAGTAGAACTTCAGGCTTTATGGTCTAGAAGCTCAGTCCCCAGGAAAATGAATTAGCTCTGCTCCTTTTAAAGTACAAACCTCATCTGTTGACGGCATTTCTTCTCTGGTATTTATTCCTTCTTCCACTGCTAATCCCCCCATCACCTCTAAGAAGATTGCTACTTTCTACTTTTCTCCTATTATATCCCAGTTGCTGGTCTAAATGGCGTTGTGATCATATTTCCCTAAAGACAAGTTAGAATTTCAGGGGTTAGAGACAATTTTAATTTGCTCCAATAGAATGAATTTTGATGATTCTAACAGATTTACATCTATAAAATTCTAGAATAGAAAGTGAAATTAGTGCCATACAGTGCAGCCTTTCCCAATGGTTCTTGTGTATATAAGCATATATTTATGCGTTACAAAAGCTAAATCAAAATACTAAGTTCAGTTTTGTGTTTACAAATTTCTTTTTTTCTAGTTGCCAACTTTTTATTTTATTAGTTAAGATGCGCAAACTACAATTTACTATTATCATTTCACAAACATAATATAATCCAGTTTTACAATAAAACCCTATTTTTAAAAATTCAATAGATTTAGTATTGTAAACAACTCATTCTATTGTAGTTATTTAATTTACTTTTTGCTACTTTGACACTGATCAAATGCTAAACTGCTATTTGGAAACAACCATGTAATTTTCTTAAATAGATGTATGTTCAATTATTCGTAAGGTTGAAAGGCATCAGAAAGAAGACACTGCCCCATTCATAAGGAAATGGAAGGACTTGGAAAAAATCATACTAAGTGAAGTGAGCCAGACCCAAAGAAACATAGACGCAATTGTTTCCCTCATGGGAAACAATTAGTTTATGATTAGGTTAGTCATAGCAGAAGATCACAATAGCCCAATAGCTATGTCCTTATGAACATGTAAGATGATGCTAAATGAAATGAACTCCACGTTATGGAAATAAGTGGTATATCATTGTTGTAATTATTTTCAACATGCCACCCATGTGAAACAGTACCCTTTTTGTTTTCTGTTTTTTGGGTTGTTGTTTTTTGTTGTTGTTGTTGTTTTGCCAGTCCTGGGCCTTGGACTCAGGGCCTGAGTACAGAACATGGCTTCTTTTTGCTCAAGGCTAGCACTCTGCCACTTGAGCCACAGCGCTACTTCTGGGCATTTTCTATATATGTGGTGCTAGGGAATCAAACCCAGGGTTTCATGTATACCAGGCAAGCAGTCTTGCCACTAGGCCATATTCCCAGGCCCTTGTTTTCTTTTTTTTTTTGTCTTATATTTCCTTCCCGTGATTTTACCCCTGCTATCACTATATCTGATCTTAGTACCCTGAATACTGTATATATGTGTATTAGAACTAGGGAGGGGAAAAGGAATACCAAAATTGAGAGACAAAGGATAAAAAGACAAACCATTCCTAAAGCAACACTTACCAAGCCATTTGGTTTAAACAACTGTACAACTCAGGGGAGGGAGAGGGAGAGGCGGAGAGGGGAGGTAGGGGAAAATGAAGGAGGAGGTAACAAGTTGGATAAGAAATGTACTCATTGCCTTACATATGAAACTGTAACCCCTCTGTACTTCACTTTGACAATAAAGAAAAAAACCTTCATATTGTCACCAAACATTATATGATACTTTATGTACATGCTAAGCTATCAAAAAGGGTAGGTTTAGCCACTTGAGTTTATGCTGATGTTACTCTCTGCAGGTGGGATTATGTATTTAAATAAATAAACAAGCACATAACACTTTTAGAAGATTTAAGTGGACCTGCTTTGTTATTTAGACTAATCTTTCTTATGTAAAATCACCCAGAAATGGCTGCAATTACATCTGCAAAATGACTTCAGAGCAACATTGACATTCATGTTAGATGAATATAATTGGGTTTGTAGACCAGCAAATTTTATGTATCATAACACTAATGTGTATGACTGGAGGTATGGATCAATTGGAAGAACACTTGTCATGCAATGCTGAGCCATGAGATCAAACTCCAGTACTACCAAAGCAAAGTTCTCTTTTAAGATTGAGTGTACAAACAAGAAATGTATGCAATGCCTAACGTATGAAACTGTAACCTCTCTGTACATCAGTTTGACAATAATATATATAGAGAGAGACAGATAGATAGATAGATAGATAGATAGATAGATAGATAGATAGATAGATAGATAGATAGATTGAGTGTGATGGCTCATGCCTGTAAGCCCAGCTTCTCAGGAGGTGGAGATCTGGAGGACTGAGTTTTTAAGGCAGCCCATACAAAAAGTTAACAAGAGGTCATCTCATCATGAGGTGAGGAGATGATGTACCATTACAACAGTAGTGGTACATGCCTGCTATCCCAAATATGCAGAAAGTTTTGTATAGAAGGATTGTGTGCCTGAAAAATAATGAAATCATCAAAAAGCTGGGGGCATAGGTAAGTGATGAAGTTCCTTGCCTAGCAAGTACACGGTTGGTATTTAGATTCTAGTACTTCTTCTCAAAAGATGCTTACATACATCTTTTTGTAAAGTGTAGAGCATATAATAGTTTTGTAATAAAGGAAACAGTACATATACGACTGAAGACTTTTCCACAAAGCTTGAAGTGGATATGTCTGAAAATATTATAGAAGATCTATTTTCCTTTCTTTGACCTTCATTCATATTTGGTCTATTCTCCTTGGGTTTGGCCTATGAAAGACCTGAGGTATAGGATGCATGTGGTCTTTGCATGGTAGGTGGGAATTGGCATTGTTTCCAACAATAATTTTCATTTCCATGAATAATATGTCCCATCCCGAGGACATGAAGCCCAAGAGTCCCATCCTCATCTAATATAGTGAAGTAACTGCTCTGAATTCTGAAATTTAGATAAATAAAAAGACGTTCTGATGATTGATGATGCACACGTTACTTTTTAGGCACTGTGTCTTAGTGTTTATAGTAACATAGGGATAACATAGTTCCTCACAGTTTGAAGTTCTTTGCCTTTGTTGATATAAGCTATTTTCATGGCAGAGTACATTGCATTAATGTCAATGTGTTTGTAATCTTGGTATGCTCTGTAATCTTGTGTTGTTTCTGTCATGTTCTAAAGAGTTCAGTAGGAAGATTTTATACTACTCTGCCTATCTACAGTGATTCATGTCAGAAAAGTCTATCTTCTGTCTCTTTTCATAAGAAAAAAAGAAATTAGCTAGTCAACCAGTAATTTTCTGTGACTTCTTTTCAATAAAGAACCTAGGAAAACACATCAGTGTTCTGAAAACATATTTACTTCAGTTAATTTTTTAAGTAGAAAAAATGCCAGACTCCTTATTGAATCACTCTGTAAAAGAAACCTGTCAAAATATAATGAAAAGCTAAATCACATTTAAAAGAATGAGCTTCTTGAATGCAGAAGGAAGATGCTCAATAGAAAGTAATACTGCATGCTCACTTATTTTTCATTCAGTAATTCTTAGAAAGGAACCATTTTTCTCCTTACATCAACATTTTAGGCTATTCTTCTACTTCCTCCTTTATAAATTTTAACAAAACTAAATAGATTTTTTGTCTTGTATTCAATTACTTCCTTAAAATTATTACTTTTTAAGGAAAGACTTTCACACACTTGACCTCAAAGCAATTGTGGAAGGAAATTATTTATATTCAATTGGAATATTGGTCCTTTCAATCTGAAAGACTTGAGTGGAGCTTCCTGCCTATGAAAGACAGAATGAGATGTGAGAAATATGAGATTTGACTCTATCTCACATATATAATGAATATATATTTAGCTTATGCTTTTAAAAGAATTTTAACCTTTTAAAATCAAGTTCGCTAAGCAAAATGAACTCCAAGATAAGAAAACAAGTGGTTTTTCATTGTTGTTGCTATTTCTAATGTATTTTAATGCATAATAAACTATTGGCATACACATTTTTTAAAGGCTTTTAAAGGCTTTAATGAGAAATTATTTCTTTTTATTGTGTTTTCTGTCCTTATGTTTCATCCCCTGTTGTCACTGTTTTTGATTTTGCTACCCTGGGTATTTATCTGAATTAGGGAAGGGAAGAGGAACATCAAAATGGTGAGACAAAGGATAAAAGGCGAACCAATGCAACAGTGATACTCACAAAACAATATGTTGGCAATTAACTGTACAACTCGGGGTGGGGGTGGAGATTGGGGAGGAGGGAGAAAAATGAAGGAGGTAAACAAGTTTCACAAGAAATGTACTCACTACCAGACATATGTAACTGTAAGCCCTCTGTACATCACCTTGACACAAAAATTAAATTTTAAAAAATTCAGTTCAATTTTCCAAAATATTTAGATTATTTCTTTCTTTTTACACTTTTGCATTAGCATAATGTGAAGAAGGTACTCTATGGTAATTCCAAAAATGCATAGAGTGTTCTTTGAACAAGTTTATCCTTCTATTATATTCCTACAATATCCTCCCTTTCCAACAATGTTGTGTTATGCTGTACTGATTTCCCATATGTTTGTATATGTATGTCAATGCTTCCTACCATTAGTATTCTTTCCTTTTTCACCCTCTCCCTTGATTCCCTATGTATTTATATTCATATTTCATCATCATCATCATCTTCCCTGACTCTATAAATTGTATAACTCTTCATTCTAGGACAAACTTACATATCAGAAGATGTCTATTTTGGAATGCTTTCTTGCAGAGGTAAGAATCTCTGTCTTTCATATACAGTTAACATTTTTTATCCAGGTATCGGTAGGTCACATTGATAACCCTGGCAATTCAGGAGACTGAGATTTGGAATACCTGCAAAACAAAAATACCAAGCAAAAAGCAGAGCTATAAGATATGTCTCAAGTGGTGGTGAGCAAACCAAACAAGCTCAAGGTCTTGATTTCAAATTCCACTAACAGCAAATAAAGAGATAATTAAATTATTTTAAGTCATGGGAATTTACTTAATAAAAAGTAAAGATGGGCTCATATTAATATAAATGACCAATAATGGTAGAATTTGGAATAAAACTCTCTCTTCTCACTTTCACTAGTGGTCTTACCACGAAGCAATGATTTCATCTGTTATAGAATTCACTGAGGTTTACACAAGTCAAATGGTGAGCCTGCAATCCTCAATTTGGCTTCTTACCCTAAGGATAGTCTGGTTTGATGAGGGCAAGAAATAGAAGAAGAAGAGAAATACAGCATGATAAGTTTATCATCAAGAGTATAGTCTAGGTGAAAGGAGAGCCTGATATAGAAACAAAGAAGACAGCTATAATAGCATGACTGCTATTATTGTTGTCTATTTCTTCTCACTGTTTTCTCTGATAATCAAAATTCTATTTTGGGGATAGATTTTTCCAGGAGGCCATGAGATTACTCCTGTGTCTCAAGAAAAGCCAAACAAGGCAAAGAACAAAACAATAGGTTCCATAATGACCCTATGAGCCAGAGCAGACACATCTGTCATTGTGTGGAATTGACATTGATGGTTGTTCCTACAGGCTACCCTTCCACTTAGATTTCTAAATTTGAAGGACATGAATATGGGATTTCTGAAAATCATTTGAGAAGCTAAGATGGGAGAGAGGCAAAATGGATGCCTTAAGATCTAGTTTTGCCTGAAATCTGCTGTACCTAATTTGCAAGTGAAAACAATCCTGATTTATTTAGACAATAACATGGCCTTATAATAAACTATTGGTATACACATTTTTAAAGGCTTTAATTAAAAAAAAGATTTTTACTAAATAGTCAAGTTTCAATTTTGTGTTCATAAGTTAATACATTCTGGAGTCTTTCATTGCATTGCTGATTACATAAAAACATTTTTAAAAAGGAAGTTTCTGAAATAGACTATTAGGCTTCAGGGATAGTTTAAATAACAGAATGGTTTATGGTAAATTCTGAGGCCATCAGTCTGGTATTCTCTAAAATACATGAAGGAAATGAGGTAGATTAGCAGCCAGTAAAGAGGGAGTGGAGTCTCATTTAAAACTCATTATAAAACTTACCTATTAACAATTTAGGACACCAGCAAATTCTAAGAGTGTCTTAACAGACTATGAAATGAAAGAGAATTTCTGAAGTGTTCCGCTCCCAGCATAAAGCTGCCTGAGCTAGACAAGTTCACTTTTTAGTATTTGATTTAAAAATCCTGAG
The DNA here is from genome assembly GCF_023159225.1 of Perognathus longimembris pacificus. NCBI lineage: Eukaryota > Metazoa > Chordata > Mammalia > Rodentia > Heteromyidae > Perognathus > Perognathus longimembris. Next base: position 38,828,912 of record NC_063176.1, read on the forward strand.
CAGAGCAGTCAAACCTTAAGATGCAAATTAATTTTTAAAGAAACGGGAGAGATGCACGTTTTCATTGAATTTCCTGTGCATAAAGAGCTTGTTGTTTCATAGCATCAATTTCATTTTCAGTGGCTTGGGTATTAGTTTTTGCCTTCTTTTCCTTCTTCTGATTTTTCCCCCTATTTTCTGCAGTTTGTTTAAAGAATCACCTCTGCTGTGTTCAGATATTATCTGAAGGACTAGCAGGATCCGAGCTTCCATTTAAAAGAAATCAGATAGTCACAAATAAGACCAAATGAAATAGTGTACAGGGACAGGCGTTGACCAGAGAACAGAAGTGAACGCCTTAATGAAGGCATTGTCCTCAAAAACAACCTGTCTATGTAATCGCGTGAGTTTGCACTTCAACTCACAATTCCAGATTTCTTACTTTAAGAATCCTCAGTGAATCTAAGTTGAAAATTAAACCTCTTATCCCTTGACCAACCAAAGCATGTTCTGATGTTCCTGCAGCTCTTACCAGCTTTATGTTTTAACTTCTAAGTCAACTCTTACTGTATGAATATTTGGGTCACCCAATCAGTATTCAGATGGTTGAATTCTGACCCTCCAAAAAGTGGTTTTAGGATACAGTTCTTTGGGGGAAGTAGCTAAATCATGAGAGCGTGCTCAAGAATGGGAATGTTTCTAATTTTTTTTAAGTAGCTGAAGAGCAGTCATTCACCTTTTCTATGCGGTTACAGAGAGAAGACAGCCACCTATGACCCAGGAGCAGGTGGTGAAGGTGAGTCTCTCACCTCAGGATGGTCAGGAAGCAATAAAGACAGAAATCGTCTAGGAATGCCCTTGAGAGACACAACCCCAAAGGCCCATTCTCTCCAACTAGGCCTTCCCTTCTTTTATTGTCCTTGAAATGATGATCACTGACCTGAGTAGAATCCTCATGGTCCAGTCACCTGTCACTGGCCAACCTTGGAAAACTGCTGCCTGGCAACCAAGCATTCAACACATGAGCCTCTGAGGAACATTCCAGATTTAAGCCCTCACATGTCTCCAGGTATCTTGGTATAAACTTGGATTAACTTAAGAAAAATTAATTTTTGTTATTTATAAGGTATGTAAACTTTTTAAGACATGATTTTAAAAAAGACTATAAAATATTACTAACTTTGCTAATGCTGTAATGAATTCCCATTTTTATTTCCCTGAGAGATCCAGCAGCTCACTCATGGTAGACAGCTGTTGGATAGCCAATGCTTTTTCTGTTAATAACACAAAGATGCATAAAGGATGTGCAAAGGGAAGGACAGTAGAAGGGAAACTGGCATTCGAAATTGATTTCAACTAATTTTGAAAGGGAAAGTATAACCAATGACGATGAGATTATCAAATACGGGACCCAATGTAACATTGTCAACAAAGGAGTTAGAAGATGAGAGTTTACAGCAGGTGAAGGGAGCTCAGGACTCAGGGCTGTTCTTCTGGGCTTGGGTAAAATCAGACCGAGCCCATGCTCAGTAACCACCACTATGGCTACTGGGATCTAGACAATGAGTCTGAGAAGCTCCAAAGTGTTAAGATTACAGCAAGTGATGGAAATCTGGCCAAAAAGTGCGGAATAACTGGTGCAGAGAATTTGCATTACGCATTTTTAGAGTCAATTCCACTTGTTTTCACTCTTTTTTTTTTTTTTTGGCCAGTCCTGAGCCTTGAACACAGAGCACTGTCCCTGAGTCCTTTTGCTCAAGGCTAGACATCTACCACTTGAGCCACAGCACCACTTTCAGCCTTTTCTGTTTATGTGGTACTGAGGAATCGAACCCACTGATTCATGCATGGTAGGCTGCACTTTACTACCAAGTACATTCCCAGCCCCTATTCTATTTTTTTGAACCTTCTCCAGAACTTACTTAATTTTATTCTTGGTCTTGAATATATGGGACTGTGAGACTTTTATCCAAATTTATAACTGGGACAAAAAGAAAGTCAAGAAAATGAAAAATGTTACTGACAATACTAAACTATACACACCATGTAACAGTAACACAAAACTCAATGTCATATGTATTAAGGAGAAATGTCATATGCTCCTATGCTTTAGATAGTTAGAATCCTATCATTTCAATCCTTCTGGCCTCAGGAAATATCTTCCTCTTTCATGATCAAACACAGTCAATATATGAGAGGAATCATTCTACTTTTATAAATCTTAAAATTGTATAATGATAGACAATCTTACCAATGATTTCATTATTTCTGAAATATCTATAATAATGTTTTATTATATCTGTCTAAGGATACATAGGGGATATATATACATATATGTGTGTACATATATGTACATGTATGTGTGTATATATGTGCATATATCCACATATAAGTATATAAATGCACACAGAAAGATTACATAAGCTTCATAAAATTTGCTGCTGTGATGAAAACATGAAATTCATGTTTGTTTCGTTTATTTTAATTGTTCTAGTATACACATTAAAAATTGCATTAGAAATTCCTGTCACTTGAGGCACTTTCTTAATTAACAAATGAAACTGAAAAGAAATGCTGTTTCATCAATCCAATCTCCAGTTATTTCTAAGAATAAAAATGCAAGCCCTTACTCTGTTGGATTTGTCCATATTTAAACATTTATATTTGGTGTGTGAAGATTCATACTTTCATAATGTTGTAAATTAAAAGGAAATAAGAACTTATACAAATGCATACTGGATTTAGACAATTAACTATAGGAATGATAGGTAGTGGTTTCTTACTGTTGTAGTGGGGAAGCAAGGGGAAAAGGCAGTATTGAGCCACATGGTGATACATTACGGTTGTTGTCATTAAGTGTGCAACATATGTTAGCCAACTATAGATTCAGTGGTTACATAGGAGAATATATGCAACTTTGTGGATATATACACAGGGAAGTACACACACATATGTATTTATGTACTTTCTCAACTGGGAGTGCCTAAAGCAGCAATAATTCAGAGGCACTGAACATACCTATTGCCCATATCTTTGTTGCTAATATCACTCTGAGATAAAAATAAAAATCCTTGATCCTTGGAGAAATATTTGGTTCTAATACTGGGACAGGAAATCCATAGGATGAGTTAAGAGCATCTTAGTATCAGATAGGCAGAAGGTGCTTGACAAAGACTCACAATTATGTTGATAGGACTTTGTAGAGGGTTGCAGGAAGCAACTGAAAGGACTGGAAACAGGCAAACATGAACAAATTAGCACTTGATTATAACTCAATATATAAACCTACATACCAATGAATCCATTGTGATGTATAATAAAAACGAGTGACTAATAAATGATCCCAGTACCTGAGAGGGTCACTTGGGTCATTGAGCATGTCTTAAGTTAACATAAGGTCGTATTGGAGTAGGGGGGACCACTCATCCATATGACTGAAGCATTCCTAAAAACAGGGAGAAATGCAAGAAAAAATAAATAAAAGCAGAAATGTCATATAATTATGAAGGCAAAAATACAAATAGTACATCTACAAACAGAAGAATTCTTAAGATTTACACACACACATACTTTCTAGAAGAAGGTTCTAGAACTGATTCGCTATGACCATCCTCAACCAAAGTCAACACCAATCATACTCATATTAGGTATCAAGTCTCCAGGCTATCATTTGGACCTGGAATGCCTCTCAAGGGATAACACACTAACAGATTGGTTGTCCATGTAGTGTTACTGGGAGAAAGTAGAAATTTCAAGACTTGAGGTCCTACGGAAGGAGGCCAGGTCCTAAGGCAATCACTGCCTTGAGAAGGATACTGGGCCTCAAACTTCCTCTTCGATTTGTTTACTTCCCAGTTATCATGGGAAAGGCAGTTTTGCTCCAGGTGATTTCTACCATGATGCTTTGCCTCCTCACAGGCTCAAAAGCAATGTACCAGTTCACCATGGATTAAAACCTCTGCAGTTCTGAGCAAAAGGAACATTTTTTTCCTAAATTCAGAGTCTCAGCTTTTTTGTCACAGTGATGGGAAGTTGACTAAGACTCTAGAACAGAGGCAATACATTTCTATTCTGTAAGTCATCTGGGTGCAGTTACTTATGACATCTGCCCTAACAAATTAATATTACGGCTGGCTTCCAAAACCTACTGAATAGAAAAATAGTCAGAATAGTAGGTGCAGCGTGGAAAATCTGAGCAAGGTTTCACTCTCTGTCAGGTTATCAAGGAATAATCCATGTCGATTCTCTCAAAATATCATAATCTCATTTAGTTAGAAGAAAACTAGCAAACAAATCCCTGTTGAGGGTTATTATACAAAATTCCTGAGTGTTATTTCTCAGAGTATCAAGGTCATAAAACACAACAAAATCTGGGAGACATGTGTTTCTTGGATGAGATCCAGGGACAGAATCAGTATATTACGTTAAAAAAACAAAAAGTAAGGAAAGCTGAGTGGATAATGGACTTCTAATAAAAATAACAATAATTTTGTGTTGGTTACCTAATTATAGAATGTACCATATTAATATTAGATGTTAATAGTGGAAAAACTTGGGCTGGGAATATGGCCTAGTGTCAAGAGTACTTGCCTTGTATACATGAAGCCCTGGGTTCAATTCCCCAGCACCACATATATAGAAAACGGCCAGAAGTAGCGCTGTGGCTCAAGTGGCAGAGTGCTACTAGCCTTGAGCAAAAAGAAGCCAAGGACAGTGCTCAGGCCCTGAGTCCAAAGCCCAGGACTGGCAAAAAAAAAAAAAAAAAAAGTGGAAAAACTTAGTGTGAAATATACAAGATTTCTCTGTATCATCTTCTTGACTTTTAGGTAAATCTAAAATGGTTTTAGAAGAATAAATTTAGTTTCAAAAACAAATATAAGAAAATGTATCCGATAAACAGCGAGTAATGCATGAGGCAAAGTACTTAAAATGCAGGCATATTTTCTATGGAATGTAGCTTGTGTGAGTATTCGCACGTACTCATGAAAGTTAACGTGTACATTAAATAAATAATAGGGTCATAAATTACTTATACAAATCATGCCCTTCTTTGAGGCAGTACTTATTTTTTAAGTGTGATTTCTAACACTTTTAAAATCTATTTGTGAGTATAATTAATAAATTATCTAGGATCATAATTTTTGACATATTACCCTTAGACAGCTACATAAACAAGTCCTGACTCATGAATTTCATTTAAACATTTTTTATGTTCTTTGATAATGACCAGCCATTAAAGCATCAAGTATTTATCAGTACAAAATCAAACCTATCTGAGCTCTGACAGAGCTCTGTCATTCCTCACCTTGACAATTTCAAGTGATTAGCTTCTCCACATCAGCAAGAGAGAAGGTGGGCCATTTACAACACACGAAATGCCAAGTCATGTGTAGCAAATGGCCTTTCTCAATAGGAAAGATCGTCTCCAGAGATGATCAGAAGGATCATGGTTCAAGGCCTGCATGGAGGGTGGGACCATTTCTGAGATCTCTACTTCAACCAATGAAAAAAAGTGAGTGAAACAGCTCACACTTGCCATCCCAACTATGTGGTAGCATGAAAAGAAAGCTTGAGTCCCTGTGCTATCACTGTATCTCATCTGAGTACCCTGATATTGTATATACTGGTATGAGAACTAGGGAAGGGAAAGAGAATATCAAAATCAAGAGATAAAGGATAAAAAGACAAATGACTACAACAGCAATACTTACAAAACTATTTGGTGTAAACCAACTGAACAACTCATGGGGAGAGAGGATAAGGGGAGGGGGGAGGGGAAATGAGGGAGGAGGTGACAAATTGTACAAGAAATGTACCCACAGCCTTACATATGAAACTAACCCCTCTGTACATCACTTTGACAATAAATAAGTCATTGTTTTGGTTTTTTTAAAGAAAACTCGAGGTCCAGGCCAGCTCCAACATAAATATGAGACTCTATTTGAAAAATGATGAAAGTAAGAGGGTTAGATAGCATGGCTCAAGTAATAAAAGAGTATCAGTCTCAGAGGTTTGTAATAGGGATTTATTAAGGGAAGTATAAGCACAAGCATAGCAAATATAAGAATGGAGATTGAATCAGACATTCAGTCATCAGGAAGTCAAACAAAAAAAGAGTGATTCCAGTTTTAGAAAAAGCAACGCTGTGGAGAAGCTGAGAAGGAGCAAGTCCCTTCATATAGCCATGGTTAACAGATCCAAGGGAGAGGAATAAATGAACATAGCAATCCTCTTGAGTTCAACATGTTGGGAAAAGAATTTCAGAGAATACCCTCCAACTTCACACAATGTAAGCCCTCTGAGTGTCAGTGTGCACCTTGACCTTATACAAATGACAAAAGCTAAAGAATGCTGTTTGTGTTGGAACCTTACTCTATGTGTATTCAGGATTTTGTCAGAACATTGGCTTAGCCATGTAAATTCCAAGGGTACACTGAATATTTATTAGATTACCAAATAGTCAGCTGTGCCTAGATGAGCTTTTTGGTGAATTGATTAATTATGACAGCTACATGTATTGAATTCTTGTATGTATTAGTGTAAAGTGACAACATGTACAGTATTTATAAAGGCTATCCTGATGTTGAGTTTGTTGGTTTTTATTTCCAATCACCCAGATATACATGCCCTCAAAATGTTTAACCAAGGTAGACTAGCTGTTGATTTCCCCAAATACTTAGGGCCTCAACATTCTGAGTTCAGCTATTAAGAATCAGACTTTTCCAAGACACTCTTTTCCCAAGAGCACTTTTCCCACTAAACTCTCCACATGAATGCCTTCTTAAAGGCTTGTAGTGATCATTTTTGATATTTTATGCCTGGCCTCGGGCACTGTAGCATATCTTTGCTGAACAAAATTCTGTTATTTTTCACAAAACTACATTATAACACATGAAGTCATATGTCATGCTGTCTTTTTGCTTCTTTTCTTCTTTTTAGCCCAGAAAAGTCGCAAATGCCACTGTTGTTTCACGTAACCTTTTCAGTGTCTTGCATATAAAGTGGGGACCAAAGTCCATAATTCAAAAGGCTACAACCATTTTTAAGTCCTCAGGTGAATGTCAGCACCCCCTTTTATACAGAGGCTTCTTTGTGACCCTATTTAGCTATGCAGATATAGGCACTAGAGAAAGGAGAATGTAAAGGATTTAGACTACACAGTAGTAATTCCACTTTATCATTTAGTCATAGAAAAGTGTCTGTGGACTTTGAATTGAGTTTGTCTTGCAGCAATTATGTTGTTAGAATATATTGGTTTCCATCCAGGCACTAGAGAATCATGAGTGTAATCCTAACTATTCAAGAGGCTGAGATCTGAAGAGCAAAGTTGAAAGCCAGCCCAGGCAGACAAAACTGAGAGAGTCTTTCTTCTTTTTGTTTTTTTAAATAATATTTTATCTTATTGTAGGAGTGATTTACAGAGAGGTTACAGTTACATAAGTAAGGTAATGGGTACATTTGTTGAACAGTGTAATCCTCCCTCATTTTCTCCCACTTTCCCTTCTCCCCTACTCCTCTGCCCCAGGTTGTAAAGTTTATTTCCAACATAGTATCATGTGAGTGTTGCTGTTAGATTGGTATACCTTTTGTCCTTTGTCTACCATTTTGTTATTCCCCTTCTCATCCCCAAATGAGATGAATATATTTCTATCACCAATTCACCAGCCAATGCCAGAAGTAGAGGTATGGATGAGTGGCAGAACAACCACCTTGAGAAAAAGCTAGCAAGAGTACAAGGCCCTGAGTTCAAGTTCCAGTACTGCAACAAAATTCAACTCTGTGTGTGTGTGTGTGTGTGTGTGTGTTTGTGTGTCTGTGTGCAAACATGCGTGTGTTCCTGGCCAGGGGCAAGCATAAAGACTGACAAAAAAATGTTAAGAAAGGATGAATTATCATCAAAAAAAGGAATTCAAGCCTCGAAATAAGGACATAAACCAGATTTTTTTTTAAATGCATCCAAGCCAAGCACCAGTAGCTCCTGTCTATAATCCTAGCACTCAGGAAGCTGAAATCTGAGGATCTTGGTTGGAAGCCAGCCCAGGCAGAAAAGGCCCATGAGACTATTATCTCCAATTAACCACTCAGAAACCACTAGTGGGCCTGTGGTTCAAGTGGTAGAGCACCAGCCTTGAGCACAAGAGGCTCAGGGTCAGTACCCAGGCACTGAGTTCAAGCCCCACACTGACAAAAGAAAGACAAATCCAATATCTACAGGACTTTAAACATAACATATTAGTGAATGTTATCAGCTAGTCCATTCTAATTTTCCCTTTTCTGCATTATAATTCATTTTCCTGTTATACATCCTTTTAAATGCCAAGTCTTATTCTATAAAAGGGAGGAGACATACCTATATGATAACATTGGTTTTTAAGACATAGAAGAGTACTCAGATTTCCTTGGGAAGAGACTTGACTCCCTGCAGTTATCAAATATGGAAGCTCAGATTACGGCTGCAGGCAAATCAGAAAAGCAATAGAGGTCTAGGGAACCTGAGATATTGAGGTTCTTATTTTATTTTCATTAAAAAATCTTTATGATATATTTACCAAATGTAGAAATACAGCTAAAACTTCCCAGTGAGGAAGAAAGATAATGAACAAATAAACATTTATATACAAGATAATTATAAATTGTAACTAGTACTATTAAACACAACATATAATAGAATAACTTCTAAGTATATATTTTGTACAAAGACATCAGAAAAGAGCCAGGAACAATGGCACATACCTGTATTTGCTGTATTCAGGAAGCTGAGGCAGAAAAATTGTAAGTTCAAGACCAATCTAGGCTACCTAGTGAGCTAGATGCCAACCTGGACTATATAGAAAGACTCTGTCTCAAAAATACATAGACACACAAGGGGCTGGGGATATAGCCTAGTGGCAAGAGTGCCTGCCTCGGTATACCCGAGGCCCTAGGTTCGATTCCCCAGCACCACATATACAGAAAACGGCCAGAAGCGGCGCTGTGGCTCAAGTGGCAGAGTGCTAGCCTTGAGCGGGAAGAAGCCAGGGACAGTGCTTAGGCCCTGAGTCCAAGGCCCAGGACTGTCCAAAAAAAAATAAAAAAAAAATACATAGACACACAAACACAGGTGTGTGTTCAAAGATCAAAGACTTTGAAACCAAAGAAGAAAAGGAAAAGCTCTCTGTGGTCAAGGTGCAAATAGAGAACAGAAGTGTTCAGAATTCAATGTGCCAGGAAAAGTAGTAAAAGATGATGTAGATATGAAAAGCAAACAATTCACTTGTGCTCAATAGTAAAGACAGAGAAGTTTGGTACAGTCTGTGGCATTTTTTTCCAAAGCAGTGAGGATACAACTTTTAAGTGAGCAAAGTATAAATTTGTTCTCAAAACACTATCACTGGAGACATATGTTCCAAGATTCTAAAGCCAACCTCTCTTGGTCTCCTCTAAATTCCTCCCTTGCCTGCCTGCCCCAGACTTTACTCCAGCCACTTTACTTGTTTCCTGAATCATCAAATTTTTCTCTTTTACCAGTTGTTCCTAAGAACTCACAAGTATGCTGCCTTTTCCACTATATTTTTATTTAAAGTTCTTCAGCCCCTTTTCACATTTTCCTATTTTAATTACTACTCATTTGTCTCCTGCCATGTTCATGAAAGAAAGAAAAGGAAAGAAAATGCTCTTTTAAGCTGCCCATACTCTGGCTGCAATTTATCTACTTCCATTCCCTTCAAATCCCACTTTAAAAAGACTCTAAATAGCACTTGCTATTAATGAAGGGCTGAAATTACCTTTGAGTTGCTAAAGCTACTTTTGTTCGCAGTTGACCTATCAGCAGTCTTTATCCCTATTTATCACTGTCTCCTGTGGAAACTCTTTCACTACTGGCCTTCAGGCCTTATGCTATCATCCTCCTATTTTCCAGATGCCCTTTCTAGGTTTTCTCTTCATTTCAATATCTACAAAGTGATGTCGAATGGACCACACTTTAACCAATTGTAATTGCTATACTTCCAGAGTTCCATAGCTTTGGATACTATCTTGATTTTGATGTCTCCCAAACATTACCACCTGAGTCATGAACTCCAGAGCCACAATACAACTCTTTAGTACCCCACTGGGTTTCTAACAGATACTCAAAAGTTAACATGCTACAAACATAGCTTCCGTTATCCGGCTCCCACCCTAACAAATAGAAACAGCTCTGCTTCTGGTAATGGCAGCATCAATATTCCAATAAAAAACATCACAATCTTGAAGACATTGTGATTCTCTTCTTTCATCTTATATCCACTTGTGGATGCCATGAAGACACATTCATAACTGTTTAACTAGCATCATCACTGGCTTGGATGAACACAACTGGCTCACAATCGGTACCTGTCTTTTTTGTTGTTGTTGTTTTGCTTTGCTTTGCTGAGGAAAAAGGGTTTGCTTCTGTGTTTGGTAGCATTTGGGCTTGAATTTGAAGTCTCATGCCCTACCCCTATCCCTTTTTGATTTATTTTTGAAATAGGGTACAGTGTTTTTATCCAGGCCAATTTAGATTGCTATCATCCCAATTTCTGCTTTCCAAGCGGCTGGTATACAGGCTGGAGCTGCTATGCCTAGCTTCTGTTTTTTTTCTTTTATCCTTCCTCCTATATTTACATATAGCAGTCACCATGATTTTAAAAGCATACAAACAATGAGAAGTCATACTTCTTATTTCTATTATTTCACTTTGCAGTTGATATAAATTTAAATTCTTTTTCTCCTCTGCAATTTTGACATCACCTCCATATGCTTACTTCAGTCAACCACAGCATCTCTGCTGTTGAACACATTCTGTGCTCTCGTTACCTGGACAGTTCTTCACCGAGAACTACAAGGTAGTTCACAAATTATCTACTGATTGTGATCAGTCAGGCCATAAGAATTGTGTTTGTGTTTCAAGGAAGAGATTGGATGGGGAATTATTTAAGCAAAACTACCTACAGACAATATAAAAGTTAGCACAAAATAGTAAATACAAGGAGCAGGGCAAATTCTATTGGTAGAATTTAATAAGAAACCAACCAACAATAGTAAAACAAAGTTTTCAGAACCCCAGCCATCTTAAGCAGAGCTTATCACAAAAAACAACAAAATAATGACTAGAGATCTAGAAAGAAAATGTGATAGCTGACAAAAATATATGGATGATGCAAGATCATGAATGGTACTGCTGATGGCAAAAAGCAAAGACTGAGCAGATAGAGCTAAGGGATTTTTTTATTTATATAAAATATATAATGCAGAATTCAATACCAAAAATTTACATGTCAACATAGCACGAAGTTAACAAATTACGCCCATAAAACATGAACAGCGCAAAACTAGGCTCTGGATGTCCTCTCCTGTGTGAATGTGGAACCAAATCCTTGTGTTTAATAAGCAGGCTTACTGAGGAATAATAGCATTTCTTTAGTCTAGTGCATGGAATAATAAATCTTTATGGTATCTTTTTTAAAAATACCCTACTCCATTTATCAAAGAAAAAAATCATTGTCAGTGAAAGGAGCTCTAAATTTACCCTACTCTCATACATTCTGAAATAGAGCACTTATTAAACAAAGCAATGCTAGAACTCAATGGGGAAAAATTACAGGGTTTAATATTTAAGATTAAGACACAAGCCTGACAATGTCTAATTAATTGGCTTCTTTTCCTGCAGAATATGTTAAAATATAAGCCATTTTTTTGTAAAATTTGCAATTCATTCTTGAATACAAAAGAGTGAAAATAGATCCCGGTATTGGAATGCTGCTAGAATTTTCACCTTAATTTCATGCACTGTTCTCATGGCAAACAGCAGAAAAGAAATGCATACATAAGACTTTGAGTGACATCTGCTGGTTAAACATGTAAATGATATAAGGCTCCTTTATTTTTTCTTCAAGTACATCAGAGGATAACTTCCCCCAATGTTATATACATATGAGGACAATGTCCACAACGGCTTCCTTTGCCAAAGTCTTGCATGGGTTCATTTTTTACCACTTCAGATTTTATCTATTTTACACAGATAAACACTCATTAATTAGAGCATTACAAATAATCTAACTGGGACATTTGAGCCTTCTCCTCTCCTGTATCTGATTACTTCTTTGGGCTCTAGAATTTTCCTATGAAACATATTAATTAGGCAATGGGAAAGAGGAAGTGACTTGGAAGAGCATAAATGAATTGGGAAGCACAAATGTGTGTGGTAAGCTTAGCAGCTTTGTAACAGTCTCTGTAGTGGTCTGAGAGTCACGAGGTCTCTTTCATTGGCAATTATACCACTTAAAATTACCTCAAAGTTTGGCTGGGAATGTGGTTTAACAATAATGTGCTTGCAAAGCATGCATGAAGCCCTAGGTTTAAAGTCATTCTTTCTTTTTTTTTTTTTTTTTTTTTTTTTTTTTGGCCAGTCCTGGAGCTTGGACTCAGGACCTGAGCACTGCCCCTGGCTTCTTTTTGCGCAAGGCTAGCACTCTGCCACTTGAGCCACAGTGCCACTTATGGCCGTTTTCTATATATGTGGTACTGGGGAATTGAACCCCTGGCTTCATGTATACGAGGCAAGTACTCTTACCACTAGGCCATATTCCCAGCCCAAGCCCTAGGTTTGATTCCTCAGCACCACATACGTAGAAAAAGCCAGGAGTGGTGCTGTGGCTCAAGTGGCAGCGTGCTAGCCTTGAGCAAGAAGAAGCCAGGGACAGTGCTCAGGCCTTGAGTTCAAGTCCCAGGACTGGAAAATAATTACCTCAAAGTTGATACTGCTTTGGCTTATTTTTTCTATTGACAGCCAAATATACAGAATTGAGAATGAGATCATTCTTTAACGTGTATTTGTTAAATTGAAGACTTACTAGACAATTTGAGTGCAGATATGAGTGGATGGATGGATGTGTGCATGCATGGAGGCATGGATGCACGATGCATGGATGGATGGTCCATTATTAAGTGGTTTACTATTCTCCTTAAATAATCTACATATACTTAGATACTATTCTATATTTCAGCCAGATAATGACATATATTAACTAAAGCAAACTCAGAACAGGAGACCTTGAGAGATGTACATAATGAAGAACTTCATGAATTTAAGGGTTCTACTTAAATTATTTAAAAAGTCCTATGTCAAAGATGAAAAATATTTTATATGTTAATTACCACAAACATTGTTATAAAGACAACAGAATTTCTCTTAGGTTACCTGTTATCTTATGATTTAAAGTAGGCTTATGCATAATACAACTGTTAAGATGCATGATGACCTCCTGTAGGTTTACCAACAGTCTCTCCAGGAAAAAAAAGTTTCTCAGCTTTCTATTAGAACTGGAACCATAACCACACCCCTTTCCTTCTACATTTCCTTCCCTGTTCTGTTTCACATCACCTTTTCTGGATATGGTTGGGGAAGATTGTTCGGTGCTATGGAATCACAAGATCAGATGAATCCCTGTGGACTGTCCCCACTTCAGTGTCCTTCCCCTTAATCATGTCACCTTAGCTATGGCTACAGAGTACTTTCCCCAGGTAGAATAACTTGTTCAGAAGTTCTTGATACTTAAACACTGAAAAAAAAGTCTCTCTGGACCATTTTTCTGGATACCATCCCTATTATGATATCAGCTGCCTCACAAAGTTCCTAAGATGTTAATTAGTTCTCCTGAGCCAGAAGGAACAAGACTTTACTACCAAAAGTCTGAGAAAGGGGCCAAGAGTATGAGTTCTACAGCCAAAATATCTGCATTTGATGCTCCCTTTCCAATATATTCTCTCACCTTATTTAACTTCCTATTCTTCTACATAGTCTTTGCAACAGTGACAAAATACCATGTTATCATGGGGGTTTTATGAGAAATGACAACACATAAGATTATGAAATGGAAGTAGTCAATATTTGTTAACTACTAGTATTGTGTTTATATAATCATTTTAAGCAATTTTATGTTTGATGTTAGGAGAACAAATGTTCCTTATACCAATAAGCTAAGTACCAAATCCTCATACAAACAGTGATCAGATAATTAGCTCAAAGCACTTATTTTTTTCCCAAGGCACATGTAATTTATTCTCATAATGATTACTTTAAAATGTGTGAACAGGCTTACAGGCGTTTTGAAACTTTAAAGAAGACACAATCAATTTGGCTGTGTTGGTATTACTTCTACTTTGCACGAACCAAATTCTTAGATGTTGTTATTAGAATGCTCTGTAACTAAAACATCAGGCTTTAGAAGGAACAAGCACTCTAAAATGGACACAAAACTGGTATTATAGCATATCTTAGAGCCAAGAAAAAATAATGATTTGTTGGGAATACATTATAAAGACATGGGTGAGGTGAAAGAGCTACAGAAGTGAGAGGACAATATTATTCTCTGTTGACAGACCTCTACCGAGACATTATCACAAATAAAATGTAAACTATGACACCTTATATCTTTGAGAGATAAGTGAGAACAGTTACTATGAATCCCTCTAAAGTCTTCTACATAAAAATTCCCAAACAATTTTCTCTCCCTACATATCCAAAATGCTCCAGATCTTTGGGACCCAAGAGACTATCAATGAGATAGAATGGACTTGTTCATTTATTTAATTATCCAATGGATATCTCTTATGTAGATCTAGAAACTACTCATAAAAGGAAGCAAAATTGGGTGAAAGATATACGAGGCCCACAGGGGATCTAGAAGCCTCCTTACTTTTCTAGAAGGCTTGAAAAGCACTTGCTGCATATGTGAAGTGTAGTTCCCGAGCTACCTGTGGCCAGGAAGTGCTTCCAGTTGAATCTTGGGCAAGTCATTACAAAGGATATAGAAATGTGTGGAAGAGGTACCCATAACCCTGAGGAGTGTATGAGTGGTGATGGTGGTCTTTATATACTTAGAGATACTGAGTGAAAAATGGATAAACTATATTGGCCGGCAATGTGGCTTAGTGGTAGAGTGCTTGCCTAGCATGCATGAAGCCCAGGGTTTGATTCGTCAGTACTTCATAAACAGAAAAAGCCAGAACTGTTCCTGTGGCTCAAGTGGGTAGAGTGCTAACCTTAAGCAAAAGAAGTCCAGGAACAGTGCTCAGGTCCTGAGTTCAAGCCCCAGAACTAGCAGAAAAAAAAAAGAGATAAATTATAGAAAACACACAAAAAATCAAATGGTTAAACACACACAAAAAATGTCAAGAAGTGCAATGAATTCAGATGTGGTCACTGTGAGTTGGAAAAGCCATAAGAGAGGATTTGAAAAATGGGTCAATTATAAGGGCTCTTTAAGGAAGCTAGGATTCCAGTAGAGGTAGGTAGCACTCACCACAGGCCAGTACTATCTCTGATATAATTCAGAACAGCAACTGTACTGACTTCTCCTGGAACTTTCTCCTTTCAATCTCAAATACTAGATTTTTCATTTCAGCCATCACACACCAAACTTTGCAGCTTTTCTTCTGAAATGCAGAGAAGTCAGACAAATCCAGCAAAATCATCGCAGCCTTGTGCAATTCGCTTTTGCCATTCTCTCAGTGCCACTTTCTTAGTGTGGCAGCTATTTACAGCTTTTAAAATTTGCTTATTACTTCAAAAACTCTCTAGCCTCTTCTAGAAGGTATAACGCAACTTCCTGTTCAGATATCTATGGCAGCCAAATATTAAGAGACCAAAGAGTCTGGTGAGGGAGGGTTGGGCTACATCCTGTCTTTAAAGGCTTTTGTGAAGTGATATGTGATGTACGAAACAAGGAACCTTGAAAGCAATGTACTGATAAACCTGATAGGGAATAAAATCGAGGAGACATATTTATTACTTCTTCTCTCCATTATACATCAGTTTTATATCTATAATTATGCCTTAAATTTTTTATTTTGCATTGGCCTTACTACCTATTTTGGCATATGAGAGTAATACTATAAATATGTATCTGATTGGTCATCATATTTAATCCTCAATTCCAAGACAAAGGCTGACAGTCTCCACCTAGGAAGGGAAGATTCCTTCCCTCTCTTTCTGTAGTTAGGAAAGATCAGAGTGCAGGCCTGCTAACATGGATCTTGCTCCCCAAAGAAATCAACCAGTGAAATGAACACAACACCAGAATAAGGGCGGAGACATGCTTTTCTCCAGTTTGATTTATTACTATGTCCTCAAAACCCTGTGGTGTAGATATTACTGTGTATGATAGTATAGGGCATGAGCCCTACATAATGAAGTAACACACTGGCGGACTGGGTGAAGAGGCTTCTTAAGGGAAGGATTATTTTAGGTCACTGTATCAGAATTCAGCATAATACCTAACCTTCAGCTGATGGTAGTCAATAACTATCTCAATGAAAAACAATTACTGAATGAAATAATACTAACTGAAGAAACTACATAGTTTCCAAAAGCAATAGATACAATATTCTCTCCTTACCCATGGTTTTACTTTTCATAGTTTCATTTTCCCAAGGACAATTGCAATCTGAAAATAATTTTTAAAAGAATAGGGCCATATTTTATTTATCTATTATTTTTTTCATTATTGTCAAAGTATAGTACAGAGGGCTTACAGTTTATATGTAAGGCAGTGAGTACATTTCTTTTTTTTTTTTTTTTTGGCCATAAAAGCCCTTTTTATTTCTGATTAAGCAACAAGGAGACCAATGGTAGAGCTTACCTGTAACTTGTTGAGGATTGACTAACAAATAGTTGTCAGAGTTCTACAATGAATGATAAAACTCAGTAGATGTGATACCAGTTTTCAAACACCAACTGATTAGCACTTTAGAGTTCCTTGGGCTATTTTCTGTGATTTGAGTTAACTCTCAAAAAACCTTTGAACTCGAAAATTTTCTTAATTCAAGAATTATAACCACTAGCACTGTGCCAATAATCCAAACTTGGCACCTTTTTGCTATTTGCCAAAATGCATCTAACTGCAAAATAGTATAAAAATCAAATCATACCATTTCTTTGCCTATATATCCCCTTGTAGTCTAACTTGTGAGGATTAACATTACCAGCAGGAGGAAGAGGACAAGAATAATAATCAAGAAAACAAAGGGTCAAGACTGTAAAAGTCTCAGCTTCAGTGGATCTGATGTGGCTTGTGTCTTCCATCCCAAATCAGCAGACTTAGTCAGTCATGTGTGATGGAAGCAGGCAGAAGAGATGGGTTGGATCTGGGTGAGGCTGTAGTGGCATCTCTCAGCATCTCTTGGATGGATTGTCACACCTCCTGCTGGGCTGCCTGCAAATTTCTACACAGACTGGTTACAGACTTTGAAATACCCCAGTATTTCCTGGTTGCTTATTCTGAGTACACTGGCTTTTGCACGTTGGTGCCCTATTGCTTCAAGCAGGGTGACAACTTTTTTTAAAAATAAAGATTTTAGAAGGCTTGGGCCTATAATCATCTCTTGCAAGTGCAGCCTAAAATTCACAGTTGGTTCTCATGTTCAAACCTTTTCCCAGTCACAAAATCTACACAGACCACAAGCCAACAACCACGTCTGCTCTCTGCAGTGGCCACGACAGTTACCTGAGACATGGAGGGGGAAGACACCAATGCTACCCCAATGCAAACCTGTGGCCACAGAATACAACTCTGATGCTTTTAATCTTGGAGTAAGAATCACAGACATGTGTCTTAACTTACTGCACACTTGAAGTCTCAGCTGCAACTCTGCCATGACAGGCCTACTATAAACCCAACTCTAATCTTGGAAGTATACACAGTCCTGAGTCTTCAAGAACTGAGAGACTTGAGGCAGGCAGAACCAGGGCAGGAGCCCTCTAGGCCTGTCAAAATCTCCACAGGAATACCACTAGTTATTCCTAGATAGGCTGGACAGGCATGGGGAGACACCTATGCTGAAGAGGGTGAGAAATGCACTTCATTTGTTGCCCTCAAGCTATAATAGGCCACTCCCACTCATATATATGTATGCATATGTATATATATGTATATATATATGTGTTGTATATTAGCCTCTGACTGGTTACTCCCAAGCAGTCCACTACCCAGTTGCCCCCCCCCAAAAAAATACCCCTAAACACTCCCTTCCTGCCCCCAGTCCAGTTATTCCTCCTTCCTTGTAATGGACCACAATTGGTTTTATGCTCCAAATGGAACGTTTCTGGCTTGTGGCCAGGGTGTGTTCTCCCATGTCATTCATATTAACTGGTCCTGTGAACTTGTCAGCCTTTTGCCTAACCTTTTCAAAAGTCTTTTTTAACAGGAAAACAGCACTCACCCAGGATGCCACTTGGGAACTTGCGGTTCAAGGCCATCCTGTTATACAGGCAGCTGGAGGATTCACTTAGACTGCTCTGCCCAGCGCAGAATTGGATCCTGAAGACCCCAGCCCCAGTGACTCCTTGATGTGCCCAAGCAAGTAAAGCTTCCCTTGGGCAGGACTGATCCAGAGGAATACCCTCTAGCTGCTATCACCATCACTTAGAAATTCTTGCTGAGTAAGATACTGTTAGTGAAAGTGGACAGGTTTGGATAGCCTGAGGCCTGAAGTCATGACACCACAAGTGGACTGTTGGTGGAGGTACGGATTTGGTCAGGCGCAGGATGCTCTGGGAGTTGTAGTTCACAGGGTGGCTTGAAAGGGACATCCAGTGAGTAAATTTCTTATCCAACTTGTTACCTCCTCCCTCTCCCCCTCCCTCTTTCCCTCTCCCCCCCCCCCCCCCGAGTTGTACACCAAATGGTTGTTTACACCAAATGGTTTTGTAAGCATTGCTTTTGGAGTGGTTTGTCTCTCCATTTGGGTATTCCTTTTCCGTTCCCTGGTTCTAATACATGTATATACAATATCCAGGGTACTAAGATCAGATACCGTGATATCAGGGATAAAACCATAGGAAGGGACTATGAGAGAAAGGAAAAAAAAGGGTACTGTTTCCACATGGCATGTTGAAAATAATTACAACAATGTTATACCACTTGTTTCAATAATGTGGGGTTCATTTCACTTAGCATCATCTTATATTTTCATACGAGTATAGCTATTGGGCTATTGTGATCTTCTGCTATAACTAACCTAAACATGTGCTAATTATTCCTTATGAGGGGAACCATAGAGTTCATGTTTCTTTGGGTCTGGCTTACTTCACTTAATATGATTTTTTCCAAGTCCTTTCATTTCCTTACAAATGGGGCAGTGTCTTTCTTTCTGATAGAGGCATAGAATTCCATGGTGTATATGTACCACATTTTCCTGATCCACTCATCTACTGAGGAACATCTGGATTGGTTCCATATTTTAGCAATGACAAGTTGTGCTGGGATGAAATAGTTATGCTGGTGGCTTTAGTGTGGTCTTGCTTGTAATCTTTTGGGTAGACGCTCAAAAGTGGGGCTGTTGGGTGGTAGGGGAGCTCTATGTTTAGCCTTCTGAGTAACCTCCATACTGCTTTCCAGAATGGTTGAACAAGTTTACATTCTCACCAACAATGAAGTAGGGTTCCCTTTTGGCCATATCCCCTCCAGCATTTGTTATTATTGGTTGTCCTGAAAATGGACATTCTTACTGGGGTTAGAGTTAAAAAAAAAAAAAACCTATACAAAGAATCAACAAAACAAAGAATTGGTTCTTTGAAAAAATTAAGAAGATAGACCCCTAGCAAATCTGAGGAACAAATGAAGACAGAACACCCAAATAAACAAGATCAGAGACAAAACTAGAAACATCACCATAGAAACAACCAAGATTCAGAATATAATAAGGGAATATTTTGCAAACCTATATGCCACTAAATTTGAGAACCTGGAAGAAATGGACAAGTTCCTAGAAAAATTTGATATGCCCAAACTTAACCATGAAGATTTAAACCTGCTAAACAGACCATATCAGCAATGAATTAGAAACTGCAATAAGAGATCTCCCATCCAAGGAAATCCCAGGTCCAGACGGATTCACAGCGGAATAAGGCCTTCAAAACAGAACTCACATCAATATTTCTCAAACTCTTCAATGAAATTGAAAGTGGAAATTCACTACCAAACACATTTTATGATGCCAGTATAACCCCTATCTCAAAACCAGACAAGGACTCAACAAGAAAGAGAACTATAGGCCTATTTCCTTGATGAACATCACTGCAAAAATTCTCAACAAAATTTTGGCCCATTGACTTCAATAAGTCGTTTAAAAAAATATACACTATGATCAAACTGGATTCATTCCAGGGATGCAAAGCTGGTTCAATATACACTAATCAATCAACATAATCCACATCAACTGGAGCAAGGTCAAGAATCACATGATTCCGCTCTGTACATCAGTTTGATAATAAAAATTTGAAGAAAAAAAAAGAATCACATGATTATTTCACTAGATGCAGAGAAAGTGTTTGATAAAGTCCAGCACCATTTTGATGAAAAGCTTTGGAGAAACTAGGATTCCAGGGAATATTCCTGAATATAATTAAGGCTGTGACAAACCCACAGTGAGTGTTGTACTTAGTTGTGAAAAGTTAAAGCCATTTCCTTTAAAATCAGGAACAAGACAAGGTTGTCCGCTCTCTCTTCTCCTTTTAAACATAATACTAGAATTCCTAGCCAGAGCAATAAGGCAAAAAGTAGCCATAAAGGAGATCCAAATAAGAAAAGATGAAGTTAAACTCTTTGCAGATGACATGATCCTGTAACTAAAGAACCCCATAGACGCTACTCCCAAGTTACTTGAGCTAATCCAAAACTTTGGCAAATTAACAGGATGTAAAATAAATCCTCAAAAATCAATGGCTTTTATATGTGGCAACAACCCGAAGAGCGAGGCTGAAATCAGGAAAGCAATTCGTTTTCCAATAGCCTCAAAAAGCATAAAATACTTAGGAATAACCTTAACCAAGGAAGTGAAAGATCTCTATGATGAGAAGTTTAAAAACCTGAAAAAGAAAATTTAGGAAATGGAAAAACCTTTCATTTTCCTGGATTGGGAGGATTAACATTGAGAAAATAGGGCCTATATTTTAAATAATTGTTTCATTACTATTTGTTAATCTCTTACTTGCAAATCCTAAATTCCTCAGAGTTAGAGAGATGCTGACTGGCCAAGATGAGTCTATTCCTAGCTACTCTGAAGACACAGATCAGGAAAAGAAAACAAGTTTGGGTTTATAGTAACTGGTAACTGTCTTCTTTGTCAAGAATCCTGGGAAACAGTAAGTATAGATAAAGGGGGACTATTATCCTTATATTTTCTCAAATGCTTCTTTGAATTAGACATATATTAAAAATTGCAATCTCTCTGTGGACTCCATTTTCCCAGTCTGCCCAGTTAACAGTTTTCCCTTCTTGTGGATGAGCAGAGTCCTGAGGAAGACCCATGCTCCCACCTAATGAAGGGAGCTGCTGTCCTTTTTCATTCTGCTCACAGCGGGTCTGGGTA
Source organism: Perognathus longimembris pacificus (assembly GCF_023159225.1). Classification (NCBI taxonomy): domain Eukaryota; kingdom Metazoa; phylum Chordata; class Mammalia; order Rodentia; family Heteromyidae; genus Perognathus; species Perognathus longimembris. The sequence goes on from NC_063176.1 coordinate 38,850,260, forward strand.
GGTTCATGCATCTGTCACTGTTATGCATGATGCAGATGCTACCACAGGTGGCTCTTGACTTGCCAGCAGCCAAAGAAACAGCTTTTCAAATATATTTTCAGGTGTGTCTGGCATGCAAATTGTCAGATTCATGAACAAGCCAGAAATTTCAACTAAGACAAAAAATGAAGATGGAATGAGAATCCTTCAGAGCGAGGACCACAGTCTGTCTCTTGCTTCTGCCAGAGTTCAGGTAGAGTGGTAGAGGGCACTCCTCTCCTTCCTTCCTTGGCTTTAGCTGGAAGGATGCTTCCCTTCCTATAGAAGTCATTATTCAATTCTAGTGCCCTACCTACAGCTGCTAAGTTTCTTGTACTTTAACAGTTTGTATGTAAGTATTGACATTTAGTAGTTTATTTTTAATATATTCTTTTCTGTCTGTCTGTCTGTCTCTCTCTCTCTCTCTCTCTCTCTTTCTCTTTCTGTGTGTGTGTGTGTTGTTTGCTATGAGGGATTGAGCCCAAGATGTTGTATATACCTCTGAGGACAGACTGAGTGGGCAAAGTCCATTATACTACTAACTAACTAACTTGTAAATTCCTAAGAATTAGGGAGATTTTGACTGGGTGTGGCTCCAGTCTTAGATACTCAGAAGGCACAGATCAGAAGGATTACAATTTGAAGCCATCTTGGGCAAAAACTGTGAGATTCCATCTCAACTGCTGAAAAGCTATTGCTCCAACACATATCTGTCATATCAATAGAAAGCATAAATAGGAAGAATCACAGAATCCAGGTCAGCCTGAGCATAGAGGTATGACCATCTCAAAAATAGCCAAAGCCAAAAAAATAGTCACCTGAGTGGTGCAGGTGATAGAGTACTTCCCTAGTCCCCAATTCCTGATAATTGCACTTCTGAAGCATCTGCAGTTACCTAAGTAGAAAGCTAAGTTCTTCTTAGATATTGTTAGGAAACCCAAGTTGCTGTAATGACATCATATAATGCATGCTGCCCTTTCTCCCCATACCTTTGCAAAGAACAATCAATCAGGTGGGGAAGTTTTCCCTACCTTGTCTGCCTAGAAGATTCTCATGCTTGCTTGAGTCATGCTTGCTCCACATGCACAGACTTGATATGGAAAAGATTGCAGACACATTGAAACCTGCAGTAAGTCCTGCTGCTCTCTATCCTGGTACTCAAGTGCAGTTGAATAATGAAGTAGGTGGATGGAGAGAGATGGACAGATGGAAGAGAACTTTTATATATCGGAGCTATGTTGTCCTCAACCCTGAACATACAGTGAGAGGAAATGCAGTTTCCTGAACTTTTCCCAGGATCCAAAGATAAAGAGATAAACAACTTTGGGTTAATTCTTAGAAGCCTACAATCTAGCTAGTAAGGGAACACAATGAAGAATCTGCCAGTCTCTTCTCCAGCAACACGTCCTATAAGTAAAAATGCTGAAAACCTGAGCACTTCTCTAGAGCTGCCAATCAGCCAGCAATAATAACAGGTGAGGTGATAGAAAGAATGGATGGCCTTTTTTTCCCTATGCCATGGACTAGGATCAACTCAGATGAAATCACTTACATGGACATAAGTTTAAAGTGATAAAGAACCTTCCCTGAAATCAGGCCTGGAATTACTGTAAGGAGAGCTGCAAAGTATTGTATAAATGTAGGGGATGGATAGTCACTGGCCTCTTTTCACACACACCTCTCCTCCACCCCAAAATCCTAAGCTGCATAATGAAACTTTTAGTGACTATTGGTAATGTTAATATACTGTATAATTCAAAAGGCTAGGAGAAAGGATTTTTTTTTTTTTTGGACAGTCCTAGGCCGTGAACTCAGGGCCTGAGCACTGTCCCTGGCTTCATTTTTGCTCAAGGCTAGCACTCTGCCACCTGAGCCACAGCGCCCCTTCTGGCCATTTTCTGTATATGTGGTGCTGAGGAATCGAACCCAGGGCCTCATGTATACGAGGCAAGCACTCTTGCCACTAGCCCATATTCCCAGCCCAGGAGAAAGGATTTTTATTACTTCACCATAAACAAATTATAAATAGTTGAGGAGATACATCCATGTAGCCTGATTTAAATGTATGCAATGCGCAGAGATATCAAAATATCTCACAGCCCCCCCCCCCCCATCAATTGGTAACTGTTGTCAATGTGCTTGTGTGTTAATGGACAAAAAATTTAAATATAAAATAAAGAAAAAGTGAAACTATTTTATTTGTTTTTTTTTTCCATCAGTAATAATGATAGCAATGCCTGTTAGTCACAATTTGATGTTAAAGTTTCACAGTTTCATATAAAGGCTTTTGGTGAAAGGATAGGAAAAACTGCTTCCAAGTAGCGTATTCTTGAACAGGCGAATAAAATAATATTTGTAGCTAAAATTGAGAGAGCCCAGGAAAGTCTCTCCCTCATCTTACTACCTAAAACATGTCAACAAGTCTGGATTTGCACACATTACTCATATACATTAATATTTAAATGTTCAAAAGGCCCCATATGAAAGTGATAACACATCATGGTATCAAATCGACTTCAAATTGAGGTGGCCAGGTAAATGGCACAGGGGCTATCATGACATAATCTCTCTTGCATTTTCACACGTTAATTTACAGCACTCATGGGTCTCCAAAGCCTTAGGAAAGATTTAAGAAGGGCCATCACCGAGTGATTCAAACCATCCTTCAATGTAATACCATTTATTTTCCCAGCTTTGGGTGAATTTATCAAGAGTGGTAGAAATCAAGATAGTCACCAATCTTTATCTCAATATTATAATGTAATGTCTGCAACCACAGGAGGAAATCTCACTGACAGCTTGGTTATGATCAATAATCAAGCATTAAAGTGGCTCTAAATGTGGTAAACTTTCAAGCCCAGGTTGTGGGAATCTTTTTACAACATGCTTTCCAAGCTATTCCAAAAGACCAAGTAACTTCAGTATAAATCAAATGAAAACTGAATCACCTTAAAGAAAGTGTCGTTTATTTTTCCATGTATTTTAGCAAAGAAACCTTTTGCTACAGATACATTTAGGCACAGAAAAATTCTTTTAATTATGCATGAAAATTTTTCTACAGAATATTAAAGTCAAAATTTTTAATGAAAAGAATTTTTCACAAAAGTTATGAGACCAGACCACAAAAGATTCCTCATATGTCCAAAAATACGTAGCTAAATACTATAAATGTAAACAGAATACTCTGAGAGGAGTGGGAAGGTTATTTTGTAAAAATACAGGCGTGGAAATAAAGACTATAATATTGAGATAGCTTGTTTGTTCCTACTAGTCTATTCATGGGAAATGCTTTTGAATAGACTTCTAAATTTCATATCAAAGAGAGAATGGAGAAGTCTAGTCTAACTGCCCCCAGAAAATGGGAAGTCACTGCAAATTTTCAAAAATAGAAACGTCTAAATTAAGTGACTCATGGCTCTGGGGAAATAGCTCATGCCCAAAGTCATCTATTATGGGTGGATTAAAACTGTTACAAATCCTCATTCAGAATCAGAATAACACTATTAGTGTGTATGGCCAAATTAGTACAATTCATAGAGAACTATCTTGCAGCAAGAGGGATTAAAATTGAGACCATGAACTCTGGGATTCAGAAGGTATAATCATTTCTCACTCTTGCTTACCTTGCTCTGTATTGACTTAACATTATTTCTTCTTCTGTTATATTTTACTATCTTTCACCATATTTCTCTCCCTCTCAGGAAAATACGGAGAGGACTGACCTGATGTATCTCCAATATATCAAGTCTGACAGTTTAACTAGTCCTTTGCTCAAGGTCAGTCTCAGAAGGCTGAAGTGATGGCATCAGATGATTGAGTCCTTATCTGAAGCTGTGGATATGAAAAGACACATGTTCAAGTTCTACCAGACTATTCCCAAAATCTACTTCCTCATGGTTATAGGAATGATACCTTGATTGTTTTTTTTTAAATCTTTTAGTTCCTGGACACTACACTCAGATCATTGCCAAATGGCCTCTTCATACCTCCACTAGATTCCCATCCAAATCTCTCTGATTACCCCTGATGAAAACAACCAAAGACAGGGACCAAGTGATCAAGTCAGGTCAACTACAGTGATCTACTTCCCTTAGAATCATCTCTACAGCATAGCCAATTTTATTCATCTTGTGGGAACTGTGCAGTATTTATCACTGGAGGGTGTAGAATTCTGGTGGTAATACTAAACATTCTGTCTGTCTGCTACAGGTTCTATGGAATGAATTGAAAATAAGTCTGAAATCAGAATGAGGAAGGTTTAGAAACATAAATTTAGGACTTCGAAGTACTGCTTGTATGATAGAGAAAGAGCAGAAAGAGCCAAATGAATATGAGGGGACTTGAGTTCAGGCCCCAGTATTGATACCAAAAAACAATTAAATGAAAGCATGAATTTACTTTTGCATTTAAATTGAATACTTAAATATTGGTTGACTTAATTAAGAGTGAATTTATAAAGGAATGAATAAGGGAATGCACAAATGAATGGTTATAGCATTTCAAAATCTATTTTTATCATGATAAAAATATTAACATTGAACTGAAGGATACTTATGAGAATGGAATTAGATTACATATAAAAATGCCTGTGGCTTGTCACTTACACTCAATAAGTTCCTATTTGTCTTTTATAATGAGATAACACCTGAGTGTAACACTCCAATAACAACTTTGAATCCTCCTCATCCCATTCGCTGTAATCCCAGTCCAATCCCAGCAGCTATGATTCTAATTGTTGTTGTTGATTTTGCCTTATCTACAGAGAACGTGGCTGTACTTCGTTCACAATTTTTGAAGCTCAATGGTTTGCAGCCAATATAGTGGGTTTTTTTTTTATTACATCAAATGACTTAATTGCACCAATAAGAACAATGGCTAGATCATGTATTTTCTCGCTATGTGCTCCTGTAGGCTCTGGCTTTGTTCTAGGCATCAAGGCTTAGGCTGAAGACACATTGCTGGCTGATACATTGCTGTTAGGCACTAAGAGAGAAAAGAAACACAATGGAGCCGCAATATAGTCCTTCAAGCTTCTATGTGAAAATACCTCTCATATTTCATAGGGTACTTTAGATCATATGACCAAAGCATACATCAATGGAGTAGGACTATAAAGTCCTCCCACAACAAGGAGCAATACATATTTTTGTATATTCAATTGCATTTTATTTTTTAAATTTAATTTCATTGTCAAGGTAATGTACAGAGGGGTTCCAATTATATACATAAGGTAGTGAATACATGTCTTGTCAAACTTGTTACCCCCTCCCTTCAAATGCATTTTAGAAATCATCCTTGACCATCAACTGTTTTTACTTTAGTTGCTTTACATTTGGGGGCTATTTTGTCACTATGACTGTAATGTTGTTGTATGTGCTTTAAGATGGGCTATGGAGTGATACTAATTGACTTGCTTTATCATTTATCTCAGGAAATAGATGGTTATAAAATCACAACTAACAATGATATTCTGAAAAATATCACCTGATTGTTGGTAAGCAATAATCCAATTTATAAATCCAGTTTATAGATGTTAGCCACTTTTATTTATTGAAAAACCATACCAACACTGCTGTTTAGAATGCCTCAAAATTTAGAATATAATTCCTTAGAAGGTAGGTCAGTTAATAGCACTCATTAGAAAGTGAAGCAAGTTAACTGTATATTTACTTTGTAGTACTATGAATAGTTTATACTTTCAATTGGTATTTACTGCCAACTGAAAGAAATTACACACAATTCCAACAATAAGTATTATACTGTGTTTTTTAAACTGACTTAAGAAAGCAGAAAAATACAATCTAACATGGAAACTTCTATAAAAGCAGAAATTTCTGTGTATTTTATTTCTTGCTTTGGGAATTTCAGAATTTTAGTGCAGGATTTAGAAAAGAATTAACAATTCTTTTGAATTAAGTATATTGATCATAGATCAAACTATTCCTTTTACTCCAGAATAGATGAATTTTTTTAAGTGTCCTACAAACAAATTTTTCACTATGTAGAGATTTTAAGGTCCTAAGTGTATTCTTAATTTTTTGTGAGGCAGAAGTGCCCCCTTGTGGTCATATGTATGTAAGCATTTACAGTGCCTTTAAACTTTCCAGGTTGTGTGGCAGGGAAAGGGTCTTTCAGGTAAAGAAGGCCTCCCTCCAATGTTTGAAGCAATCCATTTATGTAGAAATGACCCAGATAAACTTGAGAAAGAACATGTTGGGGCACATTTCAAAGGTTTCAGCATGCAAATACAATGAAATTTTTTTAATGAAACAAAAGTATTCATAAGATGTAGGTGATATGTTATGTGATGAGAAAACAGGGAAGCCACATTTTGAGAGGTTGGATTGGAAGTCTTTATTGGAAGGCCAGCGTCTGCAGGTGGACTGCTGTCACAAAGGCCTGCAGCCCCTGGAATGCATGCAATACTGCCAGACAATTCAGCCATTAGAATAAAGAGGGCAGAAAGAGGAGAAAAACATTTCCAGCAAACCAGATCAGCTCTAATGGACAGCTGATGCGGGTCACCAAGTTGACAGAGGAGAGCCAAGAGACACAGAGAAATGATACCAAGACAGGAAGCATGGTGTGCCCATGGCTTAACTTGTCTTAGCCTATATAGAGTCAGGATTGCGGGGGAAGGGGGTGGGGGGGAGGGGACAAGGTCACAGGAAACTCCAGTGTTTTTTGAGTTCAAAACATAGGACTGACAGGCCTAATAACCTATTGTTCAAGTCACCTCCCCGGCTGCTAGGAATTCAGGCATGCCCATCACCTGGGAGGTGGGGCTTCTCCTTCGTCTACCATGAAGACAAGATGGATCCAGTTAGACCAGCTCCCTACTGTCCACCATGTGGCTAAGATGGTGCTGGGCAGATCCAGCATCCCTACTTCAAGTACAACAATCAACTTCTGGTGAAGTCAGCTCATGTGTGCAATTATAGTAAGTTCTTCTCATTTCATAAGTGGCCCGGAAGAAGATTTTCTCCTTCCTGATTGCTCCAGTTCCCTGCCTCAGCTCACACCCTTTTTAGTCAACGGAACAGATAAACTTTCTCTAGTGAACTCTATTAAGAGAAAAAATCTTCATATTCAGTCCAGGATAGAGCTTGCTCTGTCTCAAGTTCCTCTCTTCTTGTCCACAAAAATTAAAAAAAAAATGGTGACAGGACTGTAGTTAAGAAGACAAACATGGGGGCTGGGGATATAGCCTAGTGGCAAGAGTGCCTGCCTCGGATACACGAGGCCCTAGGTTCGATTCCCCAGCACCACATATACAGAAAACGGCCAGAAGCGGCGCTGTGGCTCAAGTGGCAGAGTGCTAGCCTTGAGCGGGAAGAAGCCAGGGACAGTGCTCAGGCCCTGAGTCCAAGGCCCAGGACTGGCCAAAAAAAAAAGAAGACAAACATGGAGTACATGATGTATTTTAAATTCCATAGCCATAAATATGACTGAAGGCCATGATGAAGTAAGGAGCTCAGATCTGGCCAGTGCTACCTTGGCCATACGAATTGTAGGATCCGGCATCTCGTCTTGATGGGTGTGCCTGAATTCCTAGAGGAAGGGAAGTTCTACACCCAAGGGATGGGTATTCCTGAATCTCTGGAGACAGGGCTGGGCACTTGGCCTATAGCTTAGTGAACCTGTCAATCCAGTTCCTGGGACTGAGAGCTTCCTCTGTCCCTGCTCCCAGACCTGACCCTATTTAGGGTCAGACCAGCTGAGGAGCCATTACGCCATGTCATATGTCTCCATGTTCACATCCTGTGTCCTTTCTTCTGGCTTGTCTCTGGTCACCATGGCTTCCCACTTCAACTCTCCATTGGAGCTGAATTGGTTGTTGATATTGTTTTTGTTCTATTTTCCTCTCTGGCCTGTTTCCTGACAGTGTTAAGTATATTAACGGGTTGCAGGCCTTTGTAACAACTGGCTGCCTGCAGACTGCTAATGTTCAAATAAAACTGCAAGATTCGATCCTTCAAAATGTGGCTTCTTTGATAATTTACCTTATAACAATGAGTAACCATACAAGACTCTTAGATCCCAACTTAAAGGCCAGAGCTTTGGTCCTGTGAAAATGAATGGAAATGCACATTCTCTACTTCTCCAGACCCTTTTGATTAGAAAAATTTCTTCTTAATGCTAGCTGAATTTGAGGAGCATTGGGGTCCTGATTCCCAGGACTCAGCCCAGGCTAAATCAATCACAGTTTCTCAGAACCAGTGCAGTCATCTCCTTCTGAGTCTAATAGACCAGTATGTGATCCACTGAGGGAAACTCAAGGGGACCACATAGCTGACCAGCATGAGAGAGCTGCCCAGGACACACCAGAAACAGAACCCATAGAGGCTTCCTGAGTCATTTTACTGAATGAGACTATCGTCCAAAATCCAGAAGAATAGCAGGTGTCCAGTTAAACAAATGCAAACAGAGAGTCATGTCGATACATGGGAGTTGGGGGAGCTTATCTTTTTAACAGGCTCAAAGCAGAGCTGTGTATACGGGGGTCAACTTCAGGCCTGCCCTGCAAAGTGCATCCAGAGTCCTCTTTCCCATGAGGCATTAAAGTGCAGATAGAAGAGCAATGTTGTATCCAGAAACTCTTTATCTAAGGCTCTGAACCTCTGTTGTAAGTTGAGAATGCTCTTCCAAGAGACTTCAATCCTCCAGACAAGAAAGGAACATTTCTTTCTTACTGATATGATTTCCAATAGCACAGTGTCAGCTATCGTGTGACTTGGGAGAACAAAGTTTGGCAGTGTGTAAGAAAGCATTAGTCACTCAGCGAAGGGGACACTTTGTGGTTTCTGAGTGTGGGGTGTTTTTTTTGGGGGGGAAGGGATATTGATTCTTGTTAACTGTGCAGCTGGCTTTATCTGTGATTATTTTGCAGCTTGATGAATGGGGGAGGTTATGATATTTTCAAACATGGTACCATACCACATTTTTCTCTTTAAAAAGAGGAAGTTCATAACATGCTTTTGCCTAAATATAACATTAATATTAATTCAAAAAAGAATTCTGTGTCCAGAGCCATACCGGATTCTCTGGGAATTTGCTGATGGGTAAAACTCAAGCCTTGTTTTCATGGTGATTGACCATAACACTGGTAAATAGGCAATTGCAACAGAGTTCCAATGTGTAGCAACTGGATTTAGGAACAGGGTAATAAATCCAGTCCTGGGAATTCAGGAACCTAAAAACCAAGCATTCCCAAGGGTATGGGAAACAGAAGACTGGTTAAGAGATAGAATTAAAAGAGAGTCATCTGTGGCCATCTTCCTTCCTTCCTTCCTTCCTTCCTTCCTTCCTTCCTTCCTTCCTTCCTTCCTTCCTTCTTTCCTCTCTTAGTGTGGCTCTGACTTTAATTTTCCAGACAGGATCTTACTATGTAAACCTATGCTGGACCAGTTAGAAATAGAGTCATCTTGGTTATAACACAAGTTATAACTCTGTCTGATATCAAACAAGTTGGAGTTTACCCATTTGTAACACAAAAATAAAAGAAGTCTGAAACTTTTATTGAGTGTCAGAGTTCTAAGTAATAGAAATCCACCAATAAACAAAAGAGACCAGTAGCCTAGCCCTTGTGTGCTGCACAGATGTAAATATTGCTTTGTAAAAATCTAAGTAATAACCATAATAAAGAATTAAGTTATTTTATGTGTTAGGTAATATATAGGGGCAGAGCTTTCCAGTGGAGGAGACTGGGAGACTAAATGTGACAGTTGTACCAATGCGCACACTATACTGGGACATTCTGATGAGATCACAGCAAAGAAGCAACCCTTGGCTTCATCAGCCTTATTTCATCCCATCTACACAACAGCCCTTCTAACTTCAAGGAGCCTGAATCTGGACAGCAGAGAAACTTCTCATTCCAAGGCACAGCTCAGAGCTCCTGACTATTCTCAGAGCTCCTGACTGAGAACATTTCAGAGCAAGCCATCAGACTGAAACAGTAAACATTTCTTGCAAATATTAGTAGCAGTTGAAACATTTAACCCAGAGCTTTCCTGGACTTCCAGCTTCCTAAATTTTCCTTAGCTTATTTTACTTTCTTTTTTCCATATCTTATTTCAGTTCAAAAGTTGAATAAAATAATTGTTTTCACCATCCTCACTTTTCCCCTAACCTCCTATGCAGACCTGTATGGAAAGAATTTTGCTTGCCAGCACTGTAAGGGCTGCCTTGGTGTGCAAACATTAGGAATGGCCCACAGTTTTTGAGCCACTTTAAGTTAATAAGTTCTTTTTAAAAATCCATTTAAAATGTCAATAGCATCCTTCTGAAAAATCATGGGTGAGATAAGCAGAGTTTGACCGATAAAATTTTGCCATTTGGAATACCAGATTGTGATGCTCTCAAAGCTTAACTTCCTTTCTTAAGACATATCTACTTTCTAAAATACGTCAGAAGATGTGCTGTGATTTTATTTGGGTGTTCTTATGCTACATTACAAGCAGTTACTCACTCAAATCAGATATTTATACTCTAAGTAGTTAAGTAGTTATTTACGATGACTACAGGACCACAGGTTTTGTTAATGTCAACTATACATATTTGAAGTATTCCACCTATAACACAAAGTGCTTAATGATTAACAAAATAATGACAGTAATGGGTGTTCATTACTGTGACACTATACATAGATTAGCTCTAAAATAGTAAAGCATTCCTACCCCCTCTTGAGTAAAGCTAGCACCTCAGTAATGATTTTCAAGACTTAATTGCTAAGTTGTCCTAAATATTCAAGGTTAAACTAATTATGATGAACTATCATTGTTACATATGCACCTGAAAATAATGAATGTTTGTTTGCTAAAATATATGTAAAGAGTGTTCATTCAGGGCCAACAGGCCAGGCCCCCAGTTCAAGCCCCACAACCAAAAAAAAAAAAAATGTTCACAACACACCTGTTTATGGTATCTCTGAGATGAAATCTATTCAAATACCACAGTATAATATATATGTGATTTTTATTATATGCAGGTAATGTATTATTTACTATACAGTTATCAGTAGGAACAAATGATGATTACAAGGGATAATGTGAGTAGTTTTAACATAATAAAGAGGAATTCAAAAGATAAACATAAAAGAATATCGCCTTCATCATTCTACTTTGAACATTTTCAAAAACGAGTAATGTTGAAATTAATTATGATATGTCTATTTAATGGGCTCCTCCACACATAGGAAACATCCTTGGCTATTAAGATGTAAATGAGGCCATGTGCTTGTTGGTTTGGGCCTGTAACCCTACTTACTCTGGAAGCTGAGATCTGAGGATCAGATCAAAGCTAGCCTTGGCAGGAAAGTCCGAGTCTGTTATCACCCATTAATCATTAAAAACGCCTAAAGTGGAGCTGTTGCTCAAGTGGTAGAGCACTAGACTTAAGCCAAAAGAAACTCATGGACAAGACCCAGGACATAGGTTCAATCCTCAGAACAGATACCAAAAACAAACAAAAGATGATGCCAGGAGGCAAATGCTCACGTGAAAGCTATCAAGTTTGGCTGAACTCAAAGCTAGGCACTATGAGAGTGAGAAAACTTGTTTGTTACTCAACCAGGAAGTAGCACTCATGCTCAAGAATGTCTTTAGTTGGTTGATGCTTTCCCATAGTCTGTGTAACAAATAGACTCATGTCAAACAATTTTACTTGGAAATTGCTTAAGAAAAACTGACAGAATCCTTAAAATTCACAGGAGCAATGTCTTGCCCTCTACTCAAGTCACCAAATCAAACCAGGGCTGGAGCTCAGTGAACACCTTATTTTCCCACTTGAATTTGAGCTCCTCAGCGAGATCACTCCTGCCCATCTTGCGGAGATGACGCGCCAGAAGGCGGAGTTTGTCAGTGGCTGTTGGGAGTGATCTTTTCCAGAAGCAAAGAAGTTCATGGATCTGTTCTGTGAGATCATCGGGGTGCTTGAGTTTGATGAGTTGCACGGTGCTGCGGCGCACAGGGAGAGACGCCGTGAGGGCCTCGGGGCCTTCTTCAGAGAGCTCCTCTGCCAGCCAGTGCAGCAAGTTATTCCAAAGGGCCTCTGTAGCGCACAAGCAATAGTGTTAGGAGAAATACAGGGGTATTCTGATAGAAATACTTGGGAGAAATTCAGGATGACCTCTGGGTCATCTTCTGAGGGTGCCAGCCACTGCAGAAGGTAGAGATGCTCCTCAAATGAGAACTAAGTGGGCTCTATCAAAGGGTTTCTAGGTCATGTTTATATAGTCTAAATTGAGGAGGGCTGAGGAAGGAGCAACACTTGACAATTTTTACACAGTATCCCAGATGATACTGTCATCCTCTGAGGAGCTCTGTGTCAAAGGATACAAGTGCAGAAAGATATTTCTTTTTATTAAAGCTAGTGTAGTGTATATATTATACACAATCTAGCTAATTATCTCTCTCAAACACAAGCTTACACACACACACAGAGAGAGAGAGAGAGAGAGAGAGAGAGAGAGAGAGAGAGAGACCAACATCATTACCCAAAGCCCTTTCTATGGGAAGGCTTTCATAACAGTATGTCTACCACACACGTGCCTTGTTTACACCCGCAATCATGTCATCTGAGTATGAACTTTATGCTAAGCACAATCCTCTATGAGACTGGACCTTGAATGTCACACTATTTGCAGGTAGTAGACTGCTTAGGAGATGAAGCCTAAAGGGAGGATAGGTCATTGATTTGTCCTTTAGTGAGATATTGGGACCCTGGTCATTTCTTATTTCTCTCTTTGCTTCCTAGCACCCATGAGATAAATAAACTTCTTTTGCTTGAACCAACCTTTGAACAATCCTCAAAGCAAATGGCCAAGTCACCATGAACAAAAACCTCAGACACTGTGAGCCAAAATATACCTTTTCTCTCTTTAAGTTGATTATCTCAGATATTTTGTCACAATGATAGAAAGTTAACTATCCCAGGCCCTACTGTCCATTCCTTGCTAGAACACAGCAGGAATTAGGATTCTATCATGCTCTAGCTCTCACTTGACTTGTTTTGGTCATCTGTACAATAAACTGAAGATTTGAGACTTATTTAATCTTCTCAGTATTCTATTAATAAAACTCTTCCTATTGTCTAAATTTCTTATTACTTCAGGGTTGTAATAATTTTACCTTATTCAAAATATCTAACTTTTTTTTAAAACAATTTTGCATTTGAGCCAGGGCCTGGGCACTGTCCTTGAGCTTTTTCACCTCAAGGCTAGTGCTCCACCACTTGAACGACAGCTCTACTTCTGGCTTTTTCTTTGGAGGATTAGTTGGAGATAAGAATCTTCTGGACTTCCCTGCATGGGCTGGCTGTGAATCGTGATCCTCAGATCTCAGACTCTTGAGTAACTAGGATTATATACATGAGCCACCAGCACTTGGATCCATCATCCTTCTTATAGCAGCTTAGATGACACTGGTTATCCACTTGCGACTTCCCAGTATAGGTAAGAAGACCATTATATTTGTGCCATCTCTGCTAATTGTTGAAAATTGTTGAAAAATTGTTGTCATTGTCCTTTTCTTTGTGCATTGAGTTAACATTGTTAAACCTGCTGGCGTTTTTTTTATTCTGCATCATATGCTCTCTCCTTTAAATAAAACAATTGTTCTGTCTCTGAGAGGATGCATATTACTAAACTTTATTCCTGTCTTATTCCTAATGTATCTCAGTAAAGGCTGAGCATATTCAGCACAAATTCAAAAGGAAAATCTGATTATCATCCCTGGTCCTGAGTCTCTGCCATGTATGGTAGACAAAGTAGTCTAAACACACATTCATGATGCCTTCCAAGAGCAATAAAATACTCTGTTCATAGCTGTTAACAGCATCAAATAAATTACTTTAAGGGCTAAGTTGGAAAAAAACCTATCAAATCCTACCCTGACATATGCTTCATTGTTATGCACTCATAAATTTACTTATGTATAATGACAACCAAATTGTAAATGTTTACTTTGTGGTTTCCTGTCAATATATGGTCAAATCTATTGACCTAAAAATGTTGATTTGAGCTAATCACACCTCAATATTTATAACTTAAAGTGAAAATTTCTTAAAAACAATGTACATCTCCTTACTAAACTAAGAAATTACCTATAGTGTGAGCAAAATATTACTTACTGAGGTTTATATTTTTTGTGGAGTTCAAAACCTGAAAATGATTATTTGCTCCTATTTTCATGATTTCCTAAATAAAATTATTTTATTAGTCTGAAAAGCTTAAAACTAGTTGAAAAGTCATTTTATTCTTATTATAAAAGGATTTAAACATACAAATAGTGTAAGAGTCTGGGCACCACTGGCTCACACCTATAATCCTAGACATTCAGGAAGCTGAGTGAGATGTGAGGATCTCATGTTACTTAGATTCTTAATTCCAACTAATCAACACAAAAAAGCCAGGAGTGGAGCTATGGCTTGAGAGGTAGATTACTAGCCTTGAGCAGAAAAAAATCTCATGGACAGCACCTAGACCTGAGCTCAAGTCCCACAATCAGCACACACACACACACACACACACACACACGCACGCGCACACACGCACACACACACTAAGAGATAAAAAAGTACTTAAGAAGATCAGAGCAAAACTTCCTTACCAATAGGATCTGTTGAAATTCTTTTAGTACTCTGTGGACGATGGGTAAGTTTTTCATGCTGTTGGAGAAAAGGAACAAAGATTAAGTAAAGGAAATTATTCAGGCTACACAGGAATTGTGCACTGGTCCTCACCCCTTTGGAAGAATTACTGAATTTTATATGTGCAGAATAACAGCTATATTTGTGCATGCCCAGCAATTATTTCCCTAAAACATAACAATTATACCAACTCAATCTTCTAGCTAATTTAAATCCAAGAATATATATGTAGGAGTTATTATTGCACTCTCAAGAACTCTAAGCAATCCTTTTCCAATAAAAATTTAAAACTGTTAATATCAGCTAACACACAACAAGCTACTTCCAGGCCAAAAACAAGAAGCTTTATCACTAATCAGGCAATAAAAGTAAAAAAAGTATCTTATAATATAGTAGCTTTATTGCAGCCTGTAGGTATGCCCTGTGTCTTAGAGACACAAAAACTAATTGCTCCTATGTAACTGTACTTTAGTACCTATTTTAGTGGGGAAGAACTCAGAAAGAGGAGTTGTAGCATACCCTGGAGTAAAACGAAATACTCTAGGTCAGATTTTAGCACTTAATGATTATACCATAGAAGTCACCGAATTGCTCTTACTTAAATACAAGTTTTGGAAAAACTAGTCCTCCTTGTTTGTGTCATAGAGACTTTCTAATTTCAGAAAATTCTATGTGGTCTCTCAGTAGCCAGGCCTGGACTCAGTTTCTACTAAACATATAGTCTCTGAGAGATCTGCAAAATTCTCAGCATTATAGTGTTGGCCAGGACTCAACCTGTATGTTATGTGCTTCCAGGAAGCTTAGGATGGTGCTGGCCGTAACCAAACTATCATCACTGTAGAACACATGACTGACAGCAAGAAGGTAAAAGCATTAAAGTGGACACAAGTGCTATCGGTTGGCCTTAGGGATTATTTGCTTGATTTGTAAGTGGAAATAATTAAATAGGATGTTATGTCTGAATCCTAAAGTAATATCCTATTTTAAAAGGGTGGTCACTGATATGAGAAAAGTGTCTTTTCTTTCCATGGAGTTTGCTTCCTTTCTGATAATCCTGAAAGAATTTTCAGAAGGGTTCCTGTTTTGCCCAAGTGGCATGGCTCTTGTTAATTACATTTTAGCTACATGCAGCCTTTTCCTATTGAACTTTGTTTGTTTTTTTCCAAATTTTTATTATCAAACTGATGTACAGAGAGGTTACAGTTTCATACGTTAGGCATTGGATACATTTCTTGTACTGTTTGTTACCTCGTCCCTCATACCCCCCTCACTCCTCCCCCTTTCCCTTTCCTCCTCTGAGGTGTTCAGTTCACTTACACCAAACAGTTTTGCAAGTATTGCTTTTGTAGTTGTTTGTCTTTTTTTACCCTGTGTCTCTCAATTTTGGTATTCCCTTTCAATTTCCTACTTCTAATACCAGTATACAGGGTTTCCAATATACTCAGATAAGATTACAGAGATAGTGTAGGTACAACCACAGGAAGGTGATACAAGAACATCATCAATAATAGAAGCTACAGATACATATGGGACGTGCAAGTAGTTACAACTGTGATATAACAATCATTTCCATAACATGGAGTTCATTTCACTTAGCATCATCATATGTGATCATAAGGGTATAGCTATTGGGCTCTTGTGATGCTCTGCTATGACTTGCCTAAAACTGTACTAATTATTCCCAATAAGGGAGACCATAGAGTCCATGTTTCTTTGGGTCTGGCTTACTTCACTTAGTATAATTTTTTCCAAGTCCTTCCATTTCCTTACAAATGGGACAATGTCATTCTTTCTGATAGAGGCATAAAATTCCATTGTTTATATGTACCACATATTCCTGATCCATTCGTCTACTGAGGGGCATATGGGTTGCTTCCAGATTCTAGCTATGACAAATTGTGCTGCGATGAACATTGTTGTGCTGGTGGCATTACTGTGATTTTGCTTGTGGTCTTTTGGATAGATACCCAAAAGTGGGGCTGCTGGGTCATAGGGGATCTCTATGTTAAGCCTTCTGAGGAATCTCCATACCGCTTACCAGAGTGGCTGAACCAGTTTATATTCCCACCAACAATGAAGTAGGGTTCCCTTTTGGCCACATCCCCTCCAACAGTTGTTATTGTTAGTTTTCTTGATATATGACATTCTTACTGGGGTGAGATGGAATCTCAATGTTGTTTTGATTTGCATTTCTTTTATGGCCAGTGATGTAGAGCACTTTTTCATATGTCTCTTGGCCATTCTCATTAAGTGATCCTGTTACAAGTTCCCTGCAGGATCTGCAGGGTTAAGGATGACAAGGGAGCAGCCAGCCTTGCTTGACAGATTTTTGGCGAATGGTACACCATTCTGCAGAATAAATTTTTCTTTGCCCAGTTCCTTTCCAGTTGATGTCCTTAATCCTATGCCACACCCTAACATCCACAGCTATTTCTAACACTACTTTCAAAAGCAACCACAGCAACACTATTATCATTTAGCAGATAAAGATGTCATAAATGGTCATTTGTCTTCTCATTTTTATTATTTTCTAGTCCTGAATCTGCAAATGCAGAACCCATTTTTGTTGTTGAATAATATATTCTAATACTATATACTATAATAATACTTTGTACTATAATAATAGCACCATTTAATATGCCAGGGCTGCCTCATAAACAACAGTTTTATACAACTAGCAATAACAAAAAAATGCCATGCCTTTTGGTCATCTACCTCAGGGCATTTAAGCATTGTCACAGGTAATTATTACAATATCTTAGAGCAATAACTCCTTCATCCAGTCCTACACTTCTCCCACCTCCACACACATACCACAGATTTTTCCTTGTGAGTAAGTAATTTATTTGTAATTAGAAGACATAACAGTGAACATGGCATGATTAGCATTCAACTGAGAAAGCCCATATGATTAGTTGTTTTCTTGGTATTTTTAGCATGGACATTTTTCCCTCGGAAATAATAAAGAAACTATATATAAGTCCTGAGTTTCCCTGCTCACTTTTTTTTCATTTTGCATAGTGGCCTCTATAATATTTGACATTGGCTCAATTTGAGTATATCATAACTTTAAATTGTATTCTCAGTTTTATAATGCCTGGCTTCTGGCTTGCATAGAATTTTTATTTTTGATAGAGCTGAATCTCAATTTAAAATAGATAGAAACAAAGGGCTAATCTGGTACAAAAACCAAGACTAGCACAAGTTGTGCTGTGATTATGGGTGTAACATAACTGCCAAGGAAATAAGAGCTCTTCTCCTTTCTGAGTGAGGATGTGTTTGATGACATTCCTAACAATGTTTTGATATATCAAGATTTTCATTTCACAGTTGTAACTTCTTCAAGGTAACCATAGTTAGGACTGGGGGAAACTTGTCTTGAAGTAACTCATCTATTTAAAGTCCTAACTTAATGATACTGACTTAAAATAGCAATATCAGCTAATATATTTTTATTAATTAACATGTATTAGAAATTGTCCTGAAAGAGTAGAGAATTTAACTTTGGTCTTATAATTATGCATGTGTTCAGTGATCATTTTCCCTGATAGAGTTACTTTTGTGCCTATTTTACAAATGAAAGAAAAACTTTAGAGAGACAACATAATTTGGCCAGAAACATACCCTCTAAATGACAGATATAACATTTTAACTACTATGTGTAGCAGTTCAAATACCTCATTTCTAAATATCAGTGAAAACTTGTATGAGAAATGACTATAATATGCAACAGTCTGTTTGGTTACTCCACTAAATTCCTCACTACACTCACCATTTATGTATCTGAATTCTCTTCTCTAGACTTGGAGACAATATTAGATTGAGGGAAAGAAGTTACTGGCTGATCACAACACTCATTCAACTATGACATTAAGCTAAATATTCCCTGTTTGTCAGTTCTTTCACTTAACATACAAACATAAACTAGTAGGGTGAATCACAGCTATAATCTTAGCTACTCAGAAGCTGGGTACAATGGCACATGCTGTCATCCCATCTATGCAGGAAACAAATATGAACATCTGAGTCTTAGTTAATCTGTGTAGAAAGCAAGACCTTATTTGAAGAGTAACTAAGGCAACAGAGAAGATGAAAATGGTTGAAGCACCTTACATGCATAACAATGAAAACTGTTTTAGAAGGGATAGGGAGTAAAGGAGAGTGACAGGGGATGAATTTGATTGAGATACATTAAATGTATGGAAATGTCACAACAATGCTCTGTACAACTAATGTACAGCACTATTTTTTTTCTTTTTTTTAGGGGGTCTTATGTGGTAGAATCTCTGTTGGTCAAACCTGAAGCCATGAACTCACACCACAGTATACTACCACAAAGAAAAGATGAATAACAGTATTTGTTTCCCAATTCCATAAAAAAAAAGAGGCATTGAATTATGTAATACGATTTAGAAAAGGTAATAGTTTAAATATTCAATGTATTCAAAATATTATTTAATAGTTTTTCCTTAGAATTCCCATTTGTTGCCTATAAAATACAGTTTCAAAAGAAACTTCATTTGTATAAACCTAAAGAAACACTAATAACAAATCAATTAAAACAAAACAGTGCTATTAAATTCTGTTTCCAGCCAAGATTCTAAACCAGGTATCAATGGTCATTTAAAAGTGAGTTTTGTAAGTATTAGGAAGATGCTAACACCAACCTGAGTTTTACTCACAAGATTAGAGAAAGAATTAAAAAAGAGAAGAACTGTCTTACCATGTGAATCTATTTTTATTTTAAGCTAATATATGTACTGTCCTAACAAGTAAATTAGGCACCTGAAATTCCAAAATTATGAAAAAAGGGCTAAAATTGAGCAACATCTTTTATTGATAGCCTTCAATACACACATATATAAAAAGTAATTTTTTCTTCCAATTCTTCACAAAATCTGATTGCTACAGGCCCCCGTGGGTAATCTAAGTACTCAGGGAGGATCATAATTCAAAGCAAGCCTAGACAGAATAATCTCTAGGACTCTAGGATCTTGGTGTGTATGGAGAATAGAAGGAAATGGAAACAATAAAACATGAATGATTCTGTAGCATATGCCATTCCTGAGACACTTTTCAAGCTGAGGCAAGCTATCTAAACTCTTCCTGAACACTCTTACTAGGACACAGAAGTGATAGGCCTACCTCTGAATTGTGCATAGGGGTATATTGAAATAATGCCTGTAAAGTATGTGCATATGATCATATAAAGCGATGTTTATTGAAATGAACTCCAAGAAATGGAAACAAGAGGTCTTCTTTGTTATTTTGCTTTGGGTTTTTGTCTGTTTGCTTTTTTTCTCCTTTTTCATTTTTTATTTCTGTAACTTTTATTTGTAAGTATATCTCTTTGGGGGAGAGTAAGCGGGAGCTAGAAATGTTGGGACAAAGGGTGAACAAATGCAGCAATGAGACTCACAAGATGTTGAAAGTGAACTATACAATTTGTTGGGGATAAGGGTCAGGAGAGAAAACATGGGAAAGAATGATAGAAGATTAACACGTCAAAAAATGTACTCATTACCAGACTAATGTAATTGTATCCCCTGTGTGCATCATGTCTACAATAACAATTGTAGGAAGTGGCACTGTGGCTCAAAATGGTAGAGCACTAGCCTTGAGCAAAAAAATCACAGAGTCAGTGTCCAGGCCCTGAGTTCAAGCCCCACAGCTGATAAAAAAAAGGAAAAAAAAAAAACATAGTCTATATTGAGAATTCAAGAGAGGTTTACACACAGGCAAACCTAAACCCTATGCAATGAGTGGGTCTTCTTAGATCACTTTAAAAAATAAATCACCGGGGTAAAAAAAGACAAACAACTACAAAAGCAATACTTGCAAAACTGTTTGGTGAAAGTGAACTGAACACCTGGGGGGGGGGAAGGGAAAGGGGGAGGAGGGAGGGAGTTTGAGGGACAAGGTAACAAACAGTACAAGAAATGTATCCAAAGCCTCACGTATGAAACTGTAACCTCTCTGTACATCAGTTTGATAATAAAAATTTGAAAAAAAACAAAAAGTTTGCTAGGCACCAGTGGCTCATGCCTGTAATCCTAGCTTCTCAGGAAGCTAAGAAGCCAGCCCAGATAGGAAAGTTTGTGACAGTCTTTTCTCCGATTAGCCAGAAAAGGCAAAAGTAGAGCTGTGGCTCAATTAGTAGAATACTAAAAACCAAGTTAGCTTAGCTTCTTCAAATTCAAGGATCAATGGTGTTGAAAGTGAATTGCTATTGGAATTTCTAGACATGATTTGATATTGTAAGAAAATAGCATAAAGAAGTCAGTTCAAATCAGATTTTTTTGTCCTTTGTATCACAATAAAAAGTATTTTCCAAAAAAAAATAAATCACCTGAAGTAGTTGGTTACAGAAAATCATAGACTGGGTAGTAGATTAGGTAGTCATTGCTCATGAGAAAAACAATGATATTGGGCCCATCCTTTGTCTTTCACATTTAGAAATGAGCTCAGTAGTATTTATTTATAGTTAACAGGTTTTCTGTGATTTCCTAAAAAATAAAATCCCTTCAAAAAGAAACATGGCTGTCAGATAAAACAGTGGTGGCAGAAATTGATGGGAGATGAGTCTATGTTGGCTCATTGCATAGCCTCTTTTTGTGTGCATTCAAAAACTTACAGCCACATATACACAGATGCAAAACTATGTTTAAATAAAGAACACCACAATCATCCACTATCCAGTTGTTGTTCTTATGGGCATCATAATAATCACAGTCAGCATAGAACTTCCTGAACCCTGGAGCAGAGATGTCTGACCCTCACAATGACAGGAAATGCCTCCTCATGGAAAGTCTGCAAGCCCGCATGAACATATACAGAAGTAAGTGTAATGTGGAATAAAGTAAGAACCAAGTTCAGAGTAAGAACTGCTGACAGGGAATGGTCTACAGAAAAAATCTAGCAATCAGGTCTCACACTGAAAGCAGGATCCTTCCAGAAATGGAACCCATGTCTATGTTTTTGTGTAGTTCAAATAATTCTTTGTTTAAAGCCAATCTACTTTCATGCAGCCTGCTTTATCACTGCTTCTTCATTATTTTTCTAAATGCTTGCCCCATAGAGAATCATTCATTCTGTAAGGCTTCTATCTGATCATGACAGAAGGAAGAAGCCTTTATCAGGCCTTGATAAACTCATCCATGAAATGAAAGAGTGTTAGGATCCTGGTGACTCTATGAATGAGTTCAGAGAAGCCACCCCTACCCACCCCCCTGCCAAAATCAAAGATTCTGGAATAGATGGAAGGAAGGTTCATCCAATGATGGCTGCACAAATAAACCAAGCGAGAATTGAAAGGATTCAGAAAACACGTGGAATGAAATAAAGAGTGAAGGAAAGTTATCAGAATCAGTCTGGAATAGAGAAACTTTGAGTCACTGTCTTCATTTATTATCAAACAAGTGGGCAAAGCATCACATGTGCTGCAAAACACTAAATACACCAAATGAGAATAAAGTAGTAATATTTAAACACTTCAAATATCCCAGCACTTCATAAATGTTTACTAAGTTTAATTTATTTATAAAATACATACATACTTCTCTATCCTTAATTATGGCTATGCTCATTCCTCCCACAAAAAAAAAAACCTCTAGTAAATGAGTAATTTATGTACTCTGGTAAAGTAAGTGTATCTGGCTTGAACCTCTGACTCTTATGGGCATCATAATAATCACAGTGAGCATAGAACTTCCTCAAGTCTGGAACAGACTCTCCATGTCTTAAAAATCAGTCACATCCTTTTGGATGAGTTTTGACCAACATTTTGTTGACCTAAACTAAGTATTCAGAACCCCTCCAGAATTTTTTATGAAATCATTTTCAATATGACTTATCCAAATCTTACACAAAATAGATCTTATGCTCTTCCAGGTCAAGTTTCTGCTTTGGCCATCCTTCTTGAGTGGAATTCACTGCCTCTTTCGTTCTTCTTCTTTCAATGTTAACACTGGCTTGCTCTGTTAGGCACCTTCGAGTCACCGTAGCCCACAGGCAATACATCTTTATTCAAAAGTCACTAGCACTTCACATCTCAGGATTTCACTGGCAATGATCAATTCCTGTCTTCAGATACTGCCATACTGGGCTACTTCATTATTTATCTCAAACTGTTCTATGTATTTAAAAGTTTAATTTCCTTAACTGGATTTAGTTTGCTTAAGAGGCTGTCACTCTAACATTTATTACTATTACATTTTTAATCCTTCAAAATATTTCATATTTATTAGGTACTTAATGTTTATTATTTATTAGGTACTTAATGTTTATTAATTGACATGTGGACTGATCTCCTTTAAAAAGGAAAATCAAAGATATTTGAAATATATAAACAAGAAAATTGAATCAATAAACAATATTTTCCTCATTTACAACATTAAGGGCTATAACATATGATAAACATAAAAATATCAATTCCTTTTTAAATTATCAAATGTTTCCAAACAGGGAAGAATATACATTCTTCCATTTCCGAAGAATTATAGAAGCCACATGAACACGTAGTTCTTAATTTCTTGGTTAGTTTTTCTGACTTCTGAGCAGACAAAACCTTCTTTTTCATGGACAAAAGTTAAAGGAAGAAGAAGGAAGAGTAGGGTGAGAGGGAATGGAGAAGGAAGAAGGCAGGGAAAGAGGAACAGGAAATGAGTGACAAAAGGGAGGGGAAATGAAGAGGAAGTGGATAGGGTATGAAAAGGAAAAATGTAACTTCTGATCAAATTTGTGGGAAAAGCATTTTCTAGGAAAAGATTGCAGAATCCTATTTCTGCCTAAACAAGCTTTCTTCCTGTTTTCCTCATTCTTATATAGGGAGATGGCCACAACTATCTTTCCCTGGCGTCACTCTGATGAATTAATAACCAGTGCTACTGTAGAGATGATTATGTGAAATGAGAGACAAAGACACTCAAAACAAGTGAGAATATTTAGAAAAAAATGTTTTCAGATTGAAAAAGACTGGGAGGTGTAGCCTAAAAGCTTTCCTTGCTATGATTCCAATCATTTTCTTCTGTAATCGATAGAGTGCAATACATAAAGCAATGGTCATATTGCTAAAATTAACACTAGTGTCCAAAGTATGATTTTGAGTTTAAACAATTATGTGGCCAGAAGATCACAGAAACAGTAAAACACAAAGACAAACACCCTTGATTTTTTAAATAGGGATTTAAAAATCCATATATCTTTTCTAATCTGTTTCTCTAATAGTTAGCCATAGGCTAATAAATTCCATTTTACTTTTGAACTCTAATAAAATTTTATTACAGTTGTAAAAATCTAAGCATGGCAGAAGGACCTGAGGTTGCAAATGCTTTTTATTCCTCAGATTTCTTTTAATTGTTCAAGAGTACTCTAATAGTTCATTTTTCTAGGAAAACATATCACTCCTAGCAAGGCAGGAAGATGGAAATGAAAGCATAGAATTGTGAGAAAATAGTGAATGTGACATGGTGACAAATGGACTTCTACCCTGGTGTGGACATGCTCTCTGATTCACACAGGATATCAGTCCATGTGGTGAAGAATTAAGTGTTGAAACAGTACCATACTTACTAGAAATGGATGTCATGTGTTCAGTTTTTTTTTTAAAGGAAGTTTAGGCTAACAAAACTTGGGTCAACAGAGGGCTTACATAAATCTGTACTTTAGGTTTTGCCAGGAAATTCCAACCTCAAATCAATTCCAATCATTAGACCTAGAGCCTTCCTTTGCTCAGAGCAAACTGAGTGGATGGGAAGAATAACAGTTTCTCACAACCCAAGCAGATACCAATCACTAAAAGTGAGACAGGCACCTATATAGATTGATTTCAAAAGTCCACACACATAAAACATTCATCTACTGTCTTCCCCCTAAATTTTTTTGGCAGTCTAATTATTTAAAACTTGCTTTCTTTCTTCCAAATGTACAACTGTACACAATATGAACAGAATTTCTTTTCTCTCCTCCCATTCCCTACCCTCAAGTTACACCATTCATTTTTATTCATTGTGCACATTAAATACAATTACTCCATTTGCTCAATCTGAATTTCTTGAGCATTTTCAATATCATTATATTATATGTCAGAAAATGGGGATAAGAGTATTGAATGAATTAAAATGATTTAGAGCCAACAGGTTCTAGGAAGCCATTTATTTTCACAGATATCATTGATTTGACCAATTTGTGAACAGTATTTCGGCTATAAATATTACCAGGAACTTCTCTATCGCTTAAGCCACATTATCATTCCACAGTCCTCATTGTATCCTAGCTATGGTTCTTCAAGGCCTTGACCTGAAGCTCCTGCCCTTCACAGAGTACTTTCTGCCTTCCTCCTGATGATGATGTTTTCTTGATCGTAACAGTATATAAGTTCCTAGTTTCTTCTAATTGCAGAAGTTACCTCCCCTGTTTGGTTTTCCTGGGCCATTCCATCTCAAAAACATGCCTCCATACCTGGGCACTGGTGGCTCACTCCTATAATCCTAGCTATTTAAGAGGCTTGGATCTGAGGATCATTGTTCAAAGCCAGCCCAGGCAAAAAGCCATTGAGAGTCTTATCTTCAATTAAACAGCAAAAAGCTGAAAGTGGAGATGTGGCCCAAATGTTAGTGTCATCCTTGAGTACAAAAGCCAAGCAAGTACACAAGTGTTTGAGTTCAAGCCCCAATACTGACACACTCGCTTGCATGCGCACATACACACACAAACACCCACACATAGAGGCACACACACATACACACCTCAAGCTTTTTCCATCCTCTGAAAATAATTTATTTCCTTGTCACTTCTCATTTTACTCTTTTTCTTTATTTGTCATTTAAAAAGCTAAGTCTATTTATGAACTCATTCATTCATCAAATAATTACTAAGAATTTAATGATCTGATGATCTAATGATCTGATTGGTCATGAAAACAAAGCTCCCTATCTTCATTGAGCATCCATTCTAGTTGTGGGGTAGAAGCCACTTCTGTGTTAAATATAATTCATGAGGAAATACATGTTGGAAAATATCAATGCCTTGGAGGAAAAGTAATACAGGTCAAGATGAATAGAATCTTGAGTAGCAGATTAAGAGAACAGTAGCATACTATATACTAAACAGATACAAAGTAGGCACTGCAGAGAAAGTAAAAGCTGAGAAAAGGATTGAAGGAAGTGACAGTGTCAAGTGGCCTGATAAAGAGACATTGTAGGCCGAGGGATTCACACAAAAGAATGAAAACAGAAGTGTGGGGGGGACATTTGAGAGATAGAAAGAAAGTCACTGTGGTTAGAGCTGGATAAGAAAGGGAGAAGAGAAGAAGAGAGGAAGCTGAGTCAATGATGATCACCTTCATGCTTCACATAGAACCTAGTGCAGTAGTTCCCCCTTTTCTGTGGAATTGTGGTATTTTCTGTGTGTTCAGTTATGCATGGTCAACTGTGGTTCAAAAATATTCAATGAGAATTTCCAGAAATAAATGACTCATACATTTTATGTGACAGCATGTTTGATGATAGTATATGATCATTGTCTTATTTCATTGTTGGTTATAGTTGTTAATATCTTACCAAACCTAATTTATAAATTGACTTTAATGACATGTTATGTTTAAGAAAAAATAGCGCACATAAAATTCAATATCATGGACAGTATGAAGCCTTTATTGTCGTTCTTGGATCAAAGCATCCGTATACATGTGAGGACGAAACTCTGAGTGTCATTGAGTTATTTTAGGGGCAGCCGTGATTTTACTGATGGCTTTACGTATAATTCTGCCAATTGATTGAGAGACAGACTTCAAAAACATAATGGAACTGTACAATACAGGAGCACCATTATATGTTGGGAAATAGGAACAAGTATGTGTTTGTTGAATCACTAAATATATTAGTGAATGAAAAATGGAGAATAGGGTACTAAAAATACTAAGATCCTCAAGCATGAAGTAGAAGTATTTTCATATCTGTTGGGAATTAGATGTAGTAACTTAACGTTACAACCTGTAATTATTTGTATGTGAATGTGTATTGTTCTATATGTATATATAACATGTATTTATTTCTGAATATCTACAGGCCTATCTTTCACAAGTTTCTTCAGTTTTGAACAAAAGATATAAGATAAATTCAGCCCCTGTGTACCCTTTAAACACATTAGCCCTCTCCCAATATAGAGATTGCTCTGCTGTGTGTGTGTGTATGTGTGTGTGTGTGTGTGTGTGTGTGTGTGTGTGTGTGTGTGTGTGTGGAGGCTGGCGAGGGGGAGTTAAGCCCAAGTATTATTTAAAGTGATACTATTTTAAAATGTTTCTGAATTGAGTTCACTTTATGTAATGTTTAACACTTTATTATTTGTTCTATTTCTGGAAAAAAATAAACAATACCATTTATACTTCAAATACTATTTTCTGTTTGTCTTGTATATGTAGAGCACTTAAATTTTGACAAATAACCTCACATAAATTATGCTACGTGTATACCTTTGTGAATAATGCCATGTTCATTAACAGAAAATGATTCTAATAAAGCTACTTTTGTTTCCTAAAAAATAACACATTTTATTACTGCTTAAATAGAATTTTGTAGTTCTGCACTTTATGGACAAAGTCTGTTTTCACAGTCCGACAAAAAGAAAGGTTGTAGTTTCAATTCCCATTTAAGTGTACTACTTAGAAAAGAGGAAAAGAGTGTCCTCCACCACAGAGTCTTTCTCAATTCTGAGGAACTTATTTGTGAAGGCATTAAGCATGAGACGGCTTGAGATTGAGTCCGGAAAGCCCTGGACAAACCCCATCTGGAGGAAAAAGTGAAGTACACATGACACATTGCAAGAAGCAGGGGGTTAAAACGTCCCATCTTTAAACAAACCAGTCTCCTTCCAAGATTGGACATTATTAAGGCTTGCTGAAATTTCCTCACTCACATGGTCACAAATATCCAGAAGCATCTACCAGCCACCTAGCACTGCAATAGAAATTTGAGCAGGACAATGTGAGCACCAGCATGGCCCTCCTCAGATGTAGTTCTCATATCCCTGAGAGAGCTCCAGGTGAGACCAAATATACTTAGCATGCTTACAGCATGCCAGAAACTGTTCTATATTTGTTTCAACTGAGGATGTTTGGACAGAAGTAAATCTAAAGAGAGTAACAGGTTAAAAGGTGACTTTTAGCTAAGTATTGGTGGTTCATACCCAGAATCCTAGCTACTCAAGATAACTGAAGATAATGGTTCAAAGCCAGCCTGTCCAAGAAAGTCCATGAGACTCTTATCTCTAATTAAGCACCAAAAAAAGTAGAGTTGTGGTTCAAGTGGTAGAGCACTAACCTTGAGCAAAATGGCTCAGAGACAGTGCCCAGGCCCAACTTAAACGCCATGGAATGGCAGAAAAAAAAAATCAAACAAGCAAAACAAAAAATGACTTTCAAAGAAATAGGGGATAATGAAAACAAGTAATATGAGCAAAACCTGAATGATAAAGAACTAGCTTGGAAGAACATTCAAAATCTTCACTTCTACCTATTTTGAAATAAATTCTTCAAGTGGTAGACATGATAATTAACTAATCTGTTGGTTGTATATGTGCATAGGAACACTGGACTGCACCCATAGATACAAAGAATTATATTATCAATGCTGATTATTATATTCAGGGCCTTTACCATGCTAAGCATGTATTCTACTACTGAACACATTAGAACAGAATAGAATAGAATAAATACATCAACTATCAAAACTCTAGGAGAAGAGAAGAAAATGAGAAGATAGAAGAAAACTAGTTATGGACAGGAAACAAGATGAAAATTAAGAGCAGAAAAACACAACTGATAGTTGTTGTACACTTTTGGCCATACACATATTTTAAAATATCATGATTTTCAGTATGCTACCTATGCATGCTTTGCAGGAAGTCCTGGTTCTCCTCAAGCTAGCAAGTACAGAACTTCTCTATAAGTCTGCTCTAATTCAGAAAAGCCACTCTAATTGGTCAGTGTCCATAGAATATTATTTGCTGCATATTTCTAATAGTACATCTATAGTAACGCACCATATATGTATGGATTTGCCATACAATTTGCAAGGAACAAAGAATACCTCAGCCCCATCTTATTTCCTCCAGTAGCAGAGCTTTTATCAGCTAAGGAGATGGCAGAAGTGCTACAGTTAAACACATGGGAAGAATATTTCCTTAGTTTGATCCCCAGCATTGCCATTTAGGTACAGGACTTTGTCTCAGTTTCTTATGAAATGAGAAAAATGATAATGCCTCATACAATTGTTGGTTAATATTTGAGGTCGCAATGCATGTAAAGTATTAACAACTTTAGCATATTCATACTTACTATAAGGGCTTTTATATGAAGTATGATTTTCTGGAAAATTATGCCTGTCATTGCAATCAAGCACATTCCATTTCTTCTAACTTGCTAACCCTAACTTGCTTTTTATTCCCTTCATTTTTAATGGCCAAATTCCTACCAACTTACAAAGCTCAGATAAAAATGCTGTACTCACCACAATCCTTGTATTGTTTTCAGCTTCCAGAATAGCCATTTCCTTCCTCTGACCACTGTTACTATATTTCTTATACCATTGGTCTAATCAGCTATTACCTTTAACTATAATGTTGTGTACATGTTTTGAATGGGTTACAAACTCATTTAGAAGAGAACTACTCCACAGAAACATACTTAGAGTCATATAATATTCTACTATCACATAAATTTAAACAACAAGCAAATTAATTTAATAATATTTCATTTGACTTAATATAATGAAGATATTATACAGTTACTATACAATTAGTATAAACAAATATATCTGTAGGTATATAAATGTGTATGTGTGCATATATCTGTTTGTATATATTTGTATCATTTTAATCTATGTATATCTGATACTACACAGTATATTTCATTTCAGTCCAACATGTTGTTAATATTTGATGATAGTCCTATGTGGACAGTAGGTACCATTCCTAAAAATGCAGACTTTAGCTATAAAATATTCCCTATAAATCTTTATTTATCATAATGCCTAGTATACACATTTTCTATTTCAGAAGCTAAGGATATTTTATTAATCACTTGTATTACTGATGTACTTAAAGTCAGCATAAACTCTCTGCATTAAAAACATGTTTCTTCCACTTGCAGCACAAAAAGTAAAAGCTTGCAAAATAATTTTGTATTTCTTTAAAAAATAAGAAGTTTGTCCAAGATAAAAGGATTTTTGTTACATTTCTAATTAACAATATATTTGAGATAAATTGTGGACAGAACTTGTATATGTAGCTATAGGATGTGTCAATTTTTCTAATTGTTTTGGACAAATAACTTAATTCTACTCTCTGACAATAGTAAGGCTATTACATGGGAACATTAACTCATAAGACAATCCCACAGGATTTATCAAGGATCAGTGAAAACAGTTGATGTTCAATATGATTCTTTTCCTATATTCTAAAAAGCATTCAATAAGCATTCCCATCAATGACTTCTTACTGATTCAGATGTAGTTACGGAAAATGAATGACACTATTTCTACAGTTATTAACAGTATACTGTGAGCAATAGATCAATTGAAATTGTTCTCATTATAAAAACTACTATGAAGTATGTAGCCAAATATTTATTCTGCCATTCTAAAATTGGTTCAAATGACTCCTTCTTATAAATTTATTATTATCTTGTTAACAAGGACAACTGACTATTGTGGTGAAAGAAAACAACAAAATAAGGTAATCTGGAAAGTACAATTCCTCACCTTTGGCAATCTCAGTGGTAATTTGCAAATTGGCAAATGACAATGGCTTTCATGAAGTATAAGAGATTGGTCCAAGTTGGGGACTTTCTTTTCTGTAGGTACTTTGTAAATTACAATAGTGCCCTTGTAATGAGGACAGCTGTAGTTCCCAAATTCATCCACCTCTTTGATTTGGAGTTCCAGCCTGGGTCTTCTTTGTAAGTGAAAAATAAGTTTGAATTCTTTTCCATAATCCCTCCCATTACCTAAGTAGAGGCAAAAACACGTTTGTTACTATTGGAGCATACCATGTTGCCTTCATTCTATTTAAATCTGAAAATAATCATTTCACATTAAAAGCAGGATTACTTAAGTTTTGTGAGTGAATATCGGATATCAATCATCACCTAACTTGACAAAGCAGCAGTGAGCTAAGACAGCAAAGGACTAGGAAGATTTCACCTCAACCTTAACTGAGCCCATGTGCTCTCATTCCCAGGTTTGGTTTTCTTCTTTCTCTGTTTTGCTACCAAAAGAAACCACTGAAAACATTCACCTTTTTCAGCACTTAGGAAACTATCTTCACCCTTTGGTAATGATGTCTTCTCATTCTCCTAATTGCTAGTATCATGTTGTACATTATCAGGATTTCACAGAGTACATTGAACTACCAAACTTTCCTGTAACACATGGTTATTAAAGGTTCAATGAAAACTAATTATTGAATTATAACATCGAAAGTTCAACTCCTCAGGCACTCTAACCACAGTTGACAATGCCAGTACCCGTGCATGTCTAGTGGCCACCTTTTTGAATAGCCCAGAAATAAAAGTTTTCCACTGCAGCAGAAATAGATGGAGCTGCCCTCAAACTGCCATATCAAATAACTACAGGGCTTAGTTACTAAAGTTCCTAAGAAAATGTGGTGAATAGCTCCTTAAACATCTTTTCAATCCCTTACTGAAAATACTGAAGCCTTTGTAAAAATAACCTTTCACCTCTGCTGTTGTTCCTGTAACAGGATCTTTTGACTTGGTATTCTAAACAGCAGAAAAAGCATCACTGTTTCCTAAGACAGATATATCTATATTATTCATTAAAATGTTTTGTAAGGAGCCAGGAGCTGTTGGCTCGCACGTGTAATCCTAGCTATTCAGGATGCTGAGATCTGAGGATTGCAGTTTGAAGCCATCCCAGGTAAGAAAGTCTGTGAGACACTTATCTCTAAGTAATCACAGAAAAAGCCTGAAGTGGCACTGTGGCTCAAGTGATAGAGTGCTAATCTTTTTTTTTTTTTTTTTTTTTGGCCAGTCCTGGGCCTTGGACTCAGGGCCTGAGCACTGTCCCTGGCTTCTTCCCGCTCAAGGCTAGCACTCTGCCACTTGAGCCACAGCGCCGCTTCTGGCCGTTTTCTGTATATGTGGTGCTGGGGAATCGAACCTAGGGCCTCGTGTATCCGAGGCAGGCACTCTTGCCACTAGGCTATATCCCCAGCCCCTAGAGTGCTAATCTTGAACAACAGAAGGCAGTCCCCAGAGTTCAAGCCCCAGAACCAGAAAAAAAAAAAATTTTAAGGAAGCAATAATGGAGAATACAGTAATATATGCTCCACGAAGATGTAACTAATATCTAGCCTCTATCATTTGTTTATACCGTAATATTTATCTAGTAATTTCAAACTTAATAGCTTTTAAAGTCTTAACTTATTTATCCTAAATCAAGTGAATTAACTTTTACCTCATAGGAATTTCCCCTTCCCAACTAAATGAAATGATAATCATGGCACCTGAAACATGTTAAATGCTTCAAAAATGATAGATATGATAGAAAATTATATGAAAGCTAAATTTTTAAGGAATATAATGATGAGTATTTATTCTTTGATTAAATTTATTTTTGCTTCACTAGGACATTGTAAAATTGATTACATCCTTCTTTCATTAAAATTTTTTGCTGTGCCCAGTGAGAGGATAGGGCAGTGTGTGTATGTGTGTGTGTGTGTGCGTGTGTGTATGTGTGTCTGTGTGACAGAGAGCTAGAAATACTTTTATCTCAACAAATTGTATTTAGTAGTAAATTTCTCCTCTCTTTCTTTGAAAAGAAATTACATTCCATGCCTGATACACAGCTTTTTGTAAGGAATAGCCTATAGATGTGTACAAAGATTCAAACGTTGACATATTTACATAAATTCAAATCCATACTGTATAAACCTCATATTGCCAATTTTAAAAATATGAGATCTAAAATGTGGATCTAAACGCCACTTTATATATAAAATAAGAATGAATCATTGATGACTTACAAGTAATAAATAACATGATCTCACTGTTATGAACAGAAAAGAGTTCACAAGACTGTAGGCAGAAACACTGACAGTGAACCAACAATTCAATGAATAAGTAGAAAATTGCATCTGTGACAAGGGGAAAAAAAGAAAAATGACAGTTTGCAAGAGAATAAGATTTGATGTAAGGAGAAGCACAAGGAAAATTTTCAACGTGATCACTAGGGAATCTGAAGATAAAAAGTACAAGAGAACTGGAACCAGAGGGAAGGAAGCAGGGCGGAAGGAATGGAAAGAGGCCCTTGTATAGAAATCCTGGCTTCCTCTCCTTGATTCATAGAGACTCGCCCAGGCTTTGATGGAAGAACAGGTATCTTTTTTTTAAGGCTTCTTAAGAAGAGAGGATTCTAATATGATCATTGATCTCTAGAAAAAGCAAAGTAGAAAGAATCTGGGTATCCTGCCTGACTTAGTTTCTTTAAGTGAAAATGATGTCTTCTCCATACCTTACATGGGAATTGAACACACAGGCCATCTGTCGTCAGGCAGTCTTAATTTAGCCTGGGCTCCTCATCTCCATGAGGGACAATGGGACATGCAGTTCTACTGTCTATTAGAAGAACAGTAACTGACTCTTGTTTAGGGCAGTAGGTAAACACAGCTGCTGTTCTAAGTATTACAGGAAAATCATTTGCATCATTTGTTTGGGTAGCGCACTTCTGGTGTTTGATTCTATCATCAGAGAGATTTCCCCAGGATAGACACTGTGGTTTCTGCTCCCAAAGCCATGTAGGAAGGGAATCTCTTCCACCCTTCCTTCCTTGCTTTCCTTTCTCTTTCCTCTTCCTTCTCTGACATCCTCATAACTCACTAAATCCTATCAGGGCCTTAGATGACTGAGACTCTGCATTTAATAGTGGAAAAGATGCTTCTTATTGAGATACTATGGGTTTCACTTATTCCTGTGATAATATAAAAAATGAAAAATTTTGTTTTCAAGCCTCCTTGTCTTGTTTAAGCAACATTGAGCACTGATTTTGAGTTATTTCCTAAATCAGAGAGAAAGTATCTGTTAAAATTAATATGCATATTAATGTATACATATATATTAAATACACACACGTGACGCGCACACACACACACACACACACACACACACACACACACACAAAGTTCAATTTTGCAGCAGGTTCCTTGGCCAGAAATCCCCATAAAACCAATTCATTAATTTTTCTTCCTAAGCCACCCAGGAAAAGGAATTTAGAGAGAGCAAAAAACTCAAATTAATGACAGAGAAATGCTGTAATAGCAACTTCTGTGTTCTCCCTCCTACCATTTCCCCCTTGTTTTTTTTACCTTCCTTTCCTTTGTCTTTGGCTCTCTCCTGTATCTCCTGCACCTCACCTATGCTCTGTCTTCTCCCATTTCCTCCTATTATGTGTCATAGCCATCATCCTGTTTGCATCCCTGAGTGTTGTCATATAATCTCGGCCACACTGGAGGCAGAAGTAGAAGGATTATGATCTGAAGCTGAGCCCCAGAAGTGGCAGGGAGGTTAAATACGATTCTATTAAAAAATAGAAATACGGCCAAAAAAAAATTAAAAGAATGAGAGTGAGTTTCAAGCTGTAGAGAACTTGCCTAGCAGGTGAGAATTCTCAAGTTCAAACCCTAGCACAGAAGAGAGAGAGGGAGAGAGAGAGAGAGCAGAGAGAGAGACAGAGAGGGAGACAGAGAAAAAGGAAGGAAGGAAGGAAAGAAGGAAGGAGGGAGGGAGGGAGGGAGGGAGGGGAAGGAAGGAAGGAAGGAAGGAAGGAAGGAAGGAAGGAAGGAAGGAAGGAAGGAAGGAAGGAAAGGAAAGGAAAGGAAGAAAGGAAAGAACAGAAAAGTCATTTTTTATGCCAAACTGTTGCAAGCCAGGAATTATCTGATATATCCATATATTATATGTTTAGAACAGATCTTTGTGATAATACATACTTGTGGCTAAGCATGGAATCAGGCTTAGATGGCTTACGCATTAAATGGGAAAGAGATTACCTTAGCTTCAACTTACAGTGTGATCATGGAGACCATTCTAAAAGAATGCCACTCACTGCCTTTCCCTACAGTAAGTATATATCCACACAATACAGAAAAAAAGAGACTGGAGGGAATGAAGTACATATAACTTTTTCACTTCCTTTTTTGCCCCCCTTCATTCTCTAGGCCAAATATTCCTTTAATGATAGAAGTTTCAGGAACTCCTTCTGAAGTTGGTGGCTTCTAGCCCACCGGATATAGGAAACAAAAGAGATGTCTTCACACTTACTTGAACCAAATATGTTTCCAGTAAACTTTAGTAATAGTTGTTCTCCTTCTCTTACTTGGAAATGGCGAGATGACTCTGCAAGTCCTCCAAACCCTTCTAGGCGCAAGTTCTTAAGGGTGCAGTTTAAATCTTTAACAGGCACCACCAAAATGACTATTCTATGTGGTCTATCCTTCTGGTGAGACAGTACTACACAGGCTGTAGTGCTGAGAGAGGCTTCCTCTAAAGACTTCACAAAAGAAACCAAGTAGCTACTGTCCACAATAGAAGAGAGGTGAAGCACAATAAACCTGTATGGAAGGAAAGAAGCAATATCTGAGGGGAATGACAGCCTCGAAAATAGTGCTGATTGCTAGTCGTGCCCAAAGTAAGAGCTGTTATCCTCCAAGCTTGCCTGCCTGCTTGCCTCCCTCTCCTTCCTTCCTTCCTTCCTTCCTTCCTTCCTTCCTTCCTTCCTTCCTTCCTTCCTCCCTCCCTCCCTCCCTCTCTCTCTTTCTTTCTTTATTTCCTTCCTTCCTTCCTTCCTTTCTTCCTTTCTTTCTTCTTCTTCCTTCCTTCCTTCCTTCCTTCCTTCCTTTCTTCTTTCTTTCTTTCTTTTCTTTCTTTCTTCTTCTTTCTTCTCTTTCTTTCTTTCTTTCTTTCTTTCTCTCTCTCTCTCTCTCTCTCTCTCTCTCTCTCTCTCTCTCTCTCTCTCTTTCTTCTCTTTCTTTCTTTCTTTCTTTCTTTCTTTCTTTCTTTCTTTCTTTCTTTCTTTCTTTCTTTCTTTCTTCTTTCTTTCTTTCTTTCTTTCTTTCTCTCGTCTTTGTCCTGGGACTTGAATTCAAGGAATGGGTGCTGCCCCTGAGCTTCATTTTACTCAAAGTTAGTACTCTACCACCTGAGCCACAGTACCACTTCCAGCTTTTTCCGAGTAGCTTATTGGAGATAAGATTCTCAAGGACTTTCATTGTTCGGGCTGGCTTCCAGCCACAATCCTCAGATCTCAGCCTCCTGAGTAGCTGGGGTTATAGGTATGAGCCACCTGTACCTAGCCTCAAGCTTTTTTTAAATCCAGTATTCTAATGACCAACTTGGATTCAGATTCATGAAAGGCCTTGGCCATTATAAAACCAGCTCAGATCAAACTAAATTCTAAAACCCATCCTTAAAGTAATCACACAGTCTGAGTTCAGCTGTAGAAATATAACAGCCCACTTTTTGCTGCTGCTGTTGTTGTTAATTTCACATCCAATCCTAAAGCACCATGTATGGAAAATACTCTCTTTGGGGTACATTTTTTTAGTTGTTGCGGTATCTTTTCTGTGATTGGATAGGCTTAGACACAAAAGGACTCTTGGCTTACAATTGTAATTCATTTGTAATTCACTTGTAATTCATTTGCAACATTTTAATTAAAATTTTATTGTAAAGATGATGTACAGAGGGATTAAGTTACATAAGTCAAGTAATGAGTACATTTCCTTTTGAACAGTGTCACCCATTCCCTCGTTCTCTCCCAATTTGTCCCCTCCCAGCCCCCCCCACCCCCTCCTGCAAGTTGAATAGTTCATTACCAACATAGTGCCTAGTGAATATCACTGCTGAATTGGCTTGCAATTGTAATTGCAATTACAATTACTCAGTACCATAGCATTTTGTATATAGGTCTTATGATGGGAATTCACTATGATGACCACATAGTTATGTGGTTTCTATTATCCAGTCATTAAGCAGAGCTTGGTTCTGCTTATTTTAACTAGCATCACTAATGTACTACTTAAAAAAAGACAGAAGAGAAAGAGGTTCTGGAGAATCCATTTATTTCTAATGGTATTCAGAATATATACATACCATAATTAAGTGGGGAAGGAAATATTCATCTGTAACTCTGTCAGGTAAGGATTTTTGTGATGGCTCTTTCTATGGGCTGAATGGTATCCCATCACCAAATTCATATCCCTAAATACTAACTCCCTGCACCTTAGAATGTAACCTTGTATGGAGATACAGTGTTACCAAGGCAATGACACTGAGCCAAGGTCATTAGAGTAGGCCCTAATCCAATAAGTCTAGTGTCAAATAATGGGTGATTGTTGACCTGAAGGAACCCATATGGTGAGAACATCATCTGAATATAGTCACCATGCTGTATATATGCTGAATATAGACACCGATGCTGTCACATGTTCTTCCTTCCCAGTCTCTAGGAGGAGTATAGTCTATTCACACCCTGCTTTGAGGCTTATAGTGTGAAGAATTGTAAAAGAATACATTTCTGTTGCCCAATTCCAGTTTGTGATATAGCTCTAGCAAACAAATAGATTTGTACCCTACAGGGAGACCAGGGTCTCCAAGAGGTTGTTTTTATACATAGCAACTCAGCTCCCTCACCAAGGACCGACTGATTGGGAAGGTGTCAAGCCAAAGTTCCTGGTACTTCAGAGATCCCTTGAGGTACCAGGATGAGGAAAGACTTCATCTAAAATCAGGACTTTCCTATCTTCTTCCCTGACTTTTTCTGTTTCTTTTGTTGCCTTCAGCATCCACCTGAATAGCTACCCTTAGTAATTCATGTGCAGTCTCATCACAGACTTAAGTTTCTGCAGAACTTGATCAAAATACTAATAGAGGCAAGGTTTTCATTTCAAGATGAAGGCTATCTTTAAACATGTGATTGCCTGTCTTCTTGTGTGTCTACTCCTCACAAACCTGACAACTCTCTTCATAATGGCCTGTCTAGAAAACATGGAAATGAGAAAGCAAACTGAGGCTGCTGAAGTAACAAATTCATTTTCTATATATGTAATTAGGAGATGAACGTAATATAAACAGCTAATTACTATCCTCATAGAATTTCAAAAATGAAGGTGCTCTTTTAAAACTATTTTTGGAGTTAGAAAATAGTGTGTAAAAATAAGTCTATATTATGAGTAGTTTCCAGAAATACTTGTTAAATTCTCCAAGGCAAATCAACTGTTGTCCTCATTTTTAGGCATATCCTAAGAGTCAGTAGGTATACATATTCTTAGTTGACGAATAAAAATGAAATCCTCTGATTTCAGGTCTTGGGTGTGCACTGTTGTTTTACCTCTCTAAGTGTTCACAGAGTTCAAATGATACCAAGCCATTCTGGGTGGTTCTCACCACAACATCATCAAGCCCGAACCAGCAACTGTCCCGGCTTCTGAATCCCAGTAATCTCAAGGTCTCACATGCATTGTTCCCAGGTTTTCTTACAGAAGCACTTTGGGCCCTACAAAGGGGTAAGGAAAAAGAAACAGATAAAAATGTATGTGGAATAAGCCATGCATGCTGCACCCATTTTTTCAATTAAGTACTTACCCAGTAACCAATTCCTTAAGTATCTACTACATGGTAGTAATTATTTCAGCTAAGGAATATAGGCTTCTTTTGCCTATGGAAGCACAAGCTGGATCAGAGCATTGCCATGTGACAGTACAAGAGATGGTACCTGAAGGAAGGTATACAGTATTTTAGGAAAAGATGCTATGTGTTCAGGAAGCAAAGCAAAAATACTAGCATGAAGGATAGGCTTTGGAGAATGATACATACTCTACAGCTGGTAGAAAAAGAAGTTTAAAGTAACACTTAAAAGCAAAAGTATCCTGGGTGCTGGTGGTTTACCTTTATAGTCTCAGCTGTTCAGAAATCTGAGATCTGAGGATCTAGGTTGAAGCATAGACCAAACAGAAAAATCCCATAAGACTCTTATCTCCAGCTAACCAACAAAAAGCCAGAAGTGAGAGTATGGCCCAAGTGATAAAGCAAAAGCTACGAGCAAAAGAGGCAAGAGTGAGGCGTTGAGTTTAAGCCCCATTACCAGTATAAGGAAAAGAAAACAAAACACAACGAACTGATGTAAATCTGAATGCTTTAGGGGGTCTGAGTGGCACACTAGGGGAGATCACAACCAGATAGAAATGTATCAGTTTCACCTTCTATCACCAAAAACATATGACCATAGGCAAGTTACTTGAATTTTCTGGACTTCAATTTTCTTGAATATAATATGACAATAATCATATTTGTACCATAGGATTAAGTGAATTAATGCTCACAAAGTTCTTACAGTTGCAGTGAATATAAATTGTATTAACATTCTTATGTTAAATCCTACAGCAACCATAGCAAATAGTTTTCATATATATAACTTTCCGTCTTATATAACCTGCTCAGCCAAGACTATCTGATACTTTTTATCAACTAGAGATTATTTAACTCACAATAGATGAATTTCTAACAGCAGATTTTGTTCTTTTTCTTTGAAATTACTTGGTAAAAGACACAGAGACAATAACTTGCCATTTTCCTTTAGCTAAATCGCTGCTCTAGACTATGGAATTTTTTTATTATTAATTATTGAGACAAAAACAGATGTTAAGAAAAAAAGGAGAAAAATCCAGATGAAAGAATCTCATGGAGTCTTCAAGATGGAAGTAATAGACCAATAAGTGCGGTCATATAAGAAACGTTTTTTCTTGAATTCATTTGAAGTGAGCAACCTACACTTCACAACTAAAAAAGGGGGGGAAAAAAGACCCTTGATACTGAACTTCTCAGGAGAAGAACATGCTCCAAGTCACAAGGAAACAGAAGCACCCTCACTAAGAACTAAAAATAAAGGCATAAGTGTGAGTCTCGTAGTTTCTGTGAAGATAACTAGAGTCATAAGGTTGAAAAATCACCTCACTTTCAATGACTAACTTGTCCTATGACCCAGAGGTGGGAAGATTCAAACTATAGTACACATTACAAGATTCAAAATATATTACACTGAGAGAAATATTCATTGGTTATTTCAGGGGATCAGTTAGATTAAAATCAAAAGTAGGAGAAAAATTCTCAGCACAGGCTGTTGGGTTATTACTACTGACAGTAAAACTAACTCCTGATAGTTATCACACAGGAAGATATACTCATGCTGAATCAGAATCTTAATCATTTACTAGAAACTGACTCAGTCATTTGTAATGTTTTGTTTTCTAACAGTTAACTTTTCTTTTTTTTTTCTGTCAATAGCCAATTGGTCTTTTTGTTGTTGTTGTTTTAGTAGCAACTTATAGTCCTCCAAATGTGATGTGGTTGTTACACCCAGACCATGGGAGAATAAAACTGAAGTTGAATAGTGACTCCAGTCATCTGGTATTCATTAGTGCGTTTCACCAAAATATCCAATATCCTCTTGCTCTGAGTACATGGTAGGGATGGATGGCTTGACACTTATGTCTGAGTAGGACCACGTGACTAGTTCTGATTGATGAATTGGTAATTAAGGAAAGATGCGTGGCTCTGAGGCTACACATTCAATTCCCAATGGATCCATCTAAAGTTCTTTCCTCTGCTACAATGACAGCAACCAGGTCAAGGTTATTCTACCTTCCTTAGTGCTGGAGGGAAAACACATATGAAGCACCCTACTTTGATGTCACGAGACACTGTGAGGTCTAAAGGCTGTTGTTAGATGCTCGTGTGTGTATGTGTGTGTGTGTGTGTGTGTGTGTGTGTGTGTGTGTGTGTGTTTGTGTGTGTGTGTTAGATGCTCTTGAAATTTGGAAGACTGGTTATCTTCCCACAGCCTGATCTACATTGTATCTTTTTGGGGGCCCATGAAATATTGCCTTGTGGATTTGTGATAGATTCAGACTACAATTCAAGCCCTAGGTATTTATGCATATGGATGGGACAGAGAGTTCCCATACAACATGGAGCTGTGAAGATATAGTATAACCATGTTACCCACACAAGGGTAAACAAGTTAGAGAAATCAGATAAAGAATAAAAGGTAGATATTTTTCTAACTTAAAGATATTTCAATAAAAATAGATCCTGGAGCAAAGAATCCAATTTTTGCTTAATTTTTTTTTTGTTGCTTCTCTGTCACTTTTAGAGTTTTTAATGATATAAAAACTAAATTTAGAGTTTAATATCAAACTTTGAACTAGTGTTTCAAGAAATGAAATAGTTGGGAAAGGGGACCCGGCGAACAACAAACCGACTGCCGAAAAGTCACGCCAGGAGCGCAGAGTCCAGACAGCAAGACTCCACGGACCCCAGGGGGAGCGCGGACTGATCAAGACAGACGGAGGCGACGGAAGTTTGGGACCACATGGCTGGGAACGAACGTGAGCGGCAGAAGAACCGAGCGGTGCAGAAGGGGAGAGCCAGGGCTGCCACCACCAAATGACTGATTGCCACACCCCAGCACCCCACCCCCGAAGGGCCAACAGCAGCGTGGGACACACACACAATCCAGGACCAGTACATTTCCCATTACCCCCTCCCCCAGCGGGAGACCAGCTGTCAGAGACCCAAAACCGACAAAGAAGCTAGAATTCCCACCCCCCACCCCGAGGGAACAAAGAACCCCCAAATCAGGCCGCAAAAGGTCCCTTCAGAAGACTCTGGGAGGACACAGGAGCTAGCAGGAGAGGGGCAGAGCAGCGCCAAGGAAGCAGAGGAGCCTGAATTGGCCACACCGGCCCAACCCCCTTCCCAACAGGGGCCCAGGGACGGCAGGCAGTGCAAGCCCCACCCGAGGCGCCTGGGCCTTGCGGACTTTTTCAACAAAAGTCACAGGCGCTGGTGGGCAATACCAGCCCAGCAGGGACACCTGGGACCCATCACACGCCCCCCTTGCAGCAGAGGCAGAGACTGTGGGTGCTAACCCGCACCCGGACACTTGATCCCACTGGGGCCCACACAAACCACCCCCCACAGCAAACTCACAGGAGGGCACAAACACAACCCAACAACCCGGGGCTCTTTCTGGTATGCGTACCCCGCACAAAAGGGCAGAGCCCCCCAGCAGCAGCAGTGCCCACTCAGTTTGGCGCATTTCGCACAAGTGGGTGGGCTGCACCTCAACAACACTGGCCCGGGGGGAATCCACACAGGAGGGCGAACCGCCTGAGAGGTGAGCTCCTCTGACCAAGATACAGAGTGGGAAAAAAGAACCAAAGAAGAGAAAAGCCTCCACGCCACGCTGAATCAGCGACCAGCAAACCCCCACCAGGGGCACGCTAGGGTCAGCACAACACAGCAGCAGGACACTATCCCGCAGAGAAAGACACAGAACCTACCGGCCCCCAAGTGCAGGGAGATTGACCACCTCAGCAACAACCGAGAAGGTCAAGCTCACCCATTGGGAAGCAAGGTCCAACAGCCAAACCCAAACCCAGAGCCAGGACACAAGTCTCCCACTGACGGACCAGCAGGAACCAGCACAAAGCCAAACCAGGGAAGCCACCCACAGATCTCCAGATGTGCAAATCACAAAGAAATATAACAAATTACATCAAAGGGCAAGCCAACTCGCCAGCTCCAAAAAGCAACACGACTGAAGAGGAGATGGAGAATAAAAAATCAACTGAGGCTATGTTAGCAGAAATGATGGAAAGCTTCAGAAACAAAATCAAAAAACAATTCCAGGAGTTTAGAGTGGAAGTCTCGAAGGCCATCCAGGAAGCCAAGAAAGAAATGGAGGGGCTGGGGATATAGCCTAGTGGCAAGAGTGCCTGCCTCGGATACACGAGGCCCTAGGTTCGATTCCCCAGCACCACATATACAGAAAACGGCCAGAAGTGGCGCTGTGGCTCAAGTGGCAGAGTGCTAGCCTTGAGCGGGAAGAAGCCAGGGACGGTGCTCGGGCCCTAAGTCCAAGGCCCAGGACTGGCCAAAAAAAAAAAAAAAAAAAAAAAAGAAAGAAATGGAATCAAAAATGGATACACTGCAAACCTCCATCAAAGAAGACCTTAACATGCATGAGAAAGTAGATTTAAAATACAACTCTTTAAAGGAAGAAATTTCCACGATCAGAGCTGATCTGGCAACCATAAATAGCTCTCTGACATCCATAAACTCTGCAATTGAATCCACAGCACAAAGAATTCACCATATTGAATCCAGAATCTCTCTCGGATGATGATGCAGCCAAATAAGATAAGAACCAGATAAGAACCAGAAAATTACCACACTCCAAGAAATGGTAAAGCTCCAGGGCAGACTAATCCAGGAGCTAGTGGACAGACAAGAGATATAATCTGCGCATAATTGAAATAGAAGAAGGAGCTGAATACAAGAGCAGAGGGCTTCAACGTATTTTCAATAAAGTGATTGCAGAAAACTTCCCCAATCTCACAAGGGACCCCATCCAGGTAACCAAAGCCTATAGGACACTTGGCAGACCAGACCCCAGAAAAGCCACACCAAGGCACATAATATTCAAGACTTCAGATCTCAAGAATAAAGAGCAAATTTTGAATGCAGCCAAAGTGAAGAAAGAAATTTATTACAATGAGAACAGGATCCAAATAACAGCAGACCTCTCCACACAAACCTACTACGCACGAAGAGAATGGAAGAACACCATCCAAGTTCCACAGGCCAACAATTTCCAAGCTAGAATAAAATATCCAGTGAAGCTGGAATTCATATTCGAGGGGAAAAACCAGATCTTTCCATAGCAAAGAGGATCTAAAGGAGTATGTGAATAAAAAAACAACCCTACAGCGAATTCTAAGAGGGGAATTCCACCCAGCAGAAATCGTACAGGACACACAGACAGAAACAGAAAGAAACTACAATAGCCAGAGCCCAACAGAAAGAGAAGCTCACTAAAGACAAGAAAAAAAAAGAGGAAAAACAGCCTAACAAGAAAATGGAAGGAGAAAAAACACCCTTATCCTTGATCTCTTTGAATATAAATGGTATAAATTCTTTGATAAAGAGGAGCAGACTGGCACAATGGATCCGCAAACAAAAAGTTGCCATCTATTGTCTACAAGAGACCCACTATACAGCAAGGGATAAAAACAGGCTGTGAATGAAAGGATGGAGCAAGATCTTCCAAGCAAACGCACCTACCAAAATGGCATGAGTAGCCATCCTGATCTCAGACAAGCTGGACTTCTCATTAAAATCAACTCAAAAAGACAAAGAAAGTCACTACATTTTAATACAAGGGAAAATCCAGAATCAAGAATCACGGTGATAAATGTATACTCACCGAACAAAAGAACAGAACTACAGAACAAGATAGACCCAAACACAATCCTAGTGGGGGACTTTAATACTCCACTCTCTCCAAGAGACAAATCCAACACCCAGAGGATTAGCAAGGGAGCTGAGGACTTAAGAAACACCATATCCCAAATGGATCTGACAGATCTATACAGAATCTTCCACCCTACAGAGACCCAATACACTTTCTCAGCAGTCCATGGATCATACTCCAAAATAGACCATGTCATAGCCCACACAAAGAACCTCAGCAAATACAAAAGTATTGACATCATCCCATGTATTATATCTGACCACAGTGGATTAAAGGTAACCCTCAAAAACAACAGTTACCACAGAGGCTATACACATCCTTGGAGATTAAACCCCACACTGTTATCCAACACATAGGCCACAGACCAAATTAAAGATAAAATCAATGAATTCATAAGCCACAATGACAATGAAAATCCATCACAAGGAAACCT
This sequence comes from Perognathus longimembris pacificus, assembly GCF_023159225.1. Classification (NCBI taxonomy): domain Eukaryota; kingdom Metazoa; phylum Chordata; class Mammalia; order Rodentia; family Heteromyidae; genus Perognathus; species Perognathus longimembris. The sequence goes on from NC_063176.1 coordinate 38,894,744, forward strand.
ATGGGACACAGCTAAGGCAGTACTGAGGGGCAAGATCATTGCCCTCAGCACCCACATTAAAAGAATGGAAGCATAGCAGGTGAATAACCTCACGATGAAACTAAAACAACAGGAGAAACAAGAAATGATCGAACCTAAAATGAGTAGGAGAGAGATCACAAAGATTAAAGAAGAGATAAATGTGATTTAAAATAAAAAGACCATTCAACAAATAAATAAGACTAAAAGCTTGTTCTTTGACAAAATAAATAAAATTGGCAGACCCCTCACAAGACTTACAAGAAAAAGAAGAGAAGAGACTCATATACATAAATTCAGGGACTCCACCGGAAAAATTACAACAAGCCAACATGATATTCAAACAATCATAAGGAACTATTTCCAGAACCTCTACTCACTAAAAAACAATAATTTTACAGAAATGGATCAATTCTTAGAGAAGTATAAACTGCCCAAACTGAACCAAGAAGAAATAAATCAACTAAATAAACCAATAACTTACAGCGAGATACAGGGGGTAATCAAGAACCTTCCAACAAAAAAAGCCCAGGCCAGGATGGATTCACCAACGAATTCTATAAAACCTTTAGTGAGGAACTAATACCAATACTCCTCAAACTCTTCCGCGAAATAGAAACAGAGGGAGAAATACCAAACTCATTCTACGAAGCTAATATCATACTCATTCCCAAACCAGACAAAGACCCAACAAAAAAAGAGAACTACAGACCAATATCACTAATGAACACAGACGCAAAGCTCCTCAATAAAATATTAGCTAACAGGATCCAGAAACTGATCAAGAAAATTATACATCATGACCAAGTAGGCTTCATCCCACAGTCACAAGGATGGTTCAAAATCCATAAAACAATCAATGTAATTCACCACATAAACAGAACTAAAACCAAGAATCACATTGTTATCTCAGTCGATGCCCAAAAAGCCTTTGAGAAAATATAATATCCATACTTATTAAAAGGTCTGGAGAGAAAAGGAATAGATGGAACATTCCTTAAAACAATAAAAGCCATATACAGCTGACCAACTGCTAACATCATATTAAATGGAGAGAAAATTAAATCATTTCCCCTAAACTCAGGAACAAGACAAGGATGCCCACTTTCCCCACTTCTTTTCAACATAGTGCTGGAATCCTTAGCCATAGCAATAAGGCAAGAGGAGGACATCAAAGGGATCCACATCGGCAAGGAAGAAATCAAACTATCCCTATTCGCAGACGACATGATCTTATATCTGAAGGACCCAAAAAACTCAGTCCCCAAACTCCTACACCTAATAAACCATTTTGGCAAAGTAGCAGGATACAAAATCAATCCACAAAAGTCAGCAGCTTTTCTGTACACCAGCAATGTACAAGCAGAAAAGGAAACTATGGAAACAATTCCATTTACAGTAGCCAAAAAAAAGAATAAAGTACCTAGGGATCAACCTAACCAAGGACGTGACGGACCTATTTAATGAGAACAATAAAAATCTAATAAGGGAAATCAAAGAAGACACAAGGAGATGGAAAGACTTCCCATGCTCATGGGTAGGCAGATTCAATGTAGTGAAAATAGCCATATTGCCCAAATTGTTATACAAATTCAATGCAATCCCTATCAAAATCCCAGTTACATTCTTCACTGAAATAGAGAAACCAATCCATAAATTCATATGGAACAGGCAAAAGACCTAGAAGAGCCAAAGAAATTCTAGGCAAAAAAAAAAGCAGTGCAGCAGGTATCACAATACTAGACTTCAAGCTCTACTATAGGGCCATCATAACAAAAACAGCCTGGTATTGGTATAAAAACAGACCGGAAGACCAATGGATCGGAATTGAAGATTCAGAAATAAAACCGCACTCTTACAGCCAGCTGATATTCGACAAAGGAGCTAAAGACATACAATGGAATAAACATAGCCTCTTCAACTACTGGTACTAGGAGAACTGGGCAGCCATATGCAGAAAACTCAAAGTAGACCTAAGCCTATCACCATACACCAAGATCAACTCAAAATGGATCAAGGACCTCAATATCAGACCTGAATCCTTGAAACTATTGAAGGACAGAGTAGGAAAGACGCTAGAACTTATAGGCAAAGGAAGGAACTTCCTGAATAGAGTTCCAGGGGCACAACAAATAGGGGAGAGACTCGACAAATGGGACTACTACAAATTAAAAAGTTTCTGCACAGCTAAGGACATAGCCACCAAACTAGAAAGACAGCCAACCATATGGGAAAGGATATTTACCAGCACAGCAACAGACAAAGGCCTAATATCTGTCATCTACAGAGAACTCAAAAAACTAAGCCCCTCCAAGCCCTGTAAACCAATTAGGAAATGGGCAAAGGAGCTCAAGAGAGACTTCACAAGAGAAGAGATAAAAATGGCAAAGAAACATATGAGGAAATGTTCATCATGCCTGGCAGTAAAGGAAATGCAAATAAAAACAACCCTGAGATACCACCTCACTCCAGTTAGAATGGCCTATACTCTGAACTCAGGCAACAACAAATGCTGGAGAGGGGGTGGGGAAAGAGGAACCCTTCTCCATTGTTGGTGGGAGTGCAAATTAGTACAACCACTTTGGAGAACAGTATGGAGGTTTCTCAAAAAGTTCAATATAGACCTACCCTATGACCCAGCCATACCACTCCTAGGCATCTATCCTAAACAGCAAAACCCAAGATATCAAAAAGACATTTGTCCTTCCATGCTTATCGCGGCACAATTCACAATAGCCAAAATATGGAAGCAACCCAGATGCCCCTCCACAGATGAATGGATCCAAAAAATATGGTACCTATACACAATGGAATACTACATAGCGATTAGGAATGGTGAAATATTGTTATTCGCAGGGAAATGGTCAGAACTTGAACAAGTAATGTTGAGCGAGACAAGCCTAGAACACAGAAAACAAAGGGGCATGATCTCCCTGATATATGACTGTTAACATGGGGTGATGGAGAGACAGTAGAGACCAGGTCTGTGAAACCAAAAACTACTTGTCAAATGGTATTTCCCACAGGTTTGGGTCAGCGACCTAACATTATGTAACTAAAACCAAACAACTACTCAACATATAAAGGTCAAAAAATGACCTCTCATTGGAATACAATAGCTCAAAAGCTATGTATGTACATTCAGGTAAGACTACTGTCGACATATTGTCTAATGTCAACATTACATTTAAAGCCCTAGGCGAATTTTCTTTGGCATAGGCCACGTGGCTACTGTATATGTTCTTGGTACACTGTGTATTGTATAAATGTCTACCTGACCTAGGGAAGGGAAAGAAAAACAGGGTGTAAGATATCACAAGAAATGTACACACTGCCCTACTATGTAACTGTACCCTTTTTGCACAACACCTTGTCAAAAAAATTTGTTTAATTAATAAATAAATTACAAAAAAGAAAAAAATTAAAAAAAAGAAATTGTTAAGAGCTCACAATGACTATATTCTTATGTCATGAAAGTTCTTTAAATTACTATGAACTTTATTTTTTCTAAATGTCTCTTCAAGCCAGGCACCAGTGGCTCATGCCTGTAATTCTAACTAAGTAGAAGACTAAGATCTGAGGATCAAAGTTTGAAGCCAGCCTGGACAGGAAAAGGCCTTGAGACTGTTTTATCTCCAATTAACCACCAAAACGGTGAAGTTGAGCTGGGGCTCAACTTCTAGCCTTTAGAAAATAAAAAAGTTCATAGATACACTCAGGCCCTGAGTTCAAGCCTCAGGACTGGGACCAAGGAAAAAAACTCTTTTAAAGAGTGGTGAAGGGCTGGGGATATGGCCTAGTGGTACAGCAGTGGTAGAGTGCTTGCCTCGCATACATGAAGTCCTGGGTTCAATTCCTAAGCAGCACATATATAGAAAAAAGCCAGAAGTGGCACTGTGGCTCAAGTGGTAGAGTGCTAGCCTTGAGCAAAAGAGGCCAGGGACAGTGCTCAGGCCCTGAGTTCAAGCCCCAGGACTGGCAAAAATATAAAAAAAGCATGATGAAAGTTTGCTTGAACAGTATCATTCTCTGTGCACATACTGATTAAAATATTTCTCTAACTTTCTCTGTATAAAATTAATGTGCTTCATAATTTGGCATGCAATCATATAATCAGAATTCTCATATTTAACTTTGAGAATATTTTCTTTGTGGTATGCATAATGCATAGGCATTTAACTATAAATGTTGTTAGCATTTAGGATTAACTTTTTTTCAGAAAACTATAATTTAGTCATTAAACAACTGATTCTAAATGGCATTGCTGCATTCCAAAAATTAAAAATCATCCCATTCTGCTATTCATGTTGACGATAGTGCTTTTTAAAAATAGAAATGTAGATGGAAAAGAAGCAAAGTACAAGAAATCAAATTGCCTAGAACCAAAGGCTATAACAATCTGATGAATTTTGTTGTCTTTTTTTCCCTGTAGTTTTTAATTTGATTTGTAAAGTGGAGACTGTGTCAAAATATGCACCCTAATTTTAACACTGTTTGCCAATGTAGAGACATTTGAATATCGACCCAAAGGACTTTAGTTCTCATCACACAACTGAGAAAAAACTTCTTTCCTGATTCAGTTTGTGCAGTTATAGGCTTGAGAATTTTAGTACTTTGTAGTTTCTCCTATAAGCTTCCCACACTGCATCATCTAAGAAGTCCCTGTTCTTGTATCCACTGCTGAGGTTTGCCTGCCTAATGTCAAAATCTGAGCAGCCCTCTGGACATGTAATACTTCACTGCTGTTGGTTACCAGCATGTCCCATTGTTTCAACAGTAGGGCTTCCAGGTGTACAGAAGAAATAGAAAACATTCTCTGCACTGTTCTACTTAAATGCCATTCAGTAATTCTATCCCAAATTTCAGCTGCCAATGACATGCACACTCTAACCCTGGACCCCAAATGCACACATAGTCATTTTCCCAGAAGAATACCCACAGTGCTAAAACAGTCCCATATTTTGTCCTTGCTGATGAGCACAGGTATCCATTCAAATTTTCTCTTGCCTATGCTACCACTTTGTCCATGGCTGAAATGGTAGAGCATCTGCCTAGCAAGCACAAGACCCTGAATTGAACCCAAAATACCATCAAGAAGATGAAAGTCATAGTAATAAGAAAGTCAATAATACATACTAAACTCAATGAAATTGAGTTATTCCAATTGTAGCACTTAGAGTACTTAAAAATACAAGTATCAAGGAATTTTAAATCTGAAGATCTCTCTCTATATATTATATGCACATGCATAATGTGTACATACACACATGTGTGTATATACCTATATGATATATATGTCATATACAAATACATACAATATAAACCTATACATTTATATACAAGTTAATTGGCTGTCAGTCAGAATCTGTTTTAGGTCTGTTTTACTACATAAAAAATTATGGTATGGGTACTTGAACGGGTATTTTGGGAGTAAATAAGTTTCAATTTATTAGAATGCTAATTGAGAACTCAAAATATTTTGAAATGAGAATTCCAAAATATTTATTCCACAATGTATGGAGTATGGGTCAATTAAATTGCTGCCTAGAATATGTGCATATATAATGTTTGTAGCAAAAGCATGTGTATATAACTGGATAATACATATATATGTCTAGTTCTCTTTTAGCTATCTCTCCCTAGAGAATGCTTGATTTCCATTTCCAGGAACAACCCAAAATTCTACTGTTGCTCGTTTCTTAAACTGCATATTTCAGGAAAGAAGAAATAATCCACTTATCAATTTCCAGCCTCTGAACTGCAGCCCAAAGAAATGGTGGCTACTTGAAAACAACAATAACAGAGATTTTTTTTTTAATAACAGAGATTTTTTGAGTTTGGGACAAGAATGCAATACTCATTAGGAATAGGCACTTAAACAAGCTTGATTGTCACTAATTTTAAGTCTTCCCTTAACAAGATAAAATCTTGTTCAAATCATATTGCATGTAGTGTTATAAATATGAACTGGATACATAGTAATATATCTTAATAGAAGTCATTCAATTAATTACCTGTGGTTGTTTCTTAATATGGTTATTCAGACAGAAAATATCCCTTCAGAGTTAATGTATAGAAAGGTACTTTTCTGCTTTCAGTATTATAAAATGAAAACAAATCCAAATTAAAGGGTAGTAGTTAAGGTCTTGATTTTAATACTTTATGTATTCTATAAAATCTGTTAGTCCTTGGCATTTTATTTCTAATTTCACTTCTTTCTGAAAAATAAAAAATGTAATTTGATTTGTTGGTGATTTTGTTTAATAATTAAAATTGAAAGAAGCATGGGTCTACAAATAAGGTAAATGTAAATTCAAATTTCAAACTGTTTTAGCTTTCTTACAATAACAGAACCCTCTTAAATATAGAAATTAAATTCTTTTTTGTATAGAAATCAACATTAACTATACAGGAATTCAAATCCTTTTAAGTATAAAAATAACTCACCATATCGTAAGGATTTATTTTTATGTCTTTTATACTCATCATATTGCCAAACATAATTTTTAATCCATTATATTAAAATTATTTCCTTTAGTTGGTCAATAATATTTTTTTTTTTTTTTTTTGCCAGTCCTGGGCTTGGACTCAGGGCCTGAGCACTGTCCCTGGCTTCTTTTTGCTCAAGGCTAGCACTCTGCCACTGAGCCACAGCGCCACTTCTGGCCATTTTCTATATATGTGGTGCTGGGGAATCAAACCCAGGGCTTCATGTATATGAGGCAAGCACTCTTGCCACTAGGCCATATTCCCAGCCCGGTCAATAATATTTTATTACTAAATTAAAGTTGTTTTATACTGTTTCAGTACTAATACTTTGAGGCATATGAATACAAATATGTTTCTTTGGGTACCATTAATCCAGTTAAGAAAAATTCATACCCACCGATGAAAATGTAATGTTGTTGTTGTGAGTTTGTTTGCTGTGGCACTGGCTTTTCTTTTATGATCTTCCTCGAACCCAAAATTCTTTTTCTCAGGATGTGGAGAACAAGGTAGGAATACAGTGACTGGCTTCTGAAAAGGATGATTTGAAGGATGTAGAGTATGAATGAGAGGGCTTGTGGACAATACTGAATAAGAAGAATCTTGCTGTGCTTTTAAATATACCAGCAGAGATGGGTCAACTGGTTGGATCTACACAAAGAAGAAAAAAAATTGTATGTTTAGTAGCAAAATATTTTCATGTCCATAAGTCAATGTTTGAATATTTTATAGAACTTTGCTTATTTATTTCTCTCTACATTGTTAGCTAAAAGTCCCGTTGTTTATCTAAGAGCACAACATTTGGAACCCATCATACAAAGTCATTCTGAAATCTAGTTCTGTCTGATGTTATAAATAACCAAACAATACTGAATGGTAAGCAATGAAATGACCTAGAAAGCACAAGAGGCATTTTATATAACTTGTAATTAGATCTATTGTTAGGTCAAGTATTCTTTAGAAACTAGAAAAATAAGACTGTATTTGCACATTTTCTTTCACATAAGAACACTGATTAATAAAAAGGGACTAGTATTTGCGCATTTTCTTTTTTGTGTGTGTGTTTAAAATTTTTTTTTCAAATTTTTATTATCAAACTGATGTATTTGCACATTTTCTTTCACATAAGAACACTGATTAATAAAAAGGGACTACCATAATTCCCAAATTTTTAAGTTCCTGGAAAATATTTATGAATAAAGCATACTAACTATATTTTCTCCCTATAATTTCCTCTTAACTTGCTATGTATGATAATAATAGCTAGGGAGAATAGCAAGAAAAACACATAGAAATGTTGAGGCATGAAAGACAGGGAACATTATTAGAGGAAATGAATCTTCTGAAATTTACAATGACATACCATTGCACCCTTTGGAAACAATATTTGAACAGGTTAAGTTCTTACTCCAAAAAGATTAATTCTCATAATTAAATGTAACTAATAACTCACAGTAGTAAATATTTTAATTGGCTACTTTCTGTCATTCTCTGGGATTCAAGGTAGATGAATGTTATCATTAGTTGTTTCATAGATTCTCAACATATATTAACACACACCATAAATCAAATGATAAAGAAAAAGATCAACTGGAAACTACTGTTCAAATAAACCAAGGAATTACTTTGTAATGAGATTCAGAATGCTCAAAATCATCACTTCATCTCTGAGCTCACTCTGAGTTAACCCATCACAAATGCAAGAGAAGATTTTATTTACTGTTCTATAAAACAGTACAAGAAATGTACCCAAGGCCTAACATATGAAACTGTAACCTCTCTGTACATCACTTTGACAATAAATAAGAAAAATAAATAAAATAAATAAGACGTGACATCTTTGGCCTTTGGAACCCTACGTTCAGTGACCTGCTGAGTCAAGGAAAGGGAACAAATTGGTTTTCAAAACATTTACCTTTAATTGTACGAGCACTGGTGAGCTGAACACTCCTGCAGGGTAACTTAAGGAGATTCGGGAATCCAAGCTTGACTTCAGAGTGAAGCCTTTCTTTGTCACTGTGAAGGACTCTTTCTTTAAACAAGACATGACAGAAAACATACCCAACTTGTAAGCTTTCACTGCAGCACAGCTTCCCTGTATGTAGAAAAATACATTAAAACAAGCTGTAAATAATATTTTAGGAAAACACATGCTATACATATTACATAAATTGTCCAAAAAATCCATAGGTTATCCATATAATTACCTACAAAATGGAAGGATACCATGTACCCCAAATGAATGGTCATTTTACAAAAAAAAGAAAATAGTGCTAAGAGTTTGTTCTTGGACTTCACAGCAGAATGAAAGAGAAATAAATGTATTTCAATTCTCTATTTAGTGTCTACAAGTACGTAAGTATAATGGGAAACATATATGTTCTTTGCATGAATATTAATTGCTTCTAGAATCCTAGACTCCTTTTGCTAGCATGAAATTGAAATGTAGAGATTTATGGAGAACATTTAAGTCTAGGGTAGTCTAAGAAACTGAATGTCATGATGTAGGTAATTTATTCAAACATTCTATCACCAGATCACTGAAAAAAAAATTCCTGTCACAGCTTTTTCAGGATGCTAAAATAAATTCATCTTGGGGCAGAAGGAGCAGATGCTTCCACAGATACATTTGTGTTTCTTTTCTATATAGTGACATTCATATATATAATCATACATTCAGGCACATACTCAAGTCTTTTTTTTAATCACACAAAAGTGAACTGTGCACATAAATGATTTACTTGTATAATCACCAAAGCTTAATTACAGTTAGGAGACAGGCTTAGAAGTAATTTGGTCTATTCATGCTTCCCCAGACACAAGCAGACTCTGCCCTAGCATAGGTGGAAATTCACATATGCACAAACACAGACATTTCAGGCTCAATCACAATGGAAAACAATCTGTTGTTTGGGAGCTGACTAAGGAGGAGATTTCACAATCTCATCACATAGATCTGTGGCTGGGAAAATTCAGAGAATGATGTATGTTCTTCATTGGCCAGAGGGAAGGGAGTGAGAAGTAAGAAAGGTCTCCTGGGAACCACAAGAGCTTGCCATGCATTGAGACCACGCTTGGCAGATACTGGGAAACCAAATGGGCTTTTAAAATTAGAATTTCAAATGTCATAAGATCTACATAAAAATCTGGAAGGAATCCAGATTCAAATTTTTCTTAGGTTAAAAATAGAGAAAACTACCCTGAGACTACTATAAAAGGAAACATTCATACTTTTTTACAGCAGACAATTCTCTTAATTTTCCTTTTGCTTTGATTATCCACTTAGAAACATCTTACAAAATTATTTTGTGCAAAGCATATATACTATGAAAATTCTTACTTTTATTGTGGCAATCACACAAATAAGCCAAAATGAAAAAGCTAAATAAAAGGCCATGTTGACCAGACTTCTATACTTGCAAGCTTGCTAGATAAAGCTAGCTTATTAGCTGTACGGACTGGAATATGTAATTAGAACAGTTTTATCTCTTTTATTCAACTATATAATCTTGTTTGTAACATGCAAAGGCCAAAAGCAGAAAAAAAAGAGATGCAGTATGAAGAATATTTTCATTCATTTTCCACCATCCTCATCCAAGAAGGAAAACTTACATATGCTGAGTCATATTTTAATTGGTTGAAAATAAGTTCAGTAGCCCAAAAAAGAATAACAAATGTTAGCCCCCCCATTCAACTTTATAGCACTTAATTTAATAATAGCACAGACTGTCTTACTAAAGCATGACTTTGTGACCACACATAGCCTCAGAGTTATTCTAGTAGTCTATCACAAATATAACAATTTCTTGACAAGTGGCAAAATAGGCTTCTATTTGTCTTAAGTTTTCGTTAATTTGATCCTTAAAACCCTATCATTTAAAAATTATTATTGTATTTATTTTACAGAGGAAAAAAGAATGAGAATTTGGGATAGTTGTCATTCACACTTGTAATTTGGGAGGCAGAAATCAGGATTGTGGTTTTGAGATCAACTGAGGCAAAAAAAAAAATTGAGATCTCAGTTAATAAGCTGGTTAAATATGGGGTGGTGCATGCCTCTTATCCTAGCTCCTTAGGAAGCTCAGGAAGATCATGATCTAAGGCTAACCCAGACAGAAAGAAACCCTAACCCCAAAATAACTAAAGGAAAGAGGAATAAAGGTGAGGCTCAAGTGGTAAAGTTTCTTAATCAGGTTAACATAGCAAGAAAATATAGGAACCAGATATCAGAACCTACAGTCATTCTCCATTGCCCTAATTACACTAGTTACCATAAATAATATCTTCCCTATTGTGGGGGATGGCTATTCCTTTAAGACCTGGGGTGGCTCTAGCCACCCCACCCCCTTCCGTTTTCTAAACTGGAAGAGAAGCCATGGTGAGCACATGTGTCAGGAATGGCTGCTGGCTGGCTCAGGAGGCAGAGCCAAGAGGTCTCCGCCTCTGCGGGGGCGGGAAGTTCTGTGACATCACCATGATGGACATGCTGGTAGCCTATCATTGGCTCCTGGCAAATCCCTCTCCTTCGGGTGTCTCTGCTGGTATAAGACTGTTAGCCCCTCCCTTATTAAGCTCAGAATACCCCTTGAGGGTTCTCCAAGAAGTCCACTGCCCAGTCTCTTCCTTGGGAAATAGGGGTAGGGGGCAGGACATTCTCGAGACCACACACTGACTGAGGCTGCACATGGCCTTCGCTCCTGCAGTCAATCCCTACTGGCCAGGGGATGTGTGAGAGCGAGAGAGGCCCACAAAGGAAGAGGCAGAGAGGCCCAGGACCTCCACACGGAGGGGAGGTAGAGCGAAGCCCGGCACCCTATAGAGACAAAACTCATTTTATTTATTTATTTTTGTCAGTCATGGGGCTTGAACTCAGAGCGTGGGCACTGCTCCTGAGCTCTTTTGCTCAAGGCTGGAGGTCTACCATTTTGAGCCATAGCACCACTTCCATTTTTTTCCAGTGGTTAAATGGGGAGAAGATTTTCACAGGGACTTTCCTGTCTGAGCTGGTTTTGAATCAGAATCCTCAGATCTCAGCCTCCTGAGTAGCTAGGATTACACGGATGAGCCACTGGTGCCTGGCTCTAAATTCCATTTATGGAATTCAAACACAGCATTTTTAATTTTTCACAGAACTTTCCAATCCTTGAATGATAAAAAACAATCTGCTATTATCTGGAGATTCTAACATTCTTAAATTCCAACACATTAGATATATTACTGTAGAGCTAGTCAAATCATGAAGCTGATGAACCCATGAAGTTGATTATAGTTTTAGGGTGTACTGTAACATTTTCTGGATCTAGACTCAAATTTTCAATGTTTCTCTTTATCAAATAATTTATGCCCTTGAACTTTTTTTTTTTTTTTTTTTTTTTTTGCCAATCCTGGGGCTTGGGCTCAGGGCCTGAGCACTGTCCCTGGCTTCTTTTTGCTCAAGGCTAACACTTGACCACTTGAGCCACAGCGCCACTTCTGGCCGTTTTCTATATATGTGGTACTAAGGAATCAAACCTAGGGCTTCATGTATAACAGGCAAGCACTCTTGCCACAAGGCCATATTCTCAGCCCCCATGCTCCTTGATCTTTACAGGTGTTAAAAAGCATGAGTGTACTGGCACAGATCAACCGGTTAATTTTTTAAGTCCATGAAGCAATTACATCTTTCCTACAATCTCCCAGTCTGAGTACTATGGAGGAGCCAAACAACAATTTGCAGATGTAGCCAAGGATTCTCTCACCTTATAACTTCCTCCCCTTCCTTCCAGTGAATTTGGGGTTAGGTAACTTGATTGGAAATTTTTGTCAGACACTTTCACCATGATGTCTCTGTAATTTCCTCTGTAGCGTGCAGTGAAGGGGATGGAAATGCATATTGGGAATGGAATTCTTGTTTCCTTGTCTAAGCATTCAACAGTGATGACATTGCTGACCAACTCTTCATTATCACTCACTACTAAAGAACTCATGTTGTTAGCCATCCGGCATTCTAGTTGTTGGAGGATGTATGAAGGTGCTGTAATGTAACAAGACACTTGTGGGTCAGTCCCTTCACCCAGCACATCAAAATACCTGTAAGGCCAAAATAGAGAATTACTTATCCAATTATTTTATTCATATACTTCATAGCTAAATGCAGAAAAGAATGGGCTTGTTAACACTCTGGCTTGGTATGAACCTTTGTTTTCCTACTAATCAATCCTATATACTTTGGGAAAGATACTTAACCTCTCCAGGACTCTGTTCCAGGCCTCTGGAAAGTTGTCTTACAAAAAAAAAAAAAAAATGCTGTAATTGCAGCTACTCAGGAGGCTGAGATTTGCAGATAGGGGTCTGAAGCCATCCAGGGCAGAAAATCCCCAAATGACCAGCAAGAAGTCAAAAGTGAAGCTGTGCCTCAAGTGGTGGCATCATCGAAAAAGATAAAGGGTCCATGAAGTCCTGAGTTCAAGCCCCAGCACTGGCGCGTGCACACACGCGCACACACACACACACACAGAGTCTATTAACTGTAATATATTAATTAGTGACCAAAAAATCTATGCCTAGGACATAATAGGCATTCCCAATATTAATTGCATGAGCTATAATTATTTCTGGTGTTACTATTACTGCTTATATTACTTGTTTATTATTCACTCTACAATTAAGAATTTGAAATATACCCACTGCCTTATGTATGAAACTGTAACTCCTCTGAACATCACCTTGACAATAAATAAGTAATTATTCAAAAAAAAAAGAATTTAAGGATTTTTCATGCTCATTGGTAAATGAAATAATAAATAAAACTTAAGAAGTGTGCTAAATTGTGAAGAGAGGACATAACCAAATATGACATATTGGAACTTTAAACACAATAACAAATGAAATATTTTGGGGAGCTTTTTTGTTTTAAAAAATTGAGAGAAGTGCAAAAATATTGAGCATTTACAATTAATCATAAGCTTAGTTTTGTATTTATCCTTTGCCCTCATTGGAGATCAGTCATTTCCTCTTTGTTTAACTAAAGACACTAAGAATTAGTTTTGGAACAGCTGATGTTTTAATGCTTTCTATAGGCTGGGTTTTAGTAAAAAAAAAAAAATTGCCAGTCCTGGGCTTGAACTCAGGGCCTGAGCACTGTCCCTGGATTCTTTTTGCTCAAGGCTAGCACTCTGCCACTTGAGCCACAGCGCCACTTCTGCGCCATTTTCTATATATGTGGTTCTGAGGAATCAAACCCCCCATTTCCTGTATAGGAGGCAAGCACTCTTGCCACTAGGCCATATTCCCAGCCCATAGGCTGGGTTTTAAAAACCACATAATTTTAATTATCTTCATGACTATCGTATCAAGTAGGCATCATTTTTAACACCATTTTATAGAAAGGAAACTGAACCTTAGAAAATTTAACTTGTTAAATTTTTGAACTGATAACAGGTTCCATCTGTCATTAATGTGAAAACTCACACTCTCAAGCATTGTATCTCCTCAAGTGCTAGATCCTAAGTACCTGTTAGTTGTTCCAGGACAAATTGAAACAAATAGCTAATGTGTAATTTGTGAGGATTGATGGGATAAAATACTTAAACAGCTAGTACTAATAGATCAGCAAAAGATGACTGCTTATTTAGGTTTCTCCATTAAAATTACCAACTTGAGTTTCTTCTCATCTTGCCACTTATCATTTCACACCAGGGAAATGACTGAAATATAGGTAATGTTAAAGAGAAACAAATGTATATGATACACAGTGTTTTCTTCTCTTAATGAATGGGTTTTAGCTTTTTTCAACCGTTTGTAAATAAAATTTCAAAGTGCCATTTTAGCATAGGAATCTTTAAACATACTGAAACTATAAAGAGTGCTGTTCATTTATACTAATAACACTGAACTCATAAAGTTGTTACTAATAGAAAATGAGCTGGCACATTGGTCTCTTTGAGTGTTCTCTAGTAATAATAGTAGAAATTCAAAATACGAGAAATATTGTTCAGGAGAGGATAGTATGAGCCAGAAATACATTATTTAATCAAGAATGTCTCTCTTGTGTCCTGGTAACCATATTAAAACATCCTTCTTTACAAGGTGTGTTTCCCAAATGACAGACAAAAGAGTTCTAGGAGACTCACGAATGGGTCCATTCTTCCTAGTCCTCACTAAATGTATCTAGCTATAAAATAATCATGTTGATTTCTTCTAGTCTTTTCCCCCTTTATGTGTATGTTTGCATGAGGATAACCATGCTAAAGAACACAAGGCTCTTTTGGAAAGTTACCCATCAGAGAACCACAACAGATTTTGAGAAAAGTTTTGTTTACGACATATACATTTCATGTGGCATAATGGCTTCCTAGCCTAGGGTATTGCAGTGAACAATCACCCTAAAATATGCAAGCCAGCACATTCTGGTTTGGGTGCCACAAAAAGAGGAAATTGTTAACCAGGGAACACCTAAAAGAGGTGTTAGCGGGAGTGGTTTATACAATGACTCACAAGCTGATGTTTTGAGTCATTTCTGAATGTGAGGCTGCAATGTTTCAATGGGGAACTACAGATTGACTACATTAGCAGTTGTTTTGCAGGAACAGTAAATGATACTAGTTATGCAGGTCTTTCAGGCGTTGAACAAGTCATCCATAGCATGCATTAGATTCTCTGCTCTCAAGACATCACAGCTAAACTAGCCCAATCTCTCTATGTAGTACAAATAACAAAAGCCAGTGGGAGCAAAATGAAATGCTAAGATCATACTAAGCGATGTCCTAGAAATGGAATGGTGTTCAGATCTTCCTGAGAGACCTTCCTCATATCATGACAAAAAAAAAATGGGGTAAGTGAAGAAAAGCAGTTAGTGGGAGACACAGAAAGTGGGGATTGTTTAGGGTGAAATAAACTATGACACCAACACGTAGGTGAATATAAACATCTGCACAGTATTCAGGCCTTCTGTGATGTTCTCATTGGACCTTAACAAATACTGCCAGAAAGCATATGTTATTTTTACAAACAAGAAAATGAGGCTAAAAATGAAAATTATCTGACATCCCAAACAAGTTTTTCCTGACTCTTGCACATTGCCTTCCAAGGATGTTACATCACTCTAGGAAAACATTTGGAAATGTGTAATTTTATCAAGGTAGAAAATTAATGCCTCCTATACAGAAAGATAATTCAGGAAATATTCCCTTCTTTTCAACTTTTGTTCTTTGAAGACTCTCTGCTCTGTAGGGACATTACTGCTAATCTAATCCAATGTATGGACATTTTTCAAGAACTCTGGATAATTTAAAAAATAGTACTTAAACAGTTATACTTCAAGAACTTTCCAAAGCTTATTAATAAACCCAGTAGTGTCCTAAAGGCACAGATTAAAAATGAGTAGTGGTTTTCTTCAGAAAATAAACAGGCTGCAAGACATTCATTTTTATCATTGCAATTTGAACAATAATAATTTAGAAAAGAATACATGTTCTGAACAATTGCTTTTTTGTCTCATCTGGAAAATAGTTTTCTAGTATGTCTTTTTTTTGCTTTACTACTTTCTCATCTGGAAAATAATTAAATATACTGGTTTTCTAAAACTAGGAGAAATAAAATATTTTAGTAATAACAGTCACATAAATGACTGATTTCAAAATCTTTTACAGATATGACATGGAAATCCAATTTTTTTCAGGTACAAATGCTATGTACACTGCTTTAGTATGATGTTTGTTTTCTACCAAAATTCGGGTTAAGATTCTACTGGTAGTAGGGAATATTAGGAGGTGAGGCAATTTCAGGAGCTGATTAGGTCGTAAGGGTGGAATTCTCCTGAATGAGATTAGTGCCATTTATATAATATTATGAAGGGAGTTTTTTTCATGTCTTCCCCTATGTAGAGACACTAGAAAGACACACCAGACATCTGTCATTGCCTTGATGTTAAGCTTCTCAACTTTTAGGACTGTGAGAAATAAGTTTCCATTGCTTACAAACTACCCCCCCCAAGTTTATGGTATTTTGTTATAGCAGCCTGAACTGAGCTAAAACATTTTTAATTACAGAAACACACTTGTAAGGAAGCATAAATAAGCTCATTTCACATAGTATTAACTTACTCCTTTTCCATCATGTTATTTTTTTGCTTTAGAATTTCTAAGTCATTAGGAAGATGATTCACATAATCATTGGAGATATCGCATGTTGTTGAGTATGTGGTCATCTCTTCTCTTTGGCTTTCTGAAGTCTTTTGAATTTCTCTTTCTGTTGTCTGGATTATGTCATGAATCTCTTCCTTGTTGCCATTTGTGTTCTCAGAAGCCACGTGTTCCATTTGTTTATCGTCTTTGCTTTCTGCATTATCTGGGAACATTGGGTTCTGTGACTCCCCTTGACCTATTACATTTCCACTCAAAGATGCATTGTATTCTTCTCCCACTAATTCAGAATTTATATGTGTTTTATTTTCTTTTAACTGGACCTGGTTTATGTCATAGCTTTCCTCTTCATTTGCAGGAGAAACAGTAGCTGTTTCTATGACATTTTGTTCCCCTCTTGCAGTAATGTCTGTTGCTGTGGTGTCTTGAATGGCCGATATTGTCTGCTGTGGAGTATGTTCATCATGCATGCTGCATAAATTACACATCTCTTTTTCTTCTTTCTTTAGAAGCATTGCAGTATTCTCCAAATATTCATTCATTTTCATGAGACAATCCATGAAGGCAATAATTTCTAGACACACAAATAAATAAATATAAACCAAGTTATGTTTCTATACTGACAGGGAAGAGCATGCTAGAGGTAGAGCTTCACTACACATTTAGGTCAACTTCCTGAAGAAAAAAAAATCATTTCATACTTTACACAGTTAACGTTTTATGCATTCTAATACTTTGAGTTGGAAAGAAACTTTTAGTGTAGCCTCAAAAGAGCAAATTGAATTCCTCTTGCTTGTACAAAGGCTTTGAATTTTGAAACCAAACATCAAGGCACCCTTCTCAATAAAACAGAAGCAAACATTTCCATTCAGTCCTCCTTTGTATGATTTTTGAGTTATTCCTTGGCCTTTATAGGTACCATGTAGTATCCATTTAGAATGCTGGGCCTAAAATAAACTGAAGACTCCAGAAAAGGCTTGGTTAGCAGAAAAGCTGCAGCTACCTTATTTCTATGGGGATGTTCCTGCTGTATTTGGGGAAGGAAGTAGTTTATTGCTGTAAGAATTAGATTAGGTTTATGTGATGACTCCTACAGAGCTTGTGATCGTAAAATAATTTTAAGTTAGTATCTCTTACCATGCCATTCTCTAGTTGTATCCTGTAACAGCTACTCAAAGACACCTAGGTCAAGCCTCTTCACTGCAATATAAACTCACATCAGGATCTGATAATGTCTCACATCCTCGTTTCATATCAGACACCTATTGGTACACCGCTCTTCTCACAAGTAGGAACACTGGATGAAATCCTGTGGGCTTAACTACTCCCTAACCTTTAGGTTAGTCTGAACTAAGGAATCTGTGATTTAAGGTTCCATACAAAAACGCTTTTTAGAAGTATCTCCAATCTCTCCTTTTTCTAGTCTGTTCTTTCCTTTGGGTTTCAGTTCAGGCAACTTACCCTTTGTCTTTTACCTGAGACCCTGACTTTGTTTTGAATTCTTTTTTTTTTTTCCTGAAAGCCGAGTTCTCCTCTTGACATGTTACCTCGCTCCATCTTCAGTTCTCCCCAGACACTGGAGTCCCAGTTGTAAGCTCTAGCTGATGACATATTTCTCTGTTTGTCTTCTACTTCCAATTCCTTCATATTATCTACCCTGAATTCCTGATTAAGAAGGCCTTCCCACTTACTCTGGCAGAGTTTTACTTCAGCTAGATTTCAAAGGGCTGGATCATATTCATCAGATACCATGATCTGCCTAACTTCCTGCCCTTTCCAGCATCTATAACTGGACCTACTCCCAAGAATTTGCTCTCCCTCCCTTCATTGTGGAAGGGATCCAATTTTCTATTCCAGCCTATCCAGTCTTCCCAGTGCATTTGTAATTAATAGGTCTAGGCTCAAATGACACTAGAGACAGAATATACTACCCCAAAATAGAGAAACTGTGTGCTCTCCCCAAACCTGGCCTGTATTTGCCTACGTTAGGCCTAATAGTACCTGCAGACTCATAAATTCCATGCATAATCCAATTCATTCTATCTGCTTTACTTTAAGTACTGTGTTTTGTTCTAGAAGAATTATAAATGTCTCACATTAAAAATAGGATCCCCCAAAGTCCAAAAGCATTTCATGTGTATATCTGATGGGACTAACTTCCAAGTCCCTTTTATTGGTATTATCTTATTTCCTCTGCCATACAGTTTGCCTCTTGTAAACAGAGACTTGATTCTAGCCACTCTTGCATGCTCATTATCCTCCGTAGATACTGCTCCAATTAATATTTCTCAGAAAAAAAGAATAAGTCAAATAAATAAGCAAATACTTGCCTTGTCTCCAGATACATTGATTTTCTTTGTCAAGCAGAGTATGCAGCTGTTGGCAGGTAGAACGCAGGGTCCTTGCAGTGTGTTCCAACAGTTGGCAAAGGGCCTCATTGAGCTCTTGACCCAAAAAGAACACCGTGGTTACACAAGGGACCCCACCAGCCTTCTCCTGAAGATCACCACCCAGGATATGCTTGAGCATATGGTTTTGTCTCCAAATCTGCTTCAAGATGTGGCTTAGTTTATCTGAACCTATATCTTCTGTCTCCATTGTATGCCCCCCAAATTATATGCTTCTTTCCTGCCAGCAGAGCCTTAAAGGTTCAGCAAATTCCAACTTAGCGATGGTTATTTCTCCTGAAATCTAGGAGATAACCCAAGTCAGCTAGCCAAGCACTTTCAGGCAACATAATAGTTTATTCAGCTTGTTGTTGACAAGTGAAAAGTTACTAGGTGACCAAAGGAGGGGCATTTCTGAACCCTGAGTGCTATTGTGTACAGAATAGATTAATCTCAGGGATAGAACTAGTGAACACAAGCCAATGCTTCATGTATGTTTTTGCCTTTTTTTTTTTACATGTTCAATGTACTATTGAAGACCAAGTGCTTTTTAAGTTTTGAACCATCAAAATATGGATTTTAAGTAGGTTGACTAATAATATATTAGGCAGATATGAATTGTGATGATAATATTGCTAAGAAAATTTTTATATGCATACTTCATCATACAAGAAAAAATACGGTATCTGGTTTGCTTCAAAATCATCTGAGCATATTGGAAGGGGATGTACATAAACAAAACAGGCTATACAATTCATAATTATTAAATATGGATATGGTTACATATGGAGGCTTTACAGTTCACTCTGATCAGTATATACATCCACAATGTTTTTATAATAAAGAGTTAAAAGAGAAAAGAATCCTCCACAGGGGCAGAGCCCATTCTTATTGTTTAGTGAATATAATTAGTACTTTCTTCTGCATTAAATCTGTAGTGAGACAAAGATAGGAACTTGGCCTCCCTATGCTTTGATAATTTCCCACTAATTGGGTAAAATGCCCTTCACTGGAAGAAAGCAAACCTGAAGAGTGGCTTTCTCTGAACTGGCAAGGAGTCTTTACCACGTATAATTAAAATTCAGATAGAGCAAGCTCTCACCACTGCCTCCTGCTCTGTGAGCACATTGAGTATACAGCCATTGCAATACAGGACTTGAGACACAGAAGGCAAGTTGAGGAGTATAGTAGAGTGTCTGCTCTCTTCTCTCCAAGTTCCTCTTCCAAAATGGGGGAAACACACACACACACACACACACACACACACACACACACACACACACACACACGGCTGTACATTCCACAGAAACTTATGTTCCCACCAAGGTACTAGAACAATATAAGAGCTTACCAAAGGCGAGCTGCAATGCCTCCCTTCTGTGGGCACTGGGGTTGTTAGGACTACACATGGAAAACAGTGGGAAAATCAGGCCTAGTGAATGGAGAAGAGAGAATGAATGTTACAGGCCTACCAACTTCCCATGCTGCTTCTGGTACAGAGACTCTGAAAGGCAAGAAAAAGAGCAGGGCTAAGCACTGGTGGCTGCAGAATGTTGTAACAACTCCCCTACCATAGACCTTGTTCCTGAAAATGGCATTTCTTTTGAAATATGAATCATTATCACATGAAGGAACACATTTTTTTCAGTGTTTAAAGTCTTACTCCATTTAAAAACTTCTGATCTCATTTTATTCTGTTACATTCTCTGACTCTTGAAACATATGTGTAATTTTCAAAAATAATCTGCATATGGCTCTAATTCAATGCCAATCCTAAAAAATGTGTATAGCTTTCACTGTGGGACTGACACTATTTAAGGGCTAGGGTGGAGTGTTTTAAGGCTTCCAAAAACACAGATGAACGAGCAGACTATTAACATACAGCTTCAACTACTGAGAAATAGAGAAGTCTGAAAAGAGAACTAGGAAAGCCATAGGAAGTAAATAAAATTAATTAATTAATGGCTTAGGATATATTTAGGTTTGAAGCCATGAGATGAGCAGGATTTGAGCAGGAGAATACAAAGGTGAGCCATTCCAGCCTTGGTAATGATATGACCATAGGAATGGATGTCTGAAATTGCACAGTGTGATTCAGAAAGGAAAAGTTTGGCTTTAGGTGAAGATTCAGTTTGTGAGTCAGAAGTAGCCAGAGAAGAAACTCTCATTGTAGAGTCTGGACAAATAGCAATGTTGTTTTTCCATGGCAGGGGGTGGGGGAAGTAAATATTTTTCAAACAAATTATAAAATGACAGAATCTGTGCAAAGGATACAGATTGCATACTTTTCAGAGATACAAAGCGTGAGGGCTTGTATTAATGCAGCAACAGTGCAGGTAGAAGAAAAGGACATCTTGGAAAGGCATTTGGAGTAGACAGAAATAACCACCACAAGGAGGGAAGAGAGCAGAACGCACTGAAAATACACCCATCCATTCACTTCAGAAATACCCTTTGGCCACTGGAAAAAGAACTCTAACCAAATAAAATTTTTAGAGTAGATGATTGCATAAAGATAAACCTAATAAGAAATGTAGGAGAAGTTGGACATCAGTGGCCACTGCAGTTCTAACTAACTGAGAGGCTGAAAGTGGAAGGATCACAGTTTAAGACTATCCTAGGCAGAAAACATGAAACACCTTCTTGGTCCATAGCTGACACAGTGATCTAGGCCTGTCATCCTAAACTATGTAGGAGGCTATACAGGAAAGAAAATTCTACAAGTCTACAACTCAACAGAGGGAAACTAAGGTGTAGTGATATTTATCTCTAATTCCAGAAACTATGGGAAGCTTAAAAATGTGGATTTCTATCTAGGTGCATGTTTGGTCAAGGAGACTCTCCCTTAAATACGATGGGGGGGGGGCGGTAGAAAGACAAACAAACCAACTGAAAACATGTCTCTGGGAGTCTGATGTAAAAATGCATGAATACCTAAGTTTAAATCCTAAAAATATCAAAGAAATCAAAGTTTTAAAAAGAGAGTTATAGAGAGAGGAGGGAAGATTAGAGAGGAGGAAGGGTGGGACAAGAAAGAAAGTACAAGGAATATTAGGTTTGATTGGTAGGTAATTTAATTAACTTTTAGTTTGTAGAGTTCAAAGTAGCTCAGAATTTTTTTTTTTTTTCCAATTGATGATCATGGGTATTGAGCTCTGGGACTCAATGCTGTCCCTGAGCTCTTCAGCTCCAGGCTAGTGCTCTATCACTTTGAGCCACAGCACCAGTTTTCTGGTGATTATTTGGAGATAAGAGTCCCACCTACTTTCTTGTCCAGGCTGGCTTTGAACCGCTATCCTCAGATCTCAGCCTCCTCAGTACTTAGGATTACAGGCATGAGCCAAGGGCACCTAGCTAGAATTTTATTTAAAAGAATATATTGAAAATTTAGAAAACAATTCAGAAAAATATTAGAATTTTTGAGAAAAATTATAAACAAGTGGAGAACAAACCACTGGAAGCAGAAAGGATCAGTGAAGTATGTATGCACTGCGTATTTTTTAAGTGTAGAGTGAAACTGAAAATAAATTCAGGATCAATGAGTCTACCTTCACTTTCTTGTAGATACATGGGAAAATCCCTTCTCTGCAAGAAAAAAAAGAAAAGAAAATCCCCCAAACTTTCTCCTTAGCTTCAATAACATTTGCTAGTCTCAAGTCTAAACTTGTTCTCTGTTTAGCTTCTGAAGTATGTGTAATATTTGGAGAATAAGACCTACCACAGGCCACGCTGCACCTACTTGTTAAAACAGGCATCTGCATGTTTCTGCATCTTCCTTTCCATTAATTCATGTCACTAACCACAAGAAGAACTGGCATTAGCAGTCAAGGCTTCCAGAGAAGTTAAGTGCAAAATTTCACCTCTTTGATTTTTTTTCACATATGATTACCATTCTCACAGCTGCTATAAGTTAAGATTCTTTTTTCTTTCTTATTAAAAAGTCTGTATACCCTGATAAACCTTAAAGTAATTAGCAACTTAGTCTTAAATTCAAACAGCATGTCAGGTGGCTAAAAATACACCATTCTTAAGGTGAAAAGTATGAGAGTAGCTTAAAGATAAAACTCTGGCCAGTAGCACAGTAACTACATTTGAGGGCTGAGTCACTGATACAAAACAGAAGGTTAAGATCGTAAACTTTTGGAGTCTAATAAATAATGCTATGTTCCCTGGACTTTCTGGTGGGTAGTAGTACATAGGACAGATGCAAGCAAGACATGTACGCCTGAAGTACTATGGCTAGGAGTCAATGTTCTTAGTTTTATTAGCTGATTTTATTATTTTCTGCATGGTGCGATGCATCAAAGATTTGTGTGTGGGCACTCCGGAATAGTTATGTCTCATTTGAAGACTTTTCCTGAATGTCTGCTTATCTTGCATGCAACCAGTTGATGGGAGGGAAGACTAGAAAAAGCGAAATGGTAATATTTGTTTGCTTTTGTTTTTCTTGAAACAGAATGTTACCCTTAGAAGGGGTAAGTTAAATGTAAGAATCATTATGTACTTATCAACATTAAAGTGTTTTCAAAAACAAGTTGCAAGAAAACCAACACTAATGCTTCTGGTTAAAAATTACATACAAATACACACACACACACACACACACACACACACAAACATTTTTTTTGGCCAGGCCTGGGGCTTGAATTCAGGGCCTGAGCACTGTCCCTGGCTTCTTTTTGCTCAAGGCTAGCACTCTGCCACTTGAGCCACAGCGCCACTTCTGGCCATTTTCTATATATGTGCTACTGAGGAATCGAACCCAGGACTTCATGTATACAAGGCTAGCACTTTACCACTAGGACAGATTCCCAGCTATATATATATATATGGATATATATCCATATATATATCCATATATATATATATATATATATATATATATATATATATCCCTCCAAAGGACGGAGAGAGAACGAGTAACAGACAGAAGATGTCAACTAATTCCTGGGAGATTGAAAGCAGATTGACAAGCAATAAATTATTTGACAGGCAGGAAGAATTAAATCTAAATACATAAACATTGAAAAATAGGTCAGTTTTGTCACAAAAATCTCAGGAAATCCCATTACCTAGAATACTTGAGTACCTCTGGAAATGAGGACTTAAGAGGGTAAATGTTAAGGTTTTGCCAACCGGTTAATATCTATCTATCTCTCTTCTGACTGGAGATTTTCTTTTTCTGGAGAAACTGCCACAGAGAGGCTGGTGGCTAAGACCACAGCGTGAGGAAGCAGCCATGCTGACAAGGGTTAAATAAAACATACACCTTCTTCCCTGAAGTAGCTAAACTCTCTAAGAGGAAAACCAACTGGCAATCAATCATCTAATAGCCCTCCTCACTCTTAGCTCCTCAGAGTTTGCTCTGTACCCGCCTGATACCTCCTTCAGTTTCCAACAATGAAGTTCCAGTCATAAACCTAATCTATACAAATGGAGCACCCAAACAGTATGCCTGATGCTTCATTCTGAGTAACAGCCAGTGAGATTAGGCATTGGAAAAAGCCTCTAATACAAAGCTGGAAACAAAAGCAAACAAACCTGAATAAAGGATTTGAAAGAACTAGAGCCAACATAGGGAAGAAAAGAAAATGCCAAACACATGTATAATTAACATTCTCAAGAAATCTAGGATAAGACAAGAAAATACACCCTTCAAAATAAAAGATTTTCTTAGCTAAGTGCCAGTGGCTTCTGCCTGTAATATTTAGCTACTCAGGATGCTGAGACTTAGAGGATCACAATTTGGAACAGGCTTGGGTAAATAAGGTCAGAGATTCTATCACCAATTTACCAGCAAAAACTGCCAAACTGGAGAAGTGGCTCCTGTGGTACAGTGCCAAGCTAGTATAAAGGCTAGAAAAGAAGATAATCTACCAAGACAATACTCACACCCAGAAAGAGGTTGGTGTAAGGTAATGGAAAATCAGCAAGGGAAAAAGCTGAAACACATAGCTAAAAGTCCTAGGGAGACTGCAATAGCATAGTCTAAAGATCTCCCTGCCCAAACTAGAATGTCATCCCAAATGTTTGGAATGCTGACTGCAAATAGAAAACAAAAAGCTGAAGAATAGTTGGATTTTAAAGCATTGGAAGAGAAATTTGACTATTTTACTAGAGAATTTTGGAGGAAGACTTTCTGATAACTAAACAAGTGAATGAAACTAAGATAAAATTAAATAGTGAGGGAAATGACACACATTTAGAGAATATTATGTAGATCTTCTATGAATAATATTTGCATAGCCCAATTTATTAAAAAAAACTATAATTCCCTTAAAACAAAATTATTAGTCCATTGTTAAGATGGGTCCAGATGTGTAGATGTGATCAGTGTATATAGTAATGTGACTATAAGAAAGGAAAAGTATTTAATTCTACTAGGAAGTTAATTATTTTAAAAATAAATAAAGAGGAAGTGAAACTAATATTCACGGATCTAGAGTTAGGTACCCAAAGGAAGTGCTAAAAATAAATTGGCTGAGATCACTTCAGATAGGAGGCAGGAAACAGAAAAACAACTTCTGGCTTCAAGCAGCTGATCTAGCACCATTAGCTGTGTCTTGATGGTGCCATCAGCGGGGTTGGCCCTCCGGGCTAGGTGTTGCCTTTCTCCTGTTCAAAATATACTTTCACAGAATATTCCCATCACATTGGATGAAAATCAGTCTACAATCATATTTAAACATAGGTAAGACATGATATTCCCCAAGTAACCAAATGTCCTGCATATCCTTCTGGGGGCTGCTCTGGGATCTGCTTGTTACCAAGTGCAGCGTTAGCCTCGTTATCCCTACAGATAACATTCATTGAGATTGAGAATTTTCCTAGGAGGCACAAAGCCTGGATTTCCACTGGCAGCACTGACAAGCAAAAAACCAAGATTAAGACATTGAGGCATAGACAGAAATGTCACTGTTTTTACATAGCATCCAGTCCAGAACACTTCAGTATACTCTAAATTCATTCTTTTAAATAAAAAACTAAAGCTCCATGTCATGCTTACTACAGATACTTAGACCGTGCTATTGAAGTTGACATAATATAATATAGCCCATGAGTTACTTAGGAACAGCAGACACAGATACCTTTGCCTTTATAAAGAGTAACTCATCATTGAAAAACACTTGGAATTCAGGGGTAAGTGGACAACAATGAACTGAAACATAAAACAGTCAAATGGTCTGGGCAAGACCTTCAAACAGAAATGGAGTAATCATCACCAACAATGTCTCAATGTCAAATACTTCATCTTGAGCACAATGCTACACATACAGCAGAAGGTCTACAACTATTTTATGAGCAAGACAATGATGAAATAGAATAAACAATCCATTAATTCTTTAAAAAATAATTCTCCTATCTTTAAAATAGCGTAAAAGTCCTTAATATTATCAAATATTCTGTCAGCATTCAAAGTTTCAGTTACTTCAAAATGTCACTGCTTTTTACACAATTATTTAAAATTAGACGCCAAAATAAGGTCTGCACAAGTGAGTAA
Organism: Perognathus longimembris pacificus; assembly: GCF_023159225.1. NCBI lineage: Eukaryota > Metazoa > Chordata > Mammalia > Rodentia > Heteromyidae > Perognathus > Perognathus longimembris. Next base: position 38,921,257 of record NC_063176.1, read on the forward strand.
ATCCCTGTTAATAATTTTCCCACAATATTAATGTGTCAGAACACTCATTTAAAAAATGCTTACATGACAACAAAAATAGTAAAGGTGCAGTTTAATAAAAACTTATTTTAATTTTTGGCACTTCTACAGGTTGTTGAACTTTAGAAAGAGAAGAATTTATTCAAACCTAGTCACTAAACTAGAAAAAGTCACAGCATGCATAGTAGCAGAGCCATTTTCATTCCTTTGTGTTTCAGTTAATTCTTTAGTCTTTACCACTCAATTACAATTGTTACTGAGTCTGAGATGTTTTGTTACACATGGAAGTTTAGTATTGAAAGTTCTCATTGGCAAATTCTACAGTCATCAAGTAAAGAAAATGGCCTATTCAGGTGTCAGGGGCAGTATTAGAATTGACAAGTAATTATGAATATTCATTTATTTGGTTAGCAAAAGCTCCTTTTAAACAGCATCAATGGCCTCTGACATTAAACGGTAGTCTTTTGGATTACAGCTCTGTAACACTGTTCTGTTGAGTCATTGTTGTGTTTGTAAAGATTATGACTCTTTACCAGTGGAATAAATTTTCATGTGAAATAAAATCTAGACAGTTTTCTTTTCTGCCAAATTTTTCTTTGACAGATTTTTCAAAAGAGGGTGTGCCAGATGTGTTGCCACAATGTACTTAATGGCTTTAGCATTCACAATGCGTTGCCATTCCTTCCTCACTGACTGGCTCCTGCCAGAGGACAATTATAGGTTGGAGAAATATGTCTAGTAAGGAGAATGATGCAATACACGAATGAAAAAGAAGAATTGTTTTAAAGAAGAAAAAGAAAGAGACTAAGTTTGACACCAACATATTCTTCTAATTTCATTTCCACATGACCTTTTTCCTCTAGGTTTTTTCTAGATCTCATCTGCATGAAAGATCTCTACTACCTAAGTCTATCTTTTAAAGACCTATTGCTAGGCCAATCATACTGAGTTTTAACCCTAGAAAAGTTGTCATTAATGATTTTGTCCAGGAGACAGCAAAAAATACATTTACCCCAAGGGAGTCCTTTAGTAAACTACCCCCTCAAAACCATGGGAATTCTCCAAGTGGGGGAGGAAGCAGAGGAGTGGATAATTTGACACTTTTCCAAAATACTTCAGAATTTTTTCAACTAGATTTGAATGAACCATCTCAGGACCCTATCATGACTAGAACAATGGTACTTTACATACTGACCTATTAAAGCCTTTGATTCTGAAATAAAATTTATATCTCTTACTGGTCTGTAGTCCAAGTTATTCAAGAGGCTAAGATCTGAAGATCGCAGTTTGAAGCCAACCTAGACAGACAAATATGAGACACTCTTACTCCCACCAAGCTAACAAAAAGCCAGAAATGGAGATGTGGCTCAAGTCCTTGAAGGAAAAAAAGCCAAGGGACAGTGTCCAGGCCCTGAGTTTAAGCCCTAATATCAGCACAGACACACAAATAAAGACTATAAATATAAACAAATAGGGAAACAAAGCAATAAAACTCATTATAAATGCAGTGTACCCATTTCCTTAGAGCTACAACTTTCTCTCGTCTTGGACTGGTATTATGGTAACAAAACTATTAGCTTACATTTCTGTATCCATTATGGATTTCATCTATGGTCAACATCACAAAAAAATGTGGCCAGTATTTTTTTTGTTTGATATCCCTTTCCATTTTTCTTATAAACAGGTTTTCATCCATGCTAGGTTATCAGTGCATGGCAATGGATGGAGGAGAACCATGAATAGCCCTAGAAAGCATTTATACTACATGAACTTATCATTGGTGTCTCCTTCCCACTTGCCTCTCCCTTTCAACACATTTTCATGTAGTTCTTTCCCCTGTGATGTCTTATATCAACCTGCCAAAATTCATCTGAATAAATCAATTTGCACTAGGGTTTTGGTATGCCTAGGGAATTTCCTCATCAGCATATTATATTAATGTTTGAAGAATGAATCCATGACGGTAAAAATCTGATGTATGTGTGTTACACTTCTCCAGGTAACAGCCTCTGTGTTAGGCCTGCAGAGTGATGTCATCAGGAACTGTCTCTTCTGCTATTTTGAGTAGTGTCAGGAATAACACCATCACCATCACTTCCGGAATTCAGTATAAATTTCTAAGTAAATGGCACTTAGTTTAAATTTATTAAAATAATTTCTTCTTGGGCTGGGAAGGTGGCTCAGTGGTAGCAGGCCTGCCCAGCATGCATGAATCCCTGGGTTCGATTCCTCAGCACCACATACGCAGAAAAATCCAGAAGGGGCACTGTGGCTCAAGTGGTAGAGTGCTAGCTTTGAGCTGAAGAGCTCGGGGACAGTGCCTAGGCCCTGAGTTCAAGCCCCAAGACCGACAAAAAATAAAATAAAATAATTTCTTCTTAATTCCCCATGATGAAAATGAGAATAAGAGTGAGTGGATTTTCTTCCCAGGAATAAACTCCATCTTTGTTAGGACACAGACAATCCAAGATTGTTCTCCCTTTTGGAGATGCTTGCTTGCAATGTGCAGACCCAGATAACAGCTCCTATTAATCCCAGGTTCCCATACTAAATTAAATCTGATCTAGATGATTTGGGTCGCATATTGAAGAAGTGCCCTCTCCGTGTCATTCTCTGTAAATGTGGGTGTGCTTTAGTTTTCTCTATAGTATACATTTATTTTTGGACCTCATTAAGCAGGTTAGGTGATTTAAGTAGGTCTATCTAGTAGGCAGATGCTGAAGCTGAGGTTAGAATTACTCTCTGTGGTATTATCTAACAATTTAAGATGAGGGTTGCTTTTAATTCTTGACTACTTACCCACAAAAGAATAGGAGGAAACATTTGGAATTCAGTTCTTTGTATAATAACTACAATTTAGATGGGAAAATCTTTTCGTTTTGTTGCTTTCAAAGCAAAGACTAATAGATAGTGAATGGTAAAAAAAAAAAAAGTAATTTTGTCTGGATTGGAGTAGGAGTAAAACAATCCTTGTTTAAAAGTTACAGAAACATTTGTGTGTTCACTGTATACTCTGTTCACTGCTCTCCTAAGGAGGAGTAGTGATGGTACTGAGATTATACACACACACACACACACACACACACACACACACACACACCATACATAAATATGCAAATATATATATTATACGTGTGTGAGTGTGTATTTGAGTTCAGTACCAGAGACTCCTCATGTTTTGGTTTTCTATTCTTTTTTGTCAGGCATGGGGCTTGAATTCAGGGCCTGGGCATTGTTCCAGAGCTCTTTTGCTCAAGGCTAGTGCTCTACCACTTTGAGTCACAGTTCCAATTCCAGTTTTCTGGTGGTTAATTGAAGAAGATAAGAGTCTCAAGGATTTTCATGCCCTGGCTTTGAGCTGTGATCATCAAATCTCAGCACCTGGCTTGTCTTTTTTTTTTTTTTTAACGAACTGGAGAAATAATATATTCATCCATAGCAAAATGGACTCCTATGTGATGCTGCTACTCTTTAAAAACACAATTACATCATTTACATCTTCTCAATTTTAATGATACAAGTTAATGAATTTAAAAGGAACAATTTCTAAAGAATTAACAGTTACTAAAGCAACAATTAGAAGAGAGCTATAGGGCTGGGGATATAGCCTAGTGGCAAGGGTGCCTGCCTCGGATACACGAGGCCCTAGGTTCGATTCCCCAGCACCACATATAGAGAAAACGGCCAGAAGTGGCGCTGTGGCTCAAGTGGCAGAGTGCTAGCCTTGAGCGGGAAGAAGCCAGGGACGGTGCTCGGGCCCTGAGTCCAAGGCCCAGGACTGGCCAAAAAAAAAGAGAGCTATACATTTTTATTTTTTATTAAACTTAATTTTATTGTCAAGGTGATATACAGAGGAGTTACAGTCACATACTTTTATATTTCTTGTCAAATTTGTTTTTTAAGATATAAATTTAAGGGGCTGGGGATATAGCCTAGTGGCAAGAGTGCCTGCCTCGGATACACGAGGCCCTAGGTTCGATTCCCCAGCACCACATATACAGAAAACGGCCAGAAGCGGCACTATGGCTCAAGAGGCAGAGTGCTAGCCTTGAGCGGGAAGAAGCCAGGGACAGTGCTCAGGCCCTGAGTCCAAGGCCCAGGACTGGCCAAAAAAAAAAAAAAAAAGATATAAATTTAACCAATTTAAAATATTCTCATTAAGAAAATCTATATTAAAAAGAGCCTAAAAACAAACAAACAGTAAAACCACCATCAGACTACCAGGTGCTTTCTGGTACTTTATCTGCTCTCATTTCAGCAGCAAACTCTAAGCTCTAATAACTAAAAACAATCTCCACATTTTTGGGAACCCAGAAAATGGAGCACTTCAAGGAGAGATAGCAAGGAAAATGCCAGAGATTACACACGTACACACACACACACACACACACACACACACACTATATATATATATATATTCTTTAGCATCCTCTGTAGTTTTTGAGAAAAATGATTGTTGAGAGGGCTGTTTACAAACAGGACTGATTTGAGATTTTTTTTTTAATGGGGTTGGAATTGTTATACTTGTCCAAAGAGATAGCATTATGTTTGCATGACCTTGAAGACACACACTTTGAGCCATTACTTTAATCCAGTAGCTGTGGCAATGCTCTTCTGTATAATACATAGTGAAGCAAAATAAAATCAGGCACAAGAGGTCACGTGGTAAGGTTTGTGTTTCTTTAGTCTCCATACAATATTAACTGCTTCAATGCCAGAGTGATGAAAGCCATCACAAGAGTGGAGATGGTGAGATTTGGGCCAGTAAAAAATCAATACAACCCATTTATGAATGACCATACACAACACTACCTATAAGTCACAAATGCCATAAACATCAAGACAAGATTATCAATAATAACCAATTGTTTGGGCTGGGGATATAGCCTAGTGGCAAGAGTGCCTGCCTCGGATACACGAGGCCCTAGGTTCGATTCCCCAGCACCACATATATAGAAAACGGCCAGAAGCGGCGCTGTGGCTCAAGTGGCAGAGTGCTAGCCTTGAGCAGGAAGAAGCCAGGGACAGTGCTCAGGCCCTGAGTCCAAGGCCCAGGACTGGCAAAAAAAAAAAAAAAAAAAAAAAAAAAAAAAAAAAATAACCAATTGTTTTTCACTCACTTTCTCTTTGCCAAAATGAGGATAACTAGCCAGTATAATTACGCATGGACAGAAAACAGATGCCCTGAAGTAGGACATTTGTTCACTGGTACATATTCACTGTGGGACGATTGCATGCTAAGCATCATACTAATTCCGTAGCTGACTTAAATAATTAGTTCTTATCCTTGCAAATGTTAATAATCTAGGTGGAATGAGTTAGATTGCATTAAAGCCACAAATAAACTAAAATTCTTCTTTCAGAAGAGTAAGTGAGCCTTATGTTAAAAAAAAAAAAGGTCTTAAAAATGCATGGAATAAATTAGGCACAGGCCTGAAGAATATGGCTCAAGTGGTAGTTTGCTTGAGTAGTGAGGGCAAAGCCCTTGCTGCAAGGCCCTCCAATCAACACAGTATCAAGAAGGAAGGGACGGAGGGAGCGAGGGAGGGAGGGAGGGAAGGAAGGAAGGAAGGAAGGAAGGAAGGAAGGAAGGAAGGAAGGAAGGAAGGAAGGAAACATACTGAAGGAGAGAGCACACAGGCAAGTTGAGGAGCAGTTATTAAATACAAATAACTTAAGATACCCTCAAATACTCTTTTAAACACATTGAAAAGGCCAGCTCATGGAAAGAACAGCAGAAGCATAGATGAGCCAACAGTGCAGCAATCAGAACTCCAAGGTGAACCACGCCCCAAATATGGAGCCACAGCAGGGAGGAGTCTGAGTCCTTCCTCATCAAACTTACCAAACACAACCTGTTTCCATGGAAACAGAAACTGTGATGCAGCCACATCTCACACTTAAAGAAGAAAGTCCTTCAGATTATACTCCAGTTATTATTAGCAATGACATTCTGCTCAGTCTATTGGTAGACATCATTTAATTTAGTTGCCCCAGAGAAGACTATGGATTTGAGCTTGAATGAAATTTTAACCACATTTTTTAATGAACTGCAATGTGGGAGGCACTGAGGATAAGTTTTACTCAAACCTATGTGCTCTCTAAGAGATTTTGAGATTCCCACTCTATGTTACTCTATTACTAATATAATTTCCCCTATATTTATTCTCAAATGATTGGGGGGATACAAAAAAGCAAAAACAATGTAAGTGTATATTATTACATAATTAGATTTAGACCTTTTCAGCTGACCCCTGGGATCTGAAATATGTGAATCTTTTCGAAGCCTTCACAAAAGTATTGGGATTATTTTGTACTGTGGTAGATTGTATTAGCTATATAAAATATAGTTATAGCATATAATAAGCTCAGGCTCAGGAGATTTTTTTTCATAAAGAAAGAATTCTGACATTTCAGAAGAAAGCAACTTCAATCACCTCAAGCAGCTATATAAACTACACAGCAACACTGTAATATCAGTGACAAATAAACAAGGCAGGATCAATCAGGGAAAATGAGGCAGTGCCAAGGGTTCAGAGACAAATACTGTATTAATGAACAACTTGATTCAAAGCACAGGCACTATGCTTTAAGTCTTACACTCCTTCACAAGCTGACACATTTCACATAAAGGTGAGAAAAATAAACAAAGTAGCTTTCTCCCTTTCCTCATTGCTTGCTCAAATAATTAGTATGCTAAGAGGGAACTGACCAAGGATATGTTACAGAAAAACATTCATCCTAGGCAAAGGGGGACACTTGGAAAAACAATGACTCCTCTGGGCACAAAAACTGTTTACAAGGAAAAAAGATTCATCTCCAGAATGGACATCTCTCTTGAAGGGAGCACGAACTGAACCTTAGCTTTGTTTAAATAGGCACTCACATGTCTATGTCACAATGACCCAAAGTCAGCAAGCAGGTCAGCTTTAAAACAATGGTGGACTAGCAGCAAAAATGATGAAACTTGACAGATGCTGAAACAAAGAGAAGCCTTCACCCTAAAGTGAATGGAGTCAAATCCCAAACTACGTTTGTTTTTGGTTTTAAATCATGGATACCTGGGACATTAGAGCACTAATTGCCCCTGTTATCAAATATGTCTACACTCACATATAGGTTTGCTATCTTTCTATATTTGCTTTGTTTTGTCTTATGAAGAAATATTCTTGGTCTCTACCTGTATGTGTCCTCAGATTCTTTTTTTTTGTATCACAAACTTGCACATGAAGAAGACCAGAAAGAAGCCTCCTTCCTGGAGCCTCATTGATTCTGGTAACAGTTGTGTGGCAACTCAACTGGCATGAAAACCATTGGTTCTGGAAATATAAATATATATATATATGTGTGTGTGTGTATATATATTATATATATATATTACTCAGATATTCTAAAGTGTATTCCCTTTTACATGGAGAAAAGTCAATCTATTTTAATGAGTGCTACTTACTTCCATTTCACACATCAATCTTTAGACAATTTCTTTAGAAATGATGATATAAAAATATGTTTATAATTAATGTCAGCTAAGTATCTAGCATGTTTCTGTATTCTTGTTTGCCTGCTCTTTCAGTCATTTGTCATACATCTGATATTGAAGAGTTAATGTTATATCCTGTTTGTGTAGTTCAGGCTCAGCCTAGAAGCAACTTCTAGCTAACTGCTTCAAATTCTAAGGTTATGGAATTCACCAGTATTGTACACTGCACCTCAATCACAGGTGAGTCAGCAGTACTTCACCTGCTGCAGCACGTAGAGATTATCTGATATTTTGTAACAAAGTTTATAGCAAATATTTTCACATGATTTATTTATCTTGACTGCTAGAAAAAATAATCATTAACAAATGTACTTGACACAATGCAAATCACTGCAGAGAAATTGTTCCCAAATAGTTACTGAGATTGTTTTTCTCCATTGTTGTCAATCTTTGAATTTTTTAAATAATATATACTAGAAAATTGCACTTTTAAACTAGGTAATAATTTCCAAGAAACTATATGATCATTTTAGTAATACTTTTTCCTCATAATGTAATATCTCCTTGGAATAATTAAGTATTCATTTTCATGAATCCAGATCATTGAATGAAATTTCAAACTCATAGAATTTCACAGGCCTCGTTATGTGATACAACATTCAAATCTATTGTGGAAGGAAATGCTTCATGGCAGTCCATTTCCTGAGGGTAGCTTAGTAAGTAAGTAGAATTTAGGGGGTTTGAATCTTCCTTTTCATAGCCACCTCTTATTCTCATTCCTGAATGGGTCCTCCCTTGATAATTAGGTACAAAATATCAACATCAAATAAGCCTAAATTTAGAAGAAATCAGGCAAATAATCCCCATGTATCTCTAACCCAACTTACTTGTTTATGAGTTTCTTTCTGTCCTCTTAATACAGAGTTAGGTCTGTAGCCAATCAGTTACGGTTCCAGCACCTAACCGAGACACGATTATTTGTTCTTTTAAAGAGAGAGAAGAAGAGAAGGAGGAAAAGACAGAGAGAAAGAGAGAGTGGGGGGAGGGAGGAGGAGAGGGAGAAATATGTATTTCCATGAAACAAAATTAAAATTATTTATAGCATTCTTAAATACTAGTTGGGGGGTGTTTTGTTTTGTGTTTATTACAGTACTGATATTTAAACCCTGAACCTTGTACTTGGTAGATAAACATTCTACCACTAAGTGGTAATTCCAGTCAAGCATTATTTCTTTGTAAAACTACGTTATTTACAATTATGATTTGGGCAGAATAAACAGTATATGTTTATACATATGTACACATATATTTGTATGTAAACATGTATATAATATATGTATATGTATATGTATATAACATGTACATATTTATGTACACATATACATATATGTTAAATGCACATATATAAAATATGCATATTATATATGCATTCATATGTACAGACACATACATACACATATAAGTTAAAAGCTTGTAGCGTACTTATTTCCTTTCACCTAAAATAGTCCACATATTTCTATGGAATTAAGTAATTGTAATGGTAAATCACACATAATTCTTTCCTGTGAGTGCTCTATCTTTTCTGTCATCCTATGAGGAACATCTTTGCCAAAGGATATACCAATAGGTTTGGGACAGAAGTAGTCTAGAATGGAGAAGAGGAAAGAAGACCCTCTCCCACACACACACACACACACACACACACACACACACACACACACACACTGATTTCTGGAATATATTGGCTTGGCATCAGTACTTTTACTAAAGAAGTGAGCACAACCACTCTGGAAAGCAGTATGGAGGTTCCTCAAAAGGCTAAACATAGAGCTTCTCTACAACCCAACAGCCCCACTTTTGGCATCTACTCAAAAGATTACAAGCAAGACCACACTACCAGCACAACTATGTTCATTGCAGCACAATTTATCATTGCTAAAATATGGAACCAACTCAGATGGATGGCCCTTAGTAGATGAATGGATCAAGAAAATATAGTACATATACACAATGGAAGTCTAGGCCTCTATCAGAAAGAATGAAATTGACCCATTCTTAAGGAAATGGAAAGACTTGGAAAAAATCATACTAAATGAAGTAAGCCAGACTCAAAGGAAACATGGACTCTATGGTTTCTTTCATTGGTAATAATTAGTACATATCTAGGATAGTCCTAGCAGAAGATCACAATAGCGCGATAGCTATGTCCACATGAACACATAAATGATGCTAAGCTAAATGAACTCCAAGTTACGGAAAAAAGTGGTATATCCTTGTTGTTGTTATTTTCAACATGCCATGTGAAATTGTGCTGTTTTTTCTTTTGTATTTCTTTCCCATTGATTTACCCCTAATATCATTGTAACTGATTTTAGAACCCTGTATATTGTATATACATGTATTGGAACTAGGGAAGGGAAGGAGAATGCCAAAACTGAGAGACAATGAATAAAAAGACAAACCAATGCAACAGCAATACTTACAAAACTATGTGGTGCACACCAACTGTACAATTCATGGAGGGGGAGAGGGAAATGGGGAGGGGGCACAAATGAGGAAGGAGTTAACAAGTTAGATAAGAAATGTACTCACTGCCTTACATATGAAACTGTAACCCCTCTGTATATCACTTTGACAATAAAGAAATGAAAAAAAGAAGTGAGCACTTATTTCCTTCCCTAAAGCAGTTCTAGAACAATTCTCATGCATGCAGGATCAGGTCTATTGTCCAAACTCCTCCTGTGGCAACCTGTACATCTCTTTCTTTTTGTTCCCAATTTCTGAAAGTAAGTCGTTTGGTGCTCTTAGTACCCCTAGGTTAAACTTGGGGGTCCTGTTTTGCTCTTAGGGCTTCTAACACCTGAATTGTCATACCTTATAATAAATCCTCTTTGTTAAGACTCTCAAGAGGATTACTGGTTTTCTCCCTGCCTGATGTATTCATTATTCTATAAAGAAGGCTTAGCCCTCCTTTTCTGTCTTCTTCTGCTATTTGTAAGTCTTTTCATGGCTGTGTCACAATGACTTCAAGATTCACTCTATCACTTGTGATGAGGTATCTGTGGCTTTCCCTTTCTTCCAAGTTCCATATGATGTTGGCAGTCAAGATTTTAAAAGCTATGAAACAAATCCTGGGCCCTTTCCTGCTGATGGTGCAGGGACTGCCAGGACATCCTACCAGCTAGATATTAATGCTAGTCCGGATGGGGCCCTGCTGATCATGTCTCTCTCCTTGCTCCAAAAGATTCCATGATGATCTCATCACCACTGTCAAGTGTTGTTTTCTTTAATGCACATTACAAATTAGTTTCTTGTGGTCTTCCTGATATCTTGTAGACAGGAAAGGGGCACCTTTTGATTTCGTTGTCGTCTTTGTTATGAGTCCTAATTTATGGCAAAAAAATCTGCATCATGGGGGCTGGCCAAGGCAATCTGTGTCACTGAGACACTTCTGAATTTTAAGTTGTACAATACACAAAGTGGGAGAGATACCACTCTACCTCATTCTGAATCTACTTCAATTAGACTTTCATTTTTATGTTTAATTGCATATGCTTCCTTTCCTGACAAGATTTCATTTACATAAAGAAGTCTTCTGAAACAAACAGACAAAGGAAAACTTTCAGTAGTGTTAGGATGGTTAGAAGTATCAGCCAAATAGTAGAGTGTAGCTTTAGCAAGTAGCTGGACAAGCGGTTCTGAGGACAAATCCGGGTACTGGCAAAAGTAGCTATGCAAGTTAATTTGAAACTATCAGCGCAGTTTCTCCAGAAGTACTCAGACTTATCTAAATCCAAAGGTAAAATGCATGCATTCCAAGAAATGACAATCACTACAAATGAAAAACTATGTTCACATGACCTATAACTTGAGATTCTATACATAAGCTTCTCTTATCTCATACCATTTAGAAAAGAAAAACTTTCCCTTTAATTTTTACACACTATTGCTACATATATATGAACTCTCCAGAAAATGAAAACCTACATTTCTTACAGTTGTATTTGTAGGTCCAAGGAAACACTACAACCACATTCCCTTTGCCTTACATCTACTATTCATCATGTGTGCTTCATTGTGCTCTGCCAGTTGCTATTGGAATAAAACATTAAATATTAAAGAAGACAAGGAAAGAAATCATAGTTATGTTCAGTGCTTCTTAGAGACTAAAACCAAAAATCAAAATAAAAACTCAACATCTCAATAATTGGAACCTCTGGATTTCACCAGTTAAAAGTGACAAATTAAAAAATGTACTGATTTTCTGGAATTCAAAGAAATTTACTTTCTGTTAATATGTATCAGTTTCAAGTAGTAAATTACTACTTGAAGAGATTTGAAAGTACAAATAATAATGAAATATAGGTATCTGTAGATATTTATCTCACTAAAATGAGTAAGTGGGAAAATATTTAATAAGGTAAAAATAAAGAAAGAAATGGAATGAAGATATTGAAAATAAAATCAGAACTTTAGGTATTTTTCTCAAAGTGGTAAATTCACAATGTACTGTTTCTTAGTTACAATGGAAAAAAACCAGCCTTCAAACATTGAGTTATTTACTTGCAATATTTTGCTTGCCATATTTTCTTTGTGATTGCATTTATTTCTCATACATACATATTTCTCTTAAGAGCTGGCTGTTAGTAAAATGGAATCCTTTCCATGTGTTTTATTTTTAAAGATTTTGGAATGAATGTAGAATTTTCTTTCACTGTTTGTTCAAGTTAATCTCATAGATTGCTTGCTGGTTTTCACAAGAATATTTGCATATGTGTCAATGTAAATATTCTTTATCCCCTACATACAATTTGACTGTTATGTTAATTAATGAATAATATATAACTTATATTTAATTTCCTAACTAATGATCTGTTTGTCTCCTAGCAATAAATGAGACTGTCAGCAATCTCAGTGGCTCTTCCTCAAGCTTTGGAGACAGTTATCATTCATGGATTTGCCCCGTTTTTCGTAAATACCATCTATCACTTATACAGGTATGTGTGATCTAAACAGATCAGAACATAATTTCCAAGACTTTATAAGACCTTTGAAAAAGTTCAATTCACCGTTCATCATGATGGAATAAAATGTTCTCCTATGTTTATAAAGAAAGAATATTTGCTTGATTCATACTTGATGCTCCTCCAGCCAACTGGCCTTGTCATTCAACTTCAAACTTAATATATACTGGTCTAAAATAATCAGTAGGGATTTCAATAATTAAACCATAGGTCATCATTCTGTGACTAGAACTGTTAATTGTCTCCAAACAGACCTCCTTCCCCTTATTCTTTTAGAAATAGGACACCAAAGTGTTAATAGAAAACATGGATGAGAAAGATAAAGTTGTAATTTTTTCAGCCTGTTTGAAATTGGTTATTTGATTGTATTTTACTACATACAATATAGGTTAAAAATAACTGTCAATTTCTATGTCTGGCCTACAAAGTCTCTGTGCTCTCTCTCTCTCTCTGTGTGTGTGTTCCTTCCTATCTGCTGCAATACAGATGCAATGGTGAAAGTTAGAAGATCCATGTTTAACTACAGGATACATGCTGGATGCTACTTTTGTTCAGGTTGCAATGGAAAAATGACCATGAACTGGGTGATCTAAACAATAGCAATTAATATACTATACCCCTGGGAGCTTGAAATCTGAGATTAAAGTGCCAGCACAATTGAGTTCTGGTGAGAGGACTCTCTTCCATGTTTCCTCACATGCAGGATACCGAATCAGACCGTTGTCTTAGGTCTCTTGTATAAGGATGAAAATGTCATTCATGAGTCCTCCATCCTTCTAACCTAATCATCTCCCAATGGCTTACCTAATATCATCACATTGTGTTTATTTTTTCAGCATATGAACACTTTGGGGCATACACTAAGTCCATAAGGGGTAGAGAGAGCTTGATTCAGTCCTAAATTACTGATATTTGTTAGTGGTAGAAAAAGAGCTTGATACAGTCCTGAATTACTTAGATCTGTTAGAAACTAACAAAACAACTGTCTTTTATTTTATTTAGATAATGTTTATTGTGGCCTACACTCTTTTTTTTTTTATAAAATTACTTATTTATTGTCAAAGTGATGTACAGAGGGATTTACAATTTCCTACGTAAGGCAGTGGGTACATTTCTCGTACAATTTGTTACTTTCTCCCTTATTTCCCCCATTCCCCCTCCCCCTTTCCCTCTCCCCACATGAGTTGTTCAGTTGGTTTACACCAAATGGTTTTGTAAGTTTTGCTTTTGGAGTCATTTGTCTTTTTATCCTTTATCTCTTGGTTTTGATATTCTCTTTCCCTTCCCTAGTTCTGAATACCAGTATATACAGTATCCAGCGTTCTCAGATGAGATACAGTGATAGCATGGGGACAACTACAGGAAGGGGATACAAGAGATCATCAACATCAACAAAAAAAAAAAGCTACCATTTTTTAAACAATGGTGAAAACTACAATTTTCAAAACAGAGATTGAGAGTATTCTCAATCATTATACTTGGAGGGGAGATTTGCATAAGAAACATTGGGGAAAATATGAAGAACAGTGTAATGTGTCTTAGAATGAATTGTATTTCAGTATATGAACTTTAATTTTGCCCTAGAAGCAAAGGAAATCTCTTGACAAGAATCATGGCATACGGTACACAACTGGTTTATTCAAGCAAGCATCTTAAATTACACAACTCTCTCTAACTCTTTCTCTCACACACATGCACACACACATAAATACACACGCATATTTTGAATACAGAAGAAACTTCTACCTCAACTATTTACTAGTAGCTGAATTTGAACAGATTAATTAAATTCTATTAGCTTCAAGCCCCTTTTCTGCCGTAAAAAGAACTAGCTTATTACTAGTTCATCCATGTAAGTATAATTAACTTTGTTCTTGCCACAAAAAAGCCTTCAAAAATACAATATCTATTAGAGCGGCATGTCAACCAATTTAGTTACATAGATAGCTATCTCGGCAAATAGCTGTCTCAAAAGTATCTTTGGAAGTTATGCTTAGTTAGCAGACAGATCTGCAAGCCTCTTCAGTGAGATGTGTTAGGGCTTATAGTGTCATTTGTTACCATCCACTTAAGAACAAAGCAGTTTAATTTTTCTTTAGTGAAGAACTTTATGATATGAGTTACCTTTTGTCAGTGGATGGATTGGATTCGGAATTAATTTATAAGGGCATTATTGATAAATCAACTAATTTCATTTATAAGTCTATTTGTTCACTTTATCTGAAGGGACAGTTTATTTTGTTTCAAGGAAAAGGTGGATTTACATATCCAAGCCACACGCATGGCAAAACTGAACCATATCTCATCCTGGAAGCCTATGGGCTTTAAACAACTACCTTAAATGTCTGTATACATGTTATAGGGTAAAGGCTGTTTTCAGCTAGTCATGGTAGCACATACCTATAATCCTAACATCAGGGAAGTAGAAGTCAAAGGACTGAAAGTGTTGGGCTGGCCTCAGCTACATAGTGAATATGTTATCCCATGTGACATAGGAAGATTCAGCCCTTCACCCTGTTTAAAAAACAGCACCCCTTCACCACCATCACAATAAAAATGCTAACTTAAATCTACCTATCCATCACATCCGCAAGAGTTTAACTGGGAAAAGAACATTCAATAATCTTCAATGAGCATGACTCTAAGGTGTGGTGTCCGTAAAAACATGAAATCAGCGATTTTGAAAGTATGGATCGTTAAGTTTAGTTTCTTAAGCACATAAACAGAGGAAAGGCTAAATTAAATAAGATTAAACAGGTTTCTTCCCTGCAGGATTCCTCGAAGATTTTAATATGGAATGTGTATGTCATTAAATCTCCAGAAGAGAGTATTGACTCAAGCACTTTTCCAGACTAATTTCACCAAGCACCTCTTCTTTGTGTAAAGTATTATATAGACTTAGTGTGAAGCTCTGCTTTAGAAATGATGTTTATGCCTGGTTGCAGGCTGGTCTTCAGTAAGTCATAAGAGTTTTTACAGAGCTAACTGTGCCACCATATCCAACCATCAGTCATGTTCTTTCTTGATCTAAATCGTGTTCCTTAAGCTTTTATAGACTATACATTTAAATAATACCCATTCTTTAGACTTTATATCAAGTCTAATAGTCATTTTCCTTTCTGCACTATCTTTGTGACTATGATTCCTGTAGACTTGAGACTCAAGGACAGCAATTATTTCAGATTTTTCCTATTGAGCAAATCATTTGCTTTGAATTTACCATGATACTAACTGTGGCTGTGGATGTCCTTCTTAGGAATGAAATTGAATGACTTAAGATTTTTCATGATGGGCTGGGAATATGGCCTAATGGCAAGAGTGCTTGCCTCCTACACATGAAGCTCTCGGTTCGATTCCCCAGCACCACATATATGGAAAACGGCCAGAAGGGGTGCTGTGGCTCAGGTGGCAGAGTGCTAGCCTTGAGTGGGTAGAAGCCAGGGACAGTGCTCAGACCCTGAGTCCAAGGCCCAGGACTGGCAAAAAAAAAAAAAAAAAAAGATTTTTCGTGAGCTATAGTGAATAACAGGGATTATTTTTACCAGGATTCTACAAAGAGTCTAAAAATTGGAATTCAGCATATCAAATTAGACTATGACATCATAAGTAAGCAAATTTAAATTTTATTATCTGTCAGCCAAAAGTAAAGTCAGGAATTTGTCAACTGTGCTATCAAAAGAATATGTGGAAAAATGTGTGAAGGAGTAGATGGAATTCTTTGAGGACTTGGCTTTTATGTAGTTGCTTCATATTGTTTAATAAGAAGATTATAGTTACTCATAGGCGTGCACCCAGGATTTGCTTCACTCAGTGAAAGATTTCTATCAATAACACAGAGATGAAAGCAGCCGTTAAAGCCTGTTATCTGGGTGGGCCTTGGCAACGAATGCAAAAAGCCATTTTAATAGTCTAGCTCCCATTACTACTTATGCTAATAACAGTCTATGCCACAGGGCCATGGGCTGATGTAGTAATTACAGTGAGCTAGGCCTCTGCTTCCAACATGAGTAGTAAGGTTCGATCCTATTTCTACCATTTATAAATTATTTGGTCTTGGACAAGTTTCTTAAACTCTTTCACACTTACAAAACGAGGCCAATAATAGAATCTATCTCATATAGCTTCTGTAAGGATTAAGATAATTTCCTTACTGGGTTTTTACATGAGTAGTATTTAAGAACTATAAATCCAGTGTTTATAAGAATGGGTAGTATTTAATAAATATAATGAGCCACAGGGACACAAAAGTACATGCTCCTGCATAGTGACTCGTCTTGTTGATGTACTGCCATGTTCCTTTTCTATTTTATGAGTACAAACTAATGTACTTGGTCAACGGGTCATATCCACTGCACTTAATCATCTTGGCCATGGTATGTAAATCAGGTCTGACCTTCAGCTTTGAACAAGGAAGGATAGCAGTGGGATTCTCTGGAGAAAACATTTGCTGTTTGTCTGGAACTTCGCTAAGGGCTTGAGGTATGTGGTAGAAGTTTGTGGAAGGTCTCTGGTGGTACTTGTGTATTAAAGTAAAGAAAAAGTAAAAGAGATCCAAGAAGGGTATCAACAGCTTCTGCTTGATACAAAGTATTCTCAAGATGTCAGGAGCTGTAGCATACAGTCTACATGCTAGCAAGGGTATGAGGAATGGGTTGGTGGTGGAGGTGGAAGGAGAAAATAAGTGAGAGAGAAGTGTACCTTCATCTACTGACCTTCCTCTCAATCTACTTTTCTCCTTCACCTGACTTTTGGATCAGCAGCCAATGGGTGAGGGAAAAAATGCTTAGCTCTCCTGCCCTACTCATTTCTCCTAAAGCATGGTCTACAATGCACTTTCTATTGAATGGACTAGTGCTTGTCTTGGATAATAGATCTGACTGGCCATTTTTGTCACATAAATTAGACTGTTTCTGACACAGAACACAGTGCCCAAGGGACCCCTATGTTCCATTCAGCAGTAGGGGAAGAGTAAGTTCAAAAGCACAGTCTGGAATCAACAATGGAAGTTCTTTTTATATAATTGTCCTCTATCAAATTCTACTGCTCCAACAAAGAAGTTACCCTTTTGCTGACAGTTGAAGTGTTCTGTGGGTTTTTTTTTAAATTAGAAATTATCCTTTGTGCTCTTCTTTTTGAAGGCAATCTAATGAAATAAACTTATGCCTTTTAAAAACAAATACTTTTTTTAATTTAAAAAAGTCTTTATCCAGAGTGCAAATACTAGGGACTTGTTCAAAGTCTGTTTTATTTTCTAGTTTTTCTTGTGATGAATTTAAAACCCAAATCTTCATTTTGGGTGTCCTAGAAACTATTGAAAAAAGCCAAGCATTCATGCTGGAAGAATGCATGAGTGCTGGTTCCTTTATGGGTGAAAGAAAGAACAGTTCAATGAGGCATACTATCCTGGTTTCCTTAAAATGCCTGCAACAAATCTTACGGGGTAGCAACTTTTTTTTTTCTGATTAGTAAACCAGATTGAAGCTACAGCAGTATGAGTATGAGAGTTACACAGGAAAAAATTACACAGGATGTTATGGAAGCCCTGTGGAGTGATGGAAACACAAGGTTTGCACCTGTTGTTGGGCCGAACTGAGAAGGCATGTAATATTTCACAGGCAGAAAAATGATCAAATGGAAGATACTTTTTCTACACATATGTGGTTTGCAATATGTTTTCAGACAGGGGAACAAGATATGTATTTTTTCTCTAAAGCAAGGACAAGGCTGGCATACAAGTTACAAGTAGGTTATGCACAAGCTGTGTATGATATCAACAACTGATGAACTTTGGACTGTATGTCAACATCTGCCCTTCTTACATACAAAGAAAGTATCTGGGTTAGCATATTTACACTTGGGTTTACCAAACTTTATTATAATGTGCAGAGATATTTTTTATTCATTGTTCTATTTCCTCTTATCTAGTTTTAATTATTTTGTTTGAGGATAATTATTGAACTTGTTTGTGCCACACAAAAGAAGCATTTCACACTTTAAAGAAAACTAAAATTTCCTTAATTTATTAAAATTTTATTATAGAAAATGTTAGAGAGAGATTCATTTGTTTGTACACAGAGGTAATGACAAATAAAAAATAGTTCTCTACACCAAGTACTAGTGTGTCACCCCTATAATCCTAGCAATACAGGAGGCTGATTGCAGCTTGAAGACAGCCCAGACAGAAAAGTTTGTGAATTTCTTATTTCCAATTAACCAGCCAAAAGCTGGATATAGATAGAGGTGTGGTAGAACACCAGACTTCAGTAAAAAAGCTAAGCAAGAGCCCAAGGCTCTAATTTCAGGCCTCAGTACCAACACAAAAAAGAACAAAAATATTTTAAATAGTGTAAAAAGTACACTGGTAAATTGACCATATATGTTTTATTTGTAAGTAATACCCTGAAAATGTGCATATGTCATGAAATTTCTACACATTAGACTGGGTACTTCTTTTAGACTCACACAAATACAGGATAACAATTATAAAGCAATTATAAAAATTATAATATGTAATACATTACATATATATTTTGCAATTGACCCTCTCTTTATCTCTGTTCATAGAGTTAGAATATGGGCATAATAATATTCTCCACCCAGAGGTGAAGGTAAGATAAGGAAATAAAGATAATTGTATTATTCCCTCTTTAATACCTTCAATAACTTTCCGTTGCCCTTCTGATAGGATCACAAATCCTGGACATGGCCTGTACAGGCCTACGGATTGTAGCAACCTTTTCCTCTAACTTCATCTTGTCCCTCTTTACTGTCTAGCTCAAAGATCTTCTTTCGGTTCCCCCTGAGTTCTTGCTCCCTGCTGCCTTGCTGCCTTGGAGGGTTTCCAAATGTTCTCTTTGCCTGGAACATATCTGTGTCCCCTCCCCTCTCATGCACAGCACACACAGCTTCCTCCCACGCCTCCTTTACTTCTCAATTTAAATGTCACTTGTTTAAAAAAAGACTTACCCATCAAATGTAGTTCCTTTTTCTTATTAATCTCTAGCATTGAAGGTCGTTTGTTCTTAACACAACCAATGTGCTGCTTGGCATCCGAGAGAAGGGGCATTCATCATTATTTTATTATTAGACAACTGAGGTTTCACAAGAAGATTCACATTTCTCATAAGTCTTATTCATAGCTAGGAAGAGCAGCACAGATTTCTGGCTTCTGAAGGACATCCCACACAAAGAGATAGTGAGGATAAAAGAATGGGATTCATGTGGCCAGTGACTCAATCCAAACTCACTAAACCAATTTCTACGACTGATGGGCAGAATGTAGGGTTAGGTCTGGGGAGGCAATGGTGACTCAGAAGTATTAAAAAATCCCTCCATATGAACGAAATGTTGGGAGTAGTGAGGAAGCATTTTCTCCATTCCCAAGGAATATCTATTCTTCTAAACTATATTCTATGACTATCTTTGAGATTAAACACAAACGTCAGTAAATCCATATTGTTAGGATGTAATTATGCATGTATATGTTGCTAACACATGTAACATATATTAATACCTATTTATGCATGATAGTCAAACCATGAAGAGTATGTATTACTTTGGCTTATAAATATGTATTATATAAAGACTATGTATCGTATGTACAATGTAAATGTATAATGCACATAATGACACACAATACACATATAAATAAGTGTTTTGTTTGGGTATTATTTGTTCCTGCTTTCATACAGGCTCCCAGAAAATAGTGAAATAAATCTACTTCGTTTACCTCAACATCTATGGCTTGTCTTAAATTATCCATATGAAGTCATTGAATGAATAATAGCTAAAGCATTTAGCATGTCATTTGACTTATTTTAAGAACTCCATAACTTCCTGACTACATATTATGAAAATTATATTGTTGCTGCTGCTTCTTCTAAAATAGTCTTTAACATGATGAGTATTAACCTATTGTCTGGGTTGTATATTTCTGATACTTCTATTTCAGAAATTCCTGAGCTTCCACCAACATAAACTTGTCTTTACCTCATAATAATCTCAGGAAAACCCCACAGTTGTGACCTGTACAGCTATAAGCGCAAGGAAGGAGTTTGCAGTGACTACAGCACACTAGAGGGAATATCCTATGTAAAGAGGACAGCCACTCTCCAACCCATGTACATCTGCTTCACTCAAATGCAAATCCACTACTACAAGACTTTCTGGTTTTCTCAGAGGAGTGAACAATCCATATCCATATGTTTAAGTACAACCTAAAATTTTTAAAATATTTAAAAGCTGCTGGAGTCTATGTGGTCTAAAATATTGTGTGGACAGCCTTAATGTCACCCATAGGTAGTTTACTTGTGGCCTCTTGTTTTTATAGCTAATATCTAATGGGATAAGTTTTCAAGCAACTCTTTAAACAATCTCATAAATTATTCACATCAATAACAATTAGTGTTTTTCAAATTCATTTTTAAAAGTTTCATCATCATTTTATTTCTAGCTATTGCCTTTTTTTTGCTTCTGCAAATTCTTGTTTTTGGTGATGTCAGAAGAGCTAATTGTCTATAAGTGTAGCATTTTTAGCAGAGAGAGAAAAAATTGGGGCCAAATAGTATTTCCAAGCTATAGCAGAGCCAAATAGGCTTGTCATTAATGTGTTTAGTCAGCTCAACCACAGAAAGTAGTGCATGGAGAAGAAATGATATGCCAAAGTAGAAGCAGTGATTCCCATCCAATCAAAACAGATCATCTTGAAAACAACTGCACAATCATTAGGTATTCTGAAGTTCTCTAAGCAAAGATATTCTCCTTAAGGAACATCCCCTCATAGGTCAATATGACTAGATTTTTTAATTTGGCAGTAGGAAAAAATATAGAATGCTAATAACGGTTCTAAAATGCCATCTTTCTCCATGAATATTTTCTACATTCATGAGAACAAAAGTGTCCTAAACATATCATATGATATGATATTTAGTAATCACTTAATAAATTTTACACACATATGCACACAGACACACACACTTGCTCTTTGAGAGTCCTTTAAGACTTACATGCTTACATCGCTCTGCTTCCTTGCTTTTCTGCAGAAATGTAGTGTTATCTTCTCAAAGAATTTTAAGACTTTAAGGCTCAATATATGTGTAGCATTGTAGATACAAGTAATTCTAAAGAAGCCAAAATGAAATAACAGTCTCATAACTATCAAGTTCACCAGCCAATAGACAATGGCATTTATACCATGAGTGCTGTCTAGTTAACAACAATTCGTTTCAAAATGAATCCTACTTAAGAAAAAGTAAACTATTAAAATATGCATGCCAATATCAACTATATACTCACATTGCTAGTGCCTAAATATGTTTCTGAAATACTGGTTTTATAGGGAAATCCATTTTAATATTATTTAATGGCTTTAATAAATATATCGGTAATTGGATACCTGTGGCTCATACCTATAATACTAGGTATTCAGTCGAGATCTGAGGATTGTGGTTTGAAGCCAGTCAGGGCAGGAAAATCCTTGAGACGCTCAATTCCAATTAACCATCAAAAATTTGGAAGTGGAGCCAAGCCTCAAGTAATAGAGCTAGACTTGAAAAAAAATAAAAGCTCAAAGATATTGGCCCTGAGTTTAAGCCCCAGGATTAGTGTTAGGTCCTCTCCCTGAGGGCTCCATGTAGATGCCCCCACCTCATTAAGTCTCCACCCAGTTACCTGGGTAACCTGCAGACCTGGAGGCAGTTACCTCCCCTTTCCCTGAGGTCACATCCTAATCCACCTGGCCACCCTCCTTGCCCCTGCCCTAGATATAAGGCAGGGCTGGGTGGGGGTCTCTCTCTCTCTCTGTCTCTGTCTCTCTCTCTCTCTCTCTCTCTCTCTCTCTCTCTCTTTCTCCCTCCCTCCCTCTCTCCCTCCCTCCCTCCCTCCCTCCCTCCCTCCCTCCCTCCCTCTCTCTCTCTCTCTCTCTCTCTCTCTCTCCCTCCGGCCATGGCCATGGATAAGTTCGGTAATAAACTTTCTCTCCTGCCTGAATACTGCGTGGTGTTCTCCTTTACCGGCTACCTACTTTAAAAAACCTAACATATATGGTGCCGAGACTTGGATGGGGCTTAAGAGTCAGGACAGGCGGAATTCCCATCTATTTTTCTTCTTTTTCTGGGAGTATCCCCAGTCCTGATGGCCCTTTTTCCGCGAACCGAACTGCTGCGAGTCGCCAAGCGGCACTTTTCACTAATACCATTGCTGGCCTCCACATCCACATCCACCTCCACACCACTTGTCTACCCTGGTGAGTGAAACTGCTGCGGCTCCGGTTCTCTGCCGCTCTGTCCGCCGCTTCTGCCCGGTAAGCTCATCCACTCACCAGGCGCCTCCCTCCCGTGCTTTTTGGGTTTTGCATCACAGTCACACCCGAGCCCGGACACTGCTAGCACGCCTCTTGACAGTGCAATGAGGCCTGCTCGAAATAATCAAACAGATACAGTTTTTGCCACTGCAATGGTAAATGGTCAGAAGTCACTTATATTCAGGCTCTCTTTCTCTCTTTTCCTCTCTTTCTCTTCCTTTTTCTCCCTCTCTCATCTGCCTACTTACTTGCTTACTTTATAAAAACTCCAAGTTGTACGATCCTGATAGCATGCCTTGCTCACAAAGCTGCCTCTTTTCACAGACCTCCGATACTGAGGCTTGACCACCAATGTGCTTTGTCAGCAAAGATATCTAAAAGTTCTTTTCTCTAGCATTGACCACGTGGTGGATATTGGGTTTAACAGGCATCAGCTCAGGCGCCATTATGCCATGCCACGTGTTCTCTATTAGTGTGTTTGTGTCCTCCTGTCACCCCCCTCAACATGGCATCCCACTGGAGTTTATCAAAACATGGTTTCTCCATTTTATAATCTGAAAATTGTTGCTTGCTAGCAAAAATGTTTTTCTAACTGACCACGTGGTTTTAAAATATTGGGCAAAAAAAAATGTCATTTACTATTGGAATTCCAAAAGAGTCTACCGCTGAAATTCATTTTTGCATGCTGTAAAACCTATGCACACAGTGTGTATGTCTGTGTAAATGTCATTTGTTAGTATGTCCATTTAGCTATATATCTGTGCTAAAACTCATCACATCTACTGAGTTTTGTCATTGCAGAATTCTGGCAAGTATTTGGTCAGTTCTTGAAAAGGTATAGGTAAGCTCTAGTCCCCTTGGTTTCCTTGTTTTAATTGTGTTGTGCCAAGTTGCAAGACCACCCCCAAGAAGACCACCGAGATTCAGACACTCCGAAATGCAAAAGCAAGGCAAGGCTTTATTTAACGAGCTGCCAACTCGGGCCTCGTCCTACCCACCGACACAGCGGAGGTTAGGAGGAAGCCCCGAGCTGTGATTACACAGGGCTTATAAAGGCAAAGAACAAGGTTACAACAATCAGCTGTGCAAGCGAGATTAGAACACAGGTACAAATCTGATTGGCTCAGGGTTCGATTCTAAAATGGGGTTCACGTGGTGGGGCCTGACTTCAAAGTCTGGCACCTCATTTCCCCCTTTTTCTTTTTGGTACCTTGGGAGCCAATCATGGCTCCATTCTGTCCATTTCAATGGCTTGCATGTCTAGGGGATGATATAGAGGTAAGGCATGGGCCAGTAGGGCCCAATGTAGTAACCAAAGGGCCTGTCACCATTTCTTACAAGAATAGTCTCTGTACTTCTGTTTTGCATGCCTCTAGTTTATCCTGCCTCATCTTCCCCAAAACAACTCTGGTCCCTTGATTTTAAAGGGGGGCTGATGGGTGAAGATCATCCATCTTCTGTAACTTCTTCAGGCTGACTCAGGGGCGTAGACCTTACCTAGCCAGGAACCTATAACCTTAGTCTCAGTCTTGAGACGAAGGCAAAGCGGCTGAGTTGGGTGCTTGGAGACCTCCCATGTTCCATCACGGTAGTTGTCATCCAGTGCAAAGCGGTCAGCTGGCCTGGCGTGGAAGCAATGAACCCAAGTGGCGATGCCGTCTAGGGTCCCCTCCACCGTGGTTAATCTGGAACTTATTAAGGGTCAGTATTAGATCTTGACAAACTTGTAGGAATCACCTGTGCTTCTCTGTGGGCCTGCTGGAAACTGTTACAAAAAACCTACAAAGAAGCTGGAATGGCAATTAAACATTTTGGTAGCCATAATTCCCCTTTTCTCACTTTGCAATAATTATTTAGGACAATTTTACTTCCAAATTTCTTATCTAGAAATGTATTCTTGATTTCCAAAGCCTTTTTAACACTAACACAACACTTTAGCTTTTATCTGCATTGGAAAAACTGAAGCTCACAGGCAATCTGAAACCAGGTGCCGCCCTTTGCTTACGGGCTGCTTGTTTCAAAAGAGCCTTTTTTTTTTTTTCTTCAGTCCCAGTTACTGCATGGCATGAAGACCTTTGAATTTAAACTTAGTTTTGCATCATACTGCAGTCTTGAACATGTTCACACACACATGCACACACATTTTCAAAAGATCTTAAAGCACGCTGAATAAGCATCGGCCGTACATTTTAAGACAAAAACCTTTAACAAATGATTTTAGCATTCTCCAGCCTCATTTTCCAGGGCTTGATAGTTTTAGTAAAACATTTTTAGTCTTAGTAAAACATTTTAGCGCACCAAACAATTTTCTGCTTAAGAAGGCTGGGTGGGGGTCCCCTAGAGTTCTTTTTTGCGGACATTCTCACTGATTGACTGATTGTGGGCTGTCACCTGTACATCTTTCCAGTGAGCTAAAGTCAAGTCCAGGGGAGTGGAAGGAACGTTCCCCATCATCCGTTTGTCAGTCAGGCACAGTGCAAGAAAAAAACACACAAAAATGATCTCCTTAACCTCCCTCCAGTGAGCTAGGATCAAGTCTAGGGGGCTAGATGGAGGTCCTCAGAACGTTATCTATAGCTCTGATCAGATGTTCAGTCCAAAAGGCTACAAGAAACAAACAATTAATACAAAAGGAGGAAAACACACAGGCCTAAGAAAAGCTACGAGTTGGAGATCTCCCAAGCTGGGCCACAACCTCCTACAAGGGTGCAGAAGGAATGGACCCGAGTTGGCCCACAACCTCCTGTAAGAAGGAGTGGACCCGAGTTGGCCCACAACCTCCTGCAAGGGTGCAGAAGGAGTGGACCCGAGTTGGCCCACAACCTCCTGCAAGGGTGCAGAAGGAGTGGACCCGAGTTATGAGTTGGAGATCTCCCAAGTTGGCCCACAACCTCCTGCCAGGGTACGGGAGGAGTGGACCCAAGTTGGCCCACAACCTCCTGCCAGATAAGCAGAAGGAGCAGACCCAAGTACAAGGTGGGCGGGTTGAGTCTCGTTTAGGAGGCCCTCCTGGTCAGTTCTGGCCAAAAACCAAACTGACTCGCGCCCTATAAGTATAAGCAAAAGCAAAACAGACAGACAAATTACAGGACAAGACAAATGAACAGCGCTGTTTTCTTACCTTCGGAGTCTGGGATCTCGGGGTCTCTGGGGCTATCCCGGACGAAACCCCAAATGTTGTGCCAAGTTGCAAGACCACCCCCAAGAAGACCACCGAGATTCAGACACTCCGAAATGCAAAAGCAAGGCAAGGCTTTATTTAACGAGCTGCCAACTCGGGCCTCGTCCTACCCACCGACACAGCGGAGGTTAGGAGGAAGCCCCGAGCTGTGATTACACAGGGCTTATAAAGGCAAAGAACAAGGTTACAACAATCAGCTGTGCAAGCGAGATTAGAACACAGGTACAAATCTGATTGGCTCAGGGTTCGATTCTAAAATGGGGTTCACGTGGTGGGGCCTGACTTCAAAGTCTGGCACCTCATTTGGAAATAAAAAAGGGCTTTTGTGGCAAAGACGCGGTGGATTGCAGTTCGAAGCCAGCCCAGGCAGAAAATCTCTCAAACTCCATCTCCCAACTAACCAGCGAAGAGCCAGGCTGGAAGCATGGCTGAAGAGACTTATCTCTTACCAGACAAGTGCTGGAAGTGGAGCTCAAGTGGTAGAGTACTAGCCTCGAGCAGAAGAGCTCAGGGACAGTGCCCAGGCCTTGAGCTCAAATCCTGTGAATGCCAACAGGGGCAAGCCATCCCAGCAACAAGCCTAGACCACTGGGACTCAGCCAGTTCTGGGAACAAGTATGGAGTGGAGTAAGAGGAAAATGATCGCATCCAAAATGGAGTCACTTTGTCTCACCCTTTCAAAATTAATCAGAGCCGGGGGATCAAGAGATAGTAGCTTGTCCATCTAATGTCCATACCTGAGTATAAGAACTGTCCAAGTCACCCAATTTTTAATTTTGTGCCCTAAGCCCTTCCTTTTGCCTTAATATTTTTTTTTGTCCAGCCCCTGCCTCATGAGACTTCTTCCAGGCTTCATTCAAGGACTGGCATCTACCACCAAGGGACCCTGCTGCTCGCCTTCTCCAGGAGGGGCCACATTTCTGCCTTTTACCCCTAATGCCGAGGCCCCTTGCCAGCAGGAAGCAGCCAGAGAGAGTCTTCATCCTTTTTCATAACTATTAAAAGGCTGGAATGTTAGGTCCTCTCCCTGAGGGCTCCATGTAGATGCCCTCACCTCATTAAGTCTCCGCCCAGTTACCTGGGTAACCTGCAGACCTGGAGGCAGTTACCTCCCCTTTCCCTGAGGTCACATCCTAATCCACCTGGCCACCCTCCTTGCCCCTGCCCTAGATATAAGGCAGGGCTGGGTGGGGGTCTCTCTCTCTCTCTCTCTCCCTTCTCTCCTGCCATGGATCATCTTGGCCACAGGCCAGCAGTTCGGTAATAAGCTTTCTCTCCTGCCTGAATACCGCGTGGTGTTCTCCTTTACTGGCTACTTACTTTAAAAACCTAACAATTAGCACACATGTTGCACACACAAACACACACACAAACACAATTTGTGATATACTTGTATTAAACCCATTTAAAACTTTAAAACATTTTAAAATAAATTTCTTCCTCTGTACCCACACCAATTCCTCAATAATATAATCTAGGGAGTATTTTTGCCCCTATGTCTGTGGTGTAAATAGTTAACAGGTTTTTAGTTTTAAAATCCTGGCTCCTTCAACTATGGCATGTGAATTGTTAGATGAAGTAACCTTGTTTCTTTATTGACTGAAAAGGAAATAGTGACAACTCCTTTCTGGTCCTGTTGAGAAGAGTTCAAAGGTTATGTTACAATACTTTGTTCAAGAATATACAAATCACAAAACCACTTCATTTCCTCCTCTTATTGAACATTACTCTGAACAGAAAGCTACTAAGTCTTGGGTTGAGTGCACAGCCTGAAATATCTTCAATCAAATCCAATTTTGGAGATATGTAGGAGTCATCTGATGAAATTGATTTAAAAAAGAACAGACAATGAAGGTTTGTTTCACAACTGACATATATTTTTAGTACAAAATGCCTTTAAAAGCACTCAAAAATAATAACTGGCAAACATCAGCAGTGGACATATTTAGGATGTGGGAAAATGTCTCAATAGAAAGCAAGGGGAAAATATGGTTTGTGATACAATTCCTAGTGACATAATCACAAAGTATTTAGGAAGTTAGGCAATTCTGAAAAGTTCGGAAGAAGTGAAAATCAGGACAATGTGAAAGGAGCACTGCCAAGGCCATTACATTACCTGATTTCTAAATGCACTGCAAATCTACAGTAATCAAAACAGTACTGGCATAGACACAGACATATACACTAACCGCACAGAATAAAGAGCATAGAAATAAATTTACTCCTTTAAGATCAATAGATTTTTCAACAAAGTTACCAAGAACATACAATGGATAAAGAACAGTCTCAATAATTAATGTTGGAACAACTAAATGTCCATACCCAGAAGAATGTAATGATCTTATCACATACTACATACAAAAATCAATTCAGAACAAATGAAAGGAAGACTTAACTGGAAGCATTGGGAATGTAAAACTACTAGAAGAAAACACAGGGTAGGAACTCTAAGATATTGATTTGGGTAATAATTTCTTTTTGTATAAATCTCTTTCCTCCCCCTCAAAAAAGCACAGAAGCAGAATTTTAAAAAGGCAAGTGAGAGAACCTTAAACCCAAAACTTGTAAACTGAAGAAACAATCTATGGAATGATAAAGAAAATGGGAGAAAGTAATGTGCCAATAATACATCTGATTATGGGTAAATATCAGAAGCATCTAAATGATAGAAGCAGTTTAGTGGTAAGCAAATAAATAATCCAATTGGTAAAACATCTGAATAGATATTTCTCAAAAGAAAAGATTATACTATGGGCCAGATGTACGTGAAAAAGTACTCAATGTCATCAGTTATCAGAGAAGTGCAAATTAAATCCACCATGAAGTGTCACTTAACATAGGTTAGAATGACGATTATCAAAATAGACAAGAGATAAGTATTGGAGAGGCTGTGGAGAAAAAAGAGTTGTTGTAATCGCTGAGTGGAACTACAAATTAATGCAGACATTATGGAAAAAGAAATGTGAAGGCCTTAAAAAAATAAAACTAAATCTACTTTATGTTCCTGTAATCTAACAAATGAATGTATATCGCAACATTCATTGTAGCATTATTCACAATAGCTAACTAAATAGGATCAAATTAAGTGTTCATCAGCAGGTAAACTAACGATAAAGAAAATATAGTGTTCTTACACAATAGTGTATTCTTTTGCTTTAAGAGAAATAAAAGGACGGAACTGGAAAACATATCCAGTGAAATAAACCAGGTACAGAAAAATAAATACTGCATGATCTCATTTGTAGGTGCAACTTATGATAGTCATAGCTGGATGTGGAAGCATGTGTCTGTAGTCCTTGCTACTCAGGAAGCTGAGGTAGGAGATTGCTTAAGAAATATAAAACAGAATAGTTATTACACAGTCTAGGGATGAGGTTGAGAAGGTTTGCAGAGATCTTAAGCAAAGGCTACACTATTTCAGTTAGAATAAAGACATTCCAACGATATATAATACAGTAATTACTAGCTAATACAGCTAATAATACTGTATGTTGAATTCTTGAAACTTCAGTAACAAAGTAGCATTTAAGTGTTTGCTTTGCAAGCAAAAAATGGGAAGCAATATATATATACATATACATGAATATGTATGTTTATTTGCTCAATTTATCCATTTCACTACGTATATACAGTTCAAAACAAAATGCTTTATGAGGTAATTACTTGCAGTTCTTCCGAATTAAAAAAAATATGGTTCTTCTTTTACTTAAATACATTAAAAAAGAGGCCAAGCTTATGTAGAGTGTGAACTTATATAGAGAGTGAGCTATAAATAAATGAATATCAGAAACATGAAGTCAATATAGTTTGGCCAAAATTCCCCTGAAAGTACCATCTGCGACAACACCTCATAGGTAACATGTACATCAAGGGGAGCTGATCCCAGGAAACAGGATTGATGGAAAGGAATGAGTTAGGACACTTGAATACTGAAAAAAAAGTAAATGATAAATTACAATAAGGATTTAGTGATGAAATCTTTGATGTCAACTTTGTTCAAATCTGAATAAAATCATTTCATAAAATGTGAATGGAAAAGACATTTCTAGTTGTTATTTTTCTTATTTTCTTGGTTTGTATCTGGATTTAAACTCAGGGAAGGTCCCTGCTTGCTTGGCTGTTGCTCTACCATTTGAACATTTCTCCCATCTGGCTTTTTACTGGTTATTTTGGAGACAGACTCTCACCTTAGTCTTCATCAATACTCTTTCAGATCTGGATACATGAGAACAGCATAAGGCTTGCAATCAAACAAGGCAATAGTACTTGCTATTTTACTAACAAGGAGCATAGTTTGGGAGCAGGTCCTTCTGGAGAAATTCTAGCCTATAAGGAAATTCCTGGGAACATATATAGGTTAGCAGCAAACAGACTTTCATATCTTAATTCCTATGAAGTCAAAATGCCTGTTGAGCAATTTATACTTTATGAATGCAATCTAGACGTGTTCAATTTATTGAGCATATAATATTTAATTCTTTAAATTCAACTCTGCTTATATTGATGACATTAGAAAAATAATTCCAACGAATAGAGTTGAGGCACATACACACAATCTAAACTGAGTATTTAGCTAGGGTCTTGAGACCAATATGTCGTTAATGTAAAGACAGCTTTTACTGTTTTTTATTTTTCATGAGAACTGTTCTTATTTTCTTCCACATATTAAACTTCATGGAACCAGCACACTACTTGTAACCAAGGAACACAGTCAGTGGGGAAGAAATTTAAAAAAAAATTTTTTTTTTTTACTCCCCAGGGCTGATAGGAAATTATTGTTGTGACTTGCAACTCCCTTTCTCCAAAAAGGAGCACACTAAATCCAGACACTGAATCCTTTTTTCTAATCCCTAGATCTTCAAAAATAGCAGTTTTCAAAAAAAAAAAAACCTTTGAACAATATACAACCAAACAATATTCAAGGAACTAGGCTATTGTTGAAATGAGGCACAACACCCTACATGGCTTATAAAATTTGCTAAGAAAACCAATTTAAGGACAAATCAAGTCTTTACCTCCTAAAATAAGTGATGTAAGAATTCTTGTTTATTTATAACCCTGAGTCCGCAGAGAAGGATGTCAGATGGCTCACAAAGATAAAACTTAAGTATAAATACCTGACAATCCTTCGGGAAAGCCAGGGAGAGCTTCCCTTTTATAACAGGAGTCAAAGATGTTATCAATATTGTAGAACTCCAAAGAAAGGGACAGTACTTGAGGTTTGGAAAACAGTCAAGGAAACTGGCTTGATGCAAATGAGGCTTCAGCTGCAAGAATTTAGAGCCCAAGAAGACTGTGATGTGGGGTGTCTCTAGCAGATCAAAGGGGCTGGAATGGCCTGAGGGAAGAACTGTGCTTTTAGTGGGCAGTAGTTTGGATGAAAGTGATGGATGGTAGGAAGACGCCCAAGGGCCTGGGCTCCTGAGAAGCTCCCACACTCTGGATTTCACCAATTACCTCATTTTCATAATAAGGTTTGTGCTTATCCCTAATTGCTTTACTCCCATTAACAGATACAGCGGGAAGATAAACACATTCCATCTTTCCCATAGTGTGTGTGTGTGTTTATTTCTTTATTTGCCAGTACTAGGGCTTGAACTCAGGACCCTAAGCACTGTCCCTTAGCTTTTTCTGCCCAAGGTGGCCTCATGTATAAGAGGCAAGCACTCTTGCCAGTAGGCCATATTCCCAGCCTCCGTCTGTGAGATTGTTAATCCATTCATTAATCACCAAAAAAATAAATAAATAAAAATTTAAAAAGCTGGAAGTGGAGCTGTGGCTCAAGTGGCAGAAAGGAGTCAGGGACAGTGCTCAGGTCAGGAGTGCAAGGCCCAGGACTGGCAACAACAACAAAAAGAATCTCACAGACTTTCTTCTCCAGGCTAGCTTCGAATGTCACTCTCAGATCTCTGCCTCCTAATTAGTTAAGATTAAAGGTGTGAACTATGTATGGGGGCTTGGCCGTCCCATCTCATATATTGAGTCCAGTCTGAGGAGAGATGTTTTATTTTAAAATAAGAGTTGGCCTCTGAGTTAACTTACAAACAAGATAGTTTTCTAGACTGGTTATTTTAGGGTCCTTTATTTCTTTTATTATTTCTGGAACAGAATTAGCAGACTCAAGGGAACAAGTTCTTCAGGACCTTGCTTTTCCTCCCCATCCATCCAAAGAAGAAAGACAATGCTTTTACTCCATGATGTGAGTGCATTTCTCAGAAGAAAGAATTCAGGAAACTTTTCTTCTGTCCTTTGAGAAACTGTGGCAAAGCGAGCTTGCTCAGCTCCTGAGACTCCCCAACTAGAACCTGGGGGTGTCGATGGCCCGAAGGAGACACCCCCTCCCATACTGGACTCTGCTTCTTCCCCGTGGTGCGGGTTAGCCTCACCGAGTCCCAGCCACGGTGACTGCCCCTTGACCAACTGCGCCCTCCAAGACAGGTGTCAAGTTTGGGAAACGCTGAAGAAACGCAGAAAGTACTTGGTGGAGTCAGACTAATCACCTGCGGTGGCGAGGTTCCGCCCCTTGCACAATTCCCCCCGTGCCCAGCCCGTGAGCCCGCGGACACCGCAGAGGGTCACAGGCGCGGCTTCTGGGGTCCTCGCCCCCCGCCGCCGCGGTGCGCTCGGGGGCCGCTGCGCCCTCGCCCGGCTGCGGGGCCCGGCGCTCCCCGGCGGAGGTGCGCCAGGTGGCGCGGGTGTCAGGCGCGGCCAAGTCGCGGCCAGCTGACTCAGTCGCCCAACTATGCCGCGGAACCAGGGCAGCCGGCTCCGCCACCCCCGCGCCTGAGTTCCCGCGGCCCCGGATCCGGGCGCCAGCTCCCCGCCCCCAGCGAGCCGCGAGGAAGCGGCCGTGGCGAGCGCGGCGCTGAGCACCTGGGCAGGGCGCGGGCGGCGGGCACGGCGGGCACGGCGCTTCCGGAGCTGCGCGGCGGCTCCGCGGCCCGCGCTCTCCGCGCAACCCGCCTCCAGGTGCGGCCGCCCTGGCGCTCGGGCCCCGGAGGAACAGCGCCGCCCGCGCGGGCTCCAGAAGCGCTGCGGGCGGGGACCAGGAAGGAGGCGGCCCCGCGCGGGGGACACAGCGGGGACTCTGAGACCCCCCCAGGCACTGAGCGACGCCAGCACCGGGGCTTCTCCAGCTCTGCCTCGCCTCGATTTCCTAGCTCCCGCGGTCAAGGCGCGCCAGGCAAGTACGGGGGACGGACTCGCGGTGGGACTGCCTGGTCGGGGTGCCCGACATGGGGTCAGGGGGGCACGGAGGGACTGGCTGGGGATGCCTGGGGCTTTTTTAGCCCTTTTCTGGGTAAATTTCCAGTGCGCCAAGCGCTTGGCTCTGGTTTCTGCCTCTTAGATTTCGTCCCTCCGCGAGTGGGCGTCTGAAAGGAAACCAGAGCCGGTAAGTGACAGCAAAACTCCACTCTCCCACTTCTGGGAGTTGACCCGGGAAAGGTGACAATCTGGGGACTCCACTGCACCCCCTCCCCCTGCATCCCTGCCTCCTCCTCCCCGGGGTGGGGGGGAGGTACCTGAGCGGGGTTCAAAAACCAAGTATTTTTTTTTTCCTCCGGAGAGAGATAATGACTTTGCTCTGGTCTTGGTTCCTCCCTCCCCCCCAGCACCCTGCTTGTTATGCTCTTGGAGAAGGTAGGCCTGTTAATTAAGTTTAATTATCATCATCTGGCCTCCACCTGCTTGAACCCAACAGGATACCCTGGGACCTGTTGGTGGTTACCAGGTTGATCTTTCTTCTTGACTCTTGGAAACAGTTCTCTAGGGGAAAATGGGTGTCTTTTCCTTTTTATTAAAGTAAGTTATTTAAATATCTTGGCGTGTTAAACACTTGTCCACCTCCTTGTGGTGGTTCGGAGTTACATGATTTTTTTTTTTAAAGGCTTGGTAAAGTTATATAGTTCTCTCTATATATACATACATTACACTCATATATAACCTTTGATAACGCAAGGGAAAATATGAATAAGATTTTTTGGTGTGGAATAATGATATTTTAGACTGTTGCAAGTTTGTATGGAGAGAACTTTTTATTCTTGTCCTTGAGGGAGGCCACACAGTTTTACATATCCTTTGTTTTTTTTTTAAATTTTTGTCAAAGTGTATTGAAATAAGCTATTTTTAAAAGTACATTTAATCGGATGTCATTGTGGCTACCAATAATGGCACTGTACTTACAAGCTCAGTATTGATTTGCGGGGCACTTAAGCACTCTTCACCAGCAGTGTTTTGGAACGTTGCCCATAAGTAAATGGTAGGTGAACTATGAATGTTTTAAAAAGGAAGCTTGATTTTTTTTTTAAGGTGTGTGTGTGGGGGGGAACGCCTTAAAAAATCTTATATGTAACTTTTATACACTTAGAAGAGAAATATGGAGAACAGAGGCTCCTGACATTCCACTGCTGGATAATATTTTAAAAAGCAAGAAGTGGGTCAGAGAAGTAGGCTAAGGTCTAAAATGGAAATACCTCCTTGGCTACTCCTTCAACGGATAGTGAGCACACCTTTAAGGTGAGCCCTGAAGTTTTATGACAGACTTGGTTTGAATGTACTCAAGGATTTAAGTTAAAGTGTACCTGGAGGGTTAAGTCAAATGGTTCTGTTAAACACCTGTTTGTTTTCATTCAGTTTATGTCACTTCTTTTTTTGCAGTTTATTTTAGCTGTATTTTTATTGGCATGATTATATAATAGTAATTAAGTCATTTGGCTTATTATTGTTTTTCCTATTTGAAATAATACTCAATGGAGGACTTTTTATGAGTTTATCTATGTGGAAATTTGACCTAGGCAACTTTGTTACCATATTGACTCAGCATTCATTATTACTTGATCCATGCTTGGGTGGAAAGCAAGGAGTCCTGATTAGTTTGAAGTAGACATTTTATTGGGTAAGCTTGGAGGCAGATGGTACTTGTGAGAGGTGAGGGTTTTTATTTTCTATCTTATATTCTACATATATATGGGCATGGGTAGATGAGGAACTAATTAGAGAGGGACTTGATTGGCGATTTATCAGTCCTGATCATTCTCATAAAATTGGATGAAAACAAACCCCATTATTGGTTACAGTGCACAGCCTTAGGATGAGGAGAGAAAGGTTTATTCTGTGGAAGAGAAATGGAGTGTCTTTTCAGATGATCATGTGACCTAGTATTGGGTGGTGGTGATATGTTTCTGAAGAAGTACAGACTTCTTCCCGGTTATTCATGGTTTTCCCCCACAGACTGCTGACTGTCATTTTGGTGTGAACCTTTATTCCATGTTGACGCCTAGGACTGTCCCAGTTGTTTTGCCACCTTGCTGTTGCTTAATGAATATTGCCTCCCTGTAGGCCTACTTCATCACTTTCATTCTACTTTGAGATACTTCTATCTCCAACTGGCACATTTCTTCCTCCAGATTTTAAAACGCTCTTCCTTAACTCCTACACTGATCATTCATTCCCTCTTCAGAATTTGGAATTGCTGCAGTGTTTAGCTGTATTTGTGGAGTTGGTTTGAGATTTTCAGAGTTCCCAGGCACTCCTAAAGAATGATACTATGTCTCTCTGTGACTCAAAATAAAATGCTAATAAACTGCAAACTGCATGCAGGGCAAGGCTACAGGATTTGATTATTTCCACATCATTATAACTTAAGTGTTTTCTTTTTTTGGATGCTTCATATTCTTCCAGAGCAGTTTTGTTGTACTGTGTTTGGGTCTTCTTTCTTTGCTGTCATGGAGTAAGAAAGGGCTGGTTGTTTATGTGCCTGTCATTTTTATTTGCTTATTGTCTTGTCTAATCTTTTTTACTCTATTTCAAATTCTTCGGGGTGAGACATTATATCATCATTTTCTTTGTAGCCACTAGCACTGTTCACAAATGAGATAATAGTGTTATCTTGAACTGCAAATATTTCCCACTATTATCTTAGCCAGGAGAGTGTTCCTAAAATATTTATCGAATGACTAATTATAAATATATGGGCAAATAAGTTGGGAGCTATTTGCAGGGTTAGTTTCTTTTCTTCAGAATAAGACTTTGACTATTACAGAAGGGCTAGGAAGCTCTCAGATTCAGTTGGAAAAGAGGTCAGAGTGCTATTTATAAATGCAGAGAGGAAATGTTCACAGAAGGCTATTTTGAAACATCTGGTTGTTTTTCTAAAAATGTGACGTTTAAAATTCAGAATGATGGTGAATATAACTTGTACAAGATTTAAAATTTGATATATAATTGTACATATAAAACGTATATGTACCATAAATGTACATTTAAAAATCTTTGTATTGAACCATAATAGCATTCTAGTTTCACCTGAGTAAATTAGATAGTAAATTAAATTAGACATTCCCTATATCGTAAAAATATAGCAACATCTGGAAGAATATGTGTTTGTGCTTAGAGCAAGAGTTTTAAGGCATCTGATCAGCCTTTCAGCTGTCAAGATACAGATGTGGCTAGTGTAGTGAGGGTTAGGAGAGGGCCAGCCCTTAGCAGAAGCAACGGCCTAGTTGTTAGATACCAGGTAAAAGCTGCTTCAGTAATGTGACTTTGCTTGTCCTTTAATTAGCCCACATCTACATCTACATCTTGTAGCAATTCTGAAAGATTAAATCTCTCTCTCTTTTGTTGCTCAAGAAATCACAGCTCTACTTTGAAGACGTCTGCATTAAAACTTAAAAGTGAGTTGGGAACTGCAGCCAATTAATTTAAGTCTACATGGGTTTCTTGAAAGAGGACTTACTAAAGCTAAGGAAGATTATCAAGCACTTAACTATTAAGATATTATGTGAGAGATCTAAGCCTTGGCCTTCACTATGCTCCTAATGACTCCTCATGCTAAGTATAGGAATTAGCACCTGAGATGAAAGTACATGTTTGGTTCTAGATTTTGAGCATAGTTAAGTGTCATAATAATAATAATAATAATAAACACATAGCTTAAAATAATTCTTTCTCCTTGGATCCAAAGTATAAGATACTTATGCTTAGAACTGGTTTAGGCCAAATTTCATATATACTCTATGTACCAACTACTAACTAAATATTATTTTCCAGACAGTATTCTAAGATTGTTACATATCTTCACTCATTTCATATTTACAACATCCTGGCTAGTAAGCATTCTCATTCCTGCTTAAAGATGACAACAGACAGGTTGAGGAAAAGATGATTTACCTATCACAGAGCTGGGATCTTTGATAATCATTGTGGTGATTGTCCAGGTTTAAAGATTTAAGGTAGTCATCAATCTCAAAACACTAACCACATCTTTATTTTATTAGATTAATAAAACTGTGCTTATTGCTGTGTTAAGTGTTTTGTGGGCTTATTAGGATAATTTACAATGTTCATCTGAAGTAATGTAACATTTCTGTGCAGGCTGAAGAATTCCCCTGCATTCGAGTTTACTAATACAGTATAAGTATGATTAACTGCAATATTGTTTATAACAGATGAATTAATAATAGCCAGCATTTATGGTACATTTGCAATTCATTTCACGCATGGTTATATAAACCTTATAGGTTTATCAAAAATTCACTAAGATATGAGCTATAATATCCTCATTTGCTAATGAGGGATCTAGCCTCCAGAGAATCAAAGTAAATCATTCAAGGTACACAGTGAAAAATGGTGAAGTCTGGATTGTAATTAAGCACTTGTAATATCTATACTATAGCTTTGGCGGAATTAATGAAGGATTAAGAAAGAATAGAAAAAGGCAGAGAAACTTCATGGAGTGTACACTTGTAAAATTTCACTTGGCTCTCAAAGAGAGAAAAAATATGCACATTCTATCTCCTCTCCTTTTTTATTGTGACAAAAACCACAGTCTACCATCTTGGCCATTTTTAAATTCATAGTTTGATAATGTTAAGTATATTTATATTGTTGTAAAACAGATGTCCAGAATTTTGCAAAACTGAGACTTTATAGTCCTTTAAACAATAACTCCCCTTGCTTCCACCCTGGTACCCGCCATTTTTTCCTTGACTTCTGTGAACTGGACCACTTAACTCATACAAGTGGAGTCACAGGACATTTGTCCTTTCTGTGACTAGCTTATTGTACTTTGCATTCATTTCTTCAGGGATTCAACCTTGTGACTGGATTTCTAATTCTTTCTAAGGTTTCTTAGTATTTATTGTGTGTAACCACTGCATTTGGTTTCTCCATTCATCTCACCTGCATTAGCTGGCTTTGGAGATCCTCATGGTCAGTAATATTTTCATTTAATTCTTTCTATTCTTTTCTCTTTTTTTTTTTTAAATTCAAAGCACTACCATTGAATCACAGAAGCAACCCATTGTGTGGTTTGTGAATACTTACTTTGGTCTTAATATTCAATTCTTGACTTTGGCTTTGTACCATAGTCCTACCTCAGCTATCTTTCTACAATGATAGATACAAACCAAATTTTAATAGACAAATTCCATATTATCATTACTGCATACAGCGATTTCAAAGATTAGTTCTTCCATTAACTTGTTTTTGACCTATACATATTAGGCAACTACATGTAAATAGATGTGGACTTCTTTATTTAAACACTTACAGGGACACACCCAACCTCAGTTAAACTAAAAGAAAAAACAAGATTGCAAGGCAGGACATATAAGCAGCATTTCCCCCAATGATTTTAAGTGCCCAGGCATGCAGAATAAGAAAGGAGAGAAACAATAATGTATTTGCTATATTTTTTCATTAGATCAGTTATATAACTATTAGGAGGTTTATTGTTAGCAGCTTAAGTTATGGAATTCTGTTCATGTAATATTGATTACCTTTTATCTACCCTGTGACCTTGGGTCTAGTAATTCTACTACCCCGCTCCTTTCCCCCCCCAAGAAAGATAAGAGGATTAAATTAGATCCTACTTAGATCTGTTTGAAAACACTTTGCAACCACTGGCTATCATGGAATTATAAGTGTCCTAAAAAAAAGTGAGAGCAGTGATTACATCTTGATGAGTAAAAGAAGGATTAGTGGTCAAGCAGGGAAACACGAGCAGAAGAGATCAGACACTGCGGGTGACCACATTTTAAGAGATGACCAGGTTGAGGGCTCTTGGCTTCCTGTAAGAGTTTTTAAATTTTGCCACATAATGAAATAGGTGAGCAAATGGTAGGTGAGAGCGATGCCAAATGACCAACTATACTTTTTCTAGTTTAGCACTCAGGCTCTGATAAGTTAGGAGTTCTGGTCTACAACATCACAAAACCTACATAGTGTGAGATAGAGTAGCATGATGATCAGCATATTTTCTCTAAGTTTCTCTTTTTTGCTTGGTTTCAGGGCCCACTCACGATTGAATATGTAGTCTTCATGAATACTATGAAATCAGTTTCTTATTTTTAATCATTGAGTTTGTTTGATGTGCAAATAATATAATTCCTGTTTCTTGTGACCATTCTGTACTGAAACACCTGAAAATCTGTGAGATCTGTAGCCTGAGTGAGTTAGTGTAACATGTTATCTCCGTGAAGCCTCCTAAATTTCTTAGAATTAGCTAAGTGTCTACAGTAATTTTGTTACCAAATAGAAGACAAGGGCATGTCACTCTTTGATCATTGATGGTGACTACAGCATTGGGAGACTGAAAAGTTGCAGAGAGCTGGGGGAATAAAACTCTAGCAAGGATTTTTGTCTTGGGTAGCATTTTAGGATGTCATAAACCACCTTTGCCATTATCCAGTAAACCAGCACATGTGTTTTTAACAAGTTTTGATATAACCCAGGGAGATAGTTCCACTCCATTGAGAACTATTATTCTGGAACACAATACACTTCCCTTGTTGTTAGAATTTATAAGACTTGTAAGACATGGAAGAATTCATTATTGATTTGACAGCCCGTATCATTTTTGTAGCTATTTTCTAACCTTCCTTTTAATTCTGTTATCTTATGATTGTTAAACCTTCCTTTTCATTGCATGTGTAGTTTATAATTGAATGGAATTCAATTACACTTTGTTGTATATTTTATACAGTTATGCAGTTTCCTATATTTGGACCTGATTTGTTATTAGGACATGGAAGAAGCCCTTCTCCCATGAGGCTTATAATTCTATCTGGAAGTTAATGTTTTCTCTCCTAAAAAATGGGAAAAAATACTCAGCTCTGGAGACATCATAGTGTTGAAAATAAATAGGGTGATGAAAGTAAATATCTTCTAGCAATCACTGTTCTAAGAATTGTTGTAATACTTGAGCTAGATTCTCATTTAATTTACACCAGTGCTAAAATACCTTTTGGTGTTTTCCATTTTATAGAGCAGGAAATACAGAAATCGACTTAGGTATGTGTCTGTGTTCATACTTCTAGAAAATGGACAGGGTGGCACTCGGACTACTCTGACTCTGGACTTATGCAATTTATTCAGAAGAGCTCTCATTGAAGGGAGAAGAGTGATGAGCATAGACTAAGGTGGCCAGGTATAGTGCATCTTTAGATGTGTTAACAAATTTACAACTATAATTACCAGGTTTGGTTGCACAACCCAACTAGTTTTAGTGTGTGTTCCAGGGACAACTCACGACCCATGTTTTCCACAATTGTCTCTGTCTAGCAGATCCATAGACTATCTCCTAACAACCACTAACTGAGTGGCTTACCTCCCCATGAGGCTCATTTGGAGGTGGGATCTTTGAGGATTTCATTTTCATATTAAAGATTTTGCACTTGGTAGAGTTTCATAAAGCTGTACATGTCCATCTTTGTATTTAGTGACTTGCTTTGGGCTATTCCCTTTAAGGTAAGAATTGAGTCTGTGAAGAACTTTGGGTGCTCAGACAGTTAAAAGGTCACAGAGATGGAGGAGGACAACTCAGGCACTGGACTTGGAGAGGATTATAGAGACCAAGGAATCGGAGCTTCTTCTGTGAAATACACAATCCATTTCCTTAGCTGTATTCAGCATCTGGAATGATAGTGGAGAGATGGTTTGGGTAGAGCACTTGGTCTATCCCTCCTTGATTCAGCCACACAGGAAGTGATATGTGTATATTCCAAAGAAAGGGCGATTTTGTCTACTAAAACACAGTGCAAACACAAACACAAATAGCAAAAAAAAAAAAAAAGAACAATATTGGCCTCTCAATCACTTCTATCATCCTTCCTATCACACTTTTCTATGTCAGAACAAGTTCGAAGCACTGTGTAAAGTTCTGGGATGGCCATTATAGATGCATATGGAGAAATGAATGTTTTGTTCTATATTTTAAAGGTTTGACTTAATGCTTTTATGAAGGAAGTCAAACTAGCCTAATCAGAATTTAAATGCATGGAAAAGCAGATGCAATATATGTATAAGGAATGGCAACTTTAAACACTTGTTGCCTTAGGGAAGTGATTAATGATAATACTCTGACATGACTGAAGGATGTGGGAAGAATGTTGGACACAGGTTGAGTAAAAGCCTAGAGTTTATTCTAGCAACTCCTACCTTGCAAGAAGTATTTATGAGGTATGATGTCTGGTTCATAATTGCTATTTACAGCAGTAGTTATTATTACTATTTTATAGAGACCAGATTATGACGTAACGCTCGAAGGAACTTGGATTTGACACTTGAAGAATGTGAAGTGACACAATCAGCTTTGAGTATTTGGTGTTTCACTGATTAGAGGGGATGTTGGCAAAGGGATTTTGTTCAGAGACTACAGCAGTAATTCAGGCAAGAGATGCAATCAGCATCTGAATAGTGACAAAGGTAATGATCATAGAGTAGTATATTATGTCACCTGCTGTAAAAAGTTACTACAGATTGTGTGGCTTAAACAACAGAATTACTCCTTAGAGTTCTAGAGAGACATTGGGGTCCAAGGTCATGTTGTTGACTGGCTGATTCACTTCTTGGTGAAGGACCTCTTCCTGGTTTGCAGAGTACAGGTGTGTAGAGTGGGATGGGGTGGTGGGGTGGAAAGAGTTAGCTCTGTGTCTCTTATAGGGAAGTGATTTTGATGTATCAGAATCCCATCCTCATGACTTTTATTTAAGTAAGCTTCATTACTTCCTGGCAGTAGGGAGGGGAAGGGTCCCAGACACAGTCAAATTGAAGATTTGGATTTCAACACATAGCAAAAAGTAAAATCAGTAGTTAACCTGCTTCCTTGAATGTGGTTTATGAGATGGAAGAATTGTGTGACTGGCTGGATAATGATACCAGTATTACAGTAAGGAAGGATTTGGAGGTTGGTGTACGTGTGTGTGTGTTGCTTGTTGTTGCAATTGGTTATGTTCTAATAAAGTTTTTTAAAGCTGATAAATACATCCAGAACTTTCTGGAATTTATTGACTCCAAAAGCAAAGTGCTCTCATCCTCTTAAATTACTGACCAACTCATTGTATTTATAATTTCTAAGGTGGGTAAATTACATATAGTACTTACTGTATAAATTGCAGTGGTTATTTTCATTTTGTGGTAGGCCAAAAAAAAAGAAAGAAACCACATTTCTCTATGAAGTAACACGATTTGTGTTTGGTGTTGAGGTTTACTCACTCTGTTTCCTATTATTACATTTGACAATTTAGGTTTGACCCAGCATATGTTATGGATAGGCATTTCCTGCTTTTCCTCTTTTGTTTGTCTCTTAACTTCTCTGGTCCTGCAGATAAGATCTTTATGTGCTTTTCCTCTGGCACTCAGTTTGTTAATGTTCTCTGGTATTTTTAATAATCAAGGCAATGTCTTCTGAGAGGTTGGCACATCACGTGTGCAGTCTGAGCAGGGCCTTTTTGTGGACAATTTCTAGTAGCAATTTCCAGAAACATTGCAGCAAGCCTCCTCAGAGAAGCTTACCTTGTTTTATTGTATCTTATTTTATTACTCATCTGAGAGTTTTATGCATATTCTGTATTTTTATTGAAGCAGAATATACAGTATGTGTTTTCAT
Organism: Perognathus longimembris pacificus; assembly: GCF_023159225.1. NCBI lineage: Eukaryota > Metazoa > Chordata > Mammalia > Rodentia > Heteromyidae > Perognathus > Perognathus longimembris. The sequence continues at coordinate 38,964,148 of NC_063176.1, forward strand.
AGACTGATCCTACCCATATAACCAGCTCAGAGACAAATTGACTTTAAAACACTTTATGTTGTTGGGAGAAAAATGGACTCATTTGAATTGTGTTTCTATATATACCTTGGAGGAAAATGTGACCTTTAAACTTTTACCTTTTACTTTCACATTAGCATACTTCCTGATATCTAATGCAGTTAAGAATTACATATTCAACTACTCTTATCTTACACTGTGGTATTCTTTGCATGATGCTGCCCTCTTCTTTGAAATGTGAAAGAAATATATTCTGTCTGCTTTTCACAGGTGTGAAACAAAGTGTGGTGAAAGAAAAAGTTGTTTATACTTACCTACTCTTCAGCAAAATGACTTGAAACCTGGGAATCCAAAGAATATATCTGTCAGTAGCTATTTAACACATCTCATCTATGGATATTTGATTTTAATTCTTATTTTCATCCTGGACTTGACTTTTAACTATTTACTTAGAGTCTCGAATATAAGAAGCTCCTGCTTAGCTCATAGAGTTTATGTGTAATAGAAAAAATAATCTCCACTGTTACCATTTTATTGCTGTGTAGTTTTTATCTTATGTAGGTGTCTTGTACTTTTTCAGTGGCTACTATAAAACCCTTTTATACATGCCCTCAAAACTAGCCTTCCTGATTGATCTGGTGTGCTCATTGCTTAGTAAGATGAATAAACTTTTGATCCTCATTCATTGTATGTTTGGAAGTAAATCTTTATGAAAATCATACTACTTGATACTACTGATCATACTTGATACTATTGATCGTACTAATTGATCCTACTATAGTGATCACTTCTGTCTCGTGCCTTTATGCGATACCTAGGAATTGGCTTTCTGGGCCACGCAAAGCAGTGTGCAAAGACTCCACACTCTGAGTAAAAATTAGTATTCTAATTTCTGTTATACATTGTCTTCCAGGGGAAGTTTTATGGAAAACTAGGTTTTGCTAATTAAAATAACATGAGTTAAGAGTATACAAGCTCAGGGGTAGAGTGCTTGCTGAAACTAAATCTCTGGATTAAATCCCTATCACCAGTGAAATCACATAGAGACACATGAACATACATAATAAAATTATTTTAATTTTTTTTCCTAGGCTTATGAACATGAAGCAGTCATTATGGAGAAAATAAAATTTTGAGGAACTTTTCTGTCACCAGTGGCACAGCAATAATCCATCCATCTTGTGTATGTATCACTGTTAAGCTTTCTTTGGTTGTTGTTATTCAGCTTAGTAATGAAGCCACCATTATGTCCTCAGTCAGCGAAGTAAATGTTGATATTAAAGATTTCCTAATGAGCATAAATTTGGAACAGTATCTCTTACGTTTCCATGAGTTTGGTTTTTATACAGTGAAGGACTGTACATCAATAAATGATAGCGTGCTACACAAAATCGGAATATCACCTACGGGACACCGTAGGAGGATACTGAAACAGTTACAGATAATCTTGTCAAAAATGCAAGAAATCCCCATATATGCAAATGTTCATAAGACAAAGAATGTTGATCATTCGAAAGAGCACCACCCTGCTCCCTCTCCAGATAAGAACACCTGCATAGAACCTTTGGTTTCTGGGAATAATCAACCACCTGACTTGACAAAGCTGGAACCTGTTGCAAAGAATTCCACTCCAAATGACATTACTAGGCTGGAGAGTCCTCAGATTCCTACATCGGATGATAAGCTATCTCTTTCTAAATATGACTTGCCTATTCCAGAAGATGAAGTACACCAGAATTTGAGTTCCTCTCAGGATACTTTATTTGGTAGTGAAAATAATGAAATAGATTCTTTGGTGTCAAAGAAGTCTGTGGATTATACAAATGAACAACAAGCTGGAAAGGTTGATTCTGTATCAGAAAATTTGAGTGAATGTCCTTATCCAGATCCCGAATGTCTTCCTCCCATTGACTACTCAACATCAGAAGCAGATCCTGAAAATGGAACCAATGGTTTGTCAGGATGCTCACCGCCAGCCCCTTTCTTTGAATTTCAAGGAGAAATGGTTATCAATGATTTGTACATTCCCTCTTCTCCAATCCTGTCACCTATGAGAAGTCGAAGCAAATTGGTTTCTAGACCTTCTCGATCTTTTATGCTAAGACATCGGCCTGTACCAGAGATTCCAGGGTCAACAAAAGGAATTTCAGGAAGGTAAGACTTGTACAATTAACTGTAAGTACTGATGTTGGGGGAAGTTAAGTTTCTATTTTGTCAAGATTCGTTTCTAAGTTTACTTATATATTTATACCACCAAACCTTTCTTGATTTTCTTTTCAGACATTTCCCCTATGCTATTCATACTGTATACTCTTTCCCTGGAGTATGCTTCTAACACTACCTAGAACTCTTTGGCTTTCTCCATTGTAATTGGGAGTACATCCTTTCTTTTTTTTTTTTTTGCCAGTCCTGGGCCTTGGACTCAGGGCTTGAGCACTGTCCCTGGCTTCATTTTGCTCAAGGCTAGCACTCTGCCACTTGAGCCACAGCGCCACTTCTGGCCATTTTCTATATATGTGGTGCTGGGGTATCGAACCCAGGGCTTCATGTATCCGAGGCAAGCACCCTTGCCACTAGGCCATATTCCCAGCCCTGGGAGTACATCCTTTCTCCTGAATCTACATGGGCAATTTTGTGGATTTGAAGCCAAGAACTGGCAAAAAAAAATTACCAAGACAAATGAACAGGACTATGTTTAAGAGGAGGCAGTGGGCAGGCCAGCACAAGGAAACTGTTACTGTCTTTGCTGCTACTGATATAAGATTGGAAACATGCTTTTATGGGGATACTGGTGATTTGCTGATTGATTCTTTCTTTGTAGGCCATGCTGACTAATTGTTATAGCGTGGAGTATGTTCATAACAGCCATGCAGAGGAGGGTCTCATTGCTCCTGGGTCTAGTGGTATTTTTGTTCCTGATATGTCCTGATATGCGAAGAGTGGGGCTTGTCTGTATAGGTGTCTCTTCTCAAACTTTCTTTCTACATCTTGTATTTTATTACTACTGTTCTTGTATTTGAATTGCTGACTCCGTCCCTCCATGAGATCATTTGTTCTTTGGAAGGGAACTTGTTTTTAATGTCTGTATCTATTTTACTGGGCACAATGCTAGGTACCAATTAATAATTCAACACATAGGTACCGAACTTTGTGTTCATCCTTGCCCTAGTTGGGAAGGATGTAAAGAAAAACAAAAGGCCTTGTAGTATAAAGACAGATATAAGAAGCTACTAACAGTATAGTATGCAACCAGGAGCCAGAAGAGCAGAAATCTAGGACTCCAAAGAAGACTCCTGCAAACGAATAGCAGGCCACTCATATCTGTGGTAACTGGTCAGCTGATTTATGGCAGAAACTTTTCCTCATTTCTCAGAGTTATACCTATGGTAGTTGTGGTGGGGCAGTAATTGTACCCTCCTGGAGGCAGGAAGCTATTCAAGTTTGATGTGTTTTGTATGCAGAATTCCTCCGTAGGCTGGATTTTTTTTTTGCAAGATACCCCTGGCTGGGTTCAAATCTGTGGGTGCATCAGACACTGGCCCTTAGTCACTTTTGGTAATTGAACTATAAGTTATATTTTCAAAAAAATGAAACAATTTAGCATTTTCAAGACAAAAACATGACAGTCTAACACACACATGATCCTCCCTCCATTAAAGTTTCCCATAGAAAGAACAATCCCAAATTCAGGGGTATTCAACTTTCTTGAGAAGATGGCATCCACTCTTTTTTTTTTTTTTTGGCCAGTCCTGGGGCTTGGACTCAGGGCCTGAGCACGGTCCCTGGCTTCTTCTTGCTCAAGGCTAGCACTCTGCCACTTGAGCCACAGCGCCACTTCTGGCCATTTTCTGTATATGTGGTGCTGGGGAATCGAACCTAGGGCCTCATGTATACGAGGCAAGCACTCTAGCCACTAGGCCATATCCCCAGCCCCGGCATCCACTCTTGAATGTGTACTTTTGTTCTCTAATAAAACTTCTTTTGTCTCATCTCTGAATTCTTTCTCTGGCAGTGACTGGAACCCAGAAACACTGGGTTAAAATCTCAGCCCAGAGTGACACCACAGGCAACACTATGAGTTCACCAGCAAAAAACTGTAGTCTTTATCAGAACAGCAGAGCCAGAGGCATAAGAGGAGATAAACGTTTTTGCTTCAAGAGTGTGCACTGTTTTTCATGGATTTTGCAGAGAATCTTTAGAGGTTCATGCAGTTGTAGAGGGGAAGGAAAACAACCCATCTTCTGGGAGTCATACTGGGTCTGAGGATTAAAGTGATAGGAGAGATTAATAAAGAGAAAAACATGCCAGTTTATTGTTACAAGTAAATATAAATGTTACTCAGTGCGGAAGCCAGCCCTCCCAGGGATTAAAACCCTGAGAAACAGCAGTTAAGTGTCAAAAGTTTTACCTACTGGAGTTAGACAAAGAGTAGCAAATAGTAATAAAGTAACTAAATCATTGGGAGGGTTTTTGTTGTTGTTTTTTAAAGGGAAAGATAGCTCAAAGTCTGTACAGATTTCTTTCTATGTTTACTATATCCATTTCCATCTTTGTGCATATGATTTTTATTTTTCACATGGGAATTTCAACTGTTGCTTCTGAGGAACACTATCAAGGTCAGAGAAATACCTTTACACCTGCTGTTTTGTTGTTTGTTTTTCCTTTTCAACATTCATATGCAATGGCTTCAACTCCAAATAGTCAATATGGCAGAGTGTTATATTTTTAACTCCTTTAGTTATAAATAGAAAGCTCTGCACCAAATGCAATGCTGTTAATTTTATGGCCATGTGTTTGGAAATTAGAAAGAAAATAACCTGAAGATGAGTGAGACAGAATTTTGTGCTCTTGTGCTCCTTGGCAGAGCTCCTCAGAGCGCCTCTCAGGTCAGCAGCTGGCTGCTCAGTAGGGTTGCAGTCCTGTAGGCAGGCCAGCCTGCTTAGTGGTGCAGCCCAACAGCAGACAGTGCCTGTTACTGTTGCAACTCTACCAAGAGTGCTGCTATAGCTTTCTTGGGTTCTTCTCCCAGGAACTAGACCAGTGAATCCAAGACAGCAGAGGGTGAATGTGAAGAACTTTATTCAGAAGAGAAGTATCTGCCACTGCCGGCACCCTTTCAGCTCTGGAGAATCAGGTGTTTTGGAATATTTTTTAATACCCTGAGCTGTGTTTTGAATGGTTGTCCTTATTAAAATTAGGTATTTTGGAAGATGAGGATTTATTTATTTATTTATTGGTCAGACATGGGGCTTGAACTCAGGGCCTAAGCACTGTTCCTGAGCTCCTTTTGCTCAAAGCTAGCACTCTCCCATGTTGAGTCACAGCACAACTTCTGGTATTGTGGTGGTTACTTGAAGATAAGAGTCTCACAGACATTCTTGCCTGGGCTGGATTTGAACTGTGATGCTCAGGTCTCAGGCTCTTGAGTTTTTGAGTCGCTAGAATTACAGGCATGACCCACTAGCACTTAGTTTGGAAGATGAAATCTTACTGTTAATTTCTAATAAGGTCTCTTGCAAATCCTTTCACCAGGGTTATGGGATGATGATGGAAAATGAGAAGGACCTTGGGAGGGGAGGTAGAGAGAGGGAGAGGGAAGGGAGAGGGAGGGAAAGAAGAAGGAAGGTGGAGGGAGAAAGGATGGAGAATGGGAGGAGAGGGGTGGGGAATTTTGAAACAGTGTCTCTCTTGGTAGACAAGATGCTGTCCCAGGGGTCCTGGGTTCTAACTAATTTACTCTTTTATTGGTAGTAAATGATTTAGCACTAGCTGTATCACAGGATTTTTTTTTTCAATGTGATTTTTATTCCCCGCTACAATCTTTCCTTGGATTATGCTACTAATTGGAAACTACTTTTGTGCTGCTTAGATCATGAATGAGCAAATAAAAGAACCTTTTTTTTTTGCCCCACATGACTGTCTACTTTTCTTAGTTATTCTTTGTGTTGCACAAAGCAGTTGCACAACTTAATGTTAAGATTCTTTTTATGTTTCGTTATTATGTGTCAGGTTTTTAAATTATTATCTTCAAATAGTTGTGCAAGGATGGTTTAGCTTCACATATCCACTTATGAGTACAATGTGTGTGGATCAAGATGACTCCTCATCCTTCTCCCCCTTCCCCATCTATACTCTCCACACTAATCTCATCATCTCTCAACAAGTTTTCTACTTCTTTCGTTTTCATGTACATATATTTAGTTGCTCCCCATTCTTTCCATTCCTCCACTCCCCTGCTTTTTTTGGCCACTAGTCAAGACATGTTTCAGCTTTGTGATTTTCATTTTGTTGACGTGTTAGTTGTTCAAAGGGGGACACCAGGGAATCTTCCTCTCTCGCATGCCACACTTTGTCACTTTGTGTATTTCTGCATATGGCCCCCTACATGTTTACATACATTTTACTTGTAACATTCCCATATGAGAGAAAGCAGGTGTCCTTTGTTTTTCTGAGCTTGCTTACTTCATGCAGTGTGATTCTTTTCAGGTCTTTTAAATTAAGCTTCAGATGATAGGAACTTGACCAGTCTCGTTTGGTCAATTAATATTTACAAGTAATATTCTGTATTCTCCTTGCCTCCTTCCTTTCTTTTCTAACTTGTCTGAAAAAAAATTGACATTCTAATCAGATAGATTGTCTTTTTCTTGCTTGGACTGGTTTCTGAAACCCTGCCTGTCCCCCTTACCCCACAGTTCTCCCCTGATCTTAGGGTTTGGAACTCGGAGCCTTACATTGCAGGGCAATTGTACTATCACTTGGGCCATACACTGTGCCTGCTCTTTTTCCTTGGAGGGCTGGGCCAGATAGGGCTATGGAAGACAAGAAAGCTCAGGGCATCTTTTTAACTCTTAACTGTTGAGGTCTGATCAGACCTAAAGGTAGGCTTTCACACTTCTAGTTCTTTGTTGCCCCAAATAGAAACTGAGTTCAGCTGGCATCTTGCTATTTCCATGTGAACTCTGGGATTGTCCTGTGAACTTTATCAGGGGAATCATGAAGTGGGAAGGAACAAGTCCCTCAAGACACTGAGAGACGTATCTTTCTTTCTATTCTCTGCAATTTAATGTGTTGTTTTATAAATCTTTCATCTTATTTTATTGTCAAGGTGTTGTACAGAGGTGTTACAGTTACATATGTAAGGAAGTGAGTACATCTCTTGTCCAACTTGTGACCCCCTCCCTAATTTTTTTCCCACCTTCCTTTCTCCCCAAATCCTCCCCGACTCTGAGTTAATATAGTTAATTTACAACATATTGTCTTGTGAGTATTGCTGCTACATTGGTTTGCCTTTTACCCTTACAGTGGCAACAGGGGCTAAATCATAGGGAAGATAACAGAAGAAAAAAGAAATAATTTCACATACTACATTAAAAATAACATCAGTGATAAACCACTTGTTTCCATATTTTGGAGATCATTTCACTTAGTATCATGTTTTGTAATCATATGTACATATAGCTATTGAGCTATTGTGATCATCTGCTAGGACTATCCAGGACACATACTATTGCTAACAAGGGAGAATACAGAATTTATGTTTTTTTGGGTCATGAGGGGATGTCATTTTTTTCTGATAGAAGCATAGGATTCCATTATGTATATTTGCAACAATTCCTTGAGCCACTGTGGGGCTTCTGGGTTTGTTCCATATTTTAGCTATGGTAAATAATGCTGCAATTATGCAACTGTTTTAACATTTGGCACAGGATGTAAATCAATTCCTCCTTCCTCTCTCTCTCTCTCTCTCTCTCTCTCTCTCTCTCTCTCTCTCCTTCCCTCCCTCCCTCCCTCCCTTCTTCTCCCCGTCCCTCCTGCTCCTCTTTCTCTTAGACACAGTGTTTCTGAATGTTTGGAGAGAAGGGAAAACAATGGAAGCAAGCCTATTATAAAACAGGAATCTGAACCTACACTTGCCAGCTCTCAAGTTTTTATTAGAATTTATAAAATTAGCTGGTGATATGGCCTAGTGGCAAAAGTGCTTGCCTCGTATACATGAAGCCCTGGGTTCAATTCCCCAGCACTACATAAACAGAAAATGGCCAGAAGTGGCACTGTGGCTCAAGTGGCAGAGTGCTAGCCTTGAGCAAAAAGAAGCCAGGGACAGTGCTCAGGCCCGAAGTCCAAGGCCCAGGACTGACCAAAAAAAAAAAAAGAATTTATTAAAATTAATAATCTTTGTCTAGGTGTAGTGGTATACACATTTACATAATACTAGCACTTATGAAACAAAAGGCAGAGGATTGTGAGGTCTAGGTCATCCTGGCTATGTGGAGTTTGGGACTGGCCTGGGCTACCTAGTGAGACTTCCATTAAAAAAAAAATGGGCACTTAGCATCATCTTATGCATTCATAAGGGCATAGCTATTAGGCTCTTGTGATCCTCTGCTCTGACTAGCCTAAATGAGTGTTATATCACTGTTGTAATTACTTTCCACATGCCATGTGAAACCGTAGCTTCTATTGTTGATGAGCCTCTTGTATCCCCTTCCTGTGGTTGTACCTGCACTATCACTGTATCTTATCTGAGTACACTGGAAACTGTATATACTGTTATTAGAACTAGGGAAGTGAAAGGGAATATCAAAATAGAGAGACAAAGGATAAAAAGACAAATGACTCCAAAAGCAATACTTGCAAAAACCATTTGGTGTAAACCAACTCAACAAACTCATGGGGGGAGAGGGTGAGGTGGAGGGGGCAATGAGGGAGGAGGTAACAAACAGTACAAGATATGTACCCAAGGCCTAACATTTGAAACTGTAACCTCTCTGTACATCACTTGGACAATAAATAAGAAAAAAAAATGGGCAGACATAGATAATTGAAATGGGGAACACAATTTTATAGACTTTAGTGTAAAATGTATGAAGAGAAAGTATAAATATAGCATTTAGCATTTGTTTGCTCTGTTGAATCTTAAAAAAGCCAGAAACACATCATATGCTTTTTATTTTCAGGAAAAGCTTCACATTTCACTTTAAAGCAGAAACATGCTACAATCCTTAAATTAAGGCTTTAATTCCCTCCTTATACTATGCTTTCCGGATTAGTTTTTTTAAATCAGGACCATTATTTCAGTATTTGCAATTTTTGGCATGAACATCTAAATAAAATAAAAGATTTTCTATTCTTTCCTTTTCTATTTCTTTTTTTTTTTAAACTCTCAAACTGCACTACTACTTCATATTTTGACCAAAATTTTAGATCCTGGAAGTGCAAAATGCAAAATCAAATGACCAAAAATGCTGAATAAACAGCATTGTTAATATACGAAATATTTATATTACTGTACTAGTAATGTGGTGTTCTCCATGTCAGTAAAACTTTGGAACCACATAGCTGATTTGTTAAATTTAGTCCATGCCAGCTTCCAAAAACCAGAAAAGATTTTAGTTTGCTTCATTCTTTGATGCTTCATCAAAATTTTCTATAAGATCTGGAACATGGTCCTTCTCATCCATGTCTTCTGGTTTTGGTGCTTTGTTATCCAACACTTGCCGAGGGAACTGTTCTAAGACTTGTTAAGCTGTCAGCTCTGAGCTGACTTAATATTCTGGGAAGCATTTCTGTGATTGGTGTGGCTTCTACATGACCTGTAATTGCAAAGGTGTTAGCAAAGAGGGAAGCTTGGACTTTGGGGTTGTTGAAATGAATAACGGTCCCATCATCTTTAATCCTATTCCCCTCTTCAATACCAGCTATATTATTCACTGCCAGGTGTTTTTTTTTTTTGTTGTTGTTGTTGTTTTGTTTTGTTTTTTAGAAAACTCTGAAGCTTTTTGTCATCAGCTGTAGCTGTTCTGTGTACCACCTTCTTCTTTCTGTGAGCATTACCCTTGCCCCCTATCCGGACCTGAGCCTGAAGTTTGGCTAACTTTTCTTGATTCATGCTGCTGATAAATCTGAAACAGGGAGGGTCCTCCAACACCAACACGTGGCCAGGGCAAGATGGCTGCCTCACCAGACAGAGAAAGACAGCTGTGGCCACTGTGGGACACTCCACCCCCCCCTCCCTACCTCTCCCTCCCTCTCTCTCCCTCCCCCTCTCTCCTCTCTCCTCCTCGCCCTCCCCTCCCCCTCTTTCCCTCCCTCCCTCCCTCCCTCCCTCCCTCTCTCTCCTTCCTTCCTTCCTTCCTTCCTTCCTTCCTTCCTTCCTTCCTTCCTTCCTTCCTTCCTTCCTTCCTTCCTTCCTTTCTTCTTTCTCGTCATTTCTTTTCCTTTTTTGGTGATGATCTTGGGCTTGAACTCAGGACCAACTTGGATGTTGTTGCTGAGCTACTTTGCTCAAAGCTATTCCTGTATCATTTGATGCACAGCTCCACATCTATCTTTTTTAGTTAATAGGAGGTAAGAATCTGGCACATTGCTTTCTAGGGCTTGCTTATAAATGTGATCCTCAGATCTCAGCCTCCAGGTTTGTGCTGCTGGCAGCCAGTTTAAATAAAGTTTTAATAATTAATAGATTCATTATTAGAGAATAAGAACATGTATTAATATCTTTGGTATACATCCAAATTAAAGCCATTCACTTGTACTTTGTTTTTCATAAATTAAAGTTCTACCTTGTTTGAAAAAAGTACATATCCAATTGAGCTCTTGTAGTATACTAAAAATTCATGATGTTTTATAGTTGTATAGTGTAATCTTTTTGCACTATTCATTCTTATCCTAAGGACAGTTTGCAGAACCTTGCAGAATGAGGAAATCCCAGCATTGTGAAATTCACAGTGCTGAAAATCACCTACTCTGAGATTTGTGAATTCAGGTTTGTGTGTTAGGTAGGGATTATGGTAATCACAGGTCAATTTTAAACTGCTGCCTGAGGATTATAGTGCGTTATCATGGAAATTCAGCTCATTTTAACAACGAACTTGTAGTTTGTTGGCAGTTGTGATATCTATGTTATTGAAAACATTCTGTGAAATGATACATACAATCTGCATGTTGTTTTTTCCTATGACTGCCTTGCCTAAGTCATGGATGTTTGATATTAACCTTTGTATGTCATTGCTTTTCTTGACAATTTAAGTGATGAAAATATAAGTGAGCTGGGTGCTGGTTGTTTGTACCTGTAATCCTAGCTACTTAAGAAGCAGAGATCTGAGGATTGCAGTTTGAAATCAGCCAGGGCAGGAAAAGTCCATGAGACTGTTATGTTCATTTAACCATCAGAAAACCAGAAGTGGCACTGTGTCTCAAAGTGGTGGAGTACTAGTCTTGACCAATAAAGCTCAGGGACTGCGACTGCACCCAGGCTTTGAGTTTAAGCCCTAAGACTGACCCCACCCCCCCCAAAAAAAAAGGAAAAAGTACTTTTTATTTTTCTTTCTTTAAAATTTTCTTAAATGAACCCTTTCAATTCTGATATCAAAACTAGTTCTTGCCCATTGTGATTGCTGTAATAAAAACCATAACTTGGTGTTTTATATGGCATAAATTTATTTTCCGACAGTTTAGAGGCTAGACATTGAACTCAAGGTGTCAGCATGATTGGGTTATCACAAGACTGCCCTGGCTTTTAGGGGCCTTTTTCTTTTTTCTTTTTGGCCAGTCCTGGGCCTTGGTCTCAGGGCCTGAGCACTGTCCCTGGCTTCCTTTTTGCTCAAGGCTAGCACTCTGCCACTTGAGCCACAGTGCCACTTCTAGCCGTTTTCTGTATATGTGGTGCTGGGGAATTGAACCCAGGGCCTCATGTATACGAGGCAAGCTCTCTTGCCACTAGGCCATATCCCCAGCCCCTAGGGGCCTTCTTGATATCTGCTCATACTTCTGTTCTCAGAGCCTGGGTTCAAGGAGAGCCATCCGTCTCTGGTTTCTGTTTGTATAAGACTTCCAGTCCTATTGAAATAGGGCTCTCTCCTCATTATTTCATTCAACCTTACTTACTCCTGTGATCTCTATGTCCAACTATATTCACACTGTATTAGGGATTTACCATAAGAATATCTATAAGTAAGGCTCTGTACGTATGCACTTAATTTCCTCCATTCATTTGCATACTGGACCATTTCTATGCTTTTCATTATATATATTCATTATATATATGTATGTATATTCAGCTATATTTGTGGTGGAATGCTTGAGGAACCCTTGTCTGAAGTCTTGAGTAAGGGGAGGGGGAAGACAAGGCATGTGATGAAAGAGGAAGTAGAATTATGACTTCCTGTGGGGGAGAAGCAGCATCCTCTTAGTACATGAAGTTCAACTAGTGACTGTGGTGTGAGTCATCACTAAGAAAAAAAAAAGGAAAACCACAACAAAAATATTTAGACAAAGTTATTTTTAACTTGTCAAATGTCAGACCTACAGAAAGTAGGTAAAAATAATGTTATCATATACCAATCATCACAATTGAAATAATTTTGCTGTGTAGACCTCAACTTCAGTGGGCTGAGAAATAATAAATTTTAGTGACATGTTCTTTCTTGCTTCTTTCCTCCATGCCAAGACTAACCAGTATTCTGAAATTGGTTGTTTGACTTACTGAGCTATGCTTTTGCACTTTCACTGAAAGTGCAAAGGCATTGTTGTAGATAGATATTATTTTTCCCTTTAACATGCTGCATAGAAAAACATATTTGTGTAATTTAGCCATTCTTTTTATATCAAATCAGACTTATTTTGAATTTTTCAGTCTCTATATGTTTCTGTAATAAATACCTTACTTAGGGTAGTAAATAATAATGCATAACTTTTTATCTTTAAGCTATTTCCGTGAGAGAAGAACTGTTACTTCCCCACCTGGAAAACCTGTGACACTGAAAAGTGAGTATAAATAAATTAGTTCCTACTCATTTGGTAGCCTTAAAAATATGTTAAAATTGTGGTTGAGAAAGGCAGCCCACTAGTGAAATAGGAAATAATCTAACTCTGTGCCAGTGTTCAGAGTACTTCAAAAGTGCTAAAGGTAAGTGAACAAAAGATATTAATATATACCCAGACACCTGGAAATTTGTGCATGCTTTTTGAAAAAGAATTTTTAGGCAAGTTTCACTTACCATTAGTTAAAATTGAAGGCATTTAACTAAAATAAATGGTTGTAGACATCTGAGATGTATGGAAAGTGCATTTTCCCATGGTAACAGGAAAGAGCTGACATTATTGCTGTGGTAAATGGGTCTGTGGGAGAGCTTTTCTTTCTGTTGGAAAATTCTGCTTATACAAGGTGAGAGACAATGTTTGTGACAATAACAGGGCAAATGATTGACAATCTCTGTCTGCCTTTGGAAAAAATTTGCCCTAATAGAAATGTGAGTAGTATGAATTCCTTCTTGGAGATATAGTATAGTTCAAGGATGGTTGAAATTCTCCTAAAATAATGTCATTACAGTTATGTTATGTAGCATTGATAGATAACTAAATAGATTGTAAGATTTTAATCACTCTATGGTAGTGATCTGCTTGTAATTGTTTATTGAACAGTCTAGTTAAGATCTTTTCACATGGAATATTCTCTTATTTAGGAATCAGCATTTTGAATGACACATGGCAGGTTTTATTTCCTGTGGGCAATGTACTTGGTTATGTTAGTCTAGATCTTAAGTAATCACTGTGATAATTGAGAAGTGAGTGTTGGGGTGTGTGTGTGAAGGGATTAGTATGTAAGGAGTGACGTTTGTTAAGAGCACCATAATGGGAGAGTTGATTAGGGGGAAGTAAGAATTGTGAACAGAATTTTATATTCCCACCCAATAATGCTTAAGTTCAGATATTGCTGTAAAATATTTAAACACGTTTTAATTTCTTCTCTTCTCCCAACTATTGCATGTTACTCATCTTTTTCCATTCTCATTCTGTAATTTCCCCCACAAGATTCAAATGAGGAGAATTCATCTTCCATCTTTCCTTATGGAGAGACATTTCTCTTCCAAAATCTAGAAAATGCCAAGGTTAGTCTCATATGTTTTGTTTTATTTTTTCCATGATAAGTTCTTCACCCTACTGATTATATGTGCCTTTTTATTTTCTTATACCCTGTTTGAAGAATGCATTATTTTGAAGAATGAAATTTCTAGAGAATAAAATTATGGAAAAAACTGTATCTTTAAATATATATCATAAAACATTTTCATCTTAATTTTAGGTATGGGTTTTAAAATTTTGCCACAAGGTAAATTTACTGTTAGTAAGGAAAAGAAAAACCCACAAAAACTCCTCAGATTTTGCTTTGCTTTGTAATTGAATACATACTCATAGGTATGCTGACTTTTGATTATTTATATATTTTACTTAGTTTATTGGTCAGGATTTCTTTTGTAGTACTTTTCATCCTATCCTGCTTTATTTCTTGTTTTTGACAACAGAGAAGCTGAGAGAAATGTGTAGCAGGGGAGGTGTAAAAGTATATGAATTTGTTCTTATAGAACATTTTTGTCCTTAGTTTCCATGCTGAGGCATAATTCAAATATAATCAGAAAGATGCACCAGAAGGTTGCTGTTTAATGTAATCTCTCTAATTATATATTTTACTAATGAAAGTAGATATAAGCAATTGGACATTTAATTAGAATTAAAGTCAGATATTGTACATCCTTGTATAATATTACCATAATGAGACCATCTCTGAACCCAAAAGCAAAACATTAATTGTACACTGTTTTTAAACAGAAGAGATCTATAAGGAATGAATTTTGGACTAAAGAAAAAGAGGAAGCAACTATTCCAAGGAATTCTTTTTTAATCAGATCAAGGTATGATTTCATGTCTGAGGATGTTTCATTCATTAGAATAAATATTTTTAAATGTAAGCTATGGTTTACAATTTTATATTGTATTCCTAAGAAAATAGTTACCTGAATTAGTCCAAAGGTTTCTTTTGGACTTTTAATAAGCTAATTGTATGGGAGGTTATTTTGTTTTATTCTAATTCCAACCATTGCCCCCTTCTTAATATGGAAAATAAATGATCATTTACTGTCTGTCAAATATCACAAGTTATATTAATTTAAAGGCAAAAGAAAAGTGATCAAAGTACTGTTTAATTGTAGGACATTGCAAATGTAATCTGTACTTTCTGTTATAGTTTCGTTGTTGAGAAGAGACTTGATTACCCTGTTATTGTGTTGAACAAAATGAAGCAGAATTTGTAGGCACTGACTTAGATTTTGTTTTTTTCTTTGCCCTCAGTTTTATTGGTACTTCTTGGCATAGTGGAGCATTATTTCTATTTACCTTTTATTTTCTAAGAATTCATAGTTTTCAAAAATTTCTGGCATCCAGAAAGATGTAATTTGACTCCTTGGCATACCATTTCATCCACTGGAGAAAAAAACCAAAACTTCCTTTTTAGGAGTTTTGTTTTGCATAAGTTACTGAGTGAATTTATCCTGCCATTTCTTAAATCTATAGGAATGTGCTTAGCTAATGTGAGTACATCCTAATAATTATACTTTATGTACTGTTTGCTTTCTGAATATTTACTGACACTATATTTTTGGCTAGCAGTGTGAAATGTGTTTTTCTTCATTAGCCCTGAAACATAATACTGAATTTCTGAGCAATCAGACACAATCTGCATTTTATTACATTATGGTCGAACATGTAGTCCTTAAATTGCTTAAAAATGAGGATGGGAAGCTGATAATAATATCTACAAGCAGATAACCTAGTGTTATATAATGTTGCCCAGAGCTTAGAGGTTGAGTTGAATAACTGATTTGGGCTTCTGATATTTAAATTGAGATGTAAAAACTATTATCTCTGCTTACTACCTGCACCAAACTTGCAAAACCAAAAGGAACTAGGTTAAATTATACTTAAAAAATTAATGGTATTCAAATGTAGCACTTTGAGCCACAGTACCAGTTCTGGTTTTCTGCAGGTTAATTGGAGATAAGAGTTTTATAGACTTTCCCGGTCTGGATCTTAGCCTCCTGAGTAGCTAGGATTACAGGTGTGAACCACTGCCGCCTATTAAGAGTATTTCTTCTAATTTTTCTTGTTAAGTTTTGAAAATTATTAGATTGGGTAATTGAATGCTTAAGGCTTTTCTGACTTTTCGTTTCTATGGTTAGTTACTTCTAAGTAAAATAAACCCCCAAAACAAAAGTAAAGCAAAGAAATAGTATAATCTTAAGTCTCATCTAACATGTTAAAACTTGAATCCCATTTCTTTCTTTCTATTTAGCATCTATGATAATAGGAAGGAGAAAATCAGTGAAGACAAAGTAGAAGATATTTGGATACCTCGAGAGGATATAAATAATTTTCCAGGTGACTCTGCTTCTGAATCAGAATACTCAACAGTAGAAGAATGCTTTCAGAGCTTAAAAAGAAAAAATTCAAAGGCATCTAAGTCTAAGACCCCCAAACCACTAAATTCAGACCCTGTAAACAGGCACAGTTATCCTTTAAGCTCAACAAGTGGAAATGCTGAATCATCAACCATTTCCTCAAATGCCATCTCTCCTTATGCCTGCTTTTATGGGTCTTCTCCAATGAAGGTTAAAGCTGGATGGCTAGACAAGCTCTCTCCTCAAGGGTATGTATTTATTCGTCTTTGATTTCATAAGTATATTTTGAAAAGTTTCATTTGTCCATTTTATACCTGTTAGTGTTCTATATTTACCTTAACATACCCCTGCAACCTATCAATTTCTTAGGATGTTCAGCACACTTGTGCATATGCTGGCCTGTAGAAATAAGGGGGGTGTGCAGTGATGGGCTCATTAAGGTTCTAAATAACAAAACTGAAACTTACTGCTTTCCATCTAGGTTCCTAATGTTAGTCATTAGCCTCGCACCATTGTATTCTATCCTGTGTCCTAATTTACAACACAGAAAACAACACAGACTTGAATTAGTTTTAGTCCACACTGTGTGGATTTTGTTCATATCAAAACTGTTCTGTTTGCATATATGAGGCTATTGTAGTTAGACAAAAGTGAATCATTGTTAGATTGAGGGTCTTCACTGTTACTGATATTTGTGTGTTTCCCCAGGCTATTAAAAGTATTCCTTTAATATTTTAAAATAGATTTATTTCAGATGTTTAAGTAACTTATATCCGTTATGCACTGAACTGAGAAGTCTTGGGAGAGGGATTATATTTAATTAGAATTGTTTTCCAGAATCCTGTTCTTTGTTTTTTGGGGGTTTGTTTTGGTGTTGGTCCAGGGGTTTGAACTCAGTACCTGGGTGCTGCTCCTGAACTTCATTTTGTTCAAGGATAGGGCTCTGTCACTTCTGCCACACTTCCACTTCCAGCTTTTTGGTGGTTAAAGGGAAATAAGAATCTCATGGACTTTCCTGCCTGAACTAGCTTTGAATGATGATCCTCAGATCACAGCATCCTGAGTAGGTTGATATGATTTTAGGCATGAATCATAGGTACCACTCCTGGCATCCTAACTTAAAAAATGTTTAGTTGAAGTACTTACTCATAATGGTTCTCACAAATTATTATTTTGGCATTAAGCTGGTCATGTGCAAATTGCTGATTTGGTGACTACTTAGAATTTATTTGCTTTCTCTAGTATTTCCCTAAAAATGTACTTCCTTTGCCCAGAAATTTGTTTGAACGAAAATAATTGTAGAATTAAGGAGAAGAAGCATCTGATGGAAGCTGAATTATATTTCTTACCTATTAAAATTTTTATATATGTAAGGTGCAGGAATTACTTTTTAGAAATGTTAAATCTACAAGTTTTATGATTGCCAATTACATTGTTAATATTTCATATATAGATTGTATTCTTTTAAAAAATTCAGTTTTGAACACATTGAAGTACTGTACTCTTAGTTATCACTTATTTAGTGCCATTCCTTTTGTCTGCGGTTTGAGGACAAAGTAGTATTCTTTGTGCATTTCGTACTTTTATAAGTTGTCAGCATTATTGGCAAATGCTTATTTAAATATTAAAAGCATGAGTCAGCACTTGTATATTCACATTGGTGAAGACACAGTGAGCCTGAATGTTCTCAGAACTTCATTTCTTTATAGTTGAAGTGCTTAGAAAGCTACCATGGGTAGCTCCTAGAACCACAGGGAGAGTCAACAGACCCCTGTTACAGTGTCCAGAATCTGGGGTCTCCTGAGTGGAGAAAACGTGACCATTTTTGGCCACATCTGGGACAAATAGAACATTTTTCTCTCTTCTTTTTGGTCAGAACATTGATTTTATATCCTTTCTGGTTGGAACTTGCCTAAGGTTAGATGCTGTAATTTTTGTTAGATTTATATTTTTCTATTTTGAAGGAGATGATTGAGTTTTCTGACAGAAAGGTTTTGTTTTGAGTGCCAGTATATGAATAGAGGTAGAAAAGTAAACAAATGTTCTTAAAAATTTTTTTTCACTAAGAACTTTGAAAACTCTTTGATTACATTATTGTAGCTAGAGAGAAATGCGTATAATTAAAAGTATGTGTTTATTAGATTCTAAGTAGAATGTTGGTTCCTAGTTAGACTGTAGGGCCTATTTTAAGGGTTTTTAGGATGCTCATTAATTAGAAAAATTGAAGATGTCTCATTCCTTATGGAAAGTTTGCTGATCTTTAAAAATTCATGGCCCTATGGCTCCTTTATAGGATTCACTGATTGAGGTAGCATTTGGAATTCCATTATAGTGACCCCAGTAAATATTTTTATAAAGGGTCAAATAGTAAATATTTGAAGTTTTGCAGCCTAATGCTTTCTGTTTACAACTATTCGACTCAGTAGCTTTAGCATGAAAACAGCTATCAAAGAAGTATAAACCAACAAAAGGACTGAGTTCCTGCAAAACTTTATTTAAGAGTACATGTGGTGAACAAATTTGGTTCATAACCCATAAGCAAAGGCCAGATTAGACAGATTAATAAAACTCTTATTATATAACAGGTATATCTTATTATAAAACAAATATATCCATCTCCCTTAGGATCCAGATCTAAAAGTTTAATCTTGTTTTTATTTCAAATTTTTATTATCAAACTGATGTACAGAGAGGTTACAGTTTCATACGTTAGGCATTGGATACATTACTTGCACTGTTACCTCGTCCCTCATATCCCCTCCCCTCCCCCCTCCCCCTTTCCTTTTCCCCCCATGAGGTGTTCCATTTACTTAGACCATACAGTTTTGCAAGTATTGCTTTTGTAGTTGTTTTTCTTTTTTTTACCCTGAGTCTCTCAATTTTGGTATTCCCTTTCAATTTCCTAGTTCTAATACCAGTATACATGGTTTCCAATATACTCAGATAATGTTACAGAGACAGAGTAGGTACAACCACAGGAAGGTGATACAAGAACATCATCAATAATAGAAGCTATAGATACACATGGTACGTTGAAGGTAGTTACAACTGTGATATAACAATCGTTTCCATAACATGGAAATCATTTCACTTAGCATCATCTTATGTGTTCATGAGGGTATAGCTATTGGGCTCTTGTGATCCTCTGCTGTAACTTGCCTAAACCTGTACTAAGTACTCCCAATAAGGGAGACCATAGAGTCCATGTTTCTTTGGGTCTGGCTCACTTCGCTTAGTATAATTTTTTCCAAGTCCTTCCATTTCCTTACAAATGGGGCAATGTCATTCTTTCTGATAGAGGCATAAAATTCCATTGTGTATATGTACCACATTTTCCTGATCCATTCGTCTACGGAGGGGCATCTGGGTTGCTTCTAGATTCTAGCTATGACAAATTGTGCAATTGTTGTGCTGGTGGCTTTACTGTGACTTTATTTGTGGTCTTTTGGATAGATACCCAAAAGTGGGGCTGCTGGGTCATAGGGGAGTTCTATATTTAGCCTTCTGAGGAATCTGCATACTGCTTGCCAGAGTGGCTGAACCAGTTTACATTCCCACCAACAATGAAGTAGGGTTCCTTTTTGGCCACATCCCCTCCAACAATTGTTATTGTTAGTTTTCTTGATATATGACATTCTTACCGGGGTAAGATGGAATCTCAATGTTGTTTTGATTTGCATTTCTTTTATGGCCAGTGATGTAGAGCACTTTTTCGTATGTCTTTTGGCCATTCTAATTCCTCATCAGAGAAGTCTCTTTGTAAGTCTTTAGCCCACTTGATGAGGGGGCTATTGGTTCTTTGCGGTTTTATTTTGGAGGAAGGTAATTTTTTTAGTTCTGCATATATTTTAGATATGAGGCCTTTGTTCGTTGAATGTCCAGTAAAGATCTTCTCCCAATCCGTGGGCTTTCTGTTTATCTTGCGAGCTCTGTCCTTTGCCATGCAGAAGCTCTGCAGTTTGATGCAGTCCTATTTGTCCAGCCTTTCTTTGATTTGTATCCTTTCAAGGTCTTTGTTAAGGAAGTTCCGTCCTGCGACACGGAGCCCAAGTGTTTCTCCTACTCCTTCCTTTAGTGTTTTCAGGGAATCTGTTTTGATTTAGAAGTCTTTAATCCATTTGGAGTTGATTTTGGTGCAAGGTGATATATAAGGATCTAGTTTTAGTTTGTTGCATGTGTTGAACCAGCTTTGCCAGCACCATTTGTTAAAGAGGCTATCTTTCTTCCAAGCCATTGTTTTAGCTCCTTTATCAAAGATTAAGTAAGCATAGTTCTGTGGGTTCATTTCTGGGTCTTCAATTCTGTTGCATTGGTCTTCAGGTCTATTCCGGTGCCAATACCAAGCTGTTTTTATTACTGTAGCTTTATAATACAGCTTGAAGTTGGGTATTGTAATTCCTCCAGCACTGTTCTTCTGCTTAGGAGTGTTTTTGCTATTCTAGGTCTTTTATTGTTCCATGAATTTCTGTATTTTTCCTCTATTTCATTAAAAATGGTGTTGTTATATTAATGAGTATTGCATTGAATTTGTAGATAGCCTTTTGCAATATTGCCATTTTGATTATATTAATCCTCCCAATCCAGGAGCATGGGAGGTTTTTCCATTTCCTTAGTTCTGACTTAATTTCGTTTTTCAAGCTTTTAAAGTTCTCCTCAAAGAGGTCTTTCACTTCTTTGGTTAAGGTTATTGCTAGGTATTTTATGTTTTGGGGGGCTATTGCAAAAGGAGTTGCTTTCCTGATTTCCACCTCGGTCTTCAGGTCGTTAGCATAGAGAAAGGCTGTTGATTTTTGAGGGTTTATTTTATATCCTGCAACTTTGCCAAAGTTTTGGATCAGCTCTAGTAGCTTGGGGGTAGAGTCTATGGGATTCTTTAGGTATAGGATCATGTCATCTGCGAAGAGAGAAAGTTTAACTTCATCTTTTCCTATTTGGATCCCCTTTATATTTTCTTCTTGCCTAATTACTCTGGCTAGGAATTCTAGTACTATGTTGAAGAGCATGGGAGAGAGTGGACATCCCTGCCTTGTTCCTGATTTTAAAGGGAATGGCTTTAATTTTTCACCATTTAGAGTTATACTTGCTGTTGGTTTGTCATAAACTGCCTTGATTATATTCAAGAATGTTCCCTGGAATCCCAGTTTTTCCAGGGCTTTTAGCATAAATGGGTGCTGGATTTTGTCAAACACTTTTTCTGCATCCAGAGATAAAGCCATGTGGTTCTTTACCTTGCTCCGGTTGATGTGGTGGATTATATTAATTGACTTGCGTATATTAAACCAACTTTGCATCCCTGGGATGAATCAAGTTTGATCATGGTGTATGATTTTTTTGATGACCTGTTGAAGTCGATTGGCCAGAATTTTGTTGAGAATTTTTGCGTCTATGTTCATCAGGGAAATTGGTCTATAGTCTTCATTCCATGATGAGTCCCTGCCTGGTTTTGTGATGAGGGTTATGCTGGCTTCATAGAATGAGTCTGGTAGTGAATGTTCTCTTTCAATTTCATTGAAGAGTTTGAGAAAAATTGGTGTGAGTTCTGTTTTGAAGGCCTTGTATAATTCTGCAGTGAATCCGTCTGGACCTGGGCTTTTCTTGGATGGGAGATCATTTATTGCCGTTTCTATTTCAATACTGGATATGGGTCTCTTTAGAAGGTTTAAATCTTCTTGGTTGAGTTTGGGGTTATGAACTTTTTCTAGGAAATCAACCATTTCTTCCAAGTTCTCAAATTTGTTGGCATAAAGGTTTGCAAAATAGTCCCTTATTATTTTCTGAATTTCGGTTACTTCTGTGGTGATATTACCTGTTTCTTTTCTTATCTTGTTTAATTGAGTGTGCTGCCTTCGTTTTTTGGTCAGGTTTGCCAGGGGTCTGTCTATCTTGTTTTTTCAAAGAACTAACTCTTTGTTTTGTTGATTCTTCTCGATAGTTTTTTTTGTCTGTAATTGATTTAATTCTGATTTGATTTTAATTATTTGCTTCCTTCTATTGACTTGGGGTTTGGCTTGTTGTTCTCTTTCGAGGAGATTAAGGTGCTTCCTTAAATTATTGAGTTGCTGTTTCTCCAATTTGTTGGTGTATGCGCTCAGAGATAGAAATTTTCCTCTGAGTA
This sequence comes from Perognathus longimembris pacificus, assembly GCF_023159225.1. Classification (NCBI taxonomy): domain Eukaryota; kingdom Metazoa; phylum Chordata; class Mammalia; order Rodentia; family Heteromyidae; genus Perognathus; species Perognathus longimembris. Next base: position 38,986,513 of record NC_063176.1, read on the forward strand.
CTGCCTTTGCTGTGTCCCAAAGGAGCTGGTACTTTGTGTCCTCATCTTGGTTGAATTCCATAAACATTTGAATATCCGTTTTAATTTCTTCGATGACCCACTGATGGTTCAGCAGTGTGTTGTTTAGTCTCCATGAATTGTAGCAATTTCTGTGGTGGCTGTTTGAGTTGAGCTCTAATTTTATTCCATTGTGGTCTGAGAGTATGCAGGGAATGGTTTTGATACTTTTGAATTTGTACAGATTTTCTTTGTGTCCTAAGATGTGATCTATTTTGGAGAATGTTCCATGTGCTGCAGAGAAGAATGTGTATTCTGTTGTTGCTGGGTGGAATATTCTGTAGATGTCAGTTAAGTCTAATTGGTCTATGAAATTATTTAGTTCTGTGGTTTCTTTGTTCAGTTTTTGGCGTGTTGATCTGTCCAGAGGTGATAGTGGAGTGTTAAAGTCCTCAACTATCAATGTGTTTGGGTCTATGAGTGTTTTTAGAGTCAGTAGTGTTTGTTTGATGAAGGTGTGTGCTCCTGCATTTGGAGTGTAGATATTTAGCATGGTTCTATCTTCTGTAGGAGAGATCCCTTTACTAGTATGTAGTAACCTTCTTCGTTTCTTTCTGCCTTTTTTTAATTTGAAGTCAATTTTGTCTGATACTAGGATTGCAACTCCAGCCTGCTTATTGGGGCCATTTGCTTGATAGATTTGATTCCATCTAAAAGTTTAATCTGATGAATAACAAAATAATAAACCATTTTCTATAATCCCATTAAGCACAAAAATAATTTAAAAAGGAAGTCTTTTTGCAAGTGAACTTGCAGTGCCTTCAACTTAAAATGCTATCAAGACTTCATTCATTTGCTGTGTATCTCAAACCTGCTATCTCTCAGTACTTCTTTTCCTCACATAAAAGTATAAGGTCATGATTAAAACCTCTTAAGTGGGAACACTTGGAAAGGAGGTAACTTTGAGCCTGGCACTTAATTGGTGTTCAGTACACTCAGTTTTCTTTCTCTTCACAAAACACTTTTATTGCAAGTGACCTTTGATAATGTTACTTGAAAGAGTCTTAGTTCTGACTTTGGCAGAACAACTTAAATTTGGTAATTTTTATTGTTAGTAAAGCACATAGTGCCTAATACATAGTGTATTAAAAATGGCGACTTCCCTTCCCTTTCATCTTCTTTATAGTTACCTTCAGCTTTGTCATTTATTTGTGGATTTAATTGAATTTACTTTTAATTTAGTGCTGGAGATTGACCTATGGGCCTTACTCATGCTAAGCTGGCACTCTTCTGCTGAAATACAAATTTCACCTATATATTTCTTTTTTTTGTTTTTGTTTTGTTTTTTTGGCCAGTCCTGGGTTTGGACTCAGGGCCTGAGCACTGTCCCTGGCTTGTTTTTGCTCAAGGCTAGCACTCTGCCACTTGAGCCACAGCGCCACTTCTGGCCATTTTCTGTATATGTGGTGCTGGAATTGAACCTAGGACCTCCTGTATACGAGGCGAGCACTCTTGCCACTAGGCCATATCCCCAGCCCTATATTTCTTTTTTTTTAACTTTTCAGTTAATTATAGGTGCACTAGTATGGAGATTGTATTAATTTTTGTCTCTGTCTTCTTTCCTTCCAGTGTAAACCCATTTCTTTTAATATGGTTATTTGAGATATTTGGATTGTATTTGTTTGTTAAGTTTTGTACTCTGATGATTGTAAATGCTATTGTCACACAGCTGTGTTTCCTAATCTACCTTTGTATGCTTTCCAGTATTTGGTATATGTTTTTGAATCATGTAATATAGTACAATTAGATTTGCTTTCATTTACAACTTCTATTTTTCCTTGGAGTTAAAAAAATCACTGATTTTTGTTGCTGTTCTTATGGTTATTGGCTTAATCTTTTTTATGTGCTTGTTTGTTTATCTAGAAATTCATCTTGGAAGTATAAATCTCTTAAGTAACCAGAGGTATAGACTTGTGAGTTTCATCATGCACAGCCTCCTAAGAGGAATCATTAATTAGTCTGGTTGTTCCCACTCCTATTGCACGATAGTCACCCTGCTTTCCTCATTACTGTCTGGGGATTTTCTATTTCTCACTCTGTGTTTTTATTTTCTGAGCTCTCATGCCATTATCTCTCTATTCCCATCCCATCCTTCTTTGGGTAAAGCACAGCTTAAATTTTCCAGAGAAAATACAGTAGATAAGATACACACACAGCGCGCAGATGTATTGACAATTATTCATATTTGACAACTCTTCATCAAATCAGCAGTTCATGGTTCTAGATCTGAAATTTTTACTTAATTTTGTTTGTTTCATTTTATTTATTTATTTTGGTACCACTAGGGTTTCACTTCTCGGGGTCTTGCACATGCTTGGCTGGCTCATGGCTGGCTGCTGGAACTGTAGCACATGGGCCACACTTCTACTTTTGCCTCTATTGCTGATTAATTGAAGGAGAAAAATGTCTCTTGAACTTGTTTGTTCAAGCTAGCTTTGAGCCTCAGTCATCAGATCTAAGCCTCATGAGTAGCTGGGATTGCAAATATGCATCACTGGTGCTTGGCTTCCTTAAAGTTTTCAACGAGAGTTCCTGGTCCTTCTTTCCAGATCTGTAAATGTTCTTACTGTCGTTTCTGTGGATCAGTACTTGTTTGAAGGTATTTCTTTATATTTTGCGGAGTTGTGGAGGTAACTGTAGACACTTAGTTGATTGCCTTCACTTTGGATCTGGTTCATGTTAGATGCTTTTCCTAGCAGATGGCTCCACAGAAGAAAGAGACATAAATCAACATTGATTTCTGTACACCGCATTCAGTACCTGGTAAGCTGTATGTGAGATTTAAAATAAAAAATAGCAGTTGCATCTGAAGCTTCAGGCTGCACTTCAAATCCTGACATCTGCAACAGCATGGGTGGACCTGGAGGATGCTGTGCTAAGTGAGATAAGCGGGCAGAGCATAGTTGACCTCATAGAAGAGATAGTAGACTTGTGGTTATCTGAGGAAGGGGAGAGCAGGAGCAATGGGGAGAGCTTCAGGCACATGCTATCATTTGGAGGCATGAGTTCTGGTGTTTGGTGTCATGGCAATCTCAGTAAAAAATGAACAGCAAGGCATTATGTATCTTAGAACAGACAAATTTGAATGCACCAGAAAAAAATAAGTTTAAGGTAATCATATGCTAATTACCCCGAGATGATTCCCTAATACACACACACACACACACACACACACACACACACACACACACACACAAATCAAAACATCACATCATACTTACTATGTACAAATAGCAGATATTAACTGAAAAATAAAAAGAATACTAAAACTAAGTAAAATTTGATTTTATTACTGGCTACCAATAGCCTTATGAAGTCCTTGGAACTTGGTGTTAAATACTCCTGTCCTGCCTCATTTAAAGGGTTTAAAGCTGGGTTTGAAGAGAAGTTAAATTTTGTGCTTGTTTTGTCACTCAGCTCATTTAGTTATTGGCAATCACTATAGGCATTTGCTACAAACCAGAGTTCAGTAAAATGCTGCCATTTCACTGAAATACTAGTCTGTTTCCTTGCTCTTGACTCCATCTAAATGATTTCTAGTGTAGCATCATTTAGTAGCTTCAGACTTCAGAAAGTAATAAGAAACTGCATTAAAGTGGTTAAAAATCATTGTATTTTATCAAATTAATGAAAATTATTAAATTTTATTAAAGTAATTTTAAATTTATTAAAAATGATTAGTAGGTAAAAAAGTAAAAATCTAAAGTTTTTGAGATTGTAGTCAGGGTAGTTAAAATTGCAAAATATGCTAGCATCCTTTAGGATTATGCAAATAAGGAAGATAAATATGGTATAGCATGTTGTTTATCCCCTTTTTTTCTAAGGTTATTTAGAATAACTGAGAAATACATATCTGATATCATATATACCACCATGAGTAGAAGAAACTATTAATTTGAAATAGTACCTTTAAGGTTCATTCCTGGTGGGGGGTTTCAGAGGTGACAGTTTAGTGGCCTCTGTCACCTTAAATTAAAATGAACTTCTAGCATGCTTGTTGGGGTTTTTGATGTTTTGAAATTTAAGAATATAGTCTTTAAAAAGACAACAACAGCTGGTGGTCCTTGGGAATGAAATCAAACCAGAGTATCTGTGTATAAGCACGCCATAAATACAAATGTAATTGCTGTGTGTACACTGTTGTTAAAAAGAGGTTTTTAAGATACACATTTTGAGGCAACAAAACTGACATCAGGTGGTGAGGCTGTTTTTATAAAAGCAGTTGAAATTTTACACCGCCTGCCCTACCACAGCTCCAGGGAAGAGTTTGTAGAAATCCGTTCAATAATACTACACAAGCCTTATAAATTATTCTTAAAAAGCTTCTTAAAGAAATGTTTCCCTTCAGAATCCTAAACACAAAATAAGATAAAGCCCAGGCTAATGTGTTTTTCTGTCTATCTTACTTTTTCTTGTTCCTGCAGGAATTCTAAAACGGTGTGCCAAATTGAACTCACCTATAAAACGTGTGGAGGTCAAAAGTTATTATTACCTAAAGGCATTTCCAGGATGCTTTGCCATTCAGTAAACTGGAATCTTTCTGGTGTGGTGAAGTGGCTTCCTTCACTTAACACCCCAGTAACCCCTCTACTTGTTCTGTATCATTGGGGAATTTATGCAAACAACCAGTGGCTCTGGTCTTCCATCAGGAAAGTCGAGGATACTCTATTTCTTGTCTCTGATTATTGTATGGAGGATTAAGTGAGTTACTGTTTGTACGTGGTTTGTCACAAAGCCTGTAATAAAGTACAGTGTATTATGTGTTTATGATTTTTTATTGGCAAATATAGTTCTTTATTGATTTTGAAGCATTGAAGTTCTTTTAATGCTGTCATCATTGTTATTTCAGGTTGAATTTGTATCACATTATTGCAGGATAACATAGGCTTAGTGGCTCTGCCTTTTGTATTTTGTCTTTTTGGGTTTTAGACATTCATAGATCAAATTAATCAGATCAGTAAAACTCACCAGTGGAAACTTTAAAAGTATTCTAACAATCCCCAATAGCATGTGTCTTAATCATACTAATTCCACTGGGATTAGTTGCCTAATACTTAAGACGTGGGTATTGATTAAGGAGAGAAACATTTGTCCCTGACATAGAATAATTCTTAAGAGTTTAGTGCTCTACCCATATTTATTAATCCAAATGAAAGTTTTCTTTTTCTTTGATTGAGGGTGCCACCACATAGCCTTAACTGACCGAGACCTAACTATATAGTCCACCCGCTCTGGGAAATCTCTGTTTTCCTGCCTCACCAAGAACACCTTGGAGAGTGCTGGGCTTACTGCATCTGCCAGTGTACCTGCCTAAAATGGCTTGAGGTTTTATACTGGAATCTTGAAGGTCTTCAAAACATTATGTAGTAGACATTTTGATTCATTTGTAGGGTCCACAATGTGAACTCTAAGTCCAATGATAGGGCGGGAAATAATACTGCAGGAAAGGATAAATGAGTCTAAGTTCCTGTTTTTAAAGGACCAATTATTATAATTCAGTTTTAATGTTCATATATAGCAAATAGTTAATTGAATGTTGACACATTTAATGAGCAATATAGATTACACATTGTTTATATAAATTAAAGTTAAGAGACATTTAAAGGTGATTACTATTATATTAAATAGGGAAGTATTAAATGCATGTTATATACAAAAATACTGTGTAACAAACATATGTTTAGGTGGGGACAAATGTATACATTGTAAAATGATAATATCAACCAAAATAATTATGACACCTGTTAAAAATATGGTCATTACACTATACATTGCATTTTCAAAATTACTTCCTTTCACTGAAAATTTGTCTTTTTAACTAACACCATTTATACGTGGAAGGTTAAAATATCAAACTTGTGAAAATATTGTAGAATTATAATTACCAGAAGCAGAGTAGTAGAAGTATTAGGGTTATGGTGGTTAAATACTTTAAATATAAAATATTTTAAAATTTTTACCTTACATGTAATAATGAGTTTTAGAACTTTCTAGAATAGACTATTATTTTCCCCTTATAATAACAATCTAGATTCTTAAAACTTTTATTCTGTTTTAGTAGAAACCCTGATCTTTAGTATTTGAAAGTAAGTAAAAAATGAATCAAGGATTAAGTGTTATGAGCATTATTTTTATTCTATATTTATAACATATAAAATGCAATATGCACTTTCTACTCGAATCCTTTCGTTCACTAGATATCTACTTAGCATATTTTATATACTTGAAACCAGTGATAGTTACTTCATATAAACATTAATGCTATCTACTCTCAAGCATCTCAGATCTAGTATGGGACATGAATAAAACAAAACTATATAATTATGTTTTGGTTTGTTTGATTAATGTGAAGGAATGGAACAAGAGAATAAGGATCTGTGTGGTCTTTGGAGGAAATGACCTTTATGCTGAGAACTTGAGGATAGAAAGGATCCTGTTATGTCAGGAGCTAGAGAGAACTTTCTAAGGGGGCAGAAAATGGCATATGAGATGGCTATGTTGCAAGGAAAGGTCTAAGGACAGCATGTGACCTGAAGGTGTTGTCTGCAGAGTTTGATGACTGGATGTATGAATTTCAGAAGTGATATTTTGGTATAGGATTGCAAAAAAATCTCTCAGTACAGAATGGTGCATCTTTGCTCTGCTATATTGTTATACCATGTGCTTCCTGTTCTATTTCTCCCCTCTCTCTACTTTCCCACTGCCTCACTCTATATCTCCGTGTCTTTGCTCTCTATTTAAATCTCAGTCCTACTATGCTGACTAGGCTGGCTTCACTCTCATCCTCCTTCTGCCTTTGCCTCCCTAATGCTGGGATTATAAGTGTTCACAACTACCATGCCTTGATCTCATTGCTTTTCTGAATGAGATGAGATTTGTCATCTTTAGTTGCTCTGTCCTTGATGAAGAGAGAGATTTAATCATTAAAAAAAAAAGCTTAAAATCAGTGAACGCATCTAATGGTGAGCTGGCATTGAGAAAATTCAGATGGTTGTGACTGTTTTTCAGGGCTTGAGATTCATAGATTTTCTGGTTTTCTTTGGCTTTTTCAAACAGGCAAGAGTGGGCTTGTGTTTAGCGGTACAGTGCCTGAGAGGGAGATGTGGCTTGTCAGATGGAAGCGTCTTTGGTCTCTATGCGTAGAAATGGCTTCTTTCTTCCATCCTCATTACCAGTAGACATAATTACTAGCTCTTAGAGGATGCCTTGGACCTCACAAGTGCTTATGTAAATTGTGGTAGAATTCTACAGAGCTCTAGGACTCCAAGTAGATGCAATTATTCTTGAATAAGGCATATTAAAGTAGTTTCTAAACAGTTTTTATTTGGCACTTAGATCAAGCTTGAATTTAATTCTGAGTTCTTCATAGTTTTCCTCAACCATTATTCTAAAAGATTAAATAGAAGGGCTCCATATTAGAGGCTTACTTTTCTATGGTCCTTGCCATCGTTTGAAAAGGATGGTACATACTCATATTAATTATTTATTTAACAGTTTTATTTTTTAGATTTGTTACTGTCAATTGTTGCTCAAAAAAAGAGATTGAAGCCCTCTTGTACTCAGCCCTTGTAAAGAATGAGGAGGAGTGACAGAATGATAGTGAGCAAGTGAACATATGTTATTGTGTTAAGTGCTAGGAGGTAAAGGAAGGGGCTTTGAGACAGCGCAGCTTTGTGATCAGTTTTGGATTGGGTCATCAGGAAAGTAGTTGCTGTGTTTGTGGTTTGGGTATAATCCTGAAAGATAAGAAGTTAATTGAGAGAAGATGGGGGACATATGAAACATACTTATGGCCTCTTCCTCCCTTTACAAATGATGATTATTTTTAATTTAAAATGGGATATTCTATGTGCTCTGGAGCCCATAACTTTCTACCTTATGTCGCACAGCCTGGGTGGGTCCCCAACCAAAATCTTGATTTACTAAATTATAGTTGGTATTGTGTAAGAAAGGACTTGCCTGCTTTTTATGTGTGGCAGAGATAAACATGAAATGAGTGCAGAGTGATCATTGGCATATTCAGTATATAATTATTGTGTGTTTGCTTAATACTTGATTTCTTTACCTTTTAACTTTTGATGCTGAGAATCTGAAGAAGTGAAAGCCAGTGTATCTAATGTTGTGGCAGTGTGAAGGCGAGACATTGCACATAGGCCTAGAGAAGTTTTAAGAAATAGGAAGATAAGGGAAGAGGCCTGGGTAGCAGTCTGGTTAGATGATGTTACTGTCCTTTAGTGTTCTTTTAACTTCATAACTAATTCAGTGCTTCTATGTGTACTGAGAAACTTCAGAAATGTTCTCCATTTGACATGATTCAGGCACTTATATTCTTATATTTGCTGACATGTTGTGGGTGGCTTACAGGTGTAACTAGGGAAGTTGCCAGAAGCCAAAACTCTTCAAAAGCACGGAAGTTCTCTTTCCGTTTTCAAATCTTTGAAAAGCCACAGGAAGTTAAAAATCAACTCTTTCAGTGTGTTAGAAAACTGAAAAAGGATAAGGTAAATTTGGTTAGTGTTTACCTATTTGTTTAGAAGTGACTTTTTAAAGAGTTTGGTTTAAAGAAGCAGCTAGTTTTTAGGTGTTAATATCTATTAAAAGCTGGAAGTATCCAGAAGATGCTGGTCCAGATCAAAAGCCATATTGAGAATAGGATTTCAAAATCTGTGCATTGAATCAAAACAACATTGAGATTCCATCTCACCCCAGTAAGAATGTCATATATCAAGAAAACTAACAATAACAGTTGTTGGAGGGGATGTGGCCAAAAGGGAACCCTACTTCATTGTTGGTGGGAATGTAAACTGGTTCAGCCACTCTGGCAAGCAGTATGGAGATTCCTCAGAAGGCTAAATGTAGAACTCCCCTATGACCCAGCAACCCCACTTTTGGGTATTTATCCAAAAAACTACAAACAAAATCAAAGTAAAGCCACCAGCACAACAATGTTCATTGCAGCACAATTTGTCATAGCGAGAATCTGGAAGTAACCCAGATGCCCCTCCGTAGACGAATGGATCAGGAAAATGTGGTACATATACACAATGGAATTTTATGCCTCTATCAGAAAGAATGACATTGTCCCATTTGTAAGGAAATGGAAGGACTTGGAAAAAGTTATACTAAGTGAAGTGAGCCAGACCCAAAGAAACATGGACTCTATGGTCTCCCTTATAGGGAATAATTAGCACAGGTTTAGGCAAGTCACAACAGAGGATCACAAGAACCCAATAGCTATACCCTTATGATCCCATAAGATGATGCTAAGTGAAATGAACTCCATTTTATGAAAATGATTGTTATATCAGAGTTGTAACTACTTTCAACATCCCATGTGTATCTGTAGTTTCTACTATTGATGATGTTCGTGTATCACCTTCTTGTGATTGTATCTACACTATCTCTGTAATCTTATCTGAGTGTATGGGAAACAGTGTGTACTGGTATTAGAATTAGGAAATTCAAAGGGAATACCAAAATTGAGAGACAAAGGGTAAAATACGAGAAACAACAACAAAAGCAATACTTGCAAAACTGTTTGGTGTAAGTGAACTGAACACCTCAGAGGGGGACAGGGGGAGGGGGGAGGGGGGTATGAGGGACAAGGTAACAAACAGTACAAGAAATGTATCCAATGCCTAACGTGTGAAACTGTAACCTCTCTGTACATCAGTTTTATAATAAAAACTTAAAAAAAAATCTGTGCATTGTCCGACTAAGGGGGGAGTAAAGCAAAACAAAGACAAGCCTAAGTAGAAGAGGCTCAACATTCTTCTCTTAGAAAGTCAGAAAAACTGTGTTTTATTTTTTAAGCAAAAATGGGATATGATTATATGATAGTAAAAATCTTAAATTGAATGTAGTTTCATATAGTCCCTTTTCAAGAAAAAGTAAAACAGTACCACTACATTTTGAGTGATTATACATGTTTATATTTTGACAGGGCTTTTGTAGCTTATAATAATCAAAATTATTTATGTCCATAAATCCAATGAACAAAACATACGAGTTCAGAAAAGATATCATTCATGCACGAAAGCAAAAGTCAAGGTGAATTAAAATATGTATAGAAGCTTAATGAGGGATGGAAATTTTATGTTATGTCTTCATTTAAGTACTTTCTCCATTGCTGGAATATGAGTTCAATGATAGGGTTTGTGATGCATTCTGTTTTGTATTACACCACACATTCACGTTTAACAGCATTTTTAATAGTATCATTATTTTAGATATCTTAGTCAACAGACTAGAAACTTTATATATAGTTAATTTCTTATGTACAAGCAACAGATGGGAAGTATGCATCATTATTACATTACAAATGCACTTAAAATCCAAGTTAATGGTACTTGAATAGCAATTTCATCTCTTTGACAGAAAACGCATGTTTCAGAAGAGATGGGTGAAATTCGATGGCCTTACCATTTCTTATTTCAATAATGAAAGGGTAAGTACAATTTACAGTTTTCAAAAATGCCTTTTAATATCCTAAGAGTACTTCAGGGAACTAAGCAAATGGTTTGGTTTTTAAAAATAGAAGGTAGATTATCAGGATGAAGAGAATTTGCATATGATAAATTCACTCTTCATAATTTCACTTTTCATTTTTTAAGCCTGCATATCTTACAATTATGTATGGCATATCTTGGAAACCATAGGAAATGCTTTGAGTGATATAAAGATGAATCAAAAATTGCTTTTGTCACGGGGAAGCATAAGGAATGTTTACAAGTCAGTTCTAAATAGAAAGTGGCAAAGTAGGGAGGGGTTGATTGCAGAGTAAATCTGTAAGTGAGAAGAATCTCACTGCATTCAATTTGATTTCCCTTGCTATGAGCCTCCAAGAGCCAGGATATTTGTATATCCAGAAACTGTAGAGCACAGGACTTAATAACAAAGAACAATGAAAAGCTCATATGGGAAAGTATGAACCATACATAGTATTGATTTTATATATATATATATTATACACACATATATTCATTTTATAGACTAGGCTACATGAAATAGATCATTGGAGATAAATGTGAGGAGGTTGTTTACAATTAGAGGTAATAAAATTTATTAGGCTAGAGTTATTGCATTATGTTGATTTCATCTTAATGACATGGTAGAGTTCTAAAGATGTACTTTTGTAGATAATGTCCTCATTCTTAGGAGCTGTACACTGAAGGACGTAGATGGTAGTGTCGTTAGATCTGCCAATGCCTTTCACATACTGTTATTAATATTTTCAAATGTGTACATTTATTGCATATATGCATAAATTAGTTTTGGGGATGTATAGCCATCCTTCTATATCCTCAGGCTGTATATTGATATTGATTCATTGAACTATGGATCAAATATATTCAGAAAAAAATGGCACCTGTAATGACCATGCACAGATGTTATTATCCTCTTACTATTACTTTATTGATCCAGTTACTATTTCCATAACATTTCAAGTGTACAGGGTTAAATAAATAACCTAGAGATGATTTAAAGCATACAGGAGGTAGCATATAGGTTAATATAAATGCTATACTGTTTTAAGGAACTTAAGCAACCATGGATTTTGGTGCCTGAAGTATTTCTGGAACCAGCTCCCCCATAGGTTAAAGAGACAACTGTAATTATTGTCAAATCTATGTATCTCTCTCTCTCTATATATATATATATATATAAATCTATGTATCTATATATATTATACATAGCCATGTGTCATTTAGATTATAAATAATATGCATCTGCTGTTACATTACCCTTTTAACTTTTCTATATTTGCAAATGCCCTTAATAAACATTGGGAAAAATAAATATATCATATTTTAGTTAACCAGAAGTAGGTATGTTTTACCTTGGCTTTAAATATTCTCTTTACAACTCAAGATTTAGTCACATTATCATTATGGTTCATGGTCTACTATTGTTTTCTTGGTTATTTCTATTTCCACTGTATTGTTAGTGGCTTCTGTGGCTTGAACAGTGATTTCATGTACTGCTGTTTTAGTTCCATAAGGCAGAAGAGTACATGCTTTTCTATAGAAAATGACCTACGATAGCATGTCCTATGCGGCATACTGTAAGTCTAAGAGTAATAGAAGGTTTAAATGATTGCTAATGTGATTAAATGAAATAGGTTTAGACAAACCTGTTTGAGAATTGTGATATGGGGGGATGAACGTTTTTAAAATCTGGTTTACCGCTTTCGATGCTATATCGAATTTGCTCATCTATTTGAATGTGGATGTCTCTTCTGTGCCAAGGATGAATGCAATATAGCCTGTGTCTGACAGGATCAGACTGCTACTTTTTCTTTATACCTGTGTCTTTTTCCTGGTTTGATTGAGATGAAGAAAACTGTTGGAGAGAGAGAGACAGCCTTCCATGCCATAAGGTGATATTGATGATGGTATCCTTATTCCCAAATAAGAGAGAATATCTCATTTCTGTGTCCAGTGGACACAGTTTTTCTGCATCTGTCTGCATTCTGTGTGGACAGTTTTTCTGCATCTGTTTGTCCTTTCGGAGCAATGCAAAGATGGGGGCTTCTCATATTTGTAGATACTGGTGTAATAAAAACAGTACAGTGGTGGTTTTGAAGCTAATTTTAAAAGTTTATATTTAAATGAGTGGTTACAATCCCTTAGACTAATCTTTATTTTTCAGGTATTTAAATTGTGGCTTCTTATGGAACTCATCCACGTACTGTCCAGGAGATTGTTTTCACTCTAACAAAACATAAATACACTGGGGTGGGTGTTTCCTACCAGGAAGCAGTTTCTATCATTATCCTCACGGTCAAAGACATGCTCTAGTGTAGTCACAGCTATTATTTTGTCTGGCTATGTAATTTTCGCTAGTATGTGAACAGAGCAGTTGGGTCTTTTATGGTCTAAATGTGCACTTGGAGGTAGTGTGCAAAGATGTGCCTCTCCTTCATTTTCTTCCACTTTCCTGAATGTTGTCCAATCATGTCTCCATAAAGATTTCTTCATTTTATCACAGAAAATGGCATCATCCCCAAGGCCTTAATACCTTTATCCCCTGCTAAGAAATCTAACTCACCCACATTCCCACTCAGCTGTGAGCAGAATTGCCCTGTGGTCTTTTCATTGTCTGAAAGTGGTAGATAAATGACAGATTTGACCCAGATATCTGTGTGCAGTGGCTCAAGGGATGCCTTAACATTTCTTTCCTTAAGGAACATTTCACACTCTGAAAAATGTAGGCATTTGAGCCTGTTGTCATTTGAGTATATTTTTTCCCCTCTCCAGTGTCTTTACCTTGGGTTGTTACAAGAAAAATATAAAATTAATGCTACAGTATTGAAAAATATAGCAAGATTTGTCTTGGGATCTCATGATAGATTATAAATGAGCAGAACGAAAGGCTACAGTGTCCTGAGGTTAAATTGACATCATTTTTAAATTGTTAAATATATTTTGATCTTGTCTAAGGATTTATTTTTCCCTGTTGCTCTAAAAGAAGCTCTTAGCTGTTAAATAATGTTGTTAAAGGTGTATAGGTTATTATATGTTTTTAAATCTCCTTCAAGAAATCTAATAAGAAGAGAATATTCATGTATTAATATTTCTTTCTGAATGGTGCTGTTCGATTTTTCTTCACTGAAAAATGGGTTAAAGGTAACATTGAACGAATAATTATCTGAACAGGATAACTCTAATATAAGCTCCTCTAATTCTTATCCAGAGAGGAGTTTGGGAACAGATTACCTAAAGGTTCAAATGTAAATATTTTTGACACTACAAACCTCTTAGCAGAGAAGTCCTTAAATGTCCCCTGGCATGCTGGGCCTTTCCACATATCACTAGGCTATTTGACAATGCGGAGACCCGTCCACACTCTGGAGCACTATTGGCTTGACATTACCACTTGAATTTATTTGCCCTTTTTTTTTTTTTTTGCCAGTCCTTGGGCTTGAACTCTGGGCCTGAGCACTGTCCCAGGCTTCTTTTTGCTCAAGGCTAGCACTCTGCCACTTGAGCCACAGCACCACTTCGGGCTTTTTCTGTTTATGTAGTGCTGAGGAATTGAAACTAGGGCTTCATACATGCTAGGCAAGCAACCTATCGCTAAGATACATACCCAGCCCCCTGGAATGCTTTTATATATTTAGTACTTCTCCTCTCCAGTTACTTTGGACACTAGTGACTTGCTCTTAATGGGGGATAATGCTACCTAACATATATAATATTGTGGAACAAAGTAGAATGAACTCTTTCAGGAAATGTCCACACTTTTCTTTTGATATCCAAGACCTTTTGTATGTTCTCAGCTTCATCCGGTTGGACTCTCTGTTGTTTGTTTGCCAAGTTCCTACATCATTTCATTCTTTATACCCTGTTGTTCAGGCTTTTTATATTCTCCACTCACTCATCAATAAGCTCAAAGTTGAGAGTGTTTTATTCATAGTAAAAATGTCACTGTTGTAAAAACACTGTGCCTCTTTTAAGTGAATTGAGAATTTTTGTCTTTCTTTGTCTTAACACATCCCTTAATTTGAATTCAGACTTAAACTTTTTTCTTATTAAATGTCTGGTTTTACCTTTTGTGTTTCTTGAATGTTTCAAGACCCTCTGAATTTTCTAACACAGGGCCTATTAAATATTATACCTTTAGTAAACAGTTCAAATTGTGGGGTGGTAGTCATACCAATTGGCTTTAGTAGCATCCAGGAAGAGAAAACATTAACAGAATCTTAAGACTGACTTGCTTAAGCAAAACATAATATGTGTTAGCCTATTCTAAGCAGCCAGATCCATCACTTTTAGTATATATTTATTATCTCTAGGTGTTTTTACAAAGGAGTACAGAGAAATTTATGAACACAGTACATATTGATCAGTGCCTTCTCTTTCATCGTTCTCCCTCATTCTTCCCAAACTCACTTCTTCCCTTAATTTTCAGAATTTTGTGGATATGCATTGTATTTCATGGCTATATTATCCCTTTTCAGATTCATCTTTTTAAGTTATACTTTTTTATTCATTGGGTGAAATTATTTGTTGGGAATTAGTAGGCTACATTGATTTAAAAAATCCAGCAGTTTTTGCTGGGTATTTTTTGTGCTCACAATAAAGTTGAAGCAGCTTTGAAATCCGGTTACAGTACCGGCTATGGCCAGCAGATGCCTGCAAACACCAAGAAATCATTCTGACCAGACAGTTTCAAAAAGCATGCTCCTGCTGGAGCTGTCTCATTTTGGCCAAGTAAGACTGTGTTAAAATCTATCTTTTAATTCCAGATGAAGATAAAATTGAATAGGCATTTCTTCTAATAGAAAGAGATATTAATAGTTTTCTTTCTGGGGTATAAACACAGTGTATCTGTATGTCATTTTAAAATTAAGATGGAAATCATTAACAAGAAACAGTTGTAATGACTGTGTCAACCTTTTTTTTTTAATAAGATCAGAACAATTTCAGTTTAATGTGCCATTATCTTTTTCTCTAACCAATATAGGAGATGTATTCAAAGGGAATTATTCCCATCTCTGCCGTTTCTACAGTACGAGTTCAAGGAGACAATAAATTTGAAGTTGTTACAACACAAAGAACTTTTGTTTTCAGAGTAGAAAAAGAAGGTAAGATTATTTCTTTTCCTTATAAAAGTACAGACATTAATTTCTCATGAGATTAATATGCCAGGAAAAAATATATAAATGTGAAGAAGCTAAATATATTAGAGTAATTTCCATTTTAAAGTTAATTTAGAATGCATGATGGTTAGCCCTGAATAAATTGAGTTGCTCTTTCTTGTCTGATCTGATCACTATTCTTTATGCAAAACATAGGTAGTGAGGAACTATTAACTGTGGGGTCCTAAGTGATAGGTGTACAGTAGTGAAAATCTGTAGCCTGTATTCCAGAATCATATTTAGATCTTTAACTGATATCTCAACATGTGTGTTTCATAGAATCTTAAACATCAGATGTCCAAGATGTTATTTCTTTTTCCCCTTTATTTTCAAAGTGAAGTACAGAGGGGTTACAGTTTCATATGTAAGGCAGTGAGGACATTTCTTATCCAACTTGTTACCTCCTCCCTCATTTTTCCGCCGCCTTCCCCCTTGTCGTTTCCCTCTCCCCCACATGAGTTGTACAGTTGGTTTATACCATATAGTTTTGTAAGCATTGCTTTTGGAATGGTTTGTATTTTTATCAATTGTCTCTCAATATTGGTATTCCCTTTGCCTTCCCTAGTTCGAATACATGTATATACAGCATCCAGGGTACTCAGATGAGATACCGTGATAGTGGGCATATAACCACGGGAAGGGAATATGAGAGAAACAAAACAAAACAAAACAAAACAGTGGCATGTTGAAAATAATTACAGTGATATAACACTTGTTTCCATCCAAGTTGTTATTTCTATCCACTCCACCAAACCTACTTTCCCTTTGATTTTTCCTCCTCACAATAGATGGAAGATCGAGGTGCTTAGGCTGTGAGCTGGTTGTTCACCCTAAATATTTCCATCGGTTCATATCTCAAATCCAGTCAATCTTTGTCAGTGAACTAAAAAAATATGCCCAGATCCTGTCCAGTTCTCAACATCTTCCTGGCTGACTGTGCTACAAGCCATCACTCCTGTCTGAATTGTATTCATCACTGCCCTTTGATTGACTACAGTCATACTGTCAGTACACCTGTCAAAAGAATCATTCAGCAAGAAAGATCTTGTCAGTCCATTTCAGAGCTTCCACTGTCTCTCCATCTATTTTTTATTTCACTTTTAAAATTTATATCATATATATATATATATATATTTAGTTATTGTTAAGGCAATGTCTCAAGGGCTTACGGTTACTTGATCCAGGTAATTAGTATATTTGTTCTTGATAAATGTCACCCTTTCCTTGCTTTCTTCCAGTTTTCCCCTCCTGTCTCCAACCACAAGTTTGTTTTTTTTTTTCAAAATTTTATTATCAAACTGATGTACAGAGAGGTTAAGTTTCCATACGTTAGGCATTGGATACATTTCTTGTACTGTTTGTTACCTTGTCCCTCATACCCCCCTCTCCCTCCCCCTTTCCCTTCCCACTCCCCCCCAGAGGTGTTCAGTTCACTTACACCAAACAGTTTTGCAAGTATTGCTTTTGTAGTTGTTTGTCTTTTTTTGCCCTGTGTCTGTCAAATTTGGTATTCCCTTTCAATTTCCTACTTCCAATACCAGTATACACGGTTTCCAATAAACTCAGATAAGATTACAGAGATAGTGTAGGTACAACCACAGGAAGGTGATACGGGAATATCATCAATAATAGAGGCTATAGTTACATATGGCACGTTGAAAGTAGTTACAACTGTGATATAACAATCGTTTCCATAACATGGAGTTCATTTTACTTAGCATCATCTTATGTGTTCATAAGGGTATAGCTATTGGGCTCTTGTGATGCTCAGCTATGACTTGCCTAAACCTGTACTAATTATTCCCAATAAGGGAGACCATAGAGTCCATGTTTCTTTGGGTCTGGCTCACTTCACTTAGGATAACTTTTTCCAAGTCCTTCCATTTCCTTACAAATGGGACAATGTCATTCTTTCTGATAGAGGCATAAAATTCCATTGTGTATATGTACCACATTTTCCTGATCCATTCGTCTATGGAGGGGCATCTGGGTTGCTTCCAGATTCTAGCTATGACAAATTGTGCAATTGTTGTGCTGGTGGCTTTACTGTGACTTTATTTGTGGTCTTTTGGATAGATACCCAAAAGTGGGGCTGCTGGGTCATAGGGGAGTTCTATATTTAGCCTTCTGAGGAATCTCCATACTGCTTGCCAGAGTGGCTGAACCAGTTTACATTCCCACCAACAATGAAGTAGGGTTCCCTTTTGGCCACATCCCCTCCAACAATTGTTGTTGTTAGTTTTCTTGATATATGACATTCTTACTGGGTGAGATGGAATCTCAATGTTGTTTTGATTTGCATTTCTTTTATGGCCAGTGATGTAGAGCATTTTTTCATATGTCTCTTGGCCATTCTCATTTCCTCATCAGTGAAGTCTCTTTGTAAGTCTTTAGCCCACTTGATGAGGGGGCTATTTGTTCTTTGCAGTTTTGTTTTGGAAGAAGGTAATTTTTTTAGTTCTGTATATATTTTAGAGATGAGGCCTTTGTCTGTTGAATGTCCGGTAAAGATCTTCTCCCAGTCTGTGGGCTTTCTGTTTATCTTGTGAGCTATGTCCTTTGCCATGCAGAAGTTCTGCAGTTTGATGCAGTCCCATTTGTCCAACCTTTCTTTGATTTGTATCCTTTCTGGGTCTTTGTTAAGGAAGTTCCGTCCTGTGCCACGGAGCCCAAGTGTTTCTCCTACTCCTTCCTTTAGTGTTTCAGGGTGTCTGTTTTGATTTCAAGGCCTTTAATCCATTTGGAATTGATTTTGGTGCAGGGTGACATATAAGGATGTAGTTTTAGTTTGTTGCATGTGTTGAGCCAGTTTTGCCAGCACCACTTGTTAAAGAGGCTATCTTTCTTCCATACTATTGTTTTAGCTCCTTTATCAAAGATTAAGTAGGCATAGTTCTGTGGGTTTAATTCTGGGTCTTCAATTCTGTTCCATTGGTCTTCAGGCCTGTTCCGGTGCCAATACCAAGCTGTTTTTATTACTATAGCTTTATAATACAGCTTGAAGTTGGGTATTGTAATTCCTCCAGCACTGTTTTTTCTGCTTAGGATTGTTTTTGCTATTATAGGTCTTTTATTGTTCCATATGAATTTCTGGATTGCTTCCTCTATTTCATTAAAGAATGGTGTTGGGATATTAATGGGTATTGCATTGAATTTGTAGATAGCCTTTGGCAATATTGCCATTTTGATTATATTAATCCTCCCAATCCAGGAGCATGGGAGGTTTTTCCATTTCCTTAGTTCTGACTTAATTTCGTTTTTCAAGCTTTTAAAGTTCTCTTCAAAGAGGTCTTTCACTTCTTTGGTTAAGGTTATTGCTAGGTATTTTATGTTTTGGGGGGCTATTGCAAAAGGAGTTGCTTTCCTGATTTCAGCCTCGGTCTTCAGATCGTTAGCATAGAGAAAGGTCGTTGATTTTTGAAGGTTTATTTTATATCCTGCAACTTTGCCAAAGTTTTGGATCAGCTCTAGTAGCATGGGGGTAGAGTCTATGGGATTCCTTAGGTATAGGATCATGTCATCTGCGAAGAGAGAAAGTTTAACTTCATCTTTTCCTATTTGGATCCCCTTTATCTTCTCTTCTTGCCTAATTGCTCTGGCTAGGAATTCTAGTACTATGTTGAAGAGCAGGGGAGAGAGTGGGCATCCTGCCTTGTTCCTGATTTTAAAGGGAATGGCTTTAGTTTTTGAACATTTAGAGTTATGCTTGCTGTTGGTTTGTCATAAACTGCCTTGATTATATTCAGGAATGTTCCCTGGAATCCCAGTTTTTCCAGGGCTTTTAGCATAAATGGGTGCTGGATTTTATCGAACTCTTTTTCCGCATCCAGAGATAAAACCATGTGGTTCTTTACCTTTCTCTGGTTGATGTGTCCAACCACAAGTTTTATAGTTCATTTTCCATTCCATACCATGTCTGGCGAGTACTAGTGTTGTTACCTTTTGTCCCACCTTTTCTGTGCCCCTTTTTCTCTCCCCCAAAACATAGTACTTACAAACAAGACTGTAAACTTACACACAAGACAAAAGGTAAAAGACACAGAAACAGTGTCAAAGAAAAATATTCTCTTGTTGCCATTTCTTGGAGTTCATTTTGATAAATATTATTTTATATTATCATATGCACGTAGTTATTGAGCCGTTGTGATCCCCTCCTAAAAATATCCTCCTTTGGTGACTCGGGGTCTGGGTTCTGTCCCTGGGTACTTTGTGCTCAAGGCCAGTGCTTTATGTCTTGAGCCACAGCTCTACTTCCCAGTCTTTTCCATCTAGGTGCTTATGCTAGGTTACTGAAGAATTGAGGCAGTTTTGTTGATTAATTAGATTCTCTCACCTTCCTTGGCCAAATCATTACACCAAATAAACAATTATTCTAAGTGATTTATTACTACTTTTATGAAAATGCACCACATATCGTCAGAACTGATTTAATATATTGATTCTGTGAGTTGTTTTGTTTTCACTGTCAATTGTCTTAATCTTTTTTTTTTTTTTGCCAGTCCTGTGGCTTGAACCCAGGGCATGAGCACTGTCCCTGGCTTCTTTTTGCTCAAGGCTAGCACTGTGCCCACTTGAGCCACAGTGCCACTTCTGGCCATTTTCTATATAGGTGGTGCTGAGAAATCGAACCCAGAGCTTCATGTATACAAGGCAAGCACTCTTGCCACAGGGCCATATTCCCAGCCCAATTGTCCTAATCTTTAACTTAATGTGTGTTTCCTGTCAATTATCTTTAGCTTAAATATCCTAATCATGTTTCTTCCTTGTTAATAATCCTTGTAGTAAAAAATGGAATTCCTTAAACAGGAAGTGCAGATTCTCTAGGGCCATTTCCTATTATTTCCTTGTGTGTTCAAAACTATGTATGACTATCTAAGTTAGCCCCTCTGGGCAGATGTTGGTTTTTCCTGCCTGTTGGTTCCTGTTCATGTTTTGTCCTTGTTCAAACCCTGATCTGATTTTCTCTCTCCCAAACTCAAACTCTATTTTTCCCTTTTGGATTGCTCTTCATTTTAGAGACCTATCACAATTGCCCTGCCCACCACCACCACCACACATACATTTTCCCCAAGGTGTCAAAAACACTGTGCCCAAGTTAATACACTGGGTAGTTCTAAGTGTTCCAATTTTAATACTAGTTGCTGTATGACTTTCAGCAAATCACTTACCCCAACTGATTTTGACTCATATATGATTTGATAGTGTCCACAATTATTCTCGTCTATGTTCCACTATGTGTCCACATCTAACTTAATAGTGTCATTGTTGTTTGGGGACTCGATAGATTTCTTATACTACATGATACCAGCGTGTTGTACATAATTGAAGGTCTCTTAGCATTTGTTGGAGTGGTAGTACCAAGTTTCAATTTACTGATTGGAATGTGTTATTGCTGTGAGAGTGGAAAAGAAGACTGAATATCATGGAAGTAAAGGACTTTATTAGTTTTGCTGTTATTGTTGTTTGCCAGTCCTGGGGCTTGAACTCAGGGCCTGCACACTGTCACTGGCTTCTTTTTGCTCAAGACTCGCACTCTACCACTTGAGCTACAGCGTCACTTCTGGCTTTTTCTGTATACATGGTGCCAAGGAATCAAACCCAGGGCTTCATGTATGCGAGGCAAGCATTCAAACACAAGGCCATATACCAGCCCGACTTTCTGAGTTTTTGAGTGACTGAATTGCCATAGGCAATCTATTAATTGTGGAACAGCAATATTATTTTCATGTATTACAAAGAGTGTGTACATCACTTTTGCATAGCTGTGACTGAATACTTGACCAAAACAAGGTAAGATTTCTTTTGCCTCACAATTAAGAGGTTTCAGTGTATGATCATTTGGCCCCATGGTGGGCAGAGAAGTTTTTTGTTTTTTTTTTTAACGTCCTTGTTAGCAGGAAGTGTATGTGTGGAGACAGAGAGAGAGAGAGAGAGAGAGAGAGAGAGAGAGAGAGAGAGAGAGAAAGAGAGAGAGACAGAGAGCAAGCTCGAGCTCAGAGACTTATTGATATCACCTCATACTTCACCAAGGTAGGCCAAAAGTTTCATAACTTCCCAGAATAGTGCCACTAACTGGGGACCACCAATTTAAATTAAGAACCTGTGGGGGACATTTCATGTTTGAATAAGAGCAGAGTGAAAATTCCATCTTTTCTTTTCTGGTAAAGAGTTGAGCCATTATTCTGCTTGCAACAGCATTTAGAATGTGTTTGTGGAAAAGAATCTGTGAATTATCTGTTTTAAAGCAAGCAAAGCCCTTGTTGATGTTTCTGTGCTGAATAAATTAAGTATAGATTTATTGATTTTCTTCTATTTTCCAGAGGAGAGAAATGACTGGATCAGCATATTACTAAATGCACTGAAATCACAGTCTCTTACTTCCCAGTCTCAAGTTGCTGTTGTACCTGAGAAATGCGGATATCTTGAACTAAGAGGATATAAAGCTAAAATTTTTACTGCATTAAAGGGAAGTAGTGTGTGGCTTTGCAAAAATGAACAGGTAAGATCTCTATTACATGATTAATAAGTGCTAGTCTGTTTGTAATAACAAATTTTTGTTACAGTTACTATGGTTCTTATTAATAGAGTCTTGCTTTTGCCTGAGTAATTAGGTGTAACAGAGTGGTTGGGTTTTCTGCTTCAGAAAAATCTGTCAAAATTTGAGTCTGGATATTACCATTTATAAGGGACTGAAGAGATAGAATAGTTGGAAATATTTTGAAGTGTATTTCTAAGTTTAAATAACATAAAATACATGAAAGAATAATTAAGAACCAATTAACCATTGCAGCTGCTGAAGAAATAGGCATATTTCTGCACCTGTTAAGCTTCTTATGTTTTTGTGATAGAAAATTGTAGATTAACAACAGGTAGCATATTTTCTTGAGTTTACAAGATTTTTATTGATCTGTTTTTGTTTCTTTGAGCATATGTGCTGCTTGTGGGGAAACTGCTTTACTGAAGACAAGTGATCTCTTTATTTATGTATATGTATGTATATGTGTATATATACATACATATATATACAAACTCATATACAGACATACACATATACATTCACATAGCACATATATAAAAATAACATTGAATTATTGGTTATTTTGATTCATATGAACTACTCAGTGGAAAATGTATTTTTCAAGAGACTTATGGCAATATAAAGTTTTCCCAAGCTGGGAATATGGCCTAGTGGTAAAGTGTTCGTCTTGTATACATGAAGCCCTGGATTCGATTCCCCAGCACCACATATATAGAAAAAGTCAGAAGTGGCACTGTGGCTCAAATGGTAGAGTGCTAGTTTAGCAAAAAGAAGCCAGGGACCAGTGCTCAGGCCTTGAGTTCAAGCCCCAAGACTGGCAAAACCAAAACAAAACCAAAACAAAACAAGTTTTGTCAAGTCCTATTTTCTTTATTTGATTTTATTGATTATTTTCTTTAATTATTTTTGGGCAACAGTATGTAAAGAATTCTTATTTCTTTTTGGGTTTGTCTTCTTAATCTTTAGTATTAAGTGCTTAGTAATTATTGGTGCAATTAAACTGCATGGTTTAGATGTTTGATCTAACACAAACTCATGATTCATTATAATGGGTTTGATAAGGTATTGTAAAATTCTATTTTCATAATAGAAAAACAAGATTAGCACCTCAAAAAACACTACACACAGTATTTGGGAAAAAATTAACTAAAGATTTTTATTCAAGATATCTTCTGAACTTTAGTGTGAAATTCTTCATTAAATATTTTTGGATAAGATTTCTTAGCCAATTAACTATAGAAGACATCATTGAGCAGTGTCAACATGCTAATAGTGTGGATAGTTAGCATATTCCTAAAAAAGAATACTGATGTGCAGCTTATTAACATGTGTAGACTGAAAAGCTTTCAATCTGTGAAGGTAGGTGATTAAAATTTTTCTTATTGGAATGCAGGTTGCAGATACATAATTTACATGTAGCTTTGTAGAAATTTCTCTGTCAAGCCGAGGTTTTAATCTTTTACTTGCAATGAGTTGTGTTGCTCAGTTGAGTTAATCTTATTCTCTGGTAGTAAGACTAATATATTCAACATTTAGTTCACATTTTCTAGTTAGGAAATTACCTGGTTATATGAAATTAGTTCCAGGTATCATGGCAAATGATTTTTAAATACTTCTTTTGAGCCTTCCCTAGAAAAACATAAAGAAGACATACTCATGTGTTTTGTACAGACAAGGAAAGTTAAGATTAGTTTTCTAGGGAATATAGTTCATCATGCAATGTTTAACTCAAAAGCCATACATTAAAGTTTTAAAGAATTTTAATGCTCATACTATGGTTGAACTTAGGGATTGGGAGCTATCCTTGAGCTTTTTTAATTGAAGACTAGTGCTCTACCACTTGAGCTACAGACCCACTTTTTTCTTTTACTTTTCTTTTCTTTCTTTCTTTTTTTTTGCTGGTTAATTGAAGATAAAAGAGCCTCATAGACTCTCCTGTGTGGGTGGGCTTTCAATTGTGATCCTCATATCAGAGCCTCCTGAATAGCTAGGATTACAGGAGTCAGCCACTGGCACCTGGCTTATTCTTTTATATCATTTTGAAACATTGATTTTACTGGCCATACAAATTAATAATATGAAGGTAATGAAAGTAAAGGAATTGACTTATACCACTCTAACATAGGAATTACCTTCAGTTTCCATTTCCTTAATATACACCTCATTTTACTAATTTACTTTGCCCATTCCTTCAGTGAGTAGTAAACATACAGTGGAGAGAGTTGGAAGGGTAGCATTATAGCCTATATTGAAAATTACTAAGGAGTACAATCATTTTATGAAATGCTGATTGGAATGGGAGGTTATAGTTAGAAGTTGCCACTCTTGATCTGCTAACCAACTGGCTCAAGTAATTAAGTGTATCTCTGTAGATTTAAATAGTGTCATGTGAAGAAGGGATACAGGGCATTACGGCCATTATAGCTGCATGCAGAACTTTTAGATTTCTGGACTTATTACAGACCAATTGACTGAGAAGTTTTGGGAATGAGGTGTTGGAATCAGCATTCATGAAAAACACCACAGCTGTTTCAGAGATATGTGGTTTTATGAAAGCCACAATCCAGCAATACTGTTACTTACTGAATACTAGGAAACGTACATATAAATAGGTAAATGGAAAGTTAAGACAATTGGTGTTAAGACAAGTGGTGTGGTTGTGAGGGAACTCAGTTGTGAGAAACAGAGAAGCCACATTTTGAGAGATGCAATCAGGAGTCTTTATTGGAGAGTTGGTGACTGAAAGTGGGCCTGTGTCACAAAGAGCTACAGCCCTTTGGATATACTTAATACTGGACCATGCGAGCAAGAGAGGACAGAAAGAAAGAAAGAACCCCCCAAACAATACCAACAAATTAGATCGACCCCAATGGAGAGCTGAAGTGGGATGTTGAAAAAAATAAAAAAGATAGCAAGCACAGAAACAGGAGACATGGCACAATAGAGCCTTTACTGGGCCTAAATAGGATCAGGCCAAGGGGTAGGGTCACAGGATGCTCAAGAGTTTATGACACAGGACTGGCAGGTCCAGTAACCCATTGTCCAAGTTTCTGCCCCTGACTCTAGGAATGCAGGTGTGCCCATCACTTGGCTAGGTGGGACTTCCTTGCCTCGACCAAGCAGACAAAATGGGCCAGTTAAACCCAATACCTCTTCACCCACCACGTGGCCAAGACGGTGTTGGTCAGATCTCTCATTCCTACTTCAGTAGTTCATTCTTAAATTTTGATACTTTAGTACCAGAAAGTTGTACGTAATTCAAAACTAATCTATAATTGAGTGTTGGCTTTGTTTTCTTGCTAAAACCTTCAGTAATTTTTTTTGTAAGGTTTAAGATGTTAATCACAGTTTTGTCTTTACTGTTTAGTACTTTCCTCTCAACATACGTTTTTATTATAAGCATAGGCTTTTCTTTTGGAGAATTTTTTAAAAGCTCCATTTGCAAAGTCAATCAAGAAAATGAATTGGGATACTTTTAATTTCCTATTTTTAAAATAAATTCCTTTTACTTTGTGTGGCTGGAAATGTATGCTGTTCTTAAAGATTACTGTTGATCATTTCTAGAGCGTTTCCTCCTCGGTTGCCAGCTGATGTTTTTAAGGTGTGAAGCATTCCTACAAACATATTTTCTGTTTCTTTTATTGTGATTTCTCTTAATACTTAACCAAGAATGAAGTTAACAAAACTTTTAAGCGATGATTATAATTCATGCTTTTACATTTTTTTGCAGAAGTGGTATGAACATGATAAAGGATAACCTGTCTGCATATGTTCTGGCTGGCATTTCACCAATTGTTCTTAATTCCTTGAGTAATCTCATCACCCTGCATTTAACATAGGCTTTTGGTTTTTCCTAGGTCCCTTCAAAGATTCTCTTTTTTTCATCCATTTTATTCTTTTTCCTTCATTAATATTTGTGGGCAGCTGTTGGCTGCATTTCAGAAATACTCGAGGGAATATTTTATGAGGAATTGACATAGAGGTAATTTTAGTTCTGGTATCCAGATAGACTTTTCTATGAAAATTTAGAAGTATTTATTAGTTAGACACTAAACACTAAATAGTGTAAGAGGCTATTATTTTTACCTAATTACATTGTTGTAAAACACTGTGTTGTCCTTACCCATAAATTAAATGTTATCTTTCACACAATTAGCACCTTATCAAACTCTACCTGAGTCATTTGTATACATTTTTTCAGTTCTTCTCCTGTGTACATTTTTTGTGCTTAAAATGAGTTGTTATGTCAGTTCCTCTATATTATTCTTTCAAAGATATACAAAATGAATAAATGAATTGCCTATGTGTTTTAGTATGTTTTGGGGTCTACTCATTCATTTAACAAATGGTTAACAGGCAGCTACTTGTTTCCAGTGGCTAGGCACAAAAGGCTAGTGCTACCCTACTTTCACCCACTAGAAGCAAGTGGAATCTCACTTTCTGATGAAAGAAGGACAGAAGTTAATACATTAGCTTTCTGATAGGCTTCCATATGTAGCTTTCCCTTCCTTTTTGGTGTTTTTTTTTTTTTAACAAGAAATCATATCTCTCCTAGGAGTTGTTTACAAACAAGATACTGTTAGCTGTGTGATTGGTATCAGTTAAATCTTAACCTTAGAACTACAGCTATAATTTTTATATTCTTCAAGTAATTGTGAGAGCATGTAAGTATTTTCTTTGTTGTTATGTCCTCATGAGTTCCAGGCAAGAGCCTCGTACTTGGTAAATTTAGAATGGACTTACTGATAATGGTAATTTACCACTTTTTTTCTCAAACTGGAGAGAGGACTAAAAAATGCTTTTCCTTATAAACATTTTCCACAGTGATTTATTTCTTTGTTGTCTTATTCATTCCCATTATTGTGTGTGTGTGTGTGTGTGTGTGTGCACACATGTATATGCGTGTGTGCTCATGTGTGCATGTTTCCTGGCTTTATACTTAGGAAAGTTCTTTCACTTGGCTGGCTCACTGCTGGTATTCTCCTAGAGCTATGCCTCTAGCCCAGCTGTTTGCTGGATAGTTGCAGATAAGAGTCTAGTTCAAAACTGGTTTTGAACTAGAATCCTCAGATCTCAGCCTCTCCTGTAGCTTGGATTACAGTCATCAGCCATTGGCATCTGGATCCATTACTTACTAGACTTTAACTTTCTAATCTTTATGAGATTTCTGCAATTTTTCTGATTAATTTTGGTTACCTTCCATATAAGTTTTAATTTTCATTGGGTAGAAATTTTGTTGATTTAAGTAAGTTATTTTTAAGCAGTTCAGAGCTTACAGATTTTCTGTACTCTGGACCAATTATTTTTAAACTTGTTTAACTTGATATAGATGCAGTATGTAAGCCTGTAGTTTTAAAATTTAAGTGAGATAATTGAATATGAACATACTTTGTAACATATGCATAAGTATATTACTATATAATTATTGTTATATACATGGTATCTCTTGGTTGAAATTTCTGCAGACAGATAGGAGGTAGGTTTAAGTGAATTGTTTCCATTTCTATTTGTTATGCTTCTCTGATAGCCTGTCTCCCAGCTTTTCCTGATGAGTTTTAAAAATATCTTGCTAGTATTAGTGAATTCATTTCCACCAGATGTCTTGTCTTGCTTGGTGGGTTTTGGGTATCCATTTGATGATAATTGTGGCATTGAGGTTTTAACTACATAAACTCACTTGATTGAGCATTCCCAAATCAGTGTGTAACAAGAGAGTCATTCCCCCCCCCCCCACTCCCCCAACATAACATTCCCTGGTGTTCTGGCATGGGAAAGCAGCTCTAATAGAATTTAAATAGGCCCCACAGGGCTAAGGGTTGTGTGGCACAGAAAGAGGCTGCAGGATGTAGGTGGTGGCCTCAGACTCTCTGGGTTCTGTATCTGGCCAAGCTCTGCATCTGGTGTTTCCCAGGAATGCAATGCCAATGTCCTACAATGCCACATCTGTTTTCAACAAATGTTGAAGCACTGAATTCTTCAGTTCCTGGCAGAAAAACCTAGCATCCAGTATTTCCAAAAATAAGTTGGAGATTTCAGCAGATTTGGGGGTGGGGGGTGGTGGTGGTGAACAAACTCTCTTAATTTTCCTTTCTAGGAATCTAAGTTTTCCTTTTGCTCTTTCAACTGTGTAGTCTTCAAATGTAGTTTTAACCATGTACCAATGGTATGAATTCTACTAGTAAGTGATTTTTAGTACTTGGTAAATATTTACTATAGTCTCTATCTGAATCTTCAGTGTATGAAATTACTGGTAATTTCCATTTCATATATAATCACGGAATAAAATCACATGATTTTAAATGAAATGGAAGTAATTTCATTGGTGATGAATTCTGAATTTACAGCCTGAAAATGAAATGGTTGTCAAGCCCTTGTACTACTTCATTTAATTTTTATAACAATTTCATTGTAGATAGGTTGTTATTTTATTTTCATCAATGAGGAGATTGAGGTCAGGCTTAAGCAAATAGCTTACCAGTAGTCAGGTAGCTAGGGAGTGGCTCAGCTACCATTTCCCCAGGTCTGGCTTTCAGTGCCGACTTGGGCATCTCCATGGTTGCTCTGGCCAGGCCTGCTAAGTCATGCTTGAGGGTTGTTGCTCATTTTGGTATTCATGCTTTTTGTGAATCCTACATTCTGTCTCAAAAATTAAATGTAAAATATTGCTTACACTACAATCTCATTCTTTACATTTTTAGAATCACATAATCCTCCTAGCTGAATGTATGTGTGCCATGTGTGCCATGGCAGATATTTCTGTCATCCCTATTTTGTGAACAGTGACCTATAGCCAGTGAGATACACTTAATATGAAACTATTCTGAGGCTTGTTCTTTGAGTAGTACACCATTTTTGGTGAAGGCTTCTTCCTTTATTTTGGGTATGTTGCACTCAGTGCTAACCCTAAAAGTACGCCTTTTCTTTCATCCTATGCATTTCAAATTTATCTTAAACTTTCATGCAAAATTCTAGCATGTTTCCAATGCTCATTAAGCAATAAATACTGCTTTTTTCAGGGCTAATTTTCCCATTTAAAATGGCAATAACTGTTCTGCTTACTTCACAGAAATATTCAGAAAAAAAACAGATGTGAGTTTATAAATGTTTGTGTAAACTACAAATAGATATCAAAACAATTATAGAGTCTAATGAGGATAGTTTTAAAGCTTCTGCACCTTGATATAGGATTTGGCACCCAGGATAGATAGCATCCTGATATCCATTGTGTTCTGGACCAGCTTACATTTAATCAGCAGTCTTCATGATTTCAAAGAGAAAGTCTATCGTATGCTTTTACTTTTCAACCCAAAGAAAGCAGAGAGAAGTTTTTACATCCTGATATTTAAATATTCCAGACTCATACTGTCTAAATTCTAAAAGTAGTTTTGCTGTCTGGTTCAGTGTTTATTCTGGTTGCAGTTTTGTTTTTCTAAAGTGAAGATTCTTAGGCTCTCCTCTGGAGTTCATGGACTCAAACCTCAGAGCGGTAGATGGCAATAGATAATTACAATAAACATGTAGGCATGAGAAATGCTCTGAATAGGTACTAAATTATATTAAAAAATGGCCAGATCTTACAAAAATATTTTAGTGGAAAATACAGGTCTTTCCTATTTTAATAGCTCTCAAATGCATTGACATTTATTTTGTTACACTGGTGCATAATTTACAGTTAATTTGTGCTGGTGAACCATATGACTAGAAAGTACTCAGAACCATATGACTGGAAAGCAATTGATAAATTGGTTACAACTTTTCCAGCTACGAAATCATCTTGGCATTACTTGGGAGGAATTTGGAGTGTTGAGCAGACCTTCTTTTTATCAGAAATTACAGCTTTAGATTTAGACGTTTCATACCTTGTTAAAGATGAGAGACTGTCTAGTTAGGCAAGAACCTTGATGACACTCATCAGTTTCCATCAAAGGTTGTCATTCTCACCATCTGCTGGTCTGATCGTCAGAGAATTATATGCCTCTGCCCTTAGTAACATACAGTACATGCAGGTCAGGCCCCCACTGGAGAATAATCTGGAATGGTTTGATATCTAGCTCTTGTCAAAAGGCTCCTTATGAAAAATTGTAAGAAGGACATTCAGTTCAAATACTCTATTTCATTTAAGAGTAGATGGTCCCTTTATCAAAGTGAGCTATCAAGAAGCTGTTATAAAAATAACCCACTTTGTGACTGTTCTTTGACTTCTCATTTATAAAAGGGTTTGAATTCTGAGTCACAGACATTGTGAATTTATTCAACAATTGAATTATCCAGTTAGGAGCATTGGTATAGGTAATTAGGAATTTGTTTTTTTAATTTAACTTTAACTTTGTGGTGATATGCTATAGTTATTCAAATGTGGCTCATTGGAAAACTTGGTTTCCTATCTCCTCTCTGTAAATCAGAGATACTGTCTTACATTCAGTGAGATGACAATATGAAGTGGATTTATGTCACTCCCTTTCTAATTTTCCAAATTCAGTATTTCTGTTGCCATCTTGCTTCTAATGCTTAAAGTCAGCATTGTTCCCTAATTTAATCATCCATTTATTCTTTCATCAGAAAAATGTAATATTCAATTGGCGATTTTTTTTTTCATTTCTTTCTTGTCAAAGTGATTTTACAGAGGGGTACAGTTTCATACATAAAGCAGTGAGTACATTTCTTATCCACCTTGTTACTTCCTCTCAT
This sequence comes from Perognathus longimembris pacificus, assembly GCF_023159225.1. NCBI lineage: Eukaryota > Metazoa > Chordata > Mammalia > Rodentia > Heteromyidae > Perognathus > Perognathus longimembris. The sequence continues at coordinate 39,017,439 of NC_063176.1, forward strand.
TTCCTTATTCCAACTAAAATATCTACATATTGAGTAACAATAATAATAATAGTAGTAGTAAGAAGTACTCTTTCGTAAGAAGTACTCTTTCTCAACTTGTGACTGGAAACTCTGAATACTATATATGCAGGGAAATTCCTTGTGAACTTGTTTTATTCTTCTTTTGTCAATCAGTGCATTAGCATTAAGCACACATTCCAAAGGGAAGCTTGAAAGATAGGGATTTGTTTGAACAGTGTCTAGAGGTATAGAGTTGATGGTACAGGGCTCTCCCTATTCTATTTTTTTTTTAACACTCTGCCATTTTCAGGATAGAAGAATTTGCCCTCAGGTTCCTTGTCTCAAGGATGCTTATGTTCTGAAATGGCTTCTGTACTTCTAGATGTCATTTTCCCCAAAAGATGAAAAAGCAAGGAGTGGAAGGCTTTCCGCTGAGAGGTTTCTGCCCGCCCACCATGCTCACCTACAGTTATTTATATTGATTGTATTATCAAAAACAGGACATATAGCTACTCGTAGCTGTAAGGGAGATGGGAAAACAGTACTTTGGCTTTTCACCCATGTGGTAGGTACAGCAGAGAAGATGCTGCTTTCTAAATCGTTTTTGCTAAATGTCCTTATAGAAAACAGACTGTTCTTTTTGTATTTGCTCTTCAATGGTGGGTGTGATATTTTTCTGCCATAATTTAATTTTGGAAGTTAGAGTACATCTAATCTGAATTTTAAGATTAATTCCTCTTTAGAAGGACAGATTATATTGTGTGGAGTGGTGGGATTATTTGGTTACTGTAGTTCCAAACCAGATATGAGCTAATAGTATATTGCAGACATAGCTATACGTATGTGTGTCTGTGACTGTGTCTGTATCCTGAAGCTAGGGTTTGAACTCAAAGCCTCTCCTTCTTGCTTGGCTTTTTAGCTTAATGGCTGGCACTGTATCATTTGAGCTACATTTCCATTTCTGGCTTTCTGCTGGTTTATCAGAGATAAGTATCTAGAGGCATTGTCTGCTTGGACTAACTTGCAGCCTTGATCCTCAGATCTTAGCCTCCTGAGTAGTTAGGATTACAGGGAATAGAGCCATCAGCTCAAGGCTAATGCAAACGTAATGATTTAGAATGAAGTCTCTTTTTGTAGCCTTTTGAATAATGTTCACAAGACAAAGTGAAGTCAGAGGCTATAACTGTTGAACAAATGATTGTTTTCATACCAAAGTAGCATTAGAGGAGCTTCTTAGGAGACCAATTGAAAGAAAAGAAAAACAATGAATGATTGAAAATGAGATGAAACTGTATGCTTCAAAAAGTAAGTAATATCTTTGAGAGTAAATGCAGAGAAAAATAAGGTGTCACAGTCGAAATAATTCAATATAGTAAAGCAATCCAGCTTTAGCTCCTTTCTTTCACGTTGTTGGTAACTTAATCTCTGAGCATCAGTATTCTTATCTTTCATCTAAATCATAATTACACTGATTTCACAGTATCAATTTGTCCTCCCTTGGGGGAAAATGCTTGTTGCATCTAAGGCTTTTAATTTTTACTTTACTTTGCAGAACTGTTAAAGGTGAATATAGTGTCTGCTATCTAAAGCAAGGCCTGTGTCTTTTACCTAATTACCTGTTTACTTACCTTCAAGATAGGAGAAACCCACATCTGCCAGAACTTTACCTGTCAACCTTAGAATCTGACATAGTTTATACTGGAAGTGAATTTTGAGACATCAGTATGTTTAGTAAAATCTTCAGAAATATTTTCAAATTTCTGCCGTGTTTGTTTCTTAATCTTTTTCTAAATGTTTTTCTTCAATCTAGGATTTTAAGAGTGGACTTGGTATTACTATAATTCCTATGAATGTTGCCAATGTAAAACAAGTAGACAGAACTGTCAAACAATCTTTTGAAATAATCACTCCCTATAGGAGTTTCAGGTAAGCTCATTTCAAACGTGTGTGTGTGTGTGTGTGTGTGTGTGTGTATGAGGGCAGGTGTGCAGGTTCTGAGGCTTGAACTCACCTGAGTAGTCCTACCACCTACACTGATCATTTATTTCGTGAAATTTGAGTAGTTTTTTCTAAATATTTCTTCTTTCTTAATAGGCTTACCAATAAATATATTGAAAATTCATTCTTTTTTATTGTAAAGGTCATTTACACAGGGGTTACAGTTCTATAAGTCAGATAATGAGTGCATTTGTTTTTAAACAGTGTTACATCCTCTATCATTTTCTCCTGGTTTTTCTCTCCTGCCCCAGGACCCCCTACCCCACAAAGATGTATAGTACATTTCCAACATAGTATCCTGCTGCCTTTATTCACCCTTTGTCCCACTATTTCTATGCTCCTTCTTAACCCTCCCCCAAACAAATAAACTTACATATAAGACAAAGTATACAGAAATCAAATATAATAACTAAGGAGCTACAGATGCTCCATGAAATATCCTGCAGTGGTTCAGCTCTGAAACATACTCAACTTAATGGATCAAATAAAATTATTGATCCAGATAGACATTTTCCTAAACAGCATGTATTTGGATACTCTAATAATTGCATTATTCAGACCCAGAAACTAAATTTAGAGTGATAAATATGTTCTAATTCCATGACTTAAATATACAGAATCGACTGGTATCAGTCTGAGTTTTAACTGAATTAATTCATTTGTTATATAATCGGTATACTTCAGGGCTATGTTAGGTGAGGCAATTAAGTGTTCTGCACATAATGTCAATGTGACTACTAAGTGTATTATGTATTTCCTCTGTCAAAATATTGCCATTGGCTCACATTTGAAGAAAAAAAATGATGGAACAAAGAATGAACTGTTTTTAAACGTGCAGATTCTGTGCTTGTATGTTGCTACATGGCATATGACTTGCCGTGACTACATAAAGCCTTGAGTTCCATCTCCATCAATACTCATATCCATACTGCCTTCTCCCCACCTCCACTGCTCCCACTGACCCTGAGACTACATCTAGATTGTTAACTACAGATACTGCCTGAAGCCAATCTGGGAGAACTTGAAATCACTAAGGATTCTGCTATTCTGTAGAGAATATAGTGACTATTCTGTAGAGAATAAGTGCTTTAGAAAATATATTAGCATGGGCCATTCATTTTTTGTGTGTGCATGGATTATTTAGAACATGTTAGCCACTGCTTATTGTCACTATATTTAAATTTTCAGAACAGAACAGAAAGTGATAAATCATTTTCTTTCTTTCTGTTTTTTTTTTGTTGTTGTTGTTGCCAGTCCTGGGTCTTGAAGTCAGGGCCTGAGCACTGTCCCCGGCTTCTTTTCGCTCAAAGCTAGCACTCTACCACTTGAGCCACAGAGCCACTTCCAGCTTTTTCTTTTAATGTGGTACTGAGGAATTGAACCCATGGCTTCATGCATGGTAGGCAAGCACTCTACCACTAAGCTACAGTGCCAGGCCCATGAGGAATCAGTTTCTTGCTCATGGCAGAGCATGGAGCTCATTCTGTGGATGGGTCATCAGTGCATCCTCTGGAAGGAGTGAACTGCTGATTAATATTTCATCTCTTTATCCAAACACATTTCAAATACTGAGAATCAGACTAAGTCAAATGTGGCTGAAAATGAGTTCGAATCTGTGAGAGTAGTAACCACTTAAAACTTTCTCTGGTATCTCACTCTTTTAAAGCCATCTGGACATTCTTCCAATTAAGAAAAAATCTATTTTTAAATCTGAAAAAAAAAACCCGCACCATTTCTAGTGGATGTTTGGGTAATTTTAGTTTCAGACTGTCACAGCATTCTTGGCTGGCAAAATATTCCAATAATCCTGAAACTGTTGCTGGTCTCTTATTGATTATTATACAAATCATTGCACAGGAAAACTGGCCTCCTTTTAAGCTTCTGATCCAAGAAGGCAATGTTTTTATATCTTGGTCAGAAAAAAGGTATATGTTAATTTTAGATCAAGAGATGTAAACAGAGTCATAAGCATTGTGGACATTTAAAAAGAAAACCATTTGTTAAATTAGATGATTTTTAACAGAAAAGACAGCCTAGCACTACCTGGCAGGCATAATTTTCAGCTGCTGTTTTAATTTGTGAGTGAAATGAATATGCAAACTGAACATACTGCTTAATTGGCCTTTACAAGGGCGATCGATAATGCAGAAACGTTAATTGTTTCAGCTTTACAGCCGAGTCCGAAAAAGAGAAACAAGACTGGATTGAAGCTGTGCAGCAATCGATCGCAGAAACTCTTTCTGATTATGAAGTAGCTGAGAAGATTTGGTTCAATGAGTCCAACAGGAGCTGTGCAGATTGTAAAGCCCCAGATCCTGACTGGGCTTCTATCAATCTCTGTGTTGTCATCTGCAAGAAGTGCGCAGGTAATTAGAGATAAGTTATGCTCATCACTATTTGTGGTGGGTTGGCACTGACTGTTCTCTGTGGTCATATTTAATGTATCCTAACAAATGGGAAAGAAAGAGCTATAGAACTCTTATTAAATGAAGAACCAGTTTGGAAATAATATTTCTCCTGCTTCTCTTATGCAGGACTCACACATAAAAAATTCGGTTTTTAAGCATGTGATTGTATTTTGTGTGTTCTGGATCTTGTATAGATTTTCCATACACTATGCTGAAATTTTCAGATTTTTGAACAAGGGTACATTTTTGCATGAAGATTGGCACATTAATCCCCTATCACTTTTTTATGCATGTTTTTCATATCAAAGTGGATCTGAGATCCAAACTTTGCAGAGTAGATTTAGTAGATTTAGTTTAGTAGAAACATTTCACAGAAGTATTGATACTTATGAAAAAAAGCCAGTACTATGGCTGATTTTCCTATTGTGACGTTACACCTGACCTGCTTTGCTTTTAACTGTATTTGGGAGCTCAGAGTTTAAAGGATATAAAGGGGAGAAATGACCCAGCTGCATGAAATGATTTCTAAAAGTTATTATAAAAATTGTAGAAAAAAGTTAGCCACAAACCTTACTATTGTTCCAGGACAGCCTCTCTATTGCCTCCAATTAACACACACAATACACATAACAACACACACACACAAACACACACACACACATACACACACATACCAGGTTTATGGTGCTGGAGGCATTTTGCTGGTCTGGGAGCATTGAAAAGGTTCATAAGAAATGATACTACCTTTTGAAAGGTATACATTTAATTACAGTAGATGAAGATGAATGTAGGATTGGAGTTAACTGCATAGTTCAATGGCAGAATGCCAGAGAGACACTGCTGGTTTGGTTACAGCAAAGGCAATCAGCAGTATAGCCACCACAGTAGCCTAAACTCCTTGGTACTTCCCTATGGCTCGGTTCCATTATATTTGTCACTGATACTAATAAGGCAGATTTCCTCACCAGCTTATTATCAACAGTAGTCACAACAGTGACCATCAGCTAGTCACTCTACTTTGTGCTGCTTCTCACCTTCTACTCCATTCTAGTGACTGTAGACAAAATAGCTTTTTGTTGCTCTAACTATTCAACATAGCTTCTTTTCCTTCTTTCCTTCTTAGGAACCTCATCTCACATTCTTGAGTTAACCTGTACCCATGATTTCTGTCTTGCTAATGCCATCAAGCTATTTCCAAACTTCCTACTCTCAGGGTGGGTGAATACAGTCATAGTATTTAATTTACCTATGGGAAAATGGAGCCAAATAACTTCAGGTGACAGATGGGGAGGGGGGAAGGCTGGAAAACGATGGAAGGGATGACATTGATCAAGATCCATCCTGCTCATAAATTGACTTCTTGTTTTGAGATTCCTTTGTACAGTTTCTTTTCTTTTTTAACCTGTCCTGGGGCTTGAACTCAAGGCCTGAGCACTGTCTCTGGCTTCTTTTTGCTCAAGACTAGCACTTTAACACTTGAGCCACAGCGCCACTTCTGGCTTTTTCTGTTTATGTGGTGCTGAGGAATTGAACCAAGGGCTTCATGCATGCAAGGCAAGCATTCTACTAGTAAGCCACATTCCCAGTCCTATACAACTTCTTAAAGAGAATAAAGATTAAAATAAATTAAAAGAAAGGAGAAAGAGGAAAATGCCATCAAACCTTTCCATTCACTTGGACATCCCTTTTTCCCTTCATAAAAGAGTTCCTGACTGCTCCAGAGTCTGCATGGTTTTTCTGCATTTTTTTAATCCTTTGCTTTCCTTCAGCATTCTGTAATTAATCATTCCCCTGTATTCTAGTGAAAATACTTCCACCACATTTACCAGTGTATTTTATGTCTCAGTTTCTATGTGGTCCATTCCTATCTTTTTTTTTCCTTTCCTCTTTGATCCTTGAGACCTTTGAGACACTGTGTGTCTTTATGACATCTGTCCTTCCTTGGTTTCCAGGGTACCATTCTTTTAGTGTGCTTGCAAACCTGCTGGTCACCCTGGGTCAGACTGTTTCTCCTCTTGCTTCTCCGGATTTCTCCCTGTATTCTTACTCTATTGAATACCAAGCCTATGCAGTTCACACCAGGACTTACTACTTGCCAGAAATGCCTCAACAGCATCATGTCAGAAATGGAACCTTCATTGCTGTCTCCGGTCCTGTGTACAAAACTGCACATTTTCATCTTCAAAATTCTGTTTGGTCAGAAGCTGCACATTCTACCCAGCACTTAAGAGATCCTTTTGCCTCTTCTACTTTCCTTAATACTTACCATGCCCCATCCATTCTCAACATCTTTACATCTTTTACCCCTTTATATCATTTCCTTTCTTTTCCTGCAGCCTCAACTCAGCTATTTCCTTTTATTGCCTAGGGTATTCTAGCGGTCTCTTTCAGTTATTCCTGCTAAGTTTTTGCCTTATCATTGTTGCCTTCATGTAGCCTTTACCAGTGCAAACAATGCAAATTTTCTGTCTGTCTGGAAAGTTTAGAGCTTTGTGCTCTAAAGAGTTATCACTTTCCAGAAGGAATAAAAAGAACCACTTGCCTAAGTAGAGGCAGGGATGAATTTTACTGCTCAAACGGCAAAGGGTCTTTAGATCAGGCATAATGAGTAACTCTTTTCTTCTCTGCTTAGTCTGTCACTCAGCTTGGGCACCAGGTAGGAAGCTGATTTATACAGCTTAATCTAAGTGACTATAATAGAATGCCATATTCTCACTCTTTTTAGATTGAACAGAATCCAACTACCAGTTTTCTAAGTAACTAGAGTTGTATAATCTTTTATAAGAGTAAAGAAATAATATCTGTATTCGCATACATGCAATTTAAGCAGAATCACTGTTAAAGCATATTGGTGATTTTTTTTAGCTAATTGCCAAATAGGCATACGTATGCATAGGCACATGCATAACATACATTTGTGTGTACATTCTTTTTTGATGTTGGTAGTGGGCTTTGAACTCAAGTCTTGCTTGGCTTTTTCAGTCAAGGCTGGAACTATGCCACTTGAACTATACTTCCATTTTCAGTTTTTTGCTGGTTAGTTGGAGATGAATATATCTTGGATTTTTCTGCCCAGGTTGACTATGATTAGAGTTGTGAGCCACCAGTGCATAACTTTTACACACACACACACACACACACACACACACACACACACACTTCAGAAGAGTAATTTTATGCTAATACAGGGAGATGTTGAAGCTGACAACTGTTAGGTTGGCTAATGATTTCTGAATCCATAATTACTCTTCATGATATTAGCAATTGAGACAATAGGTATTGGGATCTTTTAAGTTGAAGTGTACATAAAAATGCACACTTTTGCATATCCTTTAAATATTTAAAAATTTACTGTAAGTTCACCTACAAATTAATACACAATTAAAATTTTTCTTTTTGACTGCAGGACAACATAGATCTTTGGGACCAAAAGATTCCAAGGTTAGAAGTCTAAAAATGGATGCCAGCATTTGGAGCAATGAACTCATTGAGGTACAGCCCAATTTAGTGGTGGTGGTGGCACAAATATAGAGCATAAATTTCCTAGAAGTTCTGTAGTCAAATTCTCACCACAGTATGAAAATGGCTTCTATCTTGCTTTATTGCAGGAACTCTTTCAGAAAGCTTTCTGAATAAGTTAGGTATTTTTAAAATAAAATGTAGAAAGACTTTTAGTTGTAATAAGTAGATAAATGCTTTGCAGCTTCTATAAAAGTATAAACTCGTTTTAACATAGAAAGTTAAAAGATTAGAAGAGTGAATGAAAACACTGGGCAAAATTTATGTTCTTTATGCAGGTCGGGCTCTGACATGACTGTGAATCTGACTTGCTGCCCTTGTCTCCATCTTGTGCTCACTCTAGATAGCAGTAGCCACCTTCTCAACCATTCCAAAGGAATCTGTCTAAATATGGGTTTTCAAGCATGCTACTGCTTTTGCTGCAATTTGTGTGGCTGGCAATTTCATTCCAAGCTAATGTTTTACCATTATTTCGAGTAGTGAGGCTGTATTAAAAATAGAAATCATATCTGTTCCACACTTCCTCTGCTGGAAAGGATTCAGTCTTTCCAGGCTTCTCTTACATTTTATACTGAGTTATGCATTAAATTTGCAATAGGAATTTTTTTTTCAGATTCAACTACATTTATGTGCTGATGCATTTATGTAATTTTTTAAAAACATTTCAGCTTTTTATTGTCATTGGAAACAAAAGAGCAAATGACTTTTGGGCTGGAAACCTTCAAAAGGAGGAAGAAATACATATGGACTCACCCGTAGAAAAGAGGAAAGACTTTATTACTCAGAAATACAAAGAAGGGAAGTTTAGGAAGACCCTATTGGCATCGCTCACCAAAGAAGAATTAAATAAGGTATCCAATAAAACATTGCAGTTTGATTTGAATGTGTTCCTAAACATGGAAAATTATTGATAAGGAGAAAAATGTCTAGATTTTGTGTTTTTAAATATATATATTTTATTATCAAACTGAATTACAGAGAGGTTACAGTTTCATACATTAGGCATTGGATACATTTCTTGTACTGTTTGTTACCTCATCCCTCATCCCCCCCACCCCCAATTTTGTGTTTTTGTATTGGCACTGAGGCATGAACTCAGGACCTTATACTCTTTCTTGCTCAGCTTTTTTCAGTAGTACTCTACCCTAAAGACACTTCTCACTTCCTTCTTTTTGAAGGTTACTTAGAGTTAAGTGTCTCTGACATGACTCTGCAGTTTCCTCAGATCCTCAGGTCTCAGCTTCCTGAGTAGCTAGGATTATTGGCATAAACCAGTCCCCTCCAGCAAAGTAAAGTGATTTTGTGCTTTTGTTAATACTGGGCCTTGAATCCGGGCCTTGTCCACCCTGAGCTTGCTCATGTCTGGCACTCCACCATTTGACCTTGCCTGTAGCCATTGTTTACTATTCTTTTATGTCAATTTGTGAGGATTCTTCAGTGGTTTTTGCATTGTTTACCTAAGGATTCATTATGAAGAGTGGATTTAACTATGCTTCCATAACTGGCATGTCTACCTAACTCACACCCATTAACATTTTGACAGTGTCATTAACATTTTGACAACTTTCCCTCATTTTTTTTAACACATGGATTATCGTGCATGAGCTTTTCACTTAGCTGAATGTTTAATGCAAATTGACAAGCATATGCTCAGTTTATTGTTACAAATGATCAGCTAATTACTATTAGTTTGAAGTTATTTTTGCCTGTGGCTTAATGACTACATCCTTTTGCCTGTTTCATGCTCCCCATTCTGTCTTCTGGTAATATGGTGGAGGTTCTTTTACACATAGTCTTTCTCTTCTTTTCTAGATTGCTTCTTTGTCTCTTTTATGTTAGGAGGTTTTCTCTGTATTTTTTAAAAGTATGCCAGTATATAGCTAATTTTATTGTTCAGATTTATTTTTAGGCTCTTGTTTCTTTAATGTTTTTAATAGTTACGCATGTTGGATAAGGTACCCTCACTAAGTAGTATCATGTTGACCACGTTGTAAAATAAATACCTACTGTCCATTATTTGAAAATAACAGGTAAATAAAGTTGATTTGTTTCAATCTTTCTGAAACAAGTTCTTTGTCTATTTTTGGTGTTAGCAAAGCAAAGCCAGTAACTAATTTAAAAAGAATAACATAGAGATAGTGCCTGTCTCAAGAGGGGTCATGAAGCTGGGGAAGAGCCTGAACAAGAGTCAGGAGCCAGACAGAGGGAATTACTGAGACCTTGGTTTGGGTTGTGTTTCCATGGGTACTAATTATACTAGTAAAATGACTGGCCATTTACAGATAGAGTTACTAGTCAGTTACTGGACTTTCAGAAAGTGATGGGTCTTAGCCATTTCTCTCTTCTAAAGCCAGCGTTTTCTAGGTTATGTAAATCAAAATCCCAAAGGGAAGAAGATTGCCTAAGAACACATAGCCATTTAGTATAGAATCAGGAGGAAGAATTCAGGCTTCCTGATAATGAGTTGAAGTGCATTCTGAAGGTCAGCTAGAACTAAGTTTGAAAAGATGATTTTTCTTTTTTCTTTGAGAATTGGTCCTAGGGACAGGAGGTGTCAGTGTGTTCTGGGATTTTCTAGCTGTGCAGTGTGAGCTCCCCAGAAGAGAGCTGTGGCACCAGCATACTGGGGCTGCATTAAAGACAGCTGCAGCCCCTAGTGGCCTTTCCAGGTATAGCTTGACCAGAAGGATGTGACGTGATGAGTCTAAAATCTGAAGTATAAATTAATGTTCAACCAGAAACTGTGTTTGTCAAGCAGACTGGAAACTAAAAAGTGGGATCTAGAACTCAAGTAAAATAGAAAGAAAGGATAACAGCACAGTAAAAGGCAGCTTATTACTTCAAGGTAGAAGTCATACACTAATAGGCAATTCCAACATATTGTGGGTGTGTGTGTGTATGTATATGTGTGTGTGTATGTGTGTGTGTTTATGTGGGTGTGTATACGTGCATACACACTCATGTACCTGGGATGTGAACTCAGGGCTGGGAAACATTGTCCCTGAGCATTTTTATTCAAGGCTAGTGCTTTACCACTTGAGCCACATGTCTACTTCCTGTCTTTCTGTCTGTTTGTCTGTGTATCTTCCCTTCCAGGCTGGCTTTGAACCTCAACCCTCCAATCTCAGCTTCTTTAGAAGCTAGGGTTATAGGTGTCAGTAGATTATGTATTTTTTTGCTATTGTTTGAACAAGGATGATGTATACTATGAATTATTGATATTATTGTGTTTTATTGCCTCTCGCTTACTGTTTCTTTCTCCTGTCTCTTGCCACCAAGGGAAAGATAGTGAATATGTCTTGCACTTACCTTTCAGATTTCCAAATCGCAGTTGAAAATTATCCTACAACTCTTGATTAGATTGAAATGATACATTGATAACATTCATATTCTCTAAAACTTTTAGTGGATACTTCATATGAAAGTTCTTGAATTTTCTTAACAATACACATAAGCATCATTGCATACTGTATGAACATTAAATAAAATGCCTTCAAAAGCAGCTTTGATGGATTTAGAAGGAGACCATCACAGGAAGAAACACATTGAATTGAGACCTGGTAATTTCAGTCCATACAGAGATACCTTTTGTTTTAATTGTCTAATTCCAAGCATGGTTACCATGGTCTACCTAACCAGAGAAGGAATACTAGCTGTATCTCATCCATGAATTGACAGGCTTGCATTTCCTCTTGTAGTTGGAAGCGTATTAGTTCCCTTACCGGGCATACTTTCTCTGAATGGCTAGGCTCTGTGTGTTGCTGTGGTGAAACCTGATGTGCTGGAGACAATGGCCTTGCTGTTCAGTGGAGCTGATGTCATGTGTGCCACTGGAGACCCTGCGCACAGCACCCCCTACCTGCTGGCCAAGAAGGCTGGCCAGAGCCTACAAATGGAGTTTCTCTACCATAACAGATTCTCAGGTTTGTCTCCAGCCCTGTATTATCAATCTGCTCGTCTAGCATATCCCTAAAAGGAGCAAAGCACAAATCTATTTAATTCTTCAGCTACGGAAATCCATCAGAAAGGAGAAATGTAATTACCAAAGCACTCTTTGATATCATTTTAAGAAAAGAAAAAGTTTGGCAAATTTATCTCTCATATTTAAATAATCTTATAAATAGAAGATTAAAATAGTTAATCCCATGTAATCATTTCTACCAAAATTAAATCCGATTTTCATATATGAATAATAAGTATGTCTTAAGTGCTTATTTGTGAATTTTATAAAAAGTAAAATAAATCTCCCTGAGTTTATTCAGTGGTAAGTTGGAAGTTGTTTTTCTTCTAGCTCAACACTCACCTACATATTCATAAACAAAGGAGAAATTGTTTCCATGTTGGATTTCTAATGTAATGTTTACTTTTTATAGATTTCCCTCAACATGATGTTCACCCTGAGGGTGGGTTAGGTCCAGAGACCACTGTGCAGCCCACATTTCTTTGTGACTTCTTATATCAGGCACCTGCTGCTGCTTCCAGAGTCTCCTCAGAGAAAAAGATGCTCGAAGGTATCTTTTTTTATTCCTCTAAAATTTTCTTACTGGGTAAAACTTTATCCCATTATCAAAACAATTAGGTTTAAAGATTTTTTTTTTCTTTTCTTTTCTTTTCCCCCTTAAGATATGAGATTTGATCTTGCAATGGAGATGCTTTTGGAAGATTCATAAATGTTCCCAGGCACAGATATTTCATGTACTGTAGTGGAGACTTACCACTGGGTTAGAATGCTGAATGAATTCTCAATAGAATTCAGTGCTATCTGCCTTATGAGTCAACTGATTCTGTTTCAGACTGTAAAGGTCATTTCAAAAAGAAAAAAAAATAATAAAACTCAGCTCTTTCCTTAGGGATGACACTCTAACTTGTAAATATAGATATATGTGCACAAGAAAAATTACAGGGTTGATATTGCAGGTTGAGTCTGTCTTATCTGAAATATTTGGGGCCAGAGCTATTTTAAATTTCAAATTCTGGATTTCTTTTTTTTCATTTTGTATATATTTACATAAACATAATGAGATGTCTTGAGGATAGGATTCAAGTCTAAATACAAGTTCACTTATGCTTTACCCATACTTTATATAACATTTAGCTCAGAGGTAATGCTATGAATACGTTTGAGTTTCAAGGAGTAGAATTTTCCAATGTGGTCCCACGCCAGTGCTCCCTGTTATATTTTCAATCAGTTTCAAGTGACAATCATGTAAATACATTCTGATTAGAAAATTTGTAGATGTGTTTGCATGTTTAAGTAAAGTAAAACTTGTGACACCTGTTTCTGAGAAAATGATGGGGATAAACTTAATCTGACAATATAGTTTAGGTTTGAGGAATTATCTGAGTAGAGGTGCTAGTTGGCATCAGTAATATAAAATGTGTGACAAGACCTCAGGTTCATGATACATATATTTGAACTAATTTGGGAAATATAGGAAGGACAATGTGATGACTCATATGTCTTATTGCTACAAGGAGAGGGCAAGGGAGAGCTGTATAGCCAATTAATATTGGGTACTGAGTGGCTCATCGACCTGATGTTAATTTCCTTGGTGGTAAAATTCAGATAGATTATTCAATCAGAGGAATAATGGGATAACAATTTCAATTTAGATTGTTAATCTGATACTTGTACATTTGATGTGATTATTTCAGTATAATTTTCTTTTTTACAAGTTAAGGGCCATTTTTGGACATGCTTAGAGTCAGATTTGTTTCAGATTTCATGGTTTTTCTTTTTAAATGATTTTATCAGTTGAACACCTCTAGAGCAAAAACCCACGAAATTGATTGTTGTGTTAGGAATAACATTAGGTTTTGGAGCATTTTAGACTTCAGATTTTACTGATCAGGTGTACTTTATCTGTATTAAAAAAAAAAGAACCTAGAAGCAGAGTTATAGTAGAATTAATCTTATTTTATGAGATACTTTTGAATAGTACTTGTCCTTTAATGAATAAGTACTGTGTATAGGCTACTTCATACTCATGACTGCAAATCACAGGCTAATAATTTGTTTTCAGCTATGCCTTGGTTTGATCATGTCCTCAGTTGTTTCACTGGAAAGTTCAGTGCTGGTTTCAAGTTCAAACAGGTATTGCACATAGGTGGCTCATGTCTGCAATCTTATCTTCTCCAGAGACAGAGATCTGAGAATTGCAATTCAAAGCCTTCCTGGGCAAGAAAATCCATCACTCTTATCTCCAATTAACCATCAAAAAAGCCTGAAATAGAGCTGTGGCTCAAGTGGTAGAGTGCTCCCCTTACGTAGAAAAGCTCAGGAACAGTGCTTAGGCCCTGGGTTCGAGCTCTAACCAGGATGAACTCACACACAGACAGAGACACAGACACACACATACACATACACATACACACACAATGTAAAAGAAAAGATAATGAAAATAATTGCTTAAAACAAATTATTTTCAAAAAGAGCTTTCTTTTTATTTTTGCCATTATTGAGGCTTAAATTCAACCTAATTGTTGGTAGGCTTACTTGGCTAGAACTAGAGGCTATTGATATTTCTCAAAGGTCAAGTGTGTACATCAAAATCTGCTTAAAGACTAATGTTGTCCATCATAACAGTATAAAGCTTTTCCATCACTTCCCAACATCAATAGCATTGTCAACATTTTCTACCACAGCTTTGTTACTCTAAGTCCTCAATGGTAATGTCTGTGCCTGCCTAATGTTGTAGAGGATAGCATGTATTTATGTATGTTAATCTATTTATGATCTAAAATAATGTTTATAAAAGTACTCAATAAATGTCATAATTTCATACTTGCTTTTAATTCTTAGAGACAAATAAAAAATGGTGCATTTTAGAAGGAGGCTTTTTGAGTTACTATGAAAATGATAAATCTACCACACCTAATGGCACCATTAACATCAATGAAGTTATCTGCCTGTCTATACATAAAGAAGACTTCTATTTAAATACTGGGTAGGTCTCTCATTAAACACCTAGGAGGTGGAAAGTATTCACAAATTGTTTTCAGACCAAATAATGAGTGTTTTGGCATCACTTTGTTTCTTCATTTACTTCCTGTGAAAGGATTTTGTATTGTATTGAGATCTATCTACTCATCTTGTATCATTTAAAAGTTCTTTGGACAATTCCCTAAAATGTATTGAATTTACATATATTAGGTACTATTAAGACTTAACAATTTTTCATGTAATCTTAATAAAATTTAGAATGTTCATTATTGATGATTATAGTATTTTAATTTGAGGATTTTAAATAATAAACTCAAGGCATGATATGTGCTTCTTTAATGTGTTTCTTTAACATCATGGCTGAATCATAAGAAAATAGAATACCTGGGTGATGATTGGATCACATTAAAACAAACATTGTCAGTTATACTAAATACTATCTCCTATTTGAGATAACTTGTATTCTAGTAAGTCCAAATATATGATAATAGTAAAGTAGTTTTTGATAAATCTAATAGTGCTTATATATTAAATGAATAATCAGTTTAATGTGGCTTATTATGCAGTGTTAAAATAAGTATATTGTATATATTAAATATTTATTGGTGGAATAGGTGAAACTTAAAAGAAACAATATTACTTTATATCAACGTATAATTATTAAAAAAAATCTTTTGTCAAATGTTGTTGATATAAGTAATGCCACCATTGGCAGGTGACATTACAAAATAATTGTTACAGATTCTTTTTTTTGTTTTTTTTTTGTCAGTCCTGGGCCTTGGACTCAGGGCCTGGGCACTGTCCCTGGCTTCTTCTTGCTCAAGGCTAGCACTCTGCCACTTGAGCCACAGTGCCACTTCTGGCCATTTTCTGCACACATGGTGCTGGGGAATCAAACCCAGGGCTTCATGAATAAGAGGCAAGCACTCTTACCACTAGGCCATATCCCCAGCCCTACAGACAGATTTTTAATTGTTTTAAATGGTTGTAGAATTTGAACTTAGTGTGGAAATGAGGAGATAGATACTTCATATTGTAAGAAGAGAGATTGTGAAAATCATTAGAAAGAGTTTAGAGGAAGAGAAATCAAACTTCCTCACATTCTAATTTGAGGAAGACATAATAAGGAAATGGGGTGAATTTGAAGGAATCGTAGTGGAACAGACAAGATTAAAAGACTAAATGGACAAGCAAAAAAGTTCATGGTTTAGAAGAATAAATCAGTCCATAAGGTATTAAGCTTATTGATTTGGTAAATGGTAATTGAGACAAGAAGGATAAATAAATCCATTTGGGGGAAAAGGTAGATAAATAAAGGTGATTTGAGTTTAGGCTGTTTGGAGAACTTTACATGAGTGAAACAAGTACTTAGTCTCTTCCAAGTCGAGAGTTGGACCTGAAGGAACAAAAGAATATTTCAGGGCATAGAATGTTATTCAAATATTTCTATTGTGAAAAGATAAAAGTTTATTTGCTTAAACTGAAGTGAAAGAAGGAAAATTTGTAACCCAGTTGCCAGTGACTCATGCCTGATCCTTGATACTCAGGAGACTGAGATCTGAGGATTGTGGTTCAAAGCCAGCCTGGGGCAGGAAAGCCTGTGAGATTCTTATCTCCAATTAACCACCAGAAAACCAGAAGTGGCACTGTGGCTAAGTGGAAGAGTGCTAGCCTTGGACTGAAGAGCTCAGGGACAGTGCCCAGGCCCAGAATTCAAGCCCCATGCCCAACCAAAAAAAAGAAAAAAGAAAAAAAGGAGAATTTGTGAAGTAAGATGATAAAAACTTCTTAGGCAAAATTCTTTTGTTTTCATTTTTAATATTTGATGAGAATCAGTCAAGAGAAATCCAGAAGGGGCTCTGGGACTGTTGGAAGCCCTCTGTCCTATCAGTAAGTTGGGATGTATTCAGGCCATTAACAAAGTAATGGACCAAGGGGGTGAATCAGGAATATTCCTTTTCTGTGATACAGTATATTACATTCAGTTAATTTAAATAAAATACAAACTATGAACAGAGTAACATGATAGGTACATAAATCTTTTGGTTTTCATAGCATTATCCTGATTATAAATATGAATTTAGTAGATGATTTGAGTTTTGTGTTATTTTCATAAGAGCTATACATAATCATTGATTTCTTTTTATTCTTACATGCCATAGGCCTATTTTCATCTTTGAGATCTACTTACCCTCAGAACGTGTGTTTTTATTTGGAGCTGAAACAACTCAAGCTCAAAGAAAATGGACAGAGACAATAGCCAAGGTATTTAAATATTGTATTCCTTACCTACAAAATAGATTCTTAACTTGTAGTCTGTAGCTAGACTTCAGGGACTCATGAAAATTTTATGTGTGATTCTGAGAAGCAGATCTCTACTTCCTTAGGTTTTCAAAGATCATAGTCAAATGTGGTTAAGAGAAACCTTCCTAGAGCCTGGAACAGATAAGGAGTTAATAGAGGAATTAATACAGGACCAGGCGCAAATCCATGCTTTTCACAATTAAAAGATTTTTTTAACCTTATGCAGTAATTTCTGTGCATGTATAGGTAGATATTATATTTAGGATGCACACAAAGAGGAACAGAGATATCTTCCTATTTCAAATCTACATGTAGCAAGAAAATATTGTTACTCTTTGAGAAATGAATTTCAGCAGCTAAATTTTAAAGCTAATAACAAGCTTGCACAGTTTTTCTGAATTTGGGGACTGCTCAGTTACCTTTGAAAGAGAACTAAGATAATTTTCTGACTTCCCTCTGTGAGGAGACAGGGAAGAAGTTTCATATTTTCACTGTCTTTATTACTTTTCTGTATTTGTCTTAACAGCATTTTGTTCCCTTTGTTGCTGAAAACTTAACAGAAGCTGACTATGATTTGATTGGTCAACTCTTCTACAAAGATTGCCAAGCCCTGGACCAGTGGAAAAAAGGCTGGTTCGCTATGGACAAATCTAGTTTGCGCTTTTGCCTTCCAATGCAAGAAGCTCAGGAGGATAGGATGCACTTAAGAAGACTGCAAGAGCTGAGTAAGATGTGCTCTTTTCCATCTTACATTTGGGGCAAGTTTTTGTTGCATATGACAATGGTGGCTTTGACATCTAATTTTAGTGGTTCACTCCCGAACTTGAGACCGAAGTAGTTGGTACCTGTATCTTACGGATATTCTGTGCAATCAGAAATACTTATACATTTTTTGTCCTCATTCAGCCATCAGCACAGTGGTTCAAAATGGAGAAAAATTGGATGTGTTGCTCTTGGTAGAAAAAGGAAGGTAAGTAGCATTTTACCTTTTCTTTTAACATGTTGGTGGTGAAGAATGGCATTTAGAGTACTTTCATTGTCCTCTCAAGAAGGAATTATTATTTAAAAAACTTATGAGAATGTTTTATGGATAACACACACAATATGTATAAACTTTATTCATAGAAAGTACAGCAATGAAGCTACATATTTTTATTTTCAGTGACAAATTTGCCACCATCAATATTTGTACTTTTCTGTAAATTTAAATTCTTTTGGGACATTCCAACTGAAATACCTGTCTGGAACTTAGTGTGATAATAGGAAAGGTATATTCAATATAGGCATTTGGTAGATTCAAAAATGATCTGTGCATATGTGTCAAGCCTAGCTAGAATTTGATGTCTTCAGTTTATTCAGTTTTTCATCAACTGTAAATTAAGTAATAAGTATGCTTCAGGACCTATAGATATTAGTAGTACAGTGATCCTAAAACAGACAATATCTCTGCTGGAGATGCAGAGAGAATATACAAATAATTATTATTATTATATTGTGCCCATTAGTCTTAAATCCTGTGACGAAACATGCTAGAACATACTCTGTGTTAGCTAGTGTGGTAACAGAAAGGAATCTATGACAAAACCGACTATATACATTAAACAAAGACAACATATAAAAGATAACAATTAGAGTGTGTCCCCTAGTTTTAAAACCTATGACAAAATAATGCAATGTACGAAGTTGGTTAGAAAATTATCTGTGTTAGCCTGTGTGGTAACAAAAGGAATCTCCAATGAAACAGTATAAATTGAAGAGACAATGTTATATTTTATTTATCTGCTCCAAGTGTAGTGGCAGGTGCTACTTTACTAAGGAGATTTGAATGAGTGAGAAAATGGAGAACGATTCTGAAGGTATGTCTAGGCCAGAGGAGATATAGCCTTAAAGGGTATGTTACGTAAAGATTTGATTTTTGTTCTAAGTGTGATAGGAAGCTACTCAGACTGAGAGCCAGGAAGTGGAGTTGTTTTGGTTATGGTTTTAAAAGACTGTTTTACTCTGACCTTGCATAAATAAAGTTCAGGGACAGGTGTGAACCTAGATGTCTAGCTAGGATTTTGCCATAGAGCCAGAAAAGATATTTTACCTGAAAATGTAATATTGAGGAGTAGCTTGATACACTGTGAAAGAAGCAGCAGAAGATATTGATGGAGTAGATTTGGGTAAGAGTTGAGGATTATCTAGATTTAACTTGAATGAAGTGGCTATGTGTTTTGTTTTGTTTTGAGATACCATACGTGAGGAATATTAGTAAACTTGAGACAGTAGATACAGAATTTGGTTTTTGGAATGCTACTTTGGATATATATTTTTGAGAGTAAAAGGAAGCTGGCAGTTGGATATGCAAACTGGAATTAAGTAGTTATTCTTAGACATATAATTGTGGACGTTATCACTGTATTGCTATTGTTTTTGACCAAAGAATTGAATGGGTTGACTTCAGACAAATAGTATATCTAGAAAAATGAAATAGTTAAAGATTTCAATTAGGATCACATCACGTGAATCTTGTTTCCTTCCCTTCAAGTCTCTGCTCAAGGGTGGACTCAAGGGAATTATTATTGTGTTGTGATGCTTCTCTTGGGTGGAGAGGCTACTTGGAAGGGTAAATCTTATTGCATTTCAGGTACAATTTGCAACAGGTGATTTACTATGTGCTACTCCCTTGTTTAACAGTTTACTGAGTACTTAGTTCCAGCAGGTTGTTTTCAGGGATAAATAAGCATTTATTTTCTGCAAAAATAAAACACAAATAAAACCCAACCACAGGTTTGCTGATATTGAACTGCAGAAGATAAAGGATGGTTATGCAAAGGACACAGGGAAGGAACATCTAGGAACATATCAGAATTGGGAACGTGGTATTTCATGAATGAATTGGATATTTTTTTCTTGATTTGTGTCCTTTAATTTTTTTTTATTTCAAAGTAAAATGTCCTATCCTGGGTGTTGGTAGCTTAGGTAATCCTATTGTAAAGCTTCTTAGGTGGCTGAAAGCTGACAATAGGGGTTTAAAGGCAGATTAAGCAAGACAGTCCATGCGACTCTTTATCTCCAATAAACTACTAAAAAACAAGCAAACAAAACATTTAAAAAAAACCTGAAAAGTAGATCTGTAGCTCAAGTGGTGGAGCACTAACCTTCAGCAGAAAAGCTCAGAGGCAGCATCCAGGCCCAAAATTCAAGTCCCAGGACCAGCCCACATACATAATCAGGCACACGCACATGCGCACGTGCACACAAATCCACGCGTGCACACACACACTCCCATAACTACATTGGTCTAGAAAGTTCAACTCTATTATAACGCTTGGTAATTTTTAATCTGCATTGTACATATAATAATATAATAAGGTAGTTCAATAAGCCTTGCTTTAGTTCATTTTTCTTGTTGACAAGAATAATGACGTTTAACAGCTATTTGAACTCATTCTTCATGGAGGGCAGCAACGATGTTAGATAGCAAGTATCTTGCTGATTGAGTATTTAGGTCAATGAGGATTTTCTTTTCCTTGAAATCATGATTAAGACTTTTTGCATTCTCATGTATTTATTTCTAGGCTTGTGAAGTTTGTTACTTTAGATTCTTATTCTTTCTATAGATGATAGTTTCACTCTACTGTTATTATTGTTAATTGTATGCTAGGAATTAAAGAGGTAGTATAGTATGCATTAGACTACTGTTACAATGCAACTTTTATAGTAATCTACTAATATTCATATGATGTCAGTTGCTTGGTAATTGATGAAAGGAGAAAAATTACATCCATAAGACGTGTTGTCTCTACTGAGCTCCCAGAGCTTATGTTTTTAAACAAATGGATAGGCATCAATTTGATGATTGATTTTTCTTTATTTATAATTATTATTTATTACTTGTCAGGTTACTGTAGCCTAGACCTTTTCCTACTGGCATTAGTCTGAAGGATTTGTCCAGTGGCCCTTAGATTTTAAATTAAGAAGCAAGAAAACAAGAATTAGAATTATTCAATTTAGTACATTTTGTTTAGTGTTTATTGTATACAGTTCATTCCTGTATGGATATGGAAGTCAGAAGAATCAATGTTTTTTATTTACATATTGAATTCAGTTACTTTCTATGCTCAGGAAACTAATGGAATTATAAAATAATTCATGAATTTATGTGTTATTAATCTCTGTTTTGTATTTATTAACAAGGCACCTGAAAAGCATTTTTATGAAAGAGAAGAGTTAAGGAATGTGCCAGGATAAGATGTTAAAAATATGGAGATAAATATAGAGATATATACAGATAATGTAGTTATTTTCCATAAGTCTCCTTGAATGGCTGTCATATAACATGGTTAAAAATTAACTTTTTATCGCATGCTTATTCCTGAGATTTATTTACTTTCCTTGTTTCTCAAAATCAATAATAATAGGACAGTGTTAATACTATATGAAATGTACCCTGTGTCAGCCATTATTTTAACAACTTCAGCAGCTTTCAAGATCTATGGAAAGTAATAAACTGTTGTGGAATAAAAAGTAGCTCAACCTGTGATTTAACCTAAATGTTTTTGTTCATTTCTTTTTTTAAGCAAAAAATACTAGGTGTTAAGGTCATTTTCAAAAAATCAGTTCAACAAATGAACCAGCAGTCTTGATCTAAAATATGTTAGCGGGATTTAAATTGTCAGCATTTATTAGAAGAGAGGATATTTGCTCTAATTATGTAAATAAGCTTCAATTGGGAAGTAATGGGAAAAGTATAGCCGTGAGAGCAGGTCTGGGAGACAATGAGTTTAATTTCAGACAAGTTGAACGTGAGATGCTTGTAAGATATGCTAGCAGAACATTTTCAAGGATCAGATGCTTCAAAAGGAGATAGAGACACACATTTTGGAATGACATGTACTTAGGGGCTGGGAATATGGCTGAGTGGTAAAGTGCTTGCCTTGTGTACATGAAACCCTTGGTTCTATTCCCCAGCACCACATATACAGAAAATGGCCAGAAGTGGCACTGTGGCTCAAGTGGCAGAGTGTAGCCTTGAACAAAAAGAATCCAGGGACAGTGCTCAGGGCCTGAGTCCAAAGCCCAGGACTGGCAAAAAAAAAAAAAAAAGTAATGACATATACTTAGAAGAAAGAGAAATCAGATAAAGTCCATATAATGAGAAGAATCACGTAATCCAGGCGATACAGCTTGAATGTATATGCCTCACTTGGGGAGTGAGAGATTTGAGGAAGGACTGCCTCTTCCTGGGAGAAGTATCTGCTATTTTTGTCAGTGAGGCAAGCAACTAAGAGCAAATGGAGTCAACTTGCCCAAGCAGAGAATACAGCCATGTATTAATAACATGAGAATATCTTGGTGGAGGATGTTATCATCACTGTAGGAACATCATGGAATATGTTCACAGAAACCTAGATAAGATAGCTCACTGCATACCTGAACACCTGTATACACATTTATGGTATTGCTGTTGGCTCTTGAAGCCATGTTAAATACGATGTGAGATTAAATCTAGCACAAGAGCAAATGGTACATTCAGCATCTTTTAGTAAATGTGATCTCTTAGGGGCTACTGCTGTCACAGCACTACAAACTGCAGTAAAGATTTTTTGTGATAAATAAAATAAATTTACCTTTAAGTGATGATAAAAAGTATAGTATAGTAAGTACTATGGTATTTTTGTTTTGTTTTGTTTTTTGCTGTTGTTGTTGCTATTGTTCTCAGTACCTGCGAGAAAGTATATATAGAGAAGGAAGAATTTATTTTGGCTCATGATTTCAGAGGCTCTGGTCTGTGCGTCATCAATTGCGTTTTTCTTGGATTATTGTAGAAGGGTATGGATTGATCCTCTCCAGGAGGTCAGGAGACAGAGAGAAGAGCAAGATAATAGTCTTTAAGGACATAACCCTAGTGACTTTTCCTTTACCAGGTCCCACCCTTGAAGTCTGCAGAACCTCCTAAATGAATGCTATGACCTTGAACAAGCCAACATGATACTTTTAGGGAGATGGTTTATATCTAAACCACAACACACAGTAAATCCATTAACGAGTAATATATTCATTGCTTGTCATTATTAAGTTTTATAATATGAAAGTGCACAGTTATATGTAGTATCCTTTCTAAAACCAGCAGCACAGTGTTATACATTTGTTGTCACCAACATCACACCAAGACATTCCATGTGATCCTTTTGTCAGAAATGTGTTTTAGGAAGGGGAGAATAACTAAACATGTCAACTGAGTATTAAAGAATTCATCAGACAACTTCTGGGAGAGTCGGAGAAATCAGGGAAGAACTGATCAGACTAAGAAAGAAACTAAACATTAAGTGAGCTGAAGGTGAACAGTAGCGTTATTGAGGCTGTTCATGGAAGCTAATAAGATTTAGGGAGATAAGAAATTGGACTCCGGAAGAGGTTATAGGTACAAATTGTTTTCATGGTGTTTGGGGCCTGTATAAGTTTATGATGAAAAAAAGACATGAATAGGGAGAGATTAAAGGTACAAGAAAAGACACACAAAACCTCTCAGTTATAACAGCATGAAGACAGGAATTGATGGATGATGTTGAATGTTGGCAGCTTTTTCCATCTGATGTTGAAGATTCCAGTCTGATGATTTTCAATTGCTTTGTGAACTCTGGGGTTAGGATGAGTCCTGAGCTTTTGGCCTTGGTGATTGTACAAATATCGTGGTGTTTACCAGGATAACGAATACCTACTTCCCTCCCTGGAGTCAAATGTGGCTACTTAATTTTAGTTGCGATTGTTGAAGAGCTGAACTAGTATCATGTCAAAATCAGAGAATTTCATTGCATTGCCCCTTTTTTTTCATCTCTCTTTTGATCTATTAGCCCTTGGGAAATAATGACTATAATCTAAAGTAGAATGTGGTAGATATGTCAATGACAGATAAAATTGTGCCTTTTGGAAATAAAACAACTTACAATTATTCATGTTGATGGTGTAGAGAGATACTGTGGATAATTGAAAGGGAGAAAAACCAACCAGCCAAGATTTAACCTTTATGTTTCTGCTGTTACAGCTTCCACCAGAACTGTGAATCATAGATAAATTCCATGACAATTTCACATTGTGTTCCTGTCCTTGTCTACCTTTGATGAAAGTGCTAAAATATATTAATGTTCTTAAAGGCAAAGAAGAGAAGGAATTCCCTGAACTGGATTAGTTCATAAATTGGCACTTGTCCACTCTATATAGTCCCCATTTAAATATATTTTTAGTCTTCCTGGAAATTTTCTCCATATGCATAGCATGGTTGTCCTTAGACAGAAAAACATTACAGTAGTATTTCCACACACTGAGCAGTTTTGCTCTAGAAAGCTCAAAACAGAAGGTGTTCCAGATGGTATTGCTTTAATGTGCATCCTTTGAATTTTTAAAGAATTATTATTTTGAAAAATAAAGATTTTTTTGATTATGCTTAAGGGTTTTTGGAATACTATTTCATGCTGTTTTGGGGGCTTAGATTCTGTGCCTTTTTAAAGGCACTAGTCAAGAATTTTATGTGTAGAAAATCATGCTTTTTGCATATAGATTGTAAGTTAGTGAATGTTCATGACTAGGGGTTAAGAGAGCATTTTCCTGGGCAGTAAAAAGCTTGTCTCAACTCTGACTGAAATACTCCAGGAATTACAACACTCAAAGTTTGAAAATTGTGTCTGGACTCTTAAGTTGCTGTATGTCTTTTTGTTTTAATAAATATGTTGCTGTATTCACCACAGTTACATTTCATAGCTGCATGCCCATTTGCCAAAGAAACCTATTATTAAGCTTTTGCTGAAAGGTTATTAATTGATAATAAGCTGGGTAAGAATAACAGGTTGCTTCATCAGAAACAACAAACAGATGTTTCGTGTTGTTTTACCTCTTTGTTTCCTATTCCTTGGTTGACATAATGTGACACACACTGCACTTGATGGCTCCCAAGACTGATCGCATTGAGATTTTAATTGCAGATTCTAGTTATAAAGAAGCTAACACTGGGGAATAAACAGTTTTATCAATTTGTTCCACAATTGTGGAATGGACTACTTTTCTCAATTTGGGAGATTAGTACCCTAAATTGGAGATCTTTATTTCGTATCAATTTATTCCAGATAATCTCCTCCCGCCCCCTTGAATTGGGCTTGATGGCAGAGGATGTGTTAGCAATCCTCAGGAGGCTGAATTATCTTAAAGTGGTTTCTAAATTGTGCATGTAATTGCAAATTAAACAGTAGCCCATTGCCCACAATATCAGCTTGACTGCTTTTGTAACTTTCTGATGATTTAATTCTTAGAGATGATTTAATCTCTGGATGTTGCCAAAGCAAGTAAGAGATTCTTTTCCCTCTCTACCCCCACAGATTTTGCATAAAAGCAAGATTCTAACTTCACAAAGTGATTTTAAGTTAAAGAGAATTATGATGAAGGGAAAGTGTATACGACTGTTTAACAAAAGTTGGATTTTAATGTGCCGATTACTGTAATTTAAAATACTTTATAAAATTTCATATATCCATTCTCATCTCATAGAGGAATGAAAGGCTGCAAAGAAAATACAGAAAAGATATAGAAAATGTATAAAGAAAGTACTTGGGCTCATATTCAGGAGTCCCATTCTTGCTTGACAGTTTTTGCTCAAGGCTGAAGCTCTACCAATTGAATTATACTTCCACATCTAGCTTTTTCAGGGTAATTAGTAATAAGTCTCAAAGACTTTTCTGCTTAGGCTGGATTTGAACCATAATTCTTAGATTGCAGCTTTAAGAGTTGCTAGGATTACAGGTGTGAACCATCAGCACTTACCTTTAGGATAATTTTTAAAGATAATTGTATTTAAATCTAGAAGCCAAGGCAGTATTTCAGTAGGAAAAAACCTGAGGAGCCTGAGAGATAATTTATTGTACACAATGGTAATTGTTGATTCAGAGATGTAGAATATACTAGAAACAACTTGAGTGTCACTTGGCTTTGCCTTTGTGAAAGATGAACTTAATAAATTTAATTCCAAGAAATTGTAGACCTTTTACTAAGACCACAGATGACATTTTTTAAATCTATATTATAAATCTCTTTTATAAGTTAACATTACAGGTGCAGATTTGGATTAATTCTTCAGTTAGTGGAACATCCATCAATGCTTTGACCAGGATGATCATAGGAATGTCTCTCATAGTCCACCCAGTAGGATTTGTTGTGTGTGTCCAGATCGCAGTTTAAAAAAAGGAAGCCCTGTCTTTCCTGAGGAGTGTGGGGCTTCTAGGCTGTTTACTAAGCTCCAGGCTTCAGAAGAAACAAGCTATTTATTATAACACTACTTCATGATTCTTGTATTGCAGTCTCTGCTTCTGTATGTTTTCTTAGTAAATTAGCACTTGTGTTTTTTCTGACTGGATTTTCATATCTGTGCCTCAGTTTCTTATCTCAGGGAGTAGAAGAAAAATAATGTCACTAGCACGAAGATAGTGAGGGGTGCACAGATAAGTACAGTGCCACACTCACATCTCTTGCCATAAAGGAACATGGTGCATCTCCTCCCACCTCATCCAACTAGAAAACTCGAAAAGCTATAGGAAACAAGTTTTCAGGTTTTGTGCTAGTAGGCAATCCTGAAATGAGATTCGAGAGAGAAAGGAAAGGGATGGGCAAGGCCTTAGGTTGACTTGTGTGTGAAAGCACTCAGCCATGGCACAGAAAATGGGCACACCAGAGCAGAATAGACACAGGAATTCCTTGTGTCTTGATTTGCAAGACTGGGAACCAAAGGAGGAGTGATGTTAAAAAAAAAAGTTTCAGAAATCGTCATGGGCATTTCTTTGCTTCAATATCAATCTTTTTTTTTTTTTGGCCAGTCCTGGGCCTTGGACTCCGGGCCTAAGCACTGTCCCTGGCTTCTTCCCGCTCAAGGCTAGCACTCCGCCACTTGAGCCACAGCGCCGCTTCTGGCCGTTTTCTGTATATGTGGTGCTGGGGAATCAAACCTAGGGCCTCGTGTATCCGAGGCAGGCACTCTTGCCACTAGGCCATATCCCCAGCCCCGATATCAATCTTAATATGTGTCTTGTGACTCTCTTTAGGTGTTCATACAGAACCATTTCCCAGAATGTCATGAACTGAATAATTTCCAGAGCTTGGGGAACAGTGCAGTTTGTGCAGTTTGATTACAAAGACTCCATTATGCGTCAGCCTGCCTAGTCACCACTCACAAAAGATAACATCACTGTATAAAGACTAACACAGAGCTAGAGTAAACAGTGCACTATTTTTTACTTACTTAACAGACCTTCAAGGCATTAATTACTCCACTAGTAGTTTAGTTTTCTGGGATCAAAGAGCCAAATGAAGTGAAAACAAGCACTGATATTCTCCACAGGAAAAGAGCACATTCCTACTTGGCGACTCAATGCTGAGTGTTGTCATGCAATTAAATTGTCTATATGTAAGAGAGCCACAATTCAGTTAGTGCATAAGTACTTAGTCAGGATTGAAATACATATGAGAGAGTTAACAGAGATATAACCTGAATCATTTAAGCTTCTCCTCACTTGGGGCTTTAAGCTTATTTTCAGTGTGCTAGTATGTATACACAGGCATAGGAGAGAAACCAAAAGAGATATCATGTCTTATTTTCAAATCATATGTCTGTGGCCAAGTCTTGTCACTGGCTTTACTTGTCAAATTTATGCAGACTTAGGTTAGTTTTTGTAGTACACATTACCGAATCTCTTCTTAGCACATGTGCCAGTCTATAGACTACTGTTTGTTCTTAGAAGACTCTTAATAGGGATGAACTGCTCACATTTGAAATCTTTGCCAAACTGTAACTTTGCTGTTTTTACACATATTTCTTTGGCTGTTAGATTGCCGAGTATGCTCCTTACTGAAATTATTCTCCCAGTATCATTTTATGGTGATTATATTTCTGTTAAGGATTTAGGGATTTTAGTTTGTTTTTAAAATACTTCACATATTTTCTTTTTTGGTCTGTATTCTTTGTATATGTTGCTTGCTCTTGAAATTTATGTTATCATTTTATCAGTAAATCTATACTGATAAATATATATTGGTTTTAAATGTAAAGAAACTTCTGGTTATTGTCAGTAGACAAGGATTAAATATGATTGTAGGCTCTGTGGTTATTATATTGCAATTTTCAGAGAATTGGTTTTGTATCAATACTAGGTTTTTATTTTTATCTGTTTTTGAGGTACCTTGATTAAAAAAACTAGAAATGTATCTTATATGAATTTGAAACTTATTCTTGGGAAATGGACAGTTAGCAGAACTAACTCAGGATGGAATTTTGATCCATAATTATTACATAGTTTTTTGACAATACTTGAAACCATTTGGTCAGCATTGAGTTGAAAATATATTTTGATGTTTTTATTTGGTCTATACAGACTTCAGATTTTCAGGAGAGAGGAAAGCTGCTGAAGTGATGCTGTTAAATGTCAAGCATCTTCTGTACTAAATCATATATTTTAGGATTCACTCTTTGACAAGTTGACTTGAGAGTTAACTTGTCATTCCTTGTTCTACTCCTCACTAGTTCATGAAAACACATTTAAACTTGTCAACAAGTCTGAACTTCTAACTAGAGTGAAAGATTGAGTTTTGAAATATTCACAGTGACAGAATTTTACTGGTGTACTGCACTCACCCATAAAATCCTATGATGAGGAACCACTTTCAAAGGTTTTTATGTTCTATTTAGAGCTCTAAATAGTGGCTTCTCGTTATTAGGCAAAAGTATGTTAAAATTTAAAACAATCTGATGCTTTTCTCTTGCTCTAAACTCATGACTTAGTAAGACATACTTTTGTTAGATGCATGTATAGTGCAGGGCTCGCTAATTCCAAGGGATATGACCTGAATTGTGTCATTTCATTTGAACAAACATACCCAAAAGAAAATGATTGTGTTGAAGATGATATGGGATAAATGAAATGATTCTGTGTTGAAGATGATATGGGATAAATGAAAAGGCTAATGCGTGTCAGGAGCATTGGAACAAGTGTCAATATTTTTCAAAAAGAAAATTACACACCTGTAGGTCAGGGCTGTTGTGGTGGTATTGAAAACAAAAAAAATAGATAAAGATGTCAAAAAGCAAGAGATGGAGGATTACCAATGACACAGGTGTCAGAAAAAAGTAGTAGTTCCAGCAAGTTCACATGCTATTAAAAATGAGTTAGGAAAAGTGCCAGAACAGAAACATTGCAAATAGAAAAGAAAGAAATGGACGGAGGATGTTTGAGTTTGTGTTTCTTTGTAAGTTAGGGTCAGTGGTGATCTGAAATGTTAAAGGTTAAACTCCTCACAGCTCACTAAGAAACCATACAGTTCACACAGCTCATTCTTATTCTTAAGGCGATTAAATCCAAAGTACGCCCCTCAGTACTCTGAAATTAAGACCGAATAATTTTTCTTGCTGTAAATATTTCCATAGTCAGTTTAATTTATGTTTGAAATCAAGTTTTACACTGGGTATAGTACTCAACAACTATTTTATACCCACTGAACAAATAGAGAGACAGTCGAATCTTCTTACCCTGTGCTAAGTTTAGGGGCTGTCTGGCAGCAAAAACACACACAGATACAACAGATGGTGCAACAGAGGGTGAAACGACTATAGGAGAATTTAAAAAAAGAGACCTGTGACACACTAAACATAGAAGAAGAACAAAGATAGAAATGTCAGGGAACATCACCTCGAATATACCCCTGGGGGAGGAGTTAGAGTAATTGGTCAAAGAAACAGGAAATACATACTGTGGACAGAAGATGTGATTCTTCTTTTCAGTGGAGGAATAACAGGGAATCTTGGAGGGGAAGAAGTCAGATCCTGAATATCTTTTCATCTTGAAAATAAGAACTATGAAAGTACCACATATGATGTCTTTAGATTTGTCTTCTAGAGAAAAGGTGCTAATAGTAGTGACTAGTATAGATGCAAGAAAAGGGGAGAGAATCAGGAAAGGGATTCTAATAGAATCAGTAAGCTGAGGTTTCAGTAACCTCCAATAACAACCTAAAGATATGAAAAGTATTGCAAAAAAGAGCAGACAAGAATGAATGTTTGAGAGATACTGAAATCAAGAAGAATTTTGTGCTTTGATTCATATCATCATGATTGGGAAGATACACCAAGTTAAAGTTAAGTATTCCTAAAGCTGGTAGAATTCAGTGGAGAATTGTGGTGCTGGGAGCACTTTTGTATGGAGAAAGAGAAATATTTCACATTTCTGCTGCCTATGAAGGCCAAAGTGTTAAAATGTGTTTATTAGTGTTGTGTATTATTGCTTATTAATATCTATTGTGTGCGGAGCTAGGCACTTACTTTCGTCCTGTCACTAGTGATGAAAGCAAGGCACAAATCCATTGTACAATTTGTCCAGAGTTACAAAGGAAGTAAGTGGCAGGCTTAAACTTTAAGTTTGGTACAAAATCTGATTGTAGTTCCTACTTTTATCATTTCTTATGCTCTTGTTTGTGAATGAGCTCTGATTTGTGAAAGATAGGGACAGTTTGCTGATGGGTACTTCTGAGTAACTGATTTGCATAATTGGATGGAACCATTGGCCTGTAGTGGAAATCATTCCATATAGACTTGGTGTGTGCTCTGAGATTATGCACAATCTTGATTATTCACAAAGAGGAAAGGACCTTGGGAATGAATGAATGAATAAATAAAAAAGCATCTAGCTAGCTAGCTAGCTAAATAAATTTGTGTCCAGAGTGATAGGAAAAGAGATCCAGAATGAATTATTCTATAAAAGCCAAGTTTTTTTCTTTATTACAGAAATAAAAAATTGTAATTGTAATATCTATTTTTAAAAAATGAGAAGCAACTATTAGAAGTCAGAAGTGATGTTTTTATGGTAATTTTAATCCAGGTATTCAGAAATAGCATGGAATATTTTTGAAATTTAAAGAAGGGTACCAGGATCCCATGCCTATAATCCTAGCTACTCAAGAAGTTGACATCTGGAAGAAAGTGGTTTGATGTCAGCCTGGACAGAGAAGTTTGTGATACTCCATCTCCAAAATAACCAGCAAAAAGCAGGGGTGGAAGCCTGGGTTATTGGTATAGTTCCAGTTACATAAGCAGAGAAAAACAGAAACAAGGGGGACCAGAGAAGATCACAAATTGGGCATCTATTCTATGGGTAGGATGTGACCATCTAGGCAGAAGATCTGAGTGACAGCTAGTTTTGCTTACCTCGAATGGGATAAGATTATATTTATGTAGATTTAGTAATAATCACCTGGAAGTATTTATTTTTATTTTTTTAATTGTCCTTAAGTGGTTGTATGAAGATGTTTCAACTCACCATGTCAGTTTGTGAGTGCAATGAATCTTGATCAACATAACCCATTCCATAACTTTTTACCATCTCTCTCAAACCCACCCATCTCCTCAAGAACCTAGTTCTGGAAGTAATCTTTTTTAAAAAAATTATCATTTGAAATGCTTTTGAAACTTTACAGAACATTATACATCCATGGGCATAGCAAGTTGGATTTCACAGTCTGGCGTACTGCAATTGAAAAAGCAGCAGGTACAGATGGTAATGCACTACAGGATCAGCAGCTCAGCAAAAACGACGTCCCCATTATTGTGAACAGCTGTATAGCATTCGTTACGCAGTATGGTATGTATCACAGACTTTTTCTTCAGCTCCTAGAACTCTTACTGTCATTCTTACAGTTTCTAAGTGAACCTGCATTGGAGTGAATTAATGCCTTTACCTTCATAAGCACAGCAGTGAAAGCCGAAAGCACAGTCACAGCTCAGCTTTCTGCCATTTCTTCTTCCTTCTCCCATGAAGCCTCATTTACTGTATAATGCCATTTTGTCATTGCCTGTGTCCTTTATATGCATAAAATAGCACTGAAAATGTAGTAGAGGACATATATAATAATAGCTAGACAGTATTTTCTAGAGGTTTGAAGCCTAAAATAAAGCCAAGATTAACAAAACATGCTCAAGCACATTTAGAAATGGTGAGCTATGGAACAATACTTAAAAAATGAACTTTCTGCTGGCAGCCATGAAATGTATGCATGTGGAATTATTTCATTCAGTGGGCAGTCGATCAAATGTTGATGCATGTGTGTGCATGTGTGTAGGGGTATGTGTGTGTAAGTGTGTGTGTGTGTGTATGTGTGTGTGTGTGTGTGTGTGTGTGTGTGTGTGTGTGTGAAAGCAGAGCCTGGGATCCATCAATAACTTTTTTTCTCAAGCTTCTTGTTTTTTTTTTCATTTTACCACTTGAGCCATGGGTTCACTTTAGACTTTTTGGTAGTTAATTGGAGATAAGAGTCTCAAAAACTTCCTTGTTCTGGCACTTTCAGAGATCCTCAGATGTCAGTAGTGAGGATGAGAGGAGTAAGCCACTGGCTCCCAGCCATCTCAGCTTCATTTTAACATCTTACACTATGGGTAGCATTTTATATGAGCCTAAAAATAACTCTTATTCTTCACAGTGATCTTCAAATACTGAGTCCTTCAGATTTGTTCTTATTAGTTAGCAGAAATATTCCGTGTTTCTAAAGTTGGAATTTTGTTTAACATATTTTAAATGTAAAAGTGTTTTCGACTTTTATCCATTGTCAAGTAAAAATGTGGGAAATAATTGGCCTTAAAAATATTTTTGAAAAAACTAGGGTTTGAACCCAGGGCCTCACAGTAGCCCCTGAGAAATGGCCTCAGCCTT
Organism: Perognathus longimembris pacificus; assembly: GCF_023159225.1. Taxonomy (NCBI): domain Eukaryota; kingdom Metazoa; phylum Chordata; class Mammalia; order Rodentia; family Heteromyidae; genus Perognathus; species Perognathus longimembris. Next base: position 39,050,324 of record NC_063176.1, read on the forward strand.
ATTTTGCTTTTAGCTATTTTTCAGATAGTGTTGTATATTGTGGTGCTGATCACCAAAAACTACCATCCCCCTTCTTATGCTGCCCACATGTGAGCTAGGATTACATATGTGTATCATCCACCACAGTCAACTTATTTGTTGGAATGACATGAAGGCATATCGTGCTAGACTGGCATTCAAACTTCCATTCTTCCTACCTTTACCTCCCAAATAGGTAAGATTACAGAAGACATTGCACCATGCTATGCTGGCATTTTTGAGATGTATTATCATTTTTATTTGCCTAATGTTAGAGATGTCTGTGAGTGTTTGAATTTAAACAAAAGACATAATTAGGAAGAGGATGATGGTAAAACCTCATTACTAGAAACAAAACATTGGAATAAAAAGCTAAAGCTAAAGCTGGGTGCCTGTGGCTCACACCTATAATTTTATCTGCTCAGAAGGCTGAGATCTGAGGATTGGGGCTCACAGCCAGTTAGAGCAGAAAGTCTGTGAGACTCTTTCATTTCCAACAAACCACCAAAAAGTCAAAATGTAGTTGTGGCTCAAATCTAAAGTGCCTGCCTTGAGCAGAAAAGCTAAGTGACTCTATGCAGGCTCTGAGTTCAAGCCCCATTACTAGCCCCACTATACCCTTCCACCCCGCCCACCCAAAAAAACAAGGGTTAAGGATAAGAGCCATGGATCACATACTGTAGAGTGGGAAACTGACAGCATGTTAACATGTAAAAAATGTCAAATTGGTTTCACAAAATAAATATATCTACTGAAAATGTGTATCTGATTCCTTATATTGGCTATACTACAGAACACATTTTGTTGCTCTGATAGTACATTTATATTTTTATGAGTTGTAGCAATGTTTATTTCAAAATGGACAATGAGATTATTTTCATTTGCTGCAGGCATCCAGTACTTGTGTTCTTGTATTTGTGATTCACAGGTGTAAATGACTTGTACACACATTCTTTTAGCAAGAGCATAACCTCACTGGAAAATTTCCCATCACGTTATTTTCACAATGGCATAGGGTCTTCCTTAAGCTGACAAATGATTAAAATAATTTAACTAGCTTCAGTGTAACCAATTTAATGTTTCTCTAGGGAAATCAGAAGCTTCCTTGTAGTGGTTATTGGAGTTTAAAATAAGTAAGCATTAGATTGTTTCCATCTAAATCTCACATATCATTACTATTTTATAACTTTAGCACAATGTGCATGAACTTTCACATTAATAAAGCCAATAAAATATTATTTTATGCAAGTAGAACATAGGGTAGAGCATTAGTCTTATTAACAGACATAGCAGGAAAGATTTGATACAAATTTAGATGCAGGTTCATGGCTCAGAGTGTTTAGGGCAATAATTACCTTTATTTCCTCGCCGGTAGGCAAAGTACAAAGACCAGTTTTCTATTTGTTCATACCAAAGTTTGAACTTCAAGTTCACAGTGTAAGTTTTCGGGTTTCAACATTTTTATGAAGTATAGTCTTAATGTATAAACAAAGTAATCTTTGTATAAACAAAGTAATCTTTAAATTTTCCTCACTTTACTAAACCTATTTGAATATCAGCTAGTAGAAATTCCTTCTATAATATTTCAGACTGATAGTCACAATATTTTGCCCTAGGATTTACTTATCCTTGTGTGAATTTGTCATTTACTGAATGCCTATTGAGTTCTTTTAGGCTCTGCAGCTGCCAAATATAGAGAGAGAAAAGGACAATCCTTGCCTTCTACAAGTTAATATTTACCTTGGTCAGAGACAAACAAGCAGATAATGAAATATCATTGTACAAATTTCTGTTAGGTTCAGGGTTGTTGCAAGTGCCCATGGCACTAGTAGAGGTGAATTTAACCAAGAGGATCGATGGAAAGCTTCAGGCTTGGTTGCTCAGTTTGTATGGTTAAATGTGTCCAGAACTCAGTGTAAGAAGGAGGGGTGCATACAAGAGGCTGATTGTTAGTACAGCTAGTGTAGAATGTCATGGACCATCTTCAAATCTCCTAACAATGCTCTGCAGTTGATGGTTAGGATACCACAATCGGGCTGCACAAGAACAGGGCAAGCAGTTGTAAAACATAGTGGGGGATGGAGTACACAGGCAGAATAAGAGAATCTGGCACAGGAAGGAGAGAAAGTAAGATCATGATTTACATTGTATATGACAGTGTCATTTTATATGTGGTGAGTTAGAAACATTGTAGCTCCCAGGAAGGTGGTGGGGGGGGGGGCGGCGAGGGAAGTAATGCCATGTACTGAGATTGAGGAATGACATAATAAAATAAACTTTGGGTTGGAAGGTGAGGTAGTAAATATAAGAAGAAAATTAATATGTTAGATGGTTTTGTTTTGTGATATTTCCATAAGTATATTAATGGTATGTGTATTTGTGTTATATATATATATATGTAATGGTATAGAGGTACATATGCATATATAAGAATAAAATATTAGAACTTAAGATCTGGGTGAAATGTACATGTTAAGAATGATAAGGTTGAATGGCTTTCCTAGAAAATTCTAGTTGGGAGGCACTGGGAGGTCAAGAAGACAAGAGGATGAATTCTTGGAATCACTAGCAAAGACTAGACCAGTGTTATAATAAGTAGAAGACTAGTAATCACAGCAGAAGTGAAAAAGGAACCAAGGCGCCATGAGATCCACAAAGACATGAGATTAAAATTATTTTAACATAGATTCTTTTGGTGTGTCTAAAGTCTGCAAGTAGCTCTTATTATGTACAATCATTGATATTTTTTTCTTTTTCTTTCTTTTTTTTGCCTGCACTGGGGCTTGTATTCTGGGTCTGGGTTCTATCCCTGAGCTGCTTCTGCTCAAGGCTACTGCTCTATCACTTGATCCATAGCTCCACATCCTGCTTTTTATGAGTAGTTTATTGAAGATAACAGTTTCATGGACTTACCTTCACTGGCTTGTTTTGAACTACAATCCTCAGATCTCACTCTCCTGAGTAGCTAGGATTACAGGGGTGAGCCACTGGTACCTAGCTCAGTCATGGATGTTCTTGATTACAATAATCTCAATAGAGCAGGTATTAGATCCACAAGTAAGAGTGGGCAGTAAAAGAATTTTTCAGGCAGGTTAGATCATAGGTAAATGTAGGAGACTCAGCTTGGTTTTGAAAGGAACAAGAGACCTGGGAGGGGGAGGCTGATATTTTAATTGTTCTCCTCATGGTCATTGTCATCATCACTACCCATTAATATGGCTTTTATTTTTATTTAATTTATTTAACTAAATTATTTATTTATTTATTTAGTCAGTAAGTCCTGGAGTTTGAATACAGGGCCTAAGCACTGTCCCTGGTTTTTTTCTGCTCAAGGCTAGCATTCTACCACTTAAGCTACAGTGCCAATCCTGGCGTTTTCTATATATGTAGTGCTGAGGAATTGAATCCAGGGCTTCATGTATGCGAAGCAAACTCTGTACCACTAGGCCTTATTCCCAGCCCAGGACTTTATTTTTAAGTCACTGATTTATTGGTACCTTTGAAAATTGAAAAGATAGATGTAGAATTAGAATTACCCTTCAAACTCAAGGGTGGAAATTTCAGAAATGTCCAGAGAGCCTCACTTTTATCAAAATATAGGGAAGCATGTATTCTGGGAGTCCAAGTGAGGATATAATCCTAAGGAAGAAAGGATATTTGGAAGAAATGTGATAGAATTGGAGAAAGTGCTGGCTATAGGTATGCAAAAAACTGAGCATGGTTTGTTCTTTAGGTTTACAATATTAGCACTAAAATGAAGGAAATCAAATCTTTCACCTCCTACTTAATGATTTCTTTCTTCACCTTGTTCATCCTCTCCATGTCTGATCTTATTCTGATATCTGAAAATATTCAAGTCCTACAATCACAAGTGTTGCATGTGTTTGCTCATGGGAACGGGAAAAATAAGACCAGGAAAGTCAGGAAAAAGACTACTAGGAAAGTTAAAGGAGAGAGAAAAAAATAGAAAGAAAAGAAGGGGATAAGAAAACAACAACAACAATAAAGCAAGTGAATATGAGCAAGAGATCTAATAGAGATATCCAGTATCTAATAGTGGATTTTTAAATGTGGACTTTCCTTCATATTGCTTTTCTTTATTTTAACCAAAGGTTTAGGATGCAAATATATCTACCAAAAGAATGGTGATCCTTCGCACATAAGCGAACTCCTGGATAGTTTCAGAAAGGATGCTAGAAGCTTTAAACTGAGGGCTGGGAAACATCAGCTTGAAGACGTGACTGGCGTGTTGAAGAGTTTTCTCTGTGACATTGATGATGCCCTTCTTACCAAGGAGCTCTATCCATACTGGATCTCTGCCTTAGGTAATGAACATGGTTTAGAATAGAATTAATGCATGCCTTCTAAATCTCCATAATCTGAAAATTACTGTGTGACTCTTGTCTTTCCTCTGTCATTTATTTTGCAACTTGAGTATAGATGACAGTGATTTTTTTTACTATTTCTTCATTTTTTTCCTAGTGAAGAACTTTCTTTTACCCTGTAAGAGTACTTAAGAAATGACCCTAAGAAAGTAGTTAAATTATTCACTGGGTCCTATTAGCTTTATTAAAACCTGTTGTACATGTTTTAATTTAAAATACCTGCTTTTGTTAGTGCATTACAATTAGAAGAAGGGTTTTTGTTACTGTGTTGACTATCTTTTAGTCTTTTGCTTTTATTTATATTCTTTTAGAATATATCTTATTATCTTTAAGTCATAGTACAAGTAGTAGTACAAAAGAGTTCTGTTCAACAAAGCAGTTTATGAATATAAACCCCATCAGTGTCACCTTTTTGTCGTTCTCCACTACCCCTCCTAAACCTACCCTTCCCTCAATTTTCTTAATTTTGTAGACATGCACTGGATTTTACTTATCTTATTTTCTTTATTTTAATTACAAACTGGGTAGAAGAAGGATAAACATATAAATTATACAAAGGATAATAAATAATTGATTTCTAGTATAGTTACTGAATGTAATTTGAATATTTTCCATTCTTGGTTTTACACAGTCATGTACCAGGGCACCTTAATTGATAAGACCATATGTACATAGGTATCTTTTGTGTCCTAAATTAGTACAAAAGCGACATCACTGGCAATTTTAAATAAGAGTATGCTTAAAAAATGTGTCACAGACTTTTATTCCCAAGAATTCTAACATCCTTTACAAGTGACTGTACTTTTAAAGAATCATTAATGTGCTGCTGGCTCTTTGTGACTAGAATAAGTAGAGCTATGCAGGAAATGAAAAAAAAATCTACTTTCCAAAGGTCATTGGCAATTGAAAGGGAATATATAAGTGTGGTCCCCTTGGGTGGCAGAGTCAGCGGGAGCTATTTATTTGAAGAGTGGTCAGTGTTTCCTGCATCAGTTGTTAGGTTAGAGGGAATTACCACTTCATATCCCCTAGAGTCTGGAACTTTCAGGGATCATTTTTTTTTTTTTTAGTTACTCTACAGTCTTGACTTCAGGACTTAAGAGAAAGTTAGGTAACTCCTCACCATGAACTAAGTAATTTGGGCCATAGCAAAGGCATCATCTTCTTAGGTACAGATCACAGGAACAGGCAACAAACAGTACAAGAAATGTACCCAAGGCCTAACATATGAAACTGTAACCTCTCTGTACATCACCTTGATAAAAAATAAGAAAAAAAAAGATTTGCCTATGAGTTCTTCTATTATCCTTTCACCTTTCCTAAGGATTTGGATAGATTGAAGTTTGTAGAAGGCCCTTAGATCAGAGGTAAAACCTGACTGCAGTATTTCCTGTAATGCCCTATTATTTTCAAACAGTAGTATGAGACAAATTTATAATGTAAATGAGTATTTTCAACTTTTCCCCAGATACACAGGATGATAAGGAAAGAACTAAAAAATATGGAGCATTTATACGTACTCTTCCAGGGGTCAACAGAGCAACACTCGCAGCTGTAATAGAACACCTGTACAGGTGAGTTGTGTCATCAGCATCCTAGCTCTGCATACGATAAGTGGAGGCTTTTTAAAAATCATATTTAGGACTTTGTATTTGCAAAATATTTATACTATTACCCCTGGAGCCACACCTCCATGCTAACAATTTTTAATATATACCATTTTATAGCTTGCAGCATGAAATTTCAAAAAAGAGTTTCAGTGATCCATTGTATATTGGACCAGCATTCTGCAACTAGAGTTTGTCTGTGAGGACCATGTTTTGTTTTGGAGAACTCGTTCTAGTTTTACATTACTTAATGATCAGTTTACAACTTAGCTGACCATTGATATTTTGGTATCAGATTGTTCATTTAATAGAAAAAATAAAAAATCAAAACCATTTTCATACTGCGGGCATAGGCATGTTGAGTTAGGAAGAGATGAACATAATGTTGGCATGCGAAATCAGGAGGAAGGGATGTTTGAAAATAACTTTTTAAGTTAAAACTAAAGGTTACTCTGTATGTGTTCATTTCCGCAAGAATTATAATAAGTGTACATTTTGCTTAAGGAATATATTGTGTCTCCCTGCATGAATGAAATATTCCCATGTAGAAATTTCTGTAAAGCCAATTTCTAATAAAAGTATGTGTCTTATTGGTGTCTGGATTTAGAAATACTGCACACTGTGTTGTCTTTCTTTTTTATCCTTTCCAGCAGGGTTTTACTGCCTATAGATTCTCTTACTGTAGAGCTAATTTTTATGATCTGTTTTTGGAGCTATAGGGACTGTGCATGCTAAACCATTGCTCCACCAGTAATTTATACTCTAAGCCTGTAAACCTGATAATTAAAAAAAATTAAATTTTATTGTAAAGATGATATACAGAGAGTTTACCGTTATGCAAATCTGGTAAAGAGTGTGATTCTTTTTGAAGAGTGTTGCATTCTCCTCATTTTCTTCCACTATTCCCAATGACTGACCAAAAAGAAAAACAAAGAAACCTGATACTTTCATTGCACCAAACAATATGGTTTCTGAGATAATCGAATAAATTTTAATACAGAGAATTTTAGCATACAGCATGGAATTTATGGAGCAGAGAATGAGGGTTTTATTGGGCCTTGAGTTACAAAGAATGTCTCCTTCATCTCCAGGCTTCATATATGGAGTCATGAACTGGGGTTGAAAAGAGATGGGCGCAAAGCTGGGTGTAGTTAAGTGCATCTGTATTTTCAGCTACTTAGAGGTTTGAGACAGGAGAATGCTGGAGTCCAGGAGTTCAAGACCAGACTAGAGACCATTATGGGCAACATAGTGAGACCTTGTCTGTAATCAAAAGAAATGTAGGTAGATACGTATAAAAAATAACCGAAAGACATATCAGGGGGCATAGAGATCATTGGAGGAGGTTGGGAAAGGATTTGTATACCATGTAAAGAAAGGCATTTCATGACCAAATCTATTTCCGCAAAGTAGCCTCTGTGATGGGATTGGTAAGAAAGAGGCAAAGGAGCTAATTAGGGAGTTGTTTCCTTGGGCTTTAATGAGAAGGGATTGAGTAGGCTTAATATGGGACACTTGAGACTGCCTGTGTCTGGAGAGAAATTCTACACTGTACCCAGTTTATTGCAGAAATTAAAGCAGGCACAGAAATTAAAGATGGGAGAGGCAAAGAGGTTAGAGTGGTAGATTAATATGAAAAAAGTCTAAGGAAAGGCAAGGGCGTTTGATGGTATCATCAGAACTCTAGATGGCCAATTTGGGTAAGGTCAGGTTGATGTAGCATTTAATTCAATTCCTACTCAAGATAAAAGATCACTTCTGCCCTCAGTGCCATCCACTTATTCCACTCCCCAGATATTTGTTATGCACTATAGTGTGATTAGAGTAAGAGCCTCTTACTGTGATGCTGAGATTCTAGCAACAGATGCAGGCATGGAGATAAATTTCCTGGATGTTTACAATCTAGTGTGATCAAAGTACAAAAGTGGTTTTGAGAGGGTTTCTGCAATTGTTACATCCTCCTTTATTAAATCCCAGTGCTTTTTGCATCTTGTAAATCATATATGATGATTTTACTTAGTTTATCTGTCTCTGCTTTGCAAGTTTGTATTTTATTATGGATATCTTACATTATCATATATATTACTATCATGTTTACCTATTTTTCCTTGTTACCTATGAGAGTCTGTATTCTGAATAGACAGGAGCATGAAGCTTGGAGTTTTGCCATATTCCTTTAATGGAGTTTCCACTCTGTCTTTTGTGGTTTGTATTTTTAAATTTTCCAAATGTAATTAAATAGGCCACTGCACAGCTGCTCCACATGCCATCGGTGATAAGTAAATAGAGACCATCAACAGATACTTCCCCTTGAATTTCTTGCCTACTGCATTTTTGTTTTTGTAACCTTTTTCTGCTTGGAGTGATGGCAGTCGTTTGACCCAAACTATTTATTCATATTTTTCACTTTAAAAGGCATTCGTAGTTGTAGCCAAGAAAAATATAGTTAGTTGTACACTTAAATTGTGTTTTATTTTCCTTTTAAGATATAATATTCTGTTTTAAGTAACAGTACAAATATGTGCCAAAAAGTGTTCTTATGCAGCTAGGTACTTAGTGAAAAATTTAGCTCAACCTTGACTCTAAAATTTGGAACTGGGCTAGGAATATGGCCTAGTGGCAAGAGTGCTTGTGTCACACACATGAAGCCCTAGGTTCAATTCCCCATTCCACATATATAGAAAATGGCCAGAAGTGGCGCTGTGGCTCAAGTGGTAGAGTGCTAGCCTTGAGCAAAAATAAGCCAGGGACGGGTGCTCAGGCCCTGAGTCCAAGCCCAGGACTGGCAAAAAAATAAAATAAATAAAATAGAAATTGGAACTTTCCTAATGTGTATGCTGATTGCCTTATTTCCTAATTACCTCTGGCCCTTTCTCTCTTTCATGGATGCTATGGACCCACAGGATACGTTACACTATTGTGCATGCTTTTTTTTTTTTTAATAAATGAATTTGCTATAATTTGATTCATTGAAACTGATTGGATTGGTCAGTCTGTCCTCTAAACAACACATTTTATTTTGTAACTTGTATGAAATATTTGTTAAGACTATTTTTAAAATTTTTCTTATGGTCTCCTAGACTTCAAGCTGTGAATAAAAGGAAGCATTTTTCTTTAAATGACTATAGTAGATTTTATATTTAAGAGCCTCAGTGTGTGTGTCTTCAAAATGAAAAATGAATATTTTGTAGTTCTGTAGAATTTTGAAATAGAAGTGTGTCATAATGAGATATATTTTTATGTTACAGGGTTCAGAAATGCTCAGAAATCAATCACATGAATGCCCATAATTTGGCCTTGGTTTTTTCATCCTGTTTGTTTCAAACTAAGGGACAAACTAGCGAAGAAGTAAATGTAATTGAGGACCTAATTAATAATTATGTTGAAATATTTGAGGTAAATATTTTCCATCCTGCTTTTGTTAAGATGTTTTTGATGTTTCTGTTTGCAGAGAAAGATACATATTTTAAAGTGTAATTGTTCAGGCATTTGTAAATATTTAGAAATAAGAACCATAAAAGGATAGTTATATTTTCTTTACATTTTTATATAATGAACATTTTAAGCTACAGCCATTCATTTAAATGTGGATGCTTTTGTGTCACTACTGTTTTGATTATTTGATTTTTAAATTTAGGATTTTCTGAAGTTTGTATTTTTATTATTTTACTAGTACAACACAACAATGTAATACTTTTATATTGACAAGAAAAAAAATAGAGAAAATAAGCTCAGGATATCTATGTGTCTGTCAGGTCTTGGTCAGGCATCCAGATCCATCACTAAGCTAATTTTGACTTGTGAGTTTTGTTATATAACTTTATTGAGACTTCCATGTAATGTTATTTGTGGGACTTGTCTTAGGTAGGTATCAGCATAAATAATGCAACAAAATGGTGTCAATGATAGATTATTATCTGTAGAATTTTTGTATTCTTTTTATCACTTATCACAAATGTATCTTGGCAAAGGGGCAGGAACCACTTTCTTTAAAATAACAACTTCAATTCTTAGAGGAATGGGCACCAGAAGTACAGTTTCTTTTTCTCCAATCTCTTCCTTATTTCTTCCTGCCTGTCCACTGTATTTGATCAACAGCAACTTCTTTGCAGCAATCTGATGCTCAGGAAAAAAAAAAATAATGTGTGGCTTTACATGCTGTCTTTATTTTCAAGTTTGGTACCATTTCATGAATACAAAATAAAATGCCTATCTTCAAAGTTATGTTAAACTTGAATTTACATGAAGATTAGAGATTTAAATGAGCACTCAATGATCATTTTGGTTTGAGACTTGAGCCTTATTTCCCAAATGATTTGAGAAGCCAATCAGCTGCCACTTTACTTAGTTCATGTCCTTAGCAATGGAGCTTAGTGATGGACTCAGCAGTGTGGGAATGTCCAAACAGGTTCTGAACTTTATGAGACTTGTCACTTCTTGGCTATATTTGTGCCTTTAGTTGTGCAGGCTCATGCTGGTTAAGGTGGCCATTCTCATTTGTTTTTACCTTGTTGGTATTTAAATTCTGAAGAATTTTGTAAGGATGAGTACCATAGCTCCATATATTTCTACATTATTAGAATGTCCCAAATTATATTTTAAACAGGTTAAAGAAGACCAAGTGAAACAAATGGACATAGAAAATAGCTTTATTACCAAGTGGAAAGACACTCAAGTGAGTAGTAATAGTTAGATCTCTAAAGAATAAAAGAAAAACAAAAACACTTTGTTTATGCATATTTTCAGGTTTCTATTTGGAGTAAAGTAGAAATAATGATTAAAAAAATAACGAACCTTGGTAAAGTAATGGGCTAATTCTGCAACCCAATACACATATGCAAAATCTGTTACATAACTTTTAAATAGATGGAGAAAATCGATTTTATCGACACTTACAAAAGAAATGCTATTGGTAATGCTATTGGATTTGAAAGGAAGCATTTAAAGCCAAAGAAACACTGGAATAAATTCAGACAGTGTGATTATTCTCACCATGATGATTTTGAAATTATAAATTATGTCTTATATGCTTCTGCTGTGCATGTTCTCAGATGATTACATTGAGAGACTCTCTGATGTTATCTTTGTAACATACCTGTAAAAAATTCGAGTCAACTTTCTGAATCCTGTCTTATTTTCCTCAGTCCTATTTAATTAGATTTGTGTCAACAAATTTCACTATACTTTCTCAGGTAACCTTACCTTGCCTGATGAATACTCTGGGACATCTTAAGGTTCATCCTGAATCATCTTCTAGTAACTAGGTTTACAATAATAGAAATGGGTAGGATGCATTCTTTTTACTGTAGTACCCAGATAATCAGGCAAATTCTTCATTATCCAGACCTTAATTTGCTTTAGTTCTGAAATATATCACTTCTAATTAGGGAAACTGTTGGAGCTGTGGAAATGCTTAGTACAAATACTGTATTATACTGGGCTCACAACTATAATCCTAGCTATTCAGGAAGCTGAGATCTGAGAATCAGGGTTTGAAGCCAACACAGTTAAAAAAAAAAAAAAACTATGTGAGACTCTTATCTCCAGTTAAAAACCAAAAAAGCTTGAAATGGAGCTGCAACTCAACTGATAGGCTGTTAGCCTTGAGTAAAACCTCAGGGACCAATGCTCAGGCCCTGAGTTCAAGCCCTAGGAGAGACAGACAGACACACACACACACACACACACACACACACACACACTCACACACACACACACACACACACTTTGTATTGATTTATTTAAATTATTGCCTCTATTTGACTTAAATAATTAAAATTCTAGCAGAGTTAACTTCCACACTAACAATGCTGACTATCAGTATTTTAATATCAGTATTTTAAAGTTTTTCACTTTTATGGTATTTCTCCATGAAATGAAGGAATAATTGAGCCTGAGATATCAGAAGTCTTTAGCTGCATTATATATTATTAAAGTATTATTTTGCAAAATATTTATCTTTTATGTTCATGTTATAATAAAAATAGGTCTTGAATACTTCTAATTCAGGGCCAGTAAGAATAAGAAAATAATTCTTTAGTAAATATAGTTATTTGTAAAGAAAAGTAAAAGAAAACTGGTAGAAATTATTTTGCTTGAGTTTCTGTTTAAACCATTAACAAATGTACTCCGGAGATTGTTTTGGGCAATCTGTATCCCCCTCACCCCTTTCCCTCTGTAATATCTGTTTCAATGAATTATTTTTAACTATATGGCTTTAATCTGAGTTCTTCGTGCTTGCCTTTTCTGTTTTTTTTATAATGTGTCCTTTCTACATTGTTATTTATGTAAATAATAAAGACAAAAGTGTTAACAATCTTTTAACTCCTAGAATTTTCTTGTATAATTAAAAGTGAGAGCAGTTTGCAATTAAACTTTGATATATCTATAGGTACATAATAATTAGGAACACTTCTTTAAAGTACATTTTAAAATATTTTCCCCATAAATGTTCTCATTAGATTTTTATATTGAGAGAAATTTAACTTCAGAATGAACAATCATTTTTAAAATGTTGTGTAATGGGGGTTCTTTTAAAATGGTTATGTAACAAGTGAATTTCTGACAAAAGGTACTCAAATATTCATCATATATCTTTTGCTATTTTTAACCTCCATTATTTTTTTGTGTAGTGATGTCTTATGCTTCTGTTTTCTGAATTACATGTTTACTTTGTCTTCTTTAATACAATGTCCAAATTATTACTTTAAAATGCTTATGCAAAGATAATTACAATAAAACCTACCTTATATCACTGCATTTTTTTCTTATGATATGTATTTGTTGTTTGAATATAGTTTTGATGTAATTCATCTTCTAATTTCAATTTTTGTATATATTATTTTTTAACTTTTGTTAAATTCTAATTCTTTTGAGTGGGAGGAGTGGTTGGAGACAAGGTCTCTCTTCTTTGTAGCCCAGGTTGTCCTTAAACTTGGACTCCTCCCTCCTTAGCCCCGCCCAAAACTTCAATGTTAACACTCAAAAGCAGGCTTAGTAGCAAAATGTTTGATCTTTTAATCATTAATTGTATGCACACAGTATTGCTAGGACCAAGTTTACATATGACTCATTTTTATCCCTCATTTTCTTCTTACTCTGTTGATGTACACCTCTACAAAAGGCTCATTCCCATTATTGCCCAATTACAGTTATTACAGTAACAATATAAGACTATGGGAGAATTTTAAATGCTTGAGTATGAGATTTAAGAAAATCACTTTCTGATGACTGCTGCTGTTTATGCCATTTGTGTAGATCCCTGTCTTTCATCAGTTCCACTTGGACTGTACATCATACTTGTGAACAGTCTGATAAGTTGATTTCATTGTTATATAAGATTCTGAGAAATATCACTGTGAGTGTTACTGTATTCTATGTGTATTTTCTGACATACCTCTGTGTGCTGCCTTCACACCTGTCCTTTCTAGGTTTCCCAGGCTGGAGATTTGCTGATTGAAGTGTATGTTGAAAGAAAGGAACCTGACTGTAGTATTATAATTCGGGTAAGCCCTAAAAGGTGTAGAGTGCCATTGAACATGTGTAAGTGTTGACATTAGCTTATACATTTTTTATTTTGGGTGACTTCTTGTTTCAAGCCATGACTGAAGACAAGTTTGAATTTTCATGTCAACTACCTATGGGGATTTTCTATTTTTTGTTATTTGGAAAGAGAACAACTAAAGGGCTTATAGTTAAGATTTTTTTAATGGGTTCTGAAAAATGACTTGAACTCAGATCCGTGCCTATACCCTTCCCAATAAAGTAATACCAGGCAAGTTATTTACTCTGTATCAGCCTCAGTTTTCTTAAATATAAAGTGTGGAAGATTACATTATTTACAACATATGATTGGTAGGAGGATTCATTAATGCATGTAAAACATTCTAGATGTTTTAACAAATAGGTAATATTATTATTAATTACTGACTAGTTTCTCTATCCTTTGCCATTCTGTCATCCTACCTGTACTTCCTACATAGCTGGAATTATAGATGTGTATCAGCCACCATGACTAGGTAATTTGTTAACACGACATGAAGTCTAAGGAACATGTTGCCTGGGTTTGACATAAATAATTCCATCCTCCCCTAGCTAGGCACTGGAGGCTATGCCTGTGATTCTTGCTACTCAGGAGTTTGAGATCTATGGATCAGTGTTCAAAGCCAGCCTGGCCAGGAAAGTTCATGAGATTTATTTCCAATTCACCACAAAAAAAGTGTAACTGTGGCTTAAGTAGAAGAGTTCTAGCCTTGGGAAAATTGCTCAGGGACAGCATATAGATCCTGAAGGTTCATGCTCCGGGGCTGGTACATACACACACAAAATCGTTGATAATTACATTAGATACATCTACAGGATATAGACAGGAAATATAATCATTAATTTAGACATTTCTGATCATTATATATGGATTATGACTATATGATGAAGAGTTAGAATTCCACAATTATACAATGTATGATCAGATATCTTAAAACATTTTTCTTTACAATACCCGACCACATTCTTCTTCTTCTTCTTCCTCTTCTTCTTCCTCTTCTTCTTCTTCTTCTTCTTCTTCTTCTTCTTCTTCTTCTTCTTCTTCTTCTTCTTCTCCTTCTCCTTCTCCTTCTCCTTCTCCTTCTCCTTCTCCTTCTCCTTCTCCTTCTCCTTCTCCTTCTCCTTCTCCTTCTCCTTCTCCTTCTCCTTCTCCTTCTCCTTCTCCTTCTTCTTCTTCTTCTTCTTCTTCTTCTACTTCCTCCCCCTCCCCCCTCCCCCTCCTCCCCCCTCCTCCTCCCTCCTCCTCCTCCCCCCTCCTCCTCCCCCTCTCCCTCCCCCTCCGTGTTTGGCGCATGCTAGGAAAGCACTCTTCCATTAAGCCGTATTCCCAGCTGTCATTCCGTTTCTTATACAGAATATGTAACTATAATCATAGAATACAAGAGAAACTCACCTATATTAATTATCTAAAGTCCATCACTAATGCTAGAAGTATAGTTTTATCTTATTTTTGAATCCACAACAAGTTATTACAATTGTGCACATTTCTCACATGATTTAGATTAGATGTATTTTGATAACTAAAAACTGAATACGAAACTTCAATTTCACCTAGTCTTAAAAACATTATGAAAACTCTTCAAGTATGTTTAGAAGTATTCATTTAGTGTTAAGTTTTTACACAAACCTTTTAGTTACAATTGTCTCTGGTGACCATTATCTTGACCCATGGTACATGAAGCAGGTAATATCTCAAGTCTGTATAATGGATATAAATAATGAATGATAATAAAGATACTGCCTAAGGCCACAACACAAACAAACAACTTAATTCAAACATAGCATAATCTTTACATTGCATAATCTAAGGGTACCTTAAATTTGAAGTTTTAGGTGCTCTTGATAAGATTTTTGGATTTCTCCTTTGGGGTTCTCCTGGGATTTCCATCTTTCTACTTTGAATAGACAGATTTCTTAGTAGTTACTATTTATTTTTACAAAGGTATGTAGGTTTTAAAAACCATTTAAGGGCTGGGGAGATAGCCTAGTGGCAAGAGTGCCTGCCTCGGATACACGAGGCCCTAGGTTCGATTCCCCAGCACCACATATACAGAAAAAGGGCCAGAAGCGGCGCTGTGGCTCAAGTGGCGGAGTGCTAGCCTTGAGCGGGAAGAAGCCAGGGACGGTGCTCAGGCCCTGAGTCCAAGGCCCAGGACTGGCAAAAAAAAAATAAAATAAAATAAAAAAAAATAAAAACCATTTAAATCAATGAAGATTGAAACATCATTGAAATGGTGCAGCTGATGTCTGTATTAATTGAAATTTTCTATTTCTTTACTGTTCTGCCATTTTTATGTTTTGTTGAGTTTTTTAAAAATAGAAAACAGTGTACTTCATTAGGCAATTACCGTCTTCCAAAAGACAACGCTTGAATTCCATATAAGGACAAATGGTAGACAGCGTGAGTTAACTATAGTAAAAATATCATTATTTTAATATATGCAGAAGATTTAAATACATACAGAAGGCTTTAGAGAACATCCCTTTCCTAGGAAATTTTCAAATTGGAAAGTATTTTTTACTAAAAAAGCATGCAGACTAAATCATCATACTCTCATGTTTAGGATATCTTTTATTTATTGGACATTATCACTAAGTTCTAACTGAAGAGATTCATCTTGATATTTACCAGAAAGCATTCAAGATTGGCAGAAAGAAAATATACATCAACAACTAACTCCCTGAAGAGGCGATATGCTTATGCAGTGGCCTCTGGCTTTGGGACTCTTGTGAATCTGGGCCCTAGGCTGGCAATGCAGTCTCTGCCCTATACCCCAAAATGCTGGCTCGGGGGTACTTGGGTATCCTACCATCTGTCACTTGGCATGGCAAGGCATAACACAAACTACCAAAACCCTGGGGCTTGTTGGCAAGACAGATATTATTCAGTAGACTGTGTAGAATTTAGGGCCAAGACTAGATATATGAAGTCACTCTGTACTCTTTAATTATAGTACCATCAAGTAAAAAAGTTTTAGTCTGAGGTGATTTTTGGATTTGTTGTCTGATGAATATCTTCATGTGTGTAACCAGTAATGTCTTCTCTTCCGAGTCATCTAATTGCTTGCTAAGAAAATGAATTTTTACTAGGTTTATATAGTAATATCCATTTATTATACTTTATGGAGAAGCTCTGAACATACCATATCATCTATGTGCTTACCAATTTTAGGAAGAGACTTGGAGTCATTTTTAGAGAGAGAAATATTACTGTCCTAGTGTAAGGCTACTTCTGTGTCTAACATATCTTTAAAGAAATATTACTTGCCTTATAGATATCTCCTGTGATGGAAGCAGAAGAATTAACTAGTGATATATTAGCAATAAAAAATATAATTCCAACAAAAGGTGATGTTTGGGCCACATTTGAAGTTATTGAAAATGAAGAGTTAGGTAAGTGATTTTCACATTAGTAATTCATGAATTCCTTGTAATATGAAGAAATATTTTTGGTGAAGTCCTGACTATATTAATGTCGCATTGTGAATACTTTGTACAGTAGTGCCTGTCTTGATAAACATTGTCACTATGCGAGATTGCTTTCCTACGAATTTACTCATCAAAATACTTAGATTATTTTATTAGCTATAAATATATCATGTAATTGGGAATCTATGTTGTTGCTTCTTCATGAGATAGAACCCTGATTCATAAAAGCAAACTATTTGATTTATAGGGACACCCTAAAACTTTCTACCATCATCCACTTCATTCCTGTATACTGCTTACTTAACAAGAACAAAGAATGCTTATTTGAAAGATAACCAAATATTCTTTGGAGAAAAAAACAACAGTTAAGACAGAAATTTCTCTTTTGGCTTCCTTGTTTTCCTCTATTGAATCAAATATTTTGTCATCTATCTTTTATTACAAAGAAACTGAAGGTTACAAAAAGACCTTTTAAAAACACCTTGACTACCTGCACAGGCAAATGCTGAATAAGCTTAACATTCTAATGACATCATTTGGTTTTAAAGACCTGTAGGAAAAAATAATAAGTTGCAGAATGTCTTTGTACCTTGACCATCTGTCTAGTTGATACTTTCTAAGGTCTTGGGACCCTTTCAAGTATAGCTGTCAAACTGCCAAAAGAAACCTTGCCACCCTCAAGCTCAAAATACAAATTAATATTCAATGTTGAAATACCCCAGGGTGCACTATCACAAGTATTGAAGTCAGTAGGAGAATAAAATGAGATTATCAAGTACTTTGTCTTTCATTAGTCCATCTTTAAACTTTTATGACTTTATTTCTTTTGGTCATGTACATTGTAAAAAAATGTAACTTGAATTAAAATGTCTTTTTATTCAGGTTATATGGCCAAGGTCCAATCATCCTAGAACTTGGGTGTCAGTTTTCAGTTTCTCCTGTATTCAGATTCTATCCTCTCCAAGGAGACAACTGTTCTGGTAGATCACTCCTGTGACCCCTAACTATCCAGTGCAGTTGATTTGCTTCAGGCTTCACTTTCCTGACCTTCCTGGGGCATTGTTTGCTAATTACCTTTAATATTTTCTTTGATGATCTCCATTCTGTTTTTACTGCTGCCTGGATTTTCTTCTTGATTCTTTCATCATGTTGTCTCATTTGTAGTTTCTTGTGCTTCCACCCCAGAAGTGTTTGGTTTTCTTGTTCTACTTTCTTCTTGCAGTCTTTTCCCATTTCATGTGTTTTCTATAGACATTCCCTTTTGGTCTTTGTGCCTGACCCCCGTGTGTAAGCTTGTATTCCCCATGTATCTTTCATCTGTTCCCCATTCCTACCTGCTCACCAAATTGAAATCCAGATTCAGAGTTTCACTCAATGCTGTTTCATCTTTTTGCATACCTATCACTCATATTTACATTTCTTCCTCTTGATGGCAGTTTATGGCCATTTTATTGCGATTTTGTCTTTTGTTGTTTTATTTTGTCTCATCTATTGACCTGGGTGCCCGTGGCTCATGCCTGTAATCCTAGCTACTCAGGAGGCTGAGATCTGGGGATTGCAGTTCAAAGCTAGCCCGGGCAGGAAAGTCCATGAGCCTCTTCTCTCCAATTAAGCATCAGAAAACTGGACGTGGTGCTGTAGCCCAAAGTGATAGATTGCTAGCCTTGAGCTGAAGAGCTCATGGCCAGCAGAGGCCCAGAGTTGAAGCCCCATGACCTCAAAAATAAATCTATTGAATAGGTAAAACAGAATATTATATAACCATCTAGTGCAGACATGAGGTTTTTTGAAAAAAATTATTGCCAAGGTCATGTATAGAGGGATTACAGTTTCATATGTAAGGTAGTGAGTACATTTCTTGTCAAACTTGTTACCTCCTCCCTCATTTTTCTCTTACCTTCCCTCCCCTGACCCTGAGTTGTGCAGTTCATTTACTACATATTGTCTTTTAAGTATTTCTATTGCTTTGGTTCACCTTTTACCCTTTGCCTCACCATTTTGATATTCCCCTTCCCTTTCTGGAATCAGACAAACATATATACAATACCCAGTGTAGCAAAATCAAATATAGTACAAAGGGGCTAAACCATAGGGAAGATAAAAGAAAAAAGATAAGAGTTTTAAAATACACTCATTTACGGAAATGACTAAACCTAACCACTGATAAAATATAACTTGGCGTTATTGTAAAATTATCTTTCCTGATTATATATTGAATTGTATTTTTCCAACATTAAATTCTTTCTATTTTCTCATTCTATATCCTTCCTTCAAGGTCCAGTTCACATGTGTTTTCCTCTAGGATGACACAGAAATTCACATAGTTGGTACATGGTTTCTTTGTGTGATTATTGGCATATAAATTTATAGTATTGCACACTATCTTACTTGTACACACACACACATATATATCTCTATATATATATACATACATATGTAAGGTACTTTCTTTGACCATTACCTTTTTAGGACATTTATTGGAAGTTTTAGGTCTTCGTGTCACTCACATTCTCTAGCATAGTGTACTGATGCAGAATTTACTCTTCTAAAGTCAGATTTATAATTTAGTTGGAACAGAAATGAAACATGCATTCTGGAGCTAAGTCACTTGGATTGTGTATTGTGGTTCTTTATACAGATATATACAGCTGTGTAAGGCACAAGCAGAGTGAACCTTGCTTGTAGACAAGAAGGAACCACTAGGAGACCTGTTTGCCCTGTTGATGCCTTGGGCAGCAGTGTTTTCTGCATGCTTGGACTTCTGTTGAGTTCTAAGAAATTCATTTCAGAATATGCAATCACACATTTTAGGATGGGCATTCTTTCTCTACCACACTGGTTCTCTTATATAGGGTCAGAACCAAGCATGCCTCTGGACAAAGCATTGGGGCTCTGTGCCTTTGGCCACTGTTCCTTCTGACTGGAATAACTGAGCCAAATTGATTAGGATGGAAAGACCAGTTTATAGCTTAGAAAAGCTTTGCTTTCTATCTGGAATTACTTTCCCTTTGGAAAGGCAGAAGTAGTTTGCCCTGAATATGACTATGAAATGGTATATGATAATCAGTGACTCAAAAAGGCAAAGGTTTGATTGGTTTCTTTTGTTGTTGTTGTTGATTCCTTTGTCTAATAAAAAAAAAGTATTTTTTCAGGAAAATATGAAAAGACGACATGACAGTTATTTTGATTTGTGAGTTCTGAACCATTTACATCAGGAAAGAAGAGAATCAAGAATTCAGATTTGCTCAGTCTTCATGTTCAGAAAATGCCAGCACCAAAAACTGAGATTTTTGTTTATTTCATTGTTCTTAGAGGGAAGAGTGGTAAAGAGTCAATACAGGGACAGTGATTATATCGGTTTTCTAAAGCAGATGGTTGAAGAGTATACCATCTGACCTTCTGAAATACTCAAAAGTTTGATTTCTATTATTAATAGGAAATAAAATAAAATGAAATATGAAAAAGATAAAAGTAAGGTGACAGTCATCAAAGATCAAAGATTTGATAGAAAGTCAACAGGCAGTTTGTAAGTTTTCTCTTGTACAAATAAACTTCCACGTAATAGAATAACCAAAAATGATTAATGAATAATTTAATACGTATATAAGCTGGAAGGCTCCATTTTTAGTGTTTGCAAATTATGAATATCTTAATTTTGTATCTTTAAATATGCAACATCTCTTTTACGTAATAAAGATGCCATAATGTCACCTTTGCCATCCTGAGATAATCTAATTTATTTACTTATTTATCCATCAATTAATCATTTGTTTATTGTGTATTCATGTGCATTTACTGGCCAGTGCTGGGAGCTGAATTTAAGGCCTAGATACTATCTCCGAAATTTTATGTTGAAGACTAGTGCTCTACTAGTTGAGCCACAGATCCACCTCTGCCTTTCTGCTGGTTAATTGAAAATAAAATTGTCATGGACTTTACTGTTTGAGCTGGCTTCAAATTGTGATCCTTAGATCTCAGCTTCAATGAGTAACTAGGACTGTAGGCATGAACCACTGGTGTCTTGCCTGTTTTTACTTATAGAATATGTAAAATATTCTAATTATAAAAGAAAAGAAAATATACATTATGGGATATAAATGCTCATAATTATATATGCTACATATACTATTAGATAGTTAACATAGATTCTTAAATTGGAAATGGAATCACTATAGGTATAACAATTATAAGTGCAGAATGATATAAACATGTCAGTTTTGTCACTCAAGTAACAGTGATATTCGCTTGGAAGAAACGGATTAAATTAACAGAAAATTTCTCATAAAAAATTCACAATCTCTATATGTGAATCAGATTTATGGAAAACAAACTTACTGTATAACCATGCAAAAATCAGGTGATATTTTGATTTTGTATATTACCCCTCTATAAAATATAGTTAGATTCTAGGTCTAGTGAATTTGTAAATAGGTTTTCATATTGCAGGTGAGTCACCTGAAATGTGTTCTGGAAGGAGTACAGATCTTTCCAATTTCTTTCACTTCTTGAAAAATGGCTAAGCACCTTTGACTTTCTCCCATGGATATTTAGGGCAAACTCAAACCCACTGTGAAACATGGTTGAGATAAATCAATTTACAAGGAGGAAAGGCTTATTTTGGCACACAGTTTCACAGGTCCTGGTAGACAATTGCTTGGCCCTGTAACTTTGAGCATGTCATGTGGCTGTACATCAAGAGAGGAGCACAGATAGAGAGACTGCTCACTTCATAGCTTCCAGGAAGGGGGATGGGGGTGAGAGAGAGAGCGAGAGAGAGCCAGAGAGAGAGAGAGAGAGAGAGAGAGAGAGAGCGAGAGAGAGAGAGCGAGAGAGAGAGAGAGAGAGAGAGAGAGAGAGAGAGAGAGATCTTCAGTTATATCCAAGAACATGCATCCAATGACCTCATTTCCTACTACTGACTTCACTTGCTAAAAGTCCCATTTCTCCTCAACAGTGCTGCAGGCCTTCAGTGCCATTCAAGTTCCAAATTAGAGCATTCCACCCTGTTAAAAAAAGACCCATATCCAGTCCCCAATCAAAACTCATTTAGTCCAAGTATCCCCAAAGTCTGTTAACAGGCCTATCATTGTTCAGTAGGCCAAGTCTAGCCTTCTTGGAGACACAATGAAAATTATTAGCTGGATACTGCTGTTTAATATAGGTGCCAGACATCAGGGGCTCATGCCTGTAATCCTAGCTACTCAGGAGGTTGAGATCTGAGGATTGTAGTTCGAAGCCAGCCCAAGAAGAAAAGTCCTTGTGAAACTCTTACCTCCAGTTAACCATTCAAACACTGAAGTGACATTGTGGCTCAAGTGCTAGAGCATTAGCCCTTGAGCACAAAGAGCTTAGGGACAGTGCCTAGTCCCTGAGTTCAAGCTCCACAACTGACATAAGCAAAAAATTAAAAAGAAAAAATTCTTCCAAGATACACTCACACAGGATAAACATTCCTGTTTGAAAAGGGAGAAAATAAAAACATAGGAAGGGCAGTCTGACCAGAGAAAATCATCTTCAACCCAGCAGAGAAATTCTTTCATATCTGCTATCTTGAACACTCATCACATGTAAGCTCCAAAGGGCTAACACTACCCACTGTCTCAGTCTGGGCCTCCTTACCATTTGCATTCTCTGTAGTTGTTTCTTGTTCCTAGCATTGCTAATTTTCAAGATCCTTGTTGAAATGTTAGCTTTCTTTTCATATCTTCGTGTATTATTGTTTGATGGACTGTTTGCAGACACTGTTACCTTGAAACATGATGCCTGTAACCTCTTAGGCTTTTCCTTGAAACCCCAATGGAGTCTCCAAGACTTCGTAACTCTTGTAATCTGCATGAAACAATTTCATAGCAAAATTGTTCCTATTGCTTCTTCATAGCTATGTTGTTAATGGCAAATCGGTTTATTTATAATTAAAACTCCAACAATGAGGAGGGAGAGAATGTCTTCACAAATCCAATCTGTGCCCTATAAATTTAAGAAGAGTGGGGGAAGGAGTGGGCTAGGGGAGAGATGGATAAGGACGTTTAAAGAGGTGACATTGATGAAGATACATTGTACTCATAAAAACTGCTTTGTTAAATGGCAATTCCTTTGTACAGTTACTTAAAATAATTGTAAAAAGAAAAAGAACACTCCTTCATTGGTTGACATATAAAACACTTACCTTCTGATTATATAAATGCACAACTTTATGTTTGACATTAAGAACTTGATTATTGAGAAAACCATAACTGTCTGAAAAATGTCACTAGAAATTTAAAGTCAAAGCTATTGTTGTAGGTGAAAAAGCAGTATATCTCTATCAAGTAAAGGAGGTCAAGTTCATCTTTGCACAAGATTTTTATTAATTTACAGCACTGTATTAAACTTAGCTGTAAAACTACCTATGTTGTCATCCTCAAAGAGCTACATTGGAATTTTAGCATTATCCATTGTGTAGCTATTATAAAAAGGTTAATTTCTCAAAATGTCTTATAGCTGATTATTTGCATTATATTTAATCTGACGTGACACATGCAATTTGTAATGAAATGTCTTTGTAGGAATTTACATTATAATGATGTTTGGTAAGTCTGTTTTGATTATTTTTAACTCTTTCATAGGGTAGAATTAATGACATTTTTAATTGTAGCATTTGACTGTGTAACATCTTTTATCCCATTTTTGAACTCTGTTCTATATCTAGAAACTTACATTTGCAAGATTTTTTAAGGAATATTTAATACAGTGATACCAAAGAGAAAAATACACTTTTTCTGTAGCCAAAATTAATTCTATGCCCATTGATAAGGTTCTATGTCAGCTGTGATAGATTTCAGTATAATTAAGAACACTTTAGTTCTTTAACCATGGTATCTACTTGCAATAGTGTGTTATAGTGACCCTCTTTAATATAAATGTTCTGACATTTGAAAGTCTCATTACCAATTTAATCTTATAATAAAGGAGAGTACGATTTTACTTTAAGCCACATTATTCCAGTTATGAATATTAAATGTGTCTTGCTAGACCAACTTTTCTATCATCATTTTTTTAAATGCAGGCTGTTGAAACTCTTGTATTATTTCCTTATCTTCTGCTCATGGAGGTTAAGAATGAGAAGAGGAGAGTGCTAGCTGATGTTTTTCACTTGGCTTATATTACCTGCTTAGAATTATTTTTTAGAAAGTCAGTTGATAGTATTTATCCCCAAAATTTCCTGTGAAAATCCTCATGGGGAGCTTATTGTTGCCCCAAATTAAGGTAGTCGTTAAAATTGGGTGGAGTGAGTGGTGTGGGGTTGGTAATTAAAGCAAAGTGGGTCTGGAGTTGAAACTTCTGTCACTGGATTTATCCACTTACATAACATTAGGAGAAGTCCAAACTTCTGATTATGTTTCCTTCTGTGCATAACATGAGTGGATAGAATAACATGAGGTAACAAGTTGGATAAGAAATGTACTCACTGCGATATGTATGAAACTGTAACCCCTCTGTACATCACTTTGACAATAAATAAATTCATTAATTAAAAAAGAATGTTGCCATGAAAATTAAAATGCAAACCAGCATATAATGTTAGATAGTCTGATTGATAATGGGATGAGCAGCATTACAGTGTTAGAAGCAGTGAAATCATGTGAATAGGGAGTACTTATTTATTCTCTAAATAGTTTTACATTTAAATGTATATACAATTCCAATTATAAGAAAACCAATTAGCATATTAACCGGTAATTGAATTAGAATTGTGGCAAGTTAGGGGCAATTTTTATCTTTGCTCAAGCTTTATGAAATTTAGCTAAAGAACAGCAGCATTGGTAATCTGTTAATTTGGGGGCTATTGAATTTCATTAACTATTACATTACTAAAAACATTTATTGACTATTCACTCAGTATGATGTTGTATGCAGGAGATATATAACAAGATATATATACACACACACATATGTATATGACTTTCTGTTTAACCGTATGATATAATAGGCTTATTATAAAGGGCCCAGTATGAAGATCTGGATTTCAGTTCTGGATAGGAACCAAACATCTGGTATTTGAAAGTACAAGCAGAAAACCGAATTCTTTTTCAGGGGAACTGGTAGATACCTGATACTGTCAATGACTTGTTGAGTAATATAGTCATAACAGATTAGAATTAGGGAGAATGTGACATATATTTGGTTTCATTTCACTCATGACTTTTTTTAAAAACCAATAGCAATTTTCAATATGGAACCATACCACTGGCAAAGTCTTTCTTGTGGTCATTAATGTTACTGCTTTAAAACAAATTTGAATATTTTGTGCTGTCCATCTAGGAGCGTTTGAATGAGTTGCACTGATATGTATGTTGCTGTGATACCAGGAATTTCTGTTCTGGATACTTCACATATGCTATCATGAGAACATTTGAATTTCTTTTTTTTCCCAAAATATGTCTCTGTGGTTACATTTTATTAGCTGATTGGCACACTTTCATCAGATCAAAACAAAACCTTTGCCTTTGAAACTTTGGTTATACTTGTAAAACTATGCTAAAAATGTGTAATGCATTTATGAAAAGCAAAATATAGATGAAGATTCATCAAAGAGAAACCTTTAGCTTATCATTTAATTTCTTGTTTATTCACATGTTCTGTTAGTAGTTAACATAATATTGCCCTATAATGTTTATAGTTAATATTTATAGCTGTATTTAAACCCAGATTACTTAGCACTATTTCTTAATTATTTATATATTTGTGTAAATTATGAAAACACTTGGTATAAATTATTCACTAATATTGATTGGAAACTATGACCTTCTAATGTTGTTGAGATAAACAAAACACTAACTTATACCTATTACTTAATACTGGACAAGGTTAATTTTGCTTGTCCTTTTATAGTAATTGAATCACAAATGCAAATTGACACTTACCCTAAGAAAACAAGGATGTTATCTAAATTAAAACGAGATGGAGTAAGACATATTGCAACATGTTCATTATGCTAAGGCTAGTAGTTTGAGATTTTATCTAAAGGAAAGCAGTTTTGAATTAAAATCTCAGTTGCATAACAAATTAGAATTCCGGCACGGGTGAACTTGGCTGGTATATTTTACTATGTGCTTAATGTGTTGTATTCTCTTACATGTACTTCTGCTATTATTGTGCACTGTAGCCTATTGAAATACATATATAGCTATTGTTGTATGTTGAACTTTTTGAATGGATTAAAGTTACAGTTGTAACACAGACATTTTATTCATGTTCTTTCCATTTCATTTGGGTTTTGTGTTTGCAGAACGCCCTCTTCACTACACTGAAAATGTGTTGGAGCAGGTGCTTCGGTGGAGTTCATTAGCTGAACCTGGCTCTGCTTATCTTGTGGTGAAGAGATTCTTAACCGCTGACACAATTAAACCCTGCAGAGGTAAGGTGTCATTGCTTCCTCTTGCAAAGGTTTGGAAATTCAAGTGACTACAGCCTAATTATTAAGGGACAAGTGGTGTTTGAAAATATGAAAAAGAAGAGTAACTAAATGCAGAATCCCATTACTGTGGAGAAGAAGAAAATCCAGATAGGAGGAAAATTCCCTGTGGCTAATTTGAGGGTATGAGTTTAAGTGTGGGAAAAGAATGGTTCATGTTTTGCAAGGTTGTTTGCCCTAACTGTGCTAATCTATGTTCCAGTTTTTAGATTGATAGTGAATAGTTTTCTTGAATTATGTTTAATTTGGGAGGCTTTCTGGATGTTGACAATGTACAAGTTATATGAGCTCTGACGTTGATTGTTACAGTGTAAGTCTTACTTTTTCTGCAGTATTGGTCTTGGAAAACAAATAAATATGAAATATAGCACTTGGAACAAGTATAGCTGCTATCTCCTGGGGAAGAAACTACACATTGTATGGTTCATTGTAAAGTTAGCTGGCACAGTGAGCTCTGTCACACAGTCTCAGAACATGTATGAGATAACGGAATATTTTATTGTGAAACTTTCTTTTTTAAAAAATTTTTATTGTCAAACTGATGTACAAAGAGGTTACAGTTTCATATGTTAGGCATTGGATATATTTCTTGTACTGTTTGTTACCTCCTCCTTCATTACCCCCTTCCCCATCCCACTTTCCTTTCCCACCCCATGAGTTGTTCAGTTCATTTACACCAAACAGTTTTGCAAGTATTGCTTTTGTAGTTGTTTGTATTTTTTACCCTGTGTCTCTCGATTTTGGTATTCCCTTTCAATTTCCTAGTTCTAATACCAGTATACACAGTTCCCAATGTACTAAGATAAGATATAGAGATAGTGCAGGTACAACCACAGGAAGGTGATACAGGAATATCATCAATAATAGAAGCTACAGTTACACATAGCACGTTGAAAGTAGTTACAACAGTGATATAACAATTGTTTCCATAACATGGAGTTTATTTCACTTAGCATCATCTTATGTGTTCATAAGGGTATAGCTATTGGGCTTTTGTGATGCTCTGCTGAGACTAGCCTAAACCTGTGCTAATTATTCCCTATGAGGGAGACCATAGAGTCCATGGTTCTTTGGGTCTGGCTCACTTCACTTAGTATAATTTTTTCCAAGTCCTTCCATTTCCTTACAAATGGGACAATGTCATTCTTTCTGATAGAGGCATAAAATTCCATTGTGTATATGTACCACATTTTCCTGATCCATTCATCTACTGAGGGGCATCTGGGTTGGTTCTATATTCTAGCTGTGACAAATTGTGCTGAGATGAACATTGTTTTGCTGGTGGGTTCAGTGTGTTCTTGTTTGTGGTCTTTGGGTAGATGCCCAAAAATGGAGCTGCTGGGTCATAGAGGAGCTCTATGTTTAGCCTTCTGAGGACTCTCCATACCGCTTTCCGGAGTGGCTGAACCAGTTTACATTCCCACCAACAATAAAGTAGGGTTCCCTTTTGGCCACATCCCCTCCAACATTTGTTATTGTTAGTTTTCTTGATATAGGACATTCTTACTGGGGTGAGATGGAATCTCAATGTTGTTTTGATGTTCATTTCTTTTATGGCCAGTGATGTAGAGCACTTTTTCATATGTCTCTTGGCCATTCTAATTTCCTCATCAGAGAAGTCTCTTTGTAAGTCTTTGTCTCACTTGTTGAGGGGGTTATTGTTTCTTTGTAGTTTTGCTTTGGAGGAATGTAATTTTTTTAGTTCTGCATATATTTTAGATATGAGGCCTTTGTCCGCTGTATGGCCAGTAAAGATCTTCTCCCAATCTGTGGGCTTTCTGTTTATCTTGAGAGCTATGTCCTTTGCCGTACAGAAGCTCTGGAGTTTGATGCAGTCCCATCTGTCCATCATTTCTTTGATTTGTAGCATTTCTGGGTCTTTGTTAAGAAAGTTCCATCCTGTGCCAATGAGCCCAATTGTTTCTCCTACTCCTTCCTTTAGTGTTTTCAGGGTATCTGTTTTAATTTCCAGGTCTTTGATCCATTTTTAATTGTTTGGTTCAGGGTGATATATAATGAACTTTCTTTCAGTTCTGTAATCATCTATGTCAGCTTAGAAAACATTTAAGTCAGCCTTACATATAAAAACCATTTCCAAAAACAAAGGTTGAAAGATTTTTTTAATATGCAATTCACCACAGCTTTAATAATATTAACAATATCCCTTAATGTTTACCAATTACATATTATTACCAAATTTTCTAGATACTGAATCTCATTTAAACATTCAAAAATGCCCTTTTAAGCCTTTCTTGTTGTTTACAAGTAAGAGAATTGGAAGATGAGATTAGGTACGTTAAATTTTCCTAGATTACAGTCACTATGTTAGTTTTGAGAAAATAATTGGTCCATCTTTCAAAAGTTTTTGGACAGTTGGGAAGAAAATGCTATAAACTTTACCAGATTGAATTCAAATGACCCACTGAGCTCTCAATTGCATTAAAAATTAACTGATAAATTCTGATTGCATGGTATTGTCCTCTGTATATTATACTTGTGTACAAGCATTTGTACAAAATTCATCCTGTTCTTATGAACATCTAAATCAGCAAAACAGATATTAGTCATTTTGCCATAAAAGGTTATTTTTCAGAGACATTTATCTTCTTTTAACTTTTTTTTTACTACTTTAAATTAATGATTTTGACCCACATCTATGTCACTTCCTGAAGGATCACAGGAGAAATTTATATGAATGTATCTCTAGGCGAGGGAGCTATTGGTGACCTTAGTGGGGATATTTTCAGATAGATTCATGGTAGTTAGATCTTTAGTTTATGCTGTCTTGACTAATATATCATAAATCAATCACAAATAACCACCTAGTCCAGAATCATTGTTCCATGTATTATTTCTATACCCAGAAAATGGGCCATGGGGTTCTAGATGGGAAATAATGAAAGTAAATCAAATGTGATTTCTTTGACAATTTATTAGAAGAAAATCTGGAATCATCTCAGAAACAATTGTTGTTCAAAGCAGAAAAGTACTTATTTTTCTTTTTTCCATTCTTAAGATTTTTCTTCTCTAACAATTGGGCCAAGTAGAAATCTGCAACTTGAAAACCAGGGTAACTAACACTTATCTAATATATTATAACTTGTTGAAGAGAAAGATGGACTGTAGTCTAGATCAATACTAAGTATCTGTCAGCATGCATGAGGCCCTCTCTTCAAGCCCAGGCACAAAAAAGAGAAAAGCAAAATGCAAGACATTTTACAATAATATCTTTTGTAATCTGCTTCCTCTCCTCATGCTGGTCTTTCTATCTTTGTCTCTAAATTCCTGTCATACATATATTGTGCATATTTTATTAACTCGTGATAGTTTTTTCTTATTGTATGGAACAAATTACATGTTATTCCTCTCTTTGATAAAGTGCTTTCATTATTTTTCCCTAAGCCAAGTATTTTATCATGTAATAAATATTTGCTGAAGTTTAGAAGTTTAAATTTCTTCATTATTTTGACTGATTTGACTGATTTTTAAAATGGAGACATTAAGTATAGGCTTTGGGTA
This sequence comes from Perognathus longimembris pacificus, assembly GCF_023159225.1. NCBI lineage: Eukaryota > Metazoa > Chordata > Mammalia > Rodentia > Heteromyidae > Perognathus > Perognathus longimembris. Next base: position 39,080,278 of record NC_063176.1, read on the forward strand.
TAATCACCCAACATTTAATATTTGCTCAATCATTTTAAGGTAATGAGATACCATACTTGACTTCTGCAGAAGTAAACAGGAGTAGCAGAGTTTTTCTGTTGACTACTTAAAATCAGTTCTGTGTTTTTCAAAACAGCATTTTATTTCTCAGAAACATTTTGTGTCATTGCCATTATCCTAATGAGGAGTTAATTAACTTGAAAAGAAATATAATAGTTCTCAAATTCCATCTCTACTTTGTTGCTTAAAAGCTAAGACATTTAGCCATAATGAAACTTCATTTAGCTGCTATTTAAACTTTATCATAGCTATTCTTACTAGGCGATCTTTTTTATCATTATCCTTTATATTGTTTTCACATCTTTGTCACAAGTAAACTCCAAATTTGGCCTTCTGAGTGGCTCTGGAAGAATTTTTTGTTGTGAAAGTCTAATTTTTATCACTAAATTTCTTTAAAACTACAATAGAATTTCAATGATAAGAATAAAATATTAAGCTACATAAGATGGCAATAACTCTAAACTTATAACTTAAGTGTAAACTTGTTTTGCTTGTCCGTTTAGGTGGCTACATGTGACAAATATATTTGAAATTTAAAATATTTTGAAATGCAATTGCTTTTGACAGACAAATCCAGACTTGGAAACTTAAACCCTTCACTATCAATGGAATTAAAAGAAACTTTCTGCAAAAATAATATGAGTCCATACATTATAGTTTAGCTGAATTTATTCACATTTCACTCCTCCTCATATCGTCTTGTTAAATGCAAAGATGTGAAAGAAAAGGTTGAAGGTTAAAACCTAGCTCACTTCAGCAGGAAGGGTTGTCTTGGAAATTAAATTATAGTCATTGGTATTCACTGAAGATTATGAATGCCCTGACTTTTTCTGATAGTATAATTTGATGGAGAGAAAACCAATGGCTGAGTTTTATTACATTTCTTTTTCATGAAGGAATTTACTATAGAAAATTTAAAGGATTGTTAACCATTATCTTTACCCAGAGGGAACAGAAAATCTAAGTGACTGAAGTCTAAATGTATCCTTATGAGACTTGCAAATACAGCATACAATAAATAATGGTTGTGGCCAGGATGTTTATAGAAAGCTTACAAGCACAGAAAATTGATCAAAGATATCATCACTGACATGTCTTTTTTTTTTTCCCATTCACGGAAATATTATTGTTTGCTTAGGTTTTATTGTCACTATATAGAAGACACAATTCTGTGTTTATTATTAAGTGACCTGAATTCTCATTCTAAAGTAGCTACTTTTGAAACTCAACAAATTATCACCGGAAGCAATACTTTTCTTGGTTATAAAACTATTTTCTACGTAGTACAATTTCAGTAGAATCACAGAAGATAATATATATAATCTATTTGAAAACAGCAATATTATCTTGGTATTCAGTAGGAACATGCTGAAAACTATGCCTTAATTTAATATAAAACTCTTTTGTGCTAGTTTGTTTCAAATCATTTCATTGCAATTTGTTATTGTAATAATAAAACTAGAGAAATAGTTTTCTGCCTTGTTCAATTAGCTGCAACATCAATGAAATGATAGTGAATCTGTGGCACTTTTCGGTCATGTGCTAATATTAACTATTTATAATTTGACTACTTATAAATATCTAAGTACAGAAAAGTGTGCTGAGGCTGCCGAGTCAGTGAACAATTTCTTCTATAAAAAACGAAAATCTGATTGGATATGACAAGTGGATTTAAATTTATTATTTTGCTATTTCTATTTTCTTTAATTTCACATACCCAAAATATATCCATTTCAGCATGTTATCAATATTTAGAGTATTGATTTCAAATGTAGACTGTTTCATTTATTTTTCTTTGAATGGACTTTTCAATATCTGGTTTATATTTTACAATGCTAGCACACTTGGTTGAGGTTAATCACATTTCATATGTTTCTATCACAGGGCTAAAGTGATATCACTGGCAGACAGACACACACATGAAAAAAAACAGTATTCTTGACTAGTGCTGCTTCTAGAGGCTCACCTTAGCCTGCTTCATGGCCCAAAAATTTAGTAATTAAATTACCAAAACTGAAAATATACACATGACGTGTAATGTATTCCAAACAAGTGAAAATGGACCCAACTCACAAAACAATGCTATCTTTTATAGATAAAAGCATCAAAGAAGGAGTCTTGAAAATCAAAGAAGAGCCCTCTAAAATTCTGTCTGGAAATAAGTTTCAAGATCGCTATTTTGTTTTACGAGATGGACATCTCTTTTTTTACAAGGATTCGAAGGTAATTGTAAAAGCAGGATTTGAATGTGCACATTTTGTGTGGTTTGAAACATTCTCTTTGTCTGAATAATTATTTATTGTCAAAGTGATGTACAGAGTGGTTACAGTTTCATACGTAAGGCAGTGGGTACATTTTTGTATATCCCTCTCTGCCATCTCTCTGGAAGTCACTATAGAAAATAAAATGCATGGCAAGCTGATTTCTTTTTCAGCCCTCAGGAATATGATATTAGTGAAGTCAGTAACAAAGTGGCATCTGTAACCCCTTTAAAAATAGTCTAGGACATAGAATGACTTACGCCCTGAAGACAGTTGTAATTGTGGTTTTACAGAAACTAGCATCCAAATCAGCTTTCTGGCCAATAAATTAAGAGAGAATTCCTCATACCTTTAAGGCAAAAGCAGCTTAAGTTGAGCTAATGTAAATTAATGAAAAGTAGTGTTAAAAGCAAGACCAGGAATTTATAATAAATCTGAATCTTTCTTGTACACTTGGATAAATGGACTTGTGTGTCCTATTATTAACTGAATCTTACAGAATATTCCCGGTAAGTTTGAATTGCCTAAAAGTTTTTATTAAAGAATGGTGGAGTAAGGACAAAAGCTTCAAATAAAAAACAGATAGATAAGTAATGTAGGTAGAAAAATATTGAACTGAACACCAGAAAACCTCATCTGTGGTAAAAGTTGGTTATGAGAATAAGTAACTTAACCTCTCAACCTCACTTTCCAAATCTGTATTGCCACGATGAAACTGTGGAGAGGTTGTTCTAATGTTTAAATAAAATATATGTGAAAGTACTTCAAAGTACTTCTAACACTGTGAAATAGTGTATATGGAGAGAGTAGATTATTTATCAGAAGATATAATTAAGAATATGAACATGTATGCTCAGAATGAACAAATATATCCGTGCTTTATAAATCCCATGAAAGGACTTGTCTAGGATATAACGAACCATACAAATGAACAATAAGAAAGATAGTCCTATAAACATTTGCGATAAGGATAGAACAGAAACTGGGCACAGGACGTTGTGGAAATGGCTTACAAGTCTTTGAACCAGAAATGTTTAACATCATTCATCACCTGGAAATTAAAAGTGTTCAATATTGCTTTACAATTACTGGTATGATTTAATACACTATTGACAACTTCAACATTGACAAAGAGTAATGAGTATTCTCATCCGTTTCTAGTGGAGGATAAAATTATACTGTTACTATATAGAAATATGTACTAGTTATTTATATAAAATTATTTATCTATTTTCCTCATAATTCAGCAGTACCATTTCTAAGTGTTAGTTCCATGAACACATTTTCACCAGATTATTTCTTAGCAACTTTAACTTTTAAAATCTAAAGCCTGGAAACATTCCAAATGTCCATACATAGATACATTTCTATAAAAGAATATATATGGAATTTTTATTGAGATAAGGCCTGTTTGGCCTAGGCAAGATTCAGCCTCACTATACAGCTTAGGCAGTCCTTGAATTCTTGATCCTCCTGCTTCAGCCTCTTGAATGTTGGATAACAGGTGTTTACCACCATCCCTGGCCCAAAATGAATGAGTTCCAATTGATGCTGTGTTCATCACTCTTCAAAACTTGATGAGCAAAATAAGCATGATAAACACCACATGCAAAACCTTCCAATGGTGATAGAGATCAGAATGTTTTTTATCCAGGTCATATAGAAAAGTTGACTTAGAATTTCCAGGGACAAGATCAGTAGGCTACTTTGTGAAAATGGTCTCTGTCATGTTTTGGGTGGTGATCACTTGGGCGGAACGTCTACTGCTTTGAGATTTGAAGAGTAATGAGGCAATTAATTATTCTCAATGTAAAATGACTATGTAAATGTAAAAGGATCTGACTATTACTGGATGGTAATATTTACTTAGGTGGACATTGCTGATTCTACATGAACAACCAAACACCTCACTGTGTTCTACACATAAAGACAGGGCTAGAATACATCTGCTAATATAATTGGCCAGGTGTGGGGGAGAGCATTACACAGGTTTTCAGAAGCTGCAGTCTCCTTGGGCACTGGTAGCTCAGACCTGTAATCTAACTACTCAAAGGGCTCAGATCGGTGGATTGAAGTTTGAAGCCCATTGGGTCAAGAAAGTCCAATTAAATATCAAAAAACCAGAAGTGGAGTTGTGGCTCAAGTGGTCCGTGCCAGCCTTGAGTGAAAATGCTAAAGGATAATGTGCAGGTTCTGAGTTCAAGCCCAAATATTTTAATCAAGGCAATGATATCTTCTCTTGTGTACTACAAAAGGATGTGAAGACAACTGATGTCAGCAGTGCATAGCAACCGTGGTCATGAGCCCCTCGGCTTGCTTTTAGCTGACTGTTGTCCGTGAAGCAAATTTCTAGGCATTCCATTTGTATTATGTCATGTTACTATTATGAAAACCCCATGAAATAAGCACTGTTGATACTCATTTTTTGCATATAAAGAATAAGCCACTGAGATGGCATATAACTTGTCCAAGGCTGCATAAAAGTAAGAGGGCAAAGCAGAATTCATTCCCAGGAATCAGATTTGAAAGGTTCCAGTGAAACAGTAAGGAAACTTATTAAGTTTACATTACTTTAGCTGACAAAAATTTTGTTAAAAGCAGATGGGTCCTTTTCATTTAAATAGTGCCAAATTTCTTACAATATCATTATGCATAGAATTCAGGTATTTTGTAGTATTTTCCCTGAAGCTTATATAAACTTAATATCTGCCACAAGGGAGCATCTGTGGAACAGTGACAACTCTTACATATGGGTTGTCACTGTGAGATAAACAATTTCAGATTCCTTCACAGAATATATTTTATTTTAAGAATTTATATAGTTTTGAAAGAATCACCTGCTCTAAGGTATTTAGATAGTACTACTAATGCAGTGGAAGTTCAAGAGCCTTTTAGAAAGATAGTATTCTTTAAGGACATAGAAAATATTTTTTAGTGTCCACAAGTTACTCTACTTATAGCCTAATTATTAAATAACTTGAAAGTTTCTATTGCATGTCTGTGAGGATAAATTAATGGAACTGATCCTCTGATTTTTCCCATTGTGGAAAGCACATGAGAGACTATGTGTTTGCTTTACACCCAAACTGTGATTCTTTTCAGCACTTTTTTTTTTACTGGTTATATTTTAATGCCACAGTTTTGTCCCTGTTAATATTAATAGATAAGTCAATTACCAGTGTTAATGTTTGAAGTAATTGCATAGTAATAAATATCAAAATACCTCAACTTGTTTGACTAAAGATTTGGCTGTTTTGGTAGCTTCCATTAATGCATGTATGATTTTACATATTTAGAAGATGACTTACTGAGGAGTAGAAATTACAAATTGAGAAGTTTATTTAAAGTGACTTTGTGGTAATTAGAGATAATTTATGAATGTTCATTAACAACAAGTTAGGGTAATACACAGGGGAAGATACATTTTGTTTTTCAAGTTATCCCTGCATGAAAAACGTTAATTAAAATATTTTCAGGCTTGATTTACATAAAAGGTGAGAGGTTTCTGAGAATATTACCATTACATTGCTAATAGTGTGAAAAAAAGCAAATGAGGTAAAGGGGGGTGGTTTTTAACAGTCTCATGCAGTAATAAACTCATTTGAGTCACAGGAGTAATTTTTAAGTGCATTCATTAAATTGGCTCAGTTAAAAACTTTACTTTGAAATCTAGTGACTAAAGAAATACACTGAAGACTTCCTTACAGACTTCTTAACTGTCTAGTATATTGGGACAAATTTATCCCAAACTATGTATCACCCAAAGAGAGGGTTATCATATCACATCAGTTAATTTATCTTGTCACATAGGTTTACTTTGAGAAAACTCTCCCTGAGTATCTTTTCATTTCATCTTTGTGCATATTCTGTTTAAAGACTGAAGTATTGTTTCACAATTGTTGGGTCTTGTCTCCAGTTAGGTCTTTGTGTTACATTTTACAGAATCTGGTACAAAGTGATGAATCTATGTGCTGGTAGAGGCTTGGGACTTTGTTATATTTCTTTCTACTCAATCTATTACCAAAGGTCTACACACTGTAGGTAATCCTGAATTTATCAGGCTCCTGTATAAATAAAGACACAGTGTTTCTCAAATACACAAGAGTTGTTCTCTTGGAATATCTGCTTTTCCCTCTCCTGGGCTGTCATGGTTGCTGCTATGTCCCAGCTTAGTCCTAGCTAAGTTGATTTAACCTCTGACAAAGGTGGCTATAAATCATCTCTGTGTTATTCATTCCAGTTGGTCATTTATCTGCTTCTTTGTATCCTGTGGTAAGGTACTTAACTAATATGCAGAGTTACTTGACTATTCTACACAAGAGAGTTCAAATTGTTAAAGATGTTCTTAAAATTTAGCATGTTACCTGGCAACAAAATTCAATGCAGTCATTGATATATGATGAAAATATAAAGAAAATTCCAAAATCTGTTTAATGAAAGATTAATTTTTCCTCCTTGCAGAGTACTAAACCGGACAAAATGTTTTCTCTCAGTTCAATGAAGTTTTATCTTGGTGTGAAAAAGAAAATGAAGCCACCTACCAGGTAATGTCTGGAGGGAAAGGGTTGTTCAAAGACAGAAGGAAGGGTACTAAGTGAGTTGAAGGATTTAGGCCTTAGTAGCGTGAGTCTTATTTTTACCCAATGTCAACTGTGGGAAGTTTCTTAAATTACTTCCAGGCATATTGTGGAACTTGTGGGCATAGATAAGGATGGGTGATGTTTTCACTGAGTATCCTGTTGACTAATGCTATGTAGGGCAGGGAATCTAAGAAAGCCCTGACATCCTAAATGGACATGGCCTCTTGTATACATCACCGTCTGAGAGACAGGAGTACTTCAAGAAAGTCTGTGCCCCAATACATGCTGCCCTATCTCTCCTGACTCTCAGAATATTTTGGTCCTGACTCTGTAATTTGCCCTTTAGTTGTATCACACCAGTCACTAAGTCTATGCATATAGATGTGAAGAATGTGGACCCACCCATCATCCATGTTGGGTACCTCACTTAGTTCATGTCAACATTCAGTTTGTCCCCTCCAAACTTCTCTTTAAGCAAAATCACTTTGGCTAGCTAATTAATGAGCACACTCATACTTTCCCCAGTTCACGAAACATTGTAGTGAACTGTATGTGCTTCCCTCTAAGATCCCATTACTGAAAGGGTCCTTAATTTTGCCTCACCACTCAATTTCTATGCTTGACACATGCATGTGTGTGGTATTTTGTTTCTCCTTTGGTCCCCCCCCCCAACACACATATAATTGTAACCGTTTTTGTGGATATTTGTCTACAAAATAGTAAATGCCTTATGTAGGCTACTTATGGTGACTTAAAGCTAATACACCAAGACAACTATTTCCGGAAATGGCAGTAAGAGGAGCTACCTCCCTGCTTCAGAGGTTCCAGGACATGGTGTCTGCTCAGGTTCAGTTCTGTTGAAGGCCCTCTCAGATACATCACACCATGACAGCTGGAGATGGTGGGCCTGTGCAGATGCCAGGGAGCACCTCTGTGGCCACTGTTTTATAGCAGTGCTATGAGAATTTCTAGAGGATTCTTTAAGAACTGCATTTATCTCTTCCAGGTATCCATCCCCAATAAACTAAAGACCTCTCACTATGTCCCTGTCCTTAAAGGTTCATCACCTTACCACTCAGGGATTTCCAGGTCTTTCCCATCTCAAAGCTCTTGCCATCTGTCACCCCGTTGTTTAGCATTTATTTTTAGATAACTATACATGTTGACTGATCATTTTTGGAAATCTGTTCCACTATACAGTCTCCCCATAAAAACCCATTTCCAAGCTACTTAAAATTGTTTGCAGTCTTTTATACATTACCTTTTTTAATAGATTCTTTGTATTTCTTCCTATGTGATACAGTTGGGGACTGACTGCATGTTCTGAAAAACATCACTGGTAAGTTTCTTATAATTGGCCCAAGAGTAACATCATTGTTTAAGACGTAGAACTACCGACAGAAAAATGTTCTAACTACAAGAATTTAAAATCATTTATAAATACTCAGCCAGAGGAGAAGAAAATAGGTTTGTATTATGTTCAAGATCTGTTTCCATCCCATGTATCTTTTCTCAACATTGTCTCCTAAGAGAAACTACATCTGATTTCTTCCATGGATACTGTATTATTGTAGAATGCAGGTTTTAAAAGCTAAGTAGGTAGTGTTACATAGACAGGATCTAGCTTAGTAGAATTTTAAATAGAAAAGCACACATCTGGGTGTCAAGCTTGTTTTTTACATGTCCTTCTTTCCACTGAAGTCACCTACATTCTGCCAGTCTTGCTCTGTCTCCTCCTCAGCCTACCTGTGTATAAGAAATCACTAAGCCACATTGTATCCCTTCAGCATACCTTCATCTACCCATATCTTGTGTCCTTAGGGCCATCCCTTCCTTATTCTGCCTAGAGATTTCAGAAGTCTTACATTCTCTGCATGCTTTTTGTTGTCTGATACATCCTTCACCGAGCTGCCAGAGAAGAGCTGCCTCTTCTCTCCTTTTTTAAAACATTCTCACAAGAGAAACCCCAGAATTGAGGATGTGGTATGCTAGGCGACTCCCTTCGCCCTCATCTTCCATGGGTCTGGAAGTTGAAATAAACTTATTGTGACTTCTTAGCTACACATGCATTGCACATGGCTTGCAGATGCTTTTCCGTTCCTTTATCCTAATGACTTAACAGCAAAATTGCCCCTGGAGCCTCATTAGTTAACTTTTGCCTTTCTTCATTATTTATTTCCTCTTTGTATTTACAAAAGTTTACATGTGTACAGGAAGACCAAAGATAATTTTATATTTTGGATGTAGTAATAAGAAGAGATAACAACTATGAGTGACCTTGTAGGACTGATGATGGAAGCAAACAGTTTTAAGAAATTTTATGTTTACTTTTTGTTTCAAGTAGCTTACATTTAGTAATTCAGGAGTATAAGATTATAATTTCATTGAAAGGTCTATTCTGCCATTCTACAGCAGTCACAACATTTGTTCCTTATAGCAAATAATCTTAATCTGACTTCCTTTTGCATCACATCTGCTGTTTCCAGTTTTCACTTCACTCCCCTTGTGCTTTTTTCTTGCTGTTACAGATATTGCAAAGCTCCAGAGCAAGGGCTCCTTTTATTTAGGGCTTGAATCAAAGGTACTGAAACAATGTAGTGGATATGTAGTATAGTTTCTGTGATTTATTTTTTTGTAGGTCTATGGAAATTGTAGTTTTTAATGATAATGACTGTATCTAAGCTTTCTTTATTTTGTAGTTATTGCTGGGTGCTGGTGCCTCATGACTGTAATCCTAGCTACTCAGGAGGCTGAGATCTGAGAATTGTGATTCTAACCATAACCCAGCCAGGGCAGGAAAGTCCAATGGACTCTGTTTTCAAATATTGACCCAAAAGTCAGAAGTAAAGTTGTGACTCAAGTGATAGAGTACTAGCCTTCAGTAAAAAAGCTAAGAGAGACAACCTGATCCTGAGTTCAAGCCCCAGGACCAGAACACACATACAGGTGCATGCATATACCACAAGGAAATTTCATTTTAAAAATGTGCAAACAGGGGCTGGGGATATAGCCTAGCGGCAAGAGTGCCTGCCTCGGATACACGAGGCCCTAGGTTCGATTCCCCAGCACCACATATACAGAAAACGGCCAGAAGCGGCGCTGTGGTTCAAGTGGCAAAGTGCTAGCCTTGAGCGGGAAGAAGCCAGGGACAGTGCTCAGGCCCTGAGTCCAAGGCCCAGGACTGGCAAAAAAAAAAAAAAAAAATGTGCAAACACAATAGAATCAGGATTTCTGGGTAAAAAGATGTTTTCCTATAAAATACCTGAAAAGGAAAAATGGCATTGACTTTTCTGTTTTTCCAAAGTATTTCTAATTGTTTTGCAGTAGATATTGAAACCCTTTGCTATAGTTTGTTTAAAATAGCATATTTGCACTGTTATTTTGATGTTTACCAGAGAAACCACTTTTGCAACCACTTCTACTAAACATTGTACTTTTGATTGCATGAAACCATAAAGCTGGAGAAATTGATGGATTTTTTTTATTGCTACATCACCAGACACCGTGGAGAAAAGCCAGTTGTCTTTGTGAACTATTCATTATATAAACCTTCTTTTGTAGGCACCTATGTTGTGATAGTGCACAATCCCAGATTGAGTGGATGGCAAGTATCTTTCTTGCTCAGGTATGATATTAGTTTCAACTATCTAATAAAGTATAATAACTTTATTCATAGTCAATGTTTAATATGCTGACACTTGTTAAATCATTTTAATAAGAATTTTAGATATACACAGTTGATATACACTTTCATTCTCATGTTCATTTTAGTTTTAATTGTGAAATTCCAAACTTATCCATTTTATCATCCTTTGAAACAGTTTATTCTCTTTTTAGGCTTTAATTTTTTTTTCTGACCCACCATTCTTTGGCATAGGAGCGGTGTTGGTTTATGATGAGAACATAAGAGGAATTTAGTTCAGCTGTCATACTTTCAACTGTCACATCCTTAAAGATCTTCACTTTGAAAATGTGTCCTGTTTCCTTTGTTCTCTCACTTTTCTTATCCTTGCCTTTCTAGAAGTAAGGACATAATCATACATTTCTTAAATCCCTATTAATGAGTGATAGTTTGTAAGAGCCAACTTTGGGATTCTTTGAAGCAACCATGCATGATGTCATCTGGCTTTGAGAACAAACATTCTGTTGTTCTCCTAATACTGTTCACTTAGTGGTTGAAGCTCAAGGTTCTCTGATGCCAAAACTTAAACTCAATTTTCCATTTAGTCTCCACTGTGAAGGAGGACTCACTGTTTCTGAAAAGGTTAAATAGTCCCATTAATTGAATTGGTTTCTTTCCCAACCTTGTCTGGCTGAATTCCCAACAATGCTTCTCACAAAACATTGAAATTTATTGGTAACGATTAATTTGCCACTCTTCATTACTGAGAAGCTGCTTTCCTGCTTCTTTTACAAGGAAGAAGTTAACTCACCTAAAATCTAGTTCTTACTTGTTCTGAAAACAGTTTTCTCTGTTCATTTAATTTAGTGGCCTTTCCAATGATTAATAAACATGGTTTATCTCATCTTGTCTGTACTATTACTACTTGGGAATATATTTTCAAGAAAAGACTACTTTTTCACTGTTTAGACACTTTATTTATGAAAACTCATATATCTGTAATGTTACTCACAAACAGCATACAAAAGCCCTCTAGATTTGAAGTATTTTAGTATAATACTATTAATGTTTCGGTCAAAAGGTATTATAGCGTCTATGGCACACTTAAATTCTTATTTTAGTTTTAAAAAGTGAAGTTTATAGATTGTAGCTGAAGCTCAAGGGATAGATAGGTAGGAAAAGAGTCTCATGACCAAGTTATGTCTTCCTTCCTCACATATCATTTACCCTTGTCCCAAAGGAGTAGCCCAAGTATTATTTTTTCCTGTTCATTTAATTTCTATATGCTATTGTCATATTTCTGTATTGTCTGTATTTCATTGTAATAAACACAGAGAACTCCTTGGGTTCTAAAACATATGGCTTCACAAACCATAAGGAAACAGCAAAATAGCATATATTAATGTATGTTAATGAGTACACATATTGATCAGCAGTAAATTTCCTTAACAGTAACTCCTTTCTGGTGCTCAGAAAACTTTTGTCATAGCTAATATCTTCATCCTCACCATTGTTTCATCGTTCCTCTGATTTCCAACTTAGAAATCTCATTTTCAGGAAACTTTCCCTGACCTGCAGACTATTTAGACCCTTGGTGACCTGAACTTTTCCATTGTAGTAGCTATTAAAAACATATGTGTTTATAAGTATTGGTAATTTCATACCTGCCTGTTTTAAATGTAACATTAGTGAGAAGAAAAGTTATGAGAGGAAACCTTTTTTTCTAACATAGCTCCTCTCCGTATATCTGCTTCACCCATGGGCCCATCCATTGCCTTCTAGAGTATTTGTACTTACTATATCAGGAAAAGGGAAAGAAAACAAATGTTATATAAATTTCAAATGGACAACCATATGATAACATGGCTTTCTGAATATGTGTTAGGTGAGTTGAGATAGGTCAAAAAAAAAAAAAAAGATGAAGGAATCAATCCTACAGTTATCTATGAGGTATATTTCTAGAGGTCAGACCAGCCGACCCAAATCCAGTAGTGATCTTGGTTTATTCCATAAAAATTTCTATGTATAAGGAAAGCTTGGGACACATTTTCTAGTTCCTGTTCCTGTATAAGAGTTTGAAATAGAAGAAAGAAACCATCTGTTTTTTTCAGTTGAAAAAAAAAATGTGTGTGGCTCCTTTGTCGAGTCTACATTATAGGGGTTAGGTGAATGAATAAGGACGAGCAGCTACTGAAAGATGTTAGCTCAGACAAGGAGAGTGATGGGACACCCAGATTCAGGAATATTACTAGAGACAACAGAGCTTCTAAATTGTCTGGCTGGAGAAGTTCGAGAAAATGAGCAGACACAAGGAAGAATCTTAGTTTTTAGGCCCTGGATAATTGACAAATGTACATGGGATAGGCAGAGATGTAAGAGCAAACTGAAAGTTGTGTTTAGGCTACATGAATTTGGGGCACCCATTGTATACACAAAAGGATAGGCTGAATGGCAAGTTGAACCAACGTTTGAGCTTGAAATGTTCATTCAGGAGAAGTCAGCATTTGGATTCTGTCAAAAGCTGGATTGAAATAAGACAGGGTGAGGAACACAGGTGTGTAGAGAAGCTTGAATTTGCTCAGGGACACTGCAAAAGTTAACTATCATGCAGAATAGGAAGAAATAAGAAAGGAAAAGAAAAAAATGATTGAATAAGAAGGAAAACTAGATCAGTAAAATTCTGCCATATAATTGACTAGACATGAGCAATAAGTCAAAGTAGTTATGGCATGTGGGTTAGAGTGTTTATAATTACCAAGGAAGAATCTATGTCTTTAATATGCTGATGGAGACTGTCTGATAGTTGGGAGTAATTTGTGGTAAAGAACAAGAGATATTACGGAAATAGAGGTCCTCAGCAGACTTGAGTAGCAATATGATCAAGTACACAATTGTACATTAGTGCTGAAAATCATTATATTATAACTAAAAGTGAGCACATTCCTCAAATTATTGACTACATGTTCTAACATACTGAACAATTATAGACATGACTGGAAAAAGGTTACTGTGCAATCAGAGCAAACGCTGATTACAAAGAGGAGTAATGTAGCAATAGTTAAAAAGAAATTGGTAGGTTTCATCACAGGGAAATTATACTCTTCAGTGACTTCAGTTACTAATGACTTTTTGAATTAAATCAGTTAGATGACCACTTATGAGATAGGAAAGGTTATTAGAAGTGTCATGGCACAGGAAAAAGATGAAAAATAATTCACAAACTGTTAGGAAGCCAGTGGTCTATGGTAAAACTTAAAGTTAGTGCTGACAATTCACAAACATACAACTAAATTTAAAATGAGAGGATTTAGAAAATAATATGTGTTTTCTCTATTAATTAGCAGATAACCATGGAGTAAATACAATTATGTTTACCTAGGTTAGGGACTTTGCAAAGGAAAGTATGATGGAGGGCCAACAAACATAAGACAAAGATAATTTACAAAGAAGTAAATTTAATAATCCACTATGACATCTCAGCCAAGCTATGAAGGAAATGTGAAAAAGCATGTAATAATAGTGGTGAATGAATTCAAAATCTCAAAGAATCAAAGAATGTTTACATTCCTACTAAATGCCTGGCTTTTTCTGTATGTTTTTTACATTTTTTAAGAGGTCATTTTTAAAGTAAATAACATTGTGCCAAGGAAATATATTGTGAAATAACCTCCCACCCCCAAAAGGGTCATTATGATGAATGAAACTAAATCAAAGTGGTGGGATAAGGAAGACAAGGAAAGAAATGAGAGGCAGAAATTGAGATGTTGTGTATGATGATTGGTGCTAACAATTAAAGTATTATCTCAGAAATTTGTCTCTGTTGTATAACTTTTGAGATCATTTACCATTTACGTCACAACATATCACTTAGATCTAGAGGTTTCTGTTTTCTCAAAAATATCATGTAAGAATATATGTCATCAATTTGAAGATATAAATATAATTCACACAATTACAGACTTAGTTCTCAGCTAGTTTTTTCTTACCTCTCTATATTATGAGCATATCAATTATATAAATATTCGAGGTCTTTTTTTACCATGTTTCTGACCAAGATATCAAAAACATTATTATACTAATAACTTTCTCTGTGGTTGACATAGTACCTTAAAGATTTAATCAGGGTAGATTCTTTACTAGAATTTAAGGAAATACATTATATACTGAAGCATCCTTGAAGACTAAATGGTGTATTATATGCATATTAATGACTATGATTCCTAGATATATGTCCCTCAATAATTTAGCTTTTGCAATAGGGCACACAGTAGATACTTGTAGACATAAATTCATTACCATGAACCAACATATTAAAATATTAACCATAGCATAAAGATAATAATGCTTTGCTATAGCTTAAAACTAGAGGAAAATAACTAGTAGACTTTTAACTGTATAGTGTACAAAGTGGATTTTATTTAAGCAAAATATCAGTAACATCTTATTTTGTACTTGGTATTCTACACTTCTTTCATGGATTGATGTCAAAAAATCAATTTGCTTTTCTTAACTTTTAAAAAGTTTAATCTACCCTGAGAAGTATACAAGTTCTTTTAAGATTTATCTTTTATGTATATCTCAAGAATTAATCACCAGAGAGCTTTTAATTTCACCTCTGGACATTTATCCCCCATTGAAAAATTTGCTTTTCTTCAGTCATATCTATAATTGTTTATTGGACAGAATATGTAGTCAATAATTTGAGAACAAATGTGCCACACTCTCTGTTTTGTAATGATTTTCAGTATAAATGTGTGTGTATAAAAATGTAACATTTCTTTGGAATTCAATTAGATGCAGTAGTAATGTTTTTCAAAAGGTCATCAAAAAAGGCTAATTTTTCAAGTGGCCATGCCGTAAGTTGATTTGAGGTATATAATATTGAATTCTTTTTACATCAAAATCCTGTTTGGTATGGGAGGAAAATAAATGTAGAGTTACTTTGATTACAGGATCTAGCAATGTACACAAGCATCTCATTTTCCTCTTCCAAAGAGATTTGTCAGTCCCCTTCCATATTTTGCCCTCTTTGGTTTGAGAAGTAGTAAGTAGTACAGAAGGCATGTGCTTGAAACCTAGAAATTGAACTGAGACTTCAAAGCTCAGCTCACTTCAGTTTCACAACCTTGAGCCATGCCACTGCCAACATCAATATCATAACCACAAATGGCTTTTTCTCAGAAAGCAGACTTTTTGATGTTGATACATGAAGAAGGAGCCAAGTGACTCACATGGTGTATGGCACATAATAAAATCACATACTAACCACATGAAATTGTGTTTCCACAGCATGAAAATGATATATGGCCACCAGCGGGAAAGGAACGAAAACGTTCAATAACCAAAAATCCCAAAATTGGGGGTTTACCTCTCATTCCCATTCAGCCTGTAAAAAATGCAACCCAAGCCCGGAGGAATATTGAGGTAGGTTAGACGCTTGTCTCATATAAACTTATAGCACTTACTTTCTTATTCCTAATATGACTGAGTGAATTAAGTACTTCATTGCCTTCAAAAGCACAGTAACAATTACTTGGAAAAGCAAAATGATAACTTTATACATCACAAAAAATACTACAAATAAACATGTCACTGTTTTTTTTTTAATTCCTTGACTGCTAATTACAATGCTATTATATGCCGAGTGCTATTATTTTTTTCCCTCTAAGGTAGCCAGGCAAACTTAAATATGTGTAGAGAAATCCACAAGTAAAATCTCACTCTCAAATTTATTTATAACACTCTTAGAATAAATCCATGGTAGAGTATCTAGAGTCAGGACAACTAGTTTTTCTAGTACTCAACAACCCTTTTCAAAATGGCCACTGAAAATCAACAAAGGAGATCTGGCCTTTTGCATGGAGGATGCTATCATTTTTATTTGTTGCTTTGTGGGGCAGAACATTAATAGTAACCATATTGACCAGCAATGTGATCTCTTAAGAAAAAATATTGGTTATTCCTTTTACTTTAAAAACTCATTAGCTACTCAGCGAGTGCATTCATAAGAAAATAAAAGTTATCAAGAGATAGGTTAGGAAGAATTGATTTTGAAATAGTTGGTATATTGGTATATTTGTTGGCTTGGCTTTCATGAGGTTCTTTTGGAAATTGTGTGAGAGTACTTCATCTAAAAGGGAAAGGAAGACTGCTTGCAGAAAGTGACTTCTAAAATTCATTAGTATACTTGTAGTGAGCCAGCTGTATAAATCAGGGAACTTATATGGATTGCAAAGGAGATTACACATGAATAGACATAAAAGAAAGGATGTTTAGAAAGTACAACCTAGATACTACCTGTGGCATTCTCAACTTCCTTTATAATTATGAGTGTCCTACTTTGCATCCTTAGCTGCTTTGTCATATGGAGCTGTTAAGATCCTTATGCTATAGGATTATTGTGATGATTAAATATTCATGGTAATGTTTTAGATTAATTTAGCATTTGTTGAAGAAAATAATATGTAACTTGGAGATCTGAATAGGATAACTCACTAGTTTTCAAAATTGTCTTGCGTAGACATGCATGGTGTTATGGGCCTGTGTAGTCTCAGCATTAGGAGACTGAGTCTAAAGTGAATATTTGTTTGTTTTGTTTTGTTTTGTTTTGTTTTGTTTTTTGGCCAGTCCTGGGCCTTGGACTCAGGGCCTGAGCACTGTCCCTGGCTTCCTTTTTGCTCAAGGCTAGCACTCTGCCACTTGAGCCACAGCGCCACTTCTGGCCGTTTTCTGTATATGTGGTGCTGGGGAATTGAACCCAGGGCCTCATGTATACGAGGCAAGCTCTCTCGCCACTAGGCCATATCCCCAGCCCTAAAGTGAATATTTGATCCCCAAGGAACTATGCAGTTAGAAGCCAAACAAGGTACTTACCAAGCAAGAAGACCCTATTTCAAAAAGAAAGAAAGGGAGAAAAAATTCTTTTTGATAACAAAATCTATAAACAAAAAAATTATGGTCAGAGAACATTGACGCGTGTGAAACAAGGCAGTAATCTAGATTTCTTTTAAATTTATTTATTTTTGTTGTTACTATAAAGGCGATGTATGGAGGGGTTACAGTTACATAATTCAGGTACTGAGTGCATTTCATTTTGAACAATTTCATCCTTTCCCTCTTTCCGTACTTTTCCCCTCCTGTCTAATCTAGATTTGTACCTAGCCTTCTCTTTTCTCCTCTTGTAGATGTGGTTCTGGAAATCACACATCACATTGGTTTTAGGCCAGCCTGGGTTCTCATTCTAAACTCTGCCTATCAGACATGGTGTTCTTTGAGTTAAACACAAACAATACAAGCTGTAAAAGATCATACAAAGCTTTCAAGTCATTATAAGGATTACCTTTAGGTGATAGGATTATATACTTTATAACATGGCAATTAAAACTGAATGCAATAGAAACACCCAGATAAAGGGTTTCTGTTATAATTTGTGCATACCATAGAGTCACATCTCTGGATTCTGAGGGAGGTATTTGAGGACCACCAAGACTAATGCCATAGGCCAGATTTTCTGTGAGGATCCATTCGCCTCCTGGTGCTGTAGCTTTGACAGTAGTTGTTATTCTTGGCAGCTAAGAGAGAGGCTTCACTGCTCTCAACACAGAGTGACACAGGCTGACACTGCCTAGAGCAAGCCACTGCAAGTTCACCTCACTTTCACATGCTACCATCTCTCCTTTTAAATTATTAATACCTCCTTTTGTAAGGGACAGTACACCAGCTTAACTATGCTCTTCTTTCCTCAATAACCCCCCACTTGGTTTTGTTTCCACACAACCTGTAATACTCATATTACTCATGCAAAGCATTCATGGCTTCCAGCTCTCTTTCACTCTACTATCTTCTGACTATTACCAGGGCCCTTCCACGACACATCCCCACCTGTGCAAGGAAATCCATCCTTAAGGCTCTATTATATTTATAGTATACTTAAAATTTCAACATCATGTCCTTAGTAATTAGCCTTTAACTTTACCACCTAAGAGAATTTCAAAGCCTGTGTGCTGATGGAGGAAAGATAATAACAACTGCCACTGTGATATGGAAAAAAATGTATCTTATACAGAGTTAGGTTCTTCTTTAAGAATTCTGTACACTAGGTATTTCCCAGTCCACAGCCTCCCCGAATGCTGGTTTAAAAAGCTCACCTTTATTTCCTGTTGCGGGGGTCCTGTTGCACTGTGCTTGTAGGCTTATTGGCCCTTAAAGTTCATCGCATGAAAAATTCCCTCTAATCTACTGATAATGTAGTGGTTTTTGAACACATATATCCCAAGATTGCAGTGTTTTGAAATATACACCAGAGGAATCCCCATAGGCACTAGGTGGAAAGAGTTCATTCGTCAAATAAGTTGGGGGTAGAATAAAATAGCAAACAAAAGTTCAATGAATTTCTCTACCATTCTACCTCTCATTTTCTTTAAGATGATAATAGGTAGCACGAATGCAAAAAAAAGGGGCTGTCAGACAGTGCAGGGTACATGTACAGGAATCACAAAAGTTAGTTGGAAGGGGAAAGTTTGAAATGAGAGTCAATTAGAAGGAACTTTCTGGAAGACCATTCTTTGAAGTGGTAGGTTAAATGTACATTTAAATAAATTCCGGTAGTCTACAGTGACTTGATTTTGTTAGCTCTAAGACCAGTGTATATAAATTCAGACATGTCACTTATATCAAAGTAAACTATGAACCTACATCATGAGAATAAAGACTTGTATAAAAAGAAGCATTGACTGTATTTTCTAAGTATCAGCTGTGTCAAATCTTGCATTCGTATGAGACTTTTTTATGTTATGTTCAGAGTGCAAGAGCAGAACTTGAAAGGCTGAGGCTCAGTGAAAAGCGCGATCGAGAGTCCATGGACCCAAGCCTGAAGGACAGAGCTTCCATTGTGGCCCAGTGCCTGGAACACAAGGACGATAAACTTCGAAATCGCGCCAGAAAGCATCGGAGTTTCAACTGCCTGGAGGACACAGAGACTGAACTCTCACATGGACTACAAAAAAGCTGCCGAGGAATAAAGACATTGAGGAAGACAGATGACAGGAATGGCAAAGCAACTTTGGACCCTGATCATAAGTTACCGTCAAAGGTAATTGAAGAACTTAGTGTGGTTCTACAACGGTCAAGAACCCTCCCAAAAGAGTTGCAGGGCGAACAGATTTTACAGAAAGAAATCAAATGAATAACCCCACAAATTATTTTTTAATGTTGCATTACAGTGCTTGTGTGTAAAACAGACACGAAACTGTAAGAAGATTACAGAGTTTATCTGTAGACAAATTTGTCTGTGCTTTAAGAAATTTGCCTGTCTATACGTATGCATTTAAAAGAACATTTTAAAATATGTATATATGGGATGAATTGTAAGATTAACTTTATTTTTGTCTGAAGAATGCTTGTAAATGTCAAGTGTATTAACTTTATGTAAGAAGGCCTTGGGTTGCTTTAGGTGGCCAACCCTTTTAAAGTACTTAACTATTAAATGGAATAAGTTATGAATAGAAATCTCAAACTGTACTGTACTGTATAAAATGCTGTGTTTAAAGGAAGCCTATGAAACTGTATGTAACATTTTTCACTTTGAGAAGCCATGTACATGAATTTACCACATGTTAGGTTTTCATTGGGCCCACCTTAGGGAAAAGAGAGAGAAATAAGTTAAAAAGAGTGAGGATTTTTTTTTTCCCCTCAGTGATTGCCTAGCAAACAACTGGGATTTAAACAACAATGAAAAGGCAAAAAGTTAGCCAATGTCCTGCCTTCCCAGGAAGTGAACTAAGATGCCTGCTAGTTCACTAAGGACTGGAACTTATTAAGGACAAAATGCTTGCTAAAGAAATAGCCTTGTGACAGTGTTTCCCAGGGGGAACAGGGCCCATGGGAATAATGGTTTGAGGGCAGCGTTCCCTGTGCACTGTCTGGAGCAACGGAGGCTGCGCTGCAGAGGTTATGGGCTTGCTCTGGCACACACCTCACTTGCACTGTTGTACGCAAACAATTTTTTTAAATCCTTAACCATGTTTTTGGTACGAGCAAAATTCATCCTCATAGGGTGCTTTTCTGTTATTATTCTGTTTGATTTGTGTGTGTGTGTGTGTGTGTGTGTGTGTGTGTGTTATTTTTTTATGTGTGGTTGTAAGGTCTTTTTCTACATTGTCAGAATTATCTGGAAGAACACAGCCTAGGGCCATTTTCCATCTAGTCTTTTTTTTTTTTTAATCACTGTTTTGGGTTTTGTTTTTCCCCTCTCTACCTATGAAAATAACAAAACCCTCTATTTTTATTTTCATGTAAAATCAGCTACACAATTGGAGATTTCCCTATGGGTGACATTAATTATATAGTTTATGTGATTGGCATTGTTTCTCACCTTTAAAATTTTATTAGTGAGCATGCATATTAATGATTATGTAACTTAGCAGGATATGGTAGTGTCTTTCTATAATCCCATCTATTTGGAAGGTCGAAAAGGAGGACTGTGTTTCCAGTCTAGTCTGAGAAAGAAAATTAGCAAGAATCTCATCACACAAAACACGTTGGCTGTGATTGTGTTTCTATTGTGGGAAGTGGTAGTAGAATTATAAAGTCTAAAGTGAACTCTGGGCGAAACGTGGGACCAATTAGAAAAGGACTGGGAAAGGAGTGTAGCTCATGTGGTAGAACACTTGCCCAGCATTCTCAAGACTCAGCATTCAAACCTCAGTCCTACCAGTATGCACACTTTTATGTTACAATGCATTATTCTGAGATGTTGTGCGTCTGCTTTTAGGTGTTTCTCTTTCCAGACTTTGTCTCATGGCCATATTTAAGTCACCCCAATCATAGAACAGTAATGTCCTCTTAAAGGCTATGGCTGTCTTTGTTGTAAAATATTGACCACTTCTATTTGTTGGGGATAGAAGAGCTTCTTGGAAGTAGGTGGTATTTATTCTTTAAATCCAAACAGTTTGGAATTGAAATAGGTTGTAAGTGAAACTGCAGGACAGTTTATGACTAGATGGCACTGGGGGAGGTTAACCTTCCTTTAAAGCAAGAAATCATATGTTATTTAGGAAGAAAAACTAATGTTAAATAAACTGTTATTTCTAATAAATAATGATAATTTATATTTTTATTAATCAGGGAATATGGAATTGTATATGTTTGACAGTTTTGGACAATGACAGTATGTGGAGTTTTACCTGGCTTACCTGAATTTTTCTTGGAACTTCAGCTTGAAACCTATTAGTTTCTTCATCTCTTCCTTTCTTGAACAATTATCTCCATTCTTTCAAGTGTAAGATAAGGGCTAATGATGGCATCTCACACATTTTGAGTAAAAATTAAAATTGTTTTACAAGTCCATTTGAATGTGACTATTGTCTTTCTTCATTATCTACTCTGTTAAAGAGTATTGCTGTGAAATATGTCAAATAAAATTTCCAATCTTTTTCCTTTTTGATAAAATGAGTTTTATATATACTTAAAAACCTAGAACACATTGGTAAGAATAGTTTTTATTTTTAAAATATTATTATATTCAGAAACACATAAACATAATCACACTTGGATTTCTGTATCTATAGAGTTAATTGTTAGCCATGACTTTTAAATTTTGATTTCTAACCCATTACCTAATGCTTCATTAAAATATCAGTGAGAACTCAAATCCAAGCAAAAGTAATTAATGCAGAAAAATTAACTGTATATAGCTTTGTTAGCTGCCAATTTGCATTGTTCATATGACAATTTTCCAATTCTAAAATGAACTATTAATTACAGGAGGAAATGCTTCAAGTTTATTTGGACTGATTGGACCACTTATGTAGGTGTAGTTTTCCGTTCTGATGACCTCCACAGGAAAAGGATGTTTACAAGTGGATCATCTTATCAAAATTTGCACCAGGACTTACATATTTTCAATCAGAGAAACTTCACTCTACTAAAGCCAGACTTAGAATTAAGGTGTGAAATATTTTGTTATGGGTACAGCTCTCATAGTTAATCCTTGGAAAACACAGTGAAGAAAATAACCTTAGAGGGGCTGGGGATATAGCCTAGTGGCAAGAGTGCCTGCCTCGAATACACGAGGCCCTAGGTTCGATTCCCCAGCACCACATATACAGAAAACGGCCAGAAGCGGCGCTGTGGCTCAAGTGGCAGAGTGCTAGCCTTGAGCAAAAGGAAGCCAGGGACAGTGCTCAGGCCCTGAGTCCAAGGCCCAGGACTGGCCAAAAAAAAAAAAAAAGAAAAAGAAAAAAAGAAAATAACCTTAGAGATTTACCAAAGTTCAATCTTTGTTTTCAAAGTCATGTTATTTTTTGTTTTGCTTAAAGTGTTATAAGCAATACTGCATATCTTTATTTCCTCTACCATGTCTAATATCTGCTGAATGTTTTCAATAGCCTTACGTGTAACACTTTATGAATTATTTTATATAATTTTTGAGTCCCAATAAGATTACTTAAATGGGAATAATAACTGCTTTTTGGCAATTATTCTGAGAGTACTAGTTTATGTAAAAAAAAAAATTAGAGACACAGCTAAGTGTGTATATGGGCTAGGTACATGGTGGGTGATAACGAAATGTTAGCTTTTCATGTATTTTTTTCCAGTTCTCATGTAACCTAAGTAGATACTTATTACTATTTTCAAACTGCTTCTAGCAGTTTTCTCCCCCTTTTAAAATATGAATGCACCAGTGAAACGGATGGCCACAGGTTTATGTTCAGTTGTCTTCTCCAACAGTTCACGCATTGAAACTAGCCTTCAATAACTGAAAATGCGGCTGTATGAGGCTGTAGGTCCTTTAAAAAGGTGATATCTTTAAAATGAGGTCATTACAGTTGATCCTGATTTTTCTGCCTGTTGTCACAAGGAAAGAACATGGGGACATAAAGAGAGACCAGCAATGCAGCATGCCCAACAGAGGAAGGTTCATAGAAGGAACACAGTAAAAAAGTGGCCATCTGCCAGCCAAGAAGGTATGACTCCAATGGTGGAGCATCCGTTGACTAGAATGTAAGACTTTGAATTCAAGCAATGATACCAGTATAAACAAGTAATATGACTATTCATCAGGACTCTCCAAGATATGAAGACAAAATAGGGGTTCTTGACTCTGTCCTCTAAGGTGGGGAACTTGCTGCTCCATCAGATCCCCACACAAGTGTAAAGCTTGTGGTGGATATGGGTTTATCCTCCAATTACTTCTTCCAGTCTGTTGAAGAGGCCCGCTCACTTTGACCTTGTGTCCCAGACTTCAGCCTCCTCTTTCACCTAAGGAAGGAAGTTGGGCGCTGCCAAATGTTTCCTAACTTATTGTTGCCTTTGTTTCCCATTCTGTTCACCTGTCTGGATTGTGTCCTGATTCTCAGTGCTCTTCCTTTCTTTTGCTCTCCTGAGTATATTCTCTATTCTGTAACCACAACTTTTCTTCACGGAGTTCTATGAAAAAAACATCTCTACCCTCTTGCTACTTCTCACATTTCTAATAAAAGTATATTCTAGACTCCTTGAAATGAATTGTTTTTGCTTTACATTTTTCAGCTTTCACATAGATATTTGCATAGTGTGCAAATGTTTTCATAACGACAGTTTGAAATGTTTTCCTTTTATAAGAAAGATTTCATTGCTAATGTCTGTGGAAAACCAGATGTCCAAGAGCTCAATAAACAAGTTGTATATTTTTACTTAGAGAATCTTTGTAGAAAATTGCAGGATTATAATTTTTAAAAACCCACTTGCTAAGATAATGAGGCAGCTTTCTGGGAAAGATGTTCATTTTCTGTATCGTGATCAAATGTTAATGCTACAAAAGTGTGCATTTCAAAATTCATGGAATATTGTGAAGATGTGTGCATTTGATTTTATATAAAATATTTAGATGGTGAAATGTTGGCCACATACCTTAAATAAAGATCAGATCAATTCATTGATAGAGGCAGGGATAGAGAGACAGAGAATGTGATTAAGCAAATATAACAAATTTACAATGATAGATTCTGTGTTGTGGGTCCTGGGGCATTCACCAGAAGGTTCTTTCAAGTTTACTGTATATACAGGTTTTGCATAATAAAATGTTGGGGAGAGTTTAGATCATTAAGGACTCAGTCTCACATTTTGTGTGTCAATAAAATTGTTCAGGACTGAATTAAATTGTATTTAATTTCAAAGCTGTCTTTTTATATGTACTAACTCTTCATAATAGTGGAAATTGTTCCCTACACATGTTCCTTTCAGAATTCAATTAACTTCGATTTGTCCACTGCTGCAGATTATATTACCAGTAACAACTTGGAATAAATTAATGTTTACTCTTTATGAATATGTTCAACCACCTGCTGCTTTCATTCCTATTTCCTTCCCAATGCATTCTAATTAAAACCTATGTGTGTGTGTGGGGTGTGTGTGTGTGTGTGTGTGTGTGTGTGTGTGTGTGTGTGTGTGTTTAGTGGCAATTTTGGTCTTACATTTTTATTCAAATTACTCCCTTACTCATAGGTTATATTTTTCCTAATACATATCAGGATTTTATTGTTATTTCTATTTAAGAGTTTAAATTATACTTCTTGCATATTCATCGCTTGTCCTCCAAATTTTTGAATAGTTCATAACTTTGACATGCCTCCCCTTTAGGTATGAAATACTCTAATAGTACCTGAGTCATGGTTCCGAAAATGGTTAGATGCATTGAAGCTTGTCAGAGGAATGTATAAGAAATATTACTTGTGTTTACATTTATTTTACTTATATTTTATATATAAATTGAGGATGATACACTCACTTGATTTTTATTTGACCGTCTCAAATCACAAGCAGTATTTCACCTTCCTGAAGAAAAGGAGTGATAGCTTTGCAATGTGGAGAATACAAATTCATCTTTTTGTATTGAATTACAGACAACGCATTCTTTCAGCAAAGGACTCTGGTTAAAACCTGTCCAGGAAATATGTGAAGAAAAAGATACAATTGTCCCCTTCCCATTATAGTCTCCATAATATAATCATGTCATGTCACTGATTGTTTTGTTGGAATACAGTGACCCAAACTTCAGAAAGGAATAAAATATACTTTTGTCAGATAAAGGGGCTACTTGTCCATGATTCTAATTAGATTTCAAGATCAGGGAGGGAATGTGCCAGTCCCTGGCCATCCCTAAGACATTTTATAGAGAAGATGCACTGAAGACAAGGCATTTATTGATTGAGTACATAAATGGATGGCCAATAGACTCTAGACCAGAGGGAACCAATAACTTAAGATCCATAACTGAGGCTGCAAGTAGGTGTTATTTAAATGGCATTCTAGTGAGTAATTCTCATTTCATTTGAAGTAATCTTACCATGCATCGAAGAAGTAGAAAGAAAAGTAACAATGAGATACTATGAAGCATTTATTTGAGAGACTACAAAAATCTTAAAATACTAACAAATACCTCATATTTCAGAAAAAATGAATCCAAGAGAATAAGGTATGTTGGAACTGTTCCATAATTGTGTTAAGTCCCTTAAGGTTAATGTCCAGCACATTAAGCATGTTATAATTGAACTGTAGAGAAGCAAATTAAAATTTTAATGATCTTCCCTTTGGAAGTAAATTTAGTTTCTTCTTAGCAATGCCACTTAGACCTCAAAATATCACATCTCATCATCACTCAATTACCCACTTGGTGCCTCTAATTTTACCTAAGTAATGTGTGTGTACAAGAGGCATATAAATGTTCCATTTTTATGTGCTTTGTGTTCAGAAAACATGAGAAACCCAAGACTATTTGTTTATTTGGGAATCTCCCAAAGTTCTCCAGGAACTTTTTATGCATACATTGATAAATTTGTACACTATAACTTTTGTTTTTCTCATCCACTATGTTCCACTACCCAGTTGGATACTTCTCTGGGTGTCATTGGAAGGAATAACAATGTAAATAGACAAAATGAAAAATCTATTTTATGAGGAAAATATTTTTTAATTTCAAAAATTACTACTTTTAACTAACATTCATTTGGTATTTAGGGGTTGTCACACTTGTATTGGCAGTCTCTTTAAATATAATTCATGGAACACCTACTTGCAGCCTCAATGATGGATCTTAAGTTATTGGTTCCCTCTGGTCTAGTGTCTCTTGGTCATCCACTTATGTATTCAATCAATAAATGCCTTATCTGAAGTGCATTTTCTCTATAAAATAATTTAGGGGCTGCCAGCACAGTCCCTTGCCCCCTTACAGATCCTTCTAGCTGTGAGGCTATAACTTGTATGAAGATGGCCATCTCAAACAACTTTCAAAACTGAGAAGGACTATTACTTTTTTTTTCCTGATTGCCTGTTTTTTTTTTCCTGGCACTTCATCACACACTTCTCCTGTGGAGCTACTAAGTTTTAGAAAATAATGTGTTTGTCCTCAGAGCTCTCTATCACCTTTCCTTTTTTGTAGTGCTACTGGAGTTTGAACTAAGGACTTTGCTAGGCTCACATTGCATTACCTCTTGAGCTATAACCCCAGCCAGGCTGTTTCTGGTGGTTATTTTGGAGATGGTGAACTTTTCTGAATTGGATAGCTTTCAACCACTCATTGAACTCCAAATCTCAGGTTCCTGGATAACTAGAATTACTATCATGAGCCATCAGTGCACAACTTCTATCTTCCCTTCTTTGAGGGAATCTCTTCAAGTCTTACTGATCCTGTTTATCACCAGAACTAAGTGAAGCACACTTAAGAAACATCAGAATAATTTAAAGCCCTGGGCTAGATTCATTATACAAGCAGACTGGCTTAAGAGAAAGAAGGCAAAAGGTAGCCACAAAGCATATGAATGACACAAAGGCAGAATGTGGACGAGTGGCCAGCTTGGGAATATGAATCTCAACATTCAGACCAAGGAAGACTTGCAAAAGTTTCAAGCTAAAAAACGCAAACAAGTGACAAAAGATGAGAATTATACAGACCATTATATACAGGCTCAAAGAAATGAGCCGTCAACAACCTAAGGTGAAATTAAAGTTTGAGGAGGCATATGTCCATTACACAGGCAACAGCCCAGCCTTTTATCAAGGCCTGAGAAGCAGACCTAAGGAAGAACTACATTTTTAACCTGGATGACTAATAACAGTAGTGGAAAATTGCAAAGAGATTTAGAGATTTAAACAAACAGCATGGAACAGGTACCTCTGGAATATGAAGTGATTTATTTGCTGCCATTGTTTTTAGTCACATTTCTAAGTGTGTGACTAAGGAATGGCAGGTGCATGATGTTTCCAGAAGGAGGCAGAGCTCTGCAGGTGTTGCTGTTTGCAGCCAAGGCTGAGTTCTTTACAAAATTGTCTCTTCCTCCTTAACTCTCTGTCCTTGACAAATATCCTGAATCCTCCTTTTACTCCTTCATCTGAATTTTCCTTGTCTTATGCCTGCTGAAAAAGACAGTGATAATTATTTAAATAACATGACTTTTTTGGTCAAAGGCATTTAGGCATAGTATTTTTCCCCTTTAATGAGGTAGGAATGATATTGGGGAATTTTTTACATTTAACTGGCATGAATGTTCTCAGAAAATTAAAATAAATGCAAAAGATGACATTTTACAAGATTGCTTTCCATTCTTAACATAATGAACAATTCAGTCACCGTTGAATAGCCCAATCTATTTTATTTCTTTGAACAAATCCATTGTAAGAGCCAACACCATCCGTGTACTTCCAAAGCAGAAAGTAATTATCATCACAATTAGCTTTTACAATGATGCACATTTTCCTTATGGCGTTGCTTTTCATCTTCACCTTCCTCTCCAATTTGTATTCATATCTTCAAAGTGCCTGTATAAAAAAGATTATTCCTTCTGCATCTACATACAGAATTCTATTGAGAAACTCTATAGAGACATTAAAATATACATAACGGTTGCCTGAGTCATCCAAGATACATTTTACCAATATGTAGGGTCAAGACACAGGGCAAGGTTGTTCAAGATTCTGATGAAACTTCAGAAATATAGATGTCAGCTTACAATAAGAAAAATTTCAAAGGAATTTTATCTTTGGATACTTGTGGAAAACATGAAGCTTTTAAACTGCTTCTCTGACCCCTATTATTCCTAGATTCTACATAGTCTTTGGAGACAAGTGCTCTTAAATATAGCTGGTTATGCCTTAGAGAAAGGAGGAAGCAAATGGAAAGTTGGATAGATGGGACCTCTTGCTTTCACTGTTAAATGGTATAAGCAGACAGAGTCAAGTCTAAGATATTAGTGACCCTTGAAGATATAATGGGCATCCAACGTATTAATGTTATTCATTTGCTTCTTACAGTCCAAGTATCTAAACTCAGTCTGGCATCTGTTAATTGGTAGAAGAAAAGGCAGAGCACAGAGAGACTTGAGCATATAAATGCAGTAACATTGTCACAGCTTTTATTGTCATTGACTAGATATTTGGTTTTATGTGATTTCATATGGATAATAATGAAAAACTCTCTAAAAATTTGGAAATCAAACAAAAAACTTCTCTAAAAGGTAGCCATAAAAATTTAAGGTCACCTTGAGTATTCACATTTCGTTAAGAACAAGATAGAAAAAGATATTAATGAGTACGAAAATACTGATTCATTAGAGTCAGGGACTGATTATCAAAGAATAGAATATGGAAAAACAACAGCAGTCCATTAGGAAATTGATGGTAGCCACTATTCCCTCTTCTCCTATACTGTGGGAGAAGCCTGTTAACAGAAAGATTTTACTACTTAGTTTGGATGGTGGATACATCTCTATTCTAATGGGTGAAGAATCTGCCTATCCAATAAATTTACTGGTGGAAATAAATATTGAAATGCTGAACCAATTTTCCTTGCCCTGATTTTATGCTTACCAATCAATTTTATGATTATAATTTTATTTTGCAGGAGGTTATTATCCTCCAGGGAGAGAAGATCGGCTACAACACATGCAGGGCTAATCTTCTGCTTCAAGCTTAGTTAGTGTGATTACATACCAGAGGTGTAAGTCTCTACTGCTGGCAAGTCAAGTCATAATACTGGGAAAGCTAAGGCATGACAGTGATGAAATCAACAAGGAGCTATCAATCTGGATAGCTGCTGCTTGCTTGCCTGCCTGCCTTCCTGCCTGCCAGTTAACCTTGCTTTTATGTATTATTTTCCCTTTCTTTTCTTTCTATTCTCCTTGATGTTTTTGTTCTTCTTCCTCTTTCCTTTTGTCTTCTCTTCTAGCTTCTCTTTCCCTTCCCCTTTCCTCTCCTCTCCAGTCCTCTCCTCTCTTCGTGTCTGTTCTGTATTGAGGATAGAAACCAGAGCCTTGTGAATGCTAGGCAAGGTAAGCAAGCCCTGTACAATTTAATTCATGTACCTATTCCTGATTTTCTTTCCTTTTTCCTTTGTTTTGTGTACAAGATAGTCATTTTTCTACCTTTCCCTATAATCTCCCTAGCTTTTCTGGATTGCCTTTGTGTTTTAGGTACACCTGCCTCTGCTTTCAAAGTAGCTGGGATTACAGACCTGAACTGCCATACCTGGCACCAGGTAGCTTTCTGATAACAGAACAGTCTATAAAAGGGTACAAGTGGAGAACCTTGCATCAAGTGAGAAAATGTTCCGGGCCCACATTTGTTTTTCAGATCACAACTAATTAGTTGTGATCAGTTACGACACAGATAAGTATAAACAATAGATGGGAAGCCAATCATGTATTTAGACCATAATGAAATATGGTCAAAAAACTTAAAAAGCCATTTGTAATAAAGAATAGGGACAGACATGACCTTATAGATACAAGAAGGGCAAGGTTAAAAATAAATATGAAAACTGGTTTACTACTAAAAGGGCTATCATATGAAGAAAATACACAGATCTCATATTGAACTCAGATTAGAATAAGTACCAAAGACTGAAAGTTTTTTAGAGAGAGATTTTCTGATCATTATTAGTCTTTACTGGCTAGAATTTACCAGTAGGGTGTCACAAGAGAAAAGGAGGTGTTCTTTTTTTATTTGGGGTGGGGTGGGGTGGGTTGGGGGGATTTGTAGCAATTCCAGCAGAAACAATTCAATAGCATCTTGGTAGGGATATTGCACACCGGCACCTTAAGTAACATTTTTCCAATTCACTTCAAAAACTTATAGTATAAAAAATATTATAAAACAGAAGCTGAGAATTGGAAGCTTATGCCTGTAATCCTAGCCCGAGAGGCTGAGATCTGAGGAATATAATTCAAAAATCAACCTGGGCAGGAAAGTCTGTGAGACTCTTATCTCAAATTAACCACCAAAAAGCTGGATGTTGAGCTGTGGCTCAAGTGGTAGAGCACCAGCCTTGAGAACAGAGGCTCTGGGACAGTACACAGGCCCTGAATTTAAGCCCAAGGACTGGCGCAAAAACAAACACAATAATAAAACAACAAAACATAGGCATGTTTCAAATGATAGTTGACTGAAATAAGGAGTTGAAAGAAAAGACAAAATATAAAATGTGATTTTGAAGATAATCAAAGAACAGAAAAGCCTCAAATAAAAATACGAGTATATAAGCCAATGTAACAGTATACTTAGAAAAATAAAAGAACAGAAGACAAAAATCTTAAAATATTGGTAAAATAATAGAGAGAATGATTAGTATTAATCAAGACAAGAAAAAAAAAACAACTCTGCAAATTCTATGCTAAAGAAAATCCAAATCCATGAAACAAAATTGATGTTTACGATTGCTCTCATAATTGAGTGATTTTACAGATAATAAAATAAGAGGACATATAAAAACTAATTGATAAAAGAGAGAAGGAATATTATGAAAATATAAATACCTTAATAAAGTAAGGAAGACAATACAGAAGATGAAAGAAGATTCCATAAAGCTACAAAAATACTAATAGAGAATCCAACTGAAATTCTGGAAATTGAAAGGTCAGTAAGTCCATGAACAAACACTGTAAAGTTTCTTGTAAAGTAGATTGCAATGACGACAGAATATTTGCGCCTGGGGGACAACTTCAGTATTTTAAACAGTCAAATGAAGAAATAAGCAAAATAAATATGAATGAAGTATAAAAATATTATTATTCCTTTTTTGCACCATATTAGGAAATCAAACATAAGAATGATGATCATAGAATACAGAGCAGAGGTGCAAGCTAAAGGGATAGAAGACCATACTTAATAGGAGAAAATTTCTTTAATCTTGAGGAGAAAAACAGCCATTCAGGTAGAGTAGGTCTTTATTTCACCCATAAAATTTGAACAAAAATAAATTACTCTAAACATATCATAGCTTCAATATTAATTGTTCAGAATAAAGGAAGAAAACTGAAAGTTGAGAAACATCAGGTCACATACAATGCCTAGCAGAATAACAGCAGTTTTCTAACAGAAACTTTGAAAACAAGGACAACATATAATGATGTATTTGAAGAACTGAAAACAAATAACTGTCATCTTTGTTTAATTTTCTTAGCCAAACTTTAATTCACAACTGAGGAACAAATAAAAGTCTTTCAAGTTAAACAACAACTAGTGGCCACTAAAACAGCACTTCAGGAGATACTCAAAGGAGTCCTACACAGAGAAGATTCCGGAAGATTAATCATAAAAATAGGGGAGAAAATAAAGCCTACCTAAAGGACAGAAAACAAATCAAGAGTAGGAAAGAAGCAGACATAACAAAAATAACAAAATTGTAAAAATTAAGACCTGAGTCTTTGAAACTATTATTTAGAGAATAAGTAAACACAAGTGACTTCTGAATACAATGCCAATAGCTCAGCAAATAATTGATAAATGAGACTATATCAAACTGAAATATTTCTGAATATCAATGGAAATGGTTGCTGGATTGAATATACAGCATACGGAATGAGAGAAAATATTTGCCGGCTATTTATCTAACAAGGGCTTATGAAGCAAATGTGCAAGTAGTTCAAAAAGGAAAACTCACAAAAATCAGCAACCCAATTAAACAGGCACATGAACTAACAATTTTTGAAATAACCATAAATGCCCGAAGAAAATATAAATACATGACCAATATCCATCTCTGTTATAACAGAAATGTAAATTAAAAAACACTGATTTTTTTTTCTTATTTCAGTCAAAATGTCCATCACTAACGACACAAACAGCAAATGCCAAGAAAAATTACCCTTCTACATTTCTGGTGGGAATGTTAACTAGTGCATCCACTATGGAAATCAATATAAAGGCTCCTTATAAAACTAAATAGAACTATCCTACAGTCTAGCCATACAACTCTTGGGCATATAGCTGGAGAATGCAAAAGTTGGGATACAGTAGAGGTATTTGCACACCCATTTTAATTGTGAAGCTATTATTCACAATAACCAAATTGTGCAAACAGACACTCTACAACTAAAGGATAGATCAAGAAAATACTATACATATATACAATAGAGTATTAGCCAACCATAAAGAAAGTAAAATCACATTATTTGAAGAGAAATAGAACTAGAGGTGATCATGTTAAACAAAGTAAGTCACAGTACATCTATTTATCTGTCTATCTATCCTATGATAGTTCTATTTATCTAGCTAGCTGATACACAATTCGACCATATTTATAATTATGGAATTGACAAAATTAAGGAAGACAAGGTTAAAATGTGAGAAATACTGAAATACATTGCAATGTTGAATGAAGACAGGAAAACAAAACACAATAACTTGAATAATAAGGAGTAGAGTGGGTGGGAAGGTGAGAGTAATGAAGGTACCAATCTAATTAATATACTATAAATATATATGTAAAACAACAATGACAATACCCTTGAATAATTAGCATACATTGAAAAAATAAATGACAGAAATGAACAGCTGGTCTTGACAAGGGTGAAGGGGAATATGGTCAAATTACTTTATGTATATGTGTAAAAATAAAACAATGATACATGTTGAGATTGATTTGGTAAGAGGGGAAATGAAGGAGAATGATTAAAGAATTGAGTCCAAGTCCTTCCATTTCCTTACAAATGGGGCAATGTCATTCTTTCTGATAGAGGCATAAAATTCCATTGTGTATATGTACCGCATTTTCCTGATCCATTCGTCTACTCAGGGGCATCTGGGTTGTTTCAGATTCTTGCTATGACAAATTGTGCTGCAATGAACATTGTTGTGCTGGTGGCTTTACTGTGATTTAGTTTGTGGTCTTTTGGATAGATACCCAAAAGTGGGGCTGCTGGGTCATAGGGGAGTTCTATATTTAGCCTTCTGAGGGATCTCCATACTGCTTGCCAGAGTGGCTGAACCAGTTTACATTCCCACCAACAATGAAGTAGGGTTCCCTTTTGGCCACATCCCCTCCAACAATTGTTATTGTTAGTTTTCTTGATATATGACATTCTTACTGGGGTGAGATGGAATCTCAATGTTGTTTTGATTTGCATTTCTTTTATGGCCAGTGATGTAGGCATTTTTTCATGTGTCTCTTGGCCATTCTCATTTCCTCATCAGAGAAGTCTCTTTGTAAGTCTTTAGCCCACTTGATGAGCAGGCTATTGGTTCTTTGTGGTTTTGTTTTGGAAGAAGGTATACTAAGTGAAGTGAGCCAGACCCAAAGAAACATGGACTCTATGGTCTCCCTTATTGGGAATAATTAGTACAGGTTTAGGCAAGTCATAGCAGAGCATCACAAGGCCCAATAGCTATACCCTTATGAACACATAAGATGATGCTAAGTGAAATGAACTCCAGGTTATGGAAACAATTGTTATATCACAGTTGTAACTACTTTCAACATCCCATGTGTATCTGTAGCTTCTATTATTGATGATGTTCTTGTATCACCTTCCTGTGGTTGTACCTACACTATCTCTGTAATCTTATCTGAGTATATTGGAAATCGTGTATACTGGTATTGGATGCAGGAAATTGAAAGGGAATACCAAATTTGAGAGACACAGGGTAAAAAAAGACAAACAACTACAAAAGCAATACTTGCAAAACTGTTTGGTGTAAGTGAACTGAACACCTCCGGGGGGGGAGGGGGAAAGAGAAAGGAGGAGGGGGGGTATGAGGGACAAGGCAACAAACAGTACAAGAAATGTACTCAATGCCTAAACTGTAACCTCTCTGTACATCAGTTTGATAATAAAAATTTGAAAAAAAAAAAAAAAGAATTGAGTCCAATCAAAGTGTGCATACATGGATGTTTCAAATTGAAACTTGTTTGGACAGAGAATTGATGCCTAAGAAAATTGTGAAAAAGTATGCTGTAA
This sequence comes from Perognathus longimembris pacificus, assembly GCF_023159225.1. NCBI lineage: Eukaryota > Metazoa > Chordata > Mammalia > Rodentia > Heteromyidae > Perognathus > Perognathus longimembris. The sequence goes on from NC_063176.1 coordinate 39,115,007, forward strand.
GTTAAATGCAGAAGGCTTTATTAACTCCTTTAGCTAGAAATAATGCAAATAATATTGTTCTTTCAGTATATACTAAATTCAGAATTAATGATTAAAAAGTAAAAATCCTTCTTATCTGAGGTATCACTATTTTACAATTATCAAGATAAAATGCAAATTAAAATCAGAAAATTTCTTAAAAAATGTGTATAATCCATGAGAAAAAAGCATTAAATAAACAGAAAGCTAAAAATAAGAAAAACTCTAGCCAAAATTGAGCATAGGGCTTAACAAAACAGTTCAAGTTCATCATTATTGGCAGTAAAACCAGGGGGAAAAAAGAATAAATAAGGCATAGATTGGTCCTCTGATAATAGAGAAAGTAAATATTTTAAAGAATTAGTAAATCTACTCAAAAAAAGGAAAAAATGCAGTGTAAACTGAAAATTTTGTTTTAAATATAATAACAATAACATAAAATGTATAAAATTAATCATAATAGAATGCATAAAATTAAGAAAAATCATGTGGGCTGGGATGTAGCTCAGTGGCAAAGTGCTTGCCTAGCAAGTGCAATGTCCTGGGTTCGATCCCTGGTTGCAGAAAAGAAAAGACCAAAGGAAAAAGAAAAGAAAAGAAAAGTTGTGAGGGATTACTCTATAAATACCCACATAAATATCTCTGCAACATAGACAAAGGCAAAAAAACCGAATAAACTTAACATCGATTAAATTTTACTAGAGAAGAGTACAAATTAAGCTATTTCCACAAAGTAGATGATTTTTAATGCTACCTCACATAAAAGTATATCTTTATTTTGCCACAGAATTCTTAACATATTCCATAGACTAGATAATCAAAGTCAAGATGCACCACAAATTTTTATATAGAAAAAAAGAAAATTTTCTGTCTAACTTCTTTAATAAAGTCTATATAACTTTGATGCCTACATTGATAATTGCACTTAAAAACATAAGATGTAAAATTTAAACCCGAGATTAGCAAAACATATCTTCAAGTATCACAAAATAATGAAATTCATTACGGGTATCAGAAAACTCATGTAACACTAACATGTCCAGTTTATATTCTCATCCTAAAGGCAGGGAAAATATTTCCAGGGACAGTATTCCCACTGATTCTTACCAGGGCTAGATTGTTTTATAATCTGTATTCATTATCTTCCAACCATATTTTGACTAATGTTCTGCAATAGTATCATATTTATAATTTAGGACATTAAGGGAGAAGACAAGTATTTTTTGTACTGGCTAGATGGAGACAATGTCTTGCTTTTTGCCTGGATTTATGACTGGCATTTTTTTTTTTTTTTTTTTTTTTTTTTTTTTGGCCAGTCCTGGGCCTTGGACTCAGGGCCTGAGCACTGTCCCTGGCTTCTTCCCGCTCAAGGCTAGCACTCTGCCACTTGAGCCACAGCGCCGCTTCTGGCCGTTTTCTGTATATGTGGTGCTGGGGAATCGAACCTAGGGCCTCGTGTATCCGAGGCAGGCACTCTTGCCACTAGGCTATATCCCCAGCCCCTATGACTGGCATTTTTAAGCTTCCAGTTACACCTGGGAACACAGACATATGCCACCAATCCCAGCTTTTTTCCCTGAGATGGAATCTCCTGAGTCTCCCCCATTCCACCACAAAGGATAGCTCATAATAATGATTTTGTGATGTCAGCCTCTCAAGTAGCTAGGATTACAAGCATGACCACTAGTTTTAGGCAGATATTTTGTTCTATGTGAAAAAAAGCCCACTAGCATTTTTTTGGTAGTATTGGGGATTCACACTAGTCAGGAGCTCTGCTACTTGACCCATGCCTCTGTCCCTCACAGATTGCTTCATATGGAAATAGATTTTTTTAGTGAAGTCATTAAAATTGAGCCAGATTAACCCCTAAGAAAACATGGTTTACAATGGCACTGGCTGGCAGCTCCATATCAGATCGTTAGGGGGTAGCATAGTGAATAGCAGGATAAGTTGGGATGGGTTTGGTTATGAAATTCACTTAACTAGCTCAAGTGATTGGCAAAGTCATATTTTTAACTCATACAGCAGGTTGAATGTAGTTTGTCAAAAGTACTTGGAAGTAAAAGTGTTTCAGATTTTAGAGTTTGTTTGGAGTTTGGTATATTTGGAATTTGGAATATAATGATATAACTTCCCATTTTTCTTTTCTTTTCTTTTTTGCCAGTCCTGGGGCTTGAAATCAGTGCCTGAGCACTGTCCCTGGCTTCTTTTTGCTCTAGGCTAGCACTCTACCACTTGAGCCACAGCGCCACTTTCAGCTTTTTCTGTATATGTGGTGCTGAGGAATCGAACCCAGGGCTTCATGTATATAAGGCAAGCACTTGCGGATGGTACTCAGGTCTACACATAAAAGTCGTCTTTATTCTGAAAGTAATTGTAGGGCTTGCTCTGGAAGTTATTTTATAGATTTTTTAAAGTAAATTTGTGTTTTGATCATGAAACACGAGATAAGAGGTGGAAACTTACACTTAAAATGTCATTTGAAATATTTTCAGTGTGTTAGATCTTGGGATTAGGAATGCTCAAACTATATCTCGCTCACACAATTAGTTTTGTGGTATTGGGCATTCACACTAGCTGCTTCTAAAATATTTTAAAGTACATAGAGGAGCATTTAGAAAACTGTAAGTGTAGATACTATACTATTACCCATGGGAATCTCCATCAGATAAAGATTCAAAAGTATGAGTATGCATTCATTACTTCACAGAAGAAATGCATCTACCATGGAAAAAATGATCTTGCAAGTAGGGGAAGACTATTAAAGTGCCAAAACAGAATTGTGACATAATCTCACCTGTCTTTTAGAAATATTGCTATGACAGTAGTATAGAGACATGAGGAACTGTGAAATAAGAGTTGACATCCTATTGCTGCTGCCTTCCCTGCTGGCACATCTGACCAAGACAATTTCCATGTCTCCTGTGAGCAGTGGTCAGCTTTGTGCCTTCTGACCACAGAACCTGTTCTAGGGAGGCACCTTGGGGAAATCAGCCATAATTCAACATGCCCAGCAGGGCTTACATCTAGCATCCTAGAAAGAGTCAGCCATGCAGGCTGACTCACCCCATCATTTTTTTTTTTTTTACAGCAAAGTCCAGTTTCATAGAAGGACAGGTAATCTCTCACTTGACTTCAGTTTCATGATGCTTGATGTGATGTCAGGATGATTTGCTAGAACTACCAGACTATCCCTGGATTACAGGCCTGCCAGACTCATTGTCATTCACAGCAGGTGTAATGGCAGCTAATCTACAAATTTTATTGAGTGCCCAACTGAATTTGGAGCAAAGAAAAGAGGCAACAGAAAACTGTTACAGCAAACAAAGCAGGAGAAGAAATTAGTACCCCATGCACAACACCTGCCACACTGTCAATAGTAGCATCAACTTTTGCCGGCCACTAAGGACTATTTCATACAACTAAAAATGTGAGTCAGTCTGCACCTCTGCCAGTTTTTAAGATGTCTGACAGCTAGGGATGTATGAGGCATTGGACAATTTTAGGAGAAAATTCTTACTTTTACCCTGACAAATAGAAGAATCCACAATCTGTCATGAAATAGAAATTATCTCTGGATTCCAATTTAATTTATCTTTACTGGAATCTATTTCAACCAGCAACTACTATTTAAAATTTTGAGAAATAATTTCTTGAGTATTTTATAAAAAAAAAACTTCTAACACTATCAATGCTAAGTGTATTTTCTCCTATAGCATTATGAAAGATTTTGGTTGTTTTGTGAAGATAAACCATTTTGGACATTCAGAATGGTGAGGTATGATAAATATAATAAAATTGCATTTTCAAAGTTTGTTTTCATATTAATTGTCCTGTTTTTAAGCCATAAACATTTAAAACTATGCTTCATCATTTGTCCTAAGTAGAAATAGAAACATTTTAAAATTATTTGTTCTTGCATGTATGAGACCATTTCACAGGTCATTATCTTTCTGTCAGTTATTAAGTGTACTCATGTGGTGTGAGCAGTTACCCTCCTCTTTTTGAGTTTTCTTTCCTTTTGCAAAATATAACTCTTTTTAGCTATATTTACCAAAATAGCCAAAAAATCTTTCCTTAAATCTCAATTAAAAAAAACGTGATTGAGCAGGATGTGAGATAGTTCAACTCTCTTGAAAGAAAAACATTTCTGGAGATTCAGTTTGTGTGACAACCTTATGCATTTAACCAAACAAAAAAATAATCAAATCCATGCCAGTGACAGGAGGTGATTCAGCAAGCTGGCTGGCAGAAAAGGTTGTTTAGCAGGTTTTGGATTCCTAATTGGGTGTCTAGCTTGCTAAGTAGCAGCTGGTCTTTAATTAGTTGAAAAATTACTACCACTAAGAGTTTTCTTTAAAAAGAAAAAGGCACAAAAATCATTAAAATGTTAGAACCCATATGGTGAGTACTTATCCTCACTTGTCATAGCTGTTTTCTTTCTTTATCATTAATAAGTTTAAAAATATTCCTATGACACTTACTTCTTAGAGTATTTCATCAAATATAAAAGCCCCAAAGATTCCCAAACAAAACAAAAGCTATTCAATACTTATTCTTTTTAAAAAATTATTTATATATTATCAAAGTGATATCAAAGGGTTACCATTTCATATGGAAGGCAGTGTGTATATTTCTTATCCAACATATTACCTCCTCTCTCATTTCCCCCACCTTCCCCCTCCCTATTTTCACCCTCCCCTTATGAATTTGTTTTGATTATGAAACAATTTCCAATTCCCCCAGACTGATTATGTGATTGTTAAGTGACTCTTACAATAGACCTTATTGTCAACTTGATTTTTTATAAATATAAAGACATTCATGGGGCTGGGAATATGGCCTAGTGGTAAAGTGCTTGCCTCATATATATGAAGCCCTGGGTTCTATTCTTCAGCACCACATATATAGAAAACAGCCAGAAGTGGCGCTGTGGTTCAAGTGGTAGAGTGCTAGCCTGAGTAAAAAGAAGCCAGGGACAGTGCTCAGGCCTTGAGTTCAAGCCCCGGGACTGGCAAAAACCAAAACAAAATTACAACAAAAAAAGACATTCATGAAAGTATCAGTACCTGAGGGAGTGAGGAGGATGAATGATGAAAGTGGTAGTAAAATGGATCAGGCTGCACTGTACTTATAAACTGATTTGTGGTAACTCCTTTGCGCTACTATTTAAAGATGATAAAAATATAATTTAAAGTTTCAAAAGTAAAATGTGATTTAAAATAAAGAAAGGGGCTGGGAATATGGCTTAATGGTAGAGTGCTCCCCTGGCATGCATGTATCCCTGGGTTCAATTCCTCACTACCACATCCATAGAAAAAGCTCAAAGTGGTGCTGTGGCTCAAGTGGTAGAGTACTAGCCTTAGGCAAAAAGAAGCCAGGGACAGTGCTCATACGGAGTTACAGCCCCAGGATTGACAAAATAATAAAATAAGATAAAATAAAGAAGGTATAAGAACCTCACAAATGACAGAAAAAAATCACCTTTGTTCATGAATTCTTTTCAAACATTAGCAAGGATTAATTTTGCCTATAATTACAGGAAATGTACATTCACTGGGATTTGGTACTTACAGCTCTACCCTATCGATGAAAGTTTTGTTAAAACACATCCGTTATTTAAAACACATCTGTTATTTAGATAAATAAATCTATACACAGAGATAAATATGAAATATAGTTTTTGTATATCATGTATTATATATAAACATTCATTGGTATACACGCATATATACATAAATGTACATATGTATAGAGAGAGAGAAAAAGAAGAGAGAGAGCCAAAGAGAGAGAGAGACAGACAGACACACAGACAGAGAGAGAGACAGAGAGGCCACAATTCTCTCACCGATATGTACTACTACTACAGCAGGCTTTAGAAGCTTCTTTAAAGTCCTTCTTTCTTTATTTTAACATCACTCCTTTATTTTCATTATAAGATAATAGAGGAATTATTTCTAATTCAGTTATTATGTCAATTTTGGTTCTACTTTCCCATTGACTTCAATGCTATCTTCAATCTCTGGCTCATGAAATTACTCTGTCATTGTATTCTACATGTTGCCCAGTTCACTGTTGCTGTTCAGTAAATATCAGATTATCATTGTCAGGCAAAGCCCATTAAGAAAAATAGCATGTGGTACAGTGAGATGCAAATCAGGCAATACAGATTCATAGCAAGTATTTGAGTGACATCTCTAATTTCACTTAGGTGAAAACTGAACTTCCTTGCACTTCTCTGTGGTCAGCCATACTGTCAGCTGTCTTTTCTACAGATGTTCTCCACATCTAAAAAGCAGTGTGAGTATTAGCTCCCTGCTGTATAACAACAAGATGTCGGTGATCAGACCATCATTTGTCTCCTTTTCAACAGTTAACATTTGATATGGCATGATACAAAACCTAATTTTTATATACTGTTACAAATGTCTGTAATTACTGCTGCTGCACAGTGAAATGTTTCTACTCATCCATTTCATTACATTCAAAGGGTACCCAAGTGGCATTTTATTTTCCCCTGACCTTGGTTTTCCCCAATTTGAGGCATTTGGAAACGCTTTGGCCTAATCATGAATAGCCTAACAAGGACATTGGAAGTTTTACTATGTCTAGTCCACAGGGCAATGGTGTATTTTGGAGCTCATTAAGGAAAAAAAATATGAACCATTAATGAAAGATACTCTGGAAGCTGTTCAGGATAGACGAGGATGGACAGGACACTTAGGACTCTGCCAGGACTTTAGGATAAATAAGAATCCAAACAAGTCACAGAGAAAGACCCTGTAAGGGATTTTTGTATGGTTGTTTTGGATTTTCTCATATATATGTATGTATATATACTGTTTGATGTGGTTTAAAATAGGAATCTTGCAAAGAACTCTCTGCATAGAACTGGTGATATTTTTCCTCCTATAACCTTAAAGTTTAATATATGTCAAATCTCTGTTGTCCTTAGTTACTGACCCAAACAAAATTTCTTGAGTTATTTATTTTCTTCATTCTTTTGTGGGTAATATTTTTTTCTCTCTTATCTATGTATCTATGTAGTGTGTGTGTGTATGGCTCTATCTATCTATTATCTATCTATTTATCATCTGTCTATATGTTTATCTATTTTTCAGTGTTGAGGAACAAACAGGCAAGTGCTCTTCCATTGAGCTAAATCTACAATAATACTACAATATTTTTTTCCTAAATGTAAAACTTTCCTCCTTTCCATCACCACTGTTTTATGGTGCTGTTAGGAACGTGACTCTTCCCTGAGTATAATGTTCCTGTGAGGTTCTTTTTTTTTTTTTTTTTGGCCAGTCCTGGGCCTTGGACTCAGGGCCTGAGCACACTGTCCCTGGCTTCTTCCCGCTCAAGGCTAGCACTCTGCCACTTGAGCCACAGCGCCGCTTCTGGCCGTTTTCTGTATATGTGGTGCTGGGGAATCGAACCTAGGGCCTCGTGTATCCGAGGCAGGCACTCTTGCCACTAGGCCATATCCCCAGCCCTCCTGTGAGGTTCTTGAGAAAAGATGAGCTTCTTGTGACCTGCCCTGAGATACACAATTACAAACTTTATCATTCTAATTTGCTATCACTAATAACACTCATTAGTAAATTACATTAATATATTAAATTATATTAATAATGATGATGATGATGATCATTATCATTTTCATTTGTCACAGAACCTGAAACATAACTTCTTTGGACTCCCCTACTGGTATTTTTTACATTGCCTCCATCTTAAGATTGCCTCAAAACTTCCTCCTCAAACTTCCTCCATTTTATATATCTGCTAGCTTTTCACTCATGGAATGTGTACTCGTCTGTCTCCCAAGTGACCTTTTCCTGCCAAGTCCTGGACAACATTCACCCAACATCCTGGTCTCTAATTCTTGTACTTTGTGTAAATGGCCTTATCTTCTACTTTATAATAGCGAACTTCATGTATGACTCTAATCTCTGATCACAAATTTACTTGGAGTTTCTACATGTCTGAAGATAAACTAAAACTTAAGCTGAGTTAAGAATACTTTAGTTCCTTTTCTGGTCTCCCACTTAACTACCTATAACAAGACATCAATCTATTTTAAGTTCACTTATAGGTTCTTGTTTCTTTCTGTGTACCTATACATTGTCACTCTTAGTATCCCTTTGAATATCATAACTTCTTTTCTTAATCGTTTACTGTATACTCACCAGCTTCATGAAACTTCTGTTTCACTTGACTGAAAAAGTCAGATCATGACTGGCTTTAACTGTTTGCCTCTCTAGACAACTGTAAACTGAATGACACTAAAGAAAGTACCATGTTGAAGCCACACACAGTCATGCACATTGAACTTCTTTCTGGATCAGTCTACAAGCACTGTTTAAAGGCACCCCTGACAACACATCAAAGGAACATATCATTTGTTCCCTCAACTAGTCACATTTTTCTAATCTAATTGAATCATACTGAGTCTATAAATTAGTTAGAAGGATTATTTCTTTCCCTAACATTATGAAATAGTATATATATTTGTGTGTAAATGGTTTCTGAATTATGTAGCCTCTGAAATATTATTGGCATCATGAAAGTCTAGGTCACTGTTATATGTAATTTGAGCTGGAAAAGTTGGTCTTCCTGCCTATAATCTCAATCCAGTGAAATATCCACATTGTAACTAAGAATGACTCTTCAGAAATGCAATTTATACCACATGAAGCAGGATCATGAAGTAGTTCTATTTTTTAGGAACTTCCATATAGATTTCTATAGTGGGCAGATTAATTTACATTCTCAACAACAGTGTATAACTGTTCTTCTTCACTTCCTGCATTCCCATCACCCTTCCTTCCTTCCTTCCTTCCTTCTTTCTTTCCTTCCTTCTTTCCTTCCTTCCTTTCTCCATCCCTCCCTTCCTTTCATTTCCTTTTCTTCTTCTTTTACCTCACCTGTTCCTCTCCCTCCTCCTCTTCTTCCTTCTCTTCCTGACTCCCTCCTCTTATCCTGCTTTCTCTCTCTCTCTATTTCTCTCTCTCTCTCTCTGTTTTTCTGTGTTGAGGTTCTCATTGAGAAATCCAATGGCCTCAATAATTTAAGCCTAAAAATACTCACGTACATTTTAAATTGCACACTGAAATTTAAAATAAATTCATTATGAATTCAATATTCTTTAAATTTAGAGTGGTGTAAAGGCTTTGTGTAATCAAAGTTGACACTATCTAGAATATTATAACGGTCAGTTAATTATATAATGCATATATTTGTTTTCATTTACTATTCTATCTTCGTGTATCCTACTTCCAGTCCCTCTCATATCTTGCTTCTTTACTGGTTTTCTTTTTCATTTGTTGGTACTGTGGTATAAACTCAAAGCCTAGCCCTCACGCACCTTTGTTGCTCGTGGCTGGCACTATACCATTTCTGCCATTCCTCTAGCCCAGCTTCTTTCTGTTTTATGGGCCATGCAGTCTAGCAACATTTTCTGCTCAGGCTGGCTGGGAATTCTGATCGCCCAGATAGGCATGAGGCACCGGCTCCTGGCTCCCACTGGATTTCATATTTTTCATTTGTTTTCTAGACTCCATTATTTTATCATCAAATCCTCCATTTGTAACAGCCAAAGTACCTATAAAGATCTTTAGGAAGCATCTCACAAAGTCTCAGTGAAGGATTTCATTGTTCTCCAATCTCTTTTCTACACTCTTGTTTTACTTAATAACCTGAGTCATGAGATTTGCTCATTCTGGGTATAGAATAGCTTTGTTTCCCTGTACTCCTCCTACAGAAAGCTCTTTTCATGTTTTGAAATTTCTACTCAAATGCCAATGTATAAATTAGTCATTCTCAACTACGGTTCACTGAAGAATAACATCTCCCATCTCCAACTCCTCTTGTCTTCCTCATCCTGGTTTATTTTTTCTATATCATCCATTGGAATCTGACATAGTTAATGGTTTTGTAAATTGTTTCTCCCCAAACAGTGTTAGATGTATAAAGTAAAGGAATTATTTTGTCCACGGCTGCTTCCTTCACATCAAAAGGAATACCTGGCATGCAAAAGGCTTTCCACATTCGTTGCTAAATTTTTAAACAAGTCTCTCTTACTTAAAATGCACCACCATTAATTTTTTCATAAGAAATGTATATTAATTTTTTAAGTATGACACTGAATTGAATATCTATTTGAAAATGAGTTTCATAAAGATTATGTATTTTTCCCTCTAAGATTTCCAACTGCCACCTTGTGTCCTGGGCTTCAGGCATTTCAGGCTCGTGTGATTTTGAATAGCATATGGTAAAACAAATGAGCATGGCATTGACACAACCTGACCTTTAAATGACAATGAGAGCGAAAGGCCAGAATGCATGTGGCCTTGTCATACTCTTATGAGAATAAAAAATTTCTAGCAGCCCCAGAGAAGGTCATAAAAAGTGTGCCATAAATGGAATGAGGAACCAACTGCAAGTTTTTTGTTGAATGAGGGTGGCAGACAGAGGTCTCTCAAAGAATAGATAATGAGGCTCACCCGAGTCATTCAAACTGAACAATGGCCAAGAGGTTGTGTGATTTATCTCACATTTTCAAGTGAGTCATGATAATTATGGAGAGGTAACACATATTTTAAAAGTAACCAATGATTATTATATCAAAATTAAAAGGATCTCAAAAGTGACAAGTCGAAAGTTTTTCTTCAATTTACACCTTTTAACTCTCTGATACCTTCTGCAAGTATATCCATTGAAAATCAGTCAGATTCTAGAGATGCTTTATGCAGGCACAATCTGGAGAATATTCCAAAGTTTTTCTCCACTCTGAAAGATCTGAAGCAGATAAGAACTGTACAGAAATACAGAGAAAATGTATACACTTGGTATATATAAAATGTATAAAGCAAATATTTTATGGATTCACGTATTGAATAAGTTTAATAAACAGATAAGCAATGATATAATAGGCAAATGCAAACATTATGAGGATTTTAGATTTTTAAGAGTAAATTCTTATTCATTAAGAATGAAATACTGTTATTTTCCTGAAATATCGAGCTGGAATTCAACAAAACTTAATAAAGTAAGGCACAATGTTTAATAAGGCAAAATTTACATAGTTAATACACAATTACAATGTTTTGATGTTTTGGAGGGGGTAGGAAGTATGCAACATAGTTTAAATATTCTTTTAAAGGAATTTACCATTAAAAAGTCACATTTAAATTTGATACAATAAACTATAAGAACAGTGTTAACATTTGTGCAAATTTATTTTATAGTAAATGTTTTGCATAGGACTTAGAACTCTACTTCATTCTTAGTTTTCTAGTTCCAGATATAAATTATATTCTAAGAATGAGGTATATTTTTCTAACTGAAAAATAATATTTAGTATAGACGTTTATATCCCTAACAATATTCTAATGCTTTTGTGAATTATGTGAGTCCTATGAACTATGTACTTTTGTAATTTAGATTTTAAGGTGAGAATCGAAATTTGAATAATACATATTCATATATAAATTACAGTTTACATATTCTAACTAACTACAATTCAGTTTCTTGTTGATAAATGTACTTGAGCTTTATTATATATTAAATTGTCCCTTATTTTTTCATTTTCCATCAATACTTTCATTTGCATCTTTATAACTTCATTTCTGTACACTTGTGTAAATTTTTCCTTAGAATCTATTAATAGAAGAGGAAATAGTGGCTTGAAAATTATGTGACTGTTAAATGGAATGGATATTGCCAAACTCTTTTTCAAGAAAAGTTGCTGCCATAGCAACTGAGGCTACCATAAATATCCTAGTATTTGCATAAAATTTTGCCATAATTTGAGAGGAGATTAAAAACCTAGACACATATTTTGAAGCTTCTCTTTTTAAGATATGCAATATATTTTTTCACTTTCATGGAATATGAAATTGCCATTGTATTAAGTTTTGACCATTCAAATATGGGGTAAATTATACCATGTTAGTCTCAAAGCCTAGACCTCAGCTCCCTTGCAAATTCTGTCTTCCTCTACTTTGCCTTCCCCTAACTGGAATAAAGCCTTTTGAGAAGAAGATTATTTTGGTTGGTTGGAGAAAGAACATGTGAAGAAGAAGAAAAAGAATATAACACTCAACACCTAGGCATCTGGCAGAGGCTCTTTTATTTTATTTAGATCCACTCATGCCAACAGATGACTACAACCCTATGAACAATCCTCAAGAAATACCAAGAAAAGAATTTCCTGGATGAGTCTAGCCTGCATAGCTTGGGCACAGTACTGTGAACAAACGAGAGCTGTTCAAAGGACTGAGGTTAAGAATAGTTATTTAGCAAAAGAACCCAATACAATGGATGGAATTACATATTTAACTTTGTCACCCTCTTTGGGATCATCCTATGTAAGCACATAGCATTAAATTTTTATTGAATATCTTTCAAAAATGTGAGTAAGAGGAATGGTTTCATACCTTAATAAGGAAAAAACCCATTAGAGGACCCAACTAATAATGGCTTAAATAGGAAAGAATCATTTTCCTTGCCTTGTAAGAATTTTGGAGAACAGCAGGTGCTGAAATTCAATTGTGATCCCATAGTGTAATGTTTCTATATGCAGATATTGTAATCCTCAACACTTTCCCTGTTTCAATTTACTCAAAGAGCTCTGTCTACTACATCACTATGTACTAGAAGTTAGGAACTTGGACTAGCATAAAACAAAGTAACTGGTGATGCATTGTGTTTGTATAGTAATAGTAAAATTAAAAAAAAATAACTTATGTTAAATTGGTCAAAATAGTGAGTACAGTCCAACCTCCTTCAGACCAAAGAAAACCTGGATAAAATTATCATTGTAACGTGTAACAAGAGTGTAATCATTATAAGTAAATAAAGCTTAACATGTTATTTCTCAAAACACCAATTTCTCACAAGAGAATCAGCAAGTGAATGGCAATGTCTGGAAACCAGCTTTGTCAAGTTTTTTCTTCCTTTTCCTTTCTTGAGGAAGGACCTTTCCCTTTCCCTCCTTCCCTCCCTCCCTTTCTCCCTCACTCCAGCCCTCGCTCCCTTCCTTCCTTCTTTCCTTCCTTTCTTCTTCCTTCTTTCCTTCTTCCCTCCCTCCCTTGCTTTCTCTTTCCCTCTCTTCTTTCCACCTTCTTTTCCCTCCCTCTCTCCCTCCTTTCCTCTTGCCCTCCTTCCTTCTTTCCTTCCTTCCCTTCCCTCCCTTCTTCTCTTCTTTCATCTTTACTTCTTCCCTCCCTCCCTTCTTTCCTTCTTCTTTCTTCTTTTCCCTTCCTCCCCTCCTTCCCTCCCTTCTCCCTCCCTCCCTTTCTTCCTTCCTTCCATCCTTCCTTCCATCTTGTTTTTTTTCTTGCCCTTCTCTTCCTGTTTTTAAGGAGTACACATATTTACAGAGAAAAAGAAACTCTACAGATTTGAAGATATTATTCACTCCAATATATAGGGATTCTATTTTTGAGAAACTTAGAAAATATTTTTGTCATAGTAATATTCAAAATATTTGTGATTTTCCTGTGTAAGTAGGTTAAGATTTATCTTTCTTAAATTATATTTTTACAATCATTAAATAGGCATTCAAGAGTTACTACTGAATACATCAGTTTTAAGTGCAATGAACCTTGGTAGATATCACTTGTTATTGTTTTTCCCCATCGCTCCTAACACAACCTTTCCCCTCAATTTTCCTAGTTTTATAAGATATGCGTTGATATTATAACTGAATTCTCCTCCCTTTCTAATTCCATTTGTCTATATTTCTCCCTGGACTTCTCTCTAGATACATTTCAAGTATCAGTTTTCTGGTATTCATTTTTTTGATTGTACATTTTTTCCTAATTACTTATACCATTTGTATTCTACCCTGAAAATGCAATTCTTTTAGTATGTCCATGTAAAATTGCATACAATTCCATGTTTACTTGTATATTTATAACTAAGATTGATCGTCCACGTCTGAGAAGAAACATATGTCATTTTTTTTCTCTGGGTCTGACTTACTTGAATTAACATAATTTTTTGTACTGTAAAGTGTGTGACTTAGCTAATTTTACTTCTTGAGTTGTCTGCTAAGCAGCTTACAGGAAAACTGTGACCAGCTTATGACAGATGGATAAAACTTAAAGTATATATTATAAAATATGTTTGTTACTTTTAAGTTGTACACAGGAGTTGTAATTCAACAAAGCAATTTATGGGTACAATGTATGATTAATGTTACCCTCTTCAACCTCTTTCTTACCTGTTTCTCCCAACCTCCTGCTTCTCTCACTTTTCTTTATTACTTTTTAAAATATTTTTATTGTTTTTGTAAAAGTGATATACAGTTATGTATGTCAGGTAATGAGTACATTTCTATTTGAACAGTCACCTTTTCCCTTGCGTTCTTAATTTTGCAGGATACACACTGAATTTTGACTGCTAGCTTCTTTCACAGGGGCACTCTAGGTTATTTTTCTTTTGGTATTTATTTAATAGATTTGTTTTATTATATTTAAAAATAAGTGGTTTGCTTTGAGAATCACTTGACATTGTTTTTGTAGCTTAGTAACTTAGTAATTAATGGCTATGTCATTATAAACTACTTCATCTTTTCCACTCTTCAAGCATTATAGTATATGACTGATAACAAAGTTAATAATTAAGATGATAATAAGAAAAAATATTTAGTTGTTTAGGCAGAGGAGGTGTAAAGTATGTTGGAGAATAGTACAAATTCAAATTAAATTAAAAAATTGTTCCTGGAGCATACCAACAGTTGCTCTACATGTGGAATTTTTTTTCTATAGAAATTTCAGGAAAAAATTCTAAATGTCAAATGGTAAAAATATTAAGGTAAATCAAACATTATCTATTAGGGAAATTACTTTTCTTTTACTAAGTATGTCTCCAATCTAATTTAGCAATACAAGATTTGGGGTTAATATCAGGTGAAAGGTTAAAATTTGCATATTAATAGAAATATTTCATGAAAAAAATCTGGGATATAGAGTCATATGCTTTTTCCTTATCCATTGTGACAAGGTGCTAAATTAAGAAGCTCAAGGAAATGTGCTTCATCAGAGCAATAATTACATAAAATGATTATCATAGTCTTCCTTCATAAATTATGGGTAGGTATTAATTTTTTAAAATGTACGACAAGTAAATCATTAGAGAAAAAGGTAGTTTCTTCTGTTGACATACATTTGTCAAAAGAAATTATCTCTCTTTTAGATCTTGGTCTTTGAGCACTCAGAAATGACAAGCATTTGTTACATGTGTTCAGCTGACAAAGAAGCTGTGTCACATAAAAGACAAATGAAAAGAATTGGATTAATTTAGTTATAAAGAGATTTACATTTTGCTGTTTCCAACATGTCTTTTGGAGATTGATGAATAAGAAATGAGATAAGAAAGCCCTTCAGAAGCCACAATTGCTGAATATAGTAGAAAAATTGCCCTGACTGAAAGATAGATCAAGTTTCTGTCAGGTAAAACTGGGGAAAATTCTCTTGTGCTATCAACTAATCTTCCCTGAGAGGGAATATTATGCAAGATGTATACCATTGCTTTGTTCTTCAAGAAATCAGGAGGCTATGTATTATACCAATCTAACAAGATTTCTGCACATTTGTTTGATTTATTTATCAGCTTAGCCATGAGTCTATACCACATAGTTTGATCTTTCCCATCTACTAAACTTTGAGAAACTTCATTTTTTTTGAGTTAAGTAGTAAGTCTTTTATAACAACATTAAAACGTAACTTACCAAGATTAGTTACTATGATAGTATTTTTACCTTTTACTTCATTGTTGAAATTTCTATTGGTAAAGAGAAGAGTTCACCCTATCTAACATTCAAGGAATATGTATCCTGTTAGTTTTGCCTGCTTGCAAATCTTGAAGTGAATGTTTTTGTCAATTTCTTTTTCATCAATTGTCATTAGAGTCAGTATTTATGTAAGAACACAATCCTAAGACTGTATGGATTTCACTGGCTTCATCATGTACAACAGTTGCAATGAAAACCAAATTATTATGAAAAAATATTCAAAAAAATCTAAGTAACCAAGACGTAGCATTCTAGAATGAAACTGCTTTATTCATACAGCTAGAGTATTATGTAAGCCCCCAGAAAGCTATTTTAGCAATATTTCTTTAACCTGAAATAATTCCCTGTGGAAAAAATCTGGAAGACAACTTGATACTTAAAATAGTTATGTAGAACTGTTATACTTTCTTTTACTATTAAAAAGGATCTAACATTTTGTGATAAAATTATCTCATTTCTTGCTTAAAACCTTGCAAAATTCGCTTAGAATAGAACCCACATTCCTGACAAGGCATTCCACCCTTTGCATTCCAGTTTGCTATTCATTCTCTTTACATGTAGTCACCATTGTAAACCCTTACACTAAATTTTTAGTCACACTGGACCTCTACATGTTCTATTATGTGTTGGGCCTTTGGACTAGTTGTACTTAACTGTAATGTTCTGCTCCAAAGTTCTATAACTGAGGATTGAATCCAGGGCTCCCTATACTAATCAATTCCTTGATCTCATGAGCCCGCGTCCACAGCCATTTAATTTTTTCCATATTTTGTTTTTACATAGAATCTACCTAACTTTTCCAGATCTAGTATTCTCTTTAGAGTACATGGGACTACAGGCTACACCATCTGTGTTTCACTTCAATTTTGCACAATAGTTAACATTGTTCTCATTTTACAAATGAAAAAGGAGTTTCAGGCCAGGAAGCTAAAATGAATGTCTTTAGATTTTAAGACTGTAATAAGTTCTTACAGTTTTATGTTAACTTAGCTTTTATTTTGACTGTGAGTTTCAGTTTTTTTTTTTTTTTTTCTTAGACATAAGAGGGTTTCTGGTATTCTGCTTACTCCGAGGTTTTCAGTGTGGTCTGTGATCCACATTTTGTAGCTGCCTTTTAGGAAATATTCTCCCTTTGGGACACAGAGACCCAAGCTACTTCAGCACTGATCTCAACTAGCATGGGCCATGAAATTATGCTACAGAACCACCTTAGTCACTGTGTGACTTTGTGATCTTCGCAAGATCTTTCCCTGGGAAACTTGGATGATACTCAGGACATTGATAAAGGCCTGGGTCCATAGCTCACATCTCTCTGTCTCTCCTCCTGGTGATTGAACCTATTGTCTTTGAAATTTCCTTTCCACCCCTATTCATCACTTTTTTTCCCCTTACATTGCCCAACCAGGTCTCATCCACCCGGACTGTCTATTACTTTTTTCCTTACTTTTTTCCCAGTTAAGGCTCTCCTGGAGCACATCAGTTTAGGCAGAAACAGACTGAACAGAAGTTGAAGGCACAGAGATGTGTGCCAAGATAGTCGAGCTTCCTGTGAGAAGCATACTAGTGCACAAGGCCATCTTGTAACACACACACACACACACACACACACACACACACACACACACACACAAACAAAAACTACCCCATAATTGACACATTGTAAACATTTAAAACCAAGCACCTTAATCCTCATCAGACCATGGACATAGTTTACAGCTGCTGTGGGAAAGAGCTCTCAAGACCAAACTAGAAAAAATGGCAGCAAAGACCAAGGCTCTTGTCATTCTTTAAATATAAAGTGTGATCAACATCATTTTTCCCCTGTAAGCTTTAAAGACAATACATGTGAGAGCCGTTTTGAAAAAAAAACGTAAATCAGTCATACGCAATCAAATGGATTTCTATGTATACTTCTCTGAAGTTAAACTTCAGAGGAAGGTATAAATATTGAATGGAATATTTAGTCCAATTAAGTTTTTTGATAGGAAAATTAAAATTTCTACCAGAATGCAATAAGAAAAGTTGATTTGTTAATTGAAAGCTAATTGGAATTAGGGGCAAAGAAAAATCAATATAATAAAAATAAAATCAAGCAGAACAACAACAAATCCTCTTAGCTTACATTTTTAGATCTTAAAGCCTGTGTGGTAACACACAATGTGTGTCTCCTTACATATTTCCATATATGATAAGTCAAATTTATGAGAAATTTCCATTTTTTTTCAATGAGATAGCTAATAGAGATGCAGATTTTTTTTGTGAGAAGCTTTTATGTCCCCAGAGTTTAATCTGAGTTCACCTGCACATTTCTCATATCCCATTCCCCTGTGTCTTCATTTTTATTGATGTGGTTCTATCATTTTTCTTTCTGTACATAGTATTTTCTTGAAAATGAGGAAAAATGTTGAAATTCTGTAAACAAATATTTTAGTTTGTAAATACTAGCACAGATATGTATAGAGAAGCTATAAGAAGTCTGGCTTAATATTCTCTCCCTAGCATGCATTATTTTAAACAAGACCACTCTCTCCAGTGTTGTAAATTTCCAACCGCAGCCCCAAACATAGAAAATTAAATACTGGTTTCCATGGAATTATTATGGCATCTGTAGTAACATTTTCATGCCAATATAATTAAGTATAACTGTCTTCAGTAAGATGATAGATGTATAATTTAAAGTGATTTGCTTATGGAAATAAGATGCTTCCATTTGTCAACAAATAAACATAGCATTGGTTTGATGATTGCATTTTGTATTTTAGCACCAAAACAAAGACAGGATTTATATAGCCAGAGAGGAAATATTAAGGAAGGGAAATGGAAAATGGGCTTGATTCATTCCACAGTAAAAATAAATTTAGTTAGAAATATTTATTTTAGACAATGAGTCCTTGTGGCATATGACCCAGTGTGTTTAAATATAAGCTCTCATTTCAAAGATCTGTTTTGCCCCTTCCAAACTAGTCACATTACCTTTGATCAGTACTTCTCCAACTCGGGAGTGAATCAGAATTCCCAGGAGATAAAACACTGGCTCTGGGGCTCACCCTGAGAATTTCAAATCTGTGTCTCTGAGGAGGAAACCAAGACTGCATTTTCAACAAATTCTCTGGAGATGGTAATGCTGCTGGTCCAGAGATCAGAGTGAGAAACTTGGCCTTGGGTAACAATTTTATTTCTCATCTATCTCATCTGCCACATAAAGATGTCAAATGACATCATCATTTTGTAACCATGTGGTGACTTATATGTGTGAAGAGCTCTGTTAGGCATGGTCATAGCCTTTGAGAAGATGCTCAAGAACAAAGTGAGTAGTTCTCCCTGTGATAAAGGATTCTAGACTCAAGGATAAAGGATTATAGACTCAAAACCAATGAAGATGGTATTCAAAAATTTTAAAATACATAGAAATAGCTGAATGTGCTTGTACCTATGAAAGGATAAAAATGTGGAATATATTTCTCCAATAAAGAATGACATTAGGCCATTTTCAGGAAAATGGATGAAACTGAAGTCAAAATGAAACAAAATAAGAAAAAAAATCACACACCCTCTTTCACATGCAGAATTTAGTTCTTAATAAGGAATGACAGAGTATAAAATGGGGAACTATATAGGAGTGGGAAAAGTGCAAAGATGAAAGGAGAGGGAGAAGGGGATGTGAATACCTAACACACACATGTGATAGCAGTCTAATTACACTGATGAAAGGTTATGAACAATAAGAATAATGCAGAGGGTAAATTTGATCAAAGTATATATACATATATATAGTGTGTATATATATCAGTATCACAATAGAACACTGTATAATTAATATGCACTAATAAAAAGGAGAAAATATTTTCAGTTACTGTTAACAGTTCATGTAAAATACATATTTCTTTTTAGCATGTTAATATTATTCAGTAAAATTGTGTATCTTGTGCAATATTAGTCTGTCCTAAGGATAAATGATTCCATTTTAATTAAAATTCTTGAGGCAAAGGTACAAAGGCAAGGCTCATTTCACTCTAAATAGAATAATGTAACCAATACATAATATAGGCAAAAAAACACTGACTCTTCCAATTTAATCATAAATTATTTGTGTGTTAATGAAAAACAATAGGTATTTTGTATCAGCCATTTTAAGATGTGTTTTCCTTGTACTTAGGTAGTTTTCTGGGAAAATATCTCAAAAGAAGACATTATTACATATAACTGACCTGTCTAGTAGTGTAAGTATTTGTTGGTGCCAGTTCCCCCACCAGTAATTCTACTTAGTCAGGTGGCTGAGACTTGGAAGATTGCTATTTGAAGCAAGAAAACTCCAAAGGACTCCATCTCTAAAAGAATGAGTAAATTTCCAGGCTGAAGGCATGGCTCAAATAGCAGAGTTCCAATTGAGCAAATTCAAACTCTGAAAGTAGAAAAAAATAAGAAAATCAGATTTGTTTGACTTTTCAGAGTGTACTATATTCTTTAATTGTAATTCCTTAAGATGGTCTGGGGATTTAGCTCAGTGGAAGAGTGCTTGCCTGGCAAGTGCAAGGTCCTGAGTTTGGTCCTCAGCTCTGGGGGGAAAAAAGCTATAACTTCACCATAGTATTAGAATTCCTAGCCAAGGCAATTAGGCAAGAAGAAAACATAAAGGGGATAAAAATAGGAAAAGATGAACTTAAACTTTCTCTCTTCGCAGATGACATGATCCTATACCTAAAGAATCCCATAGACTCTACTCCCAAGCTACTAGAGCTGATCCAAAACTGTGGCAAAGTTGCAGGATATAAAATAAACCCTCAAAAATCAATGGCCTTTCTATATGCTAATGACCCGAAGACCGAGGCTGAAATCAGGAAAGAAACTCCTTTTGCAATATCCTCAAAAAACATAAAATATCTAGGAATAACCTTAACCAAAGAAGTGAAAGACCTCTATGATAACTTTAAAAACATGAAAAATCAAATTAAGGCAGAACTAAGGAAATGGAAAAACCTCCCGTGCTCCTGGATTGGAATGATTAATATAGTCAAAATGGTAATATTATGAAAGGCTATCTACAAATTCAATGCAATACCCATTAATATCCCAACACCATTTTTTAATGAAATAGAGGAAGCAATCCAGAAATTCATTTGGAATAATAAAAGACCCCAAATAGCATAAACAATCCTAAGCAGAAAGAACAATGCTGGAGGAATTACAATACCCAACTTCAAGCTGTATTATAAAGCTATAGTAATAAAAACAGCTTGGTATTGGCACCGGAACAGGCCTGAAGGCCAATGGAACAGAATTGAAGAACCAGAAATCAACCCAGAGTTATGCCCACTTAATCTTTGATAAAGGAGCTAAAAAAAATAGGATGGAAGAAAGATAGTCTCTTTAGCACATGGTGCTGACAAAACTGGCTCAATACCTGCAGCAAATTAAAACTAGATCCTTATATATCACCCTGAACCAAAATCAATTCCAAATGGAGAAAGACCTTGAAATTAAAACTGATACCCTGAAAACACTAAAAGGAGTAGGAGAAACACTTGGGCTCCTTGACACAGGAGGGAACTTCCTTTTTTTTTTTTTTTTAAGATTTATTTATTTATTTTTGGCCAGCCCTGGAGCCTGAGAACTATTCCTGGCTTCTTTTTTTGCTCAAGGCTAGCACTGTGCTACTTGAGCCATAGCACCACTTCTGGCCGTTTTCTATATATGTAGTGCTGGGGAATTGAACCCAGGGCTTCATGTATACGAGGCAAGGACTCTTGCACTAGGCCATATTCCCAGCGCCAGGACGGAACTTCCTTAACAAAGACCCAGAAATGCTACAAATCAAAGAAAGGATGGACAAATGGGAACTGCATTAAACTGCAGAGCTTCTGCAGGGCAAAGGACATAGCTCGCAATATAAACAGAAAGCCCACAGATTGGGTAAAGATCTTTACTGGCATACAAAGGCCTCATATCTAAAATATATGTAGAACTAAAAAAATTAAATTCCTTCAAAACAAAACCACAAAGAACCAACATCCCCCTCAACAAGTGGGCTAAAGACTTAAAAGGAGACTTCTCTGATGAGGAAATGAGATTCGCCAAGAGACACATGCAAAAGTGTTCAACATCACTGGCCATAAAAGAAATGCAAATCAAAACAACATTGAGATTCCATCTCACCCCAATAAGAATGTCCTATATCAAGAAAACTAATAATAATAAATGTTGGAGGGGATGTGGCCAAAAGGGAACCCTACATCATTGTTGGTGGGAATGTAAACTGGTTCAGCCTCTCTGGAAAGCAGTATGGAGAGTCCTCAGAAGGCTAAACATAGAGGTCCCCTATGATCCAGCAGCCCCACTTTTAGGCATCTACCCAAAGACCACAAACAAGAACACATTAAAGCCACCAGCACAACAGTGTTCTTTGCAGCACAATTTGTCATAGCTAGAATATGGAACCAATCCAGATGCCCCTCAGCAGATGAAGGGATCAGGAAAATGTGGTACATATACACAATGGAATTCTATGCCTCTATCAGAAAGAATGACATTTCCCCATTCATAAGGAAATGGAAGGACTTGGAAAAAAATCATACTAAGTGAAGTGAGCCAAACCCAAAGAAACGTGGACTGTATGGTTTCCTCCATAGGGAATAATTAGCACATGTGTAGGCTAGTCATACCAGAAGATCACAATAGCCCAATAGCTACGCCCTATGAACACATAAGATGATGCTAAGTGAAATGAACCCCATGTTATGGAAACAAGTGTTATATCATTGTAATTATTTTCCACATGCCATGTGAAACCGTTTCTTTATTTTTTTGTTTCTCTTGTATTCCCTTCCTGTGGTTGTACCCCCTGCTATCACTATCGCTGTATGTCATCTGAGTACCCTGGGTACTGTATATACATGTATTAGAACGAGGGAAGGGAAAGGAAATATTAAGATTGAGAGACAAAGGATAAAAAGACAAAAGATTCCAAAAGCAATACTTACAAAACCATTTGGTGTAAACCAACTGTACAAGTCATGGGGCGGGGACAAGGGGAGGGGAGTGGGAGGAGCTAACAAGTTGATGAAGAAATATACTCACTGCCTTTCATATGAATCTTTAACCCTTCTGTACTTCGCTTTGACAATAAAGGAAAAAAATAGAGGAAAAAAAAGACTTACTGTTTACTAATTTAACATTTTCTTTTGTTAAGAAAATCTCAGTTTCTCCTATCTGTTACTTCCGGTAGTTCTTTCTTATTTTATCTTTAATAACATTTGAAATAGCAATCCCAAATTAAATGTTTATTAGAATCTAACTCCCAAGTGATTGTTGCATAATTGATATAAACCCAAGAGGAAAACTCTTAGAGCTATCTTCCCTGTGGCCATGTAACTCGTGAGTGCAATGAAAATGGACTGTTATCAGCTCAGTTTCTGGTTTTAATCATATTGGTTATAGCAATGTGACTTTGGAAGTGAGCAGCTTCCTTAGAGTTCTCTCAACTTCATTTACCAAAGAAGGAAGATACACATACATCTAGTAATCCCAGCAGTTCTTTCTTGCCTGAAATTTGTTTCCTTAGCAACCTTCTCATATGTGTGCATATGTGTATGTATGTATATATGTCTGCTATGTCAAGATTTGTTTGCATATGTATGTAATCACAGATTACAGTGAAGAGGAATTTAATGGAAGTTGTTACTATTGCCCTCATTTCTGTGTAAACTAATTGCAATCATATAATAGAGTATTGAAAGAAATAGAATGGCTAATTTGGGAGACAGAGCTTCAAGGTTGACTCTCTATTTATATAAAAATCAACACTGCCTTGGCATTTGAATATGTAGCATCACTGAGTATCACAGAAACTTCAACATGATGATTTCCTGATCTCAATTTTACAGATGAGGAAACTTAGCTTTGTGAAGATATTGTACCTTTACCAAGGCCGCATAATTAATTGTGAGACACAATGTGAGGAGAACAAATAGGATGGATAAGAAAGGCTCATGAGGAAGTTAAAGAAGGCAGGAAGAAATAGAAGGAAAGAAGTACAAGTGGCTTCATTGGGTTTTTAATTAAAATCTAGTTAGTTGGAAAATTTAACACCTTGAGAAGAAAGTAACCTGTAGTCTGCAACTTGGAAAATACTAGCAGAAAATCAATTGTTTCTGGTCAGCACATAATGGAAAAGAAACAGAAGGAAACGCAACAAGTTGCTCTGGTCCTGGGTCTGTGTGTAGTAAGAACATTCATTAATTTTCATTTAGCTTCAATATGTGTGGTTATGTTTCCTGTTAGTTTTTAAATTTTTCTTTTATAAAAATGGTTTTCTTTAATTAGTTGTGCAATTCAGCATGCCAGTTTGTGAGCCCAATGCATCTTGATCAGTGTCACTCAGCATCACCCCATCATCATTCTCCTGCATCTCCTGTAAATCCACCCATCCCCACAGTTTACCTAGTTTCATTTTACCCAGTTTCCATTCTCACATATGTGAATTGAATATTATGACTGCATTCACCTATACTTTCTCTCTCCATTTGTCTATACATTTCCCCTTCACCTCATGAGCGTGACAACTTATTTTCTAACTTCATCTTGATAAATTATACGTTGTTCAAATGTTACACCATTAGAATACTCCCTAGTATATACCATACAATGTTGGTGTACATATGCACCTGATCCTGTATATATTTATGTATTTCTTCCTATCCTAAGGTGCTACTCATTTAGCCCCAGTAACAACTGATCAATTGAACTAGGAACTGTTATTACAATCTTCTCATTTCAGGTAAGCAAGCTAAAGCACAGAGAGATTTTGAAATTTGCTCTTAGTTACATTGCCTATGGAAAATGGATCTGGAATGAGCATTCTTGGTTCTTCTGTGTAAGATCACACTGCACAGTCTGGCTGCCTCTGAGCTCATAGATGGATGTAATACAGAATAAGGTGTGTTATACATTGAAAATAATTACAACAATGATATACCACTTCTGTCCATAACATGGAGTTCATTTCACTTAGCATCATCTTAAATCATTGTTGTAATTATTTTCGACATGCCATGTAAAACAGTACCCTTTTTTTCTTTTTTTTCCTCTCATATTTCCTTCCCATGGGTTTACCTCTGCTATCACTATATCTGATCTTAGTACCATGGATACTGTTTATATGTGTATTAGAACTAGGGAAAGGAAAGGGAATACCAAAATTGACAGACAAAGGATAAAAAGAAAAACCATTCCAAAAGCAATACTTGCAAAACCATTTGGTGTAAACAACTGTACAATTCATGAGAGGGGGAGGGAAAAGAAGGGGGAGGGGGGAAATGAGGGAAGCGGTAACAGGTTGGATAAGAAATGTACTCACTGCCTTACATATGAAACTGTAACCCCTCTGTACTTCACTTTGACAATAAGGAAAGTAAAAGAAAAAAAGATGTCTTATACGTGAAAATAGGTACTGAATTTGAAGACAGTGAACAGAGAATGCTTACAGTTTGAATACCAAATGACTCATATTTTGTACATCTTGGTTTAATAAAGTATAATATTGAAATTCATTGTGTTTATTTACATTTTGCTTTGTAAAATTTGAGTTAGAAATAAAGATTGTGTCTTTGGCTATCCTGCTCTATGGCACAGTTTAACGTGTCTTATCCTGAGGCAATACTCCTTTCTGTGTGTTGTAAGATCGATCACCCTAGGTTCCTGTTATTGTTTGAATCCATTGAGTAAACTCCCAGAACACTCAGGTAGAAGTAAGATAGAATATACTTGTAGTTATGTGAGTGGAAGACAGCACTCCCTCTTTATGTCAGAGCTCTGTTAAACTCAAATGATTTAGCAAAAGCCATTTGATAGAGAAACAGAGTTAGCAACTGGCTAGAGAGTTAATACATTTGCATCTGGAGCTGCAGGTGCTCTGGAGGAAAAGGAACCAATATTTTAATTTTAGATCCCAATACTTGAAGTTAGGGGGTCAGAAGGAAAACAACATGGTTAAGATTACAGCCATCCATAAGGACAAAGATTAAGCCCAGAAACAGTAGCCTTGAGGACAGGAAATCTCATCTCATAAAAAGGACTAAGAGTTGATATAAGTTGGTTGTATTTCCCAGAATTTATGTATGGCGCTAAAGAACCCTTTAATATTCAGAACACTTTGAGGCACATTCGGAGGCAGCCAAGGTGAAGGTGATATGAGTAAACAGAGCTATGATTTGGGTCCTTAATGAGAGGAGCCATGTCAAAAAAAAAAATCAGTGGAGAAATGGAGGAGGAAAGCATTATCTCAGGCAAGTGTTTGTCCTTAAGGTTCTCTGGGGATATATTGCAGGAAGAAGCTGTGAAGTGACCAGCCGTGAACTGACCGAGTCTGAGTTCTCTGCTCTGCTTTTGGACTCAGTCCTCGAGGCTTCCAGTTATTTTCACAGAGAAGACTTCTGAAACGCTACTACTGTTCAACCTGTCAGTGAAAGAAGGGACCTCCACCGTATGTAATACACAATGGCTGAACACACAGACAGGGGAGACCCGCAGCAGTTTCTTAGTCACATATACTCACATATACTGACAATACACTCTACAGGACCACGTGGGGTTGCACGCAGAACAACAGGAACAGAATAGTGGTAGGAGGTAGGATTTACAGTAACTAGGGGTGACGGTTCCCATGTTCCTGCAGGAAGATGTCTTTGCTTTGAGAAATGTCTTGGCTGCTGCCAAAGAAATAAATCTACTAGGGTTGGGGCCAGATTGAGTGCAGCTAGTCTGTCTGTGAAAAGGAATTGACTTCTGCTAGGAAGGCCTTTCCCCCTGTCCTCACCAGATTAGAAGACTCACAAGTTAGGCCTCTTGACCAGTTGAGACCAAAGATGATGCTGTACTATATGAAATTTTAAGTTGTATAATATATCAGAAAAGTTTTGGATTTTTATAATTGGCCCTGAGAGTACCTGGCAGATTAATTGGAAACTTTAAGGGGTGTGACTGTATTTTGATATTTAAGCGTATGTTGGAAAGGCATTTCTAGTTTCTATAGGGATCAATGTTGCATTTTTCTCTGGAGTATTCAAAAGCCCTTTAGAAACCACAATTGGGGGAGAGGGGCTGGGAATATGGCCTAGTGGCAAGAGTGCTTGCTTCCTATACATGAAGCCCTGGGTTCAATTCCTCAGCACCACATATATAGAATGGGCCATAGGTGGAGCTGTGGCTCAAGTGGCAGACTGCTAGCCTTGAGCATAAAAAAAAGAAGCCAGGGACAGTGCTCAGGCCCTGAGTTCAAGCCCCCCCCCCCCAAAAAAAAAAGTAAAGAAAAGAAACCACAATGGCCGTTCCTTTTCTTATTTCTTTCTCTTAGTAAGGCATCACGGTCTTGATAAAGAGCAACCGGTAATTATGATACTAAAATAAAGAATCCACTATAAATCACTGTTGGATTGGGTGGCTGAACGTCCTGTGAAACTGGGTTATATTGACTGATGTGCCTGAATTAGTCTTCCTTTTCTTATACCACAGCAAGCAAAAAAGAAATACATCATTAACTACAAGCAAATGATTATAAGCACAAAGTGATAAGGTAGCCAACTGTGGACAACTGCTATACATTTAAATATATTACATTTTCAGAGCCTACCAGTGGGAGAGATGTTTTGTAAATGCCAAAAAAGTCAAATGTGAAGAAAAACAAGTACATGTGAAAAATGTAAGAATGAAGGGAGTAGGAAGAACACAACAACACTCTTAAAGTAATGAATATTTATATTTGAAAGCAAAACTTCTAAAATTTGGGTGATTATATTACTTAATGAAAATTACTAGAAATAAATAGCTTCTTAAAAGATAATCAATAACTTTTTGAACAAATTGTTTATAATGAAATAAATCTTTGCCCACATTTAAAACAAATCTACTTCAGAATTTAAATCAAACCCATCATCAAATTTCAGGAGTGTACGACCTGGCTTTTAAGCTAGGTATTCGAAACTGTAAAAAATTAGTAAAAATCTTTCTCCATGCTGTTCAAAATCCATGTTTTTATGTTTACTGGACAGTAGATACATTTTAAGAAATAGAACTTTAGGATGAGTTTCTTATAGCATGAAAAAGTAAATATAAATACTTTGGGCAACTCAAGATTAATTTGCAATTACATATGTATTTTGGAAGAATCACTCTCTGTATGTCTATATTATTCTGTGAAATTCTGAACTATATTCTTTTGTCAAAATTTAGCTTTCATTCTTGCATACATATTTTGAGACACAGAAGGCTCGGAATCATCATCCTTAACTTTCCAGGCCTGATTTCTTTCCTAGTGGAATTTGTGGTGCAAAGCATGTTTCCTAAACACTGAAGAAGAAGAAATTAACCTCCCACAACACATTCCATTATGTGTTGTAGTTAGAAGCTGTGATTTATAGATTAACTTCCTATCTGAAGTTTGGCTTAAAACATGATAATATATATTCACAATATATATTCTCCATTGATAAACTCATTTTATACAATCTATCCAAAGGAGCATGGTCTATATATTTTCACTTGGAGATAGGCCTTATAGAATAGACTGTGTTTTCAGTTTGTACAATCTCCCAAACAAGTCTAGCACATTCCCGCCTGTCCATACCTGCCTCTGTGCTTTTAGTATTCCTTCAGGCCTTTCTCCTTCCCAGAATAATTTCCTCTAACAACAATTCACATTGTAAATAATGTATTATATATATATTATATGGGAATTATATCAATTCGTCTTTTAGACATAATTTGTCCTTATATATCCACAGTGTATTAGCAACTGTTAGACGAAGAATGGGTGTTGAAATAACAAGTAAAGAACAGATTTGATTGATGTCTTTCATGGGTGTGAGTAGGTAGAGTAGGGTGCTTGTCTTCACACTAACACTCAGCTCCTGTAGATTGATGGCAAATCTCGGCTAGGATAGATTTTCCCCATCTGTAAAATAATGGTCTGGGGTGGAATGACCTCTGTGGTCCCTTTCAGCCCTGACTTCCTGTGAATTTATGAAATAGAGAGAGCCAGACTAATGGAAATTCAGGAAAGAGGAGAGGTTATATGCTCATTCTGTTCCTTGATAAACACATCCTGCCTCTTGTTAGGTTTCAATGGAACAAACCCCATTTCCAGTGAGATAGTCAACAGTCCCAACCTAGAAAATCACTTCCCTTAATATATTGACTTGTCTTACTTGTTTGATGAAACTTGATTGTGAAAGAAAATTATATGTATGTTCATTCAATATGTTAAATATGAAAAAATGAAACAAGGATAGAAATTGCACACTCAAAATTTATTTTATCATGTATAACAGTTGTTAGTAAACACAACTTTTAATATTTTATATAACTCTTGTTTATAGTATGTCTCTGCATAACTCTCAAGAATATAGTGTATTAAGAATATAGCCTATCTACATATCTGCCTATTTACTCATATTTCTATCAATACATGTAAGTTATTTATAAGTATGTGAAAGGTAATATGTTATTTGTTTTTAAAATATATCTTAATTTCCCAATCTCAGTTAAATATATTCAGATACATTTTTTAATAGTCAATTTGATGGATTGGAATGGCTATAACTTTTAATCTGCCGTACTCCTAAATTCCTTCTCCCTCCTTTTTATAATAGTTAGGCATTTCCTTTAGAAGGAACCCATCCCAAGCAGTAGAAGTAGTAGTGAAAAGAAATATTTTATATTACTACTAATTTTGAGTGTTAAGGCTGAATTCCTGGGACTTGAAGCATTATCTTGGGATTAATTATTTTATCTGCTTTCCTATCAACACAATCCCACAAACCATTGCCAATCATTTTTTTTCTTTAGCTGCACTGATCATCATGAATGCTCTTTAGCTCCTAGTTACTTGCTCCCTAAATTTTTGTTGAGATGGGTATTTTCATGAAAAAGAATATTTCTGTTGCTTATTTTAAAGTGGTACATGATTAGCAAATAGTGGAAAGATATAAAAATAATAGAATTCTCAGGATGTCAGAAGTACTTTGTTTTTTTTGTGGGAGAGCTCTTTTTTATTTGTTTATTAATTGAACATATTTTTTTTTACAAGGTGTTGTGCAAAAAGGGTACAGTTACATAGAAGGGCAGTGTGTACATTTCTTGTAATATCTTACGTCCTGTTTTTCTATCCATTGTCTAGGTCAGGTAGACATATATACAATATACAATGTATCAAGAACATATACAGTATTCACAGACTTGGTCTCTACTGTCTCTCCGTCTCCCTTTGTTAACAGTCATATATCAGGGAGATCATGCCCCTTTGTTTTCTGTGTTCTAGGCTTGTCTCACTCAACACTATTTGTTCGAGTTCTGACCATTTCCCTGCAAATAACAATATTTCACCATTCCTAATCGCTATGTAGTATTCCATTGTGTATAAGTACCATATTTTTTGGATCCATTCGTCTGTGGAGGGGCATCTGGGTTGTTTCCATATTTTGGCTATTGTGAATTGTGCCGCGATAAACATGGAAGGACAAATGTCTTTTTGATATTTTGGGTTTTGCTGTTTAGGATAGATGCCTAGGAGTGGTATGGCTGGGTCATAGGGTAGGTCTATATTGAGCTTTTTGAGAAACCTCCATACTGTTCTCCAAAGTGGTTGTACTAATTTGCACTCCCACCAACAATGGAGAAGGGTTCCTCTTTCCCCACAGCCCCTCCAGCATTTGTTGTTTCCTGAGTTCAGAGTATAGGCCATTCTAACTGGGGTGAGGTGGTATCTCAGGGTTGTTTTTATTTGCATTTCCTTTACTACCGGGGATGTTGAGCATTTCCTCATGTGTTTCTTTGCCATTTTTATATCTTTTCTTGTGAAGTCTCTCTTTAGCTCTTTTGCCCATTTCCTAATAGGTTTATTGGGCTTGGAGGGGCTTAGTTTTTTGAGTTCTCTGTAGATGACAGATATCAGGCCTTTGTTGCTGTGCTGGTAAATATCCTTTCCCATATCGTTGACTGTCTTTCTATTTTGGTGGCTATGACCTTAGCTGTGCAGAAACTTTTTAATTTGTAGTAGTCCCATTTGTCGAGTCTTTCCCCTATTTGTTGTGTCCCTAGGATTCTATTCAGGAAGTTCCATCCTGTGCCTATAAGTTCTAGCGTCTTTCCTATTCTGTCTTTCAGTAGTTTCAAGGATTCAGGTCTGATATTGAGGTCCTTGATCCATTTTGAGTTGATCTTGGTGCATGGTGATAGGCTTGGGTCTACTTTGAGTTTTCTGCGTATGGCTGCCCAGTTCTCCCAGCACCAGTAGTTGAAGAGGCTATGTCTTTAGCTCCTTTGTCGAATATCAGTTGGCTGTAAGAGTGCGGTTTTATTTCTGGGTCTTCAATTCTAATCCATTGGTCTTCCGATCTGTTTTTATACCAATACCATGCTGTTTTTTTTTTGTTGTTGTTTTTTTTTTTTGGCCAGTCCTGGGCCTTGGACTCAGGGCCTGAGCACTGTCCCTGGCTTCTTCCCACTCAAGGCTAGCACTCTGCCACTTGAGCCACGGCGCCACTTCTGGCCGTTTTCTGTATATGTGGTGCTGGGGAATCGAACCTAGGGCCTCATGTATCTGAGGCAGGCACTCTTGCCACTAGGCTGTATCCCCAGCCCTCATGCTGTTTTTGTTATGATGGCCTTGTAGTAGAGTTTGAAGTCTGGTATTGTGATACCTCCTGCACTGCTTTTTTTGCCTAGAATTGCTTTGGCTATTCTAGGTTTTTTGCTGTTCCATATGAATTTATGGATTGGTTTCTCTATTTCAGTGAAGAATGTGGCTCGGATTTTGATAGGTATTGCATTGAATTTGTATAACAATTTGGGCAATATGGCCATTTTCACTATATTGAGTCTGCCTACCCATGAGAATGGGAGGTCTTTCCATCTCCTTGTGTCTTCTTTGATTTCCCTTATTAGATTTTTGTAGTTTTCATTGAATAGGTCCAACACGTCCTTGGTTAAGTTGATCCCTAGGTACTTTATTATTTTTTTGGCTACTGTAAATGGAATTGTTTCCATAATTTCCTTTTCTGTTTGCCTATTGCTGGTGTACAGAAAAGCTGCTGACTTTTGTGGATTGATTTTGTATCCTGCTACTTTGCCAAATTGGTTTATTAGGTGTAGGAGTTTGGGTACTGAGTTTTTTGGGTCCTTCAGATATAAGATCATGTCATCTGTGAATAGGGATAACTTGATTTCTTCCTTGCCGATGTGGATCCCTTTGATGTCCTCTTGCCTTATTGCTATAGCTAGGGATTCCAGCACTATGTTGAACAGAAGTGGGGAGAGTGGGCATCCTTGTCTTGTTCCTGAGTTTAGGGGGAATGATTTAAGTTTCTCTCCATTTAATATGATATTAACAGTTGGTCTGTTGTATATGGCTTTTATTGTTTTGAGGAATGTTCCATCTATTCCTGTTCTCTCCAAAGCTTTTAATAGGTATGGATGTTGTATTTTGTCAAAGGCTTTTTGGGCATCTACTGAGATAAAAATGTAATTCTTAATTTTAGATCTGTTTATGTGGTGAATTACGTTGATTGATTTACGGATGTTGAACCATCCTTGTGACTGAGGGATGAAGCCTACTTGGTCATGATGTATGATTTTCTTCATCAGTTTCTGGATCCTGTTAGCTAATATTTTATTGAGGAGCTTTGCGGCTGTGTTCATTAGTGATATTGGTCTGTAGTTCTCTTTTTTTGTTGGGTCTTTGCCTGGTTTGGGAATGAGTATGATATTAGCTTCGTAGAATGAGTTTGGGATTTCTCCCTCTGTTTCTATTTCGCGGAAGAGTTTGAGGAGTATTGGTATTAGCTCCTCACTAAAGGTTTTGTAGAATTCGTTGGTGAATCCATCTGGGCCTGGGCTTTTCTTAGTAGGGAGGTTCTTGATTACTTCCTGTATCTCACCATAAGTTATTGGTTTATTTAGTTGATTTATTTCTTCTTGGTTCAGTTTGGGCAGTTTGTACTTCTCTAAGAATTGATCCATTTCTGTAAAATTATTGTTTTTTGCTGAGTAGATTTTGGAAATAGCTCCTTATGATTGTTTGAATATCGTGTGTACTTGTGGTAATTTTTCCGGTGGAGTCCCTGATTTTACGTATATGAGTCTCTTCTCTTCTTTTTTTTGTAAGTCTTGCAAGGGGTCTATCAATTTTGTTTATTTTCTCAAAGAACCAGCTTTTAGTCTTATTTATTTGTTGAATAGTCTTTCTATTTTCAATCAGATTTATCTCTTCCTTAATCTTTGTGATCTCTCCCCTCCTAGTCATTTTAGATTCTGTCATTTCTTGTTTCTCCAGTTGTTTTAGTTGCATCGTGAGGGTATTCACCTGCTCTGCTTCCATTCTTTTAATGTGGGTGCTGAGTGCAATGATCTTGCCCCTCAGTCCTGCCTTAGCTGTGTCCCATAGGTTTCTTTGTGTTGTGTTTTCTTTGTCATTGTGGCTTATGAATTCGTTGATTTCATCTTTAATTTGATCTGTGGCCCAAGTGTTGGATAGCAGCATGGGGTTTAGCCTCCAAGAGTGTGTATAGCCTCTGTGGTATCCTTTGTTGTTGAGGGTTACCTTTAATTCACTGTGATCAGATATAATACATGGGATGACGTCAATACTTTTGTATTTGCTGAGGTTCTTTGTGTGGGCTATGACGTGGTCTATTTTGGAATATGATCCATGGGCTGCTGAAAAGAAGGTGTATTGGGTCTCTGTAGTGTGGAAGGTTCTATATAGGTCTGTTAGATCCATTTGGGAAATGGTGTTATTTAGGTCCTCAGCTCCCTTACTAATCCTCTGGGTGTTGGATCTGTCTCTTGGAGAGAGAGGAGTATTTAAGTCACCAACTATGATTGTGTTTGCGTCTATCTTGCTCTGTAATTCTGTGAGAATTTGCTTGACATATGTCGGGCCTCTTTTGTTCGGTGAGTATACATTTATCACCGTGATTTCTTGATTGTGGATTTTTCCTTGTATTAATATGTAGTGTCCTTCTTTGTCTTTTTGAGTTGACTTTAATGAGAAGTCCAGCTTGTCTGAGATCAGAATGGCTACACCCGCCGTTTTGGTGGGTGCATTTGCTTGGTAGATCTTGCTCCATCCTTTCATTCGAAGCCTGTTTTTGTCCCTTGCTGTAAGGTGGGTCTCTTGTAGACAGCAGATGTCAACTTTTTGTTTGCAAATCCATTCTTCCAGTCTGCTCCTCTTTATCGGGGAGTTTAAACCATTTATATTTAAAGAGATCAAGGATAAGGGTGTTTTTTCTCCTTCCATTTTCTTGTTGGGCTGTTTTTTCCTCTTTTTTTTCTTGTCTTTAGTGAGCTGTTCTTTCTGTTGGACTTTGGCTATTGAAGTTTCTTTCTGATTCTGTCTGTGTGTCTTTTACGATCTCTGTTGGGTGGGGTTCCCCTCTTAAAATTTGCTGTAGGGCTGGTTTTTTATTCACATACTCCTTTAGCTACTCTTTGGTGTGGAAAGATCTGGTTTTCCCTTCGAATGTGAACTCCAATTTTGCTGGATATTTCATCTGAGGTTGTAAATTGTTATTCTGAAGTACTTGGATGGTGTTCTTCCACTCACTTCGAGCTTGGTAAGTTTGTGTGGATAAGTCGGATGTTATTCAAATCCTCTTCCCATTGAAGAAAGTTTCGTTCTTCGCTTTGGCTGAATTCAGAATTTGCTCTTTAATCTTGAGGTCTGTAGTCTTGAATATTATGTGCCTTGGGGTGGCTTTCCTGGGGTCTGGCCTGCCAGGTGTCCTATAGGCTTCAGTTACCTGGATGGGGTCCCCTGTGAGATTGGGGAAGTTTTCTGCAATAACTTTATTGAGAACTTGATTAAGCCCTCTGTTCTGGTATTCGGCTCCTTCTTCTATTCCAATTATGTGCAGATTATATCTCTTGTCTTTGTCCATTAGTTCCTGGATTAGTCTGCCCTGAAGCTTCACCTTTTCTTGGATTGTGGTCATTTTCTGGTTGTTGTCAGCTGCTTCATCGTCCAGGTGAGAGATTCTGGATTCATATGGTCCACTCTTTGTGTTATGGTTTCAATTGCAGAGTTTATGGATGTCAGAGAGCTGTTTATGGTTGTCATATCAGCTCTGATCGTGGAAATTTCTTCCTTTAAAGAGTTGTATTTTAAATCTATTTTTTCATGCATTTCAATTCTCAGGATGTGGAGATTTTCTTTAAAGGCGGCTTGCATTGTATCAATTTTTGCTTCCATTTCTTTAAAGCAGGCTTGCATTGTATCCATTTTTGCTTCTGTTTCTTTCTTGGCTTCCTGGGTGTCCTTCCAGATTTCCGCTCTAAACTCCTGGAATTGTTTTCTGATTTCATTTCTGACGCTTTCGATCATTCCTGTTAACATGGCCTCATTTGCTTTTTTAGTCTCCATCTCCTCTTCAGTCGTGCTGCTTTTTGGAGCTGGCGAGTTGGCTTGCCCTTTGATGAACTGAGTTATGTTTCTTTGTGATTTGCGCATCTGGAGATCTGTGTAGGTCTTCCCTCCCTCCTGTGTAGGCATGTCTACGGCAGCAGGTGCTGGTGCTGTGGCCCCGCCCACCGGAGCAGGGTACGCCTACCAGAACGGGCACTGTTGCTGGGGGCCCCGCCCTCCTGTGCGCTGTGCGTCCACTGCAAAAGGCACTTTAGCGGGATATGCCTCCCAGAGCAAGCACTGGGTTGTTGGGTTGTGCTTGTGCCCTCCCGAGAGTCCGTTGGGGGGGGGCGGTATGTGTGGGGCCCAGTGGGATCGACTGTCCGGGTGTGGCTTGGCACCCTCAGACCTCACCTCCGCTGTGAGGGGGGGACGTGATCAGGCTCAGGTGTCCCTGCTGGGCTGGTATTGCCCTCCAGCGCCTGTGATTTTAGTTGTAAGAGTCCGCGAGGTCCAGGCGCCTCGGGTGGGGCTTGCACTGCCGGCCGTTCCCCTGGCCCCTGTTGGGAAGGGGGCGGGGCCGGTTCTGCCAGTTCAGGAACCTGTGGGGCCTTGGGGCTGCTCTGCCCTTCCCCTGCTAAACTGACTTCCCAGCGCCTGATGGGAGCTCCCCGCCTGATTTGGGGGTTCTTTGTTCCCTCGGGGGTGGGGAGGGGCAGGGAGGGAGATCTAGCTTTTTTGTAGGGCTTGGGACTCTGATAGCTGGTCTCCCGTTGGGTGAGGGGGTAATGGGGGACTCACTGGTCCTGGATTGTGTGTGTGTCCCGCGCAGCCGTTGGCCCTTCAGGGGTTGGCGAAGTGTCGTGGTGGCTTCCCCGGTTGT
Organism: Perognathus longimembris pacificus; assembly: GCF_023159225.1. NCBI lineage: Eukaryota > Metazoa > Chordata > Mammalia > Rodentia > Heteromyidae > Perognathus > Perognathus longimembris. The sequence goes on from NC_063176.1 coordinate 39,151,103, forward strand.
GTCTTTCTGCCGCGCTGGGTTCCCTTGTCCGAACCCGGGGTGGACCCGAACTTCTCGTCGCTGCCAGTGTGTGTCTTGGTCTGCACCCTGCCTTGTGTCTGTGGGGTCTCCCGCTATATGAATTCTGAGCTCCTGGCAGCCTGTCTGCCGATCGCTGGGTTCCCCTTTCCCCACCTGGCCCTGTTTGGGCCAGGGTCGGCTGGAGGGTGCCCCGGTGACTCTCCGGCTCTGTGTAGGTTTTCAGTTCTTCTTTTTTGCTCCTTTTTTGTTTTCCTGCGTTTCTCCACTGCTTCTGCCTGCTGGTTTTGCTGGGTTCTTGTTGGGGTGTTGGGTGTTGGAGTTCGCAGCTCGCTATTCAGTTAGAGAGAGTCGGGGTGCCTCCCTATTCTGTCGGCGCCATCTTCCAGCAGTAGAAGTACTTTGTTTTACATCATGTGAAACGTTTAGACAACCAATAATAGCATGTAAATACAAAGCAAAGAATTGAGTTTAATCACTTCCAACTACAAAAAGATGTGAGAGAATGATAAAATAGGTCATATGGATCATGAGGCATTGTATTCATATATTACTTTCTGGAATGGCAACTCTTTTTGTAACTACTTAAAGATAAAAAAAATTAAAGAAAAAAGATGAAGTTCTAATCATGAAGCCCCATTATTTCACATTCTCTCCCTGGATCAAATTTGGCCAAGTGTTCCTCATTGCATTGTTACCTCTATTCTGCATTGGCTTTGCTCTTTTCTTCCTGAATTAATAGACTAGGGCCTTTTATGATCCCATGCAATGTTAGAATTTTTCAACAACTTTGAAGTGATGTATTTATGTATATGGATTTTTGTAATATTTATTTTAAGTTTGCTTATGTTTTGAGTGACATGCATCTTACATTCTTAATGCCACATACCCTGAGGTTTTTCTGCAGGCTTTTCAGAATCACACACATTTTGTAATAATCATTAAAAAATGCTCACATTGGGGCTGGGAATATGGCCTAGTGGTAAGAGTGCGTGCCTGTATACATGAAGCCCTTGGTTCGATTCCCCAGCACCACATATACAGAAAATGGCCAGAAGTGGTGCTATGGCTCAAGTGACAGTGTGCTAGCCTTGAGCAAAAAGAAGCCAGGGACAGTGCTCGGACAGTCCAAGCTCCAGGACTGGCCAAAAAAAAAAAAAAGGCTCATATCTTTATTCTCTCTCTTACATGGTCAGTCCCACTGTCTATGCAGCTCTTTTGAACAGCATGGTATAAAAGCTAATGTTGACTCCACCTCCCTCCTTGTCTTTTCCACAGGCAGGCATGGGGATTGTATTTCCCCCACACTTGCTCCGCCCTGGCACCATTTCAGAAATAACTATTTTATTTGCTGTGAAAATGGCTGATCATCAAGATTTTGCTTGTAAAATCCCAGGTAGCTGGTAGACACAAAGCTAAGGTGTTTACCAATAAACAAGGAAGCATGTAAGCAGATTATGCATTCTCAATGGCCTCCCTCAGGCCCTTTTCTCTCCTTACTCTGTCAGAAGGTACATCCAATGTGGCTTCATGAGGGGGGCAGTTTTACACTATGTGACATTTGTTTCAGCACAATCTTTCATCGCTTTAGTCAAAATCTTTTTCATCAATCTTCCTTTTATTCTCTTTTATTTCCTGACCCTTTAATGAGTTTTATAGTGTCGTATACAATATTTAGTTTTTCTTTCATTTAATTCTATAACTCCAAACCCCACACATGCATATTTTTAAAAATTACATTATAGATTCAAGTGTTTTTGTATTAATACTCCTAACCCTAATCTCTTTTCAGAGAAACACTTATTTTTATGAAATTTTGTATCTGTGACTTATAAAAGTTCACATTGGCATAATATTTGTCCATATTTTTGCGGTACAAATTGTTGCTTTGATCCATGTACACACTGGGTACTTATTAAATCTGGGAAATTAACAGATCCATCACCTGAAAATGTTGTTTCTTCAGGGTGAACACATTCAAAGTCCTCTTTTCTAACTACTTTGCTTTGTGTATTTTTGCAAAGGCATGAGCTTATAAAACATTCTAATTTGTTCTTGGCTATCTCTTTTCTAACTCCTACTTTACTTTGGAAATTTCTGGTTGTTGTATATTTTGGAACTTCCATTTTAAGTTCCTGCTACATAGAATTCTGTATCTCTTTCTCTCTCTCTCTATATATATATCTATCTATAATTATTTTGCTCCCTACCACCAACAGGCTGGTAAAATAATACATTGCACATAACTCCAAAAACATGGAAGGCTTATATTTTCTTCCAATTAAGGGTTGTATTTTTTTTTTTTGAGATACAGAGTGATTTAATTGATTCAGTCTTTTAATTTCATCTGAGAAAGTGTGATTGCTCTGAAAAGCAGTGGCGATACCTCCTGGGTGGTGGACATGTGGCTTTGTGGGTGGAGTGCTTCTAAACCTTGCAACACTTCCTTTAGAGAACACACATTCCTTCATCTCTTTGGTCAGAATAAATGTTGCTAGTAATCATGGAGTGTCATTCTAAATATTTACCATGTGATTCCCCCCACATTTCTTTTCTTGCCAAGGCATGTTTCTGCTGGAACCTATGGTTTCAGCTTATGGCTCTCAGCTTCCAAAAAAATAAATGACAAAAAGAAAAGCACCATCGATAACAGAACATGAACCCTATGTGGAATCTGAATTGCTCCCTTGACAGATAAGTAACACGAAACTATGGAGATGCTCTATGTGATTTAAGGTTTCTTTATTCAGATATTCAAGGCTACTGGTTGTTTTTTTTAAAGGAGGATAAAATCATGGCTCTTGTAGAGACATAAAATGAATAAATGTGATTTATTTGACTCATTAATGAATGAGGGAACCAGTGAGATATGACAACTGATTGGTAATATCACTTAGAGGGCCATTTATAGTCAGATAAGAAAGCTAAACCAAATTCATAACTAGATGCAAACTGGCAAAACCCTTGAAAATCCACTGGACCATTATAAGTTTCATTATATCAGGTGTAATTCGCATTTATATGGATAAAAATAATTTACACCAGTACTATGTCCTATTGTAAGTTAACTTGTATATAAATAGAGTAGTAAAATAGCCTAGTCGGAAACAAAGATAAAGGTAATTAAGATAAATTAGCTAGTAGAATATCCCTCAAATTTCTAAGACTTTTGCGAAGTGTCCTTTAGGAAAGGACATCTCGGATCCTTCTAAGCAACACTTCACATATTTATTTGTTGGGCATGTGAAATGCATTGCATTCTGTATGCACTACTAATCAGAGCTCTGTGCTAAATCACAAGTGTTTCTCCATAAAGAACTACACAAACTGGCTTTTTCCTATGTGTTTTCTCTGCAGTTGAGATCTGATTGTCTTCAAGGACTTTCTGCACCCAGTAACTAGACTTCATGTGCATCAACTAGCCTGATTCCCAGTTTACAGCAGGAGATTAGATCATGACAAATGGAAGCATGAATAGTTTGAAAGGCCACTATTCTAAGGTCACATTGCTAACTGCAAAGATGTTGCTTTCCTTTTACCCTGGGAAATTTTAGCTATTCAAATGTAAGCTTTGAAAAAAAGGCCTCAAGATTTACCAAGCATATTTACAGAAAAATAAGTGTTCAACTTAGTTTTTTTTTTGTTGTTGTTGTTTCATAAACACTTTTCCTTAAAAAATACTGTTCGGAGACAACTGTGCCTAGTCTCAGTTATATGTCAGGCTTTTTCGGGTTTCAAGGCATTCTTTGTCCTTCCATTGGAGCATTTGGCATTTATGCTCTAAGGAGATGCTCTAGTAATGAGAGAATGTGTTCTGTGCACTCATGGTGCTGCCAGTAATGTTTTCAAACTAGAAATTAATTTTTAAACAGCAGGCTACTGTGACTATGACACTGTTATTAAAATCCCTTTTTGGCACAATATTCAGCTTTCTTTAGTTATTGTTGATGCCTTTATTTTTTAAAAAGTTATATTTTATGCTACACTGGTAACTTTTCCATAAAATTAATATTTAATCCAAAGAATATTGGAAAATAAAATAGAAAGGCATTAACATTACATAAGCCTGAAGTTAGAACAATCCTAACTTTTATTTAGTAGGTTAGAATGGGCACATTTATTTTTTTCTGGAATACAATGGACAATGAGGGCAAGAAATATCTACCCTAACAACTAACAGATCAAGATATTTTAAAATAGTTGTTATCAGGCAGTAACTTAAAATGATGTCAGTATCTTTGAATTTTTATAATCACAGCATACTGAGTAACTTAAAAATGAGCATATATTATTTCCATTGTTAATTATAATTTGTGTTTAATGATGCTTAGATTTTCTTGGGAGGAGAATATCAGAATTGTCTGTGTGACTTTCTCATTATATTTCTTTCTTAATTTTAATTTTGGAGTAATAGTAATTGCCCATAGAAGCATTACCAATACACTTAGTTGTAAGTGCTAAGTGCTCTTAATAATAGAGTGAAAATGCCAAGGGCATTTATGTTACTTTCTATAAATTTGACTTTAGGTTCCAAATGGATTCAACCTTCTGGAAAAAGTAGAACCCCCAATCTAAGTATACTACTTCAAGAGAAAAATTGGTAGGTAGTTCAACTCAAGTCAGTTCATTAAGTATCCCTTGGCAGTCTATTATGGAGCAGACTTTTTTTTTTTTAATTTTAAGGACACAAAAATGAATTACCCTTCCAGACCAGAGGGAAAGATACACACAAATATGATTTGTTATTCATAGGTATTAGATACTAAGGAACAGTGAAAATTCACTTTAATATAAAGAAGTCTGAGATATGTGACTCTGGGACACCATATAAGTAATTAACAGGAAGGAAAGGGAAAAAGACTCTCCAGGTTCAAAATGTGCATGTATGTGTGTGTGTGTGTGTCTGTGTGTGTGTGTCTGTGTGTCTGTGTATATGTCTGTGTGTGTCTGTGTATGTGTGTGTGTGTGTGTGTGTGTGTGTGTGCTGTAGGCTTATATTGTAAAGGTATTTCTTAATTGTAAACTTTAAATGAAGTGAAGGTGTTCCTAGCAAAAAGAAAGCTTTATTCCCAACCTAGTTTATTCTTTTATGCTACTCTTCCTGTCCTGGAGATATAAATATTTAAAAATCAATTATTTGATAAGTGTAAAGTGTCAGACTATGAAGAAGAGCTCAATTTGGTTAGGTAGAGTAGACTCCCTGGGAATGAATTAATGTAAGACACTGAGGAGGAGGGTGTACTAGCCCTGAGGGAAGAAAGTGGGACGTGAGACGAAAAGTTGGCAGAGGCAACACAGAAGGAGCACCTCGGAGATTAGATGGCAGTGAAGATCATGTTAGAGACTGGATTGTTTGAAAGTGTGATATGTGGCAATCTCCCCAATTATTAATGTTTAAAATACGTTATTCTCTTCTTTATTTCTTTTTTATTATTAATTTTCTAAATTTAATCTTATTGTCAAGGTGATGTACAGAGGGGTTATAGTTACTTATGTAAGATAATGAGTACTTAGTATAATTATAAATTATTGTATCCAAATTTTGTATTGGCCTATAATTTTGTAATTGGCCTATTATGCAAACTGATACAGAAGTGTGTTACAAGCCATTACCTTCATAGTGTGAATGAATGGATCAATGCAAGGAGGGTATCCATCACTGAATATTTATCACTGAATATTTATCATCTCTTTGTTGTAAATTCAAAATTCTTTTAGGTAGCTATTTTGATGTATGTAATTGATTGTTCCCATCTGTAATTATCACACCATTCCTTTTATTAACCCCTGACCCCAATACTCCTCACGACCATCTTTGCACCCTTCGTTGTCCTTCCATGTTCGTCTGAAGTTCTGTTCAATGCTAGTTTACTCTTACTACTGCAACATCAATCTTTTTAGCTTCTTTATGTAAATTAGAATGTGTAGTGTTTATCTTTGTGTGCCTGGCTATCTCATTTACAACAATTTTGTGCAGTTGTATCCATGTTCTTACAAGTGTAGAATTTCACTCTTTGTATGACTAACAATTTATTGTGTATCTTTATCTATTAGCCCATCAATAGACACTGACATTGATTTCATGTCTCAGCTATTATGAACAGTGCTGCTATAAACATATTTCCTTGACTTTCTGATTTTATACTCCTTTTCATATATATCCAGCTCATATGGAAGTTCTATTTTTCATTATAATAGAAACTTCCATACCTTTTCTATAATAGGTTATAATTGTACTAATTTACAATTCCACCAACAGGATGAAAGATTTCTTCTTTCTCCACATATTTGCCACAATTTTGTTTTATCTACAGTATTCTTTCTAACATGGGTGACATATTTCTTGTAGTTTTGATTAGCACTTTAATTAATATTAGTGACTATTTTTTCCGTGTGTGTGTATGTGTGTGTGTGTGTGTGTGTGTGTGTGTCCTTCTTGAATTTAGAGCATAGGTGCTATTTCTGAGCTTTTGTGCTCAAGGCTAGCATTCTACCACGTCAGCCAGTTTCATGTCTTCTTTTGTGGTTAAATGGAAAGAAGAGTCTCATGGGCTTTTCTGCCTGGGTTGGTTTTGAACCATGATCCTAAGATCTCAGCCTCTTGAGTAGCTAGGATTATAGGTATGAGCCACTGATGCCAGACTGAATATTTTTTCATATAATGTGGCGGCTTGCATGTCTTTTTTGTCCCAGAAATGTCTATTCAAGCAATTTGAAAATTAAAAATTAAAATTACTGCATTTTTCCTTTTGCCATTGAGTTCTTTTATATTCTAAATGTCAACCTCTTGTTATCCTAACCAAATGAATAGCTTGAAATATTTGTTCCCATCTGTATGCAATCTCCTCACTATGCTGATGTTTATTTTGCTACTCAATAGCTTCTTAGTTGGATATAATCCCATTTGTTAATTTTAGCTTTTGTTACTTGTGTGTTTAGGGACATGTCCAAAAGAATCTCCATAGAGGTCACTGTCCAGAAACATATTCCTGTTTTCCTCTAGTCATTTCATGGCATGTATGATTTTCCCCTCTAGTGAGCTTGGCTGCTGTTTGTCTTGCTGTTGGTTCTGGTTCAGGAGTATGTGGGTGCTGTGTTTCAGGTGGCTGCAAGATGGGGTCACTACCACCTGTCTGACTGTCAGGTTGTGTTTGGATGTGCAGATGTTGTGGTTTGGCAGTCTGTGTGGCTAGCTCCCCATGGAGATAGATTGTCACCTGGATGGAGTTTGGGCCAGATTCAAATGAATGTGGGCTCAGAGGTTTGGCTACCTGTGTCCTAGGCTCACTGGACAAGCAGGGCCACTGTCTGTGTGATTCCAGACACACATGCTGTAAAATATAAAGTCACTGGTGGAATGTGGCAGTCATCTGGATCCTGTGAAGATGGGTTCTGGTGTGTGTGGGCACTCTTCCTGGCTAGCTGTGTTATGGACTGTTTGGGTGGAGGGATTGCTGCCCAGAGGGGTTGTTATGCTGGGATAGGGTGCAGTAGAAGATGAGCTGAGGCTACCAGACCCAAGGATGGGACATAACTTTAATAGTGGGTCTCACTGGATAATGCTCCTGAGGTGTTTAGCTTACGGCTATTGGAGGTAAGTAACAGGGGCTCTTCCTCTGTGGAATGAGAGTCACAGGAACTCCAGCCAACCCTTCAGTGTGTGTTCAGAATCGGTGAAGGCTATGGAAGCTTCCTGTAGTCATGGACAGTGGCAGTGAGGACCTGTGGGAGTCCCCCTCACCTTTTCTCTTTTAAGTAGTGTCCTCCTTGGTGCTCTCTCATTATCAAACTAAAGCCTGTATTTCATGCATTAAGTAAATTCCTCTTTTCTCTTTCAGGCTCTCATCCAGGATGTCATGTTACCTTCAGTATTTGTGTAGCCTCTGATTCTTCTTGATTGTGAAAGCTTCTCAAGGCTCTCGTATAATTACTTTGACATTGTTGTGGAATGACAGGAATTCTGTAGAAAGTCCTTCATTGGAATATGTTTAATTATGTTTTCTTTAACTAAGGGGCAGGGGGAATACATTTAAGAGAGAATACCTAAGAGGAGAGTACATCATTCAATATGGAGAGTATATACCAGCAGCATAAGTAATCACTGTTAATGCTGAGGATTCATTGCCAGATCTGGGGAGTATTTGTTATACGCACTGTATCCAAAAACTGATTTGTTGAAGGGTAATTTCTTTGTATCACTACTTAAAGATAATAAAAGTGAAATTTTGAAAAAGCGAGAAGTTATATTTTCCTACCCTCATAGTTTCTACATAAAAATATATATAATTTCTCTGTGTAGTTTGTTAGTTCATAATCCCATTTATTTATACAGACATGTATACTCATCACTATGAATATTTGAATACTTATTGTATATGTTTGGCTAAAATCCAGCTCCACTTTATTTTCTTGTTCAAATTATTACAGTTTGGGCCATTTGGTCATGTGGTCACTCACACCTCTTTAAAACACTTTTAACAGTATGGTTTTACCTTTTATGAGTGTGTGTGTGTGTGTGTGTGTGTGTGTGTGTTTGTGTGTGTGTATTATAATAGCTCAAGTTTTTCCCTGTAGTTTTTTTTTTGCCTTCGTCCTAGAATCAGTCATTTTTTAAAGATACCCTGTTCCCTTTTATTTGAGAATGATATTAGAAAAGAAAAGCTAATGTTGTTTCTAGTTATTTTTAGCTGATAGGATAGTACTGGTAACACATACATACTACATATTAACCAGAGAATATATACATTTTTCTATATATTGTCATTTTCCTTTTAGACTGATATCTCCAGCATTATTTGATCACCATGTGGGTCATTATAGCTTTCAGTAAGAAAGTCTCCCTTTATTTAGTTGTTTAACTTCTATATACCCGTACAGTGATTTTAATTGCTAACTCACACCCCCATGGGAAACTACTAACTAGGGTGTGGTACTTGCTATGACACTTACTTTTATATAGTTACTTAGGTTGTTTTTGCCAACATACATCTCTCTCTACCATCAGTGAAACAGTGTCTTACAGGTAGTAAGACAGTGTTACCACATTTTTTATTGGATGTTGATATTTCCTATCCTACTAAATAAAATTAAAAATATTTTACCCTTTGCTGCAAAAGTCTATAATTTTGGCAAGTATTTAGTATTATATATTAATTGTTAAAGTGTCATATAGAATAGTTTCATTGTCATAAAAAAAAATCAAACACTGATATTTCACCCTTGGTTTCCCAGCTTGACCCTTGGGTACTATTGATGTGCTCTGGGAAACTAATGTTCAACTGTACCTGATATAGAGTTTAAAATAGAAAGATTTCAGTGCTTGTTCTTCAGTATGGCTTGTGTTACCCTAACTATAACAATTATATGTGTTTTTAAAAGAATGCACTACAGGATTCAGGGTAAATCAAAGAGTTTTTTGTAATTTATGAAGCTTATAAATTAATTGTGGAACAGAGAGCAACAACAACAACACACACACACACACACACACATGCGGACACACAATTTGGGTAGGAGAAGTATCAAAGAAACATAAATTGCAACATGATGGGAAGAAATTGCTGATTCTGGTACTGAACCCCGGCCTTCTACTTCTAGAAGCAATTCTCTTTTTACAATAATTCTGTTTCCAAATAACTCCCATGACAATTTCACTTGATATATGTGTATTGTAAAGGTTGGCAAAAAGCAAGTTTGTGTCTGTGTATGTGTTACAAACATGCAATTTAATAGCAACATTTAGGCTACTAACATGCTTTGGGGTATTTCTACTACATTCCATGTGTGTAATCATTCTATTTTAAAACCATCCACTACTGTTCTCATTCTATTTTAACAGAGTGGACACATGAAGTGAATAACTTTCCCAGGTTACAGAGCAATAAATAATTCAATCTTAATTAAATTCAACACTTAGAACCAGTTAATCTTTCTCCAGGGTCATTGGCCTTAAGTTTTCTATGTGGCTTTCTATGTTGACCTCAGTGCATTATTGTATCAAAATATATGTGACCAAAGTAAATATCCTACTTTATTTGCTTCTAATCCATCAAATAGTGATCATAACATAGAGTGACAAAGGACTGTTTTACCTCTTTTCAAAATAATTTTCCTTTTTCTTTTAAATATAGTTTTTGTTGGTGCTGAAGTTTAAGCTCAAGGTTTCACACCTGCAGGTGTTATAAAATTTGAACTACACTTCCAGCCCTGTCCAAAAGGTATTTGTTGTCTGTGTTTCTTTTTCAGTTTCTTTTCCTTTCTATCTGTCTTTCTTTTATTTCTTCCTTTCCTTTCCTTTCTTTTTTCTTTCTTTTCTTTTCTTTCTTTCTTTCTTTCTTTCTTTCTTTCTTTCTTTCTTTCTTTCTTTCTTTCTTTCTTTCTTTCTTTCTTTCTTTCTTTCTTTCTTTCTTTCTTTCTTTCTTTCTTTCTTTCTTTCTTTCTTTCTTTCTTTCTTTCTTTCTTTCTTTCGTCAGTTGTGGTGCTTGAAAACTGGGCCTGGGAGCTGTCTGTGAGTTCTTGAGCTCAAGGCTAATGCTATACCACTTTGAGCCACAGCTCCACTTCTGGTTTTCTGGTGGTTAATTGGAGATAAAAGACCCATAGTTTTTCCTGCCCATGTTGGCCTTGAACTGTGATCCTCAGATCTCAACCTCCTGAGTAGCTAGGATTATAGGTTGGAGCCAGCAGTGCCCAACCCTTTCCAGTTTTTTAAAGCTATGAATTAGTAATGATATTAGAGTAAGCATCAATATAATACAATATTCAACTTAAGTAGTAATAGTATATGAACTATCTTCATATGTTAGAGACTATTATAACATGAAACAAATATTCTGTATTCTTTTTTACTATCTATTGAGAGAGGACCTGCAGGGAAAACCAGGGTTTCCTTATAGAACATGGCAAATTAGTTTGAATAACACAATGCCAGTGCTCCTTTCACCTGTATAACCTCTAGATGACTTCTAATAGTTTCTGCTAATTTATCATTCAAATTGCAATCAAAAAGTTAAACCGTGAAGTAGTCAACAATTTTTCACAATACATGTAATATAAGAAGAAACCATATTTCTTAACTCTAGGATGTCAGGGTGTCTTCTTGGATGAATGGTATTTTGTATATGCTCACTATTAACTTTTCCTTCCAGAGCCTAGACTGGGTTCATTATCAGTTATATTGATGGGCTGTCCTCAGATGGCGGAAGACTAGGGCTTGCCAGGATGATTGAAATCTGTAGGTGGAAGATACAACTGCCTCAGAGGAGGCGTCTGGAGTCTGCAGTGTTTGGGAGGTCTGCTGTTTATATTTCCTTTCCCTGGAACTCTTCCTTCATAACAGATTTGGAACTAAAAATAAAGAAAATCTTCCATACTCTGTAAGAGGTTTTATCTTTCAAAGGAATCTTTCTACCTTCTTTGAGAAATCTCCTAATGAATTTTATACACTTTCTTCTGATTATTTTTCACCAATCATGACTCATTTTTCTTTTAAAACGAGAACAAGTTGTGACAATATTGCCTTTTGCTTTTAGAGCTATTTTGTTGTTTGTTTGTTTTTCCTGCCATCCCTAGAAACATTTCAAGCCAGGGTTTTTTAAGTATGTGCTACAGCTACTTTCTTGATTTCTATGTATTTGGTAAGGTTTCATATGTCTAATCATTTAGTATATCTCTCTCCCTCTCTCCCCCCCCAGTGTGTGTGTGTGTGTGTGAGTGTGTAAGAAACATTGAGTTTTTATGTGTTTACATAATGCAAGCCGATGAGCTGTAAATAAGAAATGTTTATATTTATTTTTCCACAGATACTATTTTTGATACATGTACATTTTCTCATTGGAAGTGTATATCAATATTCCTGCAATGTCTTTTTCAAGTATGTTTTCTTTCTCAATCTTTTTTGACAGCTTATATTGAAAAATCTTTTAAACTGGTGTAATTATAAAAACTTATTTAGATAAAAGGTAGTTTAACATTACAACTGTAACTGAGAAGCTATTTCATTATGAGCCAAAATGATTTGGCTTGAAAATATATCTAATATACATAGATATATGTACACATTTATACATACATACATGTTTATACATACATGTATACATGCACATATCTGTACATATTTATGCATACATATACATTATAATATACAGATATATGCATCTATATGAACCATCTTCTCAGCCCCTTTTCCTACTTCCACCTCCAAGTACATCAGGTTTAGGCTTTGAGCAAACTTGTTTAGACAAAAATACCCATATTTGTAGGAACGCATTATAATAGCATATGAGTCATATATCCAATTGTTTGAAGCCCCTATACTGGATCTTCTACAATTTGAATTTAGTAGTTATGAGCTGGAGAATTACTGAAATGTATGAGTATTATGTATAGCCTTATTTGGGCTTTAAAAAGATAAATCCTACTCTAAATTGGGAAATTTGAGTTTTAATAATTTTGTAACTACCAGCATAATATATTTGAAGTAAGAGAAAGAACCCTTTGTAGCAATATGTGAAATGGATAGACTTGAGCTTTGGGCATAATTTTGAAGGCATGAGAATAGATGGCCATATATAAGACAAGCATAATTCACAGCATCTTAGGTTGGAAAGAACCTTGGACATCTCGTACTCAACCAATATCAAGTTATAAATCACCTTTCTATTTAATTATTTTTTTTGTGGGTCCTAGGACTTGAAGTCAGGACCTGGTCGCCGCTGTTGAGCATTTGTACTGAAGGCTGCCGCTGTACCACTTGAGCTCCACCTCTGTCTTTTTTGGTGGTTAATTGGAGAGAAGAGTGTCAAGGGCTTTTCTGCCCTGGGCTGACTTTGAACAGTGATCCTCAGATCTCACCTTCCTGAGTAGTTAGTATTACAGGTGTGAGACACTAGTACACAGCTTAGAAATTACTTTTGTTATAAGCCTGGTCACATGGAGATTGACAAGTAACTTTATTCAGGTGTTTGGACTTTTTAGAGTGGATTTTTATTTTTACTGAGCTTTCTTTTACTCATTTTTATTATTAAATATTATTTTACAAAGTTCTCTTTTGTTTTTACTTCCTGAAGAAGGATAGAACTCCTAAGAGAGAAATCAAATAATTGTAGTTGGTTTTCATTAATTGTGTCAGGGAACAACATATTATTGTCTTTTTAATTCCTGTTGTATATGTCATAAAGTTAAGCACATTTTACATTCATTTCTTTAATATGTTGACTTAATCTTTGTAAAATAGTCCGTTGGGTGTCTTTCTATAGTAGATTCAGAAAAAAAGATATATCTCCAAATATTTTGCCTACTTCTTGTCTTGCCAATGGAATAAACATCATCATTGGATAAGAGCAAAGACTGTGGGCTGCTGAAAAAGAAAAAGCCCTGAGAAATGTACTGTAGGCTTATAGCTTTCCAAGTAGAGAATGAGGATTTGATTTCATTCCCTGAGTCAAAGGGTCATCTTGGATTTTAGTAGTAAAAGCAGGGGCCTATAATATTTTCTTTGCCTAGAAAACGACTGTTTTATGTTAACACTATTTGAGATGTATACTATAAAATTTCTTCAATCAACTTCGTTAAGAAATTCAGTCCTGTGATTTACTTGACAGCCATTTTGGATGAGTGAGAGCTTCAGTATTTATTATGATTGCCAGATCATCCCATCTTCAGAAATACTCCATGCTGGTTTGCACCTGAAGAAAGATGATTGTAAATCCTATGTATCAACAATTTTAATATTGTAACCTTTTCAGTATCCCCTAGGCTATACAAGAAATAGTTAAGCTTGCCTGGCAAGCATATTCAACCATGAAAGTCTGGCTGAGCACAGCTGGGGGCCAATGGAGTGATTCAAAGCAGGGTATGAAAAACAGAGAAAAAGAATAAGGATTTAGTTCATGAGCATTCGGACACTGCTGACAATGGACAATTCGTTTGTTTGTTTTACTCTTTCTAAGGAAAAAGCACCAGAATATTTTACTTATAAGGGAAGGAGTTAAAAATACCTTTGTTATTATAGCTGTGATTTTTCTTTGCATAATCATTTATCTATACTCACTTTAATGGACTAAGAGTCCATGGATATGTAAACATATTTATCAATATATTTGACTTTATTTTCCCATTTTAATGAGGGACAAATCATATAGCAAACAGATTTTTATTGGAGTCATAGTTTTTCCTATTCTCAGTGACCAAATGACCCTCTGAAATTTATTTTATGATTTTTGTTGCAGCTGACTTAGCAGATGGGACTTAAGCATCTTAAAAAATATTTCACAGGTATGTGTGTATGTGATACATATATTATGTATCTTCTCTTAGCTATATAATATATACTTTACAACATATTACAGAGAATATCTATCTGAAAGACTATAAGAGAACGCTGTACTCCTCTTACAATTTTCCTGAAATTATGAAATATAAACTAAAAATATAAAAACAATCTTTTCAGATATATGCTCAAAATAGGGGGAAATCTTCACGTTTACTAAATCATTCTTAATTTAAGAGTTTTATCATAATTGAATGCTTTTCATAAAACAACTCCTTTGTAGTGTTGTGGATAAAATACAGGAATTTGGGCTTGGTAGACAACCACTTAAATGCACCCCAAGGAAAAATGAACACATTTGGGGCATAGTTTGTATGTATCAAGGTTTGTTAAGTCTTAATATTTCAGTGTGCATTTCTAGAAAGCTATAATATTCTCTGATTGAAGGACGGTATTGTTTTCTAGCTCAAAAATCTTAATATTGACACTTTATTCTCTAAGTGCTCTGTTTGTCCTAGAAATGGCCTTTGTAATACTTTTGTTATTCCCCGAAGAATGAGTCTAAGGTCATGTATTGCTTTTATCTTTTGCTATGGCTTGAATGTGGCTTTATTCCTCCAAACTCGAAGTTGAAGTTTGACCTCCATTTTTAATTTATAAAAATGGTATGTACTGGGGCTGGGGATATGGACTAGTGGCACGAGTGCTTGCCTCGTATACATGAGGCCCTGGGTTCGATTCCCCAGCACCACATATACAGAAAATGGCCAGAAGTGGCGCTGTGGCTCAAGTGGCAGAGTGCTAGCCTTGAGCAAAAAGAAGCCAGGGACAGTGCTCAGGCCCTGAGTCCAAGCCCCAAGACTGGCAAAAAAAAAAAAAAAAGGTATATACTTAACCTAAATATATTTTTAGAGGTGGGATATTTGGAGGATCCATGCAATATCCAACATGTGCTATCAGAGAGAAATAAATATACTGGCTTAAAACCAGAATGATGAACACTAGTCAAACGAAAATGAGAAATGTGGCTCTAGTTTTTAATATATTACTTTCACTGTTGTGACAAGAGACTGATTGCTCCTGACTTGTGGATTTTTCCCCAGTCTTTGGGAGCAGAACAGAAGTAGTAGACATTGGACCTCAAATTGCAATGAGAATTTCACACTTGTGCTAGTTCAACACTAGTGCTATGTTTAACTTTGGCTAAAACCCCAACTTGAAATCATTCTAACTCAAATTCTTTACTTTTGGCTTTTTCTTTAACTTTTGTTAAAAATATCATGGATAAATCCCTAGTTCTTGATGTCCCTGTCTTTTCTGGTAGGCTATTTCAGTTGTAAAGATTCTTTTCCTCCTGCAATGAATAACTGAAAAATTAACCCCCTTAAATCCTCAAAAACAAAACAACAACAACAACAACCACACAATTAATAAATTGACAAATGACTTAAAGAGAGACTTCTCAGAAGAAGCAAAAGTGGCCGATGGGCACATGAAGAAATGTTCCACATCTCTGGCCATGAAGGAATACAAATCAAAACAACTCTGAGATCCCAACTCATCCAGACAGAAATGCCAATTTGTGAAATAATACATACTGGCATAAATGTGGCAAAAAGGGAACTCTATTCCACTGCTGGTAGGAATGTAAGCTTCTGCAATTACACTGGAAAACAATATAGATGTTCCTCAAAAAATTAAACATAGAACTACCCTATGAACAACAGTTCCACTCTTGAGTATCCAGTAGAACACAAACAAAGCCACCCTAACGTACCAGCTCAATCATGTTCATTTCAACATTATTTACCATAGCCAAGACATGGAGTCAGCTCAGATGCCTCTAGATGGAAGAATGGATCAATAAAATGTGGCATATATACAAATTGGAATTTTACTCATCCATCAGAAAGAACGATATTGTACCCTTCCTAAGGAAATAGAAAGACCTGGAAAAAATAGAACTAAATGAACTAAGACAGACCCAGAGAGATAGAAGCTGCATGGTTTTTCTCATTTGTGGTAGATAGAATATGCCTATAAATCTACAAGTAAACACACTGAGTGATAAACAAGGGGTTACACATGAGTTAAATGAAGTGAAATAGGCCCTATGGAGAGCTCACATAGTTTAATTCTTTAGAAACACTGTCAAATCCCAACAAAATAAGTACCAGGAGATGGGTACTTGCAAGAGAGGAGAGTGGGGCCAAGAGGAGAGAGAGAGAGAAGAGTGCAGCAAGGGAGGGGGGAGAATGCATCTAACTGTATGTACCAAAGAGCTGAGAAATATGAGGGAAGGGGTGGGCTGAAGGGGGTGAGGAGGTTATAGTGGTGACAAAGATCAAGATGAGTTGCATGCACAAATTGTTTTGTAAAATTGCAAAAAAAAATTCAATACAAAATCTATTATTAAGAACAGCATGTGAAGGGGAGGTTTGTATGGAGGGGTTGAGAATGTTGAAAGGGGTGATATTAATCAAGAATGCTGTATTCATAAACTGCTTTGGTGAATAGCAACTCCTTTGTACAACTATTTAAAGATAATAAAATATTTTAAAGAGAACATGACATTCACTAATTCCATAACTGAAAATATATTTTCAAAAAACATATTACTCATAATCTATAATCGATATTTTTGCAGTAAATAATTCTGTAATGTGCTGATACTCTGCTGCACTTACAGGTATTTTACATCAGAAATTTACTGGACATTAGACTGATAGCTATTTGAAATGAAGTAGATTTTTCCTCAGTGATCATGGGATTAGCCATGGGAAATTAGATCGTTCCAGATAATGTCCTAAATTCTTTTGAGTTGCACAATACTGCACAATACTGTAGATATAAGACCATTAAAATAGTGGTTATTCTTATGGTTAAGGGCTTAAATAAATTAAACATAAATAAGAATTAGCAAACATATCTAAGATGAAAACATTCAAGTGATGCAATTTGTGTTCTCTTTTGGGATTTTCAGCTGTTTGAACTGAGTGTTGCATGTTTGCTCTGCAAGCACTCTACTCATTGAATAAAGCCTTTAAAAGTGCTTAGTTAACTTTTCAGATAGGGTCTCACATTTGTCATATATATTTGAAATGTATACATACATATAAATAAATATACATATAAAACACATATGTATATGTATACATACATGCACATGCACAGACATCATATATATCAGTGTTGTAGGGTTTTTTTTTGGACAGCACTGGGGTTTGAATTCAAGTTTTGCACTTGGTGATCTGTAATTTAAGCCACACCTACAATCGTAGTTCTATTTCTGCTTCCTATTTAGACAGGATTACAGGCATGACCCACCACATATCCGTGTATTTACAAACCTTATTTGGTTTAACAATCACAATTTACTTTTGGTATTAACACTCAGCCTGCACAACCTCACACTATCAGAGAGATCCATCAGAGTAAGACACAGAAATTATATATATTATATACTATATATAAGGCTTTATAGTAAATAGAAGTTTCCCTATTGGAAAACTACTGTGACATCCATTGGCAATTTTTTTTTATTAACTATAGTAAATTGTTTTCTACTAGTATATCAAAATACTAGAGGCAGGCTGATGATAGGAAGAAAAGAGATTTGTTTGTCTTGCAGTATGGCATGGCATCAGCATGAGTCAATTCTGGTAAGGAGTTCATGATGAAAGGCAAGAGCATATGCAAGAGAAGGCCAAGGTGGCTGGGTTCGCGTCATCCTTCCTGGTCACACCTATTCATTGCTATTCCTGAGGAGCAAGGTTCCAACACATGGAACTAAAGTTTAGCCTGGAGGATGGCATCTAAACAAAAGTATGAATCAAATATTACAATATGCATTTGAGGGGGCAGATGACTTACAGCCCACATGTTGGACTATCATAATGCTATAACTTTGGAAACTGTACATTCTTCTAAGAAAGAAAGTCCCACCACACTCACTCTTGCTTTAATTATCATTAACATTTTCATGTCAATGACTTTAGAAGGAATGGGATGGGAGAAGGATGTCACCATTGCTGACATAACACTTGGTTGTGATGATCAGGTAGGTATTAGACTGTCATGAGAAAATTTTTATACTCTAACGGTGACTGTTTGGGTGACAGACTTCTTTGTTGTTCTTGTTAAATATTATTTTATTGTTATAAGTAAGAGAGATTTTTTATTGTTATAAGTAAGAGAGATTACTATTTCCCAAGCCAGCCCACAAGTACATTTCTCTTTTGGACACTGTCACCCTTTCTATTGCTTTCCCACAGTTTCCTCTTGCTGCGCCTGCCCACGGGTTACGTGGCTCATTTTTCACACAGTACCTACAGAAAACCACGATTGCATTTTGTCACCTTTCCTTCCTCTCTTCCTTTCTCTGTTGCCTCTGACACCCCCTCAAAGGCAAACAATAAAATAAAATAAAACAAAGCAAAAACAAATACCACCACCCCTACCACCACTAAGAACAAATTGGGTGACAGACTTTTAGGCCCTTAGAAACACCAAAAATCTAACCTAGCATTTCCTCATGAGTAACAGAGGGATGTTGGTCCAAGAGTACAAATTCAGATGAAAAACAATGAAAGGAAGCAAGCTTTTTGGCAAAAGGCATAGTACTTGACCTTTCCTCAGTTTCCCTGTTGAGAATCTGATTTTAGGGTGACAGTTGGAGTCATTTTCCTAATGTAGGATCGATCACCTGGTTTAAAAAATGCTGTCATTTTGTCAGAAACGTTATCACCCTTATTCCCTGAAGGGAAAAACAAACTATAAATCTGGCAAAAGGCAATCTGAAAATGGAGCAATTGCTCCTAAAAGGTACTTTCTGTTTAATCCTACACTTCTGAGGCAATTTTCTTCTTTCCATCTATTTTATTCTGCCAGGCTAATATATTTAAAAAGGCTCACTGCCTGAAAATATTAAGTGATATTTATATCAGCTCAGAGTACTTTCCTGCCATCTGAGGGAGGTCATTATGCACATTAAGTAAATGGTGATTGTGACAAAACTTGGGACCATTTCAAAATGTTACACTTAAAGCTCCTTGCAGTTCCTTATGAAGCCATATTTTTTTATATTGGTCTGTTCAATCAGGTAAAAGTAAAAAGTTATACCTCGTGAGGATTCATTTTGTCTTCTGCAATTGGTCCTAAATGAAAATTTGAGCTGAGAATCATGGCCCAGATGAAGAGGACAAGGAGGACACAAAAAGAAAGACAGAAGAAATGTGGTAATGTGTAGGAAATGAGCCCAGTTAACTTCAAACCAGAGTCCTTGATGTTTGAATATCATCTTTCCTTACAACCCCTTGCTACTGGCTCCCATCCTTATTTCACTCTCCCTGCTTTGCTTTGGTTTGAAGTCCCTAAAATAAACAAAAGTAAGTGGAGGTGACTGGAGATGAATACAATGTGGAAAGCATTGATGGTAAACCTGGTGCCTTCACTTGCTATTTGGATGGAGGCCTTGCCAGTACTACCACTGGCAATAAAGTCTTTGGTGCCCTGTGGATGGAGGCTTGTCTATTCCTCACAGTGCTAAACGATTCCCTGGTTATGATTCTGAGAGCACGGAGTTCATTGCAGAAGTACATCGGAAGCACATCATGGGTCAGAATGTCACAGATTATATGTGTTACCTAATGGAAAAAGATGAAGATTCCTTTTTTTTGGGGGGGGGCCAGTTCTGGACTCAGGGCCTGAGGGCTTCTCTTTGCTCAAGGTTAGCACTCTGCCACTTGAGCCACAGCGCCACTTCTGGCCGTTTTCTGTATATGTGGTGCTGGGGAATCGAACCCAGGGCTTCATGTATAGGAGGCAAGCACTCTAGCCACTAGGCCATATCCCCAGCCCCATGGTGAAGATTCTTATAAGAAGCAGTTCTCTCAGTACATAAAGAACAACATAACTCCAGACATGATGGAGGAGATGTACAAGAAGGCACACGCTGCTATCTGAGAGAATCCAGTCTATGTCAAGAAGCCCCAGAAAGAGGTGAAGAAGAAGAGGTGGAATTGTCCCAAAATATCCCTTGCACAGAAGAAAGATCGGGTGGCTCAAAAGAAGGCAAGCTTCCTCAGAGCTCAGGAACTGACTGCTGAGAGTTAAAACAATTTTTTTTATGAAGATTTTTTTTCAGAAAGACAATAAACTTATTGACAAGCAGCTAAGAAGTGAACAAAAGTAACCCAATACAAAGATTGTATTTATTTTTAAAATATTAAACTTAATGCTTAAAAGTAAATAATAAATCTGCATTATATTCACTTCCTAGGTCAGCTAGAGGAGAATATGGCAAACAAACACTTTGGGAATTTATTTTCTCATTACTCTGGAGTGATAAGTCTAAGAGCAAAGTGTGAGCAGAGGCTGGCTCTCTCTGAAGAGATTAAAGAAGGGTAAATGATAGGCTGCTCCTCAGTGGTTTTTGGATCACCTTCAGCCTAGTTTCACCTGCCATACCCCCATTTCAGCCTTTATATCCACCTGTTCTTCCGATATATAGCTCTTTGTTCAAACTTCCCCATTACAGGGGTATGCATGGTGTTAGACTACAAGTCCATATTCCTCCACTATGTGACCTCTCCCTACTTTAATGAGATCTGTAGTGAATTTATTGACTTATTCATTCATTTATTATTATTTTTGCCAGCTCTGTGGCTTGAACTCAGGATCAGGGCACTGTTCCTGAGCTCCGGTTGCTCAAGGCTAGCACTCTACCACTTGAGCCACATTCCCAGCCTGAGAGTTTATGTTCAAATAAGATCATATTCTGCAGCCTGGTGGTTGAGGGCCTACAGGTGAATTTTGGGAGAACACAATTCAACCCATGACAACTTATATACTAGAAAATGATTGCCAACTACTCGATTAAACCTGCTAGGACTCATCGCCAGAATGAAGTCAAACTTCATTGCTGAGTTTACTGGTAAGTTGTGCTGTTCATGCTGTTGTGACTTGTCCTTTTTTTTGTCATTATTGTTACTAAAATGAATCCAATTACCCACATATCATATTTCAGTGACATTAAAATAAAATAGTTAATACTATGAAAACACACCTTCCTTATCTCTTTTACTTTCTTTCTATTTCATTAGTTATATGGCCTTCTCTCTATAACATCTGACTTTTCTTTCCATCAGTCTCATGTTCTGGTGATTTGAAAATAAAATCCTTGTATTATTGATAAAAAAACTGGGAATTTTCACTGAAATGGTTCCAATTTTATGATGTATTTCCTTACGAATGTACAAATTAGGACAAAATATCCCTTCTTAAGTGATTAATTCCATGATGTCATTGATCATAGCAAATAGACTTCCTTCCTTTGAAGTATTTTACGTCCACAATAGATTCATTTTACTTTGTGATGTAAACCAAGAGATTTTGTAGACTCTTTGTTCTTAATGGATTCTGGTTGCCAATCTTTCATTTGCTGTGAAATAGCACAGAAATAATTGCAACCCTTATCTGGTTGTGGGATCAGTATTTTATATGACATCTGAATTTGAAATCAATATACTATTGATGCTTTGTAATGTAATGGTTTGTAAAGATCCTACAGTGGGAGGTTAAATGTAAAATTCATTGATGATGACAATGAAGTGGAGTCACTATTTATTAAAGTGGTCAAAGCAATACAAAGGCAATTCACTTAAAAAAAAAACAAAACTCTTTGTTGTGGCCAGTAGTACTTTTCTGTGTGTGTCATTATGAATGGTAAAGGCAGAAGGTACTTTAGAATGACCAAGGCTGCTCTGCTTGTATTCCAGATAAATGTACCACCCTTGACCAGTTGGTCATGATTTAAAAAAAAAAAACAAAAAACTTACCTTGGCAGCGGACCAATGAACCCATGACCAACTCAGCGTAAGACACAGGGCACTGCTCTTGCTTGGACTGCCAGCTTACTCTTGAGACCAACACTAGCTAGGGAAGCATTTTCATTTGTACAGAACCTTTTATCTAAGGAAGCTGAGAGTTACAAAGCTTTTAGAAAAGTTACAAAAAATGTGAAGGATGCTGTCTGTACTTTTAAAGAATATAAGATATTCATCTTTTGTCTCTAATTCTTGGTAACTATTTAATATATCAAAGTGCACACTCTCTATTTAATAAGGATCCTCTGCTGAAACAGATAGTTACTATAACTGAAATCTCAGATACTACACGTGTTCAATACATCTTACTCTTGTGTGTCTCAGATTATAAATTGTGATATCCAATTCCTTCAAAACCTGGATAAGGACAAAATAGAATGTCATGCATTAGAGTATATCATATCTAATATTTTTATACATGAAGAAATGAAGAGAGAATCATCAAAAAATTAAAAAGAGAGATCACTTGTTTCTATATCTTAGAATTCATCTCTATATCTATCTATCTATCTATCTATCTATCTATCTATCTATCTATCTATCTATCTAAAGAGGAACATAGGCATGGTTCCTTTGTGTTTCTTTCCTGAGTATCCTTTTAAAAAACAAATCTCATTGTGTGTGAGGATGTAGAATCCTGTATTATTTATAATAACCCAATATATTCTAGATCTATGCTGTGGGAATCATATCTAATAAATGTAATACCTTTTCAATATGTGTTCCCTCTCTCAAATTTTCCAGGCCCTGGGAAAATAGGTATACTTGCATCATTTGGGGAAATTAATATAAGTTAATTACATCCTGAGCACTTCCTGTGGCAGAGGCAAGATCCCAGGCCACCATTCTTGCTTAGTTTCTGCTCTAGTATGAGGCTTGAAGATGCGAGAATCCAGGCTCAGGGCAGCAGGCTTGGGAAGTTAAGAACAAGCTTGGCTGGTTCCCCAGCACTTAGCTCTTTGGATTTTATATCAACTCATTACTCCTCCTCGGAGGCTAGCCTGTACTTACCAAATTCTCATCTTTCTAATATGGCTTTCTTCTTTTTACTTTTACTATGGGGAATCTCTGGTTCCTATCCAGTGATACGAAGAATCCAGCAACTGCCAGCTTTGCTTTCAGTTAAACTGAAGCAAATTGGACTCCTTCCTACCAAACTTACACCCCTCCCCCAAAGTAAAGCAAAAAGAAGCCAGGCCTGTATTCCCTAGATCCCCTAGAAACCAGGCAAGTTGTGTGGCCTTGGCCACCTCATTCAGTCTTTCTGAACATTCGTTTCCTTTCTTAAAAATATCATCACCTTAGCAACGATTCTCCAAACTAAAAATCAGGACATAAACTGGTCCAGAGTGAAAGCATGGTGATGGTGGCTACTCTTCATGGCGCAGCCCTTGAGAAACTTCCTTTGGTACCTCTCAACAAGCCCAGGGAACGCCTGCAGGGCCTCAGCACCACACTGTGGGATTGTTTCTTAGGAAAGCACTCACCTTTGCTCGTTTCCATTTGTTCTTGAGCCATACAAATGAAGAGCAGGAAACATTTTATCCATTCTCATTACATATTCCCTGGAGAGTGATATTGTGTCAGGCTTCACCCAGTAAGTCACTAGAGCTCAATGATTAGTAGAGCTCAAATGTATGTAGGATGGATGAAGGAATACGTGCAGTTACTTTTTAACTGAATTTGTCAATCCTGAAACTCAAAACAGACCTCCTTCCTGCTGTCTTTGGTTTCCATGTTCCAGACTATACCACATTGGACAAGAGCTGTGGGTAGCCTCATTTCACAGGCAATGCAATTACAGTGTCTTGCAGCTTGCCTTGACTACATAGGAAGACGTTTTCAAGCTTAGACTTTTTCCAAGGCAATCTGGCTTTAGAAAGGGCGTCTTTAATTCCTAAGCTGCACTGGTGCTTTTGTGGAGAAAAAATGTCTTTTGAGAGGTCCTGTGAAAATGATGATTTATATCACAGGGAAGTCTATAAGCACACTAGGAATGAATGCATTTATATTCCCATTTCTTTATCTGAAGCCCATAAATACAGAAATAAACTCGGATACTAGGACAAATGAGCAACGCATTAAACGTGCTTCTACATTAAAAGCTTAAGAGAGTTTTCACATAATCTGTCTTATTGTCCAGGCTTAAATCAAGAAAACTAGATCAACAGAAGCAAAACTAAACTGCCTCTCATCCTTCAGGGGTGAAAGAAATTGATGTATTTCATCATTTAATCAGCAGGAAAAATAAATGTTTTAAGGGTAGTTCCTCAAGTGTGTATGTGAAGGCTAAGTAGAAATTATATAGTGACAGAAAACAGCTAACAGATTCTATCAGAGAGGGCAATTTTTTAATGTGCCAGTTGGATAATTTAATAATTGAAAGGTAAAGAATAAGCTCCCTGTTTATAACAGACAAATATATGTTGTGACATGTAGCTATGAATTTCAGTAATCACTCATAACATGTGCAGGGAAGGCTGAATTTTTCCTAGGAGCTACCTGATACTTCCTTCTTTGGTCTCTGATAGACATCTAGGGGGATATATTTCTTTCCTATTGAAAAGGTGAATCTAAGTTTTATTGAGGGAAGAGAGAATGCCTAGTGAAGTTTACATAAATACATGTGGAATTAAGACGTTAATGTGTAGGTTAAGCCTTACAAAACTATTAATGCTTGGCCTAATTTAGTTTATGGAAATGAATACCCCCTCCTCCCAAAAAAAGCAGTCTGTGATTTTACATTACCAATATTACCCTGAAATGTATTATCTTAATTACTAGGCTGTTTTGTTGCTTTACTTAGAAGGAAGAACAGGATTTCAGAATTCCAAGTTTCTCAGACTCATTTTGGTTTTTCTGATTCATCCTTTCTTCCCTCTCTTTTCATTTCCCTTAGAGCAATGTAACCATGAGATCAACATGATTCTGGAAAATATTGGGACATCTATTGGTCTACATTCAGGTAGTCTCTTTAGTGTACTACATAATTCCCATATTTGAAAGATAAAAGCTAAATTTATGCTGTCGTGTTTTCTGGTTTTACCCACTGATATGACTGACAAATCAGAGAAGCCCCTGAAAAAATCTATTATAGCTCATAATTATAGAAATTTACACAGATCCTGTGCCTTGATAATTTCAACATTATCACCATTTTAAAATATTTTGACTTTAAATATTGCTCTAATGAGTATTTTGTTATCTCACAAAATTTCTATTTGCCCTAAGATTCTTAGTTTTTAATTTACAGCTAGAATCTCCTAAAATTAATCTCTCTTAGAAATGGTTCCTGTTATATACTGTTTGATTATTTGTTCGAATAAATTTTTAAAAGGCACAAAAAGGGCCTAATTTCTTGAAACAAATTGAACAAACTATGCTTTTATAAGCTTACTTTTTGTTGATTAAAAAAATGCAAGGAAATTGAATAGAGCTGTAGAAAAATAGGATCTTGTGTTGCTGGATTAATAAATGTTCCCACAAGGTGGCAGTATTGATTCACCTTCTCATACAATTTGGACAAATTTTTATTTTCTTGAAAGCAGTTAAGTCTGTGAGTACTCCCCCCACCTCCTTTTTTTAATCTAATGAAAATTCCTGCATAGGAAAAAGCTGATTTGGGCAATTCTGAACTTGAAAAATGGGTGCTTCTTGCTATTAGAAACCTTATAAATAAGCCTGAACCAAATAGGTTAGTGCTTTTGGCATACAAACAAGAAGGTTGATGACATATGTAACTTCCATCTTGATTCAATAGGTTTAGAAGCAAAGTATTTTATTTTTATCTATTGCTCTGTGTTCAGGGATTGTTTTAAAAGGGACTGCAGCCACTGAAATCTTTTCTTCCTATTATTTGCTTTCTCTTGTAGTCAGAGACTCCAGCATGCCCAAATACAGTGACTTTGAGGTCTATATTGAAGAGACATGAGGCTAAGAGGCTGAGTGGCCTGCATATTCTCCTTGAGAGTTCCAAGAATGCAAGGCTTTGCCCACCTGGGCCATTTCTCAGGCTTTTGTTTATAGCGACCTTGAAGGATAAAGTAATACCTCCTCTGGCAAAGAACTGGCTGGCTTTTAGCTAAATGCAAGCTCAGAACTCCTCCTCTGTTAATGCAAGCATCAATTATGGGTCCTTGACAAACTCCTTTGGGGACTTAAAGGGTCTTAGGAAATTTTTACAAATGATCAAGAAGCCCTACCTATTACATTTGCCACGAGTAATAAAAATCTTTGGTTTCTGAGCCAGAAATCTTTTTTTTTTCCTTTCAATATCAATGAAGTCATTAATTTTGTATAATGCACATTTATTTATTTTTAACAATAAATCCTTTTCTCTGTGGTCTTTACAAAAGAATACATTTGGCTTTGTAATAAACCTAAAAATCGCTTAGTGGAGCTGAGTTTTCTAATAAGATACAGAAGGACTTGCAAGATCTCAAAGTAGTAAGCTGCTCATTCTCAGATTTAACCATTCGAGAGACAGAACTCCCCATATGTTAATAGCTTGTTGCAAATTTAAATAACAGCTTTTTTTGTTTTAGAAACTTCTTTTTTTTTCTTCCTTTATTGTCAAAGTGAAGTACAGAGGAGTTACAGTTTCATCTGTAAGGCAGTGAGTACATTTCTTGTTCAACTTGTTACCTCCTCCCTCTTTTTTCCCCACCTCCCCGCTCCCCTTTCCCTCTAGCATCCATGAGTTGTACAGTTGGTTTACACCAAATGGTTTTGTAAGTGTTGCTTTTGGAATCATTTGTGTTTTTATTCATTGTCTCTAAATTTTGGTATTCCCTTTTCCTCCCCCAATTCTAATACACGTATATACAGTATTCAGGGTACTAAGATGAGATACAGTGATAACGGGGGTACAACCACAGGAAGGGAATATGAGAGAAACAACAACAAAAAAAAGATATGGTTTCACAAGGCATGTTGAAAATAATTACAACAATGATGCAACACTTGTTTCCATAACATGGAGTTCATTTCACTTTGCTAAAATATGGAACCCACCCAGATGCCCCTCAATAGACGAGTGGATCAGGAAAATGTGGTACATATACACAATGGAATTCTCTGCCTCTATCAGAAAGAATGACGTTGCCCCATTTGTAAGGAAATGGAAGGACTTGGAAACTTCTTGATGTGTCTAATTCTGTTATCACAGTTCTTTTCCCCAAGAGACTTAGTTTTGGCTTCCAAACCTACCTGGATTGAGTACTTTGTCTGACAGTCTGAGTGGCTCCTGTGAGTTCAACCATTTCTTTGTTGGTTCTGAATTCTTTTCCAATGGTGTTGATTCCCTACTTGTTCCATGCTAATATTTTGATTATCTTTAAAAATACAATCCTCAAATAGAGCAAAGCTACATAATATTTTAGAAGTGATTGGATTCTTTTAGACTCCAATGACTTGTATCCCATTCTATTTGTTTCCTTATGATCAAATTGGCAAAGTCAATATATTCCTCCTCATCATGGAATAATAGATGAGCACAGTCTAGTAGTTGGTATGGTCTTAAACACATTACATGAAAGAATGGAATGAATGACTTGTACCATAGTTCCGAGTCTTAGACTTGTAAATATGTGACCTAACATTTATGTTTTATAAAGTGTTCCTTATTCTTTTAAGTTATGTTGAGAAGTTGAGCAAGGCAAAGATTATTTTTACATAAAACAAAGCAAAAAAAATCCCTCCACTCCCCCACCCCCACATATCCTATGCCATTTGTGTGAGTGACCTTGCATGAATTATCATTCTCTCTACTTTGATATGATGTGCAAACTGGAAAATTAAAGGCACCGACATCTTAGAATTTTTATGATATAAAAGTATGAAACTGGGGCTGGGGATATGGCCTAGTGGCAAGAGCGCTTGCCTCGTATACATAAAGCCCTCCATTTGATTCCCCAGCACCACATATACAGAAAATGGCCAGAAGTGACGCTGTGGCTCAAGTGGCAGAGTGCTAGCCTTGAGGAAAAAGAAGCCAGGGGGGCTGGGGATATGGCCTAGTGGCAAGAGTGCCTGCCTCAGATACACGAGGCCCTAGGTTTGATTCCCCAGCACCACATATACAGAAAACGGCCAGAAGCGGCGCTGTGGCTCAAGTGGCAGAGTGCTAGCCTTGAGCAAAAAGAAGCCAGGGACAGTGCTCAGGCCCTGAGTCCAAGGCCCAGGACTGGCAAAAAAAAAAAAAAAAAAAGGTATGAACCTGTGCAGAACAGGTTTGGTGCTATTTGGGTGTTGGTTGCATTGTCTTAAGTGAAAGCAAACAATACGTGATGTTCAACTCAAGGTCACAGATTAAGGTCAAGAGTAGATTGCCAATGAGCAGTGAGAAGGCAGGCAGCTGATCAGGGCTTTGCAGAGCTGCTGTCCCTTTAGGAAATTTGTGTAGTGGAGGGGCCAAAAGATTTTATGCTGAAAGCTGGGCACCAGTAGCTCACAACTTTAATCCTAGCTACTCAGGAGGATGAGATCTGAGGATTTGGGGTTGGAAGCCAGCCTAGGGAGAAACATCCCCATTAGGCTGTTCTCTACAATTAGCCAGGCAACAACTGGAAGTAGCACTGTGGCTCAAAGTCATAGAGTACTACCCTTTACAAAAGAGATTCGGGACATCACCCAACAACAACAAAACCAAGAAAGGGTCTATGCAGAGATACATGAAAGACTCTCATTAAGAAATATATTTTCTTCACTAAAATTAATTAGTGCAACATATGTCAGTGTTCTGTGAAGCTACTAAACAGGGCACATTTGTCAAAAAGAAGTGACAAAAATAGTCCCACTCAGAAATGGCACAGATATAAAAAGGGAAGTTCTCCCTAACACTCTGAATTGTTACATAATATCTCACAGTTTGTAAAAACAACTTTACATACATCATCTCAAAACAACAAACATCAACATGAAAGCTAAGCAATGAGCTCCTTAAAGGTAAGCTCTCCTCCTTTACATTTTTTTCTCCGTCACTTATTTTTAACCTCTTTTTAAAATAGTTTTTCTCAAATCTAAATTTTTCTTTTACCTTTCTTCTCTTTATATTTCTCTTTTTAAAAATTATCTTTAAGTAGTTTTACAAAGAAACTGCCATTTAATAAAGCAGTTTATGAATGCAATGCATATTGATCAATGTCACCCCTTTCATTGTTCTCACCCATCTCTCTCTTACCCAAGCCAACTTTGTTCTTCATTTTGTAGGATGTATATTATTTTATAGGAATTAGAATTGAATGTGTTACAGAATCAATTTTATTTCTATTAGTCAAATAGGTAAATAGAGCAATAAGAAAACAATCTCTTTTTTAAACAAAATCTCAGGAAAACATACTGTGTATCAGTGTAGCACAACAAAGACTGGTGAAAAGAATGAAGATTTCATAAATATGGAAATCTAACTCCTAGGGAGGGAATAACTGAAGTAAATGCATAAAACTGGCTTTTCTTTTTATTAAGCAAATTTATAAATTTAATGTAGTGTCAATGTAAACTATGAACAGTGCCATGTTTCTTTGTGTTTCAATTCAACACTGTTTAAAGGTGGTAAATTTATTTTGGATGGGTCAGTGTGCAGATACTTACTTGGAACCTGTTATTTCACAAACACTCTATTAAGTACTGTCAAGTAGCCATGGAAAAGGCAGGGAACTTCCACTTAACAAAGTCAGACTAAAGGCTAACAAGCAAACCAAAATCAGAGACATGGCACTGGTATACCGAAGGCACAGAAAAAGAAATAATAAACATATTATTTACGAAACAATATAATGGATACATTTTTCCAAAGGGGAAAATATACAAATGGTAAACTTAAAAAATCAGTTTGTAATAAGGTATTAGGAAACTTGGTAGTATAACATTTGCCTATTGGACTGATGGAACCTCCAACTAAAAGAAGAGGCACTCAATTGGTCTGAATACCCTAGAAAGCTGATTCAATTTTTTACCTAGTCAAATGTTGGTCAGAGTTTGTACACAATGAGAATAATAGAGAGCCGTACAATAAGTGTGATATTAAGATCAGAGTTCTTTGTGCTTGCGACCCTTAACTTTGAGTGAAATACTCTATTTTGTTGATAACATGATAAGGATTTGTTTTGGATCTCAACTAACTTTAGTATTAATATCTAAGTATTTTGTAATTGTCAACATTTTCTAATAAAGCTTTTCCTTTGTTTATTTCAGGATGAAAAAATCTTAGATTTATCTTTTCTCATGTCTAACTTGCCTTGGATTTAAAATGCACTGTTATTGGTATATAAAGAATAAATAAAAGCAAGGCCTTGCCTTGTGCTTTACTACTTTTCATCTATCCTGTTCTCCTTTCTTCTTACTTGTTCTCTATTTTCTCTCCAGCTAAGATCTTTTTTGTAACACCTTGCTTTTTGAATATTTCTTATTAGTGCCCACTCTCTGAAAGCAATGGGGGAACACACACACATACACACACACACACTCACACACACACACAC
Organism: Perognathus longimembris pacificus; assembly: GCF_023159225.1. NCBI lineage: Eukaryota > Metazoa > Chordata > Mammalia > Rodentia > Heteromyidae > Perognathus > Perognathus longimembris. Next base: position 39,181,756 of record NC_063176.1, read on the forward strand.
ACACACCACATAATTTTTCAGCAGCTATTATAGGCTTACAAAAACTACAAGCACACGTGTGCATACACACACACACACACATACCCACACAGATGAACACACCCTATCACCACCAGTAAGGAGGTATTTTGATGAAAACAAAAATACCTTTAACTGCATTTAGAAGAACAATTTTGGAAATTGAAATTTGCCAATTTTGGAAAAAGAGAGTTTTCATTCAGGCAGTTATTTCAGAGAAACTTTTCTATTTAGGGAATATAATCTTACGAAATCAATTATCCTCCATCTACTTCACATTCTTTTAAATATTAATTTATTTTTATTGTAGAATTGATATTGAGTTTCAGTTTCCTGAATCAGGCAATGAGCCCAATTCTTTTTGTTTCTCCTTCCTTCACACTCCCCCAGTTTTTCCCTTCCATCCTCACCCATAAGATGTACAGTTCATTTTCCACATAGGGTCTAGTGACTACCAACGTTGTGTTTGTTCACCTTTTTTCCATCTTTCCTGTTCCCTCTTACCCTCCCAAATACAAACAAACAGACAAGACAAGGAAAAGAAAACAAAAACAATAACAATGGGAACTGAAAATGTCTTTTCTTGGATCTCAGTTCATAAAATATTATTTTATATGATGATATGTGCATAATTATTGAGCCTTTGCCAACCACTCCTATACCTATCCTCCTTTGGATTCGGTGTGTGAGTGTCTAGAGACTTATATAACTTATCATGCTCTAGAAAATACATATACATATGTGTCTGTATTAAACAAATAAACACACTGAGTATCTATAACTATATGTATCATATATCTCCCAACATATCACATATATAGATACATCATACATATCTATATATGTTATCTATATGTATATATATATATAATTCAGTGTGTTTACTTATTTCATTATAGGCACATTCTAGTTACTACAAATAAGGGAAACCATGTTTCTTTGGCTCTGGCTTGCTTCACTTAATATATTTTTTTCAAAGTCTCTCTATTTCCTTACAAATGGTACAATATCATGTAAGTGGAAGTTCATTCATCCTCTGAGAGACAATTCCATATCTTGGTTATGGCAAACAGTGCTGCAATGAACATGACTGTGCTGGTGGCTTTAATATAGCCTGGTTTGTGGCAATTGGACAAATGCCTATACAATCTGTATGTTAAGTCTTTTGGAAACCTCCATATTATTTTCCAGAGTGGTTGAACAAGTTTATATTCCCACCAATAGTGTTCCAAAAGAGTTCTCTTTTGGTTGCATCCCCTGCCAGCATTTGATATTGTTTATTTTCTTGATAATGGCCATTCTAAGTGAAGTGAGGTAGAATGTCAATGATGTTTCATTGGCCTTTCATTTGTGTTATGTTGAACACTTCTTCATGTGTCTATTGGCCATTCTTCTTCCTCTGAGAAGTCTCTCAGTCTTTAGCCCATTTATTGATTGGTTTGTTGAGTTTTTGAAAGTTTACCTTTTGGAGGTTTAATTTTTTAGCTCTATGTGTATTTTAGATATAAGACCTTTGATGCATAGCTAGTAAAGATATTCTCCCATTTTGTGTGCTTTCACATTCTTAATAAAAAAATGGAGTATCCAAGAAAATCAAGGTCTACAAATATAAAGACATTTCAAAATTAATGAGTAACGTTGAAAATATTCTGATAAAAAGTCTCTGATCTGACAGGCTGAGGGCCCATGCTGCCTGGAGCTTTTGAAATTCTCTTAACAAATAGTTCTCTCTGGCTTCTCACACACTTAGTTTTTTACTGTCCTTTTTATGTCTTTTAAAAATAATATATCCTTTTGGTTAGATTTTTCTGTGCTTTTCTGAGGGAAAATGAATGAGCAAGATCACACTTCTTCCACCCATGTTATTCTCATATTAATTACCTGCTAATATTTGGCAATATCAGTACAGAAAATTTATCATATTTTAGCAATAAACCACATGAGAGTTATTTGTGAATTTCTCTGTAGTTTTCGCCTCCTTTTCTATAAAATAGATATAGCCAAAACACCTGTTCTTCCTTCCTCAAGATTTGGATGAGAATCAAATGATATAATGAATGTGACTGCTTTTTACATAGATGAATGGTATGAATGCTAAATGTATACAACATCCCTGCAAAAGGGGTTTGAAGAAATGTACATGTTGACTTCAACAATTTCTATACCGATATCACAATCACTTCACTTTCTCATGCTTTCAAATTTGATTATCATGAAGAAACAAATGGTTGCTGCACCAGAGATTGTTGACTTGAAAAAAGGTTGAAATGGGTGAAATGGATCAAGGCCCATTGCATTCACAAACTGGTTTGTTGAATGGCAATACTTCTGTATACCTACTTAAAGATAATATTAAAGTAAATTATTAAACTCTAATCTGCCAAGATTTTGGATCTGGTAATCTCAGACAGTCAAAGGCTCGCTATTGTTTATCTGTTCCCTATACAATGATGATTCTAATAAAGGCCATCTGGAAGTCCAAATTCACCCAACACTATTCAAGTGTTGGTCTATGAAAATCCCTGTCAATGTTGTGCTAGAAGTTGTGCTTTGAAATCAATGGACACTACTTCTTTCTACCTAGATGATTCTGGAAGACTCTTGAGATTTGATGTCATTATTAGTTTCCTAGCATTACCACTACAAATTTCTACAAATGCTCAGACTTCAAGCCACACATTCAACCAGAATTTCATAGGTACACAAAGACTTTCTACAGTTGATCTTGGAGTTAGAATTTTACCTCTCTCCAGTTTCAAATCTCAAGGATAGCTTTTCTTGGTTAGAGATTTAAATGGAGTTCAGGTAAATGGTAAAAAAAAAAATCACATATTCTCAAACCATTGTTTTCTTTTGCGTGCTCTGATTAGTTTTCTGCTGAGCTAATAAATGTACATGTTCATTTATTCTACCTTCCTTTTCATGAAGTTATTTTTTACTAATATTTCGTATCTTTTTATGAGTCTTTGTTGTTTCCAATTTGCCCCTCATCAGAAAGTCCCCCATTTCCCTTCTGAGGTTCATCTGTTTTTCTTACTGAGAGCAGTAGGCACAATGGTTTCCTTGCAGACTGACAAGCCGATTGGTCTCTGAAGTCTTTTAGTATTACAAGAGTAAGTAGCAATGATGAAATGACCGAAAATGTGATTGATTTTGTGGCTTCCAGAACTCATCCACTCTCCCAGAGTACCCTGTCTTATCATTACCCGCACTTGTCACTTCTGCCCTGAAAGGAATCTAAGTAGCAACACAAAACAAAAACAAAAAATCAGTGTCATTTAATTCATATCTTTACTGAAGACTTAAAGAATATTTAGCCATTATTCTCCCATTTTTTTCCATCCTTGAATATTAGCTTTGTCAACTGGATCTGATACATTAGAACTGAATATGATACCTGCATTTCTAGCAAGACAACACAGAAATAATGCAAAAGATTGACTAGTTTCTTTATGCTGAATGTAAGGAGATAAGCTAACTTTCCCTGAGTTGCCAAGGGCAACTTGATTGCACGCAAAATTAGGAGCTACTCAGAGAAAATAACGTCTAGACATATTCTTCCATTTCATCTCAGGGAAACATTCACCTAATATCTGTTATCGCTTGCTGTCAAAACATGGCTGATGAAGTCTGCCTGTCCCTGCAATCCCCTATCTGAGCCCTGTGAAGAAGTGGGCATGATAGAAGTGATAATATTTCCATGTAGCAGGAAACTTCATTTCAGCATAGAATCCTCAAGTAGCACTAATGCATTTGACTTCTTTTTTTTTTCTTTCATATTTGAAAGGGTTGACATATGTTCAGGTTATGCCTCCACTTATTTCCTGAGAAATGTCACCCTGTTGAAGAGTGCCTTTTCTCCCTCTCCTGGCTGTACCTGTTATGAATTCAACTCCTCATGTGTGAAGTTACAACTGTGACTCTTCTTAATAATAGATGGTAATTTATGTCATTTATTTATTCTCCCCACTTAACTATGATTCTTTTTTGAATATGAATATTAATGTGTGTAAGTGTGAAAGTCAAAGAGAAATAAATTTGTCAGAGTTGGAAATGGTGAAGCTTCCAGGAAAGATCTCTGAGGAAGGCAAATCTGGGGAGTGGCACTGTCTCAGCCTTTGACATGAGGTCTAGAATCACGTATAGTGAGTATCATCATTATAGCTCACTATAGGATCTCATGAAACAGTGATATATATATGTATATTTAAATATATATACACACACAAATGCACTCACACATACATATATGTGTATATATGTACACATACACAAATAGGGTTGTGTGTGTGTGTGTTTGTTTGTGTGTGTGTACATGTATCTGATGGGCTAATTTTTCATGTTGTATTTCTGGAATGAAGAGCCAAGAACTTAGTTTTTCAGATAATATCTTTCTATCTAGGATCTTCTTGTATTAATATATTTGCCAACCTTTATCACACACATATTTCCAGCTTAACTTTCTGCTTATTTTCAAGTTGTGATGACACTAAATGATAGCTTTCTTTGTCCTAGCTCTGTCTCATGTGCCCACAGTACCCATCTGTTTCATTCTCCATTGCTAGAGAACTACCTTAATTGACTATCTAAAGATCCTGAGGGCTTTGCCTCTTGACCTCTCATACTCACAAAACCATATGACATTCAGAATGCCCAATGTATTAGCATATCCTCTGTACCTTTTAGCCTGGACTGTAGCATGACCTAATTGATGGTACAGTTGTGGTAGCACGTAGGGGATATACCTGGACTTTGTATTTTCTTTCTTAGTATTTGGGACAAATGGAAATGATGTGATAACACAGAAATTGTGCAGTTTTGTGGTTAAAAGAAGCAATTTAAAATAGTCTTTTTTGATATATTTTTGGGGTTTTTTTCTTATTTATTGTCAAAGTGATGTACAGAGAGGTTACAGTTTCATATGTTAGGCATTGGATACATTTCTTGTACTGTTTGTTACTCCCTCCCTCATTCCCCCTTCCCCTCCCCGTTACCCTCTCCCCCCATGAGTTGTTCAGTTGGTTTACACCAAATGGTCTTGCAAGTATTGCTTTTGGAGTCATTTGTCTTTTTATCCTTCGTCTTTAATAATGTTCTCAATAAGGTGGTTTGAAGCCAGAGTGGGCAGAAACAGCTGTGAGACTCATCTCCAATGAAGCACCCAAAAATACAGAAGTGAAGCTGTGGCTCAAGTGGGACAGCACAAGCCTTAAGCAAAAAAGCTTAGGGACAGCACTTAGGCACCGATGGACAAACCTTACTACAAGCTCCCTCCATTCCCCCCAAAAGAGGATTGCTCTTATGGGAGATTTATTGTCTCCATTTTTTTCACATGTAGAACTGTATGAAAAAAAATCAGGTCAGGATTGGGAGAAGATGGCGGAGGAGCAACAGTGCCCTAGCTGAGCTTCCTCCAACAGCGCAGTTTTCCCACCCCAGAGAAACTTTTACCACTAGATAGACAGCTCAAATAAGCTCTAACAGTACAGGGATTCCGGCCAGGAAGGAAAAATCAACTTAGCTGGTCTGAAAACACAGATTCGAGCTCCAGGCGGAGTCCCAACGCCGCACTAGTGCGGGCGCTGGCACCGGGCTGCGCACCCTGCGCAGCTCAATGGAGACCAGGGAGAAATTCTTCAGATGGCAGCTTACATACAGATCACAGGCTGAGCACGGACGGGCTGAAATCGCAGAGACAGGGTGAGTACTCCCACGAAAGACAGTCTCACTCGTGCCCAAAGAGCAGACCCTCCCCCGACCATGAGAGCAAAGCGCCATCTTTTTTTTTTTTTTTTTTTTTTTTTTGCCAGTCCTTGGCCTTGGACTCAGGGCCTAAGCACTGTCCCTGGCTTCTTTTTGCTCAAGGCTAGCACTCTGCCACTTGAGCCACAGCGCCACTTCTGGCCATTTTCTGTATATGTGGTGGTGCTAGGGAATCGAACCCAGGGCCTCATGTATATGAGGCAGGCACTCTTGCCCCTAGGCCATATCCCCAGCCTGCAAAGCACCATCTTTGACACTGGCAAAGTGTCAGACCAGACTGGAGCTAAAGCCCGCCTGGGAAAAGCGAGGACAAAGCGGCCATCTTTGAGAAGGGCAAGAGGGACCAATTACTGAGAGCTAACACAAACCAGGAGAACGCCCCTGCCCAGGTGGGAGGCTTGTCTTGGGCTTTGGCCAGGCTAGAGGTGCCCACCCTGCTCGCTGGAATTCCTAAATTAAAATCAAAAGCAGCGAGCAGCTATTGGCGGCATGGAACTGCCAAACGGGAGAACAGACTTCCCGAGACAGATAAACGGTCCCATTTAGAAGCCCAATTCCAAGCCTGAAACAGAGCTGAATACCCAGTTCTGCCCAGAAGGCCGCCCCGCCCAGGAGGGTTGGACCCCCCCAAGGCGAGTGACTCTCAGCCTGGTAAACAAGGCCAGAGGCGCCCCGCCCTGCTGAGTCCACAGCCTATTCAAAGCCAGGCGTTAAAGGCAGCGGCCCCACAGCAGATGGGCAGAGCCATGGCTCCCAAGACAGCTCAAGCCCCCACGGACAGTGCACGCCCAAGTCCTTCCTGCAAGCTGTGGGAACCACAGAGACTCAGGATTGCCCCAACAGGGGAGGAGGGTCAGAATAGACCCACCCCCTGCAAAATGAAGGCACATCAAACCAGCCAATTGGCAGAATAGACTGCAGACCATCACAAGGAAACCAGAGACTGCAGAAAGCCCATCCAAACAAGGAAGACTTTTTTTTTTGTCTCAAAAGATTTTTAAGCTTTCATTTTTATTTTTTTCTTATATTCTCATTTCTGAAACATCATTGGTTTGTTTTTGTTTCCCATTTTCACCTGTTGCTTCTATCTTTTTTTTTGTCTTTTTTTTTTGTTGTTGTAGTTGATCTTTTTTCTTTTTCTGTTTTTTTCTGTTTTTCCTTTTTATTTTATATTTTTAAATAACTTTTCTCAGTTATGTGCATTGGTCTTCCAGTATTCTCTCTTTATTTCTCTCTATGTATTCTCTTTCTTTAAAAATTACTTTCCTATGAATAACATCTCCACTCTTTACTGCTAACTCTCCACTGTCTATCATTTTAACCTTGTTCTTTCTACTGATTCTACTCTCCTTCACATTTCCACGCCACTGAAACTAAACCAAAATCATCACCCCCCCCATACATTTTACTCTAGTTTCTTTATTACCTCTAACTTACCCTCCTGACTTACTACTAGGTCCTCCAGATCCCATTGATGCCTGGTTATTGGATAGAGGGTATCCCCGCTTAATTCGAGTGAAACAAAGGGGTTCATAGAGAAAGCCAGTCCAAAAGGAACTTAATATAAGAATAAGAATTTCTCATAGGGTTGTAACAGCAAATAAGTAACTCCTGAATACAGGGCTCAGGATTGGTTGTTATATTGAAATTGTATTCTTTAGGAACAACAAATCTAATGTTATACACAGGTATAAAAGGTATGTGCATTTAATTGTGAATTTCTAAGATTTACACAACAGTGCCTGGTAAAGTCTGCTTTGGGTCTTAAATGGTGCTCACAGGTGCTGGTAGACTGGGATTCCCAATCCAAATGGGCAGAAGGAACACAAGAAAGATGGCAAACAATGAAGTCTTATACCCCACTCAAAACAAGCAGGAAGCAGAGCAGTCAATCAAAGACATAGAAGAGAACCCCCAAAATGCTCTACAAAGTCTACTGATAAACATGATAAATGAAAAGTTTGAATCTCTTCAGTCAATTATTCTACAGCGTGAGGAGGCAAAGCAAAAATTAATGGAGAATTTCATGGCATCCACAAATAGAAAGATAAATGAACTTCAAGAGTCAAATAAAAAGATAGCTACTCAGCTTAAAGATTTGAGAGACAACACTCAAAACCAAATTAATGAAGTTAATAAAGTAAAGAAGTCCATACAGGACCTAAGAAATTACATGGAAATTATCAGGAAAGACCAGTCAGAAGGAAAAGAGATTCGAAATCAAGTAGCAAGCCTACAGTCCTGACTAAGCGAAGCAGAGCCTCGAATCTCAGGAGCTGAAGATTCCCTAGAATCTATGGAGAAAGATAAAAAATCAATACAAGTCCAGTCCAGTCAACAAAACACATCACTACAGGAGATTCAAGACACGATCAGGAAGCCCAATTTAAGAATAATAGGTATTGAGGAAAACTTGGAGAAAGAAGTTAATGGGATAGGCAACCTATTTAACAAAATATTAGCCGAGAACTTCCCAAATATCCAGAAGGAAAGGCCTATACAGATACAAGAAGCATTTAGAACCACAAACAGACCAGACCAGAATAGGACATCCCACTAACACATAGTGATCAAAACAGGATCAGTAGAGTACAAGGAAAGAATCCTTAAAGCTGTTAGGGAGAAGAAAACAATCACATATAAAGGAAAAGCAATCAGAATTACACCAGACTTCTCAGCAGGGACCATGAAAGCAAGGAGAGCCTGGAATGAAGTATACCAAACACTAAATAAAAATAACTACCAATCAAGAATTCTGTACCCAGCCAAACTCTCATTCATAGCCAAAGGTCAAATAAAAGTCTTCCACAATAAGGAAAAACTGAAACAATACATCTCCACCAAACCAGCTTTACAGAAAATCTTCAAAGATGTACTATACAGGGAAAATAATCAAGATCCCAATACAGACAGAGAAATGAACCCTAAATAGTAAACATCAAATCAAGAAATGGGAAGACACAGCTTTTAACAAGATAGAGATAATTAAAGGAACAAACGATCATCTCTCAATCCTAACTCTCAACATAAATGGACTTAATTCTCCAATCAAACGAAATAGGCTCATAAGTTGGATCAAAATTCAAGATCCATCTTTCTGCTGCCTCCAAGAGACATGTCTATCCAGCAAAAGTAAACATCTTCTAAAAGTGAAGGCTGGAAACAAATCTATCAAGCAAATGGCCCCCATAAGCAAGCTGGAGTTGCAATCCTACTTTCAGACAAAATTGACTTCAAATTAAAAAAGATAAGCAGAGACAAAGAAGGTTACTACATACTAGTAAAGGGATCTCTCCTACAGAAAGATATAACCATTCTAAATATCTACAGACCAAATGCAGGAGCACCCACTTCATCAAATCAACACTACTGACTCTAAAAACACTCATAGACCCAAACACATTGATAGTTGGGGACTTTAACACTCTACTATCACCTCTGGACAGATCAACACACCAAAAACTGAACAAAGAAACCACAGAACTAAATAATTGCATAGACCAACTAGACTTAACTGACATCTACAGAATATTCCACCCAGCAACAACAGAATACACATTCTTCTCCACAGCACATGGAACATTCTCCAAAATAGATCACATCTTAGGGCACAAAGAAAATCTGTACAAATTCAGAAGTATCAAAACCATTCCCTGCATACTCTCAGACAACAATGGAATAAAGTTAGAGCTCAACTCAAACAGACACCACAGAAAAATCCCACAATTCATGGAGACTAAACAACACACTGCTGAACCATCAGTGGGTCATTGAAGAAATTAAAACGGAAATTCAAATGTTTATGGAATCCAACCAAGATGAGGACACAAAGTACCAGCTCCTTTGGGACACAGCAAAGGCAGTACTCAGAGGAAAATTTATATCTCTGAGTGCATACACCAACAAATTGGAGAAACAGCAACTAAATAATTTAAGGAAGCACATTAATCTCCTCGAAAGAGAACAGCAAGCCAAACCCCAAGTCAATAGAAGGAAGCAAATAATTAAAATCAAATCAGAATTAAATCAATTAGAGACAAAAAAACCTTCGAAAGAATCAACAAAACATAAAGTTGGTTCTTTGAAAAAATAAACAAAATAGACCGACCCCTGGAAAACCTGACCAAAAAACGAAGGCACCACACTCAAACAAGATAAGAGATGAAACACATAATATCACCACAGAAATAACCGAAATTCAGAAAATAATAAGGGACTATTTTGCAAACTTTTATGCCAACAAATTCAAGAACTTGGAAGAAATGGATGATTTCCTAGACAAAATTCATATCCCCAAACTCAACCATGAAGATTTAAGCCTTCTAAACAGACCCATATCCAGTATTGAAATAGAAACAGCAATAAATGATCTCCCATCCAAGAAAAGCCCAGGTCCAGACGGATTCACTGCAGAATTCTACAAGGCCTTCAAAACAGAACTCACACCAATATTCCTCAAACTCTTCAAGGAAATTGAAAGAGAACGTTCTCTACCAGACTCATTTTATGAAGCCAGCATAACCCTCATCCCAAAACCAGGCAGGGACTCATCATGAAAAGAAGACTATAGAACGATTTCCTTGATGAACATAGATGCAAAAATTCTCAACAAAATCCTGGCCAATCGACTTCAACAGGTCATCAAAAAAAAAATCATACACCATGATCAAACTGGATTCATCCCAGGGATGCAAATTTGGTTTAATATATGCAAGTCAATTAATGTAATCCACCACATCAAATGGAGCAAAGTAAAGAACCTCATGGTTTTGTCTCTGGATGCGGAAAAAGCGTTCGACAAAATCCAGCACCCATTTATGCTAAAAGCCCTGGAAAAACTGGGATTCCAGGGAACATTCATGAATATAATCAAGGCAGTTTATGACAAACCAACAGCAAGTATAACTCTAAATGGTGAAAAACTAAAGCCATTCCTTCTAAAATCAGCAATAAGGCAGGGATGCCCACTCTCTCCCCTGCTCTTCAACATAGTACTAGAATTCCTAGCCAGAGCAATTACGCAAGAAGAAAATATAAAGGGGATCCAAATAGGAAAAGATGAAGTTAAACTTTCTCTCTTCGCAGATGACATGATCCTATACCTAAAGAATCCCATAGACTCTACTCCCAAGCTACTAGAGCTGATCTAAAACTTTGGCAAAGTTGCAGGATATAAAATAAACCCTCAAAAATCAATGGCCTTTCTCTATGCTAATGACCCGAAGACCAAGGCGGAAATCAGGAAAACAACTCCTTTTGCAATAGCCCCCCAAAACATAAAATACCTAGGAATAACCTTAACCAAAGAAGTGAAAGACCTCTTTGATGAGAACTTTAAAAGCTTGAAAAACGAAATTAAGTCAGAACTAAGGAAATGGAAAAACCCCCCATGCTCCTGGATTGGGAGGATTAATTAATCAAAATGGCAATATTGCCAAAGGCTATCTCAAATTCAATGCAATACCCATTAATATCCCAACACCATTTTTTAATGAAATAGAGGAAGCAATCCAGAAATTCATATGGAGCAATAAAAGACTTAGAATAGCAAAAACAATCCGAAGCAGAAAGAACAGTGCTGGAGGAATTACAATACCCAACTTCAAGCTGTATTATAAAGCTATAGTAATAAAGACAGCTTGGTATTGGCACCGGAACAGGCCTGAAGACCATTGGGACAGAATTGAAGACCCAGAAATGAACCCACAGAACTACGCCTACTTAATCTTTGATAAAGGAGCTAAAACAATAGCTTGGAAGAAAGATAGCCTCTTTAACAAATGGTGCTGGGAAAACTGGCTCAACACATGCAACAAACTAAAACTAGATCCTTATATATCACCCTGCACCAAAATCAATTCCAAATGGATTAAAGACCTCGAAATCAAAACAGACACCCTGAAAACACTAAAGGAAGGAGTAGGAGAAACACTTGGGCTCCTTGGCGCAGGACGGAACTTCCTTAACAAAGACCTTGAAAGGATACAAATCAAAGAAAGGCTGGACAAATAGGACTGCATCAAACTGCAGAGCAAACTGCATGTCAAAGGACATAACTCGCAAGATAAACAGAAAGCCCACAGACTGGGGGAAGATCTTTACTGGCCATTCAACGGACAAAGGCCTCATCTCTAAAATATATGCAGAACTAAAAAAATTACCTTCTTCCAAAACAAAACCGCAAAGAACCAATAGCCTCCTCATCAAGTGGGCTAAAGACTTACAAAGAGACTTCTCTGATGAGGAAATGAGAATGGCCAAGAGACATATGGTAAAATGCTCTACATCACTGGGCTTAAAAGAAATGAACATCAAAACAACATTTAGATTCCATCTCACCCCAGTAAGAATATCATATATCAAGAAAACTAACAATAACAATTGTTGGAGGGGATGTGGCCAAAAGGGAACACTACTTTATTGTTGGTGGGAATGTAAACTTGTTCAGCCACTCTGGCAAGCTGTATGGAGATTCCTCAGAAGGCTCAATATAGAACTCCCCTATGACCCAGCAGCCCCACTTTTGGGTATCTATCCAAAAGACCACAAACAAAATCACAGTAAAGCCACCAGTACAACAATGTTCATCCCAGTGCAATTTGTCATAGCTAGAATCTGGAACCAACCCAGATGCCCCTCAGTAGACGAATGGATCAGGAAAATGTGGTACATATACACAATGGAATTTTATGCCTCTATCAGAAAGAATGACATTCCCCATTTGTAAGGAAATGGAAGAAGGACTTGGAAAAAAATTATACTAAGTGAAGTGAGCCAGACCCAAAGAAACATGGACTCTATGGTCTCCCTTATTGGGAATAATTAGTACAGGTTTAGGCAAGTCATAGCAGAGGGTCACAAGAGCCCAATAGCTATACCCTTATGAACACATAAGATGATGCTAAGTGAAATGAACTCCATGTTATGGAAGCGATTGTTATATCACAATTGTAACTACTTTCAACATCCCATGTGTATCTGTAGCTTCTGTTATAGATGATGTTCTTTTTTCACCTTCCTGTGATTGTATATACACAATCTCTGTATTCTTTTCTGAGTATATTGGAAACTGTGTATACTGGTATTAGAACTAGCAAATTGAAAGGGAATACCAAAATTGAGAGACACAGTGTAAAAAAAGACAAACAACCTCAAAACCAATACTTGCAAAACTTTTTGGTGTAAATGAACTGCACACCTCATGGGGGAAAGGGAAAGGGAGAGGAGGGAGGGGGGTATGAGGGACAAGGTAACAAACAGTACAAGAAATGTATCCAATGCCTAACGTATGAAACTGTAACCTCTCTGTACATCAGTTTGATAATAAAAATTTGAAAAAAAAATCAGGTCATACTTGTTGGAAGACATGCCTGAAATTAGAAGTATGGTGAATACAGGTATTCGCAAAAATATATGTACATGTGTATATGTATAAAAATAGTGCTTAAAATGCCTTTTTTTTTGAAATTTTTATTATCAAACTGATATACATTAAAATGCCTTTTGAATGCTAGCTAATTTAGTCTTAAATAATTTTAAATAAAATCTGTGAATCATCATTTAGGGTTTTAAAATATGAATATAGTACTTGAAGACTGAGTTTTTGAAGTATTCAATTAATGTACGCTTAAGTGCTATAGATACTTCAAAATACGAAATATTCAGTCTTTATAAGCAATCACTTAGGTCTCAAATTCTAGCTTCGACGATATTTTCAAAAATAATGAAAGAATCAGTAAAACACTTCTGGCTGTTCCAATGAAAAATTCAAAATTAGAAACATGGAGCGAAAGGACGGGAAATCTCCAACTGCTTCTGGATCTGGCTTTCATTGTGTTTCTGACCTTGGGAAAGTCCCCTCCATCTTACAGCTCTTTACTCTTCAAAATGGAACTTTTGTTTTGTTTTAGGATTGTTTCAAAGAAGAGATATATAATGTACTGCCTCAAATAGTTTTTAGAATGAAGCAGACTATGAATTATTAAATGAATAACATCGAATGCTAGTAGTCTGGAATAAAAAGTATTACGGATCTAAGAGAAAATCGTCTTTCCGTTGTGACTCTCATCCCTGAGACGAGGTTTTTGTTCTTGTGACTCCATTCTTCTCCTGACCTTAAAAATTCCGAGGAGATTTCATTGGAATGAAAACTTTATGATTATCTGCTCATAATACTGCGGGGTCATGGTGAGCATGCGAGAAACACTGTGAGAAAACATTAATAAGTCTTCTCTATTTTTTGTGTCTTTTTTATGGACCCAATTAAGTTATTGCTTGGATTTTATTGGAACCGTTCATTCTCCTTTTGCTGGCTGAGCATTTTAAGCTATATAAGTAAAAGTAGATGGATTATTCTTCCTACTCTTGGACCTACAAACACGTTGAGACTTTCCATAATTAAAAATCTGAAAGGAGTATCTGCATTGTGTCCAGTTATATTTGTTAACAGCAAAAGAATAAAAAGCCTAAAATAATAAATTCCCAATAATAGTGCCATTTATTTTTGCTAGTCAGCTCCATTTTCTCCTTTTCCATAAGATATTGCATGTATCAGTATCTGTATGTAGACCTACATCTATATACATATTTTTATTTTATCTTCTTTTATTTACTTTTTATTTTTATTGTCTTAAATTTCAGTTGCAATCTGAGTTTCTCACTATAAACTTTTAACATAACCCTGGAAACCATGGAATTCTAGGACCTTAATTCAGTATTTTTCTTCATTTCTTTTTCCTCTGGTACGAACTTCCATGTCCTTATGCTTGAAGACATTGAAGGAATTTCCAGCTTTGTTCTCTGAATGTTTTAGAATAGCAGAATCTTTGGAGCTCTGTGTATCAGGTTTCTTATTTTCAGAGCAGAGTCCTCAGAGATATTTTCAAGATTATTTTTCTCTCTTCCTTCCTCTTTTGCTCTCCATCCTTCCCTCTGTCCCATCCTTCCTCCCTCCCTCCATCCCTCTCTCTCTCCTTCCTTCCCCTCCCTCCCTCCCTCTCTTTCTTTCTTTTTCTTGCTCTCTTCTTCCACTCTTCCTTCTTTTCTTCCTTTCTTTTTCTTTCTTTCCTTCCTTCCCTCCCTCCCTCCCTCTCTCCCTCTCACCCTCCTTCCCTCTCTCTTGTCTTTCTTTTCTTTCTTTACCTGACTTATTTAAATATGTTTGTCTTGTTGAATGATTTAAGGTAGTATAGCAGTTTTAAAAATAAAACTGTATGCTTCTTGCATCTTTTTGATTTTCAGAAAACTATTTTATAGCTTTTGGTAACAATTATCTGATTGACTCTGTTGTTATCAATGCTCCTTTGTGTTGTGAACTCTTAAGACACCTATTTTCATTTATAGTCCTTGAGGCTCATAGTACTTCAAATAAGGCACAAAAGAGTATCACACCCTTCAACTAACATCTTACTAAGTTAGAGTTTTTTTTTTCTTTTAAAAAGGCATGAGGTTTGTTTTTGTTTACTTCCTTTTGGTGAGTTTCTCGTGTAAGTCTCACATTGTACTCAAGGATGCTTTATCTGTGTTGCTATGATTATGAATTGATTGATTCATATTTCTGCAAGCTAAGAAGTTCAACATGAGGGTGTGGCAGGTGTGGTGTCAGCAGAGGATATAGTCTTTTGCCACAGTTCTTTGAATGCTGTCTTCCTTAGCTATGTTCTTTATTCAGCAGCAAAGCAGATGAACCAAGAGAAAGAAGATTCAGATATTATACCACCTGTGAATGTGTAATCTTCCTACATGGATATTCTCTTTTTTCATTTTAAGGTTTTAAAACAAATTCATTAAAACATAAGAATTGTACATTATTAATTTGGTAACCTATAAGGTATATGTGTATACATAGGGAATATTTAAAACAAGGTATGCATGTTTAGCTCTTCAAACAGTTATCATTACTGTTATTAGTTGTGCTTGGACTGGGACTTCAACTTTATGCTACACATACTAGCTCAGTCTTTTCTTCTCACAGATGGGACTCTATCACATGAATCATGCCTCCACTTTTGTTATTTTGCTGGTTAATTGGATAGAAGAGTCTTACAGATTTGTCTGGATAGGCTGGCTTCAACGGCAGTCCTCAAATCGCAGCCTCCTGAGTAGCTAGGGTTATAGGTGTGAGTCACTGGGGCTCTGTCCATTTATCATTTCTTCATAGTGAAACTTTCAAAAAATCTTTGTTTACCTTTCTAAATATATAGTGTATTCTACTATTCTTCATAGTTACCCTACTGTACAATGACACACCAGAGCCTCCCGTTCTCATGTAATTGTATCTCAGTATTTATGGATCTGCTTTCCTCACTCTCTCCTAATCCTCTTCAGGGTTTGGAAATCACCATTCTCATGTCACCTGGTATGAAAGCAAAGTTTTTTGGTTGCATATAAATGAATCACATGACACTTGTTTTCTATGCCTGACTAATTTTGTTAACATGTGATAATAACTCTTCTCAGGTTGATAAAAACAACAAATTTCAGTCCTTTTATGATTAAGTTGTGTTCCTAATCACTCTTGAAGACTTTTCATCCTAATGCCATTACATTGGCAATTACTTTTCAATATTAGGTTTGGAAGAGACAGCCATTCATAATGGGGACCGTGATACAGATATTCAGACCTTTCAGTTTCAATGAACATATTTAATTCAACAATACATACATGTTATTAAGTTTCATTGTATTGCAGAATTATGGGATCTGTTTCTTAATTTTTTAACTTCTTATTACTTACTGTGAGATGAACTTCCCTATATAGGAAAGTTCTATGTATCCCCCTTTTTTTCCACTGAAAACAGTAATTTGGCAAAGATTTTAGTTTGGAAATGTGAATTTCCATATGTATCAACCATCCAATGACAACAATCAACATCTATTTGGGCCCTCTTCTTTTACTGACCACACCACTTTACTTTCTTAAGTTAAAATATTTTGAAGAAAATGGAATAAATGATGTCATTTCTCTTCCAACTTATTCAGTGTTGAATTAGCTGTTGAAAACAGTTTCAAAAGCATCAAATAATTGCAGCAATGGAGCCCATACTCTAAGTCCTATAAACACTTTACAGTTTAACAGAATGAATACCAGGAAACTAAACTATTTTTATCTGGGTGGTGTTGAGTTGAAGGGGAGGAAATGGACAAAGGAAGAAGAATGGTGAGAAAATATGATCATTTTAACTCAAAGTATAGATAGATAGATAGATAGATAGATAGATAGATAGATAGATAGATAGACAGACAGATAGATCGCTTGGTAAGTTAAGGATGTGGTTAGGCTTGGAGAATTGGAAAGAAGATGATGGAAGGGATGACACCCATCAAGATGCATTGTACTCATAAATTGACATGTTGAATTAAATTCTTTGGGTAACTACTTAAAAAATTATTAATGGGTTATGCATGATTACCCAATGTTCAAAGTAAATCTTTAATTCTATTACTGGGCATCCACATTTATATTGACCTAATTGCACCAAAGCTGGTCTGTTAGAGTTAATGCACTGAAATCAGAATCCTTATAAGGTCCACACATTTCTTTTCTTATTGCTTTTTCATGTCATTGATTTGCTGGAAACATCAGCTCATTTATCCTTGTAGTATATCTTAAATTTAGTTTATTGCTTCCAGTGATGCAATTTATCTTCTCCCACAATCACTCACAAAGCCTGCATACTGGTGGTTAGATGTAGAGGTTTAATTAGAGTTACGGTCAATTTGGAATGGAGTAAAATTTTTCCATATGACATTGTCTAAGAAGTCACATAGTAGGATCTGATGCTTCATCTGACTAGTGGGCTCAGACAATGCCAGGTAATGTCTCATAAATGTCCTTGTCCAATTTAATTCAGTGATTTTAGTAGATCATAATTGCCAGGCTCCATTATTTCATTATATGCTACAAGATGATAATTCTATCAGGCTCTTTGCAGTTATTAGCTGTAATGCTTTAAAGAACAGTTTTCACATGTCCACTATTTTCTTATCTTTAAATACAGTTTTTTCAGGCAAGACAGAATAAATGGATTGGTTTGTACCTGTTACTAGTTTTCAAAATAATGAGGTTGTGCCTTATGAACATGTAATGAAGGTACATATATGTGTGGTGAGTACATGAGGGTGTTTATGAGCATGTGTGTATGTGTATGATGGAAGAAAGTTTCATGTTTATCAATGGATTCTCATATTTGATGCAAATCTGTTTTTTATTTCATTTTATTTAAATATTTCTTATAAAGCAGACCTCACATAAGTGAATTCTGTTGCTTTTTATTATTAAAATGCATTTGTCTTCCAGTTTGAAAGCAATTTTGTTGAACTTAGCATTACAGTGTGTGTGTGTGTGTGTGTGTGTGTGTGTGTGTGTTTGTTTTGGTGGGTGTTCATTTAACCATTGAATACCTACAATATGTCTCTCTTTTTCTTGTCTAATTTCAACTGATACTTAACTCTCGCCTCTAAATTACTTCCAAATTTATATATTTGAATTTCTTTTTCAGAATTAATCTAATATGGAAAAATACACTTTCTCCAATTCCTTTTTTTTTAAGGGGGGTTGTGTTTTGCTGCTTTACATTCTCTGAAATTTCTGGATCTGTAATTTGAAATCTACAATCATTTTTTACTGTTTTGGACTATTACTACTTCAAATATTTCTTCCATGCCTTTCTCTATTTCATCTTTTCTTATATCTCAATTACGAATATGTTACACTTTTGGAAATCACCCCATAGTTCTCAAGTGCTCTCTATTTTTTTTTTCATCTTTCATTCTTTTCCTTTTAAAAAACATTATAGTTCAGTAAGTTTTTATTGATACACCTTCAATTTTACTGATACTTTTCTTTGTTATGTCTAGTCTGCTATTACTTACCCAAAGTTTTATTAATTTATACTCAAAGTTATTAATTTCTAGCAATTTCCTTAATGTTTTCTTAAATTTACTTTATGCTTACATTCCCCAGGAACTCATGCACATTGGATATTTTATTCCATTAGAAATTTAGAATTCACCTAAAATGTTCTAGTGCATGCCATACTTCTATCTTTAGGTTCCTTATGTCCTCCTTACCGAAAAAAAAAAAATCTCTCTTTTAGGTGAGGATGAAGTGCATAGGTAGAGCACTTGTCCAATATGCACAGTGCTCTAGATTTGATTTTTGCCATTGGAAGAGAGGAAAGGAGTGGTGGTGGGGAATAACTATTTCTTGATATTGTTTAGCTATGATCCACTATTATCACACTGATGTGTGTTCTATTGATGTGGTGGCAGATTGTTAAAGAGGGGAATATTCTACAACCTTATGATTAAATCTCAATCTTTTCATATAGGCATCTCTGTTCTCTGATCCTGATATCGTTCATGCAAATTTTCCTTCTGGATGTTTTCCTCTCTGCTCTAGATACAGTTTTTCAAATCAATTTTCTTGAAGCCCTTGAATACTGTTGTTTTTTTCCTTCCTATATGAGACAAGAAGTTGAGAAAAATCTGTAGTAAAGGACATTAACTTTCTGTCAATTGGCATAAAGCTCTAGCAAATCTTTATGTTATGAAGGAGAATTTGAATTATTTCATATGTATTATTCTTCCTATACATATTCCAAGGTAGAGGGTACTTTCTTCAGGTTTTTAATCTAATGATCTTGTAGAACTTGTGAAGTAAATGTCCCTAAAAGTATGCAGTACTTCACAACTTTCAGCAATTTTTCAAAACCATTACTTATTTCTTCCTATCATTCCCTGTTGCTAGAACCAATTACACAAATATGAAGTTGGCTGTGCATCTTTTTAGTGTGGTTATTCTGCTCATTAACCTCAGTTCTCTGATTGATCCAAGAAAAGTAATTCCTTTTCCCACTTTTTCCTTGTCATAAACCAGTTGCATAAATTTCCAATTTTCTTAGACTTCTGGAATAAATTCAGAAGTCAAATTTGGTGCACTCATTAAACCATTGAATTATTTCATCCTGGACTGATTGGAGACAATTGGATCACATGTAATATGTTGATATGATCCCATTCAAATTAGATTAGTTCCTTCTTTTCTAGTCTGAAATAGTCTAGGCTCATTTTGTACATTTTCTTTGCCAAACCTGGATTGAATATCATCTCTAAGCTGTTATAATATTCTTGTGTTTATTCTAATTTTATTTAAAGACATAAATGTACAATGGGTAACAAACTAGTGGACATTAATGATTGTTATCATAGTTAATACTTTTCAACAATCCAGTAGAATTTGTTTAGCACCTATCCTATACTTGGCACTATTTTAGGTTTATGGAATGACATTACAATCTGTCATTATAGAAAGGTCAGGAAAGAAACAATGAGCACTGAAAATAAGTAAACTATATATGATATTCTAAGTTGCCAGCACCATGGAAGAAGAGAAAAAGTAGAGCAGAATAACAGAAGTCTGAAATAAAGGTCTGGAAGATATTCATGAGACACTTTTTTAAGGAACATGTAAGTCAAACTTAATAGTGGGTAATTGGGTTAACTATATTGAGACGTGGGCAAGAATTCTGTAATTTCCCACTGATACAAATCCAGCCAACCACTACAGTTATGATAGCATATCTCCACCCTTGAATTATATATCAGCAGCACATCATTTGGGAGATACTGTGTCAGCTCTTTGACACTAGGTACCCATTTCTATATGGTAGACAATGGTTTTCTGTATAAAATTTGATATTCTCTGTTAGAACAGAAGAATTTACAAATTTGCTAAGAAGGAAAGCAACTTTAAGATGTAGGTAATGTTTATGTATTCTCAAAGAACATTTAAGAAACTTTCCCATATATGTTTTGCTAGATTTAGCTACAATAAGTAAGGCAGGATAAAATAATCTAAAGGCAAGTCATGAATAAGACAAAGTTATCCAAGGGAAATAATTAAAAAATATTGTCAAGAGTACATAGTTTATATTTTTCATGTCTTTTCCCACTTGAACATTCTAACATTCCTTTTAAAGTTGCATACGTTAGTTTACAATGTTTAAAATTACAATTGTAATGAATCCAATAAAAAATTCTTCATACATGAAAAGTAAAGGCATTTGATATACATTATTTTATTAATTAGACACAGATTGAAAATTTTAGATAGAGGAGAGATTATTGTCCAAACAAGAATCAGAGAAGCATAATAGTGGTAAAGTCAGCAAGTGTTTCTTATGGTCCTTGGTCTAGGAAGAAACTCTTTTGAAAATGTGTTTTCTGTAAAATGAGTCTTTGAAATAAAGGTTAGCCAGGATCACTGGCCTTTTCTAAGTTAATAAATTTGGTTCGGACATATAAGATAATGTGAATAGGAAGAAAATTAAAATAAGGGGAAAATGCACTTTAATAGTGCTCTAACTTTAAGTTGGTCATTAAATTAGATACTCTTATCCATGGCTTCCTGAAATTAAAATAATGTAACAAGACAGTCATTTTTTTTTCTGAGAGCTATATTACAGTGATGAGATAGAGGTGGTACTACCAAGAATATGTTCTGCATGACAGTTAAAGATGGTAACAGATTCTTTTGGATTACTCCTGTGAGAGATTGGAGTCCATGTCCTCTCCTTCAGAGTTTTGTAGGCTCTGAATGCTTCATCATTAGTCTAGTTAGTCTAGTTAGTACTGTTGATTTCTTATTTCTGGGTGTAGTCATTATGAAACTGGAAGCTACCATGGAAGTAATCAATCTCTATACTGTAATAACCATGTGCAGAGGGCCTGAGATAACATGGAAGAAAAATAGAAGGGCTCAAGTGGGCTTAGTTTTCTGGCTATCTTCACAGTGTTGTGACTGTGTTCTCCAGACAATTCCTAGCAATAACCTGTCTAGAAATTCTTATTCTGCCATTGAAGACAAGGATTCTAAGTGAAGTGTTCCTACATGTAAAGAAACTTCCCAAACCCACAGCTACATCTTGTGACAAGCAGATGCATATAGGCATTGTATTGTGCCTTTGTGTTCTCCGAAGCATATCCTCTTTTGGCTTCACTGTATTTGAATGTATAGGGTGTCGTACAATTTATCATGCCCCAGTGTTTATTGTTCCCCATCTTATGAAAGCAGAAACCTTGTGCTTTGTTTGTTTACTTATTTGTGTTGTTTTAAGGGAGTTCAGTTGGCAAGAAAGAGAGAAGCCATGTTATGAGAGGTTAAATTGGGAGTCATTATTAGCGAGCTGGCAACTGCAGGTAAATTCCTGTCTTAAAGACCATCATCCCCAAAAAGAGTTAGCATAAAAATTTTTATCTTTATCTTTATTTTATTTATAGGACTCGTATTAATGGAGAATCTTGTATTCAACAATAAACATGCATATTGCAAGTGACATTCTGTAGGAGAACCAAAAGATGACTGCAACAAAATAAACTAGACACTTGCATTATATATTCTTTGTACCAACAGTGCATTCTGAACAGTCAAATTAAATGTAGACCAAATGCTTTCAAAAATTTGTGTGCCTATATGGCAATTAAGGTCTCCACAAAATAAAAAGAAAAGGAGCAAACACAGAACACAGTATTTTTTTTCAAATTTTATTATCAAACTGATGTACAGAGAGGTTACAGTTTCATACGTTAGGCATTGGATACATTACTTGTACTGTTTGTTACCTTGTCCCTCATAACCCCCTCCCACCTCCCCCTTTCCCTTTCCCCCCATGAGGTGTTCAGTTCACTTACACCAAACAGTTTTTCAAGTATTGCTTTTGTAGTTGTTTTTCGTTTTTTACCCTGTGTCTCTCAATTTTGGTATTCCCTTTCAATTTCCTAGTTCTAATACCAGTATACATGGTTTCCAATATACTCAGATAAGATTACAGAGATAGTAGGGAATGTAAACTGGTTCAGCCACTCTGGTAAGCAGTATGGAGATTCCTCAGAAGGCTAAATATAGAGCTCCCCTATAACCCAGCAGCCCCACTTTTGGGTATCTATCCAAAAGACCACAAACAAAATCACAGTAAAGCCACCAGCATAACAATGTTCATTGCAGCGCAATTTGTCATAGCTAGAATCTGGAACCAATCCAGATGCCCCTCAGTAGACAAATGGATCAGGAAAATGTGGTACATATACACAATGGAATTTTATGCCTCTATCAGAAAGAATGACATTGCCCCATTTGTAAGGAAATGGAAGGACTTGGAAAAAATTATACCAAGTGAAGTGAGCCAGACCCAATAAAACATGGACTCTATGGTCTTCCTTATTGGAAATAATTAGTACAGGTTTAGGCAAGTCACACCAGAGGATCACAAGAGCCCAATAGCTATACACTTATGATCACATAAGATGATGCTAAGTGAAATGAACCTCATGTTATGGAAACGATTGTTATATCACAGTTGTAACTACTTTCAACATCCCATGTATATCTGTAGCTTCTATTATTGATGAGAAGACAGTATTTTTAAGGATGATAACACATTTAACATGGTCAGCCATCCACTGGGTTATCAGATCAGATTGGCAACTAAAATTTCACATCAACGTAGGCTTGCTTAGATAAGATCACTATTACAGAAAGCTTTACAACCCTTTAAGCAGCTTCATCTAAGTCATCACTGTCTTCTATCAATGCCTTAGCATCATCAACTCATGTACCTTGTAACCGTACCACAACAGGTATTTTAATTTCCAATTCTTTTACTGCCATGACAATACCCTGTGCAATAACATCACAACGCATGATTCCTCCAAAAATGTTGACCAGAATAACTAGTACCTTTTTATCTGATGTGATAAGTTTAAATGCTTCTGTTACTTGTTGGACTGTGGCAAAAATCCTATGCTTGGGTGGAGCAAGTCCTTATCAATATCAGATCTTATATCAGAAGTAGCTCAGGTACCAGAAGACCTTTCCATCTACAAAATATATGACTCAACCTTTCCATACAGGGCTATATTCAGAGGTGAGCGAATCAAATCATTTAGGGAGATAATAAAGACAGAATTAGAGCATTCTCTATGCAAAGCTTTTATAGGCTAAACAGTATGACAAATGCAATTCAGTGAATCGCCTCTTTCATCTCTAGCCTTCTCAGAGCTTAGGTGGAAATCTTCCTCCATCCAGCAAGGCACCAGGATGGCTGTGAGAAATTACCCAAACTCAACCACATTACTTCAGTGTGTGTGTGTGTGTGTGTGTGTGTGTGTGTGTGTGTGTGTGTGTGTGTGTGTGTGTTTGTGTGTGTGTGACTGAACTCAGGCAGTGGCTCTTAAGTTTTGGCTCAAGGCTGCTGCTCTATCACTGGAGCCACACTTCCACTTCAGGCTTTGTAATGGTTAATTGGAGATAAGAATTGCATGGTATTTCCTGCTCAAACAGTCTTTGAAATGGGTTCCTCAGCAGCCTCCTGAGTAGCTAGGCTTACAGCCATGGGTCACAATCAGCCTTAATTGTAGTTTTGAAATGTGCATTTATGAATACCCTGAGTTTAGACTAGACAGGAATATTAATATCCCTTTTCAATCAAAATCTAATCTAAAATAAAATCAACACAGAGAACATATGTAACTCACCAAAAATGACAAATCAAGAACAGAACAAAGATTTCTCATTATTGGGTTACTGTTCTTTTTTCTCCTTTATGTTTTGTTCTAGGCTGAGGGAATATACACAGTCATGTGGTCTAGTAACCTTAACTATTAGACAATCATTCTTTGTAGCCAAGATGGCTGCTGTTATCATTCTATGTTATAGAGATATGTCTGGGCCTACTCAATACATGGAGTCAACAAACCAGTTTTGGAGCTATTTGTTCCCTGTTAAGCTGATGTTTTTTCTCCGTGTATCCATTCAGAGAGCATTGTCAGGATTTACTGTTTCATGCAGATTTAGGTAGTCTTTACATGTCTTTATTAACAGGTATATTGGAATAACTTCATACAGGATATAATAACCTCTTATTTCCAATTATTAGAGTTCATTTTGGTATACTTTATTGTATATGGCTCTATGCATTTAGCAATTGGGCTATTGTGATCCCCTGGGAAGAATATCATAGACATATTTTAGTTTTCTGTACCCTCTGTCTTATATATACGCTTATCTAATCTGTGGAAAGAAAAGAAACACCAGGACAAAGGATGAACTAATGCAACAATGATACTTACTAGATGCTATGTTGGAAATGAACTTTACAATTTGGGGAGAGGAAAGTGAGGAGTGCTAAGTGGGAGACAATAAGGGAGGGGGTAACAGAGTTTAAAAACAAATGTATTTATTACCCTACTTATGTAACTGTAACCCCTTGTTCATCAACTTTATAATAAATTAAATAAACAAATAACAACAAAACCAGGTACATTGGGAAAGATGAAACTGACTTTTCAGTTACTTCCTATTGTCAACATTTAGCCTCGTGTTTTTGATATTTA
Organism: Perognathus longimembris pacificus; assembly: GCF_023159225.1. Classification (NCBI taxonomy): domain Eukaryota; kingdom Metazoa; phylum Chordata; class Mammalia; order Rodentia; family Heteromyidae; genus Perognathus; species Perognathus longimembris. The sequence goes on from NC_063176.1 coordinate 39,206,929, forward strand.
AAATTTCTCTGTCTCATTATGTTCCTAGTCAATCTCAATACAAAAGAAAATGCCGTTTGCATTCATGTTCATATTAATAAAAAGCCTCTTCCAAAAAAGCAATTTGGCAAGTTTGATATCTTGGCCATCTCTTGCTCAAATTCATGACCTTGTTAGTGAAAAATACTTTAAAAGAAAAAAAAAAGACTCCTCAACCAGGAAACTCTCTTCAGTGTGAGGAGCCTGAGCAGCCGGAGCACCTCTATATCGTAGCTTGGGCCTGACTGGGCCCTGAAGCTTCCTGGAATAACTGCAGAACATGTCAGTATGAAGCCTGAACAAAATGCAGTCTAAAATAATCAAGACTTCATTTGACCAGAGGTCAAAGTAACTAATGCATACATAGCAGGAGGGGACTGGTGCCGAAAGTCCCTTGCGGTGTCCCCTCCAACAGTCCCTAGGTCGATATCAGGTGAAGGCTGACCCCAGATGTCTTTTGCAAACTTTGACTATCTTGCTCTTTAACGACAATGCCCCAGCTAATCAGGAATAGATAACACACCGAAGGTTAACCAATTACATGTCTTTTTAACTGGGAATCCTCTAGACTTGTTTACTATAAAAACCCAGTGTAATCTGTGCTTGGGGCCTTCATCCATCTTGGCTGTGTCCTTGTGGGCATAGGTCCTAGCTCAAGCTTGCTAATAAACGACTCTTTGCTTTTGCATCGGAATGGGCTTCTCAGTGGTCTTTGGGGGGAGGGGTCTCGAATTTTGGGCATTTCAAGTGTATAAATGCTTTTTCATTAGTTTATTGTAGTTTATTTAGAGAATTAATTATTTTTATTAGTTTAATATTAGAATATAATAAATATTGTAGACAACATACACTAACTTTGAAGGTAGAAATTTTACACTTTCTGTTATCAAATGGTTACATTTTATTACACATTTTTTGGTTGGTCCTGGGCCTTCAACTTGGGACCTGGGTGCTGTCTCTGAGCTCTTTTTGTTCGAGGCCAATGCCCTAGGATTTTAAGCCACAGCTCCACTTCTGGTTTTGCATGTTTAATCGGGGATAAGAATCTTACATAGACTTTCTTGCCTAGGCTAGCTTCCAACCACAATCCTAAAATCTCAGCTTCTTGAGTAGCTAGGATTACAGGCTTGAGCCACCAGTATCTGGCCTATTACACATTTTGAAGATAAATATTAGAAATAAAGTCAATTGTGGTCAATTGTTGAGGCAAGCCTTTGACCCTGAGGGGAAAAACTAACAGTAGTTTGCTTAAGTATGTTACAGACATGGGAAAGATCATACATTGGAAAGCATGTAGATGAACAGAACTGATTAGAAAGATGTTGATTAAGATGAGACGATACAATTGCAATAAAATGAGAAAATAGGTTAAAAAAAATTAGTGGAAAAAATCCATGGACCCCAAAGAGTCCTTCCATCAGAAAATAACAAAAGGGATGAAGATAGCATAACCTGGTAAGATTCATGCATTTGGATTTCCTAATAAAATTTAATGTATCCTAGGCAATATAAAGTAATACAAAGTAATTTAGACAACATCTTGGGTTGGGGGGGATCTAAACCCTCCACAGTCCTTGGACCAATGAGGATTGAGGATTTGCTTGGCATAAAATTGGTTGTGATACATATACACAATAGAAGTCTATGCTTCCATCAGAAAAAGTGACATTGCCCCAATTGTAAGGAAATGGAAAGACTTGGGAAAAAAATCATAGTAAGTGAAGTAAGCCAGACCCAAAGAAGCATGGACTCTATGGTTTCCTTCACTAATGATAATTAGTGTATGTCTAGATAAGTTCTAGAAGAAGGTCACAATTGCTGTGTACATATGAACCATAAGATGAGGCTAAGCGAATTGAACTCCAAGTTATGGAAATAATTGGTTCATCGTTGTTGTTATGTTCTACATACTGTCTGAAATTATGCCTTTTTCTTTTGTCTTTATTCCCCATGATTTTACCCCGATGTCACTGTAACTGATTTTGGTACCCTGGGTATTGTATATATGTTTATCAAAACTAGCGAAGGGAAGGGGAACATCAAATTGGAGAGACAAAGGGTAAAAGGCAAACCTATGCAACAGCAACATTTACAAGGCAATATGCTGTAAATCAACTGTATAACTGTGGGGGGAGGGAACTGAGGAGGGGCAAACACTGGAGAAAAAAAAGAGGGAGGAGGTAACAAGTTTAATAAGAAATGTACTCATTGCCTTATTTATGAAACAGTAACCCCTCTGTATATCACTTTGATAGTAAATAAATAAATTTAAAAATAAATTCCATCTTTTTTCCTCTGGGGAAAAATTTTATTGTTGTAATCTCAGAGATCATACCTGTTGCCTAATTTTGCAAATCACCATTAAAGTCTTGCTTGTATTAAACTTCTTGGATATGTAAGTGTGTTTCCCGCAAAAAGCAACAACCATCTCTCATGAGAGAGGATTTGGAAACATCATTTGTCACACATACTTCATTCAAAATGGGGGTTATTATACATGTTAGATAATTATCTTTCCCTACAGGAAAAGTAATTTTATTTCTTAATGCTGTTGAGTCTGGGTCCCCCTATCTAGGCTCCTGCCTTTCTCCAAAAACTTTGAGATGGGGTGCTGCCTCCTTTCATGTTGGCATTTCAAATTGATCTTTGAAAAAAAACATGTGGAATATAAAACTGACAAAAGTCTTATCTTCAGAAGGCTTTACATATAGGTTTCATATTTATTTATTTATTTATTTATCCATTCCTAGGGGCCTGAGCACTGTACCTGGCTTCTTTTTGCTCAAGGCTAGCACTCTGCCACTTGAGCCACAGCACCACTTCTGGCTGTTTTCTGCATATGTGGTGCTGGAGAATCAAACTCAGGGCTTCATGTATAGGAGGCAAGCACTCTTGCCACTAGGCCATATCTCCAGCTACATATAGGTTTTAAAATCAAGAAAAACAATTTATAACTGCAGGTTCTCTGGAATAAATACTGTATAAAGAAGTATGGGGGGCTGGGGATATAGCCTAGTGGCGAGAGTGCCTGCCTCGGATACACGAGGCCCTAGGTTCGATTCCCCAGCACCACATATACAGAAAACGGCCAGAAGCGGCGCTGTGGCTCAAGTGGCAGAGTGCTAGCCTTGAGCGGGAAGAAGCCAGGGACAGTGCTCAGGCCCTGAGTCCAAGGCCCAGGACTGGCCAAAAAAAAAAAAAAAAAAAAGAAAAAAAAAAGAAGTATGGGAGGGGCTTCTTTCCTTATTTTAATGGGGAGAATTAATCATCTCATTTTTAATTTGTATGTATGATTATAATTTACAGACTATGTCATATAGATCTGTACTTTTTCATAGGCGACATTACGTAGCAATACTTGTGGCTCATTAATGATCTTTGGAATCTCATTTTATTTATGAGGTAGAATGAAGCTAATGGTATATATTTAAGTTTTCTGTCTGAAGATTGTAGTGTAGCACAATGATATTAGTTTTTGACAACAATAAGTAACTCATAACAGTTATGCACTGTGAATAGAAGCATACCAGGAATTATAACAAAGACTAAGCAAGCCTCCAGAAAATTTTCTTCTCTTAGTTTCCTTTATAAAACTTTAATTTTCGATACTACTTTTCAAATAAGTGTTCTCAAGAGTCTCATCTCTGGAGACAATAACTCACATTATTTGGGATTTGATGGCTTGGTTGATAATGAAATTTATTTCTTCAATTTTCCACCTTTCTGTGTGTGGGTGGAGAATTGGCATAGGAAATTGTTTGTAACTGGCTATATCATTCCTCTGCTTCTTTCATTTTGCCTCTCCCCCTTTGCCTTTTCCTTTATTTTTCTGTGTTTTCATTTTCCAACTGGATACAATGTCAATATACTGTTTACCTTCTTTCTTTTTTTCATCCCAAATTCCATTCATCATATAGGTATTTGCATATGTTCAAAAGAAAAGGCTGAGATAAATAATTAATTTATGGATTAACTATAGTTTATTTACAACTTAATGATATTTTCAAGGAATGACTAATTTTTTCATTGCAGCCATGATACACATCATTTTTTATTTATTTTTTTACAGTATAGACTTTTTAATCTTTAGTTGTACAAAAGAGTTGTCATTGAACAGTTTATTAATATAATGCATCTTGGTATACATAGTTTATATCTTCTTTCTATGCCTAATAAATGTTTTTAGAGATAAGAGGTTTGTTTCCACTATATGTTTATTCTGTACATAGCCAACTTTTTGTAAAGGTTTTTGAATAACTTTATGAAATAATTGTTAATTATTCTCCACATTTGTGTATTTTAGCTCCATTTTACATGCTGAAATTTTTGTATGTTTTATTAGTATAAGAATTTAATGTGGTAAGATTTGATTTTTAATTTATTTGACTTCTTACTTTTTAACATTAATGTAGAACTATTCTTCTCCATGAACACATAAGTACAGTAATTCACACATTCACAATTTAGAGTAAGTTAAATGTCCAAGTCTTAGAGGTGAGGTGGAATGAAACTAAACACAGTTTTACCTTGATTCTGTAACTTTTTAGATTCTTACCCCTGTGGATGTTTATATATATATATATATAATTTAGATCTTATTTATCCAGTTATTAGTGAATCTCAGAAAGAAAGTTGAGGAAAATCTTTCTCTCAATTCAATAGAGGTTGTCTGCAGAGGTTAGTTCAAATTTAAGTAAAATTTCCCATGAGGTGTTGAAACTTAGTAATAGTGGTCATCTCATATTAGGTTTTTATCACATTTTATAAATAATATAAAATAAAATAACTTCTGGAAAATAAGAGCACTAGAGTAATGGATTTATAACTCTCTAAGTTTAGAGTTTTAATAGATAAATATGTCTTTGAGGTGTTTTCATTTGCAACTGTTTGTGTATGTCATGGCCCACCATGACAAACTGGACCTAATTATTAATATTTATCATAAACATATAAAGAACTAAGATGTACTGAAATCTCAATGTGTTTGGCATTTTGACACAGGCTAACTTCTGTTCCATATCTGGTTAGTCTTTGTAACAACTTTACAAAGCGAAATGATATATTTTTCAGATGTGAAGATTGAGCTTCAGAGGGGATAGACTCTGCTGACTGGTTGTCTTTATTACAAGTAGCAACTTAAATGATGCTCTCTTTTGATTAACTAAATATCCTCAACATTTTATCTGTACTTGATGATCTGAGGTATTCTCTATTCCAGTTGCTTTGCAATCATCTTGGGCTCCAGGAAAGAGAAAATTTACTGATAAATACCATCTGAAGAAAGCAAATTACCCTTCAAACAAGCAGTTTATTCTTATTATCACAAAACAGTCAAAAGCCCTAGAGATCAACATCCAAGTACTTTGTACCATTGATAAAGTGATAGCAACTTCTCTGAAACACTTTGAAAGGCTGGGCTAATGGTCAGCCAGACTATACCTGAACCATGACTATTTTATTTATGAATATCTTTTTCAAGCTCTGCCCACTATTCTCCTTATTTAGTCTGAGGTCAACATCTATATCTATATCCTTGAGAATGGCTGATGTTGTACTCAAATGATGTCTTCCTCTGGCTGCCATATAACAAATATCATTTCTCTTCAACATGTTTCTTTATTTTGAAAATCAGATTGAGTGGCCAGACCTAGCCTGAGACCCCTGGATTTTGGCCCTGGGGTCTAAAATTCCTGTTTCCATACCAGTCAGTGCTAGGCATCTGAAACTAATCTAGTTCTATTTCCATCAGTTTTTTTTTTCTTTTTTTTTGGCCAGTCCTGGGCCTTGGACTCAGGGCCTGAGCACTGTCCCTGGCTTCTTCCCGCTCAAGGCTAGCACTCTGCCACCTGAGCCACAGCGCCGCTTCTGGCCGTTTTCTGTATATGTGGTGCTGGGGAATCGAACCTAGGGCCTCGTGTATCCGAGGCAGGCACTCTTGCCACTAGGCTATATCCCCAGCCCTCCATCAGTATTTTTGTTTGTAAATAGTGTATACCAAAGCCCCTTTGAAAACTGAACATCTCAGCCATATTAAATGGGTATTTCAGGAAAAACTATCCACGTGGAGATTCAGATTTGAAGGCTAGCGATAAGGAACTAATTAACCACTCACAGCTGTATTCACTGTAGCAATATTTACCATGGCTAAGATATGGAATGAACCCAGATGTTCCTGAGTAGAAGAATGGATCAAGAAAATGTGGTACATATACACAATGGAATTCTATGCTTCCATCAGAACAATTGATATTGCCCCGTTTGAAAAGACCTGGAAAAAAAATTTATCAAGCTAGGCAAGCCAGACTCAAGGAAACATACGCTGCATGATTTCCTACATTTGTAAAAACTATAATACGTATATTATGTTCTTAGGAGAGGATCACAATAGCTCAATATCTTGGTGCATATGACCGTATATAATGAAGCTTAGCAAAATGAACTACAAGAATCGAAATAAGTTTTATAATGTACTGTTTGCAGTTATTTCTTTTTTCTTTTTCCCCCTTGGATTTATGCCCTGTCATAACTTTTTTTTAAAATTTCTGTACTATTGTACATAAATATATAAATTTATTTGATTTGTGAAAGGGAAGGGGAGAAATGGCAGGGCAATTGGAGAACCAATTCAACAATCATACTCATTAGACACTTGTTGGAAATTTACAATTTGGAGGAGGTATTGGGGGGATTGGGAGAAAATGAGAGAAGGAGTTAACACTACTCACAAAGAAATATGCTCATGACTTTACTTATGTGACTGTAACTCTTCTGTACATCACTTTTACAATTAAAAAATGAATCTGATTAACCAGTATGGTAGCATTTGGGATTAAAATAATTTTTAAAGAAATAGCAGAGGAGAAGTAATCATAAGGTTAGCACTCCAAAAAGTTTTTTGACTGGTGAAAATATTTGAGCCATTGCATCCAAAGGTCATAGAGTTTGTGACAAACTTAGTAAGAATGGGAACCCTCCATAGCCAAAAGAAAAGACAAGTTACATGAAAGAACATATTTAAGCTGGTGTTAGTTTTTTTTTCACTCCTGAGTAAAAAAGTCCAAAATCATCTTTGCAAAAGAAAAAGATTAAGGCCTAAAAATCCTATACCCAGAGAAGACATCATTTCTTTGCAAGGGCAGGAGAAAAATACTTTGACGCTCAAGGACATGAATATTATATCACTCATGTGTTCATAATGAATGAAATTACTTGAAAATGTATCTGGATAATAGAAATGTGCATCCAAATAAATGTCTCAAGAAGGGATGTGAAATGAAACAGTCACAGAGATTTTAAAACCCAGGTCCCAAATTCTGGGTTCCAAGAGTCAGGTTCAGCCACTTACTCAACACACCAAATAAGATGAATAACAGTGAGAGAAAGAAAAGGAATTATATTATGTGGAAAGCAAGTATTTCTGCCCATCTTCACACATTTGCTCTAGGCTTAGGAAGAAAGGGAGGTAGGAAGAGGAAAGTGTATGTAGTTAACAGTCTCATTAGTGTGCTGACACAGGGTGGCTACAGTATTGTTCAGGTGCTATCTTGTACACTAAGATCCATTCATACTGACAACTGCTTTGTTTCTTCTGAATTCCAAGATGGCTACAAAGTGATGGCAGGAAAAAATGGCTCAGGGCAAAGAACACAGATACGCAAATGGAGTCTGAGATGACTATCTTTTATTCTGCTTTAACTGATGGGCACAAGTAAGTGGTCATTTGCTCTCAAACAAAAGTAAGTTTCAAGTATCTATTACAAAAGTAGATCGAAAAACAAACACTAACAGAATAAAACTATGAGAATTTTGTAAATGCATGTCTGTTAGAGAAGACTTCAATGCAAAATCATAACAGCAGGAAGTCCTGCTTTTAACATTTAACAATCTTCCAGAGGTGCATGTGTTTAAATCCTGCAACAGAAAGTAATATATTTTAGGCATCACAAAGGAAGGTAAATCCCACAGTCCTCCAACCAATGGAGAATTGTGGGAGGGACCCCATATACTAGGGATAAAATGGCATGTTGTAATTGGAAAGAGCATGCTTGACCATCAGACATCTGATTTTGCAAGACCTTCATTCACATTTGGCTTTTGCTGAACTTCTTGTTTCAGAGCTCATCAGAGCTTAGATCAGTGAGTGTATTTTTCATATCTCTAAGTTTAGCTCATTTTTGGATGCAGACATTTGGGGTAGATCTCAGAATTAGACTATTAGGAAAAGTCATCAAAATCCTTTTTTAGGGTCAGCTGACATGTCAACACATACACATATATACATACGTACACATACGTACATACATGCATACATACAATCTGTCAGTTGCTCTGGGAGATTGCCAATCAACCTTCTCTATATTGATAGAACTGATTCTACTCTTGTTAATTAAAAATTACTTATTTTATGCTAGATAAATTTTATCTAATTTCCTCACCTAATTCTTTAGATACTGGAGAACTGTGACATAATTCACAGCTTTGTCTGACTACATATAGTGGCAAACACATACACAGTGTAATTATAAAATAAACCTATGGAAATGTTTTCATTGTTTTTGACTTTATGTTTAATTTTTTTTTTTTTTACTTTATTGTCAAAGTGAAGTACAGAGGGGTTACAGTTTCATATGTAAGGCAGCGAGCACATTTCTTATCCAACTTGTCACCTCCCTCTTTTCCCCCTGTCTCCCCTCCTCTTCTCCCCTCTCCTTCTCCCTCTCCCCCCATGAGTTGTACAATTGTTTATGTTGTTATGTTTAAAATTTTACTGAGGAGCGCGGGGTCCCAGCCCCCGAGTCTGGGCTGCGGCCCTGGCCTGTTGTCACGGTTGCGATCCCATCTCCGGAGTCTGAGCCATGACCCTGGCCAGTCAATATACTTTTTACTTCCCCAATAAACCCATCTTTTAACTTGAAAAAAAAAAATTACTGAGGAAAGGACGATTATACTTTAAGACCTTGAGTGAAGCTAACAAATCAGTAGAAAAAATATACATATGAGCTTACATAAGAACATCATCATTGAGTCTACACAAAATGAAGGGAGAAACTATGATTTATGGTGATATGTTCAGACTTCTCTGTGCCAGAAGAAATACTACTTGTCTAGGGGCAGCCATCTGACTGGGAGATGAGAGCTAGGCTGTAGATTATGGGCAAACAACTCTGCCTTTGCTCTCAAATCTATAGAATACCAGGATTCACCTTCTCAGTGAGTGGAAGATAAGCAACAGTTGGTTGTTGCTCAAGGCACAAAGAAAGATGAGCAGTGTATCTTCTCAGTTGAGTATAACAAACAGAGAGAAAGTCTGTATGGAATCAACACTCTAGCAACTTCCTTCCCACAACTTCCTTCGCACACAAATTAAGAATTCAAGGAGCATGCCATTCCTTGCTGGATAGCATTCTTTAACTTGGAGATTGAAAACCATGGGAACCTTTTTAATTGTATCTCTCTGTGATCCCATAAATTACTATCACATTTTTCAGGAAGCTGGGAGAATGGGGAAAAAGAGTGACTCCATTAGGAGTAAAACCATGAGGAGATAGCAACTAGAATTAAAAAATCTTTGAAATGTAATTCCTATACATAGTATCTTCTCCAGAAGATATAAAGTCTTACACGGTTCTTTTCTAGGATCCTGAGGCTTCCATCTAATTATATTGAAAATAGTTCAGATTGATCTCAACTGCATGGTGGATATAAACTCAGTAAGTTTCAAACTTAGTAAAGACTTTCAAACTCAGTAAGAGAAAAAAAACCCCAAAAACTTTAACTGAAAAACAGACAAAAGACTCAAATTCAAAAAAGAAGTAAAAGTTAGGGAAAAACACGTATATTTCATTTCATTTACACCACAAAATGCAATTGACTTCTTTTCCTAAGCTGACAGAATTCAGTAATAGTTAATGTCAGTGAAGCTACGTGATCCCTTCAAGCTCTCTGTTATTTTAGGAATTAAATACTCTCTGTTCTTGGCTTGCTGAAAAGAATAATTTTTAAAATGTGCATTTAGCCTGAAGATAATGTGTATCTTTGAGTCTGTAAATTTGCTTTTAGGCATACGTCCTAAGAAAATCCATGATCTATCTGTCTATCTGTCTGTCTATCCATTTATTTGATAATCTATATTACATTATATCTGTAATTATGTCTATAATTATAATATATTATATTGTATGTTACATTGTGTGAGTGTACTTATTTTTATGCATTCATGGAATGTAGTTATTATTATATGAATTATTACTTTAAAAATAAATTTGGTGAGTAAACTTAGTTGAAATGAAGTAATTAAATGAATTTTGGTATGACCATACAGTTGGCACAAGTCAGTTATTCTATAACATATTTTAAAATTCACTAAATGGAAAGGTGTGACAATGTAATATTCAGTTATAAAAGGTAAGTGACATCAAATATATGTCATATAAGAGTTAGCCAAGGGGCTGAGAATATGGCCTAATGGCAAGAGTGCTTGCCTCGTATACATGAGGCCCTGGGTTCAATTCCCCAGCACCACATATACAGAAAATGGCCAGAAGTGGTGCTGTGGCTCAAGTTGGCAGAGTGCTAGCCTTGAGCAAAAAGAAGCCAGGGACAGTGCTCAGACCCTGAGTCCAAAGCCCAGGACTGGTAAAACAAACAAACAAACAAAAGAGTTAGCCAAAAAATATATATCACAAAATATCAACCTTGTTAGTAGAATAGTAAAAAAGAATAACCAAAAATCAAAATATTCTATAAAAAATTATCTAATAAGTTTTATACTAGAATATTAACAATTTTCTTTTCTATTTCTTAATATAATGAATGATGAATATTTCCTTTATTTGAGCATTTATATTTCTCCTAAGTTGTATAGAGACAAATCATATTACTATTTTAAACATTTAGGTAAGTAACAATAGTAGTCATAGAACTAATAATTTTGCATAAATGTTGATGTTACATATCCTAAAATTATATCTGATGGAATATCCCACACAATATTATATTAATGGATTTCTGTGACTAGTAATTACAAATTGTTTCATTTTAGTTTTTGAAGCACTTTTGTATATAAATGAGTAGACAGGATCAGGAGATTAGCAATATACTTTATGTGATTATTTAAAAATTTCTGTGCTTTCTAGTTAAGTCCTCATAAGGAAGCATAGGATGTTTGTTCTCACCAAAGAGGTATTTGAATGAAAATTGAATTTGATGAATAATTTACCGTGAACATTATCATTAGTAACTTGGATGCATATAAGCAAAGATATGTTCTATCTTGTCTGTCTGTCTTTCTGTCTGTCTTCTTGTCTCTTTGCTATTATGAAAATTCCTGAAAGCTGCCTTGCTTGTATGACAGGAACAGCTTGTCCCTACTTTTAGAAATGTGGAGTTTTTGTTTTTTTAAAAAAATTCCTCTATAGAATTTTAGAAGATGCTCTATCCTATTTGTTTTGAAAAAGTGCCTCTAAAAGAATCTATTATAAAGTATGCAGTTTCCCAAAAAGCCATAGCTAGTTGCTTAGCAACATACTTGGTTATGTCATATAATGAAAGCAATATGATAAAATGCCATTTTTCACATATTAATTTAAAAAAAATTTCTAACTAAAAAGATTGCATTTTACTGATGGGAACTTTTGAGAGAGGAGTCTTGCAAAAACAAAGTAAAGGAGGATAAATAGTACAGTAATTGAAAGTCATTTTCTTAATGACACAACATTAAGTTTTAAGCCCCCCTGTACAAATTGGAGCACTTTTGTCCAGGACTCCAGGCACTACCTTGTGCTCCCTGAAGCACTCAGCTTTCAGAGTCTGCAGGAAGAGGATAAAATTGCATGTCTGGGAAGGGAATTTAATGGCATTATGACATTCACTGAACACGCAGGGTGCCTTCAAATGCAACAGAAAATGTCTTAGTTTGTGGAAGTTCTTTATTTTTATAAATGTCAAAACTATTAGTGCAAGACAACTTTAAAAGCTAAATTTAAATTAGGGTGAGAAAAATCAGAAAAAAAATCATCTCTTATATTTTTTGGCTTTCACCTCTCCATCTGAGTCAGTTGAAAAAAAATACACAGCTCTGAAACTTTTGTCTTAAATCTGTTTTTCTAAGACTCACAATTATTGGTAATCATCCCAGTGCCTTCTTTTTCTCTTTGCCTTTAAAGTTTCTTACAAGCCTGTTTCTTTGAGTGTGTGTGTGTGTATGTGTGTGTGTATTTGCATGTGGTGGTGTTGGTAAAAGGACATGGAGAAAGACTTCATAGAAAATAAGAGAACATTTCATATGAAAACACACACTCAGTAACTAAAGATATGGCACTTCCTGACCAGTCTGAGAGCCTAGAATTTAAACTTATGCAATTCTTCATTCAGATGTTTCATTTTTATCTGATTTCAACTTCTTGACACTTAATATTGTTATTGACACACTGCCATTCATTTTACTTTTATATCCCAAGAGGTTGTTATCAGCAAGCTGTGGAAATGACAAGCAGAACAAGTGAGTGGCCATCAGTCATTTTAATGTGTCATTCATTGGCAACTTCCCTTTAGTTTGATGTTTCAGCCGTTAATAGAAGAGCCTATTTTTTATTAAAAGTTCTATCTTCCATTTCTGACTTATAACAAACAGGTCATAAAAGTCCTAAGGCCAAGAGAAAGAATTTCATCCGAGGAAGCCTACATGTGTGAGCCTCTTAATGGTAGTGCGCCAGATAAGCAATTTCACCCACTGGCAGGTGGATGGAAGCGAAGGCTGACATTTGCAAAGCTGTCTTCTGTCTCAACATTATATTAAGAGCACACAGAATGATAGAATGTTAGGTGTGGATCTAAGGTGAGTAATCACTGAGAAGCAAGCCATTTGGAATATTATCCAACATCAAACATCCACATTTTGTTTGGAGGGATATAATTTTTATTGTGTGGAGGTGAGTCTAATAAAGGAATATTGTACGTATATATGAAAATGTTAGAATAAAATTTCCTTGTACTACTCATTGATACTAAGAAACATGAGGAAAATATTTTTACTGTGAAGAATCATTAAGGTTCAGAGATTTCCTTTTACTGCAATTGGTATTCTTTGTTCTCACATAAGCCCATTTACTTAGTGTTCACATAAGTAGGAGCAGCCTGTTTTTGAGGCATGCATGCTATTATTTGCAGTAGCACAGGGCCTGTCTGAACCAAAATACATCAGACTCCAGCTAACCTACAGTGTCCAAGCCAAGGTTATGGCCAAGAAATACTGATTCCATAATGAGGCAGAATCCAGGGACATTTGAGGGCACAAGGAAGGCAGTTATTGTTAAAGGTTGCATCCTATCTGCATAAGAAAATATTGTGTGATTAAAATCTTGTGTACACACACACACACACACACACACACACACACACACACACATTCTCTTTGTCCTTGCTACCTTCTCTGTTAAATTCTCTAATTCACCTTCTTTGGACATTTTAAGATAGTGCTTTTGCCCCAGAGATTGAATTCACAAATCCTTCCTTCCTTCCTTCCTTCCTTCCTTCCTTCCTTCCTTCCTTCCTTCCTTCCTTCCTTCCTTCCTTCCTTCCTTTTCCTCTCTCCCTCCCTCCCTCCCTCCCTCCCTTCCTCCCTCCCTCCCTCCCTCCCTCCCTCCCTCCCTCCCTTCCTCCCTCCCTCTCTTCCTCCCTCCCTCCCTCCCTTCCTCCCTTTCTTTCTTTTCTTTTTCTTTATTTCTCTCTTCTTTCTTTTTTCTTTCTCTTTCTTTCTGTTTGTCTCTATTCTTTTCTATATTCTTCCTTTCTCTTTTCCTCCCTCCCTCCTTTCCTTCTCTCTCTCTTTCTCTCTTTCTGTTATTAAAGACATTATTAAGAGTGATTAATTATCCTGAGAGTGGTATTGTTGTAAAACTGAGCTCTTTTGTTTTCATATTCTCTTGTTCCTACTTCTCACACACATGTGCACATTTGCCCTTCCACTGTGTTATAATGTACCATGGAGCCTCTATCAGACATGGCCTCTCCATCTAGAACTTACCAGCCACCAAACTGTGAGCTGAATAAGTTTCTGTTTCTTCTAATGTATGTAGTCTGTGTTATTTGTCTATAATACATACCAAAAATGAACTAATTGGACAGGCAAATGGCTCACATATCTAATCCTAGCTCCTTAGAATGTGGAAATGAAGAAGACTGCAATTTGAGAGACCAACCTTGGCAAAAATTAATGAGACATTCTCTCATCCAATTACCCTTATGATTTAGGCCTGCCATACCAAACACTGTTTGCAAAAGAATTAAAACAAATAGGACTGGGGCATGGAGCAAGTGGTAGAGTGTCTGCCTAGCCCACATGAATTGTAATTCCAGTTCCACCCTATAAATAATCTGTGCTACAAGTTGGGTATAGTGTGTTTTCCAAAAGTTCATGTATTAAAAGCTTGCTCCTCAGTACTGTGGTTGTGAGAAGTGGTGGAGTCAGTAAATGTTGAGGCATAATGGAAAATCCTTAGGTCATTGAGGTGGTTTATGATCTCAGAAATTATTAGGGTAGCACTGATGAACCTTGAGCTCTCTCAATATGGAGGCCTTATGTTTCTGAGTGGCTCTCTGATTTATTATTCTGAGATGCTATCTTTTCCTCTGACATGAGCTCCCATAATCACAGACACTTCTACAACCAGAGCATACTACTATACATGGTAGCATGCTTTTAAGCCTCAACAATTCTGAGCTCAATACATGTTTTCTTTTTCTTTTTTACTTTATTATTGCAACACAAAATATTTTAATATACCTTACACTAAATATATATGACTAACTTCTGATAAATAGCAAAGTAGAACTTCCTAATAAAAACAGAAAAATAAACTTTTGCTGGGTGTAGTGGCATGGGTCTGTAATGCTAACTACTTGAGAGAGAGAAATCAGAGCATTGAGCTTCCATGCAAGCTAGGCATAAAATCTCTCAGGATTCCATCTAAACCAATGGCTTGGTATCTGCCTGTATATGATGGCTTGGTATCTTGCTATATACCATGGTTTCTGCCTGTCATTCCTGATAATACAGGGAATCCCAAGTAGGCAGATCAACCCCAGGCCAACCCAGACATAAAGGGAAACTAAAGCAAAAAGGTACTGGAGTTTGAGTTAAGTGGTAGAGAGCCTCCCTAGCAATCGGGAGGCCTTCAGTTAAATTCCCAGTACAAGTTAATTTTCACTTGTTTTCCATCTAGGTTGCTTACATCAAATTATACTTCTGTGTGTGTGTGCGCGCGTGCAGACACACACACACACAAATACTTTTCAGTCCTGATTTCTTGATTTATATTAGGGGTTCATGGCTGCCTAGGGTTTATTCTGATCTATGTTTTTATTAGGTTGCTAGGGAGTACTTTGTCAGATAGTTGGAGTCTATCCATCATTTCTCTACATCCTCCCAAATGAGTTATAATACATTAAGTGTGTTTACTCTGAACTTTCACACTAACTGAAATCTCATCACTCATCCTGTCTACTAATTGTTGTCAAAAATGGATGCTTGGTGACTGTGAAGCTCCATGGAGATAATTATGTCATTTTCAGCTAGTGGGAGCTCAAGAGTTTCATAAATCTGGAGTAGAGAGACTTTTATCAGACACTCCAAGGAGCAAGGTCAGATTTTCTCCCACCTCAATGATCTGATACAGTATTTCAATGTAGTTTGAGAAAGACAGAAGTTTCAGTCTGTTTTGACAAAACTCCCTTAATCATGTAATTATTCTTCCCTTATGGTTAATAATGTTTATCCTAACATGTTCATAATGTGTGTGGTGCATAGTAAATTAATTAGGTATTTATTTTGTTTCTCCTCTGTGCAAGAAATAGTCAGTTGCAGACACAAGAATAGAATAAACAGAGTAAAAGGAGAAAGATTTATAGGATCTGAAGTGAAGCCAGTGTCCAGTGGATATTGGGTCATGGGGCTCATGGAGTAGCTTTGAAGAGAACAAAAGGATTGAGTGTTGAGTAGGCAATATGAAAAATGAATTAAAAAAACATAAGCAGTAGAGGGCACTTGGGATAGGAGGATCAGGAAAAGTAGCTTTGAGAATATTTCTTGATATTTGTAGTTAACTGGATACTGAAGTCCATGTACTTGGAAGTACTCTAGGAAGAAAGAGGTAGGAGTAAAATCTCAGACGTTGGTGACATCCAAGAAAGATGGAGAGATGGTAGTAAAACTAGAGTTTAGTGAAATTGCCAAGGAAGGCAGAGATAGAGGATGAAGTGACACTGATTATAAGGGTTCCATTACCTGGAGTTTTAATAGAGTTAAGCTTCCATTGCATGTGTCTTAAGAATTCACAGGAGAATTATATCTAGGGAAGTTGATAATATCCACTATGATTTTAACAGTATTAGTAATATTACTAGCTGGTTAAAGGAGGTAAGAACTCAATTGGGAAGACTCATTTGAGGTCCTTTTCAATTAAGTAGGGAAGAAACGATGTCCTCAGCAGGGATAGCAGTAGTGGATGAGGTGAGAAACCTGTTAAAGCTGACAGAATTTGCTGATATAATCAAGAATGGTTCTAATGAAAATAAAAGATTCTGGTGGGCCAATGAAAAACATATCATGATTTGGTGACATAATGAATCTAGGGAAAGATTGATGGAATAGTAGGTTGTAGAAGAGATTGAATTATGTGTGCATATGCTAAACTTGAAATTCAAAGTCTTCACTGTTCTATAACTGAGAGAAAAAAAATGAATACCTAGCTGACCATTTATTCTTTTACCTAAGCCAACTTGCCAACTTTTACAGACTACTGAAGGTTGTTTTCCATGGATATTCCCCCTTTAATGAATTACGTGCACATATAAGTACTAACTACATACACAAATTATCTAACAATATATTTTTCTTTTGTATGTCCCATATATATGCATATATATATATATATTACAATTCTGTTTTCATTTATGGCTTTACACCCATTCCTATTCTTGCCATTCTTTTCTGTCTCTTCAGCAATTAACATCTTATACCATTTAGTTTCAAGCTTACCTTGACTTTCACATTAGACACAATGTTAGCCTTTTCTTTAAATAATCATCTGTTTTTAATCACTGATATTCTGACAGCATATTTGTCACTTTGTCTTACTCTTCCTTGTGTCATAGCTATTATTGTGCTCTTTGTCTTTGTTATTCTGAGGTCTAAATATGAGGTATACATTTTTATATTTTTTCTTTATCTACATTAGATTATTAGGTGAATTTATCTATGACCATGACTTTTATCATCTATTTTCCCACACTTTAAAATTCTCAAATTTAGCTGGGGACTGGCGGCTCATAGCTGTGATCCTAGCTACTCTGGAGGCAGAGATTTGAGGATCATGGGTTAAAAACAGCCTGAGCAGGAAATTCTTTGAGACTTTTATCACTAATAAAAACTGCTCAGTAAAAGCTGGGAGTGACACTGTAGATCAAGTGGTATAGCACCAGCATTGCACAAATGAAGTTCAGGAACAGCAGCCAAGGCCCTGAGTCAAGCCTCAGGACTGAAAAGAATAATCTCAAACTTATTTCCTTAATCAAGGCCCAAATCTGTCTCTTGAAGTCTTGATTCTTTTATCCAGCCAACTTGCTTTTTACTTATTTTCTCCGTTAATCTATGTTGAATATGACAAATTATATAATATGTAAATTGCTGTGCTATATAAATATAAATATATGAGAGCATCCAATGCTGTATAATATGAAGATTATAAACTAACCCTTTGTAAGAGAATGAAAATGAACAGAATTTAGAGTTATAAACTTTAATTCTACTCCTTCCCCAGTCTAAATTCTCCATTTACAATAGTAATCGAATGGCGCAGATTTTAGAAAGCCATTATATAGTCTTACATAGCTCAGAGAGCATATACAGAAAATTAAAAGTGATACTTATTCTGCCCTATTGCTTACAAACATTAGCAAGTTGGTGTCAGCACTGTCCTGAAATGCAGTAATAATCATGGTGGTCAGTGATTAGTTGTGGAATGAAGAGATTGGCTCTTTATTCTTTTTGAAATGGCATCCCCTTGAATCCTTTTTGCCTTCTCATCTTTTCTGTCTTTTCATGCTTTTTCTTATCTTTAGATTTAAATTCAGCAGCCCTTTCCTTAGTAGTCATCTCAGATGACATAGTCTTAAATGTTGTCACAGAACTCCCATGATATCCTTCTCAAAAAGACTATTTTCCTCCTTAATGCTTTGAAGTATGCTCTCCTAGGCTGAGCTTCCAGAGAACACGATTCCTTTCTTATGCTCAGTGCCTCTTACCTTGTTTAGTTTACACTGCACATGCATTAATACTTTGTTGCAGAAATGAAATGCTAATGTCTCAAAGACAATTGGATCTGATTTTGGTAAGATACTGGTGTGATAGCCAGTCACATTGCTTTATCATGAATTCAGCAGGCTGCAGTTGGAGCAGACTCGGCAGGTGAGCCAAAGTGCTGCCAAGTTTGCTCACTTTGGTCTTGCTTGAGAAGTTGGGTGTGTGTGTGTGAGAATATTGAATCCGTTGATGGCTGCTGTGGAGGATATAATTTAAGTGAGCAGATAGTTTAAACTTCAGTGTCAGCAGAATCCAGAAGAAAAAAGGCGGGGGGGGGGGATGAAAAGGAGTGAGCAGGCGAGGACTATAAGAAAAGCTAGCAGAGTCTCTGCACGTTTACAAAAGCCAAAGCTGCCCTGGGCATAGGGCGTCACCCGCGTTCCTTCATTTCTGGAAGGAGCTGGAGAACCGGCAGTTTGGATGTCGCAGCTGCTCTCTCTCTCTGCTCTGTTCCTTAACAGCAATATCAGCGCTTAATGAGTGTCCAACACCTGGCAAAACTACCTTCTGTTCTTTTTATTCATATTTATGTGAATCTGAGCACTGTAATTCTGCCAAATATAAAATAGCCTGAGAGCTTAGTGACCAATCATTTAAATGTGTATCTGAAGCAAGTGGGAGCCTGACAAATCACAGTACAAAATAGTACTTCAGAATATTTTTGCATGCATTAGCGGATGAAGTGACTTCAGGCTAATTTGTACAACGTATTAATACAATACAATGCCATTAATTCGGTTAGAAGCCAGTGATACTTTATTCTGATCAGGAATAGGTAAATAACAAATAGCTTAATGAACAATCAAACAAAACAATAGCTTAGATAACAAAATAGCTGTTAAATTAATAGACATAAACTTTGTGTTTTATTCTTGTTAAGCTTTTAAAAATGGTATTTTACTTTCTCTTGAAGCTGACTAAAAGTATTTCTCTGCTATTGCCCAAACCAAAATTAATTCTTCATGTAGCATTTTAAATGTTAATCAGGGATAAAGTGAATTCTAGCCAGGAATGGCTATGCTTTAGAAACTAATGTTTACATTGCACTTTTCATTTGGAAGGCCATTTAAGAACATAAATTAATCTTTACAACACTGCTGAGAAGTAGTTAATGACAGGAAGGATGATCATTACTCCCATATTACAGATAAGTAAAACTACATTGCAAGTTTAGAGACCAAATTAAAAGTATTACTCATGTGGCAAATCATTTATGACTAGCCCCATCTGATATTTCATGCTTCAAGTTTTTTTAATGCATAATCATCTCTTGAATGAATAACTGTACTGAGTCTAGGTCTTTAAGAGAAAAAAAGATACTGAAGTAATAAGACAAAGCACATGGAGTTTAGTCAGCACACGATAGAATATCATTACCCTCTGCTGCACACGCAGTGGGAGAGAAAACGTATACATCACTGAATCCTTCATCACTTCTCATACAGACATCATATTCAATTAAGTAGAGGGCTCTCTGTCAACTAGCTCGACATGCTTACCTAGGGAATGTCACCAACTCGCCCCAAAATCAATATTCAAGTTATGATGGACTGACAGCTTAACAGATGAATGAGTGTCCCTTGATTTTTTTTTCTTTTTTTAACCTACTTTTGCTGCAGAACAGAGAAGAGTGCTAACAGCATGAACAAACAAACTTAATTAAGCTTAAGGGATATGGTTGAGTAATGTAAATCTAGAGCCAGCAAAGTCATGGAGCATTAAAGACAGCTTAATGAAATTCTGATCAACAAGAAAAAAAATGAAAAACTGTTTTTGCTGATTCAATAATGTTGATTCTTGGGGATTTAGGGAGGCAAATGCTCACTTGTAAGCAGTTATTTCCAAGAAGCAATTTCCTAAACTCTGTACATTGATGCTCATCTTGAGAGTGTCCATAGTTTCTAATATATTTGAAAGATTACTGATAGTTTTCCTTTTCTTCCTTGATCTATACAAGGACTCATAACTAACGTCACACATGGAAAAAGAAAAATCACTTTACAGTGTTCGTGGGACAGGATGAAGTGTATAGTTATACAACTGAGTTGCTCCTTTTCAGAATCTGGGACAGAAGTCATTTTCTGGAACAAGCAATATGTTGTATATGTGTATTTTCTTATTGAATTGGGTTCAACAACCTCATCACTCCTCCCACCTATTATCACTTCTCTGACTTTTCCTTTTAGACTCTAATCTTCTTGGGATTGTTGCATGATTTCATTTCTTTGGGCTAAGACACTTAAGAACTAAATTATGTGGCAAAAGTTAAGGCATCCAGGATCTAATTTAAATTATAAGTGGTAGCATTAGTTTATAATTTAGTACATTCTGACATGTGCCTCAGGTAGAAAAATCTTTCTGTATAAGAAGTATGGCAAGAATTTTTTTACTGGGAAAAAAAGGACTGGAAAAATGAACCATGATACATATGGCCTGAAGAAGGGCTGGAGGTATGGCTAGGTGGTATTGCTCCAGCTCAGCTAATGTGAGGCCCCTAGCACTGAGGTGTGAGAGTTCAAGCCCCAGGACAATTCCCCTTGAAGGTCAACACATAAATATAAACATAAATATAAGTATAAATGATGTCTTTTTATTCTGTACAGAAATTGTAAGTCTTTTAACTAGATTAATGTCTGATTTTAGCAGAGGGCAAGGGGAGAAATAGACAATGATATACAGTTGAATATAAACAAAGTAGCAAATAATAGTAAAATTGGAAAATTCTAAATAAATAATAAAGTTATATTTACATTCAAATATACAGTTGTTTTATTTTCTCCTTTGGATTACTCATTATAAGGAAAATATAGGCTACATTTTAGCCATTGAAATTAATAGAATTAAAAAGGAGTTAGATAGCTTTGTACATAGGATCACATAAGAAGATGCTAAGTGAAATGAAATCCACAATATAGAAACAAGTGGTTTATCATTGTTGTTGTTATTTTTAATGTAATATGTGAAATTATTTCTTTTTTCTTTTGTTTATCTTCCCTATGGTTTAGCCCTTGTTGTCACTGTTTTTGATTTTGGTACCCAAGGTATTATATATATGTTTGTCTGAATTAGGGAAGGGGAACATCAAAATGGTGAAACAAAGGGTAAAATGTGAAGCAATGCAACAGCAATAGTTACAAGACAATGTGTTGTAAGTAACTGTACAACTGGTGGGATTAGGGAAGAGGGAGGAGAAAACAAGTTTAACTACATTACATATGTAACTGTAACCCCTCTGTACCCCACCTTGACAATAAAACAAGAAACATATAGCTACAGAAAAACAATATTCAAATAATGTCATTTGTATTATAATCCTACCACTAAGTTTAAAAAAAATCAGTGAGTTACTAACAGAACAAACATCTAGTGGAACAGTGCATATCTATCCATAAATACTCTTTTTTTTCCTCTCATGCAGCTATAGTTCCATGACTTTTGCTTATTTTCTGAGCCAAAAGTCAATGAAACATAAAAAATTAGGAGACAAAGACTTAATAAAGATCCTGACTTGAAAGATATTTTAAAGATGACTCTACATTTTAGCATAGGCTTAAATTCTTATTCATTCCTTAACTTTCTTTTATTAATTTATAAATTCAAGGAATTTTGTGTGCTTACCTATGGCTGATATAGTGCTGGGCACCATAACCATCCATTAGAAATTTCTGTTGCACAGGATTGAGGTATTATAATAAGTGACAATATAAGTAAATTGCTACAAAATATGTTATAATAAATTAATTTCGGTGTTTTAAATTTTCATTCATCCTGAGTTTTACATTTTTTGAAAAAGTTTTCATTTTTGATATTTTCTGTTTTCTTTCACAAAAAGAAGGAAATCAGAAGAGATGCTTAAGCACAAGGTCAGTGCTTGGCACACAATAGTCACATGACATAGATTTGTATCATTCAGTATTAAAGGGGTAAATTTCAGTCACACTAAAAATGTACTTATTACACTTAGTTACTTTGGAAGTATCTGAATACTTAAGTCATATGATTTTAATTCATTTTCAGTTTTCTTTCATGCCCTTACCTCCTTGTAAATATTTTACGTATAATGTACTCAAAACAAAAGTAGGAAGTTTAGAAATTTGTGTCCCAGGGTATATGGTAGTCTGGACACAAGTTACTTTCCATCAGATAATTAATCACTGTCATTTTTGTGAATTTCCAGGTTTCATGAAAGTGTTAGCTGTTTAATTCTATGTTCACATTTTCCCTTTTTCCTAAGAAAGTAGAACAGATGCATCAACTTCCACCATAAAATTTCTGATTTGTATTCTTTATGAGACATGCTGTTGCTTCTAGAATCATTACATTCACCCAGTAATTCCCAGAAGCAAAATTTCCTACCTTTTTAGAAACATAGAAAGGCATTCACAATGTCACCCAGAGCTGTAATTGTAATTATGGGTAAAAAATTCATGGTTTCAAACCAGTTAGATATATTTGAAGATAAACACAAGCATAATCGTGGCTCAATATTAGCACAATGTCCTGTCTCCTGAGTGCCGCCAAACATCTGTGTTGGAAAGATAGAAGCAAACACAGGACCTGGCCCCCATTTCTCCATCTCTGCACGTGTGTTCAGTGAGGATACTCCAGGGTGTATGCAAACAAATAATGAGAGAACGTGGTGATCAGCAACAGTCATTATCCAAATCTCATGTGGATTCCTGTTGGCACTTTTGTTGATAACTTGTGCCTCACTCACTCTGGAGTCAAGAAGAGAAAACAAACTCAAATTTAAAATAATAAAATTTATTTCTTATCTGTAAGTAGTTCAGTGAGACTGTGCAGACAATTTATATTTACTATTACCTGAAATACGAAAGATTGACACCAGTCTCTTATAACAGATTCTACTTCTTTGTACCTTTTAGTTGCATGGTGCAGTGTCTCTGAATACCTTCCTCCATTAGGAGGGTTTTGTACAATGATGGTGTGGTAAGAGAAAATAAATCTACTTACCAAACTAAACTTATGAGACAAGGGTGAATCTGTCTGAATACTATCCCTTTTGCTATGAGAACAGGCATATACTAGTTCACATATATCATCTGCTAAATAGGAAGTTGTGTATTGGAAATAATGAATATAAAATACAGAATTTCTCAGGGATGTAGCTGAGGGTCTGGTGGCAAAGGAAGTTTTAATCAAAGTCTACATCTTTGCTAGGAGCCAATGGCTCATGTTTGCAATGTAACCTACTTAGAAGGCAGAGATCCAGAGGATCTCAGTTAGAAGCCAGACCAGGCAAAAAAGTCATGCTTCCAGTCTTGTTTTTCCATGGTTCTGGAGATGGAGTACAGTTATTTATTTATTTATTTTTTTTGGCCTGAACTGTCACCCTCCGTTTCTATTGCCACATATCAATGCCAGGAAAATAACACATTCCCAAGAGACTGAAATTCAGATCTATTCATCCTTCCTTTTGCTGGTTTTCTATGCCATCTTCCTATAACAAATTACTGTGAGTCTAACAGGTGTCTGTTAGTTCTGTGAAATTTCCTGTGAATGAGAACTTGAAAATGGCTTAGGGAAAATCCAATGAGTGTTACTTCTATGTTTCAACTTGGTTGGTCATAGTGCTCAGGCAACTTGTCAAACACTGTAGATGTCTCTGTGAACATATTTTTTTTATGTGAGAGACACATTAATTTGTCATGTTTTGAGATTTTTATCATCCATTACCTAGGGAGTCACAACCAATCACTTGAAGACCTTTGACAGAATAAAGATTAACCTTCCTTGATCAAGCTGGAAGTCTGCTGGCCACTGGAGTCAAAACCACAGATTTTGGATTTGTCAATTCTCCACAGTTGTGTGAGCCAATTTATGAAAAAGTCTTTGTGTTTTTCTCTTTATCACTCTTACAAATGTGTGTGTGTGCATACACACGTGAGTGTATTTACACCTGCTCAAGCACCCTTTTAGTTCTGTTTCTCTAGAGGACCCTGATGTATAAATCTACTAACATTATTCAGTTAGTTCCAATTGTGAGGGTTCTTTTCCCTCTATCTCTGAGTACAAGAACTTCCTACAATATGGCTCACAAGCCATGATTAGACTCAGGATCTTGAACCATGCAACTTGGCTAACAGTGGCAAACAAAGAAAAACTTCCACAGTTTTGTAGAATATATGACTTTGAAATACATGGAAAGAAGTAGGTGGAATTGAAAGGTATTTGTTATGTAAAAATTCAAGAGGTTTCAATGAAGGGAATTGCATGTAAACAAAGAAAAGATGTTATGTTGAATATGGACTATTTAAATGATCTTATTATATCATTAGAACTGTATGTTTGTTTGCAAGGTATAAATTCAGTCTAAGGGGAGTAGAAAAATTGTTAACATTGCCTACAGAAAGGTATTTGGGAAAAAACATTTCTTTTGGTGTAGTCAAGAAGTCAAGAGTTAGGCACTTGATTATCCCTCCATTTATTTATATATTTTACCCTTTCAGGACTCCAGAGAACTAGCTCTTTCAGCAGACTCAGACCTTGCAAATAGTGACAAGAATAGACTTTATACCTTCAGGCAGTTCTGAAGATGTTAGTTAAAGGAGACTTCCAAGGACAAGCAAAGATTATCAAATTTGTAAAATACTTGAAAGGACAAGCATGGAGTTTTCCATTTTTCTTAGGGATATCAAAAGCAAGGACATTTAAAAAAAAGGATTATGGGAAGTGAAGAGAGGAAAGATAAGGATGTAAAGAATTTAAGACAGTCATATAAAACACCCTCTAAGGGATTGAGGTCCATACTTTACCCTCTGTGCTTTTCCAGTTGAGAAGGCTTTTGTGAATGTGACTGGTTGAACGAGGACCCATGGTCTGGTTCCTTTCTTACTGGTACCCACTTCTTATTCCTTGCTCTCTTACTAGTAAATAAAGAACTGATTGAAAGTACCTTCTTCACGTGCTGAAAGTAATTTGAGCCATTATTTGAATAGAGAGAGAACAACTGGGATAAGTGGAAAATTGATTATTTCTACTTCTTTCATACAAATGATCAGGCAAAGAGTTCTAGTAGTGTCATTTGTGTAAACTTTGTGTCCAATAACATCTTCCTTTGAGGAAGATTTTAATTAGACAAATGGCGTGGTGCATTATTCAATTACTGCTCTCTCCATGAATTCTGAAGATGTGGTGAGATTTCAGGAGTTAGGAAAAGAAAAGGTCTAGTACATTTACTGTAATTATTTTCCAGCTCAATTTATTTCAGTCTATCAACACAATAAGAAAATGCTGACACTACTGTAATTGGACATGAAGCTATTGTGTTGCTTAGTTGATACTTTTTCAGGCAAAGAAGAGAAAAGAAGTATAAGGATACATGTAATTCCACATGGGGAGAGAAAACTATTGGTAGTAGTGTAAAAATGGTTCTGAAGTGAAAAATCAAGAAACAGATTTCTAATCTTTTATATATATTTATTATATATATTATACATACACATACATCATTTAACAACAGCAAATGTGATCTAAATCAACTCTACAAAATTCAATAGCTCAGCCTCAAGGCTTGCCTCAGACTTCTCTGAACACTCTTCAAAGGGCTTTGATTATTTCTCACATAATAGCCTCAACCTTATAATGTATTGGAAGATGACTTAAAGGAACCATTCTAGCAAGTCAATTGAAAACAAATAATAATAAATACATGTTTCATGTTCTCAATTGTCTTAATAATTGTAGGAGTTTTTATGAAAGTAAGTCTGGAAAATATCTCTGAAGTAAACATTCTATCCAGGTAAGTATCAAGAAAATCTGTTTATAGATTGAATATGTAGTGTATTTTAAATGTGCTCCACAGCAGTAATAAAATAATGTACATAGTTTATATCTTAAAATTATCATTGCAAAAGCTATCTTGTTTATTTCTAATTCCTAGATTCTCAGAAACACATGCAAAGAGTAGACTTTTTCCTGGCTATTAATGTAGTGCATAGTTATGTGTTTATTGTGAAAAAATGGAGGTTTGGCTGTCTCCTCTAAATACCAAATGATGTTTAAAGCTATCTCCATCCTTATTTTTAGAGCAGATTCCTGATGAGAAAATACTACAATGGCTAACCTGCTTCTTTAAGTTTAAGCATGTTTCATGGGAAAATAAGGGACTAGTTGTCATTCCAATAGCCAGAGTAAGTGCTGCTTGATTTACTTAAGAATTGTTCTAAGAAGGAAATATTTTCAATGTACCATTTTGGGACATTGGCAACTTAGTAGTCTAAAATCATCGGGAACACTGCAGGAAATGGAGGTGTATTTATTTAAGGCACTTTAAGACCATGTAATTGAGAACATTTTGAACTTGCATAAGCTTTTAAAATACAAAATGTATTTATATGTCATTTATTTAAAGTGTTCCAAGGTTAGATTTCCTCCAATATGAAAATGTTAAGGTGACATTTTCATGAAAGTGAAGATTGAAATTTGAGTGCTGTGAGCCTGTCAAACGTGAGGAATGTATAGGTAAGTGATAATAACTAGAACTATGGGGTTTGTCAGAAGACTTGTTCCTTCAGAGTAACATGTCTTTGCCTACACAGGTAATGACTACCATAAGGAGATTAATTTATGAAAATATACATGATCCATCTAAAAAAGCTTATGTCCTTGCAGAATAGGGGAACAATCTAAGTTCCAATTAAAGGTATTAGTAAACTCATTCAAAATTTCTAACTTCATTGTTTTTAAATAATCTTTTTTACAAATTAAAAACACTTAGAAAAATTATTGATTATTATTTAAACTGTAAGGTATAGGTGCCTTCATCACTGGAAATTTCACAAGTCATTCTCTGAGATAGTTATAAAATTGATAATCTTGCATAATATCTGTAATAGTAGATGAGGAAACAGTGGCTAAGAGTCTTCTCTTTTTTAAGGGCATCCTTTAAACCAGAGTAAATGAGATTAAGATCATGTTTTTGCATCACTAGGACAATTTTCATAGGAACACTGCTATTGATTTTTTAAAATATTAGTTCTTTAGTTAAATCTCTGGCCTTGTCAAAACCTCACTTTATGTATTTCATGTATCATCATTATAATAATAATGACCAAAGTGTCAGTGATATTTCCAAGTCAGATTGGGTCACAACAATGTAATGAACAGAGAAAGGTCGAGAGAGCCTTTTCAGCTCACCTAGAAGGTAGGACTAGAGCTGGTCTTGTTGACAAAGACAATGATAAAAGTTAGAATTGCCTTGCTGTGGATGACTCCTGCCTGTAATCCTAGCCACTCAAGAGATTAAAATTTGAGTATTATGGCTCAAAGCCAGCATGGGCAGGACAGTCTGTAAGACTCTTGTTTACAATTAAGCACTAGAAAGCCAAAAGTGAAGCTGTGGCTCAAATGGTAGCATGCTAACCTTGAGCAAAAAAACTCAGGGACAGTGCCTGGGCCCCAAGTTCAAGCCTCAGTATCAACACACACACACACACACACACACACACACACACACACACACGATCGAACCATGATTGAACCTGAGACATGGAAATAGAACAGAATTAAGAAATATTGAGGTGTTGTCAGCAGCAGTAGGGGAGTTAAAGGTATGTTCTGAGATTGATGACTTGGAATAAGAGAACACATGGTTGCCTTTTCTTACAGATACCAATGTTTTTCTGAGATCGATTTTATTTTTTTTTATTTTTTTTTCAAATTTTTATTATCAAACTGATGTACAGAGAGCTTACAGTTTCATACGTTAGGCATTGGATACATTTCTTGTACTGTTTGTTACCTTGTCCCTCATACCCCCTCTCTCCTCCACCTTTCCCTTCCCCCACCCCCCGGAGTTGTTCAGTTTACTTACACCAAACAGTTTTGCAAGTATTGCTCTTGTAGTTGTTTGTCTTTTTTTTACCCTGTGTCTCTCAAATTTGGTATTCCCTTTCAATTTCCTACTTCCAATACCAGTATACATGGTTTCCAATATACTCAGATAAGATTACAGAGATAGTGTAGGTACAACCACAGGAAGGTGATACAAGAACACCAGCACAACAATGTTCATCGCAGCACAATTTGTCATAGCGAAAATCTGGAACCCACCCAGATGCCCCTCCATAGACGAATGGATCAGGAAAATGTGGTACATATACACAATGGAATTTTATGCCTCTATCAGAAAGAATGACATTGTTCCATTTGTAAGGAAATGGAAGGACTTGGAAAATGTTATACTAAGTGAAGTGAGCCAGACCCAAAGAAACATGGACTCTATGGCCTCCCTTATTGGGAATAATTAGTACAGGTTTAGGCAAGCCATAGCAGAGGGTCACAAGGTCCAATAGCTATACCCTTATGAACACATAAGATGATGCTAAGTGAAATGAACTCCATGTTATGGAAACAATTGTTATATCACAGTTGTAACTACGTTCAACGTCCAATGTGTATGTGTAGTTTCTATTATTGATGATGTTCTTGTATCACCTTCCTGTGGTTGTACCTACACTATCTCTGTAATCTTATCTGAGTATATTGGAAACCATTTTACTGGTATTGGAAGTAGGAAATTCAAAGGGAATACCAAATTTGAGAGACACAGGGTAAAAAAAGAAACAACTACAAAAGCAATACTTGCAAAACTGTTTGGTGTAAGTGAACTGAACACCTGGGGGGGGGGAGGGAAAGGGGGAGGAGGGAGGGGGCATGAGAGACAAGGTAACAAACAGTACAAGAAATGTATCCAATGCCTAATGTATGAAACTGTAACCTCTCTGTACATCAGTTTGATAATAAAAATTTGAAAAAAAAGAACATCATCAATAATAGAAGCTACAGATACTCATAGGACGTTGAAAGTAGTTACAACTGTGATATAATCATTGTTTCCATAACATGGAGTTCATTTCACTTAGCATCATCTTATGTGTTCATAAGGGTATAGCTATTGGGCCTTGTGATGCTCTGCTATGACTTGCCTAAACCTGTACTAATTATTCCCAATAAGGGAGATCATAGAGTCCATGTTTCTTTGGGTCTGGCTCACTTCACTTAGTATAATTTTTTCCAAGTCCTTCCATTTCCTTACAAATAGGACAATGTTATTCTTTCTGATAGAGGCATAAAATTCCATTGTGTAAATGTACCACATTTTCCTGATCCATTCATCTACTGAGGGGCATCTGGGTTGGTTCCAGATTCTCGCTATGACAAATTGTGCTGCGATGAACATTGTAGTGCTGGTGGCATTACTGTGATTTTGTTTGTGGTCTTTTGGATAGATACCCAAAAGTGGGGCTGCTGGGTCATAGGGGAGTTCTATATTTAGCCTTCTGAGGAACTGAGATCGATTTTAATCAGTTATCACAGGCAACTTCTTCCTAAGGCACAGAGTTATCTCATCAGAACATAAGCAATTAAGACAATCATGGTATTTCCATTCTCTTTTACCACTGATGAGATTAATGGTAGTTATGTAACCCCAATCATGCTAATAAGTGTATTTTCTAGGAAAAATTACCATACTCAGCAAAAGAGAGAGAAGTACCAAGACAAAACTTCTTCATACCAGTCTTTTTGGCTTTGAACTCCCTTATGCAATTATGCACTGTTTGGAAGTGTAGGTCTCCCTACATGATGCAAGAAAATATAGAGATTCTTGAAGAAATTTTCATCTCCTGATATTACTAAGTAGTTGAGCTATCTTTAAAATTTCTTATAGTAAGTAATTTTAAAATGTATAACAAAAATAAATGCATTTGGTACAGTCATTTTTAGCCTGACCATCTGTTGTTATAGTTGAACATGTCATAATGAGCTTGGTTCTCACTCCCTGACCCTCCCTGACATCCTTTAGTTCCTGGAAGACGGGATACATCACCTAGACCTGTTTTCTCACTGGTTTCTGGATGGCGTCAGCAAACAGAAAATTTCTAGAGGTCAGAGTACTTTTTGCTGCAGTTGTCTTTGATTGAAAGTGGTTCAGTTTATCCAGCTATTTTTCTGGTAGTGTTTCCATCTTTGTCTCTGTAGTGATGTGTGTGTGTGTGTGTGTGTGTGTGTGTGTGTTTGTGTGTGTGTGTGTTTGAAAATAACATTGTTGGCCTTCATTCATTGGGAAATAAAGAAGTAGCAAAACAAACAAAAGAAGAGGTAGGACTTGGGGGAACTGAAAGACCAGTACAGCTGCAGCAATCAGAAATTTCAACCCAATTTTTTTCTATTTTCACATATTACTTACTAATGGGTGTAATTGCCAACACTTAGCCACTGAAAAATTGCTTTATTGGGCCAGTTAAACTTCACTGGTAAATCTCATTATCTTTCAAGGATGATAAGATGCCTGTGGTCAGAGTGGGTGTGTTTTGCTACAGTTTTTTTTTCTCCATTTGTAATATAGTCTAAAGCAATTTGGTCACTTATTAAGCCTACCCTTTTGCTTTCACCCTTCTGTAACTGAGCTTCAGATACCTGAAATACAGATTGGTGTACTATAAATCCATAAGTGGAAAATTTATGGAAGTTGACTTGTGGAGAAATGGGAATTTTCTTCATCTCTTTCATGCAGAGAAATGACTTCCCTTAATTCCTTAGCATTGCATTGAGTTGGGTATTGCTTATTCTTAACAAGTTTGTGAGAATGCTATCACTCAGAGATATTTAGTCAAAATTCCCACAGGTGCCAAATAAGAGGTGTATGTTTATGTGATGATGCATATGTTTGTAATATCTATATATACAAGAATACACATGTGTCTATAAATGATAATATACCACTTCATATAGCAAATTACCTTGATAAATACATTACCACAGAATATTTACAAAAGCATAACTTACATTGATTTATTGAGCCAATTTAGTGAAAGACAATCTGCTCCTTTCCCTATTTATTCTCATTCCTCCTCTCCTCCTTTTCTAGCTGTTTTACTTCCTCCCTTTTTTCCAACACAAATTCATTGTTCACTTCAATGGCCCAGGTCATGTTCCAGTTCCCAGGAAGGTGGTCCGTGAATCTACAATTTTCTGAGCATAACCAGTATTTTAGGAAATACCAGTAGCTCACAGATGAGTTCTGGGAGAATGAGTTCTGGGATAAAGCAGGTAAGACCTGATGGGAAAAAAGCAAAGTTCAGACAGATAATGGAGTGAACTGTAGGCATTTGTAAGTTGAACCATTTGACTATATTTTATGATCAGTGTTCATTTGGAAATTTTACTACTTTAATTTCAGCTACCAGGGCACATTTAAGGCTGAAATATAAAGTAGTAGTAACATCTTAATCTCTGCTTCTTGGCTGTGTTTTGAAAACCAGAATGAGAATGACAGGCATTACATTTAGAAATGTGGGTTTGAGCTGTGCTGCTCCTCACATCCATCAAGCCAGATTCAACTTTGTTTTGACAAGTTATCTGTTTTACTGTGAAAGCAAATTTGAATTAAGCTCCTAGATTTTTTCTACATCCATAGTATATCTTTAATTATAATTTTTATACTGTGATTATTGTTTCTTTTATCTGTTACAAATATATGATTTACTTTTAACTATTTCACTATTTCCCTCACTCTTTCTGGAGTATAGGACATAAAGGCCAAGAATGGTCTTCGTTTTTTCTGAACTCCCTTCAAAATATTGCTAGATTAAACTCTTGCTATAATCCCACATAGTCTATTCAGCCTTCACCAAGAAGTGTACCTTTGGGTATTTTTACAATAAGGTATTAATGTATTTAAGAAAAAGAAATAGTTTGACATGTCTTCCATCTTCTCAAATTTGAGTATTTCTTTATTTGGTCTATGTAATAAACAACACCACGAAAAGTTCATACAATGAAAGATTCACAAGTGTCTACCACTCAGAAATAAGTACCGGACCAAATAGCTTTTGATAGAAAAGTCCCAAGAAACCACTTTAAATCCCTTGAAAACATAGAATGTGTTGATGGTTATCTGGAGACAAAGAAGTACTGAACTCTGTCAAGATTTCAGCCCATCCACCTGCATTTCCACTCTCCAATTTCAGACTTGGAATTTTGCATTCAACACTGTATCAGCATTTGAAGCTCTGTCAGACTAAGAAGCTCTGTTTTAGACACAGGTTTTGAAAAGCCTCAGCAACTTTCTGTTTGCACATATAGTATATTTTTAAAAATAGTATCACCTTGAAATAGTATTGAACTATTACTTTCTTTTTTTTAAATAAAAACTTTATTGGCCTGCACCAGAAGCTACAAAAGACCAAGAAATTGTAGTCTGAGGTCGGCTGCCTGAGACAATAGGAAAAGCGTTGACCCGAATACGGCTGTGACAAGGAAGAAGTGAAAACAGAGGCTGAGTGTGGTCCTCTGAGCAGCAGCAGAGAAGAGGGCATGCGCAACAGTTGCTGCCACAGGAGCCCTGCGCCTCATAGGCTGAACTATTACTTTCATAAAAGAAAAACTAGAAAGCAGTGAAGCATGCATATCTACTTTCTTCACAGGATGAAGAAATACATTTCTTGATTAATTTTAACTTTAATTTTTTTATTATCTCTAAGTAGCTATACAAAGGAATTGCCCTTTAACAAAGCAGATTTTTAATATAAAACATCTTGATCAATGTCGCCCCTTCAATTTTCTCACCTATTCTACACCAACTCACTCTAACTCTTACTTTTGTAGAATACACATTGAATTCTTGACTGCATTCTTCCCCTCTCCCCCACTTCATATGTCCACCCATTTCTTCTTGACCCCATTCCACCCCTTTCAAGTACCAGCTTCCTAATATTTATCATCTTGAAATATGACTTTGCCTTTCTAAGGAATTATAGTGTTTGATTTCTCCCTTGAATCTACCATATTTCTGTTAATACTTTTGTAAACACTTCTATACACCCAATGAATTTATTTATAAGTTTCTAAGCTCATTCTAGCTCCCACCTATAAGGGAAAGCATGCATCCGTTATCCCTGAACCTGACTGAGTTCAGTTAGCAAAAAATTTTTTTGCCAGGTCTATCCAAATCTTTTTTTTTTCTTCTGAAATCTGGAACTATAGAAGAGAACATTCATGTTTGGATTTGGGCTTCTTGACTTCAAAGTTACTTGATGGCTCAGTATCTCAATTTTTCATTTGCAAAGAGCAATAATGGCATTAATAATAACTAGCTCAGAAGACTATCATGGGACAGTTCAAGGATAGAGCAAACATCCTCTACAGGGTTTGCCTTGGTTCTTACTTTTTTTTTTTTTGGCTGTTATGATAAAATGATATGGCAATGAAATACTTGTTCTACTTCTTGGCAAATAAAAATGCTCAGAGACTTTTTTTTGTATCTGTTGATGGGGGGAAGAGTGACCCTCTGCTTAGGACTGTGCTCCTGCTGCTGTCGCCATAGCTGCTTCCTCCTCCTCCTCCTCCTTACCTCCTCCTCCTCCTCCCCTATTCCTCCTTCTTCTCCCTCCTTCTTCTCCCTTCTACTTCCTCCTCCTTCTTCCTTCTTCTCTTCCTCTTTTTCTGCAATAGGGCTATTTTCTATTATAAGTTAGCTTGATGGCCTTTATGACATTCTTGACAGTTCTTTATATTGGAAGATATGTTATTTTGTGCAAATGTTTGTATCTGAGTTCTTTTATCAAAGTTCAGAGAGTAGTATGTTTTATTTATTCAATAAATGTGTCATACAGGTAATATACTATAATAATTAGTGGAAGCCTTAATCAATTAAAAATAATGTCAACGGCGATCGGCAGACAGGTTGCCAGGAGCGCAGAATCCATATAGCGGGAGACCCCACGGACACAAGGCAGGGTGCGGACCAAGACACACCCGGCAGCGACGAGAAGTTCGGGTCCACACCGGATTCGGACAAGGGAACCCAGCGCGGCAGAAAGAGGGAACGGGGGAAGCCACCACGACACTTCGCCAACCCCTGAAGGGCCAACGGTGGCGCGGGACACACACACAAAGCAGCAAAAGTGAGTCCCCCATAATCCCTTCCCCCAACGGGAGACCCAAGCCCGACAAAGAAGCTATATCTCTCTCCCTCCCCCTCCCCACTCCCGTGGGAACAAAGGACCCCCAAATCAGGCGGGAAGCTCCCATCAGGCGCTGGGAAGCCAGTCTAGCAGGGGAAGGGCGGAACAGCCCCAAGCCCCCAAAGGTTCCTGAACTGGCAGAACCGGCCCCGTCCCCTTCCCAACAGGGGCCGGGGGACGGCCGGCAGGGCAAGCCCCACCCGAGGCGCCTGGACCTTGCGGAATCTTACAACTAAAATCACAGGCGCTGGAGGGCAATACCAGCCCAGCAGGGTCACCTGAGCCTGATCTCATTCCCCCTCCTCGCAGCGGAGGCGAGGTCTGAGGGTGCCAAGCCACACCCGGACAGTCGATCCCACTGGGCCCCACACATACTGCCTCCCCCCCCAACGGACTCGCGGGAGGGCGCAAGCACAACCCAACAACCCAGGGCTCGCTCTGGGAGGCAGACCCCACTAAAGTGCCTGTTGTAGGGGACTCACAGTGCACAGGAGGGCGGGGCCCCGGCAAAAGCGCCCGCTCTGGTAGGCGTGCCCTGCACTGGTGGGCGGGGCCACAGCGACAGCACCTGCTGCCGTAGACACACCTACACATAAGGGAGGGAAGATCTACACAGACCTCCAGATGCGCAAATCACAAAGAAACATAACTCAGTTCATCAAAGGACAAGCCAACTCACCAGCTCCAAAAAGCAGCACGACTGAAGAGGAGATGGAGAATAAAAAAGCAAATGAGGACATGTTAACAGGAGTGATCGAAACCGTCAGAAATGAAATCAGAAAACAATTCCAGGAGTTTAGAGCGGAAATCTGGAAGGACACCCAGGAAGCCAAGAAAGAAATGGAAGCAAAACTGGATACAATGCAAGTCTCGTTTAAAGAAATGGAAGCAAAAATGGATACAATGCAAGCCGCCTTTAAAGAAAATCTCCACACCCTGAGAATTGAAATGCATGAAAAAATAGATTTAAAATACAACTCTTTAAAGGAAGAAATTTCCACGATCAGAGCTGATAGGACAACCATGAATAGCTCTCTGACATCCATAAACTCCGCAATTGAAACCATAACACAAAGAGTGGACCATATGGAATCCAGAATCTCTCGCCTGGACGATGAAGCAGCTGACAACAACCAGAAAATGACCACACTCCAAGAAAAGGTGAAGCTTCAGGGAAGATTAATCCAGGAACTAATGGACAAAGACAAGAGATATAATCTGCACATAATTGGAATAGAAGAAGGAGCCGAATATCAGAGCAGAGGGCTTAATCATGTTCTCAATAAAGTTATTGCAGAAAACTTCCCCAATCTCACAGGGGACCCCATCCAGGTAACCGAAGCCTATAGGACACCTGGCAGGCCAGACCCCAGGAAAACCACCCCAAGGCACATAATATTCAAGACTACAGACCTCAAGATTAAAGAGCAAATTCTGAATTCAGCCAAAGCGAAGAAGGAAACTTTTTTCAATGGGAAGAGGATTCGAATAACATCCGACTTATCCAAACAAACTTACCAAGCTCGAAGTGAGTGGAAAAACACCATCCAAGTACTTTAGAATAACAATTTACAACCTCGGATCAAATATCCAGCGAAACTGGAGTTCACATTCGAAGGGAGAACGAGATCTTTCCACACCAAAGAGGAGCTAAAGGAGTATGTGAATAAAAAACCAGCCCTAC
Source organism: Perognathus longimembris pacificus (assembly GCF_023159225.1). NCBI lineage: Eukaryota > Metazoa > Chordata > Mammalia > Rodentia > Heteromyidae > Perognathus > Perognathus longimembris. The sequence continues at coordinate 39,242,978 of NC_063176.1, forward strand.
AGCGAATATTAAGAGGGGAAGCCCACCCAACAGAGATCGTAAAAGACACACAGACAGAATCAGAAAGAAACTTCAATAGCCAAAGTCCAGCAGAAAGACCAGCTCACTAAAGACAAGAAGGAAAAAAAAAAAAAAACAGGAAAAAACAGCCCAACAAGAAAATGGAAGGAGAAAAAACACCCTTATCCTTGATCTCTTTAAATATAAATGGCTTAAACTCCCCGATCAAGAGGAGCAGACTGTCAGAATGGATCCGCAAACAAAAAGTTGACATCTGCTGTCTACAAGAGACCCACCTTACAGCAAGGGACAAAAACAGGCTTCGAATGAAAGGATGGAGCAAGATCTACCAAGCAAATGCACCCACCAAAACGGCAGGTGTAGCCATTCTGATCTCAGACAAGCTGGATTTCTCTTTAAAGTCCACTCAAAAAGACAAAGAAGGACACTACATATTAATACAAGGAAAAATCCAGAATCAAGACATCAAGGTGATAAATGTATACTCACCGAACAAAAGAGGCCCGACATATGTCAAGCAAATTCTCACAGAATTACAGAGCAAGATAGATGCAAACACAATCATAGTTGGTGACTTAAATACTCCTCTCTCTCCAAGAGACAGATCCAACACCCAGAGGATTAGTAAGGGAGCTGAGGACCTAAATAACACCATTTCCCAAATGGATCTGACAGACCTATATAGAACCTTCCACCCTACAGAGACCCAATACACCTTCTTTTCAGCAGCCCATGGATCATATTCCAAAATAGACCACGTCATAGCCCACACAAAGAACCTCAGCAAATACAAAAGTATTGACATCATCCCATGTATTATATCTGATCACAGTGGATTAAAGGTAACCCTCAACAACAAAGGATACCACAGAGCCTATACACACTCTTGGAGGCTAAACCCCACGCTGCTATCCAACACTTGGGCCACAGATCATATTAAAGATGAAATCAACGAATTCATAAGCCACAATGACAAAGAAAACACATCACAAAGAAACCTATGGGACACAGCTAAGGCAGTACTGAGGGGCAAGATCATTGCACTCAGTACCCACATTAAAAGAATGGAAGCAGAGCAGGTGAATACCCTCACGATGAAACTAAAACAACTGGAGAAACAAGAAATGACAGAATCTAAAACGACTAGGAGGGGAGAGATTACAAAGATTAAAGAAGAGATAAATCTGATTGAAAATAGAAAGACCATTCAACAAATAAATAAGACTAAAAGCTGGTTCTTTGAGAAAATAAACAAAGTTGACAGACCCCTTGCAAGACTCACAAAAAAAAGAAGAGAAGAGACTCATATTCGTAAAATCAGGGACTCCACAGGAAAAATTACAACAAGTACACACGATATTCAAACAATCATAAGGAGCTATTTCCAAAACCTCTACTCAGCAAAAAACAATAATTTTACAGAAATGGATCAATTCTTAGAGAAGTACAAACTGCCCAAACTGAACCAAGAAGAAATAAATCAACTAAATAAACCAATAACTTACGGTGAGATACAGGAGGTAATCAAGAACCTCCCTACTAAGAAAAGCCCAGGCCCAGATGGATTCACCAATGAATTCTACAAAACCTTTAGTGAGGAGCTAATTCCAATACTCCTCAAACTCTTCCGCGAAATAGAAACGGAGGGAGAAATCCCAAACTCATTCTACGAAGCTAATATCATACTAATCCCCAAACCAGGCAAAGATCCAACAAAAAAAGAGAACTACAGACCAATATCACTAATGAACACAGATGCAAAGCTCCTCAATAAAATATTAGCTAACAGGATCCAGAAAGTGATCAAGAATATCATACATCATGACCAAGTAGGCTTCATCCCTCAGTCACAAGGATGGTTCAACATCCGTAAATCAATCAATGTAATTCACCACATCAACAGAACTAAAATCAAGAATCACATTGTTATCTCAGTCGATGCCCAAAAAGCCTTCGACAAAATACAACATCCATACCTATTAAAAGCTTTGGAGAGAACAGGAATAGATGGAACATTCCTCAAAACAATAAAAGCCATATACAACAGACCAACTGCTAATATCATATTAAATGGAGAGAAACTTAAATCATTCCCCCTAAACACAGGAACAAGACAAGGATGCCCACTCTCCCCACTTCTGTTCAACATAGTACTGGAATCCCTAGCCATAGAAATAAGGCAAGAGGAGGACATCAAAGGGATCCACATCGGCAAGGAAGAAATCAAGTTATCCCTATTCGCAGACGACATGATCTTATATCTCAAGGACCCAAAAAACTCAGTACCCAAACTCCTACATCTAATAAACCAATTTGGCAAAGTAGCAGGATACAAAATAAATCCACAAAAGTCAGCAGCTTTTCTGTACACCAGCAATAGATAAACAGAAAAGGAAATTATGGAAACAATTCCATTTACAGTAGCCAAAAAAAGAATAAAGTACCTAGGGATCAACTTAACCAAGGACGTGACGGACCTATTCAATGAAAACTACAAAAATCTAATAAGGGAAATCAAAGAAGACACAAGGAGATGGAAAGACCTCCCATGCTCATGGGTAGGCAGAATCAATATAGTGAAAATGGCCATATTGCCCAAATTGTTATACAAATTCAATGCAATACCTATCAAAATCCCAGCCACATTCTTCACTGAAATAGAGAAACCAATCCATAAATTCATATGGAACAGCAAAAAACCTAGAATAGCCAAAGCAATTCTAGGCAAAAAACATAGTGCAGGAGGTATCACAATACCAGACTTCAAGCTCTACTACAAGGCCATCATAACAAAAACAGCATGGTATTGGTATAAAAACAGATCGGAAGACCAGTGGATTAGAATTGAAGACCCAGAAATAAAACCGCACTCTTACAGCCAACTGATATTCGACAAAGGAGCTAAAGACATACAATGGAATAAACATAGCCTCTTCAACTACTGGTGCTGGGAGAACTGGGCAGCCATATGCAGAAAACTCAAAGTAGACCCAAGCCTATCACCATGCACCAAGATCAACTCAAAATGGATCAAGGACCTCAACATCAGACCTGAATCCTTGAAACTACTGAAGGACAGAGTAGGAAAGACACTAGAACTTACAGGCACAGGAAGGAACTTCCTGAATAGAGTCCCAGGGGCACAACAAATAGGGGAAAGACTCAACAAATGGGACTACTACAAATTAAAAAGTTTCTGCACAGCTAAGGTCATAGCCACCAAAATAGAAAGACAGCCAATGATATGGGAAAGGATATTTACCAGCACAGCAACAGACAAAGGCCTGATATCTGTCATCTACAGAGAACTCAAAAAACTAAGCCCCTCCAAGCCCAATAAACCTATTAGGAAATGGGCAAAAGAGCTAAAGAGAGACTTCACAAGAGAAGATATAAAAATGGCAAAGAAACACATGAGGAAATGCTCAACATCCCTGCTAGTAATGCAAATAAAAACAACCCTGAGATACCACCTCACCCCAGTTAGAATGGCCTATACTCTGAACTCAGGAAACAACAAATGCTGGAGGGGCTGTGGGGAAAGAGGAACCCTTCTCCATTGTTGGTGGGAGTGCAAATTAGTACAGCCACTTTGGAGAACAGTATGGAGGTTTCTCAAAAAGCTCAATATAGACCTACCTTATGACCCAGCCATACCACTCCTAGGCATCTATCCTAAACAGCAAAACCCAAGATATCAAAAGGACATTTGTACTTCCATGTTTATCGCAGCACAATTCACAATAGCCAAAATTTGGAAACAACCCAGATGCCCCTCCACAGATGAATGGATCCAAAAAATATGGTTCTTATACACAATGGAATACTACATAGCGATTAGGAATGGTGAAATATTGTTATTCGCAGGGAAATGGTCAGAACTCGAACAAATAATGTTGAGTGAGACAAGCCTAGAACACAGAAAACAAAGGGGCATGATCTCCCTGATATATGACTGTTAACAAAGGGAGATGGAGAGACAGTAGAGACCAAGTCTGTGAACACTGTATATGTGCTTGATACATTGTATATTGCATGTGGGTCTACCTGACCTAGACAAGGGATGGGAAAACAGGTTGTAAGATATCACAAGAAATGTACACACTGCCCTACTATGTAACTGCACCCTCTTTGCACAGCACCTTGTAAAAAAAAATTTTTATGTTCAATTAATAATAAAAAAAATTAAAAAAAAATAATGTCAAAAGAATTCAAATATTGCATGGATTTTGTTTTTTGATCCAATCTTCTATTCTTCTGTTTTTTGTTCTCTCTTCTTGTGTTTACTAAATTTATCTAGTGATTTTTGTCTGTATTTCTTTGATTTTGATTGTTTCCTTAAGATTATATTCTTCCCTTCAGAATTCTTTGGTATGCTAGTTTAGTGATCATTTGGTTTAATATTTATTTTTATTAGATGATGGAACCAAAATCTTCTATGACAAAAATTAAATGAACTCATGATCACCCTTTCCAATTCTTTGTATGTCGCATTCTTCCTAATGGATGAGTAAAATTCCATTGTGTATAAATACTAAGTTTTTTTTTTAAATCTATTCATCCATTAAGGGTCATCTGACCCTTAATACATACATACATACCCTTAATACATACATATATATGTGCTTTTTATCATTATTTTGGCCTTTGTGTTAGTTTTCATGTAATTTTCTACTTAGAAGCAAGAAAATAAAGAAAGACTAAAAACAAAGAGAGATAAATCAGATATTCAATTTAATAAGTTGGAGGAGCAAGGACAAGGAAAAAGTTAGGTGAAAGAACACCCCTGTCTTCCCTTGTGATCAGAAACTTTTGCAATAGAGAAGCTGCTCAGTTCTCTTGGTGGCAACAGAAATTTGTACAAGAATAAATAGGTTTATATTAATGCAAAAAGAGACACCTTTGATGAACTCCTTTCACATTTCAGAGACAGAAAATAAGAAATATTTAGTAGTTGTGCAGGTTTTCTTTCCTTCCTCCAGCATGCAGTCCTGTCCTACCTGAACTTTGTCTCACTGTTTTCAGCTTTTTCTCCTTCACTGTTATCAACTACCATAGTGAAAGGGCTTTTAGTGCTTTGCTGTCAAAAGCTTTGGCCTAGCTAACTGCTTTTGTTCCTTAAATAACCAGCATTCCTTATGGAAAAGCAACTTCTCTTTATAGATCACATAAGTTTGTTCAGTACTATCATACTTTAGATAGTGCTTATTTGTGCAGTGATCTCTTCCTCCTTTCCCCTCACCTTCTATTGCTCCCTTGGCTTGGCTAGAGCTGTGGGAATGGAGAAAGGAGATTCTGAGACATGCCTATTGTTGCTGGTGTTCTGGTTTTCCCGGGATCAAGTAGAATGGTGATCTGTTGTATGCATATACTCTCTGCTCTCTCTCTCTCTCTCTCTCTCTCTCTCTCTCTCTCTCTCTCTCTCTCTGCACACACACACACACACACACACACACACACACACACACAATTTTCTTTCTCCATTGATTCAGTTATGGGCAATTCAGTATTTGCCATATGTTGGCAGTTGTGTATAATGCCACAATGAGTACTGGAGTACAGACATTTTTCAATAAATTGATTTTACATCCCAAGGATTTTTTTTTTTGCCAGTCCTGGGCCTTGGACTCAGGGCCTGAGCACTGTCCCTGGCTTCTTTTTGCTCAAGGCTAGCACTTTGCCACTTTAGCCACAGCACCACTTCTATCCGTTTACTATATATGTGGGGCTGGGGAATTGAACCCAGGGTTTCATGTATAGGAGGCAAGCACTCTTGTTTCTAGGCCATATTCCCAGCCCCAAAAGAAGGATTGATGAATCATGTCATTCATTTTTAGTTTGAGGAGCCTCAGTATGTCTTATATAAAGACTGGTCTATTTTACCCTCTCATAAATACATTTTTTCTCCATGCCCTTGCTAGCACATATCTTTTACTTTTTAGATAGCCATTCCACAATATAGATGATCTTTCACTATAGTTTTAAATTGCTATTCTTGAGCACATAAAGTGTGGTCTCTGGTTCACCCAGGACTGGAATACACACACACACACACACACACACACACACACACACACACACCACATACCACCACACACACAGGAATGAAAACAAATGTAAAATGTAATTTTGAGAATCATATTAGTCTTCCAGTGGTTTTGCTGTAGATAACAAGACTAATTTGTAGGTCATGATGATAACAGTTTCACTGTTACTTTCATCCAAACCTTCACTTCTTCACCTAGGCCTACACACACATCTGCAGAGTCACCTTTGGGCATTAGAAAGCTGAAAGTTTCACGTTAAGTTCATATTAATACTGCCATTTTCTGAATGATGCTGTGAAAAATGATGAAGATGTACTACATATGAACGGGCCCCACCGATGGGTTCACCTAGTCACTTTATCCCTGCTGCCTTTTCCTATAACTGTCCTTACATCACATCGTCATGGAAACAGAATTAAGATTTGTTTTTCTCATCTTTGTGTTGGGATCCCATAGAAAATAGACTGGTAAGCAAAACAAGCCACATTATATAATTGAAATATTGAGTACAATGTGTTAATTCTGAATTTGCAAATATGTTTCTCAATGATTAGGGCTTGTTTGTTCACAGTGGTCCTTAAACAAGTTAGCTTCCAAAACTTCTTAAGACTAAGAAGCAGGCTCTATCTTCAACATTCACATTGCTGGATGTGACTATCTCATTCCCAATTTTTATAGTTACATTCATTTAGTACTGCCAAGCAATGCAACCAAAGTCCTAGAACTATCAGAAAAAGTAATTGCAGAACTAAACCAGGGTAAAGCCCCTGATTATTCCTTCTCCTACTGAGCGATTTGATATGAATCCAGTTCTGAAAACTGTGTGCAAAAGGATGAGCCAAAAGCCACACTCATCACATAAAACAAACCTTTGTCAACTGAGAATTTGAAGCATCAATTTAATAATTAAATCTAATTTTGGAATCATATTAACACAAAAATGTCAAGTTCAATAATAGTATAGCTCTCTGCTAAAGAGTTGTGGAAAATTACATATGGACTTCTACTGACACTCTGTTTTATTGGGGCTAAATCTAAATCCAAGAACCAGATTAATACTCTTGGAACTAATTATGATGCATGATAATTTTAGTACCTTATTTTCATGAAATTATTTTCATATCCATAGGAGAAAGGATAGCAGAAGGCAGGATAGAGAAGACAGGGAATTGTGTATTATTTACATATTATGAACTATCTTTTTAATAATAAAATGTGTTTGTGAAGACAAACTAGGCTATTTAATGTAACATTTCATTTGAACTGCACAGAACAGCAGATGATGGGACCTTTCATGGAGAAGTATGCCAGGGAATTTAAATGACTACCTGTTGTGTTATTGTGTAATTCATTCTCTGTTGATTTATATTAGTCATTTCTTCAACATTGCTCCTATGCACAAACAAGATGGGCTTATCACATAGAGTTGAAAGATCACACCATTCTGGGAAACATTGAAAGATGGTATGGTTACTTCCTAGACAGGCATTCCAGACACATTTTCATCAGTGTAACAGCAGAAAACAGGCGTATCTTTTTGTGTTAAAAAAAGAAGTCTCTTTACCTTGTTTTCAACATGCCAAAGTGATACAGAATCCTCTTGTTAATGTTCACCAGAATCGTCCAAGTAGAGATATATTTCCTTGAAGAAAATCAGCACAATTCAGATAGATCTATCTGAAAGTTAAATGGAATTTTTCCAAGCAGATAATGTTTCTTCTATCTTCCCAATTAATCATCAACACTGCTGATGTTTATTACTGAAATTGCAACAGAGTGGAGAAGATTGGTAGAATATATAACAACTAAGACTCTAGAATGAGAACATTACTGTTCCCAATACATTTCATTGACTACTGGTGATAAGAGTAAATGAACAATTGCTTTGTTTGTAAGAAAATTTCTAACCCTCAAAGAGACACATACATCAGATACTCATATTCTCTACTGATACTGTAATCATTCAATGAGCATTTTCTATGTGCTTACCACTTTGTAAAATTATGTAGCCAATAAAAACAGTGATAAGAAGCCAGGAAATAAGAAAAACCAACCGCAGGGATATCATCAGGCTGTAAGCATGCATTAATGATATTATTCGAGTTGGTATTCTTTTCCTTATGAAGCTTTTTCTGACTGTTTTAGCTGTATGTACTTATAGCTCTCCAAAACTGCACTATTTAGCATTTTTACTGTTTATATTGTTTGTCATATTTTCACTTTGTAGCATTGTCACCCCATGGTGTAGACTCCTTGAATATAGCGTTTTCATTTCTTCTCTGACCTTATTACACTGAACACAGTGCTGAACATGAAATGTGTGTTCAGAAAACTGCTCTTGATAGGATGAACTTGGTAAGGCACATACCAATCCAATGCTAACATAAATAGAGTGAGTTGAAACTAGATTTATATTCATTGCAGTGTATAGAATACACAGGTCTTCTAACGAAGCTTTCTGAGGGGTGCCATTGAGTTGGTGTAGCCCTGAGTCTTTACAGGTATTTAAGTCTCAGACTGACAACACCAGAATTGAATCATTCTATCATGGTGAGAGGATAAAGTAACACCATCATGGAGGCTGGTAGAGTGGAGAAGACAATGACTGTATTAGCTGGCTCTCTTTTTTTTCTTCTTTTATTCCCTGTAGGACCCCTGCTTATGTATATCCTCTCATTAGATAATATGATTTTCTCATTAGATAATATGATTTAGACAAATCCAAAGTTGTGCTTTACTAATCTCATGGGCACATTTCCATTCAATCAAGTTGAGAATCAAGATTACACACTACAAAACATGCTCCTTGTCAAAGTGACACCTAAACACATTTCCTTAACCAGTGATATTTTAATCCTGGCTGCCCAAAGTCTTCTGTCTACCTCATGACCCCCAAACCATTCAATCCATCTTTAAGACTCCAAATAGGCATGAAATTACCACCGAGGGCCAATAATCCCAATTTAAAGGCTAAAGATAAACTCCTAGCTGTGCACTCATAAAAGTCACAAAGAAAGATATAAGCCTGCAGGACAGAATGTGGCAAAGAATAAACACTAACTTTCAAAAAGGAAGGAATTACAGGACACACGAAAAGGCTTGGAACAAAGCAAGACTGAAACACAGCAGTGTAATCACTAAATCCTTCAGTGCCACATCTAGCAGCTGAGGTATATAGTGCAATGCAATGTCCAATGGGCTTAGTTTGCAGCCCCTATGGCTTCTCTGTTGGGCTGGCTCTGTTCATGGCTGTGGCTCCTCACATCAGATGTTTCATGTTACTGGCATCCTCAGACACAGTGGGGTCTTCACTGCAGCTTAGGCTGGGCTTTCACAGCTTCACTCCCTGCCCTCTAGTGCCTGCAGGGGCATTGACTTTGTTATTTACATACTGTCTACAGTCTCAGGCTTTGCTATGGAATCTAAATGGAAGTCACCGCGACTCTTGTATTACAAATGCCTGCAAAAACAGCATCTCAAGGATGAAGCCAAGATTTGTTGTTAGCTCAAGTAGTGGTCAGGGTCTCTTGAATCATGGGTACAGTCTCGTGATAACAGTGGAACAAATACTGTACAGACAACTTATGAGCAACCGTTAGAGAGCAATATGCTCTGCAAGTATTCTGTTCTCAAGGAAAAGTAAGATGAGTTTATCATTTTATACTCCTTTAAAAATGATTGTAATTGTGATGTACAGAGGGGTTACAGTTCCATGATTCATTTGAAAACTACATTTCCTTTCAAACCATGCCACTCCTTCCCTCATTCTCTTCAGGCTTTTCTCTTCCCAATTTCTGTAATATGGAAGTCAGATCTGGCCAGCGCCATATTGGCCACATGGCAAGCTTGTCCATGTGGTATTTCTAGCATCTTGCCTTGGGCGTGCCTGGATTCCTACAGGAAAGAAGTCCCATCCCTAGGTAATGGGTGTTCCTAAATCCCAGGAGACAGGAATGGGAACATGGCATATAGGTTACTGAACCTGTCTGTCAAGTGCTTGGAACTGGGAGCTTCCTGTGACCCAGCCCCCTGACCTGATCCTATTTAGGGCAGGCCAGCTCAGGCACCATTATGCCATGCCACATGTTCTCGTCTGGTGTCTCTCATCCCCATGGCATCCCAAGTCAGCTCTCTATTGGAGCTGAATTGGTTTCTTGGTACTTAGAAATCTTCTGGAAGTAAGTCTCTGTGCTGCTGTCCTGTTTTGTGTTATATGTTTTTCTGAAACCTGGGACTGCTCCATCCAGAACTTCCCCAATAAATCCATCTTTTGACTTGAAACTGTCTCTGAGTGGTGGGCTCTTGGAGGGATGGGGAATTCCCTCCCTTGAACCCCATTACACTTTCCTCCAAAAGTTGTATAGCTAATTTCCAACATAGTATCTAGTGGGTTTGACTACTGAATTGGTTCATCCTTTGTGCGGTCATTTCTTTGCTCCCCCTTCCCCTCCCCAAACCAGATAAAATTAAATGCAAGACAAAAGGTACAGAAATCAAAAACAGCAACAGAAGGGAAAAACAAAAGAAAAAAGGAAATAAGAAGACAAAGGAGGAGAAAAACTAAGAAGAGGAAGAGGAGGTGGAGGAGGATGAGAAGAAGAAAAAAGAGGGCTGGGGATATAGCCTAGTGGCAAGAGAGCCTGCCTCGGATACACGAGGCCCTAGGTTCGATTCCCCAGCACCACATATACAGAAAACGGCCAGAAGCGGCGCTGTGGCTCAAGAGGCAGAGTGCTAGCCTTGAGCGGGAAGAAGCCAGGGACAGTGCTCAGGCCCTGAGTCCAAGGCCCAGGACTGGCCAAAAAAAAAAAAAAAAAAAAAAAAAAGAACCAGCTTAAATTATGGGTAATGGTTGGTCAATTCTTGAGCGGAGCTCAAGCCATTTTCCTATTCTTATTATAAAATATTGTACTTAGTTTCTCCCCCCTTTTCTATTTTATATTGGTCTATTTTTAAAGAGAAATATGGACCTGTTCTTGAGTTATGTGCATCAGTTTTTTTAAGGTCAAAATATTTATACCTGAAAGGGAAAATAGGGTTATTAAGTACTTCTAGCATCATTCAATATACCATATCTTCCAATAACTGAAAAGACTACAAAGAAATTGGTTATCTAACTTTACAGAGACAGAAAAGGCTCTTCCATTTTTCTGTGTTTGCAAAACATTGTCCTCAGTTTACTTAATAATTCTCCATCATAGCATGCTTCCGCAATGAGAAATAAATACAGAAGATAGAAATTCCTGGCTACAGGGTTGTTAGTTTGGATGATTTCAGATGACTTTTACATTGTAATTATGCTAAGTGAACCAATAACAAACATAAAGAGATCACAAAAAAGCAATACTTACTCATTCCTCCTGAGAGCTGAGCTGAGGCTTTGTCTATGGGTACATGGAGGAGAGTTAGCATATGATTATGCTTCCATCAGAAAAAATGACATCATCCCATTCATAAGGAAATTGAAAGACTTGGAAAGAAAACATATTAAGTAAAGGGAACCAGACACAAAAGAAACGTAGGCTCCATGGTTTCTCTCATTTGTAATAATTAGTATATGTCTAGGATAGTCTTAGCAGAGGATCACAATAGTTCAATAGTTATGTACATATGATCATATAAGATGATGCTTAGTGAGATGAACTTCCAAAATATGGAAACAAGAGAGTGTTTTCTCTTTTTTTTAATGTACTGTGTGAAATTATTTCTTTTTTTCATTTGTTTTTCTTTTCCTTTGGTGTATCCCCTGTTGTCTATCTTTTTGCTTTTGGTAACATGTGTCTCGTATGTAAGTTTATCTGATTTGAAGAAGGTAAGGGGAATAGCAAAATGGTGAGACAAGGGACAAAGGGTGAACCAATGCAACAGCAATACTCACAAGATACTATGTTGGAAATGAACTTTACAACCTGTGGGGAAGGGGCTTGGGGGGGAAGTGGGAGAAAAACAAGGGAGGGTGTAATTCAACAACAACTGTACTCATTACCTTACGTAACTGTAACCCCTGTGTACATCACCTTTACAATAAAATAAAATGTTATTTTAAAAAAATTCCTGAGGTTTGACCAGCTAGGGGATTGTGAGAAGTATCAGAGGGTCACATAGTTCTGTGATTGGAGGGATGAAAATGAGAGGGGGAAAATCACAATTACCAAAAGTATAATAAATGTAAAATCAGTAAAACAGGTGATCATCTTCTGAACAATTATCTATGCATTGATCATCAGCTGAGAAGCAATTGGTGGTAGGAATTATTCCCAATCAGTCAGGATCTTGCATCCCTTTGGCATGATATTTTTCTGGAATTTTTTTTTTCTAAATGGTAGCTCCTGACATGAAAGGAGTGGGTTATCTGAGTCAAATAATAAAATAGAAGAAGAAATTGTTGGGACATTCAGAGGAAAAGTTTCTTTTGTAAATAATAGTCACACAAAAAAAAAGAGAATGTCTTTTCCTCTGAATATGATTTTGCCACGGTCAAGATCTGTGAATATGAACCCTCTCTTTTAGTAATTTGTAGATGCAGCTACCCAGGAAAGAAGATAAAGCCACAAAATCTGCCAGCATTGACCTGCCCCAACCAGCACTCTCAGGACGTTTTTTTACTACTTAAGAAAAAGAGTGCTGTGTTTTCTATTACTTTCAGCTGGAAATATCTTAAGCAATATGCAACTTAGATTTAGTTTTTTAAAAAATCCCATATTTATCTATATTGCTTGAAACAGAATGCTCAAAGACAAATGAGAACAGCTTATTATATCAGTCACAAAAGTCGTACGTTAAAGAAATATTTTTATTTAAACAAGGATTGAACTATTTTAACATGCATACAGATCTGATGAAATAGGGCTTTTGTTTTATTTCCAACAAAGTACGGGTTTTGTTGATTGAACTACCACACCTTGAGTTTCAAATACCCAAGATACAAAAGACTTTGTCTTTAAATAGTAAGGATAAATAATTATGGGTAACTACTGGACCCTGACCATATATGCATTATATTCTTGATAGTACAATGAATATATTTCCATGGAATTTAATTCTGAACAGATTTCCATATTACACACTTGTTATAACCTCATTTGATTAAAAAATGCATCTCACAATTTCCTAATACATTATGGGAAAAATATAGTGCTGGAGGCAAAACTTCTTGATTGCATTTTCTCCCCTTCTTTAGTCCATTTTTATAGAAATAAACTATGAATAAAGAATGGGGAAAGTTATTGACATATAAATTGGGTAAAATGATCTCAGGATACACAGATTTATATGAAGAAACAATGTGTATAATGTAGTCACTCAACTAGGTTAGCCTACTTTTCTCTGGTAGTTTAACTGGGCCCTCATATAAATGTTTTCATTAACCTAATTAGCTGTTAACATTAAAATTAGTTGTCCACTAGATGTTCTTTCATTTTTTTTTGTATTACTTTCTCATTCTTTGAGTAAAATAGGACTTTGGATTTTGTGGTAAGTTGAGACACCAATTAAAATAGAGAAATTTTTATGAATATACAAATTACATTTGTTCCAAATTAGGATTATAAAATGGGGTTTTTCTTTTGTATTTGAAGAAAGTGCATTAAAATGAATCCCAGATAAGTATATTATACAACATTTGGGAATTCATTTAGGAAGCATACCTGCTTATTTATTGCCTTCGTTTGTTGAAAATGCATAGTAAGTGAAAGTGTTATAAATTCAATCATTTAAAAAATATTATTTACTACATACTCACTTACCTTGGCGTGGCAACTAACTGCTGTAGTCCCTTAAACAAATATGTTTTAATGCATGTTTCCCATGGTTTTGTTTTGTTTGTTTGTTTTGGCTTTAGAGAAACTCAGCTTAAGGACTGGCTTCAGGAACTCAGAGATTTCTTACACATTTTGACTTTTTGCTCTAATGCCTTTGAAGCCCTATAGCCCATACACATATAAGGAGAATGTAAAATATCAAATTGTTATTAGTCCTGTTGAAGAAGTGTTATATCATTTCTATGAAAGGTTTACTTTTGGGAACAAGTCATATATAACTTGTAGGGTACCTGGTAGGCATAGTCCACACTTTAGCATATTTTATCCTAGCAATAAATCAAAGGGAAGGACATTTTGACAGAAAACCATCTCACCTACAGTAATATTTATGCATTGTTTGTGAACTACAACAGGTGAGTCACTAGAAAGTTAAATGAGACATTGGTCATTAGGATTCTCAGAAAGAAGTTGTAATTGCTTACTTAAACCTTGACAAGAGGTTAAATTTAGATATTGACAGTGTGAGGACAGAGAAGAAAAAGGCACATTTATATATCAAAATTAAAATGGTTGTGTTTAACAGAACCAGCAAAGGAAAATGTAGTACAGAATAATTTGGCTCAGATCATGTGAAACTGGATGGATCATGACTTACATGCTATCAGGAATTAAGAAATCACAACAGATTTTGAGTGGGTGAATATTAGTCTGTTCATTTAGAAAAACCCAACAGATACATGAAAGGCAGCTATGTTCTGTTTTATATTGAAGAGGAAAGTAATCAGAGATCAAGATTTGTATAAAGTGATGGGATTGAAAATTTAAAAATAATAATTGTCAAAGCCAAGAAGGTAGTTGTAATAGTAAGCAAGAATTAATAATTAGAAGACACAAGTAAGCCCAAAGCCATAATATATTTTAATTAGAAAATTCAGGGGCACAAAAGAATTTAGATTTTGATATTTTACTCATTTAGAATTCCTCCTTTTCTAGGGGAACTTTGAAATAGCATGAGGAAAAAGATACTTTATGTAGCTATTTTTGAGGGTAGAAGAAGCATTACCTTTTATATCATTTGGAATGACATTGTTGGTTTCATTACTGTTTTCATTTTGTGTTTGGCTTATTTATAAAATCCTTCATAAATTACAGTAACATTTTCTTCTTTTCTATTAGTAACATTTGAATTCTGCTTCTAGTTTTCTGACTATTTCTAATGGAAAATTGAAAAATGATATAGAAGACTCTTGTTACAAAACTTTATAGTTCAAAATATGAGTAGTACTAACCTTCGTCAAAGATGCTCAAAATGGACAATGATAACATTTAATAATGATGAAATTGATCAGTCGAAAATAACAATCAGAAATTTTAAGTCAGGATAATCTATTGCATTTTTTCAGTATGTTTTATGCTGTTTTGTTCATTCTGATTTTGGAGAGCCAAATAATAGATATTTCAAACAGTTTTTATGGGGATGTATTATCTTCAATTGGCTATTGCTTTTAAATTGTGTCATTCATTCCATGGTAGAGATTATAGGATGCAATTAATATAATCCAGATCCTATTTGTTTCCCATACATTGAAGATTATTGTAAACAATCAGCACCAATATTAAAACACTTGTTACTCCCAATTGTGGTTCAACTTCCCACTTCCTGGTGAGTTGTTTGGTTTATTGTTGCTTATCATTGTTTCTTTATTATGTTTTTGCAAATATTTTGTCAAAGTGACTGGCACTTAAAGACAGAAAAATTAGTCACAATGCTCAATTAAGTGCTTACTAGTCCAACAATTAGAGCAAATAGGTTCCTTCCTGATGCTAGTGGTTGTTCATACAGCCATTATTTTATTAGCTCATTAGATGCTAATTGTAGACTAGACACTGTTAGGAGCTGAGACACAACTAGCTTAGTTTTCATAAGCCAAGTGCTGAAAGTAATAACTGGTCTTGAAATGTCCTCTCTCCTCCTGTACCTGCTAAGTTCAGGTTCTTCACCATTCCTGGCTTAGCTGACAAGGTCTGCAGATTCACTGTTACAAGGGCATACATACTTTGCCATTTTGTGTAATCTTTTTCTAACAGATTTTAACCTTACATTTAAATTAAAGAACAGAAGGAGGACATTCAAAAATGTAAATGTGCCTCTATTTAACTGGATTAGTTATAATTATTTCCCCACATAGGTCAACTAATCATATAAAGCTATAGACTGGAAAGACAAACAGTAGATTTGTGTGACCTTCAAATTAAGACAAGAGCACAAGGGAAAGACTGAAAATCATACCACAAATGAGAGATCAAGTCTATTTTCTTCCTGAGTTCACATCCTTTCTCCTACTCCCAATATACATTATTTATGAAAATGAAGTCTACTGATTAGTATATACCCAAAAAGAGATCCAAATTTGACCATATGTTGAAAGATTGAAGGTGAAGGAAGAGGTTAAAAGCTTTGAATTTCCCATGACATGTTCTTTTGACTATGTTTGACCTAATAGACATAGACAACTTTCTGTCTCAAAGTCTATTACACCCTCTTTTTACGGTAGCCAGGGACTGGATAAATAATATATTTAACAGCTGGATTCGGAATGCAAACTTGATTCCAGAAATTTTAGTCTATGCAGTCTAATGAGATTTGGAAGTAGAAATGGAGTTGCTTTGCTGTTTCGCGGCTTCTTTTCTCTTGTTCAAGGAGAGGTGAATCTGTAGTTTACCTTCCGTAGGCCTGCCAATGGCAGGCAAAAAGTTCATTTTCCTCTTTGCTCCCCATGGAGCTGAAGTTCCATAGTTGGGCTGAGATCTGGACAACAGCTTTCAAATAATAAACTAGCATTGTATTAACAGGTTTCTTCTTCAAGCTGTGAGTGGAACTGATTGCAGTTTTACCAGGCACTGAAGGAAAACAGAACTGATTGGTTGTTGAGCTCCTGCCTTCTTCCCTTTCTACCCCAAAGAAGCATCTTTTCTGCAGCTAAGTTTTTCTTCTTTTCTAATAAACTACCTCTCTATATGAGGCCATGGCTAATCTAAGAGGCACTGAGCTCTTGGTGGGCACAGGTCTAGATATTTTCATTTTATTTACTTATTTACTTTTATTTAACTGGTACACAATGTGTGCATGGATTTACAAGATATAGAATATTTCAGTACATGCATATAATGTGGAACAATCAAATCAAAATAATTAGCACTTCCATCTTCTTTAGTATGATCATGTTTTTGTGATGGGAAGGTCTAACTCATCCCTAGGCATTATGAAATGTATAATTAAGAATAGCTTGATAGCTATTATTATAGTTTAATGGCTATGATATTGCCCCATTGGGCAATATCTTGTTGGCACTGCTTTCTCTGGTATTGTTATCAATTTTCCATCCTTTTACTACTACTTTCGAATTCTCTTTTTTAGACTCTAGAAGACTCTCTTCTGTTCTCTACTTCTCTGTTACCCAGTCAAGAATGTTCATACATTTTTATTTCCTAATTCAGTTTGAAGGACTGACTTCTGCCTTAGTCCCTCAGGTCAAGCAAATCACACTGGTTTGCCTGCACTCAGGCCACTCTGACCTGGGCTCAGTCAAAAATCCATATCACCCCAGGCGGGACATTCCACTCTGGACCTAACTGAAAGTACCCATTCCTAGCCCCCGGGAAAGTACAGCCTGATTTTCACTCCTTTGTTTCCTAATGACCCCCAAAAGCAGGACCCCCAAATCCAGTCCTTTGAACAATCTCCTAACCTGAGTGAAGGTCTGTGCCCCCCTCTCAACAGTCCTCGCCTGTTGAGAATCGAGTCCATTCTATTCCTTTTCTGTTCTCCTCCATTTCTTAACACTGTGCAGAATAATTACTCAGAGTCAATAATTAAATATGCACTAAAACTTTTATATAGCTTATTTGTCAACTTACTAGCAGTTTTGCCCTTAAGAATAATTGTTAATTTTTAATTCACTACTCATATATATATATATATATATGAATAAAAACCGAAAGTGCTTTGGGAAAAGGAAAAAAATATTTTTAGACAGATATCACAGCATAAATTAGTGAGGCCCCATGATGAGAAATAAGAATGTAGCAGTTTTCTTCAGTCCATGTCATTAATTTGGCACAGGATGCTGGGAAGCTGTGGATTACGGCCAGAAAGAAATACAGGCCTTGAAATTTAGTTTCCTGGTTTTCAGTCTTATATTTTTGCATATTTATTTGCTTACAGGAATCTTAATTTTGACTATTTAAAGAAGCACTTACATATGTGATCTAATTTTCCTAATTTGGAAGATAGTTTAAATTCTGAATCAAAGGACAAGCAGGTCAACGAATCATGCTTAGTGATTTAACACCATTGGTTTATTGATCATATATCTCCACTTCATTGCCCTATGAAAGTGAAATTATCCAGGCTATTTCATGACACTTGAAATCGTATTAAGTGTTTGATTACTGCATTTCCCATTTTGTGGCTCAAGAAAATGAAGCAGTTAGGGTACATTCTCCACAAAAAACAAAGAAGTCCATGTGGATGGGGGAGGGAGAGGTAGATGTGTGTGTGTGTGTGTGTGTGTGTGTGTGTGCGCGTGCGCACACATGCACGCCCACACATGAGACTGTATGTGTATCTTACTATTTTTTTTAAATATTAGGGAAAAGTATTAGAGAAAATATTTGTGGGAAAAAAATCCCAAACTAATTTTCCAACTAATTCTCCAAGCTTGAATGACTGCTGCTAACAAGTGACACAAATTCATTTCATACCTTATTTTTTAGAATGAAGGACATTTGGAAACTTGGCTATAAAAGATTCATCTTTTTAATTTTTTTTCCTCATCCAAGAATCGTCTATGTTTCACCGATTCAAACCAACCTACACATGAGGAAATTCACATTATTGATACTAGCAAATCATCTGTCTCCATTTCTTACAACCCATCACTAGAAATCCAGAAACTAATTTGCTTCTAATCAGTTTCTAAAGATTCCAAGGAATGGTCACACTGTTCATCAGCACACTGTCTGTCCTCTTATTTGTGTGTCTAAGCCATTCAAAGGGATTGAAAAGTAATGGCTGTAAGTTGAGGGCAATTCAGTAATATTCTTTTCTTCATCCATGACACTTTTAAAAGGCATGGATTAGGAATCTAAGGCAAAACACTTTTAAAACTTCATTTTCTTGGGTAAGAGGTTTTCATATGAATTCTCAGCAATGGACAAAATCAGAAGTTAATCATTATAATTACCTCTGTACTGCTCACTTGGTTTTGGACAAATCATAGGAGTCCTTACCTTTGTTTTCCCTTTCAGTGAAAATACCATGGTCGTTGCTTACAAATTACATGCTGGGGGAGTCAGCTCATGGGCCCCCTGAAGGTGCTAATAAGGCAAAAGACATGATCCCACCCAGTGTTGGATAACTGGATCTCAGTTGATTACATTTATTTTCTCAATTGCTTCTACAGAAAGTGACATTTTTGTTCTTGCCCATATGACAGTCTGCAACCTCAGTTTAAAGATATTTTGAAACATTAGTATTGCTTTTACTTATAGTATGATTGTGTCAGTAGATGACTTGTTCAATTTCACAAGTCTAGCTCAGTGCAAAGCATTTCCCTTTTCATATATGCTAAATATAATTCTTTATTGTAACTCAAGTTATTCAGGTGAATTTAAGGATATCAACAGAGTATGTGTTACATAAATTAAGAATAGTAAGCAAAATGTCTATGAAAAGGATGGAGAGAAATAAAACTCTGGGGCCTCATAGAGATGCAGTATAGATAAGTGAAATGGAGTTCTTGTTTTCCAACCCAAATTCTCCTAACAGTATATCTATTTTTTTTTAATGACCAGATGGTTTGGGAGGTAAAATATTTCCTGTCCAAAGAAGGAAGTCTTGCTTCTAACTGGAAATTAAATTTCCAGACTGAAGCCTGATAGTAAAGTAGGGCAAGAAGGCTTGAATATATTCTTGATTTTAAATTACATTTTAATGATTTTTCTCATTTTAAGTCAGATGTCAAAAATGTTTAAATATTCTTCACCCTAACATACTTGTCTCTAAAGTTCCCATTCCCTCACATTTTATTAGTAAATGTGTAGAGCTTTGGGGGGCAATTTTTTGGCGATAGAGCATGGAAGCTTTCAAGTTCAATGTAATTTTAGTGTTCATTTCACTTAATCTCATCATGTCATAGTTTAAAAATTCAAAGCTGAGCAAGAGTGCGATATATAATCAATGTGACACAGATAGTTTACTACGAAAAACTGTGCTTGACATCAGATCAATGATATTTTAATTATTTGTAATCTTTCTTTTGTTCCATACCTTGGAATCCGTGATAGGTTGTCAGACTGCACTATTTCAAGGAATAAATATGTACATAAAGTACATGAAGTAACTTGGACTTTTTTGGTGTGAGTGGAAGATATCAGAATGGAGAAACAGTGGCTACTGAAGGAGAAAATGAGAAGTATTGCAATAGGAAAATAGTGCCCAAAGTTTTGAAGAATTAACAGAAGTTATTTGTAGAATTATTGTAATCTTACACATGGCACCTAAAAATGGTTTATTAATCAGTCAAGGCCATGGATTTTTGTGTAAATTTATAAAAATTTTATTTTATTTTTTAAATCTATTTTTCCCCCGCACAGGGCTTTTCCTTTAATACATTTGCTTTTAGAAAAAATCAATTCAAATGTATGGCTTATTTTAAATAATTAGCACAAAAGCCAATGATTTCTCTACAAAACAAATATTGCTCTCTTTTGAATGCATAGAAGGCAATGCACTATGAGAATTAGCCAAAAGATGCTAGAAAGCCAAAGATAAATGTACTTCTCCCAACTGAAATGGACCACATTAGTCTGATTTAGTGCAATACTTTTGTGCTCACGGATGGTGAAGTTGGAAATTAAATTTCCCCTTTGTGTGTCTCCTACTTGCTAAAGGTTGAATCTAGACTAATGTCCCCTGTGATTACAGAATAATCAAATTTTCAAATACTCTGGTTCTGTGTGAAGACATGCTGTTGACAGATACATATTGGACATCTTGAGGAATACCATCTATTTTTTAGAATTATTAATAGAAGGTGATTTGTTGGTAGAAATTTCTGAAAGAGAAGGCTTTCTATATAGCTATGAACACTACTGTTTAATTTCTTTTTGAAATGTATGATGGCTACGTAACAAGTTAAGAATTTTTAGCTTTTATGCAACTGAATTTATTTGGCAACAAAACAATAATTATATGACTTTGTCAATGATCATGCCTTCTTAAATACTTTAGTCTTGTAGGGAGGCTCTGTGTGCAAAGAAGTTCTGAGAAACCAAGTATATGCTTTTATTCACCTTTGAAGATTTATTACCAATTTACAGATGCAAAAGAAGTAACATCAGGCTATTGCTATTACATTTTTAGAAATACTACCCACTCAGTAAGATTTCCTGACCTTGCAGGCTAATAAAAAGGTTTTAATGTATCAGAATCAGCAGAGCATGTGGGTGGATAAGTCACTGAGCTAATTAGTCATCCTTCTCCCAAGAGCAGTGTATGACTTACTGGAGTGTGTTTAGCAGCCCAAGTAAATCAACATTGTTGCAGCCAGAAAGCATCATTCCTTAGTCATTTCTATACCTCTGCTACCTTGACTTTGTAATAAAATTCTCCAAGTTTATGGCTCTTGTAGCTTATAAAAAGGGAGCCTAACAGGAAGGCAAATTGATGTCATGCATAATCATACTATAACTATAGTATAGAAGCTTGAAGAGTCAGAATGGAATTCTTAGTAATGGAAGTAAAAATGCAAATAGGTCAGTCTGTGTACATAAATGAACCGTGGTAAGTAAGTCACTTTTGTTACAGTTGACCCAAAGCCATTACTCTGGCATTTTTGCTTCTACTTTTATTTATTTATTTATTTATTTTTCAAATTTTTATTATCAAACTGATGTACAGAGAGGTTACAGTTTCATACGTTAGGCATTGGATAAATTTCTTGTACTGTTTGTTACCTTGTATTTTTTGAGCAGATTGAATAGAAAAGTGATCCTGGAATCTGTAGTCAGAACAGCTGGATTTAACTTTCAGGCAAGAACTGTGGGAGCAGCAGAGAATTTGCATAGCTTTTCTTGTGAATTTTTCTAAAGTGCAAAGTACAGGACTAACAAGAATACAATTTATTAAGCTTACTGAGTATTCTTTTTCAGGGTTTTTAAACCTTTCTTACATATTTCCTATCCTATTCCAAAATATTCCTATATTAGAAGCCAAGAGAATAAACCTACAAAGTGGGCTAGACAAACACTACTATGATTATCTAATCTTATGGATGGAAAATATAATATGGAAAAGAAATCAATTAACCAAGAATATATATTTAAAACTATCAAGAATGGATGTTTCTATTAATATTGTTACTGATGAGAATGTCCTGGTCTTCACATAGAATCATAAGTAATTGTGATGCTATAAACTCGCACGTGCATACACACAAGGGTGTATATACACACACAATCACACACACACACACGCACACACACACACACACCACTTCAGGGTGTCTCGCAATAGGAATAGTCTCTTAAGTTGGCATATAATGCCCCTGGCTCTTTTTTTTAATTTTTATTTTATTGTCAAATTGATGTACAGAGAGGTTACAGTTTCATACGTTAGGACTTGGGTACATTTCTTGTACTGTTTGTTACCACCTCCCTCATTTCCCCCCTCCCCTTCCCCCTTTCCCTCTGCCCCCATAAGTTGTTCAGTTGGTTTACACCAAATGGTTTAGCAAGTATTACTTTTGGAGTCGTTTGTCTTTTTATCCCTTGTCTCATGATTTTGATGTTCCCTTTCACTTCCTTAGTTCTAATACCAGCATATACAGTATCCAGTGTATTCAGATGAGATACAGTGATAGCGCGAGTACAACCACAGGAAGGGATACAAGAGGATCATCAACAAAAGAAGCTACGGTTTCACAGGTCATGTTGAAAGTAATTACAACAGTGATATAACACTCATTTCCATAACATGTAGTTCATTTTACTTAGCGTCATCCTATGTGTTCATAGGGGCATAGCTATTAGGCTCTTGTGATCCTCTGCTATGACTAGCCTAAACTTGTGCTAATTATTCCCTATGAGGGGGACCATAGAGTTCATGTTTCTTTGGGCCTGGCTTACTGCACTTAGTATAATTTTTTCCAAGTCCTTCCATTTCCTTGTGAATCAATGTCATTCTGTCTGATAGAGGCATACAATTTCATTGTGTATATGTTCCACATTTTCCTGATCCATTCATCTACTGAGGGGCATCTGGTTGGTTCCATATTTTAGCTATAACAAATTGTGCTGAGATGAACATTGTTGTGCTTGTGGCTTTAGTGTGTTCTTGTTTGTGGTCTTTTGGGTAGATGCCCAAAAGTGGGGCTGCTGGGTTTTAGGGGAGCTCTATGTTTAGCCTTCTGAGGAATCTTCATACCCTTTTCCAGAGTGGCTGAACCAGAATTCTTAGCCAGAGCAATTAGGCAAGAAGAAAACATAAAGGGGATCCAAATAGGAAAAGATGAAGCTAAACTTTCTCTTTTCGCAGATTGCATGATCCTATACCTAAAGAACCCCATAGACTGTACTCCCAAGCTACTAGAGCTGAAGCAAAACTTTGGCAAAGTAGCAGGATATAAAATAAACCCTCAAAAATCAACGGCCTTTCTATATGCCAATGACCAGAAGACCGAGGCCGAAATCAGGAAAGCAACTCCTTTTGCAATAGCCTAAAAAAAACATAAAATACCTAGGAATAACCTTAATCAAAGAAATGAAAGTCCTCTATGATGAGAACTTTAAAACCAGGAAAAGTGAAATTAAGGCAGAACTAAGGAAATGGAAAAACCTAGCTCTTGATCTGTCTATTCTGCCTCAGTATCAAGTTCACATGACCTGTGCTACAGGAAGAGTTACTAGTGTAAAGGGGAATCACAACAATGCAATAAATAAGGGATGTGAAATAGTTCTTTGCAATTAATGCTTTCCTTTTTCCCTTTTCATCCTTTGTCTTAAAAAACAAACAAACACAACAACACATGAAGTCAATTTCCCTGGTCTTATAATTCAATGCTTTGGCTTTGGTTTTATTTCCCCAGTCTACCCATTTCTCTTCTCAATTCCAAACATTTGAAAAGAACAGAAAACCTTTCCTTTCTTACCAACAATTCCCCTTACAAACATTTGCCATCTGGCTCTTGTCTCTCACTATGTAGAAATTATTCTCTTGACAGCCACCAGTGTTTATTCCTTACTCTAATATTTTGTTCTTGATAATTCCTCCTTTCTCCTTGGCTCTTGGCAACACCTGGAAGACTTCAAAACTCCTTAAACTATCTCCAGTCTGGACTTAAGTAATTACTGCAAGCATAGGAAGGAGATCTTTTTTCTTTCAGTACCCACTCCTGATTTTTCCTAGCTTTAAATGAGGCCTTATGAAATTTCTTTCTTTATATCTATGCTTTGTATGCCAATCTCACATATTCCTAAAGGCTTAAGACATGTTATGAGTTCTGCCAAATTGCTTTCTTTAGTTTCTATTTTTCTCTTCATCAACCAGCTCATGTTTGTAAATAATCTGTTAGAATTTTTACATAAACTCAACATTAACATTATAATCTTATTCCTCAAAATCATTTCAATTATTATTCCATAATCCATTAGAACACTTAGATAAAATATTTAGAAAATCCTTGATCTGATATTAAGTGTTTTTTAAATTATGATTTATAGGTAAGAGGGCAAAAGAGTTGCTCTTTAACAAAACAATTTATGAACACAATAGCTCCTGATCAATGTCACCCCTTTTATCATTTTCACCTATCCTTCCCCAACACACCCCTTCTCTCATTCTTCTCAATTTTGTAGGCTATACATCACATTCTTATCTGCGTTTGGGTATGGGGGAAAGGGGCTGGGAATCCAAAGCTGGGCTTTGCACATGCTAAGCAAGCTCTGTACCATTGAGTTACATCACCATCTGGAAATATTTCTTTTGACTCTATTCCCACTCTGCCTTTTTATTTTTCCCTTCTGTTTAATTCACATTTTTACTTCTTGTATCTGATTGCCCTTATAACATGTTGTACTTCTTTGCTCCTGGTTCAACTATAACAGTATTTGTATAAGTATTGTATTTTATCACGCTTATGAGATGATGTAAATAGTACAAATTGAACAATCAGAATAGAGCCTGACCTAGAATAGTTGTTCAGTCAAGGGTAGCTTTGCTGCCATTCCTTTAAACCTTCTTCTTCCTCCTCCTCATCTTCCTTTTCCTTCTCCTCCTTGTTCTCCTCTTCCTCCCCTCTTCCTTTCCTTCCCCCTTGTCCTCCTCTTCCTTCTTCTCCTCCTCTTTCTCCTATTTTGCTCCTTTATTTCTACTTTTCCTGCTAGTGGGCCAGCTATATAATTTGTGGAGCCCATTCCATACTGTATATATTGTCCTTTTTTCATCCAGCAGGAAAAAATGGTTAAATCTGTTTTTTCCCCTTTTATGTTTCTATCCACACTTGAAAGGGCAGTTTTTGTATACAATGAGCAGTGCAAGAAAGAAACTTTTACTAGGTATTTATTCAATTTCAAGACAGATATTATTCAGACTATGAAAGCAGAGACAAATAAGACATTGAAGACAATGTAATCTGGCTCAACTCCCTTATAACAATAGCTCCTAAGCTTTTGTAATTGTTGGAGAGTGCTAAAGGAAAAGTAATGAAGGGTGTTAAAGGGAAATTGTATCCTGTGACTGGCCATTAGTTTGTCAGAAGACGACAGTCTGAAGGAGAAGAAAGCAGACCTGCATTTTGGATGAGACATTGTTTTGCTGCTGAGACCAGGCAGCCACTAATGTGATGCTCTTCCTCCTCCAAAAGTCTGGAAGAGAGGGGAGGTTCTTTCTTGGACGATATATTTCAGTGATGGTTCTCAGGTCTTTCAGGAAGTATTTCTGTAGGGTAGAAGATTTACGTCTCCAAATAATGGATTAAAGATTTTTCTAATTACACTATTTTAAGAAAATATTTTCAGTAAGAAAAGGGAGATGCTGTAGTAAGGTTTTGACTAGAAAGAGTAGCATTCTTGTGCCTACTGCTGGTGACACATGTCTGTAATCCCAGGTAATTGGGAAGCTGAGAGTATTGTGGTTCAAAGCCAGTCAGACTTGGAGCTGTGACTCAATGGGATAAAGTGCTAGCCTTGAACAAAAAAGCTAGGGGATAATGGCTAGGCCCTGAGTTCAAGCCCAACAAATAGCAACAATAAATAAAAAATAAATAAGTATATAAATATAGAATTCTTCGGGCCCCTTCGGGTATTTGTTAGTCTACTTTCTGAGAAGTAGAACCTATATATCACATGAGATTTCATACACACACATAAACAATTTGTGTGTATACAGTTTTATTTCCAAAAGTTAGCTGACACAATTACAGATCTTGAGAAATTCTGAGATCAAGTCAGAGGTGAGTCCAAAATCAAGAGGAAGAAGACCTTAATGTATCTTCTGTAGTCTGAAATCTGACAGCTGGCTTGAGACTCAAGAAAACAAACATTTCAGTTTGAGTCTGAGGATATCCTCATAGGAGGGTGACACTCTGGCTAAAGTATAGTATATGGATGTTTGAAAAACCAAGTTACAAATCCTTTGAACAATTAATATATATTTAAAAATAAAAGTAAGACAGTAAAACAGGTCCTATCTGTGGGGTAGTTGCTAGTGGGGCAGGGGGCGGGGCTGGTGAAAGAAGAGGTGAGGGAGGATGATTGTGATTAAAATGTGTCATATATATGTATGAGAAAATCAATCAATGAAACTTAAGATTGGTTTGGGAAGTAGCAAGAGGGAATGAGGGAACTCAATGGAGCAAGGAAGCCTGATAAAGATTCATCATATGCATGTATGTATCAAATGTTAACTTCTTTTACAACTAACTGATGTTAATAAAAATGTGGGGAAGTATAATATGGTAGTATAAGACAATTAGATAAGAATAAAACTCTTATTCACTGGAAGATGAGTTATTTTTGTCCTGTTTAGGTCTTTAACTGTTTGAATGATTCACTGTAATATCAGGGAAGGCATATCACCTTTAAGCAGTTTATTATCATTCAAACATTATCCTCATAACACTCTTATGGATATTTCCAGAGCAGTCAATGACTGAATATCTGGCCTAGCCAAAATAATATACCTATTATAACTGCATTGTTTTCCTAGGTAATTTTCCCAGCAGATTGAAGTAACTCCTGGGAGATGGCCACTGGAAGCTTTGGTAGACTTTGGTGCAGTTTTCCAGGGTGCAGGCTTGCTGATGTCTTTTGTGTCATGATTTGCTAATTCTTGGTAGGCTATTGACATAAAGATGTTCTATTGTTACTTGTAAGGGTTTTTTTTTTTTTTTTTTTGGCCAGTCCTGGGCCTCGGGCTCAGGGCCTGAGCACTGTCCCTGGCTTCTTCTTGCTCAAGGCTAGCACTCTGCCACTTGAGCCACAGCGCCACTTCTGGCCGTTTTCTGTATATGTGGAGCTGGGGAATCGAACCCAGGGCCTCATGTATACAAGGCAAGCACTCTTGCCACTAGGCCATATCCCCAGCCCCACTTGTAAGGGTTTTGATGAGACTGAAAAAGG
Source organism: Perognathus longimembris pacificus (assembly GCF_023159225.1). Lineage (NCBI taxonomy): Eukaryota > Metazoa > Chordata > Mammalia > Rodentia > Heteromyidae > Perognathus > Perognathus longimembris. The sequence continues at coordinate 39,270,486 of NC_063176.1, forward strand.
ACGTAAACCAAGTTAGAACCGAAGAAAAACTTAAATGTAGATTTTGTTCCTTAAATTTTATTGTAAAGGTGATGTACACAGCCGTTCCAGTTATGTAAGTCAGATAATGAGTTTGTTTTCATTTGAACAGTGTCAACCATTCCCTCATTCTCTCTCAGTTAGATTTTCTATGAAAATAAACATTGATGTATGTACCAATACAGACACCTGAGGTGTAAAGTTGAATTAATTTCTGCATTTCAAATGGTAATGAATTCAGCTCATATTGTCTGTTGTATTCAAATTGCTGATTCACTGATGCCTTTCCTATATCTTGCCATACACACGGTCTGTAGTACACTGAAAATATGAGAGCAATGAACTCAGCAATACAGATTTGTAATTTCAGAAAATACTCTTCAGGGAAAGTAAATAGAGACAGTTTTATGTCACATATAGTTTTCCCTTTAAAGATCAATGTTCTTCAATTTACTATTATTACATACCTCGATCTCCTTATAGAATTTTATCGCTATAATTAAATGAATAATGAGTAGAATAAATACTTCCTAAGTGTACACATAGCACCAGGCACTATAGAAGACAAGGTTTTTTTTTCTCATTTTGCATACACAACTTTCAACCCTATTATCCTTCCTAATTTGAAAATATCTTTTCAAGTGTGGCTAACTCCTTACCTTCTTAATCAAACTTCAGACTTTAGGTAAAGTCCTTAAGGCTAGTATTTAGTTCACTTGTCTCCTGTGAAAGTACCTGTGAAAGTATCTATTTTTTGGAGTACAGTGTGATGTTTGCATACATGTATACTATACCCACTGATCTAATCAAGGCAATTAGCATACTCATCACCTCACACTTTTCTTTCTCCTTTCTTTTTTGCCAGTCCTGGGGCTTGAACTCAAGGCCTGAGCACTGTCCCTGGCTTCCTTTTGCTCAAGGCTAGCACTCTACCACTTGAGCCACAGCGCCACTTCTGGCCATTTTCTATATATGTGCTGCTGAGGAATTGAACCTAGGGCTTCATGTATATGAAGCAAGCACTCTTGTGACTACGCCATATTCCCAGCCCTCATGAAAGTATCTATTTTTGAGTTTTTAAAACTATTTTGCATTATAGGAGGTAATCTTGAACTAAGTATATCTTCTAAAAAAAGATCTTTCTCTGAATTTAACCTGTTTAATTTAACAGCTTCTTAACATCAAGCTTATAATGCAATGTTCCTATATACAGTAAATAAATAAAAATTCATAAGTGAGATCGAACTACATTATTTTAAATATATTTTTGACTTTGCAAATCTTACCTTATGAAATTTATCAACATTATTTGATCTGCTATTATGTGCTACCTGTATTTATTGTCTGATTCTAAGATTTGAGAGTGCATTAGACAATGAAAGAAAATGTGAGCTCACCTGCATTTTTTATTTTAGTTGGGGAAGTCATGGAATAACTACAAAAATTAAAGTTGATACATGATAAGCTTTAGGAAAAGAAAGCAAGAAGATTGATAGATAGTGTTGGCTACAACTTTTAACAGATGCACAAGGAAGATTTCCCTCGGGTGACCAAACTTCAGGCAAGAAGTATGAGAAGTTGATGAATAATTGAGGCAGGAATGCACGTAGTGTTTCTGAGGAGTAAAAAGGGGATGAATGTGGCTGAAACAGAATGAGCTGTTGAAGATTGATAGGAAGTATGCTTCCAGAAGCAAAGGTGGGCTGCTTCACACAGGGCTTTGCAGACCATTGCAGCCCCATTGTCTTCTGTTTTATGTTTTTTTTAAAAAAACAAAACAAAGCAAAAAAACAGCGCTGGGAATATGGCCTACTAGTAAGAGTGCTTGCCTTGTATACATGAAGCCCTGGGTTCAGTTCCTCAGTACCACATATATAGAAAAGGCCAGAAGTGGTGCTGTGGCTCAAGTGGCAGAGTGCTAGCCTTGAGCAAAAAGAAGCCAGGGACAGTACTCAGGCCCCGAGTCCAAGCCCCAGGACTGGCAAAAAAAATAATTAATTAATTTAAAAAAAATATATATACATGTATTTTCAAAGTGATGTACAGAAGGGTTACAATTTTATACGTAAGGCAGTACATACATTTTTTATCCAACTTGTCACCTCCCACTTGGCCTCTCAACCCCTCACCCCCACCCTGTGACTTGTGCAGTTGGTTTAAAGCCTAGAACTTTTGTAAATATTGCTGTTGTATTGGTTTGTCTTTTATCCTTTTTCTCCATTTTGATATTCCCCTTCCCTTCCCTAGTTCCAATACATGCATATACAATATCCAAGGTACCAAAGTCATTTATAGTGACATCAGAGATAAAACCATGAGGAAGAAAAACAAAAATGGTATGTTGAAAATAACACCAATGATAAACCACTTATTTCCATAACTTGGAGATCATTTCACTTAACATCATCTCATGTGTTCATATGTACATAGTGCTTGAGCTTTTGTGATCTTCTGCTAGGATTATCCTAGACTTGTACTAATTATTCCCAGTGAGGGAAACCATAGAGTCTATGATTCTTTGGGTTTGGCTCACTTAGTATGATCTTTCTGATTTTTTTCCAAGTCCTTCTACTTCCTTGTGGATGGGGCAGGTAGTGTGTGAATGACAAAACAGTGAAGTTAGATGAGTTACCAGTGGAATAATACAGATACAACCGTTGAGAAGGCTGGATGTTGGTGACTTATCCTATCGTCCTAGATACTCAGGAGGCTGAAATGTTTACATTGATGTCTAAAACCAGCCTGAGTAGAAACAGCCTTGAGACTCTACCTTCCATTGACCAGCAAAAAGTTGTGTTGAAGGACTGGCTCAAGTGGTATAGTAATAGCCATGTGGAAAACAGAAGAGCAAGTTAAAGACTTGGGTTGAAGCCTTTGTTCAAGCATATAAAAAATTACGCAAGCAAACAAACATAGATCTAAGGAAATAGTTCCATTTTCTTAGTATCTAAAATTTGGAGACACAAGTAGCCTCTGTCAGCAGTGGACTGCAGAATGGATACAAGGAGGTTTTCCTGGGAGTCCAATGAAGAAGGTAATAAAAACTTTCTTTATTCAAGTAAGGCTAACCAACCCATAACAATTGGTTATTGGATCTAGAAAGGTAGAAAATAATTGGTGAGTTTGATAAGGCAGGTCCGTTAAGCACTGGGTGAAAGCCTGAAAAGAATTGGTTTACAATAAAATGCAAAAGAAGTCCCGACACCTAGAAAGCTTCACAAACTCTTTTGTTGAGTTATGTTACTACTAATAAAACAGAACAGAGAGCGTAGCAAAAGAACATTTATTAAATAGTGGAGAAATTATATCGCATGTGCTTATCTATGGAAGGATTTTCAGTTCTATTTATATGTGTAGAAGGGAACTGCATAGTAATCTCAGTATCATTTAGAAAGTTATTCAGAGGATAAGATCTTATCCTTATGAATCAGCTAGAGAACATAAAAAGAACAATGACTGTAGGAAAGCATTACATGGTACTCCGATGAAATGGAGACTTTATATCATTAAACCCACAAAGCTTGAATCTCAAGATTAGGAAGATTTCATCTACTTTGAATTTACAGTCGTTTTCTAAGCATGCTTATGTATCACTTTGTTTTATACTCTGAACAGTCTCAGTTGTAAAGGAAAACTATTACACTTTCATATGAAAGCAGAAAACTGTTGTTCTTCAGTTTTGGATGCTTTAGTTAACCACTTCAGCACTTCCATGCTGATCATTAATAACATGTTTTGCACAAAGTCATTAGCGTTGCACTTTAAAAATACATAGTATAGGAAAACAACTAGTTAAAATAGTCATTTAAAAATATAAAATATGTGTGTTTTAGACCCCAGGAACTACCCCCATATAAACACACATAGGTGCAAATGCATATAAACGTAATCCAATTGATTAAAGTTTATGGTATACAGGAGTGAAACTGCTTGGGGTAAACCTTTTGAATAACTTATAGTATTACAACAGGAGAGCCAGGAAACTGAAATATGTTTCAAATGTGAAGGAGGATTAGAGGAAGTGAAGTGGATGAATATAGAAAAGGGAATGTTTGATGAATGCTGTCACAACACTCCATGTATATATGTAAAAAAGGAATTGAAAAAGTATGACTGATAAAGGAAGAGGTAGACAAGGTTAGGGAGGGAGAATTGTAGAAGGGGTGACTGATCAAAATTTACTGTATGCATAAGTGGGCATGTTAAATTGTAACTCCCTTGTACAACCATGTCTAGATAAAATAAATAAAGGAAAGCTAGGTGCTGGTGGCTCATGCCTGTAATCCTAGCTACTCACGAGACTGAGATCTGAGGATCTGGGTTCAAAGCCAGCCAGGCAGGAAAGTCCATGACACCACCAGAAAAATCAAAAGTGGTACTTCATCCCAAGTGGTAGAGTGTTAGCCTTGAGCTGAAGAGCTCAGGGACAGCACCCAGGCCCAGAGTTCAAGCCCTACAACTGACCAAAATAAATAAATACACAAGTAAATAAATAAATAAAGGGAAAGAAGCCAAACATTTGCAAGAGATAAACTGGGAAATATAACAAAATATGATTTAATCAAGTAAGATGAAGTATAGTTTTATGTAGGGAATTGCCATCATACATATACAGAAAAATGAGATTATGGTTTCCAGCTCCACAAAGATGAATTCAGCAAACAACAATCACAACAATACAACTAAGATGAAGAGGGCATATGTTACCCTTGTTAAACACATTTTTAATTAATAAGAAACCATCACATACACTACAACAGGATGGCCAATTTCCCAAAGAATTATAGAGCAATAGAATGTACTTATCACTACATTAAATCCAACACAATTTAATCATTTAAATGACTCTAAAGTTCACAACAAGTACTTTCCATAAGTCAATGAGATTCAACAGCTAGAGAATGTGACACAAATATAAGGAGCAAATTATTGATTAGATTTTAATTTGAGGAGGACTAACAATGCTAAAGTTCAGCTTAGAGAAATGAATGAGTCTGACAAGTGCTTGTTGTATATTACAATAGGATGAGCTGTAACAAAATCATCTATTAATTTATTCAGCCACATTGTTGACAATACTTAGTGAGCTTTGCATTGTATGAACTAAGTTGTGATAAACAGAATAGTATTAACACATGTTTGTAACTTCAGGGAGATAATAGCAATCTTTCAGGAGGCAGAGAAGGAAAAGATAGGACATATGCTCAATAATATTGAAACACAAGAAGAGAATTTTTTTTTTTTTTTGGCCAGTCCTGGGGCTTGGACTCAGGGCCTGAGCACTGTCCCTGGCTTCTTTTTTTGCTCAAGGCTAGCACTCTGCCACTTGAGCCAAGGCGCCACTTCTGGCCATTTTTCTGTATATGTGGTGCTGGGGAATCGAACCCAGGGCCTCATGTATATGAGGCAGGCACTCTTGCCACTAGGCCATATCCCCAGCCTCAAGAAAAGAAATTTTAAGAATAGAAATTTTAGGGGCAGGAAGGGAAAATGCCTATGTACATGTGAGCTCCAGGAAATGGTAACAAGAGGGATTTTTTTTCTTTCTTGCTTCTTCTTTCTTTCTTTCTTTTTTTTTTTTTTTTTACTATTTTTGTTTTCTTTTTGTCTTGTTAGCTTTTGTGGATGTCTTTGAAAGTGTTAAAGGAGCCATAAAAATTGTGGGACAAAGGAAAAATAAATGTAGCAGTGGTACTCACTGGACACTATGTTGAAAATGATGAATACAACTTGTAGATGGATGGGGAGAAATTTTGTGGGGAGAGTGTGAGGGAAAGAATGATACTATCCAAAAAGGAAATGTTCTCTGCCTGAATTATGTAACTATAGCTGCACTGAATTTTATCACTTTCAAATAAAAATTAAAAGAGAAATTTTAGATCTGAACTTGAGTGGGAAGAAGGTTCACTCTATCTATCTATCTATCTATCTATCTATCTATCTATCTATCTATCTATCTATCTATTTATCTATCTGTCTATCTATCTATGTATCTATGTGCTACTCCTGGGGTTTGAACTCTTGGCCTTGGCACTACCATGAATGACTCATATTTTATCTCAAAAAGTTAATATCTACATTAACTTTGCCATTTTTTTAAATCAGTGGCCTCCTGGGCTGGAATTGGAAAGAAAACATAATTGTACTTCATATATTTGATTTTAAATATCAGTGTCTGAACAAAAGCATGTAGGTAAAAAGATTGAAACAATCTTTTAAATATCTTTAATAATGGCATATGTGTCTTCATTGATATAGTTAGGAGACAGAAGTCAGACCACCTTTTGAATAAGGTTGTTTTGCTCTCATTTCTGTTTGTTCCTTTAAAAAAAAATAAGGACCACTAAATACTTACTGCCACATGTTGAAAATCTGTGGGGTCCATACAGGACAAACAAAGGTATCAGAGGCTAATAACTGCTAGAGAGTGGCTCCTCTTAATGCTCGGACCACTGAAGCTTGCACTCTTAAAACACTGGGTCTCTGTACAATGTTTGAGATGTCTAAAGAGGAGTTGGTTGCTGCTGATTCCATCGGCATTGGTGCCTCTGAGGGCATGTGATAAGGTTGCTTCTGAAAGTGTTGGGAACATTGCAAGCCGAAATCAACTGCTGCCGTTGAAAGGAGATGTCACCATCAGGTGAAGGAGTGTTGCTGTGGCAAAGCTGAGCAGCAGGAAGAAATTAAAAAAAAAAAAAAGAAAGAAAGAAAGAAAGAAAGAAAGAAAAGAAAAGAAAAGAAAAGAAAAGAAACAGAAAACAAGGGTATCTCTCTGTCCTCATTGTTTCAAGTGCTATTCTTATATCGCATGGCAGAGACTTACAGCAGCCAGCTGAACACAGCCGAAGTATCACCAGCAGGTTGGAGCTCCAGCATGGAGCTTTTGGCAATTCAGTGCACAGAGGGTGGTGAGTTAGAAGCTGAGATAGTCGTAACTGGAACAGAATTCACAGTTGTGAATCCTCAGCAGTTAGCCTCGAGACCACAAGTTTTCACTAGTCCGCTGTAAATTCAACTGGTAGCATGAATTTGATCAAGAATTGGCTGCTGATCCCATTGTGCTGAATATATTTGTTACTCAGCCATCATATTTCAACTTGATAAGTTCGCTTTGTCAAAAGCTGTTCCACATTGTCCAGTAAGGTTTCCATCTAGTTCAGAACACAGAAAACACAATAGAGTGGGAGATGATCATCATTTCTTCTTTGCCATTTTATTTGTGGGTGATATTTAATTTTGTTTCTTGAATGTAGTCTGAGAGTTTTCACTCAATTAGTTCTATCATGTCATCAAACCGAAAATATACGCCCAGGACATGTATTTTAGGTGTTCTTTTCATCTCACCCTTATGCTACCCCGCACCCTCATATTATTAATTAGCATCAATTAGTTGAGGAAAAGAGCATCATTTTTACATGCCCATATGTGTTTAAAATGTACTTTGAATGGGCTCACATCTTTGTTTTTCTCCCTTATCTTCTCTTCACACCTCCCAAACCAGTGTCAACAAGCTTCATTGTTCTATGTTCACATGTGTATAGGAAGTAATTTTTAAAGCAGACTCACACTTGTGTACCCTTTCCACCTACCCTCTCCCATCCCACTACTTCCCTCACCTCTTAATAGGATCAGTTTCACATTCCTGCATCGAGTTTTTAAGTGTATATGCAAGGCATTTCACACAATATATAGGACTTTAATTAGATCAATCCTTAGCTTACATGCATTCTTTCCCCCATCTCCATGGTTCTCTTTTTTTATCTGCTTTCAGTGTGTTTTGTTTGTTTATTTTTCTTAACAGATACAACAATGTATTTCCAGATTTTACTTAATAATTTTTTCTCCTCACCCTCTAATATTCTCAAACATTCTCATATATATAATTTTCTGTATATGATTTTATGCATATACTAATCTCCTAAGTCTTATCTCCACACACAAGAGAAAACAGATCTTTGTTCTTCTGAACCTAGCCTATTTTGCTTGACATGTAGATCTCATTTTATTCTTTTTGATGGTGGAATAATACTCCATTGTGTGTATAATATGAAAATTATATATATAATCTTTTTATGGTCAATTATCACTTGTAGTGCACCTAATCTTTTTTCCAAAACATGCCTAATATGAATGTTCATGACAGCCTTAGGTGATTATAATTACTCATATGTCAATGAACAATCAAAGGAGATATTCCTGGCATTCTTATTTTCTCTAAGTAATCTGAAAAAGAGGATGAGCTAAGAATAGCCAACAGTAAACTCTTGGAACTATTACAAACATTCTAGTAGTGACTATACTCAAGGAAGTCACCCAACAATGAAATTGCAGGAAGTAATTTCTTTTACTGCATTAATGTTGGTGTTGAATTGTTCGACTGGGGATCATGTCAAAAATGAGTTGTATATTTCTTAAGTGAAAAAAGGTAGACAGAGAAGTTGATCAAGCAAAACAATAAGAAATAAGATTTTATACAATAAGTAGATTTAAATTGCATCAAATGCAAGTGTGGTTTTTTCCCCCCTCAGGTATTTTAAGCCAGTTTTTATATGTATCATTGCATCATTGTGAAGTTACATAGACCTCATTTAGATTCCTACTCCTGTTCTTATCTTTTGTCTAAATTTTTAAGGCTATGTATTTTACCTACACCTAAGAATTATGTTGTTGATTTTTTTTTACTATTAAAAAACACTATCCATTACTGTGGGTATCTTAAAAAATATTACCCAGTTATAGAGTTATATAGATATTTGGATTTATTTTCTAATGTTATTTAGGCAATATGAAAATTCTAGCATCATATTCAAAATTTATGCCTAAGATAAATTTAGACATTTATCTTCTCAGCTTATAAGGAATTATATTTTTTGTGAGAACATTTTAATAATTATTATTTTCTTCATACTAAGTGAAATATTAATGCAATTGCATATTTGGTGCAGTTAACTTATTAAGATGATAAGCTTGGCTTAATATGATGGAAATGTATTATAAAGCTTAAGCTTTTGATAGTGTTAGAAATATCAACTGAATCTTTAAAGATATGTACTTAAAGGAAAGATCAAGTGATTCCATACTAAATTTTGAATATATTGAATAATATGTTTTTATGGTTAAATAGAGTTTATGTCAAGGAGCTAAGTAATAATGTAAGTTAAGATAATATTTATGCCATTATAATCTATTATATTTGAGTTTAATCATTTCTATCAGTTTTCTCTAAATATATTAATATTTATCAACCAATGTTATTAATTAATTTTTGTATTTCAAGTGTTAGGCAAAAATTGCAGACTTCAAGTTTAATGAAGAATGTGTGTGTGTCTGTGTGTCTGTGTGTCTGTGTGTCTGTGTGTCTGTGTGACTGGATCCTGAGCCCAAGACCTCAGAACTTATAGGCAAGTTTTCTTAATCTAGATCCCTTCTTATTTCTTCATAGAATTTTAAAAATAAAATAAAATCATGGTTTTATCTTATGGTTTTAATAATATGGTTTGTTTCTTTACTTTAGTAGTGACTTAATGAATACAGTATATGTACTATATTCAGATATTTTACTAGAGGTAATCCCAAGTACTTTCTGGCATGGAACTTGTAGAGGAGGTAAGAATGGATGAAATTAATATACTCATAAATATTAAGTCATATCTTTGTAAAAATTACAGTGGAAGCCAGACAGGATTATGAGGAGGTAAGGAAGGCATATGTGTACTACTAAGGGAGACTAAGAAAGACCATGACAAGAAATCTGAATGGAAAACTGATATATTCTAACAGAGGAAGAGGTCAGCATTTTGTAAAACAGACTGGCATGTTTTAAGGCAAGTTGCCAGGAGGAAGGACATAGAGTAAAATAGGTAAACAAAACAAGTGTGAATATTTGATAGCAAGCCACATTGAAATTCAAAGCTCACAGTAAATAATTGATATTCAGAACAGACAGTAAGATAATCCTGATAAATTTATTAGTGTGGTTCCAATACAGAAAGATTGTTCTGGGGCTAGGGATGTGGCTTAGTGGTGGAGTGCTTGCCTAGAATGAATGAAGCCCTGGGTTGATTCCTCCATACCACAAAAACAAAAAATAAATAGTTTTTTTTTAATAATTGTTCTGGTTTTAGTAGGACTGGAGCACAGAACTGTGTAGATGATCAACTGCTTGAGCCACATTCCCAGCCTTTTTTGTTGTTTTTCTAAAAAAGTCTGGTGCTAACTTTGGATCAAGGTTCTCCAGTTTATGACTTTTATGTCCTAAGTCTGGGATGACAGTTATATACAACAATGTCCAGGTTTTTTGTTTTTTAGTTTATTTGATAGGGGCACAAACTGGAGAGTTTTGCTAGCTTCTTTCTCCAGACTGGCCTTGAATTACAATCACCCTGATCTCTGCCTCCTGAGCAGCTAGATTGCAATACTCTCAACTCTCCAGTGCAAAGTTGAAGAAAGAAAATGGTAAAGATAATACAGTGCCAGGAGGCAATGAAGGAAGTTATGCTTACTAATGTTCAATAGACTTACAATCTATTAGATTCTTTATATTGCTAAACAATATTAATCTGGAGATTTAGTAAATTAAAGCAGCATGCTATAAAGAGGTAAGCAGGATTATTTACTAAACTTGAAGTATAATTTAGTGTAGAGATAATGAGAGTTTTTTAATCTGAATATTGAATTCTATACAATCTAATTTTCTAGAGGAATTTGAGACTGATAGAATAAGACCATATGCCTTGTTCCACTGGGATTAAAATAACATCTAGGACTGGGAAAGTGGCTTAGTGTTAGTGTGTTTGTCTAGCATGCAGGAAACCCTAGGTTCAACTCCTCAGTACTACATATACAGAAAAAGTCTGAAGTGGTGCTGTGGCTCAAGAGGTAGAGTGCTAGTTTTGAGCAAAAGGACAGTGCCCAGTACTTGATTTCAAGCATAACAACTGGTCATAAATAAATAATAAAAACACATCTATACGTTTATATTTTACAGATTATTAATAATCATTGGCTACTCACTTGTTTCTTATGATTTTGAATCCTGCTAGGGACAGGGCAGTGAATTCACTATTCATTTTTAATTCATATAATGATGCCAATGGCAATAAAAAGCAGCATCCTAATTAATGTTTGGCTTTTATATCTAATGACATAAATACAGTTCTAAGAAATACTATCTCATGACATAAAACACTAAGGTAAAACTTTATTACTCTAATTTTTCATATGTAACAATTGAGCTTGGCAAAGTCACATAAAATTATATGGCTGACAATAGGACAATATTGAATGCAAGTCCATGTTTTCCAGTCTAGAATATATGCTCTAACTTACTTTTTATAAATTTCTCATTACGAATCAGGTGGGGTAGGGAATTAATGTAAATATTGAGTAAAATTATTTTCACACTGCTACTCTTAAGGTGATATAAGTATATAGATATAAATATGAACTGCAACAAACAAAGGTTATTGAGGTTATTGAAAAAATAAATCAGATAAAGTAAGATTCTATTAAGTACTAGCAGACTCATAAGAGAATAAGTGTTCTGTGAAGATTGATAAAGATGAATGCTTTGGGCTTCCAGTTTCAAATAGCCAGAAAATATTTAAAATAATGAAGAAAAATATTTAGAAGAATGTCTTGCCCTTGCTCTTTCATCAGAAACAGACAGAAATGTAATCTCTTCATTTTATTCTTTTTACCATTCATTGTCTTAAAACTTTCTATAGAATATATTTCCTAGTAAAGAAGTAGAAGAATTGCATCGTCATTTAAGCCATAATGCTTCCTTTGAACTTTCTAACACACTGAAAGAAGTAATAAGAATAAAACCAGGCCTATTCAAATACTACTGAAATGATAGCCGAATAGTTTCATCTTTCTCTCTAGAGTGTATTCCAGGCTCTATCATCTCTCCTCATTTATCACGAGTGTTAAAAGGAGCTTGTTCAATAGAGAAATGCTGAATACCTTTGCAAAGATTTAGGAAATACTTTGTGAGGAGCATATAGCATGATTGTCTGTGAATGTTAATGCCATTCTGCACTCAAGTTTTAAAAGAATATACTTTGTAATTTATTAGACATAATGAAGGGCTGGCCTGTTTTACCCATCCTTTAATTTGTCCTTTTTCTCTGTTTGATCTTAAAAGTTTTGCCCAAATAGTAAAAATAAAAATCCAACAAAGCTAAAAATCCAACAAATTCCTTTCATGTGTCTGTTTAACTTTCTACAAACAAAAGTCAGTATGGATGATGAAAGATGCTCAGCCATTACTTCCCCTATTTAATGATAGATTCCAAACACTAGAGCTATTTGAGCTATCTTGAAGTTCTATGTTAAGTTATGGCCCTAATGTGCAAGGTAACAGCATATCTAATATAATGCTTGCAAGGAGAGTACATTTCTGTCCTTGGAAAATTACATAGACAATATCTAACACTTTATTAACATTGTGGTATGTACCCTAAGGAGGTTTATGGAATGAAGATATAAAATCTTATACTCTCCATTCATACATCCTTAAAGAACTAAAAAAAATAACATGCTAAAATTGTTTTTTTTCTTTTGTGGCTCTATTCAGATTTAAGTTATACCATGCTTGCTAAATTTCCTCCTTGATTTGACAATTCTCTGTCTGCTTAGTGAAAACACATTAAAGCTTTTTCTATAAGATAAAGGCTTGCTTTTTGCAAAGTAATTGCAGAAGGACCCTAAACTATAGTGAAATGAACAATGCTAACCTTGATTGTTAATTGAGGTCATTGGTTAGTTTTAAAGTACACTGTATACACAATTAAGCACACATCTCACGCTGCTATTTCTTGTTAACTAGTTTTGAGATATTCTGCGAGACAGAAAATTGATAGGCTCAGTCAACATGTTCTAGTTGCCTAATTAGCTCAGGTAGTACAATTACAGGCGTTCAATATCCATCAACAAAGCAAAGGTGCTTTAAATGTCATATCAACACCAGAAATAAAAGGAAAACACTAAGGGATTTCACATGACTAGCCATCTGAATAGAAGTTGAAGTTTTGTGAAACTCAGTTTGGGATGGTGGAAATTTCAATTGACACAAGAAAAGAAAACTTGATATGAACCTTCCTGAGAGCTTGAGAGGTATGTAAGAAAATGTCTTCTAGCTTAAAAAAATCTCAGATTATCTTGGATTATCAGACTATCTGCAAAAGTAGCCATCGAGATACACTCATTTAAATGACAACACTATCAATTCTTCCATTATGTAGTCCCCGTTACCACGCTATGATGTTGCCAGTAGGCTTCAAAGACTAAGGATACCATCCTATGAAATGCTGTAAAATATGAGTGCACACATATTGGACATTTGTGTTCAATTCAGTTCAGGTGTAAATTCCTATAATATTGTTTTATTCTTTTTTATTATCGTTAAGTGGTTACAGAAAAATGTTTCAGTTCAACATATCAATGTGTGAGTACAGTGCAACTTGATCAATGTCACCCCTTTCATAGCCTCCCATTTCTTCTAACTTCCTCCAGCCTCTCAACTTGCCTTGCTTTGTTTTCATACATGTACATTGAACATTATGCCTGTTTTTTCTTTTCCCATTCTTTTCTTTTTTATTTATTCGTTCCTCCTTACAACTCCCCTTCTCATTCTTCTAATAGCTCCTTACCAATTATTACAAATAGCCTTCCTAGAGTGTCTGACCTTCATTCATTCAGCTATTGACCTATCATGTCAGGATGCCAACAGCACATACTTGATATATTTTGCACTCTGACATATAACCCAGATTCAATGGACAGGCTGAAATGGACAGCCATGGTTGGCATTTCAGTGTCCATCTCCTTTCCTTTCTCTGAGGAGATCTCTTTTGTATAGCTCCTGTGGCTCAGGGAATTTGCCTTTATTGTTTAGTAATAGGTGATGAGTGATCACAGGACATGGTTCTAACCAGACAATTCCAAATTTGATAGCTTCCCTGTCTTTAAAAATCTGGAGGTTGATAATTATCCTCTTAGAAAGCCTCAGAGAGTATTATTCACATTAATGAAAGTTTCCAGTTAAAAAAATGAAGGTTATTGCTGATGACAGTGTTTCTCTATAAGAAACTTTCACTGGAGTGTGTTCTAAAAGTACATACAAGAAATGTACAGGGGCTGGGGATATGGCCTAGTGGCAAAAGTGCTTGCCTCGTATACATGAGGCACTGGGTTCGACTCCCCAGCACCACATATACAGAAAACGGCTAGAAGTGGCGCTGTGGCTCTAGTGGCAGAGTGCTAGCCTTGAGCAAAAGGAAGCCAGGGACAGTGCTCAGGCCATGAGTTCAAGGCCCAGGACTGGCCAAAAAAAAAAAAAAAAAAGAAATGTACAGTCCAGGCACTGGTGGCTCATGCCTGTACAGTATTCCTAGCTACCCAAGAGGCTGAGATTTGAGGATCATGATTTGAAGCCAGCCTGGGCAAAAAAGTCCCCGTGAGACTTTTCTATCCAATTAACCACTCAAAAACCAGAAGTCACACTGTGGCTCAAAGTGGTAGAGAACTAGACTTGAGCAAAAAGAGCTCAGGGACAACACCGAGGCCCCGAGTTCAAGTCCCATGACTGAAAAAGAAAGGAAGGGAAAGGAAGGAAAGGAGGGAAGGAGGGATTAATTCGTGATAAATTGGAGGGGTTAATTCGTGATAAATTGAAAAATCCATAAAGGAGGCCTTTTGGAAGGTATGTAAGAAACACTCATAAGAAAGTCCCCTTGTAGAAACAAAACTGAAGAATCATATAATTATGCAAATTAAAATGATTATGATCGGCCTATACATTTCCTCACAGACTCAATATATTAATAAGTTTTTTTCTGAAAGATAAATTAATGTTTTTTGGCTGGGTGCTGGTGGCTCATGCCTGTAATCTCAGCTACTCAAGAGGCTGACATCGAAGGATCATAGTTGAAGCCAGCTTAGGCAGGAAAGTCTGAGACTCTTTATCTCCAATTAACCACAGAAAATTGGAAGTATCTCTGTGGCTCAAAGCAGAGTACTACTTGTACAGTTGTTAATTAAAAGTAAAGAATAGTTAATGCAGGCTGACTTGGAAAAAATAAATAGCCAAGGGAATGAGAACTTGTAAAAAGGCAAACACCATAGATGTGGCTATGATTTTACCTAAGCAGTTGTTTCAAAACTGTCATCAGTCAGTTTCTTGAAAATAACTAGGTTACATCTATACAAATACACTCCTCATTTTACAAATGTGGATTTACTGGTTATATTACTATGCATTGCAGAAGTTTAAAATCTTACATATTCCATTATGCTTTTCATGATATTTCAGTGTATTGGTAATAAGGTATATATGCACTTATTTCAGTGCCTTAAAGTATTTTGAATGCAATATGTTTGCTAATGGTAAAATAACTTTTCTCAAGGATGAAATACTGCTTGTTAAAGGATTTGTGAAATGTCATACTTGTTATAAAATGATCACATGTGGATACATTTCTCATTTTCACTTGGTTTGTTTTTGTGCTGTTCCTGGGGCTTGAACTCAGGCCACTGCCTTTTAGCTTTTTACTCAATGCTCTACCACTTGAGCCACACCTCCACTGCCTGCTCTTTGCTGGTTAAGTGAAGATCAGAGTCTCACAGATTTTTCTGCTCAGGGCAGCTTTGAACTGTGATGCTCAGATCTTAGTTTCCTGAGTAGCTAGGATTACAAGCACCCAACAGTATTTTGTAAAACATCCTTTATGCTGAGCATGATTGGCACATGCCTATACACTTAGAAGGCAGGAAAATCATAAATTCAAGGACATCCTGGGCTACAATGTGAGGCCCTGTCTCAAAAAACTAAAAGAGAGCCAGGAGCTTGGTTCAAGTGCTAAAGCACCTGACTCTGAGCTCAAATCCCTGTACCATCAAAATTGTCAGTCATCCTTTCATCCATCCAGCCTTTAATGTCCTGAGATAAACTGGCATGAAGGCTTGTTAGTGGGATTTCCTCCTTTGCTCATTCTCTTCTAAACTATTAGGTAAAAAAATTGTTCATCACACCAAATCCTCAAATAAAAGAAATGGCTTATTCCATAGATTAAAAAAAAAAAATTGGAGGTTGAGAGCTGGGATGTAGCTCAGTGGAAAAGCCAACCAAGTGCAACATCCTGGGTTTGATCACCGGTACCCCCCCCCCCCAAAAAAAAAAGATAGAAAAAATACAGCTAAAGAAATCTGGATCATATGTACATAATCACTGAGCTATTGTGATCCTCTGCTAGGACATCCTAGACATATACTAATTGTTACCAATGAGGGAAAATGTAGTCTATATCTCTTTGGAGCTAAATCACTTCACTTAGTATGATTTTTTTTCCAATTCTTTCAATTTCCTTATGAATGGGGTGATGCCATTCTTTCTTATGGAAGCATGGAATTCAATTATGTATATATATACCACATGTTCTTGATCCATTATCTGTTGGGAGGTATCTGGTTTGGTTCTTTATCTTAGCTATGGTAAATAATGTTGCAATGAACATGATTGTGCTGGTAGCTTTTGTATGGCCTTGTTTGTGATTCTTTGGGCAAATGCCCAGAAGCAGGGTTACTAGGTCATAGGGGAGCTCTATATTTAGTCTTTTGAGAAACTACATACTGTTTTCCAAAGTGATTGAACATATTTACACTTCCACCAACAGTTTAGTCGTGTTCCCTTTTGGCCACATCCCTGCCAGCATCTGTTGTTATTAGTTTTCTTGATAATGGTCATTCTTACTGGGATGTGGTGGAATCTCAATGTTGTTTTTTTTTGGCCAATCCCGGGCCTTGGACTCAGGGCCTGAGCACTGTCCCTGGCTTCTTCCCGCTCAAGGCTAGCACTCTGCCACTTGAGCCACAGCGCCGCTTCTGGCCGTTTTCTGTATATGTGGTGCTGGGGAATCGAATCTAGGGCCTCGTGTATCCGAGGCAGGCACTCTTGCCACTAGGCTATGTCCCCAGCCCCTCAATGTTGTTTTGATTTGCATTTTTTATGGCCAGAGATATTGAGCATTTCTTCATGTGTATATTGTCCTATTGGGTATTGTACATATGTTTATCTGAAGTAGCGAAGGGAAGGAGAACATCAAAATTGTGAGACAAAGGATAAAGGGTGAAATAATCCAACAGTGATACTTAAAATACAATATGTTGGAAATTAACTGTTCAACTAAGGGGGATTATGGGAGGAGGGAAAGTTGGAGAGAAATGAAGGAAAAGGTAAAAAATTTGACAAGAAATATTCTCACTACCTTATGTATGTAATTGTAACCCTCTATACCTCACCTTGACAATAAAATTAAATTAAAAAAAGGAATTTGGAGACTGAACTAGGTGAGAGCAGCAATGTTACTAGAACAGAATAGTTTGCGTGAGCGCATACATACCTGTATTTTGGGGTATGTGTTTGGGAGAGGCATATAAAAGACCCTATCTTAAGACTATCATGCAAAAGAACATAGATACATTTACATAGATACATTTACAAATGAATTTAAGACTTGTAAGGTTGTGATTCACACTTTTGATGAGTGTAAGTCAGACTTACACAGCAGCCATCTAAGGAGCTGTTTTAGTGTACGACTCTTAGGTTTTAAAATAAACAACAGGGTTGAAAAGTCTCCCTCGTTTATATGCTTTTAAATGTACAAGTGAGACACTCAATGAGAAGTCCAAACGATTTGTGACACATACACTTATCCCCCTTGATTGTATTTACATTTCCTATAAAAGGGAGCTTGACAGAATGAAAGAACTGCACACCACCAGCAATTATTTTGTGTTTGAAGTGGGGAGGGAGCGCAGGATTGATGTCCATGGCACTCGGTTCAAGTGCAGTAGTAAATTTCCCCGGTTAGGTCCCCTCTCCCTTGTCGAATTTAACCTTGGACCATGTTAGCCTTTACTCCTCTGTGACTTACAAGGCATAACATTTATTAGCTGAATATTATGCACAGTTGTTACCATTAATTACATTGATGGTGGAGCTGGATAATATCTGATTTTAAAATGCATTAAAAGTTGTTATTGTTTCTTTTTCTAGAGTCTGACTTTTTAAAGGAAGGGAGTGAGAGAAAAAAGAAAAAGACTCATGCTAGCAAAAAAAAAAAAAAATAAAGCAAATAAGTAACCCAAGAATAACATAGAGGCAAAGTAAAACAAAAACACTAAAATGTTATTTTTGGCCTCCATTCAACAATTTAAATAAAAAATAATTTAATTTTTACAATAAGGCACAAAAAGTTATTGTCTATTAATTCCATATTGTACATGCTGGTTGCTCATTTCTTATAAAATATTAATAAACTCAAGAGACAAATGAAAGCAATTCTGGGAATACATGTGTTGGTCCCTCAGTTATGTTTTCTTTGTAATTACTTCCTTTATTTCTTGTAATTATTAGGTTAAGAAAAGATATTAACTTTGACTTTCAGAATTTTAATTCTGAAAATATACTAAACAGAAAAATATGTGTCTACAAGAGGGTTTATCAGTTTGAGAACTGTCAGACTTCTTTGAAAAGGAAATTAATAATTCATGAAAAACAGAAAACTCATCCATGAGCATTTAGTCTCAGAGGTGTAAACTGAGGTGTAAGATCAAAAATAATCTTCAGAAAATATATGTATATAGGTTTCCTGCTGATGTGGTAATGTATAGCCTCAAAAGCAAAACAAAAATAACCAAAATAATAACAATAACCCCCCAATAAAAAAAAGGTAAAGATTTCTCCTTCTCCTGTAACAGGAGATTTAAAAAAGCCCCAAAGTAAGTAAGTTGCATGAAAAAATAAAGACATGGCACTTGAAATGCTACATTAAAAGTTAAGTACCACATAAGACTGTGCGATGCTTATATAGAGAGTGCGTGCATTTTTCTAAACTTTATAAGAACCATGTTTGTTTTCCTTGTAATTCCTATTTTTCTTCCTCCTTGCCATCCTCATTATGAACATCCATATAATGTACAAAATAATGAGGAAATAGAAAAGTCTAACCACACATAGGATGTCTATATGTCTGTCTGTCTGTTTAACTCTCTATATACTATTTTAGTAGTACGTTATGCAGATATTTATTTTCATAGATATTTTTTGAACTTTGGCTAGGTAAAATGATTTATTGCCCCCAAATAATAGGAGAAACAAAGGGTTATTAGGACATAGTGCACAGATGGAAGACAAACATGCGAGTGGGCTCCTTGCTTCTGGTTAGACCACTTTGACCACTTTTGATTACCTGTTTCCCGTGTGTGTGTGTGTGTGTGTGTGTGTGTGTGTGTGTGTGTGTGTGTGTGTGTGTGTAATCTATTGATTGACTGTCTCTTTTCAACCATGGCTCAAAGTTTGCATTCATAGCGTTAGCAGGAACAATTGTTTTCATATCTGCATTCCATGTGGTCTTTACCCTCCCTGGCCTGCTCTACATGCTTGGTTTACCTAAATCCTGTTCAACATATCCCCATAAATGGATGCCTTTTCCATATATACCATGTATTATTATTGTCTATACAAAGAATAAAATTCATTTTCCATATTTCAAAGATCTATTCCATCATTGAGGAATCTCTTGTGAATGTTTGGATTTATTTCCTAGGCTCCTATGATATGAAAACAATCTGCAGAAAATCTGGGCCATCTTTCAGTCTGTGAGGTCACATTGTACAGATGGTTGGCCCTTAACCACCCTTCTTACACATTTTTAAATTATCTGCTAATTCAAATTACTAGTGTGAAGGGAAAATAATTTCATGCAATCATATTTGTGAATCCCATCTCCATTTATGCTTCCAGTACACTATTGATAGGCATATGCTCACCTTGTAATGTTTGTAACTACAAAAGATGTTTCAATAGAACTGTAGTTAATATCCTAAAGTATAGAATCATATCAGTATTTGTAACTCTCTAGGAAGACTATAATTTTTATTAAAATATAAAATGTAAATGTAATTTCCACAAAGTTTAAATTAATTTCCAGAAATTATCTAGGACATATACCTTATTTCACTGCAAGCGTTAGTAGTTACCATTACTGTTTTTACTTTTTGTCAGATGAGGGCTGGATTATTTTTCTTTCCAGTCTATTTAATGAGTAACAACTTCATATATATTTTTACATATTAATTTTCCATGAGCTTAAATCTTTTATGGCATGTGTTTTAATTTCATCTTAACTTTAGTTTGTTTGACATTCTTAAAATATCATCATATTTTGTACAAAAGATAATATCCTTATTCACATTGCTGAGTATGTCCCTAGTCTCTTAGATATATTTGATTTGCTTATGATATACAATAGCATGTTTATGATATACTATAGCTTCAAAGTAAACTATGATTTATGTTTAACTTGATGCTTATCTTTAGTTGTGCTTACTGCCTGTGTGTTTAAAAA
Source organism: Perognathus longimembris pacificus (assembly GCF_023159225.1). NCBI lineage: Eukaryota > Metazoa > Chordata > Mammalia > Rodentia > Heteromyidae > Perognathus > Perognathus longimembris. The sequence goes on from NC_063176.1 coordinate 39,290,915, forward strand.
TTTATTAATTTAATACTTGAGTTTATACTCTATCAAGTTCTTGTTTCCCATAGTGTAATATATTGAATTCCAGTGTTATTCTATCATAGTTTTATTAGCATTATGTATTAAATATTCACTTTCCATATTGAGTAATTTTTTCAGATACTTTGGTGGTATGGATTTAAGATATGAATTGAGAAAACATAAACATTCTCTTCTTATCACTCTATAACAGCCTTTCTCTTTTCTCTGTTTAGCAATAAATGTAGTATTAAGTCCACATTTTCAAATATCCCCTACAGGGTTTATTAAAGTCAGATTCTTATACTACTGCTCTCTCCTCTCTGATCTCCAAGTTAAAATTTTGTCCTTTGTCTGACTGCAGCAAAAGTAACACAAGGTATGATGACAAACATTCTGACCATAGTCTATCAAACAAATATGGATTACTCCAAAAATTTTCACATTGCAACCAAGGGGATATCTGTGGAGTTATAGGTTAAGAAAGTGGCCCTTAAGGCTGGTGGTCTTTGAAGTCAGAATCTACCTGCAGCCACCAGCTCTCCGATCAAGACTCCATCAATTAAAAAAAAGAAATGCTAGTAGGTTTCAATTAACTTATTTTCACAGAGATCACTTGTCTCATTTTTTTTGACACAGAGATTGTGTAGACAGTTGTAAAAAATATTTATTTTGTTTATCAAATGCATGATTTCAAAAGAAAAAAGTGTCTACTCACTTTAAAAAGAAAAGTTTTTCCAAATGCCGGTGGCTCACATCTGTAAATCCTAGCTACTCAGGAGGCTGAGATCTGACGATCACGGTTCAAAGCCAGCCCAGGCAGGAAAGTCCATAAGACTCTTATGTTCAGTTAACCACCAGAAAACCAGGAGTGGCACTGTGGCTCAAGTGGCAGAGGTCTCGTCCATGTCCTGAATTCAAGCCCCACAACTGGCAAGAAAAACAAAAAAAAAGATGTTACACAGTAGAAAGAGGGAAACAAAATCACTGATTATAAAGTACAAGAAATGAAGGACAACACAGAACACATAGGTTTTTATCCTCCCTCCCCTTTTTTTAGTGGTAATAAGGTTTGAAATGTCAAAGCCTTACTCAAACTAGGCTGGTGCTCTATCACTTGAGTCATATGTTTAACTCATCTATGTGCTGGTTAGTTTTGAATGGAGCATCTAAGATAACTATTTATCTGGACTAGCCTTGAACCATGCCCCTTTTGTTCTAAGATTCCTGTGTAACTACGATTGAAGACATGAGTCACCAGCATTTTGTTTGTATGGCAGAGAATTCATTCAGTCCCTGTGTAACAGTCAGAAAAAATAACTGTCAAAGGTAGACCTGAAGGGAAAAAAGACAGTAGATGCAGCTAAGAGAACAGATATGTTATGTTCTGAATTAGATTTTCCTTTTTCCCATAGTAAAGTTTTATTAATTTCTTCCAATCATCAGATGGTAAAGTAAAATTTAGATGCAGAAATAGCCCTTGATGGGTATCTTTTTATGTTATCCCTTTGCATAAGAAAGCCAGCTTTCAAGAAAATAATTACTTATTTATTGTCAACGTGAAGTACAGAGGGGTTACAGTTTCATATGTAAAGTCATGGGTACATTTCTTGTACTGTTTGTTACCTCCTCCCTCATTGCCCCCTCCCACCTCCCCCTTTCCCTCTCCCCACCTGAGTTTTTCAGTTGGTTTACACCAAATGGTTTTGCAAGTATTGCTTTGGGAGTCATTTGTCTTTTTATCGTTTGTCTCTCTATTTTGATATTCCCTTTCACTTCCCTAGTTCTAATACCAGTAAATCCAGTATCCAGGGTACTCAGATGAGATACAGTGATAGGGTGGGGACAACCACAGGAAGGGGATACAAGAGGATCATCAACAAAAGAAGCTACGGTTTCACATGGCATGTTGATAGTAATTACAACAGTGATATAACACTTGTTTCCATAACATGGAGATCATTTCACTTAGCATCATCATCTCTTATGTGCTCATAAGGGCATATCTATTGAGCTCTTCTTATCTTGGAAAAAATTATACTAAGTGAAGTGAGCCAGGCCCAAAGAAACATGGACTCATAGAAAGCCAGCTTTTGCAAATGCATTTCCTGAAGCAGCAAGAAGATGGTAAATCAAAGCAATAGGATGATTATTAGGAAACCAGCTCTGCTACATATAGAGTACATATATGGGATTGTGGAATATAGATGCTATTTCCTCAGGCATAAATTAGAGGTATTAATGTTGCCTCTGCTTACCTTCCATGTTGTTCAGAAGATAACAGATGAACTAGGGAAATAGCTTCTAGTAATTCTTATCTCTCATTATAATTGCTGTAATAGTTGAGGTTAATGTGTGATGAAAATCTTTAGCCCAACATTTGTGGTGCATAAAAAAGCCATTTCAATTGAGAGGACATGGCAAAAATATGCCATGGTGGACGGACTTTAAGGCAATCTCCAGATTACAGTCTAAAGCCAAATCTTGCCATAATCTCCCATCTTGACGACTGGGAGGGCCCTGTGCCTGTCTAACCAATAAAATATGACAACAATGAGGACATGTCACTTTGTGATTACCTTATTTAAAAGACTGTCCAGACAACAGACTGCAGAGTCTCTGTCTCCACCGCTAGCTGTGAAGCAGAAAATTACCATTTTTTTTTTTTTACTGGGAGTGGATCCATTCCAAGTTCATTTGTTGGCAGACTTCACTTCCAGCCACCAGCGGGTGAATTCTGCTGACAACCAGAATGAACCCAGAGCTCATTCTATGTTGAATCGTGTGTGTGTGTGTGTGTGTGTGTGCGCGCGCGCGTGCGCGCCAATCCTGGGGCTGGGACTCAGGGCCTGAGTACTGTCCCTGGCTTCCTTTTGCTCAAAGCTAGCACTCTACCTCTTGAGCCACAGGGCCACTTCCTGCTTTTTCTGCTTATATGGTGCTGAGGAATGGAACCCAGGACCTCGTGCATGCTAGGTAAGCACTCTACCACTAAGCCACATTCCCAGCCCGCTACATTGCATCTTCAAGATAAGCCCCAGCCATGCCCAAAGAAACTTTGAAATCTTGCAGGCAACTTAGGTAGGCTATGCTTTCTCTATTCAGAAAACCCGAGAGATTAAATATGTGTTGTTTCAAATCATTAGGTTCATTTTAATTTGTTTTATAACATAGGAAACTAATAGAGGGAACCATAATGTTTTTTTTTCCACACAGAGCTAGAAATTATTATATTTGCATTTTGTTTCTGCTCTGCCAGTCACAACTGTTAACATGAGAGGAATAATCTATTAGTATATTGGATCGAAATATACAAAAGTAAACAAATGTAACCAGGTGCAGGTCTTTATAGAGAGGGTAAGGAGAGTAAATTACATTTTTTTTAGATTAGTGATAACTGCAGTTAAAGAAAATTCTGGAAAAAATACTTGGCAAAAATGAGGCTCCCTGCTTATATTTCATAATATAGTTAACCAAAAGGTAGGTCAAGTATGGCATTTAGCTCCCTTTGATTACAGTTTTAATGACTAGTGAAAGTCATTTAACTATTATAGAGATAACTTTTTTATTTCCTGACCTAGTTTAGTGGAAGAAAGCTACAAGGAGCTATCAGGATTTAAAGTGATTGCATAAATATTCAGTTAAACCCAACACAAAATTATCAAGCAGCTACTAACATAAGAAAATACAACAATACATTAAGAGTTCAGAGATTCATGTTAAAATATCTGCTTAAGTGCTCTACACAATTTCATGTGACTAATGGAATCCAGTCTCTCTCAAGAACACTATCCTATGGCTATTCTAATGTATTATTCTGATAATTCTTAATTTTGACATACAATTTGATGTTTTTAACTTGATTTTTGATCTTCTCTTTTCTGATTGCTATAAGAAAGAAGTCTTCATGAAAGAAGAGACCATAGAGAATAATAAAACAACAACAAAACAAGTGAACTTCTCTGTTGGGTCCATGTAAATGAGTCAGATGAAGAGAAGAATAGCGTAGAATCTATCCACAATGAAGCAGAATCATGGGGTAAAGGATGGAAGAATTACACTGATAGGACTAATAGATAAAAATAACCTTACTGTCATAGTTCTCCCTGGAGGAAATGTCCCTATTTGTACAAGTATAAAACTGCAGACTTATAAACCTTTAGCATACATCCACTTTCACATTCACTTTTATAAACATTTGTCTAATTCTTTCCATTTTTCTGATAAAACTAATCGCTTTTACTTACTTTACAAATATTTGTGGGGTGTTTTGTGTCCTAAGCTTTGTTGTAGGTATGTGGGATATTCCATTGAACAAGGCACATGGAACATAGTTCATAAATAATCATAGAGGAATGGATACTGGAAATAAAAAGATTGTAGAAATTCTCAAGCCGGTAACAGGGAGACTTAAAGCTGTTATGTCAGAATGTGAAGGAAGGCTTTCTTGGGAAAGTTAGGCCTGTAATCTGAAGAGTTGATTGAAGTTGATACAAACAGAGTTTATGTGGAGAATAAAGTGCAGAGCCTGCTATGTGGGCAATGGAAATAGAGGAAGACCACAATGATCCGACAGTGGAAGAAGTGGGGGAATTATGTATGAGAAGCCCAACAATCCTAAACGCAATAATACTAAAACAAACCTGGTTCTCCATCTTGTGCTTCCTGTGTCATAAAGAAGTCATTTACTTTTCTTACTTTGGTAGCTTTTTTATTGTTCTAAAATCCTTATACACTAAAAAATATAGACCATTTTTCCTCTGAAATAAATTTTAAATCTGATACATAGATCTTGGTGTGTGAAAACTTCTCCTTTACTCCTGACAAAGGCCCTGTGAGAAAGGACAATACAAAAGCTGCTGAAACTTCAAAAACATATGTGAGTGATGAATATCATTTCAGATTATTCCTGCAAAAAGACTCAAAGCATGGCAGCTCTGAATTCATGAACATACCAGAGCTTATGAGAATGTTCACTGAAGTTATTGTGTTGGGCTTCTAATGACATAATCATGCACTTGTGTTTAACACGTACTAGGTTAGAAAATGTACACAAATATGATCCATGGCCATGGAGGCTAGGATCACCTGCCTGACTTTTGGATGTCTTAAGCAATTTGCATTTGATTAGGAGCAAGCTAGGCCAGTAGTAGTCCAGTGGTAATCAGAAGTCCTGGACTCCAGTATTATATTCCAGCAACTTTGACTTTACAGGGGAAATTCTTTCCCAAAGTTCACAGTGCTTGGCCAGCACTCCAAGATCATTGTTTAAGGATAAAGTGACAACCACTGAAAACTAATCTCTGAGTATAAGTACCCATTTAAAAAGTTGAACTATTTGATATCAACTATTATTGTTCTGCTTTGCTGTTTTTGTTCAATCTATTTTTAATAATCTTTAAATCATTGTACAAAAGAATTTCAATTCTATAAGTCAATTTATGATTACAATGCATCTTCATCAATATCATCCCTTCTATCATCTTCTCTCCCCAATATCCCAGCTCCTACCATCCCCTAAAATCAACTTTTGTTGTTGTTATTGCTGATTTTTGGATGTTGTTGTTTTTGAGTTGGGACAGAACAATGATAACCAGAGCTATTTTTATTAGATTATGAGAAGGTTATTTTGTACTATAAGATAGTAAAGGAAGTCAAATCACTGCATGTTGCTTTGTTTCCTGGGGGGAAATCTGAAATACTGGACTGTTCTCTTTATCAAGACTTGGTGACTAGGGATCTGATTGAGGTCTCCAATTATTGGACCTCTATTTTCAAATCACTTAAATGTTTCTCCTCCTGACCCCATTACTTTAATCATTATGATTGGCACCAAAGCTTAATACCAGCCTAGTCCCAGAATACCTGCTGGCATACTCTTTGATACTTTTTTCTTCTACTGCTGTAGCATCTTGTAGCTTTGCTTCCTTAAATCTCCTTTTACTGTCCTTTGATGGGCCTCATGAAAATATTTTTCTTCCTTGCCCATGCCATAAATCTGTATTTATGGCTCCCTCTGCTATTGTTTAATGTTTAACACTAATAAAAATGCTACTTAGCATTTATACATGGATCCTATTTTTAAAGTGCTTTATAAGGACTATTACTCAGGTCCTTTTTAATGAGAGTATTTTCATTGGTAATTTGTGTGAATATTCAGGAGATAGTATGAATGTGAAGGTAAGGCTCTGATCCTACAAGAACTTAAAGTATGAATAGGTGATATATTGAAATAGGTAAGCACTGACACAGTAACCATAAACAAAAAGGAAACATTTATATTGTGTGGAGGCCAGAAAAAAATATTAACATCTGTAGCTCTATCTACATGCCTGTATATTATTTGGAAAGATTCTTTTCAGAGTATAATATCTATAAAACAATTTCTTCAAAAAGATGAGACCAGGTGTGGTAATTCACTTCTATAGTCCCAGATGTATAAAGTGGGGGGATCAGGCAGATTATGGCTCAAGGATAGCCTACATGTTAAATTTCAACCAATAAGCGGGGTGTGGTGATTCATACACAATAGCTTGTAATAGAAGCTAGACAAGCAGCGCGAGATTTATTACTGAAGGCTAGCCTTGATGAAACAAACAAATAAAAAAGTCATATGACCTTATCAGAAAATAACTAAAAGCAAAAAAAAAAAAATTCAAGTGGTAAAGAATATGCCCATTTGATTCCCAGTTAGGGAACTAAAAAACAAAAAGAAAAAGAAAAAAAGAATATGCCCAGCAAACATGAGGCCCTGAGTGTTAAAACCCTGGGACTACAAAAGATTGTGTGTGTGTGTGTGTGTGTGTGTGTGTGTATGTATACATGTATATACACAAATCATCTTACTAAACTCAAATATTTTCATCAGAAACAAGGTTCTACTTGATTTTAAATCTAGAACTTTGTAATTTAAAAAAAATTTTTTATTTTTTTTTTGGCCAGTCCTGGGCCTTGCACTCAGGGCCTGAGCACTGTCCCTGGCTTCTTTTTGCTCAAGGCTAGCACTCTGCCACTTGAGCCACAGCGCCGCTTCTGGCCGTTTTCTGTATATGTGGTGCTGGGGAATCGAACCTAGGGCCTCGTGTATCCGAGGCAGGCACTCTTGCCACTAGGCTATATCCCCAGCCCCTGTAATTTAAAATTTTATATTCTGTTGGCATATTGGATTAGTTTTATTGTGGGGACGATACAGTTTAAATTTATTCTGGCTTATATCAGGATGTTCTATTCTCCTATTCCTATTCAGCTTTTTATAATATCAACATAAAATTCATTGCTTTACACAGTGCACATTAAGTCTCATAATAAATGCAAATATATATTTAAGCTCCTAATAATTCTATCTTCATTTTTTCTCTATGAGTAAGTAAATTTTTCACTAGTTCTCTAGAATTAGTAACTCTGTGCATCATGCAGGACAATCTCAAATAGGATAGCTTGAAGTATCAGGGATGCAAATAAAAGAAAATTATATGATTTTAATTTACTTTCCCTATGTCATGTGTTCAGGATTGAATTCAGATCTACTGAGAGTATGGTTGATGTGTCATTCTTGGATTCCCATGGATTAAAGAGGCCTTATTGTATCTTAAACGATCAATGAATATCTATGGGCTGTTAGATACTGATAGATCAATATATTCATGTATATGTACACACACACAAACACCGACACACACACATATGTCACCAGTCACCAGTGGGGGAGAAATCTTGGGGTCCTATTTCATGAGGATGTCAGTTTTTCACTTGTCAACAATTGAAAACCATATAGAAGCTTGCGTATTGTTGAAAAATCAATTTAAACTGTGTACCTTTGTCTTGATTCTCTCTGGGACTCTGTCTCATTCCTCGTCCCCAGAGTTTAGTCACACAGCCTTTTCTTCTCTTCCTCATTTCCCTATTCATCCCCTTCACTATCAATTTCTCTTACTGTGCAGTGCTTTTTCTGTTCAGTTCTTGTCACCATATATAAGCCTAAACACCACTTTAAAAAAATGTTTGTGTTGATCGTGGTTCTTGAATTCAGGTCCTTTTAAAAGCTGCCCCTGTTTTTTTTTTTTTTTTTCCTCAAAACTCATGTTCTGTCACTAGAGCTACAGCTTTTTGTTGTTGTTGTTGTTGTTGTTATTATTATTATTATTATTATTATTATTATTATTTGGAGTTAAAAGTCTCACTGGACTTTACTTCCTGGGCTGGCTTTGAACTGTGATTCTCATATCTCAGCTTCCTGAGTAACTGGTATTAGAATTACAGGCATGAGCCATTGGTGCCTGGACTCTGAACATAAACTGTAAAAGAAAATTCCTGACCTGTTAACTTCCCAAATTCTGGGTCATTTTATAAAAGGTTATTTTTTTTTCAAGTGCCTTGGGCTTCTGGATGCTTGATTAAAAAAAAAAAAATTCGGTATTTCTGTAAGGGTGTTTTGGAATGAAGTTAAAAATTAACTTGGTTCCCATTGAGAAAAGCATTTTTGTCTTCCTAAGATGGGTCCATCTCACTCAGTCAGCCTGAAGGCCAGGGTGGAAGGGTCTGATGTTCCTCCGTTCCAGCTGAAGGAGCTCTGCAGCATAGATTATTCACACATGGAAGGAAAGTCAAGTTTCACTGTATTCAGTGCTGATTGTTTTGGCCTTTGTAAGGAAACATCAGCTCCTCCTGGGGCTTCTGCCTGAGAGCCTGGAGTAAAATTGCAACATTGCCAGCCCATCCTGCAGACTTTGCTCTGTCAACCTCCATACTTGAGTTCACCACAGTTTTTTAAAAATAAAATCGACTGCTGGGGATATGACCTAGTGGCAAGAGTGCTTGCCTCGTATACTGAAGCCCTGAGTTCGATTCCCCAGCACCACATATATAGAAAACGGCCAGAAGTGGCGCTGTGGCTCAAGTGGCAGAGTGCTAGCCTTGAGCAAAAGGAAGCCAGGGACAGTGCTCAGGCCCTGATTCCAAGGCCCAGGACTGGCAAAAAAAAAAAAAAAAAAAAAAGGGGGGGGGGCTGGGGATATAGCCTAGTGGCAAGAGCGCTTGCCTCGTACACATGAAGCCCTGGGTTCGATTCCCCAGCACCACATATACAGAAAATGGCCAGAAGTGGCGCTGTGACTCAAGTGGCAGAGTGCTAGCCTTGAGCAAAAAGAAGCCAGGGACAGTGCTCAGGCCCTGAGTCCAAGGCCCAGGACTGGCAAAAATAAGTAAAATAAAATCGACTGTGGGTTCTATCATTCAAGATAACAAGTTAAACGTAAATGTATTTTTTCTATTTACTGATGAGCACTATTCTATTCTGAACTTCTGTGAGATTAACATTTTTATGTTTGATACCCAATATAAAGCTTTGTAAAAAGTACTTTTTCCTTTTCTTTATTTTTAAATTATCTTTAAGTAGTTGTACAAAGTATTGCAATTTAACAAGGCAGTTTAGGAATATAATGCCTCTTGATCAATTTTATTCTTTTCAACATTCTCACTCATCCCTCCACTAAATTCTCTTCCCATACTCTTCTTAATTTTGTAGGATATACATTGAATTCTTGACTACATTCTTCTCTTCTCTTCTTCATTCATATACCCTTTCCCCATTCACCTCACTGCCTTTCAATAGCTGCGTTCTGGTGCAATTTTACTTACCCACTATAATGAATGATAATGTACCATGTGTAAAAAATGAAAAGACCTAGAAAATATTATGTTAAATGAAGCAAGTCAAGTTTAGGGAGACAAAGAATGCATGTGTTCCTTCATGTGTTAAACATTTTAGATAACTTTCCCCCAAAATATATTATGTTTTGCTACATTAGATATTGATTATTTCTCTATGTAAGGCCTTGAATGATATCACTCCCACAACCATATCCACAGAGAAGCATCTGACCTACAGACGTGAAACTACATGAAGACAAATTATTCCTTAGGTTGAAATGACAAATGTTTCGTACAAGGAGTTTATTTTTCAATCTTACTATAAAACATTAATTATCTTTGGTTTCAAATTTGAATTTTTAAAAATTTTATTTTATAATATTGATGTTGTATAGAGGGGTAGGGTTACATAAGAGAGATAATTAATATATTTCTTTTTGACAGTGAGACTCCCTCCCTTATTTTCTCCCACTTTCCCTGCTCACCCTCTCCCCTCACCCCAGTTATAAATCTAATTTCCAACATAGCGCCTAGTGATTATCAATGTTGTGTTGGTTCACCTGTTGTCTCACTGTTTCTGTGATTCTCCTTCTCTTCCCCAAATCAGATAACCTTATATATAAGTCAAAGGCTACCGAAATCAGAAAAAGTGATAAAAGAGAATAAACCAGAGGAGAAAAAAAATGAAAGACAAGAGAAATAACCAAAAAAAGTACACTAAAAAAATAGAAATACAATAAACAATAACAACAAAAAACCTATTATTTCCATATCATGGAGATAATTTTGATTAGCATCATTTTATGTGGTTATATGTACATAGCAATTGGGCTATTGTAAACCTCTGCTAGGACTATCCTAGGCATATACTAATTATTACTAATGAGGGAAAACATAGAACCTATGTTTCTTTGGGTCTGGCTTACTTCACTTAATGATTTTTCTAATTTTTCCATTTCCTTACAGAGCAATGTCATTCTTTCTGACGGAAGCATAGAATTGCATTGTGTATATATATCACATTTTCTTGATACACTTTACTGAGGGGCATCTGGGTTGACTTTTGAGTGGTTAAATCCTGAACCCAGTGAACATTCTTATGTTCAACTTTCTTCACTTTAAGATAAGAAGTTATAAAGTTTCAGGAGCTATAAAAGACAATTTGTGTGTGCATTATCAGTTTTTAGCTCTATAATCAGAGTTTGCATCTCATTTTATTTGGAACTGAAAGACAGTTCTCTCAGAACTGAAAAGACATTTCTACAGGGACTTTTCTAATACAAAAAGGCTGGAATTAGTAATGAATTCAGTAAAAGCCATTATGACTTCTTCCTTGGCTCTCATATTTCCAAGGCATATTTCCAAGCAGGGCTCCCATTACTGAACCAACAAACTATCTAGGTATTCCTTTTAGCCCATAGAGTTCAAGGAATAGACATCTTTCTTGTTAGAATGAATATCTGATGTTTTAAAAGTTAAATTGTAAATTCCTCCATCTAAGGGGGTTCAATTTCCAATTTTCCTGTTTGAAGCAAAGCTTTTTAGTATTTACATGCTGATGTTCGGGAGTCTTCCTATGAAAAACAAGTACCGAAAAATAATATAAGAATATATAACAGAATAATAGTATATATTAAGTCAAGGTGCTTAGAAACTTTCTGAAGCATTAGCTAAACATATTTTCAAAGGCATTGAGGCAGTGGAAATTTGGAGGAATAAATTCAGATCCTAATGTATGCTGGCCAAGTGTTTTAGAAATTGGGATTTATTTCTAACATACTGTCTTGTGAGTATTGCTGTTTCATTGGTTCACTCTTTTTCCTTTGTCTCATTAGTTAGTTGTTTCCCTTCCCTTCCTCAAATCAGATAAACATGTATACAAGACACAGGTACCAAAATCAAATACAGTGACAACAACAGGGGATAAACAGAAGGGAAAAAAGAAAGACAAAAGAAGTAACTTCCCACAATGCATTAAAAACAACAACAACTTGAGGGCTTGTGGGATGGGGGGCAGGGGTGGGGAGCTGGGGCTGGAGGGAAAATGGGAGAAAAACAAGGGAGAGGGTAACAATGTTCAACAAGAAATGTACTCATTACCTTCTGTATGAAACTGTAACCCTTCCGTACATCACCTTGGTAATAAAATAAAGTAAAACAAAGAAAGTGGGATTTATTTTTAAAATAAGGGTAAAGAGGAAGAGCTTCAAAGGAGTAGTGTGCGAATTAAACGGGATCACTGAGATGTGGGTAACCTTAACATTGGCAAGGTATCTTCTATTACAAAAGTGTCATTGCTTCTCATATTTGGTCTCTATGGCAAAATGTGCATGTGTTACTATGGAAAGTTGGCTATTATAACACAATTTTTACCTTGTAGATGATCTGATGTTCTTTCAGTTTCTCATTTATATGCATATCACTCACTTCTATATTTATTTCCGCAGTTTTAATTAATCATTCATTTCTATTTATGAAGATTTCTTCACTTCCTCCAGTTCTCTGATACCAGTGTAACACTTTTAGAATTTGTCAAAATAATTAGAAATGCTTAATGAGACTATAAGACAATTAACTTAATTCCATAATGATAACTTCCAAGGACTTCAGTTGATGTGCCTATATTTGACTCTCTCAATATTTCTTTTATTGTTAAGAAGAAGCTTAGAGTTTGGAGAATTCTTGGTGGTGTAATGTTCAAGGTTTCCACTTAAAATGTTTAAACCTGTGTTTCTCTTTGCTATTTACTTCTAGTATTTTAAAATAATATAAACCTTTTAAAAATACCTTTTTCAAATAGTAATGTCAGAACATTTAAAATAAAATAACTTATTTCTTCTAAATTTAAAATTATTCTAATTGTATGGGTAAAGAACTAAGTACTGATTTTTAATTAAAAGCCTGTACAAGTATTCTTCATTGAAATATTCCTTACTAAGCATGACACATGTTTTTTTTTTTCCTGCTTATCTTAATGTTGGGGCCTTCCTTTTTTATTATTAGATTACTGTTCACCAAATTCTGTAATTTAATCACTTCTTCCACTGTATTATCCTAAGTGAATTAGCTACTAACATTTGAGTTTTTCAATAATCAGATTGCATTTTTGAAGAGATACAGTTGATCAAAAGAAATAAGTTAATAAAAATATGTTTGCAGTTCATCCCAGGACATTTTTGAGAAAATATCCTTGCATCATACTTATTCTGCTTGAATAAATTCAATTGACCCCTTATAAGCCAAGAAATTCATATAAAATGTATTGAATTGCACAAGTTTGTTCACACTTGTCAATCTAAATTGATTTAGGAGTCTTAGGTATGAAAATCCTCAGAAAGATATTCTAATAGGTGATTTGTCTCATTTCTGGCTATGCATGTAAAATTTCAAAGGAAAAGAAATTCCTTACATAATTTTGAGGGTTGGCTACTCTTAAAATTCTACCAGATTTTTTTAAAAGAAAGTACCATGTGATACTCAGTTATATGTGACCCATTAGTAAAAAAGCACCTTAATATTCCCACAATTTATCCCATGAACCCAAAGAAATCATAGATTACAATCTTTTTGACACAATGCTAATTAATATATCATAAAAGATTCCTCTTAATTGTCTAATTGAAAAGAATTTTCAAATCTAATGATGGAACAGAGCATCTGATACCATTTTTATAGATGTGGCTGGTGTCTGATAATGTCAAAATTGCTTGAGAAGTATCTTTTACATGTCTAATCCATATATTTAAAAATCTGTAATCCTGGATACTCAAGAGGCTGAGATCTGAGGAGTGTGGTTTGAAGCCAACCCAGGCAAGAAAGTCCATGAGACTCTTATCTGCATTAAACTACTCTGAAAAAAGCCAGAAGTGGCACCGTGGCACAAGTGCAAGAGCACTAGCCTTGCCGAGGGTGGGGGGGGCGGGAAACGAGGAGATAAACAAACGTTTTTCCAAGGAGAACCCTTATAAACTATTCATTCTTCTTACATCTACTAATAATACCTGTGAAAACTAAGTTTTAATGTTTATTTTGCCACTTAGCTAACTTTTGGCATTTCTCAAGTTAAAAGCTGGAGATCTGAAAGTTGGCTGGCTCTAAAGGGCTCTTTCTTGCTTGAATGGTGGTGTTTGTTCTGGGTGTGCAGTTTAAACTAACCCACACACACATAAGCCTCCTACCTTCTCTACTTAAAAGGACATTCTACTTCTGATGTCTCTGTTCCTCTCTGGTCACCAGAAATCAGAATGTGTCATTCTTTCTTCATTTCATCCAAACACAGACTTAGTACAGAGAAGATGCTGAGACAGTAGACTGTTGAATTCTACATGGGTACAAGTTAACCACACAATTAGTTATGTAACATGTGGTTTGATAATAAAGGGATATTTTGCATTTATTTTCACTTTAGAGTTTTCACTAAGCGAAGCAACCACTGTTTGCCAGATTTATTGAAGTGTCTTTTTAAATATGAGCATTTAGAAAAGAATATAAAATGATAATCTCCAGAGGAAGAAAAATAGACTATATATTATTATGTACCTATGGAGGTAAACTGAATTAGAATACTTTAACATGAATGGATATTTGTAATATCATTTTAAGAGAAAAAGCAATTTTAAAGCTATGTATGATGGCATTGGTCTATAATCACAGCACCTGGAAGGCAGAGAGAATGTGAATTAGAGGCCAGAAGCACTACATAGCTAGACCTGGTGTCAAAAACAAAAACAAAAGAACAACAAAAACTAACTTCAAATATTAATGTTCTTATTGGACACATTTTATGAAATTAGAAATATTTAAAATATATTTATGAGGGCATATGGTTTGATAAACATGTTCATATGTAGATATATATATATTCTTGAGATTCTGTTTCAGGAGACAAGAGAGTGAACAGTGAAAATATAGATATTTGATATCTTTTAGAAGAAACATTTTGTTTTAGGTCTCCTATCTTTTGTTTTGTATTTCTTTAAATATATTGATTTCTATAATTTACTTTCTTCTTTCCTTTAATAATCCAACAATGAACAGACATCTTTTCAACATATCTTCTCCAATTCCACCGAACAAATGTGGAATCACTTCTCTCATATTGCATATCTTCCCTTCTTTTCAGTGGGTTAGAAGCACTTCTTTTCATAAGTCTCACTTAGCAATGTGTTGGTAATTGTCATTTCTTTTCTGGGAGGTGACTTTATGTTTTTGGTCAACTCCAGGCTTTCAGTAAACTCCTTCTTTACCATGTGATGTTTTGTCAATCTACCCGCAATGGAGAAGTCTGAACTCTTTCTGGCCAGGCTGGCTTGAAAACACCATCCTCTGATATCAGCCTTCTCCCACCTATCTTGGGAAAACAGAGGGGTATCACTGAGCCTGGGTATGCCATAGGAAGTGGTCTCCCCAAATTTTCTGCTCAGGCTGGCTTCAAAACGGGATTCCTTGATCTCAGTCTCACATATAACTACAGTTTACAGATATGAGCCCCTGCCTCCTGGCAGATATTTAATTTTTAAAATACCTGAATGTATTCATTGTCCTTAAGCCAGTTTTAGAGAGTAGTTTTATTTCATTGTTTTGTTTTCCTCTGGGCTCAATATCATTCTGAAGGAATGTATGTGGGATTTGGATTCAATAGTTGCTATTATTCTCTTAGAGTCCTAAAGCCCAGAATGGTTTTAAGTGCAAGTTTTTATTGACCAGTGGGCATTTTCTTACTTTCTCCCATATATTTGGCCATTCAAGGCTGTGTGTGTGTGTGTGTGTGTGTGTGTGTGTGTGTGTGTGTTATACTCAGGTTGCTGTTTTAAACTAAACACTCTTGTGCTTTCTCTCCATCACATTCAGTGGTTGTCCACCAAGAGATGGTTTTAAATCCTTTTATTAGAGTCTAAAACATTACTAGCTACCTTCATAATGCCAATTCTCTTGTGTTCACAACATCCAACATTTGTGCTCCTTTTTCTAACACTACTTTTTTTTTTTCTTTTCTCAAATTTTTATTATCCAACTGACGTACAGAGAGGTTACAGTATCATATGTTGGGCATTGGATACATTTCTTGTACGGTTTGTTGCCTTGTCCCTCATGCCCCCCTCCCTCCCCCCCTTTCCCTCCTCCCCCCTGGTGTTCAGTTCACTTACACCAAACAGTTTTGCAAGTATTGCTTTTGTAGTTATTTCTCTTTTTTTACCCTGTGTCTCTCGAATTTGGTATTCCCTTTGAATTTCCTACTTCCAATACCAGTAAACACGGTTTCCAATATACTCAGATAAGATTACAGAGATAGTGTAGGTACAAACATAGGAAGGTGATACAAAACATTATCTATAATAGAAACTACACATACACATAGGACGTTGAAAGTGGTTACAACTGTGATATATCACTTGTTTCCATAACATGGAGTTCATTTCAATTAGCATCATCTTATGTGTTTCTAAGTGTATAGCTATTGGGCCTTGTGATGCTCTGCTATGGCTTGCCTAAACCTGTACTAATTATTCCCAATAAGGGAGGTCATAGAGTCCATGTTTCTTTGGGTCTGGCTCACTTCACTTAGTATAACTTTTTCCAAGTCCTTCCATTTCCTTACAAATGGAACAATGTCATTCTTTCTGATAGAGGCATAAAATTCCATTGTGTAAATGTACCACATTTTCCTGATCCATTCATCTATGGAGGGGCATCTGGGTTGGTTCCAGCTTCTCGCTATGACAAATTGTGCTGCGATGAACATTGTTGTGCTGGTGGCATTACTGTGATTTTGTTTGTGGGCTTTTGGATAGATACCCAACAGTGGGGCTGCTGGGTCATAGGGGAGTTCTATATTGAGCCTTCTGAGGAATCTCCATACTGCTTGCCAGAGTGGCTGAACCAGTTTACATTCCCACCAACAATGAAGTAGGGTTCCCTTTTGGCCACATCCCCTCCAACAGTTGTTATTATTAGTTTTCTTGATATATGACATTCTTGCTGGGGTGAGATGGAATCTCAATGTTGTTTTGATTTGCATTTCCTTTATGGCCAGTGATGTAGAGCATTTTTTCATATGTCTATTGGCCATTCTCATTTCCTCATCAGAGAAGTTTCTTTGTAAGTCTTTAGCCCACTTGATGAGGGGGCTATTGGTTCTTTGCAGTTTTGTTTTGGAAGAAGGTAATTTTTTTAGTTCTGCATATATTTTAGAGATGAGGCCTTTGTCTGTTGAATGTCTGGTAAAGATCTTCTCCCAGTCTGTCTAACACTACTTTTTAAAATAAGATTAAGGGACCATTTCTGTCTTTGGCTGATTGTCCTCTGTGCTAGAGTACTCAATACTGTGTTTGAACGTTTCAGCTATTTTTTTTTTAATATCCCTTTAGCCTTTAGCTGGACACCTATTTGCAAACAGGCTACAACAGCTCCTTGAACTCATTCTTTATTAGCATGAATCATTGGTCAAGATGTAAATACATTTTAGAAGAAGTAAAAATGAATAGTATTTACTTATTTAAAATATATTAAAAAATAAGAAAACAATCATTTCCATAACAGGTAAGGATGTGCAGAATAAGTAGAGCTTAAAGACAGAAAGCAAAGTATCAGAGTCCAGTGTTTGAAGCATGCTGAGAATGGTCAATCCTATCAGATATCAGAACAGAGGGCACTGATACAGCAGGAATGTCAATCTGAAAAGTTACTCTCCCTGTATTTCTATAAGAATTGTACTGCCACAAAATACTATGAATTTGTAGCAGAAGTTACTCTTCTATAATGTGAATGTTTATAGGTGTTGGGAAGAATAGAGAGCAAGCTCTCATAATTACTAATTGACAGATTGATTTAGGACAGAGAGACTATTTAAGCAGTCATTTCCAAATCTCTTGGAAGGAAATACTCTGGCAAAGTGTAGGTAAGAACTGAATGAATGTGAAAGCACTTTTTTTTTTAGTAAGTGACATTAATTGCAAAATAATGGCCATATATTTTATAATCAGACTTGTGCTGACAGATGAAATTTTATTATTGTTGAATTTATCACCTTATAAATTCAGTTGGCCTGCCAGAACTCCTTACTGAATTACTTGGAAATCAGCCTGGGCTTTGTTAGCAAGCCGCTGCTTGATACATGCCAAGCTGTAGAATCATCTCAATTTAAGCCTTTATTATTTTAGCATCCCAAATACCCAGACTAAATCTTAAGGATCAATGAAAATTTCTTTACAATATTGGGTTCCAGCAGTTCTTAACCAAGCTGTAAACATATGATTTCCCAAAACACCTGACATATCACATTTCTAGGGTAGAAGTATCTTTTTATGCAATACTGTTCATTTCCTCTCCTTTTTAGAGGTTTAATGAAAACAACTTTATTTAATATAGTGTAGCATTTCTGTTATTAATGATAATGATCAAATATTGATGGGTTGTTTTGGACAGGTTTATATTGCCAGTGTTACATCTCATACGAAGCATTTTTTTTTTTTAAATTGTGCTTGTTTCTGCAGTTTGGGAGTACAACATACTCCCCAGAGAATTTTGCGACTGTCTCTGAGAAAGCAATGTTTATACAGCTCAGTTCAATAAAATAGTGACTTCCAGGTCATTATTTTGTCTTTCTTCTTTTCTTGTGCATTAATTTGCACAGAGTTTTAAGATTTTCCTTTTATTTCTAGATCTGTCAACATTTTGTTACCAGATGATTCAAAATGATTGGGTGGCCCTTTGGCTTTCGGATCTATGGGGAGGCAGCTTATCATGGTGGAGGTGACTGGTAAAATTTCTCTGCTTTGTGTCCATGAATAAATGAGTGAGGAATTGAACTGGGAACCATGGGCCTCTTCAGGCCTATTTTCAATGACCTCCAGCTAGGCTGAACCCATCAAGGTATACAGCACTTCTCAATGTTGCCAAATGGGGAAGGACCAAGCCTTTAGCACATGGACTTAAAGGCACATTCTAGGTCCAAACTATAGCAGTTTCCTAACAGATCCTTCACTGACATACTTTAAAGGCGAATGTTATAAACCTGTTGCCTGTACCCTAGCAAATTATTTGCCTGTGAACATTTATTAAAAATTTAAGACAGCAATGAACAAATGAGCAAATGAAACTACCTTTCATTGCAGTTTAAAAAGATCTTGGTTCATGTTCTGAGGGAGAGTCCATGAGAATTCTCTTTATGTAGAATTAGCTTTTAAACTTGACATAATCACTAACCTATGATAACACTTTCAGTTGTTCTTTCCTGCCTTAATATTCTAATTGGCCTGCTTTAAAGAATTATTATTGTTGTTATTCTTATGAACAATGATAAGGGTAATAAGTTTTGAGCTGTTATGTGGTGGATACTACACGAATTACTCTAAATACACTATTATTTGCAAACTACTAACAGAGAAATTAAGCTTTTCATAGACTTAATTGGTAAGCTCACTAATAGCAAACTGACCTATTTTTTCCCTTATTGTTTATTTGTATGGCTTTATTATTTTGAGTAATAAAAACTCATGTAACACTAGTGAACTCTATTAAAGGTGATAAATTCACCATTGAGAATTTACTTATCTAAGCTCATATTATCCTCTATGGAAAGATTTACTCTGGTAACTAGATTTTATTTCTTTATTAGATATTGAGATATCCTAATATCCAAGTTTAGTTTTTCATGAAATTTGTCTAGTTCATCTTACTTGTTTGTTAATTTTAGTCCAACATTCTTGATATAATTATATACATTGTTTTTTTCTGTTATTAGACATGTTCATAAACAGATATTCAGAGTTTATCAATTTTAAAAAATCATTTCAAACAACAAAACTTGGGCTTTGGTAGTTTACTAGATATATATTTATTAAAGCTTTTTATATTTCTTTTCCTCAATATAGGTAGACACATTTTTGTATATGTAGATATGTATTTTTTGCTTAATTTACTTTTAGTCACGATCTATGGTAAACAATGGGTTTTATTTCAGTCTTTGTTGCTTTTTGAATATAAATATTTAAATTATACTCTTGCCTATCAGAACTACTTTACTTTCCTCTTATAAACTTGGAAAAGTCATATATTAATAATATTTCAGTTAGAATAGATTATTGTTTGTCTTGTGGTTGTTTGAATATTGGGATATTTGGTTGATTTTTAAATATTTTGAATTTTGGAGACATCATATAATATGTCTAGTTTAATCATTTTGGTATGGAAATGTATTTTTATAAGATTTCAGTGTTTTGAGTTTTGGAGATTTTATAGCCCAACAAGTAGTTGACTATAAGGAATAGTTATGGATTGAATATTAAATGTTTCTTTCATGTACAGGTTTTGAATGGTTTGTCCTAAACTGATTATTTGTCCTTTGGCAAGATTGTGGACTTTTTTTTTTTTTTTTGCCAATCCCGAGGCTTGGACTTGGGGCCTGAGCATTGTCCCTGGCTTCTTTTTGCTCCAAACTAGCACTCTACCTCTTGGGCCGCAGTGTGGCACTTCCACCTTTTTCTATTTATATGGTGCTGAGGAATCGAACCTAGAGATTTGAGTATGCTAGGTGAGCATTCTACCGCTATGCCACATTCCCAGCCAAGATTGTAGGAATTTTGACAGGCACAACCTGGTTAGATGAAGTGGTTCATCAAGAACAATATTTTAGAGTTATGCTTGGTTTGGGGTACTGTCCTCTCTCTCTGATTCCTTTCACAATCCTCTTTTCTACATGCTACCATGATGTTTTGCCTCACCAAACACCCAGAATCTATGGAGCCAAGCATGAAGGACTGAAATATCTGAAACTGTGAGCCAAAATAAATCTAAATTCCCTTGAGTAGCTCTTTTATGTATTTTGTTACAGCAGTGAAAAAAGTAATTTATAAATGTCCTATGTTTATTTGAAAATAATGAATATTCTGTAGTCATTGGGTGATCTGTTATGTTTATACCACTTAGTTTACCTGGGTGATTGCTGTGTTTACTAATATTATAGATCTATCCACGTACTTTTCAAAAAATGATGAAAAAGATTTGCAACGTCATCATAGATTTATTTATTTCTCATTTGTCATTTGGTTTGTATGGCTATAAGTTCTCTGACTATTTAGAATTTTTAATTTTTTTTTACTTACAGGAAATTAAACGTAATTTTATTTCTTCCTACTCAATCCTTTTTCCTTGTGAAAAATGTTTACCCCTTTTAATAACTCTTTATGATTTTATTTTTCTGACATTAATATTGTTTAAGCTCATTATTTATCTATTTGTACTTAATATATAGTACAAAATATTTATCAATTTTACTTTGAACCACCAGCCTCTTTTTGTTTAAATATTGTCTTTTGTAAGTAGTATGTAGCTGGATAATTGCTGACATTTTTTGCCATTTAACAAAGCAGTGTATGTGTACAATGCATCTCAATCTGTGTCATCCCTTCAATATTTCACCCCACTTCACTCCACAGCTTTGCTTGTTTTTCTCAATTCTGTGGTATATACAATGAATTCTTGACTGCCTCTCCCCTTTGCCCTCTTCATTTTTGCCCTCTTTCCTTGGCCCTATCCTTTCCCTCTTGCAGGTACTCATTTCCTGATACTTCTTTTGTTGAGCTTTGACTTAGTCTTTCTAAAGAGTTACACTATTTGAGCATAGAGTCTTTTATACTTAGTTATTTCATTTATCACTGCTCATATACCACTTACTGTGCTTACTTACAGATTTATCCAATAGAACACAAACAAGGCTATAATAAAGCCACCAGTACAACTATGTTCATTGTAGCAATATTTATCATAGCTAAGATATGGAATCATACCAGATGGCCCTCAATGGACAAATTGGTTCAATGATCAAGAAAATATTATATATATGCAATAGAATACTACTCACCCATCATAACAAGAAACATACAATTTATAAGGAACTGGAAAGACTTGGAAAAAATTATGTTAAGTGAAGTAAACCATCCCTAGAGGAACACAGGTTTCATGGTTTCCCGCATAGATGGTAGCCAGAGTATGCTTATAAATATATGTTTAATGATTCATTAAAAAATGTTTGCCTGAAAACTGAATTAAGTATTGCTTGTTTAAGTTTTTACTGATGCCATTTCATTTATCATTTTTCCCCCTGAGGAAAAGTAACTTTTTGTGATGTTGCTGAATTCAATGTGACATTATATTTTTTTCTCTAGCTAGTTTGCTCTTTTGTTCCTCCATTGAGGTTTCTGAAATCAACTAGATATGACAACGCTTTGTATATTTTGTGTTTATTTTGTTTGGGGTTTATTAAGCTACTTGAATAAATAAATTGATGTGTTTTCTCCAAATTTGTAGTAATCTTTGGTATTAAGTCTTCCATGTTGTTTCATCTGTCTTATTCTCTGGCTTCCTAGAATTCTAATTTTATACATAATTAAGAAGATATTGAGTATTTGATTGTTTAATCTGGTACTTTGAAGTGTTGGAATAATTTAAAATAGAATTCAAAATTTATAGCAATGATCCTCTATGTGTTTTTAAAATTTAAGATTGTGTCAAAATGATACATTTCCATGGAAAATATATATTAAGTTCTGATCTTTTCCTTCCACCTACACTGTGGGGTGTGATTCTGTTTTGTGATATCCTGAGTAGTGTCAGTGAGCCTTAGCCTCCAGTCAGCTCCTAGATCATAGGAGCAGGTAACACGCTCTACAGTATGTGCTCTTGCTAAGCTACAGTGTTTGGTGGAATAGGAGTATCACAGGCCATTTTGACTTAAGATATTTTTAACTGAAGATGGATTTATCAGGATGTATCTCCATCTTAAGTTGAAGAACACTTGTACTTCTTTAAATTGACCAACCATTGCCAGTTAAAATAACAGTATGTCTCATAATTTTCTCAATTTAAAATCATTTTAGCTAACATTTGTCTTTTTTTATGAACTGAGTCACTCTCTCATCTTTTCTAGAAAAAATTATATACATAAAGTCGTGTTGGGTAAGGACATTATATTTCTGTTAACTGTAGAAGAGAATTGTGGTCTGGCATGAGACGATGCAAAAGTGAGGTTCTTTTGTTCCAAGAAGGATTTGCTATACTGTCCTGGTGCAGTATATGAGTATCTTCCTTTGCTTTAGAGCCTATGGAATTTGGCTGCACCTTCTTTCAATTCATGTAAGCCCATGTAAACCCAGTGTTAATGTGTCAAGTCATGTCATCTCTATCCTCTCCGAAATTATTTTAAGTTCTTTGTCCTCCGGACCTTAGAAAGTAATTTAGGAGATTGCATCTTTATAGGGGTAATCATGTTAAAATGGAACACTAGAGTAGACTTTCATCTGGCATGACTGATGCTTCTAGAAAACTAGGATATTGATATCGAGAGACAAACATGCAGAAAAGGAAATCTATCTGAATTGAGCCATGTGAAGATACTGATGGGAATGATACATCCGCAAACCAAAACACACCGAAGAATGCCAGCAGGCAGAAACGCTGCTTGCACAATATTCTCCCTCACTGCCTTCATAAGGAAACAACCTGCCACTATCTTAAACTCAAACTGCAGCCTTTAAAACTGTGTGAAAATAAATTTGAGTTTAGAAGTTCCCAGTTTGACTGTGTGTGTGTGTGTGTGTGTGTGTGTGTGTGTGTATGTTTAAAGGAAGCAATAACAAACTGTGGAATGTGAGTAGGAACATTTCTTTTGCTGTTGTTTTGTCTTCTCGTTTTCTTCTGCAGTTTTCTTATCTCTCACAAACTACATTGCATTAAAAAAAAAAAAAAACAGGTCCTTGCTCTTGGTAAGGTTTTAGCTAAAAGGAATGTTCTAAGTGGTTGCATCTTAGACTTCTAAAATTTGGTCCATATTAGAAATAAAGCCATTTTTCCCTTTCTTTTTATCTGTGTTCTTACCAGAAGAACACTTAATTTTCTTTGTCAACATTTTCTTTGAATTCATGACTTGGCTACTTGGAGGAGGAGACAATTCAGTCCATCACCAACACTCATGTTATTTACTTAGTCTAATTATCTCCAACTTTTAACTTCGCTTTCACCTGAGCACTTACAACCCACTGTGGGATTATCAAATGGCCTAATTTCAAAGTTATTGGGTACTAAGAAAATGTAAAGGCTGAGAATGAGAGAGAGATGGGGTGATCAATTAGTAGATTACATATATTAAGTTTATTATCTTATATAGTCAGTTTTTAATGTCCCCAAATAGTGACATCTGAGATGATAGCACATATTATCACAACAGATAAAATGGTCAAATATTGTGTATCAAATATTGTAATCAAACATTGTGAGAATTACAAACCTGTGATTCCAGACATATGAAGAAAGCACATACTGTGGAAAAATTAACACTGATAAACACTTGTTTGGTGCAAGATTGCCACAAACTTCAATTTATACAAACAAGTTATTTTTACAGTATGTTTGTATGTAAAATACTTTCTAAAATAGTTCCTGAGAATTTTTCATGTAAGATTTATAAACTAACATGACTTCATGATTTAATTATTTCACTATATACAAGAAATTTGTTATTTTTGTTTGCTTCAGTGTTATAATACATTGTTTTACACACTTGTGGCCCCATCACCCTCTTCCTGAATATGTTCATTGAGTGAATATCTTTGCAAGCTATCTAGCTTTATCTATAGTCTTCATCTAACCTATTGAGTTCCTAAGAATCAATGTCAATAACAAACTCTAAATGTTTTCCCTTCTTAACTTCATAAGTGACTGACAAAAAAGAAACAACAACCTATTTCTTCATTTGCCTTTTTTTTTATTCTTCAGTGATTTGTAATGGATAGAGTATTTACTTCCCTAAAAATTTAATTTCCATCCACTTCACAGAAGGACAGGTTTGCTTTTCTGTTCTTTTTCCCAGTCATAAAAGATCCAGAACGATTTCTTCATGAAGGGCTTACAAGGCTTTTTACTTATGGGACCTCAAAGACTGTACATCAGCTAAGATTTCAAGGTAGATTTCATGGCTTCCATGATCTTTAACTCTTGTCACTGGCAGCTTTAAATGTTGAAAGAAGGTGAGATGAAGCCAAGGAGACTGATGGTGCACGGGGAGAAAAGAGCACAAGGAGCAGAGCTATTGCAAGAAAGTAAATGGCTCTGAAAAAAAAAAAGCTGAGAAATTTATATACTGCCTTGTGAACTTTCACCTTAATTCTTGAAGTGTGAAGGAAGGCACAGACATTGTCTTTATTGCAGAAGCTTTGCACCTGAAGAAACATGTTTTCTCATTGCTGTTCATAGATGTTCAGTTGTTTATAGATGTTAGTTGTTTGTAGATCTTACAATGTGGTTTTACTGCCTTGTAATTTAGTCATCAAAAATCCACAAGTTGAATGATAATTTTGGCCACAATCAAAATTTAAACAGAAATTGAAACATTTTTATTTGGATGTATGGGGGTGTTCTATAGTTTGGGTAGTTGGAAACTTGTCACTTACCAAATTTATTTCTGTTTCTGTGGTTGCTGAAGAAGAAAATATTTGCATCAGGATTTTAAGAAATGTCTAGGCAAGGCTAAACATCTGTATAGTGAGTGGAAGTTTTTTTTCCTTTTGAGAAATAGCAGCATTTTCACATGAAGATGTTAAGTATTCCATTATTGATGAAAGTGATATTCATCATTATTAGACCTGACCTGTTCTTGAATTATTAGCTAATTACAGCTCCACCTGTGATCGTGTCATGTGTATATAGATGAGTCTGTTTTTTTTATTAAGTCACCCATAAGAAGCTGAGATTAGAAAGAGGATGCAGAGCTAACGGGGTACATCTTTCCATAGTGATGATGTAGAGGGTTACAGAGAAACTGGGCAAATTCTGCCAAGGTGCATTTGAACAGAACCCAACATATTAAAAAGCCAGATTTTTGGAATGGAACTGATAATTATATTCATTACCCTTTGTACATTGTGAAGATCTAGCTCATGTTTGTAAAACAAAACTTCCCCCAAAGCACATAAGGACAGTGACTGAGAACAAACTAATATAAGATGACATAGTGCTCCTCAAATTTCAAGGACAAACTGTTCATCATATACCCTAGAGTCCTGCACAGGTATTTTAATTTTATTAAATGACCGAGCATGACCCATTTCTCGTTAACTGGTTGTATTTACCTCAAATTTCCCAAACTATTCCTGTTGTACAGGGTATGATCTCCATCTCTTTCTTTACACCATCCCATTTTTGTAAGCTATCAATTAAATTACATGTTTTGGAATGCTACATCTAGCAGAACAAGAAAACCATGTACCCATGAAACCATGCTAATCTCATCATGGCTTTTGTAATAGTATTTTGAGTAAAATAATAAGGCAGGAATACAGGATAATATCTTTAGAAAAATACTGTGACAATTTGAAGGATTCATATTCTTTCTTAGATTTTTGTCAAATTTTTAACATCATGTTAAATATCTCAATTATTTATCCACATCTACAATCTTATATATTTGGTATTATTAGCTCTATTTTAGAAATGAGAAAATAAATGTTAAGTGGATATATATATCTGTATATGTGCACACACATACACACACACACACGCACTCACTAATTTGCAGGGCCAGTTTGTGAGACAAGCTTAGTAAGTTCTTTTCTTTTTTTTTTTGTTTCACTCCAAATTTCTCACCATGAATGCTTATGCATATTTAAAAAACACATATTTAAAAAATAACTCATAAATGTTATTTTTAAACTACAGTAATCAGATTTAAGAAATTAAACAATAAAAAAGAATGTTTATGCAAAACTGTACGACAGTGAACAAATCATGTGAAGCTCAGAAACCAATCTTGAGAGGCACCATCTGAATTTTAGTTATTCAGAGATTAGAGTGTAATCTTTTATATTCTTTAGACAATGAGTAATTTCTTTGACTTGACTCAGATAGCTTGACATTAGTATCCATAGTTTTATGTTGGCCAAATCATATTTTACAAGTGAGTGGAAAATTGTATTTATGAACACCATAGAAGGCCATATTTTAGTAATGGCATTAGGGAGGCTCTTTGAAGCACTTAAAAGTCTTAGTGACAATGGTGAGGGTGGAGTTTTAGTTTACAGTTCTTTCTAAAACAATGGAGCTACTAGGATTAGCAACCTCATTTCTGAAATTCGTAATTACAGTGATGGTGACAGTACAAACTTCTGCTTTGGCTATTCTTAAAACTTGATGTTTCTGTTGTCAGCTTCCCAAGTAACTAGAATTACAGATGTAGTATTACATACCTGATGCCTACATTCTGGCTTTCTCTTGATCCTAACCCTAACCCTCCTGTCAATTTTTCTCTTCATATTCTCTAACTGTATTTCAGAAGTTCATCTCATCACTGTAAAAGGATACCACTTTCTTAATGAAGATATTGTAATAAATAAAATATTACTGTAAGTATTTGTGGGTATGTGGCTCATCTAGACTTTGTGATAAATTCTTCACTATGCTCTTGTACCATAAAACAATCATAGAAAATGTGTAATTGAATAATAAACATGTATGACCCAATGAAACACTCTGGTGAGAATTTTCGTGTTATTGGTACTTGACACAAAACATTTTTGTGGCTTTCTGTGCTTTCAATGACTTAAGCATTCACAACTCCAGTTCATGGGTTTTTCATAAACAGGAACAGATTGGACCCATTTTAAATTTTTAATAGCATAACTCCTCTAAGAAATTTATATTTTACCACCTGGCTTGAAGTTAATTTTAAAAATTTTTGACTAAGATTTCTTAGAAAGTAGATGCCAGAGATTGTAGGTAATTGTACAAAATGACTTCCTCCAGAAAAACATATGAAACAGGTTAGGAGCATGACATCATTACAGGTAGAGAGAAAATGAGTCAATTATACAAGGGAATCAGAGAATAGGTGCTGCACTGTTTATTAGTATATATATATATATATATATATATATATATATATATTTTTTTTTTTTTTTTTGGCCAGTCCTGGGCCTTGGACTCAGGGCCTGAGCACTGTCCCTGGCTTCCTTTTTGCTCAAGGCTAGCACTCTGCCACTTGAGCCACAGTGCCACTTCTGGCTGTTTTCTGTATATGTGGTGCTGGGGAATCAAACCCAGGGCCTCATGTATACGAGGCAGGCACTCTTGCCACTAGGCCATATCCCCAGCCCCAGTAGTATATTTTGAAAAGAGCTTTGCTCCTTCATAGCCCTTGGGTACAAGTTGATCATGGTTGAGACAGTTACTTGATACTGTGGCCAATAATAGCAGCAGATCCCAAAGGGGACAATGAACTTGAAGGTTAGCCAGAGGTTTAATGTACATCTCATTTAGGTAGGAGTTTGTGAATACATCTCCCTATATATCTTATCTTTGATGGTAATTTATTGGGTAAACCTCTCTCTATTTTCTGGTTCTTAGAAAAGCCTTATCATTTTTTTTTCAGAAATAGCCACAATTGTATATATACTCTTAGTATAAACATTAACCTTGCTTGTCAAAGTGTCTAAAAACTACTTTGTCGGGTACCTTCTGCCCTTATCTGGTAGGTATATGTTTGCTTTAGCTATATCAGCTAGACTACTTGGTTAAGTTGCCTGCCTTTGATATTCTATAGGATTGTAAATTTGCTATTACTTTAAACTTATTTGCTTTGCTAGAATTCCTCCATCTGTCTACTCTTGAATTTTTCTTCAGTAAGGCAAGGAACTCTCCATTAGCCTTCAGTGACAAGCATATGGGTACTGGCTTGGAGAGTGGTATATTTCCACTCAAGTGGAAACTATGACGAAGGTGAAATTATTGTGTCAAAGTCGAGAGTTTTGTAGAGTATTCTTGTACAAAGACTTAGAAGAGCATAATTAAAAAAAATGTTTCATTACTAATAGTCCTGAAGATGTTCATAAATTTAAAGGAGACATTGTGTAGGTATGATGCATAACCTATGCTTGATAACATGAGATCATTAGAGTGGGCTTTAATGCAATAGGGAAAGGGGGCTTACAAAAAGAGCAAATTTGAGCACAAAGAATGACTTGTGCTAAACAAACACATATATACAGTAAGTGATATTGAAACACAAGGAAAATCATCTCTGAGCCAATGATTTCCTGAGGCTACCAGAAGCTCACGGGTAATCATGGAGCAGATTTGCTCTTACAAAGGAACCCACTTGGTAACATCTGTTTTTCTGACTTCCAACTTGTTGAACTGAGAAAACATTATATTTCTGTTGTTTCAACCACTCTGTTGGTGATATTTTGTTACAGCAATCCCTGGAAATTAACAGAGTCATAAAACAGAAGATGCTCCATCCTGAACCCTTTCTTAGCACTCTTCATTGATGCAGACAATGACAATAATGACAAAGTTCCAAGTTGGAGGCTATAGGCCATGTGAAATTTTTAAGATAGAGGAGGAATGAATTAGTATCAAGAATCTGGGTTAGGTATCAGAGGGCCAGGTAGTATAACTCACTGTTAATGTTAGAATTTTCTTCCCATCAGAATTTCTCAACTCTACTAACAGTGTGGACTGGTATGGAGCAGATTCACCACGAAGCCCATCATTCATTCCAAATACAAGAAAAATAAAACTATTGAAGATTTCTAGAGTGTGTTGGCTTTCACTGTTTTTGTTGTTTTGCATTCAGGCTCTCTCCCTTTGTGGGTACTGATTTTTCTCTTAATTTTGTTTTGAGAAAATAAACCACAGACTTCAGAATTAAGGAGAGCTATTGGGAAATAATACTTGCCCTAAACACTGGATGTGGGTGGCATCTTTTTCAATAAGCTTGTCATTTTGTGGACATTTACTAGCATTACTTTCAAGTAATATCTGACTTGTGCCTTAAGCACCAAATTTCTGTTTAAACAATACTTGATAACTTGGTTCCATTAACTAAATAATCCAATGCAGCAATGTATTAATGAGGCAGTAGTGATTGCAAAACTGTCTTGAGGAGTGAAATTATTAAAATTGTAGAGATTCAAACTTTCTCCCAATAAATTTATTCCTAACACCACAAAAGTATTCATGTGTAAATATTACCTCAAAAGATTATGCAATGGATTTGAATGAATTAGTTTTTTTTTTTTTGTTTTCTCTACAAGGCTCTGTTGAAACTAGTAACTTTTAATCAGGGAAGATGACCAATATGCTAAAATAAGAAATGTAATGCTATATTCACTAGATGAAGAAAAAAGAGTAAAAGATTTTTTTCAAAAGGCTGTCCCATGGGCATAGTGATCAGGCAACAAACTTTTAGCTCTGCACATCAAATAGAATTAGTTTAGAATACTGGATGAAGCAAAAAAGGCAGGGTGGGAAAGTATAGATATAATAGGATCAGAGACAATGAATCTCTTTTTGTTGGGATGGAAAGAGGATTAGGCACAAAATAAGATGGAGGATGAAAACTCCCTTTGTATTTTCCTGCCAAGTTTTGGCAATCATGTATCCTCCCAAGAAGAGAAAAGAAGGGTGCATTTTTTCTGCTTTGGAACTGTGATTTGTCTTGATTTGTAAAACATAATAGAAATGAGATTATTCAAGTTGTTCTGGATTTAGTCCTTAAGAGTCCTAAAAGTATCCATTTTTGCTTGCTTGTAACCTAGTAGCCATATTGTAAAGAAGTCCAAAACTTTCTACTATGGGGAGAAAATTCATTGAAAGGTTACTAGGGGTTGAATCATCATAAACAGATACTAGGTCCATGAAAAAAAAAAAAGACAACTGGTCAAACATCAGCACTTATGCTCTAGATATGTGAGAGGCTTTCTTGAGTGACTTCATTAGCAATGTGAATCCTGGATAGGCCCAGTTACTCCAGAAAATGATGAGGAGTAGTCAATTACTCTTTATTGATTTAAGCTGCTAATATTAGAAATGATTTGTTTTGCAGTGAATTATATTCCCTGTGCTGAAGTTGAAATAGTGTGAGTAACTTTTTTCTGGCCCTAAGTATATTGCTAGAAGTATAGATGGTTGCAGTCACCATGCACAATGGAAAAATGAAAGAAACTTTAATGGCTGAACAATCATGTCTTTCTTCCTAACACCCTCTGTCTAGACAAAGGGGAAGTAGGCAAAATCATAAGTGTAGAAGGAGAAATTGAGTTCCTCTCAGCCAAGTCTTTTCTTTTCTCTTGAGAGTGAGCCCAAGAAAGAAATGTTAACACATTTTTTAAGTATCAAAGAAGATTAATTTGTGTCTGGACTGGCTTACCTTGTTTTGGTACTGATCCAACTGGGTGGGAACCAAAATCTGTGATTTGGCATCCTGGAGACATAAAAACAATATTCACCACATGAGAAAATGATGTTTCCCATTTATTAGCCCTCTAGTTCAATCGCCCAGTTATTTAGAAGTTGAGGAAGAAATAAATATGCTACTCACTGAGCACTGCTTAATAATCAATGTTATTAACTACAGATCTAAAAATGACATCTGAAGAATTTACTTATACACAAAAGTTTTGTAGCTCACTTTATTAATTTCTGACTGCTTAAAAAATGGCAATTGAATGTACCCAAGTCCTAATGTATGAAACTGTAACCACTCTGTACACCACTTTGACAATTAATAAGAAAAGAAATGGCAATTGAAAATTATCTGCACTGACTAGATAAATATTTGACTTGAGGTTTGAAAAACATTTGAAATCACACATGATGATTCTAGTGAATGCCCTAGTTATTCTGAAAAAAATGTTGTAGCAAGCCATGTTATTATTAAAAAAGAGAATTTTTTTCTAGGATGAAATATTCATGGTAAAATTTGGGTAAAGGTATAAGGAGGAGAATCCAAAACAATCATAGAAATTAAAACGTGAAATTTGATATATGTTCACAGATATCTGCTATCTATATGCCTTTTTGAGAATTAGCTGTCTATGTGTACTATATGAGCTTTGTGTCACATAATCATTTACTGCCTAATCTTATCAGGAGTTAATATGAAACCCCAGTTATAATTACTATTGAATGCAGTTTACATTTTAGGTTCTTTTTTCTAGTTCACACATCTCTCTAGTTATCTGTCTCCCTATCTATTTATCTGTCATCTATCTCCCTACATCTATCTATCTGTCTGTCTATCTATCTATCTATCTATCTATCTATCTATCTATCTATCTATCTATCTATCTATCTCTGTCATCTGGCTAGCTAGCTAGCTATATCTCCTTGCTCTCTTAGAACTTACATGTGCATGGTTCATCACTCCTTCAGATTAAAGCTAAACACTACAGTACAATTAATAGGTCATAAATCATCTCATTCATAAAGGTGCAACCTCATCCCTTTTATGGTCCACTGCTTCGGATTAGGCAAAGCATACAAAAGGTATATTTTCTAAGCCATCAGAATACCCCTGGGCTTGTCACAGTACAGGGAACATCTGTCATTTTCCCCCTTAAGCATCCATCAAGCAAAATTATTAAATCAACACTCATTGTTTTGTAAAATAGAACCAAAATCACTGTTATAGAGTATAATTCTGGGACTGAATTTTTTCCCTGCTTTGAAAATAAACAACTTGGCTTCACATCCATGCTTATGTAACAGCAGGAGATCATTATCTTGCGACAAAACTCCATTTTATTGACATTATCTCTAAGTGTTCCCTTGATAGGGTATATAAAATTTAATATACATTCAATTTGGAAAAACTCAGTTCATTCCAGGATATGTACACTTTTCTATTTGCTTTACAGACAACATTTGAATCCAACCATAATGCTTGTTTCTCTGATGTTTCCTTCCTGCTTACGATAATCAGCAAATGTATAATACTGATGAAAACTCTGATTGAGAATTTGACATCAAATGGTTTGAGGATGAATCCCAATTCTAGTAGCATGACCTTGTACAAAGACCTTACTTTTTACTCTGATTGAGTGTAATACTAATCAGTGAAACAGAGATGGTGGGCATAATGTGTAATTCACATTATATTGGATTGGATGAGGTCATGCATTTCAAGTGCTTAGAGAATTATCTGGCTCAAAGTAAGAATATAGAGCTAACAACCAGCACATAGAATATCCTTATCCATTCGATTTACATCGATTTCATCATTGTGTGGCCCAGAATAACAGTTATATTCTCTGTTACTATGTGTTAATAATATCTACTACTTTTCTTTTTAGTGTATCATAAGTTACATTTTGTAAATAATACCTTAAAATGATATAAAATATTTTTATGTAAATAATCCAAAGTAAGTAATTATATGTTGACTTCACCAATCTGTAACTTTGCCCTATTGTTTCCTAGTGAGTTTGGTCTAAAGAAAACATCTATTGATCAGTGTAAGGTAAAGATGGAATGGGGAATTAGCTCAACAGTAAAGGGCTTTTCTAGCATATGTGCAGTCCTATATTCTTAACGTCCTATACATTCACTCACACAAAATCAGAGTGAGGATAAGATCTTGACTATTCCCCTACCAGGCCACAGGGAAATGCATCTCTTTATTCAGAGAGACTCCTTTTAGATGGCGTTCTCCAAACAGCTCTCATTGTTCTAATCCTTACATCCAACTTCTCTTCTTGTGCATTTAAGCCAGAAGAAAATTTCTCTAAATGGCCTCAAACTGACATATGCCACCTTCTATTCTCAGAGGCATTACCTCAAGAAGAACAGAATGTGCCAGAGATGTACCTTCTGATGTCAGAAAAACAGCAGCATGGCCTAGGATACATTCCAGTCCTTTCTAGAAGAGAATGACCATGAGTATTTTATCCAGCAAGTCACACAGCCTCAGGTTATAAAACCAGTGTCACCTGTATTCCAGGGTCCTTAAAAAGGGCTTCAAATGGGGTACATGCACATAATACTCTATCTGTCATGAACAATTTCCCTGATCCATGGAGGCTGGTGTCTCACTTTCAGTTTGTTTGGGTTGATTTCTGCCAATGCTAAGTCACCTCTTATGTCTGTAGGTCTCTTGTCTTCCCAGACAAGTTGGTTCTTAGTGAACAGTGAACATCTTTCCTAAAACAAACAGGGAATAAACGTTGCCCTCTCTTACCAAACCCAGGAAACTGCAGTGTTCCCCTAATTCACTCATGTGGATGCCACATATATTCAGCTATCCTGAATTACCCAATTTGAGAGTACCATCTGGTTCCCATCTAGACCCTCACTGATACATAAACTCAATTTTGTGGAAATTGTTGTATCTAAAGTAGGTAAAAAAAAATGTAAATGCTTCTGAAAGTAATTGTATAGTTGTTAAAATTCTGTGTTCAGCATGGGTAGTTGGAGTTCTTCTTTTATGTGTAACCATTTTGAAGATGCAAGTGTCTCTGTCTCTACCTGCAATAAAACATTTTAAAAGGAGGCTATAGAATACAGTGCCTTTTGGAAACATAAGGTCAGATTAGCATTCATTTAGATTTCACAAGGTAACTGAACATAGATTTGAATTGTAAAACAGCTGTAATTATCTTTTTAACAGTCACAGTAACTCTCTTTGGCAACTAGCATTGTAATTATAGACATTCTGTTCTGTACAAAGTTCCATGTTTTTGACAGGCTAGAAGATGAAACGATACACAAGGACATATTCTTGTTGGTTTCACTGTTTTTCTCGTCACATCTCCTTGCAGTCAAAGCTATGACCCAAATGGGATTTACACTTCATTATGCATGACATATTGTTCTCTTCAGAGGAATAAAGAAAGTATGTCTTCACAGAGTAAGGTTGAGTTTTAGTGTTAGGATGCAATTTATTGTTTGCCTGATGATAATAATCTTTCTAAATGAAAAATGTGCAAAAATATAGCAAATTTTGTTAGGACAAATGAAGAGTAATACAAAATATTCATGATGTGAACAAAATAACTCATAATAATGAGATATATAAAGACATAAAGATATATAAAAATGAGATATATAAAGGTATATTGGGAATAAGGATATACACCATAAAACTCAAGAAAAATATTTAGCAGAAATCTCAACATTAGTTATTGTTGTGGGATAACATTTTAATGGTTATGATGCACAGAAGAAGTCACCACAGTCTCTTTCATCCAAGTAATTTTGCCTAGTTGAGAGATGAATATTTATATCCAATAAAATTTCAAACCAGGGAAATAGGTTATATTACTTGATACTTAGTGAACTTACACTGTAATCAGGAAAAAACTTGAAAAATTGTGCATATAACAAAATAGTGGGCAATTGCATGGATGTGGTGATCAGAGTTATTAATTCCTGGAGTATATCTGAGAAAATTTAAGAATGAAAACATTAGAAAGTAAGATTTATAAGGAAAATGTAGCTATGCACTACAGTGGGCAAGACCGAAGTAAACAAAGCAAACTTGGGCTGTGTAGACAGGAAGATGACCTGTTGAGTCTTTCTCAAGCTAGAGTTACTGAAACTCAGTCTCAGAAAGAAGTCAGTCTTGGTGGCATATGCCTGTGGTTCGTTCTACTATTCCAGAGGCAGTGGTAGGAAGATTCCCATACAAGCATTTGTTGGTGAGATCCTTTCTGAAAATAAACTAAAAGTGAAAGAGGAAATGTAGGCATAGTTCATTAGCCACCACAAATCTGAGTTCAACCCCCAATATGGAAAAAGAACATAGCAATATAGACTGTGTAAAATGAAGGATAACATCACTGAACTCTCTGTTCATATCTATAAAAGGCAAAAGTGGGGTTATGACAGGAATTGTATAATTGGAAGTAGGATATTGAAAAGAATTAATACTGTGAAATCATAGTGAGTACATTTTATAGAGGTAATTCTCACTCTTTGTGACTTTGTAAAAATGGCCATGAGCCAGGCACCCATGGCTCAGGCTTTTAATCCCAGCTACTCAGGAGGCTGAGATCTGAGGATTGCAGTTCAAAGCCAGCCATGAAAGAAAAGGTCAAGAGACTGTTATCTCCAATTTACCACTAGAAAAAAAGGAAGTGGTGCTTTGGCTCAAGTGGTATAGTG
Organism: Perognathus longimembris pacificus; assembly: GCF_023159225.1. Lineage (NCBI taxonomy): Eukaryota > Metazoa > Chordata > Mammalia > Rodentia > Heteromyidae > Perognathus > Perognathus longimembris. Next base: position 39,326,495 of record NC_063176.1, read on the forward strand.
CTAGCCTTGACCTGAAGTTCTCAGGGACAGCACCTGGGCCCTAAATTCAAGCCCCATGACTGACCAAAAAAAATGGCCATATGATAACTACTATTTTACCAGCATAGGGATTATTAGATATTTTTTAGAGGTTAATGTGTTTTTTTGAGTTGGGAAATATCAGTAATTAGGCATTGACAATGAACAGGAAGTACATTCATTTAGGATACTCTCTCATATTGGTATACTAGAAAATGACTCTCAGAAAGCCTGTGATTATACCAAAGCATATATTTGGGAAAGAGTGGCATAGGTCCAAACCTGAGCAAGGAAATTATGGGATTTTTGACCACAATAAAACATTTGGATTTGAATCCTCTTGAAAAGAGAATGTTTAAGAAGAATTCAAACAGAGAAGGTGACCTCATGATGTATTCTTCAAGGGTTACTTTGGGTTTCCCCAGAATCCTATGTGGTGTACAGCAAGGTAAAGAGAAGAAACAGAGAGGTCTCTGGTGTAGCTCTTTCTGAAATTTCCCTGAGAAGTGATGACAAGTGATGGGAAGATGGTATAACTGATGGACATCTTCCTGAGGTAGAATCATAGGAGTTATACAAAGGTTAGTTATGCTATATAAATGAAAAAAAGTATGAAAGAATAAGTCAACAGCTTTGACTGAACAAGTATATAGCTGATGGTTGAATTTCTAGACTTGGAAAAGTTTTACGATGCAAGCACTTTATCACTAGGCCATTTTCCCAGCCCTCAGGGAGGAATTAGATAAATATTCCAACATCCTCATGCCTGGTCCATTACATTTCATCCTTTAGTTACCCAGGCCAGAAGCTTTGGGTTATCTCCTGCTGTAACTCCAAACACCATGCTTGGAGCAGCCAAATAGGGCAATGACAGGAGGTAATGCCTTTCTCATTTATCTCAGAATTTGCCAACTTACAGGCCTAGTTTCTATGAGACAGTTTCTTGTAAAGGATCTATATGCTAGTTGACCTGACCTCCACAGCTGGAGGACCACCAGACCCTCCCCTTCTCCTCATGCTCTCTGGCTGAACTGACTTAGCAATAGACCTCAGCACACTGCTGTTCCTTCACCACCTTGGTTGGTCACATTAGCTTCCTCCTGGAGGAGGGTGGAAGGAAGGGTAAATACAGGTAGTGGGAGTGCTGCTTTGCGCCCCCTCTCCCCATCTTCCGGTTCCATCCAAGCCAAACCTCTGAGCACTTTCATAGCAGGATGGCAGCTCCCTCCTCAGCCATAACTGAGGGAAGATGGGAGGCACAGGCTCTGGGGAGGTCAGGACTGAACAGGGGAGTAATCTAGGGATGCGGCGCTTGGTCAACTGCAAAACTGGGACAACAACTTTATATCATGCCCTCTTTTAAGCCAGTGAACTGGGCCATGCACACTTTTAATTAATTTAATAGAAATTCTATTGTATTTTCACTGCAGTATCTTGTATTTTTTATTTGTGATTTAAGAAATGTGAAGAGCAAATACACAGACACATAATGGCTAACAGTGTTCCTTTCATTCCTTGTTCTAGAGCTAACCACTCTAAAATTGTTTGGTAATGTCACTTAGTGTAATTAATTGTAACATATTCTTTTAAATAAATTGATTTATTGATGAAACAAACAAAAAAATTGACAATGTGGTCCTTTTTCCAAATTTGTGGTGGATATTATATTTTGTATGTTAAAGATAAATTTTCCTGTTTGATATATATTCAGTAGAGATGTGAAGAAATTGATTTAATCCATTTTCATTTGAATATTAGTGAAGAATTCTAGGCTGCACCCTAACATTGAGAGTCTTTATAATTTTAGCATGTAAAATGGGCTCACATGGAAAGGGGAAGCCCAAGATTTATTCCTGAAATACTACAACATTTTTAAGTTTCAATCAAAGAGGAGATATGGAAGCTGGCAGCAGAAACAGAAACTGAGGTGGAGGTACGGGTGTTCAGGACAAGGGAGGAAAGCATTTCAGGAAGGATACATGGAAGTCAGCTTCTCTTTAAACTTCTAGATCTATCCTTCCTATTTCTCATGCCAGAGTGCTTTGTTGGAAGACTAATGTATATGGAGCAATCAAGTGACGTAATTAGGATCTTGAGTATGAAGTCTGACAGTAAGTAGAGAAAAGAGTTAAAGTTGAGATGTTTGTTTAGCTATGTGACTCCTTAAAGGTTTCACCTGTGTAGGTCCTTCGACTACCTATAGCAGATGTAGCCTTTTCAGGAAGTGTTTTCTCATGACTTTCTTCCTTGATAAATAAACGTGTCCTTCCTTCATTATAGATTGTGGTCAGTAATATTCCTATAATTAATTGACCTTGGATGCCACATCTTTCATTTATCCAGACCATCCACCATTTTGTACACCACATAACAACATTACATTCAGCCTTAATGGAATAACACTTTTTTATTTATTTGTTTGTTTGTGGGGCTTGAACTCGAGGCCAGAGCCCTGTCCCTGAGCATCTTTCTGCCAAACACTTGCCTTTGACCAGTTAAGCCACAGTGTCACTGCCAGTTTTTAAGTGCTTAATTGAAGATAAGAACCTCTCTGGGACTTTCTGGCTCGGAATGGTGATGCTCAGATCTCAGCTTCCTAAGTGGAGAGGATTTCAGGCAGGAGTTACCAGTGCCTGGATGAATAAAACATTTATTGTGACTTCCTTGTATCATTTTCTTATTTGTTTTCACTGTGATTGCAACCCAGTACACAAAAATGACAGTGGATTATGCTATGAATGTTTATTGTCCTCGAAAAGAACAGTTTCAAGCTGTTCCAGCTGGTAATATTGAAGCCTAAGAGGAGATTATGGACTTAGAAAACAACACCAGAAATTAGGAACAGCAACAGTAGATCATGTTGAAGGAGGGTGTTGTATTCTATAAAGAGGGACATTGGGGTAGCTTCTGAGGAAGGCAGCTTGCAGGAAAGAAAATATTACTGAGAAGAACAAAAAATACAATTTCAAAAGCATTATCCCCTTGATACTGAGAGCTTTTTTCCCCCTCTTATTATTGTACCCAGTATTATGTCGCCTTCTTATAAAAAAGTGTCTTTGATGCTCAAACTCTAAGAGGCATTGAGAGGATGGCCTGAATGAACACTGTGGAGGAAAGGCAGAAACTCAGCCCCTGGGCTCAACTCTTTTTGCTTCATTTTATAATAAGTAGCAAACAAAAGCCAACAGAGGTACTTTGAGATTCTTTAAAATTTTCCTATATTTTTACCGAACTTTTTTTACAGAAAAGTCAGGATTAAGCAGAGGACACAATCATTGGTGTTCTTTTAGAGAATTTGCTTTTGAGTAAATTATCTGCATATTATCTACCTTGAGACGATAAGCCTTGAATGACAGGGTGCATCTGCCTACTTATAAACCCGTTTGATTTTTTTGGAGAAATAATGCACCCTAATACATTACTCATATGCTAATTACACCTGAAAGTAACAGCTAATTTCAGAGTCCAAACATTTATTTTCATTTCCTTAAAAATATATGTGCTCATTTTAAAAAAGGAAATAAAAATGACAAAGGGGTTAATGCTATTCAACAAGAAATGTACTTGTTTCCTTATTTATGTAACTGTAACCCCTCTGTACATCAATTATACAATCAAATGAAGCAATATTTAAAAAAATACTTTATCTGTCTAACAAGTTCTTATAAAAATTTGATATCAGTGATATTAAAGTATTAATTTTAATATTTGGAAAACAGTCATTTTTATGTTTTTAATATAAAAAAAATCTATGCTCATATGTGCTTATCTCAATCTGTATTTTGTTTCACAGGAAGATTGCTGGCATACAGCATATCTGTGGGGGAAAATGGCAGAAAGGAAGCTGCAAGTGTGATGAAGGAGAATCAGCCAGAGTTAATAGTTGAGAGTCACCTTTAGGTCTCATTTATTTTTTTTCCCAAGGACAGACATAAGAGGCTGTGAAGGGGAGAGAAAACACAGCTAAGAGTAGAGAAACAAAACAGGGCTAAAGTTGAAAGAGTGGTGTAGAAAGATGAACAAATCCCTTCAGCTTTGTGCATTGTCAAACACAGATCACACTGATCACGGCCCTCTTCACAGGTCTCTTGTGCACAGAGCAGTGGTGTGAGGTGCTTCATTAGTTTAGTTGAGCTGAAAATGGCATGCCACTATATTTGTGTGACATTCAATAAAGCTACTCATTTTTCTTGTGTGGGGTATGCATGCTTGATGGACTCATTTGAATAATGAAATTGGATTTCACACAGCAAAAGTATCAACTCTTAGAAACATTTTTATTTCAACATTCCAGTTTTTTTTCTTTTAAATCATTACAACATAAAATATGGAAAACCGATGCAACATACCTAGGTAAAATGTTGACTGTAATGCTATCATAGTTTAAAAACTGGTGAATACATAATGTTAAATTACCTTTCTTTTGGTGACAGAGTATACTTGAATTTGAAAATGCTTCCAAAAACTTCTGAAATAAAAGTGGTTTATAATTGTTAAGGAATTGTTATTTACAAAGATGTGCTCAAGCTGGCCTTAAGCAATTATCTGATGTCATGTCTTCCATTTGAATTAGTAATAACAACAACAAAGAGAACTGAACATGTCATTAATAATAACAGAATTAAAATCTAGCTATGCAGGAGTCTGAGATTTAAGGATTGTGTTTCAAAGCCAGCTCAAATGCTAAAGTTGTGTAGAGCAATTATAGAGCAGAAAAATGTCAGAGACAGCACCCAGGCCCTGAGTTCAAGTCCCAAGACCAGCACACATGCATGCATGCACACACACACACACACACACATACACACACACACACACACACACACACACACATACCCTATTGGCAGCATGTTTAGCAGGTGAAGGTGGGAAAGGACACACCCACTGATCCAGGAGGGGCTGTGTCATGTGCCCCAGGTAAAGTGAAGGGAAGTGAAGTTAGCTCAAGGACAATGGTCCAAGACACTGTTTACCAGCAGCAGATGAAATCAGAGTGTAAGTGAGCCTGGCCACCTATCTACGTTATAGGAATTTGTGATTAGCAAATGTGATTTGCATAGTTGCTCTCTGATAAAGTCCCAGGCATAAACAACAAGCAGCTGTGCTCAACAAGGCAATTAGCCAGAATGAAAGCCCTATTAAATGCGATTAGGGTTACACTGGTGGAGATGATGAGCATTACACTCTTATAATATGAAATAAGGCATATGCTTAAGTTGACAAAACTACATACAGAAGAATATGAAAACAATCACACTGGAAACCTTCTTAGTGTCCTTTGAAACCAAGATTTCTTGTGCCTGTCTTCCTGGTCAATGCTCTGCAAATGGAGCACACTGTGTGTGACTGAGCAAGAACCTGGGAAGTTGGTCTTGGTGGTCATTCAGGTCGCTGGTTGGTTAGTGCTGGCTTTTGTTTTGCTTCTCCCATAACAACATGCATATGCTTTATGTGATTAACGTCTTGCAGAATGTACTGAGGGAAGTTCAGTGGAATATTTCCCACCATTGGATCCTTATTTTAAAAGACAACAGTATTTTGTAGTTACCTTTATTTCCACTTGAGTGAAAAGGATGTGGTCCAGTTTCCTTAGCTCTTTCATATTAAGCTGTAGGGGGAAATCCTTTAAAACAAGAAAACTCATAAAGAGCTCAGTGAACTCACCTTCATTAACTCTTTCCCCTACTATTGAAAAGAATAGGGTTATTTTTGGAAGCCTTTGGTAACTGTGCAGATTAATTTCTAAATTTCCAAATGCAATCACAGTATTGTACTATCATAAATGCACTTGAAATATAGCTTTTAGCCTATTCCACTTAACCTCAAAACAAAGGTTTCAAGTTGACTTTTGGATCCCTGTAGTCTATCAGAAATAATGAATTGAGACCTTACAGATCTCCACATCATAGATATGGAAACTTGGATATAATACAGTAATAGAGTTTAAAAAATTAGATGGGTCACTACAGTGTTAAGTCCTGCACACTGTGTACTTTCTATGATCAATCAAGTCCCATGATTAAATTTTCCCACTTGTTAATACTGTATTATTGCTAAATAGAAAAGATAAAATAATTTTAATGCACATAATAAACTTGTTTTGTGTGTAAATCTTCAGAGAAACTTAATAAGTGTATTTGTGCTTCTTGGTTTGTTTTGGGGTATCAGGGAAAAGAACCCTTGCTACCTGTTGTAGTGTTAATTTTAAGCAGTCCCAGCTTAGTGTTCTTTAGTGGCTTCATCACACAAGGAGGGAAAATGTGTTCTACTTTCTCAGTATAGAGCTTGAAACACTCATGAGGCCACATTAAAAGTTTGAGTCTGGAAAGGAGAAAAAAACACTTCTAGCAGGTGATTTCTAGGAGACATAAAGTAAACACCTTTTAATAAGAATTTTTCTACGTAAGATATATTTAATCATGCAATGGATACAATGGCTGAGTACTATTTACAAAGTATTTTTTTCATGAGAGGAAAAATGAATATGATGAGAGATAAGAAATTTCTTGAGACATATATATCAAGTTTTATATGTATACATACATATATATGTGTGTACACACACACACACACACACACACACACACATATTGCAAGAGGAATACCGGGCGTTGTGTTCCTACTCTATAACTTAAGCCATGCCCCCAAACCTTTTTCGTTTGTTTTTAGATAGGGTCCTGATCTTTTTGCTTAGGCCTATTTGCTTTCTCCCTTCAATAAAACACTTGAAAATATCCCTGTGGAAGTGGCATACAGATATAGAGGTTCATGTATGTTTGGGTATTTTTATATTCGTTGGAGTCCAACTTACCACTAACACTTTTAAAATTATACACCACCCTGATACTGAAAAATCATGAGTTTATCTTATTTCAGGCAACATGAGTTACAACTCAACATTTTACTGTTATAAAAGTATAATCATAAAAAATGGTGTTGAACATCCTCATGTATGAAAGTGGTTTGTATACAGTTAATTCTGTAAATATTACTTCATCTTCTTTTCCTGTTCCTTACTCTAGATCATTGCGGGAAAAGGATGTTAACTCTGAAATTACAGCTGAATTTTACTACTAAATAGAGGTGGTGGCTCCTGAAATTATAATTATTAATTATTTTCTATTATTATTAATGCTTTTCAAAATAGAACTGAGTGTAAAAAGAAACATACCTGCCAACATGCATAAATTGTGTCTGAAAAAGCACATAGATCTCTTCAGTTTTTCTGTGAAATTCATTCATACTTTCTCGCACTCAACAAGTTAACATATTTGTTCCTTCTGATATTACTAAATTTCCCTAGATTTGCTATTTCACTTTTCTGTTTAGTTGTGATAGGAAGTCTGTATCTTGAATTTTATGAACATTTAACCACTGATGTAAACAGCTAAAATATGAAGAAAAAGACAAAACACCACAAAAATTGAAACAGTACCTGTAGAAATTAGTAGGAAAATAAAGGGATTGACAGACAGACTTACTTCCTCTAGTAGCTAATTTCAACGTGCTCCTACAAGTTGAAAGAATACAAAAACAGTCTTGCAAGTTTCTATTGAAATCATTTATTTATAGGTTGGCATAATCACATTCTGTTTTTTAAGATTGTATCTGCATTTAAGATCTTAGTAAGAATAGATATATTTACATAATTAGTAAATATATGTTTTATTTCATTTAAATAAATCAGTTATTTTAAGATGACTTACAACTCAATTGAGATTTTACTTCTTTCAGGGAACAAAAAAGAAAATGACATCTCACAAGTTACACAGTTTAGTATTATTGTGGAAGTAAAAATTAAACTATATTCCCACATGGAAATTGTAATTACATGTATCATGTAATTCTAAGTGCTGGAGATTCAAGGTCTTATTGAAGTGATCCTCATGATCTTTGGTCTTAAAAATCTACATTTTATATATGAGGTAAAAAAGCAAGCTGATTTGCCAGCTTCACAAATTGATAAGTGACAGTGATAGGACTTGAACCCAAAGGCATCGGATTCCAAAACCCATTGTCTCAACCATAACAGCAAATAGAAGCAATAGTGATTAATATGTGGTAGCACAGGCAAGAGTAGAGTTGGTCTCATGGTGTTCATGCCTCATCCCTTCCCTCTGGGTTTGAGCAGGATTGGAGCATTGATTCTAAATAGCAGACTACACAGAAGGGAAGCATGTATGCAAATGTAAATAAGATTTCAAATCAGACCTTCTGTGCAGTCTGGAGGAAATGAGTGGCCATTTGGAAAATCTACATGGCAAAGAACTGTGGGTAGCCTCTAGAACCTACTACATCCTTATAACTGTACCATGTCTGTAGGGGAATGGATTCTGCCAACATTTTGAATAAACTTGGGAATGAGTTTTTCTGGAGTCCAGCACCCTGTGGAAAATGCAGACCAAATGACATATTGATTTCACTTTAGCAAACCCTAAATAGAGAACCCACCTAAGGGGATGCAGATTCCTGAACTGTAGAAATGGTGATTGTAAATTTGTCTTGTTTTATGCTTCAATATGTAGTCATGTGTTATGGAGCAAGTGTTATAAATACTATGACTGTGACTATACCATATGAATTAGAAGGAAATCTTATATAACATTTTTATGATTGAGTTGATATACTTATGTTCATATTTCTCTCAAGAGAAATTTTTAAAAGCTAAAACCAAAGGAGGATTAACATTGATACTCACAAGACACTGGGTTGAAAATGAGGTGGGGTTGGGGCGGGAGAAAGCGAGGGAAGAGGTGACACTGTTCAAAAAGAAATGTACTCATTATCTGACTTACATAACTGTAACTGTACATTACCTTTACAATAGCAATTAAAAAGGAGGAGTAGATAAATAGGGAGAACAAACACAGAAGATTTTGAGTGCATTGAAACCGTTCTATATGAACTAGCAAGAGTGGATAATGGAATTTCACTTTTGTCAAAATCAATAAAATGTACAACACTCATGGTGAACCTTAATGAAAACTAGGGGTTGTGACTGATAATGATATTCAGTGTTAACTCATCAGTCACAAGAATGAACCACTCTAGTGTCTAATGTTAATAGTTCAAGAAAGTGTTGATTTGGGAGATGGGTGTTGACAGGCAATATATGGTATCTCTGTATCCTTTTTCTCAGGTCTTTTGTGAATCTAACACTTCTCTGAATAACCAAGTTCATTTAGATGAAACAAAGGTGGAGTGGCCTCCTCACTCAACATTTACAGCAGCTTTTCAAATATCTCACATGGAAACAAAGTTCAAAATAGTGTTAGGGATGAATTACATTGGTTGAATCCCTTTGAACAAAGGGTACAAAGTTTAAGAAAATGAATACCATTTTGTTATTTTGAAAAAAATGTCTTGAGGGGTGTAGGGTTGAAGGAGAAAGGGTAGATGGAGAGAGGAATCGCAAGTGAATGTAGTCTTTATACTCAAAGTACATGTGTGAAAACTGAACTAGGAAACTTAAGGAGGTGAGTAGGAGTAGCCCTGATCAAGATGCATTGTACATATAAATTAATATGTGGAATGAAAATCCATCTCTGTAACTTACTAAAAATTATAAAAAATGTTAAAGATAAAAGTAGCACTAATTTTTTTACATAAGAAATTAATGTAAGTATCCAAGAAGAGAAGAATGGAGAAAAAAATCACATGTGATATTTACGTCATGAAGTATTGTGGCTCCATAAAAAGAACACAATCCTATTATTTGCAGAGAAAAGAATGGAAGCAGATTATTAATGAAATTAACCAGATCCAGAAAGGCACATACAACATTTTCTCTGTTACACAAAGGAGCTAAGAAAATGTTTATCTGAAAGTACTATAGGAAGAATCACAACGGTAGAGAACAGAAAAGAAAAGAAGGAGATTGGATAATATTTACCAACATACATAAATCAAATTGATAAATAAAAACTAAATCAGAGAAATGATGCATAATACATATAAAAGTATTTTCCTTCATTCTTCAGCCTTCTATCCATATTCCTTGTGCTTACATGTTCCTCACACTCACAATCTCTCTTTAAGTCTGTATCTTACCCTCCATTTCTAGCTACTTTACCTTATTTCTGATTTGACTTCCATTCTAAATTTCTATTTCCACTCACAACAGCTAATTTATCCTTTTCTTTACCCTCTCCTCTTATTTGGTTATTTTATGCTGTGACTTTTCTCAAGTGAAATCTATCTTGAACTATAAATTGGGGCAGGTCAGCTTCCTTGGACTTAGATTGGGAAACCATCTTGCCTTACTGATGCATGCTGTAGAGCAAGGGAGGAAAAACAATGCTGCATGCATCAGCATTTAATATCTGCAAATGCTCAAAATAACAGATTGAATACAAATAATTGATATGTTCTCTATTTTTTCTAAGCTGTAAAGATGGGAAATGGCTGATATATCACTTAAAAACTAATGTATTATTATAATATTTACACAATATAGTAAGCTTGTAGATATTTTGATCTTGAAAATTTCTTTATGGAAAACACATTAGTGTTTAAAACAGATGCTATTTTACACTTCATTATATTTTCCAATTCCTTTTATTTTGAAATTTCACAGAATGTTTTACAATGTAAGATAATCTAATATTATAACTTGAGGATGTATTGAAAGTGAAGCTATTTATTTTTTTTTCTGCTAATTCAAATAGAATGACATGCAAGTAATCAGAAGAATCAGTCTGTGCAATAAATTTGTTAGGATTATTTATTACCTGGATAGTAATAAACATATCCCAGAGATAAACAATTATGAGTAGACTCTATTGTACTGGGAAAGCATTTGATGCATTTATTTATCTTACTGATCTTTAGTAATCTACCTATCTTCCTAAGATTAGAATACATTTTTGATCTAAGATGACATGGAAGCCTTTTAAACTTAACTATACCTAGAATAAACAAAATGTTTTGAAACTTGTCTTTATGATGCTATTAGCCTACAATGACTTGAATTTTGCTGGATGTTTGAGACTTTGTTTCAAGCTATCTTAAATGAGAACTACCTTGAAGTTATTCCAGCTCATAAGTTCATAATTAATTATATTTACTACTGAGATTTAGTATAGGTACTTTATTTGCATAGCCATCTGCTATGTGTGTATAAAGACCTCACAGGTTCTGTAACTTACAAAAAGCAAGATGCAACATTTACCATAGTTGTTGCTATGGAGGCATACCTTCATTTATTTGCATAGCATTCACATTTAAAATATCATTGGTGATTTAATTCCACTTTCTAATCAATCTTGTGATTTGAGTATGATAGAGCTCTTTTTTCCTTCATTAGCACTTATTATGCCTGCAATACAGCTTCAATTTTTATTGAAAATGATAGCAAATACCCATTCTCCTTTCCTGTGATCGTTAGCAGGAGTTACAGATTTAGCTTAGGATATGTAAAATTGATAAATCTTGATACACCTGTTTAATACCCTTGCAAAACTGTTCGATAGCTATTTGCCTATTTAAATGTGAGGTTGTAGGACAGGCATGTTATGGATATTATAATGGTAAATGCTATTAAATTATCTGAAAAAGACAGAAAGGGAGAAAGAACGGAAACGTGGTGAGAGAGGACAAGAAGGAGACAGAGATAAGAAAGAAGGAAGGATGGTGAGATGGAGAGAGGGAGAGAAGGAGGCAGGGAGACAAAGAGGAAGGAAGGAGGAAGAAAGGAAGAAGGAAATATAGATGTGCACAGATGTAGGTACGTAATACTGTTTTCTACATCCTGATTTTTTTGTTTTAGGACAATGATTACTGCAATCACCTGAAGTAAAATTTACAAAGATATGTATGAATATATCATATATTTCCTATCTAAACCTCTCATCACTTATCAAATAGTAATGAGGCAGAAATTTATAAAAGAAAGCAAGTCACAGAAACTGTTTTTGTAACACCATCAGTTATTTTTAAATCCATGATTTGTATATATAAATATATAATAAGGCATCAATTGATAACATGATTGTAACTATTTTCCTTGTTGGCCTTGTGTGGATTTTTCATTTACTACTATAAAATGGCTTTTTAGTTTTTTGGTTGTTTTTTTTTGGCCAGTCCTGGGCCTTGGACTCAGGGCCTGAGCACCTTCCCTGGCTTCTTCCCGCTCAAGGCTAGCCACAGCGCCCCTTCTGGCCGTTTTCCATATATGTGGTGCTGGGGAATCGAACTGAGAGCTTCATGTGTAGGAGGCAAACACTCTTGCCACTAGGCCATATTCCCAGCCCCTATAAAATGGCTTTTTGAAAGTATAAAACATTTCATTCCTGTTCTTCAAACTCTCTTTTTCTGTAAGTTTATTGTATTCATTATAAAACTTACTTTAGTCATAATTCCTTTAATTTCACTACTACTTGACAACATGCAAACATCTTTCAGGAATTTAGTTCATGAATCATCTGTTTTTCGGAAGCTTTTCTGATTTACCCTTTCCAGGTAGAAACATTTACTACTACATTTGAGTCACCATTGAACAGATGCATACAATAAACCAAATAATATGCTAAATATCTGTTCTTTGTTACATATTTCCCATTTCTAAATTTCCATATCTGTCATAATTTGTTTATTTAACAAATGCTTCCCAACTAATTATCAAGCTTGTAATTTCTAATACTGATAAAGATTAGCTAGCAATATGACAGATAACTATGTCTTCACCAATGATTGTTTCCATAAGAGGAGAATAGCAACATATAAGATAAAAAAGAAACAGATTCTGGACTTTCTTTCCCACTTTACACTCTTCTGTCTTCTCATTGCTTTCTTCCTTCCTACTAAGGCTCCTTTGTTACATTTTTGCATCTTTTGCCTTCAGGATCTTTGATATCTTTTCTGCATTACTGAAATCATCACCTTTCTTCTAGTTCATTAAAATGTAGTTATTAACTTTCCTTTTCGTATCTGTGTCCTCTCTTCTGTCCATTTCCTTTGAACCTGTAACTGCCCACTTCCAATTTCTACTTTACTTTCACTGTAGCTATATTTTCTGGAACTTGTTAGTTCCACCAGAATCTTAAAGTACATTGGAATCCTGGATATGTGAGCTGTTTCTTAAACTTCTTAGGTCCTCACTTCATTAACACAGGAATCTTTAAAATATGTAATTTTTAATCATTCATTTTCTTTATTGCTATGATAGAAGTGATGTACAGAGAAATTACAATTACATAAGTCAGATAATGAATACATTTCCCTTTGCACAGTGTCTTCATTCCCTCACTCTTTCCCAGTCCCTTCTTCCTGTTTCCACCCACTCATAAAATAGTACACTTTCATCAGTGTCCAGTGAGCTCCACTACTGCACTTTTCCCTTTTCCCTCGACTTCTATTCCTGTCCACCAAAATTTCCAAAGATGTACACTTAAATACACCATAAGTTAGGTAAAGAAGACAAAATCATCAATTAGGCATTGCATTGTAAATCATTACCTTCCTTACTCTCCCCTCCCCACTCCTTGCTTCCCTTTTTCCCTGCTTCCTTTCCTTCTCATTCTTCTTGCCTTCCTCTTCTCTTCCTCCTTCCTTCTCTTTCTTCCTTCTCATCTTTATTTCCTTCTTGTAGCTAGAAATCAATAATTCTGTAAAGAAGGAGAGCTGGGGGAATTACTGATGTCGCCTGATGATTTGGCTGTCTGCAGCAGAAAATTCTCCTTACAAAATCACAGGAATTTTTCCTAAGACCTTAGATTGATGGATTGAGATCTTATCATGTTAAGAAGGATTATTTACTTTACTTCTAGTTTTCAGATGTAAATATTATTACTTTAAAGATACCTTTGCAGCAACATCTAAACTAGTACCATGACTTCCCAATTCAGTGGTTTGTAATTTACTTGTCATTATAATGCAGAGACATATGTTTATGAGCACGTTATTTACATATCATTTATCTCTAAACATGGTGTTTCTAAGAAAATATGCCATATATTGATTATAAAAGATGCCTGATGGTGGTGGCTAATGAATGTAATTATAGCTACTCAGGAGGCTGAGATCAGAGGATTTGGGTTTCAATAAAGCCCAAGCAGGAAAGTCCATATCACTAATCAGAAAAAAACTACCCCCTTTAAAAAAATAAAGAAGAAGAAAGACAGACAGGAAGGAAGGAAGGAAGGAGAAAGGAAGAAAGAAAAATGCCAGAAGTGGAGCTGTGACCCAAGTGGTGAAGAACTACCTTGAGCAAAACATGGGGAGTGCCCACTCTGTGAGTTCAATCTCCAGGATCAGCACAATCTCATAAATGTACTTCAATTTATTTTAATTAACAGTAGTAGGACTTGAACTCATGGCCTTATGCTTAGTAAGCAGGGATTGTACTACTTGAACTCTGCCTCCAGCACTAAAGATTTTCAGTAATTATCTTTGAACTACTCACCATTGAAGACATTCATGCATTTAGTTACTGTTCAATCCAATATATAATTATTGAATGCCTTCTATTCCTTAGGCACTTAGAAAGTAATCATATAATTAAGCAATTGTACTCGAGGAGCTTCAGTCTAGTGAAGAAAATTTTTAAAAAATCAGATAATTACAAATAATGTGAAATGTGCTCTCAAAATTCAGTATATAGTGATAGAAGCATGCAGTAAGTGTTTTCATAGAGCTTGGGATCATTCAAGCTAAGACTTTGAAATTAGAAATTATCCTGCAAAGTGCAAAGTGTGGCGTTTCAAAAGTAAAACTGTGAAAACCATGTTTGAGTAGACTTAGAAGTTAGAAATTATATTTTGACCTTGGGGAATCTGTGCGTAGTTTATATATTTAAAGTATGAAATGTGAGGTCAGTCATGGAAGTGAATCGAGTGGTAGAGATAAGGTAGGGTCAGATTGTGAAAGACCTTGAACTTTATTAATGAGTTTACTTTTTCTCCTGCTTGATGATGAGAAAGTTATACAAGGTATTAAGCAAAACATAGAAGTTATTATACTTAAATTGCTGATATATTCTGTGATGAGTGGGTATGATTATTTTAGATAGAAACAAAATAATTTTGAGGGGAAAACAATGTTAAAAGTAACTGGAAATGATAGAGAGTAGCTAGGCATCAGATAATCTTGGAAATGATAGACAAATAATGATCTTATTTATAAGGAATTTTAACTTTGCTGTAGCTGAAGTAGATGTCAAGGAAAAAATTGATATAATTTGTTTGAATTTTAGAAAAACCACTCTTAAAATGTTATGAGAATTTGGGTTGTGTAGGTAGTAGTTTACCAACTTGAGGCAATAATAATTGTCTTTGGCAGGCAAAATATTGTTTCCTGTAAATAAATTAAATATATTCTATGAATTAGTAAAGGAAGGCCCAGAAACTCAAAAGGAATATAGGGTGTTTTTTGTTGTTGTTGTTTCCACTACATTTTCCAAGTTTTCAAAAATTACCATGTATGTCCCTCTCAATACATAGAAATGATGTGAAGAATTCAGGAAATAGTAGTCCTTTGTTTCAGGTTCTGAGCCAGTTTGGAACTGTAACAAGAATAAGTAGTGAAAGAGAAAGGTGTCACCTCTATTACTGATGAACAATTGAAGGAAGGTGGTTGTTAATGCTCAACCCTTGTTTATAGGAAGGCATAGTGGAAAGAATGTACAGGGCTTATTGTCCTTCAATTTACTCTATCCTAGTTGTGGTCCTGGGCCACATTTCTTCTGGGAAAAGTGAGGTTGTGACAGAGTTATCTCCAGATTTTATTTTTACTTGTAAATGTAAGCATCAACAATTGACTTGAAGTGAAGGGTCTATAGCTACCATCTGTGCAAAAAGATATGGCTACAAATTCCTGATGAATTCCCAAATCACCAATGACATCTCCTTTAGGTGTCTTTCACCTTAGATTGTTCATTGGTGCAGTAGATAAAAAAATACTCTCAAAAATCTCAGAGATCAATCAGATTATATTTTAGTTAGTTTCTTTAAGGACTGTTATATTTCCAAGCTATAAGTCATATTTCATATTGTTTCACAAAGTTGGTCAGCTACAATGCCCAATACAACCTATTAGATGTTCTCTAGTGAGACAGAATAATGCCATAAAATAATTCTTAACACAAATTCATCAATCCAATAATAAATTATTAGGAATTTTGAGATGCCCTAACTTTTACTAACCAGCTTGAAATTATTAAATTTCAAAGACAAATGAAACCTCAAAGATTTGATTTCTTATAATAAATACGGACTGAAATCTGAAAGAATTGATTTTTACAAAATCTATTGCCCCTGAGTCAAATGTCTAATATCCAAAATCACCAACGTTTTCAACAAAGTCTATCCTTTATACGTTTAAAAATTCACTTTTTTTTCTTGACAAACTATGCAAGAGAATCCTCCATACCAGGATGGGGTTGGCATTTTGTAAATTATATTTATTTATTTTCATTTGGCAGAATCAAAATTGTGGTGCATGTTTATGAAGATATTAGAAAATTTTAAGGGTGCAGGTTGACCTATTTTTCACTATAATGATATGTACCTCTAGGCTTTCAGAAATGGTACAGATGAACATAATATGGGCTGACTAGAGGAAGTGAGATTGTGAGAATATTTGCTTAGTTAAAGCAATTTCAGTCACAAAGACGGCATCAGAGATGATTTGACAGTCTGTTGTGTCAGGAGTTGTCAGATGACCTTGTTACAGTAACAGTCACACTCTCTAGTTCTGCTTTTTCCTGGCTTGTGAGGGGGATGTAAACTGACTGCAGGAGAGAATGACTCAAGGTATGAGACATAGATACCAAATAGAGGAGACTGAGAGACCTTTATCCTCTTCTCTCACTAAAGAGTCAGTGTTTCTCAGCAAAAGGAAGCTTTCAAGCAATGGTTATAAAACCTCCTTCCTTAAAAAGAAAGAAAAAGGATCTTTCTTATGACATAATTAGTTCACCCACAGCCAGCCTTGGTCTTCATTATGCTGGGTGCCACTAAAGCAAATGCATGCATATACTGAAACAGATAGAGGGGCTCAACTCTCATAATGGTACGGGGGCAAGGATTAAGCAGTGGAAAGCATTGCTAAATCCTATTAAACAATTTTAAATGTGTTAACCATGTGAGAGTTCATTGTTGAGCTTTCTGTAAGTCTTTAGTATAAGCATGCTGTAGTGTGTGTGTGTGTGTGTGTGTGTGTGTGTGTGTGTGTGTGTGTGTGTGTAAATAATAGAACATGTCATCCAGGCCTCTGAATAGTAGCAATCAGACCCCTTTCCTTAGTACTGGAGTGTAGTGACCAAATGTAAACTGAGTAGTCAATTCTCTGGCAATGGACTATAATGCCTTCATCATCACAGATTGGAAGTTCTGGACACTTGTCAGTCATTTTGAAATCATTCTCACATCAAGAACCACTATCCAGCCAGGATTTCTGTTCCAGGAGGTCCTACTCAAGTCATAACTGCTCCAAACAACCTGAAAGAATACTGTGAGGCTGCATCCCAATCTCTCTCACCTTAGGAGGAGGAACACCACCTGCATACCTCAGTAAGAAGCCATGACTGGCTGAATCAGAAGCTATGCTGTGATTGGTGCAAGTAAAATCTTCCAATTTCAGGCCACACTCATGCCTTATGTACCCCTGTCCTGACTATACAATAAGGATGCTCAACATACTTTGTGAACCAGTCGGAAAAGCACCTGGGCATCTGGGATGAGCCGTAAATTGCAACCTCAGGGAAAGCAAAACACTTCTAATAGTCTATTCTTGCCTACAGGGACAGAGAGACAGACACAAAGATGAAAGAGTGGTGAGTACATACAGATGAGAGAAGGTGGAGAACAGACACTGCAGAAGGAAGAAGATGGTAGGTGAAAGAGTGCAATAAGCAGGAAACATATTTACAGGATGAGTACAGAGAACAAGGATGCCTAGAATATCTGCCAGTATCTGGTAATGATGTTGGGTGAATACAGTGAGGAACAGCTTCTCTGGAGACAGCTTAAGTTTGAAGACGGGCTTTTCCTGTTGCAAGCTGTGAAATCTGCTTTGCTTCTCTGGGCTGTGATTTTCTGTCTTCAAACAGAGAAGTAGAGGCTTTCTCTCAAGGGGAAAATTATACATGAAATAAAATGATAAATTTTAAATGCCTAGGGCAGTTCCCAGTGCATAAGTACATGCTGGCTGTGTAACTAGAGTCAATAGCACTTCTTCCTGCTTGACTCTCATTCATTCCTGACTCATTCACTTGTTCACTTAGGCAGAGCACTTTGACATAGATAAATATGATCTCTCTATATGTCTTTCCTTTTCTTTTTCATCTGGAAGGAGATCAATGTGTCAGACCATTTTTCTCAGACACCACTAGATGGTTAAAAGAATGGGTGGAAAATCTGCCTCAAGGTCCCTGAATGTGGAGAAGAAAGGGAACTTTCTTAGGTCTTAATGAGGGTTAGACTCATTAGTTTCCTTGCTAAATAAAAGAGAAGATGAACAGATGCCATCCTATTTGGGAAAGCGTATTAAGATATATTACTGAGACATATGCATGATGTAGGAAGACATGGTGTTCTGTTTATTTGATTAGGTTGCTGTGGGAAATCTGCTTGTTTTTTAAAGCTAGCCTCTTAAACAGTGGTGGCACTAGAGATAGGTGGTAGATTAGAGGCCTCAAGACTTAATTTTTTGATAAGTTTTAGTAGCTTAAAAATTGAAGAGAGTTTTGAATTTTCCTCTCCCCTATCCCAAACTAATTATAAGAAAAATATGGTTCAGCCTTCTCTAATATAGTGCAGGGTTTCTTCTCCATAAGGTGAATTCAACAGTTATCTGGGCCATCAGTCTTCGTATATTATATCCACAGACCTGTTTCCTCTTTACTCTCAGTTCAATCCTCAATTACCTCTTCCATTAATTATTTTAAATAAATAGAACTCTGGAAATGATGGAGAGAACTTGTTTGATGAGAGTACATATAGAAAGTAGATCTAAATCAAATTTATGTATTGAAAGTCATTTTAAATACTTTTGCTTATAACAAAGTACATATGTAGGTAGACTATCACACACAAATGTGTTGCTTAATAAGTTATTATGGGCTTTTTCTTATTTACAAACTAAAAATTTGTAATGTTTACCAACATTGCTTTTACCAATACCTTTTGCTATATATTAGTTATAAGAAACTCATTATTTAGTACAATACCCAACAATGGCTTCTTAGCATAAATCCTGTATTCTTCTGTGCTGAAAAAAATTCCCTCTACCTTCTCTTCTTTGAAGTTAATTTATAATTGTTTTTTTTTCTTTTTCTTTTCACCAAAAGAAACCTAAGGGTTTGAACTTAGGACCTCGATACTGTCTGTGAGCTTTTGTTTTCAAGGTTTGCACTCTGCCACTTGAGACACAGCTTCATTTCTATAGTTTATAATTCTTAGTCCATGATTTTGCTCAAGGTCCCAAGTAAGTTTCTAAATTATCTCCACATTTTCTTTTTGCTTAAAGTGGCCTTGAAGAATCTCATGAGTATTGGTAGTCAAATTTTCTGTTACAATTGTCTTTCTTTTTCTCCTCCTCCTTCTTTTCTTCCTCCTCCTTCTTTTTTCACTTTGATGCTCATATGATTTTCTTTCTTATAACTCTTACTTCTAGATTTGGGAATTTCAGTACAATTTTTCAATTTAAAAATATAGAATATCTTTGCATTTTTCTCCATGATTTTAGTTTGTTCTGGAATTTGAATTTCATTTTGCACATAATCTTTATGTATTATGAATATTTAGTATTTCATGTTACTTTTATCCTATTCTTCATTTTTAGTTTTATAACTGATTTTGGAGCCTTTTTTATTTTATTTTATGATCATTTTATGTATTTGCATTACTATTACTATTATAAGCTCGTTTTGGTAATAGAAAAATTTAGTGCTTGTTTGTTGCTCGGTTGCATATATCCAACCCATTTTATATTATAGGAATGTTACTCTCCTCCTTTATCTCTCCCTCATCATTAGCTTTATATGTTTTACAGAATGAGAGATGACATTGGTCTTAATTGCTACACAGTGCAGTGGTGGAAAGTAGCTCTGCACAAGAGTCCTTTGCCAACATGCTGGGTTGATAGTGGAACAGAGCTAGCTTTGATAGTGCCAGCTGTATTGAGAGCCTTGCTGCTTTTCCTGTGGAATAGCCTTGTGGAGCAGCAGCTTGCTCAGTGGTCTTGGAAAGGGCACAACTTTGTCAAGACAGAGGAAGTACTCAGAAGCCATTCAGCATTAATAAGAGGCCATAAAAGCAATACAGATTTGGACTTTTCCAGCAGAGTTGAGATGAGATATTTTTCTTGTTATAGATTATGTCAGCAGGGAGGAAGAAATATTTCAAACAACATGCAATATTAGCATATGTCAGGCCTCAGCTCATGTTAATCAGTAATCAAATACATATCTCTAATCTTGTTCACATCAGAGCAATGGCCAGGCGCTTGGGAGATCCTGAGTGATTTTTTAAAACATTGACGTAATTATGGTTGTGAGAGAACTTGATATGGATGTCAACATCCATGATGCTCAAGTCTCAGGTCAGATTGCATAGCATTTGCATATCTTCCCATCTACCCTAAATCATTTTGAAATTACTTAGACTAAATATGCAAGGCAAATACTATGTAAATACTTATTATTTTATTGTTTAGGGACAAGTAAGTAAAAAGCCCATACTTGTTCTGAATAGACATAGCCAATATAGGCCCAATTGTATAAAACCTTTTGGGAATCATGATGTGAACACTTCTCAAATGATTGCTGGGTAAAGAATCTGTGAGAGGATGGGAAGGTGCATCAGAACAGGCCAGCTTGTCACCCTTTCCATCCATCAATTCAGTGGGGTGCTTCAGTCATGGGAAATTCAAGTTCTGCTTTTTCAGAATGGTCCAGAAACATTATTGTTTTCCCTCCAGTATGCCACAGAAACAATTCTTGCATGCTTTCTTCTGGTTGATAAAGTGTTTCAGGGCTCAGATCCTGGTGCTTTCTCACCTCATCATCACCAAATGATCAACATAGCAATTACCTGCGTATGCAACTCTTATTTGAGCTTCTGACTGAAGTATCAGTCACCTTTTTAGCTCTACTTGGAAAGTTGATATGTTTATCAGTTTATATTAAAGACAAACACACACTAGAACACAACTCTGCACATTTCAATTTTTTTCTTTGTTGTTTGCATGTATTTCCCATATCAGTTCAAGCTAAAATCTCTTCAATTGTATCAAGTTGTCAAAGATACCAGAATCATAACTAAAATTTCACTAGTTGTTCTTGCTGAATATTGAATTCATAACTGAATGTATTCCATTCACCTACAGCATAACTTCTCTCAGTTTTCACTGCTAACACCCTTGAACAGGAAGATGTCTTTATGAACCACGACCATGATTTCTTACCAGTTCTTATCTTGTCCTTCTTTATACTCTCCTTTTGCTACATAAGTGATCATTGTGTGTTTCCTCAAAGATAATCTGAAGTATTAGTATATAATATATGACAATGTGATATCATGTGAGTAAATTGAGGTCATACTAGAGGGTTCTTAAAAACATTTCCCATATCTTCCTTTAAAATTCACAAAGACAGAAGGTAATATCCATGAGAAGATGAAAATGAACAGGAAGTTAGAGAACTGTGGAAATTGTGTTGTGGAATTATTGGGATATCAGAAGTTGGAGAAATAGGAATGCTTGGTCCTTTAGAGAGCATTGAGTTCAGATTCCTTTTCCCTAGAACTACACAAAAATAGATTTTCATTATTTTATGTTAAATACTTTTTTGTACTTTGATGGTCATCCTTAAAAGCTACTACATATGTAAATGTGACTTTGTTAATATGCTTAAAATTAATCACTGACTTCTTAGTAACTTAGCTTAATTCCATGGCTGCCTCAAGTTCATCTCCTTCCACATGTTCAGGAATTGCTGGTGTTAAATCAGACAATCAGCCAGGGTTGGTGTTTAATCCCAGCTATTCAGGGAAGAAATCTGAGCAACATAATTTAAAGCCTACAAGAGGAAAGTCTACAGTAAAACATAAAAAAATCAGGCAGTAGAGCTAGTGATAGCTAGTCTGGAGCAAAATAGCTCAAGGAAAAGCCCAGGGTTTGAGTTCAATCTCCAGGACACACACACACACACACACACACACACACACACACACACACGCACGCACACTTCTTTCATTAAAGTGCTTAATGAGAAAAATCAAGCTTTTCCTTCTTCAGTATATTCTTATGATTGATGCTGATATTGCTGGTTATTTATTCAAAACTATTATTTTCATAAAATGGAGAGCAGTAGTATTTTATAGAATCTATCTGAAATTGAATCAGTTTATAAGATGATACTATCCATCTAGGACATCTGTATACATCTATTAAGCTTCTGCAGTGCTCTTAATATTTACTTAAACACCAATCTAATTGTAAATTTGAACCAAAATGATATTAAAGTTGTAATCAAAATCACAAACTGGATCCAAATTTCATATTTGTGTTTTATTTTGTGAGGAGCTTTGCCTCTTAATGTCAAATTAAATATTACTCTCATATATTTGTATTGAGCACACTGTCTAGAACCTGGCTATATTAAAATGAGTCTGTAAAAATTCACATCACAGACATCCGGGCCCCACCTCCCCATCCCGCCCTACAGAAGGCCTCGCCCAGGAGCGACTCCCTCTCTGTCCCGCCACGTGCACCATGAGCTTGGGCGCCCGGTCAGTACAACGAGCTCTCCCCTCCGGCCTGAGACCACGTGGACTCCTCCTTTCCTGGCTCTCTGCGCTACACACCCAGCAGCCATCAGGATCCTGCTTCCCTGTGGAGTAGTTCCAGCATACCCATCCTTTGTTACCTGTTGATTTCTTCTGACTAGTGAAAGCAGCCCAGATACATTCAAATTCGCAGGGCTTCCCCTGCACCTTAGCAAATTGTATTTCCCTGACAATAAATGGAGAAAGCAGCGGCCCATGGTAGACTCTTCACACCCTACACAGCTGCCTGACAGCATTGCTTCCAGCCCACTGTCTCTCTTTACACCGACACCCACAAACAGAACACAGACTGCACTTATTAGCTCCCGACTGGAGCAGTGTGCTGAGGAACCTGAGGCGCAGGTGCTTGTAGATTGGCATTCCCAGTCCAAATGGGCAGAAGAAACACAAGAAAGATGTCAAACAATGGAGTATTTTCTCCCACTCAAAACAAGCAGGAAACAGAGCAGTCAATCAAAGACATAGAGGAGAACCCTAAAAATGCTCTACAAAGTCTACTGATAAACAAGTTAAATGAGAAGTTGGAATCAATACAGCAATCCTTCCATAAAGTAATAGATGATTTCATGGCCTCAACAAATAGAAAGATAAATGAACTTCAAGAGTCAAATGAAAAGGTAGCTACTCAGGTAAAAGATTTGAGAGACAGCACTCAAAACCAAATTAATGAAGTAAAGAAGTCCATGCAAGACCTAAGAGATGACATGGAAATCATCAGGAAAGATCAGTCAGAAGGAAAAGAGATTCTAAATCAAGTAGCAAGCCTACAGTCCCGACTAACTGAAGCAGAGGATCAAATCTCAGGAGCTGAAGATTCCCTAGAATCTATGGAGAAAGATAAAAAATCAATACAAATCCAGTCCAATCAACAAAACAGATCGCTACAGAAGATTCAAGACACGATCAGGAAGCCCAATATAAGGATAATAGGTATTGACAAAAACATGGAGAAAGAAGTTAATGGAATAGGCAACCTATTTAACAGAATATTAGCCGAGAACTTCCCAAATATCCAGAAGGAAAGGTCTATACAGATACAAGAAGCATTTAGAACCCCAAACTGACCAGAAAAGGACATCCCACCGACCCATTGTGATCAAAACAGGATCAATAGAGTACAAGGAAAGTATCCTTAAAGCTGTTAGGGAGAAGAAAACAATCACGTATAAAGGAAAAGCAATCCGAATTACCCCAGACTTCTCAGCAGGGACCATGAAAGCAAGGAGAGCCTGGAATGAGGTATACCAAACACTAAATAAAAATAACTACCAACCAAGAATACTGTACCCAGCCACACGCTCATTCATAGCCGAAGGTCAAATAAAAGTCTTCCACAGTAAGGAAAAATTGAAACAATATATCTCAACCAAACCAGCTTTACAGAAAATCCTCAAAGATGCACTATACAGGGAAAATAATCAAGATCCCAATACAGACAGAGAAATGAACCCTAAATAGTACAGATCAAGAAATGGGAAGACACGGCTTTTAACAAGATAGTGATAATGAAAGGAACAAACGATCATCTCTCAATCCTAATTCTCAACATTAATGGACTTAATTCTCCAATCAAATGACATAGGCTCATAAGTTGGATCAAAAATCAAGATCCATCTTTCTGCTGCCTCCAAGAGACACATCTATCCAGCAAAAGCAAACATCTTCTAAAAGTGAAAGGCTGGAATCAAATCTACCAAGCAAATGCCCCCCATAAGCAGACTGGAGTTGCAATCCTAGTATTAGACAAAATTGACTTCAAATTTAAAAAGGTAAGAAGAGACAAAGAAGGTTACTACATACTAATAAAGGGATCTCTCCTACAGGAAGATATAACCATTCTAAATATCTACAGACCAAATGCAGGAGCACACACCTTCATCAAACAAACACTACTGACTCTAAAAACACTCATAAACCCAAACACATTGATAGTTGGGGACTTTAACACTCCACAGTGTTGGACAGATCAACAGGCCAAAAACTGAACAAAGAAACCACAGAACTAAATAATTGCATAGACCAACTAGACCTAACCGATATCTACAGAATAGCCCACCCATCAACAATAGAATACACATTCTTCTCCACAGCACATGGAACATTCTCCAAAATAGATCACAGCTTACACCACAAAGAAAATCTGTCCACATTCAGAAGTATCAAAACCATTCCCTGCATTCTCTCAGACCACAATGGAATAAAATTAGAGCTCAACTCAAACAGCCACCACAGAAAATCGTGTAATTCATGGAGACTAAACAACACACTGCTTAACCATCAGTGGGTCATTGAAGAAATTAAAATGGAAATTCAAATGTTTATGGAATTCAACCAAGATGAGGACACAAAGTACCAGCTCCTTTGGGACACAGCAAAGGCAGTACTTAGAGGAAAATTTATATCTCTGAGTGCATTCATCAACAAACTGGAGAAACAGCAGCTCAATAATTTAAGGAAGCACCTTAACTTCCTTGAAAGAGAACAACAAGCCAAACCCCAAGTCAATAGACGGAAGCAAATAATTAAAATCAAATCAGAATTAAATCAATTACAGACAAAAAAAAAAAACCATCAAAAGAATCAACAAAACAAAGAGTTGGTCCTTTGAAAAAATAAACAAAATAGACAGACCCCTAGCAAACCTGACCAAAAAATGAAGGCAGCACGATCAAATAAACAAGATAAGAGATGAAACAGGTAACATCACCATGGAAATAATCGAAATTCAGAAAATAATAAGGGACTATTTTGCAAATCTTTATGCCAACAAATTCAAGAACTTGGAAGAAATGGATGATTTCCTAGAAAAAATTCATATCCCCAAACTCAACAATGAAGATTTAAACCTTTTAAACAGACCCATATCCAGTGTTGAAATAGAAATGGCAATAAATGATCTCCCATCCAAGAAAAGCCCAGGTCCAAACGGATTCACTGCAGAATTCTACAAGGTCTTCAAAACAGAACTCACACCAATATTTCTCAAACTCTACAATGAAATTGAAAGAGAACGTTCTCTACCAGACACATTCCATGAATCCAGTATAACCCTCATCCCCAAACCAGGTAGGGACTCATCACAGAAAGAGGACTATAGACTGATTTCCCTGATGAACATAGATGCTAAAATTCTCAACAAAATTCTGGCCAATCGACTTCAACAGGTCATCAAAAAAATCATAAACCAAGATCAAACTGGATTCATCCCAGGGATGCAAAGTTGGTTTAATATATGCAAGTCAATTAATGTAATCCACCACTTCAACCAGGGCAAGGTAAAGAACAACATGGTTTTATCTCTGGATGCAGAAAAAGTGTTCAATAAAATCCAGCACCCATTTATGCTAAAAGCCCTGGCAAAACTGGGATTCCAGGGAACATTCCTGAATATAATCAAGGCAGTTTATGACAAACCAACAGCAAACATAACTCTAAATGGTGAAAAACTAAAGCCATTCCCTTTAAAATCAGGAACAAGGCAGGGATGTCCAGTCTCTCCCCTGCTCTTCAACATAGTACTAGAATTCCTAGCCAGAGCAATTAGGCAAGAAGAAAATATAAAGGGGATCCAAATAGGAAAAGATAAAGTTAAACTTTGTCTCTTTGCAGATGACATGATCCTATACCTAAAGAATCCCATAGACTCTACCCCCAAGCTACTAGAGCTGATCCAAAACTTTGGCAAAGTTGCAGGATATAAAATAAACCCTCCAAAATCAACAGCCATTCTCTATGCTAACCACTCGAAGACTGAGGTGGAAATCAGGAAAGCAATTCCTTTTGCAATAGCCCCCCAAAACATAAAATACCTAGGAATAACCTTAACCAAAGAAGTGAAAGACCTCTTTGATGAGAACTTTAAGAGCTTGAAAAACGAAATTAAGTCAGAACTAAGGAAATGGAAAAACCTCCCATGCTCCTGGATTGGGAGGATTAATATAATCAAAATGGCAATACTGCCAAAGGCTATCTACAAATTCAATGCAATACCCATTAGTATCCCAACAGCATTTTTTAAAAAAAAAACCTCTGCAATTATTAGTTTATTAGTATCATCCAGGACTCAGATGTTCAGTATTCCTCCTGAAATTACATTAACAAATGCAAATGGAAAGAATCCAAATTATATAACAAAACAGCACTCCATCACAAAAGTGGGTAAAATGACAAGAACGATATTTTAAAACACTGGCACTTTAAGAGAACTATTATCTCAAAAAACCACGAAATTGCCAAATTGTTCCCTAAACTGCTAAGCAGATAAACATGACTCTAATGGATAAGTCTGGGGAAAAAACTGAAAAAAATTAGGTAATTTACACTACAATGCAAAGTTTGTCTTTGATTTAAGAAAGGGGAAAACCACAATATAGGAAAATATACCCCATTTTATATGTGGCATGATTTTAAAAACTAGTCAAATTAGTTGAAAGTACTTTTAATGGAGTCTCAAAAGTTTCCTGAGCAGTCCATACTTACGATATGTGACAAAGGGCATGCATAGCCACCACTTGCCCTGGGACTGTTGTCAACAACAACAACAAAAAAGTCTTGCATTTTTTTTTTTTTTTTTTTTTTTTTTTTTGGCCAGTCCTGGGCCTTGGACTCAGGGCCTGAGCACTGTCCCTGGCTTCTTCCCGCTCAAGGCTAGCACTCTGCCACTTGAGCCACAGCGCCGCGTCTGGCCGTTTTCTGTATATGTGGTGCTGGGGAATCGAACCTAGGGCCTCGTGTATCCGAGGCAGGCACTCTTGCCACTAGGCTATATCCCCAACCCAAAAGTCTTGCATTTTAAGCTCACACTTTTGAGTGTACATTCTCAGGTCTTCTATCATGTGGGTACTGCAAAATGTAACTGCCATTACATGGTAATGGGAGTAAAAGAACAGAGTCTTCCTGTAAAGATTATAGTTTTCTACTAGTCCTTCAAGGACAGAATTTCAAATTGTTTAATTCTAATAATCCCATGTTGTGAATAGAACTGATTATTCACTTTAAACTAAGTGGGCCATGTGAAACTTGATGAGAGATTTTAGTTTCAGTTATGGATGAAAATGTCCTCAATTTACCTTTTATTACCCCCATTATGCTCTATAGGGGGTGCAGACAAGTTTATCAGCTACCTAGATGGAAAGATAAACAGTGCAGTCATCAGGTGATCCAAAATGGGCAAAAACAAAAGACTAGTTTCCCCTCAAGAAGAAAAATTCCAGACCTATGAAAAGGACAACAATACTAATAAAAATATATTTATTTAGAAGCATTCAGAATGTCAACAAAACAGCTGCAACTTTGTTTTTTTTGCAATTACAGAGTGGTATTCAGTTAACAGAACAACAATTATTTCGTTTAAGCTGCGTCAGACAACTGAAGATGAAAAAACTACCGTCCCCATATATAACTAATTTGTGCTGTGCACCAACAAGAACCTGCTTTAAATTTCCATGCCAATTTACAACCCCCATACTGTACCAGGCAAGGCTATTGAAAATGCCACCAGGACAGGGCTATCTAAAGACACATTCGGTAGTGTGTTAACTATACAAAAAAAGACACTGTACAGTTTAAAAACAAATCTTACACAGCCTTACATTTCAATTTTTTTTTCTTTAAAAGGAGTGAGTTGTGTACAGGGGGGTTAAATGCTTTATAGACAAGAAAAAAACTGCGCTAGAACCAACTTATTCCTCATCATCCTCTTCATCTTCATCCTCACCCTCTTCATCTTCCTCTTCTTCCTCATCCTCTTCATCTTCCTCATTTTCCTCCTCTTCCTTCTTTTTCTTGCTCTTTTCAGCCTTCACAACCCCCTTTTTGGCTGCATCAGGTTTTCCTTTAGCTCAATAGGCAACAATATTCTTTTTATATTTTTCCTTCAGCTTAGCAGCCTTCTTTTCATAAGACTGCCTCTTTTACAAATGGTGTTGGAAAACCTGGCTCAACACATGCAACAAACTAAAACTAGATCCTTATATATCACCCTGCACCAAAATCAATTCCAAATGGATTAAAGACCTCGAAATCAAAACAGACACCCTGAAAACACCAAGGGAAGGAGTAGGAGAAACACTTGGGCTCCTTGGCACAGGACGGAACTTCCTTAACAAAGACCTAGAAAAGCTACAAATCAAAGAAAGGTTGGACAAATGGGACTGCATCAAACTGCAGAGCTTCTGCACGGCAAAGGACATAGCTCACAAGATAAACAGAAAGCCCACAGATTGGGAGAAGGTCTTTACCGGCCATACAACGGACAAAGGCCTCATCTCTAAAATACATGCAGAACTAAAAAAATTACCTTCCTCCAAAACAAAACTGCAAAGAACCAATAGCCCCCTCATCAAGTGGGCTAGAGACTTAAAAGGAGACTTCTCTGATGAGGAAATGAGAATGGCCAAGAGACATATGAAAAAGTGCTCTACATCACTGGGCATAAAGAAATGCAAATCAAAACAACATTGAGATTCCATCTCACCCCAGTAAGAATGTCCTATATCAAGAAAACTAACAATAACAATTGTTGGAGGGGATGTGGCCAGAAGGGAACCCTACTTCATTGTTGGTGGGAATGTAAACTGGTTCAGCCACTCTGGCAAGCAGTATGGAGATTCCTCAGAAGGCTAAATATAGAACTCCCCTATGACCCAGCAGCCCCACTTTTGGGTATCTATCCAAAAGACCACAAACAAAATAACAGTAAAGCCACCAGCTCAACAATGTTCATCGCAACGCAATTTGTCATAGCTAGAATCTGGAACCAACCCAGATGCCCCTCAGTAGACGAATGGATCAGGAAAATGTGATATATATATATATATATATATATATATACACAATGGAATTTTATGCCTCTATCAGAAAGAATGGCACTGTCCCATTTGTAAGGAAATGAAAGGACTTGGAAAGAATTATACTGAGTGAAGTGAGCGAGACCCAAAGAAACATGGTCTCTATGGTCTCCTTTATTGGGAATAATTAGTACAGGTTTAGGCAAGTCACAGTTATATCACAGTTGTATCTACTTTCAATGTCCCATGTGTGTCTGTAGCTTCTATTATTGATGATGTTCTTGTATCACCTTCCTATGGTTGTACCTACACTATCTCTGTAATCTTATCTGAGTATATTGGAAACTGTGTATACTGGTATTAAAACTAGGAAATTGAAAGGGAATACCAAAATTGAGAGACACGGTAAAAAAAGACAAACAACTACAAAAGCAATACTTGCAAAACTGTTTGGTGTAAGTAAACTAAACACCTCATGGGGGAAATTGAAAGGGGGAGGAGAGAGGGGGGTATGAGGGACGAGGTAACAAACAGTACAAGAAATGTATCCAATGCTTAACGTATGAAACTGTAACCTCTCTGTACATCAGTTTGATAATAAAAATTTGAAAAAATATTCACATCACAAATTGAAAAATTTCGATCAGCACTAGATTACATGTACCTACTATGTACACATATTTATTTGAAATAGGAAGAAATAACAATCAACCGTGCACTCTCCCTTATATCCGCATATAAATTCCTTTACAAATTTATGTGGTTTTACCTCATCATTTAAAATAGCCTACTGTATTAGTATATTTTTGTGTTTGGCACAATAAAGTGAAAATGAACTACATAAGTCTCATTAATATGTAAATATTTGTCAGCAACCTTTTAAAATTCAAAGCTTTCATTCATACTTCAGTGCATGTTGTTGAAGCAATTGTTGCCAATGGGTGTTCTTTTTACCATAGCACTATATTATTAACAACTCGGCCTCTGCCTGCAGACATCATAGGTTTGAATCCCAGCTCTTCTCTGTGTGAATTATGTAGCCATGCATAAGTTATGTCACTTTCCAGTGCCTTTTGTTGCTTGCATTTATGATTTTAAACCATTCCTGTGGTTGAATAGATAACTTAATATCTGTGAATCACTTAAGAACACATTCATGGGAGCTGGGGATATGGCCTAGTGGCAAGAGTGCTTGCCTCGAATACATGAAGCCCTGGGTTCGATTCCCCAGTACCACATATACAGAAAACGGCCAGAAGTGGCGCTGTGGCTCAAGTGGCAGAGTGCTAGCCTTGAGCAAAAAGAAGCCAGGGACAGTGCTCAGGCCCTGAGTCAAAGCCCCAGGACTGGCAAAAAAAAAAAAAAAAAAGAACACATTCATGTGTCATTTGATGCACATTCCTTATTTTTTAAATGTTTTTCTAAGTTATTATGCAATTGTTTGATTCTAAACATTGTCTTGAATTTAGCTAGGATCATTGATAGCATACTCTGAAGTATTTCAGATATGTCATTGGTAAAATTAGGACTTAGACCAAATGTTGGTTTCTACTTCTTCAGTAAGCTTATCCATCAGTTCATTCATTTTCCTTAGACATCATTGGAATGGTGTTTGCTATTTCTCTATGTTGTTGAAGGCTACCATTGATACTTTGCATACACGGTGGAAACAACTGTTTCTGAGAATGTCCCAGAGGCTCAGCACTCAGCCAAAAAAGATTCTTCTTCCTGTTCACCTGAGGAATGTGCATCCAGCAGATTGCCAGGAAAGATTAACTGCTGCAGGTACAACAGCTGCTGCTTCAAACAATGATGATCTTTGATATCTGTGTTCATTCCATTTCCTGGTAGAATTGGCTTACTTGTTAAGAAGAGCTGCAGGTAGTCCAGCTGCTAGTTCAGAAAGTCGGATCTTCTGTACATTTTGCTCATTGTGTTTTGACATAGATTTGGCCCAGTTGTTTTGGGAAAGCACCCAAGGGAAAGTTTTCACAAAATAGTTTCATAACCTTTTATTCAGGAGACAAATATACCTCCCATTTTCACTCCCTTTGGTACATGAAACAAGCCATTTTAGAAGCCCCAGTGTAAAACTTTTGCTTTAGAATACATTGAAGCAAATAACATGTAGCTCAATTATTAAATCAGGGAACCGAAAAGTAGAATTTTTTGTTTAACATTTTTATTTTTTAATGGGGTATGTGACCATTACACTAAAAAATTCCTCCATTTGTTTCTGTGTAAGGTTTTATGTCCCCAAAATGCTGGAAGGAAATTGCTTTCTGAAGCATGCACTGGAGAAAATTACTCAGCCTTTCCTACAGGACATTCCCAAACTATGGTGCACTAGAACAGTTTGAAGTGTGTATTGCAGTGTTTTAAGCTTTTAAAGATAATTTTCAACATGCCATGTGAAACAGTACCCTTTTTTTCCCTTTTGTATTCCTTTCCCGTGGTTTTACCCCCTGCTATCACTGTAGCTGATCTTAGTACCCTGGATACGGTATATATATGTATTAGAACTAGGGAAGGGAAAAGGAATACCAAAATCCAGAGACAAAGAATAACAATAGAAATCATTCCAAAAGCAATACTTAGGAAACCACTTGGTGTAAACAAATATACAACTCATGGGAGGGAGAGGGAAAGAGGGCGGGGGGATGAGGGAGGAGGTAACAAGTTGGATAAGAAATATACTCACTTCCTTACATAGGAAAGTATAACCCCTCTGTATTTCACTTTGACAATAAAGGAAAAAAATGTATATTTTATATGTTTATATTCGTATGTGTATTTTCAGTAGTAATATGTAGATGCTTCACATAGTTGCATGTTGTTAACTATAATTGTGGAGTGAAGACTGGATCATGTTTTATGTTGGAATTAGAAACAGCAATTTATAAGAATTCTAGCTCACGAATACACAAAAGACTAAACTTTCTTGTTTTACAATAGCAGTCTGGTAACTATCTTGTGCTTGCTTCTCTGGATTATATCATGTCCATTTTAGCTCAGATTTCACAAACTCTAAAAATGGCACATATATTAATTTTCCAAATACTTAAGATGCACCACTTGGAAAAGGTTAGATTAAGGGAAAAATACATTTTACTTCATTTTTTGTAATATCTACTAATGTTCCTCCTCTTCCATATTCAGAGATGGTGAAGACTTTCATTCTACTTCACCTCAAGTTAGCAGATTTTCTTACACATTTAGATTGGTCTTTGTGCTTCAAATATAGAAGTACCTGGAAACGCTAATTCAGGTGGACTGTGAACACTATCTACAAGCAATCAAAACTCACATCATATGACTTTATTAGCTTATCCCAAAATATGTTGATGGTTTTTGTATTGTTTAGAAAATAAAGATGTCTGTTGTACCTCTTTATGCTTTGCCACAGGAATCCATCTTGGATCATTAATTAATTTGTAGGGCTATTCAATCAGATAGCTATGAAAATGTATACATTGCAAGAATTACACATTTGCTGTTGTTCTTATTGTTGTTTTCTTTCAGCAACTGCTTCAAAATCTTTCAGAATTAACAGATCACCTTCATAACCAATAAATCAGAAATCATTACATTAAGATTTTGTTTACTGGAGATAATATAACTTTTCTTCTGATTTCTTCACAGTTTTAATCATATTGAGATCATTCGTATTATAATATTAGTGTCACTGTATTATTTTCATAACTAAGCATTATTGGGAAAGGGGATTTTGAACTTCTGGTGACTTTGCATGCCCCCTTGAAGAGATGTGAACTCCTCAATTGAGGAAATATATGTATCTGCTTCTCAGGAATCTTTGACTACTCACAAAGTTTAAGATACTTTTTATGAAAAAGTACTGCTATTTCTGATCATCTCAACAAAAAATTTTCAGAGAAAATAGAACTTCATTTTCTATATTGTAAAGAGTTATTTTATGGACTACCTATCATTTAGTTTGATGAGAAAAGTAACACAAAATATGAATTTAGCAAAGTATTTTACACTCACATGTAGCTTATTGAGAATCTACTAGAATTGTCTCAGTGAGAAATTTTATCCCCAAAACTTTATCTTTGGTGTTTTTGATATTTTTATGTAGTATTTGGGTACAAGTATGTTTAATGAATTCAATTGCAGTAGCACTGTATTTGTTCTTATTTTATCACCTGAAGCATAAAGACTGATTATATTTAGCTTGTCTAGATAACTCCAAGCAGCATAATTGGTCATAAAGTTATATAGCCCTTCTCAAAACTCAAAATTATATTTGACTCAAGAGCTCCCTGCATCACTGAATCTCATTAGCAGATACAATTTTCCTTTTGGAAACAAATCAATCCTTTTGGAAGTTTGTACATACAACAATTTACATTTCTTATTTTTTATCAGAAGTGGAGGAAGAAGATAAAAAATAATAACTAGTTTTTTCTCATAGCATAACATGATTTTTTACAAAACTCTAATAGACTGAATTCATATAAAAATAGAAATTTTAATTCAAGCTAGTGTGCAGATTAGCTATAGCACATATTCTCTATACGATGGTATTTCTGAAGACCTTTAGGGAAGATAATCATGTATCATTCTTTAAAAAATAAAAAAAGAATGGAAGTTATCATGAGGAAACTCTACAGGTTTCTGATATAATGCCTTTATCTTCCACCTACCACACCCCAACACTCAGTAAATGCTTTTTCATTTGCATTTCAGGATATCGCCTAAAGTTGTATTTAGAATCCTATGTTCATTCTCCTTACATCTCTGGAATTTCATAGTAATAATAGTTTCATAGTAAATAGTTAACATCTCCTTTCCAGCCACTTGGTTCTCATTAATATTTTCACGTTATATTTTATTCTCAGAATATTAAACCTGCATTTTATTTCATTAGAACTCTACCTGCTGGGCTGGGAATATGGCCTAGTGGCAAGAGTGCTTGCCTCCTACACATGAAGCTCTCGGTTCGATTCCCCAGCACCACATATATGGAAAACGGCCAGAAGGGGCGCTGTGGCTCAGGTGGTAGAGTGCTAGCCTTGAGCGGGAAGAAGCCAGGGAAGGTGCTCAGGCCCTGAGTCCAAGGCCCAGGACTGGCCAAAAAAAAAAAAAAAAAGAACTCTACCTGCTTTCCAAAACGTCACTGTTCCCTTTTAAAGGTGGAACAATGGGGGAGCTCCTCATGGCCAGCTTCCAATCTTGTCCTGGGATTCCTGAGGTTATCTGATTAGTGGGTCAACCCAGGAGAACCTTCACCTGAGACCAAACACAAGAGGCTGCTTGACCCAAGGCTTTATATGCTACATTAACTTTATAGCTTATTTGTGATAACTTAAAAACATTAGTGAATCACATGTGTTTTGCAAAATATCTGGCTATATAAAACAAAGCCCTAAAAAAATATGAGCTATTGTTTTTATTGGAATCCCAGAATCTTCTAGATGCATGGTACATCTGGTAATTCTTCATGATGTTGTGTACATGCTGATTTTTAATATGAATGGGAAGCACTGGGTATGCATAGATACTTGTGTAATTTTTAATATTATGCTTATAATTAGTGTTTTTGGAAGCTGCTAAAAATAAATAGTCTTTAATATCTGAATGCAGTCAAGTTTTAGTTCCATGGATTTACTGATTTAATAAATGAAACTTTGAAAGTACTGGAGAGATTTGGCCAAGGTTTGCTTCTTTAAGTTCCTTCCAATTTCCTCATTTATTTTTGATTTATCATAGCCTGAGATTTCACACCTCTCTACTTACAAAATTAAATTAAATTGCTTAGGCTGCACTTATTCTCCTGTCCCAGACTCCCTGCCCAGTGGGCTTGTAATATTATTACTTCTTCAGATGTATGCTTCCCATTAAAAACAAGAAGAGGTTTAATTAAAGTTTAAATTAAAGAAAGAAAAAATTGATAAAATATGTATATCTTACTATTTTATATGTTTCCTACAATTTCTAAGATATAAGAAAAACTAGGAATGCTTAAGAACCTAAACAAACTCACCTATAAAACAGATGATAAAAATCTTACATTACTGTTGTGGAGATCATTGATTTTGGTATAAACCTTTTTCATTTGGGACACAATGTTTAAAGAGAAACTTCATAAGGAAACAAGAAGAAATAGGCGGTGGCCATTTGCTCACATCTACAATCCTAGCTACTCAGGAGAGTGAAATTTGAGGATTGCATTTAAGAGCCAGCTCAGGCAGTCAAATCCAAGAGACTCTTATCTCCAATTAGCTAGCAAAAAGCTGCAAATTGAAG
This sequence comes from Perognathus longimembris pacificus, assembly GCF_023159225.1. Classification (NCBI taxonomy): domain Eukaryota; kingdom Metazoa; phylum Chordata; class Mammalia; order Rodentia; family Heteromyidae; genus Perognathus; species Perognathus longimembris. The sequence continues at coordinate 39,362,355 of NC_063176.1, forward strand.
CAGGGCTGTAGTGATAAAATTGTCAGCTATGTTGGGAAATGGTCCCAGAGACTAAGAGGTTCTGAGTTCAAGCCTCATTTTGAATTCCATTGACTTTGAGTTTGTTTATTATTATCCAGAATCAGTTTATCCTACCCTTTCTCATTATCTTTAGTTTCTCAGCCAAAAATGATTCTCTGAAAATGTGAAATTCCATCTTAACTCCAGGTTTAATCTTGTGAATATGTTACTATTAAAGGATAACGGCAAGTAAGAGTAATGTGCCTAATTAATTGTCTTGAGAATAGAAAGATTGTCCAGTATTGTTAAGGTGGGATCAACTTTGTTAGAAGGTACCTATTTAAGATAGGGTGGAAGAAGAAGGCAAAGGAATGAGTAAGATGTCACAATGGAAGGAGAGATGAGGCAGAGGAGAGCACCCAGGCTTCAGAAGAGCACAAGAAGCTGCCTTCTGCTTCTGAAAATGGGAATGAGCTTTCCTGTAGAGTCCCACCCCCCAAGTGGGTGCAGTTACTGACATTATGGTCTTAGCTCAATGGCTCAACATTGGACTTCCAATGTCTACCATTAAAAAACAAAACAAAACAACAATTTGACAAAAACAATCTTTATTGTTTCGAGTCACTAAAAGAGTTTGTGGTGGTTTAGCATTTTATCATTTAAGTAGTAGAGAAACTAATATACTTAGAATCCACAATTTCCCACTATCTAAATATCACGGTGATATGAAAAATTATTTCTATTATAAAAGTTAAAATGATGTAATCATGAAAATTAGAGTCATAACTGGTGACTCAATCTTTCCTTTGATAAGGAGTCAAATGGTCAAACTAGGCACATTCCTCTTGCAGAGGTACCAGGCTACAGAATATTTTTACTTCAGAAAAAAATTCATACTCAGAAATGTGATCTATAAACATATATATATACATACATATGTATATATGCTTATGTATTTAAGTATTGAAACAATTAATTGTTTTTATTTCTTTAAAGTAGCCTGAATGTAGGTATAAGATATGCTTACTGATATTTGGGTCTTATTTTAGATATTTGGGTCTTATTGTAGAAAAATCTTTAATATTTATCAATTTCTTTAATAAATACAGGTCTATTCAGATGATCTATATTTTCTATAGGTTTTGATACTTTGCTCTTTCAAGATTCTAAGCATTCACACAGTGAGACCAAAAGAAGATATTCTTAGGAGAGGAACAAAAGGGCTCAACAGCTATGAGCATTTGATCAGACAAAATGATGTGAATCGAAATGCACTCCAAGAAACAAGAAGATTTTGATTTTACTTTTTTATGGACTTGTTTATATTTTTCCTCTTTTGTTGCTGTTTTTTATTTTTTGTACTTTTTTGTATGTAAGTTTTTCATATTTGGGGAGGGTAAGGATAGGCACAGAAATGATGAGACAAAAGGTAAACTAATTCAACAATGATACTCATTAGATCATATGATGAAAATGAACTATATACAACTTGGGAAGGGGTTTGGGAAGGAAAAAAGATGTGAGAAAACAGGGGAAGAGGTGACACTGGTTAAGAAGAAATGTACTCATCATCTGGGTTATGTAACTGTAACCCCTCTGAATTCATGTTTACAATAAAAATTAAAACAATAGGAAAAAATTCTTCACTGAAAAGCCAGCAAATGAACGAATCTACCAACATTCTTTTATACTGACCTAACGATTTGTGTAAAGTTTCAGGTTATTATGTATGGTGTATTCAATTATGTCTCTTCAGAAGGATTGCGCGGAGCACACACAGCTCAAGGAAACTAGGATGAAAAATTGCAGCAATGGAGCACATTGGATAATGATGAAAGTGAGTTTTGCAACTCATGGGTGAAGATGGGAGGGAGGGAATGGGAGATAATGAGGGAACAGATGACTCTGTACAAAGGAAATATACTCATTACTTGACTCATGCTAGTGTAATTCCACTGTACATCACCTCCATAATAATAATAAATTAATTTTTAAAAGAAAAGCCCTCTCAATAGCTGGGAATATGGCCTAGTGGTAGAGTGCTTGACCTGTATACATGAAGCCCTGGGTTCAATTCCTCAGCACCACACATAAAGAAAAGGCCAGAAGTGGCTCTGTGGCTCAAGTTGTCAAAGTGCTAGCCTTGAACAAAAAGAAGCCAGGGACAGTGCTCAGGCCCCGAGTCCCAAGCCCCAGGACTGAAAAAAAAAAAAAAAAAAAAAAAGCCCTCTCAAATAAAAAAACCGTTAAAAATAAAAAAAAGAATATCAGGAACATGAAGCAGGTTCTGTCCAAATCAAGTGAAGATGGTGAGATGCTGAGTATGTTCAAAATATGTCAAGTTCAAGTGTGAAAATGGAACATTAAAACTTTTGAGAAGGGAGAGTAATGAAGTCTGCATATGTGAACATGTGGAATATTCTTGTACTGCTAATTTATACTAATAAATTATGTGAGGGTAAAAGGAATTGGTATATTGATCTAAGTTACCAAATTTATGGGCCTAAAATGGTTTATAGTTATGTGAAGTCATTTTATTATCCTTTTTTCTTTCCTTTCTTTTCTTTACTGGTTCTGGGCTTGAAATCTGGGCTTAGGTACTATCCTTTAACTTTTTCTCTAAAGGCTGGAGCTCTATCACTTGAGCCACAGGTCAACTTTCTGAAATTTTGCTAGCTTATTGAATATACATACATCATGGGCTTTCCTACCTTGGCTGGCTTTGAACCACAATATTCAGGTATCAGCTTCTTGGGTAGCTAGAATTAAAGACATGAACCACTACTTCCTAGCCATTTGAAATCCTTTAATGACATGGTATCAATGGCTATTATTCCTTTTTCATTTCCTCTATTCCTGGGTTTTGTTTATTGGTGTCTCCTGTTTTTCTTTTTTTAGTTGTTTTTAATTTTGAGCTCAGGTTCTTGACAGGTGATCTATCAATTAAGCCTTGCCAACTCTTTTTAAATTTTATTTTTGGATAGGGTCTTGTTTTTTAGTCCAGGATTAGACTTGTTCTGAAATATTCATACCTATACCTGCTGCATAGCTGAAATTAGAGGCACACACTGACAAGCCTAGCTTATTTGTTGAGATGGTATCTCATTAACATTTTTGCTCTGTCTGACACTCTCAATTTCTGCCTTTTGAGTAGCTTGAATTACAGATGTGTGACACAACTTCTACCTACATCTTTTTTTCTTTTTTTTTTACACAATATATTGTTACTTTAAAAAAGACATAGAGAGGGATTACAACTACTTGCCTCAGGTAATGAGTACATTTCCTTCCTTATAGTGTCTTCTGTTCCCTCACTCTCTCCCAGTCCTCCCTCCCATCTCTACTCACAGGTTGTATAAGTTCACTTTTAACAGTGAACTCCACTGCTGTATTCCCTCAAGTTCTGTACACTCACTACACCCTCCCAAAGGTACATAGGTGGATATAGTATACATAATTTCTGATGTGGGTAAGTTATGGGTTTTCTGCTTAAAAATGCCAGCAAAATTGTTTTCAATATATGTTTTGATATACTACATTGTTTATGATTCTTAAAATTTCATCTTTATATTTAATAACTATGTTTTCTTACATATCTATTTTTTATGATTGGAACTTCTAATATTTTAATTATAGTTATATTTAGAATTACATGTTTAACTTCTGCTAGACTCTGGTGCCTCAGGTTCCTAATCTTATCTACCCAGGATATTGAGATCTGCAGACCACAGAATGAAGCCAGCTTGTGCAAGAAAATCTGTGATTTCCAATTACCCAATGAAAAGGAGGAGTGTAGGTATGTCTCAAGTTGTCAGCCTTAGGGGAAAAAGCTAAAGAACAGTGGTTAGGCCCTAAGTTCAAGCCTCAGTACTGGCACACACACACACACACACACACACACACACACACACACACACACACACACACTTAGATACTTATACTCCTGAGTCTGGTTCTTATTCTTGCTGTATCTTTTTACAGCATGTTTTAGCTTGCCACTTGCCATGCTTTTTTTTTTTTTTTTTTTTTTTTTTTTTTTTTTTTTTTTTTTTTTTTTGGCCAGTCCTGGGCCTTGGACTCAGAGCCTGAGCACTGTCCCTGGCTTCTTCCCGCTCAAGGCTAGCACTCTGCCACTTGAGCCACAGCGCCACTTCTGGCCGTTTTCTGTATATGTGGTGCTGGGGAATCGAACCTAGGGCCTCGTGTATCCGAGGCAGGCACTCTTGCCACTAGGCTATATCCCCAGCCCACTTGCCATGCTTTATCATGCTTGTTTAATCAGGTAAAAAGAACTGAGGTGTTAAGTCAGGAGTATGATGTTTTATAATAATCTGGCTAAAATGTGGACTGTGTTTAAGAAGACAGAATATATTAGTTATTTTCAGGATGTGCTTTTGTCTATTTCAGAAATTATCCTCCTTTTAAAAAATGTTTATTGTTAAGGGGTGAACTGGGGGTTTACAATTAAATAAGTAATGAGTATATTTCTGTTTAAACACTGTTATCACCTCCCTCATTTCTCTCACTTATCCCTACCTACTTCTCTCCTCCAAGTTGTGTACTTCATTTCCAACATAGTGTCAAATGACTATCAATTTTGCATTGGTTCATCCTTTGTCCTGTTGTTTCTGTGATTCCCTTTCTTATCCATAGATCAGATAAGCTTATATATAAGACAAAGGATACAGAAAATGGAACAGAGAAAAAGAAAAAGAACTGCTTACAGAAAAGATCCTCTTGTTTTCAGTTCCTGGAATTCATGTTGATATGCTTAATTATATATAGTTCTATGTATTCAGCAATTGGAATACTTAAATCCTTGTTAATAACATCATAGACATATCATTCTAGTTATTACAAATAAGGGGAAACATACAGTCTATATTTCTTTGGGCCTGGCTTACTTCACTTAGTATAATTTTTCCAGGTCTTTCCATTTCCTTACAAATGGAGCAATGTCATTCTTTCTAATGGAAACATAGAGCTCCATTGTGTCTATATACTATGTCTTTTACTGAGGGACATCTAGATTGGTTCCATATTTTAAGTATGATAAACAATGCTATAATGAGCATGATTGTGCTGGTAGCTCTAGTATGGTCTTGTTGGTGGTTAATTGGTTAAATGCCCAGAAGTGGGATTGCTGGATTATAGGGGAATTTTATGTTTAGCCTTTTGAGGAACCTCCACATTGCTTTCCAGAGTGGTTGAACAATTCTGCACTCCCACCAACAGTGCAGTAATGTTTCCATTTGGCCCCATCCCCACCAGCATCTCTTGTGAATAGATTTCTTGATAATGGCCATTTTAATTGGGGTAAGGTGGAATCTCAATGTTGTTTTGATTTGTACTTTTTTTTTGACACCCCATCTGAATTGCTTTTACTGTTCATTTTTACATTTTCTTTTAAAATTTTATTTATTTATTTATTTATTTATTTATTTATTTATTTATTGTCAAAGTGATGTGTAGAGAGGTTACAGTTATGGGCAGAGATGTTGAGCATTTCTTCCTATACCTATTGGCCATTCTTATTTCCTCTTCAGAGAAGTCTCTCTTCAAATTTTTAGCTCACTTGTTAATGGGGTGGCTGTTTCTTTGGGGATATTTTCCAGGGAGGGGAGATTTAATTTTTTTGCACTCTAAGTATATTTTAGATATGAGGCCCTTCTCTGTGGTATGGCTAATGAGGATCTTCTCACAATTTGCAGGCTTTTTATTTACCTTGCTACCTATGTCCTTTGCCATGCAGAAGCTTTGCAGTTTAATGCAATCCAATTTATTCAACTTTTCTTTGATTTCTTGTTATTCGGGTCTTTATCAAGGATGTATGAACCTGTGCCATGGAGTCTTAGTGTTTGCCCTATTTCTTCCTATAATATTTTCAGGGTATCTGCATTTACCTCAAGGTCTTTGATTCATTTGGAGTTGATTTTGGTACAGGGGGATATATAAGGGATTTTCAGTTTTCTATATGTGTTTAGCTAATTCTGCCAGCACCATTTGTTGACGAGGCTGTCTTTCTTCCATCATGGTTTTTCTTTTCTTTCCTTTTTTATATAGTTTTTTGGTTCTCTTATGAAAGATTAGGTGGCCATAAGTCTGTGGGTTCATTTCTGGGTTCATTTCCATTGGTAGTCAGGCCTGTTCTTGTTTCAGTACCAAGCTGTTTCTTTTTTTGTTTTGTTTTGTTTTTAATTACTGTGGAGTTTGAAGCTTGGAATTGCTATTCCTACAGCATTGATTTTTCTGCAAAGGATTGTTTTTGCTATTTGAGTTTTTTTCTTATTAAAATATAAAGTTGGGATATTAATGAGTATTGCACTGAATTTGTAGATAGCCTTTGGCAGTATTGCCATTTTCACAATGTAAAATCTTCTCAATCCAGGGGCAAGGAAGGTTTTTTTCCACTTACTTATATATGCCTTAATTTTCTTTTACATATTTTTTAAAGCTTTCTTTGTAGAGGTCCTTTACTTCTTTGGTTAACTTAATTCCTATGTTTCTCCCCGCCCCCAGAGGCTATTGCAAAAAGTTGCTTGGCTGATTTCAGCCTCTCCCTTCTCATTGTTGGCATACAGAAAAGGTATTGGTTTTTGTGGATTCATTTTATACCCTGCTACTTTGCCAAAGTTTTGGATCAGCTCAAGTAATTCAGAAATTGTCTTCTATGTATGCTTCCTCTCAGTGGGCATTTTTTTGTCTTATACATTTTGGTTTATAAACGGTACAGTTCCAAATTGTTCTTTATAATCTGTTGTATCTATTCAAAAATTAAGAAACATTCTGATCTATTTTCTATATTCTGGTATATGGTTTGTACCTGGGAATGTTGAAAGAATCTTAAGAGTACTGGATGATTATTTCCTGTTTCTATTTGCTAAATTTAACCTAAAAGTTTTAAAATTGATTAAAATAAATATTCGCAGCCCAGTAATCAACTACCTTTGCAAAGGAGAAACCATGTAATGATATACAGATATTCAACATGAGTGATAACCTTAACACTTAAATTGTTTACAAAATTTAGCCATCTGGTTGGGAAATACTTTGATCTTGATTATTTGGAAATTGCATTACAAATTATTTCATTGTGTTCATATGATATGTCATATTTTATGTTTACTGTAGTGTTATATGCTGTGAAGAATTCTAAGTGACAGCAATCCAAATTTAATTACATATGGTTAAAGTAATATAAAGGAGGATAACAATCTGATGAGAAGAGTGGTATTGAGGGCTCTAAAATACTTGAGTTTAGGAAAGCAGCATTTAGTAACAAGTGGGACTTCCAGAAGGAGCTGGACTCAGTGTATCCAGTGGAATCCTACTTTCCCCGAGCTCTGCATTAGTGAAATGAGGAAGATGGCACCTATGGTATTTGCTAAACTTCCATAGGACAAAGGATGAATAGTGGGCTTAACTCCTTTCTCATACACTTGCTTTTTAACGTTTCTCCTCTCCTGAAGCATAATGACTGTGATTGAGGCGGTTTGGGTGACATTCCACATTCAACTGTGTGGAATGTTGGGAGATAGGCTCCAGCTTCTGTTTAAAGAAGGCAGTATCAATTGTGGAAAAAATTATTTGAAAAGAAATATTATCTTGATATGATCAATGTAAACTGTAGCACTTGAAGAGAACTAAATTATTTAATATTTGGATGGCTGATAACATTTTTTCTCTCTTGCAGTCATTGTAAAGCCACACTTAATTTGAAAACTACATTGCATGAAAATTTTTGCATAACTTTGAATTTTGGAAATAAAAGGTGTTACATTATTTGTTTTCTAACACTATCAGTAACAAAATAAAAAGGCTAACCTAGGTGTTATTTAATAGCATGTAAATTGTTGAAACGACATAATTGTATTTTTGTAAATGAATTGAAATCAGGTTAAGTGACAAGACAGGCAGTGTTTGGTAGGTAAATGTAGATACTAAAGTCTTGTTTTAAAATAATCCACATGTTATTTAAAGATAAAGGTTAAATTTATAGTTTATAAGACATACATAAGTGACAATTTTAAACATCTTAGTGAGGGACATCCTGTAAGGTGTAAATGGGGCTGAGTATTTTCACTGCTTTGCTGTTTAAGATGCTAGTAAATAAATGTCTAGTAAGTCATTCGCACTTCTAGGACACTGAGTTAGAATGGAAAATTTGTAACTGGATTGTGATTTAAAGAGCATTTTTTGATTTTTAGAGAATGTGTCTATTTTTACCAATTACTTGTCATCATCTGTGATAAAAGGGTGAAAATAGAGCAAGAGAAAGTGAAGATTTCAAAGAGAGTTTTATAGACCTAGGAGACCTTGCATAATTGAAATTTTTGGTTAGAAGGCAATGATCTGAAATTGATCTTTCTGGTTATAAAATTGGCTACCACTTAAATACCTGAATAAATTTTGGGTCTTGGAGAACGAAAGTTTGGTTCCTGAATTTTCATATCTCCCCATATGCAGAAACGTCTACTCATGAATTCTTAATATATGCTTTATTATATGATCTGCTAAACAATTGTGACATTGAGATAGCATGGTTACAATATGAATTGCTTTGATGGGATTTAAAATGCTTAGAGAAATTGAAACTTACAATGTGGATATTACATTTGTGGCTTAGATCCAAATGTCTAGGCGGTGGTCATTATTAAGTCATAACATCATATTAAAGTAGTGGACGTAAGAAAAGAAAGAAAAGAGGGATTGACGGAGAAGAGGAATGTTCTGTTCCTATTTCCCTCCATTCAGAACTTAGGAAATCCATTTTATTTATTTATAGCACACACCACCAGCATTCTTTTCGTTAAATCTTTTAACATTGATGGATTTTTTTTCCATTACAGGGACTATATTAGATAAACATAGAGTGGAATAAAATTTATAGAACTAGTAGAAACTAATCACTTCCTTCTACTTCCCAAGGATCAGGTACTTTGTCTTTTTCCTTCCAAATAATTGGTAAAGATCATATATAAACAAAACTTACTATAAAGTGATTAAAATTTCAAGACTATGGGATATCTGTATTTAAAAATGTAGAAAACAAATGGTTAAGCCCACAGATTGGGAGACAATCTTTACTGGCCATACGAGGAACAAAGACCTCATATCTAAAATATACTTAGAACTCAAAAAGTTAAATTCCTCCAAAATAAATCCTCAAAGAACCAACTGCTCCCTCAACAAATGGGCTAACAATATAAAAAGAGACTTCCCTGAAGAGGAAGTGAGAATGGCCAAGAGACACAACAAGAAGTGCTCTACATCACTAGCCATAAAGGAAATTCAAATCAAAACAACACTGATATTCGACTTCACCCAGTAAGAATGTCCATTATCAAGAAAACTCATAGACTCAAACACACTGATAGTTGGAGACTTTAACACTCCACTATCACCTCTGGACAGATTAACACGCCCAAAACTGAGCAAAGAAACCACAGAACTAAACAACTGCTCAGACCAACTAGACTTAATCAACATCTACTGAATATTCCATCCAGCAACAACAGAATACACATTCTTTTCAGCAGCACATGGAACATTCTCCAAAATAGATCATATCTTAGGGCATAAAGCAAATCAGTACAATTTCAGAAGTATCGAAATCATTCCCTGCAGTCTCTTAGAACACAATGGAATAAAATTAGAGTTCAACTCAAATATCCACCACAGAAAATCCTGCAAATCATGAAGACTAAACAACACATTGCTCAACCACCAGTGGGTCATTGAAGAAACAAGAACAGAAAATCAAATGTTTATGGAATTAAACCAAGATGAGCACACAAAGGACCAGCTCCTTTGGGACAAAGCAAAGGCAGTACTCAGAGGAAAATTTGTATCTCAGAGTGCCTACATCAACAATTTGGAGAAACAGCAACTCAACAACTTAAGGAAGCACCTTAATCTCCTTGAAAGAGAACAACAAGCCAAACCCCAAGCCATAGATGGAAGCAAATAATTAAATTCAAATCAGAAATAAATGACTTAGAGTTAAAAAAAATAAAAAAAATCAACAAAATGAAGAGTTGGTTCTTTGAAAAAATTAACAAGATAGACAGACACCTAACAAACCTGACTAAAAAACGAAGGCAGCACACCCAAATAAACAAGATTAGAGATGAAACAGGTAACATGACCACAAAAACAACCAAAATTCAGAACACAACAGGGGACTATTTTGCAAAACTTTATGCAAACAAATTTGAGAACCTAGAAGAATAGGACGATTTCCTAGAAAAAATTCATATCCTCAATCTCAACCATGAAGATTTAAACCTTCTAAACAGACCCATATCCAGCATTGAAATGGAAATGATAATCAGAGATCTCCAGTCCAAGAAAAGCCCAGGACCAGATGGATTCACTACAGAATTCTACAAGGCCTTCAAAACAGAACTCACACCAATATTTCTCAAACTCTTCAACAAAATTGAAAGAGAAAGTCCACTTCCAAACACATTCTATGAAGCCAGCATAAACCTCATCCCAAAACCAGTCAGGGACTCATCACGGAAAGAGAACTATAGACTGATTTCCCTGATGAACATCAATGCAAAAATGCTCAACAAAATTCTGGCCAATCGACTTCAACAGATCATAAAAAAAAAAAAAATCATACACCGGGCTGGGGATATGGCCTAGTAGTAAGAGCACCTGCCTCTTATACATGAAGCCCTCGGTTCGATTCCCCAGCACCACATATACAGAAAATTGCCAGAAGTGGCACTGTGGCTCAAGTGGCAGAGTGCTATCCTTGAGCAAAAAGAAGCCAGGGACAGTGCTCAGGCCCTGAGTCCAAGGCTCAGGACTGGCAAAAAAAAAAAAAAAAATTCATACACCATGATCAAACGGGATTCATCCCAGGGAGGCAAAGTTGGTTCAATATATGCAAGTCTATTAATGTAATCCAACACATCAACTGGAGCAAGGTAAAGAATCACATGGTTATATCTCTAGATGGATAATTGGCATTTGAGAAAATCCAGCACCCATTCATTTATGCTAAAAGCCCTGGAAAAACTGGGATTCCAGGGAACATTCCTGAATATAATCAAGGCAGTCTATGACAAACCAACAGCAAACATAACTCTAAATGGTGAAACGCTAAAGCCATTCCCCTTAAAATCAGGAGCAAGACAGGGTTATATGCTTTTGCCTATCCTCTTCAACATAGTGCTAGAATTTCTAACCAGAGCAATTAGGCAAGAAGAAAACATAAAAGGGATTCAAATAGGAAGAGATGAAGTTAAACTTTCTCTCTTTGCAGATGACATAATCCTATACCTAAAGAACTCCATAGACTCTTCTCCCAAGCTACTAGAGCTGATCCAAAACTTTGGCAAAGTAGCAGGATATAAAATAAAACCTCAAAAATCAATGGCCTTTCTATATGCCAATGACCCAAAGACTGAGGCCAAAATCAAGAAAGCAACTCCTTTTGCAATAGCCTCAAAAAACATAAAATATCCAGGAATAAACTTAAGCAAAGAAGTGAAAGATCTCTATGACAAGAACTTTAAAAACATGAAAAACAAAATTAAGGCAGAACTAAGGAAATGGAAAAACCTCCCATGCTCCTGGATTGGGAGGATTAATATAGTTAAAATGGCAATATTAGCAAAGGCTATCTACAAATTCAACGGAATACCCATTAATATTCCAAACCATTTTTTAATGAAATAGAAGAAGCAATCCAGAAATTCATATGGGATAATAAAAGACCCCAAATAGCTAAAACAATCCTAATCAGAAAGCACAGTGCTGGAGGAATTCCAATACCAAACTTTAAGCCCTATTACAAAGCTATAGTAATAAAAACAGCATGATATTGGCACAGGAATAGGCCTGAAGAACAATGGAACAGAACTAAGATCCAGAAATGAACCCGCAGAACTTTGCCTACTTAATATTTGATAAAGGAGCTAAAATATGATAGAAGAAAGATAGCCTATGTACTCTATGTCATTGGCCATAAAAGAAATGTAAATCAAAACAACACTGAGATTCCACCTCACCCCAGTAAGAATGTCCTAGATCAAGAAAACTAAAAATAATAAATGTTGGAGGGGATGTGGCCAAAAGGGAACCCTACTTCATTGTTGGTGGGAATGTAAACTGGTTCAGCCACTCTGGAAAGCAGTATGGAGATTCCTCAAAAGGCTCAACATAGAGCTCCCCTATGACCCAGCTGCCCCACTTTTTGGCATCTACCAAAAAGACCACAAACAAGAACACACTAAAGCCACTAGTACAACAATGTTCATCTCAGCACAATTTGTCATAGCTAAAATATGGAACCAACCCAAATGCCCCTCAGCAGATGAATGGATCAGGAAAATGTGGTACATATACACAATGGAATTTTATGCCTCTTTCAGAAAGAATGACATTGCCCCATTCATAAGGAAATGGAAGAACTTGGAAAAAATTATACTAAGTGAAACAAGCCAGCCCCAAACAAACATGGACTCTATGGTTTCCCTCATAGGGAATAAATTGGTACAGGTTTAGGCTAGTCACAGTAGAGGATTACAAGAGCCTAAAAGCTATGCCCCTATGAACACATAAGATGATGCTATGTGAAATGAACTCCATGTTATGGAAACGAGTCTTATATTCCTGTTGTGATTACTTTCCACATGCCATGTGAAACCATAGCTTCTTTTGTTGATGATCCTTTTGTATCCCCTTCCTGTGGTTCTACCCGGGCTGTCACTGTATCTCATCTGAGTACACTGGATACTGTATATACTGGTATTAGAACTAGGGATGTGAAAGGGAATATCAAAATCGAGAGACCAATGATAAAAGACAAAGGACTCCTAAAGCAATACTTGCAAAACCATTTTGTGTAAACCAACTGAACAACTCATGGGGGGAGAGGGGAAGAGGGTTGGGAGAAAGGAAATGAGGGAGTAGGTAACAAACAGTCCAAGAAATGTACCTAAGGCCTAACATATGAAACTGTAACCTCTCTGTACATCACTTTGACAATAAATAAGTATAAAAATTTTTTCTAAAAAGGGAACTAATAACAAGAAATGCTAGAGGGTATGTGGACAAAAGGGAATCCTACTACACGGTTGGTGGGAATGTTTATTTTTTCAACCACTCTGGAAAGAAGTATGGAGGTTCCTCAAAAGGCTAAACATACAGCTCCCCCTATGACCCAGAGCCCCACTTTTGGGCATCTACCCAAAAGTTTACAAGCAAGGCCACACTAAAGCCACCAACAAAACAATGTTCATGACAGCATGATTTGTCATCTCTAAAATATGGAACCAATCCAGATGCCCCTCAGTTGACGAATGGATTAGGAAAATGTGGTACATATACATAATGGAATTTTATGCCTCTATCAGAAAGAATGACATTGCCCCATTCATAAGTAAATGGAAGGATTTGGAAAAACTCATACTAAGTGAAGTGAGCCACACCCAAAGAAACTCTATGGTTTCTCTAATTGGGAATAATTAGCATACATCTAGGACAGTCCTAGCAGAAGATCACAATAGCTCAATAGCTATGTCCAGATGAACACATAAGATTATGGTAAGTGAAATAAATGCCAAATTATCGAAACAACCGGTATATCATTGCTGTTATTTTCAACCTACCATGTGAAATTTACTTTTTCTTTTGTATTTCATTACCATGGTTTTATCCCTGATATCGGTGTAAGTCATACATTGATATTGAATATAGGTGTATTGGAACTAGGGAAGAGAAAGGGAATGCCAAAATTGAGAGACAAAGGATAAAAAGACAAACCAAGGCAACAGCAATACTTACAAAACTATATGGTGGCAACTCTTTCATTTAGTCCTTCCAGATCAATGCTTACTGTTCAGTGTGCTCTGCTGTGCCCAGGTTGCTAACCCCAGTTTACTTTCTTATTTATTTTTCTGGTGGTTGCTGTTGAGTAACTTTAGTTGGAGGTTGAGGAAGAATTGGCTTCTCAATAGTATGCTGCCTAATCCAGTTTATCTCAATGTCTTGTTGACTTTATTATTCTTTCAGGTAATTGAAAGAAAATATAACAAGTGGACACTGTTAAAACCAGCTGAAGAATATATCTCTCTCTGTTAGGATTTGTCAAGGTATCTTGGATTGTACTTTTGTTGAGGGATGACTGTAAATAGTTGAAGAATGTTGATAAAAATCAAAGGATTTTGTATGGAATCCTTGTGATGTTAGAAGGTTTCTGTTTGTGAAATGTATGTATTAAAAATAATAAAAATTCAGAAATCAAAAAAAAAACCTCAGGGCTGGGGATATAGCCTAGTGGCAAGAGTGCCTGCCTCGGATACACGAGGCCCTAGGTTCGATTCCCCAGCACCACATACACAGAAAACGGCCAGAAGCGGCGCTGTGGCTCAAGTGGCAGAGTGCTAGCCTTGAGCAGGAAGAAGCCAGGGACAGTGCTCAGGCCCTGAGTCCAAGGCCCAGGACTGGCCAAAAAAAAAACAACAACAAAAAAACCCTCAAAAACTATATGGTGTAAACCAACTATACAACTCATGGGGGGGAGAGGAAGATGAGGAGGGGGCAGGCAGGGGAAAATAAGGGTGGAGGTAACAAGCTGGATAAGAAATGTACTCATTTCCTTACATATGAAACTGTAGCCCCTCTGTACATCACTTTGACAATAAAGAAATTAAAAAACCCAAATGTTTCATGAAGCTTTTTCAAGTATTAATTGGTGATTTATTTTATATTCAGAATATTGAACATATTTAGGAAATAATCTGTCCCATAGAAATGCTCCTTTATAGTCAGTGGGATAGTAGAAGATATGGGGAGACATCAAAAGCAACACTTGCAAAACCATTTGGTGTAAACCAACTGAACAACTCGGGGGTGGGGGTGGGGGGAGGAAAAGGGGAGGGGGAGGGGGGAATGAGGAAGGAGGTAACAAACAGTACAAGAAATGTACCCAAGACCTAACATATGAAACTGTAACCTCTTTGTACATCAGTTTGACAATAAGAGAACAAAGAAAAGAAAAAAATGTATAAAAAATAAAATGGAAAAAAGTTTCATTTATAGTAGATGAATAACTTTTGCAGTTCTAATATACATAATTGCTACTGTAGCAAAGATGGTTATATTGTGAATTTGCTACTAGTATGAATTTTAAATATTTTCACTTAAAACAATGAAACTGAACTCTGACATAATGGCATTGCCACATTTTGGACAATAGTAATCAATGCACAATGGAACTATGGAATTAAATTTTATACAGTATAGATATACAATTATTTTGTCTATTTTTTGTTGGTACTATGGCTCGAACTCAGGGCTAGGGCAATGTCCCTGAGCTGTTTTGCTCAAGGCTAGCACTCTACCCATATTTTAAGTATCAGCTTATACCCCAATAAACCTGGAAATGTAATTTAAAAATAAAATTGCATATGGGAACTATACAAATATATTAGTCTGAAATTATTTTCAAACATTGTTGATAAACATGTTTGACATCATAGACTTGAAATGAGAACAAAAGAACTTAGTGATTTCATAGATCAAAGAAAAAGTCTATGCCTAAAGTCCTCTCATTAAATACTTTGCTGTCAATAATTTACATGTGACCAACATGTAAACTTCTTTGTAAGACACAGACAAATGCCCTCTGCCATTTTTATTGTGCACTTCCCACTACTTTATCAGCAAGCTTGTTAAGATAGCAAAACCCGAAATTCTGCTATGTATTTGATGCCATAGTATAGGTCTTGAAGATGTATTTCTAGAAGCAATGAAAGTTGACAGAGGGGTTGTATATGACTAAAAAAAATAATTTAGACATCCTAAATGATCTGGGTGTTCAGACAGGAAGATTTTTGGTTTGAAATCTATTGTATATGAGTATGCCAATTCTTGAATGCTTTTTAGTGTCCTCCTGAAATAATTTTTTCCAACTTATCACATTAAACCAAGCACATTTTGTCATTTTGTTAAGGTGAATGTAATGCTGTCATAGGTATTGCTTTTACTACACCTTCCCAATCTATGACTTTTGGTTGAAAACTTATGGTCATTGTCATTATGTGTTAAAATTGAAAGGTATATAATAAGCACTTGCTTTTTAAAATTAAATATGTTTTCCCATTCCTTTATTCATGTGGTCGGATTTGTTTTTTCCACCCTTTTTGTTTTTCAATGGATCTCTTTTGGGCACAGGATAATTTTTTAGTAACTTCTTGAAGGCTGGTTGTAAAATATGGATACAAGGTCTAAGTAATACCATCTTGGCATTTCAATAGGCAATGGAGACTTTTCACCCAGTTTGTAGAGGTGAAATAAGTCATTTTTGAATTACATACGTGTCCTGTGGTTTAGCTCCAAGAAAGTCTTGTTCCAGGGAATTCTTGCCTTTAGCCCAGGCTTGTTCCACCCAGCTTGTTTTGCTTTATAAACAGGATTTTGATAGCTTTAGTTTCTCATAACTATTATGTAATTTTTGCCTTTATAACTTTGTATAAACTGCATTTGAGGCTGTGAGTTCACTTGTCATCACTGGCTTTGACTTCCCAAAATATGGTTTTTCTGTACTTCACTGATTGAATTCCCATTGAATATTTCCAGCTCATAAATTGTTTTAGTTTTTGTTTACTATGGAAAGTTTTTATGTTTCCCTCAGTAGTGACCAGTAATTTATGCTTGGTTGGAGTATTCCGGATTGGCAGTGGCTAATTTTTAGTGCTAGGAAAACATTAGTCCAAGCTCTCTTTATTTTGAAGGATTCTTTTGAGAAAATTACTGCTATTCAGATGGGTGTTCCATTGTAAATGATTGGCAACTATTCTCTTGCAGCCTTGAAATTTTATCTTTCCTTTCAGCTGTACTTTTTTTTTTTTTTTGTCAGTCTTAACGCATGAACTCTGGGCCTAGGCACAGTCCCTGAGTTCTTCAGTTCAAGGCCAGCACTTTACCACTTGGGCCATAGAGCCACTTCCGATTTTCTGCTAGTTCACTGGAGATAAGAATCTCATAAATTTTCCTACCTGGGCTGCCTTTGAACTGTGTTCCTCCCATCTCCACCTCTTGAGTAGCTAGGATTACAGTTAAGAATCATTAACACCTTGCTGCTGTAATTTTTTATCTCAAATATTTTAGTGTGATTACTATTGTTTTAGAATGTCTGCCTCATTTTTGCTATTTTTATGTCCCCATCCACTTACTTATTTTTCACTGTTTATATGTATTTTCTTTCAGCTCATTGAGTTGTTTATCTAGATTTACTTTTAATTCATTAATTGAGTTACTTGGATGCCATTTACCTTTTATTCAAATTCTTCTTGAATTCATTTAGCTCAATTTTCTGATTTCATTGAGATATTTACATATGTCCTCTTTAATCTCATTGATAATTCTTATCATCATTTCTTTGAGCTCACTATTTGAGATTTCGTTTATTTCATTGTCTTTCTGATCCTTTGGTGTATGATTGTTGATATTTTGAGGGTCACTTTGTCTACCATCTTCACATTTCTTACACATTTAAAATGATATGTTTTCTCATTTTAAATCTAATTGCAATATGTTTTTTGTATAAAGTTTTCTGTTGGAATTTTCTCTAAATTCTGACATGAATTGTTATTATCTAGGCTGACATCCCATGCCTTCTTATTGGCATTTGAATAATACTCAGAGTTAACGAATTCCCTAAATCAATACTAAGGTAGACAGTTGGAAGAAAATAAAATCTTATTGGGAGCATTATATATACAATCAATCACATACATGCAGGAGACATGTTCTTATATGGTGAAGTAATGGGCAGAAGGATAAAACTTACTTACATAGTAATATAAAATTTATCATTAAAATAAGAAAATGAAAAGAATGAAGGAGGAAGGGAGACAAGGAAAATAATGTGAAACTGCAAGCATTAAATACTAGTAGATATAAATATTAGTTGTGTGGGAGAGTGGATTATCAAGAATTACAAAGAAATAAAAAATATAAAACATTAATGTGCTAGTAGAATAGTTTACAAATGAGAGAATGAAGTGAAAGAAGAGAAAAGTTATATTTTTTAAGAAGGAAAACAGTTTAAAGAAATCTAGAGCCTGAGTGGAGCAAATTCACAAGGCAGTAAGGAATGATGTGCATGATACTTCTGTCTGCCTATTTGTGATACTTAAAAGATCTATATGATCTGATATTATTTAAATTTCTGTAGTTGCCATCTGTCTTTTTGCTGTGGTATTCAGACACCTTTTACCCACCTCTTGTTGTAGCCATGTGTCTCTGATTGTACTAATGGGTTGTAGTGACACTGGAAAGTAGTTTGTTTCAGCTGTCTCCCAACTGTGTCTACTGTTGCTTTTACAATGTTGTTGCTATCATCATCTGTACTTTTCAGGTTTTTAAACTGCAGATTGATAATCATAATTCTATATATTTATGAGGCACATAATGATGTTACAGTTTAGAAAGTATAGAATAATTAAGTGAAGGAAACTACCATGTCTGTCATGTGAACTATGATTTTTATGAGGACATTAGAAATTTATAATTAGTGATGATGGAGGTATAACTTACGGTATTATTTACTGTATTGACCATGATGTTGGTTGACATTACCATCTTCACTCCACCTTGACTTTCCTGAATTAAATAAATAAGGCATTTAATTGCTAATAGAATTATGATAATGAGAATCATAATTATCTAAAGATTCACAATACAATTCCATTCAGGACAGATTTTCAAGTAGGCTGTGAATTCTGGTTGTAAGCCAGAAACATAATCAATCATCTCTTTGGACTTCCACAAGTCTGATAACTTTTCAGAACCTAAGAAATTTATAAAATACAGAAGAGCACATTCCATGTGGGCAATATCAAAAGTTGGTTTAATGGAAGGTCTGCTGTGGAGATAACTAAAGCAGTGACAGTGAAATTATCATAAGAGAACAGGTAATCATACTAATATAGTACTATAGTTAGGTAAAATTTATGAAATCATGCTTCTAGTAGAATAAAAAGATCTGCTACTGAAGTTTCACCCAATTATGGAGTCAAATGTTCTTTTATGTCCATGGAGAGTTTCATCCCGCATCTTTGTCTCCTCCTTTCTGTCAGTAGATGTTCCACATTTGAACCTGAGTATGGAAAAATACTTTTTTAAAAACAACTAAAAGCCCTAAGAGAGATTTTATCTTATTCTATTTCCCAGAGCCTTGTCACAAAAAACTAGGCAGTTTTTAATTTTAAAACACTACTTATTTTGTTTGTTTGTTTGGATGTTTTTCCAATGTAAAAACAAGACAACCATTTAACTTATCTGTAATGAAATTATTGTCAGGAATTTGAATGGGCT
This sequence comes from Perognathus longimembris pacificus, assembly GCF_023159225.1. Taxonomy (NCBI): domain Eukaryota; kingdom Metazoa; phylum Chordata; class Mammalia; order Rodentia; family Heteromyidae; genus Perognathus; species Perognathus longimembris. The sequence goes on from NC_063176.1 coordinate 39,381,696, forward strand.
AATGATCACATGAAAAGAAATTAAAAAGCAAAGCACAGATAGAAAATCTAAAGTATATTCTGAGACCACTTTCTTACCACATATCTAATCTCCTTTCATCTTTTTGCCTCTAGCTGCACAATTTTAAGGGAGAGCTTTTGTTCATAAACAGCTATTACTAAATTAAAAAAATCATTTCCCATTTCTGCTGGAGGGGTAAATAAGCCAATATTTTTAAATAAAACAATGAGAGGGGATGGTAGGCATTATAATTAAAATATATGTACATTTTATGTATTCATGTAAAGGCTTTTGAGAGCATTATGGTAAATTGCAAATCTAAAAAGCTATTAGAATATTACATATAAAAAGTGTAAGTAAGTATGCAAAAGCATCAAGTGAATATTTAAATTCAATAGGTCAGGGTAGTTCTCAAATTTAGATTTTTAAACAATGATTGCATTTTATGCTTCTCTAGCAAATTCTGCCTTCTAAATCTCAAGAATGATGAAAATTTGAGTCATTCTTTTTAGTTATTTTTAAAATCAGTTCACACATAGTCATGCATTCCTGTGCCCAGCTTACTTCTTGAGATATGATCTCATAATCTCTCTTGCTCAGGTGAGCTAGAAAAATCAGCTAGAAATGTGAATTTTGTTAAGGTGTCAATTACCATGGTGTCAATTACCATGCTTAACATTAATTTTTCACTAAAAATTAAAAAAAATATTTTCTTCCTGGGCACTGTTAGCTCTCATCTGTAATTGTAGCTATTCAGGAGGCTAAGAGTTGAGGACCATGGCTTATAGTACACCCAAGTAGAAATGTGAATAAGACTTATATCTCCGATTAATCACCAAACAGTTTGAATCTGAGGTCAAGTTGTAAAGCACTAGCCTTGAGTAAAAAAAGAAAAGCAAGCGTGCAAGGCACTGAGTTCAATCTCCAATATAGGAACACACAATAGTACTGTCATTTAGTACATGGCTGATAATATCTATGATACTCATTTTTTGTGTGCAATAGGCATTACTTTATATATATTGATAGTGTTGGATAGATCCGTATCATAAAGTGATTATTATGACTTCCAGTATGATGTATTTTTAGATTAGCTTCTTAATGGTAACACTTTTGATATTTTGGGTTGGATAATTCTTTCTTGTAGAAAATGTTCTGTGAATTGTGGAATGTGTAACCACATTCCTTCCTAATTCCTGCTCCCTCACTTCCCCCAAGCTTGATATCCAGAACTGTCTGAAGACAGCACCAAGTTAGCTTGCCAGGAAGGGGTTCCTTCCCACCCCTTCCCCTCAGACATGCTTTAAAGCTACTGCTCAAGACTGAGCTCTCCAGGTAGGAAAGCTGCCTTCCCTCCACCCCTTCTGATACTCCAACTTCTTTCATAGTAGTTGACAACATTATCGGAGATCATAGAAAATATACTGTAAAACAAAGCTGGAGTTTTTACTGTGTGCAGAGCAGAGAAAGTTTTCTCTTTATTTGTAATTCTTCCTAATTTATCTTGCTATGTTAGAATCAATCATTGTTAAAACTTCAAAAATACATATAACAATAATAACAACAACAGGAAAAAAAACCCTAAGGATATCCCTTTGGAATTAGAATTGCCATAGAAGTTTAGCAAACATTTGCAGAGCCAAATAACTAATTAAAACATCATGAAGAAACCTAGGGTGTCATTTCACCTGTTAAATTTGATAAATAATATTGTATAAAAGTAGTACTTTTTCATGGTTTTAAACAATGACCTCTATTGGAAAAAGTATTCAAACATAGAACCTCCCTATTTTTTCTTTTTATTACTTTTTTATGAACTCAGAAGTGAATTATATGTTTAACACTCAATGTAATGAATTGCATTATTTTCAAATAACTGTAACAGGGAAAAGCCTGTTACAATTGTTTACGACTGTACTAGTTTCCTATTTTTCATTCAAACATTCTCCATCAGGGACTCTCTTTCACGACATATCTTTCTCCATTTTGAATGGTGTAAGTTTTTCAAATGTACAGCCACTTTGATTGCATTATATGAAAATAAAATGGTAAATCCATAGAAAATTAGGGGCAGGAGAGAGCTGGTCTCCTGACTTATGAGTTATGCATAACATCTAACAGAAAGATCTATAAGACAACTTCTCGGAATAGAATTTCATTACTTTCTTTATATTTACGATACAATAATTTCATCAGATTTATCAGCAAAATGAGCTTTAATGTCTGCAAGATATTTAAGAACCAATCTCAGCTTTCCCACATTAGAAGATCAATATATTTGTTTCCTATTTTTAAAACCTAGGGTGTTATTCCTTCATTAAAACGATGGTTCAGATGACATGCAAATATTTGAATAAGAAATATTTATAAAAAATATGAACTAAAACCCATTCTAGATATAAGGCTTCTTTCAGGTGATGAGGGTTGAATATCATAAATTTTAAATGTTATAAATATCATAAAACTATAATAGATATTATAAATATGGAAATAGCATAATGAAACCCAGAAAAAATATTTAAAAACTGGGAGCTGGAAAGAAAGAGTATTATATATAGGATGTATAAACAAAGAATATGATATGCCTATTTTAGATATCAAATGAAACCACTTTTTACTATTAATTTCTGCTAGTAAAATAAACAAAATGTTACACTTTATATCTTTTGAATCTTTAGTAAAAGCAAAATCAAACCAACATTTGTAGATAAAGCCTGGGCTTAGTGTATGATTATGAATACATCTTGTCAGATGATTTTCAGTATGCTTTAATAAGAAATATTTTTGCACTGCCTAAAACATACTTCTTCTTAAATACGAATTCTGGCTTTTAGGTGGCAATAAGATTCATTCCCACTTTTATTTGCGGGTTGGTAGCTTATCACAAGGCCTCTGGAATTTTATTACCTGGCTTTAAATTTCTCACAGTCTACAGAATATAAGTTTTATGAAATTGTGTGATTACCTGCTTTGTTTAACAGTGTGTCACAAGAGCCTAGAACAGAGGCTGACATTTAACAAGAATGAAACAATGTTATTCTGCAAAAGAGAATTATGACATCTTTAACTTGTATATTTGCTTGCTATCAACATTTTATCCAATGAGAACAATGTGGCTATAGATGACAAATAAGGATTATCATTCAATTATGAAAGTTAGATTCAGATTTTGCAATAGGCATCAATAAAGTTTCAAAGATAAATCAGAACAGGACTGCATTTTGTGACCACATTTTGAGGTGTTTCTCAACTCCTAAAGGCTGCCTGCATTGCTTGGAGCCTAGCCATCTCCATCTTCAAAGCTAATTGTGGTTAGTTTACTGCTCATTTACATCTTCCTTCATGGGTACCTGTTTTTTATATTATTCTCTAGCATCTTCCTTTTTGTAAACATTTATGTGCTTGTTTTAGGCCACCTAGATAATCTTATTTAAATGCAGGGTATAAACCAGTTTCAACCAATATGCTGCCTTAGTTTAACCTCACCATCAATGCGCCATATTTGTAGGTTCTGGGGGTTAAGATGTGAGCTCTTTCAGGTAGTAATTATTCTGTCAATCACAATTTCCACTCCATTGTAGCATATTTAATCACACTGAGCTAGTTTCCATATCTATAGATGTAGATTACCTCTAGTTGCAATGTTTTATTGGATTAGTAAGTCTGAAACATTTTTACTAGTTGTCTAGAACATTGCTGGTATGTCACAAAATGTAATTCCACCTATAAGTGTGTCCTTTGGTACCTAGTTTTTTATTCTGAATTTTAATTTACTTCCATCAATTCTTCTTAAATGATGATGCATTAATAACATCTACTTAAGGTTCTTTGAACAATTAATGACATTTAGGTTTTGATAAAAGAGAAGGGAAATGTTACTTTAGGAATTTATTTCTAAAAGCAAGCTTTTGCTTTATACACTAGGGAAAAAAACATTTGAAGATATTGTAGAAAAGATGAACATAGATTTTAGGGTAAATGAATAATGAAACCATAGTTGTAAGATCATCTATCATTTATCTATGTGTATCAAATATTGTCTTATCTATATATATATATATCGTAAGTACATAAAATAGATTTGAAATCTTTTGAGACCCTCCTTTGAATTCATCCTAAACAATTGGTCTAAAGAGGCTCTGAAGGAACTCACTAGGTTCATAGGGGCATGACTCAAGTCAGTGCCAAGAACCATGCTCCTTATTTCTGAATGAGAGTTTAGAAAATGGACTACATCTCTGGACTCAGTTAAAATCAACTGAACTATTTCCTCATCTTAGTTAAAAAGAGAGATGCAAGAATGACAATGTTTGTTAATGTAAATAAAGACTATGTGCCTATTGTGTAACAAAGGGAAAACCCTGCAAACCATAGCCACTTCCTCAGGATTCAAGTATGCAATTTAATGAGTATTTAATTCTTAGTAATATTTGAAATTCAATTTTGATTTTAATTCTTATTGTTTCAAGTGTATTTTGTGGCTTTATGCATTCTGTGACATTCTTATAAAATAAGGATGAAGAACTCTAGCTGTTTAACTTCATTTCCCCTGAAAGAAGAAAATTATTTCAAATAGACTTTTACTATATTTACATAATAGAATATGATTATCCAAACAGAATCCCACTGCTTGGCAAATAAAGAAAAAATTGCTTTTGAAAGTACAAAATCTATTGTTTTTCATTTTAAAAATCTAGCTATTTATTTTAAAATAAAGTCTAATGTTTGTTTGTTTGTAATGAGAGAGAATACTTGGAACAGTACAACTTGTGTGAATTTAGAGCATTTTTTTATCTAAGGTCTCTTGGTTTTCACTTCTTTTTTTTTTTTTTTTTGCCTTGGACTCAGGGCCTGAGCACTGTCCCTGGCTTCTTCCCGCTCAAGGATAGCACTCTGCCGCTTGAGCCACAGCACCGCTTCTGGCCGTTTTCTGTATATGGTGCTGGGGAATCGAACCTAGGGCCTCGTCTATCCGAGGCAGGCACTCTTGCCACTAGGCCATATCCCCAGCCCAAGGTTTTCACTTCTTAAGTGGGTATACATCATCTGTTTTCTTACATTGTCACTCCAAAGATCAAAGAAATGAGAGAGGATAACATTTTTGAGCTAAGCTTTTAAAGTCAGGAAGAATATTATGAAGTTTTATTTTATTATAGTTATATTTACCAGAACAATAAAGGAATTTGCTCTTTAAAATGTATTGTTTGTTATATTTGATTAAGATAAATTTAAGCACGATGTAGGTAGAAATAGTTGAGAACAAACAGAAAATAAAAATGATAAGTAAAAGTTGACTTTCAGACAACATCCTGCTACAATTTTTTTTTCTACTAAAATGATTAATAATATTATGATGATGGCTACCAACAACACGAGAAATCAGAAGAAAAAAAAAGTTGGCTTTTATTTTTCTTTTGACAGTACTGAGTTTTCACTCAGGACTTACAATTGTTGGCAGGCTTTGCGCTACTTGCACTTTACTCCCAGCCCATTTCTGTTTTAGTTATTTTTTGAAAACGTTCACGGTGATTTTGTTTAGCTGGTGAAGATCCTGGGTCCTCTGAGCTATGTTTTCCTCATAGCTGGAATTAGAGACATGTGACACCATGCCTGTTGTTCTCTTAAAAAACAATCCTCATATATCTCTGATATCCATCTGCTACCTATACTTTAGGAAAGCCTAGGTTAATTTCTTATATTGATTTCACAGAAGAGTAGAGACTAAACAAGTGTCACTGACAAATCCAAAATCAACCAAGAAAGTCTGAAATATAGCTTCTGAATAAGTGTAAAACTGGCTATCTAGTAACCAGATGAATAAAGGTCATTGGTGTGCTCATCCAATCTCATAACATCTCACTAACTATCAGGGATTTTCCATAGTGGTTTTCTGTATTAAGACAGGGCCAGATGTCCACTTAGGTTGCTAAAAACTAAAATGCCAAGCAAAAGAGTTCATGTTGTTTGTCCTTGAGTTGTGCATTTTCTTTCTCACATATCAAATTATGCATTTGTTTGAGAGCATCATGGTGTTTATTAATTATCCCTCCTGAATTCTCATTTTCAGCAAATGGCACCTTTCACAGTGGGGCCATGTCAGACAGGAGTTTTGACTAGGGAACAAATGTCAGTGCGGTGAGGAACCTGCTGAGTGTTTAATAACTACAAATGAAGTGCGCTGTTACTGTTATAAAGCATCATTCCATCACCCAGTAGGTTTCTTTTGTAAGTAAAGATGAAATGACTTGGACAATCTGTACCAAATCCATCAGCCTTCACTGTAAAAACAAAAGCAGGCAAGGCAAAACTCCTTCACATAAAATGAGTGTTTGACAGGAAAGAATAAATAGGCCATTATCTGACAAAAAGAAAAGGAAAGAAAATTAAACAATTTCAATTTTATTCCTGACTGCACAATGTCAGTGTTTTGAAAAAAAATAGAAATCATACTTAAAATTTATTTTTGAACCCCAGTTGTTTTCTGAGAGTGATAGAGCAAAGCAGGAGACATAGGAGACGCACAGCATAGGTTGTGTGGCTTGGATATTCTCTCTAAAGTTCATACTGAATTTGAAATGTTACTGTGATGATCATAAGATGTGGGGCATTTAAGAAATGATTAAGTCTTGAAGATTATGCCTGAAAAGTGGATTAGTTGGCTACTTAGATGGCAGAGATCAGAGGACCTCGGTTTGAAGACAGCCCAAGTAGGAAAGTTTACGGAACTCTTATCCATAATAAACCAGCAGAAAGCTGGAAGTGGAGCTGTGGCTCAAGAGGTAGTGTTCTATCCTTGAGCAAGAAAGTGAAAAGATAGTGCTCAGGTTCTGTATTCAATATCCAGTAGTAGCAGAAAATAAAGAATGGATTAATGTTCTATTATGGGACTGGTTTAGCTATCACAGGAATGGGATCTCTTTGAGGAAAAGTAACAAAATACATAAAAATTAATTCTTACTGATTTTAAGGCACTTTCATGTCTCTCAAATATACAGGATACAAAAAAATGATCATATTTCACATAGCAATGAAGACGGCATATCATCACCATGTTAAATCAATCCTTTTTCTTTTAGTGAACTAATCAAATGTTTTCCACACTTTTTGAATGGTGATTGGAAAACTGATAGTCCTTAGAAATAATTGTGAATTATCAGAGAAAGCTAAATTAAACATGAAAATTTCAGAAACATTTTATTAAAGATAAATTATAGATAACTAGTTTAATGAATATTTTTACTAGTCGTAGAATGATCCTGTGAAGTTGGTATTATTAAAACGTATTTAAAGCCAATAAAATTGATATTCTGAAGGTAGAAATGAAATAGGGTCAGATGGAATCCATGCAATCATAATTCCATTGTTTCTCAGCTACCCCATCAGTCTTTGAGAGAAATGTGGGTGGTTATCAGCACATAAGATTTGTTAGCAGAGCCTATCCTGTTCCTAGCTGGAAGATTTTTTTTAAATATAAAGATTGTATTCCATGTATAATATAACATTTGCATGGGGAAACAAAAATCGAAGCATCCTCTAGTGAAGTTAGAGTAGTGGGACCTAGTCAAGAAGGCAAGGGAGAAACAGAATAGGAGGAAAGGAGATGCTGCATTTATCTTGGTTGAATCCATGAGGCATGTCATTGTTTCAGTTAGTGGCGTTCTTTTCTAGAGCCTCCATTGATTGACCTCCTCTCAGTCCCTTAGTTGGCTTCTCTAGTTGTTAAATAACCTAACTAAAACTCTTAACCCTCTTCATCAATTCTTTTCAGTCTTATTTCAGGCATGAACCCTAATATGGAGTGGCAGAATCAGCAGGTTTGGATTTGAATTCTTCATCCTCTGGTTGATGAATAACTTGCACAATACCCAATTTCTCCTGACAATTTTCATGTCTTTTTTGCCAGTCCCAGGGTTTGAACTCAGGGTCTGAGCATTGTCCCGGGCTTCTTTTTGCTCAAGACTAGCACTCTATCTCTTGAACCACAGAGCCACTTCTGGTTTTTCCTTCACATGTGGTGCTGAGGAATTGAAACCAGGCCTTCACATATGCTAGGCAAGCACTCTACCACTAGGCCACATTCCCAGTCCAATTTTCATGTCTTTTGATTTAAAAATGATGATATATTCATTCATCATAGAGTGGCTCTGAATTCAAATAAAAATAATGCACCACTTTCCTTACAGTGAACAGCACATGCTCACTATTCCATGAGACTTATGAAGGTTTCTTGTTTACACTATTGAAAATTTCCATTTATGTAGTTATTTTTCAGCTCAGCTGACAGTAAGGCAGTGTGGTTCTGTTCTCTTACAAGACAAATAACTTCACAACTCTAGCAGATTTGTGAAGCTCATGACACGTATTACTATCTTGGTAAATTAATGAGTAACTACAACACCCAGACTAAAGCAGCAGAGTGGTTCCAGGGGCAAAAACGAATGTCAGAAATTATCGGATAATTTCATAAAATAGAGATAGGAAAAAGTACACTATTAAAATTTTCTGACTCCTCTTATCATTTACCCTGGGTAATGACCAATTTTTTGTTTTTTTTTCTCAAAATTATTATTATTTTTTAAAGAGGATATTAAGGATGAATATGTGTAAAAAAGCACAGTAGCTTTTATCCACTTCTAAGTCTAACAATGAAGGCAGTATGATTAATGCAATTACACTGATAATGTATGTCTATTTTCTGAACAATGAAGAAGCGCTTCTGAGGAGCTAGATGATAGGACTTTCAAAGAGCCCAGTAGGATGTATAATCTCAATAAGCATCATTGTAAGAATATTATTTATATTAAATATGAGGATAAATTATATAAATCCATACCATATTAAGTATATCAGGTTTTCCTCTGACATTATTTCTACAAAAATTTAGCTTTATGTTATAATGTGGTTGCAGGCAAATTAGAATCTTTGTTCGTTTGTCACTGATTCGGGAACTTGCTCATTAGAATTAATAACTATGTTTTTTTTTTTACCTATTTTGACAACAGTTTATTAGAATAAGAAGGAGAGAAATGAGGTCAAAGTCATTTACAATAATATTTTAGTTGTCATGTACAATTTGAAAAAAAACAACATATTTCCTTTTAAATGAATATTAAAATAGAACTAGAGTCATTCTTAAAATGTTCTAAGAGCAACATTATAATTTTTTAGATGTGGTATTTTCTGGATACTTTTGTTCATTACAATATCACTGTAAAATATTGGGATTGTTCAGAAGTGCCTGAAATCTGGCACACCTCTTTAAAGTGTCTAATATTTAGAATTACTGAACTTAGTTTTTTTTATTTCATTGGACACCTACATAGTGCTACATATATACGTTTTTAAAAGAATTTTTTTATGTGATTACAACGGAAGAGAATTTTTTCATGTACATCTTCAGATTCTTAAAAAAAACTGACAAAGTGGCAGTAAGCTCGAGTGATTTTTTTAAAAAAGGTATTGATTATAATTACTTATAATCCTTTTGGTTTCAATCAGAAAGGTAAACTTAATTGTTTTTCAGTTGAAATTATCTATTTTTTCTTACTAGTTTCATAGAATGATGCCCTGTGTGTATTTATGCTTTTATTTATAAATCTATATGAACATGTCTATGAATATGAAAAGTCCCTATGTCTAGCTTCTTCTGTGTCTAGTTTTCATGAATAGGCAAAAACATGAAATATTTGGCTTTTTTTACTTGATTTATTTTGTTCAACATGATCATCACAAGTTACATTCATTTTTGTGGAAATTACATTTCGCTTTTCTTTATGCCTGTGTGATTTTCAGTCAAGTGTGTGTTTAATATTTTATTTATTCATCTTTTTTTTAGATACAGTGGCTAATTCCTCAGTTTATACACTTTCAGAAACATGCTTAATAGTGGAATAATGTAGGACTGTTTTTACTTTTTAAAAAGAAACTTTAGTGTTTATTTCTATTTTAGTCACATTAGTTTACATTACCACCAACAGTGTATAAGAGTTTCTTTCCCTCTATATCTTTGTGTTTTTGTTTTTTGTCACAATTGACATTTTGATTGGGATGAGAAAAAATTTAATGTAATCCTGATTTCCATTAACTTTGTGGCTAAGTATGTTGAACATTTCTTCATGTATGTATTAACCATCTGCATTTCTTTTTTAGTGCAAACACCCAATTTTCTTGCCCATTTATTAATCAGAATATTCTTTTTTTTCTTATTTATTGTCAAAGTGATGTACAGAGAGGTTACAGTTTCATATGTTAGGCCTTGGGTACATTTCTTCTACTGTTTGTTACCGACTCCCTCATTCCCCCCACCCCTTTTCCCTCTCTTCCCATGAGTTCAGTTGGTTTACACTGAATAGTTTTGCAAGTCTTGCTTTTGGAGTCCTTTGCCTTTTTATCCTTTGTCTCTCAATTTTGATATTCCCCTTCACTTCCCTAGTTCTAATACCAGTATAAACAGTATCCAGTGTACTCAGACAAGATACAGTGATGGTGAGGGTACAACCACAGGAAGGGGATACAAGAGGATCATCAACAATAGAAGTTATGGTTTCACATGGCATGTTGGAAATAATTACAACAGTGATGTAACAGTCGTTTCCATAACAAGGAGCTCATTTCACTAAGCATCATCTTATGTGTTCATAAGGGCATAGCTATTAGGCTCTTGTGATCCTCTGCTGTGACTAGCCTAAACCTGTGCTAACAGATACCCTGAAAACACTAAAAGAAGGAGTAGGAGAAACACTTGGGCTCCTGGCACAGGACAGAACTTCCTTAACAAAGACCCAGAAATGCTACAAATCAAAGAAATGATGGACAAATGGGACTGCATCAAACTGCAGAGCTTCTGCAGGGCAAAGGACATAGCTCGCAAGATAAACAGAAAGTCCACAGATTGGGAAAGGATCTTGACCGGCCATACAATGGACAAAGGCCTCATATCTAAAATATATGCAGAACTCAAAAAATTACATTCCTCCAAAACAAAACCGTAAAGAACTAACAGCCCACTCAATAAAATGTTGGAGGGGATGTGGCCAAAAGGGAACCCTACTTCATTTTTGGTGGGAATGTAAACTGGTTCAGCCACTCTGGAAAAGCATTATGGAGATTCCTCAAAAGGCTAAAAATAGAGCTCCCCTATGACCCAGTAGACCGACTTTTGGGCATCTACCCAAAAGACCACAATAAAGCCACCAGCACAACAAAGTTCATTGCAGCACAATTTGTCACAGCTAAAATAAGGAACCAACCCAGATACCCCTCAGTAGATGAAAGAATATCTGTTCGTATTCTCCTTCTTTTTCTGGAATTCCTGAATATTTTCAGAACATTAATTCTCTTTATTGAATAGCAGGTGAAGCGTTTCTCCTGTTGTATGGGTTCTCTCTTGTTCTGCTAATTGTTTCTTTGGCTGTGGAGAAAGTTTTTAATTTGATGTGGACCTAATTAGCAATTCTTGTTCTTGTTTTCTAAAAAACTGGAGTCTTAAAAAAAATAAGCTAAGCACTGGTGACTCATGTCTATAATCATAAAGATATTCAGTGATCAGATTTTCCTTGCTTTTTTTGGTTTTGTTTTATTTTAAAGTTGAGATTTTTTTTTTTAATGTCAGTCCTGGCTGTTGAGCCCCAGGCATTAGGGTCTGAGCACTCTCCTTGGCTTCTTTTAGCTGAAGGGTAACATTCTACCACTTCTGTTTTTTTTCTATATATGTGGTGCTGAGGAATTAACCCAGGGCTTCATGTATACAAAGCAAGCCCTCTAGTCCTAGGCCATTTTCCCAGCCTCCAAGTTGAGACTCAAGCTCTGGAAAAGAAGAAATCTGTGTTATGCAGAGGGCCTCAGTGGTAGAACACTTACATATTATACACAAACTCCTTGCTTCAGTCCCATTCTGCACTCAATCCATTGTTTAAAAAGACATGAACAAGTAAATTTTTTAGTATCTGGATTGCATCAGTTTTAATTTGATTATGTGGGCAATGCCTTGAAACAATATAAAGGCTGTAATGGTTTATGTATTATTTCCAAATTATAATGTTTTCAAAGAAAATGTGATTTATATCTGGAAAATAAAATAGCTAATCAAAGAGACTGTACTGATTGCAGGTTTCTGATCTATTAATTCGCCAGAATACCTAGCTGCTTAAGAAGTATTTGATTGAATGTATAATTACTGATATGATTCTAAGCATAGAATTGAAACGCTAATTGTAGCTTTACATGTAGTATTTGCTTTTGACAAAAATTCAATTTTTAAAAATATTTTCTACTTATATAATTGAATAATTCATCTTTACCAGAAATTACTTTCATGAGTACTTTAATGGCATTAGACATCTAAATGCTCTGCATTAGTATGATATATAATTCATTACACAGCTGAGCTTTTACACAATTCAGATTCACTCTGGAGTAATAAAACTTCATCATTAATAAATCATCAAATTATCTTCTAAGGAGAGCAGATTTTATTTTTTTCATTTTATATAAATCCTTTCAAAATACAGCCTAAGATGCAGATGCTTTATTATGCTAGTGTAGATGCCTTCCTTCGTGATGTAGTGTAGATGCCTTCGTGATGTTTTGCTGTACCATGCCACCCTATGTGTCAAAGCCTAAAACACAGCTATGGATGGTAATGTGGGCTATAAATAACCCAGAGTACTAGTTTCTGTTCCATGTATCCACTGGGCTGTCAGGTTCTGAGTCACTGGATGCCTCAACCTGTGTTATCCCAGAAGGTCTCAGTCACTTGTCGTGTTGTGCTCTCAAGGTGCTGAATAATCTTGTTCTTCATAGAAGGCTGTGCTCCTGAGGAGTCAGGAGTAGAAGCTATAAGACCTATTAAGTCTAGGGGTGAGAAGGCACATAGCCTTCTGAGAATCCATTTATCACAGCAAATCGCAGGGCAGGGCCACATTAACGGGATGGAAAAATAAATTCCACTTCACTTCCACATCATCATGGGAGAAAATATTTGGGGGCTATCCTCTCTCATTTTAAGTCATTGTTTATTTGAAGTTATGCGCCTGCAGGTATTCTTCCTAATTCCCATTTTCAGTTCTCAAAATGAATGGTCTTTAAAGCTTTCTAGACTAATGTCCTTCTATAAGTCCAAGAGACTGTAGGGGGAAACCCCTTCTCTTGAGTAAAAACTATTAAATCTAACTGAATTAGTTATACTGGTTATGATGATCATCTCAAGTGGAAATTTCTGATTTATTTTTAACTAGGTTAACATACAAACCCCATATTTTATTGAGACCAGATTAGGAAAGAGAGATTTAACAGTTACCCCTCAACATCAGCAGTATGTGTGGCCCCAACAAATGCAGAAAATGTTATGCAAGTAAGTTGGTCATGTGACTCTGTGATTCTTACATGGAAACAACATTCACTAAAAGTCTTTTAAGATAGGCACATAGCACCTGCACCTACAACAATGAGTTTCATGTTACCAACCTATTCAGAGGTTCAATCAATATGTGTCAGTGTTGTTTATCCCCTAACATTATTTTCCTCCTTCCTCAGATGATTCTTGGTGCAAGTCCTTACTCCACTGAGCTGCATATTGTACCAGTTCGGTGGAAGGTAGAAGATTTACTTCATTATTGCTGGATGTGTTGAAAGGTCTGACCATCCATATGGTCACCATTGATGCATGGTCACACAACAGAGATCACTCTTTATTACCTGATATAGATGAAATTCCTGGTTTCCTGGTTAGCATCTCTGCCCACCCTGGTGAAGGATGAGGTTGAGCATTAGCTCTCTTCTCACAATGTTGGAGGTTTTAGTCATAAAAAGTCTCCCTCTGTTTTAGCCCATAGTAGTGAATCCTGGTGGTATGCATGGCAGGAAAGAACCATTTTCCCAATCGCCAGGAATCAAAGGAGAAAAAGAGGAAGAGGTTGTAGCTCACATCTCTTCCACAGACACACACTCCAAGCCTTTAATACAGTGGCCTTTGGGGGAACATTCAAGATGTCCAAAATATAGCATGAACTGTTACAACAACAATATATTCTTCTTGAGAATTTGGAGCCCATTGAATACTCACTGGTCTTCTGATTATTTCTATATGCAGAACAGCCAGTAACTTTGTGAATCTCACAGAAATGGACACGTGCAATTCTTCATGATTACTGCGATAGTCTAGTCACATGAGTGGTCAGTACAAGAGAGCAATTCCTCTCTAATGAATTAGGTATCCCCCCAGCCCCTCATGGGCTGTTTGTTGATTCATTTACAGTTTCTTGATTATGAGTGTTAGTTGCAGGTTAAAGGTAAAAACATCAGTGCAGCAGTCAAAGGACAGAAAATGTTGATGGGAATTGTTGCTTACCCATAGGTTTAGTTGGCAAAACATCTACATTTATTTCCCTTCACAAGGAAATAGTGGGAGAAAAGGTAGCTCAGACTATTAACTTATTCAAAATGATCAGTTTATTGCTTTGACTTTTGCTAGAAAAAATATTTTTGATTTTTTTTATAAGGATGTTGATTTACAGGAATCTGCTTTTCAGAAACTGCAAGTCAGCACAATCCATGAACTTTATAGAATAATGCCTGAGATGCTCACTGCTACAATTGGCATGGCTGGTTGAGTTTTATGCCCTATTATTGTTATTTAAACAGAATTAAGGTGTTAACTGAAGTCTCTATCAGTATATCCACAGGCTTTGTCTCAAACACCAGCTTGTCAGCTCTATTCCATGCCTTTATGGTAGAATGAAAGATTTCTAAGGCAGAATCCTTCCCTCCCTCTCCAGCCACATAGCCATAATCATCTTCCTTCATTTTCAAAGCTAGAATGCATTCTCATACCACATAACTTTCATAAGGAAGCTCCCGTGTCTTTTCACATCTAAGGACCTTTGCTTTTGTCTAGTCCTCTTTGGAAAATCCATAACAATCTCCTTCTTATGAATTTAGTTAATTGGTAACCTTACTTCATCTGCAACCTTAACCTCCTTTAGCAGGGAAATAGTAATAGCTATTTTGTGTATTATAGTTAAAGGGAAATTTTGATTCCAAAGTGGCTTTCTTACTAGGTATACTTTATACTCTAAGTTCATATGGGATCTGTTTTAGCATTTATCTTATTTAATCACATATATATTTTACTTTTCAATAACATTTTTAATCTGGCATGTGTATGTGCATATATATGTACTTTCATATAAGTAATGACATATTTATCAAATTGTTATTACTGTACTTTATATTGTATCTTACAGTATTATGTTGCATTATAATATTACTGAACATACCATATTCTTAGAGGCTACATTGAGCACTGGATTTATTTGGATTATGCAAATTCTAGACAAAATATTTTTGTCTGGTTGATGATTAGAAGAATTTTATAATGAAATCTGTATGTTTCTCAACTAATATCAGTCATGATATCTACCGTGCAATATTTAGTCAATTAAAACACAGTACTATTTCATAATATATCTTGGATTGATTTGATGTGTGAATATTATCACTCTACCATGTTCACAATGTGACATTGTGTTACAGAGATTGTTCCAAAGTTAATACTTTGAGACATAACACAGCAAAACTGAACAGGTAATTGACTTTTACTAGATTTGTACTGCAAGTTTCAAGAATTTACTAGCAATGTGGAAAGTTTTTTATTTGGACTTAATGATTAATAAGCAAATTACACTACAAACTCAACTAAGTGATGGCAGGTTTACACTGAACACACATTATTGTTTTCCTTTCACATTACTAATAATTTGAGACCTGACATGTGGTTTATCTGATGGATGAAAGGAGACAGTCAGCAAAGGGATGAACTAATAATTGTAAAGTCAGTATTGAATCAGAACTACACTGAGATTCTGAGAGAAATCAAGATGTGTTCTTCAATCATTAAAATTTGTTACTACTGAGACTTGTGGTTGATGAGCTGTCAATGAACTAACAAAACCAGATTTTATAAGAAGCAATCAGACTTGCAGAAAACCCAGTTGAATACCTAAAGGCCTCTATATAAATAGAACTTATAAAATAAAAGTGACAATAAAGTTTGTAGATCAAGAGGGAGACAGCTTAACTTAATTCCGAAACAGACAGCCTCTATATTTTCCTCTTAGTACCTTAAATTCTTTATAATGACATTTATATATGATATAATTCTCAACTATTTCTCTCAGCAAGGAAGAAATATAACATGCAAAGTACTGTGGTTGTGAAATTTTACCAAATCCATCTTAATATCATTATTAACTTTTTTCCTATACTCAAATCAAGTATTATCTATGGTGATGAATAATTTAAGTGTACAGCCTCTCTGTGAATTTAAGTTTCTTAGTCTTGAACAAAACACCCAATTAAAACTTCACTGGAAAAGTTATAGATAGGATGACTAGTTACAATTATTCTTTTTCTAAAGCTGCTTGAACTGAAACGATGGTATAGAATGAATTAATTCTACAGATTACAGAAACTAGACTGTGCATGTGATATTGATTTACTTAATACTGGTTCTCAAAAATGGTCTATTATACCCAATTACTTCATTATACCTTAGAGTAAATTCTGAAAGAAATTATATTTGAGTTTGAAATCATATCCTTTTCTAAAACATTTTAATAACCATGAAATGACCTACGTGATGTTGTTTGCTTACTTATTTTGTGTTGCTGCAAGAAAAAAGAAGATAATTGAACCTTCTTGATGAGAAGATTGGTAACAGTTCTTTATTGAACAATTCATCATGTCCTCACCCTAGGCCAGCTTTGTGCACCTATTGAATCTGGGGCACAGGAGCCCCAGAGAGGAAATGTCTCACATATTTAAGTGGTACACCTTGTTCAAGTCCTTCTAGCCCCCAATCTGGCTGCTCCAGAAAAGTGGTTAATATTTAAGAGTGACTGGGAGAGAAAAGAGAACTAGCTGAGGAAACACATTCATGTGTTGAACCTCTGTTTCTAAAATTGTTCATTCACCAGGTATGCATAAAATATGTGTTTCTACTTATGTTTTAGGCATTTATTATCCTTAAGAATACAGAGAGTGAATTGTTATTATTAGACCAAATAAAGCCTACTTAGTGCTTGATAGTACCATTGATTAGAGGTTGACCCTGACTTACACTGTGGTTGGGTGTGGAGTAGCCAGCCTGTTTAATATGTGGGACATAGCAACGTGTAAGACTGGTAATTCCCTATCATCCTAGAATTTATAAACACGTTGAGAATGACTGAAACTATTGAGTTTGAGCATAATGGGTTTTATAGATTAAAGACCAACTTCATTTGCATTTCCTATACTCAGATTCTAATTGCTGGTTGTTTTTTTTTTTTTTTTTCTATTACTTCAACAGATTAAGTGGCTTGTTTCAGACAAGATGAATGGGATTTTGAGTATTACCTTTGGTGTGACATATGACGAAATGTAAAATATTACAAAAAATCTTTGGGGAATGATTTTATTTTTCAAAACTAAAATAAGTTTTAAACAGCTGTTTGGATATTCCCCTAATGAAGTTTATACAGTATAAATAAAAGTTGAAACTCCTAAAACCATATAACTAATCTTATTTATCACTATATCATTGGCATAAATTTAAAAGGAAAACAACAATGAAAGACTTTCTTTTTGTTGTTGTTGTGAGGAATGAACTAGGGCCTGAGTGCTGTCCTTGAGTTCTTTCGTTCAAGGCTAGTGCTCTAACACTCTGAGACCCAGTGCTACTTCCTGTTTTTTGGTGGTTAAATGGAGGTAAGAGTCTCACAGATTTTCTTTCCTGCCTGGACTGGCTTTGAACCACAATCCTCAGATCTCAGAATCCTGAGTAGTTAGGATTACAGATGTGAACCGTCAATACCAGGCTAGGGAAATTTCTTAATAAACTCAATGAGTTCATTTATTCATCTGTGAATTGCAGTATAATAATTTTCTCAAAAGATGATTTTATGTTTTAAAGATCCCAAGTACCCATCTAGTACCTAAAAGTGCTCAGTGATCATCACTTCTTTCTTTTCTCATTTGACTGCATATGCTACACAATGTGCATCAGAAAACTAGCCTCCAAACTAGGGAGTCAGTGGACAAATAGAAAATTATTCATTACATTTAAAAAAAGGAACATATAGAGTATAAAATATAAAGGCATTTTTAGCCCTTATCTTCTTCCTCAAAAGATTGAAAGAACAATCAAAAATCAATCAATGATAGTATTTGAAACTTGCATGGTTTATTTCTCCTCTTTTGTTCTTAATACAAGAATTATATCACATGTACAATAGAAGATGACTACAAAATTTATATTTCTTCCATTATTCTTGGATAATTAGTTATATTGCAATAGTTAGTTCCATGTTATATAGTACATGATACTATAAAGAGAGTTGGGTGTATCTCTTTAAAACAGGAAGTATGTACACATCTCGTGTTTGTGTGTGGATCCTTAAATATACAATTACTTAATGCTCACAAGCTTTAAATAAACACTCCATATCCCTCACATTATTGGACCAGATATTTAAGAAGGAATTTTCTTAGCAGTTAAGTAGGAAATCTTATCAAAAACATGTGAAATCTTACTTTGGCTGGATTTTGTAGGTTGTTCACATGGGGATTTGATGATGGTTAAAGAAATTTAGCAGACAATTTTGATAGGAATAGCTGCAGTATCTCCTCTGGGAAAATGGATCTCAGTATTCCAGACTTCATTTACTTTTCCCCTCAGCTTTATTAAGATTGTAGTTTACAAAATACTTATTGTATGAATTTATGACATCCAACATATTTTACATACATATCCACAATACTGTGAAATGAAGAAATCAGGTTAATTAAAATGTACACCATTTCACATAATTATGTTTCTTTTTTGTGCTGAGGATATTTAACATCCATCTTTCACCATTGTTCAGTTAAAGTATTTTCTTGTAATTCCAACATATTGTCTAATGCATCTCTAGAGTTATTTATCCTAAATGAAATTTTATAGGCTTTAACTCAAATACTCAAATCTTCTGTATATTCTTGACACACTTTACTCTCTGATCCTGTAAATTCAGTGTTTCAGATCTTAAATGTAAATGAGGTCATGTAACATATATCATTTTGTGTCTGACTTATTTCACTTAATATCCTTGAGGTTTCTATCTATTCTCTCTTGCTAGCTCATATTGTGTCTATGTCTTGGTTACTGTAAATAATGCTACCATAAATAAGAGTGCAAAAACCTCTGTGAAAATGAGGTCATTTCCTTTGGACTTTTGCCCACAACTAGTATTGGTGAATTAAATGTTAATATGTTTTTTTTTTATTTTTGGTGGTTTTTTTTTCAGTGTTGTGGTATTGGGGTTTGTGATTGTACAACAGGAACTCTACCTTCTGAGATAAAACCCAGCCCTTTTTTGTTTAGTTATTCTTCAGATAAGTTCTTGTATTTATATCTAGTGAATTTATTTTAATGCATTTTTTATGTGTTTTGTAAGTAGTTTATACTCCTTCTGAGGTCAGGAATTGTGCTTTCTTTTTATTTTGTCTGCAATTCTTCCTAGAATCCCTCTATGTTCCAAAATATATGGGCAAAATTTGCTTTCTAGGTTTCTGAAAAATAAATACAATTGCTGAAAAGGAAGAGTTATTAACAGGAATCTAATTTATCCATTCTTATGCATTTCTAAGATAATGAAAGAAACAGTAAATTAATGACTTTGGTACATTCTTAGGCAAATTCACTGTAATTGTTTTTGTAGTGAAAATTGCATGAAAATTTGGAGAGTCTTATAGTTAAACCTTAATTAAAATGGGTAATTATAATCATTAAATTCTTAATTGTTTGCTGTGTAACATTGGAAGCACTTTCTTATGAGTTATGGATCAGTGACTATGTTTGCAAATGAGTGTAAGCCTAGGGACTGCTGTACTCATTGAAAAATCCCCATGTGTTTTTCAAGGAAGGGAAAAGGATTGGTATAGCCCAGAAGACTCCCAACTTTCTGTTGAGGATGCTCAATTGTAACCATCATTCAATCTTAACCATCACCGTAATCAACACTGAAACTTCCCGAAAAGCACAAATGTCATGAAACCTAGGTGACCTCCCAATCTTCCTCTCCCACCCACTCCCCCCACCCCAATGCTGACTTTCCAATTACTTGGATGTCTTACCCAATTGAATGGTAGATGAGACTGCAATCGCAGGAAGTTTATTTTCTTCCATTTTCCCCCTTTATAAAGCCATAACGTCTAAGGCTGAAAAGTGAAGGCATGGTTTAAATGTAACTAGTTATCATTCTCTACCTATTTAGCTGCTATGGTGGGACATAGCAATCATCATGCAATCATTCTGTGGGGTGGATAAATCACCATGCATTCATTCAAAGAGGCCTTGTTGTCAGAAGTTGGACTGGAGCCATGACCTGTAAGGAAATATGAAAATCGAGTTCTGGATAATTTTCTGTCTCAGGAGCTGTACTCGACAAGGCTGGAAATTTCCCAGAGAGGTGAGGGAGGTACAGACAGTAAGAGAAGAGGACAGGAAATCAGCGACGGGCATTGGGAGATGGACACCAGCTAATGTCTGAATGGGGGCTTGTGCGAGAAAGCAGGGAACTGTGAGTTTTGTCTCAGACACTAGCTTGAACCACCTGAGTACAACTTGAAACGACGTGAAGGGGCACGTGAAAGGGCCCTTTGACATTGGAAATCTAAACCACGTTGTGAAATGAATGGCTGAGGCAACATGAAATTATAAAAATTTATCAAGCATTTGCTGGAATGGAACACTGCTTATCCTCTTCTCACTTAAAAAACAACAACAACAACAACAAAAAACAAATATCCTAATTAATCTTGCCTTTACTTTATGGAACAGTACCAGTTTCTAAAGACTTTCATGATACCTGATATACAAGAAAGAAAATAAGTAAAGGAAGAGCATGTCAAGGTTGGTCATTTAATTAAATGATAATTGGCTGAAACCCAGTGTTTTGTGTACAAGAGGCATTAACATTAGAAGTAAATGAAAGAGGTAGACTCTTGCATACATGTGTAACTGACTTAAAAATCAACTAGTGAAATAACTGAATTAGGCATTAAGCTCATTGTTGATAAAATTTAAATGGTACGTACTTTTAACTGATAGAAATTTCTGTATTGCTAGGAGACACAAGATTTAAATTTACAAGTAATTCATATCTATTAAACTTCCTCAGAGTGATATCACAGCCCATTTTTAACCAGTATCATCTCAAACCATAATTTTAGAGTTAAGTTTATCGTTTTTGTTATTAGAGATGAAAAGGAAAGTTTTTCATGTTGAGACTGATTCAGGAAAATCTAGGAGGAGAAATTGTTTCCAAATAGGTTGTGTATCTGATATTATATAATCACATAACAAACCTTTGTCTGCTCATCTAATTATGAACACATTCAACAGTGTATATTCTCCAAGGGACAGTATGAAATTGTAGAGACTCTTCCTTATGAAGTTCATAAGAAATAGCATAGCTTTATTTGATATGTTGGTAGAAAAGTGAGTTTGAAGAAATGACAAAGAAAAACTAAGGAAAAGGTAATGGAAATAAGTGTCATTGGGGTGACATAGGCAATGGTGGTTTGGGAAGTATTTAAAATTCTATGGTACATAAAAGTACTCATTGTCTTTTGTAATTGTAATCCCTCTGTACATCATCTTTAAAATAACAATAATATATTTAAAAATTGTAAACTAGATTTATTCTAATGTCAATCCTTGCTAATTACTGGATTTGTAACTTTACTTAAATACCCAAAGTGACACATAATTTTAGAGGAAGAACAAGAGTGTATCATAAAAATGTAGAGAAAAACACATCAGTCACAAGGGACTATAAGAAGAATAAAGCCTATTGCAATGTTTTAGAATGGCTATTGGTGTTTGTGAAATTAGTCATCATGTGCCATTTACAATTTACAAAAGTACTGACCCTTGTTGTAGTGTCATAAATCTTGAAATCAAATGTAGTGTATATAATATTGCTATTTTATATCAATTCAGGTTATATGCAATTGTCTCCCATGAATTTGTATAAAATAGACATTAAAATGTAGCTTCTGAAAAATTGCTTTGAGTATATATTCTAGGAATGTCCGAATTATGTTAACAATATACGTACAAATTCACACCTTCTACTTTCTCCTTTGAAGATTAACAAAAGCATTCTATGGTTATGCTATGTAATTCAGAAAAACTATTCACTTAATTTGCCCACTCACGATGTCCTAATTGCAGTTGTCCAAAGAATTCAGTTCTTAGAGTTAAAATTCTGAGCAGAACTGCCCCCTTGCATACAGTTTGGGCAAGACAAGTCTGAAGCACAATTTTGCATTACTATAATGTAGACCATTTAGATGATCTGTTTTTCTTCACAGTGAAAATGGAATTTTGAAATTGAAAGCATTGTTCAACAGGGCCAACTGAGTTTGGCAGTGAGAAGAATATTTTCATCATGACTTTTGAAGATTAAGAGCTAAAAATTCTCTTGGTAAAATCCTACTTAATCATAATCTCTTAAAGCTTCAAAGGTATCTAAGAGGGCCAGCAAATAGCTATGGGGTTTTGTAACATGAAAACTTTCATCTGTGGGCTCCCATTGGGTCCTATATACTTTTACCATATTTCCTCTTTCTAGATTTCAGTGCTTATCAGATATTGGATGTGTAGATAAACATGCACATGGAAAATCAGATTTCTGAGTTTGTTTTTATGATTCCAATTCCTTAGCAATTTCCACTGTGAAATCTACTTTGATTCTGCATCAAAAGAAATACCTAGAGGGCATTTGCTCTGATGCTATTGGCTAGTAGTACACATTGGGAAGATTGTTACACACATATTCAACGAGAAGTCACATTAGGCATTTTATTTAAGAATTTTGGCTTTAGCTCCTTAAGGAGCTAAATGGCAGGCTTGTAAATATTTAATGAATGCTCAGGCAGGTGGACACTTGTGGGTATTATGCTACACATTTCTTCATCCCAGTAGAGAGAGTTACCTACTTCTGATATTTGTTTCAAACAAACTTAGACTTTATATCATAAGCAGTCATTTATTTCCTTCAAAGTTAGGGAAATGAGAAATACCTAGATTGTTTATTGGCATGCACATTTCATGCACATGATACCACTGAAAAAGCTGAGTTGATAACAACCTTCTACAACCTTCCTGCATTATATGCATCCTCCAAAGCAGGTCATCTAAGATCATCAGCAAAATTCTCCCTGTTAATTGAGAGAGGTGGTTGTAATGGTGATATTCAAATTTCATTATTGACTCAAACCTGTCATTGAAGACAATATTACTCATGTTTCTTGCCTTTGTTTATGTATTTATGAGATGGAGACCATAATATGCTCTCATCATATTTTCTGAATAAATATAACACTCTATGTAGGTATTTTCGCATAGTACATTCAAAAGAGAAATGGCCAGTAAATTTTTATGAATTTAGCAATGATTGAAATTATTTTTCCATCCATTTTATATCATAAAAGTGAAACTTTCAGATTTGTATCATAATCACCTTAAAAAATTATTTTATAAAAATGCAAAATCAGGGGGCTGGGGATATGGCCTAATGGCAAGAGAGCTTGCCTCATATACATGAGGCCCTGGGTTCGATTCCCCAGCACCACATATACAGAAAACGGCCAGAAGTGGCGCTGTGGCTCAAGTGGCAGAGTGCTAGTCTTGAGCAAAAGGAAGCCAGGGACAGTGCTCAGGCCCTGAGTCCAAGGCTCAGGACTGGCCAAAAAAAAAAAAAAAAATGCAAAATCAGGGCTGGAAATATGGCCTAGTGGCGAGTACTTGCCTCAATACATGAAGCCCTTGGTTTGATTCCCCAGCACCATATATATATATATATATATATATATATATATATAAAATGGCCAGAAGTGGCGCTGTGGCTCAGGTGGCAGAGTGCTAGCCTTGAGCATAAAGAAACCAGGGACAGTGCTCAGGCCCTGAGTCCAAGGGCAGGGACTGGCAAAAAAAAAAAAAAAAAAAAAAAAAAGGCAAAATCAAGGAAAAAAGACAACTAGATTTCTTAGATCTACCCCTACTCTTTTTTATGAAGGTATCACAATGAAACCTTTATTATAAGTTTCTATATGTTAATACAAATAAATATAATGAGATGAGCGATGAGGGGCTTGAAGCAAAATGCTAAAGTGATGGGCCACAAAAAGATAAGGTTGCTGATATGTTCACACTTTTTGGGCACAGAACAGTTTTACACTTGCAAGTCCAGAGCACAAACAAGAAGTAGTGTTAACTGTAGTTATGGGATAAAAACTGAACAATCTAGAAGCTACAATCAGCTTGTTATCTCCATGCAAATAGATGCTCAGTAAATACTTCCTCAGTCACTATGCTCTTCCTAATTAAATGGCCAAGATAATTGAAGCCAAATATTGGACATTCTTTTCGGTTTGGTTTTATACAAACCTTTCTCAAAGAATCGTATTCTGAAGTCAAAACTGTATTTTATTACTTTATTGCCAAGTTATTTTCATGTTTCTGTTTCCTCATAAAATTATAAACTCTAATATTATATCTATTACTATTAGATATCCCTTTGTAGAAAATTCTAATTTTTTTTGTTCATTGCAGCATTATTTACCACAGCTAAGATAAAGAAATAACCCATATGATTCTCAGTAGATGAATGTATCAAGCAAATTTGGTCAAGAAAATGTATCAAGAAAATTCGTGTGTGTGTGTGTGTGTAAGAAAATGGAAAGAAATCATATTAAGTGAAGTAAGACAGACCCAAAGAAACACAGGCTCCTCTTTTGTAATAATTAGTATAGTCTAGGATAGTCCTAGTAGAGGACCACAATAGCTCAATAGCTATGTAAATAGAACCATATAAAATGAGATAAAAAGCACAAATTCAAGATCCATGAGATATTGATGAAATATCAACAGGCAGCCTCCAACTTGGGAATCTTGTGACAGGCTTTGTACAATAAACTATGGTCAGCAAACAACAAAACACAAAAGGTAAGAAAGCAGTAAGATGATTCAGAATCATATGGCCTTGCATTATTGTTCCAGCCACAGGGTAAGGACCACAAAGGACAAAGAGGTTAAGAAAATGTATAGTATCAAAAATGACACATGCACCAGCACCACCCAAAATATAAGGTAAGCAGTACGAACTGTTACAAAATCATTGGGGTTTGGGGTTTTTGTACGCTGTTGGACAGGGTGACAAGAGGTTTGTGAAGTTGCAAAAATGGAGTATTGGGTTTCCAGTACCCATGGTGATGAGGTGACTAAGAGCTTGTAAAGTTTGGACTGTCCTCTTGGGATGCTCCTCAAATGCCCTGGAGACTACACAGTGGCTGTTCCAGGTGTTGGTGTGGAACACCTGCACTTTTGAGAAATTGAGGTACTTGTGGTTTAATCCTCATAATAATATGTCATTTAGCAGTCCGGAAGCATATGTCATAGAGCACTCTGGAGGCATGAATGCAGGCTTTGTATGGGAAATGGGCTGAATAAGGAGAATCTAGGACTTTATCGACAGAGTCAGGTGGGGTTTTATGATTCTACCTCAGTGACAGGGAAATAGAATCTTTTAAGAGAGCATTTCTTCATTCTTATTCCTGTTGACTTACCTTCCTATGCTAACAATTTGGAGGAAAAGAAATGTGTGGAAATCAATAGTTACTATAAGGTTTTGGGAACCCATAACAGTCCAGCCTGAAGCTATGAAGTGACTTTGTAAATCAAAGATAGGGGAAGGTCAAGATACTGAGACCTGAGACCTGAGAGTATTTCCTTTTCCTCACATTTCACCCATTTCCACCCTAGAAAAGGATTCTTTCAATGCCTAAAGGGCTAAGAATGTGGTTCCTTTCCCTTAGTAACTTATTTAAAATATTTAAGATGTCTAGCATATTTTGTCACATTAAAAATGACTCCACGAAAAAAAACAAACATGTAGGATATCAAGTTTGTAGACTAAATTCAGGTGTTTATAAGAATATGGGGGTGACTGCGGCTCTGTTTGTATATATTTTGGGGTTAATTTGAGTGTTTTCTTTTTTGCTTCCTTTCTTTAAGGCAATAAAAGCAGAAAGAAGACTGGCATCAGTTTTCTTTTAAAATGTGCAAGCATATAAAAACAGGATTGAGAGGAGACTAAGAAGATTTGTAGGACTAGGAAGATTTATAAGAGATCAGCAAGAAGTAAATAGTACTGGAATAAGCCCTTTAATAAAAGAGCCTTCGTACTCTTCTTGGCCTTTTGAATCCAATTCTTTTTGCTTTGTCCTAGAGATTACTGTTAGAGTAACATTATTGTACTCTAGTGCAAAGAATTGAATCGTTGTGGGTCAAGAACTACTCAAACATAAAATACAAACTTCTATGACCTTGTCTCCTAGAAAAAAAAGCCCCATTAATGTAAAGATGATTATCACCTGTCTTACATACATCCAAAATTCTAGTAGGGCAATTCATATTTCTGTTATATACTAGTCCTCCACAGAACATGACATTTAACTGGCAAATATGGTGCAATTATTTAGAAAACATTCAGATAAGGAAATATAATTCATCCATATTACACTTAGGAAAATACTTTCAAATTTCCAAATGATTTTAAATAAATGAGATTCACAATTTCATTTTCTCAATAGAGGAAAATAAGACCCTCAAAGAGCGCACTTAAATTGTCTTTTTATTTCAATTTGAATGGAAAATTCATTTATTTTGACATATTGGTCATTAGTTGGTAATTGCTTAGCACCAAAAGGTTGTTTAATAAGGAAAAATATGTGTTCTTTATGAAGATTTCTGTAGTTGTACACAAATGTAATATATTCTATTTTAAACATTGTAAAAACATAGAAATGTAAAATATAACCGAATGGTCATGTGTACTAAGTTGTTACCTAATTACACTGTACGTGAGTATCTCATGTCTATTGGTAATCTATCATCTTTTCACATGCTCAGTATGTATGTTATTTAGAAAACAATGTCTTTTTCTCACTGTGTACTTGTGCTTTATTTTAAAGCATATAAAGTGCATAAATGAACACACCAATGTTTTATTTTTTGTTTCAAATAAGATTATTTATTTATGGCATGTATAAATGTTTATGTTAATTATGAAAACATATTTTAAGCAAAACCAAGACAAACTTAAAAATCACATCAGACTGTCACAAGTTACTTAAAGTTATACTAAAACATATTTAAAAGCTATAGAGAAAAATCATCTATAGATAGTGACTGTTGGTCACAAATAATATTAGTTACATAAACTTTTTATTCTGATTTTTTTTTTTTTTTTCGCCTGTCCTGGGCCTTGGACTCAGGGCCTGAGCACTGTCCCTGGCTTCTTCCCGCTCAAGGCTAGCACTCTGCCACCTGAGCCACAGCGCCCCTTCTGGCCGTTTTCCATATATGTGGTGCTGGGGAATCAAACCAAGAGCTTCACGTGTAGGAGGCAAGCACTCTTGCCACTAGGCCATATTCCCAGCCCTTATTCTGATTTTTGTATTTCAATTTGTGAACATATTTAGGCTTTTGTTAGCTTTCAAATAGTTTGTGTTTCTCATGACTGCATTTGCTCATAACTAACATAGAGTTCCCCACTCTGAAAAGTGAAGTGAGCCAGAACCAAAGAAACATGGACTCTATGGTCTCCCTCATAGGGAATATTTAGCACAGGTTTAGGCTAGTCACAGCAGAGGATCACAGCAGCCTAATAGCTATGCCCCTATGAATGCATAAGATAATACTAAGTGAAATGAACTCCATGTTATGGAAACGACTGTTACATCACTGCTGTAATTACTGTCAACATGCCATGTGAAATGGTAGCTTCTATTGTTGATGATCCTCTTGTATCCCCTTCTTATGGTTGTACCTCCACTATCACTGTATCTTATATGAGTACATTGGAAACTGTATATACTGGTATTAGAACTAGGAAAGTGAAAGGGAATATCAAAATCGAAAGATACAGGATAAAAAGACAAATGACTACAAAAGCAATACTTGAAAAACTGTTTGGTGTAAACCAACTGAACAACTCATGGGGGGAGAGGGAAAGTGAAGGGGGGAGAGGGGAATGAGGGAGGAGGTAAAAAACCATAGAAGAAATGTATCCAATGCCTAATGTATGAAACTGTAACCTCTCTGTATATTACTTTGACAATAAATAAGAAACAAAAAATTTAAAAGACTAAAGCCAATGTTTTATTTTAATCACATTGATTTTAGGGCTTAATCCAAGTTTAAAATAATTATTGATTATTTATGTGTGTATTTATCTGATTTTATATTTGCTAATTTGGGTTTGAGCATAGAGCCTGGCACGTTTGCTCTCCCTGATCGTTCTTGCTTATGTCTGGTGCTGTACTACTTGAGCCATGCATCTATTCTGGCTTTTCGTTATTTAAAATCATACTAAGTGAAGTGAGCCAGACCCAAAGAAACTCTATGGTTTCTCTTATGGGTAATAATTGCTATATGTCTAGGATGGTCCTAGCTGATTATCACAATAGTCAATAGCTATGTGCATATGAACACATAAGATGATGCTAAGTGAAATGAACTGCAAGTAATGGAAATAGTTTATCATCGTTGTTTTCATACCCTGGGCATTGTTTAAACAAACATTTATCTGAACTAGGGAAGGGAAGGGGAACATCAAAATGGTGAGACAAAGAGTAAAGGGTGAACCAATACAATAACAATATTTACAAGACAATATGCTGTAACCTAACTGTAAAACTTGGGGGCAGGGAGAGAATTGGGGTGGAAGGAAGGTCAGAGAAAAATGAGGTAACAAGTTTGACAAGAAATGTAATCACTGACTTACATATGTAACTGTAACCCCTCTGTATATAACCTTGACAATAAATAGTATTTTTTAAAAAAGATGTAGTCTTACAGACTTTAATTCTTGATTTCAAGTTCTTGAATGGAAAGGAATTCCACTGGAAGCTGGCTACAAAAAAAAATAAATCTTTCAGTTTCCTTGTGCATTAAAAGTGTTGATATATATTCTTTTTCAAATTGAAAAAAATCTTGTGGGTTGATTACAACTGAAGTCATACTATGTTTAAATTTTTTTCTAATGTGCTTTCTACTTTTAAAACATAAGGGCATATATATGTTGTAATTCCACTTGTTTTAATTATATTGTCTTATTGCCTATTTATTATGTATGTTTAAATTGTTTTTATTATGTATATTTTATATAATTATGAAAAGCATATTCACACAGGAGATATTAAAAGCAAGTGCATTATAAATACATAAGTTTTGTGATAGTGAATTGAAGAAGGTTCAAGGAGATTTTTTAATTAATTAAAACTCTATGCCAATCACAGATATAATAATTATCTACTTACTTACAAATCTCCATAGCCCAAAAGTGAAAATGAAGCTATGCTGTATTTTTTGGAAAAATATAGATAGTGATTTGAAGTCAAGATGTGTGATATAGACTAGACAAATATTGATTGATAATCTTATTTTGTTTATAATTTTATTTATAACTAATCTGAAGCATTTTTTTTGTGAATTTCTGAATCATCTTACTGCTTCCTTACCTAGTTGTGTTTTGTTGTTTTCTGACCATAGTTTATTGTACAAAACCTGTCACAGGATTCCAAAGTTGGAGGCAGCCTGTTTACATTTCATCAATATCTCATATACCTTGAATTTGTGCTTTTTATCTCATTCTTTTGTTTATAGTTGGTAGAAAGTACATGAATGAAAATGTCATATGAATGTTTTAGGGATAATGAAAAGGGATAAATCTCAGTAGAATCGATCAGAATAAGAAAATCAAATCGAATGCATACATGTTTGACATTTTAGTTTGTGGAAATCCTGATTTTTCTTACTGTAGCTATAATGCAGGCATCTGACTTTGTTTTACTTCTTGATAAAAATATTAGTTGCTTTGAATTAAGAATTGGAGAGTTAAGACCAGAGGGAGTTGAAGAACCAACTATTTCATATCTGTAGAGAATGAATCAATTACTCAATACAACTCAACACAGCAATGGAAGTACAACAATAAGTTAACATAGGGCTGGGAATATGGCCTAGAGGCAAGGGTGCTTGCCTCCAATACATGAAGACATGGGTTCAATTTCCCAGCACCACATATATACAAAATGGCCAGAAGTGGCACTATGGCTCAAGTGACAGAGTGCTAGCCTTGAGCAAAAAGAAGCCAGGGACAGTACTCAGGCCCTGAGTTTAAGGCTCAGGACTGGCAAAAGAAAAAAAAAAGTTCTCTCTTTCCCTTCTCTCCAGCCATGGATCATCTCGGCCACAGGCCAGCAGTTTGGTAATAAACTTTCTTTCCTGCCTGAATACCTCGTGGCGTTCTCCTTTACCAGCTACCTACTTTAAAAACCTAACATATATGGTGCCGTGACTCAGAAGGGGCTTAAGAGTCAGGACAGGTGGAATTCCCATCTATTTTTCTTCTTTTTCTGGGAGTATCCCCAGTCCTGATGGCCCTTATTTCCGCAAACCGAACTGCTGCGAGACACCACGTGGGACTTTTCACTAATATCATTGCTGGCCTCCACATCCACCTCCACCTCCACACCACTTGTCTACCCTGGTGAGTGAAACTGCTGCTTCTCCGGTATTCTGCTGCTCCATCCGCCACTTCTGCCGCTTCTGCCTGCCGCTTCTGCCCGGTAAGCTCATCCACTCACCAGGCGCCTCTCTCCCGTGCTTTTTGGGTTTTGCATCACAGTCACATCCAAGCTGGGAAACTGCTAGCATGCCTCTTGACAGTGCAATGGGGCCTGCTCAAAATACTCGCTCAGATATAGTTTTTGCCACTGCAATGGTAAATGGTTAGAAGTCACTTAAATTCAGGCTCTCTCTCTTTTCCTCTCTTTCTCTTCCTTTTTCTCCCTATCTCTCTCATCTTCCTGCTGTAATGCCCAAGTCGAGAGAAACCCACCAAGACCACCTAGAGCCAGACGTTCCGAAATGCAAAAGCAAAGGCTTTAATCAGGCGAGTTGCAACTCGGGCCTCGTCCCTTACACCGACGCAGGAGAGATAGGGAGGAAGCTCTGAGCTGGATTTTTTTTAAATTTTTTTTATTAATTGAACATAAATTTTTTTACAAGGTGTTGTGCAAAAAGGGTGCAGTTACATAGTAGGGCAGTGTGTACATTTCCTGTGATATCTTACGACCTGTTTTTCTATCATTTGTCTAGGTCAGGTAGAGATATATGCAATATACAATGTATCAAGAACATATACAGTATTCACAGACTTGGTCTCTACTGTCTCTCCGTCTCCCTTTGTTAACAGTCATATATCAGGGAGATCATGCCCCTTTGTTTTCTGTATTCTAGGCTTGTCTCACTCAACATTATTTGTTCGAGTTCTGACCATTTCCCTGCGAATAACAATATTTCACCATTCCTAATTGCTCTGTAGTATTCCATTGTGCATAAGTACCATATTTTTTGGATCCATTCGTCTGTGGAGGGGCATCTGGGTTGTTTCCATATTTTGGCTATTGTGAATTGTGCCGCGATGAACATGGAAGTACAAATGTCTTTTTTGATATCTTGGGTTTTGCTGTTTAGGATAGATGCCTAGGAGTGGTATGGCTGGGTCATAGGGTAGGTCTATCTTGAGCTTTTTGAGAAACCTCCATACTGTTCTCCAAAGTGGTTGTACTAATTTGCACTCCCACCAACAATGGAGAAGGGTTCCTCTTTCCCCACAGCCCCTCCAGCATTTGTTGTTTCCTGAGTTCAGAGTATAGGCCATTCTAACTGGGGTGAGGTGGTATCTCAGGGTTGTTTTTATTTGCATTTCCTTTACTACCGGGGATGTTGAGCATTTCCTCATGTGTTTCTTTGCCATTTTTATATCTTCTCTTGTGAAGTCTCTCTTTAGCTCTTTTGCCCATTTCCTAATAGGTTTATTGGGCTTAGAGGGGCTTAGTTTTTTGAGTTCTCTGTAGATGACCGATATCAGGCCTTTGTCTGTTGCTGTCCTGGTAAGTATCCTTTCCCATATCGTTGGCAGTCTTTCTATTTTGGTGGCTATGACCTTAGCTGTGCAGAAACTTTTTAATTTGTAGTAGTCCCATTTGTCGAGTCTTTCCCCTATTTGTTGTGCCCCTGGGACTCTATTCAGGAAGTTCCTTCCTGTGCCTATAAGTTCTAGTGTCTTTCCTATTCTGTCTTTCAGTAGTTTCAAGGATTCAGGTCTGATATTGAGGTCCTTGATCCATTTTGAGTTGATTTTGGTGCATGGTGATAGGTTTGTGTCTACTTTGAGTTTTCTGCATATGGCTACCCAGTTCTCCCAGCACCAGTAGTTAAAGAGGCTATGTTTATTCCAGTGTATGTCTTTAGCTCCTTTGTCAAATATCAGTTGGCTGTAAGAGTGCGGTTTTATTTCTGGGTCTTCAATTCTAATCCATTGGTATTCCGATCTGTTTTTATACCAATACCATGCTGTTTTTGTTATGATGGCCTTGTAGTAGAGCTTGAAGTCTGGTATTGTGATACCTCCTGCACTATTTTTTTTTGCCTAGAATTGCTTTGGCTCTTCTAGGTTTTTTGCTGTTCCATATGAATTTGTGGGTTGGTTTCTCTATTTCAGTGAAGAATGTGGCTAGGATTTTGATAGGGATTGCATTGAATTTGTATAACAATTTGGGCAATATGGCCATTTTCACTATATTGATTCTGCCTACCCATGAGAATGGGAGGTCTTTCCATCTCCTTGTGTCTTCTTTGATTTCCCTTATTAGATTTTTGTAGTTTTCATTGAATAGGTCCATCACGTCCTTGGTTAAGTTGATCCCTAGGTACTTTATTATTTTTTTGGCTACTGTAAATGGAATTGTTTCCATAATTTCCTTTTCTGTTTGCCTATTGCTGGTGTACAGAAAAGCTGCTGACTTTTGTGGGTTGATTTTGTATCCTGCTACTTTGCCAAATTGGTTTATTAGGTGTAGGAGTTTGGGTACTGAGTTTTTTGGGTCCTTCAGATATAAGATCATGTCATCTGTGAATAGGGATAACTTGATTTCTTCCTTGCCGATGTGGATCCCTTTGATGTCCTCTTGCCTTATTGCTATGGCTAGGGATTCCAGCACTATGTTGAACAGAAGTAGGGAGAGTGAGCATCCTTGTCTTGTTCCTGAGTTTAGGGGGAATGATTTAAGTTTCTCTCCATTTAATATGATATTAGCAGTTGGTCTGTTGTATATGGCTTTTATTGTTTTGAGGAATGTTCCATCTATTCCTGTTCTCTCCAAAGCTTTTAATAGGTATGGATGTTGTATTTTGTCAAAGGCTTTTTGGGCATCTACTGAGATAACAATGTAATTCTTAATTTTAGATCTGTTTATGTGGTGAATTACGTTGATTGATTTACGGATGTTGAACCATCCTTGTGACTGAGGGATGAAGCCTACTTGGTCATGATGTATGATTTTCTTCATCAGTTTCTGGATCCTGTTAGCTAATATTTTATTGAGGAGCTTTGCGGCTGTGTTCATTAGTGATATTGGTCTGTAGTTCTCTTTTTTTGTTGTGTCTTTGCCTGGTTTGGGAATGAGTATGATATTAGCTTCGTAGAATGAGTTTGGGATTTCTCCCTCTGTTTCTATTTCGCGGAAGAGTTTGAGGAGTATTGGTATTAGCTCCTCACTAAAGGTTTTGTAGAATTCGTTGGTGAATCCATCTGGGCCTGGGCTTTTCTTAGTAGGGAGGTTCTTGATTACTTCCTGTATCTCACCATAAGTTATTGGTTTATTTAGTTGATTTATTTCTTCTTGGTTCAGTTTGGGCAGTTTGTACTTCTCTAAGAATTGATCCATTTCTGTAAAATTATTGTTTTTTGCTGAGTAGAGGTTTTGGAAATAGCTCCTTATGATTGTTTGAATATCGTGTGTACTTGTTGTAATTTTTCTGGTGGAGTCCCTGATTTTACGTATATGAGTCTCTTCTCTTCTTTTTTTGTAAGTCTTGCAAGGGGTCTGTCAATTTTGTTTATTTTCTCAAAGAACCAGCTTTTAGTCTTATTTATTTGTTGAATGGTCTTTCTATTTTCAATCAGATTTATCTCTTCTTTAATCTTTGTGATCTCTCCCCTCCTAGTCGTTTTAGATTCTGTCATTTCTTGTTTCTCCAGTTGTTTTAGTTTCATCGTGAGGGTATTCACCTGCTCTGCTTCCATTCCATTCCATTCCATGTGGGTGCTGAGTGCAATGATCTTGCCCCTCAGTCCTGCCTTAGCTGTGTCCCATAGGTTTCTTTGTGATGTGTTTTCTTTGTCATTGTGGCTTATGAATTCGTTGATTTCATCTTTAATTTGATCTGTGGCCCAAGTGTTGGATAGCAGCGTGGGGTTTAGTCTCCAAGAGTGTGTATAGCCTCTGTGGTATCCTTTGTTGTTGAGGGTTACCTTTAATCCACTGTGATCAGATATAATACATGGGATGACGTCAATACTTTTGTATTTGCTGAGGTTCTTTGTGTGGGCTATGATGTGATCTATTTTGGAATATGATCCATGGGCTGCTGAAAAGAAGGTGTACTGGGTCTCTGTAAGGTGGAAGGTTCTATATAGGTCTGTTATATCCATTTGGGAAATGGTGTTATTCAGGTCCTCAGCTCCCTTACTAATCCTCTGGGTGTTGGATCTGTCTCTTGGAGAGAGAGGAGTATTAAAGTCACCCACTATGATTGTGTTTGCGTCTATCTTGCTCTGTAATTCTGTGAGAATTTGCTTGACATATGTAGGGCCTCTTTTGTTCGGTGAGTATACATTTATCACCGTGATTTCTTGATTCTGGATTTTTCCTTGTAATAATATGTAGTGTCCTTCTTTGTCTTTTTGAGTTGACTTTAATGAGAAGTCCAGCTTGTCTGAGATCAGAATGGCTACACTTGCCGTTTTGGCGGGTGCATTTGCTTGGTAGATCTTGCTCCATCCTTTCATTCGAAGCCTGTTTTTGTCCCTTGCTGTAAGGTGGGTCTCTTGTAGACAGTAGATGTCAACTTTTTGTTTGCGAATCCATTCTGCCAGTCTGCTCCTCTTTATCGGGGAGTTTAAACCATTTATATTTAAAGAGATCAAGGATAAGGGTGTTTTTTCTCCTTCCATTTTCCTGTTGGGCTGTTTTTTCCTCTTTTTTTTTCTTGTCTTTAGTGAGCTGGTCTTTCTGCTGGACTTTGGCTATTGAAGTTTCTTTCTGATTCTGTCTGTGTGTCTTTTATGATCTCTGTTGGGTGGGGTTCCCCTCTTAATATTCGCTGTAGGGCTGGTTTATTATTCACATACTCCTTTAGCTCCTCTTTGGTGTGGAAAGATCTGGTTTTGCCCTCGAATGTGAACTCCAATTTCGCTGGATATTTGATCCGAGGTTGTAAATTCTTATTCTGAAGTACTTGGATGGTGTTCTTCCACTCACTTCGAGCTTGGTAAGTTTGTGTGGATAAGTCGGATGTTATTCGAATCCTCTTCCCATTGAAAAAAGTGTCCTTCTTTGCTTTGGCTGAATTCAGAATTTGCTCTTTAATCTTGAGGTCTGTAGTCTTGAATATTATGTGCATTGGTGTGGCTTTCCTGGGGTCTGGCCTGCCAGGTGTCCTATAGGCTTCGGTTACCTGGATGGGGTCCCCTGTGAGATTGGGGAATTTTTCTACAATAACTTTATTGAGAACATGATTAAGCCCTCTGTTCTGGTATTCGGCTCCTTCTTCTATTCCAATTATGCACAGATTATATCTCTTGTCTTCGTCCATTAGTTCCTGGATTAGTCTTCCCTGAAGCTTCACCTTTTCTTGGAGTGCGGTCATTTTCTGGTTGTTGTCAGCTGCTTCACCTTCCAAGCGAGAGATTCTGAATTCTATATGGTCCACTCTTTGTGTTATGGTTTCAATTGCGGAGTTTATGGATGTCAGAGAGCTATTTATGGTTGTCATATTAGCTCTGATCGTGGAAATTTCTTCCTTTAAAGAGTTGTATTTTAAATCTATTTTTTCGTGCATTTCAATTCTCAGGATGTGGAGATTTTCTTTAAAGGAGTCTTGCATTGTATCCATTTTTGCTTCCATTTCTTTAATTGAGGCTTGCATTGTATCCATTTTTGCTTCCATTTCTTTCTTGGCTTCCTGGGTGTCCTTCCAGATTTCCGCTCTAAACTCCTGGAATTGTTTTCTGATTTCATTTCTGACGCTTTCGATCATTCCTGTTAACATGGCCTCATTTGCTTTTTTAGTCTCCATCTCCTCATCAGTCGTGCTGCTTTTTGGAGCTGGCGAGTTGGCTTGCCCTTTGATGAACTGAGTTATGTTTCTTTGTGATTTGCGCATCTGGAAATCTGTGGATGGCTTCTCAGGTTTGGTTAGTAGCTCTTTCCTCCCTCCTGTGTAGGCGTATCTACGGCAGCAGGTGCTGCCGCTGTGGCCCCGCCCACCAGTGCAGGGTACGCCTACCAGAGCGGGCGCTGTCGCCGGGGGCCCCGCCCTCCTGTGTGCTGTGTGTCCACTTCAACAGGCACTTTAGCGGGATCTGCCTCCCAGTGTGAGCCCCTGTTGTTGGGTTGTGCTTGCGCCCTCCTGCGAGTCCGTTGGGGGTCCGGTATGTGTGGCGCCCAGTGGGATCGACTGTCCGGGTGTGGCTTGGCACCCTCAGACCTCACGTCCGCTGCAAGGGGGGGGGGGGACGTGATCAGGCTCAGGTGACCCTGCTGGGCTGGTATTGCCCACCAGCGCCTGTGATTTTAGTTGTAAGAGTCTGTGAGGTCCAGGTGCCTCGGGTGGGCCTTGCACTGCTGGCTGTCCCCCGACCGGTTCTGCCAGTTCAGGAACCTGTGGGGCCTTTGTGGCTGCTCCGCCCTTCCCCTGCTAACCTGACTTCCCAGCGCCTGATGGGAGCTCCCCGCCTGATTTGGGGGTTCTTTGTTCCCTTGGAGGTGGGGAGGCGGAGGGAG
Source organism: Perognathus longimembris pacificus (assembly GCF_023159225.1). Taxonomy (NCBI): domain Eukaryota; kingdom Metazoa; phylum Chordata; class Mammalia; order Rodentia; family Heteromyidae; genus Perognathus; species Perognathus longimembris. Next base: position 39,418,698 of record NC_063176.1, read on the forward strand.
GGAGATCTAGCCTCTTTGTCAGGCTTGGGTCTCTGATAGCTGGTCTCCCATTGGGGGAGGGGATAATGGGGCACTCACAGTTGCTGCTTTGTTTGTGTGTCCTGTGCAGCCGTTGGTCCTTCAGGGGTTGGCGAAGTGTCGTGGTGGCTTCCCCGGTTGCCTCTTTCTGCTGCGATGGGTTCCCTTGTCCGAACCCGGTGTGGACCTGAACTTCTCGTCGCTGCCGGTGTGTGTCTTGGTCTGCACCCTGCCTTGTGTCCGTGGGGTCTCCCGCTATATGAATTCTGCGCTCCTGGCATCCTGTGTGCCAATCACCGGGTTCCCCTTTCCCAGCCTGGCCCTGTTTGGGCCAGGGTTGGCTGGTGGGGAGAGGGTGCCCCGGAGATTCTCCGGCTCCGTGTAGGTTTTCGGTTCTTCTTTTTTGCTCCTTTTTGTTTTCCCGAGTTTCTCCACTGCTTCTGGCTGCTGGTTTTGCTGGGTTCTTGATGGGGTGTTGGGTGTTGGAGTTCCTAGCTCACTATTCAGTTGGAGTGAGTCGGGGTGCCTCCCTATTCTGTTGGTGCCATCTTTCTCCTATCCCTGAGCTAGATTTTTACAGGGCTTATAAAGGCAAAAACTACGAAATTTACAGCAAGCAGGTATTTGGGCAGAATTAGGGTATGGAGCGAAGACTGATTGGCTCAGGGCTAGGAACATTCTAGGAAGGTCAAGGGTTATCAAAGGAGTTATCAAAGGAGTTTCCTAGCTGTCCTTTTATCTTTTACTTTGTGCAGTCCTTCCCAAGGCCAGGCACAGCACACAGTAGCTTCTTTAACTTGTAGATAGCTTTGTTCTAGGAATTTCCCTTCACTGCTTACTTGCTTACTTTATAAAATTCCCAAGTCTTACCATCGTTGTGTGCCTTGCTCACAAAGCTGCCTCTTTTCACAGACCTTTGAAACCGAGGCTTGACCACCAATGTGCTTTGTCAGCAAAGATATCTAAAAGTTCTTTTCTCTAGCATTGACCATGAGGTGGATATTGGGTTTAACAGGCATCAGCTCAGGCACCATTATGCCATGCCACGTGTTCTCTATTAGTGTGATTGTGTCCTCCTGCTACCCCCCTCAACATGGCATCCCACTAGAGTTTATCAAAATATGGTTTCTCCATTTTATAATCTGAAAATTGTTGTTTGCTAGCAAAATTGTTTTTCTAACCGACCATGTGGTTCTAAAATTTTGGACAAAAAAATGTCATTTACTATTGGAATTCCAAAAGAGTCTACTGCTAAAATTCATTTTTCCACGCTGTAAAACCTATGTGAACAGTGTGTATGTCTGTGTAAATGTCATTTGTTAGTATGTCCATCTAGCTATATATCTGTGCTAAAACTCATCACATCTACTGAGATTTGTCATTGCAGAATTCTGACAAGTATTTGTTCAGTTCTTTTTTGTTTGTTTGTTTTTTTGTTTTGCCAGTCCTGGGCCTTGGACTCAGGGCCTGAGCACTGTCCCTGGCTTCTCTTTGCTCAAGGCTAGCACTTTGCCACTTGTGACACAGTGCCACTTCTGGCTGTTTTCTATATATGTGGTGCTGGGGAATCGATCCCAGGGCTTCGTGTATATGAAGCAAGCACTCTTGCCACTAGGCCATATTCCCAGCTCCTTTGGTCAGTTCTTGACAAGGTAGAGGTAAGCTCTAGTCCCCTTGGTCTCCTTGTTGTTTTAATTGGAAATAAAAATGGGCCTTTGTAGCAAAGACGCCTTGGATTGCAGTTCGAAGCCAGCCCGGTTAGAAAATCTCTCAAACTCTATCTCCCAACTAACCAGCAAAGAGCCAGGCTGGAAGCATGGCTGAAGAGACTTATCTCTTACCAGACAAATGCTGGAATTGGAGCTCCAGTGGTAGAGTACTAGCCTTGAGCAGAAGTGCTCAGGGACAGTGCCCAGGCCCTGAGTTCAACCCCTGTGAATGCCAATGGGGGCAAGCCATCCCAGCAACAAGCACCTAGACCACTGAGACTCAGCCAGTTCCAGGAACAAGTATCATGGAGTGCAGTAAGAGGAAAATGATCGCATCCAAAATGGAGTCATTTTGTCTCATCCTTTCAAAATTAATCAGAGCCAGGGGATCAAGAGATAGTAGCTTGTCCATCTAATGTCCATACCTGAGTATAAGAACTAGCCAAGTCACCCAATTTTTAATTTTGTGCCCTAGGCCCTTCCTTTTGCCTTACTATTTTTTTTGTCCAGCCCCTGCCTCATGAGACTTCTTCCAGGCTTCATTCAAGGACGGGCGTCTACCACCAAGGGACCCTGCTGCTTGCCTTCTCCAGGAGGGGCCACATTTCTGCCTTTTACCCCTAATGCCGAGGCCCCTTGCCAGCAGGAAGCAGCCAGAGAGAGTCTTCGTCCTTTTCCATAACTATTAAAAGACTGGAATGTTAGGTCCTCTCCCTGAGGGCTCCATGTAGATGCCCCCACCTCATTAAGTCTCCACCCAGTTACCTGGGTAACCTGCAGACCTGGAGGCAATTACCTCCCCTTTCCCTGAGGTCACATCCTAATCCACCTGGCCACACCCCTTGCCCCTGCCCTAGATATAAGGCAGGGCTGGGTGGGGGTCTCTCTCTCTCTCTCCCTTCTCTCCTGCCATGGATCATCTTGGCCACAGGCCAGCAGTTCGGTAATAAACTTTCTCTCCTGCCTGAAAAAAAAAAAAGTTAACATAGGGGTGTTATGAAGATTACTGGGTTAATATCAATATAAAGTTTAGAATAATTCCTGCGACATAGTAACTGCAATAGAAGTGATTTTGATTATGAGGTTCATTGTATAATGTTACAAATTAGCAAATTTGGAAATAGAATAAGAATGCAAGAGTGTTCTACAAACAGACACTACAGAACTCCTATAACCCAATCCACCATTTATGCAAATCTGTGCCTGTCTGTTTTAGTTGCTGTATGTCTGCCTGTCTGTCCCTCTCTCTGTTGTTTGTGCATACACTAGGAGACACTAAATCTAGATCTACAATTTATTATCTATATTTTATAATTAAGACAGAGACTTTAGTGTTCAGCAATTGTTATAATTTCTAGCTAAAATAGAGGTTTGAATGTGATTGGCTCTTCATCACTGCCTTATCTGCTGCACACTCACCATATGTGTAAGCACATGCCTTATATGATTTTTGTTAAAATCAGATCTTCAATAAACTTTCAGCTTCAAGAAATAATGCACTGTGTAATGTAGGCTTGGTGTCACATGTCTGCTTCCTGGGACACTGCCTCTCCCAGAGTAAATTGGCAATAACTATTATTAAATGGACAAAACCAACAAAAAGAGATGCTGCTTGAAGTCATTGTGAAAAGGGCTAATGTAACTGATAAACATGATTAAGATCATGGATGGATGTGGATTATGTCCCATCTGGGTGATATTTTCATAAGCACTTTTATTCAGAGTATTTGGAAAATGCTGCAGGTGCTTCATCCGTTTCAATGATGTAAAATTAAGGCTTCAGAAAGAAGTTGTCAAGGATAAAACAAGGAAATAAAAACCTGAGAAACTTCTTGTTGACACACATCACTGGTTAAGTCCACATGAAAGGCAACATCAATGAATGCCTTTGATGAATGAGCAGGGAATAATTTGAAGTCTTATAGATTATGGAAAAGTGGAAATGCACAAACACACACACACATACACACAAACACACCCATACACACAGAAAGAGAAGAGTTTGAAGAGCATGGGAACAAAATAACAAAATATTCTGAAAATGGGAAGCTGAAAAAATGATCTAACATTTATACTTTATGAAACAATAGAGAAAGAATTAATCATTGTAAAAATAACAATATTCAGTCTTTATCTTGAAGATTGCTTGGCATGCATAACTGGTGCCCACAGCTTGAAGCACAACTCCTGTGTGCCTTTTTGCTGCTTATTTTGGAGATAGAGTATTAGGGACTTTACTACCTGAGCTAGCATCTATAACTCTCCGGATGTAAGCCTTTTGAGTAGTTAGGGTTACAAGTGAGAGCCACTGATACCTGTCTTAATGTTCATTTTATGCTTTGAACTGCATTTGGTTAATGATACTTATGTACTACATGGTATTATTCTGCACAGTTACATAGGAGAAACCAGAGATTCTTACATCAGGGTATATGACAAGATCAGGCAGCAAACCAGTGAGACTTTTGAGATAAAAGATAGGAAGTACGTCTACAGGTGTATATACTCACCTTGTCTACACTGCATCGAAGCATTGTTGAATTTAATAGTAAGAATCAAAATGAGAAAGTGCAAAAACGTTGTCTATGTAGATTTAGGAATGAAAGACAGAAATGCATTGCTCTCATTTTTATCAGTGCTTTCCAGCATGAGGTTTGAAGTTCCTGAGTACTGATTGCTCCTCATCTTGTGCAGTGTCCACATTGGCAGAATAACTTCTTGGAGGATAACACTGGTATTTCATAAATCAAGTCTTTAGTTGGTTTTAGAAACAAATTAATGGCATATATTTCACTAATTCATTTTTTTTCTCTGAATGATCAAATGACTCAGATATATTTCAGCTTGGAAAAATGCCATTAACATTTTTAAGAAAACAAAATTGACTACTTCCATTAAAAAATACAGGCAGTGTATTCATTTAATAGAGGTATTAAATGAATTGGAATTCTGTTCTTTTTTATTCACACTGGTCCTTTTGTTCCCATCTTGAAAAAGATTTACAATGACATTGCAGGAGAAATTTTCTTCCTGGTATAGATGCTTGAGACAGAAGTGAAAGTATAGAAAATCTCATGAGAAAGGCTTTGGCTTTTTTTTTTTATGACACTTACAGCTCAATTTTCTCAATTCAGAAGGTTTGAATAAGCTTCAGATAAGCATCAAAGCTTATCCAGGGTGAACTTGAATTCTGAGACTTCTAAGATTCAGTCATTGATAATCCTGTCTTATTTTTGAAGATGCAAGTGGAAGTAACTATGTGGAAATCTTGATTTGACTTTGTACCTCACAGTCAAGGATGAGTAAGGTCACATAGTAGTTGTGCCATGAAAACTAGGAGATAAGAGCATCCTGAGAATCCTAAGTTCCTTAATAACTCAATGTTACAAATAGTAGAGGAGATAATAACACGGTATCTACCTATATGTGTATGTACACACAAATAAATATGCATGTTTATATATATACATACATGTGTATATAAAAGGTAGAATGATGTTAGATAATAAAACTATATTTGAAATAATTATTACATAAAGTAAAATGATTGTCTAGTTAACTATCATTTTGTGAGCAGAAGAGATAGTTTTGTCTATAGAGTGATAGACTAAATAGGTTACGGGTTTCAATTTTAGATAATCTCCATAAAATAATTAAAATATAACCTTTTTAAAATGTATACTTGCCTATTATATAAGGCTCAGTAGAAACTCATTGTAATATAAACATTTACATAAAACACACCACATCTTCTGCATTACCTTATTTCAGAATAATGTTCAGAGACAGTGTATTTAAGAATATGTTAATATCTTCATAAGAATTGAGGTTTAGCATCAGTTTCCTAATTGTCTGAGCTAAATTATTTTTAACAATTTCTGCAAAAAAGTAAGATGATAATGATGCCTCAATGTTCTTAGAGCATTGTAAAGCTGAGTGGAAAATAATTCTTTTGTCATTGATTTTTCTGTCTTTAAGTTTATGCAAAACTAAGAAAAAGAGGTAAGTTGGCTGCAGTGGCTTTTATAATTACAATACTCCCAACTACTAATTAGTTTTCTACCCTGCTTTATGCACATCTCAGAAGTTCAGAAACATTTTTTTGTTCAGCCCAATGTATTGGACAAAAGTTTTGAAAAAGATTAAGAAATTATCAGCCAAAGAAAAATTTAATATGTTCATATTCTTGTTTTAATTTTTTCATTTAAGGAAAAAAATCTGAGACTCTTGATTTTCTTTCCTTTGTAGTGCAGCAGACTAACATCTGTGCAATTACACAAACCTGCAAATTACCTTTTTCTTCTCAGTTAATTGCTTCAAAAATAATGAATAAAGAATCCTAAACCTAAATTCAGAGTAATGTTAGGCAAAATTAAATGGTAAACTTTCTGATTAACATATAAATTTTAATGAGACTATTTTGATAAAAAAATCTTTAAAATCATGCAACTGAGTAGAACTGTTGGATAATATTAATTTAATTAATGAAATTGGTGATTGTGTTTCAAATTGAATGATTATAGTTTAACCTACATTTATTTATATTCTGTTCTATAAGAGACTACTCTTAGAAATGTGAGGAGAAAATAAGGCTGCATCGACGCTGAGTTTTACAGCTGAAAGAAAGCAATTAAAACACACAAGTTTAATAGCAGTATTATTTAGGTACATTTGATAGAACATCAGCTAACAATATTATTGATAGAATAAACAAACAGATGGGACTTATAATGGTCTGGTGTGTGAATTTCAGTCATATGCTCTCTTAGGTCACTGCTTCTCTCTCATCTCAACATTTCAATGATAAATAAAGTAGTCAAATGGAAGTAAAAAGTACATAGGTGGTTGCCAGAGGACGAGAGAGCAGAAGGAAGAGAAACATGGGTAAGGGCTGGTCAACAATATATAATTAGATATGAAAAAAAATTCTATTCTTCCACTGGAAAGTAGTGTGAGTCATATAATAATAATATGATATATATGAAGAAAATATTTTGAATAGCGATATACACATAAATAGCATATGCATATATGAATATATATTAGATTATATCATATATGGAATATATCATATCTAATATCTATAGCTATTATATATACATATATGCATATATATTAGAAGAAAGTATTTTGAATATTTCTACCATGAAAGAGTGTTACATATTTGTGGAGACAGAAACCAATACTATGATTTAAACATTACACATGTATGCACGCATTGGAGCACATGGTACAACATTATGTGTGCAACTACTATTTTTTTGTCCAGATGCCTGTGGCTCACACTATCATCCTAAATATGCAAGAGTCTGAGATATGAGTTATGGTTTCAAATCAGGCCTGATAGACAACTCTGTGATACTTATCCCTCGTTAGCTAGCATTGAGATGTAGCATGTGTGGTAGAGTACTTGTGATGAGCAAGGGTGTGAGGTTTGAGGTGAAAATACTTTCCTTTCTCCATCAATTAGATGCTTCCACTTTCCCATGCATGCCTGTATCTATGCCTTGCTTTTGATGTACAGGAGTTTCTAACAAGAAGTATTCCTTGCTTCTCCTAGCTAATCCAACGAATCTGAGACCAATCCACTTATTATTTATTTCCAACTGATTTTTCCAGATCCTCAAGTTCACTGTATTAATAATTTATATGTAGCTCACCTTTGCTTTACCTTTTGAGGTTTTCCTCATTTATGGATTATGAGATCTAGCAAAAAGTCAATATCATTTGGATCCTTGAAAATCTGACTTTCCTTTTAAAAATGTCCAAGATAGCCACCCAGTCATAATCCATTTGTCATTGTAATGCAGGATGAATAAGAACACATAGTGGCCACTGTTAAAATTATGAGATGATATATACAAAGAGGAAAGTTAATGAATGACTCAGTGAATGAAAACAAAAATGGGACTGTCTTCCTAACAACTAAAGGTATTTATATCTATAAAAGTTATAAAGTGGTAATAGACAAGAAACCACTTGATTTCTTATCAAAAGTTTATAAAAATGGTTATACTAAGTATTTAGGATAAAATGAAACTGTAACCCGTCTGTACATCACTTTGATAACAAATAAGTAATTATTCAGAAAAAAATGGAATAAACGATGATCAGAATAAGAAAATTAGCATACAGTCCTATGCTCCTTCTTTTCAGACATGTTCCCTCTAGGTTTCAGTTTTCTCTTTCCTGAGACAAGAGAACAGAAAGACATCTTTATTTTAATTATTAATTTGACTGCAAAGGTGTAATTCAGAGGGGAAATGGTTAAGCCAAGTAGTGAATACATTTCCTTTTGAACAGTGTCACCCACAGCCTCATTTCCTGTCAGTTTTTACCCTCCTATTGAAAGACGCCAGGCTCAGAACCTTAGTGCAGCCATTTTAGGCTAACCAAGCTGTTTCTGGCTTCTGTACAAATATGCTTTGCTAAGAAAATTATATTATCACTTACCCTACCCTCTCCCCTTGGTAACTAAGTAGTAACCTCGCAAACTAATCAATAAGCTCGCATTCTGCTGAACCGGCCCCCCGCAGCTGGACATCCTGGTCTGAACAAACAACATGTGCTGACTCAGACAAGGGTCATTTCCTCATACCAAGGGTGGAAGAACGTACTCCCTGCTAAGGGATGATTGGCTAAAATGTATGATTTGTTCTAAAGGGATTGGCTGCCTGCGTGCAGACCTAGTTGTAATACTTTGAATTTACTGGCTGAAAAAGCGCGGGCTCTGTTGTAATGGACTGTAAGGTTCTATAAAAAGTCATCCCCAAAACAGCTCGGGGCTCTCAGCCACTGACCCGAACCTTGCGGATCTCGAGGTCACGTGTACCTGGGAGCCCGGGCATGCCTGAATAAAACCCTCTTGCGTCTTGCATCCAGTGGTCCGTGTTTGTGTCCTTGGGTGCGGGTCTCTGAGGGTATTTCACTATTTTCCTCCCCCAAGTTGGATAGCTCATTTCTGACAGTGACTATTAAGTAAAATTGCTGAATTGGCTCACCCTTAGTCCCATCAGTTCTGTCCTTTTCCTTCCCCTCCCCAAATCAGATAGATTCTTATTGAGACATCTTTATTTTAGGTTGAGATTAAATCCATGGTCTCCTTCTCTCCCAATACCCTATTCAAAGGTTTCTACTGCTAAATCATAATAATGTATCGAAAGTTCTCTATGATATTCAAGACTATCATTCTTACCTCTTAGTGTCCAATTAAGATTGGAATTTATTATTTATTGAATAGATAAAATGCAGTTTATTTTCTCCTTCAGTTCAATCATATTATCTTCATTTGATAAAAATTGTTAATATCATTATTAAAAAGTAGCATATTAAAATATTCTTAATTGCCATTACATGGAAAATAAGTAACAGAATAATATTTTATTTTGGATTGATCTGAAGTAAAAGGCCACATACTGACAACTGTTACGCATTTTGCAATCTTTATTTGAAAGTTTAAGTATTTGTGACTAAATTAAATCTACTATGGTAAGTATTGTGAGCTGAATATTGAAAGTGTTTATGGTTTTCTTACATATAAACTTTATAGTGAATTCTCTAATCTAACAGAATTTTGTTTCCTCTTTTGTAAGGGTTGTTTTGCCATCTGTTCTCAACGTTCTAATATTTCCTCATCCTTTCCAGTTAACCTTGCTATATGTCACATGTGGGTTTTGGTAACATATACTAATTCTTCTTCTGATTTTTCTGTAAGTGTTTATAGGTAACAACACTAATAACCTCTATGCTTCATTAAGCATTATGCTTAATTTGCTCCATTCATATGATGTGAGTCATTAGCTGTCTTCTGAGCCTTTTATAATTGGAAGTTCAAGCCATCAATAACATGCTAATATGACTGATTTTCACAAAGCTGTAATCACAATTCAGATTTTTAAATCTGGGGAAATGATTATTTCTAATGACTTAATAATTAATTTTAGTAACAATTAGCATTTTATTGACTTTGCTGCTGTGAGTCTTCTCTCCTTGAAGTTTCTTCTATGTTCTACACATATTTCAGTTGCATATCTTCTCTCTAATATGCCACTGAGTGTGTGCAGGTGAGTATGCGCATATATATATACATATATATATGTATATATATATATATGTTCCTTCTGTTATATAAAGAGTTCCAGTAACTATGTACGGATTTTTCTTGATTTGCCTTAAAATATTACTCAGGGCTAGAATTATATACTTTCTTGGACTAGAATTTGCAGAGATAGTTCTGTCAATCAATAAGGCAAGGAGGTTACTTTGTCTGTGAATCTGAGCTACTGTAGTGGCCTTGAGTTTCAATAGCCCAATACTGCTTCCCGAAAACAAAATATATCTCTATTGTAAAAGTGATGAACAAGAGGGTTATAGTTACATAAAGAAGGTAATGAGTACATTATTTTTAAACTGTTGTTCCTTCCCTCACTTTCTCCAGATTACCTGTCCCTACTCCCCCCACCCCCAGTTGTGTAGTTCATTTCCAACACAGTGGTCTAGTGAGCATCAAGGTTGCATTAGTTCATGCTTTGTCCTGCTGTTTCTGTGATTGCCTTTCCCTTCCATGGATCAGATAAACTTATATACAAGACAAAGGGTAGAGAAAACCACAACAGAAAAAGAAATGTTACTGCTTACAGGACATAATAACAACCTTTTGTTTCCGATTCTTGGAGTTCCTGTTGATATGCTTCATTATATATGGTCCTATGCACTTAGCAACTGGGTTATTGAGATCCCCTGTTAAGAATAACGTAGACATATTCTAGATATTACAAATGAGGGAAAGCGTGAAACCTACTTTTCTTTGGGTCTGGCTTACTTAACTTATATTTTCTTCCCAGGGCTTTCCATTTCCTTACGAATGGGCCATTGTCACTATTTCTGATGGAAACATAGGACTCTATTATGTGTATACACCACATCTTCATTATCCATTCATCTACTGAGGGATATCTGGGTTAGTTCCATATTTCAAAGAAAATTTATTGCTGCTGAGTGTTGGTGGTCATGCCTGTAATACTTGGGTACTTAGGAGGCTGAGATCCAGAATTGTGGTTAAAAGCCAGCCTGGCACGAAAGACCACAAAACTTATCTCCAGCTAACCACCAGAAAAGTTGAACTGGAAATTGAACTGTGTGGCCAAAGCTTTAGGACACTGGCCATGAGCAAAAGGACTCAAGGACAGTACACAGGCCCTAAGTTCAAGCACCAGGAATGACAAAAAAATACCTATTACTTCATCTCCCTTTCTTTTTTGTACTCACAGTATCTTTGCATATATTCTCCATTATAATGATAATTTTATAGTACATTTTGCTGCTTTTCAGCTTTTCATAGCTCAGTTTGACACCTTATTTTTCATTGCACTTGAAAAATTATAATAATAAAATAAAAAATAAATTTCAATACAAAATTTCAATATTTTTACCATAAATTCTAGGACAGTTTATGTCTTGCTTTGGTAGGAAAAATTCATTAGAATGGCAGTTTTGGTGGGGATGGGTATATCACCTAGTGGTAGAGTGCTTACCTTGTACACATGAAGTCCCGGGATTGATTCCTCAGCACCACATATACAGAAAGAGCCAGAAGTGGTTCTGTGGCTCAAGTGGTAGAATGCAGGCCTTGAGCAAAAACAAGCCCAGAACAGTGTTCAGGCTCTGAGTTCAAGTCCCAGGACAGGCAAAAATATAAAAAGCAGTTTTGGTGTAAAAATTTTATTTTTTTTTATCATTTTGTTAATTAGAATTAGTATACAGGTTTATAGATGTGTTTGTCATAATTTAATTAAACAAGCCATAGAAATTCTAGTAAACTTTCTCAATGTAATCTCACCCTGTTCTTGTTATCCTTCATGAAATCTGTCCCTCAATAACATTGACCCCAAAGTTTAGTAAAAATTGCTAAACACAAGGATATTTAGATTGTTTCATGGCCAATTTAAATCTTCACCTCTCTACTTAAGCTGTCAAAAATGTCAATTAGTGTCAAGTATACCAGTAGCTTTCTGAAAGTTCTCATCATTTTCTGTTAAGTTTGGGAGAGACTGTAACTTTATACTGACCTTGGCCAAATTACCATAAGTTATAAACAACAGGATTAACAAATGGCCATTGCAACACTGAATTTATGTAAAGTAAGAGATTTTTGAAACAAAGCTTTTCAATTGTACATGATTTTAAGCAATATATACCATGTAATATGTTATTTTCATTTATAGCTGAATCATTCTTATATTAGAATATTTTAAGTCACACTTTTCCCCAACCTAAGCCCCTAGGTTCTTTGTCTTACTTTCTTTCTACCTAACCCATTCTTCCAAAATATATCTGCTTTATGAATGGTTGTAAAACCCAATTATGACTCCATTAATCAGTTTTAATGATATGAGTATATTTTTGTTTATGTGATAGTTTCATGATTTACAATGAAATATATGTACTACTTGTCACTTTACATTATTGCTAACAAACGGACATTCATTTTCAAATTCAACTTCTTATCTAGCCTCATGTATTCCTGATTCTTTAGGAGGATCATATATGCAAGCACACTTAAAGAGTTAACATGGAACTGTTGAGTTTGTGGGTATTGTTGCTAGTTTGGCATTGTTAGTAGGCTGGATGGTCTAGAGGCCTGAACAATTGATATGATTTAAAAGGAACTAATGCAATAGGTGAGGAAAGTGAAGTTTAACATGTTCCCTTGTTAGAGATCATTCATAATCAAGTAACGAATCAGTGACTGAGGAGTACATTTTATATTAATTCAATTGCATAGCACCTAGTATACAAAATGCCAGTAACTTAAAAATTATTCACTACAGAATTTGATTTGAAAAAAGAAATGAACAAGTATATTATTTCATAGAAAGTACTTTTCCCATTACAGCCACAAAGTCAGTATTATTTTAGAATATGGTTGTCTTTGTAGATGGAAGTATTTGATGTATTGTTTACTTTAATTTGGAAGGCATTTGAATGATTAAAATTATTCAGCATACCCCTTCCTGGGTATATTATAATACAAACTAATTAAGCACATACTAAGGAAAATCAATTAAAATTATCATGAACATTCAATTAGTGTTATACATTATCATAGTAAGTTATTTACTAATATTGTGAAAAAGGTCAGATTATTGTTGTGTGGAAATTTATAGTGTGTAAATTTATCATAATAGCCAATTGAGTTAGCAATATCCTTTGTCTAATGACTCAAATCAGGAAGTTGTTTACCAAGGAGGGAATATGGCCTTTCTTACTACTCAATCCATGTCTGAGTTGCTTTACAAGTTGAACAAGAAATGTACTCACTGCCTTACATATGAAACTATAACCCCTCTGTTCTTCACTTTGACAATAAAGGAAAAGAAAACATTGATTAAATACAGACAAAAAATTAGAGAGAAACAAAAGTCTTTAATTTGGTATCCTATATTTTCTTGAGACTCAATCCCTTATAACTGTACTGGGTAGTAACTTTACAATGAATGAAAGTGGTCTTCACTGGCCATATGGATTTTAGATAAACTTTTCATAGTTCAGTGTTTTGGATAGTGTTTCCACATTTCCCCTTCTCAATTTGTCAAGAGTAAGAGTGAGCTGTGGAAATCAGTAGTATGATAAACACTCAAACAGACTACAGGCACTTAAATATTCACCTGTTCTGGTTTTTACCATGGTATTCCTTATTCACATCTCTGAGAGAGCACTCCTAGTCTGTGTCTGCATATATCTGATGAAAGATAATTCCATTGTGTGTCAACATTCATTAATACAAAAGGGTTATAGACAGATGAACCACCAACTTCTACCTTGTGCACATAGTTGTTGAATGATGAATTTTTTCATTGTAGTAACACAAGTTAACTTTGCTTTGGGCCAAGAGGAGCTACAGACATTTTCTAACATGATAGAAATATAACAATGAATGGCTTACCAAGAAATAAGTGAATAACATAAATATTTCATTACATATATTCCCTAAAATATACAGAAAGGCTGTTATTTCAAATTCCTCAAATGTGTAAATTTTGTGAAGTAGGTCTTACTGAAAATGACACCAAATAGCACACAAATTAAATTACACAAGACTTCCCTATTGTCCGTTCTTTGTGCTAGACATGTTTTTATGTAAAATTGAAATTTTTAAAGAAATACTCATGTAAGGAAGTCTCAAATGTTGTTTGGCATAATGTTTTATTTAACTTTTGTAGCGTAGCCTGGGTGTTTTCAACAAGGTTACTTATAAAAACACTTATGAAATACTTATTATGAATCAGGCAGTATTCTTGATAGCATATCATGTAGTATTCTTGAAAGCATATCATGGACAAAACATCTACACTTCAACAATTTTCTTAACATTTATTGCAAGGAGGAAGGGTTTTGATTTAGTAACCCAAATCAGTATTATTAGATTTATAACTTTCAGTGAAATATGAAATTTTTTATGAAATTCACTATGAAAGTAGAGAAACTATGACTGAAAGGCAAAATTTTCTAGTCCATAGCTTTGTAATTTCAAGAAAAATGATAAAGTAACATTCTAGAACTGTCTCATTTAACATAGGCAATATTAAAATATATAAGTATCGCTATTGTTTTTTAAGTATAATGAATTACACTGTTAATAAGGTGATATAGATAGATAGAGAGAAAGAGAGATGTACAGCCTTATGCAATGTGTATGCACTATATAATCCATGAATCTAAGCATTTATGGTATCTTCTATGAACTTCTGAAATCATGTTGCAAGAAAATTATGAAAGAATTTAGAAGGGCTCATGAATAATTTAGAAGGACCAATGATTACGTCAAGATCATGCTCAGCCTCTTTCATGTTAGATATGCTGTTTTGGGGAGGGAGGGTACAGATCATGAGAGTTTTGGATAGGGTAGCTTCAGTTTGTTATCACTGTCCAAATAGAGAACTCTATTGAGAAAAGCAAAGGAGTTTATTATTTTCTTTATGTAAGAACCTGAGAAACAATGGGATATTTGTCCTCTGAATAATATTCAACATTGAAACTAGCTTTTTGGATTTTCTCTAGTCCTTTGTAACTCCAGTACTTTACATAATGCGAGGGAAACTGTTAAGATCATTGTGAGCCCTTACTTTATCTGCAAACATTATGAACGTAGTCTATTTACATTTTCTGTAGCTTTTGCTTCTCTAAAAATCCTGCTCACAATTATTGACTCCAGTTTATTTCTTTGTCATGTTAATTTGATACCTTACTTTTTACATAGTAACCAAGCTGACTTGTGGTGTTTCCTATATGTAGACTACTTTCTTTTATTCACACATTCAACTTAGAAATAGAAATAATAGAATATTTAGTACATTGCTATATCAGACTAGGTCTTTGATAAGATCAGTATATAGTCCATGTTGGTTTGAACTTCAGTTAAGTTTAGCTCAGGATGTGTTTGAACTTCCAACAGCATTTTTCCTCCACAAAATCAGAATTATTTGTGTTCAAATAGGCAGAGGTAATGTTTACATTTCATTTCATTACAAAATTCAATTATTTATCAATATTATACTCAAGTTTACAACAGAAATGAATAGCAAAAAAACAATAAAGTTGGTGAGAAATTAACATGACATTTGATTTAATAAAGAATAAGCCAGAGAAGTTTCTATGTTCAATTAATCAAAAAATCACACTTAGCATTATTAATTAAAAACAGATAAGTGAATTTTTATTAGGAAATCCACAAATCCTCTATATCCTTGCTATTTATCTATTTTATAAGAGCTTCAATACATATGTAGCAGTAGTCGAACATAAAAATTGCAATGAGAAATGCTAAATTAAGTTATACAAAATTAGGTTCAAGTAGCCATTGGAAGATAATAATTTAAAATATTTCACTCAGAATTGTTTAAGAAGTAGTGCTATTAATAGTACTTTAGTTGTCAAACCATTTTTTATTAAACTCAAATCGTGATAAAACTAAGAATATCCATAGGGAGGACATTGACTAAGACAAATAGTGTTCATAAACTCCTTTGTACAACTACTTAAATGAATGAATAAAAACACTAATTATGACTTGAGCTCAAGGTATACACACACACACACGCACACACACACAAGCTACATACCTCGAATAAAGTATATTCCCCAAATGGAAGGTTAGAACTGAAAATGGCAAGGCCAGGGATGTTTTTCTGAACTGAAAAGGCTAATAAGAATGAAATGTCTATCCAGGAGACACTTCTCTGTTTTTGAAACTGAAATGACAACACAGAAGTATGGCGGAAATATGATAACTCTGATTCTACTTGTGCTTCTCTCATTTTCAGTCTGATCAGTTATTGACTTCTACTGAGTTTGCTGGAAATCTCCACTTTTCTTGAAGGCAATTCTATTATTTTTCTAAAGTTTCATTCTATTGAAAGTTTTGATAAATGTCAGGAATTAATATATGCAGCGCATCATGATTAGTATATAATTTTGATTGCAACATATTTTCATAGTTTAGGGTACTGTGAGAAAACCAGATGAAAAACAGTGATGATCCAAAAGGTACCTTGTTTAATTTGCCATTTAATACTTAATATTCCACAGTTAGCTGTGAATCATTATTAGCTATGAAGCACAGTTTTTATATAAAACTGGGTTCAGAACATATGTAGAAACAACAGTGTTATAATATCATCTCTGCTAATTAGTTTCAGTGTTCCATTGAAAAAGTAAATGTTGACTAAGTACCTACATATCATTTTGGCTTCATATATTGATATAAGTGCACTTATCTGTAAGTGTTTTTGTATATTTTACAGCTAAGAAGTTTTATGTACTATATTACTAACTGGTTCTAATTAGTATGTATGACATTAGCTACTGTATTCCAAATGTAGAATTACACATGGCCTCCTGTATAAGCAGGATTGCAAAATAATTACAAAAGAAACTTATTATCTTTATATACTCTTAGTTTTGTTTGCTTCAATTTTTAACATTTACTATGAAAATTATTATTAATTAGCATTTTGGAACACCCATAATTACCAATGGAATATAATGATAAGAGTAATAGTGCAAGTTTTGTCTGTGCCTTCCTAGACACTTATTTCCTAAAATTACTTCACCATTTATTTTCTGAAATTACTTTAGAACTTTAAAAAGTCAAACTTGATATAAAACTGTTGTTCAATGTTGAGTTTTTAACAATATGCAAGCATTCTGATCTAGCTCTCTGACTATCCACTGATTATCTTCTTTTGTGTCTATTTTCTTAATCCTTGTTTTAGTTGATTTAATCCCTTCTTAGGCTTCGTGGTCTCATGACAATATGTCCTGATTTTAAAAGCTACTCTCTTATTTTCTTTTATCTTCATTTCATAGATGAGATGGAAAAGACTATTGAAAATGGAATAAAATCATGTCAAGGTATAATGACAATTAAATATTAAATGTACTCAGATTCTATTTGCTGTATACTCCAAATATAGCAAACAAAATATGAAATACCTTCCTTTTTCTATTTTAAAAATGAATCAGTTTTTATTTCTTTTGTAAAACGAAATGAAAATCATCTTTTAAACATAATATGAACACTCAAAGCTAAATTCAAAATAAGTCTCCCAATTCCAGAACAAGTCAAATGTATTTGAATGCTTTTTAATCCTATTATCAGGTGTTATTTAAATAGTTTTATTGTGCCCAATTATGTAGTCTGCAGCGTTAATGGAATAGCACATTAAAATTACCTTTTGGCAGTCCAGAAATATGTATTCTATTTAACTCACCAGCTGTCCACATAATAAGAAAATTTTTATCTTTTCTTCTCTTACATCTACCTATTTTATTTTTCTTCTTGTCAAAGTGACATTTATGCTCACTTACAAATTGTTCAGAGACTTATTTTGGTGGATTTTTTTTTCCTTGACTACCTTACCATTTCTTTGCATTGGGATCATATTTCATTTCCAACGTCCTTCAAACTTAACATCTTACTGGAAATCTATAGCACCTATATATCTTGCCTAGTTTTAACTTACTTTTGAGTTATTTTTACTAAACCTCAGGCAGTCTTCTCAAACTGTACCTTCCCTCCTGTTTTATATTTTCCTTAACTATATCATCACATAAATTACCATGGAAGTTATAATATAACATATGAAGATCAATGGACTACTCTAATTTTTTCAATCTCATTTAAAGTATATTTTACTCCACTGAATTAGCAAATCTTCAATGCAATACAAAGTGATAACATTACAATGAATTACAAACCATGTTTGATAGAGAAACTTTTTTTATATAATAAATTTGTGGGATTTTTCTTCATGAGTTTTACATTTGAACTACAATATTCTACAAATAAATATTTTAACATGCCTACTTTTAGACTCTCTAGGAGACATTGCAAGGAGATATTTTTTTTTTAATGAAGGCATTTGAAGATCCCTTCCAAAATAAACAGGACATAAATTTTAGCCCCATACAGTAAGTGCCAAAGTACTCTTAATAAAAGATGTCTGCTATTTAATGTAAGTATTAAAATATTTTGTTGAAGGGGCAATGGCGTGTGTAAGCTAATATGGCTGTGTTTTATCTCCATGGTTGAATTCAGAGTCTAGATGCTTTCCCTGAACGTTCTTGCTCAAGGCTAGTGCTCTACCATTTGAGCCACTGCTCCACTTCATACTTTTGGGTGATTATCTGGAAGTAAGAAGCTTGTGGATTTTCCTGCTTTGTCTGATTGTGAACCTAGATCTTCAGACCTCATCCTCTTAAGTACCCAGGATTATTGGTATGAGACACCAGCATCTGATTGGGATTATTATTATTAATTTTTTATATATTTTTTTACTGTGAGCAATAAATCTGTATTATTTTTAGTAAAGACAGGAGAAAAAAGACTTTGGTTGGCATCAAACAACATATTCTGTTAAATTCAAGAATTTGAATGCCATAAGCTAAAACAGAATAAAAATAAAAGACAAAGTCCATAGGATTTTTCAGTCAAAAACAAAATTACAAGATGATGTTGGTTTAGAAAGAAGTGCAATTAGTTAAGTATGCTAGCCCTTAACACCTTAACCTTTTTTAATCTCCTGATAATGGACCTTTATTAATATGGAAACTCTGCATAGTAGCCATGGTCCATTTGTATGTGAGTATGTGTGTGTAAGCTAACAAGTATATCTAAATTGAACATTCCATTTTGCCATAATCTTCTCATGTATGGTTAAGTGTATAAGGAATAATATTGATACCTTAACAATTTTTTGAAAGAAGTCATCACATCTTTATGGTGGCAAAAGCAGTAAATCACTTGTGACTTTTGCATCCCTAGAAACACAGTCAAGAAATGGATGACATTCTCACTAAGCAGATGAGTGACATTAAAGAGTTTATTATTTCTGAAAATGCCGGGTCCCTGTAACAGCTTACTGAATGTCCCTACCACCAGAAAGGTCAATGTGTATGAGATGACTCACGCTATTGTCTGGGAGCTCATCTTGTTCAATGCTATTTTTATTGTAAATTTTGCCTGGCACATATTTGAGTGAAGAGAGTATAATTTTTCATGCACATGAGAATGTAGATAATGGATTTATTTATATTCAAAACCTTTGAATAAAAGCATGTTGCACAAAATGAGTCAAACCTATTGGCTTTCTTTCCACAACTTTCTGCATTAACACCTAGGTTTGTAGCATGAGCAATAAAAAGTACACCTCTTTCAAAAGATGACTTGTGAGCTGGGGATATGGCCTAGTGGCAAGAGTGCTTGCCTCCTATACATGAGGCTCTGGGTTCAATTCCCCAGCACCACATACAGAAAACGGCCAGAAGTGGCTCTGTGGCTCAAGTGGCAGAGTGCTAGCCTTGAGCAAAAAGAAGCCAGGGACAGTGCTCAGGCCCTGAGTCCAAGCCCCAGGACTTTGGCCAAAAAAAACAAAACAAAAATAAAACCAAAAAGTTGACTTGTTGACAGCTCTGATAGGGTTAATAGGTTTATCTTGCGACTCTGTGTCTTAATCCATTTGAGCAGATAAAACAGAATGCTATAAAATGGAAAGCTCTGAAACAACTGGAAGTTATTTATGCAGCTCAGTTATGGGAGTCAACATATATATAGTAAGTTCTCACTTTCTAACTCAATTGATAGCACCTTCTAGGTCTGGTCTCTCATGGTGTTGGAGCTTTTGAGCTCCTTGTGTCTTTGACGTGAGTGCATCAGTTCCATTCATGAGAATGGAATTACCACCTCCTTTGGGATTAGAATGTTAGCATGTAAATGTGGGGAGGACACATACTCTCAGACATTGCAAGCTTACATCGAGGTGATCATCTACATCTGACCTATGAAGTTTCAATACACAAGTTTGGGTTGGAGAGAGGAAAGGAGTATTTACACAATAACTAGAAATTCTTTCATAAAATTTACCAGGTAATTAAGTAAATGCAAAGGAACACGTCTACAAATATCTCTATACAAATATACCTCAGTCCATATATTTGTAAAATATTGTAGTACTGTGCAAAATCTCACATTCCACATTCTCACTTTTGTGCAATGCATATTTGTGGAATGGAAAAATACATAAAAGATAGATGAAATAATTGTATCAAATAATAGCTCTGGGTTCTATTTTTCTTTAAATCCTGTGTATGTTAGACTCCAATATAGTAAACCAATCTAGCTTTTTATTTCCTTCTGCTTCAGAATCTTCAACATATATTTTTCAAAGAGAGCAGTAATTGATGTTGTAAGATTATGAAATCCTGGGGCTGGGGATATAGCCTAGTGGCAAGAGTGCCTGCCTCGGATACACGAGGCCCTAGGTTCGATTCCCCAGCACCACATATACAGAAAAACGGCCAGAAGCGGCGCTGTGGCTCAAGTGGCAGAGTGCTAGCCTTGAGCAGGAAGAAGCCAGGGACAGTGCTCAGACCCTGAGTCCAAGGCCCAGGATTGGCCAAAAAAAAGATTATGAAATCCTTAAGACTCCAGAAATGTTTTCCTGGTAATGATTGGAAAATAATGTCTATAATATTTCATGGACTACAGTTTCTCTATCTGACTCCTATGCTTATCCTTGAAAAAGTTAAAAAAAAATATTCCCTGGAAACATGATTTCTCTGATATTCAGAACATAAACTGTCTTTTCAGGACTTTTCACATGCCCAGTTTTCTACCTGAGCCTAACTTTAAATTTTTTTAAGATATAAAAAACAACTCTGCCTTAATGTCCAGTATACTGCTTACTTGGAATAAAACATTTCTATCCATTAGAGAGTTCTGTGACCCTGAAATCTGACAGTTTAAAATACAGCAAGGAATATGGTCCTATTTTTGGAAGCACCAACTTATACATCCTAGGGGGAAAATGCCTGTTACATTAATATAGTTGACCTCTAGCCATATTCTCTCCTTAGTCATTGCCATGTCATTTATATCAAAGAAATATTTGAACGGAAGTAAGAAGGTGGGTAGCATTTGTCATATATTTGGGCTAAGACATTTCAGGTAATTTAGTGAGCTTCTGATGAATTGGGCTATCAGTCTTCATTTTCTCCTGCCATTTCTGCATTGACTAACAAAGAGGAAGAATTAATCCTTTGAGATCTACCAGATAATACAAAATAATATTAAATAGCACATTAAGCAAGAAACAATTGAAAATAAGTAAGAATGAGATGGCATAACAGTCCTCTTGAACAAATATTTTATATATTAAATGTTTTCAACTTCCGTGAAGCTTATTGGCTACCTTAAAAGGTTTTTAAAGTAGAAATCATTTTATGTGTAGCACAATGCACATCGAACAGAACTGACAGCAATAGTTTACTTATGTCACATGTTCAGAACTGCTAAGTAGCAGGATTACTTATCTTTAAACAAATTTTGCAAAAATAATAAGCTAAAATGTAATAACTAGAGGAGTAGGAAAGTATTTGGGTGATTATGTTTTAGTGCATTTATAACTCATTTTTTCTAAGACAGATAAGATGTAAAGTGAATCGGGTTTCAAGCCATAAAACTTGGGCTATGATGCCTGGTTTATGAGGCCTTTTTTAGCCTGCTTTGTTGGCTCTTCATACATTTCATATGCTAGTTGATAAATGGTAAGTGCTTTCTTCAACAACAGGTACATGAGGAACATTTTGAGAAGATAGCATTTCTACTTTGGTTCACGATTGCTTTCTGGAGCTGAGGTCAGTCCTTGTGGTGGTTAGGTTGATGGCCTTCCAGTGTAACAGCACAGGCTCTTGATGTCCCAGTAGTGTACCCTTAATGCCAGCAAGACCACCTCCCTGCTCACTCTCTTAGATGAACACCAGCTATTTGGAAATCCATAGGCAGGTACCCATCATCAGCTGGTTATTTCTAGAAAAAGCCCAATTACTTGTTTTTACAGATCAAATGGCATTTGCCTTCATCCTGTTTGAATGACATGCATTTCTTCAGAATAGTCTCTGGAAAGCTTCTTTGCCATTGGCTGAGGGCTTGTTTCTGTGTTGTCATACCTACAGTTCACATTAAGGGGTGACAGAATCTCTTCTTCATCTCTAGTAAGCAGGGGAATTCTAATGTATGTCAGGCCCTGGCCAAACACTTGAAACCCTGTTTGAAAACTAACTAAAGAAATGGCCCAAATGATAGCAAGAAGGCCTTGAGTTCAAATCCTAGTATTGCTAAAATATTACCCAAATTAAAAATGCCATTACTTGTATTCTTACCTTGTTATCTTATCTTATTCTTATCTTAGCTATGACATGCTTAATGTTTTAGGTTCAAAGAATTCCCTTCCAATTTTCTCAACAGAATTCCATTTTTATTTTTCTTGATTCAATATCAATTATTAGATTATCTTAATATGAGTTGGGTGTTGGCTTTGCTCCAGAGGAAAGCAAAAGAAATGAATAAAAAGAAAAAGCATTGATCCTTTTTTCCTAAAAAAAGAATCTTAGAAACTTATTTTGAACAACATATGCACAGTTGATTGACATTACTGGATTTGAAGTACTGTAATTTTAAGGAATAGATTATATGGGGCATGAATTCTAAACAGAAAGAAAATAAAGGTATAAACATACTAGGGTAGGTTTAATCAAGACTTGTTCCTACACAGGTTGAGTAATATGATGAAGACAAGAGCAGATGAAACTTGAACAAAATTAAAGAAAACATAAAAGAAAATGAGAAGTTAGCAAATTAGGAGAAAATAATTTTACAAGACACTATGTATCTATAGCAGGAGAAAAGAATCTTGGCTGAAAGTAATTCCACATTACCCATAATTCCCATGATATTAGAAGACACTAAATTCTGTATGCTTCACTTTTGCAGGAAGAGGTGACTATGTATAATGTTATTTTGAAAAAGAAAAATGTAACGTAAAGTTTGATACAGTAAAAGAGACACTACCAGGTGCTGATGGTTTATGACTATAATTCTAACTTCCTAGGCGACTGATATCTGAGGATCAAGGTTCAAGACCAGTCTGGGCAGGAAAGTTCATAAGACTTTTATTTCCAATTAATCATCAGATAACCAGAAGTGGTATTGTGGCTCAGTCAGTAGAACACTAGCTTTGAGCAAAATAGCTCAGGGGCAGTGCCCAAGCCCAGTATTCATGGTCTAAGTCCAAAAAAACAAAAACAAAAACAAAAAAACAGTGCCTCTAAGAATTCAATTAATGTTAGCTGTTTTGGTAAAATGTGGAGACAAAAATATTGAAATAAAAATTGGATTAATTTAAATTACCAATAGCTCGGTATTCAAAAAGGGATAAATAAAAGATCCAAAGTTTTTAGATAAAATTGCATAATCCATCACTAATTTTAGAAGCTCCAGGAAGAATTTTCATGTTTAACAAATTAAAGAATAAAAGCTATCTTAAATATTCCATATGTTTTAGTGTATCAGTTGATTGGAGCTAAAAAGCAGTTGTTCGTTGTTATCAAGATGTGTTTTTACATTTTTTTTACTTTTTCACCTTCCCACACAAACCACTTAGTAATTGTTTTTTTGCCATCAGACTTTCTTCATTTATTTTTCATTACCACGAGATCCCACTAGGCTTTAAATTTGCCACCTCCAATTAATCTAATCCTTGAGTGTCTACCAAATATAGATCTACATGTGACTGGTGAAGGAAAATAAATGCAAAAAGTAATATCCCAGAGGAAATGGTATCACTATAGAAGAGTTGAAGCTACATTTACTTTTGAATATAACATCCTCAGAGGTAGCTTCTAGTTCTCTTTCTTTAATATGTTGCTTATAAAGTATGCATTTCAATCAGGATATAAGAAGATGTTACCATAAATAATTCAAGTCAATAATCCACTGCACTGCATTTGGTATATAAAAAAAAGCTAACTGATAAAATATGTAGAATGATCATTTACATATTGGACAGCATAGGAGTACTGAGACTGTCATACAAGGATGTTTATTTTCTCCAGAATAATTGTGCTAAGTCTGGCTACATTCCTACATTGATTAGCACAAAGAAAGTTATTCTTCCTCCTCCTTCTCCTCTTCCTACCCCCCACCCTTCTTCATCTTCAAACTGCTAGAAAATAAACTCTAGGCCTTGCTCATAAGGGGAAGCATTTTATCATTGAGCTCTAGACCTATATTCCCATTGCTTGTTGAGTGTAATATCTTTTGGAAGACTTTAATTTTCTAGTGAGACAAAGCAAGACAAATTATTTTGTGAAAGCAATACATGTTTCGAACAGGCATATGCCTTTTTTTCCCCCCAATTTGGAGAGTTTAAAGGGTGTTTCTAGGTATCCCAAATCAGATGTAAGAAATTAAGTGATGGGTATGATCTGAATCTGTGCTCAAGATTCGTGTGTTGTCAACTTAATGCCCAATTCAACAGTGCTGAGTGGTGATTATTTGGAAATTGCTCTCTTCAAAGGGTTACCTTTTTGTAAGTATTCTAGTGTCACTATAAATTGTCAGTATTTGCTTGTCCTTTTGCTTTCTGCTGTCTGATGACACAGTAAGCAACCCTAAAGTCAAATTTAACCTTGAAATAATTTGGACTCAATAATTGTAGTGTAGTTTGTTTACTCATTCATATATTGAAGGCTATCTTGAATACTTGCACATCTTGGCACTCGAATATCTGTATTATTAGTGTAGAAGTATATTTGCAACATAGGTTTCTAGCTCATTCTTATGAGCCTGGCTACTAGCTCTTTCTGTAAGTCAGAGTGCAGCTTTCAAGAAGTTACTGAAATGCTTCTAAAATGCCTATACATTTTTTGACACCCGTATCACCTCTGAAGGCTGATTTTTACTTTCTCCACAAACTTGCCAACATTTCTTAAGGTCAGTGTTTTAGTTGTTCTGATTGATATATAGAAATACCTTATTATTGTTTCCATTTTCAATTCCCTATCATGTATTCATATTTTCATGTATTTCCATGTACAATTTATAATTGTCTATATTCTTTGATGGGGCATGTTTCAGATACAATGTTTTTATCAAGAGACTCTTTGTCTTCTATTGTTGAATGAAAATATATTTGCATTTGAGATGTTAGCTACATATAATAATATGCATCTGGAAAATATTTTCCAATAAGCTGGGGCTTTATTTTATTTAAAAAAAATATTCCTTTGAATCAAGATTTTCTAGCATATACCCAGAACACTTGTCTGAAAGTCCTTAAAATGGATGCTTCCATATTTAATAATAAGTTAACAATAGAGGTAGGAAAATGTACATAAGATGTTTGAATACCAAATTATTTTTCCTAACGTAAAACTAAAAATAAAGAGTAATAATTCATCAGGACAGTATTGTTATTGTTCTTTTTTACTTATAAAATTTTACTGTGTATGACAGCAGAAGTAAGAACATGACTAAACTCTTTTCTGAAATTAATATTTTAACTTAAAAATGTCGTTTTCAGCCAGGCGCCAGTGGTTCACAGTTGTAATCCTAGCTAGTCAGAAGGCTGAGATCTGACTTTCATGGTTGGAAACCATCCCAGGCAGGAGTCTGTGAGGCTCTTATAGTCTTGAGTAGAAAGAATCTCAGGGACAGCATCCAGTCCCTGGGTTCAAGTAAAATAAAACAACACAAAAAATTCTGTATAAGCAATAAAGCATAGTCTTGTACAAGGTTTCATTAACATGAAAAGCTAAAACTAGATATCTTAGACTCTGACATTTATCTCCCAAAAAGCTCCCCAAAATACTATCATCCACTAGTCCCTCATTAAATAAGATTTATTTCATAACTAAAGGACTTTTCTAGAAGTAGAGTAAGTAAGAGAAGTATACTTTTAGTTCCTTTCATTTGATAGCCTTTGGTTGTTCTGTTTGCTTGCTGTTGAAAAATAGGAATGATATAAATAAAATTATAGATAGAAAAACAATGGTGATAGGTCTTCATTAAATGCAAGAAGAAAAGTATTTATCTCTGTGTGTATGTTTAGAAAAACATTAAATGATTAATTTTAGATTGTTGTTCACTTTCACAAGCTGTGTTTGAAGAAAGAATAAATTACATGAGGATTTGACCAAAAGCAATGAAAAGCTCAGCAGCTTCATTGAAATTAAATGTTTCTCACAAGCTCATAAGTGAACAAGTCAGATCAGTGTGGTCATTTGTCTTTTGTTGATTGTATCCATTTATCAAGCTTCTTTTGCTTCTCCAGGTTTTTTTTTCAGTTCAACTTCCCAACTTCCTTACCCAGTCAGTGATAAAGTAACTTTATAAGATGTGATTTTTCTTTAAATAATTACCTTCTTTGACCAATCTAACTTTCTTCATTTCCTGTGCCATTGTTTCTGATCACTATTTCAAAATTTTTCATGAAGTTATGGAGCAGACTTAAAGTTGAGAAGGAAGAAAGGAAGGCATGATATATAGCGCTAAATGCATCAACTTCATTCCACAGTTTCTTTGCAAATTTCTTAAGAGGGTTTCTGATATTATCAATAAAACCGACCTGTATGTTTTTCTTTTCTTTCTTATTTGGTTTTTTGTTTGTTTGTGTGTGTGTGTGTGTGTGTGTGTGTGTGTGTGTGTGTGTGTGTGTGTTTGAACTCTGAACCTGGGTGCTGTCCCTGAGCTTCTTTTTCTTAAAGCTAGCACTCTACCACTTAAGCCTCAGTGCCAAGTCTGGCTTTTTGAGTTTAATGGAGGTACAAGTAGCACAGATTTTCCTGCCCAGGGTTGGCTTCAATCCATTATCTTTAGATATCAGTCTTCTGTATAGCTAGGATTACAGGTGTGAGCCTCAGACACCCAGCACCCTGTACATTTTTTTCTGTGGACAATGATAGTCCTTTCTGTTCATTCACATAGAAATTAACAGTAAACTTAGATTTTCTTTTTTTAAATTTTATTTTATTGTGAGAGTGATGCCAGAGGGATTAAAGTTACATAAGTAATGAGTACATTTATTGTCAAATATTGTTACTCTCTCCCTTATTTGTTCCCACTTTCCCTCCCCCACTCCTCTTACACACAATTTGTAAAGTTAATTTCCAACATACTTTCTTGTGCGTATTGCTGTTGCATTGGTTCATCCACTGTACTTTGTGTCACCATTTTGTAATTCCCTTCCCTTCCCCAAATATACAAGACACAGGGTTCCAAAATAATAATAATAATAATAAACAGTGATAACAGAGGATAAATCAAAAGGGGATATATTAAAAAAATCTTTCATTTCCATATATTTGAGTTCATTTTGATTACTATCTTTTTATATGGTCATGTATACAGAGCTATTGAGTTATTGTGATCCTCTGTGAGGACTGTCCTAGACAGATACTAATGATTACAAATGAGGGAAACTATGGAGCCTATGTTTCTTTGTGTCTGGCTTACTTCACTTACTATGATTTTTCCATTTCCTTATGAATGGGGTGATATCATTCTTTCTGATGGAAGCATAGAATTACATTGAGTATGCATACTACATTTTCTTGATCCATTCATCTACTGAGGGGTTTCTGGGTTGATTCCATATCTTAGCTATTGTAATGATGCTGCACTTAAATCAGTCCCATTTGGTAAATTAGTTATATTTTCAAGCATTGAATATTTCTGTGTGTTTGGTTTTAAGGCATCATTATCATATCCAACTCAAAGTCCCCAAATCCTTTTTTCAATATGACCTCTTGATCCAAATGGTTTGGTAAGATAGAAAGTCTTAAGTCTTCTGTCCTGCAGTCTCTATCCATTCCTGTATAAGGGCCAGCTCCACAATTGGCATGAGAGGACAAGCTACCTGTCTCAAGATGTAAAAGTATTTGAAATCAAACTCTAATAGTTGCTCTATTATAGATATTTAAGTACTGTTGTCTCCAGGCTCATCTATTTCCATTTTAGATGTCCCTTTGAGGTCCTTGAAGTCCCCACTAACAGATTCCTTATGCAGACAATGTATTTTGACATGGACAATATATTTTCATAAAAGACTGAAGCACCATCGCCCTATCTTCCACAACTTCTGTGATTGTCACCTCAAGCCTCATGACAAGCTTAACCACTGAGCCTTTTTGCAAAATCTGGCATGCCTAGCATATGGAAATTTGTCAGCTGTTTGTCTGCAGAGATATACAGGCTAATCTGACCAGAATGTGATTCATAGAAGATAGCTTTTGCATTTCCCCAAATCAATGAAACCACCATGCACAATGAAATGTCTTATACATAGTCTCCTACATCTTTCTCCCACATCTTGTCCTCTGAAGGAAGTCAAATCACGGCTTGCAAATTTGCCTAAAATAAGAAAGAACTACTGTCTTCTTTGTGAGATCAAAGCTTGACCCAGTACAGGATAGACTTTTACTCCATCAGAAGGTGAAAAGTAATCAACAAAGGGTGACTAATCACAAAAATGAAAGGATAGTTCTAGACCTCTATTTCGGGCTGGAAATATAGCCTAGTGCTAGAGTGCTTGCCTCGTATTCATGAAGCCCTGGGTTCAATTCCTCAGCAGAACATATGTATAGAAAAAGCCAGAAGGGGCACTGTGGCTCAAGTGATGGAGTGCTAGCCTTGAGCAAAAAGAAGCTAGGGACAGTGCTCAGGCCCTGAGTTCAAGCACCAGAACTGGCAAAACAAACAAACAAACAACAACAACAACAAAAAACCCTCCATTTTACCAATTTATTTTTCTTTTAGGTTTCCTATTTTGCCTGTGTGCTTTCTTGCTTTTGACTCCTCTCTGCACCAAGCATAGTTATAAAATTTATGCATCCATTGCTACTTCTTTGTATACTTGGTGTACTCAAAGATTAACCTAGCTTTTATTTCTCTCCTCACATGATAGCTGATTTTCAAAAGTGAATATTCAGTGTAAATTTCATTGAGACTCTGATGCATTTGATAATTTCCACCAGTCTTTTAATATGTTTGGCTTCTTTGTTTGTTTATTTTGTTTTTTTGCCAGTCCTGGGCCTTGAACTCAGGGCCTGAGGAGCACTGTCCTTGGCTTCTTTTTGCTAAAGGCTAGCACTCAACTACGGCACCACTTCTGGCTTTTTCTATATATGTGGTGCTGAGGAATCAAACCCAGGGCATCATGTGCATGAGGTGAGCACTTTACCCCTAGGCCATATTCCCAGCCCATGTTTGGCTTCTTTGTAGTTGATAGGATCCTAATTTGTCTGATGTTTCATTGCCAGACTTTTCTTTACATTTTCATTTGACAGAGAAAATAAACTTATTTCATGGGAATTATGGAGAGACTACAGAAGTACTCCTTCAGCATTCTTCAGAGGTTTTTCAGTTGTGGTTGGTTTCTTTGTTTTTTGTGGTATTCCTGGGGCTTGAAATCAGGGCATTGTCCCTGAGCTTTTTGCTCAAAGCTAGTGCTCAATGCCTCTAGCCACAGCTCTACTCTGGCCTTTTAAATTAAATTAAATTTTTAAAATTATTATAAAGGTGATATGCAAAGGGGTTACAGTTACATAGATCAAGGAAAGAGTACATTATTGGGGGCGGGGAATGTCACTCCTTCCCTCTATCTCTCCCAGTTTTCCCTCCCACCCCCACCCAAAAGTTGTATAGTTCATCTTCAGCACAGTGTGTATTAAGGACATTTTATGGGCTTTGACTGCCATGTATTGACTCTTTATCATACTATCTCTGAGGGATTTAAAAACAAATCCACCATTTGTCTTTTTTCTGAACCACCACTGTTGGTTGTTTTAATTTACTCTCCTGCTTGAAAATTCCATCAATGCCTTATTCAGCATCCATTATCCCAAGTCTGTTACAAGTCATGTATATATAACTTAAATCACAAGGAAAAATCTGTTTTAAAAATTATCTTTAAGTAAGTGTACATAGGAGTTGCCATTTAACAAAGCAGCATATTATTAAAATATATCTTGATCAATGTCATCCCATTCATTTTCATTCATCCAGCACTTACCTACCCATCTCATCAATCTTCTAAAATGTTGTAGGATATGCACCGAGTTCTTGATTGCATTCTCAACTTCTTCTCTCCATTTGCCTAATCTTTTCCTCTTGACCTACCTCACCCCTTTCAAGTACTTACTTTCTGGTGTTTATTTTGTTGAGCATTGACTTTGCTTTTATAATTATTTACACTATTTGAATTCTCCTTTGAACCTAGCATATTTCAATTAATATAGCTTTGTACACTTGCATAGCATTCAATATATTTAATTATAAATCAGAAGCTAAATCTATCTTCCATATATAAGGGAAATTTTTCCTGCTTTGCCTCTCTGAGCTTGACCTATATCACTTAATGCAATCTTTTTCAGATTTTTCCATTTACTTATAAATGGTACAATGTCATCCTTCCTCACAGGTGAGTGTAATTCCATCATATAAAGAAATGTTCAATATCTTTGGCCATAAAGGAAATGTAAATCTAAACAACATTGATGTAAGCATAGAATATATATATATATATATATATATATATATGTGTGTGTGTGTGTGTGTGTGTGTGTGTGTGTGTGTGTGTATTACTATATGGAAGTAATATATATTACTATATGGAAGCATAGAATACACACACACACACACACATATTCTATGCTTCCACTAGAAAGAATGACATTGATCCATTTGTAATGAAATGGAAAGAATTGGAAAAAATATTATATTAAGCAAAGCAAGTCAGACCCAAAGAAACATAGGTCGCATGATTTCCCTCATTTGTAATAACTAATATGTCTATAAATCTACAAGTTAATATAATAGATAGTAAGAGACAAATAAACACTTGGACATGATTAATTAGATAGCCCTGTAAGCATTTTCACAGTGAGAAAAAAGAAGGATATTCTTAGGACAGGCTCACAATAGCTCAAGAGTTACATGCATATGATCATATAAAATGATGCTTTTGTGGGAAGCAGAAAAAGATGGAGGAGGAGCAGCACAACTCTATCTAAGCTCTCTCCAGGAACCCAGCTCTTCTTCCATAGGGAAACTTCTAACCCTACAAAGTTAGCCCAAGTAAGGTATAACAATATAGAGATTAATGGCAGGAAGGAAAAAAATGAGACAGCAGATCCAAGAATCCAGATTTCAGCCACAGGCCCCGCCTGGTGGAACCAAATCCACACCCACTTCCAGCTCACACCAGTAATAAGGAAAGAAACCTGCCAGACAGCAGCAGACAGATGCAGTCCGCAAGTGGAGAGTGAAAGCTCCAAAGAACCAGAGGCAGCATGAGTACTCCACAAAAGATAGTCTCGCTGGAGTCTGCACCCACAGAACACCATTTGGAAAGCAGCTGTTCCCCCCATCCACCATAGCGAATGTCCATCTTTGTCCCTGGCATAGATGGCCAGAGAAGACCGGAAATAAAGCACGCCAGAGGAAAGTAAGGTCAAAGGGGCCATCTTTTGCCTGAAGTAGTGAGTGATTCCCAGTGCCCCCCAGGGGAAGGTCTCCCTGCTGAGATTGGAGGAACCTCCTGAGGGGTGAGAGGCCCAACACAGGTTAACACAGTAAGAAACGCAACTCCAGGCTGCCATCACTGCCACTGCACCAAGGCAAGAACAGACTGGTTTCCCAGGCCAACCATTGTCCACCAGTGACTGGGGGCACCCAGACTCTGCCTGCAAACCTCAGCGAATGACACAGCCAGCTCTGCCCAGGAGAAGACAGCCTTACCCAAGTGGGAGGAACTTCACGGTGGGCAGCTCCATCTTTCCAGCCAGAGCCCACCCCCACCGGGCAGCTTCAGAAGCCTCAGAAGCCATGGGATTCCCACCGGAGGCCTACCACAGGCAGCTCAGGGTTCCCGCCCTAGGTGCCACAGCCAGTTTGGGGTTCCCACAGGGGCCTGCAACAAGCAGTTTGGGAATCCCTGCTGGAGTTCACTGCCCACTGTCGCCAGCTCAGGAGTCCCAGCCGGAGTCTGCCACCCACTGTCTCCAGCCCAGGGGTCCCAACTGGAGCCGCCACAGGCAACTCAGGTGTCCCAGCTGGGTGCCACAGGCCCCACTGCCTCCAAGGTAGAACACAATGAATCCAATCATAAGTTAATAGAGGACTTCATGGCCACCACAAACAGAATGACATATGAACTCCAACAGAAAGAAAAAGTCCCCTGAAAAGATAGCTACTTGGCTAAAAGAGATTAGAGACAACACCATAACCAAATTAATTAAGTAAGGAAGTCTATACAGGACCTAAGAGAGAATCACCACAGAGATACACAAGCCATCAAGAAAGATCCATCAGAAGGTAGGGAGACTAGAAACCAAATTGTAAGCTTAGGGAACAGACTGGATGAAGCAAAAGATCTAATCTCAGGAATTGAGGACAGCCTAGACTTTATGCAGAAAGAACAAAAAACAAATACATAATCAATCCCAAAAGCAA
Organism: Perognathus longimembris pacificus; assembly: GCF_023159225.1. NCBI lineage: Eukaryota > Metazoa > Chordata > Mammalia > Rodentia > Heteromyidae > Perognathus > Perognathus longimembris. The sequence continues at coordinate 39,451,272 of NC_063176.1, forward strand.
GACAGATCACTTCAAGAGCTTCAAGATACAATCAGGAAGCCCAATATAAGGCTAATAGGTATTGAAGAAAACCTAGAGAAAGAAGTTAATGGAATAGGCAACTTATTTAACAGAATATTAGCTGAGAACTTCCCAAACATCCAGAAGGATAGGCCCATCCAGATACAAGAATCATTTAGGACCCCAAACAGACCAAACCAGAACCAGACTTCCCATCAACACACTGTGATAAAAACAGGATCAATAGAGGCCAAAGAGGGCTGGGGATATAGCCTAGGAGCAAGAGTGCCTGCCTCGGATACATGAGGCCCTAGGTTCGATTCCCCAGCACCACATATACAGAAAACGGCCAGAAGCGGCGCTGTGGCTCAAGTGGCAGAGTGCTAGCCTTGAGCTAGCCAGGGACAGTGCTCAGGCCCTGAGTCCAAGGCCCAGGACTGGCCAAAAAATAAATAAATAAATAAATAGAGGCCAAAGAAACAATTCTTAAAGCCACTAGGGAAAAGAGAACAATCACATATAAAGGAAAATTAATCAGAATTACCCCATATTTCTCAGTGGAGACCATGAAAGCAAAGACAGCCTGGAATGATGTTTGTGACATCCTAAAGAAAAATAACTATCAACCAAGAATTCTGTATCCAAGACCACAATCCAGACAGGGAAAGCATCCACAAATAAACTCCAGTTTAGTAGAGCAAGAAGGGAAGATACGGCCCCTACAAAGTTAGATACAATGAATGGAACAAGCAATCATCTCTCAAACCTAGCTCTCAATATTAATGGAGTTAATTTTCCAATTAAATGACACAGATTCACAAGGTGGATCAATAAACAAGATCCATCTTTCTGCTGCCTCCAAGAGACCTTGCCAGCAAAAGCAAACATATTCTAAAAGTGAATGGCTGGAATAAAATCTATCAAGCAAACAGCCCCGCTAACAGGTCGGTGTCACAATCATAGTATCAGATGAAATTGACTTCAAATTAAAAACAGTAAAAAGAGAGAAAGAAGGTAACTACATACAAATAAAGGGATTTCTCCTACAGGAGGACATAACCACCTTAAACATCTACACACCAAATACAGGAGCTCCCAACTTCATCAAAAAATCATTACTGATTCTACAAACTCTCATAGACCCAAACACATTGATTGTTGGAGACTCTCACCTCTGGACAGATCAACATGCCAAAAACTGAGCAAAGAAACCTCAGAACTAAACAACTGCATAGACAATCTAGACTTAACCAACAAGTACAGAATATTCCATCCAGCAACACCAGATTATACATTCTTCTCATCAGCACATGGAACATTCTCCAGAATAGATCACATCTTAGGGCACAAAGAAAATCTGTACAAATTCAGAAGTATCAAAACCATTCCCTGCATTTTCTCAGACCACAACGGAATAAAATCAGAGCTCCACACTAAAGGTCAGCAAAGAAAACCCCACAATTTATGAAGACTCAACAATACACTGGAAATCAGAACAGAATTTCACATGTTTATGGAACTAAACCAAGACGAACACACAAATTACCAGCTCCTCTGGGACACAGCAAAGGCAGTAGTCAGAGGAAAATTTATAGTCCTGAGCACCTAAATCAACAAATTGGAGAAATCTCAATTCAACAACTTAGGAAAGCACCTTAAGCTCCTTGAAAGAGAACAGCAAGCCAAACCCCAAGGCATTAGGCAGAAGCAAATAATTAAAATCAAATCAGAATTAAATGACTTAGAATAAAATAAATCAATAGAAATAATCAACAAAACGAAGAGTTGGTTCTTTATAAAAATTAACAAGATAGACCCCTAGCAAACCTGACCAAAAAATGAAGACAGCACACCAAAATAAACAAGATCAGAAACAAAACATGAAACAACAAAGATCCAGGATATAATAAGGGACTATTTTGCAAACCTATATGCCAACAAATTGGAGAACCTGGAAGAAATGGATACATTCCTAACAAAAATTGATATGCCCAAACTCAACCAAGAAGATTTAAATCTACTGAACAGACTCATATCCAGCAATGAAATTGAAAGTGCGATAAGAGATCTCCCTTCCAAGAAAAGCCCAGGTCAAGATGGATTTACAGCGGAACGTTACAAGGCCTTCAAAACAGATCTCACACCAATTCTCCTCTAACTCTTCAATGAAATAGAGAGGAAAAGCTCACTACTAAACATTCCATGAGCAGTAGCCAGCCGAAGAGCCGCAGCGGGGGGGGGGGGGGGGGGGGGGGGGGGGGACAAGAGAGGATCTGCCCCTGCTGGCCCCAGGATGGTACTGGAGAGCGTGGCCCGCATCGTGAAGGTACAACTCCCTGCCTATCTTAAACAGCTCCCAGTCCCGGAGAGCATTACGGGGTTCGCCCGGCTCACAGTTTCAGAATGGCTTCGCTTGCTGCCTTTCCTTGGTGTACTCGCCCTCTTTGGCTACCTTGCAGTTCGTCCATTTCTCCAGGAGAAAAAACAGCAGAAGGATAGTTTGATTAATCTTAAAATACAGAAGGAAAATCCCAAAGTGGTGAATGAAATAAACATTGAAGATTTGTGTCTTACGAAAGCAGCTTATTGTAGGTGTTGGCGTTCTAAGACGTTTCCTGCCTGTGATGGTTCCCATAATAAGCATAATGAATTGACAGGAGATAATGTGGGTCCACTTATATTGAAGAAGAAAGAAGTATAACATTAATGACTTAGCATTGGTCCAGTGTGTGCTTTAAAATATTTCTCATTCTTTGTGTATAGAAAATCTTTGAAATGGTGTCTTAATTATTACTAGTTGAATAATTATTTCTGCCAATTTATTTTCTTGCTACACTGCTGCTTATATTTGATACTTTTGTATAGTCAGTCATTTATATAGTAATTGTGGAGCTTTCTGATTTCAGATAATCAGTGTATCTTCCACCAATAAAATCAATATTTCTTTTTTAGTTAAAAAAAATAAAAAAATAAACATTCCACGATGCTAGTATAATGCTAAACCAAAAACCAGACAGGGACCCATCAAGTTCAGAGAACTATAGGCCGATTTCCTTGCTGAACATCGATGCAAAGCTTCTCAACAAAATTCTAGCCAACAGACTCCAACAAGTAATCAAAAAATATCATACACTATGATCAAACTGGATTCATTCCAGGGATGCAAAGTTGGTTTATTATACTCAAGTCAATTAATGTAATCGACCACATCAACCGGAGCAAGGCAAAGAATCACATGGTTATATTCCTAGATGTGGAAAAGGCGTTTGACAAAATCCAGCACCCATTTATAATAAAAGCCCTGGAAAAACTGGGATTCCAGTTCCTGAATGTAATAAATGTTGTCTATGACAAAGCAACAGTGAGCATAATACGAAAAGGTGAAAAGCTGAAGCCATTCCCTTTAAAATCAGGAGGAAGACAAGGATGTCAGCTCTCTCCTCTCCTCTTCAACATAGTACTACAATTCCTAGCCAGAGCAATTAGGCAAGAAGAAAACATAAAGAGGATCCAAATAGGAAAAGATGAAGTTAAACTTTCTCTCTGCAGGCGACATGATCCTATACCTAAAGAACCCCATAGACTCTATTCCCAAGCTACTAGAGGTGATCCAAAACATCGGCAAAGTAGCAGGATAGAAAAATGAATCCTCAAAAATCTATGGCTTTTATATACGCCAATAACTAGAAGTGCAAGACTGAAATCAGGAAAGCAACACCTTTTGCAATAGCCTCAAAAAACATAAAATACCTAAGAAGAACCTTAACAAAAGAAGTGAAGTAACTCTATGATAAAAACTTTAAAAACCTGAAAAGGGAAATTAAGGCAGAACCCAAGAAATGGAAAAATCTCCCATGCTCCTGGATTGGGAGGATTAACATCTTGAAAATGGCAATATTACCAAAAGCTATGTACACATTCAATGCAATACCCATCAATATCCCAATACCATTCTTCAATGTATGAGGAAGCAATTCAGAAGTTCATATGGAACAATAAAAAAAACCGAACAGCAAAAAAACAAAACAAACAAACAAAAAAATGAATGCTAAGTAGAAAGAATAGTGCAGGAGGATTATCAATAACAAACTTTAAGTTGTATTACAAAGCTATAGTAATAAAAACAGCTTGGTAGTTGCACAAGAACAGACATGAGGACCCATGGAACCGAACTGAAGACCCAGAAATGAACCTACAGACTTATGGCTACCTAATCTTTGTCAAAGCTACTAAAAATATAGGTTGGAACAAAGATAACCTCTTCAACAAATGGTGCTGGCAAAACTGGGTCAATACCTGTAACAAACTAAAACTAGATCCCTATTTATCACCCTGCACCAAAGTCAATTCCAAATGGATCAGTGTCCCAGAAATAAAATCAAATACCCTGAAAATTCTACAAGAAGGAATAGGAGAAACTCTAAGACTCCTTGGCACTGGAAGAAAGTTCCTCAACAAAGGTCCAGAAATGCAACAAATCAAAGAAAAGTTGGACAAGTGGGACTGCATCATACTGCAGAGCTTCTGCAGGGTAAAGGACATATCTTCCAAGACAAAGAGAAAGCCCACAGATTGGGAAAACATCTTTACCAGCCATACAATGGACAAAGGCCTGATATGTAAATATATACACAGAACTCAAAAAATTAAATTCCTCTAAAAAAAATAATCAAATAACCAACAGGCCCCAATAAATGAGCTAAAGACCTAAAAAGAATCTTCTCTGAGGAGGAAATGAGAATGCCAAGAGTCACATCAAAAAGTGCTCTACATCAGTGGCCATAAAAGACATACTCAAAACAATATTTAGATTTCACCTCACCCCAGTGAGAATGTCATTATCAGGAAATCCAATAATAACAAATGCTGGAGAGGATGTGGCCAAAAGGGAACCCTACTACATTGTTGGTGGGAATGTAAACTTTTTCGACCAATCTGGAAAGCGGTATGGAGATTCCTCAGAATGCTAAACATAGAGCTTATCTATGACCTAGCAGCCCCACTTTTGGGCATCTACTCAAAAGACTACAAGCAAGACCACAGTAAAGCTACCGTCACAACTATGTTCATCGCAGCACAACTTGTCATTGCTAAAACATGGAACCAATCTAGATGCCCCTCAGTAGACAAGTGGATCAGGAAAATGTGATACATATACACAATGGAATTCTATGCCTCCATCAGAAGGAATGACACTGCCCCATTTGTAAGGAAATGGAAGGCCTTGGAAAAAATCATCTTAAGTGAAGTGAGCCAGACCCAAAGAAACATAAACCCTATGGTGTCCTTCATAGGGAATAGACAGTACATAGTTAGACTAGCCATGGTTGAAGATCAAAATACCCCAATAGCTACATCCATATGATCACATAAGATGATACCAAGTAAAATGAACTCCATGTTACAGAAACAAGAGCCATACCACTGTTGCAATTATCAACATGCCATGTGAAACTGTACCTTTTGTATTTTTTTCTTGTCTGTTTGTTTGATTGTTTTCTTTAGTTTTTTTTTTTTCTCTCTTGTATTTCCTTCCTGTGGTTGTACCCCTGTTACCACTATATCTCATCCAAATAACCTGGATACTGCTTATATGGGTATTGGAACTGGGTAAGGGAACGGGAGTATTAAAATTGAGAGACAAAGGACAAAAAGACCAACCATCCCCAAAGCAACACTTACAAGACCATTTGGTATAAATCAACTGCACAACTCTTGGGGGGATAGGGAAATGGAGAGAGGGTAGGGGAAAATGAGGGAGGAGGTAACAAGTTGAACAAGAAAAGTACTCACTGCCTTACATGTGAATCTGTAACACTTTGACAATAAAGAAAAAGGTTTAATAAAAAAAAAAATGATGCTTTTTGAAATGAAATCCAAGAAATGGAAACAAGGCTTACTATTATACTGTTTGCATTTATTTCATATTTCTTTTTCTTTTGGCTTATTCCCTTTTGTCACTGTTTTTGATTTCTGTACATTTTGTCTTTTATATAAGTTTATCTGCTTTGGAGATGGGCGGGGGACTCACCAAAACTATGGGACAAAGGGTAGACCAATTCAACAGTGATACTAGACACAACTTTGGAATTTATGTAACTGTAACTCCTCTATATATCACCTTTATAATAAATTTTAATTACAAAACAGCATTGAAATTCTACCATACCCCAATTAGTATAGTCATTACCAAATAAGAAAACAATTGCAAATGCTGGAAATGATGCAGCCTAAAGGGAACCCTAATAGACTGTTAGGTGAGACTGTAAACTTGTTCAACCACTCTGGAAAGCAATATAGAGTTTCCTCAAAGCAAAAAAACAAAGAAAGCAACATAGAATTATCCTATGATCCAGTGATTCCACATCTTGACATTTGTGAAAAATGTTACAAAGCAGGATACAGTAGAGCCAGAAGCACAACCATCTACACTGCAACAAAATTCACCATAGACAAGGTATGGAATCTCCAGATATCCCTCAATGGGTGAATTGGTCAAGAAAATGTATATATACACAAGGTGTTATTCCAAATGCATAGGTCTGTTAACTCAAATATAATACATTGTAGTTTGTCATCTTTTTTTTTTTCTGGGTTGTTATCAGACTGTAACAAATCTTTTATTACAAAGAATTAAATCTCTTCATAATGTTTTAAAAAGTATCAAATACCTTTTCATAACATAACTCTAATATATAAGCAGAATAGGCATTCAGCACTAGAACTGAGGAAAAGTGTTAAATTTCAATCTTCTGATCATATGCAGCTTGTCATCTTTTCCAACTTACAATCAGATACAACTGGCTGAGTTTCCTTTCTCCTTTTTACTCTCATATTACACTTATTGTATCATTATTTTCATGTGTGTAGTGGAAATACTTCATCCATGTTTATAGCTCCTTAAAATGCATTCTTATCTAGCAAACTTCTTAGTCAACTCTGTAGTGTAGAAGATCAAAGAATTGTACCCATTAGTTTATATACCATATGTATTATCTTTTCTGAACTGATTTTCATTATCTCCATCTGAAATAGTTCTTTTCTTTTCCACTTTTCTCGGAACAATTCTAGCGGACAAAAATATCTTTTCCAAATTATTTGTATGCAAGAATGTGAGGTGTAAGCATTAGTTCTTTTTCATTGTTTTTTAACTATATAAGATCACAAAATACACTTCACATATTATTTTGGTTTCTATTCCTTTCCCAAAACATGATATTTCTTTTTAATTTACCAAGGCCATGATCTTGCAAACTAACAACCTCCAAACCAAAAATGCATCTGTCTGAGTTTTATAGTCAGGTTTTTATTTATTTTTATTTTTATTTATTTATTTATTTATTTATTTATTTATTTATTTATTTATTTATTGGCCAGTCCTGGGCCTTAAACTCAGGGCCTGAGCACTGTCCCTGGCTTCTTTTTGCTCAAGGCTAGCACTCTGCCACTTGAGCCACAGCGCCACTTCTGGCCGTTTTCTGTATATGTGGTGCTAGGGAATTGAACCCAGAGCCTCATGTATACAAGGCAAGCACTCTTGCCACTAGGCCATATCCCCAGCCCCTATAGTCAGGTTTTTATTTCACTTTTTTTTTTTTTTTTGCCAGTTTTGGGGATTGAACTCAGGGCCTAAGCCCTGTCCCTGACTTCTTTTTGCTCAAGGCCACAGCGCCACTTCTGTTTTTTTTCTATATATGTGGTGCTGACGAATCGAACACCAGGACTTAATGTATATGAGGCAAGCTCTTTGCCACTATTCTCAGCTCTTCATTCTTATTTTCTATAAAATACATGAATTTAATATTCACACCAATGACTTCTGCCCTTCATCATGCTTTAGCTTTCTGCTTCATTACAATCCAGATTCTACATCCTCTTGATTGCTTTTCTCCTTAATTATTTTTCAGCATCTGTTAATGTTGACTAGTTCCTTTTAGACATATGTCTTTCTTCTCCAAGTATTTTCCTATCCCAGTTGTGCACTCTGTGCAATTTTCTTTTCATGAATGAGAAGGCAATATATTGCCCTTGATTTATTCAACTAGTGTATTATAGATTGTCTGTGTCTCAACATTTTGCAAATGGTAACAGGGGACCTTTCTCCAAGGAACTGCTATTTTGTTTGGAAGAGAGATATTTTAAAATTGTATAGTCAGGACTGTTTTCATGGTAGTGAGGTCATAGAGAATGGAGAAGTATGGAATTTTTAATACAGGAAGTGTAACATGAGTTTAGATCCAAATAGCACTAAAGGAAAAATCAGATATGACATACTAATGACATTCTGAGATATTTTGTACATACTTTTTATTCATCTTGAGAAATAAATTTTCCAATGAAACCTTACTAGAATACTAAAACTTTTCAATTCTCTGTATGATCATAAATAATAAGATTTTAGAAATTACTCTGGTAAATACCTTCCATGTGTAATAAATGCTTTCTCCAAAAGTCACTTCAGTGGGCAAGAAGCTGTGTAATACAAACTCCATACTGTTATTTCCTTTTCCAACACACTTAACTATAATGTGAGTAGAGTATGTAACTGTAGCCCAAATCTTGTACCACAGTTTTTCTGATATTTCATACAGATAGGATATTCTTTACCATTCATAATGATCTTTTTTTTTTTTTTACAACTTTTGAGGCTCTTTTTTTCAACTTTTGAGTTTACTCCAATTAAGATAACAATTTCATCCAAATCTACCTGCTGTACTGGTGACTGTCATTGGTGACAGGAAATTTTCTGACAACTAATATAGATGAAAATGAATAATGTGTCAGAGTAACTATAAATGTAAACATTTTTGAACAGTGTCTAGACAGAACACAAATACTAAAGAATTGAACCACACTACTTGTGCAACACAATAGGTAGCTCATCCCCTAGCACAAATGAAAACTTCTTTTTTCTCCTCTTTCCTCCATGCCTTTTTGTTTATCCCTTCATCCCTTTGTCCTTCCTTCATTTTTCTGTTATTTTGTGTAGACACCTAATGTATTTAGATATAATTTTCTTTAAGTATAAAACTAAGATAACAATCATGATTTCCACATAAAATTACTATACGAATTAAAAATAGGAAATGGTCACAACATTATAATATGCTTTATTTTTGTGCATTTTCATACTTTTATCATTATCTTTAAGTAGTTGTATAGTTGAGTTGCCACTTAATAAAGCAACTTATGAATACAATAGCTCTTGATCAATGTCACTCCTTGCAACATTCTCACCCACTCTCCCCTATCCACCCCTTCCCTCTCACATTAATTTTGTAGGATATACATGATATTCTTGTCTGCATTTTTCCCTTTCCTCCTCTTCATTCATTTACCTCTCTCCACTGGACTAAACACTACTCTTTTCAAGTACCCATTTACTGGAGATTTATTTTGCTGACATTTGACTTTCTGAGGAATTACACTAAGATTTTTCTTGAGTCTACCATATTTCAGTTCATAAATTCTATATATTTAGTTAATATTAATTTCTTGTAGCAATTTCCAAAGAGAATCAAGTACTGATTATGATTCAAAACATCAGGTAATTATATCATAAGTCAAGGACTAAGATTTTCTATTTTCTGCCTCATACTAGGTCTGGAAGTTCTTTAGCTACTAATAGCTGGAAGTTCTGAATCTTGTACTTCTTGTGGCAAAAGGAACTGCAGATTGCATTTAGGTTAGAGACCATAAGTGAGGCACAACAGGATAATGAGCCATGTCTTTTCAAATGAACCCTTAGGATGACATATTCTCTGTCTGTAATCAAGTAAGGCACAATAGCAGGAAAAAGAGACATTTTCACCTGGACAACTAAGTATTTCTATCTGTTGAAAGAAATACAGAGAAAAGGAGTTAAAGAGGAGGAACAAAGAGGGAGAGAGAAAGAGAAAGAGAGAGAAAGTAAGGCAGTCAGTATGAGGAACAAGGGTAAAAGATGAAGTGCAAAAATCAGTAATTGCTATAAAATATAAGAAAGTGATAGGCAATATATAAAATAGCAAAATCGAATTTCTTTAAGAAGGAATGTATCAAGAAAATCTAGACAAAGCTTGATTGAATGAAATTGTAAATCATGATCAAAAGAGAGCAGCTATCAATTTGAAACACAACCAACAAAACAAAACAGTAACAATGAAATAGATGATTATTGGTGCCAAAACTATTCTGACAAACAAGTAGAAATGGGGGAAAATAGTTACTTATACTGGTATTACTGAGAATTGAACTAATGGCTTCATACTGCCTAGGCCACTTCTCTACCACTGTAGCTGTGCCTCCAGCCCTGCCATATACTAATAGCAAAACTACTGCTTTATTCTTTTTTTTTTTTGGCCAGTCCTGGGGCTTGGACTCAGGGCCTGAGCACTGTCTCTGGCTTCTTTTTGCTCAAGGCTAGCACTCTGCCACTTGAGCCACAGCGCCACTTCTTCTTTTTTTTTTTTTTTTTTGCCAGTCCTGTGGCCTGGACTCAGGGCCTGAGCACTGTCCCTGGCTTCTTCTTGCTCAAGGCTAGCACTCTACCACTTGAGCCACAGCACCACTTCTGGCCATTTTCTGTATATGTGGTGCTGGGGAATCGAACCTAGGGCCTCATGTATAAGAGGCAAGCACTCTTGCCACTAGGCCATATCCCCAGCCCCCACAGCGCCACTTCTGGCCACTTTCTGTATATGTGGTGCTGGGGAGTTGAACCCAGGGCCTCATGTATACAAGGCAAGCACTCTTGCCACTAGGCCATATCCCCAGCCTACAATTACTGCCTTATTAAGGGTTAAATAAAATAATATTTGTAGTTGCTTATATTTGATTATAATAAAAATTGATACACTCCATATATTTCTAAAAATTCATGAGTAATAAGTTTTAAGAATAAGTAATAAGTTTTAAGTAATAAGTTTTAAGGATGTCATTTGTAATCATTTTACTCATTTATTTTTAGAATAACAAGAAATTTGACTTACCTACTTGATAAAACTGCAAATATGAATGTGTCTATAATTATAAAGTGGTAAAGTCATGTTTAAAACAATTGTAATCATTTACTCCAAGTGATAAAAGTCATAATCACTCATTTTGACAACACAATGATGGGTTCTTTTTATAGATCACTTAAGTCCTCTCAGAACTCTAAAATTGTCACTAAATGACTTACATTTAAATACCATCTGTAAATCATGGACCCGCTTTGGTTTCTAGGACCACCTAAAAATTAGTCTTAGTACATTTTTAAAAATGCAAATATTGAACTTTAAAATTGAGCTGTATGTAGCTCTAGTTTTAATAACATCCTACAAAAGCAAAGGATTGTTTCTTGTGAAAAAATTTACCTACTATATGTATAAGTACATATATATTTGCATGTATATATTTATTTTGTCTCATTGTCTGTTTTATAAATTTACAATCATTTTATTTGTGAGACGTAGAACTATCTCATAAATGATTCACATGGTGCCCAGAGGTACAATTCAGAGGACAAACTGATGTCCTGAATGCATGGTTGTATAAAGCTCTATTAATAATAAATTAGTTTTCTCTTGTAGAGCTCAGGATATAGTGCCTTTGTCCAACAAATGGTGAGCTTGAGATGAGGCAATTTTTAATAAAGATAATGTGTGTCCCTTGAAGAAACTATACATCATTATATATCTTGTAATTCTTGCCTCTGAAGAATAACAATTCCGGTACAACAAAACATTTAAAATAAAAATTTTCCTCTACATTGATAGAAATAAACTCCAATAATTTTTATCTCAATATATTAATTTATTTTCCTTTTTGTTTATAGATTATTACTGCAAATCGGCAAACTGTGCTATGGTGTTGGAAATAATCTTAATTTCTATATTAATATATCCAGTATATTTATGCTTATAGAATATTACACAAATGGGTATGATGTGATAACATATGCTCTGAGAGCAAAGAAAGAATAAACTACTTTGAACCTTCATTTTAGTGCCTACCTATACTTTGATAGGTTTATAATGTGTTTGCCAATTATTCTCCAATGTATTTCTGTATATGATAGTATATTATAATTACTATGTAGATAATTTGGTTTTTATAGGTACTATAAATCTCATAGTTTCCTTTACTTTTGACTATGTGAACCACTTTGTGTACTTACAATAAAAGTGTACATTTTGCCTTTGTTGTTTTTTTTTTTTTTTTTTTTGGCCAGTCCTGGGCCTTGGACTCAGGGCCTGAGCACCATCCCTGGCTTCTTCCAGCTCAAGGCTAGCAGCTACTCTGCCACCTGAGACACAGCGCCCCTTCTGGCCGTTTTCCATATATGTGGTGCTGGGGAATCGAACTGAGAGCTTCATGTGTAGGAGGCAAGCACTCTTGCCACTAGGCCATATTCCCAGCCCCTGCCTTTGTTTTTTTTTTTAAATCATTTTCAGTCACGTACAAGCAGAAATAAGTAGAATTTTAATGTTTATATATATGCATATAATTCTCTTCTTATAGTTTAATAAGCACAATTATTATCTAATGAGGCATCATTAACTTTTATGGTAGTTATCCTATATATACAAAGGCACTATCCACTTGATGTTCTGGAAATTTTTATTTGAAAATTAATATAAATAATTGCATGCACAGGGCTCCTGTTTTGGTTTGTAAGTGCAAAGTTTAACTGAGCTTGAATGTCTAGGCAAGGAGAATATAATTAGGTTACTAGCCATAAAATCAGTCATACATGTTCAACACTGTCCGTTGTGGAAACCTGTTGATCAAATATATGACATTCAAAGCTGACTTTGCTTTATTTACAGATGTTTAAGATGAAAATGTTCTTTAGAAAAATAGATCAGTTTGAGGTAGAAAATAATTCTTCTTTCACTATGGAGTAGGTCAAGTGGATATAGTAAATAAAAGCGCAATATTATGTTCCAAATAGAAGAAATAATTAAAAGAAAGAAGAGGAGTTATAATGCAATAGATGAGTTGTAGTGAACATCATGAATTGCATGGAAAGATAGCTGGAACAGCTAATCACAGACACCAAAAATTTGAGGGGGTTTATTATTAAAGGAATAATGGTTATTCATAATAAGTTTTGTAAATATATCCAGATCATAGTTTTTCATCTATCAGGAAAGAAAAAATGTGAGAATGATCTTGTCAGATACCTGTGGGTTTATAGAATCTCATAAAAAATGTGAAACTTGTCTTGACATTTCCAGTTTGGGGGGCTTTGTGATGGAAGGGGTTTCTTGCTTATCATTTTCTTCTGTTTTGATAGCTAAAATTACATAATTATACTTCTATTTTAATGTTTTCAGTTGAAAAACTTGCTACTTGGGCACCACAGCTACTACAACTTGACTTTCATCAATCCCATAATCTCATAATGGTCTGCGCATATTCCCAATCTTAAATTCCTCTCCAGTAAATATGAATGTCCAGTCAATTGTAAATGACAGACCACATGCAAAAGAGCAACTTTTTCAGGAAATCCAAAATAATAATGTGGACACACTTTCTGAAAGAAATCCTGGTTGTTTTTTTTGCAGATATACGTTGGTTCTGGGATTCCTACCTCTTCAATTTCCTTTTTCATCACTGATGCCCAATCAATCTTTCTATATAGTTTGTAGTCTAGTCTCCTTGTTCCTAAGCTGTACAAATTAATTTACTCTTGTGGACTTTTCACATGTTTCTACTAGCTGCAGTGTGTATTATTATATGTCTCTGTATTTTTATTGGAGATTTCCTATGAGCTTATTTTGTAAATCATGTGGGATTTTTTTTTCTTTTTGGTCTATAGTAGATTACTAACCTCAAATTTCATTTTATCTGGTTAACAATTCATTTCTTTTCGGCTTGAACAGAGGAGTAAACTACTTCTTTATAAGAGTATGTGATTATCTTTTTTATTTACGCCTATAGCCATAGGGATATAATTTGCTATTTAAACCTTGAGGCCCATGACACATATCCTATTGCTATTGTGGGCAATGTCATTGTCATTCCATAGCCAAAGCAACACTTTTCCTTTTGTCTAGGGTACATATATCTTTAACATTTATAACTTTAAGGATAAAAATATGTCATCTTCTGTACATCAGTTTTATAATAAAAACTTAAAAAAATATGTCATCTTCCTAACCATTTGAATTCTGGAGAATATCTTATGGACAAGCTCAAAGAATCCATGACTCCTTTTATTAATACAATTTTTATGCTAAATTCATTTCTTTCATGAGCTGAGTAAAGTGTCTAGCATATTCGTGAAATGTGTGATTCAAATTATTGGCTCACTTAAGGGAAATCATTTATAGATTTTCATAATTGCTTTTAAAAGACCTTTTAAGAGGGAATTTAGCACACTTCAATTTTTAAATGATCATAAGGCCCCAGAAGGATGTTAAATGTATCAGGATGAGGACAGTAAATATGAGGATCATAGCTTAAATATTTTTGCTGGATTAAAGGAAGAGTCCTTGACAGAAGAACACTTATATAAATATATCATATATACATACACATATGTCTCTATATATGTACATATGTGTGCATATACATACATATGTAGTTATTTTTAAGGAATTGTACAAAGAGGTTACAATTTCATAATCCAGGTTATGAATAAAATGCCTCTTGGGCATTGAACCCCTTCCTTTGCTTTCTCTGCCCCTGTCCCCCCATCCCTGCCAAAAAGTAATATAGCTCATCTTTTAAATACTCATCATTAAATACAATGACTGCATTTGCCTACCCTACTTCCCTCAATTCCTGGGCCTTTTCTTGGCTTACACCCTCCCCCGTTAAAAAAGGAATAAATGAATACCTAACTTGGAAATTGTTGTGAAAAATAGTACATTGTTTGGAGGAGTTATGCCTTTAGATTCCTCCCTTATGTGCATCCTCCTGTAGGCAGTTCAGCTGTGTGTGATTTCATGAACCCCATCCTGTTTAGTTGTATGTCAGATTTAGCTTCAACAAAGGAGAGTGAATATGCATGTTTGTCTGGGCTTGGCTTACCTAATTTAGCATGACATATTCCACGTCATTACATTTCCCTGCAAATTACAAACTAGTATTCTTTGTCATGGGTGTACTGAAGGGAATCTAATTCTCCTAATTCAATATTACACCCATGGAGTGATCCACTCACTACACTCCCCATGGGAGTGGAGGATCTTCCCCAAATTTTCCAGCCCATTCTTCAGCAAACCGGAAAGCCCAATTCCCCACCCCCACCCCCAATGATAGGTGCCTGAATTCCTCTAAGAAAATGGGGCAAGGGGTTTTAAAAATAGATTCTGGTACCTGTCAGATCTGCACTATGTACTCCCCAAACTCCCAGGGTTGCTGCAAGCAACCCTGCCCCTCGCCTTTGAAATCTCCTGGGGCCCTGTCCCCAGCCATTAACCTATTTCAGCCACCCACCCCGGCCCCCATTACACCATGCCTCTTTTCTCCTGATTCTCCTGAGGTGACCATGGTGTCCCTCTTCAATTTTCCACTAAAGTTGATCTTGTCTATTGAGGTCGTTTTCTGCTCTTTCCTTATTCTAATACCCTCATGAATCAGTTTCTTACCTAGTATACAATTCCATGGTGTACATGTACCACAGACTTTTGATAATCTTGCTTATCTATAGGGGATCAATAATAACAAAAACAGCTGGGTACTAGCACAATGACCCAAAAATACCCATATATTTTAAGGACTATCTGATACTTGATAAGTGGGCCAAACATATACATTGACAAGATGCTTCTTTAATAATTGGTGTTGAGAAAACTGGATGTCCATATGCACAAAATGTACACAATTCTACAAAATGTGTTTCACAAAAAACAATCTGTCATGTTATGGATTGAATTATGTATAAATTCTAACCCCAAGTATTTTGAATTTGACTGCAGATGGAGACACAGTCCTAAAAAATATTAATAAAAATATAACAAGTCACATGGGAAGGCCCTAATTAAATATGAGTACTGATCAGGATACAAACAATACTAACAAAGCCCACCTATAAGTCAAAAATAGACTTAAAAGTAAATGGAACCATCTAATAATTTGATCTTTGTATTATAGCCTCTAGAAATATGAGGAAATATATTTTATAGATTTGGAGCTGGGAATATGGCTTAGTGGCAAGAGTGCTTGCCTTGTATATTTTGTAGATTTAGGCTACTTTGTGATATTTATGCAAACCCTGGCAAGCTAACCAAACAGTCAATAATAACAACATAGAATAATCATAGTTTATTTTAATAGTTTTATTTATTACTCATTTCTTATCTAAATATATATATATCTTTACATTACTGTAATATGCACATACAGATAGAAACATGTGTAGAATTATGAGTCTGCTAAGTGTAATTATATATTCTAAGAAAGAAAAATTAGGCCACTTCATCTTTGTATAAAAATCATAGTGTTCATTTGACATATGATGACTACAACTAATATTGATTTATCATATAGTTGAGAATGACTAAGAGAATAGACTGTAAGAATTCTCAACATCTAAACATAAAATGGGAATTACAAATATTTTTCATGTTTCTGTTTAATAAAATTTATGAGGCCATTATTTGGAATGAGGTAGATTCACTGTACCCCAATACACCTACCTAAAATTAAAAATGATGTCAGGTGTTGAAGTAGCCCCTCTTTAAATCATCTTTATAATAAGAAAAAGAAAAAAGAAAAAAATGAATAAAAGCATTCTGGAATCCACACAAAAAAAATTTAAAAATAAGCACTTTATCTGACCTTCAAAAAAACGATTAGAGAATCAAAGCCAAATATACCAACAAACTAGTATTAATTGGCTTGATGATGAATTTCTCTTTGCCTTAATCCTGTGCAAAAGGAGGTTACCTAAATTACCTTATAGCAATCATTTGGTTACATATTTTCTGTCTTTGTCTCTCAGCCTTTCTCTCTCTTTTTCTCTCTCTATCACAGCCAACCCTCCCTTGTTGTTTTGTTTCTGCTAATTTCATTTCTCTGTTTATTTAAACTTATCTGCTGGGTCTATTCTACTTTATGAAATGAAGTATGTTTTCCTAGAATAAAAGAAGTTAATAAAAACAGTTACAATTTTTATAATTTTGTCTTTTAACATGTGACATATCACATATTTAAATGAATGATTGCAATCATTAAACTATGGCATTCATTCTTTCAGTTGTATCAAAACTGGTTGTGGGACAAATTCAGCTTCTTCGTGTCTTCACAGCCTGAGTTCTGATGTAGAAAATGGACTAGGAATCTCTTGGAAAGAGAAATTCCTTCCTTCCCTTCCCTCCCTCCCTTCTATTTTTTTTTTTTTTTGTGTGTGTGGGGGGGGGGGGGTTCATTATTGACCCTGTGCTGACAGTGACTCCAGAACATTAACAAGTACATTTTCAGTAGACAAAGTTATCATTAATAGGATGTAGTCTACATCTCTTGTCTTTTTCCTATGACATTATCATTCATCCCATTTTGAAGTAAACAATGAGATAGACAGGAAAATGTAACCGTTTTGAACTTAGGCTTTAGAAGAAAAACATGTAAAAGGCTTTTTTCCCCCTTTTTTGAAATAAGAAGCTTTTCAGAACTCCCAATAGGATTTTTTGTTTTTTGATTTTTCTTTAGCATTTACACCAGCAGATGTAATTATGAGCCCCTTCTCTGTGTCTACACATACCTTTTTTTAAAAGTTTAATAAGCCCCCTGTGAGCTTTAAGTCCTAAGAATATCTACTCTACTATCTGCTGGCTATTTCTCTGAACTGTAGTTATGAAGAAAGATGGCTCCCCAACTTTCCAGTTTCTGGGGGAAGGTAGGAGACCCACTTTTATAGGAGAAGCACACTAAAATTAACTCCTCATAGAGATATGAGAAATTTAATTTTTCTTTGGTTAAAGCCAATTAGTTGACGCAGATGGTCACTCAAAATAACAAGTGAATTTAGGATGATGTGTGACATTATTGCTGCCAAGTCCTCCTGCTTGAGAGCTAGTTTTTATTTATTTTGAGAGCATGTACTTAATGGATTTTATTTCCCTGGCCACATGAAACAGGAAATTTGTTTCTTTTTCTTCAGTCTCTTAGTGGTTTGCCTACAATGGACATCACATTCTGATTTAATGTTCCTTCAATAATAAAATTGGATCTTTTTTCCTCATCTACCCTGTTAAAAGGTTTCCTGGGCTGAAAACACAATGTATTTGAACTTACATTTCCTAAAAATGGTCAAGAAGCACCATATGTTTATGTATATTATTAGGAAATACTTTTACTAATATGGAAAGACTAGACTGGCTCATTATTGCCAAAACAAGGGTAATAAAAGTCCTGTATGTCCACTGCCCTCAAGGACTCTTCTAGATAAGCCAGCCACCCGTAGCCCTTCATAAAAGCCTGAGAAAGCTTTGCTATGACCTGCCAAATTACAGGTACCTCTGTCCTGTGGTTTGCTTACTTCAAGGAGAACCATAGTCTCAAGGCTAAATGAAGACTTTTTATTACATACTTAGGAAATTTTGTTTTACATTGTGGCAACACATAATTAAAGGAAATAATGAGAGAGTAAAAGTTCAAATGACAGTTGTCTTCTTACATATTCATAATTTAACTTTCAATAACTTTCTTACAATCTGAGGCCCTATCGGTTCCTCAAGTAGATAATAAGTCAATTCAATAGTATTAAATGAAAGAACATGGAGTACTGTCTATTTTGTTTTGTTGAATTTATTCAGACATATTTATAAATTGAAGTAGGCCCAGATAATGCCTAACAGAAGAAACGAGTATAGGGACTTTGTTCATGTTCCTCTTTCTGCCTAGTTTCCATAGAAAAGTCTACTTTTTTTGGTTATCTATCTCCTATTGACAAAGATCAGGACAGATTGTGATGGGCTTTATTTTCATAGAATTTAAATAAGGATTTTTTTGGACAATAAAGTATTACAATTTTTTTATTTTTAAAGGAAAACCTAGGAAAGCATCCACACCAAGGTCTCAAGAAAGGGCTGGTTGGGCATTAATAAAGTGTCTCTAGAGAGGCTCTTCCTACTGAATTTTTCTTTACATATTTTTTAAGGTGAAATATCTTCACTAGGGACACAATAAGTAATTTTGTTCCAGTGGTTAAATCAGTATATTTATTATTCTAACACATATGAGCAGACACAACTAAGTAAATGTATCCATTTTCATTGTTTTCCATTTTCTTGGTTGGAGTAGGAAAAGAGGAAGGAAAGGTTCTCTTTTTTTAACTTTTTGCTCAGCTCATAGAGGTGACATTGAATAAATGTAATTAATAAGCTCTGTTTTTTATTTCTAAACTATGGCTAAATAATTGTAGTTGAATCGTCAAGGCTATGTAGCTTTCACTATATAAGATGAAATTATCTGATAGAAAAAAATCCTAAATTTTAATGAAATTATATACTTTGCTTTCAAGTTCCTAATGTGATTTTTTCACTACTTTTAAAATTTATTTTTTTACTACTT
The DNA here is from genome assembly GCF_023159225.1 of Perognathus longimembris pacificus. Taxonomy (NCBI): domain Eukaryota; kingdom Metazoa; phylum Chordata; class Mammalia; order Rodentia; family Heteromyidae; genus Perognathus; species Perognathus longimembris. The sequence goes on from NC_063176.1 coordinate 39,470,760, forward strand.
TGGTTTGTATTACAATAGTTTTAATTGGGCCATCCCAAATATAATCACATCACATAAAAAATAAACATGCTTATTAAGAGAAGTGAAATGAGTTTGTGATTTAGAGGCATATATTGCAAATATATAAGTCTTATTAAAAAGAGAACGATGGAATGGAAGCAATTAAAATTATGTTAGGCAAATAACTCTGTAAACAATGTTAGATGTTTTATTGAATTTGCTTCCTCTAAATCGTATTATGGTCTTCTGGATTGGCTCCATCGATACAAATTTAAAGAGACTATTTATCATTGTTTATCATTGTTATCACACTTCAAATCTGACAAGCCTGAAAGTACATTTTTCATCACTACAAGAGTTTAGCAGTTAGGATTAGAGTGATATTTCTTTGAGCAAAAGGAAGAGGAAAAAACCAATAAAATCATCTTAATTATTGTCAAAGCAAATATTGCACATGGCAAATTAAACAAGAAAAGAGATTTTATTCAAACTATTTAAGTAGAGAAGAGAGACTGAGGTTAGCCCTACTAAAACAAAAGGCAAGATGCTTGAGTTGGTGTGATGAAGTACAGGGAGCTTTGCACACTGAGCTGGGTGGGGCTTACATTTGTTCCTGAGTTCACATGTATTTTCCTTTGTGATGAGGCCACTGACTTTGCTAGTTGATGCATATTCACCACAGGATTCTCCTTCACCTTAAAACTGGAACATGGTGACAGTTTCCTTCTTGATACATATAAAAGCATTGCCCCCAAGTCCTTGAGAATGACAGTTTTGGGTTGTAAGTCTTGCAAGAAGCTTTATAAGATTTAGTGTGCTTATATTTTTTGCTGGTCTTAGGGTTTGAACTCAGGGCCTGGGCACCGTGCCTGAGCTTTTTGGCTCTAGCCCTCTACCACTTGAGTCACAGCTCCAATTCGACTTGTTTGTTTGTTTGTGGTTAAGTGGAGATATAATACACATGGATTTTCCTGTCCAGTATGGCTTTGTACCACAGTACTCAAATCTCAGCCTCCTGAGTAGCTAGAATTCCACATTTTACATTTTAAAGGGAATGAAAATAAAATAAAACAAAATTATGTTTCCAGTTTTAAGGAAAGGAAAAAAAATCAAGAGCCTCAGTCTATATAAGGATTTTCCAAAAAACAGCAAGCTGAGGATAATTTCAAGTCCCTCTTGGTCAGCGTGGAAGTTTGTGAGACTTCAGGAAGCATTTTTTTTAGTAGAACTTTTTAGAACATAAGAAATCCAGGCTCTTCAAACACACATGCTGTGAAGATAGGGTAAGCTGACAAGTAGGCTGCTGTCCCATGCTGGTGAACTTTCCACTGAATAAGTGACTAATATACAAGAATTTCTCATGATTACATTTGGCAAAATGCAATTCAGTATGGGCAGCTCAGCCCTATAATCCTCCCTACTCACATTGTTGCGATCTGAATATTGAGGTTTGAAACCAACCCAAGCAGGAAAGTCTACGAGATTCTTCTCTCCAATTACTCAGCAAAGCCAAGTGCAAGTGGAGCTAGGACTTAAGGGACAGAGCACTAGATGTAAGAAAAAATGTTAAGGGATAACACCCAGGCCCAGAGTTCAAGCCCTGGTACCTGCACCAAGAAGAAGGAGAGAGAGAGGAGGAGGAAAGAAGAAGGAGAAGGAGAAGAAAAGAAGGAAGAGAGAAACAGGAAGGAAGGAAAGAAAGAAGGAAGGAACATAATTATTATTTGAGATATTGTTTGTTTCTTCAGATAGTAAACAAAAACATTCTTGCACAAAATCATCCCTATGAACATTATAATATATATCTAGATAGACAGATTCAATTGTTCGCTGACATATTCCTGAGATTTAATTTCTCAATTATACTGTATCTTACAATCCCCAATATGTTTTCATTCAGTGCAAAATATTGAGCAAGTAAACTAACAGTATGATTATAGACCTGATCACTACATTCTTAAGTTTGAAGATGATAGCTTCCTATACTTGCATTTATGTATACATAGTAATCTACTAACCTTCAAACTAAATTGGAAACTGTAACATGAGTTGTATCCTTTATGGAAAATGGAAAAAGATCTGTGCTTCATTTCTATGAAAATATAATTGTTTCATAATGATTAAAGATAGATAGAGGAATTCTATATGTGCTTTTATTTTGTATACTCTGTGAACCTTATTGTCTTTTCATTTTTGTTTTTATACAAACATTCTAGGCTAATTCTTTAGTGTCTATTTGACTTAATTCTTGAGGAAGTATATAAGGAAATCTTTGACTATATTACTGTATTTGTATTGTATACTGTATTTGTACTGTATACTGTATTTGTATTGTATTTTTCATCACTCTGTGTTAAACTTTCCCATAGTTTTGGAGTTATATGTTTCTAAGCACAGATAATAAGTATATATAGCAGAATTTATAAAATACAAACTCTGATCTAAGCCTTTTTCTTTCTCTGTATACATGCATACATTCACACATACATGTGTGTATATATGTGTATGTATATATGTATAATGTATATATATGTATGTGTGTGAAGGTGTGTGTGTGTTTCTTGTTTGAATTTTTTCTTTTAGATTTTATCTGCTTTTTAAAAATTTGTTGAATGTTTTCTTTTACTTCTCATTTCTTTTGAAAACTATTACATTTATCTATGTCAATTTGGGTCTTTGAATAAAATAACCTTTACGTGAATTATATTTATTAATTCGTCTTTGAAATATAGCTTTGGAATATATCTTTGTGTCATCAATTTATATTAAAATGTCAAATATGACAATAGTAAAAATGTACATGATACTAAATCACATTGAAAGAACAAATTAAAAATCTAATTAAAATGTGAAAAACTTGACTCATCTTTGCAAAAATAAATGATTTTTTTATATTCAGTATAAAATGTTCTGTAAAAAGATAGAAAAACAATTGCATAAGTGTACTAGGCAGTTATTGAGTAAAATATATGTAACTGTCCAGAATATTTCAGAATGTATTTTATAATATTTAATATAATTTATTAAGATGATAATTATTTTCCTTATTTGAAATGAAAATAAAAATAATTCAAAAAGAATTAAAAATCTCTCTGTACTTTTTTCCATTTAAAAATGTATTTTCAGCTACTTAAGTTCAAAGGTAACTGGTAAATTTAAAGGAGAAATTCCATCTTTTATATAAATATAATCTCAAATTTGTACTTTATTATGGTATTTTGTCTATGTTGCTTTTCTTTTTGTTCTGGTTTGTTTTTTTCTTTTCTTTGCCAGTCCTGTGTGTTGAACTCAGGGCCTGAGCACTGTGCCTGGCTTGTTTTTGCTCAATGCTAGCACTCTGCCACTTGAGCCACAGTGCCACTTCTGGCCATTTTCTATATATCAAACCTTAGGTTTGATTCCCCAGCAAACCTAAGGCTTCATGTATATGAGGTAAGAACCCTTGCCACCAGGCCATATTCCCAGCCCTGTCTATGTTGCTTTTCTAAGACAAAAAAAAAAAAATTGCATAAATATAAAAGTGATAGACTTGTCTATAATTCTTATTTCCTCCAGATTTATAAATAAATACATTAGTTGTGTATTAATGGCTCATTTGTATTAATGTTTTACTTGAATAAGGATTTTTCTTGCAATATGTAAGGTAAAGGGCTGGGAATGTGGCTTAGTGGTAGAGTGCTTGCCTAGTATGCACGAATCCCTGGGTTGGATTCCTCAACACCAGATAAATAGAAAAAGCCAGAAGTGGCCTTGTGGCTCAAGTGGTACAGTTCTAGCCTTGAGCAAAAGGAAGCCAAGGACAGTGCTCAGGCCCTGAGTTCAAGCCCCAGAACTGGCAAAAAAAAGGTAAGGTTAAAAAAACAGTCATTCCCTCTTGGTCAAGAGTTTTTTGTTGTTGTTGTTGTTGTTTTTTGAACACTTTAGGTTTTTGTAATAGCTTATTTTATGTGTATACATTCATGGTAAACAAGAGGGCCAGATGTTTTTGTGAAACAGTACCCCTGATGCTTTTCTAAGGAAATTTCTGGATGCAGTTAATATTAGATCAGTAGACTGAATAAAGCTAATTTCCATTTATAGTATTGATGGATATAGATTTGCTCTGTATAGAACAAAAGGACTGTCAAACCCCAAGGTAAGATAGAGAATTCTTCCTCCAATGGCCTTTGAATGCCGTATTTCACTTTTTCTCTGTCATCAAAATTAAAATATATGTATTCTCTGGTTGGAATGTGATGGCCTCCTGATGAGAATTACATGTCCTCTTTCTCAGGCCTTCAGATCACAACACAGCTGGCCCATTAACTCTTCTGTGATTGCAGCTTGCTGATTTGAAACTCACCGATGATCTTTATAACTTCTCACCTTCATAATCCATATGATACATTACAGTTATTATATGGAATATAGTATACTTTTTTTTCAGGAATGGCCTGACAAAAACATGATATAAATGTTTCACTTGTGAAATAATATAATTTGACTTCTCTATTTATATTCTTCTCTTGGGAACAAAAGCTTCCATTATGAACACAAATAAATGCAACCTTCTAAAAAGAGAGTTTTGAACAAATGAGAAAAAATTCCCAAAATGTGTTTTATTCATTTAAAAAATTTTTGTGACAGTGATGTATCTTGAAAGATAATTAATTATTCCAGTTTTGTAGGGAATATTTGGTATATTAGCATTTAAATGTGGTACATTGGCTAACACACTAACTAATAAGCTTTTATACAATTAACAAACCAAAAGAATTAGATCTTGTATTGATCTTATGGATGAAGTAAAGGCTTTTTAACTCACATTAATTTATAAAATCATTTTAGTAATTTTTATGTTAAGGCTGCAAAATTACGGGAAATTCCAAAATGTACTCTTCATACTATGCAAGGTATAAGAAAAAGCTAACTTACTTATGATATCATACACAGTGAAAACTAAAATCATAAATGGAATTATTATACATTTTCTTGTTATGAAAGTATTTAGTAAACTGCATATCTTGTTATAAATATTTAGCCAAATCTTAGAACTTATGGTGAAATTGAATATTGCTAAAGACCTTGTCCTCACTTACTCAAAACAATTCAAATGGAGACTTACTTATAAAATGATTCACATGTATTTTTTCCATATAGAATCATTAGTTGATCAGACAATAGACAATGGGTTTTGTGGTGATTTATAAACATCTTATTTTAGATATCAAACCATTATGTCTTATCACATTAGGAAAGTTTATGAAAACTTGAAATATTTTCCTAAAATGAATTAGAACATTAAACATTTTTCTAAAACGTTTTTCAAATTTCTTATTTATAGTATGTAAAGATTTCTTCTCAGATAACCTATAGTTTCCTCAAGGAGTTCTATCCTGCTATGGAATTTTACAACCTTCCATTACAGCAAAATTCTGAAATGTACCTAAGTATCACCCTTCTCCTTGTAGTTACTTCCTTAAAGTTATGTTTGTTCTCCCTTCTGGTCTCAATGCCTACATATTCTACTTCATTCAGAGTTTCCAAATTCTGCTGTTGGACAAACAAAAACAAAAACAAAACTCTTGTTCTACTTTTTCTTTCTAAAGTTGATATCTGCTTGTTATGACCAGAGATTAATCTGTTCTTCTGTAATCTTGATATATAGCTACTACCATTTTTTTATTTTATCTTAGGAAAGTTCAAACTATAAACTGAGTAAGTTATTTTTTTATTAGATTTCTGCACAATGCTCTTTTGTACTCCCATTCTTTGATTTGCTTCTCTCCAGTCTGTTACAGGGTCTTTGATTTGTTTTTCAGCTATTTGGCCATCAAAGTCTGCCTATACTACCATCATTTTGACTTTTGTAATCTTTCTTCTTTACTTCAAAAGCACTGTGTTTGCTTGACAATTGTGTTTTATCTGTGTTGACTGCAGCTCCACTCTCAATAACCCCATTTGCCTGACTCTATATCTCCATCTTTACTGGAGTAATGGCTTGGATGTGCTTCAGAATTTCTCATTTTGATTCAACAGTGTTCTTAAATTCGATGATTCAGCTGGAAACCTGCTTGTTCTCATGCCTTGTTGGTATCAATTTGCTTTTTTACTCTGACTGACTCTCTGTAGGTGATCATTTTTCAACTTCTGCAATTATTCTCCTTGGAATTTTAACCAAACCTGTCTCAGAATGTATTCTGATGATATCAGTATCAACAGTGGGTAATTTTTGCTTCAGCTTAACATAAGAATATATCCCCAAAATATTGCGGCTTAGTTATAACTCTTATCATTGTAGACAGCAAGTTGATCTGGTTTTTATTTTGCCAGTCCTGGGCCTTGGACTCAGGGCCTGAGCACCATCCCTGGCTTCTTCCCGCTCAAGGCCAGCACTCTGCCACCTGAGCCACAGCGCCCCTTCTGGCCATTTTCCATATATGTGGTGCTGGGGAATCGAACCCAGAGCCTCATGTGTAGGAGGCAAGCGCTCTTGCCACTAGGCCATATTCCCAGCCCTATATGATCTGGTTTTTAAGACACATTAAACCCTTGATAGTTTTAGTTCCTAAACTTACAGTTAGAATAATTTGAATCTGTGCTCTCCAATGACTTGAAGGTTATACAAGAAATACATGAAGTTTGAGGGTCTTTCTGAAAAAAGCTTTATGAAGTTTTCTATAGAGAACAAATTTCATCTACTTTGTAAGTTGTTTTTATTTTTGGCAGGTTCTATGCTTCCTTTCTTGAAATAATATGAGATATTTTAGCTGATTATGTAATCTTTTTCTTGAACTAATGTGTGGTGCTTTAATGTATGATTTTTTGCAAGCATCTAATGAAGTTTCAGGCTAGTCAAATACAATCTTTTGGGCTTATAATTTTAAATATTTGGGTAGGTAACGGGAGCTTCACTCTGGAAAATAATCTCTTATTTCCTGTAATATTATATTGAAACAGTATTACTTAGTCTATTTTTAGGTTGTTGATAGATAAAGCTGAAATTTAGAACTTTTATAACACTGGGGCTCAATTCCATCTTAAATCATAACACATTTATATCTCTCTTTTTTAGTCTTATGAAAAAATGCACACACATATATAATTACATAGGAAAATTGGGATGTGTTCTCTGTCATATTGATACAATTAAGAACAGAGGGAAAAAACCTCTGCATTTTCTGATCTGCCATCTAAGTTGACAAGGCACTTCATAGTTTGTCTTAAAGTTCTCAGCTTCCACAGCCAGATGGATTTTTACACAGCATTTAAAAAAATTATTTATTGTCAAAGTAATGTACAAAAGGGACAGTTTCATACATAAGGCAGTGAGTAAATTTCTTATCCAACTTACACATCATTGTTTTCAGGGACATGAAATGATTCTCTCACCATTGAATGAGGATGGCTCCTAGACCATGTATGAGAGGGGTCAGATAGTCTGTTGTCCTGATCCTAGAACACAGATGGCTATATTAAAGGGTGCATGGGAAGAACTGGTGTCAGAGCACATCCAACTGTTGGGACCTACCTCAAGCTGGATCTGAGTCAGGGTCAACAGCTGGGAGTGAATTTGCCAGTCCTGTTACCCAGGTAGATGTGACTCCTCATAGGAGAAGGGGCTGTGGCAAGATCTAGAAGAATTAAGGCTGTAGGTAAGTCTAGTAGGATTGTTCCCAGGTCTGTAGCTTGGGCTAGATAGAGTCAGTGAACTGGTTGTGTAGGTGTGGGCTTGCCTTTTCAGAACTACCCTGCAGCATTCTAGCTACATCCCAAAGCTGCCTCAAAGGCTTTTGTCTGTGGATGGCTGTGATGTAAGAGCGGCTCTTTGAGGCTGAGACCTCCTACTGAGCAATCTTGCTAACAGCCTGGCTTCTTTTGTGATGCCTGATTAAGGTGGTTGTCTCTTAATGACTAGTAGTTATAATATGTTCTTTTTGATAGGAGTTAAAATTCTTTGAAATATAACAACTGTTTTTAAGTCTTTTAGTAAGTTACACAGCAAGATTTTTCTCTCTTCCTTTGTGTAATTGCTTTGATTTTAATTACCACTTCAACATAAGAAAACCATCCAATATTCAAGAATTTCTGCTTATGATATCATTTCTTTTGGGTAAACATTTTAGCTGCAGTGACTCAAATTGTTTCTACATAAGATGCTTGATCTTAAGTTCACAGGCCTTCTTGTAACTGATGGGGGCCCACAGAGTTACTTCCTGCTGCTCTCACTGTGGAAGAATCACAAATCACAGAGCAGAAGCCAGGATTTACACCTGTCTTGATGACTGAGTGGCTAGAAATTGAGCAGGTCAAGAGCATGAAATAGTTACTTGAAAAAATATATAACTTTACATAAGGCTGAGTGCTTTACTTACTGATTTACTACCAATGGTACTTTACCAATATATGCCATTGGTGGTCAATAAAGTGTACAAATTGCACAACTAACTTTGTAAGTATATAGTCACTACTACAATCAGAGTAGTACAAACCTCAACACACTTGTATTTTTATATATCTTTGCAATTTTCCCCTTTGACTTTTTCTAATACAAGTTTATGTATACTCAGTGTCACATAAATTAGTAAATATTTTCAAATATTTTATGTGATGGAGCCACACAACCTAGTTTTCCTTTGTAAACACTCAGTGTAAGGATTTGAGGAAGAAGTCATGTGTTTCTTAATACTTTATAACTTATTTTCATTTTGAGAAACTTCACACAACCTGAAATCTATCTTCTTAGTCTTTTTGGGTGTATAGCTTTTGATAGATTAAGTAGAATTTTGTACAGCAGATATTTAAATTTTTTATCTTATGTAACTTGAACAATTTATCTTATTCTGAACTATGATTTTCTTCTGCTGTTCTCAATATTGTTTTAAACCCATGTAGAGAACTTTATTTCAGAGAGTATTATTTGAGCACTAGATAAATGATTTGAGTAATGTACTTTTATGAGGGCTTTTAATATCTTTGGCTGTTATCTCATTAGTTCATATTATGCTTGAACCCATTTTAGTGAATTAATTGGTCTTCTTACAATGAGTTAAACACTTTTTTTGTTCTTTGCATTTCTACTATCCATAAGTTTTATATAACATCTCATGTTTCATACATTTGATAAGGGAATACTTAATAATTAATATTTACAATATTACTAGGCATTGTTCTAGAACTCAGTTATGTTAGAAAGGATTCATTTTGGTACCTAATGCTTTGATATTTAAGGAGCTTCCATTTTAGCCTTGTTGCAGAGTTTAGTAAGTTACAGGCACCTCTTGATGCTGCTCTGAAGGCCAGAGTCTTGAAATTTTTCCTGCTGTTCTTCTGGTGCAGGAGGTCAAAAGATCTTTTCTACTCTCATTTCTAAGTACCTGAACTATCTGTAAACCTTTTTGATCTCTGCGGGTTTCTCTAGGTGGTCTTTTTCCATTTTACCATTCTTCATTTCACATCTTTTCTTTTATGACCCTTTCCTATTCAGCTAAAAACTTAGGAGGGACCCTTCATAATATAGTCTCTGTGATGTTCTCTTCTCTGCTACTCTAGAACATGGTTTCTAAATAGCGGGCCTTCACTAAGCTCTGAATTTTGTGTTCCAAACTCACAGGAACCACTGACCATCATTTACTTATTTATTTTGGTTTTTCTATTCCATATTGCTGTAACTGTTTCCTGTGAACATCTTTAGGCAGATACGTGAGCTAGTTATATGCCTCAGACTATTTGTTATTTTTTTGTGAGAAGTCAGTGTCCTCTGTTGTTTAACAATAGCTGAAAACTCTTACTTCATGTACTTTTTCTAGTTTGCTTGATAAGTGAAATGATGAAATCTTGCATCATGAAGGGATGCGATATACCCAGTGCTGTGTGTAAAAGATTAATTTGTTGAATATCTCTTGCATTTCTTTGGCAAAGTCGACTGTACAAAGAACAAAATATTTCAGGTATATTTTCTCATTGCCAAAGGTTTAAACTCAGCAAATTTAGAATGAATACCTTAAAAAAATCAACTATAGTAATTAATATTCATCATTTAAATATAACTTATTTTATTAGCAAATTCAACCAAATAACCCTTTATGTAAAAATAATAAAAGTGAGTTACTTATAATAATCTGAGTGGATTTCTTATTGTTTAACCAAGTAGTGAGATATAAAAAGATATGTGTGAACCTGTGTATGTAAATATCTAAAGTATACAAAAGAAAACTTGGCTTCTGAACAACTGCAGTTAAGGGCGCTACCACTCCAGCATCATTGAATATCCAAGTGTAACTTCTGATTCATCTCAATATCTACAAGAGGTAACTACAAAATTACTATACTAGTTAAGTATGTACTATAGTTAATTTTACAGAGTTATGATTTAGTACTGCTGCTTTTGTTTCCTTAAAGCCCAGTGTAAGAAACAGATCTCACAACCAATTAAGAAAGGCTCTTTGAATTAAAAGAACTCCTCATTATGTTCAGAGTGAAAATGTAGAAATGTACCCCTGATGTCACTGTAACTGATTTTGGTACCCTGGGTATTGTATGTATGTTTATTGGAACTAAAGAAGGGAAGAGGAAATCAAGATGGAGAAATAAAGGATAAAAGGCAAACCAATGCAACAGCAGTACTTAGAAGATAATGTGCTATAAGCCAACTGTACAACTTGGAGGGGAAGAGGGAAAAGAGATGAGGGGAGAGGGGAGAAAAATTAGGGAAGAGGTAACAAGTTTGATATGAAATGTACTCACTGCCTTACATATGAAACTGTAATTCCTGTGTACATCACTGTGACAATAAATTAATTTTAAAAAGTAAAAATAGACAAATTTCATATTAAACAAAGAAATGCAGAGATGTAGAAAATGTATGAAATCTAATCCTGAACACACAGTAACAAAATACATTAACCAAGATTCATAAGTCAAAGACAATGTTGTAACAGATTAGCAATACTTACATAAAAGACTTTAAAGTCTAGGACATATAATATAAAATGAGTAATGAATAGATATAACTATAGGGAATCATTTTTAAATACAATTATGATTTGTAAAATTTTCATAGAGATTCATAGAATGAAGATTATCTTGACAAAACTCTTATGGATTTGTGTATATGTATGAATATTGGAAAGACTACATTTTCTGTGAAACTTTTAAAGGATCAAACAAAAATTGCCAATATATTTTAGGAGCAAAAGGACTAATAACTCTATCTAAAATATTTATTCTAAGACTTAAAATCCAGATAAATAATTGAAACAGCATAAAGTTTATAGAAATTTATTTATATAAAACATAAATGGGCTTGCTTTAGAGATGGAGTAATACCACTTATAGTAAATCAGGGTAGCCTCCTGAGCCATTTCAAAGGATGGGAGAAAACCTAAAGATTTTCATGTTGCTTGAACATATCACTTTTGTGTTATTAAGAGTGAAGCTAGATCCAGGTACCAGTAAGTCATTTTTGTAATCCTAAATATTCAGAAAGCTAAGCTGAGATCTGGAGGATGATGGTTCAAGGATATCCAACACAAAAAGTTCACAAGAATTTGTCTCCAAAATAATTAACAAATGGCAGGAATGGAATCAAGGCTCACGTGGTAGAGTGATAGCTCAGCAGTAAGTTTTCCTGAGTGAACCACCAAGAAAGTGCTTGTACAGTTTAGCAGTTTTGTTATCATCATTTTAAAAACACATTTTTTGAGCTAGGAACAGAATGCCTGCTTTTAGAACTTTTTAGAACTTCTAGAACATGGAGGTGACAGTATTAAGATACTGCTTCTTTCTGGATTCTTTATTACTGTTTAAATTAATTTGTAATTATTATTGCACTCTGTTTCCCCATACACACCTTGGTTTGCTTTCTGTTTCTAATAGGTAGAGAGGAGCTGTTGAGCAATTTGTTCTGTTAAACTCATTTCCAGACAAACACAGAAATTCCTAAAATTTGAACTCTCTAGTAATTCTATATGACCAACCTCAAGCTTGAAAGATGTTTGTGGGACATTGCCTGATATCCCAACTTCCTTAGGGAAGCACTGGTTACTGTCCTGCATCTGTAATGCATTTCAATTCTTCCTTGACCACTCTTTTAATACATCCTTATACAGGCTTCTTCATGTGTATATTTTTCTGGTAAACACAATATACATGACTATAACATTAAACTGGCTTGGTAGTGTCCCTTGTAGAACATTTCTGTGGGAATGAAAGAAGATGATCAGTTATATTCAATGGGTGCAGAGCTAGAAATATGTATAATATGATCATTTGCTATTCTATCATGTGGGTATAAGGTGGACAATTTAGAGCAGTCAAAGTTCTTCAGACATACAGCTAAGTATTATCAGGCACATTACAGTATATTTATCATGGCCACTGATTCATGGAAACACAGTGGCTGGTAGCCCCACACTGTACCATTTGCAAACTATGGAAACAATAAAACTAGTGTTGTAATTACCCTGAGTCTGAAGACTGGGGAGAGCTCATAGTCAAGCTCAGCCCAACTTTGAAGGCATTGGGTCTGAGCTCTCATGTCCAATTGCAGGAAATAACTTTCTCAGCCCCAGAAATCAGGTCCAATTTTCATCTCCTTTGCGATTTTGATCTATCTTCCCAAAATGCATTTGCGCTATCTTCTCACAATGCCATGTTGGTAAGGGAACTTCTTGGTTGGACTCAGAAATACTCTTAAAGATATAGTCTGTCACCCCAGAGATATTTCTTAAGATATCTGGGTATATCTTAAAACAGGTAAGATGAAATACACATCTAATATCACAATCATAAGCCAATTACTGAGACATCTTCTGTGGTAAGGGAATAGATAGACAGATAGATGATAGATAGACAGGTAGGTAGATAGAAAAATAGATAATAGGAAGATAAATTGATTATCTCTGTACATATTCTGACTTGATACCCTCTTAGGATTCATTCCTGTTTCCTAGTTGAATTTAATAATTACTTTGTGTTTCTTTTTTTTGCTGCTGTATTGCCTTTTAGCAAAATGGGATGTTATGGTGTTATTTTTACTAGATATCTAAACAACGCAAATAGAAATTACTAGTGCTTAATTATATCCCTCACTGATTAAAATTATTTACACTTATTTAAAATAAACAATTTTTCTTTTATTTTTATAAAAATGATTGAAAAATGTAAAAAATCCAGGAAGTGCATGAGTAAAAGTACAAAGGATCCCTGTGTATATTTGAAAGTGCAATACGACTCCTTCTTTTAACTCAAAAGGCTCTAATTCAGATTTTGTGAAGTGTCGCATGAGGCATTAGCCACATGATTCCTGTTAAAGTCAATGATCCCCGCTGGCTGTAATGGGAATCACGTTGTTCCAGCCCCAGGAAACCCTTTGCACATTTAGTCATGTCTGCAAAACTACTAAGGCAATTTAGGTATTATTTTGCTTCAATAAAAAATAATTTGGTGTTCTTAAAAGCCTTTGCTGTGCACCAAAAAGCACAGTTTAAAACAACTTAATATAAATTTAAAGGGAAAAAAGTGTTCTACATAATTAGATGTTGTGATTAAGTTGTGGGACCACTTAATTTCATATCCAGTAATAAAATGAGTTCAATGAAATGCCCACTTGAATAAAGTACAATTTCAAACTTGGAGACCTTTTTTTGATTCATTGTGTTTTAGAAATTTCATTTTTATCACATTTTTCTCTCCTTTGAAAGTAAAAGTGACCACAAAACAAAGAACTCTTTCTTAGAAAATTTAGAGAAAAAAAATTAAACCCCATGTATAATTTTATTCAATTACACATAAAATGTTGACAATTTTTGGTATCAAATGTTTCATTCTTTCCCAATTCCACTGAAGTAATCTAATTTTTATACTTTTCCTCTTTACTCTCAGGAACCCAAACATATACACACACATACACACAATGGTAAGTGTACACTTTCACTTCTGTAAATTATAGTAACAACAATAGCTTCACTATGCCAGAGTTTTCAAATTGAAAGCTATCCCAGACCACAGTGGCCTTAATAAATGTCAGCAAAACTTAATCTCTTTATCCTGCATGGCCTACAGTCTTTAAAATGAGGACAGCAATAGTGTCTGTATCAGAGAAATGCAATCAAAATGTGTGGAAGAATGTGTTACACTTCACAAAAACTCCAAATATAGCCTAATACATCTATGCTGTGTCTATTCACATTCCAACTATGGGGTTTACATTCAATATACTTTGCTTAAGGGTAACCAGAAAGAAACGAAATTTTCTACATTTATCATAGCTCACAATCACATTGCATTTGCCATTAATTCTGTACATTCAGTAAATAAGCAGACTACAGTATATATTAATACCTTTTCTTTGGCACATTTAGAAAGAAATTGGCTGTGCTTCAGTAATCTATAGAATAACATGAACTTACTGATTGGTAGAGCTAGGAGAAGAGGTAAGACTATTAAAAAATTAATGTACTCACTACCCAGTTTATGTAACTGTAATCCTTCTGTATATCACTTTTACAATAACAGTTAAACAAACTGAAAATTTTAAAATACAATAAAATGAAAAAAAATAACAGGATGTTTTCACAAGATATTAGACCATTCTCAAACTACATTAATATGTGCAAGACAATACCCATGAAACAAACAGACAAACAGACTTCACAAGACACAAAAATATGTTAACATATTTAAGATCACTTCAACAATAACGAATAAAAGAAGAATTTAAAGAAACAGAATGTGAGTCAGTATACAATGGAGATACCTGCACACCCATTCAGCACTACTCACATCAACCAAGAGTCCAGCAAGGGATGAATGTGTATATATGTATACACACACACACGCACACACATACACACACATACACACACACACACACGTGTATTTCATTGTATTTTCTCAAAATATAAGAATATATCTTCTTCTCTCATTAAAATATTTAGTCCCAGGATTTTAAGAGCTTTGATGATCATCTCTGAAAATTTGCTAATCAGACAGAGGCCACAAAATCAGAACTCATCTCTTGTGCAGAGTTTGCTTGACATAATTCAGGGCAACTGGCTTATTAGTGAGATAGATTGGATCAAAAAGAGACAAGAAGAGAACTTTCAGTTATAATTCTTTAAGCAATGAAGTTCTTTCTTCTGGGTAGTGACATGAGTCCTGAGCTGTAAACCTTTGACACTTACATGAGGAAAAGGACCAAATCCGGAGACTCTTGCCTAAAGCTTTTGACCCTGTTTCCAGTTAAATAATCAAATTTCTCACCTTATTTTTTTCACTTATTTCAAGTTTGGAATTGATAAGACTACTAAGAGTTTCAAGTCCTTTATGCTAGTTATTATTTTTGTTGATGTTCTTGTGACTACTTTATTTAAATTTAATTTTATTGTCAAGGTGATGTATAGAGGGGTTACAGTTGTATACATAGATAGTGAGTACATTTCTTGTCAAACTTGTTACTCTCTCCCCCAGTTTTCTCCCACTTTCCCTACCCCCAACAGCCCCACTCTCCCAGTTAATTTCCAACATATTGTCTTGTGAGTGTGCTGTTGCATTGGTTCACCCATTATCTTTTTGACATAAAAATGAGAACTAATTTCTAAACCGTAGAATGCACCAATGAATTACTTAAATTATTTTTCACCTTTCCTCTCTTTTCTTTCTGTTCTTACTTTAACTTTTCTATTTGAATAATAACTCTCATTTGGATGCCCACACACGTTAGCTAATCTTTTTTGATCAAACAATAATGCACTGCATAATTTTAAAAAACCATGATTGTTAAAATAAAGACTACAGATCCATTGTCCTCTACAAATACTTTTTATTATCTTCATGAAATATAAATAATTTATATATCTGTCAGCACCATGGCTATCCTGAAAGTAACATTTATTTCCAATAGATAACCATCTTATATTTTTATTGTTTGTCACATTATTTTTATTTTATAAATTGACTCCTAAAAATTTATTTTCCATAAATTGTGGTAGCTGTTTATTTATTTTCTAACTTTTGGTTTATAAAATGTATCATTTAATATGTAAAAGCAATAATACCTTCCAAAATTAACATCATTCTTCTTCAGAAAGCACAAGTAGCAAGTATATTTTCTTTCTGTTTCTAAGAGTCTGTGGGGAAAAAAAAATCAAGGAATTTCATTTAAATTAAATGTTAGTACATAAATCAAGTATGCCTATGAAGTACATTCAATTTTGTTCCAATCATTCTCTGTTCAGAATTACTTGCTAGTACATATGATGTTCTCCTGTTTCATAGAAGTGGAAATACTTCAATGCCTCTTTGTTGGGACACAATTTAAGAAAAGATGCATTTTGGAAGTAGATCAGAGCCGCTGAAGGATTTGAGGAATTTAAGAAATAAAAAAATTAAAGAGAACCTTTTAAATGTAAGAGCAACAGTGTTTCAAATACTGGCCCTAAGTGCCCATGTACAAACATCAGAATCATTTAATATTACTTTATTTGAACAAAAAGTTTTTGCTTTTGCTTATATAACTAAAGATATAAAGATGAGATGATTCTGAATTTTCCAAGTGGGTCCTAAGTCCAGTGACTAGATTTTTTTTGGAAGGACTCCCCAAAATGATATGCACATGGATAAAGCCCTTTGAATGAAGATGGAGGCATAAATTGGTGGCGATTTGTAACCACAAGTAAAAGGAAGAGTTGAACATACTAAGTTGAAGAGCAAGAAAGCATTGTCTCCTAGAACTGCTTGGGGAAGAGAACAATGCCAACTGCATGATTCCATCCTACCATCAAACACTCAGAAACAAATTTTTGGTGATAAGCCAACAAGTCCTTAGCATGGTTTTATAGGAGAACAAGAAAATATAAACAAAAATACAAGTGATTTTATTTTCTAATGTCACTGAAACTGAGCTAATAGTCTTCTATCCTAATGGAAGATCCTACAAGATGATGAGTACAACCAGTGAGTAAGATGGCTTTATTTCCTCAGTTCACCTAAATCGTAATAGGCTTCATTCATCCTGACGTTAGGCCCCAGCATCTTTTTTTCATTTTAGGTTTTAAAGAAGATAGAATATTAATTTCCATCACTGTCCATTCATAAATATATTTTAACCTATGTTCAACTTATAAATCTTTATAGAAACCACTTCCAATTATACAAATAAAGATTTTCTTTCTCCAGAACTTAGAAAACCCCTTTACAAAAAAAAAAAAATTGAGGTAAGATAGCCCCTCTCAATCACCTATTCTCTCTGTTATGGTAGAAGTCCAACTTGAATGCATAGTAGATACTAGGTAACAACCAAAGAAATAACCACATTCATAAATGTACGAAAAATTAATTTAATTTTTGATAAAGTTTGTTAGCAAACACAGGAAATTACTAAGAAGATATTCTAGTTTATCTTATTAGTAGAATATCTAGAATATCTTCTTTGATGCTAAACAGAGTACCAAATGATGCCTTAAGTATGTTGTATTTCTTATATTTTACTTCCTTCCAAACACTGTTTTTTCACCTTTATGACTAATAAATTGAGCAAAACAAGTAAAGCCTTGGAGGAAATCTCCATCTCTGGAAGTAAAACAGCTGTGTCCTGACAGACAAGCTTGTTATTAATGAGCTTCAACCAGATTAATATTCTGTAACAGAACCCTACAGGTGTTTACACTTTGGTTTCAAATTTACTTGATACCTTCAGATCCATTTTTTATAAAACAGACTCAATATCAATCTTACATATCTTACTAAGTTATTAACTATACTACTACTGATTAAAATTGACTATTTTATCCTCAGAAATCATCTGCTATTAATTACAACAGGTAGGTTTGAACACTGGTGATATGGGTCTACCCTGACAAGTTCCTAATTGCATAGTGATTTACAATGATATTCTATGGAATACCAAAACTATACCAATAACTCAAGTCCAGCCCTTTAGCTCCATTGTGTATGCATATACATGCCCGCATATATCCACACATATATTCAAACATATGTAGGCACACTACATGCACACACAAACTATATAGGTATGTACATACGTATATGAATATATGAGTTATACTATAAGGTACAAACAAAAAGCTGTGTTGAAAAAAGTCTACAATTAAAATGCAGGACACTTTATGGTGAAGCAGTAAGAAATTTCCTTTTGAAACAGAACCAGGGAAAAGATAATAGGAAAACCTGAAAAACTTCAGATTTTTGAAACATTCTTTTACAAATATAAAAAAGATGAATAACTAGAAATATTGCATGTTTACTGGGTTTAAATGTTAGGGGAAACTAGGATGTAATTCTTTCATACAATTTTATCTAGTCTAGTCAAGTTGTTTATCATCTCTATGCTCAAGTGAAGACAAATATTTTAAAGCTATTACTCATTACATATTAATGTAAAGGATATTAAGAAGTCCAATTAAGACTACCATCAAAATGTACATTATTTTGATAAATGTTTGTTAGGCTAATTTAATTGCCCTGTATCTAAATCTTCTATAACCCATCAGTTCAATGCCAGCTCTTGGATACCTCATTGAAATAGCATTAAAAAATAATACTACTGAAAATATTTTAAAGGCTTATAAAACTTGGAAAATATTAAAATCATTTGTTGTAGCATTGAATTATTAATATGTCACTAGATTCCTTCCTTCTTCTCTTTCTTCTCTTCTTCATTTTCCTTCCCCCATGTTGACCAGTCCAAAATCTTTCAGTAACCCAGGTTTGGCCAATTTTTAGTGTTTTTACTTAGTTTTAGCTATATAATGTGAATGCTGGTATCTATCCAATGTCATTTGTTGAAATTCTGATAATCAATTATATTATCAAAGGTGGAGGCTTTGAGAACCATCATGAGGAGCCTTTGTGAAAAGAATTACTCATTAAAAAAGCCACACAGAGTAGCCATCTCTCCTTTCTACCAAGAAAGGATGCAGAAGACACCATCTTTGAACCACTCAGCTAAGGCCCTGACTGTGTAGAGAGCCAACAGCGAAATTCACCCTGACTTCTGGCTATACTCTCAAGGGCATGCAAGGTCATGGCTTAGGGAGCCAACAACAAAGTTCATCCTAACCTCTGGCTATGTTGTTATCTCAAGGACATGCAAGGACATGGTTTACTTGAAGAACAGTACTAATCCCGAGATGTTTTATTATGTCCACAAAAGTCTGTTTCATGTAAACCATTCAACTGTATCTTGTTTTACTGCCTGTTATTTACCAATTTCAGGGCCTTCCTGTTTTCTTAATCCTTAGTTAATCCTATGCTATTTCCTGGTTGTCTAACTGCATATAAACTGGAAGTTAAGAATAAAACATGGCTGCAGTCTTGAGTTACAATCTCGAGATGCAGACCTCCTGAACCCCATCTTATGCCTCTTGTCCTTTTTCTCTTGTCTTGCATTTTTCTTTTTCTTGAATCCTCGCCCCGTCAATCAGGATTTCCCCTTCGCTGCAGGCTGGCTTGGCAGATGACTGGACATCAAATCTACCAGGACCTTTATCTTGACCTACGTCTTTCTTAAATATGAGTGATAATTGGGTAGTTTGTAAACTACCCAATGTAGGATCTTGTTACAACATACCAACATAGACTAAAGTATTGCTTTTCCTGGTCCAGACTTAATTTCAGGACTACCTTACATTTCTAGTCAAATGACGTATATTCAGAAAGGCTATATTCATCTATTCTATAATATATTTTACTAATTTTAAATCTTTGGATAAATTTTCTTGAAAGAGTTCCTGTCACCTAAAATTATACTAGATATTTTAATTAAATTATAGATATATTCTGTATCTTTTCCTGGAGTAAATGTGGCTTGGAGTTTATCAGATAATTACTATGTTTTTTATTTCTAAAGTCATCACCATCATAATATACAATATGTATATTTTACGATTTCATTTAATGGAAATGTTATCAAGTAAAACAAAGCAAAAATTATAAGCGATGGAGGCATTTTAAAATAGTTAAATTATGTATTTTTCAAGAGATGGCACTTGAATAAGAACTATAGCAGAATGTCAGAGAATGCTTATAATTGAGGCCAGAGAGAGAAGTATTATATTTTCAAAACTATAACAAAATAAAATAGTCTGGGTGGCTTGGAAATAATAGAATTTATTTCTCAGTTTGAGACTGGTGCCTATAGCCGGGACCATATATTGTGGAATGGACAAGGCAGCTCTATGTGTCATTTTTTCTAAGTTTTCAGATCTCATTTCAATGGAATTACCCTCCCCAATCATACTGACAAAAGACCACCTTTATATTACTGCACTTGATTGCAACTTCAACACATAAATTTTGAGAGGCATAGAAACATGATAGCTATCTATAACTACATTCATATGTGCTTACATATACACATACATAATAGGTAAATAGTTAGATGCATAAATAGATGGTGTCAACTCTTCAAAATACAAATTTTATGATTCATTACAAAGATTATTGAACTCTCAAGAAGGGATACCTGACATTATCCATCCCTACTCATTTGCTTCTATATAAAAGGATTAAAACCTTCAATCCTCATTTAATTATAAGAATTGAGTAAACTAAATTACAACATTCTTTTGCTTTCTTTCTGCCTTGGTTCTGACAATTAATTGAGATAAAGTAATGTGTTTTCACTTTCCATTAAAATAGGTAGAGCTCAATCAAGGACTTTCTTTTTGTTTTGTCTTTCATATTTAAACAAAAACCTTGTTAGCATTAGAGATAAAAATTTTCTCTATTTCTTTGGTTTTCTCCCACAATACTTTGCCAGTACTTTGAGTTAATAGTTAATGATTTTAAATTAAAAGAAAGAGTTTCAACTTTACTGAGAGGGATTATACAGAGTCCAAAACACTTGCTGCTAATGCAAGCCATAAATTAGCACACTGGAAATCTATGTTTTGTTACATCTAAGTCATTGCCTCATAGGTGTTCAATGAAAATGGCCTAAAAATTAGTGCCAGAAACTTGATCAGTAAAATGTTTATATCAAAGATTCACTTCATATGTATTTCAATTTTATCCACACATACAGCTCAATCACTTGGCTAGCCTGACACTTTAATGTGATCTTAAAGTAATTATAATATGAACTCAAGTCTTAGATAATGAATAAGGTGTCAAGTTTACTCTAGGGCAATGACTATTTCATTTTCCAATTAGAAAGTCTGAAACAGCTTTATTAATGATTGTATTGTATGTCAAATGCTCTGAAAACTTTTAGTTTCATTTAGGATGAATATCCTATGACAATTATTTTGTATTACCTGTGATAATGCATAGATAGGAAAAAAGTCCCACTGACAATTTTAATAGCTGTCAAAATTTTATATATCATTACATGTGTATATAGCAATTAAGCATTTTCAAAATGAATTTATATTTATTCTTTTACCAAACAGCAACCTATTTATCAGGAAGGGATTTTCTTCATTTTGCAATGAGAGAACAATTCCAAAATAGACTTTCAAAATAACTTCCTGTGAACTACATTTGTGATTAAAATGTAGGCTTACTGTGTTCTGAACTCACTCCTTCTTCAGCCAAGAGCTACAGTGTGATGTGCTTTCCTCAAGGTGAACCCATGGCAGTCACATTGCCATCTAATGGAATTTACTCATTTAATCAATGATGAAGATAACATCAATGTGTCTTGTTCTAGTATATTAAGAACTCTCTAGAGAGTTGTATAAAGAATCATTTCTCCAGTAAACTAATGCTTACCAGTAGATATACAAAGAAGGCTAATGTTTTAACTTGCTACATATTATCAATAGAGAAAATAGCTTTATTTTATTTTTAATTTAATTTTATTGTCAAGATGATATACAGAGGGGTTATATTTATATACATAAGGTAGTGAGTACATTTCTTGTCAAACATATTACCTCCTCCCTCATTTTTCTCCCACATTCCCTCCTCCCCAATCTCCCCCACCCCAGATGTACCATTAATCTCCAACATATTGTCTTGTAAGTATCTCTGTTGCATTGGTTCAACCTTTATCTTTGTCCCACCATTTTGATGTTCCCCTTCCCTTCCCTAATTCAGATAAATGTATATACGATACCCAGGGTATCAAAGTCAAATACAATGACAACTGGGGCTAAACCACAGAAAAGAAAAACACAAGAAAAAATATAATATCAAGTGGTACATTTGAAATAACATCAACAATGGAAAAACAATTGTTTCCATATCTTGGAGTTTATTTCACTTAGTATCAACTTATATAATCATATATACATAGTTATTGAGCTATTGTAATCTTCTGCTAGGACTATCCTAGACATATACTATTACCAATAATGGAAACCATAGGGTTTATGTTTCTTTGGGTCTGGCTCACTTCACTGAATATGTGTTGTTGTTTTTTTTTCCAAATGGAAAAACCTGGAAAAAAGGGCTAAATTTAAACTAATGAAGATGATACCTAAATGAGTTTGAGCAGAAACAGTGATGGAAAAGATGGCAAATAGATGATTGAAAGTCTCTGACTACAAATTTACCACTGTTGAAAGTGTTAGGTTTTTAAAGTAGGTAGCCGGTAAAGGAGAATGCCACGCGGTATTCAGGCAGGAGAGAACGTTTATTACCGAACTGATGGCCTGTGGCCAAGGTGATCCATGGCTGGAGAGAAGGGAGAGAGAGAGAGACCCCCACCCAGCCCTGCTTTATTTAGGGCAGGGGCAAGGGGTGTGGCCAGGTGGATTAGGAGGTGACCTCATGGAAAGGGGAGGTAACTGCCTCCAGGTCTGCTGGTTACCCAGGTAACTGGGTGGAGACATAATGAGGTGGGGATATCTGCATGTAGCCCTCAGGGAGAGGACCTAACATTCCAGCCTTTTAATAGTTATGAAAAAGGATGAAGACTCTCTCTGGCTGCTTCCTGCTGACAAGGGGCGTCGGCATTAGGGGTAAAAGGCAGAAATGTGGCCTCTCCTGGAGAAGGCGAGCAGCAGGGTCCCTTGTTGGTAGATGCCAGTCTTTGAGTGAAGCCTGGAAGAAGTCTCATGAGGCAGGGGCTGGGCAAAAAAAAAAAAAAAATATTAAGGCAAAAGGAAGGGTTTAGGGCACAAAATTAAAAATTGGATGACTTGGACAGTTCTTATACTCAGGCATGGACATTAGATGGACAAGCTACTATCTGTTGATCCCCCAGCTCTGATTAATTTTGAAAGGGCGAGACAAAGTGACTCCATTTAGGATCTGACATAATTATCCTCTTACTCCTCTCCATGATCTTTGTTCCCTGAACTGGCTGAGTCCCAGGGATCTAGTGCTTGTTGCTGGGATGGCTTGTCCCCGATGGCATTCACAGGATTTGAATTCAGGGCCTGGGCACTGTCCCTGAGCACTTCTGCTCACGGCTAGTACTCTACCACTTGAGCTCCACTTCCAGCATTTGTCTGGTAAGAGATAAGTCTCTTGAGCCATGCTTCCAGCCTGGCTCTTCGCTGATTAATTGGGAGATGGAGTTTGAGAGAGATTTTCAGCCCTGGCTGGCTTCGAACTGCAATCCAAGGAGTCTTTGCCACAAAAGCCCTTTTCTTACTTCCAATTAAAACAACAAGGAGACCAAGGGGACTAGAGCTTACCTGTACCTTGTCAAGAACTGACCAAATACTTGCCAGAATTCTGCAATGACAAAACTCAGTAGATGTGATGAGTTTTTAGCACAGATATATAGCTAGATGGACATACTAACAAATGACGTTTACACATACATACACACATGGAATACACATACACACTGTGCACATAGGTTTTACAGCATGCAAAAATGAATTTCAGCAGTAGACTCTTTCGGAATTCCAATAGTAAATGACATTTTTTGTCCAGTACTTTAGAACCACGTGGTCGGTTAGAAAAACAACTTTGCTAGCAAACAACAATTTTCAGATTATAAAATGGAGAAATCATATTTTGATAAACTCCAGTGGGATGCCATGTTGAAGTGGGGTGGCACGAGGACGCAAACACACTAATAGAGAACACGTGGCATGGCATAATGGCGCCTGAGCTGATGCTTGTTAAACCCAATATCCACCACGTGGTCAGTGCTAGAGAAGAGAACTTTTAGATATCTTTGCTGACACAGCACATTGGTGGTCAAGCCTCAGTATCAGAGGTCTGTGAAAAGAGGCAGCTTTGTGAGCAAGGCACACAACGATGGTACGACTTGGGAATTTTATACAGTAAGCAAGTAAGCAGGAAAATGAGAGAGAGAGGGAGAAAAAGGAAGAGAAAGAGAGGAAAAGAGAGAGAGAAAGAGAGCCTGAATATAAGTGACTTCTAACCATTTACCACTGCAGTGGCAAAAACTGTATCTGAGTGAGTATTTCAAGCAGGCCTCATTGCACAGTCAAGAGGCGTGCTAGCAGTATCCCGGCTCGGGTGTGACTGTGATGCAAAACCTAAAAAGCACGGGAGAGAGGCGCCTGGTGAGTGAATGAGCTTACCGGGCAGAAGCGGCAGAAGCGGCGGACGGAGCGGCAGAAGCAGCGGATGGAGCGGCAGAGAACCCGAGCAGCAGCAGTTTCACTCACCAGGGTAGACAAGTGGTGTGGAGGTGGAGGTGGATGTGGAGGCCAGCAATGGTATTAGTGAAAAGTGCCACGTGGCGACTCACAGCAGTTCGGTTCGCGGAAAAAGGGCCATCAGGACTGGGGATACTCCCAGAAAAAGAAGAAAAATAGATGGGAATTCCGCCTGTCCTGACTCTTAAGCCCTTCCCGAGTCACGGCACCATATATGTTAGGTTTTTAAAGTAGGTAGCCGGTAAAGGAGAACGCCACGCGGTATTCAGGCAGGAAAGAAAGTTTATTACCGAACTGCTGGCCTGTGGCCGAGATGATCCATGGCTGGAGAGAAGGGAGAGGGAGAGAGAGACCCCCACCCAGCCTTGCTTTATTTAGGGCAGGGGCAAGGGGTGTGGCCAGGTGGATTAGGAGGTGACCTCAGGGAAAGGGGAGGTAACTGCCTCCAGGTCTGCTGGTTACCCAGGTAACTGGGTGGAGACATAATGAGGTGGGGATATCTGCATGTAGCCCTCAGGGAGAGGACCTAACAGAAAGTAATATCTGTTTTATGTAGAAAAACTCTGCTTGCTCCACACTGAATCACAATACTTTTGTCTTTAAGATATTTTTTAGAAAATAATGACATTCTTAGAGCCACACATATGAAAATACTTAATGCAGCCCCTTTGAGAATATATTATCATAATTTATGAATTGCAACTTTTTCACAAGCATATGAAGGAATCATCTATTTTACCCAATTCCTCACAGGCTACATGCTGTTTTTGGATAACAGAGGAACAAGTATGTTGTTTAAATGTGGCAAGCGCTAAAGGAGGGATTTTTTTTTTTTTTTTTTTTTTTTTTTTTGCCAGTCCTGTGCCTTGGACTCAGGGCCTGAGCACTGTTCCTGGCTTTTTTTGCTCAAGGCTAGCACTCCGCCACTTGAGTCACAGCGCCACTTCTGGCCATTTTCTCTATGTGTGGTGCTGGGGAGTCGAACCCAGGGCTTCATGTATATGAGGCAAGTGCTCTTGCCACTAGGCTATATCCCCAGCCCCTATGTTGTTTAAATGTATCTGGACCAAACAGTCTATAGTGTTAAAATTCAATTGCCAACAAAAGGTAGTTCTGTATGGTAGAAAGTATTCTAATAATTAACTTCATTTTCAAGTTAATTTTTTAAGATAAAAATAATCACATTGCTCTTATTTTGAATGTTCAGCAAAACACATTTTAATACATATCATAGTAAAACAATTCTACAATAAAAATGTTTTAGCCAATTGTTTCAAATGCAATATGCAGCTTTATTTAACATTTTCTTCTTCCTACATAATACTGTGTGTTAGTTGGACTTTCATACCTGTGATAAACACTTTAAAGTTGAAACATTTATTTTAGCTCATGACAACAGAGAATTCAGCATGAGGTAAACTGGATCCATCTATTTGCACTAGAGTCAAGGCTAGTTATTGTTGCTACTCTGGAAGCATAGGTTAGAGAATGTTGGTCATCTATGGTGACGAGAAGAGAGAGCTGGGAGAGAACACAAGTGAGTTTCCCTGAGCTTCTCAAAATCCATCCATATTTGACAATTTTCGTATTTGTGCAAGTAATTCATTTTGGAAAAATGTTGTAAATGCTGATAGCTGCCTCATCACCTACCAATAGTCCATAAACCAGGTAATAAAGTATGTGGGTAACAACTAAGAAGGATTGCCTTAACAATATAAATGAGATATGGATGGACATCATTCATATATTATACTAGCTATTTGGTAGAAATTTTGCTAATTATTGTCCAAGAGTGCTTTTCAATAAAGTTAGAGGAAAATTTTTAAAAGAAACTCTTCCATAGTATTATCTGGGATTAAAAGATTTCAGGGAAAAATCTTACTAAAAGTGAGAGAAAAATAATTTAAATTTTTAAGAGACCAGCTATCTCAGAAATACAGTCACTACAAGAGCCATTTTTGTTTCTCAATAATGTTCAAAGAAATCTCATCAGTGGAAATATGAGGGGGAAATTCTTTAAGATAAACATCTCAAGAAAATTAAAATCAACTTTGTATAACTTATAAAGGATAGAAGGGTTGTAGGCTTTAAAATATTCATATGTGGTAGAGATGGCAATATAATTTCAAGTGTCTTGAATGTCTTTCTGGCTATATGTATTTCCATGTTCTATAATAAAAAGTATTTCTATAATCAGTCAAAATAATATTTTCATTGAAATGAACACAATCCTTTTAAATGTGACATCTATACTGAAATCACTTGGCAGGTTAGGGATATTAATTAAGAACATTTGTAAATAGTCTACGTTTGGTGTGTGTGATTACACAGACTTGAGTTCAAGTCCTGGCTGCATGGGTAACTTGGATGTGATGATTTAATATTTTAGAACTTAATTGCTTCGCTGCTAATTAAGTATAACAACACAATGAGTCTCAAAGGATTTGGTGAAGATTAAATGAGCCAAATCCATTAGAATATTATTTGACCCAGCTGATGTATTAAATAGTAATTTGTTGCTCCTTCCAAAAGATATAAAAACAAACAAATCTAAACAAAATGTGGATCTAGTACAGTGTCTTTGTAAATTATTCTGTGATATGGAACTCACCATAAGTCATTTAAAATCACCTAAACATCCCTATGATGAATGAAATGGGAATAATTTAAGCCCACTTCAATTTAAGTGCCTATCCACTTTACATCATTTCCTGTGAAATGTTCCTTTTACTCCCAGTCATTAGAAGTATTCATTTATGCAAGCACAAATCCTCTCAAAGATCAAAAGGATGAACACAAACTTTTTGGAGGTAAGAGTATGTTATATTTGTCTATTTGCTAATCATACAAAATTGAGTTTCTTGGTACTCATGTGAAATAGAATTACTTAACTGGTAAATTTAAGGTATTTATACAACAAGCTCTTCTTTGTCTAGCATACAGCATTAAAACATAACTTCCATTCGAACAAACATTGTATCTTTTTATAGAAAGCTTTTGTATACATGCACTCACACATTCAGGAGTAAAGACATCTGTGGAAGCACACAGGCTTTAGTACTAATGAACTATAAGCCACATTTTACAATGAATTAACTAACAGTGACATTAGTATTTTCTAAGACAGAAATTCACTTTTTGGTTTTTGCTCTTTTCATTGATGCTAAATTTTCCTTTGAGGACAAAGAGACCCAGAAAGCACTGGATAAGCAATTACATAAGAAATAATTCAATAAAAGATTCATTCTGGTATTTGTTAGCTGAGTGTTAGTCTACTAAATCAGTTTCATAAACCAATATATCATGTGATTTATTTAGTATTGTGAGGTACAAGTGTATCTAGTGTGTCTGTGGGTTTAGGGACGCAGAAAGAATTTACAGCCAATATCATCATGAGATGCACAGGTCTGGAAGTGATGAATATTTCATTAAAATATTTTAATATTTTCTTGAAAAAGCATTCCTTATATAGTTATATCTCTTCCATCTCTTTAAGAACTCTATAACAAGTTAAAGTGCCCATGTATTTTTTTTTCTCTTTTTCTTTTTCTTTTTTGGTACTGGGAATCTAACCCAGGATGTTGCACTTCCTAGGCAGTGCTTTGCCACTGAGCTACATCCCAGCCCATAGCCCGTGTCTTAATAGGGAAATGGAGGAAACTGTAGAAGTAATTCTTACTATATCCAATTTGTGGACAAAGAAAAATGAGAATGTGAATTTCTTCTTTGACAAAAAACAATAAACTGAGAACATAGTACTAGTGAAAGAGTATGAGAGCTCTAATTTTTCCCAAGTTACATGAATAAGGGCAAGGGCTACAATGGGGACACTGTATAGTTGTAGATTCATTATCTCATTTCATTAGCTACACCCCAGCTAATGTTTTTGTGCTATATTGATCATATACCTGAATGCTGACTAAGCTGGCTAAGTCAATATTTAATATAATTAATATGCATACAGTAAGACTATCAGGTAGTACTAGAATTTTATTAATTACAAAACTTATCTGAAAATTCTTCTTTTTTTTTTTTTTTTTTTTTTTTTTGGCCAGTCCTGGGGCTTGGACTCAGGGCCTGAGCACTGTCCCTGGCTTCTTTTTGCTCAAGGCTAGCACTCTGCCACTTGAGCCACAGCGCCACTTCTGGCCATTTTCTGTATATGTGGTGCTGGGGAATTGAACCCAGGGCCTCATGTGTATGAGGCAGGCACTCTTGCCACTAGGCCATATCCCCAGCCCCTGAAAATTCTTCTTTTAATCTTAGGTTTAAACCATGTTTTTGTTTCTTTGTAAATTTAACAACTTGTAGAGAGAAGCTATAAGATCTGTAACACAGGATACTAATGTGTAACTCTTCAGTTACAGGATTACCACCTGTAACTGAACATCCCCATAACAACCACTTCTATTACTTGTTTCTCTGAAATTTATTGAGGTCCTAGTACATGTTAACCTCAGAAATGTTCAATATACATAAATTTAAACATTTAGTTCCTTATTTAGAGAAATTGGGATAACTAACAAGTATTTTTATGGAATAAAAATATATAATTTCTAGATGGAATAACAGTAGTGAAGAATTAAGCACTTTTCATGAAACCAAATCATGTTTAAGAATAAAAATTGCATCTTGTCACTAAAAATGAGCTGTATAATACAGAGAGCATTACAATATGATGACTTTATATAATTCACATTATCAAGAGTTGTATTTATTATCAGTGTGATAAAATCACTGGAGAAACACAAAAATGCTCACATTAAACTGTTTTTGCTAACCTTATAAAAAGTGTATAATGTATTCATTTTCTTTTAGTATAGACAAATTCCCATTCATTATATTTATCCTAAAGAACCCAAAACACACCAAATTTTCTTATCGAGGAGACCAGGGAAGCATTGCCTAATTTGGTAGCATTGTTCAGGTTTGTTTTGTTAAGTTTTCATAATGTTTTTATTCAACTTTACCTGTTGCAAGAATGGAATTGTTTTACATATTGCAAGTTAGAACCTAAAACACAATTAGTGGTGATATCTTTATTTCTTCCTCATTCTACAATGCTCATGTTGCTATCTTTTAATAGGAAACAATTTAGTTAAATTATTCTCATTGCTAGCTACTGATTATATTTTCAAAAGAGAATAGGAGAGAGAGAGAATGAAAGAATTCATTTTTGTGATTTTTTTCTACCATCATTTCAATTTCTAAATTCAATTACCAAGGTAATGGATCTATGCATTTTCATGCAATCATAAGACGTGGATTTCCTCCAAGTGAAATTGTCTATTATAAAAGCAATCTATTAAAATATAGGGAAATACAGGCACTACATACATTGTTATTAGTTATTATATAGAGTGGATATTAAGATCTTAATTAAAAGACTCAAGCTGAGGTATAGCTGATTGGGAGTGCAATTGCATAGTATGAATGAGGCCTTGCCACTGTAAAAAACAAAAAAAGATGTGAACATTTTATACATTACTATTGTTAGCGTCTCCCCCACCTTAGGTCCTCAGCTCCTCCCATTAGCCCCCAGATCCACCCATCCCTAAACTCCCTGCCCTAGAACTATAATGAGCCACTCTTACTCACCATTAAGATCTACCTACTTCCCCTTTAGCCCCAGAGAAGCTACCACCTGGATAAGGGACAGCAGCCATTTTGCCCCCTCTACCATGTGGATATGGCCCCACTAATAAACCTCCTTTATATAAACCTTCTTCTGTCTGTGACTATCCCCACATGGTCCCCTAGGATGGCTGGGACATATCCTTTCAACTATTTCTTTTAAATTCATGGCTGTTTCTGTCTTTGCATTTACCATTACATCAATGTCCTTCAGTATTTTCAAGGTTTCTTCATATCTCCTCAATGAACATAAACATAACTCTGTTTTGTATTTCTGCTGAGGATTTTTAAGACAAGACCACTCTCACCATCATGTAAGGATCAACAAAATGGTGTGGACCCTGATGACAATTCATCATTTCTTTAGTTTTAACTCAAGTACCAAAATCATTATACTGTGATCATATTAGTATTTTCTGAATCATATATATAAGTTTTATTTTAAAAAATGGTAGGCTATGGAAAGTGTTTGTTTAGATGACTTTGAAATAAAAATAATAACTGCACAAAACACATTATGTTCAATGACTGAATAGATGCTTGAAAGAAGTTCCACTGTGTGTATTTGTTTCTTGTTGTTATTGTTACAAATGATCACAAAATGAGTACCTTAAAGGCACAATTGTCTTACATTTATCAAGGCCATGAGCCTGACATGGATCACCACAGGGAAACCTCAAGATAGCAGCAGATCTGTGTGTGTGTGTGTGTGTGTGTGTGTGTGTGTGTGTGTGTGTATACACACATACATGCATGTCTGTGTGCATATAACTGTGTTTGTGTCTGTTACTGTGTGTCTGTGAGTCTGTGTGTGTTTTCAAGTATCAGAGCAAACCATATTGCTTACTTTATAGACCTCTTGTTCTGCTTTCATATAAGGAATCATATATTAGTCTCTCACAGTGCAATTTCTTTGCCTCTCTTTTCTAATTCCTTATTCTACTTTTAAAGACTCTTGTCATTACACTAGACCCACTGGGTTAATGGAGCAATCTTTTTATTTTAAGGTCAATTGATCAACAACTTTAATTCCATCTGCAACTTTAATTCCTTCCTTTGACATGTAATTTAACTTGTCCAAAATTATAAGACTTAAGAACCTTTGGAGGCTGTTATGTTGTACCCTATCTTACAATGCTACTACGTAGTTTATGTAAAAGGAAGAACTATCGTTGAAGCACTGTTTTGAAAACTTTAAGGATTTTACATTCTTTTTTCAATGAGAATAGTTTATGAAGTTAAGAAGGAGAAATATCATCTCATTTTCATATGTCAGGCATTTATACATACAGACATTTAAAGTGTATTTGTGTGTAAATTGGATGAAGATGTGAGAACAAGAAAAAAAATAATGTATGTAAAAACTGAGCAGGAGTGGGAATGGGAATGTGGCTTAGTGGTAAAGTGCTTGCCTCACATGCAGGAAGCCCTGGGTTCGATTCCTCAGCACCACATAAACAGAAAAAGCCAGAAGTAGGCCCTGTGGCTCAAGAGGTAGAGTGCTAGCCTTTAGCAAAAAGAAGCCAGGGACAATGCTCAGCCCCTGAGTTCAAGGCCCAGGACCAGCAGATAAATAAACAAACACATAAACAACAAGTAAATAAAAAATTAAGCAAGATTAAAGGTTTAAATTAAACTTGAGCTCTCCATTAAATGAAATTATGTAATTTAGGAATATTCTGTCTTAGGTGCTTGATGAAAAAATTGGACAATAGATTTCTGTTATCATTTTCTAGTAAGAATCTAATAGTTTATGCAAAAAATCTAAAGTGAAGATGTGTAGAGAATTATTTTGATATGGTTTAAGGAAAATATTGAAGATGGTTCCTAGTTTTCTGAAACTAAGGCATTTTCAATGGTAAAAACTGAATCTTAATTTTTTATATGGTAGAAATATATATATATATATAGATAGATAGAGAGAGAGAGAGAGAGAGAGAGAGAGAGAGAGAGAGAGAGAGAGAGAGAGGCATGGAACTTCTTTGGTTGGAAGCCAAGTTTGAAATTAAGAGATGTTACCATAATCTAGTGCAGTTGTACTTTTTGTAGAAGATGTTGCACATTTAAATATGCCCTAGGATTGTCAATGGAAAAATGATGAAATACATTCACAGATGGATTTTTTTTTTTTTTTTGCCAGCTCTGGGGCTTGCATTTAGGGCCTGAGCAGTATCGCTGGCTTCCTTTTGCTCAAGGCTAGAACTCTACCTCTTGAGCCGAGCCACAGCACCACTTTCAGCTTTTTCTGTGTATGTGGTGCTGAGGAATTGAACCCATGGTGTCATGCATGCAAGGCAAGGTTTACCACTAAACCGCCTTCCCAGCCCCACAGATGGATTTTAACTTTACAGTAGAAAGTCCATGGAATAGTGTTGACACAATTTTTGAGAACTGGCAGGATATTAAATCACGTGGGCAAAAACTGTGGAGCAAGGAGTGAAGATTTAAAGAAATGCTGCACATTCGTTTTGAGGGAAAGGAATGGGAGATGGAAAAGCAGAAAATATAGATAGAGGATCATTGGTGAAATTTGACTGTGAGTAGGAAGAAATATATGGCATCTTGTAGATCTTTGTTTTCTGTTTTTGACTAGATACAATCAGAACATGAATAAATGCTAATTGATTTAAAAGACTAGAAGGGAGAACAATTCAGCTTGGCGCATAACAAATAACGCCATTATTAGCCAATTTCATGGTTAATAGAATATTCTTTAGTTGAACTGAAATACGTTACTGCAGAACATCTTTAGTTTAGTTTAGGGATTTAGGTTATAGAGAAATGGAAGTCACTTAAGAAAATTTGTGTAAGGATCATGGTGTTTAGATCATAGGAGGAAAATGTCCAAAATGCTGCAAGGAGTGTGCCTGGAGATCCAAGACCGAATGAAAACATTATATTTCCAGCTTAAAAAATATAGACTAACAATGGAATTCTATGCTTGCAATAGAAAGAATGACATCATCTCATTCATAAGGAAATGGAACGACTTCAAAAAATCATATTAAGTGAAGTGAACTAGACCTCCCAAAAACATAGATTCCATGATTTCCCTCATTGGTAATATTTAGTATTTGTCTAGGATAGTCCTAGCAAAGGATCACAATCGCTTAATACTAATAGCATGGATCATATAAGATGATGCTAAGTGAAATGAACTCCAAGATATGGAAACAAGAGGGTTTTTATCTTTTACTGTACTATGAGAAGTTATTTGAATTTTTTTCCTGTTTTCTTTCCTATATTTTATCCCTTGTTGTCACAGTATTTGCTTTTCGTATCCTTGGTATTGTATATGCATTTATCTGACTTAGGGAAGGGAAGGAGAAAATCAAAATGATGAGACAGAGGACAAAGGACGAACCAATTCAACAGTGATACTCACAAGACACTATGTTGGAAATTAACTGTACAACTTGGGATGGGGAGGGAAAGTGGGAGAAAAATGAGGAGGGGGTAAGGAAGTAACAAGTTTAACAAGAAATGTACTTACTAACTTACATATGTTACTGTAAACCCAGTGCCCCTCTGTGCATCACCATGACAATAAAATTATGTTTTTACGTATGTACTACACTAGCTGCATTATGGAGTACAACCTGGGTGAAAGTGATATGAGATAACTATATGGAAGAATAATCAATATAGTGATAAAAATAAGGAAATCAAGTGGTGTGTGTATGTGCATGTTTTGTGCACATACACTTATACACATTGTCTTCTCTTTGAATCTCTCAGATATCTTCTTTTATACCCACATACAATATGTATGGGATTTAGGATTAATTGAAGGTTAGAGAAAAAAATTATAGCTGAGGTAAGTTATCTACTGCAGAGATAACTTGTAACTATATGTACAAATTACATTTATATCAATCTGTCAGAACTAAAGCTAATTTGAAGTGAATACTGAATTACTGTATACTTAAGTAATTTGAAAATACCAGGAACAGTCCTACCACAGGATATTAAAGTCTAAGAAAAGATTTCACACAAAGGTGAAAATCATCTGATATTAGTTATATGGGAGAAATAAAAATGAAGAATCCGAGAATTATAATAAAGGGACATGCACTTTAGGCGCCACAAGAAAAGAAACAATTGACCTTTAGCTGTAATGACCATTACAAAATACAGCTTTGCCCAAACTCTGGTTCTTCTACTTCTCTCAGCATGGGAAATAATTTTTTCTTTATATTTAATTGTTTTTACAGATTTAAATATCAAGAAAAGTATCATCATCTGACATCCTACTTCATCCAATCTTCCCTCATTTTGCATTCATACTTGCAAAGTTTCTTGTGATATTGCTTTTTCTATCACCTTGTCAGGGTATGTCCTATTGACATAATTTTTTCTCTACCCTCTTTATGGCATTGACTTTTAAATTCATTAGTATCATCATTATTTATCCCTTTTTTCCATCTAAAATCACTGGGGCATGCCAGACTTTATTGATAATTATTTCATCTGAAACTCTCTTTTTTATTTTTTTATTTTCAAATTGATTTACAGAGAGGTTACAGTTTCATATGTTAGGCCTTGGGTACATTTCTTGTACTGTTTGTTACCTACTCCTTCATTCTCCCTTTCCCCTTCCCCTTTCCCTTTCCCCCCATGAGTTGTTCAGTTGGTTTACACCAAATGGTTTTGGAAGTATTGCTTTTGGAGTCATTTGTCTTTTTATCATTTGTCTCTCAATTTTGATATTCCCTTTCACTTCCCTAGTTCTAATACCAGTATATACAGTATCCACTGTATTCAGATGAGATACAGTGATAGCAAGAGTACAACCACAGGAAGGGATACAAGAGGATCATCAACAAAAAAGCTATGGTTTCACAGGGTATGTTGAAAGTAATTACAACAGTGATATAACACTCATTTCCATAACATGGAGTTCATTTCACCTAGCATCATCTTATGCATTCATAGGGGCATAGCTATTGGGATCTTATGATCCTCTGGTGTGACTAGCCTAAACCTGTGCTAATTATTCCCTATGAGGGAAACCATAGAGCCCATGTTTCTTTGGGTCTGGCTCACTTCACTTAGTATAATTTTTTCCAAGTTCTTCCATTTCCTTACAAATGGGGAAATGTCATTCTTTCTGCCCAGAAAACACTACAAGAAGGAGTAGGAGAAACACTTGGGCTCCTTGGCACAGGACTAAACTTCCTTAATAAAGGCCCAGAAATGCTACAAATCAAAGAAAGGTTGGACAAATGGGACTGCATCAAACTGCAGAGCTTCTGCAGGGCAAAGGACATAGCTCACAAGATAAACAGAAAGCCAACAGATTGGGAAAAGATCTTTACCGGCCATACAATGGACAGGGCCTCATCTCTAAAATATATGCAGAACTAAAAAACATTAAATTCCTCCAAAAGAAAACCACAAAGAACCAATAGCACCCTCAACAAGTGAGCTAAAGATTTAAAAAGAGACTTCTCTGATGAGGAAATGAGAATGGCCAAGAGACACTTGAGAAAGTGCTCTACATCACTGGTCATAAAAGAAATGCAAATCAAAACAACATTGAGATTCTACCTCACCCCATTAGGAATGTCCTATATCAAGAAAACTAACAATAACAAATGTTGGAGGGGATGTGGCTAAAAGGGAACCCTATTTCATTGTTGGTGGGAATGTAAACTGGTTCAGCCACTCTGGCAAGTGGTATGGAGATTCCTCAGAGGCTAAACATAGAGCTCCTCTATGACCCAGGAGCCCCACTTTTGGACATCTACCCAAAAGACCACAAACAAGAACACACTAAATTACAACAATGTTTTCTACTTGTATGGTCAAATATTTTAGTCAGAGAGATTGTATTCATGAACACAGTATAAGAATCAATAGGCCTCATCTAAGAAACTATAACACACTCGTGATTTCTGACCATCAGAGGGGAAAACAATGGTAGTTTATATCTTATATAAGCAAAGAAAAGTCAATAAAAAAGTCTGCTCTCCTCCCAAATGAAGGTTGAAAAGTTCAGAAATGATCTTTGTGATGCACAATAATGTGTTCAATCATCTGACATTACAGTGAAGTTTCTTGAAAATAAGATACAGTAAATATCGCTACATACAAAGGACTCAATCCGTTTATAGGCTGGAAGCATTCATTTACATTTTGCTTAAGAGTTACATGAGAGCATTTGAAACTAGTTGCATATGTTGAAAGAATGGGTTTGCATTGCTGTTCAGATAGCTGCAGAAACAGGTGTTTATCATGGTTGACCTAATGTGGAAAGTCAATTATTTCCCTTCAGAAATGCTTTGATTTGAATTCTATGTACACCATGCCAAATGCCTCACTCTCAACATCACAGACATTCTAGAAATAAAAGCTATTAAGTTTTCCACATCATGGAAAGCCTATAATTTATGTCCTAGATGATGAGTCTTCAGATGCCTTTAAACTGATTACATTTACATTTTTTGATTTAATCATTTCTGTTAGCCTTACAAAAGACAGAGCATTGTTAAAGCTAGCAAATCGAATCTGTTTGGCTTAGGAAACATTTTAAAAATTATAGTAGCAAGTTTTCTATGTTACCATGAATACCTAAAAGTTTATACTGTGTAGTTTCAAACTTGTGTTATGTTTTTCGTTTGTATTCAATGCAAAGAACAGCAGCTTCTGAGTTTGACATCACTCTCATTACAAAATGGCACTTACGATCTAGTATTCAAACCTGAATAGAATTGAAGATTGCAAGTCCAATCTATCATTTTGTGAACATGGCTACTGAAGAATTCAGTTGCCTTGTGAGATATTGATGGTGTAGCAATCAAAGAACACAAACATGTACTCAACTGCAGTTAAAAGTATGACTGAGAAATATATTTGGAGATATCTAAGACAATTTTGGTAAGAGTAATTCATTCATTTCAATTTTGAATACAGGTTCTTTTAGAATCAGCTTGTCATTTGTATCAATTATTAATATATTTCTAAGTCATTATTAAACACATGTTGTCTAAAATCAGCAAAAATAAAAATTTCCTAGTGCTATAGAAAAAAAGACATAAAAATCTAAAGAATAATTTCCAACCAGGGGCTGGTGGATGGCTTACACCTGTAATGCTAGCTACTCTACAGCTCATTAGAAACTTTTCAGAGCATTTGCCTATTAATATCACTTACTAAATATATTTACTGAGTAGTAATTATTCCTTATCAGTGTTGTTCTAGGTCCTTTCTTATTTAAGGTCCTAATTTCTAGTAACCATAATGAATCAAAAACAGAAAAAAATTAAGTAAGTTACTCAGTTCCGTAAAATGAGAAGTACAATGCAGAAAGAAGTGAGACGGTGATTCAGGAGAGGTTGTATCAGAGGTTAGGCATAAATGGCAGGCTTTTTACTAGTAAGTTTGTGAGCTTCATAAAAATAGACACATGGCACATATTCTAACTATAACTCTATCTTCAGTAAGTTAAAATATTAAAAATTCCTATCTACAATGGAACTCCGCTTTATTCATTAGTATATTTATTATATTTATTTTTTGTTGGTCTTGGGATTAAACTCAAGGCCTGGTCTCTGCCCCTAACTTCTTTTGCTCAAGGCTTGAGTTCTAACACTTTGACCCACAGTGCCACTTCCGGTTTTCTGGTAGATAATTGGAAATAAGAGCCTCACAGACTTTCCTGCCCTGGCTGGCTTTGAACCACAGTGCCCATATTTCAAACTCCTGAGTTGCTAGGATTACAAGCATGAGCCACCAGCATTGTGCTATGCTGTTTTATTTTTAAATTACTTTTAACCATAAAATTCACTGTTTTGAAAAGAATGGTGAAGAATTGTAGGCATAATTATTTAATAAATAGATGAGTGAGTAAATAATTGCACAATTGCTGAATGAATGAGTGAGTAAATGAATGAGTTAAGTAAGAAAATGAATGAGGTAGGTGAAACTCGTGAAAAAATTAAGATTTGATCTGAAAATTTATGAACTATATTCAATTATTTATTTTAATATAATAGTTATGTTAATGAATGAAAATTTGAACCTCAATTTTAGATGGATTGTTTTCATGTAATTTTATGGTATTTGTATTTATACTTTGATACCACTTGTTTTAATGGTAATGATTCACAAGTCTGATAATACCATTTTATTAAATGTAATTCTTTGTTTCTCTCTCTTGTTCTTTGTGTTCTCTTTCACTCTTGGTCTATCTGTCACTCTCTCTGTCTCTCATTTGCTCATAAACACAAAAAAATAGGCACACATCATAACCTTGAAAACAAAGCACATTTTGTTAACTTAGTCATTATTTAAATAAACGTTAGACATCATTAAAATGCAAACTAATTTGGTCTGATCTTTGGAGTATGAATGAAGAAATTAGATGGCATATAAGGTTTGTGAGTTAAGCCTGATGTTCGTAGCTCACACCAGTAATCCTAACTATTCAGGACACTTAGGTCTCAGCATCACAGCTCCAGGAAGTAAAATTTGTAAAACTGTTATCTCCAAGTAGCAGACAAAAATCCAAAAGTAGTGCTGTGACTCAAGTGGTAAAGAACCAGCACTAAGAGAAAAACTAGGGAACAGCACACAGGTATCCTCACCACCTCCCCTCCCCCAAGGCCTATTTCAAGCCCCAATTACCAGCACAAATAAACAAAATATTATGAATTGTGTCTTTATGTCATTAAGCCAGATCAAATAAAAATCGAACACCTTGTTGTTACTGAATATTATATTTTCTCAGAAAACTTAAAGTGTTTATCCCTACACACTTATTAAAATATGTAGTAAGATTTTTTCACCAGCACAATTCAAGGATATGATTCTGCCTCTCTAGGCCAAAAGATAATTTAAATTTTATATGATATAAGTATATATAAACTGTTAAAATGTCTTTCCATTAATCTATTGCTAAACAAAAATTAATTTACTCTAAACAGTATACTGAGTTGAAGAGATAGAGTGAACAAAAAGAGGCACAGAAGAAATATTTTTCTACCTGTTTTTTAAGAATCCATTTGGTAAAGGACATTAAACTTTACAAGCTAAATGCAATATGCAATGTGTACGAATTTCATCTAGACATTAAGAAAACAAATATAAGTCTTCATGTTATTAAACATCTTCAAGCTTATTTTGTAAAGCAGAATACCTCATATAAATTGGTAGTTTAAACAGAATATATTTTTAAATAATATGGAAGACTTTTTCTCTTGTAGTCTTGCTAATTTGTAGGCATAATAGAAGCAGCAATCACATTTTGTAAAAAATGCAAGGACTATAATTTTATATTCTCTGTTAGACATAAATATAGCAAATGAAGTACCATATGGCCCATCATTATAAAAGTTAGTATTACCACTTGTTTTGTAAATCTCCTTAATTTTATGAAGCATAGAAAGAAAACTAATTGCTAGCTGAGGTCAGAGCATTCTCTTTCAGAAACACTGACTGTTCAATAGCTTAGTGTCATGTTTTTCGAGAGAAACGTAAACTGCATTTGTAAATGGAAAATTATCATGATATAATTATTATTTACTTCTTCAGTGTTTTGTGAGATGCATGCTTACTGGGCAGCTATCAAAAATTTCATTATTGATATTTCAGACAAGGGAGATGAATTTATTCAAAACTATAATGATGTACCTTCTTAGTAAGCACAGAAAATTAGATTTCACAGGGGGCAGAATTGAACTCATTATAAAACTTAATAAAATAATGTAGTTATCTAAGGAAATTTTTATCTTGAGATTTTATCAAGATAGTAATTAATTTTAATATTGTAAATTACTTTTTTTTGCAAAATTATTTTCCCATATTTTAGTTTTTTCCATATACACTGATGTGCTTCACATGATAACAAAAGGAGTATCCACACATACAGTTTTTTACTTAAGCCAATTAAAATTCTGTCTTCTTTATAAACTATAGACAAAATGGTTCTGGTTATGGTATGTTTGAAACAAATACTGAGTCAAATATTTTAGGAAGCTTGTAATACTGTAATGTGAGGCAAGTAGATGGATAGTGCAGATGTTGAGGGTTGAAAATGTTCTGTCTGTGTTGAAGAAAATTGTCAATTACTCTGCTTCCTCTATAGGTGAATGAGATACTGGATTTCCGGGACTTACAAGAATTAATCGTAAGTTTTATGACACATTGTTCAGACAATGTCATATATGATACTAGGTTAAATAATGACAGTATAAAACAGTCATTGCCTTTCATTGTTTATTTCTTTTTATATTTTTAAGGCCTTGGTTGTCTTTGCATTATTTAGTTTTAAAGAAAATGTATGTTACCAGTATCAGACATTTATCTTCTGTAAATTGAAAATGTAGTTTGTAATTGTTATACTGTACTGCTTGTATAATATAATTATATATAGTTCAAATTAGTGATTCCCATTCTAGAATTTCTTAGAAAAAGTTACAATTATGCAATTTATAATCTAAACACACATTTAAAAGTATCTTTAAATTAATATAGATGTATACATACATTTGAGTCATAGTATATTTCAATACATGCTTATCATATAAGTAAATCTATCATCTAAGCATATGTATTTATGTCATATATTGTTTACATGCGTACATCTATGTCACATAGATGTATATATGTCACATTATTTAGGACATAATTATAACATAGCATTTAGAATGAATAATTTAGAATTACACACAATTATGCATGCAATGATGTAATGAGGTATGTAGAAAAATTACAGTGTATTTTCATTTGTGGTTCAGTGCCAATCAATGTATACTCTTTGAGTTAATATCAATACAGATATTAATGAAAATGACATCTTGAGGCTTTCAATTAATAAAACACACAGAATGCAAAATGTGGAGGAAAAGCAATTGAACATTATTATGTACACACAGTTGGATGTTTTGTTTTAATATTTGGACCAAATGTTTATTCAAAACTACTATTATTCTACACATTCACATTCACATTGAATTTGTTAGCATAAGACATTTCTGATATACTCATACTAGTTTTAATCATACTTTGAAATATAATTTAAATATAAAAAGCTTTTCATAGTTCACATACAATCTAATAAGTTCTGAGATCTAATGTCTAGCATCCTTTGACATTCTTATTGAAACATAAAACTTCTATTTGCTAGGAAACTAGACCTTGTAACCCTTAATTACTTTTTGTGCATTAGCAAAATCATCTACTAGAGTGGTCAATTGTTTAGGAAAGAAAATGATTGTCCTATTTTCAGTAAGTATAAAAAGTTGTCCTTGGAGGAACATATAAGGGTATCTTTAATCTTTTGTTAATTAAAATGTACCCCTAGCACCAAAAATAAATTAGGAACTTATTAAGAGATTCAATAATACATTATAAAAATTATGATAAGCATGTATCCAAGTACACTCACTATGTGAAAATCTTTTTATAACAATGCTGTAATCATGTTTTGGCCTAGCTATATCATACTGCCTGCTACCTGTAGTTGTAATAATTTTTTTTATTGAATATTTTTGGTAAAGAAAAATAATTCATGAGTTACTCCATTTAACTGCCTTCTTTCATAACTTGGAAGGTACTTCTCATTCTAACAAAACTTTTTTAATTGTAGAGATAATTATTCTAGCAACTGTATTTGATACTTTCTTTGAAGATATTATGCAAGCTCACACATTCCTTACACATGTAATTCCCTCATTTTTTTTTTTTTTTTTTTTTTTTTTGGCCAGTCCTGGGCCTTGGACTCAGGGCCTGAGCACTGTCCCTGGCTTCTTCCCGCTCAAGGCTAGCACTCTGCCACTTGAGCCACAGCGCCGCTTCTGGCCATTTTCTGTATATGTGGTGCTGGGGAATCGAACCTAGGGCCTCGTGTATCCGAGGCAGGCACTCTTGCCACTAGGCTAAATCCCCAGCCCAATTCCCTCATTTTTTATTCTTGTAATATTAACCATAGTTGGCTACTGCAGGTTTTTTAATATTTTCTGAGTTATGGTAGGCATAACCTAAAGTAAGCATTTTCTAATCCTTAGTATAGCATGTTGTATAATCAAACATCTTATTAAATTGTACTATCTTTATAGGCTAAATCAGCAAAAAAAATTGGTACATG
The DNA here is from genome assembly GCF_023159225.1 of Perognathus longimembris pacificus. Classification (NCBI taxonomy): domain Eukaryota; kingdom Metazoa; phylum Chordata; class Mammalia; order Rodentia; family Heteromyidae; genus Perognathus; species Perognathus longimembris. Next base: position 39,513,012 of record NC_063176.1, read on the forward strand.
ATTTACAAAAGAAAGGTATCACATAATATTTAGGATGTAAGTAGACTGATTAAAAATCTTAAATGTGGGCTGGGGATATGGCCTAGTGGCAAGAGTGCCTGCCTCATATTCATGAGGCCCTGGGTTCGATTCTCCAGCACCACATATACAGAAAATGGCTAGAAGTGGCGCTGTGGCTCAAGTGGCAGAGTGCTAGCCTTGAGCAAAAAGAAGCCAGGGACAGTGCTCAGGCCCTGAGTCCAAGGCCCAGGACTGGCCAAAAAAAAAAAAAAAAAAAAAAAAAAAAAATCTTCAATGTGCCAAGCTTCAGTGGCTCATGCCTGTAATCCTAGCTACTCAGGTGCCTGAGATCTAAGGATAACAGTTCAAAGTCAGCCTGGCAGAAAAATACTCTGTGAGACTCTCAAACACTCAACAATCAGAAGTGGCTCTGTGGCTCAAAGTGGCAGTGTGCACTAGCCTTGAACAAAAGAGCTCAGGGACAGTGTCCTTACCCTGAGTTCAAGCCCCTCAAATTACAAAATACATAAATAAATACACATGTCTCTGAAGCTGTCATTTGAAAAAATAAGTTGTTGTTAAAAATACCAAACATATGTGAGACACATACACAGTGGAATTCTATTCATCCATCAGAAAGAAGTTTATTATACCATTTTTTAGGAAATGGAAGGATTTGGAAAAATTATATTAAGTAAAGTAAGTATGGTTTTCCTCATTTGTGATAGCTAGTATGTGCCTGCAAATCTAAAAAAGCTACACACAGACACAGTGAATAGTAAAAGAAAAAAGTATATATGCTGGGACATGATAAATTATTTTTTCAGGACTCTAGGAAAAAAAATTTCACTGGGAAAAGATAAATTGTACAGTAATCTAGGCATTTATTCACAGTGAGACCAAAAGAGGACATTCTTAGGAGAGAATCACAAAGGCACCGTTCCTATGTATACCTGATCATATAAAATAATATTTATCAAAATGAAGTCTAGGAAAAGGAAAGAAGGTTTTTTCTTTGTTGCTGGTTTTTGTTTCTTTTCTTTTCCTCATTTGTTCATTTATCTGTCTTTGGGAGGGTAACTGGGATACAGACGTGGTGGGACAAAGCAGTGACAAATGCCATCGTTGTACTTACTAGAAACTATAAAACTTGCAGGTAAAGATGAGAAGGAAAAGCTGGAAAAGAGACAGGGAAGAGGAGACATTTTCCAAAAAGAAATGTACCCTTTACCTGACTTATGTAAATAAAATCCTACTGTACATCATCTTTATAATAACAATAAATTAAAAAATAAATGATTTCAATAAAAATGTGATATTTTGTAATTTTGGCCAATTTTTCTTCATGTTTGGGAATTGTAAACATGGCATTAAAAAAACTAATTTTAATAATTTTCTGTGTTCTTTTTGGTGAAGATTTGATATTCTTATTTTTAAACTCTAGACCCATAGTGCCAAAGCTTTCCTTTGGAATTTTTTTGTTTTGTTTTTGCCAGTCCTGGGCCTTGAACTCAGGGCCTGAGCACTATCCCTGCCTTCTCTTTGCTCAAGGCTAGCACTCTACTACTTGATCCACAGCACCACTTCTGGCTTTCTCTATGTATGTGGTGCTGAGGACTTGAAATCAGGGCTTCATGTGTATGAGGCAATCATTCTACCAGTAGGCCATATTCCCAGCCCTCCTATGAAATTTTTATGTTCTGTATTGAATATGGAACATTTTTCTACTTGATGTAATATAATATTAATTCTTATAAATACATATTTTCAGTGTCATCATTTTCATATATTTTAGTTCTAAAGATCAACATAATAAATATAAAAGCATAACATATTTGCATAAAAATGCAAACCACTGAAAAAAAATGCTCTTGTTACTGATGGATAAACCATTTTGACTCTCAAAAAATAACAAAAATTTCAATTTTGAAATATTTTAATAAACATATAGTTGTCCTAACAAATCACATTAGAGCTTTCTGGAATGATATATTATCAAATATTGAAAGTGTTAGCATTTCCCTATCCTCAGGTCCTCAGCTCCTCCCACTAGCCCCCACATCGACCCATACCTAATGAGCCACTCCTACTCACTACCTAACTACTTCCCCTTTACTTACAGAGAGAGAAGCTGCCACCTGGATAAGGTGCAGATGCCATGTAGCTCCCTCTCCCATGGGAACTATGGTCCCACTAATAAACCTCCTATGAACCTTCTTTGAATGACACAAAGAAAGGTTTTCTGTTCTTGTTATTGGTGTTTGTGAAGCTTGGAGATTCGGTTAAATTCTGCTTGTTGTTGACTAAATCCTAAATTTTCTCTAGCATTGATCACATGATGGACAATAGAATTGATTTTAGCAAGTGCCATTTTGTTTCCATCAAGGTTCAAAAAAAAAAAAACTTTTGGAGGTGGAAACCCACCCATCCCCCAGGTAATGGGCATGCCGAATTCCTCAAGGCTGGGCCAGGATGTGGAGACTCCAGCTCCCGGTAACCCCTGCCCCCTACCCTAAACTCTGTAACTGTGGCCTTGCAATTCAAATGATGGAAGGTGAAGGTATCTTGCTGTGAGTCTGCTAAGGCTCTGACCAGCTCTGCCACCATTACACCGTGCCTCTGACTGGTTACTCCCAACCAGTCCACTATGCCTAAACACTTCCTTCCTGTCCCTAGTCCAGTTATTCCTTCTTCCTTGTAATGGGCCACACTGGGTTTATATTCCAAATACAACTTTTCTGGCTTATGCTGTTAGGGCTGACCTGAAAACTGGAGAAACTAAATATAAGTTTTAGTGTTAAAATTATAACAGCTTCTAAACCCTGGTGATGACACCATGATAGAGGGCTGCACCCCCACCCATGAGACTAGTTTCTTGTAGCTTGACGTTTAAAAATGTAGGGAGCACTTGTTCACCTCTATACCTGAGTAACAACCATGGTAACAGATAGTAAAAACTGATCATAGTCATAGACTATAGAAATAACCATAATAGTAGTAGAAAAGCCATGGTAACTGTTGTGTTGGTTTACTTATGATCGAGTACTGGATTGTTTTAGCCAGCTCAAGCTTGCTTAGTGGTAATGGGAAAACATGGTAGCAATTTTTAAAATAAGGTTGGTACTAGGTCAGCCTGACCACAATATTCTGTTTCTGTAAACGGCTTGCTTAACCCATTTGTGACTTGCTCTACCCCCTGCACTAACCCCCTGCATCAGTGCTACATGACCACCTGTTGTCAATTCCTGATATCAAGGCCAGTTCCCGATATCAAAACAAAAATAGATAACTAAAAGGGTAGATAGCCAATAGAAATAGGACAAGACTTGCTTGCTAAATGCCATCCAATCAAGTATCTGCCAAGTTGGAAATACCCTGCCCCTGTTGTAATCACAATAAAAACCCTGCCTATCTGAGGGTCGGGGCTCTCAATCCAGATCTGCTGTGTCGGTAATGGTTGGGAGGCCAGGCTCGAGCTTGCAATAAAGACTCTTGTGCGTTTCCATCAGTATCAGCTCCTTGGTGGTATTTGGGGACCGGAAATCTGGCATAACAGTGCCCAGGGTGTGTTCTCCCATGTCGTTCAGGTTAACTGACCCTGTGTACTTGTCAGCCTTTGCCTGACCTTTTCAAAAGTCTCTTTTACCAGGATGACATCCCTCACCCAGGACGCCACCTGGGGACTTGCAGTTCAAGGCCATCCTCTTACTACACTGCTCTGCCCAGCACAGATCTGGACCCGGAAGTCCCCAGCCCCAGGGACTCCTTGATGTGCCCAAGCTGCAGGAGGTAGCAAGAGGAGACCATGACACACATTGGCCCTGATAAAAATTCTCATGGAAATGATGAGGACTTTTACCAATCAAACTGTCAAACAAATACTTCTTGGATGGTACCAGGCCAAATGATGAATCAGAGACCCCTGACTACTTTGCCCCTTTACAGCAGGAAGTAGCTCCAGAAGAAACAACCTCCACCCATACTCCCAGCCTGGTATCCCTGCTCTGTTATTAATAAACAACAAATGGGGTAATGTTAGCATTTCCCTAGCCTCAGGTTCTCAGCTCCTCCCACTAGCCCCCAGATCCACCCATACCTAATGAGCCACTCCACTCTGGTTTCTCTTCAGATCTTATAAATCTTTCGCCTTTTACTAATGAGCCACTCCTACTCACTACCTACCTACTTCCCCTTTACCTCCAGAGAGAGAAGCTGACACCTGCATAAGGTGAAAACGCCATGTAGCTCCCTCTCCCGTGGGAACTATGGCCCCACTAATAAACCTCCTTATGAACCTTCTTCTCCTGTCTGTGGTTATCTCCTCATGGTCCTCTGGGATGGCCGGAGAGTAGGCAGAGAAAGGGGAGAAGGGAGAGAAGGGAGAGAAAGGGCAACCCCCATCCAGCTGTGCCTTATCTAGGGCAGGGGCAAGGGGTGTGGCCAGGAGGATTAGGAGGTGACGTCAAGGAAAGGGGAGGTAACTACCTCAGGTCTGCTGGTTACCCAGGTAACTGGATGGAGACTTAATGAGGTTGGGGGCATCTGCTTGGAGCCCTCCAGGATGGGCCTAACATTTCAGCCTTTTAATAGCTATGAAAAAGGAAAAAGACTCTCTGGCTGCTTCCTGTTGGCAAGGGGCATCGACATTAGGGGTAAAAGGCAGCAATGTGGCCCCTCCTGGAGAAGGCGAGCAGCAGGGTCCCTTGGTGGTAGATGCCAGGCCTTGAATGAAGCCTGTAAGAAATCTCATGAGGCAGAGACTTAACAAAAAATATTAAGGCAAAAGGAAGGGTTTAGGGCACAAAATTTAAAATTGGATGACTTGGCTAGTTCTTATACTCAGGTATGGACATTAGATTCCCCCAGCTCTGATTAATTTTGAAAGGGCAAGACAAAGTGACTCCATTTAGGAGTGACATCATTCTCCTTTTACTCCTCTCCATGATCCTTGTTCCTTGAACTGTCTGAGTCCCAGGGGTCTAGGTGCTTGTTGCTGGGATGGCTTGCCCCCGTTGTCATTCACAGGGTTTGAACTCAGGGCCTGGGCACTGTCCCTGAGCACTTCTGCACAAGGCTAGTACTCTACCACTTGAGCCACAGCTCTACTTCCAGCACTTGGCTGGTTAGAGATAAGTTTTCAGAAAGACAATCTAACTCGCCAATTATGAGCTTGCTAATAACTGTGTTCAATTGTATTTATTACTATCCATTCTTGGAATTCAAAGCTTGCCTATAGTCAAGTGAATTGATAAATGCAACATGTGAACTGTTTTCTCCACTAAATCTCAAAGGACTTTTTACAACTTTATGATTTAAGTCACTTACAATTAACTGCATGGCATATGAAATGAATAATGGAAATAATTGCCACATACGTACTCAAAGTAATGAAATAAGTCATTATATTTCCCTTTGAGTCATGAAAGGAAATTTGAAAACAATACTCTTTCCTTGTTCTGTAGGAATAGTTAATTTAGTTATTATTTTAGATGCCATAAATTCTAAATTAACGGTTTCATTTCTCAAGAGTTGAGTTTGTGTTTCAATAATAATTACTTTTTTTGTAGGATGTTCTCTAATACACAAAAGGTCATTGTGTATGTTTATGCAAATGCTTAATTGTAACTTTTCTTTGTTCATATGTTAATTACTCTTGATTCATATTAGCTGTATGTCATTAATACATTTGTTCTGATCATATAGCCATTGTATTTTATGCTGCAATTTTTATTTACCCAGTGGTATGTGCATATTGAATTTTGATATGCTTTTTTTGAAAATATATAGATATTCTAATAAAATACTTTTTCCATATTTATTGTTAAATTACTACATCTTAATACTGTCAGATCCCTTAGGCAATGATAATTAAAATAATTTAGTAATTCCTTGTGATTATTTTATTCTGTCATATATTAAACATAATAACAACTCCATTCATTTTTGTTTTGGTAAAATGCCAGAAACAAAAAGCACAAACTCATTTGTTTAGTGCTATTCAGAGATCTTCTAAACAAAAGAGCTTGCAACTTGTTCTAGGAAGTGCTCCCAGATTACCACAGGTTTCTTGATAATGAAACATCTCCAGTGTTCAAATGCTATACAGCTATACATAGTTACTATCATATAATCTTTGGTTTGTCTTTTTCCCTGTATTCAGAGATTTGTTGTGGTTGCCAAAGGTTATTTATTCCCTCCATATCACCAAATTGAGTCCACAGCCTATTCAAAGCCAGTCGTTAAAGGCAGCAGCCCCACAGCAGACAGGAGGAGCCACGGTTCCTGAGATTATTCACCTCCCCCATTTACAGAGGATGCCCAAGTCTTACCTGCAAGCTGTGGGAACCACAGAGACCCAGGATTTCACTGACTAGGGAAGAGGATCAGAGCAGATCCACCCCCTGTGAACTGAAAGCAAGTCAAACCAGCCAAGCAGCAAAATAGACTGCAGACTGTTGCAAGGAAACCAGAGACTGTAGAAAGCCCACCCAAACAAGAAAGACTCCTTTTTTTCTCAAATATTTTTGAAGTTTTCTTTTTTTTATTTTTATTTTTTCATTTCTGAAATGTCATTGGTATTTTTGTTTTCCATTTTTACCTGTTTGTTCTATCAAGTTGTTTTTTTTTTTTTGGTTGTTCATTTTTCTGGTTTTTTTTCCCTTTATATTTTTTAAAATAATTTTTCTCTGTTTTGTGCATCTGTCTTCCAGTATTTTTTCTTTATTTCTCTCTTTGCATTCTCTTTCTTTAAAAATTACTTTCCTATGAATAACAACTTTACTCTTTACTGCTAACTCTCCATTGTCTATCATTTTAACCTTGTTATTTCTACTGATTCTACTCTCCTCCACATTTCCACATCACTGAAACTAAACCAAAATCATCACCCCCCCCCCCATAGATTTTACTCTATTCTCTTTACTACCTCTAACTTACCCTCCTGACTTACTTCCAGGACCTCCAGATTCCACTGACTCCTGGTTATTGGATAGAGGATATCCCTGCTTAATTCAAATGAATCAAAGGGGTTCATAGAGAAAGCCAGTCCAAAAAGAACTTAATATAAGAACAAGAATTGTAACAGTAAATAAGTAACTACTGAATACAGGGCTCAGAATTGGTTGTTATATTGAAACTGTATTCTTTAGGAACACCAAATCTAATTTTTTATACAGGTATACAAGGTATCTGTATATAATTGTGAACTTCTAAGATTTACACAACAGTGCTTGGTAAGGTCTACTTTGGGTCTTAAATGGAGACTAAACAACACACTGCTGAACCATCAGTGGGTCATTGAAGAAATTAATACAGAAATTCAAATGTTTATGGAATTCAACCAAGATGAGGACACAAAGTACCAGCTCCTTTGGGACACAGCAAAGGCCGTACTCAGAGGAAAATTTATATCTCTGAGTGCCTACACCAACAAACTGGAGAAACAGCAACTCAATAATTTATGGAAATACCTTAATTTCCTTGAAAGAGAAAAACAAGCCAAACCCCAAGTCAACAGATGGAAGCAAATAATTAAAATCAAATCAGAATTAAATCAATTAGAATAAAAAAAAAAACCACATCGAAAGAATCAACAAAACAAAGAGTTGGTTCTTTGAAAAAAATCAACAAGATAGACAGACCCCTAGCAAACCTGACCAAATAGCGAAGGCAGCACACTCAAATAAACAAGATCAGAGATGAAACAGGTAACATCACCACAGAAACAACCAAAATTGAGAACGCAATAAGGGACTATTTTGCAAACCTTTATGCCAACAAATTCGAGAACTTGGAAGAAATGGATGATTAACTAGAAAAAATTCAAATCCCCAAAGTCAACCATGGAGATTTAAACCTTCTATACAGACCCATATCCAGTATTGAAATAGAAACAGCAATAAGTGATCTCCCATCCAGAAAAGCCCAGGTCCAGATGGATTCACTACAGAATTCTACAAGGCCTTCAACACAGAAGTCACACCAATATTTCTCAAACTCTTCAATGAAATTGAAAGAGAATGTTCACTACCAGACACATTCTATGAAGCCAGTATAACCCTCATCCCAAAACCAGGCAGGGGACTCATCACGGAAAGAGGACTATAGACCGATTTCCCTGATGAACATAGACACAAAAATTCTCAACAAAATTCTGGCCAATCGACTTCAACAGGTCATCAAAAAAATCATTCACCACGATCAAATTGGATTCATCCCAGAGATGCAATGTTGGTTCAATATACGCAAGTCAATTAATGCAATTCACCACATCAACTGGAGCAATGTAAAGAACCACATGGTTATATCACTTGATGCTGTGAACGTGTTTGATAAAATCCAGCAACCATTTATGCTAAAAGCCCTGGAAAAATTGGAATTCCAGGGAACATTCCTATATATAAGTTTATGACAAACCAACAGCAAGCATAACTCTAAATGGTGAAAAACTAAAGCCATTCCCTTTAAAATCAGGAACAAGACAGGGATGTCCACTCTCTCCCCTTGTCTTCAACATGGTACTAGAATTCCTAGCAAGAGCAATTAGGCAACAAGAAAATATAAAGGGGATCCAAATAGGAAAAGATGAAATTAAACTTTCTCTCTTGGCAGATGACATGTTCCTATACCTAAAGAACCTTACAGACTCTACCCCCAAGCTACTAGAGCTGATCCAAAACTTTAGCAAAGTTGCAGGATATAAAATAAACCCTCAAAAATCAATGGCCTTTCTCTATGCTAATGACCCGAAGATTGAGGTGGAAATCAGGAAAGCAACTCATTTTGCAATAGCCTGAAAAAACATAAAATACCTAGGAATTACCTTAACCAAAGAAGTGAAAGACCTCTATGATGAGAACTTTAAAAACAATTTGTCATAGCAAGAATCTGGAACCAACCCAGATGCCCCTCAGTAGATGAATGGATCAGGAAAATGTGGTACATATACACAATGGAATTTTATGCCTCTATCAGAAAGAATGACGTTGCCCCTTTTGTAAGGAAATGGAAGGACTTGGAAAAAATTATACTAAGCCAGACCCAAAGGAACATGGACTCTATGGTTTCCCTTATAGGGAATAATTAGCACAGGTTTAGGCAAGTCATAGCAGAGGATCACAAAAGCCCAATTGTTTATGAACCCTTATGAACACCTAAGATGATGTTAGCATGAAATGAACTCCATGTTATGGAAATGATTGTTATATTATAGTTTTGTTGTTGTTGTTTTTTTTTTTTTTTGGCCAGTCCTGGGCCTTGGACTCAGGGCCTGAGCACTGTCCCTGGCTACTTCCCGCTCAAGGCTAGCACTCTGCCACTTGAGCCACAGCGCCGCTTCTGGCCGTTTTCTGTATATGTGGTGCTGGGGAATCGAACCTAGGGCCTCGTGTATCCGAGGCAGGCACTCTTGCCACTAGGCTATATCCCCAGCCCTATATTATAGTTTTAACTACTTTCAACGTGCTATGTGTAACTGTAGCTTCTATTATTGATGATCTTCTTGTATCCCCTTCCTGTGTTTGAAAGTTCACTATCTCTGTATCTTATTTCAGTGTATTGGAAACCATGTATACTGGTACTAGAAGTAGGAAATTGAAAGGGAATTCCAAAATTGAGAGACACAGGGTAAAAAAAGACAAACAACTACAAAAGAAATACTTGCAAAACTATTTGGTGTAAATGAACTGAACAATTCATGTGGGGGAAAAGGAAAGGGGGAAGGGGTGAGGGGAATGACAAACAGTACAAGAAATGTATCCAATGCCTAATGTATGAAACTGTAACCTCTTTCTACATCAGTTTGATAATAAAAGTTTTTTTTGTTTTTTTTTTTGGCCAGTCCTGGGCTTTGGACTCAGGGCCTGAGCACTGTCCCTGGCTTCTTCCTGCTCAAGGCTAGCACTCTGCCACTTGAGCCACAGCGCCGCTTCTGGCCGTTTTCTGTATATGTGGTGCTGGGGAATCGAACCTAGGGCCTCGTGTATCCGAGGCAGGCACTCTTGCCACTAGGCTATATCCCCAGCCCAGATAATAAAAGTTTAAAAAAAAGAAAATGGTTAGAGGACCCTTCAAACATATGCATGGGAAAGTACTTCATAGTGAGAATTATGAAATATTTATTCATTTGAGCAAGTGCTACCTCTGAATAGTGGTTTAATATGTGAATATTGATGAGTGTATTAATATTTGTGTATGATATCTTATTTTCTATCTGTGGGTAGTAGTGGTATTTTAACTGACAAGAACATTGAATGTGCCATTAATACACTGCAGTGTGAGCCTAGGCTTTTTCTTTTTTTTCCAAAAATGTTCTTTGGCCAATGACTTGAGTGTTACCTGATAGAAGTATATATAAAATGGAAAGAACAGCTTTTGACATTACTGATTGTCTTAAAATTCTACTGTGTCCTGTTTCTTTGTATAAAAAATAAAAAGTTGAGAGCTGAAATGATTGACAACTTCATTGCTCAACGTGGCTGGAAATAAACAGACAACAATTCCAAAATAAAATCTGAAATCATGTGGACGTTCTCATCATATTCAATAGAAGCAGAAAATAATTTTTATTTAAACATTTTCTTTTTTTCCTTATTTGAAATTAATTTACATTTTGGAGGATAGTCACATTTGGAACTCGAAAGCAGTATATTCCTGATCAAGGGGCTTTACTAAGAAAATATTTAGTTTTCCTGAAGTATAAATAGTTTTCCTGAAATATAAAGTAGTTTTCCTGAACTATAAATATCAGGAGAATCTGTATAGTGGCAAATTAAGTAGATTCCAGTGGGAGCAGTGCGTGGAAAGCCAGTAAGAAAATTATTTTAAATAATGAACTAGGAGTCAAAAGAAATGGGTATTGCAGATGGCAGAACAGGTGACATGGAAGATGTAGGTAAAAACAATGCCTACAAAAGCAGGGGGGAAAGAAAACTATGGGGAAAAGACAGAAAATCATTTATGGCAGTTTGATGTATAGGAATCTATACACGAGAATACATTTAATAGAAAGATTAGTAAATGTAAGGTGACCATTGTTCAATTAGAGGAAGATTCTATTGTAGTGTAGTCTTAAGAATAAGAATCCTTTTAGAGCCTATGAAGAAAAGAAAGTTTACTATCTGTCATGGAATAACAAATTAAACCAGGCTACAGATATTAGAAGAGGAATAAATATGATGGTGAAAGCTTTGAGGTTTAACATCATTATCACACCCTCAAATTTGCAGAATTTAATTAGATCCTTCTTTTAACTCTTAGAGAACTCTTTTCATGCTGTGACTCTTATCATCCTCAGGTAGTCCCAAATCAGGCCTCCCTCCATCTCTCTTCTGAGACTGCCTTAATGATATTTCCTCTTGATGCCAAACCACCAAAAATGTGAGCCTGTTAGCAGGAGGGAAACAGTCATTCTTAATTCCTAGGAAAGAGTAGTAGCAGGGATACTGAAAATAACCATCCTAAATTCAAACAATTCTTTATTATAGTATCATGAATCAAATATTTATTAAAACCTTGTGAATATATTGTCCTAATGTTTGACATGGTTAGGTTCTAGCTAGTCTGTTTTCCCATTTTATTTGGTTCTGTGCTTGTCTTTTTCTTCTCTTTTGGTTGGTCCTAGGCCTTGAACACAGGGCCTTGGCATCCTGAGCTTTTTGTTCAAGTCTTACCACTCTTATTGCTTTAAGCTACAATTCTACCCCTGATTTTCTGGTGGTTAATTGGATATAAGAGTCTCACTGGCTTTCCTGCCGGGCTGGTTTCCAATCTCGATCTGCACATCCCAGCTTCCTGGTTAGCTAGCTTATTTTTTTTTTTTTTTAATTGTCAAAATGTGATACAGAGGGTTACAGATTCATATGAAAGTCAGTGAGTACATTTCTTGTTCTACTTGTTACCTTCTCCCTCATTTCCCTCTGCCCCCTCCCCTTTCCCTCTACCCCCAAGAGTTGTGCAGTTGGTTTACACCAAATGGTTTCTAAGTATTGCTTTTTGAATGGTTTGTCTTTTTGTTCTTTTTCTCTCTATTTTTGTATTCCCTCTCCCTTCCCCAGTTCTATTACCCGTATTGGACAATATCCAAGGTACTCGGATGTGGTACAGTGTAGCGAGGGTACAGCCACGGGAAGGGACTACAGGAGAAACAAAACTAGAAAAAACAGTTAAACTGACAAGGAAAAAGATAAAAAAAAATTAGTACGAGTTCACATGGCATGTTGAGAATAATTAAAACAGTAGTATAACTCTTGTTCCATAACGTGGAGTTCATTTCACTTGGCATCTTCTTATGTGGTCATATGGGTATAGTTATTGGGGTATTTTGGTCTTGTACCATGACTAGCCTATTCCTGTACTAGCTATTCCCTATGAGGGACACCATCGGATTTATGTTTCTTTGGGTCTGGGTCACTTCACTTAGTATGATTTTTTCCAATTGCTTCCATTTCCTTACCAATGGGGCAGTGTCATTCCTTCTGATGGAGGCATAGAATTCCATTGTGTATATGTACCACATTTTCGTGATCCACTCATCTACTGAGGGGCATCTATCGTGGTTCCATGTTTTAATGATGACAAGTTGTGCTGCGATAAACATAGTTGTGCTGGTGGCTTTAGTGTGTTATTGCTTGTAGTTTTTTTTGAGTAGATGCCCAGAAATGGGGCTGGGTTGTAGGGGAGCTCTATATTTAGCCTTCTTAGGAACCTCCACACTACTTTCCAGAGGGGTTGAACAAGTTTTCATTCCCACAACCAATGTTAGTAAAGTCCCTTTTTGGCCACATCCTCTCCAGGTTAGCTAGCTTTTTAGCACACTTTTCTCTTATTACTTCTTATTTTATGTGTTCCAGGTGTTCAGACTACTATTTAAAAACAATTTACTAAAAAAATAGAGGCCTAGTGAGATTTAAATATTAAAGTATTTGAATATTTCATATTTCCCCCTTGTGTATTTTGTTCTGACCTGCCTTTATTTTATCTATTTAGTCTACTTAAAAGTTCCTCAAAATGTTATTTGTAAGAACTGGTTGTGAGTAGCTGGTTGGTGGCCATTGCCTGCAGAGTGCACTCTCACCTAGATCATTTCATTTTGCCTGAATTGCATCTGCAAATACCCTGTTTTCCACAGTCATTGATGCCAGGCAGGGGTTCAAGGCTGAGCAGATAATTCAAGGGTAAATAATTCAACCCACTAAACTGAGCAGTGCCTGTCTGGAAGAAAGCAGATTTCCCTCAAGGAACAGGGTTTCAATTGTTTGGTGTTCCAACAGTCTGTGAGGATTGCATCTTTCATCAGAAGCCCTCCTGTAATTATTCAGAAGCTATGGTAAGAACAAAACCCCAAGCGGGGTTTCAGCTTGACAAAATTCTACTCTGCCTTGACAGAATACCAAAATTAGCTTTTATTATAATTACCTGGCATATTTCAGACTAGATTGGAATTACACTCATTAATTTTGTCAAAGACTGGCTAGTGTAGTCCAGAAAAGTAATTTTAAAGGAATCATGGCTCAATTTCTGCTCAAATTTATAAAACAAAAGTGGTATTTTGGAAAACAGACTACTGGAGGGGATCCTGCCTCCATTAAGCATAGAAGTCCTTGATAAATGCTAAAATTCTTACTTTTCTGAACGATCAATATGATGTCTTCCAATTTAGTAGACAGAATGTTCATAGAAGAGATGGGTTAATCAATGATGCAGAAATACATATATCTTCATCATTGGCAAATGTCACTTTTGGTAAATTATATATGTCTCTCTCTCCCTCTCTCTCTATCTCTATCTCTATCTATCTTCAAAAGAGGTATTTGCCTCTTATATATATATATATATATATATATATATATTTTTTTTTTTCTTTTCTTTTCCTCTTGGTCATGGGCCTGAACTGAATGTCCTGGGTGGAGTCCCTGTGCGTTTTTGCTCAAGGCTACCACTCTACCACCTTGAGCCACAGCTCCATTTTGGGTTTTTGAGTGGTTAATGGACATAAGAGTCTCATGAGGATTTTTCTGCCCAGGTTGGCTTTGAACCATGTTGTCCTGAGTAGCTAGGATTACAGGCATGAGTACACCACCCAACAAAGATATACATCTTATTCCAAAATAGCTTTCCATTTAAAATCAGTGAGTGTTTATATAAATGATGAATTGTGAAAGGAGAATACTTTGGACAATTTTCAGGAGAAAAATCCCAAGGTTACATGGGCCAATGCATATTTTCATACATAGAAACATAAGATTTAGAATGAGAGAAACCTCTCTTACTATCTTGGTTTAGTAATTAGAAAGTTTCCCTTTTGTCATGTAGACAACTTTTTAAGTGAGGCAAATGTCAAGACTGTAAAAAAACAGCATTGCCTGGACCTGCTCTTGTGTTTACTGTGAGTCCACACCAAATAGGCTTAGAAGTAAAAGAAGAAACAGCAATTATTTTTACATTGGTATTATCATATCTCTGAGAAATTTCTCCTAAAGAGGACATTTCCATTTTTATCTCCATGGTCCTCAGAAAATGCAAGCTGTCATAAAACAGAAGTGCATTTATATGCAAGGAATGCAGACAAAATAAACATTGAAACCTCAAATTAAATGTACAGCAGAGAATGTTGGGATACAATTGACAGTGAAAAAAAGAAAAATTCATTACGGGAAGGGCAAAAATAAATAATGCAGAAGAAAAGGTCACAGAGAGGAAAGTAATGTTAGCCATTGAAGACAGCTAAAAATAATTCATACACCCATCTTACAAATGAGAGAATGAAATTCAGAAATATTGTGTGACTCTCCAAGGTCACTGACAATTGACAGCTGAACAAACTGAGTTTTATAACCCAATTTTACTATTTTATTGCACACTATTCTATCTTGCTGAATAATTCCATAGGTCTGAATATTAACCATACTTAGAATTTGAATTAAAGATTCAATTTTTAAAATAGCATTAAATTCACAATATTTACTCACTATTTGTGCTCCTTATCAGTGTTCAAGTTTGTTTCCATACTTCCTTACTTGTAGCAGTAATGAAAACTTTCAGTCCTGGCACAGTTGTTTGACTTGTTATGGTATTAATATTAAAATTGGTATTAGAGTATAAATTATAATGTTTATGTTTAGATCATTAATCATGCATTTAAAAGAAGTAATCTGAACAAATATCTATTTCCTATTCTCTTCTGTATATAGCAATTATAAAATATAATTGGAAAATGAGCTGAAAGTAGACACAAAACTATTATTTTAAGTATAGAACACTCTATGGCTATCAGAAAATGATTCACAATAATTGTTGAAGAGCAGATTGCTCATTGAAAGATAAATGCATATATAAATTTGTAGCATGTTTATTTACCTGCATTGCATTTATAAAAAGAACATCCTAGAGACCTTCCTTTCTTTTGCATTATAAAAACATATGTAAAAAGATGATATTTACTTTTAATACTTTTACAATGGTAATCCATTAAAAAAGTGACTTGCCAGAAATATGGCTTCTTTGTATAGGAAAAAAAGAGTTATTGATATATCAATCAACAATTATTCTTTGGGGCTATTTATCCACTAAACTACAAGGACAATTTTAACAGAACCTCCATAGACTTTATTAGAGAATGAGAGGGAGGGAGGGAGGGAGGGAGGAAGAGAGAAAAGGGGAGAGAAATTAAATTAAATCTAGTAGCAATAAAATAATTTGTTATTAGTAAGTAAAGAACAAAATGAACAATCGAATATACTAGTGAATTATTGGGACTTAGATTGTTTAGGATGCTTTAAAAAATATCCTATTACTTTAGACCAAATAAAGAAGCAAAATTAGTTGTGTGAGCATCAAGGCCCAGAATAAAGGTGCAATAAGAGCCTGGTGACAGGTGACAGCCAGAGGACAAAGATCTCTGGCATGTAAGTTCACAGGGACTTGTCAAAAGGCAAGACTGTGTAGGCTGTGGGGCTCTGAAAACCACAAGGAATGGTTTTCCACTAAACAAAAAAGATAGTGGTTTGGAGTAAAGAAACACTTGAAAAGATGTGAGAAAAGAATGGATTTGGAATCAATTTCAGCAATAAAGACAACTGTGTTCTAAAACTTAGTGATGGCCAAGATGTCAACAGATAAACAATGAGTATGGTTTCAAGAAAAGTTTCTAAGGTTTCCTGAGCAGCCACAGCCCAGAAATGGCAGTTGCTAAGGTAATGAAGACAGGGTAGAAATAATAAAACTTATATGTAGACATGATATTTAAAAACATATCTATAATTCTGTTTATGTTATGTGATTTCTTATCAATCAGATAAGAAAGACTGTGTGTGTGTGCCAATTCTTGGTCATTACGAAATAACAAGCACAAGAGAAGACGTAATCTCAAATTCTAACACACAGAAATAACCATTGAACTATGAAGCTCTAGCTCACTGATGGACTAGGAATCAAATTGACTGGAGCACGAAATATTTTGTCTATTTTATGAATATTTACTTATGGTATCACTATATGTAACACACTTAGACATCCTTGTAGTATTTATCATATATTAAATCATTTTAAAAATGTTAATCAGCTCTATGTGGGACCTTGAATGTTATTTTTCATATAATTCTCACCCACGTTGTTTATGATAAGTCAATAAAAGAACACCCATTTTTCTATCATATAAAGCATGGTATATGTGTTATGTAATCAGTTGAAATAAGAATGTTGTTTTATAACAACAAATACTTTTCTAAATGCATGCTTAAGAAATGAACAAGTTGATATTTTGTTTATTTTAAAAATAAGAAATGATACTTTATAGTTAGATAAATTTTGAAGTCCTTTAATTTTTCTGATAGCAATTTTGATTAAAGCCTCAGCAAACACACACACACACACACACACACACACACACACACACACACAGCCTACACCAATTGGTTGGAAGTGTAGAATTCTTTAATTAACACATATACTTTATAAACAAATATTCTCAAAGGGCCCTAGAATAAGAAAGATATATCTCAAATGAAATTTTCAAATTCAAAGCAACATATTCATATCTTCAAGGAAAAAGAAATGTCTGAGAGACCTTTGACATAAGGTTCTAGGAAAAGTGATTTCACTAACAGAGAAAAAATATTACTTGCATTGAGAGTGGTATGATCATAGCAACACATCTTTAATCACAATGATGACATTAGTTAAACTTTACCAGATCCTTGCATATTTCAGAGACTTCTCATACACTACTGAAATTCATTTTTATTACAGAAACATATTAAGTATTCAAGGAGGTAGCAGAACACTGATTTTATATTTCTTGATAACCATTAAAGAATAACTTATGACAGAATTGCAGTGATATATATCTATATCTATATATCTATATATTTGTCCAAGTAATAAAGTTCTAGGAAGACTACCACTTGACCTGAGAATAGTACATAGTTGTATGCAAATACACATAAAGAACATGACAACATTTTCTATGTGCCAGGGACTCTATTGAGCAGTTTATACATGCTACCTCACCTAGTCCTTCATCATTCAAGAGTTTTACTTTGGTCCCAGTCTTACTGTTTAAAAGGAGGAAAGGTAGAACAAAACTAAATAAATTTCCCAAGGTTAAATAGCTAGAAATTTACAGAAACAAGTTTCAAAACCAAGAGGTCAGATTTCAATCTACATGCTTAAATGCTGCTAAGCCATAGGTCCAATTCAGACTGATGGCACAAGTGATTGAATTCGACTCCTTGTCTTGATGTGATGGCCTGTGTGTATTTGCACCCATATGGATAGAATATCTGGCTAGAGAAACAGACAGATGTTGAGGAGGCTGTGTTCATACAACAGGTTTTAAAAACTTAGGTACAAAGTGGGAGATTTGACAAATGATCTTTTGTAGGAAAGAAAATAGAGCTGAGACAGAGTTTCAGGTTATGGGTGCATGTATGCAGCTGAGTTCCAGGGCATTCTGCACTACATACCCACCTGAGGTTTGGCCTCAGTTCACTTTTCTTCAAGGGGTTTTGGCTGTAGACACACACACACACACACGCGCACACACAAAGAAGTATAAATAAATCATCTTAGGCTAAGTTATTCAGCAATTATAAACAATTATATTATATAACAATGTTCTCGTACATTCTTTTGCCAAATTGTCTGGCATGGAGAAGATGCTAAGTTTAAATCTGTTTCAGGGAATATAAAGGGTTACTTGGAAACAAAATTCCATCAGTATTGTTTATCATAAGAAGCCAGTCCTGAACAGGGGAGACTTAAGGACAATGAGACATATGTAAAATGGTGACAGGTTCCATGTGTTCCTCTTGTTTATAGTTAGCCAGGATCCCAAGTAAAGGGACAATGTTTCTTAACATACCATTCTCTTATGTTCCTTTTAAAACCCTACTTGAACATTAAATGACTGTAGAACAGATAACTGAGAGAAAAGTATACACATTTTAGTCTTGTGTGACATTGGCATCCTCAGAAAGAAGTAAGATCTGAAGAAAAAGCAAGTCCTCATGTTTTTGTATTGTGTTGAACAAAGAAGGAGAAAAAATCTTTGTGGAGGCCAAATTTTAATGAAGTCTCTGGGCAGACACGTTCTGCTAGCACTCCTCAGTAAACAGTGTCTTTTTCCTTGCTGGAGGGAGATCCTCTTCACATGGGAGCGTTGCCCCCTCAGTTTTCACAAAGACAAGGGAACAGAAGAAATGCCTGCCCTTCTTGAGCCAATGGTTGTTCAAAAGGCTCCAAGTAATTCCCGTGTTAAAGTTGTGTACTAGCAAATAGTGTTATGGCATATTCTGCATTTTAGAAGTCAGACACAAGTGAAACAAACTGAAATCAGCTGAACTTGATGTAGAGAAAAACTAAATAGATCATTCAATATCAAATTAGTGATATTGCTTAAGTCATGTTCATACTGTTGAGCATTCACTGTCACAAATGTTCAGATATTTTAACTTGAAAATATCAATTAGTAGCTCTTAAGACATTCTAAAGTACTGTAATAGTATTTTCTTATTGTTTTGCTATGGAGAGTACAGCAAGGATAGAAATGTTTCAGGATTGTTACATAAGACATTTGCCGGGCTAGCTCTAAACCCCCTTCCGTGGAGATCCCGGGCCTATTTGCCCCCTCCGTGTGTTCCCCTTTCACTCTCATGCATAGCCTCTGGCCAGTAGGAAGTAATGCGGGAGCAAGGGCCCTGGGTAAGCTCTGGACAGGGTGTGGCCGCGAGAATGCCTGCCACCCCCCCATACTCACCAAGGAGGCCAGGTACTCGTGGACATCTCGGAGTAAGCTTCAGGAGCTTCCCAAAGTTTTATTCAGGGAGGGGTTTATATAACAGTAATGGCGGCAGGAAGAGGAGGGACTAACTGGGTATTAATGATTGGCTGATGAACTGTCCATCACAGTGATGTCACGGAACTTCCCACAGAAGCGGAGATCACAGTCCCCCCAGGACCGGTCCCCTGGGCTCAGGCTGGTACCATGGTGGCACACGTGCTTACAGATGGAGGGTGGGGCTGGCTTGGATCCCTCTTCCGGAGGAGGTTCCAGACCCGGGGAGAAGGTAGGAGTGGCTAACAGCTAAGCAACCCCAGGTCTTAAAGGTATAGCCATCCCCAATAGACATTATCTGCCATATAGACAAAGAAAAGGACAAATCTGTACAACCTATAAGTACACACATGTTCTTGAGTCATTTGGTTTGATGGTGCAGAAGTGCCATGGTTAATTTACTTCTGATACTATAAGAAACCTTTTCATATTATATAGAAGAATCTAGGGATTAATAGGGGCCAAATTTGCTCCTTTCAATCACATTAAGAAAAAGAAAGGACAATTCCTTGTAAGTTAGAGACTAATGGAGAAAACATTGAGTGGGTAAAGTAAAAGCAGAAGTAAGTCATGTTAAAGAAAACTAGAATGGAATTGAGTTTATTTCCCACACACAAGAAGTTGAATATTGATTTATATACATGGCTGCTTATCTTTCAAAACATCATTAATTTAGTATTAGTTAACCTAATTTGTTCATTTTGTCCTGAGTCATCATGATCAGTTTGTGACCGTCTATGCAAAAATAGAGAAATTAAAGCTCAGATGAAAAGTTGAAAGGAAGCATTAAAATCAGCCCCAAATGCCTGCTTTTGCAAGATTGCATTTTCAAACATACTCTATTGTGCTTGAGACCTATAGAAGACAAGAGGATTGAAGTTAGCTTGTGCTTTAAATTACCTTAAGGTTATCTAGGACATTCTTTGAAGGCAAACTTAATAGGACACTGAGTGTTTTTGTTAGATCTGCAATAAGCAGTTTTATTTTACATCAAACAGAGGTAAGTTTAATAGTTTGACCTAATTTCTTATGAGCAGCACTCTTTGTGTAAAATACTTGAGAAGATTTTTTTTCCCCCAGTATATTCAAGGACATTAGGAAAATAGCACTTTGTTATGGTTTGGCTTGCAGGATCAGAGTTGAACTCTCTTAAATGACCCATTCTTCATAAAATGCCCTTTTAATTTGCTGAGTTTGCTCTTGTGACATATAAGTCTGCCGATGTACTGATCACTAAGTTCTGTTGGGATAATTATTCCTAAATAATTTCTTTGAGTTGCAAGGCAGGTCAAAAGGAAAAAAAATAAAAAGTACTACTCAATGCCTAAAGGAAGGGCACTGGGAAATGTTTTAAAATTAATGGTGTAGGCAAGTTTTAAAATGTAACCCAAATCCAAATAGTCACTCCATTAAAACCATTGCTTACTTCTAAATAAATACTTTCCTCTGAAGTCCTACAGGGGATGATCTCAAACGCATTTAGGGAAAAAACTGTGTTTTAAATCAACGTAGATATAAAAACTGGTGCTAGAAAAACACATTCTAAAAATGCATTTTAATTTCCAATTCATTTTCCAAAATAAGTTGAAATGGGAATATTTGGGGTTAATGCAGTTTATTAATTGCATTGTGCTTTATAGATGCAAGTATTCAATTAAAATAATGATTGTACTCTAAGTAGATTGAAGGTCACCACTTTGTGTATAGTGTGTCTTCAGATATATTAAGGGTTTTAGTTATTATAAACTGATTAATATACATGGAACCATCACAGTTGCCACAAGTTCATGGTTTGCATTACCGACATTTCTAGATATTTTGTATGCATGGCTATGAACAAATGTCTAGTGACATAGCCACCATTCTGACACTATGGAAGTGTTTCTACTGTCTTCAATGTCCTTTATGTTTTTTCCTGTTCATCTCTCTTCCTAGTCACCAACTACTGTCTACCACTGATCTTTAACTCTCTCCAGAACTTTTTTCAGAATGTCATAGTTAAAATCATATACTACCAGCTGGCTTCTTTCCTTGTTAATTGTCACTTACTGATCCCTTGTGCTTTTCATAACTTAATGACTCATTTATTTTTAGTTCTGGTTAGTATTTTATTATGTGGATATATAAAACAGTTTTGTCCATCTGATTACTGAAAAATACACCACTAAACTCCAAATCTGGACAATTATAAAAGAAGCTGCTATGAACATTTGTATGGCACTAATGTAAATATTAATTGTAATTTCAAACCTAGCATACTATTAGACATTCTGTTCTGTCTCTAGTAAGAAACCTCTGTCATTCATAATTAGCATCAAAATAAGTATAGTTTATATAGAGTCATAATCAACAGTATAAAAGAACTATATATTCAGGAAATAATGTTATTTAAAAAGTAAGGCTAAGAAAATTAATCGAATGACTCTAACATATCAATATATTATTTGCTGGTTTAGTTTCTGTACCTACAATCAGCTGTAGTTGAAATACATTAAGTGGAATATTCTAGTAAATTCTTGGTGGCATTATGCAGTCTCACACCCTTTCATTCCGTTTGTCAGGGATGAGAATTATACCCTTGTCCAGTGTGTGCATTGTATATACATATGTGTCTCCCTATGTGTACACATATTGCCAAGCCATTAAATACTTACAGGGTCTTGGTTATCAAATTGGTCCCATATTACAAGAATATTAATAATGACAATTTAGATATGGCAAAGATGTGTTGTGGTGTGTTTTTATTAAGTGCAAAGGTTAAATTACAATAAGATATCTTGAGAGAGATAATCTGCATTCATATAACTTTCATTACAGCATGTTTTCATAATTAAACTATTTTCTTATTTGTTGGGGGCTTGGGGCCCCCTTCCCCCTATCTCCCAGGGGGATGCCTGAATCCCAAACTATGAAAGTACACTCGGCTTTATCCCTCTCGCCCGTGGAAGGAACAAAGCGTGTTCTTATGGATTACGCTAAAATGAGGAGAAATGGCAAGAACCCCCTCCCCAGTCCCCTCACGTGTCAGGAACGTCATCGGAGAGAGACATGGGGAGACGATTCGATGGTCCATAAGTCTCACCCTTCCAGAGGGAGGGCAGAAGAATTTATTATGGTGACAAAGGTGGAAGGAGAGGGACTTGGGGTGACTAGCTGATTGGCTGAGCTGGGCTGCCCATCAGGTGATGTCATGAAACTTCCTTTATGGGTGGGGACCACAATCCCCCAAGGGCTACGCCTCCACCATTAGACAAGTTGGATAAGAGTGATAATTTAAATTCCGCCTTTGAGTGAGTTTAAGCTGTGGAATTCTTCTTTAATAAATTGTACTCATAAACTGACATATTGAATTGGAATCTCTTTTCATAACTATTTAAAGGATAATGACTTTAACAACTTAGAATTAAGTTTATTAGATATATATCTGTGAATACTTGAGAACATGACACAATGCCCTGTAGGCAAATAGAATAAATTAAAAGGAAGAAACTGTCATTCATGAGTAAACAAGGACTTTCAAGCAACTGATAACAACACAAAATATACCTATAAAATGGAAAAGTTTACATTTAAATAATTTCATGAAGTTTAACATGTTAGCATGAAAACTTTACTTACTTTTTATGACTTTCATTTCATTTTTTTAACTTATAACTCAGCTGTAATAACTTTCAATGTACTCTTAGTTTTTAATGCAACAAAAGTTAAAAGTACTTGTTATGTAGCAAAATAATTAAAACTTATGATTTAAATGGACCAAGAGAGGCTTCTCAGAGCAAAATGATGTTCTATATAATTATAGAAACTTAATTAAATAACATGTAGCTCTTAAATTTGTTACTGATATAAATTACTACAGAGAGAAACTATGAATTTCAATTTATGTTATCTTTCAAAATCTCATAGGTGAAGTTTACAGGCTAAATAAGTAGCTAATGTGATTAAATATACTAGAATATTCAGTAATGAGGCCAGAGATCAAAATTAATTATAAAAATTATGAACAAGGAAGAACCTGGAGGGTTATGATACTGGAAAGGAAGAATTAAAACTCAAATTATTTTAACTGTGGTTTCAAGCATCATCAAAATGAAATGAGGAAAACAATGAAGACACTCATGTGAAGAAGGCAGATGGAACTGTTTTTCTCAATGCAATGTTGTGTTGTGTGTGTCAGCTTGGCAAGATTGTGAGACCAAGGACAAGTATCAGTCTAGTCATCACTCAAAGAGTACTTTTAGATGAAATTAACTTTAATTATATAGAGTTTAAGTAAATCAGATTGCCCATCATAATACATCATAATACATGTTAGTTTTATCCAATTATTTTGAAGCACTGAAGAGAAAAATACCACTAAGTATTTTGAATCTTTAGCTCCCTGACTTTTGGTCTCTCTCTCCTTCTCTCTTTATCTCTCTGTCTTCTCTCTCTCCTCTCTTTTATCACTTTGTCCTCTCTCTCTGTTTTCTCTCTCTCTTCCCAGCTATTTCTCTTTCTCAAGAGTCTTGACAAGGACTTTAATTTTCTTTTCTTTTGGGTAGCAATAATTTATCTAACTTTTTCTTGAATGTAAAACTCTTCTTTAGTTCAGGAAACAAAAAAATCTTTAATACAGCCTAGAATACTATTTATTTAAATACATTACCACTTTTATTCCTCTGAATAAGCTCAAGTGATGTGACACAGCTTAAGATGAAACCTTTTATGTCGACCTGTGTGAGATTCAAAGCCTGGAAACTGATCTTGATGGAGAAAAATCCTCCATTGCAGCCTATGATCTTCTTTTTTTAAATTTAATTTTATTGAGAATGTGATGTACAGAGGGGTTAGAATTATGCACATAAGGTAGTGAGTATATTTCTTGTCATACCTGTTACCCCCTTCCTCACTTTTCTCCCACATTCCCTCACCCCCGGGTTATACAGTTACTTTGCAACATATTGTCCTGTGAGGATCACTATTGCATTGCAGCCTATGATCTTTGATGCTCAACTCTCTCATACAAGGGTAATTTTGTTAGCTACTCAAATCCATTTTCTATGTAACCAAGTCATCTTAAACAATTTCTAAAATTCTCTACATATTTTTTCTGGTAATTTTTACTTAGCATGCATGGAACAACACTTTCAAATTTAGCATCTATATCTATTAACATTTGTTGTCTTTTATAACTAATTACTACTAATGCTTTCTTCAGTCGTCAATGACCCAGAACCCTGTGGTAGTCATTATTTGTTTATCATCCAAATCCACCTATGTACTGTATCATCACAAAAATGACAAAAGATCGTACCTTTCAGTTTTCAATTTGTGACCTTATCTTTAATTTTATGGCCTCTTTTTCAATCCAGGAAATATTTTATACCCATTACAGGCAAATTCTATTTATATGAAATGAACTATTTACAAAATGTACGAGATTGTCACTTAGGCATTTCATTATTATTCAAGAACAATTCTACCTTCCATAACATCTTCTACAGTAATAGTAAAGTAGTACACATGATATTCTATCTCTCTGTCAATATGATATGCCACATGCAGAAATGCAGATCCATTGGAAATACTTAACAGTAACTATGGTTACATGATACTTTTCTACTAACCATATTTTTGGTCATTTATTCTAAAATAAGTATTGTAAAGATGTGGATGTCTGTTGTAGCTGTATTAAACACTTCCTTCACTTCACATGGTAACTTTTGAAGGATTATATTTATAAAAATCTAGGGATAGGTAGTCAGCATTTAGAACTGTGTTATGGAAAATTCACTTTCTGAAGATGTTGATTAATAGAGCTGTAGTTTCTTTATCTCTAATCAATAGCCAAATGTTGCAAATTAACATAATTGAAATAATATCAGCACTTAAAGTGTATTTTGGTGGCAGTACTCACTTTTTCTGATGGACTTCGTTTGCGTTGTGAAAACCAAGAATGAAGATTGACTAAATAGTTCCACTGATGTGTATTTTCTTTCACACTTGACATCGTTAAATTTCTATTCTGTCAATGCAAACTATGATTTTTAAATAAACTTTGACTAGTATGTGTCTTACTCCTAATGAAGTTAGCCACTGTCATGTTTTGTGAGTTGACATTTTTCTTCCTCTCTGTCAATTGTTTTCATTTCTGTTATTTTTTTATTTGGGTGCTTTGAGGTTTCTACATTTAATGTTAACCGCTGACTTAAGTTAATTTTAATATATATATATTCCATACCAAATACTAAACATAATATATTTAAGGAGACTGTAAGGCTGTTTGTTTGCGTGTGTGTGTGTGTGTGTGTGTGTGTGTGTGTGTGTGTGTGTGTGTGTGAATGTGATAGGGGAGTGATAAACACTTGATCACATTTTACTTCTACCATTCATGCTACTATAAATATTATTTAGCATAATATAAGTGTTAACACTTATGACAAATATTACTTTAAAATTGTCTCAGGTCTAAAGCAGTCATCAGTGGTTTACACCTGCAATTCCAGCTATTCAAGAGGCTGAGTTCTGTGGCTTGAGTGAGCTTCAAAGCAATCCAAAGCAATCCATGAGGTCCTGAGTTTAAGATCCAGGATCAGCACAAAAACAAAAAATGCCCCTCTTATATATTAGTAGTAAAATAAACAATTATGCTTAGCACTATCATGGCAAACATTGTACTTTAGAGTTATGGAGACCTTGATTTATTTATTTTTTAATGGGAACATTCCTTTTTCTTTAAATTAGCTTCTCTGTACAAGCATTTTCACCTTCTTTTTTATTAAAAATCACATAGGTTTAGCATATATCACTTAAGATTTGAATGAGTTAACAAACCTAAAATTTAATAGAAAGTATCCATATCATACATAGCTTTTTTCTTCCTGTCTCGCTAATAGAATATGAATTGTTATCTTTTCAAAATGTTTTATGAGTCTATAAGTTTTGATCTTTTTATTCTATTTTTATTATTATGCCATCTAACACAATTATATTTCCATTGCCCTCCTGTCGATGATTTTCCTCATTCTGGCCATAAATCTTACTTTGCTGACTTCTTCCTTTATATTGCTAGTCTGACATTGGGATTCTTTCACAGATATTCATTTTTCTACTGAACAATTAGAAACACATTCAAATCTGATTCCCCAAATAAGTTATTATTTCTTTAAAATTCATTTTATGGAAGGAAAATGGGCGATAATATATATTGTATTTAATATGCACTAAGTAAAAATGAACTATGTAACTTGTGGGTTGTGATGGAAGTGAAAAATGTGAGATAAAGGGGTGATATTGCCCCAGAAATATTATACTCATAACCTGATTTATGAAATTTTAACCCCTTTGCATGACTTCTTAAAATATAAATTAAAAAATATTTAATAGATATTAAAATTATAAGTATTTATCAGAATACATTTTACAACTGAAATTTACATTAATATTTCTCTTTCTTGAGTTTCAAAGAATGAAATTCTTTCATCTTATACTAGGTTTGATATTGAAAAAAACGTGTATTTTGTTGTTTTTTCATTACTTAGCACACTGAATACTTTGACAGTTGCCTTTTTTCTTTTCAAAAAGATGTTGGTAACAGCAGTGTTTTGCCACAATTTTTGCTGTTTTCTGAGTGTTTAATTTGGATGTTATCAACTATACTTCTTTTACTTCTGTAGAAAGATAATTATAGTATCTGTGAAGAAAACATCATTTAATCTAGCCCATGACTATCAATGGAAATCTTACTTTTCTGTGATATAATATTTATTAGTAAGTCTGCTTTAAAACTTTAATAGCTTTATTTTTCATAATGCCTGAACATGTGAGCTCAACCAAGATATTTAATAATATTAACACAAATTTTCTGTGTTCTCTGGAATCGTATTCTCCATGAACTGACTTGAATCATTGTCTTAGCCACCAAAGTTTGGCTGATAGAATCAGCTAATAAAGTTCAATTTTATATGCAATTTTCTTAATGAAAAACCTTCTTGACACCGTAAGAGTATAGAATATTCTGTGGTCTTAGCTTCAACTATGGTTGCTTTTTCTTTGGCGAAAACTAATAAATAGATCTGTAGATTTTTATTATAGCATAAAATACTGGTGTGTCTTCTAAGGGAATTTCAACTTGTACAGCTATGGCTAATATTAATATTTTTCCATTTCATAGTACTAATTAATAGTAAATAGTAGCGAGTATTTTCTAGGCCATGAAGCAAAGATTCAGGTAAATCCTATTTTACAGGTTAACTGAGTAGGTGAAAGTTTCAAATAAGCACTTGATTTTCTGGTTTATGATCACATATTTTTAATTTAGAAATCAGACCCAGATTTCTCTAATAATTGGTGAGATTTATTTTTTCTTTCTTAAAACCACCTTACTTGTTCTTAGGATTAACAGGTACTGGTCATATCACAGCATGCACATATTTCATTATTAAGTCACAGAAACTGCTGTGCATTTTCTTCTTGTTTGAAGATCTCATCGACAATGCCCACACTCCTCTGCCTTTCTTAATTTTCTACTGGATGCTGTGGTTGTATCAGAAGTGTGGAATGCCCTTCAATTCCATGCACAAATCTAATCTGGTTATTTTTCACTTGACTTTATTCCCTGTAGAATGTGACACTTTCAGGGAGCAAAAGATGCTACCTCTACACTTGTGACTCTTTTCTCAATATATTTAGGGCTGCTTGAATTAGCTGTTGAGCAGAAAAGGTCTGGCCAAATTATTAATTACAAGGATTTAAACCCATTATTCACTTTCTCAAGCTGTACTTCCTTGTGACATACAAGACATTTGGGAAAAGGATTAAACTTTAGGAGGTCACATTCAAGGAGTATGGGGAAGATTCAGGTAGGTAAATTTTATGTGAAGGTCAAATTCTACACAATGTTCTGCAAATGCATCCCAATTTGTTTTGATGGATTACACTTGACAATTAATTAGGACCTTATGAATAAACATTAAAAGGCAGATTTCATTAAAGAAAACATGGTAAGGCCTAAAAGCTCGATGTCTGTAGAATAATAACACTGAATCCAATAGTTTCCAAACACTTAATCACCAATATATCATAAATATTCAATATAAACACATTCTACTTAACTGCTGTGTAGTCAAGAAATTTTAACAAAGATGCAGTTCACTGATTGTGACTTCCCTTTTGCTGTGTTCCCTATTACTCTACTTCTGCATTCATCCCTTAGTTTCTACCACTAATTCTTCATCATCCCTTATGTTTAGCTTCAATTATGGCACCAGTGGACTTCTACATCTGAAGTGCTTTTACTTTAGGACCCTGCTTTAGTTCGGAACTTTGACGTCCTTCTAAGTCCCACGTGGTGAATATTTATTCTCCAGTAGA
The DNA here is from genome assembly GCF_023159225.1 of Perognathus longimembris pacificus. Classification (NCBI taxonomy): domain Eukaryota; kingdom Metazoa; phylum Chordata; class Mammalia; order Rodentia; family Heteromyidae; genus Perognathus; species Perognathus longimembris. The sequence goes on from NC_063176.1 coordinate 39,541,696, forward strand.
CGGTGGGATTTACTTGGAGGAATTGAGATTTGGGCCATTGTGTCGTAGAAGATGATACTAGGAATCCAGTTCCGTTTTGTCTAGCTCTTTGCTTCTCATCCATGAGTGGATGAACAGTTGGTCCACTCTGCCACTGTTCCAGGCATGATGTGCTCTGTACCCACAATGCAATGCCACTAAGCCAAGTGACCATGGACTAATCTTTTTGGATCCACAGCCAGAATAAACCTTTCCCTGTTTGAGTTGCTTATCTCAAGTGTTTTGTGTTTGTTTTGTTGTTGTGTCTTAGATAAAGTCTTTCAGTGTATCCCAGGTTGCCTTCAAAATCATGATACTTCTACTATTCCTCCTGAATGCTGGGCTTATGTATCAGGTATTCAGTCATAGTTTCAGAAAGCTATTAAAATAAGCTCTCTCAATCATACTTTTAAATATTTTAAGAGTCTTTTGCTGGAAATATGGCTTAGTGGAAGAAGTCTTGCCTAACAAGCATGAAGCCCTGGGTTCCATTCCTCACTAACACATAAACCGAAAAAGCTGGAATACAGCTGTGACTCAAGTGATAGAGGGCTAGCCCTGAGCAAAAGAAGCTTGGGGACAGTGCCTAGGTCCTGAGTTCAAGCCCAAGACTGGCAAGAAAATCTTTTAAAAGTCTCAAGATATTAAGGCTACCATCTTTATGCAAACATATAAATAAATATAAAACAACAAAAATCATTATTACCTCTGTCATTTAATTTCTATATCTGCATAAATTGTAAGTGGGAATTAAGAGTCAAATCATGTAAAAATCTATACTTTTTTTGGAGGGTCAATCTAAAGAACAGAAAAAGAATCTCCAGAATTTATATGTACTTGAATATTTTATTTGAGTAAATATTAGAGTGGGAATATCCATGCTATCTTATACTATGAGTGTAAACAAGGAGATTGCACAAGGGGATATTTTGAAAGGCAAAGTGAAGAACATTTGCATCCATTCTTTTGAAATAACAACCTTTCAGCAAAACAAGGGCTCTCAGTTTAAAATTTATGGGTCATTGTTGGGCAGAAGCTTTTGCAGAAGTATGTTCTGTGTTAGGTTCTATTGTGTTTATGTATCATTTAGGTTTGAATAAGATTTTCTGGGATTGTGTTTGTTATCCCACATGTATATAAGTCCCCTCCTTAGTATCTGCTTGGCATTATATATTTAGTTATTAGTATTTGACACAATTGGCTCTATTTTATTTTTTTTCTTTCACAAGAGGGTGTATTTATATCTGTTGGCAAAAGATGGCCTGATAGATTTCATGAGAGGCAAGTTTTAAAAGTCCAAAAGATAAACTGATCATAGAAATAATAAAAGCTAGAGTTACAACTATGAACAGAAAGAATGTTTTTATTAATTAGCTACCAAGTTAGGCAGTGATGTTCGGACATATAGCTGTTGCATAAAATGACACAAGTATTCTCAGTTTCCTCCACTCAATCAGCTTGCATTGCACTGAGAAGAATAAATCATCTCACACTGTGTATAAACTGTCATGAAAAAAACATAAGGCAATTGCATTTAAATATAGCCCTTATTTTTCTTATTACTGCCCTGCTACATTTTAATTGAAGCTCGCTCATGGTTCTTTTTGAGGATTTTGACAAATCTTTTACTGTTATATATAGATCCTAGACAAATATGGTGCATTATTTATATTGTTATAAGTTTCCTCTAAACCCTCTTGGAAATGATGTGTAAAAATATTGACTGTCACATTACAAACATAGACTGCTAAGAAATACTTCTGAAGATAAAGTTCACCATTCTGATGGAAGAGGTAAGAAGATGAAAGCTGAGTTTGAAACTTGGCAGGAACTAAAGTTAATTCTGGAAGTAGGTTAAGGAGTGGAGAGGAATAACTAATGCAACACAACACTCTGTAAAGAAAAGAGGAGGATACACAATGACAGGAAACAGAAGAAGTCAAGTTGAAGTCCAGCCAGTAAGCTGAAGGCCTTCACGTTTATATATATATATATGTACTTGTGTATATGTATGTATGTATATATATATATATATACATACATACATACATACAAGTGGGATATAATAGAGAATAGGAAGGCAAAAAGGTTGCCAGTACTAGATGAGCAAGAAAATATGTGATAAAAAATCCAATTGCATAAGAATCAGTGTACTTAATTCACAAAAAATAGAGCACACAGGAAATAAAGACGAGAGAAATGAAACAATGATGAAATATATGAGAAAAAATTTAATTAAATTTCTTAAAACATTAACTGTTGATTCCTTAATACATTAAGTGTTGATTCCTTATGGACAAAGTCATTTGGACAACTCAGTCTTGTTTGTAACAAAGTGGTACTGCTCTAAAACTATGTAATAATATGCGTATTTGGTTGTGAGTTTAAAGGGAAATTTTGATTATATTCATTTGGCCTATTATGCCTTTTAGGACCAATTAATGCTTAATTCTTAAATGGGATTTGCCTAGAAATGACCTTTTGTACCTTTGATGTAAGATAAGTATACAAATGTTGACTTCTAGTCATCTTCGCAAAAGTGCAAAATGAAAAAAATACAAAATAGTATGGTAATATAAAATATTTAAATATTCAAATCTTGAGAGTAGTAGCTATGGCTTTATTATAAAATATGCTTTATTAAAGAAGTTAGGCAAAAAAGTTATATGAAAGTATATACTTTGGTTCTTCATATATGAGAAAGTAATTACTTTTGACACCTTTAAATTAGTTTGCATGAAAAATGAGGAAAGCTACAGTGTGGCACAATCACAAGAATGTTGTCATGCTAATAAATCTGTTCAAAAAATGCGTGATGAAGCTGAGAATAGAACTATAATGAGCTCATGAGCTCATTTTACTGTCTCTGATTCTCTTATCCATAGCTTTCCTTCACCAACCAATAGACAGAAAACTGGAAAAACATTTGTCATATCACATAAGGTAGTTACAAGACAAAAATAGAAGAAGAGTGGAGTATCTATCTAAATGTGCCCTCATACAATGTGCAACATATTACACTATATTGCATATTCCACAACTTAAAGACACTTCTAAATACATTTATGTATTACTTAGAGATGTCTACCAGAGAACTTTTCTCTAATAGTTATGAGTTAAATAATAAACTTACAGAATACAATTTGAGGTTAATGTTTAATAAAAGGATTGAAACAAAATCCAAATCATTTCTAAAAGTTTTAGTAAGGGTTTGGAGCAAAGCTGACATTACATACAAATATGGAGATGAAAGAATGGATTCTTGACATCTAGATATTTCTTTGGTCCAATGGACATGGAAATGTTTTGTAATTTATATTTCCATTATTTCCCAAGTTATTTGTTTTTACTTTTGAAATATAAGATGCTGTTATTGTTTCTTTTCCATCAAGTGAAGCAAAACCTCAACTCAGACTAACAGTGTTTTTACTTTGGAAAACACAACTATTATTCATATGTGTTTGATCTATATTTATGAAATAGTTGCATATATATACACGTATGAAAATTACTTTATTATAAACTTTGAGAAAGCAATGTCAACTTTAATGATATCAGCCTGGTTTGGAGGTTTCTAAAGGTACATAAATTAAATAATATGGTATGGAAATATCTTGAAGAGATTGCAATATTGAACTATCCCTGGGAAGTTATTTTATTTCTTTATAACAAAAACCTGGTTAAATTTCCTGGACTACATTAGGCAGTGAGGATTCTTTATGAGTCTCTCTGAGAATATTCTTCTCACTCCCAGTGAAATCCCCAGATCCTCAAGGAATCAATATATATTGCAGGCTTATATCTGACTCAGTAACTAATTTATTAATTAATTAGCACTTGGTTTTGCTTAAAAACAGTTATTTATTTCACTGCATATTTTTGTATTTCTTTATATAAAAGTCAAAAGACCTACCTTTGAATGTCCATTAGTAACCAGAGCGATTCTAAACCTTTTACTAGGTTCATCACAGATAATGACTGGTATTGATGGAAGTTATTAAAATAATTGCTAGAATAGTATTTATTTTATCTTGAATGTCTAAAAGTCAGTACATATTGTGGAAAATTATTCTATACCATGTTTCTTTATTAGAGTCCTCAGAAAAATTATACATGGTAGCTATAAGTATTGGCAGTTTATAAATTCAAATATGCCAGTTCAGACAGGCTAGTTTTCATATCCAAATGGCTAGAAATTTAAAGACTATACAAAAATGAAGCCTACAAATATCTAGATTCCTTATGAATAATATTTTAGTGTTAAATTAACATTCAATATTATTATCTATGCAAGCACATTGTAACTATCTATAGGGTCTATCACTTATCTATCATCTGTCTGTGTGTGTATGTATGTATGCATAGATGTATGTGTCTATCTTGTTTTCGTCAGGCAGAGTTACAAATAGTAAAAATGTTGAGCAATTTAAGGGCCTTTCTAGACAGTCCAGGCTAAGCCTACTTTTATTTAAAAATAAAGTTGAGGGATAAGGATGTAGTTCACTGATGGGGCCTATGGAGACCCTGCATTAAATTTTCCAGCACTGTGAAATATGGGTATATAGGTGGATACATAGACAGAGAGACAGACAGATAAACTATGTTAAACTATTTTAAATTATTTAAAATTTAAAAAAGATCATTGATTAAAAAAACTGCTTGAAATGATTTCACCACAATTTTTTTTTCATTATGGCAAATGTAAATAAATGGAGTTACCCAAACTATTTTTTAAAAAGTTAACAAAGTGTACTAAATGATATTTAACAATGTGATGGCTATTTTAAACTCATAGTTATCCCAAATCAGAAAATAAAAAGAAGAGTGAAGAATTTTGAAATTTTTCCTGTATCATGATTGTATTTCACATATTACAATCCACTATGACAATATAACAAATGGTTTCTTACCTTGTATTAATAAATATGTCAAATTCTATGTATTCTTTATGGCTACTCTCTGAAGCCAAAAATGAAGAGCAGTTGTCAAATTTATGAGATGTTGTTTTTGTTCTCCAAACTAAAATATAAAAATAAGAATGTCAATTGCATATTTCACTTTGCACCTACTCCAAAATAAATGGCTTTGTTTCTGTGACAAAATAATCTATCATGATGAGAAACAGCAAGATCCAGAGTCTCTCAGGGAACTATGAGAATGACTACATTTTAAGTAAAATAAAAACAGGGAAGAACCACGTAATTCTTCCTGCTGTTGCTTATTGTTGCTTGTTTCTTTGATTTCTAAAGGGACCCATCGTGTCTCTAAGTGTAGCCACACGACGTCATGCTCTTGTCATTTCCCAAGGAAGATGACGCCTTGATGAATTCTTGTATCAACTAAAAATTGAATGCATTTAATTAAATCCACCCTAATGAGATTACTGGGGCTAGTACTAATGTACCTTCCAAGTAATTGCGTTCTGCATGTGAGAACAGAGACTTTAAAATTTAGTTTAGGGACAGATTTTGAAAATAGATTTTCTTAGTTTGTGTTAAGAGAAAAGGAATGGAGAGGAAGAGAGAGTTTTGGTTTATTTAGGTCTAATAAAGTAACATTTTAAAACTCCAATTATGCTGACAACTAATTTTTATATCTGTATGAGTGATGATAGAGATAGTTAACTTTTAAAATATACTCAATGGAAACAGTAGCATCTAAAATTATGTGACTGAAAATGGTAACAAAATGCTGGAAAGTGGCTTATGATTGTGCTAAGAGGGGTTATATAATGACTTTTTTCTTAAGTAAAGAAAATTTTAATCTCCAGTATTACTTAGTTTATACAATGATCACTATATTTTCTGAAACAAAGTTAGGGAAATGAGCCTGGCTTAGTTGAGGATTACAATACAATTATATAAATGTGGAGAAAGAAGGAAAATATTTTTACTTGGGTGAGTCCTCAGGAATTTTATTTTAGGTTATTTTGTTCTTATGACAGGAATTATTTTCTATGCTTTCAGAGAGAAGTCCATTATTCTGGCAGAACATGGTAGTTTGAGGTTAATAGGAAAAATAAATATAGGTTCTCCAAACAGTACTGTTTGTTTTGGCATGCAGAGTCTCTTTTAGGTAATATATTCTTCTGAGTGTTTTCTGAGAGTTTCCTTCATATACATACATACATACATACATACATACATACATACATATGGCAATAAGATTTCTGGGTTTTCTTTTGCACTGTGAGGAAAGAGAAGGCATTGTCTTACAATACCACACTGAAATAAATATTTACTTAAAAATCCAGGACAAGATATATGCAAGAATTTAAAAATGTTCTAGGAATAGTAAAATGATCATCACATAAATCATTGCACAATACAGTTCTAAGCTCACCAACAGAATCACAGAAGAACAAGGTCAGAATTATTGGCAAAATTCACTTAAAAACATAAAATTATTTAAATGGAATATTAAAATAATCAACTGTTAAAAAAACAAATTGTACTTTAAGTAGAAAACTTCAAAAATATTCTTTTAAAAAATAATTACTTATTGTCAAAGTGATGTACAGGAGGGGGATTACAGTTTCATACTTAAGGCAGTGGGTAAATTTCTTGTACAATTTGTTATCTCCTCCCTCATTTCCCCCCTCCCCAAAAATATTCTTTATGTAGTTTACATTAATTATTTTATTTTTTAAAAGATATGAATTCAAATTTCGAAATCCCCCTTATCTCCTAAAATTGAAATTCTTAAAATAATTACTTCAAGAAATTTTTTGAAATCAAAATACACAACTGTATGAGTGCAACATTTTTGAAATACCTTAATTCTATATATAATTCAGCCAAAATATCCTACTAGGAGCTCTTAACATTTGTTCCTCCCACAAAGACAGACGAAGCATGAATAAATAATTACATACTGATTAACATAGCTAATAGAGAACACCATAGAACATCAAAAAAGTAGCAAAAAAAAAAACCCTCTAGAGCACACAAATACACAGAGAAATAAAAACATTTTCTCTTACACACAATCTCTCTGCAAAGATCAGCTCAGAACCAAGAGCGAATTCTTTTTCCATTCATGGAGATGGTAAAATCAGCTGGAGAATCAGCTGGTCTCTCAGCTGCTTGGAGCCTACACTTCTCACCACTGGGGACTCTGTATTTCCCAAGTGCTATGGCCAATTTAGGAAGTTACCTGGCCTCTACACAGCTGTGATTGATCCTTAGAAGGAGTATGCTTTGCTTTCAGGACTGAATAACATAGAACCCAGAGAGAGCTGTGGTCATGTCCTTCCCCCAGAAGCCAAAATGTACTGGACAACTCCATGTCTTCCCAAAGAATTGCTGTGCTCCACAAGGGCCTTGAGCACTCGACCAGCAAAAACAGGCAGCCCTGCGAAACTAGAATGCAGCGCCTGCCTGCCAGCATCACCTCCTAGGAAATGGTTGCTTAGCTATGCATGCAAATCAGTCATGTCCATTGTGTTTGAGCTGAACTGTCAGTGCATACACTCTCACGGAATTGGTGCCTAAGGATGATATGCTTTTCATCCAATGACAGGACTTACAAGACAGCCCTCATTTTAAAAAGACATAGACTCTCCTGAGCTAATGATGATCTACCTACAGACCAAACAATTCTAGGACCCTGCTTTCCTGGACCAGGTTAGCTGGTTCATTAGAGTCAGAGACATCCCCCTACTCAGAAAGAGGATATTGTCATATGTCTACCTGCTCCAACCCAGGTCAAACTTCACACCATCATTCCGTACTTCAAATTATTTCTGTACCTGCCCTCACCCAGTTCAACTTCTGGAGTCCATGAGTCGTGGAGGCTCCTAGGCCTCATCTCCCAAGGACTCAATTGCCACTGGTCCATACTGTCTCTGGTTCCCCGATTGCAGTTATCAAAAATAGTTGTCAGTCTCAAATAGCTCTGAGTGAGGTCAGTGTTCTTCCTTTCCTTCAGGAATTAGAAGGACAGTTACGATCTAGACTCCTAGGTCTGAGCTTCTGGGGGATGGGGCAGAGTCATAGGCCTTGGCTGTGGGGCTGCCTCACAGAGTGGATCTCATTCCAAGACATTGGTGCTATAATAGGTTTTTGTAGACTCTGCATCTAGGGCACTGTCTATAGACAGCCTGACACTGCCAAAAAAGAAAAAGCTCTTCAGTAACTGATTGAGAATGAAAGTTTTGAACTAGCTAAAGAGGAATTTCCAACAGAGATCATAAGGTAACTGAGAAATATACAAGAGAATCCAGACCATTCAATTAAGCCTAGAAAATAATTCATAAATAAATGAGAAATTTAACAAAGATAGATATAGTTGAAGCACAAACTGTGGGGCTAACTCAATAAAGAAAATTGAAATATATGAGTTTTCACAGCAGATTAAATCAAGCAGAGAAAAGATCACAGAATTCTAAGACAGATGTTTTGAAAGTACTCAAATAGGAAAAAGAAAAAAAAGAGACAGAAATGTGAAAATGTCTAAAAAGATTTATAGAAAATGAGCAAAGAGACCTTTGAGTAGAGATTGTTTCGAAAGAAAATGACAGAATGAAAGCTTATTTAATGAAATAATTGCTAAAACTTTCCCTAGAGATTGAAGCAGTTCTGAAAACCAGACTAGAACCTCAACCATTTTCAAACAGTCTCACACCAAATGGACACACACCATGGGACAATATAATTAATCTATTAAAATTCAAAAGGAAGTCTGTATTTTGAAAAGCAGCAGAAGTATTAAGTTATATAAAAAGGAATTCTCATTAGCTGATAAGTGTATTTCTCAGCAAAAATGCCAGAGAGTGAGAATATCCAGTGTTCTACAAGATTAAAATTAAAGTAAAAAAAAAAATGTTAAAGGCTACAAGCCAAAAATCCAAATTCATTAGAATGTTTAATACAATCCATATGACAAGAAGTAACATGGATTGATAGTATAACTTCTTTGTAATCTTGAAGTAAAACTGTTCATTGTAAACATAGCATTGTAGAAATGTAAGGCCCTTTTAAGTAATCATCTGGCCCTGCCAAAAATAAAGACTTAAATTATCTCTAAGGAGATCATTTCCCTAATTATTTTTTCTAATAATTAATGCTAATATTCATTTCCATATGTTTTATTCAGCTACAGGAACCAACTACTGCCATCCGTCTCCTCCTCCTCATATGCTCAGCAATAAAGTCATAGCAATCATGACAATATTATTCTTAATCATTTCCTAACATCTATGCGCTGTATTCATGTTGGTTTATAAAAAATTAAATCAATGATGATTCATATGACTAAATTTCAAGAGTTAATTTTTCAGATTAATATATTATTTTTATTTTTGTCATGTGGATGCTCCATACAGACACAGTTCCAGATGGTAGGGTATGTGATATTAGTATATTTATTATTAAAAGTGAGAATTTTCATAATTAGCAAATAATTTATCTAAGGAATCACACCTTGGCTCTTTCTTTGATTGAAATGTTTTCTTCTTTTTTATATGAAACTTTAGTAGAAGCTTTGATCATAAATCTTCCTAAGAATTATTTTAACTAAACTGCACATGTATACATGATTAACGTCTAACTAGTCTTAATAGTTCAATGACATTTTTATATAAAAGGCTACCACAAATAAGTTTCTTGCTGAAACTCTTCCAATCTCAACCTACAGTAGCATACCTTTCATTCAGCTTAACCATGCAGTGAAAATGTAAGAAGATTCACATTGACCTTTCTGAGAAAAAGTCAAGCTCTGAAGTTAATAGATGATTAATGGAGAAATGAGTTAATTATATTGTACAGGAAAGTAGAGTCTTCTTCGCAGTATGTTCATCTGAAATGAAAAATTTTAAATCTCCTATTAGAATCCTGGTAACAATTTATGTTCTATGCTTAGTTAACTCTATTATCATGAAAAGAATTCAATGATTCTAAAGTTTAGATGCCTCATCTGCAAAGTAAAGTAAACATTAACAGACTAATGTATGTAATAAATTCACTATAAATTGGAGCTACTGTATTTGCAATATGATCATGAAATATGAACCAAATAATAGTGTATGTGTGTGAATACAGGAATGGCTTTCAGCTAATTTGGTAGCAACATATAATATACTTTTTTGCCTTTAATATTATTCAAATACCAAGGTATTTGCATTTTCTACAATGCACATAGGGTGTTTATACAAGGTGTGTAAATATAAAGATATTTAATATTAAAAAACATATCAAGTAATTTACATGTCCAACACTTTTCATAAAATTAATAGTGAGAAAAAGTCAATATCATCCAAATCATAGAGCTGATATTAATACTGTGAACTATCACAAGATTTTTCATTTTAATTGTTCATAAAGTTATATACACATATTTGTTGGGGACAGCTGTGCCTTTAAGAGTCCACAACTGGCTTTAGCCTATAACAGGAAGAGAAGCCCCAGCCCCTGGCGCGAGCAGGTGTTAGCCCTTGGGGGATTGTGATCCCCGCCCACGGAGGAAGTTACATGACATCACCTGATGGGCAGCCCAGCTCATCCAATCAGTTAATCACCCCAAGTCCCTCCCCTTCCACTTTGTCACCTTAATAAATTCTTTTGCCCGCCCTCTTGGAGGCTGAGACTCATGGACCACTGAATGGTCTCCTCCATGCCTCCCTCCGCTGCCGCTCCTGACACGTGAGGGACAGGAGGGGGAGGGGGGGCATTTCTCCTCAACCTAGCATAATCCATCACAATTTGGGAATCAGGCATTCCCCGGGAGATGGGGGTGGAAAGGGGCCCTAGAGACCCCAACATTCAGGCATCTCCCATGGAGAAGTGGGGAGAGGGGTCCCAGAGAGACCCCAACACACATTTATATTGATTATGATGCTACACTATATTTTATTTAATTGATTGAGGACCTAACAAATTGCTTAATATATGTATGTAATTCATATTATATAAAAGGAAATGTCACAATGTTAAGATTAAATAAAAATTTGTAAGGTAAATTTAATCATTATTATAAAAAATTTTCTTAAAATTCAATGTTCAGGAATTATAGTAAATGTACAAAGGTATGAATTCTGACGTTGAGTATATTGATTTATAAGTTGTTTTTCTGCACTTTCTTTTGCTCAAGTTTAAATTTCTTTTGGATTCATTTGATTTTCTTTCCTTATAAATGGTCCTCAAAACTTGTGTCTACCATGCTTTTCTTTCTTCTGAATTGGAGGACTTTACTTCCTAATGGAGCATGTTTCTTATTGATGTTTTAGCTAACATTTTCAATAGCAAGTTTAAAAAAGTATTAAAAACGTATTTCATCATAGTGTTTTGCTGCTTTATTGCTTGAATGTTCTAAAACAACTGATTTTTTTTTATGCTCTACAAGATTACAGCTCTAGATGCATTTATTTCCACCAACTTATTTCTCTTCCAAGTTCTATTCATTTTCCCTTGTGGCATTTCTTAGGTTTAAATGTTTTGCTGAATTTTCAAAACACTACTATGATGGCAGTCATTTTTTCATAATTATTTTCCTGTAATTAAAATGATGCCTATAGAAATACCCTCTGCAAACCACTCACATTAGAATATTCTTTCTAAATGCCCCTCTCTTCTCTAAATTGACATGTCTTTATCTTTAAATTACATTCTTATCATTCACTCTGACATTGAAGGCCTAAGGGATGTGCTTTAATTAAGGTTCTTATATCAATCTACTATCCACTTACTTACACTTCACTCAGGTTAGGCCTGGAAACAATTATTTATCATAAAAATGTAGCACTCATTCATTGTGTCTTCTTGTTATCCTACATATGTGTATTATTGACAAGATCTCACTTCACACTGCAAAATGTGAAAAATACCTTATATCTCCATGAGTATTTTCAGAAATTTTTAGCAAATCCTTAAAATAGCCATTATCCTTTTTGTTAATTCTCTCTCTACCAGTATTAAGTTGATTGTTTTCAGTCTTACAAATAAAAAATCTAGCAAATGGAAGGTGAAACATATTTGGTTTTGGTAGAACTTGCTATTGAACTTGGGGATTCTCTCTATGTAGGTGTTTACCATGTAGTGTGTGTGTGTGTGTGTGTGTGTGTGTGTGTGTGTGTGTGTGTGCCATTTCTAGAGCATGAATTCAGAGCTTAGGCCTTGTCCCTGAATTTTTTGCCCAAGGATAATACTCAACCACTTGAGCCACAGCTCCACTTCCAGCTTTCTTGATGGATAGTTGGTGATAGGTAAGAGTTTTATGGGCTTTCCTGTCTGGGTTAGCTACCAAACAAGATCCTCAGATTTCAGCCTCCTGAGTAGCTAGGATTATAGACACAAGCTACTGGTGTCCAGCCACTCTAGTTATTTTGACATGGAGCCTTGCTTTCTGCTTGGACTGGCTTAGGTTATGATTCTCCTCTGTAATCTTTCCATCATATGTGGAACGATAAATGCATATTCTTATACCCCAATTTTTTTTTTCTTTCTGTTAAGATGAGGTCTTATGAAGTTTTTGCCCGGACTGCTCAATGATTCCCCCAATCTCTGCCTCCTGAGTGGCTAGGACTGTAGCTAAGACCTGCTGGTGTATGGCCTGGTAAAAAGTTTATCTATCAGAGTCATGGCTTGAATTGTGTTTCCCTCCTTATTTAAAAATAATATCTTTGCACAAGTGGCCTTATTTAGAGTCTTTGCACATGCAATTAGTTACCATGGTGGCATATTTGTGTCAACACTCAAATATGGCCTTATTTGAAAGAGAAATAGACCTTATATTAATAATAATAATATGTCTTCTTCCCTCCTAAGAAAGACATTGGAAATATTTGCACATGAGATTAACTATGTAAAATGAAGATGGATATGGAAGTGAATAAGACCCATGGAATGAGGCAAGCAACAGATATGGCTTCCTGGTCTTTAGAGGAAACCAGACATGCTGCTACTTTGATCTTAGACTTTCAGCGACTGGAACCAGAATAGAAAAAAGTGAATTTTCTATAGGAGAGTCACTCAATTTGGATGACTTTACTAAAGCACTATGGTTTATGAATAAACGTATAATCAATAAAACAGATGTTACACTGTCTAAATCAGGAACTTCTCTAGTCCATGTAATATAAACATCCTAGACTAGAATCATGCTTCTAAACTTCATAGCAATTGGTAGAGTAAGGAGTAGATATTCTGTTACAAAGGAATAGTGGTTACCCCAGATAGTAAATTTTAATAAGAACTTAGAAAAAATATTTTTAGAGGATGACCAAAAGGCAACAGGAAGACATTTATTTTGAATGAGAAAAATATGAACACTTTCTCTAGCTTCTGGGAGGAATACTGTGTATATATTGTTCTCTATTTGGTTCTGTAGTTATCATTTATCTTGACATGAATGGGAAGAGATATAGAAGAAATTGAGATGGTGATGTATCTTTAAATTAAAGGCACAGATCAATCAAGAAAAACAAAATATGTATAAATAGGAAATAAGACTATGTAGTAGAGGTTTTCTGAGGCAGAATGAGAAGAAATGCTCCGTAAGGAATGGCAATTAAGTTATTTATTCTAATTAATTAAATTGTTCCCTCAGGTGAGGATTTTTGAAACTTATGAAAGGATTGTTGGTTCCAGCACATTAGCATCCAACCACATTGGATGATTCTTTGGCTTTAAACAAACCTATTATGTTTGGTTGAGTAGCCTAAATAGATACCTAATACTTATATGTCCAAATAAGCAGCAAGCAAAGATAATTTTCACTCCATGGGGTTGTTTCTGCTTAGTTTATGACTGCTGGATTCTAGCTAGGGTTAAAGTGCCATGTTTTATGGAAAAGCAGTTGTGTAGCTCAAAGAATGGTCATTTGGTTATAGTAAGAAAACTTGGGTGTATGTAAATGACTTGACAACTAAAAGATCTGAGGAAACATAAGTTATAATTCTTCTTTCAAAACACTTAAAGTTCTCTGTCTGTACCAAGTAGCTCTCAGATAATCACTTACAAAATTGCATTTGATCAAGCTTTTTTACTTTTCTGTGTTCTACAGTTTAGTGAAAGAACAAATAAAGCCATAAGTGGCAGGAAAATATAAAGATGATTACTGAAGAGTGTGATATTTGAATCAGAAGAACATTTTCAGAAACAACTTTGAAGAAAAGAAATTTTAAATTCCCATCATGTTAATCTAGTATCTGGAGGGGTAAAAAGCGGGTAAATCATATGCTTTGAGTTGTCATGACAGAGCACTCAAAAGCTGAGATTTGTTTCTAGCCATCCCTCTGTTTTACTCTTCACATGTCACTTTGATTTGTAGTCATTTCTTTGAGCCTAAGAGCAATCCCCTAACTCCCATAAAGCAAAGGCCGTTATTTGTGTTTTACAAATACGGAGAGAATGATTCAGCAAAACAAACTGGTTTACAGAGAAACATAACACTGTTGATGTCAAAAGGAAAGCCTAGCTCAGGTTTTGAGTCTCCTGCAGTTTGCTCTGTGTGACATGAACTCTCCAGTGCAAAAGGTCTGCCACCCAAGGCATTGCTTTGACTAAGAACTCTTTCATTTGCAGAGTATTTATTTTAGACTTGTGAGCTAAACAAAATGAAAATGGGATTGCAATACATCCTACATGGTATTCAGCACAGCTATAAAAACGGTTAGGAACATTTACTGTTGGCATGAGGAATGATGTATTTCAAATCTCTGCCAGATAAGTCAGAATATGGAAGCACTATGGTTTCACGTTCGTGCCCCCCTCAAATGTATATGTTGAGATGCTAACACCAACGTCATGATGTTAAAAGTTAGGATCTTTGCAGAGGTGATTAGTTTAGGAGGGCAGAGTTCTTACTTCTGCTGTTATAAAAGACCCTCGAAAACTGACTGGATGAGTATGACAGTGAGCAATACATGATAGTGGAGGCAAAATAAAGTTTAAACAGTGGAGGATTGCTTACTCATGTATTTGGTTGAAAAAAATTCAATGCAACATAATAGAGAATGAGTTATGAAGGATTTATTTTCATCTTTATTATGTTCTTACACAAGAATTAGTAAATACAACTTAGAAGTACTCTATTTCAGAAATTAGTTTCAATTAGTAGAAAAGAATAGTGAATAGAATATTCAATAGACTAGGGCATCTCATCTCTCAATTTCAACATGTATTCAACTAAACCATAATTTTTTAAATCTTTGTGACCTAATTGAATGTATGGCTTCTATGCCTCTTTTTGTAACTGAATATGTGGATTTTCCAACTATGTCTATTCTAAAGTACTGTAATTCAAGATTATGTCCCAAAACCATAACTTTGTACCTAGATGGAAACCTAAGGCAGTCAGAGATTTATATAAGAACAGCAAGCTATTCTCCAGTGCAATGAAGATTCATTAATTGAATACTCACCACTCAAAGAGGAAAACATACTCATGACATTAAATTTAATTTACATAAGGTCTTTGATTTTTTCGGTATAGGAATAAATTTAGTAAATATATTTTTCTGACTCTGAAAAGGCTAATTATGAAGAGAAATGTAGGAGACAACTCACCCTGTCACCAGGAAAATTAAAAACTTCCTGAATAAAATGAATTCAAACAAATGGGTTTGGAACTGAAATGATTACTTTCCTGTTCTTTAGGATACATGAAATAAGAAAAAAATGATCAAATTAAAATTAATTTATGTTGTTAAAATACTTAAAACATATTTAAATAAGGAGATGTCTTTCAATATAAAAAAGTTATGGAACTAATTTAGCCTCTAGGAATAAAACTTAAAAAGTTAACAGCTTGTATTTGAAAAGATAAATGAAAAATCAAACTGTTGCCTCTCTTTACTATAGAAAATAAGTGGGCTGGGGATATGGCGTAGTGGCAAGAGTGCTTGCCTCATATACATGAGGCCCTGGGTTCAATTCCCCAGCACCACATATACAGAAAGTGGCCAGAAGTGGCGCTGTGGCTCAAGTGGCAGAGTGCAAGAAGCCAGGGACAGTGTCCAGGCCCTGAGCCAAGCCCCAGGACTGGCAAAAAAAAAAAAAAAAAAAGTTAAAATGCTCTCAATCTTAAAGATTAGTAATTACTAAAAGGATAAAACAAAACCCCAAAAAGATTACTTCATAGGAAGATCAATTTTATAGCCTCCAAGCAGTATAATTTTGCTACAGTTCAAGCAGAAAGTCTGGTTTCAGCTTCAGTTTATGATAACAAGCTTTCTCCTCATTTAGAAGCTTTTCCTAAATTCTTCCTTTCTGAAACAGAAGCCATGAGACTGTTTATAATCACATAAATTATCATGTTTTTAAAACAAATTTTATTTAACACTTGAAATACTTCAACTTAATTATATGGAGTTCTCTTGAATGTTGATTGCCCTTTAAATAATTCTCTTTGGGCTGTTTGAATGTCTTTTCAGGAAATATTTATTGCCAAGTTGAATAATTTTCTTTATTTACCTTTTATTATTCCAAGTGGGACTGACCACAATCAATATCATTGCAAACAATTTAAATCATCCTTTCAGACAGAAGCTGTTTGGGGAGATTAGCAGCATGCAGAAGAGAGCTAGCTTATAGGCAACAAATGCAAAATGAAGGAACCTTACAATGTATCTCGTGTGTATGTGTATTACTCTTTTAAATCTTGCAATATTTTGCTTCATAAAAGAAGACATTCAAGTTTTCAAAATTTTATGACTTGCCCAGGGTCACACCAATTGTTAAGAAGCAAAGCTAAGCAAATGTTTTCAGGTTTTCTGGTTCTTAGTTTATGTTTCTATGAGCAAAACAATCATGAGCACTTACCTTAATATTGTCAGTAATTGTTTTCAGTCCCCATGGGGCTTCAGTATTTTTTTTTTTCAGTTTTTACATTTTCCTTGTCAAATAAAAACATCTCTGAACATAAGTGAGGAGAGATTTTTATTGCAAGAGGGACTGAAGGCACTATTGTAGTGAAGAGAGGGAATGGGAGAGGGTGACTGTTGAAATCTATAAGTTTATCAAAGTCAGGGGGCACATGGTATTTCTTTTTCCCACTTCCCTGAGAAGAAGTAACTATGAAATGACAAAATGTGGAATGTTGAGGTAGGTGGAGTTGGATGATAGGATTTTATGAAGGATGGATAAATGCTGCATCTTGAGATCAGTCTATTTTCCAGAGGTCCTTGAAGCTATTTGCTCACTCACCTTGAAGGTCATGATCAAGGGTCTAGTGAAGACGATAATCTTAATGTTTAATTGATAGACATTTTGTTAGAACATATTAATGGGAATGAAACAATTCAGTGAACAAGCTATCAAACCAAGAATGCAAATCTGGAGGTTTTTGGCACAAGCAAGGGAAATTCTGTGAGCCTAATCTATGTTGCATAGGCAAACATGCTTCTCTATAGTAAACTACTTCAGAACATATGAGGTGGGAGGATCTAACTGATAATGGATTTTGCCCCCAGAAATTCTTGGGTAAATTTCAACAGTCATTCTATTCATGTGGACAACTTTTTACTGAAAAATAAAAGGCAGCTGTAAGATAAATTAGTCTTCCTATGACCATTGCTACATATATAATTAACAATTAGAAATTTTTACACAAGGAATATTCATTCAGAATTTTACATCCACTCAAATTATATTAGTGTATACAAACACATTCATATACATGCAAACACACACATATATAAAATAAATTCATACATACATCACACAGTAAAGTAATGTATACATTATGTACAGCAGTGTTTGCATATGTGTGTCTTTATATGATTTCCCAGAAAGTGAAAACTCCAGACAAGAAATTAATAAATAAATGCAAGAGAGGGTTCCTTTTACTTTCTCTTCAAATTTATGTACATAAGTATTAGTTTATTCTGTATTATATACTCACTCCTGGGCAAAGGGAAATTGCTTTTATTTTTGCTTGAATGTATTTAATATATGCAATATGATTTTAAGCCACCTAAAATGTCCAAATATGTAAGTATTACATTTTTTCTATAATGTGCTATTCTTTAAAAAGAAAAACAATAAATACACTCATGAAATTAAAATCGTTTTCAGGGCTGGGGATACAGCGAGGCCCTAGGTTCGATTCCCCAGCACCACATATACAGAAAAAACGGCCAGAAGCGGCGCTGTGGCTCAAGTGGCAGAGTGCTAGCCTTGAGCGGGAAGAAGCCAGGGACAGTGCTCAGGCCCTGAGTCCAAGGCCCAGGACTGGCCAAAAAAAAAAAAAAAAATCGTTTTCAGTTTGTAATATTTTAAATTATAGACACATATGAGTTTCTATGATGAGCTGCTGCATTATGAAAAGGATAAGGTTCACTCATTTAAAAGGTGGCTATTATTCCAAAACCTTACCTACATTCCAAACAATACAGCCAACTTCTTTTCTTTGTGTTATTTCTTTTCACAAACACAATATTATTTTACTCCACATTAGGTCTTGACCTTTATCAACGTTCCTTACTCCCAATTTACTGTAACCTTTTTTGTAGAAGATGTAAGGAAAATACTCAGAAAGTAATACTTGCCATGTAAAATGTAATCTATGAGGACAGCACCATAGCCTTTATCATTGCTGATTAAGAACTCAACTTTGCTGATAAACTCAACTTTGGTGTCTATTTGATTTATGTTCCAAGGGATATGTTAGAATGTTGATAATATTAAAAGACAAGGAGAAAAGGAAAAGTCATGGTGTACATTTTACAAATGTTACTAAACTAGTGCTGGATAAAAGTTATTAGGGATACCTAATTTATGGATTATGAAACAAAGACAAATGCTATCAATGTAACTTGATTTGTCTAACTAGGCTATTGATTTATACAACTACAGACAACATTGACATAAAACAGAAAATAGACAGGTAAAGTCACTTAATATTTTTCAAAAATTCTCTTTTACTTGATTTAAAATTTCTTGGAGGAAAAGAAATATTGGGCCCCCTGCTTAAGGATTTCTTTGCTTATTCTACTTTTGGATTGATTTCCTTGTTTGAATATTATTGATTTTTGTATTTGGTAGATGTTTTGTAATAAAATTATAATGGAAAATAATTTACTGACATTAGGCAGGGCACAGTCACTTATACCTGCAATCTCAGCTACATAGGAGACAAAAATCTGGAAGATTTTGATAGAAGCTAGCCTAGAGAAAGTTAATGAGCCCTGTTATGTGACTCTGAACTCAGCTAAGGTATAATAGGCTTTAGATAGATCACAGTCTCTGACTGGCACCAGGAAAAAATACAAGAATTTACCTGAGAAAGAGCTAAATCTAAAAGTATGGATATGGTACAAGTTCAAATGGTATAGTCTCTTCTTAGCAAGAATAAGGCCCCTGAGATAGAATGCCAGTGCTATCCAAACAAAATAAATTAAAAGATAAAATTAACAGTTACATAGTACCTGTTGTATACCAGATACCATTTTACACACCTTAAATACATCAGCTTATAATTCTTTCAACTAAGACTTTTGGCATAATTCATGTTCTTAAACATGACTGAAATTGCATCTTCTAATGAGTATGAAACATTGTGACAAAGAAAGTTAAAGCAGAACTAAATTTTTCTGCCATAATTTTTTCTTGTAAGCACTAGTGTGTGAACTCAAAGCTTTGTACTTGGTAAGCAGACAATCTACCACTTTAGTTATGCCTAAACCTGATACACATACTCTTTAATAAAGTAATGTGTATCCCCCAAATTTCAATCCATTCCAAACATTGCCTACCTATATAAGATAAAAAATGAATATTCACAAGGCATGCATTGTAATGTCACATTTTCTAAAAACCCTAAAAAAATCAAAGACCAACAGTATGTCTTTTGTAGCAATTGCTTATTGAATAACCTTTTTAAAACCTAGCTTCCATGTTTACAAAATACACATGACATGGAACTGGTGGTGTGAGTGTCTTTTAGTGCCAGCCAAATCAAAGAAACAGAAGGAGTACAATTGCTTTCTACAGAAGGAAATGAATATTCTCCTCTCCAACTTTGATACCTCTCCTTCAATTCACAGTGCTATTCATATTTTTGTCTACTGAATTTCACTATCTAATTCTTGTCTTCCTTTTATCCAAATGGCTCTCTTGTCCTTTGTTTGCATAGGAATTTTAATCTATCCACTTTACACACCTACCAATGTGCTCCCTGCTTTCCCTTTTCAGGTTTAATGTCATCATCATAAGCTTTATCATGGGTTACAATAGCATATAGGCCTACATATTACAAACAGTGAGCATATTGATTACAAATCATGTTTCTTCCAGTTTAAATTATCCATACACTTTCATCAGACAATTTCAGTCAGTAGAAAACTACAAATCCTAAGAGATCATTTCTCAGAAAGATACAGATAAAGGCACTGTCCAGGTGGTTTTATTTATGAGTGAGGTCAAGTATTTTAAATATGTAGGAAAAAGGAGATTAATTAGTAAGAGAAGCAACATTACTTTAATTATTCTCATTATGCTAGTATATGATATTCATCCTAATCATGGTCATGATTTGGAATAAATGCAAAGGCTCCTTCAATGATACATACTTCAAATGCCTGGGCTTTATATATTGGAATAATAGTGTTTGTCCCTGTCTAACTTGTGCCTTTTTCATTGAACCAAAAAGTGACATTGTTTTCAAATATTTGAAAGTTTTAATATTTTGCACACTTTTAATATTCACTGGATTTCCCTAGTAGGAAGTCTAACAAGACTTACATAGTATAAACTACAGAAAAATTTTCTTCCTGTATCCTGGGCCAATCCAAAGTCCTGTATACAAATACTCACTACTTGGACAGAAGTTTATGCATTTGAGTGTGGCCAGTTAAGGAACCTATTCATGCCCATCATCATGGCAAATGTCAAACTGTCCTGTCCATTCACAGGACCTCTGTTCTCATTTGAATAGAATATAGACATTTCAGATTTTATTTCATAATGTGTCCTGAAATAATTTTCAAGGCAATAATAACCATGTTTTGGAATTAAACAGAAAAGTAAAGGTTAAATGAATTTATTCATTGTTATTTGAGATGTGGCCATAATTTTATAAAACTAGACTTAGATTTTTTATTGTTTTTGATTAAATTTGTACTTTTTTGCAAGTAAATAAATGTCAGAATTTCTGATACTAAAATGCACAGTGTATATATGATTTATTATGATTGCCTATAAATCAAATGGATTCCTTCTTTGTAAAACATACAAAGAAATTTTAGATGATAAAAACCAATCATACTTTAGTGTGTTTTTTCCTTAGGCACCAGCATCTAATGCTATATTACAAGTAACAATGATTATACTATTATTTGTGCCTATGGAGTATGTAAGATTGTCAGATAATATTTATGGCAATAATTTAAGAAGTTACATGTATAGATAGTTATCTCAGTATGATTAAAACATTTCAAATCACAACAATATGACAAACACACAAAGTCAGGTTTTGTATTATTCATTTAAATTCCTTAATGAAGATACTTTCTGATATACTTGAAAAATGACTGCTTATTTTTTAGAACAACATTTTTAATTACTTTGGCAGAGAGAGATATATTATTATCAGAAATAAGTTAAACCAATTTCCTTTTTCTGAAGCTCATTAGCTCATTTGCTAAATGTTTGTGTGCATGTGTGTACATGCAAGCAGAATGATTTACTTATTATACACACATTTTATGTGTGTGTATTTCTCATATATGCATTTTTCACCAGTAATATGTTGTCTTATGCTACCTATAGACATGCACATATATATCATGTATACATATGTAAACATAACAGTACTGGACCATGAAACATAAAGTTAAAATAACTAAAAAATATTAAAGATACAAATGATAACAGTGGAAAAATATCTTACCATATCAACTTCTACAATGAAGAAAGATTGCAATTAAAGAAAAGTGAGGCCGAGGACATGAGGCAAGTGGGAGAGCACCTGTCTAGTGAGTGTAAGATTCTGAATTCCAACCCTGGTACTACACACATATACATAAGCATCATTAAGAATGAGAATAATACACGATCTTATGTAGCAAACAGAGTTAAAACAGTATCAACCGAATAAAGCACAAATTGTTAAGTATCTATGATATTTGCAATTATTCTAGAACATAAGTTGGTAATGTATATTGAGATCTATAATATTAATTATGAATTTCTCTCCAATACATTTACTCTTGCTATCTATCAACATCATCAACCTGAATTGATGACTTAAGAGAATATTTTCATTTTTGAACTCTTATTTGTGATAGTAGTCCTGTGCTGTAGGCAGCTATAAATAGTTTTGTATTTCTTTTTCTATCGTTGTCACTTCTTCCTTACAAATAGCAAATAGTTGAATGGAAGAAATTTATTTCATTCCTTAACTAGATGCTAAGCTACAGATTAGAATCCCATGGAAAGAAATGATTGTTTTAAGGCTTACTTTTACCAGTGGTTATATGTGTGCCAAATACTTTAATTCAGACTTGTTTGGGTAGCACTGTGAAGATTTATTAACAATGTTGATTACATGATCTCGACGGTTGTAATTCATTCTGTGAATTATTTTTGTTTTCTCTCTTCTGAAGTAAAGTTTTTTTTTGTTTTGTTTTGTTTTGTTTTTTTTTTTTTGCCAGTCCTAGGCCTTGGACTCAGGGCCTAAGCACTGTCCCTGGCTTCCTTTTGCTCAAGGCTAGCACTCTGCCACTTGAGCCACAGCACCACTTCTGGCCGTTTTCTGTATATGTGGTGCTGGGGAATCGAACCCAGGGCCTCATGTATACGAGGCAAGCTCTCTTGCCACTAGGCCATATCCCCAGCCCCTGAAGTAGTTTTAATTGTTCTGTGATTTGCCTTCTGATGAATGACTTGTCTACAAGAAGGAGCTGGCATCTTTAATGAGGCCCCAGGATTAGTCTCCAACTTTGACTGGCTTCTCTCAAGTTTCTAGAGTTTAGTTATTCTGAATCATTAATAAGTTGGCATATTAATATTTAGAATAAGAGGGTAAAGTAATAACTTCTTCAAATCATAAGGCATTACATACTTATAGAAATAGTTTGAAGGCATATTAAGTTAACATATATGAAGAGTGATTCGGGTATTAACAAGAGGTTGAATCATAGATTCTGGAGAGTAATATGATGTAATCAATGTATTCTTCTACTTTCAATGATGCTGGGGCTCCATATGATTTTTTAAAGGTGGGTGATCTGGGCCATTGTGTTATTATATCTCTAGTTATCAAAAGAAACATCAAATCTGGCTTATCACTGTAAAAGCAACAAGTTCTGATTTCTAGTGGGCTAAAATCTCTCTCTACTTCCTTTCATCATTCATAATTACACATTCTACACTCAAATAGTATGTTCTAACTTTTATTAATCCTTTAAACATTTGAAGACACATCTTGCAAAACCAAACCATTCTTTTGAGAAAAATATTAAAACTAAACTCACTTTCCTCTTCTGTACTAGGTATTTATGAACTAAATGTCATGTAATCAACTGTTTTAAGTGTTTTATCTGACAAATGGTTCTGGTATATGCTGTGAACACACTCCTTTCTACAAAGCAGACCAGTCATTTTAACGAGCTCTGCTCAACGAATCTATGGGCTTTTAAAAGAATACTTCAGCTTCCCTGCACCATTAGTTTTATGCTTCATGAGAAAAATCTCTCTTAGAAGTAAATGAAAAGTACAAAATGGGCTATTCAGGCAGTGTCAGGAAAAGACGACCTATCTCCAGAATTCTAAATAATTTTTTTTCCATTTCTGACTTTCACAGTGGGTTATAATACTGCACCTACAGTACATTTTGGTATACAAAGGTAAAGTGAGCTAGAAAGTTATTTGAAATTGCACAGGAAAAATATGCAACTATTGCCCTGTGAGATAGTGTTATGCAATTATTGGCAGTTGGATATTTATGTGTCTTAACTTTTATGTGTATGATTCATCTGGATGTGTAGCCAAGCTTTTCTTTAACATCATGTAATTTCAATGGAAGTGATTTGAGAATGATAATTTTTTTAAGCTAATTCTTTCCATGCTGATTTGGGAGAAAATAAACCTTAGGTTAAAGAGCTGATATTAGAATACTTGTTCAGTCAATAAGGGTTAAAGTACAATTTTAATTTTAAGTTGGATCTAATTATTCTGTCCTTAGGGTAAAATGATTAATGTCAATTTTAACATTACATTAAGCAGCATTGATTGCTTTGCTGAAATACACAAATGATTAATAGATTAATTTCAGAGATTAAAATATAAAACAGTGAAATGTTTATAGTACTAATGTCCAGATCATAAACCTAAGAAAGATCAAGTAACACATTCTCAATTTCAAAATAAAGAATAACATTATCTTTGAGTTATGACTCTATCTAAATCTTTTCCCACATCATTCATGATGATAATTTCATCAGCAGTGAAAGTATGTGTTCATAAAAGCCTTTTCTATCACAGAAAATTATTTTAAGATGAAAATGATCAAATGATTTCCATTAAGTGGCTTAATTTTTACCAGAATAGTTGCAGTGATTTGTTATGCAGTATTGATTAAACAGTAAATGATGATACTGACAAGTCTACAACTAAGTAGATGGCATGATTTCATGCTATCTCAGACTAATATGTTACATTTGCTTAAAGCCCTAAGATAGTTATGCTAAAATAAGCTTCAGTTATTTATTCATAGAAATTATCATATTCCTTTCAGATGAATAAGTCTAGTACTGAGGTCAATATTTTATACCCTTGAAGCCACAAATATGGGGATATTCTTAAGACTAATTTGTTATTACCTCATATAGCTTTTCTATTTTTTTCTACTATAAAGGGAGTTGGTAGTAATGGTAGCAAAAATTTTGGATTGTAGTAAAAATAAAGACATTTCATTTGTTGAATAAATGATTTAATGTATTATAAAGATTATCAGACCTTGAATTTTTGTGATGCTTTACATATCCCTTTGATTAGGTAAAAACATTTTGGGATCTAAGAAGGGGAGGATATAAAGACAGTATTTGTCAAGTTGTAATAACTCAGGAACAAACATTCATATAGTTCTAATCAATATTTTGTATAAAAACTCAACATATGTAATACGTTATATATTTTGTATGTGTATATATGAATGCAATATGTTGAGAACCCAACAAATAAGAATAAATACAAGTTAAAATTTACCTATTTGATCTCATCTGATGGGTCATAAGTAATTAGAGTATAATCATATTGTATTAGTTTAAGTGTATGTGCAATAGGATTTTATGAAGCCTAATACTAAAAGTAGATGCTCAAATTAGGAGAATGAATCTATAGAGGCATTTTTTGACTGGGAGAGCTGGTATTTTCACTAGCTTTGTATTCTACTACAAAGCCTCGTGCTACACAAATATCAGAACGAATCCAGCCATGAGTTTGAACATGGGCAGGAGACAAAAAAAAAAAAAAAAAGGAAGGAAGAAAGAAAAAAAAAATTCAGGCTGGCTATATGGATCAAATCAGCTAGAACACCAACCCAGTAAATATGAAACTCTGAGTTCAAACCCCAGTACACACACACACACACACACACACACACACACACACACACAGCACTAAAACAAAGAAAAATATCACTAGTTTAAAATGTGATTTGTCCTTTATGCTTAGGATTGTGTGCTGGAGGAATTACAATACCCAACTTCAAGCTGTATTATAAAGCTATAGTAATTAAAAACAAAACAAAAAAAAAAAAAAAAAACAGCTTGATATTGGCACCAGAATAGGCCGGAAGAGCAATGGAACGGAACTGAAGACCCAGAAATGAACCCACAGAACTATGCCCCCTTAATCTTTGATAAAGGAGCTAAAAAAATAGGATGGAAGAAAGATAGCCTCTTTAACAAATGGTGTTGGCAAAACTGGTTTAACACATGCAACAAACTAAAACTAGATCCTTATATATCACACTGGACCAAAAGCAATTACCAATGGATCAAAGACCTTGAAATTAAAACAGATACCCTGAAAACACTAGAAGAAGGAGTCGGAGAAACACTTGGGCTCCTTGGCACAGGACAGAACTTCCTTAACAAAGACCCAGAAATGCTACAAATCAAAGAAAGAATGGACAAATGGGACTGCATCAAACTGCAGAGCTCCGGCAGGGCAAAGGATATAGCTCTCATGATAAACAGAAAGCCCACGGATTGGGAAAAGATCTTTACCAGCCATACAACGGACAAAGGCCTCATATCTAAAATATATGCAGAACTAAAAAAATTACCTTCCTCCAAAACAAAACCGAAAAGAACCAATAGCCCCATCATCCAGTGGACTAAAGACTTATAAAGAGACTTCTTTGATGAGGAAATAATAATGACCAAGAGATATATGAAAAAGTACTCTATGTCATTGGCCATAATGAAATGCAAATCAAAACAACATTGAGATTCCATCTCACCCCTGTAAGAATTTCCTATATCAAGAAAACTCACAACAATAAATGTTGGAGGGGATGTGGCCAAAAGGGAACCCTACTTCATTGTTGGTGGGAATGTAAACTGGTTCAGCTTCTCTGGAAAGCAGTATGGAGATTCATCAGAAGGCTAAACAGAGAGCTCCCCTATGACCCAGCAGCCCCACTTTTGGGCATATACCCAAAATACCACAAACAATAACACACTAAAGCCACCAACACAACAATGTTCATCGCAGCACAATTTGTCATAGCTAAAATTTGGAACCAACCCAGATGCCCCTCAGTAGACAAATGGATCAGGAAAATGTGGTACATATACACAATGGAATTTTATGCTTCTATCAGAAAGAATGACATTGCCCCATTTGTAAGAAATGGAAGGACTTGGAAAAAATTATACTAAGTGAAGTGAGCCAGACCCAAAGAAACATGGACTCTATGGTCTCCCTCATAGGGAATAATTAGGACAGGATTAGGCAAGTCATAGCAGAGGATTACAAGAGCCTAATAGCTATGCCCCTATGAATACATAAGATAATGCTAAGTGAAATGAACTCCGTGTTATGGAAATGAGTGTTATATCACTGTTGTAATTACTTTCAACATGCCATATGAAACTGTAGTTTCTATTGTTGGTGATCCTCTTGTATACCCTTCCTGTGGTTGTACCTGCACTATCACTGTATCTTACCTGAGTACATTGGAAACTATATACTGATATTAGAACTAGGAAAGTGAAAGGGAATACCAAAATCGGGTGACACAGGAAAAACAACAACAAATGACTACAAAAGCAATACTTGCAAACTGTTTGGTGTAAACCAACTGAACAGCTCATAGGGGAGAGGGAAAAGGGTAGGGCAGAGGGGGGAATGCGGGAGTAGGTAACAAACAGTACAAGAAATGTATGCAATGCCTAGCGTATGAAACTGTAACCTCTCTGTACTTCACTTTGACAATAAATAAGTAAAAAAAGAGGATAAAAATGTGATTTGTTATTTATTTCTTTACAATTTCTCAATATGATGAAAAATCACAATACCAATCTTTATAGTAGATGGCTCTGAGTATTAATTATCACTCTCTTCAATGATTAAGTTCCTATTTCTTTTTGCTCAAGGCTAGCACTCTGCCATTTGAGCTACAGAGCCACTTCTGGCCGTCTTCTATATATGTGGTGCTGGGGAATCTAACCCAGAGCTTCATGTATATGAGGCAAGCACTCTTGCCACTAGGCCATATTCCCAGCCTTAAGTTCCTATTTCTTAAGAAAATGTGTAAAATAATCTATGTATTGAACTTTTCTTTGTTGATCACTGAATGTGTAAATGTGTTTTCAAACTGATCTAGTAATCCCTAAACAATAAAAATACATAAATATTATAGCAAGTATTAATTTCTAGACTTCAAATTTGTTGTATAAAGGCTAAAATTTGAATCCATTTCAGAGAATTGTGGTAAAGTGACTTGCGCCATTCTCTTCTGGGTCTCATTTATACATAACATGGTCTTGGAGGAGTTTTTAATTTCACTCATTGCCATTTCATCATTTAAATCTTAGAATAAAGAACAAGTCACCATATCTAATCCTATTGGAATAAGATACCATATTTATTCACATTACAATGCCTCTATGACATAATAAGTCGTATGTCCTTACTCTTTTCTCCACCAGCTTGATTTTAGTTATTTTACTACACTCTGCAATGGGATGTGTCTTTACACTTGTAATTTATTCCATGTGGTTGAGTGTCATTTATTATAAACATTTTTATCCAGAGGGTTTTAATCAAGAGATTTTATCCTTCCCCAAGTTAGTATTAAATGTTTGAGTAGATTGAACTTGTTCTATGCAGTTGTTTTTATTTATCTGGAATATCTTGAACATATGCATTTTGAGGACTCCTCTGCTCCTTGCACAGGCTTACCTGAGGAGGCTTGCTCCACCTGGTCCAGCATATTACTGTGCTCTATTACACATCTGTATCGAAATCTGAGATTTCAGTTAAGAATCCTCCTACTACCAACTGATGACACCCATGTCTGTAAACTTTATTAAAAAGTATGATCTATCTATCTATCTATCTATCTATCACAAGGTTTCTTCAGAGAGACCCAATAAACACCCGTTTCCATTGCCTTGGCTATGCTTGAAGTTTGGGCAAAAAGGAAAGTTATTAATATCTAATAAAAATATCTCTGGGCATGTGTTTCACTTTCTAAATAGAAGGCAGGAAGTTTATGAGCCTGTATTTCCTTTTTTAAAATATTTTTATTTTATTGTCAAATTGATGTACAGAGAGGTTACAGTATCATATGTAGGCATTGAATATATTTCTTGTACTGTTTGTTACCTCCTCCCTCATTCCCCCTCCCCCTCCCACTTTCTCTCTCTCCCCATGAGTTGTTCAGTTGGTTTACACCAAATGGTTTTGCAAGTATTGCTTTTGGAGTCATTTATCTTTTTATACTTTGTCTCTTGATTTTGATATTCCCTTTCAATTCCCTAGTTCTAATACCAGTATATACAGTATCCAGTGTATTCAAATGAGATACAGTGATAGCATGAATACAACCACACAAAGAGATACAAGAGGATCCTCAAAATATTAAAGAAAAAAGGGACACAAGAATGTCAGAGAGCAAGTATTTAAGGCTTGAGGATTGTTACTTATTAACTCTCTGTTAGGTTCATAGAGATGACCTCATCAACGGTGGATAATCAGAAAGGCAAACTTATTTCCTAATCCAGCTTCTCATTTCTTAGATCTTCTCCAATTTACTATGATCTATCTATCTATCTATCTATCTATCTATCTATCTATCTATCATCTATCTATCATCTATCTATCATCTATCTACATATTGTCTACCTATTTATCATCTCTCTATATATATCAATCATCTATCTACCTATTTATCATCTATCAACTATTATTGATTAGTCATACATTGTAGATTTCTTTGAATGTACCATTCTCATACACTATTATCACTATTATTACTATTATTATTATTACCACTTCTACTACTACTACTTCTACTACTATTACCATCACTACTACCACTTTGAGGCAAAGCCCAACCTGATCTAGAACTTCTTTTGTATTTCTGGTTGTCTTTGAACTCTGTGTTATCACTTTCCAACTTTTCTAGTATTGGCATTGCAGATTTTTGCCATCATAACTGTCATGTTGTAAATAGTATTTGTAAAGCTTTTGAAGAATAATTAGTAATTATTATATTCTTTTTAATAAATGTTATACCATTGTTGGTATAAAATTAACTCTTATTATAATGATATGTATATGTGAAAACCCTTTAAATATTTTAATGATATCTCACAGGAGTCAATCTCCAATTTTGCTATATTATGAGTAAATTTCTAATTTTTGAAATTATAAAGTATCACCAAGCTTTTAAAATGGAAGGATATTGAGAGAGTAGTGAAGTTATAATTTTCAAGTTTTAAAATAAATACTGTAGATAGATAAATATTAGGGAAACTTTACTGTAAATGTCATTTGAAAATATACTATCATTTTATAAAATATATTCCTGAAACTCAAGTAAGAATTTTTAATAATAATATCTAATAATTTTTAATAATAAAAGGTATATTCCTTGGATTTCAAGTTATAAATTAAATTGTTAAATGTTGATGAAAATTTTAATTTTCAGCTATCTTTTGGAATTTATTCTATACATTAAAGCAATAAAAACTAATATGTCTTCTCTTTTTTAATATCAAACATAAGCTTTACATTAAAACTATCTGAAACCCTGGGATCTAAAGAAAAAAATTGATTATATAAGCATTAAAAATCACTATTTCTGCTATGAAGCTCAATGAAATTTTAAAGAAATATAAATTGCATGTTTTCCCTCATTTGTTGTACCTACATTGTGCCTGTAAATCTACAAGTAAACACACTGGATGATAAAAGACAAAAAAATTACATATGGACATAATAGATTATACAGGAGTGTAAACATTCACACAGTGAGTCCAAAGGAGGATATTCTCAGGAGAGGGTGACAAAAATTCAATAGCTATGTGAATATGATCATATAAAATTATGTTCATTGAAAAGCACTCCAAGAAATGGAAACAAGTGGGGTTTTGTTATTTCCTTTTTTTTCCTTTGTGGGTGTTTGTTTCCTCCCCCCCCCCCATACCTTTTGCCTTGTATGTAAGTTTATCTGTGTGGGGGTGGGTAAGGGAGAGAAGAGAAAAGGTGGGACAAAAAGTGAACAATGCAGCAATGATCCTCACTAGATGCTATGTTGAGAATGACCTATACAACTTGGTGGTGGGGGGGGGGGGGACAAGGGACAAACTGGGGGAAAATGAAGCAAGAGATGGCATTGTTCAAAAGAAATGTACCCATTACCTGACTTAAGTAACTGTAACCTCCCTGTATGTCATCTTTACAAAAACAGTAAAAACATTTAAAAATACAAGCGACTTTACTATGTACCAACATGGAAAGATTAATATACCTTGCATAAAAGTGTTATAAAAGTATTACATAAGTATTAAGAAGGTATAACATAAAATTAAGATAACACATACTTATTAAACTGTGCCATAAAATCGAAGTAACAGAGTATTTGCATGGTCTGCTAAATAATTACAACCACTACCATGAAATAGGAATATGAAACTATGCTGTCTTTCACCATCCCCATTTTTATGAATTAACTCTTTGTAGTAACTCTCACCTGGGCTCCTTCCCTGGCAACGATGCACAGTTAGATGTCCCTTGAGTTTGGACCACCTCTCAGGAGCCTCTGAGCTACCTGGCCTAGTGTTACCCCTCCCCACCTCCCACCGTATAGTAATTAGGCCTTAGAGAAGACCACACATTTGTCATGCCCCAAAGGACATTGTAGAGGACTCAGTCTACTTCTCCAGGTGGAAGCTGACAGAGCTTCTGGCAATTATCTCCATCTTGTCATTTGCATCAGTCTTCTAGAAGAAAGGGAAGCAGGGGTCATTGCCCAAGCCTCTAAGCTCTTGCAAGTGCTAGATATTGGGATGTACAGGCACCATCTTCTCTGTAGTAGGCACCAGGAGGGGTCAAAGACATCCAGCTCCTCCTTGGACAAGCTCCATGTTGTCTTCAAACATCATCTCTTCAAAGGGTTGTTGCTCCTCTAAAACGTCCGTGTCTATGAGGCCAGTAAGAACTGAAATGGCCTCAACAATCAGAGCCTAGACTACTTCCAGGATCTTATCCTGGCACTCTGTGCATTCACCTGCAAGGCACAACAGGAGCTCCTTCCACATTCTCTTGATACAGCTCATTCAGGATTGCCATCTGTTCATTATAAAATGGACTCCAGTGTGGGCATGTGCTGTCACAGTTGGCTCTATTGATATTGTAGTTCATCCACATGCTCTGGCAGGACACAGGTGAAGCAGATTTTCAGCTTTTCCTTAGGTGCCTCTATCTCCTACTTCCTCTACCTAGGTAGGCTGTGTTTCTAGCTATTGGGCAAGAGGGCCTCGTAGTCCAGCTGTATATGACACTGGGTAGCTGTGAGCCATGCACCCACAGCAGGGCTGTTATTCTTGTAACTGCAAGCTAAGCTTCACTATTTTTGACTTCACGGTAAATGTTCCACATAGTCTGTGAATTGTTTACATTCTGTGGGACAGTGACATCAAGCAGAAATGACCCTTTTATTCTTCTTTGCTTACTCCTTCATCTTCCCTAGGGAAATTCAGGACTCTCAGCTGGGTCTGAAGCTGCTATTGTGATGTCGGGTGGTTTTCACAACCTTCAGGGTGTCCTGTACCTTTTGATTGACCATTTGGGCCCTCAAGTTCCTTTACATCTGCTCCTGCTTCAGCTGCTCCAGTAGCAGGATCTGCCTCAGCAGATGCTGTTTCAAAGCCTCCTCCTCTGGGGTCAGCTTCTGATTGGAGGCCATGTGCTGTTTATACAGGTGGCTCTGAGCTGATGCAGTTGGGCCAGGTACTGATCATGCTGTTCCAGTAAATTCTGAGTTGTTTTGGCACCTTAACATGGCTAGTTCTCCCATCTTCTCTAGCTGGTTCTGTTTCTCTTCCACGTTTGTTTTAAATCTGTGTTCTTTGGGATTCCCTTTGGCTGATTTACAATCCCTAGCTGTGTTTGTCTTTTAAATTTTTGCCTTTGTTTGTTTCTTTGTTTACTCTGGTGGGTCCATCAGGACAATTCCTCTGCAGGAATTCTTTCAGTAGTTTCTTGCCTGCAGCAAAATTTTGTCTTCTTTGCTCAAACCTATCTGAGCTGGGACAAGGAAGGTAGGAGGGCCAAAGGCCGAGGCCTATGTTCTCTGAAATCAGCTCTATTCTCAAAATCACCAACTATAACTACTTCATATCAGATCTTCAAAATCACTTCCATTTTTTCTATTTCCATACAGCGCCACTGAATCCCTCCACTGCTGGCAATTGTGTGTTCCAAAGAATGGAATTCCAGTGATGCTGGGGACCATGGGATGTGGGCGTGACCTGAATTCGTGCATTCTATTGGTCAGAAAGAAACAGTGAAAGAGACGTGGTTAGATCCTTTGGTCCAGGCAGATTGGGTAAGGTCGTGATGAGATATGCTCTTGCCGCCCTATCTATCCTGCCCACTTGATGCGCAGGTCAAGCACAATTCTAGCTGGGTGCCTTCAGATAAGTGTTTCAGGCTATTCAGGACCGTGACCATCACACAGGGAACCAGGGTTCACAATGGCATCCTCCGGTGACTGAAGACCATGTCGCAAGCAAGCAGGGTGCTTGGCTAACAGAGTATTTTCATTACTTCATACACGAGAGTTACAGTTTGGATTAAACAATATCCTCTAGTCCTAAAGTCCTTGATATTTTTTACATATGTTTACACTTTTTATGAATTATTTTATAAATTGACCACTAAAGCATATCTTAAAAATCAGTCATATTTTCTATTTTATTACCGTAAAAAAATCATTGCACTTATTAAAAATGTTCAGAAATCTAAGAATCATTCACTTTTCTAGTTGAACTCAAATCTCTCTGGCAAAGTAGCACCAAACTTGGAAATTTTAATTTGGTAAGGACTACCTTTACATCATTCAAACTTCCCACTTAAGTTCAGAAATAAGCCTAGAATTTTTTACTGAAATCATACAAAGTGCACATATTTCTCTTTCTCTGCATCTTCTGTAACCTCTTTCATTGTGTTTTTATCCACTTCTTTATGAATATGTGTGTGGTATTACTCTTTATGAAGGATATATTTTATACTAATAACAATTTCTGGGTTTTATTATTAACTAATTAAGTCATCTCCGTGTCTCACAGAGTAAACATTTTTCTGTCCTATGAAAGAATGAACTAAGGCTCTGAAATGTTGACTGACTTGCCCAAGATCTGTTAACTATATCTACTGCTACCTATTACCCATAAGCTTCTACCCCATTACAGCGATGGCTATTCCTTTATTAAATATAATTTAAAACAAAACTTCAAATGTTGGGGGCATCTTTAATATATATGTCTATAATTAATGTAGTTTAAGAAATATTGGGTGCTACAGATAAATAAAATAACCAAAATCATGTGATGCAAGGGCTAATAATACATTACAACAAAGAATCCTGAATTTAATGAGTGAATTTGTACTAGAACAAGGTAAGATTTCCAGAGAAGTAGTAAAACATTTGCACAAAGCAATCAACTAAATGAGAACTGTTGTTAGAGATGTGTAAGCACATTTTGTCACTTTTCTATAGAACATTCTACTTTCGTTATGCTAAAATGAATATTGAAAGCATATAATTCTGTCATAAGTAATTCCAACTCATTTTAATATCTGTTTGCATGTTTTAGCTTTGCTTTATGCTGCAAATGTGGATCTGTAGATTTCTTTAATGTATATCTATTTTACTGGATACTGTTATAAAATGCCAGGCATATACCAGGTCATAATTATGTAATTCTGCACTAAATAAATATGAAATATCAATCAATAAACTTAGAATTTCTATAAATTTTATTACTTTATTATTTCAAATTGAAAAAGAAGAATTTACATCAATACTTTGATATCTTGATGCTTTGTGCTGTCATCAGTTGACATTTTTGGGTACGTGATCTAATAATGTGAAGTATGTTTTTCATAAACAATTCAGTACATATACAACAAACCAAAACCCACGTCAAATACTGACAATGAAAAGTTAAGTAAACTCTTATATGTTCTTGAAATATTTTGAAATATAAAGTTAGAGACAAGTACGTAAATCAGGAATTAACACTGGAATGATGATTGTTAAAACATTGCAAATACAAAAGTATCTGAGAATAAGAACCACATTTAATAAACTCTCCAAAACAGGATTGAGTTGAACAATTTAGGACTAGTGAAAGGATCATGAGGAAAGATAAAAAGATAAAGCACAGAAATCTTTAGACTTAATCTGCTAGAAATTCAGAAACTCTGAAATGAATGAGACTTCACTATTTGAGAAATAAACTTACAACAGAGGTTACAGAAGAAATAAATTTACACAATGGGATGCCAGCTTGTCTGATGTGCTCAAACTTTGCACCTGTCTGAACAACATTTGAATCTCTAGAAATTGAAATAGTACTCAGTGACCAATGAGAATGGTAAATTGCTTCCTTAAGAATGTCCAGAAGCAGATCCCATTAACTGTCAAGAAAAGTATGGACAATGGTACAGATGTCCATTCTCCTAAAGTTGTACTCACCAGGTCAGTGAATTACTACACAATACTGAGAGCATTGCACATCCACAAAACTGAGCATAAACTAGATATTCTGACAAAACCCAACTTCAGATGAGACAAGTGGAAATGCAAGTCTGTAATTTGTCACAGTTCAAAAAAATTTCTTGTTGAATATAATATTAATTTGGGGAATCCAATTCTCTCTTCACATTCTCTTTCTAGTTTTCAGCTTCAAAGAATATCCTTATAAGCTTGTTTAAAGCATTAATATATTTAATATATTAGGACATGTAGATGACCTCTGAAGCTATATACCTCATTTAAACTCAATACTTACATTAATTTCCTCAAGACTCTTGGAACACTTTACAGTGCTAATTATGTCTATTAATGTGTCATTGACTCTGAAATAATGTGTATGTTTTCTTCTAAAATTGAAGTACTAAGTTTTGCTCAACATACTTCTATTTTAGTAAGCCTTTTTGATCTAATGACTCTGATTTTTCTTGGAAATAATAGGTTTACTTGAACAATGACTTGTAACACATATGTGTAATGCAGATAACTGGCTGCTTATCAAATTGGTTCTAATTAGACAGTTTTGTATTATGGGATTAATATGAGTGCTGTTGAGACAGGCCACATAAAGTACGTGAATTTTCCAAGTGAGAACTCATTTGTAAATGTGACATTTTCCATTTCATACTAGCTTTTTGTCATTTGCTAAATGCTAATAACTACAGGTATGTTACTTAGGTCCTGGTAGTACTTGTCTACCAAAGAGTTATGGTGATATTTTGGGTGGGGAATAGACTCTGATTTAAGAGGAAAATATTTTAAACAACATTCTATTTCTGCCTAGGTGAGGCATTCCCCAAGTAATTGATTCTTGTGCTAAATAGAATTTATAAGTACAAAATGATGTGTTTTCCAACTTGTTATTGAATACAGTCATCAGGGAGACCTGATTCATCACGGTAGTTATAGCATTTTCATTCTCATGTACCTGTATTTCACTTTATGTATTTGTAAAGTAACCATCAAGATATCAAATTAAAATTTACAAGCAAGACCACAAGGCATGTCAACATTTCCAAACCCCCAAACTAATATTTTATTGCCACACAATTCTAACAATTTATATATGTCTTTTTTTCCTTAAGTTAGATTGAGATATTTTCATTGTGGT
The DNA here is from genome assembly GCF_023159225.1 of Perognathus longimembris pacificus. Lineage (NCBI taxonomy): Eukaryota > Metazoa > Chordata > Mammalia > Rodentia > Heteromyidae > Perognathus > Perognathus longimembris. Next base: position 39,578,039 of record NC_063176.1, read on the forward strand.
TGAAGAACTGTGACCTATATATTAATGATTTCTTTGTAAAAATTTCAGTGTTGAATACTTTCATAAAAATAAAAACGCTCTCCCTGTTGTGGTCTTCTTGTATAAAAAATCACACACTCACTTCCATCTGTGACCTTTCTAAAAATTCCCTTTGTAATGATGATATATTTACAATCAGATGTTAGAAGGTAGATTACATAACTTTTAATAATCTGCATACACTATGTGCCTTGCTGGGAGGAGCAGATGGCTTCAACCATTTTACCTGAAGACTACTGGAGAAGATGGATTACAGAAATCTCATAGAAGTGGTACCAGCAGCTGATAAGCAGGTCACCTATTGCTCAATGTGCTCTGAAACACTGCATAGCTATTTAACAAAAACAGACATGACACTGGAAAACTTTTAGGTCTCTTCAAGTTTTAGCTGTGGAGATTTGAAATTGCGTTATCAGTACCAACTGCCCCTGCCCTGACATTGTCAGGAGTCAGTGTTAATAAGATAAAATTACACGTGAGGCCAACCCAGTTCTTCCAGAACAACACCAGTCCTATCTGTGACCTAAGGCAGAATGAAGTCCAAGCCTTGGGATTGAATATGCATGATGGGGATATATTGTTTCCATGTCTGTTGATGGAAGAAAAGTTTCCTTCCCTCACCTCTTCCTTCCTAATTGGGATAGGGCAAGGAAAGAACTGCAGAACAAAGGATATGGTTGTTACTTGACATTGGTAACACTTTTGTCTGTGAGCCTACACACCAGATTAGTGTCTTCTTAGGTAGCCTAGGCTGCCTCACCTTCATAGTATACTAGCTTACAGGTCAAGATCTTTCTACAAAGTATGATCTTTTTACAAAGTATGAACTAGAGATAAAGATGTTCTAAGTAATATGGATATATTACATGTCACAACAATGTCCTTGAAAATTTTCTCAAATGATTTAAGAGGTGCGCAGGTAGCTCACAAGCAAAACTCAGCATATTGTTTTTGCAAGGATAATACAGCATCCATTTTCTCCCTACGCAGAAGTACTGCATGGCTTGTTAATGGGCTGTATTATATGTCAGAAGTTTCTTCAGGGTTAATTGCATTTATGTATATATTACAATAGATAAAACAAAGGTACCAAGTTCATAATTACAAGTTGATGACAATAGAGAATAATTTCTTATTCAGCAGAAGTTTTTATCCCTACTCGCTTTGACCAAACTTGTGACCAAACTTCTTGAGTAATATCAGAAACCAAGTTAATTTGGGAACATATTTGTTGTGTCATATTAACAGTTCTTATTAACTACTATGATTTAAACTACAGTATACCATTAATTGGAGTTAAAGGCTACCATTATTCAAATAGCTTCAATATAAACATTTCTAAACTAAAGATGAACTCTCTGACTACAGTGATGAAAATATTTTCATTTTTTTCTCGTCATGGTAATGGTCAATTATCATTGCAGTCTAGCTTACCACAGATTCTTCCTAACTGCTGAAAATCTGAAAATAATCTCTACTAATTTTTAACACACACATATGCAAACAAACACACTATACACATATCCACACACATACACATATCCACATATGCCAAAGTTTCTATTATACTATAGTATAGAGATGTATGCAATGGACTGCTTCAACGAAACCGACATCCCCTGCTTTTATTCTGTTAAAAACTGTGGAGAAGGTAGACATAAACCAAGAATAGGTAAGTATAACACATGATATGATTTCACAAGCAAAGTATAACACCATAAGTACAGTTTTCCCATGTGAGCCTAAGAGATTTTGCCGTTCAGAATTTTGAATGAAATTATAAATGCATCAGGGAATGAGATAAATCTTAATGGCACATTAGATCAATTATAAATTTTGATCAAAGGATAATTCCCTCTTGGGTAAAACAGTAATATAAACTAAATTAAAATGGGGAAGAATGAAGGAAGGGATGACATTTTCCAAAAGCATTGTACTTATAACCTGACTCATAGAAATGCAACATTTTGTATAATTACTTAATAATAACAATAGGAAGAAATAATATGTGCTTTTAAAATAGGATTAAGTGTGAAGTGAAATTTTATATTCTTGGAATTTTGAAAAGAAACACACAAAATAGTGCAGATTTTCTAAAAAGAAATTGTACATTGTAAATGTTTCAAACTCCTTGTCTCATGAAATAATTTTGATTTGTACATTTCCACTAGAATTAGTGAATTTTTGTTATTGGGTAGTGTGGTCACTTAATCAGAATAGAGAGTACTTTTGTTAATTTTAAATGTTGCAGTATAAATCTAGGCCCTCCGGGGTTTTTAGGCATGTGATTTTCCACTTGAATCATTACTGCATACTAGATTTTACTAATTGTTTTGAAGGTTTTATATGAGATGACTTTGAAACACAATCCTCTGAATTTCATCATTCTGAGACACTATGATTAAAAGCTTGAGCTACTTGTGCCAAAAATCAGAATTAACTGTTTATAATAAATCCATGGGAATAAAAAGGAATGGAGACATTCATTTGGAGGAAAGTACAAGGCAAAGAAGTTGGAATGGTGAAAATTAAAATGAAAGTTAAAATACAGACATGAGTAAAAGTATAAAAAGATACAAAAAAGTTCCTGTGTGTGTGTGTGTGTGTGTGTGTGTGTGTGTGTGTATGTGTGTGTTTTGCCAGTCCTGGGGCTTGAACTCAGGGCCTGAGCACTGTCCCTGGCTTCTTTTTGCTCAAGGCTAGCATTCTACCACTTGAGCCACAGCCCCACTTCCAGCTTTTTCTATGTATGTGGTGTTGAGGAATTGAACCTAGGGCTTCATGTATACGAGGTGAGCACTTTATCACTAGGCCATATTCCCAGCCCTACAAATGGTTTTGGAGACAATAAATTAATACTGGTATTATTTTCTTTTTTCTGTTGAAATAGTTTTATACAATCTTGCTAGTGTGTTCTTACCACTAAACAGGCATAATAAACCTATATGCACATAAAATTAATATACATTAGGACTTAAAGGATTCACTTTTTCAACATTTAAGAGAATTAATCCACTAAAAGTTGCAGGGTCATCTGGATCTATAATGTAATAGGGTAATGAAAATTTAATAATATAGTTGAAAGCATGGATTTCTTTTTCTAGCCTCTATATTGGAATTTAGCTTATGAAAAGCCATATGAAATATATTTTACAGGCATGAATAAGTATTTACTTGACTACAAATAACATACATATGAACAAATCTAGACCTGTAATAAGATATTTTAAAGGAATATACTCAATATGCCCTCATTGACAGGAAGAGTATGGGGAGTTTATTTATTTATTTTTACCATGATTGTGAATTGTGCTCAGGGGAGCAATAACAGAAAATATTGTTTCAGCAGTCTGTAAATATATTATGTATGTAAAACCAGAAATAAAAATGCAAACATAGCTTTTTGTAACACACATTAGATTTCCTAAATGATGGTGGGAACTTAGGTTATTTATTCAACATAAAGGAAAGGTCAACATAACCTTCAGAAATGAAATTGGAAAAGTACTTTTGAAATTGACTGAAATACTACTGCAATTGCAAACAAAATGATGATAAATTATGTCTCTTAAATCTAAGTGCTGCAATTATGAGATCCTCAGAACAGTCTTAGAAATGAGAGATTTAATGTTATGCTACATAGAAGACAATTTCAAAGCACTAGACTGGCAAAATTTCCGCATTAACTTCCCTTTTCTCTCTTCAGACATGATTGACAATGAGAATGGTGGTCCCTGAGGACAGTTTGGAAACATCAGGATATGTGAAATATGATTTTGAATTTCAAAGGAGTTCTGAAAAATGAACTCTGCATAGATTATGTAATACAATGACAAGGTTTACTGCTACATTGCAGCACTCATCAAAAACTACATTTTATCATGTCCATGGGGGGTTGATGGTGAAGAGCTGCCTTAAAAATGGAAACAAAAAAAATATATGAATAGAATAGCACTTCCTAGGAAAACTAAGCTTTTGTAGACTTGAAATAAGGCAAACACTATAGGGATCAAAAATGTTATATTAGCAATATGAATACCATGTTAATGTGAATAAAAATGTTAATTAAAACAACTGGATGATGATAGCTCATGCCTTTAATCCTAGATATTCAGGAGGCTGAGATCTGAGGAACACATTTCAAAGTCAGCCCAGACAAAAAAGTCTAGGAGATTCTTTGTTTTTGTTTGTTTTTAAATAATCAATCATACAAAGATGTCATTTAACAAAGCAGTTTATGAATGCAGTGCATCTTGATCAATGTCACTCCCTTCAACATTCTCAAGGCCTCCTACACAAACTTTCCTTTCCTTTTCTTTTTTTTCTGAATAATTACTTATTTATTGTCAAAGTGATATACAGAGGGGTTACAGTTTCATATGTAAGGCAGTGTGTACATTTCTTGTACAATTTGTTACCTCCTCCCTCACTTATTTATTGTCAAAGTGATGTACAGAGGGGTTACAGTTTCATACGTAAGGCAGTGTGTACATTTCTTGCACAATTTGTTAACTCCTCCCTCCTCCTTTCCCTCTTCCCCCATGAGTTGTTCAGTTGGTTTACACCAAGTGGTTTTGTAAGTATTGCTTTGGGAGTCACTTGTCTTTTTATCCTTTGTCTCTCGATTTTGATATTCCCTTTAACTTCCCTAGTTCTAATACCATTATATACAGTATCCAGGGTACTCAGATGAGATATAGTGATAGCTCGGGGACAACCACAAGAAGGGGATACAAGAGGATCATCAACAATAAAAAAAAGCTAAGGTTTCACATGGCATGTTGAAAGTAATTACAACAGTGATATAACAGTCGTTACCATAACATGGAGTTCATTTCACTTAGCATCAACTTATGTGTTCATAAGTGCATAGCTATCAGGCTCTTGTGATCCTCTGGTGTGATTAGCCTAAACCTGTACTAATAATTCCCTATGAGGGACACCATAGTTTCCGTATTTCTTTGGGTCTGGCTCATTTCACTTAGTATGATTTTTTTCCAAGTCCTTCCATTTAAATCTTTACTAACCCTCATACCAGCATTACATAACTATGTGCAATATTCAAGGAGCCTATGCAGTAGTGAATGCAAACATATTTTATATGTTATATAATACAATGAGTTCTCCAAAAATATCTCTGAATCAAGGTAGACTTCTCATAAAGTACACTTATAGTTATCAGTGTTATAGATATATGTATATATATACATTATTTTCCTTGTATTTTTAATGATAATGTATAGTAAAATGATGATTTCTAAAGTTGATTCTTGAGAATATATCATTGTTGCTTAAGTATTTATTACATGCCAGCAGTTTGTCTCATTCTTTCTCTAGTTTTCTCTCTCCGGTTTTTTCTCTCTAGTTCTCTCTCTCTCTCTCTCTCTCTCTCTCTCTCTCTCTCTCTCTCTCTCTCTGTAGGTGCAGAATATTTTGAAATAATCTTCCCTTCTCCAAGGCCAAGTCAAATGTTGATTTTGTTTTGTTTTGTTTTTTCTGTTTAACGAAGGCCACATACAAAACAGCTTTAGATATCTGATTGGAAATTGTAATAAATTATTTTATATCCACATACATTTTTAAGTTTCAAAAGGTGTTTTCTTTGAATAACTAACTCTATATACTGGATAAGAAAATTGAAGGATATAGGTAGATTTATTTATAGTTGCTTTCTAGAGGGGAAAGTAGTTTGGATAAAGTTTTAGAGTAGTAATGGCTCTGAAATTTACCTTTAAAGAGGCTGTTTTTGAAGTAGTTTGTCCTTTTGGGTTTGAATATACTGATTTTTTATTGAATTGTTATGTCAGAACTTCATCAATTCCAAAGAAAAGCATGATAAATCTACTTTATGATTTGAAGAAAGGACATTAACAAAACTTGGTATTAGCTTTCAAACCAGCTGTTTGTAGTAACAGGTCAGCTTTACCCACTAGCTCTCTTGACATAAATGCAAAGATTCATGGTTTATGCTGACTGAGCTGTTTTTTTTTTCTGAATTCACCTATTAATTCTACTCTCAATACAATATTTATTTTTAACACACACAGTATTATCTTCTTTTTACTTACTTGTATCTAAAAAGACCAAATCAAGTCACCCTACTTTGTAAACTGAGTCTTATGATGCACTTAAAGTCATGAAGATCAAGTGTACAAAGACTTTCGTTGAGATTCTTCAAGAAGAATCATTTCAATTCAAATCATACCACCTGCTGCCTGTCTATAGAGTGCAAAATTCATCACAATTAATAGAAAATAAACTCAGTAGCTAGGAAATAATTAGGAGGCAAAAAAGGTTTGTACCTTATCAGTTAGTTTTCAATCACTATAACAAAATATCTGGGATAATTATAAAGAAGGAAAGTGGGTTTATTTTTGTTTGTATTTTATAATATTCTAGATTTGGATGTTTGTCTCCACTCCTCAGGGGTTATCATATCATGGCGTCATATCATATCTGGAGAGTGTGACCAGTAATTTTGAGCAAAACTCATGTTTATGTAGGATTCACAGTACAATAGGGACCAACAAAGCCAAATCAAGTGTGGTTAGTCAGCAGACATTTTCAGAACAAAAGGAGGTGGGAACATGCAGTCATTTAAGGTAAAATAAGAAATTTGAGGGGATAGGAAAGGTTGGGAATGATAGAGAAAACTGTTGAAAAGGATAACATTGATCAAAATGACATGCACTGTGTGAATGAATTGATTTGTTGAATGGTAATTCATTTGTACAACTACATACAGATGATAAAAATGGAACAAACCTATGCAGAGAAAAATGTTGAGGCAAAATCTCCTCAAGGTGATGAGAAGACAGAATCTAAATGGAGCATTTTTTAACTGTTTCAAAAGTAAGTAAAACAAAGGAATTATAAAGATATGTTCATTAGCATGGTTACTTGATGCACCTCATGCTTCTCAGGTTCCAATTGGAGCAGAATTTACACCTCTGACTTTCTGTCATGTGTTTTTTCTATATCTCTGGAGCAACCCAGATGCCGTTTCTATGTGTGGTCATTCACAGCTGATACCTCCGGCCTATAACTGCTCTACGTATGTAGGCAGGATTTGGAGAAACTATTTCTTCTCTCTTGTTCAGAAAATCTGTCACTGGAGGTAACCAAAGTCAAGATTCCATAGTGTAAACACTTACCAAATGACTCATTTTTGTTTTCTAGTGGCTAGTTCCTGCAGAATAGAAGGAATTCACAAATACTGCCTGATATCCATAAGGGTAAAACACTTTGTTCCTTTTGAGAGAGATTCCTGTTTTAGAGTTAATCAACCACGGTCAATTTAAACCATACTCTCAATTAAGAGAATAAAGTACATACAATGACTTTCTTGGAAAAACACTTGAATGTGGGTTTTTTTTTTGTCATCACCTATTTTTGGCACTTTTACATCTCTATTATTTCTCCTCCACAACTTTTCATGCATCATTAACTTTTTTTTTTTTTTTTTAGTAATTGGTTTACTCTCACCTGCAGGCCATAAAAATGTTGGTAATTTTTCAGTACTGTTTCTAACAAATACCACTGAGTAGCCCAGTACTACTCAGAGTCATGGACCAGATTTCTACACAGTTATAATTTAGCATTAAATTGGGCCCTTCCATGCTCCTGAAGAATGCCTCATAGACCTCTGACAGAATAACAAACCAGTGTATAAATTCTACTATCCTTCCCAGTTTGAAACAATTTCAGGAAGCTAAAGCCTCAGACCTACTTAAACTAGATTTTTTTGTGTGTGTGGCTTGTTGAGAGGGCGTAATGTAAAGGAAAGTTCTCCAGCAGGAGTTCTACTTTAAATAAATTGCCAAGGGTCACATGGAATGATAAAATGTGGACTAAGTGTGGAAAATGTTCCCAGGTGTGAAACAACCAACCATCCAAGCTCATAAAGAAATAAACATTCAATCTAATAACTACATGTAGCCCAAACTAAGGTCTATCAAACTTCTGGAAATCTTAACTTAAAGAGTGTAGACTCCCTTATCAAGCTGCCCATTGTTCACTCAAAATGGTACTGATAAATTCTCTACCTTATTTCTGTAAATTCTTCTACCACAATAAAGTCCACAATATTTTGGCTGATTTTCCTTTTCATTTGAGTACATTAGACAATATGGTATTTGGACTTGGGAATCATTTATGGACTCTGTATAGGGTCACTACCTGGTGAGACCCAAATATCTTTACTTCCTAGTGCTAGAACATGTACTTCTGAAATACACAACACATTTCTTATGAATCCTTCTACTCCGTTATCTGGCTCATAATCTAATACTTGTTAGAGCTTCAAAGTATGTTAACAAAACCCAATAATAAAAGAAATTAAAGAACACATTAGTCACTGAAATCTTGTTACATAAAAAGAGAATATGTCTTAGGAAAACTCTCAGGCATCTCAGAAAAGTCGTTAGGCTAGGATACTTAACAGATTTAGAGGACTACAGTTCTTCATAGAGCTCTGCAGGAACTTATAAGGTTGCTTGTTGAGAGTCAAAAGGACAGAAGTCAGAGTAAAACAGTGAAATAGATACAGTACCTTCATAAAGAAGTTGTTTCACTGGACCTTGAAAAATAATCACACAGTTCTCTGTCTTGTACATTTCTCCACGTATGTCAGTAAAAGTATGGTAGGAAACAGGATAAAGTTCAAAGCTTGGAAGGTGCACCATTATGTACAACACAATTGCTAGTCAAATTCAGATTTTAGTCCAAGGGGAAGACAGAACTCTTTTCACATTAGGCTATTCTAGACCACTGTGTTTATACAAATGAATAAATCAAGTTGAGATCTGAAGCTTTAATTTTATGAACAAGAAAAAATACTGATTAACAGAATTGTTACCTGAAAAAAGTATTTTCTAAAGATACTAAATTTTGAAGAAATTTTGGGGGATTTTTGGAGGTGGAGGGGAAAGAGAATTCTAAAGCTAATACATAAGATTATAATAGCAGTTTTCTGATTAAAGTAAGCAAATACATCACTCATTCATGTTTTTGTCTGTGACTCCTGTTGACAGAGCTTTGTTGAGAATAGCCCAAACTTTCTGAACAATCATGAACACATAACCCTACTTGTAATGGATTAGAGGCCACAAAGGATTCCTTTAACTGCATAATAGGAATGAAGTAAAGGGAAAAAAAAGTCTCACTATTTTTCCTTTTATGGGAACAATTGTGCTAGCTTAAAGGGCAAAACAAAGAGCCCACCATTTCATCATAGAACACATTGTATAAACATGTACACTTAGCAAAATTGGCAAGCGCGGGTGGGTGTTGGTAGGAACATCTTAGCCTAGCTTCATAAACAAAGCTTCAACATGTACGTACAGATATTTCAGGATCTCACACCATAGAAGGGTTCCTAAGAAATAGCTCTGGTGACTAAATTACTCATAAATGAAATATAATGCAATGTGTGCATAGAAGCTTAATTACAAACATAAGGTTATAACATTTTGGTAAAGTATAAGTTCTATTGAAGTATAGCTTCGAGTCTCTATTTTGTTAAGGTTATAATTGGACAGTTTTGGAACAAAATTAATGTGTTGGTAATTTTTTTTCTTTGATGAGTATAGCACATTGTACTCAAAATGACTTGCTTTTGCTTTTAGTTTTTGCCAAAACTGTCTGGTAGACACTGACAAGGAAAAGGAATGCTGTGTGGGCCAAATTTCTGGCACTCATTTCCCTCAGACTTAATTTAGCACAAAGTAGAATAATCTGTTTTGCTCACAATGAAGAAGAGGAAAAAAAGAAAGCAATATTTGATTTGAAGCCAAGTAATTTGTATAAAGGTAAAAGGGACTAAACGGTGTTGGGTTTTTTGGTTGTTTTTGTTAGGAGAGAACTTTGCTTTTATGTATGCAGGCAGCATGAGCTTCCTCATGTCTATTACATGTATTTAAGTAGTTAAAGGAAAGATGATAAGGACGAAATTTCATATGTTTGGAATCAGAACACATTTTTCACAGCCTCTACCTTCTAAGTAATGTGTATAACAGGTATATCACTCTACCTGGCTTGACTAACATTTATAATTGAGTATTTTCTAGTATAAACATAAAATATATTTTTATATAAAATATTCATTTTTTAATTTGCTACCAAAAATAAAACTCTTAGCCTACTAAAGATTCCAGCTACATATATTGATTTAAAGACCTAGAGGTTTAGAAGAATCCTAAGTAGTTTAGTTTGAGAGAAAATAAATAGTTTTATGTAAATGAAAGTAGCTAAAAAAGATAGATTAAGGCTAGAAAGCCTGGGTTTGAATTACTGTATCAATGAAGCCACAGTTTTTGAGATTATTACATTTTAAGTTGAACAACATATCTTATCTCATAGGATGGTTGAAAGAATTGTTTTTGACATACATAGCTACTGAACATGATTCCCAGATAATTTCAGTATCTCCAATGAGCTATACAAAAGTGCAAGAATGCATTGTTTTATAATGCATTTAAACTATAGGCAGTGCTATGAATTGAGCTCAGTTCCTTATGCTTGGTAGGTAAGTGTGGTACAACTCGAACCAGTACCCTAGGCTTTTTGCTTCTAGTTTGTTGTCACATAAAGTTTCCCACTTTTGCCTAACTGCCTGCTGGGATTACGGAATGAACTGATTCTGAGATAGAGCCCCAGTAACTTTTGCCTGCATTGGCCATTAATGACAATTCGCCTCTCCCACATCCCAAGTCCATGGGGATTGCAGAGATGTGCTATTACATCCACACACTAAATTTTTTTTGTTTTGTTTTGGTTTTTCTTGGCCAGTCCTGGGCCTTAGACTCAGGGCCTGAGCACTGTCCCTGGCTTCTTTTTTTTTTTTTTTTTTTTTCTTTGCTCAAGGCTAGCACTCTGCCACTTGAGCCACAGTGCCACTACTGGTCAATTTCTGTATATGTGGTGCAGGAGAATTGAACCCAAGGCTTCATGTATAGGACGCAAGCACTCTTGCCACTAAGCCATATCCCCAGCCCCACACACTAAACTTTTTAATTACCTACTTTTTAAAGGCATGTTGTTTGTTCATTTTGTTTGTTTGTTTTTGTTAGCCTTGAGACCTCAACTCAGGGCCTAAATGCTATCCCTGAGCTATGTTGCTCAAGGTTCATGCTCTACCATTTTGAGCCACAGTTCAACTTTCAGTTTGCTGGTAGTAAATGGGAGATAAAGAGTCTCACAGACTTTCCTGTCCCAGCTGGTCTTGAACCATGATCCTCAGTTCTCAGCCTCCCGAGTAGCTACAGAATTACTGGCATGAGCCACTGGTACTTGGTTCAAATAAGTGATTATGTACAAAAAACACATTGTTTGTGTGAAAATTATCACATATTTATCTATTCACAATATTAGTGTTCTTGTCTTACACATTTTAAAGGAAGAGGATGTTTAAAAATAATTAGATGACTTTCAAACACTAACTATAGGTATTGAGTAAGCAGCTATGTAAGGATTAACTTGAGAACTGAGTGACTAAATATAGTTAAGTTTTAGTGTTAAAAAATTATAACCCTGGTGAGGACTCCATGCTAGAGGGCTGCACCCCCACCCGTGAGACTAGTTTCTTGTAGTTTGACGTTTAAAAATATAGGGAGCCCTTGCTTCCTTCTGTACTCAGGTAGCAACGATGGTAGGGGACAATAAAAAATGATCATAGTCATACATTATAGAAATAATCATAATAGTAGTTATAGGAATGTCATGGTAACTGTACGGTTGGTTTACTTATGATTGAGTACTGGATTGTTTTAGCTGCTCTTGCTTGCTTAGTGGTAATAGGGAAACATAGTAGCAATTGTTATAATAAAGTTGGTACTAGGTCAGCCTGACTGCAAAGTTCTGCTTCTGTAAATGGCTTGCTTAACCCATTTGTGACTTGCTCTACCCCCTGCATTAACCCGCTGCTTCAGTGCTACATGACCAACTGCTGTAGAATGCACAGCTTCTACAAAACAAGTACAGAACAGTTCCTGATACCAAGGCCAGTTTCCGGAATCAAAGTGAAAATAGGTAACTGTAAGGATAGATAGCCAATCAGGAAACCGATGTTGGAATTTCCCTTGTGTGAGCCAATGGTGTTAAAGGACAGCGGTTGGCAACTGGCAGCTTTGCAGTTTGCGGTTCTTTTTGCTTTAAAAGTATCCTGTGAAATCAGGGAGAGGTCTTTCTTCAAGGAGACAGTCCTGACCAGCCAGCTAGTGATCTCCATGATTGATGCAAAATAAACTTTGTTATACTTTTGCATTGGGTCATTCTCATTCCTTTGCTCACAGAACCCAAGTGCTAGAAGCAAGTATCACACCCAGGAAAAGGGTAAGACTTTAAAAACAATATGTTTAGATAATTACCATGTAAGTATTGCTAAATGATTCTTGTTCCTAAATATCTCATTTTAGCTTTTTTTTCCAACTGGATTCTTCAAATTCTTTTAAGACGCAGCATGTACTTCCTTTTCTTAGGAAGTTCCCATGGCACAGACCAGTATGAACATAATACTGCTCTTAGTAGTATCCTTTGCAAGATATATCACTTATCACTCTGTATTGTAATTGTCTATTTACTTGTCATGTTTGATCTTGTATATTAAGACTACTCCCCCCCCCACACACACAAAGAGCTTATATTGTATTCTCTGTGGTCCCCTCTTTTCAAAAGAACCTGTTTGGAAAGCATTTGCTGTTCAATTCAAGATTGGCTACAATATTAAAAACAGAGAAAATTTCATATGATGAAATCATGGCTTATTAGGCATAGAAAACTGATGTAAGTCTTTAGAAAAGAAGCTGAACTTTATATCTGCAAATATAAAGTGCTGGACTAAGTAATTTGTATTATGCTATCTTCATTCTTAAAAGAAATCACAGCCTGATGGAAAACAGTACAGAGTACACAAATGTTTTGTTTGGAAAATAGGAAAGTATCTTTAAATAGATGGTGGTTCTTACACAGATGCTATTAAAATGGTTGGAAAGTTCTGTATCCAGCATAAAAGATACTCATGATAAATTTTCAGAGCAGTTGAGGCACTTTCTTTGGGAGATTATATAATAAGAGCAATTGCATAAAGACTCATGTTGAGAGAATCATGCAAACATTTTTTTTAAAGGAAGGCCAGTACAGCTGAGGTATAAGGAAAAAAAAGAGAAGCTAGAGATGGAGGACACTAACCAGAAGAAAGAGTTAACTTGAAAGAATTGAGAGATTTTATAGTTTCAAGGAAGATTATGTGAATTTTGGAGAGGTCAATAACATAAAGATGCGTGTTATTTACTGAATTGGGCAAAATGTGTCTCAAAATTCTTTGTCTCCCTCCCTCCCTCCCTCCCTCTCTCCTTCCCTCTTTCCCTCCCATATTTGTGTTGTGGACACAACTCCGGGTTTCTCACAGGTGATGCACATACTCTGTTAGTAGGCTGTACCCTTTGTTCCTTATTCCTTTTGGAATTCCTTAAAAAAAAAAAAAAAAAAAAAAAAAACAGCCAGAATCTGATGAATGCTTGGTATAAAAAGAATGAGAACCAAATTTCAGTATGCCATTGCCAGAGCCAGCTGGCAACAAAAGGGAATCCTGAATGAGGGGGGCGAGGATTAAAAAAAAGGAAAAATACAAGACAAGAGAAAAAAGACAAGAGACAAAGATGGGGTCAGGGAGGTCTGCAGTCCAAGATTGTAACTCAAGACTGCAGCGCCATTTATTCTTAACTTCCAGCTTATATACAGTTTAGGAACCAGGGAATGGCATAGGATTAACTAAGGTTTAAGAAAACAGGAAGACCCTGAAGTTGATAAATAACAAGAGGCAGTAAAACAAGATAAGGTTGAATGGTTTACATAAACAGACTCTTGTGGACATAATAAAACATCTCCAGATTAGTGCTGTCCTTCAAGTAAGCCCTGTCCTTGCACGTCCTTGAGATAACATAGCCAGACGTCAGGATGACTTTGCTGTTGGTTCCCTATATCGACCTTGTACGTCCTTGTACGTCCTTGAGAGCATAGCTAGAAGTCAGGATGAACTTCGCTGTTGGCTCCCTACATGCCATCACTAAACTGGGAGGTCCAGCAAAAGAAAGTTGGGAAATTAGCTAAATGGAATGGGGACACAGCTTCACAAATATTTGGTCATTGTGTATTTGATGACAGTAGAGGTATGAACATATTTATTTTCCAAAAAGAAAGTTGCCTCAGTATAATTTCCTATTGTTTTAGATGCTGTATACATTAGGGTTAATGATACAAATTAAACTGTTCATGATTATGTTTTACCTGAGCTCCAAGTTTCTTCAGGGAGAAGAGTATCTCATTTCTGCCATTACTGTAGATTGAGGGCATTTAAAATTTTTGATGTTTCTGAAATAATTATCTCAGTATCTCAATGTAGCTAGAATGAAAGCTATTTGGATTAATGGGGCATCTGCTTTATAGTTAATTCCCTGTACTGCTTTTCACATCTCCCTGGATAAAACCACATTTTTTCTTATAAGTTTGTTACTAAGTAAAGAAACATCTCTTAAAACTTAAAAAAAAGAATATGCTTTGTGTGAAATGTTTTAACAAGCATCTGAAATCCATGAGATAGTTCTAAAACAAACTATCAGAAGAGAGCAATTAGTCATAGACTAATTAATATATGGTAGCCAACGGCTGAGGCAGAGCATTGCCGTTCTGAACACTGGTGTTCAAACCCTAAAGCTTCTCTTGGGCACTTCTGCTTTAGTAGCTTAAATAAAATCCTTTTCACAAATATTTATGAATGTTCAGGTGTTCTGAGAATTTACAATACAAGATAATATTTCCTTTTCATTATTTCTCAATTGAAATCTAAAACTAATGTAAATATAAAATACCAAGAGATTAATTTTTAAAAATAAGTGATACAGGCACTTGTTTCAGTCTCTAGTATCCAAGTAGCTATTCTTGTCATTGAACAGGCATTATTAATATTGAATAGATTATATAATATATATTATGCAATATGTAGTTACATATTATTATTTAAATATTAGGTATTAATAGAAATGTGTACTGATAGTCTAGTATTAATATTTGAGTATCTACTCATAAAAAGTAGGTATCCTTTTGTTTTCTATTTAGACACAATGCAGACATCTTGATGGTATGGAAAATAAATCAGGCCTGTTGTGGTATGTGTCTGAGTATGCCTCTCTGTATAGAGTAACTGGTGATTCACAATTTTCACTAGATGCTAAAAAGACAGTATTAGCAACTGGATGGTTCTTTGGGATTTTTGTTATTGTTGTTTTGTTTTGTTTTGTTTTTGCTGACTGCAGTGAGGGCTATAGAAATGTAAACTTTTAAGGAGATTTTACACAGGGCAGACATTGCTGTGTCATAAACAATGGAAAGCACTTCATTTGCAATGGGAGAACTGAAGATCCACTGAAACACTGGACAATGAATTGTGAAGAAGTCAGAAATCAAGAAATCTGTAACTCATCCAGGTCTTTTTGTGTTGATGGTGTTGCCTGAGGAATTGGAGATGGATGGAATTGGAGACTGATTTGGAGGCTATTTTCCATTGTGTTTGATAGATGTTACAACATTTGTGAATTATACAGAAAATAGGAAAGACCTTCAGACAATTCACAGATATTCTTTGTTAATACACACACACATTTTATTCAAACTGTGTCTTTTTAGAGAAAGACTATTGATAATCCAAAAAATATGGATGTACTTCTGTTTATTAAAAAGGAAATTATTTATTGCTTTGTTAAAGGGATTGTGCTAAGATTACCTAGAGAGTTAGAGACCTTATGACATTGTTCATATATCATGGTTTCTTTTCTGACTTTGCATTCTTAGTGTTATCTCAAAGCATTTGAAAGAAAAGTCAAAGGCACTTGCATAAATTATAAGACCCCAGGGATCATATCCTGTTTCCTAATAGAACTGTGTTTAGAATGGTTATTCCTCCCCTTACCATATTGCATTGGACTAGGTTTAACTATTCCATTGTTACTGCAATTTTTCATTAATCTAAACAGATGTTTATCCAGGTCCCAGTGGCTCACAACTGTAACCCTAGCTACTCAAATGGCTGATTTCTGAGGATCGAGGTTTGAAGCCATCCAGAGCAGAAAAGTAGCCATGAGACTCTTATCTCCAATAAACCACCCCAAAACTAGAAGTGGTGCTGTGGCTCAAGTGGTAGCGCGCTACCCTCAAGCACAATGGAGCTCAGGGACAGCACCCAGGTCCTGAATTCAAGCCTCACAACTGACAACAACAAAAAAACCAATTATTCATTCCCATATTTCTAGTCCTATGTCTGATGTTTTCGACAATATTCGCATTGCTTTCCTGTTATATTGTATAATCTACAGAGGTTAATTTGCTTTCTTTGGTACTCTAGTGAAAATCAAGAATGTCTGTATTACATAGTACATATAAAATATCATAACAGTGGTTGGGAAACATTTAGATTAAATGGATAAACAATTACATTAAATATTCATAAATATATTTTTGAGTATCAGACTATATCTAGCTTGGTGTATAAAGGTAACTCAAAGCAGATATTTAAGAATCTTAGGGCAACAAATAATGAATAATTTTATATTCAACAGCAAAAACAATACAGAACACTATTTGGAAACAAATGCTATGGGGGATATTGCATATAATTTTTATTTCTATTTTATTTCTATGAGAGATTTTCTATTTATATTCACATTTCTGCCTTTACAAGAGAGTTATTTTGACAAAGATGAAATTGGCAAACTGTATAAGATCTCTTGAATAGTGGTTTTTCAGAGGAGGCATCATCTCTGATACCTCCTGACATCGTATCTGCTCAGAGAAAACAGACGCAAGTATACCAAATAGTCCCAACTACCTAAATGTCGTACTATCATGTTGGTGATAAGTTTCTTCAACTGTTAAAAACTACTACTTCATAAGGTTGTTTAAGTTAATTAACATTAAATATTTTGTACAAAAACTGACTTCACTTTGGTGGCACAACTGAAGACTAAACAATAAATCATAGCAATTTAAATGCTCTAAAATAAAGATCTATGTGAAGATTGATCAAATAACCTAACCTGATAAAGATAAGAATGTCAGGAAGCAACTTCTATGGGGTGAAGAGTTAGCCCTAAAAAGTCAACATGTGCTTTTTGTGAGGCAGAATGTATCACCTTGGCTTCGACCATAAAAAAAGAGGGCAAGACTTCATATCAGACAAGAATAAATTCTCTAGGAATACTTGAACAATGGATGACCCTAGACCAGCCCATTTCAGAAAAGTATTCAATCAAGACTTGACCTCTTACTTGAGACCACTGCAATAGGAAACTTTGTGGTAAAGATAAAAATGGAGAGATAGATAAATGCATGTAGCAGCCCATTTTGAAACTCTCTAGATAATAGACTCTCCACACCTGGTTATAGCTACATCAATTTATTTTCCTGTCTTTCCCAGCTTTGAAATGCTGTTACATAAACCAAAAGTAAAGAGAACAAAAAGATACACTATCAAAGAAAGCCAGAATAAACCACACTAAAGAAAGTGAGAGATTATATTCTTATCTTTCCCTTTTTCTATGGAAATTAGATTTATTTGCATTCTATTATGGCAAGCAATATTTTGTGGGTTATTAAATTTATAAGGTACATATTTCTGACTATTTTATTTTTCTCTAGTGCTTTAGGAATTGTTAAGAGCTAAATTCAGGTCAGAAACTCCTTTTATATGTTCACATTAACTATATGAATATTTGAAATATTGGATAGTCATTACCATAATAGGAGTGCATATATACAGAGCATACTAATAAAATTATTACCTTTGCTATTAAATATTCTCAACATGTATTTACAAACTATTAAATGGACTGAAAGCAAAATTAATCATCCATCTATTATAATTATTGATAGTATTCATTTGATTTAAAATGATTGACATTACATTTTGGTATGATAAACTTATTATATTGTGACAAAGAACTATTTTGATTATCATCAGAAATTGTCTATATGAACCCCTGTAGACAACAAATTTTGTGGATGTCAAGTACATTATGTAAAATGTCATTGTGTTTATTGATAGCTGACACTCATCTTCTTATGTACTCTATACTTTAAGTTTAATAAAATATTTATGCACAGTCTTAGTACAGACAGAATTTTTCTCTCTGATGTTTCCATGTGGGATGGGTTGAATCCATTGATGTGGAAATGTCAGCTACAAATGTTAACCATAAGGAAGATATCATCATATGGATAAGGAGCCTATTCAATCTTCCAAGTTTTCCAGTAAATGATAATCCTGATGGTAAGGCAAATGCTTCACACCAATAGTCAGAATTCAATCATCTGAATATGGTTATTAAGGGTTAATCAGTCAACTCGTGCTAGACAAGAAGAGAACTGTGAGTGGAGAACCAATGTGAGGTGAATGAATGAGAACATAGGGAACTAATTAGGCTCCTCAGGAACCTCACTCTGTGAACAGCATCTGAAATGACTCTGGGACTTTATCAAAGGGTTGGAACAAGGAAACTGCTGTTGTCAGAGGACCAGTAGTTTTGCAGTAGGAAAGCGAACGGGGAAAATACCAAACAAAATTTTCATGGTTGGGGACTTCCGGGAAGATGGTGGAGGAACACCAGAACCCTAGCTGAGCTCCCTCCAACATCGCAGTTTTCCCATCCCAGAGAAAATTTTACTCCTGGAAAGACAGCCAAAGTAAGTTATAACAGTACAGGGATTCTGGCCAGGAAGGAAAAATCGACTTTGAGGGTCTGAAAACACAGATTTGAGCTCCAAGCAGCAATCCCGCCACCACGCCAGTGCCAGCGCCATCACTGCACCCCACACTCCCCACAGCTAAAGCACTCATTGAAGACCAGGGAAATCCTCCAGATGGTGACATACAGACATGGATCACAGGCTGAGCATGGATGGGCTGAAATTGCAGAGAAAGCATAGTACCCCACTAACGATATTCTCACTTGTGCCGGCAGAGCAGCTCCTTCCCCTACCACAAGAGCAAAGCGCCATCTTTGACACTGGCAAAAGGTCAGACCAGACTGGAACTAAAGCAAGCCTGGGGAAAGTGAGGACAAAGCGGCCATCTTTGAGAAGGGCAAGAGGGACCGACCAGTGAGAGCCAGCTCTGCTCAGGAGAATGACCCCTGTACAGGCAGGGGGCTTGTCCTGGGCCTTGGCTCAGCTAAAGGTACCCTGCCCTGCCCACCGGAATTCCTAAATTAAATGCAAAAGCAGCGAGCAACATTCAGCAGCACCAAACAGCCAGAGGGGAGAACAAACAATTCCTGAGATAGATAAATGGTCTCGTCACAGAGGAAGCCCAATTCCCAGCCCAAAACGGAGCTGCATTCCATAGCCAGCTCTGCCCAGGAGGCCGCCCCACCCAGGAGGGAGGAGCCTCCCTCAGGCAAGCAACTCTCAGCCGGGTAAACCAGGCAAGAGGTGCCTGCCCTGCTGAGTCCACAACCTGTTCAAAGCCAGTAATTAAAGGCAGCGGCCCCACTGCAGACAGGAGGAGCCATAGTTCCCGAGACTGTTCACCTCCCCCAACTACAGTGGATGCCCAAGTCTGACCTGCAAGCTGTGGGAACCACAGAGACCCAGGATTTCACTAACAGGGGAAGAGCATCAGAGCAGATCCACCCCCTGCAAACTGAAAGCAAGTCAAACCAGCCAAGCAGCAAAATAGACTGCAGACCATCGCAAGGAAATCAGAGACTGTAGAAAGCCCACCCAACAAGCAAGACTCCATTTTTTTCTCAAACATTTTTTAAGCTTTCTTTTATTATTTTTTTTTCATATTTTCATTTCTGAAACGTCATTGTTTTTTTCTGTTTTACATTTATACCTGTGTGTTCTATCAAGTTTTTTGTTGTTGTTGTTTGTTTTTCTGTTTTTTTCCTTTTTGTTTTTTTTAATAATTTTTCTCTGTTTTGTGCATCTGTCTTCCAGTATTTTTTCTTTATTTTTCTCTTTGCATTCTCTTTCTTTAAAAATTACTTTCGTATGAATAACACCTCTACTCTTTACTGCTAACTCTCCATTGTCTATCATTTTAACCTTGTTATTTCTACTGATTCTACTCTCCTCCACATTTCCACATCACTGAAACTAAACCAAAATCATCACCTCCCACCCCATACATTTTAGTCTATTCTCTTTACTACCTCTAACTTACCCTCCTGACTTACTTACTTCCAGGACCTCCAGATTCCATTGACTCCTGGTTATTGGATAGAGGATATCCCTGCTTAATCCGAGTGAATCAAAGGGGTTCATAGAGAAAGCCAGTCCAAAAAGAACTTAATATAAGAACAAGAATTGCTCATAGGATGGTAACAGTAAATAAGTAACTACTGAATACAGGGCTCAGGATTGTTATATTGAAATTGTACTCTTTAGGAACACCAAATCTAATTTTATATAGAGTTATACAAGGTATCTGTATATAACTGTGAACTTCTAAGATTAACACAACAGTGCTTGGTAAGGTCTGCTTTGGGTCTTAAACGGTGCTCACAGTGCTTGTATATTGGCATTCCCAATCCAAATGGGCAGAAGAAACACAAGAAAAATGGCAAACAATGGAGTCTTATCTCCCACTCAAAACAAGCAGGAAGCAGAGCCATCAATCAAAGATATAGAAGAGAACCCTCAAAATGCTCTGCAAAGTGTACTGATAAACATGATAAATGAAAAGCTTGAATCAATACAGCAATCCTTCCATAAAGTAATAGATGATTTCATGGCCTCGACAAATAGGAAGATAAATGAACTTCAAGAGTCAAATGAAAAGATAGCTACCGGGGCTGCGGATATGGCCTAGTGGCAAGAGAGCTTGCCTCCTATACATGAGGCCCTGGGTTCGATTCCCCAGCACCACATATACAGAAAACGGCCAGAAGTGGCACTGTGGCTCAAGTGGCAGAGTGCTAGCCTTGAGCAAAAGGAAGCCAGGGACAGTGCTCAGGCCCTGAGTCCAAGGCCCAGGACTGGCAAAAAAAAAAAAAAAAAAAAAAAAAAAAAAAGAAAAGATAGCTACCCAGCTAAAAGCTTTGAGAGACAGCACTCAAAATCAAATTAATGAAGTTAATGAAGTGAAGTAGTCCATGCAGGATCTAATAGATGACATGTAAATCATCAGGAAAGACCAATCAGAAGGAAAAGACATTCGAAATCAAGTAGCTAGAAAATATAAAGGGGATCCAAATAGGAAAAGATGAAGTTAAACTTTCTCTCTTCACAGATGACATGATCCTATACCTAAAGTACCCAATAGACTCTACCCCCAAGCTACTAGAGCTAATCCAAAACTTTGGCAAAGTTGCAGGATATAAAATAAACCCTCAAAAATCAATGGACTTTGTCTATGCTAACAACCCAAAGACTGAGGCTGAAATCAGGAAAGTAACTCCTTTTGCAATACCCTCAAAAAACATAAAGTACCTAGGAATAACCTTAATCAAAGAAGTGAAAGAATTCTATGATGAGAACTTTAAAAACATGAAAAATCAAATTAAGGCAGAACTAAGGACATGGAAAAACCTCCCATGCTCCTGGATTAGGAGGATTAATATAATAAAAATGGCAATATTGCCAAAGGCTATCTACAAATTCAATGCAATACCCATTAATATCCCGACACCACTATTTAATAAATAGAGGATGCAATCTAGAAATTTATATGGAACAATAAATGACCCAGAAGAGCAAAAACTATCCTAAGCAGAAAGAACAGTGCTGGAGGAATTACAATACCCAACTTAAAGCTGTATTATAAAGCTACAGTAATAAAAAAAGCTTGGTATTGGCACCGGAATAGGCCTGAAGACCAATGGAACAGAATTGAAGACCCAGAAATGAACCCACAGAGCTACGCCTACTTAATCTTTGATAAAGGAGCTAAAACAATAGTCTGGAAGAAAGATAGCCTCTTTAACAAATGGTGCTGGCAAAACTGGTTTAATACATACAACAAACTAAAATGATCCTTATATATCACCATGCACCAAAATCAATTCCAAATGGATTAAAGATCTCGAAATCAAAACAGACACCCTGAAAACACTAATGGAAGGAGTAGGAGAAACACTTGGGCTCTTTGGCACTGGACGGAACTTCCTCAACAAAGACCCAGAAGGGCTACAAATCAAAAAAGGGTTGGACAAATGGGACTACATCAAACTGCAGAGCTTCTGCAGGGCAAAGGACATAGCTTGAAAGATAAACAGAAAGCCCACAGATTGGGAGAAGATCTTTACTGGCCATTCAGTGGACAAAGGCCTCATATCTAAAATATATGCAGAACTAAAAAAATTACCTTCCTCCAAAACAAAACCGCAAAGAACCAATAACCCCCTCATCAAGTGGGCTAAAGACTTAAAAAGAGACTTCTCTGATGAGAAAATGAGAATGGCCAAGAGACATATGAAATGTCATTGGCCATAAAATAAATGCAAATCAAAACATCATTGAGGTTCCATCTCACCCCAGTAAGAGTGTCCTATATCAAGAAAACTAACAATAACAATTGTTGGAGAGGATGTGGCCAAAAGGGAACCTTACTTCACTGTTGGTGGGAATGTAAACTGGTTCAGCCACTCTGGCAAGCGGTATGGAGATTCCTCAGAAGGCTAAACATAGAACTCCCCTATGACCCAGCAGCCCCACTTTTGAGTATCTATCCAAAAGACCACAAACAAAATCACACTAAAGTCACCAGTACAACAATGTTCATCGCAGCACAATTTGTCATAGCTAGAATCTGGAACCAACCCAGACGCCTCTCAGTAGACGAATGGATAGGAAAATGTACATATACACAATGGAATTTTATGCCTCCATCAGAAAGAATGACATTGCCCCATTTGTAAAGAAATGGAAGGACTTGGAAAAAGTTATACTAAGTGAAGTGAGCCAGACCCAAAGAAACATGGACTCTATGGTCTCCCTTAAAGGGAATAATTAGCACAGGTTTAGGCAAGTTACAGCAGAGGATCACAAGAGCCCAATCAATATCTATACTCTTATGAACACATAAGATGATGCTAAGTGAAATGAACTCCATGTTATGGAAACGACTGTTATATCACAGTTGTAACTACTTTCTATGTGCCATGTGTAACTGTTGTGGGCTCTCTCGACTTCCCCTCGCTTGGGGGGGAGGGGCTTGTCCGCCCCTTCCTGGGTGGTCCATTATCGCTCACGCAGGAGCGATGGCCACGGGTAGCCTCAGTGGTGTGTGGTCGCAGGGTGCCCCAAAGCCGCCAAGAATGACACAGACGCGTGGGTCCCTGGAGAAAACCTCTAGGGCTTCTGTTTATTCAAATGAGGAGCCGCCCAGATATACTCCAAAGGTGGGCACAAGAAAGGGGCCCCTGATTGGTCCCAAGGGGCTGTCCCTCAAGTGATGTCAAACTTCTTTCTCTTCCTGTTAAAGACAGGAAGGGGAGGGACAGGCTGAGGTCAGCTGTGGCCCCTTAAAGGTGCAGCTGACCCCAAGAACTGTAGCTTCTATTATTGATGATCTTCTTGTATCACCTTCCTGTGGTTGTACCTACACTATCTCTGTATCTTATCTGAGTATATTGGAAACCATGTATACTGGTATTAGAAGTAGGAAATTGAAAGGGAATTGCAAAATGGAGAGACACAGGGTAACAAAAGACAACTACAAAAGCAATACTTGTAAAACTGTTTGTTGTAAATCAACTGAACAACTCATGGGAGGGGAAGGGATAGGGGGAGGGGGGAGGGAGAATGAGAGACGAAGTAACAAACAGTACAAGAAATGTATCCAGTGCCTAATGTATGAAACTGTAACCTCTCTGTAATTCTGTTTGATAATAAAAACTTAAAATAAAATAAAAAAATCATGGTTGGTATTGAGTGAGCCTATGCTTACAGACTTCCCTTGAGTTACAAATAGTAAGAGAGAAAGTAGGGAAAGGGAAACTGTGGAGTTACTTGGAGGCTGTTTGTAAGAAGAAAAAGAGAGGAAGATGGGAAGGGGAAGAAGGGGTGAAGAGAAGAAAGAGGAAGAGAAAGAGGAGAATAATCAAAAAAGAAGAGGTAACAACTTCACATGGAAAAGAAATATTGAGATATATTTCTGGTAAACAAGATAAAATATTAGCTTCCATCTTTATAGATACGATCTCAAGACACATAGTAAACCCCTTTTTTCATGTTTTAATTTAAAGAAAATATTGTTAAGGTTAAGTACAGAGGGGTTACAGTTACATATGTTATGTAGTGAGGACATTTCTTATCCAACCTGTTACCCCCTCCCTCATTTTTCTCCCACCTTCCCTCCTCCCCAGTTCCCTCCATCCCCCAGAATTGTACAGTTAGATTACAACATATTGTCTTATGCTGTTGCATTGGTTTGCCTTTAACCCTTACCCCCATGACAAACAACAGGAAGGTATAGTTTTCAAATATGCAAAAATTTTCCCAGATTACCGGAGGAACAAATATTTTCCACATATGTACATTATCTACATGATTTGAAAAGAAATCTTTAGTTCTATCAAATATCCTTAGCCAGGTATGAACCATGCAAGATCAAGTATGTCTTTGGCTATGTGTGTGTGTTTATATGGTATTGGGAGCAGGGAATTAGTTAATTTTCTTGAACTGAAGAAAATAACTGAAAAAGAATCCTTAGCATAAGGAAAGATTTATTCTGATTATTGTTTCAGAGGTTTTAAGTCCACAGTACTTGGCTCCATTGACCTTGGACCCATGGTTAGTCAGAATATCACAGTGGTGGATGTGTGTGGAAGATATATATGCAATATATAATATAATACATATGTAAAATATTTTATACATATATTACATCAGTGGTTATATGTATGTACATATGGGTATATAATAAATATATGTGGGTGTAAATATGTATAAATATACTTATGTATATAAATATGCACATATGTTATACATATATGTAACATATGTGTGATACATGTAACATGTTATACGATATAAGTTATATATTTTATACCAGTGGGTATATATTTGTATATATATTAGACATATTTGGGTATATATATATGCATAAATGAAGTTAATATAATTATGACTTTCTCAATATCTCATTTCTTCTCAATGTTATTTTCAAGAAACTCCTATTTTGCTACGTTGTAGAGAATAAAACATAATTCTAGAGGTTCCAGGGAAAACTAGAGATAATAAGGAACAGAAGTAAGAACAAATTAGCTGTAAATAAAATCTTGAGGAAATAGTAGCTAACCCTTCTTTTCAGGGGTTTACAAGTTCAGTTTTGTAGAATTATTTCTCAGTAGGGAGCTTGTGATATTTTGTTACTAACCTTATTAGAACCCCTTCATGTACAATTTGCTGACTCTTGTGATCTTATGGTGCAAACACTGTCATGAACAAGGGTCTTCTCTTTCTGCATTCACTGAAATATTTCTAGAAAATCCTCTAGTGAACCCATATAAGTTTCAGGAATTTCTCAGCCAAATGCCATCTTTCTGACATATAAAAATTTCTAGGAACATAGAAAAGCATGTAATGAGGGTTTTTTTACGCTTTCTTGTAACCTTTGAAGGAAATTTTTTTTCTTCATCTGGCTTTAAATATAAAAAGAAAAAGAAGAACTCAAAAGAGATTGATTGCTCTTTACTACATATGGGCTTATCAATGAATAAATTTAGCTTAACGTAATATTAATAACTCTTTAATAAAGGAATGACATTTTGTCAACCAAAACATATCCATATCATGGTTTAAAGGCTAATATTCTTTCTAATAATTTGGCCCTTGTTATCATATATAATTAAAATGATATTCTTTTTGTAAGTATTCACTTGAATTAAAGAAGACTGTAAACTCCATGGAAATCAAGTGTGACCCCCTGGAAATTCAGCAATGTTCTATCATTTTTTTTTTCAGAGTGTTCATAGAATTAACATATTAAGAAATCAATGCTGTAATTTTATCAACTTTTTTTTTTTACTGGTAAGCTTAATTATTTTAGTATAATTACTTTACTTCTTTGTGCTAGCCCCAGTTATTTCTGAAGATAATATTTGTGAATGGATTTCATAGGATTCATTTCATTTGTTTCTGTCAACTCTAAATTATTAAAAGATAGATCATCAAAGAATTCCTTATTTAACCAACGTTGCCTTTTTAAGGGAAGGTCTAGGGATGTCTAAGGAATGGCACATGTAGCAAAGAGCTTAAAGAGGAGCCTCAATGACAAACAAGAGAACAAAAGAATCATTTATGATGTAGATAATTCTATTGGACATAGTTTAAATATCATTAAGACTTGGAAGGATAACAGTGAATCTATACACAGGTCCAGTAAGATGTTTGAATATGGAAGAATGTGAACAATATCTTTTGCTATTTTCTGTTTTCTCAGTGAAATTTAAATGGACCTGATGATTTGGGAGGAAGGATGTATAAGAAGGAGAAAAGAAATGGTGGAGAAAGTAATATCTGCAGAGCTTACATATATTAAATATAGATTATAAAATGTTTGAAATGGGAAATGCATTCTATGTTGCCATTATTAAGATTTATAATTTTTCATTAATTGCTAGAGCTGGAGCTCAATGATACAGCTCTGATTCAATCTCCAAGACCACAGAATAGTTCTTACAATTTTACAATGAAAAAGTCAATGAAGTGATTTTATTTAGTAGATTTGAAAAGAAATTTTTCCATTAAACTAAGTTTTTTAAAAAAAAACGACATAACTAAAAACACTTTTAAGTTTATACATTTTCATATAAACACTATTGTGCTTACATCTTTGAAAAATAGTGTGCTTTATTTTATTGGATTTTCAGTGGCTTATTTGAGAACATTTAAAACTAACAGTTCTTATGGGCAACATACCAAATAGCTTGCAATTTGTTGACTCATTCATAGCTAGCTGAAACATTGAATCGTTACTATTCCCAGTGGTAGAAGTTTAATCATTTGGATCATTGCTTGCTCTGGAAACAAACTGAGCAGAAATTGAAATTATCTTTCTCCTTAATCCAAAGACACATTCTCATGGGAAGTGACCTATTTTAGATCTCATGGGTAAACTGTAAGAGACTTCTTACTGAACTCTGATAAGTTGATAGTATTATCAAAATGTAATCATGTTCAATGAAATTCCCACATTTCATGTGGCCTGCAACTATTTCTTCTAAAAGAGAAAGAATAACTGTGATGTCTATCCTTTCCTACCCCATAGGTTTATTTATTCTTCTCAACAGGTAAAAGCATTTCATTCAGTATTTATTGAACATCTCCTGTGAGCACAATACTAGGAAACTGGTGATAGTAAATGAGCCAGATTATATTGTTAGCAAGCAGATGTGCAAGCATTATTTGTCACCTGTGACTAGTGGGGTGCTAGACTTAGCTGATGCCTGAAAATTCAGCAAAGCAGCTGGAATCCTTTATGTGAATTCGTGTTCCATTTTCAAGGATGTTAGTAAAACTGAGGTCCATTGGAGATTTACTTGTGAATAAAATTAGATAACATATAACCACAAAATCACTGCTTTGTTTTTCGTAATCAGTCACAATGAAGGCATCTGTAAGGTGGGAAATGTTTAGTTATTATATTCTCACATCCACCATTTTCCCTTTGAAAATGAGGTATGCCAAACAAACAAACAAAAAAAGCTAAGTATAACCTGAGATACACATAAGTCTCCATTGAAAATTATGCTGTTTTTTTTTTAATACTTATCCATGTGTTTTATAGGACCAGAATAATAGGAAGAATCCCAGAGATTTTGACAGTGTTTTAATGACTGTTTGGGTTCCTAAAATCCAGATAATGAAGCTCTCACCCCTATTGTGGAAGCATTTGAAAACAGATTCTTTGGGAGGTAATTAGGTTTAGATGAAGTTCATGAGGATCTAATATTCATGATTGGATTCATACCTGTATAATAATTAAAGACAAACAGAGTTACTTACATGTGACTGTCATCTGATGTCTTAGGATGAACCAGAATCTGGCCATGAAGGCACTTTGATTTTGAGCTTCTTAAATGTTACTTTATTTAAGAAACACAGTCTAAAGTATTTTGTTGTATTGGTTCAAACTGACTAAACTGCTTTCCCACTAGCATCAAAATACATTTTTCTACTAAAATTTTCTTATGATTCAAATAATTGAAATAACTTGCCTTACTTAGGAAATTCTAATTGTACAAAAACATTGACTTGTCATGATTGACATGATTAATCATCCCTCAAACTATAATAAACTTGTCTCATATTTTCCTATTGTGGTTTTGATTTTTAATTGTAGGATTTATGGTTTGATTGGATACATGAGGCTATACTCTTCCTTTCTTTCTCCCTTATCGTTCACTCCCTTCTTTAAATTACTTCTTCCCATTCAGGTAAATGAAGTAAAATAAAGTGCTAATATTTGTCTAAATCCATACTTCTGAATCTTATGACCCCATAATTTTCCCATAAGTCTCAAGAAATGGCCAGATTATCCAAAAACAAAATTCTGAGTAATCTTTCTAATTTATGGCCAGCCTCATGTACTACAAACTAAATGTCAGCAAATCTCCTGGGATCTTTTTTTTTTTTTTTTTTTTTGGCCATTCCTGTGCCTTGGATTCAGGGCCTGAGCACTGTCCCTGGCTTCTTTTTGCTCAAGGCTAGCACTCTGCCACTTGAGCCACAGCGCCACCTCTGGTGGTTTTCTATATACGTGGTGCCGGGGAATAGAACCCCGGGCTTCATGTACATGAGGCAAGCGCTCTTGCCACTAGGCCATATTCCCAGCCCAAGAAGTTATAGTCTTTGCTTGTTTCTTTTCTTTTTTCTGGGATCTATCTTTAAGAACCACTTCTGATCAAATGCTCCATTGATGTTGGTTTTTCAGCTACCTTTAATAAAACCCAAACTGGTTTTTTATCTTCAATCCATTCTACACGAATTAATAAAACCCTGTGTTGTAAAATCAACATTAGTCTAGACAAAGATCCCCTCTCTAAAATCGGCAATGGTGACAGTCTACTCTGGTTCCTGCCTCCTTCTCTGATCTGATTAACTACAACTGTTTTCCATGGTTGTGCTATTTTAATTTTCCTTGACTTCAGCCTGCCCCTTTCCCAAGCCAAGCATACTGTCGCCCTGGGACAACTGCACTTAATTTTACTTGAAAGGCTCCTCTCATAAATACAAGATCACTTCCATCCGTTCCTTCAGGATGCTGCTCAGATGTCACTTCATTAAGTGTGACCTTCACTTACTCCTCTAAAAAATATCACCTTTGCTACCTGTTCACACCTCCTCACTCTCTTCTATCTAGTATATTTTTCCTTTAGTTGATGTCACCATTTAAAAGAAGAAAAATTGGGCTGGGAATGTGGATTAGTGGAAGAGTGTTTGCCTGGCATGCTTAAAGCCTTGAGCAAAGAGAAGCCAGGAACAGTGATCAGGTCTGAGTCTAAGCCCAGGACTGGCAATAAATAGATGATAGATAAAAAAATAAGAATAAAATTTATTTATTTTTAAATTTTTTATCTTGTCTACCAGGTGGTAGTAGTCCCTATGAAAAGAGATATTTTATACGCTTCATTGACTACCCAGAATTTATTACATAGAATTCAGTCCACTCTTTTATTCCTTTTCAAAGATGACCCCAAGGAGCTTAATGTGTGATGACAATGGGATTTTATTCTTCATAGTGTCAAAACATTTTTTTTTTTTTTTTGGCCAGTCCTGGGGCTTGGACTCAGGAGCACTCTCCCTGGCTTCTTCTTGCTCAAAGCTAGCACTCTGCCACTTGAGCCACAGCGCCACTTCTGGCCATTTTCTGTATATATGGTGCTGAGGAATCGAACCCAGGGCCTCCATATATACGAGGCAAGCACTCTTGCCACTAGGCCATATCCCCAGCCCGTGTCAAAACATTTTAAAATTTGAAAAAATAAACTTTTGGTATCTAAAGTAAAAATCCATTGTAGCAAACAAATATATTCTACCATAACTATTTAAAAGCATGTAGGCCTAACTGTATAACCATTTGATTGATAAGGAGAAAATAATCAGAAATATTTCAGCTGTTTTGAGTAAATATAGTTTAAAAACAAATCGTTGCACTAAGCAGAGGATTTGCTAGTCAGTAGACCTGGAAAGAAATGGTTCTGGTACATTCAATTCTTCATTCATTTGGGATAGCATATGGGTTAACCTCATACATGAAAGAAAATGAACACTAAATTATGAACAGAAATAGCACCAGAATTAGAATTTGTCATAGTGCTTTATGTAATCCCTGTAAAATTTTGCTTCTAGAGTGCAAGAAAATATGCTCAGCATTGCAAAAGTATAATTACACAAGGACAGATAATATCCTACATAACCATTCTTTTCTCTTGTAATTACATTATGCAAAAATAATTTTTAAATCTATTTTTAGAGGATATGAGAACTTGGATTAAATCAGTGGCCCTGAGAAATTCATTCTCAAATCAAAGATACAAAGCAATCATAAAAGAAGAAACAGACAAACAAACACATAAAAAGTTATTGAAGAAAATCAAGTGACAGTCCAGGGAATCAGGATGATTTGGGATGAGGTAAAGTCTATCTGTAGTTTATGAAAGTTTAAATCTATTATTGATACAAATGTGTAAAATTTTATATTTTTATATAGCTAAATAAGATGTATAAACTGGTTCAGTTCCATTTGGCTTTCAATGGTGTAAATTAGTACTCCAATATTGCAAGTTAAAAATACAAAGAAAACAAAGAGATTCTTTAGAAAATTACACTATAAATAAATACAGCTTGTTTAATCTCTTTGGAGATTAAACTGCTTTAAAAACAATATTGGTGAGAAACGTTCTTCATTAATTTAATTGTTCTCTGATTTAAAGAGGTTCTAATCATACAGAAGTCTATACACAACAGTTCCTCGTATCAGAGGTGTTGTTTTGCGGTTAAATTACATTGAACCCAATTCCTAAAACAGTATATGGAAAACATCAGAAATAAACAAGACATAAAGTGAATTGTGTACTCTTCTAAATAATGTGAAAAAACCTTGCATTATCTACATCCTTCGTGGAATATAACTTATTCATGGAGTATATGATACCCTCCCATTTGATTAGTAAGCAGTAGCCCTCTTAATCAAATGATCAAATGTTATAGCAATGTCACACTTTCACTCAAGTAAAACTTATGTACTATATTATTACTAGGTTGGAATTATTCACTTCATCTTTTCACATATATTTTAGTGTCTCACATCATCAAAATAAGAATAGTAAGTATCATGCAAAATATTTTGGCATAGGAGATATTTCTTATTAGAGTGTATTATAATACATGTTGAAATGTATCTAGTTATTTTACTTGCTTTCTGTGTCTAATATAAATTAAATTTTTTATTGATGTGAAGGAATAAAGGAAACACAGTATATAAATGGCAAAGAACTAACCATAGTTTTAGACATCAACTGGGGTCTTGGAATATATTTCCCATGAGAAAGAGAGGCTGCTATGTTTTTTCACACTGGAACGTTTTGCTCCACTTAAATCTCAGATAATTTTCCACGCTTGAACTAATTTTAATAAATACTTCCATTCTCTAAACAAAAATGCAAAACATGAACTTTGATCAGGGCTTTAATGATAGTTCTTTCAACAAGATATAACAACAATATGATTTTAAGTTTTTTCTTTGTGTGATTATACTTGTGTGGTTGTCTCATACAGTAATATGTGAGAAAATAAATATGTTATTGCTGATTAACTTAGGTTTTTTTAAAAAATATTTCAGTCCTTATAATTATGATTAGTTATTTCAGATTTCAGGATTTGCCACAATTAATGCCACATTATTGTACTAATAGCACAGAAATATAAAAGACTGTAGTTAACTTTGTTCTGTTAGGGATATCTAAAAATAATTTACATAAAAGTGTACACATTGTTTTTAGATTTGAAGGATTTTTTTTAATTTCACAAGTAGTTTGTCTACTAAATATATTCCATCTAAATTCACTAGAGATTTTTATTAGCATAATTATGTACTGTGCTTTTTTGTATATTCATCTCAAAATTAAATTCTTTGTAATTAACTGAAAGAAATGTGTTTTGGTATTTACTAAAATAAAAAATAATCAGGTCTCAAAGAATAAGTACCTCATTAAAGCTAAAATATAACGATGACGAGTATTTTTTCAAGAGACTAACTTTGCTTTACAGTTTTAATTTTAATACATTTATTAAGATAGTTTTATCAAACAGTGAACAGTAATCTTTGAGATGCTGATTGCTAATCCAATACAAACTGCTTCAGACGTGGGAGTAAAATATAGTTATTAAAAAGTTACAATAAAAAGTAGTGAGGAACCAATTTGGATTGATTAGGAATTCTTTCCATAGCTGAAAAAGGCCAGTCTCCAGATTACAGAGAGAAACAAATGCAAACTTTACTGTTTATTTTAGACAGAAATAAGAAAAAATTTAAAGTAAAACTATTGCCCACAAACAAAACATTTCAGAACAGAGGAGCTAATTCTATAAAAACTACATTTTAGGTTTAATGGAGTTATTCAAATTTGTCTCTGGATACATATATGTGTTCACACACACACACACACACACACACACACACACACATTTGCTATATTGCCATCTATTTTTTCTTCTTTACTGCTGTGGGGATTAAGTATCTTATTAAAATACCCCTACCTTCTTTTAGAGCAATATATTTATCTCATGAACTAGTTCCTACCTTTCACTCTTAAGAACAGTTCTCAGTACTAAAAGTGAATCATTTTAGCCAAACAACAACACCAAAAAAAAAAAAAAAAAAAAAAAAAAACTTCAACAATATTTGCTTTTATTTCTTATACAGCCAGGATAAACTTTAACACCCAGATTTTATCTTAAGAATTATTTAAATGCTTGGCAAAGAAATCTCATTTTCTTACATTGGGTTTCAGAGAAAAAAGAATGAAAACAACAATCTGTTGACTGGCTATTGTGGAAGGCAGCCTCGGTGAGGAAATAGCAGAGCAAAGTTCATAATGCACCAATGATTTGAGATCTTAGAAACTGAAGGTCATTATTTTCTTTGCAGGATGGCTTTTTATGTTTCCTAGGCTGGTGTTTGCAGGGATGAAGGGAAGAATAATTGTCTATTTGATTCATCTCTTACGGACCAGTTTACTGTAAGAAGAGTTGTTTTGGATACTTGTAGATATTTAATTTATTTTGTATAGTTACCAAAATAATCAAATCTGAGACAGTAATGCCATTATCTGAAACTTAGGTCAGCAACACTCAACCTTTCTTTGTTTCTCAGCCTTGCATACACAATTATGGAGTAAAATTGGGTGCATTTTCTTGAACACAGTGTGAAAGAGTCCTTCTAGAGCTCCAAGTTCAGAGACTCCGGGGCAGGATACATGTTCCAAGGGCTGGGTGGCTGTTTCCATAAATGATATAACAAAACAAAAACAAAAAGAGGCATCTTCAAGGATGACCAGTCTGTACCACGCCAATGAGACAACCATTGTGTAACCTCTGTATTTGGTTGCATTCTCATAGAGAACATCTGTAGATCAAAATAATTCTCTTTATTAGGTGGACTAATCAGTAGGATACTGCAAGAAAACTATTGCTGCCTAAACTCCGTAGACACTTCAGGAGTACTTGCCATCAACCATGCATCTCTTCATTCTCATAATTTCTCATCGGGCTGGTCTGTTTGAGATTTTAATGAGTTCTTTGGTTAAATATTTCCATTACTTATAACACATGTTTTAGTGTTTGTTTAGGGTACTCTGGCATTTGCTTTAAATAACTTTGAAAGCATCGTTTAAGGACAGTCAATTTAATACGGCCACATGTAACCCAGTTGCTTTACCCAGATGCCATTATTTTCTTCCACTTTAAGACAATTTATCCTCTTGGGATAATTCTCAACTGAGGCAAAAAAAATCACCAGAAATGAAAATCCACAATTTCACTCAACTCAGTGTAACATGTCTTTCACATTGCTTCATGCTTAAGACCTAGCTGGATCTCTTTAGACCTGTTGTTCTTTACACATAATGTCAAATGCTCTCATTTATTGTTATTGGATCTCTGTTGCCATGGGTCCTAATATCATCATACATTATGATCTGCGATGTTTGGTGGCAACTTTAATGGCTTTCTGATTTGAAACTGTTAGAATTCATGGTTCTGATCTGGTCTTTTAATACCCCATTTGGACTTCATTTTCACCTTGTTAGCATTCTTATTTAAGAAAAATAACAGTTAACACTGTTATTTAAGAAAAACATACACATTAAAATTACTTAAAATGGTGACTTTTTCAAGAGCTACGGGTAGAATACAAGAGTCAGATATGGAATTATTCTGAACAAAAATGGTAAATATGCTCAAGAACAAACAAATATTATTTTAATGGAAGTTCTCAGTTCTATTGGGCATAGGAGTACATTGCCAAAAATAAAAGGGAAACTGTTTCTTAATACTAAATTTATAAATTAATTGGAAAATTGGAAAAGAGACATTTTAAGGGCCATAAATTGCAAGAGAGTGAAAATCATAGGCTTAAATCTAATCAGTACTTTATATAATTTATCATTCTGGGCTCCTTTTACCTTTGCCTGATTGTACTCATCAGTATTTAATATAGACAGTTGTTTATAATACTATTCTTGAGTTGAGTATAAGTCTGCAAGAGCAGAAAGCTTCTTCCTTCACTCATAAACACATATTCAAATAGCTCTTGAAATACCTTTGATAAATATTTGATGGTTAAGGAGTTAATAAATTAATATCATTGGTATGATACTATCAAGTTTGTCATAATTTGGTTCATTGTATTTGAATTTGCTATTCTACAGAAACTTAGATCTTCAAATAAATGTTTCATACTTTTACCAATGAAATATGAACAATATATAACTTTTAGGAAAGTAGAGATTTAAATGCTTATCTCTTCTTCTACCCTGAAAAATTATCAAATTCTATAAATTTTATTTAACATCTGAAAATCTTACTAAATTCTCCCCTGAAGTAAAATTATTGTTGTTAGCTATTGGTGTGAATGTTCATATGAGATAAGTTTGTAAAATACAGCTTATATTATAAGTTACATTTATTTTTTATCAAACATCAGTTAACATATTTTTACAATAAATAATGGATTTAATATAAATGAGGTTTTTGTTGGCAAACTCAATATTCTGGATGTGATAGGAACACGTTTAGTTGTTCTTTCATGATTATCTTCTACTTTCCTAAAAATTATTACAAAGAAATCTACCCATCTAGAATTACTGAATCTTTTGATTTATTGATTTTTGTCTTTCATTAATAAAAGTTCTTTTTTTTTCTACTTTTCCTTCAGTTTATTATCTGTCACTGCTTTTGAGTTTGATACCCTGTGTGTTTTATATGTGTTTATCTGGTTTGAAGAAAGGAAGGAGAATAACAAAATGGTGACACAAAGGACAAAGAGAGAACCAATGCAGTAGTGATACTCTCAAGACATTATGTTGGAAATAAACTTTACAACTTGTGGGTTGGAGGGCAACATGGAGAAGGGAAAGTGGGACAAAATGAGAGAGGGGATGACAATGTTGGGCAAGAAATGTACTCATTACCTTGCTTTGTATAACTGTAATTCCACAGTATATCTCCTTTACAATAAAATAAAATATAATTAAAATAATTTAAAAATGATATTATGTTCAGTGGCTCAAGAAAAGATACAAATTATTGACAAGTTAATAACCATTTGTAATATTTTTGTATCTGAATACAATCAAGGGAAAGTAAAAATTTTGCAATAATTATTTTCAAATAATATGCTATATGATGTCCATTGTCTTTCCTTACTTGTATACTATTATTCTTTCTAAAAAGATACAAAAAAAGCATTTGGGAAGAAAAAGTCCAACATCCATACCTTGCTTTAGATATAATTTTTTATTGCTGTAATCAAATGTGTTACAATAAAATCCTATGTTTTTGACATAGAGCAGATGACATTTAACTACCTAAATATATCTTAGTAGTATTGATTTTATTATAAAACTGTAAATGGAAATGTCATTAAGAATTTGACAGGGTATTCAGTATTGCCCCTTCTACTTCTAAGTGAATAAGAGCACAATTTCTTCACCTCCTTCTCATTCTGTCAGGTTATTTCTGCAGTGGAGGGGAATATAGAGCTGGAGAGTGAAGATGAAAAGAGGAGTTAGATAATATACATTGCAGATAAGACAGTACTTTGGGAATTTAGCAAGAGGGCACTGGACACTCATGTATCATGAGAAGTAGTTGAGCTGGTGAGTGTGTAATGGCAATATTTTGAATTCACAATGTACATGAGCTTGCTTTCTGTGAATTATATTTGTGGTATGCTGATCTTGATGAGTTTATGGCTTCCACAGGGCAATAAAAAGAATTGAAACTCAAACCAAAAAACATTCTCTACTTTAAGAAATACAGTGCTACAGAGAATCTTTAAGTCAAAAGTAAATGGAGAAGATGATATAAAAACTAAGCACTAGATCCTATTTCTTTGAAGCACGGTATATGATCAAGAATTTTGCTTACCTGTGGGTGTTGGAATGTGGACTAGTGGTAGAATGCTTGCCTTGCATACAATGAAGCCCTGAGTTCAATTCCTCATCACCACATATACAGAATCAGCCAGAAATGGCGCTGTGGCTCAAGTGGTAGAGTGCTAGCCTTGAGCAAAAAGAAGCCACAGACTTTGCTAAGGCACTGAGTTCAAGCCCCAGGACTGGTAATGAATTGTGCTTACCAGGGAGTTACAATATTTACATGAAAATCAAGGTCTTGAGCATCTGTATATATTTGAATAACTTACTTTGCCAAATTAATCCTAGTAGTTCTTGCTTAGAAAAGCTGAGATCATTTCAAAGGATAGGTCTTCTTGATTTCCTAATTAATCTATTTTGCTTTGTTATTTTGTGTCATTTTCCTGTATTATTCCTGTTGAAAAATTCAAATAGTAAACTAAAATATAGTAACATTATGGTTAATTATTACAACTTGGTCACTTACAAATGTTTAACATTTGTTCTGTCTTCAATGCATTAAATTAAATTGAAACTTTTAGTAATATTTTTAATGTAAGAAAAGTAAATTTCTGCTAAGAAAAATATAAAGTATTTTTGGTGATAAGCAACTATCTTCAAACAATAACTTGGAATGTGATATCTGAGTTATTCTGAAATAGAAATGCATGAGTTTGTTAGCAAATGCATTGGTCCTTCCAATTTTTGTAGATTTTCCTATGGTGATAAATATCATGAGCTACAGTTTCAAATCATTCTGAGCAAAATGTTGCAAACTACTTTAAAAATAAAACTTAGTCACAGTCATTTAGCAAAATTAAATTCTTTCAGAAATATTCCCTCTAATTTGCACTCGTAATTCATCATACAAGAGATTTGTTGCCTTAGAACTTTTGTCTTAAGACCTAACTATAACAATTGCAAAACAGATTCATAGTTCAACAGCTGTTATATCTGCAATTTCTTTATTGTGCTGGCCTTTAATATTTAAATTTAAGAGTAATTATTTTGATAGTAAATAGAAAAAGTAGTTCTTTTATGATCTTACATACCACATGATATATCACAAGTTAAAACACAGAATTATTTCATTAGAATCTGGGTACTTTCAGTTTTGTAAAACAATTTTCAAGTGAAACAAATGGAACCAAAAAAGATCTCTGGTTTCCATGGCCTACACAAAAATAATAACTTAATAGCCAGCCAATGGTGCTGCTGAGACACTAGCTGCAATGACTTCATCCTAGCCTACAACTTCTTAGCAAAGAGCGTTATCAACTTTCTTTCAACTTATTTACCTATGGTTCAAGGTCTGAGATGGAAAGAAATGGTGAATCTTAAAGGAAAACTATTATTTGATGATGAAGGAACCTTTCTTCATATCATACACACACACACACATACACACACACACACACATACACACACACACACACACACACACACATCTTTTAAGACAGCATCATGAAAATTCAACTGACCCTAATAGGGGCAGATAATCTTTAAGCAATAATCTTAATATAATATGGTTACCAAAATATTTTGTTTTAGGAGAATGAAGATGTATTTCATTGTTCTTCCTATTTTAACATTAAATAGTGCCATTGAACTCCATATGAATTGGAGCCATGAGCATAAGGATTGGTAAAGCAAGCAGAGAAAAATCATGGAAAGAAACCAGGGTAGATAACATTGATCTAATCTAACCGAAGGAATTCAGAACCAACTCAAGTTTCAGATGTAAAATATTTTAAAATTAGTAAAGATAGTCCTTAATTCTAAAACCATTTCTATTGAACACCTTGTCTGTTCGATAATTTGGCAATGTAAGTATTTTAGAAAACTTATAGTACAATAGATAGATAAACCACAAAATTAAATACAGTATGGTCTAGGTGTATGAATCTGGATACTGCCATTAAGTTGGAACTACATTGTGTTTATATCAACTAGTAGATTTGGATAAAAGTCCTAGGAAATTTAAGAGAGATAAGGAAGGGTCTGTGCAGATGCTCTTTGATGTGCAATAGGTCACATTCCTATAAACTCATTGTAAATGGAAAATATACTTAAACAAGACATTTAATTACCTAATATATGGAACAGAGTATCTTGGTTACCCAGGAAATTGTAAAGTAAGACTTGTTTATCAACTGCTTAATTGTCACAGGAGCATGTTAACTTATAACTGTGGTTCAGGAAAAGATCAAAATTCAAATTATAGTTTCTATTGAATTCATATTGTACCATCATAAATCTGACATAGTGAAAGTGGACCATCATAATGTGGGTACTGTCTATATAAATCAAGAATTTATTGGGCTTAGGAATCTAGTACACCAGAATTCAATTCTAAGCCAACCACTAAGGTGCAATGTTATGGTGGTAGAAAGCATTACACACCTGCCTGCCTAAATTAATATTTCCATTCTATTATTTCTTATCCCACTTAGCCTTCCTGCACTTCAATTCTCTTATTTAGAAAATGAGGCAAGTCATAACAGTAAAAGAACGAACACCATGGTGATCGAAGGAGGTAAGATATGCAAAGTATGTGGAACTATGTCAGTTAAATGTAATATCACTACTACTATTACTACTACTACTACTACTACTAATAACAATAACAGCGATTTTCATTGATATCATACTCTTTATTTTAACCTGAGGGAAGGTCATGTTATCATTCCATAATAAACAAATGATTTTCTTAAATGTTTCCTTAACAGTATTTTGTTCCTGTTAGCTACTTCTGTGTAAATCTTCTCTTTTAAATAATCGAATCTCTTTTCCTTCTACATATTCAGTATTATGGTTACCATGTTAGCTCATTCATTCAGAGTAATATCAGCTGTGGTCTTGATAGGGAATGACTTCTGAGACAGCTACATACAAGACTGAAAGTTAATGTCAAATCTTTATTTAGTTTGTGTTACCTAAGAAATTATTTTTAAATTTAAATTTTATTTATTATTATCCTTAGGTGTTTATAAAAGGAGTTTCCATTTAACAAAGCAGTTTAAGAATATAATATACCTTGATCACTGTCACCTCTTTCAATATTCTCACCCATCCTTCCCCTACCCACCTCTTAAGTCACTCTTAATATTTGAGATCAACCTGATTCAACTTTATTTCACTTAATACATTTGTATACACTTTCATACCACCCAATGCATTTAATGGGTTTTAAAGTTAAATCTTGCTTTCCCATCTAAGGGAAAACTTAGGTCATTTGTCTCTCTGAACCTGACTTTGGAAAGGAGGACTAAAATTCCACAGTTTATATCTACCACATTTTCTTGATCTTTTCATCCATTGAGGGACATCTGGGCTGATTCTATACCTTGGCTATAGTAAATGTTAAACAGGGGAATTGTTGGCAACCTTACTGTATTCTGGTCTGTTAACTTTTGGGTAAATTCCCGGATATGGAATTGCTGGATTATAGAGCAGTTCTATGTATAATTTTTTTAGTACTTTGATGATTATTTGGAGCATCTAAATGACTATATTTAAGTTCCTCATGTCACGTGCACAGGGCAGACAAGTGGGTACAAAAGGCCAACTCGAGATTAAGAGTTCTTACAATTAGACTGATGGAATCTGTGGCTTTTCTTATATGCCTTCATCCGGTATACCAAAGCCTCTCTTTTTCTACATTTTACTGGACATTGAATTACAAAGGGCCAGCCTACATACTGATATGAACTGGAACAGCTCTAAAGTAAGAGTAGAAAATAATTTTAAAACCATCTTTAATGTACTTTATCTGAAAAGAATCTACCATATTATCCATCCTCCTCCTCCTCCTCATTATCATCATCTCTATTTGTTATCATTTTGTAATATCTCTCTAATATAGCCAACATTGTTTTCAATTTTTCTGGTAACAGAAGGACAAAGATAAAAGCAATGTGGATTTATCAATTAAATATCCCAGAACAAATTTTGTCCTAGAAATATTGATATTAGAGTTACTCTAACATAACAGCTAGTAACAAAGAAAATTTAAATATAAATATACATTTAGCATCACATTGTTTAAAAAACATTCCTTTTCAAATTTTTCTTTTGATCTTAGAGCAATAATAAAATTGACCATACATTTAAGTATTAGAAATAAATAAATTTAAATAATTTTTAAATTGGTACTCTTGAACTAATTCTTTTGTATAATTTTGTATTTGGATATGTATAGTTTTATGTTCACATTTTTGAAGTAATGACTCAAATTTGAAACATGATTAAGATGAGTTAAATTTCTACTTTTTAAAATTATTCCAAGTTCCATATTTGACACATAACATTTGTACATATTGATAAGGTATGACATAATTGATTTAGGTATACATTGGGAAGTGATCAAATCAGTTTGGTTAATATAGCCATCAATTTAAACTTTTACCATATTTGATTATGAACATAAAAAATATGTTTCTTGGACTGAGAGTGTGGCCTAGTGGTAGAGTGCTTGCCTAGCATGCATGAAGCCATGGGTTCGATTCCTTGGTACCACATACACAGAAAAAGCTGGAAGTGGTGCTATGGCTCAAGTGGTAGAGTGCTAGCCTTGATGAAAAAAAAATGTTTCTTCAAGCTAGGCACTTATGGCTTCTGCCTTTAATTGTAGCTGTTTAGGAGACTGAGATCTGAGTGAGGATCAAAGTTTGATGCTATCTCAATCAAAATCATATTCTTCCCTATTTCTGATAATATTCTGCTTTCTTTTCAAGATCAAAAGATCAAATCTTTAGATTTATGAAATCATATGTTGTTTCCATTACTGACCTGACTAAAATTAGTTACCATAATTTCCTTTAGGTCTATCCCTGTGGCCACAAATAACAAGATGTCTTGTATTTGTAAATACATTTATAACAAATAGTACAAGTAATGTATCCAATGCCTAACTTATGAAACTGTAACCTCTCTGTACATCAGTTTGATAATAAAAATTTGAAAAAAATAAATAAATAAATTTATAATGTATTTGAAAATACATCATGTTTTCCTTATCCATTAATCTGTTGGTGGGCATTTTAGTAAATCTTCTATCCTGACTATTTGTGAGCAATGATGCTATAATCGACTGCAAACTAAAATATTTTAGTGCAGCAAAGGAAGCAACCAGCAATAGAAAGGGGAAAAAATACAGAATGCAAGACATCTAGCAAGAGGATAATATAAAGATTACTAGCAAGAAACACAGTAAAAAATAGCCCAGAGATATATTTACAAATATTTGATATTCTTAATCATTTTGGAACTGGAAAACAAAACTACCAGATCTTTCCTTACCCTGGTAAGAATGACTGCCCTGCAAAACACAACAGAATAAGAAATTCTGGTGTGAGAGAGGAGGGAGAAAATTGCTTACGCACCATTGCTTGGGAAGATACATTAATGCAGTCATTATGGAGAATAGCTCAGAGATTTCTGAAAAGACCTAAAAACATCTACCATATGATCACCACCACAGGATCCTCAAAGGAACTGCAAAACA
Source organism: Perognathus longimembris pacificus (assembly GCF_023159225.1). Classification (NCBI taxonomy): domain Eukaryota; kingdom Metazoa; phylum Chordata; class Mammalia; order Rodentia; family Heteromyidae; genus Perognathus; species Perognathus longimembris. The sequence continues at coordinate 39,620,216 of NC_063176.1, forward strand.
ACATGTCAAAAACAGAATAACTTTCAAAAACTAAATAACAACTAATTTTATGTATTCATTCCAATAGCAAACTTTCCTGTGGGTGAAATTTAAGCACCATGTACCAACTTACAAAATTGCTATTGTCAAATACTGTAGATATCCCCCTTAAATTCTAACTTTATAGCATATATAGTGACTGTAGCATAATTATATGCAAAATAGGGAATATCCTCATTGTAAATTCGTATCCCAGTGGAATAATTGGCAGAATACTACCAAATTGTAAGTAAAGACAATGCTTAATTATGAAAGTAGATTCAATAGATGTATCTCTCTCTCCCTCAAAAGCTGGATTTTAGAGGGCCATTGACAATGAACAGTTAGGAGAGTTATCTTTCCCTTAAAAGCAAGGCCTCTGTTCTTGCATACTAATTAAATCACGACTGTTTCTCTTAAAAGTACAGATATACTGCTTGCCCTAAGGACACATTTTATTATCACGAGGAATATGAAGTGTTATTCTGCTTCAGGAAATAAAAGCAATTTAATTTGATTCTCTCTAGAAGCTAGAGTATCAGCATAGCTTGTCAATTGTAACATCTGTGACTATTATATTTTAGTAAACTATCTGATGCTGCCATTAATATAGGTGACAGTTTTGTATAGTGAACATATGGCAGAGGTGATATGACTACTTTTCCTCCGTTCTCATAGCTGGGAAAAAAACCTCTTACAGTGAGTGTGATACAGGATTTTCATTCAGTATATGTTGGTTTAAACCCGACAGGGTTAGAAAGTGGCCAAAAGTAAAGCAGAGGAAGTATTCTACAAACTAGTAGGCAGACTACTCAGAATTAAAATTTTATATTTAAAAGTCCTTCTGAGATGGAAAAATTAAAAATTCTGCTATGACCTCCTGAGCTTTCTAGATCAGTTTCACAGTCCGTGTAGGCTTTGACCAATCATGGCCTGTTTTCTGATGGTGTTAATGGGAATTCATTTCTTCTAATTAAACACAGATGTAGATCCCAAATTTAAGAAAAAAGAGAAAAGCTGTATTCCCTTGCCAAACTCATCATTTCTCTCTCTTTTTTTTTTACACACTGCAGGGTCGTTGACAGTACCCAGGAGCCTAACACAGATGCACATTAATTACCCATTCTCTAATTACTAGGGTACCAATACAACTGCTCAAACATTCATTACGCATTCTTCGCAACTTCACAATGCCCTAGAGACATGTATATGAAACAAACCACTTGGCAACATTAATTGAACCCTATTAACTCATAAAAATTATGAAAAATACAGCTATTAATAAAAAATCTCCATCATTTAGTTCACTAAACTTACAATGTATAACTGATCATTTTCTTTGAGTTATCTTTTTGATATTGGACAATGCACCTGCTCACAGATTGTTCATTATAAAGAATATATCAAATGGATTAGACCAGAATCCTAATGTTGAACTTGTCCAGACTATTCTTCCCATTGTATAAGGTATGCATAGAGTTACTTAGGTGTAGAAGCAAATCCAAACAGGATCATTCAACAAGAAGTTATTTTTTTAATTGAGAAATAATTGTAGACTAGTTAAAAACCTGGATTTATAATTTGCTTACTTAGAACACTTTAACATTTTTTTTTTGGAAATGTTTTGTCACTTTGATATTTTACATTGCAAAACATTTTTGTTTTTGATACAGTATTGCCTTTTTGTACATAGTGACAGATTGGGAGATTTATCATTGCTAGACTTAATCCAAATGCCATATCATGGGTTCGCACTGACAAAAGTTGGCTGATAAAGCTGTTTTTCAGTTTATCTTCTCCTAGGCCATATCTGTATCTCACCTTTAATCTCATGAATCTGTTTACCATTCTGCATACATGGAACTGCTGTCCATTCTCCATACAGATGTCCATGTTGACTTCTAAAGTGCTCTATCTCCCTTCTTTCTGTACATGTCTGCAATGGTTATACATCTATCACTTTCTTAAATTTGTCAGTTTGACTTCCGAAATTATACTTACTAAAGACATTGCTTGAAAGAACATTATTAATATCCGTTCGATTAGTTACTCAGTGTATATTTAGATGAGCCAAAACAAGTAAGATAAAGTATGAAATACACCCGTGTGTGAAGGCAAAAGAAGCAAACAATAATGTTCATCAAGTACTAAGTACAAAGGAGAAAGGGGCTGCACAGAAATGAAGGACATTGGTATCCTAGCCTCCAGAAGCTAATTTGTTTATTAATTCACACTTGATTCCTAGCTTATTTACTTAGATTTTTCTACACTATTCAATATTGTATACATTTGGATCTCTTTCTACTGTCGTGTTTTCATGTTGAAAACCTTTATTGAAATATTTATTGGAAATGAAATAGTTCCTGAAGATGTAAGAAATCTTGAGTCTTGAGTTACAATTGCATAAATGAGAAATGAGTACATTTCGTTAAAAATACTATTATGCTCTCCCTCATTTTCTCCTGCTTACCACTCCCCCAGATTGTAAAGTAAATTTCAAGCATACTGTCTAATGTATGTCATTGTTGTCTTCAGGCCTGTTCCAGTGCCAATACCAAGCTGTTTTTATTACTATAGCTTTATAATACAGCTTGAAGTTGGGTATTGTAATTCCTCCAGCACTGTTCTTTCTGCTTAGGATTGTTTTTGCTATTCTAGGTCTTTTATTGTTCCATATGAATTTCTGGATTGCTTCCTCTATTTCATCAAAAAATGGTGTTGGGATATTAATGGGTATTGCATTGAATTTGTAGACAGCCTTTGGCAATATTGCCATTTTGATTATATTAATCCTCCCAATCCAGGAGCATGGGAGGTTTTTCCATTTCCTTAATTCTGACGTAATTTCATTTTTCAAGCTTTTAAAGTTCGCCTCAAAGAGGTTTTTCACTTCTTTGGTTAAGGTTATTCCTAGGTACTTTATGTTTTGGGGGGCTATTGCAAAAGGACTTGCTTTCCTGATTTCAGCCTTGGTCTTCAGGTCGTTAGCATAGAGAAAGGCCGTTGATTTTTGAGGGTTTATTTTATATCCTGCAACTTTGCCAAAGTTTTGGATCAGCTCTAGTAGCTTGGGGGTAGAGCCTATGGGATTCTTTAGATATAGGATCATGTCATCTGCGAAGAGAGAAAGTTTAACTTCATCTTTTCCTATTTGGATCCCCTTTATATTTTCTTCTTGCCTGATTGCTCTGGCTAGGAATTCTAGTACTATGTTGAAGAGCAGGGGAGAGAGACTTGTTCCTGATTTTAAAGGGAATGGCTTTAGTTTTTCACCATTTAGAGTTATGCTTGTTGTTGGTTTGTCATAAACTGCCTAGATTATATTCAGGAATGTTCCCTGGAATCCCAGTTTTTCCACTTTTAGCATAAATGGGTGCTGGATTTTATCGAACGCTTTTTTCGCATCCAGAGATAAACCCATGTGGTTCTTTACCTTTCTCCGGTTGATGTGGTGAATTACATTAATTGACTTGCGTATATTAAACCAACTTTGCATCCCTGGGATGAATCCAGTTTGATCGTGGTGTATGATTTTTTTGATGACCTGTTGAAGTCGATTGGCCAGAATTTTGTTGAGAATTTTTGCGTCTATGTTCATCAGGGAGATCAGTCTGTAGTCCTCTTTCCGTGATGAGTCTCTGCCTTTCACTTTTAGAAGATGTTTACTTTTGCTGGATAGATGTGTCTCTTGGAGGCAGCAGAAAGATGGATCTTGAATTTTGATCCAACTTATGAGCCTATGTCGTTTGATTGGAGAATTAAGTCCATTAATGTTGAGAGTTAAGATTGTGAATTGAACATTTGTTCCTTTCATTATCACTATCTTGTTTAAAGCTGTGTCTTCCCATTTCTTGATCTGATGTTTACTATTTAGGGTTCATTTCTCTGTCTGTATTGGGATCTTGATTATTTTCCCTGTATAGTACATCTTTGAGGATTTTCTGTAAAGCTGGTTTGGTGGAGATATATTGTTTCAGTTTTTCCTTACTGTGGAAGACTTTTATTTGACCTTCTGGTATGAATGAGAGTTTGGCTGGGTACAGAATTCTTAGTTGGTAGTTATTTTTATTTAGTGTTTGGTATACTTCATTCCAGGCTCTCCTTGCTTTCATGGTCTCTGCTGAGAAGTCTGGGTTAATTCTGATTGCTTTTCCTTTATATGTGATTGTTTTCTTCTCCCTAACAGCTTTAAGGATTCTTTCCTTGTACTCTACTGATCCTGTTTTGATCACAATGTGTTGGTGGGATGTCCTATTCTGGTCTTATCGGTTTGGGGTTCTAAATGCTTTTTGTATCTGTATAGACCTTTCCTTCTTGATATTTGGGAAGTTCTCAGCTAATATTCTGTTAAATAGGTTGCCTATCCCATTAACCTCTTTCTCCAAGTTTTCCTCAATACCTATTATCCTTTAATTGGGCTTCCTGATCGTGTCTTGAATCTCCTGTAGCGATCTGATTTGTCGATTGGACTGGATTTGTATTGATTTTTGATCTTTCTCCATAGAATCTAAGGAATCTTCAGCTCCCGAAATTCGATTCTCTGCTTCAGTTAGTCGGGACTGTAGGCTAGCTACTTGATTTTGAATCTCTTTTCCTTCTGACTGGTCTTTCCTGATGATTTCTATGTAATTTCTTAGGTCTTGTATGGACTTCTTTACTTCATTAACTTCATTACTTTGGTTTTGAGTGTTGTCTCTCAAATCTTTAAGCTGGTTAGCTATCTTTTCATTTGACTCTTGAAGTTCATTTATCTTTCTATTTGTGGATGCCATGAAATTCTCCATTAATTTTTGCTTTGCCTTCTCACGCTCTAGAATAATTGGCCGAAGAGATTCAAACTTTTCATTTATCATGTTTATCAGTAGAATTTGTAGAGCATTTTGGGGGTTCTCTTCTATTCTTGTTTTTATATTAAGTTCTTTTAGGACTGGCTTTCCCTATGAACCCCTTTGATTCACTCAGATTAAGCTGGGATATCCTCTATCCAATAACCAGGAGTCAATGGAAACTGGAGGTCCAGGCAGTAAGTCAGGAGGGTAAGTTGGAGGTAGTAAAGAGAATAGAGTAAAATGTATGGGGGGGGGGTGATTTTGGTTTAGTTTCAGTGATGTGGAAATGTGAAGAGTAGAATCAGTAGAAAGAACAAGGTTAAAATGATAGAAAATGGAGAGTCAGCAAAAAAGAGTGGAGGTGTTATTCATAGGAAAGTAATTTTTAGAGAAAGAGAATGCAAAGAGAGAAATATAGTAAAAATAGTGGAAGACAGATGCACAAAACAGAGAAAAATTATTTAAAAAAGAAAAAAATAAAAAGGATAAAAAACAGAAAAGGAGCAACTCAAACAAAAAAGGAAAAAAACTTGATAAAACAAACAGGTAAAAATGGGAAAAAAAAAACAAAAAAAAAACGACGTTTCAGAAGTGAAAAGAATTTTTTTTTTAAAGTTTAAAAAATGTTTGAAAAGAAAAGAAATGGAGTCCTCCTTGTTTGGGTGGTCTTTCCCCAGTCTGGTTTCCTTGGGATGGTCTGCAGTCTATTTTCCTGATTAACTGGGTTTGGTTTGATTTCAGTTTGCAGGGGGTGGATCTGTACTGACCCTTCTCCCCTGTTGGTGCAATCCTGGGTCTCTGTGGTTTGCACAACTTTCAGGTAGGCCTTGGGTGTCCTCTGTGGATGGGGACATGAGCAGTCTCAGGAACCGTGGCTCCTCTGTCTGCTGTGGGGCCGCTGCCTTTAACACCTTGCTTTGAATAGGCTGTTGACTCAGCAGGACGGGGTGCCTCTGGCCTGTTTTACCCGGCTGAGAGTTGCTTGCCTGAGGGAGGCTCCTCCCTCCTGGGCGTGGCGGCCTCCTTAGCGGAGGTGGCTATGGAATGCAGCTCTGTCGGGCTAGGAATTGGGCTTCCTCTGTGACAGGACCGTTTATCTGTCTCAGGAACTGTTTGTTCCCCCATCCGGTGTTTCCGTGCCGCTGGGAGGTACTCCCCACTTTTGCTTTAAATTTAGAAATTCCAGGGGGCAGGGTGGGGCGCCTCTGGCTAAGCCAAGGCCCATGACCTGACTCCTGCCTGGGCAGGGGGAGTTCATCTGGGCTGAGCTGGCTGTCACTGGTTGGTCCCTCTTGCCCTTTTCAAAGATGGCTCCTTTGACCTCGCTTTCCCCAGGCCTGCTTTAGTTCCAATCTGGTCTGACCCTGTGCCAGTGGCAAAGATGGTGCTTTGCTCTGGTGGTGGGGGAAGGGCTGCCTTCCAGAAGCTGCTCTGTGGGCTTGAGTGAGAATATCTTTTGTGGGGTACTCACGCTTTCTCTGCAATTTTAGGTTGTCCGTGCTCAGCCACCATCTGGAGGATTTCTCCCTGGTCTACGCTCTGTGCTTTAGCTGCACGGAGTGTGGGTTGCTGTGCCTGGTGCTGTGCAGGCACCGGCACTGGCGCAGTGGTGGGACGCCCCCTGGAGCTCAAATCTGTGTTTTCAGATGAGCAAAGTCGATTTTTCCTTCCTGGCCATAATCCCTGTACTGTTAGAACTTACTCTGGCTGTCTTTCTAGGAGTAAAAGTTTCTATGGTGTGAGAAAACTGCGATGTTGGAGGGAGCTCAGCTAGGGCTCTGCAGCTCCTCCACTGTTTTCCCGGAAGTCTCCCAACTGTAATTTTTGTATTTTATCACTGATTGTGTTTACTTGTAGATTTATGGGCATATTCTAATTATTACAAATGAGGGCGACCATTCAACCTATATTTTTTTGTGTCTGGATTATTCCACTTACTGGAAATTTTTCCAACAATTTCCATTTCCTTACTAACTGGACATTATAATTACTCATGGAACAATAGAATTCCAGTGTGTATATGAACCACATGTTCTTGATCCATTTGTCCAGACGGTAATCTGGATTGATTCCATAACTTGACTATGGTAAACAATGCTTCAATGTACATGGTTGCCCTGGTGGCTTTAGTGTTTTCTGGTTTGCGGTCATTTGGATAAATGTCCAGGAGTAGGACTGCTGGGTCATAGAGAAACTCTATTTTCAGTCTTAGGGAACTTTCATACTGCTTTCCAGAATGACTGAATATGATGTTTACCTTCTCACAAACAGAGTAATAGAGTTCCTTTTTGGCTACAGCCACACTAACTTCTATTATTGTTAGTTTTGTGGAAAATGGCCATTTTAACTAGGTTGAGGTGGAATCCTAATGTTGTTTTTATCTCCATTTCTTTTATGGTCAGAGAGGTTGAACATTTCTACAGGTGTCCATGGGCCATTCTTAGTTTTTCAGAGAAGTTTCTCATGAAGTGTTTAACTGGATTTTTTTGTGGATTTCTTTCTAGAGGGTTTCATTTTTGACCTCTAAGTATAATTTAATATGAGTTTCTTGTCTGATGCATACCTAGTGAAGATCTCCCATTTTATTTGGTTTCTATTTATCTTGCTAGCTATGTCCCTCAGTGGATTAATAGATTGAGAAAATATGGTTCATATTTACAATGGAATTCTATGCTATAAAAACACATCTAAAATTATATGAGTGCTTGTCATGTATATGTATATATGTATGTATGTGTATATATATTTCTTTTATTTTTTGGTTGTTGTGCTTGAACTCAGGGCCTGGACACTGTTTTTTTTTTTTTTTTTTTTTTTTTTTTTTGCTTAAAGGTGACCCTACCACATTAAGACATAGCCCTACTTCCATGATTTTTTTCTGGCTGTTAATTGGAGTTAGAGTCTCCAGAACTTTATTGCTCTGGCTAGTTTGAAACCTCAGTCTTCAAATCACAACCCCCTGAGGAGTTAGGATTACAGGTGTGAGCCACCAATGCCCAGCTTACTTTTAGTTATTTTTACAAGATGTATAAAGGGAAAAATTTATGTGAGGTTACAAGTAAAACAATTCACCCCTTCCTTAACTTTCTTCCATTCCCCCATTCCTAACCACAAGTTACATAGTTCATTTTTAACATAGTGTACTGAATCCAATTATTGCATTTACTCACCCTTCTTTCCTCCATTCCTCTGACCACTTTGTCTAACTACCAAAAGGAAAAAAAAAGAAACAAAACATCATCAACAACATAAGATATAAATATGAATTCCATTTCTTGGAATTCATTTTGAGAAATACTACTTCAAATACTCAGAAAAGTTACACATTTTGTTCTCCCCTTAACATATCCTTGTGTTTAACTACATAAAGTCCTGTATAATTCATTATATTTGTTGTCTTTTACAACTAGCTTTCACATATGACAGTAAACACATGCAATTTGTCTGAGCTTGGCTCACTAAACTTACCATGATTTGTTGTAGATCCATCCATTTTCCTGCAAATAATATATTATTTTTTCTGATGGATGAATACAATTCCATTGTGTATATGAACATTTGCAATTACTGTGAAGCATGGTTTGGAGATTCCTCAAAAATTTAACATACTCCAGGATCCAGCCATACCACTCTTGACCAAGTCATTATACAATAAAGACACTTGAACATCCATGATCCTGGCTGCTAGATTCACAACAGCTGAGAGATATAAACAGCCTGGGGGCCCTACAATAGATGAGTGGATCAAGAAAATGTGGTACATATATCACCAAATTTTTTATGTATAAGATCTGAAGACATTTCCATTCTCAGAGACTTTTATGACAGGTTTCATAAAAATCACTTTATTTACAACATCCATCAGAATTTCCAAATTTATATTTTTATATTACTAGATTTCAGAAGGTTAAAGAAGAGTGGTTATTCTTGATACAATGAAGTATACAATGACACTATTTTTTTTTCTCCTTGGAAGATTCCTTCCTACTCTTTCCCAGGGCCATATCCCTATAGCAGGTTTTAATCATTTTCCTCCCTGAAGGCACTTTACTTTGTACTATTTTTCTTCGTTTTTGAAAAGTATTTCTAATTTTATTAACATCTTGTGAAGAGACTCATTTGCATGCAATTAGTTTCCTCATAAAATGATTTCTCTTTCTGAAATTATGCGCTAGCACATTACAGAACAATCAAATTATCAGCCTCTCTTCCTAGGATCAATTCAACTCTCTGAAATTATGATGAGTTAAGTTCTCCATCATTTAAAACTGCATACAAATTCTTTAGTGCTGTCAAACAGTAAGGATAGTTGCTCTTTATTGTGTTTAGGACTATCAGGAGTTAATGATATTTTGTCACAAGATACAATTTTCTAGGAAGTTAATCTTTCCATAAGCAGAATATGTGACTGATGGCCTAAATACTAGAAAAGATCAATGTTAGTATTTGTAAAACTTTCATTCCTGTTAATACTCCATCAACCACCTTTTTGATCTAAATGTAAATGCTAGATGAGATCTAATTGAAATCGGATAGGTCTAAAATCAATGGAGGTTTGCCATAGAATGAAATCACTGAATTGCGAAATGAAAAACTAATATAAAGAGAGCAGTAGTTTAGTTTTACCCATGTATCTTGGAATTTTTGGTAGAACATTATATAATTGAAGAGCATATTTTATTTTTTAACCTGAAGATAATTATAAACCTAGTAAATCATCTATTCGTGTAATAATTTTCTAATGAAGTTGAAGAGTAAAATGCATTTTTGTAAAAAACAAAGATCAAGATGATATACATATAATAGTGGAGATTATGGGGCTGGGGATATAGCCTATTGGCAAGAGCACTTGCCTCGTATACATGAAGCCCTGGGTTCAATTCCCCAGTACCACATATACAGAAAATGGCCAGAAGTGGCACTGTGACTCAAGTGGCAGAGTGCTAGCCTTGAGCAAAAAGAAGCCAGGGACAGTTCTCAGGCCCTGAGTCCAAGGCCCAGGACTGGCAAAAACAAACAAACAAAAAAAAAAAACAGTGGATACTATAAGACAACCCATATTCTGAGTCATTTGCCAAATGGTTAGGGTAGGAGTGTTAGTCATTTGGTTCCTTTTATTTCAGTATTTCTTAAACATGAGTATGTTATCTGGGAGTCCAATTAAAATGCAGATTTTGATTAAGGAATGCAAATGTAAAGAATAAGAAAGCATATTTTTTAACATTTTTTTCCAGTTGATCAGATGCTATTGATTTTCTGACCCAATGTAGCAAGGTATCATAGTCCATGTTGCCAGGAAAAGATGTTTCTCACTGTGTGTAGTGGCTTCTTTTCCAGGGATATTTTTAGAATCCATCAGGCTTATTTCCTATTTCTTCCATTTACTAATACATAACTTGCTCTAAATTCTGAATAGTAAAACTTTACATCCCTTTACCTCTCTTGAGTAAGAAATCTTAATCCCATTCAAGGCCTACTAAGCAGGAATGTGTGTTAGAGGGGTTTTCAGATTTTTATCTGTTAAAAAACATTCAAAGTTCAATACACAGTTCGTTAGTACTTGAGATCCAACATATCCATAGGTATTTATCCTGTAGGCCTCCTAGAATTATATTCACATGCCATGATGAAAATAAACACATTTATATTATTTATGTCAGTCTGTTTATTCCTTTGGCAGGCTTTCTTTCATATTGGGAATAACTGATATGTAAGCATATCAGTAAGCATAAACTTCTCATTTACACCATATACTATCCTGTGGCAAACAGTAAATGCACAGCCATAAGGTCCGCCTCTTATAGAACTGGAAGGCCATTCTCTGTCCCTTGGAATGCTGAAGGCAGCCCTGTCAAGATTTGCACTACAATGGCCAGTTTCCACCCTCCTGTTAATCAAGAACATCACAAGACCTTGGAGCCAGCAGGAGGCCTATGCAAATTGGTTGTTTTCTTGTTTACGGGGAAATTGCCAATCCTAGAATTGTTCCCCCGCCAAATGACACCCTTATCTCTTTGAAATAGTCTCTTTGATTTAGCCACCTTTCTGCCCTTATTGAAGTAGTCTCTTTGTTGTAGTGACCTTCCTGCATGTACAGCATCTGTTGCTGGAGAGTGGCAGCAGGTACCCCGGTTCCCCGAAAACCAATTCCATGGTCCAGTCTCCATCATTGCTTTGCTCCTGGCCTTGCTTCCGGCTACAGCTGGACAAGGCACTCCCGATAGTTTGCAACACTAACCTACTTATTCTACACTATAACATATTTTGTTGACAACTGATTATGTTCTTATTCACTTAAAGTTTCTTAGTATCAGTTGTGGGTGGGCAATAAGGCCTCCCACATCTGTCTAGAAATGCCAGCTCTTTCTCATGTTGGCAAGTTGAAAATGGAAAAAATGCATTCTATCTACTCCAAAATCTGTTCTTTCAAGTGTAAGTTGTGACTGGTCTAGTTGATCTACTCAGTGCAACTCTGGTAGTATGTTGATATTACTATCACAGTGGCAAAAGAAATCTATTAAGATGTTTAGATTATTTTCAAAATATCATGTATTTCTTCCAAGAGAAAACTGCTAAAGCTAATAAATTGCATAACTAGATTCCCAAATAAAAGAGGCAATAGGAAGCTCAAGTAGTACATCATGGTTTAAACACTTTGATATTGCTAAACTTTTAATCCTCAAAAGTATTCCTCCTCAAAAGCTGTTATTTTCTATCCTTAATTATTCCAATTATTTTACAATGATACATTTCTTGAAGGAACAAATAACCTTTTATTCATTATTTTAATTTTTGTATAATGGATGATCACTGTATACGAAGTGACACATTATGGTTTTGCTTCATGTTTTGTTTTTACAATGACGATTTTTTGGTCTATGGGAAGTCACATATCAGTATTACAATATTTTTCCTGAAGGATGGACTGATAAATTCTTCCATTATTTTTTATGCTTGACTTTGAATTAGAGCAGATTGGTAACAATGTCACAATCTTTTATACTAAACCCTTATTTGGCTAGTGTCATTTTAAAGCAGATGGCTGTGACTTCTATTCTGAGCCCAGAAATGTCAGTTGTAATTAAGAACTTCATTTGGAAAACTTTTGCCAGTTAATTCATGGCAAGTGATACTGTTCACTACACAATTGTTAAAATGAAAGTACAATTAGAGTTTGCACTCTTATTGTAAATAAGCAAGTGTTACATGAAAAGTTGTAATAATGTGTATCTTTTGCAATTACCCTTCATGATATATTACAATTTAATATTGTCTATAGGCTAGGCAATACTTACAGAGCGCTTCTCAGATTATTTCTTCCAATTTCCTGGGAAGTATATCTTTGTGATTCCCATTTGACAGTTGAAGACACTGACACACAGATGATAGATAACTTAATGCTATGATCTGAACGTGTTCAATGCACACTTATATGTCAGAAACAGAACCGAGGCTGCCACCCCAGGGAACCATACAGAGATAGTCATAGACAGGAGAAGAAGGTTTGTAAGGGAGTTTATTAGTAGGGCCATATCTCCCATGGGACAGGGAGCAACATGATGTTTGTACCTTATCCATGTGACAGTTTCTCTGGGGCTAAAGGGGAAGTAGGTAGGTCTTAATAGTGAGTAGGAGTGGCTCATTAGGTATGGCTGGATCTGGGGCCTAATGGGAAGAGCTGAGGACCTAAGGTGGGGGAAATGCTAACATTCCCCCATTTGTTGTTTATTAATAACTGGGGAGGGGTACAAGGCTGGGAGTATGGGCAGAGGTTGTTTTTTCTGGAGCTACTTCCTGCTGTAAAGGGGTGAAGTAATCAGGGGTCCCTGACTCATTTTTGTCTGGGTACCAGCCAAGAAGTATTTGCTTGACAGTTTGGTTGGTAAAGGTCCTCATCATTTCCATAAGAATGGTTATCAGAGCCAATGGGTGTCATGGTCTTTTCTGGCTACTGCCTGCAGCTTGGGCACATCAAGGAGTCACTGGGGCTGGGGTCTTCAAGATCCAGATCTGCCTCCAGTTGCCTATAGTAGCAGGATGGCCTTGAACTGCAAGTTCCCAGGTATCATCCTGTGTGAGGGCCGTTATCCTGTTAAAAGAGACTTTTGAAAAGGTCAGGCAAAAGGCTGACAAGTTCACAGGACCAGTTAAGATGAATGGCATGGGAGAACACACCCTGGACATAAGCCAGAAAAGTTCCATTTAGAGCATCAACCCAATTGTGCCCCATTACAAGGAAAGAGGAATAACGGCACTGGGGGCAGAAAGAGAGTATTTTGGGGGCAATTGGGTAGTAGACTGGTTGGGAGCAACCAGTCAGAGGATAATGTATATACAAGTAGTAAGCAACACAGGCAAGAATGCAAGTTCCTGTCCATATGGAAAATGGACAGGTATGGACATTATTCCTCTTGATCCTGTCCAGCTGGAGCATGGACAGGTAGGGACATTAGGTGGGCTAGCAAATATTCCTCTTGATCTCCCGGCTCTGATTAATTTTGAAAGGGAAAGTTTACAGTGACTCCATTTAGGATGTGACTTCATCTCCTGGTAATCCTCTCCATGGTTCCTGGTTGTCAGGACTGACCTCATCCTGAAGGTCTAGGTGCTCATTGCTTGGATAGCTTGTCCCAGTTGGCACTCATGGGATTTGAACTCAAGACCTGAGCACTGTCCCTGAGCACTTCTGCTTGAGGCTAGAACTCTACCATTTGAACCACAGTGCAACTTTAAACATTTAGCTGGTTACTATGAGTCTCTTGAGTCATGCTTCCAGTCTGGCTCTTTGCTGGTTAGTTGGAAGATGGAGTTTTAGAGGGAATTTTTTTTCTGTCCAGGCTGGCTTTGAACTGAAGTCAAAGGAGTCTTGGCCATGAAAGCATTTTTTATTTCCAATTAAAGCAACAAGGAGACCAATAGGAGTAGAGCTCACCTGTAGCTTGTTGAGAATTGACCAAGAAATACTTGCCAGAGTTCTGCAATGACAAAACTCAGTAGATGTGATAGGAGTCTTCAAACAACAACTATTTAGCACATTAGAGCTCTTTGGGCTATTTAACCACTAGTGTTGTGCCAAGAATACAAACTTGGCAGATTTTTGCTACTTATACCCCTTGTTGTCTAACTTGTGGAGATTCAGCACCAGCAGGTGGAAGAGAACATAAATGAATAAAAATCAAGAGGGTAAAGGGTCAGGACAATGGAAAAGTCTCAGTGTCAGTGGATCCAAAGTGCCTTGTGTCTTCCATCCCAAATCAGCAGGCTTAGTTAGTCATCTGTAATAGATGCAGGCAGGAGAGATGAGTTGGATCTGGGCAAAGCTGTAGTAACATCTTTCAGAGTCCCTTGGATGGATTGTCATACATCCTATTGGGTTGCCTGCAAATTTTTACACAGACTGGTTAAAAATATTTGAAATCTCCCAGTATTCCCTGGTTGCTTACTCTGAGTGTTCTGCCTTTCGTAGGCTGGTGCCCTAATGATTTAAGCAGGGTGACAACTTTTAAAAAGATTTTAGAAGGCTTGGGCCTGTAACCTTTTCTTGTAAGTACAGTCTAAAATTCACAGTTGGTCCTCGTGTTCAAACGTTTTCCCAGTCACAAAATCCAGACAGACCAAAGGCTAACCAATTATGCTCTCTGCAGCAGTCATGACAGTTTCTGAGACATGGAGAGAGAAGACCAATGCTACCCCAATGCAAACCTGTGGCCACCAAATACCTGTGATGCTTTTAACCTTGGAGTAAGAGTCACAGACATGTCTTAACTTACTGCAGACTTGAAGTCTAGGCTGCAATTCTGCTTTGACAGGCCTACTATCAACCCAACTCTAATCTTTCAGAACTGGTGACTTGAGGCAGGCAGAGCCAGGACAGGAGCACACTAGGCCTGTCAAAATCTTCACAGGAACACCACCAGTGATTCCTAAATATGGTTAGGCTGGACAAATACAGGGAGACACTCATGCTGAGGGTGTGAAATGCACTTCATTTGTTGTTGAGCAGTCTCCCATGCAAGAGAGACAGAATAAAGAATCACTAGCAGTGGGCTGGGAATATGGCCTAGTGGTAAAGTGCTTGCCTTGTAAACATGAGTCCTGGGTTAGATTCCTCAGCACCACATACATAGAAAAAAACAGAAGCGGTGCTGTGGCTCAAGTGGTAGATTGCTAGCCTTAAACAAAAAGAAGCCAGGGACAGTGCTCAGGCCCTGAGTCCAAGCCCCAGGAATGAGGAAAAAACAACAACAACGAAACACTAGTGGTGAAACCAGGCAGTTTGAGAACAGACTGTGGAGGCAGCTTCCTGTAGCCATGGACCGCCATAGTCCACGCAGCTAGCACACATGTCAACCTGCATCCTGACTCACTACTAACTGCATGAAGCAAAATAACAACTCTGGATCAGGAAAATCAAGGTTAGCATCCACATCTGCACACTCATTCCAAAATGACTCTGTGTCCCTTGACCTTAAAGAGTTTATGAGAGCACAAGAGAGAAAATGAAGGAGCAAAACTTTAGCCTATTTTACCAAAGAGTTGCCAGGTTCAGTTGTACAGATTATACAGTGAGGAAACAGAGAATCCACATTTTGAGAAACCAATTCAGCTCCAACGGGAAGCTGAAGTGGGATGCTATGACCAGAGAAGGTCCAGGAGATAGGAGACAGGACACATGTCATGACGTAATGGTGGCAGAGCTGGTCAGAGCCTTAGCAGAGTCACAGCAAGTCACTTTCACCTTTGAATATTTGAATTGCAAGGCAGTAGTTACAGAGTTGTGTGGGGGCCGGGTGACAGGGAGCTTGAGTGTCCACATCCTCGCCCTGCCCCTAGGAATTCAGTGTACTCATTACCTGGGTGGTGGGGCGGGGGGGGGGGGGGTCCACTTCCAAGAGTTTTTGGAGCCTTGATGCCAACCAAGATGGTGCTTGTTAAATCCATTTCTATTGTCTACCATGTGGTCAATGCTAGAGAAAACTTAAGGTTTACCCAGAAACAAGTAGAATTTAACAGGATCTCCAAGCTTAACAAAAATCAATAAGAAAAACAGAAAACCTTTCCTTTTTGTCTTTCAAAGCAGATGTTAAACAAACATTGGTAACTTTGGAAGCTGGTAACAGTCCATCCTATATCACAGGCAGTCATGTGGAATTTAGAGAGAGGCAGAAAGAGAAAGGGAGAGGGCATTCCACCTGCCCGAGTGCTCATAGTTAAGTCCTGTAAAATATCAGGGGTCCATTGTGCCATGAAGGGGCCACATGGAGTTACAAATTTGGGCCAAATTTGACTGCATGAGGCTTAAGATTGGATTCGAACTTGAGCAGCTTCCCTGAAGCATTTTAGACTGTCCCCCACTCAATGAGTGACCAGCAGAGCTGGATTAGAGTTGCTCACCAGCGTCCCAGTGGGGCTTTGTTCAGCTGATTCCGAAATGGAATAGACTGTGAGTGAATTATCAGTAAATTGGAGTTGTCACCCACAATTGTTGATTCCCTTGACCTAGCCCGGTGGCTTATGATCTCCTGGAGTGGGGCTCAGAACTTGGAGTTAAGATTTTGGTCAGTGTGGCCCTGTGGCCTTACAGAAAATCGGATCCCAGCCCCCGGCTAATGATCTCTCACCCTGGTTGGAGGTTCAAATCCATCATTGTAGTGGTGGATGGAAGTAGAGCACTTGCTCAGGAGAAAGTTACCTCGGTGGTCCTCTGGTTGGGCATAGGTCCCAGGGGCAGCTTGGACCCCCCAGAAATGGAAGAGCAAATCCACCGTGGAACCTATCCCGGGTTTTGGCACCAATGAATGGATATGTCCCAGTCATCCCAGGGGACCATGCGGAGATAGTCATGGACAGGAGAAGAAGGTTCGTAAGGAGTTTTATTTGTAGGGCCATATCTCCCATGGGAGAGGGAGCCACATGGAGTCTGCACCTTATCCAGGTGGCAGCTTCTCTGGGGCTAAAGGGGAAGTAGGTAGGTCTTAATGGTGAGTAGGAGTGGCTCATTATATTTCTAGGGCAGGGAGTGTAGGTGTGGGTGGATCTGGAGGCTAATTGGAGGAGCTGAGGACCCAAGGCAGGGGGAAATGCTAACAGTAATTAGGTCACAAGGATAGAGGTTTCATAAATAGGATTAATGACCTTATTAGGAAGACTCTGAAGAGCTGTCTGCCTCTTTTATCACATGAGGACCCAGAGAGAAGGCACCACTTACAATGAGGAAAGTAGTCTTTGGCAGATATTCAAGATTTTAGTTGCTTCATTATTGACTTCTCAGCTTCCACTGTTTGATATTTGATGAATGTCTAAAAAGTACTGACTTATATTTGTATAGAAACTTATACATATATTTGTATATATATAACACTTGGCAACAAATTCATATGACATCAACTGTTAATATGGTTTTTCCTAAATAAATGTAATAATTTCAGTTCTTCACATCACTTTATGAATTCAGTAATACAAAATACTAGTACTAATACTAGCAGTAGTAATACTAGAATAATGCACTAAAATTTCATATGTGTTTATTAAATTTTTCATTGAAATGTATTTTTTAACTATTAATGTAAATAATAAGGACTGGCACAAACTTCTGCTGATTGGTTAATCTAAATAGTCTTCTTCTACCTTTTAATTATGGTTTGGGAGTTCAGAAGTAAAAAAAGCTCAATTTAATATAAGAAGTTCTTTAAGTCTATGATTTCCAAAAAATAAAAAAATAGAGAAAATTGAGATTACACTACATTGATTATAACAATTTTCTTTCCTTTCCACTGTGGTTCTTCAGAGATTTTACTTCCTTACATTTTAAATATCAACCATGTAAGAGATATTCAGTAATTATGTCATAGAAACTTGCCTTTTATATTTTAGAAATGTCACCTTGCTTTCTAATTGACCCAGTGCTCTTTAACATCCCATGGATATGTTCTGGCGTAAAACCTAAGATTTGAATTTAGAAGCCACATTCCAAAAATATTTCCAATTTTCTGACAAAAGCTATTCCACCAAAAAAAAAAAAAAAATCCAGAGGGTTCCATTGTACTATCAAGATGAAGATCATCCTCCCAGAACCTGAGCAGGGAGAAGGCTTGAATTTACATTTTGGTACCACAGTTTATCTCCAATTTTGCTTCTTTAACTCTGGCCATAACTTCCTGTTTATTTCACTTACTCTCTTGTGTCTGCTGTTTACTCCTGACTTCCTATGACATACAGATTTATTCATCATGGTTTATACTACCAATAGGATTTGCAAATTGCCTGCTGTGAGAACATTTCTTGTTATCCACTCAGAGAGATTATTTACTAGGGATTTACCTAAAAAGGGACTAAATTAGTAGATTGTAGGCATAGTGGTTGCTTTTCAGAAGGAATTTATAGGAGTTAAGCATACTTGAAGAAAAAGTAAGTAAAGTCGATCTTCTATTTATTAGATGAGACCAATGCAGTAAACTACTTGTCACGAAATAAACTCAGTGTCTCTCTTAAAGATGGGTGTGTAGCTGGGTGTTTTGGTCAGTTGTAGAGTGCTAGCTTGGCATACACAAGTGCAAGCATTTAATTCTTTGTACCACCTCCACACCTAGAGATGAGTGTATTCTTTATACAAGGAATGTTATGCCTATTAACTTAATATCTAGCAAATGTAATTCACAATTTATTAACTAAAATATATTAAATGTGTGCCACATAATATTCAAAAAGAAAAATGAGAAATAACAAAGACATCGGGTGAAATAAATATATTCACACAAAATGTTATTACATTTAATATACTATCTATTACAATCAAACAGTCATTTTTATTTTCTGTGTGAACTGTTGCTGAACTAACTATGTTTAAAAGAGCAGTCATTAAACTCACATCTAAAATACATTACTGAGTTGGAGCTACAAAACTAGAATTATAAAAATTTTATATTGGAAACTTACATAAGAAAACAAGAGGTTATTGCTGAGTGAGTCTTTTAATTTCAATGTCTTATTTTTTAACATTGCAGGTAAATTAATTCAAAGTTATAGTATAAAGCAATATAATTTTTCATAAGTAAGATTTCATGGAGTTCTAAACTTAGAAAAACTGCTATTAGTTTTGCATTAGGTGTTAGCTTAAAACTTTTCCTTTTTCAATTACTTGAGCTATTTGACTAAGTAGGACTACTAGGTAGTACCTTTATTGGAACACATACAGTACTTGATGATGAATAAGATAAAAATGAGTAGAAATGTAAGTTTTGTAATCTCCCTAGCATGTATAAGAACTCTAAAGAGTAATTTTGTTAATGAGAAGTTCATTCCTTTTTTTAAATAAAGAAATAACACAATGTCATGGCCATGACATGTCTGACCATGAGTTTTATAGCATCATGTATTTGATGGTTAGTTTCATCACTGCAAACTGTTACATTTTGAGAAATTTCATAATTAGTAGTTTGATTCCATAAATTGAATGAACCAATGCTAATTTGTTTGCAACCACACTTTCGCTATAGAATGATTAAACACTCAAAGTAGAATCAAAACAGTTTTTTGGAATGTTTGTTCATCAGTTATTTTGGCTTCTTGTTCTATCCTTTTTTTTTTTTTTTTTTTTTTTTGGAATAGATTTGGATTTTCTATGTACCTCGGTCCTGCTTAAAATTCAAAATTTGTTTCGATCAGGTTCTGGAAAACTGAGATTACAGGCATGCACCACTGTTTCTAACTGGGTTTTTACAGATTTGTAGGTACACTTCCAAAATCTGATAGCTCTGGAAATGGCTGCACAGGTCGGACTCAGTTCATATCATGAGCCAGCAAGCTCAGAATGTGGATTGGTTAAGTACTCCTCAAGTCCCTTGAAGCCATGCCTATATCACTGTAGGCTATATTTAGTAAAGGCCTCCAGAGCATTGCTAAGGCACAGGTTTATGCATGAAGTCTTTGGTGGGGACACTACTCATATTCAAACCATGCTGCCAACATATATATTGCAAGTTCGCATCTGCATATGCATGCATGTTCCTTCGAATCCCATAGAACACGCAAATATGTCATACTTCTGTCTAAAGTTAATTAAAAAAAGCAAGAAAAAAGTGAAAATGTAATTCAGGAATAAGTGGAGGCTGGGGCAGCCTGATGTTTCACACCTGTAGTCCTTGCTGCTAAGGAGACTGAGATCTAAAGAGTGCATTGCAAGCCAGCCTGGTAGGAAAGAGATTCTCTCTCCAATTAGGCACTAAAAAGCTGGAGGTTGCTCAAGTGGTAAATCACTGGCCTTGAGCACAAAAGCTTAGAGACAGCATGCCCAGAATGGGCACACAAAAAGTAAATACATACTAACTTTCCTCTTTCTTTACATTTCCTCAAGCTTTTTGGCTTGAGTTTAAAACTGTCCGCATTTCCTTAGGCTTGTTGAATCAGACTCTCTGAATTGCCTCAGGTTAATTGACTCAGTGACTCCACACACATGCTGCTGGGAAGAGCAAAGATGAGACAAGGGCCAGTCTGGACAGACTGTGGAGCCAAAGCTTATACCCAGAAAGATACAGGTTACTACCAGACCAGAGCCAATCATGAGGATGTTACTTGTTGAGTGGATTTCTCCAGTTTCCTGTGCCTCTAAGGGCCTAAGGTGGGCCAGTGATACCGGTAAGGTCCACCCCCAGGAGGGTTCCATGCAGGTGCACCCACCTTTTAAAATCTCCTTCCGGTTACCTAGGTAACTGGCTCACCTGGAGGCAGTTACCTCCCCCCTTCAGAGTCACACCCAGAACCAAGAATTGTACTGCTTCCGTAGCTTTATTTACTGGAGTTTACTGGAATTGTAATCACTAAGGACAAATCTGCTTCTGTATGTTTGCTTGCTTGCTTTGCATAACTTGCCAGACCACTTCTGAGTGTACATGTGATTTTTGCCTTTATAAACCCCCTGCAACTGAGGCTTGGGGCTACTCACTCCCGAGCTGAGTTAGCCCAGCTAGTCGTTTTGCTCAATAAACAAACCTTCATTTTGCTCAATAAATGATCCTTGGTTTGAGAAAAAAAATGAATACTATCATTTCTTAAAGTAATTAGATATTTCAACTTTAGTTTTGCAAGTTAAAATTGGCAGAAATCTAAAGTTTTAATATATGCCATTTGTGAGTATTAAGATGATGCATCATCATATTTAGAACAAATAGAAAAAAATGACAATTCTTAACAAAAGTATATATGAACTAACCTTTAATTTAGCAATTCCTTTCTAAGATTAAATACCAACTGTTATGGGGTTGCGGGGGGGGGGGGTGTTCCACATCCCCCCAAGAGTCCGCCACTGAGACAGTCTGACCCCAAAAGATGAGTTTATTGGGGAAGCAAAAAGCAAACTGCCTGGCCAAAGATGTAGCATAGACTTGGGACCAGAAACTACACCCCTGAAAAGCGGGCTGACCAGCCAGGAGCACAGCGCAGACTCGGTAGCTGCCCCGGTGCCCCCGAGCAGTCCTTAAATTGGGGTTTATAAAGGTAAAAGCGTAGCACAGATGTAGGGGCTTGACACAGGGGGTAGAGCACGCAATAAGTTCACAGATATAGGAGGTTGATGCAGGGGGGAAGAGCAAGCAACAAAAAAGTTAAGCAAGCCACTTACAGATGCAGGATTTGGGGGTCAGGTTGACCTAATCTACCCCCAACATTTCCTACCATGTTTTGCTAATCAAGATGGAGTCAGCTCTGCTGCCTACAACACCAACTAAAACGCAACAAATACACAGTGAGCTGCATAAAAAATTAAATTAAATATTAATTGCAAATGACTAAAAATTATTAGTTGAGCAAACACTTGTATACTCATTTTTAACTACTAAAAGCTGTTGTGTAAGACCATGTATATTCCTTTTGAATCAAAACTTTTCTTTTTGATTATTCATTATAGGCTAATCCTGACTAAGAAAATGAACACATCAAAAGAGAATGTTTCTTTTCAGCAGTATTTCAGCAGTACTTCTTGGTAAATAACGAAATCTTTGGGGGAAAAGTTGGTCTTTCAGGGAAATTCTCAGAAAATTCTGAATTAAAGATTATGCACCAAATTAATGAGTTACCACCACCAGGATGGAAAGATATAAGGAATTCCTAGAGGAGAAAAAGTCACATAATTTTTTACTCTAAGACACTGGAAGTTGAGGGGTAGCAATTCTAGTATTGAACCTGAGAAAACAAAATGACCCAAATCAAAATGTCTACATAGAAATTATATTCATTTAGTTCTGTTGCAATGTGAAGCCTGAATAAAATGCAGTCTAAAATAATGAAGGTAGCCAGAGAGACTTCATTTGATCAGAGGTCAGTTAAAGTTAGAATGCTTTAGCCATTATTTGTAAGATGCTTCACTGCCTTGCTTGATAATTGTGCTTAATAATGACCAACTCAGGCCACAAAGGGAGTGTACTAGAATATGTTTCTCATAAATGTGATCAACTATTAATAAGGTTCTGTTACTAGGTAAAGGCCAATTCCTGTCTGCGACATGACCTAAGATAATTTCCCCTCACCTCAGTGACAAAATGCAGACTAAATGAGTCAAGGACCCGAATTCCAGGAAACAGCATTAACAACCCCCTTCTGTGGTAACTCCCTACCAACAGCTAATCAGCAGATAGTAGAAAATGTCCAAAGTGCCAGATGTTCCACCAGGCAGTTAAAGATAACTGATAACTGCACCAATGACCTTGCAGTTTGGCACGTACACCCTTGCAGCTCGGAGCCAATCATTTTAGAAAGCATCAACCCTTGGAGCCGACCAATTACCTTTACCAGGTTTGATCCCACCTCTGGTTACACTAATCATCTTAGAAAATTGTTTTATGATTTTCCCGTGGTGTAATATGATTTTCTGAGTAATGCCATGATGTATAGAATGTTCCTGAAAACCCTATAAAAACCCTGTTGATTGAAGGGTCAAGGGCTCTCAATCCAGATCCGCTCTGTAGATGACGGTTTGGAGTCCAGGCTAGAGCTTGTAATAAGGACTCTCATGTGCCTGCATCAGAATCCTCTCCTTGGTGGTCTTTGGGGACCCCAAATCTGGGCATAACAGCCAGCCTTTAAAAATCTTTGAGGATATTTTGTCTTAACAATATTTATCACAAATTTAAATGGTGGGGAAATAAATTGGATGGAAAATCATAACCTATGTAATCAAGACTGACTATACCTAGCAAAGCATTGGCTATCATAGAAAGAGTTGCATTTGGAACTGTTTCATTTGTCCAGGGAGAGAGTTAACTTATTAAGATGATTGTCAAAGTCTATAAATGACTAGTTGTGAATAAAAAGAATGGAATTACATTTTTTTCTCAGACAACATTGAATGACACCACCTCTCCATCAATGGTTTGAATATTCAGAGTCCATAGTTCTCATTATAGCATACAAGCTTTGAGTGCATGCTAACAAAACGTCTTGTCTCTTCCAAGACATTCTCACAAACTATGTTCCTATTTCTTTATTTTGTAGTACTTACTACAATATTATGGTTTAAGTGTTAACTTCTATATGATTTAGTGGTTTTATTTATTCTTGTGAATTACATAAACTTTTTTTTTACATATTCCTAGCTAAACATAATTACAAAATTAGTTCTACTAATTACTGTAAGGTCCATCCCCCAAGGGCTCCATGTAGATGCCCCACCTCACTAAGCCTCCACCCAGTTACCTGAGTAACCAGCAGACCTGGAGGCAGTTACCTCCCCCTTCCCTGAGGTCACATCCTAATCCACCTGGCTAGCCCCGCCCCCCCTTCTCTCCCTTCTCTCTGGCATGCATTGTCTTGGCCACAGGCCAGAAGTTTGGTAGTAAACTTTTCTCTGCTGCCTGAACCACATGGCGTTCTCCTTTACCATCTACCTACTTTAAAAACCTAACAATTACTTGTTGCAACATTTCTACATTGGTAGCAGATCATATGACCATGTTCATTTTCTTCAAAATTGTGAACTACTCCTAAATGTCGGATCTAGAATATGTTGGAAGCTCAGTATTTGGGGGCTGGACATCTTTAAGGAAGTGTGTATTGGTCAAAGATAGTTAAGCGTCCTTTAAAGAGAATCAATAACTGAAATTAGCCCTAGTGAACTTTGATAGACTGTCATTAATACTTTCTACATTGAAATGTAAATTAAAATGAATACATTATTTGCAGGATTACATTTCCTCCAAATATATCTTAGAAATATTAGCTTTTAGACTGGAAATTTAGTATGCAAATGGGTACAACAGAAAATTGCTGGATCTTATGTAGAACAATTTGTCTTCATGTAGGGCTGACATTGTTATCTTAAGAAGCAATTGCTAAGCCCTTATTTTACATTTGAAACAAATGTATATTGAACAGACTGTAAGATGTGTTATTTATTCCTGAGATTTTAAAACTGTGATTAGTGCTTAAGGCAAATTTGTATTGTTTTAATTGGTGTCACAATAACTATTTTGTTTATATACATGTATATGTATGCATACATATATATTTGCACTCCTATAGGATATTTTTCACTTTTTATGCATTTTTCAATAGTTTTATCTGAATTTCCAGACCCTTGGTGAGGTAAAATAAGGTTGGAAACAGACAAGAATTAATAGGCTCAGGTAAATTAACGTACTACAAATGCCTCAGGTTTGATTAGTCTTAATGGATTTTTGCTCAAAACATTTATCTACAAAATAAGACATAGGTATCTCTGAGCTTCTAGGGCAAGTGCTTACCTGAGGTAAATGTGGTAAAAACACTGCATTAACTATTTAGGAAAACCTACTCCTTGAAAACTATTCAATTTAGTCAATTTCTAAAACTTAATGAAGAGATTGGACAAGGGAGGATGAGGTGCGATCAAAGCTTGGGAGATTTACCTAACAATTTAATTTTCCTCTTATTTTTATGAATATATATATTATATCATGTACAGGATATATAACTATAGATAGAAAGAGAATGATAGGAAGGAAGGAAAGAAGGAAGGAAGGAAAGAAGGAAGGAAGGAAGGAAGGAAGGGAAGGAAGGCAGACAGATGAGAGATTTATCTATGTGATTTGTTGCTCCACGAATTACAACGGAAAACAGAAGTAGATGGAACCCATGAAAAACAACAACAACAACAAAAAGTAGATGGAGGCAGAGGAAAAAATTGTTATTGTCCTTATATTTTAATAATATTAGATGAACAATCAGTTATCCGATATGATATCATAGTCACATGCCATATACATAAATGCTTACATTTTCAGAACACATAAACTTGCTATAGTGAGATTAGTTCCTAACTTATTTTCTTAAATAACAGGTCCACTTAGACTAATTGATTCATTTAAATACCAAAACCTTTAGTCACCTTGGTTGTAAAAACACTCCAGGCAATCAAAGAAGCTGATATTTTGAGCATATTTCACTAATCTCCTACTCCCTTAAAGCAC
Organism: Perognathus longimembris pacificus; assembly: GCF_023159225.1. Taxonomy (NCBI): domain Eukaryota; kingdom Metazoa; phylum Chordata; class Mammalia; order Rodentia; family Heteromyidae; genus Perognathus; species Perognathus longimembris. The sequence goes on from NC_063176.1 coordinate 39,645,498, forward strand.
TTTTGTAAATAACTGCAAAAGAGAGTTTCTTTCTGGAGGTACAATATAAAATTTAGTAAATGAATAGTATGAGCATTGAATATCACATTCCTAGAGACATGAAGATAAAAACCGTGTTTTTGACCATAACTCATGTATCTGGCTGAAAAGGCGGTAAAACTTGTAAGTTCTTTCCAAGGCCTGAGTTTGCCAGGTGTATTCATTCTTTCTATGGTCTACAAATGTATGGCATAAGATTATTTTTTTTTCCCCTGAAATAAATCCCAGGGGCAAAAAAAAAAAAAAAGAAAAAAATAAAAAAAAGCAGAGACTTAACTTGCTCTTTGAAATCTGGATCACAACAAGAATAATTAAAAAATTGAATTATCATTAGGATCTGACATAAACAAGGAAAATGATTAAATGTGGATTACTCATAAGCAGCTTACACTATAGAAGATAACAGACAAGTCTGAAGAGAGAAAGATTTCACCTTCTTGAAATATTATTTCTATCTTAGTAAGTTTTGTGACTAAACTTCTAAAGTTAATTACTGTCAGTGTAAGAGAGCCTGTGGCATGAAACTTGAATACAGCTTAGGATCTAGGAAAATAAATGGAGTGAAAAAATGATGGAAGGAATGTATGCTTTCAAGATATTTGAGAGCAGAAACAGTAGATTTGATTGACTTGATAATTTTTTCACCAGCCCTAGGAAGCAATCTTTCAATTTTCATCAGAACAGGTGGTATGAATTTGTCTGAAGGAAATCCAGATGCCATTTAGAAATCATATTTTATCTCTGGGAACTCAACTTCTATCAGCACATAATAGGTAACTCTCTTGACATATTGTCAGATGTCCTATTGCGCTTTTTTTGTGTGTGCTCTGGTCTCATTCAATATCATCAGGATGCTGATTGAGCATTGATGTGTGGTGACAATCTCATTGCAGGAAATTGGCAGGTGGAAGGTACATTCATCCTGGAGTGGTGTTTTCTGAGTAGAAGGATATGCAGTGAATTGCTACAGGAAAAAGTTACCATGGCCAGACAAGGTGCAAGGCCTCTAGTTTACAATTTCATTCTAACAGATTTGTAATAGTTATGGACATTTTCTCAAGGTCCACTTGATATTTCTATACAGCGATTTGACCCTGAACAATGGGCAGATGAACAGGCAACCATACCTTAAGAGAATTTTGGCTAATAGTTTTCAATATTATCCTATAAACTAAAATGTTTTTAATATAAATTATTATTAAATATTTTAAAATAAAATATTCTTAAATCTCATGTCAATGATATGAGAACAATTTGCTAATCTGAATCAGTGTTATGATGGGTGACTACTAGAAAACCATACCCTAATAAAAATGGTAAACCAGGACCAGATGAATTATAAATTTCATTCTAATGTTATGGAGCTTTCTGTATGTGAAAGGTTATAGTAGTTTTTGAGCTTATATTTTCTTAGAAAACATACCTGACTTGATGTGGTTATAATTTTTCATATTCAGGACCACCAAAACACCTAGTGGAACACATTTAAATTCTTTAATATATTATATTGAACTCAGACGATACAAAACTCTTATAGACAATTTCTAAATCAAAGAAATGGACCATGTGGCTAAAAGTCCTACAGACATTTAAGGAGAGTAAACTTTTGATGTTCTTTGATAGTCTACTTGATTTCTAAGCTGTTTGTACAATGAGCCTAATTGTGCTGCCAATGGTAGAGAGAGCAATTTCACATCTGAGGGAAAATTATTTTTCTTGCTCAGCCAAAAGTCTCTCCACTGTTTGAATTGTTTCCAATTTCTGGAGAGAAAAGTTAAAGTCATGGGCTACTGGAGTCTACCTAAGCAAAGTCAAGTGTATTGATTCACAGGCTTTGGTGCAGACCATGTAACTGATTTTTGTTGTGAAAAGCATGATTCAGTACAGATAGGATTTTTGACTCTCATGTCTAATAAGACCCCTTTAAGAATTTGGGGCTCTCTTAGAGTAGTAGAAGGTATAATAGGCATAGGATAAGTAGATTATATTAAGACTGAATCAATAAAATATAACTAGGTCATGAATTAAAACAGTCATTCTTGGTTTGTGATCATAAGCTTAATGTCACCCTTTCTTCAAGCTCTTGTCCTGTCAATTATCCTACTTTCATAAAACATACCTTTAATAGTCTTTATGATGAAACACTTATGAGAACTCTTTTAATCACAGATTCCTCATTGGAAAAATTCCTCTTACACTAGATAAATGGATACATAGTTTTTCTTAATATATTTCATTTTATTTTCTGTCACTTTTATGTGAAGACAGGACCTGTACTGGATTCAGTGTAGAATTCTACTATTTTATCAATTATTGGAAGACTTGGAGTTTCTCAGTGATGGCTCTGATAATGATCAATGATTTAAATTAAATGTGCCTGAATACACTAAAGAGCAGGAGTCACTACAATATAATAAGAGAAAACTTGTGTATAAAAACATCAAATGCTCTGTTAGACAAGATTTCTTGTAAAATAATATCAACCAATGTATGTCAGAGAGCAAAAGAGAGGAGAGACAGAGAAAGACAGAGAAACAGAGAATTTACTTTTTAACCGAGGGATTATTGATACTGGCAAGACTAAAATCTTCAGACAGGGCAGCTTATAAACTAGAGTAAAAAAAGGAAGATTTATACAAAGGCCCTATTTGTTTTATTTAATATGCACAGTATTAAAAAATCATATTCAACTTCATGGACTCAAGAATTGATGCATTCTTTGACAGTTTTCTCATGGCATACACTATAATTGAGTCATTTCCCAGTTGTAAGATTTTAGTGGTAAAACACTGGCACCATGGAATTTTCCTCAAAGTGCTCCTTAATGAGTTCATTCTTGATACATGCCTTCATAAATATCAGCTGATTACATTTTATAAGTGAAAAATAAGTTAGCAAGAGATAAAACTCTATCAGGAAATCTTTCCATACACTTCCTGAAAAGACCTGCTATTTTCTGAGCAGAACTTATCTAAGCATAAAAGAATTGCAAAAATATCATCTTCTTGGATTTCTCCAAAAAATATTACCCAAAGTAGTCCATAAATAGCACAGGGACACTGTAAAAATCCATGTACTATCTGAAATAACATTGCAAATTTTCTAAAGAAAATTAGTATTAAAATTGCAAACAAGTCCAGTCTAAAATTCAAATCTTTGTTGTCCTCCCAAAGTCTTGCATCCCTTCTAAACCTGGATATATATATATATATATATATATATATATATATATATATATATATATATATATATTTTCAGTTGTCTTTCTAAGTCAAGATCATAAAGAATTAGTAGGGCTTTCTTCTTTTTTTGGTAGGGCAGAACAGATTTGTAGCAAGTTTCCAATGATCATCCATTACCTTCTGGGCTGAGGCTGACCTAGAAATGATGTGATTGAAATGAGATGTTCTGAGTTTGTTCCGTAAAGCTTGGGTTTACTTTTTTTAGTCTTCTCCCTAGTAAAGGTGTTCAGGGTAGCTTTGCAGTTCAAACAAAAACGAAACAAAAGACTCATCTTTGCTTTGGATAGATTCTTAGGGGAGGGAGTTTCACAACTGAAATACTGTCATAAAAAGAAAATGCACTCAACAAAGATCTATGCAAACATACATAAAGTGGCTTAAACAAAAAAAAATAGATAAGGAACATTTTCTTGGATATAGTTTCAATTGATTAAAGATTAATGAGAATACCAATTTGTCTTACAGGACAGAGAAAAGTTACACAAAGCCAATTAGTTACTAGTGATGAAAAGGATAGACAAGATTGTGGGGTTTTCCCTTTGATTTATTTTTCAAGCTATATTCTATTGAGAGATCCTTTATTATCATTAACAAATATTAACTTTAAAAATAGTATGATCTGAGAATCTTGGTTCAAACTATCCAGGGCAAACTCTTATTTCCCACAAACAACTTAGCAAAAGCCAGAAGTGATTCTTTGACTCAAATGTTAGAACATTGGTTTTTAGCACAAAGGACTCATACTGAAGGACTGGCAAAAATATATGATTCATTATTACATATTTATAAGTGAATATAAAGTACAATGATCATAATAAAACCTCCTTATTACTCACATTTTCCCCTCCTCCCTCTCTCAGTAATCCCCTTATATTCTTTAATGGTCTCATTCCTTCTCTATTTTCCTTTTTTCCCCTTATTTCACATGAGAGAGAAAACATTCCATCTTTGATTTCTGAGTATGTCTCATTGAGCTAACCACGATATTTCCTCCTCTGTCCTGCATATGCTACATATTCTTTCTTTTTGTTTTTACAATTTGGAGAAACCAAACTTATCATCTTTTTATATAAAATAAAACGGTATTAGTTTGAGTTTTCTCTTTCTCATATTGTGTCTCCAACTTCCTTTATCACATATGTACATCAACTATTATGACTGTATCAGTTCTTTTCTTTTCTTTCTTCTTTCTTTCTCCCTTTCTTGCTTTTTTTTTTTTTTGCCAGTCCTGGGGCACAGTGCCTGAGCCCTGTCCCTGGCTTCTTTTTGCTCAAGGCTAGCACTCTACCTCTTGAAACACAGTGGCACTTCTGGCTTTTTCTGTTTATGTAGGTGCTGAAGAATTGAACCCAGGGCTTCATGCATGCTAGGCAAGCACTCTACTACTAAGCCACATTCCCAGCCCTCATTCACTTTTCTATTCATTCACTCCTGAATCACTAGCCAGACCCATATTCGAATTATGTCCCAGGTTCTTGATATTAATTGTTTTAGACTGTGCTTTAACTGTGCACAGGGTTTCTCCCATGAGATTTCATTTCATTCATATATATATATTCATATATATATATATACATACACACACACACACACACATATATATATATATATATATATATGAATTCAAATATCAATCACAGTGTGTGTTTGCGGGAGATTGTATTTTGGGCCTAAGAGCTACCTATGTGAGAAAACATGTGCTTTCTTGACCTGTGTTTACTTAGGATGATCCTTGTTTTTTTGTAAATTTATTGTTTATATGTCCTTTCTTGACTCCGTTGTGATTGCTAAGTGATTGGAGAGAGAATAGCTTAGAGAGGCAGCTCATACACCATGGCAGTGGGGATGCCAAGCTTTTCTCCTTTTTATACTGAACTGGTGATTCCAAGCAGTGGGTCAGTGCATTTCAGCAAATACTGCTTTATATATCAGTTACAGAATCACCTGCCAATTCTTCAACTAAAATGTAATACTCTGTCACCAGTGCTTTCCCTGTGCTATCACTGTATCTCATTTGAGTACCCTGGACACTGTATATACTGGCATTAGAACTAGGGAAGGGAAAGGGAATATCAAAATCGAGAGACAAAGGATAAAAAAAAAAGTGACTCCAAAAGCAATACTTACAAACCATTTGGTGTAAACCAACTGAACAACTCAACGGGGGAAGAGGGAAAAGGGAGAGGGAAGGGGGAAATTAGGGAGGAGGTAACAAATTGTACAAGAAATGTACCCACTGCCTTATGTATGAAACTGTAACCCCTCTGTACATCACTTTGACAATAAATAAGTAATTATTCAGAAAAAATAAAAAGGAAACAGAAAAAAAAAAGAATGACAATTTAACAGTTCTGGGGAGAATGATCTAGACCTGAGATAGCTAGGAAAGACATTCACAATCTTATTTCCTTTTGGATTTTTAATCACAAAATATAGAGGAATATACTTTAAAGTTTTCAAAAATGTAATGAAAAACTAATAAAATTTAGGGACATGATGGGATTGAAGGCATAGGGTAAGAATGTTGAAAGGGATGACAGCAATCAAAAGATACGGTATTCATAAACTGCTTTGTTGAGTGGCAACTCCTTTGCTCAACTACCTAAAGTTGATTAAAAAAACAAACAAACATTTTTAAAAGAAAGCATTTTCAACAAATGCCATGACAACAAGAATGTCAAATTTTTAAGTAGGGGGATTTTTAAGGGCATGAATATTAAGAATGTGAAGAAACAAGTTTGATAAGAAATATACACACTAATGTATGTAACTGTAACCCCTCCTTACATCACTTTGACAATAAACAAATGAATTAAATTTAAAAGAGTTCTGATAATTATACACTGAACAATAACTTTTAGAATTTTGATTTCCATAAGCAATAACCACCAAATACCCCAACAAAATACAAAAGAAAATGTAAGAAGAAAAGCTACATTGATTTAATTAAGACTGAGAAGTCAACACCTTTGACTGGGCTTCCTCCCTCTTCTTCCCTACAGTGAAGACTCATTAAATATTTGTGCAGAAGCCAGGGCTGGGTGGGACTCAGTTTGGAAGCCACTCATCTAAAGCAGCTCAAGAGGATAGATTTTAATTAGTTAGAGTAATAATTGTTCTTTGAAAAATTACAGTTTGAAGAACAATATTATCAGTTACTTAGTTAAATTTATTGGAAGAATGTGGTATAGTGAACCTTTTAACACTTTTTTTCCATTGGCTTGCATGCTATAAAAAATAAATTATGACATTTTCAAATTGTGTTGTATATTTAAATGCCAATGCTTTGTTTTGAAATGTTAAACCCTCAAACACTTGGCTTTCAATACTGCAGTGTAATTAGCTGAATGTAAGTACTAGTTCCTCTGATGATTTGGCATGGACTCTGATCTGCCCATTCATTTACCTTCTGTTTTCATATGTACATTGTGATATGACTGATTTATTGCAACCTGGTTACATGGATGAACTTACAAACCAAGTAAAAGAAAGACAAAGTGTATCTAAGTAGGAATATTTGATTGTTATTTTCTAACAATAACTGTTGACAGGTCCTAAATTCAACCTACTAATCTTAGAATCCTGGTGTAATTAGAAAAGTTATAACATATTTGCCACAATTTTTAGAAAATCAAACAAGTTAACATTCTAATCACATTGTATTTAAGAGGTAAAAATGGAAATATTCCTCATAACAAATTAATGAAAAGGAAGCATTTATTAAAAAAATCCAAATTTGTTGGTAGCTATTTATTTACTACCTATCTCTTCCTCCTCAGTCACAAAGATTGGGAAGTGTTACAAATCTAATATAAAACTTGTAAGAAGAAACACATGTTGGGTTCTGTGGTTTGGGAAAAATGCAGATTGGTTATTACACAATGACATCAATACCAGCAGCTTCATTTTACCATTCAGGAAATGTTGCTGTGCCCAGAAATATGTTCTTGATTTGAGGACTAGCTAATCTTGTAACCTTGACCAAATAACTTAAAAATTGAAAATCAGATAGATCATAAGATGGAATTAACTTCTTTAAGTACTCAGCAGCCAATTAACTTGGTGACCTTCTAGGCATGACATAGGAAGATTGTGTAAAAGTATGCAGAGAGAAGAGAATGTTGGGAAAGCGCCCTTTAGGATTAAAGAAAATTCTAATGATGAGCATAATGAAGAGAATTTCATTAACAGATAATTCATACATTTGATATATTCCAATTAATTGACTGGAATAATTACTCAGCTCTAACTTTTTCCTTTTAATTTTATCCTCTTCTTTCATGTGGCTTTTAAAAAGTATAGTTTCAGCTCAGATCTCCTGAACTGTAGTTTATATTATTTATCACAGTTTAATGAGAGACCCAAGTAAGGTGTAAAAGGTGCAGCCAAAGAACCATTCATTTGACTGTTTTAAATCTCATAACTATAAATTTTATATATAAAATCATCATATTTGCTATATCTATGCTTATTAATATATTAAAAACATCAGATTAAGCATCTATTATGTGGAAAGAATTAATCTGTACTGGGGATAGAGTGAAGAAAACATAAATCATATGAAGAACACTTTTAGAAAGGAAGAGAAATCATAATAAATAACTAAATAAACTGATTACATGGTACTTTAGATAAAAGTACCACAAGTCAGGTCATTGAAGAGTGAAAGTTACAAATGTTTTAGCCAGGGAGATGCAAATTTCTTGAAGGGATTACTCTTTGTGAATAAATTATTACAAAAACAAGGTTAGGGCTGGGAATGTGGCTTAGTAGTTGAGTGCTTGGGTAGCATGCATGAAGCTCTGGGTTTGAGATTCCATCAGCACTACACAAACAGAAAAAGCCAGAAGTGGCATTGTGGCTCAAGTGGAAGAATTCTACCCTTGAGCAAAAAGAAGCCAGGGACAGTGCTCAGGCACTGAATTCAAGCTCCAGGACTGGCAGGAAAAACAAACAAACAAACAAACAATGTTAGGGAGAAAAGTATGTATATATGTGTTCATAATAAATTAGGTACATAAGAAATGTTAGAGTAAATACAACTGGGACAAACATGCTGTACATCAATAGTTGGGATTCCTGGAGGATGAAGGGTAAGTAGTAAGGAGAGTCAAGATCACAAAAGTGTTGCAGTTACTTTGGCTTGGTTACTGAGGTAGACAGAAAGCCGTTGTTCATGAATAGAGAAAAGACATAATCTTGCTTGTTTTGTAAAATGATTATAGTGACCATTGCAGCTGCAAAAATGGCAAATTTGGAAACAAGTATAGCAATTTATGGATGGTGACAGGATGTTGGTAGAAGATATAGAGACAAACAACTGTATTCACTGATTATTAAATATGAAATTATGCCATAATTATACATTTTGATTTTAGTAATGAATTAGTAAATCCTTATCAATTCCTTGCCAATAATTAGACATGTCACAATATCTGATAATTTCTCTTATTCTCCAGAGTGTATGGATTTCATAGCAAAGTGATTTTGCTGTGAAGACTTGGTAATATTAGTAATTGTATTCCAGTATCTAGTCTAGTTTAAGGACATAAATTTAAATGTAAGCAATATTTACTCTGAAACTGTTTCATTCATGATCAAATACATTCATATACTTTTATTAATTTTAAAATGGTCCATATGATGCAAAGTAAATTGATGAAAAATAAGAATAGCATTTTCCAGTGCAGTAAAAGAGAAAGAAATATCATAATGTTTCACTACTCTTAAAACTCCTGCATTTCTATAGCTTCAAATAAATTTATAACTGGAAATAATAGTATTATTGTAAGGATATCTTGTTTATTTGCAATCTTAGGTATACAAAGTATCCTTTGAAATTCTACTAATCAAAATTTTGTCCTTGTAATGAAATGTTAATTCATGTAAGTCAGTGCCATAGAAGTGTTTCATATAAAAAGCAACAACTCTATAATTTTTGGCCTTGTTGGATTTCTGAGTGTAGAATATTAATGCAGATTCTGAAATCATTTTTGTTTTACTAATAGATATACTTTTACTTTGTGTTGACCAGAGAGATTATAATACTCATTATACTGCTGCAGGGGAAAAAAAAGAATATGCCTTGATGACAATGCTTTTTATCATGCCCAACATCTGCATTTTAATTTGTCTTAATTATGTACATATACAATTTGGACAATGTTTTGCATTTCAAAACTCCATTCCAAATTCATATGTATCTGATAGTTCATAAGAACAATTATGTATTTAAATGAGACAATCATTGTCTAATTGGCATATTTCAATTTCCACTGAGATGTGCCAATTAACTAGAATCCACTGCAGAGCATAACACCAGAGAGAACTTATGGGCTGTCAACTGAAACGAGTAGCTTTGCAGCATCATTTCCTAATGTTTGCTTCCTAAAATGGCTTTCACTGAGAAAGGGTAAAGTTCACATTTATAAATGGCACTTGTGTTAAAATATATCTCACTATTGGTCATACATTCTTCACTTTTGTACTGGACACTATTTTGTTTTATTCAAGCACATGTTACAGAATTAGTAGTGCCTTTGAATGGTATCAAAATTCACATTTTTCATTAATGTATTAAGAACTTCAGAGTAAGTCTGAATAACATTCTTTAAATTGTCCTAACTACAAGTCATAATTCTCACTCATTTCCTATTTCTGTCTTTCTCCTTTGCTCCCTTCTCTGTTTGTCTGTCTGCCTGTGTGTCTGTCTTTCTCTCACAGATACACACACACACACATACACACACACACACACTTACATGTGATCAGACATGAGAAACTAATACAGACATGCTGGCAAGGTTGCCTTACATACCATTATAAAAAATGTTAACATAGTATCATGCTGGGAATTATAAATTTCAGGCTCAAGGTCTTCACAATAATCCATGCAAGTCCATAAAATTTCTTGACACTAAACACATGTAGGTACTTCCTTTGGAAAATTAAAGGAAAAAACAGGTACCTTTCATTTTTTGCTTCAGAAAAAATTTGATGGGTACCCAAAAGTCCTTTTTGGTCTAAAATGTGTGCAAATACATATAACAACAAAAGCCAAAAGACGGATCTTTCATTTCAAGGTATAATAGAAATGTCCCATTGCAATTATGAAGTAACAAATAATGCTTATGGCTTATCTGTATTATTCTAAAACTTAGCTGGTAAATTAGAAAAAGATCTATCCAAAGGACTAATTGCTCAAAAAATTTTCTATTGATAATATTTGCCATATTCATTTAAACTATAACAGGATCCACATTTTGATATTATTAATAAAGTTCAAATATTAACACTGATTTATAATTGATGACTATTTTATATATTACAGATTACATACATTATTAAATTACCAATGTGATCAGTTATGGCTATCATAATTTTCAGAAAGTAAATGTTGAATGTTACCAAACAGAAAAATGTGTGATCAAAATTCTTCCCCATATACACAGTCACTTTTGCCATGTGTTATATAACCACAGTAATTCTATATGATTGGCACAACCATGCTTAATTACACATTCCTATATAACAAACTTTGAGGCACAAATTGTAGAGCACTTTACACTTTCACTTGTGTAGTAGCACTGCCTGAACATGCATTTATATCACTAAATATAATGTCACAATTTATTTTTACTTATAATATATTTTCTCACATATCATAATTTATGCATCAAATATTTATTACTGGGAATATTTGGAATATAAAACAATGCAGCAATGAGTAACCTTGTATTTATATTTGTCATTATATTCCAATAACCTAGATCAAGATAAAGATTGTAAAAACTTACGCTTGGTTTTTGAGATCAGATTTTTTTCATTTCTTTATTGTCAAAGTGATGTACTTAGAGGTTACAGCTTCATACATAAGGCAGTTGTACATTTGTTATCTAACTTGTTATCTCCTCCCTCATTTCTCCATCCCCCCCCCAATTTCCCTCTCTTTCCCCATGAGTTGTACAGTTGGTTTACACCATATAGTTTTGTAAGTATGCCTGTTGCATAGGTTCATCGCAGCACAAAGTGCCAACACTAAAATATGGAACCAACCCAGATGCTCCTCAGTAAATGAGTGGATCAAGAAAATATGGCACATATACACAATGGAATTCTATGCTTCTATCAGAAATAATAACATTGCCCCATTGGTAGGGAAATTGAAGGACTTGGAAAAAATTATACTAAGTGAAGTGAGCCAGACCCAAAGAAACATAGACTCTAGGGTTTCCCTCATTGGGAATAATTAGAACATTTTAGGTTAGTCATAGCAGAAGAACACAGTAGCTCAATAGCTATCCCCATATGAACAAATAAGATGATGCTAAGCGAAATGAATTCCAAGTTATGGAACCAAGTGGTATATCATTGTTCTTGTTATTTTCTTCTTAATTTTTGTCTTCATTGTCAAAGTGAAGTACAGAGGGGTTACAGTTTCATTTGTAAAGCAGTGAGTACAGTTCTTATCCAACTTGTTACTTCCTCTCCCCCCATGAGTTGTACAGTTGTTTACATCAAATGGTTTTGTAAGTATTGCTTTTGGAATGGTTTGTCTTTTTATCCTTTGTCTCTCAATTTTGGTATTCCCTTTCCCTTCTCTAATTCTAATACACTATATGCAATACCCAGGGTACTGTATCAGATACAGTGATAGCAGAGGTAAAAACACAGGAATGGAATATGAGAGAAAACAAAAGAAGATAGAAGGTTACTGTTTCACATGGTATGTTGAAAATAATTACAACAATGATATATCACTTGTTTTCATAACGTGGAGTTCATTTTACTTAGCATCATCTTAAGTGTTCATATGGTCATAGCTCTTGGGCTATTATGTTCTTCTGCTATGACTATCCTAAACATGTACTAATTATTCCCTATGAGGGAAACCATAGAGTCCATGTTTCTTTGGGTCTGGCTCACCTCATTTAGTATAATTTTTTCCGAGTCCTTCCATTTCCTTAAGAAAGGGGCAGTGTCATTCTAATTCATAGATACATATAATTCCATTGTGTATATGTACCACATTTTTCCTATCCACTCCTCTACTGAGGGCATCTGGGCTGGTTCTGTATTTTAGTGGTGACAAATTGTGCTGCGGTGAATATAGTTGTGCTGGTGGCTTTAGTGTTGTCTTGCTTTTAATCTTTTGGGTATAGGCCCAATGTAGAGCTGCTATGGGGAATGGGAGTTCTATGTTTAGCCTTCTGAGGAAACTCCATACTGCTTTCCAGGGTGGTTGAAAAAGTTTACATTCCCACCAACAATGTAACAGGGTTCCCTTTCGGCCATACCCCCCTCCAGCATTTCCTGGTAATGGGCATTCTTACTGGAGTGAGGTGGAATCTTAGTGTAGTTTTGATTTGCATTTCTTTTATGGCCAGTGAAGTAGAGCAGGTCTTCATGTGTCTTGGCCATTCTCATTCCTCTTCAGAGAAGTCTCTTTTTAGGTCTTTAGCCCATTTGTTGAGGGGTCAATTGGTTCTTTGAGGAATTGTTTTAGAATAATTTAATTTTTTGAGTTCTAAATATTTTTTAGATATGAGGCCTTTGTCCATTGTATGCCTGATAAAGATCTTCTCCCAGCACCATTTTTTAATGAAATAGAGGATGCAATCCAGAAATTAATTTATATGGAACAATAAAAGACTCTGGATAGCAAAAACAATCAGTAGCAGAAAGAACAGTGCTGGAGGTATTTCAATACCAAACTTCAAGCTGTATGACAAAGCTATAGTAATACAAAAAGCTTGGTATTGGCACAAGAACAGGCCTGAGGACCAATGGAACAGAACTGAAGACCCAGAAATGAACCCACAGAAGTATGGCTACTTAATATTTGATAAAGGAGCTAAAAAATAGGATGGAAGAAAGGTAGACTGTTTAACAAATGGTGCTGGAAAACTGGATCAACACCAGTAACAAACTAAAACTAGATCCTTATATATCACACTGCACCAAAATCAATTTGAAATGTATCAAAGACCTTGATGTCAAATCATATACCCTGAAAGCACTAGAAGAAGGAATAGAAGAAACACTTGGGCTCTTTGGCACAGGATGAAACTTCCTTAATAAAGGCCCAGAAACCCAACTAATCAAAGAAAGGTTGGACAAATGGGACTACATCAAACTGCAGAGCTTCTGCAGGGCAAAGAGCATAGCTTACAAGATAAACAGAATGTTCTTGTTATTTTCAACATGCCTTGTGAAATTATGCCCTTTTTCTTTTGTATTTCTTTCCTGTGGTTTACCCCTGATATCACTGTAACTGATTTTAGTAACCTTGTTATTTTATATACGTGTATTGAGATTAGATTTTATATTTGAAAACAGTAAGAGTCTCTTCTCATCTCTTCTTGTGTTTATTTGGATTTTGTAGAGATTAGTTTGTGTTTTTCTTTTGTAAGACAAAATAACTCATAAATGTTGTTTCTTCTTCTAATCTGATTTAAAAGAGCTTGCCATGATTTTAAAAACTTGAATTCACAACTTTCTGTCTTAGCCTTCCGAGGTCTGGGATTATATCCATTTACTACTACATCCATGGAAAGTGAAGTTTTTGTAGGGACAATTTAAGTATTACTTTAAACATATTTCACACATATATAACTATATGTAATGAATATATTATAATTATACTATGCATATATAATATGCATATATAATATGCATATATAATGCATATATGCATATAATGCATATATTATAATTAGCATATCTGAAACTAGTTTGTTACACATCATATTTACAATCAATATTACAAAAATTAAAAAATACTTCTTAGTGCCTTAAGTTGTGATTATAAATATTTTATATTGGAAACAGTTCATATGCAATCATTAAGATGAATAAATTAACCAAGTGCTGGTAGGTCATGCCTATAATCCTAGATATCCAGGAGGCTGAAATCTGAGAATCAATGTTTGAAGGCGGTCCAAGCAGGAAAGTCAGGGAGACTCTTTTCTCCAATTAAGCATCAAAAAACAGAAATGGAATTGTGACTCAAGTGGTTGAGTGCTAGCTTTGAGCAAAAAAAAACCTTAGAGACAGCACCAGCCCTTAATTTAAACTCCAGAAGTGGTATAAAAATAAAGTATTAAAATCTATGTTTGTCTATATAGTTGTATGTGTATATGTATGTATGAGTTAGTATATTATCTTTCTCTCCACACACTATGCATCTGCCTGTCTATTTCTAACAGTCATTTCTTTTTATCAGTGTCTAAATAAATATGTGCAATGTGTATATTATGTGTATGCATACATTATAGATTATTATTGCTCAAAACGTAATGTATAAAGATAATGGACTGCAAAGTTCCCTGATCATTTATATTTTAAATTAAAAACATAAATGCAAGATAAAAATTCAGATATGATGTTACTATAGGATTCCATGGTAACTTTTAATAAGGATTTATTTTTAAACTCATATAGCAATGCCAGTTTTATTACATGAAAATTATGTACAATCACTTACCATGAATAACATTGTATTCTTTAGACCCTGTGTTAAGCTTTTATGTCCAAACCATGAAAATGTTCTAGTGCTACAAATTCCTCTATGCACAGGTAATATTCAAAAGATTAAGATTAAAACACTGACAAACTTTGAAATTCTCCTTGTGTCTCTGAGTGGAGCTTTAAAAAACTGACTTGAGAGATGCTGTAGAAATCTTTTGAAACATAAACATTGAGTTTTGTTCTATTTTCTGAAGAAAAAATTTTGCTATAAAAATTTTTCTAATTCACCCCAGTGGACATGTTAGTGAGTATTGAATAAAGCCTTTTTCTTAACCACTACTGTTTACTTTGTTATCGCCTATAAAAATCATTCCTTGATATAATTCTCATGAATGAGACAACATTTCTATGTTATTACAGGCTCCCTTTCAAGGGCAACTCAATATAGTTAAAATAGAGCTTTGCAAAAAGTTTGTCTTTCTGCAGTGTTAAACCTTCTAATTGAGTCATTCAATAGAAAGAGAATAATAATAACGAGTCTCTATGGAAAATTAGAAATTTGTACATTTGCAGAACTAAAATTCTACCTATGGTGAGAAAATCATTACATTTTATTTTTTCTGTAAGTTTGTGTGCACCACCTCACTATATTTTCCATTATTTTGATTGGCTACTATTAGTATCTCCCAGACTCCTTTGCCCTGCAGCTTTGGCTTGGACAAGAAAGTGCAGTTATCAACATTTATACTCTCATGTTAGAGATGAGATAGTGTAGTCATACCTACTTCAAGGTCAAATTCTTTTTTTTTTTTTGGCCAGTCCTGGGCCTTGGACTCAGGGCCTGAGCACTGTCCCTGGCTTCTTTTTGCTCAAGGCTAGCACCCTGCCACTTGAGCCATAGCGCCACTTCTGGCTGTTTTCTGTATATGTGGTGCTTGGGAATCGAATCCAGGGCCTCATGTATACAAGGCAAGCACTCTTGCCACTAGGCCATATCCCCAGCCCCTCAAGGTCAAATTTTTAATATATCCTTTTATTGCTACTTGACCCTTGGTTCTCAGAATTCTGTCTAGGATTCTTAGCCTTTTCTTCCTTAGTTTTCTTCTCTCAGGCCTTTTGATCTGATATTTCTCTAATAACTGATTGCTTTCACCTACTTTACTGTGGACTTTTACTGCACTCTTTAGATAAAAAATCTCTCTTGTTGCAATAATCCCTTCTTTGTTCCCAGGTTTTGTTTTCCCTTTACTATGCGAATGACACTAAAACCTTCAGTTTAGACATTAAGGCATCTGTAGGCATTCTTATTGTTTATATTTACTTTTTAAGAGAGGTTAAAAAGATTAATATTAACACTTATTTGCACACACATCAAAACTTCCTTAAAATATATTTTGTGGGTATATTTTAATGACCAAACTACAAGGATGGCTTGATCTATGAAAATGGCTTCATTTCTCTTACAACCAAGGAGAAGAAGGAATACACAAATTCCTTTATTTAAAGAAAATCAGGGATTATAAGATAAAACAGACAATACACAGACATTAACAGAAGTAAAAATAAAATGATAAAATTAAAAAATTATACCTTGTGGTGTGGAGAGTGTGTACCTGTTGGGACTTTCATTTAATTCTAGCCAAATTGGTATATGATAGCACTGCTGGCTCACTATTTTGAATGAATACCTGACTTTATCCATTGCGTAGCACAAGTCACGCATTTCTCTTCTGAGATTGAACTCAATATATAGCCACAAAATAAATTTGTATGAAATTATCCTTCCCAAACTAAATAAAATCCCAAATATTGAACTTATCCATAGCTCATAAGTAGATCAACGAATCTGAATGTTTTAAATAATAAAAACAACCCATACCGAGAAAATAATAATGGGTAAAGACAAATAAAACAGCTTCTCTTTATGTTCTTGAATATATGTCTATTTTCTTTAGATAGTTGAACAAAGGAGGTGCCATTCAATAGAGCAGTTTATGAATACAGTGCCTCTTGGCCAATCTTATCCCTTTTAACATTCTCATCTACCCCCACTGGCGCCCTTTCCCTTATTTTTCTTTATTTTTAGATTATATGTGAAATGCTTTGCCATTTAACAAGCAATTTATGTGTTCAATGCATCTTGCTCTGTGTCATCCTTTCAACATCTTCACCCTCCTTCCATCCACCCTTTCCCTTATTTTTTTCCACTCTGTGGCATACACAATGCATTCTTCTCTGCCTTGTACTCATTTTCTCAGTTCATTTCTTCTTCTACCCATCTCATCTTGACCACCACCCCCTGGCAAGCACTCATTTCCTAGTACTTATTTGTTAGGCTTTGACTTAGTCTTTCTAAAGAACTATATTATTTACATTCTTCATAGAGTCTACTATACTTCCATTAATCCATTATATCTTTTATAACCCTTGACTTAAATTCATTTATAAATTTATAAGTTAATTTTAAAATTCATTTATAATCACAGGTTGCCACCCAGTGCGTCCATTTCTACATTTAAAGGCACATTCTTTTTCCCACTAATGAGGGAAACCATGCAACCTGTTTTTCTCTGAGTCTGTCTTACTTCACTGTATATAATCCTCTCCAAGTCTTGGAATTACCTTACCAATGGTTCAAGGTCATTCTTTCTGATAGATGGAATGGAATTCTGATAGAATTCCATTACGTATACATACCACACGTTCTTGATACATTCATCCATTGAGGGACACTTAGACAATAAAGCAAGAGAAAATCATAAAGTTGACCCAAATAACATGATCCTGTACTTGAAGGTTGCCAAGATCTCCTCCCAGAAATTTCTAGAGCTGATCCAGAACTTTGTCCAAAGAGTAGGGTATACAATCAATCCACAAAAATAAGTCATTTTTCTTTATGCCAACAACAATAAGATCAAGGCTGAAATAAGAAAAGCAACTACATTTACAGTTGTCTCAAAAACAAGACAAGACAAAACAAACAAAAAAAAAGAAAACCAGGAGTTAACCTAAAAGATGAAGCATCTCTACAGTGAAAACTTTAAAATTTTGAAAAAGGAAACTGAAGATGACTGAAGGAAATGGATTGCTGCTGCTGGATTGGATGAATTCACATCATAAAAAAGAAAACGATGCCCAAGCACTTTTCAAATCCAGTGCAATACCCATCAAAATCCCAACAACCTTCTATATAGAAATAAAGAAAATTATCCAAAAACTTATAGGAAATAAAACAATACCCCTGAATAACACTCCTTAGTAGGCAGAACAGTGTACATGGAAAAACAATACCAAACTTCAAACACTGTTATGGAGCCACTGCAATGTAAAGAGCCTGGTACAGGCAAACAATTGATCAAAGACCAATGAAACAGTACAGAAGACTCAGAAATAAGCACACAGACCTATAGCCAACTAATCTTTGATAAAGAAGCCAAAAACGTACGCTGGAAGAAAGCCTTCTCAAAAAAATGATTCTGGCAAAACTGGTTATCCATTTGTAGAAAACTGGAACTAGATATCCATATATCACCTTGTACTAGTATCAATTCAAAATGGATCAAAGACCTCAGCATATGAAACTATAAAAGTTTTACAGAAAAGGGTATGGGAAACTACTAGACCTCCAGGGCACAGGTCAAATCTTTCCAAGTTAAAATCTAAAAACACAATAAATAAAAGAAATAGTTGATAAATGGGACTACAGCAAACTTAAATTTTTCTTCAGGGTAGAGGATATAGCTAACAAACTAAATAGAAAGAACACAAAATGGGAGAAGATTTTGACTAGCTGTACATCAGACCTAATATCCAAAATATACTTGGAGTTCAAAAAACTGAATTCTCCAAAAATGAGTATTCAAAGAAATAACACACCTAATAAATTTACTAACAACTTAGAGACATCCCAGAAAAAGCAAATATGGCCAATGGACACATGAAAAAATGTTCAACATCTTTAGCCATAAAGAAATACAAATTGAAAAAGCACTGTGATTCCATCTCATGCCAGTTAAAAATCCATTATCAAGAAAACTAACACTAAACGAATGCTAGCATTGACATGGCCAATTGATTTACCTCTCTAGATTTAATCTATATTCAATCTATTCAATCTATAAATGCATATCCACATTACATGCATATTTTATTCTAGATTGGATTCTATTAACAACCTCCATAGATTAAAAGTATTACTATATAATAAAACTTTGACAAAATTCACACTGAAAAATAGAAAAGGGGAACCATAGACACAGACTGTGGGAATGTACAATTCTTTAAGCATTCTGAAAAGCACTATGAAGGGTCACAAAAAAAACTAAACATAGAAATACCCTATGACCCAGAAATTCCACTTCTCTGTAGCAATCCAATATAAACAATCATACATTAAAGCCACCACCACAACCATGTTTATTGAAGCATTATTTACTATAGCCATGATGTAAATGAGCTTTTAGAATGTTGGTAATGTATATTTCCAGAAATTTATATTGATCAAAATTTATGAAAAATTGTTTACTAATATGAGCTTTATTGTGTCACATTTTATTGGTAAAACATTTATAGAAGAAAGAATACGTGATGTTAACTATCTAACCTATTTACATGTTTAACATTTTTCAAATCTTCAGATATAATTATCATTAAAATGAATATTATTCTAGAAACTGTTCTTGTTAAACCTGAAATATTGACTACATCTCAGTCATTTTGAGTAACAAAAATAAACTTCTCTGAATTATTAAATTATTCGCTTTCTGAAGAAGTGAAATGTTTTTTAATTTATGGTGTAAGGCATTTGTACTTCTTTTGAAAGTATTTATATTCATATCTGCATTAACTGGATTATTTGTTGTTTTGATTTTATTATTTTGAATTCTCTCTATATTCTAGAAGTTAATTCTTTGTTCAGTACATGGTAAGAATTTTTCTCCCATTCTATACCTTGTCTTTGTTTTTTGTTTCTTTTGCTGTGTATGAATTTTATAATGAGATGTAGACTCATTTGTCAATTCTTATTCCCTGCACAAATGGAATCCAGAGGTTGAATGTTTTTGAAGTAGCTCATTTGCATGTAAAAAGTAAAACAATGAAACCTGTGGACATTACTTTAAGAGGAGGAAACAGAACAAAAGAGAGTGACAGAGAAGATAATGTTGTGGTACATTTTGTCCATGTATGGATACCACAAGGAAACTACTCATGCAAAATTACTGTATGCTAATAAAAATTCACTTGTAACAGAAGACATAGAAGTTAGAATGCACATTCAAATGGTGATGTTTTACCTATTTAGCTACAAATTTCAATTAAAGTCAATGACTAATTTGTGTCATAAAAGTTTAAAGTAAAAAATTTTGTTTATTTGACTAAGAGAGCACTTACAGTACCACACAAGGATTGCTCTTGTTTATAATCATTATCCTGAGAATTCTGACAAAAATTTACAATGTCTTCTTTACATGTAACAAAAATTTAGAGGGACATCTCACTGGTTAAAACTTCTTTTGAATTTATATACAAATGTTCTATCCTTAGAATTAAGACTTGAGTTAATAAGTGAAACTCTTTAGCTTATATTATTTGATGGTTTGATAAAATGCTATTATTTCATAAATAATATCACATCAACTATGGAGAATTTAATATGAAGTGTTGCCATCCACCACATCACAGTATTTTAATTATTTATTTTAATTAATTTGCTAACATCCTTGAAAGTATAAAATATTATTCAATGTCTTTGAAAAATAAACGAAAACTTATCAAGTCTTAATCTGATTGCTATACATGAAATCAATTAGGAAATACTGCCATTCATATTTTTTAAAGAAAAGAAATTTTTCATATTTTTTCGACATCAGACAACCTTGTTTTTCCAGGTATGTGACATGAGATAAGATACTTACTAGGAAATATTTCAAATTCCATTAAATATTTTGCCGTTATTAACATTCAGTCAGGATCTAGGACTGCAGTCAGTGGCAAAGTACTGGGCCAACAAAGCTCTGGGCTCAACCCAGAACACTGCAGAAATAAAAATGTCAGATAAAATGTAGTGCTCCAGGAGAAATCCTGCTCCAGTGCTTTTCTAAGAGCCCATAGAGATTACATGCACTCAAGGCAGACTTTTCCATATGGGTTAAGAAATGCATCGTGTTGTGTGCTGTATTGAAGACAAGGAATCTGTATTGGACAATCCCTCTGATTTTATCTTATGGTTGCCTTGAAGAACTCTAAGCCCTGTTATAATGAATGGAGATATTCCAAGATGAATTAAAAATCTATACTTGAGATTTAGTATTAGAAGAAAAATATAGCTAATAAATTAAGCAGTCATAATATCTCAAACTAAAGTCGTTCTTAGTAAAACAGTGTTCTTGGGTTTTAAAGATATCTTGTGTGACAGAATTTGTGTAAACTGTTAAAAGAGTAGTAATATTTTCTAAAAATACTCAGATACCAGACAATGAAATAAACAGTGAATCTTTTCTAAAACAGTCAAAAATTAATTCTGGGTTTGAAATGCATAATTTAAATAAAGTGAAATTTCTGGAAACATACATTTTTGAGTATCTTAAACTTGTGTAAAGAATAGGGTGACAATTGAGGAACTTTGTTGGTGTTAAATACAGTATTTTAAATAAAAAACAGAGAGACAAAAAGACAAAAAGAAAGAAAGGGAGAGAGGGAAGGAGGGAAGGGAAGGGAAGGGAGGGGAGGGGATGGGAAGGGAAAGGAAGGAAAGAGACAGAAGAAATAAAGCAGGAGGAAGAAAGGAAGGAAGAAAGGAAAAGGAAGGGAAGAATGAAAAGCAAACCCATAACTCTTCATTTGGTACACTTTCCCACATAAGTGGATAAACAGAGAAAGGCAGGGTTCCGAACAAAATGACTCAAGACAAGACTGGTGAGAAAGATGTAGGTAACACAGGCCATGGATCCACTGGTGACAAAGAGGATTATGTAATCCTCCTCTCTTTACCATCACTGTTCTTTATTTGTCATGGGTTATTTTCCTATCATTAGTATTTCCAACATGACGTCATTTGGTACACTAGTGTCACCATCTCAAATCCACATTTGGCTACTCTGCTCAGTTTATTTTAAAAAGGTTATTATCTCATCAGGTGTCCTTAGGTAACATGTGTTGTGCTCTGACCTTTGGGCTTTCTCCATGCACTTGCAAAGGCCATGTCATTCAAGGTCCAAGATAAAAGAAGGAAGGAACTCCACAATGTGATGAGTATATCAAAGCAATAACTACAAAGACAGAAGGTCAGAGGAGAAGACACAGATTTGATGGGAAGTTCTGCATCTGTTCCCTGGTGAATATGAGATCTGGAGCTGTCTGAGTGAATCAGGGGTCAGGAATATGCCAACCAGTCTACAGAGGTCAAAAGGAGCAAGGCAGTGTGGACCCACAGGCCAGCAGAGATGAAAGGACTCCTGTTCCATTCCAGGGAGTGGGGTCCTGACCTTCAAAGCAGTTCAGAGGCAGTGCTTTTCTTGTGGGCATAGATCACCTCTGACAGGATGTGATTTTTCTCCTCTGATTGCTTCCCCAGATGTTGCTTCTTCTCCTTCCTCTACCTTCTCCTCTTTCTTCTTTCTCCTCCTCCCCTTCTTCTTCCTCCTCTTCTTCTTTCTCCTTCTTCTTAACATTTTTTTATGGGTCCTATTTACAACATATAAAGCAAGTACTTAAAGTTTATGGATATTAACTATAATATTAACATATTCAAAATGAGTCTGGAAGTTGAGGAGTATGTCGAATACATTCAGAAACTATTAGTTTCCAAAACTATTTATAATGCATAATATAAAAACAAGTCAAACAATGATAGGTTGAAACATCTGCTGAAGTTGAAATTAAAATTCTGATTGTGAAGCAAGAATGTTTCACTATCTTCTTTCTTCCACAGTCTACAGGCTATTCTTCTTTCCAATGAAAACCAAACTCTGTAGACCCTAAAGGTGTTTCTTTAATTTCCTTTAAATCCGATGTGCATTGTATCACTTTCTCTGTTCATTTTTTTTTCCTTTTATTTTCTTTCTTCCTTTTTTTTTTCTGCCAGTCTTGGGACTTGGGACTCAAGGTCTGAACACTGTCTCAGGCTTATTTTTCTCAAGGTTAGCACTCTACCTCTCGATATATCACCACTCTGTTTTTTCTGTTTATGTGGTACTGAGGAATTGAACCTAGGGCTTCAGGCATGCTAGGCAAGCACTCTGCCACATTCCCAGCCCCTTTGTTTTTTTGTTTTGTTTTATTTTGTGTCAATACTTAAACTTGTAGACTTTTCTTTTTCTGCATCCTGTTGCATGTTTTATGACACACCTTGTCGGAGTGCACTTATGTTTTATGATACAACTTGTAAAAGTACACATTTATTGACACACTTTGGAAGAATACACTTTACATTTTGTGACACATGCTGTAGGAGTACACTTTTATTTTATGACACATCTTGTAGGAGTACTGTTATGTTTTGTGATACACCTTGTGTTATATTTTTATCTCCAACTCCAACTTCCCTCTCAAATTTATTTTGCATATTAAAAATCTCACTTATTACACTTCTTAAACCAACCTATTTAAATCTAAACTCTTAATCGCCACCCATGTTCCACCCTATTGAAAAAAATACTTCTTCAGATCTAAAATGGTGTTAATGTTTTGTAAATTTCTTTGGCAACTATTGATATTCCCTTCCTCTTTCTTTTTGGAGCCCAGTTTTCAAAGTGTATAACCACTCTTCTCTCTACTTCTGTGGAACAGATCATTGCCATCCATGCCTTGCTGAATGCTTAGACTTCTATTTTGGTTCCGGAGATCTTGTTTATCCTCTAAATACTGATACATGAATCTAAGTTTGACATCTCCTTATAGTCATGAAACACTGGAAATAAAAAGAACTGGAAGGGGGCTGGGATTGTGGTCTAGTGGTAGTGTGCTTTCCTTACATGCATGAAGCCCTGGGTTCCATTCCTCAGCACCACAGAAACAGAAAAAGCCAGAAGTGGTGCTTTCGCTCAAGTGGCAGAGTGCTAGCCTTGAGCAAAAATAAACCAGGGACAATGCTCAGGCCCTGAGTTCAAGCCTCAATGATGGCAAAATAATAATAATAATAATAATAATAATAACTGGAAGGAAATGGATGTATTCAAGATCATCCCTGAGAAAAATGGAGATTGTTTTTTGTCTCAACTCTCCTCTTTGGGGTTAACAGGGAGTGTGAAATTAAGACTTAGAGGGCTGAGACATGGAGACAACTGGGCTTAGTGGAGAATCAATCTGTTTTCCCTGGAACCTGCAACCTTGACCTCCTGGATGAGCACTTGATTTTACTGTCCTAACAAATATTCTTCTCTGAAAATGAATTCAGAAATTTAGAAGTTTTAGGGTGAGAAAAAGTAAGCTTCAGTAGCCCCATGATCGTTAATGCAAAACAAATTATGTTATGTATTCATAATCTACAAAAGATTTCCAGAGTAAAATCTAACTATAACTTATAAAAGCTCTGCCTCATTTTCTACTTTCTCTTGGCCCACTGACTTTAAATTTAACTACTGTTTGGTTTCTTTTATATATATACCATCAAAATGAATTACAGAGAGGTTACAGTTTCATACATTAGGCATTGGATACATTTCTTGTACTGTTTGTTACCTCGTCCCTCATTCCCCCCTCCCCCTTCTCTCTTTCCTTTCCCCCTCCCACCCCATGAGTTGTTCAGTTGTTCAGTTCATTTTCACCAAACTGTTTGTAAGTATTGCTTTTGTAGTTGTTTGTCATTTTTTACCCTGTGTCTATCGATTTTGGAGTTCCCTTCCAATTTCCTGGTTCTAATACCAGTATACCTGGTTTCCAATATATTCAGATAAGATACAAAGATAGTGTAGGTACAACCACAGGAAGGTGATACAGGAATATCATCCATAATAGAGGCTACAGTTACATATGGCATGTTGAAAGTATTTACAGCTGTGATATAACAATCATTTCTATAACATGGAGTTCATTTCACTTAGCATTATCTTATGTGTTCATAAAGGTATAGCTATTGGGCTCCTGTGATCCTCTGCTGTGACTTGCTTAAACCTGTGCTAATTATTCCCTATAAGGGAGACCATAGAGTTCATGTTTCTTTGGGTCTGGCTCACTTCACTTAGTATAACTTTTTCCAAGTCCTTCCATTTCCTTATAAATGGGGCATAACATTCCATGTGTATATGTACCACATTTTCCTGATCCATTTGTCTACTGAGGATATCTGGGTTGGTTCCAGATTCTAGCTATGACAAATTGTGGTGCAATGAACATTGTTGTGCTGGTAGCTTTACTGTGATTATATTTGTGGTCTTTTGAATAGATACCCAAAAGTGGGGCTGCTGGGTCATAGGAGAGTTCTATGTTTAGCCTTCTGAGGAATCTCCATACTGCTTGCCAGAGTGGCTGAACCAGTTTACATTCCCACCAACAGTGAAGTAGGGTTCCCTTTTGGCCACATCCCCTCCAACAGTTGTTATTGTGAATGTACTTTGAAGTGAATTGAGTTGTTCAAGTAACATTAAAATTTCAAACCACAGCATTCTCAATTTGATCCCATTATAATGTATTTCTGAGGGTCACATGGAAGTTATCTATACTTTTAAATATAAGTAAGTTTATTCTCTGTTCCCATAGCTTTTTTTTTCTAACAATTGAGCAGTCATTGTAATTTAGCATGATACTTCTTTAATAATTTCTTCTCACTAAACTTAATACCCATTATAATAAAAACAGTATGACTGCTGTGTTCTGTATTATGTTAGCAGCATATAGCATGGCATAGAAGATATATGGATATCTAAGTATCTAAGTATCTATCTATCACCTAGCTATCTATCTATCTAATGGATAGATAGATATAAAATATCTTGAAGCTTACTATTTACCAAAGAAGTGAATAGAAAATATGAAAAATATATTTAGGCATTTTAAAAGGAGAATTTCTAACAGTGAGTATTTCAGTAGTATTGTTTTTCTCACTAAATAAATCTTTCTTTAGACTTAATTCTTACGGTGAATTACTGTGATGATTCTTAGGGTTTAGACATTTGAGCCAATAAATTAAGTCAAAATAATCAACAGTTACATTATATAGTAATGCATTCAATGATTTCAATACATAAACTTTCATGCAATTGGAATGTAAAGAAGAAACAAAATTTAGCAAAGCACGTTAAAAATTGTAATTATAGTGCTAAGAAAGGGAATGGTTTACTAACTGATTACTAGAAAGTACCAAGTAGATTTAAGAAAAGCTCCATCTGACCAAGCTTTGTATGAGTACATGTATGAACATGTTATACTGAAATCCCTTGGACAACTAATTCATGTTAATAAAACATATGAATACATATTGAACCATGTCCCTACACTTCTGTCTGTGTTTTGGTTTCATGACACTGTCTTGATAGCTTTGTGGATATGACTTTGAATTAACCAGCTGTTGTCTCTGTTTACTTGCAAATATCACAATCAATGCCCCCTGTACAATAAATATATGACAATATTTCTTCATCTTAATAATCATACAATAAATGGAAAATAACGTGCTATAGTCTTCTAAAAAACCAGTTAAGATGTAAGCAATGTATTTTCCAGTAAGGCTAATTTTTCTCAGAGTGAACACATCTGTTAATTATGCAATAAATTCTCTTACCTGTCTAGTTTGGTAAAAAAGTAAATACCCCTAGATATTATTTCAATGCTTTGCTTTTATTTATTTGTTTTATCTATTTTAAAATAAATAGTTTTTAAAGGAGGTGCCATTTAATTAAGCAGTTTATGAATACAATGCATCTGGATCAGTCATCCTATCACCGTTCTCAGTCCCCTTTAGTCTACCCCTTCCCTTACTTTTCTTAATTTTTTGATATATATCAATATTTCTTTTGTTTGATAAGGCCTCATTAGCATTTAATAATTTCTTTCATTTTTATTGTAAAAGTGATATATGGAGGGGTTACAGTTGCATAAATCAATTATTGAGTACATTTCTTTTTAAACAGTGTCACCCTCTCCCTCATTTTCTCCCAGTTTTTTTCCCTCCCAACTTCCCTGCCCCAAAGTTGTATAGTTCATTTCCAAACTAGCATCTAGTGAGTATCACTGCTGAATTAGCTCACCCTTTGTTCTGCCATTCCTGTGCTTTCCCTTCTGCTCACCAAATCAGATGAATAAACATACAAAACAAATACCTTGAAAATTTGACTGCACTCTTTTTCCTCCATTCATCTGAAATTTCCTTTTTGCCTATGTATTCTATAAAAATATGTAAACTGGGCACTACTTTATTTGCCTTATTTGTATGATACACATCTTGTTACTTTATAAAATTTACAAAAAAAAATACTGCAATACTAACTATGACAAACTAGATAATATATGCTTTAAGTATGTAAGGTATCTATATCAATTTATCTCCCAAACTTCATCTAGACTTTTTTCTTGTTTTGCTTTGTTTTCTGTGTGTTTGTTGATCTGGTTATTTGTACAATTTTAACTTAAATGCCAATAGGAATTACAAAATCACATGGCAAGTGATACATAATGTCAATTCACAACACATATACATATGGTGGAAATTAATATAAATTCACTTACATTTCCAACCCTATTGTATTCAATAAAAACATGACACTTTTAAATAGAATGAGGCCACATGAAAGTTTCTGTTCCTGTGTACACTCCCACTACTGCTCTGAATGATTGAATAACTCTGCAGTTTTTAAGACTATTGCCCACCTCTATAGTGGCAGTCATTCTGATGCCAGAGTACTGAATTTTTTATTACAACAGCTTTAGTACAAATAATGAATGAGTTTAGAAGTGTTTCATACATACATATGTACATATATTTGCTATTTGTATAGTACCTTTTATGAAATACTTACCTATACTCTGTATGTTTCTTTATTGGTGTTTGGTTTCATATGTAAAATGACAGATGAGAAAACATTTTAATTACATATGTGCCAGTTATTCCTTACTTTTCATTCTTCGAATAAGGAAATATTTTCTTTACTTTAAATGTAGTCTAGTTTAGCAGCCTATTACTTTAAGGGCATGTTAATGTGTGTTTGTGTGTAATTTTGTGTGTAGAGTGTTCAAGCCATGCTCATTCACACTACACGCCCAATGTACAGAGCCATTTTTTTTCTTGTAATTCCTATTGGTTTGCTAGTTTTCAAATTTACATTTATAATGGACCTGAAATTGGGTTATGCATGAAATGGTATGCCAAATGCCCTTTGTTTTCTATACGTAGCATATGTTGAAATTTATTGAATAAATGGCTTTGTCTCTTTCCTCAGCTGCTCTGTATTATCATGTAAGAGTCTGTGATTCTCATTCTAACAATATTCCCATTGTAGGAAGGGCCTCTGTAACTTATTTTCTTGAATTGTGCCACCTCTGCCAAAAATAGACTATACAGTATTCCCCCCAAGAATCATCGCTTAACTAACTCTTAAGGAAATGGACAAAAGTATAAAAGAGAAAGCAGAGGGAATGAAGTACTAAGCAAAGAACAAAGCAAAATACAGCACTGTATCCATTAGTATAAAATCAAAATCAAAACCCCAAATTACTCCTCATTTTCAAGGTAGGGACTAATGTTCCAAGATTTGTATCTTTTTAATAAGGCTCTTCAATGTTTTCTGTGCACTTCTTTGGTTTTATAGCAACTGATATTTTCTCTCATGCTTTAGCTTTGTAAACAAAGATGAAAATCAATTGCTTCTGCATTGAAAATATTAAATGTACTTGAAATGAGTTGCTCACAGTGAATTTGAAACCTGAAGTGTAATCTATGAGATGTGAAAGTTTAAATTTATCTACTTAATGGAAAATTAATGCAAAGCCAGTGACCTCTGAATTGATCATATGGTTTTTGTTCAGTGCATTTATACGTAATCATAGTTTTCAGGTCAATATCTGTGTTAAAAATTGCTGCTGTTCTTTACAAATAAAAATGTCTTAATACTAGTAAAGAATAGTAGAAGTGACATTATAAGCATCAATGCCTGATGAAACCACAGAAAATATAACTTTACTGGAGGGATGATTTGTCATCTGACAGCCATCAGAACATCCATGCAGTATACTAATTGTTGCTAATAGAGGTCTATTCCGCATTTATATTTGTGCACTAATAACATGAATCCTTCTGAGAAATCATTTTAAAAACATACATTAAAAAGGTACACTTCTGAAAGTATCAATCTTCAAGAGACTTTTGTCATACATAAGTTTACTTAGATTGCTTTATGCTATAGGTAGAAAATAAGTCTGTCTACAGAAACAAAATGTTCCAGGAAAATCTATGCATGTGTTCTAAAATCTATTGACTCATACCATTCTCAAATCCTAGATTTTGGCCCTTTATAATGTGTAAATAATTTGTTACTCATGGAGATCAAGAAAATACTTTTTCCCCCAGAGGTCTATGAAAATGTGGAGAACACACACGATGGAATATTTGGTTACAGTGAAGTTCCTCACCCAGATACTACCAATATTCTGTGTCAAATTTTTACAGTGATGCTACATTTTTTATTTATTTATTTATTTTTTTGGCCAGTCCTGGGTCTTGGACTCAGGGCCTGAGCACTGTCCCTGGCTTCTTCCCGCTCAAGGCTAGCACTCTGCCACTTGAGCCACAGAGCCGCTTCTGGCCGTTTTCTGATATGTGGTGCTGGGGAATCGAACCTAGGGCCTCATGTATCCGAGGCAGGCACTCTTGCCACTAGGCTATATCCCCAGCCCGTGATGCTACATTTTTATGTGTGATTATCTGTTAACCTCAGCTCTGATTCTAATACCTTGATGCCCATATTCTCTATTATGCTTTTAAGCAGTTCTAAATACTGTTTTATAAATAATGTAAATATCGTTAAAATGACTTCATAGTGTCTGTTGTGATCATTGTAAAAAGGGAATACAATATCTGCTTAGTATAAATGTTACCACATTTATTAAAACGATCATTAAGACCGGATTGGATGCTCATGCATCAAATCCTAGCCACTTGAGGATCCTCCGTACACCCAGCTCTCCTACAAACAATTTCTGAAGATTTCACCTCAATAGCAAAGAGCTGAGCATGATGCTTCATTTCCGTTATTGAAACTACATGTAAAAGTGAAAAGGCTGGTCCAGGAAAAAAGTGAAACTCCTTAAAAAATAACTGGACCAAAAAGTGCCGAAAACATGGGTCAAGTAAGTGCTAGACTGCCAGCCTAGTAAGTGTGAACCTGATTTCAAACACCATTAGTTCTACATCATAAAAGCAATTGCTTGACATAATTTGTATATATTTACATTTTTTCAAATTTTAAACTAGTTTTCCCCCCAAAAAGAGACTAGTATTATAAGAGAAAAAAAAGCTAGTTATTGAAAATATGACTGGGTTTTTGCATTGTCTCATTATCCAAGGAGAAAAGTACCACTAGAGGATATTAATATATCAGTCAAGTACTAATGAATCATGCCTGTAATTCTAACAATTAGAGAAGCTGTGACTGGAGGATTGTAGTTATTTCCAATAACTACTAAGAAATTCAAAAATGGAGCTGCGGTAGACTGCTAGTCTTGGGAAAACACACACACACACATGCACACACAGCCTCAGGGACAGTGACTAAGCCCCAAGTTTAAGCCCTGGGCCTAACACCAAAAACTTACACAGATATATGGTAGATATGATCCATAAATGATAGATAGGTAGGTAGGTAGATAGATAGATACATGCATATATAGGTACATAGATTCCCTAGCTTGAAATTTTTCTGCTAAATTGAAACTTATGCATCATTCTAAACTGCCTTTCTGACCTGGGGCTATAGCCTAGTGGCAAGAGTGCTTGTCTCGTATCCATGAGGCCCTGGGTTCAATTTCCCAGCACCACATATATAGAAAATGGCCAGAAGTGGCGCTGTGACTCAAATGGCAGAGTGCTAGCCTTGAGCGGGAAGAAGCCAGGGACAGTGCCCAGGCTGAGTCCAAGACCCAGGACTGGCCAAAAATAAATAAATATATATATAAACTGCCTTTCTAGTTATCATGACAGTGGATCAAGTATAAGACTAAAGGATAAAAGACAAACAAATGAAACAGCAATACTTACAAAGCTACATGCTGTAAGCCAACTGTACAACTCATTGAAGGAAGAGGGAAATGAGGCTGGGGGGGCGGCGGCGAGGCAGGCAGGGGAAAATGAGGGAGGAGGTAACAAGCTGTATAAGAAATGTAGGCACTGCCTTACCTATGAAATTGTAATCCCTCTGTACATTACATTGACAATAAAGAAATAATTTTTTTAAAATAAAAAAGGCTATATTTTAAACTTGCATGAATACTTTTGTTGGTTTGAAGGCTGAGTAATTAATTCTTTATGAAAGAAACTACAGAGCCCTATGAACATCCATTGTTATTCCTTAAGAATGCCATTTTACTTTGGGTAAGACTTCCGTATACGTAAATTTAGATATATGGATTCAGTGTCTTATGAATATATGAAACTCCTCTCCTCTCTTTAAGATTAATACTACACCAAGTGGCTTACTGTTCTTCCCATTATTACTGTGACATTCAGTTTTGCCTATGACTTCTTAGAGAGTGAAATAAGTTATCTATTCTAATTAATGATAATAAAATTCTCCAAAATGTTAAGTCATATTCTTGCTGTATATAAGACAAAAACGTTAGTAAGAGCCTCTTGGAGAATACTTTTATTTTCTTCTTGACTATTACAACCAGTAATATTAATGTATTTGGCCTTTCTGTACTGGAATGCCCATGTATTTAGTGATCAAGGAGGAAATGATGTCCAACAAATGTTCTGCTGGTCATTCTTGGGAAAATATCAAGATCCAGAAAATAAATTATTCTTTCATTCTCATTCAACATTTCCTCTTCCATCTCTGTTTTTTTTTTATCATTTTAAAACTTTCTCATTTTCCTCATCTTTTGTCATCAGCCTGTTGAATATATTTTTCAAAAAAAATATGTTTAAAATCCATCAGCAATCGCTTTCAGCTTTAACAAACCACTAATCTCTACTGGTTTTTTAAAAAAGTACCTGTGTGTCTATCTCACAATTCTTCAGGTTGGCATAGGTCTGGACTCAGCCGAATGGTTCTTCTCATCTAGGTCAGACTCAGCTGGGATTGTTCATGTTTTTTGTCAGTTGACAGATTAGCTGGAGGCTGTCTGGCCCCAGGTGCCCTCTATCATCTGTCTAGCTTCTAGAAGCCTGTAAGCTTGGATCGTAAATATTATCTGGTTAATTCTTTCATATCATCCATCATGCTAGATTATGATTGTTCCCAGTGCAGCTTCTGGGTTCACAGAGTAGCAAGAGTCCTAGTTCCAAACTGGAAGCTCTTTAAAAGTCTCCCTTGTGCTTGTGCTATTTCCTATTGGCGAACATGAATCATATGACAAAGTGTCCAACTAAAGACCATTTGCACAAAATCTTCCACAAGAGCTTATTTGCTAGGTACTTGTGTTTTTACTGGGAATAGGCTTAGTATAACATTGTGTAACATAAAGTGTGGTATCTTATGTATATGAATAA
Source organism: Perognathus longimembris pacificus (assembly GCF_023159225.1). Taxonomy (NCBI): domain Eukaryota; kingdom Metazoa; phylum Chordata; class Mammalia; order Rodentia; family Heteromyidae; genus Perognathus; species Perognathus longimembris. The sequence continues at coordinate 39,677,883 of NC_063176.1, forward strand.
CCTTGGATTACAAAGAGAGTTCTAGTTTTGAAATCGCTAATAGATCTCTAAATATTAACATGTATATTTTTTATTTCCTTATATATCAATGAACAAAGTGATATTAACTTGCACAAATAAGAAGACCCTATAAATGAAACAGAATATTCACCACCCATTGAATAATGGAATAGTGATTTCAAAATCTCAATGACAAATTTTGCTGAAAGTTCCAATGCTGAACTCCTAGGTGGAATTCAATGATTCTCCCACAAGCTACAAGAAGAAAAAAATAATAATATATAAAATATATAAATATATAAAATATATAAAAAATATATAAATAATATAATAATATATAATATAAAATATAATACTATGTAATATAATATATAATAATACAATATATAAAATATATAAATATATAAAAATATAATATATATTATATATATATAACAACAACAATGATAAACCACTTATTTACATAACTTGGAGTTCAGTTTGCTTAGAATCATCTTATGGGTCATATGTACATAGTTATTGAGCTATTGTGATCTTCTGCTAGGACTATCTTAGACATGTACTAATTATTATCAATCAGAGAAACCAAAGTGTCAATGTTTCTTTGGGTCTGGCTCACTTTACTTAGTATGATTTTTTTCCAAGTCTTTCCATTTCCTCACAAGTGGGCCAATGCCATCATCACTGATAGAAGGACCGAATTCTACTGTTTATATGTACCATATTTTCTTGATCCACTCATCAACTGAGGGGCATTTAGGTTGGTTCCATATTTTAGCAATAGTAAATTGTACTGCAGTGAACATAGTTGTGCTGGTATCTTTAGCATGGTGTTGCTTGTAAGCCTTTTGGGAAATTTCCCAAAAGCAGGCTTGCTGGGTCATGAGGGAGCTCTATGTTTAGCCTTTTGAAGAATCTTCACACAGCTTCCCAAAGTGGTTGAACAAGTTTACACTCCCACCAAGAGTATAGTAGGTAGGGCTCCCTTTTAGCCACATCACCACCGCCCCCACCCCCCTCCATCTGTTGTTACTGGTTTTCTGCATAATGGTCATTCTTACTGGGTGGAGGTGGAATCTCAATGTTATTTAGACTTGCATTTCTTTTATGGACAGATGTGTTGAACACTTCTTCATGTGCCCCTTGGCTATTCTCATTTCCAATTCAGAAGAATCTTCCTTTAGGGCTTTAGCCCATTTATTAAGGACATAATTGTATCTTTGAGGATTTGTTTTGGTGGAATTTATTTATTTATTTATTTATTTATTTATTTATTTATTGAGTTCTAAGTATTTTTTAGATATGAGGCACTGTCTGTTGTATGGCCAGTGAAGATCTTCTCCCAATCTGAGGGCTTTCTATGTATCTTACAAGCTATGTCCTTTGCCATGCAGAAGCTCTACAGTTCGATGCAATCCCATTTGTCCAAGTTTTCTTTCATTTGTTGTATTTCTGGGCCTTTATTAAGACAGTGTTCATTTGTGCTGAGGAGCCCAAGTGTTTCTCCTATAACTTCCTGCAATGTTTCTCTGTATCTGATTTTACCTTGAGGTCTTTGATCCATTTGGTGTTGATTCTAGTGCAGGCTGATAGACGAGCATCTATCTTTAGTTTTTTGCAGGTATTTAACCAATTTTTCCAGCACCATTTATTGAAGAGGCTGTCTTTGTTTTTTTGTTTTGTTTTGTTTTGTTTTGTTTTCCAGTTATGGGTATTGATCTCAGGGCCTGAGCACTGTCCCTGAGCTTGTTTTTGCTTAAGGCTAGAACTCTATCACTTGAGCCACAGCACCACTTCTGGCTTTTTCTGTTTATGTAGTACTGAGAAATCCTACCCAGGGCTTCATGCATGCTAGGCAAGCACTCTACCACTAAATCACACTCCCAGCCAAGGCTGTCTTTCTACCATCTTAATTTTTTAGCTCCTTTACCAAAGATTAAGTGGCCATTGGTCTTCGGGTTGTTTTCTAGGTCTTCAGTCCTATTCCATTCGTCCTCACGCCTGTTCTTGTGCCAGTACCAACCTGTATGGCTTTGTAGTATAGTTTGCAGTTTATTGTTATTCCTCCAGCACTGTTCTTCCTGCTAAGGATTGTTTTTGCTATTTGGGTCTTTTATTGTTCCATATGAATTTCCGGATTACATCCTCTATTTCATTAAAGAATGTTGTTGGGATATTGATGGGTATAGCATTAAATTTTCAGAAAGCCTTTGGCAGTATTGCCATTTTCACATTTCCATTACCTGAACAAAATCCTTACTGCTTCAGTAGAATTCTGTGGTGATATATGCCTCCATGCTTGTAAAAACCTAAAGATTCACCTTAATAGACTTGAGCATAACTCATCATAGTTATGAAAACATTCTTCAAATCCAGTGTTAATTTGATGAGATTATCATCACTATTTCTATGCAACTGGAGAGATTGGCACAGTACTATATTACAATTTCTGATAATATTTTGAAAGAGGATTGATATAAATACCTTGTATTTATCTGAGTCTGTAGGAGCTGCTTGTTCATCTTTAGACAACTTCTTACCAGTAGAGTGCATGGAGTACCATATAATTTGACTCTGTTGTATGATAAACTTTGTGGATGAATTATAGATTTAAAAAACAGCAATTCATTTGATAATGGGTGAACCAAGTAATGTAAGAATGAATCCACAGTGACCATTTAAAATGGAATTTAAGAAAGAAACACTTTATTTGCTTCATAAAAACCTGTGAGGCATTGCTATTGAATAACGTAAGCAGAATGCAGCCATATAAATCTTCTTAATTTACATCTAGGGCTTCATTATGCATATTTGATGGCACTCAGCAGAACTTTAATTTACAGACTTTTGAAACTCTACCAATCCCAAAAGAAGTGCTAAACATGCCTGTTTGAACATTTAACGAAAGTAAGTCGCTGGAGATTTCCTTAATGAGTGCAGAATTATCAGTTATTTGCATCCCTTGTAGATTCAAAGCAGTAGAGCCTATTAACAAGATAATAGCCAACGCATTTTGCATGCAACTATTTCAGGAACCATTTACCAACATGGAGGACCTGTGGCATAAATGAGCACATGTACATTTCTTTTTTTAAAAATTGAGTTATAAGTTATTTATTTCTGCCAAAGAGACGATGATGAAAATATTAACGTAGTCAATATAGTACTGATAAATCTACTTAAAAGGAACACTTGGCATTATTTAGAAATTATACTGTCACTTTACCACTTAAGTTAATAATTGACTAAAATATACAAAAATGTTAATTTCTATCAATCTATAAGATTATAAAATTATATAAACGTCAAAGATCAATTCTTTTTATTTTAGAAAATTTTCAGGAAGCTTTACAATAAAGAATTGTATTTTATTTTTCACAGATTATTTCACCTGTGAATGTCTTCCAAAACTGAAATGTGACACATAGTCATGAGAAAGGCACATTGATGGCTAATATTGTAAAACTGATATTTGTTTAAGAGAAACATTTTATCTGTGATTATTTTACCTTTGTGTTTACTTTCTTCGTAAAAGCCTAAATAATATGTCTTTACCCATGGGTATATTTGAATGATTTGCTTAATCTTAGACTGCACATAATTAGGTAATTGATTTCCATTATAAGCTATATGATACATTTGCCACAGTAAAATAGCAGCAACTATGTAAGCCACTGAAATTAGGAAGCATTTGATGTTGCCATGGTCTTTAGACAGTCTGCCAGATTTGTAGCACATGCCAAAGCTAAAGTCAATCTTATCATGCAGATATACTTTACTAGGGTGGGTAATTTGGGACTCTCTCATGTTTAAAGCCTGGTTACATTCTCTCTATAGATCATAATCTTCATGAATAATGTAAAATTTGGCCTCCCTTTTGTCTATATCTGACTGTGTTATGTAATGGACACTTTTCTCCCTTCAATTCATCTTTATATATGTATATGTATATGTATATGTATATGTATATAGAGGAAATATATATAGAGAGAGGATATATATATATATATATATATATACATATATATATCCTGGATATTATTTGTTTTTCTTTTAATGCTTAACTACTTCAAAATAAAACTCTATAAGTAAAGGAGAAATATATGCTATTACCTATATTTACTAAAACACAGTTACATTTTTCTTTGATTTGTTTCCTAATATAGGTATTTTTAATAAGGTAAATAATTTGTTATTATTACTTATCTGCACCACCATCATATTACAGAACTATTATGATTTGGGCATTAAGGTAAGTCAAACACAGAAGAGATTTACTGTGCAACAAGCCTACTTTAGAAATGGGAACTACAAAATTCACATAAAAAATTTACCATGGTTCAAGTTTAATATTCATCAGAAAAAAAACCTGAATTTAATTTTTTTAACCTCAGACTAGTAATGTACTTTATTTAGTCTCTTGCTACATCTAACAATCAACCATGTGATTATGAGAATGAAGCACCAAGATTCTACAGTATGTTGTGTTAAGCAATGCTGTCTCATAGTTTACTTCTAGTAAATCCAGTTTTGATCTATGATAATTTCAACTTAAGATGGATTTGGGGAGACATTGTAAGTCAACATAATAAATGATGGAATATCTATATATTTTTCCCATCATTTCTTGTTTTGTTTTGTTTTGTTGCCAGTTCTCGGGCTTGAACTCAGGGCCTGAGCACTGTCCTTGGCTTCTCTTGGCTCAAGGCTAGCGCTCTACCACTTGAACCACAGCCCCACTTGTGGCCTTTTCTATATATGTGGTGTTGAGGAATTGAACCAAGGGCTTCATATATACGAGGCGAGCACTTTACCACTAGGCCACATTCCCAGCCCCATTTTTCCATAATTTGAACTTCCCAGCATATCAAATGACAAAAATTTTACAATAATCACATATAATTTTATGTTCATTAACCAACCAAATTTAAAGTTTATATTATGTGGAAGTTAGAAGAGTTATTATCATCATTTTATGTGATTATTTTCACTAATACTGATAATACTGTATTTTGATTCTAGTAGAGTCCTTATTCCAAAATTCCTGTTTAACTTCTTTTTTTTTTTTTTTTTTTGGCCAGTCCTGGGCCTTGGACTCAGGGCCTGAGCACTGTCCCTGGCTTCCTTTTTGCTCAAGGCTAGCACTCTGCCACTTGAGCCACAGCGCCACTTCTGGCCGTTTACTGTATATGCGGTGCTGGGGAATCGAACCCAGGGCCTCATGTATACGAGGCAGGCACTCTTGCCACTAGGCCATATCCCCAGCCCCCTGTTTAACTTCTGATGGGTAACTCTTCAATTTCTCAGTATCAATGTTTCTAAAAAGGAAATAAACGTGTTAGCCTCTAAGAGCAAAAGATATTTTAGCCTATTAAGCATGTGAGAATGAGGATAATAAGACTGAGAGTTCAACGTCCCATGTAAATTAGCAGAAGCAAAATAATAGTTATCAATAAAACCCCTAAGTTATGTAAATGTTTGCCTTATTATATATTATGGTATATACATGTACCATGAGCATTATACACAATGGTATTTACATAACAAACACAAAACTGTACACACACACAAACTAAGGCACTTGAAGCTAACCAGCAAATACGAGCTTGTATGCATGCATTTGGTTTTACCGATCTAAAGGTGTCAAATTTCATGTCTTCCTAGGAAGCAAATCATTACACGGAGAAAGGCTTGCTAGGCTACTAAAGCCTAATGATTTCAATCTTATAGGCATTAAAAAAATTTACACCATCCCTCACTCACCATAAAAGCTTCCGTTTACAATGTGATTTTCTGTGAAGCCTGTGTTGTGTCAGAGAATGATGGCAAATCTGCACAGGTCCTAGGAATTATATTTCTTATTACTACAATAGGCATTGTAACCCTATATAAATGCATATGTATACACCCATTTATATGTTATTATTTATATATTATACATATTATATAATGTTCTCACAAATTTTCTTTTTGTGCACTAGAAATCTTCAATTTGAGCATTTAAAAGAGACAGACATATTTTCTTTGATTTATAGTGAAGGTTAAAAAAAACACACAGAGTAAAAGCCCTAATTGTCACTTTGAACAATTGCTGATTTACCCCTGGCGATGACCATATAACTATGTTGCAGCATAGTCCATTTTGATTTGGTTCAATATCTAATAAAACTTCTAGTAAAACTACAGTTGAGTTTTAATCTTGTTCTACCTCATATTTAGAAAAAGCAATTAAGTGTTCTTTGTCTCATTGTTTGTTGCCTGTGTAATGGATAATAATGATAACTTCTTCCTCAGGTTTAACAGGATTCATTGACAGACTATTTGACACAAGATTAAAGCATACACATCATTTTTAGGAAGAAGAGTTTTTAGTAAACTATTACAAGTTATTATTATGTACCAAACAACTTTGGATCATTATTTGCACATAAAATAAATTTCTAGAGTCCATCATTTTAATGAGTCTAAATTACTTTCTGCTTTTTAGCAATTCTCCAAACTCCATGATTGATTTTTTTTTTTTATTCACAGGTAAGCTATTGAAATACATCCAGAATTGATTACCTATAGCCAATACTTCCCATTCCTGATTTCTTACTGCTTTGGTTATTTTTCCAAGATGTGAGTCTGATCATTACACTTCCTCTCGTCATATTTAACAGTCACTAAGTATTGCTTGTAGAATGAATTGTAAACTTTGAAGTAAGACCTCATAGGCTAGCCACAATCTGTTTCTAATCTCAGTCTTCAGCCTCATTTCACATAATGTCCTTCAGAATCACTCTAGTCTAATTATATACTCTTCTGGCTCCCAGATTCATCAGCCAAGTTTTCAGGTGGGAATAATTGCCACATTGTTTTTTAGATCCTAAATGCTAAAGTTAATTTTCTTTAGGCCCTATCCCCAGTGTGAATCATTTATTTAATGGCGACCATTAGTCACTCATTCAGTATCATATTTCTTTTCTCTGTTTTTAATATCTTAGGAAAATAATAATAACTATTCAGCATTAAGTAAGAGAATTGGTGGCTTTGAGCTCCATCTTCAGCAATGATATAATTGACAAAACATATTTGTCAGGTTTTCAGATTGTATTCTCTTCATCAAACATGTCTACTATTTTCTTTTTTACTCTAAGCAAGAACCACAGAAAATGCAATTGGTATGTTAAATATTTGTGTCTCTATTTTATTTTACTTTGTCTTTCTAAAGAAATTTAAAAAAACATTTTGTAATGGATTCAAAGGAGAACTCAATTCACATCTCTGTATTTTTATTAGAGAATCCACGCATCTTGTGAATTTTACTGATATTTGGAATTCAGAATTATTTCTTTTTATATCACCAGAGGATGGATTTATAAAAGGAGAGATTAGGTCTTACAATCATCTTGTTTTATCCAGAGTAACCAATAATCCATTGCCATTAAAGGTTGGCACACTTAAGCTAAGTACTCCTTGCTTGAATGAATTGAATGTGAACTCCATGAAGCCTTCTATATCTGATAACTTTTTCCTCTTCACATCCAAACACATGCACTTTCTACACTATATGCAGTGCTGTAATTTAGAATTTACTAGACTAACTTTCTCCATCCCTATTTTGCTCTGAACCACTGTATCTGCTTAAAGATTCTGTCAGAAGAATTACAAACCCTAATTAATGTAGTGTGGTGATTCTTTTTACACTAAGTGCTCAGTCAGGCTTACAAAGTATTATATGGACATTTAACTGAATCAGGGCTTGAAATAAGGGAGGGGGAGATGGAAAATGTATTACTATCAGTAGAGAAAGAAAAGAATAATTCACTATTTTGTCACCATCATTTTAAATAGAAATTTTAAAAACACTCTGAAAGATACCATCTGAGATTTGAACACATGGGAAATAAATGCCAAAAATAGCAAACGCATATGTATTTTCAAGACAATCAAAGTCACTTAGGAAAGCAATCATGACTTATTATTTAAATTGCTTCTAAAATGTTGCATTGTCAATCAAAGTGGACATCTTGCCAACCTCCTCAAATAAAGTTTCATGTCTGATTATATTCTATAATATTTCTGTAGATTGGATTTGTGGTGGTATTGATTCTATTGTGATTGGTTCTCTTGTTGAATATAATTCAGCTTTTGAATTTTACCCTGCTATTTTACATATAGATCTCTACAAAGATTGTGTTAGCAGTGGATGTCTGAGTCAACAATCAAGATAAAGATCTCTCTTTTTCTTATGCCACTTTTACAGGGAGTTCAGTTTTCTCCTTTATATGTAGCCTATAATAATTTATGTCCATGACCTTTAGGAAGAAACAATGTTTTTCTGGTTTTATTTTTTTCTTTCCTCATCCCTGATTCATGTTAAAATGCACAATAGGTGTTAAAACTGTGAAAGCTACCAGTGATACATTGTGCTATGTAAAATCATCATCGCAGAACTGCCAGTCAAATTTCTGGGACTGAGAAACTTTAGATTTAAATTGCATCAATCTCCCCAGATGCTTTTTGTACACATTAAAAAGAAGCAATGAATTTGATTAATACTGTTGGGGAAAAATACGGATATTTTCCAATTTCACAGCAGTATATATGAAAGAAAAGAAATGCTTTGTGAAAGGTATTCCCCTATGGATTGCTGTGGTGTTCACAGTACTCAGAATTTTAGTATTATGTTGGTTCTGAGGCCAGTGGTGTTAACAATCAATTTGAAGCTATTTCATTTTGTATTGTGCAGTTTCCTACTGAATTCACAATGCTACCTCTGTAGTTCGAACTCCTCTACAAAGCAATTACAGATTTCCCTGTTTGCAGAGCATCCTTTGAAAACTAAAGCTTTTCACGGTAATCAGACGATTCTGTTATAAGTACCTTTGAATAAATGTACTCAATTCTTTTGTATGTCTGGCCTTTACCTGATGTGGTCAGCATGTGTAATTGCCATCATATTTTGCAACAATTTTTACAACAATAAATAATTCACTTATGTATTTTTATTTTGCTTTCTTTGTCCTTTGTAAGATTCAATTTGAATGTTAAATCTCCAAATAAGGATATTATGCCAGAGATTCACATAGGAACTGAGGAATGAACCATTACTGCCCAGCCATACTTACTAGATTCCAATTTATTGCTAAGTTAACTAGTAATGTAAGAATCCAATCCTAATTTATTTTTTGAAGCACACAAAGCACCAGTAACTCCAGTATTTTCTATATCTCTAAATTTCTGAAACAAAAGCAAAATATTTTAAAACTAATTATCTATATGAAAATGAGACGAGTCAGCCCTCTTTCCTTTCCTCTCTTGCTCCCTTTCTCTCTTTCCTTTTCTCACTTTTTCTCTTTTTCCTTCCCCTTTGTCTCCCATGCCTCCATCTTGTATGGACTGGCAGTTTGCTCATAAAAAAATGTGATGAGTAATGAAATTTCTTATGAATTCAATGATTTTTTACTATACCTGTCCATTTTTAATGAAATATAAAAAAAGATACAAAATTTACTATGAGAATTTTAAATGTTTTTTTGAAGCAAAATAAAAGATACAAAATTTAGTCATTTTTTTTCATATACGTGTATGTGTTTATGCCCACAAGTTCATTTTCATGGCTATATGATCTCAAAATATGGAGAACAATTATCAATGTTTTTATGCTTATTAATAATAAATATACCTGGTGTTTTGCATAGCTAAAGACCATTTTGATAAATAAAATCAGAAAACATGATGGGTAAGAATTTGATACTGATTATTTTATGAGTAACATTTCATTATTTTAGCAAATTAGTATAAAATACATCATTTAAGTTATTTATCAACGTATTCAATATGTTACTTATTTAATTTTCTACAATTAAATGAAGCAATAGCACTAGTTCCTCCAAAAATATATCTAATAAAATTTTAGCATGAATTATTGATGTCCAACTAAGATGAAAAATTATTTCTTGACTTCACGGGCTTCAGGCTTTGCTATTTTGCTCCTATCAGTAGAGGTTATCTCACACCTTTTGACCAGTAGAATCATTATGCATAATTTACTAAGCAATGAAAATCCAATCATCAGAATTTTGAACTAAGATCTTACAAGTATGTTTCAGGTACTACTTTGTTCCCAAACTTTAAACTAATACCACACAAATGATAAATGTGTTGTCAACCTAGTATAGTTAAAACTCATTTTTGTCTGCTTCTACACTATAAAAATGTTTAAAAAATAGGAAATATTCCTCTTTCTGTTAGTAAAAGTTATGTGTGTAGTTGAGAAGTAGCATTCAGATTTCTATTTAACTACAACAGTAACATTAAACAGAGAGAGAGAGAGAGAGAGAGAGAGAGAGAGAGAGAGAGAGGGATCAAAGATAACACACTTAACTCTCAATGTAATGTGCTTTTAAATTTAGAATATATTTGACTCTGGAGTTATATATTCTCCCTGTGATAGCACATTAAATACATGACTCTTTCACCCCAGAGTTGAAATTCAAAGGTAAAGATCTCTGAATATAATACATAGGTTATCCTGTAGTGCTTTCTCAAGGGACAGTTGTTCCTGTTTTTATGCATAGTGATTATTATTTTTTTGCCAGTCATGGGGCTTGAACTTAGGGCTTGATTACTGTCCCTGGCTTCTTTTTGCTCAAGGCTAGCACTCTGCCACCACAGCGCCACTTCTGGCCGTTTTCTATATATGTGGTGCTGAGGAATCGAACCCAGGGCTTCATGTATACGAGGCAAGCATTCTTGCCCCTAGCCCATATCCCCAGGCCGTGATTAAATTTTTCTATGGAGCATGCAATATAATTACAGAGTATTAAAGAGTATTACCTACAGGTGTTACAATTCCAATAAAAAATAAGCAATTTTCTTCTAAAAACACTTGTCATTTAATATTTTTATCTTATAAAATCAGGATTTTTATTCAGATTAAATAAAAAACAATAAAATATATTTTTATTATTGTGTAGTTTCACTTACTTATTTATACATTGCAGTTACTGGACTTTGAACTTAGGACCTTAAAGTGGCATAGCAAATTACTTCAGTTTAATTATTTTTAGATAGGCATATGTGATTCTTTTGTCTAGGCTTTAGGTCCTCCATTCTATGTGTCTATGTAAATAGCATTGCAAATGGGGACCAGTACTCTTAACCATTATTTGATTATCAAATCAAATTTACTCTTATATACAATGTTATTTTCAACTTGTCATAATTAAACAACTTAAAATCTCTAAATCTCTAGCTGAAATTTTAGTAAATGTCATAAGTCCTAATGAATATATATATATCCATATATATGTCATAATATACATAATTCCTTACTATTTTTTTTCAGCATGGGTCTTGAACTCGGGGCCTAGTTGTGTTCCTGAGATCTTGTTGCTCAAGACCAAGGGCTCTACCACTTTAGACACAGCTCCACCTCTGGTTTTCTGGCATATGATTAGAGATCACTGTCTCACAGATTTCCTGAGATGAATGGCTTTGAACTGTGATCCTCACTCAGATCTCAGCCTCCTGAGTAGCTAGGATTATACATGAGCCACTAGCACCTAGCCATTACTGATTTTTTTCAAGTAATTCAGCTCATTTAGAATTGAGCTATCTTTTGCAGATGAGCAGATTGTTAAAGTCATAATGCATATAGATGAAACACGACAGTATGTGTAGGTGCTGAGTTTTGATGAAAAGGCATTTACTATATAGTTGTAAATTGTCTTTCTTCTCTTCAAATGGAATATTTTAGCATGTGTCTTAACATCCTGCTAACAAGTGACTTTTCTGGAGACGAAATTGCTTCTTCCAGGATATGAAGGAACATGGGAAGAAATTATATTCATCACTGTCTTTTACTTAACTGGGGGCATTTGCGGATTACAGGGGCTATGACAATTTTCCACTTCTCCTCCCAGTCTACTCTTCTCACCCATTCCATAGAGAGGATATATCCTTAATTGTGTGATATCACCTATTAGCAAGCATTAGTTGGAATCTGGTGTTAAAATGCATCATTCCTGTTAGAGAGCAGAATGTACTATAAGCGAAACAAACTTACTTAAAATCCAGTGCTGTATTTTTTGTCTTCTTATTCCTGCAGGTAGTGGGTACCATACCCAGGATGTTGTGCTTAATGGATAATAAATTTGCCATTGAGATATATCCCAGCCAAAGCAATGATCCTCAATCACAATGTTGAAAATAATCTATACAACTTGTGGGTTAAGGGGACTGGGAGGAAAAAAATGAGGAAAGAGGGACACTACTCAAAAGGAAATGTACATAATCTGACTTATGTAACTGTAACTCCTTTGTACATAACATCTACCAAAAAACAAACAAGCTAACAAATAAATAACTAAATAAAAGCCAATGCTGGAAAGTCCTTGTACCCAATTTGATAGTAATATAAGTGTAGCGCTATAACTAATATATATTTTCACTTATAATTGCTCATTCTTGGCAAATTTCTATTATTTTTTTTTCTTTCCTCCATCCTTCCCATCCCCTTCCTTCCTTTCCTAATACTCCCTGTCCCCTACTATCATTTTTTTTTTCCAGTCAATACTGAATGGGAGGGAAAGGCCTGGATTTTGTGTACTATAGACAGTTTCAGTAAAGTTTGCAAACTTCCTAGCAATATATGTATATGTTGTTATGTTCCTTCAATATTTTTATTTATTTATTTTTTTGCCATCCCTGTGTTTTGATTCTGGGCCTGAGCTCTGTCTCTGAGCTTCTTTGTTCAAGGCTACCACTCTACCACTTGGACACAGTGCCAGTTCTGGCTGGTTGTCTGAGTAGTATTTTTTTTAATTTTTTATTTATTCATTTATTTTTTTGCCAGTCCTGGGCCTTGAACTCAGGGCCTGAGCATTGTCCCTGGCTTCTTTTTGCTCAAGGCTAGCACTCTGCCACTTGAGCCACAGCGCCACCTCTAGTGGTTTTCTATATATGTGGTGCCGGGGAATAGAACCCAGGGCTTCATGTATATGAGGCAAGCGCTCTTGCCACTAGGCCATATTCCCAGCCCCCTCTGAGTAGCTTTTTTGGAGAGAAGAGTCTCATGGACTTTTCTGCCCTGCTGGCTTCATATCACGATCCTGAGATCTCTGCCTCCCGAGTCTCTAGAATTACAAGCATGAGACACCCGCTCCTGGCAAAAAGCAAAATTTTTATTGAACACTTTATAAATCAAGATTTTATTTTAGCCGAAACTTCAAATTAAGTGTCATATATTAGTTCATTTAAAGTACAAAATGTAATGTACTCTCAGCTAAACTGCAGAGACAGTGTAAGAGTTATATGAGGATAGATCATAATTAAATCAGATTTAAATTTAAATTGGAAAATAATTTCTCCTTTATCAATACTCTATTCAAATTAAGCTAGTGTTGTGTTTGTAATTTCCCTCATTTCTTTTGGAGATTTTTATTAGTTCAGGGGTAATTCTCAAATGTATGAGAACAATATTGTACCATATTCATCTCATTCACAGGGACAAATATCATGATTATCTAGGCATAGTTTCAATTCTGCAGTTACAATGCACATTAACTTAACAATAACAAACAAATTTCATTTCTTGGAATTAAATTTCAGACATGAGTCAAAATCTGGAAGACAAGAAAATTGTTTAAATAGAAATACAGCTCATATTTAATAAAAATATCTACATATTTCCATGACTCATTGGTCCCTTTCAAATAAACTTAATTTTAAACATTCATTTGTTCATTGTAGAAAGTTTGAAGTGCAAAGAGCTTTCAAAAAACATTTCAGGATACCTTACCTATACTCTGTCTGTACTGGACAAAGAACATTGTGCCTTTAGAGAGTAAAAAAAGTGTTTATAAATTTTGTTTCTTGTCAGTAATATTTTCTTTAATATAAAGACCAGTTTAGTTTTGTGTGGTGATACCTACTTGTATTCTCAGGAACTCTGAGTCTGAGTGGAGATAATCACGGGTTAGTTGCCATCTTGGGCCATATAAGGAGAGTTTGTTTTAAAAAACATACATACCAATAAAAAAAAAAGAAAATATAAGGCGAAATTATATCTATAGTCATTTCTTGAAGGTAAAATGGTTGAAAAACATCTTGCAAATTTCAGCTATAGAAGAATTATGTCCAATATCCTTGGAGACTAAATCATGTCCTCAAACCCTGATGGAAAAAGTAACATGAAACAGATTTACTTTATTTTTGTGGTACATAATTAACTTGGAGTGGTCTCTCACCAAATACTTATCAGCCTTTTGATATTTATTTAAGAATTCAATTACATATTTTTATCAGTATTATCATAGAGAAGGGTGACTTTTTAAATTTTTGGTTCACTTTATGATTTGATTCATATCTTTTCAACTTTAACTGTAGAAAGTTATTTGACTTGATCCTTATGTTTCTTTTATGTATCATAAACTTTTAATTTTTTTTTTGATAATACTGCTGCTTCACAAACCTGCAACCTCTGGTTTGAGGCTTATTTTGGAGCTGGAGTATCTTGACTTTCCTGAATAGGCTGGCCTTGAACTAGCTTCACTGGATTTCAGCCTTCTTAATAGCTAGGATTATAGGTGTCATCCATTTGGTGCCATTAATTGTAGTTTTCTGTGGTGTGATATTCCAAGATGCTTCAATCTCAACAGGGATATGACATAGTCACTGACTAAGCCATTTCTCCAAGGGGCACTGATTCTTTTATTGAAGAATACTATATAACCAAAGGGTAGACATAAAGTATACTTACTGCTGCTAAGAAGGCATTGCTATTTGCCCATTCTAGTGACAAAAACGTGTATAAATATACAAATACTTTAATGCATTTTACCTCTCTAACAGGTATTATCTGAGGTATAAGAACTAGTAGGAGGGGGGAGGGAAGACAAAGGTGAAGGAGGGTGAATACGTTCAAAATGCTTTATGTGTATGTATGGCAATGGAAAAATGAAGCTTGTTGAAATGAGAAACAGTAATGAAAGACAGTGATGGCGGGAATGAATCTGTTCAAGGTACTTTGTATGCACATATGAACCTCTCAAATGAAGCCTTCATAAAAATAATAGATGCTAATAAAATGTGGGAAAAAGTTTTAAAAATGATAGTATTTTAAAATTAACTTATAGTTCCTCAATGTTTTTATTATCATAAAATTGTCTCAATATTAAATTAAGGAATACTTGAAATATGCCTTCTAGTTAATGATAATGGCTGGTTTTATTTGTTGCTATATTTCAAATCAATTTTTGCCCAGTATGTACTGTTTTGTTCATCTTTTGATCTTTAGTGTTATTCTGATTTATTTATTTATTTTTGCCAGTCCTGGGGCATGGACTCAGGGCCTGAGCATTGTGCCTGGCTTCTTTTTGCTCAAGGGTAGAATTCTACCTCTTGAACCACAGTACCACTTCCAGCTTTTCCTGTATATGTTGTGCAGAGGAATCGAACCCAGGGCTTCATGCATGTTAGGCAAGCACTCTACTGCTAGGCCACATTCCCAGGCCTTTAGTGCTTTTCTTATAGCTATATAATTTTCCTTAGTGTTTAATCATATTTAATCACTAAATTTTCTCTCTAATTGTGTTGGTAACAAAATTATGGTAACTAAACTATGGAGACATATCTTCCATTTTCCAGTCACCAATACATTGAAAAATGTTCAAACAGTTGAGTTTTCCATATGCTACTTTCCTTTTCCTTCTTTCCTTCCTTCCTTCCTTCCTTCCTTCCTTCCTTCCTTCCTTCCTTCCTTCCTTCCTTCCTTCCTTCCTTCCTTCTTCCCTTCTTTCTCTTTCTGATTTTTCTATCTTTATATCTATATTACAAAAGTAAATACCTGAATTTTTTATTTGAAGAAATTTATAGTATATATATATATATTTCATATTGGTATCATATAGAAATTACAGCCATGTGAAATCAGCAACAATCTCTCATATTTAGAAGAACCTCTGATTGTTTTAAATAATTAAATTAATGTTTTTGCATATACTCTGTTGATTCACTGACTACTAACTACACATTGATATGTGTATTCTCCGAGTATTTTATTTTTAGTAGAGAATCACGCATTCTAGGTATCTTTATATTATGCATTTTTATTTCAAGGTTTTCAGATTTATTTTGAATAATTATGTACTTTTATCTGCATTTTGGTTCATTCACCCTCAGGGATGTTGGGATGTTTTAAGCACAGGTATTTCTTCATTGTAATTTCGTGTGTGTGTGTGTGTGTGTGTGTGTGTGTGTGTGTGCGTGTGTGTGTTTGCATGACCACAAAGTCTATGGATTTCAACTCTATCACTTGTTTGTATATAAATATGATCATCCACTTATGATAAATGATTCCAGCTATCCTCCTTTGTATTCAGGCCCTTGGCTTGTCATCATTTTGACTGATGCTTGCACATAAAACTCAGTACACATTCTTGTAGTGAGTTTCAGCAATTGTGCTTTCTGCTAAGATTTTGCTCATGGCCATTGGAAAAGAGCTGACGTTGATTAAGTATCGGACTCAAACTTATGTCTTTTCAACACAGTAAAACCTGCATTGTGCTCCCAGCAAGATGGGCAATCTTGAAAAACATAAAGAGCCTCAGGGGTACCAAGAAAAACATTGTCTTGCTGGTTACAAGACTTCCTTTGTGAACTCAAGTGCTGCAAACACAATTTGACATTTCCAACTTCTATTGTAAAAAGAAACTAGAGCATTTATACGAATTTTAAATCTTTCAATATTAAACTTATGGTGTATATATATATATCTTGTGTAAACTGAGTTTCTGGAATTTGAACATAAAAAACATCTTGTGCATTGCTTTTCACCTTGTTAATTCTATAAAATTAGTGCTAGCATTAGGGCTATAAAATTATCTACAGCTGTTGATCCAAATATGCAAACATGTAGAAGATTCTATTGCTAATCCATTTTTCCTTGGTTAGGAGTAATAATATTCTCATGCCTGTCAATGGAAGTTACAAGTTGGAGATTGTCATATAATCTTTTTCTCAATTTTCCTTTTTAATGACTGAAAAAAGATGTTCTATAGTACTTTGGTGACTGGGGACTAGCAAAACAATGCTGAATAGGATTTGTAAGCATGACCATTTGAAGAATGTATGATACTCAGTGGAAATCTGCTGGGGTAAAGAAAATTCTAAGCTAAAAATGGAAATCTTTCTCATCTGTCTCCTTCTCAAGTTTTCATTTCTTTAATAAAAGATCTGAAATATATAAAATCAAACAGAAAGTTTCTAAATTCTATATATGTATCTTTGCACACTAGTTCTTTGAAAGCCTATAATCATGAATTCTATATAATTTGGAAAACACTAGGAAATTATTGCAGTAAGAACTCTTGATTAATGGTTCCATTATTGAGAGAATAATATGTGAAAGGGATTGGTAAGAATTAGAACTCATTCTAGTTAAATGGATGTATGCAATACAAGGAAAACATTCTTGGTGGTAAAAATAGTAACCTACTTCACACATGATAAAGACATTTATCTAGTAATAATGGCCAAAAAATAACATTGCTTGGGATGTTTTTTCTTAGTTTCCAAAGGCAACAATATGCCTTTTCATTATTTATAAATGCATTGGTTATCTTGAAATGGATTAACCTACATTTGTCAGAATTTTATACTGGTTTGTCTACAGTGCTCTTTGTTATGAATTACTGCATCATGTAAGTTTCAACAACAAATATCCTATAAACAATAAAATATTGGTATATTGTTAAGATTCAGCTGAATCCTCTCAATAGGATTTCCAGAGCACCATAAACGTAGTAAACTTACCATAGTCAGTGAACCACAAATTGCTTGGCCTTTCAGGTTCTATGAACTAATTTCCTGGTTTATACAGATGAAAGCTACCTTCCAGAGAAAGTTTGATATTGCTCTCCTGCAATGAATGAAGCTCACTTCTAAAATAAATTTTGCTTTGAAGAAAAGCCTCTCCAAAATAAGCTTCTTTATACTTAGTATTAACCAACTTTATAATAGCCTGATGTAATTCAGAATATATTATATGTTAAACATGAATTTTATGCTCCAACAACATTTATTGAACAAAATAGAGAAATGTTCTTTCTTTTCTCTAAGTCTTACATATTCAATTTTATTTTTGTAGAAGCTACTGTCTCTTCCTTAGGATAAAATTTCTTCTTGAAGCTTTCTAATATGGTACCTGATCCCAATTTTTCATTATTATTTTATTCATGAGCTATTTCTTGACCTATGTAGAACTTTATTCCAAATATTAAGTACTAAGTTTGTAACAGTATTTATAACACTCAGAACAAGTTGTGTAAATAAACCAACAAGTTGTTTATTATGAGAATATAAATTTCAAGGAAAAGTTTCTCAATATTGTGGATGCACTGCCATGAACATTCTAGGTAATATACAAAGTATTTGTGAATTGAACAAGTGGATAGTCAAAGGTAGTTGTAGAGGCTGCAACAAAATCTTTTTATGCTGCCATTCAGTTTTTCTTTAACAATTCCTCCGTGACTTCTTAATTTGTACGTTACTAATTCTTTGTTAAAAATTAAAGAGTTTTCAGACTACTTGGCAGCGATTTGATAAATTTTTTTACATGAAAGTAAAGAAGCTTCAGACCTCTTAATTCACTATTGAAAATTAACATTATCTTCAGTTATAATGATTTAAGAATTACCAAATTCACCACTTGCATTTTAATTGTGACACAATTACCAAGTATTTAATCAATTCAATCTTCTTTAAAAAATACATGTGTAATAGCTCATTTGTATAATATTAGCCTCTCAGCAGGCTGAGATCTGAGGAGAATGGATTGAAGCCAACCAGGATGGACAGATTCAAAAGATTCTTCACTTAGCTATCATAAAGCTAGAAGTAGAGTGAACAACACAAGGAAACATTCAAGGCCATGGGTTTGAGCCCAAGGTGCGGCACTGAAATAAAAATCTATAAACAAAAACTTCATGAACAAAGGTAAAAACTATATTACATTTTGGTTAGTTGCTTACTTTTCTCTATTTCAATTTCTCTATTTCAATTTGTGTAAAATGACACTTTATAGGAAAAGTAGGACCCACTAGCACATTCATTAACCTAAAACCTGAATCTAATAGCAAAAGTTGTTACTTTAGTAAGCACATATTTTTTCAGGTTTAAATTTCTACAAAATAATGGTTTCTGCAACTTCACTATGTTCCCTTGAACTCTATAATCTTGTATTCTGTAGTAGATAGTTGGCTTCTATTATTATTCTTATTATTTTCATCAATTTTTGCTTTGTTAAATTGTCCAAATTAAATGGATAGAAGAGAGCAGAATGAATAGCAATAGTTGGATGTCTGTGGGAAATGAGGAAGTCTTTGGCACTGAAGTTGCCAAATAATTCAAAAATGAAAAAGAAGAAAGAGATCTAAATCATGTCATTATGTGTTTGTGGCATATTCTAACTTAGAAAAAAATCTTTTAATTTTAATTTTATTGTCAAAGTGATGTACAGTGAGGTTACAGCTTCATACTTAAGGTAATGAGTATATTAATTGTCAAAATTTACATAATTACTATTTTTTTTAAAGTTTAATGGCAAAAGTAAGTCAGAGTAACTTCTCTGTCCTATCTGTCAAGCCATAAAACATTTTAAAGGTGATAAATATACATATAGTAATTTCCTTTCACAATAAGCACTATGGAACTGTGAATCTTATGAGAAGGAAAAATGGAAATAACTGGAGAAATAAATGGGAGACTCTTTTTGCAATTGAATAACATCATTCCATTGGCAGGCAAAATATGCCAAGCAAAATATCCATAGTTTAAGTCACAATATAACTGTTAAAATTAAAATTCAGGCTAAACTAATAGTAAAATGGAAAATAAAATAGTCGAAGATATCCATGTATCCAAAAGGCAGGCACAAGAGTAAAGGGAAAGGAAAAGTAAAAAGAACATAGGTGAACCAATGCAATAACAATATTTACAAGACAACATGTAAACTAACTATACAACTTGGGGTGGGGGGTGAGGGGATGGGGAGAGAAAAATGAGGAAGTAATAGGTTTGACAAGAAATGTACTCACTGTTTTACATATGGAACTGTAACCTCTCTGTACATCACTATGACAATAAAAATAAAAAAAAAAGAAAAAAAAGAAAGTAACAAGAGTAAATCAGTGTAAAAAAAAAACAAAAAAAGAGTAAATCAGTGTAAATGCAAGTATCATCAATAAGTTACATTAAAACAAATGATCTAATGACAGTATTATAAAGTGATTGTTATAATGGGTTGAAAATCAATGCTACAGTTTGTACCTTTAAAAGAAAGATAATTTAATTAAAAAGGAAAAGAAGCCAAAATCTGCAAGCCTCTAATCCTAGCTACTTGGAGGCTAAGACCTGGAAGATTGTGATTATTTGTAGCCAGCTCATGCAGAAAAGTTTGATGAGAGCTTATTTCCACAATAACCAGTAAATAATCAATGCTTGGGTGTAGCTTTTATTTTTTGAGGAAAATGTTTCTTACTTCTAGCCTTAATTTTCTTATATATTTCTAGACATGCTAATTTTTCTCTTGGCTGTGATTTTTTTGCAATCTCATTTTACTTTTCTCTAAATAATCATAAAACTATTTATAAAATGTAAATATTAATGATGTTAATGTTAAATAATTTAATTTTATTATTTTCTTTTTTTTTCCATGCTTTTATGACTTATATACTAAAAGGTTAAAAGGCTATAAAATAAATTAAATTAAAAATTAACGAGCAGAAATGTTAATTACCCTGATTTGATCATTGTACTATACACAGATATGAAATTATCACACTATAACCTATTACATTCTATAATTTAAGTAATAATTATTAATAAAAAACAAACACCTACCTTATAAGAGCAAATGCCACTATTGTTAATGTTACAAATTGCAGGATGATATTTATTTTACAAGATTAACCTTATATTTTATTATTAATGTTCTAATTAAGTTTTGTACTTGTGCTTTTTCTTGTTTTTATCTATGACACAAATATTTTTTTTTCTTTCTGAGCCATTCACTCATTACAACCTCTTGCTTCCCCCCCTACCCCGTAACAAACAAGAAGATTTGCAGGCAAAAACAGGAAAGAAGCATTTACTTTTCCTAGGAACTTCACATTTTAGCAGATTGTAATCAAATATCTTTCGTGATATCATTTGTGCTTTGCATCAAAAAGGCACACTGCAATGAGATTCATTTTTCATCTTACCATTTTCATTTCAGAGCACAAAAATGCAGAATTATTATCAACACTAGTTCCACAAAGTTTTTTCTTCATATTACAAGTGAGCAAATTATTGTAAACAGTGTGATATGATTCATTGACAGTAGTGTTTGGGAGCAACTCATTTGCCACAATAGTTGTGTGAACACTATTATTTTTTATTAGTGGACCTACTACAATGACGTGCCATAGCAACTCTGGAGTTATAATCTGTATAGTAGATAATTCTGATCCTGCTATTTTTCCCCTCTCCATTTATGCTTGTGAAGATAAAAATAAATTTAATTTTCCATTCTGCCTTCTTATACTATCTACAAAACTAAGTATTTGTGATAGCAGTGAAACTCAAAACAATATATAAGCCAGAGACACATAAGAGGAAACTTCGTGGCATAATAAAACTCAGATTTATATAGAGATTTAATTGCAAATTGGTAAACTTTCTGGATATTTCACTATCTGACCAATGACAGTTGTTCATATTGATTTTATTTGGGTAGATTATTTTTCTACTCAATAGAATTAGCATCTAACATTTATGTGTAATATTATGTGCTTTCAAAAATTCTTGAACTTAACATTGCTTCTGATAATTCTACATTATGGTATTAAATGGTATTAAACACATATGAATAATAAGTTAGTGAACAAAGATTTTCAAATTTGTAAATAAATAAAAAGATATTCAGGGGCTGGGGATATGGCCTAGTGGCAAGAGTGCCTGCCTCATATACATGAGGCCCTGGGTTCGATTCTCCAGCACCACATATACAGAAAATGGCCAGAAGTGGCGCTGTGGCTCAAGTGGCAGAGTGCTAGCCTTGAGCAAGAAGAAGCCAGGGACATTGCTCAGGCCCTGAGTCCAGTCCCCAGGACTGGCCAAAAAAAAAAAAAAAAAAAAAATTCAAGAAATCAAAACATATTTGTGTATAAATGAAACCATATTTTTATTTGCAACTAGTAAAATAAGTCCAGAGGGTACTACATGAGGATAACAAAGGGAAAGTCTAAACATATATATATACAGTACTATATATATGTATATTTATATACATATATAGTATTGTAGATAATATTAAACAATGGTTCCTAAACAATTATGGTCAAGACTTTTCATAGTTGTCATAATAGATTTTTTTCTGTGTATAGACAGAATTTCTTTAATGGTATTAATCTAAATGATTTTACCATTCATAACTTGTTAATATAGAAAATTCACTTGCAAGGAAAACCATCAATCTACAGATATTTAATCTATAAAACAAAAGAGATAATATTTTTCCCATGCTCCATAAATGTTTTAACTCTAAGTTTTGGAATAATACAAAGGATTATGTTTGGGCAAAACATAACAGAGTTTTATATATCCTTTACCAGGAAGGTCAATCTTTACAGAAACTAAGAGACATGGTTGAGGATATTTTTTTCTGCAGAAAACTGTGTTAGTTGTTTGTGAGTATCTAGTACTTATCAACATTCTCTCGCAAATAAGTTTATATAAGTTTATTATAAATAAGTTTATAAGTCCTGGCACCTGGACTCAGGGCCTGAGCACTGTCCCTGGCTCCTTTTTGCTCAAGGCTAACACTCTACCATTTGAGCCACAGCACCACTTCTGGCCTTTTCTGTTTATGTGGTGCTGAGGAATTGAACCCAGGGCTTCATGCTTGCAAGGCAAGCACTCTACCACTAAGCTACATTCCCAGCCCTACATATTCATCTTTTGATCCTATGTTTACTACATATTCTTACTGGTGATACTAATTGTATATGCTAGAGGGTTTCCTTATGACCACCTCATACTTACATGAAAATTACTTTGATTAAATTTACCCTTCTTGTGCTCACTCTACCCTCTCTTTCTCCTTTTCCTTTCTCATTTTATCACAAAAATAATAGTTAAAAAGATACACTTAACATTTCAGTTTTTGTGAGGCATGAGTGTGTGAATGGTTCTCCTACATTTTCTGTTCTCAGATCTCTCAGGAAGCTGAAATTACTATGTTGAAATTACTTATGGTCTCATCACAAGGCATAAACATAGAAGTTCTACATTAAAACTCATGTGGACATTGATAGATATACAATCCAAGGGCTGTAGGACAAAAATGGCCAAATTTCCAGTCTTCCAGTGCCCACTGGCTAGAGTATGTCTTCAGTTCCTGTCCAGTCATATTCTCAGATAATTTCTTTAGTATTTGTTGAAGCTAGACTGCCTAATCACAAAAATAACATCAACCCACCTTTCGTATGTTACCTTGCTTAGAAGTAGCCATTGTTCCACACAAATTCAAGTCTTCATATCTAATTTCCAATTTTATTATTTGACATGCTGAAAAGGGTG
This sequence comes from Perognathus longimembris pacificus, assembly GCF_023159225.1. Lineage (NCBI taxonomy): Eukaryota > Metazoa > Chordata > Mammalia > Rodentia > Heteromyidae > Perognathus > Perognathus longimembris. The sequence goes on from NC_063176.1 coordinate 39,701,493, forward strand.
TGTGTGTGTGTGTGTGTGTGTGTGTGTGTGTGTGTGTGTGTGTGCATCTTTATTGTAATAGTGACTGGGGGGTTACAGTTACATAAGTAAGGTAATGAGTACATTACTTTGTAAACATTTTTATTAATAAAATGATGATACTCACTGGATACTATGTTGGAAATGAACTATACAAATTGTGGGGGGAGAGGAATAGGGAGAGGTATGCGGGAGAAAATGAGGGAGGGGTATAAGCAGAGGTTACTTGTATTTTAATGTTAGTTTTCATATTTTAAGTTGAAGACAGTATCACCTTTACCTTTAGAATTGTTTTCATATTAAAATAATTACACACACATAAATGATTTTAAATACCTTAAAAGACTGACCTACTAAAATGTGGCATATGAATTCAAAGGTATAAAATCTAAAATACCACTATCATTTCCTAAGTAGTAATGAAGTTTCATCCTTAGAACATACAATTTTCCTCATTGTGAAGCAGTTACATTGAAAGTCTAAAAAACACAAGATGTAATCTTTATGTGAACTCCCAGAATAGAAAGAAACACTAGAAACCACCATAACTGGGCCGATGACTTTCTGCACACAGTTGGATACTTGAGACACAAGGAAATGTGTTGATCAGTGTATTTTTCCTTTTGTGCAAAATTAATTTCTTTGTTTGAAATTACGAAGCAAAGTAGGTTTGCTCCCCTGGAATGGATATTACACAGAAGTAAAAGATGAGCTGCTTGAAGGCATAATTCAATTAAGCACATCAGTAGCATAATGTAGGCTAGAGGTAAACAAATTAAAACATAGAAAATTATTTCTATGCTCATAGAATTTATGTTCCAGGAGAAAATGATTCTTGCTTGATTGCTATGTGATATGACATTAAGACACAATTATTAGTGTACTGAAGTAATTGGCAGTTTGATCCTACATTGGAAACTTGTGGTCTTCATTTAAAAGGAGGCTTTCAGAGTGATAGATGTGGGCTTCAAGTGGTAGAGCATTTGCCTAGCAAGCACAGGGAATGTGTTGAAACATCACTACTGCCAAGGAAGGAGAGTCAGGTTATAACAAAATATTTATCAATGTCACAATTTATGAAGAAGTATCCCTAAATAAATTTCCTGTCTTTTGGGTTATATTGAAGGAGATAATAAAGAAGACACAAGAAATAATAACTCCCCCCCCCCAAAAAAAAAGCACACATATAAGATAAATTTTAGGTAGTGGTAAGAGATAGGAATCAAAAGAACAGTATATTGTAGATAGGGAAATCCAAGAAAGCATTGCTGAGAAAGGGTTATTTAGGTGAAAACCTCAGTCATTCATTAGAAATGAACTGTGAGAATGCATTAGAAATCTTGACCATACTGGTGGTTTCCTAGATATATAGACATGCAAAAACTTACCTAAATTTATACTTCAAACACATGTTTTTGTTATGTGTGAAATAGAAGTGGTTTTTTTTTTTTTAAGTCTTGATCTACAAATTTATCCAGGCATACTTAAATGCACTTCTGTAAGATGGACTGCTAGCTGTTTTCCCAGAGTGCACCTGGGGATTGGTCAGGGAGGCCAGCAGAGAACAATAGAGATTTCTGGATGCTAAACCTAAGGACAGTGGATAGGAAAGCTCTGTCTAATGACCTTTGTCAATTCATCTCTCTGTGCGTGCTTCTCTTGTTTTCCTGGGTCATCCCTGAATTTAATTAAGGTACCTTGAAAGGTGAAAGGTGAAGCCTCACCTCTACTGTCATTACTGGCAAGTAATAGTTCTGAGAGTAGGTTAGGAAAGATAGCAACTGAGCGGAAACTGCCTGACAGGAATTGGAGGGCAGGTGTCAGAGGTGTAAGTAGTGTCTTTTGGGAGGACAGACAGTAGAGGTCAGAGAGTTGGCTGAATCAATTCAGGACCATAAATCAGATTTGGGAAACAAATGTCTAGATGGGAAATTTACCAACCAATGTGTATAAATCAATAAGTTATATTTCATATGGCAGTGACAGCAATTGAGTTAGAAGTATTATCTTTGTACTTTTCTTTTCTTGCTTGCATTTAAATTTCAAGCTTACTGTTTTTCATTTGATAGTGTGTTCTTTAGAAACCTGGAATCAGATAAAAATTGTAGCCTATGTTATGTCTATAGTGGGACTCTGATTTTATTTTTGAATAATGAAGCCACTGATATTTATTCTCTGTGAAAACACACACACACACACACACACACACACACACACACACACACACACCTGTATATCATTGTAGAACTGCTTTAGGTCCTAAACAGATGGTGTTATAAAAAGGAATACTTAAAAGATATTTAACAAGAAGAGGCAAGATACAAGATCACAAGGTCAGACAATGTCAATTCCACAGAGAGAGCAGCATAAGTTGTGAGCTGGTAGTGAACTTGCCTTATTAGGGAAGAAAAAGCAAGGTGATGTAATTGGAGACTGTTAATGACCTCAGTGGTGGAAAATGAGTTTCTGGGCAACATGCCATGCCAAGATTGTGTGGCATTGTAATGATGTGTTATGATTTTCTAGAAATTTAGGAGCCATTCGAATAGCAAAGGTGAATACTAAGAGACTTTAAGCAAAGAGTCAGAATTTTATATATTGTATGATTTGTCTTTAGTAGTAGACCATTAGCCCAATAACTACATATAATCATGTGCTATACTTAAGGAAGAATATTACTGGATAAAGTTTTAGGGAGACAAACATTTTTCGACTTTGACTCAGAAAATTTTGCCAATAGTTTAAAAGAAAACCAACACAAACAAAAACCAACAACAAACCAAACTCCAGAAAAATATAAAAACAAAACAGCACTTTTCAAGAAAATCATGTTGGGAAAACTTCTCTCTGAAAAGAATATCACATATTCTTACTTTTATGTACATGCAGGCTCTAAAGAAAAGTTCAGAAACCCTATGTTGGTTCCAAGTAGACTGAACAAATTGAAAAATACTACCAGTATTTAGGCATCAGCTAGTATTATCATTTAAACAAATGTTCTTTTTTTCTCTCTAACCACATTAGAGGCAATATCTGTATTTCAGCACCATCTTTGCATTTTTTCTAACCCTAGACATCTGGCTTCCAACATAACTTTTGGAACATTCAGTGGTCATTATGTTTGTGTTTCTTAATATTTAGCTTTCTGCTAGGCATTGCAAATTATTTCCACAATGAAACCTAGGGAAACATTGATATATGCAAGTCAGATTCAAGATTAGTATCTATTTTAGCTTCAGAAGTTATATGGAAATACTGTGTAGAGCTATCACAACAGTTCAGTGTTTGCAGGCTTAGTATAATAGTTTACAGTAGAGGAAAATAATATTACCTGGACATTTATCAATATATATTAGGGGCCTATAATGATCTAGATATCTAACATCCCATAAAGTTCATGTAATGAAGGCTTGGTTCCTACTGGAGGAATCATTGAGAAATGATTGGTTGGGGAAGACACAACCTAGTCAATGGACTATGAAGGAAGGAGTTTAGCCAAGTAGATCCACTGAGGAATGTCTTTGAAGGATGTGACTTGTTTTTGGCTCATTCCACTTTGTTACTCTGCTTCCTGGACACCAAGTGAGCAGACTTTGTCTGATAGCTGCTCCCCACCATGATGTTCTGACTCAACCTAGGTCAACCTGATATGAAAAGACAAATATCAGATAAAATTAAAAGAATAAAGCCATCCATATGATGTTTATACACAATGTAAAGAACATAAAAGAATATAGAAAATTTCAAATAATATACATGTGTTTCTATTCTTTCTCCCTAATATTCAAATCCAAGTTATTTTCTGCTGAAAATACACAGATTTTTACCTGTTTCTGTGTGTAAATATTCACACACACACGTGTGTGCCTATATACAGATAGATATACATACAGATATATTTATAACAGGCAGAGAAGTAAGTCAGTCTCTTGTGTCTACATACTTAGAAAATTAATCAAAGAAGACAAGAACATGGATTTGTTTCTGCTCCTGTATTGGGTTGTTGTGCCCCTTCATATTCTGATATGTAAGAATGACCACACATGCATGAGGGTTTATGATCTTCTCTTTCAATCATGTTTATATCATTCTGAGGCTCTTTTACACCAGAAGAGCTTGATTGTTATGCATACATTCTATTCTGTCTTATTAAAATCATTAGATTGGCCATTTGGAACCACTTTTTTTGCAAAATATAACTGGGAAATTTTTTAAAAAGCATGAATTTTTGTGGACTGATATACACTAAACATTACGTTTTAGAATAGTTGTCACTTTTTTATATGCCTGGAAAATAAATATATTTATCTAGTTTTTCTATGAAAGCAATCTACTCAGACAGATCTACCAACTATAAATTTAAAGTAAATTAAAGTACCTGTGAGAGACATTATTGCAGAAATAGCAAATGACCTTTAACAAAAATGGTTCTGGTGAGAACAAGTATAATTATTTAAAAAAATGAAAGAAATTGTACCTGCGATTTCACTGTGACCTACACCCACTGATATAAATGAATTGCTGCTATATGATTGCTTTTTGGAAATTGGCTGCCAGGTGAATTTAAGTCATGAGAAGTTGAATGAAAGGATTCTTCATCACTAAATCTAAAATTTAAAGAAGAAAAGCAAAGCGTACCGGGCTGCAATTGTTTTAAAATGGGCCACACCCATTGGTATTTCTTGAATGTTGGTTTTGGAATTATTTTCATACATCAAATCTATTAACTCCATGTCATGTAATATTCTGAGCTACAAATAGTCACATCTGCTCTGGATAGCTTTAGGGGAAAAAAAAACACATGTAATTAAGGTTTGAGTAGTCTGTGAAAACAAGAAGCATGGGAGAACCAGATATAATCGGTCAAATGCACACCAGTGCATCCATACCTTGGATTCATTGTGCCAACATGTTTACATTCATTTAAAATGACCTACACTCCCACAAGAATCTCTAACAGAAAAGGAACGCTTGATGTGCCATTCATGGGGGTATTTAACATGCTGTAGACATACTTCTGACTACCCACCAGAATTTATCCAGAAAATCCACATGTCCCTAACAGTATGTTTAAAAGAAATATGACCCCCATGATTCACATTCATATTGCACATTTTCTCCTTTTTATATTTTATGGTGGGGCTGTTTCTGGCGCTATCTGTAGATCACAGCTAGCACCTTCATAACACGGTACAGTGGGAAATATAGTTTTACTCAAAACTAAGTCACAAAGGCAGTAGTAGTAGATGATGAGCAGATTCTGTGTAAACTAATCCATAGGCTTTATGTCTTTGAATACTTAACATATATGTGTGACTCAAGCAGATTAAGAGTCAACAATAACTTAATCCTCTCTAATTCTCTTTATTTCATATAAGAAAATGATTATTTTTCAATAACTGAACAGTATTGTTTCTGAAAAGCAATATTTTATTTTTACTTTGTAGTATTTTTATTGTCTCTAAGTATTTGTACACAGAAATTTTCATTCAACAAAGCATTTTATGAGTATAGTGCACCTTGATTGATGGTATTCTTTTCAGCTTTCTCGCTCATCCCTCCCATTGAGGTGCCAGACTTTGAAGTCAGGCCCCACCACGTGAACCCCATTTTAGAATCGAACCCTGAGCCAATTAGATTTGTACCTGTGTTCTAATCTTGCTTGCACAGCTGATTGTTGTAACCTTGTTCTTTGCCTTTATAAGCCCTGTGTAATCACAGCTCGGGGCTTCCTCCTAACCTCCGCTGTGTCGGTGGGTAGGACGAGGCCCGAGTTGGCAGCTCGTTAAATAAAGCCTTGCCTTGCTTTTGCATTTCGGAGTGTCTGAATCTCGGTGGTGTTCTTGGGGGTGGTCTTGCGACTTGGCACAACATTTGGGGGCTCGTCCGGGATAGCCCCAGAGACCCTGAGATCCCAGACTCCGAAGGTAAGAAAACAGCGCTGTTCATTTGTCTTGTCCTGTAATTTGTCTGTCTGTTTTGCTTTTGCTTATACTTGTAGGGCGCGAGTCAGTTTGGTTTTTGGCCGGAACTGACCAGGAGGGCCTCCTAAACGAGACTCAACCCGCCCACCTTGTACTTGGGTCTGCTCCTTCTGCTTATCTGGCAGGAGGTTGTGGGCCAACTTGGGTCCACTCCTCCTGTACCCTGGCAGGAGGTTGTGGGCCAACTTGGGAGATCTCCAACTCGTAACTCGGGTCCACTCCTTCTGCACCCTTGCAGGAGGTTGTGGGCCAACTCGGGTCCACTCCTTCTGCACCCTTGCAGGAGGTTGTGGGCCAACTCGGGTCCACTCCTTCTTGCAGGAGGTTGTGGGCCAACTCGGGTCCATTCCTTCTGCACCCTTGTAGGAGGTTGTGGGCCAGCTTGGGAGATCTCCAACTCCAACTCGTAGCTTTTCTTGTTCTCAGGCCTGTGTGTTTTCCTCCTTTTTTATTGTTTTGTTTTTTGTAGCCTTTTGGACTGAACTTCTGATCAGAGCTATGGATAACGTTCTATCTTGAGGACCTCCATCTAGCCCCCTAGACTTGATCCTAGCTCACTGGAGGGAGGTTAAGGAGATAGCTCAGAACCAAGGTGTGGCCCTTAAAAAGAAAAGTGGATCACCCTGTGCAAGTCAGAATGGTTCACCTTTGAGGAAATTGAGGGAGCTTTGACATAGGGAGGAAGCACGGAGGAGGAAATGTTTCCCGCTCCATACTCCCCATCCCAGTTAACTCTACAAGAGGAGGACTCTGAGGAAAATGTTTCAGCTGTGCCCTCCGCTCCGGAGGGTCCTGCCCAGTCAACTCGCCGGCGCCGACAGCCCAGGACACGGACGCATCAGCCCCAAGTCCTGACCCGCAGCCGCCGACGGGGTGGATGTAGGGCCAGCCCAAGCCACCCACAGGTGGCAGGGAGTGACCTCACATATGCTGCGCTGTCATCTCTGTGTTGTTTGTAAGTCTAACAGTCTCTTTTGTGTCAAACCTGCATAGCTCATTGGAAAGATGTACAGGCGATGGTTCACAATCAGAGTGTGAGTGTCCACAGAAAGAACTCTAGGCGGACCCCCACCCAGCCTTTTTAAGCAGAAAATTGTTTGGTGTGCTAAAATGTTTTACTAAGACTAAAAATGTTTTACTAAAACTATCAAGCCCTGGAAAATGAGGCTGGAGAATGCTAAAATCATTTGTTAAAGGTTTTTGCCTTAAAATGTACGGCCGATGCTTATTCAGCGCGCTTTAAGATCTTTTGAAAATGTATGTGTGTGTGCATGTGTGAGTGTGAACATGTTCAAGACTGCAGTATGATGCAAAACTAAGTTTAAATTCAAAGGTCTTCATGCCATGCAGTAACTGGGACTGAAAAAAAAAAAAAAGAGGCTCTTTTGGAACAAGCAGCCCGTAAGCAAAGGGTGGCACCTGGTTTCAGATTGCCTGTGAGCTTCAGTTTTTCCGATGCAGATAAAAGCTAAAGTGTTGTGTTAGTGTTAGAAAGGCTTTGGAAATCAAGAATACATTTTTAGATAAGAAATTTGGAAGTAAAATTGTCCTAAATAATTATTGCAAAGTGAGAAAAGGAGAATTATGGCTACCAAAATGTTTAATTGCCATTTCAGCTTCTTTGTAGGTTTTTTGTAACAGTTTCCAGCAGGCCCACAGAGAAGCACAGGTGATTCCTACAAGTTTGTCGAGATATAATACTGACCCTTAATAAGTTCCAGGTAAGAGAGCATGCTTAAAAACTACTTCTGTGTGGACCACCTTGTTGCTTATAATTGGAGTAAAGTGGCCCCTTATAAGACTCATTGATCTGAATCTGCAGTTCAAAGCCAGCCCGGGCAAAGAAAGGTCCCTGTGAGAGACTTGTCTGTAATCAGCCAGCAGAGTGCTGGGAACGGAGTTGTGTGGAGCTCAAAGTGGTAGGGTGCTAGTCTTTAGCTGGAGAGCTGAGGGACAGCGCTCAGGCCCTGAGTCCAAGTTGAAAGTCACTCCTCCTGGGACAAAAGTGATGGAGCATCCAGAGGCAGTAAGCCGCTGCTTGGATGGCAGAGATGGTGTCAGATCCTAGAGTCACTACTGTTGGCCTTTCAAAAGTTAAAGCCGGGAAGTCCTAGAAGAATAGTTCATAAGCATGCCTTTCCAATGCCCATGTCTGTCTACTGGGCAGGAATTTGCCAGTCATCTGTGATAGTGGTTAGTAAGGGTAAGTTTGTCAAATGAGAGGATAGATTGAAATCTCACCCCCCGCATTTACTCAAAGCCCTGACTGGCAGTGAGAATTTTAAGCTCATACATCTGTTTAGTAAAGAAAGCTTGTAGACCTGAGATTGTGTCCTTATTGAGATCTGTTAAAGGCCTGTCAGCTTGCCAATGCCCCCAATCAACAGATTACTAAAGGAGCTCGCCTCTGTGGGAATAGGCCAGGCGTGTATTGGGAAGTAGATTTCACAGAAATTACAAATATTTGCTAGTTTTTGTAGACACCTTTTCAGGATGGGTTGAAGCCTATCCAACAAAGCATGAGACTGCGAATGTAGTGGCTAAGAAGATCCTGGAAGAAATCCTACCCAGGTATGGCTTCCCATCCACCATTGGGTCAGACAACGGACAGGCTTTCGTCTCAAAAGTAAGTCAGGGAATAGCTGCAGCACTGGGGACGGATTGGAAATTGCATTGTGCTTATAGACCCCAGAGTGCAGGACAGGTAGAGAAAATGAATTGGACTCTAAAAGATGTGATTCTGCTTCTGTCCCTACCCCCCATTTATTCAGACCAGGGGAATGAAATCCTAAGAACCACGGTGGAAGGAACCCTAGACAGCATCGCCACTTGGGTTCATTGCTTCCACGCCAGGCCAGCTGACCCCTTTGCCCTGGATGACAACTACCGTGGTGGAACATGGGAGGTCTCCAAGCACCCAACTCAGCCGCTTTGCCTTCGCCTCAAGACTGAGACTAAGGTTATAGGTTCCTGGCTAGGTAAGGTCTACGCCCCTGAGTCAGCCTGAAGAAGTTACAGAAGATGGATGATCTTCACCCATCAGCCCCCCTTTAAAACCGAGGGACCAGAGTTATTTTCGGATACTACTTTTGGCCCTACTGGCCCATGCCTTACCTCTATATCATCCCCTAGACATGCAAGCCATTGAAATGGACAGAATGGAGCCATGATTGGCTCCCAAGGTACCAAAAAGAAAAAGGGGGAAATGAGGTGCCAGACTTTGAAGTCAGGCCCCACCACGTGAACCCCATTTTAGAATCGAACCCTGAGCCAATTAGATTTGTACCTGTGTTCTAATCTTGCTTGCACAGCTGATTGTTGTAACCTTGTTCTTTGCCTTTATAAGCCCTGTGTAATCACAGCTCGGGGCTTCCTCCTAACCTCCGCTGTGTCGGTGGGTAGGACGAGGCCCGAGTTGGCAGCTCGTTAAATAAAGCCTTGCCTTGCTTTTGCATTTCGGAGTGTCTGAATCTCGGTGGTGTTCTTGGGGGTGGTCTTGCGACTTGGCACAACACCATCACTTCCTTAGTTTTGAATATATACATTGACTAAAGAACAATGTTTTATATACTTGTAAAAAGGAGCTTCCAGATAAAGAAGCAATTTATGAATGTAATGCATCTTGGTAAATGTCACCACTGTCAACAATCTGACCCATCCCTCCCTTACCCCACCCTTTCCTCACTCTTCTTAATTTTGTAAGATATCAATCTCTCTATCTATCTATCTGTCTATCTATCTCTCTATCTCTCTATCTGTCTGTCTATCTATCTATCTATCTAGATATCTATCTATTTATAGATAGATAGACAGACAGATAATTCTTTTTTTTTTTTTTTTTTTTTGGCCAGTCCTGGGCCTTGGACTCAGGGCCTGAGCACTGTCCCTGGCTTCTTCCCGCTCAAGGCTAGCACTCTGCCACTTGAGCCACAGCGCCGCTTCTGGCCGTTTTCTGTATATGTGGTGCTGGGGAATCGAACCTAGGGCCTCGTGTATCCGAGGCAGGCACTCTTGCCACTAGGCTATATCCCCAGCCCCAATAATTCTTGACTGAATTGTCCTCCCCCTTCACCTCTTCATGCATCTACCATTTTCCTTTGACACTAACCCACTCTTTTACATTACCTGCTGCCTGGTGTTTATTTTGTTGAACTTTGATTTTGCATTTCTAAGGAATTACGTGTGTGTGTGTGTGTGTGCATTTAAATTGTCACAGTATTTTGAGAACTTACAGGTAAATATACTGGAAAATCAAGAAAAAAGAATAAAATTGACACATATACCATGCCATGATTAGAACTATAATGATTAGTAAGATTGAAGAAGAAGAAAAGAATCTCCAAATAAAAGTGTAGGACTGGGTGGATTCATTACTGAATTCTATCAGCAATTTCAATACCAGTGCTTCTAAAACTACAATTCCAAAATAGGCAAATGAAATAGATATAATGAAACCCATTCTACAATATACTACACTATAGTAATGCTAATAGTACGGGCTGGGGATATGGCCTGTTGTGCCAAGACGCAAGACCACCCCCAAGAACACCACCGAGATTCAGACACTCCGAAATGCAAAAGCAAGGCAAGGCTTTATTTAACGAGCTGCCAACTCGGGCCTCGTCCTACCCACCGACACAGCGGAGGTTGGGAGGAAGCCCCGAGCTGTGATTACACAGGGCTTATAAAGGCAAAGAACAAGGTTACAACAATCAGCTGTGCAAGCAAGATTAGAACACAGGTACCAATCTGATTGGCTCAGGGTTCGATTCTAAAATGGGGTTCACGTGGTGGGGCCTGACTTCAAAGTCTGGCACCTCATTTCCCCCTTTTTCTTTTTGGTACCTTGGGAGCCAATCATGGCTCCATTCTGTCCATTTCAATGGCTTGCATGTCTAGGGGATGATATAGAGGTAAGGCATGGGCCAGTAGGACCCAATGTAGTAACCAAAGGGCCTGTCACCATTTCTTACAAGAATATTCTCTGTACCTCTGTTCTGCATGTCTCTAGTTTATCCTGCCTCATCTTCCCAAAAACAACTCTGGTCCCTTGATTTTAAAGGGGGGCTGATGGGTGAAGATCATCCATCTTCTGTAATTTCTTCAGGCTGACTCAGGGGCGTTGACCTTACCTAGCCAGGAACCTATAACCTTAGTCTACTTTTCCAAGGGACTGCAGGATTGCTGCAAACTGAAAATTAACTTTCAGCTATACAGAGTTACCATTAGCTCTATAGTGTTTAGTATCCAAATGTAAGCAACAAAATAATACATAAACTTCTCAACTGTGCTCTAAGGGTCGGGTGGCTATACCCGTATTCCTGAGCAAGCTCAAAACTACCTAAAATAAGGGGGTCACCTCACTTTGGAGTGAGCTGCCAAAATGACATCAACACTAGCCAGGGTAGTAAGGAAAGAAGGCAAAAAGAAAATTATAACAATATTCAGTCTAACTTTCTTTTCTTGAGGCGAAGGCGAAGCGGCTGAGTTGGGTGCTTGGAGACCTCCCATGTTCCACCACGGTAGTTGTCATCCAGGGCAAAGGGGTCAGCTGGCCTGGCGTGGGAGCAATGGACCCAAGTGGTGACGCCATCTACTTTAAGGGCCGTGGGAGTAGTCAGTAGCACCACGTAGGGTCCCTTCCATCGTGGTTCTAAGGATTTGGAGTTATGCCTCCGGACGAACACCCAATCTCCTGGCCTGAATAAATGGGGGATAGGGACAGAAGCAGAATCATATAATGCCTTGAGTTGGGGCCACATTTTCTTGTGCACGAGCTGCAAATAATCAAGTTTACACAAAAATTCAATATCATCCAAATCAGTGAGCAATTCAGTCTGAAGGCTAGGGATAATGGGCGGAGGGTACCCGTACATTATTTCAAAAGGAGTAAAGCCAAGTTGATAGGGAGAATTTCTTACCCTAAGTAGAGCAAAAGGAAGGAGTGACACCCAGTCTGCGCCAGTCTCTAAGGCCAATTTAGTTAAGGTCTCTTTTAGAGTCCGATTCATTCTCTCTACCTGTCCTGAACTCTGGGGTCTACAAGCACAATGCAATTTCCAATCTGTCCCCAGTGCAGCGGCTATTCCCTGACTTACTTTTGAAACGAAAGCCGGTCCGTTGTCCGACCCAATGGTGGATGGGAAGCCATACCTGGGTAGGATTTCTTCCAGGATCTTCTTAGCCACTATATTCGCAGTTTCATGCTTTGTTGGATAGGCTTCCACCCATCCTGAAAAGGTGTCTACAAAAACTAGCAAATATTTGTATCCAAATTTTCCAGGTTTGATTTTTGTGAAATCTACTTCCCAATACACGCCTGGCCTATCCCCACGGAAGCGAGCTCCTTTAGTAATCTGTTGATTGGGGGCATTGGTAAGCTGACAGATCTTGCAATTTTTAACAATATACCTTTGCAGGCCTTTAACAGATCTCAATAAGGACACAATCTCAGGTCTACAAGCTTTCTTTACTAAACAGATGTATGAGCTTAAAATTCTCACTGCCAGTCAGGGCTTTGAGTAAATGCGGGGGGTGAGATTTTAATCTATCCTCTCATTTGACAAACTTACCCTTACTAACCACTATCACAGATGACTGGCAAATTCCTGCCCAGTAGACAGACATGGGCATTGGAAAGGCATGCTTATGAACTATTCTTCTAGGACTTCCCGGCTTTAACTTTTGAAAGGCCAACAGTAGTGACTCTAGGATCTGACACCATCTCTGCCATCCAAGCAGTGGCTTACTGCCTCTGGATGCTCCATCACTTTTGTCCCAGGAGGAGTGACTTTCGACTTGGACTCAGGGCCTGAGTGCTGTCCCTCAGCTCTCCAGCTCAAGACTAGCACCGTACCACTTTTGAGCTCCACACTACTCCATTCCCAGCACTCTGCTGGCTGATTAGAGACAAGCCTCTCACAGGGACCTTTCTTTGCCCGGGCTGGCTTCGAACCGCAGATTCAGATCAATGAGTCTTATAAGGGGCCACTTTACTCCAATTATAAGCAACAAGGTGGTCCACACAGAAGTAGTTTTTAAGCATGCTCTCTTACCTGGAACTTATTAAGGGTCAGTATTAGATCTTGACAAACTTGTAGGAATCACCTGTGCTTCTCTGTGGGCCTGCTGGAAACTGTTACAAAAAAAACCTACAAAGAAGCTGGAATGGCAATTAAACATTTTGGTAGCCATAATTCTCCTTTTCTCACTTTGCAATAATTATTTAGGACAATTTTACTTCCAAATTTCTTCCAAAAGGCTACAAAAACAAAACAATTAATACAAAAGGAGGAAAACACACAGGCCTAAGAAAAGTTACGAGTTGGAGATCTCCCAAGCTGGCCCACAACCTCCTACAAGGGTGCAGAAGGAATGGACCCGAGTTGGCCCACAACCTCCTGTAAGAAGGAGTGGACCCGAGTTGGCCCACAACCTCCTGCAAGGGTGCAGAAGGAGTGGACCTGAGTTACGAGTTGGAGATCTCCCAAGTTGGCCCACAACCTCCTGCCAGGGTACGGGAGGAGTGGACCCAAGTTGGCCCACAACCTCCTGCCAGATAAGCAGAAGGAGCAGACCCAAGTACAAGGTGGGCGGGTTGAGTCTCGTTTAGGAGGTCCTCCTGGTCAGTTCCGGCCAAAAACCAAACTGACTCGCGCCCTACAAGCAAAAGCAAAACAGACAAATTACAGGACAAGACAAATGAACAGTGTTGTTTTCTTACCTTCGGAGTCTGGGATCTCGGGGTCTCTGGGGCTATCCCGGACGAAACCCCAAATGTTGTGCCAAGTTGCAAGACCACCCCCAAGAAGACCACCAAGATTTAGACACTACGAAATGCAAAAGCAAGGCAAGGCTTTATTTAACGAGCTGCCAACTCGGGCCTCGTCCTACCCACCGACGCAGTGGAGGTTAGGAGGAAGCCCCGAGCTGTGATTACACAGGGCTTATAAAGGCAAAGAACAAGGTTACAACAATCAGCTGTGCAAGCAAGATTAGAACACAGGTACCAATCTGATTGGCTCAGGGTTCGATTCTAAAATGGGGTTCACGTGGTGGGGCCTGACTTCAAAGTCTGGCACCTCAGCCTAGTGGCAAGAGTGCTTGCCTTGTAATACTAATAGTATGTACAATACTAATAGTAAAACTAATGACAAAACAATAATGAAATAAGCAAAAGTATATGTCAATTTTCCTAATAAACATAGGTAAAATGAAAAAAAAGTCTTCTTGAAGAGTACTTTAAAACTGAAACAACATATTCCAAAAACATGATACACTTTATTTGATTCCATGAATATATGAATAATTGATCTTATGGAAATCAGTTACTGTGAAACAACAATAAACAGAAGGACTAAATTCATATGACACTCTTTTTTAATATTTTTTTGGCAGTCATGGGGCTTGAACTCTGGACCTGGGTGCTGTCCCTGAGAGCTTTAGCTCAAGGCTTTCTTGCTACTACTTGAACTACAGGTGCACTTCTGGTTTTCTGGTGGTTAATTGGAGAGAAGAGTCTCATGGACTTCCCTGACCAGGTTGGCTTTGAACCATGATCCTGTCAGATCTCAACTTCCTGAGTATCTTGGATTACAGGTGTGAGCCACCAGTTCCCGGCATATGATACTCTTAATCAATATAGACAAATGCTTTTGAAAAAACTCAACATACTTTCATAAACAAAAGATCACAAGAAACTAGGAATAGAAGAAATATATATCAAGTTAACCAACAGTATATGTGACAAATTTATAGCCAGCATTGTACTGAAAAGTGGTAAGCTGAAACAATTATATCTAAAATCAAGACTAAGAGAAGCATGTCTGCTTTGTCCATATTTACCATACTGCCCAAATTCCTACTTACACAAATGAAGTGAGTGGTAATAATAAAAAATTATATATAAATCAAGCTATTCCTATTTGCTGATTATATGTTTCTCTTCTTGATATATGCTCAAGATTCATCGAAATCTTGCTAGATGGGATAAATATCATAGGAAACTTTTCAACATATATAATCAACATGTAAAACCCAATGACAACCACGCAAAAAGGGAGATACAAGGACAGACTATAGATTCTGCAAATACAGCTTAGGAACTTCAAAGTCACACAAAATTCTGCACAGTTACCTACCAGGCTAAAAATAGTATAGATGACTTGATATTTAACCACAAGTTCTATGGTAGGCTAACACAATAAAAAGTCTTTTTGTTTGACTAAATTGGTCTTATTCTGAAATGTTTCAACTGATTAGCTAAAGACACTGCTTTGTTATATACATTAATATGACCTACTCACATTTTCCTGATTTAAGTGTTGCTAGGTTAGTGTTGTCATGGTTACTCTAATAGACAAGACAACATTACTGATAATCAGAATGCCAACTACAGAAATCTTCAGTTCTTTGATCATTAGTTAACTCACTAACAGATGATAATCTGCCTGGACATACTAGGTGGTAGGGAGCAAAGGAATTTTCCAAGTCTGGAGAATAGTTTTAGTCATCTTAAATGGCCCTTGGTGTAGTCCCAAGTCCTGAATTAATTAATAGATGGGGAATTACTTGAAAGAAGCTGGAGATACAGGTTGTGTTGTTAGGACAATTCCATACCTGTATCCTTCTGGCTTTCCCAATGAAGATACACAGCCATATTGCAGATAATATGCATACCACAAAAGTTATCTGTTGAGGTATCTTTGCAAATACACCATTACAAACCCCAAATGCTTCCAGAATCTACTAGTATAAAAGTCTGATAAATGAATCACAAACATCAGAGAAGGTCTGAGAAATTACTCTAGGGAAATGCACTCAGTTACAAAATCTATAACTAACTTTTATATTAGATAATAGAGCTACAGAAGTTCAGCATACTTCACATAGAGTTCCCCCAGTGGATATTCCTATATATAGTAAAATATCAAAAGCAGGACTTTGACAATGGCAAAATATGTAAAAAAAAAAAAAGTCTATGGCATTCACTTCATACAAATATGCAAGCATGACAAAGAAGCACTGTCTTACTATATTTTGTGTGATAGTCCATGAAATAGTCTATTAATCAGATTCCATCAGTCTATTTCAGTGATTGTATTTCCTATGTGTCAAACAGAAAAGAGTCAATGAATTTCAGTACTGATATTTGACTCACCAAAGCAATTCTTTGTGCTTTATAAATCTCTTGGTTCTTACGTAGATATAGTGAAGAAGCAAATGATTCAAATATGATCCACAAATTTCAATATTCACTTTCTTTAATATTGTCATGTGAATTTTATCATGAACCAACCAAATGAGCTAGTCATTAGAATCACCCGAAGTTCTCTAGACAGCACAGTGATTAAACCATTTCTGGCAGAAAATTAATAAGTGAAACCTAACATAAAATTATATTTAATTAAATTTCCATCTAGTAATCTCTAAATCTACTCAAATATTTCCTAGGTCTATGAAATTAATAAAAGGAGAAAAAGATCTGAACTTATAATTACATTGGTACATAAATCATTCTAAACACATTTTGACTGAAATTTTTCCTTTGGAACATGCAGGACACCATGCTGTTTATAGATCAGAAGGCAAACGAGGAACCCTAATTACATTAGATTTCTCTGGAGAAAAGAATACATATATGCCAAAGTTACCATATCTCTATCATGCATATACCATATATATCATACATACATATCATACATCATATCATATATATTATATACATACACACATGCATGCAACACACACACATACATGAGTGAGAGATACAGAGACTGAAAAACACACAAGAGGGATAAAGAGGGATTCTTTTAGGATACTGGCCCACATCATCCGCTTTTTTTTTGTTTGTTTTGTTTTGTTTTGTTTTTAGGTTCCACAATCTAATTACTACCTGTGAATTGAACACCAGGAAAGTTGGGCATGCAGTTTTTATTCCTTCAGTCAAAGAGCTAATAGTGTAGCCTGCAGCCCAACTGTTAAAGTATGCTAAGAAGAAGACCCCAGGGCAAAAGTCAAATGTCCATACTCTAACAGGCAAGGAATCAGTCAGCCTACCTCTGTGTATATTTTCTATGCAAGATTTCAGCTGACTGATTGATGCTTCCATAGCTTTAGCAAGTCCATCTACTTTATTCCTTTTTCCAAAGCATACTGCTAATTCAAATGGGGTCTGAATATATGCAGGAACTTTTTACCCTTTTCCCAATTCAGCTGTATGCATAGACGTACTTGTAGAATACATAGGATTGTTCATGAAAGGAAGTCATTTCTCAAGGTGGGCAGAAAACAGTTGCTAAAGTGGAGAAATATCGGAAGGTTGAGCGATTGGTTTGATAGGAAAAAAGTTAATATACAAATATGTCATAAACTCTAGAAATATTAATACACAAGTATTCTATCATATCATTTTAGCAACACCAATGTGCTTTAAGTGATTATGCAGATTTTAAGCTGTTAGTAGAAACTACTAAAACAGAGAGATCAGGCAGAAAATTTAACATTACTGAAATTTAGCAGATTTGCCCTAAACACCACAGGTAACTTCACAAAAATAAAGGAGATCTCATCCTAATGAGGTTCAGGGTCAACTATGACTTTATGATAAAACTTGCCGCTACTATTCACAAATGCATTTGATGACTTTAATAAGGACAAAAAAAGGAGAAAGAGAGAATGCCTTTTCCCAGATGTATTTAAATGACTTCGATTAACCTTAACTAGAGCTGTTAAGTATTCCTTATTAGAATTTTTCTCAGATAATTAAGATTTTCATTATTAAATTTAAAAAACAAGTCAGTACCTTTAGAGATCATTGAGTTATTTAAAGTAATGTGATTATTTTTACATTCATGAGAAACAACAATCACAACTATACTATAATTGCAACTCTTATATAAATTAGTGATTAATTAGATTAAATACATATTCAAAAATTAATTTGATTTCCAAGTGTTTCAAAAAGAATTTAAAAGGTATGCATTGCTTGTGCTATGTTTGCTTACAGTCAGTGTTATTTCTCTAAAGGTAAGACAGAACAAAGTTTTTCTCTGATATTTTGAAGACAATAAAATGACATTGATATTATTTTTATGAAGTCTCATATCAACTATGACAAATGTATAAAGTGATATAAAAATGGAGAGAGAGAATTTATGTCAATTAATGAATGTTTTATTGAGAAATTAGTAATGGTAAAAGTGGTGATATCAGTAAAGACAAATTGTACTAATAAACTCCTTTGTTGAATGCTAACTCATATAGAAATGTACTTAAAAATAATAAATTGCCATGCAAGGTAGCTCATATTTAGAGTCCTAGATTCTAAGGAAGCTGAAAACTGAGAATCACAGTTCAAAGTCAGCCTGAGTAGAAATGTCCATGAGACTCTTATTGCCTATTAACCATTAAAAAGCTGGAAGTGGAGCTGTGGCTCAAGTGGAAAAGAACTAGCCTTGAGTATAAAAACAAACAAACAAAAACAAACAAAATACTCAAAGGCAATGCCCAGACCCCAAGTTCAAGCTCCAAGACTCTTAGACACACAAAATAATAATAATGTAAAATTTTTTAAAGTATAAAATTAATGCAATGTAATTCTAGAAGAAATATGAAAGTTATCCTACAAATTATGCTTAATATAATTTTGGATATTTTTATTATCATTAAGCAGTTATACAAAGGCATTGAAATTTACTGAAGTAGTTTATGAATGCAGTGCATCCTTTTTTTAAAATTTAATTTTATTGTCAAGGTGCTTTGCAGAGGGGTTATACTTGCATACATAAGGTAGTGAGGACATATCTTGTCAAACTTGTTATCTCCTCTTTCATTCTTCTCCTACCTCACCTTCTCCTCAATTCCCCGCCCCCACCATTGAGTTGTACAGTTAATTTCTAACATATTGTTTTGTTAGTATCACTGTTGCATTAGTTCCCCTTTGATCCTTTCACTATAGTGCATCTTCATCAACATTACCTCTTTCAACATGCTAACCCATCCCTTCCAACACACTCTTTCCCTACTTATCTTAATTTTAGGTCATTTATCAATTTATTCCTTCCATCTAAGAAACAGCTTATGTGTAGAACACATTTTGATCGGTATCACTAATTCAACATTTTTAACCCCCTTCCAGCTTTATGGTATATACATAGCCAAGATATTGAATCAAATCAGATAGTCACTAGAGGATGAATGGATTGGAAATGTGGTATATATACTCAATGGAATTCTACCCATCAATCAAAAGAATTTATCATACAATTCATAATGAAATTGATAGACTTGGAAAAAAATATATTAAGTGCAGAAAGCCAGATTTAGACAAACACATATTGCATGATTCCTCTCATTTTTGGTACCTAGAATGTGCCCATAAATCTACAATAAACACACTAGATGGTAAAAGATAAAAAAATACACTGGGACATAATAAACTATTCAGGTCTGTAGGCATTCACACACAGTGAGACCAAAGGAGGATATTCATAGCAGTAGATTATAAAGGCACAATAGGTTTATGAAACTGATCATGTAAAATAATATTTATCTAAGTGAACATCAAGAAATGAAGAGAAGGTTTATGCTATTATTGCTCTTGATATTTTTTTTTCATTTCCTTTTGTCTTGCTTTTTCTTCTGTCTTTTGGAGGGAAATAAGAGGCATAGAAATGGTAGGACAAGGGGAACAAATAGAGCAATGATACTCACTATACACTGTTGAAAATGAACTATACAACTTGTAGATGGGGTGGGACAGGAGGAAAAAAAACTGGGAGAGGGTAAGGAAATGGGGTGACATTGATAAAAAAAAGAATTGTACTTTTTGGTGACTTGTACAACTGTAACCACTCTGTGCATCATCTTAGAATACCAACAAAATAATATAAAATAAAAGACACATGTCAAAGAGAATTTATGCACACTTAATAAGGAAGTTACTGTTTTTTAAAAGAATATACATAGTGGTTTATCATTGTTGTTATTTTCAATGTACTATGTGAAATTATACCTTTTTCTTCCCTATGATTTTACCCCTGTTGTCACTGTACCATATTTTCGTTCCCTGGGTTTTGTGTATATGTTTGTCTGAACCAGAGAAGGGAAGGGGAACATCAAATTGGTGAGACAAAGGGGAAAAGGTAAACCAAAACAGCAGTACTACAAGACAGTGTGCTGTAAACCAACTGTACAATTTGGGATTGTGGTGGGAAAGAGTTGGAGAGGTGGGAGAAAAATGATGGATGAGGTAACAAGTATGACAAGAAATGTACTCACTGCCTTACATATGAATCTGTAAACCCTTTGTCACCTTAACAATTAAAAATTTAAATATATATATGCATTTATTCAATGTTATACATGAACCTTAGGAAGAAATATTTCAGTGGCTTGATCTAGTTGTTAGTTAAATATGCAGCCTGAAAGAAATAGAACGTGTTATTTATTTGCACAATTACAAACATAAAGGAATAAAATTTGCTTTTGAAAATCTGCTCACTTTTTATTAAACTTTTAGCTCCAAAATTAGAAGTTCAAAAAGGAAACATCATGGAATGTTATGTAGAATCCCAGCATAATGAAGTTTATAAGCCTTTAGTTCAAACTAAGTAATATAGAAATTTTGTTATCTTTCCAACTATTAGAATGTACCCAGGTCTCATGTCAGGCTCATAAGCCATTATATCTAGTGGTAGATCTTTAGGTAATGCCAGATTTCAGAATTGTCTGTATAAGTTATCATAAACAAATGATTAATAAGAACTCCTGCAAGCATTTTACAATTAAAATTGTCAGTCAAAATCTGTTGCCCAAAATCCAATTCATGTATTTTATAAAAGTAATGCAAAAAATTGGGATTTAAAATCTGCGGGGAATACAAACTATATTTCCAGGGTAGTGAAATGTTTATGTAGAAACTAACAAAATAGATTCTTGAGTAACTTATGAAGAAAATACTCATGCTAATGAAAAAATACTAGTGACAGAAACAAACAAGACCTAAGTAGTGAAAAAAATGTTGAATAAATCTGGATGGAAAGGTTCTATACAGTCAAGGTTTCAGTTGTTTGATTTTAGCTGATCTTTAATACTCCAAGTAAAGTCACAGTAAGTTAACTCTGCAAATATTGAACATTAGTACTAAAAAACAGTATAAATTAAAAATCCATCTGTCACTGTTCCTATAATAAAATGGCAAGCCATAAATTAGGAGAAGAACTTCACATGGTACATATATAACAATACAATGAATGTGTTTATATATTTACCTAGGCTCATATATTTCTATTAAGATGAATATATTAGTAACAGCATCAGACTATATTTTTGTAGAATGCACATATGTCAATAATATATATTTTCAGAACACATCTAACAAAACTTAAACTTAAAGTTGGATGAAGATGTGCTCATAACCCCAACAGTAGAAAAGCTAAGGCAGAAGGAACACGAGTTCTAGGCAAGCATGAAATACACAGCTAGACCTATTGACAAGTATCTGATTTAAAAAAAAAATGACTGCGGGCTACAGTTTAACAGACATGTTAACCATTTTTACCTCATAACATTATTCATAATGTATGTTTTATGAAATAGTATCACACGTTTTCTTAGCCAGTTTTCCTCATTACCTCTTTTTAGTTTGGTGCTTTCATTTTCCTTTCCTTTTCTTTGTTTCATTTTTTTTTTAAATATGGAAATGTTAGTGCTCATGAATAGAGCTGAACTTCCTGAGTACAGGTGAAGTGAACGCATAATCCTTACTCTGCTGGCATCCTCATGAGATGTAGAGAAAGCTGCAAAGATGCCTTCTATTTGCATACGAAAGTCTAGAGTGTATAGTATTACTGCTTCAAGAGCTCATTATGTCAGTGAATGGAGAACTTGCTAGAAAATGCATGCTGAGCCATATGTGCCGTTTGTTTTTATTGTCACAATATACTTCGTTGTGCCCTTCAAATTTCTGCAAACTCTATAAACATAAATATGTACCCGTATTTAAAAGTTACTTCAAAGCAGCATGGGCTTCTGCATTTTTGCCTCTGGAAATGTCTTCAAGTTAGATCACAACTGGTTTAATGAATGTGGAGTGTCAAAAGCATTAAATATACACTATTATGCTAAATATTGAAATGATTCCTTTCAAATTCTTAAAGAACACTATTCAACAAGCACTACCTTAAGTATGTAACTGTAACCCTTCTGTACATCACCTTGACAATAAAATTAAATTTAAAAAAAAAGAAGCCAAAACCAAAGCAGAATGTCATGATAAAAATGAGCTCTATGTGATAGTTCGAGAAATAAAAGACATCAACTATGTTTGAATATAAAGGAAAAATGATGACTTTTTCTTCAGTATAAAATATTATTAGGGATTATATTTAGAGTAAATTATTATTCATTGAATATTATAATTTCAAATTACACTCTTTCTATGTTTTATTTAGTAAGTATTGCAAAGACATAGTCTTTTCATATTTAAATTTCATACCAATCCTAGCTATTAAAAATCACTGAAACAAAGTAAGCAAAAATACACTGATCTTAGGTATGTATTACTGTTCAACACGAAATGTAATCTTTAACTTCCTTATAACTGTAACATCTCTGTACATCATCATAACAATAAAGTAAAATAAAGTTTAAAAAGTATTCAAAGTATTTATGGATTATTATGTTTGACATTAGTTAAATTATCTTTTAATGATATGTCTGAATCTTATTCAAATATCTTTAATTATAAAAAACTAGTGAAGACAAGATGCACAATTCATCCAAATATATTGTTCTCTTTTTAACTAGTTTTCACTTATAGTGTAACATTTCATCATAATATTATGGAACTCAATTAATATTGTCCATCCATGTATTATTTACATAATACATCCACATACCAGCCCCTACTTTCTGGAATGTACTGGGTATAGCACATCAAAGGCCATGAAAATTAAAATAAAAATGCAGGGAGAGATCCTGAGCCAATGCTAACACATGACATTGTTATTACAAAGAAAGAATAAAGCAATAGAGATGTTGGGAGCACAGAAAGATCGTGTTATTGAAAATGTGGTAATGAAACTGGAATGCAGAGGACTCGCAATTCCAAAGGGAAAAAGAGAATTCAAGGAAGATGATTTTTTTTATTGTTTTTAAATAATTACTTATTTATTGTCAAAGTGATGTACAGAGGGGATACAGTTTCATACGTAAGGCCATGGGTACATTTCTTGTACTATTTGTTACCTCCTGCCTCATTCCCCTCTCCCCCCATGAGCTGTTCAGCGGTTTGCACCAAATGTTTTTGCGAGTATTGCTTTTGGAGTCGTTTGTCTTTTTATCTGTTGTCTCTCGGTTTTCACTTCGCTAGTTCTAATACCAGTATATACAGTATCCAGTGTATTCAGACGAGATACAGTGATAGCACGGGTAAAACCACAGGAAGGGGATACAAGAGGATCATCAACAATAGAAGCTACAGTATCACATGGCATGTTGAAAGTAATTACAAAAGTGATATAACACTCATTAAGGAAGATGAAATTTAAAGAGATCTGATTGAGAACTATCAAGGCATCAGAGCTGGCCAGGAGTCAATTTAAGAACTATCAATACACCTTAGTTGTTCAGGAGCATAACTTGACCACTTGAGAGAAACAAATGTGTTTTTGAAATACAAATTAGAAAACTGTGTTTTGAACACCAGGATCAAGTCCCAGTTGTGTTGTGTATTTAAGTAAATATTATCACAATTTGGATGGAACTCAAAACATTTTCAGTACTAACAGTAAACCAAATAAACTTGGTTTTGAAATTTTAGGAAACAAAACTGGTGTCATATGTTAGAAAAGAGGTCACCAATGCAACAATTGAAGAATGGCATCCTCTTGCAAGACAAGTAAACCTTGGGTAGAATGTATTAATTTTAGTGTTTGTGGAAGTCTGGATTGTTTTTCCCTTCTTTATTGTCAATGTGAAGTACAGTGGAGTTATAGTTTCATATGTAAGGCAAGTACATTTCTTATCCAACTTGTTACCGCCCCCTCATCCCTCCCATACTCCCACTCCATTTCTTTCTCACCCTCATGAGTTGTAAGTTGATTTACACCAAATGATTTTATAAGTATTGATGTTGCAATGGTTTGTCTTTGTATCCTTTGTCTCTCAATTTTGGTATTTCCTTACCTTTCCTTAATTCCAATACACGTATATATATACAGTATCCAGGGTACAAAGTCAGTTACAGTTGTAGCAGGGGTAAAACCATGGGAAGGGAATATGAAAGGAAAAAAAAAAAGAGGTATGGTTTCACATGGCATGTTGAAAATAACTACAACAATGATATACCACTGGTTTCCATAACTCGAAGCTTATTTTGCTTAGCATCATCTTATATGTTCATATGGGCATAGCTATTGAGCTATTGGGATCTTCTGCTAGCACTATCCTAGTCATGTACTAATTATTCCCTGTGAGGGAGACCATAGAGTTATTGTTTCTTTGGGTCTGGCTCACTTCACTTAGCATGATCATTTCCTTATTAATGGGGCAGTCTCGTTCTTTCTGATAGAGGCATGTGCACAGACTTCCCAGTGACTTTCCTTGCAAGTTTTCTTTCTTGTCTGTCAAGTAAAACCCTTGGTCTCTTTCAATGCTTCTAGTTCTTATATTACTCTTTAACTGTCTGTCTTCCCAAATGATTATAAATCTATCCTTGTTCTATACATGTTATCTGTGATTCTTGCAATGGTAAGTGATATGTGACTTGCTTTTTATAAAGGTAATCATTATACATGCAAGTATGAGTATAGTGAAATATTCAATGAATTTAAGTCCTTGTTTTTTTCTCCTCAGTTAAGAGTAAAAGGGTCTTAGGCAACATAAGATGCATAACCACAATAAAATGGACCGGAAATTCTTATCCCGTGAAGAATACATGGCTCCTAATTATTCATCCAAATCCTATTTTATTTTGATTATGAAAGAAAGAGGACAGAGGAGGCAGAGAGAGAGAGAGAGAGAGAGAGAGAGAGAGAGAGAGAGAGAGAGAGAGAGAGAGAGAGAGGAGAGATCGTAGTGTGCTTTAGATTTTAAAGAATTTGCTCAAGAATTGTGGGGGCTGATATAGTGATATAATTTTAATGTCCTTGAATTACCATATTAATTTAGAAAGGATAGTCATTTCAACACACAAATAATTTATCCATTGAATTTCAGTTTTATATGAAAGATGTGTCGTATTGAGAATTTAACCACTAAGAAAATAGTGAGCAAATATTTTAATAAATAAGCTGCTACTTCATCTTTTCAATTGCTTTCCAACTGAAATTGTATTATTTGAGCCGGTGTTTTGTAATTACTAAGAGGCATCTGCTCTGTATGTGTTCAATTTAGCACCCTGAGTTACATACATAAGGGGAATGGGAAAAAAAGATACAAATCCATGGTATGTAAATAAAGTCAGAATTTTTCTCTAGTTAGATTAAAAAAACTATTGTCATAACTAATTCACAATGGATAATAATTATTATAAACAGTTTAATCAATAGCACTAAATTTAACGTTATATTTAGTACAACAAATAAAGTACTTGATAGCATCATTTATTTTAGTTTTAAATTGCTACTATTTTCCAATTAGGCAGAAATAAACTAGAAATAAAATTTCAAATTAAAAGGTCATTTTTTGTATTTGCATGGTTAATAATTTTGCTATTGTTTAAGAAAAGTGCAGTACCCACTTAAGAATATCACTTTTTAGCTATATATTTTTCTTTCATCATTATATATCAATTTTGTATCATAAATTATGTATCTTAAAATGTAGGGAAATTGGGTGTGAATAAATATTATCAGCAGTCTTAAAGTTCAGCAATAAATGAACTGTGACTTAGACACCAACATAAATACCAATGGGGACAAGTGTTCGTGTGAATGTTCACAGATTTGGAGTCTTCTTATGAATAATTTGTATACCCTTAATATGCAGAGATGATTGCATGGTGTTCCATGCTGCATAGAATGCCTGGACCATATATCCTCTGTATGTGGTTAATACATGCCCAAGATTCAGACAAACATAATAAGTGCTCAACTAAGAATTCACCAGTAGCATTATTTGCAAACATAACCTACAATTCAATTGTAAGCTCTACTGGAAAGCAACTATTACATAGAATAAGATTATGTTTTGAAGAATAAAAACCACTATTAACATTTTTAATAAAAGAATATGCTTTCAATATACATCATCAGTATTCTATTTAAATACTTAATTCTTTCAATTAGATTTAGAGGAAAACTTAACCAGCGTATGAATTTGGTTGATCAAAAGTGAATCACAATAACTGCTAAAAATACATTCACTCATTGTGACACCTCATTTGAAACTTCAGTGGACTCTGCTAGTATGTACTGGATTACAGTCTATGCTTCTGAAAACACGTTCATGAGAAATTTGCTATTAAATTATGATATAAGCATGTTAGGAACCATAATTTTAACAATATGCATAGCTACCTTTGCAAGTAATACGCTTAATTAAAAAATAAAACAGCAGGGTATGTGTGTGTTTCTGTAGTGTGTGTGTATGTAGGTGTGTGTGTATGGTGTGTTTGCACTGAAATTTGAACACAGGACTGCTTACTGGTGCTATACTACTTGAACAACTCTTTCGCTTTGGGCTCTTTGGTGGCTGATTGGAGATGAATCTAACAGACTTTTCTTCTCTGAGAAAGCTTGGAACCTTGATCACAGATCTCATCCTCCAGAATAGGTAGGAAAAGCCACATAAACCACAGCTGTGGGAAAAATGGGATTTAAATGTCACTTCTCTATGGGGAAGGTTTTAACAGATTCAGAGGCAATTTTATTCCATATTTAATTTTAAATAAATTTAATTTAAATGTTCATATTCTGGGCACACTTTGGTGTGTTACACATCTTCTGAATATGAATTGACTTTCTTTTAGTCCATTTTGTGATACTGAAGAAGCTGTGATCCTAAGCTTTCATGATTTAGACAATGACAAGCTTCCCTAAGTAAACACAGCCTTGTGAACTAATCATTTGGGGTAAGCAATGAACCTTCCCAGTGAAAATGTCACTGGAAACCTTCCCAGTGTAAGTTCCTAACCTGAAACTGGACAAAATTACAAGATAGTTTTCATATTTTCTTCTCAATGCTACCTAAGCCACAGGCATTATATCTATCCACTATTACAATTTTGAGAACTCTAATAACACATAAGTAAATACAAAATAAATTCATGTGATGCTTAAGAAAACTATATAACCCCAAATGTTTCATGTTTAAAATTTTTGGTTGACCATAATGATGAATAATATTTTTTCCATATTGAAATTAAAAATTACAGATATTTAAAGTTGCATGATAGTTACTTAGAATTATAATTTCACACATTTTAATACTACCATGGAAAGAATGCCTAGAATAATTTTGGTTTCAATTATAATATTGTCACAATGTATTCATAGGGATCATTTGTAATAAATGAATAACTCTAACCATGAGAACCAAGGATTTTTTTTGGCAGTTTTAGAGTTTAACACTATTATGCCTTTATATCATAAAAATGACATGTCCTTGAAGATACCCCAGCTATGTTTACTGGGAACAATGCATTACTATTGTGTCCAAGAATGTAATAACTTTTAACAATGTGTAATTTTTATAAGTTTGTGCACAGTTTAGTTGTGAAGATCTGAACATTTAGTGTAACAAATAATTAAAAGAGAACAAATGTTTTCAATTTCTCCACTAAAAAGTAAATTAAGATGCTACAAGAGGATTGTCTAGGCCAACCTCCTACTCAGCTCAATCCAGCTGCATCTTATTCACATTTCACATGCTTTTAATTGAACGTTTTTGTGAAAATCTCAGAGGCTGGAACCTAAAAAGAACATTGACTAGCAGATTTTCTATTTCTTAAAAAATAAATATCCTGATGAGAACTCCAAGTAATGACAATGAATCACAGTAGCAATGGGAAGCCAATGAAAGAGACTATGTGAAGAAAACTTTATTGAAAAGTTTGAAAAATTTTAAAGATTACATACTTCATACTATAAGAATAAGATTCAGAAAAAATTAAGAGTTGATCTCTGATGAGTAGTGGATACTTTTGTTTCCCACTTCGAATATGTACTTCTTTCCAAAAATCAATTAACAGTTTTAAAGGATTGTGGGATGCACTTTACATTATTATTACCATCTGTGATGATCAGTTTATTTGAATATTCTGTAAAATTTACTCACCAGTCTAATATATTTTTGCATATGTATAAATGCATAGATACTTATTCCATCTCTACTTTCCTTCAAATATAATCAATGGTAAATAACTCAATAAAACAACACATAAAATTTAAATAATAACTAACAATCATCATCATCATCTGAGGTCAAAAGAAAACTGACATTAAATTTGCATGTAAGGATTTTGTGTTTTTAATTTAATGTATTCATAATCCATGTAGTAACAAACAAGTAAGTAAACACAGCATTTTTGTAACCTTAGACATTATTAAACTATTCTAAGAGAGAGAGGAGGAGAGAGGAAAGTCAGAAGTAATAGGAGGTCAAGTTATTGGGTCTGTAAGTCAGAAAGCAGTGGTCAAATCAAGGTTGGACGTGGGAGGTGGTGAGGCAGCAGTTCCTCCACTTCAGATAGCAGAAGTTTCAATCATTTAAATAATCAAGTAAGAAATAGAAAATGTACAAGTTTGGAGCATAGAGGAAATTTGGAAAATTTCTTTCTGGATGTCACAAACAAAAATACCAGCCATATTCATGGAGAACACCACTTGCCCCACAGTTTGTAACTCATATTTCCTTACTCTTCACTCTGTATCCATATGGCATCATTCTTATTTCCCCAAAAAACTGCTTTTTTCTGGTAAGAATAATCAGTCCAGCGGATAGTACTTAATCTCTACAATCCCCCAATAAGATTAATGTATATCTTCCTTCACATTTTTAGTGTAGAGCTTTTGAGTTCTTTATATTTCTAGGACAGTTGCTATTAATTTCTATGGACTGTGACACATTAACAATCATGATTATATTTATTTTTCTTATAAAGTCATCTGTTAAAATAAAATATTTGAATATTGGTTAATATGTGAGGCATCACACTATTATTTGGTAAGTATGTATGAAAGTAATAATTCAAGAATTTAACAAAAATCATTTAATTATAATAGCACAAAACAGTTATGTTACTAACGATTTTTAACGTTTTTGAAATTTTATCTAGATTTTCAGAAAAGAATAGTGTCTAGTAAAATGGAAACTGTCCTCCAAATGTTCACAATAAATCTGAAATACATGAATTCCATCTAAGAAAGTAACAACAATTTTCTAGTGATTTTGGAGAATTTTTACTGCTGCAAATGGCTGATTGTTATACAAGCAATTTCCCAGAACATGTGAAATTTAAGTCATTGAAATCATTCTTAGCTGACAATTTTTACTGTATAGAAATAGCCTCAATATACCTTCTATTACCTACAGATGAATCAGTAGTCTAAATGTGTTAGGTAAGTACATGCACAAAGGCTAAAAATAATCTAAAGGAAACCAGATTTTTTTTTTCTTCCTAGTGGATTGTATTCCCAGCAGATATACGCATAGCATTGTCTGTCTTACAAATCCTTTAATTTATGTGGAAAAACAAATCTGATAAACTAATAAAGAAAGATTTATGTGCTTGTAGATGGGTGAATATATGTTTAAACCAGAACATTACATACAGCACACTTAACTGCTATCCCATGTGATATATCTACCTATATTTTTATTTGTTCATTTACCTAGAATATTCTTTTCTAATGTACTAGTTACTATTGTCTTGGCAGATCAGCTTTTCTTAGTTCTGTTTTTCTTTACCTGACTAAAAGTGTGTTTTTATGTGTGTCCCCTTATCATATCATAATTCTTAATTTTCTTTATTGAGTTCTTTTCTGTATTAAAAGCTCTTTGATATTTTTTATAAATTATAGAGTCAATCTATTGAAATGTTCATTGTGTTACATTTTCTAATTAAGTAAGCATGAATAATTAAAACAGATTCCTCCACAAATATGGTCTGTAGGAGTTTTTGTATGTGAGAATTATGAAAAAACTGGAATCTATTTTATGTCTATTGAATTTTGATTGGATACTATGCTAAAAATTGTGTGAAATG
This sequence comes from Perognathus longimembris pacificus, assembly GCF_023159225.1. Lineage (NCBI taxonomy): Eukaryota > Metazoa > Chordata > Mammalia > Rodentia > Heteromyidae > Perognathus > Perognathus longimembris. Next base: position 39,731,706 of record NC_063176.1, read on the forward strand.
TACTGTATTGTCTCTGAGTAAACATCACCGTCATTTCTTTTTTTTTTTTTGGCCAGTCCTGGGCCTTGGACTCAGGGCCTGAGCACTGTCCCTGGCTTCTTTTTGCTCAAGGCTAGCACTCTGCCACTTGAGCCACAGCGCCACTTCTGGCCATTTTCTGTATATGTGGTGCTGGGGAATCGAACCCAGGGCCTCATGTATATGAGGCAGGCACTCTTGCCACTAGGCCATATCCCCAGCCCCCATCACCCTCATTTCTAAAAGATGAATGGAATACTGGTAAGAACCATTTGCTTCCTCCGACATGTATGAGCTTAGATCAATCTTTCTATGATAGTAGAAAATATACTTCATGCACCTCTTCTGTACTAGAACTACAGAAATATATACAACTATGACATTACAACTTCTCCCTGAAAGTTATATACTAGTGGTGAGCAACATGGAAAAAGAAGTGGGAAAGATTAAGTGCATTGAAACTATTTTAATTGAAAAAATGTTTTTCTTTAGCTTGCATGTCAGATGATTTTAATAATTGTCAGGATTAATGAGTGAATAATCTTGACTGTTACAAATATATTACATTAAACATCCTGGAAATTGTAATTAGTAATAACTGCATTAGATAATTTTATATTGTTAAATACAATGAAATGTGATAAAAGTATTTTAGTCTTTTGAAATAATTCATAAAGAGAATTTCCTAATTAATAGAAAAATCCTATAAGAGATTGTTTTGTTGTTTCAATACCGTGATAGAAAACATACACTTTTATGGTTTTTAGCAATTATACACCACCAATGAGTGAAAAGTTTGATTAAGATAAAGTTATTCAGAAAACTTTTAGTAAGTTAATAAATTAAAAATGAATAGATGATTGGAATGCTATCAATATTACACTTTTCTAATCATTTACCTAGTTACTCATACTTGCTCAAATTTCAAAGGTTCTAAAAACAATCCTTCTGGGAGCGCAGAAAGTTTTGTAAACAATCAACTTAATTATGGAAATGGGATGTTCATTTTCAGAGAATTTGCACTTGACTTTGATTCCATTTTCAAAGCCACTCCAATGTGTTTATCAAGTGCAGCTAGGAAATAGATCTGAGTCCAAAACATCCAGGTGAAAATTGAATTAGGGATTATATATTCAATTGTACTCCAAGGTAAGCTAACACTTTGAATTAATTTGTGCCTGAGGTTTTTAGAAAGCAAATCCTTTCTATGTAAATATACAGCATGTTAATCCAACTTATTCTTACACTCAAAGTTGACCCTCTTAACAAGACAAAATTAAAGTTCACGCAGGTATACTTTTTAGGATCAGATAAAGTAAATGTAACTGTTCTGGGTTATACAAGAGTGTCAATTTTATAATATAAGAAACGAGTAAGAAACATTAATTCATACTAAGATTGTGTAGTATAAAATAAAATATTTCCCTTATTGAATATTCTGAGAGCAGATTTTTAACTTTAGTTTTAAAATATTTTATCATTTATCCCTAGCTATCTCAAAGAAATCTGGAGGGCATATACATACATAAAATATCATTGTTTTGTCTAATTCATTTATGCTAACTTAAAATAAAAATACAGCTAAAATTACAGCTAGAAGGTAAAAACGCAAAACCCTAGATAAGAGACACTGAAAATAATTGCTATATGATAAACACGCATAAATTATGGTATAAAATTCTAAAATTTAGGGGAAAATTTTTGGCACACCGGGTGACAGTGGCTCATGTCTGTAATCCTATCTATTCAGGAGGCTGATATCTGAAGATCACACTTCAAAGTCAGCCTGGGGCAATAAAGTTCCTGACACTCTCCTTTCCAATTCATCACCAGAAAACCAGAGCTGGTGCTGTTGCTCAAGTGATAGAGCACTAGCCTTGAGCTGAGGATCTCAGGGATAGCACCCATGCCCAGAATTCAAGTGCAACCGACCAAATATTAGTCATAATAATAATTAATAATAATAATGAAAAATTTCACAAACTTCAAATTATTTTGGGAAAGACTCAGCCTTCAAGGAAAAGATAAATTATTCTTTAAATTATATGTATGGGTATATATGTGTATAAGTATAAGTATAAGTATAAAGGTGTGTATATACTCATGCATGCATGTAAGATATCCCCAGAGAAGTCATAAATTGAATTATTTTGTGTTTATAGCTTTTATATTCTCATAACTAGATATAATTCCACCATTATAAAATAGTAACCTGAAAATAGTAACACTTTTTTTTCCTATATCAGTGAGTGTTAGGTTGAAACTCTAATTCCCCAAATTTTGTTACATTAATTCATTACCTAAGTACTACAAATAGCTTGATAATATTCTTTGGGTTTCTTCGGGGCATATTTCTTGAATACAATATTCCACAATATCTGTGTATCTATGGTTAAGTGGTTTTAAAAAACAAACCATGAATGTAAATGTTCAACAGATTGAGTTAGTTTGTCTGAACTGAAATGCCAGATACAATCACAATGTTCAAAGTCTTTTGAGTGCCAGAGGCTGAGTTTTCTTGAACTCATCTTCTGATGAGAATTTTTAAGAGGAACATCTCTGTCCAAATGAGGTGGAAAATTTGGTGGCTGAATATACTCACTATTTGACTTTTCCAAGAACAAGAAAACAGCAACGTTGCACAAAATAAATAGCACTTGTCTTCATCACATAAAATAAACGTTGGCTGGTAGCCAGAGGGTGTCTTACTGTGAAAATACATTAAAGTGAATACAGCAGCATAATTTAGCAAGAGAAGATGTGAAAAGAAAAATGTAAAAGGCAAATAAAAAAGCAAGTATACAGGGGAAGGGAATATGTGGGGTGAAATATATGAGCATCATCGCTTAACCTTGCTTTCCAATACTAGTGTCTGCACAGGTTCACAGAAGTATAAAAAGATAGTTTATCAAGCACTTACATAAGAAGAAGGAAGAACACAGGAGTTATGAAGTTTAGTTTGGGTTTAGTCATGTGGCTAACGCCTCACTGATTTTATGCTACCTCACAAGTGTTTACTGATCAATAAAGACAATGGAGTAGCTAAGATTAAAGATGGTATTTTCCTACATCTCTGTGGTGCAACTATAATCCCTAATGTGAGGGTTTTTTTTCAATTCTGGATTTTGAGGAGCAGTTATATCATTATAATGAGGTTCTCAAAACTGGTATTGAAGTACAGCTATGTGAACATACCACAAGGAGCTGTTAGGCTACAATGTAGAAGGGATATTTAGCCAGAACTTGCTACTGCTGCTGCTCTCATTTTAGAATCTTACACTTCAGAGCTGTGAAGATTAAATGTCTGTTGTTCATAAGCCGCCTGGTCTAAGTTATTCAGTTATAGCGGTAAAAATTCACTGAGATGAGAAAGGGTGAATCCCTTGGAACCCTGAAACTATAAGAACTGAAAAATGAAAAATATCTTATTCATAATTTTGTAAAGTAGTAGTAATTTTATTACCAATATATGTTACCAAACCCTGAAATGATGACAACCCTATGGTATACATGGATTAATTCATCCATTTTGGAGAACTGCATATGTAATATGCAGTAGCAATGGGATATCACATAGCCTACTAAGAAGAAGAAAAACATTAATGGTCATAAATGAACACAAATAAGTAACCAGTGGGATTACTTGGAAGATCCTACTGGTTACTTGTCATTACCATGAACAAGAGAAAGTATATTTGTTGGTAATTAACAATATTTCTTCCTTTCCAAATATAGATTGTTGAATTGCCAACCTAACTAGATAAAATTATTATTGTGTAATCAATTAATGTGGATAAAATTATTGTGTAATCAAATAATCAATATGATATATATTATATGTATGTTCTAAACAGGATTGCTGGCTACAAGGATACCTGGGTGTAATCTGATCTACTCTAGGGTGAAGAAGGGATACATTTATATACCTATAAAATTTACATATATTATACATGCCAATAATCATGTAAATGATCTTAACTCTTAAAGAACCAAATTTAAAAATGGAATCACACTCATTAATCAGAAAGAAGAAGAATATACAATATGCATGCAAAAGTTTGAACCTGGAAAAAATTATGTCAAGGGAAATAAGGATCAGACAAATGACTAATATTTTCTCTCATTTATGGAAGTTAGATAGATCTAATATACAGCCATACATGATAGCATATGCAGGTCATGTGCATGCATATACAAACACAATGAATTGAATATGGTATATTTAGAAGAAAAGTACCATGTTATAAATTCTTTGAACAACAAACAAAGGTATTTGGTTTGGAGAGAAGGTAACAATGGGGAGCACCAGAATGGAGTGAGGAAGGGTGAATAAATTCGTTCATTATAGTCAATGTATACTACGTAAGAAAACTGTAACTTGCGGGGATAAAGAAAGATAGTGGAAGGGTGACATTGACCAACATGAATTGTACTTATAACCTGACTTTTGGAACTTGAAAATCTTTCTGTACAGCTAGTTAATAAGAAATATTAAGAATAGAAATATTAAAAATAGGAAAAATTAATAGAAAACTAGAAATGCAAAATACTCAACTACTCTTATTTCTGCAAGAAGTATGTTTTACTTGCTCAGATGCACACAGAAAGAATAAGACAGAAAAATGTTACTCTATGTAAATGCAATCCAAACCAAGTACAAGCAGTTACACTTTTATTTAGTAAGGCAAATTTCAGTATAAATAGCAGTAACATGTAATTAGCATCAGCCATTTTATATTAATAAAAAAGAATTTATTTACGTGCATATATAAACATGTGTGTGTATGTGTGTGTGCACTCAAGTTCAATAAGTAAACAATGCTGGAAATACAGATACATCAACATACAGTAATAATGGGTACTATCAATATCCAACTCCCATCAAGGAATAAGTTATAAAATATTTCAAAACTTGGTAGGTAATGTATCATGTGGTCTTAACTAATGTGTACAGAATATTCTATTCAACAGCTCCAGATATAGAGTGTGTATTCCTCCTGGCTTCCCATGAAACTTCCTCCAAAATAGACCAGTTTTAGACTAACTCCTGAGTGGGGACAGGAGGGAGGGACTGGGAGAGAATGAAGGAACAGAAGATACTGTGCCAAAGGAAATGTAATACTCATCACATGACATATAATCGCGATCCCTCTGTACATCACCTCACTGTTAACTACAAATAATTTTATTTTATTTTTTTGAGTAAATCTAAGAAATTGTCATTTTTATTAGGGTATGTTATTTTACAAGGGGAGAAGGTTTATTGTGACATTTATGTGCATACACACATACAGAAATAAAGTCTTGTATCTCATCAAACATAGTGAAACCAGTTAAAAATCAACACCAAAAACAATTAGAGAAACTATCCAAACCAAAAGATATTTAAAATACACATCTGAATGACCATTGGGTCATTGAAGAAATCATGAGTGGAACCTAAAAAGAAATTTAAAAAACCCCAAATTTTGAGATATAGCAAATAAAATATTATATGTGAAATGTATAGCTAAGAGAGCCTACACTAAAGATAATCAGAGATAACTCAAACGATAAAATAATGTTGTGTTTTGTTCATTTTATGTATTGTATTTTATGTATTTCATGTATTGAGTAATTTTAATAAACAGATAACCAATACAAATACAAACATTATGAGGATTTTAGATTTTTTAAGAGTAAATTCTTATTCATTAAGAATAAAATACTGTTATTTTCCTGAAATATAGAGGTGTATTTCAACAAAACTTAATAAAGTAAGGCACAGTGTTTAATAAGGCAATATTTACATAGTTAATACACGATTGCAATGTTTTGATGTCTTGGAGGGAGTAGGAAGTATTCAACATAGTTTAAATATTCTTTTAAAGGAATTTACCACTATAAAGTAACATTTAAATTTGATACAATAAACTACATTTTATCTAGAACGTAAAACTTTATTCTTGAATTATATTGCTGAATTACACTACTTTTTAATGTTAGACTTTAATTATATACCTAATTCAAAAGGTTTCGAATATAAAAATTAAGAAATCAGATCACAGACATCTGACCTAAGTAAAAGTAAAATGCATTTTCAGCATCCTCTATTGATACTTTGAAGTCCCAAGTTTGAATAAAGTTAAAATACTGGCTATTCTAAGGGTTTTTCCTATTACATTTTTGTTTATCATGAATACAAAATGGGATCAGAATGCACCAAACTTCAAATAAGTCTCCAAAAATAAGTCTCAAACTACTGTAAAGTGACTGTTGAGGATAATACTCATTTTCAGTAACACATCAAGGTTAATCATTAAGATCAGCAAAGCTGATTGGAGGTACAGCTCAAATGTAGAATGCTACTCAGGAGCAAAATTTGTGGAGGGATTCTTTTATATCAGTTATAGACAAATTAAAGAATGTCTTAATATTTTCAATACCAGGTGACATCTGAAAAATAAAGCAGTTTTATCTTATTTATCCATAACCAAAGGAGCAAAGCCAAAGCAATGTCTGGTGAATGTGGATAGTTCTTTCAGCATGGCTTTCTGGTTTGATAGTATATAAATAGCGTTCCTAGAGCTAATGGATTTTAATATATCACAGACTATTTCCCATAGAAACTAACGAGCTAGGTAAGTGATCATAGCCTCAGAATAGCCTGGAATGTATGGATTCAACAATGTGCAGAGTTTGTCAGTAAATCTTTACTTCTGAAAATTTTTGATCTTTGAAAACTTTTTTAGCAGCACCTATTTACGTACTAAAGAAACGAATGGTTGCTAAATTTTATATGATCTCATATAGGGAAAACTTTACCCATTATAGTACATACACAAAATTAGTTTAGCTATGCATAGTTAACTAGTTTAGTTAAAACCTAAGTGTTTAGGTAAAATCTAAACAATCCCCCATTCATCCAAAAGTAGAGATTTTATTATGTTGTAATATTACTCTTCATGTAATCCAAAGAGCTGTTCAGTTGTGCTGGATATTTAATCTCAGTAAAAGGCTATTGTGTAGGCATTTAGGCAGCACAGCCTATTAATACATAGTTCTCATTTCCTCTGCATAAAAGAAACATACTCGACCATCACCTCTTTTAACACTAAATTCTATGTATCAACAGATTTAGTTTCTAACAGTGCACTTAATTTTGTGCTTTCTAATAGTTCTAATCTTTTAAAACATACTTAGGTAGTTTGTGGTCAGAGAGTACTAACTGCCTTAAATCCTTTATTGACCCAGGATTGGGGAAACTAGGGTAACAGCCTCATCATCTTTTGTCAACCTAAAACATGAGTCATTGTATCAGTGTAGAACTTGTGGGGAGGCACCCTCAATACACTGCTACCCAGAGCCTTGTCATAAGGAACAGTACACTGAAATAAAATCAGTAAAGGATGTTTCCTAGAATTTTATTTCAAAAAATGTATGTGGGGGGCTGGGGATATAGCCTAGTGGCAAGAGTGCCTGCCTCGGATACACGAGGCCCTAGGTTCGATTCCCCAGCACCACATATACAGAAAACGGCCAGAAGCGGCGCTGTGGCTCAAGTGGCAGAGTGCTAGCCTTGAGCGGGAAGAAGCCAGGGATGGTGCTCCGGCCCTGAGTCCAAGGCCCAGGACTGGCCAAAAAAACAAACAAACAAACAAACAAAAAATGTATGTGGTACCATGAAAGGATAACAACAGTTTCTTTCTATTACTCCTTTTTATATAGCACATATATAACAACTCCACATATATAGTGTACATATAGCGTCCGGTAGAGTGTGAGGCCTAGCATGCTTTGTCACTGATTTTTTTTTTTTTATTATAGTATAGATTGAAAGAGGGTGTATTTTCAGTATTTTTACCTGTGAATGCTAACATTTTACAAATGATGTGTTTTTAAAACTCACAGAAACAGCAAAAAAAAAAGTGAAACTCTAAGTTCTAAAATGGGGAAAAACAATTAATAAATTTAGAAACTTTTAAAAGGTATATTAAAACATGCCACTGAAATGAAATGATTGGGAAATGTTTTGAGATCATAGCCAAACAAAATAAAATATGTAGAAATGGGTAAACTAGCATGAGCACAGTTAATGTGAAATACATTTCCCAGAAATAGGCAAGGAGTACAGATCTGACCAATTTTTAAATGTACAAACATAATATATAACCTATCATACTTTCAAGAACTACTTAAAGCCATTTGTATTACAATCTAGGTTATAGAAGAAAAATATTTATATTTATATAAATTCATATAATCTGTAGGTGTCCTTAAAAATGCAGATATAAAAATATATCAATAGGATAAAACATATTTTCTGGAAGTAATAGGAATAAAATTACAAGGATAGCTATTTTCAGACATATATAGTTACTTTTAATTTGAAACAGAAGATTTTTTTCCTAGTTATTAATTTCACTCTTGCCCAGGAACTGTATTAAAAAATACAAATAAATAAATAAAGCTTTCCTTCTCTCTTTTCTTAATCATCCTGATTCCATTGAGTAATATTACTAAATGTTTTTTGACGGAATTATACCCAGAAAAATAGGAAAATACAGTAGTTTTTTTTTTTAAGCTTAAAGTCTCTGGCCCAATTCTGAGAGATGGAAATAGAAATGAGGTTGCTGACTACAAATTTATGTTAGGTGAACTCTATCCTTAGCTTTAAACATAATCAGTGCCAAGAAATGAGCCAGACAAACAGATGGAGAAAGCATAAAATAGGCTGTGTAAGCACTATTGAAGCAGTAATAAAAAATAAAGGAAAGATACCCATACATTTTTTCTTTCACTTTTTGTTTCTATGTTACAGAATTCTTTCCCTGGGGAAAATTCACTAGCAAAACTGATTGTTCAGCAGTTCATATAAACAAAGAAAGTGACAGAATTAGAATTCTGTTAATTAAAAAAATAGAAAGGATCTCATGTTGTTGTATATGCAGGACATATATTATTGTATATGCAGTAGCAATATTGTAATTTATTTTATCACTTTAAAAATTTATTACTTATGGTTTACATGGTATTGTAGTTTACAATAGTGACATTAATGCAATTTTCCAGGAAACTATGTCAAGTCATAAGAAAAAACTTCCAGAAATTGTATGAATTGTAAGTCTTTCTCAATTGCATTTGTAAATGGGGCACATATTCTTGAAAAAATGGTGTTGTGCTAGAAAGATAATATATTGTGCATCAAAACTAAAAATTGAAATATACATCTAACACTTGTACCTAGTAAGAACAAATTCTTCTTTTAAGTATAGAAGACATATTCTTACTAAGGATTAAACACGTTGCTAATGGGAGGAAAACTGTATTTTCTCCACCTAGCTCAAAAGTGTAATTTCTATGTTTTATTCATACCAACTTGTTGCACAAGGTTGTTTTATTTTAGCATGTCCATTTATTAATGCAGTGTATCTTGAATGGAGTCATCTGAACCATCTTTCTCTCTCTCCTTTTCTATTCCCAAACAGCCTCACCCTCATTCCATTTACACATGTGCATAGATTATTATGACTATTGCTGTATTACATGTTTCAAATTCATATACTTCAGCAAAAAATACTTTTGAAATTTTCTGAGTACAGTGGCATTTTGTTTATAATGTATGATTAAGAAGTAGCCAAGGGGCTGGGGATATAGCCTAGTGGCAAGAGTGCCTGCCTCGGATACACGAGGCCCTAGGTTCCATTCCCCAGCACCACATATACAGAAAACGGCCAGAAGCGGCGCTGTGGCTCAAGTGGCAGAGTGCTAGCCTTGAGCGGGAAGAAGCCAGGGACAGTGCTCAGGCCCTGAGTCCAAGGCCCAGGACTGGCAAAAAAAAAAAAAAAAAAAAAAAGAAGTAGCCAAAGCCAGGTTTCTGTGACTCATGCATATAATCCTAGGTACTCAGGATGCTGAGATCTGAGGATCATGGTTCAAACCAATGTGTGCAAGAAAGTCCATGAGGCTCTTATGTTCAATTAACTACCAGAAAACTGGGACTGGTGCTGTGGCTCAAAATGATAGAGTGCAAGCCTTGAGTGAAAGAGCTTAGCGATTGCTCCCAGACCCTTGAGTTCAAGGCCCATGACCAAAAAAGTGAGAGAGAGAGGGGGCGGGTGGGGAGGGGGAGGGAGAAGAAGAGGGAGAGGGGAAGAGGAAAGGGAGGGGGAGGGAGAGAGGGAGAGGGAGATGGGGAGGGGGAAGGAAAGGGAGAGGGAGAGAGAGAGGAAGGGGGAAGGGAGAGAGAGATGGTGGAAGGGGTGGGGGAGAGGGAGAGGGAGGGAGGGAAAGATCCAAAATTCCAGAAATATGAATGCTTATGTTGCTTGGTATATTTGTATTAAAATTTTGGTTAAGCTGGGAATATGGGCTAGTGGCAAGAGTGTTTGCCTTGTATACATGAAGCCCTGGGTCCAATTCCCCAGCACCACATATATAGAAAACTGCCAGAAGTGGCTGCATGGCTCAAGTGGCAGAGTGCTAACCTTGAGCAAAAAGAAGGCATGGATAGTGCTCAGGCCCTGAGTCCAAGGCCCAGGACTGGCAAAATAAATAAATAAATACTTTTTTTAAAAAAATTGGTTAATTGGTAGAGAAATAAATTTACAAAGTAACAGAAAACGAAAAATGAGTGCTTACAAGCAGAAAAATTGCACTGCTAATATTTTAATATTTTGTTATTCATTTCAGTGGTTATTTTCAAAACTGGGACCTCTTTAATATGGATAGATTTCCCAAAGAGTCTAATGCACTTACTAGGTATGGCAATCTTTTTTTTTCAATAAATTTAATAAGACTCATAAAAGAAATAGATATGACCCATAAAAGAAAAAGTCCTTTATTTTTTTCAAATCTATATTAATACTCTGGTTCCTATTACTCTGAAAACTTGAAAAGCATCAATAGGACTTCACATTGTTTCATTTTCATCAAATAATTGTGATTGACCATGTGGTTAATTATAGTATTTTGCTTGATTTTCCAAATCTATCAAATAGGAAAAATAAATACAAAATGAAAAGGTCAACTATCACTATAGAGTTCTGTGTTGTAGCACAAAAGTTGTCTTGTTCTTTAAAAGTCACACAGAATTCACGTGGTTATCTATGTTTTGTTACAATTTTTGATTTAACACATTTGAAAGAAAATCTTCATCCAAGAGCCACACTCATGGAGAAAGATCAAGTACCACTACATTCTGCCAAGAAGTGGTAAGCATAAATCTGCTTGCAGATACATCCCATGCAGAATTTTGGATTGAGGTCAACTGTGAGCAGAGACTGCTATCAGTCATATTAAAGATAATGTAGTTACAGAGGAAAGGAATTCTCTGAAGAGAATGAATGTGGAGATTAATTGAAATCAGGGCAGACACTCTAATATCTTCTCCTAAAATTACTGTTATTTTGTGTGATGAAATACATTTTGAGAGCCTATATTTCCCAATCTTTATATTACAGTTTTTTTTCTCAATAATTCCATTCTCAAATCTTCATATCTTTCTAAATTATATTTTCAGCAGCCAGGGGAAACAAAGATTTTATTTATCAACTTTCTAAGAAATATTTTAATTAATGGCTAATTTCATTGCTTTCAGATTCTATCTTCCACAAAATGCTAGATATTAAGAAAAATTTACCCAAATTTATGTCATTTATGTTTTTCTGCTACTAAGTAAAATGTCCCTCCTTTCCACATGGAGTTTTATCAAAATGGGTTTTAATGTTCAGTTTTCTACTTGTGATTTTCTATGTATTCTTTAAGGAGGGAAAAGCTTTATTTATGTTGAAATCTTTGCAAGAATCACTTTCAAAATTCTACTCTGAGCAATATTGGCTTCTTCTTTAATAAACTTCAAGTCTCCTCCATCCTTCACCCATTTCCCACTTTCCAAACTACTTCCATGTGCTTAGATATGTGTTCTATTAGCATCATACTTCTGTCTTCTTTTCAGATGCTATGACAAATTAGCACAGACCGTTTAAAAAGCTAATGTTACAGCATGTGCTCTATTATAATGTTAATAAACAGATCATACACATGGTGATGATTCCCCACGGTTTTAATAGAGTTGAAAATTTTAAATTTACCAGTGCTGTCATAGCCATATATTATGTACCAATTCATTCCTTATGGGTTTGTGGCAACGCAGATATTAACAAGCCTATTACATGTCCACTAAGAAGTAGAATTGTATAGCAAAAACAATAGCATCTACAATAACAAATATAATTATATGTAGTATATAAGACTAGACAGTGATGAGCAGCTACATTTTTTAGTTTATATATTGACTATTTTATTTATATTTTTGGCTTGTATACTTACACTTAGAAATAAGTTCATGTGAAACATACTGATCAGTTTCATGTGTCTCATGTTTACTAAATACCTTGATTGCATGATGTTCTCTTAAACCATCTAGGTTTGGGACAACATACTCTAAGATATTCACACAGTGAAACATTGTTTAATGATGATTTTATAGAAGCATAATCCTATCATGACATTCCAGTGCTGAGGCTGTGAAATCCAAGATGAAGCTGTTGGTAGGTTCTTTGGTGGTGCCATTTTTGTATCATTACTTGGAAGCCGAGACAGAAATCAAGCTCTTCTCTCTCCTCTTCCAGAAATCAAGCTCTTCTCTCTCCACTTCCAGAGTAACAAGCTAATTTTTCAGGCTCCACACTCATAACCTCATTATCTGTCAGAACTCATCTGCTAAAATTATTATATTGGACTGTTAGGATTTCAACATTACTTTTAAGAGACATAAACCTACATTCATTGAGATGTAAATTTCTGTGTATATATAAGTGATATTTGTACAGCATGTATGTATGTGTATGTGTCTGCTTTTTCTACAAGACCATAAACTAGAATATGTAATAAGAATATATTCATGTCCTGATTTATCTTTGTACCAATATTCATGACAGAGGATTTCAAATATTTTGAGTTTTACATCATTGATATACAAAATATTGAAGCACTATGATTATTAAATAAGTAAACCATTGAATCTGCATAATTGAGGTTATTCTTCCTTATTTTGTGCATTTAAATTAAAACATGAATTATAGTTTAACAGTGCTTTTTCCACCACTGTGGTTTCTGGTTGTTTTTTGTTTGTTTGTTTGTTTGATTGGTTAGGGCTCATGATTTCCTTTTTGGAACTTCTGTTCATAACTCAGGTTGCCTATTTCTTAATTGCCAGTAGAGTTCCTGAAATCATTTCAAAAAGGCTAATTATTCAATATTTCTCTATTCAGGTTTTACTTGGATTTTCTCATCAATTCCCTTTTCATTCTAAGACCCATGTCTGTAACTGAAATGATATCCCTCCATAACTCCATAGGGATGTTTTTATCATCATGATCCAGTTGCTTTTTGTGAACCCCACCCCCCAAAAAATGTTCTCCTCATGGAGTTCCATTAATCCTTCTATAAGGCAACATGCATCAATTCTTAGAGATTCAACTCTCCAATTTCTCCCCTTTCTTCCTCTGTAATCACTGTGTTATATCCATGGAATCAGTACTTGAGTATTGAATCATTTACTTAATCTCATGTTAGCTAATTCCATAGTCTTACTCACCTGTCTGATTTGTAACAGATTTAAATATGATTTCTTAGGTTACTTTTATTATTTCTCAGCCTTAATGGTTTGAATTCCAAATGTCAGAACTCCAAACACAAAAAAGCCAATGAAAATAATTTCTACTAATTCCACATAAACGGATAATACAGAAATTGAGAAATTCTACAAAGAATTTTAGTAGAATAAAAGAAACTGCTAAGTGATACTATAATTAAAGGAATGTTAATTAGGATTATTAGGGCTTTGGCAAGTACAAAAGAGAAATACAAAGTTAAGAAGAAAATAAAAGTAAAGAGAGAAAGAAGTAATAAATGTAGGCCAAGAATACAACTAATATAGAAGAAATTGTATTATAGTTGTCTTTTTATTAAAATATTATTGGTCTGAGGGCATGAAATTAACAGGACTGTACTTTCAAAGATGTGAAATATCTCAAAGATTTACAGTAGCAAACAGCACATACCTTGAGGAAATGGCTCTGTGAATTTCCTTTCAATTTTCTTCGCTTACTCCAGCCTTTCCATCACTAAAAACAAACTATAAGATGATTTTGATTTTCAGTTGCAAATGAGCACTTTACTCTTTGTGCTGCAGGTGCTTTGAATGTCATTAAAGATTAATGGAAAAATATGTGTTTCTTGGATTCCCATGGTCCCTATGAGTGTGGCATCTTCAAAGAAAGTATTCTTGACATAAAAACACCCTCAGAAATACAAAATGACTTTAATAAAATTTTCTTTGTTAAGATATTATAACATTTTTTCTCTAGCAGTAACTCAAAATATATGTATTTACTTATTTGCAGAAAGAAGATTTATAAGGAGCCATTTTGAAATGTTAAGAGATCACTTTGCCACATATTTATAGAACATTACCAAAGGTATGTGAAAGTAGAGGCTAGCTGGTAGGATTTTTCCATATTTATCTGGGATCTGAAAGATTCTGCCATCAAGTTATAGAAACGGTCTGATGTTATCAATCAGATTAATGCACAAAGCCCCAAATTTAAATCAAAGTCATAGAATCCTTGAGAAAGGATTTTTATTCTAATTCTAATTTATATATAGCATATTAAAATTGGCCTAATATGTCACTTTTCATAGTTATGATGTAGACAATAACTTTGATTAATAAAATTATAATCTAATAAGAAAGGCACAATAATTCTGATCACATCAAATATAGTACAAAGAGGAACATTCATTCATAACTTCTTTCCTTTACTTTTGATTTCCTGACCCCAAATAGTAAGATCCTCTTCATGATTATATAATGTGATTTGCTAAGATTTATGTTTAGCTCCAACTTAAGTCTTCTTAGTAACATAATGTGCAATCTGTTTGTTCAATGTCCGTTTATTCTTTTTTTTTAATTCTTTTTTTTATTTTTTCTGATTTATTGTCAAAGTGATGTACAGAGAGGTTACAGTTTCATACATTAGGCAATGGATAAATTTCTTGTACTGTTTGTTACCTCCTCCCTCATTCTCCCCTTCTCCCTCCCTTTTCCTGCTCCCCCCATGAGTTGTTCAGTTAGTTCACACCAAACAGTTTTGCAAGTAGTGCTTTTGTAGTAGTTTGTCTTTCTAACCTATGTCTCTCAATTTTGGTATTCCCTTTTACCTTCCTAGTTCTAACACCAGTATATACAGTTTCAATGTATTCAGATAATATACAGTGATAGTGCAAGTACAACCACAGGAAGGGGATACAAGAGAATCATCAACACTAGAAGCTACAGTTTCACAGAAAGCCCACAGCTTGGGAAAAGATCTTTACTAGCCATACAACGGACAAAGGCCTCATATCTAAAATATATGCAGAACTAAAAAAAATAAATTCCTCCAAAACAAAACCACAAAGAACCATCAGCCCCCTCAACAAGTGGGCTAAAGACTTAAAAAGAGACTTCTCTGATGAGGAAATGAGAATGGCCAAGAGACATATGAAAAAATGCTCTACAACAATGGCCATAAAAGAAATGCAACTCAAAACAACATTGAGATTCCATCTCACCCCTGTAAGAACATCAAGAAAACTAATAATTATAAATGTCGGAGGGGATGTGGCTAACAGGGAACCCTACTTCATTGTTGGTGGGAATGTAAACTGGTTCAGCCACTCTGGCAAATGGTATGGAGATTCCTCAGAAGGCTAAACAGAGAGCTCCCCTATGACCCAGCAGCCCCACATTTGGGCATCTACCCAAAAGACCACAAACAAGAACACACTAAAGTCACCAGCACAACAATGTTCATCGCAGCACAATTTGTCACAGCTAAAATATGGAACCAACCCAGATGCCCCTCAGTAGACAAATGGATCAGGAAAATGTGGTACATATACACAATGGAATTTTATGCCTCTATCAGAAATAATGACTTTGCCCCATTCATAAGGAAATGAAAGGACTTGGAAAAAATTATACTAAGTGAAGTGAGCTAGACCCAAAGAAACATGGACTCTTTGGTCTCCCTTATAGGGAATAATTAGCACAGGTTTAGGCTAGTCACAGCAGAGGATCACAAGAGCCCAATAGCTATACCCTTATGAACACATAAGATGATGCTAAGTGGAATGAACTCCATACTATGGAAACGCCTGTTATATCACTATTGTAATTACTTTCAACATGTGATGTGAAACTGTAGCTTCTATTATTGATGACCCTCTTGTATCCCCTTCCTGTACCTGTACTTGCACTATCTCTGTATCTTTCTAAGTACATTGGAAACCGTATAAACTGGTATTAGAACGAGGAAAATGAAAGGGAATACCAAAATTGAGAGACACAAGGTAAAAACACAAACGACTACAAAAGCAATACTTGCAAAACTATTTGGTGTAAATCAACTGAACGTGGGGGGGAAAGGGAAAAGGGGAGGGGAGGAATGAGGGAGGAGGTAAGAAACAGTACAAGAAATGTACCCATTGCCTAAGGTATGAAACTGTAACCTCTATCAGTTTGACAATAAAATTATTTTTAAAAAAAACTAACATTGATTCCCTAAGTCTACAGTATAGATGTGATAACAGGTATATGTTACTACTCCCAGCTATTACTTAAAATTTCTTACTTGGGCCAGCCTCAAAAGCTGCCTTCCCATTGAGAGCCTTCTAAGTAGCTAATACTAAATGAAGGTAATACTAAATGAAGGTAAGAATCATCAATAACTCCTTTCTGTCTGAGTTTTATTACTAAGCCCTCCCAGTATTTCTTGTATAGTCCACTTTGAGATTGCGCATCTGAAGGAGATAACAAGATAGGAAAAAGTAAGGAATGACATGGACATATATCTGATAGTATGACATTTATAATTCTAATTATAAAGTATGCAGGTCCTGTTTTAGCCAAAATATGGCACTGTTAGACATTATTTTGTTAGAATAAATTGGCCTTTTAATGTCTCCAGAAAAGAAGGGTTCTAGCATATAGATTGGGCATGTAGGTAGTAAAATTATACTTTTTTTCCCATCAACCAGTAATATAAAAATGTCCAGTACTGGGTTGTTGTTATCTTTTTTTTTTTTTTTTTTTTTTTTTTTTTTTTTTTTTTGGCCAGTCCTGGGCCTTGGACTCAGGGCCTGAGCACTGTCCCTGGCTTCTTCCCGCTCAAGGCTAGCACTCTGCCACTTGAGCCACAGCGCCGCTTCTGGCCGTTTTCTGTATATGTGGTGCTGGGGAATCGAACCTAGGGCCTCGTGTATCCGAGGCAGGCACTCTTGCCACTAGGCTATATCCCCAGCCCGGTTGTTGTTATCTTGATGGAGATTATTATGGCTACTTACTACATAGAGCTTTTATAGAAGATTAAACAATTGTTTTCACAGCCTTTTCCAAACAATAAGATATAGTGAATGAGTGTTGAGTCTTATTTGGGAGTTAATAACTGAATTGAGGTAGATATTTTGTTGTTACGGTAGTTTTCTACAGTGCTAGATATGAATCTACATCTCTGTAACTTTGAGGCAAATATTATCTATTATCTTCAGAAAGACACCCACATTAAGTGTTCATAAACAGAACTATGTTGATTGAGTCTCTATCAGAGTTCTCTATATCCCTAAATATGCCTAGAAGTAGGAAATTATTTTCCATGGAATCTTTGAGGGTAACATTAAATGAATACTGATATTTTTGCTTGAGACAGTGTTTCCATTTTGTTAAATTGTTATTGTAAACTTGATATGCAGAGGAGTTACAGTTATATGAATCAGGTAATGAGTACAATCATTTTTGAACTGTTCCTCTTCCCTTGCTCTCTCCCAGTTTTATCCTTCCACACTAAGGATGAAGTTCATTTTCCACAATGTCTATTGATTACCACGGTTGTACTGGTTCACCCTGTTCCACGTGTGCATCCTCTTACCCTTCCAATGTACCTGTAAATTAATGACTAAACAAGAAAAAAATTTAAACACACATACTCTCTCTTTCTCTCTCTCTCTCACACACACATATACACACACACATACACACACAATTATACAGGACACAACACATTCACACACCAAGGTCAAAGAGTATATACATATGAGTAGTTCACAAAGGCTCAATAACCATGTGCAGTACTTCCATTATTTTATACTTTTTGTCTAGATTCATCTTCCTATAGTTCCTCTATGATTTACAAAACCATTTAATAATGAAGCATGGAACTTTATCTTAACCAGACATACTTTTCTAGTCACCCTGAGTTCAACACAATTCCTGGCATTACACTGATGACAATTAAGTGAAATCATTTTATGTCTTTAAAAGGTAGGCAACTTTGGCACTTCAGATCGAGTTGTTTTTTTTTAATTTATGTTTAACATTCTTGAACATTGCTGTCAGTAGGCACACTGTATGCAACTGGGTCTGGGACTTGCATATGATATTTAATATCCATGTCCCTGTAAATCTGCCATTTTCACGATTTTATTTGGCTTGCAATATTTATGGGTCCCATGAAAGGATTCTGAGTCAGTATTACAGCAGTGTCACACTGTCATACTGAACGTAACAAAGGCACACTGTTATTGTATACATCTTCTCTGATTCTTTTCCACATCCCATCAATTACAGCAATCTCTTAAATGTCTAACAGTTTTTCATATTCCTGTGTTTATTGGCAATAATTTTAAGGTGTCTTTCCTCATATCTGAAGCATGAAGACACTGTAAAGTTACAATCAGTGATGCCAGTTTTTCAGACTTTGAGTGCCTAAATCTCTCAGCCTCTTGCATGACTCTCTCTGCTTTATAATGCTTTTAAGACACTCACATAGTAGCTGAGCTGGAATTAGGTGAATCCTGTAGTTAAGCTATGCTGTGGAGGCAAATGGGAGAGGAAATTGAAGGTCTTTCAGATTAAAAGTTCAAATTGTGATGATTGTACCTTTAGCCTCCAAACTGGCTTTTACCTTGATCTCTGTAAGCCTTTTCAGTTCATCATATTGAAAAGATTATGACATTTTCTGAATCACCTGGGGGAGTATTCCATTTCAATTCAGTGGATTTCCTGAGCCTTCAGTACTACCCTGCTGTGAACAGCTCTTTAATGTGGAAGTAATTCTTATGTTTATAAAGTTTCCTGGCTTCTTAAATCCCACAAGAAAACCTCACACTTAATGTGAGATAAACTGAAAGAAATTATTCAGTATATTTCAATGGAGTCTGAAAGAAAAAATAAAAACTTATCAAGGCAAGGAAGTGCTATCTATATAGAGCCACTTTAAACACCAGTTGGGAGAAACCACTGGAAGAATAATAAAATAAAAAAGCCATTCTATCTTTGGAATTTTGAATTAAAAAATTAAATATAAAATTTAAATTTTCACCAGTAGTATGTTCGTCAGTTCAAATTATTATCTGGAAAAGATAAAACCATGTTACATTTAAAGAAATAAACCTCTGATGAAATACTGTCATGTTTACATAAATGGTTTTTTTATTCTGGCTCTGAGCATATATGTGTGAGTTTAAATAAAAGATCCTTTTGAATTTTGCCCTACCTTATGAATTTTACCCATCCACACTTTTATCCATGTACAATTTTCCTGAAATGATTTCTAAGGTTATAAATATTTTATTTGATGGATGTGTCAATTTACTGTTTCCAAATTCTTTTTTTTTGGTTTTTTTTTTTTTTTTTTGGCCAGTCCTGGGCCTTGGACTCAGGGCCTGAGCACTGTCCCTGGCTTCTTCCCGCTCAAGGCTAGCACTCCGCCTCTTGAGCCACAGCGCCGCTTCTGGCCGTTTTTCTGTATATGTGGTGCTGGGGAATCGAACCTAGGGCCTCGTGTATCCGAGGCAGGCGCTCTTGCCACTAGGCTATATCCCCAGCCCCTGTTTCCAAATTCTTGAGCCATTTAAATTTTTAAGTCAACTTTAGTGTTTTATGAATATTTGTAAGTAAGCAAATATATCTTGATTATTTACCACTTAAGCAAAAATTCCAGGCTTGTGATTCTGTATTGCTAGGATTTCCCATGAAATTTACATAAATATTTTTTTCAGCTTTGGCAAGAATGCACTTTTGAAATTCAATTTAATTAGATTGCAAGCCAAATAGAACTTAAAAGTAACCTTATTCCAAATTTCATTTACTGCTTCACTAGGAAAAGCCATATCCTGCTTTTTATTCTTTCAGTTTGGTTTAGGGATTTACCTTATTCATCTTTAACAGTTCTGTGTAATTCATGAGAACAGTGGCATCTAGAATCGTTTTTCTACTTTGAGTACTTATTCTAATATACAATTTTAAAATTAAAGATCACTCTTGGGCTCTTCTGGATTTTTAAAAAAATTTAAATAGCAATAGTAAAGATCAAAACTATCACTTATTTGCTACGGGCTGACATTTTGTTGTTAGAAAACTTGAGAGAACTCTAAAAGCCAAGAGCAAAGGACAAACCAGCTTTTCTTTGATGAGCTGGAGCTATTAGCTGAAGATTTAAGCTTCTGACTACTGTTTGCCATCACATCAGTAAAGCAATTAGACAACAACACTGATATGTTGACTTTCCCTAGTCCAACCAATGTTTGTTTGACATATTGGTTGTGTTTTTATCCAACTCTTAACAAAGTTATTTGGAAGTGTTAAATATATAGTTACTTTCTCTCACCACCAAGCAAATGACATTTTATTTTAAATGTTTGAAACAAATTGCTTTTTAAGTACTTATACTTTAACAAAAATGTTGCCTAAGTTTATATAAAATATTTCATCTATGACCAAAGGCAAGAAATCAGTATTGATTTTTAAATTTGTATCTCTGTAGCTTGCTTTCCTTCTTTTATTGTAAACTTCATATTAGTTTCATTATTTAATGGCTATAATGACCTCCACAATTATTTTAAGACTTACTTAAAATTCAACATTTTCTTTAAATTTTTCTGAACCATAGCCTTTACTAACAATTATTCATTTTACTTATGTTTTTCCACTATAAAATCCAATGAGAAACACAATGGCTGATCTCTTGGGTGCAAAGCTATATTCTGATTTTTTTATATGGGACAGAATTGATCACATTTAAAATAATCAGTCAGTGTCTATGTAGTACTTGTTATTAGATTACTTACAAAACTTATGGAATAATCTCCATTTCTAAGGAAGTATGCAAGCACAAGTTCCTAGCATTAACAGCAGTAAATAACATATGAAAATAGAAGTGGTAATCTGACTCAAAGAAAATGATATCTTAATTTCCTTTAAATTTTAACTTTGTTATTAGCAGAATCACTGAGTGTTTTTCTATTATAATCTTTATATTCATTTCCAATATCTGCCTTTAAACTTACAATGTCGTATTCACCACTTATTTTCTTTTAGGCAAATTATTACATTTTTCTTTGTCTTTTCTAACCTTTGTATGAAATTGCTCTTAAACATTCACTTTTGAAGGATCATCTTGCAATGTGTTTAGTCATTTTCAAACATATTATATATTCGTATAAACTTATCAAAATGTCTTATTGTCAATTCAGGAACTTTTATTAATTATATGTTTTGTTTGAAGATAATAACTCATTGTCATATTAAAAAGTTTTGTCACTTCTGCCTTCATCAAATAACTTTAAAAACATTTTGTAAGGAAAATGTCCTTATATTCATACTATTGACAGGTTTATGTGTTATTGTTCTTTGCTCCCTTCCATTTTAATTGCTAATTTGTACTGTTTGAAATGAGTTCTTATTTTTGCTGAGTCTTCTATAGTTTTTAAACAAATGTTGATATTAAAAAGTGATTGGGAATTGGATATATAAAAAATACATAAATTTATTGGCAAAAAGTTTACAGGCCTCATAACAGAAAAAAATCAAGTAAAAGGATTTGATAGAGCTATGTTTTATCATACAGTGTGATCTAAGTGACAGTAGGCTGTTTTAGATACTTCTGCATAATTTAGACAAAGAGGCAAAAATACAACTGAAATCACTGTAAAACTGAATTCTTACATGTAGATGATATTAATGACCAAGGCTAATGAAGCATGTTATAATATAGTTTATTTTATACAGTTCATAAAAGAATGAGCTAGGATTAGAATGTAGCATTGTTTGATGCCCAAACCTAGCAATTATTCCACTTATTTTAATTTTCACTACTTTTCATATGCCTGGAGTCTCTGAAAATATCAGTATTATACAGGAAAAAGGACATCCCAAATGTCATTGAATAACATTAGGTCGAAGAAAACGATGTCATTCTGGATAAGACAGCTCAATGCAATCATATAGGATGCATCCTTAAAAGCAGAAGATATTTCACCATCCACAGGCCAAAGAGGCAAGGGAGAAGGAGAGGGGATATTCAACATACATGACATTCATCAGAGAGTATTAGTACATCACCAGCTCCACAAGTTAATTCTCATAAACTTCAGGATATTGCCAAATTTGTCTGACATATAAAGTATTAGGAGAAAAACAATTGATCTGAGCTCCCATGGAAATAGATTAGATCATATTCTCAAAAGATACATCTAATATTTTCTACTGAAATTTATCTTACCCTTATCCCAAATCGATTACTTTGAGAATAGGCTGCAGATGTTTTTCGCTTTCTTGTTTAAAAACTGATATTTCTATTTTAGGTGTATGTGTAACACCAGTGTACTCAGCCCCAAGGTAAAAGCTGCAAAAATGGAAGAAATTAAGACTATTTGTAATCCTGCTCCCAAAGCATCACTCTGTAAGTACTCCTGAGAAATCTGGATTGCATTCATTTTTCTATTGCTTTGTATTCCTTGTATTCTATTATTTATATATTTCAGTGATGTTTTCCCTTATGTTTTGAAAACTATAGCAATGTAAAAATAATTAAAAGTAAATACAATTATTTATACATACATAACCAATAAATAATTTGTTTTTAACTAACAACATTTCAAAATATACACAACAAATTAAAAGTAGAAAAGTAAATCTGATGGATCAAATATTCATTTCTGTATTTTTGATATATTCTATGATTTATAGTTTTATACATTTTTGGGGCTTAGATGCTCTAATTATTATAATGCTTATAATTGATCATGAATTAACTCTAGAATGGCTGTTGAATGTTTTCTCTTTGCCTTTTAATTTGTTTTGGGATTTTTTTGTCCCTTGATACTTATAATAATTGCTTACTAAGTGACTAGCAGTGGGCCAAAACTTACCAGGAAATCTAAATGATGATATTTTTCTCTATTCTTGATGCATATTTGGGCAAAAATTTGGATTGCAGTAATTTAATTGGCTTAAATCAAGATCAATGGACCAGATGGTAAGTACTTCATGAGTGAACTAAATTTAACTTATAAAAGCGTTTGCCTTCATGAATCTTAGCTACAATTTGTGGCTTATCTCATTTTCAATGTAATCTGTTCTAATTTTAAACTCCTTATCACATGAAAGTCCTGAAAGATATGCATGGTTTTTCAGCAGGTACCTTCTGCTTGATTACTTTTTAGTGTGTTACTTGGTAGATTTATCAGTTAAAAGAAATACATGCTTCAAACGACATCAGATTCAGAATGACAGACAAAATTCCCTTCTGAAAAAATTTAAGGCCCATATACAGAGCTCCTAAGTTCATTTTATTTTATTATTCTCTCTGTTTCATTTTTTTGACTTCCTTCCTTTCACTTTTCTGATTCCCTAGCTGTACATGGTTCTTGTTTCCAGCTCAAGGCTTCTGTTTCTTACTGTGCTTCATTTATTGTGAATTAGAAGTGGTTTGAGAGAAAAGTAATTAAATGGTAGGTGTCATCTCAATCTATTTCTTTTTCCCAATGTCTTAGACATCCTAGTCATGAATACTACATATGTTTCAATTCTTTCTAGTGCTTTATTCTTTTTATTAAATCATGGCAGGTATCAATTTATCTGGAATTATAGAGCATGACTCTTTAGAGAGGAAAGTAAATACTTCAGAATTCAGAATATAGACTCAAGGGTTAATTTTAATCAAAAAAAGTTGTGTAAACAAGGAGAAAAACAATACATGGAAAACTGAAAAGTTCCCTAAGATAGCAGAAGAAAAAAAAGGTGTTTCTCTGATTGTTAGGTCTCTTTCCCATAGCATATTTTGTTGGCCATTTTAGGAGTAAATAATTGAAAAATTTCCACTGACTACTTTTCTAAACCTTTTTGAAATAATATGAAATTCACAAGTAGTATATAAATAAAAATGTGAATTGTGCTTGTGTTCTTCAATACCAATAAGTTCATTTTCCTAAAATGAGTTTGTCTTTTCAAACTTTCATAGATTCTAATAGTGGAGATCTTTGTGACTTCTTTGGGGGAAAATGTCATACTTGTACTACAAGTGTTAGTCATCCCAAAACTCAGATGGGTGAATTTCAAAAGTTGTTGCAAATTTTATATTCCAAGTAAAAATATTTACTCCTTGAAATAAGTTGCCTTGATGTCAGTTGTCCAATACTGTAAAGAAAATAAAGATTTTTGCCTTTTAGAAGTCATAGTATTAAATGATAAATTACTTAGTATCATGTAGTATTGAGGTAGAACTCCCATTTTGCTTAAAGACCAGGTAAAGTGTAAAAATAGCATTTACTGGTTGTGAAGCAGAAATCATTTCCCAGGAGTTTATTCTGGAAAACTTGAGAGGATAAAGTTTATTTGAGGCCATATGTTCTCCTTATTTTAACTGATCCATAAACTGGAAAAAAAAATAAAGCTCTAATTTCAGAATGAGGCAGTACAAAAGCTTGCTATGAAGGGTCGACAGATGAATGTCTGCTACCAGGCTATCCTTCAGCGAAAATAAGTGGGTGCCTCAGAAGTATTTTTTTTCTTTTGCAAGCCTGTGTTTACTTATCTCAATCTTTCCCTGTCTCTCTTTAAAATCCTCTTAAAAATGAAAGTATCAGCATGGTGAGTTTAAAGAATAAATAATGTTAAGGGAGAAAGCTGTGCAATTGGGTAGATAAATTCATTGTGATTAAAATGTTATGCAATTTTCTCTTCCTCCTGATGTGTGAATCATGTGATAGGATAGTAAATGTTTTATGATATGAAAAATGTTTTTGGGGACACATAAAATATTATGTATTGTAAAGCACCTATACCCAATCATACTTAATTCAAATTAATCATTAAAAACTGATGTGTTCTGACATGTCTTTAGGCCACTAAAATATTACACTACCAAAAAATCTTAACATCATAAATCAAATGATTTTTTTACAGCTATAATCATATTCCTAGAGCCATGTTTCAGCCTCTAGCATGCACTCACATGATTGGGCGATTCAAAAATAGAATAATAAATGCATTCATGATCTGTTATCAAGCCAGAAGAATAGTCTTTGCTGGGAGAATTTCAGAAGCTAATGTTATTTAAAATGTTTGTGATATTTGATATCTTTCTATAGTTCCTACATATATGTTAAATGCATGTATAGCAAATATTAAATACTATACACATGTGCATACATGTTGATAGCTATAATAACTGAATATATGTAAGTAACTTTTGCAACCTGGAAAACAGTCACAGTGAATATCTGCTAAACTTCCTTGAATGAGTTGTATCTTTGAAGTGTCCTTTTTGTTTTATTCATCTTTTATGGTTTGATTTGAGTGCTTTGTGGAGTAAAATGGATATAAACTAATACAATGCTGGTTTTATATTTGTTAGTAAGATGGGACTTGTCCAATAAAAGGTGAAAATTCATCCTTTTTACTTAGATCTAGTACTATTGATTGTTAAATGAAAATATGTAATTATCACTTGCTAGATAAAAAAGTAAATAATTGACTATATACCTGTATGATTTATAGAATAAATTCTTAAGAAACCATTATGTAAGTTCAGATCTTACCTCTTGCATTTATTATGAAATGGGGCAATTTAGGCTCTATGTGGAATATTGGTTATATAGATAGATAGATACATATATATGATCACAATTCTCATAGGGTTAAATTTCAGTATTTGCAATGTGTAATTTTTCTGTTCTTGTAACACATATCAATCTACTGAGCTTTATAAAAGTGAAATATGAGCTGAAAATATATTATATAGACACGTGTTTTAATTAATGTTAAATAATTTTAAAAAACAGAATTTTAAACAGAATGTTCTCTCCTACTTAGAAGGAATGAAAAACAATATAAAATTGCAATGAAATATATACAGCCATCTTATCTATGAATTGTTACATTACTGTAATAAAACTTAAACTTGACTGTTTCCTGGAATTAACACTGTGCTTGGAATTTTCTCCATTGGACTTTTCTCCATTTCTATTGCAACACCATAAAATGCATAGTTGGTTACATACAAAATTTCAAACTCTAATGATAATTTTCCTTACTGAACATCCAAAGATGTGGAGGAACTAGGGAAGGGAAAAGGATTACCAAAATTAAGAGACAAAGGATAAAAAGACAAACGACCCCAAAAATAATACTTACAAAACCGTTGGGTGTAAACCAAGAGAACAACTCATGGGGGGGAGAGGGAAAAGGAGAGGGGGGAGGGGGATAAATGAGGGAGGAGGAAAGAAATTGTAGAAGAAATGTACCCACTGCCTTACATATGAAACTGTAACCCCTCTGTACATCACTTTGACAATAAATAAGTAATTATTCAGAAAAGAACGGCAAAAAAGAAATGTACTCATTGCCTTACATATGAAACTGTAACCCCTCTGTACTTCACTTTGACAACAAAGAAAAAAAAATGTTTACCAGCATATGAACATGGTGGTTCATGCTCCTAATCCTTGCTACTGGTAGAATGAAAGTCCAGGTTTACCATGGAATCAATGTAAGGAATTGCAAAAAGTTGTACTTTTGAGGTGCCAGACTTTGAAGTCAGGCCCCACCACGTGAACCCCATTTTAGTATCGAACCCTGAGCCAATCAGATTTGTACCTGTGTTCTAATCTTGCTTGAACAGCTGATTGTTGTAACCTTGTTCTTTGCCTTTATAAGCCCTGTGTAATCACAGCTCGGGGCTTCCTCCTAACCTCCGCTGTGTCGATGGGTAGGACGAGGCCCGAGTTGGCAGCTCGTTAAATAAACCCTTGCCTTGCTTTTGCATTTCGGAGTGTCTGAATCTCGGTGGTCTTCTTGGGGGTGGTCTTGCGACTTGGCACAACATTTGGGGGCTCGTCTGGGATGGCCCCAGAGACCCCGAGATCCCAGACTCCGAAGGTAAGAAAACAGCGCTGTTCATTTGTCTTGTCCTGTAATTTGTCTGTTTGTCTGTTTTGCTTTTGCTTATACTTGTAGGGCGCGAGTCAGTTTGGTTTTTGGCCGGAACTGACCAGGAGGGCCTCCTAAACGAGACTCAACCCGCCCACCTTGTACTCGGGTCCACTCCTTCTGCACCCTTGCAGGAGGTTGTGGGCCAACTCGGGTCCACTCCTTCTTGCAGGAGGTTGTGGGCCAACTCGGGTCCATTCCTTCTGCACCCTTGTAGGAGGTTGTGGGCCAGCTTGGGAGATCTCCAACTCGTAGCTTTTCTTAGGCCTGTGTGTTTTCCTCCTTTTGTTTTGTTTTTGTAGCCTTTTGGAAGAAATTTGGAAGTAAAATTGTCCTAAATAATTATTGCAAAGTGAGAAAAGGAGAATTATGGCTACCAAAATGTTTAATTGCCATTCCAGCTTCTTTGTAGGTTTTTTTGTAACAGTTTCCAGCAGGCCTACAGAGAAGCACAGGTGATTCCTACAAGTTTGTCAAGATCTAATACTGACCCTTAATAAGTTCCAGGTAAGAGAGTATGCTTAAAAACTACTTCTGTGTGGACCACCTTGTTGCTTATAATTGGAGTAAAGTGGCCCCTTATAAGACTCACTGATCTGAATCTGCGGTTCAAAGCCAGCCCGGGCAAAGAAAGGTCCCTGTGAGAGACTTGTCTCTAATCAGCCAGCCGAGTGCTGGGAACAGAGTGGTGTGGAGCTCAAAAGTGGTACGGTGCTAGTCTTGAGCTGGAGAGCTGAGGGACAGCACTCAGGCCCTGAGTCCAAGTTGAAAGTCACTCCTCCTGGGACAAAAGTGATGGAGCATCCAGAGGCAGTAAGCCACTGCTTGGATGGCAGAGATGGTGTCAGATCCTAGAGTCACTACTGTTGGCCTTTCAAAAGTTAAAGCCGGGAAGTCCTAGAAGAATAGTTCATAAGCATGCCTTTCCAATGCCCATGTCTGTCTACTGGGCAGGAATTTGCCAGTCATCTGTGATAGTGGTTAGTAAGGGTAAGTTTGTCAAATGAGGATAGATTAAAATCTCACCCCCCGCATTTACTCAAAGCCCTGACTGGCAGTGAGAATTTTAAGCTCATACATCTGTTTAGTAAAGAAAGCTTGTAGACCTGAGATTGTGTCCTTATTGAGATCTGTTAAAGGCCTGTCAGCTTGCCAATGCCCCCAATCAACAGATTACTAAAGGAGCTCGCCTCTGTGGGAATAGGCCACGTGTATTGGGAAGTAGATTTCACAGAAATTACAAATATTTGCTAGTTTTTGTAGACACCTTTTCAGGATGGGTTGAAGCCTATCCAACAAAGCATGAGACTGCGAATGTAGTGGCTAAGAAGATCCTGGAAGAAATCCTACCCAGGTATGGCTTCCCATCCACCATTGGGTCAGACAACGGACAGGCTTTCGTCTCAAAAGTAAGTCGGGGAATAGCCACTGCACTGGGGACGGATTGGAAATTGCATTGTGCTTATAGACCCCAGAGTGCAGGACAGGTAGAGAAAATGAATTGGACTCTAAAAGATATGATTTTGCTTCTGTCCCTACCCCCCATTTATTCAGACCAGGGGACTGAAATCCTAAGAACCATGGTGGAAGGAACCCTAGACGGCATCGCCACTTGGGTTCATTGCTTCCATGCCAGGCCAGCTGACCCCTTTGCCCTGGATGACAACTACCGTGGTGGAACATGGGAGGTCTCAAAGCACCCAACTCAGCCGCTTTGCCTTCGCCTCAAGAAAAGAAAGTTAGACTGAATATTGTTATAATTTTCTTATTGCTTTCTTTCCTTACTACCCTGGCTAGTGGCAGCTCACTCCAAAGTGAGGTGAATCCTGCAGTCCCTTGGTAAAGTAGACTAAGGTTATAGGTTCCTGGCTAGGTAAGGTCAACGCCCCTGAGTCAGCCTGAAGAAATTACAGAAGATGGATGATCTTCACCCATCAGCCCCCCTTTAAAACCGAGGGACCAGAGTTATTTTCGGATACTACTTTTGGCCCTACTGGCCCATGCCTTACCTCTATATCATCCCCTAGACATGCAAGCCATTGAAATGGACAGAATGGAGCCATGATTGGCTCCCAAGGTACCAAAAAGAAAAAGGAGGAAATGAGGTGCCAGACTTTGAAGTCAGGCCCCACCACGTGAACCCCATTTTAGTATCGAACCCTGAGCCAATCAGATTTGTACCTGTGTTCTAATCTTGCTTGAACAGCTGATTGTTGTAACCTTGTTCTTTGCCTTTATAAGCCCTGTGTAATCACAGCTCGGGGCTTCCTCCTAACCTCCGCTGTGTCGGTGGGTAGGATGAGGCCCGAGTTGGCAGCTCGTTAAATAAACCCTTGCCTTGCTTTTGCATTTCGGAGTGTCTGAATCTCGGTGGTCTTCTTGGGGGTGGTCTTGCGACTTGGCACAACACTTTCAGGTACCGATTTATTATTCACTTCCTTGTAGAACTAGAATCCCAGAAACTCAAGGCATTAAAAAAAAAAATGGTATCAGTACAATCAGGTGAACAGCACAGTGATGGGAATGAACAGGGTTATAAAAAAAAATAAAAAGTGAATGAGTGTATTGTAATTGCTTGGTGACTTAGATTAATTAAAATTTAAGTTGCATTAAAGACATAAATTCGGGTCACCACTAAACTTTATAACTAAAAGAATAAAAATTGTTTGTTTACTACATATATAAAAATGGAAATGATAGTTTGAGAGCCCATATATTTTTAGGGTGGTTATTCCAGAAGGGTAGTGTGGTATTGGAATAGGTTCTGATTTTGGTGACTGACAGTAGTTACCAAAATTGCTAACTACATTTTAACAAGATTTTTGAAAGATGGCATGTGGCTGCCCAGAAACAAGAAGAAATCAGAGATGAATACATGTACATGTATTTATTCCCTGCCAAGCCAGACAGTGTAATCATACATTGATAGGGACATGTTATGAATATGTTGAGTTTGAAGTGTCAGCTGTATACTCTAGAGGAGATATCTTACAGGTATATATATAGAGAGAGACAGAGAGAGCTTAATACACATGAATTAACTTCTCTTTTCAATTTCTTTGTATACTGCAGTAGTGATGTTCTGTTCATTTCTATTTTGGGGTTTTGACATTAGATTTATTTTTTCAGTCATGGGGCTTGAATGCTTCAGGTCAAGGCTAGTATTCTACCACTGGAGGCACAGAGCCACTTCCGGTTTTCTGGTGGTTAATTCGAGATGAGAATCTCATGGACTTTCCTGCCTGAGCTGGCTTTGAAACTTGATCCTCACATCTTAGCCTCCAGAGTAGCTAGGATTACAGGCTTGAGCCAATGGTGCCCAGCTGAGATTCATTTCCTATGTATCCTCTCAGGTTTTATAATTTAAGTGTCTGAACATATTTTTTGAGGTGCTTAACATTCACTAAGATGCATCTCATTTTCTCACTTTTGCTTAAAATAGATTTTATGTTGCTTTTATCTTGAAGCACTTTGTATTCACTAATAAACACTGACTTGAAACACATGAAGCATTACTACAAGCTCACTAACTTTCTAAAATCTTCAGGTAGGTGACTTTTACATATCTCCATTTATTTTAATATTTTTGATGGAAATGTTTGGTCCGATGTTACTAGTTCAAAAGTACACCATGAGGCATTAGGAGAGTCAGGCTTATCTACCCTGCAATGCTAAGTAGTGAATATCTTTATATAATTTGATCATTTTAAACTGTCAATGATTTCGATCATTGTTTTAACACTTCTACAGTTGTTCAGAATATTTTATTCTGACCTCTGAATTGAAGTGTAAAATGAGATATGGCTAAAGCAAGAAATAAAAGAAATGCAATTAAGTTTAGTACTATGATTTTTCTACACCAATATAACATTTTGGATCAGTAAAACTATGTTTCTAGTATTATACTCAATGCAGACTTTATATCAGTAGGCATTTTTTTTCAATCATGGAACATTTTATAGGAATAAGGACTATATGGATCTATATATTATAGAACAATTATCAGTATTTTTCAACTCTTTGACAAGAGGATTTGCTACCTACCATTTTATGGAGGAATTAGTCATGATTAAACATAAAACACAAATTCACTAAATGGCATATATTTACCTCTGTAGGGACAAATAAGGCTATGGATCAACAAACATAAGCACTGATATGTACTATACAAATTGAACTAATTTTCTATGATTGTATACTATATAGTTACACTTCATTAAAGCTATAAAATGTTTAGCATTTTAAAATTATTTTCTCTTAGAGATTTAGGGATATTTAAAAATAATTTTGTAGCCTGGCATTGGTTGTTCATATCTGTAATCCTATCTACTCAGGAGGCTAAGATCTGAGGATCATGACTAACAGCCCAGACAAAAAAGTCTCCATGAAACTGTGATCTCCAATTAACTACTCAAAAATTGGAAGTAGAGCTGTTGCTCAAAGTGGTAGAGCACTAGCCCTGAGCAAAAGAGCTCCAGGACAGCACCCAGGCCCTGAGTTCAAGCCCTATAACCACCAAAAACAAAATATACTAGGCATCTGTACTGATAATTTTGACCTGACAAAAAGTCTTATTGTCTAATTCAGTTAAACAATGTTTAGAAAGCAGGACGACCTCACTAAACTATATTTTCTCATTTCATTTATAGGCTTACATTACTAACAAAACATAACATTTTTGTTTAATAAATATTAAAAGATTCTTAACTAGCATAAAGAAAAACCAAATAAAGCATCTCAGTATAAGAGTATATAAATATATAGGAAAACTAATGCAACAGAGACACAAGACAATATGTTGGAAATTAACAGTGCAACTAAGAAGGAATTGGGGAGGAGGGAAGGTGGAGGAAGATGAGGGAGGAGGTAATAAGTTTGACAAGAAATGTACTCACTATCTTACATATCTAACAGTAACCCCCTCTGTACATCACATTGAGAATAAAAAATAAATAAAATAAGTAAACAAAAACATGTTTTCTTGATAAAACAATATCACAGGAGATTGTTAGTTTAAAAAGCAACAAAAAACAGACAAAAGAAATCAACTTGTAAGACTATACTTTCAGGGATCATTTCTATAGTTTGTTACGAGAGAAATCAACTTGTAGTAGTAATGAATTTTACTGTTGAT
This sequence comes from Perognathus longimembris pacificus, assembly GCF_023159225.1. Classification (NCBI taxonomy): domain Eukaryota; kingdom Metazoa; phylum Chordata; class Mammalia; order Rodentia; family Heteromyidae; genus Perognathus; species Perognathus longimembris. The sequence goes on from NC_063176.1 coordinate 39,764,150, forward strand.
GAAGTGAAAGTAAATAGAGTGTGCATTGTAGATCATGATGTGAGAAAAAAGTAAATTAAGTGTAAATAAATAAGAAAATGATGGAAGTACTATTTCAAATTGAGAAATCAGGAAAGCTATTTCAGAGGAAGTAGTATCTGACTTAGACTGAAGGGTCAGAGCATAAGCAACTGAAATATGGGCAGAGATAGTTTCTATCTAAGGACATTTTGGAGAATATAATACTGTTATCTTCACTGAATTTTAAATCCTGAAATGAAAGTTTTAAATAAGAACACCCCTTGGCACCAATATATTTCTTGGTATGATAAATTTAAATTATAATCCATTTAGCAGGTTGCCTTGGACTATATCTAAATTTTGCTGCTCTTCCTACCTTCACTACTATCATCATGTGTCAAACCAACACCATTTAATACCTTTGTGAATGCAATCGTCAGTCATTTGGTGTCCATTTCTCCTCTTTTTTCAACACTGGTACCATGTAATCTGTTTATAAAATAAATGAATTCACTTCATTCCTGTCTGCAATGGTCTGCAATTGCCCTTCCTACTTACTCTGACTAAAAAGCTATGTTTCACAAGATGTTGTCAAGCAAGATGGTAGTAAAACAGTCATTTCATTTGACCAACTTCTTCCTCTACTCAAGTTACAAGGCCTCTCTTAAGCATCCATGAAAAATATCATTCTAATTCCTTTAGTTCCTCGTCTCTCTATTTGCAATATTTTTTGTTTCCATAAGAAATCTAACCATTCCTTTTATTTGTAGTTATCTTAATGTAGCTGTTTCTTGCTGTATCTGCACTACATTTATCTTTATTTTATTTCAAAAAATATATCAACAAATATCATGCTATTTATATATTGTCGTTGTCTATTATATATTTCACTGCCTAGAATTTCAAATGCATAATCTATTCATTCACAGTATTTCAAGTGTTTAATATAATGGCCAGCAGGCCACATGGCCTAAATACATGCATTTTGGTTGCATAAAATGTCATAATAAAAGAAATAAAATGTACTATGCATGTATAAAGAGGAAGAAGATTATTCGCTTTGAGTGCTACATTATTCAAATCAATTTGAAATGAGAATAATGACACTTTTAGGTTTCTTTTTTAATTTATTATTATTTTTGTCATCATTTGCCAGTCTTGGGGCTTGAACTAAGGGCCTGAACACTGTCTCTGTCTTCCTTTTGCTCAAGGGTAGCACTCTACCACTTGAGCCACAGTGCCACTTCCGGCTTTTTCTGGATTTTGGTGCTGAGGAATCGAACTCAGGGCTTTGTGAACACTAGGTAAGCTCTCTACCACTAAGCCACATTCCCAGCCCTACTTTGATATTTTTGACATAGGATTTGCTCATAGAAATTTGAGGATGACAACCAGTTAATGAGTTTCAGACAAGAAGGAAGATCTGTCCACAGTTTGTAATTTGCATGCACAAAGCCCTAGTTTTGATTCCATATTGTAGAGAAAAAAAGTATTATCATCCTTCTTAATGCTCTTTGAGAGGAGAAAGTCACTGGAGTTCACAGGACCTACACTAGTGAGCTGTGATTTCAGTTCTTTTGGATGATGTTATATTGTATGGTGGCATTTCTGATACTGAAAACAGTGTGCGAGGACATATGGGCTTCAATTTCTCCTTAGGGTACATGCCACATAAACATGAACAAATGTCAAACCCAGAGGGTATCTTCAGGAGTGATGAGCAGTCAGGATATCCCTGTAGCAAAACAAAGTCACAAAAATGCACTGAGAAAAAATAATATCATGGAGTGGCCCTCAAAAAATGTTAACATTCGATATGACAGAAATATAGAATTTGGCTATAGGAAATAAATAACTTCATAGCCTTTCAGCATCATTACTATTGGGCACTGGGAGAAACTCAAAGCAGAGACTACCTCTTTCTACTAATAGGTCCCTCTGTGGCTATACTAGGCATCTATAACGGGGAATGAGGAAAGGAGGGGTGGCATTTTGTTCCTCCATATACACATATCCTCTCGAGCTTACTTGGTGTACAATTCTTAAAACTTACTCTTATACCTCCACATATTGCCTTCCCTCAGGGATAATAGCGCATTGGCAGATACATACATATATATATATATATATATATATATATATATATATATATATTATTAGAAATAACTACTTTTAAGAAAGAGTAAGCCAAAAATATATAATAAGAAAGTGAACAATAATACTTGTGGAAGAAAGCTTATTTCATTCAGTATCTGTAATGCTATGTAGAGATATTTTTAAATGCATGATATTATTTGGCTTAAGCGTGAAAAAAACAATAAATAATAGTGAGGATGTAATAGACCAAGAGGCAATATATGTGCAGCTTTTCTAATATTGTGCAATTGTTGCTCGGGATTAAATGATATTCACAGATTCAAGGGCAGCCATGTTTTAAATGTAAGTATTTCTGATTGCAGCAACTAAATTCTTCATCTTCTCTGGGCTTCATGGTGGATATGCTGGTGGCTTGTGAACTTGATATGTTAGGATTTTTTTTAATTTATTAATTAAATTTTGTTGACAAGGTGTTGTGTAAAAGGGGTACAGTTACATAATAGGGCAGTGTGTACATTTCTTGTGATATCTTACACCCTCGATATTCTTTCTCTTCCCTAGATCAGGTAGGCATGTATACAATACCCAATATACCAAAAACATATACAGTAGCCACGTGGCATACGCCAAAGGAAATTCACCTAGAACTCTAAATATAACATCAAAAATAGAGTTTGCTTATCCTTGTCTTATATGATCATACTTATATAGCTTTTGAGCTATTGTGATCTACTGAGAGGTCTATTTTAGACCTTTCTATGTTTAGTAGTTGTTTGGTTTTAGTTACATAATGTAAAGTCGCTGACCCAAACCTGACAGAAATACCATTTGACAAGAAGTTTTTTGTTTCACAGACCTGGTCTCTACTGTTCCCCCCCAACACACACACCCTAAAAGTCATATATCAAGGAGATCATGCCCCTTTGTTTTCTGTGTTCTAGGCTTGTCTTGCTCAACATTATTTGTTCAAGTTCTGACCATTTCCCTGCGAATACCAGTATTTCATCATTTCTAATCGCTATGTAGTATTCCATTGTGTATAGGTACCACATTTTTTGGATCCATTCATCTGTAGAGGGGCATCTGGGTTGTTTCCATATTTTGGCTATTGTGAATTGTGCAGCGATAAACATGGATGTGCAGATGTCTTTTGATATCTTGAGACCTGTTGTTCAGGATAGATGGCTAGGAGTGGTATGGCTGGGTCATAGGGTAGGTCTATGTTGAGCTTTTTGAAGAACCTCCATACTGTTCTCCAAAGTGGTTGCACTAATTTGCACTCCCACCAACAATGGAGAAGGGTTCCTCTTTCCCTGCATCCCCTCCAGCATTTGTTTTTGCCTGAGTTCAGAGTAAAGGCCATTCTAACTGGAGTGAGATGGTATCTTATGATTGTTTTTCTTTGTATTTCCTTTACTGCCAGGGATGTTGAACATTTCCTCATATGTTTCTTTGCCATTTGTATTTCTTCTCCTGTGAAGTCTCTCTTTAGCTCCTTTTCCTATTTAATAATTGGTTTACTGGGCTTGGAGGGGGTTATTTTTTTTAGTTCTGTATAGATGACAGATATTAGGCCTTTGTCTGTTACTGTACTGGTGAAGATTCTTTCCCGTATTGTTGGCTGTCTTTCTAGTTTGGTGGTTATGTCTTTAGCTGTACAGAAACTTTTTATTTTATAGTAGTCCCATTTGTCAAAACTCTCCCTTATCTGTTGTACCCCTGGGACTCTATTCAGGAAGTTCCTTCCTGTGCCTATAAGTTATAGTGTCTTTCCTACTCTGTCCTCAGTACTTTCAAAGATTCAGGAACAAGACAAGGATGCCCACTCTCCACACTTCTTTTCAACATAGTGTTGGAATCCCTAGCCATAGCAATAAGGCAAGAGGAGAGTATCAAAGGGATGCACATTGGCAAAGAAGAAATCAAACTATCCCTATTCACAGATGACATGATCTTATATCTGAAGGACCCAAAAAACTCAGTCCCCAAACTCCCCCCTAATAAACCATTTTGGCAAAGTAGCAGAATACAAAATCAACCCACAAAAGTCAGCAGCTTTTCTGTACACCAGCAATGTACAAGCAGAAAAGGAAATTATGGCCAAAAAAGAATAAATTACCTAGGTATAAACCTAACTAAAGACATGAATGACCTATTTAATGAGAACGATAAAAATCTAAAAAGGAAAATCAAAGAGGACACAAGGAGACGAAAAGACCTCCCACGCTCATGGGTAGGCAGAACCAATATAGTGAAAATGGCCATATTGCCCAAAATGTTATACAAATTCAATGCAATCCCCATCAAGATCCCAGCTACATTCTTCACTGAAATAGAGAAAGCAACCCATAAATTCATATGGAACAGCAAAAAACCTAGAATAGCCAAAGCAATTCTAGGCGAAAAAAAGCAGTGCAGGAGGTATCACAATACCAGATTTCAAGCTCTGTTATAGAGCCATCATAACAAAAACAGCCTGGTATTGGTATAAAAACAGACCTGAAGACCAATGGAATAGAATAGAAGACCCAGAAATAAAGCCACAATCTTACAATCACCTGATATTAAACAAAGGAACTAAAGACATACAATGGAAAAAACATAGCCTCTTCAACTACTGGTGCTGGGAAAACTTGGCAGCCATATGTAGAACACTCAAAGTAGAACCTAGCCTAACACCATGCACCAAGATCAACTCAAAATGGATCAAGGACCTCAACATCAGACCTGATATGTTAGGTTTATGCATGAAGGACCTGAGAATAGCCAAAAACTACTTTTACTCAATTTGAAAAGTCAGAAAATAGATGAAGCCTATATATGGGTAGAAGAGATTCTGAATATAATGTTAAAATACAGCATTAACTAATTCATGAGAACTAGGTAAAATTTTATATTCCTCCCAGAACATTGGTATATCTTCAGTTTTTAGTGAAAAAATATGGTAGCCTATGGAATATGGGAAGCTCGTTCCTTACGTCTAACAAAATTATTTGTCTTTGTCAATTTATGATGAGTTTTAAAAATGTGATCACTTGCTTTTGAAAATTAAATATCAATAAAGCTACTCTAGGATATATGTGTGTGTACACCCATGTGTGCATGTGCACATGCACATATACACACACATGAGTATGATTCATCAATGAAGAAAATTGAAATTATGGCATTACATAATCGGTCTGACTAACCAAGTGTAATAAACAAAGTCAGTCTCATAAGGACAGAAATTACCAGTTTTCTCTCATGTATGAATACTCTACTTAATATGCATGTACAAGTAAGCCCACACAGGATCATATAATCAATTCAATTGCAATTCACTCTATGTTTCTGTAGGGCACCATGTGAAGCCCTTTTGAATAATTAATATATATTTTCCCCAAAACAAGTATTAGAAAGTTGAAACTTACTGTATGGGATATTGACACAAGTGTGAGATGAGAGGAGTGGCAGCTGGCATAAAATAGGGTAAATATGGTTAAATACTTTATTTGTGTGTGTGTCAGGGGGGTAAACAGAAAAACAAAGCTTGAAGAGACTGGTTTGAGAAGGGGAGGAAGGAATGGAGAATGACAAACATGATTCTGATGAAAGCCCATTGTGTATATACAGTAAAGTTTTCCTTTTACAAATAGGGAATAAAGCAAAACAATCAAATAAAAACAATCACATAGAGACAAATAAATAGATGGATCAATAATAAAACCTGAGGTCACATAAAACAATATAGATTTACAATGTCCTTGGAAATTTTCCTGGCAATATTAATGGGTGAGAAATTTTCTTGTCAATGTTAATGTGTGTGTGTGAGCGCACGCACACACGTGTGTGTGCATGCATGTGCAGTACTAAGTATTGCACATGGTTATTTTGATGGTAATATCCAGCTTTCTTCCTTGGTGTGCATCTCAACTGAAATCTATCCAGTACAGTTTTTCTAATGTCACTGAAATCACTCAGGTTACAGATACCAGTGTGCTCAGTCCTGATGATATGGAAACATACAGTCTTTTCAATACAGGCATATTGTCAGCACAATATTCTAATCTTAGCCTCCTATGTAGTTTGGCAACAAAGGAAAGTGTTACTGTCCCAACCTATGTGTTGAAAATACTTTTGTTAACTTTCTACCCAGGCTGGCAATGAACCTTAATCCTTCTGTTCTATGTCTTCCAAGTTTCTAGAATGACATTGGTGCCTGGTTAAAATTAGCCTTTCACTATAAGAATTACATATTTGACTTTCAGAACTATTTCATAGTTATTATACTAAAAGTCTTTATGATTTTCCAATTATGCAGACTTGTATAAGGAAAATTGGACTGGGAGACCTGCTTGTCTGCACCTTCCAATTCAGTGGGAAAAAGAGGAAATCTTTCTAACTGGGGCGTAATGGAATCGAGTGTGGTTTTGGTTTCCATTCTTTGTGGTTAATGATGTTGAAGATTCCTTTATAAATGTGTTGTCAGTTGTAACCCATCTTCTACAAACACTTATTTCAATTTATTTATATATGTTTATAACTGGAGTATTTGTGTTTTAGTGCATCATTTTTTGAGATTTTTGTATATTTTGGGTATTGATTCTTTATTTGCTGTAAAGCTGTCAAACCTTTCTTCCCATTCTTATGAGGATTATGTGATTATTCAGATAGTAACATTGTATTTTGAGAAGATACACTGGCTGTTTGCCTAAACAGACAGACAGAAAGACAGACACATACATACATAGACAGACAGACAGACAGACAGTAATGTGTTTAGAATATCTATCTTTCTCTCTCCATACATATATGTATATATATGATAGTATGCGAGTGTGTTTGAAATACATATGTTATACATGAAATATATATGTTTGTACATATATGGATCTATCTATCTATCTATCTATCTATCTATCTATCTATCTATCTACCTACCTAGTAAAGGGGTTGGAGTAATATCCAATAGCACAATGACCTGTGGTGTTAACAGGTGATACTCTGTAATATACTTTGAATTTAAGTAGGAACAGCTAATTCTGCAACTTTTGACACCCTAGTTTCTCATATTAACATTCCCACCATCATTATATTAAAAATAATTTTTTACAGATTTTTACGACAATTTAACTAGCACTAACTTTTGTTTCAAACTGTGAAGCTAGGCACAGAGCCTTAGGCAACCTTTTAATGATTTCAGATTTAACATGAAGTTTCCACTTCATGATATTCATTAGACCTTTTCAAATCTCACCAACACTTTTCTAATGCTATTATTCAATCACCTACCTAATGCAAGTCTGCTTACATCTAATTACTTCAAAGCTTGCCTGAAATCAAGGTTGGCATTTTAATATATAGGTAGAGAAATCAGTGGAAGTTTGGGAATTATGTTCAAACAGACTAAAAAACAGTATTAATGGTATAAAAAAGAATCTTTTGGTGAGAATGACTTTATTTAATTCTGATGCTTTGTTTTTGTAACACAAGGGTCCCTGGACTCAAATATCTACTACTCATTTACATTACCATGTTACCCACAAGTGAACAACTTCACTCATTTCAGAAAATTAGGGTTGTCACAATTATTGATCTACCTGGTTAATTTCACAGCAGTTGAGAAGAAAAACTATAACAGTTTCAAATTTAAAGACTTTTAGAGAACCTTTTACAAAAAATATTTAGAGCCCTTAATACTGATCTGGACCACAATCCTCCTATTTTAAACTTCCTACTATAGTTCAGATGGCAGGCACATTTTTTTGCTTTAGGTGGCTTAGAAATAGAGGACTCTTTATAGTGTTTTAAAAAGTTGTATGGTAGGAACATGCTCCCACACTTTACTATTAATTGAAATTTCATCTCACAAAGATTTTACCCAGGCTGAAATCAAACCATAATCCCACAGACCTTGACTTCCTGATGAGTTAGGATTACAGATGTGAAACAATGGTACTCAGTTTCCATGTCATAATAAGAGCTCAACTCACAGTCTTGATTATTCTATCCTCATGACCAAATTACCTTTAAAGACATCAACCTGAATATTATGAAATGTGTTATGTGAACTTCAATATATAATTGGAGAAGTCTGAGCTCATTATATTAGACATCCTTATAATACTCAGAAAAATAATATAAGATATTTTGGTCTAATAGATAATTATCATTTTTGCTAGGTGTCTTTCACATTCCAGTATATGTTACAAAGTGTATAGTTTGGTAAAATGTATAGTTTGTAGAATCACTGACAAGAACAAGAAAACTTGTAGTTTATATTATACTGTCAAATATTCAGTATTAATAGACAAATATTATAAATAGTTGTATTCTACAATGATCATATTAGCCTCCTAATTCAAGAATTCACAACTTGAATAACATACTATCTAATGAATCTAAGTATTTTCCTTCTGAGTTGAGTTTTAATGGAATACGAATTATTTCTAATGATTTTTAAAAATTTTTCTTATCATAAAGGTTACAGGGGATACAGGTGCATAAATCAGGTAACAAGTACATTTTTGAACAGTGTCGCCCCATCCCTCATTTTCTCCCAGTTTGTTACCTCCCACCCCTCTTACCCCAAAATTAATTTCCAATGTAGTATCTAGTGAGTATCACTGCCAAATTAGTTCACCTACTCTGCCCCACCTTTTCTGTGCTTATGAATTTCTTATAGATAACTTTAAGGTTAATTAAAGCCTCACTGAAGAGTTTCTTACTGTAAAAAGTGTTTCCTTTTCAAATCACTATCATAACGCTCTCATTTTAAGCTGATTCTGAAACATTAGTGTATGTTTACTCTTGCTAATGGTTATGAAAAATAAATTTATTTGGTTCCATTTTCATATTAATCTTTCACAATGGAAGAAGCTTAAAAGAAAACATTTAAAAATGCAGTTTTCTAAAGTGGCATGTCATTATGAGTTTGCAGTAACATTTTATTTTTTGTAAATAGAGGAAAAGTCTGTGAACTCCTTCATATCCTGATCTGATGGATTTCTCTCATGGGTTGTTCCAATTGCTCCAACCATCAACCTCCATCCTTTTGGTACATCTGTATTGCATTTCACATTTCCACAACAATCACTTCCTTGCTGCAATCTTCTGCTTTGCGCTCCTTGCAGGACCTGACCTGGGAAATACATTTCCCATCAAGCCATCCTGCATCTATACTATTAATAAGTTGTTTTTTACTGCTCGAGGGGAAGAAATTTTCCTTTTCTCTCAGAAGCCAACCTGTCCACAAATGTTTCTACAGTTTTATATTCTTGAGAACTCTCTTCTCAAATATTCTCTCACTGATACTACAAGCTTCTTATTTCATTTTATTTATGCTTTTTTTTTGGCTAGGAGCATTTTTACTTAACCATTTACTAAGAAATAAAAGAAAATGCAATGAAAATATTTTGATTCACATTTCCTTCTGTAACATCTCCATTCATTCATTTTATAAGTACATTTCTTACAATAGTATCATAGATGTGGTTCATTTTTTTTGGTTTCTGGATGTTTTATTCATATTGAAATTCACATACAGTCTTTCTGGATACTACCGAAAGTCCCCTAAGATTTATTTCTCAAGGTAACCAACCACCTTTCATTGATTGTTTCTATGCTCAGATGCCATTAACTGAGTTAACAATTGTTTCTTGTAGTTCCATTCTCTATGTAAGCTGTTCATACATTAAAAATGTTGTCAGCTATACTCTACATGCCTTCCATAAATCTCCTGCTTTTTTTTTTTTTTTTTTTTTTTTGGCCAGTCCTGGGCCTTGGACTCAGGGCCTGAGCACTGTCCCTGGCTTCTTCCCACTCAAGGCTAGCACTCTGCCACCTGAGCCACAGTGCCTCTTCTAGCCGTTTTCCATATATGTGGTGCTGGGGAATCAAATCAAAAGCTTCATGTGTAGGAGGCAAGCACTCTTGCCACGAGGCCATATTCCCAGCCCCCACAAATCTCCTGCTTAAATATTAGTTTTTTCTATGAGCAAATCTGAACCTTCCCTTTCGTACTTTCAAGTATAGCTACCATTCTGATCATTCATTTAAAGCTGTGCTAGGTATTCTTATCATCACTGCTATTATCATTATCAAATTAATCAATATCAATTTTGATACGGTCATAACAATACTTCAAATTTTATTTTTTAAAGACAGTGGACTATTATTATCTGCTGCACTTAACAAACAGTATGACAATTTTTAAAGGACATATATACTATGTTGCAGTTCTATAGGTCTGAAGTAGTCTAGTAGAAGTTCTCTTGGCCAAATGAAAGTGTCTGTAGGCTCATGTTCATTCCAGGAGCCAATAGAGAATGCCTTGTTCCTCTTCCTTGTCCAAACATAAGAGATTCTCATGTATTAGCTTGCATTCTCTCTCCTTCAAATTCATCTATGTTACATCTGTTCTTTCTTCTGTGTTCATTTTGTTCTCTCCCTGAAATCATGAAAATGTGCCTTTTAAGACTTGTTGTTGGGGACTGTTTTGGCCTTGGTGGAAGAAGGGTGCCAAGAGGGAGACACTGCCCTTCCCCCAGTCCTGGGACAATGGGGGAGGGAGCCCCTCCCACCTTTCAGCCTCAACCGGAAAAGAAGCCCCGCCCCTTGGGAGGCGAACACGTGCATGCCACCATGATAGTTGCCCAGCCCAGAAAGGAAGTTCCAGGATCACTTGAGTGGCAGCACAGTCAGCCAATCAGGCAGTCACCCCAAGTCCTTCCCCTTCCACCTTTGTCATCATAATAAATTTCTCTGGCCCGCCCTCGGAGGGCTGAGACGCATCCCACCATCGCAGCATGTCCCTGATGCCTTCTTTCCACCCCCGCTCCTGGTAACATGTGAGGGGACTGGGGGGGAGGGGAGGCTTCAGCAACCTTTCCTCAACTTAGCGCAAGTCCACGAGAGTACGCCTTGGCCTTCTGCCTGCGGACGGCAAGGCGAGTGCTCTTTCATAGATTTTAGGGTTCAAGCATTCTCCCCGGGAGATTGGGGAGAAAGGGATCGATCAGATCCCGACAACTTGTGATTAAACCATGTAAATAATAAACCATGTAGATAATCCAGAGCCATCTTTCCCTTTCAATGCCCTCACTAATATCTACAGAATTTTTTTTTTCTTAATACTAGGAAGTCATTATCATTGTGTAGCTTTTATATTCTGTCTACATTTTATTTTCCAATGTATGCATGGAAATATAGTATAAAAGGAAATGAATAAAATTTCTAATAGAACTCTATTTTGGCATACATTTATTTTACAATATGACAATCTAAAAGAATTGTTCTTCTGCAATCATAATCTAAAATTACTCTCTCTCTCTCTATCTCTCTCTCTCTCTCTCTCTATATATATATATACATATGACCCTATTTCAGTAGATTTCATACTTTAGGTGCAAATGTTAAACCTGTATATTATTTCTATATATTTATTATATGTGACACAATGTTTTGAATAAAGATGTATGTGTTACAGGTATACATATTCATTTAACAAATAAGTTAAGCTAATTATCATGTGATACCTTACATAAATTATACCTTAACAATTAAAAGAAAATTGGTCGCTTTTCTGACAATGGAGGTTGATCTAAAAAAATGTTGCTAATATATGAAAATGTTCATTGATTAATTTCTTCCAACTACTCTTTTCTCCTCATTTCAGTAACCAGAATTTTAATCTTTGATGCTGTGAACGCAGTTATTTACCATTCCACATGCAACTGCTGCCATGCAGTGATTTACTTTCCATGCCTGAATTATTTCACTTAATATGTCCCACAAGTTAATCCATGTTTTAAGAAAAGACAACATTTCTTGTCTTTTTAAGCCTCTACCAACTAGGTAGACCATATTACTTTTATCCATTCATCCCTTGATAAATACAAAGCATTCCCTATATTTGCTACCATGAATAATGTTGTGATGGCCTTTGGAGTTACAGAAGTCTCTTCAACATATTGATTTCATTTACTCTTGATATATACTCAATGGTGGAGTTGTCATGGTTGGTCTATTTTCAATTTTTTGAAATGTATCCATAACCTTTACACAAAAGCTCTACAAATTTACATCCCCATCAACAGTATGCTAGGGTTCTTTTTCCTCTCCATTTTGTAGAACATGTTTTATATTTTATTTTATATAGGTATTTCATTTTAACAAGTATGAAGTGGTAATTCACTATGGATTAATTTTCTTTATAAGGACAGTGGGAGTGTAGCTTAGTGGTGGAGTGCATGCCTAGCATGCATGAAACCCTGGGTTTGATTCTTTAGTACCACATAAACAGAAACAGCTGAAAGTAGCACTGTGACTCAAGTGTTAAAGCACTAGCCTTGAGCACAGAAGGGCTTAGGAAAAGCACCCAGGCCCTGACTTTAAGCCCCAGGTCCAGAAAAAGGAAATGAGCATCTTTATATATGTGTTACACATTTTTATGACATGTATTTACTAAGGTCAATTGTTCAATTTTATATCACATTCTGTGTTTAATGCTGTGTTTGTACTATTTATGTATTTCAGATTTACTTTATATATAAAGTATTTTAGCAAGTATTTTACCTCATTATATTAATCTCTCTTCATTCTCTAATTGTCTCCTATCCTATACAAAAGCACTTTTACTTTAATATGCTCTTCTTTTTTTCTGCTGACGATGTGTAAAAAACAAAACAAAATATTGTTGGAATGGTATCAAAACTCTTTCCTCTGATGTTTTCCTCTAGCAGTTTTCAGAGTTGAAATATTTATAATATATTTTATTTTATGTTATATTTTTTTTCAATATAGCAAAGGACTAATGTCATTATTTAATTTGTGGACATTGAATGTTTGTATCACCATTTACTGAAAGGTCTATCTTTACACCAATTTGTTCTCTAAACACTTCTGTCAAAAATAAATTTAGAATAAATATGTAGATTTATCCTGTGGCCATACGTAGTTTTCTATACAGTAAAGGTTTTTGTAAATTGATTTTGTCTGGGACATATTTTCACCAGTTAATTTATGAAGCATTTTAATGGAGGACATTTTTCAGGATTTTAGGTTAACTTGCTGTTGGGACCCTGAAAGATTGGCAAGTAAGTTAACAAGATCAAAAGTATTCATGGGATACACTGGCTAGCCTTCACTGTTTTGGTTTATAAGAGTAGACCTGGACAATATTATTAATATTGCCAAAAGCTCTCTACAAATTCAATGCAACACATCAATATCCCAAAACTATTCTTCAATGAAATAGAAGCAATCCAGAAATTCATAGGAAAAAATAAAAGACCCCGAATTGCAAACAATCCCAAGCAGAAACAGCAATTCTGGAGGAATTTCAATACCAAACTTCAAGCTGTATTACAAAACTATAGTAATAAAAAAACAGCTAGGTATTGGCATAAGAACAGGCCTGAGGACCAATGGAATAGAACTGAATAGCCAGAAATGAAACTGCAGACCTATGACTACTTAATATTTGATAAAGGAGCCAAAGAATGGAATGGAAGAAAGACAGCCTTCTCAACAAATGGTACTGGCAAAATTGTATCAACACCTGTAACAAACTAAAACTAGATCCTTCTTTTTCTGAGTAATTACTTATTTATTGTCAAAGTGATGTACAGAGAGGTTACAGTTTCATACATAAGGCAGTGGGTACATTTCTTGTACTGTTTATTACCTCTTCCCTCATTCTCCCACTCCCCCTCTCTTTTTCCTCTCCCCCCACGAGTTGTTCAGTTGGTTTACACCAAAAGGTTTTGTCAGTATTGCTTTTGGAGTCGTTTGTCTTTTTATCCTTTGTCTCTCGATTTTGATAGTCCCTTTCCCTTCCCTGTTTCTAATACCAGTATATACAATATCCAGGGTACTCAGATGAGATACAGTGATAGTGAGGGACAAGCACAGGAAGAGGATACAAGAGAATCATCAACAACAAACAAAAGCTCTGGTTTCACATGGCATGTTGAAAGAAAGTACAACAGTGATATAACACTCGTTTCCATAACATGGAGTTTATTTCACTTGAAATCATCTAATGTGTTCATAAAGGCATAGCTACTGGGCTCTTGTGATCCTCTGCTATGTCTAGCCTAAACCTGTACTAATTATTCCCTGTGAGGAAAACCATCGAGTGCATGTTTCTTTGGATCTAGCTCACTTCACTTAGTATAATTCTTTCCAAGTCATTCAATTTCCTTATGAATGGGGGAATGCCATTCTTTTTCTTTCTTGTAGAGGCATAAAATTCCATTGTGCATATGTACCACACTTTCCTGATCCATTTGTCTACTGAGGGGCATCTGGCTTGGTTCCATTCCATATTTTAGCTATGACAAATTGTGCCGCGATCAACATTGTTGTCCTGGTGTGGCTTTAGTGTGTTCATGTTTATAATCTTTTGGGTAGATGCCCAAGAGTGGGGCTGCTGGGTCATAGGGGAGCTCTATGTTTAGCCTTCTAAGGAATCTCCATACCACTTTCCAGAGTGGATGAACAATTTTACATTCCCACCAACAATGTAGTAGGTGGCCTTTTGGCCACATCTGCACCAGGATTTGTTATTGTTAATTTTCCTTATAATGGACATTCATAATGGGATGAGGTGAAATCTCACTGTTGTTTTGATTTTCATTTTTTTATGACCAGTGATGTAGAGCACTTCTTTGTGTGTCTCTTGGCCATTCTCTTTTCCTCTTCAGAGAAGTCTCTTTTTATGTCTTTGGTCCACTTGTTGTAGGGCTGTTGGTTCTTTGAGGTTTGGTTTGGAGGAATTTAATTTTTTTAGTTCTCCATATATTTTAGATATGATGCCTTTGTCCATTGTATGACCAGTAGAGATCTTCTCCCTGTCTGTGGGCTTTCCATGTATATTGCAAGCTATGTCCTTTGCCCTGCAGAAGCGCTGCAGTTTGATGCAGTCCCATTTGTCCAACCTTTCTTTGATTTGTTGTGTTTCTGGGCCTTTATTAAGGAAGTTTCGTCCTGTGCCAAGGAGCCCAAGTGTTTCTCCTACTCCTTATAGTGTTTTCAGGGTATCTGTTTTTATTTCAAGGTCTTTGACCCATTTGGAATTGATTTTTGTGCAGGGTGATATATAAGGATCTAGCTTTAATTTGTTGCAGGTGTTGAACCTGTTTTACCAGTACCATTTGTTAAAGAGGCTATCTTTCTTCCATCCTAAATTTTAGTTCCTTTATTGAAGACAAAGTAGGCTTAATTCTACAGGTTCATATGTTCATATGTGAGTCTTCCTTTCAGTTCCATTGGTCCTCAGGCCTGTTCTTGTGCCAATACCAAGCTGTTGGTTTGTTTTTTTTTTTTTATTTTATTACTATAGCTTTGTAATACAGCTTGAAGTTTGGTTTGTAATTCCTCCAGCACTGTACTTTCTACTTAGGATTTTAAAACCAGATCCTTATATATCACCCTGCCCGAAGATCAATTCCAAACGGATCCAAGACCATGCAGTAAAAACAGATGCCCTGAAAGTAGTGCAAAAAGGAATAGTAGAAACCCTTGGGCTCCTTGGCACAGGACAAACTTTCTTTAAAAAGGTCCAGAAAAGCAACAGATCAAAGAAAGGCTGGACAAATGAGACTGCATCAAACTACAGAGCTTCTGCATGGCAAAGGACATAGCTCACAAGATAAATAGAAAGCCCACAAATTGGGAGAACATCTTTACCTGCCATACAACCAACAAAAGCCCATTTCTAAAATATACATAGAAATCAAAAAAATTAATTCTCCAAAACAAATCCTTAAAGAACAGCCTCCTCAAAAAAATGGGCTAAAGAACTAAGAAGAGACTTCTTTGAAGAGGAAATGAGAATGGCTAAGAGACATATGAAGAAGTGCAATACAGCACTGGCCATAAAAAAATGCAAATAAAAACAACACTGAGATTCCACCTCACCCCAGTAAGAATGTCCATTATCAGGAAAACTAATAAGAAAAATGCTGAAGGGGATGTGGACAAAAGGGGAACCCTAGTACACAGTTGGTGGGAGTGTAAAATTTTTCAATCACTCTGGAAAGCAGTATGGAGGTTCCTAAAAAGACTAACTATAGCGCTCCCCAAGAAACAGCAGCCCCACTCTTTGGCATCTACCTAAATGATTACAAGCAAAAGCACACTAAAGCCACCAGCGCAACTATGTTCATCGCAGCTAAAATATGGAACCAACCCAAATTCCCTCAGTAGGAGAGTAGATCAGGAAATTGTGGTACATATTCACAATGGAATTCTATGCCTCTATCAGAATGAATAACACTGCCCCATTTGTAAAGAAATGTAAGGACTTGGATAAAAATCATACTAAGTGAAGTGAGCCAGACACAAAGAAATATGGAGTCTATGGTTCCCCTCATAGGGAATACATGTCTAGGATAGTCCTAGCAGAAGACCACAATAGCTCAAGAGCTGTGCCTGTATGATCACATAAGATGATGCTAAGCGAAATGAACTTCAAGTTATGGAAACAAATGGTATATCACTGTTCTGGTTATTGTCAAAATGCCATGTGAAATCATGCCTTTTTCTTCTTTTTTTCATACTCCCTTCCAGTGGTTTTAAAACCCTGATATCATTGTAACTGATTTTATTTTTTTAATAACTACATATTTATTGTCAAGGTGATGTACAGAGGGGTTACAGTTTCATATGTAAGGCCGTGGGCACATTTCTTGTACTATTTGTTACCTTCTCCCTACGCCCCCTTCCCTTTTTCCCTCCCCACCCCCATGAGTTGTTCAGTTGGTTTATACCAAGTGGTTTTGCATGTAACTGTTTTTAGTACCCAGGGTATGTATATAAGTGTACTGGAACTAAGGAAGTGAAAGGGAATACCAAAATCAAGAGACAAAGGATAAAAAGACAAAACAATATAATAGCAATACTATATGGCATAACTGTACAACTGTACAATTCAGGGTGGAGGGAAGGAAAAAGGGGAGGGGGAGGAGGGAATGAGGGAGGACGTAACAAGTTGGATAAGAAATATACTCAACTGTGTTATATATGAAACTGAAACCCCTCTGTACTTCACATTGACAATAAAGAAAAAAAGATCATGCCTAGTGCCTACATTCATAAGAATGTGTGAGCCTGTAGCTCTATACCCGGGTGCTTACTTGAGTCTTGCTTTTATGATTGCAGTCTTGCCCCTCCCATGAATTTACATCCAGATATTACAAGAACTGCAGAGACACTGGAATGGGTCTAGCACCTTAATCTAATGAACTGTGGCTAATATCTTAATCCATCCAAACCTGCCGCCCTGAGATGCATGTTGAACAAAAACTTGAATCTGTAGGAATGGGCCTATGTTTTGAGTCCAAAGTGACTGTCCTGAACCCAAGGTCTTCAGAAGTAACTGTGAAGTCCCAGCTTGATGGTGGCTATCCAGCATTGACATTTCCTTGTTTGGCTATTCACCTCTGATTCACAGAAGCCTGAGCCCACAAAGACTAAGAACCCAGAGCTGACTTGTGTCTGGAACAGTTGAAGAAGCTGGGTACGCAGGGAACGGTCTAGTGGCTCTCATCACAGATACTTCCTTGGTATCTGGAGCTTTGCAAGTAAGTCTAAAACCTGTGTCTGTTGAGAAATCCTAGCAGCTAAATATGAATATGCTGGTCTAGAAACTAGATTATGAGTGTTGGTCTAGAAGCTTGTACTCTTTAGTAGAAAACCTGAGGACAATCTCATAACTGAGAACTATTACTGTGGACCTGCAACTTAGGTCTTCATGGGAGAAGTTAGAGAAACTTCGAAAGCAGAACTAAGGAAGCTGGATACTGGGTAGTCAGGAGCTTTTACCTCGCAGACAGTCTGGAAGTAGGTCTGCAGATGTTAGTCTGATGACTAGATGAGGGTAGCAAGCTAGGCTCCGGGCTTTGTCTGGCAATGGTATGACCCACTGGAGTTAATCTGTTTCTGGGATCATCTTTGAGACTGAGTTTGCGAAGCATGCCTGGAACCTCCATTTCTCAAGTCCAGCTGTGTTCCGGAGCATACCTCAGCGTGCAGGTCATAAGATCTAGAGCCTCTGGTCATAAGCGCTGTCTAAAAGCATTGAATTATCTGAGGGCAGGGCCAACTGTTCATATATAAAAGAAAGTTCGGTTGCTCAGGTTGGGAAAGTAGAGCAAAGTGAGCATTAAGCTTTTCATCAACGTGAGGTAATACTCAAACACCTTTACAAACACAAAATGGAGTTTAAATCTTAACTTCTCTGACCACTGTCTCTTAAAAACATCATCTGGAAGTGATTATATTAAAACCTAGAAAACTCATGGCAATTCTAAGACTTCTGACAGTATTAGTGTGAACTTTCCTCAGGCAATAGGGTAATAGGCAATAGGGATTGTGATAGTGTTAAACAATTTGTGGAAGCATAGAAGTGATGTTTGCAGTTCATTAACACCTCGCTTTTATTTGCTGTTAGCGTTGATTTATTTGATGGCTACCGAAAAAGTGCTTCATTAAATAGAAAAGGTGTACCTATATTAGTTATGAGAAGAATACACATTAATAAGCAACTAAAATAAAGTAACATAATTACAAGTGGTAGGAAAATTGTGAAAAGATAGAAATAGAATTTAATAAATACTCTAGCCAATAACTAAACTGATAATAATGTTTTATGTCTTTCTTGTTATTCTCCCATTAGGCTTTCTAAATATACACAGAAACATAAGTTTCTAGACATCAAAAGAGGTAGGCTTATTCCATGTCTTAGCAATTTATTACTCTCTATATATTTGATCATTTTCCCTAAATTTTTCTGAAAACTAAACATCTATTACATACATATCAAATCTACATTGACAGAATTTCTTTCGAAAAAGGAAATATAAATAATGTATGCATGAAATATCATTGGAAAAGAATCATGGAACACATCAATGTATGGATTAAAGGTGTAAAGTAATGATTGTGATCAGTCAGTCACATGTTGATCTCATACACACATATATATCTTTAGTTATTTTTTCTGTTGTAAGTAGTTAATACATATGTCTTGTGGATTCATGAAGTCATTATTCTCTTTGTTATCAGAACAATTTCTGTTGTATAATAAGAACAAAGATCATTTTTTCACTTTGTTTTTGAGGCAAGTTTTCATGTGATTGCTACTTAGATTATGCTGCAATAAATACATTTTTGTGCATTAATATTGAGGTGTAAACGTAACTTCTTTGAGGATCATTTCCATGTTCCTGTCAAATATGTTTACTTTATTAAATATTTCTTCACTACAGAGCCATTCCATTTCCAGAGTAAATAAATCACACCATAGTTATTTAATAAATGTGTGGTCTTTTTAAATGTTTCCTAAGATCAATTAATGTTGTTATTGTTGACCTCTCTATTTTAAATGTGCTGAATTTTCATATTCACAATATGTGTAATGGAGTTTGTTGTTAGGCAACTCTTTCTTTTACAAATAAAACTCTCAGAAGTTTTATTATTTTATTATCTTCTTTACCTAGTAGTTCTTATGAATAGGTTCGTAAAACTCCACTAAACCTCACCATTACTGGTTTGGTCTCCAGTTGATAGTGTTTCAGGAGTATACAGCCACAGAGCCCTCATTCTGGGGATTCCAAATAGATTAGATTTCTCCTGTCAAGCCCAACCAATACAGGACAAAGTGTTGGTAAATTCAGGAAAATAATTTATTCTCAATGCGTCCATATGGAGGAAACAGAACTCGAGACTGTTTGGAGGGATTGACAAGACTTTCAGGTTATATAAGAAAGGGGAAAAGCTGGAAAAAAATACATAAGTATTATTTATAAGAAATCTTGGGCTGGGGATATGGCCTAGTGGCAAGAGTGCCTGCCTCATATACATGAGGCCCTGGGTTCGATTCCCCAGCACCACATATACAGAAAATGGCCAGAAGTGGCACTGTTGCTCAAGTGGCAGAGTGCGAGCCTTGAGCAAAAAGAAGCCAGGGACAGTGCTCAGGCCCTGAGTCCAAGCCCCAGGACTGGCCAAACAAAAAAAAAAAAAAAAGAAATCTTGACGAACTATTCTGATTGATCATTTTCTCATGATTGAATATGAAGTCTTGTCAATGAAAAGAAATGAGAAATCATACAATTATAAAGCCTAGGAGCTTCTGTAAGCAAGTTGGCTAACTAGCATACTTCCCTCAAGTTTCTCAGGGTAGACATGTTACATTTGGATTTGATCCCATATTTACCTACCTGTCAGCAATGTAAAGAGAACATCTTGAAACTTGTGAAATACAGATTTAGAGAAAGAAAAATATTGTCCTACTTTTTCATATATTTCAGAACTAACTGCCAAATTCTGAGTCAATAAACTTTGACAAAGTACATGTTTTAACTCAAACGTTGCAAAGGACATGCTCACATTCTGAATTTTAAAACTGCAAAATAATATCTGTATTGTACCAAGTTTTTACAGATGAAAACCTTCACTTTCACCTACATCTAATTTACCGAATCTTACAGAGTGACAGTAATCAGAGCCAATATGTACTATGAGGATGAACATTAGATGAGGAGTGAAAGTGGACTATTCCAGCATATTTGCATTTAAGAATCTTCTGGTGGTTTCATGAATGGACAAGAATTAGCCAAAGCAAAAATAACTCTCTTAGTATAAGAAAATATGCTTGTGAGATAACGAAATAGTGCACATACATTAAAAGTATGTTTTTTTTCATTTTTGTGTATATACCACACTGTAAAAAATAGGTTTTGCAAGCTTTTAAAACAAAGTTAGTGAAGGCACATATATTGAAACTTCGGCCATATACTTAAGTAATCATATAAATATTTAAAACTTAAATGCTTCACCACTGAGTTTTTTTTTTACTAATTAAACAATGAAATTTAAATATATATGTACCCTTGTAAATATGTCCTAATGTTTTCCTAACTATAATCTATCATAGCTTTTAAATAATTTTTCTCTTATCTCTCATTTATTTTTTATTTCCTAAATAAAATGTAGCAGATGGTACAGAGATATTTTTCTGTGTTTCATAGAAACTCTAATTAATTTTCATCATTAAATTTTTGTGTTATGTATGACCACAACATAATTTTTTAAATGTCTTGTCAATTCAACTGGTAGGAGATGCATGCTAAGTGAATTACACTCAATTCATCTCCTTTTAGTTCTTAAAAACAGCTGTGCAGGTGGGATGAAGCCACATCAGTTATAATGACAGTGGAATAAGGTCATATGTATTTGAGTATGAAACAAAAAACAATACTGAAATTTTTCATTTTAACAACACTTTTAATTCTAGTCTTGATTATTTCTGTTAGGATACATGTACTTGCAATTCTATCATTTGAAATGCAAATATTCTACTTTTGAACAGTGTAGATATATGCCTATTTGGCATAATTCAGATGCTAAGTGGTTTGGTGACAGATTCAAATTCTCTGGTTTTATGAGCACAAGTGAAAAATGTTTATTCATATACCAGTAAATATTTGCAGTAATAAACTCAAAATGTGAAAATTCTTATTTTCCTTTTCTTTAGAGAAAGGGGAAAAAGGAAATGAAATAATTGGGCAATAATGAACACTTAATAGTCTGGACTACAACATAATGACACACACTGATTCCCTGAATTAGACTCAGAAGCCCAGGTTCATTTAATTAAATTAAAAAAAGAAAGAAAAATGTATACAGAATAGTTCTTATGTTAATGTGATTAGAATTGCTAATTATATAGGAGTTAGTCAGGAAACAAAGAGAAAAAAGTTTTTTTCTCTCAAAATTGTTTATGCAAATTGGTTTTCTGTTTTACTTTGCAGAAAGTATTATGAAGAAAGTGAAGTCACTGAATTTAATGCATTCGGACACTTGTTGTTACATTGCTATCCACAAAAACATAGTTAAAACTACTTCTAACTCAATTGTATTAATCAATTTCAGTGACATAAACTATGCAATGATACAGCTTTCAGACAAAATATATATCTCTTTGTGTTCTTATTATACTCAGTTGCAACTTGTGCTGGAGATAAAGTTAGATAGTTCCTTTTTTATTTAAACACAGGTAAAATTAATGCTTAAACATACTAAAAAGAATATTAAAATACCACCATTATATTCCTCCATCCAGAAAATAATTATATTGTTTGACTTAAAGAAGTAATGTCTTAAAAAAGAGTATTGATGTAAAAAAAAATTACAGTACTTGCTTAAGCCTTGAAAGAATAAATTTTAATTTCTTTGCCATTAAAATGAATAAGTTCCAATTACAAAGCAAAAATAATATCAATACACTTAGACACATATGTATGATTTATATACATATATGTATATATGTGTGTATATATGTATATATATAAACACTCATATACACACAAATGTATACTTATATTCAGATACATTCAGAAACATTTTCACATGTTTTCTTGTTTGAACACATGTTACAGATTTATCATCATAAAAATAACTCAATTAAAAATTCCAATTTGTTTAATCAAACAATATTGCAATGATTACTCAGTCTCAAAAATGTGGGAAGGAAAAAAATGGCAGAGAAACATAAGAGGAAATGTTCAACATCCCTGGCAGTAAAGGAAATGCAAATAAAAACAACCCTGAGATACCACCTCAATCCAGTTAGAATGGCCTATACTCTGAACTCAGCCAACAACCAATGCTGGAGGGGATGCAGGGAAAGAGGAACCCTTCTCCATTGTTGGTGGGAGTGCAAATTAGTGCAACCACTTTGGAGAACAGTATGGAGGTTCCTCAAAAAGCTCAACACAGACCTACCCTATGACCCAGCCCTACCACTCCTAGGCATCTATCCTGAACAACAGGTCTCGGGATAGCAAAAGACATCTGCACATCCATGTTTATCGCTGCACAATTCACAATAGCCAAAATATGGAAACAACCCAGATGCCCCTCTACAGATGAATGGATCCAAAAAATGTGGAACCTATACACAATGGAATACTACATAGCGATTAGAAATGATGAAATACTGGTATTCGCAGGGAAATGGTCAGAACTTGAACAAATAATGTTGAGCGAGACAAGCCTAGAACACAGAAAACAAAGGGGCATGATCTCCTTGATATATGACTTTTAGGGTGGGGGGGGACAGTAGAGACCAGGTCTGCGAAAACAAAAAAACTTCTTGTTTATACATATACATATATATATGTATATGTATATACGTATATATACATATATATATAACAAAAATAAACTTGTGAAGGGATATAAAGGAAAATTAAATGAGAATTCATACTGAAAAATTCCTATATTCTCGATAGCGAGTTCACCTACGTTTAAAATGATAGACTGTCTGTGAAAAAGCCTAGTAAGTGATTAACTGTTTTAGGATCATATTGTATCTACATGAAGAATATTCACAATAAAAGTGGTAAAACAGTTTTGATTTTATTCTCTCAGTTATTCTATGACATTTAGAAACTCAGATCTTTTTCTTCAATTAGTTGATGATATTTGGCAAGTTACTAGTTTGACAGCATGTTCTGGAAACAACTTGTAGGTAAATATTATTGTGTGATGAACTTGTTAGAGATTACTATTAGGACCTGTGCAAAAGATACATGAAAATAAGGTGATGCCATTATGTGTGTCATGGCTATGCAAAGTGCTTTGGAGCTGTAATTGCCTTGCAGTTGTGAAGAGTTGCACCACAGATAAGATCTTTTCAAAAAATTCATCCTTCATTGGATGTAGACTCTGTGGAAAGAACAATGGTCTAAATTCATACTTTAAGCATCAAAATGAATAGAGGCATAAATGAGAAAAGTGTTTTATACCAATCTTTCTCCAGGCTTACCCTACCTACACTGTGAGGCTTATGTTGTATTAGCCTGAATTAACATTATCACCATCTTAAAGGAGAGCATTTATTCTTACATCATGGGTATAAGTGATCATTGGAAGAGGGTAGCTGTTTAAAACAAATGAAAGAAGAATATACAATAAGAAACAGTGAGTTTTACTTGCTGGAAACAAGGACTCTAAATTACAGCTGAAAATGGAACTTGTCTAGGGACAGATGTTCATGTATTAAATACATCTTTATGAAAATACAAGTATGCTTTCCACTTAGGTTATTTCTTCAAAATTTGTATTTCGTTTGCCATTCCTTATCAGGACAAGAAGCTAATTTACTTTTAGTTCACTGTATGTCATTTTATGATATGAATTTCCTATTAATTATTTTGGTAACTGTCTGAAAAACATTTTCTTTCAGTATTTACCTAATACATACAGTTTTGCCTTGAGTAAGATTTTCATATATTTTAGGTGCTGTGGTTTGAACTTGGGACCTTTTGCTGACTCCACAGGTGCTTACTACTTGAGTAACATTCCCAGTTCCTTTATCACACTTCTTCAAACCTGAACATCTATAGGACCATAAACAGAAATTACCATAAGCAGAAATGTGAGGCATGAAATTTGTACTTTTATAAAAAATATATTTATTGTCATATTGTTAATTGAAAGAATGTTCTAATTTATACATCAAATAAAATTATTAAAATAGATTTGTCCTCTGTATTTTATAATATAACGTAGTTACAGTTTTCTGTTACCACCATGAGTTAAGAATAACCAGCTCAGAAACAGGAAAGCTTTATCTTGACTCAGTTTTGAAGAATTTGGTTCTTGATCTCTTGGTCTATTGCTTTTAGACGGGTAGTGAAATGTTACCTTACGGATCATGTGGCAGAAGGAAATGTTCAGTTCGTCATCCAGAAATCCAGAAGAGGCCATAATCCTACTACTTTCTCTGAGAGCAATTTCTCAACCCACACACATTTTACAAGGCCACAACTCTCAGAAGACCAAATTCAAATATTGCAAATCCAAGGACATGCTTTTAATATGTGCACCATAGGGAACATTCCAGGTTCAACCACTAAAAGTATTAAAAGTGATGCTTTAACACTTACACCTTAGCTTTTACCTGCACTGGAAAAACTCTGAAGCTTAGGGGCATTCTGAAACCAGGTACTGCCTTTGCCTCTAGGCTGCCTGTTTTAAAAGAGCATTTTTTTTTCTTCAGTCCCAGTTACTGCATGAAGACCTTTGAACTCAAATGACAATTTTAACTTAATGCAAGTATTACAAGTATTAGAATTACAAACACAAGAATTCAGACTTAGCATCTTTGCTCTTTCAATACATCCAAATTGCAAAATAGCACAGAAATCAAATTATATCATATAAATAAAATTTTGACCATTTATTTTTAAAAACTTTTCCAATTCCTAGTACCTCAAGGGGCAGTTTTAGAAATACCAATCAACTCATTCATTTTACCATCAGGTTTCCAGTGTTCATGGGAAAAGAGACAGGGAGAAGAAAGGCCTCCATTGGCCTGTCCTACAGAATGGCCCTATACCCATCTGACTTTTTAGAGCTTGATGAACTGCCTTGTTGCCAGCTTTCCCTCTTCCACCATGAATGGACTTCCCCTATGGCCTGTCCCACCATGAGTGGACTCCCCCCCAGGGCCTGTCCTACCACATGGACCTGCTAAGCTGCACCTTTGCCAGATCACCCCTCACTCCTGAGGATAGGCACATAGGCCTGTCCTAAGGTTGCCTGTCCTTTTCTCTTCATCTTTGAATGAGAAACCCAAGCAATTCTTTAACGGTGATAAACCTTTACACTCAAATTTCTGACATTTAGCCCCAAATTTTAACAGTGGAGGAAAATAAATTTCAAGTTCCCAATGCCTTTTGCTAAATCAGATAACTTGATGACAATGTAAACAGCCTTCAGCATTAAGATAAGGAATCTTTTCAACTGCAAATCAACTATAGTTCCTCTTTAGAACAATGCACTAATCCTTTAAGTACAAGTCCAAACTTAATGACCTTTGAGTTTAAACTTACCCATTTTTACATCATCCAGTGGCAAGAGGTATTTATGCCAATCTTACTCTTGCAATAACCAGCCAAGATTTAAGACAAAACTTTTAACAAATGACTTAATATTCTCCAGCTTCATTTACCAGGGCTTGTTAGTTTTAGCAAGACATTTTAGCAGACTAAATACTTTTCTGCTGAAGATAGCTGGAAGGGGGTTCCCTGGGCTAAGGCTCAGCCCACCTAGTACTTGACTCTAGTCTCTGCCCAATTTTGACTAGAGCATTTTACAGATAAATTGACCTTTAAATACCTTCAGTTGGAAGAAAATGGTTCCTTGAAGCTGATCTCTCTTCCCCATGGTCCTCCTGATCCTAGGGGACCTGGGGAACCTGTTTGTAACTTGATACCGGCAGAGGCCGCTTGTCCCATATCTTCCTGTAAAGTAAGTTAGATCACAACAAACACCTCCCTCCACTATGAGGACATTCAGAAGAGGTCAAGGGCATCCCTTGACAGCCTGGCCTTCGAGAGCTTTGCTGCATCCGGCTTCTCTCTATCTCAGGCCTACAGATGGTGCACCTTTCAGATTCACAGAGGTCCACTCAGTGCTTTCCCTAGCACTTTTGCAGATGGGCCTACCCAGTAGGTCCCCAGACAGTGCACTTTCCAGTGCACTCTTACAGACGGGCTCACTCAAGCAGCCCTACAGACAGCCTTTACAGATGGTGCACTTTCCAGTGCACCTTTAGGTGGGCCCACTCAGGTGGCTCCACAGATGGCCTTTCCAGACAGTGCACTTTCCAGCGCACTCTTACAGACGGGCCCACTTAGTTGGGCCCATAGATGGCCTTTACAGACACAGACACAGAAACAGATTGGTTGAACAAGCTCAGACATACACACCTACACCTGGGAGGTTTCTTTTCTTCACCGGGGCATCTTCCATCTTCCCCAAAAAAGAAGGTGGTTAAGGACTCTTCCTGGCCAATGCACAAGTGAACAAATAAGACAGAAGGAAATGAAAACAGAAAGAACAATAAAGGAAAAAAGAAACCTCTCATTTCTTTCGTTTCAATGAGTATTACCTTATATGGCCAAATACATATAGCTATGGTGTCTATATGATCCTCTCCTAAGAATCTCCTTGTTTGGTCTCACTGTGAATACCTAGATACCTCTAGAGTTTACCATCTCCAAGTATATCTATATTTCTTTTATCTTCCAGTGTCCAATGTGTTTACTTGTGGGTTTATAGGCACATTCTAGTTACCACAAATGAGAGAAATCATGCAGCTTTTCTTTCTCTGGTTCTGGCTTACTTCACTTAATATACTTTTTTAAGTCTTCTCATTTCCTTACGAATGGTACAATATCATTCTTTTTGATGGATGAGCAGGATTTCATTGTGTATCTTCTTTATTCATTCCTCCACTGAGAGGCATCTGGGTTGATTTCATATTTTGGCTATTGTAAACAATACTACAATGAACATGGTTGTACGGGTAGCCTTAGTGAGTCTTTATTTTTGTCCTATTGGGTATATACCCCAGAGTCTAATCTATAACATTTAGAAATAATTGTATTTCTTCTCAATTGATTTGATTCATTACCTTCTCTTTCCTAATTTTATGTCTTAATATAAAACATTTTAAACAACATCAGTATGTGTGTATACATTTTAAATCTGGCTTTCATGTTTATGCTAGACATTTAAATTAAATTATGTTATAGATTTAGACTCATATATATTTTTATTAATTTTCTCAAAGTGTGCATGGCTTTCTATTTATCATATAAAATAAGAGATGTCCTTTTTCCTGTTCTTGAAACCTTAAACATGCATCAGGAATGTCAAGTGATGTTAGATATTTATGTACTCTCTTTGAATAAACATTCTTCTAATTATTAAGGGAAATAAGCCAAATGTGCATGTCTCTTAATGGTCAAAAAAAGGAAAAATAAATGAATCTATTGAAAACTTTTTGATCAGGCAAAGCAAGGGTACGTATAGTCCCGATACCTCAGACTCTCAGCTAGGTGGATTGTTGATCCCAGCTTTTATACATTTTTTTTTTTTTTTGGTCAGTCCTGGGGCTTGAACTCAGGGCCTGAGCACTGTCCCTGACTTCTTTTTGCACAAGGCTAGCACTCTACCACTTGAGCCTTAGTGCCACTTCTGGACATTTTCTGTATATGTGGTACTGGGGAATCGAACCCAGGGCTTCATGTGTACAAGGCGAGCACTCTTTCCACTAGGCCATATTCCCAGCCCTGATTCCAGCTTTTGTAACATAGCAAGAACTCATCTCAAAAATTAATCAAAACATGATTATATTTTATGCTCACATGTGTAAGCTTTGGTATGTACAGTATTTTTAGTTCTGCAACATAATAAATAGGAAAGCAAACTTCCCATTTTGTATTTGTCTGTAAAGTCACAGAGCCAATTGCAATGATTCCTCTCTATAGCTGAATTAATAAATACAAATCATCATTTTCATTTGAATTTACAAATTTGCAAAAAATGCTGTAAATTGGTTAAATGAATTTTATTGAAAATAGTATTTTAAACCATTAATGACTAGTTTCAATTCCTACTTGAGGTTTTTCCAGGTTATATCGACTCCACTTATTTTTGTTTTGACATAGCATAGATAGAACTTATTTATTTTGTTTATTCGTTCATTTATTTAAAGGATTGCCAAGGAACATGACTAAGACTTGACATTTCATAATGGTTTTGAGTTTCTGTATATTTTTTGTAGTAAATCAAAGGTGATTACTAGTAAAAGTTACTTTAAAAATCACTGATGCAAACAGATAATTTGGAGCATTAAGAAATGATGTAAATTTTTGAATACCATTATTGACATATTCAGTATCAATCACAAGTTTTGTACGTTCATTTGATTAAGGTGGTGTTATAATCAAACTATTTAGTGCTTTAGATCTAATTCTAACCCATCTGGATAAACATAATTAGATGTTTTTAGCATAACATTTCAGCAGACATTTAACATTTTACTATTTCTTCTCTGAAACTGGCTTTAATAAAAATGAAAACTGTTTATATTCCTGTGATTATTTTTACTCATTAATAACACATCAGCTACCCTCTAGGAATTTCATTATATTTTAGCATTAAAGCATTTACTTCCTATAATATCAAATCACTTTAAAGCATTCCAGTTAACTGTAGGCATTTGCTCTTGTAATATGCCTTTAGAATATATTTAATCTTTAATTAGATTTATGTCATAAATAATGAGCCCGATAAAGAAGCCACAATATTTTATGCTGTCTTTGATGTCTATTTATTTGCTTGCTTTGGGAGATGCATATATATATATGTATATATATATATATATATATATATAATCTTTCTTTTTGTAGGTCCATTTCCATAAAGCAAACATACTATGATACAATCTTTTGTAAAAGCATATAAACAAAGCTAAAATTACTTTGTTGTATTATTTCAAATGTGGCCAGTTCATCATAGTATGGTTTAAAATTATCTGAGCTGACTAAAGTTTCATAGTCTTTCTTTCTACATTTGTACTTTCAAAGTCTGAACTAGCTGTAATATATTAATGATCTCTTAATCTGTATGTACCGTTCAAAGACCTGCTCAAAATCATACACCTTTATTTTGCATTCCTCCTTAGAAAACTCATTTTTTCTAACTATGGTAGTTTATTTGAGTACTTCTATCATAGCAGCTTATTGTTTTCATAAAATGATCTAAGTTACATCTTACATTTATACAGATAGATACACACAAAAACACGTGTTTGTGTGTGTGTACAGGATATGAGTATTTGTCAGTTCAGGGCAAGAGAATGGAATAAAACATCCATTGTTTTGACTCTGAACAGAAACATTAGAAATGTGGTGACAAACTATATTCTGAAGACGGGAGATAAAAACGAAGAAAGGTTTCAGGAGAATCATAGACATCAGAAATGAAAATGCATAAAACTTCAAGTTCAAACCAATCTGTCTGAGAAAACTGAGTTCCTAAACACAAAGCAAGGCTAAGATCTTTCACGTTAAGCCCTCATTACCAGTTGTAGAATAAATTCGTACTTCTATACGTCTTAAGGGTGGTATAGGGATTTGGTGAGTCAGAGATGGATTAAGAACTAGTGTGGACACACCAAATGGGTGGAGATTTAGATTTTTCACAGACACTGAACTACAGAAATACAGGATAAGGTGTGAGCATGACCCATTAGCAAACTTCAGGCAAAGGAGAAACATTCCTGAGCATATAATAGGTGGGGTGTTATATTGACGTAGTCTGAGGTGACCACAATGAGGACAGTCCCATGACTGTAGGCAGTACAGCCAGCTCCCATCTGGATTCTCAAAAAGAGGCCCCATCTTTCCCAATGTTGAAGCTGGGCAATCCCCACACACGAAGTCTTGTCAGTTAGAGAATTCACTTTTTGAAGATAATTAGCCTGGCAAGTTGTTGTTATAGCAACCTTCAGAGTCTGTATCCTCCATGCCTTCATGCAAAACCAAAATTATTGCTATAAGAGTTGCAATCAAAACAATCATTCCTGAAGTGGTGGTAGGAATTTCCAGCCCATGAAAAGGGTATCCTTCTAAGAACTACTGGTGATTTATGTTCGTGCTGCAGTGATCGACCGAAGTACTGCAAAGAACCAATCAGGAGGACACAACACAAACTGCAATAGACAGTCAAAGTGGAGCCCTGTGAGCCAAAGTTTGAAGAGGATGCTGGGCATGGAGGGGGATTGTTGGTATGAAATTTCTCATCTGTGAGAAACAAGATAGTTTTTCTTCTGCCTATTATTTCCTTCTACTTTTCTTTCTCCCTTTCTCAAATTATCCTTTCTTCTCTATTCCTATAGTGTAATCACTATGCAGTGTTCTTTCCTAGTATTATTTTCTATACCTTCTCTTCCTTTCATAGCACCCCTTTCCCCATCCTGATCTTGTACTACTAAAATTTCGATTGTTCATTTCTGTAAACTCTTGTTAAGCTACCTGATTTTCCTTTTTTTTTTGATTAATAAAAAGTCAATAATTGATTATTTATTGTTTTCTTTCACTTTAACATCTTTGTATAGCATAAATTCTGTGTTTCACTAGAACATACACTGAACAAAGATTTCTTATTTGTCTAGTCCTAAAATTTTTAGCACAGAGTATATAGCACACACTGATATTTACATTTTTAATTAAATAAACAAATATTGTGTTTTACTTACCTAAAATTTTTATTTATGTATCAAATCTACTTTTATAATATTTTATAGCTTTTCTAAAATTAGAGTCTAATCTTTTAAAGGAAGAGAATAAAGAGGGGGAAAAATTATTATATCATTTGAACTGAAACACTGTCTTTTAGATTTTCAGCAGGGACTTGGACGATTACAAGAGTTTTTCTTTGACTTTGTAAAAAGACATGTTAGAAATAATTATTTGTCTTTGATATGCTTGTCATTTAACATTACGTGGAGAGAATTTTTTTAATCAAAACAGTCATTCCTAGGTTAAACCATAGGGGTAAAATATCACCAATAAAAAAACCTTACACCTTATGGGTCAATCCTCAAGATTTATTAATAACTTTAACTTTAATTATATTTTAACCTCAGGAGAAATATGGATCAAAACTTTTGTGAAATAATTTTGCCAAATTTTGCAATCAATGTTCCAGTAAACTTTTTATTTACTGATAACATTGGTTAATTTCAGTGTACTAAGGTCATAATTACGGTTATTTAACATGTTTTTGTTTCTATAATTTTACATTTAACAGTACTAGTCCATTGTTTTTTAAAACAGGGATGGAAATCAGTCTTATGTATGGTATTTATGGAAATATCAGCTTAATCTGTAGTAGTTATCTAATTTCCATAAAATAAATACCACAAATTAATAGATTCAAACAGAATTTATTTTTGTCAGGTTTTGTAGGACATAGATTAGGCAGAACTTAACTATTTTTTTTCTGCTTATTGTTTTCATATGATCAAATGAAGATACTATCCAGGGTATGTTTTCATCTAGAGAATGAATTAAGAAAATATTTTCTTTCAAAGTACTTAGAGTTCCCTATAGTTTAGAAATCATGGAAACTTGCTTTTGTAAAGGCTTTTATAAGCAAAAAAATTCATTGTACAAATGGATATCATTGTTCTAAATAAACATGAGGTTAATATATTTTGGTCAAATTCACCCTTAACTCCTGTTTTGCTTCCTCCAATTTTTACCATTCTTGGTGTTTTACTAGTTTTACACATGCATAAAGTATTTGTATAATATCAATCCTTTACACTTTTTCTTTTCTCTCTCTTTTCTTTTTTTTTTTTTTTTTGAATTTTTTTTTTTTTTTTTTTTTTGGCCAGTCCTGGGCCTTGAACTCAGGGCCTGAGCACTGTCCCTGGCTTGCTTTTGCTCAAGGCTAGCACTCTGCCACTTGAGCCACAGCGCCACTTCTGGCCGTTTTCTGTATATGTGGTGCTGGGGAATCGAACCCAGGGCCTCATGTATATGAGGCAAGCACTCTTGCCACTAGGCCATATCCCCAGCCTTTTCTCTCTCTTTTCATTTGCTATCCCTGGAATACAAACTGTCTCCCTTTTATAATCATGTTTATTATTTTACTTTTTAAAAAATTATCTTTTAGTAGTTGTAGAAATGTGTTTCTATTTAACAAAACAGTTTTGAATACAATACGTATTGGTCAATATCACCCCTGTGAACATTTGTAGGCCATCTTTCCCCACCCATCCCTTCTTTCTTCTTAATTTTTTAGGATATACCTTGGATTTTCGACTGCATTTTCCCCATCTTCTTTTCTTCATTTGTCCATTACTTTCTCTATGACTCCACCCTATCCCTTCTGAGTACCCTCTACCTGGTGTTTTATTTTGCAAAAACATTCCCTTTCTAAGCAATTGCACTACTTGAATTCTCCCTTTAATCTACCAGTCTATGTATTTTTTGTAATTGAACATATGTAACAGTTGTGTTCCTGAGTTAGTCTCATCTCAATTAATAAGTTTTTAGTTTAGTTTTCTTATGCAAAGAAACATAATTTCATATTTTGTTACAACTGAAAAAATTCTCAGTGGTATGTGTATTCTACCTTTTCTTTATCATTGGGTACATAAACATGCTATATATTTCAGTTATTGTAAATATTCCTCAAGAAAGTATAAATGAGCATTGAATACTTGAAGAAATGTCCCATATTCTCTATTAAAGAAGACAGGCAAAACAATATTGATTCAACTTCATCAGTCAGAATGAAAATTGTTAAGAAAACAAAGCAAGAATGAACAGAAAAGGAAGAATCATATATGGTTGGTAGGAATGTAAATGACTACAATCATTTTGAAAATCAGTATGGAAGTCATGCAAAAAACTAAAAATAGAGCTTCCACATGTTTCTGCTATTTCATTTTTGAGCATATGTCCAAAGAAATGTAAATTCGGCTACACAAAAGATAACTGCTCAGCCATATTTATAGTAATTTGTGTTTACAAATTTTTACAGATTTACCATCATGACTTCAGGGAGTCTTCTAACTTCTTTAAAAAGGCTCATCTCATTAAATCCACCCAGAATAATCTACCTTTATTTACCCAATAAGCTGTTTAGAAAATTAATTATATTTATGTGCACAATCCTAAAGCCTTCCCCATGTTTTGCTAGATCCAGGAAAGTTCTAAGTTGTATGTATGTTCAAGAAAAGGGAATTTTAGAAGTGTATATCTTCGCAGTCCTGTCAATATTCAAAACCAAAAAGTGATATTATGATCCAGTGGTAGAATAATTCCTAAAACATATACACGGATCTGGGTTCAGACTCAAGTACTGCACAATATCAGCTTCAAAAGCAGAAAAACAAAGGTAGATTAGAAGAAAGAAAATACATTTCTGTGTGTGTATGTGTGTGTGTGTGTGTGTGTGTGTGTGTACTGTAAATTGAACAGTTTGGTAGGTATTGTATCATAATTCTTACTGATTGTCTGGTTAATATTATCATGAAATAAAAATAAACTCTGATGTGTAAGGCACGAGTGCATGGCTCACACCTGCAATTTTAGGTACTTAAGAGGGTAAGTTCTGAGGACTGTGGCCAAGGGAAGAATGTCCATGAGATTCTTACCACCAATTAAACAGCAAAAAAAACAGAAGTGACAATGGGTCTCAAAGTGGCAGAATGCTAGCCATGAGTGAAAAAGCTCAGGGACAACACCCAGGCCCTGAGTTTGATCCCCAAGATCAAAAGCAAGCAAACACACAAGCAAAACAAAAGAAATGCTAATACTCGGGAAAAAATAATTAAAAACTGACTTCCAATATTCCATTGCTGAAAGAAATAATCACAGTGAGTTAATATAGAGTTTCAGGTAACCATAAATTTTCATGTTATTTGACAAATCAAATGTCACATCTTTGCTTGATACTAGCTCTGTGGTAATCATATTAACATGGAACAAATCTCTCTGCTTCAAAATAATGGCAATAATAATACCAAAATAGAAGATAAAATATAAAGTCTGAAGTCCCAATTTCAAACCAAGTAGTGCGAAGAAGGAAGGAAAAGGAATATATATATGTGTGTGTACATATATACATATACATGCATATATGCACACACTCAGCTACATATATACATTATATATTTATGAATGAATGAGATGCAGTGTCAAACGTCAAACGGAAGGCACCTTTTGCTAGAAGTGCCGACTACTCATTTGAGTATCAAAAAGGCAATAAATCCAGGATCAAGAACAATATGTATTGCAGGTAGTAAACATCAATTTCAATTGAGAATGGTCACTACACTTTTTTGTTCCATGTTCCCAAATATGCACACGTATAGAATACAGTTAGACATTTGATTTATCTAGGGTCATTATTTTACAACAAGAACTGCTATAATTCCTAACAATAACAAATGAAATGTAAATATTCTTAATATTCCTTCAAATGCCTATGGATTACACATTACCTAGTTGTTGGGTACATGGAAAAAAATGGCATGTTATCTCTCATGATATATTCAGAAGTAACCGAATATATTAAATGCCCTAGCCTAGACTAAAACTTGGGAAAACTCTATTGAATATTTGATTTTCATAATCATAATATTATTTTGAATGAACCATAAGAATTACTACTTAGCATATATTTTAAAATTTTTATTGTCAAGGTGAAGTACAGAGGGCTTACAGTTATATATGTTAGGTAATGAGTCCATTTCTTGTCCAATTTGTCACCCCCTCACTCCTTTATCTCCCTCATTACCAACCTCCCCACCCCAAGTTGTACAGTTATTTACAATATATTTTCTTTTAAGTATAGCTGTTCTATTGGTTTGACTTTTACCCCTTTTATCACCATTTTAATGTTCCCTTACCCTTCCCCACTTCAGACATATATAAAATACCCATGCTACTTGTATCAAATATAGTGACAACAGGGCTCAATCATACAGAAGGTGAACAGAAGAAAAAAGAAAAAAAATCTTCTTATAGTACGTTGAAAATAATAAAAATCAATGATAAAACACTTGTTTCTATATATTGTTGATCATTTTTCTAAGTGTCATCTTATGTGATCACATGTACATAGCTATTCAATTACTATGATCATCTGCTAGGACTAGCCTAAACATATATTAATTATTACCAATAGACCATAGAATTTATGTTTCTTTGGGTCTGGCTCACTTCACTTAGTATGATTTGTATCTATGTTATTCCATTTTCTTACAAATGGCTCAATGTTATATTTGGGTAGAACCATACAATTCCATTAGATATATGTAGCACAATTTCTTGATCTATTCATCTCCTGAAGGGCATCTGGATTGGTTCCATATTTTAGCTATGGTAAATAATGTTGCAATGAACATAGTTGTGCAGGTAGCTTTAGTGTGGTCTTGCTTGTAATACTTTGGGCAAATTCCCAGAAGTGGGATTTCTGGGTCATAGGAGAGCTCTATGTTTAGCCTTTTGAAGAACCTCCACACTGCTTTCCAGAATGGTTGAACAAGGTTACACTCCCAGCAACAGTGTAATAGGGTTCCCTTTTGGCCATTTCCTCATCAGGATCTGTTGTTATTGGTTTTCTTGATAATGGACATTCTTACTGGGGTGAGGTGGAATCTGTATGTTGTTTTGACTTGCATTTCTTTTATTGCCAGGGATGTTGAACACTTTTTCATATATCTCTTGGCCATTTTCATTTCCTCTTTAAAGAAGTATCTGTTTAAGTCTTTAGCCCACTTATTAATGGGGCAGTTGTTTCTTTGAGGATTTGTTTTGGGGGACTGTAATTTTTTTGAATTCTATGTATATTTTTAGATATGAGGTCATTGTATGTTGTGTGGCCAGTAAAGATCTTCCAACCTGAGGGCTTTCTATTTATCTTGCAAGCTGTGTCCTTTGCCATGCAAAAGCTCTGAAGTTTCATGCAATCCCATTTGTCCAACCTTTTTTATATTGGTTGGGTTTCTGGGTCTTTATTAAGAAAGTTTCGTCCTGTGCCATGGAGACCAAGTGTTTCTCCTATCCCTTCCTTCAATGTTTTCAGGGTATCTGCTTTTATGTCGAGGTCCTTGAACCATTTGGAATTGATTCTGGTGCAGGCGGATATGGAAGGTTTAGCTTCAGTTTTTTTGTTTGTTTGTTTGTTTGTGTGTGTGTGTGTTTTGTTGTTGTTGTTGTTTGTTTCTTCCTTTTTTTTTTTCCTTTTCACAGGTGTTGAACCAATTTTGCCAGCAGTGTTTATTGATGAGATTGTCTTTCTTCCATCCATTTTTTTCTTGGTTCACTTATCAAAGATTAGATGACCAGAGGTCTGTGGGTTCATTTCCGGGTCTTCAGTTCTCTTCAATTGAATCTCCGGCCTGTTTTTGTGCCAATACTAATCTGTTTTTATTACTATCACTTTGTAATAGAATTTGAAGTTTGGTATTGCTATTCCTCCAGCATTGTTCTTCTTGCTAAGGACTGTTTACTGTGCATACTTAATAGTCTTCAAGATATTTC
Source organism: Perognathus longimembris pacificus (assembly GCF_023159225.1). Classification (NCBI taxonomy): domain Eukaryota; kingdom Metazoa; phylum Chordata; class Mammalia; order Rodentia; family Heteromyidae; genus Perognathus; species Perognathus longimembris. Next base: position 39,801,163 of record NC_063176.1, read on the forward strand.
AAAGAGGGAGATCGGGAGAAGATGGCAGGGGAGCAACAGCACCATAGCCGAGCTTCCTCCAACAGGGCAGTTTTCCCACCCCAGAGAAACTTTTACCGCCAGAGAGACAGCTCAAATAAGTTCTAACAACAGTACAGGGATTCCGGCCAGGAAGGAAAAATCAACTTAACTTGTCTGAAAACACAGATTTGAGCTCCGGGCAGAGTCCCAACGCCATGCAAGTGCAGGTGCCAGCACCATGCTGCGCACCCTGTGCAGCTCAACGGAGACCAGGGAGAAATTCTCCAGACAGCAGCTTACATACAGACTGCAGGCTGAGCATGGACAGGCTGAAATCGCAGAGACAGGGTGAGTACTCGCACGAAAGACAGTCTCACTTGTGCCCAAAGAGCAGACCCTCCCCCAACCGCCAGAGCAAAGCGACATCTTTTTTTTTTGCAAGTCCTGGGGCTTGGACTCAGGGCCTGAGCACTGTCCCTGGCTTCTCTTTGCTCAAGGCTAGCACTCTGCCACTTGAGCCACAGCGCCACTTCTGGCCATTTTCTGTATATGTCAGAACTAAGGAAATGGAAAAAAACCCCATGCTCCTGGATTGGGAGGATTAATATAATAAAAATGGCAATACTGCCAAAGGCTATCTACAAATTCAATGCAATACCCATTAATATCCCAACACCATTTTTTAATGAAATAGAGGAAGCAATCCAGAAATTCATATGAAACAATAAAAGACCTAGAATAGCAAAAACAATCCTAAGCAGAAAGAACAGTGCTGGAGGAATTACAATACCCAACTTCAAGCTGTATTATAAAGCTATAGTAATAAAAACGGCTTGGTATTGGCACCGGAACAGACCTGAAGACCAATGGAACAGAATTGAAGACCCAGAAATGAACCCACAGAACTATACCTACTTAATCTTTGATAAAGGAGCTAAAACAATAGTTTGGAAGAAAGATAGCCTCTTTAACAAATGGAGCTGGCAAAACTGGTTCAACACATGCAACAAACTAAAACTAGACCCTTATATATCACCCTGCACCAAAATCAATTCCAAATGGATTAAAGACCTCAAAATCAAAACAGACACCCTGAAAACACTAAAGGAAGGAGTAGGAGACTTCCTTAACAAAGACCGAGAAAGGCTACAAATCAAATAAAGGTTGGACAAATGGGACTGCATCAAACTGCAGAGCTTCTGCACGGCAAAGGACATAGCTCACAAGATAAACAGAAAGCCCACAGATGTGGAGAAGATCTTTGCCGGCCTTCTATGGACCCCTCATCAAGTGGGCTAAAGACTTACAAAGAGACTTCTCTGATGAGGAAATGAGAATGGCCAAGAAACATATGTAAAAGTGCTCTACATCCCTGGCCATAAAAGAAATGCAAATCAAAACAACATTGAGATTCCATCTCACCCCAGTAAGAATGTCATATATCAAGAAAACCAACAATAACAATTGTTGGAGGGGATTTGGCCTAAAGGGAACCCTACTTCATTGTTGGTGGGAATGTAAACTGGTTCAGCCACTCTGGCAAGCAGTATGGAGAGTCCTCAGAAGGCTAAATATAGAACTCCCCTATGACCCAGCAGCTCCATTCTTGGGTATCTATCCAAAAGAACACAAACAAAATCACAGTAAAGCCACCAGCACAACAATGTTCATGGCAGCACAATTTGTCATAGCTAGAATCTGGAACCAACCCAGATGCCCCTCAGTAGACGAATGGATCAGGAAAATGTGGTACATATACACAATGGAATTTTATGCCTCTATCAGAAAGAATGACATTGCCCCATTTGTAAAGAAATGGAAGGACTTGGAAAAAAAATTATACTAAGTGAAGTGAGTCAGACCCAAAGAAACATGGACTCTATGGTCTCCCTTATTGGGAATAATTAGTACAGGTTTAGGCAAGTCACAGCAGAGGACCACAAGAGCCCAATAGCTATACCCTTATGAACACATAAGATGATGCTAAGTGAAATGAACTCCATGTGGAAACGATTGTTATATCACAGTTGTAACTACTTTCAATGTCCCATGTGTATCTGTAGCTGCTATTATTGATGGTGCTCTTGTGTCACCTTCCTGTGATTGTACATACACTATCTCTGTAATCTTATCTGAGTATATTGGAAACCATGTATACTGGTATTAGAACTAGGAAATTGAAAGGGAATACCAAAATTTAGAGACACAGGATAAAAAAAGAAAAACAACCACAAAAGCAATTCGTGCAAAACTGTTTGGTGTAACTGAACTTAACACCTCATGGGGGGAAAGGGAAAAGGGGAGGAGGAAGGGGGGGGTATGAGGGATGAGATAACAAACAGTACAAGTAATGTATCCAATGCCTAACGTATGAAACTGTAAACTTTCTGTACATCAGTTTGATAATAAAAATTTGAAACAAAAAGATATTTCAAAGAAAGTGATTGTACTATACTTTTGTGGCTAAGAATAATTAGCAAAAATGTCTTTGACAACTCATTCAAAAGATACTGAATGATGTCTACTAGGCACAGGAAATTTAATACAGCCATTTCTGCCCTCATAAATACATATTTGTAAGAAACCAATTATAGAAACTACCTTATTACTAAGTGATAGATAAAACCTATGATTACAGCCCCAGGAGAGAACTGCCTTTTTGCCCTGGCGTAAAGATAAAAAGAATTAGAGAGGATTGTTTCAGGGAGATAATTTCTTGATTTATCTTTTAAATGTTGCTTGCAACTGTAAGTTCTTCCCCAGTAAATTTATAGATTCAATCAATATAATACCTTCCCTCATTTTTGTAAGGTATCAAATTTGGTTGCATACCCATCTCTCTTGAATATGATCATAAGAATATCACACAATAAAATCATGATAGGTGATAAAAAATAACATTATGCATGACAATGCATTGTCACCTTCCTGATACCTTCAGGATTCAGGTTAGTTACCTGTTTTAACTATCTTTAAAACATATATTATTATTTTGGGGTAAAAGAATTGAATGACTACTAGGATGAGAGAAGGAACAGCTGAGAAACAGAAAATGCTGAGAAGTTTATGAACAGTGCCTGGCAATCCTTGGCCAATGACTTGGCAAAATGTGAATTGATCTTATTGGAAACTATTTTATTTGATTACTGTGTACATTTAATTTCACACATTTTTAATGGAATTTGACTAACATTGTGATTTATGCTTGCAAACAATTTTTTTATCTTTTAATTCTATTCATTAAACATGTTTTACAAAACTTGATAAGATGTTAATTTTAAACACACCAGAATATTTAAACATAAAAATGCAACCTTTTATCTGGGTGGGATATTAATCCTTTAGATTTGTAATGTTTCTTACAGCTTTTAAGAAAAAAAAAAGCAAGCTTTACTCTTCTTACACATCAGTATAAGAATGGTTTCTTTGTAATTTCTGTAGACTGAAATTCTTAACAACTTGGGATAACCATTTTACTGGTTGAGAGATATGACAATGGTCTGAAATCAATACCTGACTGTCTCCACTTCTTTCTACTTGAACCTCTGACTACTAGATGTCACATTGTTTGATTTTGTAGTTCAGAATCCAGAAACTTCTTAACATTTTCTGATAGAATTTCTAGCTTTGAGTTTTGTATTTAAAGAACCTTAAAGTACAACACTGTCAAAGTAGATTACATAACACAGTTTAATCCTTACAATAGGTTTACTACTGGCTAGAAGGAGATCATATATTTCATTATTCGACAATATGAAATAAATATTATATATATACAATCATATATGTACAATAATGTATACATATATTAAGTATACTTAACACACATTTTTCTTCATGTTAATGAGGTAAATTATTATGCTGAAGATTAGACACATAAAATTGCCTCTCACTAAAAGCATTAAAACACAATCCCATATCTAAGTGGATAACTGATGCTGGTGTGAAATATACACATTATAAAGTGGACTAGAGCACTCAGAAACACATGCTTCATTTATAAAACACTGACAAAAAGAGAACCTCCTCAACAAGTTATGGGAAGGATAGCTGAAAATCCACATGTAGTCTGAAATGGAATCCACGTCTCTCTTCATGTACAAAAAGCAAGAAATGTACCCAAGGCCTAATGTATAAAACTGTAACCTCTCTGTACATCAATTTGACAATAAAATTTACAAAATTAATAATAAAAAATGGATCAAACACTTTCATGCAAGACTTAAAGCCCTGAGACCTCTACAGGTAAAGTATGGCAAACACTTCAAAATGTAGGTGATGACTTTCTGACTTAGACAAAACTATTTCAGAAAATAATATTACCATCAAACAGTACTGTATTGAAATGAAAACCTATGCAAAGCAAAGGGAAAAATTACCTGAGGAAAAGAGAGATTTTGGAGTGGAAGGGAAATGTTTCCAGTTACTCTTTCAACAGGAGATTAATAACAAGAATATATAAAAACTCAAAGACTTACACAAACACACAAATAAGCAAGATAACAAACTACCAAAAACCCCAAGTAATCCAAAATATAATTAAGAAAATGTATTTGATGCAAGGTTCTTAGAAAAAGAACTACAAAGGGCAACAAATGTATGAAAAGTTTCAACATTAAGGTGGTGTAAATAAAAACTAGTTTTAGAGCTTTTCTATCTTTCCCTAGTCAGAATGACTATCCTCAAGAAAACAAACAACATCCCATTAACAGTCAAACAAATAAAGGAGATATCATGTGTGCATATCATACATATGTACACATGTAGAAGAATGAAATTATATCATCTGTAAGAAAATGGAATTTAAAATCATCATATTGAATGAAAGATGTTAGAGTTATAAAGAAAAATATCACAGGTATATTTTATATGTTGCATATACAATTTCAGAAAACATATGAATGTAAAAGTTGTTATAGAAGAGAAGGGGTGGGGGACAAAAACTGTAACTGAGTGTGATTTAATTACATTATATATGTATAAAAATACTACAATGGAATTAATTAATTTGCAAAATTTATACATGCCAATAGAGAAGAAAACAATAAAATATTCTTTGTTTCTGACTATGGATACAGTAATTCAAATTATTAGCTTTTGTGAATTTTTCTTACATATTTGGAGTATTTTACTTAATTTTGAAGTTTTGAGTTTAAATATACTTTAAGTATACTCTAAATATACTTCCATGAAATTAAACTTCATTAAAATTATTTTTTAGTTCAAGTGGGATTTTACTTGTTAAAAGCTCAAGCACAGATGGCTAAGTATGGAGGTTTATTTCTATGAAATTTAAGAGTATAATTTATCTTATTTGATTTTTTTTTTACATTTACTTGGTTAATATGCCTTCCCTTAACTTCATATGGTTTGTGGTATGTCATTCATTGATTTTTAGACTTGGCTCTGTGACATGCTTTGCATAGTGGAAGTATAAGTGTCACATGTCAAAAACATGTCATGTCATATGCTGATTTATGAACTTCTTCTTTTTTTTTTTTTTTTTGCTAGTCCTGGGGCTTGAACTCAGGGCCTGAGCACTGTCCCTGGCTTCTTCTTTTTTTTTTATTTTTTTATTTTTTATTTTGCTCAAGGCTAGCACTCTGCCACTTGAGCCACAGCGCCACCTCTGGTCTTTTCTATATATGTGGTGCTGGGGAATCAAACCCAGGGCTTCAAGTATACAAGGCAAGCATTCTTGCCACTAGGCCATATTCCCAGCCCCTGATTTATGAACTTCTTGTAAATGTCCATTCTCAAAAGAATGTCTTCACTAAGTTGGTAGCTATTTCTACTTCACCCTGAAATACAGATTTCTTTATTGCAGATAATATATATGCATATATATTGCTTTTTTTCTATATACATACATGCATTTGGTAGTATTTAATAATTTAGACAGAGCAAGATAATAAAACCAATGACTAAAATAATCACAGTGATACAAATCATATGATTATAGTCTCTCAAAATGTCCTGTATGTATATTTATTTTTATTGTGACGATGAGAAATAATACATAATAGAAACAGGTTCCAGATTCTCTTTGAATATCTTCAGATCACAAATATTATTAGTCTTTACAATGAGAAAAGGGCTCTTAAATTATGAGCATTCTGCCACTTCCACAGTGGATCTGCTAAACATGGAAGTAAGTAACTCCCTAAGAGACAGATGCAGATACAATTGATTCACTAAAAACTGAGCTATTTCCCAGGCAGGTCAGAGTAGTATGGTATATTTTGTTACTCCGAAGAGCATATAATTTGTAGTTGTTAATTTTTATTTCTGGATTTTTCCATATGATATATTCATAGTACATGGAAAACAGGATAACTTACTATATGGATAAGAATGGACTAGTGACATTAAATTATAATCAAAGAAGTAAAAGCTTGCTTTTTATTCTATGAGAATGATGAAGAAGAAGATAATATTAAAATAATATTTTATCTGGGCACTGGTGGTTCATCCCTGTAATCCTAACTACTCAGGAAGGTTAAATCTGTAAATCTTGGTTCAAAGCCAGACTGGACACAAAAGCCCATGAGACTCTTATATCCAATTAAGTAACCACTATAATGCTGGAAATTGAAGGCATGGCTCAAGTAGAACAGCACCAGTCTTCAGCAAAAAAGCCATGCAAGAATGCAAGGCCCAAGTTTTAATTTCAGTGCCCACATGAAAGTAGTTCAAAATAATATTTAATTGCAAATTTTAAATTTTCTGAGATTATGTACATGGCAGAATAATCTCAGAAATATTGATGGAGATTTTGTATTCACTTAAGTATATTTATTCATATTATGTATGTAGGATATAATATTGAATGTTCACAAATAAATAATGTATAAATTCTATTCAGAATACTAATGTTGCTTTGTAGATGAGAGTAAAATTATGCAATAGCAACATTTATTAAAATACACTATACAAAGTCTACTAAGATTTACAAACTGAATTTAGAAGCCTAGAAGAGATCAAATTTTGGAAGTACAACACTCATATATTCAATAATAATTACTTAAGTTCCTGAATAGGATTTTCTACTTTCATAAAACACCTATGAGAATGATGAAAAGGTCATATTAAGAGAGTATGGAATTTTCACTTGGGGGTCTATGAATAAATGTGAAAATTTGTAATGGCTTGTAAGTAATCACTTAAAGTTGCTAAAGAAATAAGAAGGTGGCAGGAGGGAGGGAGAGACTACCCAATTTAGTTTCTTCCCATTTCCTTCTTATCATTTTCAACAGTAATCTGTTTTCTGAAAAAAAAAGGCCTAGCAGGTAGCCCAAGGGCCACAATTTCACAACTTTTCACAACTTTTCTCTTGCACTGATAACAGAGGGTACTGCAGAAACAGGAAGCAAAGTTCAAAACATTTATGTCAGAAACAGGAGGCTGCATCATTAGCAATTCAATGAATCACTCCAGAGGAAGTAGCATCTATTTGAATGATGTCTTCAGCATCCTTTCTCTAAAGCACTTGCTCCACTTTCCTTTCCTTTCTTTCCTCTTTCTTTTCTTTCCTTCCTTCCTTCCTTCCTTCCTTCCTTCCTTCCTTCCTTCCTTCCTTCCTTCCTTCCTTCCTTCCTTCCTTCCTTTCTTTCTTTCTTTCTTTCTTTCTTTCTTTCTTTCTTTCTTTCTTTCTTTCTTTCTTTCTTTCTTTCTTTCTTTCTTTTGAACTACTTACTTGAAAGAGACAAGTACTTTCTCCTGAGATGCCCAGATTGGAAGAGCCAGAGCTCCAAATCTGTAAGGAAGAGGGATAAACTTGCAATTGAAGGTATCCTGTCTACTTTTCTAAATCCAAATGTTTAAATATTTGCTACTGAGTAATTTGAAATCTTGTTCATCCTAGTTAGTAGCTCCTTATTTCTTATCAGAAGGGGGAACATATCAGTTTTAGGTTTTTAAAAGCGCTATTGCAGGGTACCCATGGCTCATGCCTGTAACCTAACTACTCAGAAGGCTGAAATCTGAGGATGGCAATTCAAAGCCAGCCTGGGTAGGAAAGTCTTCGAGACTCTTATCTCCATTAGCTGCCAGAAAACCAGAAGTGCAGCTGTGGCTAACTGTGGTCAAGCACTTGCCTTGAACAAAAAAATCTCAGGGACAGCTCCCATACCTTGAGTTCAAGCCTCACAGCCACCACCAACAACAATATAAATAAATACTTTTTTTTTCTTTTCTGGTATTTTTTTATTGTTAGTAGAAAGGTGATGTACAGGGGCTGACAATGTGGCTTAGGGGTAGAGTGCTTGCCTAGCATGCATGAAGCCCTGGGTTCGATTCCTGAGCCACCACATAAACAGAAAAAGGCTGAAGTGTTGCTCTAGTAGAGTGCAAGCCTTGAGCAAAAAGAAACCAGGGACAGTGCTCAGGCCTTGAGTCTAAGCCCCCCAGTACTGGCAACAAAAGGAAAGGAAAAGCAAGGAAGGAAGGAAGGAAGAAAGAAAGAAAGAAAGAAAGAAAGAAAGAAAGAAAGAAAGAAAGAAAGAAAGAAAGAAAAGAAAGAAAGAAAGAAAGAAAGAAAGAAAGAAAGAAGAAGAAAGGAAGGAAGGAAGGAAGGAAGGAAGGAAGGAGAAAGAAAGAAAGAAAGAAAGGAAGGAAGGAAAGAAAAGAAAGAAAGAAAGAAAGAAAGAAAGAAAGAAAGAAAGAAAGAAAAGAAAGAAAGGAAGGAAGGAAGAAAAGAACAAAAGAAAGAAAGGAAGGAAGGAAAGAAAAGAAAGAAAGAAAGAAAGAAAGAAAAGAAAGAAAGGAAGGAAGGAAGGAGAAAGGAAGGAAGGAAGAAAAAAGGAAGGTGATGTACAGAGAAGTTACAGATACATAAATAATGAATACATTTCTTTTTGGACAACTTCACCACTTCTCTCCCTCTCTCTACTTTTCCCAACTGTTCCCATTCACAAGTGGTATATACAGTTCATGTTCCATTGCCTAGTGAGTACCACTGATGCCTTTTCATTTCTGCTTTTGAAATGGGAATAACTCAAAGAAGTAGATATGCCTCATGATGGGTTCACATCGCAGAGCTTAATTTCTTTCTTGGATGGTTTGAATTCTCAACAACTTGATGCTGATGTTAGATAGATAGATAGATAGATAGATAGATAGATAGATAGATAGATAGATGATAGATAGGTGAGCAGACAGACAAACAGACAGATAGATAGATAGACTCACAGACAGATCTATACACGTATCTATCTATCTATCTACACATACATGTATACATATTCAGTGCATGCACAAAGCAGGGATATGTTCCTTATGTACAGGGATTCAAAATTTTTAATGCATTATTTTTCATTTCCTTATTGTAAAGTGATGTACAGAGGGGTTACAATTTCATAAGTAAGGCAGTTTGATATGGAACTATGCAATTTATTTTCTTAAAAGTAACATAGCAGCAAAAGCAGAAAGAAAACTGTGGCAAATGATTTATAGATACTAAAAAGCAAGGCACTTTCTCCCCATATATGTAGTAAATCACCTCTAAAACCCTTGAAAATACAAGTTCCATAATATTTAAGCATTTTTTGCTAATGTGACTGCATATATATGCCCAAATGACAGGCCATTTTGTTGAAAGGAAGAGACGTTTCTTATCTGTTTTATACCATCATCACCTTTACATTACATAACCCTTACATTATTCTAGTATTTGGAGATCTTTTTCTTCAGTAAAACATGATATATTTTAGAAAAATTGAAAATAATGTCTCAAAGCCATATTTTTCTGACAAATTAAAATCATCTCCACATAAAATACGTCATAAATATGTCCATGTATATGGCCAGCCTTCTGCTATGTTCTAAAATGTAATCGAGTTCTCCTTTATATAGTTATGAAATCAGCTTTATATATAAGGTAATTTTAAATGGATCAATTCCAGGTTAGTTGCACCTTAAAACAAGCATTGATCTTGGAGCAAAAAGTTGTGGTGTGTGTGTGTGTGTGTTTGTGTTTGTGTGTGTGTGTGTGACAGAGAGAGAGAGAGAGAGAGAAAGAGATATAGAAAGCTTAACCACTCAAGCGAATAAACAATATATATTTTAGTTTTCAAAAATGATAACAAATAATGATAGTCACTTCTTTTCTGACTCTAATATTTTTTATTAGTTTATCAAGGTGATACAGCTTTTTTTCTCTGTTTGAAGATCTAACCAGGAATGTCAGATAAATACACAGTTCTTTATGCTCAAGATGAGTCTAGGCCTGTATGAAGTGTCACCAACCTTGTCCTCCTTAAATTGATCCTCAAAATGGGGATAAATAGAAAGATCTCATAATTTTTTTTAAAGTTTTTATAAACTCAGCTTGCTAAATTTGATTGCCTCATTTCAAAGTGGGTTATAGAAATGTAATTTTCTCTTAAGGTTTTATTTAGTCATTTCACAATGTAATATCTTTTGAAGGAAAAGCAACTGCATTCATAATTATATGTGCAATCTATATCTTCCTCAAAACAATAAAAATCAGTATTACCATCTGATCCACCAATCTTACTTCTTAGTTTTTACTCAAAGGAAATGAATGTAATGTGGCAAAAAAAAAAAAAATCACATTTTATTTCCCATACTTAAAGTTACATTTAGATGGTGGATGAGGGAAGGGCTACTTTCCAAGTGGTGTTCTGTGGGTGCAAACTCGAGTGAGGCTGTCTTTTGTGGAGTACTCATTCTTTCTCTGGTACTTCGGACGTTTCATGATCTGCTGGTGGACTGGGACTCTCTGCTGCCCATTTGGCAGATTTTTCTCCTCATCTCTGATGCATGCTGGAGGCCAAATGTGAATCTGAGGGAATGACCATAATGGCTGTAGTTGCGCATTCATTATGGAGGGTGAACATTGAGAAAAATTCCTTGCAAACGGCAGCTACTGGCACCTCAGGACAAACAGATGGGCGAGGCAACGGTTCCTGGTAGTGATCAATGTCGCTATTACAGAGGGTACCCAACTCCAGCCAGCAAAGTAAAGTGAACCACACAGACAGCTCTGTCGAGGAGAAGGTATACCCACTCAGGTGGGATGAACTTTCCCAGGGCAAGAGGCATTCAGCCAGGTAAACAAAGCCAGAGGTGCTCACCCTGCTGATGCCCACCATAGCCAGAGGCAGGCATTAAAAGTGGCAGCCCCACAGCAGACAGGAGAGCCAGTGCAGACTCTACAGCAGAAAAGTCCCACTGAGTGTGCGGAGACCAGACAGCAAGAGCTCCACAGGATGCAGACAGCTCTCAGACTGGACCAAGCCAGACCGAGGAGGCACAGAATGCAGAACAGACTGAAAGATCCAGGACCAGACAGCAGGAAGGGAACTGGGCACCTCAGAAGCAGAGAGTAGAGGCCAGCCACCACCACCTTACCCATGCAGACTCCAGGACCAATGGGTAAATCATAAAGTAATATTACAAATTGTATGAAAGGTCAAGCCAACTTGCCAGCTCCAAAAACCAGTGCCACTGAAGAGGAAATGTAGAATAAAAAACAAACACTTCAGGCTATGATATCAGAAATGACCAAAAGCATTAGGAAAAAATTCCAAAAGCAATTTCAGGAATTCAGAAAGGAATTCTTGAAGGAACTTCAGGAAGTCAAGAAAGAAATGGAAGTAAAAACAGTTACAGTCCACTCCTCATTTAAAGAAGACCTTAACATCCTGAGAACAGAAATGTGTGAAAAAATAGAATCAAAATGCAACTCATTAAAAGAAGAAATTACCACACTGAGAGCTGATCTAGCAACCATAAACAGCTCACTAGACTCTATGCAAACTACTCTGGAAGCTATGTCTCAAAGGATTGATCATGTGGAATCTAAGGTGTCAATTCTGGAAGACAACTCAGCTGATAAAGACCAGAAGATTATCACACTCCAAGAAATGGTCAATATTCATGACAGACTAATCCAGGAGATAGTGGATAAAGAGAAGAGATATAATCTGCATATAATCAGAATAGATGGAGGTGTGGAGTATCAGAGCAGAAGTATAGAACACATATTCAATAGAATTATTACAGAGAATTTCCTCAATCGCAAATGGGAAAACCCTGCCCAAATAACAGAAGCACATAGAACACCTAGCTGACCAGACCCTAGAAGAAACACCCCCAGATACATCATAGTCAAGGCCTCAACTCTTTTTTTTTTTTTTTTTTTTTTTTTTTTTGCCAGTCCTGGGGCTTGGACTCAGGGTCTGAGCACTGTCCCTGGCTTCTTTTTGCTCAAGGCTAGCACTCTGCCACTTGAGCCACAGCGCCACTTCTGGCCATTTTCTGTATATGTGGTGCTGGGGAATTGAACCCAGGGCCTCATGTATACGAGGCAAGCTCTCTTGCCACTAGGCCATATCCCCAGCCCAAGGCCTCAACTCTTAACAACAAGGAACATATCATGAATGCAGTCAAAACAAAGAAAGAACTATACTACAATGGAAACAAAGATCAGGATCATGACAGACCTCTCCACACAAACTTAAAATGCACGAAGAGCCTGGAAGAGCGCCATCAATTCCTGAAGGCCAACAACTGCCAACCCAGACTTCTATAGCCAGCAAAATTAGAATTTACTTTCGATCGAGGAACCAAAACCTTCCACAGCAAAGAAAAATTAAAGGAATATATGAACAAAAAGCCAGCCCTACAGAGAATTCTAAGAGGAGAACATTACCCAACAGAAAAGAGACAATACCAAGAATTCCCAATAGCCAGAACCCAATAAGAAAACATCTTAATAAACACAAGAAAGAAAGGAAAGAAGCAAAACACAGGTTAATAGGACAAGGGAAGAGAAAAATCCACACCTATTCATAGTAACCATAAACATCAATAGACTTAACTCTCTGATAAAAAGAAAGAGATTGGCAGAGTGAATCCAAAAACAAGACCCATCTATCTGTTGTCTTCAAGAGACCCATCAGCAAAGGACAAAAAGTCTGCGTGAAAGGATGGAGTAAGATCTTCCAAGCAAATGCACCTACCCAAATGGCAGGGGTAGTCATTCTGATTTCAGACAAGCTAGAATTCTCCTTAAAATCAGTTCAAAAAGATAAAGAAGGTCACTACATATTAATACAGGGAAGAAATCAGGAAGAAAATATGACAATAGTCAACATTTATGCACCAAATGATGAAGCACCTAAATATGTCAAACAAGTTCTTTCAGAACTACAGAACAAGATAGACCAAAATACAATCATAGTGGGAGATACTCCCACTCTCTGAAAGAGATACTCCACTCTCTGAAAGAGACAGATCCAACACACAGAGGATTAGCAAGGGAGCAGAAGACCTAACTAACACCACATACCACATGGATCTGACAGACCTGTACAGAGTATTTCACCCTACAGAGATTCAATACACATTCTTCTCAGCAGCCCATGGAACATACTCCAAAATAAATCATATCATAGTCCACACAAAGAATCTCAGCAAATACAAGAGTATTGACATTATGATGTACTCTATCTGATCACAGTGGAATCAAGATAGCCCTCAATATCAAGATATACTGCAGAAACTACACAAATACTTGGAGGCTAAGGTCCTCACTACTGTCTAGTATTTGGGTCACAGAGCAATGAAATTAATGAGTTCATAAAGGATAAAATTAATGAGTTCATAAACCACAATGACAATGAAAATACATCACGGAGAAACTTATGGCATACAGCAAAAGCAGTGCCGAGGGGCAAGATCATTGCCCTCAACTCACACATTAAGAAAATGGAGTCAGATCAGGTGAATAACTTGCAAAACTTACAAAGAAAAGAAAAGAGACTCATATCCGTAAGGTCAGGGACTCCACTGGAAAAATTACAACAAGTACACAGGATATTCAATCAATTATAAGAACGATTTCCAGAACCTTTACTCATTTAAGAACAAAAATTTTACAGAGATGGAAGAATTCTTAGAGAAGTATAAACTGCCCAAACTGAATCAAGAAGAAATAAAACAATTAAATAAAGCAGTAACCTACAACGAGATACAGGAAGTAATCAAGATCCTTCCAGTAAAGAAAAGCCCAGGCCCAGATGGATTCACCAATGAATTCTATAAAAACCTTCGGTGAGGAGCTAATATCAATACTCCTCAAAATCTTCCACGAAATAGAAACAGCGAGAAATCCCAAACTCATTCTATGAAACTAATATCATACTCATCCCCAAACCAGGCAAAGACCCAACAAAAAAAGAGACTTACAGACCAATATCACTTATGAACACAGATACAAAGCTCCTCAACAAAATATTAGCTAACAGGACCCAGAAACTGATCAAGAAACTTATATGTCACAATCAAGTAGGCTTCATCCCACAGATGCAAGGCTGGTTTAACATTTGCAAATCAATAAATGTAATTCACCACATTAACAGAGCTAAGACCAAGAACCACATCATCTTCTCAGTCGATGCCCAAAAAGCCTTTGAAAAAATACAACACTCATACATGTTAAGAGTCCTGTAGAGAATAAGAATAGAAGGAATATTTTTTAAAACAATAGAAGCCGTATACAATAAACCAACTGATAATATCATGTTAAAAGGAGAGAAACAAAAAGCATTTCCCCTAAAAATCAGGAACAAGACAAAGATGCCCACTCTTCCCACTTCTATTCAACATTGTGCTTGAATCCCTAGCCATAGCAACAAGGCAAGAAGAGGGCATTAAAGTGATCCACATTGGAAAACAAGAAATCAAACAATCCCTACTCACAGATGACATGATCTTTTACCTGAAGGACCCAAAAAGCTCAGTCCCCAAGCTTCTAGAACTATTAAACATTTTGGCAAATTAGCAGGTTACAAAATCAGTCCACAAAAATCAGCAGCGTTTCTGTACATCAGCAATGTACAAAGAGAAAAGCAAATTATAGAAACAATACCATTTGAAATAGCTAAAAAAAAGAATAAACTACATAGGGATTAACCTAACTAAAGACGTGAATGACCTATTTAATGAGAACTATAAAAATGTAAAAAGGGAAATCAAAGAGGGCACCAGGAGATAGAAATACCTCCAATGCTCATGGATAGACAGAATCAATATAGTGAAAATGGCCATATTGCCCAAAATGTTATACAAATTCAATGCAATACCTATCGAATGCCAACTACATTCTTCACTGAAATAGAGAAAGCAACCCATAAAATCCTATGGAACAACATAAGACCTAGAATACCCCAAGCAATTCTAGGCAAAAGAAGCAGAGCAGGAGGTATCACAATACCAGACTTCAAGCACTGTTATAGAGCCATCATAACAAAAACAGCCTGGTACTGGCATAAAAAAAAGACCTGAAGATCAATGGAATAGAATAGAGACCCAGAAATAAATTCACATTCTTACAGTCGCTGATATTTGACAGAGGACCTAAAGACATACAATGGAAAAAAACATAGCCTCTTCAAGTACTGGTGCTGGGAAAACTGGGAAGCCACATGTAGAAAACTCAAAGTGGATCCTTGCCTATCACCATGCACCAAGATCAACTCAAAATGGATTAAGGACCTCAAAATCAGACCTGAATCCTTAAAACTACTGAAGGATAGAGTAGGAAAGATACTAGCACATACAAGAATAGGCAGGAACTTCCTGAACAGAGTCCCATGGGCACAATAGATAAGGGAGAGACTTGACAAATGGGACTACTACAAAATAAAAAAGGTTCTGCAGAGCTAAAGACACAGCCACTAAACTAGAAAGAGAGCCAACCATATGGGAAAGGATCTTCACCAGCACAGCTACAGACAAAGCCCTAATATTCATCATCTACAGAGAATTCAAGTAAATAACCCCCTCCAAACTCAGTAAACCAATTGTTAAATGGGCAAACTAGCTAAAGAGACATTTCACAGGGGAAGAAATAAAAATGGCAAAGAATCATATGAGGAAATGTTCAACATCCCTGGCAGTAAAGGAAATGCAAATAAAAGCAACCCTGAGATACCACGTCACTCCAGTTAGAATGACCTATTATTGGAACTCAGGCAACAACAAATGTTGGAGGGGATGCAGAGAAAGAGGAACCCCCTCCACTGTTGGTGGGAGTGCAAACTAGTAAAACCACTTTGGAGAACAGTATGGAGGTTTCTTAAAAAACTCATCATAAATGTTTTGTATCACCTTCCTATGTTTGTACCTACACTATCTCTGTAATCTTATCTGAGTATATTGGAAACCGTGTTTACTGGTATTGGAAGTAGGAAATTCAAAGGGAATACCAAATTCGAGAGACACAGGGTAAAAAAAGAGAAATAACTACAAAAGCAATACTTGCAAAACTGTTTGGTGTAAGTGAACTGAACACCAGGGGGGAGGAGGGAAAGGGGGGGAGGGAGGGGGGCATGAGGGACAAGGCAACAAACAGTACAAGAAATGTATCCAATGCCCAACGTATGATACTGTAACCTCTCTGTACGTCAGTTTGATAATAAAAATTTGAGAAAAAAACAAAACAAAACTCATCATAGACATACACTATGACCCAGCCATACCACTCCTAGGCATCTATCCTAAACAACAGGTCCCAGGATACCATAAAGACATCTGCACATCTTTGTTTATCACTGCACAATTCACAATAGCCAAAATGTGGAAACAACCCAGATGCCCCTCTACAGATGAATAGATCCAAAAAATGTGGTACTTGTACACAATGGAATACTACATAGCAATTAGAAATGGTAAAATAATGGTTTTCATAGGGAAATGGTCAGACCTTGAACAAATAATGTTGAGCGAGACAAGCATAGAACACAGAGAACAAAGGCACATAGTCTTCTTGATATATGATTGTTGTGGGGGCAAGGGGAGAACAGTAGAGACCAGGTCTGCAAAATAACAAACTTCTTTTCAAATGGTATTTCCACATGTTTGCATCAGCGACTTTACATTATGTATCTAAAACCAAACAACTACTAAACAAACATAAAAAGGTCTAGGACAGCCCTATCAGAGGATCACAATAGCTCAAGAGCTAGGTACATATGATTATATAAGATAAGGCTAAGCAAAATGAACTCCAAGAGAAGGAAACATGGACGATTTTACTGTTTTCATTATGTTTAATGTACTAGGTGAATTTTGTTTGGCGTATCCCACGTGGTTATTGTATATGATTTTGGTACACTAGACATTGTATATATGCTTACCTGAACTATGGAAGGGAAAGAAAAATAAGGGAGGGTATAACAAATATGACAAGAAATGTACTCACTACCATATTATGTAACTGTACCCCCTCTGTACATCACCTTGTCAATAAAATTTAATAAAAATAAAAAATAAAGTCACATTTACTGAATTTTGACCAGTTTTACAGTCAGATTTCTGTTTCTACAATGTGAAAAATTATTTTCCACTACTCACCTTTATTTACATCTATACATGATTTTATAGTCAAATATTTAAGACATATAAAGACAAATGTTTGGAACATAATCTAGAAAAATATAGAGTACATAATCTAGAAATACTGTCTACAAAAGATTTAATAAAGGTGGAATAAATGTTCATTACATGAGCATTTAATTAGTGACTCACTAAATGAGTCACTCTTTTCTTTAAGCAGCTTCTTGCAACCCCTTGACTTGGACCTCAGCAAAACAACCCTTTTTTTTGTAAAATTATGTATACTTTATTGTTATATTGTTAGTATCAGAAAGAAATAAAATGTAAAAGTATCATCCTTCAAATTAATACATCTGATCATACTAGAATAGAGGATTATTATACCTGATATTTTTGCCTAATTAGGCTTTAAAATGACCAATATGATAACAATATCTCTTAATACATAGAAAATATTTTAAGATTAAATAGCTAGAAATTATACAGAAAGTTTCAAGTGAAAATAAATATACTCCATGAATTAAATATACATATGTATGTATATATATATACACACATGTACATACATACATCAAGTTTAGGAATTTGTCTTTGCAATAATATTAATAGAAAATATATGCTTCTCAATACTTTCATATTTATGTTAAATTATTTCAGTCGATATAAAATACTAATTTTAATTTAGGCTATTTTATGTTTTTTTTATAAACATCTAATAAGAAACATGATGTTGACTTTTTTTAGGCATTTTGAATCTGCATTCATTAAAATTGTAGTCAACTTTCAAATTGCTTATAGTTATTGGAAATGTAAGTCTGACAAATTGAATATAATTAAAATAGAAGAGTTTAAACTATATTCTTAGAATTTGATAAATTAAAGTTTTAGGCTATAGGATAAAATAACTACTATAATTATAAATGTCTGATTTTCTTATCTTCATTATTTTTGTTTTTCAACATTTGTTCTTATAGTAACCAATAATAGTGTAGAATTTACAAATTTTATTAACTTTACAAATTTCTAATATTTGTAACAAAGGATAGGCATATGATCTGATTAAGCTACTGTTTTGCATAGAATTATTAAGTAAATGCAGATTTTTCATAAATTCACAAAGAAAAAAATGTATCTGGAATTTAAACATGCAAGTCCTTATAAATGTAAGCACTCTTTATTTGCCCCTTAATTCTTGCTCTTCCTTCTTGCATTCTATGCCCCAAATACCAAGCACTTAGTTGGTAATTAGTAGTTTTACACGAAAATTGCTTCTTTGCTTCAGGTCAGTGATCAGCAATAATTAAAGTAGCTAAAACACTAGGAAAACAGGCTAGAAAATAGAAAGACATGGTAATGCAATCAAATTTTTAAGTTGTTAATTAAATCAAGCAAAGGCACATGCAAAAACGGTGAACCCCAAGCAGTATATTAGATTTGCATTTTTATGCTATTGATTATTCTTGGCTTAATTTGTACATTATTTATTAAAATTTACCGAAGAATTAATTGAATAAATGATAAAAGGATGAATATTGCTTAAAGCTCTTTTATCAAAGAAGCTAATGAATAATGCTTAGAAATGAATAAAGTTCCTAGTACAAAAAGGAACAAAAGAAGAAAGTCATCCACCAAGTAATTTCAATAGACTGAAACATTCCAAATATAATTACAAATAGAGATAAAAATAAAAAATGATTAAAGTTATAGAGACTCTAGAGTTATATGTACACTTGGAAATTAGTAACTTGTTCTACTTGTGGCAAATTATTTGAGGAAAATAAAAATTCAGACAGTTAAATGATATATTATTCATTTTATTCTTTTCTGCTTGCTTTTCAAAACTATTTATTGTTTGTTATAGAGTCATATTTAGTAAGCAAAGCAGAATCAAACCAGTCCTGGTAGAAATATTTTGACTAATAATTACTTAAATGCATATATGCTAGAGATGACTGAATGTGTAACAACTGGTCTATATGACATTAAATAAAACTTGGATTTATTATTCTTACCAAATTTGAAAGCACCAGTAAATAAATAGCCAGCGACTGATGACTGTAATCCTAGGTCCTCAGATAACTGAGATATGAGGATTCAGATCCAAATTTACTCTGTGCAGGAAAGTCTCTAAGTCTCTTATCTCCAATTAATCACCCAAATCGTGAAGTATAGCTCAAATAGTAGAGTGCCAGTTATGACCAAAAAGAGCCCAGCGACAGTGCTTAGGCTCTAACTTTATGCCCCAGTACCAACAAGAAACAGACAAAATATACTGTTTTTTTCAAGATTTCATATATAAATCATAGTTATCTATATATTTACTATGTATATTCCCTTTTTGTAAGTATATATGTATATACATCTCTAACTCTATATGCATTTGTCTTTCAAGTTAAGCATTTTAAAATATGAAAGTGTAGGAAAAATGAAAATAAGTTGTGGTTTTTACCTCTATAATGAACTCTGATATTTCCTTTATCATATATATTATTTAACAGTAACCTGGGTAGTTATTGCTAAAATAAAACAAAATAGGCAGTGTTTCTTAGTATATATAGAATTTATTATATGGTACTTTATTTGTGTGGGTGAGTGGTTATGGATTCACTCAGTCTTGAAAAATGCTAAGCATGGGGGCTGGGAATGAGGCTTAGGGGTACAGTGCTTGCCTAGCATGCATGAAGTCTTGAGTTCGATTCCTAAGGACCAAATAAACTGAAAAACCCAGAAGTGGTGCTGTGGCTCAAGTAGTAGAGTGCTAGCCTTGAGAAAAAAGAAGTCAGCGACAGTGTTCAAACCCAGAATTCAAGCTCCAGGACTGGGAACAAAATGCTAAGTATGCATTTTACTTGTGAACTACACCATGGATTTCATACTTAATATTTCCATATAGAATTTTTTACCCATATGCAAGGAAGTGCATAGAGTCCAATGTCCGTGGCTCATGACTTTAACCATAGCTTACTTAGAGGCGTAGAATAACAAGATGATGTTTTAAGGCAGAACAGTTTGTGGGAACCCTCCTTAACCCATCACTGAGTGTAATAACATATATATGTCATGTCAAATATATGGGAGAGTGAAAACAGGGGTGGAAGTGGGGTTACAGTTCTAGTTTAACTTGACAATGAAAAATCCCTGAGATTTGACCTCAATAGAAAAAGCTGGTAATGATACTATGCTCCTATAACCCAAACTACTACAGAGAACCTACAATAGGTGAATTGCAGTTCAGCCACTATCATTAAAATAACCAGTGCCAAAATAGGGCATGGTGACATGGATCAGTTGTAGAGCACCTGTCTAGCCAGCTTGAGACCTTGAGTACAAACCTCAGAAATACTAAAAGAAGGAAAATGAATATAAAGTTTAGTATATACTGTTTTACAATAGACAATGACCCTATTTTTATCCTTAGTCACTGATATCCGTGTTACAGTCAACCATCTCTGCAGGGGAAAAAAAAACACATTGAAAAGTGTATGATATTTGCTGATTTTCAAGGTATATTTCTCCTGAAATTGCTAATTTCAGAGTAGCAAACCTGATCATTCTACCGAGTTTAGAAGAAATATGGACAATTACCCAGCATTCACTGGGTCCTGAACAACATTGGTTTCACCCTTAAAGATACATATTAGGATTATAATTTATTTTCCCACTTTATTCCTAAATGGTCTACAAGATTATATATAATATTCAGGGAAATATTGGAACAATATGTACCATAAATAATAGGAGATTCCAATCTAGGAAATTTTGATTCTTTCATTTCCTAATCTCACTTACATTACACAAAATGATTTTATATAGAATGTGTTGGACTGTTTTTGTTTTTGTTTTCCCCAGAGTAAAGTAAAAAAACAAAAAAAACAAAAAAACAATGCAAGTTAGTGCTCTCAATAAAAGGTTACCAGTTACTGGCTATCTTTCATTTAGTTGTGGTTTTTTTTTTTGTTTTTTTTTGCATTTATTCCCATGGAGGATGAGCTACAGCTGTATGATGATTCTTCTTGGCATCAACTATAAGCTTTAGATGTGGAAACACAATCTTCTAGAATTAAGTTAAATGTCACTTTCTTGTGTACTCATTCCTTCTGGGGTAGATATTATTTCCAGTGGTAATGGCAAAAAATAATCTAAAGAACCAATTTAATGAGAACTAGGCGCCCAATGCCATGATTTTCTTTTGGCATCAAATTCCAGAGCTTAAGCTAGTCAGAAGTATGGCACCGATCAAATAGGGCGATGCACATTTGGCAGGCTTATTCTGCAATGTGTTCATGGGCAGGTTCAAGGAATTACACATTACCATCTCTGTCTCTTTACCTCTAATCACAAATCAGAGCAAAAGGAAGATTTACAACCAATACTGGAAACCAAGTGAATGCTGCCTTTACCAGAATACATATGCAAAGGAAAAAAATTACATTCAAAAGAGAAATGAAAATACTAATTTGAGAGATGGATTGACAGGTTATGGATAACTCAGAACTATGCTCAAGAGCATATATCAGAAGCTCGCTCGCGCTCTTTCAAAAACACGCGCATGCGCGTGCTCATACACATACACAGATAATATCTACTCTTGCTAATGATTTTGCAATGTTTTAGAAATTACTCTATTTGCAAAACAAAAGCAAATAAATAAACAAAAAAAAAACAGTTAGCCTGCTTCAGGTTTATCAGTGCTAGTAGTAAACATTTTACCCATCAGTGAGATAAACAAGATCATAATCATTGTAATGACAATAATCCAAGTATGCTAATTATTACCAGGGCCCTCTGAATAGTCATTTATAAATGGCCAAACAGAAATTCCTGGTAAGTAGGGTTTTTCTATTAGGGAGCCCAAATATTTAATATTCAGAGAAACATATGTGTCTTTGAAACATAGGATGGTATTATCTCTGGACCAAGAGTTTTTGCTACAGTCTTTGTTGAAGATGATCTGGAACAAAATTAAACCATTACATCTGGCTCCATTATTTACAGACTTGAAACTCACAAGGAGAGCTCCCTGCAAACTCATAAAAGCAAAGAGAAATGGAGAAGGCACACATTTATAATCTACTTTGTAGTGTAGAATGCAGTATTTCTAACCCAAAAAGAAAGTCTTAAATTATTTTCTTTAATGTCCCAGTAATTGAATGATGTCTTATAAGTTACTCAATTTTAAAATGAACATGCCAGCAATTAAATATGTCTCTGAGTCTTTCTCCTCTTGCACACACACACATTCATGAAGATGAAAAGGATTATATATTAGTGTTATAAATTGATATTGTCTTGTGGAAAAATGTTTAGAAAACGAGGCCTGCAAATTCTCTAAATCCTAAATAAACTGGGGATTTCTACCTTTGAAGATATCAGAATTATAATTCACAATCCTTGATTGCTTCATTTTCAAAAGATAGACTTGAGATTCTACTTTATGATAATCATCAAAAATTCAGAAATTGAAATGAGTTAAAGAATACCCAGAAAAACCTCTTGTTTATACTAAAATGAAAATCTTGAATATGTAAGAAAAATGATGGAATAAATTTAGAATTTTACTGTCTCTATTTGAAATACACAATTAGACTTTATTTACTTGAACAATAAAAGGAAGGATTTTTTTTTCTTTTCTGAAGATCGGTCAACAAAAGGCTTGTGTGTCAAATGACAGGGATAAAGTTTTTTAAGGTAAGTGAAAATCGGAAGTCCTTAGAAGATTTGTTAAGGCAAAGCAGGAAATTAAGCACAGCAGATGAAATTTAATTGCATTTTTATTAATAAATGCTACCTTTCATAGAACTGATAAAGTAAACAGCAATAGTCCGTCCCTAAATATCATTTTTAAATCATGAAAGGAGTTCACAAATGTAAGACAATTGTCTAATAAAAATGGAGACATTTATAAACCAGGACTTTTAATTCTGGAGTGAGAAGTGTTAATGTCCCACCTCATTTATTTACATCTTTGAATTTTCAATAAATGTCTTATTCATCTATTTTCTTTGTCCAAATCATTTAGACTATGGTGATTGTGGGGATTTGCCTCTTTACCCAGTTTTCAATCTCTGCCTCATTTAAAAAATAAGACATTTGACAAAAACAAAAATGTCCTTTTTCTAAAAATTATTCTGCCACTGTAAGCTTTGTCTGTCCTCAAGTTTATTTGCTGTAAGTACATTCATTTTTCCATTGTTGAATTATAGAGAAGAAAAGAGGATATATTTTGGCAGAATTAAGTTCATTTTTGGAAAGATCCCATTTTTATTGTACTATTATTATTAAATGCTTCTTTCACATATAACTTTGCTAATATTTTGGGGTGGGGATAGAAGACAAAATCTTAGGAAAGGGGCTTTCAATGACCTGTTTTTGTCAACTGGATCTTTGAATATGTTTGAAGGTCTCCTGGTACACAGCTGAGAATGACTAAATAGGCTTTTTTCTTTTTTTAAAGCAAATGTTGCACAGATGCTCAAAGCTGACTTCTTGGGTTCCAACTTATTAAATAGTCTTTTCTGCAGACCTACAGATAGTTATTCATGCAGATTTTCTATCGTGGGTCCTACATAGATACTGCCTATTCTGAGTTAATGAGAAAAGTCCTAATTAAGCTAGCCATATGTTCAATTGCATTTATAAATGGAAAAATATCCCTCCCCCCCCTTTTTTTTGTTTGTGCTGCTGATACTACCACTGTTGTCGTCTCCTGCTGCTCTGGGTGTCACTGAAGCTGTTCAGTTTCAACAGTCTCTTCTGTACTCCAGCACATTCATTCCAGGCTGCACTGGGTTTCCTGAGAAATTCTTGGCACGCACAGCCCAATGCCTGCAATGCTTGCTTATGAAAATATCTTTCCAGAGATCTATGTCGGTATTGAATGAAGCTATATCTTCAATTTTGCCCTGGGGATATAGATCTAGCCATGCTGCCAAAACATATTCTCTCTTTTCAAGCATTTAATCTCTTCTGGAGCACATGGTTAGCCCAAGTTAAGATTGCCCTTGTTCTTTTTCTCATGCTATTTAGGTGGGTGGTTTTTTTTTTTTTTTTTTGGTTGTTCTTTGTTTTTGTTTTACATATTTTTTTCTTTTGGCCTCTTTTTCTAAGCAGGTGCAAAACATTTGTTTGAACCTCTATCTACACTGAAGTCAGGTAAATGAGCTAAGAGGAAAGCTAACATTCCCTAACATCAAAAACATTCAGAAAAAAATGCTTTCCCTTTTCAATGACTTAAGTTTAAATATGAGAGATTTCTAAATACTTGAGGATATCAGAACAACATTTACTGTTATAATAATATTCATTTGTTTATTCTACAAGGTTTATGAGTAGAAAAAGGTTGTTGTTGGATATTTACGTCTATATTTTATGTGAAAAATGTACAATCATCAATATTTGGAAGGATGGTACAATGAAGTGTTTTTAATATATAATGCAATTTAATTAATACATTTTAAATGCATGTATTAAAATCAACATATGCATATATATGAAGCATATGCATATGTTTGTTTTTGACATAGCTATTTGTTCTGTGACATAATGCTAAATGTTAACGTATCTGATTAATTGTATTCTTTATCTCAACTGTAAAAGATAAAAGCTTATAGAAATATAGCATGATGAATTTAGTCTCAATAATGATGGGATGGGTCAAATACAATATTTGAATAGTTACTCTGTGCTGGATCTGGACAGATGAATTTATATACATGTACTAACTTTTCCTCTGCTAAATATCAAATCTGAGATTTGCCTGTAATAGGTATGTACCACTTAGACTTCTCAATTTTATTGACTAGGCAAGGTGTTAAAGGCTTACATGACACAATTCAATGTCCTCCAGTAGGTGAGCTAAAAACCTATTCTTAACTTTCTACTCTTTCCAAATAATAATTACTTTACTACAAACACACTCATATATCCACAGACATACATCCACAAACACGCATGTACACACAATAGTTTGTTGTTTTCTGGTATTTGGATCTTTTCTACTCACAGAAACCAATTCAGTGAATAAATCTTATATTTTCTTGGTGTTGATTTTTGTTTCCTCTCATTTTGATTGCTACACATTTTCAAAAATGTACTCCTAGAAATACATCAAATATACTAATCAACACAATTACTTTTATGTCGTTATTTTTTTGCAAAGTTATCCATGTAAATGGTCAGGATACATGTGATATGACTCTAAGCTCTTTTGCCACAGAGATGATGGGTGACAGATAATCATGTTTATGCCTAACCCTCACACTATGGCTATCCAGTTATTAAGCAGGGTAAGGGTACTAGTGCTTTCTCTTTTCTCTTTTCTGTGAGATAAAGGAGTCACAGACCAGTAACTCTGTATTGTTAATCATGTATGAACATGGAGTGGGAGATAGTCAGGATGTTCAAAATAAAGTTCCTGAAGTGAGAAAAAAAATAAGTTATTTTGATCTGGACAGAATTTTGTATCTAACTGCTTAATAGTTTACTGACATTATTTTAGCCAAACATCATTCATTTGAAATATTGGATAATACATTTTGAAATTATTACAGCATTTGGTTTTGTGTTCACAAACAATATTAAGTCATCAGTAATATTATTTTCTATATTTATGTTTAGATAACTCTTGTCAGAAATATTTTGAAATGGTTATACACCAGTGTTGTGCCCATATTTCCTAGCTACTCACAAGGCTGAGATATAAGAATCTTAGTGTGTAGCAAGCCCAGAAAGAGAGACCTATGAGACTGCTTAGTTGGAAAACTACCCAGCAAAAAGCCAAAAGAAAGTAGATTTGTAGCTTAAGTAGTAGAATACCACATAATGAAATATGAGTGTAAAAGGTGAGCAAGGAAACAAAGCCTAGAGTTCACACTCCAGTAATAGTAACAGTTTTTTTCCACCTAACACTTCTATTTGTCCCAAATCATTGTGGTATTTCATCACTAAGTCTACCAGTATTTTTAAATTTTTCATGACAAGTGTTCACTGGGGACAATAAGAGTATCTGAAAAAAAAAAGAAAATCGGAGTGAAATATATTGAAAGACTTCTAAACTAGGAAAATATTAGATGCTGCATCTATTGATTACTCCTTAGAAAGAGGATTTTTTTCTTTTACTTCTACAGATAAAGTCATAAATCTTTAATATACTAGAGTAATTATACAACGTTTTAACAATTTATGATATACCCTTGCTCCATATTCCATTTTGAGGAAGGATTGCTATTTGAACATAATAAAGAAGAACCAATGATTGATACAAACCATATTCTCCTTCTGATATTCCTGAGCATGTGCTTAAGTGGATCATTCACCAATATTTCTGCATAAGATTATTCTTTTCCTTATTTTATTATGGACATCTACCTCCTAGGATTGTTTTAATTTCCTCCCAAAGATAAACATTAAAGATGACTTAATACATATAAAACAAAACACCAGGGGTTCTCTCAATGTAGAGTGGACTTTTTTCTTCAAAATACATGTAATCTTATCCAAAGTCAAAATTATTTTAATGTGCAATCATACTAGTTCATCTATGAATTCTGTGCGTAGACTCAGTTAATAAAGGACAAGTGATATAAAAAAATTTTAATAAATGTAACCTTTATATGAAATGATATAATTAACTGTACATTTAATTAAAATAATATTGCTTGATTAATTAATTGTTGATTAAAGTAATGTTACTTGAATATTATCAAGTAATTTTCCATAAGTTGCCATCTAATATTGGCAGTGACTCCATATAGTAACCTCTTATCACTCTGAAAGCAAGTAACCGTTTAATTGCCCAGTGTTATCATTGGAGATTGAGAGGATACTTAGAGCAAATAATTGGCTGTTAAGGAACTACCTAAGCTTTGAATTGCAGTAAAATACCTAAGTTTTGTGAATAGATATTCAAATTATATACAGTTGTTCAAGTTAATATGACATGCAATAACTTCATAGTCTACAAGAATGATTATGTGGTTCAGTTCTAGGCCTTACATACAGATTATTTCAAAATGTGTAAATGGAGTTGAAGGTGTTCAATATAGTTTATTTACATATTAATGTTGCCTGCATATACATTGAAATCCAGGCCTATATAACGTTTTTAAACTATCCATTTTAATATTATTTATTTGCTTATTTGTTTGTTTTTAGAGCTGGGAGATACCACAGGCTACTTGCTAAGGATGACATCCACTTATCTATAGCACCAGCACAATGTTGTATTTCTGAAGTGACTCTAGCACATGTAATAAGCAAAAGAATTTCTGGGAAAGTAATTTTAACTGATTTTAAGAATAATAGTGTTTTTACATAAGTAACTGAGGGCATTCTTTTCCTTTTGAGTAAATAGATGATTAGAGCCAAGGTTAAAGGGTTTATATGAAAACATTATTTTATTTTGTAGCACATTAAAAATGGCAATGCCTGAAATTTCACATAAATATTACATTTTCATATAAATCTTGAGTGCTGAAAAATATATGTGTTCCTAAATTTTAGTTTTAAACCAACCTAAGCTTTATTTTTGTTATTCTCCAAAACTTAGAGAAACCTTTAAATGCCTTAAATGTAGAAACATCTATTTTGGCCTAACAATGACACACACAGTTTGCAAAATAGCCATATTTTTTTTTTGTCAATGTATTGTCTCAATGTAATTACTTTGAATTTCAAAGGTGTGAAAAATTTTAACAAGTACAATCTAATCAAGTTTCAAAATGCTTAGTTAGAGTTGACCTTTAAACATGTATTCTAATCAATAATGAAATTTAAACTGCACTCTGTAATAGTATTGTGCGTGACATTATAGACTAATAAGGGAAAGTGCACTTGAACAAATAAGCTTTCAGACAATGTAATATTTCCTTCAGATAGTTTTGGTAATTCAGAAAAGAATAATAAATCTATATGTAAATGACACTTATCATAAGCTTGTAAAATTGTTGATCCCCAGGATTGAGTTTGGCTTAGGAAAGTATCTAAAATGTATAGATCATTTTAGTAAATAGAAATTTGAAAGTGCAAATGGAAACCCAATTCAAAATATTGGCTGTCAAAGTGATAATTCGACTTTTTCCATAGGGAATAATTAGCACAGGTTTAGGCAAGTCACAGCAGAGGATCACAAGAGCCCAATAGCTATACCCTTTTGAACACAAAAGATGATGCTAAGTGAAATGAACTCCATGTTATGGAAACAACTGTTATATCACTGTAATTTTATTTTAGATATGAGCATAGACTTTATTGCTTGAGTTCACTTGCAGAATAATATTTGAAACATGGCATTTCTTTATTATGATTGTAAATCCTCATTTTCAAAAGACTATAAAGTTACTATCAAGACATATTTTGCCAAACTGGTTCCTCAACTGAAAACCCATTTTTATTATTGATGATGGAAATCTTTCCAATGTTTAATTTTTAAAATTATCTTTAACAATTTGTACAAAAGAGTTGCAGGTGACATTTAACACAGCAGTTCATGAATGCAATACACCTTGATCAATGCCATCTCTTTCAAAATTTTTAACAATCCTTTTCCTACCTACTTCTTCATCTATCCTTTATTTTGTAGAACATACATTGAATTTTTGACTGCATTCTCTCTCTTCTCCTTTACATTTCTGTAATCTTTCTTCCCTAAAACTTATAATAGCTATGCTAAAGGGATGTATATAGCATATATATGTATATAATGGAGAATGTAAATTATATCTAAAACACACATACACAGAGCAACTGAAATAATAGACTGTTACATTTACCTAAGGTAATGAGTACATTTCTTTTTGAACAGTGTTATCACTCTTCATCATTTCCTCTGGTGTTTCCTTCTCCTCCGACCCTCTTGACGGCCCCTATCCCGCACTCTCTTTTCTCCCTAGTTGTAAAGTTCATTTCCAACATAATGCTTAGTGAGTTTCACTGTTGCATTGTTTTTCCCCACAGTTTCTGTGATTTCTTTCCACTCCTCAAATCAGATAAACAAGACATAGGGTCCAAAATAAAAAAAACAAAAAACAGTGACCAAAGGAAATAAATCAGAGGTGAAAAACAAACCCAAAAGACAAAATAACTGCAAACAGTATGCACATATATATATATCATATATATACATATATGTGTATGCATCTATATATACATATATCCATGTATATATCCCTGTATATATTCATACATATATGAAAAACAAAGCAACAGAAATAAAAACTATTGTTTCCAATCAGCATCATTTTATATGATTTTTAAAAAATATACATAGCAGAACTTAAGAAAACTTAAATGATTTAGCCACAAAAAACAAAGATTGGAATGTATGTCTTTTGGGAGAAATTCTATTCACTCTGATTTCAGTTCCTCCCTCTACATAAAATGGATTTTTTTTGTCAATCTTTAACATTTCCATTAAAGTATTATATTAAACTCATGGACAACTTGAAGTCCTATCCTGAAATGATGTTCTTACCCTTTGGTCTCTATTGTTAGGCCCTGCCACTCAAAAAAAATTACTATGAATTTAGTTCATTGGCAAATTGCATATTATTTACTTCCTATATAAAAGAATCTTGTCATTGCCTTTTAAAAAGACAGATAACCTATCATTACTGCACAGTGCCAACAATGATGGCTATAACCTTTGCTCTCTTTGACAACTATAATTTTGAATCATGATGTTACTCTCTATTGTTTAATTTGAGGCTTTCCATACTAAATAGACAACTGAGTATACATCGAGACCTACATGCTATGAGCAACTTGGTCATTCCTATCTACAATTGGAAAGCCTCTATGTGTGTGAATTAAACACCAACAATGTGTAAACATTCCTAAACTCTGTAAAGTTTGTGCTTATTTGTAAGAAAAAGGCACACTGATCCCCAAAGTCAACTATATCACAGCTAAATTGTATATTTCATTCCTTGCAATACATGTATGTACATGATTATGAAAGATAATTTACATCAGTAGAAAATCCCTGTAGAATAAATGCTCCTGAACCCTACAAAATATGTAATATATAACTTAGAATGTACAGCACATCTTTATACTAGCTTTCTTAAATTATTCCAACATTATATCTACTGATCCCCATATGTATAAGCTGTTAATATTATTCTTTCCAATATTCTTATGCTGTAATGCCACCATATATTATGCATTACTATTAAATACCATGGTGTTTATACACTTTAGACTATTGTTGCAATTTTGATGGGTACTTTGATGAGATATTTGTTTAATAATGCACATTATTAACAATATATATTTGATACCCTTAGATTATGTTCAATTAAGCAATTGAACTACTTCTCATGAACTAACAGTTGCCGGTTATGGAAAAGTAATAAATAAATAAATAGATAAATAAATAAATATATATGAATGGCAATCTAAGTAGATTTTCACATCCTCTAACACATTATGTATATATGTGAGCATAATCTTTAAAATATTACTTATATTACTCAATCGTAATTATCAATATTAATGCTTACAGAACAGTGACTATTTTTTCTTATTTATTTTATCATGCCTTATTTTTTAGGCAACTCTTGTAATCTCAGAACTTTAGGAAAATTTGGTAGATATTATAATTTATACTATCACTTATGTGAAGCTTGGAACTTATGGTGTGGTCAGTACTGATCTAAAACTTTGAGTCTAAATTACCTAGAATGTGTTTATATGTGACAAACCTAAAATAGTTGCATTACATACAGATTTTTTAAAGTTTTTTATTTATTTTTTTTTTGCCAGTCCTAGAGCTTAGACTCAGGGACTAAGCACTGTCCCTGGCTTCTTTTTGCTCAAGGCTAGCATTCTGTCACTTTAGCCATTGCGCTGCTTCTGGCCGTTTTCTATATATGTGGTGCTGGGGCATCGAACCAAGGACTTTATGTATACTAGGCAAGCAGTCTTGCCTCTAGCCCATATTCCCAGCCCCTTTAAAGGTTTTTAAGTATATGATTCCACATTAACTTCTCTGTTACTTTCAGTGTCCAGAATCTAGCATGGTTGGAAAAAAAGATGATCTATTCACATTGTTAAAAATGTATGTATTTCTCATTAGTATTTTATAATAATTAGTAAGGATGTTATAATTATGAGGCTTAATTTCCTATGAGATGAGAAATTATATCTGCATATTTCACACTTATGTTTTAGAATATTTCTCTAATTTATCACTTCAATAAGCTGTTGTACCCTGTTTCTAATTCATTTTCTGCATTACCTATGAGCATTAATCAGATGGTAGACTTGCCTTCTGTATTCTAATATTTCATGAACTAGTAATATATATGTGACTCCTTGAATAGGCCCTACAACTTGGACCATAACTTTACATAGAAGTTTTATAAACACACACTAAGTCTTGACCTGTCTGTGCTTATCTGTTAAGTAGAGGAAATAATCATTCCAGTCTTACAATGATATGTCCAACACTGAAAACTTAATGCTCCTTAAGCAAATGGAAGAGGATATGTATAATAAAGTATGGGGTACACATATATGGCCAGTATAATATTATCCTGGTGAATTGTTCTCTTTAGTAATACATAGTTTCCATCTTTATCCTTCCTATTTTTTGCTGCATGTTTGATGTGCAAATAGAGTGAAATTTATCATGCTTGTTTTCAACTTCTACTTGCATGATTCTTAAAAGATGGAAAAACTGTAAAAATAATATTTAGGAGCAATAAATAAATACTAAATTACAATGAGATTATTCCCATTGAATAAAAAAGGACAAACCTAAAAAATAACCTTGATTCATTGGAAATCTGAAAGATGTCTAGTATACATCTCATCTTACCTGTCCTGTTTTCATGCCAAGGTTCTCAGTTACGTAACCTTCACATTTTTTTATCTTTAAATATATGGAGTTATCATGACACTTAGATTTTGTTGAAAATTGTGAATGATTTAGAGTATCAACTTAATTTTATTTTATTAAATGTTTTATAATCTTTAAAGAGTTGTGCAAAAGAGGTACCATTTAACATAGCAGTTTTTGAATATAATGCATCTTGAAGAGTGTCAGTGCCTTCAATATTCTTACCCCACTACCCTCCCAACTCATCTTAATTTTGTGATATATGTAATGAATATATTTTATTTTGGATATATTCAGACATCATTTACAACCACATATTTTTATGACAAAAAGCTGGATATTTACTTAAAAGTATATGAGGAAACACATGTACATGGGTAAACATAGTCAAAAACTCATGTTATCCATATATAAATATACCCAAAATTAAACAACAGGTTAAAAGTCATTGAATAAATTCAGCTTTTTTCTTATTTATTGTTAAAGTGATGTAGAGAGAGGTTACAGTTTCATATGTTAGGCCTTGGGTACATTTCTTGTACTGTTACCTCCTCCCTCATTCCCCCCTTCCTTCCCCCTTTCTCTCTCCCCCCATGAGTTGTTCAGGTGGTTTGCACCAAATGGTTTTGCAAGTCTTGCTTTTGTAGTCGTTTGTCTTTTTATCCTTTATCTCTCGATTTTGATATTCCCTTTCACTTCCCTAGTTCTAATACCAGTATATACAGTTTCCAATGTACTCAGATAAGATACAGTGATAGTGCCTGTGGTTGTACATGCACTATCACTGCAAATTCAGCTTTCTAAAACTTACTTAAATGGGTTTTCTCAAGCAGAAATGGAAATGAGAATGTAATTTATGATGGTTTGGAATTTATATCAAAAATTTTGGATGAAGTCAACTTTTCAAATTATTCTCTTTCAAATAATTATTGTGAAATGTGCAAATAGAAGGAGTCCAGCAGGAAAAAAAAAAATCAATGTGCGTGGAGAGTTGAGATATAACCAAATTTTCCACCTTGCTAAGTAGTGATCCTATAAAGTAGAAAATATAAAGCATAAAAGTATGGAAATTTGTTTCTTAAAAAGCTATAAAATAGGGCTGGGAATATGGGCTAGTGGCAAGAGTGCTTGCATTGTATACATGAAGCCCTGGGTTCAATTCCCCAGCACCACATATATAGAAAATGACCAGAAGTGATGCTGTGGCTCAAGTGGCAGAGTGCTAGCCTTAGCAAAAGAGAAGCCAGGGACAGTGCTCAGGCTCCGAGTCCAAGGACCTGGACTGGCAAAAAAAAAAAAAAAAGAAGAAGAAGAAAAAGCTATAAAATATTCTTACAAGATACATATTTGCTTCTATTTATCAGTATAAAACAGTCACCTTTCTGTTTTCTGTCTTATTAGAATGTAGTTTCTGAGCACATTTATAAACTACTCTTATAGAAGGTTATTTTTGAATGACCTAATTTTCATATTGATCTAAGGACAGAAAATTATTTAATTTTCTTTTTAACTTCTTTAACACTCAGTTAAAAGTTTACAACTAATTGAACTTAGCAGCATCAGCCTTTTATCTTTTTATTGTTACAATTTTTATTAAAGTCATACTTATAAAAAATAAATCCTAGACTATATTTATTCTATTATTAGCATTCATTTGACTTTTTTTTAATGAGAGACAACAATAACTTGACTTGTTAGGAAGTTAATTAAAATGTTCTCAGGTATAATTTTAGGAAACACTTGACTATATTACTGAGCAGCAAGAGAACTATTTTTCTACAGTTGTGATACTTTGCTTAGACACATGTAATGCTTGGGTTAGAAATGGAGTGCATAAGTACGTGTGTGTGTGTGTGTGTGTGTGTGTATGTGCAATACATTTTGCTAAGAGTAAATGTGCAGACCCAAATATAAAGCAAATATATTTTGAAAGTTTAATTTCCTTAAAATATTATCTCTGAGATACATTTTACCTTGAATCTGCTTTGTATATTGGGTTATACGTCAAGGCTATAAAATAGGGACTTCATAAGTCTACATTTGGCTACACATTTCTGGCTCCACTTTATTTTGCCTTTTAGGGATAGTCAGAATTATCCCCCTTTTCCTCCTCATCTGGGAAGCAGGTAGACCAGATTTTATATGGCAGATGACTGCCCTCCCAGGAAGAGTGTGGATTGGAGGCGATTACCTACCTGTAACATCTAAGAGAATTTTTTCTTATTTATTATAAATTTTATGTGTAGATCCTTATTCTCCTGACCCATGTTCTATATTTGGTGGAAAGGAAGATTTCAAGACCCTTACATAGCATCACCGGTTACCCTTTCTTTGCACAAAAACTTTTGAATATTTTCATCTGTGCTACCGACTTTCTCCTTGTCTAAATGCATACATATCAGACTGTGAAGCTTATATTATTAAACCATACAGAATAAACTTGACATATTCTCATTTTTCAGTCCAAAATTTGTATTTCATAATGTAAATATGAATATAACAAACTTTTAATTTAATGTGCTATGAAATGTGTTAGGCCAACACTAACTTGGGCAGGCTATACTTCTGTGATTCTGTATTTTACTATTCTCACAACACAATTGTCCTTTGGTATATTTTTAATCCATTTTGCTATTCTAAAGATCTGATTATCTCAGTATAATTGAAAAATCCAGGACAGAGCGGAGGTCAAGGGAAAGAGGGACATATAAAACAAGAGTAGAAGGGTAGGATTAATCATAATAATATTCAGTGTACATATGTGAAAAATGAGGGGACAGTAACGTTGGTAGAGATGATGTGTTGAATTGAAATACTCTTGTATAAATATTTAAAGACAATTTTAAAAACCCTAACAGAGGGCTGCGAATATGGCCTAGTGGCAACAGAGCCTGCCTTGTATACATGAAGCCCTGGGTTCAATTCCCCAGTACCACATATATGGAAAATAGCCAGAAGTGGCGCTGTGTCTCAAGTGGCAGAGTACTAGCCTTGAGCAAAAGGAAGCCAGGGACAGTGCTCAGGCCCTGAGTCCAAGGCCCAGGACTGGCAAAAAAAAACAAACAAACAAACAAAAAAACAAAACAAAACAAAACCTAACAGGGATAAGATAAAAAGTAACTGGAGGGGCTGGGGATATAGCCTAGTGGCAAGAGTGCCTGCCTCGGATACACGAGGCCCTAGGTTCGATTCCCCAGCACCACATATACAGAAAACGGCCAGAAGCGGCGCTGTGGCGCAAGTGGCAGAGTGCTAGCCTTGAGCGGGAAGAAGCCAGGGACAGTGCTCAGGCCCTGAGTCCAAGGCCCAGGACTGGCCAAAAAAAAAAAAAAAAAAAAGTAACTGGAAAAATAGTAAAAACAATATGTTTATTTGATAAACACCAAACAAAAGAAATTTTCCTCTTCAATGTTGGTGTATTTACATATATATGTATATATATGTGTGTACGTATATATACACAAATATATTGTTAAATATACATATTTAAATAAAGAAAAATATGTGTGTATACACACAAATAAATAGCATATATCTACATTTATCAATCTATAAATCTTAAATGTATTCTACAATTTAGTTAAATAGAAGGCAAGATATATTTTTTTCTTAGTAAAGTGGTGTCTTATTTTTGTTTTTTTAATTAATCATGGGGCTTGAGCTCAGGTCCTAGGCAATGTTCCTGAGCTCTTCTGCTCAAGGCTAGATTTCTCCTACTGTTACCCATAGTTCTAGTTCAAATTTTCTGATGGTTACTTGGACAAAAAACATCTTATAGGCACTCCTTCGCAGGCTGGCTTTGAGCCATGAACCTAAGATCTCATCGTGCTGAGTACGTAGGATTACATATGTGAGCTACCAGCACTTGATTATACATGATTCTTGATTATACATGAAGAACACAGTTCTTTTCAATTTTGTTTAGTTTATAGAGAATAAAGTTCAAGGAAGCGTGTCTGCCACTTTCGTTTTCTATGTCAACCCAGCTGAATTTCCTGTGCTCTATTAGTGTCCATAGTTAGTGGTAAGCGTAAATGTGTTCCTTTATGAGTCCATTAACCTTTACAATTGATAGTACTTCCAAAGGTGAAATATAAGGAGATCTCCAGGCACAGATGTGTTATAAAGATGTGGCAATAAATCTCCACAAATATATGATTATTGTCATCCCAATATATAAGACCTAACTCTAAATTCCTAGGACTCATATTGTGGTGCAGGGATGCAGATGACCACAAGTAAACAAATAATCCATGTGCTGTGGGAAATGTAAAGATGTAATTTGAATTTCTGCATCTGAAAGAGTATCTTTACAGGAATTTGATTCTCAGAAGGGTGGTCAGTGAAAGATCTCAAGGTAAGGTCTTCTTTAGTAAACATTTCAAAAAGAAAGTCAGCTTTATGAGGCTGGCAGGGGTGTCTGTGTTACATGTGGAGAGCTACATATTACAAGCTACCTGTTTTACCCAGAACAATTAAAGTGATGCTTTATCGAGCCTCCCCCTCCACATCATGAAGGTCAACATGTCATGAATTATTTTTAAAATGTCTTTTTAGTGCTACGCCCTTTGACATGGCAAACTTGGTGGGCCAGTGCAGATCCTGATAGGCTGTATTCCAATTCTTAACTTTGTCATTGTTCTCCCCACTAGGGACAGAGAATGGCAGTAGCTGCTAATAGTGGCCAGTAAAGGAAATATTATTATGAAGTATCAGAAAGAATTTCCAGTTAAATACTATATGAGGACTGTATTTATATAGCATACATTTGAAAATATACCTACCAATAACATTAACATAGCAACTGTAAAATGTCAAACTCTCAAACTTTTATTCACTCTTGGATGTAGTTTTTGGAGACTGCCCCACATATGTGCATTGAAGCTATCTTTGCTGCATGGAGATTAAACTTGTAAAATCCAGTACATTGCCGTGATTAAAGTGATGTAGAGGAAAAAGATCCTGCTTTGAAATTCAAAGACTGCTAATATGCAAAATGACAAAAAGGACAAGAAATAAGTAAGATAGATGAATAGACAGCAGTTAACTAAGAAAACATAGTGGAGCCTGAAAGTAAACAATAACTAAAGGAATTCACACAACAAATAAATAAGTTAAGGCTTTAGTCTGATCTGGGCTAAATGGTTAAATGTTAGCAAAAGGGACCAGGAAAGGTGTTGGCAGTAGGGATCTACTTCTACAAATAATCATAATAGTGATAAAGAATAAAAGAATGAGGGTTTATTTCAAAAGTAATTACATGCTTCTAACTAGGCAAGGCCCATTATATTCTTTATATGTTTGTTAAAGGTAAATGTATACAGTGTCCTTGAAATCTTGCCAATTATACCTTAATTGATAGAACCAGAACAAACAAACAAAAATCTCAGTTAAGAAAGGATATATGTGAAATTCATTATGTGTTCTGCCCATTAAATATGTCAGCCAGGAACTTTGCATGAAGTGTATACTCCTTTTTCTTTGAATTTCAATAAAGAGAGAGAGAGAGAGAGAGAGAGAGAGAAAGAGAGAGAGAGAGAGAGAGAGAGAGAGCCGAATGAGCTGTGTTTTGGATAGCATTATTTCTTCACATACCATTGCCCTAAGAAGGAATTCCTAATGAAAAGTCTGAGAGAACGACAAGTATAACTCAGAACTTCCAAGTCCCTTTTGAGATCCAGTCTCAGAAGCAGCAGCTTGCATTCTCCTTATTTTATTTTATTTTATTTTATTGTAAAGGCGATGCACAGAGGGGCTACAGTTCCATAAGTCGACTTAGTCACATACCCTGTCCTCTTGCCTAAGTTTGGCATAGACACAGGAAAGCTCAAGTTTAATGTACACACATCTTTTAAAAAGAAAACTGTTCTTCCCTCCATTGTCTAACTTCTATAACTCTCCCTCAACTGTTGTGACATCAGACGGGAAAGGGAAGCAGCTCTGTTGAAGTTTCACCATGTTCCTTCACCTTTCCTCATTCGTTATCTAGTGTGGAATGCACCAAGAGCTTTCATGGGTCCACAGAGGACTTATGTACCAATAACAGTAGCTGTAAGGTTCTTCCTCAAAGAAGAAAATGTACACTTAGGCTCAATCATCTTTTCATACCAAGCAGGCAGCTCAATTTTAAATCCCTGTCTGACCCAGATGATGAATATGAACCAAATCAGATGCAGCAGAGTAAAGACCTTGGAAAGAAAAATAAAAAATAAAAATAAAAAGCTAGCATTATCTCTTCTGCGACTTTTGTGCTAATGCTGTGATGGGTGGTGGCTCTCTACATCTAGTATTAATCAAATTTCTTGTCCATTTCTTTTTTTTCTTTTCTTTTCTTTCTTTTTTTTTTTTGGCCAGTCCTGGGCCTTGGACTCAGGGCCTGAGCACTGTCCCTGGCTTCCTTTTGCTCAAGGCTAGCACTCTGCCACTTGAGCCACAGCGCCACTTCTGGCTGTTTTCTGTATATGTGGTGCTGGGGAATCGAACCCAGAGCCTCATGTATACGAGGCAAGCTCTCTTGCCACTAGGCCATATCCCCAGCCCCTCTTGTCCATTTCTAATGTAGTGACCCAGGGGCTCTGCACAGACCTTAGGATGTGAGAATGGGGGAAGTGTATTCTCAAAGGCACAGTGGGGATCACTGTTCCCTGCAGAGAGATGCGTCAACTAGTTTGGGGGGTGTGACAAGAAATTTCCTTAAGGATGACTTTGTGAAGAATGAAATCTAATTCATACAATAGAAATCCGGGTTTCCCTGAAATAAAAAAGTGCTGAGAAAAGGCAAGACGTGAACAAGGAACAAAGAGAGATCTCTAACAGCTGGGTTCAGACAAATACAGACATGGCATGAGGTGAAGGGAGGCTCCGGAGGTCATCAATTTGGGGACTGACTAATCATTTTGAAGATGACAAGTATAGCTCCTGGTGAGAGCTGCAAATATGTCTTCATATCAGTCTTTATTTGGAAGGTAGAAAGGTTAATAGATAAATCATTGTAAATACATTTTGAAGGACGGATATAATTTCTAAAAGTACAAATGCCCTTTCCATCTGGGCTTTCAGTGTTCTCTAATTTTAAATAAGCTTCTTTGTCTAGATTGATAGCATATCCTCATCTATAAAATGCTGATCTATGACAGAGACTTCTAATCTTTAAATAATGAATGTTAGTGACCCGTGAATCTAATTTCCAAGGTGCTACAGCATGGCAACACAGTAGAGTATTATGATCTTGCTTAAAATATTCAGTACCGTGATGCTTTTAAAATGTTCTTAGGAAATAGGTTGATTATGTACAAGAATTCACTCTGTGAGTCCAAGAATTTAAATGATTTCTTGGATGGATAACTCCAGCTTGAATTGTTTCAGAAAAGAAAGGACAGAAGAAAGTGGTGAAAGCATTTTATTTCCCAACTTTTACAGGCAGCTGTCATTGCTGCCTATATTTCTCAGATAAAAGAAAACATATATTTGAAATAAATTTTGCTGTGTTAAAAATTCCAAGTTGATTTGGAATCTTCTTGGAGCCTTTCCAACACTCTAAATAGCCAATGAAACTGAAAGAGTCAATAGTTGTTATTGTCATCTATACATCCAGTAAGAAGGAAGCTGCAGGGAAACAGGACTTCATCATGGAAATATTTGAATTATATTTTCCTTTGGGACAAGTATTTTACCAATTGAATGAGACAAAAAGGCAGACTCTGCTGTTTTATGTGCATTCATATGTAATTTGTCCTGCCTTGTGAGAATCTTTCAAATCAAAGCAGGTCTTTATTTCAAACAAGATTGTGTAGTTTGGTTTTATGAATGTATTGATAAATTTGGAGCCCACACCAGGTGTTTTCTCATTATTCTGTACTTTTTATGAGTGAAGGAAAAGTTTTACGCTATGCCCTGAACTAACATGCATAATGATATAGTTTCTGAACTATTACATAATCTTAATTTCAAACCTTAGCATCAAAATATGAATTCATGATAGATATTTTCCTTGCACTGGTAACCTCTGCCGTCCTTAATTTTATACATTAATGCTTATGTTAAAATAGCATTGACTCAGGCTGAGAAATATTATTCTATATGTAACATAACCAGGAAAATATCACTGACAATACCTGAATAAATGTTATCATTTTTAAAATCAACAACACATCTTTGGCAAGAACTCAAACTAGCCTATGCTGATTGTCTTAGTTGAATATTAATAGGTGTTCTAATTGGTAAACCCACATGGTCAAGTAATTGTTCCATAGTTTGGTTTCCTAAAACTTGTTCTAATGATTGTGATTCAATATACTCTCTGCAATTCTGCCTAGCAACAGGGATTAGTTATCACTCACACACAAGATTATTATAACAAGTATGGTCATTATTCCTGATTTTCTGCCCATTCCACATTAATTTCTAGATGCCAATTAAGTGTAACTCCCACCACATTCAATCTCTTTCTACAATCTGTGACCAATGCTCAGATTTTCCTCCTAATCCTATTCTATATGATGTCTGTTCTTGGCAGTAGATACCCAGAAAAAGTTCTTTGGTGACAAAAGCTTTCAACTAGTATTTCCACCTTAGTCAGAACACATAAAGAGATCTTTTCAGAGTGGACAAGTGGCAACTTCTCTTCCTGTGTCACGTCAATAGCTCTGTGAGAAACTCTGTGTGAACATGTTTGTTGTTCTGCTAACATCAACTTTGGACACTTGTTAAGTGGCTCTGCTTGGGTTCTCCTAGGACTCTGATCTACCTGTAGTCCTTGAGCTTTGTTTGTGCTCCATTCTTACCAACATCATTGGTTTGTTTTACCTGCTAATTCATACTTTAAAAAGCATTTTAGAGAGTAGTACTTTAAGGTTTTTTTTTTCTGAATTTTCACATCCATATCATTTGATTTACTAAGAATGTACTATCCTTTGATTTTTATATCACAAGTAATTACATGATTTAAAAAATAGATATTTACTTTTTTAAGAGTTTGATGAATAATTTATGTGACTAGTCCATGAATATTATGAAATGCCAATAAACTAAGTTTACATCTTTCTGTATATCTCCTGATTTCTTTCATTATTATTGATTAGCTGCTCGGCATTTTCTCAGACTGTAATGGTATAATGTTTCTACATAGTATGAGTAAGGAACCACATGGCCTGAGAAGGTCATTGTTTAAAAGAAGCCTTTAGATATGCACCCAAAATACAGATTTCACCTAAGGCATAACCCCAAAATGAACCATCATGATTTTTATCCAATATTTGGAGAAAGTTGGAAATGATTCCTATTGAATTCAGTCCATCTTTGAAGACCAACTGAACAGAAGTGTTCAGAATAAGCTTTTATCTTGAGAAATATTTTGAGCCAAAATAAAGTGATTTTCTTCTTGGTTAATGTGCTTTAAAAGAATCTAGCTTAGAAATGCATAACCCCTATTGACATATACTACAAATAATGGCTATTTTATAGTTTTAAAACAAAATTAAATTAATTCAGCATTAAATCTAGAGGAAAACAGTGTGTTGTTTTTTTTTTAGGGATTTTAAAACATTAAAGGTCATATGAAATTTTATCTTTTCTATGAGATAAAGACCTTGTTTTTAGTGGTATTTGTGAAAAAATAAAGGTAGAAATCAGAAATTTGAATTAAAAGAAGTCTAGAAGTTTTCTCTATCATTCATTGTGTTTAATTGTGGGCAATAGTATATCTAGTGTATCGAGTATAAGCAAGTAACCAAAAATACAATATTAGCTTTCAGATGACTGAGAGATCAAGAAGAGATCAGGCCAAAATGAAGAAGAAAAACTTGCATAATACAGAATTACAATAGCTGAATAGCTATGTGCATATAAACACAAGAGATAAGCAGTATCAAAAGCACAATGCTTATAACTCCGGCATTTCATGAAATTTTATCTTATTCTACAATTCTGAAATTGACATGCAAACACATGAATCGCATACATATGTACACTCAATTTTAAAGACATATTGTTAACCAATGTAGTGTAATTATTTTTACATTTATAAATCACCAAAGGAATAATGTCAATTTAAGCAAATGAATGAATTTTATTAAAAAAATACTGAAATTCTAAGGAACTCTGAAGATGTACCAATAATGAATCTGGGGTAGTTATTCTTCATTCTCCCTCTCTTTCTCTCACTAATTTCACACTAATATACACATCTTTCTCTGGAGAAGATGATATTGTAACTCTTAGAAGGAACAAAAGTGTAATGTTGAATTATGTAACTTGATTTAAATCATTTTCTTTTTAAAATTCAATTTAGTTTCATTGTAAAGGTGAAGTCAGGGGTTAGAGTTAGTTAAGTAAGATAATGAGTACATACTTGTAGAGCATTGTTACCCCTCCCTTGTTGCCTTCCACTTCCTCATCCTCACTCCCCTTCTCTTCCCTGCCCTCTCTCCCAGCCACCACCCCCCCCAGCTGTAAAGTTCATTTCCAACATAGTGCCTTGTATCACTGTTGCATAGGCTCCACATTAGTCCTTAGTCCTTTTTCTCACCATTTTGTTATCCCCCTTTCCTTTCCCAAATCAGATAAACATATATACAACACGCAGGGCACCAAAAAAGAAAAACAAACAAACAAAAAACAGTGACAAAGGAGATAAACGAAAGGGGGCGGGGGAAGGGATGAAAGGAAAAAGAAATAAGTCCACATTGTACATTGCAAAACAAAAACAAAGAATCAAAACAAAATCCACTTGTTTCCATATCTTGGAGTTCATTTCGATTAGCATCATTTTATATGGTCATATGTACATAACTATTGAGCTATTGTGATGCTTTGCTAGGACTTTTCTGGAAATATACTATCATTTTCCTTTGTTAAAAATAGCAGTCTGCCTCATTAACAAGTTAGATAAGAAATGTACACCCTGACCTACCTATGAAACTGTAACCCCTCTGTACATCACTTTAACAATAAATAAATGAATAAATTTAAAAAATAGCAGTCTGATCTTGTTGCTTATGAGTGTGTTTTAATAGATGATGCATAGGGAAAGCTGTTCCCTTCTTGGACACCAGATGGCAGTACGGAACTTTTCCATTTCCTTAAGAGGACAAAGTGAAGGAGACAAGTATAGTGAAAAACTATTATTGAGTAAATCTGTCCCTCATTTCTGATTCTTACAGTCATTTGTCATTATTGTTTAACATACAGCAAGGGAACATGCGAGTCTAACGTAATTTCCATTTATACCTGAATAAAATATGGTTAAATACATACAAATATTTTCTTAAGAATTCCCCAAAGACTTGAATTTTCTTACTGTTTGGGAAAGAATGTATTGCCATATTTATTCCATACCTAATTTATGAATCATGGATAATTCCCTAAACACTGAATCATCACTAATAATTGTGAAATGCGGATGTTTCTATTACCATGCTTACTGAGTTCCATTGGTCCTAATTTGGCTCACTCTTGATTTTCAGATTTTATTTGTATATTTCCACTTCTGTTTCCTTCATACATACAAAGAACAGGAACTACAACTACAAAAAAGACACCTGACGTGGTATTCTTAATATTTCCAGCTCTTTCTCTTGTTTTATAATTTATATATTCTGTATTTGTGTATTTAAATATGGATCTCAAATAGAAATTATACGTGTGTGTGTGTGTGTGTGTGTGTGTGTGTGTGCTGTGAATATACAGTACTTTGTTTACAGTTGTACTGGAGGAAGCCTTCCAAATGGGGCAACTTTATTAATGACGAAACACAATTCTCATTGAAAACACAATGATTTTCTTCTGATTCCCATTTTTATATCACGAGCTTGTCTTCAGTGAGATTTTATTTCAAGAGAAATGAATCTCAGCACCATGATATACAATCCATTTCTATTCCTACAGCATGCTTTTAAATATTAATATTTAACTTAAAACCTCCCATCTGTGTTAAAGCCC
This sequence comes from Perognathus longimembris pacificus, assembly GCF_023159225.1. Taxonomy (NCBI): domain Eukaryota; kingdom Metazoa; phylum Chordata; class Mammalia; order Rodentia; family Heteromyidae; genus Perognathus; species Perognathus longimembris. The sequence continues at coordinate 39,845,303 of NC_063176.1, forward strand.
AATAATACACATTTCCATTTTCATAATTCAGTTTTGTCATTGGATCTATGCAAAAGTTTTTTTTCAATTCAAACTTTCCAAATCAATAATTCTAAGGCAGATCTTAGCAAAGTTCTGAAAGTCTTCATCAATATCTCAGTTTCTAAAATATTTTCTTTTTTAAACTGATAAGTATATTTATGTAATACAGTGATGTTTTACTATATGACATAATTATTAACACATGAATCATGGTAAATATATCTATTTTCTCAAATGCTTACCATTTGTTTATGGGGTGAACATTAGAAATCTGTTTTCCAGATTCCTAAAGAAAGTATGATGCTTTACTATTCATTCTATTGACACCCCTGTACAATAACCACAGGAACTTCTCCCTTTTACCTAGCCATAAACAATTCTCCATCTTTCTCTTCTACTGTCTCAAGCCTCTGGTAGCTACCACTTCAAATATTCTTATTTTTTTCCACTTCAAATATTCTTAACCTAACTATTAATATCATTTTCCCATGGTTCATACAGATATAACATTCTGCGTTAGGTCTAGAAATTTAATAGCTTTTATATTTGAATAGATAAAATTGGTTGCTATTATCAAGTGTATAATTATATACTAGCCACATGACAAATATTTCAAATTACATAACCATTTGTGTCTGATAGAAATGCAACATACCAATACCTGTAACCTTTATTTATGCATACACACATCTGTTAACAATAAGGATACATGATAAAATGTTTTTTCTTTCATTTTGTACACTATCAGTAGGACATTCGAATGAAAGCTGTTTTTAAGGCAAAGGAAGGAAGATATGTGCTTATATGTATGCTTTTGTACAATTGACTACATGAGAAATAAGTTAATGGACTGAAGTTTATAGCTGTGTGTATAACTGTCAAATATTTCTGTAAATTACCTTACTCTTCTGTTGGCTGGAATGCAAAAATCCAATAAACTGTTAATAAAAATGGAAAGGTCATATGTAAATATCAAAGATCTTGAAAATGAACCAGAACTGATGATAGTTTGCAGGGAAATATCATTTTATATTCTGTTTCATTTTATTCTAAATGTGAATTGGATTCCAAAATGTGTTCCCTAGGAAAAAAAATAATGGGTAGGAAAGTTTCTATTAAAAAGAGATTAGTTTCCCATTTGAAAAGAGGAAGTGTGAGAACTAATTGGCTGTTGGTTTCTGCAACTTCAGAAGAATTGCAAACAATTAAACGCTTTGATATTTTTCTCTGATTAAGCAAACTCTTAATAGAGCCTCATGGAATTATTCCAGAAACACTGAGAGAGCACAATCTGTGTAGACTGTGCATGTGATAGAATGTTCATTGCTTAGGGCCTCTGAGGCTTTTCTTCTGTCTGTAGCCAAACACCTAACAATTCGGCCTTCTCCAGTCTGTTCTGGTCCTTCCAAAGAATGAAGGATGGAAAGAATTGGAGCAATAAAAACTACTCTTCTCTGCCCTATTCCATTTATCCAAAGACAGAACAATCCTTTTAAAGCTGATTTGAAAGTTGATGTCTCATAAAGGGAATGCATTTAAGCCTAGGGAGTAGCTGAGTTTGAACACAGGCAGCTTTTGATGAAGCCATGCACGGATCCTCTTGATCTTCTAGGTCTGTATTTTAAGGGCTGCCCCAGTGCTTGAAAAGAAAAGTTCACACGAGGGCAGAGCCTGGTTTGGTTCCCTGAATAGTCCTCAAAAGAAAGAAAAAAAGGACTTTCCTTCCCATGCTCCTTTTAATAGTGTCTAAACTCTATTTTAACAGGATAACAGAGGAGTGAAGATTCACCAAGAATATGACATAGTAAATACCATGAAAAAAGAATTAAGCTGTGTGAATTGGGAAGATACTGAGTTTTCCTTAAATGTTCTCAATTATTCATCCAAAGCACAAAGAGTGAATGGATGCAATAATTGAGGCCAATGTTTCATGTTTTCCTCAAATAATCTAAATTACTCACCAAAAGCAGTGACTGAATGGCTGAGTTTATTCCACTGGAAACATATAGCAATTAAGCTAAGATTTCAAAATAATTCTGTCATATTCACATTTGGTGTAAATAACTATTCTTTCAGTGACTTAAAGCTGAGAAGCATACTTAAATAACATACGGAGAGACCTAGAAAGGATCCAAATACATACAGTAGTGGGATTTTGAATCTCTTGTAAAGATTCTTCCAGAATACATTATTTACCACATTTAAATAACACTGACTTAAGGTCAGATTTAAACTAAATGCTGTTTTGCTTTAAACCTTTCTTATTCCTTGTGATCACTTTTCAATTAGACAATGAAAAACAATTTAGTGGATACTTAGCTTAATTGGTTTACTTTACATTTTGACCTCCAGAGCCCCACTTATGTATTCTATGCAATATGCTTATACCATTATCTACCTATTTAGAATGCTCATTTCCTAAGATTTGATACAAAGCTGTCTGGCTCAATCACTTTTAAATACTATTACTCCCTTTCTCCTTCAGGAGAGTAGGGCTCTTGAGCCTTACTTGCTTCCAGATTCTTGTATAAAGATAAAACTGCAACTTCTTATTAATAAAAAAAAATTAAGCCTGTGCCAGTAAATAATGTCATACACCCATTTATCTTCATAGTTATAGCTGTAAAAATCATTAACCTGTTAAAAAAAGATAGAATATGAAGCTGTTGCCAGGACACTGGTGGCTCAGGCTTGTAATCATACCTGATCAGGAGGCCGAGATCCATGGCAGGCAGGAATATTCATGAGACTCTTCTCTCCAATTAACCACCATTGGAAGTGGCACTGGGGCTCAAAGTGGTAGAGTGCTAGCCTTTTGTACAAAGAATCTTAGTTACACTGTCCAGGCCCTAAGCTCAAACCTCATGACTGACAAAAAAAAGAAGAAAGAGGAAAAAAAAAGTTGTTGCTTAGTTAATAAAATGTACTCATACTAGATTCTGGAAAATTAAATAATTGTCTTTATTGTACTTATATGTAATATTTTGTCTTAATGTTGTTATCTGTCTAGGTACACAAACCTGTTTAAATTACATAGTTTCTTTAAAAATATGGTAAAAACTCTGATTACACATTTCACATTCTATAGGTACACAACTCTAAGTTTTAAACTCAAACCATTGGAGAAGTTTGATTTGGATTTTGATCTTAGTTGTTTAAAAGCTTTTAGATCAGAAATGATACAAATGCAATCACAAGGATAGAAAAGAAAGTCCAAGTATATTTATATCAGAAGAGAAACTTAAACTTGTGTACTGAGAATTGTCATGTAATGGCATCACATGATATTTTATGGAACCATATTGCATTTTTCCACTTCTGAGAGATACATTTCTAGTACCAAATATCCAAATCAAAATGTTTTTTTTTTGCAGGTATTATTCAAGTTCAATATACTCCACACTTCTTTCTACAAAGAAATATTTGAACTGCATAATAAACCTTTAATTTGCTATTAAAGAAATGTACCATTTTATGATATGCAAGTACTCTTATCTCTAAGATATTTTTAGCTCCACTGCAAACCACTTCCTTTTAATATAAACATTCCTACTCCTTATCTTCTATGATTGTAATAATTATCAGCAATTTGGGAAAATGTTCATACGTTTTAGCTAAAACAAAACAAAACATATGCTATCCTTCTCAGATGTCTTTCCAGTCCAAGGAGGAATTATATATTCCAAGGAGGAATTATATATTCCTACTTGGATAGTTAGTCTGAGTGATAATTCTAGTCTAAACTGTCTCATTTAGGCTTTTAAACCACATGTTGAATGAAAATTGATGTTTATTATTTTGGAAGCTAGTTTCAGATTAAAGATGTTTACATAATTTAAAGTTTAGTCACTGATGATGGAAAAGATAGTAAGGAAGGGCAATAATATTTCAGCCTTTTCTTTCTGGTATTGTTTTATCATATCCAAGAGTTACACATTCTTTTGTGAAGAAGTAGAAACACCAGAATCAAAACAAAATAGAAGAAATGTGTTCTTTTAAAATTTGGATCGTTCACATTATATGCTTTAAAAACTAGGATGAGACAAAAAAGAACTTCTTGATCTTTTTCTTAGCCTAAAGTATAGGGACAATGAGAAAAGACAAAACTGCTCAGACCACATACTGCATAGTTTTTTTGTCTGTGCTATGTCTGAAGTATATTTAGCAGTACCCTTGAGGCAGAACAATTTTTATAGTAAGACAAAGAGATATAAAAGGGAAATGTATCTGTCTTTATATGCTCTGCCTACATATTCGAAGAATGCTTGGCAAATCTATAAAAATCTTCCTTTGACATTCTAGAAGCTGAGTCGCTTAATGCCAGAAATGATCTCAGATTTTGTATTTTATGTGTGAGATCTGTGGTTGCATAGCTAGATTGGCATGGTGATGACAATAATACTAGTATTTTCTCCATTTTTCTATTCTGTCTTATACTGACTACTCAGTGCCTATTGATTTTTTTCTATTTTTGTTCCTTTTGACTCAGCTACAAATAAATATTTCTAGACACAGAGCCCACAGATGACATAGTGTTAAGGCACCCTCCTTTCATCATCGTGGCACATGCTAGTGGGCAATGGACCATTTTTTGTGATTAGTACATGCCTGGACAAGAATCATGGAATTGTAAAGCCAACTAGGTATTCTCACTAGCTGACAGAAAATAAAACAACCACCGCTTCCCTGTTTCAAAGAATTCAATGAGAAAAGCCAAAGTATTTATCTAAAGGATTTATCTAATTTCTTCAGATCATTAAAAAGTTGACATGTGATTACTTATAAATCAAAGTGATAAATGTCTTTACCTGCTTTTCAGTTACAAGTATGAATGTAAAGGTGAGCACAAAGGGGTAAAAGAGTCAAACATGAGAACATGACATAGAGTTGACAGAGCAAAGCAGTCATTTTTTTTTTCACAATAGTAAACAGCTTTTCATGACTGTATTTCTTTAGTATTTGGAAACATAGCCCGATACAACAAGAACATCCTTGAGTCCTGGAGAGATCTATAGCTGAGTAACAATTACGTCTTAAAATCTTCCCAAACGGCAAAACTGATGATTGTCCTTCTTGTCTTTGTGGGAGATTGCCAGGTTATTATAATTGTACTTATATTAATGTACTCTATATGCTAAAGTATTTGTTTCTTTTAATAGCCAAAGGACCAGGAAATATGTGTTTTTAGGATTATTCAGAGACACGATTCTAATTGGGAATTAATGTTATGTATATATATAAAGAGATATGCATAGACACATATATGTGAGCACATATCTCTCTTTGCATGTCTATACAAATGTATACGCATACACAGACTTTTTACTCTAGTAGATCTTCTTACATAGCTATACATGCTGATATGTCACACCATCTGCAATCTACAATTTGGACAGTGAGAAAGCACAACAATTTCGACTATTCAATTGCAAATTTGAAGTCCTGATCATCTTGGGAGTCAGTAGTGTATGCCCTACTCCAGCTGCAAAGGAGGGTGTTGTGGCCTGGGGTATATTTATAGAGAAAAATGGATATCACAAATCAGGCAAAAAGCAAATGCGTTCTTCTGCTGTGAATGTAAGGTTGACAAGGCTTATGGATATCCTTATCACTGGCAAACATTATTTTGGGATGTCTTTATGAATCTTTCCAGAAGATATTCTCATGTCAGATAGTAAAATGAGTGAAGCTGAATATCCACATCAAGTTGAATGGGTATCATGCAATCTGTTGAGTGAGCTAATATAACTAGAAGGTCCTAGAAGGTACAGGAAGGTTCAAACTCACCTTCATTATTGTTTGGACTGAGTCACTTCTTGTCCTTAGCCATCTGTCATCTATGGATTTTACCATTACATTACAGACTAGAGATTAGGAAAAGCCCGGTTTATTCAGTTAGTTGACTGTAACATGAACCAAAAGAGAGGCTGCTGGAAATGTCATCTTCATATTTAACACACAGAATGTTATTCTAAAGTCTAGGATTATTTAATGTTAGGGAATATTTTTTGGTAATTTTTGCTCATTTTATTTTCAATTATTTGCAAAGGGGAGTTACAATTTCACTTGTTCATTTATGTGCACTGTGTCTTGACACTACTGTGTGTGCACCTCTTCCATCCTTTCCCTCTCTCTCAACTTCCTCCTCTGTCAGTCACATCAACTTTCCTTTCCCACTTGTTTTTCTTTTTTTGTTTACATAGGTAAAATAAATATTATGCTTGTATAAATCTACCATTCCCTTTTCTATTGATCCATCACTCTATCCCCGTAGCACCATTCCATTCAAACATTTTTTAACTCTTTGATATTCATTTTGTTCAACTGCTGGTTAATTGTTTAAAAGGTTAACAATGTTGTATTTCTCCCCTTCATGTACTATCTGCTTCAGTTAACTTGTATGTTTGCATACATACGCTTCTGCATTAGTTTCCTGGCAGTTTGAATTTGGGGTTTAAATGTTATAACTATATTTTATTGATAGATGAGTTCATTTTCTCTCTCTCTCTCTTTCTCTCTCTCTCTCTCCTCTCTCTTTGAGATATCTGTGATGTTTCTATGACTGGTTATTGTTAACAGTTCTGTAATAAATACAGGATAGCAACCACTTTGTTGTTGCCTGTCTTGTAATGTATTTGATAAATGTTTCAGGAATGGCATGATCGTTCTATTATTTTTAAGGAGTGTCATATGATTTCCACAGTGGTTGCACTAATCTAAATTCCCACCAACAGTGTAGTAGGGTACCTTCTCCTCATGAGTCCTCACCAACATTTGTGTTCTTAATGTGGTCATTCTGACTGGATTGAGATAGAATCACAATGTTGTTTTCATTTGCATTTCCATTGTAGCCCGAGATGTTGAGCATTTCTTTATTTACTTATTGGCTATTTACACTTCTCATTCTGAGAGGTTTATATCATCATCTTTGTCCATTTATTGACTCTTTTAATGAACCTTTGGGGGTTTAGATTTTTAAGCTTCTTGTATAATCTTCTTATTAGATCCTGGTCAGATGTGATGTTGGCAAAAACTTCTCCCCTTCTGTAGGCTTTGTTTTGAGCTTAGTGTCAATATTGTTTGCGGTGCAGAAGCTTTTTAGCTTAATTAATCCCATTTGTCAATTCTCTCTCCTATTTGCTGAGCTTCTAGAATTCTGTTCAGGAAGTTCTTGCTTTTGCCAATAAATTCTATTTTTCTCCTTTCCTTCCAGTAGTAGTTTCAATGTTTCATGTTTTTTTCCATACTTCAACTGTTCTGAAAGCATAAATTTTTCCAGTACATCAAGAAATCAATTTATGAAGAAAGCCCTATCATTTATGTTTGGTTCTATTATGAGCCATCCCTGATGCCCAAAAGCTATAGTGATAACTGTGATCACTAGATAGGAAATCCTAATGGTATAAGCACGGTTATACGCTAAGGTGCTCAGACAAAGTGACAGCATCAACCTAAAAAAATGTGAATTTAGTTACCATAAAAGAGAGCAGAGTGAACAAAGCAATCAGAATTGCTTTTCTCATGGGGCCATATGGCTTTAACTATGTAATCATAGGGTCTGTGGAAGAGAACGTAGATGAACTCCACAAATTTTCTATTTGATCTGTATAATCATAAGTGTTCTAAATCAAGTGCACAAAGGACTTAAGACACAGAATTTAAAAAAAGCACTATCAAAAATTCTAAACCTTGGGATTATTGTAAGCTTTCAAGTTATGTGTTCTAACTCTAGATTGCTGCAATATGCCTTTTGCCATGGCTGAATAAACAAGTGCATTCCCATGGTATGAAATATGTGGATATTGGTAATGTAAATGCCTTTTTTTACTTCACCCTCTGTCTATAAGAACAGTAGAAAAAATTGATTTTAATTTGCAAAAGCAGACATATACCTCCAGTGTCCTACCTTGGAGGTACATTGACTTCCTAGACTGTAGAGTAATTTGTTTCACAAGAAAGCATGATTGCCTTTTCTTCCAGGAAGTTATCACATTAATGTATTTTATGGATGTAATTATGCTGATTGGACCTATTGAATGAAAAAATAGTAATGACTATAAACATATTCGAAGACATCGGTTTGTCACTGGCAGGAATAAATCTAACAGAAGCTCAGGAGGCTTGTATTTCATGGGAAATTCTAGAAGCATGTTTGGAAACATGTAACCCTCCTGAGTTGAGACATAAAGCGTTCCATCCACCTCTCATCAAACCACAAACACAATGTTTTATTGCATACATGTGCATTTTCTAGTACATTTCCTAATATTTGTACTGTTATATTCAAATTTACTTGAATGCCACAAGGTGAGCCATTTTTTTGGTGGATTTTTATTGCCTATTGTCCTTACTAAACACAGGTATATCTTGTTATCTCTCTTATGCTTCTTGGATTCTAAATATATATTATTTTGTATTAAAGGGCAGAGATTGAAGTAAGTATTTACTTTTAGAAGAAAGCAGACAGTTTCGTATCTGACTTTGTGTTTGTTTTAGTGATTTCGAGGGAGGAGAATATATCATTCTAAAAAGAGAACCATCTAATCATTTTTGCATATTTGTGTAAATAATGTCATCACAAGATTAGCAACTCAGGGAGAGGATCAGAATTTTTCTATTCAAATACTGTGTGCTGTGATCAGTAGTGATTTTCAAGGCTATATACTGTTTACAAGCAAGTCACAAGCCTTGTGAATTATAAGACTTTACCTATACTCTCTACATTATGTGGTTAAATTCTGAACTTTGCTTCCACTTCCCACTGAATTTTATTTCATTTTATTTATTCAAATTTTTAGCATGTATTAATTATTCAGTTTAGGGTGATTCCATTGTGGTGTGTTCAGGCATGTATATCGCATATTTAAATCATTTTTACCTTCTCTTACTCTTATTTTGTTTTTGTCTCCATTATTTCTCTCTTGCCCTTTCCAAGTGGGAATTGTTATTACCTTTTCATGTGTGCACACAATATATTTTGATTACTTGTTCTTTTTCCTTCATTCACATCCCACTGACCCCACAGAAGTAGTCCCCCATTAATGTTCCCATTAATGTTCCTGTCAATTATTTTTATTTAGATTTAGTTTGGGCATATAACATGCCATATTTACCTTTCTCAGTCTTGTTTGCTTTACTTATGATAATTTGCATTTCAACCATTTTTCTATGAATTAAATAACTTTATTCTTCTTTACAACTGGATAATAATTCAACACACACATACTACATAAATATCTGTGAAAGCTTATTCCATATGCTTTTGCTTTTGTGAATTTTTTTCCTATCTGGAGTTCTTGTATCTGGAAAAATGATGAGTCTCAAGTGTGTGACTCATCTGGGATACCTACATCTACATCTATACTTATATCTACCAATACATATGATTTGAGGACCTATCAATTTATGTAATTAAAAATTTATGTAATCGAATTAACAAATCACATTTTTATTTATTTATTTATTTATTTATTTTTGGACAGTCCTGGGCCTTGGACTCAGGGCCTGAGCACCATCTTAATCTATACTTATTTAGGCAACAAGTGTTTTATATTGTAAGTGTTTTATATTGTATTATTTCTACTGTGAAATCATTTTTCTCCATTTTCTCATATATAATGAATGGTTTACAAATATTTATTTCATGAGTAATTGTGTATCCATAGTAATACAACACTCAGTGTTAATTGACACCACACTTTATAACTGATGTAGAAAGCCGTTTATTCTGAAGCTCATTTCTTTCATTCAAATGCAGGCTATTGCATTTTCATCTCTAGAATATTTCATCGTGAGAATATTAGCATTGCTATACAACGGTGTTGTACTTTATGAGTGGGAACTAATCAACCAAAATGATTCTGATCCCAGACCTTCCACATTGACTGTAAATGCTCATTTTTCTGGTGCAATCTGTATTTTAAGATGCAAATATATGAGTGATTTTTCTTTTGTTAATTATTTTCAAAAGTTGTTGCAAAATGCTGATTACTAAAATAAGATTTTATTTATTTATTTTTATTTTTTATTTTTTGGCCAGTCCTGGGGCTTGGGCTCAGGGCCTGAGCACTGTCGCTGGCTTCTTTTTGCTCAAGGCTAACACTCTGCCACTTGAGCCACAACGCCACTTCTGGACATTTTCTGTATATGTGGCACTGGGGAATCGAACCCACGTCCTCATGTATATGAGGCAGGCACTCTTGCCACTAGGCCATATCCCCAGCCCCAAGATTTTATTTTTTAAGTAGATATGATTTCATATGGTGTATATGTGTCTTTTCCTATGTTGAATTAGTTTGTAGCTTCAGCTGGATCATTATAAGCCAGGGTAGGATTTAGAGAGGTTTAGAGTACCTTAGGAGGGACTTCTATTCTAGATTTCAGGTTACATAAACAACTAATAGACAATATTCAAAAGACAAGTGGAAATTTTTCACTACAAACACAAGTTGAAAATAGAGCATATTATTTTTAACTCTAGGAAACCAAATGTAGAATGCTTGAAATCCAAATCAGAATTCAAATTTTTTTCACCCACACCAATGAATTTGTTTTTTTGTTTAGTCTTAATCTTGTCTATATAAGATTGACTTTAAGCATAACCCATTAATTTATACTAGCACCTACGAAATAATTTTAGAAACTATTAAGACCAATAAACAAGCTTTGTGTACTTCCTATTTAATGTTTTAGTTTTTAATTATTGATTTAATATAACATAAGGGTTATAAGTTGATGGTGATATAAAGTATAAATAAGAGTCTGTCACTTGTAAATAATAGAAGTTTACCATATCATTGCCAGTTCAAGCTCATAATTCTCATTTTGTAGTGGTTTAATATCTTTAACTTTGCTCTTTCTCCTCTTAAGTATATTATCTTGACAATTGTATCTATCTATCTAGCTAGCTAGCTAGCTAGCTAGCTATCTCCATCCATCCATCCATCTATGGACTAAAAATATTCTTGGCTTAACCAAAATTGTCACTTTGGAACCATAATGTCCAAAGCCTTTACATCTTTGGGAAGCAAATACCATATCAGATGGTGGAGTCTTCATGATAGGATTAAATAGTAGATTTTAAGGAATTAAATCTACCTGGTTTGGAGAGTTGCACAAACAAATCAATAATGGACTGATGTGAAGCTAAAATAAAGTTACCAAAATAATACTTGTGCTTAGAGATCGGAATGTAAAAATCACTGTCGAGTTCTGTAAGAGAAGACTCTCAGACTTGGAAATTACATTTTGGTAAAATAAACCATCCTTTCAAGCCCATGTTAAGTTGGAGATATCTGTTTAGCATCGAGAATTATAGTGAGTAGTTTAATGTATAAATTTGTAACTATATAAAATATCAATATTGAAGAATTAAACAGAATCATAGATATAGTTTTATTAGACTTATAGATTACAAAAGGTAGAGACAAAAGTGGAGGAATGAGAATATGGCAGAGGGTGTGAATTAGCTTGTTTAAAGCATATTTTGTGCATGTGGAGAAATATCACAATAAAATTATTTCATAACCCAGATGCTCCTCAGTAGATGAGTGGATCAAGAAAATGTGGTACAGTAACACAATAGATTCTATGACTATATCAGAAAGAATGACATTGCCCCATTCGTAAGAAGGGCATGGGAAACATCATACTAAGTGAAGTGAGCCAGACCCAAAGAAATATAGACTCTATGGTTTCCCTCATTGGGAATAATTAGAGCAATTCTAGGACAATCTTAGCAGAAGATCACAATAACTCAATAGCTATATCCATATGAACACATAAGATGATGATAAGTGAAATGAATTCCAAGTTATGGAAATAAGTGGTATATTGTGTTGTTATTTTCAACATGCCATGTGAAATTATGGCATTGTTCTTTTGTCACTGTAACTGGTTTAGGTTCCCAGTATATTGTATATATGTGTATTGGAGCTAGGGAAGGGAAATACCAAAATCTAGAGACAAAGGATAAAAAGACAAACCAAGGCAACAGCAATACAACTGTAAGACTCATAGAGAGGGAGGGGAATGGGGAGGGAGGAATTGAGGGATAAATGAGGGAAGAGGTAACCAGTTGGATAAGAAAGGTACTCACTTCCTTATGTATGAAACTGTAACCCCTATGTACATCACTTTGACAATAAAGGAAAAAAATATATAAGTACTTGCTAATTTAAAAATAAATTATTTTCATCTTGGAAAAGTAAAGTATAAAAAATATAAAAATGGAAAATAATATTAAGGCTAGACATAGACATTACACAAATTGTTAGGAAATTAAAGGGTTTTAGCTTTGTTTTAGCTTTTTTTATTTACTTTACATCATACCTGCAGTAAGTTAATAGAAGAGTCATACCAATAAAAATGTACTCACTTCCTTAGGCAGGAAACTGTAATCCGTCTGTACTTTACTTTGACAATGAAGAAATTAAAAAAAAATCATAACAATATAAAACCTGGAAAAGGGAAAAATTATGTTAATTTAAAAATAATCAAATGAAAACAAAACAAGAGGCTGCCAATTGTCATAGTTATTATAAATTATGTACAATAGTTATATATTAGAACTGTTTTTAAGACCTAAAAGCCTGGATGAGTGTTCCTGGTAAAGAGTATAGGCAAAATAACAGAGAGAAGAAAATAACCTCCTCTAAATGTGGAGATACTCTATTTTGGGTCTGAGGTATTCCTAAAGCTCCTCAATTATAGCTTAGTGACAAGTCTAAGGCACTACTAGGAAGTGGCATTACGTGGCAGAGTTAAGTAGGATTGTGTTATTTGGGAGACGTCTTCCATGTAAGTAATGGAACTCTTTTTCATTTCTCCACTTCTCTCTTTTTGGTTAATGCTGTGACAAAATAAGCAGCTTTGCTCTACCAGAAGTTCCCTGCCATGAAGTGCTCTCTCACATTAATCCCAAAGTAACTACCCACATGATTGTGGAACAAAACCACCAAAATCAAGAGACTAAAAAAAAAAGTCCTCCTTAGATATGTGTAACTTCAATTATTTGTTCAATGAACAGTTAGCACCGAATGAGATAACCAAAGAAAGAAGAAAAATAGATGATTGTCAGGATGGAAAAAGTTACAGTACAAAAGAAGACAAATGAAAGAGAAGGTTGGCAACCTTCTAAAATATATTTATGATATTAAAAAAATGAAATGAAGTCATTGAGTATTAAGCTTAAGCAAGTAGGAATCAATGTAGGCTTTAAAAATGCTCAAGAGAACTGTGGAGATTGTTAGCATTTCCCTAGCCTCAGCTCCTCAGCTCCTTCCACTAGCCCCCAGATCCACCCATACCTAATGGGCCACTCCTACTCACTACCTAACTACTTCCCCTTTACCCCCTGAGAAAGAAGCTGCCACCTGGATAAGGTGCAGACGCCATGTAGCTCCCTCTCCCATGGGAACCATGGCCCCACTAATAAACCTTCTTATGAATCTTCTTCTCTTGCCTGTGATTATCTCCGCATGGTCCTCTGGGGTGGCCAGGACCTATGCTTTCATTGGTGCCGAACCTGGGATAGGCTCTCAGGTGGATTTGCTGCCTCATTTCTGGGGGGTCCAAGCTGCCCCCAGAACCTATTCTGCTGTCCTAAGCCCATCCAGAGGACCACTGAGGTAACTTCTGACCTAGCGCTCCACTGCCATCCACCATGACAATCTACAAATTTGCCATCACACTCAGGGTAAGTGATCATCTAACGGAGGGCTCGGATCCAATTTTCCGATTTACTGTAGGGCCACAGGGCAGTGGCTTCAGGGCCACACAAAAATCTTGGCACCAAGTTCCAAGCCCCACTCCAAATGACTGTAGCATAGGGCCACAGGGCCATGGCTTCAGGGCCACACTCTGCGCTCGGTCCGGAACACAGGAACAGGAGTGATGGCCTCATTTCTGATTGTCTCCTACATTTCAGCTGACCAGATTAATACTGGGGGTGCTTGGCATTTAACTCCTCAGCTCCACTAATCACTTAGCATGGGAGGGGCACAATCATCCACCACAAAAGATTTGAAACTCCAACCAGGGTGGAGAGCTGGGAGCTTGGATTTTCCATAAGGCCACCAGGCCACTGTAAATCTTGGCTCCAAGTTCCAAGTCCCAGCCCAGGGAAGGCCACTGGGCCACCGACCTTAAGCCACTGGGCTAGGTCAAGGGAATCAGCAATTGTGGGTGTTTGGAGTCAACTGATCTCTAGTTCAGCTCTGCTGGGGGACAAGTGGGGGACATCAAGTGGGGGACAGTCTAAAACTGCTCAAGTTTGAGCCTAATCTTACAAATTTGGAATATTTTACAGGACTTACATAACTTCTATGAGCACTTGGGCAGATGGAGTTCTCTCTCTCTCTCTCTCTCTCCCTCTCTCTCTCTCTCTCTGCCTCTATTTGTTTCACAAAGGAAGGTTTTCTGTTCTTGTTGTTGATGTATGTTAAGCTTGGAGATTCGGTTAAGTTCTGCTTGTTGTTGGCTAAATCCTATTTTCTCTATCATTGACCATGTGGTAGACAATAGAATTGGTTTTAGCAAGCGCCATCTTGGTTCCATCAAGGTTCCAAAACCTCTTGGAGGTGGAGTCCCACCCATCCCCCAGGTAATGGGCAAGCCGAATTCCTGGAGGTTGGGCAGGGATGTGGAGACTCAAGCTCCTGGTAACCCTGCTCCCCCCAAACTCTATAACTGTGGCCTTGCAATTCAAATGTGCCTTGCAATTCAAATGCTGGAAGGTGAAGGTGTCTTGCTGTGAGCCTGCTAAGGGTCTGACCAGCTCCGCCGCCATTATGCCATGCCATGTGTCTGTGTTCTGTTCGTGTCCTGTCTCCCATCTCCTGGACCTTCTCTGGTCATAGCATAGCATCTCACTTCAGCTCCCCATTTGAGCTGAACTGGTTTCTCAAAATGTGGCTTCTCAGTTTCCTCGCCGGATAATCTGTGAAAATTTTTGTTTGCTGGAAAAGTTTTTTTGTTTTCTAACTGACCACGTGGTTCTAAAATATGGGCAAAATAATACCAGTTTGCCACTGGAATTCCAGAAAACTTACATTGCCAATTAAAAAAAAAAATTCTAAGTATGCCCCAAAGCTTGTGCACAACTGTCTGTCTGTCTGTTGGTAAAACATGCAAAAACTGGCATCATGGTTTCAAAATTACTTGCTTTTGACTACTATTTTAACTTATTTTTTAAGTCTTGTATTAAATTGATCTTTGCAGCCTGTGGGTGGAGTCACAGTGAACAGCCTGGAGGCAATACTGACTCTTATCACCCAACTCCAAGTCAAAAGAAAAAAAACCCAGGTTTTAAACCCAAACTGATCATGTTTGGGTGCAAGCAAATGTGTCTAAGAAAAACTCCAAAAGGTTCAAATATGCAGCCTGTGGTGTAAGTACAATGTTATAAAACCAGTGTGTTATTCTTTATGTCCATCTATGCTAAAAGTCAAGTGTACATCTGATCCTGACAATTCTTTGGTATAGACTAAGATTTTGCTTCTCCATTTTTCTCTCCTGTGTTCTCATAAACTCTTTATGATCAAGGGACCAGAGTCATTTTGGAATGAGTGTACAAATGTGGCTGCTAACCTCGATTTTCCTGACCCAGGATTAATATTTTGCTTTATAGGATGCAGGTCGACATGTGTGCTAGCTGCGTGGACTGTGGACATGTGTGTTAGCTGTGTGGGTGGACTGTGGTGGTCTGTGGCTACAGGAAGCTGCCTCCACAGTCTGCTCCCAAACTGCCTGGTTTCACTACTAGTGATTCCTTATTCTCTCTCTCTTACATTGAAAACCACTCAGGGAATCTAGCAGTCCTGTGAAGATTTTGACAGGCCCAGAGTGCTACTGCCCTGGCTCTCCCCCCGCCCCCAGATTAGAGTTGGGCTTATAGCAGGCCTATCAAGACAGAGTTGCAACCGAGACTTACTCCAAGATTAAAAGCATAAGAGTTGTGTTTGGTGGCCACAGAGTTGCATTGGGGAAGCATTGGTGTGTTCCCCCTCCATGTCTCAGAAACTGTCATGGCTGCTACGGAGAGCAGACTTGGTTGGCCTTTGGTCTGTGTGGATTTTGTGACTAGGAAGATGGTTAAAGGCCCAAGCCTTCTAAAATCTGTTTAAAGTTCTCACCCTGCTTAAACCAGTAGGGCACCAGCATACTCAGTACTCAGAGTTAGCAAACAGGGAATACTGGGAGATTTCAAATGTCTTGTGTAGAAATTTGAAGGTAACCCAGCAGGAGGTATGACAATTGATCCAGGGGACTATGAGATACCACTACAGCCTTGCCCAGATCCAACTCATCTCTCCTGCCTTCCTCCATCACACATGACTAACAAAGCCTGCTGATTCGGGATGGAAGACACAGCCACTTCAGATCTGCTGAAGCTGAGACTTTTACATTGTCTCAATCCTTTTCCTCTTGAATGTTATTCATTTGTACTCTCTTCCACCTGCTGGTAAGGTTAAATGATATGATTTGATTTGATGACATATGGATCTCATTCAGTCTGCTGTTCTCTAAGTATTACAGCAGAACTCTGGCAAGTACTTGTTGGTCAATTCTCAACAAGTTACAGGTAAGCTCTACTCCTATTCTTCTGTTGCTCAAATTGGAAGTAAAAAGGGCTTTTATAGCTAAGACTCCTTGGATTGCAGTTCGAAGCCAGCCCAGCCAGGAAAAAAATATATATCCCTCTAAAACTCCATCTCCCAACTGACCAGCAAAGAGCCAGACTGGAAGCTTGGCTCAAGAGAACCAGCGAAATGCTGAAATCAACACCATGGCTCAAGTGGTAGAGCACTAGCCTCCAGCAGAAGTGCTCAGGGACAGTGGCCAGGCCTTGAGTTCAAACCCCGTAAATGCCAACTGGGACAAGCTATCCAAGCAATAGGCACCTAGACCTTCAGGATGAGGTCAATCCTGACAAGGAGGAACCATGGAGAGGAGTAAGAGGAGATCAATTCTCATCTTAAATGGAGTCAATTTAAACTTGCCCTTTCAAAATTAATCAGAGCTGGGAGATCAAGAGGAATAGTTGTTTACCCACCTAATGTCCATACCTGTCCATTTTCCATCTGGACAGAAACTTGCACTCTTGCCTTTGTTACTTGATATATATATATATATATGCCTCTGACTGGTTACTCCCAACCAGTCCACTATCCCTAAATACTTCCTTCCTGCCCCCAGTCCAGTTATTCTTCCTTCCTTGTAATGGGCCAAAATTGGGTTTATGTTCCAAATGGAACTTTTCTGGCTTGTGCCCAGGGTGTGTTCTTCCCCCATGTGGTTCATGTTAACTGGTCCTGTGAATTTGTCAGCCTTTTGCCTGACCCTTTATAAGTCTCTTTTAACAGGATAACATCCCTCACCCAGGATGTCACCTGGGAACTTGCAGTTCAAGGCCATCCTCTTACTACATTGCTCTGCCCAGCACAGATCTGGACCCTGAAGACCACAGACCCAGTGATTCATTGATGTGCCCAAGCTGCAGGCAGTAGCCAGCGGAGACCATGACACCCATTGGCCCTGATAACCATTTTCATGGAAATGATGAGGACTTTTACCAAACAAACTGTCAAACAAATACTTCTTGGATGGTACCAGGCCAAATGACAAATCAGGGACCCCTGCCTACTTCGCCCCTTTACAGCAAGAAGTAGCTCCAGAAGAAACAACCTCCACCTATGCTCCCTGCCTGGTACCCCTCCTCTGTTATTAATAAACAACAAATGGGGTAATGTTAGCATTTCCCTAGCCTCAGGTTGTCAGTTTCTCCCACTAGCCCCCAGATCCACCCATACCTAAGGTGCCACGCCTACTCACTACCTAACTACTTCCCCTTTACCCCCAGAGAGCGAGAAGCTGACACCTGGATAAGGTGCAGACACCATGTAGCTCCCTCTCCCGTGGGAACTATGGCCCCACTAATAAACCTCCTTATGAACCTTCTTCTTCTGATTATCTCCGCATGGTCCTCTGGGATGGCCGAGACCTATGCTTCCAGAGACTATATTTTAAGGAAAATTATACATACTTGAGAAATAAGAGACAATAAATTTGAAGCCTTATTTAAGGACAATCCTATAATTAACTCAAATATGTTTCAAAACATAATACGCTTATTTCAAAATATTCATGTATTTCATGAATATATATTCATATATTTTCTCTCATTTACATTTGTTTATGTAAACACACATATAGGCATATATATTATATTCATGTATTCATTATCTTAACCACAAATTCAAACACAGTACAGAGCCTTATCATTCAGAGGCAAATTGTGCTATATTCACTTACACATTTGGTAGTCTGGTATTAATCTTCATACTTTCCTGAAAAGAAATGGGCTTATGAATAGGATATGCATAGATTTTATATGTGTATATGGTCTGGACATATGTATGCATGTGTGTATTATATAAGCTGTATATATATATATTTATATAATCTATGCACATGTGTGCATATGTATGCCTATATATAAATATGTATACATAAATGTGTACAAATATATGATCATAGATAGGTAATTTGATGGAAATACAGTTACCAATACAGATATAATTATAGAGATAGATATAATGAGCTTTTGGTTAAGTTGTCTTATTAACTATTTTTTTCTTTATTGTCATAGTGAAGTACAGAGGGTTTACAGTTTCATGAAAGGCAGTGAGTACATTTCTTATCCAACTTGTTACTTCCTCCCTCATTCCCACCCCCCCCCCCCGCCTCCTCCATCCCCCTTCCCTCTCCTCCCATGGGTTTTTCAGTGGCTTACACCACATTGATTTGTAACTATTGATTTTGGAATGGTTTGTCTTTTATGCTTTGTCTCTCCATTTTGGTATTCCTTTTCCCTTCCCTAGTTCTAATACACTTATACACAATATACAGTAATAGCAGGGGTAAAACCACAGGAAGGGAATACAAGAGAAAAGAAAAAAAGGAATACTGTTTCACATGGCATGTTAAAAAGAGTTACAATGATATATCACTGTTTCCATAATGTGCATTTCATTTCACTTAGCATAAACTTTTACCCCTTAAACTTTTCTGCCCAATGTTGTCCTTGAGCATTAATTGTCTCATTTTTCTTTTTCAAAGTATGTAAGATTACAGATGTAATTAACAGTATCTGGCACAAATTTTAATTTGAAAGCCTCATTTCTAGTTCAGCACTAAGAAAATAATGGTAAGAATAATATTAATTATACAGATATAAAAGAGTAAATCAAATAAATGTAGAATATTTTGGGTAGAGTTAGGTTTAGATACTTATTGCTACACCAGATTTATTATTATATATTTTATAAAGCTTTCCATTACCTTCTTTTGGCTGATTTTCATATTTTATTTGTTTCTAATTTACATGTGCACCTCTCCAGTCTATTCATAGAAATATATTAGGTGAAGCTGCTAATTTGATTTAAGCATATGATCTATGCATCTAATGAAAAAATACCACTGTCATTCAGTAGTATACTAATGACATTTTCCTTTTATATTACTTAGTATGTAATATGAAGTATTCATGCTTTAAACCCTTATCAAATTGAGTTTTCTCTACCTAGAAAGTTCAATTGGGAAAACTGCCTTATCAAAGACTTTTGTTTTCACCAGTGCAAAGAATTCCCTTAGGTCTTGGTGTCTTTATTAGTTTATGCCTGAAAAAAGAAGCAACAATTTATATGCATGCAGGGAATCTTAAAAACCCTCTAGGTGTCTCAATCAGATGGAAATCAGCACAAAAAAGTGGTTACATGGGTGACTGAAGACCAAAGGAACACAGTGTATGAGAAAGTAAGGAAGAGATTAAAAACAGCAGGAATCACCTCCACTCCTAATGCTGAAGGGATACTTGAAAGAAGTGATGAAATGAGAGGCCTAAAGCTGCTCCATCAGGGACACCAAACCTCAGCAGGATCTGAGGATCTCAGAGGAAAGAGCTATTTTGTACAAGTGACAGAGAGAGTGAGAGAGAGAAAAAGAGAGAGAAGAAGAAACAAATAATAGCAAAACAGCAGAAAAATTAATCTTATTTCTTCTGAATACTCAAGCACTGATCTTCCAGTCTGTCTCATTGTCTAGACAGAAAAGAGGCTAGAATCATACTTACCTAGTTCAGACATATAGAAAAGGGATCTTCTTAAGAGCAAGTACATGAATTATTATCACATATTCTTAGTATGCATTTGAAGATAAATATCTCAGGTAAGACCTCCTAAATAATACAGGATGATCAAAATATGTGTACAATTGTATTGCTATTACACTGGGACAATTTAGTTGAAGCTGCCAAAAGACAAGGACTCATCAGAAAGTGGTGTCCATACTATCATAAATGGGCATCAACAATACAAAAGAAATCTATGAGTAAAATTGTACTCTTTTATTTGCTTAAGGAGGAAGCATAAGAAGAAAAGAAATCCATTAATCTTAACTAAGATAGCAGAGCTCAGTGATTTTTACAAGCATAAAAAGAAATTGATTGAGCAATATTTCCAGCCTCAGATCAGGGTTGTAAGCCATTTTTAGCTTAAAATTACCCATTTCCTTCTGCTATGGGAAAATGTTAGACAATTTAAGTAACAGCAATCAAAATTAATGAGTATGTTTTCATTAAATTCTAATGTTCTCAAAGTATTGTCATTCAAATCATGTTTCCTATCCAAAAGGAAGACTTTATTTTCCACACTCTCTTCCTAACAATTTTCACCTATAATAGCACAGCATCTGTCAAAATAACTCCAGAATATTTTACATATAGTTTTCTTTTTGTGAATTAAGTTTGAGCCCCTTTCTTCTTACATATGAGAATGCATCTGTTCAAAAGTATAAGAAGGAAACGGGCCATGGGATCCTAATCACATTTATTTCTGGTTAATATTGATGACATTAGTGGATAATATCTTCTCTCAATCTAGGACTTTCTTTTCTGTATTGAAAAATCAAGAAGTCAGACTGGAAGAGGAAAATTGCATAAAATATAGAAACTGGTAAACTTAAATGTTGTAAGGCTTCCATTACTTCCTATTGACAGAGGAACTCGAGTTTTTAAGGTAAAGTAGCAAAGGCATGAAGGAGGTGATGAGTGTATATTCTACATGGCGCAAATAATCCACACAGTGAGTTTTTTTCTTCTTTTTTTTTTTTTAAATTTTATTGTCAAACTGATGTACAGAGAGGTTACAGTTTCATACATTAGGCATTGGATACATTTCTAGTACTGTTTGTTACCTTCTCCCTCATCCCCCTTTCCCCCTCCCCCTTTCCCTTTCCCCCCATGAGTTGTTCAGTTGATTTACACCAAACAGTTTTGCAAGTATTGCTTTTGTAGTCATTTGTCTTTTTACCCTGGTCTCTCGAGAATGACATTGCCCCATTCGTAAGGAAATGGAAGGACTTGGAAAAAATTATGCTAAGTGAAGCAAGCCAGACCCAAAGAAACATGGACTCTATGGTCTCCCTCATAGGGAATAATCAGCACAGGTTTAGGCTAGTCACAGCAGAGGATCACAAGAGCCCAATAGCTATACCCTAATGAACACATAAGATGATGCTAAGTGAAATGAACTCCGTGTTATGGAAATGACTGTTGTACTTACTTTCGACATGTGATGTGAAACCATAGCTTCTATTATTGATGACCCTCTTGTATCCCCTTCCTGTGGTGTACCTGCACTATCTCTGTATCTTATCTGAGTACATTGGAAACCGTGTATACTGGTATTAGAACTAGGAAACTGAAAGGGAACACACAGTGAGTTCAAAAGAAGCAAAAGCATGTTTTATTTTGAGTCTATACTCACCCCGTGTAGGAAAATATTGAGTATCAGTAGGAATATAACAAAATAGGAAGCCAGGATATTCATAAGAATATCTCAAGTTATGAAGGCACTTACATTTGAGTTATTATTCTGAGTTATTCATTTTCATTAACTTTTAGAAGTGATGAACCCATTAAAATAATATCTATAAGAACATCCATATCTCTGATACTGATACATATGATCATAGGTGATCATATATATGATCACATATATTTTATAGATGGTGTATGCACATATGTGGTATATATGATAATGCATGATCAAAAGTATGAATATCATATATGTGTTTTCTCAAATATATATCATAATATGTTTTATATGTAGCTGACAGTCCTGTGTTTTGAATTCAGAGCCTTGCACTTGGTAAGCAGATACTCCACTACTAAATTACACTTCCAGCCCTGTTTTTCACTGGTGATTTTGAGACAGGATCTTACATATCAGGACTGTGATCTTCCTAATTTAGGTTTTCGATTGTTTTCTAGGATGGTAGGAATATAACAAAGTGAATGGTTTTCCTCCATTGAAACAGAGTCTTGCAGAACATTTTTCTCTTGGGCTGACCAGAAATCAAAAGTATTCCCATCTCAGCTTATGGTGTGCCATAAGAAGCTAAACATCATACATCGTTCATGTCCAGCTGAGGATCAAAATGGTGTCTCATGAGAATTCTGCCTGGGCTTTCATCAAACCACAATCCCCTAATTTCATCCTCCCAAGCAGTGAAGATAGAGGCATGGACACCTGTTTTGTTGTTAAGAAAACACTGATAGGAATTTTACATTCAATGTATAAAAAAGAATAACTCAAATATGGCTGTAATTTTCCTCAGAAGTAATATCAATGAAGAACTCTTAAGAAGTCAGAGTGATCATAATGGATTGGAATAAATTAGAATCCACAAAGAGAAAACTGAAATAGATTTGTTGGATAAGACAATGATATTACAAAGAAGGGTTAAATATGACTCATCTGTTTCTGATTAAGTTTATACCATTCTGTACTGACCAACCATAATAGCATTTTGTAAGCCTATATACTTTGAGAACAATAACACAATATGCAGAATCATGAATGTAGAAATAATCTTTAATGCCATATGACTCAATATTCCAAACGAAATTATGAGCTTTACACAAGTTACTAGTTCATGGTGTCCAGTGTTTATATGAACATCAGGGTAAATGTTGCTGTGAAAGCATTCCTTGAGATGTAATCAAAATATACTGATTCAAATCTTGGTTTGCTGTGATCTGCTTTCAGCAAAGGCAGAATACCATCTATGATGTAATCCCTTTTTATTCACAGCTGCACTTTCTATGATTTCATTTAGTTGTGCTTAGCTACAATCTTAACAATCTTAAGTAAAAATTTCAAAAATAAATGATCCTTTGAAATATTGTGCCTTCCGGTGTACTATGATGAAATCTTCTGGCATCCTTCTTTATCCTACTCTGGGTGTAAATCATCACTTTTCCTAATGTACTTAATCCCTGGGCTACCTACTTGCCAGCTTCTGAATGAAATGGACATTGTGTCATAGTAGTTGTACCCACTAACTCTTCTGAACATTCTACTGTTATGCCGCAAGACCTACCTCAAAGTAGGTACCACAGACTTCTCACTCTCAGTATGCATTGTATCACTTCACAGTGTCACACAAACACAGCGATTATAGGAGAAAATAGACTATATTTATAAATATTTGCAACAGTGTATTGTTCAATTTTTTGTATTTATTATTAGTCATATTGCTATTTTTTTAACATTTTGGCCAATTTAAACATTAAACTTCATCACAGGTATGTATAGCTAGGAAAAATATATACACTATATATATATATTTTCAGACCTTTGAATGTATCTTTGCTGGAAAAAGAGACAATTATCTATGTCATGCCTAAAAGGCAGTGATTTCCAGAAGAAATTCAATGACTGGAATGAAGGATCAGATGTATATGCAAACTTGCAGCATTTAGAATCAAGACTGGGATAATCTTACCTAAATCTCCAACATGTGATTCCACAAGTGCATGAAGCAATGGCTTAAAATAGACTCTCTGCCTTTAATATTCCTCAAACACCCATTTTACTGTATATTTAGATAATACCAATAATCTTAACTTAGAAAATATCAATAATCTTTAAGATGAAATCGTGATTAATAGTATAGAGAAATAGATAGAAGAATTTATTTGGGTATGATGTAGGTGAAATTTATTCCTAATGACTTCATCCTTGGTATTTTCTTTCACTCTTGATCCTGTACAGACACTATTGGCAATCATTACATAATCTTTCTTGTTTGACTCCTCAATAGAATTTCCAGCCTTATCTGTTTTCTTTCTAGTTATGTATTTCTATGCTTCTTTATTGGAAACTGTTAGTTTGTGCTGAGGCTGTCATTTAAAACAATCATACTTTCATTTAAGTAAAGGGTCATGTCAAAAATAAGATAAAGAAATACACATATTTCGTGGATGCTTGAAGGCTGATTTAAATGAAGTTGAAGATATTGTCAGAGTAATTTAGTTTCAACCTTCAAAAGTGTTCTATGGAGACTTAGCACATTGTAAAGATTTTGCAATCTTGAACTAGAACTATTATAGGGGCAATTTAACATTAAGCTCAAAGATGCTTTAAATAGAAGTAACACGCCTTTTGAATTTAATGACTGTACAACTTCAATCATCAATACCTGTTCAGAGAAATTTCAAATTGGAACTAAAAGAAGAGTTAAATCTAAAAGAGAGCATCAAAAACACATAAATATTAGAAAAATAACTTTTTGTTTCAGATATTGTTGCACTGGCTTGGTAGTGAAAATTTCAGTACTATTGTGTCAGGAGGAATTGGCATGAGTGCTATGAAGATTTTGTATGAAAATGTGATTTTAATCTGATGAGTCAACAGAGACATCTGTGCACCTTTCTACTCTGAGGAACCCAGATAATCTCTCTCAGGCACTGGTGCGAGAATAGAGCCATCATGGAAAGTCCTGGGAAGCATGAAAACATGATTTCCTGAGTTGGAAGGTAATATTTCCCATTCATCTCTGGAAAGATACTAAAACAAATGCATAGAATGGCATAGAAATAGTCATGTGTAATAGAAATTTTTTATTTTCAGTAAATAACAATTCTTGAACACATTGTTAATTTGGATGTGTCTTCTATTATTATTTATATCTAATCATCTTGAAAACAAATTGTATATATGCTTTTAATGTAAAAAATACGCATATATTGACAAAGAAATGATACTATGAACATTCTGTTCTTAAATAATGGAGCTATTTATTTCAGATCCCTATCTTAATATAATTATCAACAATCACCTTAGTAAAAGCATGCTAGACTACATGTGATTAAGAAACCTTGTCCCATTGTTTTGTCTCTCTCTCTTTGTTATCTTTCCTTTATAATTCCCTCTCTCTTCCTCCCTCCTTTCCTTCTATCCTTCATCTTTTGTTGAAATCATCCCCGTTTCTTTTCATCTTCCTTTGCCTCTGTATCTCTCTTCTATATATCTTGTTTAATTTTAATTATTAGAGACTTATTTTCACTCACATGGCAGAATAAAATATTTTTCTGAAAGTTGTTCTATTCAGCTACTAAGCATAAAAACACAATCTCAATAAAATGCAATAAAATAGAACTACAATGATTAATTAAAGTTTAAACATGTCATTCTCACAGCTTGAGCCAGTTATAATTTGGGAATGATTTGGTTATTTTATTCCTTAGAATTAGAGGTCCTGAATGCCTTAGTTTTGGTCTACATTTTCAAAAAATAATCCACATTTTTGTTTTGCTTTTGTTTGGACTGGAAGTTTTGCACATACTCTTTGTTCCAACTAAGTCTGTAAACATAGCTTTAGATGAAGCTATTTGCTCATACTTCACTTCAATGAAACTATGTAATTAGCTTTAGATGATCTGAATAGTACTTTGTATCCATACAACATTTTTGAACATCAGAACTCTTCATTTCTTCTGGAAAATTCTGAACTAATATTAATAATGTAATACATTTTCTCTCATTTATATTGGGAGAAGGTAATGAAAAGTACATGAAACTCATTTAAAATTTACAAAGAAAACATTTCTCAGATTCAAACTCCTACATATTTATATTCTGAAAGATGTTTAAGTGAGTTCTTTCAGTATGTGATATCTCAAACCCACCTGTGTTATTGTCTTTTGCAGGATTTATATGCTGTATTTTCTATGTGACTTCTAACATCTCTGGTTTTCATTAGATGTGAGGTGATAATAATCTAAATTATTGAAAATATTCATTTGTTTTAAATAATAATATATACATTATTATAATTATCTCTGTTATAGCTATGGGTCTATTATTTTAAGAAATCAAAATATTTGATAATTTTCCTCTTCATTTTTTCCTCAACCCTTAAAAAATAGTATATAAGGTAAGATTTAAAAAGGTCAACAAGTTCATAACCAAAATGTTTAACCAAGTTTACTATTGAAAAATGTTTACCTTCTGGGTACTGACTGAATAATTTCTTTCTTTAAAATTTTTTCTTTTATACTTTGTAATTTTGTGGCACTTGAACCTTGATCAGAGATGCAAATTCAGAAATGACATTAGATATAGTTTTGATCATATTCGAATGTTATTGCTTTAATAATCAACAGAACAATACAAAGTGCAGAGAACTTCATTAGCACTTATGAAGATTACATTTATATTTTTTCTAAACCCCAGGGTTTATGTTTATTTTAGATTTTTTAAAAAAATCATTAAATATGTATCTAATGGGACTTTTATAGTACAATTTCTCCAGGATTAAATAATTATGTTGATTATTTTCTTTGTCACTTCTAGTATATGAGAAGATCTGTGAACCAGATTGAATGCTGCAGGAAGTAGAGACAATTTCATTTCTTTCTTATTATGCATTATAGAAACATCTGATGACAAATATCTTGGAACCTATGCTGATGATCTCAGTATGTGCTTCATATTACACATGAGTGTACTAGATATCAAGTTGCTACCTTATATTCAAGCCTAATGGCATATGATTCTTTGTACAGTAATGAGAACAAAAAAGAAAAGCTTCTATTCATAGTGATTTCAAAAGAATGTAAAATTGCAATTAAGTCATGACTGAGAGAAATGAGAAGGTGATGAAACAGAAGTCAGATGAAAAATCCACTAACTAGAGCAGGAAAAATCAATGTTGTGTAGACTGAAGATGAGCATATGACATATTTGAGCACATGATATACAAAGGAACTTGCTGTGATTTCTGGAATCTTAGAGTTCTGGATCAGAAGTTTATAAAAGCTGACACAAAAACATTGAGTTGCTGTTATCTTTTTGCCTTTAGTCTTGAAGGAGAATGAAAGTTCAATTAGGTATCACCAGTGTTTAGACAAACACTCCTTGAATGATAAACCTGCCTTGGTGCAAAGTTGAGAAGGATTCTGACCTAAAGTAAAAGAGACTAATAAAACGTGAAGGCAGAGAAGCCAGCATTTTATCCTATGTCTAATTACATTGCAGGGCCATGTGAAAAGTTAGTGGTTCTTAGCAAAAGCAATTTCTAAGTTCTTATTAAAGGATTAGGTGCGTTCTTTTAATCGCAGATCAGTCTTCCATTTTCTTTGTAGATTGTTTCTCCACTAAGTTTATTTTGCTTCATCAGCTCCAGTAAATTCCACTTAGCTCTCAGATTTATTAGAATGAATCTCAATGAATCTCTCATTTTTGCTGCTATCCATGCAACGAAACTATGCCAATGTATACGAAGTTAACGTAACCCCACACATACAACATTCTCATGAGATTTATGAGTTTTCTTTTGCACAAAACATAATTCTGTTATATGAGGTCCCTTATAACCTTACTCAATAATATTTTCAGAAAAAATACATGTAAGTCATTTTAATTTCCTGCCAGATTCAGAGTGATGTTTTATTTTCTTGTAGTTGTTTTTGTTTTTTTAAATTATCATATTCTTTCTTTATTTTCCCTTAAAAATTTACTGTAAAGGTGATGTACAGAGGGGTTAGAGTTATATCAGTAAAGTAGCAGGTACATTTTCTTTGAACAGTGTCCCTCCTTCTCTCATTCTTTTCCAGGGACTCCCCTCTTGACTCCCTGCCCTCAAGTTGTATAGTTCATTTCCAACATAGTTTCTAGTGGGTTTCACTGTTCACTGTTCGTGGATTGGTTCACCATTTATCCCACCATTTCTGTGCTGCACCTTTGCTTTCCCAAATCAGATAAACTTATATACAAAACAAAGGGTACAGAAATCAAAAGCAGCAGGAAATATACCTAAGAAAAGTAGAAAGAAGGAAAGAGAAAAATACAAAAAGTATAATAAAAAATCTCCTGCTTCCATTTCCTGCAGTTATTTCAATAAGCCTCATTTTATATGATCATATGCACATAGCTCTTTAGCTACTGAGCCCTCAAAGGCTCTCTCCTAAGAATATCCTCCTTTGTTCTCACTGTGTGAATGTTTAGACTGTTGATTAATTAATCATGTCCAGTTTTAATTACTTGTCTTTTATTATCCATTAGGTTACTTGACCACAAACAAGGCTATACTAGAGCCACTAGTTTGACCTTGTCCATTGAAGCATTGTTTACCATAGTCAAAATATGGACTCAAGCCAGATGCTCCTCAGTGGATGAATGGATCAAGAAAATGTGGTATATATACACAATGGAGTTCTTGTCTTCCATCAGAATGGCATTGCCCTACTAATAAGGAGATGGAAAGACTTGGAAGTAAGAGAAGACAGACCCAAAGAAATACAGGCAGCATGGTTTCCCTCATTTGTAGTAATTAGAATGTGTCTTGAAACCTATAAGACAAAGTTTTGTGTTTTTTTTTTTTTTAGCTTTCCTGAACTTTTTGCTAACATATTTGGTGCATTTGCCAGAAAGTGAGGGAAGAAATATGTTATTGTCTGTCTTTGACTTTTCTAAAGTTTATGGAAAGTTATGTCTAATCAGGATACAAATGATAAAAAGACAAGCCCATGCAACAGCAATACTCACAAAACTCTATTGTGTAAACCCACTGTACAACTCATGGAGGGGAGAGGGAAATGGGGAGGGGGAGGCAGGACAAAATGAGGGAAGAGGTAGTAAGTTGGATAAGAGATGTACTCACTCCCTTACATATGCAACTGTAACCACTCTGTACTTCACTTTGACAAATAAAAACTGAACAACTCATGGGGGGGAGAGGAAAAGGGGACGGAGGGAGGGGGGAATGAGGGAGGAGGTAACAAACAGTACAATAAATGTACCCAAGGTGTAACATATGAAACTGTAACCTCTCTGTACATCACTTTGACAATAAATAAGAAAAAAAGTTTTGTTTTTGTTGTTGAGAATCCAGGAGATTAATACTTACAGGGCTCCCCCTTCTCCTTTTATTCCAAGTACTTAAATTTTAAATGTAAGTTTTGTAAAAACTCAAGCAACTGAAGAGTTTAAACTGTTACTATCATATGAAGCAACTTTACTTCTAATTTATCCTGGTACAAATGTCTCCATAGACTGTGCACCTACTATGGTTTAACTTTTCTCTCTCTCAACTTCTTTCCTATAGGGAGTGTTATTCTCTTCAAATGCTACTGCTATTTTGTCATTGAGTCTGAGTTATCAATCTTTAGTAAGTTGTAGATATGAATTTGAATTCAAGAATCATGTGCCAACATTTTACAACCTTAAGCAAACATGTTCAAAATATAGTTATGATATTCATGATTTCTAAACAAGGAAAAACTACACAGTACTAGCTTCTTGGGTGAGCAATTTGTAATTTTTCTGAGCTTTAGGTGTTGCTGAGTTTCTACTTTTTTACATAATCAACTTTTGTTATCTTTTCTAAATAAAATACAAATCCCTTTCTCATTGCTCTTTACAGTTGATTAGAAATCTAATTGTACTGATTTTCTTTCTTTCTTTCTTTCTTTTTTTTTGGCCAGTCCTGGGGCTTGGACTCAGGGCCTGAGCACTGTCCCTGGCTTCTTTTTGCTCAAGGCTAGCACTCTGCCACTTGAGCCACAGCGCCACTTCTGGCCATTTTCTGTATATGTGGTGCTGGGGAATTGAACCCAGGGCCTCATGAATACGAGGCAGGCACTCTAGCCACTAGGCCATATCCCCAGCTCTGTACTTATTATCTTAGTTCATTAAGCCAGTCCTTATTTATGAACATTTGACTTTTTACCAGCTTATGCTACTGCAGATAGAAATACAAGAAAAAATACTCTCGTGGAACATGTCTTTTCACTTTTTTTCCAGTTGATATCTGGGAAGAAATCTGATAAGTGAAATGGACTAAAGGATACAGTATGTACAATTGGATAATTGTTACTTCTCATTTTATTTATTCATTTCTGTTTTAAATAGATAATCTATTATTAATGTAAGTATTAGTTCTTTGAACATATAACTAACTTAAATTTTATGATACCTACCATATAAAATTTGATGGATTTCATTTTTAATCATAGAGAATTTTTATTGTTTTGTTTTGTTTGGTTTTAGGTCATTATAGAAATACCTCTGGCTATGTGGCTATGATGTCATTTTTCAAAGATCTTTTGGGAAGGAGATAAACCACTGTGCATTCTGTGACCTCTATTTTTATCTGGTTGCATTTTTCAAAGTGAGATGTTAATTAAGTTGACTCTGAAAGAAAACTTATAGGACTTGCTTATGTTATTATTATTATTAT
Organism: Perognathus longimembris pacificus; assembly: GCF_023159225.1. Classification (NCBI taxonomy): domain Eukaryota; kingdom Metazoa; phylum Chordata; class Mammalia; order Rodentia; family Heteromyidae; genus Perognathus; species Perognathus longimembris. The sequence continues at coordinate 39,875,909 of NC_063176.1, forward strand.
TTTGTTCTTTACACTAGATAAAAATAAACAAAATCTATACTAGTGTCTATAATGAGAATTTATACTAAAACTATACGAGGATATTGCTGAGTTAAAAAATATATAAACATAACAATTTGAGATAGATTAACAGTCTGAAATAATATTTTATCTTTAGCTTAAAACAGTACACACATACATCTTTTGTGTCTATTTAAAGATTGTTTTCTCACTTTGAAAATGATGCATTTTTCAAATGCAGTGTAATCATAGATACAATCATTTAAAGCTTAAAAAAATTCTAAATGGGACCCATGAAGGTTACATATGTGAGAACACAGAGAAGTTACAATATATTTAATAAATATAAAGCCAGTCAGACTCACAAGTTGAAAACAAAACAACTGTAAAAGTAGGTAAAGTCTTCTTGATTTCAAGTTACAAGGATGGGTCATTTTAAAAGTGCTATCTAAAATTCCCCTCTCCTTTGGAAAGTAAGTTATCACCAAGTCTAGCTTCTAGTTTCTACAAATGAATTCATTCATATGACATCTAATCTAAATATAGAAACTATTTTCTTAGGACAATGCTGTTACACATGAAGCCTATCTAAAATGTGGATCAAATAAAATCATTAGTTTCACTATAGAAGATATTGAAGAAGCACCATGGATTTAGACTTTTCAGCTTCAAGAATTTTGAGACAAAATATTACTCTTTTTTATTTTTCTATTTGTTTTGTCTTATGCCATTTCTGAGGCTTGAACTCAGGACCTGGACATTGTCCCTGAGTATTTTGTGCTCAAGGCTAGCACTCTACCCCTTGAAACACAGCTTTATTTCTGGCTTCATGGGTAGTATTGGAGATATGAGTCTCACAGTTGTTTTAAGCTGAATTTCTTTTATTTACAGAGATGTTGAACATTTACTCATGTATCTATTGGCCATTCTTACTTCTTCTGAGAAATTTCTCTTTATGTCTTTAGCCCATTTGTTAATTGAGTAGTTGTTGGTTTGAAGATTTATTTGGGGGGAATTAATCTTCAGAGCTCTAAGCATATTTTAGATATGAAGGCCTGTCTGATGCATTGCTAGTAAAAATCTTCTACCATTCTCTGGGGTTTCTACTTAACTTGGTAGCTATGTTCTTTGTCATGAAGAAATATTTTAGTTTGATGCAATCCTATTCATCCAGTTTGTCCTTGATTTACCTCAGCCCATTTGGAATGGGCATTATCAAGAAAACTAACAAGAACATATGCTGGCAGGCATGTGGTCAAAAGAGAACTCTACTACACTGGGATTATATGTTTGTTCAACTACTGTGGAAAGAAGTATGGAAGTTTTTTTTTTTTAATAAAACTAAACATAGAGCTTTCTTTTGACCCAGCAATTCCACTACTGAGCATTTATCCAATACAATACAGACCAAGGCCAAACTAAAACTACCAGCACATCCACGTACACTGTAACATCATTTACCATAGCCAAGATATGGATTCAACCCAGTGGCCCCTCAATAGAAGAATGTATCAAAAAAGTGTGATTTTTTTTGTAAAAGTAATACAAGAATCAATGTAAGTAATGAAACATATGAATATGAGAATATCTTTATTCTGTCACTAAAGCTAGTTTCTCCAGTTCTTACAGGGATAGAAATCCTCTCAAGAACAGAAAATCTGGTATATGTACACAATGGATTCTATGCTTCCATCATAAAGAATGATATTGTACCATTCATAAGAAAATTATAAAAAGACTTCAAAAAACATATTAAGTGAAGTTATCCAGACCCAAAGAAACATAGGTTTCATGGTTTTCCCTTATTTTTGTAACTTGAATATGCCTATGAATCTACAAGTAAAAACACTGGATGGTAAAAGACAAAAAAAATACATGGACATGATAAGTTATATAGGACACTAGACATTCACACAGCAAGACCAAAGGAGGATAACCTTAGGAGATGATCACAATGGCTTCATAACTGTGGGCATATGATCATATGAAATGATATTTATTAAAATGAACTCCAAGAAATTAAATCAAGAGGTTAGGGTTGTTTTTTTTTCTACTTTGTTGCTGTGTTTGTTTTCTGAACCATTTGTCTCATATGCACATTTATCTGTTTTGTGGAAGTTGGGGAAGGTAAGGGGGAACACAGATATGGTATGACAAAAGTGAACAATGCAGCAATAATCCTCACTAGAGACTATGTTTAAAATGAACCATAACACTTGTAGGATGGTTTGACAGGGAAGAATTGGGAGAAAATAAGGGAAGGGATGACTGTTCAAAAAGAAATGTACTCAGTACCTAATTTATGTTACTGTAACTACTCTTTACATCACCTTTATTTTTTATTTCTTTATTTTTTATTTTATTTTTCTTATTTATTGTCAAAGTGATGTACAGAGAGGTACAGTTTCATATGTTAGGCAGTGGGTACATTTCTTGTACTGTTTGTTACCTCCTCCCTCCCTCTTTCCCTCTTCCCCCATGAGTTGTTCCGTTGGTTTACACCAAACAGTTTTGCAAGTATTGCTTTTGTAGTCATTTGTCTTTTTATCCTGTGTCTCTCGATTTTGGTACATCAGCTTTATAACAACAGTAAACTAAAAAGAGTCTCAGCGTCTCACAGGCTTTTCTTGCTGTGCTATCTTTGAACTGTGATCCTCAGATCTCAGTTTCCAGAGTAGCTAGGAATGTAGGTGTGACCCTTCAGTGCACCACCAAGGCTCTTTATTTAATAAATTACTAAACTTCAAGGCACAGGCCTATGACAGACAAACAATAAAGTAAATAAATTATTCAACCTCTAAAGTTTGCTATAGCAATAAAATACTAAGGCAAATGACAATATTTTCAATTTTTTCTATTTTTTAAATACACTGGACTACACACAATGGCATTTCCTTGGAATTCATGAATATCTGTACTTATTTAAGTTCATCTCACATGAAAAGGACATGATTAGAAGTCTCACATTTTTATGATTACAATTTCAAGCCATTAGCCTGTGCTATATATTCTAATTGATTACAGCCACATTATAACAATGAGTTAAAAGAACATAGTCAACTACCCAAGGACATCAGACTAAGATAATCACTTTCAACTTGATTATATGCTTGTTAAGTCCATTACCCCTGTTTCCCGTTAATCAAGTTCTCATGTGGTTTCAACTGCATTATGGGTACTATCACCACCATTTCCTCTGTCACAATGATATTTATTTGACACTAGAGCTTGAACTCAGGCGTTTGAAAATGTTCTTAGTGAGCTTGTTCCTTGAAGCATCCCTCCAGTGTGGGTTTTTGCTTATTAATTCATGATGGAATTTCAGAACTCTGCTGCCCAGATTGTTTACTACTTTGATGTTTTCAAGTATCTATGATTATAAATGTGAGTCATCAGCACTGGGCCAAAATATTCTTAGACTGAACAAAAAAATTATTTCTCTAGAGAAAGATTTATTTGCATCTTTTCTATAATAATACATGCATTCAACACGAGGTAGGTTGTTTCTATAAAACAAGTCTTAGGATTGTATTTTGTATTTTCCTATGTTATAGAAGAAATATCAGAGAAGCCATTGTTTGTTGTCAACTTTATCCTAGAGATTCAGGAAAATTTGCAAGACAAATATAATATTTGTGTTGATTTTGGTCCAATGTGTAGTATGTAAACAAAATGTCAATATTGTTCAAGAGCTTTGTTTTAAACAAGTTTGGCCAATAATATATCATTACAAAATCCTGTGTAAGTATTTTATTTTGTTAAATGAAGGTTATGGTGGTTTGAGGGAGCGCACACACCATGTCAGCATAATCTCACACTCAGAGCTCTTGAACAAAACTTATATTTGATTCAAGACTAGTAAAATGTGTCTGCTATGGAGCTTTAATCTGTGCATGTACTTCTTACAAAGTCTAATGGATATCATCAAAACAATTAGCAGGTCACAAAAATGAACAAAAAATTCCCTCTATTTGTGGCACACAAAATATATCAGAATGACGATCTCAGATGTTTTTTCAAATGAACATTCCTTTCTCACCTTCTTTACCCATAAAGGTACTCTCAGTTTTGCAAGGCAGAGTACATTAGTGGTGGGAGGAAAGTTGAAAAGATGAGTCACCAATTTGCTCTGGATTTAACTTAGTACAACTCAAGCAGCATGCACTGGACTCTGGATTCCATCTATCGCATTGAAAAACAAAATTAAACAATAACTATCCCCCACCGGTTGTCACTGTATTTGACTTTGATACACTGGGTATTTTATATATGTTTAGTTCAATTAGGAAAGTGAAGGGAACATCAAAATGGTGAGACAAAGGACAAAGGGTGAACCAATGCAGCAACAACACTCACAAGACAATATATTGGAAATTAACTGTACAGCTTTTGGGTATGGCTGGGGAAGAAGGAAAGTGGGAGAAAAAATGAGGGAGGTTTGGCAAGAAGTATACTCACTACCTTATGTATGTTACTGTAACTCCTCTGTACATAACATTGACAATAAAATTAAATTAAAAAACAACAAAGCAAGAAGAATTTAATGACTACTTTGACAGATGCCAAAGATGCCATTGTTATTTATTCACTAAATATTATTTTTATTAATACTATCTTTACCACTCTTCTTCACTTCCGCTATTTGTACTGGTCTGTTTTCCCCAATTACCCAGACATCTGTAGAACATAAAAACAAATAACTGAATCTGAACTGGAAACAAAATATCTGACTAACCCCTGTTTGCAGCTCTGTGAATGTGTTTCCATGGGTCTAACTTCCCCTGTTTTCTCCTGATAAACATGGAGTCATATTATGCTTTCATGTTATTTTCTCCATGGGGTTTCCAAGCATGTGTCAATACTATGGTTCCTGTAGGACTACATTTAAGCATTAAGATAGAACAAAAATTAGCCTCTGAAATTATATTGAAATTTACTCTTTAGTGATAAGCCTCTAATTTGTGACAATATTTTGTTGGTTAACTGACCAAGAAGAAAATACCAGTTCTCTTGAGAAGAATTCACATTAACTACACATTAGGGGATACAAAAAAAGTTCTTCTTCTTTATTATTTCTGTATAATACACAGTCTCCTGATCCCTTGTAAAATACAAAGGTACATATGCCAGATAAAAAGCTAATTCTGAAATACTTAATGCTCCATATGGTAAAGTCAAGTGTAATTGATTTTCATCATTTGAAACTCTCTATCCACTATTATTATATAAGACATTGAAAATGCCCTTCTTACTACAATAACAAGGACATTTTAATTAAAAATTTAAAAACACCAGTGACTTCAATATACTCTTTGTGGGCATTTTGGTTTTTAATGGGACTTCCCTATTATGTGCATAATTACACAGGGAGAGGAAGTGCACCAAAGGAACATGAAGACCTCTCTTTTTCGTTCTCATGATATTCACATTTTAGGTTTTTTCTCTTGAACCCTTCTTTAAGTTTTGAACTTGGTATTTTTCTCTGTAGATCCTTTCTTTCATTAAAATTTGAAGAATTTTATCTTCTTTAATACATTAAGAAATAACATGTCTAAAGAAATAATTATGTGATTTTTCTCATTGCTACTGTTGATGTAGTGAATTGTGTTAATTGACTTGTGTATATTAAACCAGGTTTGAATCCCTGGAATGAATCTGGTTTAATCATAGTGAGTGTACACACACACACACACACACACACACACACACACACACACGACTTGTTGAAATCGATTGGCCAAATTTTGTTGAGAAGCTTTGTATCAATGTTCATCAAAGAAATGGGTCTATAGTTCTCTTTCTTTGATGAATCCCTGTCTGGTTTCAGGATAAGGGTTATAGTGGCTTCACAGAATGTGTTTGGTAGCCAACTTTCACTTTCAATTTCATTGAAGAGTTTGATGAGTATTGGTGTATATTCTACTCTGAAGTCCTTGTAGAATTCTGCTGTGAATCCACCTTGACATGATCTTTCCTTTGAAGGGAGATCTCTCATGGCTGTTTCTATTTCATTGCTTGATATGTGACTGTTTAGTAGTTATGAATCTTCTTGGTTATGTTTGGGAGTGTCAATATTTGCTAGGAATTCATTAATTTCTTACATATTCTCGATTTTGTTAGCATATAGGTTTGTGAAATATTCCTTTGTATTATTCTGAATCTTGGTTGTATCTATCATAGTGTTTAAAGAAACGCAAAAAAAATGAGATTTCACCTTACACAAGTAAGAATGTTCATTATCAAGAAAACTAACAACAGACTCTGGCAGGATGAGGCCAAAGAAACCCTACTACACTGTTGGTGGGAGTGTAAACTTGTTCAACCACTCTGTAAAGCAGTTTGGAGGTTTCTCAAAAGGCTAAACATAGAGCCCCTTATGACCCAGCAACCCTGGTTTGGGGCATTTACCCAAAGGACTACAAACAATATCACACTGAAGCTACCAACATGACTATGTTTATCACAGCACAATTTACCATCTATAAAATATGGACCCAAACCAAATCCCCTTCAGTAGATGAGTGGACAAAGAAAATGAGGTATATATACACTATGGAATTTTATGCATCTATTAGAAGGAATGACTTAGCCCCATTCATGAGGAAATGGAAAAAAATCATACTAAGTGAAGTGAGACAGACCCAAAGAAATATAAACACTATGGTTTCACTCTTTGAAAACAATTAGTACTTGTCTAGGAAAGACCTAGCAGAGGAGCACAATAGCTCAATAGCAATGTATATATAATCACATAAGATGATGCTAAGCAAAATGAACTACAAGAATCAGAAATAAGTGTTTTATCTTTGATGTTGCTATTTCCAATGTACCCTATGAAATTATGCCTTTTTCTTTTGTCTCTCTTCCCCATGCTTTGTACCCTTGTTGTCACTGTAACTGACTTTTGTACTCTGGATATTGTATGTACACTTGTCAGAACTCGGGAAAGACAAAGTGTAAAAAGTGAACCAACGTAACAGCAATAATTACAAAACAATATGCTGTAAACCAACTGTGTAACTCAGGAGAGGGTGGGGAAGAAACTAGGAAGGGTGAAAGGGGGGAGAAAAATGGAGGAGGAAGTGATAAATTTGATAAGACTGAGTTACATATGAAACTGTAACTCCTTTCTATATTACTGTGACAATAAATAAAAGAATAATTTTGTTTAAAAAAAAGTAAAATGAAACCCCACACAGAAAATTCTCATCTCAGTGTCATATAAACACTAAAGAGACACTATATATCAGACCACAGACACTATATGTCATATATATGAAAATTCAATCATGAAAGTACATTTAATCCTGTGTTAATTGATTGGAAAAACTTAGTGAGAGGTACAAAGTATGAACAAAAGCAGTGATGGTACTCACTGGACATTATGGTGAAAATGAACTTTACAACTTATGTGTGGCAAATGGAGAAGTAATGGGAGGAAAGAGTGAATAAAAAGGTGACATTATCCAAAAAGAAAGGTATTCTTTATATGACTTATGTAACTGGAACCCTTTAACTGTACATGAAACCCATGTAACTGTATATCATCTTTATAATAACAAAAAGTAAAAATTGCAAGTAATAAAGCTAATTCCTGATCTTTACCTAACTATGGATATTCTTCAGGAAATTTCCATTGCAAATAACATTCATCAATTTTCAGTATTTTCAATGTCAATGAATACTGATAGATTTCCATAACTATGGGGCAAAGGAACATCCTATTAATACTTAAGACTAAGATCTGTTCAAAGTCCATCTCCCTTTCTTTTTTTAATGACTCTTTGTTAAGTTCTGAACTCTGTTTCTCTCTCTTCATTCATTCTTTCATGAGGGTTTGAAGAATTTTACCTCTACTTAATACTCAAATAATCTCTCAGTTGTAAATGGCATGTGTTTATTCAAATACATTTCACATCTGCTCTATTGATAACTAAAATGATCACTAATGCTGAACAAAGAAATGGGATAAAGCTCTTCATCAAAATGGTGATACAAGGGTTAAAAAGTGCACCAATGTAACAGTAATGATTATCAGACAATACGTTGTAAACGAACTGTGCAATTGGAGGAGAGAAAATTGGGGAAGAGGGAAGGTGGGAGAAAAATGAAGAAGGACGAAACAAGTTTGACAAGAGGGTACTCACTGCCATATGTATGTAACTGTAACCCTTCTGGACATTGCCTGGACAATAAAATTAAATTTTAAAAAAAGATGATACTAAGGGAAATGACCTCCAAGATAATGGGTACAAAAAAGAGGCTAAGTAGTAATGTATTTCCCTAAAAAATGAAAGAGAGAGAGATAGAACTACGATAATAAATTTTGTTCCATTATCTGTAAACTCTGATGGAGAGGTGTTATCATAATCTCAGATGTCTTTATATGTGAGGCAATCACTGAGTAATATTCTGTCATCACAACATCTTGATCACTATATGATAATGTATACAGTAAAATAAAATTAGTGACTGGATTTTATAAAATAAAAAAACATAAGATTTAGCACCATGTAGCAATTACAGTGAAGTTTATGTAGCAAAAAAATTATTGATCAGTTTGTAAATTAAGGCACATCTCTGCGCAGGAGAGTATTTTTGACTTAGTTTGATATATGAAAGGATTATTGTCAAGTAACCATAAAAGATATGTTCTGAGGTAGGCCAGACTCTTCAAAGATCTAAAGGTGTTAAATGATGGCAGGATCATATTCATTGTATTTGGACCACATTCAGTTGTTGTGTTGAATTTTTTTTTTATTGTAGAGTTGATATATATAGGGGATACAGTTACATGAATCAGATAATGAGTAATGAGTGCAATTCTTTCTGAATCATGTCTCCCCTTGCCCCCCCTCTGTGTGTGTGTGTATGTGTGTGTGTGTGTCCTTTCCTCTCATCCCTACCCATAAGGTAAGCAGCAATTTTTTTTCCACATAGTGTCCAGTGAGTATCATTGTTGTATGTGTTTATCCTGCCTTTTGTGTGCCCTACCATACCCTCCTAAATACAAAGACAAACTAACAAAGACAAATAGAAACAAACAAGACAAATGGAAAGAAACAAAAAGCAGCAATGACAAATAAAAATGTTTATTGTTGCATTTTTTGGAGTTAATTACATAGAATATTATTTTCTATGATCATCTGTACATAGCTATTGAGCCTTTGTCCACCATATATATACTCTTGCTATCACTGTATCTGATCTTAGTACCCTGGAAACCGTACACACACACACACACACACACACACACACATACACACACACACACACGTATATATATATATATATATATATATAATTTTTGAACTCTATGTTAATGAGTACAGTCCTGTACAATTTTCCATGTCTCATTGTATGTGCATATAGGTCTTCAAAGCAAGACTCACTCCCATACTCCTCAAATAATAGAAAGGGAAGAATTACTACCACACTCATTCTATGAAGCCAGAATGACCCTCATCCCAAAACAAGATAGGGATTCATCAAAGACAGAGAAATATAGAACCCACTCTTTGATGAACATTGATGTAAAAGATCTGGACAAAATTCTGGCCAACCAATTCCTCTACTAACCCAAACAACCATACATTACTATCTAGCAGGATTAATTCCGGGGTTGCAAATTTGGTTCAATATATGCAAGTGAAATAATGTACTTAAACACATCAAGAGAAGCAAGAGCCACATGCTCATCTCAAGAGATGCAATAAGATCCTTTGGCAAGATTCAACACCCCTTTATGAAAAAAAAAACTTTAGAAAGCTAGGAATACATAGAACGTTCCTTAATATAATAAGGGCTATATAAATCAAGGCTTTAGCCAACATTATTCTTAATAGAAAAAAGCTAAAATCATTCCTTCTAAAACCAAAAACGAGTCAAGGATGAGCATTCTCTCCACTCTTCTTCAAAATAGTGCTGGAAATCTGAGAAAGAGAAATAAGGCAAGAGAAGCCCATAAAGTGGATCTGAAAAGGAAAAGAAAGAGTAATGCTACCTCTGTTTGTGGATGACATGAAGCTGTAGTTTAAGAACCCCTTAGATTCCTCACCCAAGCTATTTGAGTTGATGTGAAACTTTGGCAAAGTAATGGGATATACAGTAAACCCATAAAAATCAGTAGACTTTCTGTTAGAGGCATAGAATTCCATTTTGTACATGTATCACATTCCTGATCCAATCGTCTACTGAGGGCATCTGGATTGGTTCCATATTTTAGCAATGACGAATTGCACTGCGATGAACATACTTGTACTGGTGGCTTTAGTGTGATCTTGTTTATAATCTTTTGGGTAGATGCCCAAAAGTGGGGCTGCTGGGTCATAGGTGAGCTCTATGTTGAGCCTTCTAAAGAACCTCGACACCACTTTCCACAGTGGTTGAATAAGTTTACATTCCCATCAGCATTGGTTTGATTTGCATTTCTTTTATAGCTAGTGATGTAGAGCACTTGTCATGTGTCTCTTGGCTTTTCTCATTTCCTGTTCAGAGAAGTCTCTTCTTAGGTCTTCAGCCTACTTGTTGAGGGGCACATGGTTCTTTGAGGATGTGTTTTAGAGGAATTTAGTTTTTTTGAGTTCTACATGTACTGCCCCATTTGTAAGAAAATGGATGGACTTGGAAAAATTCATACTAAGTGCAGTGAGCCAGACCCAAAGAAACATGGAGGCTATGGTTTCCCCCATAGGAAATAATTAGTACATGTTTAGATTAGTCATAGCAGAAAATCACAATAGTCCTATAGCTATGACCGTATGAGCACATAAGATGATGCTAAGTGAAATGAACTCCATGTTAGGGACACAAGTGGTATATCATTGTAATTATTTTCAACATGCCATATGAAACAGTATCCTTTTTTTTTCTCTCATAATCCTTTCCTGTGGTTTTTTCCTTGCTATCACTGTATCTGCTTAGTACCCTGGATACTGTATATATGTGTATTAGAACTAGGGAAGGGAAAAGGAATAACAAAATCGAGAGACAAAGGATAAAAAGACAAACCATTTCAAAAGCAATACTTACAAAACCATGTGGTGTAAACAACTGTACAACTCATGGGTGGGAAGGAGGGGAGGAGAAGGGGGGAGGCAGGGGAAAATGAGGGAGGAGGTAACAAATTGGATAAGAAATGTACTCACCATCTTACACTCTGTTCTTCACTTTGACAATAAAGAAAAAGAATGAAAAAAATTAGTAGCCTTCCCTTATGTCACCAATGGGAAGAATAATGAAGAAATCAAGAAAGCAACTCCATTTGTAATAACTTAAAAATACTTAGGACTTAGCTAAAGATGTGAAGGACCTCTATTGTGAAAATTTTAACATTCTGTGAAAAGGAATTGAAGCAGACTTAAGGAAAAATGGCAAAAAAAAATCCCCTGTTCTAGTTGGGATGAATTTTATTTCTTAGGACATAATTTGAAACAATGAGCATCAGTGATAAATAATGCAGGTAATGTTGCTGGTGTAATATTTCTTAGTTTAGGATTTTGTGATGATATTTTTTTCAGTTTTTTAAAAAAATTATTGTCAAACTGATGTACAGAGAGGTTACAGTTTCATACGTTAGGCATTGGATACATTTATTGTAGTGTTTGTTACCTCCTCCCTCATTCCCCCTTCCCCCCTCCCCCTTTCTTTTTCCCCCATGAGTTGTCCAGTTCATTTACACCAAACAGTTTTGCCAGTATTGCTTTTGTACTCGTTTGTCTTTTTACCCTGTTTCTCTCGATTTTGGAATTCCCTTTCAGTTTCCTAATTCTAATACCAGTATACATGGTTTCCAATGTACTCAGATAAGATACAGAGATAGTGCAGGTACAATAAAGTCAAAATGAAACAGAAAAAAAAAACATATAAGGTATCAAAGCTATCTCTTAAGACAGTGAAAAACATAATTTAGTAGGGCAATCTTAAAACATTATACACAGATGGCATGAAAGCATGAGATTCAACATACTTAATAAATATTTTTTTTAATCCTGACAAACAGAATCAAGAAATTGTCCCTCACTTAGCAAATAAAAGCTAAAGTAAGTAATATTGCAAGAGGTAACATCTACTAAGTCTTTAATAATTCAGTAATTAGGAGTATTGCAAGTTCTCAAATTTACTACAACCCTCATATTTCTGTTCATTCTGTTCTTATGTTTTTCTTTAAAAATCCTAACATATTATTATCAAACTTTCTAAAAACATTTTATGTTAAGCAAATAACAGAAAAAAGTAAAGAAACAAGTAGAATATACTTCCCTTTCTTTGTTAGTATATGAGCTATGGAATCCAAAATTACAAATAAGCACTTAAAAATAAAATGAAAATTGTTTTTATTAATATCTTACCATTTTTATTTCACTTTTTCAGTCACTGTTGTTAATTCCTGTAATGTTAATTCTTTTAATGACTGTGTTTGTGAAGGATTCATATCATCATTGAATGATAGGACTACAAAAATAATACTGTATTATCTCAGGGACTGAATGCTTATGTTCTTCTCAAATTCATGTGCTGAGATTTCAGATTCTGGAAATATCAATGACCTTAAAGAAGGCATTCTATAGGAGGTGTGTCTGGACCTTCATCAACTCACAAAAATTTATAGATATAGCTAAAAGTCTTAGATACTGAAGGAACTAAGAATGGTGATTGTGTTCCGGTAGCTTCATTGGTAAATGCTATAGAGCAGACTTAAAAAAATATTGCTTTAGTGGGTTAATTTCTGAAGTATATAATACTAAAGATGACAGCTTTTCCAAGGCTGCTTTTGGATACTATGGAAGGTCAGATATTTAGAATTTTTTAGCTCACCTTTCTGTAGTTAGGTAGCGTAATTGATTTGTATACTCTAGTTTCAGAGGCTAACCCTTAATGATTGGCAATAAATATGAAGTTTGACTATATACAACTTTCATTGAAGCTCCACCATCAAGACAAGAGTGATCGCCACATGAGATGTGCAATGTGTACATTTGGGGTGTCTTTAGAAGTTCCACATTTCCATTTAATGCATAGCACATTGTTTTCATGATCTGTGGATCTTAAAAGCAAATGATTTCACAGAAGTCTGAGAACACAGCCTATCCATTCCTTATAAAAGTAAGCCACTGGATTGGTATATGACATACTATAACAATAAATGATGCTACTAAAATAATGCTCTTCTGAATTTCAAAGTTTTTTTTTCATTTCATTCAGATTTTGGAACAATTACAGTCACATGTAATATAATGTTTTATAGATACAACACATATCTAAACACAAAACCCACAGTTTCACATACGTATCCTTTATAAGTAATATAAGATAATGTTGCTACCTGGATGTTTATTATACTCTTAGGCATGACCCAGGCTTTCTGAGTCTCAATTGCCAAAGGGAGGAGCCTTCTCTATTGAAGCTGCAAGCACAGAGTCTATTGGAGTTCTCCATAAGCTTTCCATTGGATACTTCGTCATGGAGAGTCAAGACATTGATATGGGGCAGGATCTGATGCGTACTCACTTGTCATTTGCTGCAAGTAATGCTGGCTCACTGGAGCCTGGAGTGTAAGGTTTCCCTCAGTGACCTGAAGTGATGCAGCCACCTCTTCCTTTGTGGAACTTCCCTGCATTTAACTTTCACTTGACAACCCAACTCATACACCATACTCATACACCAGTAAAACAATTTGTATATATATATATATATGTGTGTGTGTGTGTGTGTGTGTGTATACATATATATGTATATATGTATATATATGAATATATACATATATACATATATATATTTTTTTGCCAGTCCTGGGCCTTGGACTCAGGGCCTGAGCACTGTCCCTGGCTTCTTTTTGCTCAAGGCTAGCACTCTGCCACTTGAGCCACAGCGCCACTTCTGGCCGTTTTCTGTATATGTGGTGCTGGGGAATCGAACCCAGGGCCTCATGTATACGAGGCAAGCTCTCTTGCCACTAGGCCATATCCCCAGCCCCTGTATTTATTTTTTTAAAGAGCTGGTAAGTTATTGAAAATGATGGAGTAGAAGGTAGGGATTATATTCCATGTGTTTATGCATATTAAAATGTGAAAAATTTAAAGTTTCTGTTGTTTCAGACAAAACAGTATATTATTGTATTCATACAAGCATTTGAGACCCTCATAAATGAAAAGACCCATTTTGGTAATGATATAATTGCAATCTTTGTAAAGTGTGTGATCCTAAGTCACTTTGTGTGTAAAGAAAGGACAGAATTATCCAACTTATTGTTTATTTGGGGTGTTTCAGGTTTTGAGCTCAATGTTTTAGGAATGAGACCATTTGCCTAATGCATAGCTAGTAAAGATCAGGTTTCCCTTATTTGTGGTAACTAGAATGTGCCTATAAAATCTACAAGTAGGGGCTGGGGATATGGCCTAGTGGCAAGAGTGCTTGCCCCGTATACATGAGGCCCTGGGTTCAATTCCCCAGCACCACATATATAGAAAATGGCCACAAGTGGTGGAGTGCTAGCCTTGAGCAAAAAGAAGCCAGGGACAGTGCTAAGGCCCTGAGTCCAAGCCCCAGGACTGGCCAAAAAAAAAAGAAAATCCATAGTAAGGGCTGGGGATATGGCCTAGTGGCAAGAGTGCTTGCCTCGTATGCACAAAGCCCTAGGTTCTATTCCCCAGCACCACATATATGCAAAAAAAAAAAAAAAAAAAAAAAAAAAAAATGGCCAGAATGGGCGCTGTGGCTCAAGTGGCAGAGTGCTAGCCTTGAGCAAAAAGAAGCCAGGGAAAGTACTCAGGCCCTGAGTTCAAGCCCTAGGACTGGAAAAATAAATAAATAAATAAAAATCTACAAGTAAACACACTGAATGAGGCTTCCTCCTAACCTCCCCTGTGTCGGTGGGTAGGACGAGGCCCGGGCTGCGGCCCGTTAAAGAAAACAAAACAAAACAAAAAAAACACTGAATGATTAAAACTTAAGGTCAATGATAGAAGTTATGCTCCTAAAATTAATATTATCATTGATGCTATTTCTAGGCTTGTCTTGCCAGAGGAAAAAGTCTAGCAAGGGTTTTCATGGTCACAAAATTTTAGTCACTTTAAATCTGATTTAGTTAACATATCTATAACTTATCAGCATATCTCTCAATATAAATGTGTATAAACTAAGTTACATATGTAATCTATATGCATACCATTTTTATAATTTTCATTTGAAAATACTAAACCTAGAGGACTTGCATAAGTTGGGCAAAGAGTGCATTTCCTTTCTCACAATATTACCCTTTCCCACATTCTCTCCCAGTTTTCTCTAGCATCCCACTGACAAGTTGTATATTTCCTTTTCAGTTTAGTTTCCAGTGAGTTCCATTGTTGCATTTGTTTAGTGGCTGTCTCTCCAATTTTGTGCTCTTCGTTACACTACCAAAGATAAATAGACAATACATCCATATACTGTCATTTATGTAACTTTATAGCACACACACATACACACACACACACACACAACCTACTTAACTACACAGACTCACTGAAAGCTGAAATTAAGAACCAGATGTAATAACAGCTGATATTTACTCAAATATCTCAACTATTCAACTGAGATGAAAGAACCATTTAGGGTGCTCTGTAACTCATTTGTGTTTTGGGTACCTCAATTTTCCTGTCCATTTATTTTGTCCAATTGCTTTGTGACCCTGGCGTTCTGTCAATTTATATTGGTTATGTGGGATTCACAATTCCTAAATCATTCTTGGCTCAATTAAATTATACTAAATGTAATTTATCTAAAGTTTTTGCTTGTATGTATGATTTTTTGTTTAGTTTTTGTAAGACAGACTTTCACTATGTAGTCCATAGTGGAATCCCCCTGCCTCAGCTTCTGGAGCTCCAGATTATAGTCATACATCAACATACCTGTCTTCTTTAGCATTATGCTGTATGTATGCAGAGACATTAAACTCACATTGAAATATATAATTTCATTGCAATTGAAGTTCAGCTACAATTTTAATAATTTAGTTGTGCCCAAGTGGAGCAAATATTTATTATACCCATGGCTCTTATTGTAACATAAGCCTTTCCCAAGAACCTTGCTACATCTTCATGTTGATTCGTTTTTATTACTCATATGGACTTCTCTACCTACAATGACCATACATTTCTGCATAGGGACAAATGTTCCTTGACACTAGCTTTGCGCCTTACCTCAGTTTACTTGGTAAAAATAATGCACGTAGTAAATAAACAGACATATGTTGATTAACAAAAATACAAAATATTTATATAGCTTATCAGTATGGGTATTAAATAATAATGTCCCCCAATTCCTAATGTCTTCAGAGTATTCATTATATTTCTGCATTAAAAATAAAATACAGTAAAAGTAAAACTTTGTTTATAGGAAAGCTTTGGATGGTTTAGGATAGAACAGCTGTGCATGCGTAGGAACAGATGGGTGTTCATTTCCCTACCAGTTAAAAAGTGCCCAGAGGTGTGAGTGGAATGGGTCTATTGTATTAGCACTGAGCTCTAACTTCACAGAAGAAAGACTGCAACTGTGTCCTCTGTAGGTCTAGCCTTTATCACATCTTACTCAAATAAACCTTAGTTCTCTTGCAATAGAAGCAAAATATTTATTGCAGTGATTATTTCAGTGTAAAATTATTGAAATAGGTGTTTTTGGTGAGAATTCAGAATCTTGTTTGCATTTATTTAGCCTTATTCTTTTTCAAGAATTATCAGCATTTTATCACTGGATCCTTTTTTTCCCCCAGTAATTTCCTTATATTTTAAAGGACAAAGTGGTAAAATAATAATTATTAATTATGTTATTTTCTCATAATTAATGGATACCAATTTTCATTAGTCACATTTACAAAGATTCATGCATATACAGATATTCCAATCTGTCTACTTATCACATGCTTAAATAACATATTTTCTCATCATAATATTTGAAAAGATATTGAAGGTAGAGAGATATTACTTCAGTTCTACTTACTTTGCTGGAAGTGAAAAGGTTTTAATCTTTTTAAAATAGATATTTTTTTTTGTCAGATACAACTTCAGCAATAAGAGTGTAG
Organism: Perognathus longimembris pacificus; assembly: GCF_023159225.1. Classification (NCBI taxonomy): domain Eukaryota; kingdom Metazoa; phylum Chordata; class Mammalia; order Rodentia; family Heteromyidae; genus Perognathus; species Perognathus longimembris. Next base: position 39,892,965 of record NC_063176.1, read on the forward strand.
AATAATCAAACGTTAATAAAGTATCATTGAAATATAAGTAGACTGAATAATGTATTTCTGAATTAAGGAAATAATGGGAAATCCAAAAATATCTACAATTGAATAAAATAACACATGCACACATGTGTGTATATATGTGTGTATCTATGTATCTATGTATATATATGCATATATATACACATACATGTACCTTTGAGTGACAACAAAATCAATGCTAACAAGAAAGATGATAGTCATGAAGACCTACATCAAAGGACAAAACAGGAAAGAATAATAATATAAAAAATCAGAAAACAGGGCTGGGGATATGGCATAGTGGCAAGAGTGCCTGCCTTGTATACATGAGGCCCTGGGTTCGATTCCCCAGCACCACATATACAGAAAACGGCCAGAAGTGGCGCTGTGGCTTAAGTGGCAGAGTGCTAGTCTTGAGCAACAAGAAGCCAGGGACAGTGCTCAGGCCCTGAGTCCAAGCCCCAGGACTGGCAAAAAAAAAAAAAAAATCACAAAACAAGACAAAGGGATCTCAAATTAATAGTCAAACTCTGTAACTCATATTCCTAGAAGTAACCACTGTCTAAATTAGTATATGAAAAAAAAAGAAAGTTCAGGGAAGACACAAATGAAACCAAGGCTAAAAATCTATACTAAAAAAATCAATGAAACAGAAAGTATTTTTTTTTTTACCTGTTAAACCTTTATCCAATGTAACTGAAACCATGATCCATGAGTAGCTAGGATTAAAGATATGAGCCAAAAATATCTAGCTATGTGAAAATATTTAAAAAATATATATTCAAATAGACTGAGTGGAGAAGTTAAACATCTTTTGTATTCACTCAACTACCAAATTAGCCAAGAAGCTATAAACCAACTAAGCGTACTTATAACAAGCAGTGTGATAAAAATAACAAGTTTTTCAAAACATAAAATCTAGTACCTGCAAATTTTAGTAGAGATTTAAAAAAAAATTAAAAACCAAATACTTCTTGAATATATTAATGAAATAAAAAGAGAAGGAAGACACCACACAATTTTTTATAGCAATCATTAAACAACTGGACAAGGATACAACACAAATAGAAATATGTAACAATCTCTTCAATAAACACAGACACAATTTTGAACAAAATACTTGCAAACAAAACTCAAAATCACGTAAGAAAAATCATTGTACACCGTGATAATGTCGGTTTCCTTTCAGATTTGCAAGTTTGGTTCCACATACTTCCATCAGTAAGCACAATAAAACACATCAAAAGAATCAAAGAAAAATCATATAATTACCTCCATGTATTCAAGACAAGCCTTTCCTAAATTTAAGAGCTTTTATGATCAAAGCTCCAAAGAAACTAGGAATAGAAGAGTATTATACCAGAACATAATAAATGTTATATACAGTTTAATATAAACGGAGGAAAGCTAAGGTATTTGTCCCATACATCATTGTCCCATATTGTCCCAAACATCAAGTATGGGACAAAAATGTTTACAAATATAGTGTCCAGACCTGCTCATGTAGGTAACCCTATCTGATAGAACAGTCAGGAAATAAAAGTAAAAATAAAATAAAGTAGTGGGTATCAGAATCAGAACTTCTTCCAAATAATCTTTCTGATAGAAAAAAATCCTTGTCATTCCCTGATATCAATAAAAATTTTATGATGTATTATCCAATTAATAGGAAATTAAAAACACATTTAAATCTAAAATAGTAAATAATTAAAATATTTTATATTTTGTTCTGTTAAAAACTATCATTTTAGTATTATGAACAAAACAAAATAACTGAAAGTCAGTCTTAGACACACACGTGGATATTTCAGAGCATTCTCTTTATCTTCTGTTATGTTGGACACTTTGGGAAAGTATTTTTAGAGATCAAATGAGGAACACTTTGAAAAGCTCAGCTTGATTAAGAACAGACAAACACACATTTAGAGAATAAAAGGAATCACTCACTACTTTTGTGAAATTCTTCGGGGATCTCACTCCAGGGAGAAAAATATGGGAAGGGAGTTGAAGAGAATTTAAACTTAGATGTTTGGAAAGTCTTTGACAAAATTCTTTATAGTCATGTAAGATCAGTAGTAAAGATCAACAAAACTGAGAGTAAATTGGCTATTGAACTGAACAATCACTTATGGAAGGAAAACAAAGATACTAGAAATAGGTCTTTGTCATCTTTGCCCATTTTGAAAAATCAGTTCTTTTTTATAACTAAAAATCAAATGTCCAACTTAAATAAATAAAATTATTATGTGTGAGATATCATTTAAGACTTGGAGTACGCCAGACCCAAAGAAACATAAAATCTATGGTTTCACTCATTGGAAACAATTAGAACTTGTCTAGGATAGTCCTAGCAGAGGAACACAATAGCTCAATAGCAATGTATATGTGATCATATAAGATGATCCTAAGTGAAATAAACTACAAGATTTGGGAATACATGGTTTATCTTTGTTGTTGTTATTTCCAAAGATATTATGCCTTTTGCTTTTTGTCTTTCTTCCTCACCTCTGTTGTCACTGTAACTGACTTTGGTACCCTGGATATTGTATGTTTATCGGAACTAGGGATGTGGAACACTGAAATGAAAGATGAAGGGTAAAAGGAGAATGAATGCAACAGCAAAACAATCTGCAGTAAGGGAGGGAGGAAGGTGGGAGAAAAACAAAGGAGGAGGTGACAAGTTTGAGAAAACATGTACTCACTGTCTTAAGTATGTAACTGTAGCTCCTCTGTACATTACTTTGACAATAAAAATAATAAAGAATATTGTAAAGATAAAGCAAATACAGTTAAAATGTATATGGTACTTGATGAACTTGATCCTATAGACTAGCTTTAGCATTTCAATTTCTTCCTATATCATATTATATAATTATCACCCTACGATTTGCTTATATGTTTCTGTAATTGATTCTCTTATTGCTTATATTTCCCACATTTTATGTTCTCAGTGTTTGAAAACAAAAATACTGCCTCTAGTTTTGATTTGAGATACATTTGTAATATGAGGGAGTAATATTGTGATTTCCCATAAATTCACACCTTATGCTTTAAGCAAATTTACCCCTTAACGTACTCTCACTCATCCCCTTTAAACATGTTCCTTTTCAAGTATCATTTGGGAACTTTATTATTATTATTTTGCTATCAATTTTTAGGTTTTTTTTTTAAATTCTAGAAGTTGTTACATTTTATGTGTAGTGACATTTTAATTTGACATAGTACCCAATTTCAAAGGCCCTTTGATTATACTGAGCATATCATGTTTTAAATTAAAAAAAACTATTTTAAGATTCATGAGTTGGCAATTTTTTTCTTCATTCTAGAAGGGAAATTAAGCCATACTTCTCACTGATTTGAACATCTATGAGGTGCATTAGCCTGATGATTTTTAAATATCTCTGTCTATTGTCTGAGTGGATTGAAGGAAAAGAAAAGAGAAGATACAACAACTAATTATGAGTGTAATAGTGGTACACAAATGAAAAGGGTACCTCAGTGGAGTATACAAAAAAGAGATTGGATTGCATTCACAGACAAAGCACCAGTTAGTTTTGCTGACTTATTGGGACTGCTCTCAATAGGAAAGCATATATTACATTTATACTTAATCTCAGGTGTCTAAAATGAGGATCAAGTTGAGGGAAATGTTTTAGCATCAAATTTTTTAGTACAAGAAGAACACAATTTGGAGAGTATGTACAACATTAAAGCTTGTAAATGTTGAGTTTGACATGACTATTAGACTGAGGGAAAGGGTTATTTGGCAATGAGTTAGATGTTTTTGCCAAAGATCTTAATTTGAAGAATGTTAGCATGAAGATAATAAATGAAAGCACAGAAGTAAATCTGTTTATCTATAAAGCAGCTAAAGAGTTGAAAGTAAGGAAGTCATAAATTTTCTGAAAACTTTCATTAACTTAAAGCATCTGTACAGGTTTATGTGCTTTGAGGAAAAACAACAACAGTATTAATAGGTTTCATACTTATAGACATCCAGAAGAGGGAGGAGGGGAGACAATTATGGTGGACTATGAAGTATTTCCAAGCTCAAGGAAGATAGAAATAATTCGCTAGTTGAATGCCTGTAACTCATATATATAGCCCTACTTAGGAGACTGAAATCTGAGTATTCCAGCAGTTCAAAGTCAACCCTGGCAGGAAAGTCAGTGAGATACCTATCTCCAATTAAACTGTCAAAAGAAAAAAGGAAAACAAACAAACTAACAAAACAACCAGAAATGTAGTGGTAGAGTGCTAGCCTTGAACAAAAAGTTCAGGTACAATGCCTAGGTCCTGAGTTCAGGTACACACACTCACACACATATATGCATGCACACGCACACACACACACACACACACACACACATTTTATTTACCCATGTCTAAGAACCAAAATGTAGCGTGAGTTATCAGTTTAACAAGTACAGGTGAGTCTGTAACCTCTTCTTCATGGGCTAGTGAGAATACTTCTAATTGAAGATTAATTTTTCACATAAGGTGACCATCTTCCATGATGTCATGACAATGTGAAAAGGCGATATGTTGCATACAATAAAGATACCAATTTTAATGTAGGATACAATTCTGTCATAACAGAATAAAATGTCTACAAAATAGGAATGAAACTGGTACCTAAAAGGACTTGTGACTCAAATGAAATAGACAGAAATCATATTTTTCAGGTAGCAAGAGTAATCCAAATTATTAGTACATTTTACACTACGATGATGTGTTACACAAAAAATTTCATTTAGTTCTGAATCTAGTAGCTTTGTGGATCCATCCAACTTCTGCTAGGCTCTGCTGAGGTCTCTAGCTTGGTCTCTAGCACCCAATGATTGAAGCGTATAGAAACAAAGATCACAGGGCCAGAAAAAAAGACAAAGCAAGAAGAGAGGCCAGGCTTACTCCTTTCCTAATAACTCTCTCTGTGAACTAATTCTGTTTTCTCACAAGGCCCTAATTTTCAACATCATCAAACCCACGTCAAAATCCTACTAAAATCTACGTCTTTAAACTCCTATCACCTTAAAGCTGCCACATGAAGGACCAAGTCCTTAATGAATGAAATCTGGGAACACATGAAAAACATATCTGCACTGTAAGGTCCACCCCCAGGAGGGCTCTATGCAGATGCCCCCACTTGTTTAACTCTGTTCCCCATAGCTGAATTACCTAGGTAATTGGCACATCTGGAGGCAGTTACCTGCTCCTTCTCTGAGGTCACATCCAATCCACCTGGCCAGATCTCCCACCTTTACCTATATAATCTGGCTCATCAGAGTTCCTGTTCTCTTTCCTTTTCTCTCTTAGGCTCTCTTGCTCTTTTCTTTCTTTTTCCCTTCTTCCTTTCCCTCTCTCTCCCCAAGCCTCCATTTTGTGTGGGGTGGCAGTTTGCTTTTCCCCCAATAAATACAACACACAGTGATTTTCTTTTCATTTAATTACTATTTAGTGGTTTAATAAATCCAGCAAAATAAATGCAGTGTGTGTTCATTTTCTCCTTTTATTGCTGTGTTTAACTAATATCATATGTTTTAATATAAGTGCTACTTTCTTAAGTTCATCATTTGTAGCTTTTATATAAATAAATGTTGGCATTTATTATAATGAACAAAAGGTTGACGAAGTATTTCGGCACATATTTTAGCAGAAATACTGTGATTGGCAAGTGGTTGAGTTAGTACTTGATCTTCCCCCCACCTCAGATTTACTAGCCGACATTGGAAGAAAATGTTGATGGGGACGCTGCATTTACCTCAGTCCTATCTATTTCCTTAAATCAAATTTTGAGTTTTAATTTTCATTTCAGGCTTCAATTTTTTAGGCCAAATATTTTCCTTTAATACTATTATTTGAAAATAATTTTACTCTCTAAATATTTTGGATTGTTCTGGAGCTAAAGTATCTTATTCCATCTGAATTGTTCTTTATATGCAACTTTTCACGTGAGAAGAGCTTGCTTTATTTCATCCCTTCAATTAAATTTTATCTTGAATTAGATATATTTATGGCAGAGTTTTAGTACATTATAACACTATGTATTTGCATTTTTCTGTAAATAGTTTACAATCAAATCTTATTTTATGGTTTCTGTAATTTTTATGGAAATTATAAGATAATATGTGCTTAGAACCTATTACTTTAGAGTATTATTTTAATATACTACAATAAGCAATAAATTAAATAATTGAAATTTTTCTATTTAATATATAATTCTTTATTAAGTGTGCATGATTCTATCTACATATATTTGATATCAGAAATTAATATTTTTTAACAATAATGGAAACAAATTCCTAAAAAAACATTAAACTATCGCTGTAATTTTTATAGTATGCAACACTTCATACTCCAAATACAAACAAACATGTATTACCTTTCTAATATCTAAAACATTAATGGATATTATTTTGGTAAAGTTAGGTAGGTATTGAAAATATAAAAATTGTCTAATAGAATTTCATCAGCATCCATCCTTAGCTTTCTATATATGTCACATGCTCATACTTATTTATAATATATTCAATCTGCTTTCTATTTTCTTTCATGCTAGGGACTTAACCCCAGATGTCATATATGGAAAGCATACTCTTCATTCCTGAGCTATGCCCTAGCCCATATTCTGGTTTTGTCTCTACTGTTCAGAATACAATTGTTAGCACTTCGTTAATCGCTAATTTATCCTGAAGTTATTCAGAAGCATCAATCTTTATAAATAATGGACATTTCTGTGTTGGTAATGTCCTTCACTCTGAATCCTAGAAGGAAAAAGTGAGGAGAGGGAAAAAGTTATGTATTTTTAACAAAGATTTGCTATGCAATTTTCTCTAACATAAACAACAGTGTGTCTTTCTGGATTTTTTCAAGAAAGACGTTTAGCCCAGTCAGCACTGCTGTAAATTTCGAAACATCAGCTAGCCAGAATTGAATTCAATCTTTTATGTGCCTTGGGATACATCCAACGCATTTCTGATTTTCCTCTGCAATCCTGCTGACTTGGAGCAGGTGTGTCTTAAAATAACAAGAATTCATCAAGGCACAATTGTTATCATTCTGACGGCCTCCCTTTACCTCACTCCTGTGGTGCTCACCTGGCCATATAAGCACTGTTTCCCTCAAAGTGTGCAACAGGCAATGCCACAGAAAACATTGCACGTGTGCATCTTCTGTGGGTGCGTGGGTGTTTCTGTTTCTCTCTCTCTTTTTAGTTTTTTACTCATTGTTGTTGCAGATTTAAAAAAAAAAAGATTGTTGTTTTAACTACTAGGTGTGCAACTGAAAGTAGAATTGAGCAGAAAGGAGAAAACTCCAAAGCCAGCAATCCATCTGTGGTCATTTTGTCACCTCTCACTTAACCTAAATTTCTTTCAGAATAGGAATGTGGATATCCCCAATACCGATAAATGCTCTTTTGTCATGACTATGATTGTACCTTATTTACGTCCTTTGATTTGAAACAGATCTAGTTTGTATCAAAGCTGCCATTGATATTTGTTGGGTGTTCTGATTTTAATCTTTATAAGAAAAGTAAATTTCTAATCATGATATTTAATCTAAGTACACCAGATATAAAATACATTGTATTTGAATGATGTGGTATCATTTTATAGCCTAAATATTTTCTCTTTACAGGAATTACAAATACATCCACATATTAATCATAAACCAAGTAATTTATATTTAGTAATTGTACTATTACATAAAGAGCCTAACACATTAAAGCTACATGGTTCTTGTCAAGAAAACTATAATGGAATTAAAACATGGTATCAATACACTGAATTTATCAGTACCTCTTATTTAGTACTGTTTTGTACTAATTTCTCTCTTTTAAATCTAAATCAATTTGAGATTTCCATTTTTCAATTTAAGAGATATAAAATTAATATAAAAGTACATTTCAGACTGAATGTTTCTTAAATTTTTGCAATAGTAGCTTAGTGGCATCCATTCTTGTGTATGTATGTGTTTTTACATATATGTTGGAGATATCCACCAATTTTTGTGTGTATTGACAACAGATGCACACTTATTTATTCAAAACTCAATTAAACTATGTTGGTTTAAATACAGCAATTCAGTTAGCTGACTTGGAAGATCAGACTTTTTAAAAATTAATTTAGGGGCTGGGGATATAGCCTAGTGGCAAGAGTGCCTGCCTCGGATACACGAGGCCCTAGGTTCGATTCCCCAGCACCACATATACAGAAAACGGCCAGAAGCGGCGCTGTGGCTCAAGTGGCAGAGTGCTAGCCTTGAGCGGGAAGAAGCCAGGGACAGTGCTCAGGCCTGGAGTCCAAGGCCCAGGACTGGCCAAAAAAAAAAAAAAAATTAATTTAATTTTTAAGGTGATGTACAGTTACATACATAAGACAATGAGTACATTTGTGGACCAATATTGTTACCCCTTCCCTCATTTTTCTTCCACTTTGCCTCCCCCCACAATTTGATTTACACAATGAACTTTAAATAGAAGTGTTTTATTATAATGTATAATATAGGATAGAAATGAGAAGATTGAAATGGAAAGTGCTGAAGAAGTGGAAGAACATACAATGTGATATATATATATATATGTGTGTGTGTGTGTGTGTGTGTATGTATCAGTAAATTGATAAATAAAAATATATAAGTTGAATTCTGCTTGTCACATGTGATGACATGCCCAGACTTCCCTCCATGCTTAACAGCTCAACTATTTACATGCAGCTCTAGAATGGATTGGACATTTGTGGTAAAATGAAGTTAATGTGCTAGCATCATTAACCTGCTTGTAACTGAGGAATCAAAGATCTAATTTAATCAAGGTAATGCCTGGTATGAAGTTCCATGCTTATTTAATCTGGACTTTGATAGTAGAGATCAACTCAATGAATATATTTATATTTGTGAATTTATATTGAAATCTACTATCATTAAAATTCAAAAATAATATAATTCAATTATTATGCAAAACTTAGCAAATTGCCAAGTGGTCCATTCCAATGCATTCTATCTAACTAAAACACAAATGGGTTCACAGAGTAAAGCCACATAATCATATGAAAATGAACATGAATATTTTCTGACAAATATAGTTTTACTTGTGGCTATTGACCTTTCTAAAAATAAAAGTTTATATAGGACCTGCAGGAAGTGGTATATAAACAATCAAACTCATTGTCTGTTACCAGGGGATGTTTTACCTCTTCCTTTCTAAAACACAAAGATTTTATATCATTCTCTTGTCTGGGAAAAATGACAAAAACTTATAAGACAATGCTGAATGTGGCCAAAGTATAATCCTGACTAGGACAACGAAGGATATATATTCAATGTTAGTTATAAATTAATTCTACAACTTTTTTTTGACAATGTCTTTATCAGTTTAGCTAGACATTTCTCCTAAGGGATATTAATCATAAAATCATAAGTTTCATGAATACTATCTCTGCCATCAATTGCCATAATGACATGACTTTACTCTGTTTTATGATACATTTCATCACTTTTATGTTAAGTAACCTTTAGATAAAACCTTACCACTGAATGTAATTGCTCTTAGTTTATAATCTCAGATTTAATAAAATAATATTCAGTTGAATATTTATTTTTAGATCTATATTTATAGGAAGTGTTATATGCTTGAATGTTCAGAAGAACATACTATCTATACTGATTCATAATCAGTTACCACATTTACATACTGATGCTTACGATTCCCATAGAAATCAGTGTCAGAGATTCATGTGAGGGTCTACTCATGATTCCCAACTTAGAAGAGAAAAGGGTCCATCATAAAGTCACCACTTTGTTTGCTATATGTTTTGCTGCCTCCCCATAGAAAAAAAGATTAAGCCTCACCTTAAATTTGAGTTAGAGATTCAAAATAATGTCTCCACATATGCAACAAGATTGTTCTACAATTTATAATTCAGGGTATCAGCAGACTAACAAATTTACCACAAAATACTTGAGAGACCTATTTAAGCGAATTATTACAGTGTGATTCTGTGGTGAGGCACTTGCTCCATGGCAAATTTTATATGTATTGAGCTTGCTCTTGCCATCAATGATGACACACAAATGCATCATCTTCTTCTGTGGGGCACCTAGAGAACGCAAGAGAGAGAGAGAGAGAGAGAGAGAGAGAGAGAGAGAGAGAGAGAGAGAGAGAGAGAGAGAAAGAGAGAGAGAAAGAGACACAGAGACACAGAGACAGAGACAGAGACAGAGATTTGCTAGTGCTTGTACTGGATTTTGAACTTAAGTCCTTGTCCTCGTGATCTTGCTTGGCGTTTTCCCTCAAGGCTGGCACAACTTGAGCTACACCTTCACTTTGGCATTTTTGCTGCTTAATTGGAGATAAGAATCTCAGAGTTTTATCTACTAAGACTGGCTTGGAATGGGAATTCTCAGAGCTCAGCTTCGTGAGTACACAGGGTTATAGGCATAAGCCACTGACAGCTATTGAGGTGAGCTTTTTGAAAGATTTCAACAGTTTAACATATTTGTATAATTTTAGTTACAAATAAGCAAAAATAATGCCAATAGCCAAGTAAATGTAAAAAATTCAATTTTAGAGCACAGTTTTATAATAAAAATTTTAAAAAGAAAGCAAACAACAGTGAGGTAAAGCTGATGATCACATTTACTAATATGATGTTTTTCAAAATTTATAGGAGATATCCAGAGCCATTTCATTGCTTAAAGTCTGTTTTCAGACAACTGCACAGAAAGCACATTATTATGACACAGTAAGTAGCCAAAATCCAATCAGGGCATTGTTAAATATACAATATCAACCTATATAACCTTGACCATAATTACTTTACTGGTCAGAAGATTTCTTTATATATGAGCACAATACTTGAGGGACAGCTCTAAAAAGTCAGCAGCTAAAGTTTACATTATAAAAATTTAATGATTATATTTCCAGATGCAAGGCTTTGAAAAACATGTGAAAGAAATTAATACATTTACTTTGGTTATTTTCAGAAGCTCTCTAGTGAATAATTTTAAGAAAACATAACCTGATTATTCAGAAATTGAGAGATCTAAGGCAGCAGGTAATTATAGGCAGGTTAAACTTTTATTAGCCATGGGAAAAACAGTAGAAATTATTTTCTAAGCCCTTTGGAGAAATATCTCAAAAAGATGATCCAATTTGTTGTAATCAAAATTGGTTCATCAAAATACTGTGCTTTCCATTTTGCTGAGCTTATTTATATTAGAAAATAGAGAATGATGACTGCATGGGAAAATATAGGATAGTGAGCATTATCATTTGAGAATAATTAAAATGTTTTGGAAAATTTGAGAGATAAATCCACTTAAATACATATGATAAAGTATGATTAAAAGTAACAAAATATGTCATAAGTTTTAGATTTATTCATTACCACTCAGATCAATTGAATGACTCTATTAATCAACAATATAAAAATTATCAACATTCTACCAAATTCGACCTACTGGCTATATATTTAGAATTTTGCATGCTTTGTTGAATTGTTAATCAATTTAATGTAAGAAGAAAAAAATAGAGAGTAATAAATTTAGGGCAAGTTGCAAAATAGAAAATTCTTCTGACCAATGTATTGATTTAACATCAATTTCACTGTTTCTTCTACCACTTCAACCCTTCACCAACATACCATGATTCACAACAACAAAGATCACTTCTTTACAAAGGATAGTGCATAGGAAAATACAGTATTCTGAGTTAGCAATGCAGGATTGGGACTTCAAGAATCCCCATGATGCAAGAGTACAGACACCTGTTGTATCGATGAAAAGAATAAGGGAATAGAAAATGTGTTATGATTGCAGGTTAATCTTGTGTGATAATGTCATCTTTAGAAAATAGCAACAAGCCAAACCCCAAGCCAAATGACTGAAGCAAATAATTAAAATTAAGTAAGAATTAAGTGAATTGCAGTCAAAAAAAACACGAAAGAATCAACAAAACAAAGAGTTGGTTCTTTGAAAAAGTTAACAAAATGGACAGATCTTTAGCAAAGCTTACCAAAAAATGAAGAGAGCACACACAAATAAACAAAATCAGAGATGAGACCGGAAATATGACAGAAACAACCAAGATTCAGAATATTATAAGGGAATATTTTGCAAACTGATATGTTAACAAATTCGAGAATATGGAAGAAATGGACAAATTCCTAGCAAAATTGATATGCTTAAATTTAACCAAGAAGATTTATATCTAATAAATAGACCCATATCAAGCAAAGAAATAGAAATGGCACTAAGAGTTCTCCCTTCCAAGAACAGTCCAGGTCCAGGTGGCTTCACAGTGGATTTCTATAAGGCCTTCAAAACAGAATTCACACTAAGACTCTTCAAACTCTTCAATGAAATCGAAAGTGAAAACTCACTGCCAAACACAATTTGTGATGTCAATATAGCCCTTATCCCAAACCGGACAGGGACTTAGCAAAGAAAGAGAACTATAGACCCATTTCTTTGATGAATATAGATGAAAAAACTTCTCAACAAAATTCTGGCCAATCGACTTCAACAAGCCATCAAAAAAAGTATACACTATGATTAAACCGGATTCATTCCAGGGATGAAAAGCTGGTTAAATATACAGAAGTCAATTAACATAATTCACCACATCAATAGAAGCAAGGCAAGAATCACATGATTATTTATTCAGACATAGAAGAAAACTATATTGGAGAAAACAATGTGCAGGTAGCTCATGTATGAGATTCTACAGGGAGGAGGAGAGGGAGGAGGAGGGGGAGGGAGGGGAGGGGGAGGGGGAGGAGGAGGGGGAAGAGGGGGAAGGAGGAAGGGGAGGAGGAGGAGGAATTGAATGCTAAAAACTAATACCTAATCTTGGAGAAATTCCTGAGAAGGTAAAACATCAAATGAAATATAGGTAAGTAGTTTAGATCATTGGTATGGTTTGAGGGCTTCATTTAATAACAATACATCACTAGAAAGTGTATGGTGATCTTTTTGTCCCACAGGAAATTAATTAATATTAATTAATATCCCACAGGAAATTAATTAATATTAATTAATTCTCCCACAGGAAACGAAGCAATAGATATAAATAAGGGGGAAATAAACTCAGATGAAAAATGCTACATTGGAGTTTTCTCCAATGTAAGTAAGTATACGTATGGATGTGTGTGTGTGTATGTGTGTGTGTGTGTGTGTGTGTGTGTGTATCTATATATTCCTTTAGAATTCTAGAAAAAAATCAGTAAGGGTTCATCAAAGGTATGTGTTCTAAATTCATTCCCTGCCATTTCTTTCACAAGTACAGAACTATTTTTGCAACCTAGGTGAAATAGATAATTCTATAAATCACCAAAAATATTGAACAGATATGTTTTTACAACCCAATAAAATGCTTTATTTTCTGCTCCATTTTTGCCATTTTTCTTTTAATACTTTGCACTTAAATACTTTTTTTTGCTTTTTGCATAATTTTATTCACTTTTTCTTCAGGGGCATAATCATGAATCAAGTTCTACTGGTTTATTTTTTGGTTAAATCCATGTATTCCAAAATACACGGATTTGGTCTGTTCAGTTCCAACATATATAAATGGAGTTAGTCATATCTATTTTCTATACTTCCCTGTCTATCCCAAAATGTGCTTTCTTAAAATCTTCACATAGCACATGTACTGTACATTTATCTATTCTGACATTAAATGAACTAATATTCAAGCCATTCATCATAAGTCCATAGTTTAACTATGACTGAGGTAATAAATCTACTACTTGAATACTTTTTGTACTTCAGAATCAAAATTAGATTAAATAACCTTATTCTAAGGATATTTAATTTCCTTTAAAATAGTTTACATGTATTGATTAATTACTTCATTATCTACATTTTTGAAGCCCTGCTAGACTTCAAGAATAGATTCTATCTCTATCTTTTATAGGACTAAGTATGTCAATATAGATTCAAATTACTTGTGGTATGGTTTAAGTGGATCACCCAAAAATTCATGTGCTAGAGGTTTGATCCTCACTATGACAGACTTGAGAAGTAGTGGGAACCTTTGAGAGTTGGAGCCTACTAGGTGTTAATTACATACTAATTAGGGAGTACTGTCCTTGAAGGAAATATTAATCTCACGGAGTGAGATAATCTTCACATAATAGATTGTTATAAAGCAAGATAATCTCACATACTTGGCTTCTTCTATATCCACGTGGTTTCTTCTATAATTCTATAACTTGTTTTAACACAGCTTGAAGGTCCTTACAAGAACACTGCTGCTGAGGTTCTTGTGTCACCTCCTGCTTCATAAAGTACCCACTCTCACAAGTGTAAGTTTATCTTTATATCCTCTGATAATAATAATATCTTTATATCCGCTAATAATCAACAATATTTTTGGATTTACTTTCTGGGGAACCATTATCAAATATTATAACATAGAAAACACTATAAGGTAATAAAATTCTGAAGATATTGAAATAAACATAAACAAATATCCATTATTTACTTATTAGTATATTTTCCAGTAGATAAATTGCAACTAATCATGGTGATAATTTGAAACAAAAAAAATAGTATTTTCAAACTTCTACAATTTCTACAGGACTTCCAAATGTAATCTGCAAAAGTACTTCTGAATTCTTTCTTCATTCTCATGAAAATGTTTACATTGTAAGTTGTCACATTTCTTTAGTTTAGTCCTCTACTTTTAATCGTTGATGCCCAATTGTTCTTTGTTTTGAAAGTCATGGCAGCATCAAATACAACAGTAAAAGAGATTTTGCCTAAGTAGCACTGGGGAATATCGTTGTGATGAAAAGTATAATTGAAGCTCCCTGCCTTTGTGATAATTGAAAAGCAACTATAGAACCTTTTCCATTTAACATTATTGCCTGAGTTCAAGCCAGTGAATAGAAAGGAAATCAACTCTAGAGTAATTTCTCTGATGTCGCTTTCCTGTTCACACAACACTCTGGATTTTAGCATTGATGTTAAGCAGAAGAATCCATTCAATTTATTCAATTATAGCTGTGTGAAAGATGACTAGTAATCAGAGTTTTTTTTTATACTACCTAGAAATTTGTTAAGTATTTGCTTGCTACCTTGGCTACTGGATTTTTCCTATCAAATGGAAAAATTACTAAGCAATTGATGGAATTTAACAGTAATTTACTAAAACTAAATACCAGTGAAAACTTTAGTAGGTTGTAGTGATTGTCATAGCTGGGTAAACTGACTGCTATGTTAACATTGTGCCTGACATAAATTTGAGACAAGATTCAGCAAGTGTCAGCTTTAAAATGAAATTGGCTTTTAAAAACACTAGAAATATTGTTTCAGTGAGTGAAAATGTAATCTTCAGGAAATAACACCATGGTAATTGTCAGTAATACTCATTTTAATAATGTCTATAAAAACTGCCACACTCTTTGAACAGGTAACATGAAAAGTTTCATACTGAATTTAAAATTCATAGCTTCTTGCGAAGCCTATAACAATACATAAGTGTTTTAACCCATTATTGGGTGGCAAATAGTTAAAATATAATTTGTATGCAAAATTTTAATGTATATTGTAGGATTTTACAAATGGCTAAAACAGTATAACAAGGGCAAGATTTACTCTAGAAAAACACTACACAATTTATAAATCTATATTTCTATTCATTGGACACTAGGCCACAGAAGACTAGAGAATTTGCTTTTTAAAGTTACTCATTTCACGCTATTTTCTTTTTAGTTAGATCAAAATATTGATCAAAATATTTTTTCTAGAATTTTTGTGTGTGTTTGTTAGTACAAATGTGGATTTCCTGGACCTGAAAGAAGACCTCAATTACACACATTTCCATCTGGTTCTCATGATGCATGAGATTGCTAAGATATCTTTAATATATGTGAATATTTAATCCTGTAATAAAAATTACAGCAAGATCTAAGTCCTCCACTTTAACTTCTGATACTTTACTTCATTTGGATATTTAGTTCTTTTGAATTATAAGCTGTCTTTCCCACTGGATTACAAATCAGTTCAAAGAGTTCAGATAAACACTTTTAGATGTCTATATTTCATTTACTTAATGCAATGTGTGTTGTATTTGTGTACATATGTATATATGTATCTATGTATATATATATATATATATATGTTTGCAAAGATAGCCACAAATAATCACTTTTAGACTGCGTGGTATCAGTATTGTGCATTATATGTGAATTTATTTCTTCTAGGACAATGAATGAACTGAGGTAGTTCTTATAATTAATATAGCATTCATTCAATTCTAAGAATGCTGAGAATTTACAAATATAAAGGGACTAAACAGAAAAAAAACAGGGTTTCTGTGATAAAAGAAGATATAATGAACTTTTTATAGAATCTATGAATGCTAATAGACTGTAGAATATCAATGGTTCAACACAATTAATTATTTTAATCATGTGTTTATGAGATCCCTTTCAGAAAAGATTATGGGTTATGAAGAATATAAAACCTAGATAACTAGCTACTAGATACCATAGTCAACATACCAACAGCAAAATCAAAATTGAACTATTGCTTTTTTGAGATTGTAGGACCATGTAGGCCATTGTAGGACCATTTAAAATATTTCAGGATTTTATTGATCCTTTATGTCTCTAGCCTATAACTGCATAGAGGAGCAAGCTTATTCATTATTGCTATCACTTTCTCTTTCTTATTCCTTTCCTTTATGTTTTACTTCCCTCACTTTCCTTCCCTTTTCCCTTTCCACTCCGCTCCTCACCCCTCCCCTCCCCTTCCTTCCTTCCTACTCCCTCCCCCTTCCTTTTCTTCCCTTCCCTTTCTTTCCTTCCTTCTTTTCTCTGTGTGTATTTACATACATATCCCATCTATTCTTTTATATTCTTAAAGTTTCAACGCTGTTATGATAAATATTGTTGTATTATTAGTCCATAGTTTTAATGGAATTGCAATAAAAATGAAAATGATGGAAATTGACAAGATAACTTCAAAATATATGTGAAAATGCAAAATGGTATAGTTTTGAAAAAGAAGAGGGTTGGAGAATAATCCTCAAACAGTTTGGTCTCAGGAGTAGGAAGTCTGAAAATGAGTCCATGCATATGTAATCCATTGACTTCAATCAATTTATCAATTTCAAGGTCTTAAACCATATTTCAAAAATAACCATCACATGTCACTATATAATATTTACAAAAAATAAGCTGGAGACTTGCCTGAAGAGCACCAACCATGCAGGAAAAAGTTGAGCTGAGAGTATGAAATTCTGAGCTTAAAGCCTGCTGTGGAAACAAAGACAAAACAATTGAACAATGACAACCAAAACGACCCACATACAGAGAATTTATAAGAAGTACAAGGTTATTGTGAGTCAGCCACAAAAAGGGCGAGACCATCCCTCTAAAGAGACTCAGCATCCCTTTAAAACATTACCTGAGTTAGATATAGAAGTAAATAAAGTCCCAAGACATATATTTTTGTGTTTGCTCTTATTTAACACCTGTTGTATTCCTTTTTTTTTTTTTTTTTTTTTTGGCCAGTCCTGGGCTTGGACTCAGGGCCTGAGCACTGTCCCTGGCTTCTTTTTGCTCAAGGCTAGCACTCTGCCACTTTAGCCACAGCGCCACTTCTGGCCATATTCTATATATGTGGTGCTGGGGAATGGAACCCAGGGCTTCGTGTATGCAAGGCAAGCACTCTTGCCACTAGGCCATATTCCCAGCCCAACCTGTTGTATTTTTTATGATTAGAATTTTCTGAGATCAGAAAACTGTCCTCTCATTTGTTCCCAGTGCTTGGCATTCTGCTTCATATACAGTATATTAACATGTTGACTTTGGCACTTGATGGTTATATCAGTATCTATATTCACTTCTTTTTTTCTGCAACAAATGCTCTTTATTTGTCACAGACTTTCTTTGAAGACCCAAATGTTAAAAAAGATGTTAGTGAACCTGTTCAAAGTCATATCTAAAGAACAAATCAACAGCTCAGTAGTTGCTTGATTGACTTATGTACCATCCTAGTGGTCATTAATAGAGCTTGAGTTTCCTAGGCCTGATCATTACCCAATAGATGATCATTACCCAATAGTTGATCATTACCGAATTCTTACAAAGCAGTGAATAGCAAATTCAATCACGTGCTCTGAGGTGAAGCTAGCCCTAGAAATAAGAACGAAAGGTAATATGAACTTCAGCAGTGGATGAAGCATCCAATTACTTGTGCATAAGGACAGTTCTAAATAAGAAAGGAACAAACAGGTGGGCATTCTCCCTCCACAGCCATGCCAGCTCTCATTTCACCTTTACGGATTGAGAAATTGACAGCAGTTTCATAGTTTTTCAATAATATTATTTTGAGGTTGTTTTCCCAAATGCCTGGCTGAGTTAGTACAGGAAAAAATAAAAGGTAAGTAATACGTTCAGATTTGGAAAGTTCTAAAAATTCTCAAACCGATTTGCAATATGACTGGAAAGCAACTCTGATTTTAGACTAAAATATATAATATAGAGGAAATGGAAAGAATATCTTTTCATGAGATCCAAGAAATCATAATAAAATAGTGCAAAGTACAACAATATAACTTTTTAGCTGTGTTACAAATGCAGATATACATTTACACAAATATCCACACACCCACTCACACCTTTGTATGTGAGAATGTGTATGCATGTGTTCATATGTCTGAATGCAAGAATGTATATATGTATTTAAGGGAACATCACAGTGCCCTAAATAAAGACAGCCATGGAAGTTATTGGCCATTTAAGTAGGTCATATTTGTATCCTATTTTCTTGGATCTGGACCTAAACTAGTAAAATGGTATAGGATAAGCCTGATTCCAGGACTCTCATTTGAGAACGTATCTTCCAGAGATGAAGGTAATCTCTCTCACACAGCTCCTGCAGGGGAATGAGGCCACTTTCAACAGTCCCTTTTTCATCTATTGTCACCTCTTACTTAAATGGCTCAAATTCTCTAAACAAGTGTTTGAGGTTTATTTTAGAATTTTTCTAAAACACTTCAATTTCCATTCAACTTTGCACCTCCTGTTGATAGAAGAAAGCAGGAAAGCAAAGGCAGGTCACTGGAAAACTGGAGTGCAAGGTCTGTGCCCTTATACTGTTCACGTTCTCCACTATCACAGGTCTCTTGGTGCATAAATGATGTGTGTTTCTCCATCTCCCACAGTGCTGAATGCCTGAAATCTTTCAGTTTATCACATCTTCCAAGCCAGTATGATTTCAAAGACTATTGGACAATAATGAACATGACTACTTTGTCAATCCATCCTTAAAGAATGTCTTTCCCATGAAAATTCTTAATGAAGAACCACATTAGGATGATAGTCCTATTGCATATAAAGTATTCTGGGACAGTGACTCAGATGTTATCCTTGTTTCTCTTAGTTCCATTTCATCCACATATGACAAATGATGCCTAAACTATAGGAACCCACATTTTTTTTTTTTTTTTTTTGGCCAGTCCTGGGCCTTGGACTCAGGGCCTGAGCACTGTCCCTGGCTTCTTCCCGCTCAAGGCTAGCACTCTGCCGCTTGAGCCACAGCGCCGCTTCTGGCCGTTTTCTGCATATGTGGTGCTGGGGAATCGAACCTAGGGCCTCGTGTATCCGAGGCAGGCACTCTTGCCACTAGGCTATATCCCCAGCCCCACATTTTTTTAGCATATGTATTGGCATAAATGTCAAATCCACATGAGACTGCTGGCTAAGTGGTTCAAGTCAAAGAAAGCTTGCCTAGCAAGGGTGAAGTTCCGAGTTCAAATTCTAGTATTAAAAAGGAAAAAAAATTATGAGATAAACCTAGGTGGAATAGTCAAGTGCAGTCAGACTCATGGACACTAGCCCATACAGACAAAACTGTGTCTAAGCAGCCCTGGAATTTTGACTTGAACTTTGGTTTTCTTGGCTAGGAAGCCTTCTTGTAAAACAAAGATATATCCCTGAATTTTTCCAACCTGCAGAACTAGAATTATGAATTGTAATACTGAGGGACTTTGTAGGGAATATACAGGAGGCTAAATCACAGAAACATTAAACAGTAAGAGGGTACTGTTCCACAAAATTGACAACAGTATTGTGTTATTTGCTGCTAAATGTGACCCAAATCACTAACTTCTAGGGAACATTTACACACCTTTCTTCACTCTGCATTTGTAAGAATTACATTTGGATTTTGGCTGCAACAGAGAAAACCAAGTTAATAAGACATTACTAACCTCTGAATGTATCCAGGAAATTGAGTTAAGCTTTGATGTGAAGGTTAATTTGACCTTTAACAGAACTGTTCTCTCATTTTTCTTCTCTCCCTTTCCTCTTTGTGCCTTGTTTCAATCTACCTTTCCATTCATCATTATCTAAGGGCATTATCTCATCTTTTATTCTAAGGGTTTCTTTCTTTCATCCCTTTCATCCTAGACATTGCATACCTATCTATTTTAAAACTAGTACTCTGTGAAATATCTTCCCATATATATACATATACAAACATATACATACATATATATGAGAGATTTGAAGATGTTGTATTTTACTCCTGCATTCTAACTCTGAGGTTAGGATGGTTGAATCATATTTTTAATGAAAAACAACTTGTCATAAGTGTCACTAATTCACCTACATCCTCACTGCTTTTGACCTCATTGTCTATTGATAGACCTTAGGCCACCACTTTCATTTTCATGTTTATAAATTCCACTGCTTGAGTGAAGAACATCTAGGACAGTGCCGAAGGCCTGAGTTCAAGGCCCAGGACTGGCACACATACATACAAAAGATAAAACAAATTTTTAAAAATCTAGTTTTTCTTTTTGAAAATAACATTATGGTCAGTCTTTCAATTTATAAAAATTATTTTCAGGTCAAAAGAAGAAATGAAAGTGAATGGAATTTCCATGAAGCTCCTATTGGCATACACATGCACAACCTATCCATTATGAAATGAAGAATTAAATAATCCACCAGCTCCCAGTATCAACCTCTCACACAATGGCCTTGTATTACTTTGCCTGTTGCCTTACATTCAATACCTTAATCTACCATCTTTGCACAAAGTACATTGGTTACACTGTAATTCACACTTGGTGGTTTACAGAAAATAGTTTTTAAAAAATAATAAAGGTTATAACCACCATTATAGAATCACAGAGAACACTTTCACTGCAATAAATATCCCCTGTTGCTGGTTTATTCAGACTTTCAGCCCTCATAATTCCAACCCTGAAGGCTTTTCTGTTTCTGTGTATTTTCCACTTTCAGAATTGTCAGGTTTTGTACATTTGTCCTTTCACTTAATGATGTGAATTTAGTTTTTTTCTATTTTCTCATAGCTTGATGCTCCATGATTTTATCTCTAAGTAATGCTCTATGGTATGGGTGCAATATAATGTATCCAATCACTTAATAAAAGGCATCTTGTTTACTTCTGACTGTTAGTAAATATGAATGAACTATCTATAAGCATGTCTATGTCCATTTTGTGGTGGGGATGTTTTATTTCATCAATGTAAGTAGAAGAGAACATGATTGCTATATCATAGAGTCACTGGATATTTACTTTAAGGAACTACCCAAATAAGCTCATGTGCTGGTACTTTCTTGTGTATGTACTAACAATGGTTCTTGCAAGAATTCATAACATTAGTGTTTGGGATTTTCATCATTTTAATAGGTTATGAACTCAGTGTGTTTTGTTTATTTTGTTTTGGCCAGTCCTCCAGCCTGAGCACTGTCCCTGGCTTCTTTTTATTTTATTTATTTATTTAAGTTTTTATTATAAAACTGATGTACAGCGAGGTTACAGTTTCATACATTAGGCATTGGATACATTTCTTGTACTGTTTGTTACCTTGTCCCTCATACCCCCCTCCCCTGGTTTCTTTTTACTCAAGGCTAGCCCTCTACCACTTGAGCCTTAGCACCATGGCTTTTTTCTGTTTATGTGGTGCTGAGGAATTGAACCCAGAAAGTTTATACATGCTAGGCAAGCACTCTACCACTAAGCCACATTCTTAAACCCTGAAATCATTGTTGTAATTCAAGCTTGCATATGGTATGGTAGCATCTGCAAATGTTTTTTTATGAGATACTTTCTCTGGATATTGGTATATTTTTAAAGTTAAGCTGTGTCTTACTTGATTAAAAATGTCCTTGTTTCTACAAGTCTTACTTGGGATTTCAAAATTTCTTTACATATATCAACAGTCCATTATAAGGTGCATTCATTATGAACTTCTTCTTTGAATTAATGAATTGTTATCTCCATTTCTTCAAACTGTCTTTCAAAATCCAGTTTTGGTTGAATGTCAAGAGGGGCCCAACTTACCAGTTTTTGTTTTATGAATCATGCTGATAGTATTATATCCCCCAAAATCAAGATCACTTACACAATACCTGATGTTAGTTGTGTTACAGTGTTTTTCTTTCCATGAAAAGCTCTCATCCACTTTTAGCTAATTTTATAGAAGAGTTGAAGTGCCTTTGATTCAGTTTTTCTGTGGTCACAGGATGCTAAGGGATTCCTATATGATTTGCTGCAAAGATTGCGCTTGCTCGATTACTTTTGTTTCTTTATCAGTTTCAGGTTGTGCTTGTTCAGACTACTGGTATGAAGGCAAGGAGAATTAATACTTGTTCAGTGTCTTCAATAAATAATTTTTTGTCTACTGAGTATGACTTACACATTTTGGTTCAAAGGTGGAAATGATGTAATGAATGACATAATTGTAGTGAGTGGGCTGCTACTGAAACACTGGTAAGCTATTAAAAAGGGAAAAGATCTTCATGAGAGTTTCTGAGTCCTTTTTTCATTTATTTTTGTACACTTTCCTTTAAAATTATATCTGGAACTTAGTATTCTATGGACAAATATAGAAAGCTCTAATGTAATCGCTTAAGTATATGTACATTTGTATATATTTCTATTTGATGTAAGCAAAGCATGTAACTTATTTATTTATTTATATTTACTTATTTTTTTTCTACCTTACCACAGAGAAACCTAAAAGGGTTATGGAAGCATTTAACAAAATAGTTCTCCAAATCAAGGTTGTAGTTTAGGAGGAAGAAGGGGAGCTCAGAAGAGAAAGTAGACCTGTGCTTTTAACAGGTAAAGATTGAAGAAATATTAGAAGGAAAGCGTAGTCTTGACATATGTAGCATATTTGAACATCATTAAATGCCTGACTTTTTCTTCAATATTAAACAAACAAACAAAAACACTTATTCAGTGAGATAAAGGAGTTAGTACTACAAATAGAGATTGGATGTAAATAGAAAAGTCTAATAAAAAGGTTCAGTGCAAAAGCACTAGACTGGCATGCGGGAGGCTCCTAGTTTGACCTCCAGCAGCACACCAAATAGGGAGAGTCATAGAAAGCCTGTTCTATGTCATAGTACCAGTGTTCATACTCTGTGTCTTCAAAGGTACATATAGACATTCCAAAGACTTCTGATTTGATGAGTAATTGAAGTGATTCATTTAAAAATTGTGGGATGTTTCACGAAAAATAGATGGGTACTAGAATAAAATTATGAGGAAATGAAGCAATTCCCATGCATACAAGAAAATAATTTGTGACAGTACAGATTTCTTAAAAAAAAGTATCAATGGTCTTCAAAGAGACTTAAAAAAATGGCAATATGTTGTCGACATACTGATGCCAATTGGAAATAAGTATAGAGAACAGAGAAATCAAATGTTCACAAATGTTTTTTAAGACTTTTAATGTAACTTTATTTTCAAGGTGATGTATAAAGGGATTTCAGTTACATACATCAGGTAAGGAGTACATTTTATTTATTTTATTGTCATGTTGATGTATAGAGGGGTTACAGTTACCTATGCTAAACAGTGAGTACATTGCTTTTAAAAGTTTTAGTTTATTTATTGTCAAAGTGATGTACAGAGGATTACAGTATGTACTTTTATTATCCAACTTGTTACCTTCTCCCTCACTTTTCCCCAGTTCCCACACTCCCCATTTCTCTCCCCCCTCCATGAGTTGTACAGTTTCTTGTTCAATTTGACACCCTCCCTCATTTTTCTCCCACCTGCTCTCCTCTTCCACCCTTCCCTGGAATTGTACAGTTATTTTACTACATACTGTCTTGTAAATATTACTGTTGCATTGGTGCATCTTTTACACTTTGTCTCACCATTGTAATCTTGTTATTCCTTCCATAATTCAGACAAACATACACAAAATACCCATGGTATCAGAATGAAATACAGTGACAACAGGAGCTAAATCTTAGAAAAAATGAACAAAAGAAAAAAAAAACTTCACTAAAACTTACACTAAAAATACCAGTATCAATGATATACCACTTGTGTCCATCTTTTGGAGATCATTCCACTTTGTTTTATGGGATTATACATACATAGCTATTGAGCTATTCTGGTCATCGGTTAGGACTATCTTAGACATATACTAACTATTACCAGTAAGGGAGACTCTAGAGTTTACATTTCTTTGGGTCGGGCTCATTTCACTTAGAATGATTTTTTTCTAAGTCTCTCCATATCCTTTGAATGGGTCAGTACTATTCTTTCTCACAGCAGCAGTGCTGGAGAAATATTAACACCAAACTTCAAACTCTATTATAAAGTGATAGTAATAAAAACAGCATGGTATTGGCACAAGAAGAGGTCTGATGACCAATTTAATAGAACTTAAGACCCATAAATGTACTTGCAGACCTATGACCACCTAATCTTTGATAAGGGAGCCAAAAAATAGGATAGAAGAAAAACTGCCTTTTCAACTAATGGTGTTGGCAAAATTGGTTCCAAACCTGTAAAAAACTAAAGCTATTCCCTTATAGATTACCCTGCACCAGAATCAATTCCAAATGGATCCAGGACCTTGAGGTAAATGCAGACACCCTGGAAACATTGCAAGAAGTTATAAGAGAAACACTAGGGCTCCTGGCACAGGTGGAAATTTTCTTAACAAAGACTCAGAAACACAACAAATAAAAAAAGGTTGGAAAAATGAGCACATTTCCTGTCAAACATTGAACCTCCTAATTTTTCTCCCACTTTCCCTCCCCATCAACTCCTCCCTCAAGTTGTAAACTTCATTTCCAACATAGTGTCTTGTGAATGGTGCTGTTGCGCTGGTTCACCTTTTGTCTTTTGTCTTACCACAAATTTTGAGCATTGGGAATGAAAGGTGAGAATTAAGTGAATCTGACAATTGTCAAAAATATGAGATATTTAATCTAATAACAAAAATAAATAAATGGCTCTATTTTCCAAAGATAAAATAAAACTCAATTTCAACAATTAACTTAAAAATGACCTTGTATTTCACCAGATATTACCCTGATCAAAGAATCCATTATTCCAAAAACCATATCATGCTGTTTTCCCTAGGAAGAAAAAGTTCTCCTTGAATAAAATTCAAATGTAATCATCATTTGAGTGACTGAGAAGTTAACTTCAAATTTTAAAGAGAGAACTTCTATTTGCCAATGATATAAACCACCTTAACCAACCATCTTTGAGCTGATGCAAAATGTGCATATAATTAATATAAATGTCTGAAGATGTTTATTTACAAAGTTTCTCATTTGCTTCTTACACATTTAGCACAGTCAAGATTTCCCTCATGGATATCTTAATTTGAGATCAGGAGGAGTATGAGTTGGTGTCAGTGAAAATGATCAAGCCTGTGCCTAAATCATTGTAGAGTGTGTTTCAGTAAGAAATATGGTGCAAGTGACTGGTACTCCTGGCAGAGAGCCTGGGAGGTTTTTAGTCATCTTTTATTTTGTTAGGGACTCATTTACATTTTCAAGATAGACTGTGGCCTGTAATATGATGGAGTAATATTAAACTAGTCTTCCTGATACAGTAGATTATATAAAGTAGTAATGATGTGTTTTGTGAACCTAATTTTTTACAACAGATGAAAGAAATGGCATGTGAAAGAATGAAGATTATCCCATTCAGCTTTTGTTTGGATAATGTATTGTTTTTTTTATTAATACTGCTTCTGAAATTGCTGAATTAAATGGTATTCTAAAGGTCATAGCTGTCATTTTTTTCCTAAATGGCATGCTTTTAATTTTTAATGTACTCTGGTTAATTTAAGTTTATTAACCAGGCAAAGCAAAAGTTCAGATGTAAACCAGCAATGTGCCCTAGTAGATTACACCTGTAGTCCTAAATATCAAGAAGAGTGATTTATGAGGCTTCGGCTACCCTGAACTAAAAATTCCATGGGACTCAAATATTCATTTCATCAGTAAAAATCTGGAAGTAATGGCATGGCTCAAGCAGTAGAATGCCAGAATTGAATGCAAAATTGGAGGGTAATGGCCAGGCTATAAGTTCAAGCCCCAGTACAGGTAAACACATAAAAGTAATGTAGTAGTAAAGTCTTGAATGAGAGCTATTGTTTAAAGGTAAACATCTCTGCTGTTTGGTTTGTGCCTAAGTTCCATTTTGCATTGTCCAATCTTCTAATTTAATAGCAGGAGTTTCAGAACTGACTGCCTGTACCAATGTTCAAGAAAAAGATGTACATAATGACATTGCTTTACAGTTGGATGCAAATTCATTTCCAAGTACATTAATCTTGATTTTAATTCAGTGGAGTTTTTCCTCCAAGACATTTTTAGTTTGTCAGTTTTTCACTAAAGCAGATATATACTGTGAAATACAATATGATTCCTTGACTAGATTTAAAATGAACCTTTTCCTATCAACTGCAAAATGCATTGCTTGACCACAAAATGTGCTGTTAACACCTCTGGAGTTCTGTATGTTCTTAAATTTAAAGCAAATCAGGGAAGTTCAAATGAAGATCAGATTAAAGATTTATACTTGGCAAAAGGTTAAACAAAATCTCCATGCTTTTTGATATTTTTAATTTGCATCTTTAATAAGCTGTAACATAAACAGAGTTCCTGTTTCATTCCTACATTTTTTCAAAATAGGTAAGCTTGTTCTTTTCCTACAGTGTCAAATCACTATGTGTTGTAAAACAAAAAATCAACAAGTAAACCAATAAATAAATAATTATTAAACTCTCAGAATAGAGAACGACCCAGAAATCCCATTCCTGAGCATTTACCCAAATGATCTCAAACCAGGCCACACTAAAATGACCAGTGCAAGCATGTTCATTACAGCATTGTTTACCAATATTAAGGTATGCTATCAATCCACATGCCCCTCAGTGGATGAATGGATCAAGAAAATGTGGATTTCTACCATCAGAAAGAACACTATTTTACCATTTATATGAAAATGGAATTAAGCAGAATAAGCCAGACCTAATGAAACATGAGCTGCATGGTTCCCCTCACTTGTTTATAATGTGTCTACAAATCTAAAAGTAAATACAATGGATAGTAAAAGAAAAATAATTACTCTTCAGTATGATTAATTAAACAGCATTATAAACATTCATACAGTTAGATCAAAGGAGGATATTCTTAGGAGAGGTTCACAAGGGCTCAAAGGCTATGTGTATATGATCATACACAATAATGCTTATGGAAATTAACTCTAAGAAAGGAAAACAGGTAGTTTCTTATTGTACTGTTGGCAGTAATTAGGTTTTTCATTCCCTTTTGGTTTATTGTCATTTGTTACTGTTTTTGATTTCTGTTCCCTTTGTTTTGTATATAAGTTTATCTGATTTGGGGCATGGAAAAGGTAGCAAAGAAACAGTGGGACAAAGGGTGATAATGCTGCAGTGATACTCAGTAGACACTATTTCAGAAAAGAACTGTACAACTTGTAATGAGGAGAGGGGCTGGGAGTGAAAAACCTGGGAGAAAATGAGGAAGGGGGTGAAACTGCTCCAAAAGAAATGTACTCATGTAACTGGAACCCCTCTGCACATTATTATCTTTACATTATTTTTTTTAAAAATCCTTAGAGTAACAATATTTAAGCATCCAGATGGTAATACATCCAAGAACTTGAACACAATGCTAGACAGAATTCATTCTTACAAGGCAAGCACTCTTGCCACTAGGCCATATTCCCAGGCCCCCAAATTCATTCTTTGGTACTAACATTTCTTCTAATATTGGATTGTAAGGCTACAGCTTCATTCTTCGTTTTTAACCTGGGAACAGAAGTCCTTGTTTTTCTTCTTACCACAAAGGAAGGGATTGGACTTCAGGAGAAGCTAAGATGGCAACTCCATCAGACCACTAGTGCATTGTATTGTAACTTTGGATACTGAATTTCTATGGTATACAAAGCTGCCAAGCTTGCCCAATGAAATGTTAGATAATCAAATAATTTATATTTTATTTTTCTTCATTGGCTACAAAGATTCTGTCATTAGCTGTGAAAATAAAATGGATTTGAACATGAATGTTTCTGGGTCACTAGGGCAACATAAAGCCAAATTGCAACAGTAGAATGTTAAGGAGAGCATAGGAACTCTCCAGAAGATGGAGGGCGTGATGCCTGTCTCTGAACAAGTCAATGAACACTGAACTACCTAATTTCCCACCAGAGGGTTTTGTAATCAAGCTGGGATGGGAAGTTAGGGGAGTTTTTTTCACTTTTTAAAGACTCTGAGCCCCAGGTGACAATGTTGTGACACCAAATGGGGAGACTTAATAACAAACATCGTGCTTTTGGGGGGGTTCTTTTATTTGTGGGGGGTAAATCAGAGGTGTTCATACATATTCATGGTTACTGGGGATTTCACAAATTGTCTGCTTTTTATAATTAACCCCTAGGCTTCTAGTTTACAGGGCCATTGTTGGTTGTATTTGGAGCAACCATTTTCCTACTACAGAATTTGTAAATGTGAATTCTAGGCAAGAAAAAATAATGATTCAAATCATACTTGGAAGCACAATTTTCTTCTATTAGTTTTATTGTTTAAAACAAACAAAAAGACTTCAGCACTTGGAGGCAAAATCAGAAACAAGATGTAGTTAGTGTTTTTACTATGGAAGTGAAATATGGAAGCAAATAATCAATGTATGTGTTATCCATTATGCTTTCAGTTACAATATGAGCTATAGTTTCAATTCTAATGTCACTTTATTTGTAATATTTGGAACTGTCCAAGTATTAGCTGAATGCCAAAGGGTTAAATATCTCATTTTGAATGACAAACTGAAACAAAAATGAACGTTGAAGCTAAATATCCATTTTTAAACTATAGAGAACAAGAAACAGATGGAACATATTTATATATATGTGTGTGCATTATATATATACACACACACTCACGCACTTTACCTAAATAATTGTGTGCTTGCTTCATCTTTATAATTGTCATCTTTGCTGTGAAAAAGACAAAGTCAGTATTAACACAGCTTGAGTTGCTTTTCAATCCACAATGCCTTTCATGTAAAGAGTTTTAGAAAATGAGGGCTGGGGATATGGCCTAGTGGCAAGGATGCTTGCCTCATATACATGAGGCCCTGGGTTCAATTCCGCAGCACCACATATACAGAAAATGGCCAGAAGTGGCGCTGTGGCTCAAGTGGCAGAGTGCTAGCCTTGAGCAAAAGGAAGCCAGGGACAGGGCTCAGGCCCTGAGTCCAAGGACCAGGACTGGCCAAAAAAAAAAAAAAAAAAAAAAAAAGAAAATGAAAAGTTCTCTCTGCCTGCCTCTCAGTATCCAAAGCTATCAGCTTATGGGATTTAAGGTTTGTTTTTGAATGGGAACACAACTGAAGGACATTCTACCCAGTGGAACTGGCATTTCTAGTTTGTATATGGCTATAGCATGTGGATTTGGGGAATGAAAACACATTATGAAATGTCTTGATTTCTGACACAACACTGGCATGATTTAAGACCTACCTCAGTCATGTGGTTTCTTTTGTAAAACCTAGAGCCCCTATGAGTTGTGTGGAAACTGTGAGTGGATCGTCCAGGAAGCCTGGAGAATTCTGAATGCTAGCATAAAACTGGTGGTTGTGTGATTGCTTGTTATGTCTGAGTAAAGGCATGGCATCCTGAATATTTGACTTTCCACAAACTTAGGTCAAAAGATAGCATGAGTACCTGTGTACTTCCTAATATCCTGTCAACTGCTCCTTGGAACATCTTCCTTAACCAGCATGCTCACTGCAAAACTATACCATCTCCTGCTTCCTGTGCACAGTGGGTGTCATCTGAAATGCCTGGGGATAATGTGTTCATACAGTGTAGTCACACAACCAGTTCCTTCATTAATGTCATTTCTTTGCTCTAAGAGTATTTTATTTAACATTTAATTTTAATCTTTTCATGATGGGTCATTTGGTATATCACCCCAGATCTTCCTATAAACCTTTGTGTGAGACATTTAATAATCTTTCCCTTGGTCTATTCAGTTGTTTTCACCACAGATACTTGATTTTTTTAAATCACATGATAACCCCAATGATGCATATTTTATCTTTTACCTTTTAACTGAATCCACAGAATTCTTACCTATAAGCTAAATGACATGAATGCAATATGCATTGGTAGAAAAGCTCAGAGACAATTTCCAGGTCTTCAGTCAAGCCTCAAGATCAGCAGAAAATTAAACTAATAATAATAATAATAATATAGATAAACAATGGAAAAGATGGTAGATCTAAAATGATAAATGAGAGATATTAAATATCAAGTGATATAACTTAAGAAGCGATTCTTGCTTCTCAAGATTTGGTTTGAGTTCTCATTTAATGGATCTACAATAATAAATTTGCTTTGGAATTAGAAAAGAATGATGCCTTGAAGACAGAGCTTATTTTCATAGTAGTTGACACAATGCCTTATAATGATTTACAAGAAATAATATGAAAAGAATGGTGCCACATATTTTATTTTCAGTTTAACTATTGTGTTTGAGGAACAAGATTTAAAAAAAAGTCATGCTAAACTCTCTGTTTATGTATTCTCTTTTATTTTTCTTATAAAAATGCATTGATGTAATTCATGTAGTGCTAATTAACCTGATGTATTTTCATTTCTATGATTTTCCCCTTTTCTATTATTTAAAATAATGATTATTAAAATATTTAATATTTGTTTAGTAAACAAATAGAAAACAGCTGCTTGATTAGACCAACTCTAAATAATGTAAATTACTTTGTAATCTAATTTCTTAGACAATTTATTTATCTGTGAATATTTCTCTTTGAAATGCACCCATATTGGAAATTTTCTTTTTTCAGTTTAATAGGCTTTGAGATCCATGTCAACGTCACTAGCATAAAATGCTCTCCAAGTATTTACAAAATATTCTTTCTGCTAATACTCAAAAGACAATTCGATAAAAATATACATTTTATACTGTCCTTAGTCAGGAATTTGATTTTTAATTGCTATAAAGGACATTCTGAAACTATAGAAACCTATAAAGTAAACATTGTGCCTTATATTTCTGAAAAATGCACTTATGGTTTTCACGGGAACTTGACCAAAGTTTTTGTATTGAACAGGGTTAACAAGTCACAAAATACAACTTGTTTTTCCTCATGCTTCCTATAAAACTGTACCTACTAATCCACTGAAACAAATATACTGCAAAGATAGAAAATATTTGTATTTTTAAAAATTAATTGTGCTAGTACAAAACAACAGCAAGATCTATTTTTTAATTTTTTCTTATTTATTGTCAAAGTGATGTACAGAGAGGTTATAGTTTCATATGTTAGGCTTTGGGTACATTTCTTGTACTGTTTGTTACCTCCTCTTTCATTGCTCCCTCCCCATTTCCCTCTCCCCCCATGAGTTGTACAGTTGGTTTACACCAAATGGTTTTGCAAGTATTGCTTTGGGAGTTGTTTTCTTTTTATCCTTTGTCTCTCAATTTTGATATTCCCTTTAACTTCCCTAGTTCTAATACCTATATATACAGTTTCCAATATACTCAGATAAGATACAGTGTTAGTGCGGGTACAACCACAGGAAGGGGATACAAAAGGAGCATCAACAATAGAAGTTATGGTTTCACATGGCATGTTGAAAGTAATTATAACAATGATATAACAGTCATTTCCATAACATGGAGTTCATTTCACTTAGCATCATCTTATGCATTCATAAGGGCATAGCTATTAGGCTCTTGTGATCTTCTGCTGTGACTAGCCTAAACCTGTGCTAATTATTCCCTATGAGGGAGACCATAGAGTCCATGTTTCTTTGGGTCTGGTTCAACACCTGCAACAACCTAAAACTAGATCCTTATATATCACTGTGCAACAAAATCACTTCCAAATGGATCAAAGACCTCAAAATTAAAACAGATAGCTTGCAAACACTAAAAGGAGAAGGAGAAACACTTGGGCTCCTTGGCACAGGAGAAAATTTCCTTTACAAAGACCCAGAAATGCTACAAATCAAAGAAAGGATGGAAAAATAGGACTGCATCAAACTGCAGAGCTTCTGCAGGGCAAACGACATAGCTCGCAAGATAAACAAAAGCCCACAGATTGGGAAAAGATCTTTACCGGCCATACAACGGACAAAGGCCTCATATCTAAAATATATGCAGAACTAAAAAAATTACCTTCCTCCCAAACAAAACTGCAAAGAACCAACAGCCCCCTCAACAAGTGGGCTAAAGACTTACAAAGAGACTTCTCTGATGAGGAAATAAGAATGGCCAAGAGACATATGAAAAAGTACTCTACATCACTGGCCATAAAAGAAACACAAATCAAAACAACATTGAGATTCCACCTCACTCTAGTAAGAATGTCCTTTATCAAGAAAACTAACAATAATAAATTTTGGAGGGGATGTGGCCAAAAGGGAACCATAATTCATTGTTGGTGGGAATGTAAACTGGTTGTGCCACTCTGGAAAATGGTATGGAGATTCCTCAGAAGGCTAAATATAGAGCTCCCCTATGACCTAGTAGCCCCACTTTTGGGCATCTACCCAAAAGACCACAAACAAGAACACACTAAAGCCACCAGCACAACAATGTTCATCGCAGCACAATTTGTCCTAGCTCAAATAGGGAACCAACCCAGATGCCCCTCAGTAGATGAATGGATCAGGAAAATGTGGTACATACACACAATGGAATTTTATGCCTCTATCAGAAAGAATGACATTGCCCCATTCATAAGGAAATGGAAGGACTTGGAAAAAATTATACTAAGTGAAGTGAGCAAGATCTATTTTATATCCCTTTATTTATTTTTCATCTTCATTGAAAAGGTGATGAGCAGGGGTGTTACAGTTACATAAGTAAGGTAATGAGCATATTTATTTTAAACACAGATACCTTATCCCTCATTTTCTCACCCTTACCTTCCCTACTCACCCTGCAAATTTTAGGGTTCTTTTCCAACATAGTATCAAGTGACTGTCAATGTTGCCTTAGTTCATCC
Source organism: Perognathus longimembris pacificus (assembly GCF_023159225.1). Lineage (NCBI taxonomy): Eukaryota > Metazoa > Chordata > Mammalia > Rodentia > Heteromyidae > Perognathus > Perognathus longimembris. The sequence continues at coordinate 39,926,297 of NC_063176.1, forward strand.
GTTGTCCAGCTGTTTCTCTGATTCCCTTTCACTCCCAAATTTTAGAATTTCAAGTAGTTGCAGCCTGACATTTGATCCCTAGGTTATTCACCAAGGAGATGGACTGGGACATATTTCTCTCAGAATTTACATACCAACAGAAATACTGTCAGTAATTTGAACACATATTCAAATTAGAAAGGTGAAGACAAATATTGCTTGATTCCTGAAGGTGAATGTAAAGAAGAACAGTTTTACAGGATGGGGAGGTATATGTTATTTTTTTTCCCTTTCAATGTATGCCTCTCTGTGTGAGGGGTGGGGTTGGGGGTGGATAGGATAACTGTCTATGTATCTGCATGTCTGTCTATGCATATTTGCTATTGTTTCTCATTCTTTAGCCCTCATGGAAAAGATAAAGTTGTGTTTCTACTTTTTTAAAACTGAAATTTATTTTATGTCCATATGCATCCATGTATTTATTATGTATGTGTGTATTTTGCCAGCCCTAATGCATAGGCACTCAGGGCATAGCCACTGTCTCAGAGCTTTGTTCATTTACTTTTTTTTTTTCCTCAAATTTTTATTATCAAACTGACGTACAGAGAGGTTACAGTATCATACGTTGGGCATTGGATACATTTCTTGTACTGTTTGTTGCCTTGTCCCTCATGCCCCCCTCCCTCCCCCCCTTTCCCTCCCCCCCCAGTTGTTCAGTTCACTTACACCAAAGAGTTTTGCAAGTATTGCTTTTGTATGTTCATTTACTTTTAATAATTACATAGATGGCTATAGTATACTTTGATGTAATTTTATCCCCTCCATATGTATCCCTATACTTCTTTCTCTTTCTTTTTCAAACACTGTTAAAGTGTTTCAATTTGCTGACCTCATATATGTATGTAATATAAACCAATCTTCTCTCCTCTACTATACTTCCTTTTTATTTTGTTCCCTTTCTCACTCCTGCTACAGCTTCCACCCAGACAAACCCTACGGTTCATTCATGTCCTGTTGTCATTGTCGTCATCTTCATCATCATCATCATTTTATGTCTATGTTCCACAACTTAGCAAAATCCTTCATTTGGAGTTTGGCTTATCTCACTGAACATAAGGATCTCCAGTTTTCTACATATAACATTTGTTTACTTTTTGTATAAACAGAGACAAACATTGTATTACTACTTTGCCTACTTTTTCATGGGTGGATAATCTTCTAGAGAATATAATTGCATCAGTTCCTGCACAGTCATATTAAGAAATAGGAACAGAGAGTTAGCACACTGTTCCAAGTTCCCTCTGATGATTGACTCTCTATACATTGTGATTTTATCATAAGATCTGCCTTTTCCTTTCTTTTCCATGTGCACTGTGTATGTTGGTGGAACTTGTTTATCTTTTGAGTTTGAGTAGAAGCATAAGTTGTCAAGTAAAGACATACAAGTAGGAAAAGTGAACAATCATTGGAGAAATGTTTCTCTGAGAAGTTACAGTATGCATGCTATACATTAAGAGTAATCACAATAATTGAATGTAATGAAAACCAAAATACATTTCTTTTATATATAATTTTTGTCTTTTAGTGATCTCTATAAGACTGAGCAATGTTCTGACAATGAATGTTCCCAGAAAATGGTTCCATTAGGTGTTTTAAATATTTAACATCCTCCCATGGCAATGACAATTTCATCTTGTATTGTCTCCTTAAATTCTTACCCCATGAACATTGCAAAGGATGAGGTCCCAAATTATGCAGAAAAGAATCTCTGTAATTCTTTAGAGTATGGAATTGTTTAAATCTTTTGCTCATGCACTTTTATTAATTCAGTGGCAGCACTGAAAGTCAGTTCATTACATGATCTGAAGCCATGTCTATTCAAAGAAATGAGGGCAAAAATGAGTAGAAAAATTCCTTCAAGGAATGAACAGAACAAATATTAGCGATACAAACAAGAAGGAAATAAGTGAAAATAAACAGTTTATGAAAGACATAGAGTTGTGTACAGAGTTGTGAAAAAGAAGTGAAAAAGGAAACTTTGAAGGGTAAAAGTATAATATAGAACTGCTCAGAAAATCAAGTTATAATTGAATATGAGTAATCAAAATTTGTGAAATTAGCTGTAAAAACTTGTGACAAAGACAAGATATACATAAATAGAAGTAAAATATTTCATGGGCGTTTTTTTAAGGTGCATTATTATTTGTAACACCATATTCAATACCACCAGTATCTATGGCATAATCATGGATAATTTTTACCCTGATTTTGAGAACCAAAAGTTTACTGACTTTTGACCTTTAATAAAGCAGTGGAATTCTTTCTTACACTTTTGACATTTAATTTGAAAACTTTTAAGTACATCTACAGTAGATGGCATGCATGCAATGTCTTGTGTTTAATGATATTTAATTCTTATTATAAATCATAATTTTGTATTATTTTGTTACTTAGCTGTGCTTAATTTACCATTTAAAAATTATCAATAATTTTAATTTATACCATATTCCAATTGTTATATTTAATTGAATGTAAAAGCTAAAAACAAATATATTTTTGTAATATACCGTCATGTATTAAGATTATCAGTACAGTACCTCTAATACATTTGTGTTCATTTAATTACTGTGTTAGTACTTGCTGCAAGTACTACATCATTTTGTTTCGTTACTCATTTTTTTCAACTTTTTCAGATATTTATGAAGAAAATTTAGCCTTGTTTTCTCTTTCTCATGATGTAATACCTAAATAGTTATCTGAAGAATGGCTATTTTTTTTCACACTGTGAGAGCATATAATTGTGGATTTGCATTTATGAAATAATTTCTGGCTTAGAGGCTTTCTTTTTCTCAAGTAAAAGAATAGGGCTCAATCATCACTGATTAGGTATGAAAAACTGAATGGAGATTTTAGGCACATTTATGAGATGCTGGAATTTTTCTCGGTTATCTTATGAAATGGTTAAATTGGAAAAATAGGAAAAATGCTAACAGTGATTATCTCCAATTTGAAACTATAACTATTAATACTTCACATATAAACCACTTTAATTGAAGGACATAAAATATCTGAGGAAAAAAGCATACATGAATTTGTAATATATGTTTTAAAAACGTCAGCAATGAAATTACCTTACTATGGAAAAGAAAAGAGTCAGACAATATGTCCAAAATAATTATTTAGACATTTGAGAATAGGTAGGGGTTTTTTTTTTTGCCTTTCTGATAATAGCACATTTTTTTGTTGAAAACATATTCATTGCTCTCAGCTACATGTCAATGGCTTGCAGAAATAAAAGATGCTACACAATATGGTTTGTGTCATTTTGTGCAAACCAATTTATGGTCAAAGGAGACTCACAAAGCATCCAACTGGAAAAGAATTACTTGATGATGACTATATAAAGAGTCAGTTAAAACTGTGTCTATGCAACCCAAAGAGAAATAAAGATTTTACATGTTTCAAACCTATTAAATTGGACTAAGGGGAAAAATAGAATTACCTTTGATAAAATTTCCTTATAAGCAATTACGTAGACCAGATAATGCATACTGTATTACACACTGTGCTTTCCCAACCGGAGTTAGTTGTCCATATAAATTTTGGAGATGCAAGTCTTAATTTTAATATTACTATAAGACACTGCCTTTCCTAATTCCTTAGGCTTTAGCTGGTCAATAAATTCTTACTTTGCATTTGATATTGGAGAGCTCTTCCTCATCTTCAGTGAATTGAGAGATTTTGCTTTGCCACTGCCCTCTTCCCCCATAATTTGTGACCTAATTTAATATTTAAAAAATATGGGACTCATTGTGCTCATGGACTATGTGTGTGTGTTAGTGTGTGTGTGTGTGTGTGTGTGTGTGTGTGTGTGTGTGTGTATGCATGAATGTGCGTGGGGGGGAGCAAGCAAGCTTCTATTTCTGAAGGAAAACTGAGTGCTCAGTATCATGGATGAATGTCAAAACATCATTCTAAAACAATAGTCCATTTTCTCTACCTTTTACATTTATCACATCTTTAGAGATTATACTCTTTGAATTTCAGACTTTGGAAGTGCAGTGGATATCTCTATGAACAGAATATGCTAGTATACACAATATTTATTTCTTGTACTACTCTGCTACTCTTACGGTATCTAGCTAAATTTAAATAACACCATCATGGTTTTGTACCACTTCTATTTAAATCATTTTATCATGAGCGTAAAATAGTAAGATCCCAGGTTTGTTTGGATGCTTGCTTCAGAATTTTAGTAAGTTCATTCTTTTTCTCAGTGATCTGAAAGATTGTAGTGGGTAATAAAATATTATTATTGGAGAAAATAATACTTTCTCTTTAAGATGCTAAAATACCCATGTTCATCTGAGATGAGTTAATGGATCTGTTATTAAATACAATACAATGGGTGAAGCTGCATTAAATCAATTTTAATATATCAGATGAAGAATATAAAATTTAAATGATTATAGTTGTTGTGTCTGAAATACATCCTCACAGCTTCTCATGTATGATTAATTTTAATCTTTATAAGCATTCTAGAATCAAACTTATTTAGATTCTGGTACTATCTAAAAGACGGTTTTAAATTTTCAATTCATTTTTAGTTGTTACAGGTTATGAAATGCATATATAAATCAGTGTGCTTAATTCTCCACTTTAAGGAAGTTCACTTTGCCAAGGTAAGTATATAATTATAGTATTCTGATATAGAATTACATGCAATTTTTACATGCTTTGAAAGTATGAGATATTCCTTAATAGTTTTGAAAGTGTTATAAAGAAACTTTCTAACACACTGTCTCTTCATGCATTTTTAATAACTGTATTTTACCATTTATACCTGAAAATAGTTTTAACAAAATAAAATATATAGAAATGCAGTTTTTCTGAAAATATTGAATTGCATTATTCTTTCTATTAAAATTTAATTTATTCTCAAATAAGATACCTTTAATTCCATGACTATGCATGTTATTTTTAAACTAAATTAATCTTTTGTTTGAATATTTATTTCTCTCCCTCTTTTTTCTGTATATAATTTTAGTTAGCACTTGCAATAATCTTGATTTCCCTATTAATAGAATGGAAGTAATCAAGTTAAAGTACTGACTGTCTCAAAATTCCTTTATTTTACAAAGTAATAAATTTCAGAAGAGTTACTACAAGAACACAAGCATGTGGTAACATTTTAATTTTATTTGTCTTGATAAGGATTTAGTCCAGGGCGTCTTTTATACTAAGCACATACTCTACCACTGAGCTACATCTCTAGTCCTTATACTGTGGACTTTGTTAAACAAACAAAAAAAAAGAACAAAATAGTAATGAGTGCTTATCTATTCTATGATCCTCTGCTCTACTGATTCTTCAAACCCATGTAGTGCATATTTTATTTTCTGAAATTGAATTCTGCAAACTACTTTTGTTCTTCTCCACCTATAACTTTCATGAAGCAGAAACTGCAGTGAGACCCAAAGAGGCATAGAATAGGAACAAGGAGGGAGAGAAGAAGGAGGAGGAGGAAGAGGAATGAGCGGAAAATGAGGGCATAAATCCCTTTTATTTGCTCCATTTTCCCACAGCGTCACCGAAGCTGTTCTGCTTCAACTTGGGAGAATACTGTGTTATTTTAACAGCAGTGATTATCAAATTTTCTTCATTTTTTTTCAAGAGCAAATCTTATTTCACCCCTTTTAGGTGGCTACCAGCCCGCCAACGTCCCCTGCTTAGATGCACCTCACTGAACACGTGAGATTACAGCGCCATCTGAGTATCACTTTTCAGAGATGCCTTATGTATCGCCGTTACCTATGGAGTACCATATTTATAGGCTATCCTCTGTGAAAGATATCGTGACAGGATGGTTCTCTTCTTCATGACCCCTTCTATAAATTTTAACAATTTCAATCTCTTCCCAGTAGAAATTTATTCTTATTTCTGGTAATATATATATATATATATATATATATATATATATATATATATATTCCTTTTCCTAGTCAACTGTCACATACCAAGTTCAATTAATTTACATCATGGATTAAGAAATTAATCTGAGTCACTTCACTTAATATAGTCTTTCCATTTCCTTATGGAGAATATAATATCATTCTTTTGAATATCTATCTATCTATCTATCTATCTATCTATCTATCTATCTACAATTTTCTTGACCCATTTTTCCATTGAGGTGCTTCTGGGATGATTCCATATCTTGACTACGGTAAATAAAAATGCTTCAATGAACATGGTTGTGCATATTAGTGTTTATTGGATTAAAAAGCCAGAAGTGGAATTGCTAAGTAATAAGGTAGCTTTTTCCTTAGTGATTGAACAAGTTTACAGTCACACCAACAGTTCATAAAAAATAATATTTTTGAAAAAAATTCTAGGAAATAGAAACAATAGTTTTTTTTTCTTTGTTGGTGGTTTTGCTGTCTTTTATTTTTGTCTTGTTTGTTTGCTTATCCTTGTTTGGAAAGCTAAGTGTGTCACAGAAATGGAGGGACAATGGGTGAAGAAATGCAGCAGTGGTACTCACTAAACATTATGTTGAAAATGCGCTTTACAACTTGTGAATGGGACTGGAGGGAAAAATCTGGGAGAGAGTGAGAGAAGTAATGATCCTTCTGTACATTATCTTTATAATAATAATAAAATATCTGTGAATATCCTAGCTGACAGTAATAATATAAGGTATCATTTCTAAATTGTATTGGAAGAAGAATTACTTTTTCATTTGACTAATATTTTAACACAAATTGAAATAACAGTGATGGGTCACACTGGTTTGATGAAAAAAAGTATAGCTTTTCAGCAAATGTAAGTTTTAAAATTAGACTAAACAAGTTTATAGGAGGGTATGCTATTAGTAATCAAGAATATAAAATGAAGAAGTAGATTCAGAGTGAAACCTTATTAAGTTTAGCTTTTCAAAATATTTTAAGGAGATGATATCCCTATCTAAATAACATATTTATCCAAACTCTTGGAAGAACCTTGTGAACACAAATACCTAAGGTTTATAATGCTTACTGAATGCTAGATGTGTTTGCAACGTAGACAATTTCTGAGTCCAGAGAAATCAGGACTCAGTCAATGAAAAACAACAGTGAAATGAGCTCTTCTTGTATTCTAGGTCCAATGTTCTGGATAAGATTTCCATGCTTGTTACTATACTTTGGGGATAAAAGTATTACTCATGGATTACCAATAGGATTATTTTTTAGATCTTAATTTCTTCTCATCTCTGAAGTGTAATATGAAAAAATACATTTGCTTAAGGCTTGTTTTAGATTATAAGTGTGAAGCACCACTGTTTATACAACCTTTCTATTGCTTTGATTCATGATTATTCCAGTACCTGTTTATCATGATCCTCAGTACCATGAGATACTGGAAACCTCCACTTGAATGAAAAGAATATGAATACGATGAGGAACATAGCTGTAAACCATAAGTGGCATAAGAGGATTTGGAATACTTTTTGTAATTTATAAGAATCATCATGACCCCTTCAATACAAAGAAATAAGAAAGAAAAGCATTCCTATAACTTCATAGACTTACCTTATTTCATTTTAACCAGCTTTTTAGCATGAGTAATATTCTTCCACCAATAAATTCGATAGACATACAAGAGTTATTCTTTGGTTAATTCATCATAGGAGCCTCATTAGGATCTATTATCATTTCAAAAGGCTCATGGGAATAAATTTGTATCATTTTCTTCTTTCTAGGGATCAATGGAAAAGAATATCAAGTCATTGAGCTCTTTTATTTTAAAAGAAAGAAATGAAATAGCCAAGGACACATTTTTAATCTCAGAGAGTAAGAAAGCTACCATTCCTGAAATGATGTAAGTCACAGATCTAGTTTATTTCATCAATAATAAGAAAATTTCCTCAGGTATCCCATTATTACCAGTTTCTCTGTGCTATCGTCACAAGAAACACAGAAAAATTAAACCTGTGTGGCTAGTCTTCAGACAGTACAAGGGCACCTGGCATGCTACAATCAATTTAACTGGCCAAGATTTGAGTTTTCTTGCTAATACTTTAGTGACTATTTTTCAAGATTACTGTTAGCAGTAGAAGGTTGGAACAGGGAATGGAATTCAGAAACTGTATGGTGAATGATCTATAGGGCTATTTAATTTAAAAAGGTAAAATCATTGTCATCAGTTAATCCTTGTCAACCAGTCTCCCTCTCGCCTACCTATCTCCAAATTCTGATTATCAGTGCTCAATTATGGTACCTAACCCATGATGGATTCAAACCACTGGCTCTTTCCTACAAAGCAGAGAATAAGAATAGAGATGAAATATGTGGGGAACATGTAACAAGGCCTCTGTTTTCCTCTACCTTCATTTCTTGAGCTCCTAAAGTTATTTTAACTTAGTGTTGCTTACATATACAAGATGACATGCAATACATGATAAAGGCAATCATTTTTTTCTGATGAAGATCCTCTTCTGTATTCTAGATGGATGGAATCCTGGAATCTTGTAAAAAAAAATTTCTACGAGAGAGCAGAATAGAAACTGAATCCTTTTCAAAGTTCTGGTAGTGAGATAAATATTCAGAATATTTTGTGTGAAGTGTAGGCAAAGTATGTCTTCACCATTTGAGTTTGTGGTAACCCAAGTAGGTTGTAAAAATCTGACTTGAATCTTTCCTTTAGCTATCATTGTGATTGTCAAGAGATGCGATTGCACACTGTAATAGTAGTACCAACCTTACTTTCCTCAGTATCATCATTATGACCTAACACTTGAAATGTTTTCCTCGCCTATCCCTACATCTGCTAATAGTACATAAAAGATTCATGTGTTCTCATCACATTTAAGGAGTCTGGTAATTTTTCATTGATAAAAAGCCTGAAATGTTTATCCAGTATATGTTAACCCTAGCCAAAAGCTTTTCCACATTCCTAAATAAAATTAATAATTATGATTTTAATCTACTTTTCTAGTCCTATCTTCCTCAAATAACATTTCTGTCTACCTAGACTGTTTCACACTGTTATGGTTTTATTTGTAGCTACATGTTAACTTTTTCGTATAACAATATCTGAATAAATAGCATATTCACTGCTTTACTATATTATTATTTCTTCAAGGGCAGTATATTCAAATGTGTGAGAAATGCAGTTATTCATTGTTACTTGTGTTCACCTGCTTTAAAAGAGAACCCTTGAAGGTATTCTTATAAACCACAATTTTACACCAGTTAATCTACTTCTTCATCTCCATCCTTTTTCCTGTGTTCCCAATCACCTGGTAGCTACTGCTCTACTCCCAGTTTCTTCATGATCAACTTTTTAGAGGGCAATTCATAGTGATATCAACATATATTGTGACCAGATTTACTATTTTCTCTGAAAAAAAGAAAGGAAAACACTTCATTCTCTTTACTAGGTAAGTATTCTCTCCTGTTTTCTTTTGAATCCTTTTGTTTCTCTTGAAACCTCTTTATCTTATCATCATCAACTTATACCTCTTTTCCCAATTTCTTTTCATTATTACTGTTTAGCATTTATTCTGCCTTTGACATTATGCAAGCAGAAACTTTATTCAGTCCACTTTTATTATTATTATATACAAATGTATATTCTAGCATTTGCATGAGGACATTATGCAGTGTAGTTCATCAAATGAATAAAAATGTTTTTTTTTCAAAGTTTAGAAATCTTCTTTTATATGTATACTTAAAAAAATAAGCATATCTTTTCCTTGCCTTTTTCCTCCTGAGGTGCATCTTCTTCCATGAGAGTTGGCAACAGCAAAAGTATCAACCTCGGCAGGCTTCCTGTGTTTAGCATCACAGGTAGCAGGTACAATCTTTGGCAACAAGCAGATTCCAGTAGAGCCTACAGTGGAGCCACTGTGCTTCTGAAACAGATTAACCATCAAAGTATCTTCCTCTTTTCTTTCGACTTGGCTTTTGTCAGGAATTGGCAAAGTTCCCCACAGTAAGAACATGCAAAAAGAAGAGGGAACGTAATGAGAAATAATTAGGGGTGGCTGGTTGCCAACATATGTCTGAGTTGGAGGCAAGGAGAAGCTGTCAGAAAAAATTAAGAAAACAACTCCATGTCCAACATTTAAATGAATATTGCTAGGGAGGGTCAATAAGACAATACAGAAAAAAAACTATATGTTCTCCAAATTTCTATTTACTAATGACTGGAACATATTTTCCCCGAAGTCATAATGAAGTGGGTTGGTAGCTAAAGAACTGACATATGGAACTGAGAACCATGAACTCATTCTTCCTTTCTCTCTGACAATTCTCTCATTAATGCACAGCCAGAAAACCTGGAAAGTATGTGCTTTCACTGAGTTGGAGAGAGATGACAGTACTGTCAGAAGCTGCGTTTTTGTTCCTGTGTTCATCCATATTAAAATGATTGAAGGGGAGTAAGGATGAGGCTTCTTTTTTCTCAAGCCTAATGGTCTAAAGGACTTATTGGACATCTGCTTACCTATTGTTACTTTTCTTTCCTATATTTGAACAGAGAAACACATTAGGATATCATGTCAAGTATCTAGGACATTAATTGTTTCTGTAGGCAAAAGATAACTTGCAATGAATGAGGCACCACACAGACACACACACACACACACACACACACACGCACACTCACACGTGAAATATTTATTTCTCACACACAATTTTTTTTGTCTGCTTGCTTAAGAAGGTTTCCCAAAGCTCAAGTTTCCATTTTCAAATTGGTCAAGGCACAGAGAGTGCAGTGGAAAATTTACTTTTGGTTTAGAGATTTGAGGAATAAACTGAGTTTAAGATAATATGAAGACTCAGTAAAGTAAAATCTAAATTATGAAATTATCCTAGAAGCTACCAAATATAACTTGATGCTTTGTGTATCTTTTATTTTTAATTTACTCTTTTGTGCCTTTTGATCTGAACATATGAGACATTGTAAATTATATTTTAGTGATTTGTCTCAGGAAGATATTTGAATTTCATAATTTTTCCATATGGATTTACGAAAGTGAAATGGTTCTAAATGTATATTTCCCATTTAAATATTTTAATGTATAATTGTAAATGCATAATATTTGTAAACATATACGCACACACGAACACACACTATTGAACATACCAATTTTAACTTTTTGAATTCCATTATTGTAAATAGTAACTAAAACAAAAAGGTAACAGGTTGATCTAATTATGCATTGCTGTAGGTCCCTGAGTGGGTAACTTTCATTACAGAAAACATATATTCAAACAATGATTTCTTTATACAGTGTCACTAACAGGGTCATTAGCACAATTAAACCCAATTTAGAATTTGCATCTCAAATGGTCTGAGAAATGAAAGTACTAGGTAAATAAGAGTGGTTCCTAAGAAAACTACTCCTCCCAACTCTGTAAAATTATATTTCCAATCAATCTCAACTATTTTTACAAAATGTGAGTCAATTTATAAATTATATTGTATCCATTGCGTTGAATGAGAGGCTAGATATAAATCATTTAAACCCCTAATATGAATATGCACAAGAACAAATGAACACACACCAAGACATACAACGTTATCTTTAGTACCAATCAACCTAGGATTCTGTGAAAAGCAAAAGCAAGGTGGAAGAGCTTTATGTTTTCGAACTTAACTTTTAATCGACTGAAGCAGTGAGGCATGTATTGCTCTCTCACGGGGACATAATGAAGGAGATTTAAAAAATCAAAAGGTACAGCCAGTGGGTGGAAAGATGGAAAAATCATCCTAGTAAATTTTGGGGGCTTTTTAAATTTTGTTTCTTTTCCCCCTATATTTAAATGCTTTTATCATCTTAAATACACAGTTTTTTTTCATTTCAATGATATCCCTATTTGAATAAAGTCATTCCAGTGTTGATAGACTTAATACAGAGCTAACCTGGGAAAAAACATTGCCTATTTGTTTCTTTCATGACAGCAAATACTGGCCAATCTTGAGTTCTGATTTCTTTGTTATAAAGGAAAAATATGATATGGTGCTGAACAAATTTTTCAAATTACAGAGTTATCAACATGAAAATGATCAACCCCACAAAAATTAGATATAATTAGATATTCCTCAGAAGGCTCCAAGCATCTTTGGAAAGTCTGAGTATAATTCATTTCTCCATCAGAAGGAATCCCAATGAGTGGAAACACAGAGTTTAATGATTGAATCCACTATTTTCTGAATAAACTTTCAGTTCCATTAAGACACTACTTATTTTTATTTTGTTTTTGTGTTCTCTATTATTTTTGTATATGAAAGGCATTTTATGATGTTTCTTATGATTATCATCTCTTTTATCTTAACAAATTTGCCATTTCTATTGTTTTATTCACTACTGTACTGATATCACAGTAACTGATTCATTACCCTCGATTTTGTATATATGCGTGTTGGAACTAGGGAAGGGAAATATAATACCAAAATCGAGAGACAAAGGATAAAAAGACAAACTAATGCAACAGCAATACTTACAAAACCATATGGTGTAAACCAACTGTACAACCCTGGGAGGTGGGGGGAGGATGAGGAAGGAGGAAAGGAGGGAAAATGAAGGAGGAGGCAACAGTTGGATAAGAAATCTACTTTGTATTTCACTTTGTATTTCATTTTGACAATAAAGAAGCAAAATAAATAAATAAAGTCTGGGAGGTACAACACCATGGCCCCTGATATCTACCTGATCCTAGCTTTATATATACATTTAATGTCATAAACCCATCACACCAAATTGAGCATCTTTCAAGGGTACATGCTGTTAAATACATGCTTACTTTGTGTCATCCTCCAGCCTCAGGTGACCACTATTCTACTTTGCATCTCTCTGAAACTGAGTGCTTTAAAAAAGAAAATCAAGGGCTGGGGATATAGCCTAGTGGCAAGAGTGCCTGCCTCAGATACAGGAGGCCCTAGGTTCGATTCCCCAGCACCACATATACAGAAAACGGCCAGAAGCGGCGCTGTGGCTCAAGTGGCAGAGTGCTAGCCTTGAGCGGGAAGAAGCCAGGGACAGTGCTCAGGCCCTGAGTCCAAGGCCCAGGACTGGCCAAAAAAAAAAAAAAAATCAAAAGCTTTTGCAAGTATTGCTTTTGGAGTCTTTTGTCTTTTTATCCTTTGTCTCTCAATTTTGATATTCCCTTTCACTTCCCTAGTTCTAATACCAGCATGAGTACAACCACAGGAAGGGGATACAAGAGGATCATCAACAATAGAAGTTACGGTTGCACATGGCATGGTGAAAGTAATTACAACAGTGATATAACACTCGTTTCCATAACATGGAGTTCATTTCACTTAGCATCATCTTATGCTTGCATAAGGACATAGCTATTAGGCTCTTGTGATCCTCTGCTGTGACTAGCCTAAACCTGTGCTAATTATTCCCTATGAGGGAGACCATAGAGTCCATGTTTCTTTTGGTCTGACTCACTTCACTTAGTATAATTTTTTCCAAGTCCTTCCATTTCCGTAAGAATGGGGCAGTCATTCTTTCTGATAGAGGCATAAAATTCCATTGTGTTTATGTACCACATGGGGGGGAATGTGGGAATGAGGGAGGAGGTAACAAACAGTACAAGAAATGTACCCAAAGCCTAACATATGAAACTGTAACATCTCTGTACATCACTTTGACAATAAATTTAAAAAAAGAAAATCACACAATATTCATCTCTCTGTGAGTGGCTTATGCCAGGTAGCATGATATTCTCAGTGTTTGTATATGGACTAAGACTGAATATTCATCCATGATATGCATGGACAGTACATTCTCTAAACATTCATCCATGGACATTCTGCTTGGCTTTCATGGTTGTGTACATGCCTAGTTGAGACCATATTTTATTCCTTTTGACAAACCCAGTAGTGTATCCTGTTGCAATCTTACGTTTATTTGTATATGGTCATTATACAAAGGAATTTTATTGTGATATTGCCATGCATGCATGTAGTTTATTTTTTATCAAACTCACTCACCTAGTATATTAGTACTTATTCTCATTCTCATTTCAAAAATTATTTTCAATACATCTTCTTATTTTCCATGTATATCGAGGACTTTTTAAAATCTTATTTTATTTTCAAGGTGATGTAGGGAGGGGTTACAGTTATATAAGTAAGGTAGTGAGTACATTTCTTGTCAAACTTGTTACCCCTTCCCTCATTTTTCTCCCAACTTCCCTCTCCTCCAATCCCTCCCCCAAGTTGCACAGTTAATTTCCAACATATTATCTTATTATTATCACTGTTGCATTGGTTCACCCTTTGTTACTTTGATCATATTCATCCCTGTTCATTCTTTCTTTTAACTCTACCACTTCTATTCCCTTCAGTCTCAGACATTTTAAACTCCTGACCATTACTTTTTAGGTCTAAATTCTATATATGAGAGAATGTATGATATTTGTCTTTCTAAACTATGGCCTATTTCACTTGACACAATTTCTAACTTTATATTTTTCCTGATAATTATATGCCACTTATGTTGTAATAGATGGCTAATACATACTATGAATTCATAACATTTATTCATTTGTCAGTTGAACACCAAATACTGAGTCCATAACTTGGGTATTGCTAATAGTGGTGCTATAAGTATAGCAGTATGCTGAATTACATTACCTAATATATATATGACTAGGACTGATATAACTGGATCAGACACAGCTGGAAAATATTAGTAAATTAATATATATATATATATACGTATAAGTCTTAATTAAAAACCAGAGCATCATGAATTGAATGTTGTGAATCCAGCTCTTATCTGAATGTTTAGAAAAGAAGTCTCTTGATATGATTTTCAAAATGTATTATTTTGTCTGTTTTGCTTCTTTTTCTATTTCTAATATTTTTATGCCTTTCTAGAGGTCTAGATATAGATGTATTACTTAAGTTTTACATACCTATAACCCACATGTACATTCAGTCCTTTGCTAGGAATTTGACTATTTTCCTTGGGATTAAAATTATACAAGTGAATATTTATTTTTATAGGTAAAGCATAAACTGAAAATTTTCCACTAATGTAAGATTAAGTTCAAGAAGCAATGTAAGCATATAATTTTGAATGCATTATTGCTGTTGCCTGCAATAATTCAAAATTATATACTTAGAAATTAGTCAATTCTGATATTACTTTAATAGTCTTAAAAGTATCTAGATTGAATTGGATCTTTATAATATTTATAGCATTAGTGAATATTAGTTCATTTCATTTTCCATTGTACATTGGTGTCCATTAATCTTAATATTTATGCTTCCAATAAACCTCCATGTCTCATTTTTTCTTACCAATAAATGACATAAATATATATCATAGGAATGCTTGAAAGAATAAACACATTAATATTCATAAAGAACTTAGATCATGTATTGTAGTATACACTATATATGGTAGATTTATTATTATCATTTACTTTTGTTTTTTTTCATTCGTCTCAGGCTGGTCTTGAATTCCTGATCATCTTTCCTCTGCTTTCCAGATAATTCCCCTGTGCCTTACTGGATTTATTATTTTATATTTATATTATGATTTTTGTTATTTTATTATTATTTAAATTCAAGAATATAGTGCAAAATATACTTTAATAGAAATTCTTACCTTACCTTCTCCAAAAAGAAATATCTTGACCAATATATGACCTCTTAATATATTGAATTCCAGATCTTTAGTCCATGAACTCATCTATGTATTTAATTTTGTTTTTGTCCTTTTTTTATTAGTATATATTAGTTGTATAAGAGAAGTACTTCATTGTGACATATTCATACATGTAAAAATTGTATCCTGGTCAACTTCTTTATCTTTCACTCTCCCCCATTCCTCAAACAATTTTATCGAGTTTTATTATTTTATGTCCTCTTCAAAACATTATGACTATGTCTTCATTGCTAGTAGGCATGAAAATTAAATTGTAGGGCAAAATATAGGATTAACTTAAGGATCTCAAGAACAGAAGCATGTCCTTATACATCCCATGATTCATAATGCTATAAAATACTTTTTCTTACAGATCTACAAAATAATAATCTACAAAATAATCTACAAAAATAATCTACAAAATAGATTATCTACAATCTACATTGTAGATTATATAATAATCTACAAAAGCAATCTACATGTGATAAGCTAATTTAAAGAAAAATTACAGTCACAAAAAGTACATCTTTAAGCTCAGGAGTGCTGTGCATCCACAAGGAGCTAAAATTTGTAAAGAACACATTCTTTCAGACAGTCGTTAGAGGAAGTAAGGATCTGAAAAAACTTGATATTTAATTGTACTGGTGGTGACAACTATTTAAACTTTGGCCTTCAAGAACTGAGAAAGATTATTTTTTTTGTTTTTTAGTTGTATTGGATTTTATTTTTTTAGTCACCAAGATGGCAATGATTTGCTTTCATAGGAAACAAGTATTGTTAGTAATAATTCAGGAAACACCACGAGATAGAGCCACAGGAAGCAAGACAAGTGTGCAAAGAGACAAAAATGTGACCCTCAATTGGAAGATGGGCCCTATGCCCTCAATGAGATTGTTGTTAGCATATCTGTCTACATTCATTCATGTCAAAAAAAAGAAATCCTCCCTACCTTTCTTAGCATGCTTCTGATATTTCCTTGGTTAGCTGGGTAACCTAAGTGTCTGTTTACTCTCCAAATTATCAATAGAAAAACATGTCCAGGGACAACTAATAACGGATTTCATTAGAGCTCACTCAAACCATTATATAGGCTCAGCATTTCTGATATTTTATTTCCTCATGTCTGGACATGAATGAAATCCATTTATCTACCTGGGTTCAAATTCAAGTCCTGCTAATTACTCAAAATGTGACCTCTAACAATTTAATTAACCTCCAGACATGTGTTTTTCTCATCCATAAATCCAGGATGCTATCTACCTTAATGACTCATTATAATTGAGCATTAGATATTACAGAAGTAAAATGTCAAGAAAATAACATGTAGGAAAAGATTTATTATCATCATCCACAATTTTCCCAGCCTCTTTCTTCTTTCTTTCAGAATAAAGCAAGATCTTGGTATGTCAATTCATTCTACATAGATTTTGGAGTACTCAGGAAAATTTTTGGCAGAGAGGGTCCTGACCACTCTATACACTCAATTCCTCAGTATGCTTCCTGCATGAATAATAAATGAAAAAGATTAAGCTCTAATAAGAATAGATATCAGAATAATTTTAAATGTTTATTTTCTATCAGAGTAATAAGAAGCACAATTTGGTTGGTTTTGCAGTTTCTCTTCATTAAATTTCTTTCTTTGAAATATTTCAAAATTCTAAGGGAACATATAGAAACAATACTTACTACAAGTCCAACTCTATTTGAGGAAGGGATGTTAAAAAAAAAAGAAAAGAAAAGAAAGAAGTAACCCTCAGTAGCAAGACTTATGGAAAAATGCCTGCCATATATATTTCTCATTTGGAGACTAAGAGGGTTGAATTTCTACATTCTTTTTTTTTTGAATTTTTATTATCAAACTGATGTACAGAGAGGTTACAGTTTCATACGTTAGGCATTGGATAAATTACTTGTACTGTTTGTTACCTCGTCCCTCATACCCCCCAAAACTGAGAGACACAGGGTAAAAAAGAAAAACAACTACAAAAGCAATACTTGCAAAACTGTTTGGTGTAAGTGAACTGAACCTCATGGGGGGAAAGGGAAAGGGGGAGGTGGGTGGGGGGGATACGAGGGATGAGAATTTCTACATTCTTTGACAGAGATACCACGAAGCAACAAATACAGAGAAATATGAATGAAAAGAACGAAAAAATTCATATATTCCTGTTGTAACTTAAATTATGTCTTGAAAATGAACAGTATAGTTTAGAGGACTTTTCAATTTTATTTTCCTTCTTGTGTGAAAGCAGCAATTTTTTAATGTATTAATAACCAAGCTCTGGTTGTTGAGAAAGAATTTTTCTAAGATCTTTCTTAATCTGACCTCTTTATTTTTTGCATTTTTATTGTCAAAGTAATGTACAGAGGGGTTACAGGTACATATGTAAGGCAGTGACTACATTTTTCATCACATTTTTTAACCCCCTCTTTCATTTTCTCCCACCTTCCCCCTCCTTGATCCCCTCCCCCCTCACTTGAGGTGTACAGTTGTTTCATAGCATATTGTATTGTAATCTGAACCCCTTCTAGTCTTAAGATAAATCTCATTGTGTCGGAAATACTTAGCAAGGACAATTATCAGCCTTCTGCTGTCTTGCTCTGAGTATTATTTCTCTAAAATCTAACTCACCTTCTCGTTTTCCATCAGGACTATGAATACAAGCCACAGAAGAGCAGTTCTGACTTTAGATAATATCCTCTAGTGTTTCATGCTTTGTAGCTGATATCCACTTCACCCAGATGTCATGAAAACACTTGAAACAAACATGTGCAAAAGCTGAACTCATACACTGAAAGATAATCAACAATTCAACGGGGAATAGGAAAACATTCAGACACAGGACATAGAGCAGCAATTATAATTTTCAAAGATGGATTTCTGCTGAGTTGGAGTCAGCTAAGTGAACTGCAAACACCTACTTTCAGTTAACAGACATAGGAGTTTATTTTACTCAGAATGGAATGGTGGATGATAAACTCAGAGGTAGGGATACTAAAAGCACATTGGGGAAAAGATTAAGCCAAACTTGGATAAAAAAGCAAATTAAGAAATCATATAAGATTTATAAAAATGGGAATAAAGTTACAAATCATCTTGGCATTTGAAATTGTCCAAAGTTTTGCATAAAATTCTTTATAGTTCTCAGAGGAGTGTTAGTCATATTCTGCTTGATTTATTTCCCAACTCATCTAGTAAGAACATATTAACTTATATTTCATCATTTCATGCAATGTTTTGTTAAAATTTATTCTCCACAACTTACACTCGAACTTTATTTTTTAATTCCTCTTGACTTCCGCTAGCCATATTGCTTTTAATACAGTCATGACAAGATTCAGCTTATAACAAAACTTCATCTTTAGCCCGGCATCAATGGATATGATTCCATCTTCCTCCACTATCACCTTAAACTTGAAGATTTTTTTTTTGGTTATCCATATTTAAAGAGATCATGTTTAGCCACCTCTTTTTGTCTTATCTGCCCATTGCAGAAATGGATAGGAACAGAAAAACTCAAATGTGTTTCTAAAATTCCCAGTTTGTTTTCTAAGAAAGGGCAAAAATGTTCAAATTCTTTTATTGCTGATTTTGCATTCTCCTTCAAGAAGTAAATTCTGGCCTCTGGCTATTTACAGATTCAGCAATCTCACCACTTGACATGATCTCATTAATCAAGCTCAGGTTAGGTTTTTTGGTGGTTTTTTTTGGCACTTCTGTACTAGTTACAGCTATATTTCTAAGACTTAATGACTCTTCCCAGTTATTCCTTTGGAACTATAACTACTTTAATGTTTTATGTAACCAAGAAATACTACATATACAGAATTTATGAATTGTTATAATTAAGAGAGAGACTTGATAAGCAACAAGACACTATATAGTTCCATAGTGAATTCAAAGCAAATATACAATTTTCTTAATGTTTGCATAGGATTTCCAAGGTACTTTAAAAAATGATGGTTTCTTGATGTAACAATTACTAACTGGCCACATGCTTTCTCTGTAAAACATTAGATTTCATGCTGATGATATTCAAAGTTATGTGATATTTTAATGTGCTAATATATAATTACCATAAGTTTTATATGAAAGGAATTGTCCACCTTAGGAATACTTTTTATTACTTTTTTATCGTTTTTTGAAAATTAAATGATAATGAGAAAGTTCATAGAAAGTGAACCATCTGAATATATATTAACATAAAACATATGTGGCTCATATAGTACTCATCATATTTTTAGTTATTTTTATTTTCTAATATAAAACTATGGACATACTGGATTCTTTTTAAAGAATAAAGCATGTTTTAGTATGGAACAACAACACTTTAAACATCTTTCTTTCTTTGAAATAGTTGTTTGTGTGTTGTAATTTTTATTTGGGAGCAAAAAGATGAAGTTCGGTTGAATGACTAAGACCAGTACTCCCGGACATCACAAAGGCACTGAAAATTTTCTTGGTTCTATTTTCTAACTATCTACCTAAGCACTTAACTCTTTCATTCTAATGATGGGAGAACATGTACAAAATATATTGTCTGGAAATATATTGTCTCTTTTATGAAATACTATTAAATATGATAAGAATGTTACCCAAGAAATGATGTCAGAAGATATATAATATAACATAATATTATGCAAAACACCCTAAGTTCTGCTTAAGTTCAACATTTGATATAGTTTTATAAACAAAACCTTTATTGTAGATAAATGAATAGATGAGAGTTGAAAATTAATGTAATGACTTAAGAGCTTATTTTTATTCATTTCACTGTCAGAGGGGTTACAGTCACATATATAAGGCAGTGAGTACATTTCCTGTCAAACTTGTTACCTCCTCCCTGTTTTTTTTTCCCTGCCTTCCCTCCTCTCCAGACCCCCCACTGCTCCAAGTTGTACAGAGTTTATCGCAGCTTATTGTCTTGTAAGTATTACTCTTGCATCGGGTCACCTTTTACCCTTTGTCTCACCATTTTGATGTCCCCTTACCTTTTCTAGTTTAGATAAAAGTATATGCAATATCCAGGGTATCAACATCAAACACACTGACAACAAGGGTAAAACAATAGGGAAGAAAAATAAAAGGCATAATTTCACAATGTGTGTTGAAAATAATAACAACAATGGTAAACCACTTATTTCCATACTTGGAGTTCATTTCGCTTAGCATAATCTTATGTGATCATATGTACATAGCTATTGAGCTACTGTGATCATCTGGTAGTACTATCCTAGACATATACTAATTATTATCATGAGGGAAACCATAGAGTCTATGTTTCTTTGGGTCTGACTCACTTAACATAATATGGTCATTATGAAGAAAACTACTAACAACAAATGCTGGTGGATGTGTAAAAGGAGACCCCTACTACACTGTTGGTGGGAGTGTAAGCATATTCAACCACTCTGGAGAGCAGTATGAAGGTTCTTCAAAAGGCTAAACATAGAGCTCCACTGTGATCTAGCAAAGCCACTTTTGGGCATTTACCCCAAGGCTTACAAGGAAAACCATACTAAAGCTTTTATTGAAGCACAATTAATTAGCTAAAATATGGAATTGTCCCAGACACCTCTCAGTAGAAGAATGGATCAAAACATTTTGGTATATATGCACACTGGAATTCTACATTTCTATCAGAAAGAATGACATTGCTCTATTCATAAGGAAATGTAGAACCTTGGAAGAACTTATTTTTATTTCAGTTAAACATGACTCAAATTATTCAATTCAAAGAAAAAGATCACAAATATTAATAAAATATACTATTTGTGGGAACTGGGTTTGAACGTAGTACCTTGCACTGTATGACTTGTGTCATGTGCTCAGTACTCTTCCATCCCTTCCTTCCTTCCTTCCTTCCATTCCCCCCCCCCCTCTGACTTTCTTTCTTATTTTGTTTCCTTTTGATTAATAGAATCTTCCATTTATGCCAGGGCTGGATGGCTATCACCCGTTTATCCTCTACACATAGTTGATTTGACAGATGCTCATCATGTTCTGCTTATCCTCTGAGATGGTGTCTCACTAACTTTGTTCATGGGCTGTTTTTGCATTATGAAATTCCTATTTTCTTCCTCCTAAGTAGCTAGGATTATAGTTAAGAGCCACCTCACTAGGCAAGAAAAATGATTTTTAAGCTGATAGATTCATCAAAAACACATTATGCATTAAAGCAGCTTTGCTTTTTGAGAAGCTAATAAATAATCACTGTACTTTTTAGTATATCATGTAGGTAAGACATATGGACATCCTTTCTTTGTGGATGTGATAAAAAAAACTAAAAGCCATAATTTATGGATGTATTTGGGTTATTTGTTTATTAAAAATAAATATCTGCACAATAAATTAATGATGTTTCTCATCTGGCTCCATTGAAAAAAATAATTCAAAACCAGTAGAAAAGAGGCTTTAGTATAATACGGTTGGATGTGACTATGTTAAAATTTTTTTTGCTTTTTTTTGTATTGTGTCAGTATCCAATCTGATCTAAGAACCTAATACGGTACTTTATCTTCTTTCATATAATATTTATCTTGCATTACTTGTATACTTTTATTTTATATTTTGAAAAATGCATATTAGATTTTGCTCCACTTTTCTTGATATTTCCATAAAAAAGAAAGGAAATCTACCAACTGTATCTCTGGAATTACTTTTGCAAATGTTCTTTGTTCAAGATGTGCAATCCCTGGGTTTGTGGGCTTTGAAGGTGGATGAATACAGATAACGCTTATTACAGCTCTACGCTTCATGTTGCTTACCTATCTTGCAAATGCATTGTGAGGATTAATGCCTATTTAAAGTACCTTACTCTTGCACTTTCCATTAGAGAGAATGGCTCATACACATTACAAAACTCACCCAGTGGAAATAAAATTATACATACACTTAGAACCTTCTGAACTTGCAGTAGGCTAAATTTTAATGAGACAAACATTTTCAATAGCTATGTTACAGCTTTCTGGTGATCAAAAAGAAGTGTTGAAATGCTATGAAGAGAAGAGTTTAGGGGAAAGTGTGGGAAGCTTTTCAAATTATGAGTATTAGTCAAGTAACATTTAAAGAACACTAAGATATCTGCAATCAAATTGTATAATCAGTCAACCTTTCAGAAACAGATATATATATATATATATTTTAAATCCCATATTGCTAATTTCCCTAGATAATGCTACTTTCCATTATGAACAGCAAATTAAATAGATCATAAAACTACACTAATAATCAGGTATGGAGCCTTTTGGCCCCCAAATTGCTACCCAGTGAGTATTAAAAATAAACGAATCTCATACATAGTATGTGAATGGCTTAAGCAAACACAGCACCAATCTTATGTTACTTGCTGCTACATTTACAATAAAACTTATTTTCCCAATACCTGACTTTATTTTTCATAAATAATATTACTATTTTATTAGTATCAATTTCCAAAACAGTAGGGTCATTTTAATAGAGTGAAATAACAAAGCTCAAACTTCCACAGCTTTCTGCTTAAATGTTTTTAGTAACATTACCCTTCTCATGTATGCTCTCATGGATGTTCTTACATACAAACTAAATTAAGATAAAACCATGTTTGTCTAGATATATCTCCCCCGTCTCATAATTCATTCTGATGGTCCCAGTTTGCCCTAGAAAATGTTAACTGATGAACAGTTTTGCTTAGTTAGATACTTTGTTAAATTATGTTTTGGCAATATATCACTTTACCAAGATTAGTTTACTGGATCCAAAATCAACAAATGGGTGATATGTATCAATCATTTTCTCATGGTTTCATCAGTTAGAAGTAGAATTTACCAGGGGTGGTGAGTTATAACTTCTTAGTTGAGTGGACTAAACCAGGAGCAGTAGAGAAAAAGAAACTAAAAAGAAATGGAGTTAGGAAGTAATAATGAACAGAATTAAATGAAATAAATTTGCAATCTGTCCTGAGCTCCATACTCCATTTGCACTGCTTAATTGTTTTTTAACAATGAAAAATTGTTCAGTGCATTTGGCAGCACTCTGAAATAATCATATGTGAATGTCATTGAGGTAAAGCACTTTTTTTTGAAAAATTATGAGATAGACTCTCAATTACTTTGAACTTGCTTCTGCTTTGGCTTTGAAATTAGCTGGGATTACAGGTATAAGTCATCATGTGGGCCTTTACTGTGATATAAAAAGCATTCGATTTTGGGCTGGGAATATGGCCTAGTGGTAGAGAGCTTGCCTTGCATACATGAAGCCCTGGGTTCAATTCCTCAGCACCACATATACAGAAAAGGCCAGAAGTGGTGCTGTGGCTCAAGTGACAGAATTCTAGCCTTGAGCAAAAAAATGAAAGAAGAAGAAGAAGAAGAAGAAGAAGAAGAAGAAGAAGAAGAAGAAGAAGAAGAAGAAGAAGAAGAAGAAGAAGAAGCATGCAGGGACAGTGTTCAGGCCCCGAGTCCAAGCCCCAGGACTGGCAGAAAAAAAAAAAAAAAGCATTAGATGCAATACAATTTAATTAATTCAAGAATAGTAAAGATCAGATAAACCGAAAGAGAAATTTAAGTATATTATATTATATATAGCATCTGTTAGTATGGTATATTCAATTTATAAAAAGAACATTAAAGAGTTTTACAGGGGCTGGGAATATGGCCTAGTGGCAAGATTGCTTGCCGTGTATACATGAAACCCTAGGTTTGATTTCTCAGCACCACATATATAGAAAAGGCCAGAAGTGGCACTGTGGCTCAAGTTGTCAGAGTGCTAGCCTTGAGCAAAAAGAAGCCAGAGATAGTGCTCAGGCCCTGAGTTCAGCTCCAGTATTGGAGAAAGAAAAAAAAAAAAAAAAGGAGAGATTTACAAACATCAATTTGGGCTCTGAGATACAAAGTAAGAATGGATAAGGTAAATCTTTGTATGTTATGTTATAGCTCCAAGTACAAATAAATGGTAAGGCTATGTTCATCAAGAATAATGTACTCCATGAGAAATTCATTTTCAAACTTCTTTGTATGCTTCTCGAAGTAATACTAAAAATGGCTCCGAATTTAAGGATGGGATTTCAGAGGCCATTGTATCTAAGTTGAATTAGAGAAATGAAAGGCAAACATAGAAGTTTCGTGTACTTGTGGTTCAATTGAAATCATCATGAGCAAATATTAAAACATAAGATACTATGAGAGGGGCTGGGAATATGGCCTAGTGGTAAGAGTGCTTGCCTTGTATACATGAAGCCCTGGGTTCGATTCCCCAGCACTCCATATATAGAAAACAGCCAGAAGTGGTGCTGTGGCTCAAGTGGTAGGTCCTAGCCTTGAGCAAAAAGAAACCAGGGACACTGCTCAGGCCCTGAGTCTAAGGCCCAGGACTGGCAAAAAAAAAAAAAAAAGATACTATGAAAAAATAATAATATCTGGTTATTTTACCAGCTCTTATAATAGACATTATAATATATATAATTTATACACATATTTAACTTATTCTTCTATTACAAGGATATCCTGTGATAGAATTGCTTCTTTAAACAAAAATATTTTGAATGACTGACTGCCATTAATAATATGCCAATGCTGGAGGCCAAAATACTGGAATAAAATTTTATTTGTATGTATGTGAATACTCAAAATTAATCAAAATTCACATTTAAATATATATTTAAATAATTTGCATGAGAATCTATGTTAAAGAATTTAAACTAAAGTATATAAATTTATATTAGTTCAAC
Organism: Perognathus longimembris pacificus; assembly: GCF_023159225.1. Lineage (NCBI taxonomy): Eukaryota > Metazoa > Chordata > Mammalia > Rodentia > Heteromyidae > Perognathus > Perognathus longimembris. The sequence continues at coordinate 39,951,641 of NC_063176.1, forward strand.
TTAATCAAATTCTCTTTTATTTGGACAATATATGGAGTTTTGTCATAATCATTCAACTCAGCAACTTTAAAAATCAGAGAAATACTATGGGTTTTGGCTGAACTTCAATGTCATTATTAATGTAAAACATGATTACCACTACCACCTGAGATAAATTTTTTTCTATAATTTCAGCTTTTTATTGTCATGAATGGAATCCATTTCAGTGATGAATGTTCAGCTTTAAGCAAAGAAAAATATTGAAGAATAGCCAGAATATTATCTGAAGTAATGTGAAATATTTTGTCTCAATTTTCTCAATGATACTCACAGAAATAGTGTGAAGGAACTTTACCATTTTCTAACACTAATACAAATAAGACTCCAAAGTATAAATTAAAAATGCCAGGGCCATCCAACTTGCAAGTGCTAGAGATGTGATTCCAAGCAAATTGTTCTGTTAAGATGAATGGTTTTATTTTTAGAGTTCGAACTTTCACACACACAATATTGATTGCAAAACAGAGATTTGAATTTTTTAAAGCCCGGAAATTTTCCCAACACCATTTAGATAGCTAACAAATTGTAATTCCACAAAAAAAGAGGAAAGTCTTCACGCATAGGTACAGACAGAGCAGAAGAGAAACCTGATATAGATTGACAACTTGACAGCTGTCATCATTAGATATCACACTCCTCTCTGCAGAATGTATAAAAAGTATTTTGAATTGTATGGAGAGAATCAGAGGACTCTGGCCTTGCATTTGACACATGAGTTGCCTATAAACTGATGGATTGATTTTAATTTGACCTTGGTAGCTTTTGCTACCCTCTGAGGTATTAGTCTTGCTCTGTTTCAGACCTTTTCCTTGAACTCTGGCTGTGGACACTATCCCTTTTCTGAAGATTTATCCCTTGGGCCCTAAGTGAGCTGTCAGTCATAACTTGGTTGGCCATGACCAACACAGAATGTCAAGTCCTTTAGTCATTTGTCCAAATCTATGGTTTTAGGAAAGATACTTACCATGACCAAAAAACATAATCCATATTTTATGTAGTCAATTAAAAATGAATAAGAAGACAAATAACGCTTGAATTCAGAGAAGTAATAATCACATTATTAGTAAAATGTTTTTGTAGAGAAAAATTGTCTGTGATATGATTTTATATTCTACTTTATTTCTATCAACCATGTTTTAAGGTCTAGATACATGATAAATATTTAAGCCATAATTAAACTAATTACTATTCAATGCAATTAGGGAAGATTATGTTTTCTTCATTTCATAATAGATTCATTTCATGTAAGATCTGTTCCATCATTTCAGTGAACAATATTACATATATCTACATATGTACCATATGTGTATATATATATATATATTTGCTTCTGATTTGATGTTAGTATTTTTATGTCCCTTTTTCTGATAATTTTTTTCTTTTCTTTTTCTTTTCTGATATTTTTTACTTTGCTTTCTCACTTATCTAATAATTATAACTTCATTGCGCAAAAAAAATCATCCTTAGTCTAGTTATATCAATTAATATGAAGTTTAAATTTTCAATAGAAAATGTGTTACCTGCCACTTGAGCTAGTGTTTTAAAAACAGACATTATTACTTATATTGGGGATTTTGAAATTAAAAGAATATAAGGAACTTTATTTGCTGTTGTAATTTCCAAAGACTTTTCATCTCTAATGTCATTTGAAAACATTTTATCATTTTAGCACATTATCAATCCCATTAACCTGTTGCCAGAAATAATAGCATAAAGAGGATGTTGACTAATCTTAGTTGATATATCCATACAATTATTTCATTCTTCTATGTCATGAAAATTTTAATGTGTTACTTTTATGTTAGTTTTCCTATTAACTTCCAGAAAGGCAGATAAGAAAATTCTTTTAAATTTATTTTATATATTTACACAAACTCAGGAAAAATTATACAGGGGAGGGGAAAGGTATAGAAAACTTTATTCACTTAGCAGATGAAAAATTAATGTTAGGAACTATGTAGATGTGATCATTTTTACACAATCCAATATTAACATACTGACTTTAAACATTCAAAAAATATACTGGGTTGAAAAATAATACTAGAAAATATATCTCAGTACTCTCACTGAACTAAACTACATCTCCAAATCCTGTAGTTTAATTTGACCATTTAATTTCAAGTTATTTTAAAAGAAAATCTTACTATTTATCTCATAGAAAGACATCATGATATTTCTTTTTATCAGGAGCATGTATATGAATAGCTAGGAAAGATAACATTTCTGTATCTATTCCAAGGGAAATGGGCTTGAATCTGTAGTATGCCTCCACATGCCATGAAATAAAATAGTAAGTTCACACTTGTAAAAAATACAACACTAAAGAGAGGGGGAAGAGGGAGAGGGACTTACAAACAGTTGAGTATGGAAATTAGATTTTCTCTCATAAAGATCTTGACAGCAAATATTGAAGCAAAAGAAATCATAAATAATGCTGGTTTTACAGAGCTCAAGTAGATTATAATAAGATAGCCATAAACTCTCACTACAATACCATATATGTTGTAACTTCTTTCTGTGAGTAGTAAAAAAAAAAAATCACTTCCCTGTTCACATTCACACACCCAAGTGCATCTTTGCAAACAAAAGAATATATTTGATTGACTGTAGTTCTAAATCTGTCAACTCTTCTTAAACACAATGTCCTATATTTAAGATATACAATTGGTCTTGTTGGATGCCTCCATTGCCTTTAACTGTACATAAGAACAGCTGGAAAGCATTTTATTTAACTTATGTTGTAAATTTGGATATTTAAATAATTAAGTGATCATGCTATAAAACAAAGCACGTGAAGTTAAGAAAAATGTACGTTTTAATGAATTAGTGTTCTTTTTAAACTCAGAACAAATCATGCTTAATTAATATTAATTTTCCTTTATTTTTATATTTTATTATATGCTCAGTTGATGTGATGATTATGTAGAGGTAGAACATAGAAGATATGGAAACAAGGTAACTGAAGACATAAAGTCACCACCAGTCATAATTATAACATTATCTCAATGCTAAAAAATTAGCATTGGGATAATTTGGGAAATTCATATGGAATAAACTATAAAATGAAAAATATTTTTGGTACTTTGTAGGGACTTCCTGAGTCAATGAGTAGGACAATTTTAGAGACACAGCCTTTCACCAGGTGCTGGTGACTTATGTAATCCTTGCTACTCAGGAAACTGGTATCTGAGGCTCACTGTTCAAACCAGCCAGAACAGAGGAGTCTGTGAAAGTATTATCTCCAACTGACCAGCAAAAAGCTAGAAATGGGGCTGTATGTAAGGAGTGATAAAAATAAAGAAAAGTATATTATTTGCACCCTTAAGGAATTAAATCTAGTTAACAATGTTCCAGAGAGAATGGAAAGATAACTAGATTCATGATGGTACACTTTCTAACAGCAAAACTCCAAAAAGAACACTCACTTAACTGTGACTTTATTTATTACATAACTTTCTCTTTCACATAACTAGTACTCCATGGAATATTTAGATCAAATTTCTCATTGAAAGTCTAATATTTAATGACTGCTGAGGAAAGTGTAGGAAATCTTAATAAATGAAAATAAATGACAGAAATAATTGTATAACCAACCCCCAAGGCAGTAACATCTATTTTGAGGGTAGTCAACTTTGATCTAGAAATATTATGAGAATTAATCATTAAGTTTAAGCCTAAATTCAGGAGAACTTTCATTGTCTAACAAGAAAAACATATATACAACTAATTGTCTTAGAATAGTAATATGAGTAGGATCACAAATTGAAGAGGTATGAAAACTGAGATTCATGATTAAGGTTTTTAATATCTGAAAGTGAGTTTCCTATGAATGAGATTGACTATAAAAAATGATCTTTAAATCGCAGAAGAGAAGAAATCAATTGAAAAGATCCAAGTGTTGGATCAAATTTTGAGTTATTAAGGAGATAAGAATCAAAGAGAAATCAGGAAGATTTACTGATCAGAAAAGAAGCAAAAGAAAAATATAAGAGATAATACCTTGGTTTAAGAGGATTAGTTGAAAATTCCAAGAGCAAGAATGGATAGGGAGATCTATTTCAGTGTGTATCATTAAGGGTATGAGTGGATAATACCATTATAGTTAAAGCTGAAAATATAATCAACATGAAGAACATTTGAGATATATGCTACCATTGGTTTGCTGCATTAATGATATATCTATATATAAATGTTATATATGTATTTATAGTGTATATGTAATATGTCTCTGGTGGGGGGGTTGTGTGTCAGAGAGCAATTAACTTAGTTTTACAGTAGGTGATATTGCCAAGAGCAATTGTGGAAAGTCAGAAAAATGGAATCCCAATAAATCCATATAAGGAAGGCATATAACATGATGGATTCCAAATGAATTGAATATTGTAGGAGAAAATAAGGACAGCTAACACCCACACAATTTAAATGTGAGAAAATTAATGCTAGATAGATAGGATGACAAAAAGTAAATATGATTTTTATATTTTAAAAATAGGGGCTGGGGATATGGCCTAGTGGCAAGAGTGCTTGCCTCATATACTTGAGGCCCTGGGTTCAATTCCCCAGCACCTCATATACAGAAAACGGCCAGAAGTGGTGCTGTGGCTCAAGTTGCCTTGAGCAAAAGAAGCCAGGGACAGTGCTCAGCCCCTGACCCAAGCCCCAGGACTGGCCAAAAAAAATAAATAAATAAAATGAAGTCTTTATTTAGAGTTATACTAACATGATAATAAAGTGAAAAGCTTAATGTTTTTAATCTGTTGTTTGGTTCTAGTATTGCAAGGGAATTTTTTCCTAATAAAATGTTGCTTTATTCTTTTTCAATCTTCACCCTTTAAAATATATTCATCATTTTATTTTTTCAAAATATATCAACATGTGTTTATTATTCTCTATTTTTCAGAAGGAATTTGCTTTGCCTTCTGTTTATTAAAAAACAGATTATCATAGCTAAAATATGGAACCAACCCAGATGTCCCTCAGTAGACGAATAGACCAGGAAAATGTGGTACATCTACAAAATGGAATTTTATGCCTCTATCAGAAAGAATAACATTGCCCCATTCTCAAGGAAATGGAATGACTTGGAAAAAATGATACTAAGTGAAGTGAGCCAGACATAAAGAAACACGGACTCTATGTTTCCCTCATTGGGAATGATTAGCACAAGTTTTGGCTAGTCACAGCAGAGGATCACAAGAGCCTAATAGCTATGCCCTTATGAACACATAAGATGAGGCTAAGTGAAGTGAACTCCGTGTTATGGAAACGACTGTTATATCACTGTTGTAATTACTTTCAACATACCATGTGAAACCGTTGCTTCTTTTGTTTTGTAGGCACAATGCAAGTTTTACTGGTGAGCATGATTAAAGTGGGGGTGAGTGTGTAGTTTGGTGAGGGGGCCCTCATGAGTGCAGGGCTCGCCACTTATCCAGAAGACCTCGATTCGGGATGTATTTGACTCCACAGCTATCCGGAATGAGGTGCTTCTCAGCTACCATGTCTTCAAACTCATCCACATTAAACGTTGTAAAGCCTCATTTCTTGGAGATGTGGATCTCCTGACGACCAGGGAACTTAAACACCGTAGCTTCTTTTGTTGATGATCCTCTTGTATCCCCTTCTTTTGGTTGTACTCACTCTATCACTGTATCTCATCTGAGTACCCTGGATACTGGGTATTAGAACTAGGGAAGTGAAAGGGAATATCAAAATCGAGAGACAAAGTATAAAAAGACAAATGACTCCAAAAGCAATACTTGCAAAACCATTTGGTGTAAACCAACTGAACAATTCATGGGGGGAGAAGGAAAGGGGGAGGGGGGGAGGAGAAAATGAGGGAGGAGGAGGGAATGAGGAAGGAGGTAACAAACAGTACAAGAAATGTACCCAAGGCCTAACTTATGAAACTGTAACTCCTCTGTACATCAATTTAACAATGAAATAAAATAAAATTTAAAAACAAAAACAAAAAACATTAATATTAGAGAATGTGAAATTCTTAATATTTTAAAGAGATTAATAATATGAATAGATTATGATAGAAAGTTGTTATACGTTTTCAAAGCTTCCTGTATATTGTTCCCTAACAAATGTCTAAGCCTGAAGTACCCTAATGTTACTTTGTGTTACATGGGACACAGTATAATTAATATGAGCTAAGTTAATGTGGCAAGTCTTAGACGAAAATCTATTTTTAGTGCAATGCAATTGAAAATCACTTTAAACTTCTAAATGAATTTTTCAATGAAATTGTTTCTATTTTAAAGACATTCTCATTGCTAAAACCTACTTTGGTTTAAATAAAGTAGATCTTGTCTTCTGAATTCAGAGAATTCTCTCTCTACTTTCTTTAAAGAAATTAATCATATCTTAACAGTTACAAGGAGAAGCAATTTTTGATTGAGACTGGTATTTTAACAGGAAAGACAACTGCATAGCATTGTTGTTTATGATTAGTTAAATGACTGAAAGACTTAGTGAGGGAATGAGGATACATACGTTTTCAAGTATATTATCAAATATTTGTTAAAATTGAAGTTTATAATTCCATATGTCTTAAATTTTGTAGTTTCTAAAATCTCATGAGCATGTCACCTAGTTATCATTAATTATTTTCAAATGTATTTTCGACAGGTGTTTTCAGTCTAGTCTTACAAGACCCTTTGTTATTTTTTCTTAGCTTGTAAGTGAGATAATTAGAGCTCTTGGATATTTCCTTGACAGTGTCAGAGGTTGAGTTTTAGACAGGTCTAACCATATAAGACATTTTTTTCACTTCCAATTTTACTAATACCCACCAAACTATGTATTTTTTTTTCTTGCACGGCAAATACTGAGCCAGACAAATCTCCCAAACTTGACTTATTCTGAAAGGCATTTTCTTTGCCCACATCTTCTCAAATACAAAAGGAAGCTTGAATCACATGCTGGAAGACTAAACTTCCTGACAGTTGCAGAATCGGCAGTGATGTGGTTCCTTTCTGTAGACAATTTTTCTGAAAGTGTTACTTCACTGAACAAGACAATGTATGATAATGCTATTTCACTGACCTTAGCTCGCTTCCTGCCAAGGGCTCAAATTAGCTAGTATTTTTTTTTTTTTGTCAAAACAGTGAAAAATCTCAACGGTATAAGAAATGAACAGGGATATCCTGTACAAAAATTGAAACCTTGAGGAAAGTTGGTTAAGAAAAGTGCAGCAGTTCCCATTTTATGGCTTAACTAAAAAATGAGAAGTTTTGGTAAATCTTTCATTATAATATGAAAAAAGAAATAATATTTACATGTAAATGTTAAATAGAAAAATTTCCCCCACCAAAAACTCTACTCAATATATCATTATTTTTTATTTATTTATTTTTTTTGCCAGTCCTGGGCCTTCGACTCAGGACCTGAGCACTGTCCCTGGCTTCTTTTTGCTCAAGGCTAGCACTCTGCCACTTGAGCCACAGCACCACTTCTGGCCTTTTTCTATATATGAGGTGCTGAGGAATCGAACCCAGGGCTTCATGTATATGAAGCAAGCACTCTTGCCACTAGGCCATATTCTCAGCCCTCTCAATATATCATTTTTATGCCAGACTAGGTAAGTTCTGCCCAGTACTAATTACCTAAAATTTACCTTCTGATCACTAGCTTTATGGTGGGTTTAGGAAATATCCTATAATTCATCATTAAACATTTTCCTTCTTTCTTTTTTTTCTTCTTTCTTCCTTCCTTCCTTTCTTTCTTTCCTTCTTTCTTTCTTTCTTTCTTTCTTTCTTTCTTTCTTTCCTTCCTTCCTTCCTTCCTTCCTTCCTTCCTTCCTTCCTTCCTTCCTTCCTCTCTCTCTCTCTCTCTCTCTCTCTCTCTCTTTGGGATAAGAGTACTACAGTTTGCACTCAAAAAGTCTTCTTGAGTGCTATTCCTTAACATTGTTTTTCATTATTATAACATTTTGTTTATTTAAAAAATAATTGATATTATAAAGAGTACTTTTTTTTTTCTTTTTTGTTGGTCATGGGACTTGAACTATGGGCCTGGGCACTGTCCCTGAGCTCTTCAGCTCAAGGCTAGTGCTCTACCACTTGAGCCACTGTGATGTACAGAGGGGTTACAGTTGTGTATGTTAAGTAGAGAGTACATACGTTGTCATACTAGTAGGCTGGCACTTTATGACTCAAGTCACAGCCACACTTCCGATTTTAGGGTCATTATCTAGCGATGAGAATGACGGTACATTCCAGAGTAATGTCAGTCTTGTAAAGCATTTTATCATGTCTTCTTTTTTTTTTTTTTTTTTTTTTTTTTTTTTGCCAGTCCTGGGCCTTAGACTCAGGGCCTGAACACTGTCCATGGCTTCCTTTTGCTCAAGGCTAGCACTCTGCCACTTGAGCCACAGCGCCACTTCTGGCCGTTTTCTGTGTATGTGGTGCTGCGGAATCTAACCCAGGGCCTCATGTACGAGGAAAGCTCTCTTGCCACTAGGCCATATCCCCAGCCTTATCATGTCTTCTTAGCAGTTCTTAACAGTTCATAAAAACCTGTCACTCTTACAAAGGTGTGGACCAGAGTCTTAGACCTAGAGAAGTTCAGGTTGCAGCATGTGATAAAGCAGGTCATGAGATTGAGAACACGTACTTCAATGTGTACACAGGGAGCAAATGATTCTCTATGTTAGGGTTTACTTTGGGTATTCTCATCATTTATCTAACTGTTAAACTAGCATACTGTTAAAAGTGGGGAATTGCTGGGCCACTGTTGCGCATGCCTGCAATTCTGGACACTTAGGAGGCTGAGATCTGAGGATTGTGTAGCCATCCTAGAAAGGAAAGTCTGTAAGATTCTTATCTCCAGTTAACTACCAAAAAGCAAGAAGTGGAATTGTGGCTCAACAGGAGAGCACTTAAGAAATAAATCACAGGACCCATGTCCTTAGTTCAAGCCTGGGGACAACACAAAAGAAAACAAATTATAAAACAATAACCTCCCAGTACAACACCTTGATAGAAGCAATTAAAACATGTGGGTGGGGCAGCTAGGCACGGATAGCTGGCACCTTTAATCCTAGTTACACAGAAGGAAGTGGTGCTCTGGCTCAAGTTGTATGGTGTTAGCATTGAACACACAGAGTCTTAGGGACAGAGCTCAGGCACAAAATTAAAGCTCCAACACAGGTTAAAGGAAGTGGAACATTATCAAAACTGGTGCAAATTTTTCTGAGTGAAGAAAAGGATGCAGTAAGATGGATGAATTATTCACTTATAAATCCACTTTACTGATGGTAGACATCTTTCATAAAATGTAATCTGAATTTTATTTCAGCAGCCTTTGACAGACTTCCAGCCAGCCAACACCTATGTAATTCAATCTTTAAATAATTATTAAAATATCCATGCCAGTTATGCTCTGAAAGAACTTCCTCTCAGTACATTATAAGATTTGGCTAGTGAAGTTTCATTCATCTTTCAATCCCTATTTCAGGTATCATCTCTTAAATCTTTCTATAATCCTCTAACAGAATCAATTATTCTTCCCTGTCACCTCTCTTTGTAGATTTTATGAATGTAGTAAATTTAGCATTTAAATGCACTAAAAGTGGGCTGGGAATATGGCCTAGTGGCAAGAGTGCTTGCCTAGTATACATGAAGTCCTGGGTTCGATTCCCCAGCACTACATAGAAAATGGCCAGAAGTGGTGCTGTGACTCAAGTGGCAGAGTGCTAGCCTTGAGCAAAAAAGAAGCAGGGACAATGCTCTCAGGCCCTGAGTCCAAGGCCCAGGAATGGCCAAAAAACAAACAAACAAACAAATAAATAAATGCACTAAAAGTTAGCTACTATATTGCGGCCTTTCAACAAAAAAAACAATCTAAATGTAAGAAACTACTACAACTACAAGACACAAACTCTGTGAATTACATAATCTTCCTTTATATATTTATGAAGACTTACTACATGGAATCAATAAACTTCTTCTAATGTAGTTTCTGTGCTTTTATAATCACATAAAATTTACGTCTCAAAATCAGAATATGTAGGTACATATAGTTGATTTTCCATTGCCTAGTGAATACCACTGGTGCCTTTACCTCTTTTGAAATGGGAATAAATCAAAGAAGTAGGTACACCTTATGAAGGGTTCACATCTCAGAGCTTCATTTCTTTCCTGGATTTTTTTTTGACTCTCAACAACTTGATGCTGATTATAGACAGATTAGATAGATAGATAAGATATAGATAGACTGAATTACAGTACAAATATACATTGGTCTTACAACCTTTTTGCTAAAACTGCTTACTTACAAATTGTCTTCCTTGTGAGATTTTCTTAAATGTTCAAACAAAATCATGTTTGGTTAGCAGAAACATTTTTGAACATGAGAAAACTTTCCAAAGAAATTTCACTTTAAAAACAAATAAATTGGAAGGCTATATTAAATATACGATAATGTTATAGAGTTAAAAAGATGGAAAATGAAAGGGCCTGCTGACCATATGTTGATGCTTTTTTGATACATTAAGAAATATGCCAGTTTCGTTTGCCATATTTTCTTAAATATTTTCAGAAGTTGCCCTGTGCGCTGGTTGAGAAAAGCCTGCAATGTTGATGTTTCAAGGCTGTTGATTGCTGGCAGCAAAGAATTCCAACTGTGCTGGCAACCATGATAGTATCTCCATATTTTCTTCCAGGACCATCACCTTTGTTCTAAATAGCTCCCTCCTAGTGTGAACAGAAGTCATATGTTTTAGATTTTCTGCCTTGGCACCCAGGAAATCAGTATGATTGAGTAAACATATTAAACCTCCCCTGCATTTCCAGCCTGAACAGATGTTAAATACAAGCTGATCCACCTACATTCAACCCGAGAGAGTCCACATCCACACACTGTTTCATTTTGGTTTTTCAATATATATACAGGCATAGATTCTTCCTGGCATGAATAAATATGCCATTTAAAGCAATCAAAAATGGCTCTTCATTGCACTTGATTTCCACAATTGTTGCTGTAATGACAGGACTACTGAGGAGAGAAACTTTAATTTCCCTGGCAGATCTTCCCACATTGAAGCAACATACACGTGGAGAGCCAATATTCAGTAATTATAGCCCAATTCCTCACAATTTCACAATTCTCTAACAGTATGCATTTTCACAATGTAAAGCTGATTTTCCTTTAACCAAATAAAACATGAAAAGATAGCTGGAAGCAATGGGCAATCTACATCATTTGATGATTGATGTAAAATTAGAGGACATTGAGACTGGCATAAATTGCAAACATCGGGGAGCTATGAAAATTTGTAAGCTCCATATTTTGAAGAAACACATTGTTGATGCTTTGGCAACTCTTTCTAACAACCTACCAATTTAAAAAATAGGACTCAAATGACTTACCTGGTTATATCAAGTTAGTTTCTGTAATTATTTTACTTCATAGATTTTTCAGAAAGTTTTCTACTTATTTATTCACAATAACAGTTTTCAGTTCTCTTTATATGCCTCTAGAAGATACTTTTTATCTTGCCCACTAGACATAGACATGAAAAAAACACAGAATTTTATAGTTATGCTTATTATTTTACTAGTATAAAAGTTGGCTAATGAAGTGAGTTATTGTATTTGAAAATTAGTTCCTGTGAATAATTGAAAATATACAGAAGGGAAGAAATAAATCTATGACGTTATAAGTGATCACAATTATTTCAAACCTTATTATTTTATTTTATGGGCTGTAATGAAAGCTACCACTTACTGAGCACATAAATACCCATAAAATACTATGTTAAAATGCTTAACCAATACAACAATAAATGATATAGGTATTTCTATCTATGTTCTTTCTGTAACTCAGGCAGGAATAACATGGATTCATTCCTGGTCATACTAGAATTTGAACTCAATGATTTCTGCTTGCCAAGATGGTGCACTGCTTCTTAAGCCACACCTCCAACATGGCTTTTTTGCTGATTGTTTTAGCGGCAGTCTCACACACTATTCTAACTAGGCTAGCCTCAAACCCTTTGAATCTACATTCTATATTCTTTATACTATGACAAAGTTAATAAAGGAAGAAAATATATAGATAATAGAATGAAAGAGACTAACACAGTGTGGCAGAGTAGGTACAATCTTCACATGGACCATTGTGTCAGTATAGTTGAAGAAAGAAAAATTTGTTATAGATGTTATATTTTAGATATGTGATAGATGAAAGGGAATACCTTTTGTCTCAAGGAAAATGGAGGTGCAAAAAAGCATCTGATATTTCAAGAGAATAGCAGACCAAAAGAAGATCTTAGGTTGACTAGTAATGAATAATAATAATATAACAACAATAATAATAAATACTCCCATGGAATGAGAACACAAAGAAAGATGAAGAATTTTACATTAATAATAGATGTAAGGATGTTATGAATAGTTGTTAAATGCAACATGTTCCTGTTTTTTCTAACCTCGTTTAATTGAGAAAGACTTGAAACAAGCTCTAGCCCAGGGCACATGAACAGAAGCAATGTGTATCTCTAAGTCAGCTCATTATCCAACAATACTCCTTTTTCCTCCTAAGTCACCTATATGATTTTCCTCCTGAAAGTGTGGAGCCATAACACAAAAGCAATTCTGATCAGAACTTACTAGGTGGTCACCACATACTTCAGAGAGCAAAGTGATTTAGTTTTGGTAACAAATAAATGTTCATGATTTTAAAATTCTGAAAGGGTGAAGTCAATTGATTTACTTCCAGACCTATGCTATATTGATTAGTAAAGCTTAGCAAAATAATTTTTTAAATAGGGAATGAGATATTCTTGATTCCATAGTGAATGTGTATGGAAAATAATATATAATTCTGCCTCTATGTTCATGATGATTCGTTATGTTTTAAATATATCCATGAATGGATTCAAATCTATCAACTAGTACATATTCACTTCCTTAAGGCAAATTTAAGAGACAAGCCTACCAATTTCATTGAAAATGGACAAAATGAGCAACAGAGCATTTTATGGTTCATATTGAGAAAGGAACAAATAATGTAATACTAATGAAAGCTACTAATATAATGAAATGTTAAGAGATTCTTTCCATTGAATGGATGGACAGCTTGCAGAAAAGACAAGTGCTGTAAACAAAACAGTATTTCCATAGCAACGCATACTCCAGCTTTTAACTTTTCATTATAGAGAGGAGATTTTAAAATATTTCCTGTTCTCACAGATTGTACTAACAACAGTGACCTCTGAATTTGGAATTTTCTGGAATCCAGTCATTGGCAAAGCCTCAGGCCCTCAAGTTCCTGACCAATCTACATGGTATTTCATTGTTCATAAAAATTCTACTTATTTTCTGAGCTCAAAATCAATCAAGGCATACATAACTTGGATAATGTGTATTTTAGACTAAGCATGTAATTAAAATGTTAGCTATATCTCTAAGTCAAACATTTTACTATGTGGATACATTCCATGTTTGTGCATGCCACACTGACATATTTATATATGTGTATATGTATTTATATATGTATTTGTGAATGTGTTTGTGTGTAAGTCAGTTGCTTTCAGTTACTATTTCTGTTAAATTCAACATTTAAATCTAAAAAGTCAGCAATAGCAATGTACATAGAAAATCTTTATATTAAACAAAACAAAATTCTAATTTCCTAGCTTCTGTTGCTTGGACAGTATTTAAGTGACTCTTTTGTTTCAAAGTCTTATAAGGCTTCAATCACTGTCCACTGAAACAATAGACTTATGTGATTTTCAACGGGGGAAAGGTCTTTCCCAAGCTGTTATACTTTTTGACAGTGTTTAGTGAGGTCCAAGAAGGCCATTGGTCCAAGAACCTCAAATATCTTCTGGTTGTTCACAAGTTACCAGCGGATCTATGATGGGTCATCTTCTCCATAGTAGATTGTCCAGCAAGGAGGGTATAACATTATCTCATGTAATCATTCACATGTAGTCCTATATTTGTCCTGTGTTTTAATCTATTTTATTTCTAAATCACCAGAGTGGGTAAATATGTACTTGATTTACAGCTCTAGAAGCTAGAAAGCCCAAATACATGGTTCTGTCATCACATGATGGTCTTCATATTTCATTATAGTATGGTAGAAGGGGTAAGCTAGCACATGTAAAATGGACAAGAAAATTAACCAAACTCATCATTTTCCTAATAGACCCACCCATTCTAGTTGCAATTAATGACTTCAGAGACAAAGGGAAGAGCCCTCTCATGACTTAATAACCTTTCAAGATTTTGTCTAATACTGTAATAATGGCAAGTTTCAGCATCAGTTTTGGAGGGGACATTCAAAGCATACTTCTAGATATTATTTGTTGTGATAGGTTACAGTTCCTGTCTAGAATTGCAAAGAAGAACAAACGTTTTGTAAACGAGGGAGGTAGAAGATTATGGTAGAAAACTTATCCTATAAAATTTTCACCCAGTTTGCAAAACTAAAAGTTGGTGAAAACACTTTAGTGATCAGTTTTTTTAATACTTAGCAATTATAAAGCATGATTAACTACACATGTCTACTAGAGATTTTTTTTTTTTTTTTTTTTTTTTTTTTTTTGGCCAGTCCTGGGCCTTGGACTCAGGGCCTGAGCACTGTCCCTGGCTTCTTTTTGCTCAAGGCTAGCACTCTGCCACTTGAGCCACAGCGCCACTTCTGGCCGTTTTCTGTATATGTGGTGCTGGGGAATCGAACCTAGGGCCTCGTGTATCCGAGGCAGGCACTCTTGCCACTAGGCTATATCCCCAGCCCCTAGAGATTTTTTTTAACATGGGGTGGTATACGTGGAATAGTTGATCAATTTCTCAAAAAAAGCATTTGTCAATATTATGAGTGCCTTTCCAAATTAACTTTTATCTTATGACCAATTTTTACTTTGGAGTATATATGAGATAACTGCCATAAGCAAAGGATGACACCAGTGACCTAAAGTACCCAAATTCAGGTCCTTAGACAATCATTTCCCAACATGCAACTTGTTTAAATAAGAACCACGCTTGGGGCTGTCTTCTAGTCTTATTATTTATAAAATAGATACCGGCATAGCTGGTGTAAATATTTATTATGAACGTTAAGTATTATACATTTTTACATTACTGGGGATTGAACACAGGGTCTCATAAATGGTTAGTAAGTTCTCTTTAACTTTAGCTATTCCTTGCCTTTTTTGCTTATATTTTATTTTTAATATAATGTCACATGAACTTTGCCCTAACTGGGCCCAAACTTTTAGTGTTCTTGAAATCGCATCCCTGGTAGCTGAGAACATAGATATAAACCAATACATCCAGCATAAGTATCAGAAGTTTTTAAAGGAGTCTACTATAGAGTAAATGACTATAGACTTACATGAGTAATGCAGTTATCAAAAGTAAATAAAACTGTGTATGTTAGGTTATATCAATATTTATTGTATATTTTCATACAATCATTTGGAAAATTTTCATTATTTGATTAATAATCATTCAAATTTATTTTACTACCTAAAACCTTGGTGTGGCTTTGCAGTAACAAATTTCTAGTGAGAAAAAAATTACCAGCAACAATATGTTTCAAGGACTTAATTTGTTATATTAGGTTTACAAGAAAAATAATCACAAAGAGAGATAGATTTTCTTTCATCTCTGAAGCTATATCTTGTATTTTCAGTAACTTGCAGGGAAAAACTATAAGCATGTATAGTTTTACTTGGAACAAACAGAATGTTATATTTTCACATTACTCCAGCTCTGGGTAGAATCTTGGTTTCTTAGGAGCAGATGTGGGATTCATATTTGAGCCCCCTTTAAAGCCATTACCAACCACAGAATTGTAAGTTTGGCTTAAAGGTAGAATTCAGGTTAGTGTGACAGCTCTATAAACTACATGGTAGTTCAACAAGTCATGGAATTAACTTAAAAAAATGTCTTTTATTTCCTTTGGGAAAGGAACTTGGTGATTACTACCTAGAAAACTGCTATTGAATTATTTCCCCTGTGCTGCATTACATACACTAGGGATAGCAAATCAGATGCTTCTCCAAATCCATCTTCACAGAGTTAGGTGTGATTGCTGAGGACAACTTGAACAAACAGGAGCTTAGAAGGAGAGCAGGTCTGCTCAGCTCAATCCCCCTGCCAGGGAGATTCACTCACGTTGGTCTTAATGCTACAGATCTCACAAATAGCCCATAAGTGTATAGCTAGCCATTTGAGTAAACAGCTGAATAATAAGCTATAATTTCCTCAGGGTTTGTATTAATCTATCATTTTCTATGTGCCATGACTTGAGTTGTAATGACCTACCCTCCAATGAAGGATTTGAACCTCTAATGCTCAACGTGATTGAATTCACTAAAACAGACTGAATCCAAGAAAAATAATGCTGTCTAGAGCACATGTGTTAAAATGTAGAACCAATTTTGGGTTTTGTTAATAAATAGTGGCTGGAGTAATGTTGAAGTACATGACAAGAATAGACAAATATTGCATGAAGGGATGCTGACATATTTATGGCCTCTATACTTGAAAAGAAACATGCTCTTTGTCTCTCTGTCTCTCTGGGCTTGACTTATTTCACTAAAAATATTTTTACAGGACTCTTTTTTTTTTGCAAATGATGTAATACTATTATTCCTATCATTCCTAATCAATGAGTAAAATTTCATATATATATATATTTTTCCTGACCCATTTATCCATAGAGGTGCATCTGGGTTGTTTCCATACTTGGGCTATTGATAATTTCTTAGAAAATAAAACATATTTAGTATGATCACTTTCACTGCAATTTAGCATAAACTAATTCAAATATTTTTGTACTAGATGAAGGAGCAATTTCATATCAGAACTAAATCACTGATGTGTGTCCTTGACTTAATAACTCAATAAGCAATCTTTGCATAGAATGGGGCAAAACATTATTTATTAAAATAGCACTTGGGGTCTGGGGATATAGCCTAGTGGCAAGAGTGCCTGCCTCGGATACACGAGGCCCTAGGTTCGATTCCCCAGCACCACATATACAGAAAACGGCCAGAAGCGGCGCTGTGGCTCAAGTGGCAGAGTGCTAGCTTTGAGCGGGAAGAAGCCAGGGACAGTGCTCAGGCCCTGAGTCCAAGGCCCAGGACTGGCCAAAAAAAAAAAAATATATAGCACTTGGTATTTTGAATGCTATACAAGCTTTATAGCAATAAAAGTACCTCCAGTATAAGTTATATTCTTTTGAATTCCCATAGATGATTGGCGATATTTGACAGGAAATATAGTAAACCTTATAGTAGTTTCCATATTAATTTGTCCAAAGTATTAGTCACTTAAAATAAACTTATGTTGGCAAATAAGTAACATATTCTATTAAAGAAAAACATACTGCATAAAATAGACACACACATTTACACATATATGCATTATATATGTGTGTGTGTTTGCATGTATGAGCAGAGAGATTCTTAATTTACAAGTTATATACTCATTTTTACTAATATTCTGCACTAATGACATTGCTTTGTTATTATGAGTTTCTATGGGTATTTGTGAAAACTGTTAGTATGTTAAATAAAAGTAGTAATGGTAGATATAAAAAAAAATGAATCCTCATAAAGTCTTTTAAAGTAAAATTCAGAATTTCAGATGAAAAATTTAAAACACACTCTATATAATTAAATAAGCTTATTATCCTTCAGGGAACATTTCACCTGTGACATACCATATATATATATATATCTTTGATACTTAACAAAGTTTATTAATATTTTTCAAATAGCATTACCCTTTGACCAGTTTACTTTGTCATATTAAATACTGTATTTTGTTATCAGTTTCAGTGTTTAGAAAACATTATAAATTGTGCATTTTAAAAGTAGCATTTTTCACATTTTATCTGTGAATAGGTGCTTATATGACTCATATGGGGAAAATTAGGTCAGGCTATACATACATAATGATTAATGGGTAATTTTCCAAAGATCTTAAATGCTATTATGTGCATTTAGAAGAAAAATTGAAACATTAAGGAAGGAGCCTACAATTTGCCTGTAGTAAGTTCTATTTCTATCGTAGACTTAAGTTGGCAGACAGAGGTCATCTTCTTAGTCATCTTCATGCTCCACTGGGGAAAAAAAAAGAGTTTTCAGCATTTTTCTCTAGTAGTTTCTTCCCATAGATTCTGAGATATGTTTGTTATGCAATAAAGGCTTTTAATATTTGGTATTTTAACTTGGCAAAAACCACTAGGAAATTATATCTGAATGTGATCACTCTTTCAGGCTATACACTTGATACGTATAAGAATATCACCCAGATTGAGGGAGTGACACACAGATTATGATGACATATGTTCAAGACTGATTTTGTTCAGAAGGAATGAATAAAAACAGAAAGAATTAGTTATAGTCTACAGCTGCAAGTCAAAACAGCTTAACACTCTAATACTCTGCCAATAGTCCTTGTCAGTCAGGAAAGTGGAACAAAGAGACAGACATTCAAGGTTATCTGAGGGTAGCCATGAGAAGCTGTGTACCTGCAAGTTTGATGGAAAGGGCAACTAATGCTTTACATATTAGCTGGACCTTCCATGCAGCTATTATTAACACTTATCCCAAGGACTTGTCCAAGCATTTCCTTCTAGCCCACCTTGTCATCATCTAGTGTTCTCGAAAACCAGAAATATAATTACCCAACTAAAAGGAAAAAGAAAAAGAAAAAAAAAGAAAACATTTGAAAATAACTACATGACACAAGATGGAGCTCTAGAATGCAGAATTATGCAGCTTTCTCTAGGGAGTGATAATTGATGAGTTCTGGGGGAAAGGGAAGACTTAAACAAGCAGAATGAATTTGTGAATGTTCTGAAATGATTTTGCTTGGATCTTTTCTTGTTTGAATACTATTTTTATGTTAATTATACAGGTAAGTATAACTTAGGAAAAATAAAATAGGCTAATGTTGACACAGAAATCAATGACAGAAATAAAGTTGTCCTTTAGGTTGACATATGGATTTTGCCTTTAATAAGCAAGAAAAAAAATTGTGTCTCTTCATTTGCTAACACTAAATCCCTGATTTGTATCACCTTAGAAACTACTTTAAGGTAAAAGCCCATGTGTTTGATTTTTTATTCTACTGGCTTGGAAATTGTATTCCCAATTTGTCCAGAGAGGAAATATGTTGCCTCTCTTGGTAATCCCAAATGATCTAAATTAACTACTAATAAAAACAAACAAAATACTGTACCCAGTGTCTCCTGCCTGTATCTCAGGAGGCTGAGATCTGAGGACCAGAGTTCGAAAGCTAGCCGGGGTAGAAAAGTCCCTATGAGACTCTTACCTATAATGAACCACTCAAAAACCTAAAGTGGTGCTGTTGCTCAGTGGTAGAGCACTAGCCTTGATCACAAAGAGGCTCAAGAAGAGTTCCCAGGCCCAGAGTTCAAGCTTCAGAACTGACAAAAAAAATTCTTATCAATTTTGTTATTTCCTGTTTATGTTCACTGCATTCCATATAAATTATGAATAGTTTAATTAATTTGTACTCTGTGTTTTATTTGATTAATTAGGAAAGCCCTTCCAGACATTTCACTTCCTCAGAATTCATCTTACCTAGAATTTATAATTTTTATAACAAAAGAACCTAGTATGTTTATTACTTCTGCAAAGGTTCTGTAAAAGTAAAATCCATATATGCATTCTTAGTTTTGTAAATTATCAAATTTTCTACATTGTTGCGAAGTATTAATCAGAAAAAAGTAATAGTTTAACATAGAATTGCATATACTTCTGTCGATAGAAAATTAATCTAGGTTAGAAGTCACAAGTACACATTTGGAAGGCTGTTATAATAGAGAAATTTACAATATGTTTTCCAAGTGAAAAATAATTTATCAGTTCTACCTTTTACCTTAGAACGAGTTTACTAAAAGCAACAGTGTGGCAGACAAAAAGATGTGTCAAAAATATTTTTTTTTCACAAAAACCATTAGAAAGCAATGTACATTTTTCCCCACTGAAGTTCATGCTTGTGAATTAAATGTGCCTGAGAAATCTCATTACAAGCAGGTTAAATGTTATGTTTTCTATTTTGTGGGTAATGGTGCTTGCTATACTGATTGTGCCTGAGACCTCATAAAACAACAATGAATTGTAACCATTTCAGAGCATAAATTGACAAGTTCCTATGAACAATGTGGTCATCGCCACAAGTTTATCTCAACCTCCAGAAACTTTTAACTAAATGTTAGGAAAAGTATAGCCCTCCTCAATTCAGTGCATCTAACTTTACAGCTTTATGCATGGGGAAGTTTTGGTATGGCAAATCATTTTGTAAGAAGAATTCATAAGCATAATATAAAATTAACTTTATCGTTTTAAAGTAAATGTGAGTATGTAATATACTTTTACAATGCAACATATTAAAAAAATAACCAAGATAATAAAACTTTTGTCACCAGTTAAGTGTCTTTAGCACCTTTGCAGTTTTCCTTCTTTAGTAACCCACACAAGTCAGGACTGTGTTCTGCTTGTATTCTACATTTCAGTCTATATTTACTGGAAATTCAAATAAATAAAATCACACAACATGCACTCTTTCTGCTTCTTTTACACATCTTTATACATTATAAATAAATACATGTAGTGCATTATCAATATTTTGTTCTTTTTTTTTTTTTGCTTGGGTAGTGGTTTGTTTTACACATATATTACAATTTTTCTAGCCACTGTTGAGGTCCATTTGGTTACTTCTCATTTGTGGCTATTAAGAAAGAAAGAAAAGGAAAAATAAATAACTTGAACTGAGCATAGTAGTACAAGTGTTTATACGGGCTTGTCTTCCTCACTCCTGTTTGGATGTCTCTTCCATTCTAGAGAGTAGAAATACAAACTATTCCTGACCTGAACTCTGGGGACAGTTCCACCTGCTCTCTCTGTGTTGCTCCTGGCTTGTGATTTGTAGTTATTGAAGGAATTCCGTAAGAGCTGAACTTAACCATCTGCAAGTCATCTCTCTGCACCTTTCTGTTCTCCATGACTCAACTTAGGACCTGTATCAACTTCTTCACTCTCAAGGTCTGTCTCCTCCTATGAAGGAAACTTCTGGGATCCATTTCAGTTTCAGTCCCTGTAACTGCAGTCTCGAAACTCAATCTCATAATCTGGTATGATCGAAAGCATCATTTAACTTGTCCCATTACTTTCAGAGATTTCTCTTTGTAAGGTAACAAAGTCACTTTTAAAATATCAAATATCAGCAAAATTTGAAAATCTGAACAAGGGTGTTTTTTTCTCATTTAATCTTTTTCATTTTTAATATATTTTTTTAATTATAAATAATGGTATGCCAGTTAACGAATCAGTTGAGGAATGAAGTGCATCTTGATCAATGTCCAGTCCCTCCACTTCACATCCTTTCCCTCATTTTTCTTAATTTTGTAAGATGTACAGTAAATTCTTAACTAAATTCTCCACATCTTTTCTTCATTTGCCTATTCCTTCTACACAAAACCCAACCCCACCTTGTTTTGAATACCCAATTCCGGTTGTTTTACTTATTTATTAAAAATTTATTATCTTTAAGTAACTGTCAAAGGAGTTGCAATTCAGAAAAGCAGTTTAAGAATATAACACATCTCTATCCATGTCACCCTTTTAAACATTCTCACCAACCTCTCCCTTAGTTTTCTTTCTTTTTTATTTTAATGGTGATGTACAGAGGAGTTACAGTTGTATAAGTCAGGTCATTAATACATTTCTTTTTGAATAATGTCACTCCCTCCCTCATTTTTTCCCCAGTTTTTTCCTACTTGATACTCTTCTCCCCCAAGTTGTGTAGTTCCTTTCCAATACAGTGTCTCAAGATTATCACTGCTGCATTAATTCATTGGATTAATTAATTAATTAATTGGATTGCTGAATTTGATATTTTACGGAATTACACTCAGCGTTCTCACATGAATCTACCATATTTTAGTTAATGTATTTGTTTACACTTGCATATCACCTAATGTATTTACTTATAAGTCCATAAACTGAATCTAGTTACCACATATGAGAGAAGACAGGCATCCTTTATCTAAGAAAATACAGTAAGCCTGCTTCATGTTACTATCATGGCTAGAAACAGATAGTACCAACAATACTGTTAAGTAAACATTGAAAGGAGGTATTTTCTGCAACTAGTTATTTACACACCTTAGAACTTGAGTAAGATGCAGAAGGAATAAGTTCCACGCTCAATAACAAGTAGCATGGACAAAATATTTTGTCAAATTCTCAGTCTTCAGGAATCTTACATTATCTGAGTCGATTGAAAATTGTGATTTGATTCCTATTGACGTCCCTGTCAAAAGAGCAAGAAGTGTTTATCACATGACAATTAGGAAAATATGAATGGAATTGATAAACTATCATTAATGATAGACAATATCAGCAGCTCTCAGTGTCCATTAGTATTCTTTGGCTTTGTAGTCATATATATTTTTTTATTGTCAAATGTAGATGTTTGTTAAGAACTCAAAAACAATGCCAGTAGTGTCAGCATAAAGAAAAGCATTGTGTATATGTGTATGTATATATGTATACCCATATATGTGCCTGTCTGTCTGTATTACTTGTTTACATATATATTTATACATGTGTATATACATATACACATATACATTCACATAAATATATACACACACATATATGCATATATATTCTTCCATGTTTGCTGTCAAGATGATGTAGTGACATTGATTTTGAGTTCTTATTCATATATGTATGCTTGCATGTGTGTGTGTGTCTGTATGTGAATGTATGTAATATGCTAATAATATTGTGGCTTAAACTCAGCTCCTGTAAAGCTTTGACGGCCTTTGTGCTCATGCTTGGTCATCTACACACTTGAGCCATGCCTCCACTTGCAGGTTCTTGCTGGTTAGCTGGAGGTTAAGTGTCTGGTGAATTTGTCCACCATGCTGTGTTTAAACAGATGCTTGGATCCCAGGCTTCTCTGAAGCTAGAATTATAAGCCTGAGCTATGAGCACCTATTAAGATTTTTATATATTTTTTTCTATTCGATTTATTTAATTTTGATAGCAAATACGTGTATCAACTTATTATACTGACATTAAACATTGAACTCACTGTTAAACAGAGCTCCAGTGCACACATCTAGAGCTTTCAAAGGATATAGCCAGACTTGTCATACACATTAAAGACCTCTGAGGTATGAAATATTTTGGGCAGTCCCCAAATGAATTTCCATACAGAAGCTGTCAGAATGAAAGTAACTTCCACTATTTAAATCCACTGTTCTGTTAGATTCCTTTAGTCTCAGTAGCTCAGCAGCAGTCCCTTAAACCTAAAATGATTCTTTCCTTTTTGATCAGGTCGACACTGATACTGTGTTTAGGAACTTCAAGCAGACATTTGTCTTCCTCAATTTCTCCCTTCAAAGCAGGTCATGGTGCTACTCAATGGGCAGTACTGTTGGTTTTAGATCTGGGGAGGTGGACTACAGGAGCCACAAAAGTAATGCCAATTCCCCAAGTATTTCTCCAGGGATTGCCCTTTCTGAAACTTGACAGACCTCTGTTCTTTTCTATGCTTTCTGTGTCACTCTTGGAAAATTGAGTCAAAAGTTACCCCCGGGAGACTTGCTGTGTTTGTAGTCATTGCATTTCATCTCTAGGGACTCTCCACATGATAGTCACTTTTAGGTAGTCCATAGAATGGCTTTTCATTGTGACTGTGCTGTGTACATTTTAATAAAACTGAAAGTAAAATATAGATATGAAAAGAAACTTGGTTTGATATTATGAAGTACTCATATTTCAATAACATAATCATCAAATGCTAAATATCTAATCAAAGTCAAACATGTTCTGAGCATTGAGGATGGAGCAGGGAGTAATATATTCTTCTGTTTTAGGGGGATTACTTTATTTTAGGAGACTGCATTTCATAACTACCATCATCAATATCCAGACTTGTAATCTTGTTAAATCAATAAATTGTGTATGCTTTTAATTAACATACCTAAAGAAGCCAAGTGTGAAAGCAATATGAGAGCAAAGCAAAAGAAAGAATAGTGAATAGAAATAAACAAAAAGACAGCAAATTGTTTTCGAGACCCTTATTATACATTATGTCAACTGCTTTCTAAACAGAAAAAAAAATATTAGCCCATCATTTAACAGTTACTTAATTTCCTTCAAATAGCAGTGGAAAATGTGCTTAATTCTTGATTATTCAGAATTATCCTTTCATTTTGATTATTACACATATCATTTTAATCAAAATTTAGGGCATAAAATATATTATCATTCAGTAATTTGTTCACTGAAAATAATCATTCAATATTTTGCTATCTACTGAACACTAATATAGCTACTCAGACTACAACAAGCAACAGCCATTTCTTGAATTTTCATGGAGTTTTTACTGTAATTGGAATAGACAAAAAAAAGGTAAGTTTCTGATTTATAAAACACAACATTTGTTATGAAGAACACTGGATAAGTACAGGTTTTTTTCTTTAGATAAGAGGTCAGCAATGCCTTTAGACAATATCTGAGCTGTTACTTGAAAGGAAAGAAAAAGGACAGCCATGGGTATGGACATTTCGGAAAAATACCAGTGAAAAGAAATTGAGCCAGGGGTAAGTGTTAATTTAAAGAAGGTGGAGGAAGGCATACACCCAGGGGTGGTTTGAAGCTGAGGGTAAAATATAAAAGGTAAGATGAGAAGGTTCATGAAAAACAAGATCATGTGGTCACTGTTAGATTTTGTACATTGAGTGGAAAAATTTAAACCTAAATTTTAGAAGAAAGCTTGAGTGATTCTGATAAACACTGTATGTGAAATAACAAAAAAAGATACCATTGACTTTAAAAGGTTCAAGTTAAAAAGATTTAATGAAATTTGGGGAGTTGTGTAAAGATTGAATATAAGTAGAAACACCTGTAAAGGAGGATGAAAATTTTTTTTATTGTCAAAGTGAAGTACAAAGGGGTTACCATTTCATATGTAAAGCAGTGAGTACATTTCTTATTCAATTTGTTACCTCCTCCCTCATTTATCCACAGCCTCTCCCCTTTCCCCTCCCCCCCATGAGTTGTAAAGTTGTTTACACCAAATGGTTTTGTAAGAATTGCTGCTGCAATGGTTTGTCTTTTTGTCCTTTGTCTCTCTATTTTGGTACTCCCTTCCCCTTCCCTAGTTATAATACATGCATATACAATATCCAGGGTACTAAGTTCAGATACAGGGGTAAAACCAAGGGACAGGAATATGAGAGGGAAAAAAAGGGTACTGTTTCACATGACATGTTGAAAATAATTACAACAATGATATAACACTTGTTTCCATAACGCGGAGTTCATTTCACATAGCATCATCTTATAAGTTCAAACGAGCATAGCTACTGGACTATTGTGAGCTTCTGCTATGACTAATCTAAACATGTACTAATTACTACCTGTGAGGGAAACCATAGCGTCCATGTTTCTTTGGGTGTGACTCACTTCAGTTAGTATGATTTTTTCCATCCGTCCATTTCCTAAAGAATGGGGCAGTGTTGTTCTTTCTGATAGAGACATAGAATTCCATTCAAATTCAATGCAATACCCATCAATATCCCTACACAATTCTTCAATGAAATTAGAGGAAGCAACCCAGAAAATCACCTGGAAAAATAAAAGACCCCGAATAGCAAAAACAATCCTAAGTAGAAAGAACAGTGCTGGAGGAATTTCAATACCAAACTTCAAGGTGTATTACAAAGCTATAGTAATAAAAACAGCTTGATATCCACACAAGAACAGTAGTGAGGACCAATGGAACAGAACTGAAGACCCAGAAATGAACATGCAGAACTATGGCTACTTAATCTTTGATAAAGGAGCTAAAAAAAATAGGATGGAAGAAAGACAGACTCTTCAATAAATGGTGCTGAGAAAACTGATTCAACACCTGAAACAAACTAAAACTAGATCCTTATATATCACCTTGTACCAAAATCCATTCCAAATGTATCAGAGACCTTGAAGTAAAATCAGATACCCTCAAAACACTACAAGAAGGAATACAATTGGGTTTATTGGCACAGGACGAACCTTCCACAATAAAGACCCAGAAATGCAATAAATCAAAGAAAGGTTGCAGAAAAGGGACTGCAGAGCTTCTGCACCACAAAGGACATAGCTTGCAAGATAAACAGAAAGCCCACAGATTGGGAGATCTTTACCAGTCATGTAATGGACAAAGGCCTCACATCTAAAAATATATAGAGAACTCAAAAAATTAATTTTGGTCCTCAAAGAACCAACTTCCCACTCAACAAATGGGCTAAAGACCTAAAAAGAGACTTCTCTTGAAGAGGAAATGAGGATGGCCAAGAGACACATGAAGAAGTGCTCTACATCACTGGCTATAAAAGAAATGCAAATCAAAACAACATTGAGATTCCACCTCACTCCAGTAAGAATGTCCATTATCAGGAAAACTAATAATAACAAATAGTGGAGGGAATGTGGCCAAAAGGGAACCCCACTACATTGCTGGTGGAAATGTAAACTTGTTCAATCACTCTGAAATTGGTATGGAGTTTCCTCAGAAGGCCAAACTTCCCTATGACCCAGCAGCCCCACTTTTGGGCATCTACCCAAAAGATTATAAGCAAGACCACACTGAAGCCACCAGAGCAATTTGCCATTGCTAAAATATGGAACCAACCCAGATGCCCCTCAGTAGATGAGTGGATCAGGGTGAAAATATTGACAGAGAAATAAATTAAAAAATAATAAGGGTGAAGTATTTAGAGTTGATCTTTTGGCTGGACTCTGATTTCAGGTTTTCACTGAGATAGACCTATTTGACTCACTTCTAAATGTTGCATCTCATCTCTTAAGATGCAGCTTGTCATTCTCAAAGCCTTCTTGAATACAACAAATATGGCCAAGAAATTTAAACATTACTGTAAACATTATAGGATAATCCTATAGCAATGTATAGATATGACAACCTCCAGTACCTTTGCTAACTCGAGTAAACCCATTAATAGAGAGATGTGTTTCCTTATTTACACCCTACCTCATGCTATCTAAAACTACTCCTTGAGAATTACCCTTTTGTAAACTACCTGTATACAATAAATTGTGTTAACAATTATTCTAGCAGGATGCAAACTACAACAATGGCCACAAAGCAAATTAACTCTTCTGAGAACAACAGGGTGAGAACTGACTTAAGATCCAGTCTTAGAAGCATGAGCTAAGAGACTGACTATTCATTTTGCGAATGGGTGTGATGACTTTTAAAAGAATAATCCGGCAGAGATACAAGTTTTTATAAATTACAGCTTCGTTTTATTATGTATGTATGTATGTATATATTTATGTATGCATGCATGTGTATGTTTGCACACATGTAAGTATTGTTCTGATCTTGGAGCTTGAACTCAGAGCCTGGGCACTGTCCCTGAGCCTCTGTGCTCAAGGCTAGCATTCTAACACTTAAGTCACAATGCCACTTCCACTTTTTTTTTCTGAGAAGTTAATTGGAGTTTCCTGTCTGGGCTGGCTTTGAACTGCATTCCTCAGATCTCAGTTTCATGAGTAACTAAGATTACGAGTGTGAGTCATTGGCACTCAGTATACAGCTTAGTTTTAAATGCACAGAATGGTCTACCTTGTACAAACAATTCTTTGTTATATACATACACACACACAAACACACAGGTGAGTATATCATATGCACATATGTATGTGTGTATATATGTGTACAGAAAGATAAGATACCATGAGAGAAAATTTACTTTTATAATTTTATTAGGGCTATTGTAATTGATGAATACAATGACATATTTATGGGGCAATAGTTATACAATGTAGAAATATTAAATCAATCCAACAACATACCCATCACCTTTAGCTTATATTATAGTGAGATATTTGAAGTCTAATCTCTTCAATATTTCAGAAAATTCAAACATACACAACAGAAATTCCTTTGTTCTCTAGATTATGTTAAATCATCACATGGTAGCTAGCTTGAAACAACCTAAATTTGTGATCCTACTGTTCTGTATGTCTGGAATATATGATGGATCTCACTGACTTCAAATTGAGGTGTTGGCAGTTGTGCATTCCTCTGGTAGGCACTGTGGGATGATCTATTATTTACATTTTTCAACTTCTGTAGACATTCCACAGTCCTTGGCTCACTGCCATCTTCTGACAAGCCAGTAATGGCAGTCTGAGTCTTCTCACAGCATTACTCTAATATTATTTTTTAACCTCCTTCTGCCCTTAAAGCTTGTGTTTACACTGATTAACAAAGTTAATTACATCTCCAGTTATTATTCATTTTCTACATGTAACCCATTATGTTCGCGGGGTGAGGGAGGTATAGATAAGGAAGAGTATATATTTAGGCGCCTTTAGAGGGCCATTTTCTCTCTTTCACAGTGAATAATTTCCAATGCTTTGTTTTCATTTTTCATTGAGAAGAAAACTTTCCCCAAAACACCTTAACAAAATGTAGCACATCTTCATACTTTCTAAAGCTTTTTCTTAGGAATTTTGTAATTTAATCTGTTATTAACTTTCAGAGAAAATTTTCCTACCAATTAAAAACATAATTAGTGAATTGGCCAAGTAATATGAATACACTAAACTTATGCTAAATTATATTAAGTGGTAACCTAAAACATCTTATTGAGTTCCAAGATATGGAAGAATATGAACAGGAGTCACTCAAATAGCAATTAATATTAGTAAATGTCTATAGACAAAACTCTAACAGATGTGTATTCTTCATTTTATGATTGTTTACAGTAGTTTCTGAGTAGGACAGACATATTTTCAAACAGAAAACACAGTAATCTGTTGATATCATTTTTGTTGTTATAATGGGGTAGGGATAGTATGCAGATCATGGGCAATATCACCTATTTATATGTACACATTATATATAATCATATAAACTAATATATATACATAAATTTCCAACTTCGTCCATGTGCAATTAAATTCCCCTTTAGCTCTTATTATAGTAGTATATATGGATCAACTGCAAATCAGTGCAGAAAAGTTTAAATTTTTCTCATTTTGATTTTTAATCAACTTGCTAATAATGTTCAGTACATTTCTGCTGCAATCTGCTTCAATGGATAGCTTTTTTCAAAAGCAATCTAAGGCTTGTCCTTTTGTTTATATCATTCAAAATTTATGAGATTAAAAATATCAGTCCTTTGACTCACTAATATTTAGATTCATAAACATATTAAAATCCAAATAACAAGTAAAATGCCCATATGTTGAAGTTATTCAGTCCTAGATAGATTTTTAAAATGTCTAAATTGTTAATTTATTTCAATTTTGCCGACCATATAATACACCTAAAATTGTATCTTAATAATATACAAAAATTAAGATTGAGATTTGACTGAAGGGCTGTGTTAGAACACTAACTCAGTTACTTGTTAACAAACCTGTGTTAGCTTCTGGACTATTAATTAATATTACATTAATTTTATCATATATAAGCATTATATATTTTTACAAATTTATTATAAAGAAATTAATGAAATAATCTATACCAAGATAATGTAACATAGTTTGAAAATAAGATAGTATTTGTAATATAATAATTAAAAATAACCTGTAACTGCTCATTTTATAATGTACATAATATTTTTATCACAGCACCCTTTATATAAAATTAGATATAGTTAATTTCAAATTACTAAGCAAGAGTATTTTGCTCTCCAGTAGTTTCCTACTATCCTATGACAGTTTTAATATCTATTTTGAAAATACAAGATTGGAATTACCAAATTTTCTGTCAGTAAGCATAGAGAGCTATAAAGATAATCAAGAAATAAATTACTTTCAAACAGAAACTTGTAAAGTGTTTTTAATTTTAGATAACTTGAATGCATCATCCAATTATTCCATGTGTTAAGAGGAAAGAATGCACATATATTCAAGAATGTATAATCACATCCCTTTATATTTTTTTTTCTTTCCTTTCCATTAAATAAAGTAAGTCAATATGTTTTGTGAAGATGAAATAGTATTTCCAAGTTGGCATAGCAAAAATAATTTTTAAAAATAGCAATAATTTGAAAAAGTAAAGTAGTGCACAATTATGTTGTCCTTCAAACATTGAAAGCAGCTCAGAAAGTCACATTATGATTGCTATCTGCACAATGTTACATAGAATGAAGGTTACAGTTGAATTAATTTAGAAGGAACTTAATAAAAAAAATAGAAGTCTGGAGAAATTAAACCACTCTCATGCTATGATTTTAAGGGTTTTGAATAAATTAAAATCCTATTTTCATTACATTTTAAAATAAAAGGCAATAATGCATTTTAATATAAAAATGCACTAAGAACTGCTTCAGACTTATACTGTGTCATTCTGCTATTTGATGTTTCAACATTAATTGAATCCCACATTTAAAAATATGTGATAAACTATGATGCTATGTCTAAACTATTTACATTATTTTGATGACAAATAATCTTGCTGATGAGATCATAATTTAGAATGGGTTTCCAATGGACAAGTCCAGCTTAGCGTCCATAGCTAGTTAAATTAATTGAACATAAATGAGGACTGATTCATCTCTGGCCTCTTCAGTATGTTCTAATTTGCTATATACTCCTTTACTTTTTAAAATTACATATGCTAGGTGAAGTTAATTTACACATGGTTAATACATAAGCAGAGAAAATGTGAAATAAAAACTACTATTAAAGCTAATTGGCTGGTATGTACAATCAATGGGGGGGCAATTTAAGTGCATCAGTTAATTTTATTATTATTATTTTTTTTTTTTTTTTTTTTGGCCAGTCCTGGGCCTTGGACTCAGGGCCTGAGCACTGTCCCTGGCTTCTTCCCGCTCAAGGCTAGCACTCCGCCACTTGAGCCACAGCGCCGCTTCTGGCCGTTTTCTGTATATGTGGTGCTGGGGAATCGAACCTAGGGCCTCATGTATCCGAGGCAGGCACTCTTGCCACTAGGCTATATCCCCAGCCCTATTATTTTGTTTTTAACAGTATTCTTTGTATGAGTAATTCTTGGTTTCAGTTAAGAATTTGTCCATTTATATATTTAATTCTTCATTAAATCTTCTTACTGTTAATACAATTCACACAACTATCCAGACACACAGAGCATCAGAATTTGTAGATAAAAAGCACTGTATATAAATCAGAAGTATACTAAAATATAAAGCAGAGGAGGGAAAAAGAAGACTAATTATTTTTTACAAAATATAATGCTGTTAAAATATAGTGTTAAATTCAGGTAGCTTATATTCTGTCTTGATTAATTGAACATGTTGTTAATGTTAGGAACAAAAATATATTTAGGGTCATGGGCAAAGAATTAATTTAGAGAAATTTTATCCAAAAAAGTAAGTTCCAGTTCATTGATTCTAGACTTATTTTCTGTGTGAATGAATACTGCATGACAAGTTGACTACTAATTACAACAGCAAACCAAACAATTTGAGCAGGGATATTGAATTGACCTCCTTTTACAAACTCATATTTTATAACCAAGGCTTCATCCTTGGTTTGTCAGTCATTTTATTGGAAAATCAAATTCTGCCAGTGTTTATATTAAGCCAAGGATGTTTCCATACCATAACTTCCACTTAAAAGAATAGATTTCAAAGACTGTGAATAAATACCATTATGTCTTATTCCAAAATAAACACATAATCATGTTCTATACTTAAAATACTGGTTTCATTTCTGTTAAGTGTTTGGTATATGTGTACACATGTATGATTTTGTATTTGGGCATGCCAAAACTTTACTTATTTTATTCAAATAAAATGAATAAACAAATATATAGAAGAGCATAGATCAAAAGAGAGAATATAGAAAAGGCCACTGACAAATTTCTGCAGATAAGAACTTATAGCTACTCTTTGGAAGTGATTTATCCTATATTTATTTGAACAGAAGTGGAACGGTTGAAGGAAGCAGCTGGTCCAAAGTAGCGAGTGAAGAAAATTATAAGTGATTTTTTGGCATATATCCAATTTTTTCTATTTTTGTGAGAAAGTAAGCAAGACACAGATCTTCATCAAAACCCATATTTTCATCTGTACAGATGTCTAATAACACGTCTCAGAGCAGAAACATAAGAAGTGAGAGAGGCAAAATGAACTTGAAGAGCTCTATGTAGCACTATTCACCTTTAATAGATTTAAGTATATTATTTCCATGAAGATATTCATACATTAAAATAATTAACAATCATTCTCACTCATTTCTTTATAAAATTCTACCATGATTTATTAGAGTGGGCAAGGTATTAGCCATATTTTTAGATATTATGACAAGTTACTAAACACCAACTCTATTTCCTTCTTAATGGAATGTAATTCAAACCATTTATTAATTTATAGAAAGTCAGAAGGTGAAACACATATTGATAGAATTATTGAAGTGGATATCTCAACTTTGTTGTAATTTTTAAAGATATTTATTTAATAAGATGTCGTTTTTGTTGAAAAAGTACTTAAAATGTAGCCTTCTGCAGCATAATCACTCAAGAAATCCTTTGAATCAATTAATAAATGAATGATACAGAAAATATTTTTAATGATGTTACATCAAAGGAATATATAAAAGAATTGTGAAATAATAGAGTCATAACTGATTTGCACTATGGTAGGAAGTTAAATTTAATTCATGAATAATTTCTCCCTCTTTATGAAGAAGAAGAAATGAATATTTTGCTATTAATATATTTCCTTGTTTTAATTATAAGCTTATGTTCCCAGCATACTCTATTAAATTATAAATTTACATGCAATACAAATCAAAATGCTTATAATACTTGAAGTGACACATACCAAATAAGTTTGCTCAATAGTGTTTTGCACTTTGGCCTTTTAAAATGAAATGATAATATTAATAATATAATTATTTATATTCATGCCAATAATTTTATTCTATTTAATATATAGATTCAAAAGTGTACATCATTCAAATATTTAAAGTACTAAAAGTTCACCTATATCTCCAGCTGTTTTATACACTACAAATAAAAATTATACAAATAAAAAATATAACAGATGATTTGAAAATTAACATGACAAACTTAAATTTTAATATTATATAGTCA
Source organism: Perognathus longimembris pacificus (assembly GCF_023159225.1). Lineage (NCBI taxonomy): Eukaryota > Metazoa > Chordata > Mammalia > Rodentia > Heteromyidae > Perognathus > Perognathus longimembris. The sequence continues at coordinate 39,984,793 of NC_063176.1, forward strand.
GTATCCCACTGCCCTTAACAAAATATAATAACTAATATAGTTCTAAGAAACTATATCCTCACTAGATACTGAGTATACTGAATGTGAGAAAATGGGAAAATAATTTACAGTAAATTGCTTTAAAATTTAGGCATCTGAATATTTTACCTATAGAGGTGTATGGATTTGTCAGGATAGGTGCATGGCATAAGGGATTGAAATATGCTCTGTATTTCAGAACTTTATTAGTTTATTTTTTGCAAGTGTAACAACTGAACTCAGGGCCTTGGTCTTGTTAGCAAGCAATATTTGATATTGAGTTACATTTCCAGTCTTCAAATAGCTTTATGTTTATTTACTATATCCAAATGTATTCATGGAAAGTCTAGTTAATGTTGTTGATGGATGAATACACATAACTTATTTTCATTTACGTACATATTTTTCTTATAACGATCGCATGACAATGCACAACTTCTCCAGTAGTGTAGAATGCTTTCACTCCGGGTCAGTTTACCTTTTTAACTATTTCTTTATATATCCTATTCATTCTCACTCTTCCTTTCCCACTCTTTGATCTCTTCCAGATATAGTTTTGCTATAATAGCTCAAAGGAACCCTCATTTTCATATGGTTTATTATTTCTTGCTATTATTGTTGTTTGTTAACGAAGCACTGACGGAAACATAAAAATGCACATGCTCCCCTCTCGTAAACTTTGCATATTCTAAGAGCAGTTGAGCATCTACCTTAGGAAGTAATGTTTCTATGTTTCACAGCTTGGAGCCACGCTATTAATACCATTTTACTTCTCTAATGGAGGTAATTCTTAAACACCACAAATCCTCATTATCTGAACAGCAGTGATCCTTAATTCATAAGCACTCCTGAAAACAAAGGAACTTCATAGCTTGAAATAGAATCCTGTGAGAGGCGCTCCTTTTTGCATCTGGTGATGAACACCATTTCCGGAGATAATGCTCCCTCCAAGGTTATCGTTATCCCTGTGAGCAGTCAGTCTAGAGTCTCTTCTATGGCCCATGGGCACATATTCCCAAATTATCGAATCATTACTTTATTTGGGGAGGGAAAATGAACAATCTGTGATTCATGTGTATGTTTTTAAGCTTTCTACATGAAAGGGAACTATCCTTCAGATATGATGTACACTCACTGATTTGTTCTGAAATAGAAACACTGCTATTAGTGTAATTAGTCAAAGGGTTATAACCTTTCCTAAATTATAAAGTCACTTGTAGATGGAAAAAAATAGTACTATTAAAGAAGAATGTTTTCCTTCTCTGTTTACCAGTATTCTTTCTCCATCTGCCTATTTGGAACATCTTCTTTCTGGTACCTGATATAAACTTAGTTTTGTGTTTGTGAGGATTTAAAAGATTAATTGCTTTAAATATAAGTTGTAATTGTGTATGAGTGGTAAAATAATAGACATACAAATAGACATATCAAATACTACTATTGAATAAATGTGTAAAATTGAATATACAAAACTGTTAAAATTATAACAGTGTTATCCTAAGTAGCTATTATATATGCCTATAAATTCGTGTACATATAAATATGTTTATATGTAAAAGTTTTCATGTCACAGAGACTTGACAGATTAGAAAGTCTAATGTAATATATTCTGTGATCACAACTTTGTTGATTAATACAACCAATAACTAAAATAGCTAAAACACAGCAAATATTACAAACACATTCATCTCAAATTCAGAAAGCAGAAACATCTCAAATACTATAATTGAATAAATGTGTAAAATTACATATACACAGCTGCAACCTGTAGTTAACCATCTTGCTGATTTCACTCCTTTCAAGAAACTAATGTCCAAAGAGATACGGCCAGTCATGTTTGTAGTTGAAACTGTTCAAAATAACATCTATTCTAAGTTTAAACTTTTAAGGTAAAAAAGAAAAAAATGTTTTATTTTTTTTTTTTTTTTTTTTTTTTTTGCCAGTCCTGGGACTTGGACTTAGGGCCTGAGCACTGTCCCTGGCTTCTTTTTGCTCAAGGCTAGCACTCTGCCACTTGAGTCACAGTGCCACTTCTAGCCATTTTCTGTATATGTGGTGCTGGGGAATCGAACCCAGTGCTTCAAGTATACGAGGCAAGCGCTCTTGCCACTAGGCCATATCCCCAGTCCAAAATGTTTTATTTGTAATATCAACTTTCTACCCCAACTATATTCACAAAAAAATTGTAATTATGCTTTCCAAAATGAAAATGACTAAGTAATTTGAAGCATAAATTCTGTCTTCCTAGAAAATAAAAGAACACCTTTCTGTTTTGTTCAAAATACCTCATAGATGCTTCCACTTTATGGCACAGTAGGAACAAAGAGAAGAAGCCACTGCATTCAGATTTATCAAAACAGTAACATATTTTTTTTACCTTTATGAAAGATACTTCTTGTTAACTACAAGCAAAGGAATCTAGTCATATAATCTTAGTGTAAATCTAAATAAATCTGTGAATTTTTTAATTCTTTAAAGTAGGAAAGGCAATGTTAAGTGTGAGAGGACGATTTTCTTGAGAAAAACCCACATAATTCTGTTCTCAAATTACAATGGAATTATCAACAGAACTTTCTTTAATGTAGACTTTATTGTTGGCCTTCGTATTCCTAGGTCTAGGAAATTCAACCTCAATATATTGTCTCAACAAATGTATTTTTCATCATATTACATTTGGTCCTATTTGATTCTATACATTTAACCAAAAATAGTAATTAAATTCCCTAGAGTTTTATCATTGTGCCTATTCATAAAAAAAATGGATTCATGATTTTGTTAACTTGCTCTTTCTTTTTATTGCTGGCATAGAATATATAAGTTAATAGAACATTCAACTATTTCAGTAGATTCTTTTGTCTGAAATCATTATTATTTAAAAAATGAAATATGAGTACTTGAAGGGCTGAAATCATGGCAGGTAAAAACAATTAAGAGATATTTGAAGACAGAAGATCATAGGATTTGTTGAATAGATTTTTCTTAGCTCAGTAATGAGACTGCAGGATTTCAGAATCATTGAAATGCATCCTCTCTTATTTCTATTTTATATTCTCTTCACTTACTCTTCCTCTCATTTAAACCATCTATTCCAAATAAGAGGAGAGTTTGGGTGCAAAACAAGCTCCACATTACTTTTGCTTTTAAGGAATGAAATAACTATCCATTCCAATTATTTTAAATGAAATGCTGGTAAAGACACTTTCCTAAATTTTTATCCAAAGGAAAATATGGATGTGCCATTTACTTTGGTTTGATTAGGGTTCCATTTATGGATGAAACAATGTGCCCAATAGCATTTTTCATAGAAAGAATAATCATTCACATCTGTACACCCAGCTACTCAGGAGAGTAATATTAAGGATCACAGTTCAAAGCCAGCTAGTCAGAAAGTACTGAGAGACTCAATCTCCAATTAGCTAGCAAAATATCAAACTGAAGTCAAAGTTCAAGTAGTAGGGTGCCAGCTGTAAGCACAAAAACTTGGTGAGAACACAGGTTCTTGAGTTCAAACCCCAATGTTCATATACACATAACATGCAAAAAAAAAAAAACAACACATGGGGTACTGGGATAGTTCTGAGTGAATGTATGCAGAACTACTGGTATTGCTGAAGTTACAGTAATTGAAGTTGACTGCATGTGTCTCAAGTGGCAATCAGTTAAAAGCAGAGAAAAGGAAGGACAGTAAAGGGAGTGATGGAGAAAGTTCATATTACAAGCAGACAAAACTTCACACAGCAGTACTATGTGGACGAGGTAGAGGATGGAGTAACCTAAGACAATTAGATTGTTTAGAGTGGGACATCAGTTTGATTCTCAGCCTATCAATAGTAGTAATAAAGGTAATGGTGCAGTGCATAAAAAATTCTCAATGACTCAAACTCATGAATGCTTAGCTCTCCTACATTTAAAGGTAGAGATTGTCATGAGTTATTCTCTATTTACTTTAATTACTTAAAAACTCTCAAATTTATAGCACGAGATGGAATTCTTGCCACTGTGCCTGAAGAAAAGGACAAAAACTGTTCCAATTTCACAATTGAATTATATCGTATTGAAGTGACGACTTTTCTTTTTCTTTTTATGCTTTATTGGGCAGAATCAGTCACAGTCAACTAGGGGTGGACTCATAAGTAAACTTCCACACATTCTCAGACTTGGGACTACTATATGATAAATCAAAAAAAACAATTTTTATCATTCTACTTATATAGTTATGAGATATTAGGTTCTAATTTCACACACAAAAACAACTTGCCATGGAAACACTTGCTCCTCAAAGCCAATTCATTGTTCACAGATATGTGTGTGTACCTATCTAAGTATATACACACATATATATACATATGTATGTATAAATATATGTATATATAGCTAGTGTTCATTGACATTTAAATTGTAATAACATTTGCATCATAATTTTACTTGATAATACATAAATGGTTTTCCTTGATGAAACATTTATGACTATTAATACTGAAGCAAACACTATGTCCAAGGAACTGTGTACTCTCAAAATATCTTACTAGGGCTGGGAATGTGGCTTAGTGGTAGAGTGCTTGTCTAGCATGCATGAAGCCCTGGGTTCTATTCCTCAGCACCACATATTAAAAGCTGGATGTAGCACTGTAGCTCAAGTGGTACAGTGCTAGCCTTGAGCAAAAGAAACCAGGGAGAGTTCTCAGGCACTGAGCTCAAACTCCAGTACTGGCAAAAAACAAAGAGAGAGAGTAAGAGAGAAAGAGGGAGAGGGAGAGGGAGAGGGAGAAAAGAAAAACATGTAACTATTCTGAAAGAGAATAAATTATGTGTTTATGGGAAAATTATGATCTCTGATAACTACTGTGAAAAGCTTTCTGGCCCATTTGTTTGTGGTTTCTTCACTTCATTCTCTGGTGTAATGTGTCATATATATCTAAATCTCAGCTAAAAAAATATTTGAAATTATGTTCTTTAGAATTTACCAGTTTTCTATCTGTGCTCTTCCTGCCTTGTCATGGTTTGGATGTTCAGTCTTGAAATGCTCATGTGTTGGTGGCTTGAAAGCAATTTTGAGAGGTTGGGATTTGGGGAAAGTCAATGGATCCTGAGTTCTGAGTTCATGTATGGGTCAAGTCATGCATGGATCCATAATTTGGTGAGCTATTGGGAAGTGATGGAAATACAGGAAGTGGCATCTAGATTTCATGGAGATATGATAAGTGGTCTCTCTCTCTCTCTCTCTCTCTCTCTCTCTCTCTCTCTCTCTGTGTGTGTGTGTGTGTGTGTGTGTGTGTGTGTGTTTCTATCATTTCACTTCTCTGGCTACTATGAGATAGCAAATCTAATATGACCACTCTTCCATGACTGTTTACCTTACAGAGGTCCAAAAACATTGAGCCAAGATATCATGGGAAAAATCTCCAAAATCTTGGAGCCAAAAAGAATATTTCCTTGTTTCATCAGGTACTGTATTTTGTCACAGAAACAGGAAACTGATTAACACATTTCTCTTAGAAAATGGAGATCCTTGAATAAGTACGAATCTGGTATTTGTGATATTTCTTCTCTGGAGTTGGTATGGATTATTTCTAATCCAAGGTATAATTTCATTGACATGATAAGTCTCTTCAAAGCATAGCAAGCTTCTTATTGATTGACCTCAGTTGACAGCACTGCTACTTATTCCTTTATTCATATTTGTTTCCATATATAGCTCTTTGATGGCATATCACTGCCTCCTCTAGTCTACCTTACCCTCCATTCTTGTTAGCATTTTAAATATATGAGGTTTCTCAGAAATAATATACTTTGAGTTTCTTTGCTTTACTTCATTAAATTATTTTATTGGATAGAGGGTATAAAATGGCCATCAAATCCAAACTGAGTCTGGATCTAAGATACTTAATTCAAGTGAGAAAATTCTAAAAATGAATGACACAGCTGTGCCCTTACTTGATCCTGGATGTGAGAGGGAGTCAAATCGGACTTTGTGCTCAAAGGTTTTCTGTTTGGCTTTCTTTTCCTGATTGTAGATGAGCAGCAGTGTCTACTTTTAAACATGCAAGTTTCAGTACTTCAGAATTCCTTCACTTCATTTGCTTTTAAATTTTATTTCATCTAAATTAACTGGTGATTCTACAATTTATCAAAGTCAGCCAAAACTAATAAAATCAGCTATATGTTCATTTTGTCCTCTACCCATGTTAGCTTATTTAATATCATAAATTCAGACATGCTGGTTTACCACTCAGTATTTCAATCAACTGAAAATTCCAGCAGAAGCCACCTCAATTCTGACTACCACTTACCTCACAAGAACAATAAGGTTTAAATGATTTAAACTGGTAAATTTTAAGCATACTAATACACTCACATAAAAGATAATGTTCGGGCTGGGGATTTGGCCTAGTGGCAAGAGTGCTCGCCTCATATACAGGAGGTCCTAGGTTCAATTCCCCAGCACCACATATACAGAAAATGGCCAGAAGTGGTGCTGTGGCTCAAGTGGCAGAATGCTAGCCTTGAGCAAAAACAAGCCAGGGACAGTGCTCAGGCCCTGAGTCCAAAGCCCAGGACTGGCAAAAAAAAAAAAAAAAAAAAGAAAAAAAAAAGATAATGTTCAATAGAATCTGAAATGCAGATAGCAAATATCTGTGTTTCAAAGAATGTACCTCCCATTACATAGTTTTACATTCTTTTCAATAGAAGTAATGCAAAAAGGCAACATACAGAGACGGGACCGGAAAAAAAGAAGAAGGATTGAAGAATGTGAAAATAAAAAGCCAAAAAGTTATATCATATCTAAAAAAATTAAGTAAATGTAAGCAGTAAATGTAAGTAAATGCCAACAAACATTTAACGAAAGGGATAGTTCTGGATATTAAGTGTCTCCTAAAGACCTATTAAAGGCAGATCCCTTTGTGGAGCTATTGATGTGGAGCTTGAATCAGTAGGAGGAGTTCAGGTCTTAAAGGCATAAGTTGGAAGGCATTATAGGGCACTGGTTTCTCTCTGGGTCTCTGTCTCTGTCTCTCTGTCTCTGTCTCTGTCTCTCTCTATGTCTCTCTGTCTCTGTCTCTCTCTGTCTCTCTCTCTCTCTCACCCCTCTGCCACTGATTCCATGATGGTTTTATTTACTCACCATAGGCCTGAAGCAGGACAGGTACTACCCAATTATGGAGTAGAAACTAGAAAAAATATGAAACAAAATTATCCTTTTCTCCTTACAAGGCTGTCTAAGAAATTGTTCGAGTAACCGAAAGCTGAGTAACACAATCAGCAATATGAAAACTACAACTACAACCTTATCTTAAAATCAAAGTAAGATTTGCATTTCTTTTATGGCCAGTGATGTAGAGCATTTTCTCATATGTCTCTTGGCTATTCTCATTTCCTCATCAGAGAAGTCTCTTTTTAAGTCTCTAGCCCACTTGATGAGGGAGCTATTGGCTCTTTGCAGTTTTGTTTTGGAGGAAGGTAATTTTTTTAGTTCTGCATATATTTTTGATATGAGGCCTTTGTCCGTTGAATGGCCAGTAAAGATCTTCTCCCAATCTGTGGGCTTCCTGTTTATTTGGCGAGCTATGTCCTTTGCCCTGCAGAAGCTCTGTAGTTTGATGCAGTCCCATTTGTCCAACCTTTCTTTGATTTGTAGCCTTTCTGGATCTTTGTTAAGAAACTTCCATCCTGTACCAAGGAGCCCAAGTGTTTTCATTAGTGTTTTCATGGTGTCTGTTTTGATTTCTAGGTCTTTGATCCATTTGGAATTGATTTTGGTGCAGGGTGATATATAAGGATGTATCTAGTTTTAGTTTGTTGCATATGTTGAACCAGCTTTGCCAGCACCATTTGTTAAAGAGGCTATCTTTCTTCCAGACTAATGTTTTAGCTCCTTTATCAAAGATTAAGTAGGCATAGTTCTGTGGGTTCATTTCTGGGTCTTCAATTCTGTTCCATTGGTCTTCAGGCCTGTTCTGGTGCCAATACCAATCTGTTTTTATTACTATAGCTTTATAATACAGCTTGAAGTTGGGTGTTGTAATTCCTCCAGCACTGTTCTTTCTGGTTCAGTGACTCTGGCAAGCGATATGGAGATTCCTCAGAAGGCTAAACATAGAACTCCCCTATGACCCAGCAGCACCACTTTTGGGTATCTATCCAAAAGACCACAAACATAATCACACTAAAGCCACCAGCACAACAATGTTCATCGCAGCACAATTTGTCATAGCTAGAATCTGGAACCAACCCAGATGCCCCTCAGTAGAAGAATGGATCAGGAAAATGTGGTACATATACACAATGAAATTTTATGCCTCTATCAGAAATAATGACATTGCCCATTTGTAAGGAAATGGAAGGACCCGGAAAAAGTTATACTAAGTGAAGTGAGCCAGACCCAAAGAAACATGGACTCTATGGTCTCCCTTATAGGGAATAATTAGCACAGGTTTAGGCAAGTCACAGCAGAGGATCACAGGAGCCCAATAGCTATTCCCTTATGAACACATAAGATAATACTATACTAAGTGAAATGAACTCCATGTTATGGAAACAATTGTTGTTACTACTTTCAACGTGCCATATGTAATTGTAGCCTCTATTATTGATGATTTTCTTGTATCACCTTCTTGTGGTTGTACCTACACTTTCTCTGTTATGTGAGTATATTGGAAACTGGTATACTGGTATTAGAACTAGGAAATTGGAAGGGAATACCAAACTCGAGAGACACAGGGTACATAAAGACAAACAACTACAAAATCAATACTTGCAAAACTGTTTGGTGTAAATGAACTGAACAACTCATGGGGTAGGGGGAAGGGAAAGGGGAGGGGGAGGGGGGAATGAGGGACAAGGTAACAAACAGTACAAGAAATGTATCCAATGCCTAATGTATGAAACTATAACCTCTCTGTAATTCAGCTTGATAATAAATATATATATATATAAATAAACCTTATATGTGCCCCCCAAAGTAATGTACTCATAACCTAATGTATGAAACTGTAACCCCTCTGTTCATCACTTTGACAATAAATAAGTAATTATTATTTTAAAAAATCAAAGTAAGTTCTATATCTAAAATGATAATACACTTGAAAGTTTTGAAAACGCAATTTCTTGGCTCAAAAGTTTGTAAGATTTATTATTTCATGAACATTTATGCTGCCACATAGTACTAATCTGAATATCATTTATGCTTCTTACATTATTATAAAATTACATGAGTGGTTGACAAAATTCCACTCATTATTTATATTAAAGTCTGTAAGTTAATTGTTCTACATCACAAGAATAGTAAAAGAAATAAATATAAAAATAAAAAAGGAAAGAAAAAATATTTTTTCTATTCTGTGACCAATTCGAATTTTAACATTTTCTATTTAGTGACATAACCAAATTATATACTATAATAATAGAAATATCAGAGACTAACTCAAAACCTTTATGCAAAGGAGAGTACTCCTAACACAATTCTAATGCATCCTATTCTACATGATCTTTCCCTTTTCTCTCTGTATACTTGTGTAAATGAGACAAAATACTGACATTATTTTATCTTACATAGCATGGACATGCCATTCCTATGCATCTTAACATTAGCAGAGACTTTTGCTTTGACATTTATCACAATAGGGGGAGTGCTTTCACCAGAATGCAAAGATGTATTTCAGATTTCAAAATATTTTAACTACTATTATTCTTGAAAAAAGTCTAAATTATATCAGTAAATAAAGGCAGAACTGTGATTTTATAATTCAATTTTGTTTTGTTGTAAAGATAGTGTACAGAGGGGTTACAGTTATGTAAGATAACTAGTACATTTCTTGTAGAATATTATTACCCTCTCCCTCATTTTTCTCCCACTTTCCCTCCCTCCCACTCACCCCCAACTTGTAAAGTTCATTTCCACTGTGTCTTGTGAATATCACTGTAACATTGGATCATCCGTTATCTTTGTTTCACTATTTTGTCATTCCCCTTCACTTCCCCAAATCAGATAAACATATGTACAAGACACAGGGTACAAAAATAAAAAAAAATAAAAACAATTACAACAGGGGATAAACCAAAGGAAAAAAAATGAAAGGAAAAAGAAATAATTTCACACATCACATTAAAAACAACAATGGCAACAACAAAACCTCTTATTTCCACATCTTGGAGTTATTTTGATCATTATTTTATCTAGTCATATGTACATACATATTGAACTATTGTCATCCTCTGCTAGGGCTATCCTAGACATATGCTAAATATTACATAAGAAGAAAACCATGGAGCCTATGTTACTTTGCCTCTGGCACCAGAATGAACTCCAACTAGTCAAAGACCTCAAAGCTAGAGCAAATTCCCTGAAAATATTACAGGAAGGGATAGGGGAAACACTAGAGCTCCTTGGCACAGGTGGAAACATCCTAAATAACAATCCAGAAACACAAGCCAAAGAAAGGCTGAATACAGGGGGCTGCATTAAACTGCCGAGTTTCTGTGTGGCAAGGCACATAGCTAGCAAGACAAATAGAAATCGCACAGGTTGGGAGAAGATCTTCACTAGCCACATAGTAGACAAGGACCTCATATCAACAATATACCTAGAACTCAAAGACTTAACCCTCCAATTTAAAAAATCCTCAAAGAAACAACCATCCCATTAATAAGTTGGCTAAAGATTTTTTTTATATAATTAAAAATCAACCAGTATTCAAATAAGTCATCTGGAAGATATTCTTTGTGTGTAATGAATTAGGAAATCAATTAATATAAATTCTACTGTATGTACACTTTGCTGTTTCTGAAACTATATAATATTACATGTGTTGAATATTATGATCATCTTTACTTAGGCTAAATAGGTCATCATTTTTTACCCTATATTAGACATTATTTTCTAAATACAACTGAAATTGTTTTAGGTTAATGTATTACTACCCATAATTATTTTACAAATTCAGTATTGCAATCTTTATAGCAATTTAAATTGCTATCCTGTTTTCTTTAACATTTCTAATAGTTGTAGAAAATACTGTAAAATGCATTCTATTAGGTTAAAGCAAATCATTTAAGTATTTAATAAACTATTTTCTAGTTCTAAGTAAATCCATCTTTTAACCTCTTCTAAAGAATATTTAATTTTTCCTTTTATTAGAAGCATGTATTGAAAGAATATGAGTCAAAGTTCAGGATAACTGGGACAATATTTGATCATTAAAAAAAATCTTGGTAAATTGGAATCACTACTTTCACTGTCTCTAGAAATTTTGGGCCATACATTTAAAAATCAGATGACTATAAATTTTTTCAATGGCAATTCTGAGTGCAAGCATTGGAAAATATCTGTGATCTACCATAACAATCTTATAGCAATTTTCTTTAAAGGAATTCTTTGAAGAAAAACAAGACTTCTATTTTTTAAAATATACTATTTGATGGAAGATATGTAAATTTGAATATAGATAGATACACAGATAAATAGAGTGTTTTTAATGGTGTTAATTTGCTGATGTGGGAAGAATTTGTTATGCCATACTAATGTGTTAGCCTAATGGTCAAATAAAATGTTAATTTGATGTAATTAATTCCTTCTTTATGCTTGGAGGAGGCATTTTCGTTTGATAAATCATCAAACTAATCTAGATATTATATATAATTCTAAGACATTCCAATGGAAATTTGAATTAATGCAAGTTAATAGACATTTTTACATAATAATTTAAATTCAATTAATTATTTTTCATATACAAATACTTGTTATAAATTTTCTATTTAATATGGCTTCCTATTTTTATTTTGAATTGTTATTACATTATTACATGTTTAATAAATGCAGAAAATAATTTTCTTCAAATAGTACCTTTTAAAATTTATATAAAATTCCTAAGCTGTTTCAGAAGGGAAATTATTGTTTTTCTATTTGAAGTGTAATCTCTTTGTGCAATGTTGAATACTACTAAAGTGAAATAAAAATACACTCCCTTTGATATTTGGAAGCTACTATATGTGTTACGTATTCCTCTGAGTTTGGCTATAGCATATGAACAAAGGCCACTTGGGGACAATATTAAAGTCAATATCGACACATTTCAAGGATCTAAGGGAAACAAAATACATGCATGCCACAGCTCAGTCCTATTGTTCTTAAATAGCAAGAACATCCAACAATCATAACTCTACAGTAATTCTATGAGCCAAAATCATACATATAATATATATGTATATATGCTATATATGCTATATATGTATATATGGTAGAGTCTATGGTCTTTGCCTTTGATATTTTTTAAATTCAAGAATGGAGAACTTAAAAAGGGTCTGAATGGTCTCTTTTGAAATGATTTCTGTTCTTTGCTATTAACATTTCCTTTAAGATTAAATCTATAATGAATTACTTAGCACCTGTTTTTCTAAGTGATATCACCTCACCCAGTAGTTGTTTGTATATGCAACCAAGACTGGGAATTAAATAATCTTCTGTTTTAAATAGTGTCTGTCTTACTAAAAATATCAAATAACAAAAGTTTGAAGAAGTTAGACCACAAATAGAACTGAGTTTTCACCCTTATTACACCTTACAAGGAAAAGTCAGGAACCAAGATTGAGACTTCTTGATTTTTGTCCTTATGTTCATTTTATGATTCATATTATAGTACAGGAAAGTGTGGATGGGTAGAATATAATCAAAGTACAAACTATGTGTGTAAGAACTAGCACATATGAAAAAACTTTTTAAAAATTATCATGAGAAAGCTAATGGATCAGGCAATGGAAAGAGGAAAGAAAGATTGATTGAGGGAATGGATACCATCAAATTAAATCATCTTCATTCATAGAACAATTAGAATAAAACATTGTACAAATAACATGTTCTATTAAAATTCCTTTAGAATAATAATTGTTGTTTCAGAAATTGTTCCCCAAATAAATATCATCTTGAATAATATTCCTATTTTTATGTATATTAAGCGTCCACTCTAAATAATGAAAGTATCTGTCCTCTTTGTTCTGAACTTTTCTTCCCTAACTTTTCATAAGTTTCACTTTCATTATAATAGCTTTACATCTTTGAATTAATTATACATCCCTTACTTAATTTATTATCTTTTAATATTTCAGACTGACCATAAAAGATGAGAAACTGTCACTATGTTCCATCTTTGCTTCTGTTAAATTTCTAAGCTACGATATTTTTACCCGATCAGGCTCTTAGTACTTCAGCCTTGCTTATAATTCTCACATCTGTATTTTTGATGCTCGTATTTGTTTTAGTTTATGAATCAGAAATAATATATTTTTAGCTTATTGATCATTCTTTCACAGTACATTGATTTTCCAGTCTCCTGGTGATCAGAAACTTGCATCTGTTGATTTCTTTGTTAGGAATTATGAATTGTGTTCCGCAATTCAATATATTAAAGTAAAAGTCACATTCCAAAGTATCTTGAGTTTCTCCATGATAGGCTGAAGAATTTATATTGCTTAGTTTTTCATGAAAGAAGTTGTATGCTGTAAAATAGCATTCCACTGCTCTAAAAGTTGTATAGGAAGGCAGATTTTTTTTCCCTACAAAGTAAGTTTGACATTTTCATCTAGATAATCAAATGGGATTCTTTTCTGTGTTTTAAGATTGATTTTCCATTTAGGCACCAATTTGACATATATTTTATCATTTTGTGTCAACTCTTACTAAAATATCACCTTTAAAAGTGAAGATTCAACCCAGATGCCTCTCAGTAGACGAATGGATCAGGAAAATGTAGTACATACACACAATGGAATTCTATGCCTCTATCAGAAAGAATGACATTGTCTCATTCGTAAGGAAATGGAAAAAATTATACTAAGTGAAGTGACCCAGACATAAAGAAACATGGACTCCATAGTCTCCCTCATAGGGAATAATTAGCACAGGTTTAGGCTAGTCACAGCAGAGGATCACAAGAGCCCAATAGCTATGTCCTTATGAAAGCATAAGATGATGCTACGTGAAATGAACTCCATGTTATGGAAATGACTATTATATCACTGTTGTAATTACTTTCAACATGCCATGTGAAGCCGTAGCTTCTATTGTTGATGATCCTCCCGTATCCCCTTCTTGTGGTTGTACCATACTATCACTGTATCTCATCTGAGTACACGGGATACTCTGTATACTGGTATTAGAACTAGGGAAGTGAAAGGAAATATGAAAATCGAGAGACAAAGGATAAAAAGACAAAAGACTCCAAAAGCAATACTTCCAAAACCATTTGGTGTAAACCAACTGAAAAACTCATGGGGGGAGAGGGGAAGGGGGAAAGGGGAGGTGGGAATGAGGGAGGAGGTAACAAACAGTACGAGAAATGTACCCAAGGCCTAACATATGAAACTGTAACCTCTCTGTACATCACTTTAACAATAAATAAGAAAAAAAGTGAAGATTCAAATTTATTTTTCTCTGTTATCTTTTCTTAAAGATTAGCTTCCTATTTTTCTGCTGCTTTGTGTTATTTCTTTTCTTCAGCCATACATGCCTTGCCTCCCCTTTGTCTTCACTAAGGAATAGTATTACTTAATACTTTTTCCAGTACACCTAATTATTTTTAGCTTTACAAAAATTCTGAAGTGCCGTCATAAGTAGCTTTAAACTCACTGTAAACAGTGAATTAGATTGATGGCTTGAATTTCAGTGTTGTAGGTAAAAGTGGAAGAAATTGACATAAGACATGTAAAATAATCATTTTGGGAAAATGTGAATTGCAAGTATACAATTTCTTACTCCAAACAGGGTATGATAATTAGAATGAGTGAAGTTCATGAATTTCTCTTAATGAATTAAAGAACTATTAAGCCCAGATTGCTGAAATGTTTCAAAGACCCTGCTTGATTATTTAGGCTGAAACAGATATTTATGGTTTTGCCATTATCATTGCAAGCTACTATTTTCGTCACTATCCAGAACATAGCACTTGGCTGGTTTACTATATTTTCCTCAAAGCTACATTGTAGAAATATATTGAATAGACATCTGAAATAATATTATGAAGACTTGTTTGAAAATAAAAACACAAAACACTGTGCTAATTCAATATATTTTTCTAGCCAAAGCCAACAGGTATAGTTAGAGCAAATTCACTGTGGTATTGAGTACAGAGAGATTGAGTACATAAGAGATCCCAAACACGTGACAGTCGAATCCATGAGACATGAGTGTTTCCTTCTGTGTTGATATAATTAAATCTGAGATCATCAGATGTGAATAGGCCCAAAATATTATCATATTTGTGCTTATAAGAAAGGGAGAGTACCCATAAGCAAACAGAAAAGATGATACCAAGATAGGCATATGTCAAGGAATGCCATTAAGTAACGCATATCTATCTATAAGTACCAAGCATCTTGCTTTCAATACACACACACACACACACACACACACACACACACACACACACACACACACACACACACACACATACACGGAGAGAGAGAGATTTCTGATTGTGAAATAATAATTTCTTTGTTTCAAATCAATAATGTATGTTACCATGTTTCAGCCACCATAGGAAAGTAATATAAAATGAGAAATAATATTTTGTAGGGAAGATGAACATAAGAAAAAGAAATAATTTCACATAGTACATTGAAAATAAGAACATCAATGATAAATGGCTTGTTTCTATATTTTTGAGATCATTTCTCTTAGCATCATCATATGTGGTCATATGTATATAGTTACTGTGCTATTGTGATCACCTGCTAGGACTATCCAAGACATATACTAATTATTACCATTAAGGGAGAATATAGAGTTCAGGTTTCTTTAAGTCTGGGTCACTTCTCCTAGTATAATTTTTTCTAAGTCTTTCCATTTTCTTATGAATGGGTCAATGTCATTGTTTCTGATAGAAGCATAGAATTCCCATGTGTATATATACCATAATTTCTTGATCTATTTATCTACTGAAAGGCATCTGGGTTGGTCCATATTTTAGCTCTGCTAAATAAGCCTGCTATGAACATGGTTGTGCTTGTAGCTTTAGTATGATTTTTCTTGTGATCCATAAGGGAAATGCCCAGAAGTGGGATTGCTGGGTCATAGGGGAGCTCTATGTTTAGCTTTTTGAGGAACCTCTCACTGTTTTCCACAGTGGTTGAACAAGTGTACACTCCCACCAAAAGTGTTCCCTTTTGGCCACATCCTTGCCAGCAATTGTTATTATTTATTTTCTTATTTATTTTTTATTTTATTTTATTATTATTATTATTTTTTTTTGGCCAGTCCTGGGCCTTGGACTCAGGGCCTGAGCACTGTCCCTGGCTTCTTCCCGCTCAAGGCTAGCACTCTGCCACTTGAGCCACAGCGCCGCTTCTGGCCGTTTTCTGTATATGTGGTGCTGGGGAATCGAACCTAGAACCTCGTGTATCCGAGGCAGGCACTCTTGCCACTAGGCTATATCCCCAGCCCATTATTTATTTTCTTGATGATGGCCATTCTCACAGGTGTGATGTGGAATCTCAATGTTGTTTTTATCTGCATTTCTTTAATGGCCAGTGATGTTGATCACTTCTTCATGTGTCTCTTGGCCATTATCATTTCCTCTTCATAAGAGTTTCTCTTCAATGCAACAACAATACTTACAAGATAATATGTTGTAAACTGTAAATTTTTGGGGGGAGATTAGGGAAGAGGGAAGGTCAGGGAAATGAAGGAAGGGGTAACAAGTTGGACAAGAAATGTACTCCCTACCTTATGTATGTAACTGTAACTCCTTGTATATGAGGCAGGCACTCTTGTCACTAGGCCATATCCCCAGCCCCGTTCATCTTGACAATAATAGTAAAATAAAAACTAATTTAATAAAAGACAGAATATTTCTATCACTCATGCATGGGAGAGACATGAAAATTTTTTGTAAAATGAAAATGCCTCTATCTATACAGATTAAAATTGCATCATGTATGTTGTTTTTATTTGAATTGTTGTAAATGCAAATTATTGATTCATTTTAGAAGATAAACTTCTAGAACAAAAACTCAATACAACATGTGTTCATGTGTGCATATATATATTCTTTATATGTGTGTTTGTATATATACATATTACTTTCCTGTGGAAAATAGAATGATATTGGTAAAGTTTGTTATTGCAACAATCATAATAATATGAGAATAATGTGTTTTTTCTCTTTCTGTGTTTTTCAGGTCAACATAGAAATAGCACCACTGATCACACTGGATATTGTAGAGGTTTTGCCAGATAGAAAATTAAAATGAAAAGCAAAATGTAATAAGTCTTGGAAACATACAAGGCATGCAATAAATACTACTGAGTTATATTCCCTTTTCCTACAAACAAAGTTAATATATTGCAAAAATAATTAATCTGGCAGCAAACCAGAAATTGTGGAGATTGCTGTTTTGAGAAGAAAGATTGCTACAGTATCCATTTTCCTTATAAATGCATAGACTTTTTGGAAAGTTGGATCTAATTTATCATTACTGTTAAGATGTCATGTAATGCTATATAAGAAACTGAGTTTAGAGTGTAAGGATGTTAGAGTTTGTAGTATTATTAGAAAATATTTACTGCATCCGTACTTGATATTGCATCTGATTGTAATGTAAATAAATAAGTACTTGTCCTTGCAGCATTACATCACTGTCATTTCTGCATTTGTGTGCTATTGATTGCCAAACTAAAATACCCCAAACAACCTGCTTTTATGGAATGTAAATCTTCCTTCTAATGAATTTTATAATCCAATACAGGTACCAAACAAAGTACTATGTAATTATTAAACATAATGTAAAAATTTAATAATATCTTTTAAAATCTCCAAGTTGAAGTTCTGGTCAAATTTGTAAAATTGTATTTAATTTATGATAAATGTCTTTAAAGTAACATATCCATAGGTGATGAATTCAAATTAGAGTTGCACAATAAGTTTGCCAATAAATATTTGTTAAAGGCATTATAGACGGAAATGAAAGGAAGTATGTTTTCTGTTCTAAATGATGTGACTGCCAATTTAAAGGTTTTAACAAGATAAAAGTGCTCCCAGAATGCTCCAGGCTAAGTCCATGTGCCGAAACCCGACCATAATGCTCTGGCTTATTGTTATAAAGAGAAGTATTCATGGATCAACAGTAAAAGCAATTATTATAAATGGTAATTCCGTTTTCACTTGGCATATGTTCTCTATTAAAGTAAAATCTAATGACTAGATGAGTGAGAAGAATGAGCTCGTAGTTAATTTACACAGACAATCATACTTCTTTCCCCAAAATTGTACCTGTTTATAACCAATGCATAGATTCCATAACTCTGTATTATACTGTACACATTGATACCCTAAATACTTCTGATTTTTATAGAGTCACTAAAGGCATATGAAGAAAGTTTGATGCAATTCTTTTATCTTGAGAAGGCCTATTTCACCTATAACTCAAAATTCATAGTTTGAGAAAATAAATTAATTATAGAAAAATAAAGCTATTTGAATAGTAATTGTAGGATATTATGATTGTACTCAATTATCTCCTATTGTTGAGTATTTTTACTATTATATTTTCCCCCAAAGCCTCTAAACTCTAGCATATTTATTTGTTATATTCCTTCTTGATTTTACTTTGTGTCCATATTTTCAATCATTTTTTTCTTGAGGACAGAACTTGGTCATCAATCTACTATGTAGATATATTCTCTTCTATTTCTCAGCCTTAAAGTCACACTTCTCCATATGTTAATAGAAGATTCATCTGGTCATTTGTACCAGTGAGTAGAACTTGTAGGGAAAAGTAAAGAGGGAAAAATGGAAGAACAATTCTCTTCTGTTCTGCCGATTCTAGATGCTCTTCTGCACCAGCAAGTTAGGCTCTACTCTCCAGTATGCACCTCAACAGGATATAGCCATGCGCACTCTACAAACAATATAAGCACCTTCCTTCTCAACAATCAAGCACAGATCTTGGATAATTCATTTCTAGATCTTCAGTCCAATATACATTGGACTACGTTTGTGTAGCCATTTATGTGTCTCCAGTCTACATTCCAACATTAGTATAAATAAGAAGAATGTTTTGAAAATAAATATTTTATTTTACCTTATAATTACAGGGATAGTTTGCATTACTTATGACGTTTCCTATGGCAAACTTCAGAAAGGTTGGAATATCCACCTATCATCTTAACTATTTAGACAAAAATTTTTAAAAGTTGCCAGAAAAAGAGGTACCCCATTAATCATGAAAATCAGTAGGGAGACTAAAAGAAAGGACATGACTGTGAACAATAAAAATATGAAATAATCACATGGCAATTACGCTGCTTTTTCTCTCCTCACAAACAATGACTACTTATGAAATCCAAAGCTGTTTTGACAGGGCAGATCACAGCTTTTAAATACCAGATATAATACCAGAGCATTCAGGAAAGAGAGAGATCTGAATGGCCATGCTGATTTTGCGCTGAATCATGGACTACTTTCCTTAAAGTGGAGCAATACATTGTTAAAGGACTTGACAATTTTGTCTAATACATCTCTTCCTCTCCCATTGCCCTCTGCAAATAGACATATTTGCTCAAAGAGTTCCTATTATATGTTGCTTTGTATCCTTCACAAACTTCATATGCCCTGCAGTCTTTTGATTGGCTTAATCAGATTATTGATGATCCAGTTAGGATAGCTGCACATAATGGATACACACAGATTTTGATGTGATTGGGATGGATGTAATCAAGATACATGCAGTAAAGAGAGAGTGATTGATCTGGCAATGGCATGAGGGAACATTTGATTTTTTATTATTGTTTTCTTAACTGCAAAGGTTATGTACAGAGGAGTTAGGGTTACATACCTAAGGTAATGAGTACATGTCTTGTTGAACAGTGATACCCCTCTCTCATTTTCTTCTGCTTCCTCCCTCTGAACTTCCCACCTCCAACATTGTAAAATTCAATTCCAACATAATGTCTACTAGTCAGGAACTTATCTGTAGTCTTAGTTACATAGTAGGTAGAAGTATGTAGTTTCCCAGTGCAATAGAACTATACCATATTTGCAAAACCAAGTGAATGCAGAAAGAACTAGAACAAGTGGACTGGTAGAATGCTTTTCTAGCAAGCATAGGCCCTGAGTTCAATCCTGGATACCATCAAAATAAAATAAAATAAAATAACACGAAAGAAATGGACAACATGACTAATAACTTACCTGGACAAGCTAACACTATGCACACTTCGATTAGTACTCTGATCTTGTGATGCTATGATTAATTTATCCACTTGGTGATAACATTAGGAGCTAGCAGGAGAAAAGTGAAGAGACAAAAATGTATTTTCTGCTTTTATTCTATAATTACAAAATGCTGTATCTTCGGAGTATGGCTTTGTCAAGTAGTTTCTATTCTTTGAACTCAGCTGTCATTACATTCTAATAAACACTCTCTTCTGTTTGCATCATCAGATTGAGTTTCTTAACTCTGGGCCATCAGTGAATGTCTCAGCATTCTTTAATCCATTCTTTTTTTTCTCTGCCTCTGTCTCTGTCTATTTGTCTGTTTGTCTCCATCTCTATCACCATCTGTGCCTCTGCCTCTGTCTCTGCCTCCACACCCCTCCCAACTCTCTCTTCAGTCTTAAGTTTTGATCTCAGAGTCCACTATTTGTCAGGCAGGTGCTTTATCTCTTGAGTCTTGCCTCTAGGCCTTTCTCCATTTTATTCTTTGTTCACATCCAGTCTCTTAAAACGGACCTCAGACTGTGACCTTCCTTCCTACCTATGACTTCTGAGGAACTGTGAGTAAAAAGCACATGAAACCATATTCTACCCTGAGTTCTTCAGTCTTGATCCCATATCTATAAAGCCTCACCTCACTGAGGTCTTCTTTCCTCCATCTGACTATAATATGTCAGCTTCTGTTCTCATTTATTGCCAATTCTATATGGACCAAATGAGTCTTTGCAGAAAAATGACATTATAAATATGTTGCTTCATAAGAAGCAATGTTTGAGAAATTGTAATGCAACCATCCGAGGTCTTGCATTACTTAGAAAGCTGTGGTGCCTTTGAACTATAGCTTTACTTACCCCCCATTCCTTCTTTCATCCTCTCACACATCCTTTCTAATTGACACTCATTCTTCTAATCCTTTATCCATTGTAATATGGAGATTAGATCTAGCCAGCGCCATCATTGGCTATTGAGGGGTATCAGATTGACTCCATCTCAGATTAGTTAAAGAGAGCAGAAGTTGACTCCATCTTCACTAAATCTCCCCGCCCTATCCAAGGAAGTTCCCCTTCACTGTGATAAGATTATGTAAACTGCTTGACCACCTGAGTAGTGGAACATTCAAGGTTAAACCTGTGCCCTCCCATGAGTAGGCATATCTACCTGCATCATGTGAGCGCCACCAAATCCATGCACCAAGCCTAACTAAAGTGATAGGTTAGTTCAAACAGTTGCTATGAGGCAGACTGTAACTCCATTGGTCACCTGAGAGTGACCTGGCATGCTCTGTAAGTGTTGTAACCTCATTGGCCACCTGCGTGTGGCAGGCTTGATCATGTAGTGTTTGCCTTTATAATCAGACCCTGAGTGTGGCCCGAGATTCACAGTCCCAGCTCCCAAATCTGGGCTGCAGCCTTGGCCAGCCAGCCTCCTTTTATGGTCAAGGTTCCAGCTCCCGAGTCTGGGCCATGACAGTGGCCGGTCAGTATACTTTTTACTTCCCCAATAAATCCATCTTCTTACTTGAGACTGTCTCTGAATGGTGGACTCTTGGAGGGATGGGAGATTCCCTCACCTTGGACCCTATTGCATTGTGGTCCCTTCCCTTGGAGGAACTCCATTACACCATTAGCATCATTAGTCATAGAGAGTTCATTTCTTTATAACCCTATGGTTCACAACCCCAATGATTGAAAACACACTGCTCTCAAAGAGTCAACAAATTGATGCTATAGAAAAAGAACTCAAAAACCAACACCTCAAGGTTGACTTGATTATGTATGGGATCTGTGACATTAATAAATTGATCCCTCTCATGAACCTATCGTTTCCTTTAGCAATGCCATGTTAAAAAAAAATCACTGCTTGCCACAAAATATTGTCAAGTAAGTGAATATACTGTAAAAGTGCTGAGGAATCTGAAAATAGGGCATTGCTATAATATTGTGTGTAAATAAATGACTTCGTCATTATTCATGGTATATAGCACTTGTGGATGTCAGAAAATAATGTCTGAAAATATATAATGACACCTCAAACATAGTTCTCATTCAAATAAAGAACCACTGTCTTTTACAAGGGAGAGAAAGTAGAATTGCTGAAATTATTTGGATTTTTATTTTTTTACTGATTAAAGTAGTATATAGTGGAAATTACAATACATAAACTCATCTCTACTTAAATTATACCAGATTGTATTTCATATATCATCAGATTCTAAGTCAATATTCTTTCTCTATTCTTTATTTTGTTTTTCTGTTTTATTTTTTGCCAGACCTGCGGCTTGAACACAGGACCTGAGCACTGTCCCTGGCTTCATTTTGCTCAAGGCTAGCACTCCACCACTTGAGCCACAGCATTACTTCCGGCTTTTTCTATATATGTGGTGCTGGGAATTGAACCCAGGGCTTCAAGTATACAAGGCAAGCACTTTGCCACTAGGCCACATTCCCAGCCCCTCTTTCTTTATTTTGAACCATCAGATTTTCTACAGAGCCAACTGAGAGCTACATTTGTAAGCATAAAATGTTATAATTGTTTTTCAAGATTTTCTAGTTTTAACTTTTCATCCTTCTTTGTTTATGAGAAGTCAAGTTAGCATATAAGTTTTTACTTCTAATTCAGAAAGTGGATTATAAAACAATAGTGAAAGGCTACATCCTTCTTTTTGCTGAATACACAAATCTGCCAGGAGAATTACATTCTTTTTTTATATCCTTGAATGAAATATGACAAGGTTCTATTTTGTGTTCTATATCTACATGGTATAAAGAAATGTCCTCTAAAATTTCCCCTACTGTACTTTCCATGATAATCAGATTGCACATTGCAATGACATTGTAATTCTAACTTACCTTGTCATCTCAATTTTAAAAAAGAACATTCTGTCCTCTATTTTCTAAGAAGGCATTAAATACAGTTCTCTCCATCATTCCTCAAATATTCCACTGCAACATTCAAGAATACAAATCAAGTTTACAACTTCTTTACTATAATATATTTAACAAAGCTTAAACATAACTCTCAGTAGGAATCTATTAAAATATTATGTTTCATGACTTGATGAATGCACTTGAAAGTTAAATATAGCTTCTAATGTAATCATTTTTAAAATCCTACTAATGATTTCCGCAATCATAGCATTATAGTCACAAATAGTTGGGGAAAAAAATTATCCTGAGATAAAAAAGTGAAGCAATATTTTGTTTTAGCTAACATCACAAAAATCGCAAATACACTTCTTCATTGAACTTTCAGTGTTATCTTCTTCATATCAAAAACACAGTTTCCAACCTCATAAGAGAACATTTTCTATTTAGTGTTTGTCATTGGAAAAAAATCAAAATAGTAACTGTAACTACTGAGAAAGCTGCTACTGATATGTGCTGAAACTAGGCTGTTGATGTTTTAATGTATCGACACAAAGATAGACATGTTTGAAATTCTATGGTGAGACCTTTCTTTGTTCCCTCACAAAAATGTTGATAATACCTACTATTATATAGGAATTACTAATTACTTTATGTAGGCTTATTTTATAGCTGAAAATTGTCAAGGTAAATCTAAGGTTTTCATCCATAATGATGATGGTAAATAGGCTCAACAATCTATAACAATATAGTTAAAATATAACCATATAAACATCTCCAAATGTGTAATCTTGATAGCATATGCTACTGTTCTACCTTTGTTAAAACTATTACTTGGTAAAAAAAAAAGTCACTGATGCACAATTATATTCATTTCCACATTACAAATAAAATTATATATGTACATATATACATATATAGTAATTGATTATTAGAATTAGTTGAGAGTATGGTGTGTGTAACAAAATGTATTAATTCATGAAATAGAAGTATCTTTGATCCAGAAACATTCTTATGATTTCATAGCCACCAAAAATAAAAATGCACATAAGGTTATGCCAAAAAGGCTAACTTATAGCATAGGATAGTGTGGATTATTTCACTGTGGTTCAGGTCAAATTCTTTTTTCCCTCACTATCTTGATTCATGAAAGAATAATGAGTAAAGAATTATTAGCTTTCTACTTGATGTATTGTTGGAAATTTATTTTCATATATCATTAAATACAGTTGTCAGAAAGTATGGTCCATAACATAATAGGTAAAACATAATTGCAATCTGAGATATTGTGTTTGTATAATAAATCTATTCTTAGAGATAATACTTTCCTGAATCTGGATATATTTTCTCCATTAAAAAAATTCTTTATGTCACTAATAAACATTCAGTGAATGTCCACCATTGGCCAGGTGGGCCAAAACAAATGATGCAAGATTTCTGCTATCAATAATTCACAATGTAAAACAAAATGTAGATGTGTAAAATTTTTACTTTTTAATCATTTGCATACACAGAAAGCTAAGCTCAAGTTTGGTTTGCAGGTCCTTATTATACAAAGTATTTATAGCATGTATTATTCAAGATATTTTAACAAGCACAAAATAGAGACATATTACATATATGTCATATAATATATACATCATTTATTTGAAGCATATTCTATATACCATTTATTTTGCATCTATCCTATACTTAAATCTATACTACAATTCACAATTTTATAGAACTTTTAACAGTTGGATAAAGTGTGATTTTACTACAGATGTCTGTCAACAAAATTAAATTAAACATTCATGTGAAAGCAAATGAGAACATATCCTGAACTTTCTGTATATGTATCTTCTGTACATACTTATCCAAGAACATCTAATATCATCCTAGGACTTTCTTATTTATACCAACATTAGATTTATTGAAATTGGAGGAAATTTGCATAATATATCCAGATAATTTTATAAATACAAGTGTTAAAACTGAGTAATAATTTTTGTTCTCAGTCTCTTACAGGAATTATACAGTTCTCAACTTCTGAAGCTATGCTCACTAACCTCAAACTTTCTAATATGATTACAATTTATTCTCAATTAACTCTCTTAAAAATATAGGCAAAATGATTGTTTATTTTCCCCTGTGGATTTACGATAAAAATATCTACATTGAGCTCATATAAAAAAGTAACTTTTTGATGAAGTCATTGAAACTTGAAATTAATAATAAAATAATAGTAATATAATAATATTAATAAGTCTGTGTCTATTTAAACAATAGTTTTGATTAAAGAAATTTCCAGGTATAAAATATGCTTTACTCCACAATATGCTTTATTTCAATAAAATCTGTCATTTCTGAGTAGTTACTGATCTGTCAATCAATATAGTTTGAGAATCACTAAAAATGGATTTTAAATGGGAGAAAAATCTACTGCAACAGCAAATTACCTTTTACACTCAACCAAAAAGACAAGGGGAAACATTGAAATTTGATGAAAAAGTTATTTACTTTTAAATCTCCAATGGGCTTTTAAGGGATTCATTAAGCTGTACCCATTGTAGAATATAGAGAAGTTTTCTAGAACTATGAAATGCTATTCTGATAACTCAGTACATATAACCTTGTCCAATAAAACTGTCCACGATAATGGGAATATTTTACATATATGCTGTACAACATGGTAACTCCAATTGCCTTTTACTACTGAACACTTGATATGAGACAAGTGTTACCTGGAAAAATAGCATTTGCAATTATTTGTATTAGTTATTTTAAATCTAAACCTAAAGAGACATACATGGCTAGCTAGTATTCTGTTGGTCTATGTAGATATAACAATCATCATATTGGAGTATGCAAAGAACCATGACTTGAAAGAGTAGCAAAGAATGATGATATTTTCACTAACACAGTAGTAAGAATATTGATTCAAGAATTATTTTTGAGAGTACTATAAGCAGAGTGAAGTACCACAATGTAACTTTCATCAAACCTTAGAGTACCTGAAAATAGTGTTCAATAGATAGCTACAACCCTAAAATAGCTCTTCAATTAAAACATATTAAATATCAGTTAAACAGCTTACTAAATTATCTTTCATGGGCAAACTATAAATGGTAAAAAAATAAAAAAAAAATTAATGTATTATTTTCCTATGGATAGAGTTGATTTTTTAAATCATAATAGCTTCAGTAAAACAATATGATAGGTGAGCATGAGAAAAATGAAAGTTAATAATAAATGTCTATATAAACTATAGCAGGGTAAGGGGTTATATGAATTAGAAGAACACAACAATGTACCCATAAGCTGATATGTTAAGTTAAAACTCTTTGTATAATTTTTAAATATAATAAAATAAAGAATAATATATGTACTAAGAAATTACCACATAAGAAAGTTAACCACAAGGTTTGGAGTTAATAAGAAAATGTTGTTATGAATGTATTTATGTCATCACACTAATACATTTATGTCATGATATGTTCATGATACTGTTCTGTTAAAGCTCACTGAAGAATCTCTAGCAATACATTGAATGTGTATTGTGTGTGTATTTTGTGTCAATTTCTATACAGAGGCATATGTATGTCACTCAAATTGTTCTTTTATCTTCATAAAAAACAATTTTCCACAAAATACAAAAAAATGATTTTTCACACAACACATTCCAACATAACTAGTAGGAAACACAGGGAGATTTTGAAAAACATGGAGAAAATAATATATATGTAAGAACAGTGTATTATATGGACTGTAGGACAGAGTAGAACACTTCTTGTTAATTTTACTCATTGCTGTGAGTAGTTACATAGGTGACATAGAGAATTGAAGGAGAAAAGATTTATGTAGAATACCCTTTCATAGACTTTAGTCTATGGTTTCATGTAGGCAAAAGTATCATGATAATGAGAGTGGTCAATTTAGAAGATTCCTCACCTTGCAGTAGACAGGAAGCAGAGTGAGACAGAGAGAGACAGAGAGCAAGAAAGAATAAAACAATCAAGGACTATAAATAACCTTTGAACACATCCCTTCAATAATTGACTTCCTCAACTTAGCCCTCCAGCTCCAAATTCTACATCCTCCAAAAATTTGATGGAGACCAAGCATTTATCACATGATACAGTGAGCAACATTTCATTTAATTTTCAAGCCCCCCCCCCTCTCTCTCCTCTTGTCTATCAGTACTATTACTATTGAGAGTAGACCAAAATTAAGGAAAATACATTTAAGGTAAAACAATATTCAGTACTTCAGATTTCAAACTATGCATTGCTATGTACAAACAATGAGAGGAACTTCTTATCTGTTCACCACCTTCTTTGATCCTTTGATGATTTGCTGTATATAGATCTTTAACATCCATGAGGAAACGTAGTTTCTGGCACAGTTATAAGGTCCATACATGAATGGTACAAAGGCAAAGAGAAAATCAATTTGTAATCTATGCACAATCTGGTGGCAAGTAATTTGTGTATTCTGTAATTTTATTTTATTATTATTTTTGTTTTGTTTTGTTTTTGCCAGTCCTAAGCTTGGACTCAGGGCCTGAGCACTGTCTCTGCCTTCTTTTTGCTCAAAGCTAGCACTCTGCCACTTGAGCCACAGCACCACTTGTGGCCATTTTCTATAAATGTGGTGCTGGGGAATTGAACCCAGGGCTTCATGTATGTGCGGCAAGCACTCTTGCCTCTAGACCATATTCCCAGCCTGTATTTTGTAATTTTAAACGTATGTTAGAATAGAATAAGTTTTTGTCTGGAATCATAGAGATATTATGTTATGTAACCATTTTTTCATGAAAAATGTATAAAAATGTTGAATTATGAGTCTATTGATATAAATAGCTTTTTATATTATCCTCTACTGTCTAGTACATTTCATACCCATGTGAAATTCCCAGATATAATTTCTGCATTATTTTTTAAATAATGGCTTTCACTCTGTACTCATTAAACATACTTATAGCAAATATGAGAAAAGTAATTCAACTATTAAATATGATACAACATATCTAGAAATTTCCACATGTATATGAGCTGCATTTTCTTTGTAAATTAACCTCTCCACTCTACACATGCATTTTTAACAGTCATTAAGATGTACAAAAGGCGTGACTTTGGACACATATACGTCATATTTTAGAATATACTTCTAACCATTCTTATTTATTTTGCTTGCCTTATTTCTTTACCCTAACATATGTCATACTGGCCTGATTTCTATGAAAATAGAAACAGTGGATTTTACAGGAAAGAAATTGCAATCCCACAGAATCTAAAAGGCAGCCAAATGAACAGTCATTGTTGTACTCCTAAGAAAGGTGTATTCAATTTTAAAATTAACTTCCCTAACTATATAACTGTATTTGATGGTACATGGATACCCATATAGATTTTTTGAGCACAAACTATATTTATTACATATGCAGATTTATTAATGATCACACTCTGAACACTACATGTTAAAGTATTGTGATAATGAGCAATGGGGAAAGCAGTGCATATGGAAGGAAACTAAACAATTTCATATGCTCTACACACATACTATTTAAATGACATCTTGACAGACAGAAGTAGGTGTCCTTGCTAAATAAAAATCATAATTATTACTACTTCTAATTTTTTCTTAACTTCCCTGACACAGGAAAAATTCAAAATGTGCTGTAAAAGTTTTGTGAAAAGCTTCTACACATTTGCACAATGAAGTCTCTTGTCCTTCCTCTGTCCTACTCTTAACTTTACCACAAATAGGAAACTATAACAATCTTCCTCTACTCTTAAAGTATCTGTTCCTTTGTTAGTCCCTTTATTATTCTTGAAGTAATAGTATTTTAGAAAATGCTTTTTCAGGCCCCCTACCTTTGTTATCAGAGGCTTGTTCTCGAGTTCTTTTTATATTGAGGGTGGATGGAGGAGATTGTGTTCCCATATAATAAACACAAAATTTATCCTTCAAGTTTTTATTTTAAGACTTTCTTCTAGATGCCAGGGCCTCCACCTATCAGATGTAATTATGGTGTGTATAGTTATACAATGTTGATGGAGGGAAATAGAAACAAAGGAATGTTTCACATAATCTACAATGTAGAACTGGATCATAAATGCTAGTGTAAACAAAGGAGGGTATGCTTAGGAGAGGCTCACAGAGGCTCAATTGCTTTGTGCACATGATCATATAAACTGATGTTTATATGAGTTCCAAGAAATGGAGACAAGAGGATTTTTGGTGTAGTTTTTGTTACATATTCTTTTTATGTGTTAGTTTATCTGTCTTTGGGTGGGTAGAGGGAGGCACAGAAACAGAGGTACAAAGTGTGAACAAGTGCAACAGTGGTACTCAGTAGACACTGTTGAAAAGGAACCAAACAACTTGTGGGTACATCTAGAAGGAAAGAACTGTGAAAGAGCCAGGGAAGGGGTGATACTATTTATAAAGAAATGTACTCATTATCTTACTGATTTAACTGTAACCCCTCTGTACATTACCTTTACAATAACAATAAAAATAAATTAAATTTTGAAAACTCAAAAAAGGATGAAGAAAATATTGTGTTGTCTGAATGTTAACATTTTTGAGGTTAGGGACAGCAGGGGGGACAAGTCATAACATGACTATTGGAACTGTAACATATTCGTACAACTAAAAAAGCAAAAACAAAATAATAGCTCAATAGCAAAATAGCTCAATAGCTATGTACATATGAACACATAAGTAAAATGCTAAGCAAAATGAACTCCAAGTTATAGATTTTAGCAGCTTATCATTGTTGTTGTTAGGTTCAACATACCATATGAAATTATGTCATTTTCTTTCATCTTTCTTCCTTGTGTTTTTACCCCTGATGACATTGTAACTGATTTTGGTACCCTCAGTATTGTATATATGTTTATCAAAGTAGGGAAGTGAAGGGGAACATCAAAATGGAGAGACAAAGGGTAAAAGGCAAACCAATGCAACATCAATGCTTACAAAACTATATGCTATAGGGTGCTGGGAATATGGCCTAGTGGCAGGAGTGCTTGCCTCATATACATGAAGCACTAGGTTCCATTCCCCAGCAGCACATATATAGAAAACAGTCAGAAATGGCTCTGTGGCTCAAGTGACAAAGTGCTACCCTTGAGCAAAAAGAAGCCAGGGACAGTGCTCAGGTCCTGAGTCCAAGGCCCAGGACTGGGGAAAAAAAAAAAAAGAAAGGACAAAACTATATGCTGCAAACCAACTGTACAACTCGGGGGGGGGGGGGTGGGAGAAGGGAGAAATGCAGGAGAAAAATGTGGGAGGAGGTAACAATTTTTTATACATTTATGTACTTTTATTGTTATCATAAAGATAATATACATAAGGATGGCAGTTATATAAATCAAATAATGAATACATTTCATTTGGAAAAGTGTCACCTCTTGCATTTTCTCTCAGTTTTTCCCTCCTGACCTTCCTCCCCCCACAAGTTGTATAGTTCTTTTTCAACAGAGTCTGTAGTGAGTATCACTGTAGGATTTGTTCACTCTTTGTCCCACCATTTCTGTGCTCCCTCTTACTCTCCCCCAAACTTATATATAAGACAAAAAATACAGAAAACGGAAACATCAACAAAGGAGAAAAGAACAAAAACAAAAAGCAAAATAACAAAAAAACTCTCATTTTTATTTCCTGGGTTCATTTCAATAAGCATCATTTTATATGATCAGATTCATATACTATTGAGCCCCTGTGATCCTCTCCTAAGCATAATGTCTTTTAGTCTCATTGGGTGAATGTTTTAGAGTCCTGTTTAATTTATCATGTCCAAGTGTTTTTTTGTCTTTAACTACCCAGTGTAACTTGTAGATTTATAGGCATATTCTAATTCCAACCATGTAACCCATGTATCTTTCTGTCTGGCTCATTTCATTTAATAAAATGTTTTCCAGGTCTTTCCATTTCCTTATGAGTGGTAAAATATCATCTTTGTGATGAAAGTAAAGACTTCCATTGTGTATCCATACCACATTTTCTTGATCCATTCATCCACTGAGGGGCATCTGGGTTGATTCCATATCTTGGCTATAGTAAACAATGCTGCCATGAACATGGTTGTGCTGGTAGCTTTACTATGTCCTTGTTTGTGTTCTATTGGATGAATGCCCAAGAATGGGATTGCTGGGTCATAGTGAAAGCTCCATGTTTATAGTATTTTGAGGATGCTCCATATTACTTTTCAGAGTGGTTAACACGTTTACATTATCACCAACAGTGTCATAGCATTCCCTTTTGGCCACATCCTGCTAGCATCTGCTATTCTTTGTATTTTTGAAGATGCCAATCTAACTGGGATGAGGTGAAATCTCTATATTGTTGGGGTCTCTATATTGTTGTATGTCTTTTATGGCCAGAGATGTTGAACATCTTTTCATGTGTCTATTGGCCATTCTTCTTCTGAGAAGTCTCATTTTAAGTCTTTAGCCCATTTATTAATTGGATTGTTGTTTCTTTGAGGTTTTATTTTTGGGAGGGTTTAGTTTTTTTTATCTCTGATGTATGAAGTCCTTGTCTGATGCATAGCTACAAAAAATCTTCGCACATTCTATGGGCTTTCTATTTATCTTGCTAGCTATGCTTTTTGCCACATAGAAACTCTTCTATTTGATGAAATCCCATTTATCCACTCTGTCTTTGATTTGTTGTGATGCTAGATATTTACTTAGGAAGTTTCAACTCATGCCTATGAACCCTAGTGCTTCCCAATCCTTTACTATAATATTTTATGGTATCTCTCCTTACATTAAGGCCTTACATTGGAATTGATTCTGGTGCAGAGTGATGTATAAGGATCAAGCTTCACTTGTCAGGATCTGCCAGCATAATTTGTTAAAGAGATGGTCTTTTTTCTATAGTGTTTTTGGCTCAGTTATAAAATATTAGGTGACTATAGGTCTGTGGTTCATTTCTGGGTCCTCTGCTCTGTTCTAGTGGTCCTCAGGCCTATTCTTGCAAGTACCAAGCTGTTTTTATTTCTACAGCGTTGTAGTAAAGTTTTTAAAGTTTGTTATTGACATTCCCTCAACCCTGTTATTTCTGCTAAGGAATGTTTTTGCTATTTGTGGTCTTCTATTATTCCATATAAATTTTTGGATTGATTTCTCTAAATCATTGAAGAATGTTGTTGGCATTTTGTTGGGTTTTACATTTAATTTGTAGATAACATTGGGCATTATTGACATTTTCACAATGTTAATCCTTCCAATCCAGGATCATGGAAAGTTTTTCCATTTCCTTAAATCTGTTTTAATTTTCTTTTTCAGATTTTTAAAGTTTTCATAATAAAATTTTTTCAGATCTTTTCTAAGTTGATTTCTAGGTGTTTGTGGAGGGGACTTTTCATTTCTTTTATAATAGCTTCAACCTTCATCCAATCATTTTACCCTTTCCTAGTTTTATTTTACTTTATAGAATTTATTTTCTTTTTCTGTTTCCTTCTGCCTAGAATGTCAATTCCATGAAGGCAAAAATTTCTTTTTTTTTCTTACTTATCATCAAAGTGATGTACAGAGAGGTTACAGTTTCATATGTTAGGCATTGGATAAGGTAACAAATTTAATAAGAAATTTATTCATGGCCTTACATATGAAACTGTAAACCCTCTGAACATCACTTTGACAATAAATAAATAAATTAAATAACAAAATAAAATAAAAAATACGTAAATAGTATAAGCATCACAGTATTCCAAAAATGTGCTTTCCTAGATCTGGAACTGTTTTTAAACAATAACACATACTACGTATAGGCTTTTCCAAAACACATTATGCAAGATCCCTAGTTCACTGATTCTTTCTGACTGGAAATGTCTTCAAATTCCATTCACTTTTGAAAAAAAAATTCTGCATGAGAACTTTCTCCTCTAAGTTACATTCCAATATTCTCATCAGAATCAATTTATATCTTACAGACAGAATATGTCTAAACTCAAATATGATCAATGTGACTCTTTCTCAACATACTTTTTAAACCTCTAGCACACCTCTATTTTTTATGGGGTTTATATATCTCCATGTACATGTCCTATTCTAAAACAGAATATATATTACTTGATAATAATGCATTTACTCATTCATAAAACTGTTGTGATTTATAAGGCAATTCCTCATTCTTTTCATATGTGTGCAAAACTCACTTTGTGCTGCACTGTATTTCCATTGTTTAGCATAGAAACTGGTCTATAGTAAGTAGAATATTTCAAGTGAATAAATGAGTCTTAGATTCATGTACAGGTTAAAATGCATTGTCTAAAAATCACAGTTTCTATTTTTGTCTTATTTTGTATCATTTATTACTAATATTTCTCAGACCACTGACAATTTCTTTTCTTTTTCTCATCTCTTTTTTCTCAGTTAAAAATATATAAAATGGATATGAGAACGTTCATTTGATAATATACACAATCCAACTCAACTTTCATCTAAGATGTAATTATCTCTGCTGCTTCAACACCAGGTAGGACTCTAATCCCAGGTTGATACTGAGTTTTCTAAAGACTTGGAGCCATATGAGATAGGAGTTCGGTAGGTAGGAGGAAAGGGCTAACAAATTTGGTAAACTCATCCAGCTTTAGTTTTTCTTTGCTTTGTAAGAAAAGAAAACTTCACTTCTCAAAGTAAAGTTGTATTATATATGATTTGAGTTATTGTTATTGGTGCCACTGTAATATGGACACTGCATACATTTTAAAATTTTTCCCCATAAAAGTTACTTTTTTTTGTACAGGGGATAGAATTGTTGTTTTGTCATTAGAACAGATAAATCTTGAGCTGCCTTCTAAATCTTTTTTTTTCTTTTCTTGATCGTCTTTTGCTCTACCCTTTGAGCCATACCTTTAGTCTGGCATTTTTCTGAATATTTTGGAACTGTAGTTTCACAGATTGTTCTTCCTAAGTGGGTTTTAATTGTATTCCTCAGGATCTCAGTCTCCCATGTGTTTAAGTCTGCACGTGTGAAACACTGGTGCCTGAGATCGAGATGTTTGCTGAATTATCACTTTTTTTTTTTTTTTGGCCAGTCCTGGGCTTTGGACTCAGGGCCTAAACACCATCCCTGGCTTCTTCCCGCTCAAGGATAGCACTCTGCCACCTGAGCCACAGCGCCCCTTCTGGCCGTTTTCCATATATGTGGTGCTGGGGAATCTCACCGAGAGCTTCATGTGTAGGAGGCGAGCACTCTTGCCACTAGGCCATATTCCCAGCCCCAAATTATCACTTGACTTTATCCTAGTGTAGAATTCTCCACAAGTAAGGCCAGAGGAAGGAAATTCCACAAGGGAGCTGAGGGATTATTTTTGGAAGTCTCTAGAATAAAGTAACAGTTATAAGAGTACAATTGTAATACTGCGAGGAGACATGTTTTGTATGAATAAATTTAAGAGTATAAGTATCATTGAAAAGTCAGGCATCTGTGGCTCATCCCTCTAATCCTAGCTACTTAGTAGGGTGAAATCTTGAGGATCAGAGCTTAAAACCAACCAGGATTGAAAGTCAAGGACACTCTAATCTCCAGTTAACCACCAGAAAACTAGAAGTGGTGCTATGGCTCAAATGGTAGAGCTTTGAGAGAAAACACTTAGGGACAATGTCCAGGCCCTGAGTTCAAGCTCCATGATAGATGTGTATATAAATAGATAGATAGATAGACAGATAGATAGATAGATAGATAGATAGATAGATAGATAGATAGATAGATAGTAGATGTATGGGTGGATGGATGGACGGATGGAAGAGTTAAAGTAAAACCTAAGATTACAACCAGATATTATTGGGATATCCTTAGTATTATAATTATACTATTCTATTCTTCTAGAAAGAATTGTTTTTCCATTTTGTTTTTGTTTTGGATTGAAAACTACACTAGAAATGTCATAGGTTGAAAGACATAAAAATAGTGTAAGTAAAAGACTTAAGAAAATGTTTTTAAAAGAATCATTCTGAAAAGGATGAAATTTTCACAATCAAGAGCTGTAGATTCAATCTGTACCAATCTCAGGTTTTTCATAAGCAAACACACTAAAAGAGAAAACAGCTTAAGAAACCATTAGGGCTCATTAAACCAGGTATTTTCCCCAGAACCTTTAAAAATTCAGGTACAAGGGTGACAGGTAAGTTATACTTCAATTTTATCAATGACCTAGAGTAATTTAGTATTTAAAGTCAGAAAATGAACTGGTTGTCATTATATAACTAAACTTACAATTAGCACCACTCTCATAGTTTCTGAGCAGATCACCTTATTTCAATTGTAATTCTTTTGGTAATTCAGGCAACTCAAGCAAAACATTTTAATGATAATTTTATTATAGCCATCATAGACTCTAAGTTTAAATGATAATATTGTTTTTGTTGTTTCTAATTTGCAATAGGCAAGATGACTGAGAGAATATATATGATAATACTGTTTTCATTGTTTCTAATTTGCAATAGGCAAGATGACTGAGAGAATGGTATTGATATAATTTCCCTCACACAGACACTGATGTGTGTACTGAAACCACATTGTGATACACTAAGCTGGGTTAGACTTTCATCTCCAGTTAACTAACAAAAAAGGGCAGAACTGAAGATGTACTCAAGTGGTAAATCTAAAGTGCTATCCATAAGCAAAAAGGAGGAGAAGAAGAAGAAGAAGAAGAAGAAGAAGAAGAAGAAGAAGAAGAAGAAGAAGAAGAACAACAACAACAACAACAACAACAACAAACAAGCATAGAGACAGCACAGGTCCCTGATTTCTAGCCCCAGTACTAGCAAAACTAACAAACCAAAATACAGTATGCAAAGCAGTGGTCAAATTACAAAGAACTATAATATTTCTGTCTTAACATTAAATCAATTAATATCAGTTATGTACTGTCTGTTTAGGAATACATGAGACATGAGTAAAGGTGGTGTATATTATTTATTATAAGGTAAGATTTTTCAAGCATTAATGACATAAACTGTTAATTACATTTCATTTTTTTGCATTTAGTATATAGTGTTGTTGAGTTTTTAATTAAAAAAAATATCACAAACATACTATGTAAACACAATTCCTGTTACCTTTTGATTTCTTTGTTATTCAGGCTGAGAGTCTATATAACACCATTAAAAATAAGAAATTGTTAGAGAATGAATATTTAAAGAAGACAATGTAATTAAACTCTATAGAAACTATCGTAAATAATGGAAACAATTATCTAAATGCTGAAGTGAGAGGAAAACTAAATCGATAACAAAGTGGAAGGAAACATTATTTTCAGGGTAATACCTTTATAATTTAATTTTTGGTTAATTTGTACTAATTATAAATAAATGTGGCCTAGAATTGTATGTAAAAAGAGATGCACATTTAAATTCATCTTGATACTTCTTTCCTAAAAAGAAAAATTTTCAATCAACAAAGTAAAAATTTCAAAACTTCCTATTCAAAAAACTCAAACAAGAAGTCTAACTTCCTACATTTTTTTGCAATAAATAAAAATATGACTAAATTAAGCTGAGGATACCTTCACTTCGGTAATTAATCATTTATAGGCATTCACTTCTGGGTTACTTAAGACATTTGAACTAGCAGAACCGGTCCCGCCCCCTTCCCAACAGGGGCCGGGGACGGCCGGCAGGGCAAGCCCCACCCTAGGCGCCTGGACCTCCCGGACTCTTACAACTAAAATCACAGGCACTGGTGGGCAATACCAGCCCAGCAGGGTCACCTGGGCCTGATCACATCCCCTCCTTGCAGCAGAGGCGAGGTCTGAGGGTGCTAACACACACCCGGACAGTCAATCCCACTGGGCCCCACACATACCGCCCCCCCCAACGGACTCGTGGGAGGGCGCAAACGCAACCCAACAACCCGGGGCTTGCTCTGGGAGGCATATCCCGCTAAAGTGCCTGTTGTAGTGGACGCACAGTGCACAGGAGGGCGGGGCCCCTGGCAACAGCACCCGCTCTGGTAGGCGTACCCTGCACTGGTGGGCGGGGCCACAGCGGCAGCACCTGCTGCATAGACACGCCTACACAGGAGAGAGGGAAGAGCTACAAACCAAACCTGAGAAGCTATCCACAGATCTCCAGATGCGCAAATCACAAAGAAACATAACACAGTTCATCAAAGGGCAAGCCAACTCGCCAGCTACAAAAAGCAGCACGACTGAAGAGGAGATGGAGACTAAGAAAGCAAATGAGGCCATGTTAACAGGAATGATGGAAAGTGTCAGAAATGAAATCAGAAAACAATTCCAGGAGTTTAGAGCGGAAATCTTGAAGGACACCCAGGAAGCTAAGAAAGAAATGGAAGCAAAAATGGATACAATGCAAGCCTCAATTAAAGAAATGGAAGCAAAAATGGATACAATGCAAGCCACCTTTAAAGAAAATCTCCACATCCTGAGAATTGAAATGCATGAAAAAATAGATTTAAAATACAACTCTTTAAAGGAAGAAATTTCCACGATCAGAGCTGATATGACAACCATAAATAGCTCTCTGACATCCATAAACTCTGCAATTGAAACCCTAACACAAAGAGTGGACCATATGGAATCCAGAATCTCTCGCCTGGATGATGAAGCAGCCAACAACAACCAGAAAATGACCACACTCCAAGAAAAGGTGAAGCTTCAGGGAAGACTAATCCAGGAACTAATGGAAAAAGACAAGAGATATAATCTGTGCATAATGGGAATAGAAGAAGGAGCTGAATACCAGAGCAGAGGGCTTAAACATGTTCTCAATAAAGTTATTGAAGAAAACTTCCCGAATCTCACAGGGGACCCCATCCAGGTCACCAAAGCCTATAAGACACCTGGCAGGCCAGACCCCAGGAAAGCCACCCCAAGGTACATAATATTCAAGACTACAGACCTCAAGATTAAAGAGCAAATTCTGAATTCAGCCTAAGCGAAGAAGGAAACTTTCTACAATGGGAGGAGGATTCGAATAACATCTGACTCATGCACACAAACTTACCAAGCACGAAGTGAGTGGAAGAACACCATGCAAGTACTTCAGGCTAACAATTTGCAACCTTGGATCAAATATCCAGCGAAATTGGAGTTCACATTCGAAGGGAAAACCAGATCTTTCCACACCAAAGAAGAGCTAAAGGAGTATGTGAATAAAAAAACAGCCCTACAGCGAATTCTAAGAGGGGAGCCCCACCCAACAGAGATCGTAAAAGACACACAGACAGAATCAGAAAGAAACTTCAATAGACAAAGTCCAACAGAAAGAACAGCTCACTAAAGACAAGAAAAAAAAAAAAGAGGAAAAAACAGCCCAACAAGAAAATGGAAGGAGAAAAAACACCCTTATCCTTGATCTCTTTAAATATAAAAGGTTTAAACTCCCTGATAAAGAGGAGCAGACTGGCAAAATGGATTCGCAAACAAAAAGTTGACATCTGCTGTCTACAAGGGACCCACCTTACAGCAAGGGACAAAAACAGGCTTCGAATGAAAGTATGGAGCAAGATCTACCAAGCAAATGCACCCACCAAAACGGCAGGTGTAGCCATTCTGAACTCATACAAGCTGGACTTCTCATTAAAGTCAACTCAAAAAGACAAAGAAGGACACTACATATTAATACAAGGAAAAATCCAGAATCAAGACATCACTGTGATAAATGTATAATCACCGAACAAAAGAGGCCCGACATATGTCAAGCAAATTTTCACAGAATTACAGAACAAGATAGACGCAAACACAATCATACTGGGTGACTTTAATACCCCTCTCTCCCCAAGAGACAGATCCAACACCCAGAGGATTAGTAAGGGAGCTGAGGACCTAAATAACACCATTTCCCAAATGGATCTAACAGACCTATATAGAACCTTCCACCCTCAGAGACCCAATACACCTGCTTTTCAGCAGCCCATGGATCATATTCCAAAATAGACCACGTCATAGCCCACACAAAGAACCTCAGCAAATACAAAAGTATTGACGTCATCCCACGTATTATATCTGATCACAGTGGATTAAAGGTAACCCTCAACAACAAAGGATACCACAGAGGCTATACACACTCTTGGAGGCTAAACCCCACGCTGCTATCCAACACTTGGGCCACAGACCAAATTAAAGATGAAATCAACGAATTCATAAGCCACAATGACAATGAAAACACATCACAAAGAAACCTATGGGACACAGCTAAGGCAGTACTGAGGGGCAAGATCATTGCCCTCAGCACTCACATTAAAAGAATGGAAGCAGAGCAGGTGAATAACCTCACGATGAAACTAAAACAACTGGAGAAACAAGAAATGACAGAATCTAAAACGACTAGGAGGGGAGAGATCACAAAGATTAAAGAAGAGATAAATCTGATTGAAAATAGAAAGACCATTCAACAAATAAATAAGACTAAAAGCTGGTTCTTTGAGAAAATAAACAAAATTGACAGACTCCTTGCAAGACTTACAAAAAAAGAAGAGAAGAGACTCATATATGTAAAATCAAGGACTACACCGGAAAAATTACAACAAGTACACACGATATTCAATCATAAGGAGCTACTTCCAAAACCTCTACTCAGCAAAAAACAATAATTTTACAGAAATGGATCAATTCTTAAGAAGAACAAACTGCCCAAACTGAACCAAGGAGAAATAATCAACAAAATAAACCAATAACTTCCTGTGAGATACAGGAGGTAATCAAGAACCTCACTACTGGGCTGGGGAGATAGCCTAGTGGCAAGAGTGCCTGCCTCGGATACACGAGGCCCTAGGTTCGATTCCCCAGCACCACATATACAGAAAAACGGCCAGAAGCGGCGCTGTGGCTCAAGTGGCGGAGTGCTAGCCTTGAGTGGGAAGAAGCCAGGGACAGTGCTCAGGTCCTGAGTCCAAGGCCAGGACTGGCCAAAAAAAAAAAAAAAAAAGAACCTCACTACTAATAAAAGCCCAGGCCCAGATGGATTCACCAACGAATTCTACAAAACCTTTAGTGAGGAGCTAATACCAATACTCCTCAAACTCTTCTGCAAAATAGAAACAGAGGGAGAAATCCCAAACTCATTCTACGAAGCTAATATCATACCCATTCCCAAACCAGGCAAAGACCCAATAAAAAAAGAGAACTACAGACCAATATCACAAATGAACACAGACGCAAAGCTCCTCAATAAATTATTAGCTAACAGGAGCCAGAAACTGATCAAGAAAATCATACATCATGGCTTCATCCCACAGTCACAAGGATGGTTCAACATCCGTAAATCAATCAACATAATTCACCACATAAACAGATCTAAAATTAAGAATTACATTGTTATCTCAGTTGATGCCCAAAAAGCCTTTGACAAAATACAACATCCATACCTATTAAAAGCTTTGGAGAGAACAGGAATAGATGGAACATTCCTCAAAACAATAAAAGCCATATACAACAGACCAACTGCTAATATCATATTAAATAGAGAGAAACTTAAATCATTCCCCCTAAACTCAGGAACAAGACAAGGATGCCCACTCTCCCCACTTCTGTTCAACATAGTGCTGGAATCCCTAGCCATAGCAATAAGGCAAGAGGAGGACATCAAAGGGATCCACATCGGCAAGGAAGAAATCAAGTTATCCCTATTCGCAGACGACATGATCTTATATCTGAAGGACCCAAAAAACTCAGTACCCAAACTCCTACACCTAATAAACCAGTTTGGCAAAGTAGCAGGATACAAAATCAATCCACAAAAGTCAGCAGCTTTTCTGTACACCAGCAATATACAAACAGAAAAGGAAATTATGGAAACAATTCCATTTACAGTAGCCAAAAAAAAGAATAAAGTACCTAGGGATCAACTTAACCAAGGACGTGACGGACCTATTTAATGAAAACTACAAAAATCTAATAAGCGAAATCAAAGAAGACAAGGAGATGGAAAGACCTCCCATGCTCATGGGTAGGCAGAATCAATATAGTGAAAATGGCCATATTGCCCAAATTGTTATACAAATTCAATGCAATCCCTATCAAAATCCCAGCCACATTCTTCACTGAAATAGAGAAACCATTCATATGGAACAGCAAAAAGCCTAGAATAGCCAAAGCAATTCTAGGCAAAAAAAGCAGTGCAGGTGGTATCACAATACCAGACTTCAAGCTCTACTACAGGCCATCATAACAAAAACAGCATGGTATTGGTATAAAAACAGATCAGAAGACCAATGGATTAGAACCGAAGACCCAGAAATAAAACCGCACTCTTACAGCCAACTGATATTCGACAAAGGAGCTAAAGACATACAATGGAATAAACATAGCCTCTTCAACTACTGGTGCTGGGAGAACTGGGCAGCCATATGCAGAAAACTCAAAGTAGACCCAAACCTATCACCATGCACCAAGATCAACTCAAAATTAATCAAGGACCTCAATATCAGACCTGAATCCTTGAAACTACTGAAAGACAGAGTAGGAAAGACGCTAGAACTTATAGGCACAGGAAGGAACTTCTTGAATAGAGTCCCAGGGGCACAACAAATAGGGGAAAGACTCGACAAATGGGACTACTACAAATTAAAAAGTTTCTGCACAGCTAAGGACATAGCCACCAAAATAGAAAGATAGCCAACAATATGGGAAAGGATATTTACCAGCACAGCAACAGACAAAGGCCTGATATCTGTCATCTACAGAGAACTCAAAAAACTAAGCCCCTCCAAGCCCAATAAACCTATTAGGAAATGGGCAAAAGAGCTAAAGAGAGACTTCACAAGAGAAGATATAAAAATGGCAAAGAAACACATGAGGAAATGCTCAACATCCCTTGTAGGAAAGGAAATGCAAATAAAAACAACCCTGAGATACCACCTCACCCCAGTTAGAATGGCCTATACTCTGAACTCAGGAAACAACAAATGCTGGAGAGGGTGCGGGGAAAGAGGAACCCTTCTCCATTGTTGGTGGGAGTGCAAATTAGTACAACCACTTTGGAGAACAGTATGGAGGTTTCTCAAAAACTCAATATAGACCTAACCTGTGACCCAGCCATACCACTCCTAGGCATCAATCCTAAACAGCAAAACCTAAGATATCAGAAAGACATTTGTACTTCCATGTTTATCGTGGCACAATTCACAATAGCCAAAATATGGAAACAACCCAGATGCCCCTCCACAGACGAATGGATCCAAAAAATATGGTACTTATACACAATGGAATACTACATAGCGATTAGGAATGGTGAAATATTGTTATTCGCAGGGAAATGGTCAGAACTCGAACAAATAATGTTGAGCAAGACAAGCCTAGAACACAGAAAACAAAGGGGCATGATCTGCCTGATATATGACTGTTAACAAAGGGAGACGGAGAGACAGTAGAGACCAAGTCTGTGAATACTATATATGTTCTTGATACATTGTATATTGTATATATGTCTACCTGACCTAGAGAAGGTTTACAAAAACAGGATATCACAAGAAATGTACACACTGCCCTACTATGTAACTGTACCCTTTGTGCACAACACCTTGTAAAAAAATTTGTGTTCCATTAATAAGCAAATAAAAAAAAGAACTCTAACTTCCTACATTTTTTGCAATAAATAAAAATATGACTAAATTAAGCTGAGGTTACCTTTACTTATGTAATTAATCATTTCTAGGCATTCACTTCTGGGTTACTTAAGACATTTGGAACTCATTTCTATCAAAGCTAATTATTTAAAAAGGTGTTGATCTGTTTATACTAATGGGATAAAATATATCACCTATAATCTTAGATTTATAAAAAGATAGCATTAAAAATTCTCATATTGCACATCATTTGACAATTGATGGCTAATCATTGATAGGTCTGAACAGTAAAAAGTAAAACAATATGGATTTAAAATTAGTGAAACTGGGCTGGGAATACAGCCTAGTGGCAAGAGTGCTTGCCTTGTATGCATGAAGCCCTGGAGTTGATTCCTCAGTACCACATATATAGAAAAGGCCAGAAATGGCGCTGTGGCTCAAGTGGCAGAGGGCTAGCCTTGAGCAAAAAAAGAAGCCAGGGACTGTGCTCAGGCCCTGAGTCCAAGCCCCAGGACTGGCAATAAAATAAAATTAAATAAATTGTTTAAAAATAAAATAAGTGAAGCTTCTTAAACTATATATATATTTTTTAACAAATATTTGAGCAATATCAAAATCATTATTCTACCTGGGCGAATTTCTACAAGTTAATAATGTGTAACTTTCCATTTGTTTCTGTCTTTCAATATCCACAAAGTCTTTGAATAGAACAAATGAGAGTTAACACATAATTTCCTAAGTAGTTGCAGATTAGTGAATGACGGCCCTTAATCATACAGGACAGACAGCTATGAAAAATCCATGTCTTCTGCTCATTTCCTTACTTTTAATCATAAATGAGTTTTTCAAAAATGATTTTCATTAAATCAACCTCTTTGGATCTTATATATGTTGTACAATAAATTCCTTTCCCTCAAGTTTGTTTAACTAAAGTTAGTATCAATGCTGTTCATGAATTTTTTATTTCATGACTAATTTTTAACATGCGGCATTGATTCACACTATGGTCCAATGAAATTTGTCTTCTTCAACTAGTACGGTACACATAGTAGAAACACAAATTGTTCCAAATATTGCTTGTGTTTACATTTGCCATTGATCCTGCCAAATCCGCTTTGAATATAAACCATAGTAAACTGACAATTCATTTTTCTATGTAATGAAAATATTTTTGTTTCCAGATAACAAATCATAGTGTTCATTCCTTTCTATAAATTGTAACTGGACAGATGACCCTTAGGAAGAAATTTCACACAGAGAGACTAAGTACATGTATTTCCAGCATTTAAATCAGATGTATCTTCATGTATACGACATATTTTGAAAAAAAAAATGTTCTCTATAAATGCAGGTGCTAGTGGCTCATTCCTATAATTCTAGATACATAGGAGATAAAGAAGAGCAGATCATGATTTAAGATCAAAAATTAATTTCAAAAGAATATTTCTCAACTTATAGATCAACAGGAAATATAAAACTAGGTGCATCGCAGGAAAATAGACCTAAAAATAACCAAAGTTAGAAAAATACCATGTTAGAGGCACCGGTTGGGGCCAGGCAAGTAAGTATGAAAACCCTAACTCAAAATCCCTGTACTGAAAAAAAAAATTCAAAAAACACTATATTATTGAGTTTAACTATGAGGGTCTACAAATTATAAAAAACAATTATAAACCATTGCTAAACCTGATTTTACATTACAGCTGCCATAATTTATGTACACAAATACATCAAAGGTTCATGTATACTAACTGTAATAATCTAATTTATAAGTAATCAAAATATAAAATGACATCTATAACTGTCTATGACACTAAGATTAAGATGTGTAAAAGTATAAAATCTAAAACTGATAGTTTCAT
The DNA here is from genome assembly GCF_023159225.1 of Perognathus longimembris pacificus. Classification (NCBI taxonomy): domain Eukaryota; kingdom Metazoa; phylum Chordata; class Mammalia; order Rodentia; family Heteromyidae; genus Perognathus; species Perognathus longimembris. The sequence goes on from NC_063176.1 coordinate 40,029,268, forward strand.
ATTATTTTACTGATAAAAGAATAAGAATGTTTCTTACAAGAGAGAATTATCAATTATTAATATGATCTTCCTATTTTGTTTAATTTAAAATTATTGTCAGGATGATATACAGAGGAGCTACATTTACATATATAAGGTATTTACCTTATATATGTATATTTCTTGTCGAACACAGTATGAAGTTCTTTCTTTTTTTCTTTCTTTTTTTTCACCCTTTGTTTTATCCTCTGTTGTCATTGTATTTGATTTTGGTACCCTGTTTCTTGTATATGCATTTATCTGATTGGGAAGAGAAGGGGAACAACAAATTGGTGAGACAAAGGATAAACCAATGCAGCAATAATACTTACAAGACTATATGTTAGAAATGAACTTTACAATTCAGGGAGAGGGCAAAAAGGGGAAGGGTGAGTAGAAAACATGATGGAAGGGGTAACAATGTTCAACAAGAAATGATTTGCCTCTTGTTATAGCTCTTTTCTTCTTCCTCTTCCCCCTTTCTTCTTCTCTTCTATTTCCTTCTTCTCTTTGTTACTCCTTCTCCTCTTCTATTGGAGTTCAAATTCAGGCTTCATGCTTGTTAGGTTAGGTAAGTGCTTTCTGACACTTGAATCATGTCTATTACTTCTTGTTTGAACCATTTTGTAAATGGAATCATGTCTTTTTCCAGGAGCTGTGCAGACCATGATTCTATTAGTAGAGCCTCCCTTTCAGCTGGAATTCCAGACCTGTATCACCATGCCCCAGCTTGCTTATTGATGCCTGTAGGAGAATCTCTCTCACTTTTTATCTGGGCTGGTTTCAAACATATCCTCTGGATGTGAATCTCGTGAATATTAGGGTTTACTTGTCACAATTTCTTAGGATGAACCTTTTTCAAAAATCAAAATGTGTTATCATCTAGGTCATTCTATCTTGTGAAGAACTAGAGTAAATAACTGCTGTCCTATAAAAGAAAAAAAATTATTTAGATTTCCTTTCATTACAAGAGATCCACCTTGTAATCATAAATTACTAAATATAGTCAGGATAGCACCATTTTTTTTTCCAGAGAGATGGCATACAAACAAAATAAGAATGCTTTGAAATGTTTTCCTAAGAGATATTATGGAACATATGTTGTGTATTCATGAGCAAGTAGTTTCGCTAATCCTCTAGTGCTTTTTCCCCCTTACTTGGCTCATTTTGGATGTATTATTCATGGAAATATATTTGCAAAATTTTATACCTATTTTTCCCTAAATAAGTAAAACTTCTGGAGTGCATAAGACATTAAAGAAACATTTACTATTTCCCTCATCATTCAATATATGAAAATTTCCCTTATTATCCTTCTTCATTCTCTTCTCAAAAACACCAAAAGCAATTAATCCAAGAGATTAAGTACTACCAGTTGTACATTGAGCTGTGATTAAGAAAACATGCAGCTATTAACCATAGTTTGTGAAAGATGTGAAGGATCATGAATGATGTTGTATTTTACTATGAGCTTCCCAATAAACATGACATATACAGCTTCCATATAATTTAACTGCTTGAAAATACTCAAATACTTTATGAAAAAAGTTAAATGTCATAGCCTTACGTGTTTAACATAATATTCTTTCATGCTTTCCTAAGTGTGTAAAGATAAAGGTAGATCATTTACTGATATTACCTTAATAAAGAATGTGATTTTGCAAGGTACTGCAGGCAGCATTTCTGCATTACTGCTTATGACCAGGTTGACAAGTGTAATATAGACAAATGGAAATAACTATTAAGTTCCTGCTCTATGCCAGGAACATTCTACCAATACCGCACCCATCCCCATCTATCTATGTGGACATATCTATTAGTGTGTAGATGATGAAGACTAAGAGCCTGAGAAGTATATTTGCCTAGTGAAGGTCAAAAAAATCATGACTTGCAAGGTCAAGGTAAGTCATACAGGCATTGCTCCTGACTATTCAGTTTCCCAGAAGACATTGAGAATATTGAACACTGTATTAGAATGTGATTATGAGATAGCTAAGAATTTAATTTTGAAGATTCTTATAAAATGAAGATAGGTTATGATTGCCACAACAGATTTATTCTTTCTAACTGTAAATTGTTATGTCATCATCATACATTAGTCTCTTATGGTATCTTGATTCTTGTCACAAAACATTGCTTGATAGGTAGACATATGTATGTGTCCATGACTTCACATTATGATAGGCAATGGTATTGAAATTATTTGAAATAGCCAATATGTTGATTCATACCTAGTAACTTGATGTTTGTGATTTGTAGAAGAGAGCGTTTAAAATCTGTACATGTGTTATGTTTTTTTTAATATTTAAGATTTAAAGTTGGTATATTTTAATATACATAATACAAATGTAATTTAGATTTAATACTTGAGATTTAACTGACATAACATCAATTAATGATGTATGATCTTCCTGTTCAAATATGCCGATTCAACAACTGCACTAAAATTATTAATGTGCTCCTGTGATATTTTATTCCTCCTTTTTTGCTAACTTTTTCTTAGGATAGATAGATAAACTGTCCAAAAAACAAACCTTCTAGTTGGAAGCCTGAGCAAGCTACTGTGCTCCCGTAAATATTTCCCTCCTAACATGTGAGCAAAACATGATGCAGTTCCACCTGTTATCAAAGCTACTTGAGGAATTGAAGTTGCAGGATTACTTGAGTGAATGAGTTCAAGATCACCCTGAGAAACATAAGATTTTACATTAAAAAAAAAAGAAAGAGGAGTAGGAAGGAAGAGAAATAGGAATGTAAGGAGGAAGGGAGTAGGGAGGTAAGAAGGAAGGGAGGGAGGAAGGAAGGGAGGGAGGGAGGGAGGAAGGAAGGAAGGAAGGAAGGAAAGAAAGAAGGAAGGAAGGAAGGAAGGAAGGAAGGAAGGAAGGAAGGAAGGAAGGAAAGAAGGAAGGAAGGAAGGAAGGAAGGAAGGAAGGAAGGAAGGAAGGAAGGAAGGAAGGAAGGAAGGGAGGCAGGGAGGGAGGGAGGGAGGGAGATAAGAAAGGTTGGTTGGAAGGGAGAAAGCAAGGAAGGAATGGAGGTTGAGAGGAAAGGAGGTAACCTTGATCAAGCTGTTTTTTACTTAAACCTGACTTATGGAATTGTAACCTCTTGGTTCAAGTATTTTTGAAAAAAAAATGAGTGTTGAGTTCATTTACAGCTTAAATAAACTGTATGATCCACTCCAGAGTAGATCATTTACATACTTTATTTCTGACTGTTGTCAAGAGATTTTTTTTTTTTTCAGGCAGGAGAGAAAAGTTTATTACCGAACTGCTGGCCTGTGGATGAAATTATGCATGGCCGGAGAGAAGGGAGAGAAGGGGCAACCCCCACCCAGCCCTGCCTTATCTAGGGCAGAGGTGGGGGGTGTGGTCAGTTGGATTAGGATGTGACCTCAAGAAAAGAGGAGGTAACTGCCTCCAGGTCTGCTGGTTACCCAGGTAACTGGGTGGAGACTTAATAAGGTGGGGGCATCTGCTTGAAGCCTCTTGGACAGACCTTACATTCCAGCCTTTTAATAGTTATGATAAAGGACTAAGACTGCTTCCTGCTGGCAAGGGGAGTAGACATTAGGGGTTAAAGTCAGAAATGTGTCCCCTCCAGGAGAAGGCAAGCAGCAGGGTCCCTTGGTGTAAGAGAGTCTTTGAATGTAGCCTGGAAGAAGTCTCATGAGGCAGGGGCTTAACAAAAAAAAAAAATATTAAAGCAAAAGGAAGGGTTTAGGCCACAAAATTTAAAAATTGGATGACGTGGCTAGTTCTTATACTCAGGTATGGACATTAGATGGACAAGCTACTATCTCTTGTCTATGTCTGTGTAAGCCTGATAGCCTTCTCTCCCATAGCTTTATTATGTTCTCTTCTTAAGCAACATTAGGCCCATCTAGTAAGGGTAGTAAATAACTAGCCTCCACCCCCTCTTCCTTCAGATGGCACTCCTTTAGGGCAATTATGACCATATAAGGCAACAAGATCCCCTAAGAGTGATCTTCAGGCCTGGGCAGCTGCAGGACCCCTTATCTACCATTTGGGTAGCAGCCATAAATCCTAGGCCCACATGATGAAGCCCCTGGTCCACATGTCCACACCGAGGTCCTGCCTTCAAGACCTCCTAGGTTATATATGTCACCCCAGACAATAGACCGTACTTCTCACTTCTCCCAGTCAGAAGGGGTCTTGCTGGCCCTCTTTGCCAGCAATAAACTTTTCCTTTGTTCTTCTGTACCTGGATGTCTGCGTGGTTTCTGGCAATGTCTAATATATTCTAACAAACTGTAGACGTAATTTGTTAGTGAAGTCTCAGAAAAGAGAATTGAAGAAACAGTGTAGGAAGATGGTATGGGTATGTCTTATATTCATACAAGACAAAACTTGTTAACTTGGTGTATAATTGTTGGTTTTACTTAAACATTGATGTAAAACCAGCATGCCATTCTTTATATGTCCATCTAGCTATAAATCTGTGATAAAACTGATCACATCTACTGAGTTTTGTCATTGCAGAATTCTGGCAAGTATTTGTTGGTCAATTCTTGACAAGGTGCAGTTAAGCTCTAGTCCAGTCCTCTTGGTCTCCTTGTTGCTTTAATTGGAAATTAAAAAAGGGCTTTTGTGGCAAAGACTCCTTGGATAGCAGTTCGAAGCTGGCCTAGACAGAAAATCTCTCTTAAATTCCATCTCCTAACTAACCAGCCAAGAGCCAGGCTGGAAGCATGGCTCAAGAGACTTATGTCAAGAGGTTTTTAATCCCTCATTACTTGGGCTTCTCCATGAAAGCCTTCAGTGTTCTCATGGCCAGGCAGTTGCCTTTACCAAAGCAACCTAAGGGAATGTTGGAGAAGCCATGAAGCTTTTACTATCTAGCTGTGATAGTTATATATGCTATGTATTGTAACAATATTTAATTACAGTCCTCTTTCGTGCAAAGAAAAGTAATAACTTTGTTTGTTCCCAAGTCTAAATAAATTAAAAGCACTTTCTTTCTAAAGACCTTGACTCTGTAGATTTTCATAACCTCCAGGATTTTTATCTATGAATAATGTCCTCCTTTATTGCTTTGTTCCAGCTACAGAGAACCACACAGAGCATGCTTTTTCACAGAACAAGTATCCCAACAGCTTATTCCTTCAGCATCTTAAAGACTTTGCTGCCATATAATTCCCCATGTGAGCTTCCTGAACTGATTTAAAGCTACAGCCTCCTTTTCCATAGTCCTATTGCTTCATTATCTACTTCACTCTAATATGTTTCACTCTCTAGTGTAATTTACTATTTTTGTGTTTCATGCATACCATCTAATTACAAATTTAGCTTTATAATACTGTATTTTCATCCAGACTACTGTCACTTTCTAATACATTCTAAAACTTCAATTGCTTATTGGTCACTTTGACTTCATTCAGAAAATATTATCTTTGAAAGAGAAAGAGTCCACATGTTCCTCATATCTAAAAACGGGAGTGAGGGCTGGAATATGGCCTAGTGGTAAAGTGCTCACCTCATATGCATGAAGTCCTGGGTTCGATTCCTCAGCATCACATAGATATAGAAAAGAGCCGAAAGTGGTGCTGTGGCTCAAGAGGTAGAGTGCTAGCCTTGAGCAAAAAGAATCCAGGGACAGTGCTCAGGCCCTGATTCCACACCCCAGGCCTGGCAACAAAAAGAAAACAAAACAAACAAATAAAAATGGTAGTGAAATAAAGCAGATGTTTGATAAATACTAACATTTCTATTAACACACTTGTTTCTTCCTGAAGTTGCATTTTTTTCCAATGACTAATGTACAACAACTGCATACACATTTGTAAAGGGCAGGTAAATAGGTAGGTCGGTAGACAGACAGACAGACAGATAGATAATCAGTAACTAATATTTCTCTTAAGAAGCTCATGGAGTAGTTGTCAGGATAGTGACTTATAACCTATGTTACATGCATAATGGAGATTGGACATATCACAGCTAAAAGCTCACCTGTGAAAGTTTTAGGGTGATTCATACTAATAAATAAGCTCAGCCTGGCTGTGCGTGTCTGTGAGGCTACCTACTTGTGGGTAGGCCATCCTGGACAAAAACACAGGACCCTATTTTTAAAATAACCTAAGCAAAAAGGAATTTAGTGGTGTAACTCAAGTCTTAGCGTTGCTTAGCTAGCAAGTGTGAGGTCCTGAGTTCAAATTCTAGACTTCAAAAGAGGAAAGAAAATAAATTATCCATAAAATAGTTGAAAGGACAAAAGCATGCCCTCAGATCATGCAGCAATCAGACACTGACAAATATCCAGATAGCACGGACCCTGGAAATTCATAGAAGGAGTTTCCTTTAAAGATATAGATAGACTTTGTACTTAGCTTGGAATAACTTTCAGAGCTTCAAGAGGAAAATATATGTAGTATGATTCTTGACTCCAAAGCTGCTGTGTTAGGAATAAATACCTGAGTAGACTGCTTGCTCAATGTGCCTGCTCACCAGATTTTTGGCTGATGGTGCACCCTTCTGTGCAGAAGTAAAGTTTTCCTTGCCAAGACAAAAAGAATGAGAGAGAGAGAGGGGGGGAGGGGGAGAAGGAAGGAGGGAGGGAGGGAAGGAAGGAGGGAGGGAGGGAGGGAAGGAGGGAGGGAGGAAGGAAGAAAGGAAGGAAGGAAGGAAGGAAGGAAGGAAGGAAGGGACAATTGGAGGAAGGACAGAAAAAGAGAGAGAAAGATAGCTAAATAAGGCATTTGAGGAAATGCATTTTTTTCTGTTTTTATTGGTTAAGAGGTTCATTTTGTTGAAAATTTTAAGCTACTTGTCATTGATTGTGGACATATGTGCTTGAAGAGATATACCCTCATAAAATTTATGTGGGCAGTGGTAGTAACTGACACAGTTGTTGTGTATTTAAATATTAGAACCTGATTAGGGTACCATAAATGTGAATTACAGTCCTATAAACATTTGTATAAAATTCCCCAGAGTAAAATTTAATAAGAAAGTGTGTGAAAAACTCAGGAAGTCCAATCTCTTACATGATCCTTTAGGGTAAATGCTGTGTTTACATTTGCTATTATTTTTCTTTCTAGAATCAACTCCACTGATTTCCAGTAAGAGAAATCTTGAAATTATTGAAATTATTATTATCTTGAAATTATTCATTAATGAAAATTGGTTTTAGAAGGAATCTCTTGAACATATTTGAATCCCTAATTGGGTATTCTAGTGATATAAGGAGGGGGGAAGTAGTAAGTCATTAACATAAGGATTTGTTTTTCATTTGTGATTAGCCTTTTAAAAACAAATACATCTGCAAATGTATATTCATAGACCTGTCTTAATTAAGGGGTTATTCTATTAATGACCCCCAGCAGATTAGTGTTAGGTCCTCTCCCTGAGGGCTCCATGTAGATGCCCCCACCTCATTAAGTCTCCACCCAGTTACCTGGGTAACCTGCAGACCTGGAGGCAGTTACCTCCCCTTTCCCTGAGGTCACATCCTAATCCACGTGGCCACACCCCTTCCCCCTGCCCTAGATATAAGGCAGGGCTGTGTGGGGGTCTCTCTCTCTCTCTCTCTCTCTCTCTCTCTCTCTCTCTCTCCCTCTCTCTCTCCCTCTCCCTCTCCCTCTCCCTCTCCCTCTCCCTCTCCCTCTCCCTCTCTCCCTCTCTCCCTCTCTCCCTCTGTCCCTCTCTCCCTCTCTCCCTCTCTCCTCTCCCTGCTGTCCCTGCTGTCCCTGCTGTCCCTGTTCTCCCTGTTCTCCCTGCTATCCCTTCTCTCCCTGCTCTTCCCTCTCTTCTTCTTCCCCCTCGCTCTCCTTTCTCTCTGGCCATAGGTCATCTCTACCATAGGCCAGCAGTTCGGTAATAAACTTTCTCTCCTGCCTGAATACCGCATGGTGTTCTCCTTTACCAGCTACCTACTTTAAAAAACCTAACAATTAGGACATCACTTGTATCTCTATTTTGTTTCTACCAAATTGACCTTTCTGGTATACTACATAGCAACCAGAAGGAAAACATCTCTTTCAGTTCTTTCTCAGAACCAGACTTCTACTAACGGTGGTGGCATAGGTTGCCCGAAGAGCTACACAATTTAAATAGATATGCGATTATATTCCACATGTCACATGTAATTGAAGAGCAACCTTGATTTTCAGCCATTTCTTGTTCAGAAAAGCAGATCTTTCAAAAAGAAAATGCAGTTGTTTATGCCTCTTTGATCTTGCAATAGACTAGACTGATTTAAGAGTCCTTGATTTCTTAAAATCTCTTGAGGCTTGAGTCACTAGAAAAGTAGTTTAAGTCCCCACTGCACTATTTCAGTAAAGACTAACACTTTCCCTCAGCATATGAACAAATTAGATCTTCACAAGAGATGTCTACAGCATGATAAATGATATTATCTTTGAATTGAGAACTCTTAAGTTGAAGGCAGCAGAAGATATTTAGTTCCCATAAATGATAAAAGCATGAGGATGAAAAAGCATGCTTTAGTGTCAGTGGAGACAAAGCGATGGAAGAAATAAATGCTTCTTTATTTTAGGGAAGGATCTTTGCCTTTTTCACATATTGTTGTTCTTTAAACTTAGATGGAGATAATTGATTTATTTTGAAATATTTCTGTGGCTTCCATTTCTAGTCATGAATAAGAATGTAGGAGAGCAATAATGTTGGCTGGAATAATTTGAGAAAAGTAATCAAAACACAAAATGAAGAAGACATACTTCTTTAATGAAGTATGAAGGAAATACTAAGCTGCATTGTATTTTCATCTTAAAATCATAAATTGAAACATACTCATACAAGAGAGATATTTTCTTTTCTTTTTGTTTTAGTTTTTATTGATATTGAGGGCCTTGTAACACTTGATATAAGTACTGGGCCTTTATATTTTATTTTAAATGAGGTCCCATGCTTTGCCTGGGCCGACTTCTAGTCTCAATCTTCCTACATCCCACGTATTTGAGATGAAAGATATGAATTACCAAACATGGCTGGATTATGACAGATCTCAATAACTTGTTGCCTTTTGTTGCCTTGAGTTGTGATTGTCCTTATCTCTCCCTCCCTAGTACCTGGGATTGCAGGTCTGTACTTCCACTCTCAGAGTGGAGTCATAAACTTCTTCATGCTATTTTTGAAAGATCTTCTTTTTGGTATGAGAACTGGCTGCATTTCCAAGTTATTCTTTAATTATATGTGACACACAGAGTATAATCATATACCTATGGTTTTCTTTCTATGCCACTGTTCTGTTCAATGTTTTGTGGGCCTCTTCTAAGAGGCAAATAATTTGAGTTTTGTGGTACTGGGAGAGAAATATTAAAATCCATGATGATTTGAGGATTGTACTATATTACAGAGATGCAAATGCACAGAGATGAAGCCAATGATGTAAACTGATTTAACTTGAGGATTTCACTAATTGATGTGCAAAGTAGGTCTCAAGGTGCGAAGCCTAAACTTTATGGTATACGGTAGATTCCACTGGGTATAACTATTCAAGAACTGACATCTACCATCAAAGGAGAGTCTAGTAGTGACTTTACTTTGAATTTGGATGCAAAGTTTAAATGCAAATACAACATACGAATTTTTCCTTTCAGCTGTATTCATCTTGCATATCACTTTTTAAAACACCTCCTTGCGTGCTAGTGTAATGTTAACTTTGCCAATAGAAGTGTGTGTGGGGTGGTGGGGGTGGTGGCTGGTCTCCCTGCCTCCTTTTTGTTCCTCTGGTGTGTGACCTACAGGATGTGGCTAGCCAGTGATTTTCATGGTTGCTGCAATAGCAATCAGTTTTCCTCTTGGCTGTGAAACATTCTTTTCAGAGTGTGTTCTTGTTGACTTAGTGGAAAGTTTCTCAATGCGTCTTCTCCCCAGCCTTCTGTAGAGTTCCCATCTAGTTTGCCAGTGTCGTGTTGTATAGTTCTTTGATTTAAAGTCCTAAATGGGGGCATTTCATCAAGCTAGTCCATGACTGTGGTACTAAAGGCCTGTGTTTGTCAATGAAGCCTGATCTATGAGTCTGCACAGGCAAGGGCAGGTGCTCAGCCTTGATCTTAAATGATTGATCCTTCTATCTGCTATGCTACTCCTGAGAATTTACCACTTTTACAACAATGACTATTAGATAATAGCTCTTTATGTTTAAAAAAAGCTGTATTCATATAGTCTGTCATTCTATTTCTTGATGGGATACTGAAAACCTCATTTCCTTATTTTTAGCTTATTTTTTTTAATTCACAGTAAATTTTACTTGTCCCCACTCATCTCTGTTGCCCTGACTCAAAAAAATTGCATAAATACGACTCATACAATACTTATTCATTTGTAGCAAATGATATTTAATTACTGAAAAGAAGTCAGAAACAGCATCTCCAGAAAAGAATGTTGCTGCCATGTTCTGATGTACTCCCTCAACACTACCAAGAGAAAAATAATCAGCCTAAAGGCCCTGAAATTTCTTGTCAGCCAGAGATGCTGTAATTTCATTGTGTTAATAATAGGAGTTTGTTCAGTGAACATGTCATTGGACTTGCTCTGAGCTTGCCTTTTATCTTGACAACCTTTTAAGAAATAATTTTTAATAAAGATTATTTTTCAGGCTGTGAAAATTATGCAAATTATAATAATAAATGTTTTCTAATACTTTTATTGATGATATCAGTATTCATTAAATCTCTACCAATTTATATGGTTTCATAAAGTTTGTATAATTGAGTTAGTAATTGTGTTTATTATAGGAGAATTGTGATGGTGCTCTATAATATTAAATTTAAGCTCTCTCTTGAGAATTGAAGGGCTTGGGTAAAAGGAAATAAAGGTAGAACAATATCTCCTTTATGCTTGTCCTTGCCTCTAAATCAAATAAAATTGCCACAAATGATTGAAAACCATTACCTATGTTCTCTTGACTGAACACTAAGCTTTTTTTTCCTTACTTACCAAAAGAGATAAACTAATTTCTCCCAGCTATTGTGTTGTGATAAGTGATCACTGGCATTAAATAGAGGACAAGTTTGTGGGCATTATACAATGACAAATGTACCTCATTTCCACATCCAAACACACACTCTCTCTCTCTCTCTCACACACACACACACAGAGATCTAATTATTGTCTACTTGATAGCTGGAGAGCATGTACCAACATGCCAAGCTTTGATTGACATGGTATGTCACTAATTTTTTTCCATGCTGGAATAGATGCCCACTCAATATCCACTTCCTGATCAGCCAAGATTAAGAGCACGTCATGGCATTCAGCTGTTTCCTGAAATATCTTATTATGCAAGTGGAGTTGTCTCGTTAAAGTGAAGACATGTGTGATGTGTACAATGAGAAAAAATTCCCCTCCCAATACTTGGGAAAGTTATGATATAATAATGATATATTACATTCATGTATTTCATGTATGTATTATATTATATACATATATTATATAATAATGATATAATACATAGATGCATTACATAAATTCTAGGTATAATAGACTTAGCTTTCATATTCTTTATCAGCAAATAAAGTATAAACAATTATTCACTTTAAATATTGGCTTAACTACAAAAAACCATTTTCTTTTAACTATAATAAAGATTACAATAAAACACTAAGACCTTAGAATAGGGAGTATATAAGACAACAGAAATCTTATAATAAATAAATAATTTCAAGGGAATTTGGTGGACATAAATGTGTATGTAGATACCTAGACATGAGAAATATCTGTATTAGTGTATACAATATGGTGGAAACATCTGTATAAAATATATGAGAAGTAGAACTTTAAGAATTGATTCAAGATTTTCACCCCTTCTGTGGGCTTTCTATTTATTTTGCTACCTATGACTTTGCTAAGCAGAAGCTCTCCATTTTGATATGATCCCATTTTTCCAGCCTTTCTTCAATTTGTTGTACTTCCGGATCTTTGTCATCCCATTCCTAGAAGGCTTATGGATTCCCCTACCCTTTCCTGTAATAGTGTCATAGTATCTGGCTTTTACATTGAGGTCTTTGACCTATTTATTGTTGATTCTGTGCAAGGTAAGATATGGGTCTTTAGCTTCAGTTTTCTGCACGTAGATAGCCATTTTTGCAAGCAACATTTGTTGAAGAGACTATCATTCTTCTAGCCTGTCTTTTTTGTTCCTTTAGCAAACATTAGGTAGCTATATGTTTCTGGGCTTATTTTTTGGGTCTTCTATTCTGTTACATTGGTCTTCAGGCCTATTCTTGTGCCAATACTAAGCTTCTTTTATTATAATAGGTCAATGTAGGATTTAAAATACAAAATACTTAATTCTTACTTTTCATAATACTTGTCAAACTTCAGAGTAAACAAACAAACATGGGAGGTTTACACTGGAAATACCAAGACTTTCTATAGGATGAGTTGTGTTGTCAACCAGGTTAAAAAAACAAACAAAAAACCCCATTGAATTGCATAGGCTTAAAACTCGTGGAGATGAAGGACAAGATATAATTTCTATTCTTCACAAATAGAACTGAAAATTTTTGAAGATAATATATGAGGATGGGGAAGTAAAGTCAGGTCGACACACATTTCTTCATTTGCTCAGTGTTAACCCCATGATACTTGTCACCATGGGCACAACATGTGCTGAAATTTTTAAAAAGTTAAAACCCATAAAACTATTGTGAACATTTTTGTACCTATCTCTTGGAACACAAGTTCCATAGTATTTCTAGAGGTTGTACTTGAAAATGGAAATGCTAGTTCAGTAGAGGATTTGTTTTTCTGAGTGCTGCAATACAATGCTAAATACTTTCTCTGACACTGTTTCTTCAATGATCATTGCCACCAGGATTGTGGAGTAGCTGCTTCTCTTTGGTTCACATCTTATGTAACATTTCTGCCAGCCAGAAAGTTAAATGTCATAACCTTATGTGTTTAACATAATATTCTTTCCTGCTTTCCTAAGTGTGTAAAGATAAGGGTAGATCACTTACGACCTTCTAACAAGGGACCTTTCACTTTTGCTTTTTTGGTGTTGCTGTTTGCTTATTTGTTTTGCTTTGTTTGTGGTGGAGGAGCAGGGGTTCTAATGTTAGTACGGGTTCTTTTTTTGATGTCAGTTGTGGGGCTTAAAATTCAGTGTCTGGACACTGTCCTTGAGCATTTTCACTCTTTTCACTCAAAGCTAGTGCTCTCACTTTGAGCCACAGTTCCACTTTTTACTCTCTGGTGGTTAGGACTCTCACAGACTTTCCTGCTTAGGCTGGCTTTGATCCACAGTCCTTAGATCTCAGCCTCCTGAGTATTTAGCATGACAGACATTAGCCACAAGTATCTGGCAATGTGTTCTTAATTCTTATTGTTACATATTAAAAATGAACTCATGTATTTTATGTAGAAAAGGGAGAGGAGAGCTTGCTCAAGAAAAATTTCAAGTAACAATTTCTTTTTAATTTTAGAGTACAACATTTCAAAGTTACATTTATCTGAAATTCTTTTATATGGTTGGATTTTTAAATTTAGTTTTATATTCACCGTGATATAGAGAGGGATTACAATTACTTACATATGGTAGTGATTACCTTTTTTGTCAAACTTGTTTCCCCCTCTCTCATTTTTCTCCCATCTTTCCTCCCTCCAGTACCACTCCCCCCATGGATAGTTTTTTTTTTAAGACATTTTTTATTGTAGCATCTGTAAACAATTGCAATTATCTAACTTAACCTTTTTATGTAGTTACTGTAAGTCCTGTAGAAAGCTGTACTTTCATCATCAGGAGATTTTAGAAACTAATTTTAATCCTGTGGCAGTGATGAACTTGTTTAGAATAAGTCATTCTTCCTGAATATATACAATTATAATATAATAATTTGATCGTTTTATGAACATTTTCAAGTGGTGATTTATAATATGCTTTTTTGATCTAAATACGATTGCAATTTGGCTTATATCATCTGTTTTCCTCCTGAAAATTTTTTTAATGTGTTTTGTTGATTACCACTTTGGCAAAAGTTTCTATCTAAATTTGCTTTCACAAGTGAACTAAATTTGTATCCCTATTTTTCTTTTCTACTTTCTGTGAGCATATCCTCTTTTGAGTACTCAAACCTTTTAACTGATGTTGAGCTAATTTCCTTGCAGCTGTCTTCTTTTATATGCTGAGCATTTAAGGTTAGAAACAGAATGTTCCATGTGCATCCCACACATTGTTCCTTTTTGAATTCCTTTATAAATCAATTATAAAAGTTGTTACCAGTTATGTTCGAATAGGTTGCAATATGTGTGAAAATAGTTGGCTGTGATTGTGGGTTTATTTGCCTCTTGTAACACCCGTTGAGATTCCAATAATGGGCTAGAAGCTGAGGTTGTTTCTGTCACAGGATACCTTTTTCTTATGGTTGCATTATATTTAACCATAAGGTGCTTATTTTTCTTGTAAAGAATCTTATTAGGAGCAAATGAGTACCTACGATGAATTCAAGATTTCAGATTCACTTCCTGGGACACCTTTGAACATTAACGTAAATAGAATTGTCTGGAGAGTGCTTTGCACTGAACTGTGCCAAAATTCATATTCCAAATATCTCATACCTAAAGTGAGAGCTTTAGGAAGTAGGACCTTTGTGAAAATCAATTAAGCCACCAGGTGAAGAGTTAATGATACAAACTAAGAAGACAAAGGAAAGCTTGTTTCTTCTTTCCCTGTTTTGGCCTGTGTTGCATGAGCAAGGAGGAATCACTTCTTGAAACCGAACCAAGCTCGTGAGATGACCTTAGTCTTCTAGCTTCCAGTAATTGAGTAAAATTCTGTTCTTTAATTTACTCAGTCTGTTTGATAAAATAATCTGAGCAAACAGGTATTATAATTTGAGGGTTAAACTATATTTGGATGTATTGTTGTTTTATATTTTCAAGAGAAGGTTTATTTTGCATTTGTTCTCAGCCTTCAAAATTGAAAATATCCAAGAAGTCCAGAGAGTTATAAAGGAATCCAGGAGACAGTATATTGTTTCTCTTTATAATTCAACTCTACTAAGCTTGCAGCACTTTGGGAATCTGTTATGGGTAGGAGTATTGTTCTTATACTTACTAGAGTGGTCCTTGGATATTTATTATTACTCTCTTATGGAAACCTAAGAGGTTTGGAAAATTGATTAAGAATCCACAAGACATTTCAAAGCCTTAGAGAGGGAAATTTGGTTTCAATGCATTTCTAAGTTATTTGATTCACATTTTCATTTAAATTTTCACCTGTCAGTTGTTTCTCCATTATTTATAGCTCCTAAAAGCATTCAAAAGATTGTAACATGTGAGACATCTAGTAGCAAACTGTGGCATTTTGTTTTAAGCTATTTCTTCCTGGATTTTCTCAGCTCCTCAATTCTGAAATCTAATTCCTAAACCAGAGCACCAGAGAGCATTAAGGATGGTTTCACAAGTAGAAGTAATCTTTACAAGATATCTAAATCACATGACTTCATCATACAGTTTTTCTTTGACTCATAGTCCTTCACCCAAAAAGAACAACTTTTGAGACTTAGTGGGATATGTTTTGCCCAGATTTTGTGATCCCCAAAGACCACCAAGGAGTCAAAAGCCACTGTAATCACATGAGAGTCTTTATTGCAAGCTCGAGCCTGGGCTCACAATCCTCACCGATGCAGCGGGTCTGAATAGAGATCCCGAGCACTCCATTCAGCAGGGTTTTTATAGGGTTTGGGGGAACATTCTATGCATCATCACATCATCACACAGCAAGTCATGTCACACCGCAGGAAAGTTATAAAATAAGTCTTAAAAATGATTGGCTTAGGGCTGGGGATATGGCCTAGTGGCAAGAGTGCCTGCCTCGGATACACGAGGCCCTAGGTTCGATTCCCCAGCACCACATATACAGAAAACGGCCAGAAGCGGCGCTGTGGCTCAAGTGGCAGAGTGCTAGCCTTGAGCAGGAAGAAGCCAGGGACAGTGCTCAGGCCCTGAGTCCAAGGCCCAGGACTGGCAAAAAAAAAAAAAAAAAAAAAAAATGATTGGCCTAATCAATGGTGGGGACTGGCCTGGTGATGGTGATTGGCTAGTTTATGGGGTTCAAAATGATTGGTTTAGACAAATGATCTGGGTTGGGTCACAAGGGTGTCACCTGAGTCATCCTTAGCTTGAGGGAGCATCTAGAGCTTCAGGGATTTCCTGTTATCTCTTGATCTGGGATGGGTCATAAGGGCATCACCGAGTCATCCTTAGCTAAAGGGGACACATTAACCATGTTTCAGAAACACAAAACACATTGGCCACACCTCAACACATTTCCTTTTTGCCACAATGGCTAAAGCATTCTAACTGCAACTGACCCCTGGTCAAATGA
The DNA here is from genome assembly GCF_023159225.1 of Perognathus longimembris pacificus. Classification (NCBI taxonomy): domain Eukaryota; kingdom Metazoa; phylum Chordata; class Mammalia; order Rodentia; family Heteromyidae; genus Perognathus; species Perognathus longimembris. The sequence goes on from NC_063176.1 coordinate 40,045,597, forward strand.
CGTCTCTCTGGCTACCTTCATTATTTTAGACTGTATTTTGTTCAGGCTCTTCACATTGACATGTTCTGCAGTTAATTCCAGGAAGCTTTCAGGGCCTGGTCTGGCCCAAGCTACAATACAGAGGTGCAAAGGCTACTCAGGTTCTTCAGATAGTAATAGACTAGGCAGGAGTCATCAACATATAAATTCACCAAACTGAACCTTTGTAAATATTAGTTTATATCTTAGTCGTGGCTTTCACATTTAAACAATAACCCTGACTCAATTGTTAATCTCATATATTTTCATCTCTGTGTGTGATCTTTGGTTCTGTCAAGCTTAGTGAGAGCTAAGAGAGGATTGTGGTACCAATGTTTATTGCTCCTTTGGATAAACCTTGAGGTGAGCTTTTATACTGTTGTGCCAAGTCACGAAATGACCACCAAGAAGGCCACCAAGACTCAGACATTCCGAAATGCAAAAGCAAGGCAAGACTTTATTCAAGTGGGCTGCAACTTGGGCCTTGTCCTACCCACCGACACAGCGGAGGTTAGAAGCCAGCCTCGAGCTGCGATTGCACAGGGCTTATAAAGGCAAAAAACAAAGTTACAGCCATCAGGTGTTCAAGCAAGACAAAAAACAAAGTTACAGCAATCAGGTGTTCAAGCAAGCAAGACCCGGACACGAGTACAAATCTGATTGGCTCAGGGCTCGAGGCACAGGGCTCCAGGCATTCTAGGGGTAGTTAGAGTTAAGCATTCCGAGCAGTTAAGAGTTCTTGACCGGCTGGGCCCTAATAAGCTTGTCCTGGGTCTGCTCACAGGGCCTGCTTATCTCAGGTTCACTGGTAAAGTGGGGTTCGTGTGGTAAAGTGGGGCCTGACTTCGAAGTCTGGCACTTCAATACAACTGAGTTAATCTTGTTCTTTTTCTTATCTCTTTAGAAATAGCCAGCCCTTTGCTTCATTATCACAATAATTAACCAGAACAATTGCTCAAGTAGTCAAAGTTCTGATTTCACAATTTTATGGTCTGTTCTAGTAACTTTCTGGAATGGCACAAGTTTTGCAGTTTCTTAACTAGAAAAAGTGTCCTAGATGTACTTTCCAGTAAAGTGATTATTAAATCCTCATTTTTATCCTCAAGGAGGAAGAGTATATAAAATACAAGGTTACTCTTTTCTACAGCTCCCTAGCTGAAGAAAAAGTTCAACCTGAAGATGACTATATTTACAATTGTAGAGAAAGGGTAAGGTCTAGACAATTGAACCCAGAAAGGAACATCAGAAAGCAGGAAGAAAACCAGGAGTCAGTAAAATCACAAAAGTCAAGGGCACTTAGTGTTTCAAGTAGGAGGGGCTGTACATTTTTTTCTAGTGCTTCTGAGACTATAGGTAAGAGGAGGAGAGACAAAGGAGCATTGTTCTTTATAATAGGAGGTCATTGGTGATATACACATGAAGAACTTCAATGGAGAGCTGGGGGCACAAGTTCAGCAAAGAAAGGAAATTCAGAAAGTTGAAATGGATTTTAGTCAACTATTTGAGTTTGTGTGAAATGTGACAAAAAATAGGGCAGTAGCTGAAGTTAGGTATGAGGTCAAGAAAGGTTTTCTTAAAAATATAGAATGGATATCCAGGACATATATTAAATCACTTGGAAGTATGTCTCAATTTTATACTACTTTGAATTAAATAAAATTGGAAGAAGTAATTTTGTTTAATAAATATTGCAAAATGAGACATAAAATTCTTCTCCTCTACTATAAACTAGGAACTGAGAAGTGAATGAATAATGCCATGAATATATATGTATATATATATATATATATATATATATATATATATATATGAAAAAGCATAAAACAAACATCATGATACAGATAGGATGACTTAAGGACAAAATTGGAACCTTTCCAATAATTTCTTGCATAACAAATGTATTTAAATAACACAGTCAAGAATTGAGATACCCAATTCCAAAGTATTTTCCTTTAATATCAGCTGTCATGCTATATAGAATTTAGTAATCACCATTCTGTGTTAGACTAAAAACAATGCATTCATACAAGTAGATTCTAATAACTACCACCTGTTGATTATAAAAATTCTTATAGAATATTTTTTTCAGGGTTATTTTTTCTTTTTTTTGAAACAGTGATTTCTAGAATTCTGTTATTGGCTTATATTTCTACTCAGCCTTACTTATTGGCTAACTGAAGTTTATTATTATTTTGCTTCATTAGATCTCCAATATTTTCTAAAGTAGTACTGATATTAATTTGTAAAATACATTGTGATATGTAAGAGTTAATGGTTTACCTCAGTACATGTAGTAGGTACTCAATAAACTTGGCTTTTATGATTGTATTCCATACGGTAGAACTGTGTTTAATATATAGTGCACAATAAAATAGGCTGATGAATTCAACAAATGCTTTAAATGCTGTCGTTATTCTGTCTATATGTCAACAATAAAATATCATAGATTGGGTAAAGCAAGGGGATATCTTTAGGTCAGTTTTGCAAGTTCAATACCCAAGATTTAGTGGCCATTGATGAGGTGTCCATTGGCTGTTACGCATGGTTGATCGCATTACAGCAGGAATGTGTGCAATAGAAGAGCAGATTCCAGTGACATCCATGGACCAAGTTCCTTTTTATAGCATTTCACTTTCACAAGAATTGACTACTTACAGTACTAGAACTGCCTTAATTTCCTCTCAGGTTGGTGTCCCTAACTACATGTCAGTATGCCTTGTTTCTTACAGGTTTTAGCATGCTAACATGACCACACAAAAACATAAGCCTCTAAAACATGAAACATTGGAGAAGAGACTAGATGTCAGCCACAGCAGCAGAAATGAATGAATGTAGAACCTCTGACCTGAAGTTACCATTCAATCATCAGGAAGAGGTCAGTCACCAAAGGATAGACAGAATTTACTGAAGGTGGTTGTCAGGGTAGCCACGATCCTGGGAACAGACCAGAAGGTCTTTATAATTTAACTGAACAGGTCATTCTGAACTGAAAACAGACTCATGAGTATTATCATTTTGATTGCTCTGCTTTTTTATACATCATTCAGGATGAAGAATATATGGTTTTTATTGTGACAGAAATATGAAATCTTCATCACAAGCAGAGACAGAATATAAATACTCATCAAAGTTAGGGAGAGAGGGGAGAGAGATTGAAAGCTGAGCTTGGGGAACGTAGTAATGAACAGGTGGTTTGTGTAGGTGTTTTTGGTACTTGATTTAGAATACAGCTCGGCTCCTGGGCTGAAAAAGCATGATATCCCCTAGGAGGGCTTGGATAAAATTTTGCTACCACCAAAATACAAGTGATTATCATTTTGACAGATTCTTTTCCTTTTAAAAGGAAATTACATGTTTTATATTTGACACCTATAATCTAAAAATGGCTTGATCATAAACAGTGAACAGAATTGCTAAATTCAAGTTGAAAATAGTTCATTTTTATCTAAAATACGTAATTGATTTTGGGTATAATACCACCTCCATTTTCTTTGTGATAATGTGTATGAATTTCGGATTCATAACAGTGTACTTTCCTCCAGGAAGTTCAACTTCCAAATCCATGGGGAGTTTTCAATAACAGAAATAATTCTCAGAAACATAATTCTCCAGAGATTCCAAACTGTTGTGGAATATTGGTATTGTCTTTGGATTTGGAGTAGTGACAAGCAATTAAGATTATACTAAAAAAATAAGTTATATCAAAGGAGTGAGTGTGGGGGAAAATAAAGAAAAAATAAGTGAGTGGTGGAAAAGCAAACACCTGAAATAAAAAGCAATGAATCCTGGAAGAGCCCAGATAAAAAGCCTTAAACTATACATACAAGTGGTAGCTAAGAAACTTTAAAAACAAAATTGATTTAATACTTACAGAATATATTGTATACTCACCTAGGAAAATAAATAAATAATATGATATCCTGCCCATTTGGGGCTACGTTTTGAGCAACAAAAAGTAGAAATTTCTATTACCATAACAAACACAGTGAAAATCTTCTGATATATTATTCACCCATCATTTCCAGATAAATCACAAGAACATGGAAAGAAACTATTCCTAAGTAACAACTTTCAGGACTTCTACAGTGGATATGAGTCAACACCTATATGTGGTATTTATTTTACTGCACATGCTAAAAAAATGTGCATTCCCTTTGGTTGTGTGTGATGTGTAAAACTCTGTTAAGAATTATCTCACATTACCTAACATGCCTAGCCCTCTGTGCATATCACTTACTGTTCTTCTGGTGTTTTTCACATAGAGATCATAGACATTTTATTTGTTTATTTTTGTAAAATTTAAAATATGAGTTTTAAGAAAACTACTGGCAACTCCTTTGTAAAACTACTCAAACTTTTAAAAATGAATCAGAAATGATGATGAAACAATACAGATAAAAATTATAGACTTTAAATTTTACATACAAAAAGCAGGCTGTGACATTATGAATATTAAAATAATTATATGGCCATATATTAATATACTTTCTTAGGTTTTAAATTAATCTGATAGTGTGAATTTCTATTTGAATGAAAATGAGTTATTTCACAAAGTGAAATTTGAAAAGCAAAGTCCATCATAAATGAAGTCCAGTACATTATACTAGGTGCATCAAAAAAGAATCAAGATTTTACAAGACAAATTAACACCATTGGATATATACTGAAAAATGTAAAATCAAACAGAAACAGTCTTTTCTTTGATAAACACATTCCTTTCATGACGCAACACTGATTTCTCAAGAACAACAGAAGACCTTCAACTGTAGTTTATTTTTTGTTGTTGTTGTTGTTATTGTTTCACTATTGTTTTGGGGGATGAAGATGTCTCATTGTGATATTTACCTGTACATTCATGGTATCTTTTGTACAAATTTAACCTCTTCACCATGTTGTACTCCCTTTCAAAGTGGATTCAATGGATTTCATTTTGATGGATTCATTTTAGATACATAATGTCCTTCAGTCCTCTTCACCCTTCAGTAGCCCATTTGTTCCCTTCTCTCCCATTAGACTGTCTCCTTTTCTATTTGTGTCCTGGTTGGTTTCATTTCGCACACTTTATGTAGGTTCAGCAGATGTTCATTTGATTTTTACCTCCCATCTCACTGCTCCTTTCTCTTCTTTTGTAAGGAAAAGACCCAGCTCATTCTTCACCTGTCACTTCTTGTGATTCCTTGCCCTGTACTTCTCACTATCTCAAAACTGCAGTGCTCTAATTGTTCCTGCCTATCATGCTGCCCTAATTTTTAACAGCTTATTTTAGTGTCCTGCCTGTTAGCATCCAATCCTTTTGTCCTTCATTGTTTGCACTTGGAAGGGCAGGTGTATGAACAAATTTACTTTGGGATCAGTAATGGAAAGGAAAATGAAATGTTTACAAGGACACGGGAAACACTAGATAATACATATCTTCTAGCTTTGTGTATTTATCAATATTTCTCTAATTTTATTATTTAGATAAAGCTAATCTTGCAGAAGTTGTTATAATGTACAGAAGCTTTAGATGTACTGAGAATAACAAAATTTGAGGTACAAGTGAAAGAAAATGTACTAATTTAATCATATTAAGCAAGAAGACAGATTCAAAAAATTGGTTCTCTGTGTTTTCCACTATTTCCTAGAACTAATAGAATTTAAATGCTATAATAAAGATCATGTTTAGTTCAAATTTAGAAATACAAAATCATTTATTTAGCCATTTAAATTTTAATATTTGTGAGATTACAGAAAATGTCGATATTTTGTGATAGAGAAACGTTTGTTATTTTATGTTTGAATTTACTTGATTGATTTCTTTTTCTGTCCTTGGGATCAATTCCAGGGCTCCACGCATACTTGGCTTTTCTAGTATTATTATCTAGTTGGCATCCTTTAATCTAGTGATTAAAGGCTAGCACCTGAATCTACTTAAGTGTTAGAAATATAAATGTGGAATTTTAATCTAGTGAGACTATGTTTAATAAATGTGGATAAGTTATATTCTTATGGAGGAAATAATTTCTACATGTCATATAACAAATTTCCTCTAAGATAAGGAGATCAAAGCCTCTTCAATCTAGAAAAACAGTCTTAGAAATTAAAGTCTTGGTGGTAATTTATTTTTCACCCATGAGACTCACACGTAAGGAAACAAACAAATCGACAAAGCATTAATTTCAAGGCCAGTGTTTACATTTTGCTTGTTTCCATATTAAATTTGACAAGTGGGTTCACATTATTTGGGTAGCGGTCTACTCAATGAAGTCATCCTTAATAGACATTATGGAATTATCTCAAATTCTATGCTGCCCTACAGCCACCATACACAATCCTAAATAGATCAATATATCTTCATGCCAATGAAATTATGAAGACAGAAATTTTAACCTGATGCCACTTGAATGTACGACAAAATTCTATCACTTGGAGAACAGAGGCAAGGATGTTTATAGTCTGAATCTAGCAAAACTGTTTAATAAAATCCAAGCGATATGAAAATATGCTGTTTACTCATGAATATACATGCAAAGATTATATATATGTATATATGTGTGTATATATAGAGAGAGTATATATGTGTATATATAGAGAGGGGGCATGTAGGAAAGGAGGAAAGGAGAGAGGCAGGGAGAGAGATTGTTTTTGGTACTATGCTTTTCTAGGTCAAGGATTAGATTAATCCAAAGATCTGCTTTTTTCCTGTGTGAAAGAGAATTCTAATGTGGGGGGAAAACATCTGGAAAACAGTAGTCTTTTCTTAAAATACAATTTTCTTTAAAATAAAAACTCTAGACATATTTCCTCATTTACAAATATATCAGGGGCTGGGGATATAGCCTAGTGGCAAGAGTGCCTGCCTGGTATACATGAAGCTCTGGGTTCAATTCCCCAGCACCACATATACAGAAAACGGCCAGAAGTGGCGCTGTAGCTCAAGTGGCAGAGTGCTAGCCTTGAGCAAAAAGAAGCCAGGGACAGTGCTCAGGCCCTGAGTCCAAGGCCCAGGACTGGCCCAAAAAAACAAAAAAACAAATATATCACCTGTGCATAAAAGAGACAGAAGCATGCCTGAGGCCCCAGGACCACGTCAGATATAGTCATGTGAGTGGATGGCATCCCTGCAGCCTCTGAGGTCATGCATGAGAATGCTAAGGGAAATGTAAGATGTGTAGCAAAAGCCTGAATGTCCATCCATTCAACATTCATGTAGAAATCCAAATGCTACAGTGGCAGTATTTGTCATTATGATCTTGAAAAAGTGATTGTGCAATCAGATTTCACTTATATAAGGTAATCAATATTCTTGACTCAGGAAAAGATCAGGTATGTTGGGAATGGCTTTATAAAAGGGTGATGTTCTGTTTAGGTTCTTCTGCTCTTTTCTTTGTCTCAGCATCTGTGTGTACTACCTGCCTGTTTCCTCCTCTCTTCCCGTGTATATGTCTTTCATTGTGGTAATAGGGAGCAGAAATTTCTTTAATACATTTAGCTCTTGGATCTAGGGCTTTCCAGGCTCTAGAACTATGAAAAAAAAATCTTTCCTTTAAAAAAATAAACAAATAGTTTGTGATGTTCTCTAATATCGGCAGAAAGTGGACTTCAAAACAATTAAGTTATTTACACACACACTTCTATCGAGTGAGTAAATGCAGTTCTAATCCTAATCTGTTACATTCTGAAGTTTAGGTTCTTGCCAATTAACTAAATTCTAATAGAGTTCGTGTTAAATAAATAAAATGCATGCAATTTGATTCCCAAGGAATATATGATACTCCTTCAAACAAGTTGAGATTGATCAATAGTGACAGTATTTCAGATACCATTATGCAGAAATGGCTGTAGAGAAATTCCCCTAGAAAAAAGATAAAAGCTCAGGGAAAAGGATAAAAGTACAAGATTAGCCAAGTCTACTCAATAAAACTTGACTTGCTCTTTTATGTTTAAGCAGCTGAAAGCCACAGGGTGGTCTAGGTGTAAAGCTGCTGTGAAACAGAACTAAAAAGTAGGTTTTAGAATGAAAGGAGCATTTGCACATCTACAAGGCTTTAAGAAAGCAGAGATTCCCGTTTCCGAAAATATAAAAACAACAACAACAACAAAACAAAAACCACTTGTTTCTATAGTTTTGCTAGCTCTACAAAACATTGTGCACAGCTGTACTTAAATCCATTACCACAACCTTTCAGAAAATTCTCTTACAGAAATTGCTTAGAGGTACCTAGGCTTGACAGTTGCTGTGCGTTTTGAGAGCTTTATCTGCCGGAAGCTGCCTCAGCATTCCTTTGCTTAATTGGTCTGTTGAGACTGGTCAATTGAGAAAGAAAGAAATTCTACACAGCAGAGAGAATGGCATCTACCTTAGCTCATCATCAGCTAATTTAGCCAATGGGAATCCAACTAGCTCCGGGACCTTTATCCCCCATTCTTACTTGAGTTGCAATGAGAGCAGGGCAGAAAGTATATCAAGCAATGTAAAAATTGAGAAGGAAATGGCAGGTAGAGGAAAACAGTTATAGAAATATACACTTTTTATTACCTTACAACTGACACAGTCACCTCTGAATACATCTAAATTTTAAATTCAAAACAGGATATTTGGTTTTGTCCACAGATTATTGAATTGCGCTCTTTCACATTTAGATATAACTTTGTCTAGCACAAGAATTGGTAGTTTCTTAGTTGATTTTTTGATAATGGAAAATGATGGAAATGAAACAGTTTTCATAGGCATATGTCAGCCACCTCTCTAAAGAGCAGAGAAGGGAAATGCACCCTTATGCCTGAGCAATTACTTAACTGGGAAGGTGGTTAAATGGGGACTAAGGTTTGGAACTTAGAACATGGCAACCCTACCACAGATCTGTCAAATGTCACCTTCTAAGTATGTAACTCAGTCCATTTAACTAATCTGTGCTTTTATTTCTTTAACATAAAAATCAATTTCAATTGAATTATCTTTTATCATTATCCTCAAGGCTTTAAGAAGTAACATTTAAATCTTCCTATTTTAAATTAAGCATAAGATGTGTTTGAAAGCATCCCAGCGGCAAATCCTTAGTATATGAAAAGATGACTGATAGAATTTTAATTTTTCTTGAATGTGATATAAAGCTCTTATCACTTCATATATCAAGGAGTCCAGAAGTCATTACATTGTTCTGCCTTATCTCAAAATGAACACTTTCTTTTAAAAATATAATCAGTAAAATTATAAACTTCCATAAGAATAAATACCAAGAGGGTCTATACAAAATGCATTAATTACTGTGTTCTCCAATTTCTGTTTAGGAATTATAAAAACAAATGAGAAATATCTAAGAGGTCCTCACAAAGAAAAATAGTAGTTTTTATAAAGTGAGTCAAAACCACAGAAATTATGACACAAGTATGCAATTTTTTTTTTTTTTTTTTGGCCAGTCCTGGGCCTTGGACTCAGAGCCTGAGCACTGTCCCTGGCTTCTTCCCGCTCAAGGCTAGCACTCTGCCACTTGAGCCACAGCGCTGCTTCTGGCCGTTTTCTGTATATGTGGTGCTGGGGAATCGAACCTAGGGCCTCGTGTATCCGAGGCAGGCACTCTTGCCACTAGGCTATATCCCCAGCCCACAAGTATGCAATTTTAAAAGAGAGAAATGTCACCTATTTCCAATGTATTGTGAAGAAAATCTAATGTAGTACCACGAAGAAATTATGATATAGGAAAATGGAGGAAATACTCTATTAAGCTGGACATAAACATATAAAACATATAAAAAGAAAATATATGTCTTAGATAAATATCTGAACTATTGCTTCATTGGCATGAATATTTCACAATTCATTCAGTTAATAAATAATAATTACTGGAGTTTTAAAGTTTTATAACTTTTTACCAATTATAAAAAAAAGTTTAAGTGTATTTACCTGATGCAGGATGGCCTTGTGTTATTTACCAAATAACATAACACTATAAAAGAAACTTTTATAAGTATGATTTCATATTTGATTAACAATACTCCAAGTAGTTCCAATTAGGAATTCTTAGTAATGTGATATTTATACTTAGTTATAATTTGATTAACAGATATAAATCCTGTCTAAACACAAATTGAATATTATAGTGCTAACTTGGTAAGGAAAACCTTAATCAACATTTTTTTTTTTTTTTTTGCCAGTCCTGGGCCTTGGACTCAGGGCCTAAGCACTGTCCCTGGCTTCTTCCCGCTCAAGGCTAGCACTCTGCCACTTGAGCCACAGCGCCGCTTCTGGCCGTTTTCTTTATATGTGGTGCTGGGGAATCGAACCTAGGGCCTCGTGTATCCGAGGCAGGCACTCTTGCCACTAGGCTATATCCCCAGCCCCTTAATCAACATTTTTGTCATGTGCCTTATAGAGGAGGGGATCATAGGCCATTTATATTAATTTGTCTTACTGAAATATAGTATAAGCTTCCTGGAATCTTCATTATTAGTTGTAGATAGTTTTGTCACTCAGTAATCACCATCTGCTCTCCTTCTACATTGGTAATGATATTGCAAAAGGATGACTGTAGTCAGTCACCAGCTGCAAGCTTTTATAAAAATTAGTATTTCAGAAGGTCAAAGCTAGAATTTATAATGCCATGCTTTCTAACATTGTTGCTCCCAGGAATTGGAGGCTAGGCAATGGTCAGAAGGCACCTGCTGTATAGTTTAGTCAAGTTGAGGGGAACACAAAGTCCTTATTTCCCATAATGTGAAAATGACATATTTTCCCTCAGCCATCCATTTTTTTTCCTCAAGTGGTTGGAGATATTAGGGAAAGATGCTATAATCTGACAGAAGTAGATTAGAGAATGAAGCCAGGTGAAAGGGAAGGTAGAAGTGAAGACTTGACAGGTCCAGGGGTAGAAATGGGTTCCGGATATCAATTCTCATTAGAAAATGTTCTAGCTGGTCAGCAAACCAAAGCAACTCATATCTAAGAAGTTAGGATCTGGGCCAGGAGCAGTTAATAGTAAAGTAAAAGATGTGCCACTATTTGTAGAATAGCTTAATAACCTGAACGAAATTTTTAGTATGTATTACTGAAATATAGGAGATTGGGGTGGGTGGGGGAGGAGAGAATTCCATGGACTACACTCCCATAAGTGTCTTCTCCAATCTTAATATGTTCCACATCCTGAGATAGACAGGATCTTACAATGAGAGGACTATCACTTTTGTTCAGTATTTCACTCCAGATCACTCAGAAACTTGCGGAGGCAAAAAGCCTTTGAGTGCTCTGGAGTGAAATACTGAACAAAAGTGATAGTCCTCTCCCTCCACAAGTTTCTTACAGTAATCCTGAGAACTAAAATGGAAAAGAAGATACCGTATACCATATAGTCATGTTTGTCAAAATGGTTTATTCCACAACGAAGTCATTTCCCAAGATGACAGCCTGTCAGGATGGCAACTGGGATTTCTAAGAACCAAAAGTTTGGAGCCTTATCTCAGACATATGAATTAGGATATATTGATGAGAGTCTGAATAGTTAACTTGTATTTTTTCAAAACTTTGAGGAAAATAGCCAGTCTCCTGATGGGATCCAGAATTTAGGAATAACTGTGATCTAACACTCAACTCCTATGCTTCATGGGAGAGGAAGTAGGTAAGTTAGATTAGTTATTGGAAGAAGGTGCTTTCATATGTGCAAGTCAAATTCTTTTAAAACACAGGATGCTGCCCTTAACTGTGTTAAGTGTTGAAATATCAGCACTGCTATCTTCTAACAAAGCCAATGTGTGGTGAATCATTAAAAAAAGCAGAAAGCCTATAAAAACATACTCTAGGCATAATTATAATCATGGTTCCACCCTTCACCTTAGCTGATCCCTGAACTTGACTCTCTCTTGTCAGATTCTTAATCCCTCCTGGCTAAAGCCAATTGACCTTTCCATAATGAATTAGACCAACAAAAGTTTAATAAACTGCGATGCACAAGCAGGTCAATCTATAAATTGCATCAGGAAAAATAAAACACCTCTATTACTTGGTACAAATAAACTCTCTATAAGAAAGCCAAGCTAAGGAAAATTAGACTAGAGAAGGAAAATAAAATCATTTAGACCAAGGTTAGTTTTCTGTATATAGAAAGTAAAGAATGTAACAAATCACTGGTAAAGGAATTTTCTGAAAATATTTACATTTAGAATTTTATATTGTTATCATCAATTAATGTTTACCTAAAATATTTAAAACTGAGATATTTCATGTGTTCTACAATTATGCTAATCAACCTATGGACCAAATGAAACAAAATATGCTAGAATAATGTAATACAAAAATGCAAATGAGCACTAGAGTCAAAATGTAGTTAAGGTATTGCATATGAAAATCATACTACTATAAAAAAGAGACAAGAAAAAGAAGAAATAAGCCCACATATCTGGAGTAAATAAGTCTCTAAAATCTGAAACAAGAAAATTGTATGTCCATATGTTAAATAACACTGGCATTATTTCCATTTTCTGGTACATTGGTTAAACAATTCTTCAATGAAATCTAATTTCCTACTCTTTGCTAATCAATACTAAGAACCATCAGAAATAACTAAAATGCTTATTACAGGAATCGCCTCTTTAGGAAAGGTGAGACACAATAACACATCCATTAACCACCTACGTATTACTGAAAAAAAATTGAGAATCTCACCTTCAAAGAGATTCATTTGGGCTCATGACATTAGAGATTCCAGACAATTTGGTGGCCCTGTGGATTCTGGGGTGGTCCGTGGAAAAACCAGGTTATCTCACATCATGTAGCTGGTACATGAACATGAGGGAGAAGAGAATGGAAGTCCTGATGGAAGTTCCATTCAGTGATTACAACCCCAATAAATTAATTTTTTCCCAATAGTTATTAAAGGCTAATACCTCTGTTATATCCCAGTTGTCTCACAGGTTGTAGTCTGAGGGCCTTTACACAGCATTCTATGAAACACTTAACAAAAAATCATAGGATCAGTTGTCCAGCTTGCTCAATAGTAGTTTATTTCAAGATTTTCATTCTGGTTATCTTAGCATCCAAAACAAGTAAATAATAATAGTAATAATAATAATAATGATGATGATGATGATGTAATTGACTCCCACCTCCTTAACACTCACTGTGAAATAATTTAATTAAGCCCTCAAACCCTAACAAATTTATATTCAAATTATTCAATTTTATACATGAGTACTGGTCAAGTACTGGTGGTCTCCTTTTCAACTAACTCTATGTGCTTCAGTGAATTTTTCTGGCGATGTTTCAAGAAGTAATTGACTTCTAATAAAGAAACAAAAAAGAGAAAAAATTTGTTTAACAATTTTATGATTGTTTTCCAGAAGGCTATTAGAGACTAGAGCATAACAGACTATTCATGGATAAATGATGGAATTGGAAACTAATTGTTAAATAGTTTATAGAGAATAAACTAGGTTACTACTGAAAGTACTATGGGATTAAATAAAAGAGTAGTTAGAATTACTTTATATAACTAATTTGAATGAGTAGTTGAAGAAGACTTCCCTGGGAGGTGAAACTTGATGAGAGACGCAGGTCATAGAAGATTACATAAAACAAAAGCAAAAAGATGCTTCAATTTCAGATTTCTAGTTACTACATTAGATCTTACTAAATTGCAGTAAAACTGGAAGAAGGAAAAAAAGGAACTAAAATATATTATCTGTGTAAGCCTTTCAACCTTTCTTGTTATAACTTAAGTGAGAGATGAGTGTTATAAATACATCCACTTTTATAAGAGAAAACAGGCTTAGTAGACCTTAGCAGTTAGTGATTTAATAAAGATAGTAGAACCCAAGTTTTCCCAGAGCAACGTAACTGAAAAAACAACAACCATAAAAACTAAATTCTTAAATTAGATACTATAATTCTGAGAATTTTTTGCCATTATGAAAATTATTTTCCATTGTATGATGATTGCCTCAACACAAACCTCTATGGCTAGCTTTGTAGGTTTTGTTTCATGGCTAAAAAGTCATAGAAATCTCCTTAGTTAGTTATTTTAAAATTTAACCCATAAAGACTATTACGTAACCTAGCTGGAATAAATTATATCCTTACTGTACTAGGAATTTTATTGTGATATTTCCCTTACTATAAGGTCCTTTGCAAAAAGAAAGATGTCAATCATTTGCTCTTAACGGTGACACAAAATATAATTACCAGAGAAACAGAAGAGACTAATTCTGATGAGAAGATATATTTACCATTCCCACTGCCTGGTAGCCCTAGGGTGATTGAAATTTTCTGTCAGAGAAACTAGCAAACATACTCTGGAAAAGTCTTTTCAGTTCACTTTTTTCTTACTCTACAAACTGACTGTTTATAGCAACTTCTGCCTTAGGGGCTGTGTGGAGCAGTTGTGTTCATTGATTACAGAAACTAAAGACATATCAAGACAGAGTGAGGCACAAATAAAGGCTTTCAAAGGCATCTAATGATGAGATTTCTTCAGGGCTCACACAGTATCTTAAGCTTCTAAGCTTCCCATAAAATGTCTTTAAATAATCTCAACTTCAAGTTTTAGAAGGCATAATCATTCTTTGCAAGCTGCAATAAAAATGGGAGTACTTTAAACCCATATTAAATAACAAATACCCTACTAAAAATAGGACACATTTTAGTCTTAAAAATGCATATAAATTAATGTTCCTTGTGCTATTTCTAATACAGAAGGTAACTAAATTAGCTAAAAATGTGAGGATAAAAATTTCTGACCTAGTGAAACTGCACTCACAAACTAAGATATTCAATGTACCTGAGTGTGGTCTGCAAATCAACAACTTTAACACTATTTCTTCTATCCTCTATGTGTCCTATTATTCACAGGTGTTACATGATAATGTGATGTGTACTGCTAGAGTAAACGTTTTTTGTATTTAATTTGGTAACTTTTGTGCAGCTGCTCATACATATTGCCAATGTCTACTTTGTGCTATCAGTTTGTAAAACATTGATGTATTTTCTCTTGGCATCAATTCCAATATAAATAGCTTAAGAATTCTATATTATTTTTTATTGACTCCTATATTGGTCATCCTTAAATCACATCTTTCTTTGTTATTTTATATTTTGAGACAGATGTTCACTCTATAACCTGCCCTTGCCAAAAATGTGAGATCCTGGGCTGGGGATATGGCCTAGTGGCAAGAGCGCTTGCCTTGTATACTTGAAGCCCTGGGTTCAATTCCTCAGTACCACATATATGGAAAACGGCCAGAAGTGGTGCTGTGACTCAAGTGGCAGAGCAAAGAGAAGCCAGGGACAGTGCTCAGGCCCTGAGTCCAAGGCCCAGGACTGGCAAAAAAAAAAAAAAAAATGTGATATCCTTTTCACATCATCCTTCCAACTGTGGAAATTGTAAGGGTGATGCCTTAGAGTGAAAATTATAATCCAAAATTATTGGCATTTCCTAAGCACAATTTTCTTTAATAAATATTTCAAAGTGACAAATCATCTACCACTTGAGCCACATCCTAGTTCCAATTCTTTCTAAACTCAGTTGAAACATTTTGGGTTTGATAGGAAACAAAACATCACTCTTCCTTTGTCTATTGTGGGTTGCTAAATGAAAATATCTAGGACTCAGCAATTTATTTGGTTTTGATAATTTAAGAAATTGTCACTAGTACATGCTCATGTTTTCATGAGTTTTTCCTTCTGCATCCTAACATAGTGGCATGCTCCTCCACATGGCAAAACACCCTACTTCGACTGTGTCTTCCTCTTTCTTCTTAGAATAACAAGGATGTCATTATATGTTTCTTGTGTTTATCTTATCCTATTGCTTCCAAAAGTCCTTATTACTTCTGGAACCATTACCATATGAATTTAGGGATTGAGTTTTGAAGAAGTCATCTTTGTAGGAAGTCATTCAAGCAGGCATTAAATGTCATAGGCAAGGAGTGTACCAGGATCCACCATTAAATGGAAGGAAGACAAATGGTTTAGAATGGCACTGGTCCCATATTCTTATCTTCTAGAGTTTCTCACTGAATTATTTACCATCACAGTTACTTTAATATCAAGAAGGACTAGAAAATAATTACACTTGGACGTGTTTAATTGACCAACTCTCTACACATTCATAAAGTGAGAACAAAGGAGGATATTCTTAGGGGAGGATCACAAAGGCTTAATAGCTATGTACATATGGTCATATGAAAATGATGTTTATGGAAATTAACTGCACAAAATGGAAACAAAAAGATTTTATTGTACTCTTTTCCTTTCTTTTTTTTTCCTTTCCTTTCCTTTTTTCTTTGGTTTATTCCCTTCTGTTGCTGTTTTTTATTTCTGCACCCTTTATTTGAGTGTAAGTTTGTCTGATTGGGGAAGGTGAAGGGGAATCACAGAAATGATGTGACAAAGGGAGTGAGTCAGTTCAGCAGTGAAATACACTCAACACTATGTTGGAAATGAACTATGAAACTTAGGGGAGGAAAGTTTGGTGGAGAAAAAAAATGGGAGAAATGAGGGTTGGAGTGGCACTTTTCAAAATAAAATATACTCATTACCTTTCTTATATAACTGTAACCCCTCTGTACATCATCTTTACAATAAATTTTTTTTTACTAAGAGAATTTCTTGTATGTCAGCATGCTCTGGCCTGCTTCCTGTCATGTAAGACTATCATTAACTTCCTCTTGCTGGTCTCTGTTTGCAAAGTACCTGTTTGTAAAGTTCAATAAAACTTTTTTTTTAATATTCTTTGCTTGGCAACTGAGTCCTATAAACCTAACTGGTATAGAGCTGCAAGTATAAGAAATGCTGAAGTTACCACCAGATATCTAGATTTTCTGGCTCATAACGAAACCATACCAGAATCTAGGCACTGCTTAGTCTTGGCTAGCAGTTCAGTTTCCACCCCTGAAGTAGCTATAACATTCTGGGAATGAGAACCCAGGAATTAGACCTGTGCCTAATCTGTACTCAGTGGTGTATACATCTAGAAGCACTGGGGAACTGAAGCAAACACGATGAGTCATTTTATTTTATTTGGTTCTTCGTGAAATCATTATGACTTCTTATGGAATCCTTTAGGACTCCATATATATGCTCACCATGCTACTTTCTAAACAAAGAAATCAATTCTACCAAACCAAAGCTCTGTCTTCTGGGAGAGAGTTATTTTATATAATATTTTCCAGAGCTCTGTTGGAAAATGAAATTCAGTTGCTTTCTCCTTCAGCATGCACAGACATAGAAAGTTAGTCAGTGTGTAAATGACATTTGGTGCTTTTCTCCTCTATTATTGGTCCAAGGAGAATTTCTGTAGAGCCAAGAGTATGATCTGATGAAGATCTATTCCTCATGTGCTAATTGCATCTTACAATAAAGTGCTCTGCACCCTACTTAGCCTTATTGCTTGATAAACGGAAAATCCCAGGCTAATGTTTAGAAATTCTAAAGCTATGGACCCTTACTCTGTTGTCTGTGTGCTTCATCTACATCAACACCAATCATGTATCAAGAGGGTTTCATTTGGATGGTTATATTCTTAATGGATTTTGGCCTTGTTCCAGAATGCCAGAGAGTTACATTATTATGCTGACACTCAGGCTTTGCATAAACTATGCTTCTGTTTCTATCACTACTGTAATTGCACTCATGGAATTTAGCAAATCATAAGTGATCCTAAGTGACAGGAATGCTTACATCACAGTATGATTCTTCTTTGAGATTTTTCTTGCTCTAGGTGCAACCAAAACCTGACAGCTCTTAACATCATTCGAAACAGGATCTTGAGCAATTCTCTTAGGTGTGAAATATTTCCCATTTATCATGTGAGAAGACCTATAAGGCATGTTTTTCTCTTCTTTGTAGATATGTGCAACTAGGCACTCATCAATATTGTACATTCCATGTCTCAGGGACTATTACTATGGGAATCTTAAACAGATTAGTGATGAATAGGTTATGGGATTTTGGTTATGGGCTAAATCTCCTACCCTCTCGAATGCATGTGTAAAATAAAGCCAATATGCTAGGAAATTCTTTTATAGGCCTAATTAGCATGGTATCATTCATGCTATTATCATTTAAAGAATTTGTGTTACCAGATGGTCCTAATCACTTTGAAAATATTACATACTTAACTAAAAAGCTAATATGGCCTTAAAGCCAAACTATAAATGTATCTTCCCTATATCAATGTAAACTATGTCTTATCATTTTAATGATAAAAATAAAATGTTTGGATTAACCAATTCAATGTCCACATACCACACTCTTGTTTTCATGTATGCGATGATGTTAACTTAGGTATGGTAGAGCAATTTGAAGCTATTTAATTGAATTTGTAAAAGTCTGCTGCCATGCACGATTAATAATTTTAGTGAATAAAGTAACCTAGAGAATTCAGTGGAGCTCTCACAGTGGTGACCATGTCTACATTTCTTGTATTGATAAGACCTACATTATTTAAATAAACCCACCCTCTTTATTATTATGATTGCTGAAGGGGCTGGTTCTGAGGTATTCAGTTGGCAGTCACCAGCATTATAGAGGGATACCAGATACAGTCATGAACTTGGTGATGCTATACACTGTGATAAATCATCAATGTGAATTCATCACTTATGTGTATAGTATATTTATCTCTTATTCATGAATTCCCAATGACCATAAATGTAGTGTCATAAAATTACAGGCAATTGTTTCACTGTGTTCACCTATTACAATTCTAGAAAGAATGTAGCTTGTTCCTCTTGACTCAAGATTTCATAGGCTTCAATCAACATGTTGGTTACCTTCCTTTCCTGTCCAGAGGCAAACTAGAGAACATCTTGTTAGCCAGTTTCTTGATAATCTACAGAATTCTTTTTATGCATTGTAATTTGCTTGCTTCTTGTTGTCCAGTGCTATGCTCAGTAGACAATGGCATTTGAGAAGCTCTTTCACAGTATTGCAATGGAAATTTATTCCTGCAATGGCATCAGGGGAATTTTTCTTCCTTTGATGAAGAAGTCTGGGCATGAGAGCACAGCTTAATCATGAGAGTGACAGCCCATTATTTTTTAGATATTCTTGAGCTAAAGCAAGTCACTGGTTTCCCCTGTATTCGGGGAAGGAGATTCCGTGAGGGTGTAACTCAATATGGTCAGCTTAAGGTATAACAGCCATATTCGAAAGCCAGCTCAATTCCACCTGCCTTGAACAGGATCATGAATATATATGGAGAGAGTCACTTTTGTATTATGTATTATTTAGAAACAAGTGGAACAAAATGACCAAGAGAACTGGACTGCCACAAATCCATTTCTGTCCTAGAATATCAAACATAAGAGATAACCAGGTTAGTAATCATGCTTCCTGTCCTCTATGACAGATTGAATAAAACTGAGAGAAATATGAGAGTCTGACAGATGGAGATCAACTGTCATTGATATTTTTGGTTGTTGTTTTAAAACTGTTTAGAAAAACAAAATCTGTTTTATCTTATTTGATAATGAACTTGTAACATGAATTGAATTAGCCCTTGTCAGACATTGTAGCCACATACTCTCAGCATCTCTGTACTCAAGCAATGACTGTCAGAGAGGTTGGCCAGAGAAGTCCCTTCCTTGGGAAGACAGAAGGAGAGGGAGCATACCCAGTTATCCCTTAATCACCAAGTGAAAGTAGCCACCTCCCCTCTTCATTGTAATAAGAGTAAGGGTTGGGAAGTTAGACGCCAAGAAAACACCAGCTATCTGCATTTCAGAATCACAGGATTAATAATGAATTCTTATTAATCAAACACCATACTTATTGTAACAACTAGAACTAGATCAATATGGACTGGGAGCTATGTCATTATTACTTTTTTTTTAACTGAAATCAAGGTATACAAATTTTCTCTCATGTTTCCTTTAAAGAACTAAAGAAAGATAAAAATGGAGAAAATAAATAAAAATAAATAAATAAATAAATTTTCATGGATCTTATTACATAGATACTGGGCATTGAAAATATGTGCCAATGATAAAAAATAATATGGATCACAGTCAGTCATATATATACATATACATAAACATATATACGTATTTACACACATATATATACATACATACATATGTATGTATATATATATGAATGTCTGTTTATATTATTATTATTTGTTCCAGTGCTGGAGGTTTGAACTTATGGCTGTTTTCTCACAGACAGTTGTCTATCATCTCAGCCATTCTCCTAGTTACTATGGATTTGTCTGACTATGGTTTTCATAACAGATCCTTAGATCTTAGTTTCTAGAGTAGCTAGGGTTAGTTACAACAATGATCTACCAGCATTTGGCATTGCATTTTAATATTTCTGGTGTTTTAGATTGTGTGGTGATGGTGTCCTAGCTACAGATCTCTATCGAAGAGTCATTAATATCTTCTTTCCTTTCACAGCAGCAGTACCTCCCCAAATTAAGGCATGGTAAAAGAGAAAATGTACCACATGTTTCTCTTTTTCCAAAAATGTCAGCTAGTCTGGTAATTTCAATTATACCCTCTGTAATGGGGAATCAAGAATCTTGTAACTAGATTTAAGCATTTCTAATCAACAGTTAAGTAATCTTATTTAGAGATAGTATTAGTTGATAAAAAAGAATAGACTCAGTCACAATATTTTGATTTAAACAAATTTCCTACTATATAAACACTTGTGTATGTTCCAGTGTGCTATGTCTTTTCCAGCACTGTTTTATTTGCACATTTTTTATTACTTAGGTCATCATTTTTTTAAAATTTTATTATCAAACTGATGTACAGAGAGGTTACAGTTTCATACATTAGGCATTGAATACATTTCTTGTACTGTTTGTTACCTTGTCCCTCATACCCCCCTCCCTCCTCCCCCTTTCCCCCCCCAAGGTGTTCAGTTCACTTACACCAAACAGTTTTGCAAGTATTGCTTTTGTAGTTGTTTGTATTTTTTAACCTGTGTCTCTCAATTTTGGTATTCCTTTTCAATTTCCTAGCTCTAATACCAGTATACACGGTTTCCAATATACTCAGATAAGATTACAGAGATAGTATAGGTACAACCACAGGAAGGTGATACAAGAACATCATCAATAATAGAGGCTACAGATACACATGGGACGTTGAAAGTAGTTACAACTGTGATATAACAATTGTTTCCATAACCTGGAGTTCATTTCACTTAGCATCATCTTATGTGTTCATAAGGGTATAGCTATTGGACCTTGTGATGCTCTGCTATGGCTTGCCTAAACCTGTACTAATTATTCCCAATAAGGGAGGCCATAGAGTCCATGTTTCTTTGGGTCTGGCTCACTTCATTTAGTATAATTTTTTCCCCAAATCCTTCCATTTCCTTACAAATGGGACAATGTCATTATTTCTGAGAGAGGCATAAAATTCCATTGTGTATATATACCACATTTTCCTGATCCATTCGTCTACTGAGGGGCATCTGGGTTGGTTCCAGATTCTCGCTATGACAAATTGTGCTGCGATGAACATTGTTATGCTGGTAGCATTACTGTGATTTTGTTTGTGGTCTTTTGGATAGATACCCAAAAGTGGGGCTGCTGGGTCATAGGGGAGTTCTATGTTTAGCCTTCTGAGGAATCTCCATATCGCTTGCCAGAGTGGCTGAACCAGAAAGAACGGTGCTGGAGGAATTACAATACCCAACTTCAAGCTGTATTATAAAGCTATAGTAATAAAAACAGCTTGGTATTGGCACCAGAACAGGCCTGAAGACCAATGGAACAGAATTGAAGACCCGGAAGTAAACCCACAGAACTATGCCTACTTAATCTTTGATAAAGTAGTATGGAAGAAAGATAGCCTCTTTAACAAATGGTGCTGGCAAAACTGGCTCAACACATGCAACAAACTGAAACTAGATCCTTATATATCACCCTGCACCAAAATCAATTCCAAATGGATTAAAGACCTCAAAATCAAAACAGACACCCTGAAAACACTAAAGGAAGGAGTAGGAGAAACACTTGCGCTCCTTGGCGCAGGACGGAACTTCCTTAGCAATGACCCAGAAAGACTATAAATCAAAGAAAGGTTGGACAAATGGGACTGCATCAAACTGCAGAGCTTCTGCATGGCAAAGGACATAGCTCGCAAGATAAACAGAAAGCCCACAGACTGGGAGAAGATCTTTACCGGCCATTCAGTGGACAAAGGCGTCATCTCTAAAATATATGCAGAACTAAAAAAATTACCTTCTTCCAAAACAAAACTGCAAAGAACCAATAGCCCACTCCTCAAGTGGGCTATAGACTTATAAAGAGACTTCTCTGATGAGGAAATGAGAATGGCCAAGAGACATATGAAAAAATGCCCTACATCACTGGTCATAAAAGAAATGCAAATCAAAACAACATTGAGATTCCATCTCACCCCAGTAAGAATGTCATATATCAAGAAAACTAACAATAACAATTGTTGGAGGGCATGTGGCCAAAAGGGAACCCTACTTCATTGTTGGTGGGAATATAAACTGGTTCAGCCACTCTGGCAAGCAGTATGGAGATTCCTCAGAAGGCTAAATACAGAACTCCCCTACTTAGGTCATCATTTCCAAACTCTTGTTGTTGAATTACTTCACAATGTCTAGCTCAGAGCAAACATTGGAAATATGCAATTGGATCTATTCTTGTCTTGTTTCCTCATCTGAAGTTAAAGGAAATACTGCTTTTTTCCTACTATGTCTCATGCTACTATTAAAAGTAAAACACATGACATAAATTACTGGAAAATTAAACCATATAATAATTCATAGTGATGAAAATGATAAAGCAAAGGAGGAGAAAGGCAGTTCACGATTCCAGTGTCAACTAGTCAGCTTTTATTTTCATTTTGTGCACAATGAATTTCTAAAAGCGTCCAACTAATGGTTATTACTTATCAATCCCATATTTTAATTGACTTATCATTTGTTACATAATGATGAACTGATGTAAGAAGTATTAAGATTATTAAATAAAATATGCTTTAGAAGGACAAATGGTTTCATTATGTCAGAATCAGTACATAGATCAATATGAATGCTGAGAATGAAATCATTTATAATACATTTCAGCTTCTTTTTAAAGGAATCTCAGGTGATCATTTGTGGGAGGTAGCAACATCTGAAATTTAATAGGAGTAATTTATGTTAAAAGAAAGGATTTATGATAGGTATATTTTTATTCATGAAATAAGATAAATTGGAATTATCCATCTTTCCTGTCCAGAAGAGTTTGGTTTATTATAATTTATTTTACAGAATATTTTGTAGGAAATAGAGTTGGCTAGCTAATGTTTTATTATTAGTCTCACATCATTTTTATTCCATAAAGATCAGCTGCCAAAAAGTTAATATTATGGAAAGGAGACTCAGACTCTATTAAGAAAGTACTTCTAATTTTGCTACTATTTTAATGATTAAAAACCAATTTTAGGAATGTTTATTCTGGAAACACATTTCAGATTTTTTTTCTCATTAGTGTTATAAGTCAATTCTCCATATCAAATAATAAAGGCGTAAAAATGTTCGTTTTTTTTTTATTTAGACACATTTTAAGTTTATATAGAAACTGTGGTAGCAACGATGAACACAAAACAGAAACAGCAAAGAAAATTTAATTTGTATTTGAAAATTTGACTTTAAAATGATTTGTTCCAGTTGCCCAGAATAATAATGAATTATAAACTAAATCCATGCACCCACCCCCTCCCACACACTGAACATGGGGTCAAACCCAAAATATATTCACGGAACTGTTCTCACGTGTGGTACAATCTTCCTGACAGATAAAGTACTCTGCACAAGGAGCAAAATAAATTAGAAAATATAACTGAACCATGTTGCATGTTAAGTTTTGTGATGAAAACTGGTCTTAATTTTTCATCGGCATTACCTTATTCCAAGGTTCAGTATACTTGAAAATTATTACTATACACATTTGAAACTGGCAACTTGGGGATGACAACCACAGCAGCTATCCTTGAAAAGTTCCAACGTGGCTGTAGATGTAGAATGGAATTGACATATCCTCCATTCACAAGGTGTTAATTATATATTGATTATTATGAACAGTAATTGGAAATGTGAAATTTATCACATTCTTCTGAGGATGAAGTAAAGACAGTGCATGTAGTTTCTACATACCATTGATATTTGTGCAGTAAATGCTGAAATTGTTAACAAAATTATAAATAAGAGATAGTTTCCAGTCAATTGAAACACAATTTTTTATTGTTTTATATACATTCAGAAAAAATCATTATTGATGAATCTGGGAAGCGGAAGTATATTGTTCAGAGAGACAAAATTGAAAGTATTGAAGATTTTAAGAATTAAAAAAAAAAAAAACAGAAAAAAAACCGTCAAACTATACCATTCCAGTATAAGGGAAAAGTAATACAATCAAGAGATATGCAGAAAAAATTGCTAGTAACAGAAAGAACAAATATTACCTTTAGAAGACAATGCAAATACTTTTAAGACTAAAACATCTATGATAGCAGTGCTAAAATTTTCTATGGATTCTTTAAATTAATAATTTAAATTTTCAAGTTACTTTCATATAAAGAATAATGCTGTGAATATTGTTCTTGGTTGTTTTTTTGTTTTTTGTTTTTTGTTTTTTTTTCCCCACTCCTGGGTCTTGAATTCAGGGCCTGAGTACTGTCCCTAGCTTCTTTTTGGTCAATGCTAGCACTCTACCTCTTGAGCCACAGCACCACTTCTGGCCTTTTCTATATATGTGGTGGTGAGGAATCAAACCAAGGGCTTCAGGTATAAGAGGCGAGTTTTTTACCAATTGGCCCTTTTTCCCTGGCCCTTTTTCTTGGTTGACAATAGTAAACTATTTAATCTTTACATGGACCATCTAATAGAGAATCTTCAACTCAAGTACAAAAACTTACAAATTAGTGTTTAATGAGCTAGAAATGAGTGAACCAGAACTCCCATTTTAGTCTGTCATGTATTTTGAGTCTAAATTCTCCATTAACATTTTATTACTTGTATATACAAAACCCATCTTCCATGTATTTACACTCAGCTTAAAATTGTATGCCGAAAACTTTCCATTGTTAATTATTTTCTTTTTAATTAACTGGTATATAGGCTGCTACTAGATCACATTATATTTTCATAGTCTATGTATGTATTCAGAAATCTATTTTAAAATATAGACAGCTATGGTAGTCCACATCGAGTCTCAAAATTTTATGTGGTTTTGGTGCATATATCAAAATTTAATCGAGAATTAATGTGGCCTTTTGGATCTTGATGAGTTTATGTTATCAATCTTACTCTAGTCTTAGGATGTTTCTACTTTTTAACATTAGATAGATTTCAAAACATTGTCATTCTCCTCTCTGTGACCTTCTCCTGATGCACAGTGTTCTGCTTTTCCCTGGCATCCTGGAGAACTTGACAAGCTCAGAGACCTTTGTGGAGAATGCCAGTCATAATTCATTTGGCTAGTGTCATCTTTTAGCATTAGATATGATTAGTTACAAGAGACCACGAAACTTCTTTGACTCTGCAGCCAGCACTTGGTATAGTAACTAAATATCAAAACATGACAACAAAAGATGTGATACATTATTATATACATTTGTCAATAAGAACACACCACTTATGTGTGGTTCATAGAAATTAACTTTAGAAATGCTTTTTATTTTGTTGAGTGATATTTGATTTTGTGCACTCTATTATATATGTACAGCCATATCTTAGCAATACACTAGTTTCAGTATATGCATAAACTACTAACACTGGACAGATAACTGAATGACCAAGGATGAATGGCAACAGTAAAACAAGCTGAGGGACCCAGTGGAAATATTCTGATTTGAAAGAATCCAACAGAGTTGATAGGGTAGCTTTTAAAATTTGTACGTAGCATAGACTCAGTTTGAGTGTCTCTGCTGTACTATGGGGATTTGTGTACATACATCTTGCCTATACATAGGTCTCTTCTTTTTTTCTCGAATACTTATTTATTGTCAAAGTGATGTACAGAGGAGTTACAGTTTGACATGTAAGGCAGTGGGTACATTTCTTGTACAATTTGTTATCTCCTCCCTCATTTCCCCCCTCTGCCCTCCCCATTTCCCTCTGCCCCCATGAGTTGTTCAGTTGGTTTACAGCAAATGGTTTTGTAAGTATTGCTTTTGGAGTCACTTGTCTTTTTATCCTTTGTCTCTTGGTTGTGATATTCCCTTTCCCTTCCCTAGTTTTAATACCAGTATACACAGTTTCCAGGGTACTCAGATGAGAAAGAGGGATAGCACAGTGGCAACAACAGGCAGGGGATACAAAAGGATCATCAACAAAAAAAACTATGGTTTCACATGGCATGTTGAAAATAATTACAACAGTTATATAACAATTGTTTCCATAACATGGAACTCATTTCACTTAACATCATCTTATGTGTTCATAAGGGCATAGCTATTGGGCTTTTGTGATCCTCTGCTGTGACTAGACTAAACCCGTACTAAATATGCTCTGTGAGGGAGACCACAGTCCATGTTTCTTTGGGTCTGGCTCACTTCACTGAATATAATTTTTTCCAAGTCCTTCCATTTCCTTATGAATGGGGAAATGTAATTCTTTCTGATAGAGGCATAAAATTCCATTGTGTATATGTAGCACACTTTCCTTATCCATTCATCTACTGAGGGCCATCTGGGTTGGTTCCACATTTTAGCAATAATAAATTGAGCTGTGGTGAACATTGTTGTACTGGTGGCTTTAGTGTGTTCTTGTTTGTGGTCTTTTGGGTAGATGCCCCAAAAGTGGGGCTGAAGGGTCTTAGAGGAGCTCTATGTTTAGCCTTCTGAGGAATCTCAATACCGCTTTCCAGAGTGGCTGAACAAGTTTACATTCCCACCAGCAATGAAGTAGGGCTCCCTGTTGGCCACATCCCATCCAGCATTTGTTATTGTTACTTTTCCTGATAATGGACATTCTTACTGGGGTGAGGTAGAATCTAGATATTTTGATTTGCATTTCTTTTATGGCCAGTGATTTAGAGTACTTTTTTCATGTGTCTTTTTTTCCAGTCCTCTAGATCCACCACTGAGAAATGCAGAAAAAGTTTTTGAAAATTGAACTTTAAAATTTCTTCCTAAAATGCTGAGTGCAATTAGTGATAATGGTGCATGGTTGTTATTGCCTGATAGTCGACTATGAGGTTGTCTCACTTTATAATTTCTCTGTGGTTCCTGCTTTGGTATGATCTGGAATAAGTTTTCCCGATCTAATTGAGGAGAAGGAAGGAACTCACATGTTGATAATGTTCCTTTGCAGCTGAGTGAATGAGCATTGTGAGGAATGGCAAGGTGGAAAATAGAAGAGATCAGAGCATATTCAGGTGGGGAGGAGAGACTCAGAACAGGCATCAGGAATTATGAGGAATCCTGCATTCCATTAGAACCTACTTTCTGAACACAAAACAAGTGAAGACAAAACAGAATGAATTTCTTCCCCCTCCTCTCTCTCTCTTCTCCTTTCTTTCTTTCTGTCTGTATATAATACATAGTTTTCCCATGTCTTCCATCTTTTCTTCAGAGGATGCACATAATTGAGTTTCTGATATTGCAATTTTGGAATAAAGATTTATGTATGTATAATCCACTGCAATGTTGCTTTGTGACTCTGAAACAGAATTTCAATTATTACCTCATTACTTTCATTCACAAAATGGATTGACTGTTTTTGCCTATAGTTATATCACTGTGTTTAAATGATTTAAGGATCAAATAGTTTGAATAAAGACTAATTAACACTGTGAAAGTACAACTTGCAGTTACTGTTTCATGACTGTTTTTTTTTTTTTTCATTTGAGTTTTCCTGATTGAGACTTTTGTCTTCCTCTACGAATGTAGGGATATTACAAAAATCATAAAAGAGATCTTTTTGAATCTGCTCCCAGAAGCAGCCTATCAAGTGGCAAGTAAGCTAGAGTCTTAAAACTTTAAGGCAATTGATTCTAAACAAACATTGTAGTGGGGGATTATGAAAAGGCGAAAATAGTGGAAGAGGGTCTTAATTCCCTATTCAGTCACTTCATACTGTGGCTTTTGAGGGTAACACCAACCAACATGTGCTTTGGAATCTGAGTCTTCCCTTAAGCACACTTTCAGATTTCTGCCTCTCAGATTCAGCATCCAAATGAGTTCTTTGCTAAGTGGGTTAACTAATTTGTATTTTATGCAATACATTTTAGGTCAGGTCTGAGAAGCTAAATTTGCTTTCCTCATTTAAACGGCCTTCAGGCATGTGCATTTCCTGATAAATTTACACTTCCATAGCCTTATTTAAAGATAAAAACTATTTTTAAAGAACTTGGTTTAAAATAATGGTGCAGTGAAAAGAAAAAGAGAAGAAAGGGAGAAAAAGAAAAGAAAGGGAAAGGGGAGAGAGGGAGGGGAAGTGTAAAGGGGAGGGGAAGAGGTTGAAAGGGAGTACGTGAACCCATGTATTTTACTTAGAATATGAATCATTCCAAATAGATATATCGATGTGAATAAGCTAATAAAATGAGTACAAGAGGTGATGGTAAGATTTTGTATATTCTTAAGTTACCAGTGTTGAATCCTCTAAGAACTCCAGTTGCACACCAAATTTAAAAAGAGGCAGAGAAGATTTTCAGAATAGGGTGATCAGAAACAGGTTAAATTTAAATCCATTGAGACACAAAATAGAATATTTATTACACACCTAGGTGAACTATTGGATTTTTTGGACTATATTAAGGTAAAAGTTGATAAATAAACCTGTTCAAGCCATCTGCATTTCCTAACTTTACCTGATTAACTCTAGGATCCTATTTCTTCTTGCAGACCAGGATAGAGATGTACTATCTTCAAAACCGTATTTCCAAAGAATGATCCATAATTTCTTGAAGAAAACATTGCTGGGCTATAAATTGTTTCAATTTCAATCTAGCAGAGAAATATTTTTAATTAAAATTTTGTAAAATTCAATTTACCACAAAGTGGAATGAGAAGTCATTAGTCAGCATTTTTCTTATGTTTAGTTAACAAAAGTTTAATGTAATTCTTTTTAGTACTAATTGTGTAGTAAATTTTAACAATAATCAACTATATAAGTCAATATTATCTCTGCTTTCCTGTACATGGATGAGAAAAGTATAATTCATTAGTGATGAGTAAATGCTAATAACGTTTAATCATATAATTAGTAAGGAAACATTTTACAGTTTGATCTTGCATAAATTATGTATCCTTATTGTGGCCATGTTCTAAAATAGATTCATCCACCTTACTATTTCCCAAGTCAGTCTCTCTTTCCTCTCTCACTGTCTCTGTTTCCATCTGGGTGTATGTATATACATATATACCGTCTCTGTATATATATACATATATGTACATATATACATATACACATGTATATTATATATATGTATATATAGAGAGAGATTATTTTGCAAGGTAACAGTTTCTCTAATAGATGAAAAAATGTAGATGCATTATATCAAATCTTTCATCATACAGGCAGTTGCCAAATATAGACAATATAATTAAAATGAAGAAGATGGTAACATTAGTAACAGGAAATGTACAGTAGTTATTATTTTCAATGTATCTGAAAAGTAAATTAACATTTTGTTCTTTATCTGGGTAAGTTTATCATCAAAGTAAAACATGATTTTATTTATTTCATTTTATTTTTTCAGTTGTGGGTCTTGAACTCTGGGCCTGGACGCAGTCCCTGGACTCTTTAGCTCAAGGATACTGCTCTACCACAGTGAGTCACTGTGTCACTTCCGGTTTTCAGGTGGTTAATTGGAGATGGGAGACTTTCCCAACAGGCTGGGTATGAACGGAATCCTCAGATCTCAGGTTCCTTGAGTAGTTTAGGATTACAGGAATGAGCCTCCAGCTCCTGGCAATCATTATATTTTAATTTAGAGATTTCAGTTGATTTTAGATCACAGCCACATGTTGTCAAATTGTAAAAATACTACTACCCATTCTGAACCCTAACTTTGTATTTTACCTTAAAGCCCCAGTTCCATATGCTTATATTTAAGAAAACTTATTTGAAACATTTAAATTTGAAATTTGTAAAGAATCAAACCAAATACAGTATTGGTATCTCCCTATTTCATACTGATCTTTTCTAAAAAGATTTTAACTCTGCTTGAAAATTAAGATTGCTTCATCATGAAAAAGGAAGTTGCCATGATATAAGCATTGGAAGTTATCCACAAAGGATTTTTACAGTTGCAATGACTTCTGAGACCATATTTTCAACGACAGTATGGTGTAGCTTTCTCTGTAAAAAATTCTCTCCTCTGCAGCATAGAGCAGTTGCTTAGGGTTATGTCAGTGTATTATCAGAGCATTGCTGCAATGGCTGTAAGCATAAAGTGCACCTTGCTTTGCAATAAATTTCCTATACTCTGTGAGGAAGTCAGTGCTGTCTTTGGACTCAGATGCAAGGCAGGAAGACTGACTATGTCATCTGTGATCATGACAGGCAGTTAAACCAGAGCAAAGCTGCAATTCATGCTCTATGACAATTTCTGAAACAAAGAAAACCAGAAAACGTGCAAAGACAGCATTAAAAATGATATCTGGTATATTGTGCAACCCAGAAATGAGTTGCTGTCCTTCTATTTTCCCCCCCTCATATCATTTCATTTCTCGAATCTCTTTTTTGCTATATTGCTTAAATCATGGATTCTATATTTGGTATCATGCCATGAAACACCGAAGACACATATACACATACATCTTTTAAAACATCAATTGTTTCTTCTAAAATACTTAGTGTACAGTTGAGCACAAACTTATAATCTTCTCTGCTAGAGAAATGAAGAGTCAGAGTTCAGGAAGATAATAGTTCAACGCCAGCTCCCGCAAAAAGTTAATTAGTGCCCCCTACCCCTGCCCCGTCATCCTTGCTGTTAATGACTTAATGACTATAATTGCACCTGTGTGCTGTATAGAGTGATAATTTAGAGAATCACAGTCTAAGACCACTAAACAACAAGCAAAAAAGGAGACCATATCTAGAAATCAAACTGAGGTAAAAAGGGGCTGGAGGTGTGGTTCAAGAGACAGAGTACTTGCCAGGAAATTGCAGGACTCTCAGTTCAATGATCTGAGTTTAAACCTCAGTAATGCCAAGTGGAAAGGGAGAATGTCCTGGAACTTACATTAGTTTACCTTCATTTTAACACTATTTGTCACATTATTTATTTATGTTTTCACAGTTCATTAACTAAAAATAGGCTAACATTTCTCAGCTGAAAAAAATATGGTTAACTTTCATTGTACCGAAAGATGCTAAAGTAAGGAAATATTGGTAGCTTTGATTTAAGGTTTTTCTAATAGTTTCTTTTTTTTTTTTAACAAAGAAGTTTCTTCAAGCTGGTTTTCATTCAGGAAAAAAGTTTTTCCCTTTTTAATGGTGTTGAAATACAATTTATATTTTAAACTTTCATTTTTATGAATATAATGCACGGAATGAAAATCTAAATGGCTTCTTCTTTCCTCTTTGGAGAAAAGGTACAAGGTAAAAATTAGTTACTCGTGTTTTCTATGTTGTATTTGGGGTTAATTACCAATAAAGCACATAATATTTTCATTTGGGGCCTCAGGAAATATTGTAATATTGAAATAAATGCAGAAATGTGCTTCTTTGGAGAATGAAGTAGGGCTACAAGTCTAAGAATTTCTCTGCACTTTTTTATCATCTGACCTTCACAGTCAGTGTGTTATCACATGTTGAACAAGTTCAGAATACTATTCCAGAAAATAAAAATTATTTACTGGTTGTTATGTATCTGTTTTTATCATGAAACATAACATGGGCTATTCTGAGAAAATACATGAATAAATCATTTACTTTTCATATCACCTATGTTTCTCAAGTCAATAGCATTAGGTGATGTTAAAAAATAACATTTATATGCATACTGGAAAATACTTTAGGCTATGATCAACAATTAGCCTAATGGGTACCCATTCATATTGGCAAAAAGGAAATTATAACACATCATCTAAGTAATGAAAAGAATGAGTGTGTGGACTATATGTATGTGTATATTATACATATATATACACATATAGTCTTACAATTAATAGATTTTAAGAGCATTTTGATTGTAATTCATATTTTTATCCTTATAAATTTTGATTGCATGCTATTATCTTTTTTGTGAGAACTATTTTACGTTACTATTTTTTTCTATGTCATTCACTTTCTTTCAACTAGAAGTTACATGGAAATTGAAGGACATACAAAATGTGAAAAAAAAATCAACCATAGTCTGTTTCTTTTAGGTTATTATAACCTGCTCTGAAATTCTGTGTTTCACTGCTAGGACTACGTGGCTTGGAGGTATTGAATGACAGGTGCTTGTATCAAGGTCCTCACGTAGCACCTTGAAATATAGTAATAATTCTCAAGTAGAGTTCATCTTGGAATGTACTTGTTAGTACTAGCAGATTAATAGAGATTGTTAAACAAATACTTAACAGGTAACACCTGGCAGTAAACAGAATGGCAGTCAGTACTTTGAGAAAATTGTATTGACAACTTAGAGTTTATAAAGAGATTCTATAAATCTTTAATCTATAGACTTTATTTAAACAACTTAGAATAAAGAAACCTGTTAGTACCTCTACTTCTGCATACTGATATATCCATAATCAGTCTAGTAAACATGTTTACGTTTAGCAAGCGTCTCAAGATTATAATAGGTAAAATAATAGTTTGCCTGTCATTTCTTTATTTAATCGTTTATTTTTTCCCTCCAAATTTCCCCCATTTTTTCAGTTAATAAGGCTTTATGTTTAAAAAATCAGTTTGAATGTTCTAGCATTTAAAACTTAAACATAATTGATAACCTTTCCAAAATAGCTATCTTACAATCATTTGGTAGTAATTAATCTGAAGATTATTAATGACCATGGATACATATAATCTTAATTAAAATGTTCTTTGGCATAGAGAAATGAGAGTAATAAGAAACAGTATAATTTCAATGAAGTTTAAAAAATGAGTATTTTGGACTTGTTACCAGGATTCTTTCACTATATAAATATGAAGCCAGAGGAAACCTGAAGAGTATATGCAGTTTGTATTTCTTCTGTGTTTATTCACTTATACACATCAATAGTTATATATATATATATATTTGTGGAGTTTCAGACATTTGCATAATGGATCAGAGAGAACAACTGAAATAAATTAAGAAAGTGCCTTAAACTCTAAGTCATTTATCTAATAAAAGATTTATAAAACCAATCTTTTCAGATATAATAAAATTACTGCATTCCTAAAATCTAGTTTGAGAAACTTCTTTATTATTAATTAATTTATTGTCAATGTGATATACCAAGGAGCTACAGTTTTATACATTAGACAGTGTGTACATTTCTTCTTGCCAGGATACTAAGTACATATTTCACTTACTGCCCTATTATTGTATTTTTATCATTTGTGATTGGGATAGCACTTACAGAAATGTGGTTATATTCATGTATTTTTAATCTGAGTTGTCAGTTTTTCCATTAACTTCACTTCTTTCCTCCCCGAGGACTTACCAGCATCTTTAGAAAGTCACCTTGGGGTAGAAGAGAAGAGCTGGAGAATATGGTTAAGAATTCAATGTGCATTCTGCAAAATTGAGAAGACTGACTAAGGTGTGTGTTAGGGAGTCATGCATGAGAATGGTGAAAGGGGTGTCATAAACAGATTCATAAACTGGCTTGTTAAACGACAACTGCTTTGTGCTACTTAAATATAGCAATCAAGAATGTAAAATGAAATAAAACAAGAAAGTGACCTCATCTTCTTTCCACTGTGAACTGAACTCTCATTTTTCTCTCTTTCTGTCTCTAATATAGCACCTCATATTGAAATTTTTCTTCTGTTTTCATATTAAATACTCAGTTATCTAAAGAAAGCATGCATATGAAGTACTATTGGTAGAATTAAAAATATATAAAACTAATACATTAAATATTTTTATATCAGACATTGCTGAATTATCAAAGAAAATGTCCTGTAACAGTTTCTTCTTTTTGAGAGACACAAGGAAGCATTTTTTTTTTTACAGATATCTTATGAAATTTGGCTCAGTGTGTCTGAGATCTCAGAGGAGGTGGCAGTATTAATAGCAAAAAAAAC
The DNA here is from genome assembly GCF_023159225.1 of Perognathus longimembris pacificus. Lineage (NCBI taxonomy): Eukaryota > Metazoa > Chordata > Mammalia > Rodentia > Heteromyidae > Perognathus > Perognathus longimembris. Next base: position 40,079,732 of record NC_063176.1, read on the forward strand.
ATAGAGCAAAGAAGAAAAAGAAAGAAGTGCTGATCTTTACGTGGCTATCAATCTTTGTATTGGAGATAACAATTTGGCAAGATATGTGAACAGGAGATTACTGTGGCCCTTTAATTTAGGCATTCTAATTAAACGATTTACAGCACTACTCATTTAGAAAATGTAGTAGAAATTTTTTTTTCAATTTAACTTTTTGTCAAATTGATGTACAGACGGGTTATAGTTACATATGTAAGGGAGTGAGTACATTTCTTGTGATACTTGTTATACCTTCCCTCACATTTCTCCCATTTTCCCTCTTCCCCAATCCCTCTTCCTCAGTTGTAAAGTCCATTTCCATTCTATTTTTTTTTTTTTTTGGTGAGTATCACATTTACATTGTTTTGCCCTTTGTCCTTTTTCTTACCATTTTGTTGCCTCCCCTTCATCAATTCAGATATATGTATACACATGGAACCAAAAAAAAAAAAAACTTACAGTGAAAATGGGATAAAACAAAGGGAAAAAAGAAATAACCTCACACAATACATTAAACACAAGAACAAAGAAAAACATTTTTTTTTTTTTTTGTCAGTCCTGGGCCTTGGACTCAGAGCTTGAGCACTGTCCCTGGCTTCTTTTTGCTCAAGGCTAGCACTCTGCCACTTGAGCCACAGAGCCACTCCTGGCTGTTTTCTATATATGTGGTGCTGGGGAATTGAACCCAGGGCTTCATGTATGGAAGGCAAGCACTCTTGCCACTAGGCTATATTCCCAGCCACAAGGAAAACATCTTGTTTCTATATCTTGGAGTGTATTTCACTCAGCATCATCTTAAATGGGTATATGTACATAACTATTGAGTTATTGTGATACTGTTCTAGAACTATCCTAGACATATATTAGTTATTACAAAAGAGGGAAATCATGTAGTTTATGTTTCCTTGGAACTGGCTTACTTCACTTAATGTGATTTTGTTCCAAGACTTTCCATTTCCTAAGGCCATGTCATTCTTTGTGAAGAAATGCAAATCCAAACAACACTGAAATTCATTTCACCCCAGTTAGAATGAACATCATCAAGTAACCCAATAGCAATCGATTTTAGTGAGAGTGTAAACTTGCTCAACGACTCTGGCATGCCTCAAAAGACTAAACATAGAGCTCCCCTATGATCCAGCAATCCCATTTCTGGGCATTTACCAAATGACCACAAACAAGGCCATATTAAAGCTACGAGCACAACCATGTTCATTGTAGCATTATTTATCATAGCTAAGATATGGAACTAACCCAGATGACCCTCAGTAGATGAATGGATCAAGAAAATGCAGTATATATACACAATGTTATATAAATATTTAAAACAATTTTATCATTTCTTTAGAAAAATAGAATGAATAAATGACCTATCTCTTCTCATGTCTCCCTCCTGCCTTGATATAAAATGATCTTCAATATAAAAGGGAATCTGACTGTGCTACATTTCACCTTTCAAAAATGTAGGAGCTAAACATCAGTTGAATCAAGTGAATTATAGATAATTTGGGGGGGAAAAACAAACAAACAAACAACAACAACCCTCCTCCTCCTCCCCCCACTAGATATTAGGGCTCTGAATGTGGCCTAGTGGTAGAGTGTTTGCCTAGCATGCATGAAGCCCTAGGTTTGATTCCTCAGCACCACATAAACATAAAAAGCCAGAAGTGGTACTGAGGCACAAGTAGTAGAGAGTTAGCCCTGAGCAAAAAGAAGCTGGTGTCAATGCTTGGGCCCTGACTTCAAGCCCCAGGACTGGGGGAAAACAACAACAACAACAACAAAAACAAACAAACAAACAAAAAACCTAGATATTAGGTCATTGCATCTTTATTTATAATTTGAAAAAAATAAAGTCTATGTAGCATACATCCTGACAATGTATCATAGATATATACAATATGCTAATAGGCCATGGAGGAACTGCACTTAATAAGTGAATGGTACAACCAAAAGGTGAACTGATGAATGCTTACGGCGTAAGTCTTTGTATCCTAGACTCTTCAGAGACTCTTTGGAGCTGGATGAACACTAATCTTTAGCCATACTACCCAAATGTGAAAAAAAAAAGTTAACATGGCTAAAAGTCAGTGTTCTTGTAGTCTTGTGATGGGAGTTACTTTTCTGATTTTCCCTTAATAGATACCAGTGCCTAAGTACATGCTTCAGCTGTAGTTGCCACTTAATATAAGTAACTAAAATATCAGAAAAGGGCCAAAGATAACTTCATCAGCCCACTCTATTGATTTCTTATGATGTAATGAACAATAGAGTAGAAAGCATGATCAATTGTGCTACTTTCTCAGTAGCAGCTCTCCACAGTTTTTCTCACCTCTGCAGCTTTTCTTTTGACACTGTGCTTCTCATCTGGATCAGGACTGTACTTCAGTATTACTACAAACAAGTTAACGAAGGAACCAGATATAATTGCACACATTCCATCCTCCCCACCCCTGTACTTATGCTTGTTTGAGGTATCCTTAAAGGAGGATAGCATACACCAGACAGCAACCCTTCAAAAATATGAAATAAAATTGTCAGATGATAGATACATAGATTAAGAAGGAAAGTAGTTTAAAATGAATACTATAATAATGGGTGTTTATATTGGTGAATTGTAATAAACTCAGATAATAAAATATAACTAATGCTAAAATTCATGTCTTCATGGGAACATTATTTTTGCAAAGTATTAGCAATAAAATATTGCAGAAAATTTTAGGACATGATTGAACTTGGGTTAAACAATTTAATTTTTTATTTAATTTTACATCTCTATATAAAACTACAACTTTTACCTTGTAATATTCAGTGATATACTCAATAAGACATATGACAGTTATTTTCTTATATCATTGACAATAGGTCTAGAATAAACCTTTAAACCAAAATCTCAATGAACATTATATTAATATTTGACTGGTGTCAGTTATCCTTTTAAACTTGAAATGAAATAATTGATTTGAGATTATTCTGCTTTTGAAGGCATTTCATCTCTTTTGTATTTATGTACTGGATCAATTCAATAAGGCAATTATTACCTAAATGAATTGATAAAACACAAACTAAGTGAAATGAACCTCATAAACTTCATTTTCATCAGCTTAAAAATTTCATTCCAAATCTTTTACAAACCTTATCTAGTTTTTCAAACTTCAAAGCTATTATTTTGATGCTATAATAAAACCAGTCTTTTGGGATGTGAAGTACATTAAAAAATCACAAGTTTTTTTTATATATTCAGAAATCTCAGAAGGTATCTCAACACTCTCTCTAAGACTTCATCCACATAGGAGAAAAGAGAATAAAATAGAGATAGAACAATTTGTAGGGTTTTTTTTTTGTTGTTGTTGTTGTTGTTGTTTTTTTGCTAGTCTTGGGCCTTGGACTCAGAGTCTGAGCACTGTCCCTGGCTTCTTTTTGCTCAAGACTAGCACTCTGCCACTTCTGGCCATTTTCTATGTAGGTGGTACTTGGGAATGGCACCCAGGACTTCATGTATAGGAGGCAAGCACTCTTGCCTCTAGGCTATATTCCCAACCAAAGAGAGTGAAATAGAGATAGAACAGTTTGTAGAATTTTTTAATGGAAAGACAAATGGATAGACAGCTGGTAAGACAAAAATGGGAAATTGAAAGGAGTAATGAACAGAATCAGACAGAGTGGTTACCATGTTTGAAAATATCAGGAAAAACAGTGCTAAACTACCAACAAGAATAAGAAAGAGGGGCTGAGGATATGGCCTAGTGGTAAGAGTGCTTGCCTTGTATACATGAAGACCTGGGTTCAATTCCCCAGCACCACATATATAGAAAACGGCCAGAAGGGGCGCCTTGGCTCAAATGACAGAGTGCTAGCCTTGAGCAAAAAGAAGCCAGAGACAGTGCTCAGGTCCTGAGTCCAAGGCCCAGGACTGGCAAAAAAAAAAAAAAAAAGAATAAGCAAGACTCTTCTGTCTCTGAGAATTCTCTGACCTCTATAGCTACAGCCATGCTCAGCCATGCAGAAATGAAGTTAGCTGAGTTCCTAAGCCAGTATGCTTATCCTGCTCAGTGCCACTGTAACACCACCAGTCAAGTAGAATTACAGGGTCCATCTCATTATACCTGTGCTGCGGTTGCCTTCTCCTGGAACTGTATTATGGACATTTCCTGGCCATTGATGTACAAGTTTTCCTATGTCTTTTGTCTGTTGCCTTGAGTAATAGAATATGCTTATTAGGGAGTGTGAATTTTGAAACATGCTTTATTCCATCCACTTAGTAAATGAGTAGGCAAATTACTTAAAGCAGTAAATTCTGTTCTGATATTGAGAAAGAACAAAGAATAAGTCACTAGCCAGGATCCGTAAATTAGGAGGGCAGGTGTATGGAAACAGACATTTGTATTGAAGTATGAGCATATCTATGGTAGGACAAAGTATGCTTACATTTATGAAAACTATGGAAAAATTGTGGATATCTAGATGGTGTGTAGCATGTCACCTTTTCATGATTATATAGTAAAGACCTAAAATATCAAAAACTTTCATGAATTTTTTTGTTTATTTAAGAATGACAGTCCACATTGAATTCAAATATGTGTGTACATATATACATATGTATGCATATATATGTATATACACATGTATATGTATATATGTATACATGTATATGTATACACGCGCGTATACACATATATACATATGTCTATATGTATGCATACATGTATATATGTGTATACGCGCGTGTATACATATATACATATATGCATATATACGTACACATATGTATATATATGTATATACATATATATCTCTGTATATATAGTAGGTCAGATTTGAGAATGAGAGCTCTGTTCTTGGATTTGCCTTACACTGGGAATGTCATCTTTCTGTTACTCCCTGAGATGGTCACCTTATAAGGATTTTAGTTTATTTTTATTTTTTTAAACTTTTTTCTTTATTGTCAAAATGTATTACAGAGGGGTTACAGGTTCATATGTGAGGCAGTGAGCACATTTCTTCTTCAACTTGTTACCTCCTCCCTCATTTCTCCCCCTCCCAACTCCCCCTTTCCCTCTCTCCCCAAGAGTTGTGCAGTTGGTTTACACAAAATGGTTTTGTAAGTATTGCTTTTGGAATGGTTTGTCGTTTTATCCTTTGTCTTTCAAATTTGATATCCCCTTTCCCTTTTCTAGTTGTAATACCCATGTAAACAGTATCCAGGGTCCTCAGATGAGATACAGTGGTAATGGGGGTACAACCACAGAAAGGGAATACAAGAGAAACAAAACTAAACACAACAATCAAACAAACAGACAAGAAAAAAAAAGTTATGGTTTCACATGGCATGTTGAAAATAATTACAACAGTGCTATAACTCTTGTTTCTGTAACATGGAGTTCATTTCACTTGGCATCATCTTATGTGATCATATGGATGTAGCTTTTGGGGTCTTTTGATCTCCTACTATGACTAGCTAATTATGGACTAGCTATTCCCCATGAGGTACACCATAGGGTTTATGTTTCTTTGGGTCTGGGTCACTTCACTTAGTATGATTTTTTCCAAGTGCTTCCATTTGCTTTCAAATAGGGCAGTGTTATTCCTTCTGATGGAGGCATAGAATTCCATTTTGTGTATATACCACATTTTCCTTATCCACTCGTCTACTGAGGGGCATCTGGGTTGGTAAGGATTTTAGTTTATTATTTCAGGGTTTTCAGTCTATGGTTGCCTGCCCCTAGTGTAGACATGTGGAAGCATGGTGGAGAGACAATTTTAACCTGGTGGTAGACAGAAAGCAAAACAGAAAAAGAAATGAGCAGAATCCCAGTGCCCCTCAGAAGCCATGATAAGAATGAATTAACTGACTCAGTAGGCCCTTCCTATTACTTTCTCCCAGATCACTACAAGTTGCTGAACACACCTTTACACATACAACTTGTTTGGACATTTAAATTCCAAAGTATAGCATCTGCAGTCTACAACAAGAAAACAAATGACATGAAAAGAACTGTGAGAAGGAATGATGGAGTAGATTCATCCACCACTGTTAGGATGAAATAAAACATTACAGGCTCAGATAAAATGAGGCTTTATTATTTCACAGAGATGAATAATCAGGAATAATAGGATCTTTGAGCAGAAACTTGGTAGTGATGTGGGAACATCAGCAAGGCTAGTTAGAGTGACTTATGCGCAGGTATTTTTCTGTGGGTCTATAGTATCCTATCATTACATTCTGAAAAGTTCAGGGAGACACTATATGATTGTCCAATTTATTTCAGTGTTGGAAATTGTGTCTGCTGAAAAATAATTGTTTACAGTCCAATGTGCTTTCATATTTTGTTGTATGGCTTGTCTATTTCTATGAGTTACCACCAAAAAGATTCAGGAAGATAGATGTTAGTACAGAAGTAATTTTTTATGTTATCTTGTATGATAAAAAGTATATCCAAGTTTTATCTAGATCATTTTAAAGTAATGTTACATCTTGCCTATGTCTCAGACTATAGCAAGTCAAAAGTCAATAATAAGAATAATAAGTCATATATTTTAAAAATTCCTTTTCATTACTGCATTTAAACTAGGTTAATCTAATATTGCTTAGCAGAGCGAAACTGCTTTAATGATCAAGTGAAAAGGCTTATAATTAGTACTGAAGGCTTTACATTATTAATTCGCTTAGCAAATCACTAACTTCATGGGGAGGGGATATTTTTATTTCAGTCGTTCATCATGTTTACTCCTATAATCACAGATTCTAGATATGCTGCCAGTTTAGTGAAGCTTTACAAATTTACAGATTATACACACAGAAAGGAGAAATGCAACCTAAATATCAACTTGCTACAATAACTAAGAATGACTGATTCTGGTCTCACTTTTTCAAGTGAACTTGAGTGTAAACTGTAAATTAAATTAAATTATTCAAAAATTCTGAGCTTTAAAAAATGTTTATTGTATTGGTGATATACCGTGTGGTTACAATTGGGAAAGTTAGGTAATGACTATCTTTATGTTGGAACGGTGTCACCTCTTTCCTGATTTCTCCCAGTTTTTTTCTCATCCCACAAGTTATGCAGTTCATTCTCAACACAGTATCAAGTGAGTATCATTGCTTCATTTTACCATTTTTGCCACCATTTCTCTGTTCCCCATTACACTCCCCCAAACACATCAACTTATAAACAAGACCAAAGGTACAGGAAACAAAAACAGCAATAAAGGAGAAAAAAATAAAACAATGTGTCTAGAAATCAGCAATTAAACACATTCAAGGTAAAAGACAAAGAATTACACTTGGACATGAAAAATCAAAACGAATTCTAAATATCTGTACAGTGAGACCAAAGGATGTTATTCTTTGAAGATCACAAAGGCTGTATAGCTATCGTCATAAAATCATACTAAATAAAGTTTATAGAAATTATTTAAAAAATTAAAGATAAAAGTGGTAGAATAAATAGCTGCAAAACATAAGAAACTATCATTTTGAGAACAGAAGCCAAGATAGATTCACAGCTTCTGAGGGGAAAAACAAAGATGGGGTTAGAAACCCAACTAAAGCAGGAAAAGCAGAGCTAGAGAAAGAATTTCATTGAAAATGGTTGCCTCTCTTCCAGAAATACGAAATTATGATGTCTTTGCTAGAACAAGAATGAGGAGTGCAAAAGATGTTAATATTCCAGACAAGAATAAACATAAGCTCATTTATGACAATCTTTTTAAAATGTTCTTCCTATAGTTGTAATAGTGTTTCTTTTGAAAATGCTTATTTCTATGCACAGAGCACCTTGATCAGAGTCAATTCTTTTACCAATCATCCATGCTTTCACCCCATCATCTATGCTCTTGAATTCTCAAATTTCCAAGAGCTGGTTTAACATATGTAAATTGAGACTTGTCACACACACACACACACACACACACACACACACACACACACAGTTACAATGAGCATGGATGTCTAGGTATGTTTGTTGGGTTCTGACTTGAGATCTGTTAGACAAATGCCCCATCTAGACTATAAGTTAGCTCTATTTTTAGACTTTTGAACAATTTCCATATGGACTTTCACATTGGCTGCACAAACTTACATTTTGGTCCACAGTGTAATAAAGTTCCATTTTCCTTATCCTTATCAGCATTTGTTGACATTGGGTTCTTGGTGACTAATGTGGCAAAGATGAGAAAATTCTCAGTGCTGATTTCACTTGAATTTCTTTTTTTTTATTAATTAAATTTTGTTGACAAGGTGTTGTGCAAAAGGGGTACAGTTACATAATAAGGCAGTGAGTACATTTCTTGTGATATCTTAAACCCTTGTTTAACTTGAATTTCTTTTGCAGGCAAAGATGATAAAATGATTTCTTCATATGTTTATTGGACATTTGCACTTCTTTTGCTGGAAAGCATGTACTTAGCTCTTTTACCTGTTCTTCATTTGCATATCAATTCTTTTGATGCTTATTTATTTATTTACTTGAGCTCTGCATATTAGACCCTTGCCAAAGGTATACATTCTATTCTGTAGTATCATTTTTGCCTTGATCTTTATTCAGGTATTGCTACAAGTTTTCTGTTATGTGGTATCGATGAACACAGGCTTGTTACTCCAGTTTCCAATACTCTATTTGTTATAGAACATTTTCAATAGAAGAGATAATTCTTTAGGGAATAATAAGTTTATTACTACTGGTAGCTATAGCAGGTGCTTCATGTGTTCATTAGCTTGGTTGCAGTAATGCTTTCAAAATGTACATGGAGGCCAAATCATCAAGTTGTAGAACTTTAATTTTTTTTAATTCTTTTTATATTCCAACAATATTGGGAAAGACAAGAAAATGAACAGTAATTTATACCAAATATATAGTTTTCATGTTATTTTGTTTGTTGATGTACCTTGTATATGCTAAGCAAATGCTCCATCATTGAGCTACATCTCTGGATTTTTAACATTTTAATTTTAATTGCATTTTCAGACAAAATCTTGGCTTACTACCTTGCCCGCACTGACTTTGAACTTGTGTGAACCTCTAATCCTTTATGTTTTCTGGTATCACTGTTAAAATTTTTAAAGAAAGGGCTGGGAATATGGCCTAGTGGCAAGAGTGCTTGACTCGTATACATGAAGCACTGGGTTCGATTCCCCAGCACCACATATACAGAAAGCGGCCAGAAGTGACACTGTGGCTCAAGTGGCAGAGTGCTAGCCTTGAGCAAAAAGAAGCCAGGGACAGTGCTCAGACCCTGAGTCCAAGGCCCAGGACTGGCAAAAAAAAAAAAAAAAAAGAAAGAAAGTATAACATTAAGTTTAATAATGTAGTTTATTTAATCTCACATACCACAAAATAGTGTTTTTCAGAATGTAATCAAAATGATTAAGAAACTGGCTGATTCCACAGAAACATTAACCATATAAAGATTTTGCCTTAGCTATGTTTACATTGTAGGTCATTTCTGGTATGGTATGTAGAAAAGTGTTAAGAAAAAAGTTTAAATGAGACTGTAATATGCTCAGAAGTCAGTAATTAGCAACTTAATTAGCTGATCCATAATTATCTTGAATAATTGGCTATTATTTACTTTTCTTTTTTGTTATGCTTTTTGATTTTTTTCTTTAAATAAGAAAACATGTATTTGTATATGCACACAGGAATGTTTCAAACCCTTTCATTTTCTTTCCCTGTAGTTTCATTTTCCTTGGATTTTCTTAATCACTTCTCAAGTTTAATTTTCTAATAATATATCTCCAAAAGTTTATAACTTTATCTTTCCAAATGTCAATGTTTCACATGAGAATTACAACAGGTTCATGTTAAATATTTTAAGGCAGTCAGATTTTTGAGATAGTTCAAACGCATTATTAGGTTTTCTGTAGTTTTTCAGTAGATATTCTAGTATATGAAAGAGTACTCATTAAATATCACAAAATCTCTCTTACAAGCTCTACTTATTTTCAGTATACCTACTCAAATGTAAGTATGATTGTTACTCAGACAATATTGATTAATGATAAATTTATCTACATAGTTGGTTTATTAATGTATCTGTGGAGTTGATTAAACTTACACCAAATAAAGTTAGTTTGGTTCTACTTATGGCAGCATCCACTTGTAGCTAAAATTCAAAATAAAAAAAAATCTACCTGATAAGTCTATTGATAATGGTCTTCTTACACTTCATTGCACAAGAATTTGCCAAACAGAATGCAGCTACCACACCTAGTGGTACCTACCTAACTGGGGTAGAAAAATTGTAATTTTTGTAATATTGTCCTCAATTCCATAATTATATTGGCTGTAAAAGAGAAAAAGAGGGATGGAAAGGAGATGGAGAGGGAGAAGGAGAGAGAGGGATGGAGGGAGAGAGAAGGGGGTAGAAAGCAAGGGAGAGAGAGAAAGAAAGAGAGAGAGAGATTCCTGAAGAGAGAGATTCCTGAAAATTAAGAGTAGAAATACTGAATGTGTCCCTCTGGAGCCTGGGCTTTGCAATTCTGCAATTTGCATTGAAAATGAGATTTTCAATTGATTCTTATGTGCTTTAATGTTTGAGACATTCTAGTTAAAGAGAATATACAAGGGCATCATTCAGCTATTTTTCCCGAGGTCCAGAGAGGGGGGTTTAATTTAAGTAGGCAGCTGTAATTTGCAAAATACATTTGAGTTAACAAAGACTGATAATTCATTCTGTACTTACAGTATGGCCCATGCATAATCAAAGACTAAAGCCTGGTATGGAGACACCATGGGGGGGGGGGGGGGTAGGGTCTTCTCAAGCCTTAAGGTGAATCAGTTGATCATGATGACATTCTTACAGAATTTTACTTTTACTTCTGCCACATATTGCCTCTTAAAATTAGTTGTAACCAACCAGAAAAGAATCAATATTGAAATGGAAACCATAATTTTTCACTAGTCAAACAGCTTGGCAAAGCAGTGCATTTTCTTTGCAGGAGGTCAGTATGGGAAGTGTGAGAATGGGAAGTGTGAGAAGTTTAAGTGTATCTAATAGAAAATCATCCCAGGGCACTAATTGCCTGTGGAATTCCAAGAAGAACTTTCTCATATTGACCTACATGTCAAGCCAAGTGTCTCATTACTTGATTCGTTTTGTGAATCCTGTAACTGCCTAGCCATATAAGCTTTACTAGTCCCTCACAGAAATGTCTAACCACGTTGATTTATTATTTTAAAATACCCTTCCACTGAATTTTAAAATATTCTTTAATAATAGGAAGAAGTCACAAAATTTAAAAAATCCAAATTCCTATGGAGATTTAATGAGAAAAAGAAATAGTCCATGACCCTTCTATATCATCAGCTCACCAGAAGCAAATATGATGAACAATTAAAGCTTTTTGTCTTTTTACTTTACCTTGTTATTAGAGTAATATGCTTTTTCTTCAATTTATATTCCTGGGATAATAATGATATACTTTAATATACTTTCACAACTCTTATTCCCCTGCCATCATTTTTAACCTTTTCCACATGTGTCATAATTTGTAATTATAAATATTCTTTGTATTAAATCGAAGCTCTAGAGAACATGAGATCTCTGAAATTAAAAAAAAAATTTCAACTATTTTATGTGCTAGCTTGAAAAAGAAAAGACTATGTTTTTGAGTTTCTGCTACTATCAGCATGAGGTATAGATAGCAGATAGAAAATTTCTGTTGGTAACAAGATGGGTAAGAAAGGTACTCACTGCCTGAAACAGTGACTCCTCTATACAGTACTTTCACAATAAGGAAATGAAAAAAAAGAGAGAGAAAATTTTCACTGGAGTCAAGCAAGATACTTTTCTTAAAATAATAAACCTTAAGGGAAGAAAACAGTGTAACCTGCATTTTTCTATCAAGAAAAGAAGCAGGGCTGCAGAAGGTAGAGAGGAGAAAGCTTTATTATAAGAAGCCAGTTTACAAGCAGCAGTAGTTTTCCCTTCTTGATTGATTAGTATTCACATACTCTGGAACATTTAGAAGTAAACAGTCAAAATTTACTACAAATGAGCTCAAAGATTCAATATAGGCATTTTTTATATCACTCTTAACTAGGTTCTCTTATCTTCCTCTTTCCACTCCCTGTCCCTCATGGTTTAAAATTTTACCATATATCAAAATGTTTTTAAGCTCATCTGCATTTTTTTTTTTTTTTTTGGCCAGTCCTGGGCCTTGCACTCAGGGCCTGAGCACTGTCCCTGGCTTCTTTATGCTCAAGGCTAGCACTCTGCCACTTGAGCCACAGCGCCACTTCTGGCCATTTTCTATATATGTGGTGCTGGGGAATTGAACTCAGGGCTTCATGTATAGGAGGCAAGCGCTCTTGCCACTAGGCCATATCCTCAGCCTCATCTGCATTTTTTAAAGTTCTTCACTCCTTTACTTTTTCATTCCAACTCCAGTGGACAGACATAAACCACACTGTAATTTGCTGAGAGAAAGCAGAATATAAGGTAGTATTAAATCATGTCAGAGATCAGCTAGTATGAGGAAAAGAGACAAATAATTTAGAAATTGAATATTTCCTGAACAGCCACAAAATGTAAGTCTGAGAGAGCATCTTAGGAAGGAACACATCACGTTAGCCAAGCTGAGAAAAGAAGGAAAAGGAATAGATCTTGGAGATCCTTGTTCTTGTCAAGGACTGAAATGGATACCTGCTTGCACAGGATTCTCTAAGAATGCACAAAACTGTGATGCTCTTTTTGATGTCACAAAGAAGACACAGCTTGGAAACTTCCAGATGTTTCTAGAAGCAGCTTAGGTGGAAGAACCGCACATATGGATGACCTCACACTGCGGGCCACTATCTATTGCTAGCTGCAGTTCACAACAGGCATAAGCTTGGAGGAGTATAATAGAAGCAAGAAGAGATTCCTTCATTCCCAATATCCCCACAGTGTCACTGATGGAGAAAGTCTGTCAGCAGCAGGTTACAAAATGGATTTTATCAGGCTCAATTCAATTATAACAGATAAAGAAATGAATTAAGGGTGTATCTGACAGTAAATTGCTACCTCTAAGTAGATAGTAATGATGTTAGAATATTCAGAGCCTAGTTGTGGATGATTAAAAATGATAATATTTTTGATCAAATATTATTTGGCAGTTTGTACACATTAATGCATTTGGTTCTCAAAACGACTTAAGTGCTGTTTTTGAAATGCAGAAAATTATCACTGTAATCTTATAAAAAGGGAAAGTCACTGAAACTTAATACTGAGAAGGCAAACAGCTAGGAACTAGCATAATAATATTTCACATTGATTCCAAAATTTGATGTTTGTTTCTGGATACTCTTCATTAAAAAAAAAAAAAGACACATGAAAAGTTTGGTGAGAAACTTCCTTTCCTTCAGTATGACCCTTCCTGGTCTTCAACACTATAGGACTATATAAGGAAATTTTATGATCTTTGACAATATATTTTTGAGAAAAAAGATAATCTACTTCTCACTGTTGATACTTATTTTTGAAAATAGAACTTTTGTGTATAATAACAGGAGAGACCTGTGATTCGCATTCACAACATTGATAAACTCTCTAATCGCAAATTCCAGATTTAGCCACTGCTGATTCGGTTGAAATTTTCCTTATTTCCTATACACATAATAATATTTTCCATCAGCATGAGTCATTTAAAAATGTAATTCCTGAAGCCAATGTTAGGATTTTAGAGAATCCAAACACATCCTTTACTTTCCCTTTGCATTTTGAAACAAACTGAAATGTGGGCTCCCCGCCAGAGGAATCCACACACACACACACACACACACACACACACACACACACACGGACATATATATATATATATATGCATGTATATATTCATATATATTCATTTATGCAGAGAGAGACGCACTGGACTCTAAATGAGAGCATTCAAATGCTAAACTGAGAATACTGTCATTTTTATTAAAGTCAATATGAATTCACTGCTTTTTTTCCCTTGGCGGTAAAAGTTGAGACATTATATATTTCTCCTATCAAGTATAACATCTCTTCCTCAAAAGAAACCTGATGGTCAAACAAAACCCTCTTCTCTACATCGTTTCTCACATTTCCTGTTTCAGGGCCTCTTCCCCCAAATAGGCAGACTTTTCACAAGTGTAGCTATATAATCATCTGTTACATAATCCATAAAATTAAGGTGATGGCCAGATTAGCTGTTACGTGTTTCCAAATAGATTGCAAATTAAATTTCATCTATATTTGCATGCTCTTCAGATGAATTTCATGCAATGAATTGCTATTTCATTGCAACAGATATGTATGCATGTTATATAAAGTGAGGGAGGAAGTACTCTTCATGAATTTGTGATACAAAGTCTAGAGTTGCTGCCAAAGGGAACAATCGTCCACTGTCAGTAGTCATATCTCAACCTGAGTGAAGGAGTTAAGAACTTCCTAATGGGTGGAATCACAGCAACTGTGGCACAGAAGTTCCAAGGTCTTTAATTTCAGATAATCCAGTTTTGTTGAGGCTATTGAAGATTATATTTCATTGCTATGCAATAATAATGTTTTAGGGAGTGCCTTTGTTCTACTGGGGATGGGTTATTCATAGTATAAACTAGCGACAGTTTTATAGCCAAAAGGAAACTAAGCCAAGTGTTTATAGAAAAAAGGCCAAAATTTAAGATGTTCAGAAAGTAGTCTGAGTCTATTAATGCACTATAGTTTTTAAACTAATATATCTAATTCTTTTGTGAAATACTTTAGAAGTTCACAATTTACAGAAATAAAAAGAAATTTTGATCAATAAAATGACTGTGTTGAGTTCTATTCCAATTTTAGACTCTCTGGCTTGATATTTGGTGATTGCATTTTTATTGAAATCCAAGTATTAGAAAATGCCCACTAAGAATTTTCAGATATTGAAGTAAGTATAGTCAATATTTCCAAATTCAGAAATTAAGGTGGGAAAATAAACAACACCGTTTCTTAAGCTAAAGCCAACAGGCAAGAGTCTGCAAATTCAGCTGTTTAAACAAACACAACAAATAAAACAAACAGAAGTTGTACAGGAATGGAAATTTCTCATCTTCATCACATTAAAATACCTTTTTTTTGTGTCGGGGAGTTAAAATTTCTGAAATTTGAAATGGTGGTATTATGGAATGACAATGACTGATCCTAATTTGGTAGAAGAGGTACTGTATATGACTTAGTGAGGAAGCCCTCATGTATATCACTGAAGAGTCTCTAGAACCAATCTTGGGAATTCTGTGTACTAGTCATATGGAACATAAGTTGCACATCTTGGGGCTGGGAATATGCCCTAATGGCAAGAGTGCTTGCCTCATATACATGAAGCCCTGGATTCAATTCCTCAGCACCACATATATAAAAAAATGGCCAGAAGTGGTGCTGTGGCTCAAGTGGCAGAGTGCTAGCCTTGAGCAAAGAGAAGCCAGGGACAGTGCTCAGGCCCTGAGACCATGCCCCAAGACTGGCAACAAAAACAAAAGAAATAAAGTTTAAAAAAAAATAAGACCCACAACTCCAAAAATTCAGCCACTTCTAGTCTAGAGCAGGATGTATCATGATTTCAATTTCATAGATGTAAGTGTGAACACTAAATGGGTTATTGTTTGTGAAATATAAAGTAGCTAGCACATGAACATGATGCAGAATAACTGAAACAAGGTAATAAGGTTGATTTGTCTTTCATAATAAAATGAGAATTACGCCAGAGAGTCTATTACTAAAGTAGTGATTAGCTTGTAGAGTTGAGCTTTTTCCTTAAGAACAAATCATGTTGGAACATGCTTGCTCTGTACTTTTCTGCCATTATATTTACAAATATTTATAGGAAGAAGAAAAAGATGGAAGTGAAATGGAAAAAAAATTGAGTAGTTTATTTTTATTTTTTAAGGAAAGGGCTTGAAAAGTTCCAGAAGACATTTATGTTCAACTACACATCCTCTTCCCAACATTTTGGTGAAACAATATATTGGTCTGCAAGAAAAATAGACAATGTGATCTTTTTCCACTTCTTTATGTGTCCAGCTACCCCATAGGAATCAAAATACTATGTGATTCTAAACAGATTTATGGGTAGACAAAAATGGTCTCTGCCATATAACAGTAGTAGTTTCCATCATAGCATAAAGAGTGTTATACAATTGTATCATACGTATAAATTATCAACTATTTAAATAGATCCATTTTGTTAATTACATTAATCAAATGTGCTAAAAAATGAAAGGCCAACTTCTCTCCATGCACCCAGTCTCTAATTCTGTCCATCTCTGTCTCTGTTTTTATCTCCCCCTCACTCATTCCCTCATTATAGATATTAACTAATATTAGTGGCCTTCTACTTTCAATGATATTAAAGAAATGGCATTTACCTTTTACTGATATGAGTCCATACTCATTTTCGCATTAACAGTGTCTCTGAGGGAGTATTCTATTAAAGGAATAAATAGATGTATACGTGAGAATAGAATTTCTCTCTAGAAGGCAGAATTCCCAGAAGCATTTATTTCTTTTTTAGGAGGAAGAGCTGAAAGTGTATTCAATCAGATGCTTCAAGGAGGCCATCGTGAGCAGATCTATGTCTTCGTAAGGATCCAGGTAGTCATTATTGCAGAAAATTGAGTTTAGAAGAATAGACCATTAAAATAGATACTGATTTCCCCAGGTGTATGTATCCTGATGTCCTCTTTTGTCAAGTGACAATAGTCTGTAGCCTAAAATAATATAATGCACTTCTATCTGAGTGCTATTCTTTTCACAAGAATTTGATAATCACATTTTATTACCCAGAATACTTTGGCCTTTATGTTTCACAATGTGGATTCAAATGACTAGCCCTCACTTGATGATTCTTTATTATCTGCAACCACTTCAGAGGGGGAGAGGAGGGATGTGATTAATGCTTTAGTCAATGAACTGTCACACAGAAGAAGAAAAGCACAGTGATTTTAAAGCAAACTAGTATTTCTGTCTCAATTCTATTCATTATTCACATAAGATATTGGTATTCTGCTGATTTATTGTTTTCTAGAATTATTAAACACTGTGAATAGTAAAGACAAAATGAATCCATGTGATGATTTATTAGTGTATATTTTTAGTACAAAACTTTTCACACTTTTACCACATCTGATAAAATGATATAAAAATACATCCTATAAGATTGCAGTAAAAAAAAAAAAAAGATTTTAGAAAGTTTACTATTTGGGACTAATTTTTGAAAATTAAGATATTTCTTTCAAAAATTAGCATTCAACTCATCTTGTTATAGAAGGGGCATTTCTAAAGTCAATAGACAAAATTAAAGGCTTTTATGTGGAAAGAAAAACATATTGGCAGATATCTGCATCTTGGGGCTGGGGATATGGCCTAGTGGCAAGAGTGCTTGCCTCGTATACATGAAGCCCTGGTTCAATTCCCCAGTACCACATATACAGAAAACGGCCAGAAGTGGCACTGTGGCTCAAGTGGCAGAGTGCTAGACTTGAGCAAAAAGCCAGGGACAGCGCTTGGTCCCTGAGTCCAAGCCCCAGGACTGGTTAAAAAAAAAAAAAAAAGGATATCTTCATCTTGACATAGTTCCACTTAAACTTTCAAGAAGATTTCACAGAAAAAATATGTTAAGGTCTGCAAATAAATGCTAGCACATTTGCACAATAGAGAGTTATACAGCTATATTTAAACTCCTCTCAAAAACAAAAACAAAAACAAAAAACGAACACCTACCACAACATCTGTTAAAGGCTGGAAAGCTTCAAGTGCTGAAATATTGTTACACAAGCAGGGTCAGAGTTAATTAAGTCCAAACCTCATTCTGAAAGATGTTCATGCAAGTTCAAAAATAACAAAAATACACTCAGTTCATTATTATAGAACTAGATGCTTGCACAAATGAATAGAACAGCCAAGGGTATATTTGTCTTTGTGATATGTTTACCAAAGAAACATTTTATTCCAATACTATCACATCCAATGATAGTGATTTTACATTTATTTTGACATTCTGCTTACAGAGTGCCAATATATTTATTCAAATAATTGTATGAGACTCACAAGAACAAAACCTTTAAAAGGTAGGTCACAAATGGCCAAGCAATACCACTTCATGTGGTCTTCATATTCTGTATTAAGTAGGACAATTAACATAGATTTTTCTTCAAGAAGATCTTAATGTGAAGAATCATTCTCTACAGTGTAAAAAATCTATTATCAGATATTGTTGTAGAAATGCGTTTATGTTGTTGCAAGGATTTTTTTTTTTAATTTAGAGAACTTTGTGATGGGGGCTTGAAGTGTGGTGTAGTGGTAGAGTGCTCGCGTGAAGCCCTAGGTTCCATTCCTTAGCACCACATATATAGAAAAAGCCAGAAGTAGTGCTGTGGCTCAAGAGGTAAAGTGCTAGCCTTGAGCAAAAAGAAGCCAGGGACAGTGCTCAGGCCCTGAGTCCCAAGCCTCAGGACAGGCAGAAAAAAAAAGAAGAAAAAAAAAAAGAAAAGAAAAGAAAAGAAAAGAAAAAGAACATTGTGGTAATGATATTGCATAACAAAACCACAACAATCTTCAGTAGGTTTCCAAAACATACTACTTTATTTCTCAAGAGATAATTCTATCTATCTATCTATCTATCTATCTATCTATCTATCTATCTGTCTATCTGTCTGTCTGTCTATCTATCTATCTATCTATCTATCTATCTATCTATCTATCTGTCTGTCTGTCTATATCTCTAGCTGTATCTCCATATCTATTGGTCTCATGCATATTTACTTTAATATAGAAATCAGATCTTGTATAGTTCATATTAGACTAAAATCCATTACACGTGCTTTCTTCTGCACTTCAACAGAGAAAGGACTAGAGATGTTAGCAGGTGACTCCCAAGAAAATAGGTATAAAATATTATGTATGCACACACAAATTAAGTGTCTTCTATTGCTTCACAATGTACTTTTTGTGTATTTTGTTGGACTCCTGTTGTATTCTTTCAGTCCTAAGATCAAATGTCAACCACTAAGAGATTTGTAATATCTCTACCTTCTAGTTTACTCTGTACCTTGTGTTCCCATTCTATATTTTCCCTTGTGATTTAATTTGACTGCTTTTGTTTAAGTGTTCAATTTGAAAGCTAACATTTTATTGAAGGGTAAACTATATACACAGAAATTCATATAGCTTTAGGTTATACTTTAATTTGGAAAATATAAAAATTACATAATCACACTAATCCAGATGAATAATATTTTCTTGTCCTCAGAAATTTATTCATATACTTTTCTGGGTAACCATTAAAGGCACATATTCATCTGATTTTGATTGATAAGGGTTAAATTGCTTGTTTTTAGCTTTATATAATTGGAATTACAGTTAATATGTCCTATTTTACCACTCAGTTCTTTTTCACATGCTTTTCTTTGCAATAATCAACTCTCTGGTTTTCATCAAAATAAATCATTATAAAGACAACATAAAACAAATAATTGAATGTGTGAAGAATATCAGTTTGATCATAAAAATTATTTTCATTTGTAATTTGGTTTCTTTTGTATATAGCTAATTCATGAATAATAAATAAATAATCTCATATTTCCTAAGTTTTTATAAGATAGTTATATGAAGTAGATAAATAAAAAGGAATTCTTTTTCTAGTAAAAAATTATTAATAAGGGTACAGTAAATACATTCTTGAAGGTATGAATGTACTAAAGTATTTTTTTGTTTTCTTTTCAAGTACATGTTAAGGTATCTGCGTATCAATTTTTTTTCTTGCAGAAAAAGCTACTCAACTATGAATTACCTACATATAGTAGATGTTCAGCAATAAACTAATGCAATGAATTAACACACATTTTTTCCCATGAAATTTGCTTACTCAGTACCCTCATCTTTAACTCAATATAACACTTGAAACACATCGTAACATTTTAGCTAAATCCTCTACATCACTCATTTTTATAATGTATATTTTGTTACTTAGATTTTTATGTATATAGTATTTCCCTTTTCCTGTCTTCTGACAGTGTTCTGGAAGCAAGGCTGAGCCTTTAGAGTAAATAAATGTAGTAATGTCTATTTTGGACTTTGGAGTGTAATTACCACAGCTGTGTTTTATTTCTGGGAGAAATTCATGTTTTTTCAGCTTACAAAATTGTATGGAAGATGATGAGATAAGTAGAAAGTAAGTAAAACCTCCAACTCAAGGAGAGGAAACATTTTGTTTCTTCTCCCTAACCATAATGATAATTGAAATTTGTTTTACCCTGGTTGAGTGAAATTTTAATGTGAAAACATTAACAAAGGTATTCAATTATGAACTTCTACATGCATATCACTGTTGTTGGGTAATCAAAGTATTAATTATTTAAATATCTTGCCAAATTACCATCTCTTAACCACAATGTTTATGAATATGCGGATCATTATAGCTATGCATCATCATTCTTAGCATTTTTTCCTTCTTTGGTTTTGGGCAAACCATTACTTGTATTTTACATTAAATTGATCATTAAAAATGGCACAGGGGATTTTTTTTTTTTTTTTTTTTTTTTGCCAGTCCTGGGGCTTGAATTCAGGGCCTGAGCACTGTCCCGGGCTTCTTTTTGCTCAAGGCTAGTATTCTACCACTTGAGCCACAGCACCACTTCTGGCCATTTTATATATATATGTGGTGCTGAGGAATCGAACCAAGGGCTTCATATATACAAGGCGAGCACTTTACCACTAGGCCATATTCCCAGCCCCGACATAGGGAATTTTTATTGAATATTTAAATAAAATACATATATAATTTTCTAGTACCAGAATAAAGAATGAGCTAAAAGATATTTTACATATATATCCCTGTAACCTTTACATCCGTTTACATTTATTTTTTGTATTTCTAATTTCTTAAGGATGATTTACCCTGTCACACTTTTGTTATAATTATTTGTGATAATTTTAAAAAAATAGTCAAAGAAATATTTCTGTCGACAGAAATCTCTGGATACTTGTATTATTTTATAATCAATCAAATGTATTTCTTCTGCCTTTGAACTTGGGCTGACTTTTATTAGTACTTTGGGAAAATTCGTATAGAAGTGAAGTCGTATAATTTCAATACTAGGTCCTAAAGTCAATAGACCTCTTATATATCTTAGTTCCCTTCCTTCTAGGATAACTGTTCTTAGATTAAGGTACCCATAATTGAGTATGTAGTCAAAGCTACCATAATCAAAACCAAATTCCTAGGCTTTAAGCCTCATTTCCACACTTATAATCAATATTAACCTGCCACCATGTGAGCAAATGATCTTGGAAGTGGATTAAATCGTACTCATTTGAGTTACTTTTGCTCACTACAATAGACAAACTTTTTCTTCATGCTGTGCCGAAATTGCAAATTTATGAGCAAAACAATTAATTACTGTTGTTTTTAGCTTCCAAGGGTTGGATAGAGTAGTCTGTTTGCACCAACAGATAACCGGAATAGTTTTAAGTGGCTCTTCCAGAAAGTTATGTGAATAAAGTTAGAGACGTACACTCAAAATATATTTAAAATTTCACCATTCACATATTAAATTTCAACATGATGATATTGCTTATCTCCCATTATGTTAGTGAATAGCTATCAACCATTTGATAGGTGTAAATGTGAGATGTAATTATCTTCTTATCAAGCTCGCAGAATTAAATTCTGTAAGGCAACAGAAAAAAAAAAATCCTAGACTTAAAACTCATAAGCATTTACTTGCCCGTGTTAGGCTTTTCGTCAGAACTGTTCTCCTGTAAAGAAGCTGTGCTCACAAAATCTATAAACATCAAGAACATTTTTATTTAAAGAGATCATCATTATCATATGAATTAGAGAATATACCAGTAGATAAATCCTTTGTTTGCATACAACAAAGTTGTGTGTGTGTGTGTGTGTGTGTGTGTGTATCTCCAAATACTCCTTTTATTTCTCATAAATGTTCAACTGAATTGTCTTATCTAAGAAATACAGGCAAAATACTTCTAGTGGAATTTGAAGAACCCCAACTCAAATGTCCTTCCTTAGAATCTCATAGCAGTTAAGATAAGATTCATTTTAAGACTATTCCATTATCCTATGCCAAACTTACATTTCTTTTTTGTGTTGTTTACTTTTTATTATAAATCTTATTCACCATTGATTCAACTACAGATCTTATGATGAGCAATTTTCTTCTTACAAAAATAACCCTTTCCTCCACAGTGCAATAGACATGTGCAATACACATTTCAATTAAGTTTCTCCTTTATGTTATAACTGGATTTCTTTTTATGTAGTAGAAGAGTTATGAATGTTTGGAACATTATAACTATCCAAAGCACATTAAATAATTTATCAATGCTATTTTATCCTTCATCTTATCAAATTGTATATCTACAAACAGGCATATTTTGCATCTCTTAAAGGCAAAAAAGTTGATGTTTTACTTGCTAGAAGATTGTGTGATTAGTTATTTCAAGTTGAACAGTTTCATAAGAATAAGAAAGAAAAATAAGTAAAAAGTATATTTTATGTCACTTAGCTAGAGATTTCTCCACATGACTAATCTGATAAAAATTCTCCCCATTGTTAAATTACTCCGCATATGCAATGATACTTCCAAGCAAAAAAAAACCAACCAAACAAACAAAAAGACAAAACAAAACAGAATGTACACAGACACACATATGTATTTGTGTTTCTGTGTATATATTTATTATAGACATATGGGACAAAAAACCTTTGTGAATATTTTCTCTGTGTTTTATTATACTATATACTGCATGTGGATATTGTTACAGATGTATTTATATATAGTATGTTTGTATGTTATACATTTTCTATTTATCTATATATAAAATAAACATATGTACATTATTTATAACTTATATTATGCATATTACATATGTTATATACATAAAATCATTTATAGATTATAATTATATAGTATTTTAATATATTATAATTATATAGTATGTACATGTATAATACAAATATATTATGTAGAGAGATGATATTATTGATGTAATAAAATAAATAATATGTAACTCTATACATATTATGTATTATGTTATTTGTGTTATTTTAGACAGATAATATCATCTCTACAAATGTTTTAGAATCATTACAAGAAAAAACACCAACTAATGAAATAAATATGGTGGTAGCTTTGGGCATTTATAAGCTTCAAAGAGGAATATATGACGCCTATATTTGAGGTATACAACATTTTTTGGTAGGACTGGTTGGGATATAATGTAGAAGTACTAGATCATATGCTAACTATACATTATTATTATTTGGGGTATTAGCACTGGGGCCTGAGGTTAAATTCTTGTACTCACTACTGTCTTTTCTTTATATCATGCCAGGATTTTACCACTTGAACCATTCTTGGATTTTTGGATGACTAATTGGTTTTGGAGTCTTGCAGTCATTTCCCTGGCTTGTATCAAATCTGAGACTTCTGGCTAGCTAAAATTACAGACGTTAGCCACTGCTTCAATGTACTGTTTTGTTTTTGTTTTTGTTTTTTCAAATTTTTATTATCAAACTGATGTACAGAGAGGTTACATTTTCATACGTTAGACATTGGATACATTTCTTTTACTGTTTCAATGTACTGTTTAAGTTTTAAAAAAATCATCATCTTTTCCATAATGTTTGTGCCAATGCATATTACCAACAACAGTGTAAAGTTTTTCTTTCTTATTTTTACTGTTATTAATATTTCTGACTATTAATATGAACTGTCACATGTCTTAGGTGCCATAACATTAGTGTTAAACATTAGTTTCCCTGATGGTTAGTTCCATGAAAGACTTTGCGATACTCTTTCTATTTGTATGTCTTCTAATACAAGAGTTCTTTTGAGATTCTTTGTAGAGTTTCTAAATAATGGGTTATTTGTCAGTGATACAATATTGTGCAAAGAATTAGGAATGAAGATGCAAGATTATAGAGATCTCAAAGTCCTAAAATAAACTTATTGGAAGGCAATCAATAAGAAAATTTTGAGCTCTATGTTTAGCCTTCTGAGGAACCTCCATACCACTGTCTAGAGTGGTTGAACAAGTTTACATACCCACCAACAATGTAGTAGGGTTCCCTTTTGGCCACATCCCCTCCAGGATTTGTTGTTAGTTTTCCTGATAATGGACATTCTTACTGGGGTGAGGAGGAATCTCAATGTTGTTTTGATTTGCAGTTCTTTTATCACCAGTGATGTAGAGCACTTCCTCATGTGTCTCTTGGCCATTCTCATATCCTCTTCAGAGAAGTCTCTTTGTAGGCCTTTAGCCCATTTGTTGAGGGGACAGTGGGTTCTTTGAGGATTTGTTTTAGAGGAATTTAATTTTTTGAATTGTGTATGTATTTTAGATATGAGGCCTTTGTCCATTGTATGGCCGGTAAAGATCTTCTCTACCCAAAAGATTACAACAAGATCACACAAAAGCCACCAGCACAACTATGTTCATCGCAGCACAATTTTTCATTACTAAAATATTGAACCAACCCAGATGTCCCTCAGTAAACAAGGGGATCAGGAAAATATGGTACATACACACAATGGCATTTTATGCCTCTAGCAGAAAGAACAACACTGCCCCATTCGTAAGGAAATGGAAGGACTTGGAAAAAATTATACTAAGTAAAGTGAGCCAGACTCAGAGAGATATGGATGCTATGTTTTTCTTCAGAGGGAATAATTAGTACATCTCTAGGATAGACATAGCAGAAGATCACAATAGCTCAGTAGCTATACCTGTATGAACACATAAGAATGCTAAGCGAAATGATCTGCAAGTTATGGAAATAAGTGGTTTACCATTGTTGTAGTTAATGTCAACATGCCATGTGAAATTGTACCTTTTTTTTCCCCCTCTGTATTCCCTTCTTGTGGTTTTACTCCTGTGATGACTGTAATTGACCTTATACCCTTGATACTGTATATATATGTGTTGGAACTAGGGAAGGGAGAGAAAATACCAAAATCAAGAGACAAAGGATAAAAAGACAAATCATTCCAAAAGCAATACTTATAAAACCATTTGGTGTAAACAACTGTACAACTCATGGAGGGAAGCAAAGTGAAAGGGGAGGAGGGAGGTAGTGGGAAGGAGGAGGGGGGACTTGGTGGGGACATGAGGAACCAAGTTTAATAAGAAATATACTCAATTCCTTACATATTAAACTGTTACCTCTCTGTACTTCACTTTGACAATAAAGAAAAAAGGAAAGTTTTATAATTGAGTGATATCAGTAAAATGTATGTGCATATGTGTGCTTTTATGCTTCACCCTCACATAAATGAGTATATGTGTGCATATGTATTTATACATTTATGTAAACACATGTTTATATATGCATAAATATAAGTTTACTGTGTGCAATGTAATTTATAAGATACATATCATGCATAATATACATTCATAATATGTTATACATTAATTATATGTAAGTGCTAAATTATATTTGAATCATCTAGCAGTTACATTTCTAGACACCGATGCAGTACTTCCATCTCTTGATCAAGTTCCTCACAGATTTTCTTGTCCTATGTAAATGTATTATAAGTTCATCTCTTATTTTGTTCTAAATTATGGCAGCAAATCTAACTAGATATAATGGTAATATAATCAGTCAATGATAAAAATGCATTTTTTGTCTTCCAGACAAATGCATCCAGTGTTTATAAAAGCAAGTGTTGGCTACAGCCCACAGAGTTTCAATGTGTGGCATTATTTTAGCCAAGTGTTTTAGGAAATATAGTTCATTTTCTTTTTAAAAGAAAGGAAAATGAATAATTCTCTGGGTGGCTTAAGGTAATCCATCCTGCAATAAAATATACTTATCCAGATGACTGATTTTAAGTAGTTTACAAAATGAATGTAATTTTGTTGCATAAAACCTGAGCAAAAGGTATGTCTACATTTAATAACACAGAAAGTTACACATAAGACTGACAGACACTGCAGAGTTAACTGCTTGCTCCTATTCTTGTCAAATAAGTTTGGAAAACGTGGAATTTTTTGTCTGCTTCCATATACATATACTTTGGAAGCACTGTGAGCTGAAATCCATCTCTCAATAGAATAAAAGTGATACTAAACAAAGTGATTATATTACAAAGGCACAAAGGAATAGAATTCTGTAGAGCATTATCCATGAAAAGCAAAGGAAATATCCCTTTGGTAGATTCCTTGGTTCACATTCTTATAATTTAGAGAAGAATAGGTAACTTATGCTATATTTCTAATCTGTAGAGCTTTACATTTCTTTTCAGATTATTTCATTTTCTTCTTTCAATATTTTATGAATTGACATTTATAAAAAGAAGAGTATTTTGAATGCAAAGTGTAGCTGGAACAGCTGCTTGAGCGCTTGTTGTGGGTTTTCTTTTCTTTACTATGACTGTTAGTATGACTAGGACCCTATACAAAATTGACTCCATTAAGTAAGCAAAAAATGCCTTGTAGAGGTGGTAAATCCAGAACAATCAGTATTGATCGCAAGGTATTTTCTCCTCTTAAGAAAATTTGCACTCTGATTCTCTTCAGAACTCCAACTTTTCAATATTGGTCTTTTATTTTAACTAAAATGTTCTTTTCCATTCATTTAGATGGCTATAGTTTATAGAGTTCCTGGCCTGTCTCTAAGTAAGACCCTTAAGTCATGCCAGAAGCCAGAGTGGTTAATAATTTGTGACTTCCCTTGAATTTTCTAATCAAATATTTCAGACTTTATTTGGGATTGAATTTGGGAATCTTTTACTTTAGCAAATGCTTCTAATGATTTTCTGCCACATTTCTGTTTTCAAGCCATTAGCCTCAAGGAAGATTGAAGCTATTTCTCCCATGCCTGTTCCACATTTGTGGAATACCTCATTTTCCTTCATCCTCGTACTGACTTTAACAATATCAAAATCACTTCCTCTAGAACCTACCACCAGAAGGAAGATTGTGTTTTAATATCATTTTAATTTGGAGGTTATCCAGAACATTTTTAGGTGAAATGTATAATAAAAATTGCTCATTTACTAGCAAGTAGCATAAGAAAATTAGTCCATATCCTAAATGTAAGGATTCTTAAATTTTAATTTCAACTCAGGAACTAGTTCCACATTTAATCTGGTGCAATTCACTTAAATTTTCTCTTGTCCAAAACCGAACTGATTATATAGATTACAAATAATTTAATTTCATAGATTAAAATTTTCAATGTTCTACATGAAGCTATATATCTATTTACAATCATCTTATCAATTATTGACTTGGCTTCTGTCTATCTAGATAACATAATATACATAGATAGACCACTTGAGTAGAAAATATAGATACATTCATAAATATAGATGCAGATTAATGTGAATACATATAAATGATTGGTAGAATTATATACAATGATTTGCATTTATTATACACTTTGCATAGCTTGAATTTGCTCTTCAGTATAATGTCAATTTCCTTCTCTCAATTCACTTAAAGACATTTATTATCATGCAGTACACAAGCTAACACAGATAGTCTAAATTATTTATTGAATGAAGAATTTATTAGCATTTAGAAATATCAACATTTTTCATATTGTTTTGTCTTCACTACTCAAGTAAATGACAGCTTTACAATAAATGACAGATTATACAATATTAAGTATTAAGTAAAATTAGAAATTGTTTAATTCAATCTCAACAGATTTCGATGTAGTTTAACCAAACAGACCCTAGAGACCAGTTATAATATCATTCTCATGATCTGATTCTGATATGAACTTGGGAAAAAATGACACCAGACTGTGTTTGCCAAGCAAGGTTTCCTTTTCCACCTACTGAGTAAAATTATTGATCATTTTCTATAGTTGAATTTGGTTTCAGTGCCTGCTAAGACTTTATGTGATAAAACTTCAATCTAATTTTGAGATATTAAAGAGTTGGAAACTTAATGGGAGCAAAGTATTCAGTCATGAATGACAAACCTCATGATAGAGACTTGGCAATTTTGTAAGGGAAGGGAAGGAAGCCAGGCAGTCTCTGAGACACATGCATGAACCCCCTTTTTGCACTCTGATATTCTGGGCCATTTCAGATTCAGGCAACATCATGATCACTAGCATACTCAAGCCCTTCCAATTCCATAACTATGATCCAAAAAGTGCTTTTATTTTCCTAAAATTACTTACAGTTACTTAAAATTACTTACATGCCACAGTAATTAAGTCTCATAATGATAAGCTAACTAGTCCACTGATTCTTTAAAATATTTTGGAGTTTGATTTCAATTAATTTCAGCCATTAGCTCTTTCAAACATCATCAAATAATTTCATAACCATATAACTTAAAATATCTATGTTATACAAATACACTGTATACACACACACATATGCACATATGTGTGCTGAAGGTATATATGTATATCTAACTAAGGTTCAAACTAATAGAAAGATAATCAGAGTGATTTTAAATATTTTAAAGGAAGTTTATTATGCTAATTATGAAAGTACTGAAGATTAAAATAGAAAACAAGTGTCTCCATTAACTATATTATATTATTTTATTCAATTTTGAGAGAACCTTGCTATTTTGGCCTAAAATAGCCTAGAATTTTGGTCCTCTTGCCTCCACTTCCCAAGCGCTATAATTCCAAGTTTGGCTGACTACTACTGGCTTATAATTTATTTTCATATGTAGTAATTAGTTTACTTATGAAAAATTTTCACTTACAGTAAGGTGAAGATCAAAAGGATGTTATGCTAACTGGATTTTGATGGTTATAAACAAATGTATGTCTGGTATTTCCAGCTCAGTCTAACAGAAAAAAATATTACTGGCAACTCTGCATAGTTTAATTTGCTTATTTAACTTTAAAATCAGGTGTAATTTGAAGCACTTTATCAACATCAATCTATCCACACACTCAAGGCTTCTGATCTCCTGAAGCCTTTTCAGTTCCCATCAGAGCCATCATTTTGATAGTATTTTCATGTCTGCACAGTCTTCACCAAAATAAAACAATCCATCTGTGTGGTTTGTAGTTTGAGAGTTAAGTACGGGATTTTCAAAGATAAATAATTAGTCTCATGATTGTCCCTGGCTTAACTTATGAGTAAAAGGCATCCTTTCTGACAAATAGTAAAAGGTGACATGACTTAAAGATTTGTCTGTGAATAACTTATATGTAATAAAGCAAGGGATAGTCAATACAATTTTGCAATGTCACTTGAGCGTGGAAGTTGCAAGATATATTCTGAATGTTTTCATGCAGAATATGATGCAATTTGCTTCTGAAAACTAGTAAAAAGAGTTTTTGGATTTGTTTTATAAACATAATTCAATTTTAATTAAAATTTTCACACCAAGAGCATCTCTTATTATTGTGTGAACTTTTCAATATTTCAATTAAAATTAGCTTACAGCACAAGTTTTTGCACTTTGGATTTTAAAGTATTCCTGCACATTGTTTCTTAGCTTACTAGTATTTGGGTACTTTAGAATTTATCATTTCAGTGTAAAGAATGTGCACAAAGAGATAGAATTCCCCTTTAGTTATACTGAGGTTTTGACAAGGTAATGTAAAAAAAAAAATCGGTAACTTATGAAACATGTATCTATTCCTTCCTTATTCTTATTTGCTTTGAGTTTTACTCTGTCCTTCCACACTTTAACTAGATGAATTCATGACATTTCTACGATGTATCCAAATAGTTCCTTTTGTCCTATGGCAAATAATATCAGGAAGCTGAAGGTATCTTTGGAAAGATGTCCATTACATTTGGCTATGTGGAAGTGTTTGACACTCTTGCAAAGGTTCTTACAATACAATTCACTGTGCAATTTATTTATTTATATTTATTTTTATTTTATTTTTGCCAATCCTGGGGTTTGGATTCAGGGCCTGAACACTGTCCTCAGCTTCTTTTTGCTCAAGGCTAGCACTCTGCCACTTGAGCAGAAGTGTCACTTGTGGCTTTTTCTGTATATGTGGTACTGAGGAATCGAACCCAGCGTTTCATTTATACAAGCACTCTTGCCACTAGGCCATATTCCCAGTCCTGCAATTTACTTTTAAGCTACATTTCATGTAGTTTATAGGTATGCATTGTATTTTGACAATGTAAAGGAAGTGTCACTAATATATTCTAATATCTGGTTATTCGGCTTTGTCTATGCCCCAAACCCATATATCTTGCAGGTGGTCATATTTTGCATACCTTTACATTTCTATTTATTCTATACTTAATTTATTCAGATTCCGAGTGGTGAGTACTTCAACTCTGACTTTTCCTGGAATCCACATGATTTCCCTTCATTCTGTTCTACAAAACCGAATTGGTGATTTTGAATGTGTTTTTTGTTGTTGTTTTGTTATTGATGAGAATTCTAGGGATTGAACTCAGGTCCTGGTTGCTGTCCTTGAACCTTATTTGCTCAAGGCTAGCAATGTGCCACTTAAGCCACAGGTCAACTTCTAGCTCTCTGGTGGTCAATTGTAGGTAAGAGTTATATGAACTTTCGTGCCTCAAATGGCTTAAAAGTGTGAGCCTCAGATTTCAGCCTCATGAGTAGTAAGAATTACAGGCATGAGCCACTAGCACCCATCTCGAATGTAGTTTGTCTCTCAAATCCCTGACTAACATAAGACAGTCAACCCTAATCAAGGTGTAAAAATAAACCAAAACAATAAAGCAATAATAGTATTTCATCTGAATAAGACTAGGATATTATCAAAAAAGGCTAAAAGAAACAAAAACTGACAAGAATGTAGAGAAAAATGGCAATTAATGTTAGTGGGAATGTAAGCTAGTGCAAACATTAGGGAAAACACTATGAATTTTTGCAAACCAATTAAAAAGCAGAACTGTTGTATGACCCAAAAATCCCACCAGGGAATTGAAATAAATATCGAAGTATTTGTTGAAATAAATACTGAGGTATGAAGAGGCATCTTTCTTTTATGTTCCTTGAAGCATGATATACAATTAGTAATAAATGAAAGGTACCAAGCTGTCCATCAACTACGAAATAAATAAACACCGCATAGTACATCTACACACTGACATGCTAGCTGGCTATAGCAAGGATGAAATTCTGTCATTTGCAAATAACGTGGATAGATCTAGAATTCATTGTGAGCAATGACATAGATAGCAAGACAAAAACAGCTATCATATGTCCGCTAGAATTTGGGGTTGGAAGAGTACCTTCCAAAGGCTGACAGGACAGAGGGAATGGGATAGAGCGAGGTAGATCACAAATTGTTGATGATTGGCTTGTAAATCAGAGAGGAATAAGAAGGTACAGAGTGCTATTAGAACAGGGAATGGAGCCACCCAAGATGCCGAAAGGAAAGAAGGCCAAGGAGAATAAGGTGGCCCCAGCCCCTCCTGTCCTGAAGAAGCAGGAGACCAAGAAGTTGGTAAATCCTCTGTTCAAAAAGAGGCCTAAGAGGCCAAAGGCATTGGACAGGATGTCCACCCGTTTTTTCAAATGGTCCCGATACATCCAGCTGCAAAGACAAAGGTCGATCCCATTCAATCGGCTTAAAGTGCCTCCTGAGATTAACCAGTTTACCCCGGCCTTGGACCGCCAGATAGCTAGCTACACAGCTACTTAAGCTGGCCCACAAGAATAGGCCAGAGACAAAGCAGATAAAGAAGCAGAGACTGTTGGCCCGAGCTGAGAAGAAAGTTGCTGGCAAAGGAGACGTCCCCACCAAGAGACCTCCAGTCCTTCGAGCAGGGGTTAACACTGTTACTACCCTGGGGGAGAACAAGAAGGCTCAGCTTGCGGTGATCGCACATGACGTGGACCCCATGGAGCTGACTGTGTTCCTGCCTGCCCTGTGCCGCAAGATGGGTGTTCCCTATGGCATCATTAAGGGGAAGGCCAGGCTGGGGCGCCTCAGGCACAGGAAGACGTGCATTACCGTTGCCTTCACTCAAGTTAACACGGAAGACAAAGGATCCCTGGCGAAGCTGGTGGAGGCCATCACGACCAACTACAATGACAGATATAATGAGATCCGTCGTCACTGGGGAGGCAATGTCCTGGGTCCAAAATCCGTGGCATGAATCGCAAAGCTGGAAAAGGCAAAGGCTAAGGAGCTGGCCAGCAAGTTGGGTTAAGTGTGCAATGTTGATTCCTCTGTACATAAAGATAATAAAACTTTCTTTCCTCCAGAAAAAAAAAAAAGAAAAGAACTGGGAATGCATTGAGAATTTCAAAATGTGCAGCAAGTATTTTGACAGGAAGTTTTCAGTCGGTAACTAATTCTCAAATGTGACTGCCTATACTCCTCATTTCTCTTTCTGGGAACATTTTTTCCCTCTGAACACTAAATACAACTAAGGAAAATATTTTGTTCAGCTTTCCTCTGAGGCCACAATATCACTTTTTTTTCTTGTATCGCCTTAGCTCCCTATCCCGACTTGCTGAAGTCTTTGGTATTTTCAGTATTGTCCTCAGAACATTAGCTCTAAGTCTTTTAATTCAGGCTTGTTGTCAATTTCTGGACTGAGTCCATTTGTTGTCCAGTTCCTGCTAAGTAAGGGATGTATATGCTGAAGTTTTGTTCCTACCAAAGAGCATAGATTGTATCTCTTTTTTCTTTCTTTCTTTTTGCCAGTCCTGGGCCTTGAACTCAGGGCACTGTCCCTGGCTTCTTTTTGCTCAAAGCTAGCACTCTACCACTTGAGCCACCATGCCACTTCTGGTTTTCTCTGTATATGTGGTGCTGAGGAATAGAACCCAGGGCTTCATGTATGAGAGTTACGCACTCTACCACTAGGGCATATTCCCAGCCCTCTATCTTTATTTTTTTGTATTTTAAAACTTTCACTTAAAAGTCCATACTCTAAAACTTCATAGTCTCTGTAGAAAGGTACAGTTTATATTAAATTGTAACTTTATATTTGTAAGAATTTTGACTGTGGTGGTACATTTCTCCTAAATTCAGGCAGTGGCAAGATCCCAAGTTTGTTTTCCATAAGACTCAGAAATTATCCTCAACAAAACAATTTTCACAAAATCAGCAGAATATCTGAACTAAGCAACCTCTAATTCAAGAAAGATTTCTTTCTTCTTCCCATGGCATACAGAAACTAATCTCAAAAAACTGATCTCTACAACTACTTATAGACTGAGTATGGGGCATATACACAATCCCAAAGGTCATTAACCAGGCACAGCTTGGCATTTTAGCAGTATCAGGGCATATTTCTTAGTACCTGAATCTTAGCTTTCCATTCCCCAGGATAAATATACAGCTCTGTTCTTGCCAATCCTCCAGAGGGATGAAGAAAATAGGAAGTTTTGCAGAAAATATTGAAAAGGCAAAGGAACAAAAGAAGCAAATAGAGAGTTAAAAAATGAATGAAGAGACACTGGAAGTGTGAAATAAGGCTAGCAAGGTACAGTATGTACAGATGAGGACTCAATGACTCCGGAGGGGAAAATACATCTTTATTTTTTGCACTGAGATAGAATACAAATATCTGTTTTATTCATTGGGTGCATTGTCTTCCTCTCCCAATTCTCACACAAAATATTTCAAAGTGACAAATTACTCCTTCGAGTAACATTTCATACAGGTGGATGACTTTAAGATGTAAGCAAGGTTGATGCTAGAAAATATTGTGGGGTAAGAGAAATGCATTTGGGACCACATCTGCTGTCTCTTTCATGAGCTTGCTCTATGCGTGTTTTCATTTCTTTTTGATCTGTAGTCCTAACAGCCATTCTTCTGCCTGTGTGTGCCCAAGTCACTAATACTCTCATGAACACATGCGTGGAAAGTCCATAACATTATACAAAAAATGTGGAAATATGTCGGCCACTTCTGTGGCAATGTGTCTCTCAGACCTGCTGTGAAGTGTGTACTTTATGATGATTCCAGTTGTTGTACCTTCAGATACAACACTAAATTCCCACTGAAGTTCTGCAATCCTCAGGCTTTTCCCATACAATGTCTGAGAAAACAGGGTCACATAAACAGACACATCTACAGGGAAATATAGGAGCTTCCAACAGAAGTCAGTGGCTCAGCTACAACTATGCTAGGATAATGGCACATCCAATTATCTTCTTCCTCAAAATTCCCCACCATGGGTGTCAGACTATCCTTTTGTTTTCTTCCTACCATATATCTTGAAAATCTATTTTTCTCAGTGACTGCCAAGTGTTGGGTTTATATCAATGTAAAGTTTACTAAGAGGCAAATGAAAAATGATGATTAGTATATGAATTTCCTGGTGGAAAAAGCATATACCATCTTGAATGGTGAAGGAAATATTAGTAAAATGGAACACCAATATGTTACTTTAATGGTTCTGGATTATTTTTTATAGGTAATTGGGGTTATGATGGAAAACTTCAGCTTTTCAAGTGCAGTAACAATGGCATTTTAAATATTAGGGGGAATGAAAAATGTAAACAAAATTTGAAATAACTCAAAGAAGAACAATGGGAGACTTACTATGGTTAACAGATAATGACTAGGAGAAATCAGGATTGATTCAGTCAAGAGTAGAAACTACTGACTATCAGACTAGAGACGGTAAGAGACTTCTGGATACATTTTAATGTTCACAGATTTATTATATTAAAATATTAGGACTTTCTTCTGACAAAATTTGTCTATAACATATCAACTAGGACCATATGTAAGGAATACCTAAGGACATTATTTGATTAGTTATCACAGACCTTAAGAAACATTTGGTTCCCTTAGAGGTTGTGTTCTTCATAACCAGACTTATTTATAGCATATGCTAATAGAGGAATGCTTAGCTTAATAAAATAAGCTAAGATAAGGAGCATATGAACAAAAACATGGTAGGGAATGCTCAACTTGTACTGTTTGGGGCCAACAGAGTTATTGCTGAGATAGGATTTTATATGCTTTGTCTGTAGTTTAGAATATATGATTACAAAATCAAGAATCTGAACTCCTGGAGACAACTGGATGGAGTTGAAATGGCGGCATTTGGAGAAAGTTTACCAAAAGTGGTTCTTTGTAGCTTGGTGAAAAAGAACTCTCCAAGCTTCTTAGTCAGATGAGAAAAGTAGGAAAGAAATGATATTAAAATAAGAATATTGTAATGGTATATAGAAAGAGCTTACAGATATTTTATAGGATCACCCACAAAAACACACCCTTCCCAAAGACCATCCAATAAAATCTGTACCTGAACAATACTGACATTATTGTCTTTTATATGTCAGATAAGATGCAGTTGCAGAGTAGGTCTCATTGTTAGCCAAATAAAATTAATAGATTCAAACTGATAGAAACCAAGGATACCTTAACCTCCAGATAAGAAACCATAACTATGGCACTAGCCACACAGACTGAAAAAATGAGAAATTGTCATGAAGACTTGTGGAGATAGTTAATACAGTGTCTTTACTCCCAAATTGTTACTGACCCTTAAACAAGGGTACAAAAGGTGAAACAGAATTCTGGGGCAAATATTCCAATGAAGAATCTTTGCCCTTAGTTTAGAATCTTCATTCAAACCAGGTTTTGTCTGGGTGCCAATTACTGTGGAACTGGTTGGATCCCTTAATGAAAGACACTTGTGAAATGTCCCTCTGAGAAATGAATTAATCTATCTTCTCCAGTAGTCAACTGCTCACAGGGCTATGTTATAGAATTATGTAGGCAGAATCAGCACGCACACTGATCCTGGATTCCACATTTTTTACACTTACCTACTAGCAGCAAAGTCAGTATTTGAATCACTATTCATGGAAAACATGCTGAGTTATTATATTATGGAAGGCTAAGTTGAAGTTTTTGAAATGTGCTTTTCCTTCTAATCAAGATAAGTAAATGTAAGATCTCGCAACAGTAAGAAATAGGTTTATTTATAGCAATGTTTAGTGTCACCATTAAATTATTGATAAATGCATGTGCAATTACATATATAAACTTTAACTTCTGAAAAGCACAGCCTAACTTCTCAAAACAATCATGTAATAAGCATGATTGCAGCTCTTGGGGCAGCTATGTAATTGATCATATGTCAACGCATTGAGTTACTATTTTTTTCCATAAAAATACAAGAGAATGAAATATCTCTTCAATAAAATTACATTTAATTTGAGGATTTTTTGTTAGAATTTAAGCAGATTCAATTACTATAAAAAGTCATAATGATTAAGAAAAGGCTAATGAGATTATAGGGAACTATTAACACTATAAAACATAAAACAGATGTGTCTTTCTGAGCATTAAATAATAAAGAAAAACTGACCACCAATTTTCATTTTGATCACATGCAGTTCATTTTAACCAGTGGATTTTTCAAAATTGTTAAGCAATATAAGGAACTCATTTTACTAAAGTTACCCTTAAGTCTTAGACTTATTATTGTCATCTCAAATCCAAGAGCCTCCAAAATGGACAGTGTTTTTTTTTAAATCTTATTGAACATGCATCCTTTTGCAAAGATTATAATTACATTCCTTTTTCTATTCATCTTTTTGCAAATATTATAACTTAATTCCTTTTTCAAATCATCACAAAAGCTTTCAATGGCTATTATATTCCATTTTTACTCCTGATAAAATTGTAACATGTGGTAAAGTATTTTTTTCAAAATTAACTAGTAATTCAGAATATTAAATGATTAGTTGATTTTTTTCTTTGCTGGTTTGAAGTTACTTGTCTTCTGATAACTAATGTACTACAGGAATGTAACACATTATTGTAATAGCTACAATAAAATAGTAAAAGTAATTCTTGGAATGTTTACAAAAGATATTTCAATTGATAATTGAAAATTACTTTAAAACTTAATTTTTACAGCATAATCTAAATTCTCAGGTGCTACAGCATTCAAATTTGTAAATCTAATATTTTACAAAACTTTCAGATATTAATTTAAAATAGTAGTTTAGCTACCAAATAATATAATACACAGCTTCTTTCCTTGTGCTGTGAAAGGTTTCACAAATAAAAAATTTGAAATTTTGCTACCACTTTGACTATTATCTATTAGGTGATAGAAATTATAGCTTAACTTTTGAGAAATGTTTGATTTCTAAGAAATTTAAGAGATTTCTTACATATGAAGAGGCTATCAATAACAAATATCTGGGTTTTCTGTGATTTAAAATAAATGTATCAATCTTGTTTTTTTGATTGAGCTTCACAAGTTTTAATTTCTTTGTTACCTAAATAAAGTTAAATGCTTCTAATTTTCTGACAGCCTGAATGGCTTTCCTGTGTTGTTAGATACTTCTGTAATTCAACTTAAGTCCAAGCAGTTCTCTCTGACAAGAAAATTGACACTTAGCCTGCTACTGAGCTGCTCCAAGACTGGTGATCATTCTTAAACCAAATGTATGATTATCAATATTGTATGACTTCTTTTTTCCAAAGCGACATTACCTAAATTTTTCTCTGGTTACAGAACTCCTTTTTATTCATAGGTAAAGCATATTAAAATCCATATGATATTTAAAATGTTTAAAATACTTTATTCAATGAAAAGTCCTAAGCAACAAATAATATCTTTTTTTCCTCCTACCTTTCAAATACAATGCAATATACACACACATATTAATATTAGTGTTAGAATTGCATTACTTTTGAATATTTGAGGCACAAAAGGCCTTATTACACAGTATGTACATTTCCTTCCAAAAGTTCATGCAAGCTGTTTTCACATATGTCTTGAATACAACACAATTTATAAAAATTCAGAAACCTCAATGTAATGAATTTTTAAATCTACAAAGAAGCCTACAAGTAATATTTAAATAATTATGTGATACTATACTTAGCATGTACATAAATAAATATATAATTATAACTTTTAGTGTGTATATATTATGTAAACAAATGCATTAAATATGCATATTTATATCTGAGTATAAATATTAATTTTGGATTAGACATCATTGCTTGTTCATAAAGTTTTATGTGGACCTATTGTTTGATTTTAGTTGGTCATGAGGCTTGAACTCTTGGCCTGGGCACTGGCTCTGAGCTCTTCAGCTAAGTCTACCACTCTACCACTTGAGCCATGGAGCCACTTCTGCTTTTCTGGTGGTTAATTGAAGATAAGAATCTCACAGACTATCCTGCCTGGGCTGGCTTTGAACCACTATCTTCAGATCTAAGCCTGTTCAGTAGCTAGGATGAAAGGCGTAAGCCACCAGCACCCATCTATGTGGATCTTTTATACATTGCGTTTTTCTTTCTGCATTCATAAACAAGCTGTGAAGGGGCAGTGGAGTTACTGAGAGACCAAAGAATAGTTTGTGTTTTGTTTGGTCGCCCAGAGGTGGCAAGCACAAGACACAGTATTTTGGCAAGTTAGTAAAGAAAGGCCAGTGGAAAAATTACTATCCTCCTGGAAGTGTCCCGGACCTGGTCACCACACAGACTGGAATTTCATAGGCTGTGTGAGCTTGCGTTATTCTATGTGACAAGCATTCTATGAACCAATTGCCTTCTCTGTATGTGTAGAACAGCAGATTCTTTCTAGGCGACATCACTTTTTGCTATGTTGCCAGGATCCTTCAGAAAACAGCTGTCTGAAAATTTCAGTACTGGGACATTGTTCCTCTCCCTTGGCTGAAGTCATGGTTCGAAAAGAAATGTTTCAGGAGGACTGGAAATGTGGTGGCTCAGTGGTAGAGTGCTTGCCTAGCATACACAAAGCCCTGGGTTCAATTCCCTAGCACCACATAAACAGAAAAAACTGAAAGTGGCACTGTGGCTCAAGAGGTAGAGTGCTAACCTTGAGCAAAAGGAAGCCAGGGACAGTGCTCAGGTCGAGTCCCAAGTCCCAGGACTGGAAAAAAATTAAAAAGTGTGCCTCAGGGCCATGATGTTAAGTGATGTCCTTGCTTCAAGGACCACTCACAAACTTTTCAGTGGAGACCACATCTCCTTTTGAAAATTAGCTTATATTACATATATGGGAGGGAATCCATTGTTACTTTTCCACACACTTTTATAATGTGTTCCTATTGATGCTATCCCCTTTATCATTCTCCTTGTTTCCTTTCTACTCAAAACAATTGAATAGATTTCACTGTTTGATGTTCACAGTCACAGATAATCTGTTTCACAGTATTCCTCCTCCTCCATCCTCCTTGCTAGCACAACCCTCTCTTACAAATACCTTCATCAGCAGGGTCTAGGTCTTTTTCTACTTCCCTTCACCCCCTCTATTGATCGACAGCTTCCCTTGAGTTTCTCTTAATGACTTTTGCAATAAATTTTTATTATCTTTAGGTAGTTTTACAAAGGAGTCATCACTCAACAAATCAGATTTTATGAGTACAATTCATCTTTATTCATGCCACCTCCTTCTTCATTGTCATCACCTTCCCAGCTCCATTCCCTTCCTCTGTTTTCTTCCTTTCACAGGATGTGCACTTTAGATTATGACTGCATTCTCCCCACGTTCTCTCTTCATTCATTTATCCCAGACCTTTCAAATACCAAAGTTCTGGGAATATGGAGAGTATTATGGGGGAGGGGGGGGAGGGGAAGCTCCGTATCAATTACATGCACAGAGCTCAAGAGGACATCAGGGAAATTAGAATCACTAAAAGTCTGGTGCCCATCAAAATTATCCACATTTTCAGCTTGTTATTAGGAGAAAATGCAAAGGGAACCACATTTCATGATGGTGGTTTGGCAGCCTTGATGCAGCTTTCTTGTGGAAATGCAGAGCTGCTGTTGCAGAATGTCGTTTGTGGCTGTGTTTTTCCTTTAAAAAAATCATTTGTTATACTTACATATTTCTCCTAAGACCCATATTACACCAGCTGAGGAAAACAAAACCACAGCTCTGGATTTGAAGTCTTGGAAAAGGAAAGGAATGTTGGAGCAGTTTCCTTATATACTTAGAATGCATCACAAAATTATTTACCTTGGACATTGATTCTTGAGGCACTTCAGAAAAGATGCTAGACTTTATATTACTTTATTTAATTTAGTCCATAAAACATATTTGTGTGTATAAGTATATGTAGGTATAATGTGTGTTAGGAAGGATGGAGTTAAATTTATTCCAGGAATAATTTGAAGAATTTGCAATATTATAATATGGTTTCACACCACTGCATTATGTTGTATGGTTTTTTAAAGCAGTCTTTCCAGTTATTTATAGTGAAACTATTGAAAAAGTTGAATTGTGAGTAGTAAAAGATTAAAAAGATGATTGAACTCTAGGCATTTGTAAGAATGCTCTAAAATTTCTATGAAATTACTTTAAATGTATTCGTTTAAGGGTAAAGAGAATATTATGATAATCCTTATCTACTCTGATAAGTGAAGCCATGTGGAACTGAGTTTTTCGCTGAGCATATTGTTTTAAGTATGAGGTAATTGTGCTTTTCTACAGAATAAAGTTCATTAAAATGTTCTATTTTGTGATTAGTGATGTTCTTCAAGTATAGTAAAGTATAATATATTGCATTTTGATTCAAATATTCTTTCTTATCTGTAGATAATATGGAGTCCAAGTGGCTACAATCAGATTCTATTAGAACCCTTCCTTCCTTCCTTCCTTCTGTCCTTCCTTCCTTCCTTCTTTCTTCCCTGCCTCTCTTCCTTCCTTTCCTTCTTCTTCTTGTCATTTAATGTATAACTACAGGTGATTTTTCTTTTTTTTTTTTTTTTTTTTGGCCAGTCCTGGGCCTTGGACTCAGGGCCTGAGCACTGTCGCTGGCTTCTTCCCGCTCAAGGCTAGCACTCTGCCACTTGAGTCACAGCGCCACTTCTGGCCATTTTCTGTATATGTGGTGCTGGGGAATCGAACCCAGGGCCTCATGTATATGAGGCAAGCACCCTTTGCCACTAGGCCATATCCCCAGCCCCAACTACAGGTGATTTTTCATGGGAATAGTTAATGTTTCTTTAAAACTGTCAGTTCAAACGTTTATTTTCTATTGTTAAGTATTGAATGAATGACAATAAATATATTTGGCCTTTCACCAAATCTTCTGTATATGATTGATTTTCCCATGGCTCCCTTCCTTCTCCTCTTGTCTTCCTTTCATGCTCCTCTTTAAAATAATGGCATAGAAACAGTTCACATTTTGAGAGAAGAGTGAACTTTGATTCAATATGATTGCCGTTCATCCATTCACTTTCTCTAGGATATTTCTCTCTCTTCCTTAATCATTCCTCTACTGCTAGGGTTCATCTGGTTATACTGAATTATGATGTCCTTGTCTGAATAAGAAATTCTCCCAAAAGAAGGAAATTAAAATATAATTTTCAAGGATCAATATTAGTCATAATTTACCTTGGCAGAAAATAAGAAAATTTGAGATGAATAATTGTCAAGTTAAAGACAACTAGTATGTAACAATGCATGGATTTCTTTTTTTTTTTTTTTTTTTTTTTTTTTTTGCCAGTCCTGGGCCTTGAACTCAGGGCCTGAGCACTGTCCCTGGCTTCTTCCCGCTAAAAGCCAGCACTCTGCCACCTGAGCCACAGCGCCCCTTCTGGGCGTTTTCCATATATGTGGTGCTGGGGAATCAAACCAAGAGCTTCTTCATGTGTAGGGGGCAAGCACACTTGCCACTAGGCCATATTCCCAGCCCTATGGATTTCTTATAAGAACTGTTTCAGATTCATTGTTACTGAAACCACATGGTATTTTGATTTCAAAAATCATTTATGAGCTAGTGATCGAGTTTTATATATTAAAAATTAAAATAGTAAATGAAAATTTATGATAAACTTTGTGATGAAGACATTGTTAAAGAACTAATGTCTTCTTTTTAAATTATTTATTTATTGTCAAAGTGAAAAGAACTAATACCTTCTCTGAAGATGTCTTTTAGGTTTTAGATACTTATATCCATCACTTTCATGTTGACCTAGCTCAAAAGCACAGGCAAATACCTTCAATACTGTTCAATTGGAACAATAGGGCTATGTTTATTCAGTTACAAAATGATACTGCAGTACCTACAAATATTCATTGTGTTTGTTATCTTAAATAGTATTTAGAATAGAACTTAGCACCCGCACTTGCTAAGCAAGTGTTCTAACATCTGAATCACACCTCATTCTTTTAACTTTTTTTTCCAGAAGGTTCTTATGCTTTGGAGCAGGTCAGCTTTAATTACAGTCCACCTATTTCTACCTTCTGCATAGCTAAGATTACAGACAAGTGCTACTAGTTTTAGCCCTCGGAAAATAATTTTTTTTTGTTTTTTTTTTTTTGCCAGTCCTGGACTTTGGACTCAGGGCCTGAGCACTGTCCCTGGCTTCCTTTTTGCTCAAGGCTAGCACTCTGCCACTTGAGCCACAGTGCCACTTCTGGCCGTTTTCTGTATATGTGGTGCTGGGAATTGAACCCAGGGCCTCATGTATACGAGGCAAGCTCTCTCACCACTAGGCCATATCCCCAGCCCTCGGAAAATAATTTTTATGTTTGACTAGACTTGGCTACTATTATCTATAGAAAGACAAATCCACAAAACTAAATCTCCATTTCCATCCTTATAGCCCTGTGTTTTTCCTCGATTGTGTTCCATTTTGTTCTTTATTTTCCTTATATTGTAAGCCATGTGGAACATAAGTTATGTTTCTGAACCTTATTAATTTCACAGAGAATCATATTATTGTGAATTTACTGTGTGACTCAATAAAATATGTCCATTAATTTAAATGAGTAGATAGAACCAGACCCTTATTGTTTAAGTTGAGGAGAAGGTATATGACTTTTTTTGTCGTTTTGTTTCTGTTTTTACTTGTGGGGTTTGAATTCAAGGCGTAGCTGAACATTTTCACTTAAGGCTAGAATGCTACCATTTTAAGCCACAGTGTTATTTCCAGTTTTCTGGTGGTTAATTGGAGATAAGACTGTCAAGTTTGGGCTGGCTTTGAAACACAGTCCCCAACATCAATCTCCTGAGTAGCTGGAATCACAAGAATGAGCTACTAGCACCTGGTGACATTGTTTTTTTAATAGAAAAATGTCAAAGATGATAGGAAGATGCAAAATAAACTTAATATGTTTATACCATCAGATTATGTTATAATTAGATGCTCTAAGAAACTTAAAATTTACTTCTTTTTAACAGCAAAGTATTTCCTGATATTAAACTACTCACAATATTGCCAGATACTGAAATTAGGGATACATGAAGAACAACTCTATTATGT
This sequence comes from Perognathus longimembris pacificus, assembly GCF_023159225.1. Taxonomy (NCBI): domain Eukaryota; kingdom Metazoa; phylum Chordata; class Mammalia; order Rodentia; family Heteromyidae; genus Perognathus; species Perognathus longimembris. The sequence goes on from NC_063176.1 coordinate 40,122,855, forward strand.
GGGCTACACAAAATATGATCTTCTAAATGCCACCTAACTATTACCTTTGTTTCCTCACTCACTTTCATTTTTGCAATGTTTTTCTAATATAGACAGCAAAGATAGCATAGCCACTTACATAGCCAAGAACAATAATAGAACACCAACTTAAATCACATATTTATATAGTGATAATGCAAGTTGAAGCAACCTGGAGGATTTCAATGGGGTTGGTGGCAGCTAAAACTACCAGAAACCTAGGACACAATTAAATCATCTGCAGAATTACATCTAATGGTTTAAGAGGATCTGTACTCTGTACTCTGGCACTATTGTCTCTTCAGTTTATAACAACTCTCACTATTCAGACTTCCCTAGAACCAGACCATGGTCATCAACACTTAAGTCTTTTAGCAATATTGGTTCTGCAGAACGAATGTAAGAATTTTTTGCTTAGTAATAGTGCACCCATTAACATGCATGAGGTTCTGAGTTCTCCCGCCAGTGTCCCACCTCCCAAAACAATACAAAACAATACCTATCTCAGGATTAATTATTACATATTAAAATGTGTTGATATATAATAAGGTATGGTATGATGGAATGCATATATACAATGCAAACTAAGTGTGACCTGTCTAAAAATCTGATGTAATAACTTTGAAAATAAAATTGTAGAAATATAACCAACCCATCTGCTAGAATATTTTCTAAAAGTAATGTAAATAATTCACAGATGGAAATTAATACAATTGAATAGTTTTGTTAAGAGCACGAATATAACAGAAATAACATTAGTGTGAAATAAAACTCCTGTCAACACAAAATATTACATCATTGATATTGCTCCTAGTGTGAGACAATCTTAAAATAAATCTAACATCTGCCCTTATTCTCCTGTCCTGTGTTGCTTTTGGAGATTCGGCCAATTATCATTCATTGTTCTAAGGAGAGTGGACCACACATCTTACAAGAGACACTAGGTTAAGTTAGAATGAATAAAAACAAATGAGATATTAAACTGCATATGACCATTTCTCAAGGAATATTAGCTACCGACCCCCAATACCGTTGTCTTTTTTTTTTTCTTCTTGCCCTTTTAGATAATGCAAAAGTCACTGGGCTCTAACTGGGGCACTACAGGTAACCCAGCTGCTGATTTTATTTCTCAACATTCCACTGATTTGCCATATGGTGAGAAGTACATCTGGGCCTTTTAAAGGGCACCCTCCAGCTCTCCTGCTGACGGTGGGTTCATGGCAACCCTGCAGTATGCAAAATGACTAAAGGCTTGCTGTTTCTACTTCTTATGCTCCCAGCACAGGAGATTTGCAATGCAAGAAGCATTGCTGCAAACCCAGAGAACTGGCTGCTTTCCAAGTCTTTGAATTTACTCCTCTGGCTGTATCATTTATGGAAATTGATTCACTTATTCATGTCTGGGAGGTGTTAGCAACTCTCGGTGGAATGTATCCATAGGAATAGCAAAGGAAAGTAATGAAAAAGGCAGAACAGTTGCATAGGTGTGGAAAAGTACAAGGGAAGGTACAATTTTCTGTGCAAATGCTGAGCAATCTTTTAATTCTATTTAATAATGCTCATCCTGTCAGCCTTGCACCAAGATTTACTGAGCCTGAATATAATGATTTTTCCCAATATATTACAATATTGTTCTCCAAAGGTATTCCTAAAACTCATTATCATTTCTATGTATAAGGAAAACTCTTGCAAATGTGAGCTTTCAAAAACCATGATGTTCGTGTGATATTCATATGAAGGCTTAAAATACCAGTTTCTAATTTCCTGTATGTTCAGAGTAATCCTTGAACTCAGAAAGAGCAAGGACAAAAATGTCTAGGAGTAGACAGGAAGACAAAGATAATCTGAAGTTTCCTAAAAAACACCTTAATATTCCTCCAAATTGTCAATATTAATGTAAGATATAGTATTCTAAGTACTCTATTTCACATTGAAAATGCAGAGATAATTGATTCCACAATGCTCTCAATAGTTTATACATACGGGAGAACATAAATGAATAGGTAAGACAGTATGTGCTTTTGCCTGAGACTCATGTAAGCCCAGAATGCATATAAATTAGTACTAACCTAGACTGGAGGTGGGGTGGGGTGGGGTGTCATTCCTCAGAAATAAAAAGTTTCCTCTCATCCCCATTACTGAGGAAATTAGGGACTTCTTTTTATACTTTTTCTAATCCTTATCTCTATCATGGTGACAAAATCCCAATTGTACAACTCATCATCATTTTTACTTGAACTATGAAACAAGCTCTTGTCCTGTCTCCCTGTATTTACCTCCACATTACTGATGCTGTTGTTGTTCTTATTTATTTATTTATTTACATTTTTTTAGATACAAGATCTAGGCTTGAACTCAGTGCCACTTTTATTCATTGGCTAGTGCTTTACCAAAAGATCCATGCCTCCAACGCCTCTATTTAATATCTTAGTGACTCAAAACACTGTGAATTATAAAACATTTTTTTGAGCTCAGAGGAAATATTTCCACATAATTTACAGCAAATATGATCTGTGTTTGACTCTGCTTTAATTTCCTCAGTTGGCAATTAAAATAGAATATAATTTCTTGTATTTTCTTCGATACCTCCACAAGTGGGAGAACCATGCCCAAATTTCTGCCAATATTATCTTCATTATGATTACTGATGCTAGATTCTCATCTGGATGCAAAGTTACAGAATCCAGCTGTGAGAATTCTTTGGTTTAAGTATATTGCTAAATGGGGCTGGGGATATGGCCTAGAATGAACCCCTGGATTCAATCCCTCAGCACCACATATATAAAAAAAGCCAGAAGTGGTGCTGTGGCTCAATTGGTAGAGTGCTGGCCTTGAGCAAAAAGAAGCCAGGGACAGTGCTCAGGCATTGAGTTCAAGCCCCAGGACTGGGGAAAAGAGAGAGAAAAAAAGAAAAGTACATTGTTGAAATAGGTAAAATGAAATGAAACAATATGACAAAAATAATGTCTCAGTGTTTTCAGCCATATATCTTTCCAATAATTCTTAGATTTTCCTACCAGTTCTTAGCAACTTAAAAATTCAATTCTAGAACACATTTTTTTAGGGCATTTTTGCTGCATAAATAAACCCTGAACTTCCTACTAAAGTTTTGTCTTTCAGAACCTGGTTTATTTCATTAATGTGATTGCATACAGATACATTTTTTTTTACCTACAGAAAACACATTTTACTTTTCTTGATGCTGGAAATATAAACATAATCATATATATGTTCATGAATACATAAATATTTGGAAACATATATATTGCTGATAACCATACATTTTAACAAGTTCAGTGTACTTTTAAATATTCACAGATATTAAAATATCACAATTTGTTTTTGTCTGAATTTGGCATCTTTTCTTTATTATTTATATGCTACTTTCATCTTTCATACAATTATATACAATTTATTATATGTTTTTAAATCTTGAAAAAGTATCTGTATGGAAAACTAAAGGTCTTTTAACAACTATACACTTTTCTATTTTATGAGATATACATAAATAATTTTTCCTGCAAAAATAATGTCTTACCTCTTAAGTACTTCAAGTGATCTAGTATTCCTGCTCTTTCCTCTCCACTTATTGATAAATCATTTCTGAAAATAGAGATACTAGGATATTTCAGATTTGTGCTAATAAACTGTAATTTTATCTTCTTTAATGGCCAATTTAATTTGCTGTTAAATAGATACATGCAATATTCTTTATTTGTGTATAATTCATATGTTCTTCAATGAACATTTACAGTATTCATCCTATTAATCATGCCTTCTTTTATTTAGTTTTATTTGTTCTATACATTTTGCTGAGCAAACCCTCAATAATTATTGCACTATATGTATTTCTACCTTTCTTTCTTTTTTCCTGGGATATTTTAGTAGAGAATGGTTTCTAACAAAAATCTCTACCACTAAGTGCATATTAACAATTTTTAAATAAAAAGTAGAGGTTTTCTGCTGAATCTCATCAGAAAAGTGTCTTGTGAGATCATTTGGAGCTTTGTTAGCACTGACTTATTGCTGTTTGACCAGCAAGTGCAACATTTCAGTTACAGACTTCTCAAATAGAACTCAAGTGCAATCATAGTATAATAGTGTAGTTGCTCATGTTTAAGAAAATCATCTTGCCACTGATCATGCCACTATGTTTTGGGAGTCAAGTGTTCATTACAATATTTTTTTTCTTTCTGTAATTTTTTTATTTATTATTTCTCAGACTGTAGGTTGAACGTCAGACTCTAGTCTTGCTAGGTAAACACTTCACTGCTTCAACACCATCTCTCATCCCTGCCTTTTTTTTTTCTACTAGTGGTTTCAGTTTCTTTGAAAGCTGGCACTCTATGCAATGGGATCTAGCACATTGTATTCTCAGTCATGCTTTTGGAGAACACAGGCCCTATCTTGTACATTACTATTCATCTATTCTTCCAATATACTTTTCAACTATAACCTGTTCATGTATTACAAATTATGTCAAACTACAGCTAGTCCCAGCATTCTAGATATTTTTAGTATGGTCTATTTTTTTCCTATACTGCATCCAATTCCTAATTTCAACATGTCACTTCTCTAAATCTCATTTTTTAATTTAATTTTATTGTAAAGGTGATGTACAGAGGGGTTGCAGTTACATAGTAATGTAGTAAGTACATTTCTTGTTAAACTTTTTACCCCTCATTTTTCTCCCACTTTCTCTCTCCTTCTTGTTTTTTTTCCTCAAGTTGCCTTAGAAGTATTATTTCTAAAAAAATTAAGAAAGAAAAGGAAAAAAAAAACAAAAATAATTACTCATAACCCAAACAATTTCAGTGTGTGGAACTTCCACTGAGTCCAGAAAGAAGTCATTTCAAAAGACTGCAGTTTCATCTGGGTGTTAGAGGTTATACTAGCTACTCAAGAGGTGAGATCTGAGGATTCTGTTTCAAAGCCAAACCTGGCAGAAAATTCCCAGTGGGATTCTTATATCAAATTAGTATATGGATAAATAATAAATAGAGCTGTGGCTCAAAGTGGTAGAGTGCTTACCTCGAGCAAAAGAGTTCAGGGATAGCACACAGTTCCTGAATTCAACCCCACAACTGAGATAAAGAAAGGAAGGAAGGAAGGAAGGAAGGAAGGAAGGAAGGAAGGAAGGAAGGAAGGAAGGAAGGAAGGAAGGGAGAGAGAAATAAAGAAAGAGAGAGAAAGAAAGAGAGAAGGAGAGAAGGAGAGAAAGAGAGAAAGAGATAAAGGAAGGAAGGAAGGAAGGAAAGAAAGAAAGAAAGAGGGAAGGAAGGAAGGAAGGAAAGAAAGAAAGAGGGAAGGAAGGAAGGAAGGAAGGAAAGAAAAAATACATTTTAGTAAAATAAATGCATTATCTTTTCATTGGATTTAGCTGCTGAGAACATATTGTCTACTTAATGATGATCTGTTTGGCAACACTTTATTCACACACGAAATTTTGTTTACTGATTTACTTGAGGAGGTACTAGAATTACAAGTGCTTAAATTTGAAAAAGAAAAGTTAAATTATTCAACCTAATAAAAGGAAAGTGATTTGTAATGCTATTGAAAATAATATATCCACAGCAACTTTCTGGCTGGTTATGGCAAGGTGAGATATAATAGGGATGACTGCAAATATAAGCCTAAGCTAAGGGCCCAATGGAGCAGAAATATATTGTTTCCACTTCAAATATTGTCTCTGCGAAATATCACTTCTCCTTGGACTAGACAAATAAAATATGAGGTTATACCATTTGTGGAGACAACATAACAGGAAGATGGGTGATATACACATATGTGATATATATATATATATACATATATGAGGGGTGTGTGTGTGTGTGTGTGTGTGTGTGTGTGTGTGTGTGTGTGTGTATGATATAGTAATTTCTTCATGGCTTGTTTGGGTATACAATGTCTCCCATAGCCTGTATTTGGCCTAGCTATTAGCACGTGTTAGTAGCGGAACTAATACGGAATTCTTCGGAGGATGGACTGTGGAAGGAAATTATACCTATAGCTACAAGAGCACATTGCTCCATTCCTTTTTTCCCTTTGGTTTCTTTTATGCCTAGACTTGAATACATCTCCTAACCATATTATCCCATCAAAATATAGTTCCCCATCATAGTTCATATAGCAGTAAACTGGAAATACACAGAATAACGCCTCTGAAAAATGTCATTCCAAAAAAGACATAGAAACAGGGCCAAAGTGCCTCATGCTTACAAATCGAAATACTCAGGAGTCTGAGATTTTGAGGATTCAAAACCAACTCAGAGAGGAGAGTACTTGAAATTCTGAACTACAATTAAAAAACAAGATGGTGGAAGTGGAGCTGTTTTAGGGGATCCAGGCCCTGAGTTTAAGCCCCAGGACTGACAAGAAAGAAGAAAGAAAGAAAGAAAGAAAGAAAGAAAAGAAAGAAAGAAAGAAAGAAAGAAAGAAAGAAAAGAAAGAAAGAAAGAAGAAAGAAAGAAAGAAAGAAAGAAAGAAAGAAAGGAAGAAAGAAAGAAAGAAAGAAAGAAAGAAAGAAAGAGAGAAAGAAAGAAAGAAAGAGAGAAAGAAAGAAAGAAAGAGAGAAAGAGAGAAAGAAAGAGGAGAAAGAAAGAAAGAGAGAAAGAAAGAGAGAAAGAAAGAAAGAAAAGAGAGAAAGAAAGAAAAGAGAAAGAAAGAGAAGAGAGAAAGAGAGAGAGAAGAGAGAGAGAGAGAAAGAGAGAGAGAAAGAGGAGAGAGAGAGAAAGAGAGAGAGAAAGAGGGAGAAAGAGAGAAAGAGAGAGAAAGAGAGAGAAAGAGAGAGAAAGAGAGAGAAAGAGAGAGAAAGAAAGAGAGAAAGAGAAGAGAGAAAGAGAGAAAGAAAGAGAGAGAGAAAGAAAGAAAGGGAGAAAGAGAGAAAGAAAGAGAGAGAGAAAGAAAGAGAGAGAAAGAGAGAGAAAGAGAGAGAGAAAGAGAGAGAGAAAGAGAGAGAGAAAAGAGAGAAAGAGAGAGAGAGAGAAAGAAAGAAAGAAAGACAGAGAGAAAGAGAGAGAGAAAGAGAGGGAAAGAGAGAGAGAAAGAGAGAGAGAAAGAGAGAGAAAGAGAGAGAGAAAGAGAGAGAGAGAGAAAGAGAGAGAGAAAGAGAGAGAGAGAAAGAGAGAGAGAAAGAGAGAGAGAAAGAGGGAGAAAGAGAGAAAGAGAGAGAGAAGAGAGAGAAAGAGAGAGAAAGAAAGAGAGAAAGAGAGAGAAAGAGAGAAAGAAAGAGAGAGAGAAAGAAAGAAAGGGAGAAAGAGAGAAAGAAAGAGAAGAGGAGAAAGAAAGAGAGAGAAAGAGAGAGAAAGAGAAAGAGAGAGAGAAAGAGAGAGAGAAAGAGAGAGAGAAAAAGAGAGAAAGAGAGAGAGAAAGAGAGGAAGAAAGAGAAAGAGAGGAAGAAAAAGAGGAAGAAAGAGAGGAAGGAAGGAAGGAAGGAAGCAAGCAAGCATGGAAAGAAGGAAGGAAGGAAGGAAAAAGGAAAGAAAGAAATAAAAGAAACTCTAACAAATTATTTTCCTCTTCAGATGTTGTTTATCTCATATATTTTTAAAACAATAATTTACAGATAACACACTGACCTTAACCAAAATATACACAATCCCAGAAATATTTGGGTTTTTTTCTCCTTTTTTTTTAACCTGTTCAAAGAAAATCTGACATTATCACTCTAAGTATGCAGTAGAAATGTACAAACATATTAAGGACATTCTAACTGCCCATTCAAGACTGCATGTTAAAGTGGATGTGTGCATAAATGAGAGGACAAGTGCAGAAAAGCAATCCTCAGAGTTTGAGACTCAATGACCAGAAGCTTTTAACAGCTTTTGACTTGACTGGCAAATAGGCCATACTGAAGTGAAAGGAAGTAACAGAAATCTGTGGATACTGTTGATAATATGCTGAGTAGCTATGAAGCATTTCTGAAAAGCATTGCATTGGAGGTAATATTCGTGGACCATGTCTAGCAGTAAGATACTTCAGCATCAGCAGTCAAATCAAGTTAGGCAGAAGAAATGTTTTAATGATTCCTTGAAGCAAAAATTCCAATGACACAGCACAATCGTGCACTGTAGGTGAGCAGCAGCTGTATTCAGCCCTCCTGGCAGGTTCACGTATGGCCCTTATCAAGCTCTGCTATCAGAAAAATTCGATTTGCTGCATGAAATGACGGCATGACCAAAAAAAAAAAAAAAAAAAAAAAAAAGCAGAGGTCCTTCTGAGCTACCAAGGCTAACCAGCAAAGTTCACCAGATTTACTTTTCCTCTCTCTATGATAACCCTATTTTGTATTAAAAGCTATTACTTTTTTTAATCTTTATACTAGTTGTACTCTATTTGTAATTCTTCCATGATGAGAAATGTTTTAATTAGCATGCCGTAACCACTGCAGAGGCACTTTTCCTATTGGTTTGATTTTTTTTTTCTTTTTAATGCTTTGTCTACTGTTTTAATTCTGTGGTCTGATTATTTCAAATAACAGTTCTCAAGGCATTTTTCCAGAGTGTGAATTGAAGTGTATGCTCTTGTAGTGAAACAAAACACTTCATTTTCTCCTTTGCATAGTTGAGAGTGACTATTGATACTTTTCAAAGTAAATATTTGGAAATACAGCATTGTAGGCATTTGGGAAGTGACATTTCAAAATACAATGAGAATGGAAACATTTGCACATTTACATTGTATACTTTATGCAAACTCTATTTTAATGAAACACATATTTGTATTCAAGATACTAGTGGTTCTTAGTCTTATAGAACTAAGGATTAACATGTTATAATCTGCATTGTTTTATCCATGAGACACTCAAAAGCTAGCTAATTTTTTTTTACTGTGTATTTCTTTCCAATTGGTCTTGATTATCAATACTATACAAAACAGCTACAATGATATTGTTGGACGTTACATGAGATTTTATTCTTCTACTCAATACCTTCACTGACTTGCTATTTCTTCTCATGTAAGACTTAACTAAGTCTTTCCCCTATTAATTCTTTGAAGTCAACTGTTTAGACTCTTTCTCCTTGGTGTTGTTTTATTTATCTTATCTGAATTTAATAACTTCAATCAAGCGATATAATGAACTGTCTTAATTTTTATTTCTTACTTATGTAGAATAGGTTTATTCAGTTTAAGAGCACAAAACATATGTTTAAATTATATTCAGAAAATGAAGTGACTTTGAATACATAGACATACCAATGATTAGAGAGACATATATCTGTGAATTCTGGAATCATGATAATATTATTTCATGGGTAAATATTGCATCTAGTATCCCATAAAAATATAATCTGATAAACTACCTGGCTTGTTCCAATAATTACAGAGCAATTCACTAGAGACAGTATACAATCTTCATTTGAGATTTAAGAAAAAGGATGAGCCTTTTTCTGTCCAGTGTGAGTCTGCCTCTAGTGACAGCATTCTGTGATTCAACCCTTTCTCTATCACCTACTAGCATTAGTGTCTTCAGAGCAAGATACTTAAATTTCCTGTTTCCCAACAGAATTTTCTACAAACCTAGGCAATGCTATTATTAAGTTCATAGATATAGACTGAATATTAAACAAGTCAGTGAGTGCTAAATGATTTAGGACTTGGAACATTGTAAAACTTTTAGTAATTTTTAAAATGTGATTCTTTATATAATCACTAACACATATGTTCCTTTTCAAATGCATATTTTAATTGTAGAGATCCATTCAACCATATTAATCCAAGCATATGTAGTCAGTGAGTGATATTAGCACATATAACTTTGCTTGGAAAAACTATATTTAATTTGCCATAGTGTTATCTCCTGTACTGTCATGAGATATAAGTCAGAGTTAAAAGAATAATAATTATGTAACTAATGCTTAAAGGCCAATGAAGAGTCTCTCAGACATTTTAACCTGCCTAAAAGTGAGAATAGTGAAGCTAATAACATAGGTTCTCCCACACACAGAGGAAAATGATACATGCAATATTTCTATGTATCAAAATAACATATTGAATCAGGACATACTTTAATAATAGCATTTACTATCAACGAGTACCTTGGGGAATTTATTTTTATAATATATTGAACTCATCAGATTGCTATGTGATTTACAAATAAAACTTCAAAAGTTTACTAATTCTGTGAAACATTCATTGAGTATTTTAGGAAGGAGTTCCCATCATTTTACAGGACTAAGCAAGAGAATCCTGAATAGGTTGGATATTGAATCTAGCAGTCACCTGTTTTATAACTTTATACCCAATTTTCCGAATCATGTGTTCCCATGACTTTGCAATAGACGCAAAGATTTGCTGCAATCTCATTTCTACTTTGTGGGTCTTAAAAGGTAATCCTTGTTCACGTTAGCTCTATTAATTTTCTTTGACCCATGCAAGTATTGCACAAAGCTGCCCTTCTATAGCTGGAGACTCACATCATGATTATTGCTTTGATCATAACATGTACTTTAACAGATCAGAGCACTAAATCCAGAATCCATGCTATCAGGAAGAAACACACCATATGGAGTTTCAATTGCTCTAACTATTACCTCATTGAGCCAAACAAGTTGTTGTTGAATGTAAGAAGGAAATGACTGGAATCAACAGCAGGCAAAATTCTGAAAAAAAAAAAAAATAATGTTTTGTTTAATGCCTGATTTTTTCTATTAGAAACAGTTAAAGCACAACTGTTATACTGTTTTTAAAATTAGACACAGTATTTTAAATAATAGACATTTCAGGTTTTTTTTCAGCAATCAAAAACATTCAATAACACCTAAAATCCTACACTGAAGTGTTACAGATGACTGGTATTTATAAAATATGTCTGGGAAACCAAATAAACAACAAAACCTCCTTTTCATGTAGAGGACACATGGATTCACAGTATTTGATGACAAATGGCAGAAATATATTCTTAATTTACAAAGTACATGTGTCACTAGGTATGTATATCTTATAAATGACATAGTATACTGTTTTAATCACTATTTATAGCATTTATAGTCACTAGTTCAGTGATAAATACCTTTTATTCTCCTTTTTTATTGCTTCTTACTTCTTTTCTATTTTGGATGCAAGGTAAAGATAGAGGCAGACTAATTTCCTGAGAGCAGAATCAAATGACAGAAATATAAAGATGGCAAGGAACAGAGATTCAAATATGTGCCATCGCCTATAAAATAACTATTTTTATCTATGAATTTGAAATATAAAAGGAGGTATGGTACTAAGAAAACACTTTGGAACAAAACTAACTGAATATCTGATCCCATTCTTATAGTTGACAAGGAGGTGGAGGAAAAGGAAGGGGGGTGGGGGGCGAGGAGAGGACATAGACGTTACCGTTGGCCCAGAGCGCCCCTTTAAGTGCAGGGGAGCGGAAGGTGGGTAAAGAGAACCCTAGAACTGGCTGCTGGAGGTATCATGGCTCCCTGGAAACCTCCCGAAGAGAATGAAAGAGAAGACGACGCTTATGAAATGCTGGATTTGACCGAGTGTGCGAGAAGGCATAGCTGGTGGAATCGAGTATTTGGCCACCGTTCAGGACCAATGGTAGAAAAATACTCAGTAGCCACCCGGATTGTAATGGGTGGTGTGACTGGCTGGTGTGCGGGGTTTTTATTCCAGAAGGTTGGAAAACTTGCAGCCACCGCAGTGGGAGGTGGCTTTCTTCTCCTCCAGATCGCCAGCCACAGTGGGTATGTGCAGATCGACTGGAAGAGAGTTGAAAAGGATGTCAACAAGGCCAAGAGGCAGATAAAGAAGCGAGTGAATAAAGCAGCACCCGAGGTCAACAATATAATTGGAGAAGCAACAGAGTTTGTCAAACAGAATGTGGTGGTGTCCACCGGATTTGTGGGAGGATTTGTTATAGGCCTTGCATCTTAAGGACATAATGACCTTTGTGGGAGCCACCTCTGAGAAGAAAAATGGTGGCCCGGGATGATTTCTCAACAGCAAATGCCAGCAGCGTCTCCACAGCAAGGGGACACGATCCATTAGACATCAAATTCAGAACTTAATATTTTGTCAACTGAAGCTTCACAAACTAAAAATTTGCTGTAACAATCTGTGGTGGTATGTGAACAATATTATTCTTAAGCAAAACAAGATGGTGTTTGTCATTTTTAAAAAGAAATAAATTCATATCTGCTGGAAAAGTAGAATAATATAAAACAAGTCTGCTGGATGTCAGGACATATATACGAAGAAAATCCATTGGTGTGTTAGACAATGAAATGTTACCATGTGTTTATTTAAGACGATCTACTTTGGGGTTTATAATTTAGTGTCAAGTAGATGTCCTTATGTAGTTTGACTATTAGGGATATTTTCTAAAGATATATTCACAATAAACCGAAAAACTGTAGTTCCCTTTTGTGTAAGGACTTAGAAATAATAGAACATCAGTCTAAAGATGATCTGTTAACAGTAAAGTTTTGGGACTGTTTATTTTTTATATTGCTTACTTTGCTTCCATAATAATGAAGCAATGAAGGCTTACTGAAGAAATACTTCAATGGGTCTGTAGTGTGCACACATGCACTCACACACACACATAAGTCACATATGTATAAAGTGTGTGTGTGTGTATATATATATATAATATCTTTTTATACTTTAGCTTCTAGGGATTTTTTATTTGCTTATTTATTCTTGCAACTAGTATAAAAGTATTTATGTAATGAAAGTATGTAGTTGGTTACTATTAATTTACTTTATTGACCTCAAATGGATCTTGTTTTTCACTTCCAGAAATATGTTGCCGACTGAAGCTTAGCAACCGAGTTTCTGCTGAAAGTTTATGTTATGGGAACCATAGTATTCTTCAACAAAACATAACTTTTTTTCACTTGTAAAATTTATATGTATTTAGCAAATAGAAAAAGAACAAAAAGGTAGTATAACATACTTAGCAAAATTTAGTGCTCAAAGAGCCATTGTATTGTATGTAATTGTGGTATCATAGCTTATTGTGGAGTTGTTTCTTTGACCAAGTTTTTTGGTAGGATTGTATCTCTTGGATAGTAGAAATGTTTGCTGATTTCTCAAGGTCAATATCAAATTCTCACAGAGCCTCTTTAGCACTCACAATCTACTGTACTTATATACAATATATTATATATGTTTTATGTACAATTATATATACTGTACAATAAAAGTTTATCATATATACAATTATATATACTGTATATATACTGTCATATACAATTTATATAATGTATTTATATCCAATTCTAGGTTAGGAATAGTGGAATGATTTGAATTAAAGTCATCAGATTTTAAAAGTGCATAAATTCAGATGAATTCCTTTAGATAAAATATATTTTCTAAAGTGACAGTAAAATAATCTGATATAAAGTGTCATGAAATAATATAATAGACATCATGACATAAATGAATCATAGAGACAAATTTACATTAAGGAATTCTATAGGTAGTATAGGTACTGGACAAGAGTATTTCCAATAAATCATCAGGACAATATTAGAACATGTACAATGCATTTATGATAAAATGTCAATTTTTTCACAAGAACTTAGAAATATCTTCATTAAAACATTCAAACTAGAAACAATTTAACTTTACTAGTTTATCAGACAATTTGTTTAATATTTGTGCTCTTTATGGATTTGTGAAATACTGATATTCCAGGTGCTGAAAAGCATGATTTAAGACGAATGCTATATATCCAGTTAACCTATTCCACTCACTGTCATTTGTTATGAGATACTATATGTAAAATTACATCAAGATGAATAAGGGGTGTTTCTGAAAATGAAGTCATAAGGACACATGAAGCAATGAATTTGAAATAGTATTGTAAAATCAGTTGCAAAGGATGAAGGAAAGACATCTGTTCATTTTGAGAAGTGGAGTTAACATGTCTCACAATTATGAGACAGAGAATGAATGAGGGTGAGTGGGGGTGTGGTGTGGAACACACCAAGAAAACAAAGTGAAATCCCAAATAAGAAACAGGATTGGATTTTGGGGACAGAATCTGTGATTTTGATTTATTTGACTTCAATGTCAAGAGGGAAGTGGGCCATATAAAGATAATTATAATTGAACAATTTATATCCACTCTAGATATTAAGTGAAAAAAAGCATAAAAAGGTAAGGTCGTGTGTGTGTGTGTGTGTGTGTGTATGTGTGTTTTAAGAGTGAGAGACTGTATTTGTGCATATATGTGTAGTAAACTTATTTCTGGGACACAAATTTATTTAATAGATATAATCATTATTTGCAGAGCAGTAATTAATTTCATTGTCTTAAAAGCCTACTTTTTAGAGATAAATTTGAACAAACCTGTGCTTAATAAGTTCAATTTTGCTTTAAAAAACATTCTATTCTTTGTTTGTTTAATGGGATGCATCAAGTGATGAGGAAACTACCATTTCCCCTCTGGCAATGCAACTGCAAAGAGTACACAGGGCAGAAATGTCCTGTGAGACACATCACCAATTAACCACTCAAAAACATGAAGTGGCTCTGTGGCTCAAATTGTAGAGTTCTACTTTTGACCAAAAAAAGGCTCAGGGACAATGCCCAGGTCCTTAGTTAAAGCCCCACACCGACAAAAAACAAACAACAAAAAGCACTTTATGAATTATTTATGTTGAAAACTTTTACATTTATTAATTTGTGACTGTGGTTGTTGTTGATTAAGGGTAAGTGAAACCACAGGAAAAGCCACAGATATATTTGATATATTGATAATGTTTGAATAAGTACTAAATCATATAAATCATTCCAATCTTTATTTCAAAAGCATAGAGTAGTATAAAATGTTGTGTGCATTTCCACAGCTTAAATACATAGTATCCCATTCTTAGTAATCATGAAATATCTAAAAAATTTAAGTTACTCTTCCTATTATTCCTACTATCCATGAAGGAAATAGTGTTGTCTATTTTTGTTGTTGTTTTGGAAGCGCTAGAATATACCATTAGAGTGGTGCTGTAATATGGTTACTAAATTCTTGTTACATTAAACATAAATAAATAAAAGAAATGCAGAAAGGTTTCCTCATTAAATCAAAGTCCTTTTCTTTTTCATCTTGATAAGAAAAGTCAAAATTTTAACCATATTTGCCGTGTTTACTAAAAACTTGCATTTTGCGCTGTGCATTTTTACATATAATAGCATATGTAACAAGTTTAATTGAACAAGACGTGCTGGGGTACGAAGCTGGTGGAAGACCATATTGTGACAATTTTATATGTCTCTGTATGGTTCTGGAAAAAGGAGTTCAATGTTAGCATATGATTTTTAAATTAGGACATGGTTTCCTTCAACAGAAAGAGAAAGAGAAAGAAACAAAGAAAGAGGGAGAAAAGCAGACTGTAATACATGCAGAGACACACAGAGACTGTGGAAAATGAGAACCAATCCTATTTGGAAGAACTGTAAAAAAGAAATCACCAATTTCTCATATCCCTGATTTCCCAGCATTTTTTTTCTCCATGGCTTTCTCATCAAAAAGGTATAGAACTGCCAATGTTCCTGGACTAAGTACTCAAGAGGCTGAATTAATGGGAATTGTTCTAGAAAAAAATAAAAATAAAAAAACACATTTTAGTCTATCCAAATTACATGAATTAAAAATCCTAGTGAGATTGCCATGACTTTTCCTGACTTGTCATTTGAGTCTGCACTGAAACATACAGAAAGTCAAAATTTTAATGGTGGAAACTGAAGAGTTTAGATACGGATCAAGAAATGTTACTGAATAGGTATCTTTTGTAAATATCGAAATTATAAGCATGGAGAAAATTAATAAACTAAAGCAGTGAGTATAAAAGCTTTAATAAAACTAAGGTTTGACTTGGCAGGTCATAAATGTCAAGCTGTGTATCAGCCAAAAACATTTTATTACTAAGGCCCTAGAGCACAAATCAAACCTGCTAATGACTGGCCTTTCAAAAAGAGAGAGAAAAATAAATAATAAACACAATCCCAAATACACAGGAGTTACAGATTACTGAAATGTAGAACAAAAGCTTTCTTTCCCATCTCTTTGAAAATTGGAGATGCTTTCATTTCAGTCATGCATGAAGCAAACATTCTAGAAATACACTGTACATCATTGTACACAGAGTTGACGTGTGTTAAGATGATAGAAAGTGTGTGTGTTTTGATTCCTTTGCTACATCTGAGAAGAAAAAGTTGTTTTTTTCCTTGTAGATAAAGTTGTATTAAGATAATGAGGTTTTAATATATTTGTGAAAAAATTGTCCTTTGGACTAGGTTTATACTTGAGATATTGATAATCAACTAACATTTTTATAATGGGAATTAAATTTACCTTATGATTTAAAAAACATTAAAATAATTTCTTTCTAACTTTTTACTTATCTAAAATTAGATGTCTTCGTGTATTAGGAGCAGTGAAATCTGTCTGGTGACTAGGAAAAAATAATTCATATTATTCCTGCCATATGCTGTTGGAGCACTCCTGTAATCCTAGCTACTCAGGGTAATGGTTCAAAGACACGCCTGGAATAAAAGTCTGGGAGACTCCACTTTCAATGTTGATGGTTCCCCAAATCAATTTCAGAAGTGAATATATAATTAAATTCAAATTCATAGACAGATTATGCAAATGAAACAAAGTAGCAAGATTACTTTAAAGGCCAGTGTTGTATTTATTTCTGGCAATGTTTCAGACAGGAAGTTCAGAATAAAACAGTGTATCTGCTTTCTTCTAAGATTTCTGGTACTAATGAAAACCAAGCAATAGAGGAATTTTTTTCTTAATAAGAAGCCTTTAACTTTGATTCAATGGCTTTAAAAAGAATTCTTTTGAAAGTAGTTACAACTGTGATATAACAATCATTTCCACAAAATGGAGTTCATTTCACGTAGCATCATCTTATGTGATCATAAGGGTATAGCTATTGGGCTCTTGTGATCCTCTGCTGTGACTTGCCTAAACCTGTGCTAATTATTCCCAATAAGGGAGACCATAGAGTCCATGTTTCTTTGGGTCTGGCTCACTTCACTTAGTATAATTTTTTCCTAGTCCTTCCATTTCCTTACAAATGGGGCAATGTCATTCTTTCTGATAGAGGCATAAAATTCCATTGTGTATATGTACCACATTTTCCTGATCCATTCGTCTACGGAGGGGCATCTGGGTTGGTTCCAGATTCTCTCTATGACAAATTGCACTGCAATGATCATTGTTGTGCTGGTGGCTTTACTGTGATTTTGTTTGTGGTTTTTTGGATAAATACCCAAAAGTGGGGCTGCTGGGTCATAGGGGAGTTCTACATTTAGCCTTCTGAGGACTCTCCATACTGCTTGCCAGAGTGGCTGAACCAGTTTACATTCCCACCAACAATGAAGTAGGGTTCCCTTTTGGCCACATCCCCTCCAACAATTGTTATTGTAGTTTTCTTGATATATGACATTCTTACTGGGGTGAGATGGAATCTCAATGTTGTTTTGATTTGCATTTCCTTTATGGCCAGTGATGTAGAGCACTTTTTCATATGTCTCTTGGCCATTCTCATTTCCTCATCAGAGAAGTCTCTTTGTAGGTCTTTAGCCCACTTGAGGAGTGGGCTATTAGTTCTTTGCGGTTTTGTTTTGGAGGAAGGTAATTTTTTTAGTTCTGCATATATTTTAGATATGAGGCCTTTGTCCGTTGAATGTCCGGTAAAGATCTTCTCCCAGTCTGGGCTTTCTGTTTATCTTGCAATCTATGTCCTTTAGCTCTGCAGTTTGATGCAGTCACATTTGTCCAACCTTTCTTTGATTTGTAGCCTTTCTGGGTCTTTGTTCAGAAAGTTCCGTCCTGCGCCAAGGAGCCCAAGTGTTTCTCCTACTCCTTCCTTTAGTGTTTTCAGGGTGTTTGATTTTGAGGTCTTTAATCCATTTGGAATTGATTTTGGTGCAGGGTGATATATAAGGATCTAGTTTTAGTTTGTTGCATGTGTTGAGCCAGTTTTTCCAGCACAATTTGTTAAAGAGGCTATCTTTCTTCCAAACTATTGTTTTAGCCCCTTTATCAAAGATTAAGTAGGTGTAGTTCTGTGGGTTCATTCCCGGGTCTTCAATTCTGTTCCATTGGTCTTCAGGCCTGTTCCGGTGCCATGTGTATCTGTAGTTTCTACTATTGATGATGTTCGTGTATCACCTTCTTGTGATTGTATCTACACTATCTCTGTAATCTTATCTGAGTGAATGCGAAACAGTGTGTGCTGGTATTAGAATTAGGAAATTCAAAGGGAATACCAAAATTGAGAGACAAAGGGTAAAATAAGAGAAACAACAACAAAAGCAATACTTGAAAAACTATTTGGTGTAAGTGAACTGAACACCGCAGGGGGGGAAAGGGGGAGGGGGGAGGGGGGTATGAGGGACAAGGTAACAAACAATACAAGAAAAGTATCCAGTGCCTAACATATGAAACTGTAACCTCTCTGTACATCAGTTTTATAATAAAAAAAACTTAAAAAAAAAAAGAAGAAGAATAAAAGATTATCTTCAGAAAAAAAAAAAAGAGAATTCTTTTTTTTTTGGCCAGTCCTGGGCTTGGATTCAGGGCCTGAGCACTGTTCCTGGCTTCTTTTTGCTCATGGCTAGCACTCTGCCACTTGAGCCACAGCGCCACTTCTGGCCATTTTCAGTATATGTGGTGCTGGGGAATCTAACTGAGGCAGGCACTCTTGCCACTAGGCCATATCCCCAGCCCCATAATTCCTTATTCTTTTTTTTTTTTTTTTTTTTTTGGCCAGTCCTGGGCCTTAGACTCTGGGCCTGAGCACTGTCCCTGGCTTCTTTTTTTTGCTCAAGGCTAGCACTCTGCCACTTGAGCCACAGCGCCCCTGCTGGCCGTTTTCTGTATATGTGGTGCTGGGGAATTGAACCCAGGGCCTCATGTACACGAGGCAAGCACTCTCGCCACTAGGCCATATCCCCAGCCCCAAAAGAATTCTTATAAGCCAACTGTGGGTTAGTATTCAAAATTTTGATACTGCTTTTGAAAATAATATTGAAATGCAGGATTACTTAGTGTTGTTGAAGGTAATATCAAATAACTAGATATTAATAAAGAAAAAAAGATTATTCTATTTATATAACTTCATTGAGACCTTAGTAAACCTAAGGTACTGTAGATGTCATTGTAAAGATGATGGGAAATTTGCAGAAGAGCTTTTAGTGAAGAAGTAACATCATTAAATCTGTATTTTTCAAAGATTAAAAAAAAGAAAATTTCCATGTCAAATTATTCCTGTTGGAGTCGACCCATCCAAGGTCAGTCATAGACTTTTACTAGTTAAAAAAAAATAATTGAAGTCTCAATATTTTAACTTTGAGGTATATTTATATATAACATCAAAGTACAGCGTAAATGTAAGAAGTAAAATATTTTGTACAAATTCACAGTTACAAAAATACACCATTTTATATCATATTATCCCAAAGAAATAACTCAAGTATCTTAAAGAAATAACAGGATGAAGTTATTCCTTCCTGCATTTCTTTTTCTCTAACAACAATGAAGAAACCCACTCATCCTGACATTTCTTGCCAAATGAGATCTACCAAATCAATATGCTGCCAGTAATCCCTAAGTTTCTAAATATTTCTCAGAGCATCTGGGAGAGTTGAAAGCATGTATATACCAGTTTCAATTTACGTTCATCTTAGACTAATATCTAAATCTGGGAATTGGTAAACTTGTAATCCTCACACTTAATTGTGTAAATCTTTAATGATTAGGGGTTACCACAACAATTAACAACAGTTACCCAGAAAGTAAATTGGGAAGAAAATAAACTCAAATTCTAAGACCAGACTACTTTCTGAATCCAGTTTCATAAAATAAAAACACAAATCAGCATTTGCTCCTTATCCTAGTGAATATCTCTTCTAAGATTTCATCTTTAGGACAATCTCCTAGAAAACTGAGGCTTTCTTATTTAGATATTCAATTTTTTTAACATTAGCAACATCACAATTTAATCCTTAATATGAAAATATCATTAATAGTGTTAGTTCCAAGTCATGAAACACAAGAAATAGGGAGAACAATGAGGAAAAAAAGCGGTGTCAAATTTAATATTATTTGAACGTATACTTATTGAGAAATTATTTTCTCTTTTATGATATCTGTACATTTAGTGAGATTTGACTTTTGATAAGATTTTACATAAAATATGCAATACTATGAAAATTGTTTGGAAAATTTTCATAGGAAAAGCTATACTTCCTTCTATCTCTTCACTTTTCCCACATTTATGTCAAAAAGCACATGTTCAAAATAACCATGAACAGAATTACACCACCAAGAGCAACTTGACAAAATTCTTGAAATTATTTCCTTCTTCTTTCAATTTTCTTTACTATTTTGGCCCTGTTGTCACTGTATTTGATTTTTTTGGTGCCCTGGGTATTTTATCTGAATTAGGGAAGGGAAGGGGAACATCAAAATGGTGAGACAAAGGATAAAGGGCTAACCAACCCAATAGTGATATTCCTAAGACAATATGTTAGAAATTAATTATTAACCTCAGGGGGGGGACTGAGGCAGAGAAGGGGGGAGAAAAATCAGGAAGAGGTAACAATATGACAACATATGTACTCACTACTTTATGTAAGTAATTGCAACTGTTCTTCACACAAAAATTAAAATTTAAAAAAATCATTAATTTCTTTTTGAGTTTTTCTACATATATATGTTTTTTTTAAATAATTACTTATTTTTTGTCAAAGTGATGAAAGAGGGGTTACAGTTTCAGACGTAAGTCAGTAGGTATGTTTCTTGTACAATTTGTTACCTTTTCCCTCATTTTCCCCTCCCCCTCCCCCTTTTCCTCTCCCCCAAAGAATTGTTCAGTTGTTTTACACCAAATGGCTTTGTAAGTATTGCTTTTGGAGTCATTTGTCTTTTTATCCTTTATCTCTTGATTTTGAAATTCCCTTTCCCTTCCCTAGTTCTAATACCAGTATATACAGGGTATATACCAGTATATACAGTACATAATAACAGTATATACAGTATCCTGGGTACTCAGATGAGATAGAGTGATAGCACAGAGACAACGACAGAAAGAGGATAAAAGAGGATCATCAAAAACAACAAAAAAGCTACCTTTTCACACAGCATGTTGAAAGGAATTACAATGATATAACACTCCTTTCCATAACACTGACAAATGGAACTGCATCAAACTGCAGAGCTTTCTCAGGGCAAAGGACATAGCTTGCAAGATAAACAGAAAGCCCACAGGTTGGGAGAAGATATTTACCAGTCATACAATAGACAAAGGCCTCATATCTAAAATATATGCAGAACTAAAACAATTAAACTCCTCCAAAACAAAAACGCAAAGAACCAACAGCCCACTCAACAAGTTGGCTAAAGACTTACAGACTTCTCTGATGAGGAAATGAGAAAGGCCAAGAGACACATGAAAAAGTGCTCTACATCACTGGCCATAAAAGAAATGCATATCAAAACAACATTGAGATTCCACCTCACCCCAGTAAGAATTTCCATTATCAGGAAAACTAACAGTAACAAATGCTGAACAGGATGTGGCCAAAAGGGAACCCTACTTCATTGTTGGTGGGAATGTAAACTTGTTCAACCACACTGGAAAGCAGTATGGAGATTCCTCAGAAGGCTAAACATAGAGCTCCCCTAAGACCCAGGAGCCCCACTTTTGGGCATCAACACAAAAGATTATAAACATGAACACACTAAAGCCACCAGCACAATAATATTCATAGCAGCACAATTTGTCATTGCCAAAATATGGAATCAACCCAGATGCCCCTCAGTAGACTTATGGATCAGAAAAATGTAGTACATATACACAATGGAATTTTATGCCTCTATCAGAAAGAATGACGTTGCCCCATTCGTAAGGAAATGAAAGGACTTGGAAAAAAATTATACTAAATGAAGTGAGTCAGACCCAAAGAATCATGGACTGTATGATTTCCCTCATAGGGAATGATTAGCCCAGGTTTAGGCTAGTCACAGCAGAGGATCACAAGAACCCAATAGCTATGCCCTTATGAACACATAAGATGTTGCCAAGTGAAATGAACTCCATGTTATGGAAATTAGTGTCATATATATGTTTTTTTTAGTGCGTTTTTTTTTCCATTTCTTTATTGTTAAAGTGATATAAAGATGGTTTAAAGTTCCATATGTAAGGAAGTGAGTACATTTTTTTATCCAACTTGTTACCGCCTCCCTCATCTCCCTTTTCCCCCCTCTCCATACCCCACCCCAACATGAGTTCTGCAGTTGGTTTATACTTTATAGTTTTGTAATTAATGCTGTTGCATTGGTATGTCTTTTTACCATTTGTCTCTTGATTTGGGTATTTCCTTTCCCTTCCCTAGTTCCAATATATGTACATACAATATCCAGGGTACCAAAATCAGTTACAGTGATATCAGGGGTAAAACTACGGGAAAGAAATACAAAATAAAAAGGCAGAATTTCACATGGTATATTGAAAATTGCAACAGAAATGATAAACCACTTGTTTCCATAACTTTGGGTTCATTTTTCTTAGCATCATCTGTGTGTTCATATGTACAGAGCTATTGATCTATTGTGATCATCTGCTAGAATTATCCTAAATGTGTACTAACTATTCCCCATGAGGGAAACCATAGAGTCTATATTTCTTTGGGTTTGGCTCACTTAACTTAGTATGATTTTTAGGTTTGTAATGAGTTAATATGATATTTTTCTTGTAGAATTTAATGAAAATGTAGTCACACAAAAGTAATGATGTGTATACTTTAGATTTACAACTCTGATCTTTGATCATGGCTACAAAAAGAAAACAGAAACTCAGTCTACCAATATGCCTGAAATATAACAGAGGCAGTAGAAAGCAAGATTTACTCAGAATACCAAAGTTTCAACAGAAGTTTAGAATGGAATATTGGTGGCCTGGGCCTAGAGACTGTAGAAGAAGGATGAGACAAGGGCACATAGTACTCATGAGTACTTAGACACAGTGAGAGAGAGCTAAGAACTTCAGTTATACTGCCACCCGATAGAGTGATGTTACATATAATAATAATGTAATGCATATTTTAAAAATTTGAAGATGGAATTTTAATAGTGTCACTATAAAGAAGTGATCACTGGGGGCTGGGGATATAGCCACTAGGCTCAGGCCCTGAGTCCAAGGCCCAGGACTGGCCAAAAAAAAAAAAAAAAAAAAAAAGAAGTGATCACTGTATAAGTACAAAGATAAGACTTCTTGTTTTCAACATCATGAAATGTAAAAAGTTACATGGAGACCATGATACTCATATTTTATATTTTTTTATGAGTTGAATATAACTCTTGTGCTCTTACTAGGACTTGAACTCAGGGCCTCTCTGTCTTACTCAGTTGGCCCTCATTTTTTTTGGCACTGGGTATCAAACCAGGATGTTGCACTTGCTAGGCAAGTACTTTGCCACTGAGCTACATCCCAGACCTCACTCAGTTGGCCCTCTTAATAGTTGACTTATATCTGACGTTCAAAATTTTTGCTGTTTAATTAAAAAAAAAAGTATCTTGTGAATTTGTTTGCCTAGGCTGGTTGTGATTCTCTATTGCTATATCTCGGTCACCTGAACAGCTAGGATTAGAGCTTCACAGGCTCCTTGTGATCCAACCACATATGACTTAAAAGTGTAAGTAATGAGAGAAGTTGAGCATGTCACTTAAAATTTTAGGCATACTTTTATTCATCTTTTTCAGTGAAGTATGGGGAAATAACCACAGAGTAAATTTCCGCATGCAGGCTACAACAAGCCCATTAAAAGGGCTTTGTTTTCATCTTTGCTTCTCCTTTTATTTTGTGATTTGTTTTACCTATACCCGAATGTATGAAGTTTTTGTCTAATCTCATAACATTGGCTATTTCCCCGATATTCTTAAATCTGTCTTATTATTTCCAGCTAATTACCTCCTTAAACTAGTACCTGACTGACATTTTTTATTTATACATATTAATATTTCTTCCAATATTTAAAATATTTTTCCCTCTCATCTCTCCACCCTATCCACTCTACATGTTTAGCTTATGGCTATGAGCCTGGAAAAATGTAAACGATATTGATCCATCTCATATTCATTCATACTCTCTCTGTGTCACTCTCTGTCTCTGTCTTTGTCTCTGTCTCCCCCTGTCTTTCTGTATGCAAATATTTAAAGGTATCAATTCTTTGATTTTCTGCATATTTTTTCCAGGCATGTGTGTAACAGCTATCAATTAACTATTATCTTTCTATTGATTGTTGTATAACCCCAAAGTGGATTAATTTAATATTTGTCCACTTTAGATGTATTTTAAAGTGTAATACTGAATGAGAAGAAAACATAGTTTACAACGAATCTAAAATTGTTTACACTTATTTCCAGTTTATGGTTCTCACAAACGATGTTGCAATGTTTACTCCCCCAAAGTTCCCCTTTCTCTTTATTGGTGTGCTAGGCTTGACCAAATAAGCTACTCCTTTTGAAGAGTAACTTAAGGCATGGTTTGAATACCCCAATAAAATTGAGAATTATATTGCAACTGTGGGATCCAGTCTTGAAGGAAAGGCAGAGTGACAAGAGGTTATTTTATGATCATCAGAGTCACTGATATGCATTTACTTGGTCATGATTGCCTTTCTTTACTGCAGTCAACTTTTCCTTAATCTTCATTTTCTAAACCATTTTCTCCAGCTACTATGTGGCTTTTTGAACCACCCAGAACCTTTCCAAATTTATTTTCAATTTAATTTTTGTTGTAATAGTTGTACCAATTTATATCTACAGCATAATTATTAAATATATTTATATAATATACGATGAGAAAAATCAGACAAGTTCCAAATTTATCATTTTCTTAAGTTATTTTATGTTAAGTGAGGCAAAGCTAGTTGTTTTAAGGTAAACACAACTCTCAATTAATATAAAATATCTGTATAGGTAATTGCTTTCTTATCTTTGTTTATTATAATAGGCTTTGTAGTATTAATACTATTATTAATTACTAATCAATAATGATTAATGTTAACATTAATAATAAATAATATTGATGATATTAATGTTGACTTATTTTACTTTACTTTCTAGTGGGATTATTTCAAATAAAATATGCAAAACTGAATATTTTATTGAATACTGTCACTTACAATTATTATTAATGTTATTCTTTATTCACTCAGATGCTAATAAGAAAGTTTGGAAGCCAAAAATATACTATATTGAAAGTTATAGCAAACTGTAACCTCTCTGTACATCAGTTTGATAATAAAAATTAAAAAAAAAGAAAGTTATAGCAAATCATTAATTAAATGTAAGGTTAAGGGCTGGGAATATGGCCTAGTGGCAAGAGTGCTTGCCTCATATACATGAAGCCCTGGGTTCAATTATCCAGCACCACATATATAGAAAATGGCCATAAGTGGTGCTGTGGCTCAAGTGGCAGAGTGCTAGCCTTGAGCAAAAAGAAGCCAGGGGGCGCTGGGGATATAGCCTAGCGGCAAGAGTGCCTGCCTCGGATACACGAGGCCCTAGGTTCGATTCCCCAGCACCACATATACAGAAAACGGCCAGAAGCGGCGATGTGGCTCAAGTGGCAGAGTGCTAGCCTTGAGCGGGAAGAAGCCAGGGACAGTGCTCAGGCCCTGAGTCCAAGGCCCAGGACTGGCAAAAAAAAAAAAAAAAAAGAAGCCAGGGACAGTGCTCAGGCTCTGAGTCCAAGCCCAGGACTGGCAAAAAAAAAGTAAAGTTAACATGCTCACTTACTTAAGACATGTATTAGTGAAATGTAAATTCTAAAAAAAAAAATTTTAATTGATAAATGCGAAGGGTATTTCTTGTGAAACTGATTTTATATACCTGCATAGATACAAAGAGTATTCTGCATACACTATTAAATTCAAAATGCATAATCAATACCCTTTACCCTTTATGAAGAAGTTTGTAAAGAGAAATATCATTTACAGAAAATGTTTCATACTCCAATTGAAATATGGTTATTCTGTTAAATTTTTAAATCATATTCTGTTACTTTTACAATTTGTGTAAAAAGAAAAATGTCCATTAAATATTTCATAATGTTTAGCATAGAAAAGAAATAAAACATGAAGTAGTGTCAGAGGGCAATCACTTTAATATAAAATACCCATGAGCACAGTTTTACAAATCACAATTATTAATTACTAGGTTTTACACTAGGCTTCAATAGGCCTTGGAGCACAGTTTATTCATAGGAACTGAAAATTCTTGAAAATATATAGGAAGATAATCAGAAACTGACAAGGGTGAAAGTGAAAAGAAGTGTTTTTTTATGGATATTCAGCCTAAAGAAAGGATGTGTAAAGTGGTCAGCATTGCCTTCTCTCTGCTACATCACACTGAAAATACAGGTTCTCATGTGCTCATGATGCATTTCTAGTTTGAATCACTGCACAATGAGAGAAAGTGCCACCCATTAACATGACCCACTTGAGTGGCTATATCACAACATACTGAGTGTGCCATGTGTCCACAGATGAAGACATATTGCATTTGACACCCATGTTATCAAATAGAGCACAATTCTTATATAATTAGACCATAGTAAAAATATCAAATGATTTAAATTAGTGGTTAAGAAGCAGGCCATTAAGAAATAATAAAAAATAAATATTAATACACACACACACACACACATATGACTGAAAGGCCATCATCCGGAAAGTGAAATGAACACAGAATAAAGCAACAATGTGAGAACTTTGAACATTAGCAAATTTGGTTTGGCATGCCCAACGTGTCTTCAAAGTTAATTGAACTGGCTTCAGGGTGAAGAAATCCTCTTTAAAATGTGCAAATCTTCACACAATCTTGACATCAGTGATTTTGTACATAATCCTTACGCTGTAGTTATACATGGTGGTGTTACTGTGTTAACAAGTAGGGAATGGTAAAAGATTAAATAAGCTCTGTCCCAGGAAAAAAAAGATACCTTTTTATGACTTGAAAAACATCATATGTATCTTACAATTTCACACTTTCATTTTTCCTAATTCAGAATCTTCACTCATGAAGTTGGTTATGAAGAAAATAACCACTGTATTTGGATTTTTAAATCAAAGCTGGTATTATACATAATTCAATTTGCATTTGCCAACCACCAACACTATCTTTCCAGCTCATTATTTCTTTACACACTTTCCAATTTCAATCCTAGCATCAGATCTTCCAGTTAACACCTGGAAACTTTTAAGTCAAAGAGTGTATACCTATATCGACCATTCAACTATTTTGTGACTTTTCCCCCTCCATTTTCTTTTCTTTTTTTTTTTCCTTATTTATTGTCAAAGTGATGTACAGAGAGGTAAGAGTTTCATACATTAGGCAATGGATACATTTCTTGTACTGTTTGTTACCTCCTCCCTCATTCCCCCCTCCCCCCTTCCCCTTTCCCTCTACTCCCCTCCCCACCCCGCCCGTGAGTTGTTCAGTTGGCTTACACCAAACAGTTTGGCAAGTATTGCTTTTGTAGTCATTTGTCTTTTTATCCTGTGTCTCTCGATTTTGGTATTCATTTTTACTTCCCTAGTTCAAATTCCAGTATATACAGTTTCCAATGTACTCACATAAGATACAGTGATAGTGCAGGTACAACCACAGGAAGATGATACAAGATACCTTTCTTTTTTTGACAATGTTGCTCCTTCCCTTGCTCTTTCCCAGTTTTTCCCTGGCATCACACCCACAAGCTGTATAGTTCATTTTCAACATGGTGTTAAGTGAGTGCCACTGCTGCATTTGTTCACCCTTTGTCACATCCTTTCTGTGCTCCTCCTTACCATCCCCAATAGATAAATTTGAAAACAAGACAAAAGGTAAAGAAAATGACCAAGCAGCAACAAATAAAAAAATTCTCTTGTTTTCAAAAAATAAATAACCAGTATATTTTAATGTAAAAATGGCCAATTACACATTATGGAGTGGTTATTGAATAAATAAAGGGACAGACAGACAACAAAAATAGCAGTCTGATTAATAAGCAAAGGATGTCAGGAGACAAGTGGCAGTGCTTCCCTTTATATTGTGGACATTGTGTACAATAAGAAAAACGAGGGTACAAGATAGGTACTCACTGCCCTATTATGTAACTGTACCCCTTTTGCACAACACCTTGTCAACAAAATTTAATTAATAAAAATTAAAAAAGAAAAAAAATAAGGATAAAGAACAGAAAAAAAAGATAGAGGTAAATAATAGAGGTATATAAAGGGACTATATGATTTCCCTTAAGAGCTACATACCCTTTGCACGTTCCAAGTGTGAAGTATGTCTGTCTCAATTATGTCTAAAATTAAACTTTATAGAGAAAGAGTTATAGAATACAAACCTTGAATAGCAAGCTTCCATAAAAGTTGTAAACTTTGTAGAACTTTGAAAATACAATGCATTATTGACCTGATTGTCTAATGCCCAACAGATTACTTTTTCTAGGGTTTAGTTCTCACATTATCCTTTGATGTTCCTACAGAAGACATTAGTACTTGCAACACTAGCAGAGTAATTACCAACATTCTTGTCACTGGGGGATATCTCAGACTTTCTTCATGCTAAATCATCATGTCCTGAAATTTGCAGGGTGGGGTAACGCATCTGATAAATGCCAATTTATTTAAGTTCTAATCACAGATACTTCATCAGCTGACAAAAGCAAAAACCTCTGTAGGTACACCACTTCAAAATCTGGGACAACTTACATGTAATTTCAGGAATCAGCAGGGACACACAGCTGGAGAAAAATAAAAAGCTGCTGTAATTGAAAATTGCCTTGCAGCTTGTTTGTGATTAAAATGAACTCCAGTTCCTTGAAATCTTGTTTAGCAATTAAATCTGTTTTACTTAGGCAATGAAATATTGCCTATTGTTCAGGATTGACCAAACTGATACAGATTTGTCTAGGCACTGGTATTATATGAAAATGTGAATTGAAGAAAATGTAGTCCCCTCAATCACCAAAAGCAGAAGCTGTCTTTTGGAATAATGATAAAAATGCTAGTTCAGTCAAATTATCTACCTAACTCAAACATTTAGAATTAAACTGAATCATGTTATCCGTAAGACTCTTAATAATGACAGAATTGTCTGCTATAGGTTGAATGGAATTTTTTGAGAAGTGTTTGCACTATCTATATTCTTCTCTTCTATCCTTTCTGCTTACTAATTTCCCTTGTGGTTCTGTTATGCTGTTTGTTATATGCAAATAAATTTGTAGTTAATAAAAATCTGTTATCTCTGACTTAGCTCCAAATTTCATTGTTTTTCAACAGCTGCTTCAAATAAATAAAATAGAGGTAGCATTTACAAAGGAAAGGAAATATTTCTGGCTCTTGAAGAACATTTCAGTCACAGCAACTAAATAACAAAATAAAATTTATTTGATTCACTTTGCAGCCCTGGGAACTTGTAATCATCTTCTACCTTCTTGGGAATATTGTTTTTGACAGCTTTGTTTTTTAGTTAATATTTTTCACTGTTGAAAGGCTTGTGTACATTTTTCCTCTACTTTAATCTGTTTTCCCATAGAGAGTGTAATAAATTCCCCTGCAAATATTTACATGCCTATGTCTTTCTTTTGGTAGTTGTTTTTATTAAGGTTCTTGAATAAGTTAGATGAGTTCACATTAGCAGCTACAGTTTTCTTTTTTAATTTTTTTTCCCTTCTTCTTTAGCTTTTGTGGTCAAGACTAGTGCTCTATCACTTGGGCCACAGATGTACTTCAGGCTATTTGGGTGATTGTTTCAAGATCACAGTTTCAAAGACTTTCCTGTTCAATCTGGCTTTAAACCACTATCCTCAGATCCAGGCTCCTAAGTAGCAAGAGATACACATATGAGTTACCACTTCAGGGCGTAAACAGAGTTTTCCTTTTTCTTAACTTTTATCATCAAGGTAATATACAGAGAAGTTACAGTTGCATACATTAGATAGTTACATACATTTCTTGTCAAATTTGTTACCTCCTCCCTCATTTTCCTTTTTTTCTCCTCCCTTCCTTCCTTCCTCACTCCCTCCCTCCCTCCCTCCCTCCCTCCTTTCCTTCCTTCTCTGTCTTTCTTTCTTTTTTTGTTGTCAGTCCTGGGGCTTGAACTCAAGGCCTGAGCACTGTCCCAGGCTTCTTTTTGCTCAACGCTAGCACTCTTTAACTCTTGAGCCAAAGCACAACTTTTTATATGTGGTGCTGAGGAATGAAACCCAGGGCTTCACATGTACATGGCAAGCACTCTACCACTAGGCCATATTCCCAGTCTCCTCCCTCATTTTTCTCCCTCCTTAGCTCTTCCCGCATCTGTCCGACCCCCTGCCTCCAAGTTGTAGAGTTAGTTTACAATACATTGTCTTTTACGTATTGCCATTGCATTGGTTCGCCTTTTACCCTTTGTCTCACTATTTTGATGTTCCCTTTCCCTTCCGTGATTCAAACATATGTACAATTCCCAGGCTACCAAAATCAAATAGAGTAACAATAGGGGTTAAACCATAGGGAAGATATAAAAGAAGGAAAAATGAAATTATTTTACATAGTATGTTAAGAATAACAACAATGATATAATGTTATTCTTAACAGTGTTCATGACGTTTTTAAATGAGTAAAGTAAAAAATTATGTAAAATTGTCAATATATTCAGTGGATAATATTGTCAATGCATTACACAAAGGAAGAGGTTTCATTTAGGCTAATGTAAAAGTGAGAGTGGTCTGGTCTCTTTGAGAAACTTTCTGAATTATTTTCTTTTCACTATGGAAAATGTTCCTTCTGATATTGGATTATTCTTGATGCACATGATTGTAAATTAAAAGCATGTAACACACTACACTTGGAGCCTGCTTTCTGTAAGATGCATAAAAGTCATATTCTTTCTCAACACAGGAAGAAACAATATATAGAAAAATATATAAATTATAAAGAAGCATGGAGAGAGACGTGTGTTTCCTAAACTTAAAAAATGATCAAATAATGAAGATACACAAAAGAGTCTTTGTTTATGTAATTTCAGTATCTCCTTTTTATTGAAACCTATATTTAACCAACCATCCCTTAATATTGAAGTAGAGATATTAGCTTTTTAAAATATTTGATGTTTTCAATTATTTGGGGAAAATGTGTACCCATAATATAGTTTAATTTGAAATCTAAATTTATTATTTTATGTTTTTCCAAAGCTCTTGTCTAAGTTGGGTATGTTCCCTGTATAATTATATTTAAATATGATTGAATCAGGAATTGGCTTTTTCTCCCTCTAATTATTTCATCAAATAATTTGTCATAATGGTTTGCAGATAATTGACATAACATACTAACTGAGTTGCTTTAGCACTCTTTATTTTGAAGTTGCATGCTAAAAGATACTGTCAACATGGAAATTGTGCCCCAAGGAACTCAATTTACATCATGATTATAATATTGTAAATAAAGCATATATTCATAATCAAATGTTTAGTGCCCACTACAAAGGAAAGTAGCATGTGTGGAAGTGTGAATTTCAAGGGTTCATGCCTCTGACTGTTTTGTAATGAATCACCCATCTCAATGTTTTGGTAAATAAATAAATAAAGACATGTTGAACCTTTATCCAGTTTCATTTAACAGTTTTTGAAGAGCAATTTACACCTTTGAAATCTTGCTATAAAAATAAGGAAAATTATTATTTGCTGCTATATCCAAGGTTTTGTGATGATGACGCAAATATTTCAACATGAAAGTAAAATTACACCAGGCACTAGTGGCTCATGCCTGTAATCCTAGCTACTTCAGGAGGCTGAGATCTGAGGATCACAAATTGAAGCCAGAGGGGGAGCTGTGGCTCAGAAACAGAGATCAGGCCTTGGGTTCAGGCCCAACACACTCCTGAAAACACACACACACACACATTCGCGTGTGCGCACACACACACACAATAAACTTATGTGATTAGTCCAACAGGCCGTAGTCAGTGTGCATCATCACTGCCATACAATCTGTTGTTTATGAAAACAGTCTAACTAGAGGAAGAAAGCCAATAGAGGGTGCTGAAACAAGGTGTTACTAACATGAAAATGAATGGATGAATAAATGAACGACTTTACAACAAACACAACCTGGACCTCATTTAAGTCAACACAGTTTGTGCTACAGCCTGATATTTATCTCATCAACTGTAGATTTGCAGACAGTTTCACTTCCTCATACATGGAGAGAGGACAGCATAAGTATGATTGTGAGCGTCAGCTTCCCTCTCCCTCTATTCACCCTGGGTCAATTTTATCACAAAATCCCAAGTCCTATTCTTATATTGCCTACTTTTGTCCATGTTCGCAGAGATAGAATTGACTTTTTATGATCAACTATTGTAACAACAGAGAGGTGGTAAAATTTATGTAGTACAAGAGATCTCAAATATTTATGGATCTATCCCACTACATATCCCAAAGTGAGAGAGTTCTTGGTATTCATAGTAGCTGGATCTTTAAAGTGTTTAGCATTTTTATAACACTTTTATTAATCCCCAACTCCAGTCTTTATGGCAACCAAAATAAAGTTCACACTAGTCAAAAAGGTGACCAAATCCTTCTTCTTGTTCTGCTGTAAGTAGATGAATGCTTAAAATGCAGATCCACTTATTATGAAAATTTTTACCTTCACACTCTGTTCAAGACAGTTTTAAAGATGGAGCTTTCTAGATTGTGGTAATTTTACACATTCAAAAATTTTAAAACAACAACAACAACAACAAATCCCTGTTTGGGTAAAGACAAATTGTAAATTGTATCCTGTGTACATGATGTAATAGTGATAAGCATTTGGGCATTTATGCTGCAGAATATTTGAAAATATTTCAAGCATGATTTTATAGCAAAGAATTACCTTACTTTTCATTCTAATATGAAATGAGAACCAAAGAAATTTATGTAAGCATAATGTTTCTGCTACTCAACTGAGAAGACAGAAATTTACTCAAGAATAAGATACTGTTTTACCAAAAGTAGACCCAGGCAAATAGCTATAGTTTTCTACTCTCTTCTTCCCTTGATCAAAGGTGTTAGTGGCTGTAACCACTCATCACACATCCATCAAAGGCCATTGCCAATCTCTTCTTACTGAGCAATGGCTAATGATTTGAATAACTATTACTATATAAATTTTGCTATATTTCTACTTAGTACTCAACCCAAGTTTCTTCTGCTTAGAAGAGCCAAATACTTTCAAGTAAACATAGGATTGCAGTAAATTTGAAATGTCAAAACTTTAATTGTCATAACAAATAGAAAATAATTACAATGCCACCATGATTGAATTCCTCGGTTAACATAGTGATTTATGTCTACATAGTTTACCTATAGATTAAAAAACTACTATTTAAACACATATACATATGCCTTAAAGTCACAAGTGATATTCGATGATCCCGTTCTTCAATGCACTTAAATTTTTGAAGTGAATTTATGTCCACTGAAGATTTAGAGTCTGAAAAGTAAAATGGTCTATAAAAGCATAACAGTGACTGGATAGAAATGTTCAACTGATAATGATAGCAGCCCTTATCTCCTGTTGAAGGACCTCTTAGAGCATGACTGTGTCAGTAATTAATGAATTCCAGAGAGAACTGTATGATTTAGTTATGAATTTTTGTACATACATTAGTCTGTTCAAGTCTCCTAGCACCAACATGTTGAAAAAAACAGGAAATGAAGACTATACATTTTGGAAATTTCCAACAGCCCCAGTTTATTGTATATTTGTCTAATATGTAGAACTATTCATTTTCTGAAGGTATATTTTGTTCTTATTCAAGTGCCACACATTTACACTATAAAT
Source organism: Perognathus longimembris pacificus (assembly GCF_023159225.1). Taxonomy (NCBI): domain Eukaryota; kingdom Metazoa; phylum Chordata; class Mammalia; order Rodentia; family Heteromyidae; genus Perognathus; species Perognathus longimembris. The sequence goes on from NC_063176.1 coordinate 40,156,701, forward strand.
ATTTTGGTGGAATAATTTATTTGCTGTACATTAACTGCAACACATTGTGCTAAAGATCAGTGAAAAAATTAATAAGGTATGATTTATTTTCCTCTTCAGGAATGTCCTATAGATTAGTAAGTTATAGATATAACTATATCTTCCTATGAATAATACCAATATAATAAAGATAAATTAACCTAAGAGCACACATTGAATGCCTGCTTCCCAAGAGTACAAAATCATCCAACAATTATAATTGAAATCATTTACACAAAGTTGTTACTAAAGAAATATCTCTTCTAGTAATTATTTTTAAAGGCATAATTAAACTTTTCATTATTTAGATTCCATATGAGATAGATTGTATTAATTAGATTGCCTATTAAAAAGGAAGCTATGTGAGATGTACCTTTGAGAATTAGTGAATATTTGTATACAAGGGAAGAATTTCTGTACTAAGAACTAAATTTCAACAATGTGTCTTGAGATAAATTATCTATGAACTCACAAATTAAGATGATTAATCGTATCTTTAAATAGTAAAAAAGTTTCAATAAATTTCTGGAAAATAAAATTTGCTAGGGACTACTAGTAATTGTCTATCTCCAAATTAAATAAAATGATTTAAATTTGAATGTATATATTATATTGTTCATATTACAATTTACATATTACCTTGAGGCAAATCATTTTGCTCTTTCTTTAATTCAAATATGTCTTTGATATATGATCTGAAAATACTGTTAATATTCACTATCATGTATTTTGTGGAAACAAATCATATCAAAGCAGGGAAAAATTAATGTTTTAGATATTTGGAAATACATTTATAAAACATTCCTTGTTTAACAGAGATCATTAAGAGGTATCTTTAAATGGAAAGTACTCTTAAATTATTATCAGAGATGACACAGTAAAAATTATTCACAAAATATGAAGCATATTATGTGCAACAGGTACATTTCACTGAATTTTAGTCTAATGGAGGTTTATTGCCATGTTTAATGATTGAATTTTTTGTTACTATGTACTTGGAATATAATTTTATCAAATATGAGCTAAGTGATATGGGTTTGTAACTACAATTATTGATAATCATTTAATGCTGCATTTCAACCCTTCTTGTGTGTGTATGTATGTGTACGTGTGCACATACTCGGTATGTGCTTATATATCAAATTTATGTGGTACTTAAAAATGTCCTCTTTATTATTTCTACACACCCTTCTTAATATGCCCAAACAAGCAAAGCGTAAACTGCAAGAAACCATAGGGAAATTTATTTTATTCTTCCAATGCTGTATTAAATTGAATACTTCATGGCAAAAGCATAAATATTTCATGTAGAAGCCTGCATTCTTGTAGTAACTACTCGGTGTACTGCCTATTTGATAGTTTTTAGGAAAGGTCTGTGTCACAGCTTCATTACTACTGCCAGTACCCCAGGGCAATAAAAACACATGAGATGATTTATGGAAATGCAATTAAGCTACTGATTTAATAATTGAGTCCTCCAGGATTTTCTTTTTTATTTTATTCTTTGGATCGTTGGAAAGCTTAGTAAAGTTATGGCCACATCCAAGCATATTATTTTGTTTTGGTTTGCAATTATTCAAACCAATAGTTTCCCGATTAGGAATCAAATTAAAACTTCAAAATTGTCCTAATATCTTATAATTCTATATCATGAGTCTTGAAATTGAAAACAACTAGCCATCAAAGCTATTTTAGTATAAATTCCAGTGTCTTAAAGAATTAATAATTGTCAATGTACTTAAAAAATAATTGATATTAAGTTATGAATTTTTTAGACTTAGTTATCACAATAGCCTTAAAGATAATTGAATGTGTGTACATCTAGTTACTGTCAAATATGTAATTGCCTATGTTGGGAAAAAGTTTACTTATTTCTAGTTACATAAATAAATACTTTTATTACATTCATTTTTATTTTGTTAGTATTATTTATTTATTTACTTATTTTCCAACAGTCTCACTGTTCTTTGACTTTGGTACCAGCCATTATCAGTTGCATCTTAAGTATAGGTATGTTAATTCTATTTTCTTCAACAAATGAATTTCAGAAAAAATATCAGTAAAGTTTAAGATGATATTTGCCAAGTTTGGTTGTCATACTTTCAATGGGAAAACAGTGATCCATAGTACACAAAATCTGTAACTTAAAATAAAACAAATACTTTAGATCTACAATAAAACAATGTATAAATAATTATCTAGCATACGACCCTCCAGAACCTTAGTAAAAATATGCAATTACAATATTGAAATACAAAAACTAAGATCTATATTTATTCAGGTAGGGTTGAATTAGGAATTCCAGAGGGAAATAAATTTTATTTGGTTATATATTGAAATTTTCCATTCATGTGAATCACAGCATAGAATTATGTCATCACTTTAACATATGAGATCTCAGACTCCTGAGAAACTATGATTATAACAGTGAGCCACCAATGCCCAACGGAAAAGTAAACTATAAAGTAGAGAATTGTAGTTAAAGTAACCAAGGACCAAAGTGTGGATATTCTATTAATCAGTGTAGAAATCTGAATTTATTTTATTTCAGGATCTTATATGTATTTAAGCTATAAAGGAAGAGACTTACAATGCTTTTCTTACCAGTATTATAAACCAGTCACATGATCTATTTTTCCATCATAGATTTCTAGACTAAAATGTTTCTTTGTTTTTCTCTTTTGATTTTAAATTATATTTTTACTATCTTTAAGTAGTTGTACTAAGTGGTTACCATCGAATGTCAGTTTATGAGTACAATGTATCTTGATCAATATCATCTCTTCCCCTTCTCTACCTTCCCTACCAATCTGTTTAATTTCCCTGCTTTCATAGGATATGCCTTGAATATCTTAGATTTCATCTGCTATTGAAGATTCATGAAGAGAGGTCAGAATGAGAAGGAAACTGATTTTTTTTTTTTTTTGGGCCAGTCCTGGGCCTTGGACTCAGGGCCTGAGCACTGTCCCTGGCTTCTTCCCGCTCAAGGCTAGCACTCTGCCACTTGAGCCACAGCGCCGCTTCTGGCCGTTTTCTGTATATGTGGTGCTGGGGAATCGAACCTAGGGCCTCGTGTATCCAAGGCAGGCACTCTTGCCACTAGGCTATATCCCCAGCCCATGGGAAACTGATTTTTTGCAAAGAGGAAGTGGTGCCCACTGGGCAGTCAGGGTTTGCTCAATCTCAAAAACTTGAGGCTGAGAAAGAATGGTTGAGCTATTGAAGGACTTAGTTTCATCAATCTTCTTATTTCTAACAGTGTCAGTGAAACCAATATTCAGCAGGGAAGGCCCAAGGCTCCAGCCTACAAGAAGAGTTTAATGAGACCTGTTAATGAGAGCCAATTTTGTCTGGCAAGCAACTTAAAGTCTTAGTCACTGCATTCATGTGAAGATGCTTGGACAGGGCTCTGTTTTCTTGGTATCATGGTAATGATGTGCAGGGCACATAGAATGGGGTAATTTTCTCAGGATATGTTGGGAAATTTGATTAAATAAGGGCATATAGGAAATTAATAAGTAGAAGAAATAGTCATAATTTTGCACATATAGTTACTAAGTGGTTTGAATTTTTCAGACTTATGGTACTGGATATTAATGAAAAAATCTTATACATTCTGAATACAATAATTAAGGTTAGTTCTTTTAATCAGGAAAATAGACTAGAAAGAAGTAAAGAAAAAAATGTCAATGTTACCAAATTATCTTGACATTATGAAAGAAAGCCTTGTCTTTCTTTTCTTAAATTAACATAGGTTTCTAAAATCTTTTTCATTGCTTCTTCTTCAATCATTTTGTATTTTCCTATCTTGATGTGTGACTGGGTATGTTTAAGTGAGTCTCTTCATTGTTTGGGAATGCATTAGAAATGTTTTATTGACTTTTAACCAAGATAAGAATGGAAGACTTATAGTATGCTGCTAAATATTTAGTCCCAATATTGTCTATATGGCTGAGAACAATTCATGAGTTAGTTTACACAAATTTGCCAGAAATATGAAAGACTTGCTGTAAAATCTTCCTTGGTTGCTTGAACAGTATGACATTTGTAGGTGGAATTTGACCTGTGGTACTAAAATAAGAATTCGTACATTTATGTAATTGTCAATATGTATTCAGTACATTTTTAGCCTTTTTGTTGTTTTGGGTTTGTTATAGCATACTATTAGATTGCTTCTCTGAGGCAAATTGTGAAAGTGGCTTTTTGAATGGTGCTATATTCTTCCTATTGTATTCACTTCTCTGCTGGTCTTTCACATATCTAACAAGCCTATAGAAAATCTCAAAATTATTAAGTCCTGAAAAGGTATTTTTACCACTTGTAAAAGTGAGAAAAATTGTACTTTAAAAGTTGGTGTGGGTAAAATGGTATCTTTTTAGGTCATCTGATTTTTTAAGTTTCAGTATATCTTTAGAGAATTTGTAAGACTAAAGGACATTCTTCATTTATTATTAAATTCCATTTAATTATATACTTTGATCAATATCAAAGCCTTTATTTTTATCCATTGCAGTTGAAAGTGAAGAAGTTAAATTTGAAATAAATAACCTAAAAAAAGGCTTTATCAGTACTAAAAATCAAACAGCAGAAAAGGCATTTGTGGATCTGACCTCAGAAAGGAATTTAAACAGGTACTTTAAGACAGTCAATGGTATCGGTAGCTAACATCTCTTTCCCTCTGAGCATCTGCTTCTCTCTCACTCTAGCACATTCCATGTGGCACTGATAGATACCAACTCATTCTTCCTATCTTTTCCATCAGTACAAAACCTTTTTACTCTGTAACTCCTTTGAAATAACTAAGAGCTGCCCTTTGATTGACTTTTCTCATATCATAGATCTATTACTTGGATCAAAAATTTCTACACATGGAAGCAGATACTATAATCTTCTCTGTCGTTAGAATCTCAAGGTGGTAGAGAGGAAGCAGCAGCTCCCTAATGAGGGTTTATCACAGATATGATATTTTCCTGGGCATACTTCAGTGAGTGAAACTGATACCTTTCATGTCAAGCATCATTCCTCTGCTTTGAAAAGCAGTAAATTCATGCATATACAGAAGCAAGCAGTGGTTTCCACTGAAAATTTAATCAAACCATATTATTTAAGTAAATAGATATGGATACTTGATATTTACAGCTAAGTAGATGCAACTAATGGAATACTATATTTAACAGTTTTAAAATGGCTCCCAGGCAAATTTGTGTCTCACCTTTTTTAAGTGAATTTCCTTAAGATTCAACATAATCAACAAAAAACCCTAATAACTTTCAATTAATTATATAATTTACATGCAGAATAAATAAGAGAATATAAAAAATACATTATTTCAGCACACACAAATGTGTTTCCATTCAAAAGCCAATGCAATAAAGATTTGTAAGACAAATCATAAATGAAATAATTTAGCTTGCATGAAAATGTTGTACTATCAGGGGCATGCAAATCACCTTCCAGGCTAGTATTTCACCAATAGTCATTGTTATATTCTGTGAACTCTTCTAAAGCCATGCCCTCAGAAATATAAAAACACAAAGCGAGCCAGAAACCCAGAGTCATTTATTTGTTTCCTAAGATTAGGTGCAATTGTGGTTGCAGTTCAACATTATCAGGCCCTTACAGATAGTGGAGTTTCACGATGGGATCCAAGTTCATAACAATCAGTTAAACTACAAGTCAGTCTAATGACACAGATACTCATGCTTTCTTTTTTAAGTGACAATACTATGAAAGCAATGAAAACATTGCATACCTAAAATAAACTATGCTCATATTATTTAGGTCAGTGTGATGAAATCAGATATGACACATGGGAAATGAAATGTTCATCTGTTAAATATTCATTTTTATTAGCTGTACTTGCATTTCAGAAAATTATTTCATTAGAAAAGTGACTATTACTGTTTAAAATTGTCTCCCATTCTGTGGGTTTTCTGTTTATCTGGCTAGCTTGGACCTTTGTCATGAAGAAACCTCACAGTTTGATGACATCCCATTCATCCAGTCTTTGATTTCTTGTGATTCCTAATCTTACAAAGTTTCAATCTCTTATCCCCTGTAATTCATGATTTCTGGCCTTATATTTAGGTCTATATAGAATTGACTCTCTTGCAAGGTGATATAAGGATCTAACTTCAGTTTTTTGTTTGTTTGCTTTCCCATGTACATAGGCATTTTTTTCAGCCCCATTTGTTGAGGAGGCTGTCATTCTTTCAACGTATACTTTTAGTTCTATTATCAATTATTAAGTGACTACATGTATGTGGGTTTATTTCTGAGCCTTCTGTTCTCTTGCATTGGTGCTTAGTCCTTGCCAAAACTAAACTGTTTTATGTTACTACGTCTTTGAAATAGAGTATGAAATTTGATAATAATATTTCTCCAACATTGTTCTTCCTGTTAAGGATTGTTTATGCTATTTGGGATATTTGATTATTTCACATGAATTTTGGGATTGCTGTCTGTACTTTGAAGAATATTGTTTGGATTTTGGTGGGTATTGTATTGATTGTAAGTTGCTTTGGGCAGTATTGCCATTTTCATGATTTCACATCTTCCAGTCCAAAAGCATGGCAAGTCTTTCTATGTCTTTAAAACTTCAATTTCCTTATTTAAATTTGTATAGATTTCATATTATTTGTTAAGTTCTTGTTTTCCTGAGTTCAGTCTTTATCCTCTCATTGTAGCAATATGGAAAAGTGCTGATTTTTTTGGTGGATTTTATTCCCTGTTAAAGAGTTCAAAGTATTCATCCACCAAAAATATAAACGTATGCACTGCCTTACATATGAAACTGTAACCCCTCTGTACGTAGCTTTGACAGTTAATAAATGAAAAAAGAAACATTAACCCAATTAATACATGGACTAATGACATGAAGACAGACTTCTCAGAAAAAAAATGCAATATTCTACTGACAAATGAAAAACTGTTCAAGATCATTTTTGTATTCTTGCCAAATTCAATAGTATATAACAACTACTGATATAGTTCCTGGAATTTGTAAAAACGTATTTATTGTCAAAGTAATGTACAGAGGAGTTACAGTTTCGTATGTAAATCGAAGAAAATGAATCTCAATATAATTTTCTCATCAGTTAATATGGAGATACATTTGTGTTATATTGTTTTACATAACTTTACAAATTTTAGGGTTGAAAAGATAAGAATATGTGTGGAGTCTGTGATTATTCATGTAAAATCCAGTACCTTATATCAGTCACCATCAAATTTCTTTGTCCATGATTCTGACTATTGATGCCAGTCCCTCTCAACTTCTTTAAGGTACTTTGTGTTGCATTGCATCAGCAGATGTGTTTGTCTAATTATTTCATTTTTTTCTGCCTCATAATTTAGTTCACATTTGCTGTGGAGATTTTAGAAATCATCTAGATTGTTTGGTACAGGAAGCAAATCAACCCTGGACTGTCTAATTAGTTGCAATCTTCCTGTTTTTCCTTAGATACATTTCCATTCTTATATACATGGGAGATTTTCATTAACTCTTTCTAATACAGCACAACTGTACATCCCATGCTATTGATTGTATAATTATTTGTGCTTTCAAAAGAAAAAAATGTTTAAATATTCTACTCAGTGATTAATTAATGCATCCTAAACTACTATATAAATAATTTAAACTATTAAACTCTGGTAGATAAAAATATTTTATTTTATTTTGTCTATTCAAACTGATTTTTCCAATGTAATTTGATAAAATAAGCCATATTCTTCTTAAAGAAAAATGCATCTTCTTAAGACCTTGTAAAATAATGTATGTTTTGTCACATTCATAGCAGAAAGAAGTAGAAAAATATAGAGCTTTTGATGAAATGTAAGGAATCTATTTGCCTCAATAAATTGTTCCTATGTTTCATGCTTATTCTACATTAAAACTGGTGTTAGGTATATTCACATCTAAAATTAGAAGAGGAAAGAAAAGAATAACAAAAATAGGATGTGACAGTTGATAGTACAAAACTGCAAACATGGATAAGCAAAAATGGAAAAGGTAAATGTCTTGAACAGAACAAGTCCCTCATCTCTGCCAAAAATCTCATCTTTATTTCCATCTGCCTTTCATTTTAAAAGACTCAGTTTCTCTGAGTAGAATTTTGAGACTAGGAATCTAGGAGCTATGTTTTGTATGTGATCTAGGTAGTTGATGGAGTGATAATCTCTCACAATCAAATGAAATAAAAGCAATGTCATAAAGCAATTAAGCAGTAAACAATGCTCACCATGTTTTATTTTTCTTCTTTTATTGTTTTTCTTTCAGTGTGACATTAAAAGACTAATTATCAATGTTAAAATTAAGTAAATTTGACTGTTACTTTTTAAGGTTTTGATAATTAAAAAAAATGTTTTGTTACTGTAAAGGTTATGTGCAGAGTGATTAGAGTTATATGTCAAATGATGCATAGAGTCAGCTCTTCACTTGTTTTCTTTTTTCCTTTTTTTTTTTTGCTAGTCCTGGGGCTTGGACTCAGGGCCTGAGCACTGTCCCTGGCTTCTTCCCGCTCAAGGCTAGCACTCTGCCACTTGAGCCACAGCGCCGCTTCTGGCCGTTTTCTGTATATGTGGTGCTGGGGAAACGAACCTAGGGCCTCGTGTATCCGAGGCAGGCACTCTTGCCACTAGGCTATATCCCCAGCCCCGAGTGAGTATTTCTGCTCCATATGTTCCCCCTTCATTTCAGTATTTCTGTGCTCCTACTTATCTTCCCCCAAACACATGAAGTTACATACAAGATAAAACATACAGAAATCAAAAATGGTGACAAAGGGGGAAGGAGGAAGCAAACTAACAATAACAACAACAAAACTCTGTTTCCATTTCTTGGAGTTCATTTTGATAAATTTCATTTATATGATTATATGCACATAGCTTTTGAGCTTTTTTGATCCTCTTCTAAGAATATCCTTCTTTGTTCTCAAATGTAGATAATTTAGTCTCATATAATTTATCATGTCCAAGTGCAAATTGTTCCCTCTTTTACTGTCTAGGGTGTTTCCTTGTTGATTTATAGAAACATTCTAGTTACATTAAAAGAGGAATACTTTGCAAAGTATGTTTCTGCACATTCAATGCAATTCCCATCAAAATTCAAGTAACATTCTTCAATGCTGTAGAAAAAGTAATCCAAAATGAATATGGATATATTTCTGTTTTTTTCTTTTGTTTATCTTCCCTATGGTTTAGCCCCTGTTGTCACGTATTTGATTCTGGTACACTGGGTATTGTATATATGCTTCTCTGAATTAGGGAAGATATAGGCATCATCACAATGGTGTGACAAAGAATAAAAGGTGAAGCAATAAAACAGCAATCCTTACAAGACAATATGTTGTAAACTAATTACTATGAGCAAGATGAGGAGGAAGGGAGATGGGAAAAAAATGAAGGAGGAGGTAATAAATTTGATATGAATATGTTCACTACCTTATGTATGACACTGTAACGCCTTTGTATATCATCTTGAGAATAAAAATTTTAAAAATAATTTAAAACCCTGAGTAGCATAAGCAATCCTTAGAACGGTAAATGATATTAGAATATCAATACCATACATCAAATGTTACTGTAAAGGCTGGGGATATAGCCTAGTGGCAAGAGTGCCTGCCTCGGATACACGAGGCCCTAGGTTCAATTCCCCAGCACCACATATACAGAAAACGGCCAGAAGCGGCGCTGTGGCTCAAGTGGCAGAGTGCTAGACTTGAGCGGGAAGAAGCCAGGGACAGTGCTCAGGCCCTGTGTCCAAGGCCCAGGACTGGCCAAAAAAAAAAAAAAAAGTTACTGTAAAGCCATAGTAATAAAACAGCTTGTTACTGATACAACAATATACCTGTGAACCAATGGAATACAACAGGAGATCCAGAAAAGAGACCGACTGCAACCTAATATTTGATAAGGGAGCCAAAGCACAGGATGGAAGAAATCCTTTTCAACAAAAAGTGCTTACAGAATTGGCTATCCACATGCAGATAATTGAAAATAGATTCTTATACATAGCCATGCAGCAAATTAATTTCCAGCTCTTTAAAAACCTTAGTGTAAGGCCAGAAATCATGCAAATATTACAGTGAGAGTTTGAAGAAACTCCAGGGCTCCTAGCATGGGTCAAAACTCCCTAAGTAAAGATTCAGAATTATAACAAAACAAAAAACGACCAAATTAATCAGACTGCATTAAACTGAAGAGTCTCTTCATGATGAAGGGCATAGCTAGAAAAATAAATAGAAATTCCACAGATTGGGAAATTATTTTTTTTACTTGCTGAATAGCAAACAAGGGCATCATAGAAATCAAAAAATTAAATTCCCCAAAACAAACTCTGAAAAACAATCCAATTAATAAATTGGCTAAAAACTTAAGAAGAGACTTCTCAAAAGTAGATGTAAGAATAGCAACAGACCCATAAAGAAATGTTCAAAATATCTGGCCATAAGTTCAAATCAAAGTTCTATCTCACCCCAATTCAAATGGTGGTTTTCAAGAAAACTAACAATAACAGGTGCTAGTGGGAATGTGACCAAAAGGGAATGATACTATACTCTTGGCAGGAATATAAACTGCTTCAACCACTCTGGAAAGCAGTATGGAGGTTCCTCAGAAAAGTAAACATAGCGCTTCCCTACAACCCAGAAATTCTACTTTGGGGCATTTATCTAATTGACCAAAAACCAAGCCACACTAAAGCCAGCAGTCCAACAATGTTCACTGCAATATTGTTTACCATAGCCAAGGTATGGAATCAACCCAAGTAACTCTCAGTGGAGGAATGTATCAATAAAATGTGTTACATATGCACAATAGGATTCTATACTCCCATCAGAAAGAATGCTATTGCCCCATTTCTAAGGAAATGGAATATCTTAGAAAAAATATATTGAGTGGGTTTTTTTTTGCTTTGAATTTAAAGAAGATAAAAAATACATGCCAATCATAGATAATTAAATTTCCTATCTAGGAAGAATGTATTCTTATTTTCCCTCTATCAGTCACACTTATACATATACTGCATCCCCATATTTTATATTTGTGCCTTCACACATATATTTTTTAAACCTAAAACATACCATTAGGGACAAAGGACAGGGGAGCTTCAGTTAATTTTAAATTTCTTTCAACAGCTACCATCTCTCTATGATATTCCTGTCAAGTGCATATATATTATGAGCTTTCTTCTCCTTAGTTTTCACTGCTCAGAATTTTCTCATGAATCACATGCTTGGCTAAAGATCCAGGCCTTTACAAAAACCCATATCAAACTAAATCTTTAAAGCTTTAGTAGGCATTGGAAACATTTTCATTTCCAAAAGAAGAATCAAAATGTCTCATAACTGTCAAAATGAGGCTTCGAGGGGATAGATGTCAAAGGCATGCTTTGAGACAGGGAAGTCCTTGGGCTCATAGGTTTCAATGACAAATTTCAAGTATAAAAGAATATATCTCTAATTAAGTAAGTTCTTTCTGCTAATTTAAATTAATAATAAACAATATCAGACATCACGCTATTCTGTGTATAATTGGCAGGATTAATAAAAGATTTTAGACAAAATTGGCTCATTCATCTTTGGAGATAACGAGAGATGTTATAATTAACTATAAGGGGGAACATATTTGACTTTTGTTAACTATTTCAAAAACACTTTTGAGGTATTTCATGCTTTTTGAAAGAAACATGTTTCCATAGTTGTTAATCATACAAGTACAGAATCCAGAAAACTTAAAAACACATTGTTAGGTTTTGTGCAATGACTCAGTGGTTTTGAATTAGTATAATTACATGCTTACTTTGTTGCTCATTATTAAAATATGATTAGTTAATCATTACAAGGATATTTCAGCATTTTTTTCTTTTTGAAAGTCATAAATTACATTGATTTTTAGTGGGTAAATTATTAGACTGACTCATTTATATGTAAATAATTTTTTTCATATTTAGCTACTTTTGTTATTTGGTGTATCTTGGTGAGCTGTTTTCTATTACTATTCTACTTTATTTATTCATTCATTTACTTACTACTTATTATTTATATATCATCTTTTATATAGACTGTTCTGAATTAGACTAGATATAGATTTAGAAATAAATTTAGTTGTTCTTGCTGTCAATCATATTATGGACGCAAAATTAAAAGTATCTAATAATTTTAATAGAGTGAACCTCACTACTAAGTAATAAATGGCACAATTTGACATGAGTAGCAAATTCCATTTGGAGAATCCAAGAAAAAGTGAATTTTGAAGGCTGAGATTTCATTTAGAAGAGCAAGAAAAAGTATCAGTCACAAAGCCTGAAAAAAGGGGCTGGGGATATGGCCTAGTGGCGAGAGAGCTTGCCTTGTATACATGAGGCCCTGGGTTCGATTCCCCAGCACCACATATACAGAAAACGGCCAGAAGTGGAGCTGTGGCTCAAGTGGCAGAGTGCTAGCCTTGAGCAAAAAGGAAGCCAGAGACAGTGCTCAGGCCCTGAGTTCAAGGCCCAGGACTGGCCAAAAAAAAAAAAAACAAAGCCTGAAAAAAGAGCACTATGAATATTAATCCATGCATTAACATAATTAATGAACTTAATATGAGGTAAAATATGAATAGAAATGATTAAATAAATACCTCTATAACTCAGACCAGTATCTGATCTGTAACTTTAGCTGAGGCGGTTTTCCACTGACTGTTGAGCAATTGAGTCATTTTGTAGAAAAAGAATCATTTTGATAGATTTCTGTCTAAAGCTCAAATGCAGCCAAGTGGTAGAGGTCTTTCATGCCTAATTCACTTCTTTCAAATTTTTAATTAAAGGAGGGAAGATGGTGCTGCCACAGTAGGGAAGCACCCCAACTCACTCCAAATGAATGGTGAGCTGGGAATTCTAGCACCCAACACCCCATCAAGAATCCAGCAAACCCAACAATCAGAAGCAACAGAGGAACCCAGGAAATGAAAAAGAACAAAAAAGAAGAGCCTGTAGCCTCCACGGAGCCAGAAAATCTCCGGGGTACCCTCCCCCCCCCCCCCCCCCCCGCCCAAACAGGGCCAGGCTGGGAAAGGGGACCAGCAAACAAACTGCCAAAAAGTCTTGCCAGGAGTGCAGAGTCCAGACGGCAGGAGCTCCATGGACCCCAGAACTGAGTGCAGACCAACAGAGACACCAGAGCTGTGGGACCAAACAGCCGGGATTGGATGTAGGCAGCAGGGGAACCGGCTGGCGCAGACGGGGAGAGCCGGGGACGCCACCACCAAACAACCAATCGCCGAACCCCAGCACCACAGCCCCAAGGAGCCCGCGGCGGCGCGGGACGCTCACACAACCCGGGACCAGTAAGTTCCCCATTACCCCCCCCATGGGAGACCAGCTCTAGCCCAAGGCCTGCAAGGAGGCTAGAGCTCCCTCCCTACCCTTCCCTACCCCGAGGGAACAAAGGAGCCAGCCACAAGTCAGGCGCAAAGTGGCCCCTGCAGTCTCTGGGAGGACACAGGAGCCAGCAAGGGCGGAGCAGTGCCAAGACAGCAGAGGAGTCTGAGCCTGGCCGCACCTGCCCTGCCCCCTCCCCAACAGGGGCCTGGGGACCGGTGGGCATTGGAAGCCCCACCTGGTACTCGAGGACTTTTTGGACAGCAGTCACAGGCTCACTGGGCCCAAACACATGCCCCCCCCCTTCTGCTGAGGCACAGTCTGTGGGCACCAACCCACGCCCCGACACTTGGCCCAGCTGGGGCTCATGCATACCGCCCCCCACAGCAAACTTGCGAGAGGACACAAGCACCCTCCAACAGCTTGGGGCAGCACACCCACAGAGGAAGCACTAGAGTGCACATGCACGCATGCCCCCACCCCCCAGCGTGGGCCAGCATGCTAGCCCTCCAGCAAGAGGACCTCCTGCCCAAACCTCCGCAGGAGCTTCACACAGGTGGGCAGGGCCCCCCAGTGGCAGTGCCTGCTCTGGTGGGCGCACTCTGCACAGGTGGGTGAGCCACCCCTCAACAACACCAGCCCCGGAACAACAGCCAAACTCAAACCCAGAGCCAGGACACAAACTAGTCTCCCACTGATGGACCAGCTTGAACCAGCACAAAGCCAAACCAGGGAAGCCACCCACAGATCTCCAGATCTCCAAATCACAAAGAAATATAACGAGTTTCGTCAAAGGAAAAGCCAACTTAACAGCTCCAAAAAGCATCACGACTGAAGAGGAGATGGAGAATAAAAAAACAACCGAGCCTTTGTTAGCAGAAATGATGAAAAGCCTCAGAAACAAAATCAGAAAACAATTCCAGGAGTTCAGAGTGGAAGTCTCGAAGGACATCCAGGAAGCCAAGAAAGAAATGGAAGCAGGGGCTGGGGATATGGCCTAATGGCAACAGTGCCTGCCTCGTATACATGAGGCCCTGGGTTCGATTCCCCGGGTTCGATTCCCCAGCACCACATATACAGAAAATGGCCAGAAGTGGCGCTGTGGCTCAAGTGGCAGAGTGCTAGCCTTGAGCAAAAGGAAGCCAGGGACAGTGCTCAGGCCCTCAGTTCAAACCCCAGGACTGGCCAAAAAAAAAAAGAAAAGAAAAGAAATGGAAGCAAAAATGGATACAATGCAAACCTCCGTCAAAGAAGACCTTAACATCCTGAGAAGTGAAATGCATGAAAAAATAGAATTAAAATACAATTCTTTAAAGGAAGAAATTTCCACGATCAGAGCTGATCTGACAACCATAAATATCTCTCTGACATCCATAAACTCCACAATTGAATCCACAGCACAAAGAATTGACCATATGGAAGCCAGAATCTCTCTCTTGGACTATGATGCAGCCAGTAAGAACCAGAAAATTACCACAATCCAAGAAATGATAAAGCTCCAGGGCAGAATAATCCGGGAGCTAGTGGACAAAGACAAGAGATATAATCTGTGAATAATTGGAATATAAGAAGGAGCCGAATACCAGAGCAGAGGGCTTCAAAATATTCTCAATAAAGTGATTGCAGAAAACTTCCCCAATCTCACAAGGGACCCCATCCCAGTAACCAAAGCCTAGAGGACACCTGGCAGACCAGATCCTAGAAAAGCCACGCCAAGGCACATAATATTCAAGACTTCAGGTCTCAAGAATAAAGAGCAAATTTTGAATGTAGCCAAAGCGAAGAAAGAAATTTATTACAATGGGAAGACGATCCGAATAACAGCACACCTCTCCACACAAACCTACCATGCGCAAAGAGCGTGGAAGAACACCATCCAAGTCCTACAAGCCAACAATTGCCAACCTAAAATAAAATGTCCAGCGAAACTGGAGTTCATATTCGAGGGAAAAATCAGATCTTTCCATAGCAAAGAGGATCTAAAGGAGTATGTGAATAAAAAAACCAGCCCTACAGCGAATTCTAAGAGGGGACTCCCACCCAGCAGAAATCGTACAGGACACACAGACAGAATCAGAAAGAAACTACAATAGCCAGAACCCAACAGAAAGAGTATCTCACCAAAGACAAGGAAAAAAAAAAAAAAAAAAAGAGGAAAAACAGCCCAGCAAGAAAATGGAAGGAGAAAAAACACTTTTATCCTTGATCTCTTTGAATATAAACGGTATAAACTCTCCGATAAAAAGGAGCAGACTGGCAGAATAGATCCGCAAACAAAAAGTTGCCATCTGTTGTCTACAAGAGACCCACTATACAGCAAGGGACAAAAACAGGCTCCAAATGAAAGGATGGAGCAAGATCTTCCAAGCAAACACACCTACCAAAACAGCAAGAGTAGCCATCCTGATCTCAGAGAAGCTGGACTTCTCATTAAAAGCAGCTCAAAAAGACAAAGAAGGCCACTATATTTTAATAAAAGAAAAAATCCAGAATCAAGACATCACGGTGATAAATGTATACTCACCAAACAAAAGAGGCCCTACATATGTCAAGAAAATTCTCGCAGAACTACAGAACAAGATAGACCCAAACACAATCATAATGGGTGACTTTAATTCCCCACTCTCTCCAAGAGACAGATCCAACACCCAGAGGATTAGCAAGGGAGCTGAAGACCTAAGTAACACCATATCCCAAATGGATCTGACAGATCTATAAAGAACCTACAGAGACCCAATACACCTTCTTCTCAGCAGCCCATGGATCATACTCCAAAATAGACCATGTCATAGCCTCAGCAGGTCAAGAACCTCAGCAAATACAAAAGTATTGACATCATCCCATGTATTATATCTGACCACAGTGGAAGAAAGGTAACCCTCAATAACAACGGTTACCACAGAGGCTATACACATTCTTGGAGGCTAAACCCCACACTGTTATCCAACACTTGGGCCATAGACCAAATTAGAGATGAAATTAACGAATTCATAAGCCACAATGACAATGAAAATACATCACAAAGAAACCTATGGGACACAGCTAAGGCAGTACTGAGGGGCAAGATCATCGCCCTCAGCACTCACATTAAAAGAATGGAAACAGAGCAGGTGAATAAACTCACGATGAAACTGAAACAACTGGAGAAACAAGAAATGATCTAACCTAAAATGACTAGGAGGAGAGAGATCACAAAGATTAAAGAAGAGATAAATCTGATTGAAAATAGAAAGACCATTCAACAAATAAATAAGACTAAAAGCTGGTTCTTTGAGAAAATAAATAAAATTGACAGACCCCTCACAAGACTTACAAAAAAAAGAAGAGAAGAGACTCATATACGTAAATCAGGGACTCCACCGGAAAAATAACAACAAGTACACACGATATTCAAACAATCATACGGAACTATTTCCAGAACCTCTACTCACTAAAAAACAATAATTTAACAGAAATGGATCAATTCTTAGAGGAGTATAAACTGCCCAAACTGAACAAAGAAAAAATAAATCAACTAAATAAACCAATAACTTACAGCGAGATACAGGGGGTAATCAAGAACCTCCCAACAAAGAAAAGCCCAGGCCCAGATGGATTCACCAATGAATTCTATAAAACCTTTAGTGAGGAACTAATACCAATACTCCTCAAACTCTTCCGCGAAACAGAAATAGAAGGAGAAATCCCAAACTCATTCTATGAAGCTAATATCATACTCATTCCCAAACCAGGCAAAGACCCAAAGAAAAAAAGAGAACTACAGACCAATATCACTAATGAACACAGACGCAAAACTCCTCAATAAAATATTAGCTAACAGGATCCAGAAACTGATCAAGAAAATTATTCATCATGGCCAAGTAGGCTTCATCCCACAGTCACAAGGATGGTTCAACATCCGTAAATCAATCAATGTAATTCACCACATAAACAGAACTAAAATCAAGAATCACATTGTTATCTCAGTCAATGCCCAAAAAGCCTTTGACAAAATACACCATCCATACTTATTAAAAGCTCTGGAGAGAACAGGAATATATGGAACATTCCTCAAAACAATAAAAGCCATATACAACAGACCAACTGCTAACATCATATTAAATAGAGAGAAACTTAAATCATTCCCCATAAACTCAGGAACAAGACAAGGATGCCCACTCTCTCCACTTCTTTTCAACATAGTGCTGGAATCCCTAGCTATAGCAATAAGGCAAAAGGAGGACATCAAAGGGATCCACATCGGCAAGGAAGAAATCAAGTTATCCCTATTCACAGACGATATGATCTTATATCTGAAGGACCCAAAAAACTCAGTTCCCAAACTCCTACACCTAACAAACCATTTTGGCAAAGTAGCAGGATACAAAATCAATCCACAAAAGTCAGCAGCTTTTCTGTACACCAGCAATGTACAAGCAGAAAAGGAAATTATGGAAACAATTCCATTTACAGTAGCCAAAAAAAAAATAAAGTACTTAGGGATTAACCTAACCAAGGACGTGACCAACCTATTTAATGAGAACTATAAAAATCTAATAAGGGAAATCAAAGAAGACACAAGGAGATGGAAAGACCTCCCATGCTCATGGGTAGGCAGAATCAATATAGTGAAAATGGCCATATTGCCCAAATTGTTATACAAATTCAATGCAATCCCTATCAAAATCCCAGTCACATTCTTCACTGAAATAGAGAAAGCAATTCATAAATTCATATGGAACAGCAAAAGACCTAGAATAGCCAAAGCAATTCTAGTCAAAAAAAAGCAGTGCAGGAGGTATCACAATACCAAACTTCAAGCTCTACTATAGGGCCATCATAACAAAAACAGCCTGGTATTGGTATAAAAACAGACTGGAAGACCAATGGATCAGAATTGAAGACCCAGAAATAAAACCGCACTCTTACAGTCAGCTGATATTCAACAAAGGAGCTAAAGATATACAATGGAATAAACACAGCCTCTTCAACTACTGGTGCTGGGAGAACTGGGCAGCCTATACAGAAAACTCAAAGTAGACCCAAGCCTATCACCATGCACCAAGGTCAACTCAAAATGGATCATGGCCCTCAATATCAGACCTGAATCCTTGAAACTACTGAAGAACAGAGTAGGAAAGACGCTAGAACTTATAGGCACAGGAAGGAACTTCCTGAATGTAGTCCCAGGGGCACAACAAATAGGGGAGAGACTTGACAAATGGGACTACTACAAATTAAAAAGTTTCTGCACAGCTAAAGACATAGCCACCAAAAATAGAAAAACAGCCAACCATATGGGAAAGGATCTTTAACAGCACAGCAACAGACAAAGGCCTAATATCTGTCATCTACAGAGAAGTTAAAAAACTAAGCCCCTCCAAGCCCAATAAACCTATTAGGAAATGGGCAAAGAAGCTAAAGAGAGACTTCACAAGAGAAGAGATAAAAATGGCAAAGAAACATAAGAGGAAATGTTCAACATCCCTGGTAGGAAAGGAAATGCAAATAAAAACAACCCTGAAATACCACCTCACCCCAGTTAGAATGGCCTATACTCTGAATTCAGGCAACAACAAATGCTGGAGGGGGTGCGGGGAAAGAGGAACCCTTCTCCATTGTTGGTGGGAGTGCAAATTAGTACGACCACTTTGGAGAACAGTATGGAGGTTTCTGTAAAAGCTCAACATAGACCTACCCTATGACCCAGCCATACCACTCCTAGGCATCTATCCTGAACAGCAGGTCCCAAGATATCCAAAAGACATTTGTACTTCCATATTTATCGCTGCACAATTCACAATAGCCCAAATATGGAAACAACCCAGATGCCCCTCCAGAGATGAATGGATCCAAAAAATATGGTACCTATACACAATGGAATACTACATAGCGATTAGGAATGGTGAAATATTGTTATTCGCAGGGAAATGGTCAGAACTTGAACAAATAATGTTGAGCAAGACAAGCCTAGAACACAGAAAACAAAGGGGCATGATATCCCTGATATATGACTGTTAAGATGGGGTGATGGAGAGACAGTAGAGACCAGGTCTGTGAAACCAAAAACTGCTTGTCCAATGGTATTTCCCATAGGATTGGGTCAGCGACCCAACATTATGTAACTAAAACCAAACAACTACTCAACATATAAGGGTCAAAAATTGACCTCTCAGTGGAATACAATAGCTCAAAAGCTATGTATGTACGTTCATATAAGACTACTGTCGACATATTGTCTAATGTCGACATTATATTTAAAGTCCTAGGTGAATTTTCCTGGGCGTAGGCCGCATGGCTACTGTATATGTTCTTGGTACATTGTGTATTGTATATATGTCTGCCTGACCTAGGGAAGCGAAAGAAAAGCAGAGTGTAAGATATCACAAGAAATGTACACACTGCCCTACTATGTTACTGTACCCTTTTTGCACAACACTGTGAAAAATTTGCATTTAATTAATAAATAAATCACAAAAGAAAACAAATTTATCATTAAAAATAATTCCTTTGTAGTGAAATTATCAAAGAAGTCTAAATAACAGTAGATTGATATAGAAAAACTAGAGGCTGTCAAGTACACCATAACAATTTAGTCTCATAGATAATAAATAATGAAATAATGATCTAACTCAGGAATTGTGTAAAATATGGAATAAAAATAAATATAAGCAATCATTCAAACAACATTTTCTCAAAACCTGAATTAAATATATGCATACTTTCAGTATGCATACTTTTACCATGAAATGAGTACTGTATATGTTTAAACTTTAACTATTGGAGGCATCCTCAGGTGAGAAAATTGAACATTCTACTCTGTAAGGCTGTAGGCTACATGCACAGAAATAAAAATTTCCTATATTTTGGAAGTAGTGAAAAAAAGTGCCTGAGTTTTACCATTAATCACTACCAAAATTGGAATAGAGCAATGGGGTACAGATTGCACATTGCAATTAGAACTATAAGAATGTATTCTTTAAGCAGACTTCTACACACTAATTAATTAACATTTTTTGAGAGAAGAGGATTTTTTTTCTTTTTTCGAAATGTGCCTCTGGTTGTATAAAATAATGCTTATCAAATGCACTTCAGGAAACGCACATAATACTTTTTTTCCCCTCTGTTGTTTTCTTTATTGGTGGTGGTGGTTATGGGGACTCAAGGCCTGGTCACTCACTGTCCCTGAACTCTTGTTCTAGACCAGAGCTGTATCACTTTGAGCCACAGCTCCACTTCGGGTTTCTAAGTAGTTAATTGGAGGTAGGGAGATCACTGGGACATAGAGATTTCTCTTCCTAGTATGGCTACAAAAATAGATCAATCCTCAGATCTCATCTTCCTGAGTAGTTAGGATTATAAGGAGTGAGCTACTAGGGCCCCACTGTTTTGTTTCTTTGTGTCTTGTTCATTTATCTTTCTTTGAGATGTTAAGGGGAGACACAGAAATGGAGGGACAAAGAATGAACAATGGCAATGGTACTCACTGGACACTATGTTGAAAATGAACCAAAGGACTTGTGAGTGGGGCGGATGGAAAACCTGGGAGAGGGTGAAGGAAAGGGTAACATTGTCCAAAAGGAAATGTACTGTTCATCTGACTTATGGAACTGTGACCCCTATGTACATCACCTTTATAACAATAATATTTGTTTTAGTGATTATTCAATAAAAGATTTTTAAATAACATTGTAAATGAACATTTTTACTAAGCAAAAAGTAGAGTAGGAACTATAATTGAAATTAAAAAACTCTTTTGTGACCAATCCTTTTTGTCAAACAACACTTTTTACATGGAAACTGCATTATCCTCACAGTCTAATAAAGTGATAGCATATGTATGTATGTATGTATGCTACTTCTTTTTTCATAAAAAGTATATATGTATTGTTCAAAGTTCCTAGAACTTTTTAATTTGGAAGAATATATATTTAAGAAGTATTCATGGAATATGGGACTTGAAAGTTGAAAAGTAATGGCTTTATAGGCAATTGCTGTATATCTTTATTTTATAAAGATATTTCTGTTTGTCAAAAGCATTTTGTAAAGTCTTGGCTGTCAACTCTCAGACCAAATGTCAGTTAATAACCACAAAATCACAAGGACTGGCTATCTCCTGCTTTTATGTTCATTGCCTAATTTCACAACTTGACATTTTGACATTCTGCCCATTCAGCTCTTGGGGAATTAACTCTTTTCTGCTGACTTCAGGTTCCTAAGGCACCACATGCCTTTGTTTTTAAGCAATTGAGGAACTTAAGTGCCAGAATAATTAATGTTACCTATGAAAAGGTCACAATCAAAAGTCACTTCAATTGCAAGAGCTTTCTTTCTTCTGTGATGCTTTTGTTAAATATTCAGTGTTCTGATATAGCCTGACAAAACAGATAGGGTTGTATTTTTATTCTATTCTATTCATTTTCATTCTTACACAAAGGGTATTGTAAAATTCATACACTTACACTTACCATATATCTTATAAAATATATTTAAAATTAATGTTGTTATATATTCTGTGTAAAAAACATGGAGATAGTTATAATAATACATTCTCTCTCTAGTAATAGCATAAACAATGGGATGTATATTCTCTTTAGATATATTCTGTGAAACAAGTATCTAACCTCTTTGGATAATGTATGCATGAGACAAGTAGTTGAGATTTTTAATGTAATTCTGCTCATGCAGAAAAAAATGACAAAATGCTAATGTAACTGCAGCCTAAATCTGAGCTAAAGTTGATGGAAATGCACTTGCACAGTTACTTCCTAAATTCTAGTAAGCATAGTGATTAAAAACTATGCCATTTAAAAAAATGAGCTTGTAATACTTGACTGAGTAAATGTATAGTCAAATGAAACTTTTAAAATGATTTATTATCTGGCATGATCATCAGAAATATTAATTGGCTGCAATGCAGAGATTCCTTTCCAGAAAAGAGTTGCTTTGTTTTTTTAAAAAAAATCTCATACACTTTCTAGATAACGAGATCTAAAGTAGAATATAAAAGATTTCTTTCTCTAAGATTTATCTCTCACAAGTGAGAAAGCTTTTAACTTCACCTTGTAAAAATCCCTGCTTTCAGAAAGGGTCTACCCATTTCTAGAAAACAGTATTGTTGTTATTAATTATTATTGATTATTACTGTAGTGTTAAGGGTGAAACCTAGGAGTTCACAAAGTTAGAGCACATGTGAACCACACCACAGAGGGACAATACATCCTGAAATATCCGTCCTTGTATTCTCTCTTTCTTTTTTCATTGTAGCTCTCTAAGATTGTTCAAAAAGGGTTCTTGAGGGGCTGGGGATATAGCCTAGTGGCAAGAGTGCCTGCCTTGGATACACGAGGCCCTAGGTTCGATTCCCCAGCACCACATATACAGAAAACGGCCAGAAGCGGCGCTGTGGCTCAAGTGGCAGAGTGCTAGCCTTGAGCGGGAAGAAGCCAGGGACAGTGCTCAGGCCCTGAGTCCAAGGCCCAGGACCGGCCAAAAAAAATAATAATAATAATAAAAAATTTTAAAAAAAGGGTTCTTGATCTATAAATATGAACAACACAACATAACGTGTTTTCTTCAGCTTGACTTTTCCATGTATATTTAGATGGAGTTGATGTCATTCTTTCCTAGCATGACTACTAGTCAACTTACCTCAGCCATGTCTTTCCATGATTCCCTTTATCAAGGCTTAAGCCTAGCACAGGACTAGCCAGGTACTCCTGGCTCAGTATGTTACAACCCAAGCTGGCTTATCTTGGCACACTCGTTCTCCCAAATCTATTTCTGGCTCATATCTGACTGGTGCTAAAGTCTTCTGTTTGTCTCCAGCCCAGGAGTCCTCACAATTAAGAGAAATGTCTGTAATTTTAAGTAGGGTTTGATTTTATAATAAAGCGGTTGCATATTTTGTTATGTGTATATTAATGATAGTTTAATTGTGTACTGCATGGCTTTCAATGAACTCTACACTATTTGTGATAAAATCGATTGTAATAATTTTATGATATTTTTCAGCAAAGTTTATACAATATCTGTGCTTTTATCATACATAAAGTTACAAAGAAGAATATGAACAAGAGCAAAGTAGGATATCCTAACTTTATAGGTTTGTTTGTTTTTTATCATTGTGGACCAAAATGCAATAGATATATTTGACAAAAGCAAAGCAAAATTTAACAAAAAATACACAACAATTACAGGAATTGTTTGGAGACAAAGAAACAAAGAATGTATATTGGCAGTGGAGATAATGAATTTACGTCATGAAAGAACTTTAACTCCATATGATGTCACTTAGAAACTTTGAATACATATTCTGGGCATAGAAGGTTCATTTTAGTAGTCAATATTAGTAGTAGAGCCAAGTAAACTAAGTGAAAGAAAAGACAAAATATTAAAAGAATAGTATTTTTTTTAGGAGAGGAGCAACAACTGCATGTTTTCAGAAAACACAATGAATCTTGTTGATGTATACAGAAAAATGTTTTTTCTTCATTTTTTGTTAATATACCATCAATATACTGGGGAGTCATAATTACATGAATCAGGTAATAAACAATGAGTACGATTTTTTTGAACAATGCCCTTCCCTCCTTCCTTCCCAGTTTTCTCCTCCTGTCCCTACCCACAAAATGTACAGTTCATTTTCCCCATAGTGTCTAGTGAGTATCATTGTTGGCTTTGATCACCTTTGCCTACCTTTGTGTGCTTTCCCTTGCCCTCCCAAATACAAACAAACATTAATGAATTAAATTGAAAAGGCAAAAAAGAAATTGTTCAAATATTCAACTTGAAGTGTTACACCTACTTATACATTTCTATATACAATATTATAGTTTAGCTGCTACTTTTTACTAGTTACATTCATTATTCAAAGGGGGTTTATGATGACATTTCCATATTATGTGAACAGTGTAAATTGGGAAAACATTATTCACCTTTATTAGTCTCTCTATTCTCTCTCTCCTGACCTGTTCCAAAATATATCTATCATTATGCTATGTTACTACATACACATAATATGGGTGTATATGTAATGTACGTCAATGTCACTCAACCTCCAGTAATGACTTTTTTCCCTTACCCCTTCTAGTTCTTTTTTTACACAATAATTAGACAGTAAATCTCATCAAACTAGGGGACATATAATTACATTATAATTAGTATAAAATTTCTGTTTATTTGTAGCTACTTACTATGATCATGAAGTAAACAATAAGTTAGACACAACTCTCTAAATTGTTTATAGAATCCTTTACTAAGTGAAACATATAGATGACCTAATCTCAGAGAAAAACAGGTACACACCAAAGGGGTTGATGAACATCAACCATCTTATTTACAACCTGCAGAACTTTTCATTAGCTTAATCCACTGTGCAAACAAATCACTTGTCTTTCATTTCAACTGAGTTGACCTTAGACCCAAGTCTGTCTGCTATTACCTATTTTAATAACCTTGAATAGGGATGCATCCTCTTCTGACGACTTATTTTCCAGTAGAATTTTTCTTTAAAATTAATAATACCCATATCAGCTTAAGCTGATTTTTCTGTGAATTTTCTCTGTTGCAACATCTAGTGTGATTTGTTTTAATTTAGCATTTTGGATGTAATGTCTTCATGCAGGAAATATTACTTGCTAGGATGTTAACAGTAAAATTCGTTTTGTATTTGTTTTTTTTCATTGGGAAAAACCTTAAGTTATGGGTGATATATTAAATAAGAGTTGCCTCAAACCTGTGAAGACTGTATATTGTTAACTTTTTGTAGAGAATATTTAATTAATGTGTAACAAGGGTTTCTGTTACTCGCCTATGAGCTGCTCCAGCTGTTCCTGGGCCTTGGGTGCAGCATCTATGATTAGGATGCTGCCCTGGTATGACCTGGAGGCCCACACTGACAAACCACAAGTAGCATACACACATAGTACTTAGCCTCTGTTAATAAATCACCTTTTACTTCCTTTGTTGCCTGAGAAAACAACAGTTCATAGCAAAGGAGAAGGCACAAAACTAAGGAAGGACAATTTCAAGTAAACTTTAAATCATGCTGCTATCAGAGTAGTTTTATGTACTTGCTAGAGACCTGTATTTCATCCTTTCTTGATCTTTTTTGAATTTTATTGTTTTGCTTGCCCTGATGTGCGAATATAGGGGCAGGGCTCTGTCCCCGAGCTTCTTTTGCTCCATCCAGGATGATACTCTACCACTTGAAGTTGGACTTCTGGCTTGTGTGTGTAGGGGGGAGGGGGGTGGTGGGGGTGGAGGGTATTGCAGATTAAAGTCTCTTGAACTTTACTGCCTTGATCGGTTTAATTGATTTGATCCTCTAATCTCAACCTCCTGACTAGCTAGGATTACAGAAAGCTAACCAGCCCAGGGCCATTTCTCCATCTTGAGAAATCTGATTTTGTGGCCTTCCTTGTTGGGTATAACTTAACATGGGAGAGCCGGGTGAGGATGATGGAAAAGGTATATACGTGAAAACCATCATTATTTAAGACTAAAGTAGGAATACATTAAAAAGCATAATCTAAGAGGGAGTCATAGTAAGAAGCCATTTGGGGCTGGGAGGATGGCCTAGTGGGAAGAGTGCTTGCCTCATATACATGAAGCCCTGGGTTCAATTCCCCAGCACCACATATATAGAAAAGGCCAGATGTGGTAGCGCTGTGGCTTAAGTGGCAGAGTGCTAGCCTTGAGCAAAAAGAAGCCAGCCCAGGCCCTGAGTCCAAGCCCCAGAACTGGCAAAAAAAAAAAATGCCATTTGGTTGAATAAAATTGTGAGGCTAATTCATCTCATGTATATGAACTCCTAAATATATGTATATGACATAGGTAGAAATATTCAAGTCTTGTGTCTATGTAAATGAAGGCATTGTGACAAAGTCTTGTGATTGCTTTCTAGCATAAGTCCTTGGAAAGACTTTCATGTCAGATATAGGAATCTTCCTACTAAAGGCTCTCGATTTTAGTTCTTTTGAATGGGCTGGCCCATACGACTCCATTTTTGCTCATGGGTTTAAAACTTGGTGGTACTATGTAGTGCAGGCTGTGTTACAACTGACTAAGGTGCTTGGATGGTCTAATACTCTTGCCAGTTGCTGAGAGTACAGTTGTGTTCCACCATATGAAGATTAAGACAATATGACCCTATGATAATATGACCTCTGAAAAGGTTTCTCTAGAATTTTTACAGAGGAATATCTTTTAGCTGACTGTCATTACCAGGATGAGATTTTTTTTTTTTTTTTTTGGCCAGTCCTGGGCCTTGGACTCAGGGCCTGAGCACTGTCCCTGGCTTCTTCCTGCTCAAGGCTAGCACTCTGCCACCTGAGCCACAGCGCCCCTTCTGGCCGTTTTCCATATATGTGGTGCTGGGGAATCGAACCTAGGGCCTCGTGTATCCGAGGCAGGCACTCTTGCCACTAGGCTATATCCCCAGCCCCAGGATGAGATTTTTGGGTTGGTCTAATGTGATCCTACATTAGAATGAAATGAGACACTAATGGTATTCAATACCAGTAACTTTTGAGCCCATTTAAACAAATAAGAGGTTTAGAACTGGATTTTAAGCTGGATGTAGTTGATGTCAGTCCAGTTTTGCAGATGATGTACTTGTACCTGAGACATACTTCTCAGGTTGCTTTTATGAAAAATTGAAATTCTGCAGAATCTTAACAGACAATGGAGAAAAATGTTTCCAAGGGGAATATATATTTTATATCTATCTATCTATCTATCTATCTATCTATCTATCTATCTATCTATAATAGAGAGAGATACAGAAACAGAAGGGGTAGATATTTAAATATAATTAATGTTTGAAAAATTAGTACATGTTAAAAATAATTTCCTTGAGTTTGATTGCATACGTTTAACAAAGGGTAAGTGACACTTAAAATATGTGTATATTATTTTGATAAAGATTTAACAGTTAAGAACAGTATCATATTATTTGCACCTTACTCAGCATTTTCAAATATTTATGGAGTGGTTGTTATTCTTATTTCAGCCTCATCAAATACCCCTATCTATTTTGAAAAGATACATTATAAAATGGAAAGAATAGGCTTGTCTTCCATGCAAGCACATTCCTGCATTCATACTTTTTCACCAAATAATTCAATCCTACAGATTAAGACTAAGAGAATAATCAATTACAAAATTACACCCAATTACAAAATCACTCATAAATGTCAAGTAATAGGTGAACAAATTTTGGTATAATTCAGCAGAAAAACAATGTTAAAAATCAAATACATTAGTGAATAATATATTAATGTACATATCATTTATACTTTTAGATATTTTTTGTCATTTGGGAACTGAAATAGGTTTGTTCTGGAAATACATTCAACATGGAAAATGTAATTATTAAGAAATGAAGGAGGGAATAATTAGTACAGGTTTACGCAAGTCATAGCAGAGCATCACAAGGCCCAATAGCTATACCCTTATGAACACATAAGATGATGCTAAGTGAAATGAACTCCATGTTATGGAGACAATTGTTATATTACAGTTGTAACTACTTTCTACGTCCCATCTGTATCTGTAGTTTCTATTATTGATGATGTTCTTGTATCACCTTCCTGTGGTAGTACCTAAACTATCTCTGTAATCTTATCTGAGCATATTGGGAACCGTGTATACTGGTATTGGAACTAGGAAATTGAAAGGGAATACCAAAATTGAGAGACACAGGGTAAAAAAAAGACAAACAACTACAAAAGCAATACTTGCAAAACTGTTTGGTGTAAGTGAACTGAACACCTCAGGGGGGGAAAGGGAAAGGGGGAGGAGGGAAGGGGTATGAGGGGCAAGGTAACAAACAGTACAAGAAATGTATCCAATGCCTAACGTATGAAACTGTAACCTCTCTATACATCAGTTTGATAATAAAAATTTGAGGAAAAAGGAAAAAAAGAAATGAAGGATTTTTGAAGCCTCAAGGATTTTTGAAGCCTTCCCATACTCCACCAGCTCTTAAAGTCTGTAAAGCTTGTGCTTCCTTATCAACTTACATGGAGATTTTGGAATTTATGTACTTTTTGGTTGAGAAGTTCCTATGTTTGTTCAGTTACAAAGGAATCAATAAACACACAAAAAACTAAGAACAATCACAACTGAATTCAAAGAAGAGTAGCTTTACAATGATGCCAATAATAACACAGATCACTTTCCCACTGCAATATGTACGCAGCTTCCTGGCAATTTTAAACATCAAGAAAATTGTTACCTGTTTATTATGTGCTGGAAATCCAACTAAAAAAATCATTTTATCAAGAAGGTGCTCACCATTCCACCAGCAATGTTGAATGTACATAATACCTACAGTGTCTGCAAGAGTGTGACAATGATTAATGAAATCAAAAGCTGTCATTCACTTATGCAGGTGCAAGCTAGATTCCAAATTATGTGCTTACTGTCTCTGTTCTGGGGGGAATTTGTTCCATCTGGATAGCATTTTTGTTTCCATAGCAATTGAGCTTTCCAGAAGAAAGTGGTTTCTATTGTGTTTCCTTGAATGGATTTCACTAACTATATTAAGAGTCCTGTTCCTTCGAATACTTTAGAGTATTAGCATGTACTCTTTATAGACAACCAAAATACACTGAGTTTGTTAAATAATTTTAATTGTGATAGTTAATGCTGAAATTTTACAGTGCAGGAAAAATTATTGCCTGTATATTACTATTTTAAATGTTAATAAATTAACTGTTCATCTATAAAATTGTGCACTTATGTAGATCTCATTTATCAAACTGTAGATTGCTAATAGCATTAGATAATTTGTATTTCAAACTGTTTAGTAAGATGGAGAATAACGTACAAAAAAATGTTCCACAGGAAAAGCTCAGTCTGTTTGTTGAAATCTAAGAAGTACATCATGATCAAAATGCACATTCATGACAGAATTTCTTAAAAATGGATAATGGAATTATAAATGCTACAATAAAAAATGTAGTTGAGAGCCAGACATAGATGGCTCATGCCTATAATGCTAGCTGCTCAGGAGGTTGGTATCTGAGGATCCTGATAGGAGGCCATCCAGGGCTATGAAGCCTACTAGACTTGTTATCTCCAAATAACTACAAAAAACTGGAAGTGTAGTGTGGCTCACATAAGTAGAGCACAATCCATGATCAAAACAGTTCAGGGACAACAGTCTCTGAGTGCAAGCCACACAACTGGCACGAAATAAATGAATAAATAAACAAGTAGATAAATAAATAAATAAATAAATAAAATAATCATCACTAGAGTTTTTTTTGTATTTTACTATCATAATATTAAAAATCTTCACAATATTTTGAAATACATTAGTCACATGTGTCAATTTCCATATCCTCCAATACTTTTTCTGTCCTTGATCCTGTGCTACTAGAATTTCTTGATTTACACAAACCACACATATTTCGGTGTAGATTTTACAAAGATGGCAATACATCAGAAAAGAGTGTGCTTGCATTTCAATTTTTATTATTACAAGTGGCTTTTCTTCACACTATTCTGTTTTCTATGAAACGCAACAGAAAGCAGCAAATTAAGGAAGAAGAGTGGCTCAGGCTGTCCCAGGCAATTAAAGGAATTAAAGAAAATTACTAGTAGATTCTTTATGTACAGCAGGAGCTCTGTGGATGAAGAAATACAACTGCTAGTCACACCTGTGCTGATCTGCGCAGTGGAATCGAAATTATCATGAGTAAATATAATTATTTAGCAAATTTAATAAGCATTTGGAACTCTAAAACGGCACTTGGATCTACAAATTACCTAGTGATAAATGTGGCAGCACACATCTGAGGTTTGTTAAGACAACAGAACACGGAGAATGGCCTGGTACAGAGCAGATAGCTGGTGGCTAAACATGAATCATACATTGAAACAGATGATACATGACTACACTTACACATGAACACATGCATTATGGTGCAATGTGGCTAAATTGCTTTTTTCTAAATTCCCCATAGTTTATGTGGCTAAATTCTGCTCCTAAATTGCATTTTTAATTACTAATAAGAAGTTAGAAAACGTTAACATTTAAAATAAATTCCTCTCAAGAATTTAAGTAACAGAAAACTTACTGCTTGAGGGAGGGGTCTTGTTGGCTAGCATAAATTGAATTCCCTTGAAGTTGACTCTGAAATTATTTTTGATACTTTGTTATTTTTACACCATCCATTTTACCAATAGAACTTTTAAAGTTGACATTAATAATTCACAGAAGAATTGAATAAATAACACTTAAAGTGACTAATGTTTGGTCATTGAATGAATGCTTGTGTGGAGATTTTTAGATAATATTTGTGTATTATTAACACTATTGAATCAAGGTAGTAGTTCCACTGTTGTTATGCTATGTGAAATTTATCATACAACAAATTTGTATTTACTACACAACCAATAATTTTATTCCCACAACTACAGTAAAGTAGAATCTCATCAAACATAAATTTAAAAAATTGGGTAGCATATCCAATATTTTATGCAAAATTCTCAGTAGTAAATATGCAGAAATCAATAATCAGTGGTTATTTTGTCTCACTAAAAAAAGATTAATGATATAGGATCATTACTACAACATTCACTCTTCCAATAGAGTAACCAAAGAAGGCTTTTTGGTTATGTAGCCTACAATGTTGCTATCAGTTTAAAGAGAGCTTTTACTCAGAATGAAAAATTTAACCTAAGATTAAGATTATTAAATGCATGATATTTATCAAAGTAATGTTACATACTGAAAAATACTGATTATAAAATATTGGTTGCCTTTCTGTTAGATTCCCCATTACTGAGTAACATCTTATGGTCTGAGTAGTTTTTCCAGTAAATTTCACTAGATTTCTTCCTCATTTCCTTCACTTGTTTTATCTGTTCAGTATTTCATGAGATGTTTTTGACTCTGAAAAACATATTTAATCCTACAAGACAAATGGTGAGCTATAGGATCAAGTTTCAATGTCATTCTTGGCAAAAGGTAAGCAAAAATTCTATCACAAAAAATAAACACTGCTTAGTGGCACATGTCTGCAATCCTAACTATGGGGCTCAGTAGGTGGACTGCAGTCTGAGGCCAGCCCCTGGCCAAAAATTAAAAATAAATAAATAAAATAAAATAGAAAAAAAGATACCCAATGTGGAAAAAAAATAGCTAACACCTCAAAAGTTTGTGTGTGTGTGGCACAAGTAGTCAAACCTCTTCCTGGCGAGGATGATGTCCTTAGTTCAAACCCCAGTATGGCCAATGAATATATCAAATGAATGTACATGTGTTTTTCTTTGTATGTTTATTTCCTTGTGTATATGAACATGTATATCCACTTGTGAAACAATCACCATATTGAAGTTAATAACATGGTTTAGAGTGCTCTTTTGTACTCTCTTTTTGTATTGATAATTGTTATTAGTTTAAAATATTATTTTCCCCTATGGGTTTTTGTATGCTAAGAACATTTTCTGAATTCTACCCCCTCCACACATTCTATGGACGCAATGCACTACTTTTAACCATTCTGCCAATGCTGTACATTAAATCCGTGAACATTGGACCTTTATACAAATTGAACCACAACTCTCTTTATCTCTACCTTCTTGATAAAAGAAGGATTTAAAAAGTCACATATTATCTTACTATATTCAGAAATAAAATTCATGAAAAACGCTCAGTGATTGAGTACAAAAGGAGTTGAAGTCATAAAAGCCACATCTCAAAGCATGTATGAAACTCAAAGTAGAAAACTGAAAAATTATTTAAGATCACTAGTGACAAAAATACTCTTACATCCCTTCTGTTAAATATTTTGTAGAGTTCTAGCCAAAACAATTATGACACAAAAATAAAAATATGATATGAAATAATTATCTCAGTGTTCAGTAGGAATTATTTATATAGAAATTATCATGATGTCTGTAGATTCCTGAAATATGTATACATAAATAATATACATATATGTTTATTTACATTCATATGAAGATTGTATTTAATGTGTGAAGCATTTGTGTGTTTGCTTTTTTTTTTTTATTTGCCAGTGGTGGGACATGGGACTCAAGATCTGAGCACTGTCCCTGGCGTCATTTTGCTCAAGGCTAGCACTCTACCACTTGTGCCACAGCGCCACTTCTGGCTTTTTCTATGTATGTGGTGCTGAGGAATAGAACGCAGGGCTTCAAGTATAGGAGGCAAGCACTCTACCACTTGGCAATATTCACAGTCCTATGTGTCTGTTTTTTGTAGACATGTGAAAAGTGTCAGCTGATGAGACTATGCTGAGCACGATACAAAGCACTGTGTTTAGCTGAAGTCTTTCATTCTGCCTTCTTCATTTAGATAGATTTACATAATCATCTTCACAGAATTTAAAATGTAACCCATTTTACCTTTACAAATAATAAATATTCTCCTACAGCTGGTGAATGATAGGACTTTTTCACCCTAGACTATTGAAGTGCTTTGAAAGTAAGTAATTGTATACATGTTTTGTGGTAACTAAAGTAATGGTTAAAGAATAAAAAATCTGTAAACATTTTCTGACAAAGCAAAAGGTTGGATTTAGTGATATCATGTATGTTTTTGATAAAAAAAATGGAGTCACAAAAAACTTGCATATCATGGATGAAGTACTTTAGTTCTCCGTATTAGTGATGGAACATAACTGGTGTTTTATTTTTAGTAGAATTATGCATTAGGAAAATTAGCCAGATAATAATGATGGCTTTGAACTGGAGGAGAATTAAAGGGTTCTTGAGAAAACTAAAGAAGCAGAGGAATTATTCCATTGTGAATAAAACACATGTGATTTGAAGAAAATGATGTTTGGAAAGGTATTCAGTTGGATTCTGAGGTTGCTTTTTATTTTGCTGGTACGAATTGATTCTTCTCACCTGTTACCTATAACATAAACATTCCAAGTATGTTATAGTGTTCAGAAAAGTAAAAAACTCCTCCACTGAATAAAATCGGACTTCAAATCATCTTCAAATAAATTCTAGTAATTTCTTTTCGATCACATTTAATATACAATGCAAATATGTTCTGATTCATAAACTCAAATCTTTCAATTTATTTTGTTGAACTTCCATTTTAATTTGAAATTTGAAAGTATTTGAAAGTTGTAAAGACTGGAAGATTTTATAACCCTAGACTCTCTTATTATAATGTCACTGACTCACAATGAGACAGAGTCACATAAGTATAATAAATATAGTATTTCCTATATTTCTTTCCAGAGTAGTGAATTATACTTCCTAATTCCAAAAATGAGAAAATGAAGGCATTGTTCAATGAATAAAATGGCTATGGACATTTAGATGAAAAGTATTTTAAGTGGAATTCCAGCTAAAATCAAACAAGTATCACTGTGAATGCATGTTAAGGAAAATGAAGTGTACCAATATTACTGAGCTATAATGTTTGTTTTGATTATGTGAGAAAGTGAACTGTGAGAACAGAAGAACATGTTATAAAGAGCACTGGGCTACTTGTTTTGCCAGGGCAAAGATAACATCATGGATGATTTTTGAATTATTATATTAAGGTTGATCTATTAAAATTTATATGAATGCAGATAAATAGAACACTGAAAATAATAACCACATTTGCTTAATGTAGATATGCTTCTGCTTAAATAACCAAATAAATTAGTTTTCTAAAGCACTTATATGAATGCAGTATCCTATATTCTGTTAGCTGATTATTTTAAATAATATGTCTGTAAATACAGGACTTTAGTCCATAATGATAGTTGTTACATTGGTTTACTTCAACAATCTCAGTTCAATAACTTAATTCTTTTTCCCAGTCTTGCAAATGAGACCTTTAAATCTCTAGTTTTTCATTTTTGCAAAATTACTCTTGCATTTTGACATTTAAACAATGTGCCATTCGATATATGGTGACATGCATCCAATATTCTGTTAGTGACACAATAATATATATTTTGTGTATTTAGCTACTTTATGCCAATAATGGGGCTTGAACAAATATTTCACATGTACCTGGGATTTTCACTTAAGGCTAGCATTACACCAGTTGCTCAGATTATTGGGTCGCTAGGGTTACAGGTGTGAACCAAGAATGTTTCGCTGTAAATTTAAAAATTAAAAGATTCTTAAACTCAAAAATTAGACTCCCTAAGATTACATTACCAGAAGAGGCCACCACTTTCTACTGCAGACACAGAGTTCTGGTTGAGGAAATTAAATTGCACTTCTTTAAAAAATAATGGAAATGGGGATGCTATTTAGAAGGAGATGTAAAAGATGCTTTGTTTGGTTCAAACACATGGACTGAATATTTTGTTAAAATTACTTTGAAGTGTTATGGGTACCAAGGTTTACGTTAGTCTTTTCTTCTGAGAATAAAGGGTTTGCTGTATTTTTCACTGAATTTTAAATATATTTTGATGTGTGAACTTACACTTTTAAATTATTTCTAGGAAAAATGGAGAATATTCAATCAAAGTCAATTAAGGTGTAATTATTCTGAAATATTCATCGTTTTTTATTCCTGCAGTTATAGTATATTCATTATTGCCTTCTCTAGTCAAACAAAAGTTCTTTCTCAAATGTGCTATGGCATCTTCCCATAACATTTTCCATAACCTCTCACATACTGTTAATTCTCCATTTACAATTTAGATCTTGTAATAGATTTGTCATCAGTAGAAAAAAAAGACAAAAAAACTTTAAGTTTTAAATCATGTAATTTAGTTGCATACAATGTTACTGAATACCATGGCTATATTGGTAGCACAGAGAAAAGTTCATAGTGCACTAAATATATTTCTTTTTACACATAAAATATCAAGAAAATTTTAAGTTGAAATACCATGAGTTGGGCTCTTTTGTGTCTAATTCAGCTCTCAATTTTATATACCCTACTGAATACAACGCATGTGCTACATGAAAACACATTAGAATAACAAGGAATAAATAGATCTTCAGTACAAAATCAAATTGTTGGGAAATATGTTTGCTCCTCTGTTAGTTTAATGTGTGGATAAAAATTAATGGCTATGTATGGCTTATAACATGAAAGAAGAATATGGCAATTCATGTGGAGGGTGTGTCTGAAGAAAATAACATAAAATGAAAATTCAAAAGTAGGAGAATTCGAAAAGAGAACGTTTTAATAATGAGTTGAGCAAATTCTGGTATTCTTCCTCTTACTTAAAATGTTTTCGATTTATTGCTGGGGGAAAGTTAAAAGTGGGTAAAGAAGCAAAAATAATTCAATTTTAAAAATACACTAGATGCTGGTTAGTTACGGCTGACTACAAGACCAATTCAATTGGAAAATTAAGTGAAAATTAACTTTTTATTTTCACAATTACACTTCTGAGTATGACTGCTATAAATACAGGTATTTAGAAGAAAAAAATAAATGTTTGTATGATAGCTAATTTTTAATTTCCAACATGCAAAAAAAAAACCCTAATGTTAAAAATATTGTTATATTTGTGTTTTTCTGATGTTCTTCCCGTTTCATTTTTGACAAAAAGAAAGGTAGACTATACAGGTCTATGGCTAACAATACAGAATGAGAGACTGTTATATTAGAAGATATTATACTAGGGAAGTGGTTCTGTCACTCAAGGGGTAAAGCACTAGCCCTGAGCAAAAAGTGGCTCAGGGATAGTGCCTAGGACCTGAGTTCATGCCTCAGGACCAGCAAAAATATTATGTTACACATTTCCTGATATGTAGTATTTATAAAGTTTAAAGCTTATCAATGTTAAAAATCATTAAAAACTACCATATTCCATTTTGAGCTTGATATATAAAGATGTTGACAAAATTGATGTACTAACTATAGCAATAATCATGTTATTAATATGATATAAATAAATTGTTTAAAATTACAAATGTTATGTGAGTATGAATGAATGAATAGGATTTAACCATGGACTTTAGATAAACCTTCTAAATGACATAGTAAAGGAATTTCATTATGAAGATTCAGGTGAGAGAAAGGAGAAAAATATTCCACAAAGGGGAAGAGAAATGACAGGATGTCTTTACAAAGAATACACCACAAATTATGAATATATCAATTAATATTGCCAGGAAAATTGTGGATTGGAGGCCTAGAACTGTATGGAAAATAATTTTTAAAAGAAAATCATCATGAGACAAATGACATGTATTCCTGTAACTTCTTTTAAAGAATTAATATACAGCATAAATTAATGAATGGCAAGAAAATATGACATACTACTTGAGGAGTTAGCTATCAGCATGAAATGGAATGGTGAATACAGGATGAATGGAAGTGAATGTGGTCAATATACCTCACATGTACATAGCAAATAGTAACAATACAATCCATTGTGAAGTGGGTGAAGACAGAAAAGGCACTGATAGTGAGGATGATGGTGATTGGTTTTATTGCAAACATATTTGCTAATATGATGACAGTAATTTTGTATAACTGTGTAATATTAAAATTTAATTAGCCTTACAGACAAGTGTGAAATTTTAATTCTGTTTTGTAACCCAGAACTCATTGTTGAATTGAGACTTTATTACATGTAATAAGGAATATGATTTCTACAATAGTTGGTAATGATAGGGATATTGTTAACACATGCAGGGGGCTCTGAGAATAAGGTTGAAGTAAAAGCTAAAATAAATATTAATTAAAAGAGAAAAAAATGAATTTACTTTAAATAATTTAATGAGACTGGGGACTTGATAACCATTGGCATTGTCTTGATGTAATGAGAGTTGAAAAAAAAGAAAGCAAAAAGGGAAAGTCAAAAAAGATGAAAACAAACAGAAATAAAACAAAAAAAAGGAAAAAAGGGAAGAAAGGAGAGAGGGAGAGAGGAAAGAAGAAAAGAAAGAAAAAAAGAAAAGTAGTGCTGATTAGTTTCTCTTTGGTGGGGAATATAGTAGAATGTGTTGAATCTTATTTGGTCTCCCTTGGAGTTCTGAATGAATGGTTTTCATACAGCTTAGCAATGAGATATGGTGACTTTTTTTGGTTTTGTTGTATGATTTATATTAGCACTAAGCTGTCAGCTGAATAACTTCTGGCTTTTATCTTCTCACTCCATCCCTGATCTGAAGCTAAATTTTAGGTTAGCAGTTTTCTTGTTTGAATTTTCCTAGCAAGGGAAATTATGTTCACATTTCTAGCTTGATAAGTAGGTCCTAGGAAGCATCATTGAACAAATTGAGAACACATTTCATAAAAACATTAAGACTGTATATAATTTTTGTGAACCCTTTCACTGGCCTGAAACTGAGAACCAGTTACATATAAAAATGGAGATGTGAAAGCACTTAGGAAAACACTGACATTTGTAACCTATTTAAATATACCAGGTAAAAGCAAATTCCTAAATTAATGAAGGAAATGCTTGACACATTATTTGTTATACACACAAACAGAAAATACACACTAGACCAAAGTGAAAATGCTCAGAAAATTAAGTATTTTTCTGAATAATTATTTATTGTCAAAGTGGGGTTACAGTTTAATATGTAAGGCAATAATGGGTACATTTCTTCTACAATTTGTTACCTACTCCCTCATTTAGCCCCCTCCCCTTCCCCCTTTCCCTCTCCCCCCATGAGCTGTTCAGTTGGTTTACACCAAATGTTCTGTAAGTATTGCTTTTTCCATCTTTTTTTTTTTTATCATTTGTCTCTCGATTTTGATATTCCTTTTCCCTTACATAGTTCTAATAACCAGTATATACAGTATCCAGGGTATTCAGATAAGTTACAGTGATAGCACAGCATGGGGACAACCACAGGCAGAGGATATAAGAGGATCATCAACAACAACAAAAAAAGCTACGGTTTCACATGGCTGGTTGGAAGTAATTACAGCAGTGATAAAGCACACATTTCCAAAACATTGATTTCATTTCACTTAACATCATCTTATGTGATCATAAGGGCATAGCTATTGGGCTCTTGGTGATCCTCTGCTGTGACTAGCCTAAACCTGTACTAATTATTCCCTATGAGAGAAACCATAGAGTCCATGTTTCTTTGGGTCTGGCTCACTTCACTTAGTATAATTTTTTCCAAGTCCTTCCATATCCTTAAGAATGGGGCAATGTTATTCTTTCTGATAGAGGCATAAAATTCCATTGTGTATATGTACCACATTTTCCTGATCGATTTGTCTACTGAGGGGCATCTGGGTTGGTTCCAAATTTTAGCTATGAGAAATTGTGCTGTGAGGAACATTGTTGTGCTGGTGGCTTTAGCATGGACTTGCTTGTAGTCTTTTGGGTAGATGCCCAAAAGTGGGGCTGCTGGGTGCTAGGGGAGTTCTATGTTTAGCCTTCTAAGGACTCTCCATACCACTTTCCAGCGTGGCTGAACAAGTTTATGTTCCAACCACCAATTTAGTAGGGCTTCCTTTTGGTCACATCCCCTCCAGCATTTGTCATTGTTATTGGGCATTCTGATAATGGACATTCTGATATTGGTGAGGTGGAATCTCATTGTAGTTTTGACTTGCATTTCTTTTATGGTCAGGGATGTATAGCATATGTTCATGTGTCTCTTGGCCACTCTCATTAATATCCAACACCATTTTTAATGAAATAGAGGAAGCAATCCAGAAATCCATATGGAACAATACAAGACCGGTAATAGCAAAAACTATCCTAAGTAGAAAGAAGAGTGCTGGAGGAATTACAATACCAACTTCAAGCTGTATTACAAAGCTATAGTAATAAAAACAGCTTGATATTGGCACAGTAACAGGCCTGAAGACCAATGGAACAAAACTGAAGACCCAGAAATGAACCCACAGAACTATACCTACTTAATCCTTGATAAAGGAACTAAAAATTAGAATGGAAGAAAAATAGCCTCTTTAACAAATGGTGCTTGCAAAAGTGGTTCAACACCTGCAACAAATTTAAACTGGATCCTTATATATCACCCTGCACCAAAATCAATTCCAAATGGATAAAAGACCTAGAAGTAAAAACAGATATCCTGAAAACACAACAAGAAGAAGTAGAAGAAACACTTAGGCTCCTTGGCACAGGACAAAACTTCCTTAACAAAGGCCCAGAAAAGCAACAAATAAAAGAAAGATTGGACAAATGGGACTGCATCAAACTGCAGAGCTTCGCAGGCCAAAGAACATAGCTTGCAAGATAAATAAAAAGCCCACAGATTGGGAAGTCTTTACTGGCCATACAACTGACAAAGGATTTATATCAAAAATATATGCAGAACTAAAAAAAATAAATTCCTCCAAAACAAAACCTCAAAGAACCATAAGCCCCCTCAACAAGTGGGCCAAAGACCTAAAAAGAGACTTCACCGAAGAAGTAAATTAAGTTTTTTACCAATGGCGTTTGGCAACATCAAGTAAATAATTAAAATGGAAAATAATTGAGAATTTCTATTAAATTATGGTGAGACCAGTAGCTGTTTACTTTTAACATTGGAACCATTCTTGTTGAACTTATGAAACATTTAAATTCATTGGAAATATTATTCACAAATATAACTACATCAAATGTATAATCTACCAAATGGATTTTGGCATTTATTTTTTCTTCCAGTATTATCTTCAGAACCTACCATGAAAATATATGAGATAAATGGAATTTATAAGGATAGACTTACTTTTTTTTACTAAACCATTTTGAATACATAAATAAAAATGAGTTACAATTTTAAAGCATATCACAAAAGTTTCTGCTATATATGTATATACATGTGCAATACAATCAGATTAGAATATTTCTTTTATAGTAATATTTATTTATCAGCAATATTTATCAGCAATGTTACATAACATTCAGTATTATTTTTCATTCATTATGTACTTTAAGATATTAATTTTATAGAAGTGCAAATATAAAAATATATTGACATACATTTTGCCACCTCAAATTAAATCATTCAGTAATCAAGTTATAATTCTTCAATTTACTGAAAATATGGACCATGATGATGGTATATATGAGTAATTAAAAACTTTATAACAAAAATTACATCTGGTTTTGAGACATATTAATTTTAGGCCTCAGTAAGATCATTTTACATTTTTCGGCTGTAGAATATTATTCTATTATACATCAGAGAAGAATTAATTTTTAGAAGAATGTGAATGGAAAATCTGATCCCCTATATCAGGGTGCATGCATATCAAAATATGATGAGGACAACTTAAGTTGTCTTCAGAGAATATAGTTAGCAGAATTAAAAAAAAAAAACTGTTTCCAATGCCAAAAATTTTCTCTCAACGTGATCAAGAAATCCGTTTTAAAGTATCATTAGATGTGAATGTGAAGCTCATTTAAGACAATCCTTGGAAGAGTTTGCAAAGAGAAATCAATTCCATCCTTCTCATACCCAAAAAATAAAGCCTATTATAAACCTGTACTTTCTGGTATTTAGGCTCTATTTATAGTTTAACCTATGTAGCTTCTGAAATATTAAAACCAGTTAAATAACATAACTGGCACAGACTTAGTTATTATTTTTCTATCAAAAATACACAAAAGGCTTATATAGAACTTGCACAATTTGAGACTTAGCTAAGATTCTTGAGAAATTTTATAGTGTATGAATATGTGTTCAGGATACATACCCACATCTCTTATAAAAAGAGGCCATAGCACCCATGGATTTTGATATCCTAAACTTCCTGGAGTCAGTTCCCATGATATTGAAACATGGTGGTACACATTTACATTGCAAATAATAACTGTTCTTTATACTCACCAACACTATCACCTTCCATTTTTCATTTATTTAGTTTTCATCACTATGACATTCATATTGTCTAGTGAGAGTGAAAAAATTATACCACACTTCTCTTTATCAAGAGGAAGCCAGGGGCTGGGGAGATAGCCTAGTGGCAAGAGTGCCTGCCTCGGATACACGAGGCCCTAGGTTCGAGTCCCCAGCACCACATATACAGAAAACGGCCAGAAGCGGCGCTGTGGCTCAAGTGGCAGAGTGCTAGCCTTCAGCGGGAAGAAGCTAGGGACAGTGCTCAGGCCCTGAGTCCAAGGCCCAGGACTGGCCAAAAAAAAAGAAAAAAAAGAGGAAGCCAGACAAAGATTATTCAAATTATGCAACCAATTCTATAAACTAGTTAACTAGTTACTGACAAAATTATAAAAGCATATTTCTTTAAGTAAATATGGATGAAATGCTTCATTTATAGATACTCCTAGACAGATTTTTGTACACAATTAAAAACATTCATGATTTCAATACTAATATCATTATGAAGACAATTTTAAATGAGCTCATTCTTATTTCTTCAAGTTGCATATCACTGGAATCAAAATGCATCCCAAACTGTAAATAACATGCATATCTTTTATTTTTATTTTTTGGAGAGTTTGGATTATTAAAGGGACTTTATCTTATGGGTATTTACAAATTTGTTAGAAATTACTTTTCAATAAAGTTTTGGTACACTAATGTAAATCACAACAGAGCAGATGGGAGACTTTTGTGTACGTTCCCTAGAATTCTTCACATATTATGTCTTCCCAGATATTTCCACATACATCATTCTTTTGGCAATCAGTGTCAGGGCTGCTGTAGAATCACTGCAGTAACTAAAATGCTTTCTGCTTCTTATTTACAAGTTTTCCTTATGTTCTCAAAAGAATTGCTTCTGAAGGACATTAAGGTTATAGATTCCACCTTCCTCATAGAGGCTGTGGTTTAATGAGTAACAAGTTTTTATGTATTTTATAATATAGAAGTAGTAAATGCAATTGAGTATATAACATCTTTAAAATGACAAGCTAAACAATAAAGTGACAAGCAAAAAACTGAAACTTATACTTATCTTCTTGTTCATAAATGCAAATTATTACACAATAGAAGATGCACATGTGTGGATTAATAGTATCCATTTGTATTATG
Source organism: Perognathus longimembris pacificus (assembly GCF_023159225.1). Lineage (NCBI taxonomy): Eukaryota > Metazoa > Chordata > Mammalia > Rodentia > Heteromyidae > Perognathus > Perognathus longimembris. Next base: position 40,198,939 of record NC_063176.1, read on the forward strand.
GCATCAAATATGGGTTATTTTATTGGAAGGCAATTGAGCTCCAGTTGAAGAGCATAGGTATTAAAACCCAATTTACATATATGGCAAAAACAAACCATCAAAATAAGTCGCATAACGATTTTCTCATACAATTTTGGTGTTATATCCAAGGTCTGAGTTGATTTTCTTCGTAAATCAGTTTAGTGAACAAGCTTGTAAATAGCAATTGTTTAAACAATTAGCCTCTTCCATTCCTATGTTCTCATTCTGCACAAAGCTCAAGTGGTGTTGGCAGCTCTGTGATCACACCTAGAGTGAGTAAATCGAAGGAATACTATGTAAAATCTTTTTATGTTGGGGGTACACAGAAATTTAACATGAAAAAAGAAAATTAATTGTCCCATGATATATTTTGTTAGTGTTTTCCTTAAAGGAAGTTTAAATTTTTGATCTAATAAATATAATATTCAGAATTAGAACATGTCTTTTCACGAGTTCATACAATATAATTATTTTATTGAATCATTAATAATCTGCACTTTTAATTTTTATATAATTGCTATGGGCACATTACTTTAATAGATTATAATAATTTATTTTAATGCTAGACTAGGAACAAATAACAGACTGAAAAATAGGAAATATTTCTTTCTCTTTCAAAAATTTTCCCTCAAATTTCAAACATCACTTATGTTTGTACTCATTATTCAGAATTCTGAACATGACTACATATAGTTTCTAAAGAGGAACCAAGAAACAATGTAGTATAGAGGGTAAATAAAACAAACAAACTCTCCAAACCCCATAATTATTAAAATAAATTATTACTATTTTTTCAAATAAATGATTAATTTTATTAAAAAGTAAAAGTATATATGCTTTAATTAGATATAAACATGCAGTACTTGAAAATCCATTTAAATAAGGAGAATAATTTCCCTAAAGGATTGTTCTGCACTTGTGAATTATCTTCTCACTCAATTATTGTAATCCTAAAGCTTTTTCTCGTCTTATTTGACTGAATTCTTAATATGCTGAAAATTGAACTTCTTATGAGTCTGAATAATAGTTGCTTCTAATTTTTTCATTAGTGCAAATATAAAGTGCTTCCCATCAGAGCCCATGAGATTTATCACTACTAATCGACTATTTCTTCCCTGATGTTTCCAGACTCCTGAAAGCTCCTAATTTGTATAATTAACCTCTTGAGAATAACAACTCTCCTTTAACTCAGTGAGCAGCCACATTTCTCTGACTTTAGTTTGGCAACCTTCAAGAAAGTTAGTATGTGGGCAGAGTTTGGGGAATCAGGTAAATGATGCAGTGATATTCAACAAATGTTTTTGAAATTAAAGCCGAACCTGTATGTACAATACTAATCAGATATAGAGGAGTTTGCTGAGAAAGATAAGGGTAGATGTCCTAGTTTTATAGATGTTTCTATTTAGTGGCTGTTTGATGTTAAGAGAGTAATGTAAGTTGACCAGCCTCAGTTTCTCTCTAACTTTCACAAGGTTGTAACTGGGACAGCATCTACCATCTAAGAGGCCCAGTAATCTCTAGATAATCATTTTATTAAGAGGATAACAAAATTTAAACCAAACTATAGGCATGAGTAAAGTGGCCATAGAAATGAGGATTATAATTAATGTAAGAGCTAAGCAAATTTCAATTCCCCTCTTCCCATTTCAGCATATTGACTTATTAGGACTATATTTCATGCCAATAAAATGGCTACCATCAGGAAGACAAACAACAAATTTTAGCAATATGTAAGGAAATGAGGACATTTTCTGATTACTGTAATATATAAAGAGGTGCAAAATATTAATCTCTAAAGAATCAATAACTCAACTAATAAATAAAAAAGGACCAAAACAGACAATGAAGTGCACACTTCCAACACAAAGTACATGAAGAAATGTTTGATATCTGTGGTCATAAATGAAATAAAAATAAAAATAATTAATATTTCATTTTACTCCAATCACACTGTACATTCTGTAGAACACACAATTCAAATGCTGGTGAAGTTGTGAGGATAAAAAGAACACTTCATACATTGTTGGTAGAATTAAAAATGAGTGTATAGTGCACAGTGATTCACTGAAAAGACAAAATTTGAGTTGCTGTATGATCCAATGATTCTACTCTTGGGTGTTTGAATCAGGAATTCATAAATAAGATTCATGATCATTAATATAGGTGGGCAAAATACTTCCAGTGTACATACAACAGGTTTTTTTTAGATTTTTTTTCCTTTATTGTCCAAGAGTGATACAGAGTGGTTACAGATTCATATGAAAGGCAGTGAGTGCATTTCTTGTTCTACTTGTTACCTCCTCTCTCATTTCCCCCTCCCCTCCCCCTTCTTTCCCCCCAAGAGTTGTGCAGTTGGTTTACACCAAATGGTTTTGTAAGTGTTGCTTTTGAATGGTTTGTCTTTTTGTTCTTTGTCTCTTGATTTGGGCATTCTCTCTCCCTTTCCCAGTTCCAATACCTGTATAAACAGTATCCAGGGTACTCAGATGTGATACAGTGGTAGCGAGGGTGTAGCCACAGGAAGTGAGTACAAGAGAAACAAAACTAAAAAGCAATCAGTCAAACAAACAGACAAGGAAGAAGAGAAAAATAGTAGTACGAGTTCACATGGCATGTTGAAAATAATTACAACAGTGGTATAACTCTTGTTTCTGTAACGTGGAGTTCATTTCACTTGGTATCTTCTTATGTGATCATATGGGTGTAACGAAGGTTGAATTCTCTGTGCCTGACTGATTAAGCTGAAAAATAAATCCTCTCCTGCCTTCAATACATGAGGGTGGAGGTAACAAATAGTACAAGAAATGTACCCATGGCCTAACATATGAAACTGTAACACCTCTGTACATCACTTTGACAATAAATAAGTAATTATCATTAAAAAATATACTACTAGATTTCTGGCTTTGAGATCCACACTATGGGAATTTGCACTATGTGTGTGGCTCTCAGGTCTCTGGGCTCTGTTCGATGTCCAGCTTGCAGACAAAAAAATGTAGAAATTCTCAACCTCCATAATAATATGAGCAAATTCCTCCAATAAAAATAAAAACTCTTCTCACATATTTTCTTCTGTTTATTGGAAAATCCTGACCAATTTTTATACTTTTGCTGTCCTAACTTGTCTTGTCTATACTCAGTGTCTAGACTTGGGAGATGCTCAATGCGTCTCAGACAAGCAAAGAGTTATAAAACATACAGAAAAAAAATAGAGTTTCTAAACACCTCCTGCCTCCATAATCTCACCCATAATTTTCACAATAAAAATCCCACACCGAGATAGTGCACTTGTTACAATTGATGAACCTATGTTGCTAAAATATCATGAACCAATACCCATAGTTTTACAAGAGGGTTCAGGTTTCGTGCTGTACATTCTATGGGGTTTACAAGTCTAATGATGCAATGCTCAGTATCTGCCAGCGACCCATGCCCATATTCTCAACTATCCAGTAGACTGAGATCTGAAATTCATTGCTCATTGCCAGTTTCGATAGAACAGCCTACATTTCTCTATCTATAAGTAAAAAGGATGTTTTAAAATGGACTAGAGGGTTGACACAAGTGGGAATGCACGAGCCATGAGTTGAAGAAGCTGAGCAAGATTGCAAGGCCTTGAATTCAGGCATCAATAAAATAAGTGAGGAGAAAGTCATGTTTAATGACATGTTTTTACCCCTGTAGTATCACAGTAAATAATTCCACTTCCTAAAAATTCCCTCTGCTTTGTTTGTTCAACTGTTCCTCTCCAGTAACTCCTGGGAATAGCCAATAGCCAATATTTTATTACCTTTCTATTTTTCCCTTTAAATAATATTTCATGACTGAAATAAGATGGTATGTTTCCTTTCCTCACAGTTTATTTTATTTTGTTACATTCCTTTAATTTTACTCCATATCAAATTATGGTTTCATAGCTCAGGCAATTTTAGTGCTGCATAATCTTCCATTATCAGGATGAATCTATGCACGACAGAGGCAACACATGATTGCTGTGACGTTTTGGTAATATTAAGAGAAGCTTCAATCATTTCCAGTGCAATTTTGTATGTGGAAGTTTCCAATTATTTGAACATTACTGGGATCATCTAACTTCTTGGTCCTATACAAAAGCAAATTTTAGTTTGCTAAGAAAGTCTTAATTCTTAAACTGTCTTTCAAAGCATCTACAGCCTTTTTTATTTCCCCAAGCAATGAATGAGTGATTTATAGTACAAAGCCTCTTTAGCATATTGTGGTAACTGTGTTTTGGAATTTGGTCAATATACTAGGTTTATAAAGATATCAACATAATTTTATAGCCAACATTTCCCTATAGACATAAAATGGATTGCCTTCGCCTAGTTTTATTTCCATCTCCATGTCTTCTCTGGTGCTTTGCTGAAGTCTATTTAGGTTTCTGGATTTATTTTAAATGGATTTTTGCTTTCCTATGTTTGATTTTGAAGAGTTCTTTATTTTTCACTCTAGTTTTTTTCAATATATTTTTTTCTATTGGCAAACTTTCCTTCATGACTGTGGCTCTCCTTCTCTTTTTTAAAAACTAAACAAAACAAAAAAAACCTCTCTACATTTTTAAAAATTAAAACTAAAAATATTTTATACTACACATTATTTTTGTAATAAGATGTCTAAGGAATGTTGAATAATTACTGCATTTTAATAATGTTTTACATTCTTTACATATATTAACTGCCACAAAAGGTTTGGAAATGAGAACATATACACATGAACTCTAGCATAGTAAAGAAATGAATAAAGAAACAAAATAATAAAGCTAAAATATTAATTGATGACACTCTGTCTTTATTTATTTATTTATTTATTTTGGCCGGTCCTGGGGCTTGGACTCAGGGCCTGAGCACTGTCCCTGGCTTCTTTTTGCTCAAGGCTAGCACTCTGCCACCTGAGCCACAGCGCCTGGCCATTTTCCATATATGTGGTACTGGGGAATCCGAACCAAGAGCTTCATGTGTAGGAGGCAAGCACTCTTGCCACTAGGCCATAGTCCCAGCCCACTCTGTCTTTATTTCAACTGCAAAAATTTTCAATCAGGAACTTATTTCAGTGCTTCATAAAGACACTAAATTAGGAGTGAGATAAATGTATATCTGCAAACAAAATAATGCATCATTTTACTCAGAGTTTGCACAGCTTCAAAGAGCAGATGTTGTGATTCTAGCAAATGGTAGTTGACAAATTTCCTAGCTGTGGGAGTGGAAAATTAGTTTTCATTTCAAGAAATTATTTGATATCATTTCCAGACCTTTGCCATTTATCATGCTGATTAAAAGCTGTCATTTGTAGCATTTATAGTCTTCAAGTAAGTGTCAAACCGTTTCTATCCAATTCAACTGTTCTTCTGAAAAAGCATTTTGAACCAAACCAGGGAATATATCTTTTCTTTTCATAAGCAATACATCAAAGCTATGTATTAAGGTACATTCTAATTTTGTTCTGAAATTTTCACTGATTAACTCTTAAAAGATTCCTATCTATTACTTACAAACTTGGAAAGATCTTTTGAAGCACCAAAATATGAATAGGTAAGAAATATCACCTTTCAGTGTCATGATATAATGTCTTCTATTTCCATAAAAGCAACAATATTTCAAATACATTTATCTCATGAGAACAAATCTTCATGTCAAAAGATATTAGATCACTCATTGTTGATAGGTGAGTTTTCTTAAGGATTTTTTTTCACCATTGCCCAGAGACTGAGTATATAGACAGTTGAAAAAATGATGGAAGGAAAGGTTTAATTCATCCACAGTTTCACAGGATTTACAGCATGCTGCCTATGAGTACACTTATTTTGTTATAAATAAAGGAGGAAGAATCTGCTCTTGTTCTCACTGTATGGTTTTAAATTAACTAAAAAAATGCCCTATGAACAGGAGGTTGTACCCAAATACTTGTTTTCATAAACTCTTAAATTATAACAGTGTTTTACTAGATTTGAAGTTTTGGAAATAGGTCCTAATGGTCATCATTATACATTCCAAACCATAATCCTTCTCACTGAATATGGTAACAATGAATGAGAATGTATTAAGCTTGCCAAACTCACCATTTACTAAGAATTAAAACCCACCGTGTTCCTGGAAGTACATAAATGGAGCTACAATGACATTGAGGCCTAGATATGTGGTGTCATGGGTCAGGAAAATGATTCTAAAATATCTAAAAAATAATGTATATCTTATATCTGTTTTAAGCAGAGTTTAAAGAGACATTGGTCGCCAGGACCAATATATCATAACAACAAATGCTAAAGAGAAAATACATATTTCCACAGGCATTATCAAAGGTTTCAGCTCAGGTTTGTGTGCCTGCCATCAGACAAAGAACTAGACAAAAATGGGACTAGAGGCAATGTGAGTTCTATAGTCCCCCCTCTCATCCCCACCCCAGTGAATTCCTTTACCCAAATTGGTTGTGCTAACTAACTAAAATTTCAACCAATTCCCAAAATCCTATCACTACCTGGGACCAAGCCTTTCCCATCTGAATGTACCTTATATTCAAACCACAGAACATTCCAAGGTCTTTGGGAAATTTCACGCTCCGCTTAAAATGTAAAAGAAAAAAATAACAAATTTCTTAACACAAAGTTTAGCAAGGAGTGAAAATCGAATTCACTAGTACTGAGAGGAGTGTTGGTTCATCTGGATTGTATTGGATTCCATCAGGAAGCAATATAAGTATCACATGATTCCTTCTTACTGGATGCTGGTGGCTCTTGCCTGAAATTCTTCATATGTAACTGGGTGAGAACTGAGGATTTCAGTTCAAAGCTGGATTCTGCAGGAAAGTCCATGGGATTCTGATCTTCAATAAATCATCAAAAGGTGGGAAGAGGAGCTGTGGCTCAAGTGGTAGGACACTAAGTAGCCTTAAGTAAAAAAGCTCAAGGACAGTACCAGACCTTGAGTTTAAGCTTTAAGAGAAAGAGAAACACGCACAAGTGCGCTCATGGACACACACACACACAAACACACACACACACACACACACACACACACATTCAATTGCATCCTAAATTTCATAGTCTATCTTAAGAGGTAGAATGTTTCATACCTGTCTTCTCTATGATTTAAGGGCATTTTTATTTAGTCTTTTTATACACCTGTGTTATCATTCAAATTTAGATTATTTAAAATATCCTTAGCTAGTAAGTCTTTCAAAAACTTTATGCTTTATTTTCTCCACTGTCAAGTCACTTTTGTCTCCATTTCTGGAGGACACCTAGTTTATTTTTCTGCCAAGAAAATCTGTCCACACCTAGAAATCACTAAGGTATCTTATAAATCCTGTCAACAGCCTGTTGGATGCGTTGAACCTATGTTCCATGCACTTTGATTAAATAAATCCTCAAATCATGAAATGTAGTGAGGATTCACACATACACACACACACTCACTCACACACACACCCCATATATTATTTATTGTCAAATCTCCACTAGCATTTTCTATCTATTATTAAGGACATAATTCAATTAGGTTATTTTTAAGCACAGTCATGATATTTTCAGCATTATATTCCATATTAATTCAACATAGACTCTAAGAACAAATGTAATAAATTATTTTGGCATAATGCCTTGATTTTCTCATGTGAAATAAGTATTAATGTCTCTTATCCATAGCCCTGAAAATGCCTTTGCATCCTGGAATTATCTTATTTAAAAACAATAATAAAAATAATAAAATAATAAAATAAATGCAGTGATGAATTTGCCTTCCTTTTGCTATTCAAGTGCTTTTTAAACAAATTGAATAAATCTATTTTCAACCAGGAATTTAGTGCTTGAGTCAAATAATTTTGCATTCCTCTGGTCTCCTCTCCTACTAGCCTTATATACTAACACTCCATGCAGGATTATGTTTGTAGGTCACTGAGTTAATAACCTTGTTCTCCTGCCAGAAGCTTCACAGTGACTCTTCTTCTGACTAAAAGATACTGTTTCCAAACAGTGTGTTTTTCTAAATGTGCTACTGTTTACTATACACTTCTTCCAACTTTCATTCCCTTAGAAATCTTGTCTTGATCTGCCCTTCATTATTCTACATTCTCTCTCTCTCTCTCTCTCTCTCTCTCTCTCTCTCTCTCTCTCTCTCTCTCTCTCTCTCTCTCTCTCTTTCTCTCTCCCCTTCCCTCTCTTATTTATTTATTTTTGGCTAGTCCTGGAGCTTGGACTCAGAGTCAGAGGACTGTCCCTGGCTTCTTTTTGCTCAAGGCTAGCACTCTGTCACTTGAGCCATAGTGCCACTTCTAGCCATTTTCTATGTATGTGGTGCTGGGAAATTGAACCAAGGGCTTCATGTATACAAGGCAAGCACTCTTACCACTAGGGCACATTGCCAGCCCTCATTCTACATTCTCATCTTACTATTCTTATATCCAGGCTTAACTCTTTATCTTTATGAAGGAAGAATACATCCACATAAAAGCCATCTGCTTAACTCAAGAAAATGCAAAGAATATATCAAAAGAATAGTTGGATTATAGATTCAGAAGAAAGTGAAGTATATACAAAGATGGTGTGGAGAGCATTCATTTTTTTGGCATCTATTCTGAAAACACCATGAAATCCATTCCAACTGAAATACATATATCATTATATTTTGTTTAAGTGGATGCCCCTGAGAGGACTAAAGATAATAAATAGCAGAAGGATCAAATGAGTATGAAAACAGTTTTAACAATGCACAGTCATTTAAAACAAAGGAAACAGTTGCTTAGAATTACTAAGTTAAAGTCTTGTCAGAGAGAAGTGGATAAATATGAGAGACAGATAGGAAAGAAAATTTCAAAAATGGATGTAATAAAAGATGAGAAACTAAAGGAAAGATACAAGGCTCTCATGGGTGTCTCTACTCTGGATAAAAAGTTACTGTTGCTATCCAGTGCAATAATTTCCTAGGTGCTTCAGGTCTGAGAAAATCAATTAATATTCACCATTTGGAAAATTTTAGTCTTGAGATGTTTTTGTACCCATTTTCCAATGTCAATTAGCAATGAAATACTTGAGTGGTTTACTCAGTAGAAATGATTTGGCCTGAATACAGACTTGGGATTTCTGTGACCTTCAAGAGAATTCTCCAACTTGATTCTTTTTTTTTTTTTTTTTGTTCTCGTCCTGGGGCTTGAACTTGGCCTGAGCACTGTCATTGGCTTCTTTTTGCTCAAGGCCAGCACTCTACCTCGAGCCACAGCACCTCTTCCTGCTTTTCCTGTTTATGTGGTGCTAAGTAATGGAACCCAGGGCTTCCGCGATGCTAGGCAAGCACTCTACCACAAAGCCACATTCCCAGCCCTCCTCCCCCACCCCACCAACTTGGTTGTTACAAGCAAGTGTTAGCATCATTTTTCTCAGCATATGAAAACTCACATATTGAAATCTGAATACGTAACTGAGTATTCTTTTTCCCTGTTGATTAGAATGATTTTTTTTTTGAGGTATGGTACCTCTATCTTACAGTTCAAGTTTTTATTATCGTTAAAAACTTGTACAAAAAAGTTGACATTCAACAATGGCAATAAAGTAAGAGGGCAGGTGGAAAGAGTTTTAGGATTGTGAATTCCAGTGATAGAAACAGATTGTTTAAAGATAGGAAGAAATGTGTAAATCTAGTGCAATCCCAAAGAATGAGTAACTTTATGGAAAAAGTATCATTAGTACTGATGAAAATAGATTATATCATGAACTTTGATACCTGTATATAGTACAATTTCCTGGTGAATATCTTAGTAATTTGCTTATATTTTACTGATTTACTATTAATTTTTCAGTGTACAATCTATACAAATAATAAAACAGCTTCTTTTTGCCTTAGGTATATAGTAGATGACTTTCATTAAAAAAAAAGTGAGAACATTTTTCGAGAGAAAATAGAAGCTGTGTTAAAACTAAACACCAAATATCCCACAACAATTTGAAATTATATTTTGGACATTTTTGAAATTCAGACATTATCAAGTTATGTTGAAATCTGATACCTCATTAAAAATTTGTGAGCAGACACTATCATTTTTAAAAGTCGTTTCTTTATTTTAAAAGCATGGCATGAAATACCATTTGATGTATGTTGCTGGCACAGTGGTACTATTGAGGAGCAAGTCCATGGAGAAATATTTTTATGCTTTCACATTCCTATCATCTATTCCCAAGCCAGTCAAACTAAACTAAGCGTAAATATGCACAATATTCTAAAGGAACTTCAAGAGAATTCCCTTAGCTTGATTCTTACAACAAAGTATTAGCATCATTTCTCTTCACACATGAAAATTCACACATTGAACTCTGAAGATGTCACTGAGGATTATATTTTCCCCTGTTTATTGGAATGTTTTTTTTGGGGAGGGAAGGATAATTTCCTTTTTTTTTTAAGTAGTTGTACAAAGGGGTTGCCATTCATCAAAGCAGTTTATGAATAAAATATGTCTCAATCAATGCCACCCTTTCATCATCCTTCCCCAACCTTTCTGAATCAAATCATTTCCTCAGAGTCTTAATTTTGGAGGATATGCATTGAATTTTATGATTTCATACCCCCTCCTCTTACTATGAGATTTTTTTTTAATTCAACTATAATATTGGAAGTGTCTTTAAGTGGTAGAATATCAGCCTAACAAGTTTGAGGTCCTGAGTTTAATCTGCAAAAAAAATAAAACGAAATTTTGTGTCTGAAACACAATTGAAATGAAAAAAATTATAATCTCTAAATCTGTACATATGCCTAGTTCCACATATACAAATACATTAAAATACTGAGCGCCATTGCTTGCTTTGATTACTTTCAGAGTTCAATGTAGAGGCAAATTATTTTATTTCACTATTTTGGCTTTAAAATTATTAATTTTCCAAATACTTATAAGTTACCTTTCCTAAAATTCATATCAGTGTTTGAAGTCTAAGTCTGTTCTATAGTCATCAACCAACATGACATCTTGTTTCATACACATACATTTTCAAACTAATGAAAATTCAATATAAGTCAAGATAAGTGATTTTATTAACCTGTTATGACTAATTAAATAAGTCATTCCAGTTATAATGTGTTAGAAATAAATTTGATTGAAAATAATTTTGTAAAATAAATAAATGTAGTCATTTAAATGTGCTATGACATTTCAAAAGGCTTATATGCTGAATGGCATGTCAGAGCCATCAACGCCATGAAATGACATTGTGTCTTTGAAACTCATTACTGTACATCTATTGAGATGTATATAAATAGTCTCTTGGGAGAAAAGCAGCTTTGAGTTAGATTGTTATCATCCAAAGGCGGTCATGGGAGGCATTCGATTTTGATGCTTCAATGATCAGCGCTACTGTCTACTAGAAAAAATGTTGTCTTTCAAGGACAGCACTTCACAAAAGAAAGATAGATTCCACTGAATAGTAAGAGAATAGAGGAAGCTTGACACAGTAAGAGCTCCTGATATGGTGGCAATCTGAAAGGAGTCTACCTAGAAATATCCACTTAACTTTCATGGGTTTGAGCAAATGAAAGTTTGGCGTACAAATCAGATATCAATTTTGGCAAATTTTCTCAGAATAATTTGCTTCTAAGATTGCCTTAAAAACAGCAACACCAATTTTGTCTTATGAGTTGAAGGAATGAAAAGCATCTAGAGCAATTATACAGATGGCACAGTGTTTATCATTGTGGCAAGAAAGCTCCTATGAGAGGCTGGATTTCAGAAACATAATGTCCGATGTCACTGGTTTAAAATAACTCACCCCTGAGGAATTTTAAAGTACAAAGCATCCCCTGCTGTAACTGTGTTCATGTGAGGTAGTAAAATCTGGTAATTGTACATATGTGTTAATGATTTGAATAGTGTATACTTGCAGAAAAAATGTTATTACTAAACAAACTTTCAAGCTTTAAAGTTATGATTAAGTCTGAAGTTCTTCTATGTCTCAAAGAGGGACAAATATACGCAAGTATACACAAATGCTTCTGAAGAAATATGATTCCACTTTCTTATCCATTAAAGTAAAATTATATTACTAAAAGAAAGGCATGTTCTTTAGTATATATATATATATATACATATATACATACATATATGTGTGTATGTGTATATAGGTATATATATGTATGTGTGTGTATATATGTGTATTATATAGATCACTTCACTTTGTCATTCAGGCTAACTTTGAACTTACAATGTAGCCCAAGCTGACTTTGGTTGTGACATATTTCTGCCTCAAACTCATGAATGTAAAATCACTATTAACTAAACACAACACAAGGACCTGAGATACATAGTCATCTTTTTCATCTTCCGAGACTTAATTCTTAAGATGAATGGTTTCTTCCAAGTAGGCCAAGTGTATCAAATGACACAGCATTGTCTTTCCAGGAAGATTGACTTGTTTTTAGGAAGTAAAATTGTTGTGACTTATGCTTTAGTACAACTAGAGATTTGTAACCACAAATCATATGGTATAGCTGCCATAAGTATATAGCCACTCTAAGAAATTTGGAAAAGTTTACAAATTTAACAAAATCTTAACTCCACTTACTTCCAGATAGAAATATAATCATAGAAAATAATCAATAATTTTAAAATATTTGAAAAACAAATTGCATCTGTCCTGATTATGTACAGATTTTCTTTATAATTATTCCTTAAACAATGTAGTATAACAATAATTAGCATGCTTTCTACATTTCATGAGATATTACTAGCAACCATGGTATTATTTAAAATATACAAGGTATTATTTAAAATATAATCAAAGGCTATAATGTTTTGTCTAAGAAATGTGAGTAGTAACTGGGAAATAATCTGTGACCATTGATGCCTACGGTACTGCTTGTCATTGCCCTTAGTAAAGTCAACTTTTGAAGTTAAAGTGATCTTGCACTGGAGAAATCACTAGTAAAATATTTGGCTACTTATGACTGGCTGGGGATTGAACACAAAGCCTTGTTTTCCCAATTAATAAAATGCATTAACTTGTGACTATTCCTGTTAGTGTTTTGCAGATTATATGCATATATTGCTTTCTAAACTGTGGAATACAAAGAGCAAGCACTCTGAGGTAATTGGTATTGTTGGTTTTGTTGTAATTATCATGTAAGCACAAATAAAGACAGTTTTATTCAAAGGTTGTTCATATGCAGCATCCATTTCTTTGAATTCACTTGTTTTATTGCTCCAGCATTCAGGGAAAATCATCTAATATGAAGTACAGAGTCATCATCAAGCACTAAGGAACCAAAAATTAATGACATTGGAAAATTATAATTAGAAATTGCTACTTATTTGCATATAATTCAAAGGAATTAATTGGAAATTCAAATTTCTTAGAAATGTAAATTGCTTGCTCCCAAATCTAACTGTACTGAGTGCACAGTAAATAATAAAAGTTCAAAGATTTGTTTAATGAATGATTATAGTAGCCAATAATAGCATAATTATATATGTAAAGGCAAATTCATATGGTTTAATTCAGTGCAATGTTTGTAAAAATATTTGTTGGGAATATTAAGGGGGAAAGAATGACTTTATAAGATATTTTAAGTCCCATTTTAGAGTTATTTCCTTATGTGTTTTTTCTTAATTTGCAATTTTGCAATAAATATGTACTATGTATATATTTATATTACTAAATTCTTCATATGCATATAGTATATACATCTATATAGAGATATGTGTGTGCATATAAGATATGTAGGTAAACACACATATGTATGTGTGAATACTATAAATGTTATATTATGTGCATATATGTACATATATATGTATATATATCAGCTAAAAAATACTTTTTAACCTGATGGATATTCAGAGTACTTTTTCTCATCTTTTACATAAAACATTCTATTTAGCACCCTGACTCACTTCTAACATTCAGTGCCTTGAGAGAAGAAGGAAATCACTTCCAGTCATGAAGGATGGATATAAATAGAAGAAAAAAATCAGTAAATCCAAACTTCATTTTGGAGGAACTAGAATACATGAAGACTTCTTAAACACAGATGATTTACAGCTATATTAATTGAAAATATCATCAGTAAGGTGCCTCTTAAACCCTCTAGTACTTATGACTATACACTTAAATTTATATGTACATAGACACTCATTCCACTGAAAAGTCTTTGATTCATCAGAAAGTTCATTTTGCTTAAATGATGCAACTTTACTTCAATTAGAAAAGATGTCTGAAATTGAATGATTTCCCATTGAGTCAATATAACACATTAAGGAGACATATTTTAGACCTCTGATATATCCTGTGCTCTTCCTTCGCTCCATAATAGTAATTAATTCAGTAATAGAGTGATCCCCTCTATTTTTGCTTGGAAAACTTATAGACAAAAGCAAGGGAGACTTAAAATGAAGAAAAGAATTGTAGAACTTTCCACCTGGAGACAATTCAAACAACAGCACAAAAATTCAGCACAATTTACAAGTTTTAATATTTTGACAGATATTAAAAATGACACATTTATTGATTTATAGAGCTAATTAATTTTAATTAAATGCAGTTCCTCTATTATAGATCAACTAATTTCCACTAAGCACCCTTTTCCTTAAAAAGTGATAAAATTTAATATAATATAGTTTTAATGTCAATACTTAGCTACCTAGGTAAATATTTGGAGGGAAATCTTGCAGATCAAGTTGTGCAACCATAAGAAGACAATTCAATAGTTGCTGTGCATATCAAATAATTCTAGTTGTGCATAAATCAACTGCTAATAACACAAATCTGGAAAAAATGTGTATATATGTGTATACATATAAATGGGTACTAAAGACACATTTCTTTCTCTCTAAATAGACAACCCCCCCCCACATACACACACACATACACACACACACACATACACACAGAGACTGATTCCATTATTAATTTCCTGGGATGAATTGCACTTACAGGTGAGTGCATTGTAAATGGTAAAATTAGCTAGGGCAAAAACATTATCATACATCCTATAATTAAGTTTTAAAAGTGAAAGCACAATCAGTTCAAAATCCATGTCAATAAAAGTGCCAACATAATTATTCCATTTATTCTGCTATAATTTATCTCAATATATGTATATTATTATATAGAATGTCTTAGTGAATGAATTAAGGAGTAGCAATTATTAGTACAAATATCTCTAAAATTGAATGACCAACAGAACCAATCAAGGAAAAATTAAAGTTCATTCTGTTATAAAGTCACAAATTAGGTCACATGTTTTACTTATCCTAAATACTTCTCTAAAACAGCAAGATAATTTGCTTTAAAACAGTTCTAAACTAATTAAATTATGATATATACTACAGATTTACATATTTCTAATTGTTATCTTTGGAGAAGAAAACATAGAGGAAAGCACACACTATTATTATTTTTTTAATTCTTCAGTTTCCTTGTATGCAAGTAATATAGGCTTCAACAAAGTTGTGTCATACAAGGTCTTTCATTTCAGCTGCCTTTTTTCTATCGCTATCTAAATGTGACGTTTGAACATGCTTGAATCATACTATAATTGTTTTCAATTTGCCTTCTAATGATCTTAATTTAACCTGTATAGCAGTAATAGAAAACCATGAAACCTTTAGAATGCCTGAATATTCAGTTTATTCTCAGGCTTCAGTGACTTATGACATTTCCATCTGCTACAACTTAGTGGATTCCCACTGGCCATCGCTACAATTGAAAGTGTCCCTTATGACCTGTGCATGAATTTCCTGTGTCATATCAAGGTCCCTGGATCAGTATCATTGGTCTCAATCCTGAATGCAATGACTGTCTTTTTGTTATTACAGGGCACCAACCTCCTTTCTACTTCTGATGTTCACTTGCTCCTTAATCTCATTATCATCTTTTAAAGTCTTAATGTAAATGTCACCTACTCAAGGAGCATTTCATTTCCTATATCAACACAAAACAATTAGTGAGAAAACAGAAAGTTTATTTTGGTTTGTGAGCTACCAATTTTGTGATTACTCTTTAAATGACTTCGTTTCTTGAACTGAATGTCGATGTCTTTGATGTTTTTCATCAAATTATTTCTCAACAATTGTCGGGGGTTTTAGCCTCCCAAGCTCATGGGAAAACATGCCTCACCCGGACAGGCAGCAGCGAGGGGCGGGCGGGGGGGGGGGGGGAGGCGGGGCCAGCTATAACAGCCTCATAAGGATGCAAGACGTCTGGGCAGGCGTGCCCCACAAACAATTTTGTATAATAAATTATAATGCATGAGAGAATTTGATAGGATGGTAAAAACTGCACTGTTGAAGCCTTACATTTACTGAAAGGGTAATTATAGATTCTGTATATTAGTATTATATACTGATTAAAATCAGGAGAGCCTAGTACCTTTAATACTATAACTTCAGTTCTGAGACAAATGTTATACAATTTTGGCAGTTTTCTCAAAATACTCTTACTTGGAATTTGTGAACTCCTTAAATGTTTGTTGTGTATATGAAAGTTCTTTTATAGGAAAAGAGGACAATTCTGGTTCAGGTTTCATTTTAATTTTTATTCAAATAAGATGTTTATTTCATTTATTTCAATATAATTTTTGTGACATTGGGTGATAGGCACACAGTCCCTAAACTGTCCTTCATGCCTATAATTTTCTTCATGATATAATGACGTACAAAGTATTTGTGTTTCTCAAACAGCTTTGTAAATATATATTTATTTTGACCGATAATTCTTGCACCATACCATATTAATCTTAGTCAATTATCCCTAGAAGTAAAAATGTTAACATATATGTGTATTGCTTTAAAATGAGAAAAAATAAGGTTAGTAGATTGTGAAGTGGGAAAAATATATCATTGGAATCACTTAGAGTTGTTATTAAAGCAGCTAATTTTTTTTTTTTTTGGCCAGTCCTGGGCCTTGGACTCAGGGCCTGAGCACTGTCCCTGGCTTCTTCTTGCTCAAGGCTAGCACTCTGCCACTTGAGCCACAACACCACTTCTGGCCATTTTCTGTATATGTGGTGCTGGGGAATCGAACCTAGGGCCTCATGTATACGAGGCAAGCACTCTAGCCACTAGGCCATATCCCCAGCCCCGCAGCTAATTTTTTAATATTTATTTTACTGCCTCTGTATTCTGGAAAAAAATGGCTCTTGAAACATGTATATTCAGGATGATATCCTATTTGAAAGTCATTCTACTATATCAGTTGCTTGTAAGTGACCCCATTTTTCATTTTGATTTAAGTAAGAAAACTTTAGTATATGCTATTTGTTAAACCATTATCTTGGATAGTTTCAAACAAATTATCCTATTAATACTATCACACTTCAAATAAGTCCATTTAAATCAGCTATTATTTTTTCATAATAGAATATGCGAATCAACATATTACAAGGTGGAGAAATACAAAATAAAAACAAAACTTGTGATTATGTAAGCATTACTTATTTATATACATGAGTCAATAATGTGTAAGAAGGCAATAGATGAACTGAATAAGTTAAGATTATCTTCTACATGGCATAATACAGGAGATGATAGACTTGGGGTACATAAACTGTACACATGCCAGAGCTTTCTGAATGGCACTACCATAGTATGCTATTTTGCTGTGCTTGCTTCAAAGGACAACTATCCAAAGACTAATTTAATGAAGTACCTTTCTGTGAGCTTACCACAGTCCAACAGGAAGATGAAAAGACTTTCTTTATAATAATAACAACAAAAAATCCTCATTGTCACTCAAAATGTATAATTTCAATTTAAAATTAGAAAACATGTGATTATGACTAGTTATATAATGTCTTTATGTCCCTAAACACTAACTTTTCACTGGAACTCTCACGTGGTAACTTTGATGTCAAAATGACTGGATGGAGTAAAACTGAAAAAACAAATAATACACAACTCGGGGTATAATTTCGTGGTATTTCCAGATAACCTTGTGGTGTTGTTGAGCAAATGGAATGAAGAAAACACTTTCTGAATATCAGTGGCCCCAGCCATACTCACTTGGCTTCCTAAATGGACCACAAAATTGGAGGAAATGGGTAGTTCACTAAAGAACATGCTTCACTCTTTCTACACTGTCTGTATTTGTATTTTTTTTTTTATGATTGTTGTCTGGGGACCTCACATTGCAGTCTACAGGCTCTCTGTCTCTCTCTATGTGTGTGTGTGTGTGTGTGTGTGTGTGTGTGTGTGTGTGTGTACCAGTACTGTGGCTTGAATTCTGGGCCTGAACATTGTCTCTGATCTCTAAATTCTTCTATTATTTTTATTTTATTTTGCTAAAGGTTAGTGTTCTGCCACTTGACCCACAGTTCCACTTCTGCACTTTCCTGCCTAGGTAGCTTCAACCCACAATCCTTAGAGGACTGAGGAACCAGAATTACAGGTCTAAGTGCTTGGTGCCTGGAGAGTCTTCAGTTTTTCTTATGAATTTTAAGAGTGAATTTCTAGAGGACTCTGTTCTTTAGCTGTGCAATAAGGCAAAAGACGATCTGCTATGGTATGCTTTCAGCCCCTTTTGTTTTTGGGAGAACCAGGGTGGGGGGAAGGCAGATAGCTGAAGGTTATAAATTAGTCTTGTATAATTACACACAATAAAGGGGATAACAAAGGTGTAAATAATGATCCTTTCACATAATTCATATGCAGATTATTAAGTATGTGACATTGCTCCTACTTTGACAGTATAACAATGAACTAACTCTGCAATTATGGGATCCCAGACTGTCTCTTGAAGACACTGTGGATCTATTTAGACTCATTAGTGTAAAAGATCGTTATTAAGCATCTCTTATAACTGTATATATTCTATTAGTTATCTAATGGAGAGATATTTTTTATCTCATGTGAGAATCTTATGAGAATATCATGATTGGAGGCCAGACTGGGCATAAACATTTATGGTATGCCATCTCAATCAATGGCTGGACCTGGTAGTATATGCCTTTTTAGATACAGAGGAAGGCCAATAGTTAGGTACATGGCTGTCGCCACAGGGAAGCAGATACAGGAGATCCAAAGTCTAGGCTGGCCTGGACGTAAAATGAGACCTTATCTTAAAAATAGCCATGGTAGCAGAGCTCTGGAATCTAGATTTCATAATCCTAGCAACTCGGGAGGCTGATATCTGAGGATCACAGTTTGAAAAAAGTCTGGGCAGAAAAGTCAAATTAATCTCCACAAAGCTGTCAATGGGTTGTGGCTCAAGTGGTAGAGCTCTAGCCTTGAGTACTAAAAATGTTCAGGGATAATGCCCAGTCCCTGAGTTCAAGGCCATGCCAGGCACACACACACACACACAAACACACACACACATACACACAAATAATAATAATAAAACAAGGCAAGTAGAGGATGGAGGTGTGGTTCAAGTGGCACAGTATTTGCCTTGCCCACATGGGGTTCTAAATTCAATCTAAACAATTGATACCTCCCACCAAAAAAGTAGAAATCTAAAGTAATTTGTAACATATGAAATAGCTGGCCTATGAAGTACAATTGTCCTCACCATGTTAAGCTTAAGAAAGTTAATTAAAATGAATCTTCTCCATTTTACAGTACAATTTCTTGATACTTTCTTGAAGAACTCACTTACATAAAAGAAAAGTAATACACCTGCTAGTCATTGCTAGAAACCTGGTTACTTTGTACCTGGATCAATATACTCTCTTCAAACATACAAAAACATTAGGAGGCAAATGCTTCAGACAAATCTGCAATTTCTTAAACTAGCACCATAATAGCATCATTGTTTCCCAATTAGAATACACAAGTAATGTTTCAAATAATTTCCAACAAATCTTTCCCGCTTCTTACAAATTCTATTTTGTAGAAGGTCATGGTATCCAAAAGGGTATTGATGATCAATAACAATACAGATCTAGCAGACAGTGCCTTTCAATTTGTATCATTTAATAAATGTGGGTACTGTAGAATCAA
This sequence comes from Perognathus longimembris pacificus, assembly GCF_023159225.1. Taxonomy (NCBI): domain Eukaryota; kingdom Metazoa; phylum Chordata; class Mammalia; order Rodentia; family Heteromyidae; genus Perognathus; species Perognathus longimembris. The sequence continues at coordinate 40,218,877 of NC_063176.1, forward strand.
AGAAAGGATTATCATGGACAAAATATAGCCCAAGACACTTTTCTCAAAATTGAAACAGTATGGGTTAGCTGTGAAATGGTACCTGGATCTGTTGGGGATTATATCCTTCATTTGTATCCAAGGCCAATCCCTCACAGAAAAGCAAGATGTGCGCTCAGAATTACTCACATCATTTCTGAGCACAACATTCCCCCTCTTTCCTGTTGCCTTCTGCCTGCATTGCTCCTTTTGCTAACCTCATACAGAAGTGAAATTTGGTTTTCACTCCTCATTGATCTCTGCCTTCTGACACATCAGATGGCATTCCTCTGGCTGACTGCGCTCTCTCCTTGACAGGAATGTGTACCTCACAATTGCTTTCCTAATATTGTCCTCTTTTTTTTTCTGACCTGTCCATCATGACCATGACACAAATGTTATAACCTTGAAATAACTTACATATGGGTCCTATAAACTTGTCATAATTGTATCACTATTATTGTTATATTTAAATTTAAAATAGTCCATCATTTGATATTTTTATTGGTTCCACAGCATCACTAAATCAAAGGTTCTTTTTATCTCCCCCCAAATGTAGGCATCTTGAAACCTTAGCCTTAATTTTTGTGTCATGACTCTCAGTTTTATTTCTGAGGAATAAATAAGACAAGTTGGTTTTCAGTCACTTAGAGTTATTGAAGAAAAGGATGGCTAAAGTATTTCAACAATTTTTCTAATTAATGCACCACACGTAGTAAATTATTGCAATCATGTAAGCTAAAAACGGTATCAAAAGTAAATGCCAAATTGACCATATGTTGTCTCCTTGTGTAGTAATTTTTTCTCATATTTTCTTACTAAATATGACCATCTGATAGTGATTTTCTTCTACAGCCAAAGAAATTTCTCGTTCAAATAACTATTATGGATTTTTCCTCTGGTTTAATGAACATCTCTTGAAAGTATGTGATCTCATCATAAATTAGATCTTTTCCCCCCAATATCCTTTGAAATGCTTATCCCACTCCATTTGGTTTTTTTTTTTTTGAAAGTAGCAATTCTCTAATAATAGTATTTATCATTGAACATTTTCATTCTTGAATGCTTTAAAAAAATCACATGCAATCAAAAGTGATAATACTGTAGTTGAAGTACTATAAATAAGATCAACCAATTTAACAATTAGATAATTGTTTGGGTCCTAATGAGTATTTCCCTTGAAAAGAGGAAACATGAATTAAAAAAAAATATGAGATTAACCTTTATATAAAGAATGGTATTCAAAATGCTATTAAGTCATTAACTTTGGTAAATAGGCATTTAACCTTTGTCAGAATGCAACCATCTTTAACCTTTGTGTTTAAAATAGTGCTTCTATTAGGTATGCTTCAGTTGTTGGAGATCAAATAGGAAGCAATCTGCCTCTTGACCTGAAATTTGAATTCATCTGGATGAGACCTTTGCAGGAAGTTAAACAAGTTTGCTGAACTTCATTTTTAAACAGTAGAGACTTTTGTTCATCGGGGTTATTGTTTATTTGTTTATTTTCAGTTTTGAAGCCCTGTCATGTGCCCACTTCCTTCTGGGTATAGACAGTTGTAAATTCTTCTATAAAAAGCTGTTTGGGTTGTATTTTTGATTTTACGGAGGCAGTAAGCAGAGAACATTCTTTAGAGAAAGTGTGTTTTAGCAGTATTTCTAGCCAGATTTTGCAAATTCAGGACATCGAGATTAACGTTTATGCTTTTGCTCTTGGAATCCTACAATTCTTATGTCTTTTCATTTATTCACTGTTGATTTATGGTCACAGAGAGGAGAAAATATAATGTGATTTACTGTTAAAGGCATTTTAGCTGTATAGAAAGCACTATTTCAAATCAGAAAGGGACATTTTCTCCCAACCAATTGCATTATTCATTCTTAGTGATCCGCTGATACATTTCCAGTAATTATTTTAGGCTCTAATTAGAGCACACAACTCTCTTCTGTGTGTTCAACAACAGATGTGATATTTGCAAGTCTCAGACAGGGAGAAGTGTTTTTTCTAAAAGTCACTTACTTGCACACTAGAGGATTTTTGAGACCCTCTCAAATTCCTGACTTAGAAGGACAGCTTTTTAAAGTAAGTACAAGTAGAAGAAGTTGAGTGCTTGAGTCCTTCACTGATTAATTACCTCCTTACTGTGGTCAACAGATAGCTCAAGATAGGAGGAGATATAGACCACAATTTTAATGCAGATATTTGATAGAAATATAGAATATACCCTTAACTTTACACCAAATTAAACTAATGTTCCTAAACCTACAGTTTCTTCTCAGTACCATGGACAAATAACTAGGCAATTGCAGTTGCAGGCTGTAAATTGTATTCAAATAGGAAGAAATGGGGAAAAGGTTCAAGGAGACATCATCTGACAGCAAGCCCAAAGCCTGAGATTTTACTCGAGAATTCTTTGGGGCAAAGTGTATGTATGGGTTCATCAGAGAATTCTCAGAAAAAGAGAAAACAGTGTCTATGAAATAGACTGCCTTTTTTGGCCACTCCACTCCAACATTTGTTATTGTTAGTTTTTTTGATAATGGACATTCTTACTTGGGGTGAGGTGGAATCTCAATGTTGTTTTGATTTGCATTTCTTTTATGGCCAGTGATGTAGAGCACTTTTTCATATGTCTCTTGGCCGTTCTCATTTCCTCATCACAGAAGTCTCTTTTTAAGTCTTTAGTCAACTTGTTGAGGGGGCTGTTGGTTCTTTGTGGTTTTGTTTGGGAGGAATTTAATTGTTTTAGTTCTGCATATATTTTAGGTATGAGGCCTTTGTCCATTGCATAGCCAGTAAACTGTGGGCTTTCTTTTTATCTAGCGAGCTATGTCCTTTGTCCTGTAGAAGCTCTGCAGTTTGATGTAGTTCCATTAGTGCAACATTTCTTTAATTCATTGCAAATCTGGGCCTTTATTAGGGAAGTATGCCAAAGAGTACAAATGTTTCTTCTACTCCTTCTTGTAGTAGTATTTTCAGGGTATCTGTCATTGTTGGTGGGAATGTAAACTGGTTCAGCCACAGTGGAAAGCAGTATGGAGATTCCTCAGAAGGCTAAACATAGAGCTTCCCTATGACCCAGCGTCTACCCAAAAGACTACAAACAAGAACACACTAAAGCCACCAGCACAGCTCTGTTCATCACAGCACAATTTGTCATAGCGAGAATCTGGAACCAGCCCAGATACCCTTCAGTAGACGAATGGATCAGGAAAATCTGGTACATATACACAATGGAATTTTATGCCTCTGTCAGCAAGAATGACATTTCCCCATTTGTAAGGAAATGGAAGGACTTGGAAGAAATTATACTAAGTGAAGTGAGCCAGACCCAAAGAAACATGGACTCTATGGTTTCCCTCACAGGGAATAATTAGCACAGGTTTAGGCTAGTCATAGCAGAGGATCATAAGAGCCCAACAGCTCTGCCCTTATGAACATACAAGATGATGTTATATGAAATGAACTCCATGTTATGTAAAGGAGTGTTATATCACTGTTGTAATTACTTTTACCATGTCATGTGAAACTGTAGCTTCTTTTCTTGATGATCCTCTTGTATCCCCTTCCTGTGGTTGTCCCTGCGCTGTCACTGTATCTCATCTTAGTACCCTGGATACTGTATATGCTGGTATTAGAACTAGGGAAATCATAAGGAATATCAAAATTGAAAGACAAAGGATGAAAAGACAAACAATTCCAAAAGCAGTACTTGCAAACCCATTGGTGTACACAAACTGAACAACTCATTGGCTAGAGGGAAAGGGGAAGAGGGCAAGGGGGTATGAGGGAGGAAGTAACAAATAGTACAAGAAATGTACCCATGGCCTAATGTATGAAACTGTAACCCCTCTGTACATCACTTTGACAATAAATAAGTAATTATTATTTTCTTTAAAATAAGAAATAGACTGCCTCCTCATCTCTAGCTAGGGAAAGGGCAGTTATATCCTAATGCCTTGGTGTGGTGTATATTTTGATATAATTGTCACAAATTGAAATGAGCTATATGAAGATTGTGATGGATCCAGTATGAAGATCCTGTGGAGAGTCAACACTAAAAGAGATAGAGTCATTTTACAGTCCCATCACATTTCCTGAGATGGGGATAGAGTAACAATAGGATTATTCACTGGGAGCATAAGGTTAATCCTATTCAGGTTTTAAAGTAATGTACTATTATATGTGAGTAGTTGTATTAAGTGATTATTATTTAACAAAACAACTTATAAGTGCAATGCATCTTCATTCATTTTATTCCCTTCATCATTCTCCCAATTGAAGGACTTGCCTCTCCCCACTAGGCTCATTCTTTCTACGTATCCAAAGATGGAATATGAAGGAATCACTCCCTTTCACATACAGGCACCAGGAAAAAACAGGTATGCTTGGACCAGCTTTCATGTGCAGGCAGGGCAATTTACCTAAGTCCAGGTGTAAAAAAATCCGTTGGACCCCCCCCCCCCACCACAATCTCCCAACTTCCTAGACCTAAGGGCTGTTTTATTAACCTCTGCCTCTTTGCTCAGATTGCATATAATCCTGATCCCAAATTCATCTCCACTCAGAACCTCCAAACCTGTGGGCATGTCTATACCTCTCACTGACATTAAACACTACTGCCTGTTAACCATTGAATCTGGCCTATTCCTTTTCCATCCTCCTTCATTTTCCTAACACCCATCCCTTCCAACCCAACCCCTCTCTTCAGTTTTTATAGTTTCATATCATATGCACCAAATAAAGTTATGGCTGCATTCTTCATCTTGATTTCTTTTTTATCATTCCTCTACCACATCTCTTAACCCCTTCCATCTGTATTTCAGTACAGTTTCTTGGCATTCATTTTTATAAATGGTGAGCTATTTCTACTAAAGAATTACAACATGTTTTCTCCCCTGAAACACTTTACTTCGATTAATATCTTTGTGGACACTTTTACATTCCCCCAGAAGTTTCAGACACTACACAGGTTATCAAGAATTCCATATCTAGTGTTTGGCAGTACAGGTCTAAATGTGTCAAGTAGGTAAAATTATTCATGAAAACTCAGTAGCTTGAAACCTCTGTAACTTTTGAGCACTTAAGTCCTTCACATTTTGGTTACTTGTTTTTATTTTTTAATTATTTTCAAATGTATTACCTATGTAACTGAAACTATTCTTCAATTGTTATTTAACAACTTTAATGTAGAGGAAGCTTGGACTGTAGGTCTGCTTCGATAAGGTATGTGTCCTCAACAACTAAAATAATTGAGCAGTTTCCTAAAAGTATGAGGAAGAAGTAAACAAAAATATACAGCAAGTAATGACTTATTATGTAAAATTAACTTAGAATTATAATTGGCTATTGGGCCCCTAACACCAGAAAAATAAAATGTATTTAAGGAAAAGTTTCAGAATTACTTTATTAATAATTAATTTGGGATTAAAAAGAAAGTATAACAGTAAAATGACAAAAAGGACATTTCAAATGGTTAGATATCAAAAACAATAGGGTATGATTCCATTGTGTAAAGTCAAATCTAGTTATAAGAATCAATTTCCTCCTAAGTTATTGGCTAATGGAGAAATATAAAAAGAAAACAGAAATTTTTATGCACAGTGGTTTTGCAAATCATCTTGGTTTGGTTTCTCCAAAGACATATGTTTTTTGAAGTTTTTATTTTTTGTATTTCAAATCTTCAATTAAAAATGTTTTTCTTGTTTCCGTAACATGGAGTTCATTTCACTTAGCATCATCTTATGTGATTATATGGGTGTAGCTATTGGGCTATTTTGATCTTCCACTAGGACTATGCTAATCATGTACTATTCCCTATGAAGGACACGTTAGGGTTTATGTTTCTTTGTGTCTGGGACACTTCACTTAGTATGATTTTTTCCAAATCCTTCCATTTCCTTATGAATGAGGAAGTATCATTCCTTCTGATAGAGGCATATAATTCCATTGTGTATATGTACCACATTTTCCTGATCCACTCATCATCCTTTGTACTACACTTTGACAATAAAGAAACATGTTTTTCTGAATCAGGAATAAAATTTAAATAATAGATTTTATAAGGGTTTACTTTGAATAGATCCATGAAAAAATATTTGCTATAAAATTTTAAAAACCAAGAAATTTTTGCTTACAACATACGGTTATCAAAAAAATACATACTTGTGTGTATGTTTGAACAATTGTATATGTGTAATATTTATCTGTACTATATATCTAATATGTATACTACAAATATATTATATACACTCTTACACAAACACACTTTGTATTTATATATGAAACATTTTTTCTGGTATGTGTAATATGCATAGTGTGCCATACATATATAATATACATATATCAATTCGTTAACTTTTTGCCTTATCTATGCTTTCTGGACTTATGTCACAGTTTTACCTTTCATTACAGGAAAGTCTCTCTCCATATTTTGCAGAGAAGTTTAATAATGTTATTTATTTCTTATTGTGCTGAAAGACAAGGCCAGAGTATAAGTTAATACTCAGGGTCTAGCAGGTGTGTCAGGACCGAGTTGAGCTTACTCTCCATTTCCACGGCAGAAGTCCAATCATCCTCATCATTAGTAAGCCTCTTTCTGAGGTAGTGAGATTTTTAACAAATTCACTGAATTCGTGCTATCTTCATAGTCCACTGACTTAGATACATTTTAATATCCTGTCACTTGTGTTTTCTTAACATCTTGCAACGTAAGTAAAATCTCCATTTTGAATTAAACTGTCACTATGAAAAATTCCATGGAATGATATACCCAAGACGTCTACTTTGAACATTGACTGATTTCTTCATAAATCATTGTCAATCATGCACCTCTCTCATAGTTGGGAATTTTCTAAAATCTTTTCTTTTTGGATTTAACAAAGTGTATTTCATTTTTCTCTAGGATTTTGAACTCAGGGCTTCCAAATCTCTATACTGGTGTTCCACTATAGACACTCTACTTCCCCACAGCACTTTACGTTCTAGGTATGTTAAGGATAATCTCAAGGTTTTGCTTAGAGCCAAACATGGACTCTTATCTGCATTTCCCCCATTCTTTATACATCGTTTTATTCCGAACACAAAGTGTTAATCAATTTTATTACTTATCTCATAAAGTGTGATGTCCTTTAATGTTGTAGTTAAACAATGATTTCTATACACAGGGTTATATTATTTTTCTCTTATGTTATCTTCTGGGATTTTTACACTTTTGTTCCATTACATTTAGGTCTCAAATTTTGAAAAAAAATTGTAGTAGGTATATACACCATTTCTACTTTTTCCCCCCTTTTTGTTCCAGCACAATTTGTTGAAAGGAAAATCTTCCCTGCATTGTACTGACTTTGCTCTTTTGTCAGAGGTCAGTTGACTATATTTATATGGGTCTATTTGAGGCTCTTTCTTCTGTTCCATTGACCCATTTGTCTATTCTTTTGCCAATAAAACAGTGCATTTGTCACTAAAGCTTTATAATAAAGCTAAAGGTAGGTAGGGTTTGTTCTGCAACTTTGTTTCCTTTTAGTTCTGTCAACTGAGTCTTTTGCTTTTCTATATATACTTTACAATTAGTTTTCCAAAGTGCAAATTAGCTTGATGAGAACATGATTAACATTGAATTTAACCAATAAACAAAGTTTTCATGAATAGGTGCTTTATCAATGTTTTCAGTCTTTCTATTCATGGCCATGAAATAAACCATCTCCTTTTATTTAGATGTTTGATTTATTTCCTAAGCCTCATGTAGTCTTTGCCTTATATGAAACTCATTCATATTCTATTCAATTTGTATTAAAATAATATCTTTGGAAAATTATGATATCACTTGCATTTTTCATTTTAAATTTCAGTTACTTATTGCTGATTTTTAGGATAATTATTGATTTTTATATACTGATAACATATCTTGTTAAATTTAATCACATAAGTTCCAGGTGATTTCTGGTTGACAGTTTTGGGATTTCACATATGAATAAATATGTGTGAACAAAAGTGTTTCTTTTAATCCTTCCCAACCTATGTAAAATTTTTACTCTTTTCTTGTCAAACAGTGTTAACTACTTACAAAATGGTTCTAAAAAGAAGGAGGGAAAAGAGATATTCCATTTCATGTGCAATGATGAACTTCAAAATCAAATTTCTCAACAATAAGTATGATGCTTACATAGGTTTTGGGGTTTTTTTGGGTGGGAGGGTGGAGGGGGGTTTGGCCAGTCCTGGGCCTTGGACTCAGGGCCTGAGCACTGTCCATGGCTTCTTTTTGCTCAAGGCTAGCACTCTGCCACTTGAGCCACAGCGCCACTTCTGGCCATTTTCTGTATATGTGGTGCTGGGGAATTGAACCCAGGGCTTCATGTATACGAGGCAGGCACTCTTGCCACTAGGCCATATCCACAGCCCTACATAGGGTTTTGTTTAAAGAATAATTTATATAAAATGAGTAAGTTTTCCCTTTTCCTGTTATATTGATAAATTTAAATAGCTAGATATTATAATTTGTCAAATATATTTTTGGTTCTTTTTCTAAAATAAGTGATTCTATTTCAGTCTTTTGATTGATGATGTTGCTTGTTTTTGAAATTTTGAGCTAGCCTTCTGTAGCTGAAATAAATACCCCTTGCTTGTAACCTATAATTACTTTTACACCCCAGAGTGATCAATTTGCTATGATGTTGAAGATTTTCACATTATATAATTGAAATATATTCTTCTGTAAGGGTGTTTTCTTGAGATGAATTTTTGAGCACTGTGTTTTTTTACAACTTTCTGATTTATCTTCATCTATTTTTGGATCAGGTTGTTTCCTATTAATAAATTCAACCTTAATTCTACTTAAGCATGTATACATACATATGTATATGTGGATACATACATATATGTTGTGTTTGTGTACAATTAATATAGATATGTATATATTATTTATTTAATTTTTTTATTGCTTCTAAGTAGTTGTACAAATGAGTGTCTGTTCCAAGTAGAAGGATATGAATACAATGCATCTTGATCAGTTTCACCCATTTTAACACTGAACCCTCTGAACTTACTTATTTTGCATATATTGCAAAATCTTTTTGAGGTCTTTTGGCCCAGAAGGTGTCTATTTTGGTGATGACTGGTTGAGGTTTTATCCATGGGGACATCATTAGTTACAATCCCCCACTAGGAAATATATCCTTTAAAAAATGTTTTTAAAGGAAATTGAAACAAAATATTTTAATGTCTAAAAATTTTTCTAACTTAAATCTTATAAGTAATTGTTTTTCATCATTTTAGATATTTTTTGTTGGAGTTGATTATCAACTCTATTGATAGTTTTCAAACTATGTCATATATCCTTAGTATAAGATACCTTTTCTAGTGTTTACTTATAGATATCAGTAAAATTTATGAACATTTTCTCCTCTTGGAATGACAGTGACTTTAAAAAGCCTAATGTTGGTGATATTTTATGATATATTCAAATAATCAAATTTCATATTATACTTGTCATAATCCTTGTTTTGTAAGTTTCACATTGTAAATATATTCTCTTTGAATGTTTTGAGGCTGCATTTTATGGTACTTACAACTGATTTATGATTTCAGAAATAATTTATTAGTATCATATGATCTTTGCTATCAGGGTAGTGATTTTAAGTTCATTTTCTAAGATATTAACTTTAATGATTTCTTTGGGATTACTTCTTATAATTTCTTCTTAATTCATTTTTAGAATATCTGATGCTTCATGTTTTAGTACCTTTACTCTGGAAAACACATTTCTTCCTCACTGAACTGAAAAATTACTCTCTGATTGAACAGATTTGTTTCATTTGCATATGCTGTATTTGAATGCTAAATTTATTTTCCAAATATTTCAAGATTCCTTTGTTTTCAAATTTTTATTGTCAAACTTATGTACAGAGAGGTTACAGTTTCATATGTTAGGCATTGGATACATTTCTTGTACTGTTTGTTACCTTGTCCCTCATACCCCCCTTTCTCCTCCCCCTTTCCCTTTCCCCCCATGAGGTGTTCAGTTCACTTACACCAAACAGTTTTGCAAATATTGCTTTTGTAGTTGTTTGTCTTTTTTTACCCTGTGTCTCTCGATTTTGGTATTCCCTTTCAATTTCCTAGTTCTAATACCAGTATACACCGTTTCCAATATACTCAGATAAGATTACAGAGATAGTGTAGGTACAACCACAGGAAGGTGATACAAGAACATCATCAATAATAGAAGCTATAGATACACATAGGACGTTGAAAGTAGTTACAACTGTGATATAACAATCGTTTCCATAACATGGAGATCATTTCACTTAGCATCATTTTATGTGTTCATAAGGGCATAGCTATTGGGCTTTTGTGATCCTCTGCTATGACTTACCTAAACCTGTACCAATTCTTCCCAATAAGCGAGACCATAGAGTCCATGTTTCTTTGTGTCTGGCTCACTTCACTTAGTATAATTTTTTCCAAGTCCTTCCATTTCCTTACAAATGGGCAATGTCATTCTTTTTGATAGAGGCATAAAATTCCATTGTGTATATGTACCACTTTTTCCTGATCCATTCGTCTACTGAGGGGCATTCAAGATTTCTTTTGAATAATTACATTAATTCATTATGTAATCCAGAAACTATAAGAAAAGTAATCATATCTGTTGTTTTGTAGATAAACTATGTTAAGTTAAAATCTGTTTAAATACTCGAAAACATTTAAAATTTCAGATCATTTTACTTCAGATCTCCATCTAGGTATTCACAAATATGAGTAACTATATATGGTGATATGATATATTTTACACTCCCTAACATTGTTCTATAATATGTAAGGAAATACTTGAGTCAATAATTCATATAAAATACATACATATTTATATGTATATTTTATGTATGTATGTATATTTTATATGTATATTACCTTATATATTTATGTTATACTGTATATATACTGTGCATATATACATTCATATATGTATATGTGTATATACGTATATGTATGTATATATGAATATATACATACAGTATATATTCATACATTACACATACTATATCATATATATTATTTTACTATATAGTCTTTCACTTAGCTTTTCTTTCATGCATTAATTAATTTTTTTGAGTAGTACCATCTGATGTGCTAACTCTTACATGAAACTTACTCAATAATACTTATTTTCAGATATATTTTAATTAAATTTCTCATTGGAAAGGTACAATCACTATGAGTGAATAACCATGAGAGACAAGGTCTTTAATTCTATGCATTTGTCCACATATATAAAACAACCAAATCCAGTGTCTTATTCAAATTTCTTCAAGAATAGATTCATTTAGTTGTTTAGAATATTTAGCATGCATCATAATGCTATCTGTTTTAACGATGAGGAATGCCGTGTCTATATAAAACCAAGGGTCTATATTAATCCAATTATTTAGAAAACTTCACGTTGGGATTATTTGATTGCATTTGATTCAGCTGTCTTCTGTGTTATATCATTCTTCCTTCCAAGTCAGAGCTAAATGTTTTATTGTTATCTTGATCAAAAATAAATTTGAAATATATATTTGAAAAATTTGAAAATATATTTGAAATAGTTAATGCAAAAATTATACACAGCTAGTGATTTAATGGTTTTTCCTCTAGTAGAATATTTTGTCTTTCTGATTCCATTCTTTCTCTCAACTAATCAGATAAGATTCAAACCCTCAACATAGCTTGTGGAATAACAGGTTCTAATTTTCAGCAATTCCAGCAGGTTTTTCAATTAGTTCAGTTCTGAGAATTTACAAACCTACTTGCACCCTCCAAGTTCAATTCTTGTGCTTTCTGTGCCTGTAATGCCTTACTGCTAAATTTGTACACAGCTGGATCTCACTTATCCTTGACATGCCAGTTGCTATGACTTTCCTTGTGTTTACTAGATTATCCTGTACACCTTCACTGGAGCAAATATCCTATCAGTTTTTGCCTGTCCTGTGGATTTACATACCCAGTCTCTTCCTTATTTTCTCATTCACTTCTCTAATGATGTTAGCACATCTCTTTCCCTCTCTTCCCCCTGGGAATAAATGGATTTTCAAAAGAAAAAAAAAGTGTCATTTCTGGCAGTTCTAGAAGTTGAAAAATCCAAAAGAAAGGTGTTGGTAGATTTTGTGACAGATGAGGGAAAAGTTTGACTTTTATTATGGTTCCTCCAGTAGGGAAGCCTCTGGAAGGAACGGCTGCTGCCCCTTATATTTGACAAAAGAGAAGGAGCAAACTTCGTCCTTTATAGTGGTGTTAACTTATTCATGAAGTTGTGTTCTCATGACCTAGCATGTCCCCTTAGTCCTCACCTTCCAACAATGATGACTTTGGGCTTAAGTTTCAAACACATACCTTTGGGAAAGGACATAAACATTCAAAACAGCAGCTCACATTATATTCTAATGTCTCTTTCACAGAAAAGAAATGCTTACAAATGAAGGTAAGGAATTTTGTAATTAATAGGCATCAGAATCTTAAAAACAGGAAAAACGAGATGACAAGCTGAGAGGAAATTAGGCATATATTGAAAAAAAGCTTCAACATTTCAAGAAATTACATCATAAATTCCACATAGGTGAAACTGAGGCCATCCAAAAGTATAACAATCCAAGACATCTCATTCATGGTAAGTGATGAATGATGATTACATTGTTACAATAAAGTGTCATGTAGCACCTCTTATTCGCTCTAGTTCAAGCTCCTTTCATTCTCTGTATGTCTGTGCTTATACATGTAAATATATGTATATATCTACTATATATATAATATATGAGAAAGAGAACAAAAATGACAGGAAAAGCATGATGGCTGAGAATTAACAGTCTCATTGGAATATTAAATGCTATAATATGTTGTATATGAGGAATATGATGTATACATAATAGACTACATACCATATATAGTCTAATGGCTAACTGATCATTGAAATTGTTCAATGCCTTCAGAATTTCACATGATCTTAATGGAATTCACAAAATTTCTGTAACTTAGGACAATTTAAATATTTATCTAGTATTTCTTTAAAAGAAAACCTTAATACAGCAATATAATACAACTCTCATTGTCAAGTACTAATAACTAATATAAATATACAAATACAATATTTTATCCTATACATTCAATGTAATCTTTTAAGGTTAAATTTATAGAAGCATTCAATAATTTTATGAATATAAATATTCAATTAAAATTTGAAATAGAGGCTGGGAATATGGCCCAGTGGCAAGAATGCTCACCTCATATACATGAAGCCCTGGGTTCGATTCCCCAGCACCACATATATAGAAAACGGCCAGAACTGGCGCTGTGGCTCAAGTGGCAGAGTGCTAAGTCCCAGGACTGTCAAAAAAAATTAAAAAGTTGAGAGAAATGTTAGATTTTTCTTTTAATGCTCTTTAGGGAGTAAAATCATTGACTGTAGAGAAAAAAATAATTTATCTCATACTCAATACCTACGTATAATTTCCAGAAAATGTTTACTAGTATTCTGACATGAAGATTATGTTTATTTCAAGGTAAGGAAGAAAATCATTAGGTATTCAATGGTAAAAACCTAAATATTTTTTCTTTGTTTTATTCCAATAGATTTTACTCATACAATGCAAATCTTAGAATGCTTTCTACTTACATTTTATCCTTCCTACATTTTGTCTTGTCCATAATGGTGAAATAGTTTTCAGTATAGCTTTCTTAGCATATCTGTTGAAATTTATTTTATTTCTTTTATTTTGAAGACATATAAACAATGGTTATTAACCCTTATTTTATCTATAGATTTTTTATTAAGGATTTTACCTAAGAATACAATAGCTCCATGGGTATCAGTAGCTTTTTATGCCATTTTAATGCACACTAAATGCAAAGAAAAAATATATAATATTTATCATGCAGTCTAGTAAGTCTAGCATATGCGAGCAGAGCATAAAGCACCTACATTGCATGCATATAAAATTGTTGACAGGCTTTCACTATAAAATAAAATTATAGTTCAATAAATGTATTTATTTTGGCTGGATGTAAAAGGGAAACAAGCCTAACTGATTCTCTATTCAGAGATTTCTTTGGCTGAAAAGATCACTCTTCATAATCAACGTATTATTTTGGTTTATGTTGTTCTTTCTTCAGTTATTGAAGGTCTGGGTACCATAGTAAAGAAGAAGATATTATGCTAATTTAATGCTAAACAACTGATATACCAACACAACAGTTTATAAGGGAAAAGAAGCTTGTATATCAGGCTTTGTAAAGACCATCTGGAGAATCAGCATGAAATCTGAGACCCATATTTGCCTCAATGTAAAGGTTGGGAATGTTTACTGTTTCTAAAATACCTCTCATAGCAAAATAGACTAATATATTTTCTGTAGTCTTTTCACCACTAGAGATATGCATGTAGTACAGTAACATATGGATGAGGTAACATGATAGTAAAAAGTATTTTTATCTTCTGTCTACACTTTATTTATACATACTTTATATGCATAAGCTTCATATAAATATAGTTTATATACTAAATACATATGTATACTTATATACACAAACATATATGAATAGATTTTCATTATAAAGCCCATTTTATTTTTGCAATTCTTTTCTTTATTGTTAAAATGAAGTACAAAGGGGTTACAGTTTCATATGTAAGGCAGTGAGTACATTTCTTATTCAACTTGTTACCTCCTCCCTCATTTTCCCCTGTCTTTCCCCTCCCCACCACCTTTCCCGCATGAATTGTACAGTTGTTTTACACCAAATGGTAAATGGTTTTGTAGGTATTACCTTTGGAATGATGCTTAGCAAAATGAACTCCACATTATGGAAACAAGTGACATATCATTGTTGTAATTATTTTCAACATGCCATGTGAAACAGTACACCCTTTTCTTTTTCTTTTTTTTCCCTCTCTTATTCCCTTCCTGTGGTTTTACCCCTACTATCACTGTACCTGATCTTAGTACCCTTGATATATATATATGTGTGTGTCAGAACTCGGGAAGGGAAAGGGGATACCAAAATCAAGAGACAAAGGATAAAATCCAACTTTCGACTTACATAGATGAAATGATTTCCATTCTTCTCTATTTAAGTCATAATGTTTCCCTCACCCCCATCAGATTTTAGTCTATATATTAATATTAGTTTACATATCAATGACTCTTATTCAAATATAAGTCACACGCAGATAGATTTTTTAAAGTAAAACATGGACCAATGAAGATTAGAAGAAAAATTTATTCCAGGGTTGTTATAGTTACCCTATCAAAAGTTTTGCGCATTTGTCCTTCTTTAGTTTTTCCTCAATTTTCTAATAACTCTCACAGTACATTCATGCTCATCTTATTTTTAACACATTTGACAGACTCTAATTGAAGGAAAAGAGAGTGATAGGAGTTATGACCTTTCCTTCTAGAGTCTAAAATTATAGTCTACTTGAAAGAAGACATCACATACCTCAAATGATACATTTCTTTTCTTCCCCAACACTGGCTTTGTTTGATTTCCAGCTGAGTACTTGAAGAAGATCAGAGAGCAGACAAATTAATTGGTGCTTCTCAGAGCCAAATAGCAGTGCCTATGTCTAGTTGCCCTTCCCAGATCGTTGTAGCAATGAGCCTTATGATGCTATTATGTGACTGTTCTCTGGTGTGGCTGTCCTAGGTCATAACCTGCCTTTGATAGCAACAATCACTCTTTCCTCCCAAGTTGAGACTTGGACCTTATGTATTTTCTGACATTGATGTACTACTGAAGAAAATCTTCAGAAAGTAGTAGTAAAAGGACTCTCATTTTTAATAGCAGTATATTTGGAATTCAATATTTTGAAAATGGATTGAAATAATAACACAAGTGTGAGATAGTAGCCATCAGAATACATTTTTGGGGTTATTATATTAACATAATCTTCTAGTGTAAGCCAAGTTTTACTTAACAGTTTACCTGAGTCTAAACATAAAGTGAGAGTATAAACACAAGATGGTTTCTTAAGGGTTGTTCATACTCATGTACTCCAACAGTCAACCATCTGTCAGAAACTCACTGCAGAATTTAGAAGAGCCTTTGGAGCTTCATAAGATTGACACAGTAAGAGGATAAAATGGTTGTGTTGCATCTGTTTCGCATAAACTTCCTTTCCATAAACCACTCCATCCTTGATGAGATTCAGCCCTCTGTACAGCTGAAGATCTTTTACAGAGGTATAAATAACAATTAAGCATAAATAATATGTGCCAATAATTATGAGACATGTAATCAAAACAGCTACAAAATACCATCTCACATGCAATTAGGACAGCAGCTATCCAAAGAAAATAGTAGGAATTGACAAGAGTATAGATTAATATCCTTTAGATACTATTAGCTATGATGTAGTCATGAAGCTATTATGAAAATAAAGAAACAGAATTCATTAAAAAGTAAATATAATTTCCATGTAATTTATCAATTCTACTTCTGTATATATATATAATATTCTACAAGTATTATATGTGATAATTGCATACTCTTGTTCTTTTCAGCACTATTGATAGAACATCTTAAATAACCATATATAACCTTATATATAGGTAAACCTGATGGCATATATATGAGTATAATCTATATGTTTTGCTAAAAAAGACACTTCAATATTGGTTTACTTTGGAATTTGTATTGATGACAGAAATTTTCAATAGAATATAACACATGATAAGCAATTTTCATAGGCACTAGTAATTCCCAACCATTAAGACTCATAATGCATACAACCTAATGTGATTTTGAATCTGGAATCAACTTCCTTTTGCATATTGCAAACACTAGCATGACTGATTACATTGAAATTTTCTGTGAGTGTAACAGTTACCTATAGAAGCAAGTTTTCTTTCTATATTTCCTCCAATTAAGATATCCTTTCATGTTTCTCATGTCCGAATTTTACTCAGCTTAATGATATGGATTCACATTATCTAGGAATGAGTCCCCAGACCAGTGTTCAAATTATACATTATAGGAAGCCATTCCTCTGTCTGTATCTTCATAGGCTGTTTAAAACTTGACTTTTTGTCAATGAGCAATTTAGCTCAGGCAATGGTTATCCCATTGCCTAAGTAGCCTACATCTCCTAAGACCTTAGGGGCAGCAGTTCAATGTCATTTTTTATAAAGGCAATAGAATCCAAAATTGAATGCTTAGTGACATGTACCAAAGAGAACTTTTTGTTTCTGTATCATTCAAATCATATTTTACAGTCAAATGTAAAATTTCGCACTCATCTGCCTGAAGGAAGTACAGTGAGAAATACAAAATGGTTAAATCACATTGCAAGTTTTCAACACTGTTAAAAATATAGTAAGCCTTCAGTACATTTTTGGTAGTAATGGAACATGCCTAGTGAAATGTAAGATGAATCAATGTATGCAGAACATAAGAGGATACTTTCAAATATTTGGAGTAGGTTACATTATTCTAACTATTTTTATATCAGAAAATGTGCTCAAATTATTTATCTCAGATTAAACACATATTTTAGAGAATTATCTAGCTCAATTCTTGCAGTATAAAGTAAATGAGACTGAGCTGATGAAGTTAAAATGTTTTAACTAGGGATCTATAAGAGGTTCTGAGATGTTTCTAAGTGTGACATCCAATTAAATGTAAAACATCTGCCAATCTGCTCACACTTTGATAATAATTTTGAATTAAATTATGAATATACTTAGAGAATTATCATTAAGCATTATGGCTGTCTCTGCTTTTCTCCATAAAACTTTAAGTGTTGTATTTAAATTCTACCATGCACAGGTTGGGAAGAAGAACTTTAGATAAGCCTAAAATATAGTTAAATATAAAAATATTACATGCTGCACAGTTTTACTGGCAGACTTATCAACTTTAACTTTGAATCTGTATCACATGGATAATAAAGATTAACAATAAAACATTAAATGAGTTACTTAAAAACAACTTTGTAAACTTCATTCTCAGAAATTCCTAGAGATCCAAATGCTTGCATATACTTATCAAGAGTGAGAGCAAGATAATGTTGACTTGCTTCTATGAAAGTTACTGAATTTACAATCCAGATAATACGGAGTACTGCCCAGAGATAAATGATCACAAGATGAGAGCAAAGAAACTGTCCTGTATTTTTTTTATATTGTCATTAGTACTCTTGTTTTTTTTCTGTTGGGAGGGTGCTAGTCTTCTTGTGAAGACCAACTTTCTGCCTCTATCCCAACTAACAAGTTTTTCTCCAGCACCTCTCATCTTATACCTAAAAGTTAAATATTGTTGTTAATAAAAAACAAAGAAAAGAATTTAGCAAATGAGAGGGGAGGGGGGAGAAGCCAGAAATTTTAAAGTCACAGATTTGATTTGTACATAATCGGAATGTACTTTCAAATTATGCTCACTTGTACTGTTAGTTGATTTGATTTTTCTAGCTGTAGAAGTGATGCATAGATCATATAGATATTATAATGTCTGTAAAGAGAATTATAGGGAAACTATGATTAATAAGAATATATTTTAGGGGCTGGAGATATGGCCTAGTGGCGAGAGAGCTTGCCTTGTATACATGAGGCCCTGGGTTCGATTCCCCAGCACCACATATACAGAAAACGGCCAGAAGTGGCGCTGTGGCTCAAGTGGCAGAGTGCTAGCCTTGAGCAAAAAGGAAGCCAGGGACAGTGCTCAGGCCCTGAGTCCAAGGCCCAGGACTGGCCAAGAAAAAAAGAATATATTTTAGAGGAAAGAAATAAATTCTGAAAATAACATAATATGAATATTACATATTTTCCTATTGGCAAGGAAATGATAACACTGAAAGTGAGATTATACCTTGAAGGCTTGCTGCACCAGTAGTAACCTGGGCTAATTTCTATCAGACTGTGTATGTTTAGCTAAAGAATCCTAAAATATTCTTAGAAAAATCAGTCATCCAAAATAATTCATCTTTTCAATGTAGCACAGTATGTTGTAAAGAATGCTGAAACCATGTTAAGTTAATCAAATGCCTAATTTTTATACTATTACCATGCATATATATATTAATTGAATAAATTTTTACTGAAAAAAAATTGTGAAACCAGATGTCAAAGTTAGTACTGACACACAAACTTAAACCACGTGCATATGAGTGAAGGAATTATGTTTTATATAGACAATGTCAGCTTTCATCAGAATGTCTCGAGGAGTTGATATGTTCAAGAGTTTTTGTCACAACACTTCTTTGAACTTGAGATAATTGAACTTAAAGAATCATAACTTATTTAATAAAGTAGATGAAGAAGTTGTTTTAGTTTTCTTAGAAGTATGATGATAATCCTTAAGAATTCAATTATTTTACATTTGTCTACAATGTTGATTAATTTGTTTCTCTGACCTACGTTCACAATAACAAGAACAAAAGCATGCTATGGATGATTATTGACTAATAATATAATGAAACTAATCACAACAAT
Organism: Perognathus longimembris pacificus; assembly: GCF_023159225.1. Taxonomy (NCBI): domain Eukaryota; kingdom Metazoa; phylum Chordata; class Mammalia; order Rodentia; family Heteromyidae; genus Perognathus; species Perognathus longimembris. Next base: position 40,238,350 of record NC_063176.1, read on the forward strand.
TCTTTCACAAAGATGTCTATCTTCATCTTTGAAACCTTTGCTTCTTGTCATAATTTTAAGACTGAATTTTTTGTTATCTCAAGTTACACTTTTTCCATCTTGTAGCAACACATTCATTATCAGAACTAAAATTGGTTTTTAAAGGAAAAACATTTAAAGGAGAATTTATATTGTAAAATTAATTTGATATTCATTATATAATGATGGTACAGTAAATGGAAGTATTTCATGTATAAATTCATTTCTGCAATAAGACTAAGGAACTATTTATATGTTTCATTTAACTAAGGTACTTTGAAATACACACAATTTCACGCCTACATCATACATAAGAAGAAATAAAAGACGTGATGCTACTTTAAAATTTCATTTAAAGAAAATAAACCTCTCTTGAGTAGCCATTAGAAAAGTTCAAAATTCACAAATGATAGGATCCAACATGACTCTAAGGAAAACAGGATGAGAGCTAGTAAGGAGTCAAACACTAGCTTAGACCAAGTCATGGTTCGATTGCAATCACAGTATTACAGCACTGGGGCGTGGGCGGGGGGGGCGGGGGGATTCTGAAGTAGAAAAATAGCTGTGTGTGAACTCAACAAATATGTCAGATGGTGAAAAGAAGCAGTACAGTTGACAGAAAGGGAAGTTTTGTTAAAACATTCTCCTCTCTTTAAACACAACAGAATGACTAAATTTTAGCTCTTGATATTGTGCTCATAAAAACTCAGTTCTGCAAACAACTCACTGCTTCTTTACGTAAATTTTTAACATTAGTGTTCTTAAGCAGACAAAATCATTGAAACTATGGGGAAACATAGTTATTATTATTTTTATTATCATTATTATTACTTTTAATAACTAATTGCACAAAAGATTTCAATTCAACAAGTCAAGTTATGAGTACAGTGTCTCTGGATCAATGTCACCCCTTCTAATATTTTCCCCACACAGGTTTTATTAGGCATAACACTTATTAAAGTGGCTGGAAGCACTGTATTCATTTATGATCTACCAATTATATCCTGTGTCACAAGGGCATGCATTCTACTTATGCCATAAAAGAAAAACAGGCTTCTTTTCATGCTCAAATAATACATTATTACCATGCATTGCACTTTTAGATGTTCTCTGGGTTCATACATACACATGCTGGCAACTGTTAAGAAAGTTTGCATGCTGAATCATCACAGATGCAAAGAAAATTCTGCACTTTGCTAAATAATAATATCATCCTTCCTTTAGTAATTATATATGTTCTTTAGAAGATTCTGGTTTGAATATGATATTGGAAGTATTATATAGTTTAACTTATACTAACTTAACAATGTTAATCATACAAAATACTTGTTTCTGGCTTATTTAAGATACCTGTTAATGGAAAGTGGCATATTGGGATCATATATCATTAATGCAGAGGACTGGGGAATTAGAAAGGGCTTCTTTCCTCTTCTGTATTGGAGAAAAATGTGATCTGGAGTCTCACACTGAAAATTTGGGTGCTTAGTCACAGAAGTGACATATATTCTTGCTCCCCAGTGGAGATTGGCTATAATGAATCATATGTTCACATCAGGGAAGACAATTTTACTCTGAGCTTGAAGGCAGACAGCTAGAAGTATAAAGAGCAAACCTACCACATCAGGAGTGAACAAAAGATTGTTCTGTGTTTCCATGAAATACACAGAGTTTGAGTGAATTCTGAATGAAGAAGCAGTTCAATAAATCTATGTTTTGAGTATATGATATATATGTATATATATGTATACTCAGAAGCAAAAGAAGTAGAATTATTATGAGAAAATATTAGGAAACATGACAATTTACCTTCCCTAATATTTCAATGCCAAGGTGACCATGAATTCCAAAATCTGGAGCATAATTAGAACTGAATGTTACCGATAGCATGCATGAGTGTACAGTAATTTTTCTTTCATTGACAGGAAAAATTTCTGTGTGTCTATTGACATTTAGATTTCTGATAACAAGACCTGTTGCAGACCCTTAAGTGCCAGGAGCTGGCAAGGTTTGAGCAAAGGCTCCACCGCCATTGACTCCAAATGTTAGCCCTTTTGTTTGGGGACTTATTTCTTTCAGATTCTAGGCCTGGCGGTTTATCTCAGGGAACATGGTGGACAAAGACTGATTGAAATAGGATGAAGAAGTGTGCTTGCTGTCTGCACTTTTCTGCACAGTGTGTCCTAGGACAATATTATGCAAGCATGTAAAAATATAGAAAGTGTATATAGCTAAGGGTTTGTTGGAATAAAAAGAGTTGTACCTTTTAGCCTTCATCATCATCTCTTGCCCCTCGGAGCCCATACTCATACTGTGACTGGACCATGACAAACACCCAACAAAATTTAGCAGGGAATAATGACTTATGAGTTTGCAATTTACGATGATCCAAAATGTCAGCTCTTCCAATAACAGAAATATTAGTTGGCTTTTTTCCCCCTTGAAGTAGAATCTGTGTTCTATTGTCCAACATCCCTTAGAAGACTAAATGACTTAATGTTTCAGCAAATTAGCAGAACATTCTCTCTGGAAATGGATATCATTAGACAGAAGAACCAACCTTCCTTCCTTCCTTCCTTCCTTCCTTCCTTCCTTCCTTCCTTCCTTCCTTCCTTCCTTCCTTCCTTCCTTTCTTGTCAGTTTTGGGCTGGACCTCTGCCTCATGCTATCTCTGAGCTCTTTTGCTCAAGGCTAGAAATCTACCACTTTGAGCCACAACACCACTTCTGGTTTTCTGGTGGTTAATTGGAGATCAAAGTTTCCCAGACTTTCCTGCCCAGGCTGGGTTTGAATGGTGATCCTCACATCTCTTCCTCCTGAGTAGCTAGGATTACAGGCATGAGCTCACAGTACCCAGTGGTATTTCTTAATGCGATGACACCAACTTGGTGCCACCTACATCCAGTGAGTAGTCAATATATAATTATTTATATATTTATATATATTTATATATAATTATAATATATAATTATTCCTGACCCCCTCTTTCCAACTGTGAAAAGTTACATGGCTGCCTTGCCTTCACTTGTCATTTTTTTTTTTTTTTTTTTGCCAGTCCTGGGGCTTGGACTCAGGGCCTGAGCACTGTCCCTGGCTTCTTTTTGCTCAAGGCTAGCACTCTTCCACTCTAGCCACAGCGCCACTTCTGGTCATTTTCTATATATGTGGTGCTGGGGAATCAAACCCAGGGCTTCATTATACATGAAGCACTCTTGCCACTAGGTCATATTCCCAGCCCCCTTCACTTGGCCCAAGAGGATTGTCTGAGGTCTTCTTGCTAATGCATCATATCCACACAGGCCAATTGTGAGTGGCTTTTCGTACACTTTTGATTAGGAGAGACCGACCATGTGAAATACATTGTTAAAATAGGTACTTGACGTACCTAAAGATGTTGAGATTCTAGATTTTTCTTTGTTTGGATATCTCCCATCTATTAAGGTCTAGGTTTTCCCATTTATTGAAGATATTACAAGACAACACATGCCCTTACCCTTCACAAGCTCCTACTACATTTGTTCATGGACTGAATTTTAAGACCTTATAATGTTAGCCTATACTGAAGGAAGTATTTACTAAGGAAAAAAAGTGAAAAGAAGATATACTCTTCCTTGAATAAAGTACATTATAGCTTTTCTAGTAGGTTTCAAGAAAGCAAAGCTTCATGGATGAGGCTTAATAAATTGAATAATTTTAAAAGGGAAGAAAATAAGTTTGGTAAGGGACTCTTTATCAGTATGAGAACAGGTTTCTCTAAATCAATATTTCATACAATGAAAAGAGCATTTGGAAATGAGGAAACATTGTACTGCGATGGCTCTTAGAAGCCAGGATATTTTTATGGCTAAGTGAATCTACAGTGACAGGAAATTAAAGAAAAGAACAAAAGACAGGGAAGCATGCATGCTGGACTCCATATGCTACATTAGAAAATAGACCCAGAAATATATGTTCTCTGGAGTACTTAGAGGGTAATGCTTTTACCAAAGCAAAAAATAACATACTTTTGAAAGTGACATCAGCAATACTAGGACTCTTGCTTATGGTTTTCTTCTTTCATTGGAGATGAAGATAACACACAGTGTTATACAACTGGGTTGCTTCAATAGCAAGGTGTATGAAAAACCATCCCAAACAATAGAGGCTAAGAGGTGTCCTCTTTGTCAGAAGCCAGGTAGACACAGTTATCACACTGCACAACAAGCTTGTAGGGCAGCCTGGTTCTTAGAGGGGAAATGTGTCACAATGGCGGGGGAGTAAATGTGAAATACTGAACTTCTCACTTATAGCCAAGAGCACATTAATGGGCAAGGTGGTTAAAGCAAAGATGGGTGTTTTTGTGTGTGTGTGTTTCATATATAGTTATACTTGATAACGCTGCTGTTAACCAATGGTTTGGATTGATAATATTTGACAACTCAATAATTCGTTTATGTCTATGTCGAGACTCTGCCCAGATTTTATATAATTACATAAGTACAGTGACAGTACTCATAGTATGGACCAAAATTAGGATTAACAACTCACACAGGATAGTCTTGGCTATCTCTCATGCTAAGTCACATTGATCAGCAACTGAAGTTGATCAAAAGATTGAAGGTAGACATCCTGCTTTTCACTTGTAGACTCAAAACTAGTGATTGCTATGGGCTAAAGAAAGCAGTTCCCAAGATCATGTCAACTCTCAAGGTCATGTCTCTCCTAGAGAGGATCCTGCATCCAATGATGTACCGATGCCACCTACTGGAACTAGATCTTTGCTTTCACCAGAGAGACCACTGAATTAGTAAGCATCAGATCTGGGATCTTTTGGTAACAGCATTGTAACTTAGTGTACCCATCTCACCAGTTCCCTGTCTTCCTTTCTCTAAGAAATCTCCACTGAGATTTTAGCCCAATCTTATCTTTCTACATGTTAGGATCTATCTCAGAATATGCTTTGCAATGGCAAAGATGATTATGATCATTGGGGAAAAGAAATTGTTCACAAAGTCATTTTCAGGAGAACAAATTGGTACATTTTAGAAAGAATAGAGTTAAATTTAAAGACAATAGTAAATATCAACATGGGAATACACTGTGATTTGGACTACAAGTCATATCAATTAAGTCTGTTAAAATGGTGATTTAAGGATAATTTGGAAGGACATTCAACAACTAGTGCTTCTAGACTAGAAAGTATGTATAAGCATGTGCTAGACAACAGATGGGCACTGCAAATATATTCAATTGCAACCCAATATGTTCTAGAAATGTTTTAACCTGCATTTTCTTTTTCTTAAACAGAAGAAAATAATTTTGTTTCCATGAGAAAGAAGTTGTTGCCAAACTGCATAGCCTCAGATAGCTTCAGGCACACTTATTTGTTACCTGTCATGTCCACGCATCTTTTCATAAATCTCCATGTAATTTTGTATATGGAATCTTATTCTTTATTTTTTGGACCCTTGATATTATACACCAGAGAAGCCCGGGGAGTGATATCACCTATGTGCCTTTCTTTTAATGATCTCAGTGAACAGAAGAAACAAAGTCAGGAAGTTCAAAGTAGGTTAATTTTCATTGTCAATAAAATCTTAAAACTTCATGGTCTTCCAATTAACTTTGTGAATGAAAAGACAGACCTTCAGTGGGACTCAGCTGGAGGAGTTTAAAGCTCTGCTCTAACTCCTATATCACATTAAGTTCATCTCCATGGTAAGCACATAGAATGAACTGGTATGTCTGGTTATGATTTTACTTTATTTTTTAGAGAGTGACTGATCTACAACATAATCTGACAATCTTTAAAAGTAGCCCAAGCCCATAGAAATGTAGATGATCATAATCTGCTCTGACATTTCAAGTCCATGACTAAATGAGATTTAGTTTGTATTACCATATGGACCACCTGAGGATGTATGCTTCATGAAACAAAGAGGTTTAATTAAAGTTATGTAGGCCCTGCAACATGGTGATTGCATTAGCTCACACTCAATATAAAAGTTTCAAAGGAGAAGGTACCATGAACAAAATCTTAATGGAAGGATGAGATTATATACCAGGAAAAAAAATAGATGATGAAGAGTTGGTTAATAAAAAACAAGTCAGGGCTGGGAATATGGTTTAATGTTAGATTGCTTGCCTCTTAAACATGAAGCCCTGGGTTTGATTCCTCAGCACAACATATATAGAAAAAGCCAGAAGTGGTGCTATGGCTCAAGTGGCATTGAGAAAAAAAAAAAAAAAAAAAGCCAGGGACAGTGCTCAGGGCCCGAGTTAAAGGCCCAGGACTGGAAAAAAAAAAAAAACAGTCTTGAAGTCAATTTCCTAACAATCTGGGTTAAGTCTTCAGAAGGAAGAATCATGCATAAACTAAGGTATCAGCTCTTAAGTGTTTCTACATTCTCCCTGAATATCATCACCCCAAAGAATCAACTATATGAACCATAGTAGTTAGCATAGTAGATAACAAAGATGAAGAGATTGTGGATTCCATCCATTCACTTACATTAATTCTTCATATACAAAACATGAGTCAAATATTACTAATTTCCTAGACACATTAGTAACCTGTAGAAAGTATGTTTTGTATATGTATATAAATCATGTCTATAAAGTATTTTTCTTGGTTAATGAAGATAATCAAAATTGCTTGGAACTTGCCATGCTTAATACAGCAAAGGTATGCAATAAATTCTTTAAAATGTCATTACTATATGTTGGGATTGAACATAATTTTGATATGCTTTCTCTTTACTACATCTGTGAGTTAAAAAAAACATCAATTCTCAATAATCTATTAAATTTTCATTGAAAGTAAATGTAGGCAAATATAATTAGGATAATGTTAAGACACATGGAAAAATAGTGTTTTCTAGTGAAAAGCATTGCAAAATAACAAAACCCAATTTGTGGACTTGTTGAATAAGAGCAACTGCAAACTGATCGGTTTCTAAAAGAAAAATGCATTTAATAAATAGGGATGTGTGAAAAAATAGTTTTAAAATAGAACATTTCCACAGCAAAATCTGTCATAATCTGTTTCACACAACAGAAAGTACTAAAATATATAATAACAAATTTTTATTATTACTTACTTTATTATTTTCAAAGACTTCCATTTGTATTCCAAAATTATACTTCAGGTTTGTTTCCTCCATAAATGCGAAACTGTATTTGTTGAATATTCATAAGTTCATGCAAAAGTAAATATGAAAAACATTAAAAATGCATCAATTTGATAATTTTCTTAATATTGTTTTATTATATGTATATATAATTTTTTGTGGAAACTTTAAAATTTTGGTAGAATAAAATATCTTTTCCTTAGGGTAAAATTAAAGGAAGTTTTGTGTATTAAAATTTTTACTATCTATAAATAGAGCAAATATTTCCATTTAGAATATCCTCCCATAGGTCCCTTTGGTAGCTCAGCTGGTAGAGGAAAATAACTAAGACACATATTCAATAAAAAAAAACTGCAATGTGGCAAAAATGTTTCTGTTATGAAAATGTAAAAGAAAGATTAATTTAGCTTGCCTAATATAGTTATCTAATAGCAAGAGAACCTTTAATCATTTTATATTTTGTTATCCCTATTAAATGATGTCACCATATGCTCTATAAATTTTTCTTCAAAAATTGTTAGATATGTATTTGCATGCACTTATAACTTGTAGTAATATATAACATTATATATAACTATTTGATATCTAGTTTATATTAAATGTATATATTATATATAATATGTATTCCTAATTTCCAACACATTTGTACCTTCCAGTGTAACTTCTGTCACATTGCTGGTTTAGAAATGTGGATTTATTCAATAAATAATTATAGGGCCTTGCTTCTAATCTGATTTTAGAGGTTTTGCAAGTTAACACATTTAATTAAATGTATCAGAAAAGCCAGATAAAGATGAGAAAAGTACAAGAATAGGCTATATGTTTAACATTTTCACCTTCAGTTTCCATTTTATTACAAATGACACCATTACATTTTTCTGTAGTTGAATGATATTCCCTAGTGTGTATTTACTTTTTTAAATCCTTTTGACTGTTCGGCAGGTTAGCCAATTTCATATTTTAGCTGTTGTAAATAATGTGAAATAAGCCAGACTAAAAATTCCGAAAACATTCTAAATCATATGTAAAATCTAGCTCTGAAAAATAAAGGATAGCCGTGTAAAACAGGTTTTGTTTGGGGATGGACTGAGGGGAAAATTAAAGGAAATAAATTTGGGTTAGTCTGGTTGCAGTATCTTATACAACATGGGTGAAATAGAACAATAAAACTTGTATATTTTTAAAGAAAGGGACAGAGGTATGAGGGGGTCCATTGAATTAATATGTGGGAATACCACAGTAAAACCTCTGTGAACACCTAATATTGGCTAATAACATTTAAAAAGAAAGACTTAGCTATAATTAAGAAGTGTAAGAAAGGAAATAACCTGAATCTAGCCATCAGTGTGTCCTCGGTGGTATTTCGGAAACTGGGCAGGAGTGAGTCAGAAAAACTAACTGCGAGTTTGAAGAGGATATAATATGCCAGCCATACTTAGTCTGTTCTCAAGGATGTCTGCTTAAAATGTGGGGTTCCACAACTCCAACAGTGACCTAAAAAGACACTGAAAGTCACATGGAACAAAGTAAGAGGGTCAGTGAAGTGCACTCATGACTTTTGTTTGGAAACACTTGAGCTCTAGCAGGAACCCAGAAGTCCAGGAGGCATTACTGCTGATTCAAGGTAGTAGAGAGCATCAGCCCAGATGCAAGAGGGTGAGAGAAGAAAAAGGATGTTCTATGGAAGAATAAATGCGATTTAGAAAGATTTGTTCTTTTTCCTATAAAACATTATTTTCTAAGCAACACTAAATGACAAAAGATAAATCAGTACACCCCGATTCCAAATCGGGCCTAAAAGTAAGTAATATTAAATGTTCTGTATGTATTATATAGACATATTTTTAGTCATACTTCAAACAACAATAATAATGTATTCAAAATAACAAAGGGATGGGGAAATCAATACATAAATTATTTTTTTACCATTCTATCAGATATATAACAAAAATTAGGCTTTTTTTTTTTTTGGAGGGGGTGCCTTATTTTTTAGGTGTGAATATCGATAATGATGGCAGCACTTGTTGGAGTGTTCAGTGTGAACCCAGACTTTCTCTGGGAAACCAACTTCAGGGTCCCAGCAAGTCTGATAACAATGATTTTTTTTCTTTATTGTCACAATGTGATACAGAGGGGTTACAGATTCATATGAAAGGGAGTGAGAACATTTCTTATTCTACTTTTTACCTCGTCCCTCATTTTCCCTTCTCCTCCCAAGAGTTGTGCAGTTGGTTTACACCAAATGGTTTCTACATGTTGCTTTTTGAATGGTTTGTCTTTTTGTTCTTTGTCTCTCGATTTTGGTATTCCCTCTCCCTTCCCCAGTTCTATTACCTGTATAGACAATATCCAGGGTACTTGGATGTAATACAGTGGTAGTGGGGGTACAGCCACAGTAAGGGACTACTAGAGAAACAAAACTAGACAAACCACTCAGTCAAACAGAGACAAGGAAAAAGAGAAAAAAAATGTAGCCCAAGATCACATGGTATGTTGAGAATATTTACAACAGTGGTATAACTCTTGTTTCTGTAATGTGGAATTCATTTCACTTGGCATCTTTTTATGTGGTCATATGGGTGTAACTATTGAGTTATTTTGGTCTTCTACCATGACTAGCCTCTTCCTGTACTAGTTATTTCCTATGAAGGACACCATAGGGTTTATGTTTCTTTGAGTCTGGGTCACTTCACTTAGTATGATTTTTTTTCCAAGTGCTTCCATTTCCTTAAGAATGAGGAAGTGTTATTCCTTCTGATGGAGGCATAGAATTCTATTGTGTATATATACCACATTATCCTGATCCACTAGTCTACTGAGGGGCATCTACTATGTTTCCATGTTTTAGCGATGACAAGTTGTGCTTCGATAAACATAGTTGTGGTGGTGGCTTTAGTGTGGTCTTGCTTGTAGTCATTTAGGTAGATGCCCAAAAGTGGGGCTGCTGGGTTGTAGGGGAGCTCTATGTTTAGCCTTCTTAGGAACCTCAACACTGCTTTCCAGAGGGGTTGAACAAGTTTCCATTCCCAACACCAATGTAGTAGAGTTCCCTTTAGGCCACATCCTCTCCAGCATTTGTTATTATTAGGTTTCCTGATAGTAGACATTCTTACTGGGGTGAGGTGGAATCTCAATGTTGTTTTGATTTGCATTTCTTTTATGACGAGTGAAGTAGAATACTTTTTCATGTGACTCTTGATCATTCTCATTTCCTCTTCAGAGAAGTCTCTTTATAGGTCTTTAGCCCATTTGTTGAGAGGGCTGTTGGTTCTTTGATTGTTTGTTTGGGAGGAATTTAACTTTTGAGTTCTGTGTATATTTTAGATATCAAGCCTTTGACTGTTGTATGGCTGGTGAAGATCTTTTCCCAATCTGTGGGCTTTCTGTTTATCTTGGAAGCTATACCCTTTGCCCTTCAGAAGTTCTGCAGTTTGATACAGTCCCACTTGTCCAGCCTTTCTTTGATCTGTTGGATTTCTGGGCCTTTGTTGAGGATGTTTCTTCCCAAAACCAGGTAGCGACACCTCAAGGAAAGAGAACTATGGACCCATCTCCTTGATGAACATCCATGCAAAGCTACTCAACAGCATTCTGGCCAACTGACTTCAACAAGTCATCAAAAAAATCATACACCATGATCAAACTGGATTCATCCCAGGGATGCAAAGTTGGTTCAATATATGCAAGTCAATTAATGTAATCCACCACATCAACTGGAGCAAGGTAAAGAATCACATGGTTATATCCCTAGATGCAGAAAAGGCATTTGATAAAATCCATCACCCATTTATGAGAAAAGCCCTGGAAAAACTGGGATTCCAGGGAACATTCCTGAATATAATAAAGGCAGTCTATGACAAACCAACAGCAAGCATAATTCTAGATGGTAAAAAGCTAAAGCCATTCCCTTAAAAATCAGGAGCAAGACAGGGATGTCTGCTCTCTCCTCTCCTCTTCAACATAGTTCTAGAATTCCTAGCCAGGGCAATTAGGCAAGAAGAAAACATAAAGGGGATCTAAATAGGAAAAGATGAAGTTAAACTTTCTCTCTTTGCAGATGACATGGTCCTATACCTAAAGAACCCCATAGATTCTACTCCATACCTAAGAGAGCTGATCCAAAACTTTGGCAAAGTAGCAGGATATAAAATAAATCCTCAAAAATGGCTTCTATATATGCTAACAACTGAGGCTAAAATCAGAAAAGCAACACCTTTTGCAATAGCCTCAAATAACATAAAATACCAAGAAATAGCCTTAACCAAAGAAGTGAAAGAACTCCATGATGAGAACTTTAAAAACCTAGAAAAGAAAATTAAGGCAGACATATGGAAATGGAAAACCTCCCATGCTCCTGAATTGGGAGGTTTAACATAGTGAAAATAGAAATATTACCAAAAGCTAACTACAAATTCAAATGCAATACCCATCAATATCCCAACATCATTTTCAATGAAATAGAGGAAGCAATTCAGAAATTCATATGGAAGAATAAAAACCCCGAATAACAAAAACAATCCTAAGTAGAAAGAACAGTGCAGGAGGAATATCAATGCCAAACTTTAAATTGTACTACAAAGTTATAGTAATAAAAACAGCTTGATACTGGCACAAGAACAGGCCTGAGGACCAATGAAAGTTTCTTTTTTATTTTCATTTATTTATTTATTTATTGCCAGTCCTTGGCTTGGACTCAGGGCCTGAGCACTGTCCCTGGCTTCTTTCTGCTCAAGGATAGCACTCTGCCACTTGAGCCACAGCACCACTTCTGGCAGTTTTCTATATATGTGCTGCTGAGGAATCGAATCCAGGGCTTCATGTATATGAGGCAAGCACTCTTGCCACTAGGCTATATTCCCAGCTCCTGAGGACAAATGGAACAGAACTGAAGACCCAGAAATGAATCCACAGGCTTATGGCTACCGAATTTTTGACAAAGAATCTAAAAATATAGGTTGGAACAAAGACAGCCTCTTCAACCAATGATGCTGACAAAACTGGGTCAACACCTTAACAAACTAAAACTAGAACCCTATCTATCACCCTGCACCAAAATCAACTCCAAATGGATCAAAGACCTGGAAATAAAATCAGACAGCCTGAAAACTCTACAAGCAGAAATAGGAGAAACTCTAGGACTCCTTGGCACTGGAAGAAAAAACTATTTTTTTAGTTGGGCACTTTTTTATTTATTGTCAAAGTGAAGTACAGAGGGAATATGAGAAAAAAAAAAAAGAAAAAGAAAGGGTATGGTTTCACATGGCATGTTGAAAATAATTACAACCACGATATACCACTTGTTTCCATAACATGGAGTTCCTTCCACTTACAATCATCTTATGTGTTCATACAGGCATAGCTATTGGGCTATAGTGATCTTCTGCTATAACTGACCTAAACATGTTCTAATTCTTCCCTATGAGGGAAACCAGAGTCCATGTTTCTTTAGGTCTACTTAGTATGATTTTTTTCCAAGTCCTTCCATTTCCTGACGAATGGGGCAGTGTCATTCTTTGTGATAGAGGCATAGAATTCCATTGTGTGTATATGCCACATTTTCCTGATCTACACTTAAAGCTATTATTTTAGTAGTATTTTGTTTGTTTGTTTGCTTGCTTGTTTCATTTCAGTATCTTTTTTTTCTTTATTGTCAAAGTGAAGTACAGAGGGGTTACAGTTTCATACGTAAGGCAATGAGTGCATTTCTTATCCAACTTGTTACTTCCTCCCTCATTTTACCCCCGGCCTCCTCCTCCCCATTTTTCTACTCCTCCCCATAAGTTGTACAGTTGGTTTACGCCATATAGTTTTGTAAGTATTGCTGTTGCATTGGTTTGTCTTTTTATCCTTTGTTTTGAAATCAGAACTTAACATTGGATTCACAGGAATTGAACTCAGAAATTAATCCCATAATTAGAACATACCTAAAAATATCTATTCTCCACCCATCTATCCCAACCAAACACATACCTTCAAGTTTTGTGGCTCCATTTCACACATATGAATTGAATATTAAGACTGTGTTCACCCATTTGTCTCCATTGTCCATTTTCTGCCACTTTCCCCCTAGCAATTCATATCTCATGCATTTCTTTTTACACATGTTAGAAAATTGAGGAAACTAATTGTTAGCTTAATAGTGTGACAGATTTACAGAAAAAAATCATTAGGCTTTACATGAATCTTCACATTCATTATTAAAATCTCTAGTTCCATTGACTTTGATAATATTTTTACAAATATATAACCTATCCATTCTTTGATGTTTTGGAATACACTGTCTAAAAGTAATTTATCTTCACAAATAATTTTCTCCTTTGCCTAAGACATCATGATTACAATTTAAATGAATAATAAAGGCATTGGTTTGAGATTAGTGACCAGCATGGACAAAAACATAGGTGAGTCTATGAACAGAATATGAGTTTAACTTGCTTGCAATAATGTCTTTAGTAAGAGGGATGATTTGACATAGCTATAATATAATCTTATTTAATATACTCTCATTTAAAAAGGTGAGACAATATGTAAAATCACTTTCAGAGATTATCTTCCATGTAAAACACTTAGAACAATGAACACAAATTAGACAAGTGTAGAAACACAGCAAATGTAAAATTATGGCAATCTTCTGGCCTTATGAAAAGTAAGCATGTGCTTTTGTAAATTTTTTACTTGTAGTATTGATTCAGAAATAAATGGAAAAGAATAACGACATTAGTATTTCCAAATAGTATAGAAATATAGCATTTTCTTTATATTTACAGGCTTTTGGAAAAAAACAAATTTTGAATAAACTAGGATTTGGCCAACCAGTTAACATATACTCCTTAGATAAAGTTCTTTACATTTTAAAATATAGACTTAAATTTTAGATGCAAACAAATATGACTGAAATTTATCTTATTAAAAATATACTGTGGGAGCTGGGAATAAATATGGCCTAGTGGCAATAGGGCTTGCCTGCTATATACGAAGCACTGGGTTCCATTCTTCAGCACCACATATATAGAAAAGGACAGAAGTGGAGCTGTGGCTTTAGTGGCAGATTGCTAGCCTTGAGCAAAAAGATGCCAAGAACAGTACTTAGGCCCTGAATCTAAGCCCCAGGACTGGCCAAACAAAACAAAACAAAACAAAACAAAAAACTACTGTGACCTGAAGAAATAACATATCAATAGAAGGCAAGCACAAGGCCCTATATTCATTCCCCAGCCCAAGTAAAACAACAAAAATGTATAAAATGCACTGGAGCCAGTTGTAAATGATGTAATTTTCAATATCTTATCTTTTTGTAAGTATAAAAGCATTTCTAAGATTTCTGATGGAACAGCTAGCGAAAAAAATCATTGAGGGGAGACTGTAGGATAGCATTAGTTAAGTATTAGTGTATAATACTATAGTTCTAAAGAATAATTCTATTTCTTCAGTTATGTACTCCAGAATACTAAAAATTCACTTTTAAATTACTTAATCAAAAATGGTCTTTGAAAAGCTGTATTATTAAATCAATGAATGCCAGTATGAAAGCTTCCCGATTGGATTTTAAAGCTGTAGCTTCAACTAAAAGTTTAATGGAATGGACAAAAGAACTACTTCATTTGAAGCAATTAAAGTATTTGTCATATCAAAAATTTATTTCAATAGCAGTTCGCTTAAAATGTTATAATTTGAAGGAGGCAAAAATTCAGCCTGCCATTTAATTATGGTCTTTATTCATTGGAACAGTTAAGGTTGACAATGTGAAAATTAGAGCAAAAATATACTTTAAAGGCCCGATTTTAATAGTTAAACAAAATTCTAATTTCTTACAAATTACGAAGAACAAGGACTTCATTCAATGGAATAAACATTTAAAATTTGATACCCAGTAGAATGTATAGCTAGTATTTTTCCTCTGCCTGTTACATTTCTGAGTTCTTCCTTGTCCTAATTCTCTAATTGGATAGTTCTGTTGACTGTATGTCAAAAGCAAAGCGGATTCATATTTACAATTCCAATTATCTGAATTATAACTAAAAAGTAGAAGCCTTATTTCTGTAACACATGGAGTGATCTTATGAAATATTTATGTTTGTGATTGTAGGAAGGAGAGATAACCAAGTTTGCAGAAACATTGATTCCTTAATTCAAACTGAATATCTTAATTTGACGTACTTTTCATTTTTATGTCACTAAATAATGAAGGCTTTGCTGGAGATTCTATCAAAGGAATAATCATTTCAATTATTTGCTTAGAAACCCTTATTTTAATTAATATGATATTTCAGCAAACTCTCAGTTCATTTTCAATGCCAATGTTTGGGTTTATTTATCAGTTAACACTCATCATCATTGCTATTTCAAAGTGAAGTCCCAATCTTACTTTAAATAACCTTTTGTAGCATGTAGAGATATCTCCAGCCCTGAGTCCTTTTTTAAAAAATCATTTTAACATCATTTTGTGAATTGTCTGAATAAAAATTACACTGATGAGCCTATGCTCCCCAGAGCATGTGATATGTTTTTAGAGGGAGTTGCATCCTTTCTCTGTGAAGATGTTTAAAATGAGGGGATTCTTCGGTTTTGGAGTCACTGAAATATTTTTGCCTCAGTGTGAGAAAATTGAACCCTATGCTTTCCAAACTTTGTCCAAACCTTAAAATGTAACTTTTTAAAAGATAGCATCAAATACCTTACTAAAAATTAAGACTTATGTAACATAACTATGTGTACACTATGGGCTTAAATAAATGATTTAAAAATATGTACATTAAGAAATTCATTTGTTCTTTATTCATTCACTTATATATTCATTCAATAATAGAACTCAGAATGACCTCAAACCTACTTAGACCATAGGTATACCATTCTTCCTCAGCCTCCTAAGTATAATGAATACAGACTTTAATTTCTGTATGCTGTGAAATAGATGTCCAACTTCGGATATGGTTATACATGTAGCACTTGTCTCTAATTTGAAAATAATTTTTCCCAATAAATTACATTAGCATCTTATAAGAAAATCAACTTATTGATACATTTCTGAAAGTCGATTGTGTGAGGTTTCCATATTTCCACATTTCAATGTATGTTTGACATTAAACGTGCCAACTTCCAACCAAAAATGTCATTTTGGCATTCAAAATTGTTTACTTTGAATTTAGAGATTGTTTTGGGATCCTGGCCACATCAATTACACACAGTATTCCGAACCATATCTATAGAACAATTTTCCCTTTCTTTTTGTATTTTCTTTGATTATTTTTCAAGAACACATTTTAAGGCTTCCGATTGTTTTCCCTCCAGTTAGGAGATCAAATGCATATGTTTCTCTCAGTTCTTACAGAGCTGTAGTAGTTTTCTCCTGTTTTATGGAGAGCAGACTCTTTGGGTTCCTCTCATGTAAGTCCTAGAAGGAGAGCACTTGAATTTGCTTCTTATATAAATAAATCAATGTTCTCCAGTCTCCTCTCCGCTCCTCTCTTCTGCCCTGCCTTCACCTCCAGTCACTTTTCCATCCCTCTCCTCTCCCCTCGCCTTCCTTCTCCTCCTCTCCTCTTTTCTTCTCTCTCTTCCTCTCTCTGCTTCTTCCTTCTAAATGATACTTTTAAAGAATTTATCTTTACAGCAAATTGTCTAAGGACTATAATTTTTTTTGATAAAGAATTTTCTAGGATATTCTTCAAGGAAGTATTTTGTATACTTTTGTATTTGATAGGCTGCTGATTGTTGCATAATAAAGTATGGATATCAACATGAAAATATTACATCCTTGTATTGGCTTTATGAATATTGTATTATGACGATGCAAAATGAATGTGTACTTAGGTCCATATAAAGTTTTAAAAGTAAGTTGATTAGATAGTCAATCTCCTTAAACACATAAAATCACAAGGATTCATGTTATTTGCCCAATTTCCATCATTTCAGTTTTATGTACAATAAATATATCTGTGAACCAAGTTTGTCAACATATCTGTATAACCATTCATATTTCTTTTACAATTAATTTAATTACTTGGGTGTGTGATGAATGGACATTAATGAGTGAGGATGGCATTGAAAAAATCCAATTTCCTAACAAAATGCAAAATTAGTTTGCACATATTTTTGACAAAATTCTGAAGTGCTCATTAGTTTACTCAAAGGCCTCAGCATATGCAAAACATTTTCTTCATTATTAAATATATAGCCTAGATCATATCAAACCTAATTGCCTTTGAAGAAACTTCAAAATAAAAGAGCAAACTCGACATTTTTCCACTAAGTTTAAAGACTGAAACTCTTACATTGAACTGCAAAGGAAAAAGAATGTAAGCTTTTGCCTAAAAGACATGATGATTAAATTGTTTTGGTACCAAACTGTGCAATCTAGGATAGAGGCATTCTTTGACAAAATCATTTCTAGTGTTTTTTTTTTTTTTTTTACTTTTTCTTATTCTTTTCTCAATTATACAGTTTAAAATACCTTCAGAATTTTAGTTTATGCAGAGTATAATATATTTAGTAACAAGAAGTTTTTAAAATAATCACAGAGCATTTTCTTGAATATCTTGTGCCATATATTGTAAATTGAGCACTGTCCCTGGCTTCTTCCTGCTCAAGGCTAGCACTCTGCCACCTGAGCCACAGCGCCCCTTCTGGCCGTTTTCCATATATGTGGTGCTGGGGAATCCAACCTAGAGCTTCATGTGTAGGAGGCAAGCACTCTTGCCACTAGGCCATATTCCCAGCCCCATCCATGATTTTCTTACCAATGCCAGAGTTCACACTGTGAAATGATGGAGATGTATGTGGAATATCACATTATCCATGTTTTTTCTATCACTAAAATGTAGAATTTTATTTTACTATTATTTCTGTCTCTGTTTCTACAAAGCATACTACTGAACTCAGCTTTATGCAACACCTAACTTTGTATTATGATCAAAATTTCTGGAAGAAAGACAATTGCTGATGCATTTTAGTGGGATTTTTCTGTAATCTGCCTTTTAACTAGAGCTTTAGAGTATTCTTATATGGCCTGAGTTTAGTTAATGTTCTAGCACTAGAAATTACAGGTGATTAACCATACTCTGTTGTGTGGAACAATAATAAACTCATTTTCCTTCAGAAGAATTAGTATCTACTTCTACAAATACTTGTATGGTACTGGTGGGACATTTCAAGGCTACTACTAGTGGTTTTCCATGGAACAGGCAATTTATTAGTTCTTGGGAAGTAAAACTTGGAGTTACTGCTTTATTAAATGTGAAGGACACAGTCTCTCAGATTTGGTGCTGGACTAGATACTTCTACTTTCAGTTGCAATTGGGTCAAAACTTTCTTATGTGAAAAGTTGTGTTGGACAAGTCTTTTTCATTGTAGTTACAAATTTGTTGTTTTCAAGTACAGAAAAAATTAAAAGCCATTTATGACAGAGCATCATTTCTCATATTCATAGGTATATTTCGCAGCCTAATTATTTCTAATTCTCCGTCTCATGTTATTTAAATCTAAACTTTATGTCTCTACACCAGATTTTTGTTTGTTCCTTGGTTTGTTTTTAACAATTCCTTTTTCTATTGGTGTCTATTGGTGTATATTTCTGTTCCCACAGCATGTAACACTCAGAGATATTCTTGTTTGGGGGACCACGTAGACAATAGCAATTACCAGCATTCCTTTCTACACAGAGTTCTGATAACATGACATCCTCCATTTCTCCATAATGCATAATCCATAATCTTCATAATTAAAAAGATAGAAAGGATACTCACTCTCCCTTTTAAGGGGAAAGGCTGTATCGAACAGTGATTTTGATAGAAATTAAATAATTGCCCAGGCAGAAAATTCTGTGAGCCTGTTATCTGCAAATAACTACCCAGAAAAATCCAGAAGTGGTGCTGTGGATCAAGTGATAGAGCACAAAGAGGAGTAGGGATAGCACCCAGGTGCTGAGTTCAAGCCCCAGGACCGTAAAACAATTACATGATTGATGTGAACAACCTAATAACAACTCTACTACTAGATTCTCTTTTTCATGGAGAAATAAGAGTATCAAATAGCTTAATTCTCATAATTTCTAGTAAGTCATCATATATACAAAGTCCTTCATTTCAGTTAAATAAGAAAACCAGTGATGATACTGCTTGTGGAAAACCATCTGTCTATATTCATCGTTATCAACAAACTTCTGAGCAATTTGTGTTAGCAATTTGCATTAGTACAAGCTGTTATTTCTGTCTTTACCAATGTTTAACAATGTCAGGTGATTTTTACATCTGCTCAGGTGACATAATTTATTAAATTCTCAATGACAATTTCTGATACTTTGGGGAGATAATTTTTTATTCTTTGCAGAGTAAAAGCTACATTATAAATTGTCTAATCATTAAAATATATGCACCATACTTTCAATTTCACATAGCAATATTTTATGCTAGTTACCTTCTCATTCAAAGTAGTTATATTTCCTTTGATGTTTTACTTGTTTATATATATATTTTTTTCCTTCCATCAATCACAGAAATATTGATGCTGGGTGCTAGTTACTCAGGAATGGAAATCTAACTGCTCAGGGGGATGAGATTTGAAGATTGTGGTTCAAAGCCAACCTAGTTAGTAAAGACCATGAAACTCTTATCTCCAATTAACCACATACAGACATAAGTAGAGCCAGGGATCTAGTAGCAGAAGTCTAACCCTCAATAGTGGGATAGAAAAAGCAAAAATAAATAAATAAATAAATGTAGAAGTACTGTCTATAGTAACAAAGTTTAGCAATGAATTTGAAGATTACATTTAAAGAACTTGTTAAACTCTGTTTTTGTTTCATATTTTTGTTAGCACATCTTAATTAATGAAAATGGTTTCATTTTGATTTCCTTCTATATAAATTCATATAATGCACTTCAGTCACATACACTCCATTACTCTGAACCTTGTACCACTCCATTTTACAGTTTTTAATGTGTTTCCTTATGCTATTTTAATGTATAGATAATTTTCTTCAACAACACATGAAAGTTTGTTTAATTGTGTGCCAACCAAAGGGCTTAGGTGGTTCTTCCACTTAGGCTTATTATAAGCAAAGCTGTGTACAGCGGGGGTGGTAAACTGTCACCCCCATGCGTCAGGACTTGGAATGCTCTCAGAATTCAAGGGTATGTTTGCTTCTTGTCTAGTTCAAGTGTAGAGACCCTATGTAGCAAACACAAGGCCATGGATTCAGTCACTCTGTCTCATAACAAACTGAAACAAAATAAAACAAACAAAAATCATAGCTGGTATAGAGAATCAAAAGAAGATATGAGGTTCAAAATTCATATAGAGATGAGTAGAAACTAGAAATTCAAATCTATTTGTCCATTTAGAGTTCATTAAACCTTGTGAAAATCAATCCAACATTGAGGCAGCATGTAGACTGTTATCTCCAGAGACCTTTTGAAATTTTATATTTTTATTATTAAAGGTTTACTATACAAATTAATGTAAATACCTGGGATATTTCCACATAGGCATTTAACCTGCACTGACTAAATATGATAAGCCTACTTTTAAATCCATTTTTCTCAATATTGGTAATACCTACCCTATATTTAAAAATGAATTTCCTATATTGACAAAAGCATCTTAGTTTCCACATGTGAGAAAATGGTTGGTGTTTGTCTTTTCATGTTTAGTTAATTTCATTTCACAGGCAGTGCCTAGTGCTGTTCATCTTATTCTCCATTATGGTATTTCATTCTTCCAATGGCTGGATAGTGTTTTGTTGTGTATACACTGTATATACTGGTATTAGAACTAGGGAAGGGAAAGGGAATATCAAAATCGAGAGACAAAAGATAAAAGGACAAATGACTCCAAAAGCAATACTTACAAAACAATTTGGTGTAAACCAACTGAACAACTCATGGGGGGAGGAGGGCAAGGGGGAAGGGGAGAGGGGAATGAGGGAGGAGGTAACAAATTGTACAAGAAATGTACCCACTGCCTTACGTATGAAACTAACTCCTCTGTACATCACTTTGACAATAAATAAGTAATTATTCAGAAAAATATAGTCCTCGGAATTCAAATCAAATTTATAAATAAAGGGAGTAAGATTTTAGAGAAAGGAAGTAAATATATTTTCTTAAATTTCTGGGAAAATTTGGAATTGCACTCTGGGATGTCAAGAGAAAAGAATACTGCTCTAGTTGCAGGGAATGATGGCAAGATGTCTTTTTAAATCTATTTATTGTCAAAGTGATGTACAGAGGGGTTACAGTTTCATGTGTAAGGCAGTGAGTACATTTCTTATCCAACTTGTTACCTTCTCCCTCATTTTTCTCCCTCCTTCCCCCTTCCCCCTTCCTCTTCCCATGAGTTATACAGTAGGGTTACAGAATATAGTTTTGTAAGTATTGCTGTTACATTGGTTTGCCTTTTATCCTTTGTCTTAAGAAACATATGGTAGAATGGGTTTAGGTGTATACACAATGAGTCATAATTTGGCACTTAGTTATAATGGTGGCTTGGAGACCACTTGTTTGCTAATTTTCTGGAGTGTTTTTCTGGAATTGTATCCCTTGCTGTTCTGAATATTCTTTTACTGACGGTTAACAACATAAGGAGAGGTGTGTAGTATACCTGCCTGATGCTTTAAACATATTCTTGAGTTCCCTCTTATCAGTTATGTGGGAGAACAGACAGGTCAAAAAAAATGAGAGACAGACAGAAATAGACAAGACAGAGAAAGCACAGACAGAGAGAGGCAGAAAGAAAGAACTATAACACTATGTCTTTTTAGAACTTGGATAATTTGAAGTTTTCTGATACAGAAAACAAACTATTCCAGAATGGATATGATGTGATGTATGTGTTCACATGTGTGTTGGGTTTGTGCTGTTGATCACTCCTACTTAAAAGGAGGACATTGTGATATATACTACAACATAATAACCTGAAGAATTTTATGATGTGAATGATAAAGCAGTAAGATAAGTAAACCAACTAGTCATAAAAAGCTTTATGCCTTAGAGTGTCAAATCATGTAGCTTCCTGAAGTTGGAACAAAGTAGAATGATCATTTGTTGCTTTTCAAGCTGGGTAAGGCAGGAGAGACCACCAAATCAGGCCTTTTCTTTTGAAATGAGGTTCTGATCATTTATATTCACCAGACATAGAAACACAATCCTCCAAATATCAACCTCATACATCTCATGTATCAAATTTGCAGCACCAATTACAATTTTGGTTGAGATGTTATCCTGGGATTATTTTGTTTTTCTACTGATTTGTCTCCAACTGTAATCTTCCTGTTCAAAGCATCTCCAAAAAAAGAGAATACAGGATGAGCCACTGTCCCCCATTGATTCCCTGGAAGACTTAGTAGTCAGTTTTATGAAATGAAATGAATACAAGCACCAATTGCTTTTTTCTTTCAAAAAGGGCATTAATTTTTTAAAGAGCAATCAATACTTTAGGAAATTAATTAAACACATACAATTCATCAACTTGCCACATATCATATTCTTCACAATACATCACAATAGATAGCTCTATCTAGATCTACAGACCTATGCATTTCTCACAAGCTCTGGTCTTAGTGAACTCCTAAAATTGTTTTTAGGAAAATTTTTTAATAAAAGTCATTCTTAAAATAATGATTACTTCAAGTTATTGCTATAGTATTCCATTTCCTTTGGCATTAGTAAAGATGTTCATCTTAGTCTTAATGGCAGTTGATTTAAAGAGCTTTAGAAATTTTGCAGCAAACATTTTACAATGAGGTGTGAGATCCATGACACAGAACACCTGAAGAATCAACCAGTGTTGTTTCCTTTCTCATTCTTCTCAATATTGAAAAGTAAAGGACTATTAGTTCTTATATCCACAGCATGAAAATTAAGAAATATTAAATCATGCAGTTTCTTAGAAAAGCAAGGTCAATGATTAACAATATAAATGACCAGGAAGCCATTTCTCAAAAGGAGTGAGATGGAGTCACGGGGAAAGGGGCATAAAAATGAATAGTGGAAGAGTGACAAATGAAGTCAAGAACCTAATATATGTCCAGAAAAATTTGGGAAAATGAGGGAAGGGGTGAAAAGGGGAGAGTTAGGTGAGAACGTTGAAAGGAATGATATTGATCAAGATGTATTGCATTCATAAACTGATTTGTTAAATGACAACTCCTTTGTATAATTACTTAAAGACAATGTATATGCAGTTATCTGAATTAGGAAAGGGAAGGGGAACGTCAAAATGATGAGACAAAGGATAAAGTGTAAACCAATGCAACAGTGGAACTAAGAAGACAATATGTTAGAAATGAATTGGACAACTCAGGGAGGGAAAGGACTTGAGGGGAGGGAGGAAAAGTGGGAGAAAAAATAAGGTGGGTGTTACAAATATGACAAGAAATGTACTTGATACCTTATGTATGTAATTGTAACTCCTCTATACATCATCTTGACAATATAATTAAATAAAAATAAGATTATTTAAACATAAAATAAATGAAAATATTAAATAAGACTTTAATGTACATTATAAGAAACAACATTTAGAGGATTTGTCTTACAAAACCACTGCACAGTCTATAGCCTGTTTCTTTAAACTAATTACAGTTTGTTATGAGAAAAGGGGCCATTATACTTCAAATGTTGCACTTGTTTCAAAAGTTAACGAACTTTTGAGAAAAACAACCTGAAGTAGAAATAGAAAAGAAAACAATAATTACTGAAAATCAACTGGAAACTAAAAATTTTCCAAGGTATTATAGAAAATACCTCTTATCTACAAGTTTGGAAACCTTCCCAATATGAAACCTAATGTACCTAAACTGTGAAAATAAAATAAATCATGCTGAGTAATTACTACATAAACATTCCAAAAATTATAATGCATTAACAGAGGAGGTTGAAATGCTAATTATTAAGATGAATAGTACTCATTGTCCACTTAAGATATTTTAAGTCATTTAACACAATAACGAAAACAATGGTGAAGTAAAATTCATTAAAATAAAAACAGTGATGCAGGTAAATTAGTAACAAAATAATATGTCACCATTATAGGAGATGTTTCTAGATATTCCTTTTCCAATGGCAAATATACAGATATTTAAGTCTTGTATAATGGAATAATATTTGCATGTAAACTGCATTTATCTTCTAATACAGTAAGTACATATTGTAAAATCTAGAGATTAGTTACAATCTAGAGATTATTTACAATATTTAATGCACAATAAAGTATATGTACATGTTTGTATTCTGTATGTAATAATGGTAAGTGAAAAGTCTTCACAGGTTCAGAACGTGAATAACTTTGTTTCAAAGATATATTTGGTCATTTTTTTTCAGTCATTGGGCTTGAGCTCTAGACCACGGTGGTGTCCCTGAGATGTTCAGCTCAAGTCTAGTGCTCTACCACTGAAGCCACAGTGCCACTTCCTGCAAATATTTTTGGTGAATTCACACATGAAGAATTCACTGATACAGAAATCTCATTGTACCTAACCAGATATATTAATTTTTCTTCTCACTTTAAATATGACTTTATTAAAATAACTTTATAAGCAATTACACATATTACAAGTTAAAACCATATGAATTCTCATCTCTTTTGACTCAAGAACTGTCCTTTGGTATAGAATCTAAGATCCAAAGTATCCATATTAAAAATCCATATACTCTTGCTCTGGCCTTTTTCTCTATTATAAGATATTGTATGGCCTAAAATATACTCATGATTTTATTATGGATACAGATGTGGGAGGGGAAAAAGCCATCAAGCCAGAATGAATTAAAATATGAAAATATCAAGGTGACATGTTTTGTTCCCTTTTTCCCATTAACATTATTCTCTCATTTTTGCTTATGATCCCATCAACAGTCTGTTGCTAAAATATACTTAGAACTCAAAAAAAAGGAGCAACCACTCCATTGATAAGTGTCCAAAATATTTAAAGAGAGACTTCTCTGAGGAGGAAATAAGAATAACCAATAGATACATGAAGAAATACTCAACATCTCTGGCCAAAGAATAAATGCAAATAAAAACAATATTGAGACTCTACCTCACTCCATTTAGAATGACCATTATCAAGAAATCTAATAAAGGCATATGCTGGCAGGGATGTGGAAGAAAGGGAACATTACTAGATTGTTAGTGGGAGTGCAAACTTGTTCAACCACTCTGGAAATCAGTGTGGAGGTTCCTCAAAATACTAAACATAGAGCTCCCCTACAACTCAGCAAATCCCACCTCTGGGTATTTACCCAATGATCACAAACAAGTCCATACTAAAGCTACCAGTACAATCACATTCATTTCAATATTATGTATCACAGCTAAAATATGGAACCAACCTAGATGCTCCACAGTAAATAAATGGATCAAGAAAGCATGGGGAGGGCTGGGGATATGGCCTAGTGGCAAGAGAGCTTGCCTCGTATACATGAGGCCCTGGGTTCAATTCCCCAGCATCACATATACAGAAAACGGCCAGAAGTGGCGCTGTGGCTCAAGTGGCAGAGTGCTAGCCTTGAGCAAAAAGAAGCCAGGGATAGTGCTCAGGCCCTGAGTTCAAGGCCCAGGACTGGCCAAAAAGAAAAAAAAGAAAGCATGGGGAAATCTATGCTTTTATCCGAAAGAATGACATTGCCCCATTCATAAGAAAATGCAAAGACTTGGAAAAGACTTTTGGTCTGCTAAGCCAGACCCAAAGAAACATAGACTCCATGGTTTCCCTCATTTGTAATAATTGGTATATGTCTAGGATAGTCCTAGCAGTGGATCACAATAGCTCAATAGCTATGTACATATGACCATATGAGATGATGCAAAGAGAAATGGTCCCCAAGATATAAAAACAATGGGTTTTCTTTTTTTTTTAAATGTATTGCATAACATTTTTTATTTTATTTGTTGTGTATTTTTCCCCTTTGGTTTATCCTCTGTTGTCACTATATTTGATTTTGGTACCTTGTCCTGTGTATACATTTATTTGAATTAAGGAGGGGTGGGGATAACAAATGCTGAGACAAAGGACAGAAGATGAACCATTGTAACAGAGATACTCACAATATGTTGGAAATGAACTTTACAACTTAGGAGCGGGACTTATTTATGGGTCAGAGGAAGTAGGAGAAAAGAAGGGAGAGATAGTAATGTTTGACAAGAAATGTACTCATTACTTTAGGTATGTAACTGTGACCCCCCTGTACATCACCTTAACAATAAAATCAAATTTAAATAAATAAATAAATGAAAATAAAAGTCCATACACTTTTGCTCTGGCTAAAGTAACAGAATCTTGTTCTAAGGAGAATTAGTGTTTAGGAGACAATAAACATTTAAGTAAAATGTGTCAAAGATTATGTCTGTCTGATTAGTTAAACATGGAAGAAGGTGATAGAGATGGGCATCAGGAACAACAGGCTGTTGCTGGGATCATAAGTAAAAATAAGTAGAATAATTTTAATGGGAAAAAGGGAACAAAACATTTCACCTTGATATTTCCATATTTTAATTCTTTCTAGCTTGGTGGCTTTTTTCCCCTTCCACTATATCAATAATAAACTAAATTAGATACACTATGATAGTTTAGAGTTGCTTTGTTATTTTTTATTATTTTTATTTTCCTCTTATTTTATAATTATTTTTATAATTATTTTTATAATTATTTTATAATTTCAGTTATCTATAAGATTGATGGTGTTCTGGTGGGAAGTTGGTACATTCATTTTAATTTGTATGTACTAATTTTACAAAGGCACTTCATTAAACATATAACATACTTTTCAAAAACACTCTATTAATGCTCTTCCTTATAGCTACCTTTTAAAGTAATTTGCAATAGGTTTTGATGAATTTTTAAATTATTTTAAGTAGTTGTAAAAGGAGTTGCCATGCAACAAAGAAATAGATACATAAAATATAACTTGAAAATGTTTTAATCAAACTTTCATTTTATATATTATAAATAATTTATACATTATAAGGTCCAGATTATAGCAAGTTAAATGAAAATAAACATGCTAATAAAATTAGTCCTAAGAAAAAAATAATCATTATTTTATATACTGCTAAGACCAGTTACTCTTACAATTTAGGGATATGCATGAATTTAAGGTTGACATTTTTCCAAATTCTACATATAGCACTCAACAGTGAGAGTGTTGTTTGTTGGCCTTACTGTCATCTAAGTCTTTTATTTACTTTATTAATCACTCAGATTCTTAATATCATGCTCAATTTTGTCAAAAGGAAGAGTTTGGAGTTAGGAATTGAATATTATTTTCTAGTATATAAGTGACAATAATATAATCTAAGGTCATTGGATATCTTAGACCTATATTA
Organism: Perognathus longimembris pacificus; assembly: GCF_023159225.1. Taxonomy (NCBI): domain Eukaryota; kingdom Metazoa; phylum Chordata; class Mammalia; order Rodentia; family Heteromyidae; genus Perognathus; species Perognathus longimembris. The sequence goes on from NC_063176.1 coordinate 40,265,790, forward strand.
GAAGAAATATAGCTGACTTTATAAGCTAATGCTTAAAACAAAAAAAGTCAAAAATAGAATAGTTTTGAAAAAATATAAAGAATATCAAAAGAATGCCTAGAAGGAGCAAATGATAATCTTTATTTTTAAATAATGAAAAAATTATTCTTCTAGTTGTAACATAGCGCTATTAATTACTTTCTCCTAGTTTCTCTTTATAGCATCAGAATTAATACTACAACTTATGATAGAAGTTTTAATATATTGTAAAATTGTGATGTGATTTCAAAAGTCTGTATCATATTTAAAATTTCAAACTATGTGCTAATTCTAAACATAGATATGACCTTGTGGTTAATGTATTATAAAAGGTGACCTAAATATTATTTTTATTTTCTTTTGTTGGTTGTAGGACTTTAACTTGGAGCCTGGCCACTGTCTTGAGTTTTTTCTTGAGCTTTTCTGATCAAGGCTTTACCACTTTGAGCCACAGGTCTACTTCTGGTTTCTTGGTGGTTAATTGGGTACAATAGCCACATAGGACTTTCCTGACTGGGCTGGCTTTGAACCACAGTCCTAATATATCATCCTTCTGAGTACCTAGGATTAAAGGCATGATCCCCAGCCTAGAGTTAAATAATAAACTTTCTTGTTATTATAGCAATTGTATGTAAATCCATGAAATGAACAATATTATTTTTTACATAGTACATGTCACAGTACTATGTTTGCATTAAAAGATTTTCAGGAATGCATCGTGATTCACAATGTGTTTGAAATGAAGCTTAGCCTCTGGGTAATAAAAACTTAATGTTAGAAATGTCAAACAATTTTTACACACAAAGCTGAGCCTGACTATAAAAATGAGTTATTGCAAGTAAAAATACTCTCAAGGCTTGCTTAACTCTATAAGGAAAATGGCCCAGTAAGAAAAATCAGGAAGCATCTATGAAAAAAATTACCCAATGCCTACACCACATTGAAATATGCACCATTTCTAAGAAATGTCATCTTGTAACCAGGTATCTATACATGTGATGCATTAAGAAAAATATCCTTACACTTGCTATGTATGTGATAAAATAATCCTCTTCTACTCATATTTTTATTTGCAGAAAGTAACCTAATTACCCAGCATTTGGAATTTATCTCTCTTCTTTCCTAAAGCACTTAGGAAAATTGAAATTTCACACTTCGAACACCAAATTTGTGGATGTAGATTTCCCTGTTTTATATTAGAGAACATTTTCTTCTATTTAAGTCTTACAGAATTTGAAAAGTTCTGAACTATCATCTCTAATTATGGCAACATGTAGGCAATGAAGCATAGAACATTCACCTAAACTAGATATGACACACCAATCCTGTAATACATAAAATTTTATATAATCCTTCCTTTTACTTTAGATTGCAAAATGTTTTTCTCATGAATTCTGTTTTCTTTCTTCCGAGATTCAATGATACATAAAAGACATGTCTGACATTTATGAACACAGGACCAAAGACCTAGAAATCGTAAGTACATTAAAATGCTATTCATTTACATGAGCAGCTGTGTTTCAACACAGGCATTGTTGGAGTTATTGTAGGAAGATTAGATTTACCCAGCATAGTCCAGGAACGGAAAACTGCCATTTTCCCGGGCCTAAGTTTTTGAACTTGACAAATAAAGCTCTAGGAAGCCAGTCATTAGCTCCTATGATAATAATAAGATTCAAGCAAGCCATCCAATTAATTCTTGTTCAGAAGAGAAGCTCTCTGATTTAGCCTAGCCTGAATCTCCAAGAAAGATATTTTTGTTTTCCACAGAATTCTTTTTATAGCTCTGATATATTACTCTATATCCACCACTGTCTCTATGTTTTAGTGATTTAATGCTCTTGCCACATTCTTCCATAACAATCTCACTCCAATATTCTGGTGAATGTACTTGGTGATTTTTTTTTCTCATAATGTTTGTGGTATCTGATTTTGTCTTTGGTTTGGAATTCAATACAATTTATTTACAATTCTGAGCAACACAAATTCTAGCAACTATATTGATTCGGGCAAAATAGATAGGATCTACTTAAAAGAGACACTTGTGAAAAGGGCAGACATTTTATTAATTCATCCTAATCTGAGAATTTATTGACATGTTAAAAATTATTAAGAATTAGAAAAGTGATTAAAAAAACCTGCATGAAAGAAATGTTCAACCCAATTGTTGGGCATTGGCTTATGAACATGCCCAAAGATAAATTTTAAATTTCACAAATTTTTCTTTAATGTTCCAAGTGAAGTTATATACTTCAATTTGCACAAGTAAACTCCTCAAATGAATTTGTAGCTCTGTAGGCCAATATCTTATTCTGTCTTTTACTTAGACATGTTACTTTACTTCTTCCATCAAAAGTGACCTTATGTCAACAAAATTCCTTTGGCCCGATATTTTTCTTTCTGCCATTTTGATCAACTGACATGTTATATATAATTTTTAAAGAAGCTTAGGTTTAACTGAGATTGTTTTTTTGTTTCTTTCCTGAAAACAATACTTTGACCATTCTCCTATGTTAATAACAAAAGCTGCTAATGTTACATGCAAATCTAGTGAAAGCAGATTTACTGATAAAAATATAAAATCAAAATGTAATTTATTAAATACAAAATATGGACTAGAATAAGCACCTTAATATTTATTACTAAGAAATATATTGATGCGCAGATGCATGAGACTAAAGGGCCAGGTACAGTAGCCCAATGCAAAATAGTGATCCAGAGTTCACACATAATTGCAAATGGGGAAGAATTATTTTATGACTGATTAAAATAAAAGTGCCCTAAAGATGAGATAGTTTTCTAGAGATTGAGAAAATCTGAGGACACAAATAAATAGATTATGTCCTTTATTGTCGAGATAGGTTCATATTTGAAAAATTATTTACTCCTCTCTTTAATCTGTATTAAGACCAAAAAAATGAAACCAAAATCTAAGTTAAGTGACACATAGAGGCATTACATTAGCACAACTAATTCCACAGCTAATTTTCTGAGATAAATATATTACATTTTTTCACCAAGAATTGTCTGTTAAAACCATATTAATGATTAAAGCCCTGGTTTAAAATTTCAAAAAAAAAATTTGCACCTTTGAACTTGTCATAAATGTCATGTAGAGGTTAAAGGATTGTACTAGAAACATTGCTTAATGCTAATTATATTTGTCAGTATCTACCGGCATAAAACAGCAACTAGTGCAAACAACAAACATGTACTTACTCGTTTCCAATTGCCTTCACAAAGACATTATTTTTGTACTCATCTTCTAGACTGGATATTAAAAAGGTAGATGTGGGCTGGGAATGTGGCTTAGTGGTAGAGTGCCTAGCATGCATGAATCCCTGCGTCTGATTCCTCAGAACCACATACAGAGAAAAACTGGAAATGGGCGCTGTGCTACAAGTGCTAGAGTGCTAGCCTTGAGCAAAGAGAAGCCAGGAGGGACAGTGCTCAGACCCTGAGTGTAAGCCCTAGGATGGGAAGAAAAAAAAGATAAATGTGGTGCCCATGAGAGGGAAGGAACACAGTAGACGGTAGTAGTGCTTCATGGGGCAAAATACAAGTTAACTGAAAGAGCACATATACAGAATGGAATTTTATGCCTCCATCAGAAGGAATGACACTGCTCCATTTGTAAGGAAATGGAAGGACTTGGAAAAAATAATATTAAGTGAAGTGACCCAGACCCAAAGACGCAGAAACCCTATGGTGTCCCTCATAGGGAATAGCTAGCACAGGACTAGACCAGTCTTGGTAGAAGATCGAAATACCTCAATAACTGAACCCATATGATCACATAAGATGATGCAAAGTGAAATGAATTCCACCTTACGTAGACAAGAATTATACCACTGCTGTAACTATTATCATCATCCCATGTGAAAACCGTACCTTTTGTATTTATTATTATTTTTTTCTAGTCGGTTTGTTTGTTCGTTCGATTGTTTGTTTGGTTTTTTTTCTCTTGTATTCCCTTCCTGTGGTTGTATCCCCTCTACCACTATATCTCATCCGAATACCCTACCTAGATACTGTTTATACGGGTATTAGAACTAGGGAAGGGAAATTGAATACCAAAATTGAGACACAAAGGACAAAAAGACAAAGTATTCCAAAAGCAATACTTACAAGACCATTTGGTGTAAATCAAATGCACAACTTGGAGGGGAAGGGTAAAGGGGGGTGGGGGGAATGAGGGAGGAGATAAAAAGTTGAACAAGGAATGTACTCACTGCCTTACATATGAATCGGTAACCCCTCTGTACCACATTTTGACAATAAAGAAAAAAAAAGTTAATTTTTTTAAAAAAGAGCACATTTAGGGGAAAAAACAAACATAAATTTCTATGTCTGATTTTGGAAGAAATTTAGTTATCCCTCAATATCTTTAGGGGAAAAACTTCCATGTTTCCAAAATCTAATGCTTAATTCCCTTATTTAAGAGTATAGTAGTTACATATGATGTGATACATATTCTGCAATGTTTTAAATCCTATTAACCTGAGCTACAATACTTAATGCAATGGTATTTCTATGCAAATAGTTTTTTTCATTGTATTTCTTAGTGCATGATAATTCAAAAATATATGTATGTGTGTAATATTAATGCAATTATTTTTCAAATATTTTTGATTAACAACTAGTTGAATTTGTATGGACTAAGAAAATATAAATAATAGTCCAATTATATACATCTATATGTATGTGTACTGTTAGGTGCTAAACTCAAATATGTAAATTTTGTTTTTAAATTAACTCTAATATGACTACATATTACTGTCGACCTCCATTGCTTTTATTAAAATACAGAAAAACACACATACACAGAGTGTGTATACATCTTCATAATCTAGTTTATATGCTAACTTTAAATTTGTGTGGTAACCAATTTAAAAATATTTGTCAGTCAATTCAGATATTCTCTCAAAGTTAGCTGAAATTAGTCACTCCTATGCAAAAATTATAAGAATATCTCAAGTCCTAACAATGCTTAAGATGTACTTGCATGAATTTTTGCTTCAGAAAATCAATATCGTTTGCCAAAAGTAGACTGTTTCTTGGAAAATAATTGAAAGAATAAAATTCACAGTGCAGCACCACCAGTACAAGTTGATTGAGACAAAGCGATTTTTGCATGCATGAGTTAATATACTTATCTGTGTTTAGATCCTCTACAGAAATAATTTTCAATCTTATTTATTATAATTTATGTAACCTCTTGAATTGCAAAGACCTATTATCACCAGTTTTCTAGTGACCAAGGGCATTCATAGAAATAAAGCTACATGAATTTCAAAGTATAATGAAATATTACTATTTTAAATCCCTGATAATTTCTGCAGTGCTCCAATATTAATTCGAACAAGTATATTTTACTAGAACTGAGTCAAAGTTTAACTCGTACTTATAGGAAATGAGAGCAGATGAGAGAAGTTCCTGACAAATGGAGTGAGGAGACCAGAAGACATATGGAAGCTGTCTCCAAAATTGTATGATTTTTACTATAGACTCTGGTTGAATAATATATGTGAGTCAATTTTAGCTTATAAAATATCAGAAGGCTTATAGGGGAACAACAATGGCTATTTTAAGACTTGTTTTAATCTTTGAAAGCTATTACTCAAGTCAGCATTATCTTGAAATTAATTTGAAATCTTAATAATTGCAACAAAACACAAACAGTAATAGCAGTAAGAGTGTGATGTACCCAGAGGTTAAGATAAACTTGAAACAGTATAGTTGCTGTATACCTTTTGCTTTCCCTAAGAATTATGCTTGCAAAAAATAGTCTCGAGGCTGCTTAGATAACCCACATAGTCTATGTGATTAATATGCAATCTCCTTTCCTGAAACAGTTGACACATGCAATATACAGCGTCTGGACCTTGTAATTGAATTTCTGAAGTTCGCTGTGGTTTGGGAGCTGCATATGGGTCAGTAATCATTATCCAGACACCATCGTTCATAGTACACATACAATTAATCAACTCATTAATTATGGAAAAGAGAGTCTCAGGGAAGTCTAGCACACCTATTTCTTAAGCAAATATTTTACCCTTGAGCTGTAAAAGTAGCATCTCCATTAGCTACGGCCTTATATTATTGTGAGAAATTTATGCAGACAGCTTTTAGAACAAAGTCTATAAGAAGAGTCAATATAAAAATCTTTCAGACATGTTCCTTCCTATATTTCCAAAAATTGTAATCACTTCTGGTTGAATCACTGCTCTGCTTAGTTTTAAATCTTTATCTTCTGAAAGTAATGTCAATAATATTTTTTTATTTAGCCTAATGCAGCCAACCGTAGGAGAAAGAAATCATGCTCATTATTACAGTTATTATTTTTACTAGATGGTTGCCAAGACAAAATTGATAATTAGGGAAAGTAAAACATTCTTTAAAGTTTCCTCTTCTTGCCCCACATTAGTAAGCCCAGGAGAATTTATTTAATGTTGATACTTTATATTTGCATAAGGAAAGAAAAATCAGTAACTATATTTTCTCATTTTCTTGGCTTGTTAAATAACCTGCCCATTTTTTCCCTTCATCAATCCAACTTTTGCTATTTTCCCCCTACTGCTAGCATGTTAACTTGAGTTGCACCATGACCTGCAAAACTCCTTGTATAAGGACATCCAATATTAATGTAAAAGAGTTTAATTCCATAAGATGAATGTCAACCTAAACTAATCATAAAATATAATCAAATATTGGCTCAAGGTAGAAATGGGGAGTATATAATAGAGTCATTGTTAAATATATGCTGAACTGAAGGAAGATGAATAGCTGTTTGCTATCTCCACTGAGGCTGGAGATAGCTTTGGCTGAAAAGGAAGGACAAGAAGAGATTTTCTGTATCCAGATTTCCAATGGGATTTTTATTCAGAGGACCTTACAACATGTAGAGTTGTATTTCTTGTTAAATGTAGGGCAGTACGTGTTAATTAAAGATCCACTAATTCAGAGATGCAAGGGGGACATCAACTTGAATTTCATACTTTTCTTATATTTCTTATTTTTCTGATGGCATATGTACAGACTTATCTGAGCTATAATTTTCTGTTTCCAAGTTACTTTGCATAGAATTTGTAAAATGTCACTGAAGTCATAGACTTGTAGTTGGTTGCTCCAAAATCTGGCAGATGTTAAAAAAAATCAAGTTAAAATGATGCTATAAAATTTGAGAAGTACCTCTTGTGTTTCAAAATTTAATTGATTTCAGTGGAACTGATTTTTCATGGTGATAACATCTCTTTCTTTTTTTTTTTTATAACTTGCAGTTTCTTTTTATATCAATCAGAACTGCTATGAATGCTAGAATTTCCCAAGTCTTCAATTTTGTCCATCACTCACTTTGGTCCTGATTGTGTGGATAACTGTAATTATTTTTTTAGTCTTTTGAATAAATGAACATAGAACAAAGTAGTAAATGGTGTGATGAAAATATGGTTTTTGTTGTGTGAAAGAAAGCATTTGTCAGAGGAAAACACTACAAATGAAACCATCAATGTATTTCAAGATTGATTATAGATATGATAAATAGACGACTGAATCTTGTGTATTAAGCTAAAATATATGATAGAACTTTTCAGTACACTTTAACTTACTCATATCTTCTTGATAGTAGGTGTTTGAATTGGTTTACAATGGAGACTTGCTGAATTCTGAAGGGAGGCAACAGGAAATCTAAAGTGTCTGCTCACTACAATTGTTGAAAAATAAGGCCATGAAGTGCCGAATTGCAGCTTGAGGAACTGCCTAGCCTAAACAATAACAGTACAATCAACTTTCATATTGACTGTTGTTTTAGTTATGTTTTCTGGATGAGGGATAGCACTGCATAGGATTTTTGCACTTGCTAGGAAAATGCCTTACTACTTGAACCATGCCCCAGTCATTAGTTTGCTTCTCAGACAGATTCCCCAGGGTTTGCCTAGCTTAGCCTCAGCGTGTGGTCCTCCTATATTTATCTTCTGTGTAACTTGATTAGAGAGCCACCATCTATAGCTTGTTCAGTTCATCTAAGAAAAAGAAAGGAAGATATCAAATTGATGATGATATAATTATATATGGCATTATAGATTCATATTGTGAAAATAGAAGATATTACTTCCCTTTAGGACTCCTGTTTCTAACTACCTACCATCAAAACAGCACATGATGCAAGTAAAATAAACAGAAAAAAAGAAGTGATATTCTGGTTTCTTTATAGAGGGTCATGCAGAAGGAAGTAATACATATTTTACTTAATGTTTAAATTAAACAAGACAAGGCATTTAAAATGGAGAAGAATTTCACACTACCTCATTATTTCTTCTACTTAAATCAATAAAAAGTTCTGAGATATCACACACACACACACACACACACACACACACACACAGGTTTGAACAAAGTTCCTCACACTGTTTAATTGTTTAGGCTTGGCAGTTCCTCAAGAACTGAGTCATAACCTGCCATGGTTATTTTTGACAGAGTCTGATTTTGTGCTCAGTGTTTTATCTGTTCTTCAGCCTCTTCTTTCTTTTTTCTTCCTACCATGGCTAGAATAACATGTGTACATCAACACACCCAGCTTCATTTATTCAGGTGGCTCTTACTCATGGATTTTTCTAGCTGGATAATCTGGAAACACAGTCTTTCCTTCCTCAGATGCCTAATTGGCAAGGTATATAGGTATAACCCACCCACAGGTGACTATATTTTATTTCTTTAAATATCCATCTGTATACTCTTTGGAGATATGCCATCTTATGTATTTTATATGTATTTATTTATACTATTCAATTGTTTTGATTAACCCCTGTCCCCAGTGTTAAAAATTTGATGAAGGATAGAATCCATGAGTAAATGAAGAAGTAATAAAATATAAATGTTAAGATTCTTGGATATTTGGAAGTATCATACATAGTCCAACTACCCTAAAGTTTAACTTCAACTTACAGACACACATCTCTAATGTCTGCCTTCGACATTATTAAATAGAGATATGAAATATATATTTAAGTAACTTACCTTTAAGTCATTGCAGTTTTATGATTTTTCAAGTTCTTATAGCCACTTTTTTCTTTTAATATTATTATTTTTGTTTAAAAACTCAGCTTAAAAGAAGTAGGTGCTTGGGAATGCATACTACTACTCTAGATAGCATTGGCTAATAGTAACTAAAATACTAACTCAACTGAATAGTAGAACTTATTTCAACTTTTTAACACTGCTTGCTCTTTCTCAGTGTAATACTCATGTGAGATAGGATTTCTTTCAAAGTTATGGAAATAAGGAAACTTATGTATTCCTTTGAAACCCACATAACCATCAATGATTCTGTGAAGAGTACTGCATGCCATGCATAATAACTGTCAAGCAAACAATGTGCTTGGTTGTGACATGTAAAAAACATAAAAATACCATGGACAAGAAGGAAGAAACAGAGATATTATCTCTCACAGTCCTGGACATCAAAGTGTGGGTCTGTTTAGTTTCTTCTGAATTCAAATGTGGTAACTTGTGTTTGCTGACCTTCTCACAGTGTCCTCACAGGACCTTTTCTCTGTGTGCACACATCCCTGAATTCTCTCTCCTTTTTCATAAAAAAACACCAGACCTTTTGGTTTAGAATTATACCATTACAATTTTTTTGATCTTAGTGACATTCTTCAAATACAATTATATTGGATGATAAGGCTTCAGTATATAAATTTTAATCACACATAATCCAGTTTTGAGTACTTGAGCTAGTAGATGATGAGTCAAAACATATGCAAATTATGAGTGAGAGATACAAGAGTTAGTGATTTAATGGCTCTATTACAGCTCTCTTCTGTCAGCATGTTTGAGGGATTTGTGCCTCTTCACCTGGGCATTAAAGATTATATGAAAAAGAAAACTATTGGTGACCAACATGAAGTAAGCAGTTTTTCCTCCTACCAACAAGAATCTGAGTTTTTCAAATTATGAAATAGCAAAGCTAATTAGTAAATAAAAGCTTTAAAGAAAATGGCTTTAGTTTCAGGTTATACTCCAGAAAGCAAGGAACTCATGCTTAGAGACTGATTACAGTGCAGATAAACTAGGTGATGAAAATAACTACCTTCAAAATACATGAAAGGAAACTGACTAAGGAAATAACTCTTGCATTTCCTACTAGCACCTAAAACATGCTCATAATCAACCACAGTTAACTCATTTATTAGAATTACAAAAGACACATTGAGAAAAATAGGAGCTCACATAAGTACTTCCCATATAAGAACTTGTACCAAAACAGTAGAGAAAGTCTAATTTTTGCATGATTGATAGAAGTAGGCCATTCTCATGTACAAATTTTAAGAAATAAATTAAGAAATGTGTGACAAAGGCCAATTAAGATTCAGCTCTTGATTAAAACAAGATAAAAAATGTAGCTGATTGAAACTCACTGAAAACAACGAATAACATAGACAACACAACATCATTCTTTTCTTTGAAAGAAAGGATCCAAGAGAAAAGACTGAGGATATTCCTCTTACACAATTGTATGTAATTCAGTGAACCCAAAATTGAATTGAAAGATAGGTTTTCATATCAAAATATAAAATTCCTAGAACAAGAAAAAGAAAAAGGCTAAATTTCACAGGGTAAGTTGAAAAAAAAAACAACACAAATGATTAAAGCACTAGTTTCCATAACTTGGAGTTCATTTTCCTTAGCATCATCTTCTGTGTTCATATGTACATAGCTATTAAGCTATTGTGATCTTCAGCGAGGACCATCCTAGACATATACTAATTATTTCTGATGAGGGAAACCATAGCGTCTATGTTTCTTTGGGTCTGGATCATGTCACTTAGTATGGTTGGTTTTTTTCTAATGCCTTCCATTTCCCTATGAATGAAGCAATGCCATTCTTTCTGATAGAGGCACAGAATTCCATTACACAATGGAATTCACATTTTCTTGATCCATTCATCTACTAAGGGGCATCTGGGTTGGTTCCATAGTTTAGCAATGGCAAATTGTGCTGCAGTGAACATAGTTGTGCTGGTGGCTTTAGTGTGGTCACATTTGTAAACTTTTGAGTAGATGCCAAAAAGTGGGGCTGATGGGTCATAGGGGAGCTCTATGTTTAGCCTTTTGAGGAACTTCCATACTGCTTTCCAGAGCTGTTGAACAAGTTTATACTCCCACCAAAGTGTAGTAGGATTCCCTTTTGGCAATATCTCTCCAGCATATGCTATTGTTTGTTTTCTTAATAATGGATATTCTTACTGGGTGAGGTGGTATCTCAATGTATTGGAACTAGGGAACAGAAAGGAATATCAAAATGGAGAGAAAAAGGATATAAAACAAACCAATGCAACAACAATACTTATAAAACAATACGCTGTAAAATAACTGTTTATCTCATGGGGGTGGAGGGAAGTGGGGAGGGGCACGGTAGGGGAAAATGAGGGAGGAGGTAACAATTTGGATAAGAAATATATGCACTGCCAGACACGAAACTGTAACCCCTCTGTACATCACTTTGAAAATAAAGAAATAAATAAATGTAAAAGGAAGTATACTTATATTATCTATAAATAAAGATGATGTAAGGCCTCAAAAACAAAAGATCATGCATCTAACTCCAGGCATGTTAAGCAGACTGTAGTAAAAAAATTTTTTTTTTTTAGAGTCCATAGTGATTTAACAGAATGGTACTTCAAACATCACTGTTAGTTTAAAGAAACTATGATGATATCAGACAGAGATGGATTTTGTTTTTCTAATATTCAACAGGATGAAGTCATTATTGAACAGGTATCTCACCCTTCGTTAGGTTTCTTTCAGATTTTTCAATGTTATCTTCATGTTTCTCAAAGGAAATTAAAAGGAAAGGGATAATCTCATGGTAGCTAAGGTCAGGAGCATTTGGAGAACAAGCATTCTAGGAGGTAGTCCAGTGTAACAATATTATAAACTTTGAAAAAATATATAAACACCCAAGCAAAATATAAGAATAATAAACTCTACTGTGGGCAGTATAGTTGATTAGTCTGTGAAGTTTATGAGTACAGATATGTTTAATATGTATGCATTGTGTGGAGAGGGTGAGAGAGAGAGGAGAGAAAGAGAATGCCTCAGAAAGTAAAGTTATATAAAATATACTTTTTATGATTTCTAAATTTCATAATCTATTTATTTGGTTTTCCTATTTAAAAATAAATCTGTATCATTACAGGTTTTCTTAAATTTCTGTCATTTTTTTTCTTCTCAGTTTTTCTCTGCTCACTTTGTATTTCTACTTCCAGGATTTTTCCTCTTACACACAATCACAGACATTAGGAAATACACGCATCTTACTAATGAAAAGAAAGCTAGAACTCTGGTAGCTGTGTGCACAATTCAGAAAATCTGATATATCATTTAATGGACTGAATACACAATGCCTTTGATAAGATATCTAATGAAAAGGACAGATTGTCTCCTTTCAAACACTGAAGCCTTTATTAGTCATTCGCCACATATTCTTATTTTTCTTTTTTATTAAGTTGTTTGATTTTTGTTCACTTGCATTTGTACAAGGCTCATATTTGGATGGTTAATATTTGAACTCAGGATGTGTATTTATTTCAAGACATTTTAGAAGCAGTTTAAAATGTGGCCATTTGGGGTATGGGGCACAAGATGTTGAAACTAACAAGCTGAAAAGTGTGAAGTTTGATACATACATACATATATATATATATATAATCTTCATGTTTTGCCTGAGTTTTGAATGTGCTGAGTTTGTAACTAGAAATTTCTAAAATTTCCTCATTCTTGAAAATGTATATTTTTGAAACCAACTTTTCAATTGATATTCCCAAAAGATATACAACTTAATTGGACACATCATGTTAGTTTTTACACTATATGAAGATTTAATCAGACTTTTAAACATGTTTCTATTACATTTTAACAGTTGGATTACTTTTACTCACTTATTTTTAACAGCTTAGTAGTGTTTCCTATATTGTATAGTTGAAGTAGTTATATGGTATGTTTATTAATTATATATTTAATATTGAAGAAAAATAAGGTACTAGACAACAAATTACAGCAGTTCTTTGTCTGGGGACAAACCAAATAGTTAATTCTGTGATGTTGAGGGAAACAACAGGCATGATACTTGTTGAAACTATGTTACATTTCTGGTCCTTGTTAAGCTCATCTGAGAATCATGTTTCAGCTACCTATCAGTGTATATTGTTTAGAGTTAGGAGCCTCTGTTGAGGAGGAGAGGAGTGGTTGTAATCTGTATCTTTTAGTTTGAAAAGTTCAGGGACTCTGGGAAAGAAGAGGTCTCAATTCTGCGCCAGTGAGAACTGAATGCAGTGAATGGAAGGTAGCATAATTGGGAATAAGATATAATGGAAGGAACAAAAACACAGAAGAGATATGGAAAAGCTAAGCAATAGCTAATAGAAAGCAGGCTAGGATCTTAAATCATGTGTCTATGAAACATTGATGCAATTTTTTAAATTACAAAAGGTGAGGATCTCATTTAGAACAAGCATTGGTACTTCCAGTGATAAGATAGTCAAATCAAATAAGTAAAAAACATCATTTCATTTTGTTTTTAACTTAATAGTGCATTAATATCTCATATCAAAATTTTAAAACAAAGAAATAATTATCATTAACTTATTCTATAGAAGTAGGAAATCATCATCATGAAGCAATGTGAGTTAGATGGAGTTATACGTTGTAAGAACTTGCATCCCAGTTTCCAAAGAGATCTTTCAATTATTAGATGGCTGATAAAACTTTTTCAATTCAATTGTGGAGATAAAAATGATCATTGCATTGAGTTACTAGGGGAATCCAACATATTTAATGGGAATGCAAACATTTTCTTCTAAGTTTACATTTGGTATGGCCAATTAACCAGGAAAAATCTATGGGAAATAAGAAAGGATGGGAATATTGTACTTAGAAGAGACCCAACAGGGGCTTGGGGATTTAGCTCATCGGAAGAGTGCCTGCTTGGCGAGCACAAGGCCCTGAGTTTGGTCCTCAGCTCTGGAAAAAAAAAAGACAACCACCATAGGAAATATTAAGCAACATTAGTTTATCATATTTAGTCACAAAATATTTAGAGAGTTCTATAGTATAGAAAATCTGTTAAAATATCTTAGTCAATAAAGAGATTTATTGTCACATTACAGTTCTTTTTCAGATATTCACTGGTATTGTTAAAGACAGATCTTGCCAGTTTCAGCATATTTTCCTGAAATTTTTGTTTTTTCCATATTTTATTATTTTGCCTTTAGAATGACATTTATAATTATAAAATGACTCCAAATGTACAAAAGATTATTTCTCCTACAACGGTACCTAAGACAGGACTTAAGAATCTTTCATTCATGTCTTTATTTTTCTATCCCTTTGTTTGCTAAGAAATAGTTCATTAGCTATATATTTAAGCCTAGCCTCAAAGTCAGCCTTTGTGACTCTATGAACAAAATGGTGGTATTTCAGGAATATATCTAATCCAGGACAGAATCCTACCTGATGAGTTCTTTAAGATAAGCTTAGGATAAAATAAACCCTCAAAAATCAACAGCCTTTCTCTATGCTAACGACCCGAAGACCGAGGCTGAAATCAGGAAAGCAACTCCTTTTGCAATAGCCCCCAAAACATAAAATACCTAGGAATAACCTTAACCAAAGAAGTGAAAGACCTCTTTGATGAGAACTTTAAAAGCTTGAAAAACGAAATTAAGTCAGAACTAAGGAAATGGAAAAACCTCCCATGATCCTGGATTGGGAGGATTAATATAATCAAAATAGCAATATTGCCAAAGGCTATCTACAAATTCAATGCAATACCCATTAATATCCCAACACCATTCTTTAGGGAAATAGAGGAAGCAATCCAGAAATTCATATGGAACAATAAAAGACCTAGAATACAAAAACAATCCTAAGCAGAAAGAACAGGGCTGGAGGAATTACAATACCCAACTTCAAGCTGTATTATAAAGCTATAGTAATAAAAACAGCTTGGTATTGGCACCGGAACAGGCCTGAAAACCAATGGAACAGAATTGAAGACCCAGAAATGAACCCACAGAACTAGGCCTACTTAATCATTGATAAAGGAGCTAGAGTTTGGAAGAAAGATAGCCTTTTTAACAAATGGTGCTGGGAAAACTGGTTCAACACATGCAACAAACTAAAACTAGACCCTTATATATCACTCTGCACCAAAATCAATTCCAAATGGATTAAAGACCTCGAAATCAAAACAGACACCCTGAAAATACTAAAGGAAGGAGTAGGAGAAACACTTGGGCTCCTTGGCGCAGGATGGAACTTCTTTAACAAAGACCCAGAAAGGCTACAAATCAAAGAAAGGTTGGACAAATGTGAGTGCATCAAACTGCAGAGCTTCTGCACGGAAAAGGACATAGCTCGCAAGATTAACAGAAAGCCCACAGACTGGGAGAAGATCTTTACTGGCCATTCAATGGACAAAGGCCTCATATCTAAAATATATGCAGAACTAAAAAAATTACCTTCCTCCAAAACAAAACCACAAAGAACCAATAGCCCCCTCATCAAGTGGGCTAAAGACTTACAAAGAGACTTCTCTGATAAGGAAATGAGAATGGCCAAGAGACATATGAAAAAGTGCTCTACATCACTGGCCATAAAAGAAATGCAAATCAAAACAACATTGAGATTCCATCTCACCCCAGTAAGAATGTCATATATCAAGAAAACTAACAATAACAATTGTTGGAGGGGATGTGGCCAAAAGGGAACCCTACTTCATTGTTGGTGGGAATGTAAACTGGTTCAGCCTCTCTGGCAAGCAGTATGGAGATTCCTCAGAAGGCTAAATATGGAACTCCCCTATGACCCAGCAGCCCCACTTTTGGGTATCTATCCAGAAGATCACAAACAAAATAACAGTAAAGCCACCAGCACAACAATGATCATCTCAGCGCAATTTGTCATAGCTAGAATCTGGAACCAACCCAGATGCCCCTCAGTAGATCAGGAAAATGTGCTACATATACACATGGAATTTTATGCCTCTATCAGAAAGAATGACATTGCCCCATCTGTAAGGAAATGGAAGGACTTGGAAAAAATTATACTAAGCGAAGTGAGCCAGACCCAAAGAAACCTGGACAGGTTTAGGCAAGTCATAGCAGAGCATCACAAGGCCCAATAGCTATACCCTTATGAACACATAAGATGATGCTAAGTGAAATGAACTCCATGTTATGGAAACGATTGTTATATAACAGTTGTAACTACTTTCTCCTTCCCATGTGTATCTGTAGCTTCTATTATTGATGATGTTCTTGTATCATCTTCCTGTGGTTGTACCTACACTATCTCTGTAATTTTATCTGAGTATATTGGAAACAGTGTATACTGGTATTAGAGCTAGGAAATTGAAAGGGAATACCAAAATTGAGAGACACATGGTAAAAAAAAGACAAACAACTACAAAAACAGTTCTTGCAAAACTGTTCAGTATAAGTGAACTGAACACCTCATGGGGGGAAAGGAAGAGGGAGAGGAGGGAGGGAGGTATGAGGGACGAGGCAACAAACAGTACAAGAAATGTATCCAATGCCTAACCTATGAAACTGTAACCTCTCTGTACATCAGTTTTAATAATAAAAATTTGGAAAAAAAGATAATATAAAGAACTAAAAAAAATAAATAAAAATAAAGGAAACTCTATAGTGCCTTCTATAGGGTAGCATTAATTTACATTTCCACTATTGTATAGAAGTTTTCCTTTCTCTGAATCTTTACTAGTATTTGCTATTTTTCATCCCCTTTCACAATAGCCATTCAAACTGAGAAGAGATCTCAGGTGTTTTTGTTGCCTTCCCCTTAAAATTGATGATGTTGGGCATTTTTCCTATATCTAATGGTCATTTGCATGTCTTCTTTTGAGCAATGGCTACTTAGATTTTTAGCCTATTTCAAAATTGAATTGTACAAAAAAGAGTAAATAAAAATTGTATTGTTTGGATTAAAAACAAAAGAAATATACTCACTGTCTTGCATATGAAATTGTACCTCTCTGTTATTCACTTTGACAATAAAGGGAAATAAATGATTGAAAAAAAGATAAGCTTAGGAGAGCAATATCCATTTTTATGATGGGTCATGGCAAAAATTCTTCAATTTTTAAAATGGCAGATAGCATGCAGCAACATTGAAGGTTGGCAAATGAAAGGTTTCAGTGAGGAAAATAAAAAGTAATCAGTAAGGAGAATGATGTTCTAAGTATAAGTTAGAGACTAGGACTAATGTGACATACACTGGAATAGTAAATCTGTAAGTAGTGAGCAGGGATGGATGTGGCGAGCATCTGTAATGATCTGGGGGCAAATTGCTCAGGTAGCTCTTTCTGTGAGAGAAACAGTGCATTCAGGATTCATATCTTTGTTCATCCCAATGTTCAATATGTTGCCATTCCCTGCAATAGGCCATACTAGGACAGGTTTGTGATAGGGGAAGTCATGTTTTCAATGTGTTAAATAGCAAATAGCCAGAGTTCACAGAGCTCTTTGACCTAGGGGCCCTTATCAGTTGAGAAAGAAGAATCACAAATGCAGAATGAAAGTGGAAAACATTGACAGCATTTAAAGATGTAGGAAAACACCATCCCCCCCCCCAAAAAAAAAGGAGGTTGAATGATATTCCTTGCATTCCTCCTCTGTTTCTGCTTTTACTGGCCATTTTCCAACATATAGTCTTAAATTTTATAAAGATTTTCATAGGAAAACATAAACTCCAAAGGATAACATTCTATCAATTATTGTTAATTATATTGACTTACTGCTGCATTTTAGAAAGAGATTACAGAGACTAAAACAGATATTGAAATTCTAAATACTCTTCTGTCTTGCTTCTCATGAGCATCAAGTTAAGTATTAGATCAATAAATCAGCTTTGACATTATTTAATTTATGTAGATATTGCTAGTTCAAAGAAATATTACTGCATCAAAATTTGAATATGGACATATTTGCAAAGTAGCCCACACTGTGTTCAAATTTGTAATCTTGCCTTTTCCTCCTCCAGAGTGTTTTGGTCTTGCTTGTTTACTTATAAATTTTATTTGTTTATTTTATTGTCTTTCATTTCATTATGATTAAGTTATTATATATGGTGTCCTCAAGTATGAGAAAAAATTGTGAAGGTACCTGACAACAAATTAAGGAAACATTTTCTTTTCTTTGTGAATCAATACCAGGTCCATTTTCAAAGCATATAAATCAAGTCTATTCTCTTTCTTTAGTGCCCAAACACTACTTCTTTTTCTTTCTTTTTTTTTTTTTTTTTTTTTTTTTGCCAGTCCAGGGGTTTGAACTCAGGGCCTGAGCACTGTCCCTGGCTTTTTTTTTTTTTTTGCGCAAGGTTAGCACTCTGCCAACTTGAGCCACAGAGCCACTTCTGGCCTTTTCTATGTTAGTGGTGCTGAGGAATCGAACCTAGGACTTCATGTATACAAGGCAAGCATTCTTGCCACTAGGCCATATTCCCAGCCCCTCTCTCTTTTCAATGAGCCATCATCTACCTACTTGTGATTCCCAGGAAGCTGAAATGACAAGTTTGTGCAACCCTAGCTGGCCTTGTTTAAATTTTGTTCACAAAGCAGCAATATGGACTTAAGATTTTTCAGTCTCACTTTCTTGTAGGGTGCTTAGAAATTTACACAGAAGGTAAATTGACATATTTAAAGTTCTTTGCAGCCAAAGAACTCAACCATGAAAATACTCATTGATCAGGTTTATATTCACAACTCTTGACCTGAATTTGCTGTGGTTTGTAAAACTGTTCCCCAAAAGTTCATGTGTTGCTGGATTGATGCCATGTATTGTGATGTTCTGGTCAGGTAGGTGGTAGACCTGGAGGAAGTGTGGCTTAATGGTTTGGCATTAATCCATTGAGGGCATACCACTGAAGGAAGTCACGAGTCCAGAGGGTCTTCCTTTCTCTTCTGTTTCCTGTGATGAGAGCTTTTATGTCTACCATAAGTTCCTCATCATCACTACCAAGCCTGCATCTAGAGCTGCAAATCAATAGGTCTTCTCATCTTGAATTTCTGACTCTGAGCAAAGATAAATCTTTTTTTATATTAAATTTTTTCAGATATTTTCAATAAATACCAAAGAATGACACTAATGTCAAATAAAAGTAATAGTATACATATAAATTGTAATTTTACTAAAAATTATATCGCCAGGTGAGTTGAAATTGAGGACTCAGCCAAATTTTCATCCAAGTGTATTAATAAAAACATGATTAAAAGACAGACACAGTAACTAAAATATAGAAACAACTGAAAGTTCCATTAATGTGTAATGGTTAAGAAAACTGTTTTAGTAAGTGCATATGTAATGGATATGATTTAGCTTTCAAAGAAAATATAATTTTGATATAGGCTCTGATACCTATGCCTTGTATATATTATGAAATATGAAATAAACCTTACACAAAACAACAAAACAGACACAGAAAATAGAACATTGGTTATAATGTTGAAGGAAAAGGACTAAGTGATTTTTCAAGGAGAGTAGAAGTCAGTTTCTGAAGATAGACTATTATATGGAGATGACTGGTTATCAGGACTGTACAAGAAATGCAAATGTGTTCTTCACTGAATTGAGAACCTAAAATGTCTAATGTTATCAATTTACCTTAAATATGTTATAGTTTACTGAAAAATCAACAACTCAAATGGCTGAGAAACAATACTTGAAGTTTCCCCCCTCTTTTCTCTTTTCTGGTTCAAATGATTTTTACCACCAAGGAATAAGAGCCTTTTACAAAAGAGACTTTGCTTATCTTCTTTTTATTTCTTTTATTTTTGTTTTAATTCTATTTTTATTTTTGTTTATTTTTGTACCAGCAGTGAGACTTGAACTCAGGGCTGAGGTGCTATCTCTTATCATTTTCTGCTCAAAGTGCTCTGCCACCTGAGCTACAACTTCATGCTTTCTAGAATTTTAGTCTTTAATAGGAAATAAGAGTCTCATGGACTTCCTGCACAGTTGAGCTTTGAACTGCAATCCTCAGATCTCAGGCTATTGAGTAGCTACATAAGATTTGCTGATTGAATATTGTCTTTTGTTATCCAATGAGTTAACAAGCTCACTTATGGATGAGCCTGCTTCCACAGCCTTTTTAATTGTCTTCTCAAGATACTGTATCTTGCTTCAAACTGAATTTTAATTGTTAATGAAAAATGGTAAAATGGGGCAAAATTTATTTCAGAAAAGTCATGAGAACCCAATTGAGAAAGGAGATGACCTGGAACTTACTGAATATTACACAGTGCCTTTGGGTGTAATCATATATTATTAAAACAGGAAAATCTATGAAATTAAATGAAGCAGATTTTTTAATACAAAAAAAATCTCATTCCAGTCTATTCTGATTAAAATTATCGGAAGTATTTTTTTTTAAATAGGCACCATGTTTTAAAAGAAGCATTGGCAGAATTCTGGGATCGAATAGAGTTGTATGTATTTGCTCAATGCCGATTGAGTTTGACAAGCAGGAAAGTAATGTTTGCAGAGCAGAGAGAGAATATTTGAAGTCCAGAAGAGTTGATTACAGAGATGACCTGGAGAACAAAGGTGACGGATGTGGTACATATGAGATGCAGCCTCCCTTTGCACTGCGAAATCTAGAATATTGCTTTGATTGTTCTGACAAAGTGCAATCATCCTCAAAGGTCTTTAAAAATTCGTATTAGGATTCATAAGGTTTGGGAAGGTGGTAAGCAATCATCAGTATCTTCTGATCATTTCCCTGACAATTCCATCTCTGTACTCATCTGCCAAACTATGATTCCTAGTTCAACTTCTCAAAAATGTTTCAATCATGATCATTTAATAACTAATTCTCTTGTATCCAGGAAATATCCATAATATTATTTATAAAATAATGCCAAAGAAATAGTAACTCTCTAGGCATGATCTAGTTAAATTAAGGTATTTGAGTAATCAAAATAACAAAATGACTGCTGATCACAGTATCAAATATATATATATATATATATATAATTTGGCATAAAAGATTTTAAAGATCTATAATGTGTCAAGAAAAAAATAATGTTAAAATTTCTGGAAGACCCAAGAAAGTTTAGTTACTAGAAAATTAATATTAACCTTGTAAACTGTAACACTTAAGTGGCATGTAATAATGATATTTAAGTTCTTGAAAGTTTATGTCATAAAAGGGGTAATAAAACCATTTGGTTTCTTAAAAGTTAGAGAACAAGAGTTGAAAGTTGTAAAGGTATACTAATGTTACCAAGGAGAAAAAATGTTTTAAAAGTTATGATTATCCAGAAAGAGAGCATATAACTTTATCAAGGACAGAAGTCAGCAGAAATAAAATTTGATTTGCCCAGACTGTTACATGTGTGAATGTATGTATAAATGTATGCATGAATTTTGCAAGTGTGTATGTTTGCACATATACTTGCATAGCTGGGTGTTGTGTTTGAATGAACATAAGTGTGTATTTCTGTGTACATGTTGTCATGCTTACATATGAGTATGTTTTTGTATGTGTACGTATGCATACGTATATATATATATGCATACATATACATGTTGATGTATTGTATATAGTGTGTATGTGTACATTTTTGTGAGTGTGTGCATGTGTGATTTTGGCAGGTATATATTTATATGCGCAAATCTATGTACATATGTATGTATGTAGGCATATGTGCTGACGTGCATACATGTGGTTGTATAATTATGTGTTTGTACATGTGTAATTTTGTGAATGTATTAATGTGTGGGTGTGAAGGCATATACATGTACATTAGACAGAAGTATTACATATACTTACTATTTCCAGAATTTATTTCAGTGCTTCAAAATTCATTCAGGTCATCCATCTCCATATTATTATTTCTTCAATACTGAAAAACACATCTCATAAAAACAATCGATTTATTAGGTTTCTCAATCATTCTATAAATGAATGTTGTCCTTCTTAGCCAGAATTCTGTTCCATCCACCATGCGAAACAAAGGGCAGAAAAATGCCAAACTTTCATCCTGGCAAGAGCTAGGAGGATATAAAAGAGACAGACTACTGAGTGGAGTGTTGTTGCGTGTTTGTTTGTTTGTTTTTAGTACTCTAAGCATTCTAATATCTAAAAAATCTTTCAGGAATGAGCACTTTTCAGACTTTATATCTCCCTAAAATTATCATTTATCTCTCTTACTATTCTTATATCTTGGGATTTTGGTACTCCTTTAAGACATTTTTGTTGTTGTCAGCAGTTTTACAGGTGAAATTGCGGGTCTCGTGCTTGCTAGCTATGCTCTCTACCACTTGTGTCATGCTCCAAGCCCTTACAGTAGCTTTATAATGTATAAATACTCAACTACTATGATTTTATTATTTAAATAATCATATATTCTCAGTTGATTTCAATGTTAGATTTAATTTTGCTTTCCCATACAGTTACATTTGAGTCCTAAAATCAACCATGATTTCAAAAGAATGACATTTTATCATCAAATCTTTTTCTATTCTTTTCTATTGATGCCTTGAATCTGTCTCAATTGAAGTAGCAGTGTGTCTTCAGGACTGAGGTGTCAAAAGATGGAATTATATTTCTTACAAGAAATACAGACTTATCAGTTTTATTTTTATATATCTTTGATATTATTATGGTGTGGTCTCATAATTTTTGATGAGTTTTGCTTACACATTTTAATAAGTCAATACAAAAATTAACTTAAATTTCTTTGTGATAGATGAAGTTCTCCAATTTTGTTTTTTGCAAACTCTTAGAAATCAAACAAGATTTCTAGGATTTCAGTCCCAGGTTCCAATGTTTGGTGGCATCCTACTCACGAAATTATTTATTATTTATTTATTTATTCATTCATTCATTCATTTTTTTCCTGCCATGGGGTTTGGACTCAGGGCCTGAGCAATGTCCCTGGCTTCTTTTTGCTTAACGCTAGCACTCTACTTCTTGGGCCACAGCCTCACTTCTGGGTTTTTCTGTTTCTGTGATGCTGAGGAATTAAACCCAGGGCTTCATGCATGCTAGGCAAGCACTCTACGGCTAAGTCACATTCCCACTATGATGCTTTGTATAATAGAAAAATGAGACTTCTGTCTCTGTTGACTGGAAATGACATTTACCTCAGACATAGTAAGTGAAAAAGTATCATGACTGACTTGCACATACTGCTTTCTGCATGACCATCGCCCCTGTCCTTGAGCACAACACTTCCCCAGACCAGCATTGGTGTGATTGGGGTGACTCCCACAGGATTTAAAAGGCCCACCGAGCAAATTATTTCCCAGGCCCATTCATGGGTGACATAGTAGCAGCCTAAAGCAGTCCACCTTTACCATAGTGACACAGGGCCAATGGGTTTTCTTAGTTTAAATTAAACCAGGGCTATGAATGTGTCTTAGTGATTGAGTGCTTGCCTAGCATGCATGAAGCCCGGGGTTCTATTCCTCAGCACCACATATACAGAAAAAGCCAGAAGTGGCCCCGTGGCTCAAGAGGTAGAGTGCTAGCCTTGAGCTTAAAAATCCCAGGGACACTTCTCAGAGTTCATGCCCCAGCACAGGCAAAAAACAAACAAACAAACAAACAGTAGGTATGAATCTCTATGTTTTTGAGGGTTCGTGCTCCAAAACAACAAAGTGAAGTTACCAAGTAATGTACGTATGGATGATAGAACAGAACCTCTCTCACAAACTAAATGTCTTTACTATGTGCTTTAAAACTCTAGTTAAGTGATATTATTACCTTTTAGAGCTTCTTATGATAAACTTGTGGAGGAGGATAGTTTAAAGAATTATTTTTCTGGAATTTTAATTTAACAATTTTCCTGAGAGAGCAGCAAAAATGTTTAACATTTTATATAATTTATTTCTAAATATACATTATTATTACACTTATCCTTGGCCATCATAAAAACTTAAAAATATTATGTGAATCAAACATTAGTGGATATGTAGGCATTATCCAAAAAGTAATGACGAATATGTTATTTATTTTGTCATTTATATTTTAATCATTTACATTTGTATTTATCATAAAGTATATTGTTTCAAGACATGCTTCACATAAATAATCATAAATACGAGGCTACTATATAGTCAAATATTTATTGAATGTCCACTGTAACAAAGACACTGTTCTTAACTACAATGAACAAGGCTGTACAAATATTTTTGTCCCCATGCAGTTATCTATTTGAGAGTTCTCCTTTTGAATCATTATTTAACTTGTTTCATTTTGTGGAAATGGGTTTATTTCTTTTTTATCTACTTTTCTTCCTAGCTTGATTATATTGATAGCATTTTGTTATTGACAATACTTTTCAGCTTTTACATTCTACTTTGATTTAGGCAAAGGCAATAAAGGAATGATAAGCTGAATCATCCTAAAACATTAAAAATATATATTCTCTACCTAAACACTTGTGACATTAAAATAGATTACATAGACATTTGCTCTTTAAAATCAATGTGACAGATACATACATATTTTTTGTTTTGAACACATTGAAACATGTTTAAAATATCTGTAAATGATATGTGTAAATCACAAGTATTTAACAGTTCCATTTTTAATCAAATTGTCTTACATGGGCCAAGTGCCACTGTTGTTTGTAGTATGTAATCCTCTTATATTAGCATAAATTAATTCTATAATGACCTTTCATTGTGGTATTTCCAGGTATTCATATTGTGTACTTTGATGAACTTAACATTACAATTCTATTATTCTCTTCTTTTACTTCTATGAATCCTCATTTTGCCATATATTTGAATAGTTTTAATATGTTTCATTATCTTATTTTAAGTCATATACATAATGAACTTTCATCATACTAAGCTCTGTCACTGTTTCCTCCTCTTCTCTCTTCTTCTCTCACCAGTTCCCTCACGAACATCTCCCCTCTCCCTGCTTTAAAATGCTATAGTATTACAGTCAATATCCCTTTTAGGTCTAGATTACATATGTGAGAGTAAATATGGGGTGTATATATTTTTTATGAGCCTGAATTAGTGTTTGCATTATGGGCAAGCTTCCCATTGTAATGGAATTCACCACTAGTAAATTCAATTAAATTATATACATAAATTCATGTAAAGTTAGCCTCACTGAATTACTCTGCTTCTTACTGAGACAAGTTGCCAATAGCTCCTATCCATAAAGAAACAGAAAACAAATATTAACTGGTAAATTTCCTGCTCTACTAGTAAAAAAATAGATTGCGAGTAAGTATTTTATAGGTGAATATTTATACACACATTTATATACATATGCACATCAAATCTGTGACTTATGATCAGAAAAAAATATTACCTTCTATAAGCCAGAAGCAGTTTAATTTACTGAATAGAAGTACATTGAGAGGATTTCAAGGAAAGTAAAACTATTCAGAATTGTGCTGAAGAAATTAATCATAAACATGCTTTCAATCTACACTACTGCTGCAGCAAACCTGTAAGGTTGGCAATGTAAAAAAAATAATGTTCAGATTTCATGTAAGGAACAAATAATGATTAAGAATGGGAATAACCACATAAAGAACTTAATCAGAATCGTGACTTAATTAAAATCAAAATCTCATGATGTCCTTTAAAAGACAGCATAAAAATACCAATAGAGAAGAGTTTGCAGTTAATTAAACATCACAGTTATTTCAATGTTTGCATCTATCCTTCAGTCTTTCTACTAAAAATTCAGTATTATGCCTTTTTCTTTTGTCTTTCTTCCCCAAGGTATTACCCCTGATATCACTATAACTGATATTAATACAATGGATATTGTGTGTACATGTATTGGAACTGGGGAAAGGAAGGGGAATATCAAAATGGAGAGACAGAGGATAAAAAACAAACCTATGCAACAGCAATACTTACAAAAGTATATGCTGTAAACCAACTGTACAACTCATGGGGGAAGGGAAATAAGGAGGGGGGAGGCAGGGGAAAAAGAGGGAGGAAGTAATAAGTTGGATAAGAAATGTACACACTGCCTTATCTATGAAACTGTAACCCCTTTGTGCACTACTTTCACAATAAATAATTCAATAAATAAATTAGGAGGAGGTAACAAGTTGGATAAGAAATGTATGCACTGCCTTTTGTAGGAAACTGTAACCCCTCTGTATATCATTTTGACATTAAAGAAATAAATTTAAATAAAAAAGAAATGGATAAATTATTAAAAATAAAAAAATCAGTATTGAACATGGATAAATAGTTGCATTAGCTGATCAGGAATTGTATTTTTTTCTCTGCGCTGGGATGATCAACATATTTCAGACAAAGATGCCTCTAGATATTTTTATACAACTGAAAAATCAGGATTAAAGAAGATTTTCAGTTCCTTTTAAAATACTTATCACTTCACATGATTCCTGTATGTAATTGTTTCCAGCTACCTAGAGACATTATTCCAGGATTAACTTTTATCTTACCTATACCAATAATTTCTCTTTAGTAATGAGTCTTTACTTATGTATATTTTGCCTTAATAAGTGTTCCCCCAGGATGTTCACATATTAAAAATTAAGGACCATAAATACATTACCCAATATGGACAGGGATTTTAAAATGAAATTAATATAAAGATGTTGGAATGGTATGATAGCCTTATTAGTTAGCTAAAGTAGTGTTAATTACCAGGCCCCTTGCAAAAATTTTTAGGGCAAGAAAGCAATGTGACAAATTACAGGATAGCTAAAGATAATATTCTACTACCTACAGAGAGGTTACAGTTTCATGCCTAACGTATGAAACTGTAACCTCTCTGTACATCAGTTTGATAATAAAAATTTGAAGAAAAAAATAAATTTAATTTTTAAAAAAGTTAGAGGAAAGAATTTTAAACTATGGAATACAAAGGATACAGCCCTACAATTTGAAAAGCAATATATAAGTAAATGGACTCTCCCTCAAACACATCATAAGGCATCAATATTTGTCAATATGTGGCATTCTTTTTATATAATTAATTTCATATTTCTCAATTTCAGAACTCTAAGAACATAATATAGATAAGTATATAAATATAAATATATTGGGTCATGGGGTTTGTACTATTCTGTTGTATTAGTAATATCAAACTAGTATAGTAAATAAGTATGCTATAACAATTATTTCAAAAAACAGACAGACTATAAAATTTGTTTATTCTTTCTTTTGCCAGATAATAACCGATTTCCATACCAGCCTTCCCCCCAGATGTTTTGTTACATGATATATATGTATATATACACACACATACATACGTATATATGTATTCATATATTCATAGTATATATAATATATTCATAGTATGTATATATTATATATTCCTGACTGGCCATGATGTCTTGATTCTCCTACCTCAGCCTCCTGAGTGGCAGTATTGCAAGCATTTGCAAGCATTCACCTCTGTGTATCTAGAGGGCTCTTGATAGCATGAACATGCATCACCTCAAAATAACTGTTTTTCATCTCCTTTATCCCTATACATCTAAACCCATACTACTAAAGTTTTGTTCTCAATACTCTTGTTAAAGTCAATGTTAATTTGCAAATTATTAAATCTACCTGTTCACACTTCAGTTCTCATTTTATATGTTCTGTCTCTAAAATTGACTGGGGGATGCGGGTCTCTCTCACACACATGTACATACACAGAATCATTCATTCTTTTCCTATTAAGTTCTCAAAGATTCATAATATGCTCAAATTTACTGTACAGCTTTTTGGAAAAATGCATTACAACTACCAAGTAAGTAATAACTCTCTTAAATGCCTGCAATTAGGCATGTACACAGTTATCTATAGCTACTCCAAAGTGGTCTTTTTGTAGGAGAGAGTAAGGAATGCACTGCCTGTCAGTAATTAGATATTTACATAATACTATATAACAGCTCTAACAAAACCAGCACACACTATCAAGTAAATAAACTGAATTTGGGAATGTGTAATTTTCTATTTACTAAACTTTGACAACTCTTTTAAAGACATGTTATAGACATACTTGTCTTTTTCTTTTGATACTAATCACTAGGAAATGGTGCCAAAAGTTTTAATTACAATTTTGTTTATGTATATTTCTTCTTATTTACAAAATGCTTCCTGGATCTCTTGTATAAATTTACTTTCTATATGTCTCCTACTACAATGTCTTTTATTTCATATATCAGAAATCTACCTTTATACCTATCTGGCAACTAAGGCTTTAGAAATATCTCCTGTTGTCAAATTTAATGGTTTATTTTCAGGCATGAACAATGATCACTTACCATATGAGACTCCCTGGTTCGTTTTTATACCTGGTTCTTTTGGATTAACACTCTCCTGTTTCACTGTCATTTACTTCTGAACATTCTTTACAGGCACCAAATCTCTTACATTAATGTTATAAAGCACTGAGGTCAATGATAAACTTTTCTCTCTCTTCAGAAACTCAAACCATCCCATTAAATCCTTTGAATTAAAACACCATTTTAGTTTATCATATCCAACTTTCAGCTGTGAATAACTGCCTACATGAAATCTCCACGTGGATATCTATTTGCTATATCATATTAGGAATAATTTCTGCCACAATGGGGCCTAATAATAGAGATTACACATATACTGAGAACTGCATGAAGGTTTTATTTGAGTGGTGAAAATAGAAAGCTCTCGGGTTTATTTACTTGCACATTATATTTGTGTTAAGCCAGTGTCTGTGACCTCTTGGAACTCTGGGATTTTATTTCTGACAGATCACTCACAGCCTTCTCTCTACCCGAAGTACTTTCTCTGTGTACATCTCACCATCCAGGCTGCTAATAGCTTCATGTCTAGAATGAGAAAGTGGGACCTGCCAAGCTCTTCTGTGGTCTTGCAAACAAGCCACCTGCATATGAGCAGGAAAGTAGAGAAACATTTTGTGGAAAAATGAGTGCAATTGCCAATTGTTTACCTGAGCTTTATGCATTGGTATTTACTTTCTTTTTCTTTTTTCTATTTTTTTAGAATCTCTTATAATCTTTTTAGTAATCAAACAAAATCTACTTAGAAGCATTGTCTGGGCAATATTTGGTATACTGGCCATATGGGAATTGATAGTATTCTGAAAGTCTGCTTATGAATGCAAGTGTGACTTGTGTGGATGAAATACAGAAATAAAATTACATTTTGGAACTACATCATCATATTCATGAACCTTTCCAAACTTTTATGTGTTTGATATTCTTTAAACATTATTTTTTTTCTAATTCTCAAGCCTATTTTTGTTGTCAATGTGTATGCAAAAGCAACATATGCTTTTAAATACTTGTAAAGTTTTTTTGTGATTATTCAGCTTCTGACTATATTCATACTTAGAAGTCGTGTCATAAATAGATTTCAACTTAGATTTAATAGAAATAATTTTGTTATACAAAATAGTTTATTAGGTAGAACTAACGTTCTATTAGGTTCAAATCTCTAATTACTTAATGATATTTACTTATTAACTACATAAAGAATTGGGGGTTCTCTTAAGCTAATAAAGACATGATGTGTTTACTTAATTTTTCTAAAATAATTATGAATAATTGTAATATTAATCATTGCCTTTTTTAAATGGTTAATACTAAGCAGCATAAAATAGCAATACTTTTATTGCACCAAATACAGAAGTAAAAGTATGATATCCTTCCATGTTTTGGATTATTACAATCCTGAAGTTATTTTGAAGTTACCAAATATGATACCTATGCTATATTACTTGTACTGTAATTAGTCAACCAAGTTCACTAACTGGGTATTTCAGGAAATCATAGATCATGGAATATATAAATAAAAGTAATATATTCTTGAAGTCAAAGGGTACTATTTAAATATTTGTTTGGCTGGTTTAGTAATATTGGGTAATATACCAAAACCACCTGGTTTTACATTGTGAATAGAATATATTAGATAAGGTAATTTTCTTGTCCATTTCTGGTTTTGAGAAATTTGAGCATTGGAATTGGATAGAGGAGAATAGGAAATATGGGAATGACTAAAATGATAAGTAGTTGTTCATTAGTCACTTTTATGACACATTTAGAAAAAATATTCAGTACTTATGTTTATGAATCTCTTCTGAATTTTGTTTGTGATGATAGTTAAATGTGCATTTAAACTGACAATTTGACTGTAAACACAGTAAATTTCACAATGTAAAAGTAATACTTTGATAAACCTCACAATAAACATTATAAATATACAATAAGTTGGTAATAATGACAATATTATGATTTCAAATACAAAAGGAATTTCCCTTGATATGCTCTCATAAGAAAAAAGGCAGTGAATCATAATGTTGATTGAGATAAGGTGGTAAGAGAATAGTTTAGGTTGCTAGAAGAGTAGTTTAACAACAGAATACCAAATATAATATCTTAGGGTGAGGAAAATTTATCAGGAAAGGAGGAATAGCAAGATGATGGTTACCATCAGTCTGCAAATAAATATTCTTATCTAGCCTCCTAAAAGCACTGGGGTTGTCTATCCCTTATTCTGTTTCTCAGTCCCTAAATTAGTCTATTGCAGACCACAGTGTCAGGGAATTTTAGACTGACAAACAATATGATCCATGCATACTGCTTATCTAATTGCAGAAATCACATTCTATTATCTGTAGGTCTATCTATATCTGTCTGTCTATCTGTCTGTCTGTCTGTCTATCTTCTCTGCCTATCTATCAATCATCTATCTATCTGTCTATAGTTTTCCTCTTTGCTCTTAACTAAAAATCAAGGATTGAAAAACTGTTTCTACATGGACTCTATGGTCTCCCTTATTGGGAATAATTAGTACAGGTTTAGGCAAGTCATAGCAGAGCATCACAAGGCCCAATAGCTATACCCTTATGAACACATAAGATGATGCTAAGTGAAATGAACTCCATGTTATGGAAACGATTTTTATAACACAGTTGTAACTACTTTCAACGTCCCATGTGTATCTGTAGCTTCTATTATTGATGATGTTCTTGTATCACTTTCCTGTGGTTGTACCTACACTATCTCTGTAATCTTATCTGAGTATATTGGAAACCGTGTTTACTGGTATTGGAAGTAGGAAATTGAAAGGGAATACCAAATTTGAGAGACACAGGGTAAAAAAAGACAAACAACTACAAAAGCAATACTTGCAAAACTGTTTGGTGTAAGTGAACTGAACACCTCCGGGGGGGGGGGTAGGGAAAGGGGGAGGGAAAAGGGGGGTATGAGGGACAAGGTAACAAACAGTACAAGAAATGTATCCAATGCCTAACGTATGAAACTGTAACCTCTTTGTACATCAGTTTGATAATAAAAATTTGGAAAAAAAAAAAAAGAAAAACTGTTTCTAGACGGGAAATTATACCCCAAGCAAGACTCATGGAAATCTAATGCCATGCAATCCTTCAAGAAAATGCAATTAAGCCTATAAACAATGATAAGATAGACAAAGTTGTATTTTCTAATAAGACCTTGGTATGTTTACACAAATAACCTAGACTTACCTGAACTGAAATGTATGGCAGGACAAAGTACTAGGTATAACTATTCCAAATCTAATTTCATGGCAAAAACCTCCCAAATAAGTAATGTAATGGAAAGTCTGTTTTAGGATTATTTTTAAATAAATGATTGAAAGACAGCATATGAGTAAATAATGAACATCACTTTGATCACTCACTCGATCCAGTGAGACATTAATTCATTGTTGATATTTACCACTATATAATTCTTTGTGCATTTCCTTTAAAGTTTTGTCAGTTTTAGGCCCCTAAGTATAGAACTCTGACCTTCAATTCTGCATAAGGCTTGATGAACTGTGTTAATGAATGTGGTTATTTTCTCCCATAATCCTATCTGAATAGAAATAAACAGTACGAATATAGAACCAATAATCATTTTGAGTTAGTACAATCAATCTACTTGAATTACATGTACATTCTAGCTTGACCCAGCTCTATGAAGGAGTAAATATGTACCTTTTCATTTCAAAGATAAATTTATAATGTTTTTTCATATTTTCTCATATTATGTACCTCTTTTCAAACATGGACATTTAAGTATTTAAGATAACTTATCTAAAGCCTCTCAGAAGCTTCACTAGGATTAAAGACATTTTTCTCAAAGAATCTTTAGGCCATGTTTTTTATATCACAGTATGTTATCAGCTTACAAACAGATTATAAAAAATTATCATGTCATAGTTTTCACCACTGGTGAGAAAACATTATTACGCTTATTTGTGTAACACTTTTAATTCATACTCAGTTACTGTTCAAATTTCAAGAGCAGGTAATAAAATACTGTTGGTTACAGCTAGTGCCTCCTTCACAAAAGCGCTATGGATACATACTAGGCTCATTTATTCTGTTTTAAATCAGAACATGTCCTCTAGTAATTGACATCCAGGTATTTTTAGCATATTATTGGCACGAAAAAGATAAAGGTCTCATTCTAGGTCTGTATCTCACATTGTCTCATTTCATCATCATAAGATATTCCTTAGTACTATGTTTATAAAGAAATTTAAGATATGATTTTTATGCTTAAGATATATTTTCTTTGTAATGACATTAAAATTTAAAATAATAACACACCTTGTTTACACTGGGCTATTTTAAATTACTGCTTCTACTTTAATGTGAAAAACAAATTCCATATGAGATTTGCCTCCTTTACATAAAAGACACATTCATTCTGAAGATAATATATCAAAATTTATATTTTTATTTCCTAGGAGAAATGTAAAGAAAAGTCAAAAAAACTATGATCTTATTTGAACAATAAACACATATTGCTCCAGCTGGGATCATCTACAAGGAGATAAAGTGGGTCAGCACATTGTCTCATCAGCATTTCTTTTCTCTAGCAAAACCAGAAGCTTGGCTGCAAAGAAAATGGACTAAATGGGGCCTTTGGTAACAAATCCTTTACTAAAAAATGAGTTTAATTTCATGACCTAGTTAAGTTGTATTTCAAATTTAATATAACCGTCTTCAAGAAACCCCTTTTGTAGGACTATTTAATTATTTAATTAATTTACACACACGCATATATATATTATCAGGGCATACTCTTCTAGACTGAACAGATAATGCAATTTAAAACACTTTACACCTAAATTTGAATCTTGATTGAATCATGTTGTGTTATAAATATTTACTCCATATTTCACTGGTTGAATAATTGCTTCCTAACAAAACAGTCTTAAATGCTAAGGTTTTCAAAGTTGATTAGAGCCACAGAGTAATGGTATATGTTCATAATCCAAGCACTCAAGAGGCAGAAACAGTAAGGTTATGATCTGGAGACTGGTCTGGGTTACATAGCAATATATTGTTTCAAAAAAAAATGAAGGTGAACAAGAAGAAAGGTAGGAACAAGGAAGGCAGGAAGGCAGGAAGAAGGCAGGCAGGCAGGCAGGCAGGCAAGAAGGGAGGGAGGGAGGAAGGGAGGGAGGGATGGGAGGCAGGGATGGGAGGAAGGAGAAATTGTTTAAGTCATCTGAGTGCAGTCTATGGTGGATTAATGTCCTTATTGTATGAATAGCTTCACTATCTTTTGAATGAGTTTGTAACAAAAGCATGTTTGTCCCTTCTACTTTCTGTTTTTCTCTTATATCACTTTCTCTTCTTCTTTCATGTTTCATTGTCTTTTGATCATCCAGCAAGGCACAATAAGCCTCAAGGCCCTCCTTTGCAACAAGAGCATTCTGGTATTGGACTTTCCAGAGTCCAGAATTATAATGAATAAATGTGTCTTTCCTGCAAATACTTTAATCTATCTTATTTTTATAGTAACATAAGATGAAATAAGAAAAACATGGTCAGGGAAGATCCTATGCTCATTTACAATAAATACCATTTTTTTTGGACTGGGAGGTATATGTCACACCATTACACATTATCTTACTAGGGTTACATCTATAATATTGTAAAGATTGCAGTATTGTTCCATTTCATTTGATAAAATAAACAACCAAAACAAACAAAAATCTTGGACTGAGTTGTGTGGATAGTTCATCATGTCATGGCTGCTAAAGAGGTAAGATGATAAGATACAAATTCTAGCATTCTAATTCTTGGTTTCTATTTAAGAAGGTACATATAAGCAAGAATTACAACATAACTAACTGGTTTTAATAACAGTAACAGTAACAAAATCTACTATGGACTGGTTACATGAATAATAAATAGGTAAAGATTAAACTTCTGTCATTTTTGTCTCAGATCATTTACTTTGTGATTGTCATGATACTACTTACCATATTTTTTTCCTGTAGAATTCTTCTAGTTTATCATTTTCACTAGTGAAAGTTATTTGGTAATAATTGATTTACTAGCTTATGATTAGTAAGACATCTAGCAATTATGAAAGACTATTTGGGAAATAGTTGTTAAAATTATTTTTCTACCTTTCAATATAACTTTGTTACAATTTGAAAATATTTTCTAACATATTCATAATGAATAAGAATGTAAGGTATTCATACCAATGAAAAATTACAAACAGAAATGTGAAACTCAAAGCTTTGGTGAGTGGACTACACTATCAGTTTGGTCTTTAAGTATAGCCCCTATGTTTATAGGCTACTTTAAGCTTGGTGACTCATGAAATTAATATATTTGCATTTTAGAAAGGTAAGGCTGAGGATGATGTTAGTTGTTCATAGTTCTATGAGGATATTCATTACTGCTTCTTTAGAAAATTTTTTTTTTACTGAAACAATAACCTGCTTAAATTTAGAAATGAACACATTTGTGTTTAATGGAATACTTCCAGGCTTTTAAAAAAGTTATGATTGGCTGGGGATATAGCCTAGTGGCAAGAGTGCCTGCCTCGGATACACGAGGCCCTAGGTTCGATTCCCCAGCACCACATATACAGAAAACGGCCAGAAGCGGCGCTGTGGCTCAAGTGGCAGAGTGCTAGCCTTGAGCGGGAAGAAGCCAGGGACAGTGCTCAGGCCCTGAGTCCAAGGCCCAGGACTGGCCAAAAAAAAAAAAAAAAAAAGTTATGATTTTACTTGCATTGTGATTTTTATTTTGAAAATACACGCTGATTGATATTATTAAAATTCATCATACTAGAGCTCTTTTCAAAATATGTTTTCTAGGCTAGAATTGCATTTATTTGGGGGGCTGGTTAACAAATTTATGTCATTGCTTTTTTGGCTAATTTATATTGTTATATAGCATGGTTAATTGCTGACTTTTTTAGGAAATTAGATTGATTACTCTTTTTAAGATTCTTTGAAAAAATGAAAATGATTGTTTTTATTTTTGTGCTTTATGAATGATGCAGTTATTTTCTAAAAGCACCTGATTTGTGCTTTCTCTATGGCATTAATCTATAAGAAAATGAAGACTGAGGTAATTGTTTTCACAAAAATGACTATGATTTCCTACACCCAAAATGCTACTAAATTTCAATATTTGTATTTTCCTTATGTTTTATCATTACATCAGTTATGTATTTATCTTAAATCTTACGTAAAAATCTACTCATGGACCATATTTTAAAGTATAAATACTTTTTATATCCTTCACATCAAATGGTTTAGTATTCTTACCTGCCATGCTTTATTTATCTTTTATTGTAAGTAAATATACTTTAATGATCTTCATAAGCTATGGATGATATAATTGTTCACTTAACATGCAGTGTAAATTTTCTCTTTTGAAAATTATGTTGCACAATGTTAACAAGGTTAAGAATAATGTTTGGTATTATAATACTACAACCATGAATTTATCCTAAGGCCTTCAGTTTTCCATCAGTCCTGTCTTGACATCATAGTGACAGATAACAACTGACTCTGGAATATAAATTCTTTGAAGTTTTCTAACACATTATTAATTGACAGAAATAAATGAAACAAGTGATTGCCTGTCTTCAATAGGGATGAATATTAAAATCATTGACTCTGGTTTTTTCCTCAGGTCATTTAAAGAACCATAGATAGTATTATATTTCTGTAACATTGCCTGGGGCTCCTACTCAAAATTCTGTAAAATAAGCTGGTATGCTGTGTTTTCTCTTTAATTAGGTCAAAATTTTGAATTTAAAACTCTTAACTTAAAAACTTTGCAATAAAGACACTTTGTAGGCCAAGAGAAATACCATCTTCTGTGCATTTTACATATCTTGGTGTCATCCCTTCTCTCCAGATTTCTTCTTGTCCCTCTGTGCCAAAGGATGTTTCTTTCTAATTTTCAAAACAGCTCAGGCTCTGCTGCTTGAAAGAATATTTAGGGATCCAATGATATGAGAACAAGAGATAATGGAAGATGAAATTTGAAAACACATTGATCCAGCAAACACAGTTTGTTCAAATGAAAAATTAAATCATATATACACGTTCTAGAAATACATTAAAAGCTGAATGGCTAGTCTTAGGGAGGAACATCAGAATGTGATTTTCTTATATTTGAAAGCTTCTGAATTGTTGAGTGAGGGATTAAGCAACTTGGACAACATTGGTGTGTGAATTTTACTATGGTAAATTGACATCATATATCAATCGTTTGTATCATCTCGGGGCCTTAGACATCAATTCCATATTTAGATAGATCCTACATGTAACTTGGCTTTCAGCAATGAAGTGTAAATGTTACCAGTTGCAATGGATGCTTTGCCTTGTTTTCCCCTGGAAATTCGATTGCCATTTTGTTTTCATATTTTACTTGCCTATTGTTACATATAATAATTCCCTGCCAGTCCCTCATTTTCAATTTCATGATGTCATTGAAATCATACTGTGATTCAGGTTGACTTCTTGTTTTGCTTAAATCTTGGAAGAAAGCCTACAAGGAATAATGCCACTGCTTTCCCCCTGGGTCATATGACACGAATGAACTTCCGTTTTCTGCCATACTATTCTGAGGTAAACCAATGCTTCTTAACTACTGATTTTCCTAATGTATTATCTTTGATTGTGCTTTCAATTTTATCACTGTGAGGTAAGCCACACTATTTAACTTAAGGTTTATGGCAATACTTACCTTATGTTTGTTGACCTTTTTGTAGCATTTAATTGTCAAAGCAGTGTCATTTGTTAGAGTGTATTTGAAATTAAAGCTTAAGTAGATAATATGATATTCCAGAGATCATGACATTGTATTAGAGATACTAGGATTTGAATCTGAATATGCATAATTACACCAATGATGCACTTGGAAAAATGACATAGATATCTGATATTCAAATCGATTTTGGTTAAGGAAGTAGCTATTGAGACAATGAGCAAATAGTGGGCATTAACGAAAAAGATAAACTGAAATATCTTCTCAGCCTTTTGGCTAAGATCAAGTGTAGAAGTTAGACACTGGTGGCTCATGTCTATAATCCTACCTACTGAAGGGTGCTGAAATTTAAGGATTGAAGTTCAAATCCAGCCCAGTAAGAAAGTCCTCCAGAATGTTATCTCCAATTAACAAGCAAAAAGCCAAAAGTGAAATGTGCTTCAAGTGGTAGAACACTAACCTTGAGAAAAATAGCTCAAAGAATACCCTTGAAATCAATCTCTAGGATTCCCACACATACACCCCTCCCCCCAGACAAACAACTTATTTTTGTACAGTTAAATAGCTCATAATATGTAGTGGAAGATAGAAAGCAAATTTGTTTTTACAATAAATTTTATTGTCAATAAAATATTGTAAGCACATAATAATTAAGCAAAAATTGTCTACGTGTGCCTAGATTTTATAAACATATGGATAGAAAACTCTTGACCCAGAAAATTAGGTTCACATAATCATATTTCTTCAAATTTTCAAATAACCTCAGAGAGTAAATTTTTTGTAAGTTTTCTTCAAGAATCCAAGTTAGCAAAAATGAAATATCATGACAGTTACCAATATGGTCACATCTAAATTTAGTTTTCTCAAACCTCATGCTTAGTGCTTCAGTATATATAGTCTTCCAGAGGCCTTTGATACAGTGATAAATAGATTTTGAGGTTTGCATGATTCAAAACACTTCATATACTCAGTTCATTTTTTCCTCAGTTATTTTCATTATACTTTCAGGAGAATAGCGTGATCTACTTGTTCTCTCCCCTGGTAACTTGTATTCTTCAATGCATGATGAAATTCAACCCTGAAAAGTCAGAGCCTATGCAATCAAATGGATGTAAAAAAGACTTAAACTGTTCATTACAATCTTAGATCACTTTATGTTTTTATTAGCTCTCTTCTGGGAGATCACAATTGTGAATAGCTCTGAGAATGGGAGAAAAAAAATAAAGATGAAACGAAGTAGGTTTGCTTATCTTGACAGCTTAATCAGTTACAGGTAACTGGAATCTTAAAATTTAAAGATCCTCTGCATGATTTTAAAGGCAAAATATGATTAAGTCACTGTGGTAATTTATGTGTTTCAATAATCCTGAGGCCATCAACATCAAATAGTAAGTTGTCATACAACCGTGATCTTGTTTTCATAAATAATAAAATAAGGATAAAGCTAAGAAAATCATTTCTCATGCCCTCCCCTCAATTCACTTTGGTGATGGCATTCATTCTTTCCTACTCTTTAGAATATTCCAATAACAAATTCATGTTTGGAAGGATATATTTTACGGACAAAGAGATAGTATGTGCCATATAAACTCTACACTGGAAAATACGTCTGGAAAATTAATTTATATCTCACTGCACTAATAATCATAGTGCTTTGAGTCTGCAAGTAGACATATTTTGTTGTTGTTGTTGATTGGGTTTGAACTTAAATCCTGGTCACTGTCCTGAGCTCTTTCACTCAAGGCTAACATTCTTCTCAAAGTAGGGATATGAGTCACATAGGCTTTCCTGTCTGGATAGGCCTTGAACCCTAATCTTCAGGTGTCAGTGTTTTGAGTCCATGGATTACAGATGTAAGACACTAGCACCTGGCCACTCACATTTCTTTCTTTTCTCTCTCTCTCTTTTTTTTTTTTTTTTTTGCCAGTCCTGGAGCTTGAACTCAGTGTCTGATCACTGTCCTGGCTTCATTTTGCTCAAGGCTAGCAAACTACGACTTGTGCTACAGAGCTACTTCTGGCCTTTTCTGTATATGTGGTGATGAGGAATCAAACCCAGGGTTTCATGTATGCCAGGCAAGATCTCTACCACTAGGCCAATATTCCCAGCCCACATGTCTCTCTCTTCTTTTCTTTCCTTTCCTTTTCTTTCCTTTTCTTTTCTTTTCTCTCTTTCTCTTCTCTTCTCTCCTCTTTCTTTCTTTCTTTCTTTTTCCTTTTTGGTTGTGCATAGTCTACTAGTTCTAAGCTGAAACTAAATTTGGCTATTTTCATATGTTTATCTATAGAGAGATACATTTAGAAGAAAAGCAGGCAATATTAAATTTAATGATATAATGATATCCAGCATACGATGTTACACTTTTTCAAGTTAATATTGCCTTATAAGTTACAGCAAAAATGGACTTTTAAAGTAAATCTTTGCTCATAAAATAATTTGATAAAACAAATTCCACAGTATATTACAAGTTTGTAAGTGAATCCTAGAAAATAAAATATTTAAATTTCTTTAATATGCTACAAAAGATGTTAGCTAAGTTGATTACTAATTATAATGCCCATAAAAGAAAAGAAGCAATAATCTCTCAGTTTCATACAGAACTTTAAGGTCTGAATCTTGTATCTAATACAATTCAGTTTCTTTTTAATTACATTATTTGTGCATAGATTTTGCACATCTATATTGACATCAAAATCCCTTAAAAACTAACAATAAAGTTTTGTTCTCTTTCTTCTCTTTTTCCTTGAGTCAGAAAACTGTCTCACTATAGTAATCCTTCTGTATTTGTAGGAAATTTGCTCATTAATCAAAACTCATGGTTTGCTTTTAAAGTATGTGCACCTCTATATGTTGAGTCTTCTTTAGTTTGTTTATAAATCATTTGCAAGTCAAATAGCGGGTAAATAGTTGTGATCATATATTGTTTAAGGAATAATGGCAAGAAACATTTCCTTGTATAGTCAATACAGGTTCAGTAATGTGTAAAACACTTTTATTTATGATTGCAAGGGTTTATTGTTTGTTTTTATTACATTTTGTGCTCCTTTGCTTCATATTTAAATCTTTCTCCTGCTATTTATTTTTATTGGATGGAAAAATATAATTTGTTTCTCCCATACAAGTAACATAGTGATAGGTTTGTCAGCATTAAAACTACATATGCCAAAGGGAAGCGAAGGGGAACATCAAAATGTAGAGACAAAGGGCAAATGAAAGGAGAACCAATGAAGCAGCAATACATACAGACAATATGCTGTAAACCAAATGTGCAACTCTGTGTTGGAAGGGGGGATTGGGGAGGGAGGAAAATGAGGGAGGGGTAATAAGTTTGATAAAAAATAAAAATACTCACTGCCTGACTTATGTAAATGCAACTTCTCTGTATAACACTTTGACAATGAATAAATTATATAATTAAAAATCAGCAGATTACACTCTCAAACAAACAAACAAACACCACACATGCCAAGAGAGATAGTGGCCACAAGATTCAGTACTATTCTCATTAAAAAATGGTGTTTTTTTCATATTAAAGGTTTCAAATTTGGGGGGATACACTTTTTAAAGCAACTCTGTCTTTTATTGCCAAAGTGATGTGCATATGAGTTACAGTTTCATACGTAAGGCAGTGGGTACATTTCTTGTACAATTTGTTGCATCTTTTAAGAATATCATGTTGTATTAAATCTCATTCTTGGGCTTGGATGTAGCTCAGTGGCAAAGTGCTTGCCTAGGAAGTGCAACATCCTGGGTTCATTCCCCAGTACCAAAAAAGAAAAGACAAAAAAAAAAATACAAAAGAAATACCAAAATCGAGAGACACAGGATAAAAAGACAAACGACTACACAAGCAATACTTTCAAAACTGTTTGCTGTAAACCAACTGAACAACTCATGAAGGGAGAGAGAAAGGGGGAAGGGGAGGGGGAATGAGGGAGAAGGTAACAAATAGTACAAGAAATGTATCCAATGCCTAACATATGAAACTGTAACCTCTCCATACATCACTTTGACAATAAATAAAAAATAGAGTTAAATTTCATTCTTTACTCCTATTTCTCTGTATTATCTTGCATATCAAATTATGTTTTCCCTTGAAATCTTGATAATGGCTTTTAAAATTTATTTTTATTTTTAAGCCGTGAGTTGTTGCATAAAGGGATTACAACTTAACATGTCTGCTTATGTAACTATTACTTCCTGATCAATCATTCCTTTCATCATTTTCCTCCATCCACTCTGTTTCTTTCCCCAAACTCATTCTCTAATTCTCAATTTCTTTATCAAACATCTTTACAGTGTGTTCTCACTGCATCTTTTCCTCATTCCCTTTTTCATTCATCCATCCTCTTCTCTCTACACTCCATTCGAACATTGTTTCAGCTTTCTGACATGCACTTTCCTAAATTGCCAGTTAATTGTTCTGGTTTACTCTAGAGTTAATTGTCTGGTTTACTCCAGAGGCCCAGATCTGTTATCCTAGCTACTGACATCTAAAGATGATAGTTCAAACCTAGTCTGATTAGGAAAGTCTGTGGGCTTCTTACATCCATTTAACCACCAGACAATAGAGATGTGCCAGTCCTAAGGGAAAAGCATAATGCTTAGGGATAGCATCCAGGTTTTAGTATCCAGCCCCAGGACCAATACCATCATTTATCAGTTCTATTCTCTATCTGTCTATCTATCTTTCCAATCTACTTATGTCATTTATCTACTAAATTTACAAGCTATTATCACAAACATTTAAGGACCAAAAATTAATTTTGTTACCTTTATCATATTGATTCTGTTATCTATTGGAATGATTCTAAAAATGCAGAAACTGTATTATACTGTGACTTTTCTGCACCTTAGCATTTATAAAATAAAATCCATTGGAAAGTGCATTCCTCTGCAATGTACCATAAAAGCAATCATACTGCACAGAGATATTGCAGTTTACTGATTGAGACTTCACCTGCTTATTCATGGTTGAGGTGGCAGCAATTCCATAGCTTTGGAAACTTTTCTTACAAGAGAAATCTTATAGAAATTATTTTGCACATGCATTTTAATGTGTCTGGAATTAACAGGTGGTTTGTGTATAGAGAGGATGTGGTGGAAGTCTTGACTTCAACTTAAGGCCAAGTGATAAATGTATCTGAAGTTCACAGTGTCTGCTGTATAATTACTTCCCTTTCTCCTAGGAGGTAGGATGTAAAATTATGGCTCATATATCTGCTGAATCAGCCTTTCTTATACAATCTTAGTATTATTGCTACTAATCCTTTTCTCTTTCCTTGGCAGTTCAGGGTCCCAGGAGGCTTCTCAATCAAGAGTCTCAATAAAAGAGTGAACAGCTCCATATGGCTGTGGAAGTTGAATGTAGAATGGAGATTGGTAAGAACATTCAGGACAAAGAAGACTAATATATTATATACTTTCAAAGGCTATAATTTCAAACAATAATTAGAGGAAACCATGAAAAAGCCCTTTCCAGTGTTATAAGGATTTTTATTTATCCTTAAAAAAGAGAATATATTTAATCTAGGTTTTGAATCCATGCATTATAAGTTTATTTGATTTAAGTCCAAAATTTACCATCAATGAAAAGCAATTGATGCACATGTTTTTACATTAGAAACAAATTATGACCTGACAAAATTTTGGGAAAATTTTATGTTAATGTTTAGCCAGTGAAGAATTATATCTGGGAAATGAGACAGATGGATTCATGTTACCAAATTTGTGTGGTATACAAAAATGGAAAACATTCATTTATACTTTCAATTTTCACCTGTAAAACTATAATATAGCAAATAATAAATATTTTAAAATTTGAATTTATTAGAGTAGATCGTACTTTCTACCATTTTTACTCTTTCTATTTTTGTTTAATGCTTCTGCAAACTCTGTGAGACTCATATAAGATTTCCTCCCATTAGAAGGAAACTGAATGCCTGGGGTTTTCAAAGTATATTTTATCTTTTTATAACTAATAAGTAATGGGTGGGATCCATGACATGATATTATATTCTATTTTTTCAAACTTTTTTATTGTTTTAATCAAGTCAGTCATACATTTTGGAACAATGTTCAAGGGTCACAAAAACATGCCTTTTACTTATGGGTTTCAAAGAATTATGTGTATATATTTTCATTTTCTGAATTTCAATTTTCTGAATTGTACTTGAAACTGACACACATTTCAAACCAGAGGCAGAACAAATACTGCCTAACTTTCCAGAGTTAGAATGGTAAGCATAAGATTAAACCCATCCTGCCTGATCTGTTTCATTGTGCTCTTCTATCAAAGAAAAAGGGTTTTTCATCTCTGTGTACACAGAAAGGTAATTCAGAGCTTCATAGTATACAGTTGGGAGCTGAGGATAATTTCCCCCCCAAAAATTATTTTGCCATTGGCAGGGGTGTATCTAGTAAGCTCTAGTCAAATACACACATCTATTATTACCATCTGTTACCTTTTCTTTCAGTATATGTATTTATTAAAAATTTTAGATCACTATACACCAAGTAAGGAGGCTTTCTTGTAAATGTTTTTTTTTTCTTTTATTGTGCTTCCCCAACTGCATATTAAAATGATTGTGTTCCACAGAGGTATGTCTGTGCTCCAGCTGCATGAGGTAACAGCAGTGGCAAATTTTAAGGTTTAATTAAAGGATACTTATCATAGCTGTATGGCATGGGAATGTGGGATGACAAAACCCTTGTGTTGTGAAATTAATTATATCACCAGAGTGTACCCAGTGCATGTGGAAAACTTGAACCCAAAGAAACAACTCATTAATCTTCTCAAGCTATCCTAAGGAAGGGGAGTAATTATTAATTTTTTTTGCATTCCCTACAAGTCTTCAAGAGAAAACCTCTAGCGGATTTGATTTTTCCCTCTTTGTTACAATTGTCTATGCTGTGGAAATAAATTAAACCTAAACTATTAAATTTAAGAAAATGTAAACAATTTTGGTGATTTCCATTTTGCAAATGCCTATAGCAAGGCCATGTTTACCAGCTTTATATGCATATTTTTAAGTTAAAATTTGTTGGGTATTTACAATGATCTTTGCACACACAGAGAATTTTTCTAGTGTTGTTTTAACCACATTTAAAAAATTTATGCTACTCTGCTTATTGTATAAATGAAGTATTTAAGTTCCAAAGTCAATAATTGTGAAGTAATACTGTTATTCCAGGACATTTTAGCAAAAATTCAGTTTTCATATCAATAAATGAAGTTAACAAGCATAATTACTCTCAGAAACACACACACACACACACACACATACACACACATACATACAATCAGTAAAATCTATGAGAAGATGAAAATGAAGTTAAGTAAGATACTAGCAAGACACTTATTCTTCTGTTTAAAGTGATTGGCAGGAAATATTTTCTAGTTCTTAGTGATCCATGAAAATATCTCACTTTGTTTCTAAGCCCAGTGATTTTTTTCTCTCATCAAACAGTCCTTTGTCAAAGATCATTTCAGTCCACTTGGTTTTATCACTGAGATTTCTACTTCTTTCCATTGCACTATATGCATATATGTGACAATAGCACATCATTTTGACTAAAACTTTGTAGTATGATCTGAAATGAGGAAATATAAATTCTTCAGCAATTTTCTTTTAAAAGAATGTTTGTTTAAAAATGAGTGCTTAT
Source organism: Perognathus longimembris pacificus (assembly GCF_023159225.1). Lineage (NCBI taxonomy): Eukaryota > Metazoa > Chordata > Mammalia > Rodentia > Heteromyidae > Perognathus > Perognathus longimembris. Next base: position 40,310,514 of record NC_063176.1, read on the forward strand.
TTGGGTACCTTTTAGGGAAAATTAGAATGGATTATTGTGTATTGGTAAAGCAAATCATATGGCTTTTGTTAGGGATTGCACTGAATATATAGATCTTTTTGGTTAGAAATGGCATACTAAAATAATGAATTCTTCAATCCATCTTCTTATTTACTTATATCTCATTTAACTTCTTTTTGGTATTTTGAGTAATTTACATTGTACCACAGTTGGGTAATTTATTCTTTGTGGTTATAAGTGAAATCTTTCCATCAATTTTAGTTTTTTTCCAAATGTTGATTTTCAGTATAGATGAATATAACTAAATTTGAAACTACTGACCCACAAAGATTGTGTCTCAAGGAAAAAAGAGACATATATTTAAAACTCTCATCACATACATACATTTGTGTTCCCTATATCTATTAATACTTACTATTTTAACACTAAAATAAAGAAAAATTAAAATTATCTGTTTATTTTTGAAGTCTATCTTGCTAGCATACCTCTGTTAAATAAAAGATTACAAAACAGAAAATAAGTGAAAAAGATGTTATTGATCCACTTTTTACAAGGCTATTCATTGCCTTTTTAAAAGGAAAAATACTAATTCTCATAACCACTATGTACGTAATAGTGCAGTATATAGTTTGTATTGAAATATTAAAAATTCAGATATAATGGGCCATTGAGTAAAAATGGTGTATTACAGAAGCCTTCTATATGAAAAAAGTTTCTTTGATACTGTACTAAATATTTGCAGTTAATAGTTTCTTACAGCTTACATGGCATCTAGTGCCTGGAACTATATCAATGAACATTTCATACTTTATTAGTATCTATAAATGTATCTTGTTCTAATGATAGGTTTCATATCCAACATGATCTTGTAATATGTATTGCTCTTGTGTAAAGTATTTGTCCTGCTAATTGCACAAATGTTTCAAATGATGACACAATTTATGTTGTAAATTTATGTTGTAAAATATCACTTTATTTAATGTTGTCATCATCAGGAAAAAAAAGCTTTATATGTTGCATAATACAAACCATGAATTTTACTCTTGGTAGCAAAATTTGTATCAGACATTTTTTTAATATCTGCTCTAAATTACTGCCATCGTTTGTTAATACTTTTTATGAGAAAAAAAATCAATTCCATTAAGAAAATAGCTATTGCAGCTCAAAAGTCAAACAATTGCCTAAGTAATTTCCTTTGACACAGTTACTGTACTTCAGGATGCAGCAGAAATATCTTATGCATATGTCTTAATTAATCACCTAAACCACTGACATAACCTAATGGGTCCAGATTGCATCAAATTAGTACTTTGATGTAATTCATCAAGTATATTCTTAAATGAGACTGGCAGTTGATGTCTGTGAATATGTGGTGATAAAGAACATGACCATAGGATGCTCCAATCCTATTCTAGGATGCATGCCAGATGGCAGTAAACTTATACACATCATTGTTTTTGCCCATCAGAGATAATTATGGCCCAGTGCAAAAGGAAATAAAGGCACATATGGTTTAAATATAGGTCAGAAATGTCTAATCTCAAATATCTCCAAATCTCAGGGATTCATTTGATACAACTCGAAAACATTTGACCTTGTCAGTTGATCAATGATATCTTGCTAAAGAATTTGGTCTCCGTGAGGATAAATGAAACATATGACCAGGATACATTAACTGACGTGCTACTAGCTTAATTTAGTAATGATTCAAATAACAATTCCATAAATCTGGGGGCAATAGTTGAAGAACTGTTAAGAATTTTGAAAAGGAAGAGTAATCATCCTATACAGAAGTCTGACGTGTTATTAAAGGAGTAATAAAAAAACACTCTGGGGCTGGGGATATAGCCTAGTGGCAAGAGTGCCTGCCTTGGATACACGAGGCCCTAGGTTCGATTCCCCAGCACCACATATACAGAAAACGGCCAGAAGCAGCGCTGTGGCTCAAGTGGCAGAGTGCTAGACTTGAGCAGGAAGAAGCCAGGGACAGTGCTCAGGCCCTGAGTCCAAGGCCCAGGACTGGCCAAAAAAAAAAAAAAAAAAAAAAACACTCTGAAGTATGATTAGTTATTTGTAATTAGAAGACAGATCCAAGATCCAGAAATACCTAAGTACTTTTGTGTAATTATTGCAAACACATAATATTATCATTTACCTATTTATAAGATTATGGTAAAATCTTTGTATACAATTGTCTTCCTTCTTCTATCTTTATAACAGACAATAATTTGAATCTGATAAACAATTATGTAATACTGTTCACTGTATATTACTGAAAATTAAGAACTTACCAAATGCAGTAAGATATTTTAATGTTTTCAGAATGTTATGTTTGCATCGACTGAAAGACTTGAGGATTTGTTTTATCTCTTCCAGTCTAATTAGATACAAATTCTTATTTTAGTATGTCATAGATGTATGCCAAGTCACCAAGTGATCCACATCACCTTCCTATGTTTTATATATTTTTATATTAGAGCCTTATTTTCCTCTTAATTATCCTGTATGGGAATATGGAAAAAGTTAATGAGTAAGTAATTTCATAAGTATTATAACCCTTTCATGTATACAAAATAATATTCAACCTGATTAGAATCTAAGAGAACATCAATAAATATAAAAATGAATATAAATCTCTTTTCTCTAAAAACCTCTCTTTGTTTTTGTGTTTGTTCTGGAACTTGAACTCAGAGCCTATGATTTGTCTCCTACCAGTTTTACTCAAGGCTAGAACTCTACCATGTGAGCCACTTCCACTTCCAGATTTTTAATTTTTTTTTCTGGTTAATTGGACATAAGAGTGTCATGGGCTTTCCTACCTGGGCTGGCTTATAATGGTGATCCTTAGATCTCAACTTCCTGAGTAGCTGGTATTACAGGCTTGAGCCACCAGTGCCAGCTTAACCAATTTTTTTTTTTTTAGCCATGGTATTGATTACTAAGCAAACAAAATGAAAAAAAAAACAACAACTTATGTTAGAAATATTCATTTTGCCACTTTTGTGGAGTCATATGTTTTGACATTTAGTATATGAGAAATGTTAACATAGATTGAACCATTCATTAATATAATACATAACTCTTCAACATATATGTGTTGATATGCAATGGCTTTGTCTATGTATACCTAACTGTATTATTACCTTAGTACATATAAAGTCATGTTTGATTATTCACACACAAATTTTGGCTTAACAAAGGGGAAATAGGGTTTTGTTTTATGAAAATGATGATTGATTCTATAAAATTTCAAAACATGTCGTATTTGAGAATTGTAAAATGAGAAGAAGCTAGTAATTCCAAAAGTATTGGAGTAATTTTTCCAGAATAAATAGTGCCTTTGAAAGGTACAAAAATCTCAGCATTTGGAAAACAAAAAGAAAAGAAAACAAAGAACAACAAAACAGTGACTATCAACTCCTAAGCAAGGGGAGAAACTCAATGTTATCAGCTCCGAAAAATGAGTAAAAGTAAGTTCTACTGCAATTGTATTTCTTTTTTTTAAATATAATTTTATTTTTTTAATTTTTTATTGTCAAACTGATGTACAGAGAGGTTACAGTTTCATACTTTAGGCACTGGATACATTTCTTGTACTGTTTGTTACCTCCTGCCTCATTCCCCATCCCCCTTCCCTCTTTCCCTTCCCCCCCCATGAGTTGTTCAGTTCATTTACACCAAACAGTTTTGCAAGTATTGCTTTTGTAGTCATTTGTCTTTTTATGTTTGTTTTTGTTGGTTGTGGGGCTTGAACTCTGGGCCTTGGTGCTGTTCCTGAGCTCTTTTGCTCAAGGCTAGCACTCTACCACTGGAACCACAAGGCCACTAGTCATTTGTCTTTATTACCATGTGTCTCTCAATATTGGTATTCCCTTTCAGTTTCCTAGTTCTAATACCAGTAAACACGGTTTCCAATGTACTCAAATAAGATACAGAGATAGTGCAGGTACACCACAGGAAGGGGATACAAGATCATCAATAATAGAAGCAATGGTTACACATAGCACGTTGAAAGAAGTTAGAAGAGTGATATAACAGTCGTTTCCATAACTTGGAGTTCATTTCACTTAGCATCATCTAATGTGTTCATAAGGGTATAGCTATTGGGCTCTTATGATCTCTGCTGTGACTTGCCTAAATCTGTGCTAATTATTCCCTATGAGGAAGACCATAGAGTCCATGTTTCTTTGGGTCTGGCTCACTTCACTTAGTATAATTTTTTCCAAGTCCTTTCATTTCCTTATGAATGGAACAATACCATTCTTTCTGATAGAAGCATAAAATTCCATTGTGTGTATGTACCACATTTTCATCTACTGAGGGGCATCTGGGTTGGTTCCAGATTCTAGCTATGACAAATTGTGCTGCGATGAACATTGTTGTGCTGGTGGCTTTAGTGTGGTCTTGTTTGTGGTCTGTTGGGTAGATGCCCAAAAGTGGGGCTGCTGGATCATAGGGAGCTCTATGTTTAGTCTTCTGAGGAACCTCCATACAGCTTGCCAGAGTGGCTGAACCAGTTTACATTCCCACCAACAATGAAGTAGGGTTCCCTTTTGGCCACATCCCCTCCAACAGTTGTTATTGTTAGTTTTCTTGATATAGGACATTCTTACTGGGGTGAATCTCAATGTTGTTTTGATTTGCATTTCTTTTATGGCCAGTGATGTAGAGCACTTTTTCCTATGTCTCTTGGTCATTCTCATTTCCTCATCAGAGAAGTCTCATAAGTCTTTAGCCCCCTTGGAGGAATGTAATTTTTTTAGTTCTGCATATATTTTAGATATGAGGCCTTTGTCTGTTGTATGGCCTCTAAAGATCTTTTCCCAGTCTGTGGGCTTTCTGTTTATCTTGGTATTGGCACCGGAACAGGCCTGAAGACCAATGTAATTGTCTGTCTTCTTGTTTTTCTTTCTAACTGAAATGTGATGGTTTTCTTGATAGTACTTAAAGAAGTTCTCAATGTTCTTTAGATTTTCTTCTCCCCCCTATCAATCTCTGACAGGTATAATATTTTCATTTTTCTAGGTTAGCTCATGTCTGGCATGTCTTCTCTAAATTCTTTTTTTACATTAGCCCATATATCAATATCTAAGTGAACAACTCAAGTAGACTACAACACATCAACAACAATTTCCACTTACTATGTGTTTGTGTTACATCTCTGGAGACTTAGTTTCCCTCATGATTTTATCTAGGTATAAAAATTAATATGAGAATGAACAGAGCAGAGCTATCTTGTTGATTTTCTGGTGCTGTTCTTATAACATGTACATCATTCATAATTCCATTTGAGAGCACTTGCTGCACCTTTACAAATCTTTCTAAGTAAGTACTTGTAGGAATTACACCCAACCTCTACCTAGGATGATTCTACACAATGATTGACAATATTAGAATGATAATATGGAGGACACCTTCCAATTACATAATTGCTCTAAAGATGAATCATGGCTCTGCTCCTTCCATTAACCTGGGTAAGGGTAAGTTTTGCTCAGCAGTCCATTGCACCTAGTGGCTCCTTCCACTCAAGGGTCCTTGATTCTTTCAGATCCAATTATAGAAAGTTCTTTGTCTTTTAGTTTCACTAATATTTCCTCCAAAGCAATAATTTACAACTATCATTTCTAAAGATGTTTATAAATTTCTTACAGCCTTATATTACTTTCAAAGGATAGTCAAAATTAATTAGCTCCTAAATAAAAACAAATAATATTAAAGCTACTTATTGAGAATAGGGAGAAACCAACATTTTAATGTAAACTCACAGGTTGTTACATGCATTACTATTTTAAAAGTACATATTTTAGATAGACATTGAAACCATTTTCTCACTTTACTGAACTTCAATACATCTATATATGATGCTAGAGCTATCCATTTTTGAATATGTCCACCAAAAAACTAAAAAATTTTTAGTATTCCAGTAAGTGTTTCATTATTTCATAATACTGCTATGAATGACCAAATATTTCTTTCACTATTTGTACACTTAATAAAATAGAATATTTGAGTCTTTAGTTAAAGCAACATATGTCATAACATCATAACATTGATGACATTCAATGAAATGACTTTTTTCAGTGTTTAAAAATAATTTACCTATTAGTGAATTAAGCACATTATCAAATTCACTGCACGTAATGAATGTAGCTATTACATCAACTGAAGATAATATAATTAAGTTTATGAATGTAAATAATTTTAACTGTGTTCAAAAAAATAAGTGCAATCTAGCCAAACTGCAATGGAGATTCATGGAATGAATTGCTTTATATTCGTATGTTGGATGATATTGACAAGAGGTGTAGGAGTGATAAAGTAAATAATCAAAACTTTTGCAAAGCATCATATGATATAATAATATGAATGTGTAAATTGAAGACCAAGTTACCATGAAGTCCATCACTGAATTTTAAATGTATTTCCAAAGAGTAACTTAAATTTATTCTGAGGTATTGGAGAAAGCTTAACAGACATTTATCAAAAAAACAACTCAGTAAAATAGAATGATTCAATTTGCAGAGAAAAGAAAGGCCAAGAACATTCCATGAGAAACCTCACTTAATTTAAAAATGTGGAGAAGAAAAATCATATAGTACCAAGTTGTGAAAGCACAGTAGCATTTTCCATTTTAGGATCCAGAATGTTACCCATCTTTCTTCTGAGTTAATTTTGGGGTAAAGTTATAGCCTATAAAGATTAAATGACATGTTGAAGTCATATAGAATACTTAAGGTTAGCTTGGAGATGAAACCTCTTTTCCCCATTTTTATCTCAGTGATATTTCTATTATACAATGCTATAAGGACTGAAAATAGTCCTATGCATACCAGTTGTCATTTTTATTATGATAATTTTGATGGCACTGGTGGATACACAGCACATCCTTGGCTCATCAGATCTGCAGCTATAATCCACTGTATATACTGCAAAATTAAATAGTATCTCAGCTCATTGCCATTTTGTCATAAAGTTGCCTTTTCCTTTATTTGTAACTGATCTGAACACACCTAGCTTTTATGCTGCCCTGTTTGACACCACAGTCTTCCTCCTTCCCTCCTTCCTTCCTTTCTTTCCATCTTACCTTCATTTCCTTTTCTTTCTTTCTTTTTTTGTGTGAATACTTTTATTAATATTAAGTAGTTGTACAAATGAGTTACCATTCACCAAAATGTGCATCTTGATTAATGGTCCTCCTTTAAACATTCTTAGCTCCCCTCCCCTTTCCTCACTCAGGAGTGGAATTGCTGGGTCATAAGGAAGATATAAAAATTCTGCACAACAAAGGACATAGATAGCATGCTAAGTAGAAAGCTCACAGAACAGGAGAAGATTTTTACCAGCTATGTACAAGACAATGGCCTATTATGTAAAATAAACTTAGAACCCAAAAAAGTGAACCCTAAAGAAAAAAAAAGTCCTCCAAAAAAGAAGAATCTAATTAATAAATTGGCTAATGACTTAAAGAGAAGCTTCTCAGAAGAAGTTAAAATAGCCAGAAGACACATGAAGAAATAAATGTTCTATATCTCTCACCATACAGGTAATGTAAATCAAATAACACTGAGATTACACGTCACCTCATTATCATGAGAACTAATAATGATAAATGCTGATGAGGATGCAGCAAAAACAGGAGTCTTTTATGCTGATGATGGGAATGTAAATCTGTTCAAACTCTGAGAAGTAGTTTGGCATTTCCTCAAAAATACATATTATTCTGGATGCCACAGTGAGAACACATTTGAATAGAAGTCCACATTTGATGATGAGTATAAATTCTGATATTGTAGAGTTCTAGGGTAGCCTTGGTCAAGGTACTTTGCTCATTCCTACTTTTCAAGGTATGCATTTCTTCAAAGAAATGTAGACTGCTGTGAGAATTTATGTCTTCATTTGAAGAGGCTCTCCCAGATAAGCCCAGGTTTGGGATAATCTAAAAAAAAAAAAAAAAAAAATGACTTCAAATTTCACTTGAACTTTATTGTTGCTAGTTTTCCTTTCTTTTCCTTTGCATGTAATGTCTTTTTATGTCACATATCTTGCTGGAGCCAGCAGGCAACGAAAGGAAATCCTGATTGGGGGGGGAGGATTAAAGAAAAAGAAAGGTACAAGGCAAGAGACAAAAGACAAAAGACAAAGGATGGGGTTTGGGAGGTCTGCAGCTCTAGACTGTAGCTCAAGACTGCAGCCCAGTTTATTCTTAACTTCCAGCTTATATACTGTTTAAGAACCAGGGAGTGGCATAGGATTAATTAAAGTTTAAGAAAACAAGAAGGCCCTGAAGTTGGTAAATAACAAGAGGCAGTAAAACAAGGTAAGGTTGAATGGTTTAAAACAGACTCTCGTGGACATAATAAAGCATCTCAGATTAGTGCTGTCCTTCAAGTAAGCCATGTCCTTGAAGGTCCTTGAGATAACAACATAGCCAGAGATCAGGGTGAACTTAGTTGTGGGTTCCCTAAGCCATGACTTTGCATGCCCTTGAGAAAGGATGAACTTTGTTGTTGGCTCCCTAAGCCATGACCTTGCACTCCCATGAGATAACCATCGCTGTTGGTTCCCTACTTCATACCTAATCTGATCTTTATATTTCTGTGACTGTTATCAGTTGCAAAAAGTCATGCTTCTATTTTGTTTCTAAGCATTTAAAGTTTTCAACATTGTATTGGCTACTAAGTCTGGTAAAGAGCTGATAGTTTTAAGAATTAACTGCTTGTTTTTAATTATTCTACTATTTCTTATATATCATTTCAGTGTGTCTTTCTTTTTCCCCTCTCTCTTAGTAGTTCAATCTGACGTTTTTCCCTTCTGTCTCAAACAACAATTAAATAATTTTGGACTTCTGTTTATTTAAATATGAGAGTATGCTTTGATCTTTTCTTTCTGGGTATTATATTCTGTTTTATTTTTTTTTTGTTTTTTTTTCTGATTCTAGTCAATCAAAACCTTCCCATTTGCCTACCAGTACTTTTCAAGTCATAGGGACCTGTTAATTGATGAATAATGACTCTTTTCACCATTATTTTAACATAATCCATACTTTTTGCCTTTCACTTCCCTCTGATTGTCTTCATGACATTTTGTCTTCTCACTAGATGTACTTACTTTTTTCTCTTTAATTGAGGAAAATCATTACAGATATGATATTACAGAGAAAATACAAAGTTCTGATGTTATGTTCCTCTGAATTTAATTCAATGGGATTTTTCCTGGTAGCAATAATAACTATAATCAAGTGAGAGGATTAAGTAATTAGAATTGGAGGCCTATACCCTGTGAGGACTGAATATTTCCAGTATTGGTGAATTCCTAGTGTCTATACCTAATGAGACTAATTTAAAATTTATCAGACACTGTTCTCAATAACTAGGTAAAAATTTCCATTTTTATTCTCTCAACTCTACCAGTAAGAAATTATGTTCTGTGAATGTGCATGCCTTGTAAATACTTATCATAGCTAGTCTTATCTGTACTTATGTTAATATTAGCATGTGGTATTTCACAATTATGGGCAGCTTATCCTAATATAGTGAAAAAAGTACCATGGTTTTGAAGGCTAGAGTTCTCTAGGCTTTATTGAAATAAACCTGGACTTACTGATACTTTTTTTTTTGGTGGAGAAGATTTTCTAAATAATTGACCAGACTGTATCTGAACTTGACAGACAGAATAGACATCAATTTAAAAAGGATTAGGGAAGCAGATTCTGACAAGATGGGATGAGGTGGAAGTTGTCTTTCTAACAGTTTCAAAGTAGTAGTGATATAAATGCACAGCTATGTATTAAAAAGCAATATTTTCTCTGCTAAGATGTCATTGCTTAAAACATAAACTAGAGTATAAATGTAAGTTACAAAATAAAGCAATGTTGTTTTTTTTTTTTTTCCCAGCCTGGAAGTTTTTGCTTTTTCTTCATTACTGATGCTTCATTTCAGAACAGACATAAAACTGCTAATATAAAACTATTCAATAGAATGATGGAACCCATCAGTTAATGATTGTTGCGTCCAGGTGACTTATTATTTGGCTTCAAAAATACTTTGGCATAGAAAACGAAGGGAACTCTACTACACTGTTGGTGGGAGTGGAAACTTGTTCAACAACTCTGGAAAGCAGTATAGAGGTTTCTCAAAAGGCTAAACATAGAGCAGACCCACTTTTGAGTATCTAGCCAAAAGATTACAAGCAAGACCACACCAGAGCCACCGGCACAACTATATTCATCACAGCCCAATTTGTCATTGCTAAAATATGGAACCAACCCAGATGGCGCTCAGTAGATAAGTGGATCAAGAAAATGTGATACATATAAAAAATGAAATTCTATGTCTCTATCAGAAATAATGACATTGCCTCACTGGTAAGGAAATGGAAGGACTTGAAAAAAATCATACTAAGTGCAGTGAGCCAGAGCCAAAGATATATAGACTCTATTATTTCCCTCATCAGGAATAATAAGTACTTGTCTAGGATAATCCTAGTAGAAAATCACAACAGCTCAATAGCAATGTACATAAGAATATATAAGATGATGCAAAGCAAAATGAACTTGTTATGGAAACAAGTGATTTATCATAGCTGTTATTTTCAACATACCATATGGAATTATGTTTGTCTTTCTTTCCCAGAGTTTCCCTGATGTCACTGTAACTGTTTTTGGTACCTAGATATTGAATAAAAGTGTATTGGAAGTAGGAAAAGGGGATATAAAATTTGAGATACAACAATAAATACACAAACCAATGCAAAAGTAATACAAAACTACCTGCTGTAACCCAACTGTACAACCCATGGGGGAAGGGAGAGAAGGGGAGGGGTGGGATGAGGAAGGAGATAACAAGTTGGATAAGAAATGTACACACTGCCTTACATATGAAACTGTAATCCCTATGTACATAACTTTGACAATAAAGAAATAATTTTAAAAAGTGTTAGAAGAAAGAAAATGACATAATTTTTATAGCTGTTTCAATTCTATATTAATTTTCCTAAAATGAATAAATTGAAGTGACTTTTCTAAATCTATTGGGTTTAGAAAAAATGCTTTTCTTCAAGTGATAATACACATTCCTGAATATTTCCTAGTTTCTCTCTTAAAATTATTTTGTCTCATAATTTTCATAATGGTCATATCCGGGCTGGGAATATGGCCAGTGGAAGAATGCTTGTCTGCTATACATGAAGCCCTGGGTTCGATTCCTCAGTACCACATATATAGAAAAAAAGCCAGAAGTGGTGCTGTGGCTCAAGTGGCAGAGTGCTAGCCTTGAGCAAAAAGAAGCCAGGGACAGTGCTCAGGCCCTGAGTTCAAGCACCAGGACTGGCAAAAAAAACAAAAAACAAAAATAAAAATAAATGATCATATCTTCATTGTATACTTAATTTTATACTTAGTGTAATATATTACATTATTTCTTAGAATCTCTTCTTTAGACCTTTATAGTATTTTTGAATGTATTTGTTTACTTTGTTATCATCTTGTTGACCTTTTCCCATTTGTTTTCAGTTACCATCTATGCTAGACTTGTTTCACTGAGTATTGAAAAATTGCTATCACGATATGTGGTTCTATTTCTTCTAGTAGTTTCTTTCACAATGGAAGACTTCAGTGTGAGCTACTGAATCTAAGTAAAGTTATCTCTTTGAAGCTTCTCTTCAAATTGCAGAAGTAATGGTTTGCGTTATTTGCAAACAAGATATTTCTATCAACTTGACATAAGCATTCTATGTCTTCAGTAACTCACTAGATGAGCTATGGTTGCTATAGACATACTTTCTACAATATATGTAGTCATTTACTACATTAAATGTCATATAAGATTGATCTGTGATATTTTCTTACATCTGTGTTCTCAGCTTTCTCCTAAACTCAGTTCCAAATCACTGGTTGCTTCCTACACTTATGTGGGTTATGAAATAAGATTGTGTACCTAAAGAAATAATATTCTCTATTACCAACAGTCCATCTTATACTTTTTCTGTCCCTAGTAAATCCAGAAATATTTGATTAAAGTCATTCAATCCTTATCATTGATCAGTATAGTTGCTATACCAACTAGTCTTTTTTTAAACTCATGTTGTCATTGAACTCATGATTCTCTTGCCTCAACTTTTCAACTAGTATTGATATCTGCCACCATGCCAAAAGTAGTCATTCAAAGGATTTATCACCCATGTATCTCTCAATGTAAAATGCAATCTTAAATCACATGGGCATTTCTTTTCTAATGGACAGGACTGGGAAATGATGGATGTTATTCTCATTTTCCATAGGATATGTTAGTTTGTCTTGACACTCTTATTTTCTTCTTTTGAACCCAATTATATTTTAAGACTATTTGTGTTACACACTAAAATATCTAAATTCCTTAAGATGAAATCATAATTAATTCAAACTTTATATATGAGTGGGATCAGAGGTAATAGACAATGATCCAATACACCCTTTGCTCACAAAGGCTCAAATGGCATAAAAGAGCTATTATGTGTAAGCATAGGCATTTAATAAAATTGATCTTCTTGTCCAGGTACAATGTAGTGCTTAACAAAACTGGTTTGTCATTCACTAACAAATTTTAATAGAATTCTAAGTTTCATATATTTGATAATTGTTGCTGCCCATTAAGGCTTCTTCATATGTAAAATAGAGTTGCCTGTGGCCTCCAAATTTATTTGATCTATAGCAAACAATATTGAGTAATATCCTACTATGTACAAAAATTTTACCTACAAACAAATTGTTTCTCATTAGCCTATCTTATTTGAGTACATAAGAAACAAAGCAGAAATTATTAGCTTTGAGAAGATTTAGATGTCACTAGTAAATCACAGTATTTTTTTCCAATCACATTACAAAACACATTCTAAAAACTGATGCCAGATCTTGGTACTAAGATTTGATGACATAAATGTGAAAACAAAATAACTTTCTCCTTTTACAGCTTAAACACTAATCTTCTCTTCAGACAAAAGAACACACAGAGCTAAGTTGGTCCACTAATGGGAATGACACAGCTTATTTCTCAAGGATTTCAGTCTTCTTATTTTTTTTCTTTTCTTCCCTCCTGCAGATCACCATCACTGAAATACACCAATAGGAACAGCAGCATTTTTCACTGCTGTAATCTTTTTCAAAGGGGAAACTCTTGCCAACAGCACCAGCTGTACAGTGATCCTGAGCTCCATCTCATCTCCCGTTCAGCAGCTTCATTCTTCCTTTCTGTCCTAGCTTGGATGTATGTCATGAAAATGTCAGATCTCAGTAAGTGTTTTAGAGTGCCTCAGAAATTATGCTATGATAAGGAAATTTGAGATAAGCCACTACAGAGAAGAAGAAAAATGAAAAAAAAAGAAAAGAAAATGATTCACAGTACCAATTTAATTACTTTCACTTTCAAAGCACAGCCAGGTATCCTATTTGCATCCTGTTAGAACAATGATCACTCCTGCCAGACATTATTAAATGCTTGTATAAACTAACTCCATAAGGTGTCGCTGCAGAACTAGGACCTCAAAGCCTGACAAATACATCAAATGAATCAAAAAAAAAAAAAAAAAAAAAAGAAACTGGAAAAAAGAAGTACATGTAATGACAATAAAATGTGACTTTGAAAATTTTCTTTTTTTATTGTACCATTTTCTTAATTTCTTTTTAAAATTAAACTTCTTTCTTTATTGTCAGAGTGTGGTACAGAGGGGTTACAGATGACCATGAAAACAACATATCTAATTTCCTTCAGATGTCTTACTTATTTTTTATTTAATCATTAGTTATACAGTCATGACATCCTTACTCTTACATAGAAAGTATTTACTAATTTAGTATTTTGAATTATTTTATATGAAATAAACACTGTGTTTTGCATTTCTAACCTCTGATTCCACTCCAAATATTTGATGCATCATTTCAATAGCTGAAATAATTTACATTCTTGCCAACAGTATAAAATTTCTATTTTCTATAGAGTGATGTAAATTGATAAATATCCATGTTCATGTATTGAAAGAATTAACATTATTAACATTTAAACATCTCAACGTAACATACAGACTCGGTGTAGTAGCTAATGTAAAGATCATGATTTCAAGCCAGCCCAGGCAGAAAAGTCTGTGAGATTTTCATCTCCAATAAACCACTCAGAAAAAGCTGGAAATGACTCTGTGGCTCCAAATGGTAGAATACTAGTCTTGAGCAAAAGAAGCTCAGGGACAACCATAGCCTCTGTGTTCAAGTTCCAGGACCAAAAAATAATAGTAATAACAACAGCCAAAAAAGGTAAAGGAACTGAATAGATAATTCTTGAGTAGCCATACAAATAAACAAAAGCTATTAACCAAATTGCTCACAAGCTCAATTATGTAGGAAACATGAGTTATTACTGTCTACATTTTAGAATTAATGAGCACCTAAAATCTAAGCTTTTCATTGGACCACTAAATCCACCATGGTAAGGCTTTGTTGTCTGTCTTCTGAATTTCAGATTTAGATGCTTTCCTTTCATTTGGGAGGTTAAAAATATTTGTCATTGTTATTACAGATCTGAGCAAGTTCATCTGCCTTGACAGAGATTGAACAAATATCAGCTAAAGAATAAATAATTTATTTGTGCAGTCTCCAATTTTCTCATATGTATATGTAGAGAAAGCCACTTTCAATTTGCTTTTTTTCTAACATATTGCAATATGCATTTCCATCTAGAAGAAAAAGATATTTTACCAGAATGGGTTACGAATGCTTCCATCTCCTATTAATAATAGATCTTTTGTTATATAGATCTTTCTCCAAATAGAGAGGGAATATGCCCCTACTGTACATTTTTAAAAGTAAAACTGCTACTTTTGTGTGTATGAGGTGTACCAATCCTGAGGCTTGAAGTCAGGGCCTATATGTCATCCTTGAGTTTGGGTGCTCAAGACTACTGGTCTACCAGTTTGATCTGTAGTTCTATTTCTGGATTTTTGGTTGTTACAGGTGATAAGAGTCTCATCGATCAACTTGGCCAGAGTGGACAAGAACGGCTCTCCTCCAATCTCAATCTCCTGAATAGCTAGTATTACAAAGCCAGCAATATCCAGTGATACTCTCCGTATATATTGAGTTTGAATCCTACTGAAATATTGTACATTTTTTTCTAAATAAAATAGAAGCAATTACTAAATGGTTGCTTATACAATATATTCAGATTTGCACATCTTTATTTCTAGCAAATATGTCATTCCCACCATAAATATAAGCCTTATAATTCTATCTCATATTCGAAGTGAAATATAATGGCATAGTACACCGATAGAGACTATTAAGGAAAAAATAGATCTTCTAATTGCATGGGAGAACATGAAAACTTGTAAATATGAGTTGAAGTTATTAGTGCATGAAGCAGGGACGCTTCTGATCAGTTGACAGGCCTCCAATTTCACACTGCTGCAGTACATTCTCTGGTAAATTTAATGGAAGAAAGAACAAACCAACCAGAAGCAATATAACACAGTATAACACATGGCAGTTTAATAGATGCTTGTTTCTTCGAAAGAGCTAATAACAAAGCCACGTGTTAAGTTTTCTTTTTTGTGAGCATCAGGATTAACATGACCATGTTCTCATGGGTCACCACATGTTGTCCTAGCCATCATCACTGTGTCTTGGAGAAATAAAATGCCCAAGGGTTACTGCAGGCTGATAGACATAGCATGGCAAATTACATGATGCATCACACCATCTGCTAAGCCATGGATTTTACAGACACTGAAACACTGCAGAAATATGGCTTGTGATTGTGAGCACTTTAGAGGAGTTAGATATTTTCTGATATACTATCTGGAATTATGTTTATGAAGCTGATGATGAAGTGCATGTGACAGGGTGTGAGTGAGAGAATGTGATTCTAATTAGAGGTAAGTTCAAAAGCATGGGCCTTACATAGCTCACTGAGTTTACAAGAGAGTGTTTGGCTTTAGCTAGTGGCATTTGTTCTCTTCTCATTTTTAATTAGCATCAAGGAGTTTAATTAGAAGTGTAACATATGATAATCTTGGGGAAGGTAACAGCTAGAGGAATCCAACAAGTTCTCTTGTGCAGCTGCTTTATTTTCCCAAATAATTAGAGAAATAGTGGCAAAGAGATGTTTCTCAGATTTAAATAGGATCCCTGATGAGAGCAGAAATGTTTGTAGACTTGTCCAAAAGTATAGATATTTATAGAAAACATATATTGAAGTTAATCTTCTTTACTCAAGGATTCTCCTCTTTCACAAGTTGTACTGGTGATTACATGGAACAAAGACATCATATAAATGACATAGATCCACATTTGTGTTTTATGTTTTCTATTTTTTTGGAGGCACTCTAAAAAAATCCTGTTGAATAATCAAGTGACATATTTTTAAACAATTTAATAAATGTTTGGGGCAAAAATCTATCACCAGTCACCTGTGCTAAGTAGAAAATAAATATGAAGAAGGAATAAAATTTGGAATCTTTCACACTATAAAGAAAAGGGACATGGGAACTCCAAGAATACTTTGGTACCTTATTTCATATTCTACTTCATATAATGTGCCAGTAAAATTCAACTCTCTTTCAGCAACTGCTGAAATCACAGTATAATTGAGTCAATATCCTCGGAAGCACAGAGAACTAGTGTTGGAATCAGAACCTTTATATACTAGTCCTCCTCTCATTAGTTCTCCTAAAATAACAGGTTACAGAGGTCAACTTATTTTAAAGCCAAAGCCATGCCATGTGAATGTGCTATCTAGACAAATGAAAAAGGAACATATGCCTCTTAGAAGTGTATTAAACAGAAAACTAGGAACAGATCCTTCAGGTCTCCTAGGTCTTCCAGATAATAAATCCTTCCAAGATTATCTCATCATATATTAGCTTTAAGATACTCATCTTGGGAAAGCAAATCTAGATTTTTAAAAATCATATTTGTATAGTTTGTTTGATATTGTGCCCACAGTAATTTTTACATGTCATTGATTTGTTCTAGAACTGCTTTTAGACTATTAGTAGCAATCCAAACAAATCATCTCTTTTTCTTTATGATGTTCATTTTCTTCTTCCTTTGTGAGCAAATAAATTTCCATTTGTCCACATTAAAGAAGACATCACCCATGCATTCTTTCATTTTGTATGCATGGACTCTATTACAGAAGATAAGGAAAGCAAATTAGTGGTTATCACACATGATCATAAGTTTTCACCATGTAGAATTCACAGAAAAACAACACCTTTCTAGTTTGTACAGGTCTTTGAGTTCATAAGGTAGTAACTTAATTTTATTTCATTTTTAGTGATACATATTAACATAGATAATTCACTGAGATATTTTAGTACATGCACATAATGTACATTTATCAAATTCACTCCCTTGTTTACTATTTCTTGTCCTCAATACTTTATTCCCACTTTTAAAAAATGTTTATTGAGTTTCATTATGCTCTTTTTATATCAGTAGATAATGATAGAGATAGATTTAGATTTCATATATAGAAACCAAAAAGGCAGGCAAAACAGAAATTCAAGAAGCTGATTTGTAAGGATGGTTGAATGAAATTCTTAACTAAGAAATACAATACAGAAAGTTAAAGAATGATAAAGAAACTATTCAAGGTTATGAAGACTGAGAAAGAGGAATAAGAAACACTTAGAAAACAAGAAAGGAAGTGATAGACAAGAGAGAATAATATGAATTGAGCTAATTATTTTCAATAGAAAGCTTTAAGGGACAGGTGATATACAATCACCAGAGTAAAATTACAAAGAAAAGTTTGAGACGTTAAAAATAGAAATACTGCATAGATATTATTTGATCTTTTGAAAGTATGAGAAAAGTATCATTGATGTGAAAGAGTAAAGAAATCAAATTGTAAGAGATTTGAAGTAAGTCTAAAATAGTTTCATACTGTCAAGAAATGAAATTTTTTCTTAGAAAAATGATAACAGCAAAATGAAAGAGAAATAAAGAAGTTATCTAAGGACTTTCCTCATGATGAGTAAGGAATTGGTACAAAATAAACACATAGAGACATTCAAACTTGAAGGAAAAGCCTTGCAAATCCCTCATGGGAAATGCATTTTAAAGTTAGTGAAAGAAAAAAATCACTGCAGTAAAGAAGTAAAGAGGCAGTTGAAATTTTATAATTGGATCTTAACAAGGACTCAATTGGCTAATTTTGTTACTTTCTAGGAGAATAGAGAAAGTCTGTTGGAAAGAATGCCTTTAGCATACAAGATGAGCTGTCAAAGAAATCTGCTGGGGTGGATTTAAGAGAAATCACATTGACCTGCTGAATGAAAAAGGAAATGGAGGTTACTAACTGGTCATTTTTTAAACCACAGTACAGTTCTTAATAATAAAAAAGATACAATTTAAGCATATCAATTAGGGAATGCCATAAAATGAGGACTATCACTTCGTGGACAGGAAATATTGAAGCAAAGTATAAATAATAGAGAAAAATATTAAGAACCTTAAAAAGCAAATTTACAGTACATCTAACATAATGAAAGTAAAGTGTTTAAAGACATGTATTTTTCCAGATATAAAATTTTGATCATGAATTTAGAGTATGAATTAAACCAATTTCCCTATATAGGATTAGTGAAAACTTCAAATATGTTCCTCAAAACCATCTATCAAATCTTTCAAGGACCAGGACTGAATATTAGTTTAATATCCATTGATTGTTACAAAACAGAACATTTGTTTAATGGGCTTGAAACTTACCATTAGCGAAACAATCTGGAAAAAAAGGAATATTTCTACTACTTGAAATATTATTATTGGAAATTGATTTTACTTTCCAACTCCATCACTTTCTTTTGTCCCTCCTTCTTGTTTTTCTTTTGGTAGTCCTGGGCTTGAACTCTAGGCTGGGTACTGTCCCTGAGCTTTTATGCTCAACAATAATGCTGTACCACTTGAGCCATAGCTCCATTTCCAACTTTTTGGTAGCTAATTGGACTCCCCTGTCCCTGCTGGCTTTGAACTAAAATCCTCAGATTTCAGCCTCCAGAGCAGCTAAGATTACATTTGCAAACCTGGTATTGGTACCTGGTTCAAAGCTATAACTTTGAATAAGGAAACAAATAGTTAAAATAGGTAGCAATTTGTACTAATAGAATTTTACCATTTCTTTCTTCTGAAAACTATCAATAAATTCCTCAGCTCAGCTCATTCAATACAAGTAAAATTCCCCAAATATTTTTAAGGAATTTAAACAAAATTACTTCATAAGGAGGGATAAATATGTTTAATATGTATTATTAAACTGTTAAAATATCAGACAAATTGTGGAAACACTGAAAATTTCAAGAGATGTCAAAGCACTAGCCTTTACACCTAAAAAGCAAATTATTGTAAAATAAACATAATGATCTATGGGCACTGGAGAATGTGAGAGGAGAGAGCCATCATGAGAAAATAGGAATCAGATAGTCTTCTAAGTACTGTACCCCATTTTAATTCTCAGGTAATTTTTGTTAATATTATCACAGGGAATTTAAAAAAAAAAAGGCTGTGTCCATTTCCATAGCCAGAAGAAGTGAAGATAATAAGCACCATAGCCAAAGATGAAGAATTATTAGAAAATTCATGGAAGGCAGCATACCAAGTAAAATGTGAGATTGAAAAACAAAAACTTCCTTTGTTAATATGCAGATACATACACACAATATATTGACAGAAGATCAAATATAAAACATTCCAAGAAGCCAAGAAGTACTTCCTAAGTGAGATAGCAACTGAGCTTACTCATTTTTATCCCTCCCATCCCCAAGTTGGCTTCTTAAAGACAACTTAGATAACATAACTTCTCTTCTCCCACTCTAGCTCTCTCTTCATGTGGACATCTCTCTAGAAAGAACTCACCAAAATAGATGTGAAATTATGGACTGATGACTAAAATAGATTAAAATATACATGAGGAACACTTCTCTATTGCAAATGTTCCTTAATTGCCTCTGTAGCAAGCTACTAAAAACATTTACTGTATATTCAAACTCTTAATTAATCCCACAAATGTGTGAGTTTGTACTTGTGAAGTTTCTGGAACTTAAATAAAGTTCTCAGATCATTTGTTCTGATGAGGAATCAGTAAATCCAAGGAAATATTCTAAATCATTGGGTATATTATAGTTAAATTCCCTCTACATGTATATCTCTCTGTATTTCTTTGTGTCCATCTATGTATCTAGCTAGCTATCTAGCTAACTAATATTGAACATCTATCACTCATCTATCCTGTACAAATTAAAATTTAAAGAAATAAGATTATCTATCTCTAAAATTGCAGTTTTTTAAGGTGAACTTCATAAAGATGTTATATTTTGGAATAAAATAATCATTTTTAAGATATGTATTTTCTTTATCTTTGCCTTTATGTCTGAAAGCTAATGAATAAGATTATTTTACGAGTCCTCTAGGGCAAAGAACACTAAGTCATACTATTTTTGTTCAGGTCTTAAGGTGCTTTTTGTATTGTGGCTTCAAATTGCATTTCCCTTCAGAAAGGACAGAACATTATAAAGCATAAAAGAAACAATTATAATCAGAGATAGTACAATTAGTTAAATAATAATAAAAATCATTTATATTTTTTCTTTTAATAAGGGAGAAATATTTTTTCTAAATAAGTTCTAATTTCTCACTCTAGGATATTCCCGAGGTCTCCTTAATCCTTTTGCTAATTTTCTGGAGGAAGAAACAGAGCTGAGAGATTATGAGAGAAAACAGGAATGACTGTTCTTGGCTTAAAATTTAGCAACTTAAACATAGGAGAACAATAGCTATCTGAAAAGCAAGATAATAGGTAGTTTTTGGTTTTCTTTTAAAAATGGCACATCAAGTTCACAAATAATAATAAAAATGCCAAATATTCATTATGTATGCATATATTTGTTTGAATGTGTGCATAATATATATGATATGGAGATGTGGATATATCCACATATATGTAGATATATCCACATATATATGGATATGTGGATATATCCACATATATATCCACATCTCCATATCCATTATATTATACATATACATATATTCAAACACATATATAAAACATACACACACACAACACAGCGACATATATACAACCACAGACAGAACTGCAAATTACCCTGTATCATAAAGCTATAATATTCCAAGGTTACCTATATTCCAGATATTTTTACCCATTTTACTTTCAACCTGAGTTTATTATAATGTAGTTGTATTGTTTCTATTGTACATAATCTAGATAGCTGCATTGTGTGTGAAGCAGTATTTTAGCTGTCTTTCCAAAATGCACACAAATTCACAAGATATTAGATATAATTCTGTGCACCAAGTAAGCCTGCTGGGCTTAATCATCATAAAAAATAAGTGGCTTTAAATCTGCTAGTAATAGCATTTTGGTATCTTTTATTAGTGAATATATAAAGATCTCTTTGAATTTTTAAAGTCCATTGCTCTACTTTCCTTATAAATGTTGACAAAGCAATATTCAGACTGACCTATATTCTTCAGATTACTTTAATATTGTGTAGTTCTCCTTTTTACTACTAGAAGAATGAATTTGAACAATGGTGTTAAAAGATCAGTAATTACTTTTTCTTCCTGGAATTACAGTCAAATATGTGCTTTCCCGAAGCTTCTTGTATGGGGCAATCCTTCTTTTTCTGGGTGAAATAAATCTACTATCCCACCATCCTCCTCAGTTAGATATCTATATTAAATTATTGCTCACTTGCTCCTCTACCTGACTCCATAACCTCCTGGCAACATCCTAGGTTATAATTCCACTCAGCAGCAATGTACCTTCAACGTCTATGTGCGTACATGACAGTCAAGGAGGGGGGAGGATAATTCCACTTTTTATGCAGATAGTCTGGATTAAAAACAAAACAAGCAAGGAGCATTTCACTGCCAAATTCCAATGTGACTTTTCATAGTTTAAAATACTTTATTGATTTTATGTT
Organism: Perognathus longimembris pacificus; assembly: GCF_023159225.1. Taxonomy (NCBI): domain Eukaryota; kingdom Metazoa; phylum Chordata; class Mammalia; order Rodentia; family Heteromyidae; genus Perognathus; species Perognathus longimembris. The sequence goes on from NC_063176.1 coordinate 40,332,480, forward strand.
TTTAAAACTTTTATGTATAGAAATGATACTCATAGTAATGGCAACCATGAAGATGTGTTTCATGGTTGTATGTTTTGTATATTTGAAATAAACTAATGATTATTCAGTGTTTTCCACATTTACCACAGAAATAAGGGAACCTGTGATGGTGGCTTCTACCTGTAATTCGAGCTACTCAGGAGGCTCAATCTAATAGTTACTTTCCAAAGCTAGTCAAGGCAGCAAAGACTGTGAGACATTTATCTCTGGTGATTAATTGAATGAATGGTAGGAGCTGAATGAGTCTCAAGAAGAGTGAATACCAGAATAAAGGGAAAAGAAAGCACCCAAGAAGCTGCCACATGGATAAGGTGCAGACGCCATGTAGCTCCCTCTCCTGTGGGAACCATGGCCCCACTAATAAACCTCCTTATGAACCTTCTTCTCCTGCCTGTGATTATCTCCACATGGTCCTCTGGGATGGCCGATACCTATGCTTTCATTGGTGCCGAACTGGGATAGGTTCCCCAGTGGATTTGCTGCCCCATTTCTGGGGGGTCCAAGCTGCCTCTGGGACCTATTCTGCTGTCCTAAGCCCACCCAGACGACCACCGAGGTAACTTCTCCTGACTGAGTGCTCTACTTCCATCCACCACGACAATCTACAAATTCGTCCTCACACCCAGGGTAAGTGATCATCTAAACAAGGGCTCGGATCCGATTTTCCGCTTTACCGTAGGGCCACAGGGCCCTGGCTTCTGGGCCACACCGAAAATCTTGGCGCCAAGTTCCGAGCCCCACTCAATGACTGTAGCATAGGGCCACAGGGCCCCGGCCACAGGGCCACACTCCGCGCTCGGTCTGAGACACAGTGATTGGGGTGACGATTCCATCGCTGATTGTTTCTCACATTTCAGCTGACCAGAGTAATACCTAGGACGCTTGGTATTAACTCCTCAGCTCCGCTAATCACTTACCATGGGAGGGGCACAATCATCCACCACAACAGATTTGAAACTCCAACCAGGGTGAATGACCATTAGCCGGGAGCTTGGATTTTCCATAAGGCCACGAGGCCACTGTAAATCTTGGCTCCATGTTCCGAGTCCCACTCCCAGGGAAAGCCACTGGGCCGCCGACCTTAAGCCACTGGGCTAGGTCAAGGGAATCAGCAAGTGTGGGTGTTTGGAGTCAACTGATCTCTAGTTCAGCTCCGCTGGTCACTCATCAAGTGGGGAACAGTCTAAAGCTGCTCACAATCTTACAAATTTGGACTCAAATAACTTCTATGAGCGCTCGGGCAGATGGAGTTCTCTCTCTCTCTCTCTCTCTCTCTCTCTCTCTCTCTCTCTCTCTCTCTGTGCCTGCCTGCCTGTGTTGGGCTGGTACTAGCTTCCAATGTACCAATATTTGTTTAACATCTGCTTTGATTGATGTCTGTTAAGCTTGGAGATTCGGTTAAGTTCTGCTTGTTGTTGGCTAAAGCCTGTTCTCTCTAGCATTAACCACGTGGACAATAAAATTGGTCTTAGCCAAAGGCCTCATTTCTAAAATACATGCAGAACTAAAAAAATTACCTTCTTCCAAAAGAAAATCGCAAAGAACCAATAGCCCCCTCATCAAGTGGGCTAAAGACTTACAAAGAGACTTCTCTGATGAGGAAATGAGAATGGCCAAGAGACATAGGAAAAAGTGCTCTACATCCCTGGCCATAAAAGAAATGCAAATCAAAACAGCATTGAGATTCCATCTCACCCCAGTAAGAATGTCATATATCAAGAAAACTAACAATAACAATTGTTGGAGGGGATGTGGCCAAAAGGGAACCCTACTTCATTGTTGGTGGGAATGTAAACTGGTTCATCCACTCTGGCAAGCAGTATGGAGATTCCTCAGAAGGCTAAATATAGAACTCCCCTATGACCCAGCAGCCCCACTTTTGGGTATCTATCCAAAAGACCACAAACAAAATCACAGTAATGCCACCAGCACAACAATGTTCATTGCAGCACAATTTGTCATAGCTAGAATCTGGAACCAACCCAGATGCCCCTCAGTAGACAAATGGATCAGGAAAATGTGGTACATATACACAATGGAATTTTATGCCTCTATCAGAAAGAATGTCATTGTTCCATTTGTAAGGAAATGGAAAGACTTGGAAAAAGTTATACTAAGTGAAGTGAGCCAGACCCAAAGAAACATGGACTCTATGGCCTCCCTTATTGGGAATAATTAGTACAGGTTTTTAGGCAAGTCATAGCAGAGCATCACAAGGCCCAATAGCTATACCCTAATGAACACATAAGATGATGCTAAGTGAAATGAACTCCATGTTATGGAAACAATTGTTATATCAGAGTTGTAACTACTTTCAACTTCCTATGTGTATCTGTAGCTTCTATTATTGATGATGTTCTTGTATCACCTTCCTGTGGTTGTACCTACACTATCTCTGTAATCTTATCTGAGTATATTGGAAACCTTGTATACTGGTATTGGAAGTAGGAAATTGAAAGGGAATACCAAAATTGAGAGACACAGGGTAAAAAAAGACAAACAACTACAAAAGCAATACTTGCAAAACTGTTTGGTGTAAGTGCACTGAACACCTCCGGGGGGGGGGGGGGAAGGAAAGGGGGGGAGGGAGGAGGGTATGAGGGACAAGGTAACAAACAGTACAAGAAATGTATCCAATGCCTAATGTATGAAACTGTAACCTCTCTGTACATCAGTTTGATAATAAATATTTGAATAAAAAAAAGAATATATAAAAAAATAAATAAATAAATAAAACAATTGTTGGAGGGGATGTGGCCAAAAGGGAACCCTACTTTATTGTTGGTGGGAATGTAAACTGGTTCAGCCACTCTGGCAAGCAGTATGGAGATTCCTCAGAAGGCTGAATATAGAGCTCCCCTATGACCCAGCAACCCCACTTTTGGGTATCTATCCAAAAGACCACAAACAAAATCACAGTAATGCCACCAGCACAACAATGTTCATTGCAGCACAATTTGTCATAGCTAGAATCTGGAACCAACCCAGATGCCCCTCAGTAGACAAATGGATCAAGAAAATGTGGTACATATACACAAGGGAATTTTATGCCTCTTTCAGAAAGAATGACATTGCCCCATTTGTAAGGAAATGGAAAGACTTGGAAAAAATTATACTAAGTGAAGTGAGCCAGACCCAAAGAAACATGGACTCTATGGTCTCCCTTATTGGGAATAATTAGTACAGGTTTAGGCAAGCCATAGCAGAGCATCACAAGAGCCCAATAGCTATACCCTTATGAACACATAAGATGATGCTAAGTGAAATGAACTCCATGTTATGGAAACGATTGTTATATCACAGTTGTAACTACTTTCAACGTCCCATGTGTATCAGTAGCTTCTAGTTTTGATGATGTTCTTGTATCACCTTCCTGTGGTTGTACCTACACTATCTCTGTAATCTTATCTGAGTATATTGGAAACCGTGTATACTGGTATTGGAAGTAGGAAATTGAAAGGGAATACCAAAATTGAGAGACACAGGGTAAAAAAAGACAAACAACTACAAAAGCAATACTTGCAAACTGTTTGGTGTAAGTGAACTGAACACTTCAGGGAGGGAAAGGGAAAGGGGGAGGAGGAAAGGGGGAATGAGGGACAAGGTAACAAACAGTACAAGAAATGTATCCAATGCCTAATGTATGAAACTGTAACCTCTCTGTACATCAGTTTGATAATAAAATTTGAAAAAAAATTGGTCTTAGCAAGCGCCATCGTGGTTCCATCAAGGTTCCAATAACTCTTCGAGATGGAGCCCACCCATCCCCCAGGTAATGGGCAGGCCAAATTCCTCAAATTCCTCCCGGCAGGGCAGGGATGTGGAGACTTGAGCTCTTGGTAACCCTGCCCCACCCCCCTAAACTCTAACTGTGGCCTTCAATTCAAATGTACCTTGTAATTCAAATGCTGCCTGCTAAGGATCTGACCACCTCCGCCACCATTATGCCACCGTGCCACATGTCTGTGTTCTGTTCATGTCCTGTCTCCCATCTCCTGGACCATCTCTGGTCATAGCATAGCATCCCACTTCAGCTCCCCATTGGAGCTAAACTGGCTTCTTCATTTCCTCGCCAGATAATCTGTAAAAATTTTTGTTTTCTAGGAAAAGTTTTTGTTTTCTAACTGACCATGTGGTTCTAAAATATGGGCAAATAATATCATTTTGCCACTGGAATTCCAGAAAACTTACATGACCAATTAAAAAAAAATTCTAATCGTGCCTCAAAGCTTGTGCCCAACTGTCTGTATGTCTGTATGTGTATCTGTCTGTCTGTGTTGGTAAAACATATAAAAACTAGCATCATGGTTTAAAAATTACTTGCCTTTTTTACTACTGTTTTAACTTAATTTAAGTCTCATGTTAAACTAATCTTTGCAGCCTGTGGGTGGAGTCACAGTAAACAGCCTGGAGGCAATCCTGACTCTTATCACCAGACTCCAATCCAAAAAAAAGATTTTACTTCTCCATTTTTCTCCCCTGTAATCTCATAAACTCTATAGGATCAAGGGACCAGAGTCATTTTGGAATGAGTGCACAAATGTGGCTACTAACCTCGGTTTTCCTTACCCAGGATTAATATTTCCTTTATAGGATACAGGTTGACTTGTATGCTAGCCGCATGGACTGTGGCAGCCCGTGGCTACAGGAAGCTGCCTCCACAGTCTGCTCCCAAACTGCCTGGTTTCACTACTAGTGATTCCTTATTCTCTCTTTTTCATGGAAAATGGCTCAGGGAATCTAGGAGTCACTGGTGGTGTTCCTGTAAAGATTTTGACAGGCCCAGAGTGCTCCTGCCCTAGCTCTGCCCCACCCCCTTCCAAGGTTAGAGTTTGGCTTATAGCAGGCCTATCATGACAGTTACAACCAAGACTTACTCCAAGGTTAAAACATCCGAGTTATGTTTGATGGCCACAGGGTTGCATTGGGGTAGCATTGGTGTCTTCCCCCTCCATTTCTCAGAAACTGTTGTGGCTGCTGCATAGAGCAGACCTGGTTGGCCTTTGGTCTGTGTGGATTTTTATGACTAGGAAGACGGTTAAAGGCCCAAGCCTTCTAAAATCTTTAAACATTTTCACCCTGCTTAAACCAGTAGGGCACCAGCCTACAAAAGCCGTAGTAAATGTCTTTAACCAGTCTGTATAGAAATTTGCAGGCAACTCATCAATGACAATCTATCCAGGGGACTCTGAGAGATACCACTACAGCCTTGCCCAGATCCAACCCATCTCTCTTGCCTGCCTCCATCACACCTGAATAACGAAGCCTGCTGATTTGAGATGGAAGACACAGCCACTTCAGATCCACTGAAGCTGAAACTTTTACATTGTCTTAACCCTTTGCCCTCTTAATTGTCATTCATTCGTGCTCTCTTCCACCTGCCAGTAAGGTTAAATGATACGATTTGATTTGATGGCTCATGGATCTCATTCAGTCTGCTGTTCTCTAAGTGTTACATCAGAGCTCTGGCAAGTACTTGTTAGTCAATTCTCAACAAGTTACAGGTAAGTTCTACTCCTATTGTTCTCCTGTTGCTTTAATTGGAAATAAAAAGGGCTTTTATGGCTACGACTCCTTGGATTGCAGTTCGAAGCCAGCCCGGGCAGAAGAAAAAAATCCCTCTAAAACTCTATCTCCCAACTAACCAGCAAAGAGCCAGACTGGAAGCTTGGCTCAAGAGAACCAGCCAAATGCTGAAAGTGACACGGTGGCTCAAGTGGTAGAGCACTAGCCTCCAGCAGAAGTGCTTAGGGACGGTGCCCAGCCCTTGAGTTCAAACCCTGTTGTGCCAAGTCGCAAGACCACCCCCAAGAAGACCACCGAGATTCAGACACTCCGAAATGCAAAAGCAAGGCAAGGCTTTATTTAACGAGCTGCCAACTTGGGCCTCATCCTACCCACCGACACAGCGGAGGTTAGGAGGGAGCCCCGAGCTGTGATTACACAGGGCTTATAAAGGCAAAGAACAACGTTACAACAATCAGCTGTGCAAGCAAAATTAGAACACAGGTACAAATCTGATTGGCTCAGGGTTCGATTCTAAAATGGGGTTCACGTGGTGGGGCCTGACTTCAAAGTCGGGCACTTCATTTCCCCCCCCTTTTTTTTTTTGGTACCTTGGGAGCCAATCATGGCTCCATTCTGTCCATTTCAATGGCTTGCATGTCTAGGGGATGATATAGAGGTAAGGCATGGGCCAGTAGGGCCAAAAGTAGTATCCGAAAATAACTCTGGTCCCTCGGTTTTAAAGGGGGGCTGATGGGTGAAGATCATCCATCTTCTGTAATTTCTTCAGGCTGACTCAGGGGCGTTGACCTTACCTAGCCAGGAACCTATAACCTTAGTCTACTTTACCAAGGGACTGCAGGATTCACCTCACTTTGGAGTGAGCTGCCAAAATAACATTAACACTAGCCTGGGTAGTAAGGAAAGAAGGCAAAAAGAAAATTATAACAATATTCAGTCTAACTTTCTTTTCTTGAGGCGAAGGCGAAGCGGCTGAGTTGGGTGCTTGGAGACCTCCCATGTTCCACCACGGTAGTTGTCATCCAGGGCAAAGGGGTCAGCTGGCCTGGCATGGAAGCAATGAACCCAAGTGGCGATGCGGTCTAGGGTTCCTTCCACCGTGGTTCTTAGGATTTCAGTCCCCTGGTCTGAATAAATGGGGGGTAGGGACAGAAGCAGAGTCATATCTTTTAGAGTCCAATTCATTTTCTCTACCTGTCCTGCACACTGGGGTCTATAAGCACAATGCAATTTCCAATCCATCCGCAGTGCTGCAGCTATTCCCTGACTTACTTTTGAGACGAAAGCCTGTCCGTTGTCTGACCCAATGGTGGATGGGAAGCCATACCTGGGTAGGATTTCTTCCAGGATCTTCTTAGCCACTACATTCGCAGTCTCTTGCTTTGTTGGATAGGCTTCAACCCATCCTGAAAAGGTGTCTATAAAAACTAGCAAATATTTGTAATTTCTGTGAAATCTACTTCCCAATACACACCTGGCCTATTCCCACAGAGGTGAGCTCCTTTAGTAATCTGTTGATTGGGGGCATTGGCAAGCGGACAGGCCTTTAACAGATCTCAATAAGGACAAAATCTCAGGTCTACAAGCTTTCTTTACTAAACAGATGTATGAGCTTAAAATTCTCACTGCCAGTCAGGGCTTTGAGTAAATGCGGAGGGTGAGATTTTAATCTATCCTCTCATTTGACAAACTTACCCTTACTAACCACTATCACAGATGACTGGCAAATTCCTGCCCAGTAGACAGACATGGGCATTGGAAAAGCATGCTTATGAACTATTCTTCTAGGACTTCCCGGCTTTAACTTTTGAAAGGCCAACAGTAGTGACTCTAGGATCTGACACCATCTCTGCCATCCAAGCAGTGGCTTACTGCCTCTGGATGCTCCATCACTTTTGTCCCAGGAGGAGTGACTTTCGACTTGGACTCAGGGCCTGAGTGATGTCCCTCAGCTCTCCAGCTCAAGACTAGCACCGTACCACTTTTGAGCTCCACACCACTCTGTTCCCAGCACTCTGCTGGCTGATTAGAGACAAGTCTCTCACAGGGACCTTTCTTTGCCCGGGCTGGCTTCGAACCGCAGATTCAGATCAATGAGTCTTCTAAGGGGCCACTTTACTCCAATTATAAGCAACAAGGTGGTCCACACAGAAGTAGTTTTTAAGCATGCTCTCTTACCTGGAACTTATTAAGGGTCATATTAGATCTTGACAAACTTGTAGGAATCACCTGTGCTTCTCTGTGGGCCTGCTGGAAACTGTTACAAAAAAACCTACAAAGAAGAAACAACAGAGATGACAGCGCGGCATGGTGAGGTCACTCCCTGCCACCTGTGGGTGGTTTGGGCTGGCCCTACATCCACCCTGTCAGCGGCTGCGGGTCAGGACTTGGACTTGGGGCTGATGCGTCCGTGTCCTGGGCTGTCGGCACCGGCGAGTTGACTGGGCAGGACCCTCCGGAGCGGAGGGCACAGCTGAAACATTTTCCTCAGAGTCCTCCTCTTGTAGAGTTAACTGGGGTGGGGAGTACGGAGCGGGAAACATTTCCTCCTCCGTGCTTCCTCCCTATGTCAAAGCTCCCTCAATTTCCTCAAAGGTGGACCATTCTGACTTGCACAGGGTGATCCACTTTTCCTTCTTAAGGGCCACACCTTGGTACTGAGCTCTCTCCTTAACCTCCCTCCAGTGAGCTAGGATCAAGTCTAGGGGGCTAGATGGAGGTCCTCAAGATAGAACGTTATCCATAGCTCTGATCAGATGTTCAGTCCAAAAGGCTACAAAAAACAAAACAATTAATACAAAAGGAGGAAAACACACAGGCCTGAGAACAAGAAAAGCTACTGTTGTGCCAAGTTGCAAGACCACCCCCAAGAAGACCACCAAGATTCAGACACTCCGAAATGCAAAAGCAAGGCAAGGCTTTATTTAACGAGCTGCCAACTCGGGCCTCGTCCTACCCACCGACACAGCGGAGGTTAGGAGGAAGCCCCGAGCTGTGATTACACAGGGCTTATAAAGGCAAAGAACAAGGTTACAACAATCAGCTGTGCAAGCAAGATTAGAACACAGGTACAAATCTGATTGGCTCAGGGTTCGATTCTAAAATGGGGTTCACGTGGTGGGGCCTAACTTCAAAGTCTGGCACCTCATTTCCCCCTTTTTCTTTTTGGTACCTTGGGAGCCAATCATGGCTCCATTCTGTCCATTTCAATGGCTTGCATGTCTAGGGGATGATATAGAGGTAAGGCATGGGCCAGTAGGACCCAATGTAGTAACCAAAGGGCCTGTCACCATTTCTTAAAAGAATAGTCTCTGTACCTCCGTTTTGCATGCCTCTAGTTTATCCTGCCTCATCTTCCCAAAAACAACTCTGGTCCCTTGATTTTAAAGGGGGGCCGATGGGTGAAGATCATCCATCTTCTGTAACTTCTTCAGGCTGACTCAGGGGCGTAGACCTTACCTAGCCAGGAACCTATAACCTTAGTCTCAGTCTAACTTTCTTTTCTTGAGGCGAAGGTAAAGCGGCTGAGTTGGGTGCTTGGAGACCTCCCATGTTCCATCACGGTAGTTGTCATCCAGGGCAAAGGGGTCAGCTGGCCTGGCGTGGAAGCAATGAACCCAAGTGGCGATGCCGTCTAGGGTCCCTTCCACCGTGGTTAATCTGTTGATTGGGGGCATTGGCAAGCTGACAGGCCTTTAACAGATCTCAATAAGGACACAACACAATCTCAGGTCTACAAGCTTTCTTTCCTAAACAGATGTATCAGCTTAAAATTCTTACTGCCAGTCAGGGCTTTGAGTAAATGCGGGGGGTGAGATTTTAATCTATCCTCTCATTTGACAAACTTACCCTTACTAACCACTCTCACAGATGACTGGCAAATTCCTGCCCAGTAGACAGACATGGGCATTGGAAAGGCATGCTTATGAACTATTCTTCTAGGACTTCCCGGCTTTAACTTTTGAAAGGCCAACAGTAGTGACTCTAGGATCTGACACCATCTCTGCCATCCAAGCAGTGGCTTACTGCCTCTGGATGCTCCATCACTTTTGTCCCAGGAGGAGTGACTTTCGACTTGGACTCAGGGCCTGAGTGCTGTCCCTCAGCTCTCCAGCTCAAGACTAGCACCTTACCACTTTTGAGCTCCACACTACTCCATTCCCAGCACTCTGCTGGCTGATTAGAGACAAGTCTCTCACAGGGACCTTTCTTTGCCCGGGCTGGCTTCGAACCGCAGATTCAGATCAATGAGTCTTATAAGGGGCCACTTTACTCCAATTATAAGCAACAAGGTGGTCCACACAGAAGTAGTTTTTAAGCATGCTCTCTTACCTGGAACTTATTAAGGGTCAGTATTAGATCTTGACAAACTTGTAGGAATCACCTGTGCTTCTCTGTGGGCCTGCTGGAAACTGTTACAAAAAAAAACCTACAAAGAAGCTGGAATGGCAATTAAACATTTTGGTAGCCATAATTCTCCTTTTCTCACTTTGCAATAATTATTTAGGACAATTTTACTTCCAAATTTCTTCCAAAAGGCTACAAAAACAAAACAATTAATACAAAAGGAGGAAAACACACAGGCCTAAGAAAAGCTACGAGTTGGAGATCTCCCAAGCTGGCCCACAACCTCCTACAAGGGTGCAGAAGGAATGGACCCGAGTTGGCCCACAACCTCCTGCAAGAAGGAGTGGACCCGAGTTGGCCCACAACCTCCTGCAAGGGTGCAGAAGGAGTGGACCCGAGTTACACGTTGGAGATCTCCCAAGTTGGCCCACAACCTCCTACAAGGGTGCAGAAGGAATGGACCCGAGTTGGCCCACAACCTCCTGCAAGGGTGCAGAAGGAGTGGACCCGAGTTGGCCCACAACCTCCTGCAAGGGTGCAGAAGGAGTGGACCCGAGTACAAGATGGGCGGGTTGAGTCTCGTTTAGGAGGCCCTCCTGGTCAGTTCCGGCCAAAAACCAAACTGACTCACGCCCTACAAGTATAAGCAAAAGCAAAACAGACAAACAGACAAATTACAGGACAAGACAAATGAACAGCGCTGTTTTCTTACCTTCGGAGTCTGGGATCTCGGGGTCTCTGGGGCTATCCCGGACGAGCCCCCAAATGTTGTGCCAAGTTGCAAGACCACCCCCAAGAAGACCACCGAGATTCAGACACTCCGAAATGCAAAAGCAAGGCAAGGCTTTATTTAACGAGCTGCCAACTCGGGCCTCGTCCTACCCACCGACACAGCGGAGGTTAGGAGGAAGCCCCGAGCTGTGATTACACAGGGCTTATAAAGGCAAAGAACAAGGTTACAACAATCAGCTGTGCAAGCAAGATTAGAACACAGGTACAAATCTGATTGGCTCAGGGTTCGATTCTAAAATGGGGTTCACGTGGTGGGGCCTAACTTCAAAGTCTGGCACCTCACTACGAGTTGGAGATCTCCCAAGCTGGCCCACAACCGCCTACAAGGGTGCAGAAGGAATGGACCCGAGTTGGCCCACAACCTCCTGCAAGGGTTCAGAAGGAGTGGACCCGAGTTACGAGTTGGAGATCTCCCAAGTTGGCCCACAACCTCCTGCCAGGGTACAGGAGGGGTGGACCCAAGTTGGCCCACAACCTCCTGCCAGGGTACAGGAGGGGTGGACCCAAGTTGGCCCACAACCTCCTGCCAGGGTACAGGAGGGGTGGACCCAAGTTGGCCCACAACCTCCTGCCAGATAAGCAGAAGGAGCAGACCCAAGTACAAGGTGGGCGGGTTGAGTCTCGTTTAGGAGGCCCTCCTGGTCAGTTCCGGCCAAAAACCAAACTGACTCGCGCCCTACAAGTATAAGCAAAAGCAAAACAGACAAACAGACAAATTACAGGACAAGACAAATGAACAGCGCTGTTTTCCTACCTTCGGAGTCTGGGATCTCGGTCTCTGGGGCTATCCCAGACGAAACCCCAAATGTTGTGCCAAGTCGCAAGACCACCCCCAAGAAGACCACCGAGGTTCAGACACTCCGAAATGCAAAAGCAAGGCAAGGCTTTATTTAACGAGCTGCCAACTCGGGCCTCGTCCTACCCACCAACACAGCGGAGGTTAGGAGGGAGCCCCGAGCTGTGATTACACAGGGCTTATAAAGGCAAAGAACAACGTTACAACAATCAGCTGTGCAAGCAAAATTAGAACACAGGTACAAATCTGATTGGCTCAGGGTTCGATTCTAAAATGGGGTTCACGTGGTGGGGCCTGACTTCAAAGTCGGGCACCTCACCCTGTGAATGCCACCTGGGACCAGCTATCAAGCAATGAGCACCTAGACCTTCAGGACAATGTCTATTCTGAGAAGAAGGAACTATGGAGAGGAGTAAGAGGAGATGATGTCTCATCTTAAATGGAGTCAATTTAAACTTGCCCTTCCAAAATTAATCAGATCCGGAAGATCAAGAGGAATAGTTGTTTACCCACCTAATGTCCATACCTGTCCATTTTCCATCTGGACAGACACTTGCATTCTTGCTTTTGTTACTTGTTATTTGTACATATATATATTAGCCTCTGACTGGTTACTCCCAAGTAGTCCACTATCCCTAAACACTTTCTTCCTGCCCTCAGTCCAGTTATTCCTCCTTCCTTGTAATGAGCCACAATTGGGTTTATGTTCCAAATGGAACTTTTCTGGCTTGTGCCCAGGGTGTCTTCTCCCATGTTGTTCATGTTAACTGGTCCTGTTAACTTGTCAGCCTTTTGCCTGACCTTTTCAAAAGTCTCATTTAACAGGATAACATCCCTCACCCAGGTCGCCACCTGGAAACTTGCAGTTCAAGGCCATCCTCTTACTACACTACTGTGCCCAGCGCAGATCTGACCCTGAAGACCCCAGCCCCAGGGACTCCTTGATGTGCCCAAGCTGCAGGAGGTAGCCAGAGGAGACCATGACACCCATTGGCCCTGATAACCATTCTCATGGAAATGATGAGGACTTTTACCAACCAAATTGGACAGTACCAGGCCAAATGAGAAATCAGGGACCCCTGACTACTTCGCCCCTTTTCAGCAGGAAGTAGCTCCAGAAGAGACAACCTCCGCCCATACTCCCGGCCTGGTACCCCTCCTCTGTTATTAATAAACAACAAATGGGGGAATGTTAGCATTTCTCTAGCCTCAGGTCCTCAGCTCCTCCCACTAGTTCCCAGATCCACCCATGATCCACTAATAAGCCACACCTACTCACTACTTAACTACTTCCCCTTTACCCCCAGAGAGAGAAGCTGCCACCTGGATAAGGTGCAGACGCCATGTAGCTCCCTCTCGCATGGGAACCATGGCCCCACTAATAAACCTCCTTATGAAGCTTCAAAAAAAATTTAAAAAAAAAGAAAGCACCCAAGTTTGCATTGGAAACCACTATTTCTCATAAATGTTTATGTAATTGCTTCTTCAGTTTAAGCTCTCTCCATTTTTAATGTGAAAAGCTACTTTTACATTATTTTGCCATAGCTATTTGTTCTTGAATTTTGTTTGTAACTCGTTCCTATTCAGTTCTTTCAAAAACGAGACACTGAAGAAGTATTCAAATAGTCTTCAGACTTATTTATGAATGCATTCATGAATATGAACTACTTTCAGAATATTTGCTAAATATTTGGCCAGGAACATATTCCTAATGTCATGCATTTAGCAAAACTTTGGAAATTTATGTCACAAATCTATTATATAATGTGATTTTCCCCAATGCATGACTATTCAGTATTAGTTCTTTGGTTAGAAATCTCTAATGCTGTCTAATGATCCAAAAAGTTGAAGCAGTTGTAGAAAATCTGAACAATTCTGGGTATGCACAAATTAGAATCTTTAATAAATAAACTAATCAGACTTAAGACTACTATTGCTACAAATTTTAATTCCTTCTAAGACCAAAATTAGCACACATTATCTTCCACTTATTTATCTGTCATGTATTTTCTATCAATGATTGGGTATTTTAATATGAACTATTTTAAAAGTGTATTAATTAATTAATTTTCTTAACCTTACAAGGCTAACTAAAATGTAATGATATCATATATGCTACCATAAAATTGAAGTTATATAGAAACAATGAGTGTATGAAATATATTCAGCAATTATTATTTTTATTAATACTAAAAGTCCTTTATGTAAGCAAGGAAACTTAGCTCATGAAGTACTTGTTATTTTCGTTTTCACACTAGGGAGTTTGGAGTCATAGTTGTGGCATCAATGGTCTGCGAATAAAGATCAGAGGTATGGGTTTTTTATTCTTCCTTTCTGACATAAGAGAGAGTATGTCTTCTTGTATGTATAAAAAAAGAAAATAGAGAACTTTTTTGTAGTGCAATAGCTTTCAATCTGACTGAATCACATGGAGAATTAGAACAATTATATATCTGTAACTGGTTCCATCTGTGGCCTTAAGCTATGAGGTTGTATGTCTGCCATCAGTTTTTAAAAGCATTCTGAGATCTCTAAAGTTCAGTGAAAGCTGAGAATACTCAAGAACCTTCTATTAAGAGCTTTACTCATTCACTAAAATGGTACCCCAATATGTCTATGAAATTAGACATGTACTTATATCAGTAATAAGACATACTCCAGACCACACAAACAAAAAAAAAAAAAACACCTTAAAGTTAATTAAATATTAGATAGGTTTTGTTTTTGAATCACGGTTTTTTTGTCTGTAACTTGTTTTCTGACATGTTTTGCTTTTCCTCTTGACTCTCTGTAAATTGCTTAACTACTTTAAGGACATAAACACATGAACAGCATATCATATCATAGGTGACAGTATGAGTAACCATTTGTTAAAATTCATTAAACTGTGCCTACAGTGAGTACATCAAATCCCAAACCACAATCAAATGAGGAAAAAAACAAACCTGGGGACTAGTGTCACATTCTGGCCATTTCACTTAATTGTCTGGAAGCATATTCACTGAAAGACAATCTCGAAGGTAAGAAAACCTCAAGTAGCAGAAAGATTTTATTTTATTTTTTCTATTATTTTAGTCCTGTGTTTGTGTGTATCCTCTGAAAATCACATAACATACAAATTCTAAGATGATGGGTACTTGGAGGGTATAGGATGGAGTCCAGGGAAAGAGTGTACACAAAGGAGAAAAGAAGTGAGAGAAGAAGGAGACAAAAATTCAATACATATCCAACACAATTAAGAAAAAATAAGAGAAGACATGGGTAGGGAGGGAAGGGAGAGAATGATGAAAGTATAGACATAAATCAAGATGCACTCTATTCATAAACTGCTTTGTTGAATAGTGACTCTTGTGCAAAAACTTAGTAAAATAAAATAACGTACAATTGGAAAGGCAAGTACCCTTAGGATATAATCCAGACAACTTCAAATTTAGCTGCATAAATTCTTTTATTTATCCACTGTTATGTTTTAATCTTAATCTGACAATTCTTTTAGCTTTAGTGTGTGCATATTTTAAAGATTATTTGTTCATGTCATTACTTATACCGAATCTATGAAACTATTAATTATATCATGCTGCTTTTCTTTTCTTTTTTTTACCCAGAATGACACCATTCAAAAGAACACTTTAAAAAATTATCTGGTTTTCTGAATGACTAAATAACAAATGCCTCTACTCATATCTACTACCAACACAACTCATCGACAAGTGTACCCAGAATATATTACATAATTCTAAAATGATTTTGTGATATTGAAACAAAATTTTAAGTGTTATTATCCTGTTAATATGTCTACTTCATTATTTGAATGCATGGTATATTGACCTAAATGTGGGATTAGTTCAATCTAATTATAAATATCCTTTTAAAGAAGAAAGTTGTCTTGCTAATGCAAGAAATAAAACTCAGAAAGCCTTAAGTCAGTCAAGATATTTGATACATACTTCTTGGATTTGAAAAAGACCAGTGAATAAGGATTACTATCAATCTGAGAGCAGCCACCAGCTGAGATACAGAATAAAATATGTTCTCAGTCCTACACCCACAAGAAATTGAATTTTGCCAGAAACATTAATGAATATGTAAATAAATGTTTTCTTTCCTTTTCTTTTTATTTAAGAGCTCAGACTAACTGAAACTCTATTTTTAACCTTGCAATCTTTGAGGCTGAGAACCCACTGGAACCCATCTAAACTTCTGAATTACTTAATTGTAACACAATAATCAGACATTGTTTTAAGGATCAAAAAGCAGCTTCACTATAAATGCTTGAATGTTACCACTGTGGTAACTTCTCTGACACATCCAACTTGAAACCCCCAATTTCAGAAAGATGGTGATCTTCCTTTCTCATCGTCTATAATCTTACTGGAAATCAAGATTAATCGTTTCTCCCATTCTTCTCTACAGAGATCTCTGTCCTTCCTAAATTTGCTTTAGGATACCTGCAGTACCATCTGCCTCCCGTATCGCCCCACGTCAGTCTCCCTCCCGTATCGCCCCACGTCAGTCTCCCTCCTGGTACTGCGGGAAGAACAGATAGTACTTGGCTGGATCTGTGACTGAACGCTTGGTGCCACAAGCAAGAATTTCTCCCATCTTACTGAAGTGCATAACGGTGTGGTGCTATTTCACTGGCAGCCTATGAAGCCAGGAGCCCACTTAGTGCAACCCTTTCATGGAGGCGAGAGGAGGGCCCAGGACTTGGTCTCCCTCTTATTGTATAGCTCTCATGTCTCTTCACCATGCCAGACTTAAAAACTCAAGAGATTCTTTCCCTGCTGATTCTCCTCAGCCAGTTCCCTGGATTGTGCTTTTTAGGGTTTGGAGTTTTCTATGGGAGTCTCATGACACTCAATTAATTGCTTGGATTTACCTAAGTCTAGACACGACACAAGTTTTCCATAGCTTAAGTAATAGTTTCTGCAGCCAACTGGTAGCACCTGCTAGTTGTAATTTTCATTGTAAACAGAAAGTATACTGCCTGTTCTGAGCTTCCTTTTGGCTCAGATTCAAAGAAAACATAAGAAGAAGCACAAGATGGAATGTATTCTCATTGTATTGATTTCTTGCCAAGCTGAAGAACATGCAGAAATATAACTTCCCACACAATATCTGACAATGATGGACCTTACATTTGATTTCACCATTAAAAAATTCTGAGGAGCTGTGTTGTGTCAGAGAAATTTAATCTTTGGATAAAAAGATTTTCATGAAAACACAAATAAAGTTCTTAAATATGTAAACACATTTACTTTATTTATTTAATTTGAAAACTAGAAAAATTCTGTTGAACAATTCTCCCAGGAATTCCAGAGTAGGATCAGTTTTTCCAATTTTTATTATGGATTCTAATTACCGTTTGACATTTATTGGCAAATACTCTCCAAACTGAATTTGAAAATGTACTCTTTTGTCCGATGTACAGCAGAATTTTCTATTTTCTTTCACTGGATGATGTTTGTTGAGCTGCTCAAACAGAAGTTTGATGCAATAAATAATCAAGTGAATAAATTTGGGAGATATTTTCCCTTGATAATATTTTTCTGCTTCACAGAAAAATAACATAGAATTTGTACTGCTACATCTCAAATTTGTAAATGTTCCTAGCAGAACCTCAATAGCTATTTTGTATGTATTATTTGCATTTATTTCCAATTTACCAGTTTTAAAAAACAAAATATTTTTATATTTACCTGTTTAAATTTTGGAGGAATATAGAGACAAGTGCTTGATATGTAAATTTCTGTGATATACTGGACTAGACTCTATTCTTGGTTGTAAACCCAAGTAAAATCTTAGTTGTGGTGGGATTTAAATGCAGGAGACTAGAAGCTATGATCCATTAACTGGATCATAGAAAGCAAAGAGTTTGCTGTTTTTCAAGTAATATCAGTTTCTCTCATTTTAGAAGTTTTATCATAGAATCATTGAATATATGTGTGTGTGGGTGTGTCTGTGTGTGCGTATACTCACATATGTTCTCAATTTCTTGATCCATTCATCTACTGAGGGGCATCTGGGTTGGTTCTATATTTTAGCTATGGTAAATAATGTTGCTATGGACATAGCTGTACTGATAACTTTAGTATGTCCTTCTAGGCTTCTGTCAGAATAAATGACATGGTCCCATTCATAACAAAATGTAAAGTCTTAGAAACAATCATACTAAGTGAAGTGAGTCAGACCCAAGGAAACATAAACTCTATGGTTTCCCTCATTGGTAATACTTGGTATATGTTTAGGATAGTCCTAGATGATTACAATAGCTCAATAGTTATGTACATATGACCACATAAGATGGTGCTAAAAGAAATGATCTCCAAAATGTGGAAACAAGTGATTTATCATTGATGTGATTTTTTAACATATTACATGAAGTTATTTCTTCTTTCTTCTGTTCATCTACCCTATGATTTAGCCCCTGTTGTCACTGTATTTGACCCTGGGTATTTTATATATGTCTGTCTGAATTAAGGAAGGTAAGAGGAACATTACAATGGTGAGACAAAGGGTAAAAGGTGAACCAATGCAACAGCAATACTTACAAGACAGTATGTTGTAAACTAACTGTACAACTCAGAGCAGGGGGGAGGGAGGAGGAGGGAAGGTTGGAGGAAAATGAGAGAGGAGGTAACAAGTCGGACAATAAATGTAGTCACTACCTAAAGTATAACTATAACCCCTATGAGGCAGGGGGTAACAAGTCAGACAAGAAATCTACTCACTACCTAATGTACGTAAATATAACCCCTATGTACATCACCTTGACAGTAAAAATAAAAATTAAAAAAAAAACTGTTTTATGATTTATCAAACATGGATATTCTAAGAGTCAATACCACACTATAAAACAAAAGAAAATCCTGTGTTATAAGAAGAAAGCATATAAACAAGTGGGTGTTTGTGAGTTTATAATTGTGGGTACCAAAGTTTCTCCGGAATTTGTTTAAATGTAATGATAGGCTTTACATGATTGCATGCCCTTATCATGCTGTTTAGCTCATGATTGGACAGCACAAATCCCTTATTTTCTGATGCACTAGGAAAATGATGGTATTTCTTGCATGAGCAATTTTGTGCTTCATTACTCTCAAATGCCTGCTTAAGCTTCATTTTTGAAAGCTTACAATATTTTAGACAATAAAGAGGCCAATATAGTAGATCTTGCAGAAATACCACCCAAAATGGAAGGAAAAGAGAGACAGCTCTGTTTAAAGAAGCAACACATTGAAAACCACATGTCCATACACTGAAAGTAAGCATGATTCCAGCCAATAGGTGATTCAAAATAATTCCATTACACAAAAGGATAGTTGAAACCAGAAACTGCCGAAGTCAATTAATAAAAGCAAAGTAGTATAAATCAGCCCAAGGGAAACAGAATAAGTTTATGAAAGGAAGCAAAACAATTGTCTCTTTTTCAGGTAGGAAAAAAACAGCACCTAAATCAATTTCTGTAGGGTGCTACTATACATGAAATACTCCTTAGAATCAACAGTATGACATAATCATATAGGAATTTTTTGAATTTATTATATTAGCTTAATAAACATACAAATACTTTACTCATTTTTAATTTTTTATTTGTTTATTTATTTTTATTTTTTTAAATTTTTATTGTCAAACTGATGTACAGAGATTACAGTTTCATACGTTAGTCATTGGATACATTTCTTGTAATGTTTGTTACCTCCTCCCTTATTCCCCTCTCCACCCTCCCCCTTTCCCTCTTCCCCCATGAGTTGTTCAGTTAATTTACACCAAGCATTTTTGCAAGGAGTCCTTTTTGCTTTTGCAGTCCTTTGTCTTTTTATCCTGTGTCTCTCGATTTTGGTGTTCCCTTTCAGTTTTCTAGTTCTAATACCAGTATACACAGTTTCCGACGTACTCAGATAAGATACAGTGATAGTGCAGGTACAACCACAGGAAGAGGATACGAGAAGATCATCAACAATAGAAGCTGCGGTTTCAGATGGCATGTTGAAAGTAATTACAATGGTGATAAAACAGTCATTTCCATAACATGGAATTCATTTCACTTAGCATCATCTTATGTGTTCATAAGGGGATAGCTATTGGGCTCTTCTGATAATCTGCTGTGACTAGCCTAAACCTGTGCTAATTATTCCCTATTAGGGAGACCATAGAGTCCATGTTTCTTTGGGTCTGGCTCATTTCACTTAGTATAATGTTTTCCAAGTCCTTCCATTTCTTATGACTGGGGCAATGCCATTCTTTCTGGTAGAGACATAAAATTCCATTGTGTGTATCTACCACATTTTCCTGATCCATTCATCTACTGAGGGGCATCTGGGTTGGTTCCATATTTTAGCTATGACAAATTGTGCTGCAATGAACATTGTTGGGCTGGTGGCTTTAGTGTGTCCTTGTTTGTGGTCTTTTGGGTAGATGCCCAAGGGAAGAGCCTCTGAATATCTTTTCTATTGTTTCTTCCTACTTTTAAGATAATGCTTAGCAAAGAGCAGACTTGAAGCTATTAGTTCCTGCATGAATTAATGGAAAACTGGAAGAAAATCTCCAACTGCATATGTGGCCAATATATTGGCTAAGTTTAGGTATGCAGATAAACTGTAATACCCCAAAACAATGCCTTTTATATCACCAATAACAAACTAGTGTACAAATGAACTTCATTCATAGAACTATGATCTTGCATAGTTTTAGTGTAATTTTTTTTGTTTATCTCCATTTTCCCTTCTTCAGTTGGCATCTATTTAAAGCAACTGGGATTTTTTTTTTCTGTTGTTGTTCAAAGATTGGCTATGATATCTTTACTAATTTTTTTCTTTAGAATCTGTAGTCAACATGCATTATGTTATGTACAGGTTAAAGCTTTCTGATTTGAAACTCAAAAATACCTCCTCAACAATAACACAATAAACATTGGATTTAACATATTACAGATGGAAAACTGCACAAGAAAGTGCTTTCGATGCATAAAACGTTAAAGTAGTTTATATAATTACCTTCAGCCTATGTGTAGAAAGAGTACATGAAACACAAGTGGATTTTATAATTAAATATAGGTTTTATCTCAGAGATATCTCATTAACTATGTGAAAATATTACAAAAATGATCAACCCTTAAGGGTTCATAGCATCAAGAATTTCAAGAAAGGAACACTTAACTAGTAATAGGCTTTCGTATAAAAGCATTACCCATGTTCTGTGATGCGATCAATGTATGTTAAACTTGATAGTCTTACATAAACTCTTCTTTTGGTTCTTACTTGAGCACTAGGGAGAAAAACATGATAAATTCTCTGGTGTTCTACTTAATATTAGGTCCTAAATAAAACATATATTTCCACGTACCATCAATTCCTCCCAAATTTATTTAGCTAATTTAAGCATTAGATTGTTTTCATTTCAGACCAGTTAATTTTGAAATGTATTTTCTTTTGCACTTTTATGTATTCAGCTATGATAATTATAAGTAGTAGGAAGCGTTTCATATTTGTCATATTTCCAGGTATGAAGTCTATTACTAATTTATTAGCAGTGGGTGGTATTTTATGTTGTAAAGAATTGTAGCCTTCATTTGATGCCAAGATTTTGTTTTGAGAAGACTTTGTAGACTGAAAGATGTGAAGCCTATCTAGAGAATATGGTTCACTAGGAGTTTTATCCTCTTGCCATCCCACCCACTGTCTTTCTCTCTCCTTGCTGCTAAATCTGGGTGCTGTCCCTGAGCTTTTGTACTCAAGGCTGGCACTCTACCACTTGAGCAACAGCTCCATGTCTGTTGTTTTGATAGTAAACTGAGGATAAGAGTCCAACCAACTGTCTTTCTCTGGCATGGCTTTAAAATTGGATTTTCAAACCTCATCCTCCTGAGTACCTATGATTACAGACATTAGCCACTGGCACCTGCAGCATAAAGGTTTCCCTGACTTGGATATGAATGAACCCTGGCCACAGCAATGAGCATCAAATCCTAAAGATTAGATGACCAGGAAGCACAACAAAACTTTAATTTGGTCTGTCACTACAGCATAAAAAGAAACAACTAGAGTTACGGCCCATCAAAAAGAATAATATAAATCCATAAATAGGTCTTTAAGATTCTTAATGGAATTAGTCTCCATGTTTTGTCTCCTTTCAAAAAAATTATAGATTATTGTAATGAAAATAGTAAAAGAAAAATAAGGTTACATACATTTCTTTGCAATATACTGAAATAAGTTAATGACTAGAAATCTATCCAGAGAGAAAAATTTAAAAAGAGAACATTCTGTTTTCCATTATGATTAGAAGGAATAATTGCCTGAGGAATGTTCCTCAATTACAAACTAGATAATAATTGACTCCCAAGACACTCAGAAACTTATTTAAAATAAACTGAGAATACTGGGGATAATGAGGTTTGGGAACAGTATGCCAATGGCCTTTTGATAGTGGAGAACAAGATTATATAGTATTAGCAGTTAAAACTGATGGCCAATTCTTCTTATAGCAACTTCTTTTCCCCACTGTCTTGTTGCTCCTGAAAAGATTTCTTATGCAAAGTGATCACAGCTACCAAGATGGAGGGCAGGTATTATCAGTATTATGTTTTTATCTAAAGAAGACTCATTTGGGTAGGGTGCTAGAGTCGCAAGTTTAATTCTAGCCACTAGGCTATAGATAACAGGAAGATTGTAGTTTGAAGCCATTCAGTCAAATTGCAATGCCTGTCTAAAACATTAAGTGTGGTGTGGTGATGTACATCTATAATTCAAGTTACACCAGAATGGTAAGTAGGATGGTTAGTTTTTTGAAACCCTCATTTGTGATGTAGAGCCCAAAACATTAAACTGATTCAAAAGCTCAATTGAAAATTAGACAAATCAATAGAACATACACTTTTCAAAGAAAAAGAAGTACAAATGGCCAATAAATATGTGAAGAATTAATCCATACATATAACATTCCTACATATGAAAACCAAAATGACATTGAAATACTGTCCCATTGCAGTCAGAATGGCTGTCATCAAGAACAAAAACATCACATACTAGCAAGAATATGGAAGAACAAAACTTTTCTACACTGTTGGTGGGAATGTAACCTTTTCAATTTGTATGGAAATCAATATTAGGCACCTAAAAAAGAGAACAACAATACAATATGTGTGTGTGTTACTGTTTGATATTTATTCAAAAGAAAGTAAGTTAGAATATAATAGGAGAACTTGGAAACCCTTGTTCACAAAATCCAGTTGTGGAAACAGCCCAGGTGTCCTATAATTGATGAATTGTTCAAGAAAATCCCCTGCCTGTGCAAAATAGTGTGTTATGCAAAAGTACAAAATTGCATTCCATGAAGAGGAATATTATTTAAGTGTAGAGAATTCATTTTAAAAGTTATTTTTAAATATGCCAAGACATTTCAAACAATTGTCTGATATTGCATTACTCTAGAAAGCAACATTATGAACAAGGATGAAGATTTTTTAAATACAGATAACTTTCTGAGTACTAAATATATACAAGTAGGAAAATGGTTACAGGAAAAATAATGAGGTTTGTGTGCCTAGCAAAACTTACTGATGGGTGGGTGAATGCATGCCAATCTCTGATACGCAGGGAAAGATGGGTGACAGACCGATAAATAGCAGGGTGAAAAAAGGAAAAAGAAAAAAAAATAGACTCATAGGTAGTGGATGGAAGAATAATAGGCAAATTGACAGCCAAAAATGGATAAATAAATAAATGGAGATATGATGCATTAACAAATAGGTAAGGAAAAGTTACGTGAATGAACAGATAGAATTAGCAACAGATCCACGCATAGGCAGATAGATTGATGTACATAGACATAATGATGAAGAATACTGCCTGTTGTGTTCTCTACTCTCCTTTTTCTTAAACAGAGAAATATCAAATATCTTTCTATAGTATATTTTTCTAATCACTGCAAATAGCCTAACTTACTTTGCTAAAACCATTAGAAGTACATTATATTGAATCAATATGAAGTGCAAGAGCGCTTATCAATCAACCTCATTTTTCTTAATAGTTGATATCTTTCTTTTTGAGATGAGTATGTTTGTTGGATGGTAAGCAAATTTCAAGAAGCACATATTGGCATGCTTATTCTATCAACACATAAGTCAACTGCTTTCTACAAGGATGGTTCATGCCAGCTGGCTTAAGATTGACTCTGGCTCCAGCTGTGTTTTGAAGCCACATTTTTTTTTAAAAGTTCAATCAATTCCATCAAAATGGAAAGAAAGAGATTCAGAAAATACAAGAGAGAATAAAAAAATGGAAGTCAATGCTAACTCTTAAAATAAATTCCATTCATAACTCAATTTTATATATTCATATTCATACTTACAAATTACTATTACAGATATACTTAAGGGTAATGAGGCACACAAATTAAAGTTTCTGTGAACCCTTTGATGTTTTGATCTCACTTTTACATACCTGTATATGTATAAACACATGACACATACATATACACTTATGCATATGTATGTTCATCTGCATATTCATACATACACAGGCATACACACTTGTGCTGCAAGTTTGATAATATGTAAAAAAAGATATTCCATATTTGAATTTTAATTAGACTTGAAGTTTAGGAAGTATTTTTGTGTTTTCTTTAAATGTGTGATACTGGAAATTGAGCTCACTGTTGACCATTTCAAGGAAAGAGATCTACCACTTGAGCCAGGCCTTTAGTTCTTTGCTTTGTGATTTCTCTTTCTATGAGGCTCCAACATTTTTGGCAAGGAGGACCTATATTGCAATCTCCCTAACTTAGCTACCACACACCTACTATAGTATTTACTTTTCCATTAACGACTGTTATATTAATGCTTTGGAATCCAAGAATAAATTGAGATATGGACTTAACAGTAAGTATTATAATCCAAGTTATTGCTTCTCATCTACACTGCCCTTTCTGACTAAGTTTATATCAGAATAACAAAAATGGATACTAAAAATGAAGTATTTTAAATATTATGATGACCGTTCATAAATTACATTGTGTCTTGTACTTCTTTTCATGGATAATGGTTCTTCCTTTGCTTTTGGATAATTATGATTGGGTGAACACTTCACCTTTCTTAATATTAATTTAAACATTCATATTGCCTAGCTTTGCCTCTTAGTCCTCTTTATGGTTTATTTTAGATCATTTTCCAAGGCCTTTTACTGAATGAAATTTCTATCTCTATATTTACCCACTTATAATAGTCAGTACCTTAATCGTATGCCAATATTTCTCCCTATACTCCTACAGATGGTAATGGCCATTGGAAATTACAAAAGAGGTGGGGATAATTATTGTGACCTGGTTGTTATCAGAGCAAACTCTATTAATTCTGAGAGCCTTGCCAATCGGACTTCATTCCTTCTAAGCAAGGAGGATAAATCTCATCTTTTTTTTTTTTCCTGAACATCCTATGTTGCTATCTCATATTTACTGTTGCAGCTGCATTACTGGCCAGTGACTTAACATTTTTCTCCTTCCTGCCAAATGGTTAGGAAGCCACAAGCTGGCTGTTTCCTTCTCTGAGGGCAAAATTATGCTACTCAAACATCAGACTCAAAATAAGTAAATTACCTTGGTCAATTGATTCATAATTTATCTAGGGCAAGGTTTTGATAGAAATATTAAAATGGAAGTGACATTTATCACATTGACATAAAGCCCAGAATTCACTGCTTCTGCCAACAGTAGCCTCATTCTGCACGCCAGTAGGCAGGTTAACTCAGCTTGTTGGCTTATTGCACTCTTCTGTTTCCAATAGTTTTGTTTATTATTTGGGATTTAAATAACCTTCTGTTTAAGGTCCCGTGTCTGCAATAGAGTAGTGGCTCCTGTATCTACCAGCAGTGGCTCCATAGACTCCCAGGTGTGCTTGGATCTCATCATCCTATTTGGTTCTTCCAATTCTCCAGCAGGTGGTAAACATGCAGTACAATGATTGCTTCAGTTCCTAGAAAAATAAGAAATTGGAAACTGGACTATTTCTCCCCAGGAAGCAATAGAGCAGGATGTGCTGGCCTAATCCTACTGTCTTCCAAACTCTTATTCTGCCTATGAATCCCCTCCTCCTCCACACACATATGGGGGGGGGGAGAGTTAGGTCCTGGGGCTTAAACTCGGGGACTGGGCTCTGTCTTTGACTCAAGGCTTGCTCTCTATTTCTTGAGCCACAGCTCTACTTTGGCTTTCTCAATAGTTTATTGGAGACCAGAGTCCCAGAGACTTTCTGTCTTGGCTGGCTTTGAACAGTGATTCTCAGATTTCCTCCTCCTGAGTAGCTAAAATTACGAAGTGGTCACCAGTGCCAGGCTCCAACTATCTTTTTGAATGTACAATATCTATTCACAATTTTGCCATACACTACAATGACTGATTGGATTGGAATTTTTTCTGAAGGATGATTTAGCATAATGAAACTAGAAAATAATTTTATGGCATATTAAATTGATGATATTGTGCAAAATATATTCAAGACAATGGGGTAAAAGTGGCTGAATGTTATACAGAAAACTGTGAGATCATGTCTTTTGCCTTATTTTTTTTATGTTTAGCCATGCATGGCAGATAAAAAATGCTGAATATTTTATGTGAAACTTTATCTTCTCAAACACATAGTTGTTTTTTTTTACTAATAAACATCATTTATGTAAGAAAAGCCAAAGTATTATTTAAAGAATAATGCAAGTTTTACAAAAATTATAATTTTACATTACTTTTACCTTTCCATTAATAGGTTACTTGAAAAGCCTCAATGTTGTATTAAAATATTTTGCACATTTTTTATCTTTTTGTTTAAAAATAATTTTATGTAAAAGTGATTTACAGAGGGGTTACAGTTACATACGTAAGGTAATGAGTACATTTCTTGATAAATTTGTTACCTTCTCCCTCATTTTTCTCCCACTTTCCCTCCTCTCAATATCCCCCAAGTTGTACCATTCATTTCTAACATATTCATTTCTAACTATCACATCAGTTCACCCTTTGTCCTTTGTGTCAACATTTTATGATTCCTCTTCCCTTCCCTAATTCAGATAAACATATGTACAACATCCAGGGTGTCAAGTCAAGTATGATGACAACATGGGATAAACCATAGGGGGGAAATCAAAAAGAAATATCTTCACATAGAATATTAAAATCAACAACACAAAGAAAAACGTTTCCATATCTCGGGGCTTATCTGGCATCATCTTGTATTATCATATGTATATAGCTATTGAGTTATTCTGATCCTCTGCTAGGACTGTCCTAGACATATACTAACTACACAAGAGTGAAACACTTGGTACTATGTTGCTTTAAGTCTGACTTACTTCACTTAATATGATTTTTTTCCTATGTCTTCCCATTTCCTTATGAACAGGGTGATGTTATTCTTCCTGATGGAAGCACAGAAATGCAT
The DNA here is from genome assembly GCF_023159225.1 of Perognathus longimembris pacificus. NCBI lineage: Eukaryota > Metazoa > Chordata > Mammalia > Rodentia > Heteromyidae > Perognathus > Perognathus longimembris. The sequence continues at coordinate 40,359,401 of NC_063176.1, forward strand.
CATGTATATATACCACATTTTCTTGATCTATTAATCTACTGAGGGACATCTGGGTTGGTTCCACATCTTAACTATGTTAAATAATGGTGCTGACAAAATAAGAACAATTCCTTAAAAAAATGCATGATGCCAGCATATCAAATTTAGAAATCATTAAATTTTGATTTGGGGTATCTTGTTAAGTAATATTGCATCATATTTATTCTGTGAAACATTTCTTTTGCTGGTCCTGGAGCTTGAACTCAGCATCTGGGTACTCTCTCTGAGCCTCTCTGGGCTCAAGGCTAGCACTCTACCACTTGAGCCACAGCACAGCTTCCAGCTTTTTCTGTTTATGTGGTGCTGAAGAATCAAACCTAGTGGCAAGAGTGCTTGCCTTGTATACATGAAGCCCTGGGTTCAATTCCCCAGCACCACATATACAGAAAACGGCCAGAAATGGTGCTGTGGCTCAAGTGGCAGAGTGCTTGAGCAAAAAGAAGCCAGGGACAGGGCCTCTGAGTCCAAACCCCAGGACTGGCAAAAAAAAAAAAAAAAAATCAAACCCAAGGCTTCATGCATGCTAGGCAAGCATTCTACCATTAAGCCACATTCCTAGCCCTGTAAAACACATTTTATATTTGTAAATTCTGTGATTTTGCAATGGTAAAAGTTTATTGCTATGTTCATGAGTCAATACAAGAATAAGTCTATTAAATGAAGAATAGATTTCCTCTTACATCTAACAAAGCACTCACTTTAACTCTTTCTTGTTTGATTATTTGTGTCCCAGTGAAAGAAATGAGAAAAAATAATAGGGTGGCTATCTGAACGTATACTTGTAGGTTATTCTAGAGTTTCAAATTAGTGTAACATTTTCAAAATATTTTCTGCTATAAGAAGAAAAAGAAGAGCAATTGGGACATAAGAAAAACTGGTCTGTAATGTGTTTCATGAACACTGTTTATTTCTAAGTAAACATGATTACAACAAATTTGAGAATATTTTATCATTTGTAATGCAAAGATGTTTTTGATCTTTGAACATCTGTTGAATACTTTAAAAAAAACTTGAAAAGCCAAACACTTCCTAGGAGACATTTATTTTTCCTTTTTCAATATGCATTATTTATAGTCACATAAATAAAATCTGTATGCATGGAAGAGGCTCATCTTAAAGTGTCAAGGAGCTAGGTAACAAATCAATGGCTGTATAAATGATTGTTTTTCCCTGAGGGAAAATATATTTTGGTCTGAAGACCTTCTTCATTATGCTTCAGTACATACTGAGATAAAAACACTATATCCGTCATTAATGTGTTTATAAAAGCTTTTTGTTGTCTGCACTGAAAAGTCATTTGGTTGAATTTTTTTCCCTGTGATGTATTGTCTGGCAGTAAAAGCTAATGTATGAAGAAATATTGGAAAACTTTCAAATTTTCACTAAATATTTAAAGAGGAATACATCTGAGTATTATTAGTTGTTATACAATTATTATCAAACAACACTCAGAAATGAATAAATTCAGTTTTTTTTCTTTTTCACTCAGGTCCTACGCCTTTTTGTTCTCAAACTAGCACTCTACCATTAGAGCCCGTTTATTGGAGATGAGAGTCTCACAGACTTTTCTGCCCCAGCTAACTTTGAACTGTAATCCTCAGATCTCAGCCTGCTGAGGAGCTACATCAAAGTATTTTCATACATATTTCAAACATGTGGAGATATCAGTGGTTCAAATTCATCACAACTATAACTCTTATTTGGACTATTCAAGCTTTAGTGATATTTTCTTCATTTTACTTTGTCTCCATAATGATATTTCACGGTAGAGAAGAACAAGTAGTATTTCAATTACTATTACCACATTTCTTCATGCAACAAACAGATAAATTTTTAAAGTTTTAGTCATTTAACATTACTAATTATAAGTGTTCCAACTTTTCTTAGACATCTATAATTATACATTTTGTTGTATGCTTTAAAGTATTCAATATATACATATGATTTCAGTTATAAATATGTTTATCATGTTTGTTGTATACCCTGCAGGCAATTTATTTTTAAAAAATCAGAAAATTTATTAGCAACATTCCAAAAATGGAAATTATCTAAATTTGAGTTTCATATCCTTCCATTTAAATGGGAAAAATCTGTAATAAATCCATAACATGCATTATATGTCAGATATTACATATATCTAACTATAGAAACACATTAAATATAGGGGCTGGGGATCTGACCTAGTGGCAAGAGTGCTTGCCTCATATACATGAGGCCCTGGGATCAATTCCCCAGCACCACATATACAGAAAATGGCCAGAAGTGGCACTGTGGCTCAAGTGGCAGAGTGCTAGCCTTGAGCAAGAAGAAGCCAGGGACAGTGCTCAGGCCCTGAGTCCAAGCCCAGGACTGGCCAAAAAACAAACAAACAAAAAAAAACATTAAATACAATAAATGATATGAACTGTATCACCATCTAAATTAAACCCTTCCTTCAATATATACAATATACTCAAACACATATGTATATACACACCCAAACACTCAACACTCTCAAATAAATCTGTGTATTTCAAGACCACAACAACTTAACTTCTAGTTGAGCACCTTTATCAACTGATATGCACGAATGTTTTCTTCAGCCAGAATACATGCATATATATGTGTGTGTGTTTGTGTGTGTGTGTGTGTGTGTGTGTGTGTGTGTATGTATATCAGTGGAAGCAAGCAAATGCCAAGGTACGTGAAAACTTGTGATATTTATTCATTGTCACCTGGAACTCTTTTACAGTAATTAGTTTCCCTAGAGAGATTGCTCCTCATACCATTTCTGTGATTGTCTATATGCAAATTAGAAGACCCTAAGATGTTAATCACTGATATAATTTAGTATTTATGTTGACATTGCTAGCCTCATCTTTCTGTTTATTTTTTTTCTTTTTCCTAATGGATGTACAACTTAAAGAGCCTCAGCATATTGACACTGATAATAATAAGATCTTAAGAGCTGGAATATGAGACTATGAAAATAAAATGTATATATTCTTGTATTCTACAGGTGAAAAGCAATTTGAGTCTAAAATGCTGTTTTTCCATCATTGTCTTTAATAACCTCGAAGCCTGTTGCATGATCTTCATACACTTAATTTAAGTGTATTCCATCTGGAAAGAGGTTACCAATTTTCCAAATTAGCTTGTGAATTCAATGACTACAGAAGTTTAATTAACTCCCCTTCTGTAATACACCTTTACAACTTACAGAAATCACAGGACAACTTGAAAAAAATATTTATATGGAGATTCTTTATAAGTATCTTTTACTGATGCTCATCTTTTATAATAATTTAAGTATATTACCCTCATTATGGATTATTAACTTTGATCCATATTAACTTTATTGTTTTAGACATAGAATAGCCAAGGCTACTTATTTAAGAAGACCAAACTAGACTGGCATCAATAAATCCCTCAAAAATAACAAAGGTTGAATATTTCATCTTAGTATTCATTAGCATAGTTCATTTCTAAATAGCCAACCAATAAAGCATATTTGACTTGGAAAAGTTATATTAATTAAGACAGACACAGGAAAACATAGTTTGCATACTTTCCTTCATTTGCAGTAGCTAGCATGTACCTATAAATCTACATATGAAAGCATTGGACAGTATGCAATGGGTTACAAATGATTTAACAGAAACATAATAGACTATATGCTAAGTGCAAATAGTGTAATTATTTAAATGAACCAGCAAAACAAGTATCAGGATAAGGAAGGGTGAGGCTAAATAAGGGAGGGATAGAAGAATGAAGGGAAGGAGGGAGATTGCAGTCAAGAATTCATTGTATATACCATACAATTGAGAAACATAAGGGAGGGAATGGGGTGAAGGGTGCTGAAGAAGTTGAAGTGGTAGTCAAGATACACAGTAGACATAAACTACTTTGTAAATTGGCAAAAAGTTCAACACAATCAAAGGAAATAAATGAAAAAGAGTAGTAAAAACATCAATAAAGAAAAGTCTCATATTTCAATGATGGCAAAGTGTGCTGTGATGAACATGGTTGTGCTGGTGGCTTAAGTGTTGTCTTGCATGTAAGATTTTGGATAAATGCCCCAAAATGGGGCTGTTGAGTCCTAGGAAAGTGCTATGTTTAGCCTTTTAAGGATCCTCCATATTGCTTTCCAGAGTGGCTGAACAAGTATTCATCACAGCACCATTTGCCATCACTAAAATATAGAACCAACCCAGATGCCCCTCAGTAGATGAATGGATCAAGAAAATGTTGTACATATACACAGTGAAATTCTGTGCCTCTATCAGAAAGAATGACATTGTCTCATTTGTAAGGAAATGGCAGGACTTGGAAAAAAATTATACTAAGTGAAGTGAGCCAGACCCAAAGAAATATAGACTCTATGGTTTCCCTCAATGGTAATAATTAGTACACATCTAAGATAATTCTAGCAGAAGATCACGATAGCTCAACAGCTACGTACATATGAACACATAAGATGATGCTAAGTGAAATGAGCTCCAAGTTATGGAAAAAAAGTGGTTTACCATTGTCATTGTTGTTTTCAATGTACCATTTGAAATTATGCCACTTTCTTTTGTCTTTCTTCCCCAGGGTTTTTACCCCTGATGTCATTGTTACTGATTTTGGTACCCTGGGTAGTGTGTATGTGTGTGTGTGTGTGTGTGTGTGTGTGTGTGTGTGTGTGTGTGTGTTAATTGGAACTAGGGAAGTGAAGGGAAACATTAAAATGGAGAGACAAACTGTGAAAGGTGAAACAATGCGGCAGCAATACTTACAAAACTAAATGCTGTAATACAACTATACAACTCAAAAGGAGGAGGGAATTGGGGAAGTGGAAAGGAAGTAGAAAAATAAAGAGTGAAATAGCAAGTTTGTTAAGAAATGTTCTCAATGCCTCATGTAGAAAACTGTAAACTCTCTGTACATCACTTTGAGAATAAAAACAAAGAAAAACAAAAATCAATGGTCTTAATTTTCTTTAATTTGGTGTAAAAAAGAATTTTTTTCTTTTGTGAGTTGTCAGCATATGATCTATAACAATTATGAATTCTATACCTGCTTTATATGCAATATCATTGTTACTAAATTTAATTAAATTTTCATATTCTTTGATTCTGGGGTTAGGGTGTGCATATCCTATGGGACTTTTATTTTGCTTATTATAAAAAGTACTTTAAATAGATAAATATTAGGATTTTCAGTAAATGTATACATTTCTTTTTTGAAAAATTTATGACTTCAATACTTGTAAATTTCACAAATGTTACTCATTTAATGAGGTCTAAGTATATATTTGGCAAATTTAGCTCATTAAATTTAACAGAACTAGCTTTTTTCTCATCTGTGATTCTACTATAATAGTTTGTGTATACTTTATTCTACTATCCGATTCACAGAACAGTTAATTATATGTTTCTTTTTCTCCTGTACTAGAATAGAGAGTTATTAAGACATGTTCTTCATTGTTATCTCAGCCTCATCCATTTTGTTTAATTGATGTTATTAAGGAGCAAGGTACAATGGAACAGAAAAACAAGTACTTATGTATGTACATATATAGGTTTGTGTACATATGTTTAATTTTATATGTGACTCACAGAAAATTGATATTGTAGCTCTCTCCTTTAAGACTAAATGTTTAGGTGAGTCTATAAGAGAAAACAATCACTAATAGTAGACCAGCATGTTGAGAAATAGCACAATATTAAAAAAGTAAGGAAATAGTTTTCTTTAAACTGTAAGATATTTTAAATTATTTGCTATAATGACAAGCATATGCTTTGCCTTGTAATGAATACAATTGTTTACACAATTCTCTAACTCATGCATATGTTTAGAAAGTCTATAATGGAGAAAAAGATGTTTTATATATAATATGTATTTTAAAGTTTGTTAAATGTTACAGATGGATTTTATTTTACCAACAACGACATAAAGATTTCTTAAACAGCATCATTATGCCTTCAAAATTTAATGTTATTGCTAATGCTCACTAATCACTAATTTGTATGTCACAGATAATTAATATCCATGAATTCAAAGGAAAAAAAAACAGAACTTCAGGAATAAGGTAATGCCTTTAGCCATAGAAATATGACTCTGGAGTAATGAGAACATTGCAAACATAATAGTAAAACAGTCCCTTCATTGTGTAGGAGGTTACATTTACAAGTTTGAATTTACCTTCTCAATTGAAAAATTAAGTATGATAATCTGAATAATCATAAGAACTCAATATTTTGATGTTAAGGCTATTAGAATTAAAGATCATCACAGAAAGAAAGGTAGTCTAGAAATTTATGAACATGGGGTGTAAAACATTAGTTTGATAGCTAGGTTAGCAGCCTTGGATGAGCTGTTAAATTTCTCAAGGTAAAATATGCAGGTGACATACATAATGCAAATGTTCTTACCAATATCAAAGATTACATTATGCTTATCAAAACTGAGAAATCAGAATTAGGTAATGCTAATTCAAAAAATTATTTTCCTTAGTTTTTTTCATTGCTATTGTAAAGTGATATACAGAGAGATTATAGTTAAGTAAGTAAGTTAAAGATTAAATTTCTTTTTAAACAATGTCACCCCTTCCCTTGCTTTCTCCCAATTTTTCCCTCCTTTCCTCAGACAGAAGTTGTATTTTTAACATAGTGTCTAGTGAGTGCCCACTGCTGCATTTGTCATTCCTATGTCCCACCATTTCTGTGCCCTCCCAAAGACTCCTAAAGACAGATAAACAAAGGGTAAGATAATAATAACAAAGGGTAAAAGAAAGCTCTTGTTTCCATTTCCTAGAGTTAATGCTATTTATATTACCAAAAAGAAGGAATTTCACAAAACAAATTATTCATATCCTATTTCTTGTTTTCTTCTTCATTTTCTTCATTTATTTTTCATTTTCTTCCCCCTTCACTCACCCTCACCCATAACTTCTTTTTTTAAGTTTTATTTTCAAGGTCATGTACAAAGGGGGTTACAGTTACAAACATAAGGTAGTGAGTATATTTCTTGTCAAACTTGTTACGTCCTCCCTAATTTTTCTCCCACTTTCCCTCCTCCCTAACCCCCCCACTCCCATTTGTACAGTTAGTTTTCAGCATATTGCTGTTACATTAGTTCATTCATCTTTTACCCTTTGTCTCACTATATCTTCTTTTCCTTTCCACTTAACTCCTTTTTCTTCATAATCTAACTTTTTCCAACAGAACTTGATCCTGAGAGCATGCCCTAATTTTCAATTAGAATCTATTTAAGTGGGAATTTTCCAGTAACCACAAATTATTACTCTTTACTTTTGAAATGATTCTAATTGTTCAAAAAGAGTTTTGGTAGTACACATTTTATTATTTGTACACATTAAATGTCTTTAGGATATGAAAAGATAACCTTATTTCTTGACCTGATAATTTATTTGTGAATTAATCTCTGAAATAAATGATACTGTATGTAGTTATACTTTGAGTTCATAAGGCAGAAAAATGAGCTCTTTGTAAAGCAAAGTTGATAGAAATAAGTAGTTTGCTGAAAATGCTTCCTGAAATGCATTTAGAATTTAAGAGTTTGCCGGAATCATTTTCCTCGTCCTCATTTACAAATAATTCCAGCATTATTTGAAAAATATTCTACAATTAATAACCATCATTGGTAACATTTATTTTCACTCTTCTAATCTAAAAAAATACCTAGACTTCTACTTTAATTTGGGAAGGATACACATTTTCTCTAAATCTAAATTTTCCTGAAAAGAAAAGAAGAGGCTATAAAAAAGAATTACTTAATCACATTAAATTTATGACACAGATAAAATTTGATAAGCGTCTTTATACAGTCTTTAGTAAAGAAGTTAATTAAAATAACCATTTCTTCCTACCCAGGAAAGTCAATTTTCTTTAAACCTGGCAAAATTTTCAAACATGTAAGTTCTCAAAAATCATTGTAACATTTTTAATCATTGCCTTTTCTGACAATGAACTATCTATCTATCTATCTATCTATCTAACCAATCTCTATTGAAAATCATCACATAGATGTTAATGTCATAGAATGCTGGGGAATAAGACATTTTATTTTGAAGAGATTACATCTTTCTTCATGCCTAGTAATTTTGAATTAGACAAACATGGTTCTGCCAAACAAAGCCATCAAACCATGTATTATTCAGTTACACATAATACCTTCTTTGAGAAGAGAGTAAAATCCAGTCAAGAATTCACTGCATATCCTAAAAAGTCAACAATAGTGAAGGAAGGGAAAGGTAAAGGAAGAATGGGTGAAAATGTTGAAAGGGATGACAATGAAAAATATATTATATTATATTTAAAAATTGCTTTCTTAAGTTGCAGCTCTTTTGTACAATTACTTAAAATTACAATTTTTAAATGCTATCATTTATAAAACTGAAAAAATAGTAAAAATTATTAGTTTCTCTCAGTGCTTTTCTATAATTTATACTACTTGTAGATCCTGCCATTTTGTGTAAATTAATCAAGTTGCATTTTAGTTAAGTAAACAAGTGGTTTTAACAAAAATATTTTCATGTTTTAATATAGGCCAAATTATGAAACAAATTGCTATTGTAAATTACTTCTATACCCTTGGAAGTGCATATATATATATATATATATATATATATATATATTAGTAATTAGTATTAGTAATGCTTTTTCAATATATTGGGATTCATCCCTCTAATCAAATCACCTCAGCAAATGACACGCCTGTGTCCTAACCTATGTGGGTGGGAGACTTACTTTTAATAGTCTATAATTGCAAGAACAAATGGTCAGATTCATCCTAACTGTTTTCTCCATACTTTGCTAGCTTTAAGTAATCCTTCCATTTATATCAGCAACTGATTTTAATTCTTCCCTCCTTTAACAATGGTATTGAACAGTATTGTTTCTTCCCTCCTTGAACTGCATAGTCAAAATTTTCCATACTTACAAACATCAGTTCAGCAAGCATATAAGAACCTTGGACATTACCACACCATAAAAATGATAATATTTGAATAAACTGAAAAATAAATATCTCTTCTTATTTCCATCAGATAAATGAGGTAATAAGAACTGAAAAAAAAACAAACAGGCAGATGCAGAATACCACAATTTTAGTAAAGCAGAAACTGGAGCAGAAACCTTCCTGGGAGTCAGTCCCAAGTTAGAGAAAATTTGAAATGTTTTTAAATAATTGCTGGAAGCTCAAAATAAGCAAAATAAATAAGTTTGAGAGCTAAAATTCTGGAAGAATAAATCAAATATTTTTCCCATACTTTATGAGATATACCCATTGGATTGCTACAAGCTCTATACAGTCAATAAAAAAAATCATCATCTGAATCCAAATATTGGAAAAGTTATTGTTTTTTGAATTATTTGTTGTATAGCATGCTGTTCTTAATAAGGATTGACCTCAAAAAATATTTTACTAAGAACATAGCTAATGGAGCTATGGTACTCCAGGCCTGGGATTAGTAATCACCCTGACCTCTCTAGAGCAAACTACCAGGAAGATTAAGAAGAACTTACCTATGAAGTTTACAATACAGAAACAAACAAACAACAAAAAAACGGAGACTAGTAGCATATACATAGCTATAGAATACTCTCCTCTCCCGTCTTGCTACCATTTAAGGCCTTGTTTTTCTTGAGCATTGTTAACCAAGTTCAACATGTCCATCTGACATCAAAAAACAGGAAGAATTATACAAGGCAGAATGTAAAGCTTGAAAAGGAAGAACAAGTATCAGAAGCAAACTCAGTTAAAATACTAATACAAAAATTATCAACCTGGAATTTAAAAAAATGATGATTAGCATGCTAGAAACTTCAATGGGGAGATAAATAATGTTCAAAGCAAACAAGTGGAAAACCTGTGAAAATATCTAAGAGAAATGATAGTTAAACATACTGTAAGAAAAAATGAAGAATGACATTGATGGAGGTGTTAGTAGAATGAACAAAACCAGGAATAAATTCTCTGAGACTGAGTATGTGTTGATATGACATTTTGAAGTCAAAATGTAAATATAAATAAAAGAGGATGAAAATTTGTCAAAACAGAATATTTATAGCACATAAAATATTTAATAATGAATATAGGGAAACCCAGAAAGAAAAGCAAATGTAAATAAATGAAAGCAATGCTTGAAGTAATAGAGTGAGAACTTAAGAAATCAGTGTTAGATACTAAACCACAGTAAGCAGGAAAAACATTTAAAACAAAAATCTACATCTCATTATATTAGAGATAAATTTCATAAAATCATATGAAGAAAAAATAACTCACTGTGTGTTTTACACATTTAAATACTACTGGCTATTAGGTGTTTAAATACCTTCATTTTCCAAAAATAAAATGTGGAAATAATTTTTATGATTGCAGGAATGTATAGCACAATTCACCAATTTGTATACTAAAGAGTAATACAGTTTATGTTTAGCGCACCCCAGTTGAAAATGTCCTTCAAATAAAATAAAACAAATAACAATTTATTTCCCAAGGTATATGAGGTATACGAGGACAATTTATTTCCCAAAGGTATACCAAATAGAAAAAAGACATTATGATTTATTAGAATAGTCATAACTGCATATTCTTTTTCAAAGTGTTTTAATGTGTATCTACATGAATAATAAACATGAACAGTTGTAAATATATAGATTCAAGAAAAAAAGAAATATGCTAAGAATGAATTTATAAGTTGGTCACACTATTATAAATAGAAGTCAAGTTGCCTGACTCCACAGAATGAATATTCAACAATGAAGTTATAGTGAATATATGAATGTAGTATATCTAATTGTTAGGCTAGTTAGCTGTGAAAGTCTTATGTACAGTCCTGAAAAAAGCTTGTTTTCCAGTACAATGACAATTAGATGACATCGCACCTCCATTACAGATTCCAAAAATGCAAGCACTTCTATGTTTAATGAATAATACCTGAAACGGAAGCTTAGTAATTCTCAATAATTTTATGCTTCTCAAAGAAACATGTAATTATCACATATTATATGTAACATATAACATAATATATGTTACATAATATATATTAGTAGTAGTAATTTGTCCACAATCTCTATGACTTTTATACAAATCAATTTATAATTTTTGCCTGGTAAATCACAAAACACCTCAGCTGCTGGGGACACTTACAAAAGGCAATATTTTCATTCACTTTGTGACCCTTCTTCTGAATCTTACATAAAATATATAAATTTTTGCTAATAGCCTACTTTGTAACCTACTGTAAAATCAATTATTCAGAGTTCCTATGTACTTGGAATCCTTCTAAAACCGGGGTAAAAGCCCCAGCTTTGGAGATCTCAATCAAACCAGGCTCAAACACCATTTCAACATGCCAAATAAAGAGGAGCTGTGGGGAAAGGAGATTTCTACAGAACTGGGAAGACAACACAGAATACATTTCTCCATTCTATGCTCTCAGGACTTTAGAATTCTGAAGGTGAACTCTTTCTTGATTGTAAGCTCGACTCACGGTCTCACAAGTGGTGGGAAAATTAGCGAGTGTTACCATTTTCTTTCTTCAAAAGCATATCATATTACTCAGTTTTGTAATGAAGACCTACCTACTCGCAATCTCTTTTCAACCTCACCCATAATCCAATCATAGTCATGGACATATGCTAGGACTGTTACAAAAACGACTACATATACACAGGATATGTTTTCTCATCCTGAGTCAGGTGGCCTTTCAGGCAAACTGACTCTGGAGCCAGGACACTGGAGTATGGAGTGAATCCAGAAGTTTCCTCTCTATTTCTACAGAAGGAAATACAGTATGCTTCCAGCTGTCCTTGATGACCTATATTTCACATTGTTATCATTTGAAGCTCTAATTAGATGATTAGTAATAAAGTACTGAAATTGCAGGCTTAATCTGCTTTCTTTTTGAGAAAAACACAATAAATTATGGAAAATGCCTGAAAAAGTCCATGCAAGCTCTCAATGAGTAAATCAACATTAAAATACAAACACATATTCCTAGCTACTCAGGAGGCTGAGATCTGAGGATTGCGGTTTGAAGCCAACCTAGGTAGAAAAGTCTCCTTGAGAGTCTTAAATAAACTGTGCCAAAAAGCCGGAAGTGACACTGTGGCTACATCTCAAGGGGTAAAGGTCTAGCCTTGAGACCAAAGAGGCCCAGGGACTTTGCCCAAGTCATGAGTTCAAGCCCCAGGATCAAAGGGAAAGACAAAACAAAATAAAAATTAGCAGTTCTACTCTCAATCATACAAAGAAAAATAAAATTAACACATAAAACTTAATAACCACAACTTTGTTACTCCTGGAAAAAATACCATATTTTATTTGCTCAAATAACATATGTTAATTAAAAAAAACTCTATAAGAATTTTGTACATTTCTACATTCATTTGTTTATAACATTTGTTACTAGTTGCTTTGAAAATAAGCATATAGACATGGAAATATACATAGGTAATTGATAAAGAACCTGAAGTTTTAACCTACTTAAATGAAACAAAACATTTTTGGTATATAGTTACCAGTGAAGGAAAATATTTGTGGATAGAATGTTTTAGCTTTAGTAAGGGAATAGAGATCTTTTCTACAATTGTTGCTTTCTATGAGAAACATTTCAATCCCAGTTGAAGATGTGTTCTCAGAATGTTCTTTACTTAGCAGACTGTTATCTATTCACTAAAATCCTTTATTCACATCCAACTCCTAGGATAAAATTGATGCTAAATAATATTTTTGAATAAATTACTAGGTAGTTTTTAAAGAATATATTTCTTATGTTAATTTCCAAAGTTGAATCACATAGATTTTTTTAATCATACATTTTAAGGAAGAATTCTTAAGCTTTTCTAAGTTCTCAGTGCTCCATTCATCTTGTAAGTGCATATTGTAAAAGTAGAAAGGAGGGAAAGTTGAAAAGAATATTTTTCTGTCTTTCCTTTTTCAATCTAAAAGGGTCTTAAACAGATAGTTTTCTTTATAAATGTTATATTACTCATATGCAATTTAACATATAATTAAAATGAAAAATTGATATTGTGAGGATGCGAGTGCTATATTATGTACATCAAATTAATCATGAATAAGTTGTACTTTATTGGTTATATTGGCACATACACTTCAGCTGTAATTTGTAGAAATATTCAGCTGATATGAAAAATGAAACATCAGTAGTCTTACTCATGAATAACAATCTTGAGCAGTGAGTTTCAGCTTAATTGTTATATACTTCATTGTTTTCATGAGTACTATGTAATCTTAAACCAGAGAGTATAAAGTTGGATCTTTATTTAATCCTGATAAATCATACGCACACACACACACACACACACACACACGCACGCACGCACGCACGTAGTGATTTATATCGCCTGATTTTAAAGACAACATGTTTAAATATAATGTGTCATACGCCTTTATATCTAGTAATATGTAGGCTATACATGTAAATGTAAAAGTCACAAGAATCAAAATTTTAAAATACCACGCGGTGCTGTCTGCAATCCTAGCTACTCCGGAGGCTGAGATCTGAGGATTGTGATTGAAAGCCAGTTCTAGCAACAAAGTCTGAAAGAATCTTATTGCCAGTAACATCTACTCAGAAGAAATCCAAAAGTGGCTCCAGTGGGTGCTTACTAGCCGTGAGCACAAAGAAGCTCAGAGACAGGACCCAGGACCTGAGTTCAAGCCCCAGGACAGGCCAAAAAAAAAAAAATAGTAAAATAAAAAATGCCAATCCCTTCATATGTGAGGTATATATTTTTAGTTTGCAACAAATATGATGGCATACAGTTCTAAAAATTAATTGGTAGACACAATTAATACTGCATATCTGATAAAAATTCTCCAAAATATAAAGTGGTTAGGCCATTTATCACAGGTCACAAAACCCAAAAATTGAATTTGTTTGCTGAAATTCTTCATTACTATTAAAAATAAATGTGGAAAAGAAATAAATGTGGATGGAAAAGTTGAAAAGTTGTTTTAAGTTTAGGTATGTTTCTTTTCAATTTGTAAAGTAGCCACTATGAATATGCTACCTTTCAAAAGTAATTGTCGGTATGTTTAAATTTATTTAAATCAATATCCTTACAAATTAAAGTTATCTGGAATATTTATATAAATGAAGAATTTTCAGATGGTCCTTTCAAAATTTGCATTTTAACTTGTTGCTCAATTGGTTCTAGTGTATTTACAAAGAGAGTAGACATGAGTTAGACCATGCAATCCACTACATTTGAGCCTTTCTCTGTTAAGCTTCTCTGTTTTTCTAACTAGAGATGTTATATAAGGGTGTTTAATCACAAACGTATTGTGCCATAATTTCTTTTTTCCAGCCCCACATATTTCAAGCAAGGAGAACATACTAATTCTCTCCAAAATATAATGTGAATCATAACTTTAAAAATGTCAATTTTATGTATGCATTTAAAACATCGCTGAAGTGTGATCTGCCAAAAAATTCTAATATATATATTTCATATAATTTTTTTTTGTCTTTTCTTTTTTGGTAGGGGGGGAATCGAACCCAGGGCATTGACACTTGCTAGGCAAACTCTTTGTCACTGAGATACATCCCAATCCTCATATAAATTGTTTTATTAAATAGAATTATAATATTTTCATTTTACTATACTTGTTGTATTCTAAGTGCTTTCCTTTTGAAATATTTTCAGAGAAGCCAGAACAAGACTGAGCCTTTGCCAAGTATTATTACATCAAACCCATTATCAAATCTTCATTACTTGAAAGATATAAATTAATCATTCCTTTGTAGGATCTATAGAATGGCTGTTTACTTTGAGAATGCCAAAGATTATTTAAAAAGTAACTGGATGTGACTATCTTAATTTTCAAGTGAAGACAGTAACATTATTGCCTAAACAAACACAGGTAACAATACATTTATTTACAACCCAGTACAAAAGGAATGTAGAACAATTGCGTAAGCATTTTAAAATTGAGGTGAGAATATGCTGTAGTGTTTGTTACTCACTAAACTTGAATATTTAGATGGCATGACTTATATTTCTTTCCCAGATTTTTCTTTCATTTCTTCTCCTTTTCTTTTTTCCTCTTCATTGAGTATGAACAGAAATAATATTCTGAATAAAATTTTCACTTAAAGTTAACTTCATTGCTAAAAAAACATGTTGGCACAACTAAGCAAACACATTTGGTTGTTCTGTAAGAAAATGCATACTTTTTGCAGGGTGAGTACTATTTTCAAATTTGCTCCAATCTTATGTGTACTTAAGTTGCATATGACAAAATATAAACCAAAGAAAATGAGATAATTTAATAATCACAGTAGGTATAAACATGAAAATCTTTTCTCTCACATTGTTTCTTCTTATTTTTCTGATGTTTCCACACACAAATGTATTTTTCTAGGTGTACCTAATTTAATTCTGACATTTTTTTCCTGCCGAGGCTGACAAAGAGACCCTAGTACTTTGTGAAAAACATTATAACTATTGGTTTGCTATTTTGGCCCTTAAATCTTTTTTAAGTTATACAATCTACTTGCCACTGTCATTTCCCTGCTGTTGTTGTTTTTCCTTTTCAACTCTTCATCTATAACTTTGCTTTATTTTTTTTTCCATGCTTTAAAAATTTGTTTTTATTTTATTTTATTTTTTTTCAAATTTTTATTATCAAATTGTTATACAGAGAGGTTACAGTTTCATACATTAGGCATTGGATACATTTCTTGTACTGTTTGTTACCTTGTCCCTCATGCCCCACTTCCTCCCCCCCCTCCCCCCCCCAGGTGTTCAGTTCACTTACACCAAACAGTTTTGCAAGTATTGCTTTTGTAGTTGTTTCTCTTTTTTTTTACCCTGTGTCTCTCAATTTTGCTATTCCCTTTCAATTTCCTACTTCCAATACCAGTAAACATGGTTTCCAATATACTCAGATAAGATTACAGAGATAGTGTAGGTACAACCACAGGAAAGTGATACAAGAACATCATCAATAATAGAAACTACACATACACATTGGACGTTGAAAGTAGTTACAACTGTGATATAACAATTGTTTCCATAACATGGAGTTCATTTCACTTAGCATCATCTTATGTGTTCATAAGGGTATAGCTATTGGACCTTGTGATGCTCTGCTATGGCTTGCCTAAACCTGTACTAATTATTCCCAATAAGGGAGGCCATAGAGTCCATGTTTCTTTGGGTCTGGCTCACTTCACTTAGTATAACATTTTCCAAGTCTTTCCATTTCCTTACAAATGGAACAATGTCATTCATTCTGATAGAGGCATTAAATTCCATTTGCTTTATATTTTTAATGCCAGATAGTGCTCTAAGGACTTCCAATTTAGGTGATTTTTTTCTGTGTTTATTACTGGTGATGTCTCCCTTGTCTTATGGCAATATTTGAGTGCTTTGTATGTTCATTTGTGTTTTGTTAAGTAGAATTCAGTGATAAAGATTAATTCTGATAGCAGAGGACCACAATAGCTTAATAGCAATATACATATGATCACATAAGATGATCTTAAGTGAAACTAATTACAAAACTTGGAAATAAGTGGTTTTTAGTGGTTGTTATTATTTCCAATCACTGTAACTGACTTTGGTACACTGGGTATTGTACGTGTGTTTATTGGAACTAGGGGAGTGGAACAACAAATTTCAGAGAGAAAGGGTAAAAGATCAAGCAATGCAACCACAATACTTACAAGACAATATGGTGTAAACCTACCTCTCAGGGGAGGTTGGGGAGGGAACTGAGGAGGGGGGAAGGTGGAATAAAAACAAAGGAGGAGGTAACAAGTTTGATAAGAAATGTACTCATTGCCTTACATATGTCACTGTAATCCCTCTGTACATTACTATGACAATACAAAAGTTAAAGAAAGATTAATTTTGTACTGTTATCCTAAATTTCTATTATGTGTACTCAAACTTTATCAGAATACTAAGTACATAAATTAAATAGTTTACAGACTATGAATATGGTATGTTATGTTTTAATTTATAAATAATTTAGCATGACTTATAAATATTATCCAATTATGCAGTATATTATATATTTCATAGAAAATATGCATGAAGCCCAGAGATTTTAACTTGATACAAAGAAAGGTAACTTTTAAGTCCAAGTAATTTTTTAAACAATTAAAACAGCAATATTATCATTTCCAGACCTAGTATTCCAACCTAAGACATGCATATTACAATCTATTATATTTTAGACATACAAACATTTTGCATAGAAGTATTAAAATACTTGCAGAACACTCAATAGTAAATATGCCATTCTGAAATAGATATATTATCTGACATTAGGTTTCATAGTGTATGTGAAAAAGCAAATTTACCTCGAGTCTTAGACTTACCTTAAGTCGATAGCACAATTTAGTAAAAAACGGGCGTTCAGCAAAAATAGCCTGAGAAAACAAATCTTAGGAAAGCCCTCGCATCACAAAAATTGTACCTAGGGCTTTTGGGGAAATCTATGAGCTTTTCCAAGATTTTTGTAAGCTGACTGCTCACCCAGATAGCATTCAGACATTGAGAATCTTGTGTGAACACTTAGAAACTTTCTTCCCAATTTAAAGGCAGAAATATGGCATTGGAGCTAGATAATCTATCTGTTCATTATTCTGGTTCTCATGTTATGATTTTCTCTTGATATTTCATGAGGAAAGAGAAGATAAACTAGAATCATATTTTTCTCCTGAATATATGCAAAGAAATTGTTTCAAAATGTTATGTGTGTCTTTGTGTGCGGGTGGTGGTGTGTGTATGTATGGGTGTACATAAAACCACCCATAAGAAGAAAAATTATGAGATCCTTAATAGATTTTTTTGGGTAAAAAGCATCTTGTCTGATTCAAATTTATTCTGGTGTCATCTACCTAAAGGGAAAATGAATACAATAATAGAATATGGTGTCAACTCTTTGCATATCGAATGAGACTTTCAGATGGTAGAGGAAATGTAAGAATCCTATGGAAGGGCAAATCAATGTGTTGGATCTTAACAGCTTCTAAACCTTTTATATAGAGTACGGTGTCTTACTCAGAAAAGGCTCAAGGAATATTAGTGAGTAAAACTAGTGAAAAAGAACCTTGAATCTACTCTTTTCATTTCTGGGTCTGATCTCCTTTATACCCATTGTCATGTCACCATATCTCTGAAAGAAAGCAAGAACATCAAATGAGCAAAGGAGTTTAATAAATTAACCCCAGGGTCAATAAATAATGTAGCTGTTTTAAAGAAGATGATACTGTGGAATATTTTATGTGCCTAAAAGAGATCATTGACATAAATATAAATAATACTAAGGGGAATGATAGAAAACAAATTAATGCATGACAATTTTCTGAGGCAAAGTTTTTACTATTTATTTTAATATTTTTTCTTTAAAATGTCCGTACTTGTTTTGAAGAGTGATGTTTCTTTTGACAGGACGTATAGCAGAATAATCATGGGGGTACAGATGATTTATATTATGACAGGGAATATAGGAAATGTATTATGAAAATGTCAGCTTTATCACTGTTAAACACTATTTCAGTGTTTGTTTCTTTTTTTAATTTTTTATTGTCAAGGTGATGTACAGAGGGATTACAGTTACATACATAAGGCATTGAATACATTTCTTGTCAAACTTGTTACCTCCTCCCTCATTTTTCTCCCACTTTCTCTCCTCCTCAATCCCTCCCCTTCCCCAGAGTTACACAGTTAGTTTACAACATATTGTCTTGTATTTCTGTTCCATCGGTTCTTCTTTTACCCTTTATCTCATCATTTTAATGGTGGGTTTTTTTTTTAAATTTTCTTTTCAACACTTTTTGAATTGCCATTACCTGGGATTGAACCCCGTGCCTTGCACCACCTGCTCATGGCTGTCATTGTAACACTGAATCATTTCTCCAGTCTTGCATTCTGCTGGCTATTGGAGATAGACTCACCTGGACTTCTGACCAGGGTGGCTTCAAACCATGATTCCCTCAAGGTCATCCTCCTTGGTAGCAAGATTTACATACTTGAGCCACTAGCACTGAGAATCTTCAAAAATTTTAAGTGTAAAATCTTGATCAAATCTTAAGTTTCTTCTACTTGACTTGCTATGTAGATATTGAAAGAGTCTGACTTTCCATGCTATGTGAAAAAATACTGAAAATGAAACAAAATTACTTTTTCCTACAAGAAGATAAATACAAATATTTTCTGATAGGCTATCCATTTACATTGATGAAACTCCCAGAACTATTTAACTCTTAGCTGATTATAAAATTTACCTGATTTTCACAGCTGTATTTGTAAAATTATGTCTAGGTTTGGAGATTTTCTCTTTCCTAAGACTTTGTAATCAATGATCCTATCTTCCTATTTAATGTTAAGGATGGCTTGAATGTGCCAATGATGACAGGCATGACTTTTGTTAACAGATCAAGCCTTATCTTTAATTAATGAATCTGTGAAAAGAAAGAAAATCCAAAGTGACAAGGTCTTTACATTCCAGGGAAAGTTAACTTGACATTTACATTGAAATCTCTTTCTTTTGTCATTTACAGAGCTATGTCTTCCCTTTATCTTTTAATTAAAGCAATGTGTTAAATTCATTGGAGAGAAAAAATAAAACCAAGACCTAAGACATGTGTAAAGATGAGTTGCAGAGGTTAAGTGTAGGCAAAACATTTGTTGAAATGGACCAAAACCAATTCACTAAAATCGTATGTGTTTTGGATCTTGTGCAAAGATTTTTTCATCAACTACATTATTTATGTGGTTAAGAAGGAATAATTAACAATGAAACTTCCCATTGAAGGTATTTTTTATAAAATATGTGCTTTTTAAATATGTAGACTTTTATTTTGGAGGGTATTATGGATAATTCAAGGTATTACAGTCGCTCTATTGTACAGTAATTTCACAGCAAAATGTACACTTGCATAAACATTTGTAAAATAGATATTTTACACTCATTACACTATTATATACACTTAAGCCTATCTATCTATAAACATCAGTGACTATTCGTTTATAAGGCAGCATATCTACCTATGTAGCTATTTAATTATACACATGAAGATGAACGGGTATACTTGTGTATCAAGTAATTATATACAGAATATTCACTATTTGATCATCTGCACAGACCTATTATTCATACTGAAAAGTTTTTAATTACTTTCAAGAACAAAGTTTGTAAGTTGGTGATATGCATTTTTGTGTGTATTTACAATATTCAAAATGCAAAATTTGATAGCACGCTGTTGGGTAAGGAATTTTGTGTTAGTCTTTCCAATAAGTCTACTAATTCTCTGCTTAAGCTTGTATGATATGTCCAATAGTTCTCTAGAAGAACTTGGAAAATAAATGATAAAACATGAGTTGAACCAGTTTTGCCAGCACCATTTGTTAAAGAGGCTGTCTTTCTTCCATCCTATTTTTTTAATTCCTTTATCAAAGATTAAGTAGGCATAGTTCTGAGGGTTCATTTCTTGGTCTTCATTTCTGTTCTATTGGTCTTCAGGCCTGTTCCGGTGCCAATACCAAGCTGTTTTTATTACTATAGCTTTATAATACAGCTTGAAGTTGGGTATTGTAATTCCTCCAGCACCGTTCTTTCTGCTTAAGATTGTTTTGCTATTTGGGGTCTTTTATTGTTCCATATGAATTTCTGGATTGCTTCCTCTATTTCATTAAAAAAATGGTGTTGGCATATTAATGGGTATTGCATTGAATTTGTAGATAGCCTTTGGCAATATTGCCATTTTGATTATATTAATCCTCCCAATCAAGGATCCTGGGAGGTTTATCCATTTCCTTAGTTCTGCCTTGATTTCGTTTTTTATGTTTTTAAAGTTCTCATCATAGAGGTCTTTCACTTCTTTGGTTAAGGTTATTCCTAGATATTTAATGTTTTTTGAGGCTACTGCAAAAGGAGTTGCTTTCCTGATTTTGGCCTCGGTCTTTCGGTCATTAGAATATAGAAAGGCCGTTGCATTTTTAGGGTTTATTTTATATCCTGCAACTTTGCCAAAGTATTAGATCAACTCTAGTAGCTTGGGGGTAGAGTCAATGGGGTTCTTTAGGTATAGGATCATGTCATCTGCAAAGGGAGAAAGTTTAACTTCATCTTTTCCTATTTAGATCCCCTTTATGTTTTCTTCTTGCCTAATTGCTCTGGCTAGGAATTCTAGTACTATGTTGAAGAGAAGGGGACAGAGCGGACATCCCTGTCTTGCTCCTGATTTTAAAGGGAATGGCTTTAGTTTTTCACCATTTAGAATTATACTTGCTGTTGGATTGTCATAGACTGCCTTGATTATGTTCAAGAGTGTTCCCTGGAATCCCAGTTTTTCCAGGGCTTTTAGCTTAAATGGGTGCTGGATTTTATCAAATGCCTTTTCCGCATCCAGAGATATAACCATGTGGTTCTTTAACTTTCTTTGGTTGATGTGGTGGATTACATTAGTTGACTTGTGTATATTGAACCAACTTTGCGTCCCTGGGATGAATCAAGTTTGATCATGGTGTATGATTTTTTTGATGACCTGTTGAAGTCGATTGGCCAGAATTTTGTTGAGAATTTTTGCGTCTATGTTCATAAGTGAAATCGGTCTATAGTCCTCTTTCCGTGATGAGTCCTTGCCTGGTTTTGGAATGAGGGTTTTACTGGCTTCATATAATGTGTCTGGTAGTGAACATTCTCTTTCAATTTCATTGAAGAGTTTGAGAAATATTGGTGTGAGTTCTGTTTTGAAGGC
This sequence comes from Perognathus longimembris pacificus, assembly GCF_023159225.1. Lineage (NCBI taxonomy): Eukaryota > Metazoa > Chordata > Mammalia > Rodentia > Heteromyidae > Perognathus > Perognathus longimembris. The sequence continues at coordinate 40,381,170 of NC_063176.1, forward strand.
CTTGTAGAATTCTTCTATGAATCCATCTGGACCTGGGCTTTTTTTAGATAGGAGATCACTTATTGCTGTTTCTATTTCAATGCTGGATATGGGTCTGTTCAGAAGGTTTAACTCTTCATGGTTGAGTTTGGGGATTTCAATTTCTTCTAGGAAATCATTGATTTCTTCCAGGTTCTCGAATTTGTTGACATAAACTTTTGCAAAATAGTCCCTTATTGTGTTCTGAAGTTTGGTTGTTTCTGTGCTGATGTTACCTGTTTCTTCTCTTATCTTGTTTATTTGGGTTTGCTGCTTTCATTTTTTGGTCAGGTTTGCTACGGGTCTGTCTATCTTGTTAATTTTTTTCAAAGAACCAACTCTTTGTTTGTTGATTCTTTTGATTTTTTTTTTGTCTCTAATTCATTTAATTCTGATTTGATTTTAATTATTGCTTCCATCTACTGACTTTGGGTTTGGCTTGTTGTTCTCTTTCAAGGAGATTAAGGTGCTTCCTTAAGTTGTTGAGTTGCAGTTTCTCCAGTTTGTTGATGTAGGCACTCAGAGATATAAATTTCCCTCTGAGAACTGCCTTTGCTGTGTCCGAAAGGAGCTGGTACTTTGTGTACTCATCTTGTTTGAATTCCACAAACATTTGAATTTCTGTTCTAATTTCTTCAATGACCCATTGATGGTTCAGCAGTGTTTAGTCTCCATGTATTTTAGTATTTTCTGCGGTGGCTGTTTGAGTTGAGCTCTAATTTTATTCCTGCAACAAACTAAAACTAGATCCTTATATATCACCCTGCACCAAAATCAATTCCAAATGTATCAAAGACCTCAAAATTAAAACAGATTCCCTGAAAACACTAAAGGAAGGAGTAGGAGAAACACTTGGGCTCCTTGGTAGAAGGTGGAACTTCCTTAACAAAGACCCAGAAATGCAACAAATCAAAGAAAGCATAGACAAATGGGACTGCATCAAACTACAGAGCTTCTGCAGGGCAAAGGACATAGCTCGCAAGATAAACAGAAAGCCCACAGACTGGGAGAAGATCTTTACTGGCCATTCAATGGACAAAGGCCTCATATAAACTATAGGCAGAACTAAAAAAATTACCGTCTTCCAAAACAAAACCTCAAAGAACCAATAGCCCTCTCATCAAGTGGGCTAAAGACTTACAAAGAGACTTCTCTGATGAGGAAATGAGAATGGCCAAGAGACATAGGAAAAAGTGCTCTACATCACTGGCCATAAAAGAAATGCAAATCAAAACAGCATTGAGATTCCATCTCACCCCAGTAAGAATGTCATATATCAAAAAAACTAACAATAACAATTGTTGGAGGGGATGTGGCCAAAAGGGAACCCTACTTCATTGTTGGTGGGAATGTAAACTGGTTCAGCCACTCTGGCAAGCAGTATGGAGATTCCTCAGAAGGCTGAATATAGAACTCCCCTATGACCCAGCAGCCCCACTTTTGGGTATCTATCCAAAAGACCACAAACAAAATCACAGTAAAGCCACCAGCACAACAATGTTCATCGCAGCACAATTTGTCATAGCTAGAATCTGGAACCAACCCAGATGCCCCTCAGTAGACGAATGGATCAGGAAAATGTTGTACATATACACAATGGAATTTTATGCCTCTTTCAGAAAGAATGACATTGCCCCATTTGTAAGGAAATGGAAGGACTTGGAAAAAATTATACTAAGTGAAGTGAGCCAGACCCAAAGAAACCTGGACTCTATGGTCTCCCTTATTGGGAATAATTAGTACAGGTTTAGGCAAGCCATAGCAGAGCATCACAAGAGCCCAATAGCTATACCCTTATGAACACATAAAATGATGCTAAGTGAAATGAACTCCATGTTAGTTGTTTTATCACAGTTTGTTATATCACAGTTGTAACTACTTTCAACGTCTCATCTGTATCTGTAGCTTCTATTATTGATGATGTTCTTGTATCACCTTCCTGTGGCTGTACCTACAATATCTCTGTAATCTTATCTGAGTATATTGGAAACTGTGTATACTGGTATTAGAAGTAGGAAATTGAAAGGGAATACCAAAATTGAGAGACACAGGGTAAAAAAAAAAAAGACAAACAATTACAAAAGCAATACTCGCAATACTGTTTGGTGTAAGTGAACTGAACACCTCCGGGGGGGGGAAAGGGAAAGGGGGAGGGGGGAGGGGGGTATGAGGGACAAGGTAACAAACAGTACAAGAAATGTATCCAATGCCTAATGTATGAAACTGTAACCTCTCTGTACATCAGTTTTATAATAAAATTTTGGAAAAAAAAGAAATGTAACTTCCAATAGACCATGTTTCCTAAGAAAGATATTATTTACTGCAATCAATTAGAAAATACTTAATCCACTCCATCCTGTGTGATAAGGAAGTCTCCTCTGCTAACCTGATGTTAACCATCAAGACTTTATTTTATTCTATTGCTTTTCTAACTCACACTGTAGAAAACCTACTGTCATTTCCCACTGGGATGTCTGTCTTTTAATTTTTTTTATAAAATGAAATACCTGAATTTGAAATAAAAGGAAATTAGATATTTTCCAAGAAAAGAATGTCAGAAAGTAAGAAGAAGAATACCTTCAGGTTTCAGGAAGCTTAATGACTGGATGAGCAGGGAATATCAATGGAAGTATATTTAATAAATGGCTACAAGCTGAATGTTGAAGCCCCCCATTTGCTTTAGAAGACAAGAAGGACCACATTACTAGGATCAAGCATAAAGTTGAGGTTAAAGTCCCAATCTTAGTTATTGCACATCCAGAAGAAAATATACAATCCAAACTGAAATACATAAAAAGAATCAAAGTGGATGGTCTCAGCTGAAGATTTGGGTGTTCGAAAAAATATCAGTGTATGTATATAATATAAATGAATTCAGGACAGTAGGTGAAACAAACTCAGTAAGATGTATAGGGAAAAAGAAAACCCACAAAACACCCAAAAAACAAAACAACAACCACCAACAAAACAGAGACTAAATTAGAACCCAGGGACCTGACAATATGTAAGAGCAATACCAGGAAACTCATTCATCATTTCTTTTGGCTATAGCATTTCTGAAATATGGCAGAAAGCAGCCTCTTGGATAATCATACTATCTCTTGTCATAATGGAATTGAATGAGCAAGACAAATTGACATATTGTGAGATGAAATGACAATGATTAAGTACTGGCCATGCACTGAACTACTTGATCCAATTACTTGTAGTATACAGGGATAGAGTGACCTTTTGAATTAGTCTAAGGTAAAATGTCCTACATTTGAAAGCTTCCTTTTCATAAAGCTTGATAAAAAGGAAGGAAAGACTTCAATGCTTTTACAAAAAGTAGACCATACTTCTTTTTTTTTTTTTTTTTTTTTTTTTTTTTAATTTTTTTTTATTATCAATTGAACATAAATTTTTTTTTTTTTACAAGGTGCTGTGCAAAGAGGGTGCAGTTACATAGTAGGGCAGTGTGTACATTTCTTGTGATATCTTACAACCTGTTTTCCCATCCCTTGTCTAGGTCAGGTAGACCCATATGCAGTATACAATGTATCAAGCACATATACAGTGTTCACAGACTTGGTCTCTACTGTCTCTCCATCTCCCTTTGTTAACAGTCATATATCAGGGAGATCATGCCCCTTTGTTTTCTGTGTTCTAGGCTTGTCTCACTCAACATTATTTGTTCGAGTTCTGACCATTTCCCTGCAAATAACAATATTTCACCATTCCTAATCGCTATGTAGTATTCCATTGTGTATAAGTACCATATTTTTTGGATCCATTCATCTGTGGAGGGGCATCTGGGTTGTTTCCAAATTTTGGCTATTGTGAATTGTGCTGCGATAAACATGGAAGTACAAATGTCCTTTTGATATCTTGGGTTTTGCTGTTTAGGATAGATGCCTAGGAGTGGTATGGCTGGGTCATAGGGTAGGTCTATATTGAGCTTTTTGAGAAACCTCCATACTGTTCTCCAAAGTGGCTGTACTAATTTGCACTCCCACCAACAATGGAGAAGGGTTCCTCTTTCCCCACAGCCCCTCCAGCATTTGTTGTTTCCTGAGTTCAGAGTATAGGCCATTCTAACTGGGGTGAGGTGGTATCTCAGGGTTGTTTTTATTTGCATTTCCTTTACTAGCAGGGATGTTGAGCATTTCCTCATGTGTTTCTTTGCCATTTTTATATCTTCTCTTGTGAAGTCTCTCTTTAGCTCTTTTGCCCATTTCCTAATAGGTTTATTGGGCTTGGAGGGGCTTAGTTTTTTGAGTTCTCTGTAGATGACAGATATCAGGCCTTTGTCTGTTGCTGTGCTGGTAAATATCCTTTCCCATATCGTTGGCTGTCTTTCTATTTTGGTGGCTATGACCTTAGCTGTGCAGAAACTTTTTAATTTGTAGTAGTCCCATTTGTTGAGTCTTTCCCCTATTTGTTGTGCGCCTGGGACTCTATTCAGGAAGTTCCTTCCTGTGCCTATAAGTTCTAGTGTCTTTCCTACTCTGTCCTTCAGTAGTTTCAAGGATTCAGGTCTGATGTTGAGGTCCTTGATCCATTTTGAGTTGATCTTGGTGCATGGTGATAGGCTTGGGTCTACTTTGAGTTTTCTGCATATGGCTGCCCAGTTCTCCCAGCACCAGTAGTTGAAGAGGCTATGTTTATTCCATTGTATGTCTTTAGCTCCTTTGTCGAATATCAGTTGGCTGTAAGAGTGCGGTTTTATTTCTGGGTCTTCAATTCTAATCCACTGGTCTTCCGATCTGTTTTTATACCAATACCATGCTGTTTTTGTTATGATGGCCTTGTAGTAGAGCTTGAAGTCTGGTATGGTGATACCTCCTGCACTATGTTTTTTGCCTAGAATTGCTTTGGCTATTCTAGGTTTTTTGCTGTTCCATATGAATTTATGGATTGGTTTCTCTATTTCAGTGAAGAATGTGGCTGGGATTTTGATAGGTATTGCATTGAATTTGTATAACAATTTGGGCAGTATGGCCATTTTCACTATATTGATTCTGCCTACCCATGAGCATGGGAGGTCTTTCCATCTCCTTGTGTCTTCTTTGATTTCCCTTATTAGATTTTTGTAGTTTTCATTGAATAGGTCCGTCACGTCCTTGGTTAAGTTGATCCCTAGGTACTTTATTCTTTTTTTGGCTACTGTAAATGGAATCGTTTCCATAATTTCCTTTTCTGTTTGTCTATTGCTGGTGTACAGAAAAGCTGCTGACTTTTGTGGATTGATTTTGTATCCTGCTACTTTGCCAAATTGGTTTATTAGATGTAGGAGTTTGGGTACTGAGTTTTTTGGGTCCTTGAGATATAAGATCATGTCGTCTGCGAATAGGGATAACTTGATTTCTTCCTTGCCGATGTGGATCCCTTTGATGTCCTCCTCTTGCCTTATTGCTATGGCTAGGGATTCCAGTACTATGTTGAACAGAAGTGGGGAGAGTGGGCATCCTTGTCTTGTTCCTGTGTTTAGGGGGAATGATTTAAGTTTCTCTCCATTTAATATGATATTAGCAGTTGGTCTGTTGTATATGGCTTTTATTGTTTTGAGGAATGTTCCATCTATTCCTGTTCTCTCCAAAGCTTTTAATAGGTATGGATGTTGTATTTTGTCAAAGGCTTTTTGGGCATCGACTGAGATAACAATGTGATTCTTGATTTTAGTTCTGTTTATGTGGTGAATTACATTGATTGATTTACGGATGTTGAACCATCCTTGTGACTGAGGGATGAAGCCTACTTGGTCATTATGTATGATATTCTTGATCACTTTCTGGATCCTGTTAGCTAATATTTTATTGAGGAGCTTTGCATCTGTGTTCATTAGTGATATTGGTCTGTAGTTCTCTTTTTTTGTTGGATCTTTGCCTGGTTTGGGGATGAGTATGATATTAGCTTCGTAGAATGAGTTCGGGATTTTTCCCTCCGTTTCTATTTCGCGGAAGAGTTTGAGGAGTATTGGAATTAGCTCCTCACTAAAGGTTTTGTAGAATTCATTGGTGAATCCATCTGGGCCTGGGCTTTTCTTAGTAGGGAGGTTCTTGATTACCTCCTGTATCTCACTGTAAGTTATTGGTTTATTTAGTTGATTTATTTCTTCTTGGTTCAGTTTGGGCAGTTTGTACTTCTCTAAGAATTGATCCATTTCTGTAAAATTATTGTTTTTTGTTGAGTAGAGGTTTTGGAAATAGCTCCTTATGATTGTTTGAATATCGTGTGTATTTGTTGTAATTTTTCCTGTGGAGTCCCTGATTTTACGAATATGAGTCTCTTCTCTTCTTTTTTTTGTGAGTCTTGCAAGGGGTCTGTCAATTTTGTTTATTTTCTCAAAGAACCAGCTTTTAGTCTTATTTATTTGTTGAATGGTCTTTCTATTTTCAATCAGATTTATCTCTTCTTTAATCTTTGTAATCTCTCCCCTCCTAGTCGTTTTAGATTCTGTCATTTCTTGTTTCTCCAGTTGTTTTAGTTTCATCGTGAGGGTATTCACCTGCTCTGCTTCCATTCTTTTAATGTGGGTACTGAGTGCAATGATCTTGCCCCTCAGTACTGCCTTAGCTGTGTCCCATAGGTTTCTTTGTGATGTGTTTTCTTTGTCATTGTGGCTTATGAATTCGTTGATTTCATCTTTAATTTGATCTGTGGCCCAAGTGTTGGATAGCAGCGTGGGGTTTAGCCTCCAAGAGTGTGTATAGGCTCTGTGGTATCCTTTGTTGTTGAGGGTTACCTTTAATCCACTGTGATCAGATATAATACATGGGATGATGTCAATTCTTTTGTATTTGCTGAGGTTCTTTGTGTGGGCTATGACGTGGTCTATTTTGGAATATGATCCATGGGCTGCTGAAAAGAAGGTGTATTGGGTCTCTGTAGGGTGGAAGGTTCTATATAGGTCTGTTAGATCCATTTGGGCAATGGTGTTATTTAGGTCCTCAGCTCCCTTACTAATCCTCTGGGTGTTGGATCTGTCTCTTGGAGAGAGAGGAGTATTAAAGTCACCCACTATGATTGTGTTTGCATCTATCTTGCTCTGTAATTCTGTGAGAATTTGCTTGACATATGTCGGGCCTCTTTTGTTCGGTGAGTATACATTTATCACCGTGATGTCTTGATTCTGGATTTTTCCTTGTATCAATATGTAGTGTCCTTCTTTGTCTTTTTGAGTGGACTTTAAAGAGAAATCCAGCTTGTCTGAGATCAGGATGGCTACACCTGCCGTTTTGGTGGGTGCATTTGCTTGGTAGATCTTGCTCCATCCTTTCATTCGAAGCCTGTTTTTGTCCCTTGCTGTAAGGTGGGTCTCTTGTAGACAACAGATGTCAACTTTTTGCTTGCGGATCCATTCTGCCAGTCTGCTCCTCTTGATCGGGGAGTTTAAGCCATTTATATTTAAAGAGATCAAGGATAAGGGTGTTTTTTCTCCTTCCATTTTCTTGTTGGGCTGTTTTTTCCTGTTGTTTTTTTTTTTTTTTTCTTCTTGTCTTTAGTGAGCTTGTGTTTCTGCTGGACTTTGGCTATTGAAGTTTCTTTCTGAATCTGTCTGTGTGTCTTTTACGATCTCTGTTGGGTGGGCTTCCCCTCTTAATATTCGCTGTAGGGCTGGTTTTTTATTCACATACTCCTTTAGCTCCTCTTTGGTGTGGAAAGATCTGGTTCTCCCTTCGAATGTGAACTCCAGTTTCGCTGGATATTTGATCCGAGGTTGTAAATTGTTATTCTGAAGTACTTGGATGGTGTTCTTCCACTCACTTCGAGCTTGGTAAGTTTGTGTGGATAAGTCGGATGTTATTCGAATCCTCTTCCCATTGAAAAAAGTTTCCTTCTTCGCTTTGGCTGAATTCAGAATTTGCTCTTTAATCTTGAGGTCTGTAGTCTTGAATATTATGTGCCTTGGGGTGGTTTTCCTGGGGTCTGGCCTGCCAGGTGTCCTATAGGCTTCGGTTACCTGGATGGGGTCCCCTGTGAGATTGGGGAAGTTTTCTGCAATAACTTTATTGAGAACATGATTAAGCCCTCTGCTCTGATATTCGGCTCCTTCTTCTATTCCAATTATACGCAGATTATATCTCTTGTCTTTGTCCATTAGTTCCTGGAGTAATCTTCCCTGAAGCTTCACCTTTTCTTGGAGTGTGGTCATTTTCTGGTTGTTGTCAGCTGCTTCATCGTCCAGGCGAGAGATTCTGGATTCCATATGGTCCACTCTTTGTGTTATGGTTTCAATTGCGGAGTTTATGGATGTCAGAGAGCTATTCATGGTTGTCATATCAGCTCTGATCGTGGAAATTTCTTCCTTTAAAGAGTTGTATTTTAAATCTATTTTTTCATGCATTTCAATTCTCAGGGTGTGGAGATTTTCTTTAAAGGCGGCTTGCATTGTATCCATTTTTGCTTCCATTTCTTTAAACGAGGCTTGCATTGTATCCAGTTTTGCTTCCATTTCTTTCTTGGCTTCCTGGGTGTCCTTCCAGATTTCCGCTCTAAACTCCTGGAATTGTTTTCTGATTTCATTTCTGACGGTTTCGATCATTCCTGTTAACATGTCCTCATTTGCTTTTTTATTCTCCATCTCCTCTCCAGTCGTGCTGCTTTTTGGAGCTGGCGAGTTGGCTTGTCCTTTGATGAACTGAGTTATGTTTCTTTGTGATTTGCGCATCTGGAAGTCTGTGTAGATCTTCCCTCCCTTCTGTGTAGGCGTGTCTGCGTCAGCAGGTGCTGTCGCTGTGGCCCCGCCCACCAGTGCAGGGCACGCCTATCAGAGCGGGCGCTTTCGCCGGGGCCCCGCCCTCCTGTGCACTGTGAGTCCCCTACAACAGGCACTTAAGTGGGGTCTGCCTCCCAGAGCGAGCCCTGGGTTGTTGGGTTGTGCTTGCGCCCTCCCGCGAGTCCGTTGGGGGGGGGAAGCAGTATGTGTGGGGCCCAGTGGGATCGACTGTCCGGGTGTGGCTTGGCACCCTCAGACCTCGCCTCCGCTTCGAGGAGGGGGAACGAGATCAGGCTCAGGTGACCCTGCTGGGCTGGTATTGCCCACCAGCGCCTGTGATTTTAGTTGTAAGAGTCCGCAAGGTCTAGGCGCCTCGGGTGGGGCTTGCCCTGCCGGCCGTCCCTGGCCCCTGTTGGGAAGGGGACGGGGCCGGTTCTGCCAGTTCAGGAACCTTTGGGGGCTTGGGGCTGTTCCGCCCTTCCCCTGCTAGACTGGCTTCCCAGTGCCTGCTGGGAGCTTCCCGCCTGATTTGGGGAATCTTTGTTCCCACGGGAGTGGGGAGGGGGAGGGAGGGAGATATATCGTCTTTGTCGGGCTTGGGTCTCCCGTTGGGGGAAGGGATTATGGGGGACTCACTTTTGCTGCTTTGTGTGTGTGTCCCGCACCGCCGTTGGCCCTTCGGGGGTTGGCGAAGTGTCGTGGTGGTTCCCCCCCGTTCCCTCTTTCTGCCGCGCTGGGTTCCCTTGTCCGAATCCGGTGTGGACCCGAACTTCTCGTTGCTGCTGGGTGTGTCTTGGTCCGCACCCTGCTTTGTGTCCGTGGGGTCTCCCGCTATATGGATTCTGCGCTCCTGGCAACCTGTCTGCCGATCGCCGGGTTTCCCTTTCCCAGCCTGACCCTGTTTGGGCCAGGGCCGGCTGGTGGGGGGAGGGTGCCCCGATTAATCTCCGGCTCCGTGTAGGTTTTCGGTTCTTCTTTTTTGCTCCTTTTTGTTTTCCTGCGTTTCTCCACTGCTTCTGGATGCTGGTTTTGCTGGGTTCTTGGTGGAGTGTTGGGTGTTGGAGTTCCCAGCTCGCTATTCAGTTGGTGCGAGTCGGGGTGCCTCCCTATTGTCTCGGCGCCATCTTTCTCTGTTCTAGACCATACTTCTAACCGAACATTAGTTTATGGCTGACTGCAGGACTTGAAATACTACGGTAATACAAGTATTACAGTGGGTGAATTAAATGTTCTTATTTTAATTTACTAGTGATACATCATTGAACACTGTGAATTATCTGCCCAAGTCATTTTAGAATGAAAAAAAATTATCTCATGCTTATAAAATTTTTCTTTAAATAAATACACATTATTCAAAGCATTTTGCTTAGTCTCAGGAACAAATGATTGGAAAACAAGGGTTTTTATGTTTGTGATTACTGTTTAGCTAAAGAGACATAAATATATGTAAATTAGATTAAAGTACATTGTGGTAAATTCGAAGATACGTATACATATTTCTATCTATCTATTGAGATAGATACCTATAGATAGATATAGTATCTATGTAGATAGATAGATAGATATAGGTATATAGATAGATAGATAGATAGATAGATAGATAGATAGATATAGATATAGATATATTTCCTACTATCCTTAAAACTCATTCTACTTAGCAGTATGTACTCTACTATAAGCACCCTATGTTGACACTTAATGTACAACAACTTATTTATACTCTTAATTATCCAAATAAATATTTAATTCACTTTATAATTCTACATATAAAATAAATCATAAAAAGCTGGGCTAATGATGAAATAGAAAATATGAACAAAGAACAGAGGAATGTGGTTTGCTTTGAATAATTTAGTGATATATGCCTCCAAAATTAATATATACATGATAGCATAGGATATAACACTATCACTAAAAAAGGTAGTAGTTGAGGAAGTTCTGGTAGAACAAAATTTTTCTTAGGTTGTGAAGCCACAAAAGTACTTCAAAAGTACTTCAGTTATTTATATGTTAGTTAGTTGAGTACATTGCAAAAGGATGAGAAAGGAAATCTGGAATGATTTGCAGGTACTGTATTTATAAATGGGTCTAATTATTCATAATTTGTAGACTGAGGTCTTAACATTCAATACTTCATAATTTGACTGTCTGTGGAGACAGAGTATTCTCGAGCTCTTTCATGGCTTCATATTTCCCCCCTATCCTCAGTGAAACTGTTGTCTATAAGATCCATCAGTAAAGTAATTCTGTTCTATGCATTTTGTTTTTCTCCCCTATTATATCTCGCCACATCAACCAAATAATACCTAATTATTCCTTTCACTAGAAAGGGTCTCACAATTCCAATGTAAAAATAACAACAAAGTAAGATTTTTTGTTTTGCTTTTTTTTTTCTATTGGTGTGTGTGTGTGTGTGTGTGTGTGTGTGCGTGTGTGTGTATGTGTGTGTGTTTGTCTAAGTGGTATTGATTACCAATAACAGAAAATTCAAGGTTTATTGACTGTTACATGTTGAAGGCTAGACAAATGTCTTATAAGTAAAAAAAAGCAATAGTCTATTATTTTACATGTTCTAAGTGTAAGCATTTTTAATTTTACACATATTTGTATGTTTGCTAAAGTTTATCTAGACAGATTTATCTATATCCACAGAAATATAGGAAAGTGTATTAGAATCAGCTGAAATAATAGTTATTTAGCTACAATTACAACATGATCATTTAAAATACTGATCTAAACACATACTTATATGATCTTAGATTTTTTTACACACTGTTTCTTAAATATTCAAAGTCCCTGGAAAAAATAAATAGAAAATACACAATAATCATCTTCAAAATACGCTTTATCTGTTCTTTGAGAGAGATTTCTTTTTGTAATTTTTATTATAAGCATATTTTAGATAAAAAGAATTAGGATTTAATTTTATATTTCATAATAAATTTTGACTTCAGAAAAATTGATAACTCAATTACATCCAACTTAGCCATACACCTTGTATGATGTTTTGAGCTCTTAGAATTTTTCACCTATTCATTTTGCTTTTTTATTTTGTAACAACCTGTAGAACAAATATCATTTTGCACAAATCATATTTTATCCAAATATATTTTCACGTAGTGTAGAACAACCAGAGTACAGTGCAGCCTGGGGCCTCTACCTACAAACCTCACCAGAATCCTCTCTCTCCATGTCATGATTTCCTTGCATGCCTCCCAATTTCTTTCCTCCACAGTTCCAATCAGTGTCATTTATTTTCTCCTCTAAGGAGTTCTGGAGGCATTTCCATGAAGCACGTAGCCCTTGTCTGACCTCAGGACAGAATTATTATTTATCATCATTCCTAGAGACTTTATACTTTTCCCAAAAGGCTTTCACATGAACTACAAAGCTTGAGTTGTATAAGACACAAACTCGAGAGAGAAAGCAATAAACAAACTGGAATTCCTTTTCAGAGACAAACCAACAGATCCAGATTGCAGACAGAAGACAAGGCCAAAATCGCCACTCTCACTAAATCAGATGAGGCAAAATGCCCTAGATTCCCAGCTGTTGCGTAAAGGGAATTTGCCATCCTCAAAATGACATAAACAGATGTTTTTCATTCATTGGGCCAGATTCCAGCAACTCTTGGAACCTACCTAGATTGACATGGTCAGATTGGAGATACATGGCCAAGGGCCAAGGTTGGCCAGAACGGTCAGGGCTTTTTATGACCAAACTACTACAAAGAAACCAAATGAAAATGGATTTCCTTCCAGAGAGGAGGTCAATATGAACTACTATCCTCCCCACCCCACCCCTCAAAAAAAAAAAACACATGGAGATACATTCCCAGATGCCCTAATCTTAGTTAATCTGAGATTTCTACTATTAAAACGGCACCAAGCAAATCACTGCTTCCAAGATGAGGGTCAGAAGTTCCCAAATGTAACCTTCCCACATAGAGAATCAGAGGTAGGGACATGTGAGCCCAGAGACCTAACCCAGTTTTGCCCACAGCATTGCTTTTTTGGGGGGAGGGGGTTGTTTTACATTTTCTTTTTCTCTTTTTCTCATTCATTTTCTCTTTCTTTTCTTCTCTCTCTCTGTTTGTTTCTTTTTCTTTTTCGGTCGGTCTTAGGGCTTGAACTCTGCCTTTGGGTGCCGTCCCTGACCTTTCCTGCTCAACCCTAGCACTCTACCAATTTGATACACAGCTTCACTTTCGGTTTGGCCTTTCCTGCCTGGGCAGGCGTCAAACTGGGATCTTCAGTTCTCAGCCTCCTGAGTAGCTAGGATCATAGCCTCTGGCTATAGTTTGTTGGGTTTTTTTTCTGATTTTCAAAATGTTATTTTAGTAGCTATGAGTTCTGTATTTGTGGTTGTTGAAGAAAACTGGGAATTCTTAAGTGTTGATCAAACTCAGGTAGCCAGTTGGAATCATCATGTGATCTCACTGACATAACTGTTGATATCTGAACCAGAATTTGACCAGGAGGACTTCCACGCTCAAAGGTACTGAGATCCATTTTATGTATGAGCTGAATATTTAGTTATGTGACTAGAAATTTACTGTTTTGACCTCTCAATGCCAATTTTCAAAGAAATGAGAATAGGGTTTGGGGAAATAAAGTATATTATTATTAGTCAAATGAAAAGGGGGATATTGAAATCTGATCTCAGTGTCATATCATTCTACTCTTGGGATACAGACTTGCTTTTATCTTTGTATTCCCCCCCCCCCCCCCAGTGCTGAAAACTGAATTTTTTAGCTTAAACTTGTTTAGCAAGCGCTCTTCCACTGAGTGAAATCCTCAGTCCCAATACTGTTGATTTTAATGAGGAATCTAAGTTCTAGAGTACATGGTCAAGTGTACAACCCAGTCATTATGTTGCCCTTGTTTTTGATATCTTAATTTACTGATACCACATCTTTGAATTTGTATGTCTTGTTTGAGATTCACTCCCTTCTGTGGTTCCCTTGATTTAGTGGAATAAAAGAACGGTGTGCTTTGGAATTCTCAGAATGCGGAGAGAGATTCATTATTTTCAGTCAAGTCTATCCATTCAGGAATCCAAAATATCTTAGGGAATGAATGTTTCAAAGCACAGGAACAAAGTGGAGGCTGGGAGGACTCGCTTTCGCTGTGCCTTTAGTTAGTTGGTGGGTCCAAGTTAAGAGCCAGTGTTTCTAAGCATAGCATTTATGCACCTATGTAACACTAATCCAGTTTGATACTTTCTAGAAGTGTCGCGTCAATCTTGAACTTCCCAGATTCCAGTTCCCAAACATATATCCATTTAATAAATAAGATTCTATGAATTATAAAACTCAATTACTCTATTATATGAAGAAAAAATTGACTGAGGTAAACCACAAAAGAGGTAATTATGAAAATATGAGGTTGTCTGGATACACACTTGTCGATTATTTTTTTCCTGTAAGTAGCATTGTAGGCCAGATGCCTGATTCTTTCAAGGGTCTATCAAGTTAGATATGGTCATTGATTCAGAACTAAGGAAGCAGAAGTACACAGATTGCAAAAAGAAGATTTAAACAACAGGGAAGTGAATGTATATTCAATTAAGCAATCTTGATCATGTAAGTATAGGTTGGTTAATTATCTTGATCCTAGTTCTTCAAGATCTCTCAATACGAGATCTTCATTGAATCCTGGAAAAATACAGTTCCCAGGAAATTATTTGTGCTGCTCCAGGTTGCAGCCTTACAATCAGAAGTAATGACTCTCATTTTGGGGGAGGGGTTTATTAGCTTAGTGAAGCTCCTCTTTGTTTGGAGGGTGGTTTTAAGTCCATTGTCATAAAAATCATCATTCTTGTCATTCTAGGAATTCTGAATGACTGAAGTTTTAAGATAATCACCAGAGCCTTTTAAATCCTGAGGCTTTAAACAGGATTTTGTTACATTTAGCTGTAAGATGCTTCCATCACTCTTACTTTTGTACCTCAACCTGAATTATATGAGATGTAACACTCTCTCTCTTTCTCTCTCTGCCTCACTCACTCTCTCTCTCTATATGTATATATATACTCTCTCAATATATGTGCATATATACATATATGCATATATGCACATATATATACATATATATTTATATAATGTTTAGGTAGTTGCACCAAAAGGTTTCAATTCATCATGACACTTGGTTGAGTTGTTCCATGAAATTTTAAGAAAGACAAGAAGATAAGAAATATTTGAAAAATTTAATAACATCAGAGAATAAACTTAGATACACAGACTTACAGCAAGACCTAGTTGTTTAGGAAAATGATTGTCAAGGTTGAGTCAAAATATTGCAATTATAATCACACTGTGCTCTTGACTCAATTTTTTAAGTGAATGTACGATTACATGATTTTTAACATTCTAGGTTTTTCATAGAAACTACGACAAGGATTTTCTCAGGAAAATTCCTTTATTCACTAATCTAGCAGAGCAACACCAGAAGTGTAGTGAAACATAGCCATGCACATGGAATATTCAAATAGAGCTTACTCAAAAGAAGTAGCCAAGGAAGCTTGGTATAAGTATGGATTGGAACTTTTAAGCTGCTCTAAAGTATGAAGGTCTGTGACAAGATTAAAGTGATAATGAATAAACCATTCATGTATTGTTACAGTATTAACAACTTAAAATATATTCTCCTAGTATAACCTGTAATAATTGGCAAACTTTTTTTAACTACACAATTATAATTTTCTTAAATTTCAGAAGAGAATGCTTTCATTTAGAGATCAAAGGTTGTGAGCTAAAATTTACAGCATACTCTTTCACTTCCTCATGTAAAATGTTCAAAAACATGGTAAAATATTTAACGATGTATACTCACAATAAT
This sequence comes from Perognathus longimembris pacificus, assembly GCF_023159225.1. NCBI lineage: Eukaryota > Metazoa > Chordata > Mammalia > Rodentia > Heteromyidae > Perognathus > Perognathus longimembris. The sequence continues at coordinate 40,396,725 of NC_063176.1, forward strand.
TATATACCCATGATTTTAGGATCAAAATCAAGGTTTTACTTGTGGCTAGATTATCTTAGACACTTTTTTAAAAATATCTATTACATAACTAAATATGTTGCTCTCTTTTTTGGATAATGTGTGAATAACAATATAATGATATACACATAATCTTATAAGTGATTATAAGTCAATACAGGTTAAAAATAGAGACAACAGAAACAATATTGCTGCAGCAAAGTAGGTTGTTCAATTTCTGAATCAGCTTATAAAAATGTAAACCACACTCAGAATTTAGAGAAAAAGTGACTGATTTAGGGGGCAAATAGAACTGATATTCAGTACCCAAAGAGTCCCAGGGGTGATGACAGGAGCAACAGTATATATGAACCTGTGATGTAATCTTGCCAACAGAAATAGGCTCTTTTGTGAGTCCAAGAAGTTGCAACCAGTTTAGAAAAATGGATACTATCATTCTTCCTCTGTCTTCAACAACAACAACAAAGCACTATCAAATATTATTATTTCATTTCCAATAAATTGTAGAAGGAGTTATTAACTGAATTGACAAAATATGTTGAGTAAAAGTAAAAATAAATCTGAATATATATGGTGGATATATGTAATGCTTTTTTTCAATTTTCTGGAGCACCATTTGGGGAAATTCTCACACAATTAAAGATAAACTTACATAGAGTAAGTAAAAACAGGCCTGAACATACACCAGAAAATAGCAGGTAATTAGTTTTCCAACTTACAATTTCACAGAATGTACTTCTATACTTCTGGATTTATACAGTAGAAAAGATTATCCACCTCCCATATTTGAGTCATTAATGAATGTAATTCCATAAAATTCTAATTCTGCAAGTGAGAGTAGAATATCTAATCAGCAAAAAAGTGGTTTTAGGGACTAAGTTTTCCCTGTTTCCTTAGAGGTTAAATTCAATTTGAGTTTTGTTTTATTATATATTTTAATCTCCATACTTCTAGAAACTTCCATGAATTGAGAATAGTTGTAGAAAGAAAAGTTTCTAGGTAGACTGAAAAGCACACTGGAAAGCATGTACCTTCACTGAAGATATTAATTTTTGAGAGTCAACCCCCTACAAATATTCATGCTTCATGAATTTATAGTACCTACATTTTTATTAGCTTAAATTTTATAAAATGAAGAAAGAAACATTTATAGGGTTACCTGTAACAGTTCCTTTTTTATTAGAAAGACAAGTATAGAGAAAGAGTAGTTCAAATAATACATTCACATTTACTCTGAATAAATATGCATTTCCACTCAGGGAAATGAGAGGTGGTGACTCATTTTTTGTGAGTCATAAAATTAGAAATTTATGTAGCCATAAACAAGATAATAACTTCAGGGTGAGATTTTGTAGTAAACAGAGTGGGGACAGAAGTCTGAAAATTACATTGAGATGTATGAGTTTAGAAGTGGAAATTATAATTAAGGCCAGGGTCATATTAGGCACTGGATTAAGCACCAGGGTTAATATTCCCTCAAAGTTGTTTCAGCTACTGATGATTTACTATACTTTTGAGATCTATAGGTGCTGCTCTTCAAAGAAATATGACCTGAGACCAAAGACAGAGTGGATATCTTGATAGTGAAACACCTGGTACATGCTAACCTATAGCCTTCCATTGTATACTCACTATCATCATTCTCTGCCTATCATCATTTTACACCTATATACAATTTCATTTGTAAAATGATATATATTTTAAGGTTATTGCCTAGCATCACTCTAATTAGTCTTCAAAATATTTTATAGAATGTACTACAAGAAATTTAGAAATCCAATTAAAAAAAAGACTAATCAGATTTCTCTATAAACTAGAGAAACCAATACCTTCATATTGTACATTGCTTATGCTAATAAGAATGTTTTCAGCTAGATAATTGGAATTTTCTTCTATAATATGGTTTTAGAAAAGTTCTTTAAGCTTTCTTTTCCTCTTTTATTTTTAATTTTTTATTTTCAAACCGATGTACAGAGAGGTTACAGTTTTATACTTTAGGCATTGGATACATTTCTTGTACTGTTTGTTACCTCCTCCCTCATTGCCCCCTCCCCCTTCCCCCTTTCCCTTTCCCCTTCCCCCCATGAGTTGGTCAGTGGATTTACACCACACAGTTTTGCAAGTATTACTTTTGTAGTCATTTGTCTTTTTACCCTGTGTCTCTAGATTTTGGTATTCCCTTTCACTTTCCTAGTTCTTATACTAGTATATACAGTTTCCAATGTACTCAGGTAAGATACAGTGATAGTGCAGGTACAACCACAGGAAGGGAATACAAGAGGATCAACAACAATAGAAGCTATGGCTTCACATGTTGAAAGTAATTACAAGTGATATAACAGTCGTTTCCATAACATGGAGTTCATTTCACTTAGCATTATCTTATGCGTTCATAGGGGCATAGCTATTAGGCTCTTGTGATCCTCTGCTGTGACTAGCCTAAACCTGTGCTAATTAATCCCTATGAGGGACACCATAGAGTCCATGCTTCTTTGGGTATGGCTCCCTTCACTTAGTGTAATTTTTTCCAAGTCCTTCCATTTCCTTATGAGTGAGGCAATGTCATTCTTTCTGATAGAGGCATAAAATTCCATTGTGTATATGTACCACATTTTCCTGATCCATTCTTCTACTGAGGAGCATCTGGTTTGGTTCCATATTCTAACTATGCCAAATTGTCCTGCGATGAATATTTTTGTGCTGGTGTCTTTAATGTGTTCTTGTTTGTGGTCTTTTGGGTAGATGTCCAACATTGGGGCTGCTGGGTCCTAGGGGAGCTCTATGTTTAGCCTTCTGTAGAATATCCATACTGCTTGCCAGAGTGGCTGAACCAGTTTACATTCCCACCAACAATGAAGAAGGGTTCACTTTTGGCCAATTCCCCTCCAACATTTGTTATTGTTAGTTTCCTTGATATAGGACATTCTTACTGGGGTGAGATTGAATCTCATTGTTGTTTTGATTTGCATTTCTTTTATGGCCAGTGATGTAGAGAATCGCGAGTCTTGTGGCTTGGACTCAGGACTGTCCCTGGCTTCTTTTTGTTCAAGGCTAGCACTCTGCCACTCAAGCCACAGCTCCACCCCTGGCCATTTTCTATATATGTGGTGCTGAGGAATTGAACCTAGTGCTTCATGTATAAGAGACAAGCACTTTTGCCACTAGGCCACATTCCCAGCCCCTCTTTTCCTCTTAACTGGGTGTTTCTTTGCTTACAAAAGAAATATTGACACATGCTTATTCATATACATATATATGAATATATATTTGCATGTGTGTACATGTATAATAGGAACATAGATCGTTTGTATAATAACAGTAAGAAACCAACATAGTTCTATACACACATCTGTAGTTAGCCTCAGTACTTCCAAAACTAGCTCCTTGGATTAAAACCTGATTAAACAACTTACAGTATGTTGCATTGGGGCAAGGATCATGCTTACTGGTCTTTACTTTAAATTTTTGTTTATTTATTTATTGTCAAAGTGACGTACAGAGAGGTTACAATTTCATAGGTTAGGCCTTGGGTACATTTCTTGTTCTGTTTGTTACCTCCTCCCTCATTACCTCCTCTGCCTCCCCCTTCCCCTGTCCCCCCATGAGTTGTTCAGTTGGTTTACATCAAATGTTTTTGCAAGTATTACTTTTGGAGTTGTTTGTCTTTTTATCCTTTGTCTCTCTCTCTCTTTTTTTTTTTTTTTTGGCCAGTCCTGGGCCTTGGACTCAGGGCCTGAGCACCTTCCCTGGCTTCTTCCTGCTCAAGGCTAGCACTTTGCCACCTGAGCCACAGCGCCCCTTCTTCCCATTTTCCATATATGTGGTGCTGGGGAATCGAACTGAGGGCTTCATGTGTAGGAGGCAAGCACTCTTGCCACTAGGCCATATTCCCAGCCCTATCCTTTGTCTCTTGATTGTGATGTTCCCTTTCACTTCCCTAGTTATAATACCAGTATATATAGTATCCAGTGTACACAGATAAGATACAGTGATAACACGGGTACAACCACAGGAAGGAGATACAAGAGGATCATCAATAATAGAAGCTACGGTTTCACAGGGCATGTTGAAAGTAATTACAACAGTAATATCACAGTCATTTCCATAACATGGAGTTCATTTCACTTAGCATCATCTTATGTGTTCATATTTACTAGCCTAAACCAGTGCTAATTATTCCCTATTAGGGAAACCATAGATTCCATGTTTCTTTGGGTATGGCTAACTTCACTTAGTATAATTCTTTCCAAGTCCTTCCATTTCCTTACAAATGGGGCAATGTCATTCTTTATGATAGAGGCATAAAATTCCATTGTGTATATGTACCACATTTTCTTGATCCATTCATCTACTGAGGGGCATCTGGGTTGCTTCTATATTCTAGCTATGACAAATTATGCTGCAATGAACATTGCTGTGCTGGTGTCTACACCAGCTTGTGTTCTTATTTGTGGTCTTTTGGGTAGATGCCCAGCATTGGGGCTGCTGGGTCATAGAGGAGCTCTATGTTTAGCCTTCTGAGTAATCTCCATACTGCTTGCCAGAGTGGCTGAACCAGTTTACATTCCCACCAACAATGAAGTAGGTTTCCCTTTTGGCCACATCCACTCCAACATTTATTATTTTTAGTTTACTTGATAAAGGACATTCTTACTGGGGTGAGGTAGAATCTCAATGCTGTTTTGATTTGCATTTCTTTTATGGCCAGTGATGTAGAGCACTTTTTCCTATGTCTCTTGGCCATTCTCATTTCCTCATCAGAGAAGTCTCTTTTTAAGTCTTTAGCCCACTTGTTGAGGGGGCTGTTGGTTCTTTGCAGGGCTTTTTTTGGAGGAATTTAATTTTTTTAGTTCTGCATATATTTTATATATGAGGCCTTTGTCCGTTGTTTGGCCGGTAAAGATATTTTCCAAATCTGTGGGCTTTCTCTTTATCTTGTGAGCTATGGCCTTTGTCCTGCAGAAGTTCTGTAGTTTGATGCAGTCCCACCAACAGGAAACATAATTCTAAATGGTGAAAAGCTAAAGCCATTGCCATTAAAATCAGGAGTAAGACAGGGATGTCCACTCTCTCTCCTCTCCTCTTCAACATAGTACTAGAATACCTAGACAGAGCAATTGGACAAAAAGAAAACATAAAGAGGATCCTAATAGGAAAAGCTGAAGTTAAAATTTCTCTCTTCCTAGATGACATGATCCTACCCCTGCAGAATCCCATAGACTCTACTCCCAAGGCTCTAGAGTTGATGCAAAACTTTACAAAGTAGCAGGATATGAAATAAACCCTCAAAAATCAATGGCCTTTCTATATGCTACTGACCTGAAGACGGAGGCTGAAATCAGGAAAGCAACTCCTTTTGCAATAGCCTCAAAAAACATAAGATACTTAGGAATAACCTTAACCGAAGAAGTGAAAGACCTCTATAATGTGAACTTTAAAAACATGAAAAGCAAAATTAAGGCAGAACTAAGGAAATGGAAAAACCTCCCATACTCCTGGATTAGGAGGATTAATATAGTCAAAATGGCAATATTGCCAAAGGCTATCTACAAATTCAATGAAATACCCATTAATATGCCAACACCATTTTTTTAATGAAATTGAGGAAGCAATCCAGAAATTCATATGGAACAATAAAACACCCCAAATAGCAAAACAATCCTAAGCAGAAAGAACAGTGCTGGAGGAATTACAATACCCAACTTCAAGCTGTATTATAAAGCTATAGTAATAAAAACAGCTTGGTATTGGCACCGGAACAGGCCTGAAGGCCAATGGAACAGAATTGAAAACCTAGAAATGAACCCACAGAACTATGCCTACTTAATCTTTGATAAAGGAGGTAAAAATTAGGATGGAAGAAAGATAGCCTCTTTAACAAATGGTGCTGGAAAACTGGATCAACACTTGCAACCAACTAAAGCTAGATCCTTACATATCACCTTGCACCAAAATCAATTCCAAATGGATCAAAGACCTCAAAATAAAAACAGATACTCTGAAAACACTACAAGAAGGAGTAGGAGAAACACTTGGGCTCCTTGGCACAGGATGAAACTTCCTTAACAAAGACCTAGAAATGCTACAAATTCTTACTGCTCTTAGAACTCATTCTGACAAACATTTTGTTGTTAAGAGGAAACAGTGTTTATTTTTTCAGCTACACCTTTTTTTTCTTTATTGTCACAGTAAAGTACAGAGGGGTTACAATTTCATATGTAAGGCAGTGAGTATATTTTTTATCCAACTTGTTACCTCCCCCTCCCCCCTGCTTTCCCCCTAACACTTGCCCTCTCCCCTCACCCCCATGAATTGTGCAGCTGTTTGCACCAAATTGTTTTGTAAGTATTGTTTTTGGAATGGTTTCTCTTGTTATCCTTTAACTCTTGATTTTGCTATTAGCTTTCCCTTCCCTAGTTCTAATACACATATATACAGTATCCAGGGTACTAATATCAGATACAGTGATAGCAGGGGTAAAAACATGGGAAGGGAATAGGAGAGAGAGAAAAAATCCCAAAAAAGGTACTGTTTCACATGGAATTTTGAAAATAATTACAACAATGATCTACCACTTGTTTACATAACGTTGAGTTCATCTCACTTAGCATCATTGTTTGTGTTCATATGGTATAGCTACTGGGCTATTGTAATCTTCTTCTATAACTAACCTGAACAGGTACTAATTATTCCCTATGAGTGAAAGCATAGAGTCAATGTTTCTTTGGGTCTGGCTCATTTCACATAATATGAGTTTTTCCAAGTCCTTCCATTTCTTTACAAATGGGGCAATGTCATTCTTTCTAGTAGAGGCATAAAATTCCATTGTGTATATCTACCACATTTTTTTTGATCCACTCGTCCACTGAGGGGCATCTGGGTTGGTTCCATATTTTACCAATGACAAATTGTACTGCAATGAACATTGTTGTGCTGATGGGTTTAGTGTGGTCTTGCTTGTAATCTTTTGTGTAGATACCCAAAAGTGGGGCTGTTGGGTCATAGGGGAGCTTTATGGAAAACTGCATTCATATAACATATTCATCCACTGAAGGGCATTTGGACTGATGTCATGCCCCATTCCTACGTAAATGGAAAGACTTGGGAAAAAACATATTAAATCAGTAAACCAGAACTAAAGAAATATTGGATGCCTGGTCCCCTTATTTGTAATAATTAGTAAATAAATGTCTAGGATAGTTCTAGTAAAGTATCACAATAGCTCAATAGATGTATGCATATGACCTTATAAAACAATGCTAATTGAAATGATAAAATGAATTACAACCTATAGAAGCAAGAGGATTTTGTTTGGCTTTCTTTTCCTAATTTACTATATATTGTTATTTTTTTTTTCACTCTCTCTTTTGATTTACCCTCTATTTTCACTGTTATTGCTTTGTATTGTATATACACTTGTCTGACTTGGGGAAGGGATGGGGAATAACAAAATGGTGAGACAAAGGACAAAGGGTGAAGCAATGCAACAACAACACTCACAAGACACTGTTGGAAATGAACTTTACAACTTGAGGAGGTGGTGAGAAGACAGTTAGGGGAGGAGAGAATGGGGGAAGTTGGGAGAGGTGACACTATTTGAAAAGAAATATACTAATTATCTTACTTGTGTAACTGCCCTCTGTAAATCATCTTAACATTAAAAAGACCTAAAAATGAGAAAAGTATGAGTTTATTAATGTCAGAAGTTAACTTTTATTTACTTTATAAATCCTTTTCCTCAAAAGCTAAGCTTGATGCTTGATACAAAGTAAAATCTCAAAACTGAATTAAATCATCTTGTGAAAATTTTCAGAAAATTGAACACATTGATTTTGGTTGAATGTATTATTGTTGCTTTTAGCACAATGCATTTTTTTTTCTTTCAGTCAGCCATACATCACTGTGGTGCACGCAGGCCCGGATGCCTTGCATTATTAAGAGGCAATTAGTTGGCTCTGATTGTTTTCCCAGCCATGGGGCCTCCTGGCTGTTACACCACAACAGGGAAAGGCGGTCCTAGCTGGCCCCACCTGTCTTCCGGCCCTGGAGCCACGTGTGGCTATTAGGCGGGAACCCGGAAAGGCAGTTCTAGCTGGCCCGCTTCCCAGCCTTGGGACCACGTGTGGCTAAGATGGCGCCTGATGATGAACCCGGAGGCGGTCCTGTGGGGTGTCACATAGAATTAGGCCACCTCTTAGAATTGGTCCCTGGGCCCTCCACCCTTCATGGACAGCTCAGGCCACCTTTCACCGTCCCTAGATAGGTGCATGTAGCCCCTCACTTTCCTGCCGCTCTCTGTCCTATTTTAAGAGTGGAGCTCTCTCAATAAAGCAAGAAGTGTGCACACATTCTCCCGGACTCTGTCTGAATGTCCTCCGGTGAGGGGGGCTGGCTGCATGCAGTCCGTCGACCCTTCTCCTTTCTTGGCCAGCCACTGTCGGGCGGAGCTTCCCCATCTCTCCCGCCGGCTGGGAGAGCATTGGGGTCTGAGGCCCCAACACATCACAGTCTATTTGAACAAAACTGAACTGATAAAAACATCATTTGTTTTTCAGTATTGTAGTATGATTTCCATCATTATAAAATAAGGACTTTGGAAATAACTTGATTCTGAAAGTGGCATATGCTAACCTTGGATAATTGTGTTGCTTTATGTATTAAATTTTTTGATCAAGACTATGTATCAAACATTCTTGGTATATTTACTCCCATTGGACATTAGTATTTGTTACAAAATATATAGAGTATTGCAATATAGTTTCTGCAAGACGCTTTTAATCTTCTTTCTTGAAAGGTTTTATATTTGTGTATTTGTACTGCTGGAGGTTTTTGACTATTGCTAAAGACAAGTTGTTATGTAATAAAAGATGACTGACTTTCATCTACTTACACAGATACATGGCTTTTTTTTCTTCACAGCATTTCAATATACATGAAAATAAAACATGCATTCAAATGTAAATACATTGACAAATAATTAAAAAATAAACTTGTGTCTTTACAAAATACTGGCTCTATCAGGTGATTGAATGTAGCCATGTTCCACAGTTTGGTAGCTTATCTTCTGTCTTCCTTTACTTTTCTCATTTACTTATGATGGAAGTACTGTGTTTTAGATGGGACATAACATTGTGATTCATACACTGGTATTTGCCTTGAGATTCTACCAATGGTTAACAATGTTTTTAATGGAAAACTGTTCTTACATAGAGAATGTTTGCTATTACTTCTCATTAAAAAGTACTTTACAAGGAGAGTAAGTGTATTATTAAAATATCTGTCTCAGTAATTATGAGGAGACTTATTTCAGGAAACAAGACAAATACACAAAAAAACAGTTGTGTCTTTGATGGAATTTGAAATTCCTAACACCTGAATTTCTCTGCATCTATCATCCAATAGTAATGACACAGTAAATCAGTAAATGAATATGATCAGTTTACAACTCAAAATATATAAAGTAATTCCATCTTTCTCCCTCCTTCCTGATATTCAATCTTGCCATGGAAAAAAATTAGTCCAAAGCATTAAATGTGTTTGTTATTATTTTTTATTCTTCTAAGATTTTCTCTCAGTTGTTGCCAGTTTAACAATAAGTGAATAAGGCCATATTGGACTAGGACTTCTGGGTACTGATGAAAATAAATTAATAATGTCACTGGCATTTTGTTCTTTAGTTCTCTTCATTTCACATACTGTAAAAATACCAATTTGATTATTCTTTTCATTTTTGCATGAATAAATCGAAACAATATTGCATGTTAGCCTATATTCTACCTGTTCATGGAAAAATAAAAAAAAAAAAACAGAAAGGAAAAAAACCTTTTAAATAACTATGGCTGCAAACCATATGCTGAGTAAGATAGAGAAAAACTTCTCTGTAGATAACTGGCTGCTATGAATAATACATTATTCTGAATAAAGAAATAATATGATGTAGCCAGTTATCAGGACAAGTAAGCCTTCACGTATTTTTGTAGCAAGTTCATGAAGATTTTTCAATAAAGTACCTAAGAAAATAATAAAACTGTTGTTTAGTACAATACATAAAATTCTTGTTTAATACAGTGCAGCATATTTGACTTAAATGACATCAACACAGCTACAGATTACAAAATGAATACAAAACACACTGAAAGTGATTATTTTTCCAAACACATAATAAAATATAACTGTTTCGCTTACAAGCCATCTCTACGGTATTGGTAAAGATATAGCAATTAAACATCATTTATTTAAATACACACTTTGTTAGAAAATTCACATGATTTTTGTCTTATCTATGATTTGTTCTGTGGAAAATGTGATTTATAATAGTGTATGATTTAAAATGTTCAGATTCCTATATATTTTAGTAATGTAGACATGTGCATGTTGCAGAGTATGTCTTTGTGAATGTTGAAAGCAATTCAGGAAAACATTTTGTTCATTCCTTACATTTTCTTTGCAGTGTACCTGTCCTAATGCTTTGCTATTAATGGTATTAAATAATGTTTATTTCATATGCACTTAGCTGTTTAGTTATTATAATTCTCTGATAGGACTATCTTATCCATATACTAATTATTACAAATGAGGAAAACCATGGAGCCTTTGTTTCTTTGGGTCTGTCTTACTTCACTTAATGCGTGTTTTTCCAATTCTTTAGGAATGTGGGAATGGGCAATGTCATTCTATCTGATGCAAGCACAGAATTCATATATATATATATATATATATATATATATATATATATATATATATACATATATATTTTCTTTATTAATTCATCTGCTGAAGGACTTCTGTGTTGGTTCCATATCTTAATTATGGTAAGTTATACAGCAATGAACATGATTGTGTTGGTAGCTTTAGTTTGGTATTGTTTATGGTCTTTTAGGTAAATGCCCAGGAGTAGTATTGCTGAGTCATAGGGAAGCTCTACTTTAGTCTTTTGAGGAACCTCCACACTGCTCTCTAGAGTGGTTAAACTGGTTTCCACTCCCTCCAACAGTGTAGTAGTGCTTCCTTTTGTCCGAATCCCCAACAACATATATTATTATTATTTTACTTGACAGTAGCCATTCTAACTAAAAGGAGGCGGAAGCATATGACCATGTAAAATGAAGATTATCAAAATGAACTCCAACAAATGGAAACAGGAGGTTTTTATAATGCAATAATGCACTCTTTACAGTTATTTCTTTTTCTTTCCTTTGGTTTATGCCCTGATGCCACTGCTTTTTTATTTCTATACCTTTTGTCTTTTATATACGTTTATCTGATTTGGGAAAGGGATGAGGAATTAAAGAAATTGTAGGGCATTTGGTGAACCAATGCAACATCACTGGACACTATGTTGGAAACTAACTTTACAACTTGTGAAGTTGGAAGGAATTGGGGCGGGGAAGCAGGAAAAATGTGAGAGAGGGTAAATTTTCAAAAAGAAACATCTGACTACCTTACATAACTGCAAACCCTCGGTATATCATCTTTACAATTAAAAAATGATTTCATTGATAGTGAAAGCAACCAAGTAGTCAACTGGATTTACACATTGATATGTAATATGATGTGGAATCATGTAGTAGAAAGATAGGCAATCAGGGACAGCTGGCATGGACATCTTACTCGTATCTGCTAAGCATTCTCACTCCCTTTAGTACAAATTACCTTTTGTGAAGGTCAGGCTCATCATGCTTCTTGAGACACAAGCTGATTCTCAGAAAAAAGTGTAAGAACTCAGTTACTTGTAGAGCAATTACATGCAGAGTCCTATCTAGAATTACACTTACCAAGACACTGTACAAAGATCTGCATCAAGAGCAAACATTTATTCTAAAAAATTATAATAACTTCCAATGGCCTTGCAAGTCTTATTAGTTCTATTACTTTTCATTGATTTGATAAATGTTGATCATACTTTCTCTAAAATCTGTCAAATACTTACTTATATTTTATGTAGATGTTAATTAATCATTATAAGACATTACTGTCCTTTATAATTAAAAAATATTCTACTCATCCCTTATAGCACATCCTCAGTTACAGAAGTCCACAGTCTTTATTATCTTTTTAAAGACTAGAATAAAAGTCACTTCATCTATGTTTCTTTCCTTTATCAAGGCAACCTATTTCCAGGACAAATAAAGCCCACATGGCTAAAGACCATTATCTTTACAGAAAATAAAAGATAGTATCAAAGTATGCAATTGTTGTATAATGTCTCTTTTTACTTTTGAGCAGTAAACTTCATCAGTAATGTTATAAACAAATAATGTCTTTTGCATTTTACACACAGTTGCTCAAATAATGTCACCCAAACAGGGTAGTTTATTGTCATATTTGAGATTGACAAATATTTCTCATGCTAAATACCTTCTATGTTACAGGTTGAATAATACAAAACAACTGGATATAACATATGCATCATGTAACTAACTTTTTATGGAAACTGACATGATACAAAAGAATACTATTTTCCAGAACACTATTTTGCTCAAGGTGCCAAAGTAATCAAGTGGAATTTATGATATGACAGTGGGGCTCAGAAAATTGTTCTCTCTAAAAAAAAAGAAATCATATTACTCTCATACTTTCAAAAAGAGGATTTCACTTTAGAAGTCTACCAGTCTTTTGTGGAAACCACTGTTTACTGTTTGAACTACTTAATTATCTTTTATATTTCAATCTTTTATAAACAACAAAAGAATATAATTTCTCTTTATCATCAAATCTGACTCATTTGAATGCTAAAATAATGTTTTTTCTGCATTTTAGAATGAAGAACAGTATTGCACATTTTCACACATTATAATTTTTTTCATATTAATTGAGTTAGCTTTATGCAAAACAAAAAGGACATAAGCAGCTACATAAAGTCAAATTCATTTTCTAAGCCTCTGTTTTGCTTTTTAATGAAGCCAGAAAAAATATGAGAGTTGGTATAGGGCTTGCTATTTTTAAAAATAGTCTATTTTTATTTTCTGGTAAATTTCTATTATCTCTTTAGGTTTCATACTATTTCATATGATCAAAAACATAGTATTCAATAAGGCTGTCTGCTGAAACTTCAATACATATGTTCTACAATCTGAACTTACATCAATTACTAAAGAAAGTTTCATTTAGTTATGTGATACATACATAAAATAAAATTGGAACAAACACACTGCCCTGTCAATCTCCTTCAACTCTTCTTTCTCATTTCCAAATCAATCAAGACAAACATCATTGTTTTATTTTCACAAGTATACATGAAGTATTTTGAAGATATCCATCCTCTCCATTCACACTCCTCTGCCATTAGTACTCATGCTTTGGAAAGGTGGTATATAGTATGAATTCTCATTATTTGTAGTATCTGGCTGGTTGTGTCTTGAATTTCCTTTCTCTATAATTTGCAACAGAAATTCCAACAGATTTACTCTCAATTCTAGGTCAATATCTCATCCAGGAATAGTTTAGTTAACTTACCTGGTATGAAAGACACTCCCCACAAGCCAAGGGAACCCAAGGCATCCAAAAGTCTGTAGAAATTCCTTGTGAATAAAGTATCTTCCCATTTTATTTCACTTCTGTCTAGGATATTGTAGCCAAAATGGGGAATCATAACTTGCTAGTAGGGATGAGCATAGCTTTTATTTTTATGGTTTGTAAAGTAGCTACAGTGTCTTAATGCTTCCCTTTCAGGTTTACACAAGTTTTATTACACAGCAAGAGATCAAGAAGCTTGATAAGGTATTTATTTCCCTATCACAAGTGCCTATTGCAGAAATGTGATGGATTTATCAACATGTAGGTGTATATTTCCTTGACAAGATTCATTCATAGATTTTTTTTTGTGCAAGACTTGGGGCTTGAACTCAGGGTCTGAGCACTGTCCCTGGCTTCTTTTTGCTCAAGGCTAGCACTCTACTACTTGAGCTACAGTGCCACTTCTGGATTTTTCCATATATGTGGTGCTTTGGAATCAAACACAGGGTGTCATGTATACGAGGAGATCACTTTTACCACTAGGCCATATTCCTAGCTCTCATTCATAGATTTTTGAAATTAGTGATTCATGTATTTTTCTGAACGACTCCATTTTGTCTTAGTTCCCATTCCTTTACTTTTAAACATCATTTCTCTGGCAAAGGGTGGAAAAGTTTTAATCATTACCTTTAAGAAGATTAAAAAAGGGCTTCAATTCAAGGTCTGTTTATAGATACAATACATCGTCGCTGTCTCCTCTCCACCATCTTCCCTCTCCATACTAAACTCCACAAATCCCAAATTGTCTAGTTCTGTTTGTACTGCAAGCATGTATGTATGTATGTATGTATGTATGTATGTATGTATGTATGTATAAAAATTGAATACCCTGACTGTATCCAACCATCCCCCTTCATCTTTTTATCTATGCCCCCTTTGTAAGGTCCAGCACTTTCAGCCAAAGTATGTACTTTCTTAAAAGACTAGATAGGTCTAGTTTGGTATACGAGCTACAGCCTGTTCAGCAATCAATTCTGTGAACTCTGCGGTGGTAGCATATAAACAGTCATAAATCTTCCAAATTATTTTATTTATTCAAAACAGATTAAGATCTACATTTGACATTTCCTGTATTACAATATGATGTTTGACAGGTTCAATCACAAGTGGAATGGCAAATGTTCTACCATTTGTGTACTGCTGTACAAGTGTGAGGGTGGGGGTGGGGCAAGGAGAGTTCCTTTTGACATCTACATACATGGATTCACTACAACTTGATCAAACTCAACTTCTCTACCATTCTCCCTCCACAGGACTCATCCCCTGTCCCCTTTCTATCAATCTTAGCAAGCTTCATGTTCTATTTTTACACATGTACATAAAATGTCTTTGATCCTGTTCCTCTTTCTTTGTCCTCTTTTTTCCCTTATCTCCTTCTGCTCCTATTGGCATCCCTATTTTTCATTCTTGTTGTCTGTTTTAAAGTGTATGTTAAGTTTTGCAATAGTATATACAAGCATATACAGTGTTTTAATTTGATCCCTTTTGTTTAAAGTCACATTTTACCTCTTCACCACCACCTGTCATTCAACAGCTATCAGTGTCTTCCTTTTGTCTTTTTTATTCACAGCTTAGATGTTTGAAGGTGTACAACATTGAAATCTACACACTTTTTCATATACTGGGGTTGAGTTAAGGGACGTGACATTGTAGCTAGCCTTCTGCAACTTGAGTCCCATGTCCAGCTCTCTTATATTATGCTATTATTTTCTGAAAAAATATTCGTTTGGACTGAAATCTCTCTACCCTCCTACTCTCATATAGCTAGATTAAAGCATCAAACCGCTATGCTTGCTTTCTTCTTTGAGATGGAAGTCTACCTAACTTCGTTATGAGTCTGGAATTCAAATTTGATCCTTTTGATCTCTGCTTCCTGAGTAGCTGTAATTAATATACACTATGATGCCTGTCCTCTTCAGAGCTTTTCATCTTTCTTTTATCCTATATATTCTCTCTGGGAATGTCAGAAGATGCAACCTTTGTATTTACTCTTGTCCTGTGGCACCTAACTGCTGCAGCAGTTTGAATTTTTATCACCTTGCTCTCTTCCTGCATTGCAGTCTATATTATACCAAAAATGATTTGAGTAATCATGAAACATTCTGTGCCAGAAAAGACATGTGTCACATTTTCCTTAGTAGAGGTATTATCCCTGTGCTCCTTGAATATTTGCAAAGGACAAACCAGACTGAGTTTGTGATATGATGTGAGATGGAGGCCCTTTTCATCACAATTACCATGTCAATCAATATCACAACAGATAATGAGCAATGTCAATAAACTGAATAACATGGATAATTAGAAGAGAAAGAAGAATATATACAGAATTGGAAAGTATTTTTGAGTAATCATGCAAAGGAAAATCTAAATTTTTGGAGATCTTCAAAATCCTTCATTATGTGACAATGAGAACTAGCTAGAGTTACTCTGGCTAAATTACTCTGGCTAAAAGTCTGAGATTTGAAAGAAAAAAAATCAACTATGACTAAAATCACAAACTAAATGGCAGTTTCAATACTTACTAAACGAAATCAAGGCCAGAGTCCACATCGTAAGCTTAAGGCGATGTGCAATAATCAATTAGAATAACATTTAATTATCCCCCTGGGTTATTACATGTATTAGGAAATGTATCAGGTTCTATTGAAATGTCATTTTTTGTAAAGTTTTGGAGCCTTTCTCCTGAAAGGTTTTATTTTGGTATTTGATTACACAGCATTATTACACATTTTATTTGCACAAAATAATTGCTCATTATTTGACTACACACATTATTTTCTTATTGGAATTCATTATTAAATTAATGTTCAGTGTGGTCTATTATCATTAACATTTTGCCAGCCCCCAATGTGCCAAATACACATAAAGCAGTTTTACTTAAACATCCTTTGATGCATTCCATTTCCTCCACATCCGAAAATATTTTCCTGTTTTGAAACAGATATTTCACAAGGCTTAGTTTCTCATAGCCACATATATGACAATGGAGCTGACTGAAAAATATTTATTCTTCAATACAATATCATTTAACATTAGTAAGTCTTGTTATTAACATTATTATTATAAGTATTATTTCACACAAAGTAGAAAAAAAGGTAAAATATTCCAAAAATTAATATACTGTTTGGGTCATTCTAAGAAGAGGAGAGAAATAGTCACAAAATGAACAGAGAAAATATTAAAAGTATACTCATTTTTATGATTAAAACATTCATTGCTAGTGAATGTGTAGATCCATTATCAATTCCCAACGACTTCAATGTAATTCATTTCTTATGTGCATGAAGATTTACGTATTGCAGGAAGAAAATATAAGTGCAAATATTGACATTTGTATTGAGGTGAGTGGTTTATATTAGCTAATTTTTATAGTCACATCCTTTTATCTTGCAGTATTTTAATATATCCTTTCTTCACAGTTCTTTCTCTCTCCTTACATGAGTCTTTGGTTTTCACTTCATTTGCTACTATGTATATCTTCCACAGTCCAGGCTGAGGCACTTCCTACTCCCTAGTACTGAAGCTACCCGCCCCCCATTTCTGCCTTTTAGAAGCACCTGCTGCTATGCAGTTGCCCAATGTATTACACTCATCGGGTCAGAATGAAGCCCTCATTTCATAAATGGCCATCTGAGGCAGCAAAATAGCTTTTCCTCAAGAAGATCCACTGTATAATCATACATAATCAAGCACTGCTCTTCAACTGAGCTTTGGAATCTAAATAAAGCAATCATGTAAAAATGTCCAGTGGATAAAAACACTTACCCTTTGACAAGAGGTTTTTATGTTTTCTGTATAGGCTAAATTTTTTTTTTCGGGGGGAAGCATTAGATGATTTTAAATTCCCAGCTTCATTATTAAACTAAAAACCAAAATGAAACACGAAGAATGTTTTATCTTTGCTTTTACAAAGAAAAATAAATTATGTTTTATGCTTCAAAGGCTTATTTTTCTTACAGCCTGTCTCACTAAAAACTGTAAAGACCTAAAAGTCACATGTAGTAGATAACATTTAATCAGGTTTTCTTCAATCAATCTACTTAAGGTCTGATAAATCTTGCTGTCTTCTTTCACATACATAAGTATATAATATTCGCTCCCCATGTCCCTTTCTAGTATCTCATATGTCCTGCAGCATATAACGTTCCCCTCAAGCCTTGAGTTTGCATCTCAATACAGAAGAATAAAAAAATCAGTAAACAAAGCAAGCAATGATATTTACAAAAGAAGTCATTTCTTGTAAAATTAAAATATTTTTAAATTGTTTACAATAATAGATGAAAGAACTGCAGCTAGAAATAGGGTACTGAGCTACTAAATAAAACAGAGCATGCCTCAATAACTCTGGAGAGACTGCAGTAGGTTTGGGGAAAAATAGAAGGCGATTCAGCAAAGATGTACATAGTATAGTGCACAAGGCCCTATGAGTCTTCATCACACACTCTAATAGGTTCAGATAAAAAAATCATTCTATGTGTCTTGGTTAGATAGAAATTTCATCTTCCCACATGTAAGTTCTCTTTTCCTACTTCTCTATTTATGATTTTTTCTTGATTAATCACTGAATATCTAGTCCTTCATTAAATCTAGGTGAGGTCCAGTAAGTAAAATCTGTCTAAGGATATGCAAGACTAGCTTTTAATCTTATAACAGAGAATGATTAAGTAGAGCATCACTTTACCTGCTGTTTTATTTTTTTTCAGTCTTCTTGACTGAGTTCAAATTGTTGAAATGTGGGCATATATTTGTGAGAAAAACAAACTTCTTTATGTAATTTTTCCTAAAGATTTTCCTTGCAGGTAAACATAATATTGGCTAAAATTACGTGTAAAGAGCAGTAGAAAGATCTGGTAAGTGAATTCATACAATGAAGGTCTGTTATATGGTAAAGAAATTTAAATATATGTTGCAAATATTGAAGTATCAATACATACTTTGAAATAGAGAATATTACAAATTGAATTGAAATTCATGAATATTATGTGAAAATATATGGAACGTATTAGTATTACTGAACTTTAAAAAATATTACATTATAATCTAGTGAATTAATTTAAACCTTTCTAGAAAATTGCCAGGTGTTTATATCAGCAAATAATCACTCCTCACAATGTGAGAAAAGTGGAACAGGAAACACATGGAAAACAGTATGAGGACCTTTAAAACATTTTGCATTTTAACCAACGGATCTGTAGTGTTCAATCGTAGTTACAGAGATCTCCTTGATTCAAAGAAGAAAAGGATATTCAGTCCAGAGCAAACCACTCGTGTATGTAAATAATCAATACTGTGAATGAGAATCAAATGTCTACTGTAGTAACTACACATAAAGAAATATGATTTGTAATTTAAGTAGATACCCCAAATAAAGCAGTAAAATAAACACCCTCACACTTTATTAACATAGATTCATTTAGCTAAACTTCCCACAGCTTTCTTTAACTGAGTAGTGAGCTAAGTAAAATCACTGAAAATGTGTGTGTCCTCCTTTAACTGTAGTTGTTTGTGTGCAGTTGGCTAAAATAACTTGTGCAATAACAAAATTTATGCGTCCTCTTAACAGATAATTCTTCAACTCTTTGTAAGCTTCAAAGACTTTGTGGAAGAGTGTAGAAAAAAGTATTGAATATGGAAATACACCTGGAATTTAATAAAATAATGCAATAATAAACGTTAAGAAAATGATTCTTAGAGCACAATTTAATTGTTTGGTAAATGACTCATTCCCTATTCTTATAGAAATTTCAAGATACAAATTTTGTTTCATTATTTCTCTGGCTTATTAAAATAAAATGCCTATCTAATTAAATACATTTTTTCCCTAAAAATCTTGCAATAGACCAATTCACTTTTCTTTCTCTTTGGTGCCATGTATTTCATTTAATAAATACAATGCATTTTTTTTCTCAAGTTTGATTGAATAGTGAGACACAATATGCCTTTATATCCCTTACACTCATCAATAGAATGACTCTTCTTTGAATAAACAAAAGAGAATGAGCACAATTATTTTTAAATTAAATATATTCTATTTTTCAAAAGTAAAGGACAAGGTAGTCACACAAAAATGAATTTTGCAACATATTATTCAAATTCATTTTTAAATTTCTGTGTTTTAAATTATTTTTTCTTTTTTCTAATTTATTTTTTTTCTTATTTATTGTCAAAGTGCTGTACAGAGAGGTTACAGTTTCATACGTTAGGCATTGGATACATTTCTTATACTGTTTGTTACCTCCTCCCCTCATTCCCCCCACCCCCTCTCCCTTTCTCTTTCCCCCCATGAGTTGTTCAGTTGGTTTTGCAAGTATTGCTCTTGTAGTCGCTTGTCTTTTTATACTGTGTCTCTCAGTTTTAGTATTTCCTTTCACTTTCCTAGTTCTAATACCAGTATATACAGTTTCCAATGCACTCAGATAAGATACAGTGATAGTGCAGGTTCAACCACAGGAAGCAGGATACAAGAGGATCATCAACAACAGAAGCTACAGTTTCACACCGTAGCTTCTATTAAAATTATTTTGAATATGAAACTTGATAACTAAATCTATTTCAGAATGACAAAAACTATTTTCTGCAAAAAAAATTCTGTGGAAAAATTTAATTATATTCTCATATACTCAGAGGATTAAAAAAACCATATAGCTACTTAAATGGTGGTACAATGCCATACTTAATGTCATGAGAAAAGGTTAATAGTTTAATATGTATAATATTGCATATATAAACCGAAGCAAATTCTGTTCAATCTACCACATTTAATAACTAGAGACTCCAATGTAACTACATTCTGCTAATCAAATTCTTGATTTTTAAATCTAATTTCGAATAGCTTTATCTCTTTTCCTGAGTATATATCATTTATGATCATAGAAACTAAAGGCAAAAAAGAAAATAAACATAATAGAAGTTTAATGACAGATTAAAAAAAGAAACATAAAATGAATTACATAAGTATTATCTTGTAACAATCTTAAATAAAATATGCACAGATCTAGTCTATCAAACCATAAACACGAAGAAAAAAGATACATTAAGTTGTTTTTTATGACATTCAATGAGAGAACATTCAGGTTTATAACTCTAACCCATACTGGCAATTTTCATATAATTCAGTTGACTTTTTTTTTATAAATATCCAAATACATTCTTATATAAGAAGAGCAGTTTGACTACAGTTAAATTCAATAACACTGTAAGTTGTATCAATAGTGAAGTAAATTGGTAATTTCGTTCAAATACAATTATGTTTTCTGTGTATTCATTCTTTTTCACTTCGAACTGATTAAAAAATTGAAAACTGAAGAGAAGTTGGGGTTTATAAAGAAACACCATCACTTGCTTCCTAAACCACGTCGAACTATTGAAAGCCTGAATTCATAGTTCTATGTTGACACTTTTACAAAACCAAACTACTTAGAATATAATCACCACAGAAGCCATCCTGCATTGTTTCTGACTGAGTGGCCAGGGGTTTTTCAAATAGTTAGTTAGCACTGCTGTCATGAGAAGTCTTGACTGCGCAAGAAGCCCAGGAAAATATATTTGGTTGGTTGAGATGTTACTGTCCTTTAAGGAAGTGCTTAGCTAGATTTGTTGACTAGAAAGCTTGAACAGAAATTCTGAATATGACCTGAAATCTAAGTTTGCAAAGGGCTACATCACAGAACTGAGCAATGAAAGTAAGCCAGGCAGTAGTTAAAAAAAAGTCTCATAATCTAGGCTTAGAAGTATAGCATGAGTGGATTTGTAAAAAATGGATGGATTATTTGAAATAGTTTAGTGTCTTCCTTGATGGTCTTGCTCATGGGCAATATCTATTACTTTCCTTTTTCTCCTTTACTCCCTTTTAATTAAAATAAATATTTAGAAAGCAAGTCATCCGGAAGAGGAAACTTGTAGTGTGGCTCTAGAAAGATTATTTTTATTAGGACTGATTTGATATAGATTGGTTTTCATTTGAATCATACACTTTCTGTGAATAGGAAATGGGTTTGGGCTGAGAATGAGAATAATAGGTAGAAAAGTAAAATGTTCTCCTCTTTTGAACATATTTTCTTATTGTTTCCACTATTTGAGATGATGGAACCGTCTTCCTTTCTAAACTTGCCACTTGTCTTTTAGGGGTTTTGTTTGTTTGCTTTTTGCCTTCTTTATCTTCAACTTTTATGTCATTTTTTTTATTTGAGCATCTTTTCCCTATTTTGATTTAAAATGTGATAAAGAATATGTCATAGCCAAAATATGGAATCAACCCAGATGCCCCTCAGTAGATGTGTGGATCAGGAAAATGTGGTACATATACACATGGAATACTATGCTTCTATCAGAAAGAATTATACTGCCCCATTCATAAGGAAATGGAAGGACTTGGGGAAAAAATTATACTAAGTGAAGTAAGCCAGACCCAAAGAAACATGGAGTCTATGGTTTCCCTCATTGGGAATAATTAGTGCAGTCTAGGATAGACCTAGCAGAAGATCACTATATCTCAATAGCTATGTACATATGAACACATAAGATAATGCTAAATAAAATGAACATCAAGTTATGGAAACAAATAATATATCATTGTTGTTATTTTCAACATGTCATGGGAAAACGTGCCCCCTTTATTTTTTCTTCATATTTCATTCCTGTGGTCTTACCACTGATATCACTGTAACTGATTTTAATACCCTGGATATATGAGTACTGAAACTAGGGAAGGAAAATGGGATACCAAAATTGGGAGACAAAGGATAAAAAGACAAACCAATGCAACAGCAATACTTACAAAACTATATGATATAAGCCAACTGTACAACTCATGACAGGGGTGAGAAAATGGGGAGGGAGGAGGTAACAAGTTTGA
The DNA here is from genome assembly GCF_023159225.1 of Perognathus longimembris pacificus. NCBI lineage: Eukaryota > Metazoa > Chordata > Mammalia > Rodentia > Heteromyidae > Perognathus > Perognathus longimembris. The sequence continues at coordinate 40,419,112 of NC_063176.1, forward strand.
TAATGTACTCACTGCCTTAAATATGAAACTGTAACCCATCTATACTTCACTTTGACAATAAAGAAGAAAAAAAAGAAAATATACCTACAAGGTGTTTTTGTAGTTCCATGATTTGTTCTTTTTTAATTTTTATCCTTTCCTTAAATTAAAAATGGAACAATTTTTGATGAATAATGAAAGAATAAAGGAAATACATGTAAAGCCTCTTAAAATATCAAGGTAAGGCAAAATAGATAGAAATGTAATCTGAGAAACAGAGAGCTTATTCAGACTTGAATGTGAATGTGAACCATCTTGGTGAAGGGCATAATCAGCACAGGAAGCTTTACAAACAAGAAATGGATTTTGTTCTTTAATAAAGAGAAGCAAAATGTGAAGAGAGCCAAAACCTCAGGAGCGATTACAAGTACAGTTAAACACAGCCTGGTTACCTGGCAACAGAACCATCACCTTATGCTAGTAATATCCTAGTGACAAATTGTATATATATGTTCTCATTATGCTCATGTTAGAAGATTGTGCTTCATGCATAGTGGTGTACAGAAAGTAAGTCCAGGATATGAGCAAGAAAATAATACAAAAGTTAGGTAAATGCTTATGAGCTTCTGGTAGATAGGAAATTTAGTTAAAAAGAAAAAAGAAAGAAAAGAAAAGGTTTTTAAAAATTCCAGAATTAGCATTAGTAAGGGAATTTCTAAAAGAGTTCATCTTCTTTGAATATCTCAGCTTAAAATATGTTTGATTCTTTAATAAACCATTTTTTAAGCTGGACAAAATAAACTTTTGGCATTCCGAATTTTCCTTGGAGGGAGGTAAATCCAAATAGTGGCTTAGACAGTCTTACTCTAGAGAAGAAAAACAATCCTAGACACCGACACTTCAGATGTATAATGTTTAACTCCAGCAAGAGCTTAAGGACAAATGTACACAGCAAAGAGCCCTGCTTTCTGATGCAGCCAATGAAGAGACTGCGATGTCTTAGAAAATAGGATGCCATTAAGCCAAGTTCATGTTCATTTGAAGGAAATGTGTCAGCATAAATGGCAGAACCTCTGAGAACCTGTGGGAATTCTGCTGCTCAAGCATGTGGTCAGCTATTCTGAATGAAAAAGGGGGCAAAGACACAACTGGGAACCTGGGTTCTAACTTTCAGAAGTGATTCTGTTTACAAGAGAAGTCTCTCCTAAAAGTTAACAGAAAAGAAATGACATAAATAAATACCCAAAGGCACATAAGGAAAACATTACAAAAGATGGCTTCCCCTGAGAAAGCTAAGTAAGAGAAAGATCCCAAGTTCAGTGGTTTAGTGAACTAAAACTTTAAAAACATGTGGGTGATAAATATTTCATTGGAGATACAAGGCAGATGGTCTCTGGGATGAGTTTTTGCAGTAGTAGTATAAATAATTTTTGGTTAAAGTTAATATTAAGACATATAAGAGGTTTCTAATGTTACATGCAGTGTTTCTCCTGGCTAGTGGACATTTCTGTTACACACTTGTGTTAAAGGGTCTAATGGTGCAGCCATAATGGAATTCTTGTGCAATATTTGTGAGAGATGTGTTAAGATATAAAAGGCTGTGTATATTTGAATTTCTAGAAAAATCCACCATTCTCAGGGATTAAAAGTTGAAAGACATGGAATTTTAGATAAGCAAAAAAAGTGCTTTTTTTTGTTCTACAATATTTTATCCCTGCATGTTATATGCAAACAAGGAAATCTTACTTGATATTTTAGCAAATCTCACTTAGGAAAGAGACCACACATGTATTTATTACACAAGCACATGCTCTCAGAGATGTATGTATTGAAGTGTATGTTCATACACATGTGGATGTTTGGACTTGTGTATCAGCCATGCCCCATATTTTCTGTGTCCTGTAGCTGCAATGAGAAATTAGGCAGGGTGCTGGAGAATCTTTGCAAAGTTCCCTGAGTGAGCAGAATGTGGGAAAGCACAGGAGATGGAAAAGCTTATTTTCAGGGAGTGATATTAAATGTAAAAAGTCAGCAGAAAGAAATGTCATTACATTGGAGTGAGAGATATCAAAGTTAAATTTAGAAATATCAGAAACTCTGGTTACCAAGACTTCCAGAAAAAGCTGCTACGATAAAGATCATAGGGAGACCCAGCATAGCTGTCAGCCTTTGAACTCTCCCCAGGACCAAGCTGAGATGAAAGAAGCAACTGAAAGGATGAAGACATGTATTAGATACAACTGGGTGAAATTAAACTGTAAATCCCATTGCTCTCACAATGAAGTCAAGCCAGGAGAGAACATGGAAAAGAGAGGCATAGATTAAAAAAAATAAATGATCAAAAGACAAATCCTGTCAAATAGGTAGTAAGCTGAACTCCTCCCAAGTCACTATCAATGGCCAAGATTTCTAGGCAACCTGTTAGAAATGGACAGTTCAAAGGCCAAGATTAGGATTAGGTAGATGCTTTTGTTAGGAGAAATCCCCTTATCTATCCATAGCCAGAAAAATGGAGATGTGCTTTTATTCCGAGATGTTAATGCAGTTTAAACAGCTCAGTTCTTGGAGATCACTTATTTTGTAAGAGGAATGTGTGAAATAAATTGCAGGCAATCAAAGTAAGTTAAATGAATGCAGAAAATACTAAGTGGGTAAATATGTTAGTAAAAAGAAAAACTGAGATATGAACATTTGATCAGATTCTAATGATCAAATAAACAAATTATTTTAAGTCAAGCTAGTGGTATACTAGGAAGTGTATTCTTATTTTAGTAAAGGACATTGGACATCTCCCTGGCTCTGTTTTCTTTCTTTAAAAAAATTCCCTCAGTAAGATTAATTAGATAACAAGTATTGATTACATTTGTGAAAACATAGGAGAATAATCTAATAGGCTTCAAAGGACCTAAGACATTTATGTTACTGATTGATAGCACTACTGAGATAATAGGTTTAATATCAAATGTTTTCCAAATCCTTTACCTTGTATAAAAAAAATCAGTGCATATTGAAGTCATACTTTCTATTTTGACATAAACATGTTGAGTGTTGAATGAAATGGTTAAACTAAACACTCAGTAGGCTCAGGAGAGATAACGGAGAAAAAGGATCAATGGATCAGGTTTATCAATTAAAAACTACAAAATAAGGTTTACCAATTTCTATAAATATGTGTAGCAAAACAAAAACAAAATAAACTCAAAACCATTTATAATAGTAAATATCAAGAAAAGCAATAATGTATTAAACAAAATAAAAATCTTCACATTTCTTTTCTTTTTTTTTTTTTTTGGCCAGTCCTGGGGTTTGGACTCTGGGTCTGAGCACTGTCCCTGTCTTCTTTTTGCTCAAGGCTCGCACTCTGCCACTTGAGCCACAGCGCCACTTCTGGCCATTTTCTGTATATGTGGTACTGGGGAATCGAACCCATGGCCTCATGTATATGAGGCAGGCACTCTTGCCACTAGGCCATATCCCCAGCCCCAAATCTTCACATTTCTAAGAAAACATTTTGGCCTTAAATAAATAAATAAGTATACATATATGTGTATACATATATGTATATGTCCTAAATTCCATATAGATTTTAAATAAATAACTATGTATTAATATATTCAAATATATACATATATTGTATATTTATGTATGTATGTAAGTATCTATCTGTCTAACATGAGCTTGTAGCTATAATAATAGGAAGGTTCATTGGTAATGAAATAAGGAAGAAGTGCATGAGATTCTATTTCCAAAAGTAACCAGCAAATGGCTGAGCTACAGGCATGAACAAATTGGTAGAATACCAGAAAAGCAAGCAAGCTCAGCAAATATAAAGTACATGAATTCAAACCTCACCAACAAAATAATAAACCAACCAACCGTACCAACAAGAACAAAAAAGCCATACCACACTAACACCAGTCAAAAAAATCACATCTATTTTTGTTGAATTGAAATGATCAGTGTGTTGATTCCTTTTCTTGAGTCAGGAACAAGTTAATTTATAGTTTGCACTGATTTTTCTTTCAAGAATTTTTTTTGAAAAGGAATAAAAATGGCATAAAAGAAATATGTTGGAAGCCACAGCAATCTTAATTGTAGCAGAGAGATTTGTAGTGGTAGTGGAATGGGCTCAGACCATATAAACCTAATACTTTAAATTGTAAAGCAAGGTAAAAGCCCATAACCTATTTAAGAATTGCATTTTATTCATTTTATTTGTTTTTCTGTTTGTTTTGCAGCCTTACCCTGGAGACTTGTAAGTTTATGTAGCTCACACAATGATATAAATGATATAAATTTTTCCTATGATGTCAATAATAAATATATTTGCTGACACCATGGGGAATACTAGGTTGCTCATGTTTAAAAAATTGATTATTTCTTGACATACAGAAATGGATCATAGGCCCAGAGCAACTTAACTTTAATAATTCAAATGGAATCCATTTCTTGATCATAGAGATTTCTGAAAATGATCATAGATTATAGTGAATGAAAATTAAAGCTATATTTTAGTTGGATTATTTTTGATAGTATTTTTATTACACAGAATTTCAGTGCATCAAAGAAAATCATCTTTTTCCGGAGTTAATATAAAATGGAATATGAATCAGAAATGAATTATCTTTTTAACTTAACACAGTTATAACTTTCTATAATTTATATAAGTAAAAATGAAACACTTTTTTCTTAGTAGTCTATGTTTCTGTATCATCATACAATGAGGTTTATTTATCTTTTCTGATGTTTGAATGTAAACAGCCATCCTAGGTATTTTCCTTCAGAATTATAAACTATTCATCTAGTATTTCAAGGCATTTTACCGATAAAGTGAAAAAGAATCAACATTTTTCTGTACAATTCACAAAATTTAAACAATTTTTTCATTCAATAAAATGAGCTACATTTTTAAAAACAAATATCCAGTAGTGGGAATAATTTCACAAATCAGTGAGGAGTTTCCAAGGTTATGTAAAGTTGAAGTGAGAGGAACGAAGTCAAGCAAATACAAGTTTCTGTTACATTTTTTGCCTTTCAAATGCACAGAGAAAAACAACTGTAATGAGTTTGTCATTCCACTACCTTTCTGTAGATTTTTTTTTTTTTTTGCCAGTCCTGGGGCTTGGACTCTGGGCCTGAGCACTGTCCCTGGCTTCTTTTGCTCAAGGCTAGCACTCTGCCACTTGAGCCACAGCGCCACTTCTGGCCATTTTCTGTATATGTGGTGCTGGGGAATCGCACCCAGGGCCTCATGTATATGAGGCAGGCACTCTTGCCACTAGGCCATATCCCCAGCCCCCTCTGTAGATTTTTTTACCACTAAAATTATAATAATGTATAATTATTGATCATCAACTTGGTTTGACAATGTACACAGCACACACACACACACATACACATGAACACACACACATAATCAACACTACAGACTTCTGCTCTGTTATCTCTTTTTTTATAGATGAGGAAACTAGATGTAGGGAATTGCAAAGGGAGCCAAATCATAATAAAATAAATAAAAAGAGTAATGCGAGCTTGAATTTTTATAAACAGAGAAAAGAGTTGCTCCCTGAACAAATTAAGACTTATTTCTGTGGTCTTACTGTATCACATTCAAAAGAGGAGGAAAAAAGCAGCTTCAGGGCATGTATTTGTTTTTACAGATAGCCATAGATTGCTCTAGAACAGAGTTTTGAACAGGTGAATTTTATTAGGAGTAGTCTTGTTATTTGACTCACATAATAACATATAATAATACATGAGCATTTAGTTTTTACATCCTCTGCAATATTCTAAGGTGCATGGCCTTCGAAATTTCCATACTCATACTTGATGAAACCACTGTTTCCAAGTTTCATAGATATGCTGTGCAACTCTCAAAGCCCATTTTGTGACATAAGTTAAATCCAACTTCGCAAAGCTGATGCATTGTGTAACTACTAAGCTCTCACAAAAAAAACAAAATACACAAAGAACAATATAGATGATAAATAGCTTATATAAAACCATTAAAAAAGAGAGGCCAAAACTTATTTTAGACTCAACAGCAATGAAATGAAAGGCACTGATTTTATTTACTGTGATAGGAGCAAACACCATGAAATATGTTCTCTTGATATCTTTGAAAGTATAGAACTCAGTATTATTAGCAAGACATGAAATGTTACTAAGTAGATCTCTCGAACATTTTAGTACTTGCCTTTTATCTCCCTTGCTATATATGTATTATTTCTTAGTATTAAGTCCAAATGCATTTATTATAAAATACATTTATTATTTATTTATTATTATAAAAATTAGTTTTAAGAAGACTTTTTGATGTGAATACTTGGAGTGTGTGTTTATGTACCAATTCAGATGAAATTTTGTGAAAAGCTATAATGATAGTGACTTGGCCATCCTTGCTATTTTCATAAACATTTTTCTATGTATGCTATATTGGCATCAGATTGCTATAAATAAGTGTGTACTGAAAAGACAGTTCAGCTTCAGGAAATACAATGTCCGCAGGATTGGAGACATATATAGAGACACAATCCTAAGAATTACAAATAGAATCAGTATGAATCCATAAATTTTCCTGTCTGTAAAAAAACATGGTCTAAAAGCAATAGAATTCTTGTAGCATACACACTCTCAGATACTCAAATATTGATGTCTCATGTTATAATATGGAAAGAAAAAATAATGAAAAAGAAGGAGGGATAGACAGTCAGCATTGGATAGTAAAGGCAGAACAGGAAGCAGAGATAATCCTGGGACACCTTAGAGTGACAGAAAGTCAGGCAATACTCCAAAACTAAAGCCAATAGTGAAACCACCTTCATTAAAGGCTGCATGCAAATGGGGGTAACTAAACAAGTCCATAATGAGCAAATCTGGAAGACTTTGTGCAGAAAAATAAGTAAGAATGTACTGAATTCAACAAAATCATATGCATGAAATATACCTGTATCTGTACTCATGCAAACTATGACATGTGTAATTAACAGAGTAAAAGTAAATTGATATTCCATGTCCAAGAATGCCACAATATTTGATATGCAGTTCCTCTATAAGAAGATTGAACATAGACCCCTTGAAGCGCAACATGCTATTTGCATGCAAAGATTTTGCAGCTTTCAGATTAGCTCCAGGACATAATAGTTCTACCATCCATCACATACTAAGTTATATCAGAGTGTATACTATGATACTAAGATACACCAGAGTCTAAGATGAGGAGAAAGTAGGCCTTCTGAAAAAGAAAAACTCCTGACAAGTGTGGTAGAGTATGCATATGATTTCAGCTATTTAAGAGATTGAAATCAGAAAAAAAAATCATCATTGAAGGCCAAACTAGGCAACAGTTTAGAGAACCCATCCCAAAATAAATCAGACATGGTGCTTCATCCCTTCAATCATAGTTAAAGAAGAGAAGGGCATCAGAATATTGTGGTCAGAAGCTAGCTCCAGACAAAAAGTGAGGCCTGTGCTCAATAAAAACAAAATATCTGAGCGGCATGGCTAAAGTGGTAGAATACCTGTATAGCAAATGTATGAAGCCTGGGGTTCAAAATGGTTCTTGGAAAAGACAAGACAAGACAAGAGGGGGAAAGAAAAAGAAAAGGAAAGAAAAAAAGTAACTCAAGCAAAGAGCAACTCTCTGAAACATAACACAATAACATCTGCTCCAAACTTCAGAACAAACTGCATTTATTCAAAGTGTCAACAAGGTAATCACAACAGATGTCCACAGCAAAAGTAAGTGCATGAAAAGCAATTCAGAGAGGCCAGACTATGCTTCCACCCAAAATAAGATGGCATCTTCTTGGTGATAGTTCACATGGTGTAATCTGAGTGGCTTGGCATTTGCCAAGACGATGGCAAACTTCCTTGGCTACCATGCTTTCCTCTGCAGAATAATGACATATGAAATCACACGGAGTTGCCATCTTGTAACAACACTTGCATGTGGACCTGCACTTCTGCAGATTCTGACCACCCAAAGCACCTTCCTTGTACACGTCTCCAAATCAGTTTAAGGAAAATTCAATGGACAGTATCAAATTTGATTTTCTTTGTAACACAAGTGTAACTTGGGGGAGAAGTAAAACATACTGGATGATGGCAGATATCATTTTATTCCCCCAAATTCTACAAAATCATTCTAGTTTACATAAACAAGCCCATCCAGAGTTGATAACTGCCTCAGCACACTTATAAATATACCAATGTTTTCTATTCTGTACCAAGATTGAATATTAATCCATTAGGTTCTTGGTAAGATAAGCTTAAAAGTCTATGGGAAATGACAGCAGTGGCATGCAGTGTGTAATTTTCAGGTCTTTTGCTTTGTGCTTTTACACAGATTCTTTTCTTCCTTTCTTTTTTTCTCCCAAGGTCTGGAATTGATGCAATATGTCTATAACGTCTATCGCCACATTCCTCCCACTAGCTTCTTTAATTTATAATCATTGTCCACTGTTTTATTGAATAATGACTATGGAAAAGAAACTTTTGATCTCTACTGAAAAACACTGAGTCTGTGAGTCAAAATGTCAGGTGATGAAAGAAGAAAATCCCATCTTCTGATGAGATTGCAAGACAAGCTTTATTGGAGTAGTTCTCCTCATATCTAGAGTTGATTGACCACCTGCTGTGAACTACATATTCATAGGGATGTTAGAAAAGCTTGGGAATATAGAAGATGTGCTTATTTATTTGCAGATAAGGTGGCTGAATGTTGATATACAGAGTGGGAAAGAAAATCAACAACGACTGTACTAGCTAAAATGCTGTATGTGTCAGTATATATTATGTTCCAATCTATGTATTTCTTTGTTCCTTTGAATTTCTATTACTCTGTTTCCTCTAAGAGATCACAGCTTACAGTAAGTTGGGACTGGTTGATTTAGTGATTTTCCCACTTATACATGCTTTTGTTAAAATTGACTTTAAACACCATGACTCTCCTCTGCTCTCTGAGCATTGCATTACTATGAAAATGTGAGTGATTGCTTTTTTATTAGCATGTTTCCAATAGATTATAATGTCTTCGCATATGAATTTCTCCCTTAATGAATGGGTCTTTTCATTAAAAGGGAGAATAGTAATTCATCTCATATTTCTCCCTAATCCCAAGAGGCAAGTACTAGGACAAAAGTGCTTATTGATTTAAATTTTATTACTTGTTTACTGTGACATAGAAGACAGTCTTTGCATTGTTTTTGAAATATTGATGCACTAGCCCAATGTAAACATACAGAAAGTAACATTACTGAGGAATGCAAATAAAATATAATGTATTTTAATGAAAAGGTGAATTAGACAGCATGAGTATATGTCTTTTACACACCTGTGCTGACAAACTTATACATATGACAGGAAATACCATTATTTACTATTAGCTGTTTTATAGAAAAGGTTCAGTGTGAATTTGTCATAATAATGCATAATAAAGATTTAGCATATATATGTGTATATATGTATCCCCAAATAGTCTTTTTGAAGCAATTATTTTATTAAAAATAATTGGTACCCATTATATATAAAAAGTAGCTAGGAGGATTATCTAAAGTTTTTGAATTGAGGACAGGTCCATATGTGTCCGGAACAAATATTAGCTCGAGATTATTCTCAAGGTATTGGTCTTCCAGTAGCTTCTTGCTCATCACATAAAATCAACATAAAGTCCCTCTTTACAGCGAATATGTCATTTTCTTCTGTCTTTCTTGTTTTTCTATCCCTCTCTGATTACTAATGCTATCATTCAGTCAAAACAATTTTTATAAACATCTTCTATGTTTCAGGGGCTTCAGTAAACCAAACCACAGATATTGAACATATGGGTTTTAGGAGTAAGAACTGTCCAGGCATGTGGAAAGACAATCTACCTTTGAGATCAGAAACCAGGATCCATACGTGAGCTCACCTCTGTGCTTTACTTCATGATGCCAGTGAGGATGTTGAAAGTTATCCACATGCATGAACGATTCCTAATCATAAGATTCATTTGAAGAAATTGTTTTGATTTATATGAACTTATTTGTATGTACTTTGCTAATTTTCTACTGCTGAGTGACCAGTATCTTTTCTGTTGCTGATAATACAGTGCCAGGAACTCATAAATTTAGAAGTGAAAGATTTTTTTTTCTACTCATGGCCCTGGTCCAAGGTTTAGAGGCTACATTTCATGACCATCTTCTTTTCTGAAACAGTCACAAAGAAAATCCGGGAGTATGAAAGAAACATAGACATAGAAAAATTCACTTTTACAGGAGACCCACTCTCGAGATGAATCATTGACCTCAGTAATTGACAATCCATCAGTCAAATAAATGAAGACATTCAGGAAGGAAGCTCTCTAATCACCTTGGAAAGGTCCCACCTGCTTTCAGTTTTTAATACCCCATAATGGGAATTAAATTTCAACATCAGTAGGAGAAAAAAATGTACCAATTTTATCACCAAGTAGTTCATTACCACACACTTGGCTGTTTTTAAAACAACTCAAAATTATTTTAAAGTTTCTATGGCCAAGATGTTAGCCCCTTTAGTCTGGATCCCCTGCTCAGTTATCTCATAGATTCATAACACAGTGCCCACTGAGAGTCTTTCTACAGAAGCAAATATAAGAAAAGTTTAATTGTTAGCACTTTCAGGGAGTTGACCTAATTCTTTTCCCTGTAGATATGAAGAACTCATGTTGTGAAGCTTCTAGTCTGGAATGACACCTAAGAAGATTTATTTTGACTCATAAAACTTCAATTTATGCTTGCATCACCCCATGGCTATAGACCTGAGTTCAGTCTGAGTGCTCTCATATAGGGGCATAGTAGAACAAGCCCCACTTCCTGGAATCTGAAGAATAAAGATAGATGAAGGGCCGGGAATACTCACAATGAACTTCTTTCTCCTAGTAGACCCCCTCCTTGTACTGATTTTATTTTTTTTTTCATTTATCTAATATTTTATTTTATTTTTTAAAATTTTTATTGTCAAACTGTTGTATAGAGGTTACAGTTTCTGAATTTAACACCTCCCAAGAATTCATCTAAGATTTTTGCACATAATTTGGGTGGGACATTTCAAATACCAACAGTAATGGAAGTCTTTCTGCTCATGCTTCAGTTTTCTCTGATGTTCCCTGTATGAATGAGAAGTAGTGCTTAGTAATAAGAAATCTAATAAACATACCAGTGAGGCTCTGCCTCTCTAACTTCATTTTGCCATGGGATACATTCTTGGACGCAAACTCTGCCATACTCGGCTTCTGGGGTTAAAAACAGGAAGGGTGAATGAGAAAGAAAACGTTGAGATGAATAGAATTCTGCATTGTGCCTTAACTGAGGTCATAATGGAGAGTGTGTATATATATATGTATATATATATATATATACATATATATAAAATTTTCTGTTATTTTTGTTTTTCCTCAACTCTAGGAAAATGTGAACTTTTCCATCTTCAAAGAAATGGAAAAAGTTGTGTTTTTTTTTTCTTTTTCCCAGGATAAGATTGTAAATTATTTAATTATTCTTGCTTTTTGTTTTCTTGCTTTTTACTGGAGAGGGCATATCTGAGAACCAAACTTGCACAGCCTCAGCACACACACTATCACTGAACTCCACCTCAAGATAAGTTATTTTATTGATCCATAGTATGAACATAAAGTGTATTGAAGTCCCATTTTGTTTGTAATTTTATTACATAAATGTATCTTGCAATCAACAGACATGGGAAAAGGAGAAGATACACAAGGGAATGCTCATGATGTCATATAATGGCTATTTATCATTTAATTTCTACCTGAGTTCTCTGCCATTATTAAAGTGTACGATTATATGGAAATTAATTATTTTGGTTAATCTGCAGATAGTCCCTGAGATCTACTAAAAAAAAATGCATTGTCCTTGTTAAAGAACCTCAGAACTAAGAAGGCAGCTATGAGAGTTTTGACCCTAAACTAGATTCCATAGCTTTGAACCTCAGAGTTTTAGATGTAAAGTGACAGAAATAGCTGTAGGATACTGAAAATTCTTTTCCATAAATATAAAGCTTTTGGCACCTAGATGTTCCTTAGCATCTCTGAGGAATTTTATACAAATAACAAATCCACATTTCAGCTATGCCTTTGTCTTTCAGCTTCCTTTAGGTCAGTACTTTATGAAACTGTACTCTTAACAGGTCTCATTCTTCCTAATTTGTGATTTTGACAAGGGTTTTCCTTTATAAGAGCTAACCATTTTCTCCGTGCAGGCACAACACTGTCTTTGCCAACAATAAGACCTCACACTGGAATATTCCTTAACTGTCCTTAAAGAAACCAAGAATTTTCTTCTGAAAGTAAGGCAAGATGTGTTTAAACTGTTAAACTGCAATACCTCAGAAAACTTTGACACAATTACCTCTGCTATCAACTGGAAAGAACTACCGACCAGATTCAGTATTATTTAGTGTATTTATTGTAGCCCTCTGTGTAATGCCTACATTTCTTACCCCATTAATTCTATCTGCTCTGTGTTTTCAATATGTAGACTCCTTCCCCCACAGTGAAATACTATATAGGTGGAGAATTGGGGAAAACCTTAGTTGTGTCAATCTTTAAATATTTAGAAAATATATTCATAGATCATTTTATTTATTGGATAATTCTTATACATGAGCCAGATTTTAAATTTGAGTTTGTGATTTAATTGTCTGGTAAAGTCATATTTAAAATAATTTATTATTTTCATGAAGGGCTTGCCAGGCTATATACTTAAGTGAAAAGGTGATTTTCATGATTTGTAGATAACATCCTTTTAAATAATATAAATCACTGATTAATTTTGTGTCCAAACCCCTAAAATAAGGAACAGACACATTTAACATGGTGCATAAAAACCTTCATAGCTGTCTTAATTCCTACTGTTTGGCAAGATAATTGAATGCTTTATGTTTACTTTACAAAATTTAACAGAAACAATTAGTTACTATAAGCTTATAAACTTATAGAAATATTTATTCATGGGTGAAAATAATTTAGAAAATATTATGTTTAAAGAAAGTTTTGTAAAACAGTGCTATACTCATAGTTTGAATTTGTACCACAATATGTCATTAACCTTCTACAGAGTGCAATTAAATTTACTGTTCATAATATAAAATAATGCACTGATACCTTAGGTAATTGAACATTCAATGATGGTGAGATTTTATTTTCGTATCTATTCAATAATATTATTAATCTTTACATGGATCCTTCAAAAAAGTTAGAAAATTTTAAAAAAAATTATGTGAATATCGATTTATAAAACATAGACTTAACATAGAAGGGTATATAAGAAACCATCAGAGAGGTTATGTACTGTGATGTAATTATTGTGGTGGGTTTTTTTTTTTTGTAATTTATGAAATTGTTGATCAGGGGTTTATAGGAAAAATGCTATTACTTTTTTAGTAGAGTAATTATGAGTCTATAATGGAAATAACAGCACATTTACAATAATTTGGACTACTTAGAAATCCTTGACTGGAGCCTTCTTCTATGTCAATTGCCATTGTATTTCAGATGGTAGGTGACTTTTTCTATGCAGTCCTTCAATCTGCCATGGCAATATAATGCAGACTGTATGACATGAACAATGGAAATTAATTTTCTCACCATTTTGATCACTCAAAGTCTTAAATGAAAGTACCAGCAGGTCAGAATTTTTCTGAGGCCTCAGCCCTGGGATTATAGATAGCTATCTATTTCTTTCTTCATATGGCCCTTCCTCCACACAAAAATATCTGACCTCTCTCCTTGTTTTTAGAGAATATCAGAATTGAGAACAACTTTTAAATTTTATTTTAACTTTTTTTATTTTATTTTTGACTGTATAGTAGGTTTTTTTTTAATCTTCAAGTAGTGGTACAAAGGAGATGTGATTTAGCAAACCAGTTTATGAATACAATGCATCTTGATCAATTTTTTAACATTATCACCCATCCTTCCCAATCCAACCTGTCCTCATTTTTCTTTTTTTTTTTCCTTTGTACTTTTTTTTGGAGTTCTGCAGCAAGCTTTTCTCTTGTTTCTTTTATTTTCTTCATTTCTTTTCTTAGTTTTGTAGAATATACACTGGATTCTTGACTTCTTTCTCTTCTTCACTTGTCTATCTCTTTCTCCTTGAGGTCACCCTACCTGTTTCAAGTATCTACTTCTTGTGTTTACTTTGTTGAATTTTGATATTGAATTTCTAATTTTACGATTCAAGTTTTCCCATTAATTTACCATATTTCAATTAATAAATACCCTCATATAAAACCCAATGCATTTACTCATGTTTATAATCTAGATTTATCTTCTACATATAAGGAAAGAAAGAGGGATACTTTGTTTCTCTGGGCCTGACTAACTTTGCATAACATAAATATTTCCAGGTCTTTCCACTTCTTTTTTTTTTGGCCAGTCCTGGGCCTTGGACTCAGGGCCTGAGCACTGTCCCTGGCTTCTTCCTGCTCAAGGCTAGCACTCTGCCACTTGAGCCACAGCGCTGCTTCTGGCCGTTTTCTGCATATGTGGTGCTGGGGAATCGAACCTAGGGCCTCGTGTATCCGAGGCAGGCACTCTTGCCACTAGGCTATATCCCCAGCCCATCTTTCCACTTCTTTACAAATGATACATTATTATTTTTTCTAATGGATGAGTAAGTTCCATTGTGTATATATGCCAGGTGTTTGATCCTTGTGTCCATTGAAGAATATTAGGGTTTTTCCATATCTTAGCTATGGTGAATAGTGTTTTAGTAAACATGGTTGTGTTGGTGGCTTTACTGATCCAGGTGTGTAACCTTTAAATAAATGCCCAGGAGTAGGATTTCTGGATCATAGGGTAATTTTTTATTATTTTTTTAAAACTTTTTATGGCTTTAATAGTTCTATCACCTGTGCTAGGAAAGTGGCTTAGTGTTAGAGTGCTTGCCTAAAATGCAAGAAGCTTGGGGTTTGATTCCTCAGAGCCATATAAACAGAAAAAGCCAGAAATGCCACTATGGCTCAAAAGTTCGAGTGCAAGCCTTAAGGAAAAGAAAAAGTTTAGGAACAATGCCCAGGCCCTGACTTCAAGCCACAGAACTGGTTAAAAATTAAATAAAATAAAACTATCTCCAAAAGTGTTTCATTCTTAGTAACTTGAATGTGCCATTTCATTAAACATATAGATGAAAAATAAATAATAAACAGTGAGAGATAGATGGACAGATGATTGTTGATGTGTGCATGTTCCTGTACACTCATGTTCATACACACACACACACACACACATACACACACACACACTTGAAATCAGGAATTGAAATCAGGGTCTTGTGATTTCTAGATACATCCCCTAACACTTGAGTAAAACTTTTAGCCCTAGTCATTTTCAATGAAATATTTTATTGATATTATTATTATTACTGTTTTACAGTAATATTTAATCTTTCTTCATACTAATCTTTCTTCAACTTGTTAAATTTATGAAAATTTTCTCCACTTTCTCCCAATGTAAATTCCTTTCTTTTTCTTTATTTTTACTTTTAGTTTATTTTGTGATTTCTTCACTCTTTTACTTCACATTTTATCCCCATATGTATTTCAGTGTGTTTTGTGATGATAATATTGTAACATTAAATTTAGCAGATAATTAAAACAAGAAAAAACCCATAAGAATTATATTTTATTTGTGAAGAAGTAATATGGTAGCAAATTATATGGCAAGGAAATGAGAATAGGAAAATCCTTGTTCTCCTGTGTAACTATTAATCTTTTTCTTTTAGCCCATTCCATTAATTGCTAATTTATGTTGCTCCCCAATCTTATGTATTTGAATTAATGCCTTGCAGGAGGTTTGATAAACGTTTAAACCTGAACAATATCATCAACTTCTTGGATGAAAACCTAGGATTTGTTCTAGGAGAAACTAGCGTTACTGATATATCATGCAGCTACATCCATTATCTGCTTAAATTTTACAGTATTGGAAGTATTTTACTCTATTTCACATGTAAACCTAGAGTGCTGACTTGACACTTAAATCAGACTCAGATACTAAGTACTATCAACAAATCAGGATGCAGAACATAAATGGTAATCAGATGACCTTGTGCCTTTACCTTGTGTTTTGTAGTTTACAATTATATGCAAAACAAACTTCCTTTGTGAATTACTACCCAACCTATGACATTTTGTTGTAGCAGCCCTAATGGGCACTACACTAAAGTTCTCAAAGACACTCTCCATTGCACTTGGCAAAATTGCTCCACTACATAAATCAGTATTTGTTCAAAGATTTTATAAGGAATTCTTTTTGTACATATTTCTTCCTATTTGATTCTTTCCCCATGAATTGAAACTTTCTCAGCAGCCTAGATATTAATTTTTGATTTTTCTCTCTACAAATGTGTGATTCTGTGTTGGGCCTCTGCAACACAGATTTAGAGAGTTCAGCAGGTGAACTGGAAACTCATTTTGTGCATCTGTATTTCCTTCAGGATCATTAACAATCATTAGCCTTTTGTTGTCCATTGCCAGATAACAGATGTTCAATCTATTATGTCTTCTTTTGCAATTTGATTATGGTAAACAGGCAAGTTTGATAATTATTCCTTCAGAAATACAAATTCCTCCATTTACCTAAATAGCGAAACTATAATATTAAAATCCTACTAAAAGTTTTAAATCCTCATTTGCATAATATGCTTTAGGAATATAGAAAAGATTAAAAAGGAGAGAACAAATGATTTTGAAGATAAAATCACTTTACTTTCTGTTGAGCTGACTGCATGCAAATCAAACGTACCAATAACATTTTACAGAACAAGGTCAGAATTGTTAAAGGAGATAATTTTATAATTACAGTAAAATACAATATTTTAAGAAAATAAGATATATTGAATTTGAATTCCACAGGGTCCATGTTCAAGATCAGCTAGAACCAAAAGAGACTTCATCTTACCAAGTACGCCAATTATAGTGGTAAATTCCTTTCAGCTACTAGAAGAATCACTGTCAAGGCAGTTCTGGGGCAAACAATGTGAAACTCCATCTGGAAATAAAGTTCAATATCCAGTTCCTCTAACAAAATAAATGGCCAAAGTAACAGGGTTAAAAATATGAAAATTAATAAGTAATACAAAAAAAGTTTAGATAATCCAGCTAAGGTAAATTGAATCACATCATTGATTAGTGTCATCTTTTAGTGAACATAAAGAACAATGGCAATGGAGCTTAATGTTTCCTTAAAAGAGTATGCATCATATTTATTAGAAACCTTCTACACATGTATTGTTACTGAGTTTTTATTTAAACTTTTCCTTTCAAAAGTGTTGCTTTAATAATAGACACAACAGAAGGATTAGGAATGGAACTAACTGAAATATGAACTTTTAAGAGCTATTCTTCTGCTAAACTTATCTGACTGTATTTGTAAAATGATACTCTGTCTTTGAGAATAATATGGGTTTAATATATAAGGATTTATATGAACTAAAATTAAACCTAAGGTATATGAAGGGTGATAAAAATAATCATTATGAAAAAATTCATGTTAGGGAATTCATTAAGGCAATATACCTTACTAAAAATATAAAGGATCATATCATAATGAAGAATACTAATATCTACAAATTTAATCTAAACTATCAGAATGTATACATGAATTTATATGAGGACACAAATACATTAAGAAGCTAATTTCAAAATACATTTAACAAAACAGTAATTTTATAAGGCTAAAATTATTAACTCAAAGACAACATATAAAGATATAAAGATAGACACATACATGTATGAAAAATATTAAATAGAAAAAAAATCAAACAGAGATATGTGATACTATATTGAAAAAAACTGTTGTAGTATCGAGAATGTATCTTAATGACTGATTTATATTTGTACATTTTGCAGAAAAATAAATATCACATATATGAATCAACAAATAAACATACATATCATTATATCATATAGGTAGAGATAAGATTGTATTCTTGATAACATAAAAGTACCTATAGCAGAAGTAATCATAGAATGTTTTTTCATAACAGTGGTTACATAATAGTATTTATAAATAAAGGCCTGTTCACATATTGTTAAACAAAACAAAGATAATAAAATAAAGATTATAGTGTAGGGTGACCATTGTAATAATTCATATGTCAGCCTTTCCATAAAATCAAATAAAAATTATAAGGCAAAAAGGTAAGTTTATTGAAATATTTACATAGGCTATATAGAAGGCTAATACAATTGCAATGAGCATACAAAAAAGTCTGTCACAATAGAAAATATGTTAGAAGATGACTCATTAGTTCTACTCTGTGAGTAAAATGGAATGAAAAGACTTATATGAGCAAGTACTGACAAGAGCGTGAAGCAGCCGGAATTCTCACACATGCTGCTGGAAAATTACTTGGAGTTTTTTCTTTTTTGCCATGGATTATTGGAGAAGCATTGAAAGTTCTGGGAATGTGAAAATGTACACATGTGTTCACCAAAGACTCTTCAGTACATAGGCTGTCAGAAACTGCTATGTGTATTCCTAAATGTATATATCAATAGGTAGACAGATTAGATTAGATAGACAGATAGATAGATAGATTTAATAATAATAGACTTGGAAATGTATCCAGTGCCTAACGTATGAAACTGTAACCTTTCTGTACATCAGTTTGATAATAAAAATTTGAAAAAAAAATAGACTTGGAAACAGATCAACTGTCTTGCATCAAATGTAAAAAAAAATACCTTGGAAATGTAAGAACAATATAGAAAATAAGGAATTGCTACTATACACAATAATTAAAATTTCTGCAGAAAAATAAAAAAAAGCAGACACAGCAGAATAAAACTCAATGAATCAATGTATATACAATTTATAGTAAGTGAACTGATTCATGACGATAGAAATCAAAATCATTTTTATTTCAAATAGAGTTAAGAACTGGGGAGGAGTTTAACAATATTTTGTATTACATTTGACCTGAGCAATGATAAAATGTATATGCTTGCTTTTTAAGTACTTATTTTTTAAATAGCTACACTTTCATGGATGCTTATAAATTATTTTATAAAATATGAATGTAGTATTAGAAGAGAGAAAATCATCCTTTCATACATTGTAAAGTTGTGCAAATAATTTCCAAAAGCTGCATAATATACATGTCAGAAGGAACTTAGTTAATAAGAATAATGAGTAAACTCATATGGCTCTCTCTGCAACCACAAATAAAGGCACACACTACACAAGCCAGGAACTATTCGGATATTTAAATATCATTTTTCCAAATATTGAAAGCAAAATTCATGAAAGTGATAAGGAATTTTAAAATGTATGACCGAGCATGTAGGACTCTCTTTTTCTAGATCATTGATTTAAATATTTTTGATTTATTAATAAAAATAAATTCACTATCTCCCAAGGGCTGTTTGCTCTGTTATGTACAAGGAGATGATAGCCTCAGCTGACACCAAAAAATAATAACAGTAATTTCTGTAATATAAATTACAAGAACAGCTTTGCAGCCCATCTCTTTGGAGGCTAAAGATGAAAAGAGCTCCCTTGCCTTTAAATTTGGCCTTCTCTATCTACTGCATTATGTAATGTAATTTGGTGTTAGATAGTTGGGGGTGGTCATCTAAATAGTTATTTAGGGTGTAATCTTTCCTTTTATTTAGAAGATACCTATCTGTTGGTAGAATACACACACACACACACACACACACACACACACACACTTTATATTTAAACAAATCTCAGAACTGTTGAAAATACCACATAGCTCTCCAACTTCCTGACTCCAAATGGAAAACTTCCACTAGAGCAACCAGAGAAACCATCTGTCCGGGTTGTAAATTTGCCGGGCTTAGCTCTATCCCTCCCCAACACGTGGGGAAGGGTCCTGGGCTTACCTATGTATTCGGCGGGGGATCCCTACCTACTCTCTCATGCCCCCTCCAGCCTATCGGACACTGGAGTGGGTTCCCAGGTTTAGCCTTGGGCCTCGTGTGGGTGTGAGATTTCCATGCTTGCCAGCCCAAGGAAGACAGGAGCATGTGAGATCTCAGAGAAAACCTCTAGGGCTTCTGTTTATTCAAATGAGGAGCCCCTCAGATATACCCCCAAGGCTGGGCACAAGAGAGGGGTTGCAGATTGGTCACAGAGGGCTGTCCATCAAGTGATGTCAGGGGACCTCCCTCGGGGGCAGAGGCCCAGCCCCCTAAGGATGGGTTTCTGGGGTGTCCTCCATTACACAGGTGCTGCCACACTAGCAGGGCCTTCTCTTCCTGCCAAGGGCAGGAAGGGGAGGGGCAGGCCAAGGTCAGCTGTGTCCCCTTAAAGGCACAGCTGACCCCAACAACCATCAGGTTTAGTGTTTACAATTTTCTCCCCAGGACATTCAGATGAAGAATGTGGCTAGGTAACTTCCCTGTCTGTGCATAATGCCTCTGTGTCATGACCTTACAACTCATGGAGAAGACACAAGTTTATCTCTCTCTGTAAATTGTGGTAACATTGACAAGACATGCTCAAATTTTGTGGGGCTTGTTTTGGTGGGAAAGAAATTCAGTTGGAGTACCATGCGTAAGCCCATTTTGCTAAAGACTTCACATACATTTATCAATAGGAAAAAAATCATGTTCCATCTCCATCTGCTTCACTCATATGCATTTCTGTTGTTTTTCTTTAAGTGTATATAGGCCCCGAATTAAAATGAAGATAAAATTTTATAATTTGTGGACATATGTTTTCTTTTCCATAAAGGGGAGGCAGTGTTGATTTCCAATATACTTGAGGAGTTAGCCCAAACAAAACCGTGTTTAAACAAAATATATTAGCGACCCAATGTATTAGCATATAAAATCTATTTGAAATCACAAAATGTTAAAAGGCCACCAGAAAACAACTTATTGTGCATCTTCATTGTACAGATATGGACTTTTTTTTTCTGTTGCTATTGGTAAAAGCAATGAATAAAGTTTGCTTTGTCCTGAGTTTTCCTATCCTTAGAAATACACTGCTGTTTCTGTCTTCCCTAAATACTCTAGGAAAAAGCACCTCATGTATATTTAAATATATTATGAGTAATATGAACAAAATTAGTAAAAAAAAGTTCATGAACAATATATGCTTAAATCAGTAGCACAGAATAGTAGTGCAGAAATGTACAGATCTTCTGACCACTGAGACTTGACAAAGGCATCAATTACGTGCATTAAAGAAAAGAGACATACTTCATCAAACATAACTGGGGCATTGGCTCCAAAAAATAAACGCACAACGCTGAAAGGCCCTGATTATACCACTCCTGGATAAATGTAAGGGAAATTAAGTTCACATGCCTGCTCACTCATAAGCAAAGCCTGTTCACTCATGTTTATTGTGGTGCTATTCACAATAGCTAAGATATGGAGTCAGCCTAGATAGAAGGCCATAGCAGAGGAATGGATAAAGAAAATAAAGTATAAAAATAGACTAATATTCAGTCATAAAGACAATATTGCCATTTACAATATTTATGCTGAGTGAAGTAAGTCTGGAAAAGAAACAAATATTTTATGTTTTCTGCCTTATACAGAAACATAAAAAGAAAACTTTCATTTCCTACTTTCATCTTGAAATTAGAAGAAAGTCAATTATGGAATATAAAGGGAACCAGGAGTTAGTGGGAGAGAAGGGGCAGCCAAGTACAGCAGTTGGGTGATTGGATATAATAAATGAATGGAAATGTCATAGTGAAACCGACAAACTTGTACCACTAATACATTAATAAATAGGATTAATGAAACCCTTTCCTAGGTGCTAAATAGAATAAATAAAAATATTGAAGTCCATAATAAATAACTCCTAATAGTTATAGGTTTCTGGAGCTTCCTAAAGGTAGTTTACGTAACCCTAGGAAAATACATTGAAATTTATGTTTCACATGGCATATACTGAATCAGTTTATTCATTACACCAAGTATTATTTTAGCAGGATTTTTTTTGTTGTGAAGATGATTATAAAACAGTCACTCTTATATTTTACAAAACTCTTAACTTCTGCTGTTGAAATTACCTAGCTAATTAGGTCTCCAATGAACAGGTTTGTAAACACATTCATTTTTAACCTTAAAAATAATTTCCCACACTCCAGGGTGCTGTTAAAAAATGCACCTAATAAAAACACTGCTTAAGCTCTGTGAGAAAGCTGCAGTTAACCAGAGATCTCTAAAGAAAAGAAAAAACTGTATGAAAATACTGAGCTATAACCTCATGTGAAAACATTGTAATCCCTCTGTGTTTGAATAGAGAATTTACTTCCTATACTTAAAGTAGGTAAGTGGTACTTGTATCATTACATTAGTAGCATTAATCATCACGTTTTCATACAGAGAAATACAGTTAAGCACAGGATCTGGTTAAATAGTTAGGGATAATAATTTGCATATCATTATGGGAATGTGAAGTGGATTTCCTATTAAAAAAAAAAGTATATTGAATTCTGAGGAACAAATACTCTCCACAGTGAAAACCTTAGCAAAAAACAACGAATGCGCAAACACCTTACTCTTCTTTCCTTTCTCAAATTACCATCCCTGCATTGTAGAATCATGTTAGAGCTGCTTTTTGAGGACCAGATAATTTATCAAAGCTCAGCTTAAAAATTCCTTGTCATTGACATGTGTTATTACTTTGAAAAAGGAGGTGTGTGTGTGTGTGTGTGTGTGTGTGTGTGTGTGCTCGTGCACGTGCACGCACACACGCGCACATATGTTTCTGTCACTTTTTATTCAGGACATCAGACTGCAGTAGAAATGGTTCTCCTGAGATTATGAGATCATAGAATTCCTGTATGATGAATTTAATGAGGGAAGTAAGGGAAATTTGTGAAGTAAAGTCTTTCGATACTGGAAAATCCTTAAATACCCAGTACCATTGATCATCACTTTAATCTGTTTCTGGCTTTAATGTGATCTTTGAATTATGACCTG
Source organism: Perognathus longimembris pacificus (assembly GCF_023159225.1). NCBI lineage: Eukaryota > Metazoa > Chordata > Mammalia > Rodentia > Heteromyidae > Perognathus > Perognathus longimembris. The sequence goes on from NC_063176.1 coordinate 40,442,044, forward strand.
AAAACACCAGAAGTCAGCTCAGAAAGAGAAAAAAGGAACAGAGGTGTTTTGGTATGGAAGCCAAACAAAGCAAAAAAAAAAATATATATATATATATATATATACAAAAAACCATGAATATCTACAATTTTGTGAGCCGGACGACTATGGTTCATGCCTATAATCCTAGATACTCAGAAGGCTGAGATCTGAGGATCCCAGTTCAAAGCTAGATAGGCAGGAAAATCCATGAGACTCTTACCTCCAATTAACCACCATAAAACCAGAAGTGGTGCCTTAGCTCAAGGTGATAGAGCACTAGCCTTGAGCTGAAGAGCACATGGACAGTGCCCAGGCCTAGGGTTCAAGACCCATGACTGACAAAAGAAATAAAATAAAATAAAATTTGCTACTACCTGTACCCTAAGACATCCTCATCCCACTGACATCTAAACTCTTCACCCAAAGTATCAATACTGTGATTAGAGCCTGAGTAGGAGTAAGAGATTTTTCTCAAACTTTTTCAGGATCTGCCAACACTCTACACAATTTAGCATGCAACAAAAATTTCTAAATTATTTTAAAACTGTAAATATAAATTTTGAAGGTACATCATCACCCTTCAGGATTAGAAATTAGGTTCTGAATACTTTCAGAATGAGTAGTTATATGGTAATCAGGACAGGAAGATATTGGATCTGACCTAACCATGTAGAGCAGTTCAAGGAAGGAATGAAGGGTCAAGATTTGCAGAAGGGCTGAAGATTCTTGAGGATTGAGAATGGGAAGTTAGGAATGGCCATTGAAGAGTATCTGAGTCTCAGTTACTTGTCTTTTACCACTAGGTTTCTGTCAACTTTGCTTACAAAGTGGATGGAATCTTTGTTAACTACTGTTTGTCTTGCTAAAGGGTTAGTTAACTGCAGAATCACATTGAAGGATGCAGGGGTAGCCTAAGTGTTTGAGTATGTTTCATATTAGGTTTGGTGGAGTTGTGGATATGAATGATATTGTTGCTCAAGTGTAATATTATTCTAATATTCTGTAAGTGTAATATTATTCTAAAATTCTAATCACTGATCCCTGAGCTCATACATGTGAGTGACTGCAAATGAGATCAGATGAGATCAGAACCACCCAGGTAAGTCCACTATAAATAATATCTTATTCCAGAGATAATTATACTTGGGGCCCAAAGATATATTTTTCACCATAAACTAGGGACTACCAAACACAGGTAAGTGCCATAATGACCTGCAAACTTTCTCCAAATGTACGAAGACCGCTCTGGAAATTACAATGAGTAAATTGTTAGAGAGAAGGCAAATGTTTTGTGTGTCACTGATTGGTACCTATGAAACCTCCCGATTTCAGCCTATTGTTATTGTAACAATTGGAGGAGAATGTATTTTATCTTAATTTGCCAATAAAGAGAACCAATTAAGTTTTATATTATGACTTAATTATCTTTGAGCCATAATTTATTGTCCTCATCTCTGGATTCTGGTCATGAATTCCAAAAGCTAACATATCACAGCACCATAATTTTCCAAGAAGATACTTTTCTTGGAAAAATGCCACCTGGCAAAACAGAGAACAGCTATTTCCATTTTCTTGATAAAGTTAAAAAGAGATGTATTTAATCTGTCTCCCAGGCTGCCAAAAAGCTCCTTTTCTGCATCAAGGACATATAAACTAATAACAAAATGGCATCTTTCTACTCAAGGCAGAATGTTACCTGCCTATACCTAGGTCATAATAATGGATCCTGCCTTGGTTGTTTATTCATTTTTTATTTCCTTTCTCCCACATGCTTGGGCATCATCTTACATCAAAGTCTTGACTCCCCAGAAAGGATGCCTGCTCCACCCTTCTCAATACCTAAACTCTTTGGCATCAAAGTTGCGAATTACACTTGTTAGGCACCCTGTTCGATCAAACTGAGCACTAAAACTTGGCTTGTATCTATATAGTATTATTTTTAAAAAGCGTATTTGATGTAATATTGACTAATAAGTCCTGTTGTCACAAATCTTACTACCAGAGAGACTGCTAGAAACTAGAATAATAAAGAGAAGCAATTTCTGCCTGAACAGATCAGTGAAACCCTTTCTTCCCCTGTGCCAAATACTTTAATTTCTTCCTGTGTACAATTTTCTTTATTGAATAATAATAATTAAGGTTAATGATACTATACACTAGGAGTGAAAATGATGAAAACCTTGCCAGAGAGCTAGGTCTCATCCTTAAAGACTCTAGTCATTTTTGAATATGATGTGAGTCAAAGTATGTAGTGGCAACAGTGATGGTTACTGTTGGTGATGTTGCCAGTCAGGGGCACTTTTGTGGCTTTCAGAATCCGGATCCTTCCACTTAGCTTTTATGCTAGTCAACTGTGCTTTTATGGGAAAATCATTTAACTTCACTTTCTCCATTTGCTATATAATAAAAAAGACTACTTGGTCTCAAATTAGTCTAAATCCTATTAATGCTTGTCCCAGCACTTGGCCTGAACTCTTTTTTTGGCAGTTACATTTTCATAGGCTCTGATCATTGTGCCCTTCTTTAGTGAGGGCAGCAGCAGGAAGGTGGCACTGAGCATGCAGTTTTGGAGTCAGACAGAATCATGTTTGAATGCCAGCCTTGCCCTTACTAGTTGTGGGAGCGAGGCCAATTTCCTTAACTATGCCAAGGTTTAGCTCACTCAACAGTTAAATGATGAAAATAATGTCATTGTCATACAGAATGAGATGACATAACACTATTTTCCATCCCTGACAAATGCTAATTTTCCTTAAGAAAACAGATTCCCCTTAAAAAAAATCTTTCTGTAGTCCTCACTAGGGCTTCATCAATATATTTTCTCTATTGATCTTCAAGTACAAATAGTATCAGTTTAGTTATACATTATATAGGGATAAAGTTTTCAATGATCAGATTTGAAGACTGTCTCATAAATCTGATTATTTGTAAATAGAAATGTTTATCATTAAATTTCTTATTTAAACCATGAATGTAAACTTTACTTCATCCTTTTGTAACTCTGTAAATAATTTCTTTGCCCTACAAAAGGCAGAGTAGTAGCCCAATAAAATATTCCTGCTTTTTATTTCCTATTTGAAGGTGATAAGTTCACTGTCCTCTAAAGCATTGAAACATTGAAATTCCCGTTAATATCTCATGATCCCCCCCTGTACAAGTAATCAATTACTATTAATTTTTCTGGATCCATGTTTTTACTTGCTATTTGCCTCTTATTCGTGTGAGCTACTTACCTCAAACTATTTGTAAATCACCTCTTTTCTACTGTAAGTTATGAGGAATCAGATACAAATGGCTAAAATCCAATTCAGAGCAGGGAAAAATCATAAATCAGGGAAACAGAAAATTCTATGTGCTGCATTTTGCTTTTGGCAGTTCAGAATCTTGTCCTAAAATTGCCATAAAGACTCTTTTCGTGTGTGTGTGTGTGTGTGTGTGTGTGTGTGTGTGTGTGTGTGTGTGTGTGTGTGTGTGTGATTCTAAGGGAACTTCTTGCTCAAGGCCAGGGCTCTATCACATGAGCCACAGCTCCATTTCTGAATTTTTTTTAATGCTTAATTTGAGCTAAGAACCACATGAACTTTCTGACTAGCCTGGTTTGAACTATGATCTTTAGATCTCAGCCTGCTGAGTGGCTAGGATTTCAGTGCCCATCTGTGCGTTTCATTTCTAAGATATTTTTAAGGTAGGAAAGATGTCAGTTGAAGCACTAGGAAGACATGAGTATATATAACAAAAATCTCAAAGAGCAAGAGTTGCATTCACAGCAGGCTTCATAAATTCCTCAATATATTTGAGTTGTTCTTCTCTTTTTCCATTTGTGCTTCTACTGGGAAAAATGGTGGCAAGGAAGATTGACATGTCAGGCTCATGCAAAGCATGCCAAACATGAGTATTATTTGTTTATGAAGGTCTAAGAATCTTTATTGAGTAGATAGTACACGATTATTATTTTATTAGAACTCCTTCCATGGAAAAAATAAGAATGACAGCTAAACATCACAAAACACCCACTAGACATAGTACAGATTATAAAATTTCTCTCTATAACTATTTACTGGTATGTAATTTTCAGTTGAGTAGAAACAATTTTAATTGTGTGTATTTTATCCATTCAATCAGGCACATTTTCATTGAGTTTGACTTACAGAGGTTCACTCTACCTAAAATCAAAGCTCTACCTTCACTCGCTCCATATCCAAGAACAATGCTGAAGCCATTTCCTGTCCTGGCAAATAAGCAGAGGAGACAAAGAATGAGTTTGTTATTTTATCAGTAGAATAAATGATTTGTAAATCTCACTGAACTCTAAAATGTTGAATATTCTTAGCTTTTACGAAGTCATGATAAAGTTATTCTTCATCTGGGCAGAGTAATATTGGCAATTTTCATAGACTCTAATGTGCAATATTTGGTGCTGAGGAAGAAATAATATTGTAAAACTACTTTAAAGTTTCAATAGTTTATTGATATGTTTCCATAATTACTTCTTTTTCCCACCACACCTTGAATTCTGAGATACACAAAGCAAAGAAACAATATCAAAATGACCTAAAACACAATGGTAGATAAAGAAGTTAGGTGTTCTCCGGCTCAATATATTATATAATTGAGTTGAAACACAGTTCTATAAACAGTTAGAAGAGACTGTTTATGGCACTTTAGTATGTAGATATTCAATCATTTTATTGAAATAATTAATTATCAAGTATAAATACGCTGAGCATTTAAACAAAACACAATAATAATAGTTTAATAATACATTGAAATTGTAAATGAATAATACTGGATTGAGTTTGGAATACAGTCAATTTTCTAAACTTAGCTTTATCTTTGTAAAATTGGATAAAATATAATTTTTCTTATCTGAATTATTGACTAGGAATTAATTGAAATGGAGCATTCATTTCTATAAATTATTGTTATACTATTCTTGTAAATATGACCAAAAATCATTTCCCATGTGAATAAACAAAAATCATTGCTAAGTCATTTTTGGAGTCATATGTGCATTATTATAAAATATTTTTCCAAATTAGAAAAAATTGTTTTTACATTCAGCCTAAACTTATCTATTTGACGTTTTCTATTGTCAAAATTTAAAATTGTAGGCAAAGCAGGAAGTTTATTTATAATCTACTGTGTGTGTGTGTGTTTGCTGCCACTAAAATTATTTGTGTACAATATTATCACAATTGAAAATGAAACACATACTGGTGAATTAATTTGAAAACCATAAATGATGACCCAAAAGAAGGAACTCGAATGCATCTTTAACAAGAGAACCAATTTTATTTGCTTCCCTTGCAATAAATTCTAGTAACTGAAAAAAAAAAGAACAAGATATAACAGGCTCACTAGTTGCTTCTACAACCCAGAGCATCTTCTAGTTCCTGATCAAACAGACCATAATCTCATCGCAAATGATGACATTAAAATAGAACCGATAAGAAATATTGAGTTTACTGCATATTAAAAAATGAGTATCCCTCAGCTAATTAGTACAATGAATTCATTATGTACTTAATGTACTGTATTTCCCATGAATTCTTAAAATGTGAATATTTGAAGGGAGCACGTGTAAGAAGATAAGTAAGGCCAAATAATGCAAACAAAGATGAGACTCTAATCGGATAGCCCAAGTGCTATTATGGAGACATAGAAGAATGAAGAGTGTTTATAGTGAGAGGATGGGTTTTGACAAGCCAAGAAGAGGCCTCAACAGAAACAAACAGACTACATGTTTGTTGTTGTGCCATTGCTCAAGTTGTTTGCTCATTGCTGTAGATCTCACTGAGCCAGGTTTCACCATGCTTTGTCTGGCACTTTGCTGGTTAATTAGAAAGAGCCCAATGGATTTTTATCCCCAGACTGCCTTTGAAGATCCTCTAGATTTCAGCCTTCCAAACTAGGAATACAGGCTAACTCACCGGTGTGTGGTACCTTTACAACATATTTATCTTTTTTTTCCTCAGCCCCATTTCTATTGTCTAACTCATCTTTTCTATGATACTTTATTAAGATAACATATGCGACTAATATACCAGTACTAAAATCCTATTATTATCCATATTTACTCTCCAGAAAACTAAGCCTGTTAGGAAAAAAATAATAACTTTTCTTTCAATTCCTTTGTAGATAACTAAGAGTAAGTTGAACCCATTTTTTCCCTTCTAAATGCAATTGTATTTGCTTGCTCTCCTTCATTCATGAAAGCACGCAGATACAGTAGTGATTTTATCTTTGCTTAATAAGTACAACAGGTTGTTCTTTGCTCTCAAAGTTGTCTATCATTATATCAAGATTAGACAAATCAGAAAATAAATTCCATCTTCCTAGGTAACTCTAAGAATAGATTTTAGTGACTGACATAGTATTTTAACTTGACACATGTATTAGACTTCATCTGAACCAGGCAGTTCATGATGCTAATGAAATTCTTATATAGTGGGTTCTGGGGTGGTACTTTCTATATGCTTATTTAAAAAAAACTATAAAGTGACAATAACTTTGCCAAAAATTTATTCAGTTGTTTATTCATATTTCAATAAAGAAAAAATATTTCATGAGCAAAACAAGAATTAAAAGATCTGAGCAATTATAAGACTAGAAGGAAACTCTCAAATGTAAGTGTCTTCCAGCAACTATGCCTTATTTGCCAAACTCAATGTTAATTAAAGCAGGGTAATTTATTAGTGAGTACATGCATCCAAAAGAACGTATGTATGCATGCATATATGTATACATGTACTTATTTATTTAAGAAGGAGGGCTTTTAGATGTTTTCTACTGATTTTTAACATGAATATTGAATTTAAGGATTCCTTGAAATGTATAAGAAATAGTCTATCTTGCTACTAAACAAACAATAATTTTCAAATTCTTCCAGCATTAGTAATCTATAGTGCTTTGCACACAGAGATGAATCTAGGTCATCCTTATAGATCTTTTGATGCAAAACTCATTATTTCATACTAGACTTTTAACTTCACATTCATACAACCATGGAATTCCTATCTTAGTGTTTTTATATTTGTCATCATTGGCTTTACTTTTTATTCTGTGCACAATCCCTAAATTGAAAAAATAAAAATCATTGCCATTTTTAGAGAAATGGAAAAAAAGTTTAACAAGGAGTTAGAAAATGGTATTATGTCATAAATACTTTGAAAATAAGAGAAGGTCCTGAGCTGCCATGTTCGGTAATTAACAGTTTCGATTTTTTTCTAACTTCCTTCTCTAAATTGTATGAAACCCATCAGTTACTTTCTTTTCTTAGGACTAAAATAAAATATATCTCTAGAGTAAGTCCCACTCCTCCTCAATAACTTTTCTTCTCACTAATCCTGCATCATGTTTCCTTAAGATCTTTTCTTAACTTGAAGTTCTAGGACTTGCTTTTCTCTTATTGGAGAGTCCATTTTAAGAGACAATGGGTGCCTTAAAGAAAAGACAAGAAGTTCTTATTTAATGTATACACACACACACACACACACACACACACACACACACACACACACACAGTGGTGAAAATCTTTTCCAATTCTGTGGGTATTCTGTTTAGCTTGTAAGCTATGTCCTGTTTGACGGAATCCCATTTATCCAGTCTTTCTTTGAAATTTTGTCTGTTTGACGGAATCCCATTTATCCAGTCTTTCTTTGAAATTTTGTAAGTATGGATCTTTACTTACAATATTTTGAACTGTGCTTAGGAACCCTATGATTCCCCTACTCTTTCCTGTAATCTTTTCATATTATCTGCCCTTATTCTCAGTTATTAGAGCCATTTGAATAGATTCTGGAGAAAGTTGATATATAAAGATCTAGTTTCAGTTTTCAACATGTATCTAGGCACTTTTGCTAGCATCATTTGTTCAGAAGACTATCTTTATTCCAACCTATGTTTTTGGCTCCCATATCAATTATTAGATGGCTATAGGTATGTGGGCTTATGCCTGCGTCTTCTATTCCATTTGATACCAGGCCTGTTCTTGTGCCTGTATCAAGCTGGTTTTATTTCTATGGCTTTGTAATAGCTTGAAATTTGGTCCTGTTATTCCTTCAATACTGTTCTTCCTGCTAAGCATTGATTTGGCTCTTCTGAGTCTTTTCTTAATCCATTTGATTTTTAATTGCTTTCTCTACTTCATCAAAAATGTTGTTTTTGTTTTTTTTTGCAAAATTTAAGCCCCCTAAAAATAAACTGTCAGAGAACAACAGTTCAATTAATAAGTGGGCTAATGACTTAAAGAGAATTCTCAGAAGAAGTAAATGTGGCCAGTAGACACATGAAGAAATTTTTAACAGCTCTTGCCATAAATGAAATATACATCAAAACAATACTGAAATTCTGACTCACCTCAACTAGAATGGCCAGTAGGCTTGTTCAATCACTTTGCAAAACATTTAGGAGTTCCTCAGAAAAACTACACATAGAACCAGCCTATGACACCGCAATTCTCCTCCTGGGCATTTATCCAAAAGAGCAATAAAGGCCACAAGAAAGCTACCAGTGCAAGCATGTTAATGACAGCATTGTTTACCATAACCAAGAATCAAATTTAGCCCAGATGCCCCTCAATGGGTGAGTGGGTCAAGAAAATGTGTGCGTCTGTGTGTGTGCATCTTTCTGTGTGTATGTACACATGAACACATGTATATATATATATATATATATATATATATATATATATATATATATATATATATATGAATTCTACTCATCCACCAGCAAGAATTATATTGTACCATTTGTAAATTAATGGAATGGCTTGAAAAAAATATAAAAAGTGAAGTAAGCCAGACCCAGAGAAATACAAGTTGCATGGTTTCCCTCATTTGTGGTAGCTAGAATGTGTCTATAAATCTACAAGTAAACAAACTGGTTGGCAAGCCAAATAAGTAACTATTTAAATGGAATGTAATAGACACTATGAATATCTTATACAAGAATGCAATTAGTATAATTCTTTAAAAAGTTAATTTCAAAGGCTACAAAATAAGTTCCAGGAAATGTGTACTGGTACTAGGGGAGAGTGGGTCCAAAAGGGGGGGCATAGGTTGAAGTATGAAGGGGGAAGAGGAGAGAGTGCAGGCAAAAACCCATTGCATATACCACAGAATTGAGAAATGTAAGGAAAGAGGTTGTTAAAAGAAGGGTAAAGGTGTTGAAATGGTGACACAGATCAAGCTGCACTCTACACACAAACTGTATTGCTAAATTCCAAAGAAATGTGTTCATAACCTAAAATTCAGGTAAGTAAGGGAAGTAATGAGATAGGAGGGGTTGATGAGAATGATGAAAGGGTGACACTGAGCAGTTTATATTCATAAACTGCTTCGGTTAGTGAATGACAACTCCTTTGTAGAACTACTTAAACACAGGAAAAATATGCAACACACACACTCACACAACACAAAGTCAATGAAAGTAACAAGTACACTTATTGTGTTACTTTATCTCATCCACTGCAGAAACTTCATAAGGATCTGAGTAAAGCTTGAGGAGAGAAAAGTGGGAGATGTCATACTGAGTACTTTGATTCCATGCAACAGAAATTCACTTTACAGACAATTTTCTTCTTTGGATAAGCATTTCAGTTGGACATTGAAGTCCTGAAATATAAAATCAACCTCTGTGATGTTGAAAAAGTGATCGTTGCTACTAAAAAAAGAAAAGAAAAAGAAGAGAATATAATAGCTTTACATCTCTGCATCTCCATTTACTACTCCATATCATCAAGTAACACTACCCAAAATATTGTTTTTAATTTTTCTCAGAATCCATGATCAAACATAACAAAGTTCATGTTTACACTTTGTAATGTTTGCAGGTGACAAAACCAGAGTCTGGAGAGAAGGTAGGGTGTGATAACCTCAGTCTGCAGTCAGTGCTACTGTGGGATTCAGTCATGTCTCTGTGTGCCTGGCAGCCTGCCCCCGAAGTCCATCACAATAAACCTCTGTGGAGTGTCCTGGGAGAGAGCTCATCATAAAGGAAGTGTTGGGCAGTCATGCTTGGCTTAGTGAAAAAGGCTTTCATTATCAGCCAAGAGGAGCAATTCTGAGTACAGTTCATCACTCATATCTGTTTTTGAGCCTAACCATCCATGGACTTCTGTCTCAGTCCAGTTAGAGAAAGAGAGGCACAGGGGAAACAAAATGGAATGTACTATTTTTCAATAGCTACTTTTCAATTAACACTATTTTTCACTTCACACCTTGAGCAGAGTGCTTTGGAGTCCTCCTCCTCCTCCTCCTCCTCCTCCTCCTCCTCCTCCTCCTCCTCCTCCTCCTCCCCCCTCCCCCCTCCCCTCCCCTCCCCTCCCCTCCCCCCTCCCCCTCCCCTCCTCCCTCTCCCCCTCCCCCTCCTCCTCCTCCTCCTCCCTTTCTCTTGTTCTGTTTTCTCCTTTATTATTGCCATATGTTTCCTATCTACCACTAAGTGAAAAATCTCAATATCTGCCACTAACTCCCTCACCTTCACTGTCATGATACTCTATGTGACCAAGCAACCACAGGTGAAATCCTATAAAACTCTGAGCCCAAATAAATCCTATATCCTCTTGGTTTCTCTAAAAAATACCCAATAAGTCACTTCACCAATAGCTTACATATTCATAGACTACTAAAAAAATAACTTTACCTCAGAATTTGAAAAAGGGGATTTTACGGCTATGATTAAAATTAGGACATTGAAAGTAGTTTCATATGAAGGACTTCCAGTGGAGCCACAGCAGTGTTTTTTTTTTTTTTTTTTTTTTTTTAATGGAGGGAGGTGAAATGAATTATAATCAGAAAAAGAGATGTAACAATTGCAATTTGAAATCAGAGTGTTGCAATAGCTAGCTGTGCCCCATGAGTCAAAAAAAAGTGGGCAAATTAGGAATGAGAAAAGTAATGAAGTAGATTCTCACCTGGAGTTTCTAGAAAGATGTTGCTCTGCTGACACCTTGATTTTAGTTCTATGAAATTAATTTCACATCTGACATCCAGAATTTCAAAGAAAGAAGTTTTCACCTTTCCTTCAAGGCATTTGCGGTAATTTCTTTCTACAGCAAAGGAAAGCTAATGTGCTAGAAATATGACGATTGTAGCTGAGAACAGAAGTTGGGGAAAACAAAATAGGAAAACTGCAGGAATGGAAGGAATTTATAGTTTGAGGTAAGAAAGGTGAATGAGAATGAAGATTCAGTAAGAAAAGGCACAAGCGGGACAGAGAACTTCATGGCAATAAAAGTTTATAGTAGTCAAACTAATTTTCAAGCTTATAACTATTGTGTATGTCTTTAAAAATTACAATCTCGAAAGAGGGTCTGTTGCTCAAAGAGATAGGGTGGTAGCTTTGGGCACAGAAAACTCAAGGGCAAAGACTTAAATTGAAACCTTATATTTGTAAAATATTGTTCATCATTACAAAGAATTTTCTTGTATAGACAAATGAAAATATTCCCAAATCTAAAGAATAGAATAAAATTGTTTTACCACATAAGTCTTCTAATTTAACAGAGAAACAATAGTTTCGGTTAGCACATTTACTGTCTCAAAGATATTTTATTACTGTACTGATAGTTATAACTTCCATTCTTATGACAGTTATTTAGGAACATTATAACCTTTTCATATACCAATGTATTTCCAACTCTTCATTTTTAGGTTGTCATATCTATTTATATATTAAAGAAAAATGGTTTGATAAACTTCATTATAATGTGAATTTAAGATCTCTGCTTTTCTAATGCTTACATAATTGATTTATGCCAAATTCTAGGGTGCTAACAGATTTAAATCCTACCTTCAAATTACTCTTCGAGATGAGTGGAGAGACGCTGTAGCAGTGATGGAAGTAAAATGGTTAGGAAAAGCCAGTGATAGTGTCTAAATAACAATAGAATATCTCTTAATGTTTATTTTGAAGCATTTATTATTTTATGGTTCTGATACATTATTCACCCTATGACACTAATAATAGAGAAAATAGTAGTGGAGTCTCAAATTTGTTACTGTTTTGTTGTTGTTTTCAATAAGAATTTCTGGCAATTTCTCCTCTTTTATGGACCACTATGAAAACATCAAGGTGAAAGAAGTCAGTGGTTATCAACAGTTTTAATAATAAATATAAAAATGTAATTGTTTCCTGTTACTACCATGGATTAGCACTTACTCTATTTATGTTACTATCTTATTTTCTCACCCTCTGGCAGTAAGAAAATGACTCTATAATCATTTTGTAGAGCAAAGGAAACATGTATGGACATGATATATATCATTTATGAGAACCTTTAAAAGCTAAAAAGCTATGACATGAATAACCACAGCCCCTTTTTTTGTTTTGCTTTTGCATGTGATAATGAAGCATATTTAAATGGAAGGCCCTAGAAATATTTGTTGAAACAATGATGTAAATGAAGGAACTTAGGTTGGACACAATTATTTAAATGAAGATTCTATAATTGCTCATTACATAAATGTTTCCATGTCTAGAGAGAAACAATTCCAATTGAGATCACATTGCTTGCCACAATCTTGGATGAAATATCCTTGGAGTAAATTCTTCTAGGTTTTTCACATGTCTATGTTCCTAGGGAACAAGTCAGCAATTGCTTTTCATTCTTTTCAAGGATATTTGTGCAACAAACAGCTTTTAAAGAGAATTTGTGGCTCCCTTTAAGTGAAGGTGTAAAATTTTAAAAGAGCCTAATGCAAAAGATCCAAATTGCTGGTGTTAATTAGAATGTGGAAGCACTGGGAGTATAGTTATCAACTGGAATTCTCTGTGTTGTATTCATGGAATACATCGAAACCTAGACTCATGTTTCAACAGGTGTTATCCTGATTCTGCCCTTATCCACATATGACTTGTCACTTTCAAGATAGTGGAAATTGTTAGATACTTTGGCTTTTTCAACAATAGAGCACATTTCTGATAAGTGAGAATATTTTACTAACACAATTCTGTAATGTTAAGTGAATAAACATTTGATGAATTTGAACTAAAGAGAATTTTCATAAAGCTTATTGGTTCACAAGGGACAAGGGGAACATCAAAATGGAGAGATAAAGGTAAAAGGTGATCCAATGCAAAAGCAATACTTAAAAGAAAACACGTTTGAAACTGTACAATTTGTGGAGTGGGTGAATTGGGCAGGAGGAAGTTGGGAGAAAAATATGGAAGGAGGTAACGAGTTTGACAAGAACTGTACTTGCTAACTTATGTATGTAATTGTAACCCCTTTGTACATCACCTTGACAATAAAAATTAAATTAAGTGAATAAAATTTGCAAGCATTCAGCAAAAATAAATAATAATCAATAAGTGTTTGATCTGAATCCAGTGTCTCAATTTTAATACTTTAATAAGAGAATTCTGATCATATTGAACAGTTCATGCATCTGGTTGCAAATGACTATTGTTCGGGTTCGGGTTTTGTAGAAATGACAGTAGTTCAAAGTGAACAGTACTGCGATTGGATTGCAACTACTCTCTAACTTTTAAGAAACAATACTAACAAGACAAAAGGTCTACAGAAACAAGATTTCTTTCTATTTCACTATGCCAGTATAGATATCCCTAAATCTTGCTTCCTAATATACAGTACATAGATCAATCTGTTACTAACCACTAAGAATGTAAGACTATATAGTAAGAAAATGGCACTAAGAAATTATGCAAAAAATAATGAATTTGAAAATAGATATTGGGTAAAGCTCTTTTAAACTTAAAAAAAATTGCATATATTACCCAACATTTTATTCCTCTTAAACTTGTGAATCATAAACACTATTCCAATGACTATTTACAGATATAAAAAGAAAGATTTTTCAGGTAAGATACATTTTATAATTCGCAGCACGGCTCCTAATTCACAGTGTAACTTTCTTTCAACGATTTACTAACTCCTTGAGTAGCTAAACTGTGAGAATTTTTCAATAGATACTTAATTCAATCACATCTGTCTCATCTGTTAACTAACAGATTTTATATTTTATGAACATGACCAATAATCAAAATCTGAAGAATTGAGTCCTGCTACAGCACTAAACCATGACATTAAATTGCTAAATGATGATGATGATGTGTGTGTTTGTGTGTATACATATACATGTATATGGATATCTACGTAGATATACATTACACCAAAATGTTTATAAATCAACAATTTCATTACCTGATACCTAGTAAGTGGAATTCCCACTCTGATCTTTAGATTGGTGTGATTAAAAAGGATTATAGAATATTTCACAATAATTGTCACTAGAAGATTATAGTGCAATCTGTTTGTTTTATTAGGAGGTTATGATGAACTGAAAGTCTTGTTGATTACAACACACATATATACACACACATATATAGTTTGCACTGCAAGCCTGTTTAATGCTCATAAATATTCCTGTAACTCCTCCAAGAATAAATGTGAAAATTGTACAAATAAAATAGACTATGCATAAGGAGTAGTAATTAAGTTAGTTACCATCACGTTTAAAGATGAAAGAATAGAACATGCCTATGTAGTCATAATTTTTCTGTTGTTATATTATATACTAACTGAAGCCCAGTCATGCTATGTAGATAAAAATAGTAGAGTTTTCTCTTCCCATTTTTTCAAAGGTTAGAATATCTCAAAGATAATTGATGTAAATTAGCCAATGTTCTTAGGCAGCTGTCCTGTAGAGTGACTGAGGTGTTATCAAAGACTTTTGCAGCTTTCTACTGGCTTTAATATTTTCCTGTTCACTTTCTTGTAGGAGGGAATTTTCACCACACTTGCTTCTTAATGAAGGGGCTATTCATATAATTTTAGGTAAAGGTGAAAATCAATATATCTAACAGCTTTCTTGGCCTTTAGAATTTTATAATGGTAAGGCTGTACTAGAATGGGAGTTTGTGGAATTGTAAAATTTACTAAGGTTAAATTAAGCATTTAAGCTGAAGCAATCATCATTGAAAAACCACAGTAACTAAATTGTTTTAGTTATCCTCTCCCCTCCCTCCCTTCCTTCCTTCCTTCCCTCTTCTCTGCTTCCATTTCTTTAACACTTTCTTGTCAATAGAACAATACATTGTACTAATGAGTCATCCTGTAAATATGTATGTAAATTCTGAGTTGTAATTCAGTGTATGAATATGAGTAGGTTTCAGAGGTTTTATTTGTAGGGATTGGAGAAGAATGAATGTATAAATCTGTAAGGAAGAGACATTCTTCATTGAGTCTTATTGGGTACTGTTGAAACAGTAATAATATTTAAAAGAAAGGTTTGAAGCACATAATTCTTGTTTTTACATATTTCTTCAGTTTGGGGTAAGTATAAATCATGACAAACCCACGCCTGATGCTACTGGTATTCCATCGTTTTCAGCCACTGTAAAATTAATCACTTTGTTTTCTGCTGTAAGGTTTCATGTATTTGCTAGTATTTACTTGTCCCTCTTTCAACAGGGTCCTTGTCTGTAACTTACATACACATTTAAAATTTTGTGCGATGCATTATTTTCTCCTTGAAGCTTTTACAAATGGTAGCATTTCTTTGTCATCTTAATCTGTATTACCAATGGAAAAAGTCTCTTTGGTGCTATTTTCATACTCTAGGGTTTGAAATCCACTCATATGCTTTTATAAGCAGCCCCTTAGTTGGGAATTTTGTTATGTCTGATGTTAAAATAAATATCAAGTAATCGTGATGAAAACTAGACAGGAGATACTTTGTGTCAAAGCAAAAGATGTTGAGTGTTGGAAGTTCAGAGAAGCTGTGCTGGCTCAGAGCTGCCAGTGCCCCAGGCCTTCCAGTTGCTCCTCCCATTTCATGTTATGGTTCAATGAAAAGAGTCATGATGTGAAAAACCACAATTTAAAAAGCAGTATGATATCGAACATACAAAAACAGGAAATACATATGCCATCATCAACAACATAGTGTCCAAGAAAGATGTACTAAGAAACAGATGATTTAAAACAATGGGGCAGGGGATGTTATTTTGACATGTTCTTCATCGCATTGAGGCTACTTATCTAATTCAGAATAGAAGGCATCATTAGAGATGACTTTGAGAAAATATAGTAAAATATCTTATAAAATGTTACCACTCTGATGATCTTTAATTTTCAATAGTTTTGTTTTCCTTTTTTTCTTTGTTTCAGTTTTGCCAATCCTGGGGCTTGAACTCAGGGCTTGAGCACTGTCCCTGGCTTCTTTTTGCTCAAGGCTAGCATTCTATCACTTGAGCCACAGAGCCACTTTCAGCTTTTTCTGTTTATTTGGTACTGAGGAACTGAATCCAGAACTTCATGCATGCTGGGCAAATACTCTACTACTAAGCCACAAATTGCCATCCCAAAATACAGAATTTTATGATTTAGAAATAATTGTGATCAATTATAAATTATATGTCATGTATTTTGGCACATGTTGCATGCTACTTGAAGCTTCATCATGGAAAGTGATAAGCTCAATTCAGTTAATATCTTTTTCAGTTAGATTTATCCTTGTCTTCAATATTTTATTTTATAAGCTAAAAATTTGTTAAACTCAAGTAAAAAAGTGAACAAGATATTTAGTTATCCACAGAAAACAAAGGAGCATGATCTCCCTGATATAGGACTGTTAAGATGGGGTAATGGAGAAACAGTAGAGACCAGGTCTGTGAAACCAAAAACTGCTTGTCAAATGGTATTTCCCACAGAATTGGGTCAGCGACCCAACATTATGTAACTAAAACCAAACAACTACTCAACATATAAAGGTCAAAAATTGACCTCTCAGTGGACTACAATAGCTCAAAAGCTATGTATGTATGTTCATATAAGACTACTGTTGACATATTGTCTAATGTCGACATTACATTTAAAGCCCTAGGCGAATTTTCTTGGGCCTGGCCATGTGGCTACTGTATATGTTCTTGGTACATTGTGTATTGTATATATGTCTACCTGACCTAGGGAAGGGAAAGAAAAACAGGGTGTAAGATATCACAAGAAATGTACACACTGCCCTACTATGTAACTGTACCCTTTTTGCACAACACCTTGTCAAAAAAAATTTGTTTAATTAATAAATAAATTACAAAAAAAGATATTTAGTTATCATAATTTCAGGGGAAAGCAAGGTTTGATGTAAAAATTGTAAGAATGAAAGCAAATTTGGTAGCACAATGGAGATATTAATACACATTAATACATATGTGTGTATATCTATATATCTATATCTATCTATTTATCTATCTATACAGATAAAGGGATGCATGCCTAAAATCCCAGCATTTTGACAATGTAAAATGGGAAGGTGGTAAGTTAGATTCGCCTTAAAGATTTTAGTGAGGCTATGTCCCAAAATCATAAGTGCTAGACACTTAGCTCAGTGACAATGTTGAACTAGAGTGGTGAATCCCTAGATTTGCCTCCTCAACAGGCCAAATAAAACCCTCAGCTCTATCCACCCAATTCTAATTAAAACTTGCTTTTTCCTTAGGGTCAGCTCTTCATATTTGAATCACATCAGAAAATGCAATGTATTTTAGACATATGTTTACTTGCACATTTGCTTTTCCATATTGGGATATGTCCTTTGCATCTCAAATATGCCATCCTTCTCAAACACCTTGTTAAGGTTCAAATTATGTTTTACCAATTTTCTACACTTCCATGTTTTATCTGCTAAACAAACAAAAATCTGCTATTGGTTTTTGGAATGGAAGCCAACATAAGGTTTAAGAAGAAACACAGTTTTTCGTTCTCATATTGAGAGTTCTTTCATGTTTTCTGTAGATTATAGACACTATTTTCTTAGCTTGTATTGCTAAATCCCACGTGATGTTGTGTTTGAGTTTTATTTATACATTTTGTTCATACTGATTCAAATATTTTGTAACCATAATCAATTATGTAGATGAAAGCTTGCATGTGAATAATGTATAGTATTCATTAGTCTAAATTTTAATTTATCATGTTAGGTATATAGCATATACATTACTTGACCTTTTCATGATTTGCAATCCCTAATTGTGATATCAGTTTTTTTACATGTTTTTTCCTATTATTTATGGAAATAATATATACTAAAGGCATAGAATTGGTTCTGCCACAAATTCAATTCTCAATAACATTTAAATATTTTTTTGAGATCTGTGCTTTGTTTCTGTCCTCTTACGAATGGCAATGCACATACATGTATATACAGAACAAAATAATATGTAAAAGTTAATTTGGAGTCCAATATATGTGCATAATTGAGAAAAGCCAAGAGAAAATATTAAGTGATGTGAAGCAGTCGTTGAGGAAGCCTCCTTTTGTCCACACTGTTACTAATAACACCGACTACCAAAAAAGAGACTCCAAGCAAATTACAGAAATATTACTCAAGACAGAGCACAGTAGAATGAGCTCTACTTTCTGCATGCCACAAAATGCCTACCCCTGATTCATTTCTAACATTTTAATGCACTATAGAAACTTTAATAAATGTGTATTCTATCTAAATTTAGCAAGTAATGGAGAAGTTGAATACAATATTATTGTAACAGGAAATTCTAATATATTTATAATTTTCTTCAGAGTAAGACCATAAGCGGTCACAATATTATCCACAACAGCTATTATCAAAATGGTGAAGTAGTAATGGACTTTATTTGATATGGCTAGGTTTGAATTAATCTTCATGAACAAATACATTTGTATAGATTCACTTTCCATGTGCCTGAAGAAATGTATTCAACATTATTTTAAATTTTATTTGTTGTTTTTATTTAGTAAATAAACCTATTATTGTGATTACATAAAACTGAATATAAATGATTGAAATTATGTAGTTTGAAGAGATTTAACAAATATGTAGGCCTGTGTCAGCCACGGCTCTCTCAAGTTATAGAATGCTTCGTGTCCTCACACATTTTTCTAGCCCTTTAGCCTACAACTCATTATGCCTACTTGAAAAAATCATATTTAGATTTCTGTCATCACATATTCATTTTTCCCATTCCAGAACTTATGGTAGCCATGCAGTATGTCCTCTTATACCAACCACCCAAAGAAACATATTTTGAAGTTGATCTCAGCACAATTTGTTTTGCGATTTGTTCATTATTTTGTGCTTCAAAAATAATTTTCTTCTTTGTCAGTGTTTGTCTATTTTGCCACTAGATACTTGGCTTACTTCCAGTTTGCAGCTATTATGAATGGAACTGTTATGAATAATTATGCCCAATAATTTTATGGAAAGTTTTATCTTTTGTTTAGGTCAGGAGGTCCACTAGTAGTGCCAAAGTAAATTGATTTCTAGGTCACAAGGTAGAACAGGTTTGGCTTTATTAAAAATGGCCAGAAAACTTTCCAAGGCTACTCACAATTTCATTCTCTTACAACATGGGGTGAGAATTGTGGTTGCTCTGTCTACTTTTAATTTTCTTGGATTTTTACATTGTATCACAAAATTAAAACTTTCAAATAGCTGATTTATGATTGCTTATTAAATGTGTTTAATGGTGTCAGTTTTTTGTGTTTTGTTGTTTTGGGTTTTTTTGCAAAACATGTCTATCAATAATAGCACTTAAAGTTTTACACTTTATGTTTTAACCGGCTCATATTAAATTAATCCTCTATGTATAAGGTAAAGAACCTTTTCTTTCTTCTTTTTTGATATATTGATATTTAACCACTTGTCAAAAAATTGGATTTCTACTTAAATATTTTCCTCTTTTTAGAAAATTGTGTCATTATCTCTTGACTATTATCTATGATTTAAGTATAGTCTATTTCCCGTTACTTGTTGTTATGCTTCTATCTAGTCTTTCTTAAGAAATATACCCTTGGAACAGTGTATCTCCTCTGTACATCACCTTTAAAATATTATTTAAAGAATTATATGATATAGTCAAGAGGAGAGAGACAGAAGAATGAACAGGAAAAATGAGCAGAATTCAGACAAGAATGCATTTTATACATCACAGAATGAGAAAAATAAGGGAAAAAGTAGATGAAAGCGTGGATGAAATTGTTGAAGGGGTGACACAGATCAAGATGCATTTCATACTTTGTTAAATGGCCAAAAAATCAGTATATAACTAAAAACTAAGAAAAGTGAGGGGAGGGGTGCTATAAAATGTTGAAAGGAGTGACATTGATCAAGATGCACTGTATTTATACATTGCTCTGTTGAATGGCAACTCCTTTGTAAAACTACCTAAAGAAAATAAAATATACTTTAAAAAGGGATAAATATCTATATTTAATTTTTTCAGTCTTATATTGGCTACTGAGTCTTTCCATTTCCATAGGACTCATCTTGTCAATTTCTAAAATTGTAATTCATTTCCTGCTAGTCCAACAGATAGATTTTTATATATTAACATGGGAAGGACTGCCTTTTTTCCGTCATTCTTTCTGTCTCAATATGTCTTTTATTCATGAAAGTAAATAAAACCCAGTTGGACATAGACTAATCTGTCAGATGCAGTCTTGGTCAGGGACAAATGTTCTATCTTTCTAAATGATAAAATGAATGTATTAGCCCAGGGCAGCATGTGATATTTTTACTTAAGCCTCAATTCTGGTACCTAAACCAATAATCTACAGCAAAGATGAGTAGAGCAGAGAATAACAGTTCAAGCATTTAAACAGTCATACTCTCATTTCAATCTAGTATGGTATTATATTTCCTGAAGAGTTTTCTCTAACATTTTTCTATAGATCTTGTTTGCTGATAATAGATTATGTAGTATATGACTATCTGAGCCACTATATTTTTTTTCTCTTTGGAAAATTTTTTTTTTTACTGAGTATAAAACTCTTGGCTTACAGAATTGATTTTCATGTTATAAAGATGCTTTTCTTTATATTCCAATTGCAGTTTCATGACAAAATACACTGTGGCCACTCTTTAATAGAGATGTATCCAAACTTAGTGTTTTTAATTATTCTTCTTAGGTTTGAGACTGTTGGCTTTTATTAATTTTATAAGATTATTGAATATTGTACATATAGTTTACTGTCTTATTTTATTTTATTCTCTTTCTTAATCTGTGCATTCTAATTTTATATGTGTTATTGCAGTTTGATAACGGTGTATAACATACATTTAAGTGTATGATTTACATTTCTGTCTTGATAATTAGTATCCAAAATAACGAAAAACTATATTTCCTCAACAACTTCTTACCTGATTACACGTTTTGTGGAATGTATTATTCAGCTCTGCTATTCATTTTTCTTCATTCTTCAGTTTTTCTGGTTTGCTCCACTACATAGAAGAATGAGAGAAGATTCAATTGAATATTTTACTGAATCATAGTTAATACAATCTGATTTCATTGACTAGCAAAAGAAGGCTTGCTAGGAATCTAACAAATACAAAATAATAGAATTTTGCATCCAAGAATTGTTTTCAAGCTGAACAACTGCTACCATTTTTAACTTGAATAGTTGTGATGAGTATTCAATTTCTAAGGAGAATGAATTTGGTATTTCTTACATCAAATATTTGTCCCTGGTAGTACTATAGGTTTTCTATATATTTATAATATCCTTGACAAAATATAACATTGAAATATGTGATTTTTTTCACTGAAAACTTGAGGCCTTTTCCTGGGAGAATTTTGTTTCATATTTCCTTTCTAGGTGAAATTTTTCCTTAGCTTTTCTTTTTTTACAATCTAAAATATTCATTCATACCATCAGAGAAAGTCTTTTCTTCTTTACTCCAAGAAAGCTCTGTCAACAATTACGCTTTACTTGTCTTCATAATGACTGTGTAAGGGCCAGTTGAAGACAGAAGGGACATAAATTCTTCTTGAAGAAAGGAAAATGCAACATGGTACATGTCAAAATATAAAATGTCCCACCTTACTCAAATTGTCGTGGACATCTCATTTATTGTTTAGAAATTAAAAAATGATCTTAATAAGTTACAAGTTATATTGATCTCTATTTTAGAACAAAACATAGGCTTATTCTTTTAGTTTTAATTTACACAGTAATTCTAAGATCAGACTATCTATTATCCTTACAAGATGAAGATAATCAGCCTTGATTTGGAAAATCCTGCTCATAATAATGAACCTGAAGCTAGATTCAGTGTAGCTTTCAAGCATGATGTAATGAGACTGCCTTAATCTCTAAACAAAAGTAAGACAATCAGACAGCTTTGCACTACAAAGGGACTGGCACAGCTGGCAAATTGATCAACATAGATGTGGGTCCAAAACAGATTAAAAAGTATCTGTCATATTTCCCACCTGTACAAAAACTCCTTGATTCCATTGGGAATAAACGTATTCAAAAAATGAACTGTGAAGCTGAAAATGAAAGCTTTCAAGCTCCCTGCTGTTTCCAAGAGGATGAGGGATGCTAAAGATTAAATTAGCATTTCAAAGACTGATGAAACAAGTGATAAGAGCCTCTTAGGACCACAAACCAAGGGTGCAGACAAAGGCCCACCAAAGCCGCTTTTATGTGACTCAGACTTTTCTTTCAGGGTCCACCCCATCTCCTCTAATTTCTATTGTTCACCTTGGGTTGTGTCTTTTGTGTGTCTCTTTGGTCTCTGCTTCGCACTTCCCTTAGGGTCATTGTGTGCATTTCTGTCTGATGTACATATGAGGAAGGAGCACTGAGAATCAAGAACTCCATTACATTACTTGGATATTCATAGAAGGTGCAACAGAATCAATTCAAAATGCAATTTTTCTTTCTTAAAAGCCCTAATCCTTGCTACAATATTTTTCTAATTTTTTAAAACTTGTGGCTATTTTATTGCTCTTGATTTTAAAATAAGCAAACTCGGAAATGAACTGAAGCAATACAGATAAAAAGAAAAGCCAGGCTATATTTTTTCTTCTTGTTTTTTGTTGTATAAATGTTTTCTGTGTTTATCATTTCAAATTTAGTAGATTGAGAATTAAAAACAATAGAAAAACAAACTTCCACTCTGTTTTGTTGACAAGGAGTGTGTCTCTTTGATGTAAAAGATCTATGCCAGTGTAGGTTTAGATAATTTAAAACTCAGGTGTGAGTAAGACAGGCTTAATGTTGATTCTATTAAATAAGAGGAAATAGAAATGAGAAGTGCTATGTTTTGTTTTGGGGCTTTTGTTTGTTTTTGTTTTCTCTACTGCTTCTCTTTTAATCTACCTCAATTTCCTCCTTACTTCTCCCTCTTAAGGAAGGAGTCAATTTCTTTTTTTTTTTTTTTTTTTCAGATAGCATGGTTATCTGGGATTTCTCTGTAAAAAGGCTTAAAAAGTTTGTCTCCAAATTGAGCATTGATTTAGAGGAGGTGAGGGCTGTTGCTTATCCTCTGTCATGGCAAAAGGACATTGCCCTCGAAAATGTCAACCATAATCCCATTTCTATACAAGAATAAATCATAGACAATGAGTGGATTTCTCTTTTCAACTAGCAAAAGACGCCACAGAATAAAGCAATTTGGAAAAACCTTTTCCCACAAATCTTTGTATGTAACTACAAACATGTCAGTTATTATGGTGATGCAAAAAGTGTCTTTTTGAGAAATTTGCCTTGGGTTATGGTTTCATTTAATTGAGAATAATAATAGAAAATTAAATTTATTTCCCTTTTCAACTTTCATGTAAGAATATCCTTCTTAATTTTCAGTGTGTATGGATTTTGTGAAAGCAAATTTGAATCAAGAGCCACTTGATCAAAATTCCAAGAGCTGAAGGGAATGACTTAGTTTACGTGGTGGTTGTTTTCTTGGAGGCAGCATAGGGGAACACTCATACAACCTAGGTGGAAAGTCAGAGGATATCCTGTTACAGTGATCATGAAAGCTCAGTATTTAGTTGATCATAGTAGTTTCTTCAAAGATAAAACTCTTGATTGTTAGCCAAATGTAGTGTGTAAATATAAAGGATAGGTAAGGATTAGAAAATACCTCTATCAAATGTGTGTCATTTATTAAAGAAAGAACAAGATGTCCAAGAATAAATTTATTCATCTTCCATGGCAAAGTAAAAATCTTTGAATTTTTACACAAAAATATAATGACATGGGAATTATGTAGGATGCTATATATGATCTTCCTATAGATATGCTCCTCTTTATTTTATATACTTACACTTTAATAAAATAGGTTCTTTTATTATATTGACACTATTTAATTTATTATAGTTGTTCACACAGTATTCTGCACAATAAACTATGCAATTTCTAATAAGCAAAGATGCTTCCTTTACTTCCCTTTCTCTATTTTTGTTTAAATTTTCAGTAGTTGAAGAGAAGGCTTTCAATTCCATAAATCAGATTATGAGTCCAATGCACATTTTTGTAAAGCTTGGTACATTCTTTTGAAAAAGGAGATTTTGTTTTATTTTAAAAAACAAGTAGCACACCTAGTGAAGGGTTAGGAATATATTAATAAGGAAATATGATATTCTAAACCATAGTGTAAGGAAATCAAATATTCTCCAAAAGTCAATAGCATGTAGGCAAATATTAAGGAAGATTTGCCCTTCAATAGCATGTGTGAATGGAGAAGAAGACATGTTGAATGTGCTCACTTACAGCTACAAAACTTTGCAGACACATCATTTCTGTCAAAGACATCAGCACTGTACTTCAAAATTCTATCAGGGAGAATCTGGCCTTTATGGCAATACTGGAGAAAGTATTCTAGTGAAGTGTGCAATTTGAATTTCTGTATAAGCAGATGGAATTCAAGCTTACAGGGCTGATGTTTTCAATAGAAATAGACAACAGATGTGCGATTCTTTACAATCCCTTCCCTGGCATCCTAGAAATAGACACTGTTTAGAATGAAGCTTTTAACACTATTGTTAGGTGTTTCTTGGGTACCTAGTGGCAAGGATTGGCCACATGGTTGAAGTAGTACTCTTGACTTCTAACAAAATGAAAATGCCAGCAGGAAATATAATGACATTAGCTGCTATAGGATGGTGTGCATTGTATTTCAACTTTCAGCATGCTCACTGGTCCAATCAGATCTATCATGGCGAGGGAGGGGCTGGGGGCTGTCAGGTCATATATGGCAAACAATTGAAAACTGACAAAAGTTTTGCCATTTATACGAGTAGGATTTGATATGGAACTTAGTTAAAACCACTCCAACTATTGGACATATTTTGAGAAATACTTGTCAATTCACTGTCGTATTTCAAGTTTCTAATTGTGCCACAGTTGGATTTAAGAATCAAGTGATAATATCAGCAGTTTCATGATAAAATATGATCTTAAGATACAAAACCTTGTCATTTGTAAAGAAGTTCGTCATTTGCTTACTGTATTCTCAGTAGCTAAGAGATATCATCTTCACAGACATAATTATTCGCAGCCATTAAATCATTTTCCTTTAAAAATTGTAAAAAGGGATTTTATTGGGGTATTTACAACATGAATATAATAGAGATTGATAAAAATATGAAATATGGGTTATTCTTTAATGGCATATACGTATATGCTACATGCTTCACACATACTTCATTTATACCCCATACACAGCATACGTACATGCTCACACATGTCACATATGTGTGTGCCATGCAGGTGTCACATGTATCATGCACATGCAACGTATTTGACATGTGTGACATATATGACATATGCATGGTATATTCTCCACATGCATGACCATATGGCATATGTTAAATATGTGATGTCATGACACACATATGTCATATATATCTCATAATTTCTATGTGTCAAATATGTATATATAATGAATTGCATATAATACTGTATAATATTCTCTCTACGTAGAGAGCATTTGATATTGCCTTGCATGTGTGTATATACACATATATGCGTGTGTATGTATATTCTTCCTTTGGATTTTTTATTTACCATAGTTTTCTTTAACATTTTACGCCACCTGATGGCCCTCCAACATTTCCCCACTTATAACATGTCATATTATTTGGAAGGTGCAGATTCTGTATATGATCATAAATAATATGTAATATGCATTTTGTCAGCTTTACTTTGCTAAAACAATTATGTTTCAATCCATAGTCCTATAAATGAAATAAATGTTTTCTTCCTTATGTCTGTAATACTGCATTGCACTATATACCTCATTAATTTGACTGATACGTTGATTGATATAAGATATTTTTCTTGGTCTTTCAGAACTTTTCATGTTATTATCAAATTATAATCATTTCCAACATCAAATCTACTTGATTTCTTAATGTAGGGACTAAACACTATAAACTTTCCTCTTTACATTGCCGCTACTGTGTTTCAAAGGTACTACTATTTTCATCTTAATTTAATTGTGAAATTCTCTCCCCCCTTTTTTTTTTTTTTGCCAGTCCTGGGAGTTGAACTCAGGGCCTGATAACTGTCCCTGGCTTCTTTTTGCTCAAGGCTAGCAGTCTGCCACTTGAGCCACAGTGCCACTTCTGGCTGTTTTTCTATATATGTGCTGCTGAGGAATCGAACTTAGGGCTTCATGTATATGAGGTTCAACAATGAAAGATTCATCATTCAGCAACATCATATTTGAATATTTTCTGTGATTTTTTTTATATTGATTACTAGTTTTATTCCATGTGGCCTGAGAAGTTACAAGAGGTTCATTTTATTCACTTAGGTATGTTAATCCATGTTTTTTGTCCTATGGCATGATTCATTTTAGAGAAAATTTTATAAGTTGCTGAAGAGTATGTATAATTTACACCTGTTTTATGAAATATCGTATAGACAGATGTTAAGTCCATTTGGCCTAGAGTGTTATAAAGTTCTGATCTTTCTTTGTTTTGTTTATTTATGTAATTACCTGACTACTTGTGACAATACATATTTGAAGTTGCCCAGTATTATTTTTATACCCTTATATCAAATATGTTTGGTTTATGACATTGGGTACAGCATTTTATCCATTAATATTCACAGTTGTTAAATGATATGATTTTGTCTTCTGAATAATTTCACTTTGAAGTCCTTAGCAACGATAACACTTGCTTGCTTGTGGCTGTGTGTTCCAAAGAAATCTTTTATAATTCTATCCCCTTAATGTTGTTTTTAATCTTCTTTCAATACCAAAAGTTTCCTATAGAAATAAGTAGTAGCATCAGGATTTTATATAAATGTGTATACCAGATTGAGCAGTGGGTCTATGCACTGTCTCTGAGGCTTTTTTTTTTTTTTTTTTTTTTTGTTGTTGTTGTTGTTGTTCTTAATTGATTATGGCTACCACTTCAGTCACAGATTTTCTTCTGGTTTTGGGGTAAATAAGTTGGAATTAAAAGTCTCACAACGGGCTGGGGATATAGCCTAGTGGCAAGAGTGCCTGCCTCGGATACACGAGGCCCTAGGTTCGATTCCCCAGCACCACATATACAGAAAACGGCCAGAAGCGGCGCTATGGCTCAAGTGGCAGAGTGCTAGCCTTGAGCGGGAAGAAGCCAGGGACAGTGCTTAGGCCCTGAGTCCAAGGCCCAGGACTGGCCAAAAAAAAAAAAAAAAAGTCTCACAACATTCCTACCTAGACTCCAAACTGAAATCCTCACATCTTAGCCTCCTAATTAGATAGGATTACAGGTGTGAGTCACTGGCATCTGGCCTTGCACCATGATTTTAAATCTAGTTCACCTATCTATGACATTGCATTGGAGAAGTCCACTAATATCTATAGTGACTATTGAAATGTATGCATTTGTAATATTGAAATGTAGCAACTCTACTATTGAAATTTAACATCTGTTACTTTTCCTTTTTGTAATGTGTGTCTATTTCCTCTTCTGTCCTTGCTTTCAATTTATCTAGGGAGATTCATTCTTGCTGATATTTTCCTGGTTGCGTTTATTTTCCTCTTGTGTTTGTAGAATCTCCTTGTTTATGTCCTTGGATGGGGAAGCCCTACTTGTGTTTGAGGCTAGAAGAAAGGAACAGATGCACAAGTTCTGCCATGGTGATGGAGAACTGGAAGATTTACTTGCTTTTCCTGAAGATCTTTCAGGTCCTTTCTGTCCCCACATGACAGTCTATCTGTGGAGCAAAGAAGCATGTGGGTTATAACATAGGCCTCAGACACTATACTCAGTCTTTCATTCCCAACAACAAGGCTCTATTACAAGCAGGTAAGTCTTAGATGCTGAGAACTCGCAGCCACAGGCTTGGAGTTGTGTCTGCAGTGGTAAACAGGCTCTAGAAATTTCTCTGGTCAAGGAGGGCAGAGCCAATAACCTTCAGGTTCACCATTGCCTCAGCTGTCATCACTGCATTTATTTCTGAGTGTCTCCTCATCATAGCATTTCTCTTCCCACCTTTACCTGACACAAAAGTCTCTATCACATATACTCTAGCACAGAGGCTCCTGAACAGTGGTTAGTCTGTTCTTAAAGACCCTAGAGTAGTTCAGAACACTGCAATCACTGAGTAGATCCTGACACCTGAGCACTCTGCCTGCAATGAATTCTGTGCTTTATTCATGCAGTGATCACTCAGTAGGGTGATGAGTGACTACTGAGCTTTTCAGTCCCTGAGATCCAATCCACTTCTTCCATAGCCCCATCGAACATCATCATGCCTTCATCAACATGCCAACTGTCCTCTTCCTCCCATACACTGTGGGCAGGATGTCTCAAAACAGTCTTATCTGCCATGTGACCTTTATTTTCGACACCATCTACTGGACCCATGTACATGACTTTCAATTCAGAGGGCCTCTCCCCAGATGGCACCACATCCAGGGCGTGTGGACTGCAAGGATGCTCTGGGCCATGCCCTAGTCGCTGTCTTTTTCAATCTGCATTCTTGAGTTCAAGATTCATTGTTGGAAGGTAAGGGGATTTGCCTCAGGAAGTTCTGATAGTTTGGTTTGGGGGCTCCTGGCTTGCCTTGTTGAGGTATGGCTTTCATTCCCCACAAAGAATCTGGGGCTAGAACACGAATCTCTTTGCTAATTTCCTCTATCCTATCTCTGGGCACTGCACTTTGTAGCTGCTCTGTTCTCTTTGGTGGATCGCTGGGTTCTTTCTTTAGTTCTTCTACTCACTCCTTTGTTACTCCCATGCTTCTTATTTGCACAGTCTGCCCCCTGCTCAGCTTGAGTCTTTTTCTCTTCATTTTAATCATTGTAAATAGATGCCCTTTTGTGGTAGGATATTGGGTGATTTTGTCAAGGATTTAGATTTGGGAATGAAAATAGTGAATCATTCTTCCTTAGATGATTGGACCAGTGATATTAAAACTCAGGACAGTGAACTGTATGAATTCCATTTCTCTCTAGACAGAGGAAGAAATGAAAGCTTTCATTTAGGAAGAGAATAAGATAGAGCAGATCGAAGAAGGCAGCTGAGAGGACACAAAATCCATTGGCTACCAATGGCTTCAATTGGCTTCCATTGGCTTCAATCCTTGTATGAGAACCAAAATGTCTTTTGAACAAGCTTTCTCTATTTTTTTTCTCCACACAAGATGCTGATGGAATTGAATAGTTCTCAGTAATACTCTCTACTAACAGAAATAAGGTCTTTCTAATCAAGTACCTTCAGGCAGAAAATATATGTTGAATAAAAAATATTATAATGGAGAATAGGATATAATGTCTAATTTTATGTTAGATACAGGGCGAGCAGGGTCAAAGGATGGACTTGTGTTATTCATACTTTTTGTTCCTTTGGTTCTCCTAAGTCATATACAAACTTATAGTCACTCAAGGTCTAATCCATTGAAAGTAGCTTTATGAATGGAATTTAACATTTGGATTTTATCTGAAAATAATTAATTAAGCCTTTCAAATTTTATAATGTTGTAAGCAAACTTCAAAAGAACTATGTCCTTGGAACTTAAAGCCCAGCCCTGATGGTCCTAATTCATGCTGCTCTATCCTCCCAGATTGGATTTTTACCACTTCTGTCCTTCCTATACTATGCCTTCTTTTAAAAAATCCCTCTCTTCCATGTGTTACAACTGAAGCTGCCTCACCCTAGCCTGCCTCTGGTCACTGTATTATACACCACTCTTCCTTTGGTTGGAAGCCAGTGTGGGCTGTCCGGAAAGAGCAAGGAAACTTGATAAGTGAGAACCATAGCACAGCATAGGCATAATGAACAGATATCTCCTTCAGAGTTTTTCTGACTCTCAATCCAAGTACAGGAGGGTGTTCTGGTACAGACTTTGGAAAAGGCATTAAAGCAGTGAGCCACAGATAAGGAGACATGGAAGCTCTGATTTGTTTTGCCTTTTAACTATTCCTAACTCTGGTGGTGGTACAAGGTTATTATTCGGATCCCAAATTCAGGCTTAAATTTCCTAGGCTCGTCTATTAATGTTATTGGTAGGGTTGCTTTGAGTCAATAAACATTTTAGCATTTTGAGGAAAAGAAAGCAAAAGTCATATGGGAATTAGGACAAAATATTAAAAAATGAAATCATAACTTTAATGACCACTGATAAACCTAAATAACTTTTTCAATGATGTGTTACAATACAGATTGGAGAACTTGCTTTCCTCATCTCATACCAGATGCCTCCAGTTTGCTGTTATGCTGCACTGACATTTGGTTAAACAAAATATTAGAAATGACATGGATTTTCAGAACTTGGGGAATATTTTATCACATAATAAAGAAGTGTTAAGAAATATGACATCTATATGTAGGCAATATATAAGAAACTATGCTGCATAGAAATTTCTTGATATGCAGTAATAATTGTTATTATTTATGTAATTTGGAGATGAAAATCAATTGCATGGTGTTTACTCTGCTTTAATAACATTCAGAATTGTCATCAAAGTTATCTGGCTTGGTATTCTGTAGTAAATATATGCATGGATATTTTCATAAAAAGTGTACATTATAGATGTCCAAAGAATTTACTTTTGATAACAATTTCAAGGCCTTGGTAACATACATACATAAAAATCACATTAAATGTCTTATTTTTTCAACTCCTATAACTGTCTCTAACCACATGCTAAGAAAGGTATTAACAAAACATCAAAATCCCTAAAGACAGCTGAAAAAGGAAAGAAATAATACAATTATAATATTAAGTTATTATAGACTCATGACTAGCATATTATGTACAATCAGTTGGTAACTATACAAAGAAATAAACATTTCATTGTTTGGTAAATGTAAAAACAAGGTTAATTTTAAATTAAGAATTTTACCACTCAGTGATTTTAAATAGAGTGAAAACATCCAAATGAGGCAATGTATAATGGGTTTTATTATGGGTTTTAGATATCCTGAAAAGTTTCCATCTGTTATTTTTAAAATAATCAAATTTTTACTATTATCCCAGCTATATTTCTTCTGTAAATTTGGAAAATAAGGAGCTGAAATTCTACTCTAGGCAGTCATGAGTGTAAGTGTAAAACAATGATAATAAGGTAATATAATAAAGTAATTCACTGTTGAAACCATTGAGCTCTTATTACTTTATAGAGGAGAAAACAAGAAGACAAAGAATAGTACTGATTTATGATTTTGCTAGAAATGATGAAGGCAGGTCAAGGTAAGGAAATTGACTGCTTTTTAAATTAGGGAGCAATTTCTACAGTAAAAAATTGTTCAAAATCTGAAAAGTAAATTCACAGTGGCATAGCTATAATGTACACTTTGCTCTATTAACTTGTATCTTCATTTTCTATAAGACATATGTTATAACCATCCAAAAGAGAAAAGAAACTTACACTCTTATGCAATGAGATCATGATAGAGCATTCACCTGTGGGCTAACCAAGTCTTGAAATCAATCCACTATCAAAGTAATACTTTAAATCATTTTGTGTTTTATAAGTATAATTATGCCATGATCAAAACATTTGAGTTATGAAAGTAATGAATCATCTCAGTGATTGTTTTGGATTTGAAACACAATAAGTTTTTGAAATACGGTTGATGTTATCTCTTTGAAGTCAATGCTGATTAATATTCAAAGGCTTTGTCTGAAATTGAAAGAGTAGGATGTTTAACAACATATAGTAGTGTTTGTTCATTACATTGCATTTTATTATGAGTTTGCACAATTTGGAATCATAAATACAAAAACCACTCAAATGGATTTCTGATTGTTCATTGTTTATAGCATCTGTGGAAAATGTGTTGGCATGACATTCACAACTAACATGCTTTATTTAAAATTAAGTGGAAAATAGTACTAATTATAAACATTGTCTATAATGGAGCTTTGTGGTTTACAGAATTACTTCTTATATAAAAAAAAAAAGGAGGCAAGCTTGGTCTGACTTCATCTTTGCATCATAAAGGATCTAACTGTCTTGTCTCAGGGCAGCAGCTGTGCAGTTCTGTGCATGAGTTCAGTGTGCTTCATTTCAATAGCCCATAGAGTTTACTTTCTAAGGGCTGCCTCTTGCAAATCTGGCAGGGGAAGTATAATTTTGCTCTCTATAGTAATATGCAGAGCACTAATCTTGTCCAGAAATTTTGCTTTACAAAGCTATGTTCACACCCAAACGGATACCAGAAATCCCAGTTCAGATAAAAAGACATTTTACAAAAAGGAAATCAGTCATTTCTCAAGTATAGTTTTCTCCAAGAAGTTTTGTCTAAAATAACCAAGTACATAAATGGATAAAGAAGTATACCCTTAAGGAAATAAGTTCACTTATAGTTTCTAATTTTTGACATGTGTCAAAACCTACATTAAATGAGAAAAATAAATACATACTAAGCTAAGAAATTAAAAGACCTAGGTTATTTAAAATTTAGTTTTACATAAACTCTAAACAATATTTTTTTTAAAAATGAAAAGATACATCTTTTCTCTAAATAGTATAAAATATTATGTTAGAGATAAAGTTTACTGAACAGAATGATTACATGGAGAAATGAAATTCACAATTTATGTAAGTAATACAAGATGTGTTTAAAAGCAACTCTCATAATATTTCTTTGGCTTAGACTGCATTGATTTTCATTCAAATTGACCTTTATGCATCAGGAGATATTTATCTACATTCAGCTCATACCAGAGTACAAGATAAAATGGACCATTGTATGATAGCTGGGGCTGTGTTCCTTTTAGGTGAACAATTCCAGACTCTGCCGTGATGGTGATTTTTACCTTGGGTAAGGCCTTGCTTAACTCATCCATTTGTCTCCATGTCTGTGAGAGAAGGGTTCTTAAACACTAACAGGTATGTTTATCAAAGTTTTATATAAAATATCACAAAACATTTTATATCAGTTCTTGATTTTCAATTTTTTTTAATAAATTATACACAACAAAGCCAAAAATAGAAAATAAAGACCAATACAAGAATAGAATCAAGATCATTAAAATAGATGACACAATTTAGACTTGCTTGTTCTTGGCATCTCTTGATAATGCTGGCAAGAATGAAAAAAAATACTTTTAAAGCTTTTAAAGCTTCAGATTGCAAAAGGGAATAATGATGTATGGACACAGTTGTTTAGGAGCATAATGCTAAATCCTTTCTTTAGGCATTAGAGAAAAATTAACAATGTAAAAATCTCGCTAGTCTTGGTGATTTTTTTTAATTACTTCTGACTCTAGTGAACACTTAATAATTCTTAAGTGCTAGCAACACATATGTGTTACTGAATTTTCCTCACAGCCAAAGATCATATTTTAATGAGTCTGAAGATGTATTATTAGGAAAATAATCCCTCATATAAAATAGTCTTCTCTGTAATGTCTGCTAATTGGCTTAAAGCAGGAGAATGAAAACTTGGATGGAAGATCAGCATTGGTACTGTGTACTATTGATTTTTTGAAGACATGTTTCATTTGGTCACCAAATAAAGACTGGACTCCCAGCAATTATGTTGAAATAGAAACTCGTCATTGACTCATAATATAACTAAGGAGCACTAGACTGATTTAAGATGATTTACAACACAAGAACAACTAAAATCAAAGATTCATATAATGTAGAGAGAAAAGTACATAGTATTGTGTAAGTATTGTTCCTAACAACAGATTTTAACTGATTGCTAAAGTAATAATTTATATAACCTTAAACAATTTATATACTTGATTTAATAGTGATATATTTATTTATTGAGTATAGTAGACTTTAATATATTAGGAATGAACAAACCACAAGCTTGTATCCAATTTACTAAACATGTACTTTCCTAAACATGTAATTTCAACATCATGAAAAAAAGTGTGGGTGTGCTACTTTTCCTCCTCCCATAGTTTCCTTTCTTTTAAGAAACAAGTTTACCAATATCTACTCCTGTGATCGGATTGAATTTTGTTGCACTTTATTCATAGTCACTCTGGATTCAGTGATTTGATTCTAACTGAGAATAGTTAAAATACATTAGCTCAGCCCACTGAATAATCAGACTAATTATTAATTCAGCAATAGTCCTATGAGCTTCACTAGGGCAAATTAGTCGCCCTAGGGAATCAGCCCTCCACTATCACCCCACTATCTGGTGGTATTCCTAAGTGAGTTAGTATACATGACTATTTTTCAAGCTGTGCTGAAAAATTAAGAAGGGAATGCATGGAATGCATCTTTGATACTTGTCTTAAAGCACAGTTTTGGCCCTACCTTTATCATAGATTTCAATATTTAAGCAAACAAAGGTTCATAAGTCAATGGGGCTTGCTGTTCTGGAAGATAGGTATCGAATTCAAGTTTTTGAATTTGCTTAGACCTTTCTACCACTGGAGCTAGACTAGTTCCTTCCCCCAGTCTAGTCTCCCTCTTTCCCATTACCACCTCCCACCCCCCAGTGTTTTTGGATTAATTATTTTTTTTTTTTATGAGCCTTCTCCTTTTCTGTTTTGCCTGGAGATGGCCTTGGACTGCAATCCTCCTAATTTATGCCTCCTATGTAGCTGAGTTGAGAAACCACCTCACATGGCTTATTTATTGTGATGGCAATGTTAGCTCAAAACATAGTCTTCATGTCTGATTTCTGAGTGGCTGGAATTACAACCCTGAGTCATTGTGTCTGGTCTCACTTACATTTAACAATAAAAAAAAGATATTCTAGAGGGGTTACATAGATAAGTTGATTCATTTATCTTAGAGGATGAAGAATGAGTCTCAGATAATAGAGATTTATTCCTAATACATATATAATTATTTGGGGAGCTGAGATTCTTTGTATTTCACTTAGAAGAATTAAATTAGAAAATAGAACTTCTTAGAGGACTTATTTGTCCATTCTCAGCGTTGTGCTCTACAATGTGAAATGATTTCCAAGATATTAATGAAGGAACTTTGCATAGAGAATTTTGTGTTTGAACATGTATTTCATAAGGCCGGGTAGCAATGACCCCAGGTGTCTGAGTGAATGAATGAAGAGTTGGACCTCAAACAAGCCACTATCAAGTAAAATAAAGCAAACAGTACAAACAGGGAGGTAACTTGTGGAAGTCTAGTTGCAGAATTCTGGATCTTGGAGCAAACTAAGAGGCCAAATAACTTTGTTCCATCAAAGGGACTCAGAAGTAATTCAAGATTTTGTCTGAATTAATAATTACTGAACAGCTTAACACAACTCACAAAATTTACCAAGTTTGACTCCTCCCAGCAAAACAAATAAATGAATGGTAAATTATATGTAATGAAAACAAAGGTTAAAGAAAATTCTTCTTTGGAATTTGATTCAATATGTTTTTGTTTTCTGGAATCAAATTTTGCTTCATAAACCTGTGTGAGGATTTCAAATTATTTGTAGTGAAAATTAATTGGGAAATGAAAATGAATATGACTACTAACATTCTGGAGATAATCACTTGAGCCTGTTCTTCTTGGTCCTTTTGAGTTCCAGGTATAACTCGGGGTAAAATTGATCTTTCTGTTTCATTTAAAGTATTGGCATGTTTTGTTGGGTTTATAATAGAATGGTGATGATATATTTCTATAATGTCCTTTACAAAACATATAAATATATACATGTATACTTACCAAGTAAAATATATCTTCTATAATCAAAACTGACTAACAGGGGAGTTGGTAAGTACATACTATCTGAAATGCAGTGCTTTGTAGTGTAAACAGAAGTTATCTTCATACTAAGGTAGTATGTAAATAAAATGTCACATGTTTAGCATGATGCCTGGGCCACATTCATTAGAAACTCTGACCATTTCCATTCTCCTTATTAGCATTTCAGTGTGTTATTTTAATCTAGGGCATTCGTTTGCTTCTCATTGTTTTCTACTTTTTGATTCATATTTTATTTTCTGTCAGAATATCTCGATTCCATACAATCATATCTAATTTTCAGAGTAAAAACAACATAAAATTAGGACAGGATTTTTTTTTTTAAATATTTGAGAACAATATGTTAGAAATTCCTTCATGCCAGTGTTAAAATTTTGACAAATATTCCATTAATATTGTAACTTATTTGTTAAACAAAAGATAAATAAAAATATTTGTTCATATGGACATCAAATGATTTGGAGGTAGAAATCATTTGCTTTCATTTAGTAAGGGGATAAATTTACACAACAATGGGTATGGTTTTAAGCAGTATTGATTAAAATTTTTTGTTGAGAATGGCATGATATTGTAAATCATTTTTAAACTAATAAACCTTAGTGAAAAATACTATTTCTATTTTTAACATAGATGAGGTTGATTTCCTTACTTTCAAGTAAGATTTAAATCTAATAGTGAATGAACTTTATTGTATCATGTAAAATGATATAATCAGTCATTTTTACCCTAGAGGTGATCTTCTTTAGATTGAAAGTGTAATTTTTCCTAAAAATCTTTCCTATCACTTTCTAAAAAAATATAACTCAATATATACCCAATGGGAAAAACAGAAATTCCTAAACGACCTCAGTCAATACCACAAAACTATTGCTAAGGTACTGAATAGAAATTGTTACATTACATGAAATTAATTATACTAACATTTGTATCATATACTTATGTCATAAAATAAATCTGGGATTTTGGGTCCTGCTTGAGTTTACAAAGTGTTCATATCAAAAGATTATCTAACACTATCAACCATTCGAGATAGAAAGCAGCTATGAGTAATTGCTCTGGCTGTCCCAGTGCATTCTACCTTATATCAGACTTGTAATAAGTTAACAATAGCATGTTTGTATTTCCTATGAAAAGGATGATGCAAATATCCCTCTTAAACTATAATTAGACATCACAGTTTGCTGATGCTTAAACTGTATTAGCATTTTCAAGGCTTTAACAAGTGCCATAGTTTGCTTAATGCTGTTCTGTAGTAGAACATGATATTATATCACTGTTTTAATTTACAAATAGTATCCAAGAGCCATCTATTTATATAAAATATAAATATATATATTCCAGTCAAATATTCTCTCCTTGGCTTTGTTAGCATTTATAAAGTTTCACAGCTAAAATATGAATGACACTTTATGAATTTCAGCATGTTTCTTGGCTATTATAATTAGATCAATCAATTTTTAACCATTGCTATATGAAAAATAGGAACAAATGTTCATTTGAAACTAAAACAGGTAAAAAGGAAAGGTAAAGAAGAAATGATTTCGTGGAGAATTGTAAGTCAAACAAAATAAAACATAGTGGCTCTTTATTTCAGCTCTGGCCCTTCACCTACCTTCGCTCGTTCACAACCAGCAGACATTGTTCCTAAAGATCTGACCCATGATTTGCAGAATAAAACTTGCATCTGGGACAGTGACATCATTTATCAAAGGAAGACCTAGTAAATAGATCTCAGGTCATCTTATTTCCTAAGACTGAAATTTCAACTTCGGTAT
Source organism: Perognathus longimembris pacificus (assembly GCF_023159225.1). NCBI lineage: Eukaryota > Metazoa > Chordata > Mammalia > Rodentia > Heteromyidae > Perognathus > Perognathus longimembris. The sequence continues at coordinate 40,479,714 of NC_063176.1, forward strand.
CTTGCTGCTTTTCAGGTTTCCACAATTCTGAAATTTTTAATCATCTTTCAGTGATCATTCTTTCATGTGTATGTAATTTTCCATACTGTGCTATTCTCATCTCTTAATAATTGCTGTATGTTTACCTACTAGCCTTAAATCATGTGGTAACTACTTAGAAAAAAATGTTCTTTTACACTTTTCTTCTTGATGGCATTCTACTTTATATCACAGTTACTCATATATTATTTTCATAGACTATGTTGAAGTCTACAATTACATATTCATTCATTCATTCACTTCTTTATCTAATAAATGCTCATTGAATTTCCACTCCATGCTGTGTACTACTTTTTTGCTGCTGTAGACACAGGAAGGAAGCAAACATAGGCTGTGATGCAACTGAATTCTAGTCAGGATAGAAAGACAATAAAAAATTAATCTAGAAGGTATAAGATGATAAAGGATACAGGGAGAAATGAGGCTGGATAAGGAGAATTGGATAGTTTGTTTGGGGGAATGTTGTTGTTTTATTTAGGGTAAGTCAGACCTAGAGAGTCTTTTCTGATAAGAAACATTTCAGCAGAGACTTAAATAAAAAGTTAGGAACAGAGCCACACAGTGAGAGTTCCAGCCAGAGGGAAGAACAAGCAAAATGACAAGAACCAATATAGCTTTTTCAGGGCTTACAGGACCTAATTGTGTATCTCACACAGAACACATTAAAACTAGAAATGAAAGGGATGACATGAAATAAATGTTCCTTATCTGGCTTCACCAGATCTCTTCCAGCCTTTATCTTACAGGTTTAAATGATCTGAACCATTGTGATAAAAATAGAAAATTCCGTGATTTAAGGTCTAGAAATTTTAGTTTTTGCTTCAGGCTCACGGTCACACTTGTCTTTGGCCTTGGGCATGTCAATTTATATTTTCTGAGCTTTCCTCTAAGGGAAGAGAGCTGGACATTTGCCCTTGTCTTCTGACTTTTATGCAGATGCACTCTAGGCAATTTGAAATTTGTTCACTTAAATCATTCAGGGAGTAGTTTTTTGTATAAGTATCCTGATTGCTCTGGATTCTAAAACAAGAACTAGGATATTGCTGAATTGAGCATTAAAGTGGAGAGTGAGCCATGGTTGTGTTTATCAGCAGGAAGCTATCTCTCTCAGATTATAAAAGAAGATTGAGAAAGGTCGCTATGGGAACAAGTAAAAAGCTTGAAATATATTGCCAAACTGGACTGTTCTCTCTGATCAATACTCATTTGTCACTAGGGGAAGAAGATAGCTTGGGATGTTTCTAGGGAGAGCCATCACACATTGAAATGAACTTGGAGCATGTAGTGATAGTTCAAGGTTTGTGTTTCCTGTGAAGCAAGGTAAACTTTGGAGAAAGATGCTATCCTGGGGAATTTTTCACTCTGCATAATAGAAAACTAAAACAATTCTTTATTCTTCCTCAGATTCCACTCTATGTGAAGATTCATGTGCTAATAACCATGTATCTTGTCTCTTTTCCTCATTTATCATTACAGCTTTGGGAAATTTGATTTAGAAGACTGTAATTTTTGATTATAAGAAGAATCGCCTTCTTGGAAGTGAGTTGCCTGTCAAAAGTATATTGTCTGTCTGATACATACTCCAAGTTTTATAAGAGCAGAATCTACTTTGTCAAGGCAATATATATATATATACATATATATATATATATATACACATACACACACACACACACACACATATATATATATATATATATATATATTTTTTTTTTTTTTGCCAGTCCTGGGGCTTGAACTCAGGGCCTGAGCACTGTCCCTAGCTTATTTTTGCTCAAGGCTAGCACTCTGCCAACTTGAGCCACAGTGCCACTTCTGGCCTTTTCTATATGTGTGGTGCTGAAGAAATCGAACCTAGGGCTTCATGTATATGAGGCAAGCACTCTAGCCACTAGGCCATATTCCCAGTCCCTTTGTCAAGGAAATATTAAGAAAGAAATGTTAAATATGCAGCTTTGTTTGTGATTGACATTTGAATCAATGAAAGAAAAGACATTTTTTTCACGTAAAATGATCAGAGGAGTCTCAGAATGGTCAGATGAGTTATTTTTTAAAAATGGCCTTTTTCCCCAAAAAAACTAAAAAAAAAAAGAAACCAGTTTCCCCTGCCTCAAAACACACATCAGTGCCCCAGGAAGACAGACAGTAAACTTACTTTCTATTGCATCCTGTGGATTTCTCTTTATAAATTCATCGATTGCAATGAGTTTTACTATCATGTTATGTATAAGTAACTGTAAAAAAATAGTGTCAAACTGTGCTAAAATAGATTAAAACACTGGAGAAAGGAAATTAGGTATCAGAAGCAGTAAAATGCAGACTTATATGCTGATTTTTTGTTTGTTTATTTCCCATACTGTGGGTGTGGTTTAAATTTGGGGCTTGGGCATTGTCCTTTAGTCTTTTCCTTAAAACAAACACTGGTGCTCTACTACTTGAGCCACAGCACCTCATCTGGCTTATTTCTGGTCAAAAGGAGATAAGAGTTGCATAATGTTGTCTGAATGAATTGCCTTCAAACTATAATTCTCAGATCTCTTCCTCCTGAGTAGCTAGGATTAAAAGTGTGAACTACTGGTTGGCTTATTTTTTTCTAGGGTTGCAATATTAAATATTCTACAGAAACTATTTTGAATTGAAATTGAGGGCCTAAATTTATATATACATACACACAGACATATAAATGTATATATGCATATATGCATATGTACATGTATATATGTATGTGTATATATATGTATGTGTGTGCATAAATATATATGTCTGATTTACCTGAGCTCCAGATCTACTCCCAACTTTTAGATGTCATATGTAAAAGAGTAGATCTCAAGCCATGCTATAAACAAGTTCCTACAGGCATCAAATGAGAATAAGAATGCCACCTACTACATAGGCTATGTAGATAAGTAGTGAGATACTGTGTATGAGAAATCATGTGACTGCTATTAATATAAAATATTGTTTATGTACTTAGTTTGAATGAAAGGCCCACACTAATATACTTCTTACCACTGACACTTGTTTTCTCTACCTATAATAAGAAATCATGAAATATTTAAACTTTGCAAAAAATATTTTATACTTATTGGAATTTATTTTAATATATAACAAATTTATATAAAATGTAATTTGTAACACTGTCTTGAGTAATCAAGCTAATCGGTTATGAGTTTTAAAGATGGCATTTCAACCTAAATAACAAAAGTAGTTTATTTATATGCAAGAGTAAAATACTTTATAATAAAATAAAAATGTAGATCTAGAATACTTTAAATGTTTAAAAATACCAAGGAAATGCTCATGATGAAGGATTTTTTTTTTAATATTAAGTGCTTTTCTTTAGAGCTTTATTGAACTATCTATATATTTTTCTGTTTTAATGATGCATTATCTAAGGAGAAAGATTTGCAAAACATATTTCCTAAGTTAAGATATAAAGTAGTATGTAATTAAAACATCTATAATTTATGAGCTGAGAATATTTCATATATTACAAAGCATTTATCAAAGACAATGTCGAAGGCAAGTAGAGCATTCCCATAAAAAGTTCAAGCTAATTTTGCCTACCATGCTAGGTTTATTAAAGTAGGTAGCCAAGAAGGGAGGACACCATACAGTATTCAGGCAGGAGAGAAAAGTTTATTCCCAAATTCCTGGCCTGTGGCCAAACTGATGCATGACCTGAGAGAAGGGCTGAACCCCTGCCGTCCCTGCCTTATCTAGGACAGGGGCAGGTGACATGGCCAGATGAATTGGATGTAACCTCAGAGGAGGGGGAACAAACTGTCTCCTGGTATGCCAGTTACCTAGGTACTACAAGTTACTGGACTCAGACTTACACAGGTGTGTGTGTGGGGGGGGGGGTGTGAGGTTAAATGGAGCCCTCCCATAGGTGGACCTTACATAAATAGTAGGAATTCATAAAGATAAGAAAAACAAAGCACATGTTTATCTTTCTACTAAATTAGTTATAGGTTGGCATTGAGATTACAATCTATTAAAATTGATTTGAAACCTGAAGAAAATGAATGGGTATGGATTCTGGTCAGAGATTTATTTATTATGTCCAAAATCGTACAGGGCACATGCTTGCTCTAATTTGGTTATGGTAAATCCATTGTTCCCTTAGCCCTTAGCATTTGGGGAAAGCATCACCACTTCTATACTCCTAAATGGAAGTTGTCTCTACCTTTTATAGAGGTAGAGTTCTTACTATCTCTTCCTACCTCTTCCCTTCCCTCTTCCTATATGATCACAACTGTTAAGCTACTGCTATGAGTTGGCCTTTCAGTCAGCTGTTAGTAAAAAAAGTTCAGGTATTCTCAATCTAGAAACTCTGTTCTCTCTCACTCTGCTGTGCATTTCCTCTGTTGTATCTATCTTAAGACAATGCTTTTTTTCAAAACACACCAGCAAAGAGGGAATTTGCCATTTGCTAACATGAAAGAAAGAAGGAAAGGAAGAGAGGGAGAGAGGGAAGGAGGAAGGAAAAGAAAGGAAAGAAAATGAGCTACATTTCCTTTCCTCAGGAATATCTCTTCTTCTGATCAATGCTGAAATCTAATTTAATGATCTACTTGAAGAAAAACTGTAAAATATTAGAAGTAGCTTCAGGGTTTTCCCACCCCCCAGGCAACTGAAGCCCTGATTCTGCCTGCCCAGGGCTCAAACCTCTGAAGCCAAAATACCCCCAGGCAGTTGTTTTCCAAACTTTCTCTCTACTATAACAACTTTTTTTTTTGAAAACTAGTTTCTTTTAAAATTAAGTGCATAGCACTCATCTAGTTCCATTGCTGTAGACTTTAGTACCATACTCGCTATTTGTAATTTATGTCATACACAGATACATTTCGGTTTACAGTCTGTACTTGAGTACGGTTCTTTTCCAGTAGACTTTGGTAAAGCCCTTTATACTGTAATCGCTGACCTGAGAACCTGAGTAACTAAATATAAGATTTAGTGTTAAAATTATAACAGCTTCTAAACCCTGGTGATGACTCCATGCTAGAGGGCTGCACCCCCACCCGTAAAACTAGTTTCTTATAGTTTGACACTTAAAAATATAGGGAGCCCTTGTTCCCCTCTGTACCTAGGTAGCAACCATGGTAACGAACAGTAAAAAAAATGATCATAGTCATAGACTATAGAAATAACCCTAATAGTAGTAGAAATGCCATGGTAACTGTTGGGTTGGTTTACTTATGATTGAGTACTGGATTGTTTTAGCCCACTCAAAATTGCTTAGTGGTAATGGGAAAGCATGGTCGCAATAGTTAAACTAAAGTTGGTACTAGGTCAGTCTGACCACAAAATTCTGCTTCTGTAAATGGCTTTCTTAACCCATTTGTGACTTTCTCTACCCCCTGCAGCACTGCTAGGTGACCACCTGTTGTCAGTTCATGATATCGAGGCCAGTTCCCGATATTAAAGCCAAAATAGATAGATGAAAGTGTAGAAAGCTAATAGAAATAGCACAAGACTTGCTTGTTAAATGCCATCCAATCAAGTATCTGCCAAGTTGGAAATACCCTGCCCCTGTTGTAATAACAATAAAAACCCTGCCTATCTGATGGTCGGGGCTCTCAATCCAGATCCACTGTGTTGCTGACATTTGGGAGTCCAGGCTCGAGCTTGCAATAAAGACTCTTGTGCATTTGCCCCGGAATCGGCTCTTTGGTGGTCTTTGCCGACCGGAAATCTTAATCTTTTCACAGTACACATCTGATGGTCCATTAATTAAAAAGAAACAAAAATCTTCAAAGACTAATCAATACATTAAACAAAACAACCCTAAATATCTCCCCCGCCCAAGCTAACAGTTGCTGAGTTGTATTTTTATTGAAACCTAATGTTTTAAAAACCCACCCTACCCAATAGTAATCAATTAACCAATTATCTTTTTCTAAACTCCCCCTTCAAAAAAAAAAAGATTAATCCAGTGTTGTTTAGCTTTTTTAAGTATAAATTTGAAAAGTGTTAATAAACTTTCCAAAAAGGTACATTTTTCTATAACAAGAGACACATAAACCAATCAATTAAACCATTTGATAAGACATTAAATTACCACAGGGACTGGTTGTTGTTTCAAATGAAGATCTTTATCCCAATTATCTTACATTCATAGCATTACTGAGGTAGTTACAATACTGAAAATTGGATTCAAGGTTGCTAGCTTCTATTTGTAAAAATGAACATTATTTTTTTTCTTTTTTGTGCTGGAACTGGGGCATGAAATGAGGGCCTTGATCTCTTGCTCAGCTTGCTTACTTAGGGCTGGGAATCTACTAACTTGAGCTGTACCTCTGGCCCAGCTCTTTGCTGAAGATAGGAGTCTCATGGACTTCTTATTCTGGGCTGACTTTGATCCTTGATCCTCCAAATATTAGCCTCTTGAGTAGCTAGGATTACTCTTTTCTGTGTTCTCTATATCAAGGTGCTTTTGGAAGCTCATGATAGCAATCTTGTAGTTCAGCTGCAAAACTTGGTTCATATTATCTTCCATGCTTATTCACTTAGTCAGAAATTTTTGTTTAGTAATTTTTGTGTTGAGGAGATATAGAACTGGTGCCATCCTTTAAGGAATTATCTGATTTAGTGTATACTGGAATGTCTGGGCCAATAAATATTTCATACCATCAAATCTCTCTCATAATGGTGTCAAGTAATTAAAATTTCAGCAAAAAAAATTCTATAGAATTTTAAGCAGAGGAAAAAAGAAAGGGAGGGGTAAAAGGAGGGAGAAAGAGGACAGACTAGAGGACAGACATGGAGAGCTACAGAAAGAGAGGGAATACTTAAAAACAACTTTGGTGGTAAGTCAGCATTTTAATAAAGGTCTTTAGATGGTTTTAAGGCCACAAATTTAAACATGAATCCATTATTGACTCTTTGAATTAATGTCTTTTTTTTCTCATATTAACAATATCAGTTATAGCGTTATGCCTAGATTTCCAGTCCCCAAAGACCACCAAGCAGCCGATGCAAATGCACAAGAGTTTTTCTTTCTTTCTTTTTTTTTTTTTTTTTTGTGCCTGTGTCTGGGCTTGGACTCAGGGCCTGAGCACTGTCCCTGGCTTCTTTTTTGCTCAAGGCTAGTGCTGTGACCCTTGAGCCACAGCGCCACTTCTGGCCATTTTCTATATATGTGGTGCTGGGGAATCGAACCCAGGGCTTCATGTATACGAGGCAAGTGCTCTTGCCACTAGGCCATATTCCCAGCCCGCACGAGAGTTTTTATTGCAGGCTCAAGCCTGGACTCCCAAATGTCACCAACACAGTGGATCTGGATTGAGAGCCCCGACCATCAGATAGGCAGGGTTTTTATTGTTATTACAACAGGGGCAGGGTATTTCCAACTTGGCAGATACTTGATTGGATGGCATTTAGCAAGCAAGTCTTGTGCTATTTCTATTGGCTATCTACCCTTTCAGTTATCAATTTTGGCTTTGATATCGGAAACTGGCCTCGATATCAGGAATTAACAACAGGTGGTCACATAGCACTGATGCAGGGGTTAGTGCAGGGTGTAGAGAAAGTCACAAATGGGTTAAGAAAGCCATTTACAGAAGCAGAATTTTGTGGTCAGACTGACCTAGTACCAACTTTAGTTTAACAATTGCGACCATGTTTTCCCATTACCACTAAGCAAGCTTGAGTGGGCTGAAACAATCCAGTACTCAATCATAAGTAAACAAACCCAACAGTTACCATGGCATTTCTACTACTATTAGGGTTATTTCTATAGTCTATGACTATGATCATTTTTTACTGTCCATTACCATGGTTGTTACCCAGGTATAGAAGTGAACAAGTGCTCCCCACATTTTTAAATGTCAAACTATAAGAAACTAGTTTTACGGGTGTGGGTGCAGCCCTCTATCATGGGGTCATCACCAGGGTTTAGAAGCTGTTATAATTTTAACACTAAAACTTATATTTAGTTACTCCAGTTTTCAGGTCAGCCCTAACAATAGGACCAACTAATTCATACTAGATTTCAGAAGGACAGAACACACTTAAATATCTTAGGAATGTATTGCAATTACTTCTCCGGTCTCGGAGTTGGACAGGCCAAAGGAAAGTCCATGGCATGGTAAGGATGCATGGTCAGGCTATATTCATAGGCTCTCTTGACTACTGCATGGATCAGCAGTTGCTGTCGTCTACCATACAGCAGCCTAGTCTCAGAGCACTCTGCAAAGTGACACCATCGTAGCATACACTCTGACTCTGCAGATTCACATTCTGCTCAGCAGCAGCAGCAGCAGCCACCCCCATTCAGTCTGTCTTCCCCACAACCCTCTGCTCAACTGTAGTACATTATTATGCCCTAATTCAACCAGTGGCCTTTGACCCACCATAGTTCCAAAAGGCCATGCCAGGGTGCCTTTTGTCAAGGTAACATACGTTACTGACGGAAGTGCTCGCATCTCTGTCAGAACTTGCAAGAATAGTCTGAACCTGCTAAATCCCAATTTTTAAGAAGGGCAGTACTGGGCTGGGGATATGGCCTAGTGGCAAGAGAGCTTGCCTCGTATACATGAGGCCCTGGGTTCGATTCTCCAGCACCACATATACAGAAAACAGCCAGAAGTGGCACTGTGGCTCAAGTGGCAGAGTGCTAGCCTTGAGCAAAAGGAAGCCAGGGACAGTGCTCAGTCCCTGAGTCCAAGGCCCTGGGCTGGCCAAAAAAAAAGAGTAGAGCTTGCCTCTTATACCTGATTAATGTAACTGTTATCCCTTTGTATATCACCTGTATCATAACAATAAATTTTTTTTTTAAAAAAAAAGAAGGGCAGTACTATTAGTCCTCTGGCTTCGTCATGGTGAAGTAGGGAGGCAGCGGCAGTAGTAGGGGCAAGGGCGGGGACATGGATAATAGGTTACTGGACCTGTCAGTCTTGAGTCATGAACTTTCAAGCTCCCAGTATCCCTGCCTCCCGACCTGACCCTATTTAGGCTTGCCCCAGCTTAGGTACTGTTACACTATGCCACATGTCTCTGTGTTCCTCTCCTCTCTCCTGAGTCTTCTCCAGTCACCACAGCATCCCACTTCAGCTCTCCTTTGGAGCTGATCTGGTTTATTGGTATTGTTTGTCTGCTTTTTCTTTCCTCTCCAGAGCTTATGTCTCAGTTTTCTGAGTCTTTAGTGTGTTGGCAAAGCTGTAGATTTTTGGGACAAGAGTCCATCTGCAGACCCTGGCCTCTGATAAATGGCTCCTGATTTGACCTCCCAAAATTTGGCTATTTCATTATTTTACCATACAACAATGGAGATAAATCTTTTTGGGAAAATTAAGATGCACACTATAGTAAACCTGTATATTAAACAATTTTATGTTTTATGCTAAAGTATATATTGTGTACTTAAGTATAAATTTTGTAAATATGCAGGACATGGATCACAACTATTCAAGATTTTGATATCTTTGAGATTTTGACTATTTCTTATCTTAATTAGTACACTTGATAAAAGAAAGAAAATTAATCAATTGCATATGTTGAAACAAAGACCTCAGCAACCATAGTTTTATATGAACAAAAATAATCTGGTATGTTTTGTACAGTTATAACTTTCCAAATGTTAATTGTTTTCACTACTTTTTTCATTAATTGTAAATTTTTTGGTGCTTATAATTTAGTCACATGTTTATATTTATATTATTCTAATTTAATTAAGAAAAAAATCTTGATGTGAAAACCCAGAAGGGTTCTTTTGATTTAGCTAAACATATTTTTTTTCAAAAATATTTATTCTTAAAACTATGTTGGTTTTGACAAGTAGCATTTATTTCTCATTTATTTTCAAAGTCCTTAGGAGTACTAAAAAAAAAGAAAGAAAACATCTCAGCTTTCTCCTAATGGTCTTAATCACCAGCTGGCTAAAACCTTTAAACTATATATTTCCAAGCAAAGATTACAGAGTAAAGAACCTTAATCCCCTCACCACATCCAGATTCTCATGAATTAATTCATTACTTCATAAATAAATTACATCCTCAAGTCTCTGTCTAAACTAATATGCTGTCACTCCTTTGTATACCATTGAGTATCTGAGTGCTGGTTCAGATTTCTTTAATTACTAATCACCAACAGTAACAACAAACATTATATTTACTATGAGGTAGGAATGAAAGGAAACTTCAAACCTAAATGTGATAAATAACTATCTCTCTTTCCTCTGTCTCTCTCTATCGCTGCCTCCTCCCACCCCCAATCTCCCAGAATGCTGTATATGGACAGCACAGTTCTGAATTCAAAGATCAATAAAATAAATACTGGGCTGGGATGTAGCTCAGTGGTAAAGCATATCCCTAGCAAGTACAACATTCTGGTTTTGATCCAAAGTACCAAAAAAGAAAAGAAAAGCAAAAAAAAAAGTATCAAATTCCAAAAATATTCAGAATGTGTGGTATAAAATTTCTAACTAAACTAACAAGAAAAAGAAGCCCAAAGGAAATGGCCACAATGACAGCTCAGAGTGAAATATGGATTCTGGATCAAAGTAATGCCATCTTGGCTACTTAATAGAAGATGGGAACTTTCTGGGAAGTCTAGAAGTGATAGAGGACAGACCCTCTTTGGATTTCAAATGTGTCCTGAGTTGTTAAACTCCAGGAAGGTCTTGCTTCCTATAGATATTTGGGTCTTGATTGCCTGTGATTGTTTCTCTGGATAATTTGCTTTACCAATGTATTACACTTTTGTTAGGTTTATTTTCTGACACTTGTGTGGTTTTGCCTTCAAAAGCTTTGTATAAATGTCCTCCTGGGCTGTAGGTCTTTCAGACAAGAGTAAACCAATAGCCTCCAGCTTTCTAAGAAAGACTCCCAACTTGGCCTCTCAAAAAGTGGCTTCTCTGTTTCTCACCAATCCAGTTCCTTTACAACAGGAGTTACAAAATCTGCAGTGAGTAACTGCATGCTAATTTTGTGTTTGGTTTTACAAACTTGGATTTCAATCAACCAATCAGTGGCCAAACTTTTTTGTTTACTTGACTCATCATGTTTCAAAGAAAAATATATATTTACCTAAGTACCTATATTTTAATAAAGCTGGTATAATTCTTTACTATGCAAATGGTACCACACCATGTTCTATTATTTTATAACAATGATATTTTTCTCAAATCTCTATTTATTGATGGTACTGAGTTTTGAAGGCAGGACCTTTTCTATGTCATATATATGTATATGTATATGTAAATATAACTATATAATGTATGTGTATGTGTATATGTATATATATAACTATATATGTATATATATAACTGAAATAAAAATCGGAATATGTATGTTTTTGAGGGTTTATTTTGAGGATAACGGGTTAATTTTTTAGCTCTAAGTATATTTTAGATATAAGGCCCTTGTTTGATGCACAGCCAATAAAGATCTTCTCCCATTCTGTAGGCTTTCTATTGATCTTATTAGCTATGTCCTCTGTCCTGTAGAAATTTCAGTTTGATGCAATCCCATTTATTCAGTCATTCTTTGATTTGTTGTAATTTTGGATCTTTACTTAGCATTATTTTCAAAAAAAAATAAGCAAAGAATTGCTTTGATTGGAACTTAACATACCCATTTTTAACACAATGATATTTACTAAATATTTTCAGAAATTTTCCACTGAAACTGAACATAAATACATTTCCAAAACTGAAAGCCTCAGTTTGCAGTAAATGAAAGTAAATCTGTCCAAGAATATGCAGTACATTGTATATTTCCCATGCATTACTGTCCTCCTAATTAGTGTTCTCAAAGACATTTATGTGTTAAAGTCTGTATCCTGCCCCAAGGAGATAGAACGTGTGTACCAGAATACAAATCATCTCTGGAAATAATCAAACCATAGTAGAGATCTTAAACTCTCTGAGGTAGGTACGGGAGAGATGGTAACCTCATTTTCTGAATGAAAAAAGAATTAGTTAATTCATAATTCTAGCAGAAACTTCTGGTAGAACAGTAATGTATGTTCCAATCTAGTTTCTCTTTATGGACCACACATTGAGCAGCACTGCTCTAATTACACACTGAAGAAAATTCCCGTAGGACGACATGGACTCAATGTCCTAATGTCAGAGTTGTGAAGATTGTCTCTTTCCACTGTTAAATGTAAGAAAATATGCTGTTATATTGAACAATGTTCTTGGAGTACAAGATTTTTATTGGAGTATTGATGTTACATTCAATATTATACACAGTATATACAACTGTATATATTGCTTCATGTTTTCATATTAAAGTCTCTGGGAGTAAATCCTTGTTTATATTATTTTAAGAAAATATTTAAATGAAAAATGTATTAAAACAAGATCATAATAAAACATGGAGAAAAGTATTTTGATTTTTCTCTAAGTTTATCATGTTGGGAGATTCAGGAGCTCTAATAACACATTATTATTATTACTCATGAGCACTTTGTTCTTGAGGTAGTGGATAGGAGCAGGCATGAAGAGCAAGAGGCAGAGGGTCTTAGACCTGCTGTGCACAAATACCACAAGGGGGCCTGTGAATACATGAGTGAGTCACATTCTACCTCAGCAACTGATGGATTTCTCCCGGAGCAGCAACGCATAACGCAAAGTTTTCAGAAAGCTTTCCAAGTTATTTTCCTGCAAGTAATAAATTCCACATTTCAGTATATGAATCACTGAACTAAAGGAACATGAATTACACGTATTCTTTTTTTTTTTTTTTTGGCCAGTCCTGGTGCTTGGACTCAGGGCCTGAGCTCTGTCCCTGGCTTCTTTTTGCTCAAAGCTAGCACTCTGCCACTTGAACCACAGCGTCTCTTCTGGCCGTTTTCTGTATATGTGGTGCTGGGGAATCGAACCCAGGGCCTCATGTATATGAGGCAAGCTCTCTTGCCACTAGGCCATATCCCCAGCACGTATTCTTTTTTTTAAAGGGGTAGATTCTACAAAGACATTTCAAGTTGTTTTTCAGTCTTAGGTGGACACAGGGCCTGACCACTGTCCCTGGTTTCTTTTTATCAAGGCTAGCATCTCACTACTTGAGACACCATGCCCTCATCTGGCTTTTTCTGTGTATGTGGTGCTGAGGAAAGGAACCCAGGGCTTCATGTATTCTTGGCAATCAATCTACTGCTAAGCCATACCCACAGCCCTTCGAATTGTTTTTAAAAGCTAATTTCATTGGAAACAATGATTACAGAAACATAACAATTTGTATCCCCAAGCTGAGACAAATTCATACATACACCTCCTACACACACACATATACCCCATACATGCGCTTGCACACGCACACACACACACACACACACACACACAGTTTCTTTTAATTAAATCAGTTGTTCTGAGTAATTCTTGGCATTTTTTTTCTTTTAAGTTCTAGGAAGGTACTATCGTCATACATACATCTGGGAATTGATAGCTCAATTCTTTTTCTTCTATAATGTATTTGATTTTATACATAATAAATAGATTTTTTTTTGCTTAGCATTCTGAGTCGTCTTTGTATTAGGAATTTAGGACAATCTACATGTAATAGTAAAGTTTAAACTGGAAAGGGACATTTGCATTCACTTAACAAGTTTGTTACCTGACCTCTGTTAAAAAAACAAAAGAATATAGGTATTTTGGAAGATTTACTTCCATAAAAATATACTATAGTAGTTCCCTTCCTGTGACTGTTAGTCACCATGTCTTATAATTGGAACTTTCAAAATACAACCTCTGACACAGATATTCTTATGCAAAAATTGCTCTTTTTGTGAATCACTTTCTTAAATTAATAAAAGGTAGCTCAGTATTACAGGAAGTTTTTTGTTATTGTTTTATGGAAAGAGCACAATGACTTATGTTAAACAATTTCTCTTTTCAATAGGACATGAGAGCAATTAACTAACTAAAATGCTGTGTTTTATATTATTGAAATTGAAAGAGAATTTGTGACACAACCTTCTTTTTCCTTTCAGAGTTGATACATAATTGGAGAGAAAAAAACAATTGTTCTTTAGTGTTTGTCTATATAATGTAATACATTTGTCATTTCTTATTAGTTCTTCGGATTTCTCTTATTTACAATCCCTTTGAGACATAATAAAAAAGTTTCCACACAAAGCTCATTATTCCTAATTAATCCCATAACAGGACTCCAAGATGGCCTTGCACTAAGGCTCTTTTTCAAAACAATACTTTCTTATTCTCTACTTCACTTGGTGAATTGTACTTTTGAGGTATTAAGTGCAATTTGTATAATACACATCCTCAATTGTTTTAATATGCAACTGGTCTACCAAGCACAATATTTGATAAATAATTCACATCTGTGTTATTAAAACTTTTTATTTGCTCTGCATGGGATAAAACTGATGATGTGTTGGCAGGGGTAGGGGGATGGAGGGGGTGGGGGTGGGGATCAGACTGCATTGTGTAGAAGTGAAGACTCAGGTAGATTACTGGGATTAGAAAAGGTCACCAGGGTGGAGACCATATAACTGAATCTTCATGACTACAAGATGAAGACTAGAGGACACATCCATACCCAGATGCTCTTCTTTGTTCACTGTGACACCTACTTCACTTGGAGAATCAATCAGAGAGAAGGACACTGGCAGATACTGCCTCTTCATCACCTACCAAACCCTGAAACAAATTAAGCCTCTTTTCTTTAAAATGTACCTGTGTGGCATTGTTTTATTGACAACACATTAGACTAATGAAACAGTTGCATTAACAGGCTGAAAATAAAGCCTCTCAGTTGCTAAAAATAACAAAAGGTCAAATATTAATTAATTTTATATTCTTAGGCTACAAATTCTACTGGTGGTAAAAAACAAATATCCATTTGTCACTAATTGAAATTAGTTCTAAAAGAAGCATAGATTTCTTGCAGCTATACTCCTGTCTTTCATAAAGCCACTAATAATATTTCATTGTTCTCTTTTACTTACATATTTAATACCTTTTAAAAGCACACAAAATTGAAATGACAAATTTAGTAAAGGAATATATTCAGACAAAAACATCTGTATATACAATAAAATAATTGTTGAAAATCAAAGATCCTGCTTGAGACAGAATTTAAAAGATAATAGTGAAATATTTTCAGACATTAGTCAAGATGGTGTATGTCATAGAGAACCAAACATATTAAATGAATTTCATTTTGGTCCTGTTTCAAATAAAACAAATTCATTCATTCAAAGGCAGGACATTCACAGAATCACAATACTTGTGAGAAAAAAAATTCAGAAAACTCTTATATTTCTGATTAATTCTATTTCCTTCCTTGTTTATAAAAAAATACTAAGTCACCCACTTGAAATTTATAGGATGGTTATAGTGTCTGAATGGCAGGAATCTTGTTTCTAACATTAAATTGTTTACCTAAAGGAAAGCAACTTGGATTCAAACAAAGCATTTGCAATCCTTTTACCTTTTCACATCAGATAGGGAATAAATAAATATTATCCCGAGTCAGTAAATGTATCTTCTATTTTTCTAGAGTCAATTTTTAAGTGTGTTCAAGTATTTCTCTGACACCATATGATCTAAAAATGAAGAGAATTCCTTGTTCCCCTCCTCAAATCTTTTTCTATTGATGATGAATCTCTTAAGGAATAATCAGGAGATATAGGGAGCCAAATAATGTGCACCTAACTACCTTGAAACAAATTATCATGGGTTTACATTTTTGATTGAAGTATTCACAAAATAAGAATGTGACATGTATAGCAGTGTACTAACCATTGCCATCAAAATCAAAGAAAGATGGACAGTGGCAAAGATGTTGTACTGGGTTGGCCATTTGAAAAGGCCATGTAAATTCCCTCTGTATCTCTTCAGGAACTTCAGTGATCATCTTTAATAGACTTACATAACTCAATTTTAGCAAAGTGAATTTAGGGAGAATTTCACCCTCTGCCCCTTGCCTTTCTTACTCCCCTGATCAAAACCCACAACAGGTTAAATATTCCATTCTCCAAGTAATATCTTAACATCATGGGCTAACATCTATGAAATTTGCGTTAGGTCAATGGCAAGAATTTCCTTCATTAATGAGGCCTCCTCTTGTTTATTTTCCTTCCACTCACAGCCTAAACTTCTGATTGTCTATAAATTGACCCTTCTTGTGTTTGAATTCAGCCAACTTCTGTGTTAAGGTTTCTTCATTTTTCTCCGAAAACTTAGTTGTTGTTGTTGTTGTTGTTTAATAACATTTGCTTTTGCTCCTTTTACTACTAGGTTTTGACCATCTTTAATTATCTGCAGAAGTATAAGCAAATACTAATTTGATATATTAAAGTAGAACAAAAGTACTTAGCTTCACTTATCTTTAGAAATTCAATGAAGAAAATCTCACCTCAGCTTAGAAGATAGATTGATTTTCATCTTTGAGTTATTGAACTTTGTTTTATGCCACACTCAAAAATGTGTATGTATGCATATGTTTGTGTGTGTGCATGTGCATGCTTGTGTGCATAACCTCAAGAAAATGATGATAAAATTAAAAAAAAACACATTATATCAGTCTTATGACAGTTCTGGTCTTGTAGGAAATTTACCATTACAGTTACAGAGCTGAAAGGCAGAGAAAGACGCTTGCTGATGAGTAAGCGATACCCTTACTATATGCAGAGAAAATGCAAAAATACAAAAGAAAAGTGACTGAACTATTCATTATATAGAATCAATTTTATTTATGGAGAAAGTTTCCTAAATATATTTCACAACACAAAGAATTAAAAGTCATGAACTAGAACCATGTACTAGTGGGAAATCATAAAAAAAAAAAAAGGCCCATAGGAATATGCCATAAAGCTTTGTCACACTCATGATTTTAACTTAGGAAATACAGTACTCAGAAAACTAAGAATAAAAAGCCAATAAGTGTGGGACAAAAGCAATTAATATGAAATTCTGAATTTCTAACATAATGTTCCATAAACTGATTTCCATTGGATTTCATCACATGAATCTAATTGCATTGTTGTGTAGAGAAAAGCTCTGGTGGAATACTGAGAAAACTGTAACTGAGTTGTGTTCATAAGGAGATGGATGGAGTTGGAGACGAGTGAAGAACAGAACTGCACATTTTAAAGGGTAGAACAGAAGAGGTAATTGGAATAAGAAGGGCTCACAAAGGGCTTTATTTGGTTTTGTTTTTAAGGTTGCTAAATGAAAGGGATCTTGGATGTTAATGTGAGTGATAGAGAAAAGTTAATAAGGCAGGATTGTAAAAGGGATAATGACTTTTGAAGCAAGTGTGGATGGGTTCTAAATGAACTACTAGAAATGAACTGGTAGAAATCCTGGCAGTCTATCCATAATCATCAGGAGAGATAATATGAGAAGAGTTAACCACGTAATGGTAATAAAACTTGAAGGAGCTGGGCGCACTCGCACATTCCTGTAATCCTAGCCACTGAAGATTTTGAAGCCAGGTTGTGCAGACAAACTTGAGAGACACTGATTTCAAATTAACCAATATCAAACTAGAAGAGGAGTGTGGCTCAAGTGGTGGAGCACCGGACTTGAGCAGAAAAAGCATGCAAGGCCCTGAGTTCAAGCCCTACAATTGGCACTAAAACAAAAGCACACAAAAATCTTTTGAGTTGCACTTAAATATATTTGCATACACACATATGTGTGTATATGAACATATGGTATACACACATTTTCTTAAAATATTGGAACATGATAAATTACAAAGCTCAATTAAATTTGTCCAATGAGTGAATGCATGAATAAATTCATATTTTATCACGAGCATCAATACTGGTGATGATAAAGTTAAATTTCTGGGCTTTCACTCAAAATGGAAAAGACTTCTAATAGAAAAATTTTAAACTCAGTAACATGTCAATATTTTATAGTAAATTACTAAAGGGTACACCAGCAGCAAAACCTATTACATATGAGCCCTAATAATAAGAATGAACACACAGCATGGAAGCAATAATGTGTCCCCAAATGTGAATGCTAGCAAGAACTAAGAATGGGATGTGTATTTCTGTTAAATATTTTGAGCCAAAGTTATACAGAGGCAGAAGTCTGCCCAGAAGGCATGCTAAGTATGTGGAAAATGCATATTTTCTAGAAGATTTCCATGGATTTCTCATATTTATAACTTCATATCTTGAGTCAGTCAACTTGATGTTAGGTTTCTAACACACAATTTTTCCCCCTTGGAAAGCATTATAAAAATTATAATTATATCATTATAAATTTATAAAATATCATTTATAAAATATCATTATAAAAATATCATTGTTTTTGCTACTTGAACATGGAAAATTAATTTACAAAAATATATTTAAAGTGTTAATAATTGGTGATTCCAAGTAATGTTAATATAGCTTTCTCTTATTTGCATACATTAATATTTGTATGAATGTAAGCATGTATGGTGGATATGTATGCACAGAAAGTTTAGTTCATGTATTTTAACACATTTCACTGCTTCAATTCATGCCTGAAGATGATGAATAATTGGAAACTCATCATTCAATCTTGACATCCAGTAAAAAACCACAAGGGACAATACATACCTAAATAATTAATAAAAAGAAACCTTCATCGGAATATTGTTTTATTTCCACAATTCAACTAGGCTTACAAATTATTTTTATTTTATTCAAATGATCAAAAATGTGTTGTCAAACTTTTTTTTCTTAATGGTTACTCCAATGTATGAATTTTCAGTGGTATACATATTGGGAGGAAAGAAGGAAGGATGGAAGGAAGGAAGGAAAGAATAAAGGAGAAAAGGAAATGGAAGGAAAGAGGGAGGGAGAGACAAGAGAGGGAGTAGAGAGAAGGTAGAATGAAAGGAGGAGGGAAGGAGGCAACATTTTTAATAACTTGAGAAAAATCTATGTGTCAATATTTACTCTAAAGTTATTTTTATTATCAACATTTTAATGACAGATGTTATCTGAAAAGTAGGAGAGAAATCAGAATTTGCTACCTCTCTCATTAACAAAATATTAAGAAATAAAAATCAAAACATGTCATTTTCCAAGGAAAATTACATTTGGTTCTCATATCTTTTAGCTGTTATACAGTTATCAACACTACAAAGTGTTGGTTGACATTTAATTTTTATTTGGACTCTGTGACTTTAATATGGCAAAATAATCTATGAATAATACATACATTTATGGAGGCATATACATAGGAATCATTAATTTAAAAACTTTTCATATGCACCAGTAGTTGAAGTGGCAACCACACTTAACCTCCCACAACTGAGAGGCAGAGATTGAAGGAGTGAAGT
This sequence comes from Perognathus longimembris pacificus, assembly GCF_023159225.1. Classification (NCBI taxonomy): domain Eukaryota; kingdom Metazoa; phylum Chordata; class Mammalia; order Rodentia; family Heteromyidae; genus Perognathus; species Perognathus longimembris. Next base: position 40,498,997 of record NC_063176.1, read on the forward strand.
TTGAAGTCAAGCCAGAAAAAAAAAAAATAGCAAATAGAAATATCACAGAGGGAAGTTTAAAGAATTGAATATTCTAATCAGGCACTTGTGGCTCATGCCTGTAATCTTAGCTATTCAGAAGGCTGAGATGTGAAGTTTGCAATTTGAAGCCAGCCTGGGCAGAAAGGACTCTGTGAGACTCATCTCTATTTAATTACTCAGAAACCAGAAGTGGAACTATGCCTGAAGTTGTAGAGTGCTAGCCTTACACTCAAAGATGCTCAGGGACAGGGACAGGCCCTGATTTTAAGGTACACAACCAACAAAAACAGAAATAAAAAATGAATATTCTATATGTAATACTCAAAAATATGTTATAAAGGCAAATACTTTTATTAGATTATATATAAGATAATTTTCTTCAGTATGTGCTCTATTAATACATGTACAACTTTCTGAAAAAGGAGTATGATTTTTTTCTTTTCTTGAGATTATTGTTTTGTTTTTTTTGTCAACATGATGTATGGAGGGGTTACAGCTTCATATGGAAGTCAGTGAGTACATTTCTTGTCTAACTTGTTACCTCCTCCCTCTTTTTTCTCCCACCATCTCTCCTCCTGAATCCCTCCCCCAGTTGTAGAGTTGGTTTACAGCATATCATCTTGTAAGTATCACTGTTGCATTGGTTCATCTTTACCATTTGTCTCACCATTTTGATATTCCCCTACCCTTCCCCTGGTTCAGACCAACATATGTACAATACCCAGGTTAACAAAATGAGGTACAGTGACAACAGAAGTATCCCCACAAGGAAGAAAAACAGAAAATTCCACCTCACCCCACAAAGACTGGCCATTATAAACAAAACTAATAAGAACAGATACTAGCAGGGATATGGCCAAAAGGAAACCCTAGTACCTTGTTGGTGGGAGTATAAACTTGTTCAACCACTCTGGAAAGCACTATACAGGTTTCTTAAAAGAGCTCCCCTATGACCCAGCAACCCCACTTTGGGGCATTTACCCAAAGGATCACAAGCAAAACCGCACTAAAGATACCAGCACAGTGATGTTCATTGCAGATGTTTACCACAGTTAAAACATGGAACCAACCCAGATGCCCCTGAGTAGATGAGGATCAAGAAACTGGGTGTGCCTGGGTGTGTGTGCGTGCGTGTGCATGCACACACACATATTCTAATATGCACATATTATATGTATTAGAATATATATAATTATATATAATAGATATAATATTTCTATCCTTCTATCAGAATGAATAACATTGCCCCATTCATAAGGAAAGACTTGGAAAAAAATCATACCAAGTGAAGTATACCAGACCCAGAGGAATATAGACTCTATGGTTTTCCCTGATTGGTAATAATTAGTATGTGTCTAGGATAGTCCTAGCAGATGATCACAATAGCATGATAGCTATATACACATGATCACATAAGATGATGCTAAGTGAAATTCTTTTTGAACATAGCAGAAAGCCCCCCAAACAAATTCAGTATCCAAATATGAGTCAAATAAATGTTCAAATTCAAAATGCTTTTTTTTCTTTTCATATCTTATCATGAGTAATTAAATCAACCTCTTACTAAGGGTGTTGGAGAAGGGGAGTCACAATTCATTAAAATACTTAAAATACTTTCCTTAACTGTTCTTTTCAGTATTTATCAAATGTATTTTGCCTTTACAAATTCAATTCTAAAATGAAGAGAAAAATTCATAGATCCTTGCTTTCCTTTGCCTGATAATATTGAGAGCTAAAATGCAAGGTAACATAAGCTGTGAGATAGCAGACTGTAACGTGTCATTTTCCTCCATTTATTTCTATTCCTCCTTCTCTATTTCACCCCTCAGACTAGTACCCCAATATCTGTTACCTCAAGTCAACTAGCAACTTCTCAATATGTCCTTGACAGCAACACTCTAACCGTGTGGGAAGATCTGAGAACAGCCACTTGATTGGCACTTCAAAATGTCCTCAGCAGCTTTATGATTTCAAATCTGCTGAAGAACTCAGGTGTTCTAGCATGATCTATATTAACTAGCTCTTGATTGATTTTTTTCAATAAAATTAGAAAATATGTTATTCTAAAGTATGTGTAACTTTTTAATAGAAGGAGTATTCGATTTCATTTCAATTCTAGTTCATAATTTATCATTCCCCTTCCTATAAATATGCTTTTAATTTATAATTTATCATTTTAGAGGTGACTTACAAGCTTTAAGAATTGCACGTATTTATTTGTAGAGTTGCATTTTACGTACTATTAAAAATTAAAATTAAGAGATACTTGGGAGCAAATTGATTACATTTCCTTGTTATCATTGCTTTGAATATTAGTAGTGTGATTCTGAGAAAGTTTCAATTACCTAGTTAATTGATGTTTGCCTTAAATATAAGTTATGTTGTATATTGTTCATTTCATTGGTTTATGCTGTCATTTTAATGCATTTGTTAATATATTCCTAACAAGGAATATAAGAAACTTGCAGTTTATACACTCAAGGAGTATAAAAGCTGTGAAGGATATATCACAATGAAGACTGTTGTTGTGATTTGAGTAGCACTATAATTTGACTCAAACTAACAAGGTATTATTTTATAATGTTCAAATGGAAGTTCTTTATAAATGTTAGATATTTTCTGTGGGGTTTAATGTGATAAGTCACTGAAATATCAATAGAAGCAATATGTGGACATAAATATAGAAATATGCATACACAAATTCAAACTGATAAGTGAAAATATATAAATGTTATAAACAAAGCCTTCCAATGTGTGTTATTAATATTCAGTCACATTAAGGAAACATATTAAACAGGAGATATCTGTGAGGCACTAAGCAATGTAAATATATTCAAAATAAATTGATTTTTTACCAAACAACTAATTGCAACAATGATGTGGATGAGAAAGTTAATGGGTTTCTTTAGTAACACAATAAACTCTTGGAGAACATCTGTTTTTATTTACCTACTTATCTATTTTCTATCTAAATATATATCCTGGAGAATATGCTATTACCAATTTAATAAGAACATTCATTCTTCTACTGTTGAATGAGTTTTTTGTTTCTACTAACTCTATTTCTTACTAATTTTCTTCCTAGATGGGATATCCTGGCTAATCATGTGATGGTTGAGTTATTTTGCTATTATCATTTTGTATTGTATCTCTTCATTCAAATCTACTATTTGCATTAAATAAGTATGAGTTCTACTACTGATATATTGTTTCTAAGAAATGTTACTTCAATAATTTTATGACTGCATATATTTTGTATATTATTTTAGATATAAATACAGATTATCATTCCATTTTTAAATTTAATTTTACTGTCAGGGTGATGAACAGAGGGATTATAGGTACATATGCAAGGTCCTAAGTACATTTTTAACATACTTGTTACTGCCTCCCTCTTTTTTTCTTCCACCATCCCCCTCCGTGGTCCTCCCTTTCCAGTTATACAGTTAATTTCCAACATATTATCTTGTGAGTATTAATATTACATTGGTTTGGCCTTTATCCTTTATCTTACCATTTTCATGTTCCTCTTCCTTTCCCTAACTCAGATAAATGCATATGCAATTACCAGGATATGAAAATCAAATACAGTGAAAATGTGCAATGAACTCCAAGATATGGAAACATGAGGTTATTCACTGTTATTTTTAATGTACTATGTGAAACCATTTCTTTCTTCTTTCACTTTAAATTGTCTCTTTTTTAAACTTTTATTTCCTTAGAAAATATCTTCCTAACCCTTATCTGAAATGAGTCTTTTGTAGGCAACCCATGATTTATGCTTTTATCCACTTATCTACTTTGTATATTTTTATTAATATTCTTACACATTCCCATTCAGGATAATTCATGATGTGATAGATAATGATTCGCTTCTATAGTTTTTAGGTTGTTTCCTTTCTGTTTTGTAGATCTTTTATGTTTCTTCTCTCTTGCTAACTTACTTTGTGATTTATCCTTTTATGTGGTGCTATGCATTAATTTCTTTTAATGATTTTGAATCTAATCTACTGCTCTGTAGTTAACAAAGTGCTTATATAAGCATCTTTTAGCTAAATAGTAGACCTCAAGCTGATGATAATCTCAAGTTAATGTAATATAAAAAGCATCTCATTTTACCCCCTCCCTTTTATAACTTTTACTGGTAATATAACCCGTTAAAACTATGCATCAATAAACAATAAATATACATATTTAAAGTGTTTCATCATTTAATATTTATACAAGTAAAGTAAGTGATTTTTGCACTATGCTAACCATATGCCCTAACTTTTACTAATTGCAACAGTATTTTATCATTGGTAAGTATCAGTGATAGATATCAATTTCTATAATTTCATATTTTATAATTTTTTCACATTACTATTTAATTACCTTTTCTCAAATCCAGATTGCCTGCCATGGCTATCTTAAATACTTCCTCAATCACGCTGAGTCAATGCTATGCCAAAGGAAAGGATCATTGCAACCATAATGCTGGAGGAATCACAACTTCTGCTTTAGGGAATCTTGCTCCTGTCACAACTACTTCAGACATGCCATGGTGAACTCAAGATGATTCTGCTCACCCTACAGCTCTTTCCATTGAAGAGATGAGGTGGAAAGTTTCTAGACTGTCTCACCAAAATCACTGTGACAGAATGTAATGCTTGCCATTGTTTCTTAAAGCTTGTGATTGGCGATTGGTAGAACTGGAGACTGAGCAGGAGAACTCACACCTGTAGCCCCAGAAGGTACCTGGAGAGTTCCACAGAATAACCATGGGAACAATTTGCAAAAAGGTAAAATATTGAAGGAAGGAAAAAGTATTCAGAAGATGATGGAATTGGAGCTGTGGCTCACGTGGTACAGCGCCAGTGTTAACTAAAAAGCTCAGAGACATTGCCCAGCTCCTGAATTCAAGCCTCAGGACTAACACACACACACACACACACACACACACACACACACACACACACACACACACACACGGGAGCACACAAGCCACATGAGAAAAAGTAAAGTGAGATTCTGTGAAGAAAAATCTCAAATTACAAAGTGCAAGCCCTATTCACTAGAAAAATTATAAACACCAAAGATTATGGACCCATGTGTCCCAACACACTAACCTCGGGAGATTTTAACTAGCCCTTGAACATTGGCTTTCTAAGTCAGAGCCATAAAGCTCTGCCCTGAGCAACCACAGCAATAAGCCTCTGGCTCTGAAAACTTGGCTACATAAGCCTCTATTTTCAGAGATTAGCACTGTAATTCTGTCTGGAAGCTCAGCTTGTGAGGCTTTGGAACACATTGCCATCAACAATAACGGAGTTGCTCCATGGCCATCCAAAGTTTCTGTCCAAATAATGCAAAAGAGACCCAAGCCAGCCCTTTAGGACTTTGGGGGAAGCTTTCAGTTAGCATTTTGAAAATAAACCCCAGATCCTGCAATGAGAGATTAGAGTGACTAGCACTGGGCCTAGGACCTCGATGCATGTGTTTGTTTGTGAGGACTCCAAACGCATAAATTGCTGTGGTTCATGGTCATGGCTGAGGAGCAGATTGCAGGCATGCGCACATTGCTGCACCTCAGTGACCCCATGAAAGCTTGGCTGTAGGTGCATGTACAAATGCAGAGGTCTGGGATAGTGATATAAAAGGCCATATTGCCTCTAACAATATTCTCAGATACTGACCTGGTGAGGGCTGACATTAGGATCATGGTTGGCTGCATCCAAGCAAAGCTGTGAGATCCACTGTGAATGTTATTTTGGCACTGAAACTAGAGGCAGCCTCTAGACCCAACTAGCTATGATGAGGACATGTAGTAGGTACAGTATTTGCCAGTACAACTTACAGCGATGGGAAAAAAAAAAAAAAAGGGGAGGGGGGTGGGGAGAACCAGTAGCTCCGAAAGTGCAGAGGCTGAAAAGCTGTCTGTGGCGCACAGCAGCCAAAGCTGTAGGTTTTCTGCAGACCCGGCAACTGGGTACGGTGAATGGTCATGTTTTGTAGCTCACACGGATACTCAGCATCTTTTTTTCATGTTCTTTGCTGCTCCCAGAGTTGTAAGCTTTGAGTTTCTCCAGTGGTTCAGGTAGGCTAGGCCTGCATCTCATCCTGCAGGCTGTGACAAGCTGGTTGTTCACCTTTGTCCTCTATTAACTCCTGAATGAAAATTCAAAACTAGAGTTCTTTCCACAGGTTGAGCATGCTCCATGGGATAATGTAGCCAAAGTCAAACTATTTTTACTCTTGATTTTGTGCAGCAATTCTTTTTTTTTTCAATTTTTTTTTTCAAATTTTTATTATCAAACTGATGTACAGAGAGGTTACAGTTTCATATGTTAGGCATTGGATACATTTCTTGTACTGTTTGTTACCTTGTCCCTCATAACCCTCTTCCCCCTCCCCCTTTCCCTCCCCCCCCCCCCAGGTGTTCAGTTCACTTACACCAAACAGTTTTGCAAGTATTGCTTTTGTAGTTGTCTTTTTTTACCCTGTGTCTGTCAAATTTGGTATTCCCTTTCAATTTCCTACTTCCAATACCAGTATACATGATTTCCAATATACTCAGATAAGATTACAGAGATAGTGTAGTACAACCACAGGAAGGTGATACAAGAACATCATCAATAGTAGAAGCTACAGATACACATGGGACGTTGAAAGTAGTTACAACTGTAATATAACAATTGTCTCCATAACATGGAGTTCATTTCACTTAGCATCAGCTTATGTGTTCATAAGGGTATAGCTATTGGGCCTTGTGATGCTCTGTTATGACTTGCCTAAACCTGTACTAATTATTCCCAATAAGGGAGACCATGTTTCTTTGGGACTGGCTCACTTCACTTAGTATAATTTTTTCCAAGTCCTTCCATTTCCTTACAAATGGGACAATGTCATTCTTTCTGATAGAGGCATAAAATTCCATTGTGTATATATACCACATTTTCCTGATCCATTCGTCTACTGACGGGCATCTGGGTTGGTTCCAGATTCTTGCTATGACAAATTGTGCTGTGATGAACATTGTTGTGCTGGTGGCATTACTGTGATTTTGTTTGTGGTCTTTTGGATAGATACCCAAAAGTGGGGCTGTGAGAACTTTAAAAGCTTGAAAAACGAAATTAAGTCAGAACTAAGGAAATGGAAAAACCTCCCATGCTCCTGGATTGGGAGCATTAATATAATCAAAATGGCAATATTGCCAAAGGCTATCTACAAGTTCAATGCAATACCCATTAATATCCCAACATCGTTTTTTAATGAAATAGAGGAAGCAATCCAGAAATTCATATGGAACAATAAAAGACCTAGAATAGCAAAAACACTCCTAAGCAGAAAGAACAGTGCTGGAGGAATTACAATACCCAACTTCAAGCTGTATTATAAAGCTATAGCAATAAAAACAGCTTGGTATTGGCACTGGAACAGGCCTGAAGACGAATGGAACAGAATTGAAGACCCAGAAATGAACCCACAGAACTATGCCTACTTAATCTTTGATAAAGGAGCTAAAACAATAGTATGGAAGAAAGATAGCCTCTTTAACACGTGGTGCTGGCAAAACTGGTTCAACACATGCAACAAACTAAAACTAGATCCTTATATATCACCCTGCACCAAAATCAATTCAAATGGATTAAAGACCTCGAAATCAAAACAGAAACCCTGAAAACACTAAAGGAAGGAGTAGGAGAAACACTTGGGCTCCTTGGCGCAGGACGGAACTTCCTTAACAAAGACCCAGAAAGGCTACAAATCAAAGAAAGGTTGGACAAATGGGACTGTATCAAACTGCAGAGCTTCTGCACGGCCAAGGACATAGCTCGCAAGATAAACAGAAAGCCCACAGACTGGGAGAAGATCTTTACCCGACATTCAACAGACAAAGGCCTCATCTCTAAAATATATGCAGAACTAAAAAAATTACCATTCCAAAACAAAACTGCAAAGAACCAGTAGCCCCCTCATCAAGTGGGCTAAAGACTTACAAAGAGACTTCTCTGATGAGGAAATGAGAATGGCCAAGAGACATAGGAAAAAATGCTCTACATCACTGGCCATAAAAGAAATGCAAATCAAAACAACATTGAGATTCCATCTCACCCCAGTAAGAATGTCATATATCAAGAAAACTAACAATAACAATTGTTGGAGGGGATGTGGCCAAAAGGGAACCCTACTTCATTGTTGGTGGGAATGTAAACTGGTTCAGCCACTCTGGAAAGCGATATGGAGATTCCTCAGAAGGCTAAATATAGAACTCCCCTATGACCCAGCAATTCTGAATTTTTGTTTTTCTTCTCTCGCTCACTCTGTCTATATAACATGAATTATAAATACAATATATTTTTCTTAAATTATCTACTGAGCTCCCAAGCTGTTTGTACATACAGATGACTTTCTTACAAACTTTGATGAGGAGATGAAGGCCATAATCTCCTACTCCATACTGTCTTGAAGATGTCATTCCATCCTGTTATTGTTATAATGATTATTCTTAAACTGTTATTAAAATCTTTATAAATTATATACACCTAAAATTATCAGTGCTTTGTACACAGTAGGAAAAGACACAAAGTACGTCGGAGTGAATTGACAAATCCATGAAAGAAATAACAGAGTATAGTTACTCCTTCATTATGCTTCCATCTACAATGTAGCCTTTCAACTTCTCTAAACATTTTCAGAACAGATAGAATTAAAGGAAAATCTAACACTGTTATGAGGAAACTGTGTCATAGAAGTGATTTCTATTCTTTTCAAAGATGCCAACAGTGTGTCGTGACTGAGAACATTTTTAGCCATACCAGAATTTGAACTCAGGGCTTAATGCTTATGAGGCAAGTAATCTAAAACTTGAGCCATGATTCATGTCCTTCTCCTGTTATTTTTCATGTAGTATCTTGAAATTATTTCCTAGTCAGTTTAGTCTTTGACTTTAACATTCCTATCTTTGGTTCCAGGATATCCTGGAGCACAAGCATTTTCCCAGTTGGTTAGTTGAGATTGTGTCCTGCTAATTCCAGTCCCAGATACTTTGATCTGTGTATGCCCTGATTTTTATGTCCCAAGTATCTGGCATTACAGATGTGAAACATCAGGCCCCACGGCAATGAGTAGAATTCAAGTCAGGATATCTAAGGGAAGAAACTGGTAACTGAAACATAAGTATGTCTCTAAATATTTTGATCAAATTCTAATTTTCAGCACAAAGGAATAAGAAAAAAAATTTTTGTTACACAATTTAGTAACATTATTAATTACTAGGCTTTGAGTAGATTTTAAACACAAAATACATGTAAATTCTTCTATAAATACTATATGCTTAACAGTAAACTACTCTATCATCTCTACTGTGTCAGGTAACCTGGGAACTCACAAGATAAAGTAAAAAAACTAGGTCCTTACAATTGCTAATAAAGTATCATGAAAACCTGAATTCTCATTTGAAGTGGAAATGTTGTAGTTTCCAGACAGGAAGTAATACTTCTCAGCAGAAAGTAGCATAGAATCTTGTTTTTAATAAATGTAAGGATTGTGGTTTAAATATGGGGAAAAATACACCTCAGGATAGACCATGTAGAAAGAACAGAGCAACTGGGGGTGAACAGTGCATTTCAAAAACATACAATTTTTTTCTTTTTCTTCTTCTTTTCTTTCTTTCTTTCTCTCTTTGTTTCTTTCTTTCTTTCTTTCTTTATTCTTTCTCTCTCTCTCTCTTTCTTTCTTTCTTTTTTTTTTTTTTTTGCCAGTGCTGTGGCTTGAACTCAGGGCCTGAGCACTGTCCCTGGCTTCTTTTTCCTCAAGGGTATCACTCTGTCAACTTGAGCCACAGCACCACATCTGGCCTTTTCTATATATACATGTGGTACTGAGGAATCGAATCTAGGGCTTCATGTATATAAGGCAAGCACTCTTGCCACTAGGCCATATTCTCAGCCCCCAACATACAATTTCTTGAGAGAAAATGAGAGGAAATACTGAAGATGTAAAGGTAAGTAAAATAGCTTTTTAAATAGGACCCAGTAAGAATGTCATGTTCAGCCAAGCACTAATCTGAGGATCTAGTTCAAAGCCAACCCAAGCAGGCAAATCCATGAAATTCTTACTTCCAATTGACTGACAGAAATTCCAGAAGTGGAGTGAGCTGTGCCTCAAATTGTGGAGTACTAGCTTTGAGAGAGAAAATAAAATAAACAAAAACAAAACAAACAACCACCACCACAACAAAAACTTCAGGGAAAATGTGGAGGGCCTGAGTTCAAGTCCCGGAACTGGCATAAAATTAATGAGGAGGAGGAGGAAGAGAAGAATCAGGAGCAGGAGCAAGACAGGAGAAGGAGGAGGGATGAAGGGAGGGAGAATATTGTAGAAAATTAGGAAGGGGATGACACATCTCACTAAATATGCTCATTACCTGACTTGTATAACTATAATCCCTCTGTACATCACTTTTACAAGAAAAAAAAAATTTAAAAGACAGAAAAGAGCCACATTCTCTATGATTGTATTATTAAAAAAAGAACTTTCAGATATTGTAAAAGAAAACAGATATGTTAGATGATGGATAACTAGATGCTAGAAGGGTTGCACGTACACATATATGTGTGGAATGTATATGGATACACACATGTAAACCCTGGTTATTTTCCAGAATGTTGGCACTTTACACATTGGAAAGTCATTTTGATTTTCATTATAATTGATTTTTTTAAAAAATAGAAAGCCTCAATTGTTTTTAAGAATAAGCATTTTGATTATTGTATAATTGTTGTATACGTACTTAAAAGGCAAGTTCTCTAATATATTGAGTGAATATATGACAGAAATATGCCAATTTAATTATTTTCTAACTCATATAAATGATTGCTTATTTGTCAGCATGATTTGAGTAATTTCTTTTTAAGCAGATTATATCCTTGAGCCTTTGAATTTTTAGTTTTGGATTCATGATACAATAAAATGATCATAATCTTCTAAACTATAATAAAAATTAAAATTAGAAGGTGCCTAATATTAACATTTTTCTGACACCATTATGTGTCTAGAATAGAATTTAAAATTTTTAGAAATCACTTAAAATCAAGTTTTAAACACAAATTGTGAGCATGGAAGAAAAGAAGCACCTTTTCATGAAAATGCTTATGAATTTGGAAACTAATATTCCAGGAGCCACCTTAGATAGCTTCAAGTTCCTTTACACATGGGATCACTAGTCATGTTTAATTTAATTCTACAATTTAGAAAAATTAAATTAATGTCTTTTAGCTACACTTGAGAATATATTCTCCAGTTTAACAGCATGGGAGTATCATCATCCCTTAGGCTAGGAAGATTCCAAAAGGTTTATTATCAATCACAGTACCCCAATACTCTTCCAAATTCTCTAAATATATGCAAGTTATAATTCAAGAATGAACCAATACGGGGCTGGGGATATAGCCTAGTGGCAAGAGTGCCTGCCTCGGATACACGAGGCCCTAGGTTCGATTCCCCAGCACCACATATACAGAAAACGGCCAGAAGCGGCGCTGTGGCTCAAGTGGCAGAGTGCTAGCCTTGAGCGGGAAGAAGCCAGGGACAGTGCTCAGGCCCTGAGTCCAAGGCCCAGGACTGGCCAAAAAAAAAAAAAAAAGGAATGAACCAATACAACAGTGGTACTCAATAGGCACTATGTGGAAAATGAACTGTGTATCTCCTGGATGGGGAGAGGAAGGAAAGTTTGAAAAAGTGATGGAAGGAGAGACAGGGTTCAAAAATAATTTTACTCATTACTGATTACTTGACTCATGTGCCTGTAAATCCTCTGCATAATAACTCTACAATACAATTATAAAGTAAAAAAATATGTTGTAGAATATCTTCTGATAAGACATGTAGTTGAAGGAAGAAAAGAAGCAGAGGGTCTATGTGATTCTATCTCCAAAATAACCAGACAAAAACCAGGCTAGATGCATATTTAAAATGGTAACATAGAAAACTAAGCAAGCTCAAGGTCCAGAAATCAAATTGCAGTATAAAAAACAGTCAGTCAATCAATCAATCAATTCCCACAAAGAGGAGGGAGGACACAGGATTAATTGTGGTTGACTTTAATTTGACATTCATTTCTCTCAATTAGTATTTACAATTTCTTCTTAAATGTTTTGTCACAGGGACAATAAAAATGAGGACCATGACAGTAACAGACAGTGCTTTGTTTAGAAAATAAAAGGCTTACATTGTAATCTGTATTTTTATCATTTAATATCAATGTGTCTCTTTAAGAAAAAAATATCAAAAATCTGAATTCATGACTTACAATACTTTATAATAAGATGCAAAGGTCAGTAATTGACATGAAGTTCCATATTCATGTGATGAATATTTGGTAGTAAAACAACACTGGAACAGCATTTATTTGTTAAAATAGAAAAATAACTGAAAATAAATACTTTGTATCCCTTTAATGAATTCAGCATCACACACTCAAATGCATAAACCACCATATTGTAATTCTGTATTGCTAACTGCTGCTTATCGGCTTGGCCACAATTCAGAATGGAAGCTGTGTGTTTGTGTGTGTATGTGTGTGTGTTCACACTTACATAAATCAGATGTTTTAATAGAAAGTAGTAGAGTAAAACATTTTAATCCTTAATATTATTTAATTATGCTTTGATCAAATGAACTCTTACATGCCAAAATAAAGATAAATATGCATGCCGTCTATATACACTCACATATATTTGCCTTTCTAGTTTTGAGTTTGGAACATATTTTCCTGGGATACAGAATTCACCTCATCCCAAAGGTTTAAAATAAAAAGAAGAATATAATGGAAATTATGCAATTCGTATTTATTTGTTCAGTTTTCATTTATAAGTCATGTGATTCTATGTAATTACATTTTAGAAATGTATTTATTCATTCAGTGAGATACACTTTGTTCATTTAGAAAATAACACATCATGCAATCAAAGTTTTTCTACAACACCAATGGGTCTTACCACATACAAAGGACAAAGGGTTTGTTTTCATCAAGTGTAGATATTAGAGAAATCAAATATGCAAACAATATAATAAATGTATCCAATGCCTCACATATGAAACTGTAACCTCCCTGTACATCACTATGACAATAAATAAGGAAAAAAAAACAAATATGCCTCACCTAACATCACTCACTCCACAGGACTTAAATCTCCCAATCTTCTAAAGAACCCATTACCCTCAAAAAACATTTATGTCATATTCAAGTCCCAAATGATAGTACAATTTTATGCTAGGCATTGGTGCCTCATGCTTGTAATCTTCTTTACTTAGGAGACACATTTCTGAAAATCATGGTTCAAAGACATCTCAGAAATGTCTGTGAGGCTCTTATCACCAATTAACCAGCAGAAGTGACAGAAATGAAGCTGTGGATCAAAGATGCATATTGCAGCACCTCTTTCTTGAATTTAAGCCCCAGAACAAGTGCTTACTCAAAGACAAAAAGGGGGGGCAGGTATAATTTTAGTAAATTTAATTTCTTACAATCTGAAAATGTATTGTTTATTGTTTTTTAATGCTATTTCTTAATTAATAGATTTTTTAGCAGTTCTATCTAGGTTTATAAAAGTAGTGAATCAGAATATAAAGTTCTAATGGCAATGTTTTGTCATGCAGAAATTTATAACCCTAATTAGTTCACCATAAATAATAATTAATAACAATAATTTGATAAATAATAAATACATAATCAGATACTAATTTTACCTTTTCTAGCCTTGTAACTACAACACAGGGCTAGAGTTGCTGAACCTGAGTTTCTATCTATCTTTCTATTGGTCTGTTTATCTATTTGTTGTTATTGTAAAGGTGGTGCACATAAGTCAGGTAATGCGTAAATTTCTTTGTGAGCACTATTATTCTTTCTCTTGTTTCTCCCAGTTTTTCCCCTCCCACATACAATTTAAGTGGTATACTTCATTTTCAACAGAGTGTCTAGTAAGTATCACTGATACATTTGTTCAACCTTTGTCCCACCATTTCTGTGCACCCTCCACAAAACCAACAAATTTACTAACAACATAAAGGGTAAGGAAAACAAAAACAGAAATGAAGGGAAAAAACCCTCTTGTTTCCAATGTTTGGAGTTCATATTGATATCATTTTATATGATCATATGGCCATAGCTATTGATCCTTGTGAGTCTTTCCTAGGAATATCCTTCTTTAGTCTCACTGTGTGAAAGTCTAGATATCTGTATAATTAATTATGTCCCAGTGTATTGTTTTGTCTTTTACCATCCAGTGTGTTTACTTGAAGATTCATAGGTACATTCTATTTACAACAAATGAGGAAAGCTACACAACTCTGTTTCTTTTGGTCTGGGTTACTTTACTTTATATTTTCTTTTTCCAAATCTTTCCATTTCTTTTTGAATGGTATGATATCATTCTTTTGGATGGAAGATAGAATTCCATTGTGTGTGTATGTGTGTGGGGAGGGTGACATTTTCTTGATCCATTCTTTTACACAAGGCTAATGCCCTACCATTTCTGCCACTGCTCCATTTTCAGTAGTTCTTCCTTCCCTCCCTCCTTCCTTTCCCCTTCCCCTCCCTCCCTCCCTCCTATCTTTCTTTCTTTTTTTTCTTTCTTCTTTCTTTCTTTCTTTCTTTCTTTCTTTCTTTCTTTCTTTCTTTCTTTCTTTCTTTCTTTCTTTCTTTCTTTCTTTCTTTCCTTATTGTTTCACATACTGATTTATTCAATTGAGAGACCATTATCCAGAAATCAAAGCACTGGTTTCATAACAGTTTTGTTCTAATGTGGAAGAATAAAAAAAATTTAAATATAATAGTGATGAGTACTATGAAGAATAAAAAATAGATTAGTTTTGCAACAGCCCCTGGATTCTGTATTTGCTGAGAATTAACTTAGTTTATATATAATAGTTCACCTAATAGTTAACACAGATGGTTACTGGAAAGTGCCACAGAGCAAAATCCAAGAGAAATATATTATGTAAGATGAGGAATTTGATGAGACCATAGTATGATTAAAGGCTATGAATTAGTTGGGAGGTCTTATAAAATGAATGGACATTTATTTTTGTCAGTACTGTGGTTTAGATTTTCTTTAACACATTTAAAACAATATATTTCCATCTTTGCTTTTGGGGTATTAACTACACAAAAGAAAACTGTTACAAAAATTTCATTTGTTTCTGACTCTAAAATATTTCATCTCCAAAGGGTATACACAACAAATGAGCTTTTCAGAGAGATAGGATTATCATGGATTAATATGGGGAACAAATGCTAAAGACCTGAAAGAGAAGTGGAGCTACTCCTGGTAAAAACTGGAACAAGTAAATAGCAAATTTGACTGTTGTATAGTTTTGAAACTTAGTTTGAATATAACAGTATATTGTTATGTATGGTTTTATAATATAGGTATTTGTATGGAGTTATAAGTTAATGTATGTACAAATTAATTTATATGTGTTAAAAATTAATATATAAAACTGTCATTGTTCAAAAACATTTCAGGACATTTTTCTCATAGGCATGATGCACTCTTATTTAATTTTATATGTTTCCTATGTAAGTTGGAAGTTATGTCTTTATTTGTTCAGTATCTATATTAATATGCTTTTGAAATAAACATGCTGCCCTTTTGTCTTCTCTACAAGTTAGTGTTATTATTGTAGGCTATTATAGAATCAATTCAAATTCCATGTTGAAATCCTAATTCTTAATATGTTAGCCTATAACTAGGTTTAGAGTTAGACTCTTTAAAGGAATAAGAAAAAGTGAGATGGTAATAGTGTTGACCCAATTTGACTAGTGTTGAGAGGAGGGTAAGAAGGTGGGAGGAGCAGCCATGTGAAGAAACAGTGAACCAACTCAAGGAGAGCAGTAAAGCCATGATGAGGTATCATGGGGAAAAAAAATCTCCTAGCATCTTTATCTTCACATCTTATGCTTCCACGGTTGTGATAAAATTGAGTATTGTTTTCTATTTATTAATTCATTCATTCATTTAAATTATTATTGTCTTTAGGTAGTTGTAAAAAGGACTTGCCATTTAACCAGGAAGTTTATGAGCACAATCTATCTTGATAAATGTCAAGCCTTTCTCCCCTTGATCAATCATCAACACTTTTGAGTATCTACATCTTTTAATTTTTAGCTTCTAACAATTTACACAATTTAAAATTTTCCTTGAATCTACCTTATCTGAGTACTTTTGTTTACACTACCCATTGTGTGGTATTTTGTATGGTTATCTAACACACTTATTTGAGGGCATTAGAAATGCTACTTCTAGTGAAAAAATATTCAAACAAACACACACCTTATCCAATTTATAAAATTAATCTTAGCATTAGCATTAGTTTATTTCCTCTATGATTAAAATGGAATGTTTTCCAATCAAAAATATTGACTAAAATGAAATATTTACAAATTAAGCTTATTGCAACTATTGGGTTATGGGTGTTTTCATTCAAAAAATTGAAAATTGTTATTTTTCAAGTGAAATTGTAACATTTGTTGAAGAAAGTTGACCTTTTAAATCTAAACAAGTTTTTTTCTTTTTTCAGTAACAAAATAATTTTTTTACTAGAAAAAGAAACATACTTCCTTTGATCTCATGAAATATTCGAAGTGATAATGAAGCATGTGTGCTTTCTTGTAAACTTGCTAAGATATCATTTTTTTTCTGAACTTGACAGTGGTGAAATCTTCATCACACAGCATGGAATGTGTTATTTTGATACATTGACACTTTATCAAAACTTATCTTTGCACATTCAACTTTGTTACAAAAATTACTTCCCAATGATTTTCACAAATAGGGTCCACGTGATTTTTTGAAGTATTCTTTTCAGATACTGATTTCTTCGCTGAATGCTTTGATGAGGATTAATATCACATTATAATTTTTAAATAATCTGCAAAATATTTCTGATATAAATATTCACATAAATTGAAAAGTGTCCTTTGGGATTCTTGTACTTTACATTTTTCTCTTTCTCATTTCCAGTATTCTCACTAATCTATGTGGCCATATGATTTGAACTGTGTGGGATAAAGGTGAATGCATTAGATATCCAATCGTGGTGTCTTTTCTTTGTCTTACATTCTACAACTTTAGAAATATAAGAGTTGGCATACAGTGCTAGGAGGGAAAAGGAAGAGCTCCCTCTTTACAAGAAATAAAATGGCAGTAAAAAGGAGGAAATGATCATTTTCTTGAACTTATGACCAAACATCTAATGATTTCCAAGGTTCACTTGTTTTCTCTCCTTCTTTCCACTAGTCTGTACTTATTCATGCCCCTTGTTTCTATGGGAGATCAACATGTTGCTCATCAGAGGATGTTAGGAGCATCCAAACTCATTGCTTTCATCTGCTCTGCACAGTCAGTCACTGGAGGATTAATAATAATTGGCAAACAAAAGGAAGCATGCTAGTCTCCCTGAGTAAAGCTTTTCAAGGTCTCCTAATAACACTTGGAATGAAAAATCTCATCCTTGTGTTATGGAATAACTGTTGTCTCCTCACTAAAATGCCAGGTCCTCTCCACTTACTCTTGGTTTATATTTTTCCTTATATTTATTACACAACGAGAATTCCTTAAGGCCAAAGGAGTTAGCTCAGGTCTTTCTCAAACAACTATTTACATATGCTCACTTGTGGGTAGAGCTGGTCAGGTCCGGCTGGCTCAGGCAGACCTGACCAGCTGGAGAAGCAGTAGAAGCACAATTCCGGCTGTTGGAGACGTAGCCTACAGGCACGTCTGCCTGGTGAGCTGGACATGATTTGTCCATGCTCCCTACACTCCCCCGGGGGAACAATAGGTGCCTGCCACTAGTGCCTTACATCAACTCCCCACTAAGTGATTGGCTGGGGAGGACTCAGGAGGTGGGGGTTGCTAGGGGCTATATGATCCCTGATCTGTGCAACAATAAACGAGACCTGCTTCAAGCTTGTCCTCCAGGCGTGTGTTCCTGTGCGAGTCGTTCACGCTTACCTCCTGCCGGAGATCTAGCCCCGCATTCACTAACAAATAGTTTCCTAAATAGTGTCCTTTAAGTAAGAAAAAAGAATACTTTGTATTCTCCTTGGTAGGATTTTGAAATCAATTCTAAAGATTTGACCCTAGTCATAAAACCTTTATAAATAATTATGTAAAATATAGTGGTTTGGACTGGGAATGTGAGTTAGTGATAAAGTGTTTGCCTAGCATGCATGAAGCTGTGGGTTTTATTCCTCAGTACCACATACACAGAAAAAGCCAGAAGTGGTGCTTTGACTCAAGTGGTAGAGTACTAGCTTTGAGCAAAAAGGAAGATCAGGGACAATGCCCTGGTCCTGAGTTTAAACCACATGACTGGTAGTCTATCTATCTATATCTATCTATCTATCTATCTATCTATCTATCTATCTATCTATCTATCTATCTATCTATCTATCTCTCTATCTATAATGATTTCTAGTTGATATTACCTGCTAACATCTCTATAGTTCTATAAAATGCTGCATCCTCTTTCTAACTGCTTTTATACTACATGCCTATGTGAGCTAAAAAAGTAACCAATTTAAGAAAATTGTGTTTTATGTAGCTTTTTGTTATTTAACTTATTTGGTAGTTAGTAATGAAGGTGGTTTACGTTGAATTATGTAAATACTAATTGGAACACTGATTTTATCATTATTTTTTACAAAATCAATCTCAGATATATTTTCCTTGATCAAATTCTCATAAGTATAGCATATGCATATGTAAGGAGTTATAATTAGGGTATCTGGATTGCTGGCATGTTCTTCTTTTTGTTTCATAACACCCAGAATATCTATATCATGATGTACTAACTAAATATGAATTAAGGTTTTGATATATGTGGCTATCTATCAATAATGTGCAACTTGTCCTATAAGATAGATACTCTCCTATGTTTCATATGTTTCCTTTCATAGCAATTGATGTTACTAAAATGAGGTCAACATCAATCCAAGTGACATAAACCATTTCAAATATTGGGCAGTAAGTTTAAAATTCTGGGACAATCTCATTGAAATTGATTTGCAACAGATTATATGTTCATTTATTTATAATAATTGAAAACATGAGACTTTGATGTTCAAAAATAAAATCCAATAGCAATTCTGAACTTTTGCCCCTCAAGCATCTGTCAAGGCTACCTAGGTTTCATTTTCAGAAAGATGGATACCATCCGAGCACCTTATCCCACAGGCATATTCTACTTTCTCTGTTCTTTCATGTTGACAACCTACCTGGTAATTTCGCAAGGCCTGATTAAGCAATGCTTTCCATCAGTTTAATATGGTATCTCTTAATGAAGGTGGAAAACAATTACAGAGCTGTGATTAACACACTTTGACCTTTAGCTGAGGAATATAGGTGCTTAAAACCATGCAGGATGTCGGCCTTTAGTAAATGATAACTGCCCCCAGGGAATGCGCTTTGGTGACAAGGCATTAAAAATTGGAACAGAATGAAATACCCTTGCTTTTATTTCTTGTGGAACAGATGGACTACAAAATGTAAAACTGTCCTTGAGACAGAATCAGGAGAAATTCTTGAGTATTCTTAAGGACCAAAATGATTAACTTGAGTCCTATTCAAGTCTAACCCCCAAACCCAAGCAAAATCTTTGTGCTAATGTATCCAAATAAGGAGAGATTAAATAAACTCAAGTGGAGGCCTACTAGATTGAACTTATTTAGATAGTGTGGAAATGTAAATACTGGAGAAATGATTTTACAAAAAGTGGGCATTTCATACATATATTGGAAATTGCATTTGGAAGTCAAAGTGAAAATTTCTGAAAATCATTGATCCATCATTTCCAATGGTTACTAGTATTTATCAATAATTTCTAGACTCCATTTTTGTTTACATGGAGAGTTTCTCACATTGCCGTTTCGGATTCTAGATAATAACTTGAATATTCAAGGAGAGATGTCGGGGCTGGGGATATAGCCTAGTGGCAAGAGTGCCGGCCTCGGATACACGAGGCCCTAGGTTCGATTCCCCAGCACCACATATACAGAAAACGGCCAGAAGCGGCGCTGTGGCTCAAGCGGCAGAGTGCTAGCCTTGAGCGGGAAGAAGCCAGGGACCGTGCTCAGGCCCTGAGTCCAAGGCCCAGGACTGGCCCAAAAAAAAAAAAAAAAAAAAAAAGGAGAGATGTCTCACAAATCTACTCAGCTAAAATTTTGCAAGCTGAGGCAGAGGATTCTGACATTTCAGGCTAATCTGGGATACATAAGGAGACTGTCAGAAAACAAACCTCAAACCTAAATAATTCACTTGATGATTATATAGTATCCAATAATATATTATCCAATTATATTATACAATAATATGTGATTTAAGATACCAGGTATATTTTAGCTTACATAATTCTATTATCTTACAGAATTACTGCTATTAGCTGGACACTCTGGCTCAATCCTATAATGCTAGCTACCCAGGAGACTTAAATTGGGAGGAACAGAGTTTAAGAACATCTAGGGCAAAAATGTAGTAAATACATATTTCAAAAGAAAAAGGTGGAAGATGGTATCCAGAACAGCCTGGAAAAAAATTGAGATGTTTCTCAAAAATAAGCAAAGGAAAAATAACTGGAAGTGTCGTTCAAGTGATATAGGACTTACTGAAAAAAGCATGAGGTAAACTCCCATACTGCCACAGACACACAGACACTCACAGACACACACACAGACACACACACACACACACACACACACACACACGGGCTTGATTTTATGTATAAATTGCTATGGTGAAACTAATGCATTATTGTTGAAATATATTTTCATGTGTATGGATAGATTTCTGAAACATGTATATGCAGGTTAACTCATGTTATTTACAAGGTACAAATACTATAATTAATAAAATTTTTAAACTTCTGTATCTGTCTCAGAAAACACTTGAGTAAAGTTGCTATGCCTGTTTCAGTCTCATAATTGTGGGTATCTTTTGAGTTAGTTTCTGGAGTTAAATTACTTGCCTAATGATGTTATAGTTACTTAAAATGGGCTAAAATAATGTCTTGTTATGTAAAATGTATATATTATACATTCTGGTGAGCTATAACAGAGGTTCCCAAGGAAACATATTAATATATTTAGTCTTTTTATGTCAACAATTGCAAAGAGGAGAGTTGTGAACTAAGATTTGAAATAACTGGTCATCTTTTAGTGCATTTACTAGTTAAATATGAAGACTTCCTAGAAAACATTTTGCATGATTTTATTCTTTTATCCATATTCATCTCTGCTTTTTTAGTTTTGGTGATTAAACTCATGGTCTTATTCAGACTAGTCTAGTTTTCTACCACTGATCTACTCTCCTTCCAGCTTGCTTCCATATTTATTCCTAGGAGTCCTTCAGAGATCTATCTGGATAGATAGATGAAATGAGAGAGAGAGAGAGAGAGAGAGAGAGAGAGAGAGAGAGAGAGAGAGAGAGAGAGAATATATTATTACATATCCCTCACATATAATGGCCAATAAGGGGCTGGGAATATGGCCTAGTGGCAAGACTGCTTGCCTCATATACAAAAGCCCTAGGTTCCATTCCTCAGCACCACATATATAGAAAATGGCCAGAAGTGGCGCTGTGGCTCAAGTGGTAGAGTGCTCGCTTTGAGCCAAAAGAAGCCAAGGACAGTACTCAGGCCCTGAGTCCAAGGACCAGGACTGGCAAAAAATAAATAAAATGGCCAATAAGCACAAAGAAGTGATAAATTATTTGAAGATTTATTTAATATTTTCATGGTTTACAAGCTCGTGTGTAAATGTTTATATTTTTGTCTAATTTATTTTGATACTTGATATAAATTTTTCTATATTCATATTGAACAGGCAAGCATTTCCATTACGAATGAACAATACAGGGGTACTATGACTTCATTTATCATGATGTCTTTTACTTTGGTTCAGATATATTACAGAATAAATATATCCTTCCAGGATGCTAATTTGTAAGCAATATCATATGTGTGTCATGTACACTTAAAACTATGTGCTGATTTCAGCTATTTTCAATATATCAAATGGATATCAATTTGGAAGAAAAAACTACTTTGTAATATGCAAAAGGAAACAATCACAATATATCAGATAGCAATAACTGAGAACCAGCTATCTTAAAATCTTGTGAATTCAACCAACCAGTGACCAGGCACCTGTGTCTCATGCCTATAAATCCTAACTTCTCAAAAGACTAAGATCTGAGGACTGTGGTTCAATGCCAGACTAGACAAGAAAGTCTGTAAGACACTTCTCTCCAATTAACCACCAGAGAACCAGAATTGGTATTGTGATACAAAGTAGCAGCCTGCTAGTCTTGAGTGAAAGAATCCAAGGACAGATCTGAGTGCCTGAGTTCCAGCCTCTTGACCAACCAACCAACCACCCAAACAAACAAACAAACAAACAACAAATAAACAAACAAACACCAGTCTTTCCTCATTTACATTGTGAGATAATTCAGGTTAGTCTTTGCTGCTTCCTGTAACATCACCTGTCACCCTACACTCTTTCCCATATTCCAGTAATCACATATCATATGGAAACACTGGGATGCATACCTCTCCATGCTTATTCACATTGTATTTATGATTATCAAAATAGCAAGCCCAGTAACACAGCTGTTTTTCAAATTTCTGCTTACTTTTGTTTTTTTATATTAAAACATCTTTTTTATTGTTAATGTCACATAACGAATTTAAGCATGTTATGCTATCTTAAAAAACACAACTAATGCATTTTAAGAGAAACCCTCTCCCCTCCCCCCACTCCCATTCCTTTCATGAATTAAGAATGTAAGAGAAGTGACCTGAAAACAAAAGGTTTGCGGAATCCTTCATCCAGAGTGCTCACATGATGATTAATTTTGCCCTCTTACAAAACTTTTCTTCTCTTTTCTATTAAAGAAATTGTAATCTTGATTGTGTATTACAAAAAAAAATTCAGTATAAAAGTTCAATATAGTGAAAAATGCCTCCTTCTCCCTCCCAACACCATTTCTAATAGAGCAGAGAATAATCAGAGTAGACTGCTATTCTAGATGAGCAATCTCCAAGTATACCCAGACACACAGTGGTTATTTTTGTTTAGGTAATATTATACAAAATCAGAAACCTAATGAAACCCAGATTGTAAAGTGGACTAAGAAATTCTTTCTCGAAGCATTTAGAATTTTACACTTTAAATGTACAGGATAAATTAGAGACATTTGTGTATCTGTCCCAAACAAATGGGAGAAATTAAGATGGCACAATAAAATACAAGGTAGAATATATTTTTTGAGGGAAAGGCATTTGATATGCAGAAGTCCAGATAAAATGTTGTTCTTCTTATGACATTTGACACTTCAGCATTTTGTAATCCTGAAAAATAGCTGCATTATCTGCAAATATATCACACCTTGTACATTGTTTTCTAAGTATCGGCTCATTTCCTGAGTGTCCTGTCTAGGTAGTATACATACATAACCCCAGCTCCACCAATCAGGGGCAGCTCTTTCCCCAATTTAAATATGCAATTTAATTATGCAAGCCAAAACAACAGTGGGTAATAAAAAAAAAAAAAGACTAAACATCCACACAGTGAGGGCTAAGGAGAGTATTCTTAGGGGAGGATCACAAAGGCTCAATTGCTATGAGCATATAAAATTATGTTTGTTGAGATGAACTGCAAGAAATGGCAGCAAGGTGTTAAGTTATTTTACTTCCTGTTTTTTTCTTAATGTTCACACACACACACACACACACACATATTTTTTCTTTACCTTTGCGGCTATTTTTTCTTCCTGCACTTACTGCCTTATATATGTTTATCTGTTTTCAGGAGGATGAGCAGCAGCACAGAAATGGTGGGACAAAAGCTGGAATAAATGCAGCAGTGGTACTCACTAGACATTATTTTGAAAATGAACTATGTAGCTTGTAAGGGAGCACGAGAGGAAAGGGTCAAATGATAGAAGAGGTGAAACTGTTCACAAATAAATGTACTTATTACCTGATTTAAGAAACTGTAACTCCTCTGTACTTCACCTTTACAATAAATAAAAAAGAAAATCAACAGCAGTACTAATATTACCTTTAAGGTAACAGTGAAGTTGAATGTGGAAATACCTACAATCCTTCCATTGTGCATGCCTTAAGTCCAATCTTTTCTTAGTAACAAAGTTCATTTTGGTGACTTGTGGCTAAAATGCTAACAATCCCACATAAAAATCTTGCAAAAAATTAAGCATCAGTTGCACAAGATTTTCATCAGCATTTGGTTTTCTATTGGAGATACTTCCCACAAGCACATACTTGGTTTTTTTGTTTGTTTGTTTGTTTTTCCAAATTTTTATTATCAAACTGATGTACAGAGAGGTTACAGTTTCATACATTAGGCATTGGATACATTTCTTGTACTGTTTGTTACCTTGTCCCTCATACCCCCCTCCCTTCCCCCCTTTCCCTTCCCCCCCCCTCCCCGGAGGTGTTCAGTTCACTTACACTAAACAGTTTACAAGCACATATTTGTAAATGAGAAGATTCTAACATTAAAAAGAATTTCTTCATATTCCGTTACCTAAATATCTAACCTGATATTTGGCATCTGGTCCATGTACTAGCAGAGACAGAAAATAATTATGAAGTGTTTGAATTTTAGATTTTTATTTAAGGAAATTACTTATCGTATCTGGCTTTTTAATTAATATAACTAAATAAAGACATATTTATTTTGTGATTAAAGTGACTATAATCCAGAAAGTAGTTAATGAAATATCCTCTCAAACCCAGCATGTTCATATCTGGGTTTTATATGTACAAAAAAAAAATGAACTCAAGTGCTTCCTCCCCTAAAAGGGCAACTCTGACATTCACTAGTAAAATATACAGCGTAATGTGGTTGTTCAAATTACATTTATTCCCTTGTCCTGTTCTATCACCTATTTATCACACTCAAGGCAATATAACATAGCAGTTAAATTTTGGAACTAATGAAAGAAATTAGAAAACAAATAACAAATAACACAATTAAACATGGGCAAAGGAGCTGCACAGATCTTCCTAAAAGGCTATGCCAGTAATGTTAAGCAAATGAAAAGATTCTCATGACATATTATTTTGGAATTCCAAATTAAACTGATAGCAAACAACTACCTGTCTATAGAGTAGTAATAGCATTTTTGCTCAAATGACAACAAACGCTTCAAGAATGTGGAAACGGGTGATTCAAAATGGCACAGTCATTTTGGAAAACACTTTGGATTTTTCTTACATAACTCAACATCACCATATTATATAACTCATTGTCTTCCTTGTTGTTTATCTTAAGTTAGAAAGCATGCCTGAAAATATGCATTGAATATACAGAAATGAGAAAGACTACAAGAAGCTGAGATGCCAGTCTAAAGGTGACCAGATTAACACCTTGTACTATGTATACAGATAAAATATTCTTATTTCATGCTAAAATGAATGAGCCATCAAAGTCATGAGAATATAAGGAAAAGCGTTAGTCTATATTTTTATGTGAAGAAAGTGGCACATCAGTGATATCTACTATATGTTTCCACTACAATTGCTTTCAAATAAAGGAAACACTACAGTGACAGAGGAAAAAATAACTTTTTCTAGAGGGGTTGAACATATGAATAAATCTAGATGAATAGATATAGCACATGGGATGGTTAGGGAAATTAAATTATTTCATAACAATATAATGCCTTTGTTAGTTTGTCACACCAGTTGAATTCTTCAATACGAAGAGTGAACACTAATGGAGATAACTGACTTTACTTAATTGTAATGAATCACTATTGTTTTAATTTTGACACAGGTAGTAAAGAAAGATGTCAACAATAAGGAAATCTCCCAGGGATAAATATCACAGGTAAACAGGAATGCTCCTCCTCTCCTGTCCATTTTCTATGATCTAAAAGTAAATAAAATCTGCTAATAAACAAAACTACATAATTTGTGTTCCCCAGTTATTCCAGGTGATGTGCCTCAGTTCCTTCACCTAAATAAAATAGATGAATGATGACATTTCCTATCTGACACTTTGTCTAATTGACTAACATATGTAATAATATAGTCGAATGTCCACCTTGTTATAAGTGGTCAGGAAATTTCATCGGTTTATATTGCCTCCCAGGGAAAATTCCTTCCATCTTTTCTCAATGTTCTGTCCTAGATTTTAGATGGATCCTTGTTCCATCTCCAGATAAAATGAAGTGGATGCAAAGATATTTTCCTTCCTGTTCTTTGTCAAAGCAACAGACTGAAAATATTGACTGACATAGAGTATAAATGAATAAATATTTCTTGAAGGAGCAAAAATTAGTTATCATGTTGCAATTACGAATTTAGTCCTGAAATAGAGAGCTACCCATTTTGCTAGTGAAAATAATCTCTATACTTGATTCTCCTTTGAAATTAGAGGCTTAAGGTCTTAAAATATTTAATATTTAAATATTAGTCCTCACTTCAGATCATCAATTCTGCTTCCCTAAATTACATTTTAAGTGTATAGGCCTCACCTTTACCCTACCTCATCATAAAGAGTTTCTTTCATCTATTTCTCAAACTGTCTTGAGATTTGTTCACCAGAAATTTCCACTCCCATATTTCTCAGAAAAATGTTTGGTCAACAAAGAAAAATCTTTTCTTTCTTTTGTCATGTTATATATTAAGATTTACCTAAAATGCATTACAGGTAGAAATCTCTCCTATATGAATTATAAGGGAAGTTAGTACACAAAGATATGCATTTATCCCTTCCTGAGTGTGGAATGTCCAAAACCTATGTGATTAACAAATGAAATATCACCTCGGACTCTGAAAACTGTTAAATTGGGGATTCCTAATCAATTTTATATTTAAACAATACCAGTACCCAATATGCTTTTGATATTGTAACTATTTTTTTTACAGTTATCTTTATGGAGTTGCTATTTAGCAAAGAAGTCTATTTAATAGAATGGATCTTGCTTCACCTCCTTCAACATTCATGTCCATCCCTCCCTTCCTCACCCCTTCCCTAACTCATTTTTGTAGAATTCACACTGAAATCTTGACTTCATTCTCCTCTTCTTCTTCTCTTCTTTCATCTTGTCCTTGATCCTACCCACCCCTTCAATAAAATTTACAAAGAGAAATACATAAATGATCAGATTAGCTAAATCAGAATGAACAGAACATAATTTGGATGAAAGCATTAGGAAGAGCAATGGAACCATGCTGTGCTCCAGTGGGCAGTCCACGGAATCCTATATCCTGTGATCTCAGTCACTGTGCTTTGACCTGGTGACTAACATCTGTAATTCTAGATGTTTAGGTAGTGAAGATCAGGAGAATCACAGTTTAATCACCATTAAAGAAGATAAAAAACACTATTTGTTACTCAGTATTCTGATATGCATGTTTGCATATTTGGCGAGTGATTTCAAAATTCATTATGGTATTAGAATTTCATATATCTTTTCATTGACAGATTTCTGAGCTTCTTTGCCATGGTGCCTTAAATGATAAATCATGTGATAATATACTTCGAAAATCATTTTACTAATGTTATATGCTTTCAATTTTGGCTTGGGTTGAGAGAAAATGACTTGAACTGAAAGTGTTCACCTTGCTCCAGGACAACTTTACCTTAGAATTATCCTTGCTGTTGACCCCACTGAATCCTCTGCCCTTGCATTCCCCCTGAACAAATGTACCTGGCCATCCTAGAAGAGAGCCTGAGATCAAGGCCTCCTGTGATTCTGACACTCCTGGAAGACACAGAGGATTCTGAAACTTTGAAACTCCTCATTTAAAATAACATTGCACGGGCTGGGGATATGGCCTAGTGGCAAGAGTGCTTGCCTCTTATACATGAGGCCCTGGGTTCAATTCCCCAGCACCACATATACAGAAAATGGCCAGAAGTGTCGCTGTGGCTCAAGTGGCAGAGTGCTAGCCTTGAGCAAAAAGAAGCCAGGGACAGTGCTCAGGCCCTGAGTCCAAGCCCATGACTGGCCAAAAAACAAACAACAACACCAACAACAACAAAAATAACATTGCTCATCTTGCTCTCCATCTAAACTCACTTCCATCTGCACCCCCTTGACTTCACTCTTTCTGTCTAGTAGTTTAAAGAGACCCTCATTTACCTGGGATTGCACCATTTCCTGTTCAGCCATTTTGAAGGAGACATGGCTATGCTTTCCAGGCTTTCCTGCCAAATAAAATCTGTTGGACTGTTGAGATTCACTCTTTCTGCTTTTTATCTTTTTGGGGTTTTTTGACATACAGGACTGCTCCAATGCAACAATCCACTATAAACGGAAACGTGTGAACCTTCTAATTTTGTTGCTAGAAATTTCTGGGGAAAATAGGATAATTTATGACAAATACAACTTTTAAAGAAAGCAGATCATGACTGTCTGATGGGGTTGCTTTCCTTAATATGAGAAAGTAGATTGCAAGAAGAGATAGGCTTTTCTTTTTGTCATTGCAGAAAGCATGGTGGTATTTCCGGTCACACAACCCCTTCCATTTGAGATCTTTTCGGCTGGATTCAGATTTGAAAACATAAACAATAATTATGAAAATGACTATAATATGTCCCAAGCAATATCATATTTGAGTGCATATACAATATTTCCTTCGGGCATCCATTCAAGATACCAACTGAAATGAAAACATTTGCAAGCCAAACATTACCTCTCTCCTGTTCTTCATCTCTCCCCCTCTCCCCTCTCTCTGGCCTCTTGCTCACTCTCTCTTCTCTCTTGCTCTCTCTCTAGGTCTCTAACTCTTGCTCTTTGTCTCTCTAGTACATAAGGAATATTTCCTACAGATTATTTGCTGTGTAAGGAAGAAAAGAGTTTGGCAGCCAATGAAATCTTAATCTCATCAAGAGATAGATAAGGAATGACATATGCCTTCAACTCTGGGTTCATACCCTTAGGACAGACAGCTGTTTGGGCGTTTTTGATTGGGACTCCTGCCCTCAGCAAACACATCTGATGTTCATTCATGGTCTTTTGGCTCTGAGTACTCACAACCATCTGTTAGGATGGCAGGTTGCCTATTTACAAGTTGGTGAGCCTGCTCCACTAGGAAATGGGTGCCAAGGAAATAGTATTTGGTTGGGTTGCATTGTAAGCTGTTCGTTGCAGTTACTATAAGCAGTCTGTCTTCTCTGACAAGTGTATCTTATTTGTGAGGGAAGCCTTTATTTCTTTCCTTAGGAAACAGAATATAATTAGTTTAACACAGCATGGAGGCTTTGGCTTTATTCTAAAGATGCTATTTGTACTTTATAACACTACGGACAATCTATGGAATTGTACTTTCTTTAACAGAGCTATTGTATATGCATTAGGTAATTTTTTCCAGTGAGATTTTGATTTTACATATTATCCTACTTTGGCATTGCTATTAGTTTATAGAATCCTTTCTGAAAAGCCTTAGAGCTACATTAATACTTCAGTAAAACTTCAGAGGTCTCTCTGAATATGTAAACATGCTTAGCCATTCTTTGAAAAATAAGCAACATTGTGTGCAGATTTATTAATAAAAAAATCAGAAACTCAAGAGTCTCACTTCTGTACTTGTGACAGGATAACTTTATACAGATTATAAGTATAAAATATATTTGTTCTCACATAACATATTTAAACTTGTGGACTTTCCATTAATTTAAGAAATAGTTTCTATACAAATAATGCTTGACAGGCTAGTAACAAGTTACCCATAATCTATCTTACAATTCAAATACCACCAGGTGCTGGTGGCTTTTATCTACAAATCTGGCTATTTCAGGCTAAGGTGTCAGGACAGCAGTTCAAAGCCAGCCCAGGGAGACAATTCTGAGAGACTCCTATCTCTAAATAACTACTGAAAAGAAGTGGATGTGTATGGGTGACTCAAGTGCTAGAGAGATACTTGTGAGCAAAATAACCATCAGCATGAGGCCTGAGATTTTGTATCCTCACTATGCATATTTCAAGCAGAGCATTATGCTGTAAATCTGCAATTCTGATTATTCAAAAACACTTCCAAGTAGAAATATCACAGTATGAGACCAGCCTCAGGTAAAAGAGTATGATCCCTATTTGAAAAATAACTAAAGAAAAAAGGATATAAGTGTGATTCAAGTAGTAGAGCAGTTGCGGAACAAGCACATAGCTCAGAGTTCAAATCCCAGTAGTGGCAAACATTTATACATACATATATACTAAGTGTAATACATAACAGTAATTGCAAAGAAGACATTTCTTACAGTATTATTTTTTAATTTCCTACATAATAAAAGACCCCTCAATATACCTATGTATCTACCAATTAGGATCATAAATATCCTTCCTGATTTAGAAATCCATTACAGAAATGGTTGGAACTGAATATTACCATAGATTTCAAACAATTCCTCAGTCAAAAACTTTGCAATGCACTAGACATGATCCATTAGAAACAAGAGAAAAAAGGTGGCGATTGCATCTTGAATTTTAATTCTAGGTGCTCTGTCAGCAGTGTCCATTTAATGAGAAGCAAAAAAGTCACCATGAACCCCACAGTTCATACACTCTATCAGCTCCCCACAGTTGCTAAGAAATCCAAATGTGATTGCCAGATTTCTTGACAAATATATTCATTATGACCAATCAGGGATCTGACTTCAAAACTTTACACAGGCGAAATGGGAGCTGTAAGGCATGAAAGAATTCTGGTGTGTTCATGTTGAAACACTCCCAAGCAATCAGCTTGTGTGATGATTTACCTAAGTGCAATCTAATTCATTTTTACTACACTCCGATGACTCAACGTCTTCCCCTGCAAATAACTTTGCACACATTACTACAAGAGCAGCAATCTAAAAACATATCAAATGTTTCCAGAAAAAAATCTAACAAAGAGCAGAACCATTTAATGTTTGTTTTCTTTTTTGAAATCTTTCCAGTCTTATATATACTGTGGTTTTATTAATATTAAAGTTTTGATTTTGTCCGCTTTCAAATCTTCTACCTTTATTTCTCAGGGAAAAAAAAAAGAAAACATAATATTAAGTTCTTCCTAAAGTTAGGGGTGAAATATATCCAGAAAACGTTGTTTTATAGTTTGATCATGTAGCCTAGGGAGATTTATATACATTGAAGAGGAACATTAGATAGGTTTAATTACTATAGCCAAACAAGATTCA
Organism: Perognathus longimembris pacificus; assembly: GCF_023159225.1. Taxonomy (NCBI): domain Eukaryota; kingdom Metazoa; phylum Chordata; class Mammalia; order Rodentia; family Heteromyidae; genus Perognathus; species Perognathus longimembris. The sequence continues at coordinate 40,530,213 of NC_063176.1, forward strand.
TGGTGGCTGAAGCAGAAGTTTACACAGGAAATTGGAGATTGGGAATTCATTTGGTTGTAATGATTCAGGAAGTAATTATTTTCAAAGAGGATTTTTATGCAAAAAGGTCATGTCGAAATAACTCTGTAGACCGAGCTCTGGTATAAAAAATTGAAATTGAAATTGAGTCTGTAGCACTGAAAAAGTCATAAAAATTTAAATATTTCTGGAAGAATTCAGAGTAATAACTGTCACCTGGTTTTTCCATATGTATGCATATATATGTGTGCGTGTGTGTGTGTGTATATATATATATATATATATTATGCTTTTCTTAGATATTCAAGCCATGGCAAAGATAAAGGAATTTCTCAACCCTGCATTGTTCATTTATACATTTTGTTGTTTAGTTATTTGTTTGTTTATTCCATTCATGTTATGTCTGAGTGTATTTATAAGAAGGATTTATGCAAAGATCAATGAGACAAAAAAAACTACTAGTTTTGAAGAAGTAAAATAAGTCATTTTCTTGGAGTACTATACAAATATCACAAAATAAATGCATTAAAAACATCAGCTTGGGCTGGGAATATAGCCTAGTGGCAAGAGTGCTTGTCTTGTATACATGAAGCCCTAGGTTTGAATCCTCAGCACCACATAAATATAGAAAAGGCCAGAAGTGGCACTGAGGCTCAAGAGGCAGAGTGATAACCTAGAGCAAAAAAAAAAAAAAAGAACATCAACTTATCTCCAAAATAATCTTCCAGTAAGAAGACAAGATACAGATTCTTATAGGTTGTCTTCCTTTATAGAGTTGTGAGAAGCATCTTTCTTATGCCTCTGCTCTCTATTTGTGTCAGTATCTGATGGTTTGCAGATGTTCTCTGAGATTAGTTCATTATCTCAACCCTTTCATCTTCACATTGTAAACTACCTTTGTGAATGTGTTACTTTTTCTTTTCATTTTTGTAAGGGCGAAATATATAGTACTCCATCACACCCATGTCACTATATATACTCCGTTATTCTATTTCTGAATGAAAGTAACATTCTGAAGTAATGAGTATTAGAATGTGTGTGGTGGTGGGTGGGGGGGTGGGGGGGTGTATTTGCTGGGGTGTGTGTGTCTGTGTGTGCGTGTGTGTGTGTGTGTGTGTGTGTTTGCTATTACTGGAGCTTGAATTCGTGGCCAGGCACTATTCCTCAGTCTTTTCTTCTAGCTTTTTGGTGGTTAAGTGGATATGTAAGAGTCTCAAGGACTTTGCTGCCTGGACTGGCTTTGACCATGATTCTCCAGTTTTACCTTCTGAATAATGACATTAGAGGAGTGAGTCAGTGGTGACCAGCTCAGTATATAAATTTTTGAGATAATGCAGCCCATTTTAAAAGCTGATAATATCACATTATTATCGTAATAACAACAATATTTCAATGTTTGGGTACCAGAGGGAAAATGTATAATAACTGTTAGGGAAAGTAAGAAAGGCCACACAGAAAAGAAATAATTAAGGACCTACCAAAGCGTGAATGTGCAATTGCAGGCTGCTGAGAAAGATCACAAGAATTCCAGGTGGTAGGAACAGCATGTGAACTTATAGAGAGGTGTTAAAAAGACACCTCTTCATGAATCAATGACAAATTTCGAGTCCTTGGGGGTAAGACTGGGTGAACCCAGAATGCAAAAGGAGAAACAGGAAGTCATGATGAGTGTAATTGTTTGAAACACACAGATTGGCACTAAATGAACATGTTGATTGGGAACTCTTGGATGCCCTTTTTCGTTTCTTTCTTTCACTTATACTATGTATGTTCCTTTTGACTTTGAAACCAATTAAAGTTTCTTGACTGGGATCAGTGAAGAAAATACTGTTTTTAATTGAATACTGCTAAAATAAACCACAAAAGTAAACGAAGATGTCACATACTGTGATCAAGTCTGCCAGGCTGTTTAAAGCATGATCGAGAGATAGAGAGGATAATTAAGCATGATGGACCTCACTTTTTTTGTGTGTTGTATTGATTTATTTTTATTTTCTTATTAAGTCTAGGAAGAAGTTACAATACTGTAAGCCATATTATGAGTTCAGTGAATCTTCATCAATATCACTATTTTCACTGGTTAAATTTACAGTCCTTAATGGCAAGACAAAAATTTCAAAACAATATGAAGACAAAATGTCTCTAGCTGTTTACCACACAAAGGAAAAAACAATGCAGAGGTTTCCTCTCAGGTTTTATAGGGGCAGCAAGAAAACATTATTTTACTTTAGACTTTCAAGGATATTTAAGCAGTAAACTTGACATGATTGGAATAATCCAGGTTTCAGTCTTTGATCAAGTGTACCAATGGGGAGGCAACAACGTGACCAAATTTTGTTTTGACTAGATGGAATTTAACATTTGATGTGAAAAACAAATAAATCGAGACCCGGTGTTCATTAGGACTCATTTCTCTAAAGGCAGTTGGCCATACCTAGCTACTGCTTTTTGTTTCATAATGTCTTCAGTTACATGGGCTGCCTTTCAGATGAGTGCTAGGAACTATGGAAAGTCCTCTTTTGGTGCCACCAGGATAACCACTACCACATGGTCCATGTATATTTCCTACTTCATCAGTCCCTGGAGCACTGGCTCTTATCAGTACTGAATTCAAAGGGAATAACACCAGAAAGTATAAGAACTCTATGACTAGACATTTTTTTTTCGCAAAAGCTACCTGGTACAACAAACAAGGAAAACTAACAGCTCATGAAAATAAATGTAGAAAGGAGGAGAAATAATTAGCTGAAGTTTTTCTTCCTTTCTTCCTAATGGACAATCCCCTAACCCCTTTCCTTTATATGGCCTGTTCAGAACTTCTTATAGGATCATGACACTAGCGACCTTCAAGTTAGATAATGTAACTCCTGTGTTTGCCTATCATCTTTCTCTGATCAGTCTACTTGCCTTCACTGGTTCCTGAGGATTATAACTTCAATTAAAACATTAGCATGTAAATTATGCAGCAGATTATTTTTTTCTTGAGGAATCAAAATTAAGACATCTATGATTTATCAGATCCATTCCATTAGCAATCAAAGTTGATATATAACGGTATTACTATACTATTTATCACTTAAAATCAAACAAATGTAGACATATTAAATGTCCAATATAAATTATTTTAACCATATGTTTCCTATTTTGTTTCCATCTTATCTACAGTTGCAAGTGACATAAGAAGTGAATAGGTAACATTACATAGAATAACCAAAACACAATTATTTACAAAGTTTGATATCAAAATTTATGTAAATCTTTCAAAACTTATACTTTGCTGGAGAATGCATACAAATATTAGATTATTTTCTTCTATGAAAAAGCTCTTCCCTCTTCAGATAATTTTCTTGCTTTTATAATCAACACAAAGGAACATTATTTATAATATATTCAGTAGTTGGTTTCTAATTTATAAGAACTCTAATCCAGGCTTGCATTTGCCTGGAATAACTGGTGAAACTCTTTGAAACCACCCTCAAAATTTTGGGTAAGATTCCAAACATTGAATAAAAATGCAAAGCAATACAGTGTTGTGCAGGCATGAAAACAGCTTTGTTCTATAATGTGGAACAAGCCTTCAAGGCTCAGAAGCCAGGCATTTCTAGTATGATTTAGGATATGAACCAATTCATAAAATGTAACAAACTGTAAAGTAATAAACATTAATCTGCAGAAAGAATGCCCAAAGTACAGCAAAGTAAGAATAAATATGTAATAGGATGAAGTCTAAATTTTTTTAAGTACAAAGCTTAATGATATTCTATATGGCTCTTTATATATTATTCTAGGCAATTCCATCCTCATAAATTCTAATTCAATACATTTTAGCATTGAGTAATAAATATAATGCATCTCTTAAAATACAAATTTCAAAATGTATTAGATACATATTAAACATACAATTCCTCTCAAGATAAGTGCTATAATGTCAGTACTTAGCAATATGATTCCTTTTCTGCAGTTTTAAAAGTATTTATTGCAGATATTCCAATGACTGAAGGATAACTTGATTGTGTTCAATTCTCTACTATGAATATTATGAAAGCATAACATATTACTCTTTTAAACTCCAAATTTGAAGCTGAATTCCGTGACTCACACCTGTAATTCTACCTAATCAGGAGGCTGAGATCTCAGGACTGAAATTTGAAGTTAGCCTTGGCAGGAAATTCCATGAGACCTTTATCTCCAATTAACTACCAAAAAAGCCAGATGTGGAGCTTTGGCTCAAGTGGTAGAGTGCTAGCCTTGAGCAAAAGTGTAAATGAACTATACAGCTTAGTGGGATGGAGGTCAGAGGAAAACACTGGGAGAAAGAGAGGGAAGTGGTGACACTTTTCCAAAAGAAATCTACTAAGTACATATTTATATAACTCTAAGCCCTCTGCACATCATTTTTTACAATAATAATCATTTTTAAAAAGGAAGAAAGGGGCATACCATTTAAAATGTTCTGATCTCAAGCCCTAGGTCTGGCAGTAAGAAAACAAAAACAAGAAAGTCCAAATTCTTAATATTTGACCATGTACTATATTTTTACTTTTATATTCTAGGTAGCTGATGCATACTCTCCTAATTAGTATATTTAAGTGTTTCAGAAAGAATTATGTACAATCAAAATTCCTTTGTATATGCTTTACTAGAACCAGAGCTTTAGCTTTTGGTTTTGAACTAGTATCTGTAACTTTCATGCTGTGTGAGGATTTGTATTGTGGAGGAAATTTATTCCATAGCATTTCAAAAGGTAGATGTAATTTTGTCCCCTTAAATTGCCCAAAAACTACTTGGAATAGGACTGTTATTAAAAGTTCTGATGGCTGGCTCCAGGCATGCCTGTAATTGCATCACTTGATCGAAGGGAGAAGATCACACATTCTAAGCCTGCCCCGACACAAAAGAAAACCTTGACTCAAAAATTACCTAAAGAAAATCAGCTATAATATATTAGGTTTTGAAAATATCACCTGTGTTTCTTTCTTGATGTCTATTAGGTCTCTTACTCTCTATCTGCCTCCCTGTCCCTCTATCTCGCGCACACACACACACACACACACACACACACACACACACACACACACACACCACACACACACAATTGAAATTCTCTCAGATATTCACTTCTCTGCTTACATTCGTTAAAGCGTATATATTGAAGAAGCTTAATATTAATTGGCCTTCTGAGAACACCCTTTTACCTGTAGCTGGGACTAACGGCAACACTAGCAGATTGGTTTTTCTCTGTTTCTCTGAGAGTGATATATTGGGTAAGGACTTTTACTTAGGTGAGGATGCTTTAGTTATTTCTCAGATAAGTTCTCATACCCCCCTCCAGAGAAAGCATTAGATCATGTTTTTCCTGTCCATGTCTATCATGTAACAAGGATTACAGGTGTGTGCCAACAAATTCATCTAGGGATTTATATTTAAAACTATACTCCTATTCAAATCCACTGAAACAAATGATTCTCATCATTAACCCATGAAATCCAATTGATAGGATCTTCTACATCTGAGTTTAAATAACCAACATTTTGTAAGGTGACTAAAGGTTTCTGGATTACCATCTTCTTTGTGACCTCAAACAATAATTTTCTTGACAGGAAACTCCATATCAATGATGCTTCTACTAGGTTTAATTCTTCATTTAATAAAAAAAAAGATGATCAAGTACATTAGTAGAGAAATGAATGCACTCAATTAAAGAATATGAGGAGTTAGGCCAATATTCAGGTAACTATAAAATGATGGACATAATTACATATTCAGATTGTAAAAAAATTGTGAGATGTTTGAGAAACATAAGGGAATTATTCAATAGTGTACATTTATGTATGGTAGTGAATGAAAAGAATGAATAGCCAGCAAATCATTGTTGCCATCTTTGAAAATTAGTGTAATGCCAATTTTCCTGAAGATTCATTCAAGCAGAATTGTGGGTGTACAATATTGATATGTGGTTTACACATAATAATTAAATTTGTAATTAAAAATCACTCTATTTTTCAAATAATTAGTTGATTATATCAGTATACTTAAAATTGGTCTGAATTAAAGCAGAGATTTTAAAAAAGGACCAAGTCAGTTGTGTTCTTACCAATGTTTCTATATGAAAGAACAGTTTTATATTTATTAAATATTCATTTCAGGTAGAAATAATGTTTTATAAAAAGCATTGGGCAACACAATTTCGAAAACCAAGGACACTGAACCTTGTTCACTTTCTAGGATTCTAACAAATAACCAATATAATCTAAGAAAATTAAAAAAAAATATTTTTTAAATAAAATTAGAAAGACGAATGGTTCATTTCAGGTTAAAATACTGGAGAGTCAAGGTCACTTTTGGTCCTGTGGAAATGCAGAATATATGAGAAGGAATGTAGGAACATATGAGAAGGAAGGTGATTACCTCACAGTGGTAAGAAGAAAACAAAGTCAGCATCCTTAAAAACACTTCAAGGACATGTCTCCACAGGATATGTTTCCAACATTTAATGTTCAATGGCCACCCAAAAGCACCACTAGCTACAGACCACAGTTTTGTTACATGGGCTTTCTGTGGACTTGTGTCTGTACCACAGTACCAATGTCCAAAGTAAAGCTGCCATTTTGATGTTTTCACAGGATATGAATGCATTTTGCATTACTTGTAGTAGGATGAAGCTCACATATGAGCTGAAAAAATAATGACACTTTGGATCTCTACCAGCTACACTAGTATTCAAGGTGTGTTGTCATTTTCTATCTTTACTTGGATCTTCTTCGTGTTTCCATTCACAAACTTCAGATACCATTCTTCTCTTTGCTTCTTAGTTTTGTTGTTGTTGTTTGTTTTTTGCCAGTCCTGAGGACTTAACTAATGGCCTGAGCACTGTCCCTGGCTTCTTTTTGCTCAAGGCTAGCACTCTACCACTTGAGCCACAGTTCCATTTCTGGCTTTTTCCATATATGTGGTGGTGATGAATTGAACCCTGGGCTTCATATATAGGAGACAAGCACTCTACCACTAGGCGATATTCCCAGCCTCCTTGCTTCTTAGTAATAGAAAGAAACATCAATAATTCGCTCTTGACTTCACTGCTTCAGATAAGGACTCCTAGTGAGGTTAGTTGACTAAGTAGGAGTAGGTAGATTCAGAATTACAGCAGAAATTTTCAGATATACGTTGGACTCAATTTCCATCCACATGGAACCAGCAGGTATACTACTAGCTCCTCAAATTCATTTTTAACTAGAAAGAGCCCTTAAAATAGGCTAAATTCAGAATTTTAAATTAAAAAAAATATTTTTATGCTTGTATAGCAATCTCCAATTTCTTTACAAATTACAATTAAATATAAGACTGTTTAAGTCATTATTTCAGTTATAGCACTAGATAGGCACCATATTTTTGTTTAGGCAATAAATAGCTATATTTATTTGAATAGGTTTATTTTGTGCCAAATGGTTTAGTGACTGATATTCAGAATAGGCTATATTTTAGTCTACTATTTTACATCTGCCTTCTCCAAAGTAAGATAGCAAATTTAAATTTTTTTTACCTAAAAAGACAGTAATCATACTAAATAAAAAAAACAGTTCATGCGAAATTATAGAAAATCAGATATAGGAAAATGATTTTAAAAAAAACTCTCCCTCTTTTGACGTTAGGCTGAATTCTGTAAGAGTTAGTTATGGTTTTACATTTCAACTTTTAAAATATTACTCACTCACAACAAACTGAATGTGATACCTGTTTTTCACAAAGACATTCCTTAGTTGCAGCTGTGCATTGCTGGCTTTGTGTGATAAAGTCACTTAAGGAGAATAAGCTGCTGTGTTGGTTTTCTTCTTGGCCTTGCCTCCTTCAGAACACACTACCGCTTCAAGGAGGAAATTTGGGCAGGAAATCCCACTGATTAGACTATGCTTATTACATTACTAAACAAATGGGATAAAGCTAGTTTCCTCAGTCAAAAATATTCAATTAGTTGACTCAGATTTTAAAAGCCAGCAAATCAGCACCAATGGCTGTATCTAATGGCATCAATCTTTTGTCTCTTTCTTTTTCCTTTTGCTCACAATTTTAAATTGCTTAAAATGACTATACTCTTTCCTTCTGAACACTAATATTGCTTTCTCTTATGTATCACAGTCACTTATTTTGTTGTTATTGTTGTTGTTGTTATCTGTTTCATTCATTTCAGTGAGCCTTTCTCCACTGTCAAACTGTTAAATAGTGTGCAGTACGCTTCCTTCCTTGGTGACTTTCAGATGACCAAGTTGGAATTAATGCCCAACTTCCAGAGTAACACAGGTTGTAGTCAATTTATGTCAGTGAGGTGTTAATCAATCAGCTCAAAGATTTCAGATATAAATTGGGCCCTTTCTCAGATTAATATCATTAATTTATCCCCTTATTACTTTCTCATTAGTACAGTAAAAAAAAAAATCACTGCAGCAACAAATGCTTCTCATTCTTTCTGCCATATTTCTATCCAGTATGTAAATTCTGTTGTCTCAAGTGTCCAAAGCATGTTTTGAGTAATTATAATCATTACTCTTCTCAATATTACCACATTGCTGTATCAACTATTCAGAACCGGGCTGGGGATATGGCCTAGTGGCAAGAGTGCCTGCCTCATATACATGAGGCCCTGGGTTCGATTCCCCAGCACCACATATACAGAAAATGGCCAGAAGTGGCGCTGTGGCTCAAGTGGCAGGATGCTAGCCTTGAGCAAAAAGAAGCCAGGGACATGGTCAGGCCCTGAGTCCAAGCCCCAGGACTGGCCAAAAAAAAAAACAACCAACTATTCAGAACCACCCTGACAAATGATAGCAGGAGGCTCTATGATAAATTCATTGTCACTTACTCCATGTATTTCAACTTTGCAAAACTGTAGAACACAGGTATTTCACTGCTCAACTTTTTAAACCCTGATTTTGCCTAATAATATGATTAATGCTGGCGTGATTGATCATGTTGTAGGTTATCTTGTGTTAACTCAGTGACCCATTGAAAGGTTAATCCCAAATAAAGGATTTCTTTACCTTTTCCAATGGCCAGAGACATTCGTGCCATTTCCACACATCTGCCTAGGTCTTTGCACAGAGGCTGTCTTCTTGCTCCCAACTCAATTTTCAAGAAGTTTTACTTGACTATTGAGCAAAAGCACACTTCAAGCATTTTTCATCACATCCATCTCTTTAAGTGAATTAAGAGGCTTAGATTCAGATATAAGACTTATTTTTAGGGCAGTCTTAGATCTACAGTGACATTGATCAGACATTTCTTCCCTCCAACTATGAATAGACTTTCCCATTATCAACCTCCTTTTACAGAGTTGTATATTTGTTACTTAATAAAAGAACTCAGACATGTTAAAGAAATCTACTGTTCATAGTTTATACAGGGTCCTTTTTGACATTGTGTATTTTATAGCTTTGCCAAAAATATGATGACATATATTCATAATTATAATTTTATAAGGAGTATTTTCACAGATGTAAAAAGCACATTTTTTTGTTTTTGTATTCTAAAGGTTTCCTCTATTGAAAAAGAAAATGTGGAGTGCTTTACCACTGTTTTCTGGAAGAATCATGCATTTGTTAGCTGAATGAATGGAAAAGAATTATTATAAGAACAGTATAAATATGAGCTGTATTTTGAGATGATTCCCACTATTTTAACTGACTTAGTATGCTTAAACCATGCACTGATTATGCACTGGAATCAACAAATTATTTCTAAGTATCTGCTCCATAAATCACTATGATCTCAGGTTTTCAGTTGACCAATAAAAAGGAACAGCTGGAGAAGACTGTTTTTTAAAACTCTCAAGAAAAATCTTTGTCCATTAAATTAAACTCAGGAGCTTTTAATCAACCCAAGGTCATCTCTGATTCACAGTTCAATTATAAGAAATTTCTGTTCAATGGTATTAGAAAAATAACTGGAAGTTATGATATATCATTGCAAGAATATAATCTAGAATGGGACTTACTACTGTGATTAAAACACTTTTATTTCTATGTCTAAAATAGTTTGGGCCTGAAGACAAATTGAATGGCAAAATGGACAATTGTACTTTGTCCCCAAATTTGTACAATCAGTGAGAATCAAAACTATAAATTTGCTGGGAGTATTGCCTAGTGGCAAGAGTGCTTGCCCCGTATACATGAAGCCCTAGGTTCCTCAGTACCATATAGAAAAGGCTAGAAGTGGCGCTGTGGCTCAAGTTGGCAGAGTGCTACCCTTGAGCAAAAAGAAACCAGGGACAGTGCTCAGGCCCTGAGTCCAAGGCCCAGGACTGGCAAAAAAAAAAAAAAAAAAAAAAAAACCCACAATGAAAAAACTATCAATTTATTTTGTATCCAGTATTCACTCTTTTGCTCAATATGTATTAGGCATTGATTAATCATATATTTTGAACATTATTAACCATCATAATTTGGACCAATCTTAAACACGTGTGATGTAAAAGACAGTAAAATAAAAGATCAAAACATTAATGAATTCTTAAATCATTTCACCTTTGACTTACTTTATTTAGGCATCATAAAAGTGAATATTATTGTAAAAAATAAAGATGAGATGGAATTTACTACATTTGTACATAGCGAAATAGTAGGTTTCAGTGAAAAGAGAATATTTAAGAAAGATGCAGATTTACTCCAAGGTTAATCATGACAATAACAAAAATTTTAAAAAAGAATAGTAATTAGAGTTGGTTTACGCAGGTATCAGCATATTGTAATTTAACATGAGATAATTTTCAATAACAATTGATTTTAAGTAAAACGTGTCAGCTTTAAAAGACCATGGTGAAAGAGTAACAATATAGCCTTATACTTTTCAGTATTAATCTACCAGTGACATATAGCCCAGGCTTTGAAAGGTTCAATGATTAATAATATATCATAGTATCTTGGTTGACCCATGACAACCTCATGAAGAGTCCACAACCTCTTCTCAAATGGATATCAACCAGGCCATGTTCTTGGTGTTAAAACTATAAGGCATGATTCTGATATTTTAGTAGTATTCTGACGTTTATTGAAGAGCTACAGACAGTTCTCATTCTTCTAAAAGTGTTATCCAATGAGGAATGGAAAATCTTCTTTTTAAAAAATGGCTTTTATTCTTCAAACAATGTTCAAAGTGTCTTAATATGTGAAGTGTTTCTGATGAAAAATGGTCAGTTTGACCTTAGAACCTAATCTCTGAATGTGTTCTTGTAGGGGACTGTAATGTTTATAACCCATGTGATTCCATTTGAAAAACGTTCAAAATGATATCCATTCAATGAGCTGACTTCTAATAATAAGTCCAAAAAAGACATTTTTTTTAAAAAAAGAAAACCTTCTACTGTGAAGCTGACTTCTGATTTCTATATAACTTCCAATTCCACTGGTTCTTAATAAGATTAGCAGCAGGATTTACTAGTAAAGGGCAAAGACGGTTCAATAATATCCAACTGTTCACAGTGAATGTGAAATGGGCCCAGATTGAAACGTCTATTCTCATTTCTTACAAATATGTCTTCAGTGCAACTATGTTTATTCTTATAGCTTTTTAAAAGATGGTGCTGAGTTAAAATAGTATAGGTTCTTTGGATATTTCTTGTTACATCTCTTTTCTCCTTTGATTTCTTATAGATAGCTCCATAGCATTAAAATAAAAAGTGATATGAATGTTTAACATTACATTATTTTCTTGTTTAGCTGCCAGTTTTTTTTTTCCTTTTCCTCATTTTCTATAAGCCCACAAGTGTAAACCAGATTCAAAAAGGTAACTCAAGGAGAAAATTAGTATCTAGAAAAATTTACTTCATTCTTTAGAACTATGTAAATCTTCAGTCAGCATTGAAAATACTCCTTGTAAAAATAACTTAATATGAACATGCTGTGCTAGTAGGAAGGGCTTTTTAAAACCAAGATTTAAAATATTACTACTCCAGTGAGCTAAATAAAGACATGTAAATTTTGCCCTCAGGCCACTCATTCATTTGGTAATTTATGTACTAGGGAAACTAAGATAGTTCAAAAGTGATTTTTAAAGGCATACTTTTAAAAGAAAAAGCCATAATTTTCAAAGGAAGAGTAATTTTAAGAAAGTGTCAAATTTCAAAAAAAAAATTATTAAATAATAAAAATTACAGTCATTACAACTTAAGGCATCAGTATTATTGCTTGGATGACAGACAAATGAAAATGTTATGAGGAAAGTTGTATAATGTATAGTTTGTAGAAAGTTAATGGTTTTGCTCATTGTTCACTTCCTATAGGAATTCTGTGTATTATAGTTTGGTAGCAATGACCAGATATTTTCTGTAAGATATATACTAGAAGTAGTTAAGAAGATAAATTAAAGAATGTGATAAAGTATTTAGTAGTACACATAGAAAAGGTATATATTGCAATGCTAATATTTAAATCCAAAAGAATACACAAAAACATATTCATTATGAATCTTAATGTAACCTTCTTCTACTAACTCAATTACAATTGACTCTGGAAATCAACTAGACAAGTTAGATATGAAGATGATTTGAGTAAGAATGGCTTCTCTCTTCTTGTAGCACCATATCTGTGGGCAAGACAAATATGAAATAAACACAACTTAGCCTGGCACCATTGGCTCACACCTGTAATCTTAGCTACTTAGCATGCTGAGATCTGAGGATCAAAGTTCAAAGATGCCTGGGCAGGAAAGTCCATGAGACTCTTACATTCAAAAAAATCTAAGTGGCACTGTGGCTCAAAGTGGTAGAGTGCTAGCACTGAGTGCAAAAACTCCGGTACAGTTCCCAGGCTGAGTTCAAGCCCTATAACCAACAGGACATAAATGTCCTGGAAAGTGAATACAATTTTCATACAAAAATTAAAATATTTCTTTTCTATGTCAATTTAGCATTAAATATGAAAAGATAAATATGCTCAGGAGGAATAAAGAGTATACAGCAATACTGAAAACACATACAAGTGGGGATGTACTACAATCAGTCTGGAGAGAAAGGAGAATAGTCAGCAGAGGTGAATGTTAATCAGAAAACCACTTTGCACTCAACTATATTGAAGAAACCAACCAATAGATTTATGTTTTCTTCTTCTTCTTCTTCTTCTTCTTCTTCTTCTTCTTCTTCTTCTTCTTCTTCTTCTTCTTCTTCTTCTTCTTCTTCTTCTTCTTCGTCATTTTCGTCGTCGTCGTCTTCTTCTTCTTTGTCTTTATTGTCAAAGTGAAGTACAGAGGGGTTAAAGTTTGATATGCAAGGCAATGAGTACATTTCGTATCCAATTTGATAATACCTCCTCCCTGTTTCCTCCTGCCGCCCCCTTCCATTCCCCCCCTCCATGAGTGGTGTAGTTTCATGTGACCTGTCAACTAGGAATTATTTTTTAACTCAAATAGTTCTGTATAAAGAAAAAAATAATAAAATTATCTTAAACTACTTCTTAGACACACTAAGGTAATGCCTAGTCATTTTTACACATTAATAGTAGTACATAAAATAAAATAAAATTGCCATTATACAGCCAAACTAAGTATCTAAAATTGTATTGTATTTGAATTTTAATATGCAAGACACCTCTTTGAATTTGTTTTAAGGGAACTCTCAAAATGAGCTCATTAATTAATGTCATCATCTCTCTACTTTCTTAGGAAACAAAGCAAACAAACAAAGCTCTACAAGGTAAAGGTGGTAAGTTCAAACTAATTGAGAATAGTCTAGAAATGTGAAAATGTCAAGCATGTTTAGTATACTCTAATTCACAGAATCATAATTAATTTTTCTCACAAGAATAGGTCTCTTCTTACAGTGAACATTTTGTTTCCAGTGTTGGGATTATTCCATTGCTTTTCCACTTTTCTGTGAGTGCATATTAATCATATAGTTTCATGTTTTGTATGTGCATATGAAATGCTTTGATTAAATTTAACCCTTATATTACATTCTTCTTCCCTACTTTTAAAACTTTGGGTTTTCTTTATTCTGTCTTCACACATTTATGTATCATATTCATCCTAATTTTTCCAGCTATTTCCAGACCTGTCTAGCAACCATTCTTTTTTTTTTTTTTTTTTTTTGCCAGTCCTGGGCAGTCTTGGACTCAGGGCCTGAGCACTGTCCCTGGCTTCTTTTTGCTCAAGGCTAGCACTCTGCCGCTTGAGCCACAGCATCGCTTCTGGCGGTTTTCTGTATATGTGGTGCTGGGGAATCTAACGTAGGGCCTCGTGTATCCGAGGCAGGCACTCTTGCCACTAGGCCATATCCCCGGCCCTAGCAACCATTCTTTAGTTGAGATTTTTATCATTCATTTCATCATTCATAGTTTAAAGTCTATAGTTCTGCACAAGAGAAAACATGGGATTTGTCTTTTTCTTTTTTCTGAAAGGATTTGTCTTGCTCAATATGTTTTATTTCACATGCTCTCTACTTTCTCCTCCAAATGACTAATCTCATTCTTCTTTCTGATTGAACAGTAATACTACATTATCTTTATTTATTTATTGTTTTCTTTTATAATCATTCATGGTTAAACACTTATGCTGATTCCTTGGTCTTAGTAAAGAGTGATGCTATATTCATTATGTTCACTTATTTCTATTGTGTAGACTTTCATTTCCTTGACTTTCATTTCCTCTGACTGGGATGTGATAAATACTTGGTGCTTTTTTCTTGAAGTTATCTTATTGATAAGGATCCTGAAATTTTCTTCATGTATTTTGGGTCAAATGACATAGATTTCTCATTGAAAGACTTCATTTGCCTTGAAAATCTTGTCATCTTTCACTTTAAACTTGTTTGCCATTTCCCAAAATCATATCTTTGCCGAAGTATGTTTTATAGGCAGAAATATCTAGGTCAGTTTATTGATCAGGTTTTCCAATCTATATTTTTTAAGAACTTTATTTTTAAAGGATATCTTTGCTGGATGTAACCATATCAGTTGATTGGCAACTATTTTCTTTCAGTATTTTAGATATATCATTCCATGGTTTCCTTGCATTTAAAAAGCTGTTGAGAAATATGCTGTGTTTTGGTAGTTCTCAAAGCTGTCAGTACTCTTCGTTTACTATGTAGAGTTATATTTTATCTGTCATAGGTTATGCAGATATTATTTACTTGTTGGTAATTCTAAAAATTTACTCTTGTTGGACTATACCTTTCTCAGGACTTGGGGAGTTTTCAGCTATTACTTTAGTATATATGATTTCTATCCCTTCAGTTTTCACATCTTCTAATTCTGTAACTTGTGAATTTTGCCTTAAAACTGGTGTGCTAGAGGGCTTTCATGCCTCATTTTCTTTCCTACTATGTTTTTTATCTTTATCAAAAAGTGTAAAAGAAATCTAGCTTCTTTTCAACCTCTAATACTGTATTTTCCATTTGATCAAGTGTGAAGAGATTCTGAAATGAGGTTTTTTGTTGTTGTTGTTGTTGTTGTTGTTTGTTTTTTGGCCAGTCCTGGGCCTTGGACTCAGGGCCTGAGTGAGCACTGTCCCTGGCTTCCTTTTGCTCAAGGCTAGCACTCTGCCACTTGAGCCACAATGCCACTTCTGGCCATTTTCTATGTATGTCGTGATGGGTAATTGAACCCAGGGTTTCATGTATATGAGGCAAGCACTCTTGCACTAGGCCATATTCCCAGCCCCTGAAGTGAGTTTTTATTTGATGTACAACATTATGAATTTCTGGAATTTCTTTGCTCCAAATTTCTGCATATTTCTTTTATTCTCTATTTTGCACCATTTTGTTCCTTATTTCATTCTGCTTTTAATGTTCATGCTCTGTGTTCATTCAGGTATTTGCATGCTCTTTGAATTTGTTAGGCTTTTATTCACTTTCCCCAGTTTTGTTAATTCTTGTGAACATAATTCAGTTAAAATTTGACAAGGCAGCCACTTCAGTACCATCCAAACCTCTTTTTAAGGTTTTCATTTTTTGAGATGCAATGTATTCAAGTTTCTTGTGTTTCTCTACTGACATTATCCCATACTATGTCAAGTTATATAGTGGAAATTTTAATCATCTGAAACATTTAAGTTGACTTACTGTATATTTTCTAGCATGATTGGTAGTACCATGGTGGATACACTGTTTCTTGACTTTAGCATATGAGTATAGTTCAACAATTACAGTCCTCCAATTCAAAAGTAAATTAGACATATATATTAAGTTGTTCAACCCCTCTGGAAAGCAGCATGGAGGTTCCTAAGAAGGCTAAATATAGAGCTCCCCTACGACCCAGCAGCCCCACTTTGGGGCAAAGACTACCCAAAAGACTACAAGCAAGACCACACTAAAGCCACCAGCACAACTATGTTCATCGCAGCACAACTTAACATTGCTTAAACATGGAACCAATCTAAATGCCCCTCAGTAGTCGAGTGTATCAGGAAAATGTGGAACATATACACAGTGGAATTCTATGCCTCCATCAGAAGGAATGGCAATGCCCCATTGGTAAAGAAATGGAAGGACTTGGAAAAAAACATATTAAGTGAAGTGATCCAGACCCAAAGAAACATAAACCCTATGGTGTCCCTCATAGGGAATAGCTAGTACATGATTAGGCTAGTCATGGTAGAAGATCAAAGTTATCCCAATAACTATTTCACATAAGATCATGCCAAGTGAAATCAACTCCACATTACGGAAACAAGACTTGTACCACTGTTGTAATTATTATCAACATGTCATGCAAAACCATACCTTTTGTAATTTCTTTTCTTGTATGTTTGTTTGTTTGATTGTTTTGTTTAATTTTGTTTCTCTCGCATTCCCTTCCTGTGATTGTACCCCACTACTACTATACCTCATCCGAATACCCTGGATACTGCTTATAAGGGTATTAGAAATGGGGAAGGAAAAGGGAATATCAAAATTGAGAGACAAAGGATAAAAAGACAAACCATTTCAAAAGCAATACTTACAAAACCATTTGGTGTATATCAACTTCACACCTCTTGGGGGAAGAGGGAAAAGGGGAAAGTGATATAGGGTGGGGGGGAGGGAAAAGGAGGTAACAATTTGAACAAGAAATGTACTCATTGCCATATACATGAATCTGTAACCCTTCTGTACCACACTTTGACAATGCAGAAGTTTAAAATTTTTTGAAAAGTAAAAAAGACACTATTTATACCCGCAATAATAACAAGTATGAAAACAACTAGGACCTTATATGGTACAATATGGATTACATAAATAAATAACATATCCACATACCCATTTGTGTATATACACAGAGGTATATATATACATGCAAATATACATGTATGTATACATTAGATAGATAAATAGATGATAGGTAGATCGATAGATATAGTTTGTTCAGTAAAATTAAAAGCACATGAATGAAGGGAAAAGAAGTAGAGGAAAAGAGACAAAGTGTGTGGAATAAGAGAAAGACATTATATTGAGGGGTTACAAAAGGATAGAACAATTAAGTATAATAAAGACAAAAAAACAAATCTATCCCAAAATGGACAGCACAAATACCATACAATGAAACAAATTTTTAAAAAAATTAAAAAACTTTCTCTCGTAGAGACTGTGTAGACATCAGAAAAATAGACAAGAAGCTCTGATTCCCAGCCCTCTGTATGGTTTTCTTGGTGTGCCTGTTCACATATTCTCTCTTCTGGATGCATCCTGAGTAAAATGTTTCCTGTGGATTAATATTTCAGGTAAGTTCAAGTGCCTGCAGTAGGTTTACTAGTGCTGCAATGGCTGTGGCTATGCAGCTGCCTTTATTATACCCTGACTTCAGTCTTTTGGATAATTGTCCAAGAATGTTATCTCTTGGTCAAAGGGAAGTATGTTGTACTCTTAGATTTGTGAGGAATCTTATAGTGATTTCCATAGCGATACCATTGATTTACATTCCTACCAACAGTGTATTAGCTTTTGTTTTTGTTTTTTTGCTTTCGTACATTCTTGCCAGTGATTGTTGTTGATTGTGGGGTTTTAGTTTTGTTTTTTTGGGTTTGGTTTTGGGACTCAGGGCCTGAGCACTGTCCTTTGCTTTTTTTTTTTTTTCCTCAATGCTAGTATACTACCACTTGAGCCACAGTGTCACTTCCTGTGTTTTCTGTTTATGTGGTGCTGAGGAATTGAACGCAAGGCTTCAGGCATGTTAGGAAAGCTACATTCCTAGCCCCGCTGATTGCATTTTTGATGATGGTTGTTTTGACTGGAGTAAGATGAACTTTTAGTACTATTTATTTTAGTATTTTCTTTATGGCCAAGGACATTGAGCATTTCTTCATGTATTTTGTGTTTATTTTTACTTCTGAGAGGTGTTTATTTAGTTCCTTTGATTATTAGATTTCTCATTCCTGTGTTGCTTATTTACTTGTTTCCCTCTTTAGATAAGAAAGAATGGCTAGAATATCATAGAGATTAGTCTTTGTCCTCCCTTAAGACAGCTAGTGTTTGGTAAAATATCAACTTGTTAGCAGTAATAAAGTGATTGTTGTTGGTTTTTTTTTTCTTTTTTGGAGACAATATTAGAACAGAATGCTCTGGCCTTACGTCAGAAGAGCTCCAGTATCTCATCTCCTCATCATTAATGATGAGGGGCCTGCTATTTAATCCACAGAGATATTGGAAAATGACTAGATGAAAGAATACACATTTGTCCCCTAAATGCTCTGTTTCTTGGCAACAGGAAAACAATCTCTCTTGTTAGATGGTGATGCCAGTTTCTGATGCAAAGGATCTGTCTAAAGTTCAGCCAAAGGCTGATTTGCTAATCTCTACTGGCTTCCTAGAAAATTGAAGAAGGTTTATTCTATGCGTATGCTGCTGACAAACCCTGAGCCTTCATGGGCCAAGACCTTATAGTTCAATTGAAGCCACAAATCCACTCAAAAAGAGTGATTGTTGAATTTGGCAAAAATCAGGCACTGTGAGCTTTTGTCATCTCACCGAAAGAATACTAACTGCTGAATAACTTTATTTTCACCACCTTGATTGACATATACCTGATCATCAAAAGATGTGCAGTTTTTCAGAGAGATGATGGTGAAGTGACAGGAGAATAAGACATTTCCCTGACACTTTGCTTGTGCCCTGGTACTCCTGAATTGAAGAGCAATAAATGTCTTCAAGTGACTCAAGACTGAGTTAAAAAATTAAGCTGTTCAGGAAAATGACCGGCATATTTTACAAAAATGTACATATTCGGTAGAAATTGCATTCAAAAATTTTAATTTTGAACATTTGTTAGGCAAGCAATAAACTGCATTGAGCCAAAGCTCCCAGACAGCCTCACATACAAGGGGGAAAGAACAGCTAATCATCAGTACACAGTGATGCTGAGCCATGATGCTGAGTGTGTTATATGTATTGAGTGCTTTATTGTAAGTATGCATTCATGTGTCCTTCCTTCCTGCCTTCTTTTCTTCCTTCCTTCCTTCCTTCCTTTCTCTTTTTCTCACTTCTTCCCTCCCTCCCTCCCTCTCTCCCCCCCCTTTCTTTCTTTCTTTTCTTTGTTTTTTTTTCCTTACTTTTTGTTTTTCTGCTGGAGTATTGGAAATTAAACCAGGTGACCCATACACTTATTACCTCACTTCAGCTAGTTCTTCCATTTTATTATGTTTTTTTTTTCTATTTATTGTCAAAGTATTCAGTTTCCTATGTTAGGCCTTGGGTACATTTCTTGTACTGTTTGTTACCTCCTCCCTCATTCCTCCCTCTCCACTCCCCCTTTCCCTCTCCCCCCATGACTTGTTCAGTTGGTTTACACCAAATGGTTTTGAAAGTATAGCTTTTGGAGTCATTTGTGTTTTTATCCTTTGTCTCTCGATTTTGATATTCCCTTTCACTTCCCTAGTTCTAATACCAGTATATACACTTTCCAATGTACTCACTTAAGATACAGTGATAGTGCGGATACAACCACAGGAATGGGATACAAAAGGGTCATCAACAATAGAAGCAAGCTACAGTTTCACATGGCATGTTGAAAGTAATTACAACAATGATATAACACTCATTTCCATAACATGGAGTTCATTTCACTTAGCATCATCTTATGCATTCATAAGGACATAGCTATTAGGCTCTTGTGATTCTCTGCTGTGACTTGCCTAAACCTGTGCTAATTAGTCCCTATGAGGGAGACCATAGAGTCCATGTTTCTTTGGGTCTTGCTCACTTCATTTAGCATAATTTTTTCCAAGTCCTTCCATTTCCTTATGAATGGGGTAATGCCATTCTTTCTGATAGAGGCATTTGGAGATCTAATCTTGCTAATTTTACTCAGGCTGCCTCAGTGCTAGCAATCCTTCTATTTTCCCTCTCACAATATAGAATCAGAGGCCTGGATCACCACACCAATCCTTCAAAATAAATTCTTGACTTCGGGTAGTTTTAGTTTTCCAGTAACTATTATGATGTAGAACCACTGGAATAAATTAAAGAACATCTCAATATGTATATAGTAATGAATACATATATAGACAAGTGTTTTGTATGCATACATATGTATTACATGCATTTATATACTCACAGAAATATGCATATTATATACACATATACATATATAATAGTTTTTCCTTGGCTATTGTAACAAATTATCACACGCTGATGACTGATTTGTAACAATAAAAATTACACTGGAATGAGATCTAGATATAAGTAGGGCCATGTACCTGCAAAAGGTCCTGTACAGTACAATGAAATCCATTCCTATTTTCTTCCAGCTTCCATTGATTCCTGGCATGCCTTCATTTGTGACCATGTCACTCATTCACTATCTTCAAAATCTCACTGCATTTCTCTCTTCCATGTGTTTATTCTTTGTTTTTCTGTAGTCATAACGTCAAAACCATTTTTCCTCATAAATTAGTATAATGATCTGATATATTTGTATCTGAGCCGAGAATTCACTGCATTAATTTCTCAAATTTATTTGTTGTTGAGCTCTTCCTACCCATGTTTCTGAGTTACAACTTCTTCCAGGACAAGTTTTTTCTCCTTCTTTTGTTACATGGCTATAAAAGACAAGAAATTAGTCACATAATATTCAAGCAAAAATATGGGTTCCAAAAGGCTGTAATTAATGACAATTAATTACCTTAGTTTGAGATCTAATTCATCTGGTAATAATACTGCCATTCAATTGATTTTGAAATGGACTGTGTACCAAGTATGACCAACAAGAATATAAACTTACTGTATAGTTTTCTAAATTAAAAAAAAATCTTTCAATGTTTTTGGGTACTTGCAAACAATATTAATCAGAAGAGCAATCACCTGAGTCCTTTTATCTCCTGCTATCACTGAGCACTTCAGACTATGCGTAAGCAATACTGTAAAGATGTATATGTCTTACAGTCAGAAGTGATTTTGAGTATAACATGTGTATGTAACAATATCCTTCTTGTCAGTGGAATCCCTCTGTGCAGTTCCATGGTGACTGAAGACACCATGTGGCCTGACAAATATTTGCTTGCCACTTTGAATTTCTCTTATTTGTTTTAGGTCACTAATAGAAAATGATGACAACACCTCATCCTATTCGTCTTCTAAATTTTCACCTCCTACTGACATTCAGTTATCACTTTGAAGATTATGATAAGCAAAGGCTGTGAGACAGACAACCAATCAGACCACTATAGAAACATTATATCCTCTTAAACACATGGAAAGGCCCAGGACCATAAACAATCATTTCAGAGATTTTGTATCTCATATATTAACCATATCATCTGTCTCCTGGTTTTGTCATATCATACACATTTATTCTCTTTCATAGAGATGGTTAATTGATGAAAAAACTTACAATACAATATGTGCATTTCATAGAAATATAAAATTCCTTCAGAGAAAGTAAAATGGCTTCATCAATTATTCTCATATCAATTCAGGAGGGAAAATGTATTTTAAAGTTGTTCATATTACAATTACAGGTTTTCAACAGTGATTTCATAATCCCACATTCCTTTCTAATTACTCCTCACGAATCAGATTGTGTTTTAAAGTAGCTTAAACTTTCTAGATTGCTTATCAATATAACCAGCTGTTCAATGGTAGATCCAGTGATGACAGCATTTTTAATTGCTTTTTTGTTTGGTTAAGTAAGTTCAGATGGTCAATAATTAGATCTGTCATGCCAAGATAGCTCCATTATGAACAATGCAATCAGTGTTTCATTGCAAAGACTACTGTCCTAAGATAGACACAGCTTAATTTTCCCCAGGAATCCATACGAAGTTTATTTACTTGTTATGGCTGTCATGAATAAGGTGACAGGAATTAAAGGACACTGCACTGTTACCATCAATGTACTTCATCTTTCCAGTCAATTGAAATGAGTCATGAATACTAGTCCTTTGTTAAGAATGATGCAGTGATGTAGGGCACCACATATGATACTACATTACAAGATGTTGAACTTAAAAAATGTTCTAGTTTAACATTGAATTGGATACTTTGGTGTAAAATTGCAAAGACTTGTTAAACTCCTTATTATACAGTTTAATCCATTTGTGAAGTTAGAGATTTTCTATAAATTGACTGAAGACAATTGACATAAAGGTAGATAATGGAAAAATATGAATCGGTATTTACATATTATATTGTTTTATGTAATGCTTCACTGCTCTTTACATATTTTCAACAGAATGCAGTGCCTTTATGCATAAAGATTCATCAGTTCAAAAATACAAAAAAGAATCTTAATATACCATATACTTCAAGGACCATTTTCTTTCCTTATTGTATTGTCATTACTCTTATTAAAGATTCTCACAGAATCAATCTGTACAGGCAAATTCCCTTTTTTGCATTTTAAATTAAAGAAATTAATACATAGGTTACTGAGAGTTATATAGGGGACAACATTTCCTACTTGGTTTGAATTTGTGAAAAAATTTCTCTCTTTCCTGTTGAAAAACAGGTTCAGTATCCTTCATGAAGATCAACTCCATTTTCAAGTCCTCAGTAGATAAGAAATCTTACCTAAGAGTCTTTAGTACAGAAGTACATGGAAAGTTATACAAGTTTGTGTTAAATGGGTATAACATAATATTCTTCCTGAAGTCTATATCATGGACTAAGTTTTTCATATTTAACACTAGCTTTGAATTAAATATATATTTACTGAAATAAAATACTTGGATATCAGTGACTTTTGATTTCCATTTTGAATATTAATATATATGAACTCTATTATTCATCTGTTATTTATATATTTTTATCTCTAATATAATCTGAAATCTTTATTTCCTTGCCTGAAAATAAAAGGGTAGCATGTTACTGAAAATGCTAAGATATCCCTTTTTTGCCTCTACAAGTGAAATTTAATTTTATATGAATATTATAGGCCATAGAAAGAAATACAAGAAATATAATATAACAAAAAATGTAAGCCTGTACCTGCATCAATACAGCTAAAATTCTTTAAATTATGGAAATTTTGAGTTTGTGTTATACAGAGATTTTCCTCTGATATTATCCAGTTTGAACCTTGGAAAAATCAGGACAATTTTCCAGGAACTATAGCATGCAAATTTTCCTCTAGGCCTGGTAGATAAAGAGAAGTTCTATAAACCACACAGTATAAGAAACCTTGTTAATCTTATCCCAAAAGATAAGAGCTGTTGAAAATGCTCTCTAAAATGATTTGGATTACCTTTTCATCAGTTTCCTTATAGAGTTTTTGTTCCAACTGTCCTTTGTAAAATGCCACTTTATATTCTGTATCTCATTGTTGGTTACATGGAACTCATGTTAGGAGCTGAGGAGTAAGACACACCCTTGTGACTTACTGAGGAAAAAATAGAAAGAAAAACAAAAGAAAGAAAAAAAACAACTTGAGAATTATTTTCACATATTAGAGGACTCAGCATTTAATGTAACCAGATGTTAATTTCTGAATGACCATTGTGTCTGATTACCTGAATTAGAATATTATTTATAGAAAATAATCTCAGTATCTTTCTAAACTAATGAAAATAATGTTATATATAATTGCTTAACATGTTGTCTAAAGCATGGTAAATGACTGGTGAGTCTTATTACAGTGAATCAAACAGAGTTTCCATCTGTTGTAAGTTACATAGCAAGGTATGTATGTATACCAGGTTTGGAGTTAATGTGCCTAACAATAATAATAGATTTATTTTACTCAAACATATACAATATCAACTTAGTATATCAATTTCTCTTACTTCCTGGAAAAAGATGGCAAGAATCTGAACGCAGATCAGATTTGCCAGCAGTAATTTGAATAGCTTTATGTTGGTCAAGCAGTTACATTTTTTTTTGTGTGCCAGTAGTGAAACTTGAAATCTGTCCCTTATCTATTTTTTGTTCAAGGCTGAAACTCTACCACTTGAGCCACACCTCCAGGTCCAAGGTTTATGTGTGTGTGTGTGTGTGTGTGTGTGTGTGTGTGTGTGTGTGTGTGTGTGTGATTATTGGAGATAGATAATATTCTCTAGTTTCCATTCTAGTTAGACCCGAGATTTGAATTGCTTGACATCAGAAGGAATGATCTGAAGCTGTGCCTTTAGGAATGTGGATGCCCATGCATTATTTCTAATACATTAAATATATTTCCTTTCAATTTTGGAAATATATTTATAACAATTAATATCTAGACAAAAATAAGGTCCATATGAATACAAGTTACTACTTTATTCTTAATAAACTAATTAGTGGCTTTCTACTGTCTCAGTATCCACTGCATGAATTAGATAATACAAGCATGTTAAATTATAAAAGAAAGCAACAGAAATATTTTGTGGGCAAAGTTTTATCGCAGTGAACCTATCAGTACTTTGCAATAATGTAAAAGCTTCCCTTTAGCTTTCTGCTGATCTATTCGGAATAGAAAGATAAAAGTCTCTGTGATTTATAACACTGGGCATAGAAATTGAATAATATCTCAAGACACAGGAGCAGAATAAAACCTCTGGGTTTCATTTGGTGATGTTTTTCTAACTTCAGACAATAGAAAAGTTATGTTTTCACTTCCAACTGTGGATTATCTCATCAGAATAATAGAAATTAACAACTTCTGAATTGGTTTCCCATGAGTTATTTTTCAGAGGTTGACAAACGTGTTGGTGAGAAGCCATTTCCTATATCTCCTGAATGGAGGAAATGCCAAAACACCAATAATTATAATGAAAGACGAATGCCAAAATATGGGTTGGGGACCCAAACAATTTGAACTGTTGGGACCAGGTCTTGTAATGTAACCAGTAATGAGGAAATAGCAGTGGAAGAAACATTCCATTAGAGATATGTGGTCATTGTTCATTTGTCATCACTTAAAACTTTGAGCACCTATAATGCAATAAATACTACCACGAAGAATTAAACCCAGCTCAGGCTAATTTGGCATTCTTTTTAATGTTGAACTGGATACATCAGAGAGCTCTCTTCAGAGTATTCAATAAAAACTCTATATTTAGAGAATTTTCAGAAGAAACGTGGCCGGTTTCTGGAACTTGCTTAAAAATGTCAGGGAAAGAAATTTAGTGATTTATTAAAATGTTAATATTACAAGTTATTCACATCTAACTTAACATACAATATGAATAAGTATCTATAGTTTTTATGCAACACATAAAAAGCTTGGAAATGCAAACATGGAAGAGATTACAGAGTGTGAAATGTTGACTGAGAAAAAATATAAGAATTGTTAACTCAATAAGAATTTCCCTGAACATCTATAATGCTTGAAAATGTTTGCAGCATGATTTGGAATTCTGCAAATTTGATTGAATTTATAGGGTTTATATTTTCATTATTCAAATTCATTCAGTTGCAATAATCAGATGTGTTTACATACATTCATAAGAAATACCTCTACTGAAGAAATGAATCATTAATTCATCATCAGAAAGGAATAAATACTCTGGTTAAAGTGATCTTACCTTTAGAATGTCTACAATATTATTGGGAAGGTGTATATTTACATATAAACAAAAAATAAGAAAAAAATATATCAGACCAATGCATCTGTAGCCATGTTAGCAATAAAAAATGACTTTAAAATAATTATGCTTTTTTTGTCTCAAGCCAGATATATTCTTACAACAGAGTAAGATTGTAATAATTGGTTGTATGATACCACCTTTTGGGTTATAAAATATTCATAAACAGTTCAAGGTCAGTAGGGGTATCGCAACCTCTTAAGACACTAGTGCTCTCTCCATGCTCTCTGTTCTTGACCCCAACTAACAACCATGCCACAACAGAATTTTGAATGTTGCCCATACCCTCTTAATGTACCTGTACAATCGAATGTGTTCTGACACTATTAAGTCTGTTTTTATTTCTAAATGTGCTATTTCCTACACTTGCTACAAAGAACATTCTCTATATTCCTAGCATATTATTTGTATCTTAAAATACACATATCACAAGTTAAATAAGTTTTCACCATAAACTATATATATATATAAATCATCATAAATATCAAACATTTGCCACAAGGACACCTTAACATCTGTTATCAAAATATTTTGGTAAGAGGTATTCAGATGTTAACTTAGTTGGCATAACTTCTTGAGTGAGAAACATTCTATGAGATCATGAAAAGAAATGACTCTTGGAGCTGGCAATCCTGGACACCCAAGAGAGTAGCTTCTGCATAGTCCTTTCTTAACAAAACTATTTTTTCTTCTTATTATTATCTTTAAGTATTTGTACGAAGGGGTTGTCATTTAACGAGGCAGTGTATGAATGCAATATATCATGATCAATGTCACCCATTCATCCATCCCACCTTCACACCTACTTTCTTCACACTTTCTAGTGTGTAGAATATACACAAAACTTGACTACATTTTCTCTTTTACATTCTATTTATTTTTCAAACCCTTTTCCAACACAGAAATTTCCATGTTTTAATTATTATTATAAGGTGATGTACAAAGAGGTGATTTAATTGTTCTCCTGTTTAAGTATCTGCCAGGAATATCGGTATATACTGATAGACATGTGATAAAGCTGTTTTGGTTTGTGTTTATATTAGTCACATTTCTATCATCATATAATGGTCAACTCTAAAGGGAAAATATTTACTTGGCTCATAGTTTGAAAGCTTCTGTTTAGAATCAATTGGCTCATTTTTTTTTCAGGAGAGGGTGAGTCAACATTCCACCTATCATTATTAATCAAGCATGCATGTTTATACTTAACCAGGTTAGGGGTGACACTCAATGATTTATGAAAATTGGAAATATTCATATCATTATTCTAGGGTGTGGACAGTCCCCAATGAAGCCATCAGAAGGTTCTAATGAGGAGTACATCCTCTAGAAGGAATAAATCTTTGTCCTCATACTAATAAAAGTAGAATCCCCTATTTTACATACAAATAAAATGTTTGTTTAATTATGGCTTAAATTGGGCATTTGGAAAATGAGTTTATCGATAGTAAATAGTAGAGACATTTTGCTTGTATATTATTTAAATTGTCTAAAAATAGTGTATAGATATCCTTTGAGTAAAATATTGAAGATGGCTGGGTGCCAGTGGCTCCCACCTGTAATCCTAGCTACTCAGGAGGCTCAGATCTGAGGACCATGGCTCAAGCCATCCCAAGCAGGAAAGTTCATGAGGCTCTTATCTCCAATTAACCACCAGAAATCTCTAAGTGGCACTGGGGCTCCAATTGTAGAGTGCTAGCCTTGAGCTGAAGAACTCATGGGTAATGCCAAGGCCTAGAGTTCAAGCCCCATGAGTGAAAAAAAAAAAAAAAAAGATGACTGAAAGCAATGGTAATTTAAATGTAACCCAAATATGAACCAAATATTTCTTAAGTTTAAATCAAGACTTCAATTAATCCAATTGTGTAACATAAATGAGAGTTTATATTTGTTAAAAGGAGTTACAAATCTCAAACTACTTTTATAAGGACTTCTAAAAACAAATAGTTTCCGATTTCTGATCTTTAACATTAATAATCAATTATGTTTTTCAATATGAAGAATATACAATCAGGGATACTCTGATCCTTAAAAAGTCTTTACCAAAATAGGACAAGTCAGAGCAATATAAAGCTAGGTGGATTTTGAAGAATTAGCTAAGGACATCATTCTTACCCTAGGCACTTCTTCAGAAATTGATATTATTTTATCCTCATTCTTCAGAGATGTACTGCATGACTCGCATCTAACTCCACTGCTTTGCCACAGAGAAATAGTTCAGAAATACTTAGTGACACTTACAGTTAAGGAGAAAGGAGCACCTTTATAAAAGCACTTTTATAGAAGGATCACCTTTATATAGAAGATATAAAAGTTAATGATGTGCAAAAGTTCTGATTGTTTAGAACAATCATTATGTTCGGGATATAAGGAATAAGTGAAGATATAATAAAAAATGTGTTTTCCATATCTAATGTGTCATTCCAGTAATATTACACAGTATGTTGGGGAATAACCTACTGTGAGACTGAAGATGGAAAACATTAAAAAAAAATTTCCATTCATGGGATGTCCTGAGAAATACACTCCAAGAAATTTCTAGAAATTCAATAAAACCTTTTCTTGATATTTGCATGTTTTAGGAAAAGCTTTTTAGCTTTTTTCTTCCAGCTTTGTCAGCACAAGCAAAATTATAGGTTGAATTGAATATATTTACTTAAATCTCTAATTATTCCTTAACTTAATATTATTATTCTTTTTGTGTAACATTTAGAAAAGAATTAACAAATACCTTTGAAATTCTTCACATTTTCTGTCCCAGTGAATTAATGAATCATTTTTGCTATTGTCTTGTCCATGGGGAAATGAACAATTTACAAAGTAAAGGAAGCACTATTTTTTCTCTTGCCTTAGAGAATGTATAAGAGAAAATGCTGATTTGTTTGTAAGATGATTACCCTTTTCTACATGATAACTAAGATGTTGTTCTCTCTATTAAGTACTGTTGAACATACAAGGAATGTTTCAGTAAGTGGGAGCAGTATATTCCTGAATCATGTCAATATTTGTCAGTTTTGAGTGATGATGACTGTAATTACATGGCCTTTGGGAGACTGTTAGAAAGTCTACACTTTCATCTAACAAGATGAATAATATTTTACTATGAATAATGTTAATGTGATTAATAGCATTTCTCCAATAACAATTCAGGTAGTGAAATTTTTGTTAATTTTTTGTAGCAAGATTCTGACTATATAGATTGTTTTTCTCCTAAAGAGTTTTGCATAATATCTTTATTTGTTCCAAGGAAAATTAAGGGCAGGAAGGTAAAACAGGCCCTGTCTTTGATGAGGGTACAAGTGTTGGGGGAGAAGTTGAATAAAGGAGGCAAAGGAGAGTGAATATGATCCACATATTTTATGTACACTTGTGGAAATGAAACGTTGAAGTTTGTTGAGATAAATTTAAGAAGGAGGGAAGGAAGAAGAGGAAAAACGGTAGAGATTATTCTGATGGAGACAGACTGTATGCATATTTAGATATGCCAAAATAAAAACTTTTTGTATAATGAGTTGATGCTGATAAAAAAACATAGGACAAGAAAGAATCACATAAATACACTCATGGAACTAAAACTAATACATTTTCTTGCAATTTAAAACTTAATTTAGTCATATTTTAAACTAAAATAGGAGTATTTTGGGTTCACTGAATTCTAACACATTAACAAAACTTTCTTGAAGTGCAGCAGAGAGAGCAACACAAGAACTTATGTGAGAATAATATATAAAGCTAAGGATCAGGTTACCATAGTCAGTCTTTGCAGTTCACTTTATTTTAAAAAAAAGCTATGATTTAAATTCACAGTAAAGTTAGGAATAGAAAAGACTTTCTTGCAATGTACAGAAAATAATGGCTAGAACTATTTGCATTATGACAATGAACATCAATAAAATGGTCATTAAAATTTACTCAACTCCATGAATTTACAATATTGGCATCACCTATCTCAAAGAGCATTTGTGGTAACTAATTGCAGAAGAAAATCATGGAGGAAGACTGATTTATAGATCATACAAAAATAGTGCTGGATAATTTAGTAATTTTTCAGAGCCCTAGCTCAGAATCTCATGAGTTGCTAAAGGCATCATTCTTCGGTAATAGGAAAAGGCCATTTATAATTACCAAGGCAAGAAGAAAAAGAATCTCTCAATGATGTAATAGAGGAAGTTAAAAACAAGAACAGTTTTGAGATATTTGACAATATTTATAGTAGTATTTACACTAGATGGTGAAGTCATTGATAATAATCATTGCAAAAATATAAAAATTTCTACAGTAAAAATCCTTACAGTGATAGAAAATTTTATGAAGATACAACTATAATGCCATAGTTACAATATATGTGTGTATCACATTATTAAGTAGCACGATGTAGAACAGTATATAAGACAAATTATTTTATTTATTTACTAATCTGTGAAACAGCACTATAGTTATTTACAACTTTTTACTGCTATGAAGAAGACTAGCATGAGTCTTAGTTGGCTTGTCTTTTGTGAACACAAACAATAAAGTGTCTTCCTCTTTCTCCATAGCCTAACTAGCATTTGTTACTTTTGTTGTCTTGGTTTTGTTTATTCTTAGACATGTAAAATGGTATCTTATTGTTTTAATTTGAAATTCCTCAGTGCATATCATTTAAAGTATTGCTATTGTTTGGTCCCACAATTCTCACTGGAAGTGCATGTTTTAAAAATGTCTTCATCCTGTGTTGAGAGGTGATCTAGAGCCTTCGGGAGGTAACACATTAGTAGAAGAAACTTGACTGAGGAACATGCACTTGAAATGCGAACCAGGTCCCCTTCTCCCTCTCCTTCTCCTATTCCTTCTTCTCCCTTTCTTTTTTGTGCTCTCTGCTGGTTAATATCACCCAATAGCTTTCTTTATGATTCTATTCACCACAGTGCTCAACAGCTTTGGGGCCAGGTAAGAACAGGAGGGATCAAAATAAATTTTGTTTTCCTTAAAAAGTGTTTGTGAGGCATTTGTCATAGCAATATAAATCTGACTAACACGGATATCTTCTCATATCCTTTTTTGCCATCTGTGTATTTTCTTTGCTGAGAAAACTGATAATGTCTTTTGCATATTAATTGGTTTGTTTTTTTATTCTTATGTGTCCAGCTACTTTAATTTGATAGATATAAAATGATTTCTATATCACAAACTTGATTATCCATTTACCAATTAAAGTAGAACCGGAAGGACTTCCATAGCAATAAAGTCATAAAAAATTAATAAAATATATTTCAGATTCCTGCTGGTTATAAATCTAATCTATTAATTGTTTTCAGAACCCAATGGCAAGTTACAAGTTATATAAAATGTTTACTTCTGTTTTCTCCAAACACAGAAATTTATGTACCTAAGTAGGATTTAATAATCAATTAATTAGTTAAAAAGACAAATCTAAGTCAGCATGTTTTTATTTTCAATTAACAACTTACAGAAAGCTATTGGTAACAGTGTTAATTTTAATCTTAATGGTAGAGATTGAGAATCAAGCTGTGAGCCTGTTCCACACAGGTTAATTAATGGCCTTATAATAAATTATACCTTATATTACATATTAAGTATCTGAACTTGGCTTAGCAAGGGGGACATCTCAAAGTAGAAAAAAAAATATAACAAAATGAAACACTAAGGAGAGTATTATAAATTCATCCATTTGTAGGCTCAATGTAGCAAATATTATCCTGTGTTATAGAAAAAAAGTCATGTCTTTCTGAGTTATTTTTAAATAATCATACCTGTTACTCTGTTCTTCTTTAGACCTCAGTTAAAAATTATCCAAGGAGTTCAGCCTCTCGGCTACGCTGAAGTGTCTGGAAATAAGGCAAGTTAATTGTTTAGAGGAAACGTATGTCCCTGTAGAATCGGTAGGTTCCATGAACATTTGCATCTGTTCTGCTGTGTCATATTTTAGAGGTATTTGATCACTCAGCAGTCACGCCAGACTCAGTTATCTCTGCTGGCATCCCTGAGTAAGGTGACACACTGCCTTGCAAAGCAAAAACTCTATCCACCTCCATTGTGTAACATTGAGAAGTTATGTCTGGATCCTGCACATTTTCTAAATTTAATGGCAAACGGATGATCTCAGCACAACCAGAAACCTCCCCGATACTTTTTAAATTCAAATCCATGAAACCAACCTAGGCTTATCCTCTTCTCTACTTTTCTTTTCTTTCTTTCTTTTTTTGCCAGTCCTGGTGCTTGGACTCAGGGCCTGAGCAGTGTCGCTGGCTTCTTTTTTGCTCAAGGCTACAACTCTACCACTTGAGCCATAGCACCACTTTTGGCCTTTTCTATATATGTGGTGCTGAGGAATTGAAGCCAGGGCTTCATATATATGATATAAGCACTCTTGCCACTAGGCCATATTCCCAGCCTTCTCTAATTTTCCTTACTTTCTTTTCTTTTGCGTATTATTAAGAAAGTTTGTAGAATTATCAGCCATGTCCTGGCTTTGTATCATGGAAAAATGTTTTTGAAAATAATAAAATCTGAATCCATGATTAATATGTGTCTTCTTTCTTTTTGCATAGAAAGAGAGAACAAAAAATGTGGGAGAATGAACAGAAGAAAAAATAGTTTCACACAGTATGTTGAAAACAGCAACATCAATTATTTATTTTTTCTTCTGTTCTTCTTCCCTATTATTTAGTCCCTTTGACACTGTATTTGATTCTGGTACCTGGGGATTTTATATATGCCTATCTTAATTAGGGAATGGTAAGGGAACATTAAAATGGTGAGACAAAGGGTAAAAGGTAAACCAATGCAACAGCAATACTTTTAAGACAATATATTATAAACTAAGTGAACAATTCATGGGGGGCGACTGGGGAGAAGAGAAGGTGAGAGAAAAACGAGGGAGGGGGTAACAAGTTGTATAAGAAATGTACTCACTAACTAGCGTATGTAACTGTAACCCTCTGTACTTCTTGAAAATAAAAAGAAAAACATTAACACATGCAGATTGTGTATACTAAATATAGCCAACAAGTAAAAATAATACAATGTTAAGTTTTCTTGAGATTGATAAAATATTTTTTTCAAATTTTTATTATCAAACCGATGTACAGAGAGGTTACAGTTTCATACATTAGGCATTGGATACATTTCTTGTACTGTTTGTTACAAAAAATTATTTGAAAGACACACACACACACACACACACACACACATACATACATATGGGAGACGTCTTAATTGACTTCAGATCCTAAAGAGAGGGATAAAGGGATAAAGAGAATGTTCAGTATAAATGGTATACCATGATCATGTTTAAAATAACAGTTGTCATTGTTGGAGAGCCATTATATTTATGGAAAGTAACAGAAATACTATAGTAAACCCACTTTCATATGTCTAAATTTCAGGAAGATTTCTGAAAGAATTTGTTAATTCTTTTATATTTCTAATCACTGATCACAATGCAGTGCAATACTTTTACCCTGAGAGGCAGAGATACAGGTTTGAGCAGAGGGATCAAAGATTACATTTTCCCTATATCTTCATTCACAGTCACTGTAAAGGGTGGTCTGGGTACTATGTAACCTACTGATTCACAGAAATCTAAATTATCTGTAAAGACAATGGCCTAAATACTCAATCGCTAAGACCATTTGTCCCAATTGTTGAAATCACAGCACTAAAAGTGAGAGAAGAAAATTAAAGAATTCCTTGTTATTCACAGCAACCCTATAATCCTTCTATATCTCACATCCTTTATAATGAACTTGTTAACCTCATGATTCCTTTTGATATCAGTCAGTGCAAGAACCTTCTGTTTCTCATATAAAATGCTATGACCCTTACTCTTAAATAATTTTCTACAATCGTTTGTCTCCATGTGCTCCAACTTCACAAGCTCTTGTATGAGATTATTTCAATTTATCAGTCATCATCAGAATAAACCTCTCTATAATGATCTTCTTCTTGGCCCTTACTCTTTATACTGTTGTTCTAATTAAAACTGGCTTAACTTTGTGAGCTTCATTTTCCATATAGCTTTCCTAAGTAATGACCTCCCCCATTCTCCAATTATCATATTATGGCCTCTGGAGCTGTGGCACATGATAGCTTATTCTTTTTGTTCCTTTTAGACAATTCCATGATTGCTTTACTTCTCATATTTTCAACTTTAATCAAATCTTCTAGTTCTATTAGATGCTATTCCTGAATGCTGTCAGCATCTGACTACTTCCTCCCAATAACCTATCATTTTAAGTTATTTACAATTCCTGAATACTGGTTATTCTTTCAATTATTTTGCCTGCATCATTTCTCCATTATTCACATGCATATGTAAAATAATATCTACAATACAATTCCAATGCCTTGAATTTTGATGGTTTAAACTCTTTTCAGACTACTGCCTTATCTCACAACTTAGATATCTATTCATTTCAATGATTAAAATGTAGACAGCTTTGTTATAAGTACCTATTTATGCACTGTTTTATAAACTATCTTATTGGAAAGGAGAAAGCCTGTGTTTGTAAAAGTTGCTGGTTTTTATGATGTAAAATCTATAAACTTTAACTCCCTTGGTGGTCTCCTATATTTTCATGGATTTAATTTCTTTTTCCATATCAAAGATACAAATTCTCCCCAGAGACTAGAATTTTCTCCCTGATTTAGTGCTAATGCCCTACTGCCTACCTAATATACCTTAAAAATGCCTAATATACATCTCACAAATAATGACAGTAACTCAACTCCTAATTTAAGTTCAAAGTGAAGGAATTCATCTCAATGTATAGGCTGAAAGTGTTATTCACTAATGTCCCATATCTATTTAATCTGAATGCTGTACTTAATTTGCTCTCAAAATATTTTCATAGGCATTAATCCTTCCCTAGATCTCATGTAACAAAGTACTTACTAGGTGTTAGATTTTACTCTTTAGATAGGACCTCACAAATCACATGTATTCATCAAATGAATAAAGAGAATCAGTAAGATAGTGAATATGTTTCTTTGAAAGTCTTAGATCATTTCCTTGAATGACAATTTTTTTCTTTGAACAATTTTTAAAGTATCCAGTTTTCACAAAAAGTAAGACTACAATCTTACCACAGTTCTTGTCTTACCATTGCTTTATTTCACAAAAAATTACAACCCTAAAAGGGAAAATAAATAAACATTTTTATGATTTTCCTGACCTTACTGCTGTCTCAACTCTCTTCAAAACTCAAGAAAATTCACATCGTTCACCATTTACATTCTATTGTTGCTCTGCATTGTTGAGTTCAGTTTTTTGTGTTCTCTCTACCTATTGATATTTCCACCTTTTAAATTAACAACACTATTACAAATTCAAATATATAATCCTGACATTTTCTTTCCTATACACGTTTCTATAATGTTTCCCTTGAGAAGCCTTGAGGTGTTATTTTTCATATCCTCAAATTAGAATATAAAACTTTCAATGGCTCTGATATGCTATAGTAATGCAAATATTCCCTGATACTTTTTATTTATTATGATGCAATAAGTAAACATCAATTTAAAAGTAAAGTACAATATGATACTCTCTCCAAAGGACATAAGTAGAAAAACATATGGCATCAGCAAAGCAATGAAAACTTTTTATAAAATCTACTAACTCGCAATCTGTATGTACTAAGAACAAATGAGAAGCAATTTATCTTGTTAAGCATGTGAAAGGAGATGGAATAGATCCATATAACAGAGAAGACTGGAGAAGGTAGTGGGATTTCAGCAGGACCAAACATTTTGAATGACTCACTTGGGTATCAGATATGTGCAATATCAGCACCTGATTTTCTTTCATTTGTTTCCTTTCAATTATTACTACATCATTTCCTTTCTTTCCCATTAACTATCAGTGAATATTTGTCAGATTAAGGCAAACTCTTCCAACTACTAGGCAATTCTTACTTACAATAATAAAAATATAGGACAAACAAAACCCTTATCAACCAACCCAGATGCCCCTCAGTAGATGAATAAATCAAGGAAATATGGTATACATACGCAATGGAAGTCTATGTTTCTATGAGAAAGAATGGCAGTGCCCCCTTCATAAGGAAATGGAAAGACTTTGAAAAAAGTCATATTAAGTAAAGTTAGGCAGACCCATGGAAACAAAGACTCTATGGCTTCCCTCACTGATAATAGTTAGTATATGCCTAGATAATCCCATCACATGATCACAATAGCTCAGTAGCTATGTACATATGATCACATAAGATGAAGCTAAGCGAAATGATCTTCAAAATATGGGAACAAGTGGATTATCATTAATATTGTTATTTTTAATGTACTATGTGAAATTATTTCTTTTTTCTTTTGCTTAACATCCCTAGGGTTTATCATCTGTTGTTACTGTATTTGATTTTGCTACTCTGGGTATTATAGATATGTTTGTCTGAATCAAGGAAGGGAAGGGGTACATTAAAATGATGAGACAAAGGGCAGTATGGGAACCAATGCAAGAGCAATACTCACAAGACAATAAGTTTAAATTGACTGTACAATTCTGGTGTACTGATTGAGGAGGAGGGAAAGTGGGAAAAAATGAGAGAGACATATGTACTCACTACCTAATGCACATAATTATAACCCCTATGTTCATCACCTTGACAACAAAATTCAACATTTCTTTCTCAAAGAAAATTATTGAATGATTCTTTATCAGAAGCATTTAACAATGGCTGAATTGTATAATTTCCCCCTCAGAATGATTCCTCTATGTCAGAATTTTAGTGCAAAATATATTATTCTAGACTATACACTAGAGATTTATTAAAGGCTTTCCAGCTCCCAGAAGTATATGGAGAATAAATTGTTTATGGATCCCTACTGGAGACATGTCATAACTATTTCATTCCCCTATTTTAAGCTACAAAATATTTTTGAAATTTTTATGGTGGTTATTGTTCATTATTCATAATATTGGGAATTAATACCAATTTCAACAATGAGAAAAACATTTTAGAAGAATTTAACCCATGTATACTTTCATATTTATATCAATATGAAAAATTAATGCTCTAAAAATGTATAAAAACTTTTCAAGTGATCTTTTGTGTGATTCTTGTGTTATTTTAAAAAGTGTTCTCTAGGGCTGAGAATAGGGCCTAGTGGAAAGAGTGCTGGCCTCATATACATTAGGACCTGGGTTTGATTCCACAGCACCACGTATATAGAAAAGGCCAGAAGTGGCGCTGTGGCTCAAGTTGGCAGAGTGCTAGCCTTGAGCGAAAAAGAAGCCAGGGGCAAGCACTCAGGCCCTGAGTTTAAGCCCCAGGACTGGCCAAAAAATAAATTAAAAGAAAATAAGGTACATTTTGAATTGTGAAGTATGTAATGATGGTCTGCCCACACACTAATGTACAATGACACCTCAGAACTTGCTTATGGCCTTGTAGCTATAGTGAAATACACACTCACTAATTTTTCTTTTAATCCTTCTTTCCTCACTACTCTCCAAATCCTCTGATAACACAGAATCCTACTCTCAACATTAATGAGATCATGAAGTACTAGTCTTTGTATATGGGACTGAGTTTACTTCTGTCTCCTTGCCACAGAACAGCATGTCATTGTTCTCAGGCTGAACAGAATAGCATTCTATCATTATTATATGCCACACTTTCTATATACTGTCCTAATGCTACTACCATTGTGTGTGCCACACACACACACACTCACACACACACACATATTCAGGAGTGGAAAGTCATATTACTGAGTCATACTGTACATCTACCTTTGAAAACTTGATAACTCCATAGTATTTTCTTTAGTGGTGGTACTGAGGATGGGCTCATGTTCTTTTGTCTCTATATGCTTACCAGGACTTTAAAAAAAATATCTTGGCAATATTTTGTTGTTTCTTATTAAATTGTTTGGGTTTTTTGTTTGTTTGTTTTTTGCCAGTCCTGGGCCTTGGACTTGGCTACTTGAGCCATAGCGTCACTTCTGGCAGTTTTCTATATATGTGGTGCTGGGGAATCGAACCCAGGGCTTCATGTATATGAGGCAAACACTCTTGCCACTAGGCCATATTCCCAGCCCCCTCTTATTAAATTGTAATGGCACCTAGTTTTCCACTTCATTGGATTTCTCTGCTAATTTGTGATGTTGACCAATATCATTTGTATGATTTCTTAATGTTAAATTTCCAACCTGTTTTTAACTAAGATGTTATTTATTTATTTATTGTTTTTGACAAAGAATACGTTTGGGCATGATAAATTAAACAGGACATTCACAGAGTGAGACCAAAGGAGGATATTCATAGGGAGGATCACAAAGAATCCAATAGTTATCGGATATGATCACATAAAACAACCTTTATTAAATGAACTCTAAGAAATGGAAACAAAAGGTTTTATGTTATTTTACTTCGTTTTAAATGTCCTTTGTCACTGTTTTTGATTTCTGGACCTTCTGTCTTCTATGTAAGTTTATATGTTCGCAGAACAATAAGAGCTGAGTATAGAAATGGTTGGAAGGAAGGTAGAGAAATGCAGCAGTAATACTCTCTATATCCTATGTTGTGAAGGGTTGGGGGGGTGGAATGTTAGGAGGGAAAACCTAGGA
Organism: Perognathus longimembris pacificus; assembly: GCF_023159225.1. Lineage (NCBI taxonomy): Eukaryota > Metazoa > Chordata > Mammalia > Rodentia > Heteromyidae > Perognathus > Perognathus longimembris. The sequence goes on from NC_063176.1 coordinate 40,568,760, forward strand.
GAAAATGATGGAAAAAGGTAACACTGTTAAAAAAGAAAAGTTCTAATTCCTGATGTATGTATCTATAAGCCTTCTGTATATAACCCTAACAGTAACAATTTAAAAAGATGTTACTTATTGATTGATTAATAAGGGATGAGTAGAATGACTGAAAAATAGAAACCCAGTGGAGTTGCTCTATAGTCTATGTGGGTAAACATCAGACTAACATTGTTCATTATATTTAAAAAAAAAAAAAACAGAAATAGATTAAAAAGTACTCTAAAATTCAGAACTGTCTTTACCTTAGTATAAATTACTGATTTTCGAAAATTTCTATTTATTTATTTATTTATTTATTTATTTATTTATTTATTTATTGCCAGTCAGGGAGCTTGAACTCAGGGCCTGAGCACTGTCCCTGGCTTCTTCTTACTCAAGGCTAGCACTCTGCCACTTGAGCCACAGTGCCACTTCTGGTCTTTTCCACAAATGTGGTGTTGAGTAATTGAACCCAGAGCTTCATGCATATGAGGCAAGAACTCTTGCCACTAGGCCATAATCCTAGCCCCCTTACTGATTTAATATTTTTTCATGCCCACTTATTTTTTTTCTGAAAAAGTCTCATAGGCCATTGCTTATATAACTCTTGAACAACCACTAGCTTCTCTTTCTCTCCTATACTAGTGATTGCAAAGTAGACAGCTTTATGCAATAACAAAATCTAATTGATATAATTAATTTTGCAAAATATACATTTATTAGAATGTAAACTTATGAAATTCTATCATTTGCAAATGGCAACAATTCTACCATATTCTTTAGTTATATTTGTGACTACTCACAAAGTCATTTAAGTACATTTCTAGAAATCACCCTATATCCTTATTTCTTAGGTTAAAATTTTGCTGCCAAGTTTATTTTCTTACTAACATAACCATATTAAAATGATATCAGATATTTAAATATGTTTATGTTTTAGTATCACTCCTAATAGCAAAAGATAGAAATACCTTTCATTTTACCTTGTCATCTAATAAATCAAACATCATTAAGAAACAAAAAATATTTAAATTCAATAAAAACTAACAGATCACAGCCAAATGGAACATAATACATTCTTTTAATTTTGTGGTTACTGAGTCATTTACACTTTGTGAAATATGTCAGAGTTAACAAAAATGTTTCTTATTCAATAGTTACGAATGGCACTTTGAACTGAAAATTTCTAAATCTGTCTGTGATCTATGGAACAGACATGTTGTTTATGTTGAATTGTCCTTTTGAATTGTTACTTTTTTGGAATGAAATAAATATCTATGTTATATATAATATACATACAATGTTACATATATAATTCTTTTTAAAAGATGTTAATCTTTTGCCATGGGCAAATTTCTTAATGCAAGACTTCATTAAAATAGTTTGAATGTAATCAGATCAACTGGAGAAAATTCTTCACAAAAGGAAGAGTGAGTGCCCAAATGTCATCAAATCTAATTTTGTCATGAAAATTGCCCAAGAAAAATATCTTACTATCGTTATAAACTTCTGTGGACAGTTTTCAATCTACTATCTAGTATATGACTGACAGGGTCACATACAAATTTAAGGATAATCAAAAAAGATTACATCTAATGTTTATCAAAACTATTTTGACAGTGTTGTACTTTGAATTTCATTACTTAGGTAGAATTTTCATTGGTGGTTATATAAAGACTATTTTAAAGAAACTGTATTGGGCAAACATCAAAATGCTTTCTAGAGTTGGCAACTTGAAGGATTATGGTCATATTATCTGTGATAGGAAACATCAGAGAAAGGGCTAGATTGTGAGGATAGATGATATATTTTGACATGTTGATTCTGAGTTGGCTTGTAGGTAAAAATATCAACGTATGAGAGACATTAATGAAAACTTTTTGCAGTAGCTTTTCATGTTTAAATATAAAACCAGTCAAATAGTAACCAATGCTCTAAGAATTGTTGTAGCATTTTCAATATATGCAATTTTATTCTACAAGAAGTACATTGTTATTAATATTCGTTTAGGTGTGTCATTATAATCATTTTTAAATTTATTTTGTCTTGTGATTTTATTTGTCTTATTTTCTAATCCCAAAATAAAATTTCAAACTGGTGATAGAACATAGCATCTTTTTCCTCAACTTATATTCCTGAACCTGCTTTTATCTTCACAATAACCTTTGAATATTTTGGAGAAGTTAATAAGATACTTTGAGAAATAATGATTTTAAATGTGTTTAGTCTGTTTATGTAAAAGTGAAATAAATCTTTATATTTTATCCTCTACTTGGAGAGCTGGTTTTTTTCTATTTTATCAAATCTATTCTTCCAGTAATACTTTAATTTGGTGTCAAGTTCTATTCTTTTTATTGCTACACAAATATACATACATGTGTTTACTTGGATTGAAAATCCTTAATAGAACTATTTAGTAATCTCAAATTCAAGAAAATATTTCATATATAATAGTATCAATACTATTGTGTGTGCGTGTGTACAAGCATGTGTGTGTAATGTGTGGAGAGTTATGTGGCTAGAACTCTGGGCCTGGGGACTGTTCCTGAGCTCTTTTGTTCAAGGCTAGCATTCTACCACTTGAGCCAAAGCGCATTTCCAGCTTTTATCTGGTAATTGTGGTGATAACTCTCAGGGAAGTTTCCTGTCCATTTTGGCTTCAAATCCTCAGATCTCAGCCATCGGAGTCCCTGGATTATATTCAGACAGAGATGGCAATATTAACTATTTTTAATTCTTAAGGAATATGTATTCCTGGAAATAGCAAGATTTTAGTAAAATCTTATGCCTTTTCTCATATTCTCAAAAGATAATTTGGAAAAAATGCTAACTAATGCTAATTTGGAAAGAAGGTTAAATGTGAAATACATAAAGTACAAATAGTTTAGTAAAGTGATTAGAATTTAAGAAGGAATTCTGGAGCAAGGAATGCTGTTTGTTTTACAGAGAAAATGAGTCACTGGGAACCAATAGAGAGATCAATAGGAAAAGTGAAAAATGTCATCACATATAAAGGGCTTTAGGCAAAGAACCAGGGAATCACATAGGGTAAAAATATGGGGAAAGACAGTCATATTTACAGGACACAGAGGATTTTACAAATAAACTAATATATAGAGTAATAGTAAGGAGTTTCCAATATTTGAAGAACATCCTGAGAGTAAGTTGCTTTTTCTTAGGTGTAATAGCAAGTGTGGTTGTTTGTTTCCTTGGTAAGTTTGCATTTCTCTTCTCGGTTAGAATAACACATTTTATAACCTTGAATCTTTTGAATCTCTACACTTGCAATTCTGTATTATAACAAAATGCAAGTGTTTGCAGACCTACTTTTTAAAGACAGACTTTAAAATATCTTTCCCAGGTACTGACATTCAAATTATTTGAGCTCTTTGATTGCTAAGGTACCTAAATGTCAGTAGAATTGGAAAGTCTGTCAGTCCTATTTATATTCCATCAACTCTTGGACAATTCATCAGTGTCAGAATTGGTACACTATTATTCACAGATGTCTCTGGGCCATCATGTTTTTAAAGATTACATTATGTTACACTGTATTCAGTTCCCTCAAGCAAGAAATAGGATGGCTTCCTATAGGTAAAAGTATTTATTTCAGCATTCAAACTGATCATTTCTACCTTCCATCCTTGCTTTATCCTGGTTTTCAATTGTATATGTGATGTTAAGGAATGACAATTTTAGGCTTGCACACAAAGTAGAATGTGGACTCAAGCAGAGTTTCCTGAAACTTCATTGAGTACTGACATCCAATAGACTTTTACTACTTTACATTGATTTTCCATGGCAATATGAGCTTATACTAAAAATTAAGCACTTTTTAAGCAAAGAAAGGGGTACAGATAATCATTTGAATAACTTTGGATAATATGTGTACCATAATGCAGGAAAGGAGACAAGTAAAAGAACCTTAAGTATGAAAAATTCATTCCCACACAGGGATAATTATCCAAAGGTTGTAAGAAAGATGGAGCCACTCTCAAGTAATATCTTGGGGTCTTCACAAAGAGGGAAGTAGAAAGAGGAAACTGTGGGAGTTCAAATTTTCTGTAGATAGTTAACAGAAAGTATCCTTTTGTAATGCAGATAACTTTAATTTAAGAAAAAAAATCCTGATTTTTCAGTCAATTATTTGATCATCTATCTAACTCCTTATTTCACTGTAATTTAAACAAATTTTTGAAATAAATACATAAAAGTGAAGAAAAAGAAAGTTAATAACTCCTGGAAATTTTTTTTTAAATTCTATCAAACTCTTATGCATTTATTTTGTAATTAGTATAATCTCACTGTCCAAATCTATTCAACTGAACCATTTTTGTACACTATGGTGAATCTACCACTACTAAACATTATATGTTTGCAATTTTTAAATTATTATAACTGAGTATTTAATATTTTTATAAATGAAATATTTTGAATAGTGTTTTTTGTATTTAGTATATAAGCCTTTGTGTTTCTTTTCATTTTTTTTTATTTTCTAGAGAAATAGTAAGTAAAGATTTATATCCTAATTGCTTGATGCAAAATCCTTTCAATTTTGGTTGAATAGATCAATTTATTATAAATTATAATATAATCCATATTAGATATAATATCTTCTGATTACTCTTGAAGCTGATTATGACAGTTTCAGTGGTGCACTACAGAGTCGATTTAAATTTGACCAGAGAAGTTTGCAAGTGTATTAAGGTACTTTTTTTTTTTTTTTTGGCATTTTGCCTTGTGCAAATCGTCTACCTTGCAAAGACAATCAAAAAAGTTCTACTGTCCTCTCTTTTGTATCCTTCATTGCCTTTTCTAATTAACTGAATGGAATATTTGTCCATTCATTCTTCTTATGCTTCTTTTCTTTATTTCCTTCAGTCTGTACATACACTAGTAGTCTGGTCTAACTCATTTCAGGATAGTGATAATTACCATATATGTGTATATTTGCTTCCTTTCAGATGGATCTCGAGAGCCAGAGCACACCTCCAGGTCTAAGCCTATGGTCTACTCCATAGCTACAATGTTTCTGCAAAGTTATTTGAGAATTTCTGTGCTTAAAATTCTCTCACAATAGGCTTAGTCCCAGTTTTAAAGGCTCAGCTAATTATAGTAGATTCATAAAGATACTCACCAAATTAACTCAGTCAACAGAGTACTACAATCTTGTCACATTCTCCAGCGCTACTGATATCTAAGAGAAAAACACTGATTCGCCTGATACTAACCACAACACAAAACAGCGTGACAGGGGACATGGACCAAAAAAAATAGAAAAGTCTGAGATGAGAGATAAGAGGCAAGAATCAGCAGGGAACAGGGTCCCAAGGCACTACTCTGGCACTTGAATCTGAATCTTGAATCTGAATTCAAGCTTGGGGGCAAGCAAGCGTGTTTATTTGAGTTCACACTGGGAAGGTAACATGGATACATGCAAAACATAAAGCATCTATATTAATATTACGATCAGCAAAAACAGAGTTTGTGAGAGACACTGGTTCTCTTACTCTTTTGAGACAGGAGGCTGCAGCCCAGGGCAAGTGCAGACAAGATGGCTACTTATCTGGCCGGAGGTTCATCTGTGAAGGTCTTTTAGTCCAGCCTACAAGATCCCCAGCATAGGTGCCAGCTGAAGGAAAATGGGAAAGAGAGGCAGCAATCTGGTGTCTTCACCCCCTCCAGAATTGTCTGTTTTTACCCTTCCGTGGCCAGCTCTCAGTGTTGTGAGCGCTGTGGAGGCTGCATTTCAACCTTTCAAACCTTTTCCAGGTTTCACAGCTCAGCTTCCGAGATCCCTACATTCTGCAATGTGAGATTCCAATACAGATCTCATTCTTTATTCACTGACATCTATGTTGTCTTTATAAACTATTACATTGGAGACATTTACCGTTCTTATCTATAGTAATTTAATATTTTAATATTTTTCATGTAGTTTCAAACTACTGTTTCTATTTTCAATCCAAGGTAAGTTTTGGAATCCTTTTTTTTTTAAATCTTTTGTTTTCCTTTTTTTCCCTTATGTTTAAGTAGTTGTACAAAGGAGTTGCCATTTCACAAAGCTTATAAATACAATGTATCTATATCAATGTTACCAGTTTCAACACTGTTGACAGGAATTTAATTTTCATCACATCAAATCGGTGCTAAGGCATATATAGTCAATGTACATACTCTTGTTCTATGGAAATTTGTATCATTTACTGTGGTAAAGCTGTACAACTTTCCTGAAAATAATTCATTTTCTGTTGCTCTTGATTATAAATTCATAGTCCAGACATGCGGGAAAGATGTTTTTTGAGGTCCTATAACAAACACAAACTGGTTAATATAAACAGGAATACCTCAATGGTTCTTGATCCGTGTTGATGTCAAAATTTCATAATTCATTTCTTGCTTGATATCACAAACCACGTATTATCAGGATAAAGTACTTTCAGAGGCTTTCAGAAATTTTGTTGAGTCCTTCAACCATCCTGTAGTCTAATATTTCTTTAAAATTTCACTCTAAATCATGCTACTGTTGCACATTACTTATTCTCTGAATGCTTGTAACGTTTTTACCATCAAATTTACTTTGTGTATTCCCTCTTAAAAATTCCATAAATTATTACATACAGGGAATACTCAGATAGTCTAGGACAATTAGTTCTGTTTCAGGTTATATTACTTAGTCATATCTGAAAGCTACAACTTTTTCTTATAAGGTAATATTTACTGTTTCTGTTTTTGACTATCATGTAGCCTACCATAGAAACTATGCAAGAAAACTAGAAATGTACAATTAAACTTAGTTTGATTTATGTAAGCATGCATATTTTTTTCTAAGTTATGACTCATTTTCAGTTAGTTTTGGCTAGTGAAACACATCTGTGTGAGGCTGTATGTAAAAGTTTGAATGCATGTACCACCTACTTGACTGAACACTAGAATTAACAGGAGAAAATATACACAAATTCATTCATGTGCACTAAATGAATACAAAATATAACTAAATGTTAGCCCATCATGATTCAGAAACTCCTGTTTGCTTTTCCATAGGAATAACAAATGCAGGTAATTTTAAGGCGTTAATAAGTGTTTACAGGTGAGATAAATGAACCACGTGAACTAGAATTGGTTTTAAAAGTGAAGGTAAAAACCCTATTTAGGTATAGGTAGCTTTTTGTCTGCTTTTCTCTGATTGATAATGCAAATCCAGATGCAGTTATGTCTTTTTATGCAAGTTTGTTATTACCAGGGCTTGATCTTAGGGGCTAGTGCTCTTTGCTCATGGCTGGCTATTATTTATGCCTTGCTTGTCTGCCATTTTGTTGGTTCATTGGAGATGATGTCTCATAGTCGGTTCTGGGCTTCAAACTGTGATTTCCCTGGTCTAAGTCTCTTGATTATCTAGGAAAATAGCAATGAGTCACCAGTGATAAGAGTAAATTGTGGCTTAATCTAAATAAGAGAATTCCAGAAACAGTCATTTTCTGAATTCAAGGTTATCAGAAATATGACAAGAAAAGAAGGGCCTGGAATCTTAAGCAGCTTCTAAAAGCTTCTTTTTTTGTCCACAATCCCATCTTCTGGGTATTTATTCTGAATTGTATAGAGCAAATGAGTAGATAAATAATAATTCCTATCATAATAGAATAACTTTGGGGAAAAATTACCATTTATCAGAAGAGTTGGATAACTTAGTTGATGTAAGCACTCCATGGGTGAATATTAAAACAAGAGAGACAAAGTAACAAAAGTATTGCCTTAGTTTACCTATATACCTTAGTATACCTTGTTAATAGTATGGATTCTCAAAACTAGTGAGTTTAAAAATATATTAGGAAGTATGTGAAACACTTATAGGGAAAAAAATACTCCTTCTGCCTTGGGGAGATTTCAATACATAAGCCTATGCAATTACTTACAGAATACACTAACAGGAGAATAAAAATATTAAATACACCCATGTCAGTGAGAATTCCATCAAGTATGACACTTGAAAATATGTCAGATGATTGAATTATGCTTTAGTAGTGTGCTGAAGGAAAGGGAAGAATATGGATTAGAGACTTCTGGGGAGTGGAGATTATACAAGTTATGAGAAGCCGAGAAGAGGAAATGAGAGCAAATAAAAGCTCCCTTATGATGGAGATAAAATGTCTCTCAAGTAATAAAAGTTATCTATGAGTGGCCCTGGGAAGACAAGGACCATGATAAAGTCTGTCTGGTTAGAATGGTAGAAATTGTCTCTTTTGTGGTATGACTACTCTTCCCTGAGGACAATATTCTCAGGAATGGAAGCCATCACAGTTCTGTTCTTTCTGGAGGCTTCAGACTTAAAGATAAGCTACTTTAAAGAGTGCTCCTTCCTGCACATTATATTACCCCAGTGAGGTCCATATTTGGGGGATGGGGTGACATTTATTGTTCTCCTTCAGTCAGAAGCACACCTGTGTACATATGGATATGCATGCTCATTTTCAAGACCTAATGAGCAGAGTCTAATCGGAAGGAGCAGGTGTGGGTGATGATCTAGAAAGTCATTTTAGATGTGTTATAAAATTCACTGAAAAGAGTCAACTTTTCTACTCAAACTCTTCTATAAATTAGAATTTTCTTTCTACCAAATTCATTCTATGAAGCCAATGTAAGACTGATATGAAAATGAGGCAAACATTCAGCAAGAAAAAGTAATTGCAGACCATTGTGTATTCCCAAACACATACATACATGTTGAAAGACAAGCATGCAATCTTTAGCAGGATGGTGAATTTACTTCCTATCAGATCAATTGCTCTTAATATGTCATCAGTTTTTACAGTCACATTAGTGTTTTTCTGGGTTTATAAAATGCATGCTTCTTCCTGTATTTATATTATATTTATTAAAGATTGAATGAGGACAAGCCAAGGGCCAGGAGTTATTCTAAGTGTATAACTGCACAGTATTTTACAATTGTAGAATACTTTGCCTTGGGCACTCACCAGAGAAAATAATTAGGAGTTATTTTCTATTCTTTTTTAAGTTAAATATGATTTTATTGTCAAGGTCATGTATAGATAGGTTACAGTTAAATACATAGGTAGTGAGTACATTTCTTTTCAAACTTGTTACCCCACCCTCATTTTTTCCCACTTTCCCTCCCTTCCAACCCCTCCCCCTCAAGTTTTACAGTTCATTTCCAACATATGGTATTATGAGTATCACTGGTTGTTCCCCTGGTTTGCCCTTTGTTCTTTGACGCACTAGTTTGTTGTTCCCATTCCCTTCCCTTATTCAGAATTCTAAGATATGGAAGCCAGAGGCTTTTATTTGTTGTTTAAACTGTAGTACGTGAAGATATTTATTTATTTTTCCTATGCTTTATCCCTGTTGTCACTGTATTTGATTTTGGTACCCTGGGTGTTGTATAGATGTTTATTTGCTATGGTTTTAAGTGCGATTTTCAGTAAGTAAAATTTGAAAGCTAGAGGACACCCTGTTTTTTTTACTCTTCTAAGTCATCTAGGTTGAAGATATTTCATGATTTCAAGAATTACTTGAAAGTATGTGTAGGAAGGACACATATTGTAAACATTAAACTATTTCCATAGCAATAACATTCACTGGAACAAACTTTCAGATGATGTCCTCAACTTGTTAGTGACTACTTAAAGAGAGGATATATAAGTCCTCTACTAGTTTATAGGTAGTTTTCAAGAACTCATCTGCTGCTTCACTCAAAGTAAAATAAAGTATGCGAAACACATCCACACATTCACATGCACTCACACCTATACATATACCTCTTCATGTTGGGAACAGAGTATGAGAGAATGATATGTATATAGTGTGTGTGTGTGTGTGTGTGTGTGTGTGTGCGCGCGTGCACTGCACTGCTGGTTCTATCATTTGTTACAAGTCTGTAAGGCAATTTCAGCAAGAAAGTTTTCAATCAGTATCTAGCAACGAAAAATAAAGTCTGATTTAATAATTCTTCTATGTGTTTGTGGACAGAAAAGAAGTCAAGACTGAAATATATTTATATACAACAGTATGTAAAAGAGCATGATGTACAAAATGGACTATATAAATTTAAAAATATCATTAAATTGTGACCCCAGCAATATGGTATGCGAGAGGCAGAAAATCCACAAGAATATTTAATGACCAAAGGAAAAAAAAGTCACATTTTCTATTGTATTTATTTGTAAAAGAAGAAAATAAACCTTCTAATGTTTTGAATGATGTGAGATTAATAATAATTAAATACATTGTTACATATATATGATTTTGTTTGAGTTATCAACATTTTTCCATAAATTATTTGTATTGTCAAGTAGGGGAATTGATGCTTTAATTTTTCCAAATATTCTCAGTACTGTGTGGTTGAATTGAAAATATTACATTGAAGTTGGATTAATGCCAATATTATAGTAAAGTTTATCACAGAAAATTTATCCAATTCTTCTTGCAATAAATTTCACTGTAAGATATTCATATTAAATATGCTCTCCTCTGCTTTATTGTTTTACCCATCAAAGGCAAACATAACTCTTAAATTTAAAGTTGTGAGTTTTTCTCTCTCCTATCTTTGGTTATTTTCTCATTTGTAGACTTTCCTCTATTTTAGTTCAAATTCAATTTGCAATACTTGCTAGAAACTTGGCTAAACTAATGCTCTTCCCTAATGAGACTAAATTGTATTTTCACAAATCCAGGAGAACTTTGTCCAACTTCAGAAAATAGAATTGCATGAGAAAACAAGCTTAATTGATTAGCTACTACTTTGCTGCAGAAGGCTAAATAACAACTTTACTGCCTTTGAAATATTCTAAGAATGTAGCTCATTGTATATGTACGAATATAGTCAAAGAAACTTGCATCTCTAAATTTCTTTTTTTTTTTTTTTTGGCCAGTCGTGGGCCTTGGACTCAGGGCCTGAGCACTGTCCCTGGCTTCTTCCTGCTCAAGGCTAGCACTCTGCCACTTGAGCCACAGCGCCGCTTCTGGCCGTTTTCTGTATATGTGGTGCTGGGGAATCGAACCTAGGGCCTCGTGTATCCGAGGCAGGCACTCTTGCCACTAGGCTATATCCCCAGCCCTCTAAATTTCTTAATCGAACCAAAATATACAAGGACAAATCTAAAATTATTTGCGTTACATTAAAACTGTAAACTTGAGTCTTAATTGGAATGAATTTCTAATTAAATATGTTTGAGATTAAAGTTTGTGTTTTCCTGAAATTGTTTTCTGTTGGCTCTTTACACTTTACAATACTTTATTATGTATATTAATTTACACAGAGTAGTCATCTGTCTGACTTCTCAAGGTTACATACTATATTTTCTTAGGTCTTCCTTTCTATACCCTGAAAATCACAGGGTTTGAGTACAAAGAATAAAACAGTAGAAATGTAATAAGCATCGATAAAAAATGAAAAAAAATGTTTTACATTTGTAAGTTTCTTCTGTATTTTCTTTTACTCTTTTCAGGTGTATTGTAAAAGTATTTTATTATTTTTAAAAAAAAGTTGTTCTGGGGCTGGGGATATAGCCTAGTGGCAAGAGTGCCTGCCTCGGATACACGAGGCCCTAGGTTCGATTCCTCAGCACCACATATACAGAAAACGGCCAGAAGCGGCGCTGTGGCTCAAGTGGCAGAGTGCTAGCCTTGAGCGGGAAGAAGCCAGGGACAGTGCTCAGGCCCTGAGTCCAAGGCCCAGGACTGGCCAAAAAACAAAACAAAACAACAACAACAAAAAGTTGTTCTTTAAATAAAATCAGAACATTTGAAAACAACATATCCTAACCATAGATTTATAAAAGAACATTTTTGTTAAATTTTATTTCATATCTGGTTTTAGTGTTAATGAAGGACATTCCTTAATATTTATAAAATTGTGCTGTTTGGCCTTGTAATTTATTATGTGATGTTAAAAAACAGTTTAAATAAGGAAATAAATTTTGTAGTCAAATATTTAAGCACTAAAATCATAAGTAAATTTAAAGCTGTCAAAATTTGAGAAAAATCATGCTTTGGTTTGCTAAGCTGAAAAGTGTTTTAAGTGAAGTTGTGGCTTAAGTGCTAACCTTGAGCAAAGAAGATAAGAGCCATGAATTCAAGATCCAGTAGTATCACAGAAACCAAAAGAAAAAATCTATTTTTGTCGCAAATTTTAAGAATATGATTGAGCAATATTTGTTATGCTAGAATAGTTTAAATAATCTACCAAACAAATGCTTATTTGTATGCAAAATGTTAAATAAGTATGCACAGAAAATGTAGTCTTAGATATTTTAAAGCATCTGATGGCCTTAATGAAGAGAGAAGAGCATTGACATACAATATTATTTTGAGAAAATTGTATTACTAAGTATTAATTTGTGAAAGATTAATGGATATTGAATCATTCACAATTTAAAGAGAACACAGGATAAATAGCATTAGTTCATATTCTTGTCAATTTTTTGATTAGTACTAGGCAATGCAAATAAATCTCTTAATATGAAATATAAAAAGTAAAATATAAGGATACAAATATAGGAAAAAAAGAGAGGAAGTCAAGCACAGCGAATGATATACCAAACAAGGGGTGAAAATAAACACTGATTTTTGGAAACTCTTTTTTTTTTTTTTTCTGTTTGCCAGTCCTGGGTCTTGAACTAAGGACCTGAGCACTGTCCCTGGCTTCCTTTTGCTCAAGACTAGCTCTCTGCCACTTGAGCCACAGTGCCACTTCTGAACTTTTCTATATATGTGGTGCTGAGGAATCAAACCCAAGGATTCATGTATACAAGGCAAGCACTCTTACCATTAGGCCATATCCCCAGCCCCGATTTTTGCAAACTCTTAAATGCATTTCCTTCAACCAATATATTTTCATCTATTACCACTGATAATAGAACAGGATTAAAGTTTAATATCAAACTATGATACATTTCAGTTCTGTTTGAGAAATTCTAGTGTCTAGCAAATACCAAATCTTTCAAATCATAATGCCTACTTCTACCCAGTTTGAATCTAGGTTGTGTATCTGCTGCCTAAAATATCAACTAACATAAGAGACGAGAGATGACCTTTAAAATTAAAGTTATTCTACAGCCATCGCTTGACACTGGTAGCTTATACTTGCAAGCCTAGCTATTTTGGAAGATGAGAATGGGTGGATTACATTTAAAACAAACCCTGGTCAGAAAAGCAGAAAAATGCACACAAGATCCCAATTCCATAAAAGGGAGCTAGATGCATTCATGGACTCCTGTCCTCCAAGAATCAATAGGTAGTCTAAAGTACACCCATACCAACTCAGCTGCATGCATGAGTGGTAAATAAGATGCAACACACACACACACACACACACACACACACACGCTCACACATCAATACGTCATATTGCAGCAGCACACAAACATGAGACACTGAATTTACAATCTCAGTGTCATCTAAAAAGTTATTCCACTGCCATATTGTTAATGATCTCTAAAAATTATTTACATTTTATTTACCAAATATGTATCAATTATTTTTGTTGTGCTAGTCATTTCCCTGTTTAAAGATTGCATATACCCTAGTGGCCTGATGGCACTGAGAAGAATAGATAAACAAATATATGTCAGAGTTTGTAAGTAACATGGACAAAATATGCAAAGTAGAAGAAGCTGCTAGTTGTACATTCTGGGAGATTCATTGATAAGTTCTAAATTAACAAATGTCTGGGAGAATATGAGTAAATTTTCCATGTCTGAAAAAAATAAATCTGAGATGATCATGTTTAAAAGATCTAAGAGTTTTACATGACCTATCATATGGGAAGTTGCAGCATCATGATATTTCAGAAACTTAAGAGGATAAGATGATTAAGGAAGCAAGTGCCTATTGAAGATTGGAAGTAGATCACAGTATACCAAACAGTGTTCATGGGCAGAAAAAGGGAAACATCCTACCCCATCACTGCTCTAAACCTTCTCCAAACTCCAGCAACCCTCAGTGTCAGCTTCTTCACTGATTCAGTTCTTCATCTTATTTCAGTGGTTATGGAAGTGCCTCTGCTAGATTACCCAGGTTTTCCTACCAAATAAGTACCTTCCCTTCAGCACCTCCTTATGGTTTGCTCAGAATTATCCCAAAAGATGCTCAGGATTGTGCCAAAATAATTACTTCATTAATATATTTCTGGATAAACCACTGTGTGTGATTCAATGTCATTTAGTATCTGTAACATCAAAGTTTCTTTTTTAATATGATACCTCTACTAATATGTGCACATTTTACACTACTTCAATTAAAACACTTATTCTGGTTGTATTGGTTTATGAATCATTAGAAGACTCTATCACATCAGCATCTGAATACTAGTTCATCTTTTTCTGAGTCCTGAAGTTCTTTTATCTCTCTGCAAAGCAGTATTTTATATTACCTATGTCTTTGTTTTTTTCTTTCTTTTACTTCAACTGAGAATTATTCGTTTCTTTCAGGAGCCAATATGGAAACCCATGTGAATATTGGAGCAGGAGCCTATTTATTCAGTGAGAACAGTCAAACAACTCCTGATCCTAAAGAGCTAAATGTAACAAATATATATTTCTTATAATATCTTTCCACCTAACTGGAGAGTCCTTGTTAAACATGATTTGTTTAAAATTCCCATCAAAGAAAAGCAATGTGTGCAAATAACCTTTAATCACTTGGCTTAAAGTAGCACAAGAAGTATGGTTCTCAATCCTACTAACACATGCTGTGGTCAAAAAGTATACTGGCACCCACATGATCACAAAAAAAGGCCATACTAAAGCTACCAGCACAACCATGTTCATCAAAGTATTATTTACCATAGCTATGATATTGAACCAATCCAGATGTCCCTCAGTAGATGAATGGATCAAGACATTGTGGTATATACACCGATTGGAATTCTATGCTTCCATCAGAAAGAATGATATTGTCTCATTCAAAAGGAAATGAAAAAACTTGGAAAAATCATATTAAGTGAAGTGAGCTAGACCCAAAGAAATATAGATTCCATGGCTTCTCTCATTTGCAATGATTATTGTATGTCTAAGATAGTCCTACCAGAGGATTTCAAAAGCTCAATATGTATGTACATATGATCAGGTAAGATGATGATAAGCAAAATGAACTCTAACATATGGAAACAAGAGGTTTTTCATTATTGTGAAATCATTTTTTTATGTTTCTTTCCTATGGATTATCCCATGTTGTCACTATATTTGGTTTTGGTACACTTGGTAGATTTACATTTATCTGAATTAGGGAAGGGAGGGGGAACATCAAAATCATGAGACAAAGGACAAAGGGCTAACCAATGAGACAGTGATACTCACAAGACACTATGTTGGATATTAACTGTACAACTTGGACAGTGAAATAGGGGTATAAGTGGGAGAAAACTGAGTGAGGGGGTAGCAAGTTTGTCAAGAAATGTAGTCACTAACTTATTATGTAACTTTTGACAAGAAAATTTAATTTAATTTTAAGGAAATTACACTCACTTTCTACTGGGTAGATATTTCCAAATATGAGCCATGTCTAGAGTTAGTGGCCTTAGACTACAATCTTGTGGCTTTTTACATGATTTTTATAAATATTTTTTACAATATTTCTAACTTAATACCAGTCATATTATTTTAAAGGTTTGGTTATTACCTCTATCTCCATTTTTAATATTCTTTTTATTTTTTGTGGCACCAGGTTTGAACTTAGAGCTTTGTGGGGTTTTTTTTGGTTTTGTTTTTGGAACTCAGATATTTATTAATGTGCCACTGTTAGAATGCAATCATACAGTGTGTGTGTGTGTGTGTGTGTGTGTGTGTGTATCAGATACACAACATAATTAAGCAACCCCATTAGGGATCATTTCATTTTATTCCACTGCAATTATTACAAAGGCCAACTCTATTGTATTGTTATTCCTAGTGATGAAATAAACTCTAGATAGGGCTTTTCATTTCAACTCACTTATCTTGTATTTGCACAACTGATGATATACCACTTGAGGCATGTTTCTGGACCAGCATTTTGCTGGTTAATTAGAGAGAGTGTGTTTTGAAGAGTATTCCCTTCCATCTGACTTCAAACTGTGTTCCTCTAGATCTCAGCTATCTGAAAGCTATTATTTTAAGCAGGTGCCTCTGTAAACCAACAGCAATCAGTATTTGTTCCTTATAAAAGAGTGTGTACTTTAAAAAAACCTAGATAATATAGAGTTCTTTAAACATTAAATGATGCTGCCCTCTAGGAAGTAAATTTATGAACTTTATGACAGCCCTTAGACTGACTTAGTGGATAATTATAATGTTAAAAACATACAAGTCCCAGTAACAGGGACAAAACTATCACCAATGGTTTAAAGAGTATAAAATTAAGTAATATTCAATACTAAACAAGCCAAATAAAAGCATATTGACTTTCTATTGTGATGTAAATTTTTACCACAAACAATAAATACTTATCAGCTCACAGTTGTGCATGTCGAAAGTGTAAAAGGATATGACGAAGTACTTGTACTTAGCACTGGTCTGAAATCAAGCAGTCAGGTCAATTTGTTGTCAAAAAGTTGTGGAGAATATTCTGAATCTAAACTCATGCTTGTAGTTAGAATTCAATTCCTTGAAGAATTATGTCTCCCTTATTTCCTTGCTGGATGTCAGATCATACCATTCTTCCATTCTCAAAGCTTCCTGCATTCCTTCCTCTGTCATACTTAGTCTTTAAGCCACCATTAGCATTGAAAAACACTGTTGTGCTTTGAATCTTCTTGCAGAACTTCACCTTTTATAATGTACCCAAGGTCTAACATATGAAACTGTAACCTCTCCATACATCACTTTGACAATAAATAGGAAAAAAAATGATTACATGATTAGGTTACACATACTCAGTGTCTCTATTGTAGGATCAGCCTTTGGGCAATTAATTAAGGATGTTTTAAATTTCTGTGTGACACTGAAGGTAACTGGTAACTGTCTTCTTCTTCTTCTTCTTCTTCTTTTTTTTTTTTTTTTATTTTTTGCCAGTCCTTGGGCTTGGACTCAGGGCCTGAGCACTGTCCCTGGCTTCTTTTTGCTCAAGGCCAACACTTGAGCCACAGCGCCACTTCTGGCCTTTGCTATATATGTGGTGCTGAGGAATTTATACGAGGTGAGCACTTTACCACTAGGCCATATTCCCAGCCCAGTTACTGTCTTAAAATGTTCAGGATTATTTTGACTGTTCACTACAATGAAATGCGTAGACTTGGTGGCTAAAGTCAACATACCTTTTTTCTCATCATTCTAGATCTACGAAGTCCCAGATTCAGCTGACATGAGATAAGGTGCCAGGGGAGATACTGCTTCCAAGTTCATCACTGGACATCATGATCTAAATGTTTCTCAAAGTGATGCTAATGACCACTCATTTGGGGTCTGATTTCAGTTTATGCATCCTAAGATGAGAAAAATGTAAAATTCACACAAGTAACTTAATCTAAGTAATTACACATAACTCATAGGTTTCATTCGCAGGAAAATCAGTGGTTATGAAAGGACATATTTCACTTTTCAGTCATCATCATTACATCATGCGAGTGCTATATAACTACTCAACTAATCAGGAATGCACATGCCTATAATTTCAGCATTCAGGAGGCTGTGGCCAAACCCGAACTATACCAGGAACTGAATGAGTAATAAGACTCTAAGTAAAAACAAACCACTATTAAGTTTTCCTTATATTCTAAATAACGTAAATATAGAATGCATATGAAATGATATTTGAGACTTCAGTACTTGACTTCTATGTAACAGCTTCCTATTACTGAGTATAAAATTGTACATAATTACTCCTGAGCTTTAAGGAAAATACGAGCTACTATGAAGAAAAATGCACAAAGCAGGACTTCTGAAACAAAGAGTACCCACAGATTGGCATATTTATGAGAAAAGACATTCAAATCAAAGCTAAAGTCCATGCATTGTCAAAATGAATAAAAAAGATTAGAGTCCATTGGCTTATTAATTAATCAAAGTCGATTGTGTCTGAAAAAGACTAAAATTGAATTGTGCTCTTAGGAGGAAATCATGTGAGCCCTTTTCTATTACTAGATTTTGAGACAAAGCTGGTTATAAAGGAAAATATCTTGAATGCTGATTGGATCAAGAGGGGACCTCAGGGTAAATTGAATGTTCCCATCTGCATTTCTCTTCCTGTGACCAGTTGATGCTTGACAATGACAGGGTGAGTTCAAGACAGAACAAAAGGAAATTAAAGATATCAGTGTCACCGTTTTGTGGTTTCAAGAGGCCTTTATAAATCATTAGTGTGTGATTGAATTGCTGTTCTGGGAAACATCATAGGTCAAAATTGCATAGTATACATCCTATAAATACTCTCCGATTACTTATTTCTCTATTGTTTGTGAACTCATTTTTACCCTTATTAGGGGAAATAGCATGCCCTTACATCAGATGCCTTCCTGAGTGGCCGGAAGCTTCATGCCTGTGCACACTAACCACAAAGAGCAAACATCCCCATTAACCACTTTATCTGATTTTTAACCTCTAAAAATAAACACAGGTTGGAAAGTTGATTTCCTCCTAAGAAAGGGACAAAGAAATCAATAATGACTTAAAATCTATGTGAAGTAAAATGCTTAAGCTGCTGAATAAAATGTGTCACAAACAATATAAAGGTGTTAAAATAAAACCTGTTAGAATGAGTTGCAGAAAAGAATAGAAATTGCTTTTGATGGAGTCTGGCATTCTTGAAAGGACAATGAATGTTATCAACAAGAACCCAAAAGTAAACCAAAATAAATAAAACTTAGCAGAAAAAGGAAGAAGTATTTACTGAATATGTACTGAGTATAATCATAAACTCAGAAGTTTTAACATTTATTATATGATAGAATCATTTATTTATTATATGATACAAATATTTTATATAATAGAATCCAGACTTAATGTTTAGTGGTATGGACTATGGATCAGAACTAGGCATTAGTTCCTACTCTTCAAGCACCTATTTGGACAAATAAAATATACTTTAGATATCTAGAAAATAATAATAATGCCTAATTTATAGTATCATCATTACGCTAAAGAAGACAATGCACACAAAACACATAGAAAAGAACTCACCTTGTAAGTTTGTGCATTTATCATTAAAATTTGTTTTGCTGATTTTGTTCTTATAAATTATTTTACCTTGAAAAACCCATGTTGTTTCATTGTCTTTTCAGGATAGAGGAGTTATTCCATGTATGACAGGAATAATATTGACATTATATCATTTACTTTCTTCTAGAGCAAGCACCATAGAGAATAAATAACTGTCCTATGAGACAATTACTATTAGAAGGAAGATGGGAACATTAGCTATTGCTTGAGGTAGACACAATTTAAAAAGTTTGTAAGTGCATTTACATGGGAATGTCATTAAATTTTTAAATCTGTAGAATTTGGAAGTTTCTAGTCTTTTGAGATTCTTTCTCTATCAACCCAAATGATCATTTATAGAAAAAACTTAAAAAACTCATCCTGAGAAATTTCTACTTTTGTGCCCATCTGAAGGAATAGTTAAGGTTAGACTCTAAAACCGTCTCCAACTCTGTATGAAAAAGAAAATAGCCTTAATTCATGAGCTATATGGGAGGACCACTATCACTGCCATTTGCAATTTAAAACTTATTACGTGTGTGTGTGTGTGTGTGTGTGTGTGTGTGTGTGTGTGTGTTGGTAGTTCATGTCTATATTCCTAACTACTCAAAAGTTTGATAAGTGAGAATTGTCATGAGCCTGGACTGACAAATCAGTGACTCTTGCTTAATCCACCTAAAAACTAGAAGTGGAGGAATAGCTTTAGTTCTAGAGAGCCAATCATAAGGGAAAAAAATATTTGTAAAGTGTAAGACCCAGAGCTTAAACTCCACTGCCATAAAAAATGCAACATGGGTAAAAAGATCTAATTTTAGATACAGCAGATATGTTGGGATTGTTAGGAGAAATTTAAAATATTTATTAGTAAAATTTTAAAGGATTACTTAAAAAGTAGCAAATTTAAAATTCTGAACTTCCTTAGAGATGTATCAACGAATTCCTTATTAATGATTCATTTTCATTCATATTGTTTTATGCCACAATTTTGTACTTTGTATCTAAATTTCCTCTATTCCTGAGTGGAATTGCAATAACTCTTCCAAAAACTGTATGAGTATAATTTCTTAACAGTTAAGTATATCTAGCTTTTATTAACAAATTAGAATGTTGTTAACTAATATGTTTAACCTTTGACTTTGTTAAATAGCTAGGCGCTCAGACTTTCCTCTACTTAAAAGCTGCTTGGAGGTAGTTTTCAGTAGTTATACTTGCTTCTGGAAGACTCTTGGAAGACTTCACATACATTAATTATAGCAATCAAGACCCATAAAGCTTAGTATTTTACAACTTTTTAGGGAGCCTCTGGGGACAGAATATCTTCCGATTTGATGAAGTTAAATACAATTATCCATCTTTTACTTTGGGTAGCCTCTCCTTTTGTACACCTGTAGTCTACCAATCTTTAAAAAAATGCAAAAGAGAAAAGGTGAAGTTTTTCTTATACCAGGAGAAGCACAATCCAACAATCCAACATGACTCTCCCATAATCTGCTGTTTTTTGTTTGTTTGTTTGTTTGTTTGTTTTTGCCTGTCCTGGTGCTTGGATTCAGGGCCTGAGCACTGTCCCTGGCTTCTTTTTGCTGAAGCACTCTTCCAACTTGAGCCATAGTGCCACTGGCCTTTTCTATATATGTGGTGCTGAGGAAACCAACCTAGGGCTTCATGTATACAAGGCAAGTACTCTTGATACTAGGCCATATTCCCAGCACTATGCTGTTCTTTTGATTAAAAGTTTCATATGTGAAATACAATAATTTCCACATTGAAAAGAGAGTAATTGTTAATGATACTAAGACAAATATAGATTAAAATAAAAATCTACAAACATACCACACACACATATACACACATACAGAAGAAACAAGATAAAGCATACTTTGAGTTTCTAACAAGTGCTTTTTCAACATCTTTATTGTCCACTTTGAATTGGAAGCATAAAACAAAACAGAAGAACAAAAACAAAAACAAAAATAATGTAAAAACCGCCCATGAAGGAGTTCAGAGACAGATATGATAGGACTGTATAAAAATTAAATATCATTTATCAATTGAAGCAACTAGTACAGAAAAATCAATCTCGTCATCTACAAGTATCCCCAGAAATTAGTCTTCTATACCATTCCTGCTATCTCTTGTAACACTACAAAGCTAATAACTTCTATTAAAATTGGAACCACATAACCAGATCTTGTTTAATAACTAACAGCTTCTTAATTACTTTGTTTCTGCTTTGAACTTAGGATTCAGTAAACATGTATATGTATATTTATTTTGATAAGTATATACATCCCCATGTACATAGTTTATAAATATGCATATATATTTTCTGAATTATACATTTCAATTAATATTTATTATTAGAAATTTGAATTCTACCTCCTTTCTAATTTCATTATTTTATAATTCATATAAACATTACACAGTAATAAATAATCATTAAAATATGCACTTAACCAATTTAAGTATCATTAACAATTTATGAATGGCTGTGAGTTGCTTCAAGCAGTATCGGCACCTTTTTAGTACTATCTCAAATACAGTACAAAAAGGTCAACTTTCCAATATGTTACTATTTAGTGGATAATATTTTTGTTCTTGATTATGAGACAGTTGATATGTACTTCATTTATTAAGTGTTTAATTTATTTATAAGAGAAGTTTTCCAGAAACATATAGTGTGATGACGAAATTGTAT
The DNA here is from genome assembly GCF_023159225.1 of Perognathus longimembris pacificus. Lineage (NCBI taxonomy): Eukaryota > Metazoa > Chordata > Mammalia > Rodentia > Heteromyidae > Perognathus > Perognathus longimembris. The sequence goes on from NC_063176.1 coordinate 40,590,600, forward strand.
TCCAAACATAGAAAACACGAAGTTAGGATCATAGAAATAGAACTTAGAAGTATACAAATTCAAATGCTATTCGTTGTTCCATTAGTTGCTCTTTTCTTATTACTTATTCTCATTGTGATTTTATTTACTTGTTTTCATCAATAAATATATAACCCATGGAAGATGAGGCTTTATTTGATTCATTTCCTGCTTAGCCTTTTGTCTAAGTCTTACAATTGGTCAAATGTTTAAAAAGCAAAATAATAGAATGTTTTTAATTTTCCTCTTAAATGTAGATAAATAAACAAAAATGGTTAAAATGTAAGCGGAAATTTCTAAAATTAGAAAAATATAAATATGGATGGAACATAAAATCTCTCCATCCAGCAAAAACATAATTAATGAATCATCTTTCAAACGCCACAAAATGTCCTATGAAAGTCCTTGTGTGTAGTTTTATTTAATATTTTGCAAGAAGAAGATGGCCATGGAAGACAGACACAATGTCAGATGACAACACAGGCATAGACAGCAACTGTACAGCTGAAAATCAAGGGATGCCACAGATGGACAGAATGGGAATAGAAGGTAGAAGAGTTGATGAAAGAGTCCCTGTGGGTTTTACAGAAAGAATATTCCTTCTAGAACTTTGTTTTTGGATTCTTTGCTTTCAAAACTGGGAGCCAATAATTTTCTGCTGTTGGATTAAGGCATCATGCAGGATTTGGTTTCGAATCCTGTCTTTACATACAAATATGTGGAATCTTGGTTAAGTTATTGAACCTCCCCTCATTTATGATATTTTGTTGCAACAAAAAATAACAGAAAGATGGAGATTATACATATATTTATATAGATATGTATATCTACATAATATAAAACATATATGATGTATATATGTATGTAATATAAATGTATACATATACATGTTTTACATATCCACTTAATACACATACACATACATATGTATGTTTACACTGTACATATATGCATATGTTCATAATGCATATCGATATAATATATAATATAATATATACATGTATAAGTATATATGTATAAGTGTTTCTATTATTTCTATAGCAAGAGATCTATTCCATTTGTGGATATGACATTATAGATTCAAACACTGATGATCACTAATTACCAGAATAAAAACCACAGTTTTTATATTGTATTAGATATTATAATATATTGTTGGAGATGATCTATTCCACAAAAACTTTTCCACGTAGGTCATATATAAAATTATAATATTCTATATCAGAATCATGAGCATTGATGGGTTTTGGTAACTAGAATAGACACATAGATGCAGCCAGGAATGAGTGAATTTCACTAAGATTTTGACATCCTTATATCAGGAGGTAGGTAGAACATAATCATTGGTATATTTTATTCTTTCATCACAAAGAGACTTTCGATGCCCAAGCACTGAGACTAGTTTGCACTTTACCAGAACAGTTATTCAAAGATTATATTTTGTTGGATTTAGAGTGTGTGGTTTAGTTTCTTTCTGATCCATTTTACACATCTGTAAAGTGGGAATATTCAAATTTTATAAAAGAAAAGTTTCCTTGCAAGATTCCGTGAGAAAAATGCACATACACAATTACTAAATCACTGCTTTTTGCTTTGCTAGTGCCACCTCTGTGCCCAGTGAATGCGCTACTCAAAACTGAGCCTCAAACTAGGACTTTGATCTGCCCCAGAAGCTAGAGGAAACTCCCTCCAAGGTATTTCTTTCTTTTTCTCTCTCTCTCTTTTCTTTTATGGTACTGGTGATGGAACACAGGACATTGACTTGCTATGCAAGAGCTTTGCCACTGAGCTACATCCCACTCCATGGTGTTTCTTTAAGCCTGGTAGCCGACGTGCTCTCTGGGCTGGGTTGTCTCAGTATCTTTGTTCTGCACATAGTGGAGATGAGGCTGAGTGAGTTAGATTCCTGGGTAATGTGGGCTTCTCTCTACAATCCCCGTTTGCAGAAGCTGTGGAGATTTGCGAATGTCTACCCTTCCCCCACAACCCCTCAATAAGGTAGCCTCACCATGCAATCTGATCCTTGACTAGGACCTCCCTCTCTGTTCCCCTTGTCTCCCAACAAACCTCCTTTGATAAGCCAGCCTTGCTTCTGAAGGGAAGAAACAGCATAGAATAACACTGTCACTCTTCTGAATGCTGTGTGCCATTCCACAAGCTGTGTTGGCTAGGACAAATGAAAGAAGACCAAAAGAGAGGGCAGACAAAAGGACCTTACTTCCCAGGCACCATAAGTTATGGCTTTAAAAAAAGAAAAAAAAGGAAAAAAAAAAAAAAAAAAGGAGAGGAGTTGAAAAGTATAAGGAAAACAATGATGGCTGTAGGACTCACCTTGCCCAAGGCATTCTGAAAGCTGGAGTATTTTTGATCAAAGGCAGCCCCGGATGAAGCAAACCTGTGAGTGAGGCACCAAACTGCACTAGTCTGAGCAAAGAGTTGCTATCTCTGAAAACTAAGTCTTTGTGGGAACACTATGCGGAAAGGATTGCACTAAAAAGAAAGGTCTAATAGTCCACAGCTAAACCCTCCAATTACTGTCACCACAGGGAATATATCCTCAGGCAAATATTACTGAAACTCTTTACCCGTAACCTGGATGAAATGATTTCAGCTATACCCATTCCATTTATATAGTAAATCATGAATTATCGACATTTTTATGAGATAAAATGTTAATAAATTGTTATTTGGTATCAATTAACCTATTCCTTCCCCAAGAAAGAGGAAAGAGGAATAAAAACCACAACTTCATGAGAAGTTTTTAATAGAATTAAAGACTACAGAGAAAAATAATAAAGCATACACATCTAATTGGTAGACTACATACTGAAAGCATATGTCTCAGCCATCCAGAGGACCATGTGGAGATAATCACAAACAGGAGAAGAAGGTTCATAAGGAGGTTTATTAGTGGGGCCATAGTTCCCATGGGAGAGGGAGCTACATGGTGTCTGCACTTTATCCAGGTGGCAGCTTCTCTCTCTGGGGGTAAAGGGGAAATAGGTAGTGAGGAATGGCTTATTAAGTATGGGAGGATCTGGGGTCTAGTGGGAGGAGCTGAGGGCCTGAGGCTAGGGAAATGCTAACACATACATAATAAAGTAGGAATCTGCCCTAGATGTGATTTTTTTTTAATAATACAACCCTGCTTTTATTTCTTATTTTGAATTTTCCTGAAAGTTATTTTGTTACTGTTTCTGTACTTATTGCCTTTAGGGATATACATTTCTGGTATTCTATCACTGTTCATCCACTTTCAATATTTAGGAAGATGCAGATATTTAAAGAAAATATTAAGTATCATAGCAATGGTAGGATATATTTGGGGAAATTATTTTAAAGTATCCTTTTATTATCATAAATGCATATAAAAGAAATGTATACCCTATGATACATGATCATGTGAAGAATAGAACCAAATACGAGACTTCGGATGGAGAAATAGAGGAATTTGAAGTCTCACGGGCCTTGTTAGTATCACTCTCAATTATTTAAGCTCAGATAACCATACTACAGCCAAGATCATTGATAGATTTCCCCATTTTTCATTCCTTATATAAACAAAATCACCTTAAAACCTATTGTGACTATCTTTTCCAGTTCAATCGAAAAATTGTGAAAACAATCCATTATTGACCATACTAATTTCTGATTTTCCCCACTTTATCATAGTGCAATGCAAACCTTTCTGATCATTTCTCTTTCCATGGTTCAGTTTAATAATTATAAAATCCATGCTTCAGTTTAGTAAAGATTAAATCATAAGAGATATTCAATATTTTGTTATATAGTTGGGTTTATAGTAGATAATTTTGCCCAAATATAAGCTATGTGTGCTTATCATGTTTTATGTAGGCTAGAATAAGTAGTAATGAAGAAAGTTATTTGAATTAAATTAATTTTCTACTTATGACATTTTCAACTTAAAATGAGCTTAGAAGATGTCACTTCATGGTTAATCAAGCATAGATACTGGCTAATTAATTTTCAATATTACCATTTTTACAAAGAATCTATCAAGGATTGAAAATACCACAACATAAATATATGTATGCATTTAAATTGAGTAATAAAATTATTTATTTAAACACCCATATCTATTTATCTATCCATCCATCCATCTATCGTGGATTCGTATATCACTCATTGTTCATCTATTGATATCTAAATAGATAGAAAGTAGGATAGATAGATAGATAGACGGATGGATGAATGGATGGATAAGGATTTTTCCTTTTGTTTTAGTGCTTAGGATTTAATCATCTAAGTATATGCATATGAAGCATGCCATATGCTGCTATTATATCCTAGAAAATATTGGTGCTTTATTTAGTATAGACTTGGAAGTTCACCAGAGCTGACACATGCTAACTTAAACATTATCATTATCATACATGTCTAAATACCAGATCAAAAGAGGAATCAGGCATGAATCAAACTTCTTAGTCTACTCTTTGCACCAACAGTAAGAAATTGTAATACACATATATTTTCATTTTCATGTTCTAGGACATGAAACTTGGACAAAATGTGGAAAAATGTATTGGAAAGAGTCCAAGGAAAACTTTTGCTTCCTATCTTGGAGAAAGGAGCATAACTGTAATTTTCTTAATTATGTGAGGTGTCACAGTAAAAGGTAACCGCATCAGTGCAGCTCCCAGTGGGAACATCAGCATCTGTGAAAGTTTGCACAGCTCTGGAATTAGTAAGCTTCTCCACAGGAGGTGGGGAGGGAGCTGTGCTTGTTATTCTATTTTGGAACAGAGAGAATGTTTCAGATTTACTAGCACCATTCTGAAAATGCCTTACCAATCACCTTAGCATTGTTGTGTAATTTCAAGATGCCTAAACGGATGTCTACAGCATAGATTGAAGAAAACAGATTTGACAATGGAATTCAAATTAGAAGAATTCAAATCTTCTTGTTTTTCTTCATGGAGCTTCACAGTTTTAACAGATGCTTATAAAAGCAGTTACAGGATTAACTCTATAGATGTCACTTTGAAATATATTGTAGAGGTTGCATGTATTTAAAAAAATGTAGTAACTAAAAAGAAAAAAAACTCATTTTTGTTCTTGTAAATGGACTGGTATATCACTATGTCAAATTTAAAACTGAAGGGTGAAGATATAGAAATGTGGAAAAAAAATCTTCATTTCAAAAGAAAAAACTATAATAATAATAACAATGACAATAATAATAGTAATAAAAACAGGCACTTACTATTCCATTCATTGTCAGTTAGCAGCAAATGAAGAATCCTGCTTTAAATTTTAATATTCAGGGAAAAAATATGTGTAAATTCGGTATACAACTCTATGCATGCATAGGCTTTGGTTTGATACTTCTAATTGTTGAGGATAGAAAAACAAAGAGTCCATTTATGAGTCAAGGAAAATTAGTGTAAAGGTGAAAATTGTGTAATTTGGTTAAATGTGATGCATAATATACTTGAGAAAGAAAAGACACATTGGTTATATTTTTATAAAGAAAAAATACAAAGTATGTCTCTTGTTAAAGAAAATGGAAATTTTCTATTCTCTTTATTATTTATTTTTTATATTTACTTATTTATTTGTTGTCAAATTAAGGTACAGAAGGGTTTCAGTTTCATACATAAGGCAGTGAGTACATTTCTCCTCTTCTTCTTCTTCTTCTTCTTCTTCTTCTTCTTCTTCTTCTTCTTCTTCTTCTTCTTCTTCTTCTTCTTCTTCGACCAGTGGTAGGATTTGAACTCAGGGCCCAGGGGTGCTGCCCTTGAGCCTCTTTGGTCTCAAGGCTACCACTCTACCAATTAAGACACCTTGCCAATTGTGAGTGCATTTCTTAGCAAATTTGTTGTCTCCTCTTTCATTTTTCTCCCATCTTTCCCCTCCCTGGTTACTTCCCCACCATCCCCTGAGTTGCACACCTGGTTTACATCATACTGTCTTATAAATATTGCTGTTGTTTTGTCTTTTACCCTTTTTCTATCCATTTTGGTGATCCCCTTCTCTAATTCCAGTAAATGTACATACAATACCCGCTGTACCAAAGTCAGTTACTGTGACATCAGGGGTAAAACCATGGGGGAGAAAGACAAAAGAAAAAGGCATAATTTCATAGGGTATTTTGAAAATAGCAACAATGAAGAAAACAACAATTTTCAAATCTTGTAGTAATTTTGTTTAGCATCATCTTATGTGGTCATACATACATTGCTATTGAGCTATTGTGATCAGTTGCTAGGACTACCCAAGACGAGTACTAATTATTTCCAAAGAAGGAAACCATAGAATTTACATTTCTTTGGGTCTGGATCACTTCACTTAGGATGATTTTTTCCAACTCTTCCCACTTCCTCATAAACGAGGACAAGTCATTCTTTGTAATAGAAGCACAGAATTCCTTTGTTTATATGTACAACATTTTCTTGACCCACTCATCTACTGAGGCACATCTGGGTTGGTTCCATATTTTAGTGATGGTAAATTGTGCTGTGCTATAATAAATATAGTTGTATTGGTAGCTTTAATGGGTTGTTGCTTGTAATCTTTTGGGTAAATACCCAAAAATGGGGTTGCTGAGTTACAGGGGAGCAATCTTTTTTTTTTAGGTAGTTGTACAAAGGGTTTGCTATTCAGCAGAGAAGTTCATTAATACAGTGCCTCTTGATCAGTGTTACCTCTTTTAACATTCTAACCACTCCTGCTACCCCAACCTTCCCATCACTTTCCTTAATTTTAAGTTAAGTATTGAATACTTGGCCATTTAACACAGCAATTTATGCATACAGTGCATCTTGACCTGTGTCATTCTTTCAACACCCCCACTACGCATCTCTTCCACAATTTTTCTGAATTCTGTGGTGTATAGAAAGCATTATTGCCTGCTTTTTACTAAAACTTTGTTATTCTTGAGCAACAAGAATTCATTAAGTAGATCTCACCTATTATTGACTGCTTCTTTAATGAAAAGTTCAGTCCTTTCCCCAAGGCAACAAGATGTCTGCTGATCTGTTGGTATTGTCTTGATATTGAAAGCAGATGTAGGAGACAAACCATATTGGCACCCTTGCATTCTACAAATGCAATACACCTTCCCAGACAGTTTTCTATCAAACTTCAAACTAAGTGATACTGATCAGTATTTGTCAAATATTCCCATCTCTCTTGAACAGAAAGACTAATAAAAGTGCAAAAATGCATAGTAAAGATTAACTTTGATACTAGGAGGAAATATATATATATATACATATATGTACAAATATACTTATTTATAATAAATTTATTATATGGGTATGTGTATACATTCAACACAAAGTATTCTGGGTCCCTAGCACTATTTCTTCTATAAATGGAAGTACTATGTCTCCCCTTTGATTTACTGAATTAGAATGTGAATTCCAACAAGGTCTGCAGTGGATACTTATGTAATGGTTGAGAATCCTTGGTCTACTATATACCAAAATACATTTACCTCACCTGCTCCCATTCAGTATCTGAAACCTCTGGCCTACTTGACTGACTATAGAAGGATTAATCCTCTAATAACTCCTCAGTGTTCACAGCATATAATTGAAATGGTTATATACACCTGGTTTTGAGTCTTTCCACACCCATTATTCCCAATATTTTTATAAAGTAATTTCTTAAGTAACTCACTCAAAATGTCTACATTCTAGTCAAATTCTAGTTATTAGTGGAGGCTTGTTGATGCTAAGGTTTCCTACTGAAATGGCATATCAATTGAAAGCTACCTACTAATTAACGTAAGTCCTTCCTGTTTCACAAGCTTTCAACTTGTATGCTTCATCTTCTGACTCCTCTCCTTCCATTTCACGTTTATTTGTGCATGTGTGTAACAGACAATAATACACAGCATTTAACAGAAAAAGGTAAAATGTCATTCAGCACTAGATGAGAATTTTTTCAGTAGTTGGCTTCCATAACCTTACATTGCTTGTAGTGAAAGTGGTTTACTACAAGTACCTTCTTTAAGAGTTGTTTTGACTATTAAATGACAAAAGTATAAGAGTATGGATGTATTAGAAGCACAGAAAAAGGTGGTCATTGACCAGTATTAATGATAACAAATGTAATGATATTACTCACATGGTTTGCTAGAAAGTAATCCTTCTTTGAAAAAAATATAAACAGATTGCCCAGCCATCACATTCAGAAGCAGAAACCACTATTAAATATTAATATTAAGTGTCATTGAAATATTTATGTGTAAATATGTAACTCATTTTTGTATCTACATGTTCATAGTGCCATTTCTGGAATACAGAGTAAACAATTGATATGTATTTGATGTTGAATGAGTTAAAGTACATGTCATAGTTTTACTTAATTAGAAGCTGAAAGTCAGAATTTATGTCTAATTGTTTCTTGATAGACACATACGAAAATCAGTGTGCCAAACCAGTAGAAGCTCAAGAAAGATCTGTAGAATATATATGCACAGTTGATTAATCCAATAACTGCAGAGAAATATTTAAATTATTAAGTAAGTGTTCAACACCCAAGGAAAAATTCTATACATTAACAACAACAACAAAAAAAAGAAAACAGCCTATTTATGTTTATGTCTCACTCTCTACTCCTTTCCAAGAGGAGAAAGACATATTTCCTACCACTAGGTAGCTTATGTTCCAAACTTGACAAAATATTTTAATTTAGCCATCTGCTTTCCCGTTTACTGCAAATGGTAACTTAATATTCCAGTGTAAAACAGTCATCTTAGAAGAGAGCTATTTGCATTCCCAAATGTTCTTCTCCTCTTACATGTCCCAAGTAAATCACCTTCTCCAAAAGATGCATACATTATAGATAATATGTCATAATTATTTTCATCACCCAGAATCACTTGCTATTTGCCAGTTGATAGGATACTATTTAACTTTTCCCAGTCAGACGCATCTGTCAACACTTGCTCCGGCATTATGTGAAGCTACATAATGACTTTCTACTAAAGACAGACAATTTTGAGGTCAGCGTCAAAGTGTTGCATTATTTTCATTTTTAAAAGCTAACTACAATGTTATTTTCAAGACTCAGTGATGGAACCTGCTTTTTTAGATGCTTTTTAAAAAAAGTCCATAATTATTGTACTCATCTCAGGAAATAAGCTATTCCTTTCAGCTGTGTTTAGCACCTGTACTCAAAGCATTTCATTCTTTCTAGGCATTAAATAAATTATATTCACAGAGACAAAGAGTTTTAGCTTCATCAGAACAGACAAGTGATTTCTAAGGAGAAACTCACAGTCCTTCATGTTAAAGCTGTGACTGTGTTCTCTTCAGGAGGTAGTACCTGGGATCTATTGTGTAGGAAAGAAGATAAGAAAGGGAGTTTTCTTCCTTTGTTTTTTGCCTGTGTCAACTCCTAATCCAATTCTGCCAATCAGAACCATTGTTTTGTTTATAACTTTTCTTCAACCTTTACATATACTTGCATATTTTTATTACTGTATCTGAGTTGGAACATCCCTCCCTTTGGTTTCCAGAAAGGCATCTGCATCTATGTTTTGCTTTTATCCGTGGTTCTCACTGAGTTTTCTGCTTACAATGTCCATATCTCAGCTCCTTACCTTTTTATTAACCAGGGTCTCAGGGTTTAGATCACATCCTTTATCTGTCACCAGACAAATAGCTGCTCAAGGACACTTCCCAGGCCCCAAGTTCAAGACCCAGGACTAGCAATCAGAGAGAGGGGGCAGGGGAGAAAGACAAAGGGAGCGAGGGAGGGAGAGAGACAGAATGATGAAATGCAAGAGATCACTTGTTTGTAACTTTCCGCCTGATAGTTCTGTTGCTTGTATTATCCTTTAATTCTTTGTTTGATAAAACCTAGACTGTTTTTCCACATTGAATTTGTTCACTTGGCATCTATATTTTTGAAATTCACCACTTTGTATTTGCAAATCATCCTTTACGTATACCCTTGCTATTTGTATACAGAAGACTTAATATCACTTATGGTAACAAACCACATGAATTTTTTTTGAATATGTACTTTTTCCCACTGCAAAGTGAATTCTTTGAAGGCATTCATTGAACACCGTTCACCTCCAATCACCATTTCAGAGACCATTGACTTCAATTTCGAACATTGTTATCCATGAATTACAACAGTTGAACATCATTCAAGTTAACTTAGAAAGATACTTTGATTGAGATGGGATGGAAGCCAAGCTTTATGAAGTTTCCAGAACCAGAAAGCTTGTCTGATGCAAAACAGCTACTTCTTCAGTGCTAATCAATACAAGTCTGCATGCCTGCATGCTTTTTACAGAGAGGTGCTCAGGTTTTCCATTTGAGTAAGGACAAATAGAATACAGACAGGTGAGCCATCTAATTCAGGAGGAAAATGAAAGTTGATTAGAATTATTCTATCTGTTTTTCACTTTTCCAGGTGCCAGTATCTGATGTGCTTCAGGCAAGAATTTACCTTGATCAATTAAATAGTCTGGTTAGGACTGGTGAGGAGCCATTCATTATCCTAGTACTCACACACTTTAATGCAAATATATGCTTCTATTTACTATTTAATATGGTTATATGTGAAGTAAGATCCTATACCACCATTATTAGATTCATTGTATAACCATTGGTAACATAGTAATCATAAAATTTGGGGGAGGGGTAGGAATTTTCAGAGTAAAGGAAAAAATACTAATAACTGAATACTTTGTAATAATTCAAAGGTAAATTGATTTCTAACCCTGTATTTTTTAATGCAGTCAATATTTTTAGATAGAATCTTGCCCTATGTCTTTTATGCAATTTAAGCTCAGAATGCAATCCAAGCTAACTAAAAATCCTCTCTCTGCATGAGTACTGAGGTTGCAGTCATGTCTCAACATGCTCAGTCTGTTGTATAGTCTTGTAGCTAAGCACAAAGAACTGGAGGCTACAGAGAAATTCTCCAGTGAATTTGTAATAAAATGTGACATACATCTCACTTTCCTAATGTTGGTGTGGATGCTGGCCAATAAAGACTATATAAGTGCTAGCACAATATAGTAAGAGCTCTTCTAGATATACTATTAACACATACTTGAGTGCCAGATGTGACAATAATAGTTAAATTACCTTTATTTTATTATTATTTTACCTTTTTACTTGTATACACATATTACTCTTCTTTTTGAAGATTACCTTTGGGTTTAAGAGAATATTTAAGACTGTAGTTTCTTTCTATATTGTGTAGAAATACCATGCTAACAACTGCTATATAACAACAATGAAAAGGACCAGATAAAATATTCCAAAAATATATCTCAGCTTCTAAATTACTTTCCAGATTCAACGTTTTGGTTAAATCAATGAATGCCTTTGCATAACTAAATATTTACTCACATCCCAGTTGGTTAGTATAACCCTACATGGTACAGTGTAAATAAACAATATTGTATAAACAGAACTGGAACACATACTCTTGCTTAATTATTTTTTTTGTCTTGGGTTATTTAGCCTTGGTTACAATGAGCTTTTCTGACCAGAGTCTGTGCTATTGTTTTTATTAGAGCTACTCCCCAGTGCCAGAAATGCAATAGCTCCTGTTGAATGTCATTTAACAGAGTCTGGTGTTCACCATTGATTTTTTACTTGCATAAAAGCCCTCTTTACACATAATTAAAAAATATGGGATGAGAATATTATTTTGTGGTTCTCAGGGAATGAGCTTAAAGTTTGTTCTTTTCCTGCTTTTCTTTTCCAAGAAAAAAAAAACCAATAAAATAATATCATGATGGACTGCTCATTTACATGTCACTTCTTCAGACACTACTCTGAGATCCTTTAGGTCTAATGCAGTTGCTTTGTTTCCTTTAAAGATGCCAATGTTTTTAATAGGAAATAAAAGGTTCTCTTGGAGTTCCTTTATAGTCCTCTGCTTTCTCTCAGACTCTTTGATGTATTTCAAGAACTATAGCACTTAAAAAGTGCACTGAGTCCTCAACTACAGTTCTCCCCCCAAACTCCATCCACCTTGTCAGAAGGAAAGGGGAAAAAACACACAAAAAAACGGACAAGTGTGGAGCTGATATATTTAGTTCTTTCTCCTTTTTACACACCTTTTCACAGCTTCTCCAGTGCAGTCACTCATGCAGCTCACACATATTGGGACTCTGAAAATTGTTCTCACTCCTGCAAAACCACTGACAAAACACACTTCACAGCCTGATGAGCTCTGTGCTTGTGAATGCACCTTGCTCGCTCACAAATTTCTACCAGAAAACAGTGAAATAGGTGATACAGAAAGGTCCAGGACAAAAGCTACTCCATCTAAACTGTCGTTCTTCATGTACTTACATAAAAATAAATGCACTCAGGCTTGGATCAGTGTATGGTAGACAGAAACCACATCTTCCTACATCTATACATATTGCAGCATTCAGACCATTTTAAGAATGTTGATTTTATGCTCAGTTTAGTGTTATGTACTGTTTCTAAAAATGTAGAATTAAAAAGAAAAATCATATTATGTATTGTCTTTAGAAACAAAGTCAAATGATTCTGAAATTTCCTGATGTGTGTATGTCTGAAAATTACTGATATATTTTATCTTATGTCCACTTCCTTCCCTCTACTAGGACTTCAAGGTTTTACCCATTGAATGCTATTGGCCACTTTATCTTGGTAAACAGTTTTAACTTGGGTGATATTTAGATATTTTGTCTTAAAAATTTCTCTTTTCACATCTAACCTTCCTAATATACTGTGTACTATTTTCATATTTCTGCTTTGTCTTCATTTCCTTTTTATAAGACATTTAAAATGTTCTTCGAAGTACATTACATTTGGCTTACTGGCCTATGTTCTCTATGAGAAAGACATGAAGAATGTAAAAGAGAAACACCATTATCATAGCCGTATCTAGTGGGGAGAAAGTAATGTTTTCTTAGTAGTTTTGATGTAAGATCTACTAGATGTGGATTTTTCAATATATCATGGTGTGGACTTATAGTCTCTGCACAAAAGCAAGTGTGTTGGCTCATATAATGGAAAATCCATGATATGTTGGCTTTAGCATTACTGAACTCTGGACTGACCTAATACCTTCTAAGCTTCTTTATCTTTCAATCTGTTTACATAGGTTGTTTTCTAGGGGTGGGTATGATGGCAGGCAGTAACTTTTCGCCCTGCCTGTAATAGCCTTGTAAGAAGACAGTCCATAAGTGTAGGCAGAAAAGCTCTCATTGACACTTTTCTTTGAATAGATTTGATAACCTTTTTTTTTTTTATCCATCAAGAAGCTTTTTTTTGTCAGGAAGTTATTGCTAATGTGATTGGGTAGGCTTGTCTAGGTAATGAGGCAGCAATGATCAATCAGTTGTATTACCTGTGTTCCCTACAAGAGAGATTGGTTTAGGTCCAGAGAAAGTATAAAGGAATCTTGCATACACAAAAATAACAAATCCCGCCAATAAAAACATAAGAGGATAGTATCACCATTTTTAAAGATGAGGAAATGAAGACTCAATTTTTCATAAATGAGCTCACATTGATCACAGGTATGCTGGTGACCAGCACAAGGGAAGAGAAGCCCCTCAAGAGCTGCTATGGAAATACATAATTTTATACACAATGTGCTTTATCTGTCATCCAAACTGTAAGCATATTAATATTTTGTGACTTGACCAGTTTCCATCTAATGATTTGTCCCAACCAAAATGCATGCCTGTTTTATATTGTGATATCGATAAATGAATGAAATATAGTGAAGGTATGTAGCTATAGTTAACCAAGGTGATGAGGAGAAAAGAAATATTTTAAAAGACCTGGTATATGCAAATGATTAACCAGTACATTATAGACTTCATGTCTATACAAGTATTTCCTTTAAAAAATCGTATGTAACCCTTATATATCCAGACCCCGCAGTTTTAATTTTGAGACTTATAATAAACAGAACAGTATTTACAGTAGTCACATCTCATTCTATTGACTATATAACATAGTAATACAAGTTGTAACCCAATTTGTATTATTACATATTAATCAAGAATCTGAAGGAGCTAATGTTTTCTTTTTAGAAAAATACAGAATAGGTATAATTATGAACTATTTGTCATTGTCTTTTGTCTGGGACTGTTTTGCAGCATAACATTTCCATCCACTGATTACAAAGACTGTAAAGGCCCTTCCAGTACCCCAATAGCTGCTGCCTATCCTGAGATAAAAGAGTGTGTTCCCACACTCCCTAAAGTGCACACAACCACTTTCACTGTAAGTTCTGTCTTCTTCACATGATGAGAATTCTCTTTATCTATCTCTTTTGCTACCACCATGCAGGGTGTCAGTTTGCAAGAATGCTACCGATCCTTTGGGTTTCACCAGATGTCAGCTACTCCAGTGAAATCTGCCAAATCACTCTCAGGTTTGCTGTCACCCTGATGATACTGCACTACTATTTTTCTTGGATCTCTCTACATCACAGAGTACTTGATTTGTAATGTATTTCCCTGACTTTTGGAATAATCTATTTTATATTAGCTCTCAAACTCCCAAGGAAATATTATTGCATGAAATAAGTCTTCCAAATGTTCCCCAGGACATTCTCTATCCCAAATACCATTTATTTCCTGATGATTCAAATTCTGTGAAGATGGAAACATAAAGGTGCTAAATTCTCCACCACTTATCTTCTCCTTTCAGCACCATTATCTTTCCAAACCAATCTCTTTATTTTGGCAATTAGTTCTCACAACAATATCAAAATCCTATGTACTAGAGCCAAAGTCAGGCAATTGTGTTACTAGAATTTGTTCTCTGATTGAAATGTAGGAAGGGAAGGGAGCAACGTAATTGACGCATAATTGGTTTCAAAGATATCAATTAATAAGCAGAATAATAACGTAAGGGATTTTTAATAACTCTGCCTGCTGTGGTTTCTTTATATGCTTCAGTTTGTATATTCTGAGACTAAGCAAAATTAAAGGGTTGTTCCTATTCACTATGCAAATCGTAGCCAACAATGTGAAAAACTTATATCAGGATGATTCTTGAAGTTAGGAATCAAGTTTATTCTTCCTTTCCTTCTCCATTATAACTTTTTGTAAGGAATCTAATTATTGATGATAAGTTAAGAAACAAGTTTTGTATTGATCTTCTAATGTTACATGCTCAGATTTAATGCTAGTCTTGGAAAATGAGTGGCAATCAGGATGATGATTTAATTGTTAGGTATGTGGGTTATGTATGCAACCAGTATGTAGCCTGGTGGAGTTAAATTCACTGTAGCTATAGAAATTGTAGGAAACCAAAAGTTAAGGAGAAATAATAAAATATTTTGAGTCTGATACTATCTAATATTTATGGAGATACCCAGACTTTATACTACATAATATGGTTTTAATACATTAGTTAAAATGTTTATAGTAAATACCCTTTCTTTTATTTCAGTCTTTGAATGAAAGAACTTAGTACCACACCAATATTCAATGGAAATTGTCACCTTATGAAGTAAGTAGAAGTTCATTGGGATTGGTGTCACAATCCTGGAGACCAACTTGTAGGCGCAAAATCATTTGCTTCAACAGTCGGTCTGCAGTTATCTCCACTATGTGGTTATGATTCTTAATACCCAGGTTTTGATCCTCTCAGACCCTACAGTAGTATTTTGCCTCTTCATTGGCAACAGCAGAGAAGGGAGCTAGAAATTTCCCTCACAGCTGTTTATCAAGTTCTATGAGCATATCATCTGCATGAAATAAAATTATCTAAATATCAGCAGACCCTTGCTATTCCTCTGATTCTGCCCTGAACAACACAGATAAAAATGTATACCTTTTGGCTTCATTTTCATTTTTAATGTTACTGGGGTTTGAACCCTGGGTCTCAGAGTTTCTAGACAGACAATCTACAATCTGCTTTTGCTTTAGTTACTTTTCACATTAGGTCTTATACATTTTGCTTGGCCTGGCCTACATGTAACCTTGATCTAAGCTTACCTATGGCTTCTACATAGCTTGCAAGATGTTCCCAGAAAACCTAGTGCATTTCTTTAAAACGAGATGTCAATGACTTTTTTCAAAATATATTTTATTGTTACTGTAGAAGTGACATACTAGGGGTTACAGTTACCTAAATCAGATACTGTGTACATTTCTTTTTGACGATGTCACTGCTTCCCTCTCTCCCCTCCCCATAGACAAGTTGAATAGTTCCTAGTGAGTAGCTCTATTGTATTTTTGAATGAGCTGACCTTGAACAAAAGTTCTTCCATCCCCCATCTCCTGAGTAGCTGATATTATAGTATTATATCACCAAACACATTCCCTACCCATTTTCAAATGATAATGTCTGTGTCCAGGAAAGGTGATTCATTGTTAAGAATGTAATGCCCTTTGTTTAATTTGATAAAGACCTTTTACAATCTTTTCAATCAAATCTGACGAAATGAGTTGTTCTGGTGAGTGAAATATTTTTCTAAGATCTTGGATATGTTAAAAAATAAATCACAGAATAACAGTTTTTTATGAAATTAGTATGATAGCTATTTGTTAGCACTTTAGAGGAGCAAGAAAGAAGATACTGAATAAAGTGTGAAAAAAATGAAAGATCTCACATCCCAAATTCGTGCTTTTTGTTAAATATACCCAGAGGTAGTATACATGAAATTATAATGAATTTTAAATTGCATTTTAAATACTATACTTGATATAATTTAAATATGACATTTTAAATTCTCATAATTCTTATCTCTAATTAACCACCAAGACGCCAAAAGTAGAGTTGTGGCTCAAGTGAGAGAATGCTATCCTTGAGCATTGAATGTTCAAAGACAGCACCCAGGCTCTGGATTCAAGCCCTAGGAACAGTAAAATAAAGAAAATGTAGACATATGTGTGGTTTTTGGTTGTTCATATGTAAAATCAGGGAGGTATAAGGGTCATGAATTTGAGGATATCTCAGGGTTCTACGTACAATCATCTCTCAAACAATAAAAGATAAATTCCTATAAATTACTTTCTCATGAATATGTAAATATATGTGAAATCAAATCATTCAGAGATTTGTGTTAAGAGTTATATATACTAATTTACATGTATGAGTATATCTGTATGTTTGTAAGTGTGTGTGTATCTGTGTGTGTGCATGTGAAAATATATTTAGCCACAAAGCCATTGAAGGTTAGGAGTGTATGCATAGGCTAGGACTCACATGCTATGCTTTATTTAGGCATGAAATACCAATGTGAAATTTGAGAAGGCAACTTCAGAGGTGCTAGTTTGGGGGAATCCTCCTGTTTTCAGAGCACAGTGAATTGTTTTCTCATGCTTGAATAACCAGTTATCACTCTGCATTTAGCTGTTAAATGTGGCCTTAAAGCTTCCTCTGTACATAGCAAACTGAAATGTAAGTCACCATAAGGAAACTGTAACCTAATTCAAATAGATATTTTGGTAAGTAGGTGATCTTTCACAGTCAACCACAGTCTGCAAACTGCTCAGCAATTTCCCAGTAAGGCATACTCTAAGATGTAACCAATGAGTTTATCTCTATAGGTAGCTTCCTTTCTCTGCTTTTAAATATTGTATGAATGGATGTAACTTTCTATCTTTAGTAGTTCAAGGGGGGCTGGCTTAATGAATTGCTTCCTTGAACACATTCTGATAAAAAATATTTGTCAAAAGTTTTTCTTTCAATATCACATATCAAGAAAATAAGGCCCAGATATATATCTATATCTATATATATAGATATAGATATATATTTTAATCAGGTAGCTTTCTGAGAAAGTGTTATTCATTAAAAGCAGAAGCAAAGGGAATGGTTGAATTCTTTTGAGCAGAGGGTGGTTGGTTCATACATTTTTAATATGATGATCCTATAGTACTCAGAGCTCAGACATGTTCTCAGTAGCCTGCCTTGTCCAACAGAATGATTAAATTACTGACAATTTTAATCCTCAAGTTTTATTGGCAAATAAAATGCAAACAGGTGTCAGTAAAGTTTTAGCATAGTCTCTTCCAGACCTATAAATATACAATAGAGTAAATCCTGTCAACATGAACTTATTAAAAGATATCATGAAACCTAAGAAGAGAAGGGAACAAGGAAGTAGAACTGATATAGATATATGTTCACTCTCTCTATAAATAAATGGCACATATTTAAAACATTTGAGACATAAAACATACAGATTACAAATAATGGTCCTGTGTTAACACAAAAGACCAAACTGGAAAACTGGTCTGTGTATATTTATAAATAAAATCGTCATAGTTGCCTAATAGTGCAATAGAGAATCAGGTGTATTTACTGATCTGGATATAAAATCTGACCTTGGAACAATCTCCATTAAGAAGAGGCATGAGGATATACCAACCATACTTTTTAAATGTCGGTAAAACATACTTCTCCCAAGTTTCTCTTAACTATTTGAAGTGTACAATTCAGTGATTTGTGAAAATAATTGTTTTCATGTGGTCATGATTGCATTTATCTCCAGAACATCTTCATCTTCATCTCAATCCTGTACCTGTTAAACACTAGCTGAGCAAAAGGCATCAGTGGAGGAAGGATTTAGTTTCATTCCTAGATTCAGGTTTTAGTTCATCATGGCGGGGAGAGAATAGAGGGGCAATATAGCACCTCTCATGGTCAACTAGAACTGCTTACTGATTTTTATGGGAAAAAAATAGTTTTTAGCTTTTAAGTGCCTTTGGATATAAAGAGTTTTGTTGAGTAAAATACTGTTTAATCTTGATTTGCTACATAAAAATTTTAAATACTTCCTTTTAATTTCTCATTGTTACATTTTTTTTTCTTATTTATTGTCAAAGTAATGTACAGAGAGGATACAGTTTCATACGTTAGGCCTTGGGTACATTTCTTGTTGTGTTTGTTACCTCCTCCCTCATTCCCCCCCTTCCCCTTCCCCCTTTCCCTCTCCCCCCATGAGCTGTAAGGTTGGTATATCCTTGAAAACCCATAGATCGGACAATACCAAGAGTGAACCCTAAGACAAACATTGTAGCACAGGTCCTAATGCAATATTGTTTATTGTAATCACTTATTGTGATTATAATAGATTGTAACAATCAAGTCTCTGCAGAGTAGACTAACCATTCTGGAGAAAGGGGATGAGTGACATGTTCCCTCTATACTATCATTGTTTTAAGGAACCTAAAACTTTTCAACAACAACAACAACAGGGCTGGGAATATGGCCTGGTGGTAAAGTGCTCACCTCCTATACATGAAACCCTGGGCTCGATTCCTCAGCACCACATATATAGAAAAAGTCAGAAGTGGTGCAGTGGCTCAAGTGGTAGAGTGCTAGCCTTGAGCAAAAAGAAGCCAGGGACAGTGCTCAGAGCCTGAGTTCAAGCCCCAGGACTGGCAAAAAAACAAAACAAAGCAACAACAACAACAATAACAACAACTCAAACATCCTCATAAAAGCTAAGGAGAACTTTAAAAAATCTGTAAACTAAAATCTGTTAACTATTGACTGATGCGTTGCTGAAATTGATCCCTTTTTGGAAGAATAACATGAACCAAAACAATTTTGATAAATGGCTAAAAATAAACAGATTGCATCTTGATCTCAAAATAATATTTTTATATTCATGTAAAATAATCTGTAAGAAGAATTAATAATAAATATACATTTAAAAGTAAAATCAGTTGTCTACCTAAGGAAAAACCCTGGAAATTGACAGCATAAAAACTCACTCACATTTTATGAATGTGAGGAGCCTGAGCCTTCTTATGAATGATTTGCTAAATGGTGAAATAAAATATTTTCTCATATATACCCCCCCCCAAACAAAAAAGAAGAGTCATGAGGCCTCTGGAGAAGCAAAATGGATCTCTGGAAACATCTAATAACTCTGCCCCCCACAGAAAACAAGCAGAGGCTCAACAAAGTATAGCAAGTTCTTCCAAAAATTCTTTTTTTACATGTTATTCTTAAGGTGATATACAGAGGGGTTACAGATACATACGAAAGTTAGAGAGTCCATTTCTTGATAAACTTGTTACCTCCTCCTTCCTTTTCTACCATCTTTCCTCCTCCCCAATGTCTCCTAAAAATAATATAATCTTTACCTATATCTTTTTGGACAGAATTAAAAACTGAACAAAGAAGCCAGAATTTACCTTGAGGAAATACAGAAAGGAGAACATTTTCCTTAAATATATTATGCTTTTATATCTATGTCCATGAACTTAACTATTATCTATGTAAGGACTTGGTTACCCGTAAGACAGTCATCTGTCTACATATCTATGTATCTGTTTCTATCTAATCTAGAATCTATCTCTTTGATTCTCTATATTTTATTTTGGTGGATATATATGCATATATACATATGTAAACACATATATGTATGTGTATAATACATATACATATTTTTTTCCTGGTCCTGGGCTTGAATTTCAGCCACTGTGCACTCTCCTTGAGCTTATGTTGCTCAAGGTTAGCACTAAACCACTTGAACCACAGCTCTATTTTTGGCTTTTTTTTTGTTTTGAGTAGTTTGTTATAATAAGAGTCTTATGAAATTTCCTGCTCAACCTGGCTTCAAACTGCAAGACTCAGATCTCAACTTCATGTATAGCTAGAATTAAAAGCACTTAGCTAAGAACTATCTCTAACTACTGATTATTTTCATTTAGAATTTATAAATAGTTATTGAACTTAATATTTGTAGGATTCTCTGTTTTATATTCTTTTTCATTAGCTCCTTCTATGCTTTGCTTTCCTCATGGGATTGCAATAATTAATACATTGGCTCACCTTAGGAGGGAGAGTTGTTTGTTTTTTTTTTTTTCAATTAATTTTTTGTGTGTTTGATTCTCTGATAATTGATTCCACATGGACCACAGATTTGTTTTAATTCAGTTCTCAATTGGTGGGTCATACTTCAGCTGTCAATATGTTATGAGAAAGACATGGTAGGCAAAGCTCGTAAACCAGTAACATACCTTGTCTATGCTCCACCTAAGAGAACTAGTCAATTTCCCTTAATGTTTTTATGTTATAGAAGTTAGAGTTCCTGGTAATATCTCTTTTCTAATGTTTTTAAGAGTGGGATGAGGGCTGGGGATATAGCCTAGTGGCAAGAGTGCCTGCCTCGGATACACGAGGCCCTAGGTTCGATTCCCCAGCACCACATATACAGAAAACGGCCAGAAGCGGCGCTGTGGCTCAAGTGGCAGAGTGCTAGCCTTGAGCGGGAAGAAGCCAGGGACAGTGCTCAGGCCCTGAGTCCAAGGCCCAGGACTGGCCAAAAAAAAAAAAAAAAAAAAAAAGAGTGGGATGAGCCTAGATGGTCTCTCCATTAAGAAATAAAGTTGTATCTGGAGCCTCAAATTTTGCTTGCATAGGCTTCCTTCCCCGTGATCTAACCCCTAATCATTTGGCTTCTATTATTTGCCAGTGTTTCATTTTAACCTGAGTGTAATGTCATCCTTCAGTCCTCTTACCTATACCGCCTACTTATACATAATCAGATCACTGGCATGATACCGAGCTTATTTACTGAATGAGGGTCTAGTTTTTCCCTTGGACTAGTCTTGAACCACAGTGTTTTTCAACCTCTGTGTCCATGAATATGTGAGGTTACAGATATATATCTCCTTGCCAGCTTCTCTACTCTTGAGCAGATTTATTTCCTGTTTCTTAGCCCCAGCCACCTTCATTTGCTAATAGCCAGAGCTCATCTTTCTAAATTTGGAAGCTCCATCTGACTCAGGAATCCAGATTTCCTCCTCCTACTCTAAAACTTTATTAAATGAGATCTGTGGTCTTCCTGGATACAGGGTGCTTTTACCTTCTTTTTGAGGAAAGCATGTATACACAAATAGTAGGTAGTTCAACATCAAAGTGATTGTATTGTTCTGTACTTATCCATTTCATTTCTACTTTGCATTGTTCATCATGCCCATATTCCAGAAACATTCTTCACATCAGTGGTGTAACTCGATTTCCTAGCTCATATTTACATTCATCTTTCAGCAAGGATGCTCTCAGAGAGCTCTACTAATCACTTCATATAGTAAGAATGTACTCCTCTAAAACTGTCTTAGAGAAAGAGCCAAAAATCCAATTCCTTCGGTATGGCCCCCTCAACTGTACTGTTCTTTTTCCTCAAACTGTCCATAAAAGAATCCAGATGAAGGATTCTAGTTCCGTGTACTGAAGAAAACACTGCACATTCTCTTTATGAAATCATTTAGTTTACTTTTTCATCGGCATACTCAACCTATTCCCTGGTGACAGCCTTAGTGAGCCTCCTGAATTTGTAAACCTACGTTGGTTGACAGAGAAATACTTACGTCAAACTTTTGGCTCATATCACAAACATACTTGACTCAAGAATCCCCCACCTTCTTTTTTTCTTTGCCAGACCTGGGGCTTTCACTCAGGACCTGAACATTGTCCATGGCTTCTTTTTGCTCAAGGTTAGCATTCTACCCACAGAGCCTCAGCACCACTTATGGTTTTTTCTGTATATGTGGTGCTGAGGTATCAAAGCCAGGGCTCCATGCATGCTAGGCAAGCACTCTAGCACTAGGCTACATTCCCAGCCCCTCTCCACTTCTTTATCCTCGTACTTATTTTGTTTCAGGATAGAGACAGAGTTGACTATATTTTGCTCTTCAACAACATCTACTTGGTGACCAAAGAGGGATATTTCCTTTGATCCTTCTAATCTCTGCAAAAGTTTATGCTGCTATCATTTAGTTCCTTTATTTTATTTTGGTGACAGCCAAATTTGAGATCAATTATTGCCTCATGGAGGACAACACACCAGGATTCTCACAGTTGTCTTTCTCTCCAATCCATAATTCTGTACATACATTGGAACACTGACGTGAATGATGATTTGGAATAGAAAAGCTAGCTACACTGCTTCTCCATAAGTTTGATGGTGAAGTCTTGCTCTCATTGTTGGCAGGTATTTTCCAATAGCCATAACCCTTCATTGCCATGGAACTGCAACCTGATCAGATCCTAAATTTTAAATATGCTATGTAACATGAAAAATTAATTAACCTAAATTAACAATGTATCTTAGCCACACAGTATCCAGTGTAGTGGAGTTTGTTGTTTGAAGTTTGGGTTGTACTGTTCCCTGTCACTGGCCTGCACCAAAAGAGAGTGCCTCACCACACACCACTAGCCCAGGAAAGGATCCACATTCAAAGTTCACTTACTACTGAATAGGTGTTATTTTGCACCATCTCAAAGGTGTAAATGGAGGAGAGATTGGGAATAATACCAAACAGTAGTGTGTTTTCACTCAAGACTCAGGTGAGGAATTGTAAGGCAAAGAAAAGCCATACGATATACACTTATTTAGTATGTAAGTCTCAAGTACGAGATCACTAACTGCAGGAAATATGTCCTTGTCATCTTAGAAATGTCTTTTTATGCATTCTGATGCCTGGAAAATTTATTGATGTATTCAACAAATACTGATCCATTTAATCTATAAATAAAAAAGTTATCTTTGATGCTTGTGATAGACCGAAAAAGTAATTACTCTGAAAGTCAGTACTACAATATTTGGATCTCAAAGAACTGAGAAACCATGGCTCAGTCTTGAACTCTCTATTTCTTTCCAGAGGTGTGGCTCCTGACCTATGAGGGGTAGTACATTTTACTGTATTCTAAATGCCTCACAAGTTTATTTATAGGAATGCAAAGATGTTTAAATACAAAGGTTTTCAAGGAATAGTATTTAAGTCCAAACATCACAGTTAAAACGGATTACATTTCCAAATATATATTGACTCTAAGAACAAGTAAGAAAACTGTATGTGCATATTCTTATCACATCTCTTAGCTCCTAGGAACAAATGCATTTTGAGACTAGATTTCTACCAAAAGAAATAAAAAGAGGTGATAAAACAATAAGCCAGACCTCTACAATTATATAAGCATATGTGTGGTTTCTAATGTATATAAAATTATCATGAAATCTGACAAAAACACACTCACACACAATTAAAAACATTTATGATCTCCTATTTTGTACAGATGAAAAATTCAAGTGCAATTTCGCTGGCAGCATGAACTTGCTTTTCTTACTAGGTTCTTAGTCAACTTGTCAAACAGAATTTGTATACAATACAGTTTCCAGAGAAACAGTCTCAACAGTGTGTGTGTGTGTGTGTGTGTGTGTGTGTGTGTGTGTGTATCTTTCAGTATGCAGTAAGAACTGGTTCCTGTATCCTCTATGGACTGTGAAATTTAACTCCCATTCCTCATACAAAATAACTATAGTGGTTACATTTAGCTTACACATATCCTTCATTATGTTTAAAATCATCTTGATTACTTACAGTAATTAACACTAAATCATTGTTACACTATATCATTTTTATGATACTGGCAAGGCAGACAAAAACCTGTCTTTTTCAACAATGCACACACAACCATCCTAGGTCTCACTTCACTTCGTATTCATGGTTGATTGAATTCACAAATACACAAATGTGAAACTCACAGATACAGAAGACAATGAATTTGAGAAGAGAGAGAGAGAGGCAGAGGCAGAGACAGAGACAGAGACAGAGACAGAGACAGAGACAGAGACAGAGACTGAATCAGAAAGAGAATTGGGTCCTGGCCCAATTCCTTCTTGCTTAGAGAAAAATTCCTTTGGTTGAAGGCTTTCAATTGAATGGAATGTCCTTGCGCACGTTACAGAGGACAGTCTGCTTGTCATCTTGAAAGTCAATTGACTTAAGTGTTAATAACAGGCACATGAAACTTCAAAACATCACAAGAAGTGAACAAAACGACAGCATCTCAAAAACATCTGGAATCATCTTGGACCCTATCTTTGCATTAAGTCCAGGTCACAGGGGTTGTGTCATTTGGCAAAGTACTTTCTTCCAAGTTCCCACTGATGTTCTGGTACAAGTCCTCCCCAGGGCATATTCCTAAAGACAGGCATCCTCACCACAAGGCCTTTCTCACCATAGCTCACAGCAAGGCAGCTGGATTCCATTGGTTAAAGGAAATGAGAAAGAACTATTATGTAACCAACCATCTCACCATAATCTAGTTTCAGATTTGAAAACCCATCACTTCTAAAAATCATCAGTATTTAATTCAGTCCACATTCCAGGACAGAGGAATATTTATAAACTTGAAGGCAATGATGCTGTTATTGTTAGGGGCTGCTTTATATGATATCCATCTTAAGTCTATGCATAAGTTTGTGCACAATGGAATAAAGATTCACAATAGTGGAAAAATGTATGCTATTTTTACAATGTATAAAAATGTTTTTTAAAAATGCAACCCTATGTAAATTTAAAAACTCTATAATAACTATTTTCTTCACTACATCCAGTTTCAGAGAAAGATGAAACTTTGTCTTCCAAATATCTCATTTACTGTATATTTATCCACAATGTACTTATTTTAAGGTTCATTTAAATTTTAATTTAAGAGCCAACAAAGTTTTCCCTATGGTTGCATTCAGCTATAAACTGTTTTAATATGGAATATTTGCTAAGAATGTTTTTACATTTTAAAGGGTTGGAAACCAAACAAAACAGCAATGGAAAAGAAAAGAAAAATTACATATGTGACAATGATTGTATATATAACTCATAAAACTTACAAAAATTGAAATATTTTTCCATACCAAGACAAAAATACCTATCCTGATGAGGATAAATTTTCCAGAAAAGAAAAACTACAATAAAGACACATGTGAATAAATTAACTACTAAATAGTTCAGTTGGTTGAAAAATGTGTCATTAAACCTCATTTTGAAATTAAATTTAGATTGTGGAAGGTGAACTACCAATTTTCTTGGTCCATAATTTATTTCAAGTGACAAAAATTAACAAGTAATCTTTTTTCTCTTTTTTCTCTCATCTTTAGCTTCCCTAACACTACATTTAATTTATTTAAAAAAAAACATAAGAGATGGTAAACTATGTCCAGTTTGATATTTGTATATAGAGAACTCGAAGAACAAAGCTAATTCAGAGAAAGCCCAGAGTAAATAACAGCCTTTGATATTTGGAGTCTAGTAGGAAAGACTGAATTCACACATTGATTCCTGCAGTTTCTGCAGCTCTTTGACACACCCCAGTAGGTGAAGTCTTCCAAAATGAAGAGAGGGCTGTAGCCAGTGGGTTTCTGAGAGCAAGCTTCAAGGATGCCTTGCATTTTATCCGTGGGAGGGAGAAAGAAAGAAGAAAAAGTTAACAGATTTATCGATTGTTTAATATTTACTGAGTAGTTAGAATCAGAAGAGTCCTGGGATACTTTTGAACAAGCACCAAACTTAATGAAAAGATTTTGAAATCCAGCACCAAGCTCAGCCTGATGCTAGAGACCTGAGCTTGGAAGCGATGTATGCTGGTGCAGAGCTTGGTGAGTTCCTTTGGTTTTATCTGTCATATTTAAAGCACATAGCCTACAGCTTTGGAGTAAATAGAAGAGCTTTCTTTCTTGTTTGCAAATTAATCAGGACCATTAAAATTCCAAAGATTCACACAATGTCAAGGCAAGATTTGCTCTAGTTACTTTTTTTTTTTTTTTTTTTTGGCCAGTCCTGGGGCTTGGACTCAGGGCCTGAGCACTGTCCCTGGCTTCTTCTTGCTCAAGGCTAGCACTCTGCCACTTGAGCCACAGCTCCACTTCTGGCCATTTTCTGTATATGTGGTGCTGGGGAATCAAACCCAGAGCCTCATGTACACGAGGCAAGCACTCTTGCCACTAGGCCATATCCCCAGCCCCTCTAGTTACTTTTAGTAACTTATAGTTACTTTTAGATGTTTAAGCATAGCAGTCTTTGTCAGTACAGGTTTTGACCCTGGGGACCCAACTCCTAAAACCACTATGAAATACTGTTTCCCAGGCCATGACAGGTAACTTGCATTAAAACTAATTCTTGTTGTTTGTAACGAGAGCCAATATTTATGATATCAATATCATTTTGCTAGCATGCTTCCTTGTATTGCATTATTTTGTTTTCATCCATAGTTTTCTTTCCTCATAGTGACATCTGGAGTCCTGCATACATACAGACCCTCTTCCCTCCCTTGATTTATGAGGTGTTACATCCCCATTACCTCTTTGTAAACTGGAAGTATGGTAAATCTAGAATGGCATGGAACATATCTAAATGACAGACCTCCTGGTTTAGTACCCTGGGGAATGTCTGGGAGCTGTGGTTGGATGCAGTTGTGAAGTATCATAAGAGAAACAGGTGAAGATCTGTTGTTCCCTTTTTGTCGTAGGAATTGGGGCCTTCACTCAAGGCTTCACGTTTGTTAGGCAGAAGCTTTACCACAGAAGCCCAATCTCCAGCCATTTTTTTTATCAGGGCATTTTTTTTAAATCAGGGCATTTCATTTGTGTCCAGGCTTTCCTGCACCACCATGAAAACGCCACATTAACTCTCTACATAGCAGGTGTGCCATATTTATTGCATTAAGATGTGTTATAGACTTCTGGTGCCCTACCTGTCTCAAACTAGCCTCCTCCCATTTTTCTTCTTTGAGTAGCTAGGATTACAGGTGTGAAACCCTGTACTGGGATATCAGGCAGGATCTCTCTCATTCCATATTCCTAAACCTGTGGAAAGATCATGATTACCAACTTGGAGCTTGAAGCACTGCTACTTACCAACAAACCCAGCACTCATGTGGCTGGGGCAGGAGGATTTTAAGTTTGAGACCCATCTGGATTCATAGTATGGCTATTTCAAAATAAAAGAAAAATAAATAAGCAAGACATTCTTACTTTTCACATATAAAACCCAATTATTTGAATATCTTCCCTAGTTCTTAGAAAATAGTATCAGTGCTTGCATTACCTTAATGCTCCTAGATTACATTTGTAGTTTATTTTTGAAAGTTTTATTATTATGTTTTTAAGGGAATCATTTTCAACATCTATTTTGTGTTTTTATAAGTATTTAATTGTCCTCCTAACAATGTAACCCGTTGCTGAATTTATTGAAAAAAATTCAACATGTCTCAATGATTAAATGAATTGTATAGGTAGGCATAAAAATCTACTGTGAATATCATTTTGTGCCAAGGAAAAGAATAATTGTATATTACTTTATTTTCTAGTTTAGATACAATTTTAGTATACATTTAATTCAAATAGCTTTATTTGTTACCAGGAGGTGAGGAATGAAGGGAATTCTAATTGAATTGTCATTAGATCTGATCTAGTTTGTGGCTAAATACAAAAAAAAGAAAAAAGTACAAGAAAACTAAAGCTCAGAAAAGTCTTAGTTATTTAATCAATGACCTTCCT
This sequence comes from Perognathus longimembris pacificus, assembly GCF_023159225.1. NCBI lineage: Eukaryota > Metazoa > Chordata > Mammalia > Rodentia > Heteromyidae > Perognathus > Perognathus longimembris. The sequence continues at coordinate 40,618,866 of NC_063176.1, forward strand.
AAAGCTGGCAAGATCTAGAGAAGAAATTCAGTCTCCTGAGTCCAATGAACTTTACCCTGAATTGAATTTTACAGCAATGTTTATTCAGTTGAGAGTTTCAATTTATGAATAAACTCAATTTCCTTGTGCTACTGTGATGAAGTAAATTGTTTTTTGGATTTTTGTTGTTGTTGTTGTTCTTTTTGTTTGCCCAGTAATATGGAAAAGGCTGTATTTTCAGGAGAGAGAAAATTCAGTCTTCCTCAAAGAGTTTCAGGTTTCTTTGGGACCCATTAGATTCTCCACAGTTTTCCTGACCGTGCTTTACTTCAGGGGATGCTGAAAGCTGTTTGCAGTTAAAAATGAAGCCTCTTAGGCGGCTCGAAGGCACTCAGGGTGAACCAGAATTTGACTATCCTCAACAATTTCTCTCATCTTTACTAAGCAATGACATTTCTTAGAGAAAAGAAAAATGTTACCTTGAGTACTCTAAAATTGAAATAATTTCTCCAGCATGTTTTTGTATCGTGCTTTCAATTTGGTCTTTTATAATACTATAAAAAAATAACCAATTTGGTCATATGGAAAAAATAAAGGCTATAGATTTAACTTTCATTCAAAATACCTGAGCAGCAAGAGGCTCTTTGTTAACAAATGATGGTTTATCCCATGGTAGAAATTGAATACCATTTTTATTTGTATAAGAAAACAGTTAAATACATAATCTCATAACCAATAACTGTATATCTATAAAATATGACACCACATCAGCCTTCATGATGTAATGTAAAAAAGAGCAAAGTAGTGATCAGACTTTCAAATTAAATTAAATTAAATATTGGCAGATCTATGTTGAAAGTTTGGTAAGAACACAACAGAGGAAGAAAATGGTTCAACATAGTTTTACCTACATGATTGGTGGAGTTAAACTGAAATATTAAGTACCGAGTGCAAAAATAAGAAGATAGAGCCAAGAGAAGACAGAACTACTAATACTCACCAAGGACTTAATTTTTCTTTTCTTTTTCTCTCAGCCAGATTAATTTCCACTTAAACTTAGTCACAACTGTGTGAATTGTTTGGCTAAATATATGAGGTCAATATGAGTAGAGATAACATTTTACTAATGAACTGGTGGCCAGTATGCCCTGTGCCATGTTTTGCATTCTCTCTTTTGTTCCATTCTCTTCTTTTCTTTTCCTTCCCCTTCCCACCCTTCTCTCCCCCTCTCCTCTCCCTGCTCTCCATTCCTTCTTTCTTTTCTTCTGTCTCTGACTCTCCCACTAGCTCTGCCTGTCTGTCTCTGTCTGTCTGTCTCTCTGTCTCATGTCAGTCCTGGGGCTTGGGGCTTGGTCTTGGACTTGGGTTGGGCACTGTCCCTGAGCGTTTTTTGCTCAAGGCTAGAGCTCTGCCATTTGAGCCACAGCTTCACTTCCTGCTTTTTGGTGTTTAATTGGAGGTAAGTGTCTCTTGGATTTGTCTGCCTGCGTTGCCTTTAATGTGGTACATATACACAATGGAATTCTATGCCTCTAACAGAAAGAATGACATTGCCCCATTTGTAAGGAAATGGAAGGTCTTGGAAAAAATTATACTAAGTGAAGTGAGCCAGACGCAAAGAAACATGGACTCTATGGTCTCCCTCATAGGGAATAATTAGCACAGGTTTAGGCTAGTAACAGCAGAGGATCACAAGAGCCTAATAGCTATGCCCCTATGAATGCATAAGATAATGCTAAGTGAAATGTACTCCATGTTATAGAAACGAGTGATATATCACTGTTGTAATTACTTTCAACATGCCATGTGAAACCATAGCTTCTGTTGTTGATGATCCTCTCATCCCATTCCTGTGGTTGTACCTGCACTATCACTGTATCTTATCTGAGTACATTGGAAACTGTATAACTGGTATTAAAACTAGGAACCTGAAAGGGAATACCAAAATCAAGAGACACAGGATAAAAAGACAAACGACTACAAAAGCAATACTTGCAAAACTCTTTGGTGTAAACGAACTGAACAACTTATGGGGGGAGAGGGAAAGGGGGAGGGGAGAGGGGGGAATGAGGGAGGAGGTAACAAACAGTACAAGAAATGTATCCAATGCCTAATGTATGAAATTATAACCTCTCTGTACATCACTTTGACAATAAATAAGAAAAAAAATTGTCATCCTCAGATGTCAGCCTTCTGAGTAGCTACTTTGAGCCACTTACACCTGATGAATAGGTTCTCATTTTTGCAACAATGAAACTCCTTATACATGATAGGCTCAGTTCCTCAGTATCTATAAAAACAATGAGAATTCTTTCACCATGTGCTAAGCATTAGGCAATAAAAAGTGGTTAATCTCTAGTTAATTTGGCTCACATTTGTAATCCGTTAAAAAGTAGCGATTGGAGGGATCACAGCTTAAGGCAAGACCAGAGAAAAGTCAATGAGAGTATGTCTCCCCAAACCAGCCAGGCTTAGAATGTGAACCTATAATACAGCTACATAGAAGGTGTAAATAAAGTTACAGTCCAAGACTGGGTCCATAAAAAAATGACCCTATTGCATTAAAATCCCAAAGTCAAGGGCGTGTTTCCATAAGTACAGTTTCTGCCTATCATTTTGATTATCTGAATTCAAATCCCTCTATGGCTGAAAAACAAACAAAACAAAAAACTTCATATTTTCAAACTGATATTTTCAATGATTTTTAACAAAATGGATTAGTATATCGTGTCTTTGTGTAAATGGTGATTAGTCCAGAAACAGAAAATAGAATGATAAGACATAATACTGAGTTGCCAATAGAAATTATGTTAGGAAAGAGTTTACATGCCAATTTTTATGTATTTATAAGTTATCTCGTAGCTAGATGCATTACTCACACAAATAAACTGATGTACTTTTAGCACATAAAATGTTTTCTACTGGATTACATGTTATCTCATTGGGGAAGAAAAAATTCTCACTAAAAGATGTTTATTAAGCAATGTTCATGGAGTACTTCATAGGACACTAATGTTTAGAGAGGTACTGGGAATGCCACTATGAATGCTAAACTTCTCCCCAAAATTAAGACTCTATGGACAAGATGGTTAACCAATGAAATAAATTTCAACAAATTGTTGCTAAAAGTCATAATATCTGAGATTCAAAGATCGAGAAAAAATGGATAGAGACATACATGTTATGCTATATAAGTTACATACATAAAATGTTAGATATAGTGCATATTATATTTGTGTATATACATATATTCACATGCATGTATACACATATACACAAATATATGTGTGTGCATATGTGTGTGCCCATATATCTATAGGTATATATAAACACATGCATATATTGTACCCATATACATCTCCCTATATATACATAAACATACACATATACAAACATACATGGTGTTAGCAGCTTAGGGAATTTCAGTCCATCATGGATTCAGTAAGGAAAATCAGAACAAGAAAAAGAAACTATTCTGTGAAAACATAGCCATGGCACAAAGGCTGTATTTCACTGTAAAAACATACACTGAGTAAGGAAGAGGAAGTCTGGATTTCTAAACTCCAATAATACAATGACGTAGTCACGAATGATGTCTTATTCTCATCTGGCAAAACCACAATTTCCAATTAAATGCCTGATTACCTTCTACTTAGAAATGATAAACTTTAAATGGCTTTAGGAAAAATTTTTGGCATTGTATCTTTACTCCATTTCAAACTTAAAATGTTCTAATATTTGCATAAGCCAAGAACATTTGATTAACAGTCTGGCTTTTGAAGGCTAGGAATATTTACCCTATCATATATTGCATATCTGTCTCTTGTTGTAAATGGCTGTATGTCTTGTCTTAAAGGATCACCATTTGCAAAGGATATAAAAATGTCATAGCATTATCCTTTCTGATCAGGATACTTTAGAACAATACTGCTCTTCATTTCTTCATCCTGTACATGAGAATGAAACAGCACTTGCTGAATACAGAGGGTGTATCTTTTGATATTGATGGTCTTTTACATCTTAGATTGACAATTTAAATACAAAGAGAAAGCAATAGCCTCAGAAACTTTGTGAAATGGGAAAGGTAGCAAAATGTTATAAATATAGATGAAAAGCTGGCTAATGATGTTTACTGTGTTACTTAGCTGCTGTTAGATTGGATCATTCAAAAATAGAATTTCTGTGCAGCTTTAATAACAGTCTTTGTGTTCCTTAGTTTATTGTGGGCATGGGACAAGAGTGGCAATTTCACAGTAAGCAGCTGGATTGATGCTATTCATTAGCAATAGAACAATGTATCTTAGGAAAAAGTAACCTTCCATTCCAACATGCATTTCAAAAACTTGCAGTTCATTTCTTACTCTCTAGATGTATAACATTACTTTTTTGTGTTAATAGGGTTAGGCTGAGGATATTTCAATACATTTAAGAAATCTAGTATAAACTTTTACAGGACAACTATATGAAGTCCTCTATATTATGTATCACAGCTATCATGAAAATAAAAACAATCAGAACACAAAACAATCCCTCTCATTAGATAGATTTCATCCCAGCTGGGCCATTCCAGTGATCTAGGGAGTCGAGGTGATCATGAGCCAATGATGATTCATTTGTATGAGCTGCCAGCATAACCTGCCAGTAGCAGTTACCACATTCAGCATCTGTGCATAGATCCTGATAGGAGTAATTGTAATGGCAGCCAAAATGGAAAATCCCAGCATGCCTTGTGTTTTAACACAGCTATTTGAATGAGAGCACATTTTCCAATTTCCTGAACTGGGGCAATTCCCAAGTGAATTTGACCTATGTAGTCAAGGGCAGATTAAGGTTTCAAAGCCTGGATCAAATCTATTGTAAATGGACTAAAACTCTTCTTTAGAAAGGTTGGATACAAAAACTACAATTTGGGCATGTAAGCAGCAGGGGAAATGTCTGTCATCCTATCAGTCCAATGAAATCATGTGCACTGCTGATTTCCTTTGTTTAAACTGCAAACGTTTAGGCTATCCAGATTTATAGATGTGTGCCCTGTGTGTGTATGTGTGTGTATGTGTGTGTGTAGGGGGGGGGGTATGTCTAGGTAGGAGATGCTTTTTCTCTCTGCTAACCTAATTGCTTCAACAAATCCATTCTCTATGAAGTAGTGTCACAATGCATTCATGAATCTCTTCATTGTTTTAAAACTATTTGATGAATAATTATGACAGGTTTACCCACAGTCAAAACATGTCAAATACCTCTCCTTAAGACCATGTATCAATCAGAATCCTGTGACTCTGCTTTCATATGCAGTATGCTAGAATTCTTCAGAAGAGAGCTTATTAAGAAACATTGTGTTCAAAGAGTTTCATTTTAGGCACTATTACAGCAGATTCTTACTCAGTAATTAAGAAGTCTAAGACTCTTCTAAAACATACATGTGTATATCCAAATGGCAGGACTGTTTTGAAGCTTACCTGTAGAGAAGGTTGGACTTCCCTAAATATTATGAATTGAAAAAATGTATTGATTTCCAAGTTCATGCTGAAACTTGATCCTAATTATGGTAATATGAAGAAGACTTTTGGAAAACAATCATGATATGGTAATTTTTACCCTCGATGGATATACTGTAAAAAGCCTACTACAAAGTGTTGGGGTTTCTGGGTTTAGTTTTCTTTACCTTCATCTGATTCTCTGCCAGGAGATGAAACAAGCTTCAAGGAATAACTGGTTAGTGGTGTTTTGGCTGGGTTCTCACAGACACCAAACCTATTAGTATCTTGATCATGGATGATCTAGCCTCCAGACATGAGAGAAAATAACCATCCTTTTAATAAGCTACTCAATCTCCAGGGGTTTCTTACAGCAGCATCAATAGCCAGGAGTTGAGTTGAACTGTATCACCAGGACAAAAAAAAAATAAAGGAAAAGAGAAAAAAAGAGGAAAAGAGGAAAAGAAAAAGGAAAGAGAAGTAAAAATGAAAAGAGACCTTCTAAAATGTGCGGAATTGTGAGTACTTCATTATTCTTCTGATCACAGATGCTATGTATTTCGTATTTGCACAATTTTATGTTTTAATATATACAGAGCTGTATGCCATAAGTTATACTTTTAAATTTTATTTAACCACGAAGATGACCATGTGTGTTGCTACTAATATATTTTATTCATTTGCACTGCCTTCGAAAATGTTACTTAGGAATTGTCCTTCTGTACAGAGTTAAGCAATGTCTTAGTTTAAGCAACAAACTGCTGGTTCACGTGGTATTACATAATCTCATCAGTGATGTTTAGCACCACTCTCTTTCAGGGAATTAGATTGATAAAAGATAGGGACAGGTCCATATTAACTGTGCTACCCATTAAAATGAATCATTTTCAATTTTAAATTAAGGGTTGAGTAGAATATTGTATTGTTATAAAGGCAAGCCTTAACGAAGAATAAATTCCAATCCCAAAGGAAGGGGAAGAAGAGGATATGACTTGGTCCCTCACCATACAAAATGTGCACTCATCTGAATTCTGAAAGTACTTATGGTTTCAAGAAATGCAGTTCAGACCAAGCTAGAGTTGGGCTATAAAAGAGTCTCATAAAGAACAACTGTTGCAACTTAGCAGGACTGAGTAAAGGATAGAGAGTTGATGACAAAAAGGTAGTTTCAATGACATATCTCTTCAAAAGAATTTGATGTTAGTTCCAATAAAGTACTATACGTGAAAAAAAAAGAATAAGGATCTAAGTGGCCAACAAGACTGACAAAACTTGAATTTTTTTTCTGTTGTTGTTAGTTATCTCCTAGGCAGAAACTGGGCTAGATGAAGTAATGAAGCAACTGTTATCAATTACATAATTTTAGTATCTGAAGTAAGAAAAAAACCATGCATACATCTAATCACAATAACCAGTTACCATTTAGTACTTTTGTTATGTTTCAGAACCTCTACTAAAGCTGTTTAAAAATATTATCTCAGTTAATCCTTTCTTTAACACAGGTAAGTTAATTTAACAAATAAGAAAACATAGTAGTAGAGATGGACTACTGACATCCAGCCACATTCATTTGATGTGGGCTGGTAAATTTTATAAACAAAAAGTTTTTCACATAAAGAGGCAAATCTAACAAAGACAAAATTAGATTAAAAAACAATATATTTTCAGATGTAAGAACTGAACAAGACAGCTGGGCACTGTTGGTTCCCATAATTTTAGCTACTCAGGAGTCTGAGATTTGAAGAACATACTCTGAAGCCTGCTTGAGCAGAAAAATCTGTGAGGTTTCTTTTTTACCCCAGTCCTGGGGCATGAATGCAGGGCCTGGGCACTGTCCCTGAGCTTACTTTGTTCAAGGCAAGCACTTTACCTCTTGAGCCATAGCACCGCTTCTGGCTTTTTCTGTTTATGTGGTACAGAGGCATCTAACCCAGGGCTTCATGAATGTTATGCAAGCACTCTCCCACTAAGTCAACCTTCCCAGGGTGAGATTCTTATTGACAGTATCAACAAAAAGCTTAAAATGGAACTGTGGCTCAACTGGTAGAGTGTTAGCCTTGAGCATAGATGCTCAGGTGACAGTGCCAAGGCCCTGAGTTAAAACCCCAGGATTAGCAAAGCAAAAAGCAAAAACAAAACAAGAGAAAAACCCTTCAACTAATAAAGCAAAACAAACAATAACACTAAATAAAATAATTTATAAATTTAGCATATCCCCATATTACAATTGTTATGTTCCAAACTCTACAGTAGTAAAGGCCAGGCATGTACACTTACAAACTCTGGTACTATTTTTTGGTGAGGAAGTTCACAATGTCTTCCATCTTTACCTCAAGTAGTATTCTTTAAAAAATATTTTCTGAAAACATAAAATGAACCAATAGTACATACTTGGAAGTCTTTGAACATGACCAGGTTTGTTTATAGGAAATTAGGAAGTCTCCACAGATTTTTTTTCTCATAAGTAACACTGTTCAGAGGTATCAAAATTCAAATTGTGAAGGACACTAAGAAGAGAGCAATATTACTACAGTAGTTAGAATGAAATGAAGTGATGGTTCAAATTTGCTGAATTAACTTTTTTTGAAAATTTACATAAATATTTTTGGTACAAAAATATTGCTATGACCAGAAAGGCCTATGCAATTCAATGTTCTCAAAACTGTATCTGAGATAGAACCTTGATAAACTTCTTTCTACTGGTAACTAATTCCCTCCAGTTTCCTTCCAGTCATGTTAATTTATCTCTCTATCAGCTCAATTAAATCTATGCCTCAGGCTTGTTCTCTCTTCGTAGATAAACTGCTCATTACTTTTGTAATCATGACCTGATAATAATGTACATTTTAATAAATAAAAATTAAGGGAAGAGTATAAAATTACTAGTGCAGGTGTACAAATTATGATTATATTCTAAGGAAGAGGGAATCACCAGGGGCCTCTTTCCCCTTACAAACCTTTCCTTCTAAGTCGTTTTTCTGAAACTATGTCCCCAAACCACTAATGTGTTTCTTTTTTGTTTTGTTTTATTTTGCAGATATTTATCTTGTTCTAGTTTTAGAATATCTATGTAGGGGGTAGCAATATGGCTTAGTGGTAGAGTGCTTGCCTCTCATTCATGAAGCCCTGGGTTCAATTCCTTGGCACTACATATATAGAAAAAGCCAGAAGTAGCACAGTGGCTCAAGTGGTAGAGTGTTAGCCTTGAGCAAAAAGAATCCAGGGACAGTGCTCAGGCCCTGAGTTGAAGTCCCAAGAGTGCCAAAAAAAAAAAATCTATGTAACACTCTTCAATAATTTAGGATTAAATTGTGAATTAATTTATTATCTAGGTGATATGCTCATTTTGCAAGCGATGGCCCAATTTTGCCCATGCCTAGTTAGAAATGTAAACTGTAAGATCATATTCTGAGTCCCCTGGACGGTTATATACATAAATATAAATACAGACACACACATTTATACCTATATATGTATGTGTGCATATATATGCATACATATGTCCATATGTGTATATATACATATATATATCTCAAAGATACACAGAACCCTTCTGGGATCTTAAATATTAATGTGTGGAAAGTATTGACCTTAGTTATAATTTTACTGAATTAATGTTATAACTCCTTATGAACTTTTTGCTCCACTTAACCTTACATTCTCTTTTTTGTCTTGCTTAACTAAGAATACATTATGACTTGACTGTGAGATAATATACTCAATAAAAGTTTGGAATATACACCTAGAATCCTATACATTTAAATTTTTATAGTCTGGTAGGCTTTGATACAGTTCAGCATGGATTTATTTCATCATGTTATTATCGATGTAGAAAATAGGAAAATGTAGGGAAATTACAAATATGACCTACGAACTCTAGGGTAATTATATATGAAATATTCATGCATACTTTACAATTATACCCATTATGTAAATGGATTTAATTGTAAATGTTGTTACTTATATTTAAGGCTTTGGTTTATCAAATACTTTGACTGATTATTAGAATCAGACAGAATCTTGAAATATATTGCAGCAAAAGTACTTTTATGCCATTCCAAATCCTTCCTAATATGTTATAGTGGTTACATCATTGTAAACTGTAGGAAATAGTATTATATTTATAACCATATTCATATGTTTATATTTCTGTAGTTCGGCTGGGCATTGGTTACTCAGGCCTATAATCCTAGCTACTCAGGAATCTTTGATCTGAGTGTTATGGTTTGATGTCATATTGGGCAGGAAAACCTGTAAGACTCTCATTTCTAATTTACAAAAAAGCTGAAAGTAGTGATATAGATAAATAACTCAAGTGGTAAGTGCACTAACCTTGTGTATAAGTCTCAGGGAAAACATCCAGGCCCTGTGTTCAAGCTCTAAGACAAAACACACATACACACACACACACACACACACATATACACACACACACACACGAACGTAAAACTTTATGTAGCTTAGATCATTTTATTTATAAAATTCTGTCATTAAAATTTTATGTTGAAACAATGATTCTAAATTTCTTTGTTTGTTTTATTTATTCCTGTTTTCTACCTACAAACTTCTGATATTTCTCCACATGCAATCTGCTTGGGATTTACTTTGTATACATAATAGGTTTTAGAAGAATAAGGGCTCATAGTAATAAACAAAAGAAAACAAGAAAAAAAACTTGTATAATGTCTATAAGTCTGGGCTTTGATCACCAATACTCACCATGAATGAGAAAGGATATAAGAAAAAAAAAAAAACAGGGGAGGAGTTGGAGGAGAAAGAGCGAAAGAAAGAAAGAAGGAAAGAAAAAAGAGAAAGAAAGGAAAGAAAAAGAAAGAGAAAAGGAAGAGCAAGGAAGGAAGGGAAGGAAGGGGGAAGAAAGATGAGAAAGGCAAGTAATCTTGCGTCATGATTGACATCAAATATTATTTATCATGACATTTAGTAAGTAAATAATATTTCTGTCTTTTTCTGGATTAAAAAAGGAAGCATGTTATAAATGGAAAAACTCCAAAAGCAAATGTTCTGTGACATTAATTTTTTTCACTCATTTTACACTAGAATTGGGTTAGAAAGCATTTGGATCAATTTTTCCAGCTAACTGTAGGATTCGGCCCCCTCCATTTGTAGAGTATTGTTCACTACTTGTTTCAAAATATAGATTTATCTGGTAAAGAATATGAATCTATTTTATTGTAGTACAATCCTTTGTCATATGTAATGAAATTATTTTTATTATGAATGTACATTGGTAATTTCATATGATTTCCTCATGATAATTAAAGTTTATATTTTTGTTAGAGTGAATTTCTCATGCCTTACAAGTACACACAATGCATTAAAATGCATGCATTATTAAAATGTGTTTTTTAAAAATGCTGATAGTTAACCCTTTATACTTTCCCATTTTATTTGATTCCTCCAATTATCTCTGAGATAGTTCTTCAATTTATTGAAGGAGTTAGAGAATTCTTTTCATTTTATGAGTTTTAAATATTTAATGCATGCTTTAAATTTTAATACTCTATATTAAGAAGGATGTTTTTACCTTTGAAAAATAGTTTACAAATTGATATTTGTTCTTTTAGTGCGGGCTTTATATTTGAATCATTAATGAACTCATTGTAGAATAATTTATTCAAGGATTTTTTAGATTTTATCATAGGTTAACTATAAATATTTTGGATAAGTGCAGATATAAATAACCTGTTGCACACACACTATATATATGTATACACACATATTATATATATATATATATATATAATGTGCTTATGAAGAGACATACCTAAGGCAACCCATTTGAGACTTGCCATTTCCAAATTATTGATTTTAGTCAAGTGCCTTTAGCTGTCTAAGCTTTTTTCATTTGTAAAATAAATGTGACAATATCAACATGAGAATTATCAATATGAGAATTATAGGACACCATTGTATAAATAACACAGTTAGGTTGGTACCAAGAATATTTGAAATGCTATTTCTTTCTCTTCTAGAATGTGTATTTCCCACTTTGTTTGTGTGTGTGTGTGTGTGTGTGTGTGTGTGTTGTGTGTTAAAAAAAGGCTGGTTCTGTGTGACATTTTTATTTGTAGCTTGAGTGAATCCTTAAGAGAAGCAAAGCCATTTCTCTGCTACAGTGGACTGCTTTGAATAACAGAGTTGCCCTTATATCTAATGGGCAAAGACAGGTGGCATTCTCACCAGGAAACTGTGTTTAGGGAATGGGAAGTTGGCAAGTTGCATACATACTCAAAAATACTTCATTTCTTGCAGAGAATGTTTAATTCATCAAGTATGTCTCTTGAAAAACTTGTTGCTAGAATATTCGTTAGTATGAACCTTACTTCACATTACTGGTTCTTAGTGCCATTTGAATTAGACAGTCATAATTCAGAATTAGGAATGCAAATATTTCAAATTCTCTATCAAACTCAGATATGCATCTATATTATTGCATATACATACATATGTAAGATATATATTATATAGAATATGTATTATTAGATATATATTAGATGCCAAATATCAAATGCAACCCCAAATGAAATTTGCAAATTACCAGCTTTCTTAAACTTGGTGTAAGAGATTAAATTAAAAGGAGTTTATTCACAATTTGACCTGAAGGCACCTATTTCATGACACCATTCTGATGTTCCATTCCTTGTTGTTTCACATGACACTAGAGTTCGACAAGGTAGAGAAAAGCACAGCTAATTTGACATAAATGTCAAATTCGAATTTTTCATTAAGTACCTGCTGTGTTCTAAGTACCCATTCAGGTCATTTCTCTATGATTTGAAATAGAAGCTGTAATTTTTCTTTAATGTAGTGTCAACCTCAACTAAAAAAGAGAATTATCCAGATTTGAAGATAATATTAGGTTGAAAATGGAAAGAAACCAAATTAAAAAAAAAAAAAAGAAGGTGCATGTAATACCAAACAACATCAAGTTCAACAAAATTAACTTTGAATTTTTCTTATAGATTGTTAACATCTATATGTAACCGGGCATTTAAAGTATGGTTGGAGGAATGTAAAATCTATTTTAAATTAGAAGGCAATGTAAAGAAAATTGAAGGTAATGGGCTAAACATTCAAAAAGAAGTTTCTATGGAGAAAATCCTGTCCTAAATCTACTAGAAGGAAAAAGAGCAATGTGGTTGTGGATCACAAAGAAGACAACATCAGAGGAATTATTTGAAGAGAATGTTACCTAATGTGGTTAGTGAGGTAAACTTTAATGGATCCCGTAAGTACTAATTTGTAGGCCAACAGAAGAAACTAGAATTTCCTTCGGTGATACCTGAGACATAGCTCTTGTGTCTTTTATGTAGAGAAAAATCATTAACCATTTTAAATGTTCAATGAGGCCTCTGCTTATATGTGTAAAACTGGTTTTAGAGTAGTTTCTGGGACTAGAGAGGTGATAACTGCATAATCAGGAGAGATTTAAAAAAAAAGATAATCAGAAAGAGTTGGGGGCAGGGGTGAGATTGTAAGGAATAAAAATGTACCCTACTGATCAGGGAGTGAAATTGATGGACATCAGTGAAAGAATTTGACCAGCCTTCCCCCTCTCCCACTGATGGCCACCACTCAAGAAAAGGTCTTGCGTCAGACCACGTTTCAGGCCAAACCCACCTTTCTCCAACCACTACCTAGGAGAGGGTCTAGCCAGTATCAAGCAAACCAAGCATGAGCCCTGCCCACCATCCTGTGGCCTCTGCCCCAGAGGAGATGCAGCCTGATTCAGGCATTCCAATCATAATCTGACTGCCTGAAAGCAGGAGAGGAATGGGTATAGGACAGATGCAATTTACGCCACAGCCCACAACCACATAGGGGCAACATTGGTTCCTGGGTCCCACTACTCATTGTTCTCAGTTGCATTTACTCTTTACTAAAGAAACTGTTTAAAAATATACTCAATATTCCTGGTATTATTTCGATACTACTGGAGAACAAGCACTAACCAGGAGTATGTCATGTGCATCAACATCATACACTGGGAAGAACCTGGAAATCAGTCAACTGTTTGACTGTGGAGACACTGGAAACTATTGCTTCGTTCAGATGGAAACACTGAGTATGCCATTTGTTCCTGAAACTCAGTTTAAGAGGAAAGTCTGATCTTCTCATAATCAATATGCCAATCAACTGCATGATCAGATATTTTAGGACATCAGAACACAACGAGTAGAGACCATAAGTTTAACTTAGATCCCCTTTCCATATTTTTAGAATCAAAAGATGAAAGAGCCAAGGAAGAAGAGTGACAAAGAGAAACATTCTAGGGAAGAGAAAAACAAAGTGAGGCAAGGTAGTCAAAGTAGCCCAGGCAAAGGGAACTTTCAAGGAGATGAGAGAAATTATGTAAATGATTGTGCAGACAACATTAGTACATTGGACAGAAGGCCAGGAGGAGAAAGGGGGAATTTGTGTGTGTGTGTGTGTGTGTGTGTGTGTGTGTGTGTGTGTGTGTCTGTATACACACATAGTTATGCATATGCATATGTCAGGGGCAACTAGTTTGCCAATATGTTCTTGAAGGAGGAGGGACAAGAAATTTTGTGGGTAGTTCTAAGGAAACTTTTGGATTAGTTGAGGATTTTTCAGTTTTACAATAGTGGGTATGTGTTAGGTTATCAGTGATGATAACCTTCTCAAAAGACAAGGTAATGTTGATATAAAAACAGACAGTGGGAAATGGAAATCTAATAAATGTAATCAGATGGACTTTCAAAAGAAGGGACTATGTTGAATTATTGTGGAATACATGAATCTCAAATCCACTGTTTTACTATAGGAAGAATAAAAGGCAGTATTTGCCTGACACCAAAATCATCAGTTCAAGATGGCTTTTCCATAACACCAAATTCTCATAAGAATATTGAGAAAAATCAATATATTTTTCTACTTATGTACTTGCTGTTGTAGTTTAAATTAAGTGTAATTCATATAATTACATTCAAATAGTAAAAAAATACATATACACAATAACTTCACATATATAAACCTTTAGGAAAACTAAAAACAAATAAGAAAAAAGTTTCCTGTTTTTAAAGTTATTAAAATTCTATGAGATCCATCTTGACTGATTTTATACCATGTAGAGTGAAAATTTTCAAGCAAACATTATCTACACAATATAAGTAAAATCTGACCTCTCTGTTGCAGTTTCCTAGTTTCACTTCTCAGAATGAACAACACCTTAACTCATCTCTGATTTAAACTTCCAAATGTGCCTACATATCACAACCTTATTTAAAACACTCAGTAGTTGCTCTTTCCACCAAGTATTTAGGTTTGTTCCCTTTTCTGTATTGCGTTTTAGCTAGCACTTTTTATTTCATATTTTAAAAGTATAAATTTAGTCCATAGAAACTTGAAAAAATACAAGCAGGTATAAAATGAAAAGCTTCTTCTTTTTTTTAGCTGTGTGTATTGGAACAAACCTGAAATCCTAACACTGAGTGAGGAAGCTGAGCTATATAGCGAGACTATTATCTCAGGAAACCCAAACAAAGCAGAACACAAAATGATATTTTTGTGTATCTGGAAGAAGCACAGGGGATCACTTTTGTTATTATTTCACATATAATTCTTGCATATACTTCATGAAAAGAACTAAGACTTATCTTTTCATGCTAGTAGACATCCAGTGCATACTTGTATATTGAATTTACTGGACTCCAGATTCAATTGAAACATTTACCCTTGTTTGGTACTTTCTGGGAAACTATCAGTAAAAAATATTAAAGTTCATATACTGCAAGCGATTGGATAATGGTTGGGGAAGATACATCTAGTTGTATCTCTCCCTTTTGCTTTCTGATGGGACTTCTTGTTGTTATCCGTCTTCATATGACCTGTCAATCACCCAAAGGATTTGTATTCAAAGGTAACGGAAAATGTATTACATAGCAATAATGAAATTAGCTCATCTCTAAAGTAGGGTTTGGGTGCCAGGGGAAGAGTAGGTGAATGGTACAATGGATAATTCCAGGGTCTTAGTCCTGAGTTTTACTAAAGGTTGGCTTCCTATCAGTTTACTTTGATCAGTTTTCTATGGTCAAGTCATGCAAACATCTACAGGTTTACCAATTATTTCTCTTTAAACCTGCATTTCATGACTTCTTGCTGTCACTTGTTGATCTTACTGATTCCTATTAGAAGATTCTTTTGATTCCAAGATGCAGATTTACCATGATCTAGCTATTATCTAATCTATCTATCTATCTATCTATCTATCTATCTATCTATCTATCTATCTATGTAATCTCCTTTGGAGGTGATCTGTCCTACAGGCCTCTGCTATTCCTTAGGAGTAGTTTCAATCACTCATAGTAACCACATTTTCCATCAATCCTGTCTTTCTAAAATGTGTGGTGATTGCAAAATGAGTGCACAGAATGGCAAAGAACAATGACATATGGAAAAATAGAGAACCAAATCTTTTATCCTCTTTTCATTGCAGAAAAAATGGGGCAGGGCTGGGATTGTGGTTTACAGGGAGAGTGCTTGCCTAGCATGCATGAAGTCCTGGGTTCAATTCCTTAGTACCACATAAACAGAAAAAGGCAGAAGTGGCAGTGTGGCTCAAGAGGTAGACTGCTAGTCTTGAGCAAAAAAGAAGCCAGGGACAGTGCTCAGGCCCTGAGTGACAAGCTCCAGGACTGGAAAAATAAATAAATAAAGGTTAAGGAGGTATTACAAATACAGGATTACACATTTTCATAGAAAATACATTTGATTCTAGGTTTAGAACAACAGCTTTAGCCTTTGGAGATGACTGCTGAAATTATTTACGAGAAATTTCTATCCCTAAATCCACTCAAAAGAAGTGAGGATTTCATTGTGTTTGAAAGTTTAACCTTATTATCTCAGTTTAAATTGTAAGTTTCTTTTATATTTCTGGACCACTCATGGCTCATTGACACTTGCTATTATTCAAATTCTCAATATCTTTCCCAAAGACCTAGGATCTGTCTCTTTGAAATCTACCAGTTGAGATAGATAGTACCCCATTTAACCACTGTGGAAAATAGGAGGGTAATGAATATAGACACAGATTACCAAGTACAGATTTTCTAAGCTCATGGACTCATCCTTCCCCTGAAAGCTTTCCATTGTGTTAGAGGTTGGTTCACATCAGCACTTCAAAACTTCTGCACATTTTATTGCAATACAGGTTGATTTCTTCTTCAAAGTCCTTTAAAACTGAGACTTGTTTGCTGTTATTAATCTGTCCATGGCAAATTTTCTTTGACAGGAAACAAAATGCATTCTAGATATGCA
The DNA here is from genome assembly GCF_023159225.1 of Perognathus longimembris pacificus. Classification (NCBI taxonomy): domain Eukaryota; kingdom Metazoa; phylum Chordata; class Mammalia; order Rodentia; family Heteromyidae; genus Perognathus; species Perognathus longimembris. The sequence goes on from NC_063176.1 coordinate 40,635,620, forward strand.
AGAAAGGGCCAAAAGGTTTTAATATTTTAATTTTAAGAAACCTACATAGCATTTCTCTCAAGGCATATTGCTAAAGTGCTGGCTGTGAAGTGCTGGCAGGAGGATAGGAGATAGAGGCAGATGGGTGTAAGTCAGGTCCATGAAGATGGGGGTGGTATGTTAAGTATTACAATCTCCTTGGAGCCTGCCTCTCTTCTTACAGACTGTGCATACACTGTCAAACTCACAGAGCTCTAGGTGCCTTGTGAGTTTCCCTCCTTTATTCATAAGGGTAAGAAAGATAGAAATGCTGCGTGGAAGGTCCTGTGGTCTCCTTTTTTCCCTTCAGTTTACAAGCTTCATCTGCCACTCTGAAACAGGGGTAGAGATTTTTTAAAACATGAGAAATGGGTGGAGATCAATAAGACAAAAGATCCCCTTTGTTAGTTTCTTTTTTTGTTTTTAAATTAACTTTTGGTGGTAAGTCTTCAACTCTGGGCCTGAGAGCTGTCCCTGAGCACTTCAGCTCAAGGCTCACACTCTTCCACTTGAGCCACAGCACCACTGCCAGTTTTCTGGTGGTTAATTGGAGATAAGAGCTTCGCGTACTTTCCTACCGAGGATGGCTTTGACCCATGATCTTCAGATCCCACCCTACTGAGTAGCTAGGATAACAGACATGAGCCACTGACACCTGGCTTCATAGATTCTTTTTGAAACAAATACCTTCATGTCACAAAAAGGGGAGAGATCATATTGTAATTTTACAAACCAAACTTAATTATTTATAAGGAAGTAGGGTTTAAAAAATTAACCTACAGGGCTGGGGATATAGCCTAGTGGCAAGAGTGCCTGCCTCGGATACACGAGGCCCTAGGTTCGATTCCCCAGCACCACATATACAGAAAACGGCCAGAAGCGGCGCTGTGGCTCAAGTGGCAGAGTGCTAGCCTTGAGCGGGAAGAAGCCAGGGACAGTGCTCAGGCCCTGAGTCCAAGGCCCAGGACTGGCCAACACACACACACACACACACACACACACACACACACACACACACACACAACAATAAAACTCTTCTCAGTTTTTTTTTTAAATTTAACCTACAAATAATAAAACAACAAAAATTTGGTAAGCTATTCCATATGTATTTTATGCAATGTACTTAAAGGCATTCATAGAACAGTAAGAATTTCTAGGTGTTTAATAATGCATTTTTAACCACACCATATAAAAGCAGTAATTTTTGTTTCAACATTTCTGTGTCTTCTGAGAATTTTTATTACCATTTCATTACCCAGAACATCTGTTAGTACATTTGTTATCGAGATTTTCTTTATTTTGCAAAGAAACAATTGTTTGTCTTCTTTCATATCTGTTCCCTGAGAGTTCTCAATTAAAAGAATGTGATTAGAGAGGTTTAAAAGGCAGTAAGAACTTGCACAGATTGTATATTTCTGTGACAAATTTAATATATGCTCCTTTGTATTTCTTTATAAAAGTTGTTATTGAATAGTTAAGAATCTTTTTTAATTAATTAATTTATTGTTGAAGTCATGTACTGAGGGGTTACTGTTTCATATGAAAAGCAGTGAGTACATTTCTTATCAAATCTTTAAAAATATCAGTTAGATGGCAAGGCATGGACAATGTGAATACTGAACAGTACAGTATAAACATTATAATCTTATACCAAAAGTGAGAGACAAAGGATAAAAATACAAATCATTCCAAAAGCAATATTTACAAAACCAGTTGGTGTGAACCAACCATACAACTCATGGCCAGGGAAGGGATCTGGGGAGGTGGGAGATGGAGCTAAAATAAGGGAGGAGGTAACAAGTTGGATAAGTAATGTACATGCCTTACACATGAAACTGAAATCTCTCTGTACTTCACTTTGACAATAAAAAAAGAAAAAAAAAAGGAAAGAAGAGTTGTCAGAATCTTTATATCCACCTTGTGTTAAAGGTTTTATTTGAGTAAGTCCTAATTATGGTGATATAATAATATTCTGGGCAACTTTCAGTTGATGATAGATTTTTCAATTTTCTAATGTAAGATTTCTCAGGTGTTGCTTCTTTTCCTAGCTTGATAAATTGTTTCATGTTTTACATTCTATGTAAGTAGAATGAGTAAAAATGAAGGATGACCTCATAATCAATAATTTATACTCAGTCATGTTGTTTTGCATTTGATGACAGCATTGCACTGTGCATTCTTTAGACTTATACCCTGTAAGCAGCCATTTGAATATGAGACTGAAGATTATTAGAAAGGAATCAACAGATCATATCCAGATGCACAGTGATTTATTTCAATGCTACTATGAGGATTGCAAAGCTTTCAAAGACAATCACTAAAATTCTCCATCTCTGATTTAAAAAAAAAAAAGATTAGCTTGCTTTGAAAAGAAAAGCATTTTCAGAGGAACAAAACCATTTAATATATTTTGTAGGTAATTATTCTTTGTTGAACCACAATTGCAATGCTGATGATTCTTTTCACTAGCATGCTGTTGATAGAAGGTGCACAGAGGTGCAGAGAAAGGCATAATTTTGACTAATTCCTTTCTTGCCTTTTTGCTGATTTGATCATAGCAGACAGATTTATATTTGTATCTTAAGGCTCCTGGGGAATCTAATTGCACAGTATAGGCAACCGATACGTTTCGAAGTTTGTGCTATGATATTTCCTATAGCTCATTGATTACTTATTCATGTAAGTTTACAGAATGAAAATAGGACATTTGAGATAGGATTTGGAGGATACTACTAGCTAAATTAGTTGATGGAAATACTTTTTGAATGGCAACTGGCACTCATTTTGTTTTGTTTTGTTTTGTTGTTTTTGGTATTCAGTTTTTCTTTCATCAAGGCTGGTTGAAAATTTGGAATCCACAGGGTTCAGTACCAATTTCTGGAATTAAAAGCCTACATGACTACCTCGGGTGATGGCAGCTCCAATTAAGCTCTGTTATTTTATTTTTTGTCTTCTTTCAACTGCCACCACTTCACAATTATTTATCTTGATTCACTTTACAGCTTCTTTTCTGGCCACACGTTAATTTAGAATATGAGAACTGAAGTAATATTTCTTGCTTTCATTTCCCTCAAAACTTTCTGGTGGATAGCTTCACTTATCAGAGAATTATTCTTTGTGCAGTATTTTAAAAATTTCAACATGTTACCTCCATGAACAACTGCATTGATGTTGATGGTACAAATATTATTTCACAGGTGAAAGGTATCACATAAAGTAGAACCTCAAAAATTAATGAATTAAGTAAGGGTTTTGCAGAAGTAAAAGAAAGCGCTTTGTGTGCGTGAGTGTGTGTGTGTATGTGTGTGTATGTGTGTGAGTGTTTCACCTTCAAAATATCTTAGGTTAATTCTTGGATTTTTGTTTGTTTTTAACCAAGAAAATTTATCTTGTGACCATGGCTCAGGTAACATGATACAACACCTCCTAACCCTTCAAGAGCTTAAATGCAAGCCCTGTACTGTAAAAAATTAAAAATGAAGAAAGACATTTGCAATCCATGAATGGAAAATCTTTGGTCTATTAGAGAAATACCATAGAAGAATACTTACATTTCCTGCTGATCCTATTTTTCTTCCCAAAGGAAAACATGAAGTTTCAGTTTGTTGGCTTGGGTTGCTATGCTGAGCATGTGTAAAGTTTTGTGCTTGTTAAGCCTTGTGTCCTTCAGCAAACATATGCCACTGTATGTTTTAAAGTCATTCTTCCATGTTGGGAGCTTGTCTATGCTTTTCTTGTGACTAGATCCATATTTCTCCCTGACTCTGAGGTTAGAATTAGTAACCTTTAAGCATAGAAGTCACTAGTAATAAATATGATAGATTTATCTTCATCTGTCTTCTACTTTATCTCTTCATTGATTCAGAACTCATGTAGGGGCAGTGGTAGACTGTGACTTTAAACCTTAAGACTTTCATGTCTCAATAATGTTTTCCAGAGAGCCACAAAATAATGAACGTACTCCCTAGGTTTACTTCAAACAGGTTCATAGGCATAAAATAAATTCTTAGGAAGGGGTGTTAGGAACATTAAAGGCTGTCTGGTGCTTATCAAAGATTCTTCACAAATTGGATAAGAAAAATCTGAATGTTTTGTGATCTTGAGATTATAATGTAAACAGGGTTTGCATTTTTTCTTATGCAAATGAGCTTGATTGGCATTTAGTATAAATAGTATCAATGGAGGAAAATATGCTATCAATAAGAAAGAATTAAACAATTTTGAAATATATACAGTATACATATAGAATATGCATACACATATAGCTGTAATATATTCTGTACGTCCCTTTAGGTAACAGGAAATTAGTAAACTGTTAATGAACTATGCTACCTTTTTGATGTTCCTAAAGTCCACTCAACCTAATTGTTCTTCTTTTTGAGTAGAGACATTTAATAATATCTGAAGAGAGGGATACTTATATTTTTATTCATCCTTCCTATTCACTCACTCACTGTTCACTTTTTAAATTATCCATTGTGTCCCATTGTGGTAAGATGCTTACAGTTCAGAGAGGCTGCTTTTTAGTAAGGTTTTACTGCACATTTATATCTCATAGAACAGTGAAAGAAAATGTGCAGAGGGGCTGGTATTGAGTAAATATTCAAAATAGGAGTAAAATACAGGTAATACTACTGAATTGGAGTGCATAAAATAATATGTGAGAATGTATTTTCAAATATATGATATATTATTTTCAAAAAAACACGGAATAAATTTGTAGTTAACAGATCTCTAGTTGCCTAAAGAGTAAACATTTCTCTCTAATTTATTTGATATTTTTCTTGCTAACTCCACATACAATTACTCACATATCTAGGTGCATGACAGTGTCTTGACAACTCTGTAATTACTTTCACATTTAAACTCTGTGTTCATTCCATTGTCTAATCATATATATATATATATACATATATATATATGTTCTCACCCATTTTGTAACGTTTATTTAACATGAATACAATTTCACAAGGCAACAGTCATTTTGATATAAGCTTCTTGGAAGCTTAGCTCTGAAAACATGATGATTTTAGAAAAACTTCAGATAGTCACAACCATATGTCCCCATCCAAAAAAGAATTAAAAATTAAAAATTGAAAAGACAAAGGAAAAAGAAAGAAAAAGCACCCCATACTAGTTAATCACAGCTAAATTATAAAGACCATATCATGAAAGGAAAATATATATGCAGAACAAACATGTAATACAAAATCTTGAGTCTGATCACTTTTTACACATATTTCCTACTGTATATACAAAGGCCAATTATCCAGACAATCTCAATTCTAAGAGTCAGTGGCCAGATTCAAAATCTATGTTTTGCCTTTTTATTTATTTGTAAATTTTGTAGTTTTATTGCCTCGGTAATTGCTTCAAATACAAAGAAAAACAAGGGTGTAAGATATCACAAGAAATGTACTCACTACCCTATTATGTAACTGTACCCCTTTCGCACAACACCTTGTCAACAAAATTTAATTAATAAAAAAAACTACAAAGCGGGACAGCTTGATACCTTTACTTAGGTAAGTAAAGGAACAAACGTGAAATGCAAATGACAGCAGCCAGTGGGATGGTGAATCATCAAATGCCTGATTTCCTTGACTTTAACCTGCTGCTGCTATGGAAGCAGCTATTAGCAACTGACAGATGGTGCCAGGTCCCATTGTCTCTTCAGATCTCTCTCCTCTTCCTTTCTTCCTCCCTGTCACACCTCCCAATTTATGACAAGATCATTATGCTTGGAAGTGTTAATTCTCTGGGAGCATAATGTGAACAACATCAAAATTTACCACAGTTGGATATTTTATTAGATTGAAAACCATGAAAGAATAGATGTGGGTTTTGAACACTGACTACTTCTCTTTGGTGGCAATATGAAGTGAGTTCTCTTTGCTCAGCAGTAACTAGTATTGTTCATTTATTACAGTAATTATGATTAAATGCATATTTATGTTTCTCTCAGAAGAGCTACTGGCTTTAAAAAAATACCATGGGCACTAAGGGAAAAAAAACTAGATGTTTATTTTTAAAAAGTGATATCTATTTTATACACTGGTGTCAGGTTGGTACTAGAGGACAATTTGTATAAAATGATCACTCAGAAGTCTGTTTACTCATCAATTGCCACTTTGTAATAGACAATTAATTTTGTTTTCCTACTATTCTGCCAATATAACAAGATGACTAAAAATCATCAGCATTGGTTCCTCTATCTCTGTGCACATAATATATATTGAACAAATATTTGTTGAAAGGAAGAAAAGTTTAAAAATGTAGAATTTAACAATGATGAAATTCTGATTTATTTACACTACCATCATGAGGATCAGTTGAACTTCAGTCAGGCATTATGTTTTTAGTCGCTAAGTATAAATGGATGTACTTGTGGCTTCCTTCTATAATCCCAGTTACTTAGGACACAGAGATCTGAGAATGAGTGTTGGAAGCCACTTCAGATAGACAAATCTGCAGGACTCTAACTTCAGTAACCAGCAAAAATTCTGAAGACAAAATGTTGTTCCAGGTGCAAAGCATTGAGAGCAGAAAAAGCTAAGCAAGAGCACGAGTATTCAATCCCCACCACTGCCATAAGTATGAGTGTGTGTGTGTGTGTGTGTGTGTGTGTGTGTGTGTGTGTGTGTGGTTTACATAAATAAATGCAACTAGTGGTTAGTTAAGACTTTGGTCAAGCCAATGCCTTTATGGGAAGACAACGTCAAGCAAACAACCCAGCCTTCTTGATTATTTTGGTTCTGTTTCCTATTTTTACTCTTAGACTTGTACCAATTCAGAATGGGCATTTAGGATATAGAACTCTTAGGAGGCAGTTTTAACCCAGTGATGGATAGATGAGGTATAAATATTTCAGCTTCATTCCTGCAAACTTTGACAACTATCTGGTTTGTCTTTGATTGTCCAGAGTTTCTTTGTGAGATTGGACCACATTCGCCCTCAGTGTGACTTGATTCTCTACCCGTCATTACTGTCTTCACTTTTCTTTGCTGTTTACTTACTGCCATGTAGTTTTCCAGGAATACCTCTCTCAGGAATTGCCCAGGGGAATTTCACATTCATTTCCTACTCAACCTCAGCTTTCCTTCTGCTCTCATATCATCTGCCACTGCCTAGCATTCATAATTTTGTCTGACTTGACATTTTATGTTCAACTAATACATCTCCTTAATATAGTATAATCACTGTGCTAAGCTTTATGTCTCTCTTTATTCTGTCCTGTCTGCCTATATACCTTATTCATCTACTTTGTCCAAATATCACTTCATCCTTCAAAACTGAACGCTTCATCTCTTCAAAAGCCAAATGCTTAAACTTTAAGCCTATGGCTTCCTTCCGTAGGTTGTTCTTTCTCTAAATATCTCCATGGAAACTGCCCAGAGCACTGATCTTGCTGCCATAAGCTCTGTGTGGTGTCCTAGCAGCAGTAGGGTGAACTGTTCAAGAGAATTTGGATCTTAAATGAGACTCTTTAAACTCCAGTCTTTCCACTCATTACCAATATAAATTAAGATATTTGGTATTTTAATATCACAATATTTCCATTTTATTCAATGGGATTATGATAGTTTTGTATCTAGCATTCAATGTATGAATTAACAGTCCCTGCAACTTGCTTAGAGCAATTACATGCAATTTACATGTTAGCCATACATAAGACATAATGTACACAACTAAGTAGAATGCTTACAGAGATAGTAATTTTTTTTAAATTGAGAAACAGGAAAATAGGATTTATAAAATCATTTGAGCAGCTAAAATTGTGGATGGGGAAAATTTTTGGAAAAATGAATAAACTAAAGAAGCTATTTTGACTATATTGGGCCTGAAAAAAGAAGTACCAGCTGGACTGCAGAGGCAAGTCATAAGCTAGAGACAAAATTTGCAAGCAGACGCACATGAAGAGTTCACAAAGCCACAAATGGCCCCAAGTCTACATCCGGCAAATGGAGGTTAGACAAAAGAGAAAGATTCAGCAAAAGAGACAAAGGCCAGCCCGAGCAAGCAGCCAAAACATTTTCTCGGCAAAGTATTCAATTGTACCTTCTCCTCCACAAGGGAGAGTTTTCTACACTACAACTCTTGTGAAATATTAGCAACAGAAGTAGAGTAAGACTCATTTCCTGTTTTTCTTATTCCTGTCCTAATGCTCAACAGAATGCCCAATGCTCGCCAGACATTTAAGTGAGAACCTATCATATTAAACGTATGCCAGCTATCCGCACGGGCCATTGATCCTGGGTATATTCTTAGTGCCAAAAGACATGTTTGAAATAAATACTAGTCTTTTCTTTATGTTCATACTCTGCTTTTGCCTAATGCTAACATTTACTTTACCTGCTCATCTGCCTCAAGAATCTTTACTTTCTATCAGCAGGGAAAGACTATTCCAAAACGTCCTTGCTAAAGCCAAAAACAAACTGCCTGTTCCATTTTGCTCCTTCCACTCCATACTCAGAACTTCAAGGTTATTAGGAGTTGTGATATACAATGAAATCCGGATCCAAGACAAACTTAGTACCTATTTATATTTATTCTCAGAGAAGAAATATAACCAGTAATTATTATTAATGAATGTATTGTGCTTTCATGAAAAAGATGGAACCAGAGATTGAACTTGGAAACTAGACTTTTTCCCTGGCTCTCTCAAATGTGAGAACTCAGTGACACAGGCATCTTCTTATATAAGTAGATGCCCATTTAACTTTTCTTTCAGCTGTTATTTTTTATACATTATATGTGGACACCAATAACAACTGTGTTAAAAGGTTACTGAACTTCTAAATACCTTGCATTTGAAAATACTCCTAACCCATTGCTTAGTGATTACTAGCACAGACAGAAATGGCTGATTACCTTGTGCTCTTGGGCCTGTGCAAAGATATTTTCCAGAAGATATTAGAAAGCTCTGTTACCCCAGGAAGAAGAGTGGCTTAACTCTGCTCCTGATCTTCAGCAATGGGATAGAGAAAGGCCTTGGTGGTCTTAGAGGATAGGGACCCAAGAAGGATAGGTGATTTCTTTTTCATGGACACTTTCTTGAAGATTCTCGGCTCTGGTGACTTGTATGCATTTTCTTCACCTTTGAATTGTCTGGGAGCTCTCTTAAGACCCCAGGAATCACCTTTCCTTGTCTTTCCCCATCTAGTTTAGTGGCTACTGAGATACACATGGACACTCCAGTGCTCATTTCTGAATCATAATCCTCTCAGGAAATATATCTCCACTTAAGGAATTACGCTAACTTAGGTTAAGGAGTTAAGGAATTCAATGGAGAAGGATTTGAGCACTAAATATAAACAAGTATGTGGAGGAGTTAGTGAGGAGGCCAAAGGTAGGCACTGAAAACTGTGACACTGCTCTGGGGACCTGGCAGCTTGGCGCTGGATGGAATGCTGGTGGGATGTCTGCACTCAGGTACTAAGCAGTTTTCTCAACCCCACTAGAAAAGAAGATTTCACTCAAGTAAGTACTCATGAGTGAATGCAATAAACCTTTTCTTGTGAGTGGCCTGTCCCAAACTGGAAATGATTTCTATGTCAAGTGACATCTAACTGTAACCCTTCTTGAACCACCCAGGCCAGAAGCAAAAGTGCTCAGGAAAGGCAAAAGGGTAGCATAGCTGTCCAACATATGCCAGATGAATAGGTAGATGTCTGACGTCCATTGTCATCTGTGAAAATCCTTTAAACAACCACCAGTGCCTGCTGCCTGGCAGGATGGATATCACTTTACAAAGCACCATACGGCTTCTGGAATGATGACAGGCTGAAAATGTGGAGACATGAATTATGAAATCTTGGTCCAGAGCAGTAGGGAAGTTAGAGAACACTCTGGCCAGGTTCTGGTCTCTGTGTTTAGACTGCAGACAGAATTTTGTCCATGAATAACCTCAGCTAACACAGAGAAACCAAATGCTCAGATGTAAAATTAATTATTAACTAGTAATGGCAAGAATAGAACTGGAGATCTGAGTCTATTCTTTTTTTTCGAGTCTATTCTTTATAAACATGGAACTCAGGTAATAAACATAAATTCCGTTTAACAGAAACAGGAACTTTGAAGTAGGAAATAATAGTGGAGAAAACACATTAAAAGACTGCCTGAAACTGAATTTGAACTTGTCACATTTAAATATTTCTTTTTTCTTTAATTGCACAAAATATACTCTGTTGGTAGCTATAAAGTTATATATGCAAATATAAAAACAATTTAGTAGAAAGGTAACACTTAACATGAAACTACTAGAGCAGAAATACATTTAGTGCATCAAATAATGAAAAAGGAACTGTTGGCTTTTATTTTTTTCCAGAGAGCCTCTAAAATCCATTAGACTATTTAAAGACAGCTCATTTCTTTAAGTGTATAGAGACTGATGCAGTCTGAGAAGTCCAGGCAAAGCCTCTTCATGCACTTTCCTAATGCCACTTTGATTCCTAAATAGGTTACATTCTCTGTAATAGACTGTGTTCAGGGCCTTAAAAGCCATCTAGTACATCCTCTTAACTGATAAGATTAAGGATTTTCCTTAAGATATAAAGAAGATTAATCCAGAATTTGGGAAATACATATATATATATATGGACATATATATATATATATATATACTTGAAAATGAAAGTTATTGCTGCCATAATTCTTATGTGGATCACATGTGAGTATAATATGTTTATTGGATATTTCTTGAGATTGAATTCCTTTTTTATGCCCAGGAGGATGTTAAAAACAAGCTCTTTACAGTAAGGAAGAATAATAAGAAATGGTCTCTTAACATTTTTGAAAAATAGCAACCAGAAAGTATGTTGTAATCAGAGTGATTGATGGCTAGAGGAAAAGAATACAAGATTAAGAGAATGGTCATCCATGATGGAGGGTAAACATTAAGCTACTCCTAAAAGGGACGTGTCACTCAATTTGTTACTTCATATAATAGCTGAAATATTGTAGAAGAGGTAGGATTTGACTCTGACTATTTTACATGAGGTTGGAGAGAGTCATAGTAAGGTAACCTAAGCTAACTTTGCTTCAGTAAAAATGAATCAGGTACCTGGAAACGAATGTCCCAACTTTTAAAAGTCACCAAATGCCATTGGATTTAGGGCAAAAGTCAAACTTTAAAAAGAAAAACTCGTAAATCCTATGGGAATGCAGACAGATGCCTCACATGAGAGTCTGAATGAAGTTGCAAGACATGACTCACTGTCATGGGAGTGGCATTGGTCAAAGGGAAAATTGTAACTTGGTCAGCCTCAAAGCGTTTTTGAACACAAGCAAAATGAGATTCATCTAATTCTGTGGAACTCAAAATATTGCTTCCAGTTTTAATGGGTAATCCTTGTGGTAGTTGGAGAACAACATATCAGCAACCAAAGTAAGAGAATGCCAGGCAGAATCCACACTCACTTTTTTTTTTGATTTAGTGTTAATATCAAGCTATCTAAATCTTCTTAAGCAACTCATTTTTGAAATATTATTTCTAATGTTTACAACACATAAAAATCAGCTCACAAAACTATATATTTTAAAGACAATATTATCAGTATAATATTTGTAACAACTCACTCACTCCAAGATTCCTCATTTTTTTAATCTATGATAAAGAACATAATGGTTTTCTTACATTGGATCAGACATTGTTGACCTGGAGGAAAGTGGCCTTTGAGAGCCCTTTTAATATGAAATTTTTATCATTCCCCAATACTCTGGATGCACAACCCTCTCTTCCTCATTTGTCCTGCTCAAAATAAGCCTTCTTGCCATCAAACTAAAATCTGCAACCAAAATCATATGGACAGTCACAACTAAGACATCCCCAGAGAATCTGTCCATTGCAGAAACAGCTGCCCCCCTCCCCCTGCCTAGCCAGAAGTTGGGCAAGGCTGAAATAATTCTGCTTGGATCATTTTATTTTACATATTCTGTTGTGTTTTTACTGGCTCAGGTGCTTCAGAAAGTGTGGGATGAATCCCCATGGACAGGTGTGGGGAGGAAATTGTTCTTTCATTGGAAAAAATGCTGACTACGCTTGCCCTCTTTTCTGAAATTACAGCTGGAGGAGGATAGCTCAACTAAAGCCAGGCTTGAGTGGTCACTAATGGAGGCATTTCAAGTCTCTAAAGTCATAAGAATAAAGAGCTTCACTAGCTGGAAATAGAATCTGGAGTTTGTCTCTTCAATGTCAATCTGAAAAACATTTCATGTGGATTCTTAATGTCTGTAAAAGCAACAACTATAAGTCTAAAATAGCTTTTTTTTTCCTTCTGAAATAGGCAGTCATTATTTGCTACTTTTTGAAGATCTTTTGAAAAATAGAGAAATGCACATACTTGCTAATAAGAGCATAAAGTTTCAATTCATGGTATTTTTATGATTGGAACTCACCCACATGTTGTTATTCCTTCCCTGTAAAATTGAATGTTGGAGATAATTTGAATATGGTAAAGTATATCCCCAAAGAAATCTTATCCCAATGTCAATCTATGCAGTTTCGAACTCTTTTATTTTAGTGAATATACTTGATTAGGACTATGCTTTCTTCCAGTAGATTATAAAAACCTTATGCCTAACATTGTAAGAGATTGTTAAGTAATTTTATTTTCAGTGCTGGAGGTTGGTCATAGGTCTTTCACACATGATAAGCACATTCGCTGTCTCTAAGCTCCACACACATGGAAAAAATAGAGGCCGAATCAAAAAATTCTCTTGGGTGTTATATATTTACCGACTTTTCCCATGTCATTGAATGGAAGTTTTCGATATAATTGGTAATAATTGGCTAAGTGATATAAATGGTATAAATTGCTAAGTGAAAACAAAATCATCATTGTGTAGTTTTATGGTCTTCAAGTAAAATATTGCTATATGATTAAACATAGATTTTAAAATAAATAAAGCACTTCATAAACACAACGTGATAGATAAATGCTAAGAAAATGCAAAATTTACAAGACAAGGTTTTGAGTAGTCTATTCTCTATTGACAGTCCATGTCATTACGCATTATAAGTTAATGGTGCTTTCATTAAACACCCTGCTTCTCTGAAAAATGACAAAACTACAAGTTAAATTCCCATTGTGGAATAGATCTTGCAATGTGTGCTAATTAACTATTTTTTTAAAATCAGTGCACTGAAAAAGAAGGAAATGGAAAAATGTCCTGCCTAGTTTTCAATTAGAGTATGTTCCTTCCTGCCATTTGTTTTCAATTGTCTATTTTAAATAAACCCTGCTTTGCCTTTTGTTGATTGTTTTTTCCTTAGTGGTATTTTAAAGCAACCTTCTTTCTGTTGTGAACTATACACCAAATAGTTTAATATTGAGCAACTAACTTCATTAATGAAATCTAAAGTTATTTGTAGCAATGCAAGGAAAACAAACAACTCTGCACTGGAAATGTCTTTTATTTGTTCTACCATTTTCATTAAGGTTAACATTGAATCAAATTGCCTTATATAAAAATGATCAATTTATTGCAGTAAATATTACTCCTATTATTACTGTTCCTGTCATCTTTGTTGGCTAATGTAAAATCATGTACTATTTTATATGTATGAATATGAATATTTGTGAAATTGCAAGCTTGTTAACAGTCATTTCCTTAGTTTGTGATCAACCAACATTTCCTTCCTTTTCCCTGACTATTTTTGACACATTTCCTGTCACTTGATAGGAGAATATTTAGATAGGAAATTCTCAAAAACTGGCATCATATGTTTTGTTTTTACATTCTATTTGACATAATGAACATTCTCCACTCTTTTGCTGAAATCAGCAGAAGGAAAGATCAAATATAGCAAAGTCTTGTAACAGTTTAAAATTGCCCCAGTCATTATCTTGTCAGTTACATGAAACCTTAAGCATGCAGTGCTATGGAAGTCTTTCAAGAGAAATTTGCTGGAAATCCTGCTAGGAAAGACTGTTATTAACCCTAAGAAATCATTACAAATCATTTAATCATTAGAAAAAAGATGGATAGCTAAAGTGTTTCTAACTGATAGCTAGAAAACACTGTGGCATGGCTTACTTTCCAAGAAAGAAGAGTTTGGGTAGCATGGTCATCTTAATACATTAAAAAAAATAACATTTTTCTGCTTATTTCCAACCATTTATTGACTAAATCCTTCTTTTGAATTGTTTTTCCCTAAACGATAGTGTTTATTTTCCTTTCTTCAGGCTGTTTAATGTTACCTGTATTGTATTTTTAAGACAAAGTAAATTTTAGGATAGAGTGAGGATCTTCTGATTAGAAGTGGTCACCAGCTAAGCTAACTTAGACAACATCATTGTCCTATTTAAAATCTTAGTTTCTCTTTTGATCTGTCACATAATATGAGCTCAACTAATTATAAACCCCAGTCTTGGAATTGGATAAAATTCAGAGCTCCATGCCTTTGGAAACATAGACAATTAACTTGGACTAATATTGTGACCGACTGGCTATTATTTCTTTTGTGATAAAACAGCAAGATGATTGTTTTTAAAGCAGGACTACTTACATTTTGTCATTGTGAGACTAGGGAGAACCTTCCCCAACGTCATTCAGAGTCATATGTGATGATTTTAATAATCACATCCAGCACAGAATGAACACTAAGATCCAAGCACTGAGAAGTAAATCAGATGTGAGACAACTTAGTGAAGTAATGGTTTTCCCATTAACTATATGTAGCTGGGAATGAAAATTTCACAATCAAGACTATTGTTTGGTCCATTTGACTAGGCACTTAAAGTTGATATTTGACACCAATCTCATAAACTAGATCCATAAATGCAAACAATCAAACGTACACATGTATTCACATACATGCAAACACACACATACATGAGCACAGGAGTTAACATTAAAAATCTATCATGTATGATAGAATTCCTCCTAGATCACCATAGCCTGTGTCTGTATGCATGCACACGTGTATTATATATGTAAGTATGTGTATATATGTATGTATGTATGTATATGTGTGTATATGTATGGATATATGTATCTATGTGTGTATATATGTATATATATAATTTTTTCTGTTCAGTCATGTAACTTGAACTCAAGGACTCAGGGACTGGGAGATGTTCTTAAGTTTTTCCTGTTCAAGGCTACTACTTTGAGCTACAGCACCATTTCTGGTTTTCTGGTGGTTAATTAGAGATGAGAATCCCATAGCCTTTCCTACCTCATCTAGCTTCGAACCATAATCTTAGGATCTTAGATTCCTGACTTACTAGGATTACAGGTGTGAGCTACCAGCAACAAGGGCCCTTTAATCTTGTCTTCATTTTTCTACACGTCTGAAATAAACAGATATTGCTTATGCAGGAAAAAGGAACCACTAAGAACAGAGTTGAAAGGAAGTTGAGGAAGACAGAATCAGACAGAAAATGCTTTTTCCCTACTAGCAAATATTAGATCTGAGGCCAGGCTGAGCTAAGGAGACGTGAATGGCAAAGGGAAAATAATCTTGGGGGGGTCTGCAAAATTTAATACCTAAATAAGATTCTTGAACTGGGCAAACCAATATATGATGATACCAATTATGGAATTACAAACTGTGGTATAGAGATGGTTTGAGAAAAGATGATGAGTTTCCTTTCAAAAGGAAGACTCTGAGAAGCATGTGTATGACAGAAACAGGAATTTGAATGAGAAGCTGATTATTTTTGTCCTTGAAAATAAACATTTTTAAGGAAAGAATAAACCTGGAAATTTCTGTCATGTAAATGGTGACAGTTATATAAGACTACATGATTCTTAATTTACTACTTAAGTTCAGATCAACATTCTACTGAAGTTTCTTATTTGTATTGTACTGTATGGAAAATGATTCATTATTTAATACATGGAAAGCAATAGTTGGATCAACTTTGGATTTGTGGAAGGAATCACAGCAGAATTAAACAGAATTAAAGGGAAAGAATTAATTGACCAGCAGCAATATATTTGTACTTATTGACTACCAAGACATAGATTTTCAGAAACTTTTTTTTTTTCTCAAGAGATTAAGCAGATTTGGCTCAGGTTACTGTGAGCTGCCCATTAAGGCTCCTCACTAAAGAGCTAGAAGTAGATGTCAGATCTGATTAATTATATTCTGTGGCTGCCTTCAGAGGCAGCAGGTCAATACCTGAATAGGATTTAGCAAGAACTGATGACAATGTGCATATATAATTTTGTACTGTAAAAATTCACATGCATCCTGGAATATAAAAAAGACACATTTACATCTGTCTCCTCTCTTGATTCTGACAGTATCTGTATCTAATTAGTATCCACATTTAGCAGAAGAAGAACTTGAGGCTAACTGTGGTATGAGAATTCCAATGTCAAACAAAATGTAAGCAGTAAAGTTAGGAACTTGTTGCTTCACTCAAAAGTCACAAATTCTATTCACTTCTTGTTGGGCTAAAATAGAATATTTGCTTTTTTTTTTTTTACATACTAGCTTATTTGTCACAAAATATTGTAATTCAGCCTGAAAAACCCAAAGCTGATAAATTAGTAATAAATAAAACACCCTATAAAATCCAGGTAGAAGATTCTCCAAACCACATTTTTTTTAGATCCATGGTAATCTGTTTTCTCCTAAAAAGGTGCACATATGCAGGGATATTGTAATCAGAATACCCTGTGGAATTCAACACTCATTAAACCCTTCAAGCAGAGAGCAATATAAACTAACACAGTGGAAATAAGGTCAGTGAACATAATGAGTGAAACACCTTACAAAGGGAAATTGGTGTGCAGCCTGAAAATGCATTTCCTGCACTGTGAGAAAATGTGTCTAAGCTGCTAGTTTATATTACTCTTAGGTAGCTGTGTGCATGACATTCCAAAGTAGAGAGCAACAGAACTGCAAAGATAGATCATTAGGAATCACAGGTGTTTTCAGAGAGAAGGTTAAGTGTTACCCATTAATTTTATTCATTTGAGGACTGTTTCATAATTACCCAACCTGACTCGTTTGTTGTCCTGACACACCTGGAGTAAAGAAAGCTTTGGGTTTAAGAACTTGAAATAGATTTGCATTCGGTGGTGAGGTTGATAGGATACAATAAGAAAAATGTTCTATGGTTTTTAAAGTGTTGGGTTAATGCAAGGAATTCTAATTCACCCATGTTTTCACTTCACACAATGTTTCAGCAGTTAATACGTGTCATACAACTCTGATATCACTAGGCAGGAAGATGCAAGAGACGTGTGGCCTATCGAATTGCAGTAGCAGTGGATAAAACATAAACAATGGTAGGCTACATTGCTCCACAATCACAGATTTTCCGCTGGAAAGGCAATATATAGTTTACTGATGGAAAATACAAGACCTGAGAATTTTGAAAAACACAGCACACTGATTAGCAAAAGCAATGATATGAAGTGGACTATCATGACATGCATGCAGAGATGGATGAATTTTGTGATGGTGATGAGTTGTACAGATTGCTGATATAAAATGGAGAGGCAATTGAAGGTAGATGCAAATTTCATCAACTCATGCTACACAATCTGTGCTTTCTCTGAAAAAAACAGGAGCTTTGTGAGTTCACAAAGGTGAGGGGAGTGAGGACATCTGTTTGTCCCTGGGAGCCCTTAGAAACATAGAACATACATAAATGGGATAGTGCGAGTGAACTTACATTTCTCAAATCAACCTATATTAATGTTTTTTACTGCAAGAATCTAAGACCATTTCCTCCATAGAAATTTCTCATGGCTTCTTCAGTCAAAATGTCATAGGAGATATTTTACTGGATTAAAGCTTAGCAGCAGAAATGATTTTACAAATAGGGTCAGAAGCAGTGGAAAACAAATTTATTTTCTTGAGTACCCAGTCTTACCTGTAAATATAATATTTAGGACATATGTTCTGTAAAAGACTGGCTTGTTCCAATATCTTATAATCATAGTTTTCTAGGAATGCTGAGAAAGTTTTGTGTTCATATATCTTTGAGGACAGTTTAGGGCTGGAAAGATTTTGACTGAGGAGATCTAACTAGACCATACAACCAAAGACATAATGTACCTTCTTAAAACTCATGAAATAAACAATAAATGAACTCTCTTTTGTGGAGATTATCATGTTCATAATAAAAATAATTGAGGCCAGGCACCAGTGGCTGCCTGCAATCCTAGCTATTCAGGAGGATGGTATCTGAGGATCATGGTTTGAAGCCAGCAGGGGCAGGAAAGTCGATGAAAAAAACTAGTCTATCTCCAACAAACTACTAAAAGAGCTGAAAGTGGCACTGTGGCTTAAGTAGTGGAGTGCTTGCCTTGAGCAAAAGAAACTCAGGAACAATGCCCAGACCCCAAAGGTCAAGCCCCAGGACCTGAAGAAGAAAAAAAAAAAATAAGGGCTGGGAATGTAGCCTAGTGGTAGAGTGCCTGCCTCATACATATGAAGTCCTGGGTTTGATTCCTCAGCACCACATACTCAGAAAAGTTTGAAACTGCTTGACTTAATCAAAATCCTTGAACATTTCTTCAAGTTACTTTTCCTAAATGATGTGCTCTATAAGATTATTCCACATCCTAGATACATAGCATGTGAATTATTTCAATAGGATTTAATATCCTAGAGGGGCATTTGAGACTAGGCCTCAAATTAAATACTAGATATTACCTGAAAACAAGTGGGTGGTACGTTTTTGATGTTACCTAATTGTTGCATTTTATTTCTCTGTGACTCAATTTGTTTGCTTGTGATTCAGGAATGAACACCTGCTACATCTTACTTAAAGGGTGGCTTTCTTTTTTTTTCTATTTCTTTATTGTTAAAGTGATGTATAGAGGGTTTACATTTTCATAAGTAAGGAAGTGAGTACATTTAATATTGCTTTAATATTGCTAAAACTGTCATAGTTCTTTACTTAGTTTCCCTTAGTAAATTTTCAAATGAAGAGAGTCATGACTTGATCATTGCTCACAAGTTTTTCTAGAAGTTCTTACTTGCCTTGAATAATGATGACAGTGAAACTGGATAAGACCAAAGAAAAATGAGAAGAGTCATGTATCTATTCCAGAATTCATAGTTCCTCATGCCTCCTTAGTCATCCAAAAAGGATACATATTCTAAATGGAATTACAGCAAGAACCTCATCCCCAGTCTCCAAATAGCTGCACAAAAGGCAATAGTTGTAGAGAGTGAGAGAGCTGCCTACATTGCCACAAACTTTGGATGAGCTTTGAACTCAAAGCAAATATGAGATCATAAATTTTCCCCATTATATCAACAAAATCAGGCTCCTTCTAAAGGTGTTACTTCTTTTAATTTAATAAATGAAGATTAACTTTCAAACCTATTAAAAGTTGTGTAATACCACACAGGTCTACACATAAGTAAATTTATAACCAGAAACATTATCTACCTTCTGTTTATGTTTTTTTCCTTTCACTATACAAGTTGTACAGTCTCCAATACAAACCTCTTACAGTTTATGAAGAAAGTTTCATTAAATTTATTTTCTCTGATATAAAGAATGCATAACATGCTTGAAGAGCCTGAAGCAATGCATATTATTGCATATATATAAACATTATAAAATTAACTAATTTTTAGAACAACTGTTTAGCAGGGAGCACAATCCTATTTATACTTGTGATGAAAAGACTGATTTTACAGGTCTCCACTATTGGTCTAATGATGAAAAGTTATTATACACTGTTTAAAAAGGGAAGTGACTACTGACTCAAAATCAAACCAAGATGAAACAGAATATTTAACTTTAATAAGCATATAATAACAGAATTTTTGCACAACCACAAAAGTCAAAGCAGTACTATAATAGGATTCCAGAACTGATGTGGCATATTTTCATATATGACAAAGTGAAAAAACAAAAAAAAACCTTGATTGCACACACTAACATGTATTTGGAAACCAAACTAGATTTGTCAATTTGGCCAAACTTCTTGGTCAGATTTCCTGAGGTATTATTTCCAATCTTCAATTAACCTTGCAAAATATCTTCCTACTAATGACAAAATAATTTCATATGATGAGCCTAACACACAGTAAATGTATCTAAAACAATTTTGTGTAAAAATGGAAGTGAAGTTTGACGAACTAAGATTATTTTTGAGAATGTTTAACTTAGTACTTTTAATAGTCAAATTATTATTATTATTAATTTAGAAAACATAAGATTCAGAAATCCTTGAATTATTATTTTAAATTATTTCTTACAGAATAGGTATAACGTTCTTGAAGGGCATAATGTCTCATAACTTTAATTGCAGTTATTCAAATAAAAATTTTGTAGTCTCCGTCCACTGCTGAATGCAGTATTTGATATCCTGGCTGCAAATGTTTCAAGAAAGCACCTGCCAACAAGCATAATGTTATGAATTCTATCAATTGGATTGACAAAAGGAAAAATTGTGTTCTGATTCATTGTAATGACTGGAAAATACAATATATTATGAATAGCGAGAGCTTAATATTTTCCAGTATGATTGACTTTTAGAATTGTTGTAACTAACTTGATACTTGCACATTCAAATGTCAGTGGTACATATATACTAAATTTGTATGGGTCTTAAGTTAGAGCTGGGAAATACTCCATTAGAGTCACCTAAGTATCAATAATTTTTTATTCAAATGTCTCAGTGGATAGTACATATTTCCAAATCTTTGAACATACTAAATCTAAGAATTTCAGAAGATCAAGTAGCATGACACTAATAGCTAACTTTACTTTCTTCCTTCTGTTATGGTCAATTTAGTGCTCTGTCTCCCATTTTTCTATTATGCAGTTAGCATATATTTACACCCTCCAAACTGTTATGTATGAAGTGTTTCCATCAGTTTTTTTATTTCCTCATTTATTTGTAAATTAATGTCCAATAATTTCTGTAGGAAACTTCATTTGAATATTTGATAATTTCTCTAGGACCCTTCAGTTGTTGTTGTTGTTGTTTTTTCCTAGTTTGGGGGCTTGAACTCAGGGCCTGGGAACTGTTCTTGAGCTCTTCAGCTCAAGGCTAGCACTCTACCACTTGAGCCACAGCACCACTTCCAGTTTTCTGGTGGTTAATTGGAGATAAGTCTCATGGACTTTCCTGCCCAAGCTGGCTTTGAACCTCCATCCTCAGATCTCAGCCTCCTGAGTAGCTTCTTTTGCTCAAGGCTAGCCCTCTATGACTTGAGCTACAGCACCAGTTCTTGCTTTTTCTATCTATGAGGTACTGAGGAATCAAACCCAGGGCCTCACGCATGCTAGGCAAGCACTCAAACACTAAGTCACATTCCCAGCCTAGGTCCCTTCATTTTGACCTCAGAATTTTTGGAAAGTTGTGATTTCTATAGCTATTCACAGAAAGAGACTTCCCAAGGCCACTTAGGCTAAAGTGCTTGGTATTTTTTATTTATTTTAGAAGACCAATATGTAAACACTATCCTTGTAGGACCTGTTTAAATCTAAAATCCTATCCTAGTGGAATTCTCTGAGGAACATAATTGAGATTCCTGGTATGGACTTTTTCATATAATATATTAAGGCCAAATAGTTATTAAAGTTGTAACTTTCTTTAACATAACAGAAAAATGCCAGAGGTAAAATTTTTTTCTGCAAAATGTCATCTTGAAGCAGAGATAATAGTGTCTTAAGCAATTACAGTCTCCCTATGCATCTATAAACAATGATACCTTGTTCACTTGGTTTTCTGGTAATGAAGATACACTATGGCATTCAACAAAGAAAACAGGGTATAAAAGGACATTGGTATGATTCTACAGAAGTGAAGAATTCTGGGCAGTAAGCAGATTAAGGTGAGAAGTGTTTGTGTTTTGCTCTTGGTGTAATGAGTGATATAACATGGACAGTTTGCAGGGCTTGGCAGGTTAATTTTTGTTGCATACACAGCTGGAAAGTCTCATAAAGAGAGACAATAATTCCTCCCTTAACCAAAAAAAAATCCAGAACTGGGAATCCACTTCCTTGTACTCAGTCTCTAACACTATATTTGTTTTACAGATGTTGATGAGACTTACGCACTTCATGTTGGAGCATATTTCTATCTTAGTACACCCAGTATTTGTTAGATTTCAAGCAATGCTGCAAATCATAAGAACAGACTCATTTTACTCTGTCCATACTGAGAGGGATCCTTTTGGCAATAACAGACAAATTAATATTTATCAGTAAAATAAAACATAATGTGCTTAGAATCTGATTTATGCTTGAGTCTATAATTTTCCACCAAAGACAGTTTATTAAATCCTGTGTTCTACTTCTAAGTATAGAAATGCCTACAATAAAATTTGTAATTTTTTCTTGAGAGACAAATGTATAAAAAAGTTTTGGGAAAAGGTTGTGTAAATTTTGTTATTAGTGTGCTATTTATCTGATAATTTTTCAATATATATAATAAAAGCCACTGAAGCTTTCATTTTGCATTGAATGAAACCTTGTAGAAGAAATGTGTCGCTTAATAACCTGAGATATTTTACGAATAGAAAAATGGCGAATTCAATATTAGCTACATCTGGACTGTTTTAAAAATGTACTCTCTATTTTAAGTATGTAACTGTAACTCCTCTATACATTGCCTTAACATAAAATTAAAATTAGGAAAAGTATATAACTCTCAAATTTGTATCTATTTGAGGTTTATTTGCTTAGTGTAAAATATTGAATATTAAAATCACATTCAGGGCCAGTTTTGGTAGCACACACATAATCAGGAAGGGAACATCAGGGAGATTGTGGTTCAAGACCAGCCAACTAAAAATAGTTATATAGACCCCCAATCTCAATCAACCAGCTTATCACATCATCTATGCAAAAAAGCATAGTCTAGGGCTGGCCCAGGAAAAAATGCAAAGCCCAACCTGAAAAATAAATACATTCCCAAGGTCATGGCAATTATTCAAATGGTATGGATCCACCCTAACAAACATAATACCATGAGTACAAGCTCCACTCCCTCAATGAAACCAACCAACCAAATATGACAACTAAAAAACATTCATTCAGTGCCCTTTGAATCTATGGGACAAGACACACTTGCATCTTGAGAAAACTTTGGTTAATTTTTTTTCCCTTGTGAGCTGTTAACAATACTGTGTATTAGTGTTTTAAGATAATAACCACAAATGTTGATATACTTAGTTGCTAAATATTCTAGTGTCTGGATTAGACCATTGTTCAACTGTCTAATGTACATTCTGAATTAGGCAGTGAATGGGATTTGCCTCCAATTAGCCTGCCTTCCTGAATCAACTTTACACTACTTAACCTGCTTTGAAATTTTTTTTCCTTAAATAGGGGCATTGTGCCAATGAAAACCTATATATCCTTTTTGCTTCATTGTAAATGCATCATTGTAATGTTTTTCTTTTTCAATTAAGTTTCATTGGTAATAATTCTGGATGATTCATAGAATGGAATTTAAAATAGATTTTCATTGGAAACAGGGAAAATATTCCACATAGAAATTCACAGGTTTAAAAATGCATTTCCATATGGAATTGGGTCACAGTTTTCATAAGATATTTCAAGATTTTGGGACTTTTCATCACCTTGGAATTAAGAATTTATTAATAAATTAAAACTGTCTGGAAAGAATTTCTTAACATAGATGCAATTAAAACCATGTTAAATCCAGTGAATATAAAAATAGCTTTAAAGAAGATTCACTTTAAAGGTAGATCCCCAGGTAGATTGAACACAATGTAATTAGTAGGTTTTCTATATATAAAACTAAGAAATCTGACAATAGAATTACACTAGAAAATATTCAGGATAAAGATGAATATGAATTTTGCTTCCTGATTATCATCATGTATTTTCAAAAGGACAGCAAAATTTGCAACTAATACCTATGTTTATTATGTAAAAAAGTATTTGTTAATGTTTGCTCATAGAATTGTAACTTTCATCAAACTAACATTTATTTAATCTAGACTTCATTCTAAGAAATTAAATGCCTTGAAAAAATAATTTTTATTGTACTTTCTTTATTTTTTAAATTCAAAGCCTATGTGCTGCCCTACCTTTAAATGGTAATGATACATTTGAAATTAAAATGAGTGGTTCCAGTGGTAGAGCAAATAAGCTCACGGACAACATGCAGACCCTGAGTTCAAGCCTCAGGATTGGCATGCGCACACACACACGCACACACACACACACACTAAAATGTGTCTGTGACAAGAGATAACTCATTATCATGCATTTATAGGTGTATGTTAATAAATGTGTGGAGATTATCAAGTCACAAAGTATGAATCGAAGACGGAGATGGGTTGGTAATATATATGTATAATATAACTTTAATTAGTAATTCCTTTTTATTCTAGAGCACTCATATCACATGCATTATGGGACAATCACTATTCTGAGTAATTTATACTTAGCACCTCTAGAGCAACCCTCAGGAAAAAACAGTGTTTTCTACGTCATTGCATACATATCATGGACAAGCTCAGAAATCTGGGTTTTTCATGAAGGCTCAAAATTAATGACATGGTTAGATTTAACCAGGGCTTTCTGATTGTTCAGTTCATGCTCTCACTTTATGTCAAGCAGCACTTCAACAGAAAGGAAAAACAAACATTAGAGAAAATATGCCACCCACTCAAAAACTCCCAAATCACCTCAACAATAATAGAATATGACACAATTCCCCAATGAAAGTTCTTTTCCTGCTGTTTTCCAGAGTTACAAAATATATCCCTTATCTATGTTATTTAATTAAAAAAATATAGTAATAGTCCACGTTACACTGAGTTGAGCAAAAAAGGAGGAAAAGCAACAGTGGATTAGAGCAGTCACTGTACTTGTTAAAAAGCAAATTTGTGATTTCCATTTTGTCACCATTGAGATTGTTGGATGAATGACAGAAAATGCCTCTTTTAGTACATTTGCAGTATGGCATCTCACTACCTGTGCAATCTATGATCCTAAGCATTTTTTATTCTTTTCCACAATATTATTATTATGGATAAGATAGAGCAAACATAACTCTTCTGAACAGACAGGATATATTATAGTATATATTTCCAGAAAAAAAATTGTATTTTTGCAAGTATTATACTAGGAAATGTAATAGGTTATCTCTAACTCTGAATCATACATTGAAGCGGTAGACTGATATATGCCATAAATTTGTCCAGTGGTTTCCTTGCAGGGTGTAACTAGCTTGTTGAAGAAAATATTGCCTAATAGTAAAAACTCAGTCCCTTTTCTGTGTGATTGATGAAGAACTTACAGATAACAGCGCCAGACTATGTTTGCCAAAAGTTTTCAGTCACCAGTCTAAATAATCTTTGAGTCTATGGCCATACCACCCTGAACATGCCCTATCTTGTCTAAATAATCTTTTAACTTTGAATGAATAGTTGTTGATTCAAAAGTAATCAAATATTTGCATGAATATGTATTTAAAAACACCATAATCTGTTTCCACATGAAACCACTTGGAGTCACAGAAAAAGTAGAAAACTGAATGCATGACAATATTTTACAGCTGGCAGTAGACATGTCTTAATTCTTTAGCTTTAAAATACATTAAAATTGTGCTTGCTTGACATAATTGCACTATTGTGCACTCACATTTAACTAAATTATGATTTCAAGATTTAACTAATTGGAAGTGAAATTGAATTAAATCCAGATATTATACTGTATTTTATTGTCTGCTGATCCTTTGTGACGGACCAGATATGTAAATGTCAAGATATAACTACAATAAACTCTACATATAAAGTGAATCAAATATAAGATGGCTAGGATAAAAATAACATTAAAAATGATAAAACAAGTAAACTAAATTACTTAATAAAATCAACCTAATGTAATAGCTTTTAGAAGATATTAGCAAAATAAAATTGGTAATATCGAAGGAAACCATTCTAATGAACATGCTGTAACAATTTGAACACTGAAAAGCTGTGTAACTCAGGAAGTTAATACCTTCAATAATATAATTAATGTCATTGGCTGGGTATTGTCTTTCTTCTCATAACATTTTGTGCTCTTATAAAATTTCTGAAGTGAATTTTGGGTGCAGTTCTGTGAACACTCAAAAAATGTACACTTTGAGGAGTACAAGCTCCTCAATAGTCCATGAATTGGTGCTCTGTTCATTTGTTTTTATATGCTGAGTTTTTAACACCTTCACCAGGTTTTATCTTTTCACTCCAAGAAGGCAATCTACATGAGAAAGATACCTGACCTGTAGGGAAAATGTGCCTTGTTCAATATCATGACCAAAATCTAAAGGAATATATATCACCTGGCAGCATGTAGGGCAGAGTTCCAAACTGGAAATTCTGTAAGAAGTCCTGACCAAAAGGCATCACCTCGTATAAACAATAAAAAGGCGGATTTCTGACAAAAATATGAGCTACAATGCCATACAGATCATCACTGAGGTCAGTAAATTATATGTTTTCAAAGCAATAGGTATCCTTGCTTTTTCTTAGAATTCAGTAGAATTTAACATCTCTCCACAATATATGGCTCTCAGTACACTGCACATGCTTTTTTCAAATACTGATACCAATAACAGGAGGTGGGAAATAACAGTTAAAGGGAATTATAGGGCAATTTTGAACATGGAAATAATGTGTGAAATATGGTGAAATTAAATTTATTTTATATTGAGATGGTAGTCAACTACAACATAAGATTCAATTCAGAGCCAAGCTTTATTGAGACTGTGAAATAAATGAAGCTCATTGCTTACTTAACAAGGTACCTGTCTGTCTTTCCCATTTCTGAATAGACCAGATCACATCGTTGGTATGTATAAACAGCTCCTCTTCCAGTAGATGAAAGGGAAAAATAATAATAATTGGTTTCCTATTTCTTCTTTTATTTTGTAAACTATACTGACATAGTAAGAATAAGGAAGCATATTGACACAAATGTGTTTTATGCTCTTAAAAGAAATCCATTATTTATATTGCTTTTTCTATGGGAGATGTGTGGTATTATAAATTGCTAAGTGTCTTAAATAGGACCCAAGATTTTTTAAAATTCTAAATCTCATTCTCTTTTTCACTGTTTTCCTCTATCTCATTTTTTTGTGAGGGTGATGAGTCATTAATGACAATGAGTCATTAGCACTGACCTTCTGGTATAAGTTCTACGTGACTTACCTGTGGACAGATCAGAATGTCTTCACTCTAGATAAAGCATTTGCCCCCATTGGCCTTTCCAGTCTGACAAAACCACCCTAGGAAACCTTTATATTGAAAAGTGAAGAAAACTAGCGTTTTTTTCACACAATTTTTAATACTGTAGGACTAGAAACCAGCGTTGGCAAAGCCAGACATTTGGAAAGCTTTTACTGCTTTTGTCTAGTAGATATTAACCATTTTGCCCTCAAAAATGTTGCCTGTCTCTCTGAGGTTCTTTGAAATTTCGTAACCATGCCCAATGCTAGTTTGCATACTACTTAATACTGGAATAATTGAATGTGTACTTGAGAGATATTAAACAAGGAATTATTTGGTAATTTGGAGAGGAAAGGGATAAGAATGCATAAGAGTAGGATGATTGTGACTACTTGGGGAAAGTGCTTGACTTGCTCTGTGCTAAGTATTTCCGTATAAGCAATAAAAAGGGTGGATTTCTGACAAAAATGTTAGCTACAGTTCCATACAGTGTCTCATTGAGTTCAGTAACGTTGACATAGTGAAGCAATAGTTTTCTTTGCTTGTTCTAAGAATTCCATAGAATACAGTGCCTCCACACAATGTATGGTTTCATTAGAGCCACTGGAGGTAGACTGACAGAGAAAACATGGGAGCTTAGATGTCTGAGGAAAAGATTCCTGACTGTCATTTTTCTCTTGGAAGAAAAGAACATCCAGAGTGGGCTTCACCTGTGAGATGACAAATTCAGGGTGTGTTATTACACTCGGGAGGGAGTGTGGAAAAGTGTGTCAAAGAAAGAAGCAAAAGGCCAGTGGCTACTGTGCTCTTGGGAAAACTTGATGTGACAATTAAGCTAGAATTACCTCTATTCTTGCCAAAAGGCACAACTCCTTGAGGTGTTATTAAAGAAAGCTACCTGACTAATCAACAAAGCTAATATTGTGGCCAAGATGCTGGTAGCTCCAGTGGACTGAACCAAGTAATCAGTGAACTTCCATAATGGAATCTGCATGAGGTCTCATTTGACCAGCATGGCTGCAGTTTCTCTGAATAAGAGGAAGGTAGAATTCAATTGGATTGCTTCCTTTGGTAGCAGTTTGCAGTTCGTTTCACCCGTGTTTTAATTTGTAATTTTTTCCTTTCATTTTAATCTTTCTACAAGAGTTAGAATAAATGGTATAAGTTGATATTTTTTTCCTCTTTGACATATTTCTCAATTTCTTTCCAGCACAGTATATTTTACTAGGCTTTCTATAGACTTCCATGATATTCTTAAAACAATGCAAAAGAAGAATGAAATTAAGAATTAGATCAAGTACAAATGTAGAACTTTAAACACAAAAATTCCTGTCAAGAGTAAAGTTATGAAGTAACTGAGCAAATCCTAGATGCTTTCTTGGACTTCTCTACACACACATCATATTCTTTCTGGACCTCAGCTGACTACAGAATGACTGTGTGAGCATCTGTTTGGCTAATTGTTTCCAAATTGTATCTTGTGTCAGAAAGTATGTATGTTATATATGTAGATACATAATATATGGCCCATCATTTCAAATTGCTTATGGTGTTTTACTTGTCAATCAGACACATTAACTAAAGCAAGCAATATTAAGAGAGCACACTGATGGACCTGGGTTTAGTGTCATTCTAGCACCTCCAATAAAAGAGTCGTAGAAAAGAATGATGGCCCTCAGCCTAGCTCTCAACAAGGTAGAAAGACAAAATGGTGATCCATCTACATTTACCTCAGCTCAGGTTAATGGTATCATAATGCATAGCTGTGTATGTATATTTATGCTAATTACATACATAAAACATTATGTATGTACTGAATGCTCATGTACATATAAGCACATGTATATATTTGTACATGTATATGTACATGCATTTGTAATAGTAACAAAAATAAGCACACACATTTTATTACTTTACTCTAGTTATAGCATTTATTTTATTGAACTATATAATTGGCTATTGTAACTTAGATCTTCTTTTGTGGAATTACTCTTGTTCACTACAGTAGAAAGGAATTAATCACCAGAGAAAATTGACATAGCAAAAAAATCTAAATCTTTTAAGTGTTATAGTCCACTTAATGTTGTAATGTTGAGGGTTGGTCCCATTAGGGTTGTTGAATGGTAGTCTATATTCATATTAAAGTTTTATGAAAAGATTGTATCAACCTTTGACTACCACCAGAGGGCTCATGAGGAATTATTCTTTGAACAACAGTCATAGAGTTATACAAACTGAAAACTTAAAGTGGTTTTGTTTGCTTGTTTTGTGTTTTTTTATTTTTTATTTTGTTTTTCCTCCAGATGAAAAACAAAGAGACTTAAAAAAGGATATAGTCAGGAGCTATAAATAGAAAGTTGTTAGTAAAGAATAAGAAAGCTTGAAATAAGGGGGTGAATGGTAGACAGAAAAATTAATACTGAAGCCCGTCATATTTTCTAAATTGTACCTACATTTTATATGTATAATGGGGAAAATAAGTTCTACCTCATTATATTGTTTTAATTATGAAATCAGAAGCTACATGTTAAGGACTCTGAGGAAGATAAAAGAATGATCTCCTCCAAAAGACCACATCCTAATTTCCAGAGTTTGTGGCTCCAACACTTTGCATTACCGAAGGGAATTTTCAGCTGTGATTCAGGATCTTGAGATGGAGGAAGCTATTTTGATTGGAAATGGGTTCCACTTAAGCCTTAGTGTTGTCATAGAGCGGACAGTCATCAAGATGAAGAGAAAGCAAATGTACTGACAAAAACAAAAGTTGGAAGAATACACTTTGAAGATGGCACCAAGGATGATGGATGGATCAACTAGACAGATGTCCCTGATAGTCTCCAGAAGAAATACTATACTTCTATACACAGCTAGATTTCATCACTACAAAACTCATTTTGAAATTCTTATAATAAAACTTGTAAATTAAGGATAGAATTTAAAAAGTTTTTAAAGGGTAGAATTTTTAAAATAAGGGATGAATTTTCACAGTAGCGAAAGGAAACGCATATGGATTCCTATAATATATATACATATATCACACAGGAATATTCATAAATGAATATTATATTACTAAGCATAACTTAAGCTGAGCATGGTGCTATGCAGCTGGAATTTCATCTCTCAGGAGGCTGAGATAGAGGATTCCACATTACAAATTGTCCTGTACTCGCAATATGGTTTAGGTTCATTAAAAGAATGATTTCTTCTTTATTCTTTAGAGTCAAGAATATATTAATTTTTAGGCAAGTATCTACCATTCATGAAACTAAATATGTTCTGAGCATTGCTTCACATATATACAATTAGTATATCTCACTATTATAATCATTATTGCCAATAATTTCATCCTTCACAATTAACAAAATAACAACTTTGGTTGGGATGAATTTCATTTACAAAGTATCAACATATATGTAATAAATGAATAATTAATATATTTTAATGACTATTGTGCAATTAATCATACATAAAATACTTCCTTCAAATTACAATTTTCTAAGTTCATATATATGCATATATATGTTACTACAGCTTTGATATATAATACTCAAATTCCCCTCATATTTAAACAAATAGTAGAAATTGCCATTATTTCTCTTAACCTTTTTGTGAATTGCATCATTAGGTTCGTAAATATCTGTTCATAAATATCTAGAATCTCTGCTTAGAGTACACATATAGCTGTTATTTCTTACGTATTACACTCTTTCAATTTTCCGTATTCATTTTTTTCTTCAAATTGCTTTGACATTTATTTAATAATGAGATTATTTTCCCTCAATATGGATAATATGATAATACAAATAAGCTATCTTGAACAGAAAGAATGTTGCTTTAACTAAATATTCTAAATTTATGTAAAGAATCACGCACACACATATATGAGGCAAAATTAAGCAGGCTTATTTTTTACAGTACCTATAGACAGTGTGTGCAAGGTCTTAGCCATCTGGAGGTCAACATATGCTATGCATAATAATTGGAACTACTCCTATCATCCACAAACCAGTTGTTGGTCCTGATCTCAGCTTATTTTTCCCATGATGATTGCATTTTTTTAACCAGGAATTGAGCTATAACATCTGACATATTTCTATCACATTCATTTCTCTAACTTCTTTTCTGCAGAATAAAGGCAGTATCACACAAAACTCACTTACATTTTTGTTTGCCATTTTACTCACAATGTTGTACCAGTTTCTCTCCTCCTCAGTTCTTCTGTCAACTTCATGAAGCAAAGAAGCCTGTTGATCTTTATACTGATTGTGCTTTATTCCACATCGCTATGTAGATGATATGCTCATAGACATGAAAAGTGAATATAGCAAAAAACTTTAGCTTAAGAGCAATTCTAGAAAAGAACATGAGTGATCATCTTTTTTTTAAAAAAATAATAACATATATTACTTATTAGGTATTAATGGTTCAATTTTCTTTGAACTATAAAGAAGTTCATGCTTACCTGATACTGTTTTTCATCAAATATGTATACATCAAAAGAAATTTGTATAATAGTAATGGTTTCCTAAGACATGAGAACTGCTGTTTAGTTTTTCCAAATTTCCAGTATTTTGCTTGGATTCTTCCTAACATGATACATTCATTTTTCTTTAGAGTAGATCCAAGTATATAATAAAATGTTTCTCATTTTATCCTTTCCTACTATTATTTGCTACAATGCTCTTGATAACAAAGGTCTTGTTATTTGATTGCCTACCATTCAGTAACTTTTCTCTAGGTGATTTCTCTTTGTAAATTATTAGTCTCTATTTTAATACATTATGTTATTCAAGAATGAGAAAACACTTTTTTTCTCATTTTATGTGACTGCAAATGGTTAGTAGTTGTATGTTTCTTGATGTCTGAATTTGATCTATTCACTTCTGAATTATCACTTTTATCTCCCAGCAGATGTTCTGCAAGGATTTCTGAAATTAGTAAGAGTGTGGATTGAATCACCCTACTAATCAGGATTTTGTCAGTGTACTTGTGAGAGGCTTAACTTCCTTCCATGGCTGCAGGAATCTTTAAAATTATATACATATTTTTGCATAAAAAGTGAAATATATCTAAATGTTATGCATTGGACCATTTCTAGCAATAAGTCTATCTCTCTGTGTGTGTGTGTGTGTGTGTGTGTGTGTGTGTGTGTGTGTGTGTGTGTGTGTGCATGAGCTAATGCCTGACTTGGCCCATTATAAAAATAAAAACGTGCTAGAAAACAAGCCTGCTTGGTGCTGGCGGGAAGTGAATATTCTTATGCACATAAGAGTCTAGAATCTAACAGCTTGGGAATGGAGTGAAAATACATAACTCTGTTTAACATTCTTATAAACAAATTGCTATATTTTAACACCTATAATTGTTATATCACAACCTAAAAGTAGAAGAAACAAAATTATTTTTTCCGTGAGGATTATGGAAATGCTATGTTTACTATAGAACATTCGAAGAATCCAAATGCACTTTTCTTGAACAGAAGGTAAAGTAACCATTTAATTACTTTAACATATAAACTGAGAACCCAGCTCTCTTATGGATAATCTGTATGAAAATATCATAGGAATGTGAACTTGTAAAAATCTTAACTCTTTTTAATGTGTAAGGCATAGAGACCTTTGGAATTCGGATTTAATGACCACCATCAAGTTGTGGACTTACCTCGCTCTTACATATGTTTCTGAGAGTCATTTTTACATCTGAGATTCAGCAAAGGGTCAAAAATTTTAATGAACTTGATAATACTGTTAAAATAAAAGAAATAGTTCAAAAAAAGCTGACACGGGCTGGGGATATGGCCTAGTGGCAAGAGTGCTTGCCTCGTATACATGAGGCCCTAGGTTCGATTCCCCAGCACCACATATTCAGAAAATGGCCAGAAGTGGCGCTGTGGCTCAAGTGGCAGAGTGCTAGCCTTGAGCAAGAAGAAGCCAGGGACAGTGTTCAGTCCCTGAGTCCAAGCCCCAGGACTGGCCAAAAAAAAAAAAAAAAAAAAAAAAAGCTGACACATATATATTCAAGCTAAGTTAGTTTCTAGAATGTCTAAGCAATGAAAGAAAGAGTAGCAGGTTATGTTAGGGAAGAGGAATGTCTACACAAAGTATAATTTTAAACAAACCCTTTAACACTTTGCTTGCTTGGGGAAGTTGACAAGTTGATTGGCAAGCGGCTATAGTAAAGATAATTTTATCATTTGATTAGTAGTTCTATAGTCAACCACTATAGAGAAATAGACTTAAAATACGATGGGCTAGCCTGGTGCTGGTGTCTCATGCTTGTAATCCTAGCTACTCAGGAAGCTGAGATCTGAGGATCATGCCTCAATGCCAGCTCCTGGAGGAAAGTCTGTGAGGCTCTTATTTCCAGTTAACCAGAATACTGAAAGTGGCTTTATGGTTCAAAGTAGTACAGCACTATCCTTGAGTGGGGAAAAAAATATGCTAAAAGGTAGTACCCATGCCTGATTCAGGCCTGGAGGCCAACAACAACAACAAAAATAAAAAAAATAAGTAAATAAAACAAGGATGGGCTCTTTGATTGAATGAGTTTTGTTAGATAATTCTAGTTTCTAAGGGCAAGACAATGTGGGTCAGAATATTCCTTTCCCTTTCAATGGACACTGGACTCCATTTGAAGGGAGTGCTGTAGGGATGACTCCAGTCTAATAAGAATGCTCTAATATAACAATATGATGTAATAGGTTAAGTTTGTTCAACGTCAGGAGGAAAATGATTTTTCTTCCCTCTCAATGAATATAATGCTACACATACAAAAAAAACAACCCAGAATCTTGTTTTTATTCATTTTTCTGTTCAATTCATTCTGATGAATTTGAAACATCTTCCTCTTCATTCTAATTTTTCTGTAATTTGCTCTGAGAAAAGGACCCAGGAACATACCAAATATGACAATAGGCTCTGATTTGTCCTCTCTCCTAAATATCTTATTGGAACCACATATTTCTCATATGAATCCGTGCTGAACCTTATTTCTAAATAGATTTAAATTGTGAGTTTTATTGATGTGAAAATGAGCGTATTCTAGCAGATTTCTGAAAGAATGAGGAAAGCAGGAAATATAACCTACATTCCCCATCCCTCTGGTAACATGCATGAATTGTAACAGACAAATCTTGACATCTTCTTCAGCTCCCCTGGGAAGGTAGAGCTCATCCCTAGGCTTATCTTGTTATGTTTGATTGTTCTTCATATGCTCCTTATTACTGGCTGACTTCATCTTGGTTTCTTTAGTGTCAAATTGGAAACATTGTAAGTAAATCAACTGAAGTTGTCAGCTAGGTAATGATGAAGGGACCTCAAAGATTTTACATAAACTATTTTTATTGTGATTGTTTCCCAATGTCTGTATACAAAACATTTAAAACACAAATCACCTGCTTATGATAGTTAGAAAAATCAGAAACATTGGTTTTTTAAGACAACAGGGGTTTGATAACTAACAAATCTTGAATTTTGGTAGTGGAAATATGAAAATGGAAATGATAAGAGACATCATTAATAACTATTGTTGATCTTGAAAGTAAAATTATTGTTCTATATCTAACCCCTTCCTTAAAACTTTGAGATCTCTATTGTTGCAGGAGGCATTTAGGAGCAATTATGCTACATTTTCTACATTCTCTGTGGCATAAGAATTCAATAATTTTCACAGCAACTGATTAATAAACTTTAAAATAACAAAGAAAAGAAATAAATACTTTTGAAATCATCTGCTGCTTTACATATGCACATAAACATATATGTGCTTAAATACATAAAAACGAAAACAAGCACTTAGGCTGGCATTTTCCTTATTTAACAAGTACAAAACTTGTACCTAATTCATTTCCAATCCTTTCACTAGACACAATAGGTAATTTTATTACTGAAAAGAAAACCAAGTTTAACTGAACAAAAGCAAAAATTCTTTATAAAAGAAATACAGGAGAATTTAGTTGTCTATATCCTATAATATGACAAGGAATTGTATCCAAAAGGGCTTCCTTTTGTTTTATTATTTAAGCTTGTGAACAATTCCAACAAAACAGATTTTTAAAATAATGAGTATCTTCTAACTCTTTTAAAAGTACTTTAAAATTAATTTCTCCGTGGAGATGGTTTGAGTGAGGAATTAAGGTTTAGGTGAATAAATAGTGGTAGTAAAGAAATGTTTCACAACATGAATTCAGAGATGTGCTAAGAAGTAAATGTACTCAATACTGTTCACATTTTTATAGAAACATGTTAATTTAAGAAAACTTAAGTTTGAAGAGTCACTGTTCAAAGGTGGTTCAATGTTTTCAACCTAAAATTGTATTATTTTGTTCAGCTAAATCTTTCTTTGTTATGCTTATTCTTTGAAAATTTCTAGGTTTCCCTCTTGCATTCTCCTCAATATATGAGAATATAGGTAGCAATACTTTCTTAGTACTTAGAGAAGTGCAATTTCTGATTAGCCAAAACTAGGAAACACATACAATATATGTGTTAAATATTAGTAACATATACCTATTCTCTCTATTCTATTTTGGAATAAATACAATTGAACATAATCAAGGATTTAATACAAATGAAAAGGAAAATTATTTTTTAAATCATCAAAAGGAAAAGCAATATTTGGTCTTAATTATTAGCTAGAATAATGAGTAGTAGAGGGAAGATATTATATTAGCAATATCACTTATATAAAACTATATATATATAATTGTTTATATCTGAAGTCTTATAAAGGTAACATAGAGAAGAGGAAAAATAAAATATTACAGACTCTATAAGCAGAAAGGAATACACTGCTATTTATTGATATGAAAATGAATAAAGTCCAGGCAGGACTATTTAGGTGTATAAAGATTGTAGTAATAAAGAATGCATCTGTAGCTTAATTTTCAAGGCCCCTGGCTCTTCAGTAGGCCATGAAGTAACATAAACTACAGACTCATGGTGGCAAATGGTAATTTCACAGTAATCACATTATATTTTTATTTTTTCTCTTGAGCAATATGTATATAATCTCCTGTTTTCTAAAAAACAGAAATAAAAAACTCCTTTATTCTTTTCCTTATCATGAACCATATGGCAATCTTTTCATATTTAGTATTCTGTACTTTCTCTGAATTTATTATGATAATATTAGTGGCCCTTATCCTATCAGGCCTTGGAATGGTGAGGATTCTGCCTCACAATTATCACAATTATCACTGCCTCACTATTATCTTGCCTGATCAGAAATGCTTCTAGAACATCAAGTTGGTCTGTCTGAATTTATCAATTTTCTCCAAAATAAATTAGCCTCCCCACTCTATCTTGCACCCATTCTCTCATCTTTTTCTCTCTCAGCATACATGTAAGTATACACACTACACACACACACACACACACACACACACACACATCTGGTAGTGGCATAGTTTCTTTTGGAAAAACAAACATTATGTGACTTTAAAAAATGTATTGTGTAATCCTGACTACTTGATTTATGAGATGGAACAAAATATGAATGAGAGATGTCTTCTAATATTGCAAATGAGATGAATTGGAGTAAGCAATGAGACTGAATTAGGAAGACATTGTATAATATATTTCTGCCATGCAGAATGTTAGACTATTGGTCATCCTCAGTTCCTTACACAATATTTCAATCACTTCCATCTTTGCTGTAACTGAATGAGGCCCTTGGATTCAGCAGATTAGTTAATATTATCAAACTTGTCATAGATTTTATGATATGCATTCAATATTGTAAATGAATTTCCCCCCCACCTTCCTCTCTTCTCTGTTTGTTAGAGGACCCCATACATGTCTGTTGGAAGGGATGGGGAAAATGAGGAAAGATATGATATCAATCAAGATGCACTGTAATTAAACTAATTTGTTGAAAGATGTCCCTTTGTAGAACTACTTCAATATAACAATGATGAAGTTATTTGCATAAAAAGTCTGAAACTGTAACTGAAACTTACACACACACACACACACGCACGCACGCACGCACACGCATGCGCACGCGAATCAGACATATCAATGCAAAACTGGTTTGCCTTGTATCCTTTCCATATTTTTTTTCCAGTCCTGAGGCTTGGTCTCAGGGCCTATGCATCATCCCTGGATTCTTTTTGCTCAAGTCTAGAACTCTACCACAGTGCCACTTGCAGGTTTTTTTCTGTTTATGTGGTGCTGAGGAATCAAATCCAGGGCTTCATGCATACTAGGCAAGCACTCTACCACTAAGCCACATTCCCAGCCCCATATCTTTTCCACTTTCTATCTGATCCTTTCTCTAGGTTTATGCTAATATCTTCCTATCCTTTTCTACTCACTAGTTCTTCAGATACAGTCCTTTCCAATTTTTCAGACCATTAGTAATCATCCATGATATGGATGGGATATTGCTCTTACATGTTGAGCTTTGAAACAAATGTATCATGCAAATTAATATTAATTTTGATATTGAAATCAATCCACTAGGAACATGATAAAGACAGATTCTTTAAGGACATCACTGTGTATTTTCTCTATCTGAGGAGGAAGGAATTTCCTCTAAGCTTACTTGTTCTCAATCTACATCCTGAATTCTTTTTTCAGTTTCATTTGCTATAAGAAAACATGCTATAGTATTCACATATCATCAACTGACCATCTGACAAAACAGGTAAAGATACATGTTAAGTAAAACAAAGAATAAACATAGCAATGTATTTGAAAATTGTTTCCCAAAGTTTCCATAAGCATAATTTTATCACATCTCCTTTAAGGCCTAATTTAAATGCTTTTTGAATGTCTGCAATTTAAGGTAAACAATAAAAAAGTAAGGCATATGGTCACTAGCACCACATCAATGACATATTCATATGCTGTCTAGTATCTTAATTAATTCTGAGTCTCAACAAATGTATTAACTATCTAATACTGATGTTTTCATTCATCTGCTTTCGCCCTCAAGGGGTAGAAACTGTCTGGCTTTTTTTTCTTTTAAAATGATAAAGTTAATGTCAACAATTGTAATTTCCCATGAAGTCAGCCCAGCTTGAACAACAATACAGAGAGAATAATGAGTTTTGTCTTTTAAGCTTTTCAAAACCTTGAATTTGTGAAGCAAGTTGGAAAGCTTTCAAACAGGTTGTAGGAAAAAAGCATAATCCACACAAGCCAATTCAATGGCTCTAAGCAGGTGAACAAAATAGAAACACTTAGAGCAGGTAATTTTTTTTTCTTAAAGAAGTATATATCATATAATCTATGTTATGTATTTGCTTGCAAATGGAAATTGTTACCTAAGATACCCCAGACCTGTAAGAATTCAAAAACTAAAAATGGGCAAGTGTAGAAAATTGCAGCAAAGTATTAAGTACTTATTAAGTTAGGAGAAAAATTATTGAATGATATACAGGCATGGCATTTTTATTATGAAAGTCAGTTTCACACTTCAGAGATCTCCTTATACTGCAGTCAGATGGACATGAATGTACATTAGGATTTCACTTGGATAATTATGGCAGATATGAAACTTTTACCAAGAAGGCTTATGCTGATTGTTTTACTGAATTAGAAAATTTTGATTTTACAAAGGCTTTTTGAGATGATTCAGAATTTCTAGGATAAATAAAGATCTATGTGATTTGAATTTAATTTTACATGAACTCTATAAGCCAAAGTTCTTTACAGAGTTGGACCAATGAAGTATAGCCATACTAAAAAAAGATGGAGAAGGAGGAGGAAGGGAAAGGAGAGGAGGAGAGGGAGGGGGAGGGGAGCAACATGAGGAGGAGGAAGAGGAGGGGGAGGAGGAGGAGGAGGAGAAGGAGAAAAAAGTTTGGTAACTAGCTCCTGTGACAACAAAGGCCCAGGTATTTCATGATGTGACATCTTCAGGAGAATCAAGGAATCTGGTGGTGTAACATTGTGTGAAGGCTGAGAAGCTGGGGGACACTAGTGTAAATCCCAAAGTTTAAAAGTTGAATATTTAGGACCTCTGTTATTCCAGAGCAAGAAAAAGAAATCCCTGAAGAAGAGAATTAATTTGTCTTTCCTTTCCTATTTTTTCATACTGAGGATTTCACCATTTGTTAAGGTACATCTTCCTCCTTCAATAGCCTTCTGATTCAAATATTTATTAATAACAGTTTTATAGACACATCTAGAAATCCTATTTTACTAGCTATCCTGTCATTCCAGAATGCAGGCTAGTAGCCACATAAAATGTGCTGTCAGTTTAAGACATTTAGACTGATTGGAAATTTGTAAAACAATGTTGCCCACAAAATCCATATGTATTCCTACATATGTTCCCACATTTGTTTTAATTTTGTGGACATGAATTATTTGTACACATAAGCATTTTTCTGCACCACTTAACACTAAGTAATAAACACGATAGATGTGTTTCATATATATATATATGTTTATTCACCTCCAAATATGAAAATTCTAGTTTTGACAGTAAACTTGTCAAAAGAATGAAACTTAGTTTTGATAGTACATTATTATTTAAAAGGAGGTCCATATATTTCTGTAAAATGTAGTGTGGTATATAGAACAAAAATTATATCTAGGAGAAGACATTATATTCCATTGTCGTAAGTGTTCAGTATTATTTTTGCTGAATGGAAACAATTTTTGAAACTTTCTTATCATTCGGGACATTTCCATTTTCAAAGTGAGTCTAGTTATGGTGTAGCGTGTCTTTGTGGCTGGATCCAGGTAATGCCTATTTGAGAGAAAAGTACAACAGGAGTTCCTCTACTTTTTGTCTTCCCAAACCAGAAGTGCTTCTTATCAAAAAGTACAAAAGTACAGTGTTAAAATGTTGGGACTATTAACATGACTACTTGATTAAATTAGTTTTTCTTTGAGATGCATTTTAGAATTACAGACAAAAATTTCACTTAGCTTTATCTTATTCATTCATAGCTATTAGGTTCGTGTGATCCTCTGCTGTTACTAGCCTAAACCTGTGCTAATTATTCCCTCTAAGGGAGACCATAGAGTCCATGTTTCTTTGGGTCTGGCTCACTTCACTTAGTATAATTTTTTCCAAGTCCTTCCATTTCCTTACAGATGGGGCAATGTCATTCTTTCTGATAGAGGCATAACATTCCATTGTGTATATGTACCACATTTTCCTAATTCTTTCATCTACTGAGGGGCATCTGGGTTGGTTCCATATTTTAGCTATGACAAATTGTGCTGCCATGAACATTGTTGTGCTGGTGACTTTAGTGTGTTCTTGTTTGTGGTCTTTTGGGTAGATGCCCAAAAGTGGGGCTGCTGGGTCATAGGGGAGCTCTCTCTTTAGCCTTCTGAGGAGTCTCCATACAGCTTGCCAGAGTGGCTGAACCAGTTTACATTCCCACCAACAATGAAGTAGGGTTCTCTTTTGGCCACAACCCTCCAACATTTGTTACTGTTAGTTTTCTTGATATAGGACATTCTTACTGGGGTGAGATGGAATCTCAATGTTGTTTTGATTTGCATTTCTTTTGTGGCCAGTGATGTAGAGCACTTTTTCCTATGTCTCTTGGCCATTCTCATTTCCTCATCAAAGAAGTCTCTTTTTAAGTGTTTAGCCCACTTGTTGAGGGGGCTATTGGTTCTTTGTGGTTTTGTTTTGAATTTTTTTAGTTTTGCATATATTTTAGATATGAGGCCTTTGTCCCTTGTATGGCTGGTAAAGATCTTTTCCCAATCTGTGGGCTTTCTGTTTATCCTTTGCCCTGAAGAAGCTCTGAAGTTTGATGCAGTCCCTTTTGTCCATCCTTTCTTTGATTTGTAGCATGTTTGGTGTAAACCAAATGAACAACTCATGGGGGGAGAGGGAAAGGGGGAGAGGGAGGGGGAATGAGGGAGTAGGTAACCAACAGTACAAGAAATGTATCCAATGCCTAACGTATGAAACTGTAACTTCTGTGTACATCATTTTGACAATAAATAAGAAAAAAAAGAATTACAGATAGACAGACCGATAGATAGATAGATAGATAGATAGATAGATAGATAGATAGATAGATATTTTATTGCTTAAACTTTTGCCTTCTCGTTTTAGCATGTTTTCATGAATTTTGGTTGACTTCATTATTATTTGCAGGAATGAAAATCATAGGATTAGTTTAAAATTCTATCACTTTATGCTCCTATTTTTTTACGTTTCATAAGAAGAAAAACTTTCTTTTCTTACCTGTCAATGTATTGTTCACCAATATATCAACTTAAAGTATTATATTGTTTAGATGATAATGTTTCTGTTTATTATTTGAGGCTCAAATGATTTCATATTTCATAAATTTT
The DNA here is from genome assembly GCF_023159225.1 of Perognathus longimembris pacificus. NCBI lineage: Eukaryota > Metazoa > Chordata > Mammalia > Rodentia > Heteromyidae > Perognathus > Perognathus longimembris. The sequence continues at coordinate 40,677,041 of NC_063176.1, forward strand.
AGCCCCTTCATGTTATATCCTCTCAACTTTGATGAATTTTCATTATTTTGTCCATTTATATATGCTTTTTCCAAGAATTTTATTGAATAACTCCAATTCCAATACAGTGTGCATGGTTTATTCCACAGTTTCACTTTACTTATTAAAGTCCCTGTCTATGAAAGTCACTCATGTGTCCTACAATATCTCTGCCTATTTCATCCTAAAACTTAAGGAAAATTTACTTTAGGAATTGCAATCTTGTGCTTATGATTAAAAGAATTACATGAACTAGAGTTTAATTTGTTTTTGCTAATCTCAGCTCATGTAGTTTAAATATATATTCAAAATATACTTGGTCTAGCTTCTTGTTTTAATTCATTCTAGGATATCACTGTGTTATACATATAAAGTACAATTCAGTTAGTTCTTTCTCTTTTCTTTCATTTTTAGATATTTCTTAGAAGTTAAAAATAATAGTTCCTTTCTTGAGTGTCATTAACATTAGCAGCCTTTCAAAATCAGAATTTTATAGGGAAAGGTAAGCCTGGAGCAGCCCCACACATCTCCCTCCTCACAATATTCCATTTTGTTTCTAGCCATGTTGTTCAGGTAAAAAATCCATTAATCTTCCTTTTATCTTTCTGGTGGTCTAGCTGTTCCATATTTAAAAGTTAAACTACATTTCCCCAATATTCAATTTGCCCAAATATGCCAGATTATTTCAATAGATTAATGAATTCAGGTTTTATTATGCTGATTTAGAGAATGACACATGTATTCAGTAGACAGAACAAGCCTGAGTTAGTATTTTCTATTTCTATTTATTAATGTACAAGATTCTTAACTATTCTGACACAAACTTCATGAAAATTAGATCATTATAAGTCTTTAAAATTGAAGGTGAATTTTAAAAATATCTATATAAATGCCTTATACTTATGATACAGATTTTCGAAGTTTCTCAATAATTGATAGCCTCTAATTGTCCTGCTTCTGTTCTCTTTGCTGACATATACTTACTTATTGTATAAACCGCATAAGTACTGCATTTTTTTTCACATACAAAAGGGACAGGTTTTATTTGTAGCCAAACGGAAACTTCTGATCCTCCTGTCTCAGTTTCCTATAGTCTGAGATCTGAGGCCTAAGTTATCATTCCAAGCTAACATGAAGACAGATATTATGACCAAAAATCTCAACTAGACTTACTTTTTTTTTTATTTTCCAGTCCTGGGGCTTGAACTCAGGGCCTGAGCACTGTCCCTGGTTTCTTTTTGCTCAAGGCTAATGCTCTACCACACGAGCCATAGTGCCACTTCTGGCCTTTTTCTGTTAATGTGGTGCTGAGGAATTGAACTCAGGGCTTCATGCATGCTAGGCAAGCACTCTACCTCTAAGCCACATTCCAAGCCCTACATTTACTTTTTTAAGGAAAAAAAAAAAGAATCAGGGGAATTCTCTCACTTAAACAATGTAATTTTATACACTGTCATTTAAATAAAAAGATTTTGGAAGTTTAAAATATTACTATAATTTGCTAATCTACTCTTGGTGATATCTGCTTGTACCACTTACTTTATATAGAACATTGTTGACTGCGTAGTTTCCGTAGTTGGCACTGGATTGTAGCAGTAACCCATGACTACACCATTACCGAAATGTCAGACTTCCTGCTTTACCTTCTGAAGCACATTTAGGAGAGAAGTAAATTCACTTTAATCTCTATTTGATTGTTTATTAGTAAAGCACTCAGCTCATCCAATGGCAATTTTTCTCAATTAGGAAATAAAAAGTATGATATGTAAGTACTGTGTACCCAAGGAAAAGTACATTGTGCCCTGGTCATGCAAGCTTTGTGACATTTTAAATGAAGGAACCTAGTACACTCTGGAGTAAATTTATAAGCTGAAATAGGATTGACCCATGCAGCAACAGGAAATTTCTAGACCATAGCAAAAAATAAAAGCAGTTTATGAAAAGTGATGCAATGCTACACAAAAAATCTACACGTCAGTCTAGATAAAATACTGAAATAAAAAATGGCCATAAGATGAAAGTTTACCTAAATCTCCACTGGATATATCTCAGAAGCTCTTCAAACACACACACACACACACACACACACACACACACACACACACACACACAAAATGATGGTGAGACAAAAGGTAAAAGGTGAACCAAGCAAGAGCAATACTCACAAGACAATATGTATTAAGCCAACTACCCAGTTCGGGATGGTGAGGAGAATTGGGGAGGGAGGGAAGGTGGGAGAAAAATGAGGGAGGAAGTAACAAGTTTGACAAGAAATTTACTCACTACCTTCCATACGAAACTGTAACCGCTCTATACATCACATTGACAATAAACATTAAAACAAATGACTTACAAACACTATGCAATCATCTTGACTTGAGTCTTTGCTGTAGATAAGTTAGTGGTGAATATGAATCTTACTTTGTTTTAGTAGAAAATAGTCCATTCTTTCTTTCATTCTTACAGAACTCTTTATTTTTAGATTTTGATGTATTTTTGGCAATTAGACCATTTCGGTTTACAGAGAACAGTAGTTTTATTGTTGTCCTTGTTATTGTTTTTGCAAGACCATTTCTTGCTCATCAGCAGCTGGAGATTGAACAGGGAACAGGGAACTGAGGCTTTTGTAAATCAAGTTGAGAACCTGGAATTGTCAGGTACTAATGGCAAATGTTTTACCAGTGTGACTCTCTTTGCTGTTCTTTTCCTTTTCTTTTCAGAGTACAAGCAAACATTCATACTCATAAGAAGTTTTTTGCTAGAAGGAAAAATACATTTAATAAATGCTTATCATTAAAGGTCATTTTTAAATTTCCCATTTCCAGTGAATAATATAAGCAAGTAATGATTTGGCAGAATTGAAAAGCTTTCTGAAACCCATAGTTAGTGAAAAACTAAATTCTATTGCCCTGGGGCACATCTTTATGAAAACAATTAACAAGTTTTTTTTCCCTCTAGAATTAGATTTTGCCATTTAATGAAAAATAATTCATGCAGATTCAATCAACCAAAATATAATAGTGTTTACTTAGCTGTTACATTTAGAAATAGTTTTAGACCTTGAATGGAAATATCTTGAGTCAGGGAAATTTGAATCCCAAGGGAACATTTATTTGAAGAGTTACTCTGAAAGCTGAGTTTAAATCATTTTGGTTCATGAAATGTACTTTGATCATTAACGTGAAACCCTTGTCACAAGAAAATCCAATATTAAAAGCCGATTATTAGTTAGCACATAGTGAAAACAGTCTTCATTCTGAACGTTTTCTTTCTTTGTCTTGCGCTGTGTGCTGTGCACAGTGACTGTCTCCAGTGCCAGCTTATTTTCCTGGGTGTGACTGAGATTGAAGTGGAGCAAGCTAATTCCCTCAGGACGTCTCGAGACATATTATCATTAGGTGTTCCAGTTTGATCTATCATGAGCTTGATATTATCTTTCTTCTTGTATTTCCCTCACTCTTCCTCCCCTTCTTTCCCATACCCTTTCTCTCATCTATAATCAATCAGAATGCTATATGTTAGAGAACTCTTGTAATGAGAAGACAATTGAAAATGCAGATTTCAATCATATGCATTTCCTGCATGCACTGTAATTTCAATAATAACATACTTTGATAGCATACGTTTTATGCTAAATGGGGATTCATATATTTTCTGATGTATTTATGGAGCAGGCTTAAAGAATGATTGGTTCAATTGCTTTTAATTTAACAGAATGCTTGCAAAGATATAACACCAACACTCTCCACCTTCATAGAGGTTCAAACTACTTGTCATTTTCATATGCAATTATCATCACATACCACATAACCAAATTTGGGTCCAGTAAGATTTAATGGAGTTGAAAAACTCCTTGCCTAGTGACACTGTGTCAATCCCAGGGTCATCGCCCAACACATTTAACACAAGGTTACATATATGTGAACACAAGTGATGCTTTGCAAACAGAATGGTGCTGTCAATGGCATCTAGTAAGGGCTTTACTGATGGATAGTAAAGCATGATGAGTGACATGGGATTTGAAACTCTGACAAAATACCTATGGTAAAAACCTCAAAAGCGGAAGGATTTAGTTGGCTGAGATTCACAGGTTTCAGTCCATTGTCTTTCTGGGCTTATGGTGAGACAGAATATTATGACAGAAGGTTGGGGCATAACAGTGGTGCTGATCTTAGGGGAATGATGAAGTATATTGAGGACTGGAAAGCCCGGGATCATGGGAAATCCCACAATGAGGCCTGAACTTTCACAGCTAGTCCATTTCTTCTTAGTCTATTTTGAATACATCATTGGGTCAATTTATTGATAAAAGCTGAGCTCTCATAATCTGATTATTTGCTCAAAACCCCTCCTATGAACATTACTTGTCTTAGCGATGGAGCTTTTTGCACACTGGCATCAACTCAGCTTCTGCAGAGACTTAGGCTGCCTGGAAAATGGAAAGGGAAAGATTGCACTGGGAAGAAATAGAACATAATTAACTTTCTAACACAACCCTGTTTTTAATAGCCCATGCTTGTGTACATAATCCAGTTCTGTCAGAACAAGAACATCCTCAATCTATTAATTAGAATTCTATGTCCTTATCTCAAAACAGTCCTCCCCAATAAGCTCCACTACCCCAACACTTCCATACAAGAGAATCAAGCTTTAACACAAAAATTCTGGACAAAAAATTAAACCGGATGAATGTATACATTGTGAATTTAAAACACTCCAAGTTTCCTTTAATAATGTATACTTTGAATAAAATGTAGCTCTGTCTCCTTGATTTTTCAGTTAGGGTCCATTTTGAATGCATGCACATTAAATACTGTCCCAACACCACTTGTTTTTTTAGTGCCTCAAGTTATTGGTTGTCTCCTTTCTTCCTTAAACAACATTCATTCACTACTTTGATGGTAAAGACACTGTATTAGTATTCAATAGGAACAGTAGGAGGAGACAAAATATGTCTGGTCTTCCAAACTCTCAATCCACACAAAAACCTAGGAAGAATAATTACATTCCTTTAAGAACAACATCCTAGTTCTTCTACTAAGCTTTATTCACTGCCATTAATTGCTCCCACTCTACTCTGTTTTTCTCATGGCCTGACACATGCACTTATTCCTTTTTGCTGTCACTATCAAAACAACCTTTTAGCCATATTCCATTTACTTACCATCCCATCCCACCAAGCTACTTCTGAAAAAATAAATGAAAGAGAAAATGTTTCTAAATAATGATGTCATTTGTTGTAAAATTCTTGAGTCCTAGCTGGGTGCACAGTGGCTCACACCTGTAATCCTAGCTACTCAAGAGGCCGAGCTCTCAGTGATAGCCTTTCAAAGCCAGCCTGGGAAAGAAAGCTCATGAGACTCTTATCTCCAAGTAACTACCAGAAAACCAGAAATGGCACTGTGGTTCAACTGGTAGAGCACTAGATGAAGAGCTTGGGGGCAGAACTCAAGCCCATTGTTCAAACCCCATGACTGACAAAAGAGAAAGAGAGGGAGAGAGAGAGAAAGAGAGAGAGAGAGATTCTTGAATCTTATTCCATTTTATTTTTCTCCTGTTTGTTTTCTTATCACTCTATTGAAACTTCCCTTAAGCCATCTTTTGGGTTCACTGCTTATGTCAACTTCTTGTTGTGTGGAATCACTTGTCTTCTGACCTCCTGGAGCTTCACCCTCATATTCAATGGTCAAGACTCATGTTCTGTTCCTCCTTCCTTATCTTGTTTTGGTATTTTCTGTATTGGAATGTTTTAATATTTAAACTTAGCCATTTATAAATGCTATAAGTCACAAGTTCTGTTCCCAAACCTACACTTTGCTTAGCGACAAGTCAGAGACTATGTTATTTGTAATATTTGTTGTGTCTTGTTTTGCTTGTTTCAGCACCGTCCAAAGTGATTTATTCTATTAGTACAGAAGATAATGGAAAAGAGAGAATATACTTTTCTTGATGTCAATATGTAATTAAAGTGTTAGGATTGGAAGCAGAGTTTGTTGTTTGTTTGTTTGTATGTTTTCATTTTATGGTGCCTGGGGTTTGAAGTCAGGGCCTTGGTCAACTCTAAGCTAACACTTGACCACTTGAGCTTCATTTCAAAATTTGTTGATAAATAATTGCAATTAAGAGCCTCATAAACTTTCCAACCCAATCTGGCTATCCACCTGTTATCTGAAGATCTCAGCCTCTTCAGTCGCTACAATTACAGGAATGTGTCAGATTTTTAATAGAAATTAGAAGTCAATAATAAGCTCTCCATATCTCAAATTACACTTTTAAGGCACTAACTCATTTAATAAAATTTAATATGACTTGATAATGCACTTTATAAACAAATACATCTAATAAGACATTGAATCGAATAGTATATCTTCAAAAAGAGAGTGAATTTAGAGAAAATATATTAAATACACTATTTAATACATTCAACTTTAAATATATCTGCCAATGTTTCCATTTCTATTCTTTATTCCATATTCAATTTTAAGGAAAGGAAGAATGAGTATCAAATTTCAAGCATACAACTAATTACGGAATCATCTTTTCCAAAAACAAAATATACTAACAGAAAATCGTATACCATGAGGGAAAATTATTAAAAATCTTATATCAATTGCCATCTGACTACACACAGGGTTTTGGATTCCGTTGTTTCTTCTCATTCCTCATCTTTTCAAATTATGGTTGTGCTGTTACCATCCATGTAAGTTTCCAAGCATCCCTTGCATGCGAGATCATACTTCGCATGACTAGGCCCATAATTTCCCTAAGAGTTTTCTGAGAGGCTTAAACACAAAGTTATATTACCCAAGACATTTAACTTAGACCATTACAAAGAAACACTACATTGCACCTAATGCATATTGGGTTAAGCCACTTGAATACACATTATGAATTTATATGAACAGATGTGCCTTTTACATCACCAATACCATAAGCATTCTGAAAGTGTAAAGGGAAATGTTGTCCTGGCAACACTTATGCACACTATTTCTACTACAAGGTCATAAATTAGGAAATACAGGACAACTAGAGACTACCATGAAACACTTGCTGTTAATGATATTTAATTCAGTTTATAATATAGAGATGTTTTATGCTGTGGCATACTGTCTACTGGAAATAACCATGAAAATTTCCATGGTTCTTTGTAGAATATAATTTCCCTTTTACTTTCCATTGTCTTTCCAGAAATGCTGAGAAATGTATAAACATCAGATTCATTGTGTTCTTAGAAGTTGGAGGCAATGGACTTGCCAAATATGAGAAAAAATAATACCATATTTGAGATGCCTCCATCTTTGCTTTGACTAATATGTCACTTTATGAGAAGTAATAGCAGAGTATTTTTCAAACAATAGACAGTATTTGTGCTTTTTCATGTTCTAGAGCTACATGCAAAGAGATAAAGAGACACTTAGAAGGCCAGGCTACCATGTTGAATTAAGTCCAAGTGGTGGTACATAAGTGGTATTTCCAGTGTAGTTACCAAAATTTTACTGAAGCCTGCACAGGAAATATGTAACATGTATAATAGTCAGGAAACACCCATAGAATTAGATATTTATGTCACAAGACTTATCCAAAAATGGAAGGCTTCATGGCTAGAGATGTTTGGAGGAGTTGAGGAAGTTCAGTACTCATTCAGTTTTCTTCCTCACTTACCTTTTGAGAATGCAGAACCCAAATACTAAGGGAAACACATGGTAAAGCACACCATCTGTACTGGGAAAGAGAAAAGACCATGGACTCTAATTTGATTAGCTTATGAGAAGAGGTATGTGGAAAGAAATCACAGTAGGTATTTATTTGTGGTGTTCTCGAGTAGTTGTGGCATATGAAAGCGGCATTTCTCAAAGAAATCTGTGCTCTGTAGACTCTCTGTGTGTGTGTGCGTGTGTGTGTGTGTGTGTGTGTGTGTGTTTCAAAACTCTTCAAGGAATCCTGTTTTTTCATCATTGAGAAATGGAATCAAGACTATCATTGAAAGATCAAACAAATATTTGTAATAATTTTCTTATTTTCCTAAATATATATTCCTTGTAACAACAAGGAATGAACTTTGTAATTTTGAGGATAGTGTTGGCTTTGATAATGTGGCACAATCCTTAGCTAAAAATTACAATCAATGAGCTACACATACCTCTCACAATCATAAATAAATATTATTCCTTTGGTAAGAATTAATACAGTTAAGTTATAGTTTCAGGGTTTGCCCAAATATAGAGTGATCCATTTACCTCTTATAATACATAAACTACAACTTTTATGTAAAAGTATGTGGTCAGTACTTCCTAGAATTTTGTTATATGAGGTTTTGTCACTGCATTTTATTTTGAAAAACATTCCCAATTAAGGATTAGATTCGTGTGTGTGTGTGTGTGTGTGTGTGTGTGTGTGTGTGTTTCTAGATTCATGTTTTCTAAGTTATACAGAGCATCTAGGGAGAAATTTATAACCATAATATGTACATGCATTCATACACATACAGGCACATGCCCATGCTAATACTCCTAAGACCAAAATCAACATATACCCAAGTCTTTGAAGTGCAGTACTATTATTAGTCTTCTTCCCACTGTAGACACCAAGGCCTTGAAAACATTCAGCATTAATTTCTAGTATCAAAATTTTCTTCCTTAAGGAAGAATTGATCATTGGCACATGAATATAATTGTCTGGTTTTGACATTGTACTAATTTATTATCATTATAATGTGTGTTCGATTGGTGTGTGTGCTGATGATGCTGTGAACAAGACCTGAATCTGCCAATGTAGTGTAGGTCATTAATTACTCCTAACATTCACTTTTCCACTTTTTCTCATTAAGAGAACCAGCACTAATTAGCCAGGTACTAGACAGAGCAGATGGCTCAGGTTGCATTTTCCAGCCTACTATTGAGCAAAGAATAACCAAGTAACTAAGATCTCACTCCAACATAGGTTATAATGTACTTGGCAAAAGAGCATAGTACTGGAAATTCCCATGTAGACTGCTGTTCCTATGACCTCTCTGCTCCTGGGAGAGTTATAGTTGCAATGAGTCCCATCTCTTACAAGGAACCACATAGTCACTGTTCTCCATTGATGCACAGTTGATACTTGAGTTGTGGTTTTAATCATGTGAGTTTCTAGATGGTATTATTGTGGCAACAGCTTGTCTCATAATTCTGTCAGTCTTCTTGAAGCCCATTTTAATTTTTGGTTTTCAGCTAATTATCACCAAACCTATTCATAACTGAAACCCACTGTGCACATGTGTGTTACCTTTGTAAGAATAAAAATGATTTTTCCTGGTTTTGCTCTGTGGCAGGGCTTTCCAAATGGCTGTAATAGGGCTGGGGATATGGCCTAGTGGCAAGAGTGCTTGGCCTGGTATACATGAGGCCTTGGGTTCAATTCCACAGCACCACATATACAGAAAATGGCCAGAAGTGGCGCTGTGGCTCAAGTGGCAGAGTGCTAGCCTTGAGCAAAAAAGAAGCCAGGGACAGTGCTCAGGCCCTGAGTCCAAGGCCCAGGACTGGCCAAAAAAAAAAAAAAAAAAAAAAAAATCCTAAATGGCTGTAATAGCCCTCAGCTGCCTTGGCAGGCAGGAAGAGTGTTATGACAAGGTCATCACCTCCTTTATTTATGAGGAATACATTATTAGCTTCCACTAGCAGCATTGCATCCGCCATTGTAAATGGTAATAATCATGGTGTACATCTTTGAACAATTTTAACTCATTAAAGAAATCTTATTTAATTTTGGTCTCCAATTTTTTTTCAGGAAAATAGCATTTTATATATGTTGTAATTTCTGAAATAATTTAAACAAAAGCCATTATGTACTCAAGGTATTTAGGAATGTTTGGTCCTCATCTGAAAGGCCTTGTACTCTCTAAAAACATTCAGAATTATGATTAGAAAACTTAGAGGATAAATTGCTATGTCAGAAAAAGAGACATTTTAATAATTTCTCTGGAAGTTTGTTGTGTATATAATGATTATCAGACAGGCTTTAATATTATATGAATATTATATGAAAAGGAAGAGAGTTTGTCAACTATTAGATAAGTTTCACATAATTAGGAACTTCTGGTGCATTTACCAAACCACAACAAAGGTAAATTGTATTTTACTTAAAATTTTAAGTGCTGGTAAGGTCAATCTTCAAAATGTTTTGTAAACCTTGCAACAACATCTGTATTCCTTTTCCTCAATGTCTTTCTGTTTGACCTCTTCATTACTTCACTTTCTATACCACAAAATAAAATCTGAGTGGAGTTTCATGACAGGAAAAGAATTTACCTATATTTTCTTCTAGGCAAATTGAGACGTTGAGTGGGTCGGGAGAGATGGGGGGAGAATGATTAGAGTATGACATTGATCAAGGTATTTGAACTCACAAACAGACAAGGGAATGTGTTGAAACTGAAAACAATTAATACAACTACTTAAGAATAACACATGAGGGCTGGGGATATGGCCTAGTGGCAAGAGAGCTTGCCTCGTATACATGAGGCCCTGGGTTCGATTCCCCAGCACCACATATACAGAAAATGGCCAGAAGTGGCGCTGTGGCTCAAGTGGCAGAGTGCTAGCCTTGAGCAAAAAGGAAGCCAGGGACAGTGCTCAGGCCCTGAGTCCAAGGCCCAGGACTGGCCAAAAAAAAAAAAAAAAAAAAGAATAACACATGAATTTTCCAGCCAGGAAAGATTACATTTTAATAAATGCCATCCTTTACCTGATATCAGATTAGCTATATGGTATCTTATGGCATGAATAATAATGTTAAACATATGTTGCAGAACAGACATTTTGGTCTTTGAGGCTGCAATGCTTAGCATTACTCAAAAGTGTCTCTCTTTGTCTTATTATTTCAAATTCATTTTGTATTATAGACGTAATTCCTTTGTAGGCCTGGTCTATGACAACTTCCTATCTCACACAATAATTTGATTATTTTGCTAAGTTACTAGTGCTTTTAATTGACAAATTTTACTAACTTTAATGTAGCTATCTTTTTACTCATATCTTTTTACATCATAGACATTATATTTCAGTTTGTATTTTGTTTAACTTTTTAAATCTAGTAAGATTTTCTGCAGAAGAAGTTTGTTTCTTTAATGCATTTAGAATTTTAATTAGCCAATATTAAAAATGTAGAAAAAATTTACCATGTTATATATTTCATATTTTCTTATATATGTACATTATCTATAGATGTGTCATAGTTTTATATATAATACAAACATATATATGACATATTTATATGAATATGCATATGTACCATTTTAATGTTGCTTAATGTATACATGTTCATATACACATATTACCAGAATGAATATTGGTTATTTGTGATATTTGTCACAAAGGAAAACAGAATAAAATATATTATAAAAAAAACTTGCATTCTTATACACATAAATGTTGTTTATTTATCTTATTGCTATGTATATTATATATAAATTAATTTGTTAGATCAAATAAGAAAAAACTCAGTGTCATATAAAATTTGCATTTATTGTTTCATTTTCTTCTTTATTTTTATTAGTATAGAAACATTTGTAAAACATTATCATATAATTGATCATGAAACTAAGAATAAAAATAGCAATAATGTCACAATACACAAAGAAAGGAGAAAATATATCGATAAGATGTCATTTCAGTCAGCCTTAAGGCCTTCAGGATATTGTACTCATCTTTTTTCAATAGAGAAAGGTAACATTTAATCAGACGTTGACCTGAGAAGGAAAACTAAGTAGTTTAACTTGAGCATTTGATTTCTTCCTAATGATATTCACTTTGGAAATTCTACTAAACTATGTTTCTTAAACTAGAAGGCTATATTTGACTTAGCATATCTTGTTCTTCAATACAAGCATAGCAAATCTTTTTATTTTTGGTTTATCTATGATGTAGTTTTTAACAATTAAATGAATATCATTATGCATACAATGTCAGTCCCAAGATATGTATTAATATATTCAAATTTTACTTCTAATTCAGTAAATAATTGATGCTCTGTGGAAAGTAAGATAAAATATAAATTGATCATGGTTTGTAAAATAAAGTGAATATATTTTTATATCTCAGAATTTTATGGTGGCTACTTGACACTTATTTTTATTTATTTATTTAATTTATTATCTTATTTATTTTTGTTCAGTGTGTGTCTGACAATGTAATTATCCTGGCACCAAGAGCAACTAGAAAATGTAAACTAATCTTGAAAGTTTCATCAATGGAGAATTACACATCTCATAAAGTGAAGCAGAGAATGGATGTTGTAAAAATTCTTGTAAATTATTATATACTCATATATACTGATATGTTCTGGATTTTATCTCAAATTTATTCATATGAAAATGACTGAAATGGTTTGAAACATATTTAACTCTAAACATTGAGTCATTGTTTAATTTGGGAATCAAATAGATGCCACAATAAGTGATGATTCTTGAAAGTTGTTGTCTTTCTAGAGGAAAATAAAAGCATTTGACAAAAGAAGTTACATAATCTGCATTGTGTTCTACCCCCTAAAGTTCATATTGAAGTCATAAACTATCATCTTTTCAGTTGGCGACTAGGGAAGTAACTCAGATTAAATAAGAAAGCAAGGCTTTGAAACTATAGGAAATTTTATGAAAATGGAAAGGACACCAGAACTCATACTTTTCTCCACTTTTACACAGAAATATCAGGGGACGGAGTTCCTTCCACGATCAGGTAAAACAGTTTTATTAGAAGCCAGACATGCTGGCAAAATAAATCTGGAAAATCTAGAGTTATGTGAAACTACATTTCAGCTATTAAAGCCACGCAATGTGCAAGAAATTAATATAGTTGGTAGACTAAAGAAATAAAGGATTTGACTAAGAAATTTCAGAGTAAACACTATCATATAAACACTATCATATAAACACTATCATAACATAGAATATGGTCAAATCCATGAAGGTGGCAATGAAGATATTTGAAGTAACTCCTTTAGGATCATTCTTAAAATAGAAGTAGGTACCTTTATTATTCATAATGATATTTATTTTTATTTTCTTAAGTTGTTATAAAAAGGGGTTACAATTCCATAAGTAAGATGACCTCTTCCATCATTTCATTTTTCCCTATTTTTGGTCAGTCTTGGAGCTTGAACTCAAGACCTGGGATTGATATCAAGGCTAGAGATTTACAACGTTGAGCCACAGAGCCACTTCCACTTTTCTGGTAGTTAATTGGATATAAGGATCTTAAGAACTTTCCTACCTGGGCTGACTCCAAAACTCAATCCTCAGATCTCAGACTCATGATTAACTAAGATTTCAGGGATGAGCCACCAGCACACAGTTGGTACTGTTTTTAAACTCATGGATTCAGATTGTCATGCTGTACAACCTAAAGCATCCCTCTTGTTCAGTTTGCAAATAGGATCTTAAATTGTTGTTGTTACTACCTCAATGCACAATCCTCCAGATATCTGCCTCCCAAGTAATTTGAATCACAAACGTGAATTACTGTGCCCAGTAATTATAAATTTTATTTGTTTACCCAATCCTGGTGCTTGAACTCAGGGCCTGAGTCTATCTTTCTTTCTTTTTACTTTCTTTCTTTCTTTCTTTCTTTCTTTCTTTCTTTCTTTCTTTCTTTCTTTCTTTCTTTCTTTCTTTCTTTCTTTCCTTCCTTCCTTCCTTCCTTCCTTCCTTCCTTCCTTCCTTCCTTCCATCGTACTTTTTCTCTTTCCTTTTTTGGTTCTTTTTGCTCAAGCCTGGTGCTCTACTACTTGAGCCATAGCTGAACTTCCAGATTTTGGAGTGCTTAATTGAGCCCATGTTGTCTTCAGACCTCAGTTTCAGATTGCAGCCTCGAGGTTTGTTAGGATTGTAGACAAGCTACAGGTTCCTGGCTCATAAAATTTATTTTTTTATCCACTGAAACTCTATGTATTTACTTGAGTGATTAACATTTTTGTGTGTCCTTGCACAGCAGATACTTTTTAATGTTTGTATAACACAAACTTTTCCTATGTGGAGGGTAGTGCTATTTATTTCCATATTTTATTTGTAATAAGCAACAGTCAATGAAATGAAATGTTTAAAAAAATGTTTGGCCCAGCATCAGTGGCTCAGTCTTTAATCTTAGCTTCTCAGGAGGCTGAGATTTGAAGATTACGATTCCAACCAAGACAGCCCAACTCTTACCTTCAAGTAACCACCAGAAAAACAGAAGTGGCACTGTGTCTCAATTGGTACAGCGCTAGCCTTGAGCTGAAATGCCTAGGGACAGTGCCCAGGCTCCGCTTTCAAGCCCGAAAACTGACAAAACAACAAACAAACAACAAAACATAAAGCATTTCTTGGCATGGAGAACAAAGCATATTAGCTAACTATTAATATACATTTACATTACTATAATTAATTACTGATGATCATGTTATCTTGTAGTGTACTTGCTAAATAATTTAACGAAAAATTCAGTACAGAAAAGTACCTTTTTAAAATAAATATAATTGAGAGTATAAACTTATTTGAGAGGTTTAAAGGCGAATGATGAAAAGGGTGACTTGCGGCCAATTTGAACTCTTAATTTGGACTTAAAAGTTTAAAGAATGAGAATGTATGATTTATTTAGTGAAAAATGTAAAGCTGGGGCTGGGGATATGGCCTAGTGGCAAGAGTGCCTGCCTTGGATACACGAGGCCCTAGGTTCGATTCCCCAGCACCACATATACGGAAAACGGCCAGAAGCGGCGCTGTGGCTCAAGTGGCGCAGAGTGCTAGCCTTGAGCCGGGAAGAAGCCAGGGACAGTGCTCAGGCCCTGAGTCCAAGGCCCAGGACTGGCGCAAAAAAAAAAAAAAAAAAAAAAAAAAAAAAAATGTAAAGCTACAAAGAAGTGACTATCATTAACCCAAACCTCAAGAGACTTTTCACTGGAGCAATAAAACTTGTGTTACTGAAGAATCAAATGTGCTGAATTGTTATGTCATACATACAATTTTGTATTTCAGATGAGAGAACATATCTATTTGAGAAAATATCAGCATACAGATTCGATTTGTGCAAAGGCTGTTAAACTTATAATAATTCTGCTGGATTGCACTGGATAATGGTAATTTTCAGGTCCAGTATAATACTGAATGGGGACTTTGCAGATCAGTGTATTGTGAGAATTGTCTGTGTGCCTATGAACTGTGCTGAAGTGAAAGGATTAGTAAGATCAGAAGGAGAGATTTGGTAGATACAGGGTCACCCTAGCTAATATCCGAAGGTGAGCTTGGCAGACAGTGGCAGGGATAATTGAGCATTCATGGTGTCATTGCTTAAGAAATATGGGGTAGAAAGTTTATGAGTGATGGAAGGTGACAGGCAAGTAGTCGATTTAGACCCATTCCCACAGTGCAGGACGGTGGATCAAGAGGATCTAACTAGAACATTGAGAGCAAGCAAATGGAATATTTAATGATTAACCATTTTCCAGAAATGGATTTGCAAATGAATCTATGATTAATTTTCTGAGAAAGCCTCATGTTTTTCTCAGAAAAAGACTTTTATGAGTAGTATGTTCTCTTACCAATTACAAGTTGGAGATCCATTTGGATATGGGTATGACAAATAATATGTCAAACTAACTGAATAATTTAACTAAAAATCAAGAATGAATACAAAATTAAAGGACATTACATTATTTATGCAGGTCTGATAAAAGTGAAAAGCTGTTTAAACAACCTTTACAAAAGCAATATTTTTGTTGGCATGTACAAACTGCAAAGTGAAAGGGTTCATATTCAGAACAATATGAAGACATGTGAGTAGGAAATAAGTTTTAATAAGCCATCAGGATATAAATAAAATCAGGATGAGCTCTGAGTAAGGCAATATTCACTGTGATTGCCCTGATATGTTTTGTTTATTTGTTAAATATTTTCTTGTTAATATATACAAATGTAAGGAATTTCTGTTAGGAGAAAAATGATGATGATTCATTATCTTGTTATTTTAAACATTTTCTAAGGAAAAGTAAATGCAGTCCAAGTCATGTAAACAACTTTCCAAATACAAAAGCCTTTATTCTTTGCAAATAGAGACACAACAACGCAAACTTTCTTATAACCAAGTGATTTATTCTAAACTGTAAAGCTAAATTAACTTTAGTTTTTACTTAAGACATAAAGCACCACAGGGCAACAGCTTGCCTGTCCAAAAGTTTATTATGGTAATCAGTTTAGGAAAAAAAATCCTATTCTTATAGGATTGCATTTTTCCAGGTAGCCTTTCCAATGAAGCAAGCATACTAGTCAAATTTAATAAGGCTGACGGATTCTGACTTATTATCTGCTTCACTCAGGGATGGCAATCTCTTTCAAGTGACATAAACATGCA
The DNA here is from genome assembly GCF_023159225.1 of Perognathus longimembris pacificus. NCBI lineage: Eukaryota > Metazoa > Chordata > Mammalia > Rodentia > Heteromyidae > Perognathus > Perognathus longimembris. Next base: position 40,693,417 of record NC_063176.1, read on the forward strand.
ACCCAAGAATGATAGTTCTCACTAAAGTATTATATTCCCAAATGGTTGTTCTGTATGGAATTGTGGAATGAAATCCCAAACAATAGTACACCCTTATGCTTAAATTATTAAGTAATTTGTTTTGTAAGCCTACATAGAAATTACACTACATTACAGACCAAACAGAAACTTTTGGCTTGTCAATATTTGTTATGTTTTTAAATAACTTAGCTCTTTTACTCCCATCAGGCACTAAAACCTGCAGATTACATATGTGTGTGTATGTGTTTGTGTTGTGTGTGTCTGTGTAATGTGTAACAGTTTTGCTTTACAGTTAAGTCAAAGCTGCTACAAAATCCCCAGAACCATAGTTTTATGAGGAAAACAATCATTTGCTATATCATTTCTTTCTCTCGTAATTCTCTTTAGAGAAACTGAAAACTGTTTCCACTAAAACAATAATTGTATAGTTAATAAGGTAGTCAGAAGGTACATAGAATCCTTATGGAAGTTCAGGCTTTCAGCAAACACAAAGAGGATGATTGTCTACATGTGTTTGTGATCAGATTCACTAACTTTCTAGGTAGTTCAATTAAACTGTACCTCATTAATGCTTTAGAGGATAGAAAGCCAACTTGCAATATTTTAAACGACTTCAATTGAATCATCTGAGAAACTAACCTGAAATTGAGCTCTCTAAAGAATTGACCTTGAAAAGCTGGAGTCTGCCATTGTAATCCTTTTAAATGAAATTATCTCTTCTAATTATTTACTTGCTTTTTAATTCCCTTAAATTTTCTTTCATTTCCAATCATTTAGCTCACCTTTGTCACAGGCTTTCTTTCATCATAATGATGTACTGTTGATTCTGCATCTAAGGTCATTGTAATTCTGGAAGTTGTCCTTAGGTTCAATGGATATTGGCCACAGTTTTAGTCTGTGAGAACCAAGTGTTTCTTTTTATAAGGAATGAACATCTCTGCCTGCATGGAAATAAGCCTACTCCTTTCCTAACCTAGAGCTCAAATCTGGAAGGAAAACAGAAGCACCTAGCAAGCATGCCAATGAGTCTCTATTTCCCTTTTCTCCAGGTGTGAGTAACAAGATGTATGCATACAACTCTGGGTAAATACGTACTGAATGAATTGAATGAGTAAATACACATGCCTGAAATAATGAGAATGAGTCCCTTAAGCCGCCACCACAAAGCAGGCTATGCTGTGCCCTCTCATCAAAAGTCATCTCTCAGCCATATCCTTCCTTTTCTTAAACTGAATTCTGATTTTCTAGAAAGATGCAGTATTACAGTGGCATATTATTATTATAAGTGAATTTAAAAAATCTAGAATATGTAACTCTATATACACTTTCTGCCAACTCATATTAATTACGAAGAATTTTTAAAGCAATTTGTGCTTCTACAGTGCTATGCAGTATCATTATTAAAAGAAAAAAATAACCAATAACACAATCATAATTCAACTCAAGCACTGCAGTACACATAAACCCCTACAAGAACTGGCTTCTATATTAACTTTTTAAAGCCACACAAGAAGTGAATACTTTGCATAGGTATTAAATACTGTGCCCCAGCATTGATAATGTATCCTTTAAGAGCAAGTTTCTCCTTTGATTCTTGCGGCACTGTGCTCTTATGCTTTCTGTTATTCTGCATTGCCTGAGGCTGTGCTTCTGTGAATCCTTCGCATGTTACCACTGCCCTCTCGGCTTGTGATTACCCCATTTCAGCTCACTTTACAGCAGCAGTGCAATGGCCTGCTGGCTTCTATTTTCCGCACATGTGCAGCTCAGTGAAACTCTGCTATGATGAATATCACTTCAATGTTACTCTACCAGCTGTGTGAAAGGACTGTGTTTCTGATGGCTATGTTCCCATTTCTGCCCTTCAATAGTGCTCAGAGGTAGGTTGATGAAAGTTCTGAAGACATGTAACGTATGGAATATAATACAAAATGTACAAGAAATGTACCCACTGCCTTACAGTATAAAACTGTAACCCCTCTGTACATCACTTTGACAATAAATAAGTATTTTTTTCAGAAAAAAGAAGCTTCTGGAATGTACAAGCCCTACTTAGGGTGATTTGGCAATTCCCCAGAAGTCTTGACTGAAGCTGAATTCTAGAATTCCTCTGGAAATAACTCCTCAGTCCACTCTTTCCTGTACACATCCACTGTAATTAATAAGACTCATCCACTAAATTCCTTTAAGCATTTCTCCCTATATTTTTAGCATCAAGAGCCAATATAAAACATATCAAGAGACAATACCAATGGTTTACTCTCGAACATATGCCTTATTGCACTGAGCAGCCATGCCTAAAAACATTGATGGGATACAAAATATTTTTAAAAATAAATAGGTTGTAAGTTGAGAAACGAGATAAAACCTGACAAAATTAAAGCCATTTTACTGCTAGTTTTCAAACTTTCCAGTCTTCTTTAAATCCATTTGTCATGTTCCTATTGTCATGTAGGTTAAATATATTATTTTCTCTAGAAAAGGAACCCCCTTCACTACGCACTCAAAACCCCGGAGTAAAAGTGAATAGTGTAGTAGCTTTAGTAAACTTCAAAACTGTGACTTTGTATTTTCAAGAGCTAAGAACTTTTAAATGGATATGGAAATGTTTACTCCAAAGGATTATCATGATAAACAGTACCTAAGATATATATTTCCCTTAAAATACTTTAAGTATCAAAAGAGATACTGATTTGAAATAAAACATAACTAGAATTAAAATTTCTTTAATCATTTTATGTTTTGTTTTTAAAAATTGAAATAAGACAGACTCTTTGGGTCACTTTCCAAATTTGGATTGGCTGCAAAAATAAAATCTCGGTTACATGTCATCTTTCATAGACACTTTTTCACATATGTGTGTTCTGCACATTTTGTAAAGAACAAAAGAATTCTGTTTAAGATATCACTGTACTTTATCCTTGCAAGGTCTCAATTTTCACTTACAAAAAGAAAAAACATTTTTTTTTTTACATAACTAGTACACAATAAATTCTGGAAAATGTATTGGCAATATAACATTTTATTCTAATCTACAAAATTTGCTCTGATTTATTAAATGGTTCCATTAATGACCTTGGGTAGGAGCCAGTCCAGCTCACAGAATAAGGCAAGTCTGAATGCCCCTTTAGTGCTTTTCAATGTAGGAGAGTTTGTCAACCTTTCTTTGACTTTCCTGACATTGACATTTCTTGAAGAATGCAAGTCAGTTATTTTATAGACAAGCCCTCAGTTCAGATTTGTCTGATGTTTCCTCATGATTAGATTCAGGCTATGTATTTTTGGCTGAAATATGTAACAAGTATTACTTTGTCCTGACAGCATCAGAATGGAAGCAACAATATTTGGGGGCAAATTGTTGATGATGTTTTGATCAGATATTTAAATGTTGCTCATTTTATCCACTACATAATTACTACTCTTCTTTTTTCTAATTACTACCTAATTTGAGAAGAGTTATTTTGGGATTATGTAAATATACCATGCTTCTTCAAATGTCCTCCTACTTTTGATTATGCAGATATTGATGATTTTTAACAGAATCAGTTTTTAATATGTTTCCTATAAAGATAATTAAGTATATTTGGTTGAAATTGAGGATTCTCTTCTTCATTATTCATTTAGTATTTTATTTCTTTGTTGATTTGTATACTTGCACTTATTTTACAGAAACAGACTCGTGAATTTTAGTTCATTTGATCTTACCATCTTTATACATTTTGATGTTAATTCTAATTTGGTTAACCAAAATCCTGCACAACTGATATCTTTTTGCTAATGCTAATAGTTAAAAGTATTTTCCTAGTTTTGGCATTCAGATAGTGTCAGTAGCAAATTTAATAATATTGTAATCTGTAAACTTGTGTTAATTTATTTTTGTTTTGTTGAACATTGTTTTAGTAAATCTTCAGTTGTAATGTCTTGGTATTGCCTGACCTAAGGCTAAACAGACACATAATTATTTATTACTAGATTCTGAAAGACTAGGACCACTCCATCTTGAAACTGCAACCATCTTGTTGTTTGTGTTAAGCTAAGAATAAACCAACTGGCCATAAAAGCCCATTTTCCGAAACCAACTGGTCATAAAAACCCATTTCCCAGATGGCCCAACCAGTTCGGGAACGTTCCAGATACTTTGAACACCCTGGAATGTTGTCAGACCAATTTTTAGAGAACCCCTAGCCCCGAGTCAATCAGATTTGTCCTCACACCCCAATCCTGCCTGCACCTGGTTTATGTAACTTTGTAATTTTTTCCTTTAAATACCCACGTAAAACTCTGCTCGTGGCCTTCCTCCTAACCTCCGCTGTGTGGGTGGGTAGGACTAGGCCGGAATTGCAGTTCGCCTGAATAAAGCCTTTCTTTTGCATTTCGGAACATCTGTCTCTCGGTGGTCTTCTTGGTGGTCTCCTCACGACATGGGCATAACAATTCCACCCCAATGAGTTTATCTGAGATAAGAGATAAGAACTCCTATAGCCTCCAAGATGTTTGACAATAGATTTATGTTTTTAACTTCTGTTAATTTGAAATGTCAAAAATGTCATTTCATTCTGACTTGAATCCTGATTTTGTAAATGGTAAGTGAAGTTCAAAATCATTGTAATTCCATTTGGATTACTTGTTCATGTCTTTTATTTTCCCCTTCTGCTTTGTAATGCTTTGGTTTTTCTTGACTGTCATTTGCAAAATTGCACACAGTATTTAATTAATGAGTTTTACACCATGTCATAAATTTTTAACATATATTGCTAATAATTGTTTTCTTTTTTTTTCAGTGTTATCCATTTAGAACAGATTTTGCATTCAGCTTTATCTTGTGATATATAAATAATTTTCACCCATGTTATGCCAAATTTTGATCCAGGCTTTCATGTATAATCAGTTATGGTATATAAAAATATTTATATATATATGATTTCTCTAAAATGTACATTTACAAATGATTATTTTCACATTACTATGCTTTTGCAAGTACTTAAGTTTATTCCTGGATATTTTATTCAACCATTTCTTCTATCTCATATTTGTATATTTAAACTTACTTCCTGTTTTGTCAATAGTATGTAAAACTTTGGGACTTTTGTCTTTTTACATTTTCATCAATTAGAGCTCTTTCATTCTCCTTTATTTCGTTTCCACCTCTTCTTTCAGGGGTTTTGTAGATCATTTCAATTTCACCAGGACATATAATCGCATTTACATATCTGTCCATGTGCTAGGCCTAAGTTTTGCTTTCATTTGAAATTACAAAGAAAATTAAATATTTCCCTTAATATTTTGACTATCATGAAACCACAAAATATCTAGCCATTAGTGGATACATGAGGCACATAATACTCCTTGAGTTCTTCTAGTTCTACAGTAGTTGACTGATAGCATTAATAACTGAATGATATTGTGACTAAACACAAATCTTGTTTCATCCATTCTGCACTTATTTCATGTTTCAAAATCTGTTGCCTGCCCACTTTGTTTTTACTATTGACCATTTGACTGTTTTTCTTTATCCTTCAAATCCTGAAAAATTCCTATTTATCGTAGAATTTATGAATTTTTACCACTATATATGTGGAATGCATTATATCACATCAATTGTACATACACTATACACTATAGGCCTAAATTTATGTTTTCTACCAAATTTCCTGGATTATAAACTTATTTGTTAGTTTTGAATGCATTAATTTGTTACCTTTTTCTATGAATTTCTGGATTACAAACTAATGTTGCATCTTTTCTGATATTTCCATTAAATTTTTAGTTGAAGAATTTGGATGTGATTATTTAGTCTCATTTTTTACTTCTGTAGTTCCTTCCCCAAATTTGTTAAATTCCTCATTTAATTTCACTTAATTTTTGTGTATGTGTATGTTTGGAATGAAGGGTTCCTACCACTTAATCTGTAATCCTGCCTGATTTTTTTGTTTTTCACATGCTAACTTTGCTTCTAGCCTCAAAGTATAATCCTCATAACTCTGCTTCCTAAGTAAGTAGAATTAGAGCTATATACCACCATACTGACTCATCACCTTATTTTGGCCCATAATTTATTATAGGTTTTCTTTCAATATGGAGATAGTTTGCCTATTCCTTTAAACTATTTCCCCATTACAATTGTTTGAATATTTCTTTTTTAGTTTTTAAGTTTGGTTCTTGATATACAGACTTACATTTTCATTTTGAAGTTTTCTGTTGTTTAGAAGGAATATGAAAGTATTTAACTAAAATATTTTTATACTTATTTTCTAATTCTTTCTTGCAGTAGATGTCATGGGATAGGGTCTTCCCCTCCCCCCTCCCCTTATTTTACCTTTCTTATACTTTTGTGTATCTATCTTATTTTTTGCATGGTTCTTACTTTTCTCATTTAATTCTTTCTAGCTAGTAACTATCATTTCTTCACATCCTGTGAACTCTGCAATTCTATCACATGTAAACCAATACTTCTTCAAAGATGCGTAAGTTGAAAATTCTTCTCATTTATCTGCACATCTGTTGTGATTTACAGAGGCAGAGATTTGAATTCATTATAGAAATGTGTAGTATTTGGCTTTTTCTTTCTGGAGATGATTAACCTCTACTTCATATGTGGCTCTCTCTCTCTCTCTCTCTCTCTCTCTCTCTCTCTCTCTCTGTGTGTGTGTGTGTGTGTATCTCTGTGTGTGTGTGTCTCTCTCTCTGTCTCTCTCTGTCTCTCTCTCTGACTTATCCTTAGCTTCCCTTCAAAGCTCATCACACCTCCAAGCACTCAGTTGCACAGAGATTCATCATTAACTACTGGAATTTTCATTTCACTTTCCTCTAATAAGTATCTTGAAGATCATGCTGTTTCTCCGTCTTCTAGAAAGCCTGAAAGTATGAATCATGCATGCTATTATGCTTTCCCTTATTCTTCTTCTACTGGGAAAGTGAGTTTGAATCTCAGAAGTTCTAAGGCCAACTCTGATAGTTACAAATTATAATTTAAAATAAATTCTCTCTATTCATAACCTTTTGTGCTTCAAACTAATTAAATATAATTGTTTTTATTGTTGCAAACTGTAAATGCAGACACATATAGATATGCTATGTCTGATTAAATCTGTATTTCTTTGTTTAAAAATTAGATAAAATGGGCTGGGGATATAGCCTAGCGGCAAGAGTGCCTGCCTCGGATACACGAGGCCCTAGGTTCGATTCCCCAGCACCACATATACAGAAAACGGCCAGAAGCGGCGCTGTGGCTCAAGTGGCACAGTGCTAGCCTTGAGCGGGAAGAAGCCAGGGACAGTGCTCAGGCCCTGAGTCCAAGGCCCAGGACTGGCCAAAAAAAAAAAAAAAAAAAAAAAAAATTAGATAAAATGCCATCATATTTTGCAAAGTACACCTAGCTCCCAGCTTCTTGATCTTCTTTTTATTTTATTTTTTTTTATTTTTTCTCTGATTCTTTTGTTTTGGCCACATTGCCTCAGTTCTTCCCACAATAAATCATACACAAATTCTTTGTTTCTCAATTATCCTTGTGATATTATCACAGACCTTATTTGTTCAGTCTATATTACTCTGTTATGTTTCTATTAGGTTGCTTTTTCTTCTGAACCATTTCCTCCCTTTTTCTTGATCCCTATTCTAATGCTTACCAGGGGTTTATCTGAAGTTTACTCAAGACTTTGGGGACATTGCAATGCATGAATTGAAGCAGTCATGAATTGAATTGAAGAGTCATTTGCTACTATGATTAGTTCCTGTCATATGCACTAATTAGCATTACACTTAGAAATAATATAAGAAACATAAAGTCACATGCACAATAACAGAAACAAAAAAAGGGCCTTATTTAGTCTCAAGGCAGGTAGTGAATAGCTGGGTGGAGGATTTGCAGGTTTACATTTCTTTGTGATGTAAATCACAGTTCATTCCATAGCATCCTCAACCCAGTCATCAAAATCCAGGATAATGTGGAAAAGGATGTGTGTCTTCCTTGTCTATAGTCATTTAAATCACATTCCTACAAAATTTCTGTAAAAAAGGATTTCATCATGTGTCAATAACTAGTTTCTAATGGAAACTGGAGACACTCATCAACCCAGCAACTACCTACGGACTTAGAAATTTTCTTAAGAGACAAGCAATAAGATCATACATCAGATAATTACTAAACATATCTGTCAACCCTTGATCATTTTTACTTCTAAAGTAGAAGAGAGCAAGTATGTCATGATCAAAGAGAAAACTTGGAAAAGAAGTAGAAACTATTTAAATATAAAAAAGACACCAATAATATAAAGGAAAAATAAGCATACTGCCGGAAAGATGAGATCCATTTCATAGCAACTACCAGTGTACTACTAGGAAGAATTAGAAATCAGTACAATAAGGTCTGAGCCAGAATATAAATATGTGATTTCTGTCGTAAGATTTTGGTGTTATGCTTGCTAATTGTAACATCGTTTACTTTTTTCTAATGTACTTTAATAATACATATTGAGCTTGTTCTGTAAATATGGCAGCATGCATCATGTTGACATGAGTTCTGAACAATTGCAGCTTGAATTGGTAGCCCATATTTGTAACCCTAGCTATTCTGGAGCCTGGATATCTGAAAGTCATTGTTCAAAGCCAGCTCAGGAAAACAAAGCCACAAGATGATTACTGCCAATTCAGCCGGAACTGATGGTGTGCCTCAGGTGCTAAAAAGCAGGTTGTGAGAAAAAAGCTGAGAAATAGTAACATATCTGGAGATCATACTGGTACAAAACAAAGAAAACTTATTTAATTTTATTTTTACTAAACAATACTCAGTCCAATGAAGTCTTAAGATAAAAAGTATTGAAAACTTCAGTAGGTTACAACAAGACATAGTTTCTTAACTACATTGTAAGAAGTTAATTTCTTTTAATCATAGGACAAGAGAAAGTTTATGAAACATAGGCAAAAATTTAAAGTATTCACAAAGCCAATCTTTTCCCAATAGATAAAAATACGTTCTTGGATTAATTCTGAGAAGTACTGTAAAATACGTAATGATTAAATTGTTTTATGAAGAGAGCTGAGATTGCTAAACTTAAGTATCTATGGACATTTGAATTGATAGGGTACAATGAAAAAGATAAATCCATCAGAAAGAACCATAAGCATCTGCTAAAATATACATAATTATGACTTGAGTTATAGCAGTGTTGGTAAAGATGTAAAGGAAAACACACAAACTCAGTAGATGCCATAAGTAAATCTTACCAATTAAATATGCTCAATGGTAAAACCAGGGGGAGAATTGTAGATTTCTACATTGAATGATGGATCAAATAACAATGTTAAGTGTTAGCATGAGAATTTCCAGAAATTATTAGCTTTCAGTGTTAATATGTAGTTGAGATTTAGATCTTATTATAGGTGATATATTGGTATGTTCATCTTCCTGGATGATCAGCATAAATCTCTTTTATGATTGGAAAGCCTTGGGCAAGAATAAATGAAAGGATGCATTTGAGAAGTCTAAGAACAAGATAGCACATGAATGATGGTGCAATTCCTAGAGATTACAGAGAGACAGGAGTGCAGGTAGAATATTTGTTTCCTTGAATAGCAAGAAGAAGAGATAATTCAGTCTCAGGATCTGGATAAAAGCCAAAGTCTGACTTCACTATTTGTAAAAATGCACCATATGGTCTCATAGCCATGTTTTATAGATGAGGAACCTCAGGGGAAAATCTAAGAATCAGGCTAATAATACTCAGCCAACATAAGACTAAATCTTGGTTTACAAAATTTTTCTTCTAGTTTCATCTCCATTATCATATTGATAGCTTTCTAAGTAAACATCTGGGGAAATGAAATTAATTTTTTCCTTTTCAGAATTCATGTTAAAGTATTTCAAGAGAAGAAATTAATGATTTCATACATTTCCACTGACTATTCCCTATGGATACATTTTTAATTAATTAATTAATTTATGCGGAGCTAAAGATTGAACCCACCTATTTCATTTATAACACTTACTTGAAATGCTATGTTGTTTCCCCAATTACAAATATTTTCATCCAGAAATAGACTACAATTTCACCTTTTAGTTGCTTAAAAATATTTAAACATTTGCACTGTCACTTCATGTGTATTCCAAGGTGTCCAATAACCATTTCAACATTCATTTAGTTACCTATAATTGTAAATATTGATTAGTCCTTTTTAAGTGTTTAAAGCAGCAATATATATATATGTGTGTGTGTATGTTATGATATTTTCCTGAGTTAACATGAGTGAAGATGGTTTATATTGTATAGATCTATGCAAACCTGTTATACAATTTTATTATTAATATTAAATAAGTAAGGTCCAGCTTCATACTTAAGATTATAGTCTGTTGTGTGAGCATTGGTGAAATTGAACTCCGTTATTTACTTACTTTTTAATAGTGAACAAACTTTTTAATTGCTTTGCCATAAGAAGCCTTTTAAAAATGAAGATAATAAAAAATCTAGTGTACGAATCTGTTTATACCCTCTTTTAACAAATTTTTATTTGTTGAAATTACCAATTTGATGTTAAATTTATGATTCCTGTAAAGTATATTATGAAGTATTCAATAAGTGCTGGGAATGTGACTTAGTGGTAGAGTGCTTGCATAGCATGCATGAAACCTTGGGTTTAATTCCTCAGCACCACATATACAGAAAAAGCCGGAAGTGGCAGTGTGGCTCACTTGGTAGAATGCTAGCCTTGAACAAAAAGACGCCAGGGACAGTGCCTAGGCCCTCAGTGAAAGCCTCAGAACTGGCAAAGAAAGGAAGGAAGGAAGGAAGGAAGGAAGGAAGGAAGGAAGGAAGGAAGGAAGGAAGGAAGGAAGGAAGGAAGGAAGGAAGGAAGGAAGGAAGGAAGGAAGGAAGGAGAGAGAAACGTCAGTAAGTAGTGAATCCACAACAAAGGGAACAAATTTATTCTTTTGTTAATTTTATGGGATAAAATCCTGTATTTTATTTTTATCTTTTTTAAAAAAAAATTTGGTAAGTCACAGCACTTGAACTCTGGCCTGTGCATTGTCCCTGAGCTCTTCAGCTCAAGGCTAGTAATCTACCACTTGAGCCACAATGCCACTTCTTGACTACGTACACTTGATCAAGAACATGACTGCTTGGCCAGACCACCAATGTTTCATGCGTGTAATCCTAGCTATTCAGGAGACTGAGATCACAGGATATTAGTTCAAAGCCAGCCCAGGCAGAAAAGTTCATGACACTTATCTCCAATTAATTACAAGTAGCAGAATAAGAGTGGTGGCTCAAGTGACAGAGCACTAGTCTTGAATAACAACGCTCAAAAGGAACAGGTCCTGAAGTCAAGCCAACAAAGCAACAAACAACAAACCAACAAGAAAACAATAACAACAAAAACAGCATAGAAATCAGACTATCTTTAATTTTATGATATATCAAATGCAATTCTAAATTATCTGAAGCAATGTGTCAAATATCATTTTTTTCAAATAGATATTTGAAACTAGCATACATACATTATCTATGAAAATAAACCCTCTGTACCAAATATCTTTACATGGGCTGGGGATATAGCCTAGTGGCAAGAGTGCCTGCCTCGGATACACGAGGCCCTAGGTTCGATTCCCCAGCACCACATATACAGAAAACGGCCAGAAGCGGCGCTGTGGCTCAAGTGGCAGAGTGCTAGCCTTGAGCGGGAAGAAGCCAGGGACAGTGCTCAGGCCCTGAGTCCAAGGCCCAGGACTGGCCAAAAAAAAAAAAAAAAAAAAAACCAACCAAATATCTTTACATTAGTTTGGAATCTAATTTTAAATAAACAAAATACATGCAAAAATTTTAATCCACCATATAAGTATACTATGAATGCATAAACTATGACTCATGTGAAGTGCCTAAATGTTAAAGAAAGTTAAACTCTTTTCTGACAGTGTCTGACCTTTATGCTTATCTATTCCTAAAATACACCTTTCCTATCAAGCAAAGCTTTAATCACTTTCTCATTTCAGATATTGAAAGAGAGATTCCATTAAATCAAGTAAAGGTCATCTTTCTTTGAAATATAGATTATTCACCTGCACTCTTTAAAGAAGCACGTATTGGAAAGAAAACCCAATAGAGGCACCTTTCTTCCTGCTCTTCAAAGTAATAAGCAAGCAGCCAAATGGATTAAGGATGATTATGTTTGGCTCTCAAGAACAGAGTTCCAAACCAGATATGTAATGCAATTCCAGACCTGAAGAGTAGGTCTGTACATTTAAAAGAAAGGATGCTGTCCATTTCTCTGGTTCTTTTGAACTACTTATGAAATATATTCTGTTTAAAGGAGCAACAGAAGCAACACAAGATAAGTGATGCTGGGTAATGCATTAGATACCCCCCACCCCACCCCCCAAAGACAAGAATTGTTGAAAAGAAGCTCCAGCTCTAAAGTAAGTGTATGGTATTTCTTGCACTAAATTCACTATTTGCTTTTCAAAGCATTATAACTCCTCTGAGGAATCTCTTCCTAAATGGAAATGTGCAAATGTCCATATTTTAATGCACATGTTTCTATTCAAGAACTCAAAAAAGATGCTTTTTGTTTCCATTTCTTGTATTGGAGTTTGTGTTGATTGTTATGCAAGTGTTCTACCACTTGAGTCATCCCCCTCGCCCACTGCGCCATTTTTGCTTTAGCTTATTTTTCTTATAGGTTCTTGACTTTTCAACTGCTCTGGTTCACTTAACCATGATTCTTCTATGCTTCCTATGTAGTTGGTATTACTGGAAGTTGTCAGCATGCTCATCTTGTTTATTGTTATGGAGTCTCACTAATATTTTGCCTGGACCAGTTTGGAGTCATGCTCACCCCAATCTGCCTCTTTAGTAACTATGATCGTAGTCATGGATCATCATATCGGCCTAGTGATTTCTTTTCCACCCTCACTTCTGTGCATGGATATCTTCAGATATTTCAATAGTCCATGAAAGGTTATCATATTAATGCTGGAAAAATTTATGTCCATTTGTCAAGCATCAAACAAGGGAAAGAATACAAGTCCCTAAAGATAATGCCAGTGAAGAGAATGTATTGAAACCCCTCAATTATCAACCACAGTGTTCAAATCTTCTGAACTACTTGGAACCAAATTGTTCTTCCTCTTACTGTGAAATGATCACAGCAGTTGTTTTTTGTTGTTTTTATTGTTTTACAATAGCAGCTGCTTAACATATACTCACTTGTTCTTTCACTGCTTCATGAATGGGACATACTCAAATTTACCTCTCCGGAAAAAATATCTCTTCATCCTACCTTACCTAATGAAGAGGAAAATCTCATGATTACCAGTATGACCATTTCTTGCTGAGTAGGTAATGGCATGAGAGCCTTTCTTCGCTGAGTTCTCATATATGGTTACTGGATCCATTCCATTAGATACATCAGCACCATGTGGTAACATCATGGGTATCTTCTCACGATTGGGGTGAGTCTGTGGGCTGCTTATTACTGCTGTACTTAGTCTTCTAGAATTCACACATGCCAGAGATCAGAAACAGAACTTGGATAGGATGTCTTCTAGAATTTGGAGAAGTGGAGGTTAAAAATAAATAAATAAATCAAGTGATCACTTTTCAGCTAATTTTGGTGCAATGAGAAAAAAAAAACAAAACTAAACAAATATCAAGAGGTCTAAACTGAAGGTTTGATTGGGCATATTTTCATTGTTGTTACCACATATGTAAAAATCTTTATAATGCAGTAAAATATTTGATTTGCTAAATTAGTTATGTGTGTGATAAATTAAAAATAATCTACCAGTAATGTCTACTTGATTTGTGTACAATGATATTAGGGTGATACCAAATTTTTGTCCAGTCCCTATATTATATTTTATTTGCAATGCAAGCCAGGTTTGCCTAACTGTTCATATGAAATAGCTGTGAAAGTTAATGTTAATGAGTCATTATCATTGTATGATATTCGTTTTGTTAGATTAATTTTCTGCAATTTTCAAGAAACAGACAGGAGTAAGGGTGGCTGTACACAAATCCCTTGCCTTGTAAAATGACTGTGCATATAAGTAGATGTGAGGTAGAATGAAGAGTCATACCTCTTTCTATTTTATAAGTCTAAGCAATTTTAACCCTAAAAGAAGATTCTTTGAAACGAACAGTGTGTCATTCTTTAAAGCCTTATAGAACATATGAACCTTGTTGTTTTATTATTTACTATGTTTATATAAAATGTTTGCATAGCTCCATTATTATTATAATGTAAAATAAGTATTTTCCCTGATTGTTTCAGTTGAGCTCTAAAATTACATGCTAAAAACCATGAAGTTGTTATTAAGAAATAATAATGGACTAGCATTTTCCCTTAAAATGATTTTAGTACACAGTAAATATCCCTTCAGAGAACAATTGGACAGTTTTCTCTTTCAGTATTATAATTAAAAATAGAAGAAACTCTTACTAATGTTTAAGGTTTTATAAATATTTAATGTAGAGAATTTAAATGGTTGTTGTATATAGCACTTTCTGGATGTAGATTTCCTGTTTTTCAGCATCCATGATGCATAAGCAATATGCAAATAGTAAACAGACTTAAATTATAGGGAAAGAAATCTCTTACCCAATATTGGCCCAGAGGAATTTGTAGCACTCAAAAAAATCCCCCAAAGAAAACTGATATTTTGTCTTAACCAATTTCAGTAGGAAAGAGGCAAATTGTTTTATAAACCAAATGGAAATATTTATATATTTTTATATAAATTGTCTCTAGTACTACTATTTCATATCATCCATCAAAAGCAATATATTAACCGAAGTTACTTCAATATGCAGGAAACAGAATTCAGAGCTGCTAAAATAAAGTTGAAAGAATGTCCATGTTTCACAATTCAATTACTTATTTTGTAAATGAGGACAATGAGCAGAATAAGTTATTGAAGTGGAACTGAGAAGAAAGAACTGACTTCTACCATCAACAGAACATTTGAACTGCTGCCATATTTAATGTCTAACTCCCCTGCCCCACCCACACACACCCTCACCCTCATCTTTATCATACTATCTTGGATTTAAGTAGGCTAAAAATGAGATATATAGAGGAGAAAATGTTTTTTTCGATATAAATATTAAGTTGGCTGGTAAGTTTCAAACATGTAGATATTGGAAATGATTTTATTTTATAGTATTAATTAACTATAAGGCAAGATGTAACTGGCATGAATCCATATTACTGTTTTGAGTCACTCCATAATAAAGAAAATACAAGAGTTCTATACAGTGTCCTCTTTTAGTCTGAATTAAAGGACAATCCCAATTACTAAAAGAAAATAGAAACCTGACTCCTAAAACTCCAAAATGAAGAACAAATTGAAAAATGTGTTAAAGGGTACCTGTAATCACGTGATCAGTTGCAAATCTGTTACAGAAAGCTGAGGGCAATTGTTGAAACAGTTTATCATCAAATTCTGTTCACTCAATTACATGGCTAGTCTAGGTCAAAGTGATCTCCAGCTAAGTTATAGAGATAGCTGACTTAATCGGACATGTCACTTTCATGACCCCATAGACTTAAAAACTCACACAGCTGCTTCTCAAAATACATTAACTCTATGAGCATAGTACAGTTGAGAGATAAAAAAATTAATATCCATGTAATACACAAGGTCATCGAACATGCAAAGAAATATTTTACTTGATGGAAGTGTATTACTGTCCCATTAAACTGAGTTCTCAATTTTCATTTCACACTTAGTTCTCAAATGTGTGTGCTGTAAAGAGTCACCATAAGAATATTCAGCATTTATTGATCACTAAGCTCCCCACTGGGAGATTCTAAATGAACACTTCATTTATATTGGTAAGCCATACTTTTCGAAGGTAAGCCATATTTCTGTATACTTGATAATTAATATATTAGCAATGCTGGCCATATTAAATATTAGATCTATTAGCAGGTCAGAAAAAATGAGCTACGCTTTAGATACAAGCATTGAGGAATCAAGTAATTCCAGTTAGCTCCCTGCTAGATGGATGCTCGCTAGCTAGCATCAGTTTCTATTCTCTAGGTAGCCATACACTTGAATCCTGGGCATTAACAAATGCTTGGAGTGTATGTGGAAAGTACTGAGACATTTCAAAACCAACATATGACATCCTACTGTGTTCCTTTTGTCCCCAAGACAGTTATAATTAAATTAATCTTGCTGCCAAGACAAATGTAGCAAAAATGGGTCAAAAATCTTCATAAACCTTTAACAATCTGACAATAAATTAACAAATTGACTAATGTCTCTGTAGTGCTTGTAACATCTGGGATTGAAGGAGGGAAGATGAGCTGAAAGCAGCAAAACATGTTGTTCTTAATTGCTCTGTGGACTTTTTCTATAGTGGATCATCCTCCCAATCTAATTTAAGTAAATCATCGAACATATGGTTTGTACTAAATTTAAAGCATCTGTGGTCTTCACTGTTATGCATATTTGCCACACAGGTGTCTGATTTTGGACTTGTCTTATGGACAGATGGGATTTTTCTGTTTGTCTTTTTTATTGGTAATGAAGTAAAAGCATTAACCCTAGCTGCTGCTGAAAAAATAAAAACAAAAACAAAACCCTTCATTTTCACATCACTTCCTTTCCTTGATTACAAAGTAAGAGCTCAGTCTCATAGCCTTTTAGAATTAATTCATTCACTTTATGCTTATAAAAATGTGGGAGCTAAAATGATTCACTTTTCAGGATAAGAGACACAAATTTGTAAACAGCCTTTTCATATAGTTATTTATAAGTACTTATTTATACTAGGCCTTAATATAAATTGAGAACACACATTTCATCATAGGGTTTTTTCAGACAGCAAGAGATTTTTTTTAAATGTTTTTCTTACGAGCTTGCCTATTATGTGGGTAAAAGTTCTATCATAAGTTCAAAGACAGCAGTGCTAAAGCACAGGAAATTTGTTAAATGTAGTAGAGTAAAGAAGAACTAGGACTGGGAAATGAACTCAACTACTGGAGACCAGAATCTGTACTCTACCAATTTTCTTGGAAAATTGTTTCGTTTTGTATTGTTTTCTAATATGTTTAAAATTTTCTCAATGAATTAAGCATACCAGATTTAGAATCACGTTTTGATGATGGTGGTGCCATAATATGCCATGTTTGGTTGCATGCATGGGTAAACAAGTTGTGTGCAAGTGTAATGAAAGTATGGTATTTGCATGGGAGAATTGAATGATATAATTATTCAAAAACAAATAATCAAACTCACAGTCTAATGAAATGAATATTAGAAAATTGGCATTTGAAAGCTGTGAGGAGGAGGAGGAAGTCAAAGAATGAGTCATAGGGCTGGGGATATAGCCTAGTGGCAAGAGTGCCTGCCTTAGATACACGAGGCCCTAGGTTCGATTCCCCAGCACCACATATACAGAAAACGGCCAGAAGCGGCGCTGTGGCTCAAGTGGCAGAGTGCTAGCCTTGAGCAGGAAGAAGCCAGGGACAGTGCTCAGGCCCTGAGTCCAAGGCCCAGGACTGGCCAAAAAAAAAAAGAGTGAGTCATAAAGAAGTGAGGAGGCAGAAATAAAGTCAGAGTACTTGATTTCCTGTGAAATACAGAAAATTAAGGGAAGGTTAAGGTGGAAAAGGATGGGAGAGAATAATGAAAAGGGTGAGTTTACCAGGATGCACTGTATTTACAAACTAATTTGTTGAGTGTAACTCCTTTGTCTGACTTAAATATAATACAAACATATGTTTAAGGGAGCTCCGGAGGCTGAGATCTGAAGATTTTGGCTCAAAATCAGTGGGGGCTGGAAAGGCTAGGAGGCTCTTACCTCCAATTAACCACCAGAAAACCGGAAGTGGAGCTGTGGTTCAAAGTGTTAGTGCCTGAAACAAAAGAACTAAGGGACAGTGCGCAGATACTGAGTTTAAGCCCAACAACTGACAAAAAATTACTACAAACTTTAGAATAGGTGAGAATAGGTTTCTCCTGTCTTAATCAGTTTGAATTCCCAGAAGAGCCTATATATACCATGTACTTTTTTCTCAAAATCTTGAAGAATGCAAGATGTAGACCACACTATTTACCAATTCAGACCATTATACAAGTGGGCACTTTATAATAAGGTGATGCATTCCTTCCTATTCTCATGAAGACTAAGAAATAATTTTACTTTCTTTCTGTCATTACAAGGAAACTGTCCCACAATAGGATTTGTGTCATTCTAACTCAGTTTGCTCTTCAGCCCACATCTGTTAAATCCTGTTGGTGTTCATGGTTGGTTTGTTTGTGTGTTTGGGGGCGAACTGTGAGGATCTCTCATGTATATTAAATATCAAGTAA
Source organism: Perognathus longimembris pacificus (assembly GCF_023159225.1). NCBI lineage: Eukaryota > Metazoa > Chordata > Mammalia > Rodentia > Heteromyidae > Perognathus > Perognathus longimembris. The sequence goes on from NC_063176.1 coordinate 40,711,751, forward strand.
GTGAAGGAAATGGACAAAGTGCATGCAACATTAATAATTGAGTGATTCTCTGCTAGATATCCTCAATAGAGGGGAACTATATATTAAGAAAACTATAAAACAGTAACACCTCTCCAAGGGCATGACAAGTACTATCTTGGAGCTATCATTGATATAATACTAGCTATAATATATTTTATTTTGTTTTCTTACTTAAAGTGAATTTTCATATGCTGTCAGTAGCAACTAAGGCTCAAGCTTGGATCCAAAATCACACATAGGTTCATAACTTGGCTATAAAGCAATTTGTAATAAAATAAACACTTTTAGGTGAAAGTAAACATGTTCTTTCTGATGTTTATGCTCCACATAAGAGAAGAATAATTAATGGATCTATTGTACAAACAAACAATCTGATTCTTAGTCATTTTGAACATGGAGCCTGCTATAGCTTATCACACCCACACATAAGAAAAGACCAGAAGTCTATGAATATCAACCCATGAGTTTATCTGTCATAAACTTTGAGAATGGAAGATTAGTAGTACATTTTAAGATTTTCACTTTGTTTTACTAATACAGCTCCATATAAAACCAAAGATAAATTTTCTCTCAAGCTATAGTTTAGTATTAATATTTTCTGACAGTATTCTGAGTGATTCTGGCACATTTCATCTAATCCATGAACAAATGAACCCTGTTGTTTTTCTATTTTTCCTTTTCCTATTTTGCATCTATAAATCCTATAGAAATTGAGCATGAAAAGTGAAGGAAAACATTATTATATATTTAGTGGAGGGCAAAAAGCAAATATTTGCATCAGTAGATTTAAAATTCATAAATGACAATATACTAGAAAAATCAAGTGAAGAGAAGTTGTTCTGTGTCCATTGATATATACCTTTTCAGGAGTAAGTATCTCATGTTGTATTGAGCCATTTTTTCTTAAGATAATAAACTGGATATTTGTTTGATTTTCTGATTTTATTTTTAGATGCTGTCCTGCTAAGGCCAATTATCATCTCTAACAGTTTAAACACCAAACACATTCCAGTCTAATCAGAGAAAGATACACACTGAACTTAAAAAAATTACAAACACAAACTTAAGATGAATTGTGATGAACAAGCACATAGCCACTTTGAAAAAGACCTTGCAGCATAATAACCTATTAAACCCCTGCTTATATTTCACGGAAACAATTAATAAAGTCAACAGAGGATTGAGAGAGATCTTTACAAGGGCAGAATATAAATCAAATGCTGCGATGAAATGATTAATCATTCTGTAATATTCTCGTGAAAGAGCCATGCATAAGGTCTTAAAAATTAGAGTGATTTTCACCTATTGAAGAAGACGATTGTAAAATGCTTTCCTAGGAGCAAAAACTTCTCATATTTTAATGCTCTATAATTTAGAGATAGCATCATCTTAAAAGTGGCAGAGTAGTTTCTAGTGTCCTCCCATTCTTATTGTATCGGAAACACCAGTAGCCTAGTGCACTTGTTCACTTATGTGTTAGTCACCACATGAGGGGAAGGAAGCATATACAGAGGCAAATTGAGAGAACATGAGCATTTTATTATATAAGTGTCTGGATTTATTGAGGGAAGTATTTATTGTTTTTGTTTTTGTTTTGTTTTTTTTACCAGTCCTGGGCCTTGGTCTCAGGGCCTGAGCACTGTCCCTGGCTTCTCTTTGCTCAAGGCTAGCACTCTGCCACTTGAGTCACAGCGTCACTTCTGGCCATTTTCTGTATATGTGGTGCTGGGGAATCGAACCCAGGGCTTCAAGTATACGAGGCAAGCGCTCTTGCCACTAGGCCATATCCCCAGCCCAAAGGGAAGTATTTATTATCAATGTCATAATAAGCATGAGGATCAACTAGGATTCATTCATTTGCCACTTGGAAAGCAACTGGCAAGCAAATTGTTGAAAATAAGGTTAGTTTAAGCAAAACCTACAACTTGAAGGACATTGAAAGTGCACAAGAAGACACAAGTTTGATCCTCTGTCATGGCCATATCCTAGGGGAGAGAATGTGCCTGCAACTTCATCAATAGCAATTCCTCTGTTCTCAAGATCTCTTACTTCCTGTCAACTACCCTACACTCAAGAGCACATAATTTCCATTTCCTTTTTTTTTTCTTTTTTTTTGTTTAAAAAAAAAATGGTTGGTCATAGGGCTTGAATTCAGGGACTAGTTGCTATTTCTGGGGGATTTGTTTTTGTTCACGGTTAGGCTAGTGCTCTACTACTTTGAGCCACAATCCACTTCCAGTTTTCTACGGTTAATTGGAGATGAGTCTCAAGGTCTTTCCTGCCTGGCCTGGCTTTGAACTGTGATTTTCAGATCTCAGCCTCCTGAGAAGCTAGGATTACAGGCATGATCCACCAGCTCCTGACCAATAACTCCCATTCCTATACCTATTGTTTGAGAGGAGTAATTTTGCTAACAAGCTCAATAAGAGTTTAATAAATGAATAAGTAAATAAAACGTTTGATGTAACAGTTCAAACTATATTTTATTGCTTTCTTTTTATGGACGTATAGTTACACACACAATGTTAGGGATGTAAAATTATTTCATTGTTGGGATCCGGCCCCTAGGCTTGCCGCCCCTCCCCCAAGCCCTGGGGGAATGCGGAAGCAAGCTGCCCTCTGTGGGTCCGCCCTTGCACCCAGCCCCCAACTCCAGCCAGCCCAGGCGTCTCCCATCCTAGCCAGCCCGGCACCTATCAGCTCCACCCTGGCTCATCGCGCTCCAGTGACGATAGTTCTTGGGGGTCAGGTGATACCTCTCAGCCTATCGGCATCCTGGCCAACCCCCTTCCCTCGGAATCATCTCCCGTTGTCCTTGTCTCAATAAAGTTAGTTCCCTCTAAGAAGCTAACCCCGAAGCATGTGTATGCTTGACTTTGTCTATTGGTAAGGAGGCGGGCACACATTCTCGGCCAGGCCCCGTGCACGGTAGGTCGGTGCTGACTCCCCCGATTCACCCTAGCTTATCTGCGGGTCGGGTGACTAGGGGAGAGGGTACAAAAGGGAGTATAGAAAGAAAGAAGAGTACCCGAGCCCAACAGACGTATAGTTACACACACAATGTTAGGGATGTAAAATTATTTCATGGAGATTTAAAAAAAAATAAATTCTATAAATTAAAGCCTAAGGTAATACTAAGGGAACATTTCAAAAAGAAAATCACATTGATAAATTATTTAAAGACAACTATTTATACAACTACTTAAAAATAATAATAAAAATATAAAACAATAAATGTACCCCACAAGTACATAGTATGTATATTCTATTTTCTTTATAAACCAATTGCCATGACTGCAAACTAAAGTTTTGTATTATAATAATTTTTATCAAATTTAATGTGCTACATCTCTTTCCAAATTTCACCTAAATTTTAGATGCTACATTGGGCAATATTTTGATGATGAATGAACTTTAAAAAAATCTTTGCTTGTGCAGAAGCCACAATTGTATACTGAAACGTTAAATGACAGAAACATAGAAGAAAAAGAAAACTTAGTAACAATGTAAATATCCACACTTTTTTCTTTTATTCCATTTATTCCCTTTTAAATTTTATTTTATTGACTTATGTAAAATAGAATTAGCCTGCTCAATTTTTGGTACTGTTTTCTTTCTCTTTTAAATTACTGACTGCGATTTTCTTGAATTTTCCTTTGCCAGAAAGATAACCCATACATGAAACTAAACCCTCAACTCAATAGGATCATATTTTTCTACCTTTTGGATTGTCTCGGTTCTAATTTACAGAGTTTGGAATTTCCCCCCACTTGTACTATATCATTTTATTTTATGTATTCTTTTTGTGTGTTTTTGTCTATCTTTGAACTCAGGGCCTGGGTGATGTCTGCTACATGAACCATAGCTCCACTTTTGGCTTTCTGGTGATTAATTGGAGATAGACATCTCACAGACTTACCTGCATGAGCGGGTTTTGAACAGAGAACCTCATATCTTAGTTGCTTCATTTGCTATGACTATATGCATATGCCATCGGCTCTGGATTTATTGCATATATTCTTGTAAAATGTTTACGGAATTCATTATAGAATCAAGGGATAAAAGTACACCTTAGGGTGTATTTATAAAATGTTGATCTGGAAGCTCTGAATAGTTCAAATGTAGAACTAAACTAAATTTTGTTAATATTGTCTAAATAATGTTCTCAATGTCGAAGATAAGTCCAAAAGAAATGAACTTTTATTGTCCTGAAAATTAAAAAAAATCAGTAAACATCTCAATAATTTCAAGTCAGAGTAAGAAAATTAATATTTAGGTGAGGATGTTCATGGTAGTTCATTTTAAAATATGTAACAGGCAATTTTCTCAAAAAATGTTCCTTTTCACAAAAATGTTGCATTATATAATGAAGTAAAAGGAAAATTATTAAACTCTGAAGTGTAGTCATTGTTTCATAAAAAAATTCAGAGTATGAAGAAATTGTCTTGCTTCATCCCCACTTTTAAATCCCTTGAATATTTTATTGCAATCACAATCTTCAAATTCTAATTTAACTTCTTCCTCAGAGACACACAGAAGCTTATTAAATTCCCAAGCAAGCACAAAGTAAATATGTCTATCAAATATTATTTCTTTCACGTTTAAAGAAATAGATTTATATTACCTGTTGAAACTGTTCCTCACCTTTAAATTGTAAAGTCTACTTGTTGTTTACCCCCCCCCCCAAACAAACACATCCTTCTAGTCTCTAAGGCTCCTGTTAGCCAACATTATTTAACTGCAGAATGTCTTTACCAAATACTTATTAAAAGGACCACCAACAAATTTTCCTGAAAACTCCTAAACAATCCCAAGTATTTCTTACCTAGGATTATTTAGGGTTATTCTCTTTCATCGTTTAAATAAAAAGAATCAAAGATACCATTAAAAGTATTCCTTGAGATAATTGAAATAGATCATGCTTTATTTCTTTATATTTTTTTTTCAGTTTTCATAGTAATATAGTTTTGCTTTAGATTACGGATTTAGAGATTAGTGTCTCTTTTCAATATGAATGTTTTTCTTAAATTAATGACAAAGTGCTGAAGTTCCCATGCAAAAAAATTAAAAAGAAAATAGCTCCAACGAGGTGACATTGACCACGACACATGTTATTTATAAATTGCTTTGTTGAGGGGCTGGGAATATGGCCTAGTGGCAAGAGTGCTTGCCTTGTATATATGAGGCCCTGGGTTCAATTCCTCAGCACCACATATACAGAAAATGGCCAGAAGAGGCACTGTGGCTCAAGTGGCAGAGTGCTAGCCTTGAGCAAAAATGAAGCCAGGGGCAGTGCTCAGGCCCTGTGGCCTAGGACTGGCCAAAAATAAATAAATAAATAAATAAATAAATAAATAAATGAATAAATAAATAAATAAAATAAATTGCTTTGTTGAATGGTATCTCCTTTGCATAGCTATATTTAAAGGTAATTTTTAAATGATTTAGTCAATACTAGTTAAGTTATGACATCTTGTATTTAAAGATGTGCTATCCTTCCAAATGATGAAGTTTTTAAAACTAAGTACTGTCTAGAAATCCCTTTCTGTATTATTTCTTTCTATTGTTCTACTTTCATAGTCCTAAGAATTCAATTACCGAGACATAGTAATTCATGAATGACCATATTATGACCAGGTATTTTAGTTGCTTTGGCCTATCCTCCTAAGTAGTTCAGTGCATTTAGATACAAAAATAAAAAATGTTACAGATTAGGGAGGGCCCTTATCACTGGGTCAGTATTTATTATCTGAGAACTTTTTGGAGTGATAGAATATGCAAGTAGGCCTTGGCAAGAATTGCTATTTTTGTGAACCTACTCAGTTAAAAATTAAAGCAAACATTTTGCAGTATGTATTTTTGTTCAACCCATTTTCTTCCCAAAATGGGTTTGGAAAGTATTATTAATAATGTAAGCAACTGCTTTATTTTTCTCAAGAAGTGATGGGGGAAGGATATAGAGTAACTACACTACATGTCAAATAATTTTCAAAGGGGAAGTTTTGAGTCACTAGTAGAAAGTGCTTGAAAAAGTGCACTGTGTAGTCCAAGAGCTCAGGATTTTTCTTGGCTTCTTGAAACAGTAACTGTAATCAAGACAAATTAGCGACACCACCAATCTGTATATGTAAGCTTCTCTATATATATGAAATTAATAGAAAACTATAGAATATGTTTTTAATAAAAATTTGCCTCTTGTCATCCCTTTTATAATTTAGTACCATCTCTTCAATATCTTGGTCCCACATTCATCTTTTTAAGTAGATAACTCATCTATCCTGCAAAGAGAATTTAGCTTTGCTCTGAATAGCATCTTTATCTCATAGGAGACTTTTGGAAATACTGACTGCAAGGTAAAGCAGAGAATCATATCATATCATTCAGAGATTCAGGAAAGACACTTTTAGTGAAGAAGAGCTACAATGAACCTTTCCATAACAATTGTTGTATAGCCAAGAAAAATGATAGTTAGGAAATTTGAGTTAAAATTTTAGTCTATAAATAAATTTCTCTTTTCTACTTGTATGATTAGAATTACCGGGCTGGGGATATAGCCTAGTGGCAAGAGTGCCTGCCTCGGGTACACGAGGCCCTAGGTTCGATTCCCCAGCACCACATATACATACAGAAAAACGGCCAGAAGCGGCGCTGTGGCTCAAGTGGCAGAGTGCTAGCCTTGAGCGGGAAGAAGCCAGGGACAGTGCTCAGGCCCTGAGTCCAAGGCCCACGACTGGCCAAAAAAAAAAAAAAAAAAAAAAAAAAAAGAATTACAAAATATTCATTTTTAAGATCGTATTTTCAAGTTCTGGGCACAGTTTTATCCCTATGCAATTTTAAACTTCTCCCAATGTTCTTTACTTATTTTTATACTTACTTTGTGTTAGGTAAGAACATATCCAGTGTCTTCCATTCCAAATGAGCATCTCTCTCTCTTACATACTCTCTCTTTATTTCTTGCTCTCTCTCGCTCTTATCCAAAGTAGTGGATAGACTCAGAGGGTTCTTATTGCTTTACTAGCAAAGTTTAAAAAATGACTAGTCTACATGTCATATTTCAATTTTATTTTCAAATGATTTTACCTAACATCCGAAAAAATTCACACATTCCATAACATTTATAAACATCTCATAGTTTTAAAAGTCAAATATATAGATTATCCTAATTTTTGTCAAGTTTATGCTTTTGTTTACCATTCTCCTTAACTCCAACTCCATTCTGCATTGCTGAATTCATGTGTACTGTATCTATCTTTGAATGCCTTCCTAAATCTTCTTCTACTGCATTTAATGCTTGTACTGCCCTAGCTCAGTCTTCAAGGCTTCACTCTGTCCAATTTTTCTTCCCTGAACTTCAAGTTATTCTATGTACCTACTCAGAACATTTTTTTTTCTAGAAGAGTCTTTTGTGAAGAAGCAAAATCTTAGCACATGTATTTGACCCTCCTGTGCTATTGATTGAATCCTCTTAGTAAACCATTTGAAATATGTCCCCCTGTATTCCTACCCTCCATTAGTAAAGGCCCTCTGTATAACTCCCTTTTACTAGAGAAATATTTTCCTAACTATTTTTATCTCTAATCTGCTCTCCACAGAATCATTTCTCCAAGATGCTATACCAAAGGTTTTGATCCCCAAACTTTCTCATTAAGATGTCTAATGTTTCTGCATTGATTCATGGCAATATTCACGTAAGGCTTTCATGTAAAAAGCCCATGCATTTCTAATATTTTAATAAATTTTGTCTTTCCTCTTTATGAGGCCTGAACTTCAGTTTTAAAGGCTTTCTTGTTCATATTGTTTAATCTTTAATATTATTACTTTCTTTATATTGTCTCTGAAGTATTGCTCTCATTTACAATCTTGATTCATTCCCATTTCAACTGTGTGATTCTAGCTAACTGTCACCACCAATTTGAATGGTTGCAATATTTGAAAATCAATTCACTTGTTTAATTGTGTTTCCTCTCTGTATGAGTTGTTTTTATATTGTCAGTGTGAGAGAACATATCTATATCATAGAATGATATCTCAATTTGGAAAATTCTAGTAATTGACTTGCTTAGCCTCTAATTTACAACCAAGATATTCACAACTTTTCAAAGAGTAGGTTTGTCTTCCTTCCAGAAATTTATTTTTTTTTTCTATTTATTATGCTTGTCCAAAGAGATTTCTCTATAAGGAGACATCACTGAGCATGAGGTACTGTCAGTCTCGTGGACAGGGTGGCTCACTTTGGGGACATGAAGGAAGTCAGTGGCCCATAAGGTAGCTGATCCAAAAGGCCCTGAAAATTTTATGGGAGACTGAACTGGAAGGAAGACATTACAAGCTACTTCGAGTGAGATTATTTGTTCTCCAATTCAACTTTGAGTAGAAGTGACTAGATGTGGCCAGCAGAAGTCCAGTTTAAGTGGATTCCCAGTTTGCAAACATAAGCAATCTAATTCTGGGGATAACATCAAAGAAGCACACACACACACACACACACACACACACACACACACACACACACAGAGAGATCATTTAAAAGACTGATTAGGAAATGTTGCCATTATTTTTGTATTGCTTTTCTGATCCCATTACAAAATATTCCCTTAGCTTAAAATAATGCGAATCTAATTTTCTAGGGATTCTTTTACAAGAATTCAATAGAGCACATAACTATGCATTTACAACATTAATTTTTATAAATCTCCTGGGCAGTATTGCTTTTTATCAAAATCATATGTGATTAAAAGAAAGTTCAATGTGAGTTATACTTTTAAGCAACTCAGGATGTGTGCCACTAATTTCCCTCATTGTTAAAGATAGTTTGTTAAATGATATCCATAGGAATCAAAAAGATGATGCAACTGATTTTTCTTTTCTGATACCAGAGCATGTTTTGTTTTATGACTAGAAGAAAAAAATACCCTTCTATTTCCACCAGAGATTTTGGATCAATCCACAGCAACAAAATATTATTTGTCACTCCCAAAGCATCAGAGTGATAAAAAAAAAATAAACTTCTGAAAACTGCATGTTTTCTTCAAGATCAAATATCATCTCCTCTGTGAAGTTGTCTCAAATCTCATCAGCCAAATGAATCCCACCCACTGTTTTGGTCCCAGAGCATTTGGCGTGTACCTAAAATTTTAAAAATAAAAAGGCGAACTCTTTTTTCAATTTTATTGAGTTTACTTCATACTGGTATTATTTTAGGGCAGTCTTTAGTTTCAGTTGAAATTATTCAGCCCTATGTGTTCCTCAATTTCTTTTTTTTTGCCAGTCCTGGGCCTGGGACTCAGGGCCTGAGCACTGTCCCTGGCTTCTTTTTGCTCAAAGCTAGCACTCTGCCACTTGAGTCACAGTGCCACTTCTGGCCATTTTCTGTATATGTGGTGCTGGGGAATCGAACCCAGGGCTTCAAGTATATGAGGCAAGCGCTCTTGCCACTAGGCCATATCCCCAGCCCCTGTGTTGCTCAATTTCTTAATTCAGTATTGTGAAGAGGTACATTGGATGATACTCATAGATCACATCTTTGCTAGTCAAGAAATTTAGGCTAAACCTTCAGCTATTTCTCCTCCACTTCATTACTCTTAAAAATGACAATTATCTAGTGAGTTGTCTATGAGTTTATTCATGAGAAAAAAATAGAAGTATCCAAATTTCAATACTTCAGGAGTCCATAGACATTAAGCATCCTTAGTTCACAGTTGATAAACCTAACAACTAGGAAATTTTATATACAGCATACCTTATTGTTTATTTTTATTTTTAATTTAAAAATGTTAGAATTAATTTATTAAAGAAAATAATTTCAGGTGATCACTGTGTAATTCTCTAATATTATGAATTTGTTTTTCTTTTGCCAGTCCTGGGGCTTGAAGTCAGGGCCTAAGCACTGTCCCTGGCTTCTTTTTGAGCACAGTGTTGCTTGTAACTTTTTCTATATATGTGGTGCTGAGGAATTGAACCTAGGGCTTCATGTATACAAGGCGAGCACTCTACCACTAGGCCATATTTGAAGCCATGTTAGGAGCTTTTATGATGTTTTTTTTTTTTTAAAAACTACAAAAAAACTAAGATTCGAATTGTTTTGTCCTGCTTATTATCTCTGATTATTTACTCTAAAGCAGATTTACAAGTGATGATTCATTCATACCCTAAAGAAGCTGTGAAGTGAGTAGTATATCAGGTAAATTCAGTAGCTAGTTAGAAAAGGAATGGAAAAAGAACTAGGAAAATGTGGTGTCTGTTACTTTTAATCTCCTTTTATTCCCCTCTACTTTCTGAATGCTAATTACTTTTATCACATCCAGCTTTGTAGATGGCTGGTCATTTTCCTGATTAGTAAAAATGTGATTAAGCAATATATTCTCCTACTGTTCTGGGGAGTGTAAAAGGTATGGCAACATGTTTGTGCACAAAGAAATTTTATAGTGTAATTTCAATCTCATTCCTATCTTCATTTGAATGTGATTTCCAATCAATTAACATAATTGATGCTATTGGATTTTGCTAGAATGTGTCTATTTGGATGACACTTATAAATTGTCACCCAAATGATGTATATCTTATGCTGTGTATTTCAGGATCATGCTGAATTCTGCATAGCATATTATATTTAGATATTTGGAGATAAACTTTAGATTTTCTGTGACCATATCCCTTTGCTGTGGAAAAATATTAACAATTATTTGTTGGATATAATCATTGCTACCTTTTTGCATATATAGCAATAAGTTGATATTTCTTTAATAGTGTTAGACTTAAGGGAAATACAATTCTTTGTTTCTAACATGAGAATACAACCTTCATTTATCACTAATTTGCACAATTTTTGTCAATTAAAGAAAACTAAGAAACTGCCATTTTCTTTATTTTATTTTTTCAGTTTCATACCTATTCATTTATCCAGTTTATATTGAGTCTGCAATCAAAATATTAGATTTGATTTCACTGATTACATTTGTACTATTTCAAAAAGTCAGGGTCTAATATGATAGATAATTTTTTTTCAGAAATTTCTTTTGCCTAAGTAGTTGTCCTAGGCCAGGTTAACCTCTTTGGTAGCCCTTCTCATGGCATGTGGTCACTTAGTGGGTTGGCTGAGGGTTGCACATCCAGAGCCAGCACCACTCACAGTCAGACAGTTGTTAGATTTTCTTTATTTTGGCAGCACTTGCAGCAATTTAAACATGGCAACCATTTAATTCCAATAATTTAACAAAAATTATATAACAGAATAACAATAATAGAAGCAGAACACCCTTTCTAGACCTAGCCTAAAGATTGACCCAACCTCAATTTCACCATAAACAATATTTTATATCCAAAACATTGCAATGCCATTTTCAAAGACAGACTCAACATGTTCTCATTAATTGATTTATTGTCAAAGTGGTGTACAGAGGGCTTACAGTTTCATATACAAGGCTATGTGTATATTTGTTATTCAGCTGGGGAGGAAGGAAGGTAGGAGAAAAATGAGGGAGGAGGTAACAAGTTGGCCTCAACATTTTAATGAAAGGAGCTATAGAATCACAGAACGTTATTGAACATAAACACTTTTTTTTGTCTTATATATTTCAATAATCTTTTTCCCTTCCAGCAACACAATTTGATATAAATATTTTTGTACATGTGTTTACCATCATCATCAACAACAGTAGTAGTAAAAGTACTAGTAATAGTAATTATGGTCTTACCCTCTTAAAGAATTGTTGTATATAACTTTTCCTGATTTTATCCTATGAAATTTTACAATACAGATGTACATTGTACATATCACAATCTATGTGTATATTATTTTCTATCTCAGTGCTTCCTACATTAAAAATTAACTTTTTCACTCTTTCACCTTGATAAAAAGTATTTTTCCTCTTTTGGGTCCTACTGTGTCTTCTAAGAGAACATGCACAAGGCCACCTTTGTCATTTTATCTCCCTTCTAAAGCTCCTTCTCATCATGACAGAAATTCTTGAAAGATGAAGCCTTTCTGAAGCCTCTGCAACTTAGCTTCTTCCATTATCCTGTCGTTGAATTTTTAACAAAGGTCATCACTGTCTTCTTCTCTGTTCAACTAATAGACACCTTTTAGTCCTTATCATATTTGAAGCTTTTTAACATTTTACACTGCTGATCTTTTTCTGTTCCTGAAACTCTGTCTTTCCTTGTCTTGGAAAAAGAAACCACATGTCTATTGCTATCTAGTTTAGTCTTTTCTTTTTAGAATTCTCTCTAACCACCCCCCGCCTCAATTGGGTAGTGATTTCTTTTTATGTTTCCACAATTTCTGATCCACTTTGTCCAAAGTATATGCTGGAGAGACACTACTATGTCCTTCTAGATTTATTTCTGCATCTCCAACATTGTTATTTAGTGATTTAGTAACCGACAAATACTTCTGTTCTCAATAAATGAGTTCTCTTTTAGAGCCCATAATAATTTATTTTTAATGATATATAATAATATCAAAAATCTTATTCTGATTTCCATCTCTGCCATCTGAATCAAGTATCACTATTAATTAGTGAATGGCAGTGCTGTGCACTCTCTTCAGAGCTTTGCTCTTCCTCAACTTGTTTGCTCTGCTGACACTCTTACTAGAAGCAAACCTCAAGTTTTGCATTTCACTTTTGGAAGTAGAGCCTGTTGAAGTTTCCTGAATAGTCTGGTTTTGTACTATAATCTTCTGAGTCTCAGCCGTATGAGTATCCTGGATTATTGGTATGGGCCACCGATAAATACACTCAACATTTTTGAGAAGGTCTTTGACAAGAAGATTCTGTACAACATGGAACTGTTTACTATTGTATCCATTTTTATTATCTGTTTTAGTGCTACTTACCTTTATAATGAATACAAGTTCTCATAAAAAAGGAGCGTCACATTTTATATCATTTATAGTTTTTAATACTAACAAGTTGGAATTATTTCTGTGACATGAGCAGATGGCTCATCTTTTAGGGCATCCTAGTCTTGAGGGATAATCAAGGACTACAATATAGCCTCTGTTCCACTTACCTAGCAGTTCACTTGATAAAAGTAGCCCAAGGGAAAAGAGCCTTTTAGTAAGCTGTCCACATGAAATAGGTAACTTTTTAAACTCACTTAAAATCATTTGCTTATTTTTGTAGATGTCACTTAACTCTCAATCATGTTTTAGTATAAATTTTAAGTTGCAAATTCTCACTGGTGCTTTGCTTTCCTGTGCTGGATGCCTTTTATTTCTCATCTTCTGTAGCCTTCTAACAGTTTTGAGGAAATCTTTTAGATTTTTCTTCTTCCTTTTATTCCATATATCTATTATAACAGTGATTCTCTATTTAGGATTACAGTATTAATAACATGTCTGTGGCCTGCTTAGCAACATTTGGTTCATATATTCCCAACTCATTTTAACATGGTGCCTTATACATTTCCAGTGCCTGATAAAGGTTAAATAAGGAATGAACAATTAGGTGGTTAATCAGAAATGTCATAACCCTTCCTTCTAAGTAGCTCAGACACAATATTCACAACCATGAAAACCAGACTGCTATCTCCATTCTCATCATTAGGTGGTCTTCATTCCCTCTTGCTTCTGTAACTCCTTTAAAATTAATCTTCCCTTGTGTTCTTAAAAAAACTCTATGTTAGGGAAACAAGAGGTATATTACTGTTGTAATTACTTTCAACATGCCATGTGAAACCGTAGCTTCCATTGTTGATGATCCCCTTGCATTCCCTTCCTGTGGTTGTACCTGCACTATCACTGTACTTATCTGAGTACATTGGAAATGGTGTATCCTGGTATTAGAACTAGGAAAGAGAAAGGGAATATCAAAATCGAGAGACACAGGATAAAAACACAAACGACTACAAAAGCAATACTTGCAAAACTGTTTGGTGTAAATAAACTGAACAACTCATGGGGGAAGAGGGGGGAGGGATGAATGAGGGAGGAGGTAACAAACAGTACAAGATGTATCCAATACCTAACGGATGAAACTGTAACCTCTTTGTACATCAGTTTGACAATACAATTTTTAAAAAAATTCTCACATCACACAATAGATAGCCAGTCCTGGGACTTGAACTCAGGGCCTGAGTGCCACTTGAGCCACAGCGCCACTTCTGGCCATTTTCTATATATGTGATGCTGAGGAATTGATCCTAGGGCTTCATGTATATGAGGCAAGCACTCGTGTCACTAGGCCATATTCCCAGACCCAATGGATAGCTTTGAAATTTAAATTTAATTCCACATTCCACTGTATTTTTAGACAGGTAAGAGAATTTTGGAAGATAAAAATATACATTTTAGAAACTGTGAAACTCCCTTTAAAAGAAAAACAATTCAAGAGGGTAAGTGGAAAAAATTGTCTGTGTGCTCTAAAATCTGATCCATGTGCTTTATTTTGTCTCTGTGCATGTGAATATCAATGTCCTCTTGGAGATTTTCACAGTTGTGAAAATTATGTGGAATGAAGAATCCATATATAAAGTCATTTCTAAGTATGGTTCTCCTAAGTCCTATTTCCTTGAGTATTCATAGGCCCTATAATATAGGGATAAAAAAATTCAGGAAGATTACCTTGTAGAGTGTACATGGTTTTACAGATATAAGGATAGTGTTTCACAATCAATGATTTAGTCAAGTAGAGAAGTTTCCTGACTGGGATGAGTCTAATTAGTTAACCCTGGTGAAGGTGTTCCCCTTGCTTTGCTCCTGTAAGATGTCATAAACCATCTAACGGAGAACTGATATCTAAGAACTGATTTTTGACCAATAGTTAACAAGGAAATAAGGAATGCAGGCCCCTGTCTTCAAAGAAAATAATTTTGCCACTATGTTGACTGTACTTAAGAACACGCTAAATCAGTGGAGATTGTTTTTCCAGTTGATAATATGTTCTAGAAAACTCATATCTAAACTCCTGACCCATGAGATGCATGTTATAGATCCCATCTTTTTGTTCCCCCCACAGATATCAGTACTCCAGATACTAAGGAAATGTCATTAGGAGCAAATACTTTAGTTTGTTACTACATTTATATGAAATAAGGAGGATGTGACCTTCATGATAGGAAGAGTGAAGAATGAAAAAAACAAACTCTCTCTTCTCTACCATGTCAGGATTCAGCCAGAAAGCATCTATCTGCAGAAGAAGAAGATGGCCTTCACCAATAATCTGGCAGAAATCTTGCCATCGAATTGCCACTCTTCAAAACAGTGGAAAGCAAAACCTGTTATCTTTAAGCTAACCAGTCTAGAGTTGTTGTTTTTTTTTTTTTTTTACTTTATTAGCCAACACTGAATCAGACAGATAATACATATTTCAATATTTTCAGTGTCTAAATTTGTGGTCAGTTTGCACACAGTAGTAGAAAATAGATACAGGTATACTAATATAAAAAGAAATAGAGTTTGTTTCCTTATGAAGATTTATGTGCAAGATATATTTTGATAGTAGCTGTGGGAAGAAAACTAAGCCCATAGCATAAAAATACTTTCTAGAAAATAAAATCAGTGAGGTACATTAGAAGAGGCCAACTGCTGGCCAAGTGTTAGTATTTGGGAGGTAAAGAATATGGCATCACACTTACTATGGGCTCTACAGTAATAGGGTTGATTTTATTGTAGTTTATTTTTAACAGAACTAGCACATTCTCTTTCTCAATAAGACTATGTGCTTCTTTTTAATGACTCCATACTGGGAGAAAAAGAATGTAATCATGTGAAGTCACTCTACCCCAAGAAGAATTAAATGGGGCACCTATATTTATCTCCTTTCTCCCTACAAAATACCTTGAAGTGACACTATGGAGAGCTCATTTTAGGCTAACTGCAGAGTGACAGTTTTCTCCTTCTGCAAGAAAAGGATAATCAGCTTCATTAATCCATTCAGCCCTCCAGGGTATCATTTATTAAATTGCTCCCAGTGTGCCTTATTCACTCCCAGGAAATAATTTACATACCAGCAAAATTTGATTCACTATCAAGCATATCCCATTTTAAACAATTCTCATTTTCATTCCTTGGTAGAAGGTAATAACTTATGCAAAATATGTGCAGGCATAGATTATGCCATGCTGGGAAATTATTTAAGTATTACTTTCAGGATAGAAGTATCCCATAAAAATATCTGTAATATACAACTCAATGAATTTAATGAGGACTGTTCTTCCTCCATACTTTTCTTGTCCTGGACCAACCCAAATAAAAGAAAATTTATATATAAATTTTGAGGACCTAGAGGCAAAAACACATTGACACAAAATGGAAATCATGGAAGCCAGTGACTTTCTAATTTCATTCTTCCCTCTCTACTTTTCAAGGAAGAGTAACATTTACCAAAATGGAAGCTAACATTGTATCTATAATAAGCCACTGCCCAAGCAGTTAATTTTACCTTTAAGATATTTTGCATCCTTCCAAATGAAGCAATATGAGCCATTAAGTACGCATTTCGTATATTTGCTTCATTAGTAAAGCTGGGTTTAAAATAGCTTACAATTTAAATATTCTCATGACTAAGAAGAATTGTGTGATAACATTTATTTTCAGTGCTTATCACATGGCTAGACATGTTTAAGCCTACATGTCTTTAGAACCTGTCTACAGACCTGTGAAGCATTCATATTAGCATAAATCAAACATAAGGAAATTGAGTCAGAGTCACTACATAAAGCCGACACTGCTCATGAGTCTTTTTCTGATACAGAGCTTCAATTAGACTGTTTTATTTGGCAAAACTACAACTATTTCAATCTTGCACAGATAGATACTAAGCTTCAAACTGTGTAAAAGATAACATATTGAAAGAAACAGCACATAAAAATTACCTTCATACTCAACTATTACCTTCTCTCCTGAGTTGCTAATAAGTGAGTTGGAATGAGAAATATCAGATCTTGGGTCAATATTTCCACTAACTAGCTCTACCTCACTGTGTTTCCATTATTCTACCTGAAAATAATTTGACTATGTTTATAGGAATCTTTAAGCTACACTTCCTCTAAGATTTATCACTTAAGCATAAATCCTACATGATTCAAGTAAAAACTGAAGAATGAAGTTACAACTGGCATTCTGCTAATATATAAAATACCTTAACACCTATTCTTTTAAATGTTTGCATGGTTATCAGGGGCAAATTTGAATAATGTGTGAGTACAGTGGATTTCACAAGTATCTAAGTAAAACCATCATTTAAATTCTGCTTTGCCTGAGTAGCAATTCACAGCTTATGGGTACAATACAGTGGGTAAGGTAGATATTGAGTGACATGAGTCCCCATTTCATTATTGTTCACCTTTAGATCAAATCAAAAGGGCTTGATCTCACTATTTCATCGTTCTAGCTATGAAAAGAAAGATTTTATAATGCTTTAAATTTCATAAAGCACTCATTTTCTGCTGTAATGGATGAGTATCAAAATTTTGTAAAGGTGTAAGTAGTTAGCTTATAAAAAAAGAGTGTGATATGTGAGACCATGTGGTAAAATATATTTACAATTATTTTCTAAAAGTGCAAGAAATAGAGCCACATGGATTTAAGTTGATGTGCAGTTGGGAATTTTGAATGTCAATCAGAAAATGATGTAAGAACAGGGCTTTTGTGTGATAATGGTATTTCCTGACATTCTTGTCTTATTCTTTTCTTCCTTGAGTGGCAAATTCTTAATTTTGGAATTGGTAAGACAGTATCAAGCAGCGGTTGCTTTGCTACTTCACAACATCCATTATTTTACTGAAATAACAATTCAAGTCAATTGGTATGATTAAAACATCTGTTCTGTCCTGTGCCAAGGAGCCCAAGTGTTTCTCCTACTCCTTTGATTAGTGTTTTCATGGTGTCTGTTTTGATTTCTAGGTCTTTGATCCATTTGGAATTGATTTTGGTGCACGGTGATATATAAGGATCTAGTTTTAGTTTGTTGCCTGTGTTGAACCAGCTTTGCCGGTGCCATTTGTTAAAGAGGCTATCTTTCTTCCAGACTATTGTTTTCGATCCTTTATCAAATATTAAGTAGGCGTAGTTCTGTGGGTTCATTTCTGGGTCTTCAATTATGTTCCATTGGTCTTCAGGTCTGTTCTGGTGCCAATACAAAGCTGTTTTTATTACTATAGCTTTATAATACAGCTTGAAGTTGGGTATTGTAATTCCTCCAGGACTGTTTTTTCTGCTTAGGATTTTTTTTTGTTATTCTAGGTCTTTTATTGTTCCATATGAATTTCTGGATTGCTTCCTCTATTTCCTTAAAGAATGGTGTTGTGATATTAATGGGTTTTGCATTGAATTTGTAGATAGCCTTTGGAAATATTGCCATTTTGATTATATTAATCCTCCCAATCCAGGAGCATGGGAGGTTTTTTCCATTTCCTTAGTTCTGCCTTAATTTCATTTTTCATGTTTTTAAAGTTCTCATCATAGAGGTCTTTCACTTCATTGATTAAGGTTATTCCTAGATACTTTAGGTTTTTTGAGGCTATTGCAAAAGGGGTTGTTTTTCTGATTTCAGCCTCGGTCTTTGGGTCATTAGCATAGAGAAAGGCCATTGATTTTTGAGTGTTTATTTTATATCCCACAACTTTGTCAAAGTTTTGGATCAGCTCTAGTAGCTTGGTGGTAGAGTCTATTCGGTTCTTGAGGTATAGGATCATGTCATCTGCAAAGAGAGAAAGTTTAACTACATCTTTTCCTATTTAGATCCCCTTTATATGTTCTTCTTGCCTAATTGCTCTGGCTAGGAATTCTAGTACTATGTTGAAGAGAAAGGGAGAGAGTGGACATCCCTGTCTTGTTCCTGATTTTAAAGGGAATGGCTTTATTTAGTTTTTCACCATTTAGAGTTATGCTTGCTGTTGGTTTGTCATAGACTGCCTTGATTATATTCAGGAATGTTCCCTGGAATCCCAGTTTTTCCAGGGCTTTTAGCATAAATGAGTGCTGGATTTTTATCAAGCGCTTTTTCCGTATCCAGTGATATAACCATGTGGTTCTTTACCTTTCTCCGGTTGATGTGGTGAATTGCATTAATTGACTTGCATATATTGAACCAACTTTGCATCCCTGGGATGAATCCAGTTTGATCATGGTGTATAATTTTTTTGATTACCTGTTGAAGTCTATTGGCCAGAATTTTGTTGAGAATTTTTGAGTTTATGTTCATCATTCATCAGTGAAATCAGTCTATAATTCTCTTTCTTTGATGAGTCCCAGAAGGGCTACAAATCAAAGAAAGGTTAGACAAATGGCACTGCATCAAACTGCAGAGCTTCTGCAGGGCATAGGACATAGCTCAAAAGATAAACAGAAAGCCCACAGATTTGGAGAAGATCTTTACTGGCCATTCAACAGACAAAGGCCTCATATCTAAAATATATGCAGAACTAAAAAAATTACCTTCCTCCAAAACAAAACCGCAAAGAACCAATAGCCCCCTCAACAAGTGGGCTAAAGACTTACAAAGAGACTTCTCTGATGAGGAAATGAGACTAGCCAAGAGACATATGAAAAAGTGCTCCATATCACTGGCCATAAAATAAATGCAAATCAGGGGCTGGGGATATAGCCTAGTGGCAAGAGTGCCTGCCTCGGATACACGAGGCCCTAGGTTCGATTCCCCAGCACCACATATACAGAAAACGGCCAGAAGCGGCGCTGTGGCTCAAGTGGCAGAGTGCTAGCCTTGAGCGGGAAGAAGCCAGGGACAGTGCTCAGGCCCTGAGTCCAAGGCCCAGGACTGGCCAAAAAAAAAAAAAAAAAAAAAAAAGAAATGCAAATCAAAACAACATTGAGATTCCATCTCACCCCAGTAAGAATGTCCTATATCAAGAAAACTAACAATAACAAATGTTGGAGAGGATGTGGCCAAAAGGGAACCCTACTCCATTGTTGGTGGGAATGTAAACTGGCTCAGCAACTCTGGCCAGCTGTATGGAGATTCCTCAGAAGGCTAAACATAGAACTCCTCTATGACCCAGCAGCCCCACTTTTGGGTATCTATCCAAAAGACCACAAACATAATCACACTAAAGCCACCAGCACAACAATGTTCATCGCAGCACAATTTGTCATAGCTAGAATCTGGAACCAACCCAGATGCCCCTCAGTAGAAGAATGGATCAGGAAAATGTGGTACATATACACAATGGAATTTTATGCCTCTATCAGAAAGAATGACATTGCCCCATTTGTAAGGAAATGGAAGGACTTGGAAAAAATTATACTAAGTGAAGTGAGCCAGACCCAAAGAAACATGGACTCTATGGTCTTCCTTAATCGGAATAATTAGTACAGGTTTAGGCAAGTCAGAGTATCACAAGAGCCCAATAGCTATACCCTTATGAACACATAAGATGATGCTAAGTGAAATGAACTCCATGTTATGGAAACGATTGTTATATCACAGTTGTAACTACTTTCAACGTCCCATCTGTATCTGTTGCCCCATTTGTAAGGAAATGGAAGGACCTGGAAAAAGTTATACCAAGTGAAGTGAGCCAGACCCAAAGAAACATGGTCTCCCTTATAGGGATTAATTAGCACAGGTTTAGGCAGGTCACAGTAGAGGATCACGGGAGCCCAATAGCTCTACCCTTATGAACACATAAGATAATACAAAGTGAAATGAACTCCATGTTATGGAAATGATTGTTGTTACTACTTTCAACATGCCATATGTAATTGTAGCTTTTATTATTGATGATTTTCTTGTATCACCTTTCTGTGATTTACCTACACTTTCTCTGTATCTTATCTGAGTATATTGGAAACCGGGTATACTGGTATTAGAACTAGGAAATTGGAAGAGAATAGCAAAATCGATAGACACAGGGTAAAAAAAGACAACTACAAAAGCAATACCTGCAAAACTGTTTGGTGTAAATGAACTGAACAACTCATGGAGGGGGGAAAAAAAGGGGAGGGGGGAGGGGGGAATGAGGGACGAGGTAATAAACTGTGCAAGAAATTTATCCAATGCCTAATGTATGAAACTGTAACCTCTCTGTAATTCAGTTTGATAATTATATATAATAAATAAATTAATTATATCATAAAAAATCTGTTCTTCCAAATGTAAATAAGTTTATATTTGGGAATGAAACTCATTCACCCAAATTTGATGTTGGCCCATAAACTTAGATAGGACATGGCAACATAAACCTTTCACATCGTGATGGTAAGTATCTTCTAGGCAGTGTTAGAATGTCAGGAACAATGAAAAAGATGGTACCAGCCAAGTACCCAAGCTTATAAGTTGAGAAAATTTGGAAAGGGGTACTAAATTGAACTCTGGGACTGCTATTTGGAAGGACATATGAGAAAGAGATCTTTATAACACAAATTATTACTCAATGAGGAAGACTAGTTTTAGTAGGTTAAAAGCTATAGGCACACAGCAGAGGATCACAAGAGCCCAATAGCTATACCTTTATGAACACATAAGATGATGCTAAGTGAAATGAACTCTAGGTTATGGAAAACGATTGTTATATCACTGTTGTAATTACTTTCAACGTGCTATGTGTAACTGTAGCTTCTATTATTGATGATCTTCTTGTATCCCTTTCCTGTGGTTATACCTGCACTATGTCTGTATCTTATCTGAGTACATTGGAAACTGTGTATTCTGGTATTAGAACTAGGAAACTGAAAGGGAATGCTAAAATCGAGAGACAAGGTAAAAAAGACAAACGACTACAAAAGCAATACTTGCAAAACTGTTTGGTGTAAATGAACTGAATAAATCTTGGGGGCGAAAGGAAAAGGGGGAGGGAAAAGGGAGGAATGAGGGAGGAGGTAACAACCAGTACAAGAAATGTATCCAATGCCTAACGTATGAAAATGTAACCTCTCTGTACATCAGTTTGAAAATTTTTTAAAAATTTAAAAAAGTTAAAAAAAAAAAAGCTATAGGCGGACTTTCTTTTTCAGTAACACCAAGGGGTATTAGGAAAGTGTTTGAATACAGTCTTTTCAATTACACAGAACCAGGACTGAGTCCTGCTCCCAAAGCACTATCTTGAATCTACATACAATAGGAGAAATAAACTATTCCTTACTTGTCAGAAAAGAGACTGGAAGAGGAATGGGACTGGAGAAACTTGCTCTTTTTTTGTTGTTTAGTGCACTCACTTTTGTGGATAATGGCATTAATACCTTCATGAAGTCAGAGAACTCTTATGCCAAATCATTTCATAACGGTCTCCTGTTATTATGGATACTAGTTTAATTGAATTGCAACAGATGTGTTTTGATAAACAAATCAAAACCATAGTAATAATCACCTCCTCACTGAACATGATGTCTAAGATTTACAATGTTGAGTCAGCTGTTTGAAACTTCCTCTTCCAAAAGGAAATATGGACAGTCTAATATAGATGATCCTGGAAGCAAGAGAAAATACTATATTAAATCCTATATAAAAGGGTAGAATTTTAACAAAATTACAATGCTATTTCAATCTATGTTTCTTTTGACAGTTTTGATAAAAAGTCTTCAATAGAGAGTACTAGAATTTTTATTGTGTAAATGGGTATTATTCATCTTACTAATGGTTTGGATAGCTTTTCATTTTAATTTTTGAAAGCAGTGTGTTTTGAAGAAGTATTTTGTCTTCACTTCAGAGAGCATTTTTAGATGGAAGAAATGTATCTAATGCCTAATGTATGAAATTGTAACCTCTCTGTAATTCAGTTTGATAATAAAAAAATATATACATATATAAAAGTAAAAAAACAAACAAGGGAAAGAAAAATGAAGGAGGGTATAACAAATATGACAAGAAATGTACTCACTACCTTATTATGTAACTATACCCTCTCTGCACATCATCTTATCAATAAAATTTAATTAAAAAAACAAAACAAACAAAAAAGAATTCATACTTTTAACTAAGTTACTGTCATAGCTATTTATGAAAATGTACTCTCCTTGTTGATTCAATTGTTAACAAAATTAACAAGACAAATACATTTTTTGCTTCACCAGTCCTTATAAATTATCTGTTCAAATCAACAATGAGAATTGATGAGAGGGTAAATGACTACAAAGCTAAAACTAAAATTTTCAACAGCTAAAGTGCTTTGATTTCTGTAGTGAGAAGCTATTCATTTGTTTACCTATAAATAATTTATGCCAATATTTCTATAATCCTTGCTTTTTTTCCCAAAAGGGTATTAATTTGTCATGCCATATGGTGAAGGACATTGGCTTTATTATTCTTTCCATTGCATGGGGAGTTCCTAAGAAATGAAAGCAATTCCTGTCTTAGTGATTATCCTGCAAATATATTCAAAATATATACTTCATTTTCTCAATAATAGCGCATATTTAGAAGTCCTTCAAAATAATATAAGGAAACTTCCAAAATTAAGGGAAAATAAATTGAATTTCAGGAAATATATTATGAAGCTATTATAAATATAGAATAGAGGAATATCCAATAATGTGCTAAGTCTTACAATATACATAACTTTGCTAGTTTTAACTATAAAGAAAATAGAATGCCAAGTTGTATTTGAATTTCAGATAAGCAATGAATACTTAGAAGATTCAAATAACACTTATTTATACTGAACAAATATCCATTATTTATCTGAACATTCTAATTCCTGTGCAACCTGAAGTTTATATGTTAATTCTGAGTACACAGTGCCTTACAATTCCCTCTGACAGTCTATAGAAAACTTTTATTTCTGATATATATACCTATATATATACATATATAGGTATATGTATATATATTATATTTGGTTCTAACTAAATGTTATACTAAAATCTTAGATCAATTGTTTTGGTCAGTTGCCAGTGACTTGTGTCTGTCTTCTTTATACTCAGGAGGCTGAGATTTGAGGATCAAGGTTCATAGTAGAGCTGGCAAAAGATCAGGAGACTCTTATTTCCAACTAACCATTACAATAGTTTTTTTTAAGGTGGAAGTAGAGAAGTTTCTCAATAGGTGGAGTGTTTGTCTTTAGCAAATGGAAATATGGGAGATCCAAGGGAAAGCTCAAATGAGTAATTCCTTCAAAAGACT
The DNA here is from genome assembly GCF_023159225.1 of Perognathus longimembris pacificus. Classification (NCBI taxonomy): domain Eukaryota; kingdom Metazoa; phylum Chordata; class Mammalia; order Rodentia; family Heteromyidae; genus Perognathus; species Perognathus longimembris. Next base: position 40,735,789 of record NC_063176.1, read on the forward strand.
AACTCACAGCCAACAAAATGAACACCAGGATATGGGCACTAGAAAAGGGATGGAGTCAATGAGATGGGGGTAAGCAAATGAAGAGAAAAAGGTAGGGAAAATTACATTTTAAAAATTAAATGCATTTCCTACATAATTTAGAAAATTGGAAAGAATCATGGATTTGGGAAAGATTGGGTAGAATGTTGAAAGGGTCTACATTGATCAAGATATGTCATATGTAAAAATTGGGGTTTTTTTATGTCAAAAGACAAAAAAAAAAAAGGTTAAGGGACACCACGAAAACCTTGGGTTTAAGTCCCAGTACTGGCATTCATATCACACACATACACGCACACACCTACACACACACACACACACTTAGATTGATTTAAGTGTATTGATTAACACAAGTATAAAATAATACTTGTGAATGTGTCAATTTGTTTCAATTCATGTTACATGTAAGTTGGTTTATGACTTTATCTCTTTTGCAAAAATTTTTATTTTACATCACATTAAAATACACATAATCATAAAACAGAATTCACTAACTGGAGTTATAATATCAGGAAAAATAGGCTTTGGTAAGAATTATCTTCTTTTAATAATTTAGCCAGAATCTTTCATCTAGTATCACCCTTTGCTTTGAACCCTTTTTTTTTATTATTATTATTATTTTTTTTTTTTTGCCAGTCCTGGGGCTTGGACTCAGGGCCTGAGCACTGTCCCTGGCTTCTTTTTGCTCAAGGCTAGCACTCTGCCACTTGAGTCACAGCGCCACTTCTGGCCATTTTCTGTATATGTGGTGCTGGGGAATCGAACCCAGGGCTTCAAGTATACGAGGCAAGCACTCTTGCCACTAGGCCATATCCCCAGCCTCACTCTTTGCTTTGAAAAAACAAAAAAATTACAATAAAATAACAAAAATATTTCAAACAATTATTGACGTATCTATTAATATATCAATATTTCATAGTCATTTTTTAGCATATATTGATATATCATTGATTTAAGTAGCTGGATTTGATAAGTACATTCTAAAACATGTGAAATTGTGCTTTAAAATTTTTTTCTTTCTGTTTTCCCCCTTTTATTGTTGTTTTTGAATTCTGTAAGCTTTGTTTTATATATATGTATTTCTGATTGGGGAGGGTAAGAGGAAGAACAAAATTGGTGGTTCAAAGGGTGAAATAATTCAGCAGGGTAGACACTGTTGAAAATGAACTATACAATTTGGCTAAGGAGAGTCAGAAGGGAGAAAATGAGGGAAGAAGTGATACTTCACAAAGAAATGTAGCCAGTGCCTGACTTATGTAATTATAACCAATCCATAAATCACCTTCACAATGAAATTTTTCAAACACAAAAATTGTTTTTTGAGGTTATTTTATTTTATTACTGTGTTTTAATGATTTTTTATATTATTATTGTATTTTGAAGGTTATTTCAAATGCAAGTCAATATTCAAATGAAAAAAGAGAGGCAATTCAGTTTGTTTGGTTCAGTTGTTTAAGAAGAATTACTATTTTATACTAAGTCAAGGATATCTAATGAAAATATTAAGCATTAAATATGCATTTTCTTTAGAAGAAGTTTGCTATTTCATGGTTTGGGAATCTGAATGCTATGTTGTGACTTTGTGGGTCCAGAATAGGGTACAGCATTGTTGACTTGAGTGATCCTATGAGATGGTATACATTTTCTGTTCTACCAATTCTTGATCTGTAACATACAAATTAGAATAATAGCATTCAAATACTTTTGAATTGTAATTGTCTTGAATTGTCTTGAATTAATTCATAATTTGTGATTAAGTCATCACATAACAGACGCTCAAATATTAGCTTGCTTTAACATTTTCATGTGTTTATAAAATCACTAGTTTCTAGGGCATTACCAAATGTTGAACAACAAGAAGTTGATACTGAAAATTTGTAATTATTTGATTGAAAATGAATTGTTTAAATAATTATATCCACAATATGTTAACATTCACATTAAAAGTATTAGTTATTTTTATCTTTGTGTCTTTTAAAATATAAGAGTTTATGTTTCAGAAATATAGCAAAGTGCAAGTTTCTCAACTATGAGGTTAATAATAGCACCTAATAACCCCACCCTGACCCCTATGGTCACTCTCTGGTGTCAATGAAACATGAAAAATATGTTAACCTAACTACAATAACCATGGTGATTATTAAGGTGACCATATCTCATCTCCAACTTTATCAGGGATTTGGGGAGGAACTACCTGGGAGAGAGAGGAAAGAACACAGTCTTCCTTCAGAGAACTCAAGACTTCCTTCATCCCTCCTCATATCCGTCTTTTATCAAACATTATCAGAAACTAAGGGAGTTAAAGTAATCCTAGTACATTTGTGCTATCAGAACCTCCTTATTTGGCACATATTTTCTTTTCATCACTTTTTTTTTTTTTTTTTTTGGCCAGTCCTGGGCCTTGGACTCAGGGCCTGAGCACTGTCCCTGGCTTCTTCCCACTCAAGGCTAGCACTCTGCCACTTGAGCCACAGCGCCGCTTCTGGCCATTTTCTGTATATGTGGTGCTGGGGAATCGAACCTAGAGCCTCGTGTATCCGAGGCAGGCACTCTTGCCGCTAGGCTATATCCCCAGCCCTTTTCATCACTTCTTAACTCTATAGAACCAAATTATTTTATTCTACCTTCAAATATGTCAAATATACAACCACAACATATTCTTAACACTATGATTATTTTTACTTTTGTTATACCTCCTGCAATGTGAAACTCCAACACGTTTTCCTCTGCCTTTAAAAATCTCTAATTGTTGATGCTGCTTTTTTTTCCCTCAAGTATGATACCCCTACATAGTCTTTTTGCCATTTCCTTAGGAGAGTCCTTCTCCACAATCATTGATCACTTACTGACCACTCTGATCTTATTTTACACGTCACTTCTGAGTTTGTGATTTTTTTTAATTTTTATTTTTGCCAGTCTTGGTCCTTGGACTCAGGGCCTGAGCACTGTCCATGGCTTCTTTTTGCTTAAGGCTAGCACTCTGCCACTTGAGCCACAGCACACATCTGGCCTTTTCTATATATGTGGTGCTGAGGAATCGAACCCAGGGATTCATGTATACAAGACACGATGAGCACTCTTGCCATTAGGCCATATTCCCAGCTCTTGAGTTTGTGATTTTTGAGATATATCTATCTGTCTATATCTATCTATCTATCTATCTATCTATCTATCTATCTATCTATCTATCTATCTATCTAATTTTATAAACCAGTTATTTGCATTCCTTGACCTTGCCTCCAGTTTTCCATCAGCCCCTCTATCCTAACAAATCGGGTCTAGTTATGACTATAATTCTTAAGTCTGCCAAGTTCTAGAATTTGCCTTATGCAACTTCAACACTTTATTTCTTCACTTTTTCAACACTTTTATCCAAGCATCCACAATTGTAACAGTTCCTGAGTCAATTAAAATCTCCACACTTCAAAGCATGAGAGTTTCTACAGTGATCTTTGCCTTTTTGTTCTCATTTTTATCCTTACATGGAAAAAGAGTTTCTTCAAAATTGAATCCAAACATTTATTTTCTGAATGTTCGTAGTAAACCAGTGCACTTGCATCTGACTCTTCTCATCATAAATTAAGGAACGTAAACCTCAAATACACAACTTTCAATAGGCATGCCAAATTTGCCTCCATTGAACTTGTTTTATTTTGTTTTCAATTAGCTCTATTTCCTACACAATCTTCACAGATGCTCTGACCAAAAATGCATTTTGGAAATGTTGATTTTAAAGAAATAGATCCAATCAAAAATGATGTCTCTCCTTATTAAATTTATATCTGGCAGTCACCTTTATATTTGGCCTTGTATTCTTTATCTAAAGTTATCTGATTAGAGTCTTTGTGGTTATCAGTTACATTGCCCTGCCTTTTCTAATTCTAAACTTTACCCCAGATGTCACCTAAAGCAAATGCCTGCTTGTATTCCTCTCTTGTTTATCCTTCCCATTTCTTTTCTTATATGTACTGCAGAAGAGCATTTCACAGAGGAAAGTGCTGAGATTTTCTTCTGTGCCAGTGACATTTGAAGATACTTAATCCAATTTCCAACATACCCTTTAGAATTCTTGTCAAGGTCACCCAGAGCATTTTCGTTGCCAAAATCAATGAAAGTTGCTTTGTCTTCATTTTAAGCCACTGCTCAGCAGTGTTTAATATAATTGATCTCCTTAAATTATTCTAGCCTCTTCTCAGTCTCTGCTACTTCTCTGCATTCTTTAATGGTCTCTGTTTCTGAATAGACTTTAGTCTCTGGACTGTTCTAGGAAACATGAGTCAATCCTTGTCTGATTTTGTATTCTTTTGCTACACCTTCATGCTTTCCCTAAGATATTTCATCTCCATTAGCTTGTTCAATTTTCTATGAAATTATGATTCTCAAATATATGTGTGTGTATGTGTATATATATATATATATATATATATATATATAGAGAGAGAGAGAGAGAGAGAGAGAGAGAGAGCTCTCCACTGCTTCTTTCTAACCCTACTACCCATAAAAATCATAGGGCATAATTTGTTATATCTGGATGTCTAAATAATCACACAGTATCTGTCTCAACGGTTCTCAATTTCATAAACCATACTAATCCCCCATCAGTTTTTACTATTTCTTCCACTTGTCCTCTCTAAGCTCTAGGATCTGTCTCTCTTCTTTCCCATAATGCAGCCTCCCTAATGGACAAAATGTGATAATTGAACTGTATATTTTTCACAGAAGCCAATGAGTAAATATTTTTAAATGAAAGAACCCAAACCGTTGGTTTTAATATTAACATCTTCTTTAGAAATAAGATAAACTGATAACTCGAGAATTGTTATTTTTATTAATATGCATTTAGTTGTAAGAAATAAAAAAATGGAAGCCTTTGACAACATATATATATATATATATATATATATATATATATATTTTTTTTTTTTTTGCCAGTCCTGGGCCTTGGACTCAGGGCCTGAGCACTGTCCCTGGCTTCTTTTTGCTCAAGGCTAGCACTCTGCCACCTGAGCCACAGCGCCACTTCTGGCTGTTTTCTGTATATGTGGTGCTGGGGAATCGAACCCAGGGCCTCATGTATACGAGGCAAGCTCTCTCGCCACTAGGTCATATCCCCAGCCCTGACAATATTTTTTGATAACAAGAAGTCAGGAGGAAATCTAAGGTTGAATACCATCAAGTTAAATCTGATATAAGAAAATTGGAATACTTTGTGTGATTTTTCTAGGTTGGTATAATCATCACTTCCACTTGACGATTATTATTTATAATATTCCAACCTTACTTATGTAGCAGTCATCCATACAAGAAACAAAAAGTAATACATCTTGCAACAAGAATTCATTCATTTGTGATAGTGCAGTAACATTCATATGACCCTTTGGCCTGGAGTTTCTTACCATCTGTCAATTGCCTTTCCCTATGCCTGTCATCCTGCTCCAGCTTCCCAAGATATCCAGCAATGTGGGATGTCAACCTTATGACAAGTGGGCATACATTTAGAAAAGAAAATCCTTTTATGATAACATGGATAACTATCTGTGAGATTTCACATCCAACGAACTCTGAAACAATACAAAATGTACTTGTTTATGATGACTAAAGAAACCATTTGTATTTGTTCTTTTTTTTTTCTTTTCTCAAGTCTAGCACTCTGCCACTTGAGCCACAGCGCCACTTCTGGCCATTTTCTGTATATGTGGTGCTGGAGAATTGAACCCAGGGCTTCATGTTTGTGAGACAAGCACTCTTTCCTCTAGGCCATATCCCCAGCCCCCATTTGTATTTGTTAATGTTGCTATTACCAGCTGCATGAGAGCAAATACTTCTAGCTGGTGATGATTGGTTGGTTCCCTGTGGTTTAGCATTTACAGTCTGATCTCCTGAGCTTCCTTCCCATGATGAACTAGTGTTGCTATCTGATAGATTTTTATCGGTACGACAAAGGGCTAGGTAGTTTGGTTTCTCTAGGCTATACAGAAAATTATTTCCATTTATTTGTACCTTAACATGAATAATTGCACTTCATAAGTAGTTCCTACTTTATCTTTATGTCTTAGAAACTATACCCTATGTTCATTTTCTGTCACTTGCTGGCACAAGAATAAGATAAATCCAACAGACCTTTAGTAATCTTTCAGGATTGAAAATTGACAGAGAGAGAGAAGGCATTACTAAATAAATATTTCTGATAAAAAGATCTAATAGGAGGAATACCAAACCTAGTAAATAAAACTACAGTTTGTGAAGCTAATTTTGAATAGTACATTAATGGCATTTTGTAGTTCAAATAAACAAGGATAATTATTGAGTGTAAAGATATCAGTTTAGTGTGAATATATCAATATGCTGGTATTAAAAATATAAGCATTTATTTATTTTAAACCAAAATGTAAACATGGAATTCTCTGTGGTTTATTTGTCCACTCAACATGTAACCAAACTGAAGTGACAATGATTGTAACGCTTCATTCCAAATGTTCTTCCAGAGCCCTTGTGGCCAGTGAAATACTTTATGTTAACATTCCAATCCAGAGCTTCCTTTTCAGTCTTCTTGAACATTGTCTTAAGACACAGACACTTAAGAGGGAAATGCACCCCATTTTACATCCAGTTATGTGGAAAAGTTAAGATAACATTTTAAGGTTTAAGATTTCCTTTTTTTTCACATTACAACATTAAAGGCTATGTTAAACATACGCTTTTATTTTATACATAAATTTGAAGACAAGATTATACTAAAAGGAGAAGTTACTTGTCATCTATCACTTACCTTGAAGCTATAAACAAGAAATACCTTATTTAATGATCACAGCACTTTGGTATTAGCCTGCTTTTACTTCTCTATTAAAACTAGTAAAAATGAGTTGGCATGGTTTGCTTTCAAAAGTGTGAAAGCTCATAATATTAATTATTGTCTTGTTTATTCTTTTAATTAGAGAATTATCTCAGGGGCTCTTTTTCTCTATTAAAGTTGACTAATTAAATAAAATAAACATTGTGAATAAATTTTAACCACTGACTGTCAGTTCCTTACATATCAGAAATGAATATCTGTGATTATCAAGAAAATTGATTTCACATGCCTTCACACACAAAAAAATAAGATTTTAAAAATATGTTCCATTTTCTCCAGAATGTTTACTTTTCTTAGGTAGCCTAACTATGTGATATGTGTCACTTGGGTGTTTTATATCTACACAATGTTTTATATCTAGTAATTACTGATATCAGTATAAATTAAAAATCACATTTCTTGATACTTCCTTATGGAAACTTTGTAGTAATGCTTTACTTTTAGGGGATATAATCATGTTTAAAAAATATTTCACTTATGGTAAAGTAGGCATTGGGAAAATGTGTTTAATATTAACTTTTTTTTTTTTTTTTTTTTTTTTTTTTTTTTTTTTTTGGCCAGTCCTGGGCCTTGGACTCAGGGCCTGAGCACTGTCCCTGGCTTCTTCCTGCTCAAGGCTAGCACTCTGCCACTTGAGCCACAGCGCCGCTTCTGGCCGTTTTCTGTATATGTGGTGCTGGGGAATCGAACCTAGGGCCTCGTGTATCCGAGGCAGGCACTCTTGCCACTAGGCTATATCCCCAGCCCCAATATTAACTTTTTGTGTGGTGTGCCTCTCCTGGTGCTTGAACCCAGGTAATGGGAGCTGTATCTGGGTTTTTTCCTGTCCCTTCAATCCTAGAGCTCTACCACTTGAATCATATTTCTTTTTGGAGAATGAGTGGGTAGGTTATTGAAGAATAAAGATTTATGGATTTTCATGCCCAGATTTTCAGAGTAGCTAGCTAGCATTACAGGTATGAGCCAACAGCACGTAGCTTAAAATTATCTTGAATGAACTGATACTTCAATTGGCATTTACAAATAGAATATTTGTTTAATTTAAATAGTAAAAAACTAAGTAACTTTTGTTGCCAGTCCTAGTCCTTGGACTCAGGGCCTGAGTACTGTCCCTGGTTTCTTTTTGTTCAATGCTAGCTCTCTACCATTTGAACCACAGCACCACTTCCAGCCTTGTCTATATATATATGATGCTGAGCAATTGATCCCAGGGCTTCATGCATGCCAGACAAGCAGTCAAACACTAAGCCACATTCCCAGCCCCAAATGTGATTTTTTAAACCTAATTATTCCCAGAAGTTGTGTCTGCACTTATTATGAAACTCATATTAAATAGTGAGCAAAATACAGTTTCTTTGATGCTATAAATTGTTCACTTTTAACAATTCATATTTGAGGGAATTGTAGAAAATTTAAAATCAAAGGAAAAAAGACCTATGCAATGGACAATGAAATTCAAGAGAAAACAAGCAAATTAATTCAGTTAGGAAATAATTTTTCAACATAGAACTATTTCAGTGACAATTTGTTCTGTTTTCAGTTTTGCAGAAAGTATTACTTGAGTTTTTTCAGTGTTTTTCATGAATATGATATGCCATATAAGGTAGTCTAAAATCAAAAAATTAAAATGGCTGAATGATAGAATTGTTTATTATTTTCCATAAAAGGTCCTACTAGTTAATTTACATCCAAATAATCTTGCTAGGATCTAATGTTTCTTCCAAATTTTCGTCCTGTTGGCTTCACCAAAGTTATAATTCAACTTGTATCTACTAGGTGGTTGAAATAGCTCCAAGTATCACACCACAGAAACCATTATCAGAATGAAAAGGAATTATCTTTTAATCTATGTCCATTGATAACTAAAATATATCTGCTAGAAGACTAGAATAGACTATGTCTTCATTGCATCATTGATCTGAATTATCTTTGATTGGGTGACTATTCATTAGAAAGGAGGGTAAGAATTATCATCATGGCTCTAGACCAAGTATGGTTCACTTTCTATTGCTGAGAGTTAGGCTCATGTTTTTTTCTGAGGCATGACAAGAATCATTGTCAAATGAAATAGTGGCAATTAGGAACAAAAATTCCCTCCTGGGTAAACAAAAAGCAGCTATTATCTCTCAATGGTAAAAACAAAAAAAAACTTAAAATAAATTAACACTATAAGTACATATATCTTGATATATTTTTCAGCTTTTCTTTGTATCTTTGAAATTTGGCTGTAAAAACAGTCATATACCAATAAACTCTAAAGAGGTTGGGGTAGTTTGAGATGTGTGGCCCAAATTCCTGTTAGATTACCTTTAATCTTAGTGAAATACACACACATGCATGCACACACATGTGTACACACACACACACACACACACTAGAAGCAAACCCTAATCTTTTTCTTTCCAATGCAGAGACTATTACTTCCATTTTTCTCATTTTATGTTAATTCATTGCATTCTCCTGTTCCATGCCTTCGTTACTGTCATCTCTTCTCCCTTCTTTCCCAAAAGGATCTATTCCCATGATATGCACATGATATTCAGGATAGAAGCATTGTAAAAGTATATTAAGAGTCTTAATATCAAGATAGACAGAAATACAGTGACCTATAATGATAAGGCAGTAGAAGTAACTGCAAAACAGTTAAGAGAACATCAATGAATTATTGAAGTGAATAGAAATGAGATAAATTACAGATGGAAATAAACTAGATAATTGGAACATTGATAAAAGCTACACAAATAAGCTAGCATTTAATTTGGTAGTTTTGTTTATTTGTACTACTACATTAAATAGTGTTAAAGTCATAAAAATAACAGTAATAAATAATGGCAGTGAGGTGAAGAGGGTAATTATATCAGTACTTTTTGAAAGCATGTGTTAGAATTTGCCAATGCATTCTGCCACTTAATATCTCAAACTATTTGAATGAATTGGTGTTCTCATCTTTTAAAGGGGAAGAAAGTTATATTGGAAGAAAACAAGATATTACACTTGTAATTAGAGAACTAACACCCTGGTAGATTATTCCAAAGATTATTCTTCTTTAAATCTAATGTATTTTTTAATTCTTTTATTTGGAATTCAATTATTGCTTCACATTTAAAATAAAAAAAAAAAACAACTTGTAAGTATGCTTCTTAATCTCGGGCTGCACTGAGAAAAATCTTGTCAATAAGCACAGACAGAATCTTCTCATATGGTAGAATGGAGAATTATTTATTTTAGTATTTCAATCATTAAGATTTCTCTATGTCAAATGTACATATGCATTAATTTATAATGCTTATAATTAATTGTAATTATCATAATATAATTAATAATATTGTAAAAAACAAAAAAGAAATACAAACTAACAATAAGACTATCATTTGAAGATTTTAACCTCTGTAAGTATTTCATATATCAATATTTTAAGTAAATGAGAATCTCATTATTAAAAACAATGACTACCAACTTTCTAAGAGGTAAGTAGTGAGGTTTGCAGGAATAATGCATGGGAATATTTTCTACATTTCTTTTTCTTTTTGTTAAAATTGTTGGGATTTGTGATATCATTTGACAGAAACAAATTTCATCTCTAAAAATATGTTTCATAATTATCTTCTCAATTATCTTATCTCTGTTATAATTCCTTCTATAGTTCCTACTACAGGAAAATGACTTTTTTTTCTGTTAATGGTCTTTCTTGTGAGGAAACTGAGTCTTACTTAAGGATAGACATGTAAGACTGCTCAAAAGCCAACCATTAGCTACATACAATCAGAGTTTCTGGCATTAATTATATTCACACAAATAAAGCTTTTGTAATTTTAGAAGTACAATTTCCATATTAAAATTTAATTTCCCTGGTTTAAAATATAGATGTCCCCTGTATATTTGAGGAAGCTTGGGGCAATTGTATAAAATTAAAATGGACTCTAAAATAGATTAAAGTAAGTAGTCACAAAAAAAATTCAAAGAGTAAGTATTGAACAGTGTCTGTCATTGAAGGCCAAATTTTAGTACAAATGTCTTCAAGAATGTCCTAGAAAACCAATGCTGGAGTGGATATGGCCAAAAGGGAACCCTACTACATTGTTAGTTGGAATGCAAACTTTTTCAACCAGTCTTGAAAACAGTGTAGAGGTTCCTAAGAAAGCTAAACATAGAGCTCCCCTATGACCCAGAAGCCCCACTTTTGGGCATCTACCCAAAAGAATGCAAGCAAGAACACAGTAAAGCTCCCAGCACAACAATATTCTTAGCAGCACAATTTGTCATTGCTAAAACATGAAACCAACCCAGATGACCCTCAGTAGACGAGTGGATGAGGAAAATGGGGTACATATACACGATGGAATTCTTTACCTCCATCAGAAGTAATGACACCGCCTCATTCATATGGAAATAGAAGAACTTGGAAAAAATCATACTAAGTGATGTGACCCAGACCCAGAGAAACATAAAACCTATGCTGTTCCTCATAGGGAATAACTAGTACATTATTAGGTTAGTCATAGCAGAAAATCACAATAGCCCAATAGCTATGCCCTTATGAACACATAAGATGATGCTAAGTGAAATGAACTCCACAAGTGTTATATCATTGTTGTAATTATTTTCAACATGCCATGTGAAATCCTACCTTTTGTTTTTGTTTGTTTGTTTTGCTTTGTCTTACTTCTCTTCTATTCCCTTTTTGTTGTTGTACCCTTTGCTATCACTGTATCTCATCTGAGTACCCTGGATCCTGTATATACATGTATTAGAATTAGTAAAGGGAAAGAAAATATCAAAATCAAGAGACAAAGGATAAAAAGACAAACGATTCCAAAAGCAGTACTTACAAAACCATTTGGTGAAAACCAACTGAACAACTCATCGTGGGGGGAGGTAAAGGGGGAGGGAGTAGGGGGGAAATGAGGGAGGAGGTAACAAGTTGAACAAAAAAATGTACTAACTGCCTTAGATATGAAATTGTAACCACTCTGTATTTCACCTTGACAATAAAGAAAAAAAAAATTAAAAACCCTGATGCCAGACTATAGACTTTTGTTCTATAGTGAAATGGTAATAATAATAATGATAGTAGTAATAATATGAATAAAGCATCTCCAATAGAATGTACTTCTGAATTCATTTATCTCATAGTAATGCATATATGTATATATATATATATATATATATATATTTACACACATATGTTTGACAGAATAAAAAATAAACTTCAGAAATAATATAACAAAACTATAGAAACTTGAGATTATATATTGTGGGGCAAGAATCAGAGCTCAACTCTAATATTTTGATAACCTGATTTTTATACTATTGCTTTATATAAAGGGGACTGTTCCAATGTTACCAATAAATAGTCTATGATTACTGGATTTTATTAAAGAAGGAAGACATATACACACAGCGAAAGAAGTCTCAAATGTATTCATTCCAGCTCTGATTTTTTTTTTTCCAGTCCTGGGGCTTGAGCTCCAGCTTGAGCACTTTCCCTCGCTTCTTTTTGCTCAAGGCTAGCACTCTATCACTTCAGTCACAGTGCCACTTCCAACCTTTTCAGTATATGTGGTGCTGAGGAACCCTGGGCTTCGAGTATATGAGGCGAGCACTATTGCCACTCCCAGCCCACTCCAGCTCTGATCTGAAAATATTCTTTTTCTGCAGAAAATGTGATTAGCCCTCAGGTTACTGATGCTGAGTATCTTTTTTCTGAATAAATATTTAGTTCTTTACTGGAAAATGTTGTTTCAGACATGATTACACAATATTTTCAAAATAGCTGTGAGTACACTTAATTGACAGCCATCATGTCTGGCAATTAAAATCTCATTTTCAAAACAAGTATTTGTATCTCTTTGATAGAAAGGGAACAAATAAGGCTCATCTAGATTAAATTGTCCAAGAAAATGTCAAAATTAGTATATAGAACCCTTTGTTCAGTTATGTGTTACTCTGAGGACTTTCAGTAATGAATGAAACTTTAGCTTGTAGTCTTCCTGTCACCTTGAGAAGCATAAATAATGAGTGTTAAACCTTTATCTATCTCCTTCAGACTGTGGCTTCCTCAGAAACTTCCTATACAAATAAAGAATGTGAAATGTTTTTCTTCATATATCAATAAATATAGTTGAAGCTGATGAGCTTGTACAACTAGACAACTCAACTAAGTTAGGGGAAAATGAAGTGATGCATTTCACTGAGTATGAATGCAATAATTAACAATGTTTCTTTGGAAACAACACAACAATGGTTGTGCTTTATTTTGTTTTGCTTTAAAACCCTTTCAGTGACACTGAAATGGAATGGGATCAATCAAGTTCACATGAAAACAAGTAAGATTGTTTAAGAACGATGCATCTTAATGATAGTAAAATAACTGCTTAGACATTGGCCTTGAAAAAATAGGACAATTGTGACAAGGTGGTGCAATAATAATGGGCTACTCTACCAGTGAAGTCTGTAATTGCCTTTATTGTTAATGGAACTTCCTTCAATTATACATGCTATATAAATACTCAACTATACATCAAGGAGACGTGTGAAAAACGTATTGTTGGCACATAGTCTCGGCACTAGTTGGGTAAAAAAGGGAAAACACTTACTAGAGTCTCTGAGGTCTAAGCTAACTCTTCCTTGTTGATAGTCCCCAACAGGAATTTTTTTAAGTGAAACAATTGTTATTGTATCTTAAATCTTCTTTCCAAAGAAGCAAGCATATGTGCTTTTTTTCTATTAAACTATTTAACACTTTCGGTTGAGACTATTGTAACTAGACTACTCACTGTATTTAACCCTGTAATTTTTAAATTGCTTACACAATCTTCGTGAGCCCCTAAAAACACATTTGTGACTCAAAAAAAAAAAAACTTTTGGAGCAAATATCTAAGTAAAAGATTCACTAGAGTTTTTTTTTTTATTTTATCTAGTAACCCATTTCATTATAAACTTCTTATCTTCAGATATTGTTGAAGATGATTTTTTCCTTATTTATAGTTTTTGTTTGTTGTCTAAAGTCTTTCCAGGAAGGTGATGTGCTACTGAACTATGTATCTAGCCCAAAGGTGCTCTTTTAAATGCAAATTTATTTATCAATAAAATGCATCTATAATATCTCTTAGTCATTATATAGTAATTCCAGTAGAATATTAAGACCCTAAATAAGCATTTCCACTGGCCACTGAGTATAGGAATTTTTACTACAAGTACTTCAGAAATATAATAGTAGCCTGTGTACTTAGAATTCAATCTTTCATGTATTAGACCATATATATTTATTCTGCCAGCAAATAGGATATTGATAAGTACATTTATTCATATATTCCTAACTCTACTCCATAAACTTGAGAGAGAAAAAGACAAGCTACCCACTCCTCAGAGAACACTTAAGTTTTCTCCAGCTAATGTCTAAATAATATACATTTCCTTAGCCTAGAAGATCCATAAAGGTACATGTGTTGCATTTTATATGCAGAAACCCTGTTTTGCATTGGATATTTTGAAATATTTGTTAAGATATCCCTGAAACTTAATATAGATAGTTTCATTATGATTTAGCAAAAATTTTGATTTAAACTTCAGGAGTTAATATGTGATATGTAGTTACTACTCAATAAATAGCTGTTACATAACATATGGATCTCAGTATTAAAAATAATCTGGGCACAAGTGGGTTAGTACAAGGCTATTTGTTATTGTATGCATTGCTCAGTGTAAGTTCTCTAAAAACCTTACAATGAGGCAACCTAAAAAAAAAAAACAGCTCTTATTTGAAGAGAAATAATGGTAGTTTCAGATTTTTCAAAGCTAGCATTAATAACTTGAACCTTAAAAGGCCAGAGTGTTTTAAGTATTTGGCCTTGGCAGTACAAACACTTGGATTCAGGCTAAATGAGATGTCCTTCAGGAAATATTAATTTATATAACATGTGGATTTGGAGATTCAAGTTGAAAAGTAATCAAATTATTTAATCAAGGCATTCTCTAGAGATACATAATTCAGATTAGTTATGACTTGTTCCCTAAAGGGCCTGTCTTCTCAGTTCAATATCCATCTTCCCCAGAGTCCAGAGACAGAAAAAAGAAATAGGAGTGAATGAAAATTCATGCATACTATGTGGTTGCGAAAATCCACATAGTCTTTCATAATTAACTCATTTGGTTCTACATGTAATGAGATACCAATATATGGATCAGTAAATAGCTAAACTAATTTAGATCTATTAATGAATAGAACAATAAATAAGTAGAATATAAATAGCTGGAAGGATAGTAATTCATTACCTCCATCCTTCTTTCATCATTTGGTTTCTAGTGGGACATATTCTGAAAGAATCAATTTTCTTAAAGGTAGTTATCTATAGTTTATTCTTTCTAACACATTAAAATGTGTGAGTCAAATGAATCAGAAGTCTATTGTCAGAATTAGAAAACTTACTAAAACATGTTAAAATAAAAATTAATACATTTAAATTTTAATCTCCTGTTATCATTCTTCATAACCTGTCAACTATAATCTTGGGGTGGGGGGAAGAGAGAAATGTAATAGATTTAATTAAAAAAAATTAAGGACAATGCTATACTTGTATCTGTGGTCATGTTCATTAGTTAACTTATCCATATTTTTCTCTTATGAAAGATGAACTAATGGGAACCTGAGGTTTTTAACAATAGTAATTGCTGTTTGTTTACTATTGTCTGAGAAATGATTGTCTCTGCTATAAAAGAGCTTGATAAAATGAAAATAAACTATCATTTGGATTACTAAAAATAATCTTGCATTTGGGATAGATAGTGTCACTTCATATAGTGAACACTGCATTCCTTATATATTGGGGTGCAGTGGTGAAATAAAGGGAAAACAGAAAGGCTTGAATTAATTCATTTTTTAATTTAATTATCAAATAATACTATTCTTAGTTATTTTAATAGCAGTATATTATTATCTCTCATGGGTCTCAGTATATTCTGAGCCCAGATAGCAGATCTCATTAACTACTACTTAAATAGCAGTTGGATGCAAAATGATTTGAAATGTGAATCAGCTAGGCTAATTTAAAAGTGTGAGACCTCAATTGTAAAAAGTAGAACAATTCCAGATTGGATGATTATATCTTGCTGTTAACACTGCATCATTATATGGTTATTCTTGCTTTCTGTATGGCCTGAATTTATGAGTAGTCATAATTCTTCCATGAAAAATCACTTCCCTAGACTATGCAGTCCATATACAGATCAGATAATGCCAAGAAAAGTATGTGATGGGCTAGTAAATAGCAAATTCTATCATATTCTGTTAGTCAAAGTAGTCATAGGCTTCACTCAATGGATTTCAGCCAAAAGGGTATATAGAGGTATATCCTCTTATTGACAGAGATTTTAATGAGTCATATTTCAGAAGATCAGGAAGAATAAGAAACAGCATGGAGGACATCTTCAGATAGATTAATAACAAGAAATAATTTGTAATGAATTACCATGGGGATTATACCCAAATGTACCAATTACTAGAACTGCCTGATGAATAGCTGTGTTAGGATTCAGAAAAATAAAGATCCACAAGGGAGATTTCAAGGAATAAAATTGAAGTGTGTAGAATTTTTCTGGAAATATTAAAGCTACTCTCATGCATCTTTCACAGAAATGAAGAAGCTTCACAGATGTCTAAGATAGGCATTGGATCTTTGCTCACAGTGGCTATTGATTGGCTTTTGTGAATTTGCAACTAAGTATCTGGAAAGGACTCCAAATTGCTTTTAAGATTATCACCCAGGATGAGGAGGCACTGGTTGAAGGACAAGTTAGAGCAGGCCAAAATGGAAAGGCTGTGTGTGATTCCGTGTCATTAACAAGCTTACCTGAGAACTCCTGCCTGTTTTTGTACTGCTATCTCTCAAATATCTATTCATTCTAAACTGGCATCACTGAGGAAACAGGAAGAATAATTATCAAAACAATCAAGTAAACCATCATATCACATAGTATATTTATTTCATTAACCAGATCAGAATTGGTAAACATTGTTCCCTGTAGGAAACTTTTCAATACATCTCATTTGATCAGGAATAATTATTTATTTTATATATATATATGCATAACATAGTGAAGTATCAGCATTAACCAGTAGGCCCATTAAGAAAACTGAATTTATAATCTCCCACCCTGATACATTTTTATAGTGTGACATTGAATAGTTTTTACTATTAGTCATTTTACTACTCTTTTTTTAACATATAATTATTGATTGCCAAAATGTGGTAAATAATATATACCTCAGAGGGCATTACTTTTAAATTTGAAATCTTCTTCTTCCTTATTTTATGTAGATCTCACATTATTTGGAGCTATTTTTATCAGGAAGGTATGTGTTCCCTTTGAGGAATAATTTGGGGAAGGACTACAAAATGTTGCTCAGACAAAGCTGCCCTTAATCATTAGATTTCTCTATTTCTCCTGTGTTACTTGCAGAATCAGAGCCAGAGCAAAGAACCACCCTGAATGATGACATGTCCACTTCCATTAACTGCCGAATTGATTCCGAAAGGTTCTGGGCAGTATCTGTGTTAGTCCTTGAGGTAGATTCAAATGTTTGGAAATTGTTTCCCATTTCAATCTCATTTTTTTAAAAAAGAAACTATGTGATTTAACATCTTGTAAATGCATTGGAGTTGTGTGTACTACTGAGAGGAAAGGGGAAAAAACACATTTGTAAAAACTTCCTTTCCTTCTTTTTGTCTTGATGTGTAAGTTGAAATTATTTCAGCTTTTACAAGCTTAAATGATTGGACATTTCTGCACTTTGTCTTCACTTCTGATTTCCCACTTGCAAGCCTCTTCCACCAGCAATTGAGAAAGGCTATGTCAGTGCCCTGAGCTAATAATTTCAGCAAACTGAAAGATTACTTAGGAGCCTCTTTTCACATCCTCCATCAGATTGATTATCCATAACATCTTCAGTTAGACAATGGCCTATTGCAACTTAATACAAAGAAACTCAGTTGAGTTTGAGCTTTACAGAGAAAGAATGAGGACATACTGAGGGCTTCTCTTTCTAGCCATTATCTGCTACCTCCATATTAAATTATTACTGCATCCGAGATTTGGCCTCTAAAGGTTATCTTTCCCCCTTCCTTTCTTTAAGGATAATAGAAGCTGTGTCACATGTAATATGTGTGATATTTTTACTCATGGACAATGGATCAATTAGTAAAATATCCAGCCATTTATCTCTTGATTTTTTTGTTCAGATGCTAGATCACAGGATACCTATGCATCTTAAACACATGTTCCAAAGGCCTTCTGATTACTTGACAATCTCAAATATTGTAGGATGGTTTTAACTTCTTTGCCAAAAGGTATAGCCTATTTATAAAATTAAATAGCTTTCAATGTTTATGTAATCAATTTAGACAGCTAGACACACTGTCTTAGGTGAGATTTGATTTTCAGGCCAATGTAATATATGATCACCTTTAGAACATATTCAAATATTAACACTCTTTCCATGACATTTCTTCTAAATTTGGAAGAAATATGTGAATAAAATATATTATATGTCACTTTAACATTATAATTTTCCTGTAAATATGGGACATTTTCTGACCATTCAATCTATCCAAAAAAATAATGAATTCTGAATCAATGAATCTATTCAGGCAAGATTTAGACTGAACACTAGTCCTACCTGTGTGAAAACAAAGTTGAGAGTGGAAAAAAAATCATTAAAATATATACCTGTTTATCCTGCCTGCAGTCATTCCCTGTGTAAGCTTTATTTTTTTTTACTCTATTACAAAACTATAAAATAGTCCAACTACTCACCTTTATGTCCATAAGGAATCAATTATTTAAGATGTATTCTACATATCATGAATTTCTTTCCCCTTTGAGCATTATTTTATACCATTTTGAAATTGATTTCATCTGAATAGAAGTGTTTAAAATGTCCTGGGTATGGATGACAAAATACCAAACCTCTGGGGATGACTATATATATTTGTGCCACAGCTGCCAACATTAAAAAGTTCTGAAACACGGTCCAATAACATAACAAATCAAAAGTGACACAGTTAATTCAAGGAAAAGAGCCAGCGTACACTGTGCAATCTCTTTTTTTGCTGACTTGCACAAGAGCAAACATCAGTATGTAATGATGCATTATGACACAAAATAGCAGGGGTAAGGGGCAAGCACTGACTGAAATATTTTCTGCAGCATTTTTGAAAGATTCAGAGCCACTTACTGCTCATTTTTGCTGGCCTAAGCATGAATCAGTTTAACAGCTCAATTTACAATGTTATTGCTTAAGGAAGGAATACAATAAAAAAGTATCAAATGTTTGAAAAAACCTATGGAAGTGAGAAATTAGCAATTTTCAACTTTGTATGGTGAAAATGTCTGTTTTCTCAAATGCAATTTGGTATCCATTGAGAAAATGAATGAAAGTTTATTCTCCACTAACCAGAGAAAGGTATGTATAGGTGAATGTATTTGGACAAAAAATTAAGTTGTTTACAATCCTAATTCAGCTTCTCTTGGGATAGAATTACTTATGACCTATTTTTCTTTTTGTAAACAGATAATTCTTTTTCATACCAGCTCAATACAATATATATATATATATATATATATATATATATATGTGTGTGTGTGTGTGTGTGTGTGTGTGTGTTGTTAAATGAGATTGTTAAGTCAAATGATAATAAATATCAATTGAATGAAGAAAACATTGTTTAAATGGATCATATTCAAATCACCTCAAGCCAGTTTCCAGCTCAGTGAAAAAACAATAAGCTTTTATAACTGACTTCTACATGAGAAGCACAGAAATAAACAAAGCTCAATTCAGTGGTGTTCCCATTTAACTCACCAAGTCAGAAAATGTTAAATTTGGTTCAGTATTTAAAGGAGTGTTATAACTTAATTAATTTAAGGAGACATTTTCAGAATTTTACATAAATAGAAAGAGAATGGAAAATAATTCTTCAAATATAGTATTTCATATGTTCACAGATAAAAGCACCAAGGTAAGTGCTAGGAGACTTAGGTTTAATTATGGTTTTTATTCCAATTAAGTTTGTGGCTAAATTGAAAGTTACATGGAAGAGAGAGTTTTAACCTCAGTTTCAAATTCCTATGATGTAAATTTAGTTTAGTTTCCCATCAAACCTTCTTTAAAATATAAAATTTCCTTGAACTCCCACCTTGTGCAACTCTGGGACATGGCTTCTAGTTATTGTATATTAGATAATATTTCAGAAATGGTGTAGACATTAGTGTGTGTGTGTGTGTGTGTGTGTGTGTGTGTGTGTACATGCCAGAACTGGGTCTTAAACTCAGTGCTAGGACAGCCTCTCTCTTATATTTTTTGTTTAAGGCTGGTGATCTAACACTTGAACCACGAATTTATTTCCAGCATTTTATGGTCAATTGGGGATGAGAATTTCATTAATCTTCAGATCTCAGCCTCCTGAGTTGCTAAGATTATAGGCATAAGCCTATAATCCCAAAAAGGAAATTTATTTTGATCATTGCTTCTAAATAAATTGAAGAAGAAAGCAAGAGAGCATGCTTGTGAACTTGCTAAGATCTAAAAGGCTTAACTGGAAGTAAAGAAGAATGCATGTATGGTATTTCCTTGATGTTCACAAATGCGGATATGGGGATTGGGGGGGGGAAGTGCTTTTTTTCTCCATTTTAAAAAAGGTTCAGTCAACTTACATAGTCAACTTAGGACTTATTAAAAATATTAAATTTCCTGCCACTAAGGCATTTGTTAAAGGCTCATTTATTTTCCTTTTGCTTGTGATATTTGCTAGTCTACTGCAGTATTTTTTTTGACTTGTATGTTTAGAAGCTGGATGATAGCAATATTGCAATGTACTAGAAAGTGGAAATAGCCTTTTCCCACTTCAATTCAACAAGCCATTTAGTTCAATGTGGATTCAGTCTAACCTGCAGTTAAAAATGTAAAGGTGAGTACACTGTGAATATTTACAAGTAAAAACAGAAAAAAATCATTGTCTCTGTCAATGAACTCCTAAAGCCATATGCCAGTGCCTGCAGTGGAATCAGTTAAACACCCTTTAAAACAAACAAACAAACAAAAAACACTGAATGCTATTTCAACACAGTGTTTGCTATGCTGAAACAAAAAGGCCTGATTTCAGGATCTAGAGGCAAATCATTCTGTTCTTCCTGTCAGGTGGCCATACTAGAAAAACTCTGTTACTACCTATTTTTTACAGTACCAAATAATGGTTACTGTTAACTACATCACCTATTTTTCCTGTATTTTAATGAAGCATTTGCACTGAAAAATGCCTCTGCCAAGATTTCCAATTTCCATATCCCATCTTTCGTTTATGTATTGAATTTTGAAATTCCTTTAAATAGAAGAAAAATAATGTATATCAAAAGTACATTACAGGGGCTGGGGATATAGCCTAGTGGCAAGAGTGCCTGCCTCGGATACACGAGGCCCTAGGTTCGATTCCCCAGCACCACATATACAGAAAACGGCCAGAAGTGGCGCTGTGGCTCAAGTGGCAGAGTGCTAGCCTTGAGCGGGAAGAAGCCAGGGACAGTGCTCAGGCCCTGAGTCCAAGGCCCAGGACTGGCCAAAAAAAAAAAGTAAAAAAAAAAAAAAAAAAAGTACATTACAAGTAAAACCATATATATCACACACACACACACACACACACACACACACACACACACACACACACATATATACATGTATATATTGCTGATGGATATGGGGGATAAGCAAAGCAAAATTTTATTTGTTTATTTTGTTTTTAAAAAATTACTTTTGCTTTTTTTTTTGAGACAAAAATCATTGAACTGGAACAAGCTTAGTTCAGCATATTCATAGAAGTAAGGCATCCCAAAATACTGACCAAGCAGTTTTATGCTTGGGTCAGCATTACGATCACTTTAATTTGTGTCATACTAGTAGTAAGAACCTATTGAAAGGACATGTGTCCACATTGTTTGCAAAAATTGGTTGATAGTGGAATAATAAATTAAACACAAGCCTAGAAACCTAGAACTGCCATTTTTCTTTTGAGGTAGGGTTTCCATGTATAGCTGAGACAAAACTTGAACTAATGATCCCCTTATGTAACCCAAAAGGTATAGATTACATGTATTCACTATCGTACTGGCTGTAGTGTGGTCTTGGAATCAGCTCAATTCATTCAGGATCAGTGTAGAAACACAGTTTCTGACTTTAAGAAAGATACCATATATACATATATGTATAAGTCATGACCATTATAAGGGGGCATAAAATAATTAAGAGGCACAAATTATTCTGAAATATAGAGGACCTGATGTGCCCTAATGTACCCCAAGTTGCAATGAAACACGAAGTGGCTGCATTTCAAATTCTTCATAATGAATCAATGTAGGAAACCAGAGTCGGGCAAGAAAATGGGAATGCCCAAATCCACTCTCAGGTCATCAAGTTGAAAGTTATATGCTATCTGTGTATTCAAGACCTGGGATTGTGAGCAAGCTTGGAACAGGCAGGATTACCTGACATTGCTTATATAGAACTCCTATAGACAAGCATAGATGGAACTTAAAATTGTTCAAAAGGAACTTGTTGGCAGAATAGAATTAGCCAGAGCAATATTGTTCAGAGCATCATATCTCTGGAAAAAATAAACTGATGCTAGCAAATTTTAGTGTGCATATAAAATCTTAGACACTGAAATACTAATGTAAACGTTGATGTTGTATAAGCAGAAAAACATGCTACCTAGCAGGTAGGATTTATTCTATAATTTGTCAAAGGAAAATAAATGAACAATTCCCCCCCCCAAACACAAACTAAAAGTTAAAAGATCAGATCAGACATTGAAACACACATATTTCATGGAAGGACCATGAACTAAATCTTTAGCTACAGTGTCAGTGAGAACGTGTGACACACTTTGACATGTATACATTATCTGTTCTCCTTGTTTTTCAACTCAGCCTTAGATTGTAGATCTCCACAGTTTATGAATTTTGTTTTGTTTTATTTTTTTTTCAGACCTGGGGCTTGAATTGTGTCCCTAAGCTCCATTGTTCTTAATGCTAGTGTTGTACCATTTGAGCCACAGTGCTACTTCCAGCTTCTCTGATTTTAGTTAGAGATAAGAATCTCATGGTCTAGTAAGAGGAAAGACTTGAAAATATTCCTATTAAGGGAATTAATCCAGAACCAAATAAACATAGGCTCCATGGCTTCCCTCACTTGTAATAATAATTAGTATATTTATATATGTATATGTATGTATATACATACATACATACATATATTCCTAGCAGAGGGTCACAGTAACTCAATATTCATGTACATAAGATCATATAAAGAAAAGATAACTGAAATGAACTGCAAGATATGGAAATGAGACCTTTTTATATTTTTCTTTTTGATTTTTAGTGTACGGTGTGAAGTTATTTCTTCTTTTTTCTTTCTTTCCTTCTTTCTTTCTTTCCTCTCTTCCTTTCTTCCTTTTTTTTCCCCTTTAGTTGATCCTCTGTTATTATTCTTTTTTATTTTAGTACTTGGTCTCTTATATCCTAATTTGGGAAAGGGAAGGGGGATAACAAAATGGTGAGACAAAGGAAAAAGGGTGAATGAATACAAGACTGATACCTACAAGATACTGTGTTGGAAATGCACTTTTTAACTTGGCGGGGTAAGGGGTACTGGGAAAAAGCAAGGGGCATAACGATGTCCCTCAAGAAATGTCTTTACTGCTTTACTAATGTAACTGTAACCTCTTTGATGTCACCCTTACAATATAATAATAATAATATTAATCAGAAAAGAGTCTCAAGGTCTTTCCTGCCTAGGTTGGTATAGAAGCCAGATCCTCAGGTGTTACTCTCCAGAGCAGCTCGTATTATAGGCATGAGCCATGGCTTATGCAATATTTTTATTTGACAAATTGTAAGCAGAGAATCTGAAGTATTGTTACATACTCAATGGATTTTCACCAAGAGACATATTGGAAATATCTAAAGACACTTAAAAAATTCTCACTCACGTTTGAGTTTATTATATCCATGAGGTATACTAGGCCACTGGTATTTTCTAATACCATCTAGAAGGTTCTAATACAAAAAAAGTTGAGAAATGCTAACTTACATAATTTTCCTAAACGGCACAATAAATGGACATAGGTTCAGCTTTAGAACGTAGGAGGATATACAGAAATACATTTAAAATAACATAAATTAGAAGCAATAGAGACTTACAAACAGACTTGATGCCTACTCAGAGATTATGATAGCATCTTAAAATACTTGCTCAGTGTCCTGAGATAGCCCACACTTTCAAAGCTATATGTGGCAATCTACTGTTTTGAGCACAAAGATTAAGTATTTTTACCTGATTGAAAAAGGCCTCTTCCCACTCCAACAGCTACTGCTTATTTGAAGAACTTTCTCAGGAACTGGATTTTTGGATTCACTCTTTCCTATTCTAGGCTTTCCTTGTGGTTTTAGCCTCTGGTTTATGCTTCCTTTTGTTTTCCCCCAGATCTACCAAGTCTGTCTGCCTTCTAACGTCAGTTTGTTGGTAGAGTCTTAGGGAAAATATGATTTTCATGAGCAGGTCATCCTCCTTATTCTTAGTGTTCGGTGCTGAAGAGCTTCGTATTCCTTTTGCATACACTTTTCCAGCATCACTTGCTGAATCTAGATGGCTAATTCCATCACTCTAACTGAATATATACCAATACTAGTAGGCATCTCCAATTGACTTTTTAATTTTTTATTTTAAAATATTATTGTAAAGATTTAAAATGTTATTGTACAGAGGAGTTACAGTTACATAAGTCAGGTAATGAGTACATATCTTTTTGAATAGTGTCACTTCTTCCTTCATTTTCTCTCAGTTTGTCCTTCCTGGCCACCCTCCCACACAAGTTGCATAGTTGTTTTTCAACCTAGTGTCTAGTGAATGTCACTAGTGAATTTTTCACCATTTGTCTACCATTTCGTGCTCCCTCTTACCCTCCTCTAAACAGATTAAACTTACATGCAAGTCAAAAGGTACAAAAATCAAAAACAGTAACAAAGGAAGGAGAATAAACAAAAACAAGAAGGAAAATAACAAAAAGCTCTTTTTTCTATTTCTTGGAGTTTATTTTGATAAACATTTTATATGATCATAGGCATGTAGCTATTGAACGTTTGAGATCTTCTACTAAGAATATGCTCCATTTACTATGTGAATTTCTACAGTCCTGCATAATTTGTAATGTCCAAGTTTATATTTTGTCTTTTATCATCCAGTGTGCATACTTGTAGATTTATAGTCACATTCTAGTTACAACAAATGCATCAAGAAAATGTGGTATATATACACAATGAAATTCTATATTTCCATCAGAAAAAAATAATGTTGCATCAGTCATAAGGAAATGGAAAAAATTATTTTAAGTGAAGTATGCCAGACCCAATGAAACATAGGTTTCATTGTTTCACTCATTTGACTTTCTTTATGCCACCATATACTGTGTTTCAATATATTTTATCTTTCTCCTCTAAGATGTGGTTCTTCTTAAGATCATATTTTACAAAGAATATCAACATTCTTCTTAGTGCCAGGTCTTGAATTGTTAGAAATACTCTTCCTTTAATAATTTAACTAATAACTGAACTCCTTAAATGTCCTATAAGTCTACTATCTTCTTTTATTTCCATTATCATCTCTAAGTTCAGGTGCTAATCACTTCTAATTTACTCTACTACAGCATTGCTCTATACATATTAAACTATCACCTGAGACTAATGCCCAGATATTATTCTGATTATTTGTGCCCTATTCCAAAGTACATGAGTCTGAGTTTCTGAGACCGTAGTTTTTGGAATCCACATTTTAACAAGTATTTTTATCATCCCTCTGCACAAAGAAAATTGAGAATTACAAAACTAAAATGGCTTTCTAAGCATTGGTGCAATGTCTATCCTCTTTTACATCAAATCAAACATAGATGCACCTTCTGCACTAATTACTAAAGTTTTTATTCCAGCAGATACTGAAACTGAAACAAACTTTGAAACCCTATTACAAGATTAACGAAAATCAAGCCCTAGGGATATACTTCCACTTTATAGTTAGGCTGTATTTTTCTGCCTTTCTATTTCTTCTTATTTTTCTAAACACTAATTTCAAGATATATTTATTTACATTTTACTCAATGTCACATTAACATTTTTACACCTTTTAGATGTTGGCTGGCTTTTTCTCCATCTACAATATTCTTATTATACCATGTTTCACATGACAAATTTCTATGCCCACTTTCAATAAACCTTCTTAATTGCTCTTCAGTGATCCCCTGAGATTCAAGAGCTGAAATTTTTCTAGGCATCTGAAATGCATTTGAATTATGACAGAAAACACCAAATTACACTCCACTTTTAATAATATGGTAGTGACCTCTGAGCTTGACTCTCATCTCTCCATTTTACCTCATGAACTCTGTGCTTTCAACCTCTAACAATGCATGTCTCAATGTATCTGGACTGTTCAGTGCAACAGCTGTTGCCAATTAACCCATAAGTCACCTCTGATGTTGCAGTAATTCAAATACCTCAGCCTTGAGAACCCAACACAAATGCTGTTGCTGTGGAACCCAAATGTTTTTAGTTAATGAGTTGGCAGTAATTGACGTGAGTAGAAAGAATTCCTATCAGAGGTAAAGCTCCCTTTCTTGTTTCTCCCATATTCTATGTCTCGCCTGCTCCTTTCTCATGCCCATTTCTTTTCCCATGCATGTGTTTCTGCTTACATTTCTATGACAGATGGGTAACTGCTTTTTTTTCCCATTTAGAAACAACAGTGATAGAAGACTATTGCAGACAAACTAGTACTGCTGGTTAAAACTGAATTTGAAGATAGTGCTTAGCTTAGAAATATGAACAAGTAGCCATAAAGCCCTCATCTGAATTAACATTGCTAACTCACTCTGTAGACTAGATAATATCACAATCTGCCTACATGGAAAATTTCTTCACTGAGCAGTACAAAATAAGACAAAAGGAACTGTCAGAAAGAAATCTCTTCCTCCCGATGGTCCTCTTTCATAATTCGTCCAGCTTCCTTCTCCCAGAAATCAGTTCTAAACTCTTACTTTTAGTTTTAATATAATTAGTGAGTTTGGGAAAGATAAAGCTACCACCTCGTTGCCAGCTTTTCTGTTTTTGCTTTTCCATCTGCCAGTCTGGTTTCTTGGACAGAATATGAATTCTATCAGCCACCTCACTGCACAAGAATAAATGGAAGTGAAGTGGATGTGGTCAGTTTGGCCTCAGGTTTGCTAGGTAAGGCTTTTTGTCATGAGCCACATTCTCCAATATCATTTTCATCTTGAATAAAGCTGATGGCATTAGCAAAACATACACCATGGCAAATGGTGTGATTTCTTTGCTCAAAGCTCTTTTTTTTTTTTTTTCATTTCATACTGGACTCACAGCTTCTTAAGACCTGTTTTCTCAGCTCACTCTGCCTGTCTCCCATCCTCTTTGTTGCAATATTCTCAATGACTAATTTATCTGCAAATACATTAGGCGTTTGCTCAATCTTCTAAGATTATCTTCTGCTGGGAAACTGTCTCTAGTTCTTTACATCTTTTCTCTGATTCTAACCTTCCAATGAGCCTACCTTTAACAACCTTAGCCATTTTAAATATATAGTTTGCTCTCCTAGTTCACAATCATGCCAGCTTCCTTGTTAACCCTTTCTTTTGTGTACTGACACCTTCAAATCCCCAATAAGGATTACTCAGCACATACCTTTGTAATTGATGTTTGTTGTTGTTGAGCTTTGGCATGCAGACAACAGACATAAAACTAGCTCCCCTAGAGCTGAAATTCTTGAAATATAACAAAACAAATAGGAATAGTAATTATTCCAAATTTTAATCTATTTTCCATAGTGTGCTATTCAAAAGCTTTGCGAAGTATAGGTTTATAAATCTGACATACAAACAGTCACTTTCTCCTCTCAAAAACTTAAATCAAATTGTTTCAAAATAATTAAAAGACTAGAGTTTTTTGTAATACATGCCAGTTTGGTATGTATGTCCATTCAGTAAAATGAGTTATATAGTAAAGCTTTGGAAATTTTTGTTGACATAGTATGTTTGTGTTTGATATCATATTGTTGACGCAACTATTATTATTTTTATAAAGTAGCCAGGGCTGGAAGGAAAAGGCATGGATTCATTTATATTTCATGGCTCATTCAAACTTTTCTAATTTGCGTGTGCATGTATATGATGGAATAATAGATGGCTATTAGATAATAGTTTAATAGGTAAACTATTGCAAATGTCTGCAATTTTTCTCTAAGTTTCTGATTCTGCTTCAATAGTCAAAAATCTTCTGAGGATGTCTCAGTAAATTTGGAATGACCTATGCCCTAAAGGAACTCATCAGACGAGACTCGGTGACAGGAGGCCAACATAATATGTGTTTCCCTCTGATGTCACCCGAAGGGAAGTCATTGCCAATCCAGGCAGCTAGCTTGTTTCCAGGGGCAAGAATGTGACAAGATGCTTTCCCTGGACTCTGTTTCATTCTGGAAAAGGCATGGTGTATATAAATTTGCCTAAATTACATAGAATGGAAATCCTCACAGGATATGAGGAAAATAAATTTGAGTGAAAGTCTAAAGACACCATAGTAATTACCTAATAATTTCACAAACTGAAAGGTGGTAATAAAAATGACTTCCAGGTACAAGTACAATGTATGTCCTCAAGAGCTCTTTATTAGAGTTAACTAAATGGTTTCTAATAGCTAGTAGAAGGGGAAACTGAGTCTTCAAGACGTTAAATCAACTATTCTAAACCAATTATCTCATTAATTAAGCTAGTAAATGTCAGAGATGATATCCTCTATCCAAGAAAATGTAACTACCTCTAGTCTGGGGATTCTGTGTGATCTAATTATAGACACATACAAAGCCATACAAGAACATATCTAGAAGATATGTATTACACATACATACACACACAAATAAACATACACCTGTGTAATACTCATAAAGCACTTTACATCACACAAATTACTCTCACATGTGTGGTCTCATTGATTGTAGCCAGTGACTTACACATTCATCAACAAGATGAATTTGACTAAAATATAGTATATGCAGGAGTGAACTGTCAGGGAGTAAAGCTAACACAGCTTAACAACACAAATACCAGAAGCTGAAATGAGATTGTTAGGGAAAGGTTTAATGGAAGGATGGAGATTAATAAATAAAATAAAAGGAAGAGAAGAAAATAGAGCAAGAACACTCAATGTACATATACATAAAAGGAAGTGGGGAAGAAGAGATGTGAAGAGGGAGAAGAAGGGAAGGAAGACTGAACAAAAAGCATTGGTTACTGTGAAGGACATTTTAAAGCTTTGTATGACTTTTGACGTTTAGGAAAAGATAAGTTGATGTAAAAAGCAAAGAGGATGAAGAACCTGAGTCTTTGGAGAGTGGAGAGAATTATTCAAACCCACTCTGTTTGCAAGAAATGCTTCTAAATATTCTGTTTGCATGGCCTGTGTTCATAATATCAGTGCATCATTATTACTATGAACAAACGATATAAATCCTAAATCAGATGTGACTAGAGCCAGCTGGGACCTGGTATATTTTATGGATGGCTTTATGTGATGATTGAAAGAACTTGTCAATTTTCCTTTTTATCATCTAAGTGGTAGAAATGATTTATATTACATTATCTTAATTGAAACAAATCAAATCAAAGTTACTGTGGTTGAAATTATAACTACACTGCTCCATAAATTGTAAAACCAAGATTCCTCGGATTTATCATAGAATAAAATGAAAGTGGTTATCATATCAAAGATCTATTGAATACAATTATTTTTCAGAGGACTCATGCTGGAGAAATTTTGAATGTTTCTTTTCAGTTCATAAAATGGTGTCATTTAGAAAGTAATATTGCTGAGCTACTTGAGAGTCCTTTCTTTTCTCCCAGGGTCTTGCACACACACGGCAAATACTCTTCCCTCATCCTCTGCCCTGTGCTTGTACTGGCATGATTAACTCAGCTCATGCCACAATTGAGTATATTTTCTGAGGAAAACTGAAGCTTTCAACTTCATGAATGACAATTCTAGGAGATCAAATTTCTTCTGTGTATTCTCGCATCTTAATCTTGGTGTCTCTATATTTCTTTCATTTCCAAGAAAGTAGAGAGGCCTCCAAATTGACAAGATGGACTTGATATATTCAAATTTCCACCTTTGCTTATTATTATTATTTTTTATATTTGATGTCACTAAGGTTGGAACTCTAAGCCTTTCTTTCTAGGTTGGCAATCTTAGCTGGTACTGCGCCACTTGAGCCAAACCTCAAGTCTTGCTTTTTGCTGGAATTTTAGAAATGAGTTTTAGGGACTTTTGTACCTGGGTTCATTGTAAAGATGATCTAGCAAATCGGAGCCCCTTGAGTAGCAAAAATTACAACTGTGAGTCACCAGAGCCTGGCACAAATCTCCATCTTGTTAGTTTGGCAACTTCAAGTGGCAATGCTGCTTCTTTGTCTCAACTTAAGGAAAATATTTGAAATTTCTTTGTTTACTCTACAGAGTCCCACTATCCTCGGCTTGAATAAGAAAAATTAGGCAAATGATATGTATGCAAAAAATATTGAAATTATTCCCAGTAGAAAAAAAGTGAATATGTACTAAGTAGACCACAAACAGCAATAAAGTGTCTTGTACAACTCTTCGTGAAAAAAAGACAGATAACAGCAACAATGATGAGTTAATACATATTAACAAGTGGAAATTCTTATTTTTAAATTAATATATCTGTCCCAAGAAAAGAAGTCAAATTGGTATATGTGATTTCATTTTGGCACTTTCATAATAAGAGTTTGAAGACCAAGTTTTGATGATTGAATTCCATAACAATGTTTAAAACTCAGTTTTATATAAGTGTATATTGTATTGTGACTGCAATGGACACTGTAGATAGTAAGCAATTTTTATTTGGAAAAATCCATGTATGTCATCAATTGCTTTTATATGAGGAACCAAATCCTCACTACTCACTTGTTGGTCCCATCTCTTTCTTACCATACCATGGTAAGAAATATTTACTGCCAACAGACAAACTGTGTGGATATTTCCTTATCTTCTCTACCCCTCAACTGTAATGTAAACTCTAATGGAAAAATGATTTGAAAAATTTTATCAAGGTGATTGTCTATCATATTTCAAGGATACTATTTATATTTCTGCCAATCATCTATCTAATTTATCTATTAATGTCTCTTATCATCTATCTACTTATCTCCCCCTACTTATTTAATAAAATTATATCTTCTCTTCTAAATTATAGTGACACTACTTACATTAGTGTGTTATCTCATTTTCATCATTTGTATTTTTAAAAGTATTTAGAGCACAGTCGTTAAAATTACATTTTGACAGACCACAAATTTCTTACATACATTATGTATAACTATATATAGTTATAGAAATAGTTATAGAAATATAGTGTATATAAATAACAATTAACATGGCTCTTGTACTTTCAACTTAGTCTTTTGTAGTAGTTTTTTGTTCTTCAAGATAGCTTTATAAAATAGGAAATATCGTATTTCATTTGTATTTTTGTTTGTTTGTTTTTTGCTTTTGGCCAGTCCTGGGCTTGGACTCAGGGCCTGAGCACTGTCCCTGGCTTCTTTTTGCTCAAGGCTAGCACTCTGCCACTTGAGCCACAGCGACACTTCTGGCCATTTTCTGTATATGTGGTGCTGGGGAATTGAATCCAGGGCCTCATGTATAGGAGGCAAGCACTCTTGCCACTAGGCCATATCCCCAGCCCTCATTTCTATTTTTGAAAATGTCAAAAGTATGGCACAAGAAGCTCAAGGTCAAACTGAAGAATTTATTATTAAGAAATTTGAGAGATATTTTAATCAACTTTTGGTAAAAGTTGATTTTACCTAGCCTGGTTATAAACATAGTCTTTCAAATTTCAGCTCCCTGAGTAAGAAAGATGACAATTGTGAGCCCCCAGAGCCTGGAACAAATTTCCATCTTGTTAGTGTAGCAACTTCAAATGGCAATGATGCTTCTTTGTCTCAGCTTAATGAAAATATTTGAAATTATATTTTTAGTCTAGATAAAATACACTGTACTACCACAGAACAAGAAAAATCAGGCAAATAATGTCTGATAATGATTTGTATAATGTTTCTAATGAAAACATATTTTTATCAGATAAAATACTATCAGCATGTTCTTCATAATAGTCCCTTGACTCTCCAAGTTATGTAAAAGTTTGGATTGTGTTACATTTATCAGCTGAGCTTAGAACATAAAATATTTACTTATGCTTAAAAATATTTTCTATGCTCTTTACAATGACATTTAACTGAATTTTGGCCAAAAAGAGATCTGCTAAACAAGAAAGAAAAAATGAGTCAGCATTTATTATAAGGTCTTGTACCAATTTCCATCAAAGATTTTCAGCTAGATTGCAAATGTGTAAGAATATGAACTTTATTCAAGGCATATTTAAAAAGCATAAGAAGGAGAGAACTGGAGAGTTATTGATGTGCTTTATGCTTCATAAAGTTTATTCCTTGTATCTGTTCTGCTATTAATATAAAAGAATTATACATTAAAAACACAGAGAGGGCTTTTAGATCATTTAAAATCCATTAAATGCTGAGATATTCTCATAATTAATTTTCCGCTGAGATGAGAATTCAGAACCTTGAAATAACTTGCAGATGGCCAGTGTCATATTGAAGAGAACCTTTGTGGCATACTCCAAGATCATTTTACTCTCTGGTAAAAAGTCAAGGTACATTTCTGTCTCACAGTCAGGGCTGGTAAGCTGATTCTTGGAAGGAAGAATGGCTGACTTCCAAAGTGATTTAATTTGGTGACATTTGTTGAACTTCCAATGTCCCCCCCCCCCCCCTTCATCTTTTAAAAGAAAATACACTTGCGAAAGGAGGCACTTGTGAAAGTCTTTGCTAATATGGACATATGCTGTTTCCCTCACCCTTAAAATGACAATGTAGCTCAAACCAATTCAACTCTGTAGCAACAACTGGGATGAAAAGATTCATAGTAGAATATCATGATCATTGTGTCCAAAAGTATAAACTTTTCATGTGAAAATGCGTCATTTATTGTTGTGAGATAAATGTCTCCAAATGGTGTGTTTATAAAATGATAGACATTTTTCACGTCACAGTCTCAGTGATTGACGGGCCTGTACTGATCTTAAACATAGTGATCACAACACCTGGTCAGATCCATGTTCCAGTTTACACAGGTCATTTTTGAAAGAATTCAGTTGTTCTCATGGTTTGAGGATTTATCCCTCATAAGCTGGATACTTCTCTTGGTTCTTTGCCATGGGGACTTTCCCTAGCGTGACTTTACAGCATGGAGACTGGCTTGATTGGTAGAACAAGTAATGGAGAGCATGACTGGAGAGAGCAAGCTAGCAAGCAGAAGCCATATTCCTGTCTTGATAACCTATGAAAGGAAGTGATAGTATGTCACCCTTGTCATTTCTTTTCACTGGAAGCAAGTCAGCAAATGTAATCCAACAAACATTAAGAGACAATATCAGAAAACAAATGATGAGGAATCATTTTTTTTAAATTGTCTATGTTCTGTGCCTTGGACATTAATTTTGGAGAATTTCTTCAAATAACACATGTAAAGGTAACAAATGTATTGTATTTGACAAAAACAGATAACACATCCTGCCAGAAATGTCTTTATTGCCAAATGTTGCTCGCTGTATGACTGCCAAGCATACCAGTGATAAAATAACACGCATTGCAGGAACTGCTATTCTGAGACCATATTATTTGAAACAGATGATTGCTAAAGGTGTTGTGATTTTCTAGCATACTGTTTATTCAAT
Organism: Perognathus longimembris pacificus; assembly: GCF_023159225.1. Classification (NCBI taxonomy): domain Eukaryota; kingdom Metazoa; phylum Chordata; class Mammalia; order Rodentia; family Heteromyidae; genus Perognathus; species Perognathus longimembris. The sequence goes on from NC_063176.1 coordinate 40,769,612, forward strand.
ATTTAATAACTGTTACTGGTGCTTGTTTGAACAGAAACATCAAAGACAGGTATGAGATATTTGGCCAAGATTTTGTGATTTTTGCGTGAAATATTTTGACAAGAATTACACATTGGGAGAAAGCTATGGAGACAAAATCGAGGAACTTTGAATGTTCAGGGCAGGCGTTAAAGCAAGCTAGTTTATTATTATTTTAATAACTGGAAAATGTGAGTGTATTTTCAAGTCCTAGTGAATATTTTGATACTTAATTATCCACAATAACTTTACTATGAATACTAAAGCAAGTTCATGATCATATAAAAATGGTTTTGCTCTTATTTTACGTAAAATAGTTTTAAAGATACATTGTCTTAGTACATTGTAATGATCTAAAACATTTTATCAGTTATATCATAGCCTTATCAGTATTTTATCGTTATTCTACCTTTGAAAAGCTCAATAAATAGATCCCTAATAATCACTTTCTAATAATTTAGGAAACATTCATTTTCTAAGAACTTAGTCTCATTTTCTCACTATATAACATTTACTTCTTTGATTTTTGAATAGAGATTTTTTTTTTTTTTTTTGCCAGTCCTGGGCCTTGGACTCAGGGCCTGAGCACTGTCCCTGGCTTCTTCCCGCTCAAGGCTAGCACTCTGCCACTTGAGCCACAGCGCCGCTTCTGGCCGTTTTCTGTATATGTGGTGCTGGGGAATCGAACCTAGGGCCTCGTGTATCCGAGGCAGGCACTCTTGCCACTAGGCTATATCCCCAGCCCTTGAATAGAGATTTTAAACTCAGTGTTATGAAGTGTGTGTTTGTGTGTGTGTGTGTGATTGTATATGGGTGGTATTATATAAAGTATGTATATAAAATAAATATATATGAAAGATAACACATATCTATGTATATCTAATTATGCATATGTAGCATATTCCCTACTAGTATTACTAGTTTGACTTGAGTTCATTTTGATCCAGTAATACATACATATTTTATGACAATTTTATACATAGCTTAACTGCTTTTGTTCACACACACACAAAGACAGAATTTTTTTATTAAGAATTTATTTTCTACTTTTGGGAGCTGGAATTCTTTACTGAAACTGAACTTTCACTTCTGATCATTAATTCCCATTTTGTTAGAACCATAGTGGTAGCAGATGCATATAACCAGAAAATTTTTAAATTCACATTTCTCACAACTTATTTTGGACCATTTAGTACAATTACAGATACATGAACATTTACCTACATAAATATAGTAATTATATTTATAGTTATCCACATGATATATCTATCTATCTATCTATCTATCTATCTATCTATCTATCTACTTAGAAAGGAATAATGATTGGCCTACTAAAATTAATGGTGTGAAATCACTTGAGAAATTTAGGTCTTGATTATCAAATATTTATCCCTTTATGTATTACTGGCTTAAACTAAATATATGAAGATTTCAAGACATGTAGCATAAAAAGGTGATTGATACTATCAAATATTTAATTGAAACTTACTGAAAAGGCAATATGAAAAAGCCATGATTTCTTTTATCAAGTCTAAACTGAGGAATGTGAAGAATTCAGCAGTGAAAGTGGAACAACATCATATTTTCCATGTCTCTTCTAACATAAGAACAAGTGGAACATAATCAACCCATTATTTGGAGATTATTCCATAACAAAAACGAATAAGGAAATGATTAGAAATTGTCACAGTTAACAGCAGCATAAGAAGATATCACTTCCAAAATTAATGGAGCAAGCATCCCAGTCAGAATCAAGGTAATAAAACAAAGTTAATATGCATTCTTTTGTTTCATTTTTCAATACTTGGTCAAAATTTATTTATTTGTCATGAAAGATAGATAGATGATAGGTAGGTAGGTAGGTAGGTAGGTAGATAGATAGATAGATAGATAGATAGATAGATGATAGAGTATAGGAGAGACAATATGGGTGATACCGAAATTTTTAATTGACTTTGTTAGTTTTCTAAAAAAAATACTGTATATACTGATTTTAGAACTAGGGAATGGAAAGGGAATATCAAAATCAAGAGACAAAGGATTAAAAAAAAGACTCCAAAAGCAATATTTGCAAAACCATTTGGTGTAAACCAACTGAACAGTTCAACTCATGGCGGGGAGAGGACAAGGAGGAGGGGGTAGGTGGAAAATGAGGGAGAAGATAACAAACTGTACAAGAAATGTACCTACTTCCTTATGCATGAAACTGTAACCCCTCTGTACATCACTTTGACAATTAATAAGTAATTATTTTTTTAAAAAAGCATGTTCTATCTGTTAAGGCTTATTTAAAGTAAACCAATCTCCAATTAATCTGAGTATGAAGGCTGTCATTTTCATAACTTTATTATACAGATAATATTCTATACTTGATTTGAACTGAGAAGGAATTTCTAAAAACAAACCTTACACAATAAAAATCAACTACTTTCTGGGGTCCTATGCGTTATCCCATAAGCTCTCAGTCTCTTTTTTAGTTTACTTGATGGAAAATAAACACTGGGGGAAAATGTCACATACTTGCATATTTTTCCACATCAGCACAAATTTTAGCTTGAATTTACAGATATGTCAAAACTCTTAAACACAAAGTCACACAGAAGGCAAATCAGCAGCAAAGACAGATTCTCCCTGTTAGTGAAAGAAACACAAGTGTCACATTATAGATTTGCCTTAAGAATTCAAAGCCAAGTATGGTGTGTAATTGTTAAGTGCTGTCATCTATGATCAGATAAACATCATGTCAAAAATTATGACAACATATTTCAAATACAGGCATGGTGAACCTTGCAAGAGAAATGCTGGCTTCTAGTGGCCTCAGGTTTCTTGCAGAGAAAGTAGCAGTGGTTTAAAGTATGTCCCACTCATCTCAAATATCCAGCACCACACAGTGAAGTATTCAGTTGAAATGATTCCATTCTGTTTTCATCCTATACTTTTGGTAGTACATTCACCTTCAGCTTTGTAAAAATTAGTCATCAGCAATCTGGCATAATCGCTAGCCTAATGTAAGAAAAGGGTAATTAGGTAGCTAGGTATAAAATTAACAAAATTTAAATCATTAGAGTAATAATATTTTATAGGTGTGTCCAAATGTCTTCTAAATCATTGTAAGCTCTAATGTTGGCTATTTTCCTTTTCTTTAGCTTGAGTTCATATTGTCATATATCAAAGTCTATTTTCAGAAGTTACTGTAAAAAATGAAAAAAGGACTGGGAATATGGCTTAGTGGTAGAGTGTTTGCCTTCCATGCATGAAGCCCTAGGTTCCATTCTTCAGCACCACATATAAAGAAAAAGCCAGAAGTGGCTCTGTGACTCAAGTGGTAGAGTGCCAGTGCTAATGCTCAGGCCCTGAGTCCAAGCCCCAGGACTGGCAAAGAGAAAGAGAGAGAGAGAGAGACAGAGAGAGAGAGAGAGAGAGAGAGAGAGAGAGAGAGAGAGAGAGAGAGAGAGAGAGAGAGAAAGTAATTTTTATGCATAGTTTCTTAACTTATACCCATAAGTCTCTTTGTATTTTTAAATAATCTGTTAAATTTTATAATCTGAAGACATTTCTAGGAAGACTATAGTTAGAATAATTCAAATAATATTTAATTACCAATATGCAGGAATAATCAAATAAAATTTCTGTTTATAGCCCTTTGTTTCTCTTTAAGCACAAATATATTTTAATAAACAAATTTAAAATAACAAGAAAAATCTTACCAAAAATATTTAATAAAAGATCTACATAAACTTGTTAAAATGTAAGTTTGTCTTCTAAAATTATCACTGTCAAATTATCACTTTTTATTTTAAAATCAAATAAATGTAAACTTTGTCTTGTTTTAATGGTTTCTGAGTCAAAATGTGTCAGTACACACCAAGAAGCTTCTTCACACTTTTTTCAACATTTATTAGCAATTTAAATGTAAAGTATGTTTTATATACTCTTTCTCAGTATTAACAAATTATAACTGGTAATATGACAGGTTTGTTTTAACTTCAATCTTTATTGCCCTAAGTATGGCTTTTCATAAGCATCAGTCAGTTGTACAGTTTGTGTTTATTTATGCATACATATCATTTATGAATCTTGATTTACTCTCACCCATTAATCATTCTCTCTTTAACCATCTCCTCTTCACAAACCAGTCACAGAATGCTTCATTGTTCTATTCTCACACAAGTATATAAAGTATTTTGATCATATCACCCCTCCTTCACCTTCATCATTTAACTGCACTGATTCTATAAGTACCTACCCAATACGGGACAGGATTTAACTTCATTATGGTCATATTTTTTAAATTACACCTTGATTATTCAAAGGAACCTCGAAGTAGTATATTGTTTACATATGTCAAATGACATCTCACTAAGCACATTTACAAAAATAAAACATAAAAAATGAAGAGCACAAAAGTACCTTCTTAAATAATTCAACTGACATATTGCATTCTATTTTTAACTATACCATTCACCTTTATGGTTCTGATGTTTTCTGCATCTGTTTACTAATTTTGCTAGAATCTTTTCTCAGATGAACTAAATCGTGATGTGTTCTTGTTCCAAGTCTCTCAGCATTATTTTTTTTCCTTTTTTGTCAAAGTAAAGTACAAAGGATTTACAGTTTTATATGTAAAGCAGTGAGTACATTTCTTGTTCAACTTGCTAACTCCACCCTCATACCCCCCCACCTCCCCCTTTCCCCCATGAGTTGTACAGTTGGTTTAAACCAGATGATTTTGTAAACATTGCTCTTGGAATCGTTTGTCTTTTATCTTTTGTCTCTCGATTTGGGTATCCCCTTTTCCTTCTCTAGTTCTAATACACGTATTCCACAGTAAGGAAATATGAGAGGAAAAAAAAGGGTACGGTTTCACATGGCATGTTGAAAATTATTACAACAATGATATACCACTTGTTTCCATAATGTGGAGTTCATTTCACTTACTATTGTCTTATGTGTTCATGCACAATGCCTCTATCAGAAAGAATAGCATTGCCCCATTCGTAAGGAAATAGAAGGACTTGGAAAAAATTATTCTAAGTGAAGTGAGCCAGACCCAAAGAAACATGGACTCTATGGTTTCTCTCATAGGGAATAATTAGGACATAGTTAGGCTAGTCATAGCAGAGGATCACAACAGCATTAAGTTTTGATGGGCTTTGAAGCACACGACATCCTGAATTTCTAAAACCTATGACTGACACTCTGTTCCTGTGTTTTCAAGCTTGTGGGGTTGTCTCAAATTCTTAACGTTTATTACTCTCAATGTTTTCATACAAACATCAGAAACTTTAATATCTAAAGCAGGTTTTTCCTTTGGAATAAAAAATGTGATAAAAATTTTATTCAGTTTAGCTAGTTTTCTTGGGGAAATAATTATTGTATCTAAAATATTTCTAAAAAATAATGTAAGAGATGCATTTAAAAAATTATATGTGATTTAAGTATTAATCACACCCCAAACTAGAAAGGCTGTAAGATATTTGTAGACACTGAAGACTTTATTTCAACCTCAATTAGTTTCCAACATCATTTCTTCCAGGAATCCATGAGGGAGTGAGTTTCTTGAAGTGGAACATGACTAATTATTTCTGGTATCCACTAAATTTTGCCACAATGAGATCTACACAACTATTTTTTTCACTATACTCTGACTTAATATAATACCAATAGACTCCTATAACAATTTGGTTAAGGAAAGATAAGACACAAAGAATAAATTTCAAGCTTGACTCAAAAAATTTTAGAATCATAGGATTCTCTGGAATTCTTAATGCATACACTGAGTAAGAGTTTCTTACTCTTGCTTACAGCTCAAGAGTTATGCATTATCAATTGTAATCATTATCCCTACCAAACTAGAAATTAACAGGTGTGCATTTTAACTCAATAATTTGAGCCTGAGGTACACATTTTACATTGTTTTCTTATATTGTTTAATTGTTTATTTGTGGCCAATTAAGCCAATTTTATGCTTTTTGAATTTGTTTTGTTTACCAGTGTTCTCTTTTAGTTAATTAATGTAATTATGTAAGTCCTCTTTTAGGTCATTGATCATTCTTTTTATTTTGTTTGTTCTTCTTATTGTCAAAGTGAAGTACAGAGGAGTTACAGTTTCATGTGTAAGGCAAGTACATTTCTTATCTAACTTGTTATCGTGTCCCTTGTTTCCCCCTGCCTCTCCCTCCCCATTTCCCTTTCCCATAGCATGAGTTGTACATTTGTTTTATATCAAATGGTTTTGTAAGTATTGCTGTTGCAATGGTTTGTCTTTTTATACTTTTTGTCTCAATTTTGATATTCCCTTTCCCTTCCCTAGTTGCAATACACATATATACAGTATCCAGTGTACTAAAATCTTGAGCTCAAAATTTAATAGTTTGTGTATATCCCAATCATTATGTGACATTTCTCAATGATTCATAGTGTTATGTTCCTTTTCTTAAAATAATTTTTTATGTTCCTATAATGAGATTTGCTCAACTGAACTTGTTACAGCTTGCTGGTTTTAGACACATAAGTCTTCCCAATGAATTATTCTCTGCACAGACTATAGTGCAGTATCAACTTTGATGTGTCATTTCTAATCACTCTCATGAGGCCTTCTCATTCTGGTTTATGAGACAAGGAAAGTTGTGCTTTTAAATATTCCATTTTAAATTCTCTTGGGAGAACACATTACAAATTATCTCAAGAGCAATGTCCTTTACGATTTACATCTTTGGTTTCAGGAGTTTTAGTTCACTAAAATTAACCAAAATAATTTGATCACAATACTGGATCCTGTGTTCATAATCCAATTCCTGTCATGATCCCTCTTTTATAAATTAGAAATTCTTTGGTGCCCTTTTGTGATTTGTGGGATAAATATTATGGTGAGGTCTGTAATCTTTTTCATTTTCATTTTGAGGTTAGTTTCCACCTGTACTACTTCAGTCATCTATTTTATTCCTTTATTTTTATGTATAGATGACATTGGTAATGATCAAATTTATGAGTGTATTTGGTTGGACTCTTCAGATCTTGAGTCAAACATTATTAAAAGTATTTCCAAGTTAATGATAGTTATAAAACTGATCTTCTAAATAAAGGACACACCATAATCTGAGTGGGCCTTATTCAGTCGGATGAACACATAAACACAACACAAAGTCTGAATTATACTTAGTTTTAAAGTCCGTAAGACTGCCTTTGTTCTCCTTTTGGGGCATCCAGCTTCTCTTGTCACTTCCTACCAAAATTTCTTCTGAATATATAGTGATCATTCTCTTGCCTTCAGAATTTGCCAGTATCCACTGTAGATTTTTTCCTTACAGTCCATATAATTCCAAGGACAAGTCCTTATAAGGAATATCTTGCACACATATAAATACACACACATTTAAATATAAATTGATCTAGATGCACTATGCAAACAAATTCACATGTTGAATTTAATCATTTTTGTTCAACTATGTAAAAGCAATATAAATTAGATAAGTGTATATGCACATACTTTAACATACAGATAATAAGCAATGATTATAGAAATATAAGTTATCTGAAGTAAATATTGATTTAGAAATTATGTGTTCACTCTCTGTCTTCAGGAGCACTCTACCCAGTGTTCCATGCTGTAGATTTCAAGTTGGGTTGTGTGCTTGAATATCAGCAAGAACTGACTGATTTTGTGTTTGTCCGGTCCATGGACATCTCTTCCTGTAGAAACACTGGTCAGTTGATGGTCAAACCCTTCATAGTATCAGTCTTTACAAAGATGTATAATAACATATCAGCACATGGCCTTTTCATTGCTAGTGACATAATGATTTGAATTGCTACAAGGTACAACTTATTTTTAAAATTGTTCTGTGTATATTTTTAAAGAAGTTGTCTCTGTGTGTCCCATGGTATTTCCTTTGGCAATGAACTAAGGGAAAATGTAAAGTGTAACACTGAGGGATGTTGACAGAATGACTTCAAAACAATTCAAGGAATATTTTTTAAAGTGATATGATAGCATTTCTTCTAGCTTCTAGCATGATAAAAATTATTTATTTATTTACTCTATAACACTTGCTTTGTAGCTAAAGCACAATAAAGTGAGAGCATAAAAATAACTTGATACAAAATATTGAATTGTGTTGAGAAGTCTGAAACATTACTTTTGACAGCTTTGATAAGAGCGTTTCAGACCTATGAAAGGAAAACTAACATAGGAAAATAGTAAATAAATTAATTTACTTATTGCTTAAATTGCTTATTAAATTACTTAAATAAGTAAAGATTTTGAATCATGTTTATGTTTTACTCCATAGTTCTTTAATGACTAATTTACAGTTTTTATTTAGATCCTAGAAAAGAGATAAAAAATACAAATCATGTTTCAAGTTCGTACTGTGGAAAAAACTAGTGAAAGAACATTTTTTTAAGTAAATGCTAAAATGTATGCAATCATAAACACAGGAAATGTGATTGACGGAACGGATAGCAAAGAATATTGGATGAGAGTGCTGGATTAGAGTAGTGGAAGAAGTTTGATGAGAAATTAAAGCTAAAGTGAAATCTTAGAAAGAAAAGGTGCAGCAGAACAAATGTGAGAACTTATGTACATTGAAGTGAAAATGCTGTGTATCCAGGCAGAAAGGACACACATACTGTATCTTAATACTGAGTAAGGCATTAGTAGTGAGTTTATATGCCTGAATAAACTCCAATCCTACACAAAAGTGAAATTTCCACGAAGAGCTTGTCAATGCTAACATTATATTACCATTAAGATAGCTATTTATTTCTTTGTTTCTTTGTTTGTAAAGGTGTTATACAGAAGGGTTACAGTTACAAAAGTCAGATAATGAGTCACACACACTGTCACCCCTGTATTTCTCCCTGTATTTTTCCCCACTGACCCTCCTCATAAATAATTAAAGGAACTCCAGACTTACTCCTGTACTCATCTCCAGTAGACTCCATTGGTTTTAATTGATTCAGGCTTTTATCTGAAAATGTTTTTCTCTTTATTAAGAATATTCCTTTCAAAATATCACCAAAGAAGTGAGGAGACAGTGTAGAGCGAAATTTATGTTACAATTGAGTGGCATGTTAACACTCAATAGAGAGAAAAGGATAAATATGAGCATTATAAAATCTAAGGAAATTATATGTTTATAACACAAACAAGTATGGCTCAGTATCAAATAAGAAACTAAAATACTATAAAACATAATATAAAGAAGGTGTATAAAAAGAGACCCAATATATGATTGCTGAAATACATAGTAAGATAATTCATGTTCTTTAGTTACAGTCGTTTGGATTTTATTTTGAGATAGGTTTTTAAAGGAGTTTGAGAAGGATCATAATGCAATAATATATCTTCTCAAAATAACAAAGACAAAACGAAAGGCCAACAAAGGAAAAAAAATAAAGATTTGGTGTCTGCACGGATGGATTAAAAATTGGTGGCTGTATTTACATGAGATTATTGGAGAAATCATTTTGAATATAGAACCAATACTATCAGAAACAATGTTGATATAAATAGGGTAATGGAAAACACATCCATTAGCAACTCAGTTAATATAATAAATGCTGTATCAAGTCCTTGTAATACCTGTGCATCTTTTTTTTTTCTGTTTTTTTTTTTGTTTTTTTTTTTTGCCAGTCCTGGGGCTTGGACTCAGGGCCTGAGCACTGTCCCTGGCTTCTTCTTGCTCAAGGCTAGCACTCTGCCACTTGAGCCACAGCGCCACTTCTGGCCATTTTCTGTATATGTGGTGCTGGGGAATCGAACCTAGGGCCTCATGTATATGAGGCAAGCACTCTTGCCACTAGGCCATATCCCCAGCCCCAACCTGTGCATCTTTATCAAAATTAATATGCAATTTGATTCAGGTTGTTCTCAACTGGTACTATTGCCCTGGGGCTTTCAGAGAATCCCTCAAATAGATTTGAATTAAAAATGTCACTTTCACATAACTGCAATAAAAACTCTTTCCATACCTGTTAGGTACTCAAAATGGGAGACCTGCTCCATCTGTTAATAGTTTTAGCATACATATAATTTTGTATATAATATATTATATATAATTTTTAGCACGTATATAATTTTCCTTAGAAATTGATAAACATTTGTATTGAAGTGTGTTTTAATCTCCATTTGATTACAAATTTAAATTCATCATTATTTTTAAACTTCATTTAAGGCCATGAGACATTAAAGGGGACTAGATTCAATTCTCTGCTCAAAATCGAGAGACACAGGGTAAAAATAAAAGACAAACAAGTACAAAAGCAATACTCACAAACTGTTTGGTGAAAATGAACTGAACAACTGAACAACTCATGGGGTGGGGGGAAGGGAAAGGGAGAGGTGGGAGGGGGGAATGAGGGACGAGGTAACAAACAGTACAAGAAATGTATCCAATGCCAATGTATGAAACTGTAACCTCTCTGTAATTCAGTTTGATAATAAATATATATAATAAATAAAATTTGTTAAAAGAAATTTATAAACATACAAACTTGAACACATAAAACAAAAATAAAATGCTTTCCTTTTCTTCTTTTTCAACTGGGCAACAATTGACCAAATTATAAATGCATATTTTGTGCATAATAAAGAGGCTCTCTTTTTTCTGCAATTTAGGTTATTGGCCTTTTTGCCAAGAATCAGATGTGTACAGCAGTGTATGCTTCTTTCTGAAACTTCTGGCATTGCATTAATCTATCTATATGCTTTGTGCCAATAAAATGCTGGTTTTATTACCATCACTCTGTAGTATTACTTGAAGTCAAGGATGACATTTTTTCTGGTGTTACACTTCTATGCTCAAGGATGTCTTTGGCTATTAAACGTCTTCTATGGTCTCAAATGAGTTTTAAGATAGTCTTTTGTATTTCTATAAAAAGGGACATTGTGACTTTGATGGAGATTGCATTGAACATGCTTTTAGTAGTGTAACCATTTTCACAATATTAATTTTCCCATCCCATAAGCCTGTTTTATTCCATCTTTTATTATCCCCTTTAAGGGTTTTAATTATTTTTTTTTGGTCAGTATTTTATATTTTCCAACATAGAGATCTTTAATCTCCTCACTTATTCCTAGTCATTTAATTATTTTGAAGCTATTGCAAATGAGATTTCTCATGATTTCTTTCCCAGACTGTTTGCTATTGGTATTTGGAAAAGCTTCTGATTTTAATATTGATTCTATCTCAATTTTTATGATTATTAATTTTATACCCACTTGCAATCGCTGACCACAGTCTTGTTTCTCCACATTGATTTGACTAATTCCTGCACAGTATTATTTTGATTACTTCTAGGCTCTATAATTTATTATCATCCTATTTTTTCCTTTGTCTTTCCTTCATTTTTCCTTTTTAGTTGTTTAGCTGCCTCACTCACATTTTATTTCTAATTTCCAGTTCTACTATATAAAATGGTATTCTTTCTCATATGTGACATGAATAGATTTGTAGATGATATCCTTCTCCATGTTACCTCAGTTAAATATAAAATTTAGTTTTAAAACATTTTAATGTACTACATAAATTATCTATTTGTTGTCAGTAAATCAGTGTATGAAAAAGTGAATTGGCTGAGGACATTATGTGATAGATTAACAGATATTCTACATTTAATGGTATTTCAGTGGGTTCTAGTTATTTGACAACCCTGTGGCTCATTTCTTAAGAATCTTGTTTCAGCACAATAGAAGATCATCAGAATTGTCCTGGTTTAATGTTCCCTGTAACTATATTGCATAAATGGTAGTTGCCCATGGAAATCCTCACCTTTAAAAAAATTCTTGGCTTCCCTATAAATTTAAAATCTATTTTTAACTGCTACATAAGGCAATGCTTTCATTTTCTGTCTCATAGGCTTTGGTCAAGGATGAATATAATAACTGAAATTGTTTTAGAGAAGTGAAAAGCCAAAATAATTTCTTATCTTACTAACTAGACTTCTGATTGTATGCAGCAAACATGGAATATAATGGCAGCAATCAGCTGAGTTTCTGGAAATTTAAAGGCAGAGGGAAAGACCAGTATTGAACTTTTTATTGTTTTCTATTTAACTCTTTTCATTTGGTTTGGTTTTTAATAAGTTGAGATAATAAATTCTTCTCAGTACAGTGAAATTGATATTTGTTTGTTCTCAAAATACAAAATAAAGGAAGAAGAGCAAAAAAGTAAGGATAGTTAAAGATCACTGTTTTATTCTTCAAGTATAATAAATTTCATATATTTTACATGCCTGAATACTAATAACCTACATTGTAAGGGTTTTTGATACAGCTCCAAAGTCCCTATTAATATTAGCCCAAAATGTTACAAAAAATCCACTTTTGAAGTGAAAGATATATTTTAGTAGTAAATATTTTTATTATTGCTACACCATTGTCTTACTGTGATACTGCCTTATGGGTAGACATGTGTAAAAAAAGTAAAGTCATGTCTCAGTGGTGAGTTGAGTTCAAGAAAGTATAATGAGATTACACAGAAGGAAAGAATAGTCTCTTCAACCATGCTAAGACAAATTTATATACTAAATAAAATGATAAAATTGATTTAATACTTCAGAGAATATTGACATACAAAATGGGTGAATCAACAATCTGTTACAGTCATACCATAAATGTAATTAAATCCTTATGATATTGTATACAATAGATTTTAAGAAGTGACAATAAAAAGATTATAAAAGAAAATACATATGAAAAATGGACTTCTTAAACTGAACATTTAAAAGTCTTCTGCAGCAAAGGACAAAAAGAGTCTACAGAAATAGTGGAAATATTTTTAAACAATGTATTTAAAATTTGATGCCTAGCATGCCACGCAGGTAAAGCACACAGTGGAGACCAGGCGGCAGCTGAGCACAGACAACCTGAAATCGCAGAGAAAGCGTGAGTACCCCAAGAAAGATATTCTCACTCGCGCCCACAGAGCAGCTTCTGCAAGGCAGCCCTTCCCCAACCACCAGAGCAAAGCGCCATCTTTGCCACTGGCATAGGGTCAGACCAGATTGGAACTAAAGTGGGCCTGGGAAAAGCGATGTCAAAGTAGCCATCTTTGAAAAGGGCAAGAGGGACCGACCAGTGAGAGCCAGCTTCGCCCAGGAGAATGCCCCCTGCCCAGGCAGGAGGCGTATCCAGGGCCATGGCTTAGTCAGAGGTGCCCCGCCCTGCCCACTGGAACTTCTAAATTTAACGCAAAAACAGCCAGCAGCTCCCAGCGGCATGGAAACAACAGATGGAGGAATCTGAGACAGTTAAACAGTCCGGTCACAGAGGAAGCCCAATTCCCAGCCTGAAAAGGAGCTGCTTTCCATAGCCACCTCCGCCAAGGAGGCCAGCCCGCCCAGGAGGCAGAAGCCTCACCCAGGCAAGCAACTCTCAGCCGGGTTAAAAAGGCCAGAGGCGCCCCGCCCTGCTCAGTCCACAGCCTATTCAAAGGCAGGCTGTAAAGGCTGCACCCCCACAGCAGACAGAGGAGCAAGCTGAATTCTGCCAAACCCAGACAATCAGGAATATAGACTGCAGACCATCATAAGGAAACCAGAGACGGGGGAAAGACCACCCAAACAAGGAAGACTCCATTTTTTTTCTTTATTATTTTTAACATTTCTTAAACTTTAAAAAAAAAAAAAATTTTTTTTTCAATTTGGAAACGTCGTCGTTTTTTTTTTTCCCCATGATTTCTATTTTTACCTGTTTGTTTTATCTTTTTTTTCTTTCCTGTTTGTTTGGGTTGTTCCTTTTCTGATTTTTTTCTTTTTATTTTATTGTCTTTAAAATAATTTTTCTCTGTGTGTGCATCTGTCTCCCACTATCTATACTTTATTTCTCTCTTTGCATTCTCTTTCTTTAAAACTTACTTTCCTATGAAGAACACCTCCACTCTTTTCTGCTAACTCTCCATTATCTATCATTGCAACCTTATTCTCTCTACTAATTCTACTCTTCTCGACACTTCCACATCACTGAAACTAAACCAAAATCACCACCTCCCCTCCCCAATACATTTTACTCTAATCTCTTTACTACCTCCAACTTACCCTTCTGACTTACAGCCTGGACCTCCAGTCTCCAATGACCCCTGGTTATTGGATAGAGGGTATACCAGCTTAATCTGAGTGAATCAAAGGGGTTCATAGAGAAAGCCAGTCCTAAAAGAACTTAATATAAAAACAAGAATTGCGTATAGGGTTGTAACAGTAAATAAGTAACTACTGAATACAGGGCCCAGGATCAGTTGTTATATTGAAATCATATTCTTTAGGAAAACCAAATCTAATTTTATACACAGGTATACAGGGTAACTATACATAATTGTGAACTTGTAAGATTTATACAACAGTGCTTGGTAAGAGCTGCTTTGGGTCTAAAACGGTGCTCACAGGTGCCGGTAGACTGGCATCCCCAATTCAAATGGGCAGAAGAAACACAAGTAAGATGGCAAACAATGAAGTCTTATCCCCCACTCAAAACAAGCAGGAAGCAGAGAGTCAATCAAAGACATAGAAGAGAACCCCCAAAAAGCTCTACAAAGTCTACTGATAAACATGATAAATGAAAAGTTTGAATCTCTTCAGTCAATTATTCTAGAGCGAGGAAGCAAAGCAAAAATTAATGGAGAATTTCATGGCATCCACAAATAGAAAGATAAATGAACTTCAAGAGTCAAATGAAAAGATAGCTAACCAGCTTAAAGATTTGAGAGACAACTCTCAAAACCAAAGTAATAAAGTTAATGAAGTAAAGAAGTTGGTACAAGACCTAAGAAATGACATGGAAATTATCAGGAAAGACCAGTCAGAAGCAAAAGAGATTCGAAATCAAGTAACTAGCCTACAGTACCGACTAACTGAAGCAGAGGATCGAATTTCAGGAGCTGAAGATTCCTTAGATTCTATGGAGAAAGATCAAAAATCAATACAAATCCAGTCCAGTCAACTAAACAGATCACTACAGGAGATTCAAGACAAGATCAGGAAGCCCAATTTAAGGATAATATGTATTGAGGAAAACTTGGAGAAAGAGGTTAATGGGATAGGCAACCTATTTAACAGAATATTAGCTGAGAACTTCCCAAATATCCAGAAGGAAAGGCCTATACAGATACAAGAAGCATTTAGAACCGCAAATCGACCAGACCAGAATAGGACATCCCACTGACACATTGTGATCAAAACAGGTTCAGTAGAGTGCAAGGAAAAAATACTCAAAGCTGTTAGGGCAAAGAAAACAATCACATATAAAGGAAAAGCAATCAGAATTACCCCAGACTTCTCAGCAGAGACCATGAAAGCAAGGAGAGCCTGGAATGAAGTATACCAAACTCTAAATAAAAATAACTATCAACCAAGAATTCTGTACCCAGCCAAACTCTCCTTCATAGCCGAAGGTCAAATAAAAGTCTTCCACAATAAGGAAAAACTGAAACAATATATCTCCACCAAACCAGCTTTACAGAAAGTCTTCAAAGATGTACTATACAGGGATAATGATCAAGATCCCAATACAGACAGAGAAATGAACCCTAATTGGTAAACATCAGATCAAGAAATGGGAAGGCATAGCTTCAAACAAGATAGTGATAATGAAAGGAACAAACAATCATCTCTCAATCCTAACTCTCAACATTAATGGACTTAATTCTCCAATCAAACGACATAAGCTCATAAGTTGGATCAAAAATCAAGATCCATCTTTCTGCTGCCTCCAAGAGACACATCTATCCAGCAAAAGTAAACATCTTCTAAAAGTGAAAGGCTGGAATCAAATCTACCAAGCAAATGGCCCCCATAAGCAGGCTAGAGTTGCAATCCTAGTATCAGACAAAATTGACTTCAAATTAAAAAAGTTAAGAAGAGACAAAGAAGGTTACTACATACTAGTAAAGGGATCTCTCCTACAGGAAGAAATAACCATTCTAAATATCTACATACCAAATGCAGGAGCACACAACTTCATCAAACAAACACTACTGACTCTAAAAACAATCATAGACCCAAACACATTGATAGGGGGGGACTTTAACACTCCACTATCACCTCTGGACAGATCAACACGCCAAAAACTGAACAAAGAAACCACAGAACTAAATAATTGCATAGACCAACTAGACTTAACCGACATCTACAGAATATTCCACCCAGCAAGGACAGAATACACATTCTTTTCGGCAGTACATGGAACATTCTCCAAAATAGATCACATCTTAGGGCACAAAGAAAATCTGTACAAATTCAAAAGTATCAAAAACATTCCCTGCATTCTCTCAGACCACAATGGAATAAAATTAGAGCTCAACTCAAACAGCCACCACAGATATCGCTACAATTCATGGAGACTAAACAACACACTGCTGAACCATCAGAGGGTCATTGAAGAAATTAAAACAGAAATTCAAATGTTTATGGAATTCAACCAAGTTGAGGACACAAAGTACCAGCTCCTTTGGGACACAGCAAAGGCAGTACTCCGAGGAAAATTTATATCTCTGAGTGCATACCTCAACAAACTGGAGAAACAGCAACTCAATAATTTAAGGAAGCACCTTAATTTCCTTGAGAGAGAACAACAAGCCAAACCCCAAATCAATAGAGGGAAGCAAATAATTAAAATCAAATCAGAATTAAATCAATTAGAGACGAAAAAAAACATCGAAAGAATCAACAAAACAAAGAGTTGGTTCTTTGAAAAAATCAACAAGATAGACAGACCCCTGGCAAACCTGACCAAGCAACGAAGGCAGCAGACTCAAATAAACAATAAGAGAAGAAACAGGTAACATCACCACAGAAATAACCGAAATTCAGAAAATAATAAGGGACTATTTTGCAAACCTTTATGCCAACAAATTCGAGAACTGGGAAGAAATGGATGATTTCCTAGAAAAAATTCATATCCCCAAACTGAACCATGAAGATTTAAACCTCCTAAACAGACCCATATCCAGTATTGAAATAGAAACGGCAATAAATGATCTCCCATCCAAGAAAAGCCCAGGTCCAGACGGATTCACTGCAGAATTCTACAAGGCCTTCAAAACAGAACTCACTCCAATATTTCTCAAACTCTTCAATGAAATTGAAAGAGAACATTCACTTCCAGGCTCATTTCTGAAGCCAGTATAACCCTCATCCCAAAACCAGGCAGGGACTCATCACGGAAAGAGGACTATAGACCGATTTCCCTGATGAACATAGACGCAAAAATTCTCAACAAAATTCTGGCCAATCAACTTCAACAGGTCATCAAAAAAATCATACACCACGATCAAACTGGATTCATCCCAGGGATGCAAAGTTGGTTTAATATACACAAGTCAATTAATGTAATCCACCACATCAACCGGAGCAAGCTAAGGAACCACATGGTTTTATCTCTGGATGCGGAAAAAGCATTTGATAAAATCCAGCACCCATTTATGCTAAAAGCCCTGGAAAAACTGGGATTCCAGGGAACATTCCTGAATATAATCAAGGCAGTCTATGACAAAGCAACAGCAAGCATAACTCTAAATGGTGAAAAACTAAAGCCATTCCCTTTAAAATCAGGAACAAGACAGGGATGTCCACTCTCTCCCCTGGTCTTCAACATAGTACTAGAATTCCTAGCCAGAACAATCAGGCAAGAAGAAAATATAAAGGGGATCCAAGTAGGTAAAGATGTAGTTAAATTTTCTCTCTTCGCAGATGACATGATCCTATACCTAAGGAATCCCATAGACTCTACCCCCAAACTACTAGAGCTGATCCAAAACTTTGGCAAAGTTGCAGGATATAAAATAAACCTTCAAAAATCAACGGCCTTTCTCTATGCTAACGACCCGAAGACTGAGGCTGATATCAGGAAAGCAACTCCTTTTGCAATAGCCCCGAAAACCATAAAATACCTAGGAATAAGCTTAACCAAAGAAGTGAAAGACCTCTTTGAGGAGAACTTTAAAAGCTTGAAAAACGAAATTAAGTCAGAACTAAGGAAATGGAAAAACCTCCCATGCTCCTGGATTGGGAGGATTAATATAATCTAAATGGCAATATTGCCAAAGGCTAGCTACAAACTCAATGCAATACCCATTAATATCCCAACACCATTTTTCGATGAAATAGAGAAAGCAATCCAGAAATTCATATGGAATAATAAAAGACCTAGAATAGCAAAAACAATCCTAAGCAGAAAGAACAGTGCTGGAGGAATTACAATACACAACTTCAAGTTGTATTATAAAGCTATAGTAAAAAAAAAAAAAAACTGCTTGGTGTTGGCACTGGAACAGGCCTGCAGACCAATGGAACAGAATTGAAGACCCGGGAATGAACCCACAGAACTACGCCTACTTAATCTTTGATAAAGGGGCTAAAACAATAGTTTGGAAGAAAGATAGCCTCTTTAACAAATTGTGCTGGAAAAACTGGCTCAACACATGCAACAAACTAAAACTAGATCGTTATATATCACCGTGCACCAAAATCAATTCCAAATGGATTAAAGACCTCGAAATCAAAGCAGACACCCTGAAAACACTAAAGGAAGGAGTAGCAGAAACACTTGGGTTCCTTGGCACAGGATGGAACTTCCTGAACAAAGACCCAGAAAGGCTACAAATCAAAGAAAGGTTGGACAAGTGAGACTGCATCAAACTGCAGAGCTTCTGCACGGCAAAGGACATACCTGGCAAGATAAACAGAAAGCCCACAGACTGGGAGAAGATCTTTACCGGCCATTCAATGGACAAAGGCCTCATATCTAAAATATATGCAGAACTAAAAAAATTACCTTCCTCCAAAACAAAAGCGCAAAGAACCAATAGCCTGCTCATCAATTGGGCTAAAGACTTACAAAGAGACTTCTCTGATGAGGAAATGAGAATGGCCAAGAGACATAGGAAAAAGTGCTCTATATCACAAAAGAAGTGCAAATCAAAACAACATTGAGATTCCATCTCACCCCAGTAAGAATGTCATATATCAAGAAAACTAACAATAACAGTTGTTGGAGGGGATGTGGCCAAAAGGGAACCCTACTTCATTGTTGGTGGGAATATAAACTGGTTCAGCCACTCTGGCAAGCAGTATGGAGATTCCTCAGAAGGCTAAATGTAGAACTCCCCTATGACCCAGCAACCCCACTTTGGCATATCTATCCAAAAATCCACAAACAAAATCACAGTAAAGCCACCAGCACAACAATGTTCATTGCAACTCAATTTGTCATAGCGAGAATCTGGAACCAACCCAGATGCCCCTCCGTAGACAAATGGATGAGGAAAATGTGGTACATATACACAATGGAATTTTATGCCTCTATCAGAAAGAATGACATTGCCCCATTTGTAAGGAAATGGAAGGACTTGGCAAAAAATATACTAAGTGAAGTGAGCCAGATCCGAAGAAAAATGGACTCTATGGTCTCCCTCATAGGGAATAATTAGTACAGGTTTAGGCTAGTCACAGCAGATGAACACAAGAGACTAATAGCTATCCCCCTATGAATGCATAAGTTGATGCTAAGTGAAATGAACTCCATGTTATGGAAACGACTGTTATATCACTGTTGCAATTGCTTTCAACATGCCATGTGGAACCGTAGCTTCTATTGTTGATGATCGTCTTGTATCCCATTCCTGTGGTTGTACCCACACTATCACTGCATCTTATCTAAATACACCGGATACTGAATACACTGGTATTAGAACTAGTGGGAATGAGGGACAAGGTAACAAACAGTACAAGAAATGAACTCCATTTTATGGAAATGATTGTTATATCACAGTTGTAACTACTTTCAACATCCCATGTGTATCTGTAGCTTCCACTATTGATGATGTTCTTGTATCACCTTCTTGTGATTGTATCTACACTATCTCTGTAATCTTATCTGAGTATATTGGAAACCGTGTATACTGGTATTAGAACTAGGAAATTGAATGGGAATACCAAAATTGAGAGACACAGGGTAATAAAAAGAGAAACAACTACAAAAGCAATACTTGCAAAACTGTTTGGTGTAAGTGAACTAAACACCTCAGCAGGGGAAAGGGTAAGGAGGAGGTGTGAGGGGGATATGAGGGACAAGGTAACAAACAGTACAAGAAATGTATCCAATGCCAATGTATGAAACTGTAACCTATCTGTACATCAGTTTTATAATAAAAACTTTTAAAAAAAGAAATGTATCCAATGCCTAACGTATGAAACTGTAACCTCTCTGTACATCAGTTTGATAATAAAAATTTGAAAAAAAATTTGATGCCAATATTAAATATAAACCCTATAGATCAGCAGCAATAAGATAAGCTATGTAATTAAAACATGAGGAGATTTGAATTAACTTTTAGCAAAGTCATATAAAGTACATGTCAATATGCTCAGTATTCTTAATAATCAGAAAAATACACTTAAATCCATTTCACCTACTATGAAACTTATTATGACTTACAATGGAAAATAATTGTCAGTAAAAGTATGCAAATATTATTAAGAAATCACATGGGATCCTTATACACACTGAGAAAATTATGAAATTATTCAGTTTCTGTGGCAATAGCTCAGCATTTCCTGAAAATAAATATAATGGGAATCAATAATTTTGATATTAGAAGTACAATTAAAATTATTGAAATAAGTATTGGAACCAAAGATTTGCACATACAGTTCACTGCAATAGATTTATGATAAACAAAGACATGTACAATTCAAACATACATTTGTAAAATAATTAAAGGCTTGGAAAAATTTATGTTAAGTGAAGTCAGGCCCAGAGAGACAAAGGATCCACATTTCCCCTTTTATGTGGTAGCTAGATTTAGCTTTCAAATACATAATTAAATAAGGTGGGTAGTATGCATGTGTATACAAATGCATTAACTGAAATTACTTGAAGTTCAACAAGGTAAAACACCATGAAGGGAGTGCTCAAAAGAGATCAGATGGGGACAAGGAGCAAGTGGTAATTTAATGAAGAGGAGAAACGGGGGGGGGGGGAGGCAGAAGGGAATTCAATATATTTGCTACAAAATTACGAGTGATGGAAGGCATGTACAATTACTTAAAGAAAATTATAAAAGCAGAAAAAATATGCGTTTGCAAGGGAAAAAAAATCAAATGCATCGATAAACCCTTCTATCCATTGCTATGAATATTGAGATCTCTATGAACATAACAAATAACTGGGATTGTGAATTTGTATAGGGAAAATGTTTATTTCTTCTCACCATTTTAGAGAATTCATCTATAATTGGTTACCATTGCTTTGAATTCTGTGATAAGGTCTAGGCAGTGAACATAGGTGAGAAGAAATGCATAATCTCAAGAAAGAAAGAGAACAGGCCTTCTCCAAACCACCTTCAATACAGAAAGACCTTCCCCTGGGGATCACATATTAAACCAGTCACCACCATGTCCCAACAGAGCCTAGTGGAGTGCCAACCTTTGTAACAGTGCAAACATAAGGCTTCTCCTCACCTTTGTAATCAAATGTAAGTGGCTCCCAAACTATTTTGAGCAAGCAGACAAAATCATTCCTATTTACAGGTCTCTCCTAAAAAATTGCTCTGCTATGGAAAATCTGAAACAAATTTTCTTGTGATTATTTGTGACCTCACTGGTTTCTGAAATGCCCTCAAAACATAGGTCAGTTCCTCTGGCTTGGGTCAAAATAGAATGTGGTTTCTTTTACTTTTACTAGTAAGAGAAGTGCTACTAACTACATCATTGTACACCCGCATTAGGTTCACATATTTTTTCAGAAAAAAATCAGTAATTACCTATTTCTCTAAGTATTCCTGTGTATCTACATTGTTTATTCTTATAACACAATGAAGATTAAATAAGATTTACATAAGTTGATAGTGGTTTAGTGGGTAACATAATCCTTAAAAACCGGACAGTTCAGCCTGACAAAATGAGTTACTGTTTTGTATGCTGGAATTGACTATCTATGAAACAATCGCATGTTTTCTTTCATTATTTTTTTGGTAAATTAACAATTTTTATAAAATTATCCCTTTTGCCTAGATCATATATAGAATGCTCTCCTCAGTGCTTTCTGTATCACATAAGAGACCAACAAAGTCAATAAGGAGAGTTGATCTTCTTTCTATCTAGCAGCTGTTATTTTTACCAGCTGTATGCATGCATACAGGCACACACAATGCACACACACACACACACATACACACACACATACATACAAAAGTCCATGGGACATCTCATCTATTCAATATTTAATAGATATTTTATTATTGTTGTTTTTCAATGAGCACAAAAACAGAGGGAAAAGATTTGCTGGAGAGAAAGCCGATTTAGTAGATATTTTACTGTTGAATACTAGATAAATGAGAGACAGAATTTTAATTAATCTCTCCCTAGCCTCATCAGATTAACAGTGTTTAAAGCCGTCTTATTTATTGGGAATGTCTAGCTTGGCTTTTTTGGATTAATCTCAATCGTTTTCATTAGTGAAATCTTTAATCTGTTCTTCATTACAAATGGAAGAGGAGAGATTCACATCTATTGGATCCAAGATATAATCTTGGCTTTTAAACTACTTGGTGAATTATTTATACACAGCATATTGGGAAATTTAAAGGCCTAGAGGATGA
Source organism: Perognathus longimembris pacificus (assembly GCF_023159225.1). NCBI lineage: Eukaryota > Metazoa > Chordata > Mammalia > Rodentia > Heteromyidae > Perognathus > Perognathus longimembris. The sequence goes on from NC_063176.1 coordinate 40,792,225, forward strand.
GAGAATGTGTCTTATTCTGACTTATTTGGTATAACATTTGACATATTCTTCTATGTATGATTATAGAACCTGTGGGTATGTGTATGAGTGTCTGTGTATATGACGATGAGCTTGTTTTCAGGTCTGTTTTGCTTCATTTATAAGTTGTATAGATTTAATGTAATTGAATATGAGTTGCCTTGTCATGATTAATTTAATTTAGGAAATGATTACTCTTTCATTATTACCTGTAATCCAAACATTATTGGCTTAATTCATTCCCCATCTAGAAAATTATCCTGTCTAGGAGTCCATAAATGGCATTACAAATTTCAATGTGCTATACATCATATAGCACTCCTTCCATTGATCCTTTTGCAATACCTACGTATGCCTGTGTGGTCCTCTAAAACCAATTACTGTGCCAATTTATATTGCAGAAGGGAGACACTTTTTGCATTAGGAAAATCAATGCAGCAGTCTCTGAATTAAACACAGACCCAGAAACTTGCATTTGAATTACTGTAAGTTTTACTTTGAATATTTTGAAGCAGTTGCATGCTTTTGGCGAGTTGTTGTTTTAGTTCAAATATTTGTCATCAAAGAGGTTAAATTTTAAATAATTTCCATGATGCCATCATCAAATTGCTCTCTTGATTAATTTTCATGAATATTATGATTAATTTAATGAATATGCCTATTACTTAGTGCAAATGTTAGAAAAAACACACAAGTCATTAGATCTTAATGTTCATAACTAAAATCTATTAACCTAAGCTTCAATACTGCCATCTCTAAGGATGGGCACTTATTTGGTGTAGGGGTCCTTCGCCCCCAGCGCTCTCCTGTCCAGCAGGAGAGGCAGGGAGCCTACCCCAAGGTGCGTACCAAGATGAGGTAGAGTCGCAAACCGCCTGCTCCCAGCCCTCCTTACTTTAATGAAGGACACTGAAAAAATGGGGGATGTCTCAGGCAGTCTCTGGTTTTAATAAGGGGGACCACATTTATAAAAGCAAAATGGTGACAGGAAGGGGAGGGGTGTAGAGCACCTAGCTAGGCGGTGATTGGCTGCCTGAGCTGTCTGTCAAGGGTGGAGCCTCCTAAGCGCAGAGTAAATCTATGTCATGGCCCCTAGGACTGCCTCTAGGTTCACCACCAGTGGCCATCTTGGCTGCACGTGGTCCCGAGGCTGGTAGGCAGGGCTGGTTGTAGCCACCTTTCCGGTTCCAAACCAGAAGGCAGGCGGGGCTAATAGCCACCTGGTTCCAGGGCTGGGAGAATAGGCGGGCCGGCTAGAACCGCCTCTTAAAGCTGCAGACTGGTGCCCCACAATTTGTGCGTTCATTTTTTTTTTTAAACTTTGAATTAGCACAAATTTCTACTATGAAGGAGTTTATTTTGATATATTTCAAACAGTATACTCTGACAAATCTAATCCTTCTAACACATTACTTCTATCATTCTTTTTCCCTTTATTCAAACAGTATTTTGTACATTTCATCATGTAATATGCTTATATGTTTAGATACAGATGTATAACCCTTGAATCTTTTAGTTTATGATTTTCAATACATACCAAAGACCAACATTTACTTTTAACAAAAGTGTTGTAAGTTGATGTAGCTATTGATAACGTTGATATTAATATTGTATTAATAATTTGTAATGAATATCCCTGAGAGGTTTTCATGTTTCTATTTAATCTGATTTTAAGCAGAATGTACCTCAGAAGGTATGATATTTTCTTTAGCTAAGAGGTATCTATGACATTAAAATTGAAAGAAAATTCATACAATTTTTGTATCATTTGTTTTAACTTATTTTAAAAGTGACAATGAGTATTGTGTTTGGGAACTCAACTACCCCATACAAACTGTTTTGAAATTGTGGGCCCTGGCTCATGGAAGGTTTTAGAACTTGAGGAGGTAGCCCTAGTTGGAAGATGGAGATCACTGTTGGCATTTCCTTGAAGAATTTATGGGAAACACTGCCTCCTTTGTTGCTTCCTGGCCACTGTAAAGTGAGAAGCTCTCCTAGCCCTTATAGTTAGACTATGACATAGTGCTGCATCAAAAATAAATTAATTAATTATAATGGGTGTAAGGAACACTGTGCTACTATAGGAAATAAAATGAATTTTCCTTGTTTTTAATTATTTCTTTCAATTACTTTGGCATAGAGATGGAAATCTGGTGCTGCATCCAAACACAAATCTTTTAAAAATATTGAAAAATCTAGGATATAATTTTTCCCATTAATCCAAGAGGACTTTAAAACCATAGAAATATATGTGATACTTAACATAAAAATTACTATACATATGACAATGTAAACACATGTTTTCTACTTTAATATGTTAAATACGTTCTCTATTTTGTTCTGTGTGATCCCCAGTTCTTCCATGTGTATTGCATGAAACTTTGGGCAAATTCTTTTTCATTTTTGTGCTCCAATCACTTTATTAGAGGAATGGCAGAATAATTTCACCACACAGGGCAGTTTAGAACAATATCTGGAAATGCACGGAGTTATTGATTATGTTTCAATAAATATTTGGAAGTCAATGATCATCTATTACTGTCAACGTGTTTTGACAAAACGATTTGTAGTTACAGGGAAGGAAATTTTTATTGGAAATGCGTGAAACTTCAAATATGTGCATACATATATCCCTCTACCAGTGTGATTTATTCTCTCATTCAGGCTGTCTTCATGGAGCTTTCATCTAGTTACTGTGCACACAGTTCACTACGCAGGATACATTTTTGTGTGCCTTGATACAGATGACATAACGATCACAAGGGAAGTGATATGTCCAAATCTTTACCTCCATTCTTCTTGTGCTTCTATGCCAAATAAAGTAGATTTTTGATTACTTATTCCCCTCTCACTAAATTTTTAAGCCGATTATACTCATAAATAAATGAGTGCATATATTTGAATGTATTTATTTCAATAGCAAAAAAAATGAATGTTATTTATAATTTTGTAACCTTGTAATTTTGTAATTTTATAGTTTTGTAATCTGAATGTTATTTATGTTTTCCTTATGGAAAGAAAAGCAGCTTTCAGTTGGGAATTTGTAAACAAATAATTTCCTACCTCATACAATTGATTTATCTTAATATAGAACTTTCTTTTTTTATGAAAGACTAATATGGAAAATTAATAAAATTATCTAATTATACAATATTTATGATTTTTCTATTGAAAATTTCAATATTATAGTTATATTCTACTTACTTTATTAAATTGTTGTTTACTTGTAATTTTTAATTGTATTTATTTTTCAATAATAGCCATTTTAAGATATTTTTCTGTTCCATCCATTTAAAAAATACTGTTTTACTAAAACATGTAGGATTTTTTTGAATGCCTGCAATTGAATTGTCACTGATATTCATACTATGAACCTTGAGAAAGTATGGCTTCTGAAATTATTTCATGTATATATATATATATGTAATTGTTTTGTATTTATTTCATCAATACTACTAACAAAATTACATTATGTCAGTTCTGAAGTATGCCAGAATATTAAAAAAATCAGAAATATAGAAGGAATTAGTAACAGAAAAGGCTTTTGTGTATCCAATGAAATTCTTGATAAATCAGCTGCAAAATCATTACTCAGGTTAGAGAAGTAGTTTATTGGTCAGGTGAAGAGCCTTGAATACACATTGAATACAAATACCATCGATCCAAAAGTATGTATTATCTATATCTCTAATGATACTCAGATGATAGGAAAGATCAACTTAAATTTGGGGACAGAGAATTGCTTCCAGAACCTTACAGGTTTGCCACTAATTAATCCATAGTTCCTTAATGTGGAAATGACACATGTGTGAAGAGTATCTAACTCTTCTTGTGAGCACAGGCATAAATAGTTTCTCTACATATGGGCAAAAGAATAAACAGCCATGCACTGCTTTATTTGAACATTCTGAAGAACACTTTCATGTTTGCAATTAGTGGCCAAATGCCATCTGAATAAACATAATCTCCTCTACAGGCATCATAATTGGTGATTTGAGACTTGGCATTTTGTACTTATGCATGCATATCACCCACTTACAAATCATAAATCATTTCGATTTATGACACAAACACCCTCTTGAATTCAATGAGAAATCTGTTACCTCCTGCTGGGTTTGTGAGACAAACAAGGTGTCTTTTTTTCTTTCTTCCTTTTTTTAAGTTTATTGTCCAAATGACTGAAGACTTTCTTGCACATGAAATAAGAGTTTTTGGAAATGTAGCAGCAACCCTTTGTTTTGACTGTGAAGTGTTAATCCGTTTGCTGTTGATAGAGATTACAGTCCGGAGAGCCAGGGCAGAGCCAGGGCAGTTACACTTAGGTCCTGACACCCTGGAACACAGCCTGACTGGATATTGTAAGGCTTTAAATCTGCCTGTCAGGAGATGGGACACAAAGGTAACAACTGCCAGTTAAATCAAATTGCTTAGAGTAAATTGGACAAATTTTGTTAGCCTCTTGCCTACCCTGGCTCACAGCCACACCAGCAAGGGCAATGATGTTAAGTTTGGGATTGAACTTGTGGCTCAACAAAACTAATTCAGTAGATGCTTCCAGCAACTGTGTTAGGCTGATTAAAAGCAGCTCCATGGTCAACTCAAATTGTTTTATATATCGATGTTTTGTTTTCGCCAAATGAGCTGTCTTTTCCTGGTGCATGGGGACAGAGCTTCACACAGTAGTGCTCTGTTCTTATGAGCAGAATTGAGTGGTAGGCACGTAAAAAAGGTACAGTTTATCCTGTTTGAACAAAACCGAATTCAACAGATTCATTAAATCAAAGAAGCATAGAGGCTCAAACTTTCGTTTAATTATAGAAACAGTTTGAGTAAATATTACACCTGTACTTTCTAAACAAATAGCCAAGTTGCAATCTAGTTTCTACCTAAATAGTGAAGCTATGTATAGCCTTAAGAAGAATGAATATTTGACTTCATCAATTGTATTCTTACCCAGGAATCCATTCTCATGTAGTTGTAATGTTACTTGTTGGCAACAGAAGAAAATAGAACTAAAGTATCCTTGCTCTTCTTCAATGTCAATCTAATATTGGTTAGAGATACATTACAGTGAATAGAACAATGCTCAATTTAACTATCAGTTATTAATAAAAACTAAAAATATATGACTACCCTTGAAGACTTACTTATATTGAAATTAACAGCATTTTATCCAATGTATTTGCATTGCTCATCATTGTTTGTAATATGTGAGATAGGTAATATTTGATCATTTTGCCCCCATTTCTAATATGTAGCATTAACTCAAAAGTTACAATTCACTTTAGAATTATTACCCTGTTATGGGAATGACTGTTCTGTTGGCTACTTTGGGCCCCTTGCTCCAGATAATTTTGTTAGAATAGTGGCTGAATAAAATTCTACTAATTCACAATCAGCAAGCCTAAAAACAGAAGCATTTACAGATATGGAGGTGCTTGTTAGTCTCAAGGGAGGGGGTACAGTATTCTGTTTGACATTCTGACTTACACAAGCCCTTTAATGAATTCTCTTTCTATATCTATCTTAAAAGCTCATACTAACTTCTAATGAGATTAAGTCAGGTTGATAACTTTAAAATAAAAATTTGTAGTTTTAAACACAATCAGATCCAATACATACAATGAAATCAATATTTATACCATTCAGAGCAAAGAAAGAAAATAAGCTACAAACAGATAAGCCAGACAAGCAAAACTAGATCATGAAGTATTTTAATGGTTTTTTTTTGGTTGCTCGTTTGTTTTGTTTTTTGGTTTTGGCTGATAGCTGGGGAAATTATTCCTTTAGTCAAAGGAATGTCCTAATGTTTGAAGGGTTGGCTACATGGAGAATACCCATCCAGAACAGCATTTGAACATTGTCAACTATGCAGAATTTCAAAAACCTGTGTTCAATGAATATAGGAAATACCATTCAGGAAAGAACCTAGAACCATATGCAAGTGTGAAAATCACTTAGAGGTCAGTCTGAATGAGGACAAAAAAAAATCACACTATTTTAAGTAGTTTCTAGGAGTAGGTACAATTCCAGATTAGGCATGATTATATAATTCAGGTTGTGTGCTTTAGGAATTATAGATCATTTTCCACATGCACATAAGCAAGCAAATATTTATATATATATATATATGAAGCTACATACATTAAAATAAGTAAAATTAAATAATTTCAACATAAGTGTGCTAAATGCCATAAAAACACAAATCAAGCAATATTGCCTAAAAACATAAATAGGAAAGATTACAATACATATGGGTATAAGGAATCTTTTCTTTTGACTTCAAGGAGAACCGAGAAGGAAAGATAAAAGGAAAGAAGAAAGGGAAAGCAGCAGGCAGATAGGAAGGAAGGAAGGAAGGAAGGAAGGAAGGAAGGAAGGAAGGAAGGAAGGAAGGAAGGAAGGAAGGAAGGAAAGAAGGAGGAAAGGAAGGAAGGAAGGAAGGAAGGAAGGCAGGCAGGCAGGCAGGAAGGAAGGAAGGAAGGAAAGGAGGAAGGAAGGAAGGAAGGAAAAATGGAAGGAAGACACTGAGGGAGAGAGAGGGCAGGAAGGAAGGATGTCAGTAAGAAAAGGGAAGGAAGGGAAAGAAGGAAGGGAAGAAAAGTGAGAAAATAAGGAAGGAAAGCGAAGTAAGAGATGGAGGAAAGGAAGGAAGGATAGAGGAAGAAGGGAAGGATAAAGAGAAAGGAGAAGAAAGAGGAAATCAATAAGAAAAAAGGAAAAAAATAAAAAATAATCAGGCCACAAGTGATTTCTATCACTGTTCATTTTAGTAAAAGTAATATATTGCAAAATTTAAACAAGATGTTGCTATTCAAATTATGCCAAACAAATTATTTTGAAGAAAATTCTAAATACATCACTTCTTAATTTGAGCACAGTGCATCTTCAAAAATTTTTTTTTGGCCAGTCCTGGGCCTTGGACTCAGGGCCTGAGCACTGTCCCTGGCTTCTTCCCGCTCAAGGCTAGCACTCTGCCACTTGAGCCACAGCGCCGCTTCTGGCCGTTTTCTGTATATGTGGTGCTGGGGAATCGAACCTAGGGCCTCGTGCACCCGAGGCAGGTACTCTTGCCACTAGGCTATATCCCCAGCCCCAAAATTTCTTGAAATAATATGTGAAAATGAAATGCTTGCTCTATTACCAAAGCAGTATAAATTAATTCTTCAAATCTCCTTTAAATTTACTTATTTAACTCTCCTGTCTTTCAAAGCCATATAATTAAAACTAATGGACTACTATCTATCCTAAATGTAGGATTATGTGACCCAATATCTTCAAGAATGAAGAATTGAATAAGCCAGCAGAGGTTTACATGAGAAAAAGAGAAATAAGGAATAGATAATAGAAAATTCAGAAACATATAATAACTCCCTTCGTTTTCTATCTTATTGTTCGTCTATGTAATTATAATTTTATTTTTCTTCTTTTTCATATTCTCTCCCATGTTTGCATCCTCATGTCATTACTGAAGAAAAATAATATAGACAGAGATGGGTCCAATGACCGGTGTCATGTAGCTTCTTTTAACTTTTGTTAAAGAACTATCAGAACTTTTCATAATCTTAATAAATAGAACTTAACTGGGTATATGGAAAAACATACAGTAGCTTAGTATGTAAAACAGTGAACACTTTTTTTAAAATCACAACTTCAAAATCTATTCTTTGCCCTACTTGTGCTGTGTTATTTTCTGTCAATAGAGGGCGCTGGAATGACACTGAGACGTCAGAATAAATGAGTGTTGGTTTGCCTTTTCCTTCAGGATGCAGAGATAAGCTGCATAAAGGAGGCCTAGTGGTACTTATCATACTAGTGATCTAGTGACATCTTTATGCCCTGTGATTCACTTCCCATGAGTTACTGTGTTACTACTGAGAATCTTTGTTCCAGAGGCTGATCACCCCTGGGGTACTAAATTGCAACTCTAGCCATGTACACCAAAATGAGGTCTATAGCTCAGCTTTTGTGGCTTTTCAAATTATTATTTTATTTCATATTTACTTGTCCTAAAACCTTGAAGCACAGTCTTCTTTTCCCTTTTAATACTTGTCTAAATCTTATATTAAATTATACATGTTTTGAAGTCTATCATTGCTTTGTGTCTAACACTGAATCTTAGAAACTGCATGTATGGGCTGGGGATGTGGCTTAGTGGTAGAGTGCTTGCCTAGCATGCATAAAACCCTGGGTTTGATTTCTTATTACCACATAAATAGAGGCCAGAAGTGGCACTATGGCTCAAGTCCTAGTGTTAACCTTGAGCAAAAGAAGAGTTCTGGGACAGTTCCAAGGTCTGGAGTTCAAGCCCCAGGACTGGCAAAACACACACACACACACACACACACACACACACACACACACACACACACACACTGATTGACTAATAAATAATAAGTAATATATATTAATTTTGTTCAATAACATATTTTTCTAATGGATTCACAATTGATGTAGTAGTAATTTTTAAAACGTAAGTAAGTCTAATAGATTTAAAATGGCAACTTACATTCCACAACATATATGAAATTATAACAACTATCTACTTTTCTGTCTGTCCAATAAAATTTTATTCAGATGTCATTCACAAATAGTCATAAAGCAGCTTAGTCATAAGTCAATGTTATAACAAAAGGAAGTAATATATTAGATATTTTTTCCCCTTGGTGATGTTGATTTTGTAATTCAAAATAAAGCTAAATATATTTTCCCTAAAGTAGGTGTGTGCTGCATAGGCAGTCCTAAGGATTAAAACGTAACATGATGAAGGCAGAAAGATGGTGCTCAGGCTTCAAAAGGCAACAGGAATGTCCTACAGCAATATCAGGCCAGTTACTTTTGATAATAACATTCATTATACTTTATTCATGCAGTTTTCTTTTATGGGCCTTTACTTCCTTGTTGTCATAATAAGAATACAAATGTCATGATTGTATTTAATGTATGTGTAAGGAACTGAACTACGTAACTTGGATAAGTATGGGAGTGGGAAAATGAGGGAGATCAAAGGAAGGGACAACATTGACCAAGAAATATAGTGTTCATAACCTGGCTTATTGACAAGTAGCCTCACTGTACAACTACGTAATAATAACAACAAAAACAGAATATATCTAAATATTCTTAGAACAAGGACTAGATATTTTTTCTGTCATCAAGTAAAAATGAGACAGCATTAGAAATACTGCAGAAAACTCAGCATCTAAAAAAAAATAATGTCAGTAGAAAATAACAAAAGTGTGTTTGACTAAAGAGGATTTACTGTGAATTTATAGCACTGTTTGGACCATCCTGTACCACGGAAATATGTTCCCTTCCCTAAAGGCCATGATGGCCTAATTATAGATACAAGACAGCACAGTATTCAACACAAATGTGTTCAGGTAAAAACAAGTTGTGACAGGAGTTCATTGAAGAGAACCTTGGGATTATACTGACACAATGAAGGTGTAGAAAAGTGTCAGGAAAAATGAAGAAAACACTGTAGAATATATTAGCATAGTTTTGAGAGATGTATGCTTTTCCCATAGGCCATCTCTATACTCAAAATGAAAAGAACCTGCGTATTTAAAAAATCATGAGCAATGCATTTTAGTATAAATAAGTATTTGGCACTTTGCTTCATTAATTGTATATTATCAGGTTAAAAAAAAAAGTAAAACTCCAATGATGCTTCCATGGTTTTCATATTTCCACATAGATAGATCATATGTTTGAGAGTTCACTTAACTTAAAGTGATCATTATCTTTTCTTTCTTCCTTCCTTTCTTCCTTCCTTCCTTCCTTCCTTTCTTCCTTCCTTCCTTCCTTTCTTTCTTTCTTTCTTTCTTTCTTTCTTTCTTTCTTTCTTTCTTTCTTTCTTTCTTTCTTTCTTTCTTTCTTTCTTTCTTTCTTTCCCTTTTTGGAGTTTTTCCCCTCCTCTCTTCCTGTCCTCCATCCTTCCTCTCTCTCTTCCTTCCTTACCTCTTTTCCTTCCCCTTCCTTCTTGCCTTCTTTCTTTCCTTTCTTTCTGTTTCTCTTTCCCCTCCCTCCCTCCTTTCTTTCTTTCTTTCTTTCTTTCTTTCTTTCTTTCTTTCTTTCTTTCTTTCTTTCTTTCTTTCTTTCTTCCTTCCTTCCTTCCTTCCTTCCTGCCTTCCTTCCTTTCTTTCTTTCTTTTCTTTCTTCCTTTCTTGTTCACATTTTAGGACTGAACCTCACTGACTTTTACTCTGGCTCAACTTTCTTTCTGGGTCACATTTCCAGTTCTGGCTTTTCACTGGTCAATTGAAGACAAAAGTCTCCCAAGTCTTCTGGGTTTGTTGTCTAGGATGGCTTCCACCTCTTATCTTTCCATCTCAGCCCTAAGTAACAACGATTATAGATGTGGGCCGCCTTTGACTAGCTTTATACCCTTTTATATGACAAATCTAATGTACTTCTTTATATTATTATTTTATATCCAAAAATAACCAATTAGGGACTTCAGTATTCAAAATGCTTTTATTGAATAAACACATAGAGATGCCATGTTCTCAGAATTTGCTTTCCCTTATTCTGAAATTTGCATCCTAATTTATTTAAATGCTTTAATATTTATTCTGAAGAGCTCTATCACATGTGTAATACTATTATTATGTCAAGCACATTAATCTGGAAGAGATGTTCTCATTGTTATCAATACTTCATAACTACAAATACAGAAATATTCAGCACCTATTTTAATAATAGTATTTATCAATAAGATAATCTCAATTTACCTAGCTCATCCTAATATATATATATAGTTGTTTTATTATTTTATTATTGCTACAAATTCATCATTCAGTTGGTATAGATTATTGGCTATTTATGATGTCTTTTTCCTCTTAGACATAGAATAAGACTCTATTTCCCAGAATTCTTTGCAGTGTTATACTTAAAGTGGTGTAAAATGCAAGTTGACATCTGATTGGAATAGATCCCAAAGGCTGCTATTTTTGACCTTTATACTTTGTTTTTACCTCCCTTGTCATTGACTGAAGGTAGAGTGAATTACAAGTTAATCTTATTAGAAAACTTATGTAATAAAAATGATATATTGATATAGTCAAATGGTATAATCAAACACTATCTATAAGGATTAATTCATTATTAACATACATCTTATTTTCCAAATACCCACAATTTAAATCTATTCTTTTTCACAAAAAGCAGAATTTAGTTACAGTCATTAGTAAATACATAGGCACATACTCATATTCAGACTGCATTCAAACATAATCTGTTGTACATAACAGAGTAGCATAAATTTTACTTTATATTGATTTCAATTTGATATGAGATGAATATTGTATGCATACTTTATATTGTAACTTTTTCATCACCATGACCAAAACAACTGATATCAACATCTTGAGAGGAATGACTTACAATGCCATGTGGGTTCAAAGAGATTCAAACTGGGGTCAGAGTGTGCATGGGGGGAGGGTGTATTCTATTTTCAAACTGTAGCAATGCTCAAATTATTAAACTTCACTTATCACTTCAGTGAAGTCTAATTTCATCACATTTCAGATACCTTTCCTCATACTAAAATATACTTTTCTTCCAAAATAATTATTTGGAAAAAATACTGGCTTTCAGAAATAGTCTGGGGCTGGGAATATGGCCAAGTGGCAAGAGTGCTTGCCTCATGTACATGAAGCCCTGGGCTCGATTCTTCAGCACCACATATATAGAAAATGGCCAGAAGTGGTTCTGTGGCTCAAGTGGCAGTGTGCTAGCCTTGAGCAAAAAAGAAGAAAGGGATAGTGCTCAAGCCCTGAGTTGCATGTCCAGGACTGGCAAAAAAAAAAAAAGAAAGAAATACTCAGATGTTCTGTGAACATTGTCTCAATTGGCCTTTGGCCTTCTTATGTTCAACATATGTACAACATAAGCAAGGAACATAAGTCAGGAACAAGGTAAACATTAGATATGGACCCACGGAAAATTACACAAAGGAAAGTTGTTCAGTCAATTTTATTTTTATTCAGATACTTCTGCTTGAAATGTGACTTTCAAAAGGCATATTACCATAAGGTAAAAGTTACCCTGATTCCCATTTATCCATGTAAAGCAATGCTGACTGTTAAAAAATATCAGTACTCCAGGATAGAGTGAAATTTCCAAGATTTTTTTTTGTTCCTGTTGTTTAAAGTTTAGTTTTACAGTCCTTAGTTTTATGAAGGCTTGCCTGTGTAAAACCATTATTTATACAAAAATAAGTGTTTTCGTTTATGAATTCCTTGATGTAGATAATACTACCAAAGTGTAAGAAGTCTGTTATGTTATATATAAGACATTGAGACACAGAAGAGTGAAAGATTTTAATTAAAACTAAGATTTAAGGTCAAGTTATCAGATGCCAAATTCAGTCTGGTTCCTGGCGCATGCTCTTTCCTGAATTAATAAATTATTTTCACTATTTTTTTAATATTTATTTGTAATGTTATATCTGATCTTCATGGATACAGTTTATTTGTTATAACATTATGAAGGTTTGTTCTGGGACATGAACTTTCATCAAAAATTGAGTTGTTTTTCATGAAAGTATTTGACAATATTTCCCAGCTTCTCATAATGTTACTTGTGATCACGTGATCATATGATGAATGATGTCAATGGAATAAGGAGATAAGGATATACTTTTGTGGGGTGATTTTTTTGTAAAAGTTTTGTAGATTTGTGTATAGTGACTTCACATATTCTTTATTTTTTTCACAAGCTTGAATCTGAGGATAACATGTTCAAAAATATGATAGCCACTTAAGATGAAGTCTAAAGATACATTTGCTGTCATTGCATCACTATGTACAACATAAGCAATCATCAACAGAGAGGATTTTGTTAAGGGTCGTATATGAATAACTGAGCCATTATACATTGATTTGTTTCCTGCACAACAGGAATATTACAATAGAATTTCCTATTTTATAGTCCATACTACTAGATGTAAACTGAAGATTATCCTTCTACCTGGTTGCATTGCATTCCCATCACTTATTTCCTTCAGGTTTTTTTCTTTCTTCTCCCTTGCTACTTTGATACCATCTTCACCTCTCTTTCCTTGGACATACCACATCCAACCTATATGACATACTATTACTTTCATAATTTTCTTTTAGCTTTCATGTCATGGTAAACAGTTATTTACAGTTAAAAGTGAGGAAAGATTTATTTAGCCCATGATTTCAAAGTTTTCTACAACCCATGATATTTGGAATATCTGATGGAGTAGTTTGTGTCATGGTGGACTAGAATTAGAGAAAAGACATAGGTATTTCTTCTAGAGCTAACCCTATTAACTTACTTTCTTAAACCAGCTCCCACCTAATTCAGCTTATGCTGCCTCCAAGAAAAATGGCATTAAGGGTGCACTAAATTCCCAGAGGAAGTCATCTCTCATTCTAACAATTATAAACAGTCTAGGAGCTCCAAAACTCACAACCATCAAATAATGCTCAATTAATTAGGTCAATCTCAGTAGTTCTCAAAGTCTTCATATTTCCAACAGTATGCAAAAGTCCAAGTGCAAAGCCTTCCATGATTCATGTAAAACTCTTCCTTATGATCAGCAAATAATGACACAAAAAGTTACACTCTCATAGAGTATAATGGCACAGAGTAAATATTTTCATTCCAAAATGTAAGAATGGGAACACAGAAAGGAAAATCCAGAACAGAGCAGCTCTGGACACCACCAGGGCAAACCTTAATTCCTGCAGATACATGGCCAGCATATATGTTGGCACTGTGGAAGCCCTAAATGGCTTAAGCATGAATACATCCCTCTCTGCAAGTTTCTCAGTTGAATATATAGCAACCACTTTGTGGGCAGGCTCTGTTCTCTTGCCTGTAGATCTTTCATGTTCCTGGAATTTCCAACTTCCTGGAGTTTCGGGGTGTGTGTGTGTGTGTGTGTGTGTGTGTGTGTGTGTGTGTGTGTGTGTGTGCGCGCGCGCGCTCCCGCGCGCTCGCGCACGCGGGATGAGGGCTCAAACTCAGAACCTGGACAATGTCCCTGATGTTTTTCCACTCAAGGGTAGCACTTGAGCATAAAGGTCCACTTCAGAATTTTTTTGTTGGCTAATTGAGATAACAGTCTCACAGACTTTTATGCACAAGCTAGCAATGAACTGCAAGCTTTAGATCTAGGCCTTCTGGGGAGCTGGAATTATGTGCTGGAGCCACCACCGCACAGCTTAATAATACATCTTGTCTTTACCTCCCTGACTTCACACACTGCAAGACTGTCTCCAGGTTTTCACCAAGCCACACAGTGTCTGGCCTCCCAGGATTTGTTTTGAAATCTACGTTGAAGCCTCTACAAACATCATCAGGTCAGCATCATAGGACAACATAGAATCTCTGTGAGCCCGGCCAAGTGACCAACACAGGACAACATGAAAGTGTTCCGGTTAGCTCAAGTGGGATCTGGAATCCCACCTCCTTGGACAATGGAAGTAGCATCCTGAAGGTCTGGGAGGCTGAGCATCATAAATCATATCCTGGGAAACAACGTCTGTGTATGAGTAGAGTGCTCCATGTACTCTATCCTCAAGTGAAAAACTGGTAAATAAATTACTCTTCATGACTTTGAGCCCTTGAACTTGGTTCCTGGGTTTCTGAGAATCATTCAAAGTGACCTTTCCCTATTATCCCAGAGTAAAAGAATTAACTTTTCTTCATTTTTATTCTTCTTTTCCTTTACGGTTATTTTTTAATGGTGTCAAACTCTTGAGAAAATATCAATTTCCTTGGCTCCAACTTTATACATGCTTTTCAAATCAACAGTATGTTTTCTAAGTCTTCTGGCTCTGTTAGCATGGTTTAAAGCAGATAAAAAGAATCATTCCGTAGTGTTCATGCTGGTTGCCTTGAAATTTTCTCTACAAGGTTGACTCATTTCTCAGCTTTACAATCATTCTCCCTCAGGGTATCAGGACAGGGACAAAAAGTGGACTAATTCCTTGCCACAATTGACATGATGAGCCTCTTTCAATTTCTGAGAACAAACTTTACTCTCTGCCTTTCATTGGCATTCTGGTCATCTGTGTTCATATGGGAATTACCCCTTAAGCCTTATTTATACAAGTATTGACTTTTGTAGCCTCATTCTCAAAACTTTTCCAATATTTTTTCTCTCTCAAATCAGTTCCAAATCAATGTGGGTCACATGGTTAGTTAGTCACATAAAGTACCCTACTTTCTGATTGGAACCAGTTGCCATTTTAGTCAATTTTGTGTCACTGAGACTAATTCACTTAACATAGATAACTTGAGGTAGGAGTGGAGGGGTGAGTCATTGTTGGCTTCAGAGGTTTCCATCTTCAGAGCCAGGCTTCTTTGATTCTGAATCTGTGGTGAAACACAATGTCATGGCAGCAGAATTGATGTCATATATTACTCACCTTATAGCATAGATGAATGAAAGAAAGATAAAAAAAAAAGGCCTAGGACAAACACAGCTCCAAAGACGAACAGGCAATTACAACTCTCTATCTAAGCTCTGTCTCATGGAGTTTCCTCCATTTCTCAAAAAATCAACCCCCTCACCCCTCACCGCCAGCTAGAAATCAAACATTTGGTATGAGGGCTTTGGAGAAATAAGTCACATGGTAGGTATCACAATGGTTGTCACTAATATTAGAAACTCACAATTGCCTTTATCAAATATAAAACAAGAATAACCCTAGAACACAATTGTTTCCTGATATTACATCAATGCAGTCACAATGTCCATTCTTAGACAAGAAGTAAAAATACCAATGTTTGTCCTAATTGAAAACTTTCTATTAGAGTTTCTCAAAGTATGTACTTATGTTTGTTAATGACATGATGATCCACAGTGTCAGAGATTCTAAAGGAAGAATACTTTTTTACAATAGCCTAACAATCCTAAATTTATATTAACATCACAACCTGTTAGTCAGAGTATTATCTCAATTAACAATTAGTGATTTTATAATTTTTATATACAAATTTTATGAAACAACTGATTCAAATGTCCATACTTATCATATATAAATATATGGAGATATACATCCATATAAATAATTTTATCAACTTCTCAATCCATGTTGAATGAAAATATAGGGAAAAAATTAAGTAATCAAAACATATTCCATTGGGTTGTTTATTGTATTATCCTTCACCTGTGTAAAGTTATAATAACCCCAAAAAGCTATATGGAATAGGTTGACTTTTATATAATAACTTAATAAATTAATAGAAAATTTTATTTTAAAATTATTACATATTGGATTTATTCAAATTTTGGATAACTTACTACATGTGGCACAGGACAACATCATTCTAAATTGCATTTAAGTATCAATGTGTTGATACCACAAGTAACTTTGTTTCATTTGGTTTTTTTTTTTTTTTTGGACTCACAGTAATCCTTGCTATTTCATTTTAAGACAAAATTACATTCACTGGACTATTCAGACACATAGAATTAATTTGAAAGCAGACATTGATTCAACAAAAGATTAGATATAGGAACAAGGCATGACAGTACATACCTGTGATCCCAATATTGGAAAAATTAGTGCAAGAGGTTCACGACTGAACTACATATCCTAGTCTACTCTTAGAATATCTTGTCCCCAAAATCAAAATAAAATGTAACAAAAGAAACAAAACAACTAGATGTTGACATATTTTGTTCTTCAAATTATAGCCAATTCATGAGGTGCATATGAAATATTGTGGGGTTTTTTTGTGAATGCAAGCATAAAGATGTGTTTTTCTGGAAAACCATCTTTTTTTTTTTTTTTTTTTTTTTTTGCCAGTCCTGGGGCTTGGACTCAGGGCCTGAGCACTGTCCCTGGCTTCTCTTTGCTCAAGTCTAGCACTCTGCCAGCCACAGCGCCACTTCTGGCCATTTTCTGTATATGTGGTGCTGGGGAATTGAACCCAGGGCTTCATGTATATGAGGCAAGCCCTCTTGCCACTGGGTCATATCCCCAAACCCTGGATAAGCATCTTGATCATTCAATTAATAAGAAGTTCTTCCTTGTTCTCAAGTACTTTTGTATGAACCGTCACTTAGCCAACACTGTTTTGGATTTTCTATTATTTTCTTCAATTTCTTGGGTTATGTGTTTGTTGTTATTGTTGTTGCTGTTTTTCAAGTAGATCTGTTTGCCCTTGAAGTCTTTCTATTTTAATTGTTCTCCATCCAGCACATTTAAGTAACACTGTCACAGACAATTTCTTTTTCTTCCTCTTTAATCTCTCCAATCTTCATTCCACAGCACACAATAACCTAATAATGTTTGGAAAATCTATTTCTTTCACATGAGTGAGATGAAGATCTCCAACCAAAACAGCTTGAACCAACACAGGTGCACGACTTGCATTGTCATTAGCATTTAGCATTACTGATTTCAAGTCTCCATGTTTCTGATCACTTGTCCAGAGCATATACACTACATTACATTATATCTCTGGTTGACACTAACTGGAAGACTCTGAAAAGAAAAATATATCAAATAATTAGAATTTTTAATTCCTCTATGTATAAATGAGACTCAAATTATACTGGAAGTAGTAGTAGAAGGTGGAACACACAAGCGGCAAGGGTTCCACAAGCTTGTGAGAAGAATGTTTTGGTTCCTGGAATATGTGATTATATTAGATCTCCTTCTATAATACTCCATGAAATAATATACATTTGCCTAAACCTGCAAAAAAGGCTACATTTATATTTTTGTCCATTGCTGTAAGAATATTATAAGTGCAGTGAATTTCTTTTATGAAGTGTTCTTTTGCCATTAAAACCTTCTCATTTCTTACTAAGAGGCTATAGGTAGATTAACAGGCAGTCACTGTGAATTGTGGCAATCCCTTTCCAACATATGTATGCCTGTACAATGCACTGATATTTAATACTCTTCAGGTCAGAAATATTATACATGATCTATATAATTAGACCAATGCACAACCAGAAAATAAACCCCATATTTGCATAAATTTTGTCATACCTTTGTACTCTTTAATAGTATTTTATTAACAAATACTTATTCTTGAGACTTTGATTATCTAAATAATATTAATTGAAAGTTATTGAGGGTATATATTATATAATAAATATTGCACATATAATCTGTAATTTTCAACCAATCCTGAAAAGTATGCATTAGCATGATGCAAACAAAGTCTCTAAGAGCTAGAATACTTATCCTGCAGTATCACAGCTATTGAATAGCTAGCCATACCTACTAACCACATTTGTTTATCATCAGAAAATCTTTGTTTTTACCAGTTTTAGAATCTATTTGCAATAGGACCAATTTATTTACTCTGAACTTTATTTCAATATATTATTAGCCACCTTATGATTACAGCATTTTTGTTCGCATTAAAGGCTAAACTTTAATTGGTCATTTTTACACCAACACTGACATATGTACTACACAAAATGTTAGAAATGAGTTGAGGTTAAACTTAACACTTTCTTTATTTGAAATATTTTTCCAAGTGCAATGTTATATTTAACACTATTCATTTACAAAGGCAATTTATATGTTTCTGTTTCATTTACCAGGAACTGTCTACTGTAAGTCCTTTTGAAAGTAGTCTTACCAATGTGAGCTTTTTTCTTGACAATGCTTTCTGTTATATATTTTCTTGTATATAATTAAAGGTAAACTGACCTCTTATTACACATCTCAGGAGATATAATGACTTATAACAGGTGACATATGCTGGCATACTTCAGAATTGAATAACATTGTACTCTAAAGATAATACATTCTTGCCTCCACTGAGAAAAGTAGTTAATTTTTTAGTTAATTTAATAATGTCATTTGAAAATAAACTTATTCAGATTCATCATCACAATATTCTTTTCATCAAGAATATATAGCTCATCCAGGCTGATGGGCTCAAGTGTATAATCCTAGATACTTGGAAGATAGAGACTGGTAAGGACAGTCATCTCACTCAGTGGCTGTGATAAGTGGCACATGTCTGATATTCCAGCTATGGAGAAGCACAATGACCAAATATTATGGAGCAAGGCTGGAATGTCATTTCCAGTGACATAGGAAAGCATAATAGGAGGATTAGAGTCTGGGCTGACTTGAAAAACAGGCATGGAAGTGTACAAATGACCTTCCTAATAAATACAAACTGAGTTCAGTACTCAGTACCTCCTCCAAAAGACTGCATAGTGGGCATGGTTGCTCATGGCTAACACAGTAAAAGGGATAATAAACTTTTTAAATTGGCTTTTATATTATTTTAATGTTAATTTATTAATGTGAAATAATAATAATTTAGAATGACAAGATTATGACTTATGAATGGCTTTAGCTTCTCTGAAAATTATCATCACTGAATAGATTCTTGTGACCTAATTGAATAGATTTTACAATATATTATAAACCAGTATGTTATCAATCAGTAAGTTATCTCATTATCTGAAGGGGACAGTTGTAAACAAAAACACCCATTTTAAATTCTAAATAAAAAATATTTCATTCTTTCACATTATTAAAACAAGAGAATTTCTATGGAGAAATTATACATTCAATTAATTAGAATAACTTTTATGAAAATAGTAAGGATATAAAACTAGTCTAATGACATAATCCTTAATAAGTCCTATGCAAAGGTTTTTAGTAAGTGACTAGAAATATTAAATATATTTTAGGAAAAATGCCAAAATAACTGTTTTGTAGAAAATAACTGGAAGAATAATTATACTAAAACTAACACGGTAGCTGTAAGTGCAATTATTACAACTATAGTAATGTTATGAGGAATTGATATTAGTAGGGGGAGACTGAAAACCAGTTAAAAATCAAAAGACAAATTTATGAGTGGCAATGTGTCATTTAGTGTTAAGAGGGTTTTGCTAGCATATGCCAAACTCTGCATTTGACTTTCAAGATATAATCAATGCCCCTTGATGTTATAAAAGATTTATCATTTATTACCTGTCTATGTGTCTATGTATCCATGTGTCTTTTTGTTTTTCTGACTATTCATATTAATTATCATTACCATTTACTCTCATTTTACTCCCTGTTTATAAGACAAATTGATAAAGCATAAAAGAAAAGACTATTAACTATCCTATCCCCTCTCTCTCTTATCTTATGATTTCTTATTAGTAACACTTTATTTTATTTTATTTTTTTGCCAGTCCTACGCCTTGAACTCAGGGCCTGAGCAGTTTCCCTGGCTTCCTTTTGCTCAAGGCTAGCACTCTGCCGCTTGAGCTACAGCGCCACTTCCGGCCGTTTTCTATATATGTGGTGCTGAGGAATCGAACCTAGGGCTTCAAGTATATGAGGCAAGCACTCTTGCCACTAGGCCATATTCCTAGCCCCAGTAACACTTTAAATTGGAGTTCACGCACATTTTTTCCCTAATCAAAACATGTAGAGCTTTCACCAGATTCTCTAAATGATCTTCCAACATAGCTAAAAAAACGCTGCTTCAATGTGACTAAATAGACAAATTTATCTCCTTTTAGCTAGGAGAAAACTTGTTATCTTATTTCTGGGACCTTAGTAAAAAGATAATTAGAGAACAGAGTATGCACTTTCATTATATAAAAGGACACCCAGTAAAGTTAGTTGTAAATTTTCAAATGAGTTATTTCCTAAAGCTAAACAAAATAACTTGTTCCAATAAACAGAACTTTAAGAAGAAAAAAATCAGAGAAGAAAGAAATGAAAAGTAATCCGTGTTTAATCTGATATGAATTCATTTCTATCTTCCTTTTGGTGTTACTGTTGTAATTTTCTCTGGCTGAAACCTGAAGAACAATGCTATCCACCTATTGACAGAAATGCGATGGCCCTGGGTACACATTATTTGGAGTCAGAAAGTCCGTTAAAAAAGAAGTAATTTCTACTAAGTTTGCTCCTTAGTGGAGTCTGTCTATTCTCAGATCAGATTGATTCTCTTCTGAAAGGAAAGCTTTTCAACCTTGCGGATCTCATCCCTGGAGTTAAAGATCAACCACTTCCCATAAAAGCAGATTCACTGGAGTACTTCCCCATAGAGATCCAGGCAGCTTCAAGAGGAGTACTTCAAACAAGTAATTTACTTTTATAAACAGTATAAATAAAACAGAAATAGGAAGAGGTTCACAGCCTTACAACATTTCACTGTTTTATAGAACTCTGGATATTTTATTTTATTTCATGTAGGAGGCCTGTAAACTGTACAGTTGCTTATCTCAGGGAAGTCTCCAAGCTATTCATGTGTAATAAAGTTCTGCCCAGTGGTGGAGTGTTTCTTCTCAGTGGAGGCAATATTTCAGGTACAGCCTCAGGGCAGTATTTGGCAATCTGAATAATCATAAATTCATAGAAATTGATGAGACATCTACTTAAGACTAGAATATTAATGATTTTAAATAGCATGGCCATATTGGCAAAATTTATTGCTTATCTGCAACAGTAATTCTGAAGCACATTTTGACAATTTAGTGAATGACTTCAATGAACATTTAATATGCTAATGTATACATTAAAACTTTGATAACTGTGTCTCCTAAGTGAAATAATTGTGCTTCCAAGTTCAGAGATACCTTTGTTTTTAATTAGTAGGGACTTACAATAATATAAAATATTTTTAAAAAATCTCTAAGTAATGCTTGTACATGTAAATGTTCATGTTTAAATAAAACTATTTGAAAATAATAAAGAAGAAAAAGGAAGAAAGTAAAAGGAACACTTACCTTCAAAATCTTACTTTGGAATCTATACAGCACAACTTCCTTTCAGTGAAACTGAAGCAAAGGATAAAGTTTTATCCATTTCCAATCTCTTACATAATTACAGTAGATCTATAAGTAAAATTCTCTTACATTTAATTGACAGTAGATTTCTAAATAGAATTAGAGTCAAATGGATCACCTACATAATAAGTAGTTTGGGTTTAGAGAATTCATGTAGTTTTCAGCAATACTTTTTGTAGTACATTACATAAATAATACTTCCAAACATTACAATATTCCAAGAACAGAACTGAGCATTTGTTTTATCTCTTGGCTTTAGTTTCAAAGTTGCATTTAAGATAAACTCTCAACCCTTACCCAAATTATATAATTGTATCAGTATAGAAAAATAATGTTACATGTTTAAATCCAAATTGCAAAATTCAGTTAATCATATACACATATGTTTAGGCACATATATAAATTATTTGGAGAATATTAACATGATATTTAAGAAGAAATCGCTAATAGTGTGATATGTGAGTGAGTACGTGTGTGTGTGTGTGTGTGTGTGTGTGTGCAAGGGACTGATGTCTCTATCAGTCTTAGTGGCTATCCTACTGAGCTCCAATTTCAATCTGAGGTACATGTACTTTTTATACCAAGAAGAGAAAAGGAAGAGAAAGCCCTGTTGCAATGACTGATTTTTAAGCATTACACTGAAGAACTGGGTTCTTTTCCACTTAGAAGTGCTTTAAATTTTAGTGGGTCTACTTCAATTATGTAGAACAAACTGGTTGAATTCATTCTGCTATATAACTTCTGTTAGTCAATAATGCTGTCCTCAGAAAGCTTACAGAATTTTGTTCATTGAACACAATTTGTTTTCTTTTTTTAGCCAGTCCAACATAAACTCAATTTTTAAGAGAATGAAAAGAACGTATGTATGAATAGGAAATATCATTTCAATCAAAATCAGTTTAAAGCCATATCCAATAATGCTTAACCTCAAATAATATTTTCTCCCTTTATGGTGATGACTTAAACATGAACTATAAAGTGAAATCTTGAACTATGCAATTTCATTATGCAAGACAAGAAGATGAAGATACAGCTTATAAAATGGACATAAATGCATATTAAGAGAAAAATATTTAGTTGCTTGATCTGATTAAGTTAACTTGTTTCTTAAACTGGCAAACAAGATGTGTATCTATCAAAGGCTTTCTTGGATGGAAAAGAGTTTGATAAACTTAAAAAACTGGTGATAAATATGGCCCAGATGACAGTCTTCTGTTCTCAACACTAGTTCATATTCAAACTAACTTTAGATTAGGTATTTGTGACCTAATGTATGATTAAATCTTTGTAGTAATTTGAGAAGCCTTCAATTACCTCTGTAGAAACATTAACTGAAAATATCACCACACCTGGATAGTTATTATTTCTTAGCATCTAGAAAACAGCTTATCCTATTTAAACTTTTCAGCATATACCATGAAATTTATATTGACATACCTATAATTTTATGATGACTCTAGATAGAGAACACAATTTTCTCATGTTAATAAATCATTTCTTTGGCTTGTTTAAATATGATAGGTAGTTAAAATTTGTAAAGAAATGATGCCAGGTGCTAAGCAAGTGTTATTCAATGGTTTGAATGCAAACAAAAAGTAAGAAAATGTAAAATGTCATTCCCAACCACAGTATTTGAAAAAGAATCTAAATAACTTTATTTTATCAGTAAACATCAACTCTACAATTACATTTCCCCTAATATATAATTCTATCAAATAGTACTTACTGAAATGCAATTCATTATATTCTCATATACTTTAACACTATATTTTAATCTTATATTTACATATGTTATTTGATATATAATATGTTGCATTTCATAATCCTGAATAAATTTCATTTCATATTGACATAATCACATATTCACATTTGTTCACACACTGGTTAATTTCTCCTCAGTGTGGTAAACAAAAAGTTTTTTAATATTATCAAGAAATCTGGATAGTTTGCATAAGAATGTTTCCAAAATCTCTGAGAACTAGCTTGCTCAGATCATTCTATACTTCACCATTTAACAATTTAGTGGACATACAGATTCTTAAAAAGTCTTAATATACTAACCTATTTATTATTGCTTTTGACATTTAAAATAGTTTTTGCCATTCCATTTTGATCAAATCATGCTACTTTCATATCCTTCAAAATGATATACTGAATTTAAGTTATAGCTCCAGAGTAGAACACTTGCAACAAATGAACAATTACTTGGGTTTAATCCTCACAGAAATAGATGAATGGCTACGTATGCAGTAGAAACAATAAAATATATTCTCTAGCAAGAAAGTTGTGTTTGAGTTCATGTGTTAGTTTGAATTAGCTAAAAAAATCCTTTATTTCATCTTGAAAGTTCAGTATTTCAGCATGAATTAAAACACAAATTTCATATATTTTTGTATTCACAGCCACACATACCCTGTTGTGAATATACTTTAATTTGAAATAATTTCATTTAAAAATTACAATATGTGCTTAACCTTTTACCTACTCTATGTCACATGTAATGGCTGCCCTCTGATTTCCCAACAATATTGTATAATAAGATTGATCTCATGTAGCCTGGAGCCAATGTCTTTGGATTTTTTATTCATCAACATCTATTCAGTTTCTACAGAAGAATATAGCCTGAACTGTAAGGAAAACATCTTATCAATAAGAATGACATGTATAACAGATCGTTATGAAATGGAAGCTTACATCTAAAACACCTTCTCTTTTTGGAAGAAAAACATGACTATTCAGGGAACAGAATCATTGTCTCTCAATGTATTTGCATACATATATACACAAAAATATGTGTGTATGTGAGTGTGTGTGCATGTGTGTGTGTGTGTGTGTGTATATTTAGCCTCTTATATCAGGATTATTATGTGGTCAGATTTTGCATTCAACCATTGTTGAGGAAAGTATTAACACAGATAATTTAGACACTGGTTTATCAAATGAGATTAGCAAGAAGGAACATGTGGCTGAAGTGAAATAATGGTGGTATTGAGGATATATTTTCATAAATTATCTGAAGGCACAACAAAGAAACAACTTTTTTCTGAATTCTAGACCAAATGAAGAGCTTTGTTTTCAGGTAAAATGAGGTAATGGTTTTATGAACAATGCTTTTCAGAAAATGGAGGCTACAGGTCGTTAACTTTCACATTTGTAGATGTAGAACTAAAACATGATGCAAAGATGTTTACATCAAAATCTTTTTATTAAAAATAGCAAGAAGCCTGTAATCTTCTCTCATAATCTTTTGTGGAGCATGTGCCCATACTTAGTGGCATTTGATTGAAAGACATATTTTGTAGCAAGTCTTGTATTACTTATAACACTTAAATTCAGGAGATTAAGTGAAAAATTTTTAATTAATTTAACTTATTGAATGACTACTATGTGTAAAGTGATAGTATTGAAGGGGCAGAATATGAGCTGTAGAAGTGATAAAATGGTCCTGAAATTTCAAACGTGTTCTTACACATGGTTTTCCTTTACATAAGGTAGTTTTGGGCAACTTAGAATTCAAGTAAATATTTTTTTTTAAGTTTTTGGGAAAAAAAACTAGGAGGGAGGGAAGAAAGGAGTGTCATGGTCAAGAAAGAAATATACTCATTACCTGAGTTATTAAATAATCTGTATGTCACTTTAATAACAATGACTTTTTTGAAAGTTTACTTCACCATTGTTGAAGGATTCACCATAGTTCCTAATATTTCTCTCAGTACTTCTCTAAATTATCTGTGCACTTTGGGGTGGAAGAAGAAAGGCATGCCTATAATAAAATCTTAGGAGTTTTTTGGCAAAAACAAAATGGTAGGTTGGTTATTAAAGTTATTTTTCATTCATAATTAAGGTCAAACCAAAATTATGTGTAGTGATAGACATTTAGACCTACTTATGCCAAATCTACAGTTGTCTATGTGCTAATATGTGCTTATTTCTAAAAATATAATAAAAGCAGAAACAAAGATACAAAAGATGAAGTGACAAACACTAGACACTATGTTCAAAATCAACTGTACAACTTGTAGGGAAAGGGGATTGGGAGGGAAAAATTGGGAGAAAGCAAAGAAAAGGGAGACACTGCTCAAAAGAAATGTACTCATTACCTGACATGGGACTGTCACCCCTTTGTATATCACCTTTACAATAAAAAATTCAATGCCTTTCAAATTATTATGAATATAAATTGTTTTCCAGTGAGTTTCAGAAAAATAATTGTCAGTTAGGAATTGGTATACGTAAAGGTTTTGAGAAAGCTGAACAGATGCAGAATTCTCTTGCTTGTTGCATGGTGACCAAAGCTAGGAAACTGTCCTACATATTTCTCTCTGGTGATCAGAGACAATTTAAAATAATGTGCTAGAGCTACAGTAAGATCACTGTTATTTCTGTCATAAAGCAGTAGCATTTTCCCACCCTGTAATGATCAAATATATTGTATCCATTACATGAATTCAATATAAGCAAATATTTGATTTAAATCTGTTACCTGGTTAACATACTCACATGATCCTGGCAAGTATGAATGTCTTGTTTTTTTGTTTTTTGGTTGTTGTTTTTTTTTTTAATGGAGAATCTTCTATAGAGCCAAACCTAGAAAATTTTTATCGCAGAGTGTCATTATCTTCTGATTAACATTTTTTCATAAAATAGGGACTTTGTACCTAAATTAAATTTTTTAATAATAGTCTGTGACTAAATATGGATGAAAATATCTAGCAATGGTAAAATTTACTTTGGTATTTTACATAGGACTTGCTATTTACTTCTTCATGCAAAATGTAACAAAGTACAATATCCATCATAGATACAGATATGGATCTAGGTATAGATAGAGTTATAAATTCAGAGCTTCACACTTTTACTTTACATTTTCCTCATGGTTACAGATCTACAACTTGAGCAGTACCACTCGTCCTGCCTTTTTATTTGTTAATTGGAGAAATAAGCTTGTTTATGCATTTATCCATTTGTTTATCCATAATAAGCTTTGATTTATCCATTAGTTTCAAGTCTCCAGGCACAAGCCACAAATATCAAAAATCATTGATACTATCAAAATGTTAACTGATTTCTTTATTGATTCAAAAAAGAAAGAAAATATAATTAATTTCATATTTGGTATGTTCAATTAGCAAGTGAGTTGGTTTGGTTATCCAATGATACTGTCATTTTGGTCTTTCAGAAAGGTCTTTAAAACTTTATTTTGTCATATTTTCTATACTAGAATGTGTAATCGCTTAATTGTATCTGGTGATTCTGGGGCTTGTTTCAATAGTTTTAAAAACATGTTTCTATAAACTGATAGTTACATTCTGTGATGTTTGATAAGCTTTTTTCTTTGCTTACCTTGTCGATATATTAAAAATAATGTTATAAAGGCAAAGTCAATTGTTGGAAGACTTGACTTTATTTTACACTATTTCTCTGAGTCCACTACATCTTCGAGGTCCTCATCCTGTACAATTTTGCACTGACTCTCTCTTCAATACTATGGCTTTTCATGCTTCTGATAGCCAAAGGACCTATAATTACCAAATAAATTTACAAGATGTTTTGCTTTACTTATATATTTAGCATTTCATCGTCTTCTTCCGGTATTGCATGTTTTCAGTTAAGGCATTGAATAAGCCAATCAGATTTGCCCAAGAAATTTCTTCTAAATTTCTTTTAAAAAGAAAAGAAAGAAAGAAGATAATAAAAGTCAGTATTCCATCAATGAACCACATTACCAGAAATGAATTAATTTAATCACAACAAGTTCAACAAAGATATCATCTTAAATTGAGAATGTAAATAACCATCACAAAGAACTTCAGTATCCAATGTGAAACATCATCATTTCATCCTATGTAGGACAGTTGAGTTGATTATTCCCTATGCTAAGAAGCCACCATTTGAAAATCTCTAATTACCACCAAGTATTGTCAAAGCACAGTAATTTCTGTAGCATATTGATGAAAATGGCATCCTTTTACACGTTCTTCACTTTATATTTTATTTTGTAGTCAATAATGATTCTTAACTATATATCCTTATTTTATATTTGTTTATAGTGATACATAAAATGTGCTTAAAGATTAGCATATCACTGTCAATTATAGCTGAAAAGAAATATTAATTAATACTAAACTGCTTTGCTATTTGTAATAATCTTCTAAAATTATCCCTGTATATGCATAAAAAACTAAAAGAAAATAAATAATACATCACACTGATTAGTGTGCTTGTAACAAACTTTTTATTGGAAATCTTTTAGTAATTTCTATTTCCCCTTCACAAGCGAAATCAATATGTTTAACTAAACTGTAACCATGTAAATAGAATTATATGGAAAATGAAAAATGTGAACATAAACCACCTTTGTCCAGGACTCATGACTAAAGACAGAACAAAGTCTGGCATTTAAGTATGGGTTTAAAGATACAAACAGAAAGAATACCTTCTTTTGTGGTCCTTGCCACTGGCTGTTCCACTTGCCTTTTATATTGATTCCTTGTTTTGTTTTAAAATCAAGATATCAAATATGTTTGCTTCAAAACACTTGTTTTTACTGTACCATCTCCACAGTTTCTGCTACAAATAGACAACTATTCATTTTTTACCCAAAGCTCTGATTCTTGTCCAATTCTTTTTCAACATTTCTGAATTCTCTGCCTGGGAAAATGAACAGATAAGCTTACAAAAAGAAGTAAATTAATGGCCCATTACTATTGTTTGAATATATCTCTGATTAAACTTGTTGAAACATAATCCACAAATTCACATAAAGGTTTTTGAAGGTGGAATTTTTGGAGGCCAATCTCATGAATGCATCGTTCCATTAATATGGGAATGGGTTGAGTCAGAGGCTTTCTATAAAACTGAGTTTTGGTTGTTTTACTTGTTCCTCTTCAGCATGGATGGATGACCTTGATAGATACTGAAGCAGCAAGCCGATTAAGTTCCTTGATTCTGAACATGTGCTGGCTACATGCTCTTAGATTTCTCTGAAAGTGTGAAGCAAATGGACCACTATTATTATATAACACTTACTCTGTATTTATTTTTAAATGTAGGAAGTGTCCACAATGAAGCCCTTCATAGAAGAAATGTATGCTAATTTTAATACAAAATAATAAAAACAAAAAGTAAGTGCATTAAGACATCTATACATACTCCTTCAGTATTCTTATTCTTGTAAGTGACATAATAACCTTAATAGTTTTTCAGATTTGTTCAGTTGCAAGACCAGAAATGTTATAGGCAATCAATAAATATTTCATATTAACGGTGTGAAATATATATGAAGCCAATTTCCTTCACATTCTCTTTGTACTCTGTAGTGAAAATAACTAAGGTTGTTTTGTATCTAGTCCTCATTTTGGGAAAATATTAAAGTTGTCTTTGGCTCCTTCTTGTGTTTCATTCACATACTGTGTCTTAAATCTTGGCACAGTCATTCTCCTAAGAATTAGTTTTCTACTGCAACCTAGGGAGTTAAACACCTGCCCATTGCAAACAAAAATAAAACTTACATGCAAAACCCTGTGATTCATTTTGACTATTAAAAAACATTTGTGTGAATTAATTCACAGCAAATGTGTTAAAACTAAAAGCTGAGTTAATCTCTAAGACATATTTTTATTTTGATATTAATTAAATACTTTCTATCTCAGGACATTTTTAGCAGGACTTTTAAGTACAGAGTGTACCATTTACACTTGTTTAAAGTAGTACTAACA
The DNA here is from genome assembly GCF_023159225.1 of Perognathus longimembris pacificus. Classification (NCBI taxonomy): domain Eukaryota; kingdom Metazoa; phylum Chordata; class Mammalia; order Rodentia; family Heteromyidae; genus Perognathus; species Perognathus longimembris. Next base: position 40,821,727 of record NC_063176.1, read on the forward strand.
CACGGGTCCTATGACCCGTGTAATGTAATGAAATATCTATAGTGATCTACAATATATATTTTAATATAATTTAAAATTAAAAAGTAATATAGCATTTTGATAAATATGGCATATGGTTGAAGTTAAATTTATAAACATATACATGAAGATAACATTACTAAAATAAAATAGGGGCTGGGGATATGGCCTAGTGGCAGGAGTGCTTGCCTTCTATACTTGAAGCCCTGGGTTCGATTCCCCAGCACCACATATACAGAAAATGGCCAGATGTGGCACTGTGACTTCAAGTGGCAGAGTGCTACCCTTGAGCAAAAAGAAGCCAGGGACAATGCTCAGGCCCTGAGTCCAAGGCCCAGGAATGGCAAAAAAAAATATAAATAAAATAAAATAAAATAATTTAATTTTTCTCAGTTCTTAACAAAAAGGAAAACAGTTTCATTAACACAGAAAAGATACACCTTTGCATTTAAGAGCTCTGTAAATAAAATAATTCTTACATTAATTAATATTTTGCATGTACATGATGAAGTTATTATAATCCATAAAAGAGAGTATAACTCCCTAAGGCTGAAAGTTAACATTGTTGAATATATATTGAGTATACACTTAATGCTCACCTTCTTCATTTGTCCTCTCCTTTTTCCTTGAGACCCCACCACACCTTTCAGGTACCTGATTCCTCATGTTTTATTTTGCTCAACTTTGCCTCTGTAAGAAATTATACTATTAAGTTCTCCCTTGAGTCTACCGTTTTTAAGTTAGTATGTTTGTAAATACTTGCATACTACTCAACATATTTACTTATAAATTTATAAGCTAAATCTATTTTCAGCATATAAGGGAAAACATGGACCTGACTTACTTTCCCTTAATATAATTTTTCCCAGATCTTTCCATTACTTCACAAATGGTACGATAGCATTCTTTCTAATATTTTTTGAAAGTTAACATATTTGTAAAAATTACTATTTATTCTAAATATAAATGCTTCTGAAACACTCATCATTATAGGGAGCTATAGTATGTAGACTCCCTGTAATTAATTAACATTATTAATTTATTTATTTATATGTGACAAATGTGCCAGTACTGGAGCTTTCACTCAGAGCCTCCAGCTCTCCCTTGGCTTTTGTTATTGTGGTTGTTGTTTCTACATACTTTTTTTGTGGTTGTTGTTGTTGTTATTGTTGTTGTTTAATCACTTCGGCTTTATCTCCAATTGCAGCATTTTGCTTGTTAATTGAAGAAAAGGGCCTTGTGGAATTGGTGCTGGCAGCAAACTTCTCGAATTTCAGCCACCTGAGTAGCTAGGACTACTGTCATGAGCCTTCATTGCATGATGTTCCCTGTCATTCAGAATTTTACACAATGCACCTAGTTTTGGGAAAGTTAAGAGTATGTGAAGGGTGTCTATATATTATCCAGATTCCATTATTTAATTAAAATTGAAGTGCCAAGAAAGCAATCTTAGTAATTTCAGCATGAACAACTTACATTTAAGGCTACTAGCAATTGAACAGTAATGTTTAAAACTGGAGCAAAAAGTCTGTTTTCCTGGTCCAACTGAAGTTCCTCAAGGAAAGAAGCTAAGGGAAATCACGGTCATGACACAAACATGAACAAACATGGCTAGAAGTTGTGAGAGATTTCGGTCATGGATTATAGTGCATATAATTGGAAGAGTTTGCCATTTATTGATTCTTCTAAAATTCTCAATCATCGTAGCATTTTTAGAGATCTTTATTCATTTTGGAACATTTTATTTTACTTTTGCATCTTAATTTATTTAGTAGTCATAGTTGGAAATCACAATTTAAACTGTAGGAATTTAACAATAAGGTTCTACACGTTTTGAATACATATATCTAACAAATGTGTCAGATTAAATGATTTCAAAAAACAAAAAACATCAAAAACAAAAATGCAACTTTGGCATCTGAAACTGTAAATTTATGAATATAATTAAATCACTAGCTCAATTCTTCTTTATATATGATAAAGGACATTAAAATCCAGGTAGTGTGCCAAGAAATGCCTCCTTTTATAAAAACATATGAAGCCTAATGGCTTTGTGGAAATGGTTTCTTCAAAAACTCAGATATTTGGGTGTATTTCTCCTGCAAAAGAACTGATATTAATCAAAAGTCTTCTAAACCATTCAATTATTTGGAACATTTCGTTCTTCCCTACTCATATGTCACATAATTCACTTTAAAACCACATATCTACAACAAGTATACATCATTTCTTTGTTCAGTCAGTTGCTCAGTTATTCATTTAATATTATACTTTCTGCTACCCCTTCAAAAAGCGTTGCCAATAATCCACCAATGGTTTATTTTTTAAACACAGATACAGTAATTCTCAACAATAATACAACATATTTGTTTTCAGTCTAGAAATTCAAGCCCACAAATAAATAAATTATTGAAAATGTAAAATATGAAAAGCACTTAATTAAATTTATTTAACACTAGTCAGTCTTTTAAAGTACTCATCTAAAAAAGTTATTGTGTACTGTTTTTTAATCTTCACCTTATCCAAAATGGTTGAAAATGAGTATATACTCACTACTTCCCATACTATGTACTTTTCCTGATCAAAGTAGCCAAATGTATTTTTCACAAAGCATTAGGAAAATACTAAGAAACCTTAGTGAGTATACTTCCAATAGATTATTACTAAAGAAATATGGCAAAATTAAATATTACATTTTGTCCAATCTTCAATTTGAAACACTTCAATTTGAAGTGTTTTTACTTAATAAACACATTTTAATAGAAAGCTAAGATTTATTATCAGTTCAAGTATTAGAACAAAAACAATTCTATAGGCAATATCGGAGAGAATAGTTACTCCTCAAAGCACACTGTATATGGTAATATTCTCTCTCTCTCTCTCTCCCTCTATCTATCTGTCTTTATCTCCCTTGATGATGTTTTTTGAAAGTTAAAACAATTTTCTCTCTACTTACATATACTTTTCAGGATTTATCCATTTTCTGATATTTACACCTCCATAATGAGCTCCAGCAAGTCAAAATTCTGCCTCTTGATACTAAAGCTAATCTTGGTCACCGTTATATAGGTTTGGTGTCACTTGTCAATGGCTATTCAGTTCTGCTAGAATCAACAATGTTTCTTTACTTAAAAGCCAAGTTTCTTTTGTACATTTCTTAAATCTGGACCATGGACCAGATTTTAGAACTGCTGCAGTTCTTAGGGTGTATCTCTAAATCTTCTAGAGAAAAAAATAAGGTCATGAGACAATGAAATACAACAAAGGCTTTTTTACTCCCTAGAACAAGATGTAATTTCATGAGCAACTGAACTCAAGAAGTTTTAGATAATTGTGTAAAGTGGAAAATACCAGGTTCACTCACACATATTATTAACAAGTGTGGAGGTGATAGATGAAAAATTGAAGGGCAGTGACACCTACCACTTAGATAAATTTATTGTAATAAGAACAGAGCACCATTTCTTCTTTTGAATATACATTTGTATCTAGATGTTCACTAAATGATCTTTAGTTTCCTAAAGGCCTGGATAGGGCTTTGATTGTGATATGCTATATAATGGGCAATAGAATGCCTGACAATTTTAAGATGTGTAAAGCTACTCAGAATCATAAAGAAAGAAATGATAAAGATGTTTTGATTCAGAGTGAATCTAAGCCAACAATACAAATATTTATTTTTAATGTGGTATACATTTTCTCTACTGGGAAGGAATTTTTCCTTGTCATTCTGTTGTATTATGCAATGTCGCATTGAAAATTAATACTGTGCTTTGAATAATTTTCTTAGAGTTGGAAGCTTGAATGTAGACTTTGTATTCTCAAAGCCTTTTCATGGACTACACTCACGTTAAGCTGGGAATATAAGCCCCTCTAATTGTAGCCACATGATCACTATACTGCTTCCTCAATCATCATGAGCTGAAGAGTATATCAAGCATAGTAGTCATTATTTTCCTTATCTGAGTAACAATGTTGTTTAAATCACATAATAGTTGCATCACAGTAAAAATGTAACAATTGTATTCATATGTTATGGTTTATGAAAATTTGTTGACATAGGAAACATGCCATAAGCTATAGTCATTTCAATTAGGAGAGAATATTTATGTGTCAAAAGTGCTATGGAAACTCCTTGTTCTTCCTTCAAAAATCAGAAAAATTTGAAGGACACCATTTTTTGGCTAAGTCTATTTAAAAGTATCATACTTCTTCTGGTTTAGTACAGCAGCAAATAGATAATTCTAGATTTAAAAAAACACTTCCTCAAGATGGTCTATTTAAATTATGAACTATTATATTATAAACAGAAAGAGAACATTATTTCAGTCATAATAAATTCCTAAAAGAAGGTCTTAACTGCTTTGATGTATAACTTTTGAGTTAGAAAGCTCCTGACACTGAGGGAATAAATATGGGGAGAGATCACAAAAAGCCCCCAAAACGAACAAAGGAAACAATTCACTTGGGATGGATCACATAGTCCTAGCCAGCATCCCTCTACTGTTTAAACAACAATGTTAACTAGTCCTATGATATTGATATTTTCCTCATGGTGTCAGTGTGTTAAACTTTCTGATTTTATGCAGTGGAAACGTAATATAACCCATTTAAGTCTCAAGTCTAAACATTGCAAACTAATTTAACCCCTAAAGATGGGATAGAAATAATTTATTGGAGACAGTAGTCTGATTCTCAATTTTGGTGCAGGTACCTTGTTTTCTATATATTTGATGGCTGTTTTACATATCACTCTTCAGTATGAGCTGTTTATACTATAAATTCTGCTAATTTTTGTGATAAAAATATTATGACCAATGGCCAAGATTAAGATGATATTTAAGCCTGGAAGGTGCATATGGTAGTGTTAGGAGGAAAACATTCACCGTAAAAGAGATTCCCATAAAACACAAAGCTGCTCAGCCCAGTGGCATGCCTGCTTAATGAGCACCCATTCGTTTGTGATTTTTGTATTCCTACATTAGCATATGATATTTTGCTGAAGTATTTAATCAAAGGTAATTAGCATTACCTTTATAAGTAAATTGCTAGATAAGGCTCAATTTCAAAATAACAGTTTTAGTCAACATTTATGCTTGCTAACATTTAAGTATCCTGTTTCTATGAATCTTTCAGACATGTAAGTTAAAACTAGCTTTGTGCCTGAGGAAGCCAAATTCTTCTCTAATAAATCACACAATACCTGCATCTGGTGAAACAGATACAGAAGTCCAAAGTAGTGGAAAACAAAGACTGCCCCTACCCTTAATTCTACTGAAAGAGGAAGGGGGAATTTTTAAAGAGCTGAAGTAGAGCAAGGCCTTAGAACATCTAGTTTTGTTATTTGACCATACTTGTAAATTTTTCTCCAAAGGAGGTAGCTTTACAGTCATTTTACAGCTGTTCCAGAGACACTATTGGTGAAGCCACTCTCTTCTGCTTGAGGTTACATTACAAAAAGATGATTTAGGGAACATTTCTATTGCTTTCCTTTATTAGTACGCTTGGCATTTCCAGAGATTGCATTGTTCCACTGACATAATTTTAATGGGATGGGAATTAAACTTGTGACTTTATGGATAAAATATTAGTTATCATTTCTCTTTCTATCTGTAGTGACTGCCTGAAAAGTTTACATTCTTGTTCTTTGGCTTGCAACATTCTTTAGGGACAATGATCAAAGAAGGGAAGGATTACAAACAAAAATATAATCTCTAGTCGAGCACTTCTCCTTAGAAGGCCATTTCTTCTTCTAAGGAGACCTGGAAAAACATATACCACAAAAAGGTCTATAATTAATCTATATTTTCAGCAATGAATCTGCACATAATTTTGTTTTGCTTCTCAACTTATTAAATTAGATTTCAACTTTACCATAACAATATGAGTCACAAAACAAACTAGTGAATAGTTTAAAAGCGTGAGTTTCAGCATGGTTTCTTGGTACCTGTTTCTCTCCTGACAAAGAGGATGAAAATATTTTAAACACCAAGTACATTATTAAGGAAGAATCCTATGCAAATTTTGCCTGAAGGTATTTATAGTCATAGAACAATTTTCCTAGAGTTTTCCCTTCATTTTTTTATCCTTTATTGTCAAAATGTGATACTGGGGTGTGAAAGGTTCATATGAAAGGTAGTGAGTACATTTCTTGTTTTACTTGTTACCGCCTCCCTCATTTCCCCCCTTCCCCCCCCACTTCCTCTCTCTCCCCAAGAGTTGTGCAGTTGGTTTACACCAAATGGTTTCTACATGTTGCTTTTTGAATGGTTTGCCTTTTTGTTCTTTGTCTCTCGATTTTGGTCCCTCTCCCTTCTCCAGGTCTATTACCCATGTAGACAATATCCAGGGTACTCGATGTAATACAGTGGTAGCGAGGGTACACCCACAGGAAGGGACTACAAGAGAAAAAAAAAAAAACTAGACAAACCACTCAAACAAACAGACAAGGAAAATGAGACAAAAAGTAGTACGAGTTCACATGGCATGTTGAGAATGATTAAAACAGTGGTATAACTCTTGTTTCCATAATGTGGAGTTCATTTCACTTGGCATCTTTCTATGTGGTCCTATGGGTGTAGCTATTGGGGTATTTTAGTCTTTTACCATGACTAGCCTATTCCTATACTAGCTATTCCCTATGAGAGACACCATAGAGTTTATGTTTCTTTGGTTCTGGGTCACTTCACTTAGTATGATATTTTCCAAGTGCTTCCGTTTCCTTATGAATAGGACAGTACCATTACTTCTGATGGAGACATAGAATTCCATTGTTTATATGTAACACATTTTTCTGATCCACACATCTACTGAGGGGCATCTAGGTTGGGTCCATGTTTTAATAACGACAAGTTGTGCTGTGATGAACATAGTTAGGACGGTAGCTTTAGTGTGGTCTTGCTTGTAGTCTTTTGGGTAGATGTCCAAAAGTGGGGCTGCTGGATGGTAGGGGAGCTCTATGTTTAGCCTTCTTAGGAACCTCCACACTGCTTTCCAGAAGGCTTGAACAAGCTTGCATTCCCACCAACAATGTAGTAGAGTTCCCTTTTGGCCACATCCTCCCCAGAATTTGTTATTATTATATTTCCTGATAATAGACATTCTTACTGGAGTGAGGTGGAATCTCATTGTTGTTCTGATTTTAATTTTTTTTATGGCCTGTGATGTAGAGCACTTCTTCATGTGACTCTTGGCCTTTCTCATTTCCCATTCAGAGAAGTCTCTTTTTAGGTTTTTAGCCCATTTGTTGAGAAGGCTATTGGTTCTTTGATTGTCTGTTTTGGGGGAATTTAACTTTTTGAGTTCTGTATATATTTTAGATATCAGACCTTTGTCTTAGTATGGCTGGTGAAGATATTTTTTCCCAATCTGTGGGCTTTCTGTTTATCTTGGAAGCTATATCCTTTGCCCTGCAGAAGATCTGCAGTTTGATGCCATCCCACTTGTCCAGCCTTTCTTTGATTTTTTTGGATTTCTGGGTCTTTTTTGAGGAAGTTTCTTCCAGTGCCGAAGAGTCCTAGAGTTTCTCCTATTTCTTCTTGTAGAGTTTTCAGGGTGTCTGATTTTATTTCCAGGTCTTTGATCCATTTGAAGTTGGTTTTGGTTGCAGGGTTTTAGATAGGGGTCTAGTTTTAGTTTGTTACAGGTTTTGACCCAGTTATGCCAGCACCATTTGTTGAAGAGGCTGTCTTTATTCCAACCTATATTTTTAAATACTTTGTCAAAGACTAAGTAGCCATAGGTCTGTGGGTTCATTTCTGGGTCTTCAGTTCTGTTCCATTGGTCCTCAGGCCTGTTTTTATGTCAGTACCAAGCTGTTTTTATTACTATAGCTTTGTAGTACAATTTAAAGTTTGGTATTGATATTCCACCTGCACTGTTCTTTCTACCTAGGATTGTTTTTGCTATTCGAGGTTTTTTATTGTTCCATAAGAATTTCTGAATTGCCTCCTCTATTTCATTGAAGAATGCTATTGGGATATTGATGGGTATTGCATTGAATTTGGTAATATTGCCATTTTCACGATGTTAATCCTCTCAATCCAGGAGCATGGGAGGTTTTTCAATTTCCTTAGTTTTGCCTTAATTTCCTTTTTTAGGCTTTTAAAGTTCTCAGTTCTTTCACTTCTTTGGTTAATAATGCCTTTTCTGCATCAAGGGATATAACCATGTGATTCCTTATCTTGCTCTGGTTGATTTGGAGGATTATATTAATTGATTTGCGTGTATTGAACCAACTTTGCAACCCTTGGATGAATCCAGTTTGATCATGGCATATGATTTTTTTGATTACTTGTTGAAGTCAGTTAGCCAGAATTTTGTTGAGGAGCTTTGCATCGATGTTCATCAAGGAGATGGGTCTATAGTTCTCTTTCCTTGAGGTCTCCCTAGTTGGTTTTGGGATTAACATTATGCTAGCATGGTAGAATGTGTTTGGTAGTGAGCTTTTACTCTCTATTTCATTGAAGAGTTTGAGGAGTGTAGCTGTGAGATCTGTTTTGAAAGCCTTGTAGAATTCCTCTGTGAATCCATCTGGACCTGGGCTTTTCTTGGAAGGCAGATCAGTTATTACAGTTTCAATTTCATTGCTGGATATGGGTTGGTTCAGTAGATATACATCCTCTTGGTTAAGTTTGGGCATATCAGTTTTGTTAAGAATTTGTGAATTTCTTCCAGGTTCTGGAATTTGTTAGCATATAGGTTTGCAAAATAGTCCCGTATTATACTCTGGATCTTTGTTGTTTCTGTGGTGATGTTACCTGTTTCGTCTCTTATCTTGTTTATTTGAGTGTGTGCTCTACGTTTTTTGGTCAGGTTTGCTAGGGGTTTGTCTATCTTGTTAATTTTTTCAAAGAACCAACTCTTTGTTTTGTTGATTCTATGCTTATTCTGGATTCAAAGTCATTTAATTCTGCTCTGATTTTAATTATTTGCTTCTGTCTATTTCCTTGGGGTTTGGCTTTTTGCTCTCTTTCAAGGAGTTTGGGTTGCTTTGTTAAGTTGTGGAATTGAATTTTCTCCAATTTGTTGCTCAGGGCTATAAATTTTCCTCTGAGTACCACCTTTGCTGTGTCCAAGAGGAGCTGGTAATTTGTGTGTTCATCTTGGTTTAGTTCCATAAACATTTGAAATTCTGTTCTGATTTCCTTGATGATTCATTGCTGGTTCAGCAATGTGTTGTTGAGTCTCCATGAGTTGTGGAGTTTTCTTTAGTGGCCTTTGGCATTGAACTCTAGTTTTAATCCACTTTGGCCTGAAACAATGCAAGGGATGATTTCAATGTTTCTGAATTTTTACAGGTTTGCTTTGTTCCCTAACATGAGATCTATTTTGGAGAATGTTCCATGTGCTGCTGAGGAGAATGTATATTTTGGTGTTGTTGGATGGAATATTCTGTAGATGTCGGTTAATTCTAGATGGTTTATGCAGTTGTTTAGTTCTGAGGTTTCTTTGCTCAGTTTTTGGCTTGTTGATCTGTCCAGACATGAGACTGGTGTGTTAAAGTCTCCAATAATCAATGTATTTGGGTCTATGAGAGCTTTTAGAGAGAGTAGTGTTTGTTTGATGAAGTTGGGGGCTCCTGTGTTTGGTGTACAGATATTTAAGATGGTTATGTCCTGTAGTAGAGATCACTTTATTAGTATGTAGTAACCTTCTTTGTCTCTTTTTACTGTTTTTAGTTTAAAGTCAATTTTATCTGATATGAAGATTGTGACACCAGCCTGCTTACAGGGTCCATTTGCTTGATAGATTATATTCTAGCCTTTCACTTTTTGAATATGTTTGCTTTTGCTGGCAAGGTGAGTCTCTTGGAGGCAGCGGAAAGATGGATTTTGTTTTTAGATCCAATTTGTCAATCTATGCCACTTAATTGGAGAGTTAAGTCCATTAATATTGAGAGTTAGGATTGAGAGGTGATTGCTTGTTCCTTTAATCGTATCTATCTTTGTAGGGGCTGTGTCTTCCCTTTTTGCTTTACTAATCTGGAGTTTTATTTAGGGATGCTTTTCCTGTGTGGATTGTGGTCTTGGTGGTTTTTGATGTGGAGGACATTTTTGAGGATATTCTGTAATGCTGGTTTAGTGGAGATATATTGATTCAATTTTTCCTTGCTATGGAACACTTTTATTTGACCTTCGACTATGAATGAGAGTTTAGCTGTATACAGAATTCTTGGTTGGAAGTTATTTTTCTTTAGGATATGGCAAACGTCATTCCATGCTCTCTTTGCTTTCATGGTTTCTGCTAAGAAATATGGGGAAATTATGATTGGTTTTCCTTTATATGTGATTATTCTCTTTTCCCTAGCGGCTTTAAGGATTCTTTCTTTGGCCTCTATTAATCCTGTTTTGATTACAATGTGTTAATGGGAAGTGCTGTTCTGGTCTTGTCTGTTTGGGGTCCAAAATGCTTCTTGTATCTAGATGGGCCTGTCCTTCTGGATGTTTGGGAAGTTCTCAACTAATATTCTGTTAAATAAGTTGCCTATTCCATTGACTTCTTTCTCTAGGTTTTCTTCAATACCTATTAGCCTTATATTGGGCTTCCTGATTATGTCTTGAAGCTCTTGAAGTGATCTGTCTAGCTATTTGGATTGATTTTGTATTGCTTTTTGTTCTTTCTCCATAATGTCTAGCCTGACCTCAATTCCTGAGATTCGATCTTCCACATTGTCCAGTCTATTCCCTAAACTTACAACTTGGTTTCTTATCTCCCTAGCTTCGGATTGATCTTTCTTGATGGCTTCAATGTCTCTGCTATAACTCTCTCTTAGGTCCTGTCTGGACTTCCTTACTTCATTAATTTGGTTCTAGGTGCTGTCTCTAATCTCTTTTAGCTGAGTAGTTATCTTTTCATAAGTCTCTTTTTCTTTCTGTGGGAGTTTTGTATCATTCTGTTTGTAGAGGCCATGAAGTCCTTTATTAACTTACAATTGGATTCATCAAGTTCACGAATTACTTTTTGGTTCACCTCCTCACGCTCTAGGATACTTGTCTGTAGAGGCTCAAACTTTTCATTTATCATTTTTATCAGCATAGTTGGTAGAGCATTTTGAGGGCTCTCCTCTGGGGGTTCAATTGAATGCTCTGTTTACTGTTTGTTTTGAGTGGGTGATGACTTTCCCTGTCTTGCCGTACTTTTTGTGTTTCTTCTGCCCATTTCGATTTGTAATGCCAAATCCATGCACCAATTCTAACTAGAATGATAGGTTGGTTCAAACAGATACTGTGAGACAGATTGTAACCCCATTGGCCACCTGTGTGTGACCCGGCATGCTCTGTGAATGTTGTAACCTCATTGACCACCTGCATGTAGCAGGCTTGACCATGTGGTATTTGCCTTTATAACCCAACCCTGAGTGTGGCCCGGGGCACGTGGTCCCAGCTCCCGAGTCTGGGCTGTGACCCTGGCCTGTCAGTATACTTTTTACTTCTCCACTAAATCCATCTTTTTACTTGAGACTGTCCCTGAGTGGTGGACTCTTGGAGGGATGGGGGATTCCCCCCACCCTTGGACCCCATTACATTGTGGTCCCCTCCCTTGGGGGGTCCCCATTACAGACAATATACATATGTAGAAAGGGGGAAAATGCAATTTAGTAGCATAGCTTATTCTTGCAAGTTACATAAGGATAGATGCCAGTATTAAGCTAGCCAGTATACATACAAATGTTTTTACTAGGGCTATATGTGTGAAATGATTGAAGGTAAGTGAAAAATCTCTGCATCTTTCTCTCAGCTTGCTGAAAGTAATCTACTTTTGGAAATATAGTATACTTTTTCTAGTGTGAAAATATGATTCTGATATAATATAAGGGTTTTTATTGATAAAGTCCTGAAACACCGAAAAATCAGATACTGATCATGGAGAAAGAAACCTACTAAGTTGACTGCTTCTACAAATAAGGTTATGCCATGTCATGTTGGTGGTATACAGAAGTCATGTCAGGATTAGGAAGAAGCAGAAGGGGTAGGGAGTATGGACAGAGCCATTGTAGAGGATTTTGTGGAACATAAGAAATGATTCTGTGAAATTTGCCACTCTTAGAACTCAAAAGGTTAAATATTTTCAGCAGGGTCTGAGGTTGTACCACTCACATCTTCAGTTTTCTTAGTATCTGGTTCCTGTGTGATTAAGGGATGTAGATAGTCATGCTACTATGAGAAATTGCTGATGGAAAAGATTGGGAAGGCTGGTACTGTCCTGGTTATTTTTCAACTATGAAGTATAGGTATAAATGAGGTATGGTTTTGTTGTTGCTGATTTTTGTTTTTGTTGTTGTTTTAATGCTGTAATTTCTAGATGTTGGATATCCCCTGAAAGAAACAATCCTTCCAAAGTGAGCATTCCCACATGTTAAGACATTAGAAAAGACGAAAGAAGGCATTTAAGGAATATACAAATATACATATATATTATAAAATACAAGCATCTTTTCTTTCCAAATGCACTAAATCATATGCCTGAAATAAACAACAGCAAGGTATATGTTGCCTCACATCAAGGAAACAGTTATTTTCACAAATCGTAACACTATATGTTGGCTGCTTTTATCCCTGTATTGAGGACAAGGGTGGTGACCAACCTTTCTATGGGATGTTTTTAGGGCAAAATGTAAAACAGTGTGCAAATGTGCATTCTGTATGCAGTAAAAATAATCAACAAACATTGATCCACTTCTGCCTTAAACAATAATGAAATTCCAAGTAGTGTGCTGTTGAAAGAGCAGATCTAGAAACTATGCTAAATATTTCACTGGTACAAACAGTGGGCCATGTTTTCTCCACCGAAAACAAGCAATATTTGCATCATAATGTTTAATTTTCCAAAAGTTGCTAAAAATTTTCTACCTAGGTTTGTATCAGACACTATAAAACCCCAAATTCTGAACATTCTTCATATATTTTCCTGAAAAGATTCAGAAAGATAATGATGATACACATCTATCAATTACAAAGGAGGCTTATATTTTACCTGCCCAATTCATGTGTGTAATAAATGAGAAAGCCTAGAATAATTTATTTGCTGCTGATATTTTTCTAAGTTTCCTTTCATAAGAAAAGTCTTTTGCTCAAAGCATGCTTTCCCCATTCTCCCCACATTCTTGAAATAAGTAGGCAAATTTCATTCCCTGTTTATTTTCTTTTATAAAATGCCCACTAATCTGAATTAAAAGTTCCTTATGATTTAATCATTAGCCTACTGACATCAATGGTATCTTAGTGCTTCTTATGTAAACTTATATTGTAAAAAGAAACCATGTAGAAATACTGACACATCACTCAAATACTTAGAATAAATGTTTCCTTTCTAAATATTTTACCCATCATAGTAAATAAGTTTAGGAAGGTGATTAACTTAGGTATCTATTTACAAATGCTCAACACTTCAAAACTTAGAGGAAATGCAAATCAAAGCTGAGATCACACCTCACCCCAGTTAGAATGGCCATTATCAGAAAAAAAAAAAAAAAAAACAACAAGAGATGCTAGTGATGATTGGTCAACTAGACTGTGAGAATGCAAATTTATACAGATACTCTCAAAAGCAGCATGGAGGTTCTTAATTAGGTAAACTTAGAATTACTCTATGATCCTGCATTTCTAGTCCTAGGAATTCATCCAAAAGATTAAACACCAGGATACAGTAAACCTAGGAAGACTCTTCACTATAGCCAAGGTTTGGAATCAGCCCAGATGTTCCTCAATTGACTAATAATTGACTAATGAAGATATATAGATGTAGATAGTTATATAGATAGATACACACACAGATAAATGAATCTGTATATATACATACACACATATATATGCACATATATACATATATATCACATTTTACATATCATATATACACATACGTGTGTATACACACACAATGGCATTTTACTTGTAAAGAATATTAAAAGTATTGCTGTTGTAATGGTTTGACTTTTTATCTGTTGTCTCTCGATTTTAGTATTCCCTTTTCCTTCCCATGTTCCAATACACTTATACACAGTATCCAGGGTAATAAGATCAGTTACAGTGAAATCAGGGGTAAAACCTTGAGAAAGGAATATGTGAGGGGAAAAAAAGGGGTATGGTTTCACATGGCATGTTGAAAATAACTACAACAAAACTACTTGGTGTAAACCAACTATACAACTCAAGCAAGGAAAGGGAAACAGGGAGGGGGGAGGTAGGAGGGTGGGAAATAAAGCAGGTGGTACCAAGTTGATACGAAATGTGCTTGTTGTACATATGAAACTCTAAGCCCTCTATGCGTCACTTTGACAATAAAGAAGAAAAAATAATTTACTTTCCTTATTTTTATTTCAAGTAATTGTAAACAAAGGAGCCTCAAATGGCTCTTAAAATACAACTGGGTAATTCTCCCACACAATTCATTTGACTGTTTATTTGTAGTGCTGAGGATGGAACACGGGGGCTTGGACATAGTAGACAAGTACTCTCTTACTAACTACTTCCCTAGAACTCATAAAATTGATTTGAATGAATATTTATTGTAGTTCTTACTGGATGTTCCCCATATTACATTATGTTCACTTTAATTAAAACAAAGCTGTCAAATATGAAAAAAATGAATGATATTGTCCCATCTGTAAAGAAATAGAAAGATCTGGAAAAGAATTATGTAAACTGAAGTGAAAAAAAATTGTTAAATGAGTCAGGCCCAGTGAGACAATGGTTGTGTGTTTTCTCTTATATGTGTAAGTTAGGTTTAGCTTATAAACTTATAAGTAAATAAATTGTGTAGTACACAAATGTATACAAGTGATATATGGCAGATTTAATGGAGAACTCAAATAGTGTAATTCCTTCGAAAGGCAGAACAAAGATTAGCAAAATAATATACCAGTAGAAAATACAAGTAAATTAGAATGCAGTGTATTCTTTGTTTTCCCTTTGCTAATGTGTACTGAATGTTTGGCAGTTTTAAAGACATGTATTAATTTGTAACTAACTTTGTATGTGTTAAATTCCTATATTCATATATTCTCTTATCACTCTATCGATTCCTGCTCATAAATGCTTTCTCTCTAACAGAGATTTTTAGTAAGGACATTATATTTGTGTTTAGTATTGCAAATGACATAATCATAAAATATCTTAATCATGTCTGCAGAGATAATGCAGAAATGCATTGTCCTTGTATATATAAAGTGATTTATTATCAAGAGAAACAATAAAGAAAATATTTTAAATCAGTAGAATGATTAACAATTTTTCTTTATTTTTCAATTTATGTATAATACAAAAAATGCATTTTGCTGGGTGCTGGTGTCTCATGCCTCTAATTCTAGCTACTTAGGAGACTGAGATGTGAGTATCATGCTTTTAAGCCATCCAGGGCAGGAAAGTCCACAAGACTCTTTTCTCCAATTGATCACCTAAAAACTACAATATAGCTGTGGCTCAAAGTGGAAGGGGGTTTGCCTTGAGCCCTGAGATCAAGTCACACAACTGAAAAATACATTTTATTTTAATTTGAGATATAGTTTCAATTGTAATTCTTAGTGCCAAATGGAGACTTTTTTACAAGCCAGATAGTTAATTTGAATAACTAGATTTTCCTATTCTTCTAGTATCTGTTTCCTTTTTAATTTATAAAATATGTACAAGTCTTATTGCAGGATTAATGGAAGGTCTTAATATTCAGAGTAAAATGTAATTGTTGACTAGATAAATTATTAATTTATATAATATCAACCAATTAAATTATCTATGCTATTCTATTTCTTGAATTTTAATGTGAGATCTGGACATGGCAACACATGCCTGCAACCCTAGCTATCCTTGATCTAGACACAGAATAATGGTAGTTAGACAGGGGCTTGAAAAAATAGAGGATCCTATCTGAAAAGCAATTAAAAATTGATTGAAGCATGGAAGAAAACTTGTCTACTAAGTTCTTGATTTTAGAATTCCCAGATGCCAGAATTATGAGAACGGTAAAGTAGAAGCTGTACACTTTATGGTATTTTATTGTTCTCAGCTGAGGGGACAATGACATTGTCCCTTAATGGTTATTCATTCATTTAGTAACATTATAGACCATGTACTGTACCAAATATATATTTTAAAACAACAGGAGTTAAAGACAATAGAATTGTCACTGTCGTTAATCTTAAACTTTGGAGAATCATTCAGAGAATGATTTTACAGTATGATGAGAAAAGATCAACATAAAAATATATTAAAATTCAGGTTTGTATACAGTGGAAAAAAATTCCCATCTCTCCTTTAAGTCATTCAACAAGATCAAGACAAAAAATAACTATATATGACACTACAATCACAAAATCTCTTAAGTACCTTACCATGTAGTCAGTTACCTAAAGAATAAATCGATAAACTCACTTCTTTTTAGTTGATTTCTAATTCTTTAATTCTATGATTTTTTAAATTGTCTTTTTAATTTTCATGAGATGTCTGTCAATGACAATTCACACTGTCATGGACTCCAATAAAAAAAACTATATTACTGAAACCTGAAATATGTTTCACTAATATTAGACAACAATCTTGAAACATGATGCCCAGAAAAGAGATTAACAAAGTATCCAAATACATTAGAACTGTGAACATATATATATATAACTGCTTTGGTAGAAACCTTATATGGACCTTAATGCCATTAGCAACCACCTCACAGAATTTTCTAAAACTAAATGATAAAACATTATATTTTACAAGAAAAATGTAAATATGAGCAGAAGAAAACTTTTACATGGACAGAGTCGTGTTTTCACTCATGTCATCAGATTATGAATAAGTTAAGAATAGATCTTTTTATATCCCTACATAAAACATATGCTGAAAGGGTGGCTGTGTTACTTTGTTTCTTACTTTCTTTTTAACTCAGGGGCTTGGAGAGATGTGATAGTTATTTGTGTTTTGTGCTCCTGGGTTTGAAATGAAACATGTATCTTGTACTTGAACTCTTCTAAGAGAAGTCAAAAGCTTTTGTCCAGTTGCAATTCCTGCCTTGAATGTGGGTAATTTTGTTCCCAAAGATAAAGTTGAAATATGAGTATACATCTGATTTCTGTGTAAATCGAAACTTTTATTTCTCTTTCACCTGCCAGTACATTTGTTTAGCTAGGAAAAAAAAAAGAGAAGCAAATGACAGAGGCATATGTTTGTAATCCTAAAAAACGTATGGAAGATAAATATTTTCCTGCTTAAGTTTTGCAACTTTTTCTTAAAAGGACAGAAGTGTTTTTTAGATCAAAAATGTGTATTTATAAGCATAATTCTTTCCTCCAGGGAATTAGTTTTTATAGTTGACCTAGACCTAGCAACAATTATTTTTCACAAAGGCTGTGAATCATAATGATGACAATCACACACAATGAACCCCCCAGTAATTGAATATTGCCTCTTGCTTTAAGGATAATTTAAATCACCAGTGTGTTTAAATGCTGCAGATGGAAGAGTTTCTAAGTGGCTGGAGATGATGCACAAGCTAATTGCTAAGCAGTGTGGCATTTTCATTTATTATAGGCCACTCAACACTATTAATTGTGTATGGTGATACAGTTCACTGGACTTGCTCATTGAACAAGTTGCAAAGGTTAACTGGAGCCAAGTAGAAAAGAATCAAAGTTAAGGAAGAAACACGACTCCTGACCCTGGATTGTCTATGCTTTGCATACAGACAATAATTGTTTCTAACGCTGGAGATGTGAAGCAACAATTTATGATAAAAATAAAATAAATAATTGTTTCAGGTGGAAGGAGTACTAATTCTTTAAGATTAAAATGCATAATTTCAATGGCTATTATTTTATGTCTCATTTGATGTAGTTCAAACCATTGTAATTAATATCAGCTCTTCCGAAGGAAAAAAAAACATATGTCCAATACTCATATTCCTTACTAAATATACTAAGTAAAAATTTTTAACAATTTTTTAGAGGATTTTATAATTTTTTTCATTTTTCCCAAATTAATTTAACCTGCATATTTACATTTTACTTCTAATTTTACTATCTTTCTTTCTTTCTTTCTTTCTTTCTTTCTTTCTTTCTTTTTTTTTTTTTTTTTTTTTTTTTGGCCAGTCTTGGGCCTTGGGCTCAGGGCCTGAGCACCATCCCTGGCTTCTTCCTGCTCAAGGCTAGCACTCTGCCACCTGAGCCACAGCGCCCCTTCTGGCCGTTTTCCATATATGTGGTGCTGGGGAATCTAACAGAGAGTTTCATGTGTAGGAGGCAAGCACTCTTGCCACTAGGCCATATTCCCAGCCCACTATATTTCTTTTTGAAACAGGTTCTTGTTAGGTAGCCAATGTTAACTTCAAACTAACAATCTATTGTTTTCTGCATAATTACTTATTTATTGTCAAAGTAAGTACAGCTTCATACGTAAGGCAGTGAGCACATTTCTTGTACAATTTGTTACCTTCTCCCTAACTTCCCCCCTCCCCCTTTCTCCTTCCCCTCTCCTCCCATGAGTTATTCATTTGGTTTATACCAAATGGTTTTGTTAGTATTGCTTTTAGAGTCGTCTGTCTTTTTTTATCCTTTGTCTTTTGATTTTGATATTCCCTTTCCCTTCTTTAATTCTAATACCAGTATATACAATATCCAGGGTACTCAGATGAGATACAGTTATAGCACAGGGGCACAACCACAGGAAGGGAATACAAGAGAATAATCAACCAAAAATAAAAAAAAAGCTACGGCTTCACATGGTATGTTGAATATATTTACAACAGTGATAAAATACTCGCTTCCATAACATGGAGTTCATTTCACTTAACATCATCTTATGTGTTCATAAGGGCATAGCTATTGGGCTCTTGTGATCCTCTGCTATGACTAGCCTAAACCTGTACTAATTATTCCCTATGAGAGAAACCATAGAGTCCATATTTCTTTGGATCTGGCTCACTTCACTTAGTATAATTTATTTACAAGGCCTTCCATTTACTTATGAATGGGGCAATGTCATTCTTTCTGGTAGAGGCATGAAATTCCATTGTGGATATGTACCACATTTTCCTGATCCATTCATCTATTGAGGTGCATCTGGGTTGGTTCCATATTTTAGCAATAACAAATTGTGCTGTGATGGACATGGTTGTGCTGGTGGCTTTAGTGTGTTCTTGTTTGTAATCTTTTGGGTAGCTGCCCAATAGTGGGACTGCTGGGTCATAGGGGAGTTCTATGTTTAGCCTTCTGAGGAATCTCCATACTGCTTGCAAGATAAACAGAAAGCCCACAGATTGGGAGAAGATCTTTACCAGCCATACAATGGACAAAGGCCTCATATCTAAATTATATGCAGAACTAAAAAAATTAAATTCCTCCAAAACAAAACCTCAAAGAACCAACAACTAGGCTAACAACAACTAGGCTAAAGACCTAAAAAGAGACTTCTCTGAAGAGGAAATGAGAATGGCCAAGAAACACATGAAGAAGTGGTCTACATCACTGGCTATAAAAGACATGCACATCAAGACAACATTGAGATTCCATGTCACCCCAGTAATAATGTCCATTGTCAGGAAAACTAACAATAACAAATGCTGGAGGGGATGTGGCCAAAATGGAACCCTACTACATTGTTGGTGGTAATGTAAACTTGTTCAAACTCACAATCTCTTGTCTCTTCTTCCCCAGTATTGCTATTAAAGTTTTTCTGAGGATTTAAGTCTGAAAGATCACATTTTTTTGTATGAAGAGAGTAACGTGAATAAAATTAACACAATTGCACAAACTGAGTGATTAAAATAAACATAAATTTATCTCTTCTTCAAATTAGCAATGAGAAATAAAGTGTCTTAGAGACTTGCAGGTCTAACTAAGATCAAAGTGCCAATGGATTCAACATGTAGTGAATCTGTTGTACATTTGGTGAGGAGCCACAGTCAAGGTATTTTCTTGCTTAGTACCTCCAAATGACCCTATAGTCCAGTATTTCTTCAAGGACTTAATATTTCAGCCTTTTGTGAAAGGAATATCTTGTTTTAAAGGAATATGATCAAATAGGCTATCTTTCACAGGAATAAAGTCATATCAAAGGTGAAAATTTCTATTTTCATACCGTCGTAGTTTTCATAACCATCCAGTAATCTTGTATTTATATTTCTTGGTTGAAATATAAAATTTTAACTGAAGAAAAATTCTGCATGAGGTGCAAGCAATTTCATACCATCTGGACCTTTTAACCAGAGTGTGTTCCAAACACAACCTTCTTTTCATTGCAATGATAATAACATCAGATGTTTATTTTTGTCAACACTGCACTCACAGTTCTTTCTTTTTGGTGTCTTTGGAGAATTCTCACTGTTGCTATTTTTCAATGATCAATATTTTGCTTATTTTCTATTTATGTCTTCCTCTTATGTTTTTTTGTTTTGAGAGCCATGGCTTATGTGTCTAGATAAAAAAAATGAATTACCTACAAATGCCTTTAGTCACATTTCCTTTCATAAAATTCATTCAGGTATGTTTCACTCTAGTTATTTAATCTAAGGAGATGAAAGGAAACCTGTCATAACTGGAATTATGTCCTTTGCATTATTGCTGGTAATAAAATAATATTCATCTTCTATTTTTAAAATTTTTTGCCTCAATATTTTATAGGGTGCCATTGGAACAAATGGAGAATGATACAAAGTTGCTATCTTTGGCAATTTTGGAATATATCTCTAAGTGCAAAATTAGCTCAAAATAAAAAGTTTAAAAAAATGAAGGTGTGAGGAAAGGCTCTAAAATTGATGATCATTGTGATGGCCTAAAAAAGTTAGAGGCAATGCTTTGAAACACTACAGGGAGGCTATTTTGATGGTGAAATAAACTGTACAAAAGTTACACAAAAATAGAATTGGCCATGTTTGAGAAAGAAAAAAAAATGTATTATACATCCCCAGGTATACACATGGGACACCATTTTGGTGAAAGTGATGTACTAGCTGGAGATCATATTGAATTGGCTGGAAGATGAGCAAAAGCTTTGCTTCTTGAAATATTTCAAGCTAAGGATACATGAGAATATGAGTGATCCATCATTGTTGTTCTACACAGGCTATTCCTGCCAAGAGATGAACTGAATAGCCTTAATATGTCTTTTGTACTTGCAATCTTTGTGGCTCTATGAACTTTCCTAATATTGTGTCAGGTATAAATGCTCATGATATGAACAAAATTAATTCCTGTCACTATCACCTTTGATTTTTACATTCTGTTGGAGTAGATACATACTCCATCAGTCTGAAGGAATCTTCTTTTCACTTACTGTGGGCTATTAACATTAATAGCAAGTTCCATGTGTTTGGTGTTTTTTAATGCCCTATTCCTTGACCTTTAGTTAATTTTCGATCATGGTATGGTAGATAACATAAACACTGAACCACAATGACACTTCAATGATGAACTTTGGGCTATGGCTTTCATTTCATCTGTGAAATACTGCAGACAACAAATGTGGGTGAAAGTGTAGAACAGAGTGCAATATGGAAATTACAAGGTTTAAATGCAGGCAAGAATGCTGTTTGAATAACTTCTACACTAAGTGGGCATTAGAATTTGTACAGACATTACTTACAAGCTGATTACTGGCTAAACCATATAATTTCCAGAAAGACTAAATCTTCTACAAAAATCACTAATTGGGAAATAGTTACACAAGATCTGATAGGTTTAATCCTGATTTTTAAAAAATCTGAGCAAATAATATATCCTCCTTATATATAAGCTAGTCAGATATTTCAGATATATTTGTAAAGAATGATGCATTTGATCTAAAATGAAGTTAGAGAGACAAATATAGACTTGGTAAAGATGTCAATAATATATCAGAAGATGTAAAAACACAACTGTTTGCTCACATCCCCATTCACCCATTCAGAAGGACAATATTTAACATTTCATAGTATAACATTTATGTTGATATAATATTTGTATTAATATAATATTTAAGAAAACATGTATCTAACATCTGCAATATTACCGACTGATTCATGTATGCAAATTAATCCATTGTATACTCAAAAATTTTAGAAAAATTCACATTTAATACACCATGCAAAATCACTCACAGTATTTTGAGATCTAAAACAATTTGTGGTCTTCCATCTACGCTTCTCTAATTACTGCTATGTTAAATGGCATAGACAATGAAGTTTTTTCTTATGTTTATTCTCTATTAAAAATTTTTAGAAGAAATTATGTATGAGCAGGAATAACAGAACTTATTTGGTTTGGGGGATGAGATACAAATCAAGTTATTGGGGTTTAATACTTTGTAGTTCAAGGACACCTAAGTGGAACCCTCTATCAATAGGCATAGCAGATTATAAAGATGAATATTTTCATATTATGATATAACAAATTGCTTTACAGTAAATTTCTGTCATATTATTGGTTTGCCATGTTATTGAAAAATGTTTTCTCAGCTCCTATTCCATCATTTAAATACAGATGCAATTGTGCTCATACTTTTTTTCTTCATTGTTCATTTTGAAATCTTGGCCTGGGCTCTGTCCTGAGCTCTTCTACACAAGGCTAGCTCTCTACCTTTTGAGCCACAGCATCATTTTCGGTTAACTGGAGATATGATTGTCTCGGACTTTCCTGCTCTGCCGCTGCTGGCTTTCAACTATGATCCTCAGATCTCAGCCTCCTGATAGCTAGGATTACAGGCATGAGGCACGGGAACCCAGCTCAATTTCTTTTTATAAGGACCAAAAAAGAAGAGAAAAGAAAAGAAAGGGAGGAGGGCTAGAGGGAGGAAGGAAGAAGAGAAAGAGAGAAAAAGAATGATTTAGAATGATGAAATTTTTATTAAGCTCTTTACAATACTGTCAGTCTTAAAGAAAATATACAAAAAAAAAAAATCCCAGGGAAGCTATTTCTGATAGTATGGCAGGTTAGTACTTGGATTTAGTCCTAGAAATTCGAGATAACATTTATCACTTTTAAAACCAGCAGTTGAATGATGACTTTTTCTGCTATTTTTCAAGTCAAAGAAGTAGGTACAGAGGAAAGACTTCTACAAATGAGCTTACCTGTATCTGGTTTGATTTCAGGCTTACCAGGTACTGGAAAAATAATTTTATAAGTGACCAAAGACATGAAACAAGAGCCAGGCACAAAACTCCATACCCAAGTATCCAAGCAGCTTCACACATGGGAAGTCATAAATCCTTATTTAAGCCAGTCCTAGCTACTCAGGAGACTAAGATGTGAAGATTGTGGCTCAAAGCCAGCCCAGGCAGAAAAGTCCCTAGAGCACTCTTATCTCCAATTAACCACTTTAAAAATGTAAGTTATGTTGTGTCTCAGTGGAAGAGTGTTAGCCTTGCACACAAAGAGGCTCAGGGACAGCGCCCAGGCTCCAAGTTCAAGTCCAGCAATCTCCAAAGGGAAAAAACAATCATAATTTAAGTAGGGCTATGAAACTCATTACCTGACTATTGTATTGAAATAATTTCTTTGTAGTTTGCTGACAATGGAAGTGCAAATATATACCATGTTTGTAAATATTGTATGTGTATCTCCTCATTTTTTTCTTTTTTAGGAATACTCAAACTTCATGGATGGTATTCAGAATGTACAAATTCAGCTTTTAAAGTTTGGTTACTGGCCAAGTTTTAGGAAGATGTCTAAAATAAGATCTTTAGTGAGAAACCCTTTGTAGATTTCTAGCATCCACATACAGGAAGAGAACAAATAGATGTATCAGTTCGTACTCTGTTATCTGTGGCTGTGTGTTATCTTTGTATGACTTTGTCCCATTGTTAGCAGGAAAATCATAGGCAAATGCAGTTCCTTTACTTTGAACTTTGGGAACCAGGAGTCAAAATCTATCTCTTCTCTTTATAAATTATCTGTTTAGTGGTATATGTGATTGGCAAGAGAAAGCAGTCTGGTATAGTTCCCATATTTCTTCTAATGCAGTTTTGTAGCCAAACTTCAGAAGGTAAATGAAGTCAAGAAGCCAAAATTTAAGAACTGGAAATCTTTCAAGGAATATCATAGCATTTACCATATGGTATCACAGAAGAACCTGAGTTCTCATGGTCATGTAATCTATCTACAAAGAAAACAAAATGTTGAAGTCAAAAGATGTACTAATAAGAAATAAAAAGCAGATGTAAATGGGAACCTATTTACATGCACACACTGCATAGTGCCTCAAAATCTAACACACATCCACATACATACGTAACAAAATTATATTTCTGTCTAAATAGAGGAAATGAACAAAATTGTCTGCTTAAAGCTTAATAGTAATGCAGAAAGCTTTATATTTGACAAATACACCAAAAAGAAGATAGGAAAATAACTGAATTAGAACTAAATGTTAACTTCTACAAACTATGTGACTTAAAGCAAAGACAAACTTACATCATAAACAAATTGTCAGATCTTTACTTGGCTTGGTAAAGAAACCAACTACATTGTTTATTTTGTTTTATGACCTTGAAGTTGAATAGTTCTGTGTTCTTTCCTCTCTTTAAAAGGTAAGATGGTGCTAAATGAAATGAAGTCCATGTTATGGGAACAAGTGGTATATCATACTTGTAATTATTTTCAATATGCCACGAGAAACTGTACCTTTTTTATGTTTCTCTTATATTTCTTTCCTGTGGTTATACCCCTGCTATCATTGTATCTCATGTGAGTACACTGGATACTGTATATACGTGTATTATAACTGGGAAGGGAAAGGGAATAACAAAATCCAGAGACAAAG
Source organism: Perognathus longimembris pacificus (assembly GCF_023159225.1). NCBI lineage: Eukaryota > Metazoa > Chordata > Mammalia > Rodentia > Heteromyidae > Perognathus > Perognathus longimembris. The sequence continues at coordinate 40,846,455 of NC_063176.1, forward strand.
GATTAAAAAAAAACACAAAAATGACTCCAAAAGCAATACTTACAAAAAAATTTAGTGTAAACCAACTATACAAATCATGGGGGAGAAGGGAAAGGGGAAGGCTGGGGAAAGATGAAGGAGGAGGTCACAAGTAGAACAAGAAATGTACACACTGCCTTACATATATATATATTATATATATATTTCCTGCATTTTTCTGAAGAATTAAATATTTTAAAGGATAAAAATAAATAGCTTTAGAGATCATTTTACTTAAATGCTAAAATTAATCTCATATATGCTTACATATAATCATATGTGTGTTTATTTTATATATAAACAGTATGATAAGTTATATTTGTAAATACAAGGCTAATGCTAGATTCTTACTTCAAGAATATTAAATATTCCCCATGTGATTATGAATTAGATATCTTAGACCCATAGAAATAACCTTTCCTAGCATCAGTATCATGAAGGAAAATTTTATATGTTCCTGTTTAAAAAAAAATCCACGATCTTTATCCCTTTTTCTTATAAATGCCTATGCTATTTCATAATTACTGACCAATTTGACTTTGAGTTGCTGGAAAATTACACTGAGAAGTTTGTTCATGCAAAAGTTTCCAGGCTGTCATTCAATAAAGAATAGAAATTGCATAATTTCTCTTGAAGAGTTTCCATATATATCACTTCTATTTACCAAAGACCACAAATACATTTTAATTAAAAATAATATCTTGTTCAAATCAGTAGTAAATACAGGCCAAGTGTTTATATGCAGATAAATCTTTCAACCTTTTTTTTTCTATCTATGGCAATTCACAAAACCCTGCTATTTGTCTTCAAGATATTTTATATGTTTTGTTTAATCACCTAAACATTCTAATGTTACTGCTTTCTTCAGTGGGCTATTATCTATTTTGTGACTGGATTTATAAGGATCCCAGAAAGCATATAAACCATCTTTTTTTCTATTCTTCTCCCCAAAGGTCTTACAACTATTAATTACGTCTTTGTGGTATGACATTTGTTGGCTTAATGGACAGTATTTATAAATTTCACTAGGTTTGTTCCGGAACATTCATATTGGTTTTTCACAGTGGTTATGGTGTTCCCCTTAACATATTGTTAATCAATAACTACATAGCATATTTGGTGAGACCTTGTAATAGAAAACAAAGTACCAGTCATTAGATTAGTAGTTCAAAAATAAGTCATGCCTTGTTTTCATTAGAGCTATTTGCAAATTAGTGTTATATTGGAGAATAGCTTCCCTTTATTCATACACTTTTATAGTCTACAATATAAACAAGTCCATGTGTGAGGTTAAGCTTACCTTTTTATCAATCAACTTTGAAGCCATCCTCCAGAGTTAATGTGGTACATATACACAATGGAATTTTATGCCTCTATCAGATAAAATGACATTGCCCCAATCATAAGGAAATGGAAGGACTTGGAAAAAATTATACTAAGTGAAGTGAGCCAGACCCAAAGAAACATGGACTCTATGGTCTCCCTCAAAGGGAATAATTAGCACAGGTTTAGGCTAGTCACAGCAGAGGATCACAAGAGCCTAATAGCTATGCCCTTATGAATGCAAAAGATGATGCTAAGTGAAATGAACTTAATGTTATGGAAATGACTGTTGTAATTATATTCAACATGCCATGTGAAACCGTATCTATTATCCTCTTGTATCCCCTTCCTGTGGTTGTACCCACACTATCACTGTATCTTATCTGAGTACATTGGAAACTGTATATACTTGTATTAGAACTAGAAAAGTGAAAAGGAATATCAAAATTGAGAGACAAAGGATAAAAAGACAAACGACTACAAAAGCAACACTTGCAAAATCATTTGGTGTAAACCAACTGAACAACTCATGGGGGAAGAGGGTAAGGGGGAAAGGGGACGGGGGAAAGAGGGAGGAGGTAATAAACCGTACAAGAAATGTACCCAAGGCCTAAGGTATGAAACTGTAACCTCTCGATACATCAGTTTAACAATAAATAAGAAAATAAAAAAGAAAAAGATTTCTTGTTGTTTTGTTTTTTTTGGCCAGTCCTGGGGCTTGGACTCAGGGCCTTAGCCCTGTCCCTGGCTTCTTTTTGCTCAAGGCTAGCACTCTGCCACTTGAGCCACAGCGCCACTTCTGGCCATTTTCTGTATATGTGGTGCTGGGGAATTGAACCCAGGGCCTCATGTATGTGAGGCAAGCAGTCTTGCCAGTAGGCCACATCCCCAGCCCAGAAAAAGATTTCTCTCACATGTGCTAATGCTGGGTTTTGACATTAGGGCCTTGAGCTCTCACTTAGCTTTTACATTCACAGCTGGTTCTTTACCACTTGAGCTAGACCTCCACTTCTGCATGTTTTATAGGTAATTGCAGATAAGAATTCTTTGATTTTCGCTGTCCAGGATGGTTTTGAATATAGATTCTCAGATCTCAACTCATGAGTATATAGGATTACATATGTGAGCAATCAGGACCTAATAAAACATTGAAAATTTTAATTGAGTAACAGTGTAAGATAGATAAATGTATATTACATTAAAATTATTAACCTATCAATTGAAATTTAAAAAATGAGATAAAAATCGTGATAACAAAGCCTATGAAACTTTAAATAATCAGGGGAATTCTTGTAACATGATATCTTCCTGAGAATACATAATAATTGTGAAACTATGTTATGTTTTGTATTTGTAAAATAATTTTCAAAACATTTCTTTTTTCTCTGAATATTCCATATTATGTGAATCATAGCAGACATGATATATTCAATTTCAAAAAATCTCTAGTAAAATGAAAAGAAAACAATGCACAGGATGAGAAAACACAGGAAATGCAAACAAAAGTATTGCTATTCTTCTTAATTGTGTAACTGTTCTTAATTATGGAGTCTTTCTTAATTATGGAATAGACACTTCTTATTCTAAATTCTCATTATCACTATGATTCCCACATAATCCATGACATTAATTTTGACAGTATTCTGTTAATCATCACTATTATGAGCTAGATATTTTACCATGGGTCTATCATTAACCATATACCTTTCATATAACCTATTATAAACATCATTTGCTGCAAATTATTTCACTCCACTTTCAAGCTTTTTTAAAGCAAGACTATGCATTCCAAGTAAATGTTGTTCTCTTTTAGTATCAGTGTGTATAATTTACATAGAAAAATCATGGACCAATGGCATATTTACATTTGCATGAAGTGATTTACATAATGATGACACTTTTTCACTCAGTTACTAGTCTGTATTTGCACAAAGATCACACAAAGTTTTGTGGAATATTTGTGGTGTTAAATAATATTTTGTTTTGATGTTTGCTGCTATAAAAATATCCCACCATATTGTGAAAATAACCTATTCTTTTAATTCCTGACAGTTTCATAAGCCTATGTTGCCTGCTTTGAAAGAATGAGGACAGTTTTCTTTCCTAGATGGATGACTTAAAATTTAAGCCATACCAGTGAAAATAGTTCTATTTACCTATTCCCCACTTTAGTTCTCTTTTTATGGTTACTCATATGTGCATGGTAAAAGGGTTAGAGTTCATACAATAAGTTCTGTCAGCTCAACATGTGTAGGTTGTTGTTTAATAAAAGAGATATAAGAGATAAATTTCTCCTTCAAAGGACTGAGAGACCTCCTGCACCTAGATAGTTTATTGTTGAAAACGGTTTTATTATCATAATATATCCATTATAAAAAGATACCATTTCAGCATTTGGAAGTGTAGATAGATCTCAAGAACTTTTTTTATATCCCCCTGTTTTATCCTCATCATATCAAATATCACCAATACCTTTCTGAGGAATTTTCCAACATTTCAAATTCAAACCCTTTCCTTTATATAATAATTTATCGTTCTGCTCATCCAAAGTCTTTTTTTTTTTTTTTTTTTGGCCAGTCCTGGGCCTTGGACTCAGGGCCTGAGCACTGTCCCTGGCTTCTTCCCGCTCAAGGCTAGCACTCTGCCACTTGAGCCACAGCACCGCTTCTGGCCGTTTTCTGTATATGTGGTGCTGGGGAATCGAACCTAGGGCCTCGTGTATCCGAGGCAGGCACTCTTGCCACTAGGCTATATCCCCAGCCCTCATCCAAAGTCTTTTAAGCACTAATATCTTCATGTCAGCGCCTGAGTGCTGTCCTGGCTTCTTTTTGCTCAAGGCTAGCACTCCATCACTTGAGCCACAGCACCCTTTCTGGCCTTTACTATATATGTTGTGCTTAGGAATTCAACCCTAGGCTTCATGTATACAAGGCGAACACTCTACCACTAGGCCATATTCCCAGCCCCTATCCCTTTTTTTTTAATCTAAATATTTTATACTTTTGGTTGCCTATTATGTCATCTGTTTTGTTTTAAGTTTCAAATACACCTTTATAACAAATCTTTTTGTTATCTTCATCCTTGCATTTAAGATATTAAGACTTGTTAGCAATATGTTTTATGCAGAAATAGGAAGATCTATCCTAAAATTAAAAAGTCTCAAGGGACTTCGAAAGAAAATATGTCCTAAAAAGAAATAAAAAAGATTGGGAATTTAACACTAATTTCAATATGTTACCATGTTGAAAACAATATGTTAATGACATGAAATTCATACTTATAGGTCAATGTAATTAAAGAAAAAACCCATGTGCAACTACTCATATCTGTGTAGAAATACAGTTCACAGTGACACAAAGAACAGTCTTACCAGGAATATTTATCATAAAAGTGATTATTAATTTGACCTCTAGATGGGAATATTGAATAACATCCTGCCTTATTAGTTCAAATTTATGGAGCCCTTAGTGTACAATGATGACTAAAATTTCTATTTTTTATATCCCTCCTCCTCCTCCTCCTCCTCCTCCTCCTCCTCCTCCTCCTCCTCCCCCTCCCCCTCCTCCTCCCCCTCCCCCTCCCCCTCCCCCTCCCCCTCCTCCTCCTCCCCTTCCTGTTCTTCCTCTTCTTCTTTTTTTTTTCTTTCCTGGTGCTAGGACTTGAACTCTGTGCCTGGACTCTCTCCTTGAATTCTTTAGCTCAAGGCTAGCACCCTACCACTTTAAGCCACAGCACTACTTCCACTTTTTTACGGTTAGTTGGACAGAAGAGTCTCAGGAACTATCCAGCCCAGGCTGGCTTTGAATCATGATTCTCAGATCTCAGCCTGCTGAGTAACTAGGATTACAGTTGTGAGCCACCCATGCCAGGCTATGCCCATCTTTTTTTTTTTTTCATTTCTTTATAGTTGAAGTGTTATATAGAAGCCTTACAATTTCATACATAGGGCAGTGAGTGCATTTCTTATCCAATTTGTTTCTTCCCCCCTCATTACCCCCATTTCCCTCCAGCCCAATAGTGTTGTATGTATTGCTGTTGCATTGGTTTGTCTTTTTTTTTTTCATTTGTCTCTCCATTTTGGTATTCCCTTTCCCTTCACCAGTTCTAAGACATGTATATACAATATCCTGGGTACAAAAATCAGTTACACTGATATCAGGGGTAAAACCAAGGGAAAGAAATACAAAAGAAAATGGGCATAATTTCACATGGTATGTTGAAAATAACCACAATCATATAACAGTTGTCTCCATAACTTGGAGTTGATTTTGCTTAATTTTGTAGTCAGAACAATAAGGCAACAGGCAGATATAAAGAGGATCCAAATTCAAAAAAATGAAGATGTCCATCTTCTTGACTCAACATTTCTTGCCACCTCCTTATGTGCGGCAATTAGGTTATATACTCTTTTATATTATTATATATTCCTGTATAAATGTCTTTACTGTATTATACGTTTTGTCCTTATGTATAGTTTTATGAAAGCGTATATCTCTACTTTCCTATCAAGTCTGTAACTTAATGATAATATAATATAGTGAATTAATATCTGCCAGTGAATCATGCACACACACACACACACTCACACACACACAGTCACATTTACATACACACTACCCCCCAAAAAAACAATACTACCACACAAACATGGCTTGCACGTTAACTACTGATCATTTTCCTATATGAGCTACATCATGAACTACATGAGATCTCTGAATTATTCCTCATGTTGACAACACCACATTGTTATTTACTCTTAGTTTTGTTTTTCTTCAAATAATTGTTTTTTTATTTCTCAGTTTCTCCTGTCCTGGTTGGAATGATTGATCATCCCAACAGTAAGACTTGTCCAAGTCCTGTGCAGAACCCATCATTCAATTTCAACATCCAAGTTCCAGCTTCTCAAGAGATAATAATTAGCCATGAAGACCAATATTATACACCATAAAAATTACTGAGATTTTTAGTATGATTATTAAGGAGGAAACATCCAATTCACTATAAAAACAGGATGAGAATTTTAAATTAGTGAAGTTCCAAATTCAATCCCTTCATTATATTTTAAATAGAATTGAAAACATCTCTTTTTGTACAAGGCATGAAGAACATTCCAATTAAGTAAGCTACAATGAGTAAATTTCACCTTTCAGACAGGATTGAATTTAATGTAGATGGCAGTTTTAGCAAGTTCCAAGAAGTAGCCAATTGCCTTAACCTGTTCCTTATTGGTAATACAATTACTTAGGGCAATATGTATTTAAAACAATGAACTAACCCTAAGAAATTAGCAGAAAGAGTCCCACTGAGTTTTGGACTCTGTGGGACTGAGTGCTCAAAATAGATGATAAATTATATTTCAAAACATAATATAATTTATTACAAAACAGATTTTAATTTATAAGACAACAAAATTTGAAATCCCATTTTACAAGACTGTGAGATTCTATTTTTATGAGGAGATGTGAATGATTTTAGGTAAAATGGTTGTTTGGAAATATCACAGGGGTTTGATACAGAGATTTATGTAATTAAGAAAGATCATTTTTCCTCTCACATGCTATCTCACCAGGAAAAAAATTGCTATTGAAAAATCAGTCTTGTGAAAAGGATAATTGATGTCAGGGAAAATAAATAGGTTCAAAACAGCTTGATAGTTAAAAGCCTTAAGTGATTCCTCTGCTCAGCCCTCAGTGGAATGCTTTCCCCACTCAATGACTAGATGAACTCATCTGATGTGCACCACTTAATGCAATTTGAATTAGAAAATGCTTTGATTAGACAGGAGGCAAGATGTAAGAGATGAGAAGGCATTCTTATTCCATTCTTCAAAGCTTGAACTTATATGAGCATTAAGAGATAAATTGACTTGGTAAACATTTTAGAAGTGGATAAATTGCAGACTCCCATAATGTGTATGTCATTAAAGATGACATTCAGGCCATTTTGTCTTTCTTAAATCAAACTAACATTTTAAATAGACTCAGACTGGTTTAGTTTATTGATACATTTCATTGCATTGAATCGTCACTATTTGAGAAAAAAAAAACATTCTAGCCAAGAATTTAGTGGTGATAAAATGTGAAGATAAGATTAAATAGAGATTACAATTGGTTCTCTTCTGGGAAAATTCAATTCCTCTTTATGCTATTCCCTGAGACACTTGAACTCTTGAGATGAAGAAATTAAAATTATTATAACATCTCAGGAAAGGGACTGAATTATCCTTTTGTTCTTTTTATCATAAATTCAATGATATTTACTGAGCAGCAATCTCTTATTAATTTGATTTTGTAATTGCTTTTCCAGGTCTTCAATTGGAACCTCCTTATTATATAATATCTATTGTATGAGCCCTTGAGAAAACAAGATTATACCCAATGTTTTATTTTTCTCATCATATTATTGTTCTTAGAAAGATAGCAATTCATTATTTGACACTGATCACATATTATTTCCTATCATATTAAATGAAAAGTAAAGGGGAAAAAATAAGAGCAAGAATAAAGAGACATCTTATGTTAAAGTTTTAAAAAATTATGAATGAAATACCAAAGTGAAGGAAATCAAAAGGAAATATACAAAAATATCTTACATTTTCCTTAAATATATGAAGAATTAAAATTGCCCTATCTTTCTTCTTACAGGAAAACATATTGCAGTCATTGTACAAAGATTATTACTACTATAAAAATTTTATCATCATGAAGAGTAAAGATGAGGGACTATTTTTAGCAATATTGAGTAATTTAAGACCTGGAGCCAACTTAGATTTCTGTATCTATAAAAAATATATGTCTATTCCAACCAGATACTTAGATATAGAAATCCAGTAATTGTCTGCTTTCTCATAGCTGATTCTTCCCCCATTAACTGTGAGCTTTTTGTGATTAAAAATCATGTCACTAAAACTCAGGAAGAAAAACAAAAACTACCCTCATGTGTAAGTCACTTTATGATGCTGAATTGTTTGATCTCTGCATCAGTAACCTACCAAGACAGGAATATTTCCCCAAAACAGAGCCTCAAGTCATTCAATGAAGACCAGAGGGCCTAATAACCAGCAGACCAGCAATCAGTTTGTGCTGAAGTCTAGGAAATATGTTTACAGTGGAAAATTAATTGATCAGCAATGCACACACATGCATGTAAGGAAGCAAGCCTGACTTACCCTCAAATATTGCAAGTTCCCTGAGCTGTCTTTGATCCCAGATATTACTTTATAAGAACTTACTTACCAGAGCCACAGCTGGGAGCATCACTGTTTAATGCACCCTGACCCGGGCTTTAAGCTTAAACACTGCTATCAAATATTCTTTGCCTTCTCCTTAACAATTCTTCATTGTAGACAAAATGAAGTCTATGCCTTTAAAATTGAATTAACGACCCTTCAAAGATATACTTGAGCCTTGCCTTATATCTCTTATTTTTCCATAGTTGCTTTTAAACTTAACTGCAAACAAATCTGGAATATTTCCATTTGTTTGGCTTCATTCAAATGTCCTCTTACATTTATTTTTTTTTGTCAATATAATTTCCACTAAAGTTCAAATTTCATCTTCTCTAACACAATTAAGAAAAAAACTTGATTGCACAAATGATGTCTTTCTGACATAAATGTGTGAATATATTGATCAATTTTTATGAATTTATTCACTAGATAAGTGAAAAAGTTATTTCAAATCATATTCATGGAAGAAATAATGAAAAGAAAAAAATAACTATTTTGTGATTAAACCTAGTGAATATTTTCTTCAGAAGCCGAGCAGTGGGGACATAACATTGAATTTCTGAATCAAAAGTTTAACCCCAGGTGCTTTTATTTTCTAAGGAGAAAATGAGGAATACATGAATAAAAAATGTGATAGAATTTGATGGTCATAATAGACAAAATAGGAAGAAAAGAAGGACAGTAATAATAATTCAAACTAATATTTATTTCAACATACTCTGATGTTATAGATGGTGCAGAATACAGCCATGCTATCTACCATATATCCTTTCAGGAATAAAATATGTATTCTGCAGATCTGTAAAGTTATAAGATGCCAATTTTTCTGTATTGAAGTAGAAGATATACTAAGCTTCTGTCCAATACCTGATCAAAACAAAGGATTATTTGATCTCCGCTGGTTGTGAGAGAAGTCATGTTCCAACCCTTCTAGTCTCAACATTTATGTCTGAAAATCCTGCTTTGTTCCCTCTCATTTCTTATGTTCTGATCATTATATGCCAGACCCTATCTGAAAGCTTTAGAACATGAAATAAGATATATTAGGTTTTAGAGGAAGCAATCTCTAATTAACATTAATAGCAATTATTTTACAAATATGTTACATAACCACAAAGCTACAAGGTTTAACATATGCTCTCAAAGATTATGAAATATCAATATGTTAGTTTCAAAAGGTCATTAACATGTATGTACTATGGTGAATAATTATGTAAAAAAGTAAGATAATTATGCAGAATGTATTAGTAAGGTGTGCAGGCTTTTTATAATGAATTGTGTCTGAATATGACTGCTGGGCTTTGCTCTACCTCTCATCCATGTGGGGGTCCTGGGCTTCTCTGTCTCTTCCGCGTGTTGTCCTCTGCCGCTCTCAACCCATTCCCTTGGCCAGTAGGAATTCACTGTGGGAGCGGAGGCCACATGCAGCCTCAGTAGCGTGTGGTCGCAGGACTCCCTGCCCCCTTCCCATCCCAAGGAAGACACGGACCCATGGGTGTCCCGGAGAACTCTCAAAGGATGTTCTGGTTTAATAAGGGAGGGGCTAACAGTTATACCCTCAGAGGCGCAAGAAGGAGAGGGGCTAACTGGGTATTAATGATTGGCTAATGGACTGTCCATCACGGTGATGTCACGGAACTTCCTCTATCGGCGGAAACCACAGCCCCCCAAGGACCCCTCTGGGGTCTCTGGCCACCATGGTGACACATGTACTCGCCGCCAGGGGCAGGGGCTTCTCTTCCGGTTGAAGGCGGAAGGAGGGAGGACGGGCTAACTTGGCTGTCCCCTCTTAAAGGCATAGCTGTCCCTGACATATGACTAAATTATTGCAAAACTGAGAAAGAGTATAAAGTCATTTTAAATCAATTTTGTTTTTTTGATTTACTAGTTTAAATGCTGAGTAATTGTGTTCACATAGAAAATAACAATGTGTGCCCTTCAGTAGATGAATCAATCAAGAAATTGTGGTACATATTCTATGCTTCTCTCAGAAAGAATGGCATTACCCTATTTGTAAGAAAATTTTAAAGACTTTGAAAAAATTCACACTAAGTGAAGTGATGCAGACCCAAAAAAACATAAACTCTATGATCTCGCTTATGGGTAATAATGAGTATATGTCTACAATAGTCCTAGCAGATGATCACAATAGCTTAATAGCTATGTACATATGATTATATAAGATGATACTAAGGGAAATGACCTCCAAAATTTGGAAACAAGGTTTGTCATTAATTTTGCTATTTTCATCATACTTTGTGAAATTATTTACTTTTTCTTCTTTCCATTTTCCCTGATTTACCCACTGTTGTCACTGTATTTGATTATGGTACTCTAGATATGTTATATATGCCTGTCTGAATTAGGGAAGGGAAGGAGGACATTAACATGGTGAGAAAATAGGTAAAAGGCAAAACAATGCAACAGCAACACTTACAACACAATAAGTTATAAGCTAACTGTGTAACTTGGGGAGGGGCATTAGGGGAGGAAGGAAGGAAAAACTTGGGAGTGCCTAACAATTTGGACAAGAAATGTATTCACTTCTAATATATGTAAATGTAACCCCTCTGTACTTCACCTTGACAATAAAATAATAAGACAATAAAGAGCTTCCTTACACAATGCCAGTGCCTAAGACAGAACAGTTCATAAATATTTTTGAATAAATGTAATAAATGAAATGTGTTAAGTGTCATGAACCTAAGTTGGCTACAAAATTATAAACTAAGGAAAAGTTCATGTACTCCTTGAAAATAAATTTTCAAAAATCAAAAAAATAACGTGTTAGTGTAACTCCTACTTTTTCTGAACCTTTTCAATATTATATGACAAAAATATATTCTGATTAATGTTCCAAAATTACTTGCAATGAGACATAAACTCTCAAGTCTAGTAAGGCTTTTTTTCATTTTTATATTAAAAAATTCCAGGCTTGTGTTTTCAACGCCAACCAGATTTTTGGGTTATTACTTTCTAAATTTTTGAACAACAACCACAAATAAATGTTTCACTGTCAGTTCAATAATATTACAACTAGTTATTTTGTTGCTGCACTCAGAAATATGAAATTTATTTTTTAATTTACAATGCAGATATTCTGCATATTTATTTACTTATTATTTTTTTAAAATATTTATTGTCAAACTGATGTACAGAGAAGTTACAGTTTCATATGTTAGGCATTGGATACATTTCTTGTACTGTTTGTTACCTCCTCCCTCATTTCCCCCTCCGCACTCCCTCTTTCCCTCTCCCCTCATGAGTTGTTCAGTTGATTTACACCAAACAGTTTGGCAAGTATTGCTTTTGTAGTCGTTTGTCGTTTTATCCTTTGTCTCTCGATTTTGGTATTCCCTTTCAGTTTCCTAGTTCACACAATGGAATTTTATGCCTTTATCAGAAAGAATGGCATTGCCCCATTTGTAAGGAAATGGAGGGACTTGGAAAAAATTATACTAAGTGAAGTGAGCCAGACCCAAAGAAACATGGACTCTATGGTCTCCCTCATAGGGAATAATTAGCACAAGTTTAAGCTAGTCACAGCAGAGGATCACAAGAGCCCAAAACCTATACCCTTATGAACACATAAGATGATACTAAGTGAAATGAATTCCATGTTATGGAAACGATTGTTATATCACTGTTGTAATTACTTTTAACATGCCATGTGAAACCGTAGCTTCTATTGTTGATGATCCTCTTGTATCCCCTTCCTGTGGTTGTACCTGCACTATCACTGTATCTTATCTGAGTACATTGTAAACCGTGTATACTGGTATTAGAAATATGAAATTTAATCATAATACCTTACAATAAAAAGTCCATGGGAAAGTAACTTCTATTCAAACTTCAGTAAACATCCATGACAAATTTACAGTGATGTCTATGTGTTTCTTTTGTGTGTGGTTATGCAGTGTTGTTTATGCTGCATGTGTGTGAGGTTGTGTATGTATTGAATTCATGGCTGTGTGTGTGAGTGTTTATGTTGAGGCTAAAATGTAAATATTACTTATTCTTATCATATTTGCTGTCATTTGTATTTCTTCTTTGAAGAAAGACCTACCTCTGCCATTGAACTGAGTGCCTTATATATGTTGTATTATTACTACTCATTCAACATGATTTGAATGTGTATTCTCCTATTTCTTATTTTACTGTGTTGGTTGTTTTATTTATAATGAAGGGCCTATTTAGTTTGATCCAGTCCCAGTAGCTGATTTTAACTTTGGTTGCTTTCATTTTTCCAACCATATCCAGGAAGTCATTGTAGAAATATACCATGAAAACATCTCCTAACTTTTCTTTAAGAAGCTTTGCAGTTCTTACATTAAAGGCTGTAATCCATTTTGAGTTGATTTATCCATTTTAATTTATTTTCTTGTTTTTGAATATTTAATTATTTGCTTATGTAATCATGCAGAGGAGTCAATTCAGCATATCAGTCTATGTGTACAAGGCATCTTGATTAGTATTCCACCTTTAGTTGAATTTTGCTTTTAATATTACCATATAGGAACAAATTCACTCCTTTGCATTAAAAAAAAATCCTGGTTTTCCAGTATAACCTTTCTTCATTGTACATTTTATTGTGTATTTTATTTCATTTGTTGATGATCCACTCTATAATGTGTGTTATTTTGTTGCTCTCTATTTTTTTCCTTGGACAGAATGTCTCTTTATGCCAGTATCATGGATATCTGACTACATTTTTGAGAACACAGTATGTGACACTGCCAGTTTTATTCTTCGAAAGATTATTAACAGTAATAATTTATTAATTAATGGTTTTAACTTAATTTCTGGTTATTTCTCTGTGCACAACATGTAAATAAAACATATTCAAATGATTTGTATCATTGCACTTCATAAACAATGTGACAAATTATCCTCATAGAACTGGTGTTAAAAAACATAATTTTTATGAAAGCCAAACATTAATATTTGTATCTTTCAAATCTCATGGGTAACAAAATACAAACTTTTTGCTTAATTGTATTCCTGAAACTTCCAATGGGTATACACAACTATTGATCTCTTTCTTAAATCAAGTAACCCTTCAAAATGTTTCCACATTAGTAGCATTGTCTATATATCTCTCATTTCTACAATCTATGAAACATATAAATAAAAAAGGTTGTGCTATAATATTTTGATGTATAATATAAGTAAATCATGTTTCATGAACCTACGTTGCCTTGGGTTAATTTTAAAGTGAAATACTGTTGTTGTTTAATTATATTAAGATATATGCATACTTACTAAGAGACTATATATGTTTGCACACCTACAAAAAAATAGATTCACTCCTAAACATGAAATCCTAAAGTTTTCCACCTCACTATAGTCCCAGTGGAATTTTTACAGAACTAAAAACCAACAGTCTAAATTCAATAGAATAGCAATGCCTAAATAGAAATAGACATCTTTTCTCAGAAATAACCAATGAAAACCTTGCCCCCAGGAGTGACTCAGTGGCAAAAGCAAGCATTAACTTCAGTATTGAATTCAAACTTCAGTAACAAGAAACTAAATAATATAATTATATCAATCATGTCTGATGCAGTATTCCATCATCATTTTACCTCTGGTGAAGGTCACATGAAAATAATAAAATGTAGGGATACATGATGAAGTAAGAGCTCATGTTGCAAGAACAGGATCAAAGGACTTAAGCAGCAGTCATTATCCTTTATAACAGCCCTCTCACAAAAACTACGTCAGAGGTTTCAAAAACATTAATCTCTTCTAAGGCTAGCAAACACAATACTTAGTAATTTCCACAATGTCTCAGGTCTTAAAGTTCCCACAAACTCAACACTATTAAACAAAGAACAACACAACCAACACAAGTATTCTTCGAGGCAAAACTTTATTCAGAGCACAAGATTAGATAGGTGAGTAACAAGGACGTTGCACACTAAAGAATAATCAAGTCTGAAAATGCTTGAGAGTAGCACAAATTTTATTTTGTTCTGCATAGGAGGTACCTCAAATGACACTCTGAATTAAAGAAGAGCTCCATAGAGGAGACCTGTGTGAATGATCAAGTGTGTTCTACATCTTTGGCTTTTATAGTTATTTTCTTACCCAGAAAAGTCAAAACTCCCACTGCTAATTTATATTCCAGTTCAGCATGAATCTTTTTGTGGTGTCAATTGTAGAGATTGTGAATACTATCTGACGATGCCATCCCCCTTGACATTCCAAAAGATTTCTCTGATGATTCCTGAATACCCTTCATTTGGAAAGATGTCCAGATCAATGCATATTTGTATGTTCATAACTTTATAAAGTTATAAGATTCACTTTCTGTTCTGAACTTAAAACATAGAAAGCAGAAACACACACAGATCAGACAAATATCAATTCGGGTGAGGATGACAAACATCCACTTACTTTGAACTCTGTATCAAACCATGTCTTCTAGATGTATAACTTTATTCCTAATAATTTATTCTTCTAGCAAAAATAAAAGTTTTTAGGATGTTAATTGTTCCTTGTAAGAATGAAAATCTTTCCTAAGTTATTTATCTCAATAATTAACTTGTCTGCAAACTGATATTTCACTTTTTCTAAGTCTGGTCTTATATTCTGGCATACTTATCCACATTAAATTACTAGGTTCTTTTTCTTTGACCTATGTTACACATTTTGTTAGAGAAGTTATTTTCTAACTCAAAAATCTCAGTAACACCAGTGAAAGTGCTTTGGCTTTGTTCTAATTTACTTTATCATATAAATTGGCTACACTTGTGTTATCTTTAGTTCTGTTGATTTTCAATTGATTTTCAATGAATAGTAGCCAGTACATGAATAGCTAGACTAAAAAATTAGGATATGAGATACAGGTTTTACAATAACAAAAGGGTCTAAACTATAAATAAAAAGTCCCAGGCATGAAAGCTAACTAAAAGTCTTCAAAAGTAGTGTTTCATTTTTATTTCCCCATAAAATATGTTCTGGAAATACATCTAGGGTTTTATAAATATGGAAATAGCAACTGGTGAGATAAGTGGTTTCTTCCCATCACAGGTGAGTGAAAAGTTCTAAAAGTTCTACATTTTACTTTTTTTCCAGGGAGAAAAATATCTAAAGTAACATAAGAAAGTTCTTGCAAATTATTCTTACCAAGTTTTTACTTATAGTAATATTTCCAGAGAACTCAGAGGTCAGACATGCTTTTACTAGTAACAGTCTTTTAGATACTGCCTTTCCCTTCCTTTTAATCTGTCTCCTTTCAAGATGTTCCTTCTGTGGGATTTTCACTCCTTTACCTTCAATTTGCATGCAATTCTCAACTTTCATACATAGAACTATAGGAAAGAAATTAGATATTTTAATTAGAAAACAGAATGTGAAAATGTAGATATATTATATTACTTTGAAGTTTAAAATACATAATAATATATATTAAACATTTAGGGAGCAATTTCCCCAGACTATGTCTTTTTTATTGCTATTTACAGTGATATACAGAGGGGCTACAATTATGTAAGTCAGGAAATGAGTAATAAATCAGGGGTAACAGTATCACTCGTTTCTTGCTCTATCCCAGTTTTTCCTTGCCTTCCTCACTCACAAATATTATAACACATGTTCAACAAAGGGTCTAGCGAGGACCACTGCTGCCTTTGTTCACCCTTTGACACTCCATGTGTGGATATTTCTACTCACACATTTCAATGGTTTATCCATGAATGAAATAGTTACATGTTATGTGTATTCTTCTTTTTTTGAGTCCTGTAGATTCTTTATTGATGATTATAATGAATAATAACATTTACTCAGCACTAAAAATAAATTTACATTAAACAATCTTATTCTCATTTATTGGAGCAATATAGATATATATATATACATATATATATATATATAGACAGATATAGTCATACTCATAGATAGAGCTAGAGCTAGAGCTAGAGATAGAGATAGAGAAGCTGGGTCTTTAAGGGCTGCTTTCTTCTCTGCTCAGAGCAGTAAAGTAAAACTAAAAGTATCTGTCATGAATTTTCATGATTATGAATTAACTCATAGTTGCCTGTAAGTATTCACCCTTACCCACTCCAGAGAGGGAAACAAATTTATTTTTTTTTACAGTTTTTGTGAGATTTGCAGTCATAGGAGGAACTAGGAGAAATCACTGTTTTGGGATCCAGATCTTTGCTGCATCATATTATTCATTCAAGCTGTGATTTCATCCCAAACTTACTAATTTTCTTTATTTGAGCATACTTAATCTGCCTTGTAGTACCCTCAGCTGTCTCTGGATACTTTCGTTCTACTGAGGCCCCATACATTTTGCCTGATATGGAGTCCATTTTTTAGATTTTTTTGTTTTTATTTTTCTTAACTGAAAAGAGAAGATATTCTCTGTATTCTACATTCTCAGGGCAAAGACAGCTACCATTAAAATCTTCTACCGTGAAAAAGCAAGAAAACACAGAAGAGTTCTTGACATCAACAAAATTATAGACACAGGACTCAGATATGTTTTGAAAAGATGTTTCAGTATCTGACTTCAATTCTGGAGACCTTGGCAAAAGGACAGTATTTTAACAATTTCACAGATCAATAATTTTTCTGAGCATCAAATAATGATTAACTATTAACATTCATAGTAAGTCTGTGATAATGTCTTTGATAATCTTATTATCAAAAAAGAAGCTAAGACAAAGATTCAGTAAGTTGTTCAGCATCATGCAAATAGATCCATGAAAGCCACAATTCATACCTAAACAATGTGACTCTACAAAACATGATAATAGCCATTATTGAAGTAGTCCTATTTAATTAGTTCATCTTGCTCATTAGTTTCCTTTAGTCTATTAGCACAAAGTTTGGTTACTGCAGTATTTCGCTCTGTAACCATTACTGAAATATGTCAAATTTTACAAGAATTATAAAAATATTTAGTTAACTTCTTGCTTTCAGTTGTAGTTACAGGCACATAGGACAAGTAACACTAGTTGTGTGATATAAAATATGACTATATTTTAATTAATAATACTAGATTGTAGTCATCCAATTTCCTCAAGGAATGATATTTAGATACCCTTACCACACTAAAACCAGTAAAGTGATAGGTGAATTTCCATAACTACATTAATTTTTTCTAATTTACATATATATTAAGTATATAATACAAAACATGCAATTTATTTTTAAGTTTACAAAGACATCATTATTAATGTTAAATATCACAATAAAAACATAAAATCCTAATGTGAATATTCATGATTGGTATAAAGTGTCAAATAATTGGGACACTATTATTGTTAGTGTTAGTAATTGTTATTTGCATTACTAATTTTAGTCAATGATGCCCAAGCATTTGGTATGTGATTAGTTGTATATTAAACACTTTATATTAATAATTTAATTTTCTTTTTCTGAAGGTTAGTAGATTCCTCAACTCAGTATCGCTTGGATCTTCCCAGAAAGGTGTTATGATAATGTCTAATTCTAACTTTCTTCATTCACCAAATATTCATATAAATGGTCCATCAAGAAAATCATTATGAAGCTGGGGTCTGGGGGTAGACATTTGTAATCCAAGTTACTCAGATAGGTAATACATAGAGGCAGAATAACCAGAAAATTCTGGGGGACTTTATTTTCAGGAAAGGAAAAGCTCGAGGCATGACTCAAGTGTTAGTGTGTGAGTAAGAATGATTGGTAAGCATATGGCTGCTAAGTTCAAGCTCTGCTACTGGCAAAGAAAGAAGAATGAAGGAAAGAATGGAAAGAAAGAATAAAGTTAAGGAAGGAAAGAAGGAAGAAAGGGAAGGAAGGAAGGAAGGAAGAAAGGAAGGAAGGAAGGAAGGAAGGAAAAGAGAAGAAAGGAAAAGAAAAGAATGTTATAAACCTTATGTAGATTTACATGCCTCCAATTCTAAAACTTAGAAGGCATAGGCAGGAGAATTGAGCATTAGGGTCAGCTTAGGCAAATAATAATATCCTGTCTTAAGCAGATAAACAAACAAAAATTTATTTTTGAATTTAAGTGTTTATTGATTGATAACTCATATTCATATTCCATAATTTATATTGCTATACTTAAAATATATTTTCGATTTCCATAAAGTGTCCATATAGCTCCATATACCTATGTATGGATTTAATATCATATGCATTTCCTGAATTTCAAAATGCAAATTTCCATGCAAACATGTTAACTGTGTTTTTGATAGTGGAACAAATTTTTTTAAATGACCAATTCAGTTCAGAATTTATACCATTAGTGGAGAGCTTGACTTCGAATCTGAAAGGTAAAATCTTGAACAGTTAGCTGAAAATGTGGCATCTTCAGTAAGATCTGAAGATCTTTCTTCCTTCAGTATAACAGACATGGAAAGAACACAGAACTGAAGTTTGACTAAGGAGTCCAATTTGCTAATTGTAAATTGCAAGTGAAATGGAAATGATTCTTTGTCTAGGTGACTTGATGGACATATCTGGCGTTTGAAATTTCTGTAATCTCATGAAATTAAGACTGTACTAATTATATGTAGTCAGTATTTACATTCATAACATACTATATAGCAGGTGAATTAAACTTAATATTGTTTAATAAATATGGGACATAGGGATCTTACATAGTTCACACTCAGTTCTTCCCTATTTCTGGGACTTAGGAACTGACACATTTTTCTCATCTGTTCTGGGGCTTGAACTCAGGGCCTGCACATTGTCTCTGATCCTCTTTGTATGAAAATTTAGGACTTTACCACTTGGTTACAGAGCCACTTCCAGTTTTGAAAGGTTAATTGAAGATAGAGTCTCATGAGATCTTTTCTGTCCAGGAGGGCTTCAAACGGATTCCTCAGATCTCAACCTCTTGAGTAGGTAGGATTACAGGAATGAGCCACTGGTGCCTGAAAGAATTAACCTTCTTAATTGGCTTTTTCATTCATGACAGACACAGGACTACTTCAGCCACACCTTTTCCAGCATTCTGTTCATTATTTGGAGTTAGTCATGAGGATTTTTTGTCTCTGTTAGCTCTGAACTGAGATCTTAAGATCTCAGTCTCTTGAATAGCAAAAATTCTAAGTGTAAATCATCAGCACTCAAATATATTCAGGATATTCTCAATCTCAAACTATGTGTAGAAATATATTGGCCACATGATTTATTTAGTGATGTGCTAACTTCTCTCTCATGTAGAAAAAAGATCAAAAGATCTCATGTCTTAATTCCTAGAACCTATAATTTTGTTATCATCCATAGGGTAAAGGATATAACAGGAAGCACGTGAAAATAAGTGTGCAACCCAACCAACCTTGAGAGATTTTTCTAGAATGTATTCTAGATGAATATAATATATTCACAATCTTTCTTAAGAGGAAAAAAAAGAAAAACTACAGAAGTTTGAGATAATTGGATGGGAGAATCTGTCATTCTTCTTGTGGATGGAAGCAGAGGAGAAAGAGCTTTTGAATGTGAGTAAAATCTACAAAAAAAAAAAGAGAGAGAGAGAGCATAGTTCTTCCTAAAGCTTTCAGAAAAAAAATCATAGTCCTCCTACCATCTTGACGTTTAGTTCACTGAGACACTGGTCAGATATGTACATAGTGCACTGTCAGAAAATACATTTGTGGGTTTTTTTTTCCCATTATGTTGTTGTGCCACACTTCAATGTCTGTCCCCCAAATTGGAATGCCAATAGGAAATCAATCCAATTAGACTGGGAAAGAAATTAAGCTTCTCTTTTCCTTACCTCTTTGTGCTACCAGAAAGAGTTCAAAGCTTTTTCCAGGTCATGCTTTATTCCTAACAAAACCAAATCTACTTCTTGAAGCAGTGGCATCTGTCTAAGTTAAATAAGCTTCTTTAACTCAAGGAGAAGAGTTAGGGCAGTACTCTAACTAGATAATTAAATCTTTATTACTAGATGCTTACCAACAACCAGGGAAATTTAAAAGCCATGCTAATATGTTTATGTATTGTTTCCTTACTTGCAAGGGTGAGGGAACAAAAGTAAGTGAATTAAGGAATAGAATATGTTAATCTCATGAATTTAAAAAGCAAGTATTTCATTTTTTTGTTTTGGTGAGTTTTATATTCCTTTGTGAAGACATGTTTACCCTGGTGGTAGCTCTGCCTGAAACTAGTTAAGCAAATAAACACGTGAATATAGTTAAAGAAGTAACAGTAAATGTAAGCTTTCTTTTCAAGAGTCTCTGAAAAAGATATTTCCTTAAAAAAATCATAAATTTTTACATGAATGAGACAAAAGAAAGGTCAAAATAGCATTCATTATTAAATACAGCAATGAATTATTCAACAAGTTTTTACAAAAATTTAAAATTGCTTTCAGTCTAATTTAACACATTATTCAATACCAAGCAGACTTTTTGTTGTTGCTATTGTCTTTGTATTCTGCAAAAGAATAATTTCATGCAACTAATGCAGTTCATAAGTAGAACTTAAAATTTTTTATCTAAGTTTGTTTTTTGATATAGGTTTCTTCTTTGTGGGTTTTCTTCCATTTGGGTCTATATTTTGTGATACTAATTTAAAATAACATTAATCCTATTAAACTAATAGTATAACATGTAGTGATGAAGATCTATGCAAACACACTGTAGGAATACTATTTGAATCCTGAAATGTAAAGAACATGTACAATGGAATGAAGGTAAGACTAGGCTAACTTAGAAACAACAAACAAAATAAGAATTATTCCACTATTCCTCAGCAACTAAGGCAGGATAGACTCAGGAAAATGAGGCAAGCTAAATGGCTGCCAGGAATTCAAAAAACTTAATCTTACAGCAAATATAGGATATCTTGTTCATTTTAGGGGACAATGAGGAAGGATAAATTAGGGAAAATGAGGTGAAGGCATTTAAAGGCATTCAGAAACAACGCATGTAAAACAGAAGCACGATGTTTGCATCTAAGAGAGTCTATAAGATTCCTTCTTTATTTCAAGAATAAGCATCTGCTTTGTGGCAGGATGAATTTTTTATCTGGAAGGAATTTATAAAACTGCCAGGCTCTTAGAAAGTGTAACACCAGGAGTGATTTGGGCAAAAATGAAACACTTATCTTTGCAAAACTTTGAAGTGAGTCCTCCAACCTTCATCATGTAAATAAATACCCCTGATGCCAAAGTGCTCTGTCTCTCCCTTTGAGAACACTCACACTCAGTTAGAGAGTACCCCTGCCTTTCTCCTTGTCTGTCTGCTTTTTAAAAAATTTAATTTTATTGTCAAGGTGATGTACAGAGGAGTTGTAGTTACATAGGTAAGGTAGTGAGTACATTTCTTGTCAAAATTGTTACCCCTTCCGTCATTTTTCTCCCACTTTTCATCTGTGTGTCTGCTTGCCTGCTTGCTTTCTTAATCAATAAAATTCTGCCAAGTTTTCTTTCCATTGTGACTTGTGCATAAATTGTTATTTTGTGATTAAATCCAGGACAACTAAGTAAGGACTACTACCTTTTGTTTAAAGGGAAGCTTCACAAACCTTCACCTACACTAGTGATATCAAAGAAATAAGTAGAAATGACACTTGAATGTTCAGATATAACGGTGCTGTTATGGTTATGAAAAATCACCAAAAAAGAATCTTCCTGATAGTTCTGGAATTGTTCATACATATCAACATTATTTCTTATTTGAAATTATATTTCAGTTGTTTAATTTGTTTTAAGTTTAATTAAGATTGGCAAGTAAGAGTTGTATATATTTGAATTGTATAGAATAATGGTTATTAAGTATATACATTGTGAAATTATAATATTCATACTAGTAAACATATGCAACATTTTAGTTTTTTTACAGAAATAAGAAAGTTAAATCTGAGTACATTTCAAGTATCTAGTATAGTACTAATAAATACAAAATTCTCCTGAGTTACCTTGACTCTGTGCGCTGGGCAATCACAATTTTACTCTCAGATTGTACAACTTTGGCTTGTGAAAATTTCACAGAAAAAAATGAGATCATGTAAGATTTGTGTTTTTCTGGAATTTTTTCCCTAGAGGGAGAGCTTGGCTTTTTTTTTTCTACTTTTGATTAGAAAAACTTCAATACTGACTTATTAAACACATGTATTAATATTTTCCAACCATTATTATACTGATGCTATCATGATATTCTCCATCTTTTCTTCAACACTTATTTTTCATCTATTTAATAGATGTGAGTTGACATCTCGTTATGATTAGAATTACATTTCCAGTCAGATTACTGTTGCTGAACATTTTTTTTAATGTAATCATCTACTAAATGATTGTCTTCTCACAAAATATTTGTCTATTCAGGTCCTCTGCCTACTTTATGATTAGGGTGTTTTATTTTTATTGACTTGTGTTACATAGTTTGGATATTAATCCCTCAGCGCATGTATATATGGCAAATAATATTACTCATTCTGTTGATTTTCATTTTATTCTGCAGACTGTTCATTGGGAAGAAGAATTTTAGTGAGGCAAAATTACATTTGTCTATTTTTGATTCCTTACTTGTGTTTTGGGATCATTTGACAGACATCCCAGAGGGGGGAAAAATCACATTTTTTATAATGTCAGGAAAATTTTAGTTCAAGTTTACTTTTTATAGTTTAACAGTTTTTTCTTATGTTTAAATAATCAATTTTGATTTATTTTGTGTTGAATTTTATTATGAGATAGGAAAAGGCTTCCATTTTCTCTTCATTTGTGGATTTCCTAAATAGCAACAACCTTGAATGAAGAGTATTTGAGGAAGATTTTCTTATGGTTTATTCTTGACACTTTAAAATCATTGTCCTTAAGTACAGAGAATTAATTCAGGAGTCTCTTCTGTTCATTATTTATATGTTAATTTTTGTGTTATTAAGACAGTGATTTGACTACTATAGCTATATGTATATTATAGTACATAGTGGATTTTAATTAAGAAATTTAGGTTTAAGTAAAAAAAAAAAATCCTGTCATTACTGTGCTCCTGGCAAAGTACTGTACATTTCTTAACTCATGTTTTAAGAGTTACTCTTATGTAGTTCACACAGCAGTCATTTAAATAAATGATTTTCTTTACATGTGTATTTTATAAGCAACTGAGTAAGTTGAAAAATGATGAAGTAAAGGCTTATAGCTCTTATTATACTTTATATAGCCTAATACATTTTTATTAGTTAACCTACTAATGTAAAAATATTTCCCCTTCTAAGTTTTTTTTTTTTTTTTTTTTTTTTTTTTTTTTTTTTTTTTGGCCAGTCCTGGGCCTTGGACTCAGGGCCTGAGCACTGTCCCTGAGCACTGTCCCTGGCTTCTTCCCGCTCAAGGCTAGCACTCTGCCACTTGAGCCACAGCGCTGCTTCTGGCCGTTTTCTGTATATGGGGTGCTGGGGAATCGAACCTAGGGCCTCGTGTATCCGAGGCAGGCACTCTTGCCACTAGGCTATATCCCCAGCCCCCGTTCTAAGTTTTAGCAGCATACTTTCTTCCAAAGCCATTTTATATATGTATTTAAATACATGATAAAAATTAGATGACTTATACTACAAAGAAAAAGAAAATACCTAGAAATAAGTAATTCAGATGTACATATTCAGAAGATGAAAATTAAATTAAAGAATATTTGACTTAAAAATCAATACAGCATCCTTTTCACTCCCAATCTCCATAGCGAGTAGGTTCTGGGCCTCTGGGTCCACCTTTTTCTTTGGTAACTGGATTAATATCACCTGGAAATTTTTTTAGTGGTTCTTTCTCTTAAGTGGGAATCTTCTGGTGCATCAAAACGGCCAACTGGCACCTTTGGCTTCTTCATGGATGGGCTAACAGGTTTCGGACCTATTCCTTGTGAAGAACTCATTTTTCTCCAAGAATGATACAGGAGCGGGGACTCTGTCGAGCTCCATGCGGAGGCCCAGAGGCGGACCAGCGACCCGGAGAGCCCAGCTGCCGCCATGGCTGTTCTTTTTATGTATTTTGAAATAAGCTCTCAGGTTTATTCTTATTGGATGAGATTGTTTGGGTTCTTTATCTTCTGTATCAAGGACATTCTGTCTCTTTATCATATTTTCTAAATTTACATGATTTTTATATTTTTGTTAAGAATTTCGTTGGAATTTGACAATTCTGTTTAATCTGTAAGTTTCTTTGAATAAGCCTTTTAGAAATATCATTTCTTTTCTAATTTGTAACCATAATATTTAAATTATTAATATTGTTTCACTCCAGTTTATTGAATTTGCTTTTTATTTCTAAAATTTCAGAATGCTAAGAATTTTCTATATATAAAATCTACAAAGATAATTATGTTCCCTTGAAACTGAAATACGTTTTATTTATTTTTATTGAATAAATGATCTTAATAGAATGTCTAGTACCAGAGTATGCCGAGTAGAAAAGAGAAAAGCTCTACAAGAAGAACGTTAAAACTTCTATCACTGAGTTTCAGATTTAGTAGTAGCAAATAATGTACAATCTTTTGTATATTGAAGTAGATTCCTTCCACACTTAGTTTGTTAGGAATTTTCATTATTAAAGACTGTTACATTTGGTCAAATGTTTTCATTAAACTACTGAAAATGATGCCTCAAATGTTATTAATCAGGTTCATTTATAGCTGTTGGAATACCCTTATGACATAGTGTTAAATCCAAACCAACATTATGATCCTGTGAACTTGCAAGTTAATTTGATTTACTAGTAATCTGGTGATGATTTTTTTTTAATTTAAAGCAATCAAGGTTACTGTCTTAAAATTCCCTCCCTTCCCCTCCTCTGCTCTTCCATTACTTCTCTTCCCTTTCCTTCTCTTCCCATCCTTTTCTTTTTTCCTGTTAAATGCCTAATTCAGATTGGGAAGTTTTCTATCAATATTTCCTTTAATAAATTTCTTTCTCCCCTCTCTGTGACTTCCAACCCATTGAATTCATCATCAGCTCGATTGAATTCAATGTTGAATGAATTCAAGAGTGATGAAGTAAGTGCCATTGGCTTCCTCAAAAATATGACTCAAGAAAGCCTTTGGGGAGGTCTGTGGTAAGAATGCTATTGCTTTCTGTTCTGGATTGTCCTTGATCCATGTTTAAGTGTGTCTAACTACTAAGTCCAAAAGTTTATTTATTGCCCAAATCTGCAGTATTACGACTAGAAACTGAGTCTCCTGGGGTAGTTTGGGATCTTAAGTTTATAAACTAAATAATGATGCCAAATTCTAGAAGAGTCTTGCACTGTTGATAACTGGGTGCAAGGGCATTTAGAGGCCTAGAACTAAGGTAGGAATGAGGAGTCATTGTACTTGGAGCTACAGGCCTTTCACTAGAGCCTGTGGCCATGGGACCGAAGAGCACTTGCATTCAGTGACAGTTTGAAACAGGTTTTTGTAGAGAATTCAGAAGTTTCCATTTCCCACATAGCCTATTCTTCTCAGCTCTGCATTGCACATATATGAAATAAAGATGATTCAAAAAGTACAAAGCTGCATTGGATGCCATCTTTAGTGTAACTTCCCATCTATCTTTGTAACATACTGTAATCCTGTGTGGATTGCTTAGATCTTGAAGGTACATTTATGGGTGGGTGGTATTCGCAATTGATTTTTTTAAATTATGATGAACACTGGAAAGACACATTCTAATATCTTATTAATGGTTCCACCCTGAAACTTTCAGTGAACTCATTAAGTCATCCGATCAGCTGAGAAAAATTGTTAATTTACTGTATTTGATCAAGAAGCAGAATACCATTATACTTTATGGTCAGCAGAGAGATTTAGTGTCAAATTTCTTTTAGTGTAGATTGTGATGGGGAAGGAGGAAAAGCATACCTATTATTGCAATTATTCATAGTTAAGATAGTATACCTGAACAATTTTTAAAGGTCTGTTTATTTCATATAGTATGAAAGCGAGAGTAATTTTAATTAATTGTGAGAATACCGCTAAGCCTATGGTGAATAATTCTTGAAACCAAGCAGTATAGAATATCTGGTTTAACATATTTGCATATCTCTCTACTTCCAGTTAGGCAAGTAAGTGATACAATACTTTCATCATATAATATGTTTCAAGTATTTTATTTACTTAAAAAATCTTATACATTCACAGATTAAGATACTCAAAAACAGAAAGAAAGATGTTGGTCTGAGTCTAGAAAACGATGCCTGAGGGTCTAATAGATTGCTGAGTAAGTAACAAGCTAATTTTTCATGATTGTTCAAAATAGAAGGCACAGAAAGACATTACAGAAAGTAAGACCAAATGGTCTTAGCACAATCTCAATTACATTATCAGTATACCAAGAATGAAGAGTAATACTTGGCAAACAGAAAACAGACTTATGCTTGGCTTCCTTCTCTTCATATTTCAATGCTAGTGAGATTTCTCTCTTGCTCTTTTACATGACAAACCTTCTTCTTCTTTCCTGAATGGAGTCACGGGAGTCAGTGGAAAGAGGGCAACAGTATAACATTACAGCTGTGTCAACTGAGGACATTGCTCAATACAGAGGCACAGAGGAAAGGACGTGTGAATAACAGTTTGGATTTCTTCTCTTCAGTAGCATTAGGTTTCTTAAGAATGAAAGGAAAGACTGTAAGAAAATGACTATGACATCCAAATATTTTTTTCTAGTTCTTTAAAATGCACACAGATTCAGCCCCCATCAATTGTTTAAGTATCTTTCTGGAAGTACACTATAATTATTTTACTTTGGGGAGTAAATGGGCAAGTCAAGTTAAATATGATTCATAGTCTGAAGTAACCTAGCAAGTACTATTCTGGGTCAATCTGTCATTTTTTTCAGACAGAAAGGAGTTTATTGGGGGGAAGCAAACTGCCTGTACACACAATTTGGAGGCATGGAGAGACAGAGGGGAAGGAAGAAGGGAAAAAGAGAGAAAAGAGTGAGAGAAATAAAGAGAGAAAAGGAAAGAGTCTTTCTCTTTTTTATTATGTAAAAATAAAAATTAAAAATAGCCTGGCTGCGGAGGCTCCACAAAGTAGATTACAAATTCAAGGCCAGCTTAGGCTATGTGTGTTCAACACTCTCAAAAACTTCCAAGAAAAGAAAAAAAAATGTTCTACATGTAGTTATGCAATATTCCCTTCACAATGCATGTTCCAAGAAGAGAAGAAGGAATATTGTGTGAATCCACTGTAATAAATGGTTCATTTCATGACATTGAGTCTTACTGGTAAATAATATGTCACCTTTCAAAATCAGAAATGTGTGATGCAATGCAACAATCCAATGTTCTTAACCTTGCTAACTAATAGTCAAACATTTTTTCAGGAAGATATACAGAGAATATTTCAGCTCTTGTTAGTTAGCTGCTGGCAGCAATATAGCCATTACCTTCATTTAAGTATAAGAGAACCATTCCCCTCAGCCTCCTCCATTTTAAAACGTAATTTTATGTGTAGAAGGCTTTTTTTCAATCTTCATTGGAGTTGAGGACATTTAATTTTGGTGAACAGTTCAGAAAAAATGAAAGTAACCTTAGTAAAATGTTTTCTCTTTTGATATGAGCAAATGATAAGAGCAAAAAAAGAGTCTGATCAATTAAATTTTATCAAAAAATCCAGAATTTCAAAGAGTGAGAGAAGGAAGACATGGCATCAGACTCTCTTGTATCACCTCAGTCAAGAAGCAACAGTTCATTTACTCATGGATTATTTTACTCTCAAGCTGCCAATACATATTGCCTTCTCTTATTCATATACAATGTAAGACTACCATCATAATAACTTTCCCTAAATATTTATTACAAAATGTACTGACTTATATAAATACAACAGACCTTTTTTTTCTTATTGCTATATGGTTTTAGAGCAAGAATTTTCTTAAGACTAGTCCTTCCTTTCTGTTTAACATCTTTCACAAATCCATAAACACTTAAAATTCAGGAAATCCCTCGGTATCAACAAAATTTTAGAGTGACAAAATTATATGGAGTTGAACCACCTCAAGATGTTAATAGCAAGTAACCATAACAGGAAACTACTTTGTTCAACAGAGACACTATAGTCATCACCTCAAAAATCATGGTTAAAAAAGTAAAAATATAGTATCTTACTCTACAGTTGTCTATTGTAAGGATGAAACTGAACTATTCATCTAAACATACAAGAAATGGGGATCATAGAAATAATCAAATTTCTCAAGCAGGTCAATTTCAATTGGCTTCACACTGAATTTATTTTTAATTCTTAGACCAAACACAAAGAAATAGTGACATATCTGATGTTTAATTTTATCTAATTACTTTTCTAACACAGTGATTCCTTACCCTCATCTTACAATAAAAGTGACTTTTAAATAACCAATCTTCTATTTCTCTGCTTCTGCTTTAGTGAGTCCTTTTCTAAATCTATGAAAGGAATCTATTCCACTCTGTTTATTGGAATATTATATTGTGTTCTACACAGTAGAGCATTTCCTAACTGCACAATCACAGCGAAAGCTAGTTGACATTCTTTAAATTGTTAAGATATTTTATCACATGGAGCATTAGATGAAAAAATAATTTCACCATGAATCCTCTTGACTTAATTTATTTATGGCACTCCTGGGATTTTAACTCAAGATCTTCTGATTACTAGGCTTTTGCTTTGCCACTTTAGCCAAACCTCCATCCCTGTTTTTTTTTGCTAGCGATTTTTGAAGAATAAGTCTAGCAAACATATCTGTCCAGACATTGAACGCTGGTCCTCCAGATCTCAGCCTCCTGAACTGGTAGGAGTACAGGACGTCCACCTGTGTATGGCTGTGACTCTTTTTAATCTACGACTGCAGATAACTCTCTTGCCTTTCAGTTCACATCTGAGTGACAATGAGAAATTTCAACTGTTTGTGACATCAGCATGAAGTACAGTTCACCTCAGACATGCTACAGTTTGTGCATGCAAAAGAAATGCCTACTTGTGCTGGGGCCTGCTATTAACAAGATAAGACAATCAAGGTACAGTCCCCAGCTGTCTTCAGGTCTGCTTGTATAGCCCATCTGCTCCACAAGCAGAGACCATGATAAAGTCTCCTTTACACGTTCTTGGCATGTGTGCTGTCATTAATCCCGACTCCTCATTCAAAGTTTGGGTGGGGTGAGGGCTTTGTTTCTGTGTGGTAATACAGCCCTTAGACTACACACAGCTCATGGAAGTGACCAGGCTGCCTCAGGGGTCTTTCTTCTTCCATTTATCTGAATGGTTTATTCTGCTGCCTGCTGGCTCAATTGCACTTTGAGCTATGTTGCTGTCTGCTGGCAAATGTGAGCTTTGAACTGATGCCTGCTGGAAATCTTGCTCTTATGGCTTTGGAATGCATTTCCTGAATTCTATTTTGATCCTGTTATAGATTTAGCTAAGTCACAAGTTTCAGAACTGATTCTTAGAGATAGGAGTACAGCTTTGGAGTTCTATTTATAACCAACGTGTAGCATATATCTCTTCCAGAATATGTGTGTATCTCAGATTGGACTACATGTCTTTATTCTAGGAAAATTCAGACATGCTTGGAGGACTGTCGCCTCATGATTAGGGTTTCTAGGTCTCAGATGTTTTACTGTACTGTAGCAGGGAAAGCCTCCTACTTTTTATGATGTGCACACCGTGGAGTAGTCTCATCTGAAATAATAGTCCCTATGGCCAGGGAGGGTAGTGCATGCCTACAATCCTAATTCTTATGAAGGAAAGGCAAGATCACAAGTTGACACCTACACCAACTATATACTAAGTGTGAGGCCAGCGTGGGCTATATAATGACACTCAGTTTAAAACAGAACAATCAAATATAGTCATTATGTTTCCTCCAAAAGCCCATACTTTCAAATGAAGGTGGCTCACTTAGACCCTGCAAAGTACTTTATTGCTGTGCTGCCACTGTCACTGACACCAAAAGAGATCAGAGCGAGTTTTAATGGCCCATGCCTGTAATCTCAGGTACTAGGGAAGTCAAGGCAGGTGGATTAAAAATTTGAGACCAGTCCAGGGAAGATCAGTTACAGCTTTTCTCAACAACAACAACAAAAAAAACAGAAGTGCTATATGCATATGGGTTCAGTTACCCATACTGAAATCCCCAACAATTATTTTTTGTTTCTCAGATTTGGAGAAAAACATGATCATATGTAAGCTAGTACAAAAAACACCCAACTATGTCTAGGATGAGTAATCTTTGTTATCCTCTTGTTTGGGTTGAGCATCATTTAGAAAGTTAGTGAAGTACAACTCTGGTTGCTTCAGTGAGGATGTTTCAAGAGATCATTATATCTTCCAAACTCTGCCCTAAACAGACAGTTTAATCCATGGATGAGTTGTAAAATTGTTACCTGTATAGAGGAAGTAGAGAACTGAGGCAAGCTGTCATGCTGCTAGCTGCTGTTCTTGGCTGTGTTTTCACTTCCTTAGGGACAGACACTTCTGAAACCATAAATAAAACAAGTTCTTAAGTTGTTTCTGTCTGATATTTTGTTACAGAGATAAGAAAATAAACCAGTAAAGATACTTAAATCCTGCAAAATCATCACCATCACAATTAGCAAAGAAAAAGATAAACAGGAAACACCCAGTTACAAAGAAAGAAAACAAAACCTTAATGTTCAAAGTTTCAAATATTTGTTAGAATATTTTATAGGGACTAAAAGAATATTGACTCAGTTTTTAGATTATAAACTAACTTTAAAAATGCCTGATATATTCCATCTGTCAAGCTTTCATGGACTTAATTGACCTTATAACTCAAATCAGAGTTGTTCTTTTTAAATTTTTTTAAATTTTTATTTATTTATTTTTATTTTCTTTTCTTTCTTTCTTTCTTTCTTTTTTTTTTTTTTTTTTTTTGCCAGTCCTGGGCCTTGGAATCAGGGGCTGAGCACTGTCCCTGGCTTCTTTTTACTCAAGACTAGCATTCTGCCACTTGAGCAACAGCACCACTTCTGGCCATTTTCTGAATATGTGGTGCTGGGGAATTGAACCCAGGGCTTCATGTATAGGAGGCAAGCACTCTTGCCTGTAGGCCATATCCCCAGCCCCAGAGTTGTTCTTTATATTTCACTAAATTTAAACTAGTCACATTTACAAAGTTCCTCTAAGTTTCTGAATACATTATGTTTTGCAATGTTGTCATTCTATTTTTTTTTTTTTTTTGGCCAGTCTTGGGCCTTGGACTCATGGCCTGAGCACTGTCCCTGGCTTCCTTTTGCTCAAGGCACTCTGCCACTTAAGCCACAGCGCCACTTCTGGCCGTTTTCTGTATATGTGGTGCTGGGGAATTGAACCCAGGGCCTCATGTATATGAGGCAAGCTCTTTTGCCACTAGGCCATATCCCCAGCCCAATGTTGTCATTCTAATATGGAGGGCAGAAGCTGACTCCATCTCCACTATCTCCCCAGCCCCATCTTCTTAGAAGCCCAGGAAGATTCCCCCTCCTTGTAAACAATAGTGCTGGGGGGGGGGAGTGGGGGCTGGCACATGTCCAGTGCTTGGAACTGGGAGCTTCCTGTGACCATGCCCCCCTGACCTGACCGTGTTTAGGGGCAGGCGAGCTCAGGCACCATTATGCCATGCCACATGTTGAGTCTTGTGTCTGTCGTCCCCATGGCGTCCCAATTCAGCTCTTCACTGGAGCTGAATTGGTTTGTTGGTACTTGGAAATCTTCTGGAAATAAGTCTCTGTCCCACTGTGTTGCTTTGTTTCCTGTTTTTCTGAAACCTGGGACTGGTCTATCCAGATCTTCCTCAATAAATTCATCTTTTTACTTGAGACTGTCTCTGAGTGGTGGACTGTTGGAGGGATGGGGGACACCCCCCCCCCCCTCAGACGCCTTATAGTCATGTGAACTACTGTTTTGTCTAGATGCCCCATTGACAGTTTCCCTGAAGTATCCCATATTAAGCTTCAACACTGTCTTAAGCATCATAAATGGCAATTAAACTCCATTCGGGGCATTTACAATTATCATGACTAAAGGGACGGCAAGGATGTTCATCCTGATTAAGATGGCTAATTCGGCTCAATGCAAATTAAACAGCATCTTCAAGGATTGAAAAGTCATTACACAAGATCTGTTTAGAAAAGAGATCATTTTACATGCTTTTTCTGTGTGTAATAATCAAAGTTGACTGATTCTTTAACCAGGAAACATAGAATTCAGTCTTGTAATGCATTATTGAACTCAGTGATATGGCCCAGTACTATTAATAGTATCCAGTCAGTAAGGGTAAATAAAGTACAATCATAGGATAGGCATAAATATATATATATATATATATATATATATATATATATATATATATATAATATAATCATTTTCTGTCGGGATACTTTCCATCATCTTTTGAGAGACACAGTAGGTAGATCTTTACTATTCATTTACATGGGAATAGCTGTCTAAGTATGTCATCTTTCCCCAAGGTCATTTGTTTATATGTAATCATTAAGAACATACAGATACGCAGAGTTCAAACAAGGAAATGTGCAACAATCACGGAATGTGCACGTAGTAAAAGACCCTGTTATCTAAATTAAATTCTGGAAAACTATTTGCTCAACCAAGGGTCATTGCATCCATGACATTATTACCAACAGCTATTTACTCTCCCAGTCCTCATAACATTAAAGGGAATTCAGAATATTGTAGGCTTTTTCATCTTTGGAAAGCAGCTCATTAAAAATATGATATTTTCAAATTTTACTGGAACTCCTTATGCTAGTACTTATAAATCAGCACACCTTGAACAGGCATTCTAATAAGTAAATCTTCGTATATTTTAAAAATACAGGAGATGCCCTTTCAAGACAGCTGACTGATCATGGAATCCCTTATTTCTAGAGATTTCCATAACACTGTTCATGACTCTACATGACTCCTCTTTGTGCCTATGGATATGATAGAAGCACCCTGTAACTTAGCACTGCCATGGAGGTCTTTCTGTGAAAATGGAAGTAAGCAAGTTACAGGTAATGCAGCATATCTGAGTAAATAAAATATTGGGAATAAATTACAATGAGGAATCCTACAACTATAAACTGTTGTGCATTTTCTTCAGTTTTCATTTTTGCTCAGAATTTGAGAAAGCTTTACAATTCCTCTTTTGTTCCCCATTTGCCACACATTTGAGAAGGCTAACATGAAAACCAATTGTCCCTCCTTTGCTGGCATGAGAACTGTCAAGTCACGGAAGCTACAGCTGGTTTGTGCTCAGGAGCTCCTATTTCATTGTCTCCTCCCAATAGCACTCTTATGCAGGGCATCACTTTTAAAGCACTCTGAGGACCTTTTGGAATTATTATTTTTTTCCTTAGAAGACATTGTTTTTTGACTTAAAATTCATAAAAGCTTGATTCAAATGCAGCACCATTAGATTTCATATTTTAAAGAAGTTTGAGGTGGTAGGATCTGTTCTAATTATCTAGGGGTTTATATAGTTGAAATTGTATTCTAGTTGCTGTAAAAATCTTAGGAGACATAAAATGTTATTAGTTATGCTGGGAAAAGGAAATTTAATTTTTAAAAAAGTACTTTGTTCAAGGTCTTAGGAAATGTTGCAGAGGAGACGAAATTTGATCCATGGTGCCTAGCTCTGAGCTGTTAATCAAGATCATTCAGTACTCTCATTAACACTATTTAGTTTCTAAATACTAAATTCAGGAGTATGATTTTAGGGATAGATTTTGTTAGGATCAGTTCAAGCTAGACACCATAGTGCTGATAGATTAATTGGCAGAAGTTGTTACATTGTTTCAAAATAGCAGCTGTCATTAAAACCACGTGATAGTAGGTTGGTGACTAATTACAAGATGGTGGTAGTGATTTGTCATTTTTTCCTAGCAGGTGTTTATATGGTTAAAAAAATAAAATACACACCACATAAGCACTTTCAAGGGACTTTATAATAATTGTTGTCAAACATATTAAGAACTAATTTAAATTTTCCAAGTGTCATTATAGTAAGACTTTACATGTAATAACTAATATGGAGTCTTACCATAATAAATTTATTCTGATCCATTGAATATGATAGCATTATGTAACTAATAGGAACCATCACTCTATTCTTAGAAAAACAATTCAGACTAGATTTTTTTTGGTCTCTTGGCCTATCAATTTTCAGCTTACCCATAAAGCAAGATTTTTATGAGACCTATGCCAGCCTGTTCACTGCTGCTGTAACATATCTGTCAGAGTAATTGATTAAAATCAGAGTTTTCTTTCCTACATTTCTGAAGTCTGGAGGAATCCACATCCAGGTGCTCATATCAGACAGGAACTTCCTTGCTCATCTTGGCATGGCAAAGGAGCATCTCTCCATCGCCTAGATGTAAAGGTATGTGTGGGGTGAGAGCATTATGTGTGAGACTCATCCTCTTACCAGAAGCTCAGTTTCATAAATAACACATGCAGACAATGAAGAGGGCAGTGTGCTGGTAGCCCAGCCACCTCTGTCCCCCTTAAATGCCCACTACTTAATATGGTTCTATTAAGGATAAAATTTTTAATACTGACAACCCTCCTAAAGGAGGCCATCAATTTCCTCAAACAATGCAGGGTTGTTTCCATGTTTTAGCTATGGTAATTAATGCTCCAATGGACATGGTTGTGTGGTAGCTTTAGTATAGCCTTTATTTGGTCATACTTTGGATAAATGTCCCAAAGTGGGATGGCTGAGTCATAGGGGAGTTAATATAGAATCAACCCAACTGCCCCTCAGTAGGTAAATGGATCAAGAAATTGTGGTACATATACACAAAGGAATTTTGTGCTTCTATTAGGAAGAATGACATTGCCCTATTCATAAGAAAATGGAAAGATTTAAAAAGTATCATATTAAGTGAGCCATACACAAAGTAACAAAAACTCTATGGTCTCCATCATTGGTAATAATTAATATATGTCTAGGATAGTCCCAGCAGATGACCACAATAGATCACATATGATCACATATGATCACATAAGAGAACTCTAAGCAAAATTATCTCCAAATATGAAAACAGGGGGGTTATCATTGATGGTGTTATTTTTACTGCACTATGTGAAATTATTTCTTTTTTCTTCTGCTCAGTTTTCTTATGATTTGGCCCCTATTGTCACTGTATTGGATTCTAGTACCCAGGGTATTTTATATGTTTGTATGGATTTGGGAAGGGAAGCGGGACAAGTTTCACAAGAAATGTACTCACTACCTAACTGTAACCCTTCTGTACTTCACCTTGACAATTTTTTTTCTTTTGGCCAGTCCTGGGGCTTGGACTCAGGGCCTGAGCACTGTCCCTGGCTTCTTTTTGCTCAAGGCTGGCACTCTGCTACTTGAGCCACAGCGCCACTTCTGGCCGTTTTCTGTATATGTGATGCTGGGGAATTGAACCCAGGGCCTCATGTATATGAGGCAAGCACTCTTGCCACTAGGCCATATCCCCAGCCCACTTGACAATATTTTTTTTCATGTAAGGTTAAGCCTCCCAGAAAGAAGCATCCCTGCTTCCTTGATGAACTAATTGAAATACTGAGAGTTGGAAAAGAAAGGCTTCTGTGGTGGGAAAGCTGCAGATGGGGAGATTTGTTCTATGGCTAAGGAAGACTCATTAGAATCAATCTCAGGTTCCCCAAAGTCATTAGGATCTGTTCACATTTCCCCATTCCAACTTCTAGGATCTCATTTGTCCTCAATTAATAGTCTTCTATTAACTGTATTTGCTCTGAGGCTGGGAGTTAAATTTACATTATAATTTATCCAGTTTAAGGATAGAATTATGTATTTGATTTTTAACTATTTCAGCCCAGTGGGTTTAGGAGGTAAAGGTTGCCTTTTGATCATGCATAGAGTCTCTTAGGTCACTTGTAGAAACTTGAGCTGATATTTCAACTCCTTGAGCTTAGTTTTGCTTTAACTTTTACTTTTAATTGACATGTAACATCTGCATATATTTGTTGGACATTGTGTAACGTTAATGTGATTTTACTTTATAGAACAATTAATTAATCATATGAATTAATCCATATCCCCAATTGATACATTTTAAAATGTTTCTTTCACCCACTAGTGGGGTCCATTGACATTAAAAAATGCCTGTGAAAATTATTGTATTCTTTAATGTGAAAAAAGTTTAAAGTATTATATAGTGTCTTTGTATTCTATAACTAGTTTATTACAGAGTATCTAATGCCAACATTTTGTGTATTGCTTTAAACACTTATAACATGGACTTACACTAACCTCTTTCTTAATTGAAATGGATTCATTAGTATTATTACATAAAATTAGTGTAGTTTCTAATAATTCTATGTTAGAAAGGCATATCTGTTCTTATGGAACATACTTTGCATCAAAGTATTAATTAGGTTCCCTAGAAGAACAGAACCAGTCCTACAAACATCCTCCTTTGGTCTCACTGTATAAATATGTAGAGTCCTGTATAACATGTCATGTCTAAGTGTTATGTTTTTGTATTTTATCATCAATTGTGTTTACTAGTAGATTTATAGGCAATTCTAATTACAACAAATGAGGGAAACCATGAAACTTATGTTTTTTGGATCGGGCTTACTTCACTTAATGTATTTTTTTCTAGTTTTTTTCCACTTCCTTATGAATGGTGCAATATCATTCTTTCAGATGGAAGTATATAATTCCAATGTGTATATACAGCAGACTTTCTGGATCCATATGTCTTTTGAGGAGCAACTGGGCTAATTCCAAAATGTGGCTATTGTAAACAATGCTGCAAAGAATATAATTTATGCTGGTAGTTTTAAGTGGCCTTGTTGCGTTCGATTGGATAAATGCCCAGGATTGAAATTACTGGGCAACATTGATATCTCACCTCACCTTAGGCAGAATGGTCATTATCAAGAAAAGCAATAATAACATGCTGGTGGGGATGTGGCCAAAAAGAAATGCTACTAAGCTGTTGGTGGAGATGTAAACTTGTTCAACCACTCTGGAAAGCAGTATAGAGGTTCCTTAAAAGACTGGGAAATATTTAAGAAAATTCTACATGTCAAAGACTTATTTTAATATTTTAACCAGCATAACTTACTATTGAAGATAGTTTAAAATTATTAATTCCAATTTTAGCATTATTACTTCCCTTTCCACAACTTAACTTTTCTTACATATAACATAGTGTGTAGGATGAGAACTGGGAATACAACTCATGCTTGTCCGGTTTTAAATTCTGATACTTGATTAATTTATATGGCAATTTGTTAGAATTAAACCCAATATTTCAGAAAATTTGAAGATTTTTCCAATTTCCTTTAATTTGATGAAGAAATTAAATTAGATTTAACATTGAAAAAGGAAACAATGAACAAATTTATAGAAAAGTAAGACTAAGAACAGACTATATATATACATATGTATATATATACATATATACATATGTATATACGTATATGTATATGTATACATGTATATGTATACGTATATGTATACATATGTATACATATACGTATACATATACATGTATACATATACATATACGTATATACATATATACATATGTATATATATGACATACACACACACACACGAGAGGAGGATTGAGAGCAAAATATATAATGGTACATCTTCTATCTATTCCAAAGCTTAAAAATATAAATTAATAGGCAAAATATTGTCCATAATTATGATAAATATCTTTAACCAACTTTATATATCTATTACGTAAAACAGAAGTGAAAAATTACTTAACTGCATCGGAGATTTAAATAATAATTCATGGTAAAGGGCACAAGTCAACCAGCTCTATTTCTCTTGCTTAATTTAAGTCATCAGCGAAGTGGAGCTAACAAAGGTAATACAATCTTCAAATGCATAATAGAAGTTAATCGCCTATAAAATAGGGAATAATATCCCTATTGGACTGTGTTGGTCAGGACCCATATGGAATAATGGAATCAATTTTGCATTCCCTAGGACTTTACTTGAACCCAGATTATGGTAATTAACAAGTTGGCTGGAGTGTAGTCTCTTAATGTGTCTCTTCCAGTGTGGACTGTGAATTACATGCATGAAAGAACCATGACTTATCTGATTTTATGTCAATGACACCTAGCAGAAAATGTAGCCATTAGTATTTGCTTAGCAAAGCATCACATTCATTAAGCCACCCCACTTATCTTTTTGGACTCCTTCCACAATCTCCTAGCTGGTTTTCTTTCCCTCTTCATTCTCTGAGGTCCATTCTCTACATAGTTGCCCAAGAAGTAAAGCAAAATTTCCAAGGTCACAGTGCTCCTAAAGAGACAGATACATACTGGATTTAAGTTAGGCAGAACGACTTCTGAGTGACTGTGTCAAACTCATTTTTTACATAAAATATATTTTAAAATTTCAAGACAAAACAAATAAGAAAAATAATTATTTGAAGATGGATTAATATACTTTTTATTAATGTCTATTTTTAAAATAATTTGTGATGAATTTCAAAGTTTAAGAAGTTTTGAATAAATAAGATTTAATATCAAAGAAGTAACTGGAGCCTAGAGCTGGCTGAAAATAATCCCTCATTTAAAAAAAAATAAGTTAAAGAAAACCTCAAAGAAGATAAATTTTAGCTTAAAATATCTTGCATAAAGATATTATGTCTTTTTTTTCCAGTCCTGGGGCTTAAACTCTGGGCCTGAGCACTGTCCCTGGCTTCTTTTTTCTCAAGGATAACACTCTATCACTTGAGCCACAGCGCTACTTCTGGCTTTTTTCTATATGTGTAGTGCTGAGAAATCAAACCCAGAGCATCACATATGTGAGACAGGCACTCTACTGCTAGGCAATATTGCCAGACCAAGATATCATGTCCTTAAGCATGAAGATGGGACTTCCAGGAAGATGGCGAAGGAGCAGCAGAGCCCTAGCTAAGCTCCCTCCGACATACCAGTTCACTCCAGAGAAACTTTTACTCCTAGAAAGACAGCCCAAGTGAGTTATAACTGTACAGGTATTCTGGCCAGGAAGGAAAAATCGACTTTGCTGGCCTGAAAACACAGATTTGAGCCCCTGGGCACGAACAGGCCGAAATTGCAGAGAAAGTGTGAGTACCCCGTGACAGACATTCTTACTCACGCCCAAAGAGCAGCTTCTGGAAGCTAGCCCTCTCCCACTGCCAGAGCAAAGTGCCATCTTTGACACTGGCATAGGGTCATACCAGATTGGAACTAAAGCAGGCCGGGGGAAAGCAAGGACAAAGAGCCATCTTTGAAAAGGACAAGAGGGACCAACTAGTAAGAGCCAGCTCCACCCAGAAGAATGACCCCTGCCCAGTTGGGAGGCTCAGTACTGGGCTACTGCTCACAGACTCAGGTAAACTCAGCCAGAGGTGCCCTGCCCCACCCGCCATGCCAACTCAGCAGCTGCCAACTCACCAGCAGCCAGAATTTCTAAATTCAAACCGAAAGCAGTGAGCAACTACCAGAAGCATGGAACAATCAGACAGGAGATAAACAGTTCCTGAGACAGATAAATGGTCCCATCACAGAGGAAGCCTAAGTCCCAGCAGGGAAAGGTGCTGAATTCCACAACCAGCTCCACCCAGGAGAAGATCACCCAGCCCAGGAGGGAGGAACCTCCCCCAGGCAAGCGACTCTCAGCCAGGTAAACCAGGCCAGAGGCACCCCGCCCTGCTGAGTCCACAGCCTATTCAGGCCAGGCATTAAAGGCAGAGGCCCCACAGCAGAGGGGAATTGCCACAGTTCCCAAGACTGTTCATGACCCCAATATACAGAAGACACCCGAGTCCTACCTGCAAGCTGTGCAGATCACAGAGCCCCAGAATTCAACTAACAGGGGAGGAGGTTTAGAGCAGATCCACCCCCTGCAAACTGAAAGCAAGTCAAGCAACAGGAAAGCCAAGTAGCAGGAAAATAGACTGTAGACCATCACAAGGAAACCAGAGACTGGAAAGAGCCCATCCAAACAAGGAAGACTCCATTTTCTTAAACATTTTTTAAACTTTTTTTATTTTCTATTTTTCATTTCTGAGATGTCATTTGTTTTTTGTTTTCCATTTTTATTTGTTTGTTTTACTGAGATTTTTTGGGTTTTTTTTTTTTTTGTTTCTTTGGTAATTTTGTTGTGCTTTGTGTGTTTGTTTTCCAGTATTTTTTCTTTGTTTCTCGCTTCACATTCTCTTTCTTTAAAATTACTTCCCTATGACTAACACATTTACTCTTTTCTACTGACTCTTCATTGTCTATCATTTTAACCTCGTTCTTTTTACCGATTATCCTCTTCTCCACATTTCCACTTCATTGAAACAAAATAAAAATCATCATCCCCCATTCATTTACTGTATTCTCTTCACTACCCCTAACTTATCCTACTGATTTACTTCCAGGACCTCCAGATTCCATTGACACAGGTCATTGGATAGAGAGTATCCCTGTTCAATCTGAGTGAATCAAAGGGGTTCATAGAGAAATCCCACCCATCCAAAAAGAACTTAATATTAGAACAAAAATTGCTCATAGGGTTATAATGGTAAGTAAGTAACTACTGAATACAGGGCTCAGGGTTGGTTTTTATATTGAAATGGTGTTCTTTAGGAATACCAAATCGGATTTTATATACAAAAAAAGAGAGGGAAGGTATATGTATATAACTATGAACTTCTAAGATTTATACAACATTGCTTGGTAAGGTCTGCTTTTGGTCTTAAATGGTGCTCACAGGTGCCATTCCCAATCCAAATGCACAGAAGAAGCACGATAAAGATGGAAAGCCAGGAAATCTCATCCCCCACTCACAATGAACAGGAAGCAGAGCAGTCAATCAAAGACCTAGAAGAGAACCTTCAAAATGCTCTACAAACTCTACTGATAAAAATGTTAAATGAAAAGTTTGAATCTCTTCAGACAACTATTCTAGATCATGAGAAGGCAAACCAAAGATTGATGCATCAATACACCCATAAAGTAATAAATGATTTCATGGCCTCCACAAATAGAAAGATAAATAAACTTCAGGAGTCTAATGAAAAGATAGCTACCCAGCTAAAAGATTTGAGAGACTGCACTCAGCACCAAATTAATGAAGTAAAGAAGTCCATACAGGACCCAAGAGAAAATTATGATAAAGACATGGAAGCCATCAAGAAAGACCAGTCAGAAGGAAGGGAGATTCAAAATCAAGTAGCTAGCCTACAAAGCAGACTAGATGACGTGAAGGATTGAAACTCAGGAACTGAAGATTCCCTAGAATCTATGGAGAAAGAACAGAAAACAATACAAAACCAATACAATCAGCAAAACAGATCACTTCAGGAGCCCTAAGATACAATCAGAAAGTCCCATTTAAGGTTAATAGGTACCAAGGAAAACCTAGAGAAGGAAGTTAATCAAATAGAAAACATGTTCCACAGAATAATAGCAGAGAACTTCCCAAATATACAGAAGGATAAGCCTATCCAGATACAAGAAGCATTTAGAACCCCAAACCGACCAAACCAGAATAGGACATCCCACTGACACATGGTGATCAAAACAGAATCAATAGACATCAAGGAAAGAATCCTTAAAGCTGTTGGGGAGAAGAAAATACTCACATATAAAGGAAGACCAATAAGAATCACCCTCAGACTTCTCAGCAGAGACCATGAAAGCAGGGAGAACCTGGAATGAGTTATGTCACACCCTAAATAAAAATAACTATCAACCAAGAATACTGTACCCAGCTAAACTCTCATTCATAGCCGAAAGTCAAATAAGTCTTTTTCCACAGAAAGGAAAAACGGAAACAAAATATGTCCACCAAACCAGCATTACAGAAAATTCTCAAAGATGTCTTACACGTGGAAAATAATCAAGATCACCATACAGACAGAGAAATGAACCCTTAATAGAAAACCGGAATATTAGACCAAGAATTGGGAAGACACAGCCTTTAACAAGATAGCTATAATGAAAGGAACAAACGATCATCTCTCAATCCTAACCCTCAACATTAATGGACTTAATTCTCCAATCAATCGACATAGGCTCATAAGTTGGATCAAAAATCAAGATCCAACTTTCTGATGCCTTCAACAGACACATCTACCCAGAGAAAGCAAACATCTTCTAAATGTGAAAGGCTGGAGTAAAATCTACCAAGCAAATGGCCCCCATAAGCAGGCTGGAGTTGCAATCCTAGTGTCAGATAAAATTGACTTCAAATTAAAAATGGTAAGAAGAGACAAAGAAAATTACTACATACTAATGAAGAGATCTCTTCTACAGGAGGATATAACCATCCTAAATATCTACACACCAAATACAGGAGCACCCAACTTCATCAAACAAACACTACTGACTTTAAAAACTCTCATAGACCCAAACACATTGATAGTTGGAGACTTTAACACTCCACTGTCACCTCTGGACAAATCAACACACCAAAAATTGAATGAAGAAACCACAGAATTAAACAAGTGCATAGACCAACTAGACTTAACTGACATTTACAGAATATTCCATCCAGCAACAATAGAATACACATTCCTTTCAGCAGCACATGGAACATTCTCCAAAATACATCACATCTTAGGGCACAAAGAAAATCTGTACAAATTCAAAAGTATCAAAATCATTCCCTGCATTCTCTCAGACCACAATGGCCTGAGATAAACTCAAACAGCCACCACAGAAAATCATACAATTCATGGAGATTAAACAACACACTGCAGAACCATCAGTGCGCCATTGAAGAAATTAGAACAGAAATTCAAATGTTTATCAAATTAAACCGAGATGGGTACACAAAGTTCCAACTCCTTTGGGACACAGCAAAGCAGTACTCAGAGTAAAATTTATATCTCTGTGTGCCTACATCAACAAACTGGAGCAACAGCAACTCAACTACTTAAGGAAGCACCTTAAGCTCCTTGAAAGAGAACAACACGCCAAACCCCAAGTCAATAAACAGAAACAAATAATTAAAATCAAATCACAATTAAAATACTTATAGACAAAAAACATTAAAAAAATCAACAAAACAAAGACTTTGTTCTTTGTAAAAATTAACAAGATAGACAGAACCCTAGTAAACCTGACCAAAAACGAAGGCAGTACACCCAAATAAACAAGATCAGAGATGAAACAGGTAACATCACCACAGAAGCAACCAAAATTGAGAACATAATAAGGGACTATTTTGCAAACCTTTATGCCAACAAATTCGAGAAAGAAATGGAAAATTTCCTAGAAAAAAAGATGATATCCCCTAATGCAACCATGAAGATTTAAACCTTCTAAAGAGACCAATATCAGGCATTGAAATAGAAACTTCAATAAGGGATCTCCCATCCAAGAAAAGATCAGGTCCAGATGGATTCACAGCAGAATTTTATAAGGCCTTCAAAACAGAACTTACACCAATATTTCTCAAACTCTTCAATGAAATTGAAAGAGAAATTTTTACTACCAAACATTCTATGAAGCCAGTATGACACTTATCCCAAAACTGGGCAGGTTTTAATCACTAACTATAAACCAATTTCCCTGATGAACATTGATGCAAAAATTCTCAACAAAATTCTGGCCAATCAACTTCAACAGGTCATCAAAAAAATCATACACTATGATCAAACTGGATTCATCCCAGGAATGCAAAGTTGGTTCAATATACTCAAGTCAATTAATGTAATCCACCACATAAACCAGAGCAAGGTAAAGAATCACATGGTTATATTTCTGGATGTGGAAAGGCATTCAATAAAATCCAGCACCCCCATTTATGATAAAAAGCCCTGGCAAAATTAGGATTCTAGGGAGCACTCCTGAATATAATAAAGGCAGTCTATGACAAACTAACAGCAAGAATAATTCTAAGCGGTGAAAAAGCCATTCCCTTTAAAATCAGGAGCAA
Organism: Perognathus longimembris pacificus; assembly: GCF_023159225.1. NCBI lineage: Eukaryota > Metazoa > Chordata > Mammalia > Rodentia > Heteromyidae > Perognathus > Perognathus longimembris. The sequence continues at coordinate 40,890,808 of NC_063176.1, forward strand.
GACAGGGATGTCCACCTTCTCCCCTCCTCTTCAACATAGTGCTAGAATTCCTAGCCAGAGCAATTAGGCAAGAAGAAAACAAAAAGGGGATCTACACAGGAAAAGATGAAGTTGAACTTTATCTCTTTGCAGATGACATGATCCTATACCTAAAGAACCCCATAGGCTCTACTCCCAAGCTACTAAAGCTAATCCAAAACTTTGGCAAAGTAGCAGGATATAAAATAAACCCTTAAAAATCAGCAGCCTTTCTATATGCTAATGACCCGAAGACCAAGGCCAAAATCAGGAAAGCAACACCTTTCATAATAGACTCAAGAAACAAAATACCTAGGAATAACCTTAACCAAAGAAGTGAAAGACCTCTATCATGAAAACTTTAAAAACCTGAAAAATGAAATTAAGGCATAACAAAGGAAATGGAAAAACCTCCCACGCTCCTGGATTGGGAGGATTAATACAGTGAAAATGGCAATATTGCCAAAGGTTATCTACAAATTCAATGCAATACCATTAATGTCCTAACACCATTTTTTTTAATGAAATAGAGGAAGCAATCCAGAAATTCATATGGAACAATAAAAGACCCTGAATAGCAAAAACAATCCTAAGCAGAAAGAACAGTGCTGGAGGAATTATAATACCCAACTTCAAGCTGTATTATGAAGCTATAGTAATAAAACCAGCTTGGTATTGGCACTGGAACAGGCCTGAAGAGCAGTGGAATCAAATTGAAGATGCAGAAATGAACCCACAGAACTATGCCTACTTAATCTTTGATAAAGGAGTTTAAACATTCGGATGGAAGGATAGCCTCTTTAACAAATGGTGCTGGAAAAACTGGTTCAACACCTGCAACAAACTAAAACTAGATTCTTATATATTACCCTGCACCAAAATCAATTCCAAAAGGATCGAAGACCTCAAAATCAAAACAGACACCCTGAAAACACTAAAGGAAGGAGTAGGAGAAACAGTTGGACTCCTTGGCACAGGACGGAACTTCCTTAACAAAGACCCAGAAATGCTGTAAATCAAGGAAAGGATGGACAAATGGGACTGTGTCATACTATAGAGCTTCTGCAGAGCAAAGGACCTAGCTCACAAGATAAACAGAAAGCCCACAGATTGGGAAAAGATCTTTATCGGCCATCCAATAGACAAAGGCCTCATATCTAAAATATATGCAGAACTAAAAAAATTACCTTCCTCCAAAACCAAACCACAAAGAACCAACAGCCCCCTCAACAAGTGGGCTAAAGACTTAAAAAGAGACTTCTCTGATGAGGAAATGAGAATTACCAAAACACATATGAAAAAGTGCTCTACATCACTGGCCATAAAAGAAATGCAAATCAAAACAACATTGAAATTCCACCTCACTCCATTAAGAATGTCCTTTACCAAGATATCTAACAATAATAAATGTTGAAGGGGATGTGGCCAAAAGGGAACCCTACTTCACTGTTGGTTCAGCCACTCTCGAAAGCGGTATGGAGATTCCTCAGAAGGCTAAACATAGAGCTCCCCTATGACCCAGAAGCCCTACTTTTGGGCATCTACCCAAAAGACCACAAACAAGAACACACTAAAGCCACCAGCACAACAATGTTCATCGCAGCACAATTTGTCATAGCTAAAATATGGAACCAACCAAAACTAATGGATCAGGAAAATGTCGTAGATATATACATGGAATTTTATGCCTCTATCAGAAAGCATGGCATTGCCCCATTCATAAGGAAATTGAAGGACTTGGAAAAAGTTATATTAAGTGAAGTGAGCCAGACCCAAACAAACATGGACTCTATGGTCTCCCTAATAGGGAATAATTAACACAGGTTTAGGCTAGTCACAGCAGAGGATCACAAGAGCCTAATAGCTATGCCCCTATGAACACATACGATGGTGCTAGGTGAAATGAACTCCTTTTTTATGGAAACGTTTGTTATATCACTGTTGTAATTACTTTCAACATGCCATGTGAAACTGTAGCTTCTATTGTTGATGATCCTCTTGTATCCCCTTCCTGTGGTTGTACCCGCACTATCACTGTATCTCATCTGAGTACACTGTATGCCATAAATACTGGTATTAGAACTAGGGAAATGAAAGGGAATATTCGAGAGACAAAGGATAAAAAGACAAACAACTCCCAAAGAAACACTTGTAAAACCATTTGGTGTAATCAAACTGTAGAACTCATGGGGGGAGAGGGAAAGCATGGGGGGCAGGGGAAAGTGAGGGAGGAGGTAACAAACAGTACAAGAAATGTACCCAAGGCCTAACGTATGAAACTGTAACCTCTCTGTGCATCACTTTGACAATAAATAAAGGAAAAAAGGCATGAAGATGCTGATGGTTTATACTGTTCTGTGTATTCTTTATAGATGATAGAATTTGGGGCATGCTGTAAATCATGCCACCAATTTGCCTTTAGTTAATATGCATATTGGAAAACACAGGTCATATTTATGAAGCCCATGTCTCAATATATCCTACACAGTCATAGAATAGAGGAAATGCACATTGTAATTTTGAAAAAAGCACATTTGTTTGCCAAACTCATAAATTTTGAAAATGATGCATTAGCACTCAAGATAAATCAAGCCAACTGTATAATAACTATCTGTTTTGACTTTCCAAATTGACTGCCTTATAAACACGTTCATTGAAAGGTGAATACAAAAGTGCCCAAAGTCCTTTTCAGTGGAGTTACTACAATTAGAGGAAACTATCTTATTCTTTACCACGCTGTGTTTCCCATTAGTTGGTGATCAAAAGAAAAATTCAGAAGAATATCAGTAGGAGGCAAGATTGATTACGGACTGGTTCAGCAGTGTAATCTCAAACTGGTGCAATCTCAGCAGGAGTGGAGTCCCCAGAGAGCTGGGCTGCTATCTGATAGCACTACATAGGAGAGAATTCAAATGACTTCTATAATGTAGATTGGTTTGTGTTGCATTAAACAGGAAAGGATTATATTTCACCCTATCATCCATCCTGGCATCTGAGAACAGTGCATCTGAAACATCTCATTTCCACAGAAGGTATACATCAACATTTCTCTTCATAGCCTGATTCAGCAATTCCTGTAAAGGAAGTAAAACTGCACAAATGCAATGCGGAACAACAACAGCAATTTATGATAATATATGGCCCCACATAACAAGGTCCTAGGACTGATTTATCATTGTTATATAATGTATATGTGTTATGTGTGTCAGTGTCCCTTAACATTATAAAATTTTAAAAATTGCCTTTCTTTTCTACAATAATATCTTCAATAACCATTAACGGGAACTGAAGATAATGGAAAAAAGAAAAATAACTAAAACTTAGGGTATACTTATTTATTCAATGTAGTTGTGGAAGTCTAGGAAAGTTATTTATTTCTTTGTGCTTCTAACATGGAATACTTATACTGGAAAATTCTGAAGTTGGATGATCTTGAGTTTGTACTTTTGAGTTTTTATTTCACATATACCCAGATTCAAAATCATACGTATATTCAGACATAAAATTGTTATGAAATACAATTTAAACACCAATGAGAAGAAAAAAATTAAGAATCAAGAAACTCATTGTTTTTATTCAAATCTTTCATTCATTAATTAAATAACATGAACAGTTTAGTATAAGAGGTAGAGAAACAAAATATTTCCAGCCAAAGTTTTATCCATAGAGAAGGCATATTGAAACATTGAATCCAATTTATGTTGCTTAATCACAGGTAACAATGAGACACAATATATATGGTACCTTATTTTATTAATACCCAGAGTAAAATTCTGCTAAGAGAAAAAATAAATAAATTCTAGTACCTCTTAATTCTCCATGGTATCTTTCAAGATCTACAAGAACACTGAGGATGAGGTTAGAAAGAAGACTTGTGATGTACTGCAAGTTCTTTTTTGGATACAAAGGCAAAAAATTGAGCTTGGAAAATTGTCTAGAGAGAGAGAGATCATTTCAGTATAGCTAAGAAAATCTGTTATAGAAACTAACAATGGACAATCAGTGTTATCCTGTGTCTTCTGTTGAATTGCTGTTTTGGAGGATGAATCCAGATTTGTTCTCATGTTTTTGTGTTTTTTTTGTTATTGATTTTTACTTCCTTTCCACACTTACACTACTTCTGCTGTATGAGTTCAGTGACATTAAAAATCATGATGCTTTATGTTTTCTTCTTTCTTTATTTTATTAATACTCATGAGCATTCTCTAGGTCATTGAAATTACATTTTTGTTACTTTAAAGCTATTTCTTTACAATAAAGTCTACCATTCTTAGGAGAATGATATGTGACCAATTATTTACCCACATATTATACAAACTGGAAGAAATGGTTTAAAATCTTTTGAAAACAATAGGTAACTAAAATTAATTTCAATATGAAGGCAAAATACTTAATGATAATTTCTTTTTTTGAGATGCCAGAATGTTTTATTGTTGTAAATCAATTAGTATGGCTAATGATTTTAGTAGATCAAATGAAAGTGAGATCCCTGACTAGTGTTCCTGGCTCATACATGTAATTTTAACTACTTAGGATGATGAGATCTAAAGATCATGATACAAAGTCAGAATGGGAATAAAACAATTCTGAACGACACCATCTCCAATTAAAAAGTGAAAAATGAAAAAAAAAGAAAGAAAAGAAAGAAGAAATTGGACTGGAGCTACGGGCTAAATGGTAGAGTACCAGCTATGAGTAAAAAAGTTGACTGAAAGAAAAGGACCCTAAATGTATGCCCAGGTACCAAAGAAAAACAGTCACTTTGAAACAAACAAACAAACAAACAAAAAGACAGGATGCAAAATAGAGTTATGATAAAAAAAATCAGTAAGATAGCTGAAGAAGCGTCATTACCCTGATGAAGGTGTGGCATTGGAGTTTGAATTCAGCGTCTTCTGCTTGAAAATAGCCACTCTATCATATCAGCCGTGTCCCCAACTTCTTTCTACATTAGTAATTTGTGAGGTCGGATCTTATGATTTTACTCAAGAATGATCTTAATCTAGATCCTATTTATTCCTTCTGTTTAGTTTGAGTGAAAGATGTATCTCATTATTCATTATTCCGAACTTATTGTGCTTGAGATGGGATCTTGCTAGTCCCTCCTCCCGTGACCCTCAGATTATGATCCTCCCAGGCTCTGACATCTAAATTGCTGAGAATACAAGTATGAGCTACCACATCTGACTTGAAAGATCCTGTTTTCCCATTTTGATAGCATCAGCATCATTACTCATAAAAGTAAACAATTTTGAAGTTATATAATATGGAATAAAATTGTAGGGCTCATCCTTCCAAATCTCTCTCTGATACCATTTTGATTACAATTGAAATTCTTGGGCATGGTCTTCCAGTTCGTTATAAGCACAGTGCCTTTGTTTGTATCAATTAGCTTTGGTTGATTGTGACCAAATTCCAGCATCATTTCCATTGAGTTTAAAATGAGTACCTTAAGTCAATCTTATTCTTTGTCTTTGAACATGAGCCGCAATTATCATGTTAGTCACTGCAGTATATAAACTCAGGTGATACCTAGCAATAGTGACCATAAGAAGGTGAAGTAGTGTAAAGATGTGGCTTAGTGTCAATCATAAGCAAATTGTTATTCGTTTTTCTCAGGTTTGTAATAGATGTACATAGACTGGGCTCTTTAGGACTGCTGAGGAAGAAGTAGCATGGTATTAAGAAACCAACCTCTTTGAATTTTCACTTGACTAGCATCTCCCTTAAGGGTGAATTCTGTCCTATGGTCTCAAGGTGACTGCTGCAGCTTTGGTGAGTGCATCTATTTTCAAGCTTGAGTGAAAACGGCATGAGAGGAACAAATGAACATGAGCTATAGTGAGGAAAACATTAAGGATCATGTCTAGCATCAAAGGGAGAATTAGAGCTGACAAATTGGATTTAATTCTAATGCCTCAAATATCAAGACTTCTAATGTTAATAAACAAAGAAAATGGACTTTAGAAGAGGTGAAGAGTAAAATACTTTTCCCATATGTACTCAGCATGAAGCTTTTATGCATGGATAGCAATTTAACATTTATCTTAAGTGATGGCTGTTACTTTTGTATTTTTTAAATATTTTAGAAAACTGAGGTAGCATAAGAAATTTAGGTATGCAAATTTAGCTATATTCATATGTGGTTTTTTTATTCTGCAATCATAGTTATTATACACAAAAGGTGATTATATTTTACATGGTCTTCTTATAAATGAAAGATGAATGTGAAAAATGAAATATAACAATGCTCTGGCTTTAGTTATCAGAATTTTCAGGATAGCCCAAAATTTGGCAAATAACCTTGCCATTACTTTGGTGTGAGGAAGCGACCTCGAATGATGACTGTGTAAAAAAAATCCCACAGGCAATATTAAATCTTTATTCATTTTAATTTCAGTGTTATGCAAAAATTTTGTTCCTAACCTTGATTTCAAAAAACAAGACTGATTTACAGAGCAAGGACAATGTAACAGTGATGCTACCACCATCCTTCAAAACTATGCACAATTGCACATCATTATTTTCCTGTACCCAGCTTTCAACATAAGTCTTAAGAGCCTGCATGTCAGCACAATGAGAACACTGAATCACTGGTCCACAAACGCTCCCCATTGGAAAATAAATGATGTTTACCTTTCCATTAATTTCTGACCCTTCTGTGCTTGACCTCTATATTACATTTGGTTCTAAAGAAGATTTGGACCTTGAAAGAAATCCCATAAAGAGCTGACAGAAGTGGACTATGCTAGTTTGCTTTTAAACATTTAATCTTTACTTTATTTACCCACTTAGCATTTCATTGAATGATTTAGTTCTGATTTTGTGTGGTGTTTACAGAATTCTTATTTGTAAGTAATTGCTTTAATTATTAAATTATTTTCACTTAAAAACTTGAATTTCTTTGTTGCTTCCTGACATTGTTTGCCACATTTGAAGCTTACCTGTTATTTTAAATTCTTCTTTGAGAAGATGGAAGATCACTATAAAAAACCCCAAATGTCATTTCAGTGTTTTTCTCTGTAATGTTACTGATGCATGCTTCATAACAGATTCTTTTCATTGTGTATCGCAGACATTTTCACTTTTAAATGATTTAATAGAAAGTATTAAACCCTGGGATTGGAAAAGTAAATGCTTGATTAATAATATTGTGGTGTCACTTTGCAATTAGAATCCTTAGGGAAAGTGGCTTAATGATTTGAATGTATATATTTCTTTTGAAATATGATCACACACATATGACTAAAGTTGTGAAACAGCTATTGCAAAACTTTCTCTAATATGCAATCTTATTTTAGTGTTTTCATCTTTCATTTTATCTGATACTCTGTTCATCTCGTAACATATGACCATTGCTATATATTTAATCCTGACTTTTCAATAAAAACAAGAGGCTTTTTTTCCTGAAATATTTTAGATAAAACATTTGCTCACTATAAACTTTCGTTGACTAGATTTCAATGTAGGTAGCTTAGTATCTTAGAAAATTAACTTAGCTCCTTTTGCCATAGATGGAAAGTTTATTAAATAATATGCATTGACAATGTATTAAATTCAGTAGCTGAGATTAAAATATAATCTTTCTTCTTCAGGAGTTTCTTACAGGAGTTTGAATAAACATGAGAGTCAGTCAATTGCTGTAGTGAAGGAAAAACTATAGTAATGTAGATTGGAAATGATTGATAGTATACTAATTTGAAGGTGATATGAAATCAAATAAATTTAAGCAACTATTGTCAGTGCAAGCTAAGGAGAAAAAGCTCCTATAAGGACAACTGTGCTTATTGGGGAATTTTTTAAGCAAATGGCAGTACTATATCACTAGATGGTTTTTTAGAATTGATTATAATACAACTAAACTTGAGGCATCACAAACTGAGAACATACAAAGTACAAGCATAAGCATCTTAACTATTTCAAAGTCAAAGCATTATGGAAAGAATTTTAAAAGGATATATCAAAGTTTTTTGTGTATATTTCTTTAACTAATATGAAACATTAAAATACATTGAAGCATGACCTACTTGAAGTAGTTATTTTTTACATCCATCTTCCACATTACTTGGAAAATGTTGTCTTATAGATCAATGAAACGATCTAATAATCTCTTCATTTTGAAATCATGGGTATGTCTGTCTCCACCCCCCCTCCACAAGAGCAATATTGTACTATGAAAAATGGAACAAACAGCTCATATTGTAAAACTTTAACTCTTGGAAGGAATGAAAATAGGTGGGTATCTTTGAAACTGTGATATTAGCACATCCCTACAGAAGATTAAATGGTATCGCTCAATTTAAATTATAAACATACAAGACAAATAAATAAATTGAAACACAAGGATATCTTTCAGAGATGCAAACACTGAGACATTTGTGACATTTAATTTGTCATTTTGTGATATGATTTTCCAAGCAAGAACAATAATTTATGCCTTGCACTGTTAGTAGACTCATCTTGTCGTATCGTGAAGTTCAGTACTGAAATAAGGAAAACAGAGACGTGGAACTCTTCTAAATGTGCAGCTTTCCTTTTTACAAGCATGTTCAAGTTAATCTCTTCCAATTAGAATACGTTCCCTTAAATTACCTCTCTATCAAACTCCTTTCTTCTTCTTTCTTCTTCTACATGGTTCCTTCCTTATATCTAAACCCTTTTCTGGGTAACAGTGGACTTAATAAGTAGTTTCATTGAAAGTTTAACTTGCTCAATAACTGCCACTTATAATGTCCAGGCTGGCATTCACTCATCTTGTTACAGGCATCATCGATGCGTCAAATTAATTTTCATTCACGTGTTCACTCCTGACTAATGTCTGCTTCCCTTCTCCCCTTGACTAACCTTCCGTACTTACCCCAATTCTACAAGCCTGCAGTAAACTCAGCTATAGATTTTACTCATACTGTTTACCAAGGACATGAGTTTACCTGTTCTAAACATTGCTTTCTTTCATTCTAACTCTCACAGGTATTTTTTAGTAATCTACCTATTCATTCTCCAGAGGTAAAACAACACCTTCCTTTTAGTATGTCTCTTAAATGGTTACAATTGACCTAGTTTGTTTAGTTATTAGTCTGCCATTCCACATTTTTTGTATGTTAAAATGTATCTAAAAGGTTAACCTTGGCCAACTGTTTCAATTTCTTCATGACCCGTTTGTATCAGACACATTGTGACAGAGCAGTTCACAGTGACTAAGAGAATGTGGGGTTAAATCTTGTGTTCTCCCTGACGGAGCTAAGGAGACACAATGACAGGCTTTTTGCGATAATTCACAATTTCAAGTAAAATATTATATCTTCCAAACATTTCAGTAATCAGAATTAGTCAAGCTCTTGAACTCATTGATTGGGAGAAAACTTGAAAGGAGGAATAGAATCATGGAACATCTCTACTTTCTCCTTTTACTTAGAGATTTTTACGTCCACAATACTGTCAACATTATTTCTTTATTTTATTTTATTTTACAATTGTGTTTACTGATATTTACATTCGCATCTTCTTTATGATCAGGTCAATACTGTAAACACTTATTTACAAATCCTTTTAAACATTTACATTCATTAAATTAGAATTTTTAGTTAACACTTTTATCTTTATTTTTGTCTTTTCATTTGAATTGTTTGCATGTATTTTTAGTAACAAAAGTCTTACTAGGTTTATCTACTCTTAGTGAGGATTCTGTTGTTGATGTTTCTTGTTGTGTGCTGTATTAAGCTTATTTCATGGTTTTCAAAATTCTGTTACATCTTTATGGAAAAGTTGTTTCCTTTGTAGGATACAAATTTTATAACATATAGGAAAACTGTCACACCCAAGAATATTACATAAAACATGTTTACCCTCTGAAACTTTGTATTTTATCTATTTATTTTAATGTCAAAGTGATGTACAGAGGGGTTACAGTTTCATACACAAGGCAGTGAGTACATTTCTTATCAGTTTCTTTTGCCTCCTCCCTCATTTTTCTCCCACCTACCCTCTTCTCCAATTCTCTGCTCCCAAGTTTTTTGTATTTTAGAAGTCACTGTAATCATTAAACACTCAGCTGTTAAAACATATGTTTGTGCTCACCATTTTGTTTTCTGCTTTGCAGACCTGACTGAGTATGAAAGTGACTTACCAGGACTTCCCAAACATTATCATGAAACATCTGTTTGAACATGCTACAACTTATACCATAGATATGCATTCCAGGCAAAATTTCTAAGGCATGCTTAATCAAATATATGGGTTTTAAATAAAAAACACATATTAGAATTCATAACGGTCAATTGCAATGATCACTCTAGTGATAGCCTTATTTTGCTTATTCTCTCCTTCAAAGCATCAAACACAAAGTTCTCCTAGCCCTTTGTAGAAAAAGACTCTTCTTTAATAGAATGTTTTCTGCTTCCTTTGTTCTTAATATCACAGTTGCAGGAGGGAGGAGCTAAGTGTGTATGATGATAAAAAAAAACAAAACAAAACAAAAATCAGTATTCTCTGGGATTTGATGTTTTCTCCAGTGGGGAACTTTATTATTGAACATTTTCAACATAGTTGTTTATAAAAATCTGTAGAAGGACAAATATTTGTGTATGTATGTCTGTATGTACATGCATGCAGACACTCACAAACACACACATACACACACACACACGACATGATTTGACCCTACAGAATATCTCCTGTACCTTCTTGATATCTCATAGCAAATAACGTAACTTTTCACCAGGTATAGCATTTATGATGACAAGATTTACTTCTCCCAGACTGATCTCTGCTCCTACGAAGTATAAATCCACAGAGCCCAGGCCATATGCTAGAAATTCTCAAATTGATTTCTCCTTCATCACCTTGCCTGAGGCATTTTTTATAGAACAGGTATAGGTGATTTCCAATCTTCAGTTTCCTGAAATGAATTCCTTCTTTAAGAAATTTCCCACACCTTGTGCAACTTGAATTCTTAGAGTCTAATTCCTCCCATCCTGCATTCATGATATGTAATGACTGAGTTCTTATTTAGCTTAACATACAAATCCCTCCAATCATGCTTTTGGATGATTGGATTATCCACACATTTTGTTACTATTATATTTTTCTCAGATTAAGCTTTATAACTGCTGCTTGCTATTTGCCAATATTGTATGTTTTTGTTTAATTCTTCAGTGTTTCTTATTATTTAAAACTTAGGTAGTATTTTCTATCTTTAATAGAGTAAAAGTGTATAATCTGGTTGTTCTACTCTGAGATTTTACTATGGAACTTCCCCAAGTGTTCTAGGTTAGTCTTCATCTTTCCTATAATAGCTTTAAAATTTTCATTGTTGGTTAATCAAAATTATATTAAGTTTTTCTAAATGAACACAAAATATGGTACCAAATTACTGTTTAACCAAGGAATAAAATTACCATTTACAATGATGTTCTACATCCCACCTTATGTTAATTAAAATATCATTAATTGCATCATTCCATTAAAATTCATGCTCTTTTAGAGGCAAAAGAAAAAAGTATAAATAGAATTTCCTCCCAGGCTTGTGAAATTAAGGAGATCATGATTTATATGAACACTGTGAATCAAACAAATTTTGTGTGACATTCCAGAGAAACCTCTCAAAATTAAAAGTGTATACTTTTAACCTCACAGAGTAAACCGGCTGATGTTTGGAGAGATCGCTTTAAATCTGCCACTTTCTATCCATCCTCCCCTAATTCACATCTCCCTTCCTTCCTGCGAGCTATGCTCTGCCTCCATTCATCACAGACACCACTGCTGTAACAGCAGCACCATCTTTCACTCTTAAATCACTGCCTGTCTCTGGGACTGTCAGGGCCGGTGTTTGAAACAGGAGAAAGAAAACCCAGAACAGCAGTTGCAATAGTACCGGCATCTGAAATGTTCCCCAGGACTCTCATCACACAATCTGTTGGTGCCACCGTCTACATACAAATCTCCTCGTGCTCCTGATGAGCAAATCATACCGAAGATGCAACATGGAAGTAGATGTCTGTCATCATGGATCCTGTAGTTCAAAAGGGACAAAGGTTTAGGTCCTAGGCCTTCTTGAAAGAAAATAAATGGAGAATTGCTTTAAAATAAGCCAATCCAACCATATCACTTTGGCCGAATTGGTTGATGCATGGCTTTCATTATTACAATGTTTAATATACAAATATCAAAATATTTTCTCCCATCTCTTCTCCCAAGTGTCACAAGCATTATTAGCCTAGGGAAGAATTTAGAGGAAGGAGTCAAACAATAAGGCTCAATCTCCCACTAATAATCTAGATATTCCCTAACCCAATATCTACTGTGTCATTTAACAGATTGACTTTTTTTTTAATCAGAGACTGAAATATATAAACATTTCATTGATAATTTTCAGCATTTCAAGTACAAAGAAAAAACGATATACATAAAGGATACATAAAATGTTGCATTTTCTAAGTCTTGTAGATGATTAAATTTTATTAAAGCATTTGAAATATAACATGATCATAGTCAGTTTTCTTTGTTGTTATTTTTTTTGTTTTTGTTTTTGTTGCCAGTCCTGAGGCATGGACTCAGGGCCTGAGCACTGTCCCTGTTTCTTTTTGCTCTAGGCTAGTACTCTACCTCTTGAGCCACAGCTCCACTTCTGTTTTTTTTTTTGTTTGTTTGTTTGTTTTTCTATATATGTGGTGCTGAGGAATCAACCCAGGGCTTCATGTATAAGAGGCGAGCACTTTACCACTAGGCCATAATCCCAGCCCCATAGCCAGTTTGAAGGTATGTATAATCTGGCAACTACTTCCTGAATTCCTGAAAACAGGAAAAAGTAACATTTCTAACTATTGCAAATGCTAGGTTAAAAGCAATGACCCTATCTTCATAATGCATGCGTATAGGCTAGGGCACTATAAGAAAATCTCCATGATAATTGAAAAGAATGTATTTTTTTATTTTTATGTATTTTTCTCTCTTTGAACAAGGAGAATCCATGCCAGAAGAAGCTACAGTTTCCACAGAAACTAAGGGATTTAAAAATAAAACACTTTAATAAGAATTGCATCAGCGAGTGATTTGGGTGAATGGTTCAAAATCTCAGGTTTGCTGTAGTATTTCTCTTTTTTATTTTATTTTTATTTATTTTTTTCTGCCAAGATTGAAAAGTCTGGTTAGAACTGACATTGTACAACTGGTATAGCAATGTACATTTTGTAGATGATGGGGAAAATGGAATTGTAATTATTGAGTAAAAAATAGGATTGCAGTGTGCAGGGAGTGGGTCTGCTGTGACCCTTCTCCCAGAAGATCACAGTGGCTCAATAAATACCTCCATCTGAACACATAAGCTGATGCTAAGTGAAATGAACCCCTACTTATGGAAACAAGTGTTTTACCATTGTTGTTATTTTCAACATACCATGTGAAATTATGCCCTTCTTTCGTCTTTGTTTCCCATGATTTTACCCCTGATTTTACTGTATCTGATTGTGGTACTCTGGATATTGTATATACATGTCTTAGTACTAGGGAAGGTAAAGGAAATACCAAAACCAAGCGACAAAGGATAAAAAGACAAATGAATGCAACAGCAATACTAAAAAAAAATATGGTGTAAACCAACTGTAAAATGCATGGGGTGGGGAGAAGGGAGGGGAAAGTGGAGGAAAATGATGGAGGAAATAACAAGTTGGATAAGAAATGTACTCACTGCCTTATGTATGAAACTGTCACCCCTCTGTACATCACTTTGACAATAAAGAAACGACAAAAACAGGATTGAAGTTTGAAACCAGAAAGACCTTGTCTTAAAAATAAAACCATGTAACAGGTACTGGTAGCTCATGCCTGTAATCCTTGCTATTCAATAGGCTGAGATCTGAGAATTTGAGTTCAAAGGCAGCCCAGAGAAGAACGGCTATGGGACTCTTATTTCCAATTAATCACAGAAAAAGTCAGAAGTAGTGCTGTAGCTGAATTGATAGAGTGCTAATCTTGATCAAAAGGAGCTTAGGGGCAATACCCAGGTCCTGTACCTAAGTACAAGACCCAGGAGCAGAAAAAAGTAAAAATTAAAAATAAATTAATAAAAAGAAATAAGCTATGTATGATTTACATCTGTAGTCCCAGGTACAGGAACAACAGGTAGGAGAATTATGGTGCTCTCTGAAAATAATGAAGCAAAAAGCATTGGGGGTCTGGCTCATATGGTAAAATGCTGGCATGACAGTTAGGCTCTGAGTTGAATCCAAATAGAAAACAGAAAACAAAAATGTTTCAATGAGTGTAAGTAAATATGCAACAATCCAACCTGTATAGTCTTTGTATTTCACTAAAATAAACTTGCATTATTTTTACCAACCTTTTACTCCAACTTCAACCTGTCTGCAGGAAAAGTGTCCATGTCCTTATTTATAATGTTACTAGGACATAATATCAAATGACTGGAATGCATTTGTCTGCCAGGGTAAGAAAATTGTGTGTGTGTGTCTGTCTGTCTGTGCACGTGTGTGTATTTCTTTTATGTGTGCTGGACTCTAATGCAATGTGTTTCAGTGCCTGACACCAAAGATGATATATTTAATAATTTCTAGTTGATTTCATCATGTGTTACTTATTTATACATAAGAAAATATGACATTGATCATCTGTGGTTCAGTTTTATGGGATTTCCGACCAAAAATCACAGTAATGTGTGGCAAGGTGAACCACAAATGAGATTACCATCACGCGTACAGTCTATAAGTCAAGTGGTAAAAACTACTTTCTAGCTTTTCTCAACCAATTTATCAACATATATTTCTAAAATTTTGTTGTCACTTAAAAGTAAAATGTCTTGCTTAGTAAAACAAAGATTTTTCAAGATGAAGAGAAAAACACTGGAATTTTTATGTGGTATTGCTTGTGCTACAGAAATAGCTACAGTCATATGATGTTATGTACATAAGATGTTCATACAATGTTAAGCAAAATGAACTCCAAGATATGGGAACAAGAGATTTTTTCATTGTTGTTATTTTTAATGGGCTATGTGAAGTTTATTCTCTTTACTCTTTTCTTGTCTATGGCTTATCAACTGTTCTCACTGTATTTGATTTTTGTACCCTGGGTATTGAATTAGAGAAGGGATGGGAACATGAAAATGTTGAGACAAGGATAAAGGGACAACTAATGGAACAGTGATACTTATAGACAATGTGTTGGAAATTAACTGTACAACTTGGAGGGTAGACTGGGTGTAGGGAATGTGGGAGGAAAATGAGGAAGGGGGTAACAAGTTTGACTAGAAATGTACTCACTACCTATAAAACTTAATTTTCAACTTAAATGAATATCTGAAATGATATAAGCAGACCTATATCAAGTGCATTTTAAACAGGAAAATTACATTTCTATTGACACAGATTTCTGTATTTCCATTTGAAATTGTATTTTGGGGGTGATTTTTATAGGGAAGTGTAATCTTTAACTCAAAAATGTCTTACAAGGTTTCTCATCCTCTGGTACTTTTTCATGAACTGATAGACTAGTTTAGACTCAGCTAATTTGTTTGAAAAATCAATTGTAAATGATGCGTATAATGGAGTATTGGCCTATTTAATAACAGAATATTTGAAACATAAATATTAGTGATTGGGTGGTATTTCTTACACAGCATAAGAAGTGCATACAGTTACCATAATAATTGAATAGGATGCATTGGGCAGCAAAGAAACTTCATTGCAGAGAGTCTTGATTACACTGACTGATGGCTAACCTTTTGCCATCAGTAAGACCAGCTAAGAATGGTGTCACTCCACATATATAGGCAAAATTAATTCAAGATATATCTTTATAACAGATTGACTGGAAAAAAATTGCCAGGTCTGTAGAAAAAAGATTCAACAATCTCAGAATAAGGGTATATGAAAATTATGTACATTGATTATGATATACAAACATAATTTTTCTCTTTCACAATTTTATGTCATTTAGTGAGAATAGAATTTTATATTATGCAACTATTGCCACTTTCATCTGTAGAGCTTCTTATCTGTTCTCATTCAAATTCTAGGCTATTAAGCACTGTATTCTCCCCCTTTTCCCATCTCACATCACTCTGCCAGTCAACTTTCTATCTCTATGATTTTTGATGACTCTTTATAACTCATGCAGTTGAATCAGAGAGTATTTGTTCTTTTGCCTTTTAGAGTCCTGTCCTCAAGGTCCATCCATAATCTAGCATGTTTCAAATTTTAATCCTGTCTTTAGGTTGAATAATATTTCATTAGTTGTGTAACACCTCATAAAATATTTTTTCTGGCATGATAATGGTGATATTGTGGATAGTTGTGTGGTGTTCATAGACAACTGGCCAGATAGCCATAGTTCAAGAAACAGCTGTAATTTGGCAGTTCAAGGAATAGATACATCCAAGCCATATCTTGAGTAATTCAAAGGGTTCAGAAAGTTGCATAATAAAGAACCCCAAACTCCAGTATTGTCAATAACAATCAATATCATGTAGTAATATTACCATTAGCATCATATGGCTACCTAATTTAAAATAGACAAAGTAATGAAATTAAAAAATTTAATTCCTTGTCCAAAAAGCAGAGTCTCACACTTGTAACCCTAGCATTTTAAGAAACTGAGACCCAAAATTAGTGCAGAAATCTCTGAGCAACTCTTTCTTTCTTTCTTTCTTTCTTTCTTTTTTGCAGTTAGGTATGTCAAATTTACTTTTGTGGAAGCATGCACAGTTGATAAGAGTCAGGGTAGCAAGGACTAGGAGCAGACGGTCTACCAAGTTTTAGGCCTCACACACTGCTGCCCTTCATTCTGCTTGTTCAGAGTTTAGGTTCACAATCTTATGAGATGGGCTAGTTTGAAATGAGATCAAGATATTACCTGAAAAACCACCATACCACTTTAGTCCTAAAGTCAGAAAAATAAGTCTCTTTTTTAAAAGACCAGAAGGGTCAGTTGAAGACACCTTGTTCCATCCGGATTTCATGAGGCTGACAGAAAGTACACATAGACATTTCTGGCTGTATAAGAATTAAGGAGTTGGCTGCCCCTAAAATGGTGTTGATAATGTCAAGCAACCATGTGGCAGAAAACATTTTTGTTTTCTTATTTCATGACAACCACTCTATGTCATCAGGAAACTGTGAAATGCAGAGAAAGAGAGCCAAAATTCCAGGTTACACTCAGAGCTCAACTAGTAGCATCTGCATGACAGATTGAAGGAAAGGCCATGAAACCCATGTTTACATCAGAAACATTATGGCTGCTTCTTACCCAGGGAGACACAGAAATCATGGGAAATGTCTAAATGGGCCACTCTGGTGGTGGGGGACACTGATAGTGCGGAGTCTGTGTGTGAGCAGGAATGGGGACATGGAAACTCCCTTAATACTTTCCGCTCAGCTTTTTAAAAAATTTATATTTGTATTTCAAAAAAAACTTTTGAAAGAGAGAAAGGAGGAAGAGGGACAGAGAGAGGGAAAAAAAGAGGAAGGATGAATGAGAAAAGCCAGGCACTACTGACTCACATTTGTAATCCAAGCAATTTAGGAGGCTGATATCTGAGAATCAGGAACCCCAAACTGCACAGGAAATAAGTCTTCAAGATTCTTTTTTAAGTTAAATTTTTGTCTTGTTAAAATGTGTGGAATTTTTTTTTAGTTCTGTGTATATTTTAGATATGAGGCCTTTGTCCGTTGTATGGCTGGTAAAGATCTTCTCCTAATCTGTGGGCTTTCTGTTTATCTTGCAAACAATGTCCTTTGCCCTGCAGAAGCTCTAAAGTGTGATGGAGTCCCATTTGTTCAACCTTTCTTTGATTTGTTGCATTTCAGGGCTTTTATAAAGGAAGTTTCATCCTGTGCCAAGGAGCCCAAGTGTTTCTCCTACTCCTTCTTGTAGTGTTTTCAGGGTATCTGATTTTATTTCAATGTCTTTGATCCATTTGGAATTGATTTTTGAGCAGGGTGATATGTAGGGATCTAGTTTTAATTTGTTGCAGGTGTTGAACCAGTTTTGCCAGCACCATTTGTTGAAGGGGCTATCTTTCCTCCAACCTATTTTTTAACTCTTTTATCAAAGATTAAGTAGGCATAGTTCTGCAGGTTCATGTCTAGGTCTTCAATTCTGTTCCATTGGCCTTCAGGCCTATTCTTGTTCCAATATCAAGCTGTTTTTATTTCTATAGCTTTGTAATACAGCTTGAAGTTTGGTATTGTAATTCCTCCAGCAATGTTCTTTCTACTTAGGATTGTTTTGCTATTCTGGGTATTTTATTGTTTCATATGAATTTCTGAATTGCTTTGTCTATTTCATTAAACAATGGTGTTGGGGTATTAATGGGTAGTTCATTGAATTTGTAGATAGCCTTTGACATATTGCCATCTTGACAATGTTAATCCTCCCAACCCAAAAGCATGGGAGCTTTTTCCATTTCCTTAGTTCTGTCTTAATTTTTTTTCATGTTTTTAAAGTTCTCATCATAGAGGTCTTTCACTTATTTAGTTAAGATTATTCCTAGGTATTTTATTCTTTTGAGGTTATTGCAGAAGGCTTTCCTGATTTCAGCCATTCATCCAAAACAATTCCTCAAAGAACCAAAAGCCCCTCAACAAGTGGGCTAAAGACCTAAAAAGAGACTTCTCTGACATGAAGAAATGCTCAACATCACTGGCCATAAAATACATGCAAATCATGCAAAACAACATTTAGATTCTACCTTACCCCAGTAAGAATGTCCATTATCAGGAATACTAACAATAACAAATGTTGTAGGGGATGTGGCCCAAAGGGAAACCTACTACATTGCTGGTGGGAATGTTAACTGGTTCAGCCACTCTGGAAAGCAATACGTAGGTTCCTCAGAAGGCTAAACATAGAGCTCCCCTACAACTCAGCAGTCCCACTCTTGGGCATCTACCCAAAAGATTACAAGCAAGAACACACTAAAGCCAACAGCACAACAATGTTCATCACAGCACAATTTGTCATTGTTAAAATATGGAACCAGCCCAGATGCCCCTCAATAGACAAATAGATGAGAAAAATGGAATATACACAATGGAATTTCATGCCTCTACCCGAAAGAATGACATTTCCCCATTCATAAGGAAATGGAAGGACTTGGAAAATATTATACTAAGTGAAGTGAACCACACCCAAAGAAACATGAAATCTATGGTTTTCATAGCTTGGAGATCATGTTAGTATACTTCATTGTATATAGTCCTATGTATTAAGCAATTGAGTAGTTGAGATTCTTTTCTCTACTTCATGAAGATGAACAAGGAATTGAGTTATAAATATAGTGTTAGAGTCCTGATCATATAAGCTTGAGTATATAAGCTCAAGGATGTTGCCGATGCATCACGTTCAAATCCCAGGTCAGGCACAAAATTTTAAAAAGAAAGAGACATGTACAAGCCAGTGCTAGTGTCTGCTATCTGCTATGCTAACTGCTCAAGAGACTGAGATAGTTAGAATCTAGTTTTAAAGCCACTGTAGTTCCTGATAGGGTCAACCCTACACCCAGATAAAGGCTCTCTCCAGATTTTCAATTTCCAAAAAAGTCCTGTTTGTCCACTGAGTATCTGGCCTTTTTTGCGGGCACATATAGGCGAGCCGGAACTTAGGTCAAGGCCCAGGCCCTGTCCAGCTCAATCCTGAGGAGGGGAAATCTGAGCAACTCTTATCTTCAATTAACCATGACAAAGTTAAACTGGAGATGTAGTTCAAGTGGTTGAAAATCTGTCAAGCTAGAAAAAGTAAAGCTCCATTACAAGAACCAGAGTTCAAGCCTGGAACCAGCCCAACACACACACACACACCCATTCAATTCCTACATCATCCTTGTTATCTTCAAATGTAATTTGAATTAAACATTGGACACTGCAAATACTGAATGCTTTCATCCTCACAGAATACTCATTCAGCAACATGAAATAAAGGAAATAATTTATGTAATTCCATAATTCAACAAAGAAAGTTAATAACATATAAAATCTTAAATAAATGAGGATATTGTTAGGGGGCTGATTAAGTTTGTGTTGATCTTCTACAGTAAATATTGTGAAATATTTTGAAAGGGAAATGTACACAATGGAAGCTAAGTGCAAATGCTGAGAAAATCAGATTTGGAAAAACATTGAGATGGCAAATCAGGTCTTAAATTCCCTCATGTACCATAGTTTTTCATAAAACACACAAACATCCTCTCTCTCTCTTCTCTCATCTCTCTCACACACACACTGGTTAGTTTATTTTTTTCCATATTGAGGAAATATGAATTCAAGAGCAAAGACTGAGAGAGCACAATCTATTGATGTCAGTAAATAGTAGTGCTCCTATTGGGATCTTAAAATGGATTCATCTCACTAAATTATTGGACATAATTATTAATTCAAAAATAAGTTGTATTTCTTTCAAATTGTCCTTTAAATAATCATGATGTATTATAATCTTACTAATTCAATTGTAACATACAAACAACCTAACTCTCAAAATTTCATAATAAGAAAGTAATTGTCCAGGGACTGGTGGCTCAAGCCTGCAAATCTAGCTATTGAGGAAGCTGGGATTTAAGTATTATATAAAAAAAAAAAGCAAGTCTAGGCAGAAAAGCTTGTGAGACTCTTATCTCCAATTATCTATTCCATAAAGATGGAATTGGAGCTGTTGTTTAAGTGTTAGTGCAGTAGCCTTGAGAACAAAGGCTCAGGGACAGTTTCCAGGTCCAGAAAAAGCCCCAGGATTGGCACAATAGAAGTAGAAAAAGAAAAAAGAGGTAGGAAGAAAGGAAAGGGAAGGAAAGGAAAAGAAAATGAAAGAAGGGAGAGAAGGAGAAAAGTTGATTGGTAAGGAAGAATTAAATTTTAGTTTTTACAGACAATTGCTGGCTTGTAGGTGGATAAAACAATTATTTATTTACTTATTTATTGTTTTAGTACATGGATCAAAATCAGGGCCTCATATTTTTTACTTGGCATTTTTATTCACAGTAGCCTCCAATTCAGATCATGTTGGCTGATCAACTAGAACTAAGAGTCTCTACAATTGTATATTGTAGCTGATTTCAAATCTTAATTCTCAGATCTCACTACTGGGTAAATAGGATTATAGGCATAAGCCATTTGTGCCTGGATGATTTTATTTTAAAATTATTTTAAGCACTACACTTGAGAATATAAAACTATTTGGAAGTGGAGGAAGTTCTGTAATATAAGAAATTCAGATGGCTGGTGGTAGCTGTTGCAGTGTGTGAGACCAATGGAGTCCAATAATTACCTTGGATTTATTAATTGTATTATTTCTACTCTCTGATCACAGGTATAACCTGCCTCATCCACTTTCATTGTACTTTTCTGCAATAAGAAAACAGACCAAATTATCATTCATTTCTTTTCAGTGTTGCTTGGTATTTCTGAATCATAATTTCTTAGAAATCTTGTGGTTAAATTTATAAGTTGCATGTAAATAATTAAAAGAGTCCAAGGAGGGAGTGGGAGTTCTGTCAGAGACCTTGTCCAATCTATCTGTGTGGAAATTAGCACCCAGCTCTAAAATTACTCAGTCTGCAATTCAGAGCAACAATGGATAAAACTAGTGAAATTTTCCTCATTGTTATGTTAATAGTGCAATGTCAACTTCACTTTTTTAACATTTTCATTTGGATGGCTTCAACAATTCTACAATTGAGGTGTAAACTGAAAAGGCTTTTAAAAAAATAACAGCTTCGCTGTAGAAAAACTGAATTATACTCACAAATGCATATTTGTTCCACATAAATATTTTATCAAATGTGATTGCTTTTATTTCTTGCTTCATAAGACTCCATTGGGTGGTGTTGATTATCTTAAAGATTGTTGAAAGTGCCTGTGTTCTTTCTCATAACAGGTACAATTTTACCCGGGTCTCTTACTTCTACTCTGTCCATCTCATCTCATTCCCAATCTTGAAAGAATAAGCAGCTTATTCATGGACTGCTTAACACCAGCTTTTCTATGGAATTCATACTATCTACATTTGTAGAAACATAAAAGCTGTTTTTTTTTTTGTAAATATTTTCATGCAATGTGAAACTGTAATTTAATCATTGTGATTTTTTTCTTTAATCAATTACAGTGCCAGCTAACAAAATTAGGTTGCAATAAATAATTTAGGTAACTTTCAAATGCAAAAGCCTGCAACCAATCAATATTTGTAATATTAGAGACAATTTACTGGTATCAATGGGAAAAGATATCTCTAATGAGAATTTCCTAAACAAATTACATGTGATGTTCAATTAATAGTCCAGTGAATACACTGGCATTGTCTCATTTCTGAGTTTATCTAAGGTAATGTATGGAAGGAAAAGTTGAATTAAGTTAAATTTATATTTTATATAGTTATAATTACATGATAATATATCAAATGCTTTTACAATCTTACAGTAGTTTTTAATGCTTTACAAGAAAAATGTGAACATTTGTATATTATTATATCACATATTTGCACACATATATACATACATATACATATTCACACATGCATTTATACACACATGTACATGAAAACATAGACATGTAAATATGCTTACTAATATATGTGCATATATATGAAGCTAAATATCAGAAAGCCTTATCATTAATAAATAGAATATATAATATATAAAATATAAGCACATGATTTTAAAATATATGCTTTGTGAGATGCTAGTACCCATAATTTCTCATTTTAATTTTATTCATTATATATACTTTTAAAGTTTTGGGGGCCATTTGGTTTTTTGTTAATGTTATTTTGGTCCTAGGGCACTTAGGGCCTCAGTGCTATCTTCAAACCCTTTTGCTCAAGGCCAGCACTCTACCACTTTTAGCCACAGCTCCACTTCTCCTTTTTAGGAGGTAAATTAGAGATTTGGAGAGAAGATTCTCTTGACATTTCCTGCCTAGGCTGGCTTTAAACTGCTATCCTCATATCTGAGCCTCCAACATAGCTAGAATTACATACATGGATCCCAAAAACTTGCCCATTTGATATATTCTCATAAAAACTACACTTCTATAATGATCACACAAATAATTCCACACTGAAAATAGTCAAATCTTACTTTTATGGAGTTTTATAAGTTAATACAATGGAAAATAACTTCTTAAATCCACTTCTTTTATTCATTGGTAAAATTTAGCTTTATTTATTGAAGTCGTGTGTGTGTGTGTGTGTGTGTGTGTGTAATCTTTAAGTTGCTGTAAATAGTAGTTACTATTTAACAAATCAGTTTATACATAAAATGCATCTTGATCAATCTCACTCCTTTCAACATTCTCACCCATCCTTCCCAACCCATCACGTTTCTGACTTTTCTTAATTTTGTAAGATGATAACTTGAGGTCGTAGTGAAAGGGGAATCTTTATTGGAGAGGCAGCGACTGCAGGTGGACTCCTGTCTCAAAGACTTGCAACCAGCATTGAATTTTTACTACACTCTTACCTCTTGTCTTCATTCAGCTAATTCCTTTCCTTTAACCTCACCCCAGCCATTAAAATAAGCTAATTCCTGGTGTTTATTTTGTTGAAACATGATGTAGCCTTCCAAAGGAATTACTGCATTTGCCCTAATCTATGACATTTAATATATTTGTGTACATTGTCTTATCACCTAAAATGTTTACTTATGTACTTAAAAACCATTCTAGTTTCTACATACACTAGTACTCATGCAACCTTTTTCTCTCTGGGGCTGACTTACTTCATTTGATTCTTCCCAGGTCCTATTTCTTTGCAAAGCCATTTCTTTCATTGACTCTCACTGTTTAGGAGCTGTTATCTTCTTGTAGGTATTTAGTTCATTCTGTGATAGAAAATGGCCATTATAGAAATTAGCCAAAAACACTTGGCTGCTTTTGAGTGTGACAGAGCAACCTGTTTATATTCTTATTGGTGAAATAAATGCATTTACATTTTAGTTACAATGCTATATTCTTCAGTAAAATACACATAGAAAAACACCTTAGTTGTGTGATAGGACAGTATATGCATTGTTTAAATCTCAATGAAGTACAAATCTGTTTCAGGCTATTGTCACTGTATTTCCATGTCAATAGGCCACACCAATAAGGAAGAAGTCTACAACGGGACCAAGAGAATCATCAATCTGACTGATGTTTCATTCTCACTGATCAATCCCTTTATTACTCCACTAGAACTTATATGTCTTAAAGTCCCTGTGTTACATCAATTGAAAATCAGTAGTCTTATCGGGATTGAGTTTAAAAGAAAACAGAAAATATGTCTGACCCCATTTAACAAAGTCCTTTGACAGTGAAATGAGATGAACTGACAGCCCAGGAAACAGAAATCGTCTTTTGGTGATGAATTGGAACAAGGCTAAGAAAAGGATACCTCCACTGTATTTAATGGAATTCAGGTGCCTTTATGCCTGAGCTCTTTAAATGATACCCATTTTTACAAGAGGAAAGTAATCCAAATTCTAAGAATATTGAGGATGATGCTAATTTGTAGAGACCAAATAGGGCAAGGAAATGAAGAGAAAAGAAGCTATGGGACTAATTATTTCATAATTACATTTGAAGCTCAAAATCTGATGCTCATTGAAATAGTAGGCAGACATCTGATTGAGAGGGAAACAACTTTTGCCTTGTAAACTTCAGTATTTGATGTCCAGTGAAAAGACAAAGTAGGTTAACAGCTCCGATTTCTCTGAATGACTAATGGCAATGTCAGATCTATTTTACAAGGAGATATCACTGCTGTTCAAGCATCTTGTGGCTCATGAGCACTTTATTGAAAATATACCAAGGAAAGCAGTGATCAAGGTCACCACTCACTGTGAACACCAAGCAACATAATTACACGGACTATTGGAAACTTCAAACATTTTATCAAGCAGGAAAAATTGAATTACTGAGAACAAGGAGACAGGAAAGCATCAAAAACCAACAGGGATAATTTTAAAATGCTAAACTGGCACAGTATTACCATCAAATCCTTCACCCTTTCACCCAGAAAGACATAGGAGAATGGGGAACTAATCACAAATACATAGGACATTCCTTACTTTGAAAATGGTTATTTACTTTTGGTATTTTTTTAACCTGGTGAATCCTCAAAACTTTATAATCATACATATTACTGGTTGTTCACAGTTCATATGATTCTCAACTTACAATAAATTCATCTCAATAAATTCATTTATAAGCTGAAAATAATGGAAATTAATAACGTATTCCAAACTCTTAAATTATCAAATGTCATAGTTTACTCTACTGTACCTTTTTAAGTGTGTTCAGTACACTTTGAACATCTTATCTTTACAAAAAATCAATTAGCAGAAAATACTGCATATCTGAATTAACCTATTGAACAACATTATCCAATTTTTTCTCACCTAAGAGTAAAGTTTTACTGGCTTGTTTTTCCAATGCATACATCAGATGCTAAATATGAGCTAAACCTGTTTGGTATCTTGGGGCTTGAATTCATTTGGCTTTCTTGCTTACAGCTGACACCCATACACCTGAGCCGCATATCTAATCTTTCTTGAAACTGGTTATTTTGGAAGTGGAATGTACTGAATAGTCCTCCCAGGGCTGGATTTAAACTGAGACCCACCAGATATCAGCCTCAGAATTAGATGGGAATGCAGGTGAAAACCACTAGTTCCTGGCTTGCTTCCCAATAGATACTTTTACAAAGCATACCAATAACGTGAGGAAAGAAACTGGTTCCAAATATGTATTATGGTTTCTATTCAATGTAGATTATTTTTCCATCATTGTAAAGTCAAAAATCACCAAGTTGAACCATTGTAATTTAGTGACATTATGTAGTCATTTGACTGTGAAGCCACGAGGCTAGTGTTCTAATATATTGAAGATGAGAAAATGCTATAAAAGTATGAAAGAATAATATAAATGATTTTGAGCATAGCCATCAGATATGGTAGATGAGTAGAAGCTTCCCAATAGGAAGGTTATTTAAAACAAAATGAGGTTATAATTTCTATATATTAATGTTATAAAAATTACACAATAATAATTTGTTATAATTCCAATTTTGGAATATAGTAAATATACTTCTAATTACATTAAAAAATGAAAAGACTTTTTAATGTTTCATTTAATTAGCCTTTTATTTTATATGTTTATTTTAAACATTTTATTTTGATCACTATAGTGTGTGATGTTTTCTACTAGTGTACATCCTCTGTTTTTCAGTTAATTTTTCTGTAAGTCTTCACATACAAGAGAACATTACAGCATGCTGACAAGCATAGTACAACTAAACTAAATTAAATGCAATATAATAAAGGAATACAATGGAAAATGCAACACATACTCTTCCTTCCTTCACTCATGATCTACACTTTTCTGAGATTTGTGACTTTTAGGTAGTTTGCCTTTAGGTAGTTTTGTACATGTTAGTTCCAGTTTGTAGATATTAGTGGCAAAGTATTTGCCCTTAGATAATGTCAAGGGTAAAAATAAATATCTCTGTTCACTTAGTGTTATAAGTAACACTATTGTCCATAATCTTGAACAATTCACCCCAAGTTCCTTGACTAGAAGCAATTGAGCAGTATTTTGCTTAAAAATGAAATTTGTCATTAATGTTTTGCCACTTAACTAGCATTTAGTGAAATATTTAGACATAGATCTTAAATTACCCTATGTTGTGTTAACACTATAAAATGATTAAAGCATAATAAGTTTTATGTCAAAATTGACAGATATGTGTTGAATTTGCTAACTAGATTTACTTCAGTTAGTGCCCCAAATGTTGATCATCAGCACATTTTAGTACAATTATTACTGTAATAAAATGTGAATTTGGATATATAACTCCTGGATTGCTAGTTAGGACATTTTTAGTAGTGAACTCTGTCTGAAAAGATTTCCTCTAAAAGACATTCTATGCATTCTCCTTGTAATAACATACCAGGAAAAATGCCTCAAAATATAGTTATCCTACAGGTACAAGGAGCTAAGTATAACTAATGAAATGACAGACGACAATTATTTTTCATTTAAAAGCAATGCAATTCCAGGCCCAGTATTCAAGCCCCACGACCAACAAAAATAAAATAAAATGCAATTGTTAAGATTCCTTGGGATGATTAGCAAATGAATTATTAACTTGCTATTAAAATAAAATATATAGAAATTAATATGACAAACATCTTTCAACACTGCCTCAATTTGCCTCATCAGATTCAATATACAAACATCTATCTTTAGTATTAAATTCACTACGTGTCTAAATATAATTTTGAGAGATGAAGAACAACGACAGTTAACCAATATAAAATTGACTATGCTGCAATAACCATACATCAAATATAAACATTTTAAACACATTGAATGTACATTTTAAACCCAGTCAATATGTTTTTAGGTGTATTTTCCTTTTCAATCAACCATTTATTCTGTCATATATTTGACCAGTTGTTTGCAGGATCAATTTTTCTAGCTACAAATTCTCTATCCATTCATACAAAGTTTTAGCTCAAATAGTTATGAATATAAAAACTAAGTGTAGAGATGATGTCATGTTTTACTGATTGAATTTTCCATCATTCATACATAATTTCAAAAAGTGGCTTATTTGCTTCTATAGAATTCGGGCTACTTTCTCCCAAATTATTTATTGTAATTCAAATAAATAAAAGAAGTAAGTTAGCATAAGAAATTTGTCTTAAGAAATTATAAGGACAGTTTGAAGAGTCTCCTCAACCTCGGAGTATTCCAGCAACATATCCCAGACAGATTCAGATGAAAATTAAAATCCTCATAATTTAATAACCTTCAGAACCGAAGGGACCTGAAATCTAGTGTTCATAGTCATATTTTCTTTATTATTGTGACTGACAGAATAAGACGCATGTCTTAATCCCTAAAAGTGCAGATATATATTTACTCCCAAGGAAAACTGGGCTATGACGACATCATTAACATTAAAGCCTTTAAAGTGGGAAAGTTACTCATTCTATCTGGGCCTGTCTAAGGATATTAAAAGGAAGTCAGTGGGATCGGACTGGGTAATGGAAGATTAGCTGAGGGCAGCAAGGCAGTCTTGGAAACACAGAAAAAGAGGACTCAAGATGAAATAAACTCCAGATGCTGAGAACAAGAAAATAACCTCACAAGGATCCTTCCTGGGTATTAACAATATTCCACTCCATAATTTTCATAGTGAATTATGTGATAACTTTATCAAGCTTTACCTTTATGATTCCTTTTCCAGATATATTATATTTAAGTAAGGCATTTACCTTAAAGAAAAGAAAAATATAGACTAAAATCTGACTAGTAGCAAAATCCCTCCATAAGAGGGATTTTAGTGTGGGAGAATTTCAACCAGATTCTTTGAGTAGGACCTTCAGAAAACAGAAGGCAGGCAGGAGAGACTTTGACTAACCTGTGCATTATTTAGAGTTCAATCAACTATGACCTAGAGCCCAGAACACCCTGCTCTCTTTGGAAGTCTCTGGGGAGAAAAATTTGCCTCACAAGAAAAGACAGGATGTCTGATTGGAGATGTGATTATCATCTTTCACTACAAGAAACTTATTATGCAATCACAATATATAAGGGCAATCTGATTTGATGATCTGAGCTTTTGAAAGGAACTTTTTAAAGCTTTTGCAGCCATAATTAAAGTGATTTGGAAGCCATAACTTTAATGCTGATCATTAAGCATGACACTAGATAGTAAACAAGAGGTGCTGAGCAGCTCAGAAGTCCCTGATGTTATTTCAAAAGCAATATGTCTGAAATACAGTCATTGAGATGTAATTCTTCTGACAGGACAAGGTGATACAGGAGATAGGCAATATTGCCTGTCAAAGTGAATTGCCTTGTTTTTCCTGGTGTACCTTAATTATTAATTAGGCCTCACACTTAATGTCCATGCTACATTTTCCTGCTTTCTGTGCTTAATGTTACTTACACAGGATAAAATTTACCAAAAAAGAGGAAAATTTGATTGGTTTCAAATGTCACTAAACCTATTACTCATAATATTATGAAATTGCATTTTCTTTCCAAAAAAACAATGTGGAAGGAAGTTGGTAAACACATGAAATCCTGCTATTCATACAGTGTGCAGAAAATGATAGGTGTAAAATGTGGGCAGGGAAGGGGGGGGATTTAGGGGAAAGGAAGGGGTGACATTGTCACCAAAATGAAATGTAATTATAACCTGATTTACAAAATGGTAACCCCTGTGTAAAACATCTTGATAATAACAATAAAAATATTTTTTAAACTGTAGGAAAATGGTCACTTGTTTTTGTTAATCAAAATTGCCGTGGTCTTATATAAACATTTGAAAGCATAGTATTTCAAAACATATGGTGTAATTTTCTCAAGTTATTTTAAATATGCAATAGAAAGTTAGAACTTTTTAAATGATTTTAAAGTTTGTTGTGACAATATTATGGTGATTTAATTTAAAAAATCTCAACTGGTTTCATTTCCAGTTTTATTATTAGACAACAATCTATTTAATAAAATAGGAAAAGTATTTTCAAAGAGCTAGTAGGTTTCTTTTATATACTGAGAAGAGGTGAAGTAATCAGAAACCAAAACCAGTTCGGTAATTTTAATATACTTTAGGAACACACAGGAGTAAAGAAATATAAATGGTCTGATTAAAATCAAATTATTTTATATTTCTTTAGCTTTAGTATTAAAACTGAACAAACTAAGTTATTTTATCAAATGAAAAGCTGCTGTACCTGGGACCTTTTATTTTATTTATTTTTTTTTTTGCTAGTCTTGGAGCTTAAACTCAGGGCCTGAGCACTGTCTCTGGCTTCTTTTTGCTCAGGGCTAGCACTCTGCCAACTTAAGCCACAGCGCCACTTCTGGCCTTTTCTATATATGTGGTGCTGAGGAATCGAACCTAGGGCTTCATGTATACAAGGCAAGCACTCCTGCCACTAGGCCATATTCCCAGCCCTGTACCTGGGATTTAAAAAAAAAATCTATTATTTGACCTTAAAAGTTGAGATAACAAACTAGCCATGTAATTTAAATTTTGTGATCTAGACTGATAGTGCACATAATTTCTTGTTTTCCTTTCCTTTCCTTGCTAAGCAGGGATTTTACTTCTGGAACCGTAACCAGAATTTTTTTTATTGTTTTATGTTTTTTAGTTTAAATTTTAAATTTAAATTTTCTTTGTCCTTTTTATTTTTTTTTAGATTTCAGTAATTTTATTGTAAATGGGATATACAGAGGGGTTACAGTTACATAAATAAGGTAATATGTACATTTCTTGTAGAACAGTATTAACCCCTCCCATGTGTTTTTTCCCACTTCCCTTCCCCTCGACTTTCCTCCTTCCATGTTTTAAATTCATTTCCAACAGTGTCTTGTGAGTGGCACTCTTGCATTGGTTCACCTTTTGTGCTTTATCTCACCATTTTGTTATTCCCCTTTCCTTCTCCAAATCATGTATGTGTGTGTGTACACACACACACACAAACACACACACACAGTATATTCAAGACACAAATACCAAAATCAAATAGAGTGTGAACAGGGAATAAACCAAAGAGGGAAAATGAAAGAAATACGAAATAGCATCACACAGCACAAACAACAAAAGCTCTTGTTTCCATATCTTGGAGTTTTAAATTATGTATTTTATATAAAGTTTTATGTTTTGCTTGGAGTAGCATCTGACTCAGTCTTCCTATCCTCCACCCTCAGCATACCTTGGATAACAGTTATGTGGTAACATATAAACTTGTTTTGTTGGATGGGGCCTTGTTGATTTTTTGCCTTGGGTGGCTGTTAACTGTAATGCTTCTGTTGCATGGCTGAAATGTATAATATGAGCCACTGGACGTGGATATGAGTTATTTCATTCTGATATTCAGTCTAGCAGTTAGTACAATGAATTAGATGCCTTTTAAAATATTCTTTATTTATTAATATTTTATTATCTTTTAATAGTTGTACAAAGGAGTTGCCATTTACAGGAGAAATTTACAAATACAATGCATCTTGATCAGTCTTACCCCATTCAGAAACATTCTCACCCACCTTTCCCACCCCATCCCTTCCCTGATTTTTCTTACTTAAAAGTAAGTTACGTACTGAATTTTTTTTTGCAATTTAAAAGCAGTCTGTGTATGCAATGCATATTTTTAAATTAAAATTTTTATTATAAATGTGATGTAAAGAGGGGTTTCAGTTACAGACTAAGATGAGTACATTTCTTTTTGAACAGTGCTACTCCCTCATCTTCTCTCACTCTTTCCAACTCCCCTCTCCCCCATGTTGTAAAATTCATTTCTATCATAATGTCTAGTGAGTATCACTGTTTAATTGGTGCACACTTTGTCCCTCTATTGCTGTGATTCCTCTTCAGTTCTCCAAATTAGATAAACTTCTAAACAAGACACAGGATACATAACTCAAAACCAGTGACAACAGGAAATAAACCAAAGAGAGAAAAAGAAAGAAAGAAGAAAAGAAATAACTGCAAACAGTACAATAAATGCAAAACAAAACAACAGGACCTCTTGACTCCAGTCCTTGGAGGTCATTTCTATAAGCACCAGTTTTATTGTCACATGCACATAGTTAATGAGCCACTGTGATCCTCTGCTATAGTGTAGTTATTACAAATGAGGAAAACCATGAATCTTTACTTCACTAAATCCTCAAAGAAACAAAAATCCCATCAATAAGTAGGCTAAGACTTAAAGACATTTCTCCAAAGAAGAAGAAAGAAGAATGGCCAATACACACAGATCTCTGACTATAAAAGAAATGCAATTCAAAAACATTGAGATTCCACCTCACCCCAGTTAGAATGGTCATTATCAAGATAATGAATAATTGATGCTGGTGGGATGTAGCCAAAAGGTAATGCTACTACACTGTTGTGGGGAATGTAAACTTGTTCACCCACTCTGGAAAGTAGTATGGAGGTTCCTCAAAGACTAAACCTAGAGCTCCTCTATGACCCAGCAACCCAACTGCTGAGCATTTACCTAAATGATCATAAATAAGGCTACACTGAAGCTACCAGAATGAACATGTTCATTGAAACATTATTTACTAAGATATGGAATGAACCCAGATGCCTCTCAGTAGATTAAGAAAATGTTACACACACACACACACACACACACACACACACACACACACACACACAATGGAATTCTGTTTCCATCAGAAATAATGACATTGAACCATTCATAAGAAGATGGAAAGAGTTGGAAAAAATTACACAATGAATTTTGATCCCCGTCACCACTTCAACATCTTCACCTCCTTTGATTCTGTGGTATCTACAATGATTACTTGTCTGCATTCTCCACACAGTCTTCATTCTTCTATCCTTGTCCTTTTAGCATCACCCTCTCCACTAGCAATTTACTCATTTCCTAATAATTATTTTGTTGGGATTTGAATTAATGTTTTAAAATAATTATACTATTTGTGCTCTACACTTCAGTTAATTCCATTGTAAACCACTTTAGAAAGCAGTAAGCAATATGGAGGTTCCTCCAAATTCTAAAAGTATAGCTACTGTATGACCTAGAAATTCCTGTTCTGAGCATTTATCCAATAGAGCACACAGAAGGTCACACTGAAACTACCAGCACCACCATTTTCATTGCAGCATTATTAACCATAGCCAAGATAATGGAATCAGTCTTGATGCACCTCAACAGACCAATGGATAAGAAAATGTGATACAGACAGATTGACACACACACACACACACACACACACACATACACACACAGAGAGAGAGAGAGAGAGAGAGCGAGAGAGAGAGAGAGAGAGAATGTAATTCTACTGATCTATCAGAAAGAATAATATTGTACCATTCATAAAAATAAAATGACTTGGAATAATTATATTAGGCGAAGCAAGAAAGACATAGGAAAACACAGGTTGCATGGTTTCACTCATTTATTTTTTAACTTTTTAACAGCACAAAAAGTATGACTTGAGAACACTTTTCCAAAATGAACTTAATGAGATAGGTAAAACCACCAGAGGAAATTGATGTTTGCTAAAAGTCCTATGAATAAACCTGGAAGTTCTATGAATGAAACTGGAGCCTCAAGGAGTCTATACCCATCTCTCAACTTGTTTTTTTTTTTATGTCAAAAAAGATAATTTGTTCCAACTATCCTTTGAGGCTACTTCTGGATTTCTTATCTTCAGAAATTCTGTAAGAATATTTTGTTTGTTTTTTTCCTACAGTAGAACAATGTGTTGCCCATACTTCACTTCTTGTTTTATTCTTATCTTTAAATAGTCATACAAAGGAGTTTATAAATACAATATCTCTTAATAAATATCACCCCTTTCAACATTCTTATCCATTCCTTCCCTACCTACCCTTTCCCTCACTGTCCTTAATCCTGTAGGATATACATTTTGGATTCTTGACTGCATTCTTCCCCACTTTTCTCATCGACTCCTTTCACCTTGACCCTACCCTACCTACCCTTTTCAAGGACTGACTTCCTGATGATTTATTTCGCTGAACTTAGATTTCTGCCTTGGTTTTTCAATAGCTGGTTTTAAAAATATATACTCTATTGATCAGCAGTTTGAATTTAGGATGTAGAAACAGTATTCAATCTTCAGCCTTGATCAATAATTCACACTAGTGTCTAACACTATGTCTTAACTATTTGGTTCTCTGTAGAAATGGCTATTCCAATTGTTTTATATAATAGCTTTGTTTTATGCTTTCCTTATGTAGTTAAGCTTATTTGAAATGTACACTAAGTGACTTATATTAAAATATAAACAAGTATATTTGTGCCTTGAGTGTTAGAGGGATGTATTTGTGAAGTACCAATATTAAAACTGAGGAATATAAACAGAAAGTCTGTAATTACTCTTAATTAGCTCTTGAAGGCTTATCAAATCAAAAGCTCTTATATAGTATTTTAAATTACTGCACTGTCAAAAATCTTGGGACTAGATTGCTGCATAGCTCTGGCTTCTGAAACAGAGTATATGTTGCTCTTTTTTCTCTAGCATTAAGGGAGACTACTGAAAGGGCTCAAAAATTAAAGCAGGTGCAAGTAGCAAGCACATGCTTATATTTCTATCTCAGAAAGCTGAGATTTGAGAGCCAAGATCCATGACCAGCCAAGGTAGCTAAATCCCCAAGAATCTGATTTTCAATTAACCAACAAGAAACTGTAAGGAGAGGTGTGACTCAAGTAAATGAGACTCAGACTTCAGTGATAAGGCAAAGAAAGCCCCAGAAATTTGACAATATTGAGTATGTATTTTTAACTTTCTTTCTCTGGATCCTTAGTAAAAAATGGATTATGGAATGTGAAAGCTGAAGAAATTATCATGCTACCTCTCTTTCCTTAATTGTCGAACAGTATGATAATGATAGCTTTACTTATAGTTGATGATATCCATGTTATTCATGACTGTGGACAAGCTACTCTTTTACAAGTCCATGGTACCCATACGTTCCACATAATATA
Source organism: Perognathus longimembris pacificus (assembly GCF_023159225.1). NCBI lineage: Eukaryota > Metazoa > Chordata > Mammalia > Rodentia > Heteromyidae > Perognathus > Perognathus longimembris. Next base: position 40,925,300 of record NC_063176.1, read on the forward strand.
GTTAGGAAAGCTAAACAACCAAGTTATATATATTTTTTGTAATTTCACTTTCCTTACCAAATCTGAATTATTGAGTAGATCAATTGTTCACTAATATAAATGGAGAAACATATAGATTCCTTACTTCACAATACTATATACAATGAGTGAGTATTGACAGATGTAATTTGAGTCAATTATTAACAAAGCTAAAATAAAGAAGAAAAAACTCATGAAAAAATTTAATTAAGAGAGACATGTAAGTTATAAGATGGGAAAAAAAGAAAAGCCAAGAGGATTTTTTACTTAAAATCAAGGAAAAATGAAAATGTTAATTATTAAAAACAGAATGAAAGTGAGACCAGTTCCTAAAGATAATTTGAAGTCATGAAAGAATGTATTATGAAAAAAATCTAATATCAATAATTGAAGATTTTCACATAAAACATTATGGAAATTGAACAAAAAGGAAATAAAACAAAGAGTAGAAATATGATGAGCATTCTAATCATTACATATTGTCACTGAAGTATTTGAGCAGCCTAAAATATAATAGGCCACAAGTTTTAAAATAAAAACAATATGTCCACTTGATATTAAGCTATAGAAAGCCTGTTGAACACTATAAAAATTTTAAGGCATTGCTTAGGAAAGAAGACAGAAGGAAATTAAAGAAAATTTTAAATTTTATCAGCTGAAATATTCTTTTTACCATATGGAAGCAGTGGATTATGTTCATGGTCCACAGATCTGTGAGTATGACACTCAACATATGTTTCAGCTCTAAGGGTTTCAAACAGGAAGTCATAATCTGAAATAAATAATTTCTAGCACTGATCAAAATTGTTTTACTTATCTATTCACAAGCCATCTGTTACTAATATAATTACTGTATGTTTATAATGATTCTTAGAACTTACATTGGGATAGTGAAGTATGGAAACTAGAATGATTTAGTTGGAGCAGTAAAGAAAATAAGAGCACATCAACCAAAATGTTCACAGCATGCAAATATTCAATAGGAAATGCAGATTCCCACAAACATTATATCTAAAATAATGATTGTGGGCTGGGGATCTGGCTCAGCGGAAGAGCGCCTGCCTGGTGAGCACAAGGCCCCAAGTTCGGTCTCCAGCTCTGGGAAAAAACAAACAAACAAAAACTATAAAATAACGAGTGCTACCAATTTCTCCTATCTTAAAAACCTTTGTTTATCTATATTGGCAATTTTAGTTTATAAAGCTCTCTCCTTTCTCTCCCCCTCTCTCTGTCTCTCTTTCTGTCTTTCTGGTTCTCTTATCTCTGCCTCTCCCTCCCTCCCTCCCTCCCTCCCTCCCTCTCTCCCTCCCTCTCTCCCTCCCTCTCTCCCTCCCTCCCTTCCTTCTTCCCTCCCCTTACCCCTCTCCCTTCTCCTGTGCCCTCTCTCCCTCTCCCTCTCCCTTTCACCCCTTCCCCTCTCCCCTTCTCCCTTTCTCTCTCTCCTTAGTATTGTCCCTGAGTTTCATGAGCTCAAGACTAGCAATCTACAGCTTGAGCCACAGTGACACTTTCTGCCTTTTCTGTTTATGTGGTACTTAGTAATCGAATCCAGGGCTCATGCATGCTACACAAGCACTCTTTCACTACGCCACATTCCCAGCCTGCAAGATATTTCTATTGGAATATGAAACTCATCAAAGTACAGTCTCTTCTTTTGAAATGTATTTATAAAAATTAAGGTGGCAGCAATTATTTGTTGAATGTACCAAAAATAAAACAAAATAAAGCCAAAAGAAATGAGGCACTAACTCATAAGTATTCAGAGGAATGGTTAAAAAGAAGAAACTTAGCCCTCCTCTGAATCCACCACGAAATCCTCGAGGGGCGGTAAAAGTCCCTCCTCTGCTACCACCATGTCCTCTGCTGCCACGAAAACCAAGACCTCCTCTGCCTCTGTAGCCCCCACGGCCACGGTTTGGACGAACTGGGATTCCAAATCTCTCAGCATTTAGTCTCCTCTCTTCAGCCCAGGTTGGTCTCCTTTCTCTATTATCATCACAATAAATATTATCAAAGAAGGATTTAGTTTTGTCATAATAGCAGTTAGGTCTAAGCGGGTCGTCTTCATCAGCATTTCCTTCACTGTTTTAAGTATCCACTCCTGAGTCTCCTTTATCTTCCCCATTTACAGGTTTCTCTTGTTTCTCAAGTTTATCTTCTTTTAATTTCAGTTTATTATGAAACTCTCTGATTTCGTGGTGGATTCAGAGGAAGGCGAGGGGGCAGAGAGTTCGCAGATTTTGAATATAGGAAAGACAACAAAGTTGCTGCATAGTCTGCAAACAAGTCTTTGAAAACAGGTGAATTTCTAGCTTGTCATGGTCCTGAAAATTGGTTTCTGTCTTTGTGGAGAATGAAGAAGTGAATTTGCTGTAAATTTGTCACCAGCACTGGGTTTTGTTTATTTTCTGCTTAATTTCAAAAATAAAATGCAGTTACTTTTGAGGGGAGGGTGGGGGCGGAGGGGTGGGCAGCTTATCTTTTAAAAAAATGAGGGTGATATTTGGAACAGCAAAACGTTAAGTAACTTTTTGTATAGTTAAACTAAAGCTGTACTTCAGTGGGACTTACAAGTTTTTGTTTTTGTTTTTGTTTTTCTTTTCACCACTGAAAGGATTTTTCTTATCACTGAATTGTATTTGGCAATTATTGCAAGTTGCCCGCAGACAGGGCTTTGATACTGTGTTTGGAGCCACAGAAGGTTGTATGCGTGTGTGTGTGTGTGTGTCTTTCTGGAAATCCTATAATGAGGTAGCTTATTTCATCAATTAATTAGGGTGCTGGATGGTAGAGAATTTTGTCAGTCAACTATGTATACACAGTAAATACTGTTTCTTAGGCAAAGGTAACTTTTTTATATAGTTGTAAAATTCCATTATATTTCATTGCCAAAGAAACATTAAAAACTTTGTATAGCTGTATAAAAAGCAACTAATTTTTTTTTAAGTTTTTATTATAAAACTGATGTACAGAGTGTTTACAGTTTCACACGTTAGGCATTGGATACATTTCTTGTACTGTTGGTTACCATGTCCCTCATACCCCCATGCCGCTCCCCCTGTCCCCCCCCTGAGGTGTTCAGTTCACTTACACCAAACAGTTTTGCAAGTATTGCTTTTGAAGCAACTAATTTTTTAAAGAATAAACATTTTAAAGTCAGCATCCAAAAAAAAAAGAAAGAAACTTGAACCAGATCAAGGATAGTAAACGATGCAGTACCAAGATTTTTTTTTTTTTTAATGCTGATTAAACTCAGAACATCACTGGATGAAATGAGTTAAGGTAAAATACAAGAATGAGATGATGGAACCTATGACTGGAAGGATAATGCAATGGCTAAAAAAGAGATGAATCGAGTTTCTTCTTTATATGTATGTAGGGAATTTTGAAATGAGATGTTCAGAAGGGAAATGTAAAAGCAATGTGAGTTTAAATCTGAAATATCTAAAAAATGACCCTGTTATTTGTAGTGAAACAAATAAAAATCTTGGTTCCTTTTGATAGGCAAAGACAAGTGAGTGTTCTCCATCCTGTTCTCTCTCCATCCTTGCTAACAAATGGTAGAATTTGTTTTTTGTTTTTGTTTTTGTTTTTGTTTTCTTTTATTTATTTATTTTTTTCTCAAATTTTTATTATCAAACTGATGTACAGAGAGGTTACAGTATCATACGTTGGGCATTGGATACATTTCTTGTACTGTTTGTTGCCTTGTCCCTCATGCCCCCCTCCCTCCCCCTTTCCCTCCCCCCCAGGTGTTCAGTTCACTTACACCAAACAGTTTTGCAAGTATTGCTTTTGTAGTTATTTCTCTTTTTACCCTGTGTCTCTCAAATTTGGTATTCCCTTTGAATTTCCTACTTCCAATACCAGTAAACACGGTTTCCAATATACTCAGATAAGATTACAGAGATAGTGTAGGTACAACCATAGGAAGGTGATACAAGAACATCATCAATAATAGAAACTCCACATACACATAGGACGTTGAAAGTAGTTACAACTGTGATATATCAATTGTTTCCATAACATGGAGTTCATTTCACTTAGCATCATCTTATGTGTTCCTAAGGGTATAGCTATTGGGCCTTGTGATGCTCTGCTATGGCTTGCCTAAACCTGTACTAATTATTCCCAATAAGGGAGGCCATAGAGTCCATGTTTCTTTGGGTCTGGCCAAATAGGTAGAATTTGTTAAGAGAAAAAATATTTGCTAAAAATTCAGAAGGAAGCAGAAACTTCTAAAGCCAAAAAAGGTAAATTGTATTGATAGAAAAGAACTTCAAAAACTTAGAACTTATATAGTTAATACTTTATAGACATAACCAATATATCCCACTTGCATCTACCACTAAAATTACTATTATTTAATGCTATTTAACATAACCACTAAATTTTGAATTTTAAAGTTAACTATTATAGATTTTAATGACAAGAAAATGTATTTAATGTAATTTATTATATTCATATTTGCAAGGCAAAGATCAAGATCATACTATAACATGATTCAATTTTCTAATTTCCCAGTTCTTCCCAATCTTACTTAATGCTAACTGATCAATTATGCAGGAATTTGTTTTTTTACCTATACTGATTTCTAAATAATTCCTAGGTATTTTAAATTCAAAACAATTTCATTGTTCTATAATAGTGTAAAAAATAGTAATTTACAAAAAGCAGAGTTTTGTACACCATTGATATTAAAATTTAATCCTCCAATATTCTTAGCAAAGTGAGCCAATACCTGCTTAGTTCATAACAATGCACTGCGATTCGTTCTTTATTTCTTGTCTAATTTGCTTTTTTATTTATTTTTCATTGTATTCAGTTATCAATGACACATCATTATAGAAGTACTACTCACTTATTTTTAAATTAATTTAGTTCATAATTTCCCATATATGCATGACTGGTAGGTCATATTTAAACAGTAATGAATGAAACTCGTGTAGTTTCCCATTCTACACAGGAATGCATTCATTAAAGTAAACAAAATCAAAAGTCAAATTGTTATGAAAAATTATACTGATAGGTTTGTGGGTGATTTTGCCATCTTATTTCATATTTAAAATTTAATTTCAAACAATAAGTTGAGAGGATATATATATATGTTATTTTGATGACAGATATGTATCCTCTATTCTATTACACTATACTAAATCAATTGACAATTTCAAATTCTGAAATAAACATGTCCACGATGGTGGCTTTACTGCTTCCTTGTCTTTACTTATTTGCAAATGATGCAGTAGATTTCTATCAAATGGATGAGTAAAATTTCACTTTGTTTATATACCTCATTTTCTTGATCTTCTCATCCATTGAGGTGCAGCCAGCTGATTCTATCCCTTGGCTATGGTGAATGGTGTTATAATAAACATTGTTGTTCTTGTAATCTTTTTTGTAATCTTTAGGGTAAATGTCCAAATTTGATAGCTGGATCATAGGGTTATTTATGTTTATTTTGATGAGGAACCCACACTGCTTTTCAGAGTGATTGACAAAGTTATATTCCCACCAATAGAGTATTAGGGTTAGATTTTGGACAGATTTACAACTGTGTTTATTATTGTTTTTATTCTTGATGATGACCATATTATGTAGGATGAGGTGAAATCTCCATATTGTTTTGATTCATATTTCCTTTATGAGAAAATATTCCATCATTTGCAAAGAACTTGGAGGACATGGAAAAAGTTCTGTTAACTGAAGTAATTCAAGCCTGGAGAGACAAAATTAGCATGTTTTCTCTCATATGTGGAAGTGAGAATTAGTTTGTAAATATATAAATAAATATTTTCAGTGGTATACAAGTGAAAAATTCACATTAATTGAAATATGGTAGATTCAGGGGAGAACTCAGTGTAATTCTTTAGAAAGGAAAATCATAGTTTGTGAGACCCTTTCACCCTCGTGAGTGTTCCACCCTGTCCCACGGGTGGAACAGTTGGAGTACAACCTCACTTGCAAGCTTTGGGTGTGTGTAGTCGGGAGACACCCCTCCCCCCCCCCCCCCACGCTTAAGAATGAGAATGCAGGACAGCAGGTGTTCTTGGGACAGCTTCTTGGAATTCCAGTTTACTCAGGGAAAAAAAGCCACATTTATAGCAGTAATGGCGGCAGGAAGGGGAGGGATTTGGAGTGGCTAGCTAGGCACGGAGGTAGGCTGATTATGAGCTGTCCATCACAGTGACGTCATGGGACTTCTCTATGGGTGGTTGTCACATCCCACAGGACCACCCCCTGGGTTCTGCCCTGGGCCATTTTGACACACATGTGGCCGAGGAGGAAGGCAGGGCTGGTTAGAGCCGCCTTTCCGGTTGGGGGGGGGAAGGTAGGAGTGGCTAACAGCCATGCAGCCCTGGGGCAGGAGAAGAGGCAGGTTTCTCGGACTGCCCCTTAAAGGTATAGCTGGAGCCCAACAATAGTTCAAAACAGAAAAAACTAGAAACAGATACTTGAAAGGGGTTGAATGGGGAGGGATAGGCAAATGAAGACAAGTGAGGAGAATGCAGTGAAAAAAATTCAATGTACATCCAACAAAATAAGTAAAAAGTAATAGAAGGGGTAGGTTGTGAGAGACTGGTGGAAATGTTGAAAGCAGTGACATAGATCAAGACACATTTTATGGACAAATTGCTTTGATGAATAGCAACTTCTTTATATAATCACTTCAAGTATCAGAAGTAATATACTTATATTGAAATTGTATTATTTGTAAAAACTTGATAAGTTCTAAGCAAATAGAAAGTTGTAATTAATAAGTATGTTTTCTCCCAAGAGAAAGAAGATAAGTGACTCTGAGGAGCACCTATCTTATTCATTGGACTGAAAGCTTCAGACATAAGCAGTTTACCAACACTATGGGAAGAGTCACTGGACTTGTCCCTGAGGTGAAATTACCACTCATCACAGACAAGACAAGAGGAGTTCTTAAAAAATCTTGAAAGTCACTGTAATAGACTCAGGAAATATTGTCAAATATAGCCCCAGCCCTTTCCACTGTTATTTGGGCAAATACAAATATGACATATGAGACAGAAAATAACCAGTTGGAAGAAGCCTTTCAACGAAGGCTGTTACGAATGACATTGATAATGAAAAATACTTTTGATTCATTAAATTATACACACACACCTGTGCTAGGGACCCAGGGCCTTGCTGATGCAATGAAATTATTCTGCATACTAGAACATTTTAAAAAAGACAGACATAATCCAATAAGCATTAGTCTCTCTGGACAGTTTTTGACCACATAAAATCAAAGACTGCAATGCTGTTAGATTTGGTGTCTGGTTAAGACTCCTGTTCTGATGTCTGGGCTCTCATACAATGACAGTGGCAACGTTTTTGTCAAGGCCATTTAATAGATGGTTAAAACCACTAATGTGCCTGGCACTCCTAACCTACTAGTCCTCCTCTGGATCAACTCCAAATTCGATCACATGGAGTAAGTCTCAACCATAAATTAAAGTGTTGAGTCACCAACTGAATCATTTCTGCCACTCTCCTCAGATTATTTACATAGCAAAAGTAAAATCTGAAGAAAAAAAAAAGAATATGATTATGTTTTAACATCAGACTCAAGGTCAATCACTCGATGTTGTATATGTTTAAGAGCAATCATTAATTATTTATGATGGTTGTATTTTGTGGTACTCATTGCCAATTCCTCTGTAAATGAAATTAATAATTATTTGTATATAGCCTTTAACTTTTACTGTTACTTGTTTCTATTGTAGTAGCTTATGATTTTTGTTTGTTTTATATGCCTTTGACTGAAATACATGGATGTAAGTGATTCCTCTTCTAGGCATTGCAGTAACATTCCCTCAGAATCATTAAACCTATATTTTCTGGGTAATTATATGCATTAATTTAATTACAAATGTTAATTTTAAATGGAAATGCATATGGATACAAAGGATGTACCTATTTTTAGTGGCCATATGTATACGATTTATTTTATTTTCTCCTTAGGCCATATGCTATATAAAATGTTGACTTGAATTTCCACAATACTAAAGTTTGTAAAAATGTAAGACTTCCATCTCTTTGCTTTTTGTGATTGATCTAAGGCTATTTTTTTGTTCTAAACTGTCATGATGACGTATCTGAAGAGTTCTATTAGCACAAGAAGAAAATTACTTTCATTTATTTATTTTTATTGGGCCGTGGATCTTGAACCTTGGGCCTGATGCTGTCCCTGAGGTCTTCTGCTCAAGGATAGAACTCTACCACTGGAGCTACAGCACCACTTCTGATTTTCTGGTGGTTAATTGGAGATAAAAGCCTCAAGGACTTTTCTGCTTTGGCTGGCTTTGAATCGTGATCCTCACATCTCAGCCTCCTGAATAGCTAGGATTATAGGCATGAGCCACCGGTGCCTGGCTTGTGGAAAATGACTTAAAAATATTATTGAGGATTTAACCTATAACTATTTAAGCTGGGCATGCTATGTTAGAAAATCAGTTTCTGTAGGAGAGCAATGTTGAATGCTTCTTGTATTGTGTAACTAGAGCTTACATCTTTTGGAGAACCGTTCAGTTATATGAGTTATTTTTTTTTTTTTCTAAATCTTGACGTTAACTCCATCATACACAACAAAGAGTTACATATGGCATTGGGTCCTAGTAATCATATAAATTCTTCCACTCAAAATGGAAAATTCATTTTATTTAAAAAATGTTTTCAAAGGTCATATTGCTATTCAACAAATATTGTTGCCAGACACTTATTATTTTTCAGAGCCATAATCTTATAGGTCTTTAGTTGTATATGGTGAGAATTATATAATCTCTAAAATTAGCATATGTTTGGAACTGACCACTATTTAACACTGAAATTAAGAGGAAGCAACACTGTATTCATTACTGTGCAATATTACTGTGCAATAAAAGCAGTGCAATATTAATAACTTTAAGAATTTAACATTTCAATATTAACATAGTTTGTACATACTATATATGTTATTTTTGGTATGTGTTAGGTATAGTCATTTGGGAAAATGATTGGTGGTGCTATCTAATGAAATACAGAGGCACATATTTAATGTATTTTACGATCAATGTTTTTGTCTAATGTAAGAGAACATTCTCATTTTGAACTTCAAAGAGAAAATCTTATTTGGGCAATTATTTTATTTATGAAAATTATTCTTTCTTTCTGTTTTTAACATGAATGATATATTTATTCCTTTGTTTTTAGTCCTGTGACCAATTTCTAAGGTACGTTAAAAAAGTGAGAAATCAGAAATAACCGCACTGATTCTCTCACCATTCCTCTTCACACATTTCTGTTCTCTTCTCTATGGGTCCCACCCTTCTCTGTCAAGACCTACTCCTTCAAATGTTCGTGCCTGTTGCCCCTGAAGACAGCTCAAAGATAACTGCCCTTTATTCTTCAGTTCCACTCTAGCTCTCACATAAAATAATTAGTCTTTACTGTTAAAACTATACACTGAAATTTTATTTCGGATAGCGTTTGTATATATTTGAAAATATTTTTATATCTGTAGATCTTTTCAATTTTGCACATTGAGTTATGCTGACTATTAAAAGGTACATTTTCAATCATATTGTCATTATCTTAGTACAATATTCTAATTTATTCAAATATTGTATCCAGGATCATCTTTATCATTACCTCTCTCTAGATTATTACTGCCCTCCTGTGAAAATGTGTAGAATTTTCTGCTTTTCTAAATGTTCAGTGTTAATGTTTTACTTGAAGTAAAATCAGATATTTAATTTACAGTACAGTGTAATCTGTTCTATTTTTGTTTGGCATATACTAGGCATAGAGTAGAACAGAATCATGGCACAGAATTAAGCAAACTTGATTTGTCTATATATGGACAATGTCAGTAGCTCAGTAAATTCTGACCTCCTCATATCATGTCTTATATTTATTGTTTCAGTTAGAAGCATAGCCCTATCCTATCCAATTCTTGTTTGCTATTCCAATGGGAACTAGAAAGTAAATGCATAAGTCAAGCATACTAATTTTAACTGTAACAATCCTTGAATCACCATGTGATTATGTGTTATACAACAGATCTATTCACATAGAAAAGAATTAAAGTAACAATAAAGGTGGCAGTTAAGGATCTCATATTCATTAAAAATTCAGATTTTAACAAAAATAAGAGTTATTTATATTACTATTTTAAAGAATGACTACAATGTATAGTCCATCAGTGGTTCCTAGAATTTTCTATATACAAATCCATAACAATTTCTTCCATCACAAATTAATTTCTATGGAAGAATAAAATCCTGATTGGAATGATTCAAGAAAATATTAACAATTATTGAATATATCAATCAGTATGTAAGAATGGCATTTTCATGAAGTGGATTGAGTGGTGGGAGAATGATCGAGGAGATCATACTTCTTAAGATATATTGTACATGTAAGTGGGGAAGTTAAATTGACAGCACTTTTTGTAACTGTCTATATAAAATAAAATAATTTAACTTTTCAAAGACAGAACAGGAAAGGTGTGACATAGCATGCAAATAGATACTCTCTATATAATTTATTCCTTATTTTTCTTCCTATAATAAAACCTTGATTTTCTTCAAGGCAGCGGTGTCAGACAAATTCAAAGAATGACTTAATATACTTAAACCTGTATAATATCATTTTGTATAAATGTGGCTGATTCCTACATAGATGATGCGATCTCTCTCTATTGAGTACAAGTAATTGTATTTCATGTCAAAGTCACTTTTCATATTCAGGGGACTCAACTGTAATCACATGATCCCTTTAGAGGGAAAGTACTTTCACCAGTGAAGAGCACCAGAGTGTGAAATTCAAAAAGCATGAAGGTGTTGATTCATTACTGGTGGGCATGTATCAAGGAAAATGTGTTGCATTAAGAACACAAGAGGCTTTATTAGACAAAAAATAGTAGACTGTGAGGATCTAGAACTACAAGTAGAAGGTACTAGACTTTCCCAATAAGCTAATTGAGCTTGGCAGCGACTGTTACACAGAGTTTCCAGGTCTTAGGAAAGATTGGCTAGTAAATTGATCTGGACCTTGTACTATCTTGAAATAAATATCATGAGTATATTTAGAATTCAAGCCGAAATAACCATGAAATAAGAATTTTATAGTTTAACCCAATAAGTATGTGTTAATCTGTTATGTGTCCCCAGAAACTAACATATAACCTGATCCTCACTCCTTAAATTTTCTTTCTCTTGAGAATCCTTTATGTGAGGGTGGCCAAGGGAAAATATTAACTTTTGATATACAAATAAATCTCCTTCTCAGAGTTCTGATAGAAATGATACATGCTGTCCATATTTAAATGTGATCTCAATGACTATCAACAAACACAATCATCACTAATAACAGTGTAAAAGAGAGTTTAAAATTGTGTACTTTCTATTCAATAATGGTATCAAATTAATGGAATCTATTTCTGTAGGTCAAAACTGTGTATGATTCTAATCCAAGAAAAAACAATGGGAGGAATCAATTGTAGAAGGACATGAAAGCCAGCACAAAGAAGTTGACTTAAAGAAGTAAAGGTCCATGCCCCAAGATAGAATGAAATGGTAGAACTCCGCTTTGGTTAATTTTATGGCATAAGATGGAGGTAGAAGTAAAATGTGGTGTCTATAGTCACTTCTACCAAGTAGGAGGTAGATTGTTTTGCAAACTATGATACTGGTTGGACATTGTGAAGCAAGTAGGATTTTGCAATCATTGCTTGATGAAATACGAAACAGAAACCTTTAGTCTAGACAAAAAGGACAATTTCAAAGTGGTTTGAGGACATGAAGGTTTCTAAGCATTTCATACAATATATTATTAGTAGGGAGATATTAAATGAGAGGAAACAAGATTTTAGTATTGAGAGAATGGATCGGCTTTGTGTTAGTTTTATTTTATTTCTGGAAGATATCCAACAGTACACGAAGGAGTTATATGGAAGTTCCATTCTTTCAAATCCAGATAACAATTCATCTTGGATATTTGCATATATTCTCTGGATAAATGTTTATTCTAAAATTCTACTCATTTTCAGTTTACCTTATTTATCTTTTATTGTTGGGTTTATGACTTTTTACATACAGTTCCTCACCAGCTTTTATTTATCATATACTTTTCTAACAGTTCATTGTTCTTTGAATGTCCTCAGATGAAATCATTCACAGATCAAAAGAGCAATTTCTGTATTTAAAAAAAAATATTATCACTTCTGTTTTATGTTTAAGGAGCTATTGAAGACTGTTCTCAATGATTTTTCCCTCAAAGGCTTTTAATTTTATTTTGGATATATATGTATTTATAGTGAGTTAACTTTATGTGGTGGAATGGAGGAGGGCTATTTCTTTTTTCCTTTTTTTTTGGCCAGTCCTGGGACTTGGGCTCAGGACTGGCCTCCTCCTCCTCGTCCTCCCCCTCCCCCACCCCCTCCCCTTTCCCCTCCTCCGTTTTGGCCAGGTCCGGGCCTCAGACTCAGGGACTGAGTACTGTCCCTGGCTTCCTTTTGCTCATGGCTAATACTCTGCCACTTGAGCCATAGTGCCACTTTTGGCCATTTTCTATATATGTGGTGCTGAGGAATCAAACCCAGGGCTTCATGTGTAAGAGGTAGGTACTCCTGCTAGTAGGCCATATTCTCAGCCCTATTTATTTTGTTTAAAACACGCTGATATTTAGTTGTTCTTTGAGCCATGAAAATAAAGTTTAAATACTTGATGCAGACCACTTGACAGAAAATGGCTAAGAGAAATGTTAAATTAGCAGTTTTTTAAAGGACTGCTTAGACAAATCATCTGTACATGAGAGTTTAAGAAGTACTAGATTGGAGTTATATAATAAATAAAATAAAATAGTAAGAGTCAGCATATGAAGAAGGGGCTTTAGCTTACTGAATGAAGGTGTTGGATTTTCATTTTGTAACACATGCAGGATACTCTGATGACACGTCCCCACTGTGTTAGCATTGTGAGATTGCCTTAAAGTTAAGTAAAAGTATTTCACTGGAATTAAGATCAAGAAAGTGTGAACCCTTCTCCGTTGTTGGTGGGAGTGAAAATTAGTACAACCACTTTGGAGAACAGTATGGAGGTTCCTCAAAAAGCTCAACATAGACCTACCCTGTGACCCAGCCATACCACTCCTAGGCATCTATCCTGAACAACAGGTTCCAAAATATCAAAAAGACATCTGCACTTCCATGTTTATCACTGCATAATTCACAATAGCCAAAATTTGGAAACAACCCAGATGCCCCTCCACAGATGAATGGTTCCAAAAAATATGGTACCTATACACAATGGAATACTACATAGAGATTAGAAATGGTGAAATATTGGCATTCGCAGGGAAATGGTCAGAACTTGAACAAATAATGTTGAGCGAGACAAGCCTAGACAAGCCTAGAACACAGAAAACAAAGGGGCATGATCTCCTTGATATATGACTGTTAAGGTGGAGGGACGGGCAGACAGTAGAGACCAGGTCTGCGAAACCAAAAACTTCTTGTCAAATGGTATTTCCCGCAGGTTTGGGTCAGCGACCTTACATTATGTAACTAAAACCAAACAACTACTCAACATATAAAGGTCAAAAACAGACCTCTCAGTGGATCACAATAGCTCAAAAGCTATGTATGTATGTTCATATAAGACAAGGATAAGCAAACTCTATTGTTGATGTTACATTTAAAGTCCTAGGTGAATATAAAAGTGGAAGAGGAGACAGAGGTAGGGATGGAGAGAGAGAGAATGAGAGCGAGCGAGCAAGAGAGAGAGACTTCTTTCTCACCATACTTAGACTAATTTAATACTACTTACTGAATGACCTAAGATCACCTTATTGGGAGACATTTATATAAAATGCTTTAAAAATTAACCTTTTTGAGAGCAACTGAAATCCCAGAATGTGTCTTCTCATAGATAAATTAATCAGGGTTGGAAGTTCATCAGAATATATGTTAGAGATTATGAACATATTAACATATTGCTTTTAATACCTATAATTGTATAGGTTAAGATTCACAGCAGTATTTAGAGGTAAGATATTAACCATTCATTCAGGGAAATTCTGTTTGGTCATTATAAGTCTCTATACCAAATATTAAATACAGATCATTGTGATAATCAAGGTAGAAAAAAAATTGTATTTGGTTCAAAATATAATGTAGAATGCTAACATATTTAAGCAAACTTTGTTAATGATGAATTAAACTGTATTAATAACACCTTACCAATTTCCTAATCAAAATTTACTTGGGTGTGTATGTTCATATCCATTTATCTATCAATTGATCAATAAGACCATCTATATCTCTATGCACATACATAATTTTACATAGCCAATTAAACACTAGAGTAAGTGCGAGATATCAAGAACACACAAGGTTCTAATTCATTTGCCTAGGAAGTTATAAAGAAGGAGTCATGCTTCCTGTACTGAATTTTAAAGATCATATCTGAAAAAGAGTAAGATGAGTATAATCTGATCCCTATATATGGCATAGGGAGACATTACAATTTTTAAAAAATTTTTATTGTCTAACTGATGTACAGAGAGGTTACAGTTTCATACATTAGGCATTGGATACATTTCTTGTACTGTTTGTTTCCTCCTCCCTCATTCCCCCCTTCCCCTTCCTCCTTTCCCTTCCCCCCCTGATTTGTTCAGTTCATTTACAACAAACAGTTTTGCAAGTATTGCTTTTGTAGTTGTTTGTCTTTTTTACCCTGTGTCTCTCGATTTTGGTATTCCCTTTCAGTTTCCTAGTTCTAATACCAGTATTTATTTGTTATGTACTGTGAAAATGACAATTAAATGACAAATATAAGGTAGTAATGAGGTTGACACATAGGTAAAACTCGAATTTCATGTCAGCCATTTTGAGTTCTACAGCTCTACTTTTCTGTAACTGAGCTTGTTTTCCTTCCTACATTCTTCCTTTTTTTTTTTTTTTTTTTTGCCAGTCCTGGGCCTTGGACTCAGGGCCTGAGCACTGTCCCTGGCTTCTCTTTTGCTCAAGGCTAACACTCTGCCATTTGAGCCACAGCGCCACTTCTGGCCGTTTTCTATGTATGTGGTGCTGGGGAATCGAACCCAGGGCTTCGTGTATACAAGGAAGACACTCTTGCCACTAGGCCATATTCCCAGCCCCCTTCCTACATTCTTTAATGGAAATAAAGCACAAATAATTCATTTGTGATCTTTTCCTTCCTCTTTCAGGTCACTGAAGGTAAAGCACTTAACACTGCTGCCTTAACCATTTTAACTTGAAGGGACTTTGGAAAATAAATCCTCTTAAGGAAGTTTTCAAGGGTCCACCAATGATTCCAAATTAGCTTGAGAATGAATCAGAGTAGCAAAAACATGTTCTACTCAGCCATCTATTAGAATTCGTTGTCTGTAAATTTTGTTTATATTGTGAAGCTATCTCATATCAGCTCTAAAAAATGAGGACTAACAATGTATAGACAGATATTTTCTAACTAATTGCTTTCTGACCATTTAATCTTCAACTAAAAATAGTTTAATATGTATAAATACTCTCTTTGAAATTCACTAATTGTCTTAAGATCCCCTACCTCTCTTTCTCTATTTATACATGAATTCATATGTATATGTATTCGAGGTTTTAATTAAAAGAAAACAATGAAAGGGAATTCTTGTTTTCTTAGTTCCGTTTCATTTTTTAAAACAACTTTTGAAGTACAGTATTATTGAAATCACTAAGAGCTGAAGGTAAGGATATATTATTCCATATTGGCACAGTAAGAAGACATGAGTGTATCAAATCCTGAAGAAAATTAACTCCTTATAATACCCAGTTCAACCTATCTGCAATTCAATTTCTTTAAGCAATTATTTGGAGTTTTCACTGTGTCTGGAACAGTACAAAATGTAAGTAGGAGATATGTGTGGATATTCAGGTTAAATTTTCTAAAGATGTAACTATCAGTCCCATTCACATTTTTGCCAACCAATTTCTATAACTTTTTCATTATGTATCTTTTTTAGCAAGTATTAACATAATTTGAATAGGAAAATGCAAAAATAATAAACAAAATGCTTCAAGAAATAGAGACAGCCTGTATACCAAAATCCTAGGATAGGTTTAAAAAGTAAAATGTTAGAAATTTAAAAGCAACTAGCCCTCTAAATTTATTCTCATGTAGACATTTGTTCTCTTGTGTAAGCCAAAGGCAAAATTTCAGTGTAACAAGGAGACCTTAATATCTTTATAGTATTCATCTGTATCAGTGAGAGTAACATGTTTTCACTCCTACAAGAGTCCCAATCTGTGGGGTTAAGTAATACTAAATTTCTCAGATGCAAATTTCATCATACAATATGCCCTATATAATTTTTGCAAGCAACAGATTTTTTGCACTTACTAAACATCTGTAGCAACTAAGTATTCTGCTCAGCAAAGAAAAGCTGATCGAATGTTCTTTTATTAGAAACAGAGGTAAAGGTGAAGATGACTGCATTTCCAAAGATGGACACTACATTGCTTTGAAGAACTTTTTATTACAGAAAACTAAGAATATATTTATGATTCCTTAAAAGTCACAGATCATAAGAGAATTGCTATTCCATTCCAAGATAAAGAAAATGTCTGTAACTGTGAAATGTCTACTTTCATAAAACATCAAAGTTCTCATTGGTACTAGTAAAATTTCCTCATCGTAAGTTGTACTTTATATGTATTGGTAATCTACATCTACATATATAGAGATAGATTTGTAGATAGAAAGATATGGATATATACACCTGTATGCATAACAAGCACTTAATATAAGAATATTTTATAGGTCTAACATCACATCTGTACTCTTATTTCCTTCAAGATAAGAGAATAATGGGCCTGAGTATGTAGGTTCATTATGTAATTGTCCAATCAGGACTTAAGTACTGATGTTAAATTCCAGTGTCAGTCTTGTAATAAATTCTGATTAAGAATTTACACCTGTGTGAAGAGAGTAAAAGAGCTAATTGATTTTGATCTGTTAACTTCAATTTGCAGTTTTACAAAGGTGTAACCTCGCACAGATTTATAGTTTGAAGCTCTTGTTATTGAATTTATGAACTTTATATCTGATCTTATGTTAAGAAGCATTTTGGTGAGGTACATATATTTCTCAGTGAAAAATATTTGCTCTAATTCCTGAGCATTGTATACATATTCTCATAAGTATTTCTATTCATTAGCCATCAAATATGAAGCAATAGTTTTTCAACACATTTACTATTTGTTCTCCATGCATGTAATTATGAAGAGAACTTATCCTTCCATCATTCTCCTGAAATTTTCCTGCAGTGATGCACATATGGTAGAGATGTCCTAATTCACTTGTTAACATTCCATATTGTGCATAATAATTATATATTATAGAAGCTGTTGGAGAATCTGGGAAAATGCAGCCATAATAATAACAATTATGCATTGTAATTATATTTTAAGCTTTTAAAATTCTACTTGATAGAAAAACATTACATGAAATTGAGCTCACTCTAAAAAAAGATTATAGAGCCTCAATGTGTCTTGTTTTTTGCTGCTTCTTCCAACCGCCTTTAAAATGTTGACATCAAATAGATTTTAATAGTAACGCTATGCTGTTAGATAAGCAGTATGAAGTTATAGCATATAGTGGGAAAGCAAGCTCAATGGAAGTTACCATATTTCTGAAAGTAGCGGAGTCAAGGTCAGAATATATGCAGGCTTTAAATCTAGGATTAGCCCACCATTAGGATCAGAATTCCAGGTAAGGTTCCAGCTGGGGTTAGAGTAAAAGTTAAGAAAATGGAAACTTAACGGTCAAAGTGAAAATGAATTTTAGAACTACAAGCAGAGTAAAAGTTAGAATGAATGTGAGATACAAAATTGTTGTTGATATTAGGATTTTTGTATATTTAGTGTTAGGCTTTGCCTGACTGCTACTGTTGGGGTAGGTTTAGAATTCAGAAAAAGGTAAAGACTGGATGAAACTGCCATTTTAATGAGTATGAGTTGACTTTTAACTTTGGATTGAAAAACAAACAAGAAAACAAATGCAAAACAGTAGTCTATTTTTGTTACTTATCTCATTTGAGAGTAATGCAGGCCAAGTTTCAGGTCAGTTTTCTAGTTCAGGTGAGTGTTAGGATGAGAGAAGCATAAGCTGTAGGATAAAGATGCATAATCTGCCCACCATTAGAAGTAAAATTGTATGGAACACTGAAGCTGAACATTGAGAAGAGGAAAGGCATAAGAGGTTGGAATTACACTACCGTATTCACAAGGACCTGGAACTGGACTCTGAAAGGGTTGAAACAGACTAGGGAAAATAACTATGTAAGTTAGTATTAACTGGCCCCTATGCTATCTAAGTCAGTTGTCTGGACCCAATGATGTTTAAGTTGGAGATGTCTGGACACATGTGAAGTTTGAGACAATGGCAATAAGATGAATGTTTATGTTGTAATTATGGATTTTGGGAATGTTCACTGCTTCTTTCTGCTCCCTAGCAATAAGGGAGTTAGTTATTAACTAGGTAAACAAACTGTGTCTCATGTTAATGATTATAACCGCAAGAAAGATTGATACCTTGTTTTTTGCTTGTACTTATAGTATCCTTCTCTGTCCCGAATGAAATAAATAGGCTTGCTTACAGGGGCTAGAGGTTCTAGAGGAGATGAGCCTGGCCTTCCCATTTTTTCCACTTTATGTTTACTCTGTCTCTGTCTGTCTGTCTGTCTCTCTTCTTATTTCTTTGGTGACATTATCCCATCACCCTGTTCCAGGTTGCAGATAGCAACAAGAAATGATATTTTATAGAAACTACAGTATTTTCCATACATCTACTATTTGGGGTGAATTAACTTAATTTAAATTTCCAGTTAGAATTAGTGTTAGAAAATGGACTACATGCCAGGTAAATCTGAAACTTATTTCAAGATTTAGATGTTTGAGAAAACTTAGGATTAGTTCAGTTTATTTACACAAATAGATAAATACATAAATTCTTTACATCTACAGTGAGAATTATAATTTTTAGTTAAATTGGTAACCAATTAGCAAGTGTTGCAACTTGCTTTCAAAAATACAGCATTGTGGTGATTACATGGCATCACCATTTATAAGTATCTATCTTAGCATAAACTTGGTGGCATTTTTAAAAATTGAAATAATTCATTCCTGCCACAATCTGTAGTATGCCTTACTCCTCAAATTAAATGCAAAGGCAAGATCAGTTTCTTTCTTCCTTGAATTATATGTAATTCCAAAATTGTACCACTATATCTGGTAAACAATAAGCACAAAGACCAAACTAGCAATCAAAAAGAAACATTTTTTTAAATAGTAAGCCTCTTTTGGTTGACTGGCTTCAACTATGCACTCATTGATTTTCTTTCCCTCAACATTTAAGTAAACATCTAGGAGATATTATTCAAATCAAATGATTAATTACATGGCATTAAATATTACTGTGTATGTATATGTAAAGATTTGGTCTAGATTTCTACTTCAGACTTCTATTTTAGAATCATAGAGCTAAATGATATATGAAGTAAGAATTTCTCATAATTTTCTCTCCTATTGCATTTAACAGAAACAACAGGCAGTAATTTCACTTAGAACATCACGTTCTGAATTTTCCTCTCTTTAGCTCTAAGATTTTAGAAAACATCACAGCCTTCACGTTTATAATGTTATACAATTTATTATTATATTAATGAAAACTCCATCTTAACCTACAAGACATGATACAAATATGCAGGTTTATGTATAGAATTTGTTATCTATCAGGTCTTTTTTTAGTGTAAAGTAATTTAGAGCATTGACAATGTGATGAATTTGCCTAACATGGTTGTTCAGAATTTTTATTAGATTGAATCCAGTAATTTTAAGCAATTTGTGCTGTATTTATAGCATTTATCTTTAAGAAAAGTATTGCCTTAAACAGTAACTGGCCTTCTAGCAAATCACTTGATGTGGTTTTTCTGTTCCAAGATATTACATTCTTCAGAAAGTCTATCAGAATTCATCCCCAGTGTCTGCAATCCAGTACCTGTGTTTTATCTTTAGTTATGATGTCATGCTTCAAAGGACAGCATAATAGAAATGTAGTTCCTCTATGACAGCTCATAGCCCTGCTAGGAGAACCTGAGCACTAAGAAAAATCTTAACTCTAAGATGTGATCAACTTGAGCTCCCTTCAAAGACATCCTGAATTGCAAAGAAACAGTGTGGGTTTACTGGACTGTGAAGTAGCAACCTTGTGGCAAGGTGATAACTGTGCTTTTTATATTTCATTTCCTAAAAAATTCATCTTGACAAATCTAGTGAATTGGATAATGGAGAAAGGAATTAACTGCTGAGACAAAGTACTCAGCTAAGAAAACAACTACGATATGTTTTGGAGGATATGAGTAAAAGTGCTATATTAATTTTACAAACTTAGTTTTAACAAAGATGTTCTGAGAAGTTTTTATGGAGTAAAACATCTTTGTCTTTAAATAAATTGATACCCTAGCTACTACAAATAAGGAAAATGAAATCTATGTTGCTCTGGGCCTAGATTACTTTGCTTAATATAATTTTTCTAACATATTGCATTTCCTTATGAATGGTACAATATGATTCTTTCTGGTGGTGAGTGGAATTCCATAGTGTACACCACATTTTATCCATCCATTCATCCATCAAGTGGCATCAGTGATGAAGCCATATCTTGCATCTGGTAAATTGTGCCACAATAAATGAAGGCATGCAGACCAATGAAGTTTAATAGATTCTGTGGATAGCTCAAATAGTATAACCCTTTAGAATGCCTAAGTCAAAACCAAACAAAACAGGTAGTAGGAGATGAGTAGTTGAAAGAGGGGGAATGAGATCAATGGAAGAAGAGTACACCTATTAAGGAGGAAAAGAGGGAGAATACAGTCAATAATTGAAAAAAACTAAAAAGGGGTAGTTGGAAGGAAGGAGGGCAAAAATATTGAAGAGATGATGAATTTTATATAATAACTTGCATTGCTAAATGGACAAAAAATAATGCATGTCCTAAAAAAAATCAAGAAAAGTAAGAGGAACCGAGGGACGGGAGAAGTGAGTGAGAAGTTTAGGAGGGGTGATACTGATCAAGGCACACTGTTATCATAAACTCCTTTGTCCATGGGAACTCTTTGTAGTTACAGATAATACAAATATTTTTAAATAAACATCCTTAGAATAATTTATTCATCATTCCAAGAATGTGCCTTAGTATATACTATTAATACACTTGCAAATTTATATTTCAGTTATTATGTGTGCTGAATATATTTTTCTGTTTATTAATAAATTTATTTATTTATTTATTGCAGCGTTGTTTTCTTTGATACATACATTAAGAGCACAGTATATACTCTAATGCTGATGGGCTTGTCTACATCCATAACAAAAATACTGGAAGAAACAATGAAAACATTTAGGTATTCATTTGTAACCATATACACAAGTGTGTGATGTAATTACATTGAGAGTTGAGAGATCGAATTAACCATATTAAATGAAGGTTCCACAATTCATTCCAGAGGAGTTCGTGTAAGAACAAGGTTTGTTTGATACAAGGCTTTACCTCTCTTAAGGATAAATCTAGAACCATCTTCTGATTATCTCCTGAATATTACACAAAGATGAATTTTATTGGCGTATTTGCAAATCATCATCATCATTGATAATAGTAGCAGTTCCAAAGAGATTTTCATTCAACATGGCAATTTATGTCTACAAGACATCTTGATCAAGTGCTCCGCCCCAAACTCTCCATGCCCCCAAATGTTTCCACCCAGCCTATCCGCTCAGGTTTCCTAGGTTCATTTTCATGTATGTATATTTTACTGTGTCTGTATGAACTCTGATTTCTCTCTCTACTTATTTCACAGTTTTTTTTTAAAACCATCTCAATAGATTAATGTATCCTATAACTTTTTTAACAGTAATTTTTAAATTTAGGTTCAATTGTACATGAATGTACATTAGCTATAACTGTAACCAAACAAGGGAGAAATTTCTCATGGAAGAAAAACAAATAACAGGAGGAGATAAAGGAGAAAAAAAAACCCACAGTATTAGTCTCAACCTACCGTAATTTATTTATATATATGTAAAATAAATATAATAAATATATATAGCATATATACATATATACTATGATATACATACATATTTGTTTTGTGGTAGACATAGCTATCCAAGTGAGACGTTCTTTCCTATATATAACTTGAAATTGAAAGAATAAATTTTTCATCAATATATGGCACATTTTATTGTATATTACTTGTTGTTTTAATTTAACATTCAGACATAATCACACTGTGTAAATATGTAAGACAATGATTGAGAGTATGAAGAAATAAAATTCATACAAACCATAGGCCACATATAACAAGTTTAACCAGGGGACTATAAAATGGATTTAAAGGCAAACATGAGGAGAACTGCACTTATAAAAATAGAAGCAATATTCCAAATATAAATTAAACTATATCTGTGGGAATTTTATCTTCATATCATAAATTTTATTTTGTCATATTCAGTCCCCAATGTGACTATGTTGTTTTGTTTATGTTTGATTTTTCTCAGAGTTTGAAGAAGGAATAGGTGTGTGCTAGACATAAAGTCATTGGCTACAGGCTACATCACTCCCATGAACCAACTTTTAAATTACTGATGTCACCAGATATCATCATCTTATCATGTTGCAAATTTTTCCTTTATTATGAAATAAACTATTTTTATAATTAAATAGTGTGATGTGTAGACATGGAGTTAATTAAAGAAGCATGTGTCAAACACATGTATGAATTAAGCAGGAAGACAGTGAACTCAAGTTTAATGTTAACATTGAAGACCTCCTTATTAATGCAAAAATTGAACTCAACAATAAAAATGAAATTTATCTGTGGATAATTCCATAATCAAGAGTTTTCCTCAATTTATAGTTTTGTGCATGTCATAGCAGACTTCTTTGCTCTATTTTTTTCTACCTATCTTAACCATGATAATGAGTATATGTGTCTTGATGTCCTAACTTGCTAACTTGTAAAATACTGCACAATTAAATATACTGGCTTCTTTGATGATTTTACTCACTCTGAAATGGGAGAAGCAACTTTTGAAAATGAAGACCATCTGTAAATCTATTCAATGATGATAACAGAATCCATTGAGTAAGATTATATTCCTCTTAATGTATAATGATGGAGTGAAGAAATTAGAAGTGTTAAATCATTTTATAATCTTTATTAGTTTGATGGGACTTTAGAAAGCAAACATAGAAGCATTTGGGAATGAAATGAAGGAACATCTCACAGAAAAATGCATTTCTACATACATGTGACACCAAACTGCGAGCTTATAATGCCCATTTCTGACATTGATGGTTCCCATTTACAAATAGCTCTGTGGAGAGCTTTGATGACAGTTTGTTCAATGAGGTATCAGAAAATGTGTGTAGATTGAAGTTATTTTGTGTTAATGTGATTTTATGAAAATTTGCTGCAGAATTTAATAATTTCCATTATAATGTAAATGCAACCTGTGTCAATAACATATCATACATAATTTTCTACAATCACAGACAGTTGTTGGATTGTGGAGTGGGGAACATTATGTACATATATGCATATACAATTATGTTTCTAATTTATTAACTATAACAATAAAATAAATCATTACAGATTAATAAAGTACATAATTTGAGATCATTACCAAGTCAAATGAAGAAAACATTGACTTCATGCTACAAACTAACCTGGAAATAAAAAATCTTTTCTTTACTATTCTCCCAGGTTTTGATACTTCCACTTATAGAAAAAAAAAACATCACTGCTCTGGACCCTACACTTAGAATATGTGTTACACTAAGAATTATGAAAATAGTAAATCATTAAGTTTTAATCTATCTTTTCTATTTTAGTCTTTAGTGATGGCATAATTGCTCACAGAACAAAAAGACACTCTTATGGCTAGCTTTTTATCAGTTCTCAGAAGTAGTATCATTTTTGAGTTTTTAAGGAAAAGACACTATATTCAATAGACATCAGAATAGTTATGTTTATAGGACATAACCATTACTTTGAGGAATGAAAAGAACTTGACTGATGGACACAAATAGTAAGGAAAAACAATTTAATGAATGAGACAAAGAGTGTGAATAACACGTAATTCAATAAGTTCACTTTCCCGAGTACCAGGTATTATTTTTTATTTTGAATAGCTTGGTTCAGCAGAATGTAGAGAGGTTAATGTTAAATTCTCAACAAATACAATTTTAAACAATTAATTTCAATCTTTCTATGAATAGATACATACATACAGGTAAATAACTTTTTTAGAAGACCTGGTAGTTTTATGCCTATAATCACAGCTCTTATGAGGCTAGAGCAAGGAATTTAAATGTTTCAAGCCAAACTTGACTGCAGAGTGAGACTTGTGTACAGGAGAGAAGTGTGAGAGATTTGAAATATGGGATAGATCTCTTTTATTATAAGATAATATTTTTTTGTA
Source organism: Perognathus longimembris pacificus (assembly GCF_023159225.1). Lineage (NCBI taxonomy): Eukaryota > Metazoa > Chordata > Mammalia > Rodentia > Heteromyidae > Perognathus > Perognathus longimembris. Next base: position 40,949,850 of record NC_063176.1, read on the forward strand.
TAAACCATCAGGTCTTCTAATGTATCATTTGTGCTGCTTGTGTTTCTGAAAATAAGAAACTGTGTATTACATTCCTCTATCCTTTTGTGTTTATTAATATCCACTACCTATTTTGCATCTCTTTATTGCTTAGATTTCAGTTCTAGCTAATTTTTGTGAATTCTATTCTATGTTGAGCATGCTATATAACTCTTCTGTTAAGCCATTTAAGAGTAGTGAAATACATGCTTTTCATCATGTCAGACAATACTTGGTATATTTTAAATATCCTTTCTTTTTTATAGTATTTCTCATGGTGAATTATTTTCTTCCTTTCCCTTTTTATTTGTTTATTTATTTTTACCAATCATAGGGCTAGAACTCTGGGACTAGGTGCTGTCTCTAAGCTGTTTTTCTCAAGGCTAGCACCCTAATACTTTGAGCCACATCACCACTCCTGGTTTTGTGGTGGTTAATTGGAGATAAGGGTCTCATAGAGTTACCTGCCTGTGTTGGCTTCAAACCTTTATCCTCATGTCTCAGCCTCCTAAGTAGCTAGGATTATAGGCATGCTCAGCCAGTGTCTGGCTTCCATGGCTAATTTTTATTATCTTATTTTTAAATGTTACATTTGTGCATCTTATTCCTGAACTTGGGAAAAAATCAAAAAGATTTTTTGAGGATCTCTTGTTTTTTTCTATTTACTTTTATTCTAAAATGATTTTGTTCATTATTTGCTACTAACTTCTAAAAATATAATTTCCTTTTAGAATTTTCATCAAGGAGTTGACATTCTAGTTGATTTTACATTAGAGAAGTTTTGAGTTGGCTCTTACCAAGTGAAAAGTTGCAGTATCAATCTCTACCATCTTACTGCCTTAGGTTACAGTCTGTACTTTTCAAAAGTATACAGAACTGACTCCACATGTACATGAAATAAGCAAAGCCTTGGTTACAAATTATTGAGAGAGCTGTTTTTATCTCATGATAGACAAATGTCTTTATAATTTCCAGTTATTGTAGACTCATAAAATTCACAATCTTGAAACACAGAAAATTCAGAATAATGAGCAGCAATCTTACATTGTTAATAATAAAGGTGGTACTAGGTGATAGAGTGCTTGCCTAACAAGTAATGGACATAGCATTCATACACCATGAACACCACAAACCTAAGACTCACAATAATGATCTCTCATTAGTTTTGATTCTGCCCCTAACAATAGATTGCACATAATGTATTGGTTCTCTAGGTCTCTGGAAGGAGTGGGTGAGTTTCCTGCAGAGACATGAGTAGAACAAAGCCTGTGGGTTTGGCGAGATACTGATTTGTCTCCTGGAGGTGCCACTCTCCTTGGCATAAGGTCACCCTCTGACAAACCTCTCTTTAAGAACAGTTCATTTTCCTCGCACACAATTTCCTTTCCCTATGGAGAAATAATGATACTATCTTTTGGACAAGATTCCATAAATACTATTTGGAAACTAATTCACATCACCTTTATACATGGGGGCTGCTCCCCATGTAATCATTATTATTGCTATAGTTATTTAAACATTTGTTTTTTTAAAGTGCCTGAATTGTCAATAATTCAAGGGAGTAAAGTAGAAATGGAAACCCTATTTGTAATATTATGATTTAAAATTAGACAACTGCTTTGAATAAGGTTAAACAGAGAAATATAATCCATGTGTAAGGCACCATTGAATAGGCTGAGATAAGAGATTTGCAGAGCAGGAAGCAGTAACTGCCATCACCCAAATTTGTGTGACGGGTTGAACACAAGTGACTGCAGAGCAGAATCCTGCTGTCACAATGAATTCAGAAGACTATCCCTGAACAAAAGGTGTCTTGTAACTTTCCTGCATGTACTCTGAGTTGTCTCATCTCTTTCAGATTGGCATTATCAGCTCCACATCTGGACAGCCCACATACAACCAGTGATGTGTTCTCTCGCCTGAGGAGCTGGCATTCTTTCTGAGTCTCTTTCCAAGTTCCCTGACTCAGTGCTTATTTGCTTTGTAGAAAGCATCTTTGAATTTGCTTTTGCAGCACAAAACTAAAACTCTGTAGGGAGTCATGCCAAGCTTTGCTTAGAGAGAAGCTTGAAGTACACTGGGTACTTTGTGTATCACAATGTAAACAGCATGGCCTTAAACAAAACTACTAAGCCAAGCTCCTCTGAGTTTTACTGCAAGGGAGATATAAGTCAGTCACCAATCTATATACTCTATGGGTAGTGCCTTAGTCTGAACAGGACTTTTGCTTTGAAGGTAAATTGAAGTAAACCATTCCTAGTCTTTCAATTCATTCATGGACTAAATAGTTAGATGCCTAGAGTTAACTACATATTGTGCACTAATTTCTCTTTTTACTGCCCCTCCATTCTTTTGGTGTGTGGATATGATATCATAACATCAATTTTAACAATCAATTTTAAGATTTATTTTCAAAATTTTGCTACTTCCTTGTTAGAAAATGACTAAAAATTTGACCTTCCTTTAGGGATAAACATATGTATTTCTTTATTTTAAAAGAGCATCTTGTATGATTTTCATTTTTCTCTTGGAGAAAGACACTACAAATCTTTTGAGTCCCCAAACCATCAAACATCTTCTTAATTAGTCTGAGATTTAACTTTGAGCAGTATTATTCATTCTAAGAAAATTTATTGCTTTTCAATTTGTCCTTTGAGAAGTTCCAATATTTGGTGTGCCGTGTGTCTTTTTATAGATACTTTAAAAGGGATGGTTTTGATAAACATACTTACAATACCCAGGGTACCAAAATCAGTTACATCAGGGGTAAAACCATGGGGAAGAAAGACAAAAATGGCATAATTATACATGGTATGTTGAAAGCAACAGCAACAAAGATAAACCACTTATTTCAAAAATATTTATTGGAACTAGGGAAGGGGATTACCAAAATGGAGAGACGAAGGGTAACAGGCAAACCCATGCAACAGCAATACTTACAACACAATATGTTCAATGGCACTATAGTGGTCATTTCCAAAATATACACATCAGTCTTTTGACTTATTTGGCACAAAAAATGAACTCTTACTACTATTTATGTCTCATTCACATTGCATCTAAACATAGAAAAACATACACAAATACTCATTCACTCAATCAATAACTCAATTGATTTTCTGTAATGTTTTCACACATGGTTTAATGAATGAATGAATAAATAAACAAACACCAAAATGATAAAAAGAACTAAGACTGACATTGTTATTTGAATTTTTGCCTGTATATACTAATCAGTCTGACCCATTTCCTTCTGATCCATGCACCCATTTCTACTCTAAATTATGTGGGATATTTAATATAAGTTTTTAAATTTATGAACAAATGAGTTTCAACTCCAGTGCACTAGTTCATGAGTACAATCTACCTTGATCAATGCCAACTTTTCTATTGTTAGCATGTGTATTTAAGAGAGCACATAAACTAAGAGATAATGTTTGAAAACTTGTAGTCATACTATATATAATGTTTAACAGAACATTTATATCCTATAAGCATATACTTAAACATATACATATATATACATATAACATGTATATACACATACTTGTTTATATGTGTGTATTCACAGGCACAATTACACACAATATAAAAAGCGTCATCAAAGCGGAAATCCAGTTGTGCTATGATAAGTCCACATGGAAATAAAACTGTGCACTAGCAGGAAACTGAATTAATACAGTATGGTGTATTTGTGTCATTGAATTATGTTTCACAGTGAAAATAAATGAAGTAAAAAATACAATTAAGGGGTGAATTCCAGAAATATAATGATGAACTTAAAAAGCAAGTGAATTAAAATATCAATAGAATAACAAAAATGTACGATTTGCAAACATGAAACACTGGTATTACTTCAACTGAGTATATTCATTTGTTAAACTGAAAAGGAAAACTGGAAAAATACTAAATTAAGAAAATAGGAAAATAGTTACTTTTCAGTTAAGAGAATAATATAAAATCGTGAAAATCTCTTATAACTTTAAAAATTGCTAATGTTGTACTGGTAAAATTCTATTTTAAGTATACAATTTCTTGTAAAAGTGTATTTTAAATGGTTTAAACTAACTTGGGAATAATGATATGCATCTGTAATCACAGGTATACAGAAGACAGCAGCAAGAGGATGGAGGTTCAAGAATGGGCAGTAGGTAGAAAGTGCATGACCCTATCTGCAAACAAACTGACAGGAAATTTAATTATGTTGAATAAACTCACATTACAATTATGTGCATTGGAATTCTCCTGAGAAATCTAGAATTTATTCCAAACAAATTATCTATAACTGTACTTAAAATAATTGTGTGAATGGATTTTCTAAAACATTCCAAATGAGTGAAGGTGGATTATGTAGACATAGCACGCTCACTGCAATATTCTGATATGAAGACAAATGCTTGCTACCACCAGGGAAAACTGATAGCAGAAAAAAATAGTACAGATGCAGAATTCAGGTTGCTAGGTTTCCAATATACAACCTGATTTTAGCTTATTTACCAGTCTAGAAAATGTATCTTTTTGTTGTCTCTTACATTCACAGTCATTTTATAGCCTCACATTGTAATAATAATAATACTAATAATAAGCAAGGTAGTCCAGAAGGAAGTCATCAGTAAGAAAGTTTAACCTGTTTCTATCTCCATAAGTTTATTAAGAATGAATCTTTCAATTGTTATGGAAGTCCTCATAATTAGACAAATGGTAGTATTTCAAATAAAAAAAAATTAACTTGGAAATACAAATTGAATCTGGAATAGTGAACTGAGAATCACAATTCAAAGCCAAACTGGGAAGAAAAGTCCCTGAGACATTTATCTTTCTTTGACCACCAAAAAGCCAGAGGTGGCACTGTGGCTCAAGAAGTAGAAAACTACCTTTGAACAAGAGAAAGGTCAGGGACAGATCCCAGAGTTCAAGACCCAGGACAGACAGACAAACTGACAGAGAGGCAGGCAGCAGACAGACAGACAGACACACACACACACACACACACACACACACACACACTATGTGTATATATGTTTATGTATATATGTATGTATTTTGATTACAAATTCCTTTAGAGCATTCTAATATGTTTAGAAGAACTGAAATAGTTCGAAAGCTAAAAAAAAGTAGAGATACATGAGTAGAGATACATGAATTCAAATAGTATTTTATAATTGCATACATATCTTAAAATGTTCGATTTTAATGTTTTTTTGTTTTATATTTTGGTGTGAGCATTTGTATATAGCCTGGAATATTCTTTTATTATTATGCCTACAAGCAATTACATGTTCTAATTTTGTGAATGATTAGGGCCACCATTTGAAAATATTTCTTTTTGAAAAATTTACTTTATGGATATTATAAAGGTAATTTTATAGGCAATTGTTTCTTATCTTTTGTGTCTTTTTGTTTTATTTTCACTTTCAGCAATCTGCATGACTTCCTGAATTCAAGTTGCTTTTTTCCTCATAATTACTCACACCACTTGCTTAATTTAGACTTTTCTTTTTACTTAGCTTCTAGAAAGTTCTACGTTCCCCTTATTTCTCATATTCCATTTTTTTGTGAATTTTGAGCATTTCAAAGTTCTGTCACATACTGAGGGGTATTTTACAGTCTTTCTTTGCTGATATTTCTTTTCATTTGTTTGAAAATATACTGAAGAGATGACTAATAACTTGCTTCAAACACTTCCTTACTTTCTATCACAGTATCCCCTTATTATTTTAGTTTGTATTATAAGACTTTCTCTACTTTTTCCAGTGAAAGATATATGGTGATATGTAGATTATAAACAGATATATACTAAGCTCTATCATATTTGAATAATGTTATATATAGTGAGTTCCAAAAGTTTCATATGAAATTTCAGATATCAAAGTATAAACAAAAAATAAGAGGAAAAATAAATTGTAGTACACAGTTGTATAACCTGACGTTTAGAAGCCCACTGTATTAATTATGTAGGGTCTTATCTATTTGATAGCAGAAACAAAGTATTCTCTAAATAATGAACAAAAGGAGATCTCTCTCTTTTACTCTCTCATCAATCAACTAGCCAAATAATCTCTGACAATTTGCAACATGTGTTAATTTATGCTGTAGTCTACAAATTACTGTTGCAAGTTATATATTGACTTGATAGACGAACTTTTAAAATGTTTAACTTAACCATATAAAATGGTGTTAATCAAAATGAACTCCAACATATGAAACCAAAGGTTTTCGTTGTTGTCACTGTTGTTTTTAATGTGCTGTATGAATTTTTTTTTAATTTTCATTTTCCCTTTGGTTTATCCCCTGTAGTTCCTGTGTTTAATTATGGTAACCTGCATCTTGTATATATGTTTACCTGATTTGGGAAAGGGAAGGGGAATAACAAAATAGAGAAAACAAGGACAAAGGTTGAACCAATGCAACAGCAATACCCAGAAGATCCCAGGCTGGAAATGAACTTTACAAGCTGGGGTTGGGGAGACTAGAGGCAAGGAAAAGTGGAAGAAAAAGAGAGAAGGGTAACAATGTTTGCAAAGAAATGTACTCATTACTTACTTAGGTAACTGCAACCCATCTGTACATCATGTTTACAACAAAATAAAGGTAAGAAAAAAAAAGAAATATCTAACTTATATTTAGTAAATAATTAAGATACAGATATATTTGATTTACCATATTTTTACAATATAAAATTAATGATTTTTATAGAAATATAAAAATCTTGAGAGACCAAATTCACTGATGATTATTATATTATTTCCATTATTGTAATATATACTATATATTCGTTATGTATGTTATTATATTATTTATATTATAAATCCTTAATCTTAACCAAAACCATGATTTAAAAAATGTATGCACAAATCTAAGCTTTCTTGTAGGAGATATGATTTTTTTCCATAAATATACAATCAAGTTATTATATTTATGATGCTTCTTTTAAAAAAATGGAGCAAAAATATGGACTTCCTGAAGTCCATGGATGTTGTCCCTATCTGTCTAACACAAGAGAGACATAGCTACATAGAGAGAGGTTCCCAGAAGTAGTCAAGTAATCTAATTATTAAAGGATAGATGAAGCAGTAGATGCACTGAGTCATAATTTCCATGCAGTAACTGAAAAGGAAGAGTTGCTCATTCAAGCTAAGCTCAGGGAAAATCTTCATGAGGCTTCACATGGACTAGCCACTCCTGTGCCTCTGTGGAGCTCAAATACAATGGAAAAACCACTTTGGGGTTATAGAATGTATGCAATAAGCAACTAGTAATTCCAACTATTATAAACAATGCATCACATCTGCAATAAGAAATAAACTTGAAACAGGATGTCAAAAGTCTATTGCTAATACTATAATAAAGACATAAACTCAACTGATTTGACCTAAGAATTGCTCCTATCCTCACATATTATATTAAATTGGAACTTTACCCAGTAACTGTTGAGCCCAGATACCACATGCAATCATGTAGAATTGCAATATAGAAAATACATATCTGTTACTGTTAAATACAAGTTTCCATGTTTCTAAGCAATGTGGTCATGAACCAAAAGCTCACCATGCAAAAGAAGATGAATTTAAGATAAAACAATATGAGTTATGGATTAATGAAGCTTTAGGAAAATTAGAAACAACTAGGAGCTAACAATTTTATGTCTGCACTTTAAGTACAAATCACTCTTCAGACACTATGCGTAGAATAAGTAATGCTTTCTTCACAATGACTGTAAAAGCTAAGTGCCAGTTTTTATTTTTATTAGAAGCTGAAATTAAGGATTCCCTGGAAAATAACTTGCTCATTTTTAAATGGTGGTGGTAAGATTTGAACCAAGCAGAACCCAGGGGAGTGGCCCCAAGATTCACGCTTCGAGTCATGCTTTTCTTACATACAGTAAGATTTTGCAGTGCATTCAAACATATAAGCACAATATAGTCACTTTGTTACCAAATCTGAAACACATCTTTTTACAATACATAGTTGTTTAATTTTCATTCAATTTGAGAAGGTTCACATTAAAAATTTAAAAGGTCCCAGATTGTTTCATTGTAATGTGTTATCATTAAAATTTATACCATGTCACTTTACTTCTACCTTTTTTCTAAGTAAAAGTTAGTTAAGAGCAAACTTTAAGTTCTACCTTCCAAATAATCAAACGAAAGGCCAACACCCAGTAAAATAGCTTTCTCAGAAATGTTTTAATGTCACTTTCCCTGTACAATTCCAGGGCACACTACCCCATAAAATATAATGTAAAGTAATACTCTTAAAAACCATTCCATTGCATAAGATGATGATGATATTTAGATAGATAGATAGATAGATAGATAGATAGATAGACCAGTTGCAGAGCCAGTAGAAGGTGACTTGTAAAAAGAAAATCATTGTGTAATAAAAGTTCAAGATAAGTTCAGATAAATGAATGCCTGTCATTGAGAAAGCACCCTGGTGTCAGCAAAGGCTGTTTTAGGGCCTGTTCAAGGGATCAAGCTGTGCTAAAATTTTGGGAACCCTGCCAAATGAGTGACATTTCCTGAGGACCTAGGTAGAATTTTAAGAAGTTGCCTTGTCCTTCCTAAACAGTTGGGTTAAAGGGTATTCAAAAAGAAAAAGACACAGTTGGCCTGCTGAGGAAACTAGAGAGAAAAGCTAACAAATCTTTAAACTTAACTGTGCTGAAAATATCCTTAAGGCCAATGTAATACCTTCACTTTTACAGGGTATGTTTTCACTAGGAAGAAATCTAAATATTATTTATTTTTTAGAAGTTCAAATTTTAGAAAAGCAGAGAATAGATTTAATCTTATTTTCATCAGAAATACAAAGATATGCAGAAGATACTAAAATAATTTTAATTTTTTTAAACTTTTTCTTTACTATTAAAAGTGTAGTACAGAGGAGTTACTGATTCATATGTAAGGCAGTGAGTACATTTCTTGTTCATCTTGTTACGTCCTCCCTCATCTCTCCCCACCTCCCCACTTCCCCTTCATCTCTACCCCCAAAAGTTGTGCAGTTGGTTTACAATAAATGGTTTTGTAAGTATTGCTTTTGGAATGGTTTGTCTTTTTATCCTTTGTCTCTCGGTTTTGATATTCCCTTTCTCTTCCCTAGTTCTAATACCCGTATAAACAGTCACCCAGACCCAAAGAAACATAAACCCTATCGTGTCCTCATAGGGAATAGCTAGTACATGATTAGGCTAGTCATAGTAGAAGGTCAAAATATCCCAATAGTTACACTAATATGATCACATAAGATGGTGCCAAGTGAAATGAATTTCACGTTAAGGAAACAATAATTGTATCACTGTTATAATTATTTTCAACATGCCATGTGAAACTGAACCTTTGTGGGATTTTGTTTGTTTGTTTTGTGTTTTTTTCTTGTCTGTTTGTTTGATTGTCTAGTTTTGTTTCTCTTGTATTCCCTTCCTGTGGTTGTACCCCTGCTACCACTGTATTTCATTTGAATAATTTTAATTTTTATACATGAAACAATTTTTTCTCAGAAAATGATGGAAACACATGTGAAGGAAATTATGTGGATCTAGCATATATGATTTGCAAACAGAGTTTTCCCAAGTACCTGAAGAAATCTATTATGTGCAAGACAGAATCTCACTTCAAACTACATAAAGCTGACAGCTGAAAGGAGTTGATTTACTAACAGTGGCATAGGGTAACAGAGGGCAAAGACATAAAAAAGAGGTTATAACTGTTCATATTTTCTATGTAGAAAGAATGAGTTTTTATATGGAAGACTCCTGCTGCATCTAATGCATGCTAGTTTTCAAAAATAACATTAGAGTGCCCATTAGCAAAGATAGAGATTATTTCTTCAGTAAGTAGATTTAATAAATAAATGACATGCAGAGTATTCACTATAGGTATAGAGAAATTTGTGTGAAAGAGATGAAGAAAATTTCTTTGAACTAGAAATTTGTACCTAGTCTAGTGATTATTAAAGAAATAAGTGATGCTATACTGGAATTTTAATAAAAGGAAAAAGATGAATGAAATGTTGCCTTCTTCCAGTCACAATATAAATAGATAACTAGTAGAATGTATTTTAAGGTGATAAGTGATATAGAGAGATGGACATAGAGAAGCAGATAAAAAGCCAGTTTGAGAATCACAAGCTGTAATTTAGAGGCTGTAAATTATAATAGAGACGCTGAGAACTCATGAGTCTGTTAAATTAGACAAGAAATGTACTTACCACATTGCATATATAACTGTAACCCCTTTGTACATCACCTTGACAATAACATTAAATTTATTACAAAAATAAATAGAAATGAATAACTAATGTATATTAATATCTAAGAAACAGAAACCACAAGTGTCACTGCTTCTGTTAAAGTTTTGGATGTAATAATTCTAATACCAAAGTTGTTTCTATATCTTTTATTAATTATTTGGTATTTACAAATCTTTTTCCTACGTTTTTGTTTAATTCATCTTGATAGTACAGAAATCACCCTAAGTCAGATAGCATTTCCTTCTTTTCTTCAAATCCTAATTATTAATACTGATCTGTGCAGTGCAGAAATACATGCATGGGTAACTCGTCTGCATTCTAGTTTTATCATTCTTCCCTCCAGTTGTCAAGTTGTGAATACATTTTAATACAAGACATAGCTTCTTTTAAATCTGAGATCAAATGTTACTTATGATGAAGCAGTAATATTCACCTTATTTAAAGAATGTTATTTGGGACCATCCGCAGAGTCTACTGCAATCTTTGGATCATAAAAAACAGTACTAATTCATATAAATTTTTCTCTATTTTTCTCTCTCTCTATCTATCTATGTAACCTTGACCATAATGCAGTTCAAAAGTACAATACAGAATATGTTTGATGTTCTGAAGGAGACAAAGCACATTTTATCTTAAAACTAATAAAGTGAAAAGCATCATTTGTCTTCATGGGTAGGAAACTTTATGAAACTGTAATTTTTGTTTTGAAACTAGAATTGAGGTCACTGTTTAGTATTCAAATGGTCTTATTATAATTAAGATCAATATCATTCTGAAATTACTTAATAAGTAATGTGAAAAAATGAATAAAGTATCCTTAGATATTTAAAAGTAATGATGTATTAAGCTAATATATTTAGCCTCTATTTACCAGTTACTTGCCTTTGCTTTTATAAAATATAATTGCATTTAAATTAATTTGTGTTGGTTTAATTTTAATTATAAGAAAATATTTTGAGTATATGGAAAATATATTTTTCAATAATGAAAATATAAAGATTTACACAACATAGGGATCTTTATAAATATGTGTAGCAATGAAATGACATTTTAAGTCCTTGAAGTAATTTGCTCTTTCAAGCCTTTGAATTTGCCTTTAACTTTTAATGGACATAAAATTGAACAAAATAATTTGGCTTTAAGAATAACTTGTCAATTATTTTGTCATTCCTGTCATTGTACTGTATTTATGTCAACTAAATAAAATCAAAGAATTGTGTCTGCCAGCAATCATTTTGTCATTCATAAGTTGCATCTGAACAGTATACAGCATTGTTGATTCACAAGCTGTAATTAGGGTTTTCAAATTAGACAAAGGTCAAGCATAGCACCTGTCAGCTGTTTACTAGGTGGGCTTGTGTAGGATTGGAACTTTAGAACAGACATGCACTTACTGCATCTTGAAGCAATGGTCACCTCTCATTCTAGAGAGAGAACATGCATGGAAAGGATAAAGGATGGTATCATGATTTAAACATGAAACAATACTAAAGAAACAACATATGCACTAAACATACACAAACCTGTCTATTGATTTGGATGTTATAGCTGTCTCAAGATATATATGTGCATCTAAACATTATTTTTTTACATCTGAAATGATTAGATCAATGGCAATTTTTTTCAATTTATTTATTTATTTAGCACCTATTGATTTTTCAGGGGTTTTCTTTTGATAATGCTAGAAAAACACAATGTCTTCTGGGAAAAATCTGTCACTATCATTCTTCTAAATTTTACCCTTCTGTTTTCTTTCATGTATATAAAGTAGATTGATCATCAATTCACCTTCCTTCCTAAACCCAACCTTCCCTAGCCCCCGCTCTACCCATTATCCATGTCCAAATAGAACCCTTGTTCATTCTAGTCATTTATTTCCTCAGGGGATGTTATGTGCTTATTCAATACAGAAGGGTTCAGCTTTTATTAAGTCTAGCTTGGAAGAAAGTTCACATAAACAGTTATCAAAAATTTGGGCAGTAAAGTAGATGCAAAATTGCTTAAATGAATCAACTGCTTTGATGAATGCAGTGCTTTGTTTCAAGCCACTATATATTTTCCACTGTGTAAGTTTATGGAGGAACAAACTAACATTAAATTTCTCAAGTTCCAGAAGTAGCGCTTCTGTTTGAACTTGTCTTTCTAGAAAGAGATTGGTAGATTGGACTTAGGCAGCTGGCCTAAAAACATCAATATATTTAAATGGGGTCAATAAGATAGAAGAAATAGGGTATATGTTAATCAATATTATTAGTTCTTAAAATCATTTTACAGCCTGACTTCTTATTTCTTCAAATAGTAGAAGACAAAAGAGAAAAATGGGAAATATATTTGTAACTTTATGGGGTTAACTTTTGATATATTTTTCTATTGAAGCTTGATGCTTTTTTAGCTGAAAGTTGTCTTAACATATGTGTGTATAGAGATAAATCTATTGCTGAGTCTAAGTGTAAGGATGGTTGAGTTAAAGTTATCATGTAAATATGCACACACAGCACAAATAACATAACTAGTTATATATACACATAAGGATATATATGCATATGAATAAATCATTCATACATAATGTGTGATAGATACGTAACTGAAATGGAATGTACAATTATTTGCATCTCATTAATCCTTGGATGAAGTGAGGATAATTAGAAAAGTGTGTACATTGGACAAAGAATATTTCATAGGCTTTATATCCAACGTCTGTTCATATCTAATAAACTTCTCTTGTTTGAAATCAGCTATCCTTTTTCACATTTGTTTAATCTGTAAGATACCTTCAACTGTTTTGTATCTGGGCTGTAATGAAAATAAGTTCTCAATTATTTTTAGATGTATTAAGTTGAGCTGAAATATTGAATGATTGATGGATGAAAGACACCTTTTCTAACATCTTTTCAAGAATTTACAAACACAATTTGAATTTTGTGAACACCTGTACATTTTACAGGTTTTATTGTTTTCAAGTCTCTGTAGTTAATTGTATTCTTTAATTACAATATTATTTCCTGATCTGACACAGTGTTCTGTGGAATTTAGAATATCAAAAACGTGTATATTCCAATTAAGCCACATACAAACTTGAGAGATGTGACCTAGAGTATGTATGAATGTGATAAAAGAATGAGCTAGCTCTGAGACACTAATGCTTTTTTCAGTATTTATTTACTGATTTATTTTTCTGCAGTAGATTTGATATCTATTTTGCAAATGGTCTTGATTTCCTTCAGCATTCCTTCTTACTGTTTCTGGGAAATACACATCTGGTTCTGACATCTGCCTCCTATCTTCTTTTGTAAATTATGAAGTGATGCCAACTTCTTTTATCAACAAATTACCCAGTGAAGCATTTAGAGCCTATAATGATTCCTTGATTTCCTTTGATTCTTTATGAATTTGTAAAATGACTTGAAGCTTATATTAGCTTTGTTTGTCCTTTCTTTTTTCCCCATATTTAATATTTATAGTTGGCAAGCCCAGATGGTGTACTTTGTTGTGTCCTGAAATGTTGCTATTTTTTTCATCCCTTAATTACCGTAATGTCAGCCTGTAATATCCCCAGCCTCCATTGCAGTTGACATTGTAGATTTCACATTTGTTGTATTATTTATTGAGCAGATTGTATTTTGACATTGAAATATCCACTAATCTTTTCTTAACCTTTCTATATTTTTATACTTTTCCACATTGGCTATTTTTCTTTGGATTTATGTTATAAATTTATGATCTTTTAAGCAGATATTTATAGTTATCTTCTCATGGAAAGACAGTAAAATATGATATAGAAAATGTGTGTTTAATTTTTAAGAGTCAAGGGTACTGACATTGCAAAAATACATGCAAACTTTTTTGTAGGTGATTCTTGCAATAAAGAAATTTATAGAAAAATGATGCATGACTTAACTTAAAATGCCCCACACAAATTTTGGACGTTTTAATCACAGTTCCCAAAATTCTGTGCTAAAAGCTCTGGTTGATGTAATTAAAATGTAGGTGATTTTTTTTATAGAACTTTATCTTCTTGTACTAGATTTTTTATTCATACTTCTTTAGTGTTAGATAATAAAAGATGTATTCTGACCATATGAGTTCCTTAGAAACTCTTATAACATTACAAGGACTTCCACATGTGACTCTCCTATAATCTTACTATGAAGATACTTGAATTTGCCAACTCTAGTAAACTGTATATGTAATAATTTAGGTAATTGATTCCAATGCATCTTAGTTTCCAATATCAGGAAACACACAAACAACACATCATTTAAATCTCTTCTCTGAGCTATTTTTTCTGTGTTATTTAAAATAATAAATTGCCTAAGAGTGGGACCTAGCAACCGAAGCCTACAATTCACAAAACAAGCCTGCTCTGGGCAAAAAAGTCAATTCTTTGCCCTTGGATTGAACATCAAACAAGATTACATAGATTTTTTTTCAGCGGCTACACCTGACAGTGTCAGCCACCTTTGAGAAAGACATTTGTAGTTACACCAAAGACTGCTTCTCTCCCAGCTCTGTCAAAGCCCTATACACACATCAGAGGGAGCCACGTGACCTTTCATTCCTCACGTCTACTCTGGAATGTGTTTCTCTAATTTCAATGGGGAAAAGTAGGAAACAATATTCTAAGTATTCTCGATCAGAAGAAAAACTGGAAGAGCAAAATCCCTCTAAAAGTATAATTTTGGTTTTTAGATTTAACTTGGCTTATGAAACAACAGAATATCATTAACAAAATGCTTCTATATGTAACACATAATTAGTATATAGTTTGATACACGATTTCCTTTTATTGACACATACATATGCATTAAAATTGTTTAAGAGCATTTCTTTTTTTTTTAAGTTTTTATTATAAAACTGATGTACAGAGAGGTTACAGTTTCATAGTTAGGCATTGGATACATTTCTTGTACTGTTTGTTACCTTGTCCCTCATACCCCCCTCCCCCCTCCCCCTTTCCCCTCCTGAGGTGTTCAGTTCACTTACACTAAACAGTTTTGCAAGTATTGCTTTTGTTGTTGTTTCTCTTATTTTACCCTTTGTCTCTCAATTTTGGTATTCCCTTTCAATTTCCTAAATCTAATACCAGTATACACGGTTTCCAATATACTCAGATAAGATTACAGAGATAGTGTAGATACAATCACAAGAAGGTGATACAAGAACATCATCAATAGTAGAAACTACAGATACACATGGGATGTTGAAAGTAGTTACAACTGTGATATAACAATCATTTCCATAAAATGGAGTTCATTTCATTTAGCATCATCTTATGTTTAAGAGCATTTCAGAATTAGATTGCTTCTTATGAAAGAAAAAAATTGGGATCAACCAAAAGGATGATATAACAAAGTTTGAAGGCATTTTTTAAACAGTTACGTGGATCTTGGTCTCCTTTTGTTAAAGTTTACCGTTTCCTTTTCTTTCTCATTTTCTTGATTCTGTGGGGAAATAGTATTTTGGTCAGTATTGCCATTCAGTTTCTTTGATCGTAATAATAGAAACACAATTTTAAATCTACTAATGAAACAAGCACATGGAGATTCCCATTTTCAGGCATTTTGGTTCACAGAGAATAATTTCTCTTGCAGAGTTTAATGATCATGTGTCCCTAAATCAACAGTGAATTTTCCAAATAGCTTGAGGTGGCCTTACCTGGTCTGAACACTAATAGCACAGATTCAAGGAATATTTCTGAAATGCAAATATGAAATTTGCTTTATAGTCAAGTAACTATTTGCAAAATCCTATGTTCATTTGCTTTAAATTGTTTCAATTTTTTGTTAAGAATTACATAACTTTTTCTTGCACAAATCCAAGAAAGTTCTCTAACTTCTATTTTGAAACATTTGTATATTTGATTAGGTAGTTGTTGTGCCTAGATATTTCCAAATGGAAATTTCTGCTGATTATAGTTGTTCTCAAGATGCTTTTATTGCTGTACTAGAAAGTGAATAAAACCTCTCCTTTACATTTGACAACATCAAAATCTGTGTTTGTAGTTTGCATTGTCTTTTTGGCTACTCTACTTTGTTTGATCCTGTCTCCTGTATGAGTTTCATTTATAATTTCCTTGGTCATTCTTGGTCTCTGAGGATTAAATATTTTCTTTTTTTAATTAATTAATTGTCAGATTGATGTACAGAGGGGTTACAGTTTCATATATAAGACTGTGAGTACATTTTTTTTTTTTTTTTGCCAGTCCTGGGGCTTGGACTCAGGGCCTGAGCACTGTCCCTGGCTTCCTTTTGCTCAAGGCTAGCACTCTGCCACTTGAGCCACAGCGCCACTCCTGGCCATTTTCTAGATATGTGGTGCTGAGAATAGAACCCAGGGCGAGCTCTCTTGCCACTAGGCCATATTCCCAGCCCCTGTAGTACATTTTTTCTGAAACTTGTTACCTCCTCCCTCATTTTTCTCTTACTTCCCCCTCCTCAACTCCTCCCCCCCCCCCGTTGTTTATAGTTGTACAGTATATTGTCATCTAAGTATTGCTGTTGCATTGGTTTGCTCTTTACTCCTTGTCTTTCTGTTTTGATGTTCCCTTCCCTTCCTTAGTTATGATAAACATATATACAATACCCAAGGTACCAAAATCAATTACAATGAAATCAGGGGTAAAACCACAGGCAAGAAAGAGGAAAGAAAAAGGTATAATTTTGCATAGCATGTTGAAAATAAGAACACGGTAAACCACTTATTTCCATAACTTGGAGTTCATTTCACTTAGCATCATCTTAGGTGTTCATATGTACGTAGCTATTGAGCTATTGTTATCTGCTAGGACTATCCTAGACATGCATTAATTATGACCAATGAGTGAAATCATAGAGCTCAGGCTTCTTTGGGTCTGTCTCACTTTACTTGGTATGATTTTTTCCAAGGCTGTCATTCTTTCTGATAGCACCATAGAATTCTATTGTATATATGTATTCCCCTCAGTAGATGAATGGATTAACTATTTTCTATTCTATATTTTTAGTAACATCCCATCTAGAAAATGAGATGAATTTAGAAGTGGAAATTTGTAAAATATTGAAATGTAGTGAAAAATACCTGCATAGCATAATTAATTAACAGTCAAGTTTTCTAAATGTTGATACCTATCATATACAATGAAACAACATCATTTTTGTGAGTCTGAATTAAGTGTATCACATCCTTAAGTAAATCTGCATTTCCTTGATCCATTAACTCTCTGAGAAGATAAAATATTTTGTATTTTAAGTTATGCTTAGTCATACATCATTAGCATTTGGAGATAGCAAATTGTGTCACATTAGTAAGTGAATATATATATACATATATGAAAGTTTTCATATGTATAAATTATTAAAACATATATGTGAAAGTTTTCTTATGTATGAATGTTTTCTATATACTATATATGTGAAAGATATTTATGTACATATGTATGTTCTTCTTAGTATTCAACATTGTAATTCAAATCATTAAAGCAGAGTACTACTTCTCCTCCTCCATGTCCTTCTCCTCTTCCTCCTCCTTCTTGTTTATGGTACTAGAGTTTGAAATGAGGGCCACATTCTTTCTAGGCAAGGATTATAACACTTGAGCTATACACTCAGCATCCTCTTTCCTTTTATTTTTTGGATATAATTTTATTTTATTAATATTGTTATTTTCTTTTTACTTTGAGGCTAGCCACCACAATGTGCTACCATTTGGTTTTATCTATAATATCTCACACTCTGTTGACTCATTACAACAATTCTTATTTCTTTTATATTAGAGAGTCTTTTGATTTCAGTGCCAATCAGAAACAAACCATTCACAGAAACCAAATGATGTTCTCTGATCTGTACTGTTTTCAAATTCCCACTGTACTCTTCCATTAAGTACAAAGATATAATACTTAAAAGCAAACTAAAAGCACAAAAAATTATTCTAATTCTTACCTCAAAAGAAATAAAGTGAGATAATATTCTTGATGGTTATAGAGAGAAATGATTATTTTCCATCTTTCCAGTGTTCTCTCCAAATTTTATACAAATTGTCAGGCATAAATATTAAAATTTCAGATCCTCTGCATTTAAAAATATTACTTTTCATAAAAGCATTCATGTAGTTTTTAAGGTGATACTAAATAAAACCATTTGCATCTAAGAGAAAATTATTATGCTGGAGAAAAAGAGGAGAAGTAAAGAATATAAGTTATTAAATTTACTAAGGCCTATATGCTACAAAGAATTATTCTGGGCTTTGAAAGATTTCACTCACTTCAACCAATCCAAAACCAAGTAGTTATGTATTGTTTCTGGCATGACCAAAAAACCAAATTTTAATAAACAAATATGAGATATTTATTTTTCTTGGATTGAATTTAACAGAATAAAAACCAGATATCAATGTAGATTAACATAATTAAAACATTCTGTCATTCATTCCTTTTTTTTCCCTTCTTTCCTTCTTTCCTTATTTCTTGATGGTACTGGGGTTTGAAATCCAAGTCTGGCTGTTGGTAGGGCATAGCTCTCCTGCCTAAGCAACACCTCCGCTTCTACATTTGTTTCAAAGGATTTCTTTTGGTTTTTACTCTTTTCCATTGTACTTGACTAATACATCTATTCTCAAATACAGAGCAGGACAAAATTATAAACATTGGTTGTAAACAATCCCTTTTTGTTTCCTTTTCAATAATTCTTAGTCTGGTATGAGTATAATCTTTATAGATGAGTTACAACTGTAAGTCACTTATCAGCTCCAGGAAAATATATTATTCCTGCAGTCGATTCTATAATCTCGTAATGGCTATTCTGTATTCATTGAATTAATATCATTAAAATAAAATATTTGCATGTGGCTTAGGAGAATATTATTTAAAGCTCAACATTTCTTTCTGTCTTCTAGCTTTGATTTTTATATCGACAACAAATTGAATGTAAGAAAAAAATAAGTTTCCAGTTTTATAGCATTGTTCTGTTTTCTTTATTGTCAAAGTGAAGTACAGAGAGATTACAGTTTCATATGTAAGGCAGTGAGTACATTTCTTATCCAATTTCTTATCCAGTGAGTACATTGAGTGCATTTCTTTTTCTTGTTACCTCCTCCCTCATTTTTCCCCCACTTCCTCCTTCTCCTTTCTTTCTTCCCCCCATGAGTTGCACAGTTGGTTTACACCAAATGGTTTTGTAAGTATTGCTTTTGGAATGGTTGGTCTTTTTAACCTTTGTTTCTCAAATCAGGAAAGGGAATACACTATATTTTATTATGAATTCTTTATGATTTTAGTGTAAATTTATATCAATGGTCTTTTTAAAGTTTTTTTTCCATATTTATATTTGAAAATATATCTTTTACCCATAATTATACTGAAATTTTAACAATAACTTGAAGGAAAAATACCAAGTGTGTTGACAAATATTAGATGTGATATTTCAAATTAAAAAAATCTGGCTAAACAAGCTGGTGATATTTACATGTGACTCTATTCATTGGTTGAATATCATTCTGAATAGCAAAAAAAGTGAAAATCCAGGGGCATGGTAAATTAAAAAAATGCTTAACTAGTAATGCAAAGGCCCTAAAACCAATCATCAGTAATGAAAAAACAAAATACTAATATTTAAGTAACTGGAATCCAGAGTGATTCTACAGCCTCTATTTCTGTGGGCACCAAATTTAGAAATATTACCATCATTCACACTGCTTCCAATAGTTACTATGACAAATTTTGAGCCTAGTTTTAATTCTTGTCAAGAGAGAAAAAATATTAGAACTTTCTGAATATAGGATAAAATATCTGAATAGGATAAAATTTCTGAATAGGATAAAATTGTAAACAAAGCAAATTTCAATTCAACATGAGATAAATATTTTCTCTTGGTGATATGAAATTTGACAAAATATTTTAAAATGTGCATTAGATATGGAATGAAACCAGTTAGGTAATTAATTCTTAGAATGAATCAGCATTGTAGAAATGCCTAAAAACTTTGTTTTCAGAAAAAAAGATAAAGAACATAAGCTACATGTCTTATAAACAGGTCTGTTTTATCTGAGATTCACTTTCATCCTTAGTTTGCTGATGACATATTCTTAATTTCCTGACACATTCCCAATTTCAAAAACTATAGTCTCAAATGTCATGTCTCCCATGCATGTCTTCCTATAATATCTCAGATATTGTTATCATACAAACATAATGTTTTGAAACAAATTACTTTAAGTTTGTGTTCATTCAAATACAATTATGAAAACTTTCTCCATTGCTACAAACAAATCACTATCATCTGAGCAGTTGATAGAGCAGAGTAGGCAAGAAGAGGAAGCAACTTGTGAAAAAGATGGCCCAGTGACATTGAAAAGGTGATCTGTACTCATCAACTGGTATAATTTACAACAACTTAGATATAATAATAATAATAAATAAGACTTTATTTTCCAAAAATATGAACAAATCAATAAAAAACATCAAAATTTTTCAACATGTGAAACATTTGGTTACTATAAATAATTTTATTGCTAACAGTAGAAATCAAACCAATTAAGAATGACTAAAGATATTTGACAAAGGATCTAAAGACATACAATGGAAAAAAACATAACCTTCTCAACTACTGGTGCTGGGAAAACTGGGCAGCCACATGTAGAAAACTCAAAGTGGACCCTAACCTATCACCATGCACCAAGATCAACTGAAAATGAATTAAGGACCTCAACCTCAGACCTGAAACCTTGAAACTACTAAAGGACAGAGTAGGAGAGATACTAGAACTTATAGGCTCATATAGGAACTTCCTGAACATAGTCCCAGAGGCACAACGGATAGGGGAGAGACTTGACAAGTGGGACTACTACAAAATAAAAAAGTTTCTGCACAGCTAAAGACACAGCCACTAAACTAGAAAGACAGCCAACCATATGGGAAAGGATCTTCACCAGCACAGCAACAAACAAAGGCCTAATATCCGTCATCTACAGAGAACTAAAAAAATTAACCCCCTGCAAACCCAGTAAATTATTCAATGGGCAAAGAAGCTAAAGAGAGACTTCACTTCACTGGAGAAGAGATAAAAATGGCAAAGAAATATATGAGGAAATGTTCAGCATCCCTGGCAGTAAAGGAAATGCAAATAAAAACAACCTTGAGATACCACCTCCTCCAGTTAGAATGGCCTATACTCTGAACTCAGGCAACAACAAATGCTGGAGGGAATGCAGGGAAAGAGGAACCCTTCTCCACTGTAGGTGGTAGTGCAAATTAGTAGAACCACTTTGGAGAACAGTATGGAGGTTCCTCAAAAAGCTCAGCATAGACATACCCTACCACCCAGCCATACCACTCCTAGGTATCTATCCTGACCAACAGGTTTCAGGATATCATAAGAATCTGCACATCCATGTATATCACTGCACAATTCACAATAGCCAAAATATGGAAACAACCCAGATGCCTCACCACAGATGAATGGATCCAAAAAATGTGGTACCTATACACAATGGAATACTGCATAGTTATTAGAAATGATAAAATATTTGTATTCACAGAGAAATGGTCAGAACTTGAACTAATAATTTTGAGCGAAACAAGCCTAGAAACGGAGAACAAAGGGGCATGATCTCCTTGATATATGACTGTTGGGGGGTGGGGGGAGCAGTAG
Source organism: Perognathus longimembris pacificus (assembly GCF_023159225.1). Lineage (NCBI taxonomy): Eukaryota > Metazoa > Chordata > Mammalia > Rodentia > Heteromyidae > Perognathus > Perognathus longimembris. The sequence goes on from NC_063176.1 coordinate 40,971,740, forward strand.
AGACCAGGTCCACAAAACAACAAACTTCTTTTCAAATGCTATTTCCACATGTTCGGGTCTGCAACTTTACATTATATATCTACTTTTTTTTTTTTCCCAGACCTGGGCCTTGGACTCAAGACCTGAGCAATGTCCCTGGCTTCTTTTTACTCAAGGCTAGCACTCCACCACTTGAGCCACAGCACCACTTCTGGCCCTTTTCTATATATGGGGAATTGAAGCCAGGGCTTCATGTATATGAGGCAAGTACTCTTGCCAAAAGGCCATATTCCCCACCCTACATTATGTATCTATAACCAAACAATTACTAAACATAAAAAGGTGTCTAGAATAGACATATCAGTGGATCACAATAGCTCAACAGCTATGTACACATGATCATATAAGACGAGGATAAGCAAAAGTAACTCCAAGAGAAGGAAACAGGAGGATTCTATTGTTGATGTTACCTTTAAAGTTCTAGGTGAATTTCCCTTGGCATTCCCTATGTGGTTACTGTATATGCTTTTGGTACACTGGACATTGTATATATGCCTACCTGATCTAGGGAAGGAAAAGAAAAATGAGGGTGTAAAATATCACAAGAGATGTACTTACTGTTTATTATGTTACTATACCCCCTTAGCCCAACACCTTGTCAATAAAATTTAATTAAAAAAAAAGAATGACTAAAACAAGTTCTGCATATCTATAAAGGCAGGTTAATACAATAGTGTAGATATGCATATACTACTACTCATTATGATATGGAAAGTTAATGTATTAAATATTTGTTTGCATAAACTTCTTTTGTATACATTATTCCATTGACACACATAATGGAAAGAGTTATTAAGAGGGAAGAATTTCTTTTCAAGATGTGTGGAAGGATATTCTAAATTGAATTTTGCAGCTACTAATTGGTGAAAATATTTTTCCAATAGAGTAACTTGGAACTTTTCTCCCAAAATAAGGGGATTTGAATTCTGATGACTGTCAGTAGAAATGATTATTTGAATATTTCACAAGACTTTGAACACTGAAAACTACTAGTTATCTCTGTGATCAAGATTATTGGCTACAGTACCAGATATTTAAAGCTTTATTATCCTGTAGGAGCTATTTAAATTTAAACAAGTTAATCAATATTTCTATTTTAACCTCTTAACACTTAAAATAAAAAAGTAATTTCTACTTAAAGAGTCATTTCAAAATATTAATTAATGGGGCTGGGGATATAGCCTAGTGGCAAGAGTGCCTGCCGCGGATACACGAGGCCCTAGGTTCTATTCCCCAGCACCACATATACAGAAAACGGCCAGAAGTGGCGCTGTGGCTCAAGTGGCAGAGTGCTAGCCTTGAGCGGGAAGAAGCCAGGGACAGTGCTCAGGCCCTGAGTCCAAGGCCCAGGACTAGCCAAAAAAAAAATAAAAAAATTAATTGATTAATATACATTATTACTCATTATATAATATGCATTAATAATATATAATATATAATTATATATGTATGTATAATGTATTGATATGTGTATATATGTGTTTGTATATACATATATATGAATATACACATGTGTATATACATATACACAAATATTACATATACACACATATTACATATATATTGGAAATGTAATCTCAGCATTTTTAAGGCTAAATAGGATGATGGTAAATTTGAGAACCCCCTTGGCTACATAGCAACTTTCAGAACAGTTTGTGCTATACACTAGGACCCTATCTTCAAACAAGAAAAAACAAATAGTACTTGGTTCTTAATACTGATACATACTAATATTTCTGAAACCATAATTATTTGATTATTTTATAATTATCAATTACTTACAGGCCTTAAATTCCAAAATGGAATTGCTTTTTATTTGGAAGTCCTCGGGATAGAATTCAGAGCCTTACACTTTTAATCTAGGCACAGTACCACTTCTGACATGATCTCTTCATTACTTTTTGTGTTATTTTCTAGATAAGATTTTATGTTACACCTGAGTGAGCTTGTATCCCATTTATGTCACCCAGTATCTTTAGAAATGGCCAGCACATGTAACCATCTCATGCTATTCTACTTCCCTTAGACCTTGTACAACAGACATGCACACGTGCTTCCAGATTTTTGTTGAGATGGTGCCTCAATGATTTTTTATCTCCTTGCCTGGACTTGAACCATAATTACTTAACCTCCTCCTTAAAGCAACTGCAATTTTAGGACTGAGACACCATTCCTGATAAAATCAACTTTTTAAAAAGTAAACAATTCTTTTTCATAGAAAGCCTTTTTGCATGCAACCTACATTTAATTCTAGCACAGCTCAAAATAAATCCATCTAGTGAATGGATATATATGTGTGTGTAAGTGTGTGTGTGTGTGTGTGTGTGTGTGTATTTGGCAAGTTAAAATATAGATGTGTATGTTTAAGCTATGACCTCATTAGAGTGCAATCGTTACCATTGACAGCCTAGCTTCCAATCAATACACATAAAAATAAAAGTCTCCTTGTGTTAGGTTTTCAATAACATAGTATCAGAGAATATGCATGGAAGGTTACACAAATAAAACTCAGAACTGCACTCGGTGCCCTAATTTGGTAAAAAGTGATTCTAAAGGCAATGTTTTTATAGCTGTTCCACTGTGGCTAATTATTCTTTAAATTCAGTTAAAATTCCTGTGTCTGGCCATGGGTAATCTCTCATATTTTCTCTATGGGCAAGTAAAATTCCATGCTATGAAAGTATATGAAATGGCAAAAACGAAATTCATACGTATATCAGGCTATCCTTGACCTTGACTTTGTTCATGGAAGAAAATAATCACCTGCATGTTTTTGAGAAGAGTTAATACAAAGAGGCAGGAGCAGTGCCATCCAGGAGGAATTAGAATACAGATTATATTAATCACTCTCTTCATCCTCTCAACTTCCTGACACAGAGCTCAAGGACATAAATTAAGGCCAAGGATTAACATGGAAACAATGTGCCAAATGTGGCAAAACTGTATTTTCTGAAAATGATTATACTGCATTTAAATCAAATGGTGATTCACATGAATTTTAAATGAGATTCACTAAGCTTCCACTACCCCCAAAAAAGAATGACTTTAGAAAGAAAGTTTAGCCTACATTGGCATTATTGAAAACCAGATTGCCAAACTATCTTTTCTTAAAAGTAATTCTCTTAAAATAAGTGGATTTTCAGGCAAAAACTATTGGAATGACACAGAATAATCTATTTTAATTTGATTTTGTCCATATAGCAATTATTTACTGCCTGATGTTCAACAACCTAGTTTGATATGCAAGGCCCATCTTGTAAATTAGAAGTATTCATGAAAGACATGATTTCTAATATGCTACTTCACAACAATTTTCATTCTTATCAGGAAAAATTTCATTTTTTTATTGTAATGGTGATACACAGAGGGTTTGCAACTACATAAGTCAGGTATTGATTACATTTCTTTTTGAAGAGTATCACCCCTTCCCTCATTTTCTCCCAGATTTTTCCCCTCTCCACCCCCTTCTTCCCAGAAAATAATTATTCAAAACAATGCAACACTTTACATTTTCTGATCTATTCTTATCAAACTCATTCTTGATCATATTTGAATAATGATGCACTATAATTTACACACTAAATTAATCCAGAGTCATTATACCTCAAGCTTTATTGCATGAGGGTCCTCAACTGTACTGGGTTTTAAAGCTTTCACCTAAATGTTATTTTTAAACATCAAAAGTGCTAGTATAAAAACACAGATGTGAACCTTTAAATGTGTGATACAGTATTATTATAAGTTTAATGACTCAGACTCTCTGTAAGTCCTATTTGTTCCTGTACCTTGCAAAACCTGTAACAGAAATTTTGCCTGTCAAGTTTATTTTCCCTAATTGCATAGAAAATGTATTTCATTTTCATTTCTACTCTAGGAACAGTAGTGTTTTTCATTCTCTCCTCTTTGTCTGTCATCTAGACATTCTTTTTCCTGATATTCTCTCATTGCTCATGGTTTTCAACATAAAATAATGTTGACTCTTCTTGTTTTATAATATGGATTTAGTACAAAATTGATGAACTCATATTTCTAAATGTGAAACCGTAGACTTTATGATAATAAAACATGTAGTCAATGAAAAAATATTTCTGTTGAAAATGATTCTTTGATCATTAATTTTTTAGTTTTAAAAGGACATCATGTTGCATATCTTTACTCACAAAAGATTACTAGGTTTCACTCCATCCCTGGAAAGCAGTCACTGCCTGTGAATTACATGAAGGAAACACACACAGCCTGAGCATTTTTAAAAGCAATTTGAAAAGCAAAAATATTTTTGGATTAGAGATGCAGTAATTATTATTTTAAACAAATATGCAACAGCTATGCACATAGGCTACATTATATAGTAGTGTATTTTAAGGGAAACAACTCGATCATTTGCTTTGTATAGTCAGGTATACTTAGAAGTGAAGACTCCAAAAATCAAATGTGAATTCTTCATGTGTATCTTCCAAAGTTGTCACCCAGGTGACAGTGTCATCTTTACTCAGTAAGGAAAATTAGATTCCCTGTAATTTGTACAGCAATGTCAATTTATTTGTTTGATATTCAAAAGTGGTACTAGACTCAGCTTGGAATACTATTTTTATATTTTATCATCAGCTACTTCTGGATGTGGCTTCATGTTCTTGTACTTAAAATTTAATTTTCCATTATTTAGTTTGAAAAGAATAATTAATATAATTCTGCATGCTACTTACAAAAGTTTAACCATATAGGCATGTATCTACATACAATTATATTTCTGTAAATATATTTGATAATAAAAAGGATGTAAATAACTTGCAATTATTTGATTTATATAAAATACAATTTAAATAAAATAAATAATAAAGCAATCCCCAATATCTCTAAATTCTAAAAGCAACAACTTTCTTTTTTTTTAGTTAAACTCTTTTCTTTATTGTCAAAGTGTGGTACAGAGGGGTTACAGATTCATATGTAAGGCAGTGAGTACATTTCTTGTTTAACTTGTTACCTCCTCCCTCATTTTTCCCTCACCTCCCCCCTCCCCTTTACCCTTTCCTCTTAGTTGTGCAGTTGATTTACACCAAATGGGTTTGTAGGTATTGCTTTTGGAATGGTTTGTCTTTTTGTCCTTTGTCTCTCAATTTTGGTATTCTCTTTCCCTTCCCCAGTTCTAATACCCGTATCAACAATATTCAGGATATTCAGATGAGATATAGTGGTTGAGGGGGTACAACCACAGGAAGGGAATACAAGAGAAACAAAACTGAACAAAGCAATCAAACAAACAAAGACGCGAAAAAAATACAAAAGGTAAGTTTCACATGGAATGATGATAATAGTTATAACAGTGGTATAACTCTTGTCTCTGTAACATGGAGTTCATTTCACTTGGCATCATCTTATGTGTGCAGCTACTGGGGTATTTTGATCTTCTACCACGACTAGCCTAATCATTTAATAGTGCTTATTCCCTATGAGGGACAACATAGGATTGATGCTTCATTGGGTCTAGGTCACTTCACTTAAAATGATTTTTTCCAAGTCCTTCCATTTCCTTATGAATGGGGCAGTGTCATTTCTTCTGATAGAGGCATAGAATTCAATTGTGTATATGTACCACATTTTCCTGGTCCAATTGTTTACTAAGGGGCATCTAGGTTGGTTCCATGTTTTAGCAATGACAAATTGTTCTGCGATGAACATAGTTGTGCTGGTGGCTTTAGTGTGGTCTTGCTTGTAGTCTTTCCGGTAGATGCCCAAAAGTGGGTCTACTAGGTCATAGGGAAGCTCTATGTTTAGCCTTCTTAGGAACCTCAACACTGTAAAAGCAACAACTTTATGGTATTTTCACAGCGTCTACAAGACTGGAGTATCTAGAGATTCAATTGTACTGTTTAAAAACTTTGCAAAACTTTGAAAACCTCAGTTTTAATTAGAACCCCATGTGTGATCTTGAGGTTTTCATCTGTGCTGTGTATGTGAATTCTATACTACTTGCAGTGTATATTTTAATTTTTTATTAATTTATTGTCAAAGTGATATACAGAGGGCTTGCACTTTTATATATAAGGCAGTGAGTACTTTTCTTATCAAACTTGTTACCTCCTTCCTCTTTTTGTTCGCAACTTTGCCCTCCCCAGTTCCCTCCCCCCACTGAATTGTACAGTTGGCTTACATCATATTGTCTTCTAAGTATTGCTGTCATGTTGGTTTGCGTTTTGCCCTTTGCCTTTCCAATTTGATGTTCTCCTTCTTTTCTCTAGTTCTGAAAATCATATATACACTACCCAGGATACCAAAATCAGTTGCAGTGACATTAGCAGTAAAACCCTAGGGAAGAAAGAAAAAGGAAATGGCATGATTCCGCATAGTATATTGAAAACAACAACAACAATATTAAACCACATATTTCCATAACTTGGAGTTCATTTTACCTAGTATTGTCTTATGTATTCATATGTACATAGCTATTGAGCTATTGTCATCTTCTTCTGGGGTTATCTTAGACGTTTACTAATTATTCCCAATGAGGGAAACCATAGAGTCTATGTTTCTTTGGGTTTGGCTCACTTCACTTAGTATGATTTTTTTCTAATTCTCTCCATTTCCTTAGGAGAGGAGCAATGCCATTCTTTCCAATAGAGGCATAGAATTCCATTGTGTATATGTACCATGTTTCTTTTCTTTTTTCTTTTTTTTTTCCAGTCCTGGGCCTTGGAATCAGGGTTTGAGCACTTACCCTGGCTTCTTTTTGCTCAAGGCTAGCACTCTGCCACTTGAGCCACAGCGCCACTTCTGGATGTTTTCAGTATATGTGGTGCTGGGGAATTGAACCCTGGGCTTCATGTGTACAAGGCAAGCACTCTTGCCACTAGGCCATATCCTCAGCCCTGTACCACGTTTCTTGATCCACTCATGTACTGAGGGGCATCTGGGTTGGTTCCATATTTTAATCATGGTCAATTGTGCTGTGATGAACACAGTTGTGCTTTAGTGTGGTCTTGCTTGTAATCCTTTGGGTAGATGCCCAAAAGGGGGGCTGCTGGATCATAGGAGAGCTATATGTTAAATATGCAGTCTTTTATGTATTCTCAGACAGAGGACATTCAAATTTAAGCTATTTCTACCTTTTGTTTTTGCCAGTCTGGGGCTTGAACTCAGGGCATGAGCACTGTCCCTGTCATTTTTGCTCAAAGCCACCACTCTACCTCTTGAGCTACAGTGCCACTTTTGGCTTTTTCTATATATGTGGTGCTGAGGAATTGAACCACAGTTTCATGTATACGATGCGAGCACTTTACCACTAGGCCGTATTCCCAGCACCAACATTCAAATTTAATCTCAAATAAATAACATGCTTACAAGATTAATACTAACATTGCAATAATCAATTTTATTAAATCAGTAGAGAAGATATACCTAGTGGTAAATAGGTTTGAAAATTAAATGTAAATTTAAGAAATTTATATATTTTTATAAACATCATTGATAAAGTATTTGTTCAATTCTTATGGTGTTTCTTTCCATTAATGGCCAAGAATTTGAAGTGGAATGAAATCTTTGAGTGATGTGAAACATACTCACACACTCACCCATGCACACACACACACACACAAACATACACACATACATACACACTTGTGATATTGTGATAGAGAAAGATAAAAGAGTAGAGAGTGACAGAGACAGAGAGGGAGGGAGGAGAGAGAGAGAGAGAGAGAGAGAGAGAGAGAGAGAGATTTCTGTGGGGCATGGTGACCAGAAAGCTGCTTATGAAATGCAGTGAAAGTGAAGTACAGGTATAAGACTGATTGCCTTTTTCACCTTGCTCTATTTTTACAGAGCTGCCTGTTGCCTATAGAGAGGGTTTATATGAAGTACTAAATGTACATTTTTGTCATCATTAGCTTGCTAGATTGACTAGTTCTCTTATGAGCACAATCTTAAAGAAGAGCTGACTCAGCATGTGTATAGGAAATAGGTACCCTCTACAGTGAATAATAAATTGCCTAGTGGAAATTTGTTTGTAATTTTATATTAAATTTAGGTTTTGGGCAAAATTGCCAACTTCCACTGTTCCTTTGGCTAGAAACGGTGGCATTTCATGGCCTGCATGTCTTGTTATTCTCAACGACAGTCACCATCAAATCAGATATGTTGGAAAAGTATTAGATAACTGTCTTGATTTATTTGTCACAATTAGAAAGGAAAAAAAACTAGTCAAAATGTGAATATGTTACTAATTTTAATTTTAGTTAGGAATATCTGGATATGTAATCATTGGGTTCCTCAAGGTGCAGCTACAGGGCAGGGGTGTTTTTGATGGCAGATTGGGCATTTTATAACAAAATCAGATCATTCCATGTGATCAGAATCCTTTGCTTTAGATTCAACTAAGTTTCACCTTGTGGTTGTTGCCTCACCTTATGTATCCAGGTGACTAATTTGCAAATAATGTTGTTAAATAGTGATTTATCTTTAAGTGAATCACCGCCTCTGGGGTTTTCTTTTATGTTTTTTTTTAAATAAATTTCTCAGTGCTTTGTGGGAATTAACTCACTATAAATAAAAGAGACTCACATATGTGCAAATGTCCTTCATGATAAAGCAAGACATTTATTCCCTCCTATCTGTCTATGTCTACCACTTCCTGAGTGACAACTCTTTGCAAATAAGTTAGATAACCAGGAATTCTGCCCTAAGATCTGTCCAGAGGAACAATGCCTTCACATCATTGACATTTAGGTCACCCTTTCACTATATTACCATGGATTCTTCTAGGCATGTGAAGATTCAAGATCAAGGAACACAAGAACTGTGAACTATACAGTTATTTCTGAGAATAAATTATGTTGCCATTTTGATGAAATGTCATGGATGTTTTGGATATGTATCTATTTGTATTCAAACTTTCCTTTAAATGTCCTTTACCATATTCCATGTCTGTTGGCTGCATTCCATTTCTGTTGCTTCAGAAACTTTGTAGGGTCTCCTCATGTGCACTGGAAGAGAGTCAAAAGAGCTGGAGCCAAATAGTCACCAAGTTATCTTCTGCTCCTCGACACTTGTCAAATACCAAACTAACACAGACGATGTTTAATTGAAAGATCGATTGCTTCCAGTGCTGCAAAGTATATGACTTGATGTGTATTTAATTCCTAGGTCCAGAACTGGCTGTGTGAGATCTGAGTTTTACATCTGCTCTCAAATGCTTCTCCTCTCAAACAGGAAGATAACGTTTTAATGATATCAACAAAAATCTTGTCTTCCTTTCTTTGTTTTTCTGATTTATCAACTTGGGTCTGCCGTTTTCTCTTGTTTGTTCATCACTAATACTGTCAACAATAACCTAATCCTATAATTCCTATAGGTATTATTTCTTCCATACCAAAAAATCCTTTCCCAAGGTGTTATATCCAATAACTTACTTCTTCCTCTAGTTTCCTCCTAAATTCTGTACTTGCCAATGTCCTTTCTAATAAGCCAAGCCATCTCCTACCTCCCTACAGTCCAAAGCTATGCCTCCATTGACATTCCTCTTTCCAAATAGATTAAATGTCCAGGAGATGTGCTACCAAATCTGCCTAGGGAAATGTTGGCCCTCATCACTGCCAGTCAGGACTGCTTTTCCCCATGTATCAAAAATCAAAATAATTACCAAAAAATCATCAACTGAAGAATGTACAAATTAAGTGACAATAAAATCACTAGCTTTAGGGCTGGGGATATAGCCTAGTGGCAAGAGTGCCTGCCTCGGATACACGAGGCTCTAGGTTCGATTCCCCAGCACCACATATACAGAAAACGGCCAGAAGCGGCGCTGTGGCTCAAGTGGCGGAGTGCTAGCCTTGAGCGGGAAGAAGCCAGGGACAGTGCTCAGGCCCGGAATCCAAGGCCCAGGACTGGCCAAAAAAAAAAAAAAAAAATCACTAGCTTTAGTAATGGCAATATTGCTACCATATCAGTGAGGTGTTAATTCTTCCCTAAATAGGGTTGAAGGACCAATTGATTTGTGATTTGCTGTTTGTTTGTTTGTTTGTTTTTAAATCTCTAAGAAAATAGGGAAATACATGTTATAATAAATTCATTCGGGTACCTTAGTTTTGTAATTTTTAAAAAGCCATCAAATCTAACCACTAATACATTATTTACACCAACACTTTGAATAAATTTTTAGTCAAATAATGCAAGTAGAAAACACAAATACTCTGTAAATTGGAAACCCACATTTCAACTATATTTCATCAAATTAAGGGCATAAACTCTTCTCAGAAATAACTGAATATTTTGTTATCTTTTCACTTACATCTTTATACAGTTAGAAGTTTTTCCAAGGTAGCAAAACACACAAATTTAATTCTTTTGACTTTTTTGCATTCTTTTTTGCACAATCTGACATAATAGAACAGTACATTTTTCATGAAAATAAAGCATTTATTATTAAAATAAAAGTTTTAAGTCTGTGAGATATATTCTTCCCGGTACTTCCACATCAATGCAATGCCACAGTTGTGATTTAGTGCCTGGGTAAATCATTTCCAGAGATACTATTGTGATGATATATGATGACTCACACATACATCATCACGGTCATCATCATGTTTTATTAGTGTCCTATATCACACAAATGATAGGGCTTTGATGATATAGAACGTCTCTGTAAAACAGTGATGATAGAAGTCATTTCTGTTGGACAAATGGTTTTTAACATCCCTAGAAAGTTTGTAAATATTACACCCACCTTTTCTGTGTGGCCCTAAGGGCACACGCGCGCGCGCGCGCGCACACACACACACACACACACACACACACACAGCGAGAGAGGGAGAGAGAGAGAAACAGAAATTCCAAATAATTTGTGTGAGAAACAAGTTGAATTTCATAATCCAACTTGTGTGATGCTTGCTCTTATGACATTATCTCTTGCATATTAATCTGCTTCTAAGTCATTCTAAATTGAGATGTTCTTGATAGCTCAGTCAGTAGCCTGTTGCCTTATATCAATATATTGATAGGAATCTCTCAATGATTATATTACCACAAAGAATAGGGAAGGAATTCAGTGGCTTAAACAATGTATTTATTACACCTGTGATCATATAGGGATATTTGAGTATTTCAGGACAGGTACATGGCCCTAAGCTAAAGTGTTATTACATACAGATTGGGGGGGGGGGTGTGGCAGGGCTTCATGTACTTACTTGTCTTCATTGCTCAAAATTGAAGCTTCTCTACACAAACCATGCTACCAGTCCAGCTTTTTTTTTGTTAATTGGAGATGAATCTACAAGTCTGTTCATTCCAGGTTGGCTTAGGACTTAGATCCTGTGATCTCAGGCTCCCTACTATTTAGGATTCAGAAGTGAGTGACTGCTATCCAGCTGTGATTAATAAACTTGTGTCATTATCCACTAGTGGATAGTCTTTATATACAAACATATACAATTTCCAGTCTCAATAAACACAGTTTCTTTTCAAGAAATTAATATATAGAATTTCACACCACTAAGGGATAGTCCACATGAAATAGTATAATTATATAGGATGTAATAAATTTACTAGAGTTTTAGTAGTTTATTAAATAGTTTGTATATAATATTATAGTAATAGTCCCTAAATATATTTTATTATGGAGATAATTTATAGCATTTTAAAGCATTAAAGCATCATCAAATCCTAAGTCAGTACTGGCTATTAAATTAGTGAATATCATTTTTATCCAATTCTACAGAATTGTATTCATCACATGATATACAGCTCAAATAAGATACCATATATAATCAAGATTAAATAAATAATTCACCATAGCAACAGTTTTGTCAACATCACCTGTAATAGAGTTCTCCACTTCCTCTGGTTCTCAAACTTTTGGAAAAAAATATATGTATATTCCCCCTAGAATAGAAATATAGAGAGTTGGTATTTTGTTTTGATTTTTGCAATGACTTTTGCAAAACCTAGTTACTGAGAAAATATTATTATCAATATTTGTTTAGTGTAACAAATTTTTCAGAATATAGTCATTATTGACATTTTAAAATAATGAAAAAAATAAAAATAATGAAAAATAGCTGGAACAGTGTCATTTATAAAATCTTTTTATAAATCTTTTATGAATTTATAAAAATCATTTTAATATTCTAAGCAAAAAAGTAAAAATTGTTCTAGGTTGATTTATAAATATTACAAAAGAGATTAAAAAGTGTACTACAAATGCCAACAAAAATCATGAAATTTGTATAATTTTAATGGACTAAAATCCCTTGATTAAAAAATTCAGGAAGATTGCTCTACTTGAGTTTTTTCTGTATTGTTAAGATAAGGTAGGGCTCATAATCAATTCTAATATTGATTTTTATTTTTATGATGGGGCAATTTTTAAAGATATGTCACTAAAGCCTTCAAATTTCTCTCAGGCTTTATTTCATAAATCAGATAATGAGATAATCATCAATAGGATATAATTATTGACAGTTCTATTGGGTTTTTCTTTTATTAAATACAGAAAATTTACATAATCAGTTAACTTCCAAAAGAACTTCTTCATTCACAAAAATCAGTCTTTAATCTTTTAACATTTGACCAGATTCGATACTCCCATGTTAGAGAAGTCTTTTCGTTGTGTGTTTACGGTACTGGCATTTAAACTCCAATCTTCTTCTTTAGGAGATGTCTAATTTTCATCCTCCGTGTTCTGACTTATGAATAGAAGTAATTTCAAGTAAACTGTCCCATCCCTGGTAAGAGGAAAGGAATTTATGTGTGAATTATATACAATGTACAAATATAACTAAATAAAAACATATCCTTTTACTTGTGTCACTGGTATCAGTCAAGTCACAATAAGCACAAACAGTTCCAAAATAAGTTTGAGTTATGCAAAGGAGGTTGGGTGCTGTTTGCTCAGCCTTCGAATCCTAGTTTCTCAGGAGATTAAAATTTGCAGAATCATGATTGGAGACTAGCTCAGGAAGAAAAAAATATATTCCTAGACGTTATTGCAAACAAGCAAACAAACAAACAATGAATGGCGATGTGTGACTTTAATGTTAGAGCTCCAGCTTAAGGAACAGGGGAACTGATTTCATACACTAGTACTGAGGGTTGTTTTTTTTTTTTTAAATCATCCACACAAATGAATAGATACATTAGCTGGTTTTTATTAGTAATTTTCAAAGAAATTGCATTAGTAATGTTACATATGTATGAAATGAAAATTAACGTTTAACTCACACAATTCTTTTAATAAATATGTGGGCATGAATGTACTGGGATCTGGCATTTTGCCTTAAAACATTTAAGGATTGTATGTAGCTGTGCAGTTAAAAATACATCATTTCTGCTAGATGTATTTATCAAATCTATCTAGTGCTTTGGCAACAACTGAGTTGCTTTTTATTAGCAGTTACATGATCTTATATATTCGTATATAAATACAATAAATGTCATGACTCCATTTGATTTTAATGAATTGCAAGTATCTGTATACAACAAACATACTATATAAAAGAGCTTGTAAAATATGTAACTTTGAGCTATATTCAATAAAACTCTAAAATTGTGATATATTTTTAAATGTTCAATGTAATTACACAGTGACACAAACACAAAGGATTTATATTATTTTAGGTAATTTCCATTTCATCAGTTTCCGAGAAAAGAAATAGCTGAATAAACTCTATTTTCAACATATGGCTTTCACAATACACTTCTCTTTATGAATCAATTATTTTAATCTTTTAACACTCACTTGTGAGTGTTTGAATAAATTTAGGAAATTCACGATAAGTTCTATTACTATCTGTACTGTGCAATATTGAATTTAACAATGAATAAAACAGTCAAAATATGGATTGCTAGCATTCTCCTTATAGAGATAAAATTGAGCAATGTACTGTGCCTAGGTTAGTAATAAAATATGCTCTTTACAAATAGTATTTATTGATGTATTTCCTTGGTTCACTCTAATTTTATATTGCTTAAGTAGCACTCCATAACAAAATTCATATCAAGTTAGGGGAATTTCTAGTTTTAGTAAACAAGTAAATGACAAATGAAAATTAAAAACAAATACTAGAAGCAGTTTAGTCTAAAATGGAATTATGACTGGAAAATAATTCCTTTAAGAGTGTTATTAGGATCTTACTGTTCTACTGTATTCTAGGAATAACAATATTCCCACATTCTGGAGAACTTAACAATGAGTACAAATGTTCTAATTTGTGGGAGAATATATCTTCCTTCCTTTCATTATCTATCTATCTATCTATCTATCTATCTATCTATCTATCTATCTATCTATCTATCTGCCATCTATTTACTTTCTTTAATTTTCTTCACTTATTTTCTTTGGTTTCTAGCAAGATCCACTCACCTGGGCCAGCCTATATCCTCTACAGCTATTGAGAGCTCATCAAGACGGGCCGGGCCTTGTCTACTAAACAGAAACAGAAATAGACTGGAATCCTTTTCCCTCTACTCTGGAGAGGCACACATCCTTCCCTGTAATTAATCTCAACCTGAATTATGCTGCTCAATACACACTGGTGTGTGGATAAGAGTACAATTGTCAGGAGAGTACTGTAAACTCATCTTCAACAAAATGGGCAAATTAAAGGCCCGCACCCCTTTCCCCTAGTTCTGGGCGGGTAGACCCATAGAGGCTGACAGGCTAGCCCTAACACAAATGGCATGCATGTAGTCAAAGTGAAGGAACACACACTTGTTATCAATTGGCTTCATCTCTGAGGGCATCTCAAAAGAAACCCAGAACATAGAAATGAGTTAAACTTCCTACCAGAGACTTTCAGTGAAGCAGGCTGAGAAGGGCCCACACAATCTACCAGGACAATGAGGGAAGGCACTCATCAGCTGATGCCCGTCTCACAAGGGAGACGGGGTTAAGATGAGGAATTTAGTAGTAACAAGTTGATTTATGACCTGCAAGCTAAGCTTGAACATCTAATCATCTAGTCTCAAGTGACATTTCACATACTTAGAATGGCTGCACCCCAGCAAAATACAGGACAGAGCAGCCCCAAATCTGGAATTCATTGCTTTTCTACAGGAACTTCCTCACTCATGTGAGCAGCTGCCCTAGTGCATAGTCTTATCTGCCAATATAGCAAGACACTGAAGCTGCATTCAGACAGTCCAGGACCTAGAAGATGCATAGAAATCTGTGGAAGTCTAGAAGAAGCACAAAGATCCAAAAGATACCATCAAAACTAGAAATTGGAAGTTGTGCCACAAAGAGATACACCTTTGAAGGCCAAAGATTAAAGAGGAATGCTGGTGACCTGGACAAAGCTATGCCTACAATTCCCCTCAACAGGAATGATAGACTGATGTGTTATATTTTGTATGAGATGTTTTTGGCTTGTAATTCTGGTATATGGTTTGTTATTTTTAATCTATTATTTTTGCTTATTTGCTTCATTGCCTCAATTATATTTTTTTCCTAATGCCAAAAATATTCTGTATATCCCTTTTAAACTAAGGCTGTCCTCTCCCACACTACTATTTCCTTCCAGCCTTCTTCTCTACCTTCTTCTTTCCTTCCCCACACCTATTCTTCAATTACTGTGATGCAGGTTGCCAGCTCCAAGTGACTAGAGTCTGCATCTGAACAGCAGTAAAGAAAGACAGGACATAATGAAAATGGGAGTGATGCCTTGCTCAGAGCTCTCTGTCAGCAGAATCAGCAGCAACAGCAGCAACAGAGACTCTGTGTCCTGTGAATCAGCAATGCCAGTTTATAATCCCATTAGATAAAAGTGACATCTTGCCAAGTATGGCTACATAAGCTAATGCATGCATACAACGCTCAAGGTTACATAAATATTCCAACTCTGTCCTGTGGAAGTGCAGCATCAAAACCTTCCAGAAAACAAAGTGATGTTATTTAATATCTATAATCTATATAATTACATATTTTGTATAATTTATATGATCAATTATTACTTAATATCTATAATTTAATATCTATAATTTTGAGCATTGTTACTTCTCATTGCACACCTTTAAGAACCTGAGCCCATTCCTAGACAATCCTACTAGTAAGGAAAGCACCCAGGCCCTATGTTCAAACTCCAAACACACACACACACACACACACACACACACACACACAAAATACAACTAGCAAATACTCCCAAAATAAAAGTGAAAAGATGAGATAATATATACTAAAGAAACAGAAGACAAAAATGAGCAGAAATAGTTATATTCATATTGCACAATTCTGCAAATACACAAAACAAGTCTGAAGAGGTAAAGAACTACATAGTTATAAAGGGAGAAGAGATATAATAATAAGTATATATTCAACAATTTTTGTCATCAAATTCCTAAGATAAACTGACAAGCTCTAACACAATCCTCTTGGATGAAATTAACATCATTTAAAAAAATCAATAAAGGTAACTCAAAATGGCATTCTACAGAGATCTATTAAATTAGAGCAAATTAAACACTGGTCTCCTAAGCCTATAAACCTTTCATTAAAATAGATCATATTTTAGGCTACAAGACAAATATACAAGATGATTTCCTATTTGTAATAACATCATAAAGGAACACATTTAGACATCAACACATGAAGCAGGACAAAACCTATTAAAACACAAAGAGGTGGATGAATATGTTTTTTGAATTATCAGTAGACTGATGAAGAAATCCAAAATAAAATTTAAAAATCCTAAATTCGAATAAAAATATAAGCATACATATCATAATCTGTGGAAATTAGAAAAAAAGCTATGTAAAGAGGAAAATGTTCATTTGTAAGTACCTATATCAGAAATTCAGAGAGCTCATAAATAGACAACCTGTGATGTACTCATTACCAGACCAGCCTGAATAAACAATCCCTCAAATGTTGGAAAGAAATAAATCTTAAGGCAGGAAGTACTGAAATGGAGACTAAAAGAAAGAAAATGCACTTATGAAGCAAAGTTTCATAAATAACAGAAACAAACCATCTTCTATCACAATTGAAGTCTAAATTTAAAACAAAACCATCAATTTTTTGGATGATGCTAGCACTCTCTGAGATACCATCTGTTATTATTCTTAAAATTGCAATAAAGTTCCAATAGGAAATTTGTGTCAAATGGACATGTATCTCAGATCCTAGTACACACTAAGGTAAATAGTTAGGAATCAGGCATCAACTTTTTTAAAGCCAAAATTTGTTCCATTATTTCCATTGAAAGAGAATGAATATACTTGTTTGAATTGATATTATCTTGGTTGCTTTAATTTTATTTTAAGAACAGATAACTTACATCAGATGGCACATGTTAGTGAAATGGTGTATGGTATTCATAGTCCCCTTTCAAATCTCTAGATACTTGCATCCATTTGCTGAGTATATATATTATCACAGAGAACCACCTTTTTGACATCATTAATTTATGTATTCATATGCTTTTGAAATATGAGTCATAGAATATCATACTTAAATGTTATGACTTTATGATATTCTGTGCTATCAAAATTGCAATAAAAGTTACCCTAGTGACATGACACAATGAACTCCACCAGATTGTAAAGCACATTTCATAAGAAAAATTCAAAATGATCAATTAGACTTTGAAAGATCACTGCATTTCAAATATTTCTGTATAGATTAATAATCATTTTATAGTACACACTATTTTCATTAGACGTCAATATTTTATAATATGAACGATTTTGCTTCCTTCTTTCAGCTATTTTTAATCATTTCCCTCACTCATTCAAGGCCAAAAAGTGGTTTTGTAACCAAATTGGCCTCTGGTTAGTTAAAGATTCATTTTAAACCATGTATTTCCATAATAATCAAAACATTATCATCTCTATATATTCAGAAAATAGGATTACATAAATAATTGGAATGTACTTTTAGTTTTTGAAGATAGTTATTGACAAACTGCCATTCTTGTTCCACTGGAAGTATTAAAGATGAGAATTAATGCAGAAAGCCAGATTAATACTTGTTATGATCAGAGTGATTTAGATTCTTATACAAATTTTACTGGCCATGTTAGTGTCATTTGAGAGTTCTCTTGCTTATTAAGTACAATTCTCAGTAATTGCTCTATCTGGCATTTATATATATTACCTGACTTGCTACCATCTGGGCATGAAATGCCAATGAGCACTCATAGAAGATACTTCATTATGCTGCCTGCCGTTCATTCCGCATATGCCACTATAGAATTCTTTAGCTTCTTGATAATTTGAGAATCACTTAGTTAAATGTTTCTTGGATTATCTCCAATATGACTTAAAATTTACTATACTTTTTGAATACATGAGCAGTAGTATTTTGCCATTTCAAAGGAATAATTCAACTTTAATATTCATAAGTTAAATGGAGATGGAAACATCCATTTGAATTTGTATTACTTTTCTTTTAATCCATCTGGACTACAAAATCCTATGCTTTAGTTTATAATACATCAAATATTTAGGTTAGACAATAATGAAATCCTGGTTTAGTGATCCTCAAAGGAAAATGAAAGTTATTTCTTATACAGTTTGAGTGTATTACATGCATCCATGCTATGATGATATTAACATTTTTATAAAATTTAAATATTATTAAACCTGAATAACATACCATATAAAATTTTTCCTCTTTAATGTTTTATTTCTTCCATTTGGAGTATTCACAGCCCTGTGATAATTTAAAAGTATGTTTTTTATAATCTGGTCAGCTATTGGTCCAATATCATATTCAAGGTCTTGATTATAAATTGTCTTGATTCCTCCTGCTATCAAATTGTGGGATAAATAATTTAATAGGAATAATTTATATGGGGACTATACAAAGAATTAAAAGCAAGATGCAATATTTACATTTTTAATTATTAAAATTTAAGCTCAAAATTGTAAACTACTTCTACTTCTTGGAAGAGCTTAATTTCAGTCTTAAGAAAGTTATAGCAGCGATGGGAACAGTCAGAGCTAAACAAGTAGCATCAGAGGTGGTTTTAGTAATACAAGTAATATCAGTTTAAGTTAGTTCCCCTCAAAATTTGAAAAGACCTCAAAGAACAAAACCTTAATTTTAATAAATTTTTGAATACCAAAATTACTGACACTGGTTTTATCCATATCTTCTATAAACTATGTTAAAAAAAACTCTTTTCAGTTGATATTAGTATTTAAGTATGAGAGGTAAATGTCTAACTGAAGGAAATCTTGGTGAGATTTTAGAGTTAGGGAAGATTATACTAACATTCAATGAAGAATGAAAAGACAGGTTGAAGAGCCTTTGAAGTTAGGGTGAGCTTCAATATCTTTAAAGGTTTGTTAAAGCAGTTATGACTGGGAGTTTAAACAACAGTTATTAAGAAACTCTAATGTTGTGTGAGGAACTGACTGCTATGATTGCACAGACTGAGTAGAAGGCAGAGGATAACGGTGCAAATGTGAAAGGACAAGGAATGAGACAGAAAGCAACAAGGAAGATAAATGGATGCATTTGAGCAGAATAGAAATTGAATCTGGTAATGTTTACTGAATTTTCAGGCAGAGGAAAAAATGGCAGCTTACAAAAAATGGGAAAATAAGACTTGCCTGATAAGATAATGAGTCCTAGAAAAGAGAGAGACTTGGCATGAAGGATAATGGTCAGGATAACAAGGTATTTGGGGTTGGAGATGTGAGAAGAGGATTGCTTTATAAATTTTATTTGGTGCTATCAAATTCACAGCTATTTCTTTAGCAGAGAGAAGACAATCCTTAGTCTTTCCCTTCAGGAGACTACAAATATGAGAATGAATGTTGAAATTAGTATTTCCATTGTGGTGTAGGTAATGCGATTGACACCATTGCTTAAATATATTTTCTCACTTCACATGAATAATAGAAGGAGTGATTTCAGGTATTGTCAGAAGCTGGATGAAGTTGTATTAAATTGCACAGAATCTTCATGGACTTTCACTTATGGATGTAGAAATGACATTGGAGTTCCAACACAGTTCCAACAACAGGTATGTGATAACTTTATCTTTATATATCAATATTATGACATAGGACCACACTTTTTTTTTTTTTTTTTTTTTTTTTTTGGCCAGTCGTGGGCCTTGGACTCAGGGCCTGAGCACTGTCCCTGGCTTCTTCCCGCTCAAGGCTAGCACTCTGCCACTTGAGCCACAGTGCCGCTTCTGGCCGTTTTCTGTATATGTGGTGCTGGGGAATCGAACCTAGGGCCTCGTGTATCCGAGGCAGGCACTCTTGCCACTAGGCTATATCCCCAGCCCGTGGACCACACTTTAACTAAAAGGATGCAAGAAAACAGAGTTGTTTTATACTTAGATGTAGCCCAGGTCCCTATGGGTTTGGATATTGAAGAGAAAAGTAAATGCAACCTGTGCAAGCACCTCCACAATGCCTTCCCCTCATACAAAACAAAAGTTTTCTCCATATAGACCTAATGCCATCACAAGTTATTCCATTGAGTGAATTTGAGCTCTTTAGATATGGGTAAAATGCACTTATAATCGAAGAAGTGAGATATAAGGTATTTGAAGTGTCACAGGTAAGGTTGTGGAAAGGACCCACAAACAAATAATATTTATTTACAAGTGAGGAATTTCACAAATACCTACAATTAATGGTTTCTATTAATTTTCTAGGCAAGCTTAGACAGGAAAAGCACAAGTGTTTCGTGCATTAACTAGAAAAAAATGATAGCCATAATTCTGATCACTGAGGAATTGGTTCTTCCAATTGTACCTTTATGCTATAGCATATGTGTATGTATAAATATATATGTGTGTGTATATTTAAATATATGTATATATATGTATACCTGCATACACACACACACACACACACACATATCACCTTCCCTTGGAGTGACATCATATTTTCACAGACACAAAGTTTAAATTCTAGCATTGTTTGAGTATGAACAGAATCTTAAAAACCACACATATGAGCTGGGAATGTGGCTTAGTTGATCAGTGTTTGCCTAGCATGCATGAAGCCCTGGGTTTGATTCCTCAGTAACACATAAAGAGTAAAAGGCAGAAATGGTACTGTGGCTCAAGTGGTCGAGTGCTAGCCTTGAGCAAAAGAAGCTAAGGGATAGTGCCAAGGCCCTGGACTGGCATAAGTGTGCAAGTGAGCACACACACACACACAGTGCACAGTATAAAAAATGAGGAATAAAACAAATTCCAGAATTGTACATTTTCACCAAAATATTAGTAGCTATATTTATCCAAACTGCAGACAGTAAATTTGATGACCGTGACTGTTTCTTTAATTACACTACTAGTTTGTTTTGTTCACCAAGAATCTAAATATATAATTTTCATAAAAATGTAAAAAAAATTCAAGTGTAAAGGAATATTGTTTCATTCAGTTAATGAGAGAAACAAAAAGTTGTTCATATATATTCACAAAAATAAATGACTCACACAAATTTCTATTTTGCAGTAACAATCATTCACTTGCATGATTAGCAACAGGAATCATTTGCATTTCTATCAGTCCAGTCGTCCTGTACATTATGCCTCTTTACTGAACTGTACATTATGTCTCCTTACTGGACATAGCAGACCAATAATTAGTGCAGCCTATTGACCCAGATAGCTGCCAGAGATCCTGGACTGCCATGCCTCTGATTCTGCTGAAAAGATTCCCTATAAATTATTTTGTCCAAGGATCTATTTATTTCTCCTAATAATCTATACCCAGTTCTCAAGCCTTGTTCTCTGCCTAGACCTGGAGTCTGTAAATATAATGATAGATGATTTATTTGTAACTGCTGTAAATTTTTCTTAATTTAATCTCCAGAGTTGGTATAGTTCTCAGTCTCCAAGAAATTTACATAATTCTAAGTATCTTTATTAAATTCTTTTTATATATTGTTATAAATAACTCTCAAGAATAATATTGTAAGTTTATGAAAAGGTTTTAAAAATCATTTGTTAAAATACTAAAATATTGTATACTCGATTTATTTCTAGTAATCTTAATGCTATATAACTAAATGGAGTAGCTTCGGTGCATGATGCATTTTTAAATTACTGCTTGTATTAATTTTAATTCACACACACTTTAAAAAGTCCTGTAATTGTATTGTGAGTTCATAATCAGCATTAGGTATATTAAAAAATGTTGAGGTTCGGTAAATAAATCTGTTAAAGTCCAACATAAAGCATCTGTCATAAAAATGGGATAGGCTGGGAATATGGCCTAGTGGCAAGAGTGCTTGCCTCCTATACTTGAAGCCCTGGGTTCGATTCCCCAGCACCACATATACAGAAAACAGCCAGAAGTGGCGCTGTGGCTCAAGTGGCAGAGTACTAGCCTTGAGCAAAAAGAAGCCAGGGACAGTGCTCAGGTCCTGAGTCTGAAGCCCAGGACTGGCAAAAAAAAAAAGAAAGAAAGAAAAATGGGATAAACTTGAACTATTGAGGCAGATATTTGCGATATTAGTTTCAATAGCATTCCTTACAATTTAGAGGTTTCTATAAACTTGCCACATGATTAAATTGTTTTGAAATGTGTATCTAATTTTATTGCTCATATGGACAATAAAATAATACATAGAAAGATTATATATGATCCAATGGAGTAATATTGTCACTCTGTGATGTACGGTACAGTGTGTATCTTTGGGAAACATTTTGCTAATGTTAAACTCCAGAAAACATACTAGGGTTTTGAGTCTTTGCAGTGTCAATATAAATTTAGGATTGTGTTTTCTTTTTTTTTTTTTTTTTTTTTTTTTGGCCAGTCCTGGGCCTTGGACTCAGGGCCTAAGCACTGTCCCTGGCTTCTTCCCGCTCAAGGCTAGCACTCTGCCATTTGAGCCACAGCGCCGCTTCTGGCCGTTTTCTGTATATGTGGTGCTGGGGAATCGAACCTAGGGCCTCGTGTATCCGAGGCAGGCACTCTTGCCACTAGGCTATATCCCCAGCCCCGGATTGTGTTTTCTTAAGGAAGGTTAGCACATATTTCTCACATTTAAAAATTTACTACTATCTTATTAAGTTTTCCATAATTATTAGTTTTCTGTCTTTCTTTTCTTTCAACAGAGTATGAGTATAGGCTATTTCCTCTATATTATTCTTCATGTGTCTCCTCAAATGTAAACTGCTCTAAAAATAGCATTGTTTGTTAGTTGCCTAAAAGGGGTTTCTTTTGGATATTTGTAGAGAATCATGAAGCAAGATGTTTGTAACAAGAAGTTACACTATAAAAGTATCTGTTTTTTCTTGTGAAACATTACAGTTTACACTTAATTATAAAACTATGTTAAAAGATCTACAGAGGAAGCATAGGGTTAGTGTATCTAGTATTGTATCTAGTCTATGCTGTCAATTTGTAGTCCTAACCAGAATAAGTCCTATAATTTATAATGTTACTTGACATTTTGAGGCCTCAAAATTCTGATCATTAGAAACAATAATCATGACAACCCAAAATGAGAAGGATATCATGAATTACATAAGATGAGTGGTGTAAAAAACTATGCATGAAACCTGTTTGAGGCCTCAAAAATGGTGACATAATCATGTCATAAAATTGTATGCACAGAAAACATGATATGGTTTCACAATGCTCATATTGAAACTGTAGAAAAATCTTTCACCTGGACAATATTTTTAAATGCATAACTTATCCCTTCCAAAAACAGAGAGATTCAATTCTGATTTCCTCAAGGTCTAATGACCTTGATGAGTTTGAAATTCATCCATTTAGCTTTTCAGCACCAGTTTGAATATTATCCCAGACAGGGAATTCTATCAGCATAAGCTTTATCTCCTTAAGCTGTAATTATATGCATAACTTTGATCTCTTCTGAAGTCACTTCTGAGAATAATAAACATATAGTGACTGATTGTAAACAATAGTATTAACTCATTGTAATTCTTACTTGGAATTATCCACAAGGATTTACTGAGTGTGAGATTACTACAAAATCTAACTTTGCTTAAAAACACAGAGAATCAAAATGAAGAGGCAAAGCAGATTTAGGATTGTGGGTATAAGAATGTAAGAAGCCGTAAAGACAATATTCAAATTATCAGATGATTTCAAGCAACCACATATAGAACAAGAAATGGTCAATTTTAGATCTCCCCTTATTTCAGTGAGATGGCAAGGTGAATGTATTAAAGATGTTGAGTGCAAAGTACACATTAACTTCAGTTCATCTCCTAGGTTTCTTCTGAGCTAAATAAGTTTCCATAAGAAAAGGAACTAAAGGTTTTTGGTTTTGTTAACAGAAATAATAGGGAAAAAAAGATGACTTCTGTATTTGTGCCAAATATTAATAGATTACCCATTCTACTCCCTACAACTCCTCCTAAAATCATAATATATTATGTTCACCACTTTAATAAGGAATACATAAAGATAGTTATACTGTTAAAAATAAAAACAATAAAGCATATGAAAAATTACCTATTTTTCCTCTTTCTTTAATTTCTGAACTCTAAACTTTAACCGGATTTCTGGAGGAACAGAAAGCAATCAATCTTATATAAACTTGATGTTAAAATGTGTAATGAAGCAATGGCTACTAAGAAGAACAACAAAAGAACACTTTATTTTAGAGGGTGTGTGGAAAGAACAATGGAATGAACTTTTCTCAAGGATGGAAAAACATTATAGGAGTTTAATAATACATTTTTGGCACGCAACAACTTACATAATCCAGAAACAAGAACTACCATTTCTTATTTGATTGGTTTTATATAATTTTATCAAATCATTTATCCTTAATGGTTGACTACTGAGTTTCCGGCTTGGCATGCATGTAGAATAAGAATATGCTACATTTAGATTGTATGATCCCCTGTTTGTTATTGTTTGCTTCCTTTATTTTGCTTGTTCTGTGATGTTAAGACTATCTGAAAACTGTATATCAGTATACAATAAGTTCATATCCATTTACTTGAACATTTTCTTATGAAGTCATTGTCGCTTCAATATGACCCTATCAGTTTAAAAATAATAATCAGTTTTCTTTATAAAATTTTCTCCTTGAGGCTATAATGGTTGTCATAAGCAGTAGTTTCACAAAAGGGCTTGTCAAAGAAATTGAAAAAAATTGGAAAGGTGTGAATGAAGCTATTTGCCAAGTATAAAAGAAAGAACATTCAAGCTCAGTTCATACTCTGACTTCCACTTCTAAGCTTTCAGATGTTTGACCTTCGAAAATTTTGCTTCCAGAAAAAATCCCTATACAATTCTCACTTTGAGGAATAATTTACTTTTATAACTTTTCAATCACTTTGCCACCGGTATTTCCATTTAAATTAAATTATGAAATCATGTTTTAAAATAATAGTGATGCAGTCAATGTTTAACTTTTGAGAAGTACCAAGTTCAGAAAATTTCCTGATTGAAGCTACCCTATTTTCCCATGGTTGCTCAACATTATTTTTAGTGTTTTTATATGAATGTAGTGAATATAATTATTTAAGACCTACTTTAAAGGAAAAACCAAATAGTATCTTTATTCACCCTAAAGTGAGAAATTTGAAGTGGGTAACTAGTTCGCAGGTTTAGCAAGTTATTGAGTGTTTGCACTGAATATAATTCTAGGTTCAGGGTTTAAGTGGAAGGCAAGACAAACCAAATCCCTATCCTGATACTCATTTTAATACCAAGAAAAGATGATTGAAAAATGAAATAAAACATACAATTTTATTAATAGTGATGCATATTTTGAAATAACACAAACACGGGAAAACATAGAAGTGGTTTAAGGGGCAGTGTGTCGGTTCATTAAATGGTCAAAAAGTCCTCTTTAAGAAAGTGAGGTTGGCAGAGAGTTTTGAATGCTATCAAAAATCAAATCTCACAAAAACCTCTGGGAGAGAGTTTCGTTCCAACTTTAAAGAATTATAAAGGCTCTGAAGTTATAAGACAGTTATAAAGTTATAAAACTTTTAAAAATAATAGAAGTTCTAACAAAGATATGTGACTGGAAGCTCTTGTGTAGCTCAGTGGCAAAGCGCTTGCCTAGCAAGTCCAACGTCCTGGGTTCGATCCCTAGTACCAAAATAAGAAAAGACAATGTGTGTGTGTGTGTGTGTGTGTGTGTGTGTGTGTGTGTGTGTGTGTGTGTGTGTGTGTGACTGACTGGAACTTGAGAGTAAAGGAAGGGCTGCCAGTGGAATTTGTACCTAATTTAAACTAAAGAATGAGTAGGATTTAATTCATGGAATCAATAAATTCAAGAATTTCACCTTGCATAAGAGATTAACAAAACCTGAACCACAGCCAATACTCACAGTAAGTACAACAGATCATGTTGATGAGGTCAGTGATCTACATAGATAATAAGGGAGTGGTGAGCTAAGATTTTTATGGGAGTGTTTTTGTTTTTTGTCAGTCAGGGGCTTGAACTCTGGGCTTACGCATTGCCCTGGGCTCTTCAGCTCAAGGCTAGAGCTCTACCACTTGAATTACAGGGCCACTTCCGGTTTTCTGGTAGTTAATTGGACATAAGTGTCTCAGTGATTTTCCTGCCCTGGCTGGCTATCAACTCTGATCCTCAGATCTCAGCCTCCTGAGTAGCTAGGATTACAGGTTTGAGCCACCAGCACACAGCTAAGAGTATTTTTAATGTATTAGAGAAAGAGTAAATTACAAATAGCAATGTCTTACGTGAAGGAATTATTTTTAGATAAGTTATGAACATCATTTTTAAATCATGTGTTACCCCCCATTCCATCAGTACCTGATGGTTTTGCTCATTAGCTTGTACAGTACCAATTGAGCCATGTTTCCAACCCCATGGTTTTCTTTAGAAGAAACATGATGCCCTCACCACATGTACACAGATAAATAAGCAAATGGAAAGAAGTCAAGAATTTACACAATAACAAATTGTGAAGAGGAAAATCAGGTATTTCTGAAACCCTAGAATCCAAGTCTTTTTTTTTTTTTTTTTGCCAGTCCTGGGCTTGGACTCTGGGCCTGAGCACTGTCCCTGGCTTCTTTTTGCTCAAGGCTAGCACTCTGCCACTTGAGCCACAGTGCCACTTCTGGCCATTTTCTGTATATGTGGTGCTGGGGAATCGAACCCAGGGCCTCATGTATGTGAGGCAGGCACTCTTGCCACTAGGCCATATCCCCAGCCCCCCCCCCCAAGTCTTTTTTTTTTTTTAATGTTTTATGTGTCCTAACATTCTGATCATAAACTATATATACACATTTAATTTCAGCATGTCACCCATGAAATTCTGATAAAAGGACTGTTTAGACTGCAGATTTAATGAGCCAAGGAAGAGGAAAATCACCTAGTTGATATTAAAATGCAGCAATTATTACTTTCTGAGCTAATTTCAAATGATAAATAAAATAATTCAAATTATATCATTCATCTTGAGGCACTTTGCTGATTATTCATAGACATATATTTACAAGAATGTGATCCATTCTGTTCATTGTCTTCACGAATGTAAAACCATAATTTGATGCAAACCTCATTATGACTAATAATGGAGATAATAAGCATCTTATTTGTGTATAGTTAGTTTTGGGGTAGTATCCTTTACTGTTGACCATGAAGGAGCTTAAATAAGTCTGTCTGTTCCACATTTTTATGCCACTTTCTTAGGAAATTAGATTACATTGGTGTGTGAAAAAATTTATTCACTTAATGCATTTATCTTTAAAAGACCAGATGGACAATTTAGCATTTGGTACAAAGATTTAAAATTTAAACCTTAAAATCAACTTTCACCAGAATAATTTGTAGTCTATCCTCAATGTATCTAAAAAACTGAGTCAGCTAAAGTAATAGCTGTCTTCACAATGCACACAATTAAAATAAATTATATATTGAATTACTGCACGGTTACCTGAAAGATTGTATTTATTTTTTATTTTTTCTAAGGAACAAAACTAAATGCAGTGATTCTCTAAAAATAGTTTCTTAAATTCTGTGTTAGCTGATACTATGCATATTGTATTTTATTTCTGGTAATACTGAGTCAGTTTCACTGTTTTAAATTTTCAGATTTTCTTCTTCTTTAATTTTATAATTATCTAACTGTCCTATAATGCTGTTATTTCTTTTTACTTATCTACCAAGTGGATTTTAAAATCGATGCCATAAACTCAATGATCCCAAGGATTTGTCTTGATTGTGACAGAAAAAAAAAAAGCCACAGATGTGAACGGAGTGAATGACTGACAAGACAAGTATGCCACTAGCAAGACAGCCAGAAGCTCAGATGAGGCAGCAAGGATAATGACACGAGCCCAAAGATAAAAAGACCGTGTCAGCGGCTTCTTTACATGACATACATTCTACAGAGTGCTCCAAGTTTTGCATCCATTTTTGGAGCCAAAAGAGTTCTACTCCTAAATAATAAATCTATTAATTACTCCCCTTATGAGTCCTGACAGCAGTCAGCTTTGTGGGTTTCTGATTCCATTCCAAGGGATGTGTATCTCTGTGATTTATGTAATAGACAGCAGTGTCATGAGGAAAGACTTGGAAAATAAAACTTCTTTAAAGGCAGAGACACATGCTGCCTTTGGACTGTTTGAATGGAAGCACACAGAACAGAGACATCAAGGTAACAACCAGACAGGCCTATTAGAAATCATTCTAGTTTCCAACATGGAAAGTTCCAAATTTATATCTCTCATCATATCCACAAACATTTAAACATTATGATGGAAACAAAGTAGGTATGAAATGATTAAAACCGAGCAATGCCTGTCATTTCAGCCATGTTTTCCTATGAGTATCTGCTTGCCAATAGAATTATGCAGTATATTTTATTAAATGCTTATTAAATTCCAGTCTTCTGTAATTTTCCAAGTGTTTCCATCATCAACTAGTGTTATGTATTGTATGCCTTGGCCTAAAATTTTTCATATCCTAATTTCTCATGCAATAACTTACCATTTGTTTAGTTTTATTATGTGTATTGGATAATTATTGTGTCTACTTTTCTATTTTGAGTAGATAAGCTGTACAATTTCTTCCATGTTTTGCTCTTACTTCTCCAAATGCCAAGATATAGCATATTACTAATAAAAGCTAATGACTTGTTTTTATGATATCTTTTAGAATTTCAGAAGTATTCAGTCTCAATCTATAGCATTAGTGGGTTTGGAATCCCACATTTCCACATACACTCTGCTAAATGCCAAGATACTCAGCTTCAGTGGTCACATTCCATAAGGTTGTCTGTGTTCTCATGCACAAACAGCTTACATATCTGCTGCTTCTACCCAGAGCTGATGACCAAACCTTATTTATATTTCATTCACCCAGACAATCCAGTTTTCAGAAGACAGTAAGTAGGCACGTAGTCCACCATGTCTCAGTGTACTACAAACCCAACAATTCCTACTTTTTCCTGATGCTGTACTGTACTCTTCCTGCCTCCTTGTATCTATTCTATAACTCACAGGGGTATTGTTGGCAAGTCAATGCCTTCTCTTTCCAATAATTCTTGGGGCAGATCTTTAGCTCAAATAAACACCCAGACAGCTGTTTTGTTTTTAGATGAAGTATTATTTTATGATTTTCTAAAATTAATTTTTTAGTGATTTAACTCTGTAAAGCCTCAGTTGATTATACCTGTTGTATTATGTCAGGGGCAAAAAGTTAGCAGATAGTACATCAGTTAGCCTACTGCAATCTATTAAAGAATATCATGAATATGTTCCTCTCTAATGGATATATGACTCCATTTAATGAGAATTTTCTTGCAAATTACTGTGTTAGGAACTGTATCTCCAAATATTTTCTTATTCTTAAGCATAAGAAGAAATTGCTCAAAGTGTTTAATGGGAAGTATATGCCAGCATTCTCATATTCTCTACTCTACTATTCAGTGTAAATTTCAGTACTGTTCAATAATGAAATTAGAAAAGGACAATAATATTTATATGACCTCTATGTCAACTACTTAGCAGTTTAGGGGAAGTTAACATCTCCAGATGTTGAACATAGTTGTTTAACTATTAAACCTTTTGTCCAATTTCTAGTGATCCATTAATACAAAATACAGTAATCAAAGGAAGGAGGATTTCACAACAGTTGCTCTGAAACTCATATTTTGGATCTAAACATGCAAATGTTTCCTTTATATGGGTGTCATTAATGATGTTAAACATACTAATGTAAATTATACCAGTTAGTTGCACATAACTTACAATGCACAGTCTTTGTAACATTATCTTCTTTTATGAGTTCAACTGCACTGCCAGCCACTACCAATAGAGAGAATCTCTTTTCTCAGATCTTAATAAGCTTCTGTCAGCCTCAATGAGCCATCTGCTTTTTGAACCTGCCGAATGAGGTCCTTTTAGAAAGAATTAGTTAATTATTAATAAAACTTTATCTTCTCTAGAAGCACTTAAATTTTTCACTGAAATATCCCTTTTTTACTCTCAGATGTACTTTGCTTAAGTGTCTAATGGGTAATTCAAGAGGCATTATAATCCAGAATTATCAGAAAACAAAAATGTTTGACATTGGATTTCCATATAAATGTAGTATGTTTTATTTGTTGTTTCTACCACGTAATCATGCATTTATGATAGATAATTAAATAGTGAATTATACATTTAAATAAAATATACATTGCAAAGATATGAACTGATTAAAGTTTTATTTTGATACATTCAGAAAACTTTTAAGATATACATCAAAATGTGAAAGAAAATCTAGGTTCTTAGTAATGAATGAGAAAAATGATTGTTTTGTAATTTTCCTCTAAGTGTGACAGATTCTCATCAAATTTGGAAAATATAGGCCATTGGAACATTTTGAAATTTAAATTACAATCATTGGCATAATAGTACCTACAAGTACTATCATTAATACCAAGTTGGAAATTTAGGATTATCCAGGGCCTTGTCACACATTTATCAAGTTATGAGAGCAATTTGAGGCGGAAGGTTGTTATTGGGTTACTTTATATTAGAAAGTTAGAGTTGTCTATAGCAGTGAACTTTAGTTAACTTCAAAGTTATGTGGTGAGATTTTCTGGCATGAGTTTACATCTTAGAGATCTACATCTTTCAGAAAGTTAGAAGAGAACAGTGAAGAATTCAGGGACAAATTGTGTCTACTCTCAAGGATACAAGTACAGAAAACTCTTTAAAAGGCTGAAAAGAAAATGTGACAAGGACCAAAATGTTTCCACTATGCTCTTGTTAACCAAGCAACCTCTGCTTCAGCTGGGCAGGTAGACGGTGGGTCTACTGAATCTCTCTTAACTATTGTAGGAGTGAGTGATTTAAGAAATCTTTCGGGACTGTTTGAGCAGCAATTTCAGACACTGAAATCAGAGTATAATGTGAACCATCACTCAGCTAAACACAATTTATTTACCTACTACTCTACCATCCATGAGCAGTAACTCCAGTCTAGTCTTCTGTTGGTTAATTGCTCAAGGTAGCTGAGCTACAATCCTCTAGATTTTGGCATCACAAATTCACCATCAACTGGTTGAAATTTTCTTATTTCTACAAATCTTGAAAATTCTGCACCTTTGATCAGCTCACATTGAGGGGATTTTTTTTTTACCCAAATAGAGTTAATTGTCTCTAAATTTCATTAGTCCAACTTAATTTTATGTATAACAACTGTTTCAAATTTCATTTCATGAAACCACATTATGTTCTATCCAAATGTCACCATAAAAAGACACTAATTTTATGAAGACTACAAAACCCTGAATTGTCTTCTTTCTTCTTAACCATGTTTCAATTACTACATGAAATTTATAGGCACAAGATAAATACATGGTCTAGTTTTATCTGTAATCTCATACATCTGAAAAAACTGGGCAAAACCATCTTCCATAGCAAATACTCAATGTAATCAAATCCAATCACACACACACACACACACACACACACACACACACACACACACACACACACACACACACACACACAGGAATAACATACCCAATAGGTAGAAGTTGAGGAGACTATAGTTTTAGAGGTGAGCCCAGGCAAAAAGCTGACAAGTTCTCACCCCACCTGAACAGCTGAATATGGTAGCATGAGCCTTTCAATCCACTGATGCTGGAACAGAAAACAGAACAATCACAGTCCAAATTGGTCAAGCAAAATTATGACACATTACCTAACCAACAAAAATGCTAATACATGAAGGACTAAAGGACTAATTCCAGTGGTAGAGTGACCGTTTAATAATTGTAAAACATCAAGTTCACAACCCTACTTTGCAAGAAAATACCAAAAGGAAGAAATTGCTTTTGTGAATGAGACTGTTTGGACATCACTTTTGACTGATATTATTGATAGATGTATATGTAACATATATTATGTATATAGACAGAGAAAAAGAGAGTGAGAGAACCATGTTACTAATTACTAATTAGGGCTTCATGTATAAACAATGTCTATGATCAAATTTTAAATTATGACAAAATTCAAATTAAAAAACAGTAGTGTTCATGTGTATAAATTAAAAACATATGAGCATACAACATTAAGTGTGCAGAAAATATTATGCCCTGTGTAAAATTAGCTTAAGTATGTGTCTTATTCCTATTTTATGGGCGTAGTGAAAACAATGGGCCTCAATTCTCTAGACATCTCATGCATAGCTATTACCTGGTCTAGCACTTGCATCACAGAGGAAATTTTAAGTAATAATTGGGAGCCCATTTGCCTAGATGCATCAAGCAGCCATTTCTCTTTGGAATTCCTTTTTTTCCCCTAAAATAAAATAAGGTAACAATGAGAGTCTTACTGTTCTTAGCCAGCCTTCTATAATAGGAAAAATGCAGAATGATACATTATCTGCTTTTACTGACTCTGCTTCTTCCAATGAAATTGTCACTGCTTACTGTAAAGTTCTCTGTTGCCAATGACTTCTTGCAGTCCACTTGTATTAGGGAATAAAAAGTATAAGGTTATTTTGTATAAAAATTTAGGTGTTACACTTACAACCTCATTTGAGACATTGCATTGCTTCCTCAATGGAGAAGCTGTAATGAAAGTAAAAAGCAGAGAATAGAAGTAATACTTCGAAATAATATCAAATCCTGTATATAAATGTGTAAACATAATTATGCAATGATTGTTAAATTCATTAATTCACTTCTTTAAACTAAATGAAGGAAATATATGTTTCTAGTTAAAGGTTTATCTAATCTAAAGTTTGTTTGATGTTTCAATCATTCATAAATCAAAACAGAATGGTTTCATGAATTTCATTTCCTAATTTAAGGTATCACATTTTGAACAGATTGTCCTTTCATTATTTTGTAAGCATTTAGAGAAGCGTGCAGTTTTCTTTGGCTATTTCCTGACTCCTATATCATACTAGAGATCATAAGTGCTCACTGAATTTTTAGGAAAATTCACTTCTTTGCTGCATTTTAGAAAGTCATTTTGGCAGGTTTTACAAATCACCTTAAAAGCATAATTTTAGGATGAAATAAATGAATTGATGCATGAAACATGCACACTGGTAAATGAAAAACAAAATGTTTACATTTGGAAACAAACAGAAATCTGTAATTTTAACTTATTACATACAGATAACCTTATGCCTTATAGAAAATATACATGTGGTTAGGTTATATTTTTCCTTTAATAGCATTATATGTTTGTATGTATCGATAAAAATTCCATTTGTGTGTGTTTGTGTGTCTGTGTGTTTTTGCTTCTCTCATGTTTTTCCATGTTTGAATATATTTTATAATTATTTTGTTATTGTAACTTTCTTGTCTATGTCAAAGAAGTTAGAAGTGATTTGTTTTCTTGACAAAAGAATGATGTGCTTGTGTAATACTGCAGTATGGATTAACCTGCTTCAAATGAAAGGTTATATATTTTTAAGGAAATTTAGGAGAAATGGGTTCTTTTGCATGATTTATATTGGATCGAGACAGGGTCTTTACCTACATGGTGTATTTTATTTTTTGTTGGACAATGATAACCATTTCAATTTGGTAAAAGCATAACATTTTGCCTCTATTTCTTAATACAATTATCCTACATTCATTGAAGAAAAGCAGCATAACTACTTGAAAGGTCCATTCTTTTCTCCTGCTTTGTGCTTAAAGCATATAATGTGATCCATAAAAGAGGAGAGAATTGCAGCAGGGACTATTAAGTATGTTTAACTTTAGATTAAGGAATAGGTAAAAAGGAAGAGCAATCATACAGCTGTGTAAACAATATAGACATTAAACAACTCCATTTCTATAAACATCTGATTAAAAATAAAAAAATTAAAAGTAGTGTTACTATATCAAGAACTACTACTTTCATTGTGCATGCCAATTTTATATTCATTTTTGTAATGATTGCAGACATTTAAAACAGATGTGACTACAATTTTGTTGCTCTTAAGTCATCATACAAACAATGATTTGATGATCCTTTCAAAGGATCATCAAAAGCAAGAGGTTTTTTAATACCTACCACCAATGTGATACTTGTAGTTGAAAATATGCTGTTGTATTTGGTTTAAATATAACTATTTTTAAAATATAATCAAAACAAAGAAGAGCTAGACACTCATGGCCCATACCTGACATCTTCCTTATGTAGGAGGCTGAGACCTGAGGATAGTAGTTTGAAGGCAGCCCCAGCAGGAAAAACTGTAAGACTCTTATCTCTAATATATCACAGAAAAAGCCAGAAGTGGTGCTTTGTCTCAGTGGTAGAGTGCTAGCCTTGAGCAAAAGAAGTTCAGGAGCAGTGTCCAGACCGATGTTCAAGCACTAGGACTGGGGGAAAAAAAAGAGATTTCACATGTTTCACTTTTTAGAATATAAATTGACTTTATTCTGTTTTATTGTTGTTTTCACTCAATTTTAATTATGATTTTTAATGGTAGACAAAATGAGAAGTGGAAATACATAATTGCATTAAATAAGTGTATTACTTCTTATACAC
This sequence comes from Perognathus longimembris pacificus, assembly GCF_023159225.1. Taxonomy (NCBI): domain Eukaryota; kingdom Metazoa; phylum Chordata; class Mammalia; order Rodentia; family Heteromyidae; genus Perognathus; species Perognathus longimembris. The sequence goes on from NC_063176.1 coordinate 41,006,636, forward strand.
ATCATACAAATGTTATCACTTTTCCTTCTGCAACACTCCCTACAAAAAAAAAATGACAATACATGGAAACTATCTAAAGTAAATATTAAAATTTTGTTGTTCAATAGTGTGAATACTATAGTTTTGGAGTACCACATTATTTTCTGTATCAAGGTATTCATAATTATGAGTAATTCTAGATAGCTATGGTCTAAATGTTCATTTTAAATAGATATTTAAGGTATCTCTTGTTAAGTAATAAAACCAAAGCATTGTTTAGTAAATAGCTAACAGAGCTGATGCAGTCTGATATGTATATGTATATGTATGAATCTGTGTGTGTGTATTTCTATATACACATACATACACACATTTGGGTAAATAATGATATATGTCAGTATATGTGCATACAAAATGTGAATATATACATATACATATACAAATTTCTAATACATAAGTATATATTGATGCATATGTCTATATACACAAATATCTGTTTATGTCCATGAACACAATATAACAAGATACCAAATTTCTCAAACATTTTGAATAATGGGGTAAGACTTAGGGGGTTATAAGGAATAAAATAGGTGAGGTGAAAGTGTTCAAAGTATACTACAGGTCATGGAATTTCAACATACAGCCTCCTTTAATTATTAATATATGATCATTCAAAATAGATTACATAAGAGCAGAATTAAATAAACTAAATCTTAAGACAAATGAAATTGCAAATGCAAAAAGGACTCAGGAAATTTTACACTGAAGACCATCAAAGGAAAAGGAAGAGGAGGAGACAGGAATTAAGAGATAATCCAAAATTTAAAAAAACTTCCTAAAACTGAAAATAGTTTTCAATATTCTTTAAGTCCCTTTGACCTTGGCTTCAGTAATTATATTTATTTTTGGTATTACATAAATGTCTTAGATAACAGAATTAAAAATAAACCCCAAACTCCAAAGCCATTGCTAATAAACAGAGCAAAAAGACAATATACAATAGGAGAAATTTCTTGTAAACCATGTATTTAATACAAAGTTAGCACCCCAACATGCAAAACTGACAATCCAACTTTAGAATTGATAAATGATTTGGTGCTCTTTACCTAAAGAAAATATACTTATGGACAATATGTGTACCAAAAAAATGTACAACCTTACAACCCTGTGGAAGAAATGCAAATTAAGAGCACAATGAGGTATTTCAACATAATTACTCCTAGGTTGACCATTACCAAAATGACATGGGGATAAGAATTATTGATGATGGTGATTTGGGAAGGAAACCCTTGTATGCTACTGGTAAGCATATAAAATGTTGCTGTTATTGTAAAATGTAATTTGGAGTTTCCTCTAAATATTAAAAAATAGAACATATTATCCTGGGTATGCCAAACTAAAACATCGATTGAAATATCTCACTTTTCATGGCCACTGAACATTATTCATAATTATAAAAGTGTATAAATAGAAAAACGAGTCTTACTTGATAATGATTAAATGGCTAAATTTGTATTTATGTGTACTAGAATGTTACTTAGCCTCCATCAAGGAGATCCAAACATTTATAATAGCATGAATGAATTTGAAGTTGCTTACTATGATAAGTGAAGAAATGAGACACAGAAACCAACATGGTAAATGTTTACAACCATATGGGGGATCCCATTTATATACGGAATCTTAATGAAATGTTATATTTATAGGTTCAAAGAATAGAAGCACAAGTGACGACTCCAGTCAAAATATATGAAGTTAGGAGTTACATAATATAAATATATTTTATCAAAACAAGGACTATAATTAATGTAATTGGAGTGTGACTGGAATTTGAATTCACAGTCTCACATTTGATGTTTGGATGTTTTACCATTTGAGCTACATTTCCAACACTTTAGTTTTTGGACTCAGTTTTTGTTTTGTTTTGTGTTGTTTGTTTTTTTTTTGGCCCTCGGCTTACCAAGCATTTTCCTAAATCTCTGCATTCCTTGGATTATAGGTATATATGACCATGCCTGTCTGTACTACTACATTTAAATGTAAATTGACTTTAGGATTACTAAAAGAGTACATTTATATACCTTTACCTTAAAAAGGTAATTATGTAAGATATTATACTATATACTATATATAGTATATACTATACTATATTTTACTGTATTAGTCAATTCACTATATTTATTAATTATATAAAATTGAACTATTCTCAATCAAAAATGAATGGATTTTAAAGAGAAGCAATTCAATTAGGATTATTTTTGTACACACATACTAAAATGTATTAAGAGAAAGCATGAGGCATTTCCTTGTAAGAAGATGTAAGGTGTTTTGCAAGATTTTTCACAAATATATTTTAAACCTAACATACTTAACGAAGAATGGAAACAAATTTTAAACTCAGAAAATCATCATTTAGAAATAGCTAAATATTTGATGCTAGTACAAGAAACAGCTTTCAAACTCATCGAAGAATTTGGAACCACGATGTAACAAAATTGCCTGGTTCTATAAAATATTTAAAATTCATTTCATTTGTCAGCTTTTTATGCTTTTAATAAATAATAAGAAATTCACCCTTTGAGTTTAGTGGGAACTTTATAAAGACATGCCTGTTAAGGAATTTGGAGATTCTATTTGTGTTCCCAGAAATATAGATGGAAATGCAGATTTATTTTTATGTAAAAACAGAACCGATGTAACAAATTCATGTGTGTACACAAACTTGATACTAAAATGTTAGTATATTGCTATATTTTCTGAAACCCTTTTAAAAATAAATAAATGAGGGCAGATAAAATGTGACTTTTGGAATAGAATGTTATTGTTCTACTTTTTTTTTGTTTTTGACTATAAGCTAGTGGTTACTTTTGTTGTTAAATGCAAAGTAATTCTGTCTTTTGAAAACCAAATTCAATTTATCAATATATTATAAAGAGAGATCTTTTGAACAGTGTTTATATTGATCCTGACCTGATATTAACTTTAAAAGGTACATATGTTTATTTATATATTTCTAGGCATAAATATTTTATATGCAATTATAAAAATGATTACTATTGGTAATATTGGGTTACAGTGTGAGGTGTTAATTAGTTCATCCTCTGGTGCCATTTAACTTGATATTTAAATATGCATACATGCAATCAAACTACTTAACTATTCTGAGACAGAATCTCCAAAAAAAAATAATAAATGATTCATGGACTTGAATGGGCTTATTAATATTTGCAGAGCTTGTTATACTGTTATGTCTAAAATTTGTTAATAAACATTTAGTTGACGGGGAATCTGGGGTTGCATTAATATCACTTTGACAATATAAGGCACAGAACCTCAAAACTAAAGTGTAAATTCCATGAATCTTGCTTGCAAATAAATACAACAGAATTCTAAGAGCTATTTAAATATGCTATAAGACTTTGCAGCATTTTCTGTGCTCCAAATGAGTTCAGAGAATTTAGGTAAATACAGATTATGAGATGCTACAGAATACTTAAGTCAATGTAGGTAACTTTATGCCATTTTATTTGTCCTATGCAAATTCAGGTTACTGAATGTGCTAAAAGTTGCCATGAAAGACTGAATAACAAAGAAAAATTTTGCCATAATATTCCTGTATTGAGCCACAAAAAAAAAGAAACAAGATAGCTCCCAAGAAGAAGTATGATCTTAAGTAGTCTCAAGGTTAAAATTCAAGAACGAAGTGTTTATTTGGCCATTATTAAATAAAAGAACACTCCACTCCTAATAATTCCAGGATAGATTCCAGCTTAAACAAACTTAGACTTGTTTTCAAATATTTGAAACATTTACTTTTAGATTGAAAATGCTTAAGATTTGATATTCTAATATCTGGATCAAAATAATTGATAGTGATCTGGGCCACAACAGGGAGGTGTAATTTTTTCAACTCACGCGTTAGAATGGCCATCATCACGAGAACTACCAATAACAGATGTTGGTGGGGATGTGACCGAAAGGGAATGCTACTAAGCTGTTGGTGGGAGAGTAAACTTGTTCAACCACCCTGGAAAGCCGTATGGAGATTCCTCAAAAGACTAAGCATAGAGCTGCCCTATGACCCAACAATCCCACTTCAGGGCATTTACCCAAATGATCACAAACCAGCGTACACTAAACCCACCAGCACAGACCATATTCACTGCAGTATTATTTACGATAGCTGAGATATGGAATCAATCCAGATGCCCCACAGATGATGAATAGATCAAGACAATGTATATATGCACAATGAAATTTAATGCTTCCATCAGAATGAATGAAATCACCCCATTCATAAGAAAATGGAAAGACTTAAAAAAAAATTATTAAGCAAAGTAAGCCAGACCCAAAGAAGCATAGTCCACATAGATGCCTTTATTTGTCATAACTAAAATATGTCTACAAATTAATCCAATGGGGAGGGTCCCGAGGAAGACGGCAGAGGAGCGGCTGAGCCCTTGCAGAGCTCCCTCCGATATCGTAGTTTTCTCACCCCAGAGAAACTGTTACTCCTAGAACGACAGCCAAAGTAAGTTCTAACAGTACAGGGATTCTGAACAGGAAGGAAAAATCGACTTTGCTGGTCTGAAAACACAGATTTGAGCTCCAGGCGGCGTCCCGCCGCCGCGCCAGTGCCGGCGCCAGCACAGTGCCGGGCACAGCCCCCCGCACCCCCGCACTCCACACAGCTAAAGCATTAAATACTCCAGATAGCAGTTGAGCACGGAGGACCTGACATCACAGAGACAGCGTGAGTACCCCACAAAAGTTATTCTCACTTGTGCCCACAGTCCAGCTTCTGGAAGGCATCCCTGTCCCCACCACCAGAGCAAAGCGCCATCTTTGCCACAGGCATAGGGTCAGACCAGACTAGAACTGAAGCGGGCCTGGGGAAAGCGAGGTCAAAAAAGCCATCTTTGAAAAGGGCAGGAGGGGCGGAATCAGTGAGAACCAGCTCCGCCCAGAAGAACGCCCCCTGCCCTGGCGGGAGGCGAGTCCGGGGCTTAGCCAGAGGTGCCCCGCCCTGCCCGCCAGAATTTCTAATCTTAAAGCAAAAGCTGCGAGCAGCTACCAGGGGCACGGAAACAACAGACGGAGGAACAAACAGTTCCGGGGACAGCTAAACGGTCCCGTCACAGAGGAAGCTAATTCCCAGCCCAAAACGGAGCTGCATTCCATACCCACCTATGCCAAGGAGGCCGCCTCCCTCAGGCAAGCAACTCTCAGCTGAGCAAAACAGGCCAAAGGCGCCCCGCCCTGCTGAGTTCACAGCCTAGTCAAGACCAGGCATCAAAGGCAGCGGCCCCACAGCAGACAGAGGAGCCACAGTTCCTGAGACTGCTCACGTCCCCATCGACAGAGGACGCCCAAGGCCTGCCTGCAAGCTGTGCGAACCTCAGAGACCCACGATTGCACCAACAGGGGAGAAGGTCAGAATAGAACCACCCCTTGCCACCTGAAATCAAGTCAAACCAGCCAATCAGGAAAATAGACTGCAGTCCATTGCAGGGAAACCAGAGACTGGGGAAAGACCACCCAAACAAGGAGGACTCCGGTTTTTTTTGTTTTGTTTTGTTTTCCTTTTTCTTTTTCTTTTTTTTTTTTCTCTCTTTTTTTTTTTTTTTTTTTTTGGCCAGTCCTGGGCCTTGGACTCAGGGCCCCAGCACCGTCCCTGGCTTCTTCCCGCTCAAGGCTAGCACTCTGCCACTTGAGCCACAGCGCCGCTTCTGGCCGTTTTCTGTATATGTGGTGCTGGGGAATCGAACCTAGGGCCTCGTGTATCCGAGGCAGGCACTCTTGCCACTAGGCTATATCCCCAGCCCCTCCTTTTTCTTTTTCTTTTCAAACATTTTTTAAACTTTCTTTTTTTAATTTTCTTTTTAATTTTTTCACATCTGAAACATCATTGGTTGTTTTTTGTTTTTTTTTGGTTTGTTTGTTTTTTGTTTGTTTGTTTTCCATTTTTACCGGTTTGTTTTATCAAGTTTTTTTTTGTGTGTTTGTTTGTTTGGGTTGTTCCTTTTCTGTTATTTTCCTTTTTATTTACTTATTCTTCCTTTTTAAATAATTTTTCTCTGTTTTGTGTATCTGTCTTCCAGTATTTTTACTTTATTTCTCTCGTTGCGTCCTCTTCCTTTAAAAGTTACTTTCCTATAAATAACACCTCCACCCTTTTCTGCTAACTCTCCAGTGTCTGTCATTTTAACATTGTTCTTTCTACTGATTCTACACTTCTCCACATTTCCACATCACTGAAACTAAACCAAAATCACCACCCCCCCCAATACATTTTACTCTATTCTCTTTACTACCTCCAACTTACCCTCCTGACTTACTGCCTGGACCTCCAGGTTCCATTGACTCCTGGTTATTGGATAGAGAGTATCCCAGCTTAATACGAGTTAATCAAAGGGGTTCATAGAGAAAGCCAGTCCTAAAAGAACTTAACATAAAAACAAGAATTGCGTATAGGGTTGTAACAGTAAATAAGTAACTACTGAATACAGGGCCCAGGATCGGTTGTTATATTGAAATTGTATTCTTTAGGAACACCAAATCTAACTTTATAGACAGGTATACAAGTTATCTGTATATAATTGTGAAATTGTAAGATCTACACAACAGTGCTTGGTAAGGGCTGCTTTGGGTCTTAAATGGTGCTCACAGGTGCTGATAGACTGGCATTCCCAATTCAAATGGGCAGAAGAAACATAAGAAAGATGGCAAACAATGAAGTCTTATCCCCCACTCAAAACAAGCAGGAAGCAGAGCAGTCAATCAAAAACATAGAAGAAAACCCCCAAAATGCTCTACAAAGTCTGCTGATAAACATAATAAATGAAAAGTTTGAATGTCTTCAGTCAATTATGTTAGAGCGTGAGGAGGCAAAGCAAAAATTAATGGAGAATTTCATGGCATCCACAAATAGAAAGATAAATGAGCTTCAAGAATCAAATGAAAAGATAGCTACCCAGCTTAAAGATTTGAGAGACAACACTCAAAACCAAAGTAATGAAGTTAATGAAGTAAAGAAGTCCATACAGGACCTAAGAAATGACATGGAAATCATCAGGAAAGACCAGTCAGAAGGAAAAGAGATTCGAAATCAAATAGCTAGCCTACAGTCCCGACTAACTGAAGCAGAGGATCGAATCTCAGGAGCTGAAGATTCCTTAGATTCGATGGAGAAAGATAAAAAATCAATACAAATCCAGTCCAAGCAACAAAACAGATTGCTACAGGAGATTCAAGACACGATCAGGAAGCCCAATTTAAGAATAATAGGTATTGAGGAAAACTTGGAGAAAGAGGTTAATGGGATAGGCAACCTATTTAACAGAATATTAGCTGAGAACTTCCCAAACATCCAGAAGGAAAGGCCTATACAGATACAAGAAGCATTTAGAACCCCAAATCGACCAGACCAGAATAGGACTTCCCACCGACACATTGTGATCAAAACAGCTTCAGCAGAGTGCAAGGAAAAAATACTCAAAGCTGTTAGGGCAAAGAAAACAATCACATATAAAGGAAAAGCAATCAGAATTACCCCAGACTTCTCAGCAGAGACCATGAAAGCAAGGAGAGCCTGGAATGAAGTATACCAAACTCTAAATAAAAATAACTACCAACCAAGAATTCTGTACCCCACCAAACTCTCCTTCATAGCCGAAGGTCAAATAAAAGTCTTCCACAATAAGGAAAAACTGAAACAATATATCTCCACCAAACCAGCTTTACACAAAATCCTTAAAGATGTACTATACAGGGAAAATAATCAAGATCCCAACACAGACAGAGAAATGAACCCTAATTAGTAAACACTAGATCAAGAAATGGGAAGACACAGCTTTAAACAAGACAGTGATAATGAAAGGAACAAACGATCACCTCTCAATCCTAACTGTCAACATTGATGGACTTAATTCTCCAATCAAACGACATAGGCTCATAAGTTGGATCAAAAATCAAGATCCATCTTTCTGCTGCCTTCAAGAGACACATCTATCCAGCAAAAGTAAACATCTTCTAAAAGTGAAAGGCTGGAATCAAATCTATCAAGCAAATGGCCCCCATAAGCAGGCTGGAGTTGCAATCCTAGTATCAGACAAAATTGACTTCAAATTAAAAAAGGTAAGAAGAGACAAAGAAGGTTACTACATACTAGTAAAAGGATCTCTCCAATCTCCTTGATGAACATAGATGCAAAAATTCTCAACAAAATTCTGGCCAATCAACTTCAACAGGTCATCAAAAAAATCATACACCACACTCAAACTGCATTCATCCCAGGGATGCAAAGCTGGTTTAATATATGCAAGTCAATTAATGTAATCCACCACATCAACCGGAGCAAGGTAAAGAACCACATGGTTTTATCACTGGACGCGGAAAAAGCGTTCGATAAAATCCAGCACCCATTTATGCTAAAAGCCCTGGAAAAACTGGGATTCCAGGGAACATTCCTGAATATAATCAAGGCAGTTTATGACAAACCAACAGCAAGCATAACTCTAAATGGGGAAAAACTAAGCTGTTCCCTCTAAAATCAGGAACAAGGCAGGGATGTCCACTCTCTCCCCTGCTCTTCAACATAGTACTAGAATTCCTAGCCAGAGCAATTAGGCAAGAAGAAAATATAAAGGGGATCCAAATAGGAAAAGATGTAGTAAAACTTTCTCTCTTTGCAGATGACATGATCCTATACCTAAAGAATCCCATAGACTCTACCCCCAAGCTACTAGAGCTGATCCAAAACTTTGGCAAAGTTCAGGATATAAAATAAACCTTCAAAAATCAACGGCCTTTCTCTATGCTAACAACCCGAAGACCGAGGCTGAAATCAGGAAAGGAACTCCTTTTGCAATAGCCCCCCAAAACATAAAATACCTAGGAATAACCTTAACCAAAGAAGTGAAAGACCTCTTTGAGGAGAACTTTAAAACCTTGAAAAATGAAATTAAGTCAGAACTAAGAAAATGGAAAAACCTCCCCTGCTCCTGGATTGTGAGGATTAATATAATCAAAATGGCAATATTGCCAAAGGCTATCTACAAATTCAATGCAATACCGATTAATATCCCAACACCATTCTTTAATGAAATAGAGGAAGCAATCCAGAAATTCATATGGAACAATAAAAGACCTAGAATAGCAAAAACACTCCTACGCAGAAAGAACAGTGCTGGAGGAATTACAATACCCAACTTCAAGCTGTATTATAAAGCTATAGTAATAAAAACAGCTTGGTATTGGCACCAGAACAGGCCTGAAGACCAGTGGAACAGAATTGAAGACCCAGAATTGAACCCACAGAACTACGCCTACTTAATCTTTGATAAAGGAGCTAAAACAATAGTATGGAAGATAGATAGCCTCTTTAACAAGTGGTGCTGGCAAAACTGGCTCAACACATGCAACAAACTAAAACTAGATCCTTATATATCACCCTGCACCAAAATTAATTCCAAATGGATTAAAGACCTTGAAATCAAAACAGGCACCATGAAAACACTAAAGGAAGGAGTAGGAGAAACACTTGGGCTCCTTGGCACAGGACAGAACTTCCTTAACAAAGACCCTGAAAGGCTACAAATCAAAGAAAGGTTGGACAAATGGGACTGCATCAAACTGCAGAGCAGTTTGCACGGCAAACTTCTGCACAGCAAAGGACATAGCTCGCAAGATAAACAGAAAGCCCACAGACTGGGAGAAGATCTTTACCAGACATTCAACAGACAAAGGCCTCATCTCTAAAATATATGCAGAACTAAAAAAATTACCTTCTTCCAAAACAAAACCGCAAAGAACCAACAGCCCCCTCATCAAGTGGGCTAAAGACTTACAAAGAAACTTCTCTGATGAGGAAATGCGAATGGCCAAGAGACATATGAAAAAATGCTCTACATCACTGGCCATAAAGGAAATGCAAATCAAAACAACATTGAGATTCCATCTCACCTCAGCAAGAATGTCATATATCAAGAAAACTAATAATAACAACTGTTGGAGGGGATGTGGCCAAAAGGGAACCCCACTTCATTGTTGGTGGGAATGTAAACTGGTTCAGCCACTCTGGCAAGCAGTATGGAGATTCCTCAGAAGGCTCAATATAGAACTCCCCTATGACCCAGCAGCCCCACTTTTGGGTATCTATCCAAAAGCCCACAAACAAAATCACAGTAATGCCACCAGCACAGCAATGTTCATCGCAGCACAATTTGTCATAGCTATAATCTGGAACCAACCCAGATGCCCCTCCATAGACGAATGGATCAGGTAAATGTGGTACATATACACAATGGAATTTTATGCCTCTATCAGAAAGAATGACATTGTTCCATTTGTAAGGAAATGGAAGGACTTGGAATATGTTATACTAAGTGAAGTGAGCCAGACCCAAAGAAACATGTACTCTATGGCCTCCCTTATTGGGAATAATTAGTACAGGTTTAGGCAAGCCATAGCAGAGCAACACAAGGCCCAATAGCTATACCCTTATGAACACATAAGATGATGCTAAGTGAAATGAACTCCATGTTATGGAAACAATTGTTATATCACAGTTGTAACTACTTTCAACGTCCTATGTGTATGTGTAGTTTCTATTATTGATGTTGTTCTTGTATGACCTTCCTGTGGTTGTACCTACACTATCTCTGTAATCTTATCTGAGTATATTACAAACCATGTTTACTGGTATCGGAAGTAGGAAATTCAAAGGGAATACCAAATTTGAGAGACACAGGGTAGAAAACGAGAAACAACTACAAAAGCAATACTTGCAAAACTGTTTGGTGTAAGTGAACTGAACACCTGGGGGGGGAGGGAAAGGGGGGGAGGGGGGCATGAGGGACAAGGTAACAAACAGTACAAGAAATGTATCCAATGCCTAACATATGAAACTGTAACCTCTCTGTACATCAGTTTGATAATAAAAATTAAAAAAAAATTAATCCAATGGATAGTAAAAGAAAAATAATTACACTTGGACATAGTTAATTAAACAGCACTCTAAGCATTCATGTAGTGAGAACAAAGAAGGACAGTCTTAGAAGAGGATCACAAGGGCCCAATAGCTATGTGCATATGGCTATATAAAATGATACTTATTGAGTTGAACTAAAAGAAATGGAAAGAAAAAGTTTTTTATTATACTGTTGGCAGTTCTTTCTTTTTCCTTTCTTCTCCGCACTCCATTTAGTTCTTTCCCGCTTTTCACTTTTTTATCCGCCTTCTGTATTGTCTTGTATGTAAGTTTATCTGATTTGGGGAGGAGAAGGGAAAATCATAGAAATAGAGGGACAAAGGGTGACATTATGTAGGAAGTAAAATTTACAAATTGTAGGGTAGGGTGTTGGGAGGAAAAAGTGTGAGAAAATGAGGGAGAAGGTAACACTGAGATGTGCTCATTACCTGATTTATGTAACTATAACCCCTCTGTATACCACCTTTACCTTAAAATTAAAATTAAAAAACTAAACAAAAACTAAGTAATTGGTGCAAGGATCTTACTTCACATTTGAAGACAGTTTTTAGGAAACAAGATGTAGAATACAATTATATTTAGAAATAAGGATTGTCTAACTTGGATGTATGAAAATTAAAAGATAGTTACTTATGTTTACAGAGAATAGTATCTTGTTCAATCTCTTTAGTAATTCCTTCTTTGAAACCTATGTCCCTTAAGAATAAAGAATGTATGATTTCTCAGAATTTGTTATGTATGGCATATGGCCTAATTTGGATCATATATAATATGCAGCCTCTATTTCTTAAAAAAGAATTTAGGATGCATTAACATGGTTAAGTCATCATTTAGATCCAAAACTGTGTTATCATAAATCATTGAGATTAAACACATTTGTGTTATTTTAATATATTCTGTCTTTACCTCTGTCCCTCTGTCCATTTCTGACTCTGTCTCTCGCTCTCTCTGTCTCTCTCACACATGCACCCACACATACACACTGCTCTACTTTTCACATTGTAGTTCTTTACAATCAGAATACTTCAATGGATTTTCAAAACTTTCTTGAAGGTAGATGATGGCTCATGCCCATAATCGTATCTACTAGGCATTCTGGGGGCTAAGAACTATAAATCCCTATTTGAAGAAATCCTGGGTAGGAAACACTAGACAGTTTTTTCATTGTTTTAAGCAAAACAACACAAAAGACAGAAATAGAGTAGTATAGTTCTAGCCTATAGATACAATGCTCAAGGACAGTGCCCAGGCCCTGAGTTCAAGCCCCAGCAAACAAACAAACAAATAATAATGAATAAAAAAGAAGCAGAGATACATTTTAATTGACAGGTTAAATTGAAATCATTTTGTACACATATATAAAGAGATACCAATTTTAAAAGAGAGCATATTAATGTTTCATTTCTATGTAATCCATTTAATCTGTGTTAAATAAATAAATAAATAAAAATAAAAGGTAGTCAGCAATTCCTATTGGATGAAAGTAAATCAGTCAATTAAAAAGGAAATGATGAACAATCAATATGTCTACCAAAAATACACTTGATATAAACACATTTTCTTTAAGCAGCTAGTGGATTTGAAGATATGGTTTAGAGAGATTTAAAGGAAATAATTATGAGGAAATGGGAAAAAAATTGCAAATCATTGCTTTAAAATATTTAACTGTGAGAAAAAAAGAGTAAGTAATTTGATTTGAAAGAGGATAAGATTTGATTAATTCCCACTTTGACAGAAAGGATTCTGTAACAGATTCAAAAAGGTCAAACTTCTAGTTAAACAAAACAATCACATGAATAAAAACGTGTTGAAATAGTTGCTTCAGATTCTTTGACAAATAGCTTGATGGAATAGTGTGGATAAGAATCTAAAGGGTTTGCTTTAAAATGTGACCAAATGTTTTCTTTTTCCATGTCATTAGAAAGAAATTATTAAACTCACAATCAAGGAATGCATGCCTATGACAAAAGGGATAGAAAACACATTGAAAATAAAGTGTTAGTATATACCTAGTATTAATTTAGGGGATAAAAATTTAGATAAGGCTAGGAACTAACCTGGAGGAATTACTATAAAGTATGGTTCCAAATATTTATCTGAGCAGCATAGTTGCTGGAAGTATTGTACCGGGTGTCAAGTTGGAAATATCTCTATTGCATAGAATCATTGGTTTATAAATAATGTGTTAGCCACACAATTTGTCATTTTTTTATTTAACACTTATATTTCAGTATACCATCTGCTTGATGGCTTATTCAAACTGATAAAGAATACAAACAATTAAATAATTTGAAGTACTATAGTTTCATGTCACATAATAATAACCTTTAAAGAGATCCATGTCTTCAGAATGTCCCCGGAGGTACTCATGGAATTTAAATTAGCAAGTATTGGAAGCAAGTGGATACAAACTGCAGCTTCATAGCAAGACTTATTGGCCCTGCAAGACCCTAAAGAGAAGAATTGGTGTTGATTCAGGTCAACAAATGCCCAGAAGTGCAATTATTGATTTCATGATATGATGTTTGTAACTAAAATAAAAGCAATGATCAGACTTCTAAGTTTCTTTCATTTGTGTTTGCTTTAGTCTGAGTCAGAAGACAAACTATTTTAAAATACATGTACAAAAAAAAGATATGTGCATTTAAAATTCAGTTTAGTGTTGGCTACAAGAGTACTGGGTTTATAGTAGAAGATTAACTATTATAGGAGAGACTGTTCCTCTGTGTGTGGGCCCAAGGCACAGCATTCTGTTAGCATGGTCAAACTGGACTCTTGGCTTTAAATAAAAGAATCATTTGCCTCTCCGTTCTCCTTTGGTTTAGAATGTTTTTCTTTGTTTTCCTCTGGTCTTCTTAAATTTTTTATTGTCAAGGTGATGTACAGAGGAGTGACAGTTACATAAGTATGGTAGTAAGTTCATTTTTCGTCACACTTGTTATCACCCCCCTTATTTCTCTCCCACCTTCTCTCCTCCCAACATCCTCCCCCCAGTTGTACAGTTGGTTTACTATTTATTGTCTTGTAAATATTGCTGTTGCTGTTGATAGATTTAATTCTTCAGTTCTGTGAACTTACTTTAAGAATTTTCACTGGGATGGCAAGTGAATTATGGAAAAGCAAGCTGTTGAGATACACTCCAACAGGCAGGCTGCTCCAGGCAAACCTCATCTTACTGATATCATTAAACAATATAAGGTCATCAAAGGTCATCAGCCAGGCAAAAGTCAAGAGTTCCCAGAGAAGCAGGGAAGTACATTGCTAGCTTATAGTAAATATCAATGGAGTCTATTTCCATAACTGATGTATTAAGTAATTCGTTCCCCCACCCTGCCGCACAAGTTCAAGGGTCTTCAGTTTAGGTCCGGGCCTCTGTACTGAAGCTTTTTCTGGAGAAGCTAGTGCTTAAACACTTTGAGACTCAGCACCACTTCCAATTTTTCTGGTGGTTAATTGGTGATGAAAATCTCATGGATATTCCTACCCAAGCTGGCATCGAACTCCAACCCTCTGATCTCAGCCTCCTGAGTAGCTAGGATTACAGGCCTGAGCCACAGGCACTGGCCTTGACAAGATTGTTTTATATCTTCCACTGAAGGAACTCAGAAAAAATTTAATTAGACAGTTTTCCACGGGGCTGTTTATAGCTCTAAGTTTAGAGACTTATGTCTATGAGTATCCAGAGAATAATTTTCACAGTGAAATGAATGGCTAACACTTAAAAATGAATTTTCAATCTAGAAAGTTTATAATACTATGGTCACATATATTGTCTAAACATTATTTAGCATTTTATATACCTTGTTTTACCTGTTGCACTACTATAAGGATTTAATGAAAAGTATGCAATGTCTTGAAATATAAAATGCAACATTTTTGTGAAAGAAATGAGAAAATTATTGTTATTATTAATTGGATGGGATTTTATACAAAAGTAATCTTTTTAAGTATGTTTACAGAATTGGAGGAAAAGAAGGAGGAGCCCATAACTGAAAAAAAGAAATAAATGAAAAGAGGAGTATGGGATTTCTCTTGTGTTAGAGTACATTATAGCATGTGCAAGGCCTTTAGTTCAACCCCCATTATTTTATAGTGCTATAACTGGAAAAACACCCCTCCTCCCCACAAGGGTGTGTGTTTTAGATGCAGTGTATTGAATGTTGACTAAATAATAAAAGTACTAGTTGTATCAATGAGTTGCTCAATTTAAAATTTCATACAGGATTGGCTAATTTCGTACAGAATAGGCTAATAGGGATTTGAGTCTGGTTGGACGAAAAAACTCACTAGGCTGAGCATGTGTCTGGAAAAGATGCCTCATGCCTTTCATTTTCCTGTCTGCGTTTCTCTCTGAAATGAAATTGTCCAGGTCCTTCTGCTTTGACTTTCTCCCATGATGTCTCTGATGTGCCATAGACTTAAATAAAAAGAGTTCCAACCTACCACTGTTGGAAACCACTGAGACCATGAGATATCTTTTCCCCAAGTTATTTGTCACAACTAAGAAATTGACTAATAACTAAGGTACCAATAAGAGGATGGTAGATTTTTAGAAATGTATAATGATGGTAAATATAGATGTTGAAAACATTCCTGTGAATGGATCAACATTTCCTGTCTGAATTAAATAACAAAATACACTTCCAAAATATGCTCTGCTGTGACTATTCCAAGATATTACAACATGTGAAGTAAACAGAAACTGAAAATACATGTAACTTTGCAAACTTAATTCAAAAATTATTAGTGTCCTTGCCTAGTATGTGTGAGAATATGAGTTAAATATCAATAAACAGATGGGGAAAGCAAGGAGAAGCATGGGAAGGAGACAGAGCAGGAGAAGAAGGAAAGAAGCAGGATGAAGAGGAGACTGATGGAATGGAAGCATAAGGGGTAAGGAGAGAGAAAAGAACAGAAGTAAATAGAGAGGAAAGTAGGGCAAGAAAGTAAAATATGAAAAAAAAACCTCTGGAAAATAATTCCACAATCAGTAAAAAAAGCTGAAAATATGAAAAACTGAAATATGAAATCAAAGCAAGCATTAAACTTCCAGGCACAAATACCTTCAGATTTCTATCATCTGAGGAAGAAATTAAAGGAAAAAAAAACAGGCAGAATATCATTAAAACATTGAAGAGCTGACCAAAAATTTAGCCGAATTGAGCTAATGAAGATTGACAGAATGACAGAATGTACCAAAGTAAACAGAAAATGTGTTGTTTCCAAGTTTTCATAGCAAATTCACTGACAGAAGTATACCCTCCATCACAGCAGGAGTAATCATTATTCTCAGCAGCATAAAGAAGTAAAATCTTGAAAGAGTTTTCTTGTACAAAACAATTCACCTGAAACTCAATTGGAATGACAGCTGCACCATCAGAAAAAACCATTTCAAACTATATCCCATAGATCCAACTATCAAATAAGCCAAATGGGACTTCACTGCAGATATCAAAACAATTACAAAAGTAAATTTTAAAACTATTAAAACCAGTAGTTTCACATTAGCAATGATGATGAGACCATTGACTATAATATTCCAATAGGAAAGAAGAAATTAGTTCAAATGAATTTATACACATTTCTGATCAATAGGCATTATATCAAATTCATACTGACTAAGAAAGAAATGAGAATCGTCAGTTGCTTTCTGCTTGTTATTGATTATGTAAGAAAAGAAAACAAAATAGGATTTTGAGTATTCAAACTCTTAAAAGAAATTTGATAATTAGGTAATCTGAAATTTTAGGGCCTTTTTTTAAAGTGATTTTCTACCTTTAACATAATATAGTAAATCAGATTAAGTGGAGTGAGAACTGAGTATATTGTAATAACACATTTTCTTCTAAAATTAGAACCTTACTAGAAGAGATTGAAAAGTTTTAAGTAATTGCACAATTTACAACAGGAAGTTATTTTTTTCAGGCAGAAAAGAGTTTATGTGGGGGAGAGCAAACTGACAGAACACACAAGATGTTGGCATGGGGAGACTGAAGGGAAGGGAGGAAAGAAAAAGAGAAAGAGAAAAAATGAAAGCAGAAAGTTATTTTTATGTATTTTATCTGACATTTTCTATGGATTAAGCTATGAACATTTTGACATATTCTTCTGGCATTTCTATCAAGATATACTTACACACAGCTTTTTATGCCTTTTAAACACAACATTGTTTCTGTCCTCATTTGGACTTAATTCTATATCACATTCTTAAATTCCAAGGACTCCACTTGCTTTCTCATTATTGTAGGATGTTTTGCCTCTTTATACTGCATAGGCTTAATGTTCAAGGACTCCACTTGGTATTACCATGAGATTTCTACAAGAAGCGTTGGTGAGCAAAGCATGTGCTTTGTCCATATTCATCTTGACTTTGTTATCTTTTCCTCTCAAACAAATTTCACCCATTTCAGAAATCCAATATATTTAAGAAAGTAAAAATAATGTCCAATATGGAAATATTTAATATGTAAAATTCACAATTGTCCACACATTATAAAAAAGGGTGCAGCCTTTAACAGGATTTCTGTTAACTGGAAGGTCAATAGCATAATAGTTTTCTTTAAAAGTGAAACTGCTCTACTCAAAATTTGCAAAAATTGGCCAAGGGGACTAGATTTTTCCCATAACTGAATTACATTTAAAACATAATTTGTATTTTGCCTTCATTCTGTCTCCTTTCATAAAACTTCCATGTTCCTGGATGACCCTGGTATATTTCCTGGAAGCCTGTGGATTCTCAACATTGACACTCTATTCAAAGTTATTGTAGGTAATTTTCTTTTGTTTTTATTGATTCAATATCCCCCCTTACTCTCTGCTCTCAGAGTATTATTGCTCAGCCTCTGAGATGTTTTTCAAAGCAAACAGCATTCAACAATTCAATTTCCTCTTATCCTTGATGTAACTTCTCAAAGTTTCCTCCCAAACAGGATATTAGTTTTGAAATTCCATGTAATATTCTCATGATATTGGCCATTCATCAGACTACATTTATTATCTATTGACCCAATTCACCATCAATTTATGTGTACTATGTACCTTGATACCCATTCAATCATTCCTCTGCCCAAATATTCAACTCCACTCATTCTCTCAAATGTCTTATTTTACCTTTTAACATACATTCATTTAATATTATGTGTATACTTCCATCATTCCTCTCTACCTCTGTCCCTAAACCTTCAACTACATCCTTTCAAATAAGACAGTTTCAGATTCATGGTATTCATTTTCTTAAACTGTATGAGACAATTTTAATTATTAGAAAGCAAAGTCATTTTTATCGATACCAAAGTCAAGCAATTATACACACAATACTAGGGGTAGAAATAAGGCACTGGTGAATGTAAAATATATTTGTTGTGTTTTTATCTGTTTTTATTATGATATCCAATAGGAAGACGTGTAGGGCCTGAGAAATGGACTGAGAAGAATCCTAGCACTCTTGACAGGCATGTTTGATTATTTGAGTTTATCCTCAGTACTACGTCTTAAAAACATCTAACAGTACAAATCTAGTATGTGTTTATTGACTAACCAGCATGTTAGTTAATAAATTATTGAAAGCAAAAAGAATGGTACATAAAGGCAATCAAGTCTCAGAAAATAATTAGCAAATTTATAAACTGTATATCAACTATATTTGTTGAGCTGAAACTGCCTCTGGAAAATAATAGATGTCGATATAGTTAATAAATATTATTTATTTAGATGATTGGCTGCCTTTATTGAGCAATTATAAAGGTTAAACAATAAATACTATACACTATCTAACCACTACAGTAAGAACACAAACAAAATTTTCTGTGACATGTAAAGCCATTCTTCCATGTATATATGATCTTAACTTAAAGTTGAAACTATTCTGCACACACATGCACCATCGTATGCAGTCAAAAAACCAAATTTCTTTATGTAGGGAAATCTCAGAACATCTCTATAGATTAGACTCACCTATCAGTAGCAAAAGTTGATGGAAATGAACTAATACTTTGCATATTTGTGAGCAGAAACCTGTATGTCCAAAGACACTTAGAAGAATATAGGAATTAGTTAGTGACAACAAACTTACAAGAAAGATTAATCATTACAATTTAGCAATTACCATGTAGACAGAGATGGAGGTCATTGTGCTAAGAGAAATAAGTCAGATAGCAAGGGCTGGGAATATGGCCTAGTGGTAAAGTGCTCGTCTCATATACATGAAGCCCTGGGTTCGATTCCTTAGCACCACATATATAGAAAAAGCCAGAAGTGGTGCTATGGCTCAAGTCGCCGAGTGCTAGCCTTGAGCAAAAAGAAGCCAGGGACAGTCCTCAGGCCCTGAGTTCAAGCCCTAGGACTGACAACAAAAACAAAACAAAATAAGTCAGATAGCAAAAGACATGATATCTTAAAAAAAATCTAATAGGGTTGAAGTCAATTGCTGTTGACAGGAGACTGAGAAGAGTAAGTTTTTCAGGAGAGGGAAACATTGACCACTGGGTATAAAATTAAAGTTGTATGGGAGAAATTACTTGTGGTGTTATTTTGCTGTATGGTAATAATGTAGTATATGGCTTGAATGTAGAAGCCATTATTCCTATTTCCTGTGCTAGGAGCAAGGGATCATCTCTCCCTAGGTTATTCCATTATACTGAAATAAATCACTGTTTGAAACAAAAGCAAGAAGAGTGTTGAATGATTTATCACAAAGAGATGACAAACATTTGAGGTAATAAATATGTTTTCCTGATATGAATATTATATAATGATTATGTGTGTGCGTCCATAAATATTACATGGCAGCTGAAAATATGTTCAATTTCCATTTTAAAATCTGAATCAATGTGTCTCAATTTTGTAAATATATTTTATTTCATTCATCTCAAAATAAATTTCTTTCTCAAGAGTGCCAACGGGTACTATTTAATTTAAATCAAATAAGTATGCCAAAAAAGGGGGAAAACATCAGCACTCAGATTGCTATACATTTTAGAGCATTTACTGTCAACCAAGCTTCAAAGTGTATCACTCTTCTCTCCCCTGAATCTTTCCACTAAATAGAGTTTTATTTTTTCTTAGTGCAAATGTCCATTAATACTTAGTTTTTCCTCAAGTAATGGTCATCTCTTTTCCTCTAATAGTCTACTACATGTAAGGATATATCTGTGGAGATTCAATATTATAAGCATTTAGTATGATATATTTGATTCCTCCCTAAAAAATAGACAATGCAAAGGCAAAGTATACACCTGTGTACAAATATACTTACTCCTATGTACATAATTAGATGACGGGGGTAATTAGATGACTGACCTATATACTATAATCTTCTAGTGTATAGTTATTGATAATTTTAGGTGGTTATCATTTCTCAGGCTATTGTTCTTTTCTTTTCTTTTTTTTATTTATTTATTATCAAAGTGATGTACAGAGAGGTTACAGTTTCATATGTTAGGCCTTGGGTACATTTCCTGTAATGTTTGTTTCCTCCTCCCTCATTCCCCCTTTCCCTCCCCCTTTCCCTCCACCCACATGAGTTGTTCAGTTGCTCTACACCAAACGGTTTTGCAAGTATTGCTTTTGGAGTCGTTTGCCTTTTTATCCTTTGTCTCTCAATTTTTATATTCCCTTTCACTTCCCTAGTTCTAATACCAGTATGTACAGTATCCAGGGTACTCAGATGAGATACAGTGATAGTGCGGGTACAATCACAGGGAGGGGATACAAGAAGATCATCAATGATAGAAGCTACGGTTTTGCGTGGCATGTTGAAAGTAATTACAACAGTGAAATAATTACAACAGTGATATAACAGTCATTTCCATAACATGGAGTTCATTTCACTCAGCATCATCTTATTTGTTCATAAGGGCATAGCTATTAGGCCCTTGTGATCCTCTGCTGTGACTAGCCTAAACCTGTGCTAATTATTCCCTATGAGGGAGACCATAGAGTCCATGTTTCTTTGAGCCTGGCTCACTTCACTTAGTTTAAATTTTTCCAAGTCCTTCCATTTCCTCATGAATGGGGCAATGTCATTCTTTCTGATAGAGGCATAAAATTCCACCTGTACATCTGCCTTATCTTTTTCTGAATTTCCAGTTTTGAATGCTCAAAATGATAAACATTTTAACACTGAAATACCACTCCGATTGTCAAATGTAATCTTCAATGGAAAGACTAAATGAATTGCATCAGTGTCTGCTTCTATGACCCCTGGGACTACTGAGCATCTTCATGGCTAATGCCATTTGTGATCAATGAGTGAGAAATTGGTTCAAACCTATTATTATAAGTTCTTTTCCAAGAACTAGAGGAAGTTAGTAGGAAATATCTCATATTACCTACTCCAGAAGAACTACACATTGTATTTTTATTTATAAGGAAATCTTTTCTTCTGTGTACAACATCGTATACCAGAGGTAAAAGAATTTAAAATTCAAATGTTCAGTGCTTTCAAATACAACACAATTCATCTGAGCAATAAGA
Organism: Perognathus longimembris pacificus; assembly: GCF_023159225.1. Lineage (NCBI taxonomy): Eukaryota > Metazoa > Chordata > Mammalia > Rodentia > Heteromyidae > Perognathus > Perognathus longimembris. The sequence continues at coordinate 41,028,078 of NC_063176.1, forward strand.
ATAAGAACTGTTTGCATTAATGCATTTTCCACTTTAATATACATGAACATTACCATACACAAGAGCAAAGTTCAATGACTGAAAATATGAAATGGCATTTCAGGTTTCTGATGAGCCACTTTATTTAGTGGAATGATACTATGCTTTGAATGAATTGTGATTCTCAATTGTGTACTATATGAAAGTTTAGAAATAATTAGTTGTTGTCGTTGTTGTTTTTTTGTTCAGGCAGGAGAGAAAGTTGCTGGCCTGTGGCTGAGATGACACAGGGCAGGAGAGATGGGACAACCCCATCCGGGTCCTACCTTATCTAGGACAGGGCCTAGGGTGTGGCCAGGTGGATTAGGATGTGACCTCAGGGAAGGGGGAAGTATCTGCCTCCTGGTATACCAGTTACTCAGGTAACTAGGTGGAGACTTAACCAGATGGGGGTCATCAGCATGGAGCCCTCCCTGGATGGACCTTATATCCCAGCCTTTTAATAGTTATGCAAAAGGGCAAAGACTCTCTTTGGCTGCTTCCTGCTGGCAAGACATGTTGACATTAGGGATAAAAGGCAGAAATGCGGCCTCTCTGGTAGAAGGCCAGCAGCAGCTGTCCCGGTAGATGCCAGCTCTTGAATGCATCCTGGAAGAAGTCTCTTGAGTCAGGGGCTTGACAAGAAAAATATATTAAGGCAAAAGGAAGGGTTTCGGGAAGAAGATTAAAAATTGGATGACTTGGCTAGTTTGGCAAGTTCTTATACTCATGTATGGACATTAGATAAGCTACTATCTCTTGATCACTGGGCTCTGATTAATTTTGAAAGGGCGAGATAAAGAGACTCCATTTAGGATATGACATCATTATCCTCTTACGCCTCTCCATTGCCCTTGTTCCCGAACTGACTGTGTCTCAGGGGTCTATGCACTGTCCTTGAGCCCTTCTGCTCAAGGCTAGTACCCCACCACTTGAGCCACAATGCCATTCCCAGCATTTAGCTGGTTAGAGATATGTCTCTTGAGCCATGCTTCTTCCAGCATGGCTCTTCACTGGTTAGTTGGGAGATGAAGTTTTAGAGAAGTTTTCTGCCTGGGCTGGCTTCAAACTTCAATTTAAGGAGTCTTTGCCATGAAAAACGCTTTTTTATTCTCAATTAAAGCAACAAGGAGACCAAAAGGTCTAGAGCTTACTTGCACCCTTTCAAGAATTGACCAATAAATACATGCAAGAATTCAGTAATGACAAAACTCAGTTGGCAAAACTCAGTAGATGTGATGAGAGTTTTAGCACAGATATATAGCTAGATGGACATATAAAGAATGGCATGCTGGCTTTACATCAGTGTTTAAATCACAGCTAACAATTAAACACCAATTTAAGAAGCTTTTTCTTATATCAATTTAAGACATACCCATACCATCTTCTCCCTACACAGTTTCTTCAATTCCCTTTTCCAAGACTTTACTAACAAATGATGTTTATAGACAGACATACACACACACGCAACACACACACACACACATATATATATATATATATATATATATATATATATATATATATATATATATATATATATACTGTGTGTTGTAGGGAGTACAGCTGATGCCATCTTGATTAGGGAAACATAGCAGGAAATGTTGGGGGGAGTGGAGCTGACTCCATCTTGATTATTAGGTCAACCTGACCCCAAAAATTCTGCTTCTGTAAATGGCTTGCATAACTTGTTTGTTGTTACTCTATCCCCTATATCTGTGCTAGGTTTTTACCTTTATAAACCCCAATTTGAGGACTGCTTGGGGTCACAGTATCAGCACCCAAGTCTGCGCTGTGTCCCTGGCTAGTCAGCCACTTTTTACAGTCCCACTTTCAGCTCCCAAGTCTGTGCTGCATTCCTGGCTGCTCAGTTCTCATTTTCCTTACTCACTTTTTTTCTTGAGACTGTCTCTGAGTGGTGGACTCTTGGAGGGATGGGGAATCCCGTCCCTAGAATCCTGTAACACTGTTTACATAGATCTTGCAGCATGAAAAAATAAATTTCAGCCATAGACTCTTCTGGAATTCCAGCAGCAAATGACATTTTGCCCAATATTTTAGAACCAAGTGGCCAGTTAGAAAAACAAAACCTTTGCTAGCAAACAAAAATTTTCAGATTACCAAATGAATAAACCATATTTTGATAAACTGATCCAGCTCAGGTGGGGCACCTTGGTGACTGGATGGGGTCCAGGAGGGCACAAACACACAGAGAACACATGGCATGGCATAATGGTTCCTGAGCTGGTGCAATGATAGTGTCTGTTAAACCTAATATCCACCACGTGGTCAATGCTAGAGAAAATAGGCAACCTTTAGATCTTTGCTGACAAAGCACATTGGTGGTCAAGCCTGATTTAAAGGCCTGTGAAAAGAGGCAGCTTTGTTAGCAAGGCACATTATCAGGATTACTTGGAATTTTATAGCTTTTCTTTTTTTTTTCCAGAGCTGAGGACTGAACTTGGGGCCTTGCGCTCGCCAGGCAGGCGCTCTTCTGCTGAGCTAAATCCCCAGCCCCTATTACTTGGAATTTCATAAAGTAAGCAAGCAGACAGAGAAGGAGAAAGGAAGAGAAAAAGAGGAAGAGAGAGAGAGAGAGAAAGAGAAAGCGAACACCTGGATATAAGTGACTTCTGACCATTTACCATTGTAGCAGCTGCAAAACTGTATCTGTGAGAGTATTTTGAGCAAGCCTCATTGTACTGTCAAGAAGTGTGCTAGCAGTGTCCCAGCGCCACTCTGGTGTGACTGTGACTACAGGGCCCCATTAAATCGCTGGAGGGAGGTGGCCTGGTGAGTGAATGAGAGCATACTGGGAAGAAGTGGCATCTTGACTTCCCCCAGTGCCCTCTGAAGAGAGGGAAGGCCACACCTCCAAAGCCAGGCATCCTCCCCCAGAGGTGACCAGGCCCTGGGCCTGGGAAGTTCTCTGGTTTGGTGCCTAGCAACAGAGAACCTGAACAGCCATTTCACTCATCAGAGAAGAGAAGTGGTGTGGACGTGGATGTGGATGTAGAAGCCAGCAATGGTATTGGTGAAAAGTCCTGCATGGCACCTGGCAGCAGTTCGGTTTGCAGAAAAAGTCCATCAAGACTGGGGATACTCCCAGAAAAAAAGGAAAAAAGAAAACAGAGGAAAAAATTATACTAAGTGAAGTGAGCCAGACCCAAAGAAACATGGACTCTATGGTTTCCCTCATAGGGAATAATTAGCACAGGTTTAGGCTAGTCACAGCAGAGGATCACAAGAGCCCAATAGCTATACCCTTATGAACACATAAGATGATGCTAAGTGAAATGAACTCCATTTTATGGAAATGACTGTTATATCACTGTTGTAATTACTCTCAACATGCTATGTGAAACTGTAGCTTCTTTTGTTGATGATCCTCTTGTATCCCCTTGCTGTGATTGTCCCAGAACTATCACTGTATCTCATCTGAGTACACTGGACACTGTAAATGCTGGTGTTAGAACTAGGGAAGTGAAAGGGAATATCAAAATAGAGAGACAAAGGATAAAAAGACAAATGATTCCAAAAGTAATACTTGCAAAACATTTGGTGTAAACCAACTGAACAACTCATGGGGGGAGAGGGAAAGGGGGAGGGGGAGAGGGGAGTGAGAGAGGAGGTAACAAATAGTGCAAGAAATGTACCTATGGCCTTACATGTGAAACTGTAACCCCTCTGTACATCACTTTGACAATGAATAAGTATTATTTAAAAAAAAAAAAAAAAAAGGAAAGAAACAGAGGGGAATTCCTCCTGTCCTGACTATAGTCCTTCCCGGGTCATGAGGCACCATATATGTTAGGTTTATTAAAGTAGGTAGCCGATAAAAGAGAAGGCCACGCCGGGTTCAGGCAGGAGAGAAAGTTTATGACTGAACTGCTGGAGAGTGGCCGAGATGAAGCATGGCGAGAGAGAGGGGCAATAATTAGTATTAAATGATAGTAAAAAGTTTCGAATTACATAATTAAAATGCTAAAATTAAATATAAAAATGGGTATAGTTTTATAGAGCTGGTGAAAGAAACATCGAAGCAACTACACAATGCAATATGGCTATGTCTAAGGAAATAGGGTGAGAAAAAAAACAATAAAAATGCATAAAGCCTAAAGGGCTTTTGAAAAGAAAACATGTTTAACTATGGATCACTGACAGATTCACTGGTATATCAAATGTAACCAAACTAACAATACATACAAAAATAAATATGCTGATTACATGTGTGAAAAAGATGAGGACCGGGTGAAAGTATATATATTTATATGTATATGGACAGCTACAACAACATTAGACATATTGTGTTTTTTTTAAGAGTTGCGTTAATATGTAAATGAAAGAAACAACATTGCTGGAGTTAGTCAATTTTTATTTGCTTTTAGCAATACAAAAAGTAAAATAGCTGGGGATATGGCCTAGTGGCAAGAGTGCCTGCCTCATATACATGAGGCCCTGGGTTCGATTCCCCAGCACCACATATACAGAAAATGGCCAGAAGTGGCGCTGTGGCTCAAGTGGCAGAGTGCTAGCCTTGAACAAAAAGAAGCCAGGGACAGTGCTCAGGCCCTGAGTCCAAGGCCCAGGACTGGCAAAAAAAAAAAAAAAAAAAAGTAAAATAAACTAGACATGGTGATTCAATCCTGTAACTCAAATATTATGGGGAATCTTATGTAGAAAGATGGACAGAGCTAAGAGACAAAGCAGGATCCCATTATCTGAAAAACAAACTAAATCAAAACCAACTGGAGCCTGGGAATGTTGCTTAATGGTAGAGTGCTTGCATAACATGCATGAAGCTGTGGGTTCAATTCCTCAGTACCACCTACACAAAAAAGGCCAGAAGTGGTGCTGTGGCTCAAGTGGTAAAGTGCTAGCCTTGAGCAAAAGAAGCTCAGCGACAGTTCCCATGCCCTGAGTTCAAGCCCCACGACTGGCAAAATCAACTACAACTGGATGTTAGTTTTGGCATCACGAGGACAAGGCCTCCAGTTCAAATTCCAGTACCATAGCAAAAAAACATATTAAGCCCTTCCTTATATGAATAGAAGATATTAGAATAGTTTTGTTGATGTTGGGAACAATTGAGTTTGCATACTTATTTCCAGATAGTCCCTAGGAAACTGGAATATCTTAATGGAAGGATTCACCTCCAAGAAATTTAAGCAGAGAGGTCTGTGGAAACCAATCATAGGCCCATAGGTGGTTCTCCCTTAACCAAAATTTTGTGTATATCCATACATTTACTACTGACCAGAAAAAACACATGAACATAACTAAATTTAGATTTATACATTGAATTGTGAATGTTTAATAGGATAGCAAATAAAATATTTTAAGTTAGATTTTGCAAATATTTAGTGGGCAAGATTTATTTCTTAACATTTATCAAAGTTTTATGGCCAAAGATGAATATTTCCTAGTGCCAGTTAAATTTTCTGATTATTTTTTTTCCACTCTTGGACCTTCAACTGACAGACTGAGAACTGTTACTGAGATTTCTTTTCTTTCTGGGTGCTCACACACTACCAACTCAGCCAGGCTCCACTTTGGGCATTTTGTAGTTGGTTGAAGATGAGGGTCTTGGGACTTTCCTTTTGGGCTAGCTTCAAATTGCAATTTTTAGATCTCAGCATGCTAGATAGTTAGAATTATAGGCATAAAATGACTATGTTAGACATTTCTGAACTTTTAAATGTAAAATAAGAAAAAACAGGATTCCGTAAAATCATACTACTGAATAGCTCTTAAGGGCATTATCTTTCACTCAAAATACACATTTTTAGACTGATTTGAGTAGCATGAAAATCTCAAAATTATTAATCAATATCATACAATTAGTGTTAGACAGTCTTCTGGCAGTCATTTACCTTTGAATTAAGAAAGATGGTGTCATATATAAATTACAGAGCCAATATAGTGTATCATTTGTGTATTATGTAACTAAAGTGGGTTTCTATTGAAAAGATTTTTTTTAAGTGCCAGAAATTTTAACAAAAAGTCTATGACTAACATACTGTAATTTACTCCTGGGGAGCAGGGATAAAAAAAAAAAATATCTTTAGGAGAAAAAAAACAAAACAGTGTTTCAATTTGAATAGGAAAGGTAGCAGTCCCAATAGATTTATTGAGTATGAAAACCTAGATTGCTATAATGCTCCTTAGGGATTAGAGGATCTGTCATGAATCATAAAGAGGGTATAAATTACCAAGTTGTTTGGATAATTGTAACATACAAATGCTTATTATCATATGTTCGTGCAGACTTGCAAGGAAATTCTTTGAGAGAGTTCTGCTTCTCAACTGCCAAAAGCATGCTGCCTTTCTCTCCACAATCATGAAGAGAGTATTTGACAATCTCCAATACCCACATGAAGGTGAATTACCATGTGATAGTCCTAAGAGATAGGACCTCTGTGGAGGAATTACACCATGGGGACTTAGCCATCATGAAGGAATCAATGTTTTGATTATGGGATTTGGAGTTTATAAAATCTAAGTTCAGGCAATTTTTTCTGCCTCCCTCACAAATGCTTATTTAACCTTTTACTCTGTGATAACACCATCCGTGTACATGTCTGTGATGTTTTGTGACCTCTTCTCTCCAGAACATGCACCAGGTAAACATTCATTGTTTATAAACTATCCAGTTATTTTATCCTTTTGTCACATGAGACAGAATAATTCAAACCAATTATTTCATTTAGAGAATTTGCTTTTCATCTTTTGAACAAAAAACATCACTGGGCTTTTACATCTAAAGAGGCACCTTCTAGGTAAGAGGTAGGACATACAAAGAGACAATGACAAGACAATAACAATCCAAAGAACACACTTTAGAAATAATCAGTGGGCCATTAAGACACACCGATATTGCGGTAGCAGCCTGGGCCTCCACCTTTTTCTATGATGTATAGAAAAGCAAATTTCACACTCTACCTTTGACTTCCCTTATCTAAGTCTAAAATTTTTGAAATAATCATGACTTATTGATTGTAAGATTACGTGCCCAGGCATAATGATTCTATGACTTCTTTATAGATGTAAAAATCATTTTCAGACAGCATAACATGAGGTACAAAGTGATCATTTATTTGTAACAATAAATAATTACATGTATGGATATATCCATTCATTTCAGAACAACTGTTTACATGGGCTTGGCAATCACACTAGATGTAACTTCTTCATTTGGATCATAGATCTTTTAAAAAAAAGGACACTACAAGTCTGAGATGTGGCAATCACATGACTTATCACCTGATAACTCTCTGTGTACCTCATAAGGAAATTGTAAGTGTGAAGGACTTTTGTCTTTATCCCTATTTTCTAATACATGTGTGTATGCATGGATAATGAGTAATCTGAAGCTCAATGTTAATAATTATGATTAGAATATGAGAAATTGTGAATGCAAATGGCCAGAAATTCTATGTGAAGTCAGGAATACTTAGTGAATTAAAATACTGAGACTTCTTTTGCTTTTGAATTTACTGTTAAAGGCTGCATCCTAATGTAGAAAGGCACAAATGTGTCTGTTTCTAACCTATGTCACCCATAAAAGCTACGCATGTGAAGATGAAGGAGTGATCAAAGAAGATAACATGATTCTCAAAATGTCTGCCATCATGAAGCTTAAATTCCATTTGAGTATAATAGTATAATACATACAGAAACATTGAAAATATATAATAACAGCCTGAAAATAATGCTTATATAAAACAGATGAAAATAATATAAGCATATGAATTCCAAAGAAAAATAGTCAAATTAAAGAAAGAGCCTTCATAATAGTTGTTACTTTTTTGCAGACAGTTATCTCACTTATATTTGACCCAAACACAGAGAAATAAGTATGCCATCCACAGCCTTGCTATGCTAAGTGGGATACCTTTCTGAGAGACCAAAGGAAATGCTAAAATGTGGCATGGGAGATTTCAGGTTTGCTGAGACTTGCTATTATGGAGTCTATTCAAGAATGAAGTTCTCCATGATGATTTCATCAGCTTCCCACAAGTAGTCTAATAAAAGGCAGGCCAAAAATTTGTTATGACCTCAGAAATAGAAATTAAAAAAAGTAGTTCAGGGAATTCAGAAACACCCAACTATCATGTTCACGAAAGACCAGGGTCATCTGGAATATCAATTGTTATAGAAAAGTCCTTTAACAAAAGGTAAGATTTGTTTATGCTAAAAACATTTGAAGAAAATAGTAGCAAAGGGAATGAGGGGGGCATCATGAAGAAAGGGGTAGAAAAATGAAGTCATGAAGAGAGGAGGAGAATGCAAACAAGATTTAACATATATCGTACAAAATTAAGAAAATGAGGAAAAGAGAGGTAAGGGGAGGGGTGGGTGAGAATGTTGAAATGAGTGGCATTCATAAAGATATATTACATTCGTAAATTGCTTTGTTAAATGGCAATTCTTTTGTACAACTACAGAAGATTATAGAATGAATGAATAAATAAATAAACAAATAGATAAATGGTATGTACCACAACATGATAAATGTCACATAGGACTAATATACTGATTATTTGTTTTTGAAATTTAAATTTATTGTCAAGGTGCTGTACAGAGTGGTTACATTTATTTATGTAAGGTGGTGAGTACATTTCTTTTCAAACCTAAAAAACAAATTTTTAAAAATAATTCTTCTAAAATTCAGAAATAGAAAAGGATGGCCACTCACCTCACTCATATACACTATAGTACTGCAATTCTTGCCCAGAACTAAGACCAGAGAAAGAAATAAAATGGATGTCAATGCGGAAGAACAAAGTCAAATCATTTTTAGTAACAGATAATAAGAATATATACCTATATGCTTTGTGGAGAAAAAGAACTTCATTGTGAATAACCTTGACTTTTATTCCATAAACTCTTGTTTTTGTTTTCAAAAAAATAATTATTTACATTCTGCTTCAAGATCATTATCTCATCATAAATCAGTAGCATAGTTCAAAGAGAAGTTAGAGTAAAAGGCAAACCAATGCAATAACTATACTTACAAGACAATATGTTGTAAACTAACTGTACAACTTCAGGGATGCGGGTTGGGGAGAGGAGGAGGTGGGAGAAAAATGAGGAAGGAGGTAACAAGATCGACAAGTAATGTACTCATGACTTTGCGTATGTAACTGTAACCCCTCAGTACATAACCTTGACAATAAAAAATTTAAAAAGAATTTACACTGGATAAGATTATTTTACACAGTTCTTATAGCATTTTCTATATCATGAAATTCTTTCCAACTGTTACCTGAATGTATTAAAATAAAGATATTAAAAAAGTTTTATGTGTGTTACAAATTCGTACACTTTTTTCTATATTTCTTATATCTTCTGAATTACAGTGAGTTTATTTTTCAAAAACAAACCAAATAAATGCCAGAAGCTCTATTAGTTTTAGCATTACAGAAAAAGTGATTGGAGTCCACTTTACTCTTTGTGCATATCATACACCGAATTTAATACCCCAAGGCTCCTTTGATTAGAAAGGTTAAAGATCAGTTTAGTAAATTGATTTACTTTATAAACTTACATATTTAATTACTTGCACAGTTTACTACTTGATTTCTAAGGCATAATAGTGTATTTGAAATTCGCTGTACAAATGCAACACAGTTGGCAAAATGTAGGAAAATTTATTGGAATGTTGATCACAATTCAGGTCAACTGTGTAACACAAGCCTGTGTCCTAAAATAGGATGAGTTCTTGCAAATGCTCCTTGGGCTTCTGAAATGTACATGTTGAAGGTGCTGAGTGAAACAATCTGAAGATGTCTGCTCAAAGTTCATTTTGTCTTAATTCTAAAGTATCTTTATTTATTGATTTTCTTTTCTTTTTTGTCTATTTCTTTTTTTCTGAATAATTATTTATTGTCAAAGTGATGTACAGAGGGGTTAAATATTGAGCCAGTCTTGGGTCTTGAACTCAGGGCCTGGGTACAGTCACTGAGCTGTTTTGCTCAAAGTTAGAGCTGTAGCATTTGAGCCACAGCTCCCTTTCTGCTGGTTAATTGCAGGTAAGATTCCCACTGGCATTCCCACCTAGGCTAGCTTGACACTTCATATATTAGCCTTCTTAATAGCTAGGATTTCAACAGGAAGTTTTTTTACTTTATAATGGTGATATAATACATTAATTTAGTATAGAAAGCACGATTAAAATGCTTGTATGTTTAATCTTACTGAATCTCTGTCTTAATCATCTTGCATTGATTTATATTATATGGAAGAGACAGAACAGTATTACAGAGCGGAAAATACAGTGGGATGGTTACAACACTTGATCATTTTGTTGTGACAATTGTAGAACATAAAACTACACAAAGTACAAATTCAAAATGTGTTTGTGCTACTTAAAGAAGCTCTAAGTAATAATTTACTCATTAGAAGACTTTTAACCCTTTGACAATGTGGTCAGTCCAAATCCGTGAAGATGCATATTGCACAATGAAAACTAGAGTGTCAAGTGCATGTCCCTCATGGTAGGTCTTAATGTCAATGAATCTCAGAACCGTTATTAATAAATCTGTTCAATTCTACACTAGTCACAGGAGTAATTTTCTATATTACCTCCACATTAGTTTGTCTAGGGAGATTTCTCAGAATGAGGTTAGTCAATCATAGCTTAACATCTGGACAAAGGGTACAGAATCTAAATCAAAGTCAGGAAGGCATTTCTCTTTTCCCCATCATTTTGTACTCATGGTTTCACATTCTCTGATCTTATCTCCACTGTGAGAATGAGCTCATTTCTTTCTCCATCCTAGTCCACATTTTTCTCATTTTAGGAGACAAAGCATATACTTTTTAACAAACAAATGTTTATCCTTTCTGGCCAGTGTTTTTAGTAAACCATTTGTTTTAACCTTCAGGGCTGTGTATGTGTTGCCTTGTGATACTAGAAAGGGAACTGGCTAAATGAATGGAAAACACAAGCCATTCACCAGTTCGTACTTTATGATGTAAACTCTAAATTAAAACATGTATTTAATAAAATAAGCATATTGTACATTATGCAAGGCAAATATTTATGTTCTACAGCTGAAATGCATTACATCATAATTTAATGTTTTTTCAATAAATAGTATATGTAGTATAAATATATTATTAAAATCATGGATCTATTGCTTTCAATCTCTTATATTCTTGAATCAGAGAATTTGTTCAAATCTGTTAAGTAAAGGAAGCAAAAGTAAAAGCTGGATTTGCAGTCTTCACATTGTCATGGAAGTGTTTAAACAATGGAGGCTGTTACGAAGAGGAGCATTTAATTGATTATAGGAACATTGATATTCCTATATAATGACAATGAAGTATTAAAAATCTAAATCTGAAAGTCAATAGAAGAAAACTTTCTTTTATATGATTGACTATGAGCAAAATGCTATATATTTAAAAACTCATTCAGGGCTGGGGATATGGCCTAGTGGCAAGAGTGCTTGCCTTGTATACATGAGGCCCTGGGTTTGATTCCCCAGCACCACATATACAGAAAATGGCCAGAAGTGGCGTTGTGGCTCAAGTGGCAGAGTGCTAGCCTTGAGCAAGAAGAAGCCAGGGATAGTGCACTGGCCCCAGGTCTGGCCAAAATAACAAAAAACAAACAAAAAAACTCATTCAGTAAAACATTGTACAGTTGCACCTTAAAATAGAGTAAATAATCTTTTGAGCAATTTGGTGTTTTGCTGTGAAAACTACAAAGAAAGGTAAAATACAAAATGGTATAATATCACACGGGTTAAACATGTGTCCAAATATTTTGCAAGAAAATGTTTCTTTCAAAATTAGATAGGTGGAAAAATGGTATTTAAGTTGTTCTCCTTTGGCAAACATGTATTTTACTGGAGGTGGATAATAATTTCCGGCTTTTTGATACATCAGTCTGTAAAAGTACTTAAGTGAACATGTCTGCCATTTCAATAATTAACCCAGTGTATTCTACTAAGGGCACCTGTGGCCATCATAATCACAGAGATTAAAGAGAATAAAATGTTCTCCAATATAATTTATGACCTCTGCTTTTTTTTCGAGTTCTCATTATCAGCCTGTGAAACACGTTTGAGTATGCCATGTAACTTTTTATTTTTAAATTTTGAATTCTTTCATTGGAAAATAAATTAAAATCTTTGAATACTAGGATTTCAGAAGTCTTCCTTGGCATATTTTATTGTTAATGGAAAGATGATGTACAGAGGGGTAACAGTTACATGAGTCGGGTAATAAATATACTTTTTTTGACAGTGTCACCTCTTTCCTTGTTTTCTCAGTTTTTTTCCTCCTGATCTCCCCCTCTACAAAATGTATAGTTCATTTTCAACATAGTGTGTAGTATCATTGCTGCGTTTGTTCACCTTTTATTTTTCCATCCTTTCTGTGTTCCCCTTTATCCACCGCAAAATAAACTTAACAAGTGCAGCTATTATCCTGATGGCGTTAATGACTGAGTTTAAGAAAGTTTTCCTTGATTGTTCTACACAGTTAAAATGTCTAGGATTTCATTTTGCTTAATTTTAGTTTGGGCTTGTTTTATTCTTTTGCTTTGTTTTCTCTATTTTTTTTTTGAAAACCTGACATCTGTTTATTACTCACCCCAACTCCATTCTTCCCTAAATCTTCAACCTATCAAGTGTACATAGTAGCACTGATTATCAACATTCTTACAATACTATTGGAGTATCATTCAATAGTATAATTTGGAGAAAACCATAATCATGATACTCTAACTCTCATGCTACATTAACAGAAGGACAATATGTTTGGTTATTATGGATTAATATGATAGTAGGGTCTGGAAGAAAGGTGATTGACGGTGTGGCCTTTCATAAACTTCTTCTAACAGTATAGGAGTATCTGACAAACCATCCATTGCCATGCTAAAGGCGGCTGAAAAAGTCAAAGCAAACAAGAGAAGAACAGATGCTGTGTGACAGCTTAATAACCTAAGCAGAAAATGCTGTCCATTGTGGATATCATTAAGGCACCTTCAACAATGAGCTTATCTTTTCTTTTATGACTGCCTACAGAATTCCAGTAACATTTTATAATAGTAAGCGTTTTCTTTATTGAATGTTACTTTTTATGTTTGTAGCTGTTTTTGACATGTATATGCAACAAGGCAACTAATTATCAGAATACATTTAAACAAGCGTAATATCTGCCTCATTTTATATGGAAAGGATTGAAACAATCCTTTTATTTCAAGTTAGGTGAGGAATTCATTCTAAGACTGGATTGGGGAGTTCTTCTGTTGTTACCATATTTTATGAATATTTCTCATATTTCATTATACTTTACTATATCTTACTTGTAGACACAAATATTACAAAGTAAATTTGAAGTGCCTTAATGAAAGAAACTATATAGTGCACAACCCCAAGACCTGTTGCTTATGACAGCACCTCAAAAACTAATTTTACTACAATTTCCCACCTCCTATTAGGCAAGCACAGTTATTTCATCCATCAGTTGTATCACATATAAAATGGGAATTAATAAAGCTGACTTATATAACACAGGGAAATGAAAGAAAATAGTATAATGAGCACAAAATATCAGCAAAGGTGTGAATAAAGAACTTGTAGAAGAACTGCATATGATAAAGTACAAAAAGAATTTTGGAGAAATCTGTTTTTATTATTCACACATAATTTCATTCCAGAATTCTTATCCCTATGTACAGAACATGAGAAGAAAGAAAATTTCATATGTATTAATTAAATTAGAAAATTAGGAGTTGGAGACATGACTCTGTTGACTGCTAGCCAATGAGTGAAAGTAGCTGCAGGTACCCAGTTGTAGTCCTGTCAAGGACCTACTAAAAAGAAAAGCAAAAAAAAAAAAAGAAAGAAAATGAAAATAAACAACCCTTTGGTAGGCACCAGTGGCTCATGAATGTAATACTAGCTACTCACGATTCTGAGGTCTGAAGATCGAAGTTCAAAGCCTGCCCAGGCAGAATAGTCCTTTAGACTTTTATCTCCAATTAACAACCAGAAAACCAGAACTTGTGACCCAAAGTGGTGCAGTGCTAGGCTTGAGGGAAAAGGTGAGGAACATTGCCCAAGTTCTGAGTTCAAGCCCATGGAAAACAAACAAAAACAATAAAACACAAGATTAAGCAAAAGTTAGGTGGTGTTTGAATAGATTTGGGGTTTCTATAATATTGATAATATCTCCCCACATAATGAAGAATATTTAGAAATTTTATTCACATTAAGATCCATAATTATAGTAACTAAATCTCAAACATAAGTGGAAATGCCTTCACACTTTTAAACAGAATTTTCAGATGTGGGCTTATAGTACACCAAAATTAGTGTACCGAACAAAATACAATGTATATTTGGACTACAATCATCCAAAGTATAAGATGGACGCTGGGTTTTATGTTTTGTAGCTCTTAATGTAATTAAAGCCTGTGAATACATTACCAGATTATTTTCAGACTCAATATATTCTAGGCTTTTAATTCAGATTTAACATGTATTTCGGTGGTGCAAAAATAAAAGCAAAATGATAGAAATAAAATACAAAGAATATAGTATAAACCTTATTGGAAAAATATTCACCCGCCATAAAAGCTTAGAGAAGAAAGAATTTTACTTTTCAAGATAAAGTGAAAAAATAAAAATTCTTAAAACAATACATTTCTTGGTACATATGAACTATAGCCAACTAGGGGAATTGGCATCAGAATGTGCTCTGGAGATAACCTTTAATCATTTCTCAGGATCACATGAACTTTGAAAATGTCAAGGAACAAATAGTATAGCCTTTTCAGAGTAGACTTTGGGAACCTTTAGTCATTCCAGAAAGAGGTTTTGAGAAATCAGTGTTGTATTTTTTAACAAATGCTATTAGAATATGAAATTGACATGTTCTATTGGAGAGCTATAAACTGAAGGACATTTCAAGTCACATCTTAAACTTTCTGTGCTGTGAAATTTAAGAAAGTCTAATATTGTATATAATAAAATCAGGAGTCTTAATGATGTTCGAGAAAGGAATGCTACAGTGAACAGTAGTTTAAAAGTAATTCTCAGTTATACTTTGGTTGACAAAAGGTGCAAAAGGGATCCTATGCTTCTAAACACATCTTTATATAAGAGGTGGCTCTTTGCATGCTGCATTTCATAAAGATGAAATGGTACATTGACAAAGAATTTGAGTTCATTATATTAGGAAAATAGTACACAATAGTATGATAAGGTGCACACCTATTGGTAACTTCACTTAACTAAGCTTTCCTCAAAAGGTAGGATTTACAGAAAAAATACAGATGAGACACCTACAGGCTCAACAGAGACAGGTACTTTCCTTACAGGATCTTATCATTGAATGTGTATTTGCTAAGGAAATTTGCTATAAAATAAATCTTTAAAGATTCTTTCAAATGCATTTCAGGTAACAATGACTAAGACTTGAATGTCTTGGTGCCCTGTCACTATCCATTCTAACAGAGGCTTTGGGCACTGCTGTCCACAGTGCCTGCTGTAACATAAGCCAGAGTCGGTGATTTCCAGTGCCACACCTTTTGAGTGACAATTTCTGTTTTGAAATTACTCAGTAGCAGGTGACTTAGGTCACCTGCTGCCAAGTGTTAAAGGCCAAGTGTTAAAGGACAGTGAGCCCCTGTGCTTATTTTTCCATTATTTGAAGTCACTGCTGGCCACAGTTTCTTCTACAGTAACTAAGAGGGATGGAGATGGAAGTTGGCCTGATTTGAAAGGACATCACTCCATAAGCTGGATCAGATTTGGCACCTTGGGAATTCTGCTTGAGGCAAAGGAATAGCTTTGTTTACACTATTTTCCAATCTCATTGCTAAAACAAACAAACAAAACACAGAAGAATGGAACTAGCAGGACATACTAGTAGAAAATAAATGAATTTTTCTAAACTTTTTAGATAATAAAAGTTTATTGAATAAGACTAATAGATCTTCCATCAAACATTACAATTCATACATTTAAAAAATGAAGTCCCTACTACACTGCCGGTAGGAATGTAAACCAGAACAAACATTCTGCAAAGCAGTCTGGAAGTTCCTCAAAATCTCAACACAGACCTTCCCTACCTCACCACTCCTAGGCATCTACCTTGAACATCAACAGTCAGAATATGACAAGGATATATGCACATCTGCTCATTGGTGCACTAATCACAATAGCCAAAATATGGAAATAGCCCAGATGCCCCACAATAGATGATTGGATCCAAAAAATGTAGTACCTATACACAATAGAGTTTTTATGACCATTAGAAAGAATAAAATAATGTAAATTACTGGAAAATAGAAGGAACTGGAACAAATCATGTTAAGTATGGTAAGCCAAAATCAGAGAGACAAATGGTGCATGTTATTTCTGATACGCAGAAGTTACATTTAAAACACACTGGTAAATGACGAGTTATATACTATTCTAGATACTCATGTACAGTGAGACCAAAAGAGGATAATCTTAGGAGAGAATCTTAAAGTGGCAATGTATATATAGTATGTACACTGAAGTGAACCCCAAGATATGGACACAAGACTCTTTTGTCTTTCATAATTTTTGATGATTCTCTCTCTTCTTTACCTTATAAACAGTGTATTCATGTGTATATGTCTTCAGGATCTTGGGAGGGGGCACAGAACTGAAAGGAAAAAAGAAGTGCAGCAATGGAGCTCATTGTACACTGATGAAAGCAGACTATATAACTCATGGGTGGAGACAGAAGGAAGGAGGGGGAAAGAGTGAGAGAACAGATAAGCCAGTACAAAAGGAAATGTACCCATTGTGTAATTCAGGTTAGTGTAACTCCTCTGTGAACCACCTCTATAGTGACAGTAAAATAAATTAAAAAAAAAACACATAAAGCAGTATAATAGCTTTCCTGATTCAATTCGTATAGTAGGATCTAATCTACATTACACATATACCTTACATTTTACTTTATAAAATAGTTTAGTTTATCTTACGTCTTTAATTAATACATGGTACTTGTATTTTTTTTATAATTTTACTCTGCAGCATTTATTTTAAACTTTCTTTAAGGTATATAGGGTATGTTAACATGTCCACTAATATTCCTTTGTCTTAGTAGTTGTTTAAATCTTAGTCTACTAGTCCACTCAACAGATACTTCCCAGTACATTTTTCAATTACAGTTTTAATTTAGTTACAATGTCTGTATTATGTAATTGAAATTATGCATTTATGTAATGTCTTACTAGAATAAAGAGTATGTATGTTTTTAACCTTACTGTACATATAGCTTATACTCTATAAGCACACCATTTATTATTGGCAGAGCACCAATAGTTTTTTTATAAGAATTTTGTGAATCTTATAACTAAGCTAGAGATGAGTACACATTTTACAAGCTACACTGGCATTCAAAGTATTTCCTGCATCTACAAAACATAATTTCTCATTAAAACCAAATGTAATCTACCTCACCCACTAGTCTAGTTGCAGATCCACTAATGTTGGAAATGTGACTGAATTTAAAACCTACTAGCAAATTGCATATCCATTTATATTTCTTAGTTTTATATCAGATACTGAATGTTGATACATATTTAAAAAAATAATCATTATCTGGTTTAAACATTAATCTTATACTTTAAATCATTAGTGGCTAGGAAAACATTTTTTTATAAGAATGTTCACTATTTCTAACTCATTTAAACTCACATTTACATTTGAGGCTATTTCATCTTCCCTAACCCCATTGGACATAATTAATTAAATGTATCCAATTTTGGAAAATTAATATGTCTTTTAGAGGGATTGAGATTATACTTCTAGACATTTAACTTGCAAATTTCTCCCTCTTGAAAAATGTTATTAAAATTATATGGAAAATGTAGCACTAAGCACTTTTCTTCTGTACATGTCATGATAAATACTAGCCCTTTGCTCCTGCAGCATAAAAAGAGTTGACAAAGTGTCAGAACTCATAAATGCATTGAGTTAAAGAATTTTCTGGAAATTTAGTAATAGTCCTTCTTCAAAATGATTGCCTTCTTGAAATTCTCACCTGCAGATGAATGTGGAATAAGAGTAAAGTTAGTCAAGAGAACTATTGAGTGATAACAGTAAATATTTAAACGTTTTCTTCCAAAGACTTGTGCAAATATCATTGGCTCATTTCTTGCAAAATTTAATCAAATAATACAGGACAATTTCACATTAGTAAATCAAAGAATCTCAAATACAATGATGTACACCTTTCATTTATGTGCACCTGCCTATGGCAGTATTTGTGTATAGATAGAAGTAGCCAGAGTTAAATTAATTCCACTCTGTTAAACTCCTTTCAGGAATTCAAATATTTTGACTTGAAAAATCGTACTTCACTGTGCATTCACTGTTTTCTTTACATCTTAGCATTACAGAATGTGTACTGCCAAGTAAAATTTCAAGCAGAATGCTACATTCAATGAATATATACACAGAAAATAATTTCAAGTGATGGGCAAAATAGCACTCTCCACAACATTCATATTTCAACCATCGGTGAGAATACATAGAAGTTTCTGTGACAAAAGGAAACTATTTGACATTAAAAATGGAATTAAAGTTGATAACCAGTTAAACTTTACAAGGAGAGACTGTCCAGAATTATCCCTATAGGATCAGTGACCATAATCATCATAGTTCTTAAACTTGGAAGAGTTAAGAAGAAAAGTGAAAACTAGAGAGAATGAAGCATGAGGAGTCTGCTTGGCATTGCTGGCTTTAAGAATAGAGGTTGATGGACTGTGGGCCCATAAATACATGCATCCTCTAGAAACTGGAAAAGGTACTGATATAGCTCTTCTCCTGGGCACTAAAACAGAATGCAGGCCTTCCTATATCTTTATTTAATTAAGGTCACTTCAAAAGTAAAGTTTACAAAATTTTACACATTTTTTTCTGAAACATGAAATTAATACATACATTGTTGTACATTTTCTAATTAACTAGCGTGGATTTTTTATATTTTATTGAATACATATGACTTAGCCAATATGTAAATATTTAATATATGTTACATGATATGTTCAATATTCAGACATAATACCCTACTCATAACCTCATGTTACCACACAACCACAGATATGAATTTTAGCACAATTATTTTGAGTCAAACTGTCATCTATTCCTTGGTTTACAGTTAACATTTTCTTTCAATTGGATTGAATGCATGTTTTTTCTCGAGTGTTTTCTTTCTTTTTTCACATGTAACTAGGAAATCATTCCTTTAAATTCTCTATTGCAATCATTTAGCTTTCATAAATTATGCATACTTGTACATGGTTAATCCTGTTTTCTATTTTCTCAAGCATCAGCTTTTTTTCATACTTATCACCTGATTGTGTTGGGTTAAGGCAAAAGTGAAAAAATCAAAGCCTTTTTTTTTTTAATAATTAAGACCAATACATTTAATGACTAATATATGACTTACTTACTTTGGAATTTATAAAACAACCACAATGTCTTAATTATTGACATCAGCTAATACTAGCTCTTTTCTTGGAAACCATTTGGTTTACCCTTTTTTTAATTATTGACACAAGTTGTGTGTGTGTGTGTGTGTGTGTGTGTGTGAGAGAGAGAGAGAGAGAGAGAGAGAGAGATTTATAAATACTTTCTTCCATCATGTAGGTTGTCTTTTCACTTGCCTAATATCTTTTGAAGAAAAGGACTTTTTACTTTTTAGCACGTCCAATATATTTATTTCTACTTATTTGTTACTTTTTTTCCTTATGCCAGTACTGGTATTGAGGTAATTTCTTAATTAGCCTAAATGAGAAAATTCTGTAGTGACTAAAATAGATAAAGGACAAGATCTGAAATGGATTGTATAATTCAGGTGCATGTAGCCTCAAAGTCAATTAGACAATGGTTAAAAGCATTATTTGAGAGTGTTTAATAGAAAGAGCTTAAATATTAAACAGAGTAGAAAAAGTATGCCCCTTTACTATATGATTTATTTTCGAGAAGATGGCATTGGAGAGAATTCAGATCACGATTGTGAGCAGAGGATAAGTGATTACATGAAGTAGGGATAGAATAAAGCTGTTGTAGCAGACAGATGATGAAAAGATTATAAATATGAGACAAGTATCTATTATAAAATGCTCCACTCCATATGCAAGAAAATATAGCATCTGAATTGCTCTTCAGGAGTCTTGGACGTTATTGCAGTTGCCAAACGAAGAATGAATGAATTTTCATGAAGGCATTTGCTTGAGAATTTAATATGTAGTAGACATGAGCTGGAAATTAAAACCATGTAATGAAGCAAGGATGATCTATGTGGGTGATAGGTTTCTAGAGACACTAGTTGACAGAGCTTAGTTAAACAGCAGAAGGTAAATCCACATAATGGGAAGCAAAGCTGGAATGATAGCTAGGGGGCCTGATTCACAGGAGTCTATGGAGACCATTAATTGAATATGGAGAACAGGGGCAAAATATGTTACCAAAAGGTAGATGAGTAATAGAAACATAGTTGCATGCATACACACATGTAGAGAAGTGTTAGCTGATGAAAAAAGAGATTATTGAGCTAGTTCTCAGACATTCAGATAAGGATGCTATGCACCTGTGTCCTATGTGGACGTTTACACAGTATCATGAAAAGTGTGTATAGGGTATTGATTTTCAGCATTCTAAAATGACCTACAGGCATTAGCTTAGGTCACATTACAATGGAGAAAATGAAGCACAGACATAATTTGAGGGCACTTGGATTCAGGATCACAATTATTTTGAGTGTTTTTCATAGAGAAAATTTAGAAATCAAGTCAAGGTTACAACTTAAGTGATCCTGCCTCTTGGCTCACAGTAATGTGAACAGATCTTTTCAATTAAAGGTTTAAGAGCTAGGAAAAGACACTGCATGAATTTCTGGCAAACCCTTGTAGAAGATTCACAGCACAGATCGCTCATGTTCGGAGCAAAACCAGGCCATCTGCACTAGCACATCACTCTAATGGTCTTTTAACACACTGCTAGATTTTGGTACAGATAAAATGCCTAATCATCAGGCAATCATAAACAATGCATGCAGACTTTTCGATCATGAAAACATACTTCTGTCAGACCCAACTAATGACAAATTGGGCAGGCCCTGAAAAGTTTGTTGCCCATTTTGAAGTACTTAACATAGGGAATAACTTAAGCAGGTGTAGAGGACACAAATAGAAAGAACTTTACCACAGTTGTGCAGATAACATACCTTGTGTCAACTGCCAAAGGATTTTTTTTTTTTTTTTGCCAGTCCTGGGGCTTGGACTCAGGGCCTGAGCAATGTTCCTGGCTTCTCTTTGCTCAAGACTAGCACTCTACCACTTGAGCCACAGCGCCACTTCTGGCTTTTTCATATATGTGGTGTTAGAGGAATCGAACCCAGGGATTCATGTTCGTGAGGCAAGCACTCTCCCACTAGGCCATATTCCCAGCCCCTGCCAAAGGATTTAAAAAGAATTATGGCTTAGAATTGATGGCTCTATCTAAGCATGGTATCTGGACACTCCTGGTATATAGAATATGACCACTGATGATAACAACACATCAGTGTTCCAAGAACAAGACTGAGAGAAATTCATTCCTCTGCCTAGTTTACAGGATTCTTCCTAGCCATTGAAAGATTTGGGAAGGAGGATTTGATTGAGCTAAGAATAGACATGGACTTATAGACATGAGAAGATGGCTTAGTTGGTGAATTAATAAATTCAAAGTAACATTTGAAGATTACTGGGATGAGGTCTAGGATAGTCCTAGTAGAAGATCACAATAGCTCAATAGCTATGTAGAAGACATGTGGACACCACCAGCTCAACGGGCAGGACCCCTCTCCCTGGGGAGATGCATAAGGCAGCCCCAAATAGATGCTGCACCTCCTAATCTGGCCCACCCCTCCCAATCATTCCAAAATCCCATTCACACTTTGCTCACTGAAGTAGAGATTCAAGTGCAGGTGAGATTCCAAAATGTTCTAAGAGACTTGACTTGCAGAGGAGACCATCCTTCACAGGGAGGATAGTGGCCACAACCGGGCTGAGGACGCTGGGGGCCACCCTGTGGCCCGCTTGCCTGTGCCCTCCTCCCACCTCAGGAGCCAGCAGCCCCGGCCCCCCGCAGGCTGGCCGAGGCCCTCCCTCACCAGCCAGGCCCTGGCGCCATCCTGGCAAATTCAGCCACTGCTTTGAGTCCAAAACGGGAATCTTGATTCTGTGTCTGAGGCTTGCTCCAAGTGAGGTCGTCAAGAACAGTTGCCAGTGGCCTGAAAGCTGACGTGTCAGTGGGTGCGAATCCTTCATTTTCCTTTGCACAGTGTTACAGTGCACACCTAGCATTCTGTTTATTGGTTGATAGTTGAGCAAACTGACATGCATTACAGAAAGTGCCCTAGACACTACAGTACTAAGAAAATGTTAAATATATTATTTGCCTCTTAACAATTTAATGTATTACGTTTTGACTGTGCTTCATAACATGTACCTCTCTAGTCCAAGTAATATTATAAACATTCAGTGACAATGAATCAGTGTTAACTCAAAATCATTGATCCTCTGCAATATGCTTGAAAACACCAACCTTTTGGGTTCAAAGCTTTAACATCTGTTAGGAAGACTTGTCCTGTGGTTTGGAGTCTTGGATGCCCGGATGAATTGTACTGGCTGTTGACCACCAGACACCTGACTGCAAATATGTTTTCTTGTATTCCCATATTTCTAGACAATCTGCCACAATTATGCCACTCTCTTTTGTCTTTCCCCCTCCAGGGTTTTACCTCTGATGTCACTATTACTGATTTCAGTACCCTGGGTATTGTGTACATGTTTATTGGAACTAGGGAATGGAAGGAGAACCACAAAATGGAGAGGCAAAGGGTAAAATGTGAACCAATACAACAGCCATACTTACAAAATTATATGCCATAATCCAACTATACAACTCATGGCCAGGGCTGGTGTTTGGGGTGAGGTTTGTGAAGGGGCAAGGAGGGAGAAAATTGAGGGAAGAGATAAGAAGCTTGATAAGAAGTATACTCACTGTCTTACATAGGAAACTGTAACCCCACTGTATAGCACATTGACAATGAATACATTTTTTAAAAGAAGGAAAAAAAGATTTGAAGATTAGAAAACATATGCCTGTGAGTAGGAATGGAGAATATCTAAAAGGAATAAAAGTCTTTTTAGTCAAAATGCATGCCCAAATAAATATATTACAATGAATTTCCCATATTGTACAATAGATAAGAAGTGATAACAAAAGTACCTATTGTAGAAAGAGGACTACATATTCTTGCATAAACACTTATGGAAGTTTGTTTATTTTAATTGGCTCTATCTCCTATCTCAGAAATATTTTCATAACCAATTGTGAAACCAAAAAAAAATAATGATATCAGACCTGAAATCTGTTCACAGAATTGAAGACATGGGCATCCATTCACAAAGGCTGACCTAGCCTCTGGGGCTGATATACATCATTTTTTTTTTTTTTTTTGCCTGTCCTGGTTCTTGGACTCAGGGACTGAGCACTGTCCCTGGCTTCTTTTTGCTCAAGGCTAGCACTCTGCCACTTGAGCCACAGCGCCACTTCTGGCCATTTTCTGTATATGTGGTGCTGGGGAATTGAGCCCAGGGCCTCATGTATACAAGGCAAGCACTCTTGCCACTAGGCCATATCCCCAGCCCTGCTGATCTACTTTTAATCCATCCAAACACAGATGAAACTGAGCTTCTGAGTTCTTGAGAAGACCATTGAAGCTCTTGGTGGCCAGCCAGCATCAGGCTCCATTTCTCCTTTCATTACAGACCAGATACTAATTCAACTTGAAAAGACTTATCCACAGTCCAATACACATAAATTTTCCTTCATGTAGGCAAGACGTTCCCTTTCATGTATGCAAAACTAACAAACTATTTTCAGTGTTGCTCTTATTGACATGAAATTTCTTGCATCATCTTAAAACAAAGAGTCATGCTTTGTGGAACAATTTACCATGGCCCTGTCTCACAACATACCTCTGAGGGAAGAGGCTCACTTTATGAGTGATCATTATATTCATGCTACAAAGGTCAGAGCTTCAACATCTTATAATCTCAATCATACCATGTTGTTCTCCACATTCCTTTGTGCCATATATTCCATAAGATATAAGTTATAAAGTCTGGAAAAGCACAAAAGTTCAACTAGCAGATTTCTCTGATTATATACATCATGGAGTCCTTAGAAGCAACAAAACCAATGAAAAGGAACCTTTAAGAAATTTAAACCTATTCATGGAGACTAAACAACACACTGCTGAACCATCAGTGGGTCATTGAAGAAATTAAAACAGAAATTCAAATGTTTATGGAATTCAACCAAGTTGAGGACACAAAGTACCAGCTCCTTTGGGAAGCAGCAAACGGAGTACTCAGAGGAAAATTTATATCTCTGAGTGCATACACCAACAAACTGGAGAAACAGCAACTCAATAATTTAAGGAAGCACCTTAATTTCCTTGAGAGAGAACAACAAGCCAAACCCCAAGTCAGTAGACGGAAGCAAACAATTATAATCAAATCAGAATTAAATCAATTAGAAATGAAGAAAACCATTGAAAGAATCAACAAAACAAAGAGTTGGTTCTTCGAAAAAATCAACAAGATAGACAGACCCCTGGAAAACCTGACCAAAAAACGAAGGCAGCACACTCAAATAAACAAGATAAGAGAAGAAACAGGTACCATCACCACAGAAATAACCGAAATTCAGAAAATAATAAGGGACTATTTTGCAAACCTTTATGCCAACAAATTCGAAGAAATGGATGATTTCCTAGAAAAAATTCATATCCCCAAAATTAACCATGAAGATTTAAACCTTCTAAACAGACCCATATCCAGTATTGAAATAGAAACAGCAATAAATAATCTCCCATCCAAGAAAAGCCCAGGTCCAGATAGATTCACTGCAGAATTCTACAAGGCCTTCAAAACAGAACTCACACCAATATTTCTCAAACTCTTCAATGAAATTGAAAGAGAACATTCACTACCAGACTCATTCTATGAATCCAGTATAACCCTCATCCCAAAACCAGGCAGGGACTCATCACAGAAAGAGAACTATAGACCTGGTACTGGGAATATGGCCTAGTGGCAAGAGTGTTTGCCTCTTATACATGAGGCCCTGGGTTTGATTCCTCAGCACCACATGTACAGAAAATGGCCAGAAGGGGCGCTGTGGCTCAAGTGGCAGAGTGCTAGCCTTGAGCAAAAAAGAAGCCAGGGACAGTGCTCAGGCCCTGAGATCACGGCCTAGGACTGGCCAAAAAAAAAAAAAAAAAAAAGAGGACTATAGACCCATTTCCCTGATGAACATAGACGCAAAAATTCTCAACAAAATTCTGGCCAATCGACTTCAACAGGTCATCAAAAAAATCATACACCACACTCAAAATGCATTCATCCCAGGGATGCAAAGTTGGTTTAATATACGCAAGTCAATTAATGTAATCCACCACATCAACCAGAGCAAGGTAAAGAACCACATGGTTTTATCTCTGGATGCGGAAAAAGCGTTCAATAAAATCCAGCACCCATTTATGCTAAAAGCCCTGGAAAAACTGGGATTCCAGGGAACATTCCTGAATATAATCAAGGCAGTTTATGACAAACCAACAGCAAGCATAGCTCTAAATGATGAAAAACTAAAGCCATTCCCTCTAAAATCAGGAGCAAGGCAGGAATGTCCACTCTCTCCCCTGCTCTTCAACATAGTACTAGAATTCCTAGCCAGAGCAATTAGGCAAGAAGAAAATATAAAGGGGATCCAAATAGGAAAAGATGAAGTTAAACTTTCTCTCTTCACAAATGACATGATCCTATACCTAAAGATTCCCATAGACTCTACCCCCAAGCTACTAGAGCTGATCCAAAACTTTGGCAAAGTTGCAGGATATAAAATAAACCTTCAAAAATCAGCGGCCTTTCTCCATGCTAACGACCTGAAGACTGAGGCTGAAATCAGGAAAGGAACTCCTTTTGCAATAGCCCCCAAAAACATAAAATACCTAGGAATAACCTTAACCAAAGAAGTGAAAGACCTCTTTGAGGAGAACTTTAAAACCTTGAAAAACGAAATTAAGTCAGAACTAAGGAAATGGAAAAACCTCCCCTGCTCCTGGATTGTGAGGATTAATATAATCAAAATGGCAATATTGCCAAAGGCTATCTACAAATTCAATGCAATACCCATTAATATCCAAACACTATTTTTTAATGAAATAGAGGAAGCAATCCAGAAATTCATATGGAACAATAAAAGACCTAGAATAGCAAAAACAATCCTAAGCAGAAAGAACAGTGCTGGAGGAATTACAATACCCAACTTCAAGCTGTATTATAAAGCTATAGTAATAAAAACAGCTTGGTATTGGCACCGTAGCAGGCCTGAAGACCAGTGGAACAGAATTGAAGACCCAGAAATGAACCCACAGAACTACACCTACTTAATCTTTGATAAAGGAGCTAAAACAATAGTTTGGAAGAAAGATAGCCTCTTTAACAAGTGGTGCTAGCAAAACTGGCCCAACACATGCAACAAACTAAAACTAGATCCTTATATATCACCCTGCACCAAAATCAATTCCAAATGGATTAAAGACCTTGAAATCAAAACAGACACCCTGAAAACACTAAAGGGAGGAAGAGGAGAAACACTTGGGCTTCTTGGCGCAGGACGGAACTTCCTTAACAATGACCCAGAAAGGCTACAAATCAAAGAAAGGTTGGACAAATGGGACTGCATCAAACTGCAGAGCTTCTGCATGGCAAAGGACATAGCTCTCAAGATAAACAGAAAGCCCACAGACTGGGAGAAGATCTTTACCAGCCATTCAACGGACAAAGGCTTCATCTCTAAAATATATGCAGAACTAAAAAAATTACCTTCTTCCAAAACAAAACCGCAAAGAACCAATAGCCCGCTCATAAAGTGGGCTAAAGACTTACAAAGAGACTTCTCTAATGAGGAAATGAGAATGGCCAAGAGACATATGAAACATACTCTACATCATTGGCCATAAAAGAAATGCAAATCAAAACAACATTGAGATTCCATCTCACCCAGTAAGAATGTCATATATCAAGAAAACTAACAATAACAATTGGTGGAGGGGATGTGGCCAAAATGAACCCTACTTCATTGTTGGTGGGAATGTAAACTGGTTCAGCCACTCTGGCAAGCACTATGGAGATTCCTCAGCAGGCTAAATATTGAACTCTCCTATGACCCAGCAGCCCCACTTTTGGGTATCTATCCGAAAGACCACAAACAAAATCACAGTAATGCCACCAGCACAACAATGTTCATCGCAGCGCAGCACAATTTGTCATAGCTAGAATCTGGAACCAACCCAGATGCCCCTCAATAGACGAATGGATCAGGAAAATGTGGTACATATACACAATGGAATTTTATGCCTCTATCAGAAAGAATGACATTGCCCCATTTGTAAGGAAATGGAAGGACTTGGAAAAAATAAGTGAAGTTAGCCAGACCCAAAGTAACATGGACTCTGTGGTCTCCCTTATTGGGAATAATTAGTACAGGTTTAGGCAAGTCATAGCAGAGCATCACAAGAGCCCAATAGCTATACCCTTATGAACACATAAGATGATGCTAAGTGAAATGAATTCCATGTTATGGAAACGATTGTTATATGACAGTTGTAACTACTTTCAACTTCCCATCTGTATCTGTAGCTTCTATTATTGATGATGTTCTTGTATCACCTTCCTGAGGTTGTACCTACACTATCTCTGTAATCTTATCTGAGTATATTGGAAACCGTGTATACTGGTATTAGAACTAGGAAATTGAAAAGGAATACCAAAATTGAGAGACACGGGGTAAAAAAAGACAAACAACTACAAAAGCAATACTTGCAAAACTGTTTGGTGTAAGTGAACTGAACACCTCAGGGGGGGAAAGGGAAAGGGGGAGGAGGGAGGAGGGTATGAGGTACAAGGTAACAAACAGTACAAGAAATGTATCCAATGCCTAACATATGAAACTGTAACCTCTCTGTATATCAGTTTGATAATAAAAATTTGAAAAAAAAATGAAATTTAAAGCTGAGCACCTATAATCCTCATGCATGTAATATTGAAATTAGGAACATGGTGCTTTGAGATCAGCCCAAGCAGAAAAGTGTGGGAGGAAAACTCCTCCACACCCCATATCTCTGCACAGTGATATGTGACTGTAGTTGCCATCCTGGATTTACACCTGATACCGAGATTGGGAGGATCATGGCATTAGACCAGGCTATGCTGATAATGTCCCTGAAGCTCCATTTCAATGAAAAAAAAACTAGAATTTTTTAGGAGGCAAGTAGACATTGGTTCAAGAACTTTCCTGAATTACATGATGAAGTTTCAATTGTAGACACACAAAAAATTCTGAAGATGTAGTTCACAAGTAAACCATCTGCCTAGCAAGTGGGAGACTCAAGTTTGTAAGATACAAAGAAAGGGCAGATTGGTGAAAAGAAGGAAATAAATAAGGAAGGAAGGGAGGGAGAGAGGAAGGAAGGAAAGGAAAAATGTAAAACAAAACAAAAACAAAAACAAAAGCTAATGCCTGTTCCCTTTGTGTCAAGCGGATACACAGTTTGAGAATAATCTGGGGTACATAGAAATAATGAACCTGTAACAAGAATAAAAAACATGAAAATATACAATTATAAATATGATTTAATAGTCTCCTTGAGGAGTTCCTAGTTTCTGTTATATGGAGAGAGTATGATAATCAAGATTTCCCAGAGCACCAGAAACTATTGACTGTTCTGTGTGTGTATGTGTGTGTATATGTGTGTGTGTGTGTGTGTGTGTGTGTGTGTGTGTGTGTGTGTGTTTGGGTGACAGACAGAAACTAAGATAAGAAACACCCAGGGCACAGTTCTTTAAGTTTAAATTGATTCTAATGGCAAAATGCCTCATGCCCAGAGCATCCAAGTTTAATTTCCTATTATAAACTTCAGTTGCTTGGATGAAGCCACCTCACACATATCCTGTTTGGAAAAGCCATCACTTTAAATCTCTATAAATTATCATCACAAATATACCCAGAATGATATTTGACCAAATATCTGGGGACTGTGGTCTAAATGAGAGATGTTGCAAAATTAGCTTTCTACATGATTCAAAAAAGCATATCTGGCATTCAGGTGACATACTGATGTCTCCATGTGGTATTTTGATATAGAACTTTCAATTCACAGCCACAACACCTGAGTGTTTATTGTTTCATCTTGATACGGGAATAATACCACTGCATGAGAAAGTAATCCTTAAAATCTTATAAGTAGTCACAGAATTCCTTCAATGTATTAGTCTATTCTATTGGAAAATGTCTTCACTTACTCTTCCCTACCTCTCATGATAGCAAGAATAAGAAATGTATTTACTAATATTGTACCAGTCAGAGGACATTTGTTACTTGTGAGAATTTTCTAGAAGGAAGTTAGTTTGTAAGGTTATTCATATTCAGCATACATGAGGAGTGATGAACTCACTCCATTTAGTCTCTTATGAATTATGAATCGATTCTTGTTTGATAAAAACAATTACATCACAGAAACCATTACATTTACACAGTGAAAATAAGCCCAGGAAAGACTTCAGAAGATCATAAAAGTAAATGATGGTTTCAAGAAAATGTAAAAATTGCTGGAAGTGGTAATAGAACTATTATTTGAAATATTCAATAGATCAAGCAAAAGCTGTGCTATAATAAATTATTTACATACCTATTTCTTGTTATTTTCCATGATGCACTAAATGATACACTACAAATACCATTGTATCCTCAGGCCAAGGATCTGAATGGACTCACTGGTGTTTCAGCTTGTTTCAGATTCCTGATTTTTTGACACGTAGTTCATCAATAAATAAATAAATAAATACATGAATAAATAAATAAATAAAACTCTGATTCTGACAATTTTAAACTATTTATATCACATAGTTTAACAGCATGTAGTACAAACAATGTGTTTCAGGGGATAAGAAACCTATTTAAGATCAACAGTGTTCTGTCCATTTTCCACAAATGAACACAGTTACACCACAATCATGACTTACTGTATTGGAAAAAAATAACATTAAGAATAAAAAGTCATAGCAATCAATGAGCCAAATCACAGCAAGCCTTATGTTCTTTCGTTATTTTCATATCCTCTCCAGGCAATGAGGAAATTTTCAATGTTTACTTCTTAGACTCAGCGATATAATGTTTTTCGCAAAGCTACGTGCTCTGTTTAGACTGTGGCGATATCTCTAAAAGAGATCATACATACTTTAACTTTCCTGCCACATTTTAATTTGAGATTAATTTGAATCCTTAAAATTTATTATAAAATAAATTATTTCACATTTTATAACACTGAGAAAGAAATAAAAAAGAGAAATTTTCTTTGATGCCAAGCATTGCTGCTAACTTTAATAACATAAAAGAAATTTAAAACATATACTTTCATATACATATGACTTATCAAAGATAATGTATTCTGTTCCCTGTTATTTGTTCAGCAGATTCCAGAAACATGAATGCAGCTTTAAATCATAATCAAAGAACTGTACATCTGTCATAGACCTATCAAAAGACATTATCAAGTTTTGAAAACTGAAGTAGCAACTTAATACTTACTACTGAGTGTCCACTATGTATGCAACTGCCTTCACGGAGCTGACCTTTGGGAGGTATGAATGAGACTGTAAAATGATACGCATTCAAAGGTGATGCATTCTATAGAGAACATCTTCTGTGGAGAAGAAAGGAAGTAGAGATATTTGACAGGACTATTGAGAATTTTCTCTGGACTTTGTCATGTCAGCGAGTTTGGGTATTTCATAACATTAAAAGCAGATAAGCCAGAAGCAGCTAGTGGCTCACATCAGTAGTCCTTACCAATTGGGAAGCTAAGAATAGGAAGATCATGGCTTAAGACCAGTTCAGCAGATACAACGGTATCTGTCGCTGTGTCATTTAGTGTATCCTGGAAAATAACAAGAAATAATCATGTAAATCATTTATTATATCACAGCTTTTGTTTGATCTATTTGAATATTTCAAATAATAGTTCTATTACCACTTCCAGCAATTTTTACATTTTCTTGAAACCACCATTTACTTTTACAATCTTCCTAACCAATGACTGTGTGTAGTGGAATACACTTGCCATCCTATACTAAGTAGAATGCCAAGATTGGAGGTCACATGGTTCCTGCTCAGCCTTGGTAGAGAAGTCTGTAGGATTTCATCTCATAGGACAGAAACAAGACATAACAGCAAGTTCAGGGAACCCCTTCAATGACTTGAAACTGAAAATAAGCAGATCTCATTTCAGGGGCACACCTGGGGGAGGAAACAACTCTTTATTCTCAATAACCAAGGGAAAGAAAAAGGTTGTAGGAATTGTTCTTCAGTAGAGAGTTCCTCTCTACCAAGTTTGAGTTAAATTCTAACACTGCCACAAATTAAGAATGGGGGAGGGTACAGAAAAACAAACAAGTGTTTTTATACAGAAATGAGTGAAACCTGACTTCACAAAAGGAAGTGATCAAGTGAGGGTTCTTTTAAGAGAAGATAAACTCAGCAGGTGAAAGTTTCAGAGTCTACATGTCTTTTAGACTAGGAAGATATTGTCAGCTGTCTAAGGCCACTAGAGAATATGAAAGACAGGTGCTGTGTTCAGTACCATACTGGGCTGGTGACAGACAAAAGAAATGAAGTCAGAGAGCTGGAAAACCACTTAGAAGCCCAAGGTATTAGCAAGGATTAGATAGTTGATTTTACTCATTGTGTTTGTGGAACTGAGAGGTAGTAAGATGTGGAAAATTTGATGTGATTTTTTTTTAAGTAAAGACAATAGGAATTACTGAAAAATCTAATGTAAGGCATAAGAAAATTACTTTATC
Source organism: Perognathus longimembris pacificus (assembly GCF_023159225.1). Lineage (NCBI taxonomy): Eukaryota > Metazoa > Chordata > Mammalia > Rodentia > Heteromyidae > Perognathus > Perognathus longimembris. The sequence continues at coordinate 41,060,077 of NC_063176.1, forward strand.
AATAGTGTTGAATTCCCATTTCCAAAAAGATTTTTTTTTTCAGTTTAATAGGTTCAATAGAAATGAATGCAAGCAAGGATATGGAAGGAGAATTTTTCCCAGAAGAATGAGAAATAATGTGTTATGATGATCATGAAGATCGCATAAAATAATTAAATAATTAATTAATTAAAATAAAAAATGGTTGCAAGGAAAAAAAAAAAAAGCTGTTTGAGAAGCTTCTCTGACGAGGAAAATGCAGACAGGATCCGGTACTCAAGAGCAGTTGGTGGTTTCAGGAAACAGAAAGAATGTCAGTGATGTTTTCATTCCAATTACTCTTTCAAGCACACTCTTCTTGCTATAAGAACTTCAAATTAATATCCAAATTTTTACTTAGTTGCATACATGTCATTCATTGCACTGCAATAAAAAACAATTTATTAATTATACCATTAGATCTTCTGCAGTATATTTTGCTAAATTTTTCAAATAAGAGTATTTCCTACACAGGTTCCATAGTTAGAGGATGAAAAGTGTCTCTCGGAAGAATATTTTCATAATAAACATTTGTTGTCCAAGTGCTCATAATTATCGTTAATTTTATGAAAATAGGTGTCATTTATGAAAACTCCAAAGTTAGCCAGTGATTGATCATCATAGATAATTTTGATCATTTGCTGAATCTAGTGTTAAAAAATTGAAATATGACTACCCAACATGACTCATCAAGTATGTACTCATAATACCATATTTTACTAAAACCTTACATGGCAGAGAGACTTATTCTATTTCCCTCCCAATTACCACTGTGGTTTTTTCTGTGTTTGGCAGAATGTGTTGACATTATTAGAAGTGGTGATGCCTATTTAGTCTGTGAATCCAGTCATGTGTGAAGTATGTAACGGGAGAATGAACAAATTACATAATTAAACATGTTTTATGTAAACCACTTTTGTGAATGACTTTCAATTCCTGAAAATAATAAAAGTTTTATTTATTTGCAAAAAAGAACATACTAAATTAACTTATAATGAGCTTGTGTCATCTTAGAACACTATAAATATTCTACAAAAGTTTAATGGGTTTAAGCTCCTGACAGATCACTAATGGAGTGTGCTTAATATATACCCTAGAAAGCTTTTAAAAATATTTTGCATAGATCAGCTCCAAAATAGTAATTTTTCCTTATGATTGATCACACATAGTGGACACAAGTAAATTAAATTGCTAAGAAGAGGTTATACTAATTCTTATTTAACATTCTTCATAAATGAAAATGGATACCCTTTGTCAAAGAATTCCATACTTGTTTTTTCTAAAAGAAATACCATAAGACATTCTCCATGGTAAACTGAACAACTCATGGGGGAAACGGAAATGGGGAGGGGGAGGGGGGAATGAGGGACGAGGTAACAAACAGTACAAGAAATGTATCCAATGCCTAATGTATGAAACTGTAACCTTTATGTAATTAAGTTTGATAATAATATATATATACATAAAAGACATTCTCCATTCCTTTTATTTCTGTTCCCAAATATTTAATAAATTGGTAGTATTTAGTGGCAGATGCATGTGAATTGATCAGATGTTGATGGTAAAACAAATTTAAATATATTAATGTATTTTTATAGTGTTGTATCAGTGTATACATCATATAGTATAGCTAGGCTGTAAGCTATCAACTCATGTAAATGAGAGTAGACATTTAATTAATTCATTTCTCAATCTCATCTCCACAGAAAATTATGTTGCCTCTGAGATTATACATGGCAGATGAGAATTCAATTCATTTTATTTACTATAGATCTATGTAGGTGATTTAAGATAGAACTACAAATAGTACATGAGTACTATGTGAGGTTAAGTTACCATATAAAATTCCATTACTGTTTTATACAACCTGGGCAGATGTATCTATTCTATAATAAGGAGTTAATTATGTCATGTATGAGATCCTGTACTGTCTCTGAACTATCCCTTTAGGAATAAGAGTGAATATGAGAAGATATTGGGAATTATCTCATGTAAATTTTTTTGAGAATTAGTCATTTTCATGTACATGAACTTAAAATACAGAGAATTTACCTCTTTCAACAGATCATATCTGCATATTTCTGTAATAAAAAACATTCACATGCTATATGCTGAAATTGTGAAGTAGAACATAGAAAAAAATGTCCCTACCATAAAATGTTTAAATGAGATAATCTCCCATTTTTCCACATTCATACAAAAATAAATTTTAAGATGATTAATTTTAGAAGTCACCTTTGCTGAATTAAAAGACCACAATAAAGTAAAACATCATTTACAATATATTAAACTACAATGTGCCCAAGGAAACCAGTATTTGAATCAAGAATTTAACTAAGGAAGATTCAGCCTCAACTCATCCAGTCTGGGGTTAGCCAATTGGTTGGGTATTACAAAAGAACAAATAGAGTAAGGAAAGAAAGAACGGAAGAAGGGAAGGAAGGGAGGAAGGGAGGAAAGGAAGGAGGGAGGGAGGGTGGGAGGGAGGAAAGAAAGAAAGAAAGAAAGAAAGAAAGAAAGAAAGAAAGAAAGAAAGAAAGAAAGAAAGAAAGAAAGAAAGAAAGATAGGAAGCACATTTTATCCTCCTGGGGATTTGGATCTTTCTTGTCCTTATTTTCAGCATAAAAACAATAGGTTCTCTCTACTACATATTTAAAATTTGCATCTGCCATTCTCCAAGTTCTCAGACTGTCAGCTTAAACTGATAGCAAAGCCATTTGGTCCTTTGGTTGTATAACTTTTGGACTAGGTATGAGCCAGGCTGCTAGCCCCACTGGCTTTCCAGCTAGCAATCAAAGATTGTGGGGTCTCTCTGCCTCTAAAAATTATGTGAGCCAATCCTTTCAATAAAATCTCTGTGCCTTGTATGTTTCTCTCCCTCTGTCTCTTTCTTTCTCTTTTTTTCCTCTCTATCTTCATGTTTTATAAATGTACATTGACTGGTCTCAGTCTCACCATCCTCCTGATTCAATCTTCTGTGTGTGTGTGTGTGTGTGTGTGTGTGTGTGTGTGTGTGTATTCCAGTCATGTGCTACCAGGTCTAGCTACAAAACAGATATTATCTCAACACTTGAGTGACCCTACACAGTTAACTTGAGTTCTTTCATGAGTATGAAATGTAGTCTATGGGTTTGAGAATGCAAGAGCTAGGAAATCATGAAATTCAGGGGAGAAAAATGCCACCCTGAGGTGAGAAATGTAAGAGGAAGTAGAATAAAGCAGAATAAGCCTGCATTTGTCACTTAATAATGAAATTTACCAATATTCCTGATTCATTCAAAAAATTTAAACCATATTACTCAACAGTTAGGACAAAACATATGATCTTGTCAAAAATCCTGAACATTATCATTTCAAATAATCTTAAATCCTTGAACAAATACTTTGCTCCTGCATCTGCAAATCTGGGTTCACATTCTAACATCTATTCCTAGAACTAATGGTTATTGTAATAGATTTATGAAGTAACATTAGCATTTTTCCAAATTTCTATATTTTATTACACATATTAAAATTTGTCTTTGTTGTTATGAGAATTAATTATTTTTTTATTCTAAACCCCTTTCTAGCTTGAGAGTAAAAATTTCACAGGAGGAGGTAAAATATTTTCTTGGTCAATTGTGGGGCTTGTATTCAGGGCCTGGGCACTGTCCCTGAGCTCTTTGTCTTAAGTTTCCACCCCTTGAGCCACAGTGCCACTTCCAGTTTTTGAGTGGTTAATTGGAGATATGAGTCACAGGGACTGGACTGGCTTCAAACCGTGATTCTTCAATCTCAGCCTCCCGAGTAGTTAGGATTGAGGCACTAGTTCCTGGCTTTGGAGTATGTATTGTCTATACATTCAGTAGTTGTTTTTATAATCCATGAAAGAAGTATACATTGTGGTTATTAATGTCTAAATACAAGTTTCGATATTAAAAAGAAAAAGTAATTATGATATAATGCATGATTTATATTACAGTTATTTGTAATGAAAGTGAATTTATGTTTATAATTTTTACCTGATTGTATGCTAAAAACATATTTTAAATAAAGACTAAGGCAGCTATAGAGTTGAGAACTTTTTAGTGTAAATTATTCAATCAAAGTAAAGTGAACAGAGTCTCATAATAAATTTATAACTTAAACAAATGGTAAGATTTATCTGAATACAGCTTTGAACATATTGCATAAGCCATAAAGAGGGGTTAATTTATGAATTCAGTTTATTCATTTCATGGCCTGACAGCTATTGCTAATTAATAACAATATTTCTATTGTTTTATTTCTTTTTTGCATCTTTCTTATATATACTAAAAATAAGGATTAGACAAATTTTAAGTATATTTGTTTTGGTTTATCTGATATAGTATTCTTATTTTTAATGTAATAATTCCAAATTGCTTTTACTGAGCATGGTAATATTATGGTAATTTTTTAAAATTTTCCTAAAGTGTTCTTTCAAATATTCCAATATTTTAAAATAACCTAAACATTTCATTTATATGTTTCATTGTTATTGTTTTACAAGTAGACAATGTAGTAAAAACATATGGTTAGAGGAAATCAGAATTGTATAGTTGATGATGAAAATATATGGAAAATTGTGTGTATGGATATTGTATTTTACATATAATGAGCTACATTGAGAAGAAAGTTCAATATAATTAATTTAATATGTCACGAACTCATGTATTTGTTGAGAATATTGACTAGATACCTTAGTTTTTAAATTACATGTAAGTTTTGAAAATCTCAGGCCAATTAAAGTAAACTAGCAATATTATATCCTTTCTTATTAATACTTTTCTGTGATTTAAATATGTCCCTCAAAAAGCATGTGTTGAACACTTACTTTTTCAATGCAGTAGTGCAGAGGTACAGCTCAATGAAATACATTCAGGTCATAAAAATGACAGCCTTGTGAATGATAAAAGGTAATTTTAAATGGGCTTTAGAGTTCACTCTCTCTTTACATCTAGTTCTCTTCCTCTTTCTGTCACTTCTGTCTCTGTCTTTCTCCATCTCTGTCTCACTGTCTATGTCCTTCCCTTCTTTTTACCTTCCCTTTCCTCTTCCCTTCTCTCTCTGTTCATTATTTCTATCACTTTATTATGCATATAGCCCACAACAAAAATATCCTCAAATTGTGACTTCCCAGCCTGCAGAAACATGAGCCAATAAACATGTAGGGTGTATCATTAACCAGTCAAATAGAATTTATGTTTATAAGAACACAAAATAGACTACGAGAAAATAGTATCAAAGTGACTTATTTATAAGGATTAATTTACTAATTGTAATTTATACTTTAAAAGCTAATAAATCCTAAGCTATGTTTGAGTAAATTTGACAATAATGAATCAAATTGGCATATGAATATTTTTCTATGTCAAACATTTGTTTACTAAGTTAAGTGCTAAACTTTCTCCTACACACTTTTGGTTTATAAGTTAGGGTTATATCATAATAAATTTTTGCATCATCCTTTTAAGAATAATCAATAATTAGAAGCCTGTAGGACTAATGTTATTGCTTTTTCAGAAGTGATTCATGTAACATGCCTATTTAAAATACTAAGCTCTTCAGTTTGGGACAATGACACATAGCACCAACGTGATTGTATTTGGAACAAGAAAATAAAATCTTTCCCAAGTGTTTAAGGTCCATACTAAATAAAGTATTGGACAACAGATTACCATTTTGTTTTCTTTAATGTCCAGAAATTTTTTAAGCAAAACCAGTCAACAGAGAAAAATTTAGAAATTCCAGTGAAATTAAATTTAAGGCAGTTTTGATCAAAACTTGAACTTTGGGGGCTGGGGATATGGCCTAGTGGCAAGAGTGCCTGCCTCATATACATGAGGCCCTGGGTTCGATTCCCCAGCACCACATATACAGAAAATGGCCAGAAGTGGCGCTGTGGCTCAAGTGGCAGAGTGCTAGCCTTGAGCAAAAAGAAGCCAGGGACAGTGCTCAGGCCTTGAGTACAAGCCCCAGGACTGGCAAAAAAAAACAAAAAAAAAAAAAACTTGAACTTTGACCAACAAATTATTCTACAAGTATGTTAAATATCTTGCTTTATTTTTGGCCGTTGCTATATAAAAATGTTTATGTTACTGATATAAGTAAAGAAGAATGAGTAAACTCTAAGAATGAATGTAAATGCATATCACATAGTTCAAGAAAATCAAGCTTCATTTTCTTTGCTTTCTTGATAACTAACCACAGTCTTCAGAAGTTCTTTGTTTTTTTTTTTTTTTTTTTTTTTTTTTTTTGTTGTTGTTGTTGTTGTTGTTTTGGCTAGTCCTGGGCCTTGGACTCAGGGCCTGAGCACCATCCCTGGCTTCTTCCCGCTCAAGGCTAGTACTCTGCCACCTGAGCCACAGTGCCCCTTCTGGCCGTTTTCCATATATGTGGTGCTGCGGAATCGAACCGAGAGCTTCATGTGTAGGAGGCAAGCACTCTTGCCACTAGGCCATATTCCCAGCCCTCAGAAGTTTTTATGGAGTTACAAACATGTTATAAAATTATTTTATATACAGAATAGAGTGTGAAGATCATATTTACAAATGATTGTCAAAATGTTCGAGCACTGTTTGTTGAAAGACTTCACTTATCTACTGAAATGCCTTTTGTCTATGAAAAAAATTACTTGTCAATGTTTAAAAAACTCAGAATCATAACTACAACTCTGTGCATGGTTAAATTCTTATTTCCACTTGCATAAAACTATAACTTTACAGTGTCAACTATAAGTTTAAATATACCTGAACTTATTTTTCAAACCCACTGGTTAAGCATGCTCATATAGCATGCTTAATATAAAGACATAGTTTAATTATTGTATATATCACTGAAGATAATTTCAAAAGATTAGTTAGGGTATTCAGATAAAGAAGGTAACAATTTTCTGCAAAAACATATATATTTTCTGAGTAGAATAAGAACTATGTAGTGGGTACAATAGCTCACTACTATAATCCTAGATAGTTGAAAAGATGATATTGGGAAGACTGTGCTTGACACCAACTCAGAGAAAAAAAGAAATCCCTAAGACCCAAACTTAATGGACATAACTGAAAATGGTAGTGCCTACATATTGTTGTCCCACCTATGATGTAAAGTATGAATAGAACCATAGTCTTGTCCTGGAAATTAAGTGAAATCCTATTTCAAGTGTATCCACAGTATAAAGGACAGGAAATATCGTACATGCCTTAAATGGTAGATCATTCACCTAGCAAACCAAAGGCCCAGAATTCAAAACCTAGTATGAGACAGACAGACAGACAGAGGGAAAAAGAGAGAGAGAGAGAAACAGAGAGACAGAGACAGAGACAGAGAGACAGAGTGACAGAGAGACAGACACAGACAGTGACAGACACAGAGAGGAGAAAAGATAAATGCATAAAGGTAATATGAAGGATCAGATTTTTAAGGATGGTTGTGTGACTTTTTTCTTAATACTGGGGTATGAACTCAGAACCTCAAAATCTAAGTTTGTACCTTAACCTCCAAATCTGTTTTTCTGTGGCTTAATTTTGATACAGGATTTTCCTTACTATTCAAGCATGCTTGAGTTTGGGTCATGTTCTTAGTGACTTTTCATTACTGGAATCAGTCATTGGCTACCTTGGTAGATTACCTTCATTCACATGGAATCAAACACTGATGGCTCACACTTCCACTTCCTTCTGGCGTTCAAGAGGCTGGAGCTGAGGATCCATGTCCAAACCAGCCCTAAATAGACAGAGCCTTACAATTTTAATCTCTAATTTACCTGCAAAAGCTATATAAATTAATGTGCTCCTCAAGCTTAAGGCTTTGAGTTCCAGTCCCCAAAAAGACACCCCTCCAAAAAAAATAATAAAAGACATGGAGAAGCTACTTGAAGACTAGGGGAAGATTAATCACACCAATTCCAAAACAAACAAAGAAACAAGAGAAAACACTTATTTTGGGTGTTGGTTTAATTTTTCCCTTCCTCCTTCCCTCCCTCCCTCCCTCCATCCCTCCCTCCCTCCCTCCCTCCATCCCTCCCTCCCTCCCTCCCTTGTTTCCTTCCTGCCTTCCTTCTTTCCATTCCTCCTTTCTTTCTGCCTTCTTTCCTTCCTTCTTCCTTCCTCTTTCTTCCTTTCTCTCTCTCTCTCTCATTCTCTCTTTCTCTTTCTTCCTATCTTTCTTCCTCCCTCACTCCCTCCCTCTCCTCTCACACCCTCTTTCTTTCTTTCTTTCTTTCTTTCTTTCTTTCTTTCTTTCTTTTTTTCTTTCTTTCTTTCATATTTCTCTTTCTCCCTCCCTCTCTCTCCTTCCTTCCTTCCTTCCTTCCTTCCTTCCTTCCTTCCTTCCTTCCTTCCTTCCTTCCTTCCTTCCTTCCTTCCTTCCTTTCTTTCTTTCTCTATTTCTTTCTTATTCATATTTGTCCCATTCCTGAGGCTTGAATTCAGGGTCTGGGAGTTGTCCTTTAGCTGTCCACTTTAGGTACAATTTGATTTCTGACCTTTTGGGTAGTTTTTCAGAGTCTCATAGGCTTGCATGGGTTCATGGGTTCTCATGGGTTGCCTTCAAACAGAAATCCTCATATCTCAGCTTGCTGAGTAGCTAGGATTTGTGTGTGAGGAACCAGTGCTTAGCTTCAGGTTTATTTTTAAAATAAAAATTTCCAAGTGTATATTTATAACTATCTTATTTGATTGTTCATTTACATATTTATGTGGTTATTGCTGGAGTTCAAACTCAAGCCCTCTATTATTGATTCATGATTCAAGTCTGTTTTTGAACTGGTTACTTTTGAAGCAGGCCTGAGATCCACCTATTTTACTCCCCGAGAGTACCTAGAATAATAAGAACTTGCCAGTAATCCAAGTTAAGATGGAGCCTCATGGACTAGTACTATTCAGGGTAGCTCTGACACTCTGTCCATCTAATCTCAGCCTATGCATATAGGCCACCAATGACTAGAGGTAGTGGTCCTTTGACATCAAAAATGAAGTTACATTTCCCAGGAGCTGTATTAAGTTTAAAAAAATCACAAAACAATTTCTCAAAAGCATATATCAACTGACTGAGAGTAAAGGGCCTTATTCTAGTGAAAACATGGTAATTAGAAATTCTCTGCCTATGTAAAGATACCTTAACTCCAAAACACTGAAGCAGATTGAATTTTAAAAAGTGACTTGAATAAGAATATACTCACCACTCATTTTAGCTCTATTAGGTTTAGAGAATTGATTTATGGCAATTCTGAGCAATTGCCCAATTGAAGGGAAATTATTTCAGTGAGAGTTCCCTGTAATTTTGAAGTTACTGTCATTCCTAGAGGTTACTTTATCATTGATAACTGAGATTTTTCCTCAGAGCTGTTCAGTTGCAAATAAACAATTTGAGCTTCACTTTATTTATAATTCAATGATGTCAGGAACAATGAAAGAGATATTCATCTACTTGGCAGATTTCATAGAAACATGCATTTATGAAATACTGATTTTTATATCTACACTGCATAATGGCAATATGTACTCAAGAATAACCTGTATTGAAGGCTATTGTATTATAATCTCCATCCTCTGGCGAGTTATTTAATCAAAATAGCTCTCCTTAAGTGCACTACGAAAGAAGACATGAAAAAAATGTCAGAGTATCAAGGAGAGACAAAGGACTAGGAATTGTAATACTAAAAGTAATTTAGTGCCTTGAGGCATGGTAATATATTTTTTCTCCTTAAACTTGGAGTGGAAAAATATCAGACAAGTCAGGAATATCAAAGTTACAACTGAGATCTCAGTGAATGGCAAAAAGAACTCTCATACCCATGAACAATTAAACACCTAGATGAAATGTGTTAAGACAAAATGGAAATGTAAATCACACTGTGTTCGTTAATAATGAGTGTTAGTTAAACACTGGTACTGCATGATTAGAAGCAACCATTCTACGTTTTATAGGTTTCTCTTTTTAACTCTTCTATGCACATATAACTTTAATCTTTCCCACAATCCAATGAGCTAAATTTTACCAAACTTATGCCTTACAACAACCAGTTAAGCCACATATTATCCTTGCATAATAAATCAGGCATGGAGCTATAGCTCCTGCTCTTACTCTGAGAATCTATGGTAATTATTCTATTAATGAGTAACATGTGTTAAACCAACATGCCTAATTATCTTAAACTTTGATTACTGAGGTTAAAACAATATGGGAAACACAGAATGTTATAGAATTTTACCTCAATTTAATTTTTCATATTAGTACCTCAAGTCTTCCTGTTTCCCCTTTGTACATGAAAACTGTTAATATCACTTCCTCAAGTATTATTTTAGGAATACTGTCATTAAAATAAAACACATTTTAAGTTTTATGTAATTATAATTACCATGTAACTTTCTTGTGATATTTACAGAATTTCTGCATAAATTTTAAGAACATAACACATTAAAATTTTTGTATTACACACCAGAGTACTTAAGAGCAACAGTGTCTTGAGTTTTTTGCATCTAGAAGTATACATTGTGTTAAAGAGTTATATATATATTTGTCATTATCTCATGTAACAGCTGCTAGTAGGTGGATATTATAAAAATATAAATTATGAATATATTTGTCCCTGTATTCCTGATAGGGCAATATACATATCTATACATATATATATGTATGTATACATGTATATGTATATATACAGAGAGAATTATTACATTTGTATATTTTCTTTCTGTTTGTATGGATATATTTCTATATTTAAAGCCACCATTGATCTTATTTAAACTGTATCACAGAGCTTGCATATCCATCAAATATGAAAACAAAACCTCCATAAAACATGAACCTAAATTTATCTCTTATGATGATATTCCTCATCTCATGTTTGCTTACTTTAATGGTAAAATAGACTTAGATTTTTCTCAACTTGAACTATAGATGTGTATTCATATTTCATCACTTTAAGGAAGGTGAGTAATTATTTCAAAGATACTCTAAGTATCAGTGATAATTAATAATGGACAATAATTTTGAGCATTTATTAATTCTAAGACATAGTGCTAAATATTTTATGCCAGTTTTCTCATTGAATGTGAGAACAGTGAAAGTAATAAAAGCTTCCTCCATTTTTTGCCAGATCATCAAAAACTAGTATCTAAATCATATTTTAAAACACTAAATTTGTCAGCATCCAGTGAGATAGCAGATCTTAACTCACTAGAAGTTACTCTATCAGAGTTTCTTTCAGACTGCTACATTCTTGTATCATCCCAGTGAATGCCAAGTTTCTTTATATCTCCCAGTCTACTGAGTTAGAAGTTGAAAATCACAGAAATGAATGAAACTATCTCCAGATCAACTGCAGGATGATATCACAAAATTTATATGTGGATGAGATTTAAAGAACTTGTTTTAAGTAAAGCTTTCATGTTTCTGGTTACACAGGGCTATTATTGTAATAGATAATGGATGTAGACATTGCCACATCTTCATCGTTTATATTTCCAAACACAACTCTGACAATAAAAAAAATCCTATAAATATTAATAGTTCTTTTATTTCAGTACCATTGATAATAATTTTAGAATTTTAGATAATTGAATATATATACATACATATATCTAAATTAACATTTCAAGTTGGAAAAAACTCAAAGTTCATTGCATTGCCTGTAACCAAGACTCAAGAACATTCACAGGTATTTTCAATTATGCTTTTCCCTTTTACTCTGCATTCTAATAGTAGCCCATTAGTGACATGAAGACACTTCTCACCTAGACATATGTGTCCTTAAAGTTGCTTGGTTCCATTGCTTGCTGGTTTTACTTAGATAATAAAATGAAAAAGGAAACTAGCAGTATGTCATCTTAGACCTTACAGATTCGAGTTTACACAATGAAAAGTAAAATCAAAGATTTTTTTTTTGTTTGCATCGTATGAGATATTGATGTCAGGCTAGATTCATTAATGGGAAATCAATGGATACTACAAAGAAATCAGGGTCTCTAGTATTTATCAGTATTTAATATCTCCTTTGTTTTCACAAACAAAAATGGAAGTAAAAACAATGCCATTAGACATCAAAAGTTGAACTCTCATCATGAGTGCATTATTTACGGAAAGATGCATAACAGCTTTTGCAAAGAAGATAACATATCTTAACAGCCCCTAAGAAACACAGAAGTAGAGGAGAAGAGTCTGGCTTCAATGATTCAGAAAGCAATCTGCTGTGAGGAATCAATCCAGAACTCCAGCTGTTGATTGTATGAACAGAGGCAAAGATTTTATACTATAAATATACATTATAAATCTGGGAGAATACCAATATTTAAATGTGTATTGATGAGAAGAAAAAGTCAGAGGCAAGAAATAGAAAATTATATTTCACTTTTTTAAGAGACATCAAAATTTTGGTATGTAATTCTAAGTTTTTCCTATGCCTTTCTAGCAGGACAACTCACTTAAATATTGCTTTAATTTGATATTTTATAAACTGAGAAAAGGAGCATAGAACTTATCCTCTAAGGCACTATGTGTGAATATAATAAAAAAGCAAGTGTTCTATTAGTCATAAGGTGTTCTTCAACAGTGGTTATTATCAGTTTTATTCATTAACTTGTTTTTGCATTATGTACAGAAAAGAGATATTAAGCTTTAGAATATTTTAATAATAAAGATTTCTTGTTGGAAAGCAATTGCAACCTCTATTCATTTAAATCATCATGTCAACAATCACAACACTGGAACCATTTAGAATTTTAACACTGCTAATTCCTGTGCTTTTCCAGTTTCCTTAGAACCTTATTAGCTCTTTCCAGCAATTAAAAGATTTCAAGATGGAAAGTAATAACTCTGTCACCTGGACAAAATAGATATGAGGAGTTTTTCAGCCCAATCTATATATATTTTTTTAAGATTTCTAACTAATGACAAATTCTTTGAGAAATTCTGGTCTGAAATACACCCAAAGTACAAAATTCATCCCTCTCTTCTTATTTTTAGAATGTTTTATTTAAGTCCTGGGAAAAAGCCAGGTTTGCCATCTGAAATTCCTTTTACTACTTTTATAATATATTTCCTATGTTTTAATTTCTTCTTTCCCGGTTTCAGACATAGGTGTACCATAGCAGAAATCCTATCCATTGCCTGAATCTCAAGATAGAAAAATCGGTCTTGCCAGGCCTAAAACACCCTGTACATGTGCTCCCCTCATGTTTTCCTTACCCTTGGAAAATGCAAAATAAGTAAGTAGCAGAATTGTTAAAGCAACATGTACTTTCTGTGGAACTTAATTCTCTTCTGCATGAAGGGCTATCTCCAAAAACTCCTTACAAAGTAATCCAGAATTGTATTTCTTAAAATAATAATAATAATAATAATAATAATAATAATAATGCAGTCATTCATCTTCATAAACTACCTAATGAACCACTTACCCCCACAAGTCCTCATCCCAACACATTTATCAAAAATATCTATGGCTGGGCTGGGGAGATAGCCTAGTGGCAAGAGTGCCTGCCTCGGATACACGAGGCCCTAGGTTCGATTCCCCAGCACCACATATACAGAAAACGGCCAGAAGCGGCGCTGTGGCTCAAGTGGCAGAGTGCTAGCCTTGAGCGGGAAGAAGCCAGGGACAGTGCTCAGGCCCTGAGTCCAAGGCCCAGGACTGGCCAAAAAAAAAAAATATATATATATATCTATGGCTTTCATGCACCATTTAATACTTATTTATTGAAGAGGAAGGCATTAGAGGAGATGTGGACAATGACTCAATGATAAAGAAACTGCTTCCATGATGGTAAGATTTTATGCAGGAAAAGGACATTATACACATCATCACATTTGAACCTCATACATTTGAATGAGGGCCTGGCATTTGCTCCCTCCCCATCCATGCACTCTGTAGCTGGTATGGCATGCTTCCTGACAATTCCCTATCTCTGAATCAAGTTCAATTGTTTTCTATGGGCTGTGATTTGCATGTGTCATGAATTTCCCCTCTACAATCTCCTACTTACTTCTCACTCTGGCAGAAACCTACTCATTCAACCAAGTTTGTTTTTAATTCAGTGTGAACAATTTCCGCCAGGTTTATTGACTGTATTTTTTATGTCTAAGTGTCCCATTGTTTGTCCCTGCTTACATCTTAGTGTAGTCTTGAATATGTAAATTATAAATAATCCAATAACTAGCTAATATATCATTAAAATTGTGATAAAACAGTGTTTAACTCCCAGGGCTGTTCAAATTAGTGGATGAATTAGTATTGCAAAATATTTCAACAAAATGTGTATGTTTTATAATTGCCAGTTTTTTGTCAAGTCTAATTTTGGGAAATAATAGATCTTAGCAAATGTTTACAGAAATGTAAAAAATACATAATTGATGTATATCTGCCTACTCGACATAAAATAATATATACATACACAACAGAGGCTAAAATTACTATGTAGCTGTTTACTTAGCTCATTGTATAAAATTATCCAACAAGAATCAGTATTTCTTTTATAAACATGCTTTACAATGATAGTCTTATTTTCTGAAGACAAATGCTTCGGATATTTAGTAGTTTTTCATTTTAGCATTTAAAGTGGACTATGATAATTTCATTAAGGCAAACTCTTCTTGTTTGTGTCAAATTGTTTTTAATCTACTTGGTTACCATCAAGAGGAACACATCTGTGTTCCAGTCACTCTGCTATTTACGGAACTAGTCACTTAATCAATCAAACACTTGGAATTCCACTGTGGTACAAAATAATTCTTGAGTATACCTGAAAAAAAAATCATTAAAAATGTTTACCTAAAGAAAAATCAGAACAATGTATACAGTGATTTCTGACAGTATGTAATTTGTTACAATTTGTTACTCACCTATAACCATACATGTCCCTCAAATGAAATAATTAAAAAGCCTAAAATTAAAAATGTAATATTGTTATTCTAAAATGTACATTTCTGCTGTGAGAGTAAAGGAAGAAAGGGGAGGAAAAAAACTTGTGGTAACAGCAGTTTTACTTGTACCATTATTACAAGTGCTGTATTTTAGGGGTCATTTAGTACTGGAAAGGAAAAATAATTTCAATTTAAATTATGACTAGTCATAGATGCTCCTGGTCCCTTAAGGAAGGTCAATTTGCATATAATGAGACTGTGAGTTCCTTAACCCATCCAGCAAAAAATTACCACCTATATCTTGAAATTCTCAAATAAATTCTGATTTTTACCTTGAAAGTAAAATAATCTGCATTAGTGAAGATCTGAAAGAAGAGAGAAAGTGTCAGCACTACAGTATTGATCTTTGTATCCTTGTTGTTGAAAAACATGGAGGAATCCAACCTGAACATTTTAATAAATCTTCAAGAGGGTCATATAAAAGATGTTGGAGGGCTGGGGATATGGCTTGGTGGTAGAGTGGCTGCCTAGCATGCATGGAGCCTGGGTTTCATTCCTCAGTACCACATAAACTGAAAACGCTGGGAGTGGTACTGTGGCTCAAATGGTAGTGTTAGCCTTGGGCTGACTTCAAGCTCAAGTTCCAGTTTGAATAAAAACAAACACATTCATGATCAGTGAAGAAATCTTTAAATTTACAGCAAAAAGCAAAGGGCATAGTACACAACCATCACTTTAAATGTTCAAGAATTTGCGGAAGTGTTTTATATAAATTATCTATGAACATATTAAAAGTCTTTTACAGTTACAAGAAAAGAATTAGTAGCTTAAAATAGGTGGGTACTCTGTTTAAAACTATCAACTAACTGCAACCAGGTCTATGCAAGGAATTTTAAAAGGAGATAGATTTAACCCATATATCTCATTCTATGACACTTAATGGTGATGGTTCACTGATTCTTGTACTGATATTAAACACAGGGGACCTGACCTCTTCCTTTCAATGATGTCACAGGGATTATAATAGCAATTACAGGCATAGGTGTGACATCCATCTTCATTTGTTCAGTGGTCATTAAGGGGATGTAATTCCTGTCAGCATGATCATTGCACATCATTCCTGCATCACCACAGACTACTCAAATAGAATGCCATTTCCTCATCTCAGCAAGAAGACTCTGGATCCATTCTAACATTCCGGTGGACTTCTTTCCTTGCATTGTTAACAGAAATATCACCACATAATATTTTCATATATGAAAAAAATTAAATAGAAAATGTAGAAATTAACACCAAAGATCAGAGTTTTTTTAGTGAGTCAAAAACTAGAGTTATTCTTTAATTAGTTTTAAATCCATAAGGTATATTCTTTTGAAAGGAACATAATTAATTAGGAGACAGTGGAAAAGCAGAGGGAGAACAAGTACATGAACACAGTAATTTAGGTCTTTGCATACCAGAAAATAAGGAATCTTTTCCCAGATTAGCAATGTATATATTTGACCACACCAGTTCTAAAATAACAACAAATAACAATACCACTCAGTGTTTAAATCGCTTTGTTTTGTAGTCTAATACAGGTGGGTCTTCAATGACATTTTCAGAGAAATGGCTCATGAATCCATGGACTTGATTCTGGGTTACTGCAAAACAGAGGCATGATTTTTAGATATCAACAAAAGCATTTGAAAATTTACTCTAATATCTCGTCACGCTAAGCCTCACTTCCCTTTTATAAAAAGTTACGATTTAATAAGTTAATTCATGTTACATACTTAGCAGTATTTGAAACAGGAAATGTTTACTTTAGGTGAGTGTTTTTGCACCCTTAGAAATTTTCCTATCATTTCTGTTAGCATTTCCCCTGCCTCAGGTCCTCAGCTCCTCCCACTAGCCCCCAGATCCACCCATACCTAATGAGCCACTCCTACTCACTATCAAGACCTACCTACTTCCCCTTTAGCCCCAGAGAGAAGCTGCCATCTGAATAAGGGGCAAAGGCCATGTTACTCCCTCTCCCTTGGGAGATATGGCCCCACTAATAAACCTCCTTATGAACCTTCTTCTCCTGTCCATGACTATCTTCGCATGGTCCCTGGGGTTGGCTGGGACATATCCTTTTATTGGTGCTGAAACCCAGGATATGTTCCCCGGTGGATTTGCTTCCCAATTTCTGGGGGTCCAAGTTGCCACCGGGACCTAACTGTGTTGTGCCAAGTCGCGAAACCACCACCAAGAAGACTACCAAGACTCAGACATTCCAAAATGCAAAAGCAAGGCAAGGCTTTATTTAAGCGAGCTGCAACTCGGGCCGCATCCTACCCACCGACACAGCAGAGGTTAGGAGGAAGCCTCGAGCTGTGATTACACAGGGCTTATAAAGGCAAAAAACAAAGTTACAACAATCAGGTGTTCAAGCAAGCAAGATTAGGATACAGGTACAAATCTGATTGGCTCAGGGTTCGATTCTAGGGGTGGTCAGAGTTAAGCATTCCCAGCGGTTAGAGTTCTAGACCAACTGGGCCCTAATGGGCTTGTCCTGGGTCTGCTCATCTCAGGTTCGCGTGGTAAAGTGGGGTTCGCGTGGTAAAATGGGGTTCACATGGTAAAATGGGGCCTGACTTCAAAGTCTGGCACTTCAAACTGCAGAGGACCACCGAGGTAACTTCTGACTGAGCACTCTACTTCCATCCACCACAATGAGGACAGATTTGAACCTCCAACCAGGGTGAGTGACTATTAGCCCGGGGCTTTGATCCAATTTTCCATAAGGCCTCTGGGCCACCACACTGACCAAAATCTTGGCTACAATTTTCACGTGCACTCCCAGGCACTGTAAGTCACCATGATAGGTCAAGGGAATCAGCAATTGTGGGTGATGGCTCCAATTAGCTGTTTATTCCCTCACAGATGACTCCATTTTGGAGTCTACTTATCGGAGCTCCATTGGTTTGCTGGTAGGTATCTCTAGTTCAGCTCTGCTTGTCAATCATCAAGAGTGGGGGACAATCTAAAATGCTTCAGGAAGGCTGCTCAAGTTTGAGTCCAACTTAAGCCTCATGCAATCAAATTTGGCCCCAAATTTGGGACTCCATGAGGCCCCTTCATGGTGTTGTGCCAAGTCGCAAGACCACCCCCAAGAAGACCACCGAGATTTAGACACTCCGAAATGCAAAAGCAAGGCAAGGCTTTATTTAACGAGCTGCCAACTCGGGCCTCGTCCTACCCACCGACACAGCGGAGGTTAGGAGGAAGCCCCGAGCTGTGATTACACAGGGCTTATAAAGGCAAAGAACAAGGTTACAACAATCAGCTGTGCAAGCAAGATTAGAACACAGGTACAAATCTGATTGGCTCAGGGTTCGATTCTAAAATGGGGTACGTGGTGGGGCCTGACTTCAAAGTCTGGCACCTCATGGGACAATGGATCCCTGATATTTTACACATAACTTCTATGAGCCCTCAGGCAGATGGAATTCCCTCTCTCTCTCTCTCTCTCTGCCTGTCTCTAAACTCTGCCTGCCTGCCTGCCTGCCTGTGATATAGGATGAGCTGTTACCAGCTTCCAATAATACCAATGTCTGTTTAACATCTGCTTCTGTTATGCCAAGTCGCGAGAAGACCACCAAGAAGGCCACCAAGACTCAGACATTCCGAAATGCAAAGCAAGGCTTTATTCAGGCGAGCTACAACTCAGGCCTTGTCCTACCCACCAACACAGCGGAGGTTAGGAGGAAGCCCTGAGCTGTGATTACACAGAGCTTATAAAGGCAAAATACAAAGTTACAGCCATCAGGTGTTCAGCAAGACAAAAAAAAATAAAAAATAAAAAACAAAGTTACAGGTGTTCAAGCAAGCAAAATTAGGACACGGGTACAAATCTGATTGGCTCAGGGCTCAAGGCATTCTGGGGGTGGTTAGAGATAAGCATTCCCAGTGGTTAGAGTTCTTGACCAGCTGGGCCCTAATAAGCTTGTCCTGGGTTTGCTCACAGGGCCTGCTTATCTCAGGTTCGCGTGGTAAAGTGGGGCCTGGCTTCAAAATGGCTTTAGTCTGGCTCTTCACTTTGAAAGACAGAAAGGAAGGCTTTCTGTTCTTGTTTTTAATGATTTTTAAGCTTGGGGATTTGGTTAAATTCTGCTGTTGTTGGCTAAATCCTAAGTTTTCTCTAGCATTGACCACCTGGTGGACAATAGAACTGGATTTAACCAGTGCCATCTTAGTTCCATCAAGGTTTAAAAAAAAAAAACTCTTGGAGATGGAGTCCCATCCATCCCCCCTCCCTCTCCCCCAGGTAATGGGCATGCCAAATTCCTAGAAGCAGGGTGGAGACGTGGAGACTCAAGGTCCCTGTAACCCTGCCCTCACCCTGAACTCTGCTGCCTTGCAATTCAAATGCTCCAACATTAAGGTAACTTGCTGTGACCCTGTTAAGGCTCTGACCAGCTCTGCTGCCTTTATACCATGTCACGTATCTGTGTTCTGTCCAGTGTCTTCCTGTTTCCAGTCTCCTGGACCTTCTCTGATCATAGTATCTTCCCCATTGGAGCTGAATTGGTTTCTCAAAATGTGGCTTCTCCATTTCCTCATGGTATAATCTGTGAAAATTCTTGTTTGCTGGAGAAGTTTTTGCTTTCTAACTGACCACATGGTTTTAAAATATGGGCAAAATAATGTCATTTTGCCACTGGAATTCCAGAAAACTTACTTGGCCAATTAAAAAAAAAATCTAAATGCATCCCAAAGCTTGTGCACAAGTAACTGTCTGTCTGTCTGTGTGTGAAATATGAAAAAAACAAAAACAAAAACTGGCATCATGGTTTCAAATTGCTTTTGACTACTATTTTAACTTACTTTAAATCTTGTGTTAAACTGATCCTTGCAGCCTGTGGGTGGAGTCATAGTAAACAGCCTGGAGGCAATGCTGACTCCAGTCACCTGACTCCAAGCCAAAACAAGAAAACAGTTTTAAACCCAGGCTGATCATGTTTGTGTGTAAGCAAATGTGTCTAAGTAAACCTCCCAAAGATTCAAATATATAGCACATGGTATAAGTACATGTAAAAATCATTCTTTGCGTCCAATCTATGCTAAAAGCCAAGTGTACATTTGATCCTGACAATTCTTTGGTATGCACTAAGATTTTGCTTCTCTGTTTTCTCTCCTGTGCTCTCATAAACTCTTTAATATCAAGGGACCAGAGTCACTGCGGAATGAGTGTGAAGATGTGGGTGCTGACCTTGATTTTCCTGGCCCAGGATTGATATTTTGCTTTATAGGATGCAAGCTGACATGTGTGCTAGGTGTGGGGACTGTGGCCGTCCATGGCTACAGGAAGCTGTCTCCACAGTCTGCTCTCAAAGTGCCTGGTTTCACAACTAGTGATTCCTTATTCTGTCTCTTTTGCATGGGAAACTGAAGTGCCAGACTTTGAAGTCAGGCCCCACTTTACCACGCGAACCCCACTTTATCACGTGAACCTGAGATAAGCAGGCCCTGTGAGCAGACCCAGGACAAGCTTATTAGGGCCCAGTTGGTCAAGAACTCTAACCACTGGGAATGCTTCACTCTAACCACCCCTAGAATGCCTGGAGCCCGTGCCTCGAGCCCTGAGCCAATCAGATTTGTACTCGTGTCTGGGTCTTACTTGCTTGAACATCTGATGGCTGTAACTTTGTTTTTTGCCTTTATAAGCCCTGTGCAATCGCAGCTCGAGGCTTCCTCCTAACGTCTGCTGTGTTGGTGGGTAGGATGAGGCCCGAGTTGCAGCTCGCTTGAATAAAGCTTTGCCTTGCTTTTGCAGTTTGGGATGTCTGAGTCGCCGTGGCCTTCTTGGTGGTCATTTCGTGTCGTGGCACTGAGGTGCCAGACTTTGAAGTCAGGCCCCACCACGTGAACCCCATTTTAGAATCGAACCCTGAGCCAATCAGATTTGTACCTGTGTTCTAATCTTGCTTGCACAGCTGATTGTTGTAACCTTGTTCTTTGCCTTTATAAGCCCTGTGTAATCACAGCTCGAGGCTTCCTCCTAACCTCCACTGTGTCGGTGGGTAGGACGAGGCCCGAGTTGGCAGCTCGTTAAATAAAGCCTTGCCTTGCTTTTGCATTTCGGAGTGTCTGAATCTCGGTGGTCTTCTTGGGGGTGGTCTTGCGTCTTGGCACAACATTTGGGGTTTCGTCCGGGATAGTCCCAGAGACCCCGAGATCCCAGACTCCGAAGGTAAGAAAACAGCGCTGTTCATTTGTCTTGTCCTGTAATTTGTCTGTCTGTTTTGCTTTTGCTTATACTTGTAGGGCGCGAGTCAGTTTGGTTTTTGGCCGGAACTGACCAGGAGGACCTCCTAAACGAGACTCAACCCGCCCACCTTGTACTTGGGTCTGCTCCTTCTGCTTATCTGGCAGGAGGTTGAGGGCCAACTTGGGAGATCTCCAACTCGTAACTCGGGTCCACTCCTTCTGCACCCTTGCAGGAGGTTGTGGGCCAACTCGGGTCCACTCCTTCTTACAGGAGGTTGTGGGCCAACTCGGGTCCATTCCTTCTGCACCCTTGTAGGAGGTTGTGGGCCAACTCGGGTCCACTCCTTGCAGGAGGTTGTGGGCCAACTCGGGTCCATTCCTTCTGCACCCTTGTAGGAGGTTGTGGGCCAGCTTGGGAGATCTCCAACTCGTAGCTTTTCTTGTTCTCAGGCCTGTGTGTTTTCCTCCTTTTTTATTGTTTTGTTTTTTGTACCCTTTTGGACTGAACTTCTGATCAGAGCTATGGATAACGTTCTATCTTGAGGACCTCCATCTAGCCCCCTAGACTTGATCCTAGCTCACTGGAGGGAGGTTAAGGAGATAGCTCAGAACCAAGGTGTGGCCCTTAAAAAGGAAAAGTGGATCACCCTGTGCAAGTCAGAATGGTCCACCTTTGAGGAAATTGAGGGAGCTTTGACATAGGGAGGAAGCACGGAGGAGGAAATGTTTCCCGCTCCATACTCCCCATCCCAGTTAACTCTACAAGAGGAGGACTCTGAGGAAAATGTTTCAGCTGTGCCCTCCGCTCTGGAGGGTCCTGCCCAGTCAACTCGCCGGCGCCGACAGCCCAGGACACGGACGCATCAGCCCCAAGTCCAAGTCCTGACCCGCAGCCGCCGACGGGGTGGATGTAGGGCCAGCCCAAGCCACCCACAGGTGGCAGGGAGTGACCTCACCATGCTGCGTTGTCATCTCTGTGTTGTTTGTAAGTCTAACAGTCTCTTTTGTGTCAAACCTGCATAGCTCATTGGAAAGATGTACAGGCGATGGTTCACAATCAGAGTGTGAGTGTCCACAGAAAGAACTCTAGGGGGACCCCCACCCAGCCTTCTTAAGCAGAAAATTGTTTGGTGCGCTAAAATGTTTTACTAAGACTAAAAATGTTTTACTAAAACTATCAAGCCCTGGAAAATGAGGCTGGAGAATGCTAAAATCATTTGTTAAAGGTTTTTGTCTTAAAATGTATGGCCGATGCTTATTCAGCGCGCTTTAAGATATTTTGAAAATGTATGTGTGTGTGCATGTGTGAGTGTGAACATGTTCAAGACTGCAGTATGATGCAAAACTAAGTTTAAATTCAAAGGTCTTCATGCCATGTAGTAACTGGGACTGAAAAAAAAAAAAAAAAAAGAGGCTCTTTTGGAACAAGCAGCCCGTAAGCAAAGGGTGGCACCTGGTTTCAGATTGCCTGTGAGCTTCAGTTTTTCCAATGCAGATAAAAGCTAAAGTGTTGTGTTAGTGTTAAAAAGGCTTTGGAAATCAAGAATACATTTCTAGATAAGAAATTTGGAAGTAAAATTGTCCTAAATAATTATTGCAAAGTGAGAAAAGGAGAATTATGGCTACCAAAATGTTTAATTGCCATTCCAGCTTCTTTGTAGGTTTTTTTGTAACAGTTTCCAGCAGGCCCACAGAGAAGCACAGGTGATTCCTACAAGTTTGTCAAGATCTAATACTGACCCTTAATAAGTTCCAGGTAAGATAGCATGCTTAAAAACTACTTCTGTGTGGACCACCTTGTTGCTTATAATTGGAGTAAAGTGGCCCCTTATAAGACTCATTGATCTGAATCTGCGGTTCGAAGCCAGCCCGGGCAAAGAAAGGTCCCTGTGAGAGACTTGTCTCTAATCAGCCAGCAGAGTGCTGGGAATGGAGTAGTGTGGAGCTCAAAAGTGGTAAGGTGCTAGTCTTGAGCTGGAGAGCTGAGGGACAGCACTCAGGCCCTGAGTCCAAGTCGAAAGTCACTCCTCCTGGGACAAAAGTGATGGAGCATCCAGAGGCAGTAAGCCACTGCTTGGATGGCAGAGATGGTGTCAGATCCTAGAGTCACTACTGTTGGCCTTTCAAAAGTTAAAGCCGGGAAGTCCTAGAAGAATAGTTCATAAGCATGCCTTTCCAATGCCCATGTCTGTCTACTGGGCAGGAACTTGCCAGTCATCTGTGATAGTGGTTGGTAAGGGTAAGTTTGTTAAAAGAGGATAGATTAAAATCTCACCCCCCGCATTTACTCAAAGCCCTGACTGGCAGTAAGAATTTTAAGTTGATACATCTGTTTAGGAAAGAAAGCTTGTAGACCTGAGATTGTGTTGTGTCCTTATTGAGATCTGTTAAAGGCCTGTCAGCTTGCCAATGCCCCCAATCAACAGATTAACCACGGTGGAGGGGACCCTGGACGGCATCGCCACTTGGGTTCATTGCTTCCACGCCAGGCCAGCTGACCCCTTTGCCCTGGATGACGACTACCGTGATGGAACATGGGAGGTCTCCAAGCACCCAGCTGGGCCGCTTCGCCTTCGCCTCAAGAAAAGAAAGTTAGACTGAATATTGTTATAATTTTCTTTTTGCCTTCTTTCCTTACTACCCTGGCTAGTGTTGATGTTATTTTGGCAGCTCACTCCAAAGTGAGGTGAATCCTGCAGTCCCTTGGTAAAGTAGACTAAGGTTATAGGTTCCTGGCTAGGTAAGGTCAATGCCCCTGAGTCAGCCTGAAGAAATTACAGAAGATAGATGATCTTCACCCATCAGCCCCCCTTTAAAACCGAGGGACCAGAGTTATTTTCGGATACTACTTTTGGCCCTACTGGCCCATGCCTTACCTCTATATCATCCCCTAGACATGCAAGCCATTGAAATGGACAGAATGGAGCCATGATTGGCTCCCAAGGTACCAAAAAGAAAAAGGGGGAAATGAGGTGCCAGACTTTGAAGTCAGGCCCCATCACGTGAACCCCATTTTAGAATAGAACCCTGAGCCAATCAGATTTGTACCTGTGTTCTAATCTTGCTTGCACAGCTGATTGTTGTAACCTTGTTCTTTGCCTTTATAAGCCCTGTGTAATCACAGCTCGGGGCTTCCTCCTAACCTCCGCTGTGTCGGTGGGTAGGACGAGGCCCGAGTTGGCAGCTCGTTAAATAAAGCCTTGCCTTGCTTTTGCATTTCGGAGTGTCTGTATCTCGGTGGTCTTCTTGGGGGTGGTCTTGCAACTTGGCACAACAGCACAACAAAACTGCTCAGGGAATCTTGAAATCATTGGTGGTGTTCCTGTGAAGATATTTTTTTTTTTTTGGCCAGTCCTGAGCCTTGGACTCAGGGCCTTAGCACTGTCCCTAGCTTCCTTTTGCTCAAGGCTAGCACTCTGCCACTTGAGCCACAGTGCCACTTCTGGCCATTTTCTGTATATGTGGTGCTGGGGAATTGAACCCAGGGTTTCATGTATACGAGGCGAGCACTCTTGCCACTAGGCCATATCCCCAGCCCCTCCTGTGAAGATTTTGACAAGCTCAGAGTGCTCCTGCTCTGGCTCTGCCCACCCCAAGTCACTCAGTAGAGTTGGGTTTATAGCAGGTCTACCATGACAGAGTTGCTACTAAGACTTCAAGTGTGCAGTTAGTTAAGACATGTCTGTGACTCTTACTCCAAGGTTAAAAGCATCAGAGTTGTATTTGGTGGCCACAGGATTGCATTGGGGTAGCAAAGGTATCTTCCCCCTCCATGTCTCAGAAACTGTGGTGTCTGATTCAGAGAGCAGACTCAGTTGGCCTTTGGTCTGTGTACATTCTGTGACTAGGAAGATGGCTAAAGGCCCAAGCCTTCTAAAATCTTTTTTTAAGTTGTCACCCTGCTTAAACCAGTAGGAAACCAGCCTGCAAAAGACAGAATACTCAGAGTAAGCAACCAAGAAATACTGGGAGATTTCAAATGTCTTTAACCAGTCTATGTAGAAATTTGCAGGCAACACAGCAGGAGGGGTGACAATCCACACAAGGGACTCTGAGAGATGCCACTACAGCCTTGCCCAAATCCAACCCATCTCTCCTGCCTGCCTCCATCACACATGACTAACGAAGCCTGCTGATTTGGGATGGAAGACACAGCCACTTCAGATCTGCTGAAGCTGAGACTTTTACATTGTCCTGACCCTTTGCCCTCTTATTATTCATTTGTGTTCTCTTCCACCTGTGGAAATGTTAAATGATGTGACTTGTTTTTTTATGCTATTTTGCAGTTAGATACATTTTGGTAAAGAGCAAAAGGTGCCAAGTTTGGCTTTTTGGCACAATGCTAGTGGTTAAATAGCCCAAGGAACTCTAAAGTGTTAATCAGTTGTTTGAAGACTCCTAACACATCTACTGAGTTTTGTCATTGCAGAACTCTGGCAAGTATTTGTTGGTCAATTCTCAACAGGTTACAAGTAAGCTCTACTGCTATTGTTCTCCTGTTGCTTTAATTGGAAATAAAAAGGGATTTATGGCTAAGACTCCCTTGATTTCAGTTCAAAGCCAGCCTGGGGAAAAATAAAATCCCTCTAAAACTCCATCTCCCAACTAACCAGCAAAGAGCCTCTGGAAGCTTGGCTCAAGAGACTCATAGTAACCAGCCAAATGCTGGAAGCGGCACTGTGGTCCAAGTGGTAGAGTGCTAGCCTTGAGCATAAGTGCTCAGGGACAGTGCCCAGGCCTTGAGTTCAAACGCCGTGAATGCCAACTGGGACAAGCTGTCCAAGCAATGAGCACCTAGACCTTCAGGACGTGGTCAATCCTGACAATGAGGAACCATGGAGAGGAGTAAGAGGAGATAAGGTCTCATCTTAAATGGAGTCAATTTAAACTTGTCCTTTCAAAATTAATCAGAGCTGGGAGATCAAGAGGAATAGTTGCTTGCCCACCTAATGTCCATACCTGTCCATTTTCCATCTGGACAGAAACTTGTATTCTTACCTTTGTTACTTGCTCTCTCTCTCTCTCTCTCTCTCTCTCTCTCTCTCTCTCTCTCTATATATATATATATATATATATATATATATATATACATATATATGTGTGTGTGTGTGTGTGTATGTATGTATATATGTTAGCCTCTGGCTTGTTACTACCACCAAGTCCACTATTCCTAATCACTTCCTTCCTGCCCCCAGTCCAGTTATTCCTCCTTCCTTGTAATGGGCCACAATTGGGTTTATGTCCCAAATGGAACTTTTCTGGCTTGTGACCAGGGTGTGTTCTCACATGTCATTCAGTTAACTGGTCCTGTGAACTTATCAGCCTTTTGTCTGACCTTTGAAAAAGTCTCTTTTAACAGGAGCATCCCTCCCCTAGGATGCCACCTGGAACTTGTGGTTCAAGGCCATCCTGTTACTACAGGCAACTGGAGGCTTTGCTTACACTGCTCTGCCCAGCACAGATTTGGATCCTGAAGACCCCAGTGACTCCTTGATGTGCAGGAGGTAGCCACAGGAGACCATGACACCCATTGGCTCTGATAACCATTCTCATGGAAATGGTGAGGACCTTTACCAACCAAACTGTCACTTCTTGGATGGTACCAGGCCAAACAACAAATCAGGGACCCCTGACTACTTTGCCCCTATACAGCAGGAAGTAGCTCCAGAAGAAACAAACTCGGGCCATACTCCCGGCCTTGTACCCCTCCCCAGTTGTTCATAAACACAAATGGGGGAATGTCAGCATTTCCCCGGCCTCAGGTCCTCAGCTCCTCCCACTAGCCCCCAGATCCACCCATACCTAATGAGCCACTCCTACTCACTATTAAGACCTACCTACTTCCCCTTTAGCCCCAAAGAGAGAAGCTGCCATCTGAATAAGGGGCAGAGGCCATGTTATTCCCTCTCCCCTGGGAGATATGGCCCCACTAATAAACCTCCTTATGAACCTTCTTCTCCTGTCCATGATTATCTTTGCATGGTCCCCTGGGATGGCCTGGACATATCCTTTCAATTTCCAGGAAGGTTTAGTATGGAAACACTCAATGGTTTATATTTACGTGATGGAGCATATTCTTTGCATATGTGGGACCTTCGGTTCAGTTCACAACAAAAAGTAATTAAAATAGTAACAATTGTAAGTGCCACTTTCTCTATAAGATTTAATTCATTATATGTCATTAGGAAGGAAGATAAAAGTTATTCTCCTTCTTCCCTTGAAGACCCTCTGCATTGAAAATGACAAGGATGGGCTAGGTCATTGTAGTGAACCAATGTTCTTATTGTTCAAATATAAAGTTTGGAGAGGTATTTCTCTCTCAATTAAAACATTAAGAAATGTGATCAAGCATTCTTTTTGTTTAGTTTTTGTCATTTTTATGATGGTGCTCTACAGATGGGTTACAGTTACATAAATCTGGGACAGAATACATTTCTTGTTCAGCAATGTTGGCCCTTTCCTAGCTCTCTACCAGTGTTTCCTTCCCATCCCCATTCACAAGTTGAATAGTTTATTTTCAACATAGTATCCAGTGAGTGGCATTGATACATGTGTTCTTCCATTGTCCCTCCATTTCTATGCCTTCTTTTAGCAAACATGTAAATTAACAAGCAGAATGAAAAGAAAAATAGCAAAAAAAAAAAAAACAAAAACAAAACAGCATCTTGTTTTCATTTCCTGAAGTCTGTTTTGATAGATATTATTTTGTATGCTCATATGCACATAGGCATTGTGCCTGACTGTTCCTCTCCTGAGAGTATCTTCCCTTGGTATCCTTATGTGTGAATTACTACAGACCTGTATACTTTATGATGTGTCAGTATTTTGGCTCTAACTTGGGCATATGAGGGAAAATGTGTCATTTTGTTTGGCTTACCTCACTTAACATGATTTGTTATAGGTCCATTCATTTTTCATCTCTTCTGATCCAGCATTCTCAAATATCTTAAAACAAAACAACAACAACAACCAAAAAAAAAAAAAAAAGAAGAAGATATGGGATAAAATTCATCCCCTCTCTCTCCTGCTCTCTCCCTGCCCAGACAATCAACTGCTAGCATTGGTCTAATATCCCTTCCTCAAAAATGCACATGCAATATCAATCTCTACTTAGTCTATAGTGGATATTTTGTAATCCTTCTGCAGAGGGAGACAGTCTTTATTAATTTGACAATGTAATGAATAACACAATATGGTAAGCACTATGCACTGCATTGAGTTCTAGTGCAGGGTTTCAGAAACTCTGGGTTACTTAACTCAGGGTTCAAAGAACAGGAGACACAATTTCTGGATTTAATGTATTTCCACTGTAGCATTTAAATAGCCCTAGTACATGTTTTAAATGAAATATTTAATATTGGTACTTAGAATTTCTTCCTTTGACATAGAAAAGGGCAGGGAAAGGAAACTATTTACACCAGTATTTTGAATCTTGTTTTTTTTTTTTTTTTTTTTGGCCAGTCCTGGGCCTTGGACTCAGGGCCTGAGCACTGTCCCTGGCTTCTTCCCGCTCAAGGCTAGCACTCTGCCACTTGAGCCACAGCGCCGCTTCTGGCCGTTTTCTGTATATGTGGTGCTGGGGAATCGAACCTAGGGCCTCGTGTATCTGAGGCAGGCACTCTTGCCACTAGGCTATATCCCCAGCCCTTGAATCTTGTTTTTAAATCACTTTAAAAAAAAACTAATATCGGATTTTCCTTTAAGTACAATGAATGCAACTAAATACAAGTGATGTGTGTATGTGAAATACAATACTGTATACCTATTTTAAAATCAAACAACTTTACCCTTGTTTATTTATATGTCTAACTAATTCTCTAGTTTTGTACCTACTGAGGGATTTTATTTGGAATATCTGAAACATACTTTAAAATAGCATATTTGTATCATGTAGTCATGAATTCCTACTACATTGTAAGTCACTTGAAATTTTAAATCCACATTTTAATGGGAAACTTTGAGTATAAAAGCTACAACACTGAAATTATTGCTGTGAATACCAAATTATTCACATTACCATATTCATATTAATAAATTATCTTATTTTCGACCCACATCGTTTTCAATTAAACTTTCATCAGAGCAATCAGAACTGTTTTGTCATTCTAGAATTAGAGAATTTGCCAATGTATTCTCCATTTCCACTACATTCATTTCCATATTCCTTTGTACTTAGCCTTTTTTTGAAATGTTGTATATACAGAAGAACAGATACAGGGAGTTGAGGAGCTCAAGCAGAGTTGATATGAAACTGTCTCTAATTCTTGATAAAGCAGATCTTTATCATCAGTAAAATAAAATTTTTTGTCAAATACTGTGTTATTCTTTGTAAGCAGTTAAATAATTTAAGGCAGTTTTCTATTTATAGAACTTTGGACATTTGGGAGTAAGGTTAAATTTTGTGGCTTGTTAAGTTTCACTCAGTGTATGTTGGTTATAGCATTCTCATTCTCTACTCTAGGCTATAATAATTACTTAGTTATGTCCTTCCAACTTTTCTCAAAAATTTCCATGTGTTGTCATAAACAAAAGTCACGTATGATTGTACTAACACTAAATGTAAAGAACTTAAATGTAATGAAAGAGCAAATGTGCTCTATTGAGTGAATTAATGAACATCTAAGTAACTGCTGAGGAGCATGATGTGAAGATCTATAATTTCTTCCAAATGACAACACATAAGACATTAGATTGGAAAAAATAATCATCATAGAACTAAATTAAGCCACCACTGTATATTATGCCTTATTTACCCTGGAAAATGAGAAGAACCTTAACTTTAGTGAATTACGGACACACAGTGAGTGATGTATTATTCAGATATCAAAAGGATAAGATGCTTTCATTTGCAGTAACATAGATAAAGTTTGAGAACCTCATGTCACATGTAAGAAGATATTTACAGAAACATGGATATCAAGTGATGTTACTAAGAGGTGGACTCTGAAATAGGTGTACTAATCTAAGCAGAAAGGGGAGAAGTAATTAAAGAGACTTGGAAGGAAGTAGGAAGAAGAGAAAGTGGTACAGAATGACAAAGGTGTATCAATGGGTACTTAGTTATTATTAGACAAAAAGAATAATTTCTGGAGTTGGGCTCAGATCTGAGGACCTCCATCCAAAGCCAATTCTTGCAGGGATGTCTTTGGGATTCTTATCTTCAATTAACCACCACCGCCCACCCCCCGAAAAGTGAAGTTCTGGCTCAAATAGTAGGGTGATAGCTCTGAGCAAAAAAGCTCAAAGATAGCACACTAGCCCCGAATCCAAGGCCCAGGATGAGTATAAAAACAAAAGTTAGAAAGGAGGCTCTCTCATTGAATATCTTGCCTCAGACATTGTCGGTCTTTTTCGGCCCTCCCTTCATTCTAAATACCCAAAATCTGTCTCTATATATCTATCAGTATGTGTGTGTGTGTGTGTGTATATATATATATATACATTATAGATATATAGATATACATATATACATTAAAATATATAGATATACATATATATGTACATATATATATATATATCTGTCCTCTGTCTTTCTGCCTGCCTGTCTATCTATCTATCTATCTATCTATCTATCTATCTATCTATCTATCTATTACATATGTCCTATTTCTTCTCTTTCTCTACAGATCCAATATTAATAACTATATTATGTTTCCCTCCCAACATAATGCCCATTTTCTTCTCCAAGGAAATAGGCAATCATGTATTTTTCATTTGATTAAGTTATTTACAATAGTCATGGTATTGAGATATACCTAGTTAGCCATGCTCAAAATTTCCTTAAGCATACAATACTACTCTCTGCTTCCAGAACAGTTTGGTTTATAGGCATGAACTACTCATTGTGGCTAAAATATGAGTATAGAATAATGGAATTTAATAGTCTCAAATGTATTTAATATAATGAAAATTATCTGTGTTGTGGAATTTGTGAAACAATGAATTAAAACTAATTTTAGAATTATTTCAATGCAAGATTAAGATGAGCTTGCATAAAATGATTTTTAAATAAAATTATCATTTTGTTCAGTAAAACATGGTATTTTTAAAATGATTGTAAAGTTTCTTAAAAAAGAACAATTGGAAAAGTTCCTTTAGGTTTTATGTGTATAGGATTGTAGTTGAAGCAAGTATTAATTAGAAATAGTATATATTTCCAGTTGTTGGGGACTCAGTTACCTTTACTTCAACATATGTAACTATGCTGAGATTTACTGGCTCACATTGTCTGTGCAGATTGCCTATGGCAATGTCTCATAAATAGGGTCTTCATAAACTAGTGTAATAGCAATTGGAGATCAGATAATAAGTGATTTTCTTTTATTTTCATGATTTGCTCTGGTTTAACCTGTCTTGTGAGTTTTAGCCAGATACGAAGCAAAGTAAGAATAAGAAATAAATTTAAATAGAATGAGGGAACAGTGTTATGGAATGATGAGGACAAAGGTAATGGCTCTCAGGGTTATCTCTATAAGGAAATGCTATAGATACAAGTGAAAGATAAGATTAGAAAGAGCATCATTAGCTTTATACTACATTAATTAGAATAACCTAATTTGTTATATCTAGGTCATAATGCTAAGTAAGCGTCTAATTCTTTCTGTGTATTATATCATAATAGTTAAGTACAGAAAACAATTAATTTCAGTGCGTCATTTATTTTTGTCAACGAAGAACTTCTTATTCTCAGCTTTTCAATAAAGAAATTTCTCAAGTTGTAATGCGATTATCAATAATCAGTTGTTCACTGTGAGTTTTAATGATTTAACAAACATCTTTCTCTACCTTGATTTATATCTATTCCTATATTAATAAAATGCAAAATTACAGTTTGCATATATCCTTGCATATGAAATTATCAAGACATGACAAATTCTTTCTGCCTTCTTAGATGTTTTAAATAATTCCTAAATTTTGTTTAGTTGAATATAAAATGCCCTGTGAGGTTTGGATAATGAAGTGAAACTGTATGAGTTAGGGTGACATGCTGAGTTATTAAATTAGTCTCTAAATTAAATTTTGAGTATATCTTTGTTTGATATTGGCATCGTATAAATTCATTAAGCTCAAAAGTGCATTCAAGTACTTTAAACTGGCATAATATTTCTTGGAAAATAGTAAGTGAAGTATACTCAGGATTCTCCATTCCTATTTTTAAACTTTAAAATCTGTATCCACTTATGAAGTGAAACTGACTTGTAATCTATGTAAATGAGATGTGGCATTTTTTTAATTTATGTGGCTAATATTGTGAGTAATCTTTTCACACTTCATGATTAATCCTTCTTAGACAAGGCTATGGAGTGTTTAATTGTCATGACTCTGTAATCTACTCTC
This sequence comes from Perognathus longimembris pacificus, assembly GCF_023159225.1. NCBI lineage: Eukaryota > Metazoa > Chordata > Mammalia > Rodentia > Heteromyidae > Perognathus > Perognathus longimembris. Next base: position 41,092,529 of record NC_063176.1, read on the forward strand.
TTTAATCCTCTTTTATGCTTTAAAATTCTATCCTGTTCTCCCCCGTTTTAATTCAGTCCTAAATTAATGAATCGTTTATTACACATCTTTTTTCTTTTAATATATATCCTACTTTGTTCTCACTTTAGAAAACAGGTACGATTTCATTTCCTGGATGTCCATTATAGGAAACCCCATGCCTACATCATAGTTAGAAAGTACATAAAAAGGCCTACAATTCTGACACACAATAGCTTGTTCTACACAAAGGCCATGAGTTTCTGTGTTCCCCATTCATGCTAACAAAGAACACAAATGTGCAAATATAAGGGGTGAAAACTACCCTCACAATTGCTTTAGGCATCCCAGAGAGCATGAATATTTAAATACATTTGATTAAAAAATAGTGGGGAAATTCGAAATGAAAATATATTTACAAGAAAGAGACAGAAGAATAGCAAATGGGCAAAAATTACATGTACAATGGAGTCTAGCACTGTCTCACAAAAGCCATCTGTTTGTTTCTTAAATTAGTCACAGGTGGAACGAGGAATTATTAAGTAGGCAAGATCAGTCAAGAGATTGGCTAGAACTGGGAGTTTACAAGGGTAAAAGCCAAAGTTAAGAAATGATTTTAGTAACCGGGTTATTGTCTATATGTGTATTGGAATTAGAGAAAGGAGAGGGAATACCAAAATCGAGAGACAATGGACAAAAAGACAAACCAATGCAACAGCAATACTTACAAAAACATATGGTGTAAACCAACTGTTCAACTCATGTGCGGGAAACAGAAATGGGGGGGTGCAGGGAAAAAATGAGGAAGGGGGTAACAAGTTGGATACGAAATGTACTCACTGCCTTACATATGAAATTGTAACCCCTCTGTACTTCACTTTGATAATAAAGAAGGAAGCAAAAAGAAATGAGATAAAGGGAATTCTAGGAAAAATTTAAAATATCAGAAATATGGGTGTGAATTGTGGAGTAGCATCAAACAAGTGTTTGAGATAGATGATTCAAAAGTCAGGAATATTCATGCAGTATACTCTATCACATTATCTTCCTGGAATTTGTTGTGAAACTAGATGGTAACAATTTTATTTCAATTATATTAAATATGATAACATAAGTAATAGGTGTATAATAAAACAAAATTTGTTGGGCTAAATATAATTCTATGTATTCCTATTATTAAGAATGCTTAAGAAGTTAATTTTAACAAAAACAGGGGAAACAATTATTACATGAATCTAACAACAGTAACATATGTATAACTAAAAGTTATAATACTTTATGAGGTAATATTAATAGAAACTTCCTGATATAGCTGTGATATGTTGACTTGCTAAGTATTTATGCAATGATGTCAGCTGTATTGACTAAGTAGTCTCAGGCCTAGCTAGTCTTAGTTTATATCCTATTGGAAACCCTAGTTTCTTGGATAGCAGCTGAGTTTTTCAGCTTCTTGGCAGTGGACCCTGCTTCATCTACAAAACTGAATCAGTAAGATCTTTCAAGAAAGAAGATAAATGCAGTATAATTAAAGAATATATTACTCCTTGCCATTGAGTAGGCCATCAATAAATAAAGGCCTGTATGCTGTAAATAATCCTGCTATAAAACCTGAAAATGGAAAGGAAATCATGTTGTATTACCTCATTCTCTCTTTGAACAATTATAATACATACAAAGAACAAATGACAGGAATGTGAGAAGGGTTGTTACTAGTATGACAGGGTAGGATGAATGAAGGGTTTGGGGATGAAAATATTCCAAAAAATGTATGTATACATGTGAAAACCAAACAATAAAACTTGTTGAAGTAAGTTTTGGAATGGGGGGAGGAGAAGAAAGATTGAAGGAATGATTTCATTCTAAGAACACTGAAAGCGTGTATGAACATAACAAAATAAATCCAACTTCTACAACAAATAAACCCAAATCAAATGTAGGGAAAAGAACCTGTAAGGTGCGTAATTTATAAGAATTTCTTTTCTTTCATAAATACATACATGTAAAAAATATACACAGCAAAAACTTCTTAAGCTTCCATTTAAAGTAAAATGAATCCAAGTCAGCCACTGCCAGAAAAGATTATATCCAATGAACTATTCAAAAACTGGAAGTGAAGCTGCAACTCAAAGTGGTAGAGGTCTAGTCTTGAGCAAAAGAGCCTCGGGACAGTGTGCAGGCCCTGATTTCAAGGCCCACAACCACCTAAAGTAGTTCATTCATTCATTCAATAAAATATAAACCATAGCAAATAATCATAGCTTGTAGCATAAAATTGTTTCGGAACTTATTCAACAGCTTGTAACATGGTACTATTTTGTCTTTCTGTGAGCCTTTTTCAATATATGTAAAACACATAATATGAAGACAAGTCTTCTGACTGAAGAAAATATTTGTCCTCCATGTTTCTCCATCATTTATGTCCAAGGACAAATTACATATTTATTAACTTTTTTATTTCTTTTTTTTTTTTTTTTTTTGGACAGTCGTGGGCCTTGGACTCAGGGCCTGGGCACTGTCCCTGGCTTCTTCCCGCTCAAGGCTAGCACTCTGCCACTTGAGCCACAGCGCCACTTCTGGCCGTTTTCTGTATATGTGGTGCTGGGGAATCGAACCTAGGGCCTCGTGTATCCGAGGCAGGCACTCTTAGCCACTAGGCTATATCCCCAGCCCTTTTTATTTCTTTTTGAAAGCATTATCAATTTGAATTTGCTACTGGCCAGAATTTATATATCACAGTATCTTGTATATGTTCACCTCAGAAAATATTCATGAAATAGCATTTTCCCAAGATGTATGGTGTGTGTGTGTGTATGTGTGTGTGTACATGTGCAAATAAGAATATATACAGTCACACATGTTCATGCTGTAACCTTGCTCTCATTTCTTTTCAATAAGTTGTGAAAGTAGTAGATGCTTCATGATATGGCAGGGTCTGTTTATTCCAAATATAGTATAGAGAAAAGGGCTGGGGATATGGCCTAGTGGCAAGAGTGCTTGCCTCATATACGTGAGGCCCTGGGTTCGATTCCCCAGCACCACATATACAGAAAATGGCCAGAAGTGGTGCTGTGGCTCAAGTGGCAGAGTGCTAGCCTTGAGCAAGAAGAAGCCAGGGACAGTGCTCAGGCCCTGAGTTCAAGACCCAGGACTGGCTTAAAAGAAAAAAAAAGACAACTAATACCCAAAACTATAAGAAAGAAATAAAATTCCACTGATAGTATTTTTTGTATTGCAATAACTGCTCCTGAAGCAATACAACTTTTAGTAGTTTGGAAAACATGTGGAAAAAAAAAAGAAAGTAACATCAATTTAGTGCTTAGTTGGAAGGCAGACCACTGGGAAGGACCTGGCCTTATCTGTGACAATGAAAATATTTGGTCTACATCACCCTGTAAATCAAACCAATTACATGCAGTCTATACTCTAGGAAAGTGATTGAAATGTGTCAACTTGCTACTTGGCACACACACACACTTATCTATACACTTATGTGTATATATCTATATCTATGTATTATCAATAAAGATGGAAAGAATATTTATATGGAAATAAACCACATGGCACAGTACAAAATGACAATGAGAAAGATACCCAGCACATAAAGATCACATCAAGTGCAACATTTCTATTACCAAAAAAAAACAAAGAAAAACAAACAAAACTGCTTTCTAATATGCTTGCCACTTGTGAGAGAGGGAAAAAGAAAATGAGTGACATAAATAGTTCATCAATAAATATGCAAGTGTTACATCTGAGAAGGAATAATTTTGACTGTTCCTGACACAAAAAACTTAGTTTTGCATGTGGTACCTGTGTGCTATTTTTAATTATTTATCATATTCATGTAAATTATCAACAAATTTTCTATTTTAATTATAAGAGTAAAATGTATATTCTATTTTTAATCTTATGCCATGATAAAAGCAATTTTTTTCTTTTTTCTGTATCATATCTTCTAGATTTATTTGGTATTAGAAGCATATGATGGAAAGCATTGATTTCCTTTAGGATTTTTACTTGCTTTGAGAATTTGAAGTGTTAAATATTACATTTAAGTGGGATTCAAATTTGCAAGTTTGACCTTCCTTATAGATGTGTGCCTTTATTGCACTTTATTTACACCTATTACATATCTCTCCAAAAATCAGCTGTATAATAACAAAATTAATTGGAGAAATATGTTCATAAATCACTTTAGCACCAATTCACTAAAAATTACATACGTAATTATGTAACTCTCTGAGATAAACACATTATACATCTTAGTGTCATTTTGAATTATGTGCTAGGACTTCTGAATCATAAGAGAACTGTGTACCAAAAATAGCCCAATATCTTTCTTCAAATTTTCATTACCTGTCCTCAAACTCAGATTCCCCCTTAAAATTAATGCACAACAGAAGCTGTCACTGCAGAAAAGATTCCCTAATGTAATCAACAGAAAAATGATGAAAGCATAATCACAAAATATATAGCCAAAGGAAAAAGATGTGCAAGGCTGGCAAGCAAACAAAATCCAATGTAACTCATTTGTGCGAGCTGATTATTTTCAGGAAGATAAAACTCCAGGACACAGCAGTGTTGTGACTTCCCTTGAGCAATATCCTTGTCTTTTCGGTAACAGTAATGACAGACATGGGCCATGTTCACAGGTGTGTGTGGCTTCCAGGTCCTTTACATCTGCCAACAAGAAAGACGTAAAATGGGTAGTATAGGAGGACTCTTTCTATTTCAAGTTAGGACAACACTAGATGAGCTTGAGAATATATTTACCCAGACATTTCCCAGAACAAAAGCTAGTAAATCCAAATGACATAGAACATTAAAAAAAACAAAAACTTTTTCTTAAGTTAGTGAACAAGCTTTCAGACTTATGAAAGTGTCTGACCCACATTAGCAATGTTAGACAGAGTAACTTGTTGCATATTAGGAAAGGACCTTATAGAATCTTATGCATTAGAACTTACCAGATCAGAGTGCATACATGTACTATTTTCTCATGTGATATTTGATATTTTAATGTCCTGAGGCATAAAGAAACTATGCAAATAGAAGTACAGAGAATCAAAGTGGCCCATACATATGATCCCAAAATTCAGGGGATTGAGACACATTTAAGACCACCAGGGGCAACATAGCATATTCAAGTCCAGATGGATTTAATCAAGTAATTTTTTTCTCAAAAAAAGTAAAAAGTAGCAAAGACTCTACAAATTCTCTGAATTGTTAGTTTTGCTGTACTAAACATAGGCCAACAATAATTTATAAAAGCTTTAAGTACTAGATTGAGGGCTGGGATGTATCTCAGTGGCAAAATACTTGCCTAGCAAGTGCAACATCTTATGTCCAGTTCCCAGTACCAAAATGAAAATACATACACACATACATGATTTAATTACAATTGATTATTTTTAATTAATAGCATTCTTGAAAATAATCAATTCTTTTGTAAAATAAAAATTTCAGGCAACAATTTATGTATATAATTGTATTTGATAATATTCTACATATAATAAAGTATGTTGGTACATTTACAAAATAATTCAGAAATTGAGTCCTCTCTTTGTTTATTTGCCTGGTCAACTTGCTAGATGCTGAATGGGAGTGATTTTGTTGGTACATTGATAGAACAGAGTTAAAAGTCATCTTTAGTGTTGGAGAACACCAGATAAAATTCCATCTGATCTTGATTTAATTCTCAATTTTCTTATTGAATAAGCTAAAGTAGCAAATCATAAATAATATGCCTATAGTTATCTATAGTAGATTCATTTTAAAAGTGGAAATCAAGTAATCAAATTGGAATTAATCAGATACACAAATAATCAAAAAAATGATCTGAGAGAAAATTTGTTTTCATGTTGCCTATTATACTATGCTTACTTTAAAATATGTTCAGAATATGCACATTTGAGAATGAGTATCTGCTATGAATGAAAAGCTATTGACTCTAGAATGGTTCCCACCAAATATGTTACTGGTGAACATATGACCTTCTATCGCACAGGAGATTTAGATTTGAAAAAGAAACACTTCAATTTGCTAAGGTCCTTCTACTGTACACAGTGGTGTAATAATAAACTGGTGGGTTTTTTTTTGTAACACCTGAATTGTGGTAATCTGTTATGAGGACAATACCTAACTAATTACCCACATGTATCACATGTATATGCACATATATAAATATATGATCTTATAAGTATGCTTTTCTTAGAACTTAAGCTCATAATAAATGGTATCCTTGAGGACTACAAGAGCTAATTCTTCTTCAGATATTTCTCTTAGGATGTATACTGTATATTAGAAGATGATTTAATTTAAATATTTTAGGCAATCCACAGTTTATTGCTCCTTGTGTGCAGTGGAATTCACATCTTCTCATGCTCATTTTACTCCAGAGATAGTTCTTTTGAATTATTCATGTCTGTCTGCCTTTGTCTACCCTAGAAGAATTTCAATGGCTCTGAGTGTGTATGTGTACTTTAAAATCTCTCGATGTATTTTAAAGTCTCTCGATGTTTAACTCTTGAGATTATTTTGGAAACAGATAAATGAAAATGTTTTATTAGAACTTTCCACTTTAAAATGACTATAAACTAAATTTGTAGGGTAGAAATCAAAGTTGAATTTTTAAATGTCATCCTAGTAAGATCGGGAATATTGGCAAACACTAAATTCCACACAAAAAGCAGTGAAATAATCACCAAAGAAAATAAAATATTGGGGCGGGGAATATGGCCTAGTGGCAAGAGTGCTTGCCTCTTACACATGAAGCTCTGGGTTCTATTCCCCAGCACCACATATATGGAAAACGGCCAGAAGGGGCGCTGTGGCTGAGGTGGCAGAGTGCTAGCCTTGAGCGGGAAGAAGCCAGGGACAGTGCTCAGGCCCTGAGTCCAAGGCCTAGGACTGGCCAAAAAAAAAAAAAAAAGAAAAGAAAATATTCACAAGATTTCTTTATTACATTACTAGAATACTAGCAATAAAAATGGAATATTTATTTAGCACACGATACTGATTTCAAGATCTTGGAAAGACTTCCAACAGGTAAACAAACATAAATATCATATTTTTATTCCAAAAATGGATTAATAAATACTAGCCAAAGAACTGATTTTTCAGTATTATTACATATTTATTTATTTTATTTATTTACATTTGAAAACTTCTAGGAGGAACTGATCTTCAGCATATTGATATTTTATTGAGCAGCTAGTATATGATTTAATAAATTAATTAAATGGACTGTAGTATTTTATTGAAGGAGATTTTTTTCTATATTCAACAATGAGAAAATGAATAATAAAAAGGTTATGAGTTAGAAGTGAAGCAATTTATAGCTGACAGATTTGAGCTCTGACTAGATGGATTCAGAGCCAACTATGCTAAATAAGTTGCTAAAATCTGGTTCATTGTTTAAGAAATTTTGACTAAAGAAGGTAAATTTAGCAATACAAATATATTCCCAAGATATTTCTGGTGCTGGGAATATGGATTCGTGGTAGAGTCCTTGCCTAGCATTCATGAAGCCTTGGGTTCCATTCCTCAGCACCACATAAACAGAAAAAGCCAGAAGTGGTGCTGTGGCTCAAGTGGTAGAGTGCTAGCCTTGAGCAAAAAGAAGCCAGGGACAGTGATCAGGCCAAGGACAGGTAAAAGAAAAAAAGGATATTTCTATAATATTTACACAAGAACAAACTGTACCTTATAAAACAAAAATAACAATTTTGGAAAACTATGATAACTATGAAGGCTTTACTAAAACTATCTGGCTGAAGATAATAAAATTGTGTTTATAATATGTTTATATGTACTTAGTAAGTGATATCTGTGTGATAAAATCTTTGAAGTAAGCTCATTGAATTTCTCTCTAATTTCATATATTAAACAGCATCCTCTCTCCTAGAAATGTAGGTGCTATATGATAGAAACAGTTAAGGTGTTAAATTTATAGATTGTCATCTAATTATTTTTACAATATTTTACAATAATGCCATCAATGTCTATACAATCAGACAATAGTAAACTCTGATTTGAATCCCTTCCTCCCCTTCTTTACTTCTTCTTTCTCTGTTTGTATATATATACATATATGTATATTCATATATATATGTATACATAGAGAGAGAGGAGAAATGAAAATAGGAAGTATTTCGGATTCGTTATGAAAAAAATTTTAAATGGTGGCATTTTAGAGGAAATAAAGCTAATATCACCACAGATGTTTCAGTGGTTTTCCAGCTTCTGTGGTGATTTTGAATTTATTTTTCATCTAGAATAAGTGACTCCTGGATTTCAGGAATTATTACCCAGCCCTGCCCCTTCCAATTGATCTTTCTTTTCAGTCATCTGAATGTGTATCAGCAATCTAGAAGTCCAGTGACAGCCAGCTGAAGTATTATCCTCACAATCTCTTAATATATGTAAAAGCCCCATATATTTCTTAATATGGTGTGGGTTTAAAATCTTGATCAAGTTTAGGATAATCGTAAAAAATAGGAGAGTGCAATGTACCTATTCAATGATTTCCAAGTTCCAAGCTTAAATTGAGATGTTCAAACAAATCACTTCATTGTTATTAGATAATGATAATAATAATTAAAAAATATTTCAGGAAGGTAGAAATAGCCATTTTATTTGGTCTTGTCCTGAGTCTTGAACTCAGAGTGCTAGGACTCTACCACTTGAGCCAAAACTCTACTTCCAGCTTTTTGGTGGTTAATTGGAGTTAAGAGTCTCCAGGACTTTCCTGTCTTGGCTGGCTTTGCATCATGGTCCTCAGATCTCAGACCCTTGTGTAGTTAGGATTGCATGTGTGAGACTCTGGCATCCAGCTCTAGAAATAGCAACTTTTAAGGCAAGATTTAAAGAATCTTGGAACATAAATAGATATACAGAATGATCTCTGGAAAAACTGAAACCTTTCCTATGGGTTTTCAGTAATTTTTACCTTCCTAATCAAGAGTCCCTGAAATACTATTGTCATGTAGAGAAAAGCATAAAGCTGGGTAAGGTTTGTGCATGTTTATATGTGTGAGCACACGTGTATGTGGTTCTGATTGTCCTTATGAATAGCTTTGGACTTTTCATTGTTATTCAGCTTGAAACAAGTAAGATTAAGGTAAATTAATTTAGGATAAGACACAAAAGAATAATCCAAAGGCAAAAAGAATGAAACGTGTATTATCTATGTGAATATTCTCCTGTAATTTCACAAAGGGGAATTTATCACACTTTTAGTATATGTCTTACAATGTTGTGAATACTTGGAGGGGAATTTTTTTTTTTAAACAGAGCTACCCACTGAAGTTGAGAAATGTACCAACAGCTCAACATACTGAAGGGATTAATTAATGTTGTCTGGAAAACATACACTGTGAATGTGAAATGTCATGTCCCTCCTCTCTGCTGTAATGTTGTGCTTTCTTCACCCTTCTCATTTTGTACTACTGTGATAAAGTACATTCATTCTCAGAACTGGAGCTTTTCCCTTTTTGCTGTTTGGAGGCTATTTAATTTTAATTGCTCCCCAAGCATAAGCCAATTCAGGATGGCAAGAGCTGAGCAAGAATCCTTCACAGACCCTTTGAAGTTTGAAGAGCTGCTATTCTCATTGCCGCAGGCCTCCATACCCACATTTGTGTGAAAATGCAAGCCGCTGAACACCTCTGTGATACATGGTGATGTTATTTCTTATAGAGGAAAATAACTTGTGCAGATCTGCTGAACCATTTTGAAGTACACATAGTGTTCAAACTATTAAAACAAATGATCTTTTCCTGGATGCATTTAAAATGTATATTAAAATATCTGCCTATACCACATAACCAGTACTCAAATTAATTAAACTACCTGAAAAAAGCCCACGGAACATTTTATATGGTAAAAAGGATTAAAGATTAAAGGTCATCTCCAATGCTAGGAAAACGTCATTAAGTGTACTTTGTAACTTGCAGAACATAACATGTAAAAGATTCTAATATTAAGCCAGGTACTAGTTGCTCATGCCAGTAATCCCAGCTACTCAGAGGGCTAAGACCTGAGGATCACAGTTAAAAACCTGTCTGGGTTAGGAAATCTATGAGACTCGTATCTCAAATTAACCACCAAAAGAACTGGAAGTGGAACTGTGGTTCTAAATGGTACAGTGCTATGCTTGAACAAAAATCAGGTCTGCAACCATGTTTAGGCCCTCAGTCCAAGACCCAGGAGCAAAACAACAGCAAAAGAAAGGTCCTAGTATCAGCTATGCTTACAATGGAAGGAAATATCTTTAACTACTTAAATTACAAGCCAAGATGTTGGCCTGAATATATACATTTTATTCTTATCTCATGTTTATTAGATGAGAAGTTTAAAATATTTCACCTCAGTTATGTAGGAATTATGATGGTAAAATGTAGTTATTACTTTCAAAACAATTTTACTAGTGCAACAGAGGAAATTTTAGCAACAGATATGTGAAAGAAGAATCTTCTCAGATATTTTCTCCAGTTATTTCATAATGATTTATTTTTTCAGCTCAGAGAGGCACATTTGATATTCAGAAATAAAATATTCTTCTTTTCCTGTTTGGATCCCTCTTACATTTTTCTCTCACCATGTTGCTCATCTAGGAATTCCAGTTGAAGATACACCAAGAAAAAGGAACATATTTATAGGAGTGCAACACAAAGGCTCAATAGCTAGATGTGTATGATCATTTATACTAACATTTTTTAAAACACAATTCAAGAAAGGGAATCAAGAAAATTTTTATTATTGTTGCTGCTGTTTCTATTGTCTTTTCCTTTTGTTTTGTCTGTTAATTTATTTGTTTGGGGGCAGGTAAGGGGGCACAGAAAAGGTGGGACAAAGGGTGAACAATACAGCAGTAGTATTCACTAGACACTATATGAAAATGAACTATACCACTTATGGTTGAATATGGGAAGGAAAAGCTCGGAAAGAGTGAGGGAAGGGGTGACATGGTTTAAAAACAAACAAATGTAATCATTACCTGACTTTTCTAACTGTAACTCCTATGCACATGACCACTTCAGTAACAGTAAAATATGTTTATAGAAAAAGAAATATTATTGAAAAGAGGACAAGATTCCTGGCATTTTATAGCAGCTTCTACATTTCTTCTAGTTTCATTTATTCTAAGACAGACTTTACTTTGTTGGTCAGGCTAGCTTTGAACTGCTGATCTAACTATGACAAGAAACAAAATTCTAGGCATGGAACACATAATACAGGTCAAAAACCTAACTATGTTCTGTCAACCAAATTTCCAATCCCAATCTGTACCAAACAAATTTTTGAACACATAAACTCATTTATTTGAATGTTTGGATCCTAATAGCTCTGGGTTACTCAGTGGATTCATCCTACATAATCTAAATCCTTTATTCGAATCCTAGAAATAATTTGGTCAAACAAGAAGAATTATTAATATTTCTCTCTAAATGTACTGTTTCTATCATTCCACCTTTTCATCCATGTGCCCATTTCCTACAGCTTCAGACAGACAACCCTGAAGTTAGGCTGGACTTGTCTGCTTACTCAGACAACAACTCTTATTATTTTTTCTTCCAGTTCCGGGACTTGAACTCAGGGTCTGAGCACTGTCCCTGGCTTCTTTTTGCTTAAGGCTAGCACTCTACCACCTGAGCCACAGAGACACTTCTGTTTTTTTTCTATATATGTGGTGCTGGGGAATTGAACCCAGGGCTTCATGTATGGGAAGCAAGCACTCTACCACTAGGCCATAATCCAAGCCACAGACAAAAACTCTTCTATTACAGAATGTTTCTAAAGACTGTACTGGTGCTGGTCTTCAGGCTGTTCACTTCTCTCTCCCTTACTGGGAATATAGCACCTTTCTATTGTGAATAAACCACCACCTTCTTATTGGGAAACACCATCTGCATCTACCAGTCCTAGAAGCATGAGCCTGAGACCAACTGGAACCACCCAGACTTGCAGAACAAGCCATGTGCTAACTACCATCACTGAACAAAACACCTTTTGCCCCAACCATATAAAGCCTGCCTGAGCTAGGCCCAGGCTCGACCTCTCTGATCCTGATCATAGGAGCTCCGGGGAGAGTACCCCATTAAACTCTCTTTCAGTCACCTCTACTTCTCTTCATGTGCTCTCTCCCAGCCTAGAACCTTTCAGTAACTACTTATTCCCCTTTTATACAAATTTACATATGCAAAGCATATGGGTTTTTGTTTTTTTTTCCAAGCACTAAGTTGTGTTAAGGACAATATTCTCAAAAAACAAATGTATTTGTTGAAATACCATGTAAACTTTTGTCAACATTCTCAGAATACCTTTTCCTCTGTCCTCTGTGTTCTGGGTTGGGAGAACCACTCAACTTTTCATTTTTAACTCTAGATTTAGAGGCTTGAAATGAAGCATAATTCTTTTTATCTTATTTTTATTTTTTAATTCTATGCTTAGAAGGTAAGCTCAGGGTTACCAGGCACCTTGGTGATGACTCACACTGTCAATCATCTGTTGATTTATGTTATTAGCAGGAGGCAGCAGCTGGACCTCCATCTGCTTCACCTTCCCTTTAATCCTCAGACACAGATCCTGGACCAAGTTCTGATTCTGCTCCTAGATGAGGGTGTTGGCATCTCCTGCAGGCACCCACTCTTCAAAATCAAAGTTGATCATGGCTAACACAGGCTTTCATTGTTAGCTGCTCTTCTCTATGGGGTTGGACAGCTTGTAAAGTGATTAGTGTCCAATCCCAGTGGGTTTTACTGCCGAACTCAAGGCCCAATGACATACTTGAAGACCATTGGTATATTGTATTTCTACATCTAATTGGAACGAACATATCTTGAGATAAGCTGAGTTAGTTTCTGAGATGGCTCCTTCAGTTTCTATATATCTAAGCATTTATCATGTTGCCATATAAAAGCATCTGGAAACACTGTATATCCTATGATGATCATAAGAAGTTGAAAAAAAAATCACCTTCCCACACTTTTCCTGGACTGTCCTCAAACTGTGATTTTCTAGATCTCATCTTTCAGAGTAACTAGGACTCTAAGCATACCCAAAGCATGAAATGTAAGGTTCTTTTTGTAAGGTCCTTCCCCAAGGGTTGGATGCAGATGTCCCCCACCCAATTAAGTCTCCACCCAATTACCTGGGTAACCAACATACCTGGAGGCAGGGGTAACTTTTCCCAGGAGGGCCCCCACTTGGTTAAGTCTCCACCCAGTTACCTGAGTAACTGACATACCTGGAGGTATAATAGAAAATCTGTGCAAAATAGAAAAAATAAAGAAGATAAATGTTAGGTTTATTGAAATAGGTAGCTGATAAAGGAGAATTCCATGCAGTATTCAGGCCAGAGAGAAAGTTTATTCTGCTGACCCTCCCAAGTTCAAGGCCTAGGTAGTGGGCAAGCGAGAAAGTCATTCCTGGGTTATGCCTTATGTAGGGAAGGGATGGGAGGTGTGGCCAGTTGGATTAGTATGTGACCTCAGGGAAAGGGAAAGTAACTACCTCCAGGTATGTCAGTTACTCAGGTAACTGGGTGGAGACTTAACCAAGTGGGGGCCCTCCTGAGAGCAGTTACTCCTGCCTCCAGGTATGTTGGTTACCCAGGTAATTGGGTGGAGACTTAATTGGGTGGGGGACATCTGCATCCAACCCTTGGGGAAGGACCTTACAAAAAGAACCTTACATTTGGTGCTTTGGGTAGGCTTAGAGTCCTAGCTACTCTGAAAGATGAGATCTAGAAAATCACAGTTTGAGGACAGTCCAGGAAAAAAAATAAATGGATGACATCATCTCAATTGATTTAAAGCTGGGTGAGATTGTGCATGCCTATCATCCCTTCTATGAGGAAAGCATGAATAGGAGTATTGTCTACCCCCAAAAAGATTGTATCTAAAAATAAAAGTCAGCAAAAACCAAAAGGCTGATATGTGTAATTCAAGTGAAATAATACCTACCTAGTCATGACACAACTTCAAACTTTAATATCTTGGAATAAGATTTTTGAGACATGTTTCTTGTTTTCAGTCTTGAAAAATAAATACCTAAGAAGGACATCTATTAAACTAAAATAATAATTGTAAGGTTATAGGGAAGGAGAGAGCAGGCAGAGAGAAGTACAGGTGATTGAAAGAGAGTTTATTGTGGTAAGCCCTTGGGTGGACCCTCTGGTTGGGATCAGAGAGGTTGGGCCTGGATCTGGCTATGGCAGGGTTCATATAGCCAGTACAAAAAGTGCAACATTTGGTCAGTCAGGACTTGTGGTCAGTGGTGGTAGTTAGCACATAGCTTGTTCTGCTAGTCTGGGTGGTTCCAGTTAGTCTCAGGCTAGTGCTTCTAGGAATAGCTGATGCAGATGGTGTTTCCCAATAAGAAGGTGGTTTATTCTCAGCATCTATGAGCCCTCCAGTGGCCTGACAATAATTACTACTGTGCCCCAATATGTGTGAATTATTATACTTATTACATCATTTTCAAGTTAAAAATAGAAGCTATCTTAGCACTTGTGTGTGTGCTTAACTCGTAACAATGCCTTATAGACAGGTGCAAATAGTAATCCTCTTTTGCAATGCAGAACTCATTGTTCCATTTGAGTTTTTGGTACATATAAGAAGTTATATGACTCCTACAATAATCGTCAATGATGGAGGTATTGTTAACTACTGGATGGGGGCTCTGCGAATAAAGTTGATGTAATAGGTAGAAAAATAGAAGCTATCGATCATTCTGATAAAGCATATAAACTAGACTAAAACAGTGTGATGAAATAGTTACAAATATTTAAAACATATGTATGCTATAAAATATCAAGTACATGGTTTGCTAATTTAACACTTAGTTGTACTGGTAGATTTTATAATTAAAAACTGCACATATATAAATATATTTCACTGTATTTTATGTGTGTATGTCCGTGTTCATTTCTGAATTGAAGTTTTTTTAATTTTTTTTCCCTTTATTGTCAAAGTGAAGTACAGAGAGGTTGTAAAGTTAACAAGTTGAATTGAAGTTCTTAAGTGCATAAAATCTTGAAAGGAATTTTTTTTTCAAATTTTTATTATCAAACTGATGTACAGAGAGGTTACAGTTTCATACGTTAGGCATTGGATACATTTCTTGTACTGTTTGTTACCTTGTCCCTCATACCCCCCTCCCTCCTCCCCCTTTCCCTTTCCCCCCATGAGGTGTTCAGTTCACTTACACCAAACAGTTTTGCAAGTATTGCTTTTGTAATTGTTTGTCTTTTTTTACCCTGTGTCTCTCAATTTTGGTATTCCCTTTTAATTTCCTAGTTCTAATACCAGTATACACGGTTTCCAATATACTCAGATAAGATTACAGAGATTGTGTATATACAATCACAGGAAGGTGATACAAGAACATCATCAATAATAGAAGCTACAGATATAAATGGGACGTTGAGGAAAGGAATTTTTTTGCATTTTAATTGTCATAGTAATATACAGAGGGGTTACAATTACATAAATAAGGCAGTGAGTACATTTCTTATCATACTTTTTACATGCTTCTTCCTTTTTCTCCCATCTTCCCACTCCAGGTTCCCTCCCCAACCTCCCCTGAGATGTACAGTTGGTCTACAGCATTTCTCTTTTTTTGCTGTTACATTGGTTCACCTTTTACCCCTTTTCTCTCCATTTTGGTGTTCTTCTTCCCTTGTTCCAATAAACATATATACAATACCCAGCATACCAAAGTCAGTCACAGTGACATCAGGGGTAAAAGCACGGGCAAGAAAGACAACAGAAAAAGGAATACTTTCATTGGAAATAACAACATCAAAGATAAGCCACTTATTTCCAAATCTTGTAGTTCATTTCACTTAGGAACTAACAACAACAGATTGGCAGGGAGGTGGCCAAAAGGGAACAAGTGTGAACTTGTTCAACCATTCTGGAAAGCAGTTCAGAAGTCCCTCAAAAGGCTAAACATAGAGTTCCCCTATGACCCTGCGTTGGGGCATTTACCCAAAAGGTTACAAGCAAGAGCACACTAAAGGAACCAGCACAATTATGTTTATCACAGCACAATTTACCATTGTTAAAATATGGAACCAACCCAGATGAATGGATCAAGAAAATGTGGTGTATATACACAATGGAATTCTTTTTTAAAAAATTTATTTATTAATTAAACACAATTTTTTTGACAAGGTGTTGTGCAAAAAGGGTACAGTTACATAGTAGGGCGTGCATACATTTCTTGTCATATCTTACACCCTGTTTTTCTTTCCCTTCCCTAGGTCAGGTAGACATATATAAAATACCCAATGTACCAAGAACATACACAGCAGCTACGTGGCCTACGCCAAAGAAAATTCGCCTAGGGCTTTAAATGTAATGTCGACATTAGACAGTATGTCGACAGTAGTCTTATATGAATGTACATACATAGCTTTTGAGCTATTGTATTCCACTGAGAGGTCAATTTTTGACCTTTATATGTTGAGTAGTTGTTTGGTTTCAGTTACATAATGTTGGGTGGCTGACCCAATCCTTATACAATGGAATTCTAAGCATCTATTAAAAGGAATGATTTAGCCCTATTCATGAGGAAATGGAAAGACTTGGAAATAAGTGAAGTGAGCCAGACCTAAATAACATAAATTCCATGATTTCACTCACTGGAAACAATTAATATTTGTCTAGGATAGTCCTACGAGAGGAGCACAATAGCTCAACAGAAATATATGTGTCGTCACACAAGATGATACTAAAACAATATTTTATGCTATTAAGAGAAACTATAGGTTGAAATATAAAGTTTATCTTCTTATTTAAGTTGCTATTTACTTTCCCAAATTCTTTGGCCAAGTAATGCTTTCAAAATAATAAAAGAGTAACTATATTTCAAAGTAAATACACATCCAGAGATTATTAAGTATGGTGATTGACTATCTAGAAAGCTTCATAATTTAAGTTTAGCATTATTATTCTTAACAGTATGTTTCTTCTCAGTATATTAGCAAAACAAACAGTGTACCAGGACTATTTTTAATGTACATTTTCAAACTCTGTATCTGCTTAGTCAGCTATAACTTATAGTAACTTTGGCAATAATTGACAATCATGTACCTTATGCAGTATCTATCATGGATTTTTTTTCTAGACTATGTGCTTCAAACTCTGAATGCTTGAACTTCATAATGTCCTTTTCCCCTTCTATACTGCCTTCACACTGTGCCCTGAACACAAAATATCAAATGTTAGGTCCGCCATTTCTGCTCAGTCTACTGATTTGTTCATTAAAATAAAATCTGCTATAAGTCCTTTACTTATCACTTCTCTATTTGTTTGGAAATATCAATATCTATATCTATATCTATCTATCTATCTATCTATCTATCTATCTATCTATCTATCTATCTATCTATGTATCTATGTATCTATCTATCTATCTATCTATCTTGCCAGCCTTGAGCTTGAATTCAGAGCACTGTCCCTGGCTTCTTTTCGCTCAAGGCTAACACTCTACAACTTGAGCCACAGCACCACTTCTGGCTTTTTCTACATATGTGGTGCTGAGGAATCAAATCCAGGGCTTCATGTATATGAGGAAAACACTCTTCCAATAGACCATATTCCAGCCCCTCTAAAAATCTTTCATTGTGATCTTCCTAATTCTTCTACTGTCAAAATGTCTTTCATCAATATCAGTCCTTAACCACTGATATTGGATGGAAACTATTTATCTATTCTACAATATGAATATATCATCTAACTTCTACTTAGGGCTTTCTAGCATTCTTTTTTTTCCAATTCCATTGAAATAGCTTTTGTTTAGAATCAAATTGATCTGAGTTGAGAGAGTTTATTCCTATTTTCTCAACAAAATAGCTGAGTACAACTTGAAACTGTCTCCCCTCAAACTAATAAAAATCTGTAGACTCACAAACACACACACACACACACACGTATGTATAATTTCAAACAAGTATCACCTTTCCTAAAGTAAGAACAAATTCACCGCCAATATTTTTGTTTCTATAAATTCCTATCTACACAAATAAGTTTCTTAGTATCCATATCACCTTCTCTAGAAGTAATCTGTCTGTTAAAGAACTCATCCACTTTTCTCACTTTTTTCCAAGTCAGAAATGCAGTATGCATTAGTTAGACAGCTCTTGCTCAGGACATTTAGGACATTTTTGTCCAACTTCAAGAAAAGACAGAGTTTTCTCAATGTCAAGGAAGGATCACATTTCTGGATCACTCTACATTCTAAATCGTTGTTTGTGCTTTCACACCCATTTTTTTTTTCTTTTACAACATTTATAAGCCATTTCCAGCTGAGTAGTTTTCACATCCATCTTTATCTGTTACCAATCAGTCCATGCTTCTCTTGCTCACTTCAGGAAAGGAATCACATGGGGTAAACAAAACAGAGTATGTGCTTTCTTAGACTTATTCTGGAGCACAAGATAGGCAGCATGTGGGTTTCAGCCCACTTTCCCTGGCTACGTTTTGTTTTTTTGGTTTCTCTGTGTACAAGCACACCAACACTCCAGAATCTATTTCTGAAGACTTAGTGCACAAACTTCTGAAATTTTAGTGCTTCAATCTAGCCAGTGCTGCGATCTCTTCCTGTAACTTCCATCCATTTGTTCTTTAGTCAGAAAGAGAGGTCACCAGGATTTATGAATGTAAAGACTGTGGAGAAGTCCCTTCAAAGATTAAATGAAGCAGGTGGCAAAAGGGTGGCATGGGGATAAGCAAGCTTCTTAAAGATGGAAATCTTGTCTTGGAAAATGACCTTTCTTGTTATACAATAACTGTAAAAGTTTGATGAATTCAAGTTCCTTCTACGTTTTAAGTCTAATGTGAATTTGTTTCCAAATATAAAAGTGTTTATTCAACTCTTTAATATCACTTCAAAGGGTTCATTTCATTATATGATACAGACACCAAAGTAGAAGACAAACATCTTTTAAAGAATTCTCAACTATAGAGATGAGATTGGAAAGAATTGTTTGAGAAATGCAGATAAATTTAAAAAACAATGACAAAAACAACAAAGAAGAAAACATTATCAAAGGTACTTTTGAGTCTTGTTGAGAAGTCAGATACATTGTGCTGTATTTGTACTGAAATCCTTTACCCTCCTTAAGTGTCTTTTGTAATATTTCCTTCTGTAGTATAAAGATTATGGATATGATTCTTCCTTACCCTCCAAGAACTTCATAAAGACAATTTTTTAAAAACAGGACACAATTCACTAAGCATGCTTTGCCTACCACTTAAGGAACTCATTACAGAAGAAGTAGATTTCTCATAATCATTCCTAATTATATGCAC
Source organism: Perognathus longimembris pacificus (assembly GCF_023159225.1). NCBI lineage: Eukaryota > Metazoa > Chordata > Mammalia > Rodentia > Heteromyidae > Perognathus > Perognathus longimembris. The sequence continues at coordinate 41,111,848 of NC_063176.1, forward strand.
TTTTCTCCCCCTGCCACAAAAAAAATGTATGCTTACAGGAGATAAATCTCCTGCAAAATGACTGTCAATTGCACAAGATGAAGAGCTTGGATAATATTATATCTTTAATCTTATATACATATTAATCATGTATGGACAATATGTAGGATGCACACATATGTGTCTGTTTGTGTGTGTGTGTGTGTGTGTGTGTGTGTGTGTGTGTGTGTACCCCATAAATACCTGGCATTTAAACCTTTGGCATCATAAGTGGAATTTTAGTACATATAATCAAATGGTAAATCTTTAGTTTGTATTTGTTTTGAACTACTTGCATATATGTGCCTATATATAATATACATAAATTCTCTACCTAGTATTTTTGTGTGTACTAAGTATCTTTATTTCTTTTTACTAGAGGGATATATTATGTTATGGTGTCTAATTGTTTGGCCACCTGCTGCAACAGTGGTTCACATTATAAAGATATTTGGTCATTAGTCCACACAGTTATTTCACACATGAGAATTATCATTTTTAATTTGGCACCAGTGAACTAACGCCCAGCATGTGTTCAAAACTACCACCTCCAAAGAGCAATAAAAAGAGTTGACTAAGTTGATTAAGACAATAAAACTATCAGAACTGCTTCAGGGCTAACAAAAATGCTTACATCAACTCATACTGCTTATAATTGCTACTATATTTTTCTATTTCTCTTAATGACAATAATACTAGATACTAATTCAGGATGTAAATTAAAATGTACATAAAATGATAATGTTGAACATAAATTTAAGAAATCACCAATTGAAGTTTTAATTATCAAAATATTTCAATGTAAAATGTGCCAGTATAACATTCTGAGCTAAATATATTCAACTTGCAGGCATTTGGTTTTCATAGAAGAGCATCACAAACATTAAAGAGAAAATGTAAATGAAATGTAATTGGGAAATCTTTATATAAACAGAAATGTTTGTCCCTTTTCTTCAACTCAGATATCTAACGCTGTACTCTTTCCTATTACTCTGAATAGAAAAGGACATGCATATATTTTGATTAGCTTGAGAATGCAAACTATATGTAGAGATTAATCTTCTTGTAAATGGAATATCTCATGATGATAGTGCATAAAAGTTAAAATCGTTGAATTTGGCTTTTATTTGTTATATTATTAACTTCCCCTTTTTCCTTATTAACTATACCTTTTATAAATAAAATTTTAATGTAGTTAGTAGTTTAGACATATAGTAAATTACTATACAGTTTGATTAAATATTTTTTATCCATATCCAACTGAAATAAAAGAAAAAAATATAATGTTTTCTCTTTGTGTATGTTTTCTTAGTCCCACTGAAGTTTGAACTCAGGGCCTCATGATTTCTAAGCCAACAAGATACTGCTGAGCTATGCCTGCAGCTCTATTTTACTAGACTTTTGTTTTTAAGATTGCATTTTGCTTTCTGTCCAAGATGCACCTGACATACATTTTGCCTACTTTAAGCTTCCATTTTTCACTAGGATCACAGCTAGTCATCACCAGCTTGAGCTTTCCTTGTAGAGATGGAATCTTTTTAGTTTTTTTCTGTCTAAACTGGCCTAGTACCTTGAATCTCCCAATGTCAGCCTTTCATTCAGCTTTGTATGGTAGATACCAACCACTCTATCCAGCTATAAGTTGAGAAGTAGGGACAGAAATTGTGTGACCTGCCTAACTTCGAAACAAAATTCTTCCATTCTCAGCTTCTCTCCAATTTTCTTTTTTTTATTTCAGGCAAAGACAAATATTTTTTGTAATCAATATAATACCAAAGATATTGTAATTAAGGGAAGCAATTAGTATACATATTATAGGAATCCCAAATCCCCCAAACTTAAAGCATTATAACTGTGTAATAGAAAAGTGAGAGCTTGTAAATTATCAAATTCTACTAATGTGTTTTGCCTTACTTGGTCTTTACTCTGCATTATGGTTCTCAGCAGCAAGCATAATTTAGAATCCTTGGGGACAGTTTTTTGTTTTGTATTTTTTTTTAAGTTTTTACTGTCCTTAAGTTGTTATACAAAGGAGTTGCCATTTAACATAATAGTTCATGAATACAATATATCTAGATCAATATCATCAGTTTCAACATTTTTACCCACTCATTCTCTACCAATTTATTCCTTCAATATTCTTAACTTTGAAATATTGACTGCATTCTCTTCTTGTCTTCTGTTCATTTGTCTACCCTTCTCCTCTTGACATACCGGAACCCGCCGGCAGTGATCAGGATACTGAGTGAGGGGGTGAGGATAAAGAAAAATACTCAAGACAAAAGATGGGGTCGGGAGGTCTACAGTTCAAGAATGCAGCCCTGTTTATTGTCAGCTTATATACTGCTCTTGCAAAAGGAAGCCTGCTTGGGGTTACATTTATACAAATAAACAAGAAGTCTTATCAGGAAGATATGAAGTCAAAACAGGAGGTAACACAAACAGGAATAAAGTTGAACTACTAACATAAACTAGATTCTTGCAAATACAGCCAAACATCTCCAGGTACGTGCTATTTTTCACTCGAGCTATTTTCTTCTAATCTCCTTGAGACGACAGCGCAGCCAAAAGATCAAGCCGACTGCTCCCTATATCTCCCCTGTTTTTTGAACCTGCCTGTCTTAGGTTCTGTAGATCGCCACTTCTGCCTTACCCGTCATGGGGATTTTCCTCAGAGCATGCTGAAGGCCCTGTCTTAGATTGGTCAGAATGGCATCACCTCTTACCCATCTCTGGCTATAGTTCCTCTTAGGGGAAATTTATTTATTTGAAGCTTAATCTTATGTAATTGGCTGGCCAAGATCAAGATAGAATTTTGAAGCATACGTACAGCAAAATGAAGGCATAAAACCAACAACAGTAACACAATTCCTGGACCAAGCAAGGTCATAAGTAATTCCTTTAACATTAGTAAAAGAAGGTACATAATGTCAAAATTGTTCAAATAATTTCTTTGTAGTTTTAGCCACCTCTGAATCTAAAGGAGGTGCCTGCTCTAGTCCTGCAACTGTCGATGTAGCTGGAATAGATCCAAGGATAAGTTGTTATGATTCCAGATGACGTTGAGGTATGCTACAACTTTAGTCAGAAGTTTTAATTTTAAAACATACTCATACCATTACATAGTTAAACTTTTAGGGGATTGTCTTCCTCACTTTTAACATGGCAAAACCTTTTAATCTAAAGGAAACATTTTTGTTCCCCCAATTCTCTTTCTAAAATCTTTCCTTATACTATTTTATAAGCTGTGTCTTATAAAACTTAACACATTCCTACTCACACCAACATCTACTTCCTCACAACGTCAGCGACTTACTGGAGCATTCTGTGACAATTGAAGACAATCCTTACTTTTACAATGGTTCTTGCAGGCTGGCACCCCACTGGTTTAGGCAGTAACCCTCGGATTCATTTTTGGGGGGACTTGATCTTTAAAGGGGAACTGATGGGTGAAGATCATCCATCTTCTGTAACTTCTTCAGGCTGACTCAGGGGCATTGGCCTTTCCTAGCCAGGAACCTATAGAACCTTAGCTTACTTTACCAAGGGGTTGACAGGATCAGATGTCCATTGGGAGCTTTACTCCAAACTGGAAATTACATTTAACATTTAACTTTTAACAACTATACAGACTTTTTTCTTGGGCTATGGCAGTGTATCCTTTTAACATCTTAGTTTGCAAAAGCATTTTTCTGACTGGCTGGGGAAACTGATCTCTGATGACCTAACAGTGCCTAAATTACCTTTGTAGGCCTTGGATCTCAAAGAAGACAATTTCAGATCCATAAGCCCCGCCCCCTCGTTTCTTTTTTGCATTGTCCCATAATTTTTTACTCCCTACTGTGCTCTCTCCTGCTCTCTATCCTATAAATTGGATGCGTCTACTTACTGCAGTGAGGTCCTCTACTGTAGTCCCAGGTTTTCAGGTCCCTGTTCGGGTGCCACTTGCAGAACTTAGCAAAATTGCAAAATAGCATAGAAATCAAGTTACATCATACAGAAACTTTTTAACCCTCTTTTAAAACCTTTTTTTAATTCTTAGTACCTCCCAAGGGGCAGTTTTTAGAAATACCAATCAACTCATTTATTTTTACCATCAGGTTTCCCATGTCCACCTGCAAGGAAAAGACAAAGATAGGCCTCCATTGGCCTGTCCTACAGAATGGGCATATACCCAGCAACTCCTTAGGGCTTGATGAACTGCCTTTGTGCCAGTTTACCTTTTTTCCACAATGCATGGACTCCCCCCAGGCTCTGTTCCACCATGTATGGACCTTCTAAACTGCACCTTTGCCAGTCCTGTGCCTTGGACTCAGGGCCTGAGTACTGTCCCTGGCTTCTTTTTTCTCAAGGAAGCACTCTGCCACTTGAGCCACAGCACCACTTCTGGCAGTTTTCTATGTATGTGGTGCTGGGGAATCGAACCCAGGGCTTCATGTATACAAGGCAAGCACTCTTTCCACCAGGCCATATTCCCAACCCCAAGCAGGCTTCCTTTTGCAAGAGCGGTATATAAGCTGAGACCCGACAATAAGACTTCTTGTTTATTTGTATAAATGTAACCCCAAGCAGGCTTCCTTTTGCAAGAGCAGTATGTAAGCTGACAATAAACAGGGCTGCAGTCTTGAACTGTAGACCTCCTGACCCCATCTTTTGTCTTGAGTATTTTTCTTTATCCTCACCCCCTCATTCAGGACTCCTGATCGCTGCTGGGCATGGTGGCTCACGCCTGTAATCCCAGTTACATCGAAGGCTGAGCCAGGAGGATCGCTTGAGTCCAGGAATTCTGGGCTGCAGTGCACTCTGCTGATCACCTCCCTGAAGCGGAGGAACACCAGGTTGCCTAAGGAGACCATGGGAACAATTCCTTTATTAATTGTGGGGCACACATGGAAGTCAACTAGCTGGCCCCGCCTGTTTCTCAGTCTTGGGGCCACGTGTGGCTAAAATGGCGGCGCCTAACAACAACGTGCAGCTGCTACAAGTGTCTTTGGGTATAACCCGGAGGCGGTTCTGTGGACTGTGACCCCACCAGCTCTTCCGCCCCTGATGGACAGCTCATCCCTCCCCTTCCTGCCAATCTTAGACCTGATTGGCTCCTGTGCCTTATATTAGTGGCATGTACTTCCCCAATAAACGATATCTTGAGCTGACTTGGCTCACAGGCCGTCTGATTGTGCTCTGGTGAGGGAGGGCTGGGTGCGGGCAGCCTGCTGACCCTTTTCCTTTCTCAGCTCGTCCTGTCCGGCGTGACTTCCCTGTCTCTCCCACAGGTCAGGGGAGCGCGCGGGGGTGGGGGTGGGCTAAAAATCCCAATAATTAATCTCTGTTTTAACACTTATACTTTGGTTTTTAATTGTATTTGAGAAATCTGAAACCTAGAGGCACCATTTGCCTCCCACTTTATCACCACTTCTGGCCGTTTTCTTTGTATGTGGTTCGGGGAAACACCAGGTTGCCTACGGAGGGGGGAACTGGCCCAGGTTGGAAATGGAGCAGGTCAAAACTCCTGTGCTGATCAGTAGTAGGATCGCGCCTGGGAACAGCCAAAAGGTCAAGCCAACCGTTCCCTACATTGACACCATTTTTTTCACATAGCAGCTTTCTCTAGTTTTGTTTTTTGGAACTTTGCTTTGGCCTTTCTAAGGAATTAAACTATATGAGTACTCCCTTTTATTTACCATAGTTACATCAATACATTTTTGTACAGTTGCACTCCACCCAATGTAGTAATACTATTCTCATAGACCAATCAAATCAGACAATGGTGAGAGATACAGATAGCAATAGATCTACAAATTTTTCAAGTGCTATTTCAAGAGAAGTCAATAATCTGGAGTCTTTTTTCTGTATGTTTGTTTTTGCATTTTCAATAGTCTATAATATAAACATATATATGTTTATTCATATATGTAAAATAATGTAAAATTAGGAATATAGATATGGCTTTTGAATCATTTCCTATTTTGTTTTCCAAATACTCAACATTTCTTTTGATGTTTCTCTTTCATGTTTTGTTGTTCTGCTTTACTTCATATACCTAATGCCTTTTGGGTTTTGTATGAGTAGAACAGTGGGCTGGGAATATGGCCTAGTGGCAAGAGTGCTTGCCTCGTGTACATGAAGCCCTGAGTTTGAGTCCCCAGCACCACATATATAGAAAATGGCCAGAAGTGGCGCTGTGGCTCAAGTGGCAGAGTGGTAGCCTTGAGCAAAAAGAAGCCAGGGACAGTGCTCAGGCCCTGAGTCCAAGGCCCAGGACTGGCCAAAAAAAAAAAAGAGTAGAACAGACACTCCAAATGGTTACGGAAATTAAATGATTAAGCATTGATGAAACCTGAGGTTCCCACATTCACTCTAAAAGATTTCAAGATTTCCTTAAGTTTTAAGATTTCTTTGAAGTACCTGAAGCTGTGAGTAATAGGCCCATCAAACTCATAGTGATTTCTACTTAAACAGAGAGAGGTTGTATCAGTGATTTTTTTAAATTTAATTTTATTGTCAAGGTGTTGTACAGGGGGCTTACATACGTAAGGTAGTGAGTACATTTCTTGTCAAACTTGTTACCACTTCCTTCATTTTTCTCCCACTTTCCCTCTCCCTCAACTCTCCCTTCCAAGTTTTGAAGTTCCAACAACATATGCCTTGTGAGTATTTCCATTACACTGGTTTACATTTGTCTTTTGTCTTATTGTTTTGATGTTCCCTTTCCCATCCCTAATTCAGATAAATGTATGTACCCAAGGTACCAAAATCAAATACAGTGACAACAGAGGATAACCCATAGAGAAAAAAGACAGAAAACAAATAACTTCACATAGTGCCTTGAAAAAAACAATAATAAAGAAAAGCCTCCTGTTTCCATATCTTGGAGTTCATTTTGTTTAGCATCATCTTATATGGTCATATGTAAACAACTATTGAGCTATTGTGATCCTCTGCTAGGACTATCCTAGACATTTACTAATTATTACAAAAACCATCAGGAAATTTTTTATTTTCTTAAGTTATTTGAAGTACATGCTAAAAGTTTCTTCTGGGTTACTAAAAATGAATACAGCAGAGCTTAAGGGAATTCAAGAATCACACCATGCATAACTTAGTTTTTTGCTGAAATTTCTAATGAAAATGTAAATATATAAGCATGTGAAACATTCTTTGTATAGCTGAGATTTGGGATATATACCTATAATTCCAGCAATTGGGGTTACACAAATCACTGAAATACTCCAGCATCAGAATTATTTACTTGAAGCTAGACTGGTACACAGAACGGGAATATAAAAAAAACTACATTATTTTGAGACTTGTCTTTTAAAATTATATCTATTTTATACTTTATACTGTAGTTTAGAAGCAGGTGCACCATGTTTGTAGTATCTTTGGTGTGGATTTGCTTTATTATTTTTAATTAAGCATCATGCTATACTTCTGAAATTGAGACTTGCTTTAAACAGTTATTTAGATTTACTCTGAAGGTTCCGTTTGTACAAACAAAATAGTCCACGTTTGTGTTGAGATGCTGCTAAATTGGGGAGAAAGACTATTTTCTTTCAGAGGTAGTAATTGGGAAAACAGTAGCAGGCCTAAGTAGAATATAAAGCATAATTTTAATGAGTAAGGAAATAAACTCATCCATTCAAAGGTACAAAGTATGTGCTATGTTTTTCTTTCTTTCTTTTTAAAAAATTCTGTAACCTAATGAGATAAGTAAATACAGTTACTGCCTTAAGATTTGTATAACTAGAACCAGACATAGTAAGTTTCTGGACTTATATTTATGGTATTCATTGCTACTTCAAGTGTATTTATTTGAAAATTTTAAGTATTGTTGCCTATATGCATTTTTAAATTAGAGAGATTGATACAGTGGATTTTTCCTTAATCCCTGTCCAATCATTTGAAAGTTCTGCACATATTGTTAACAGTGAGAATACATTAATAAGCCTAGCCTTTATATTTATTAAGATTCACAAATTTCATTTATTTTTAGAGAACATATACTTATTTTAGCAAGATTTAAAGACTCACATAAAAGCCTTTATAACTTTGTTAGAATTGGCATCTTCTAATTATCTTAGGAAGAAAAAAACAGTATTTTTAAAATTAAGTTGTAAATTTACTCATTCCATCAAAAATATCCATTGAGAAAAACTGCATCAAACACAATCTTAAATATGAAACATATGAATCTCAAGTGTAATAGGTTGAGAATCACATGATTAGAGGCATATATCTTCAAAAGGCATCCATCTTTTTCAGAGTCTACTGCTAACATTAATTCAAAAATTAATCAACTTATTTATTAACAATGCCTGAGAATATATGTCCTTCCAAATTCACCAGGTAAGTTATGGTATAAAAGAAAAATTCAACATAGATAATATATATAATGTAGCTACAAGGGCAGCAGAAATCCACACAATCTTGATTTTAAACTAATCGGGACAGAAAAGTTCAAGGACTCCATCACTAAAACGAATTTTCAAAAAAAAAAAAATGCAGGCTCTAGGTATGGCTACAGTGGCACTGACTGAGCTAATTTGAGTAGCTGTGTTCAAATGCCATTTCCAGGGCTGGGGATATGGCCTAGTGGCAAGAGTGCTTGCCTCATATACATGAGGCCCTGGGTTCGATTCCCCAGCACCACGTATACAGAAAATGGCCAGAAGTGGCGCTGTGGCTCAAGTGGCAGAGTGCTAGCCTTGAGCAAGAAGAAGCCAGGGACAGTGCTCAGGCCCTGAGTCTAAGCCCCAGGACTGGCCAAAAAAAAAAAACAAAAAAAAACAAAAAAACAAAAAAAACAAATGCCATTTCCACCACAAAGAACAACAAGCAAAAAGAGTACATATTTTGTTTTGATTCTGTTTGTAAAATGCTATAAATGAAGATCTGAATACCCTGTATTGTATAAAAAAGTTTACCTTTAACACTTGGATGGATGAATGGATGGAAGAAATAAGTGTCAGCTGCTTGACTGAGTTTAAAGTTTCATTTAAATATTTGTATCTCAGGCTCCACAAATAAAGTGACATCTGCAGTATCTGGCCAAACTTTCTCCTTTGTTGATGGTTTCCACTGGGAAAACTTTGGGTTTTACTGATAATTCTAATGGAATTAGAATGAGTTGTAGTTGGAAATTTGCCTTTAAATGACATTACAGCTAGCTCACAAGCCCAGAGAAATCCATTATATATCATTACAAACATCAGTTATTATAATAGTCAAGTAATTCATTAGACTTTGTTTTTATAGTTCTTACACTATAAAATCCTAACCAGTTGACACCTATTAAATATTTCAGTAAAACTATCATTAATGCACATGACTTCTTCTTCAGTCTCCTAAGAAGCTTTATGAGTTCTAAGGTTCCACATGGAAAGGACATTTGAAAGAAAGGAAATGCAAGTATTCAAATATTTGTAAGAATGTAACTCTTTACATCAAAACAAAACCAAACACCATAATGCATGAACCATTCTCTGTAGGCCTTAAGCACACAAAAAAGCAGAAGTGTTACATTTGTGTCTTTCGATATAGGTGTACTTTATCAAAAAGTAACTTATTTGTCTGAAAAATAAACAAGTTTTAAACCAAGAAATAATATGATTAGGGACATTCAATATTCTGTTTAGAAATTGCTCATATACTGTGAACAATGATAGCAATTAATATTATTATCATTATTATTATTATATTATTATTCATATTATTAACTAGCTACCCCAAAGAATATCAATTTTTAACACTTCCTTATATTCCCATCTTATTATTCCATCTTTAATGTTCAGGTACATTTATAGGTTCAAGGTACAATGTCCAAAACAGCTTTTTTTTTCTGCCTGAGAAATCATCTTTTGAAACACAAAATTCAGTCCCAACCAGAAACTCCTGACAAACATTTTTATATGTTTAGCTCCAGGTCAAAGAGAATGAAGGTAAGAATCTTGAAGAGAATAATATTAAAATTATATGTGTGTGTGTCTGTTTATTTGTGTCATAATATCTGATTTAATGTTTATACAGTTACATGCAATTGTTTACTAATTAAGAATCCATGTTGCAGTAAACATGGCTGTTATGGTTGCTTTAGTGTGGACTTGTTTGTGGCCTGGTCAATTAATGCCCAGGATGATGGGTCATAGGGAAGCTATATATTTAGTCTGTTGAGGAATATCCCTACTACTTTCCACTATAATTGAACGAGTTTACATTCCCACCAACCATGTAGTTCCCATTTGGCCACATCTGGCCAGCATTTGAAATTGCTAGTTTTCTTGATAATGTCCATTCTAACTGATGTGAAGTGGAATCTCAGTTGTGATTTGTTTTTATTTTGTAGATCATGGGGCTTGAATCCAGGGCCTGAGTTCTGTCCCTGAGCTCTTTTGGTCAAGGCTAGGGCTCTACCAGTTTGAGGCACAACTACACTTCCAGTTCTGAAGAACCTCATGGGGACTTTTCTTTGTGGGCTGGCTTTGAACAGTGGTCCTCAGGTATCAACCTCCAGAGTAGCAAGGATTACAAGGCACAAGCCATGGGCCCCTATCTCAATGTTGTTTTTTCATTTCTTTTATTACCAGGGATGTTAAACATTTCTTCATGCTTCTATTGGTTATTCTCACTTCATCCTCTGAGAAGTCTCTTTTTCTTAAGCCCATCTTTAACCCATTGACTGAGCTGTTGTTTTTTTGAGGATTTATTATCTTGGAGTTTAATTTGTTGATCTCAAACTATATCTTAGATATGAAGCCCTTGATTGATACATAGCTGGTAAAAATCCATTGCAGCTGTTTACCATAGCCAAGGTATGAAATCAACCCAGATATCCCTAAATGGATGATTAGACCAAGAAAATGTGCTCTTTACACTCACTGGGATTTTATGCTTTCATTAGAAAGAATGATAGGTAAAGACTTGGAAAAAAATTATATTAAGTGAAATAAGCCAGAGCATAAGAAAAATAGATTTCATGTTTTGCCTCATTTGTGGTAAATATAAGATGCTTATAAATCTACAAGAAAATACACTTAATGAGTAAAAAATGCACTAGGGACATGATAAATTATACAGTTTTCTAGATGATCAAACTTTGAGACCAAAAAAGGATATTCAAAAGTTTCAACTGCTATGTGTATATGATTATAAAAAAGAAAAGGAAACAAGAGATTTGTGTTGTTGTAGTTGTTGATTGTTTTATAATTTGGTTTTGTTTCTTTTTCTTCATGAGTATAAAGGGGTACAGAAAAGTTCAGACAGAAGGTGAACAAATAGAGCAGTCCTGCGTACTAGAAATTATGTGTAAAATGAACTAGACACTCTTTTGGCAAAGATGGGAGGGGAAAACTGGGAGAGTAAGGGTAGGGGTGACATGATTCAAAAAGAAATGCATTCATTATTCAATTCATTTAACTGTAACTCCTCAGTACATCAACTCTAAAATAAAAGTACAATATTTTTAAGGTTGAATTTGTATTCCTCTATTCAAATAAACAAAACATTTTGCAATATCATGTCTTAGCAAACTTGTAGCTGAATAGAAAATAAAACAAACTTAATGGGCTTTAAGAGGGCAGCATATGGAAACTAAGGTAGAAATAATTACATTGGTAATTAAAGCAGGTTACTCTCCATTTACTTTTGGCATTACCCAAGAAACTTTAGATATATAGAATATTTTATTTATATACACATAATAGCCAAAAAAAAATATAAAACATTTCCTATTTGGGGCTGGGAATATGGTCTAGTGTTAGACTGCTTGCCTCGCATACATGAAGCCCTGGATTCGATTCCTCAGCACCAGGTATATAGAAAAAAACAGAAGTGGCGCTGTGGCTCAAGTGGTATAGTGCTAGCCTTGAACAAAAAGAAGCCAGGGACAGTGCTCAGGCCCTGAGTTCAAGCCCCAGGACTGGCAAAAAAAAAAAAAAGCCTTTTCCTATATAAAATTAAATCTCTGAGGAATGAAGTGTCATATAAGAACTCATCCAGCTGGAAAAGCTATGTCAAACACAATCAGTGTAGGCCTGTTGAATGAGATTTCAGATTTGGGGTCAATTTCAATTTGTCAGAAAGGAATTTTGGGAAAAATGAAATAAAACAAGCATCTGTGACTTATTTAGTTAATGATAAATTGCAAAGATCTTTAATTCTTTTTTAATTATAGGCCAAAATAATCACAAAACTACTAATTCATCACAAAATTATTCAGAGATAAATTTGCTAGTAATTTATTTTTTTTCTTTCAAGTTATTACAATATTTTGCAAATATTTGAGTTACTTAGGAGCTTTGTTAGTCTGTCATTAAGTTAATCTACTTCCTAAGAGCAATAACATTAATTTGAACCCTGTATTTACTTGATGTCACGAGGGGCTTTTTCAATTAGAAACAATCACCTACAGGGAGAGTGGTAATCCTGTCAGTGAAGTAGCTTGAAAAAAGTATGGAAAAACATCCAGTGATAACAAGGCAGGATACTTGAGAATATTCAGGCCAAGCAGTACAAAGGGAAGTTAAAGAATTAACACATTCATTTCCCAGAAGTCATCCTCTCCTGTACTTAAACTCCAGGAAGTCTCATGATTCCAAACAAGCTTTCTAATACCAAAAAGTATAGGGTTCCATGCTCAGAAGGTTTTTCTTTATGCCCTTATTGGAAGTTTGGCATCATGACAACCATGGAAAACCCAAATTTGATTTAACCTTTGTGTGTGAGTGTGTGTATGTGTGTGTGTGTGTGTGTGTGTGTGTGTGTGAGAGAGAGAGAGAGAGAGAGAGAGAGAGGAGATACCATCTATATCTTTCCTTTGCAGCTTTTTTGATAATACAAATTATTCTAGAATTTCATTGTTTTTTGTAGCATGTGTTGCTTGAACTCAGAACCTGGGTGCTGTCCCTTGAGCTCTTCTGCTCAAGACTAGATCTCTAACACTTTCAGCCACAATACTACTTTTGGTTTTTCAATGTTTAATTCGAATAAGAATCTCACAGACTTTGCTGCCTGGGCTGGGCTTGAACCTCCATCCTCAGAGTCTCAGCCTCCTCAAGTACCTAGGATTACAGACATGAGCCACTGGTGCCTGGATTTTTTTCATCTTTTTTCTTACAAATGAGTGCAAGATTATCAAAATATTTAGGTTTTCTGAATTTCTTATTGTCCAAAGACCATCTCTTTGCATTTTTGGTCATCCTACCAAATTCAACACAAACTAAAATATATACATCCTCTTATATTGGATCTTTATTGAGTCTATGCTTTTACTTGTACTCATGAGAACTTAACACTTTTTTCCTTTGCCTAGGTTTATTCATGCAAACAATGAAAATAGCAGAAGTATCTGTAAATCACTTATTCTTTGTTATCTTGAATATATTTTTAAATCTTTTATCAGCTGGTACCATAGATGGTTTATGCACTCAATTTTATGTCACCAATAACTTCAGTGAATATATACCACATACCATCTCTTATCATTTTCCTGGACTGACATTCTGTTCTTGAATATCCATTGAGATTAAAATCTATTTATCTCAGCATTAGAATAACTGTCCTCTGGCTTAATTCTTAGAGAACTCAATAATCTCCTTGAATTGAAGTACCACATACACACCACCCATAATCATCTCTCATCATTAAGAAGCCCATTATTTGACTTATCACAAAATAATCATATTCAAACTCACATTTTTATATGAAGTGAGCATTTAAATCTATGCCTCACATTCTCCAAGTGCTGTTCTGGTTCATTTTAATTTCAGCCACAGAGTTGAAAGGACTCAAAGGAAAACAAAATGGATTTATCCACCACTGAACACAATTAATTGTATATTGGCCTCTTTAGAAATGAAGCTAGATAAAATGACTTAATCACAATTTTTCAGGGGGAAATTATAAATAATTAACCACTCTGATGAATCTCTGATAAGAGAAAGTGAAATTCAGCACATTCAAGCAAATGACAATCAGATAAGGGAATATTCCATTAATGTAAATGATTCTGCTCCACATATCAGTTCCTATGTTAAGAATGACACATTTTAATATATAGCTGTATATAATAACACTGTATTTCTGCTAATATTTTATAAATGGCTATATTATTTATTAATATCCTTATTTTTTAGCTATTTTATTAATTTTCACCATTCATTATTTCATATATTAGAAAACTTTAAAATGAATGTGAATCCTTGGTTATAATGAGGTCAGTAAAATTAGGAGAGTTTTTTGTTTGCTAACTCCAGAATATGTGTTGAACACTGTTATGGAAAAATTCATGTGACAAAAATTTGTCAAATATTGATGTTTGTACATATCACCTCTATACTAACAATAGAATATGTTTCAAAAATGAATTTGTGTATTCAAACTAATAGAAAGGGTTTAGTAACACATTACCTGGAAAGATGAGGAAATATTGGTACACAAAACATTGTTTTGGTTGATGAAGAATTTCTCTTAAATAATCAGAGATTATGTTTTCTTCTAGCATGCTTAACATTTTAGTGGGGACAGTGAGTGAGTTTTTGCTACTAATTCCACAACTGAAAAAGTGTGTTAGGAAGTCAAGGGGTGTGGACAGAGGAATGAAGAAATGAAAGAGAGGAGAATGCCATGATAATATTCACTGCATATCTTAGGAAACTAAAGAAATTAAAGAAAGGTAAATAATTCCTAACACAAAATGATAAAACATGTTTTAATAAAAGAAAAGTACAGAAAATAATATCTGTTCCAATGGCTACCTCCATTTTATTTGGTACAAATAAAGAAATAATACATTGGAATAAATGACAGAATTAATAGTAAGTCTGCTGTCTGAAGTACCTGGATTAATAACTTTGAAAGGACTGTTAAAGATTCTGATAATTTTTTCCACTCAACAATAATGACTCTGTTACTTAGGACAATTTTAATATTAGGGAGATAAAAACTCCAAAAGGATAAAAAATGGCAGGTCTTATAAACCATAAAATTATGTTCTAATAAGAATCTTACTACAACAATAAACCAAGGCAATTAAAAAACCATAGTAATATTCCTCCCTACTGTCAATGGTTTTCTTTTCCCTGTGAAGAATTTCTAAGTCATAGATAAAACTCTGTATCTATACCATATTACACTCTTTCATAACTAAAGTTAGCATTTGCTCTGCCATTGATTTTCTTTGAAAGACACTATTAACTTTCCAATTGATGATTATTCCTCTTCTGCTATCTGTTCAGTACTAAGTCTTTTTGAAAAACCATGAGGGCAGTACAAATTTCACTTCAACAGTTATTTTGATTTTGATATTCCTTTTCCCAAATCAAGAGACAAAGGATAAAAAGACAAACTAATGCAATAGCAATACTTAGAAAACTATATGGTGTAAACCAGCTGTACATCTCATGAGTGGAAGAGGGAAGTAGGGAGGGGGGAGATGGGAGGAAAATGAGGGAAGAGGTAACAAGTTGGATAAGAAATGTACTCACTGCCTTACATATGAAACTGTAACCCCTCAGTACATCACTTTGACAATAAAGAAATGTAAAAAAAAACAGTTATTTTGGCTATGCAGTTTTCTTTAGCAATTTGTATAATGACTTCCTTTTTGAAAACCTATAATACAGTCTGTTTGAATGACAATGGTAATGACACACTATGTTCAACTTTTCTATCTATATGGAGGATGATTTACAGAACATTTTAACTTACATTTTGAAATATGATTGTGCAAAATAAATTTAGGATATAGATATCATGAAATATTACTTTGTATCTAAGTATACCTTCAGTATTGCATTAGCACACATACACACATATAGATTATATATATATATATATAGAGAGAGAGAGAGAGAACATTTGTGTAATCTTGTGAGAACTTTTTCCACCATTATATATCAACTCAAGAAAACCAAGCTTTGATTTAAAAATACTTCTCAAACAATACCTATTCTAAGAGTTTATCAAAACCATTCTGAGATTGATAGTGCATGGAAAATTCAACTTAGATAAAACTGACTGTGTTACTAATTACATGACTCCTATCTTCTTTGTAAAACTCTAATGTATCATCCAAAATATACAACAAAATGGTTTAGAGTCACTTTTTAGGCTTCATTCAATGATGTGAACTTCATACAACGGAATCCTTTCATCAGCAAATGGACATTTTCATTATTTGTAGAACATTTATAGACTTGACTGCTTTCTTTAGTATTTGTCATTACAGACTAAAAGTGATAAATAATAAAGAGAGCATGAGAATCAAAAGAACATGATATGAGACATGTCTCACTCAATGTTATAGGAAAGTAACTTATCATTTCTCATTGTCATCATCCTTTCTAACATGTAGTTTTTATTTTCTGTATCTCCATGAGTCCTGTTACTAAGACTTTTAGGCTCTATAGCCAAGTTAATTTCACTTTTAATTTCAGTATCTGCTGACAGTGAGTTTAATTACATTGGAATTGCAAGGAGTACATTGGGTCAGTTAAGACTATATCTCAATTTTCTCTAGTTTTACATATCTGCTATTGAATTAAACTCTTAATAGTGCACACTTGTTTTGTAATACAGTAGCTTACACAACTTAACTTATGCTCTTCCTCTCTTGACTTTCAAACTTCAGCATTACCCAACTGAGAGTAAATTGATAATTTGAAAAAAAGTATTTCCACCTGCTAAAACAGTTTTCTCTTAAATGACTTACAAAGATAATGAAAAGATTTCATTAAAAATCATAGAGCTGATATGAAATATACATTTTCTGTATTTTTATTAATAACATCTTTTCCATTAGGTAAGTTAACTAAGTTACCTAAAGCTACAGAGCTGATGTGAAAGTGAAGATTCCAGCAATGGTCTTTACCTTCCAACGTCTGATTAAAGAAAGACTTCAGTTGCTTATTAATTTTTGTTGTTGTTTTCTTTAGTACCTTTTTATTAACATACATTAGTTATACAGAAGCAGATTTCATCTTATATCTGCATACATGTTTTTAATATACTCTATTGAAAGGAAGTAATGTCAATTTGATAGTGAGGAAAATTTAAATGTAAAGTTTTAAAATGTATCTATTATATTAATTCTCATTTTTCTCAATTATTTATACAATCAATAAATTCTGGTTGGTGCAGTCTATCATAAGAAAATATAGTAGAAACATATGAACAATATCAGGAATAAAGGACATTCTTCTTCCCCATATAAAACCAAACCTACTAGTTTAAAACTCATCCCTTATTATCTCTTTTGCCTAAACTTCCATTGGAAAGCCTGTTTCCAAATTCAATTGCAAAGTAGCAGAACTCCAACATATGAATATGAGGGGACAGGTACAACCGAGGGCACACAGAAGTACAGGTTGATTGTGAAATCATATTACAATCTCTGTTAAAAATTCTATGTAGGATCCAGAGAAACTCCTGGAAGACATGTCTATTATTTCACAATAATAATTTTAGATCTTACATTCTTATTAACTGAAAATGAAACAAGACAGTTTATTTTTAGATGAAACTGACCTTTCTGTGAACATGATTTGGCACTCCATGATCTCTTATGCAAAGAAAGACAGCTAGTAAGATGAAAAATAAAGTGATCAAGGATCACTTCAGAATTAGAACTTAGGCCAAATTGTCCACAAGTCAAGATTAAAACTATGAGAAAATAAATATTAAAGAAGAAAGCCTAGAACCAACTCTGGAGGAAATTATTGTCTAAGTTTATTAAAAATATGAAGATAAGTGATCACCAATAGGAAAAATATGTACTGGTTTTACAAGCTTTATACAGTTTCACAATTTACTCATGTACAGATATATTGGCCAGTATATAAATTGAACATTATTTTGAGAATTGATTCTTGAAAGTTATTGTGACTTTTGATTCAAAAGCCATTGGAATTGGACCAATGAGTAACAGTGCTATTGAAATTTCAAGATTTTTGTCATTTTTAAGTAATTCTGTCACGCTTTGTTAGGTTTTATTTGGTAACCAAGAAGAGAACACCATGGGGTATTTAGGCAGGAGAGAAAAGTTTATTCCTAACTTCTGCCCTCTGGTGCATATTGAAGAAGCATATGGCCGAGGTAGTTGGCCGCTGTCTACCCAAGGTTTAAATAGGGGAGGAGGCAGAAATAAGCTATGGCCGGGTGGGGAAAGATGTAGCCACAAGGGATGTGGATGTGACTTCAGATTCTGAGACCCTCCCATAGTCCCATGGTAGGCATGAGCAGGACAATCCAGGAGGTGACCTTAGAGTAGGAGGAGGTAACTTCCTCCAGATGTTACCTTAATAACACAGGTACTAGGCAGAGACTTAGACAGGAGGGGGAAGGTGCTTGAGTGGCCTTCCTGGGTGGACCTTGCACTTCACATTTTAAATACTGTGTGGAATGCATTTGCCTTTACATTCATTCCCACATCACTCTGTTTTTCTAACTGAAAAGTGTAAAGTCTGTCCCTGGAAGGCTCCATGTAGATGCCCCCACCTCATTAAGTCTACACCCAGTTACCTGGGTAACCAGCAGACCTGGAGGCAGTTAGCTCCCCTTCCCCTGAGGTCACATCCTAATTCACCTGGCCACACCCCTTGCCCTGCCCTAGATAAGGTAGGGCTGGGTGGGGGTCACCCCTTCTCTCTAGTCGTGGATCATCTCCGCCACAGGCCAGCAGCAGTTCGGTAATAAAATTTTCTCTCCGGGCTGGGGATATGGCCTAGTGGCAAGAGCTCTTGCCTGGTATACTTGAAGCCCTGGGTTTGATTCCCCAGCACCACATATACAGAAAATGGCCAGAAGTGGCGCAAGTGGCAGAGTGCTAGCCTTGAGCAAAAAGAAGCCAGGGACAGTGCTCAGGCCCTGAGTTCAAGGCCCAGGACTGGCAAAAAAAATAACATAAAATAAAATTTTCTTTCCTGCCTGAATACCACTTGGCATTCTCCTTTACCAGCTATCTACTTTAAAAACCTAACAAAAAATACAAGTCAAGTCATTAACTTCTACACCGTTTTTTTTTTTAAACTCCCACACTAAAATGACCACCACTCAATTTTCTGTGCACATAAAATCAGACCCCTAGAGAAATGACTAGAGAAGAATAACATTTGAAAGCATATTACCATCTCCTTTTTAAGGTAGACATCTACAGTTTCGGTTCATAAATGTACACATGTCTATGTAAAGTCCATCAGGATCATGTAACCATTTTAAGATTGAGAATTTATCTTCATATTTTATGGTTAAACGAGGAATTCTTAGCTATCATTTATTACAAGATTGTAATCTGAATTGGAGTATTAAACATTATTAATGTTGAAAAAGAAAATATAAAAATAAGGAAATACTAGGGAAGGGAAAGGAATACCAAAATAAAAGGACAAAGGATAAAGAGACAAAGCAATGCAATAGCAATATTGAAGAAACTATATGGTGTAAACCAACTGTACAACTCTTGGGGGGAGAGGGATATGGGGAAGGAGGAGGCAGGAAAAAATGAAGGAGGATGTAACAAGTTGGATAAGAAATTTACTCACTGCCATACATATGAAACTGTAACCCCTCTGTACAACATTTTGACAATAAAGACATTTTTTAAAGAAATACTTGAATAAAATTATAAAATTTTCAATCTGCCTTAAATAGCATAAAAAACAAACATATAATGATTATTCCAGTTTAAACAAAAAATATGTAGACATTAATACACCAATAATTTTTTGTTGTTTTGAAGGCTCTCACTTCATCTTGCCCAAATTAAACAAGGGTAAGATAAGTTTTTATTTGATTTTATTTGCAAGGCTAAAACAGTATTTTTTGTATTTATTGTATAAACGTCTGAATTTATAGTGGATTCTACTAAGCTATGCCCTTTTACCACACACACACACACACACACACACACATACACACATCTTACATTCTTACAATGTGTGTGTGTATTCTTTACTGATATTCACATGCTTAATGTTTATAAACATAAAAATATATTTTCTTATCTTCATATTAAAACCATCATTAACAACCCATCCTCATGAAACAGTAGCCACAGGCAAAACACCAGTGTAGAAATTCATCCACATTAGAATTTCTGTGGACTCTGGACAAAAATGGAAACATAGATTTCCTCCAGTTTCGTAATTGGAAATTTCTGCATGGCATTAACTTATGATTTTAGAGAGTAATAAACGTTGACTGGAAGGACTAGAAAATACTAACTGTAAGCTAAATTTTAAGAAAAACATCAATTTAATGGAAAAAATTCCATGATGCTCCTTATGACCAATTCATTTTAAATATCCATTAGAAACTTAGCTTTAAACATTAATTCCAAGGGCAGAAATAGGTATTATAATACTCAATTGTGTTAATAATTTGACTGTTATTTTTAGCAAATTTGTTTTTTATAAGATGAACAATTTGGAGATGCATACATCACCATAGTTTGTTTACTGTTGGCATAACTGTAAACTATTTTTTTCCTCAAAGGGGAATATGCAATAAACCCCTTATTTAGATATTGAAGGCAAAACTAATGAAAGTGAAAAATCACCCATTGATTATTCTATTTCTTCATGTGTTATTTCTACATATAGTCCCTAACCTGTGCCCTAAATTAGCCAGAATTTAGGTAAAATTTTATTTTCAATGAGCAAAAGTCAATTAAATTACACAGTCTTCACACTAACATGGCTTGTTTATGCTATAATTATTTACACTATAATTTACATAGTATTTGGTAGGTAAAATGTCTTAGTATTGAATTGACAATTTAGAATGTTTTAATTTC
Source organism: Perognathus longimembris pacificus (assembly GCF_023159225.1). Classification (NCBI taxonomy): domain Eukaryota; kingdom Metazoa; phylum Chordata; class Mammalia; order Rodentia; family Heteromyidae; genus Perognathus; species Perognathus longimembris. The sequence goes on from NC_063176.1 coordinate 41,132,651, forward strand.
TGTATAACTGGAAAATAAAATAAATTACTATAAGTATTTACTCAGCTAGAATTAATGGCTAATTGGGAGGTGTGTGTGTGTTTCTGTGTGTGTGTGTGTGTGTGTGTGTGTGTGTGTGTGTGTCTTTGTTTTTTTATTTACCCATCGTTTTACAACACGGTGCCCAGTGTACCTCAAATTTTAATTTATCCATTCATATTTTTAAATACACAAAAGTTAAATAATTGGTATATCCATTGCCTTTAAAAATGTAAAAAAAACTAGATTCTTATTCTATTTTAGAAGATCTGAAATTTGAAGTAAGTTGAAAATATATGTGGCATTGATCATTGTAGTTTCTCCAACTATTTATTTAGGAATATAGAAAGCCATTTTTGTATATTAGCTTCAAATATCAAATGAAAATCACTGGGCTGGGAATATAGCCTAGTGGCAAGAGTGCCTGCCTCGGATACACGAGGCCCTAGGTTCGATTCCCCAGCACCACATATACAGAAAACGGCCAGAAGCGGCGCTGTGGCTCAAGTGGCAGAGTGCTAGCCTTGAGCAAAAGGAAGCCAGGGACAGTGCTCAGGCCCTGAGTCCAAGCCCCAGGACTGGCCAAAAAAAAAAAAAAAAGAAAATCACTACATGATAAAACATGTTAAAGTACATTTTCTAAGGAATATATTTTATATTTTGTAAATTCTGTGGAAGTTCAACAAATGAGAAATGTATTCAATAAATTTGAAATACAAGTTACAATTTGATTATTAATCAAATTAAGTAAAAGTAGAAAGGAAACATTACCAAGAGCACAAGAAATACCATAAAGTGCTCAGTGACCACACAGGCTAGAACATGTCAAGGTAACATATAGATGTAGTATAAAGGATTCTAGAATTTTCAAAATTAGTCATCATTGAAAATTATTGAAAACATGATTCTACAGTAATACATGTTATGAAACATTTGCCACCTGACTCTCAATCTTCTTAAATAACATTGACAACAAAAAGCTGATTCTAGCTTTATAATCAACAAATATGTAAAAAATAAGCAGGTCATATTTTCATTGTCACAGAATTAACAAAAAAAAAGAAAATTGAATATACATTACACAGATTTAGCACTATATTTCCCTAAAATATTCATTGAACTTAAAAGTTGACAATTCTGTGATTAATAAAAACTTGCAAATACTCTAACAAATTAGTTTCTCTGGTTATGAATTAGACTTGCTTTGAGCATCTCTTTATTTGTAATACTACAAATCATGGTTTTCTAAAAAAAATTTACTTTTCTGTATTTTACAATGATTTTGTGGAACTCTACTAATGGTAGAAATATAGTTTTAGAAATTAATCAGATTTTTATGGAATCAGTAGTATTTTTGATGACCTTTTCAATGGCACTTAGATAATTAAAATAATAATTTCAAAGAAGACAATGTTGGGAAATGTTCAAGCATAACTAGCAACATATTTCTAAAAGTCAAGTCACTCAGCCTGTGTTAATGAGAAAAACCCCAGTGATGAACTACTTAATTGGGTTTAACAAGGCTGTTTATAGCTAATCTTAACTGCACTAATAGGAAACTGAAGGCCTGTACTCAATGTTAGCTTTAGTCCCTTTAGATCTCGTTCATAATTACAGTTTGCTCTTAATTATTCTGCTTCTCATTTCCAATTTATGATTAAGACCCATGGCAAACCCTGGAGAAGAGAAATGCTGAGGTGGGCAGGAATAAAATAGAGGCAGCAGTTACTATAGCCAATTGGTCCAGGTGTCCAAGACAGATTTTGTTTTGTTTTGTTTTGAACTAGTCATTCCAGAATTAATATGAAGGGAGTATTATTTATGGAAACTAGTGTCTGTCTTTTGAAACACACAAAAAGCAATATTTTACTAACACTTCTAGTATATTTTATTGTGACATTAGAATCCATGGACTCTGGGCCCATCCTGTCATTAATTTAATCTCAGCTATAGGACTGGCTGGCTTCCTGACCTTTGATAAGGTTCTTAAATGGTTCATGCTTCACTCACCAAACCTTAAAACAAGTGATCTAGAATATTAAGCACAAAAGTTATTTTTCTGATTAACTTAAAGCATATATCATTTATGGAATAAAACATTAAAATTATACTTGATCCAACTATTTTGGGTAATTACCAGATGCAGCTAATTCCCAAATCAATTATTTTAAGTAGTGTTCAACATATTTTTTTTCAAATAGACAGGCCATAGTATTATGTAGTAAATTGCATTTTTCAGCATAAAACTAAGAAGTGCATAAGAAATACAAAAATAATATTAATCATTTGACCCATGGAACAGATTTTATATTCATTATAAAGACCATTATAATACTTGGCATCATATATGAGATGTATTCACATTTTAAATGAAAAATGTGTTATCAAACTGTGCCTCAAACAAGCATGAGTGAGTTGTGATAGAAGAAAAAGAGGATACCAAAAGACCTGTAATTCATGTTATTTCATCCTAAACACTTTAAGGCACTCAAGTCTCTCCAGAAAAATCCCATATTGTGGTGGAATCTTCAGTCTACAATATCTTTGACACCAATGAGGAACTAAATCTGTGACAAGTTCGGGAAGTTAACTTTGTCCTTCTAATCACAAATTATAGAAAGGGCCTTTATAATGTAAGTGTGGATTTGCCTATTATATTGGTTTTTCCTTTTATTTATATTAGCATCAACTGGTTGTTTAATATATGCCTACAGTATACCAATATGTACCTTGATTGCACTTAGCTCCTCCCTACTCTCATTTATTCTCTATCCTCCCATTCCAAACCAATCTCAGCAAGCATTATTGTTCAATTTTTATATGTATATCTAAAGCATTTTGACCATATTTACTCTCCTTAAACTTCGCTGTTGATACTCCATGTGCCCTCACACCAGTAAGCACATTCCAATGAAAATCTGGTTTACATACCTGTCAATATTATTAAGTATATCTAATTTTACAAAGGAATTTCACCATCATATTTAAAATATGCACATACAGTATTTTAATCTGATTGACACTCAGGCTTACAGTAAATGGTGCTGTAAAATTTAGTAGAAATTTTGCTTTATAATTTTTTTAATTTCAATTTTATTGTAAAGGTGATGTATAGAGTGCTTACATTTACAAAAGTGAGATGAGTACATTTCCTTTTGAAACTTCTCCCTTATTTTCTCCCACTTCCTTCTATGACTCCTCTCTGTTTCAAGTTATAAAGATCATTTCTAGTCGAGTGAGCATCTCTGTTGGTTCACCCTTATCTCATCATTTCTGTGATTCACATCCCTTCTTCATTCAGATAAACATATACATACAAGACAAAGGATTACAGAATTAAAAGAGAAACAAAAACAAAATCAGTGACTTCAGGGAATAAAGTTAAGGGGGGAAAAAAAGAAACAACTGCAAACAACATTCCATTTCTTGCATTTCTAAAAGCCCCATTTTACATGGTAATGTGCACATAACTCTTGAGCCCTTATGATCTTCTCCTAGGAATATCCTCCTATGTTATCACCATGTGATGCTTAGAGTACTCTTTAGTTAATCAAAGAAAGGTTGAATAAATTTCATTCAGCTGAAGACTTTCTGCACAACAAAGGACATAGCCAGCAGGACAAGGACCACATATCTAGACTTTAATCAAAGCTGGACAAATGAAACCCTCCACAAACAAATCCTCAAAGAATCCACAACCCCAATAAAAAGTGGGCCAAAGACGTAAAGAGAGACTTCTCCAAAGAAGAAATAAGAATGGCCAATGGACACACAAAGAAATGCTCAACATCTCTGGCCATAAAAGAAAGGAAAATCAAACAAAATGGTGAGACAAAGGACAGAGGGTGCAATAACAATACTTAGAAGACAATATGTTAGAAATGAACTTGGAGAGGGGAGTGGGAGAAAAATGAGGTGGAGGGAAAATGTTCCACATGAAATATAATCATTGCCTTATGTATGTAACTATAACCCCTCTGTACATCACCCTGAAAACAAAAATTAAATAAAAAAGAGCAACAACATTGAGATTCCAGGTTACCCAACTTAGAATGGCTATTTTCATGAAAACTAATAAAACCAGACTCTGAGAGTTATGTGGCCAATAGGGAAAGCCACTACACTGTTGGTGAAAATGTAAACTTGTTCAAACACTCTGGAAACTAGTATAGACATTCCTCCAAGACTAAACATAGAGCTTCCCTGTAACCCAGCAATCATATTTCTGAGCATTTACCCAAATAACCACAAACCATCCCTCAATAATGTCATGAGAACAACCATGGAGACATTGGAGACTCATTCATTCACCAATATTTATTGAGCCACTATTTTGTACGCATTAGAAAATCAACTAGGACCAATAACACTAATTACTCTTCATGCTTTTAAGCAAATGAAATATAAAACAGGCAAAACAAAACAAAAAATCAGAAAGCAAAGTAAACCTAAAGTAAATTCATGTAAAGAAGAATTTCACCTCATTCAGTCATAGTAAATTACTTGCTAGAAAAGTTACTTTAGTTGAAATAAAAAGGATAAGTAAAAATTCAAAATGTCACCAGGGGTTGGTAACATTCCAGAATCATCCCTAAGAGTTGGAAGATAAATTGTATATGGCCTGTGTTTGTCCTTGTCTCTCATTTCAGAGTGAAACACAAGATAAGAGATAAAATAATGTTATTCAGCAAGTCAGGAAAATGAAAGGCATAACCTGAAAGCAGATATTACCTAAAGCAAAAGAGCACAGGAAGCCCAATTTAAACATCCTTTAGAGATTAGTGTCCTAAGCTCTTCAAGCTTTTTGTCTTTTTTATTGTTAAATAATTTGACTTTATTAGTTTGGGTCAGAGACGTTAAATCTGTTAACGTTACTAAATCATACTTGTGACACATTGGAAACTCCTGTAACCAAATGATGGGCTTTAGCTGAATTTATTGCTAAAAAATATTTATCTAGAACACCCTTATCCAGAACTCGAAGCAGAGCATTAGTGAAAAGTTGAAAATGCTGGTTTTCTACAATATTCAAAATTAGAAGTGGAATAGGTGTTTAAAATTTGAATATGTGCACCTGGTCATTTTTGGCCTCTGGCTGTTGATTCACGTGCATCTTTTTCCTTGCTCAAAAAGAAGGTTCAAGCACGGCTAAGAGTACAGCTTATACAAGGAGAGAACATGACACAATCAAGAACTAAAAGTAGGCTAATGTAGATTTTAAACAAGTAGTAGTGATATGGAGAATTTTGAATGGAAAATTAGTTTGGGGAAAAGTACAGTGGGATATGAGATAAGGACTTGGAAAAAATTATATTAAGTGAAGTGAGCCAGACCCAAAGAAACATGGACTCTATGGTTTCCCTCATAGGGAATTAGTACAGGTTTAGGCTAGTCATAGCAGAAGATGACAAGAGCCCAATAGCTATGCCCTTATGAACACATAAGATAATGCTAAGTGAAATGAACTCCATGTTATGGAAATAAGTGTTATATCACTGTTGTAATTACTTTCAACATGCCATGCAAAACCATAGCTTTTTTTGGTTGATGGGCCTCTTGTAACCCCTTCATGTGGCTGTCCCCATGCTATCACTGTATCTCATGTAAGTACCCGGATACTGTATATACTGGTATTAGAAATAGGGAAGGGGGGCTGGGGATATAGCCTAGTGGCAAGAGAGCTTGCCTCATATACATGAGGCCCTGGGTTTGATTCCCCAGCACCACATATACAGAAAACGGCCAGAAGTGGCGCTGTGGCTCAAGTGGCAGAGTGCTAGCCTTGAGCAAAAGGAAGCCAGGGACAGTGCTCAGGCCCTGAGTCCAAGGCCCAGGACTGGCCAAAAAAAAAAAGAAAAGAAAAAAAAAAAAAGAAATAGGGAAGGGAAAGAGAATATCAAAATCGAGTGACAAAGGATAAAAAGACAAACAACTCCAAAAGCAATACTTACAAAACCATTTGATGTAAACCAAGTGAAAAACTCATGGGGGGAGAAGGAAAAGGGGAGGGGGAGGGGAGGAAATGAGGGAGGAGGTAGCAAATTGTACAAGAAATGTACCCACTGCCTTATGCATGAAACTGTAATCCCTCTGTACATCACTTTGACAATAAATAAGTAATTATTCAGAAAAAAATATTTAAATTGATGGTTTAAAGGTATGTGGGTAAAAAATAAAAGGGGATGATTCTGGTCAAGATGCACTGGACTCACAAATAGATACATTAAATTGTAATTTGTTTTCTGATTTAACTATTAAAATTAAAAGAATGAAAATAAATGAACTGATTTAGCTCTGGATGCTTTGATTTTTAAAAAATTTGGATAATCTTGCATGGTTTCTCAGTTTTCAGAAGTCTTAAGTTATCCATTTAATACTAATCATTGTTTAAATTCATAACATGATAAGTCAAAACAAATGAACCTTTTCACTGTTGACAATTAGATGAGTGGTATGAACTTATATATTGATTTAGGTTAGGACAGGATTAGAGTTACAGTGATTTCTTGTATGAAGTATATTTTCTGGGATGTTAGACTGACAGGGAGAAACACCATCAAGAAGAATGGTCTTATGTGATGGCGAATGAAGGGATTAGAATCCAGGACGGTGTAAGCCAGTGGAAGATGCAAGGCAATATGCTGAAAAGAAGATTATTCAAAGAACTTCACAATAGTTAAGATCTAGAATCAGCCCAGATGCCCTTCTATGTACAAATGGATAAAGTAAATGTGGTATATGCGCACAATGGAATTCTACTTGCCCATTAGAAAGAATGATATTGTACCATTTGTAAATAAATGAAAAGAATTGGAAAAATTAAGTTGTGTGAAGTCAAGCCTAGTCAGTCAAAAGACATATATTTTCCCTTATACGTAGAAGTTAGATTTAGTTTATAAACATAAGTATGTTGGATGGTATATAAATGAATACAAATGTGTTAACTGAAATATGGTAAATTCGAGGGAGATCTTAGTGTAAATCCTTAGAAAATCAACATTAAAGTTTAGCAAATAAAATGCCAAGAACTGAGCATGCAAAAGGTGTGTATTGGGGACAAGAGATAGGATAGAGAAATGAAGAAAAAAGGAGGAAAAATGCAGTGAAGAATCAAATTCATGTCCTACAAAATTAAGTAAAGGGAGAGAAGGGGATCATAGAGGAGCAATGGATGAGAATATTAAAAGGAATGACTCTGTCAAGATATATTACATTCATAAACTGCTTTGTTAAACAGCAGTGTCTTCTGTACAACTACTTAAAGATAGTAATAAAAAATATAAAGAATTTTGCAAATATGCACAATACAGTCTTTTGGAGTAGATCTCTCAACTAGGGAGAACTGTTGTCTGTGTAATACTTTCTCCTATGCATCTAGGGAAGGATCCAAACTGGCACCTGAAGATGAAAATCTCCACAATTTTTTTATATTAACACTCAAATAATAAAAGAAAACACCAAGAAAAGGAAACAAGAAGTATATGTTGTTGTGGATGATGATGCTGTTTTTATTGTCCTTTCCTTTTGTCTTGTTAGTTTGACTTTAGGAGGGTAAAGGGAGGCAGAGAAAAGGTTGAACAAAGGAGGAACAATTTCAGTAGGAGCATTCACTATATACTATGTAGAAAATGACTTATACAACTTGTGGGTATGCATGGGAAAGAAGAATTAGGAGAAAGAGAGGGAGAAATGATGATATAATTCAGAAAGAAGTGTACTCATTACCTGGCTTCTGTAACTGTAACCCTTCTGTACATCACCTCTAAAACAACAATAAAATATATTCAAAAGAGAAAAAGGAAAAATCCAGGACAAATTTTGAATTTGACTCAGAAGTTTAAATCGGGGCAGTCATTGCAAAACAGTTATCTACGTAACTGCATGCATATAGGTTTTAAGGGAATAAAAAATAGAACTGATTTTAAAAATGCAAATAGAGGATTGAGAAAAAAATGGAAAGAAGAAATAGAATATCAAAGAAGAAAAAGTCTATTTTTAAATATCAGAATAATGATAAAACCTGGAGAATGAATAAGGTATCATTGCTTTTTTCCAGTCAGATCAACTTGTATTATTCCACTGGGAACTTGTATTCATAAGTAGACAAAGTAAAAAAAAAGAACAGTTAATGATTATTGAATAGTTTATTCTGAATAATATTGAATTCAATTTCAATAAAGGAGGATGGCAAAGACTATACTATAAAGTTATTGCATATGAATATCACTGAAGAGAACTGAAGTGAATTGCTTCGTAATAAAAAATGCTTTTAAACATGAGATTGGAAAGGAATTAAATGTATACTAAAGGCCACCAAGGGATTTACCTAGCAGTAAAGTGGAATGTAAGAGAAAGTCTATTTTAATTTCACATAAGTAGGTTTCCAATAGGAAAACTGTATAAATAAAATGCTTTGCCATGCATTGCAATGCAATTTAGACATTAATGCATCCTTTCATTTCTTTATTGATTAATGTTTATGGACTGCCAGCTGATAACTCGGAATGATAGAAAATATTAGTGTAATTTTGATACTCCAGAAACTTGCACTTCATAAGTGCATATGGTAACATAAAGTAGTAAAAATAAAATATTATATATACAGGCAGAACACAGTATAGTTACTTCAGAGAAACAATCTTAGCCAATCCTCATCTCAACTACCTATCAGCCTTGGACCAGTTCTGCCGTTCTTTTTGCATTAGCATGTCTCAGCTGTACATCTGGGATAGCATGTTATGGAAACAACTGTTATATCACTGTTGTAATCACTTTCAACATGCCATGTGAAACCATAGCGTCTATTGCTGATGCTCCTCTTGTATCCCCTTCCTGTGGTTGTACCCGCACTATCACTGTATCTCATCTGAGTACACTGGATACTCTATATACTGGTATTAGAAATAGGGAAGTGAAAGGGGATATAAAAATCAAGAGACAAAAGATAAAAAGACAAACGACTACAAAAGCAATACTTACAAAAGTGTTTGGTGTAAACCAACTGAACAATTCATGGGGGGAGAGGGAAAAGGGAAGGGGGGAAGGGGGAATGAGGGAGGAGGTAACAAACAGTACAAGAAATGTACCCAAGGCCTAATGTATGACACTGTAACCTCTTTGTACATCACTTTGACAATAAATAAGAAAAAAAGATGGGTATGTGACAGCACCAAAAAACAAAACAAACAAAAAAAATAAGATGTTGAATGCTAAATATATTTTTCACAGAGCAGATGATATAGTTAGTACTTTGTTTATTGAAAACGGAATCACTGAAATGAATCTGTAAGTGCAAGAAAATTTAGACAAAAAATGTTCATAAGCATTTCAGGCAGAGAAATATCATGCACTAAGGAACAGAAGAGAAGAAATCCTATAAGTAGAATATATAAATTCCCACAAAACTGTAGAATACAATATTCGTAAAGCTAACATGCATATACCACTTAGTGACAAAATACATACGCTAAGTAAAATTCTAATTATAAACTGCCACTCAAGTACAATAAATGAGAGCATAGAAGAGTTCCAGCATACGTGTTATTTAGCACAACATATCAATGAGCATGCTCAATGTGTGCAGGAATGTTAGCTAATGAGATGTTTAATGTATTTCAAGAAATCTCCCTGATATATGACTGTTAGCAAAGGGAGACGGAGAGACAGTAGAGACCAAGTCTGTGAAACCAAAAACTGCTTGTCAAATAGTATTTCCCACAGATTGGGGCAGCGACCCAACAGTAGGTAACTAAAACCAAAAATTACTCAACACATAAAGGTCAAAAATTGACCTCTCAGTGGAATACAATAGCTCAAAATCTATGTATGTATGTACGGTCATATAAGACTACTGTCGACATATTGTCTAATATCGACATTGCATTTAAAGCCCTAGGCGAATTTTCTTGGGCGCGGCCACATGGCTACTGTATATGTTCTTGATACATTGTATATTGTATATATGTCTACCTGACCTAGAGAAGGGAAAGAAAAACAGGGTGTAAGATATCACAAGAAATGTACATACTTTCCTACTATGTAACTGTACCCTTTTTGCACAACACCCTGTCCAAAAAATTTGTGTTCAATTAATAAATAAATTAAATTAAAAAATTTTAAAAAAGAAATTTGGAAAAAAAAGAAATCTTTGCTATATTTATAAAATCATGCTAGATATGAACACTGTATATTGATAAATATGTTTACTAATTTTTGCTTTTATATTGGGAAATCTATGTATGTAATTTCAGTGATACAAATTAATAAGAAACTAATGCAAGAATTGACCCATTATATGAATTTTTACAGAATTTACTATTTTATTTGTTTGTTTGTTTTGTTTTTTGCCAGTCCTGGGCCTTGGACTCGGGGCTTGAGCACTGTCCCTGGCTTCTTTTTGGTCAAGGCTAGCACTTTGCCACTTGGTCCACAGCGCCACTTCTGGCCATTTTCTATATATGTAGTACTGGGGAATCGAACCCAGGGCTTCATGTATACGAGGTGAGTGCTCTTGCCACTAGGCCATATTCCCAGCCTCAGAATTTACTATTTTAATAAAGTAATTATAAGCAATTATCCTCACTTACTAAATTACTGTTAATCTTATTTGACAAAATCAAGGTGAATTGTGAATACATATAATACATTTTAAAACTATATAAACATGGCTGGAAATATGGCCTAGTGGTAAGAATGCTTGTGTTTGCCTCACATACATGAAGCCCTAGGTTGGATTCCTCAGTACCACATATATAGAAAAGGCCAGAAGTGGAACTGTGGCTCAAGTTGCCAGAGTGCTAGCCTTGAGCAAAAAGAAGCCAGGGATAGTGCTCAGGCCCTGAGTTCAGCCCCAGGACTGGAAAAACAAAAACAAAAAAAAACCTATAAAGATACACACACACACACACACACACACACACACACACACACACAAAACGTATATTTATAAGTATACATATATGCATATATATGATATTCAAAAATCGGTGATATAACCAGAAATCTCTAAATATCTCATTGGTTATTTGAAATTTCCCAAGCACAGATATTCAAGATTTTATTCATTACTCTTTCCTTATTGCTCAGGAAAGATCCTGGGATTTTGCAAGTGCCATGAAATATCTGCTGAATGAACAACTCAATTATGTAAAGACGACTTATCCATTCATTTACATAAGTCTGATGCAGAATGAGAATTCCCATGCTTTTACCAAGGCAGAAATGATGTGTAAACGATGCCCTGTGCTCAGCTTAACTTCCTGCTCATTTGGGAAATCAACTGAAGACGTGTTTTCAACAATAAATTCATATGCGACCCACAAAATACTACCCATTTCTGATACCAACTCAGAAATTGTTTCTGCACCCACTGGATTACCTCAATTTATTTTTTCAAATGTTTAAATAGGAAGCTATCCACCCTGACCTGAATATTTTTCATGTTAGTTAAAATGAATGTTAGGAAGAAGAGTTGAATTGAGTCCTGCAGGTCAAAGGAGGGAATGTGACTGAATTACAAAATAATATGTGTGGAGCTCTGTGTTGTACAATACCCAGGTCTCCTTTAAAAAATGAATTGTTGATTCAGTTCTGCTCTTCTATACCATGTATATCTTTTAAGGCAGTGCTTTACCTATACAGATTTTATTTGCACTGATATCTACAAATTTATACAGCACTTCTGATAAAAAACATTATACCATAGAGTTACTGAGTGTATGAATATGTATTTCTAGCTCGAGTATGTGTGACCTGATTTTCTTCTTGAGTTTATTAACAGGCCAAAATGCTGATAAAAAGAATATAACCTGGGAAAATTCTCATAGTTTGGCTCAATTGAAGAGTTTGTAAACTGATAATAAAATGGAAAATTGTTCTTTCTGTTTTATGTTAAATGTGCAAATATACAGACAAAGTTCCAATAAGATTTCTTATCTTGTTATATACTTATTTTTGTTACTTAGGTGTATAAAGAAATTTCAATTCAACACATTAGATGATTAATTCAATGCCACTTGATCAATGTGATTCCTTCCATTATTTTCCCCTATCATTCCCAATAATGTACATACACTCAAGTTAGATCCAAACCTTCCTCAACATATATATATATATATATATATATATATATTCTTACATTGTAAGGCATCTGATTTACTTTCAGAGCTTGGCTATTATGCTTATCAGTTCATGTTCTTCCAATTTTACATGTGACAAAATGAAACAGGAAAACTTTATCAAATAACTCAAATTTTTCCTTCCAAAAAATAGAAAAGAACTCAACTTCTCCTTTGACAACACATGGAATTGTAGGAGCTAGGTGAAAAATTCCTGATGTATGAAATCACAGGTCTTTGGATTCATGAACTGAACAGTAGTGTGTCCACCTGAAAAGCATCGTACTCAATTCAATTGTATAGGTTATAGAGTGAGAACAGCAAATACATAGATTGATTCTGTAGTGAAATCACTACGCATTTAAACAAAGGCATTAGTGTATATTGAGTAGATGCAGAAGGAAAATAATTTAAAAAGAAATAAAGTATAAAGCAGGTTGCAATTAATAGAGCACAGTGAGAGAAGATTCTCCATAAACAGGTCTTGCTATTTACAGGGCTTGTGAGATGAAACTTCAATTAAATAAAGCCTCAAATACTTCACTTACATTAAAAAAATACAACAGCAACAACAACAAAAATCACTGAAGCTCATCTCTAATGGAAAAAGTGTTTTCTCCATATCCAACTGGTAAAGTGGAAGAGGAATTATTTCAAGTATTATGAAAAAATAGAAACACAAATGCCTAAAACCCAAGAATACATTGGCACACAAAATTAAGTCAAATACTTGTGGATTTCCATTTAGATTCTACAGATACTAGGTCCTGTGGATTTCTCTAGGTTGACTATTATGCATATTAACTTAGAACAAGTAATGTGTTTAGAATGTGAAACTGAGTTTAATCTTTTTTGCTAATGATTAAAAAGTCATGTCTCATCAATACAGAATAGATTTAATTGTTTAGACATTTAGGTTGCAGGAGTTAACTATGTCTGACACCTTATATATGCAATAAATAAAATTAACAGTAATAGAAAGATTATCAATCTAACCAGCTTTTAATTTTGCAGATGAAGCAAAACCAATCAACCCATAAAATAGCTCAACCAGATGCTAAGGAGACAATAAAGACACCTTTGTACAGGAAATGAAATTTGCCATACAACTTGAATGAATGTGTTCTGACCTACAATGGAGAAAATGGAAATAAATATTAGTGTAACTTTCATACTATATACACACATACAAACCTATAATTACACTTGTGTTTAATATCGACCTTATGTACTATATAATAGCATACTTGTGTTTAATGTAGAACCTCATAATTTTACTTAAATATATTTGTAAAATATCACTTTCTACAAGAGATCACTAAGTTGTTACAGACCACAGTTGTGATGTCTCCCAGACATTACGCACTCTCTTAGATTTAGGTACTCTAATGTGTATGATGGTATTTATTCACTCTAAAGTGCATGATGAGCTCTTGATTAGTTTGTCTAACATAATAGTAAAACTTAGGCTAGATTTTGGTGGACCAAACCTATAATCCCAGCAACTTGAGAGGCTGAGAGGTGAAGATCATTGTAGATATCCTGAGCTTAAGACTCTTATCTCTGGTTTACTAGCAAAAAGACTCAACATGGGGAATGATTCATGTAGTAGAGCATTAGCTCACTGAGAGTATGGGTCTTGAAGTCAAGTGCATACACACACACACACACACACACACACACAGAGAGAGAGAGAGAGAGAGAGAGAGAGAGAATGCAGACTATAAAAAGAAGTAGAGAAGCTGTAATATATGGGACCCTCCTCCATGACTTAACAACTAGAACATGAAATAATTTTGTCCTGTATATGTGTACTAAAAAATAATTGAACCTTAATAGTTGTACCTATTTCAATGAAAATTTAAGCAAATGAGCTTCTTGCTTAATATCTTTATATTTATTATGATGCTTAACAGTGGTACTGGATCTCTTAATCTGAGCCTTGCACTCTCTTGGTTTTGTTTAGAGGCACAACCAGCAACATCCCTACTTTCATATTTTTTGCAATTAATATAGTTTTCACTTCTTATCCCTGGGCTCTAAAATAGAGGAAATGGATGAAAAATCGTGAGATATTTACAAAATCCATAACTCAACAGAAATCTTGTTAATTGTCTATAACTGTGTTAGTGACTCAGTAAGCCGGGCAAGCTTTCTGTTGTAAATAGCATCAACTGTGGCTTCCTACTGAGCAGGTAATGTCCTGCTACCTTGACATGATGGACCGCTGTGCATTTTCTAAACCCAATCCTTATTATTAAGCAAGCCTGCTGCTTAGGCATGTAGAGCTATCTGTCACTTACAACAAGGGACTTGACTGTGGGGTGTAATTTTAGGAATGTGGAGGCTATAAAACGATAAAGGAGAAATTGTCATGTGAGTTTATGGAACTACTATTGAAAGTAAAGTAATTCTCAGGTAAGTAACTGGGTTCACATTACTGCTTGCCATGTGTTATGCTTTTTTTTTTAAATAACCAAGTTAAGTCAGAGAGATAACAGAAGGAAGGCCTCACTATTCATCCCATATGTAAAAACGTACAAGATTCCTCCTAACTTACAAGTCTGTAAGGAAATTATTGTTTCTATTTTAGATATAATTGTAGAAGTGGAGGCTCAAGGAATTCGGGAGAAGTTGGCTCAACTTAAACAACAAGTTGTGGGCTCTTAATGGAATGCCAGGTCTTTCTGACCCAAGTTCTCACACTTTTAATTCACCTGAAGAATATGATGCTTGTTCATTTCACTTACTCCAATCCCACACTCTCTAAGAAATAGCAAAATCCACTGAAGAGATTCAAATTAAATCTACAAATCTTAGTATATATGATGGAAAGATACCTGCTCCTTATATTTAACAATTGAAAAAAGATTCTGACTTAAACTTCTTGAGTGTGAATTCAAGCGCTTATTATTTCTCTGCGGCTATTTTCTTCCATAAATTCCTGTCAGTGTGGAACTGAGCAGGCACACAAAATGCTGACATTAAACAAAGGGAGCCAATTTTCAAAGAGAGCTGTTTAAATATTCTAGGGTAGCATTTTCCTATCAGTTAAAGAGCAGAAGTTATTTTCAATTCATAGAGTTTAGTTAGGAGGAGAGAAATGTGCAGTATTTAATGCAAAGGGTAAGGGCAAATGAAAACATAATCTCATAAAAATTCTGAATAAGATAAATGGAACCTTCTACTACATTTTCTTCTATTAACATCAAAATTATTGTTTCTGCCTGTTTTTGCTTTAGCACTTTGGTTCACTGATTAAAGTGATACTACATTTAATATTTAACATACTGAAACCTTGTTATTTTATTAGCCATAAAAGTAGTTCTAATGTTTCTAATTTGTGGTGGGGTGACCTAATTTTTTTGACATTGTAATAATACAAAAGCAGCACACATATACAGTGGAAACTTCACTTTTGAATTCAGATCATTTATTGGGCTCATACTGAACAGCAGAAAAAAAAATCAGTCTTTGGTCAGCCACAGAAACATGAGAATAAACAACACTACAATGAATGCATAGTGCTGCTAAGTTACTATGGTTGGTAAGTTGAGTTTGTCAGATGTTCTTCAACTTGTAATCTTTTCTTTATCTCATGAGTTTATTATATTTAATCCTATCATAAGACATGGATGATATATATATATATGTGCTCAAAAAGCACATGTATATAAATATCTTGGAAAGTAACTCTCACTTGAAAAGGAATTCTCCAAGTACTGTAAGTGATAATATGTCAGATAATTGTAGTAGTCCTACAATAAACAGAACACAAAATAATAGGCAAGAATAAAATTGAAATGTGGTTAAAAAAGAGCTAAGAGTATTTGTGTGTGTGCGCGCACACACACACACAATGCAATTATACATAAGTACCTCTTCGTGTGTTTATATCTTATTGGATATTAATATAGAGTCAGTTTCCATAAAATTTGGTTCATTAATTCCTAGATTGATAATTATCTTTTGGAAAAAGTATTGGTTTAAAATAAATCCCAGATAATCCTAATGAAGGAAGGAATGAAGAATGAAAATAAGGACAGAGGAAGAAGGAAACATGGAAGGAAGGCAGGATGGGAGGCAGGGAGGGATGGAGGAAGGAAGGAGGAAGGAAGGAAGGAAGGAAGGAAGGAAGGAAGGAAGGAAGGAAGGAAGGAAGGAAGGAAGGAAGGAAGGGATAGGAAGGGAAGGGAAGGGAAATTTCTACAAATACACAAGTGTAGTTTTGATGCCTCCTTTTGCTTTCATTACCTTACTCTGGAATAGTTTTGTTCTAATTTTATGTGCTTATACTTTCCTGATGAATATTTGAATCAGTAAAATAAATCCATTTAAAATTTATAGGTGTATTTTCTCTACTTCTAAAGTAGAAACCTGAAACCATAACGTTTCCACAGGGATATCAACCATTAAAATGTTTAATTATTATTGTATGCAATGATTTAGAAGACATGAGTCATCATTATGAATCTCTTAAAGAACACAACATATCAAAGGAGTCCTTTAAGTACTTCTAAAGCATATGGGGAATCTTAAGTTAGCTATTTAAAATTCAACTCGTGTTAAATTATTTCCTAGGTAGATTTTGTTAGGGTTTGCTTGCATATAACCTGCATCTCTTTTTGTGATCCAATATTGTATAGAGGAAATCGCCTATGGTGAGCCGGTGTCCACATTCACAACATGAGAAAATTTAAGATGTTGACAAGTATCAGTCATGAAAGGCTAGAAGTTATTACCATTTCTAGGAAGAGTAAATCTGTGTAATAATCATTTATAGCTACACATTTATAGCTACGGACTAAAACATGGAAAATAATTAGTGTAAAGGTGTAGAAAATGTTGTTTTAATATTTAGTTGGGAATGTGGGCAGCCACTTCAATCACTGAGACTTTTGATGAATTTATAACTTATATTACCCTCAACATGTTCTTTAATCCCAGGAAACTTTCAACTGCCAAATGATGGATGCCTCACTCTCTGCCTATTACTGAGTCCCCTCCTACATCGTCATTTAGGACAACTTCCGATATCAATTCATTGCACCCTTGAAGAATTTCTTCTATGCTTCTTGATTATAAAGAGTCATTATGGAGCAATTTGGAATAATCCCAAAATTTTAGGTATAATGAGAGCGAACAGGTGCACAGAGAAAGAAGAATTCATTATGGACATTATTGGATTTTTATAGGGCAAGTTTAATTCACAAGATCCATCAAAATAAAGCCTAACATCATATGGAAGAGCTTATCTCTAAATGTTTAAAAGATGAAAGTAGAAGACCGGATACATGAGTAACACAACAGTCGGAAATGACAGCATCAGTGAGGTGTTACCACTGCATTGACTAATTGGTTTTCCAACTTTGGAATGTGACTGCTTCATCTCTATTTCTCCTAAAGGTGCTCAGTAGAAATACAGATTCAAATGTATGTGGCAAATTAGAGCCAGATAACAAAAAGTGATTAAAACAATACTATTAAACATAAAGTACCTTTGTCAAGTAGAAGTGTATTTCCTTAAATAATGCATATATAAATGTATAAATCATGTTACTTTTATTGCCAATTACTACACAAGGTGTTATAAAGTTCATATCATCAATAAACAAAATTTAGAGTAAAATTAATTAGACTTAGCCCAGGTATGTATACTATGAAAACACAAAAGTCTGTAAAACTATGTGACATATAAGAGGTCAGGTATAAAAACCTGAAAAAAATATGTAAAATATTCAATATTCATTATTATCTTCTTTAAAAGTATGCCTATAATTTTGCACTAAAAAGATTTTGCATCATTTAAAGTTTACTTTTACTTAAAGTGGAAATTTAGAGTTGAAGATCAAAAAGACCTTGGTTTAAGATCAGTGAGAAAGAATAAATCTCATTGAAAAATCTTGTCATCCCGTTTGCACAGGAAACTTAAGTAGGAGAATTGTATTTCATGTGTGCAAAATACACTAAACTCTTCTCACAAATAACTAAAGCAAAAGAAAAAAAAGTAGAGCATAGTTCAAATGATAACAGGTCTTTATCGCAAACAAAACATATGAGTTCCCAACTATTAAAAATACTAATAGTAACACCTTGGTTTAAAAGACTTAAAATTTAGGTAGAAAATTTATTAGACTATAGATAAACTTTTCAGGAACAAAACATTAATAGTGACATCATTGATTATGTGAGTGTACGTTAATTGTTCTGATTATCCAGATTGTAGTCTTTCTCCATCCATAAAATATAAGCAAGAATATAAAATGTTTACTACTTTAAAAAGAATTTCACTCACTCATAAAAGAAAGAAAATAAATTTTATTACTATGAAACATAGATAAACATACAGAGATATCACAAAAAAACAAATATTTGAAGTCTTGTCAACATGTCCAACTCCTTTCCTGTTCTCTATCATAGACCTGTTACATGATGTTGTGTCCTCCATAAACTCTCTGCTTCAATGCGTTAATGGAAAAGGACTATAGAAATGATGTGGCACTGATGGTACTTCCCTTGTAGAATTACTGTAAGCATTATATACTAGAGTGCATAGTTGTTGACCATAAGCATGGGACATGGTGATAATCCAGATATTATTGGTTATTATCAATGTCTGATATTTATCATACTTTCATTTTTGTATTAATTATATAACTTTTTTAATGAATACTATTTACTGGTTTTACAAAATGAACAAAAAGGAAGTGAAATAATTTACTCAAGATAAATATTTTAAAAATATAGATTTCTGCAACACAGCCCAGAAATTTAGATTAGAATGCATAAGTAGATTTCCAATTATCATTTCTTACTTGATTTATTCATGCATCTGCTTGTGCATTGATTTATTGAAAATAATTTGATCAAGTATTACTTTGTTCTGGACATGTTTCAGGCCTTGTGGTTACTATAGAGAATAAAATGAACAAATTGCTGTATAGTGTCAAGGCAAAGTGAGGGAAAGGTTAAACTTTAAGCCTCTCTTGTAAACAGGAAACAAAAAGGGTAAAATGTTAAGCAGGAAAATTTTAGACAATGTTCTTGTTTTCTAGTTATGTATGATTTCATAAAAATAATATGGCATGTATATGTATGGAAATAGGGGCATTCAGATTTCACATAAAATTTTCTTTTGAATAAATTTTTTAAATGCATATTTAATTTAGAACATTTAGTAAAAGTATCTGAGAAGTGGTACCTGACAGAGAAAGAATGAACATCTTTAGGGCAGTGCTAATGGGTGGTGGTTTAATGAGCGTTTCCTGACAGAGACTGTTTTATTAACTCTCAATTGTCCTCAGAGCTCCAGTGTGCCTGAAAAGCAAGTGTCTTTTGTTTTTCTTGAAAAGGAACATGAAGGTTAAAGAATTCTTTACCTCCAGATAACAGTGTCAGTATTTGTAACTATTAAATAAACAATGAAAATAAATGCATTTCAAAGATAGGAAATGAGGGAGGAAGTAACAAGTTGGGTAAAAAAATGTACTTCCCTTACATATGAAACTGTAATCACTCTGTACTTCATTTTGACAATAAAGAAGACAAAAGTACATTATGTACATTATCTCAAAAAATACTGTTCCACATTTAATACAGTGAGTTATCCTTGTCAAGTAATTAGATATTCAGCCAAACAGAAGGCACTTTAATTTTTTCTGTAATACAGTAAGATGTGAAATACTAACTAGGAATGATGGGAATCATGATGTTCTTAACTATAGGAGTAACAACACAAAATTAAGGAAGTACAAGGATAAGAACTATTTAAAGGTATGATGATGGACTTCATGAAAATTTTAAAATAAAGAAGTTTAAGGGAATTTGGTGGATCAGATTCGTGGTTCAAGCTATTAAGGAATCACATATGGAGGATTGCAGTTAAAAGTCACCCAGAGCAGAAAAGTTCTTAAAACTACATTCTAACTACCAGCATGAACTAGAGTGCAATGGCTTCATGAATATCTTACTGTTTCACATAGATAGGAAATATTTCTATCATTTTAGAAAATCTGTTGGATAACCATGACTGAGAAAATTTTCAAGGTTAGGACTTTCTATAGGGTACAATCTATTCAATAAATCAATGTCTATAGGAAATAATAACATTCAAGTATCATAACAAACAGATTATTTCTGGTTTACTTTAGAAAAAAAAATTTGGGGGGGAAAAACTTATGTGCATTTGTGAAATATCTGGAGGAATTTGCATATGACTGTGTAAAGACAAGAATTTGTTAATGTGTAAAATAAATTGTGAATAATGATCATCTCAAAAGACAAAAAAACTGGAGTGAGAGCATAACTCAAGGAGTAGAGCCCCTGCTAAATAGTAAACTGAGATGAGGCCTTAAGTACATGCCACAAGACTACACAGACAATCATAATCACATAATCATACACACACACACACACACACACACAGATAAATAAACAAAAGATAAGGAGTGAGATACAATGAAGTCTTATATGGTTCAGGCAGAAACACTTGTTAGATACAATTTTTTTCTAGCAAGATGGAAGGAAACTGATGACATCTTTGAAGGGAGCATGAGTTTTGCTTTACATTCCATATGCTTATATGAAGTAATAGAAGGAAACAACCATGAGGGAAAAATTTTAAGAATGTAACCTACCCTTAATAATTTTTGTTTCAAATTCATTTAGGTAATCTTTGAAGGGAAAATGTTCATCCTAAAAGCCAATCCAAAGTCAACAGATTTTTTAAGCGCTACTAAAAACAGCATGTTAATAAGGGATAGAAACTGTTGGCTCTACTTTAGCATATAATTGTCATGGATACAACTTTGAACAATGCAGTAGAGAAAATAATAAAATAGATAAAATGACAAACTTTTCAAAGTGCCCACTGATCCAAAAAGAAATCTGCAAACAAAACAAAGGAGCAAAAATTTTATTTTGAAAAATACTGAAATCTCAGCTGGTGGTGATGTAAATCAGAAAATTGCTGATTTCAAACCATCACTCTATTCTTTGTTGTCCTCTAACAAGCTCAGGTTTCTGTAGCTCATTCTGAATGCCCTTTTACAAAATAATTAGCCTATCAGACCAAGAGAACAGAAGTAGTCTAAAGAGGTTTATTACTTTGGATTATTTCTGCTCTTGTTTTACATTTTTTTTTCAAGTTTTCACTTGAATGGACTGCTCATAAAACTCCTGACTTTTGTGACTGAGCGGATAAGTAGAGCTCAATGTCATTCTTGCTGTGATAGAAATTCAGGTGGCTCTGTGCTCCTGCTGGCTACATCAAAAACTGGACTTCCACTTCACATGTCCATAAGCTTTTATCTGTTAAATGGTATTCTCATATCTCAAAGCTCTCTCCCAGGGAGCCTTTCTTGTCTGTGTGGTCAGAAGAGAAAGATCATATAGCTTTCACAGGACCTATATCCTTCATCTCTTTGAATAATCTGTGTCTCCTGAATAAGAATATATAATATTGGGAAACACTTCCACAAAGCGTAATGTCAAAATCTTGTTAAGTATAGCTTTCAATGTAAAAAGACTTCCAATTTAAACCTACACTAAAAAATATTTCCTCCTTCATATAATTTTTACACATCCAAAAAACAGGGTTTTTCTGTGGTTCAAATACCTCCATATAATTATTACCTGGAATTGTTGTTGATACAAAGTGGATAAAAGTGACATTATCCTGTTACTTTCTGCTATTAAACAGCTGTTAAGGACAACTCTCATATATGTATTTCTACTGTCTAAATACTATATTTACAATTACTTCTGAGATTATCTAGTTCCTAGCTAGATAAAGAAACAGACTATGATTTTCAATTTTACATTGATCTGCAAAAATGCTTTTACTTCATAGAATAACTGCTAGCAAATTGAATACTAAGTGTGTGGCACATAAAATTAATGAAATGTAACTGCTTGAGACTGACAATATACCTACTAAATTGAAGAGATATGAAGGAAATATTTTAAACAATAACAAGAAATAGAGCTTACTACATGCTTAAATATCTTTGTAAAGGTGCCTTATATTATCAAGTTCATACACATTCTGTTTCCTGGTTCATATGTGAGCTATAGCATAGGTGACCAATAATGATTGAGAAAATTGTTTGCCTTATCTGGATAGTCCTCCTGTTATTTGAATATTAAACCTGTAACCCAATAGCATGCAAAAATTAAAAAGGAAAGGAGATTCTAAATTATTTATCATGTATATATTTTCACTTATTTGTTTATCTATTTATTTATTTTGCTATTACCAACACTTGAATGTAAGAACTTCCATTCCTGGACTTGCTTGCTCAGCTGACACTCCACCAAACTTCCAGCTTTTTGTGGATGGAGACTTGAGAACTCCTCTGGCTTAGAACTAAAATGCTCTAAATTTCAGTCTCTTAAGTGGCTGGGATTATAGGCATGAGCCATCAGTGCCCATCTCAGAGATCCATATTATTTTTCAAGAGTTATTACAAATTTTGAAATATGGAGTCATTTAAAGATCTAGTTCTTTACACCTATGAATGAAACCGATTCCTACATGCCTATGCAATATATCTCTAGACATAAGATATTTGGAAGAAGAAAATTAAAAATTATTTGGACAACACTTCTTGACCTCACACAATACTTTGTAAGTCACATAATCGCCACTAGGTAGTGTCTTATGAATGATGAAGGTATTAAGCCTAAAGGCTAAAGTCGCATTTACCTCAATTAAAATACTACAGAATTTGAATATACTGTAAAGATAGAAAAAACAAATGACCCAACAATTTTTAGACAGGCAATTTCATCTACTAAAGAATTATTCTTAAATATGTTATTTTCTTCACCCTTGATAGTTGCATACACCTAGCCCATTTCAATTTTGAAAGTTCCCAAGTGTAGACCCCTTGACAGCTGTTGCTGTTACTCTGTCAAATAACTCACCCATTGTCTAGATCTCAGAGGGGGATATGTGGGAGGTCCCATAGTTTCTTTCCAGCTGTTACTTATTCTGGGATAATGTTTTTGCTTCTGTACAAGTCCCAGCATGCTGTCTGCTCCTGACAACCTCAATAAAATTCCATTTAAGCAAAATGAATTAAAAGTTGGTGGGAACAAAGTTTAGAAAGAAACAATTAAGCACTTCTTTTGGAACTGGCTTAGTACTAGAAAAGTTTCATCCTGAACAAACCTGTCACCTTGTGGGATAAAAAAACTACAGGAAGCTTTGCTTATATAGCCTGATCTTACCTTTTGCTTTTCTGAGCAAACTCTTAAAAGAGTTAGAAGAGCTTCTACAGAAATATCTGGAGCTTAAGAGCTGGCAGCATCTGTTTGGTACGATAACAGTAGCAGCCTTCTTGGCGGTAGTTTAAAACCCTAAAATCCCCAAATATACCCCAGACCTAGAATCACAAAAGAAAAAGATTGCCTTAAACCATCATTTCTCAAAACTTTCCACAGGGAATGATATCTGACAGACAGCTGTACTTTACACACACATACACTCAAACACACACAGAGAAAATAACTTCCACATATCCATAGGCAGAGAAAAAATGAGACTGTAGAAATAGTTCAATGAGAAATGCAAGTGGAAAGAGTATAAAGTATTTGAGAAAAGTGATCCATGGAAGCATCATTGATTCTTACTGAATTTAATCAGAGTGACTTGTGGCTATTCAAATCAACAGGAGGATACCCTACAAGCTTTCAAGTACATTTTGCCAGGAAACCATAATTTTCAGCTATTTCCTTATTCTTATACTGATTTGTCCTCCCTCATCTGGGTTAATGATACAGGGAAATTGCCTGAGTTTGAATTTCAGTTCTGCCCCTTATTGACTGCCCTCTTGCTTTACTTCCCGTGTTGCAAATATATTATAGCTCCCATCTTGGAA
This sequence comes from Perognathus longimembris pacificus, assembly GCF_023159225.1. NCBI lineage: Eukaryota > Metazoa > Chordata > Mammalia > Rodentia > Heteromyidae > Perognathus > Perognathus longimembris. Next base: position 41,156,667 of record NC_063176.1, read on the forward strand.
GTAAAAAATAATGCTAAACACTTACTAAAGACCTCTTACTGCTTTCTACTGCTATTAATCCTATTTTTTTGCATACATCCACATATCAACCAAGGCTGTAATTCCTTTCCCTTTGCAATGTTACTTTTGTTCACATGAATAAATGACATGTGAAAACATTAGACCGAAACGAAAATGCATTTCATCTTTGTCCCAAAGAATGATGTCAGTACAGGTGTACGGTTAGAGGCAGAGCTTTATTTCTTTATTGTGCCACAGCATCCATATGCAATTTTTACTAGCAGTCAAGTATTAAAGAAACAGCACAGGAGAGTGGACATCTTAAAATCTACAAAGTTATGCCAGTGTTTTTGCCTTTCAAAAAGAAAACTGTGCCATCTAAAGCATCAGTGATTGCAAAGGCTAAACTTACAGGGTACAAAATTGTCCCAAATCAGGATTTAGAACAATTATAATAGATTTGCTGAGGTTTTCTTGGTGTTCATTCCAAATATCTAGTTAGAAACTACTATATAACTAGGAAAAGGCCAATTTCCAGAACACACTCACAGACCTCAGTGTTTTAATCAATATTGACATTGACTGCATTCAGTATGGTACCCTTAGAAGTTGTTTTCTTATGCTTAAAAATGAAATGGGGGCTGGGGATATGGCCTAGTGGCAAGAGTGCCTGCCTCGGATACACGAGGCCCTGGGTTCGATTCCCCAGCACCACATATACAGAAAGCTGCCAGGAGCGGTGCTGTGGCTCAAGTGGCAGAGTGCTAGCCTTGAGCGGGAAGAAGCCAGGGATAGTGCTCAGGCCCTGAGTCCAAGGCCCAGGACTGGCCAAAAAAAAAAAAAAAAAAAAAAATGAAATGGAATGACTATGAACCAGGTATAAGAAAATAGAAACCGCAACACTTATTTTCATGAAGTGATTTCCTGAAAACTGAGGATATAAGTATCATAAATATATTGAGACCTGTACACATTATAATGGGTCAGGTTACTTAGTTTTGTCCCAGTTTTGTTTCAATATTAGTTAGATTTAAGTGTTTTTACACGAGAACAGGATTTTACCTATTATTTATAACATTGGAGTTAATATTAAAATAATAATGCTTATTACTATTATACATGAGTCAGTAAGGCACTACTTACCTGAGTAAGCCAGGGAATGTGAGATTCTGCTCTTCATGACCAGCAGGGGATGACATAAACAACTAAATATAGGGCTCCAAGGTAGATTCTGGGAAGACTTTGTTTCCAGGTACCTCTGTTCTACATTTATTGCTTTGGTTTTTCCTTTCCTTTACGAACAGCCAGATCAGAAAAAAAAAAAAAAAAAAAAGTACTCTATACATCCAACCAATAGGACTTTCCTTTTGAAAATGTGACCATATACCTGAGTTTCTCCCTTGCAGCATTTGTGATTGAATGGTATTAACCAACTGTATTATGAGCTTCCTTTCATCCAGTCATGGTCTACTCAAAATTAAAAGGTGTGTAGCATACTACCTGCTGAAATATAAAATAATAATGTACATGCATCGCAGAGCAAGAAATCCTTTGTCACTGATGCCTCATATTTCCTGAGGTTTCCAGTATCTTTGCTTCCGTATGTTGTGGCAATGGCAGTGCTGAACTTAATCCTTTGGGGCCCATCGATAATCTTTAATGTACTCTATTTTGCACCCTTGGTTCATATTAATAAAGATGGCCAGCCATAAACGTCACACTGCAATGACAGAACTTAATCCATTCAACAATTTGAAGTTTCTATTTTTATAGTGACTGAATTTTCCAAGGAAATGGATCATGCACTCAAATAGCTAGCCTCGAAATTTGTAGGCTAGGAATATATTGGAATATACTGAAATTTACTGAAGATTTTCTTCTGTTCTTTTGGCAAAAATAGGAAAAGAGGCAAAAAGGAATGAAAAATAAGATTTTTGGGTGTTGGTCTTTTCTTGATTTCAACTTTACTAATGCATAATTGATTTTTTAAAAAAACAAGGTATAAGATATAATGCTTTAATATTTGCATAAATGGCTAAATGTTTAAATCATGTTAATTGACATACCACTTCAATAGTTACTTTTTAGTGATAAGTACACTTAAGATCTACTAAATTCTTTCAAGTACTACTTTGCAATTTGTAAGTAGTCCTCATCATTTTTCTATTTAATTTTCAGTTTCCTTTGAATCTGTTAATGTTAGATTTCAATTTTATATTTACTTACTATTCATTCATTTAATTTGACATCTTAGTATCTTGGTACAAAAGGGGGAAATAGTTTATTTTTTAAAAGAGCAATTTAAGAGCAGACAAATGGTATTGAATTACTTCTTTCTACATAGAAATTATTGATGAGTATAAAGTTCATCATACTAGATTTTATTTGAACAGAATCATGAGATATACCTAAATGTTCTTTTAGTTTCTTTCAAAGAAGTCAGTGCCTTTAGATTTAAAAGTACTCACTATTGTCTATTAAATATATAATGCATTTCCATATATTATCATTAAAATAGGAATGCTAATGAATGCAATACTGTATCTTAATATAGAAGTTTTTCACATCTATAGTTAGGCTTCTTGGGTGGCAAGTAACAATATAGTTCAACAACTTTAGATCCATGTGTTATTTATTATTTTCTGGATTCTCTTTTTACCTTAAAATTCACAATCTCACATTACTGGTAACTGATAAAAATATAATTTGCCTTTCATTACTACTTCAATATCAATGGTCTCCAATTCATTCCCCTTGAGGCTGAAGAAAATTAGGTTATTGATTGCTTGTTTGTGTTTTTTTTTTCTGTAATTTTCTGAATATATTTTAGCTCTTCTTTTAGGGAACTAAATCCTTGGAAAGCAGAATATGGCATATTAATTCTTGATAGTTCTACATTACAGAGTAGGGGAGGTATGGTGCAAGTAGTGCAATACAAATTGAACACTTTAAATACTGGTTGAATTAAGTCAATATTTTTGCAATAAGTACATATATATTAGCTGAAGTATTTTTATAGATGTTTTATTATGCATAGGAGTATTATGTATGGTCTGTAGATACATCTAAACATGATAATGCCACATTTATCTTCTCACTGACATGTTTTAGAATTTTACGTGTTTAATATCTTTCAGTTATTTCTTATTGTTAATGCATTATTTTTACTATTTTGTTAAAATTTAAACAGAACAGTATTGAAAATTTGAGTAATTGTCATATGTTTCTCTCATCCTACTGAAACATTGTGCTTTTTGTTGAGAAAAAGAAAACCTAAACCAAAATAACAAGAATATTGTAAATGAGATTTCTATGATGCTATTGCAGTAAAGATATATTAGTACAATAGCCATAAATATGCAAAATATAATGATATATATTAATTTTGTTATATTTTTAAATAACTTAGATTGGTGGTCGCAAACAAAAACATTTTAGCAAGTACTACTTTACATAAAATTTGACAGTACTGGTGTTTGAAATAAAAGCCTTGCACTTTGAAACAATTTACCACTACAGCTGCATGACCAGCCCTCACTGTGTGTGTGTGTGTGTGTGTGTGTGTGTATGTGTGTGTGACTGATTTTTATACTATCAGGTTTTTATCCAAGCCCTATATATCTCTATTTTTTTATTCATTTATTCCATGTGGTGAAAGGAAGAAAACAATTGATTTCTAAAGTAAATGATAATCTCTATATTTTAAGTGTTTTATAGTTAATATGTCATAAATAACTTTAAAAGTTTATTGGATCAGGAAAGTTGTGTAGCACCAAATTTATCCTGGCACTTCACATGAATTTTTGATTCACCAAATGTTCTTTTGAAGATTCTTCTTGTATATTTTGCATGTCCCATTTCCATTTTCCTGTGAGAGTTAGAAGAAGAGGAAGTGAAGTCACTAAACAATTTTCCTGAGGTTAAATTTGTCCCTTTATGAAAATAAGCCTGATTTCTACTTGAATACAAAATGCACTGAACTACAAAAACTTCAAATGAATACTCCAATTTGTGAAGTACAGAATGTTCAAATATTTCTTGTTAGAATTCTATAATTAGCACTTCCAAACAGAAAATTCATACTTTATGAGTGAAATGAGAATTATGTAAGCATATCTAACCCAGATTTTAAAATGTTTGGTTTTGTGGCAAATTATTATATTAGTACATGAAGTTATAGCTTAGGTCCAACAAAAGTTATATCAAAGACTAGGTAGTTTATTCTCAAAGATTATTTTTACAAAATATACCACTTGCCTTTTTCTTAAGGATTTGTGATAAATATTTCTAAACTATTTGTATGTATATATACATACATATGTGTGTGTTTATATACATAAAAAGTTATATAACTTTAGTTTTTCTTGATAACATGAATATTTTTATTTTAACAGACAATATTTTATTACAACTAATAAAGGTGAGTCCTCTAAAGTAATTCACAAATACTTACAACAATGGAACAAGGTCATAAACCTACTTTAGGAGGAGTTGAAATGATACAAAAAGATTCATGGCCCCTTGAATAGAAAGAAAACATTTTTTTCTCTGCACATTACAATGGGGAAATACGGCAAGGAAATGAGTTGTTCCAATTTCCTCTCAACAACTACACTCACACTTCCCCAAAGCTCCCCAACATACATTGGAGTGGGGAAGGGAGAGAAGGGAAAAAGAAAAGCATACACATAAATAATTGGAAGAGTTGATGCAGTGGAAGGTGAGAGAAGTGGAAGTTCTTTCCAATTGCCCTGAGAAAGAATTCACTGCTGACTTCCGAAAGACAGTGGAGGAGCAGCAGAACCCTAGCTAAGCTCCCTTCAACATCCTAGTCTTATCACTCCAGAGAAACTTTTACTCCTAGAAAGACAGCCCAAATAAGTTATAACTATAGGGGTTCTGGCCAGAAAGGAAAAATTGACTTTGCTGGCCTGAAAACACATATTTGAGCACCCGCCAGCTTCCCTCTGCCATGCTGGCCCAGCACTTGACACACCTTAAAGCACACAGCGGCAACCAGCGAGAAATCTTCCAGACAGCGGCAGACAAATGCAGATCACAGGCTGAGCATGGACAGGCCAAAATCACAGAGAGAGTGTGAGTACCCCATGAAAGACATTCTCACTAGCGCCCACAGAGCAGCATCTAGAAGGTAGCCCTTCCCCCACCATCAGAGTGAAGCTCGATCTTTGACTATGGCACAGACCTGGTTAGAGCAGACTGGAAATAAAGCAGGCCAGGAGAAAGCAAGGATGAAGGCACCATCTTTGAAAAGGGCAAGAGTAACTGACCAGTTGTAGAGCCAGGGTGAAGGACCAGAGTAAATCCATATTGTACTAAGATCCCATTCTGTACCTGACTAACCTTTCCATAAGTCCTACCCACCACCCCTCGTTTTCCCAGTAAAGACCATATCCAACCATGAGTTATGAGTGGAATTTTCAGTATCTAACAGTGAGTGTGATTTCCAGTATTTGTGAGAGGGATTTCCAGTATCCAACTGTAAGTGCAATTCCAAAATCTAATCAAAACCCTGAAGCTGTGCACATATCCCCCTTGCTACACCCCTATGGCTTAACCAATCAATTTTAAATGCATAAGTCCCTTGATCTGACCAATGGCCATTTCCAGATTCCTTCCCGCCACCGAAGGCGCCAAACATGCTTTCGGATTATTTTATAATTTTCCCACGGTGTGTGTTGATTTGTTAAAAGATGCTATGATATATGCTAAGTCCCTGCCTTCCCCCAAAAATGTGTAAAACAGCTGGGAGCCTGAGGCTCAGGGCCTCTTAGTATCACCAGGGTGCTGAGTGCGGGGAGGACTGAGCTAGCTCAAAATAAATGCCCTTTTTGCTGCTTGCATTGGTCTTGGTCTCTGGAGGTCTTTCGGAGGATCCAAACTCAAGCATTTCACAGTGAGAGCCAGCTCCGCTCAGGAGAACATCCCACCACCCAGGCTTGGTCCTGAGCATGGCTCACAGGCTCAGGTAATCTCAGCCAGAGGTGCCCCGCCCTGCCCTCCAATGCTGCAGCTGCCAACTCCTGAACAACCGGAATTTCTATAATCAAACTGAAAGCGTTAAGCAGCTACTGGCAGCACAGAACAGACAGGAGAGTAAGCCGTCCCTGAGACAGATGAACAGCCCTATTACAGAGAAAACCCATTTCCTACCAGCAAATGGAGTTGAATTCCACAGCCAGCTCCGCCCAGGAGAAGGTCGCCCTGCTTAAGGGGGAGGAACCTCTCCCAGGGGCATGCAGCTTTCAGCCAGGTAAACAAGGCCCAAGGCACCCCGCCTTCCTGAGTCCGGAGCCTGTTCTGAGCCAGGCATTAAAGGAAGCGGCCCCACAGCAGACAAGAAGAGCCACCATTCCCGAGATTGTTTAGCATCCCCCAACTAGAGAGGGCATGCAAATTTTACCTACAAGCTGTGCAAAGAACAGAGCCCCAGCATTTAACTAATAGGGGAGGAGTGTCAGATCAGATCCATCCCCTCCAAGCTGAAAGCAAATCAAACCAGCCAGGCATCAGGAAAGCAGACTGTAGACCATGGAAAGGAAACCAGAGACTTGAAGAGCCCATCCAAACAAGGAAGACTCCATTTTTTAAACATTTTTTACTTTTTTAGTTTTTATTTTTCATTTTTGAGTTGTTGTTTGTTTTGTTTTTTCTTTTTTGTTTGTTTTGGGGGTTATATATATATTTTGTTTGGTGTGTTTGTTTTCGTGTATTTTTCTTTGTTTTTCATTTCACATTTTCCTTCTTTAAAATTACTTTCCCCTCGGGGCTGGGAATATGGCCTAGTGGCAAGAGTGCTTGCCTCCAACACATGAAGCTCTCGGTTCGAATCCCCAGCACCACATATATGGAAAACGGCCAGAAGTGGCACTGTGGCTTAGGTGGCAGAGTGCTAGCCTTGAGCAGGAAGAAGCCAGGGACAGTGCTCAGGCCCTGAGTCCAAGGCCCAGGACTGGCCAAAAAAAAAAAAAATTACTTTCCCTTGACTAATACCTTTATTCTTTTCAGTTGACTTTCCATTGTCTATCATTTTAACCTTGATCTTTCTACTGATTCTACCCTTCTCCACCCTTCCACTTCACTGAAACTAAACCAGAATCATCATCCCCCATTTATTTAACTCCATTCTCTTCACTAACCCTAACTTAGCCTCCTGAATTTGCTTCCAGGACCTCCAGACTCCATTGACCCCTGGTTAGCAGATAGAAGGTATCTCTGTTCAATTCAAGTTAGTCAAAGGGGTTCATAGAGTAATGCCACTAGTCCAAGAAGAACTAAGTGTAAGAACAAAATTTCCCATATGGTTATAACAGTAAATAACTAATTACTGAATACAGTGCTCAGGGTTGGTTGTTATATTTAAACTGTATTCTTTGGGGACACCAAATAAGCTTTTATGTACCAAAAAGAGAGAGGGAAGCTATCTGTATATAATTGTGAACTTCTAAGAGTTATACAACAGTGCTGAGTAAGGTCTGCTTTGGGTCTTAAACAGTGCTCACAGGTGCTTGTAGATTGGCATTTCCACTCCAAATGGGCAGAAGAAGCAAAATAAAGATGGAAAGCCAGGAAATCTCATCTCCTATTCAAAATAAGCAGGAAGCAGAGCAGTCAATCTAAGACCTAGAAGAGAACCCTCAAAATGCCCAACAAACTCTACTGATAAAAATGTTAAATGAAAAGTTTGAATCTCTTCAGACAACTATTCTAGAGCATAAGTAGGAAAGCCAAAGATTGATGCATCAATCCACCATAAAGTAATAGAGGATTTCATGGTCTCCACAAATAGAAAGATAAATAAACTCCAAGAGTCCAATGAAAAGATAGCTACTCAGCTAAAAGATTTGAGAGACAGTACTCAGAACCAAATTAATGAAGTAAAGAAGTCCATACAGGACCTAAGAGAAATTTATAGTAAAGACATGGAAGCAATCATGAAAGACCAGTCAGAACGAAGGGAGATTTGAAATCAAGTAGCTAGCCTACAGAGCAGACTAGATGAAGCAGACGACTGAATCTCAGGAACTGAGGATTCCCTAGAATCTATGGAGAAAGAACAGAAAACAATAAAAACCAATACATTCAGCAAAACAGATCACTTCAGGAGCCCTAAGATACAATCAGAAAGCCCAATTTAAGGTTAATAGGTATCAAGGAAAACCTAGAGAAGGAAGTTAATCGAATAGGAAACATGTTCAACAGAATAATAGCAGAGAACTTCCCAAATATCCAGAAGGATAGGCCTATCCAGATACAAGAAGCATTTGGAACACCAAACCAACAACATCAGAATAGGACATCCCAATGACACATTGTTATGAAAACAGAATCAATAGAGACCAAGGAAAGAATCCTTAAGGCTGCTGGGAAGAAGAAAATAATCACATATAAAGGAAAACCAATCAGAATTACCCTCAGATTTCTCAACAGAGAACATGAAAGCAAGGAGAACCTGGAATGAGTTATTCCACACCCTAAATAAATATAACTGTCAACCAAGAACACTGTACCCAGCTAAATTCTCATTCATAGTCGAAAGTCAAATAACAGTCTTCCACAGAATGGAAAAACAGAAACAATATATCTCCACCAAACCAGCTTTACAGAAAATCCTCAAGGATGTCCTACACATGGATAATAATCAAGATGACAATACAGACAGAGAACTGAACCCTAAATAGAAAACTGGAATATTAGATCAAGAATTGGGAAGACACAGCCTTTAACAAGATAGCTATAATGAAAGGAACAAATGATCATCTCTAAATCTTAACTCGCAACATTAGTGGACTTAATTATCCAATTGAATGACATAGGCTCATAAGCTGGATCAAAAATCAAGATCCATTTTTCTGCTGCCTCCAAGAGAAACATCTACCCAGCAAAAGCAAACATTTTCTAAAAGTGAAAGGCTGGAATAAAGTCTATCAAGCAAATGGGCCTCCTTAAGCAGCCTGGAGTTGCAATCCTAGTATCACATAATATTTACTTCAAATTAAAAACGGTAAGAAGAGACAAAGAAAGCTACTACATACTAATAAAGATATCTCTTCTACAGGAGGATATAACCATCCTAAATATCGACACCCCAAATACGGGAGCACCCAACTTCATCAAACAAACACTAATGACTCTAAAAACACTCATAGATCCAAACACATTGATAGATGGAGAATTTAACACTCCACTAGCACCTCTGGAGAGATCAATACACCAAAAAGTAGGCAAGGAAACCTCAGAAGTAAACAACTGCATAGACCAATTATACTTAACTGACATCTATACAATATTCCATCCATAAACACCAGAATATGCATTCTTTTCAGCAGCACATGGAACATTCGACAAAATAGGTAACATCTTAGTGCACAAAGAAAATCTGTTCAAATTCAGAAGTATCAAAATCATTCCCTGCATTCTCTCAGACAACAGTGGAATAAAATTAGAGCTCAACTCAAACAGCCACCACAGAAAGTCCTACAATTCATGAAGACTAAACAACACATTGCAGAACCACCAGTGGGTCATTGAAGAAATTAAAACAGAAATTCAAATGTTTATGGAATTAAACCAAGATGAGCACACAAAGTACCAGCTCCTTGTGACACAACAAAGGCAGTACTCAGAAAAAAACTTATATCTCTGAGTGCCTACAACTGGAGAAACATCAATTCAACATCTTAAGGAAGCACCTTAAGGTCCATGAAAGAGAACAACAAGCCAAACCCCAGGCCAATACACAGAAGCAAATAATTAAAATTAAATCAGAATTAAATGACTTGGGAAAAAAAAAAAAAAACTTTGAAAGAATCAACACAACGAAGAGTTGGTTCTTCAAAAAAATTAACAAGATAGACAGACCCCTACCAAATCTGACCAGAAAAACGAAGGCAGCACACCCAGATAAACAGGATCAGAGATGAAACAGGTAACATCACTACAGAAACCAAGATTCAGAACACAATAAGGGTCTATTTTGCAAACCTTTACACCAACAAATTTGAGAACCTGAAAGAAATGGACAAATTCCTAGCAAAAATTGATATGCCCAAACTTAACTATGAAGATTTAAACCTTCTGAACAGACCCATATCCAGCATTGAAATAAAAACTGCAATAAGAGATCTCCCATCCAAGAAAAGTGCAGGTCCAGATGGATTCACTGCAGTATTCTACAAGGCCTTCAAAACAGAACTCACACCAATATTTCTCAAACTCTTCAATGAAATTGAAAGATAAAGTTCACTACCAAACATATTCTATGATGCCAGTATAACACTCCTCAAGGAAAGAGAACTATAGACCGATTTCCCTGATGAACCATCAGTGCAAAAATTCTCACCAAAATTCTGGCCAATCAACTTCAATAGGTCATCAAAAAATCATACACTATTACCAAACTGGATTCATTCCTGGTATGCAGAGATGGTTCAATATACAAAAGTCAATCATCATAATCCACCACATCAACTGGAGCAAGGTCAAGAACCACAAGATTATTTTGCTAAACGCAGAAAAAGCATTTAATAAAATCCAGCACCCATTTATGATAAAAGCTTTGGAGAAACTAGGTTTCCAGGGAACATTCCTGAATATAATTAAGGCTGTGTATGACAAACCCACAGCGAACATTATTCTTAATCGGGAAAAGCTAAAGCCTCTAAAATCAGGAGCAAGACAATGTTGTCCGCTCTCCCGCCTCCTCTTGGAATTCCTAAAGAGCCTTTTGAAAAGATTAAAAAAAAATTGTTAGAATAGAATAGAATTGCATACTATAGAATAGCCATAGAATATTTCTGAATGATTCCTAGGTTAGGAATTCCAACATGTTCAATGACCTTGGGCATTAAATTGATGAGAACTGTCAGCCTTCCATTCATTCACTCTTTTGAAAATATCCTGAAAGTTCACAGGTTTTCTTTTTTATATTTCATTTTATTTTTATTGTCAAGGTTATGTACAGAAGGGTTACTGTTGCATATTTAAGGCAGGGAGTATATTTCTCGTCAAAATTGTTACTGCCTCCCTCATTTTTCACCTCCCCCCCACCTCTCCTTCCCAATCACCTTCCCCATGGCTGAGTTGTATGATTGTTTTACAGTAAAATGTTTTGTAAGTATTGCAGTTGCATTGATGTTCCTTTTATCCCTTTTCTCTCTATTTTGATGTTCCCCTTGCCTTCTCTAGTTCAGATAAACATATATACAATACTCAGGGTACCAAAGTCAAATAAAGTGACAACAGGGGAAAAATTATAGGAAAGAAATACAAAAGAAAAAGGCATAATTTCACATAGTATGTTGAAAATGGCAGAAACGTTGATCAACTACTTATTTCCATAATTTAGAGTTCGTTTTGCTTAGCGTTATCTTATATGATCATATGCACATAGTTATTGAGCTATTGTGGTCATCTGCAAGGACTATGCTAGACACATATGAATTATTCCCAATGAGGGAAACTATAGTGTCAAAGTTTCCTTGGGTCTGGATCACTTCATTTAGTATGATTTTTTCCAATTCTTTCCATTTTCTTACAAATGGTGCTGCACAGGTTTTTTGTCTTCTCTTGGATTTGGGGACTTTAACCAGAGTGTATTTGCTGATAGAGTTTTCAAGGAAATACTATTTTCCAGGTTGATTTTTCTCATTCTAAAACGAACATGTGCAGCATGTGTTCAGTAGAGTAAATCTCTCTTGTGGTTCTTATTTTACCCATGGTAATGATCCTCAGAACTATTTTTCTGCACATAGATCACTTTCAGACACCAGGAACTGAACAGTAAGAGAAGATGTTTGTATTCACTGGATTTCTTTTTTTTCAAGCTTAACTACCCACAAACATCAGCATTTAAGGCTGATGGTAACTTACAGTAGGATTGCACTGTTCACGAGAGATATCCTCCACAACATCCCTAATAGCTGCTTTGGGCAATGAGCTATAGAAAGGAATAGACAGTTATGTTTCTGTGTGTGTGTGTGTGTGTGTGTGTGTGTGTGTGTGTGTGTGTGTGTGTATTTTCTTCAGAGATAGATCTTAGGCCTCCTTGAGCCTATGTTCTTTAAAAAGGAACAACAAAAGAAATTCTGACCCCACTCTACTGATCAGAAACACAGTACAACATGAGGCACACATTACATTCCAGTGTTTGGTGTGTATATATTCAACATTCAGCTCTATCTCTGATTAGCTTGCTTCCTTAAACTAACTATTTAACTCTAAACAATGGCCTTCCCTGGTAGCCTTCACGTATTGTAACTACAAAAAAAAATGCTGGATAGTTTTTTAAAAACATTAGTATTTATTAAAAATTCTACATCAGTTTTCTTTAATACATATTCTTTTTTTAGGAAACTAAAGAATTTCCTTTTTTACTATAGGTATCCCATTTTTATATTTTTTAAATTAATTAATTTATTGTCAAAGTGATGTACAGAGGGGTTAGTTTCATATGTAAGGCCATGAGTACATCTCTTATAAAACTTGTTACATGCTCCCTCATTTTTCTCCCACATTCCCCCCTCCCCAGTTTCCTCCCATCCTGAGTTGTCCAATTCAAGCCAGGCTCTGGTGGCTCACACCTGTCATCCTAGCAGGAGGCAAGGATCTGAGCCAGCCCGGGAAAGTCTGTGAGATTCTTTTCTTTTCTTTTCTCATTTCTTTGTTGTCAAAGAGATGTATAGAGGGGTACAGTTTCATAAGTAAGGCAGTGAGCACATTTCTTATCCAACTGCTTCCTTCTCCCTCATTTCCCCTGCCTCCCCATTTCCCTCTCCCACCATGAGTTGTACAGTTGGTTCACATCATATCGTTTTGGAAGTATTGCCATTGCATTGGTTTTTCCTTTTATCCTTTTCCTTTCGATTTTGGTATTCTCTTCCCCTTCCCTTCCAATTCATGTATGTACAATATCCTAGGTACTAAATTCAGTTACAGTGATATGAGGGGTAAAACCATGGGAAAGAAATTCAAAAGTATAAGGCAATAATTTCATTTGGCATGTTGCAAATAACAACAACAATGATATACCACTTGTTTCCATGATTGGCATTCGTTTTGCTTAGCATCATCTTACATGTTCATATGTACATAACTATTGAGCTATGGGGATCTTCTGCTAGGACTATCCTAGACTCATACTATATATTTCCAGTGAGGGACATCATAAAGTCTATGTTTCTTTGGGTCTGGCTCATTTCACTTAGTATAATTTTTTCCAAGTCCCTCCATTTTCTTACGAATCTCCAATTAACCACCACTTGGTGCTGTGGCTCAAGTGGTATAGGTTTAGCATTTAGCTGAAGAGCTCAAGGACAGTGTCCAGGCCAAGACTTCAAGACCCACTACTGACAAAAAAGAGCAATTCAACCATCAACTTTTAGTATAGTCAGGAGGGAAAAAAAAGTTACATAAAATCTAAACTAATAGAAACCTGTGGTAATGGGTTAAAATAGGAAACTATAACATTAGTCCTGGATTTTTTTCATCTTATAAACTTAGATGCTGAATGTCAAATTTTTTGTGAAACTACTTAAAGATAATAAAAATGTAATTTAAAAAGTAGTAGATGAAAACTTGAAACAATAAAGGACATTTAAAAATTACATAAAAGTTAATCTAATAGAAGCCAGGAGTAATAGATTAAATAGAATGGGAAAAACTTCTCATTAATAGCACTTCAATATAGAGGGAGTGATATGAAAATGTTTCAGAGGAATACCATATTGAAATATTCAGAGACAACATTGAAAGAATAAGCCATTTCTATTTTGCTGCTCTGTATCTCAAAACAAAACTTCTTTTTTAGAACAAATATATTTTCTGTATACCATGAACAGAGAAAATGGCTTTGATAACATTTCGTATTGTATTCATATGAACTAAATTATTCCAGTGTCACTGTAAAAATCATAACCAAGGCACAGCAATTGTCCTAGGGCAGGCAGTGAAAACAGTGAATGGTAGAAAACATAGAGTCCCTGTTCTGAGAATTAGTGTGACTATGTAAACACAAGAAATTTAACGATGGTTATAGTGAAAACAAAACAAAAATCTTTCCACGCATACTTTATCATACAAGGCCATGTGATAAGTATCCTCAAAAATATTTCTCTGTATGTTGGCAGAAATAGGCAGAATGATCAAAGGAGTGACAATAATCAGATGTGCTATATATGTAAACTTAGATGTCAAAAGGCAACTTCTTTGTGTAACTACTTAATGATAAAAATATAATTTAAAAGTAGTAGATGAAAACTTTAAGCAATAAAGAACATGTAAAAATGTTTCAGAAAAAAAAGCAAATTGAAATACACAGAGATAATAGTGAGGATTCCATACCATCCAATCCCCCATATCTCACTGTGAGCATCTGAAATATGCTTGTACAATATTTGCTCAAATTCTTAAACAATTCAAAGGAAAGACCACTACTTCAAAGCAGATGCACAAGATGATATTTTTATCCTAAATTGCAAGCGCTAATGTGAATGATAAATGAGATCATCTGTATCTGGGTTTAAGATTATCTTGTTTTTTATTTGGCAAACTAGCTAAGGAAAAAAAATGTTAGAGGAAAATGGCTAGAGGAAATGTTTAAAGGAAAATTTGCATTTCCCTATGCCCTTGATGAGTGGATTCATCAACATATATCCTAATGAGACCATTAATAGATATTGTGAAAGGAGAATCCATTGATTAAAGTTTTAAAAAGTAAAGAGAAATTTATCGAGTGTATTACCGAATTCCAAAGCTTTAATGACTATGAGAACCATAGGGACATGAGAGGATCAAGTCAGGAAATTATGTAGGTAAGTATACATGTAGGTACGTACGTATGTACACAGATACATATTAATGTAAATGTGTATGCATTTTATAGCCATGAGAATCAGTATTGATTTGAACCATGCTTACATTGTTATAATAAAAAAAAAACCTAAGCGAAAAATAACTGACGCAGAATGCGAACTTTTAGATTAGCAAGTGTATAGAATGCAAACCTTTGATAGTTGTGAATCTGTAACTACATTACTTTCTGAGTTATCTAGTAAAAACAACAACAACAACAAAACTCAAAGCAACAAAAATGCAAACAGTTAGCTTTTCCTGACAGTATTGAATTGGGAAGTAAACTGATTTTATAAGTAATTTTGATAATAAGGAAATTTTATGTAAATTGAGATCACTTTCTGATAAAATCTACATTATTTTCTTGGAAAAATTAAGTATTTTCCTTTCATTTCAGAAACCTGAATTTGAACTCATTTTAGTTTGGGGGATATAAAAAGCAAGACATTCAATCTTACTGCATGAGTGCATGTAAGTATATTGGATTCAGTTAATTACTAAACTAAACCCTACCTGTTTTATAAAGTCCCTCTCTTTGTAACTATAAGTACTCTGTGGAATTTTATTAGAATTTGAGGACCACTTTTCTATCCTTTGAGTTAGGTAAGTGGCACAAAAATAATTTCTGCATTCCCTTCTGAATAGATGAACTTACTGATGCATTCCTTCCCCAACATATTTATAAAATAAATTCTTATCAACAAACATTTTCACTGGAATACACTTTGCTTGGTACTGTGTATTATACACCCATGAATCAGTGCTTTCTATTTAGTTTCTTTTAAGAATCTCTATATAGTACCTCAGGTCTAGTAATTGAAACACTATGGTTGTCTCTAATGATATGTCTTTCAACATATCTAACTCAAGGATTCCCATGTTTAAAAAAAAGAATATAGCCAATGCTAGCTGACTCAAGTAGAGAATACATTTATTAGAAGGAGAGGTAGAAGATGCTGTTATCCTGGGAAACCTACCAGCCAATATCAGATTGTGAGAAGGAATAAGACAGGTTATGTGGCCAGAGACATACCCAATACATCAAGATGTATAGTGAGCAGCGATCTTTTCATATTTTTATCTTGAGTCTTATATATTCTGTGTAAAATAAACAAGTGAAAAATAATAGCAATACTCGGGTTTTATAGATAGTTAGGTATATCTTCCTAGAGTATATCTTTTCTTGCCCCAGCAGATCGTCCATCATTCTGTTACTATTTCCTCAGAAGTTACCATTTACTGTTCAACTATCTGATGTTCCAGCACTCTACCATTAGGACTTCTCATACACTTAGTAGAAACAGAAAATAGTTAACTACTCAAAAAAAAAAAAAAACATATAGAGGTTTGTTTTACAGACCAAAATTAAAACGTCTTTCAGTTACATCTAATCTGAAACTATTTTTGTCTCTACTAAATTGCTCGGAAATGAGATATGCTTTGGAATATAATAACAAAATCACAATATTGTCTTCATGTTTAATATCGGGGTAGGGAGAACCTGGATAAAAATAGACTATACTGTAATGAAGTGAATGTTCACCTGAGGTTTTATGAATGTATTATAAAATTTCAGATGGGATAATAATTCTGCCTGAAAGCAGGCAAAAACAAGTTTTTGAAAAAAACACTCAACTTGCAAGGAGTTATTAAGATACCATTTATAGGCAAACATAATTTCTCTACTTTTTCAGGTATGGACATTTTACTCTATTTTCAGTTGAACAGGCACATTTAATTTCCTATTCTTCACACAGCAGTAGTAGCATACTATACCTCAATGATTTTGCTAGCTTCAACATAATAATTTTGCTAGCTTCAACATAATATCCCCAAATCCACAGTAACATAGAATTTTGATTCTATCCCCATAAGGCCTTGGGCCATGCAATAAATTTCCTTAATATTATAGTTGTTGGATGATAAAGGAAAATACCATGTAACTAGAAAATAGAATTTCAAAGATGTTTTTAATGTGCCAAGGAAATATATTTTGGAAATGAATTCTCTATGATTGAGATTTGATCTGCCTGGAGTACTCTTTTGGATAAGTGGAAGACAAAATGACAGAGATAGAAATATATAGCATAGAGATTTTTAATGTGTGACTCTCTCTCTCTCTCTCTCTCTCTCTCTCTCTCTCTCTCTCTCTCTCTCTGGAGAAAATAGTGTGGCAGCTGAACTTAGAAAGCATCACATACACACATATGTACATATATTATATATGTATATATATATATATATATATATGTATAAAATTTAGGGTTTGGTCCCATAGTTACAAAAGTCGTACTACAACTTTGAGGATATATGTAGTTGGGTATATATATATACATACATATACATATATATTATATGTACATGGTTATATATAAATGATTACATGTATGGTTATATATATGACTATATATTAATACACACAAATGTACACTAAAATATCTGAAACCATAGATTTATCATCATATACAGAGATTCTAAAAGAGATATCTGGGACACCTGCTATAAACTGTTTCATTTTCTAGTTTATCATTTTTCCCTGTGAGAGGATTGGTCAATTTTGTCTTCAGGTATAAAAGATAGTTGGCTATTGTGTAGTATTTCCTTATTATTTATCTTAAAGTGAAATTCACATTTTTTCCACTGAAAAATCATTATTTTCTATTATAGAAATAGCACTGGGAAAAGACCTGTTAAAAATGAAATAGGAATGAGGGAAGAGGTAAAAAACAGTACAATAAATGTACCCAAGTCCTAACGTATGAAACTGTAACCCCTCTATACATCAATTTGGCAATAAATAAGAAAAAAGAAAACAAAATAAAAAGTACAATATTCTAGGAGAAATACTTTATTCTGGAAACATTTTAATCACTAATAGATTTCAAGACATCTACCTATGAAGTATATCCAAGGACGCATAAGGAAAATATGGATAAATGATAGTAATTCTCAACAGTATTTAAACTGTTGGGGTAGAAATAGGCGAGTAGGAATCTCTGCAAACATAAAATTTCTGCATTGTGAAATGTACAGATATGTAAAATAATAATTCTCAAGAAATAGCATGATCTAATGCTGCATCAAATTT
Source organism: Perognathus longimembris pacificus (assembly GCF_023159225.1). Classification (NCBI taxonomy): domain Eukaryota; kingdom Metazoa; phylum Chordata; class Mammalia; order Rodentia; family Heteromyidae; genus Perognathus; species Perognathus longimembris. The sequence goes on from NC_063176.1 coordinate 41,174,626, forward strand.
GAAAGCAAATATATGCGTGTGTATAATATATGTGTCTGTATATATATTTGTATACAAAACTTGCAAAAATGACTTAAGTAAAAAATTATTTCTTTGATTTTACAGTGATATATTGAAAGGTTTTTAGTACAGTGTATTTTGTATGTGTGTGTGTGTATATATGTTGACTGGTTTTACATATATATGTGCATATTTTGAGCAATACACCATATTGCTTTGCAAAGAAGTTTTAGTCAAAAAAGCTTGTAACCAGCTAGAAATTTTCATATGCTACTTTTTTTTTATTAATTGAACATAAATTCTTTTACAAGATGTTGTGCAAAGAGGGTACAGTTACATAGTAGGACAGTGTGTACATTTCTTGTGATATCTTACAACCTGTTTTTCCATCCCTTGTCTAGGTCAGGTAGACACATATGCAATATACAATGTATCAAGAACATATACAGTGTTCACAGACTTGGTCTCTACTGTCTCTCCGTCTCCCTTTGTTAACAGTCATATATCAGGGAGATCATGCCCCTTTGTTTTCTGTGTTCTAGGCTTGTCTCACTCAACATTATTTGTTCGAGTTCTGACCATTTGCCTGTGAATAACAATATTTCACCATTCCTAATCGCTATGTAGTATTCCATTGTGTATAAGTACCATATTTTTTGGATCCATTCGTCTGTGGAGGGGCATCTGGGTTGTTTCCATATTTTGGCTATTGTGAATTGTGCCGCGATAAACATGGAAGTACAAATGTCTTTTTGATATCTTAGGTTTTGCTGTTTAGGATAGATGCCTAGGAGTGGTATGGCTGGGTCATAGGGTAGGTCTATATTGAGCTTTTTGAGAAACCTCCATACTGTTCTCCAAAGTGGTTGTACTAATTTGCACTCCCACCAACAATGGAGAAGGGTTCCTCTTTCCCCGCACCCCCTCCAGCATTTGTTGTTGCCTGAGTTCAGAGTATAGGCCATTCTAACTGGGGTGAGGTGGTATCTCAGGGTTGTTTTTATTTGCATTGCCTTTACTAGCAGGGATGTTGAGCATTTCCTCATGTGTTTCTTTGCCATTTTTATATCTTCTCTTGTGAAGTCTCTCTTTAGTTCTTTTGCCCATTTCCTAATAGGTTTATTGGGCTTGGAGGGGCTTAGTTTTTTGAGTTCTCTGTAGATGACAGATATCAGGCCTTTGTCTGTTGCTGTGCTGGTAAATATCCTTTCCCATATCGTTGGCTGTCTTTCTATTTTGGTGGCTATGACCTTAGCTGTGCAGAAACTTTTTAATTTGTAGTAGTCCCATTTGTTGAGTCTTTCCCCTATTTGTTGTGCCCCTGGGACTCTATTCAGGAAGTTCCTTCCTGTGCCTATAAGTTCTAGTGTCTTTCCTACTCTGTCCTAAAGTAGTTTCAAGGATTCAGGTCTGATGTTGAGGTCCTTGATCCATTTTGAGTTGATCTTGGTGCATGGTGATAGGCTTGGGTCTACTTTGAGTTTTCTGCATATGGCTGTCCAGTTCTCCTAGCACCAGTAGTTGAAGAGGCTCTGTTTATTTCATTGTATGTCTTTAGCTCCTTTGTCGAATATCAGTTGGCTGTAAGAGTGCGGTTTTATTTCTGGGTCTTCAATTCTAATCCACTGGTCTTCCGATCTGTTTTTATACCAATACCATGCTGTTTTTGTTATGATGGCCTTGTAGTAGAGCTTGAAATCTGGTATTGTGATACCTCCTGCACTATTTTTTTTGCCTAGAATTGCTTTGGCTATTCTAGGTTTTTTGCTGTTCCATATGAATTTATGGATTGGTTTCTCTATTTCAGTGAAAAATGTGGCTAGGATTTTGCTAGGTATTGCATTGAATTTGTATAACAATTTGGGCAATGTGGCCATTTTCACTATATTGATTCTGCCTACCCATGAGCATGGGAGGTCTTTCCATTTCCTTGTGTCTTCTTTGATTTCTCTTATTAGATTTTTGTAGTTTTCATTGAATAGGTCCGTCACGTCCTTGGTTAAGTTGATCCCTAGGTACTTTATTCTTTTTTTGGCTACTGTAAATGGAATTGTTTCCATAATTTCCTTTTCTATTTGTCTGTTGCTGGTGTACAGAAAAGCTGCTGACTTTTGTGGATTGATTTTGTATCCTGCTACTTTGCCAAATTGGTTTATTAGGTGGAGGAGTTTGGGTACTGAGTTTTTTGGGTCCTTCAGATATAAGATCATGTCATCTGCGAATAGGGATAACTTGATTTGTTCCTTGCCGATGTGGATCCCTTTGATGTCCTCCTCTTGCCTTATTGCTATGGCTAGGGATTCCAGCACTATGTTGAACAGAAGTGGGGAGCGTGGGCATCCTTGTCTTGTTCCTGAGTTTAGCGGGAATGATTTAAGTTTCTCTCCATTTAATATGATATTAGCAGTTGGTCTGTTGTATATGGCTTTTATTGTTTTGAGGAATGTTCCATCTATTCCTGTTCTCTCCAAAGCTGTTAATAGGTATGGATGTTGTATTTTGTCAAAGGCTTTTTGGGCATCGACTGAGATAACATGTAATTCTTAATTTTAGATCTGTTTATGTGGTGAATTACGTTGATTGATTTACGGATGTTGAACCATCCTTGTGACTGAGGGATTAAGCCTACTTGGTCATGATGTATGATTTTCTTGATCACTTTCTGGATCCTGTTAGCTAATATTTTATTGAGGAGCTTTGCGTCTGTGTTCATTAGTGATATTGGTCTGTAGTTCTCTTTTTTTGTTGGGTCTTTGCCTGGTTTGGGAATGAGTATGATATTAGCTTCGTAGAATGAGTTTGGGATTTCTCCCTCTGTTTCTATTTCGAGGAAGAGTTTGAAGAGTATTGGTATTAGCTCCTCACTAAAGGTTTTGTAGAATTCGTTGGTGAATCCATCTGGGCCTGGGCTTTTCTTAGTAGGGAGGTTCTTGATTACCTCCTGTATCTCACCGTAAGTTATTGGTTTATTTAGTTGATTTATTTCTTCTTGGTTCAGTTTGGGCAGTTTGTACTTCTCTAAGAATTGATCCATTTCTGTAAAATTATTGTTTTTTTGCTGAGTAGAGGTTTTGGAAATAGCTCCTTATGATTGTTTGAATATCGTGTGTACTTTTGTAATTTTTCCGGTGGAGTCCCTGATTTTATGTATATGAGTCTCTTCTCTTCTTTTTTTTGTAAGTCTTGCAAGGGGTCTGTCAATTTTGTTTATTTTCCCAAAGAACCAGCTTTTAGTCTTATTTATTTGTTGAATGGTCTTTCTATTTTCAATCAGATTTATCTCTTCTTTAATCTTTGTGATCTCTCCCCTCCTAGTCGTTTTAGATTCTGTCATTTCTTGTTTCTCCAGTTGTTTTAGTTTCATCGTGAGTGTATTCACCTGCTCTGCTTCCATTCTTTTAATGTGGGTGCTGAGTGCAATGATCTTGCCCCTCAGTACTGCCTTAGCTGTGTCCCATAGGTTTCTTTGTGATGTGTTTTCTTTGTCATTGTGGCTTATGAATTCGTTGATTTCATCTTTAATTTGGTCTGTGGCCCAAGTGTTGGATAGCAGCGTGGGGTTTAGCCTCCAAGAGTGTGTATAGTGTCTGTGGTTTCCTTTGTTGTTGAGGGTTACCTTTAATCCACTGTGATCAGATATAATACATGGGATGACATCAATACTTTTGTATTTGCTGAGGTTCTTTGTGTGGGCTACGACGTGGTCTATTTTGGAATATGACCCATGGGCTGCTGAAAAGAAGGTGTATTGGGTCTTTGTAGGGTGAAAGGTTCTATATAGGTCTGTTAGATCCATTTGGGAAAGGTGTTATTTAGGTCCTCAGCTCCCTTACTAATCCTCTGGGTGTTGGATCTGTCTCTTGGAGAGAGAGGAGTATTAAAGTCACCCACTATGATTGTGTTTGCGTCTATCTTGCTCTGTAATTCTGTGAGAATTTGCTTGACATATGTCGGGCCTCTTTTGTTCGGTGAGTATACATTTATCACCGTGATTTCTTGATTCTGGCTTTTTCCTTGTATTAATATGTAGTGTCCTTCTTTGTCTTTTTGAGTGGACTTTAAAGAGAAGTCCAGCTTGTCTGAGATTAGAATGGCTACACCTGCCATTTTGGTGGGTGCATTTGCTTGGTAGATCTTGCTCCATCCTTTCATTCGAAGACTGTTTTTGTCCCTTGCTGTAAGGTGGGTCTCTTGTAGACAGCAGGTGTCAACTTTTTGTTTGCGAATCCATTCTGCCAGTCTGCTCCTCTTAATCGGGGAGTTTAAGCCATTTATATTTAAAGAGATCAAGGATAAGGGTGTTTTTTCTCCTTCCATTTTCTTGTTGGGCTGTTTTTTCCTCTTTTTTTTTCTTCTTGTCTTTAGTGAGCTGGTCTTTCTGCTGGACTTTGGCTATTGAAGTTTCTTTCTGATTCTGTCTGTGTGTCTTTTACGATCTCTGTTGGGTGGGGTTCCCCTCTTAATATTCGCTGTAGCGCTGGTTTTTTATTCACATACTCCTTTAGCTCCTCTTTGATGTGGAAAGATCTGGTTCTCCCTTCGAATGTGAACTCCAATTTCGCTGGATATTTGATCCGAGGTTGTAAATTGTTATTATGAAATACTTGGATGGTGTTCTTCCACTCAATTTGAGCTTGGTAAGTTTGTGTGGATAAGTCGGATGTTATTCAAATCCTCTTCCCATTGAAAAAAGTTTCCTTCTTCGCTTTGGCTGAATTCAGAATTTGTTCTTTAATCTTGAGGTCTGTAGTCTTGAATATTATGTGCCTTGGGGTGGTTTTCCTGGGGTCTGGCCTGCCAGGTGTCCTATAGGCTTTGGTTACCTGGATGGGGTCCCCTGTGAGATTGGGGAAGTTTTCTGCAATAACTTTATTGAGAATATGATTAAGCCCTCTATTCTGGTATTCGGCTCCTTCTTCTATTCCAATTATGCGCAGATTATATCTCTTGTCTTTGTCCATTAGTTCCTGGATTAGTCTTCCCTGAAGCTTCACCTTTTCTTGGAGTGTGGTCATTTCCTGGTTGTTGTCAGCTGCTTCATTATCCAGGCGAGAGATTCTGGATTCTATATGGTCCACTCTTTGTGTTATGGTTTCAATTGCGGAGTTTATGGATGTCAGAGAGCTATTTATGGTTGTCATATCAGCTCTGATCGTGGAAATTTCTTCTTTTAAAGAGTTGTATTTTAAATCTATTTTTTCATGCATTTCAATTCTCAGGATGTGGAGATTTTCTTTAAAGGCAGCTTGCATTGTATCCATTTTTGCTTCCATTCTTTAAACGAGGCTTGCATTGTATCCATTTTTGCTTCCATTTCTTTCTTGGCTTCCTGGGTGTCCTTCCAGATTTCCGCTCTAAACTCCTGGAATTGTTTTCTGATTTCATTTCTGACGCTTTCAATCATTCCTGTTAACATGGCCTCATTTGCTTTTTTAGTTTCCATCTCCTCTTCAGTCGTGCTGCTTTTTGGAGCTGGAGGGTTGGCTTGCCCTTTGATGAACTGAGTTATGTTTCTTTGTGATTTGCGCATCTGGAAATCTGTGGATGGCTCCTCAGGTTTGGTTTGTAGCTCTTTCCTCCCTTCTGTGTAGGTGTGTCTACGGCAGCAGGTGCAGCCGCTGTGGCCCCACCCACCAGTGCAGGGTACGCCTACCAGAGCAGGCGCTGTCGCCGGGGTCCCCGCCCTCCTGTGTGCTGTGCGTCCACTTCAACAGGCACTTTAGCAGGATCTGCCTCCCAGAGCGAGCCCCGGGTTGTTGAGGTGTGCTTGCACCCTCCTGCGAGTCCGTTGGGGGGGCTGGTATGTGTGGGGCCCAGTGGGATCGACCGTCCGGGTGTGGCTTGACACCCTCAGACCTCGCCTCCGCTGCGAGGGGGAGGGAACGTGATCAGGCTCAGGTGACCCTACTGGGCTGGTATTGCCCTCCAGTGCCTGTGATTTTAGTTGTAAGAGTCTTCGAGGTCCAGGCGCCTCGGGTTGGGCTTGCACTGCCAGCCATCCCCTGGCCCCTGTTGGGAAGGGGACGGAGCCAGTTCTGCCAGTTCAGGAACCTGTGGGGCCTTGGGGCTGTTCCGCCCTTCCCCTGCTAAACTGACTTCCCAGCGCCTGATGGGAGCTTCCCGCCTGATATGGGGGTTCTTTGTTCCCTCGGGGGTGGGGAGGGGGAGGGAGGGAGATCTAGCTTCTTTGTCGGGCTTGGGTCTCTGATAGCTGGTCTCCCGTTGGGGGAAGGGATAATGGGGGACTCACTTTTGCTGCTTGTGTGTGTGTCCCGCGCAGCCATTCGCCCTTCAGGGGTTGGCAAAGTGTCGTGGTGTCTTCCCTGGTTCCCTCTTTCTGCCGCGCTGGGTTCCCTTGTCCGAACCCGGTGTGGACTCAAACTTCTCCTTGCTGCCGGTGTGTGTCTTGGTCCGCACCCTGCCTTGTGTCTGTGGGGTCTCCCGCTATCTGAGTTCTGCGCTCCTGGCAGCCTGTCTGCCAATCGCCGGGTTCCCCTTTCCCAGCCTGGCCCTGTTTGGGCCAGGGTGGGCTGGTGGGGGGAGGGTGCCCCGGTGAATCTCCGGCTCTGTGTAGGTTTTCAGTTCTTCTTTTTTGCTCCTTTTTGTTTTCCTGCGTTTCTCCACTGCTTCTGGATGCTGGTTTTGCTGGGTTCTTGATGGGGTGTTGGGTGTTGGAGTTCCCAGCTCGCTATTCAGTTGGTGCGAGTCGGGGTGCCTCCCTATTCTTTTGGTGCCATCTTTCTCCCTTCATATGCTACTATTTTTAACAAGTGCTTTGTTCTGTTGGTTTTCCTAAACTTAATTTTACAAAAACACAACATTGATGTTAAGAGTTACCTTCAATTCTTATAAGTGTGTGCATTGATGATTGATTATTTAATTAGATATTGGAACTTTTCTTTCTAAACCAAACCTAGGGCTAATATTATTTGAATAAACTAAGATGGAAAGGAAATGACAGTTAAGCAATTATTTATACGTTATTCCTGCTTATGTCGAGCTTGGACATTTTGTTACTAATTATTAGCGATGTCTAGATTATTTAATCCTTAAAATTTAGAAGCTCAAATGGCAAATGATTATAGTCTCTCAGCTTTTGTTGATAAAAGACTGAGGAAATGTTTATTTGAGGTCATGGGTCATGTATACCATGGACTCACAATTGAGTTAAGTGTTACCAGGGTGTGAATCTTATAAAGAATCCATGTCCAGATTCATTTAGCCCAGTAGTGGCAGCTCCTAATTTCTCATCAACTATTGGAAGGACAGCTTAACTCACCAACACCTTACTCTCAGTTATCTGCTTTGTGTGCTCATAATGCAGTAGGTAGCCATCTTCCACTAGATTGATGATGATTGATGGTATATTTTATACTGACAGATACAGCAAAATGAATTAGCTCAATACACATCTTCTTTTGTAATCAAAACACAAATTATTATGCTCTTGCAATATTTAATTTGTCATGCAGCTTAACTAAATATAATGTGGTAGAAAGTCAGAAATGGTAGTGTTCATCATGACAGGTATAATTCTAATCAATCAGTACTGGAAAGCAGAAGAAAAGACATAGAAAACACATAAGTTTGACTTGCCTTTTAAAGCCTTCATTTTTAGAAGAATATGATCAATTTAAATAGATTAAACAGCCATAGTAGTAAACAGTATGAACTCATTAAAGCAGAATGTCCTTATTTCCCATATGAGCTGTATGAGACATGGATTTCATATTTTCTGTTTAGACTTGGAAGTGCTCATTTCTTTGTGTTGGGGCATATGTATTTGTTTATGTATGTGTATATCAATCAACCTTGCTGTGATTGGCTCTGATGACATGGTGGCTCATCCAGGTGGAGACAGGATAGAATAGGTGGATCCATATGTTTGGTGGTGGGTGGTTTCCTGGGATGCCAAAGGTGACATGGCTAGATGTTTCTTATCATCCAAATAGCTAACCTTATCCTCTATATGAAACTAGATCAAGGATGGTCAGCAGTGGCAGCAGCAGCAGCAGCAGCAGCAACAGTAAAACAAAGGAATCAAAATACCTAGAGAAACTAAGGAATCCAGAATTATGAAAGACACAAACTTTTCTGAATTTAAATATTCAAGAAATGTATCCCAGAGTACAAAGGGAAGCTATGCATACTCTGTTGTGTGTGTTATCATATCTTCCCATCAATAGAGACTTCTGGTATTAGAAGAAATTTGGGAATAGTTATTCAAAATCACAAAATTGGTTGGTGGAAAAGCCAAAATGGGTACAATTACATATTTTGTTAAATGAGTGCATATTATTTCCCAGACAACTTAAAAAAATTAAAGATGTTGTTTTGTCTTGTTTTGTTACCTGTACTGTGATTTGAACTCAAGGCCCAATGATCCGTTGTTTATTTGTCTGGCTCTCTACAACTTGAGATATGCTTCAAACCCAACTTTTCCTGCTTATTTTGGAGATACAGTTTGGAATATTTCTTCACCTGGGTTGGCTTTAAAGAACCAGTCTCTGACCCTCAGCCTCTTGGAGGTCACTGTATCAACTTCCTAGACTTCTTTTCTCCATATGTGTGTATATGTGTTTTAAAATACTTTATAGTTATTTTTATTTTTGAGGACAGGTGAAGATGTTGTGAGTAGGATTATGCAATGCAAATTTCAATAGAACAAAATTGTTGATAGTGCTCTCTGTCAGGCTGCATAAATCCAGGGTTCTAATTCTTTTTTTTTTTTCATTTTCCAGTAGGCAGGAACAAAGGGAAATATGAGATTAGAGACAAGTAGTGGGACAGTGAATGTAACTAATTTTTTAATCTTTATATTTGCATATGTTCTGCGAACACCATATTACACAAGTTCATAAGTAATCACCCTGTATGGATGTTCAGTTCAGTATCCATTTTATTAAAATCACAATGGATACGCATAATCATGTCCCGATTGCCTTGTGAGATAATAAAATCATACCTTCTGGTACATCAATGGAATAAAATTATGCTTGTCATGGTTTTATCATTGATTTTTATTTTATTATAAGGTTAGTAAACTACTGGTCATTTATTTCACACATGATCACTTCATTAACACTATAGTTAAAAAAAACTATCATTGTTCAGCTGTGCAATGTAACAGACTTGCTGTGGTATTAGTTCTGTGAGTATGTGTTGCTTTGATGACTGAACAAAGGAGGTCAAATAAAGCAACCTCCTGAATTTTATTGCTGGCTCATAAAGAGTGTCTATAGTACCCATAAACTATATGGTGGGAAAGTAAATTATTTACTGTGCCAGGGTTGGCTGTGAAATCATTTATATACCACTGAGGGATTTGCATACAGTGAAGGCAAAAGAGGCTGAGAATCACATTCTCTGCATTTCTCCACTTTCCCATCTCTGTATAAATGCATTAAGCTTCTTAGATTTTAAACACAAGATCAAAATGTCTACCACAGATTTCCTGGAGGATACTTGTTGAAGGAATTTCTGAGGCTACAAATTTTAATTGTGGTTGTCTTTGTTCTTTAAACAATGCATTGCACTTTCTATACCTGTTGGTGTGTTTAAAAGCCTGTTATCAAACACCTGAAACATCATCTGCATAATTTGTAATAGTGATTAAATACTTGCTGCTTTGTCTAGAGAATGCACATAAAAACATACAAAGTGGGACCCTGGGGAATGTCTTGGTCCTATGTGTCTTCCTTACACCATATAAACAGATTAAGATTCTTACAGAGTATTCTGGGAAAAGAAAAGCAGATCATTTTGACAACTAGATTATCTCTTATCTGAAAATTGCAATGTCTATCAATTATTTGTGCTTTTAAAAGTTAATAAATGGTAGTGTCCTCAAATAGTTGAAAAGCAAAAGAATGTCTTTCTAAACTTGAAATCCCATCTCTTGCGTTAAGGATTATAATTTATGAAATGTGTTTATATGCACTATTTTGTTTCAAAGGACACCTGAATGTAGTTATTAAAATTGACTGTGGCCTAGTGGAAAGAGTGCTTGCCTCATAGACATACTTATTCTCATCTTCAAAATGCAAACGTTGAGAGATAGGGTAAATGACTTTTTCAAAGTCATCAAGATAGGTAATGTAAAATTGGGAATGGGAGCAGATTCATTTAGTTTTATTAATTATTTATTGTTGCCTGAGTAAGCCTTCAGTATTTAGAGAATACAAGCAGTTCATTACTCCTTGCTCTATCTATACATGCAAATCTTCCTCCATCTTGCTGTATAATACACTTTGAATTTGACTAGCAAAACTTAGATAAAACATTGCTGCCATGACTTTCATTTTCTCAATGCTTTTCATTGCTTGGCGGGGGAATTATAATGCAACAGCATTCATTTATGCACATTGCTTTGTGAAAATAAGAATAAGAAAAATACCAAAACCTTTTCAGTTATAAATGTGCTATCCCCAATTTTCAAAACACAATCCAGAGGTTCATTTGTTTGATCCAGGATACTAATACAGAAAAACGTGTCTCATATAAACATTGAGACTAACATCTATCACCACAGTTGGAATGGAGAGCTATGAATTTAGTCCTCTGCATATTTGTCATGCTCATACATTTGGAGGAGTTAGGTATGATTGCAATTTCATGTCTTGAATTTTAACATTCACGTCATCATTACTGCTGGAGATATTTGCATGTGCTTTGTACATGAGTATATGTGTCTTAGGCACAGTAAGGTAGATTTCTCCTGAAATCTAACTTTGGGTGCTGTTCTTTTTTAAAAAAAATTTTATTGTCAAACTGCTGTACAGAGAGGTTACAGTTTCATACGTTAGGCATTGGATACATTTCTTGTACTGTTTGTTACATCCTCCCTCACTCCCCCCTCCCCCTTTCACTTTCCCCCCATGAGTTGTTCAGTTCATTTATACCAATTAGTTTTCAAAGTATTGCTTTTGTAGTCATTTGTCTTTTTTTACCCTGTGTCTCTCTATTTTGGTATTCCATCTCAGTTTCCTAGTTCTAATACCAGTATACACGGTTTCCAATGTACTCATATAAGATACGGAGATAGTGCAGGTACACCACAAGAAGGGGATACAAGAAGATTATCAAAAATAGAAGCTATGGTTACACATACCACGTTGAAAGTAGTTACAACAGTGATATAACAATCGTTTCCATAACATGGAGTTAATTTCACTTAGCATCATCTTTTGTGTTCATAAGGGTATAGCTATTGGGCTCTTGTGATCCTCTGCTGTGACTTGCCTAAACCTGTGCTAATTATTGCCTATGAGGGAGACCATTGAGTACATCTTTCTTTGGGTCTGGCTCACTTCACTTAGTATAATTTTTTCCACATCCTTCCATTTCCTTACTAATGGGGCAATGTCATTCTTTCTGATAGAGGCATAAAATTCCATTGTGTATATGTACCACATTTTCCTGATACATTCATCTACTGAGGGGCATTTGGGTTGGTTCCACATTCTAGCTATGACAAATTGTGCTGCGATGAACATTGTTGTGCTGGTGGCTTTAGTGTGTTCTTGTTTGTGGTTTTTGGGGTGGATTCCCCAAAATGGGGCTTCTGGGTCATAGGGGAGCTCTATGTTTAGCCTTCTGAGGAATCTCCATACCACTTGCCAAAGTAGGTGCTGTTCTTGAGCTTTTGCACTCAAACTAGTGCTCTACCATTTGGCCCACAGCTCCACTTCTGGCTTTTGTGTGGTAATTGGAAAGTGTCATATATTTTCCTGCCTGGGTTGACTTGTAACCAAGTCCTCAGTCTAAGCCTCCTAAGAAACCAGAATCACAGATGTGAGCCACCAGTGCCTGGTAATAGTAAATTTTGAACTATCATTTTGATTTATGATTTTTAAATTTAAAAATAATTTATGAATTAGAAATGCACAAATACCTATGAGGACCCCATAAAAATCATCAGCATTTAAATTTAGTTAAAATGATATTCTAAGATAGAAAAGGAAATAAACTCATTTATTTCTCTCTTCTTTTGGAGGAAGGACTGGGCACCAAGAGGAGGGACAGCTAACAAAGAAGTTGAGTGGGGATGAATATGCCCCAACTTATTTATTTTTAATAACATATAGACTGTTGAAGTTGTTTAAATAAGGAGGAGGAATATGGAACAGAGAGATGGCAGGGAAGGATGACTGGGATAAATTGTTTACATCTATGCAATGTATGAAAATTATAACCATGAGACCATCCTTGTACAACTAATGCAGCCTCATATGAAAGATATTGAGTTTCTGCCAAAGTTCTTCACATTTGCAAGATTGATTTTTACACTAGTTTAGGTAACCAATCCAAATTATGTTATGACTTGTTATTATTTTGAAAACCATTTTTATAATGCATGTTATTTGTTAATTTATACTTTGTGTTACTAAGTATTTCAGAAAATGCCAAGTGCTTTCCCTAAATAGTAAATAATCTATGTTAGAGTATAATCTGACACATTTTAATTTTTGCCTTACATTGACTCACCTGTCACTAAAACAACTCATATTTTTAATGAATATTGATACAAATATGTATGTATATATGCATGAATATATATATATATATATATATATATATATATATATGTAAGTGTGTGTGTTTTCAGTTTCTTTCTGTGGATTGTACAATTCTTTTTTTTTTTTTTTAAAGAATGCTTGTTTATTTATTTCTTTATTTTGGCCAGTCTTGGTTCTAGGATTCAGGGTCTGAGCACTGTCCCTTGCTTCCTTTTGCTCAAGGCTAGCACTCTGCCACTTGAGCCACAGCACCACTTCTGGCCGTTTTCTGTATATGTGTTGCTGGGGAATCGAACCCAGGGCCTCATGTATACAAGGCAAGCACTCTTGCCACTAGGCCATATCCCCAGCCCCTGGATTGTACAATTCTAACATTAATAAATTGAGGAATTAATTAAATTAATAAAATGAGGAACTTTCCAAAAGATCCGAGTTTTTATTTAAAACTCTTAATTAGAAAAGTAAATTTTCATTTGGATACTGATGCTGCCCATCTGGAATCGTAGCAACTTAAGATACAAAAATAAAAATAAAAATTGTGTTTAAAGGCCAACTTAAATAAGGTTAAAAAAATCCCTTCTAAATTAGTAGCTGGGTGCAGTGGTCCAAGCTTCAGGGGATGCTTAGATAGGAAGTGATTGTGGCTTCAGACGAGCCAGGCAGAAATGTCCATGGGATTTCACCTCAACAAAAGAATATGAACATGATTCTTTGCACCTGTCATCACAGCTCCAATAGTAAGACTGAAATAAGCAGATCATATCCAAGGGCCTGGCTCATCAGTGTTATGGGGTTCGAGGGAGGGTATTCCTCCTCCCTCCTCCCTCCAAGAGTCCACCAGCCAGAGAGTCTCAAGTAAAAAGATGGATTTATTGGGGAAGTTCTAGATGGACGGGCCCCTTGTTTCAGAAAAACATGCAATACAAAACAGGACAGCGGCACAGAGACTTATTTATGGAAGATTTCTAAGTACCAATAAACCAATTCAGCTCCAATGGAGAGCTGACTTGGGATACCATGGGAAAGAGAGATAACAGAGGCGAGTATGTGGCATGGCTTAATGGCGCCTGAGCTGGCCTGCCCCTTAATAGGGTCAGGTCAGGGGATTGGGACACAGGAAGCTCCAGTTCCAAGCACTTGACAGACAGGTTCCATAAGCTATAGGCCATGTGCCCACCCTGTCTCTTGGGATTTAGGAACATCCATTACCTGGGGATGGGACTTCCCTTCCTGTAGGAATCCAGGCATGCCCATCAAGACAAAATGCTACAAATATGACATGATCAAGCTTGCCACATGTATGTGGCCAATGAGGCTACAACCCTTGAAGAGCACAGAGCATGCCAGGTCACACGCAGGTGGCCCATGGAGTTACAACCTGTTACATAGTATCTGCTTAAACCAACCTATTACTCTTGTTAGAATTGGCCTGCAGATGGGGGGGGGGCAGTACTATTGTTTACAGCAAGGGTGAACCTTCACTGGATTCTGAGTAGATAGGGGCGGGGCCTTCAACGCTGACGCTCAGAGGCCGAGGAGATAGTGGAGATGGAGACAGCTTCTGCTCTCTTAACTAATCTGACATGGAGTCAATCTGACACCACTCAACAGCCAATAATGGCCCTGGCCAGATCTGACCTCCATATTACAGTTAGGAAGCAAGACTTTACTTAAAAAATTAAGCAGCACAAAAAATAGCTGGAGGTATGGCCCAGTAACAGAGTATTTGTCTACCCTGAACAAGGCTGTGAATTCAAACCCAAGCACTGCCAAGATTTTTTTATCTAACATAATTTCAATGAATTAATTTAAAATCTAAAATTACTTTTAATTAAGAAATTCTTCCTCCCTCTTTGTCTGTGTATAGTAAGAACTGCATTGACTTCAAACACAGTCAGATTTCTTGATTATCCCAGTTAAGAATGGATGAAGATGTGTTAGACTAGTAGCAAGTCACTTTGCTAGAGACTCTTGTCTAGGTTATGTAGTGTGTGTGTGTGCGCGCACGTGTGCGTTTGCGTGCATGCGTGTGTGTGCGTGTGTGTATGTGTGAGTGGGGGGAGACAGACAGACAGAGACAGAATATATTGAGGATGAGAATTCTAAATTGGGACTGACATGCTAGCACAGTAAGGATGCTTTGAGTACGGAGCTGAGGATGGTGATGTGCTTGGGGAAGCAGATAAAGATGATCAGCAAAGGTAGGTGAAGCATAGGGAAGCAGGCTTGAGGGTGATGAGAGGCTCTATGGAGTGACAGAGCCAATAAAGTGACAGCTGCTTCCTCCAGCATTCCTTTCCCTGGTTCTAGTCCCCAGAGACCTGGTTGTATTTTTCTCTGTCAGGGGATGACTTTTGTTGTCATATCTTTCTTAAAAAAAAAATTGCATTATTGCAAATGCAAGGTTTAAAGTGGGTCTTATGCTGCTGATGAGATCAAAGAGAACACCAAGATTTTTGTAAGAGATTTGACCAAACAAATGGATATAATTTAATTATTTGTTCTAAAAATTGGGGAGGAGGAATTCAGAGAAAAGAGCTTTATCTAGGAAACTTCTGTACATCAAGAAAACTACAATGCACATTATTGTCTTTGTTCCTGTGGTTTGCCAATAGTACTTTGCTATGGATGTCATCTGTCCTTTGATAGCTAGCCCAGGAAAGTTGAAGTGTAATTTTCAGGGTTGAAAGCTGTTTTTATTACTCTAAATTATGCTTTTAAGATTGTAATTGACATCATTTTGGATAAAACAGAACGGACTGATGTACCTAATTTGACAAGTATGCTTTTGTCCTGCCTGGCAGAAACAAGTGCTTTGTTCAAGTGAATGGCAAAGAGTCCTCAAAAGTCACAGACATCATATATATATATATATATATATATATATATATATATATATATATATATGTGTGTGTGTATGTATATATTCTCATATGTGTATGGTATATGTAATGCATATATATTTTTGTATCTTATTCTGAGGATAACCATAGAGAAACTTAAAATCTATAAAGCAGTTCCTCTATACTTTTAAATAACTATTTATTTTCAAAATTTAAAAATATGTCAAGATACTCTGTACTGCATACTGCTATGGACTTTTACCATATTGCAAAATTGGATCAAGACATTGTGCTATTATTCCAGTAATTAAGAAAATCAAGACAATATAAAGTGAAAAAAGTCCTTTGGTTTTCTGTGTTTTTCTTCAAGAGCACTGATATTTTAGAAGTTCCACTCCTCATTACTAACTTTTAAAAGAACAAGCCAGCAATTTTACACTACATGTAAAATAAATGCAAATCAATGAAAAGGTGTAGGTAGGGAAAATGGAAATGGTAGTCTATCGTTGAGAAGGTCCAAAAGGTGTATGTCTGGACTCTGATTATCTGTGCCACAGGCATAGTACCGTATCACTTGACCAGCAGTGTTGACATCTCAAGGATCCCTTACCAGTTCCCAATATAAAGTACATATGACTCTCCCTGCTACACACTTTTAAGATAACTATGCTCCTCTTACGGATATTTGTGAGGTGACTTTTACATGTACAGAATCCCTTTTCTATTTCAAAGTGATGCATTCTGAGAGCAAATGCAACTGAAGTTTATTTTTATTTTCTTTAATTGACATTAACAATCAATTGAATGAATTCTTTGTTTTTCATAATACTTTTTGGGTTGACGGACAACAGAGTCATAGATGCAATTATACTGTTAAGGTGATAGTTTTCAATGGACAGATACTAAAATAGGTCAACTTTTTCTTTTAAAGCTCTTCTCATGAAGTTAGCTTTATTTTTCTAATATCTTATTTTGTAATTATTTACTGAAAATTTGATGGGGGAGTTGAATTATTTTCTTTTTATTTTAGGTGTAGGTAGTAGTTTGGGGAAAAGAGTACTAGAAATCAATACTCTTTTCCTTGAGGTACATTTAATAAGTATTTGACATATAGATAATTGCTATTTCCAGTCTTTTTTTCCAAAAAATATTTGAGTCTAAAATTCAACATTAACTTTGTCTTTATAATATGCTAAATATATTGAACATTAAAAATATCTCAGCCTCGATATAGCCACACAGCACTAACTTCATACTTGATCCAAATCAACACAATTCAGATTAAGTCAGTACCATTTCATTGAAAATCTTTTATGACTGAAAAGAAGCATTGAAATGGTAACTATTGGTATTATAAACTAGCTCATCGAAATTTAAATAGTAACTAGAATAAATGTATGCCATTGGCATGGAACTTCTATATAATGTAGGAAAATCTAATGTGGATTTTGATAAAGTAGACTTTACTATGAGTTTACCCAAAGAGAATTATATGCCAAAGAAAGTAAAGCAAAGAAAAAAAAATCCTATGCTTTATTCTGGGTGATATTTCTGCCCTCACCTTATTGATGAGTTTGATTAATATAGACTCAATCATATGAGAGATTATTTTAGCGGGGTTTAGGATAATATTTCCAATATCAGAGAAGGTTATTTTTGTAAACCAATGCAAAATAATTCTCTAGACAATTCTAGCATCATCGCTATTAGAACAACTAATGTCATGCCATTCGCATTGTACTTCCTCAATCGCAGGAGCCTCTTCCTTTCTCAGCCTGTGCTCTGGCAATTGCCTCCCCTGGAATTTCTGTCCCCCTGACTTATTTGTGTCTTGGACTCTAGCAGATATTGATTCAAATTTTACCAGCTTATAATTTTTCTCAGCCATTCTCTAAAATCAACAGTATTTTCTACATCTTTATAGTTTCTAGTCCTCGGCTTTTATTTCTGTGAATACTATTTAGCCATATAACCACTTAAGACATCATACATTTCACTCCATCATAATCATTAATTCTATTTTATGGAGTTAATACTTTATAGGCAGGAGGAATATTCCATGTTATACATGTAGATAACAATATATCATCGATATTAAGTACATGCCCAATGGAAAGACATTGTTGTGTTGCCTTTAGGAATGTTTTCCATTTACATGATACAGACACTTTCTTCTAATAAGCAAGCTTTCCCTCTCCATGATGAAGTGAAACTACTATCCGCTTAGAAATTTTCCATCTCATATATAAATAAAGAAGTACTACCATGCTGAAGGTGAGCTGGTTAGATACAAGTATAGAGGGCCCACCTTAACTACTACACATGAGAATAACTGCAGAAAATGGAAAGAGAGAAAATGGCCATGGCTTTCTGAGCCACTGAACACTGACATCCACCCTATGGACGTATCTGTTTCAAAAAGCAATAAAACTATTTCTTTACATCAATTTCTCCTTCCATTGTTCCCTTTTTCCTTCTTTCCTTCCTCCCTCCCTCCCTCCCTCCCTTCCTGGTTTCCCTCCATCTCCCTCTATCTTTATACTTCTTTCTTCTTTCCTCCCCCTTTCTTCTCCTTCCCTTTCTCCCATCTTTCCTCCTCCTCCTCCCCCTCCCCTCCCCCTCCCCCACTCCTCCCCCACCCCTCCCTCTCCCCCTCCATCGTCTTAGTTGTCCTCGTGGCGCTTGAACTCTGAGCTTGGGCACTGTCCCTGAGCTCTTCAGGCAAAGGCTAACTCTAAACCACCTGAGCCACAGGTCCACTTCTGATTTCCTGGTGGTTGGAAACAAGAGTTTCACAGATTTTCCTGCCGAGGTTGGCTTTGAATAGCTATCCTTAGCTCTCAGCCTCCTGAGTAGCTTGTTTTACTGGCATGAGCCACCAGGACCCAACTTCCTTCTTCTCTTTCATCTTCCTTTACTTCAGTCACATATTTGCTACTTGCAAACAAAGTGCACTAATGATGACTGTATATTTTCACATTATTATTGATTATTATTTAAAAATCATCCTCACTTGGTTGCCCCAAATACCCTGAACCTAGTAGGCATAAATGATTCTTTCTCTCAGAGTCCAAAGCAAATGGGATTCCAAGTGCATACTGACTTTTCAGTATTAGTAGTATTAGTAGTATTGTTCATTGAGTTTTATAAATTTTTACATGTTTTACCTAGAATAATTTACAGAAAATAAATACTAACAGAATATTAAAGAATCTACCCAGTACTGTCTAGTTTTAGACACTTAGTTGTACTTTTTTCTCACACAAACGACTTTGAATTTCTCTGGTTAATATAATTTCCAAATTCCTACGGGAAATATCACTCATTATGTTGCTTATATTCATTAAGTAATTTATATATACTTAAATTTAGTATTATTATAAACGCTATACATGTCCAAGTTCTTAAGCTTGTAAGTGAAGATAAACATTTATAGAAATTAGCCGAAATGGTTTTGCCAGTGCTCAACCAATTACAACATTTTATTAATTACAATTTTTATTAATGCTAATTGATAGGAGTTAATATGAAAATATCAATTTCTGAAATATAAAGTAGGCAAATGAAAGTTTAGTTAACAACTCTTACATATATTTTGAGGCTATACTGGGGATTGAATCTTACATAATATTTAAAACTAATTGAATAAATTCTAAAGTATTAATTCTTCTGTCAGCTGGTATTTTAACACAGCAAGTAAGCTAAAAAGAAAGCAAACTAAAGTATACCAAAGTGAGATGCATGACTTTAACCTGATGGATCCCTGAAACAATCTCTCGGATCACTACATTATATTCTTGCTCTCTAGAACTTAAAAGGCAGGGTAAAATTTGTTCGCAACAGAGGGCCATGAACAGTTCTCTCTTCACATTACCTAGACATTTCTCCTTACTGCTATGATATTTCCAAAATGTAAATGAGAATGTAGCCTGCTCAACTTTAAAGCTTTTTAATATCCTTACAGTCACTTCAGGGTAAAATTTTCCTCCTGTTCTTTTCCCATCCACACTCTAGGTGTCCCCTCCATTATCCATGCCTTGCAGGGACTCAGAAGCCTGAAGCTCCTGTCTTGTCCAGATGCTTGGCAACTTTCACTGTGGTATGTAATACGTTTTCTGCTCTCCTCCTGGTCAAAGATTTCTCATCATTTATCAACACCTCCAAGAATCACCTCACCACTTGCACGTTTATTGAAGGCAAAGATCTAGAATCATCATGATAAAGACCTGTATCCTCACTACCTACTTCATGTAAAGCACTGGATTGGGACTTGTTGCATGAATGGATAAGCAAATGGGCAGATAAATGACTGGAGGTGACTCCTTTGACTTTCATTTTACAATTTGTCTCATTTCCTTTTGAGCATTCAGTCTCAACCTTGGTTTCACTAAAAGGACAAGATTAAGTGATCTTCTCCTGCATCTTTTGCCTTAGAAAGTAAATTATGTATTATTTTGCCATGGTAGATGCAAAAATGACTCTACTCCTGGAAGAAAAGCATAATGATTATCTGCTTTTTATTGCACCACAGAAGAAAATTACAAAAATATTCTGCTTCTTTCCTAATCTGTGTTTTTAGCTCAGCAGCAGAAAATGCGAGCCTTTTGTCATCATTGAGTTCTGTCACTGAAGATAATAGGGATGCTTGGTTAATGGATCAAGGAAAATAAAGCTACCAAGTTCTCTGTCTTATTTATTCTATTAGGGTATTTTATAGTGTGCAATTTCATTTATGACACTATTCATCACCAAGTAATATATCATAAGTGATGTGACAAGGCTGGAAATAATGAGAAAATATAAATATAATATTTTAGATGTTTTCACTTCGAATTTAGAGTTGGCAAACATGCTAAGGCATCTGAAGGTGAAGTTTATAAGGGACACTGACACAAACAAATAAATTTGGAAATTCCTTTAAAAATTGATTCTGCAAGTTTTAAAATATCTTAAATTAATAAAGATATCACATAGAGAATGATCTTAGGGAATTTTTCTTTTCTAATATAATATCTACTAATATTTCTTCCTGTCAAAACCAGTTTTCACAATATTTTTCTGCTATTACAAATTTTCAGTTTATAATACTCTTCTCTTTTATCTAAGATAGCAAGAGAAAAGAAAAACTTTGTTCATAATGATATAATAAACAAATTGGGAAAGTGTTGCTCTTTTTCCTGTTACCTACCCCTCTCCTACTAATCTAATTTTTAATTTTTATTGCAATCAAAACTCCACTTTTTAAATTGACATTATTTAATATATTTAATTAGTACTTTAAAGGCATTTTAATTCAACATGTTTGGTTATTATTACAATGTATACTGATCAATGTCACCCTTTCATCTCCTCACATATCTCTGAGACCTATCTATCCCTTTCAGCTGCCTGGTTTTATTTTTTAAAAAATATGCATTGAATATTATTATCCTATTTACCCACCATTCTCTCCATTTGTCTGTCTGCTCTCGCCTTGAACTCTTTCCCCAAAAAACATGTTTCAGCTTCCAGATATTCAATTGGTTAAACTGTTCATTGTTCAAAGAAATTATACCATTGGAAATTACACCCCTCAATATACTAAGTCAATTTGCTTATGTATGCATGTAGCCTTATATATAATTTTCTGCTCAAGACTTTTTCCACTTGAACATACCTCAATATCTGCTGTTTGTTACATAATTGGAGATAAGACTCTCTCAGATTTGTCTTGCTTAGCTGACATTGAACTGAGATCCTTAGATCTCAGATCCTTGAATAGCTAGGATCACAGGCATGAACCACTAATACCTGGCTTTTTTCACAGAATTTTAACAAGAAAATAACTGTGGCTTAAGTTTGTTGAATTAACCATAGTGCTACCTTTTTAAATTTTATATATTTTCAAGAAGAAAATAAGTTTTAAACTGAAGTTTCATTATATCTGATTTTGTTATTTCCCCTTCTCCATTTGAGGTCACCATTTTCCAATTTGAAATTAAGCAAGTATTACTACTCTTAAAGGCTGTGGACAAAATAAACTAAGGAATTTAATATGTATATAAATTATCTTGCACATATTTTTCTAGACTTAATTCTGAGTCATAATAAAAATCAAGCTATCATTCAGGAGTGGGGAGACCAGGGAAAATGAGGGAGGAGGTAAAAAGTTGGATAAGAAATGTACTTGCCTTACATATGAAACTGTAACCCCTCTGTACGTCATTTGACAATAAAGAAGAAGAAAAAACATCAAGCTGTGTATTGTAAAATGTTGTTCCGAATAATGCATTTTGTAAATATGGTCAAAAATATCTGATTCTATAGTGAGTTGATTGTTAGTTAGTTGAGGTCATTCCATAGCAACAAGTTTAAAATTATAAGTGGATTCTTTTATGATTATATGATAAAAATACTTGTTTTGGAAAGCTTGTGGAAAAATAATGGTAATAACAATATTAATGAAGGTGACTTTTAAGTTTTTTTCTGTAAACATAAGTTTACTAAATTGGGTGGTAATATAACTTCCTTCATACAGTAACTCTCATGATGTTTAAAAATATTCTTCACACAGATGATTAGAAATATAGAACTGTTACTTTCTTTTTAATATACCAGCACATACATAGTAATGGAAATTTTTAAAATCAAAGAATGCTTCATTTGTCAACCAAAATAAAGGACAGCTGATGCAGTCAGCAGCTGTTGGTTGATCATCTGGAAAGAATATAAGGTTACATTTTTAGAAGAAAAATCATACATTATTTTCCAGCTCATCATATAATATTGTATTTTTAGAATTGATATAATAACCTGCTGAGTAACTTTGAAAAAGTCTTTGAATACAAATATGAAACACTTAAAATGTATTTTAAAGGCTCTGTTTATTATTTTTCTAATTAAAGTACAGTGTTTGAATTGGAATCTAATTACAAGTATTAGGTTAATTGGATTTAAAAGTGTTTATATACTTAAGAATATAATATTTTAAATGCATTTAATATTTGGCAGATTCTTATCCATATAGTTGTACATACATACAGTATTCTTATAGGACCACATTTCTACTCAATAATTACATGTAAAGTTTAAACAAAACATAAGTCTAAGATAAACAGAAGAATAAAAACAATCTTAGTACAATATGTACTTTAATTATCATGCTCTGACAGATTTTATGATTTTGGGGAGGATTTTAATACTATTTTAATACAAAAATAAGAATACACTAATTTTCATGTTCAAATAATTACATTTCCACTAATAATTGATGTGGTGGTAGAATTATGTGGTAATAAATTCACCATAATTAAACTGCAAAATTGCTGATGTGTTGTTTGATAGTCAGAAAAGTTCCTCTTGTCAGTAATTTGAGATTAACTGACACTGATTGGCATAAAAAGTAACATTAAAAAGAATTACAATAGATGATAGAAAATGTAGTTTAAGATTTTCTTCTAAATTATATAGAGAATTATATAGCTTCCTTCTTCAAAGTTTTCATGTACAAGGCATAACATGTTCTTGAGGAAAATCAAGTATCTTAAATTAAAAATTGCACTGCAGAATCCTTTGTCTTTTATATGCATGTGTTGTTGTTTACAGTGTCTTTTATTGTGTAATATTTAGATACCTTTAACTTTATATGTACTATTATCTTTAATGTTTTTGCTACTACTAAGTTTAGATTTTTTCCCATTTTAATCATTATCCTACAGTATTTATAATCACCTTCCTGAATGACTTAAAAGTAAATACATTGTTCCTGAATGACTTAAAAGTAAATACATTGTCTTAGTTATTATCATAATCTACAAAAAAACCTGTCATTTGTTCTTATTGCTTTCCTTTTGTTGTTTTAAATTGTACTTTCCTTGTGCCCAAAGATGAAGAAAATGCTAGTATTGATGCTAAAGGTGAACAACTTTGTCTCAAAATAAACTTTACATCTTAAATTTATATTTATCATAGTACCTATCCCTTCATCTTTGCTATAACATATATGACACTAAAGTTACTCTTTGCACATGCACATTCTTGTTCATTGCTACATTACTTGCATAGTCAAGAAATGGTAAGATTCCAGATGCCCTACAATTCATAAGTGGATTAATAAAATGTGGTACCTATACAGAATGGGATGTTACTCCTACATTAGAAAGAATAAGATTATGTTATTTTCAAAGAAATGGATGGAACTAGAAAAAAAATTCTGTTAAGTTAGTTAGAATAGCCAAGCTCAGGGAAACAGTTTCTCTCATGTAGAAACTAGATCTGAAAAATAACTGGACATGATAACCTATACAGGACTTTAGACAATCACTTATAATCAGAATAAGGATGGATATACTTAGTGGAAAAACCCGAAACTGTCACTACTCTGAACATTTCAAATAATATTTATTGAAATTAATTCTTAAAAGTGGAAGCATATTTTATTGTTGTTAGTGGTGGGATTGGGGGGGTGGTGGTAGCCATGGGTGGTGTTTGTTTATGCTTTTGAGATTTTATTTCTTTTGGGGGAGTGGAGGGGAAGAAGAGGCCATAGAAGAAGGGATGAAGGGTGACCAAATAAAATCATGGTATTCATTATATACAGTGAAAAAAATGAAGTATGTAACTTCTTGGTAGGGATGGGAGGAGGGAATTGGGAGAAAGCAGAGGAAGGGGTGACATGGCTCAAATGGGAAATGTACTCATCACATGCTTTATGAAATCATAGCCCCTGTGTACAGCATTTTAATAATAATGACAGGTATACACTGTCCAACCTGTAATCACTAAGTAGCCAGCTCTGCTGTTGCAAGTATAGTGTTTGTGTTCTCTTCTTTTACTTAATATCTCCCTGAAGCACGAGAGCAGCAATGTTGGAAAATCAGGACCGAGCCAAGAGAAGTAATAAACTACTTACTTGAAATAAAAAAGGCGAAAGTAAAAAAACAAAAACAAATTTAAAAAAACAATGACAAATTATATGTATTTTAAAAGTTGCTTTTTGGTTTTTAGAAAACCAATTCTTAGGCATTTTAATAGTCACTTCTGATTCACACAGCTACTGAAAACCTGGAATCTGAATCCTGTTCCAAAATGTGTATCCTAATTCTTTATCATTCTTTCAGAAGATTTAATTTTATACTTTGTTTCTCCAATATTCACATATGATACAGCTAATAAACAATGCCTACGCCCATAACCCATGCTTATAGGACATGTCTGCTAACTCAGTTTACATGAATTAAACTAAATATGACACACAAGAGGCTTTTAAATCATGAAAGTTTTTTCAAATCATTTACCAGTTTATTATGGAATACTAGAGACAGAGCAAGAATCCTGCCCATTAAATAACCTGGCAATTTACATCCCAGATATTTTTTCTTAGACAACCACTGGACTGTGGTTTGAAATTTGTTTGCAAATCGTGGATGTGAGGGGAAAAGACAGGGAGAAAGAGGAACAATCACATTCATTAAAAAGTTATTTATTATTGATAGCCAAAGTATCACAGAAAATCACAGATTGGCATCTAAAAGTGCACAGAGAGAATAAAATGGAGATTACAGGAAAAAGACACAACACAGAGGCAATGAGGCATATGATACAGTAAGGAGAACAAAATTAAACCAAGGAAAATACCAACAAAAACAAGAATTGTCACACAAGTTCAGAGTTTGACAAACTGCAACATATCCTGGTATTACAGGTAGAATTGGTGTGTTTCACACTCCTCTCATTCTTTCTCCCAGGAAAAATTGGGAAATGAGATGATGATACCATAGCAGATAGAAAAATTACTCATTTTTTTACTAGATATAAAGGAATATCCAGTGTTTACTAATTCTCAACATCTTCTTCCAAAAGCAGGCAAATGTGAACTTTCTATAATCATAGTTTCTTAGACTTTTCCTAAAGTGTAATTCATATTCTGCTGTTATTTGAAGAATAATTGAAGCTATTATGAGGTACAAAGGTGGTGTCTTTCATATATTTAAACCTGCACATTTCACTCCCATCTGAACTTTCTAAAGAGATATCACTTTTTACATCTGTTAGAAACTGTTCAGTAATTTCTAATAACCTACATACAATTATTTTTAATTATTTCTGATTGTTAGTTAAATTCTAAGGATATGAACTTGCTTCCACATCTCTTGCTTCTTGTTCAGCCATTTATTTTTGCAAATAATTAACATTTTAAGACTACAGTGCTACCATATTTTAAAAATGCACTTAATGTTATTTATACTTATTTATAAAAACCCAGAAATACTGGGACTGCTTGGGTTCACTGTTTTCTTTTTCTTTCCTTGCATAGATTACAAGGAATAACATTATTTTAAATATATTATTTGGGAAGTATTTTTTTCAATGCATACAAATTAAGGTGTTGGTTTCAAATGTTTATTTTAACAGGTGTGGTTTCAAGGCCAGTAGTGGTGGCTCAAGCCACTTATGTGATACACATTGATATTCACAGAGGTTAATTAGAGGTTAGAACAAAAGGATATTTATAAAACTCCATCAAAAGCAGTAGTTGGGTACAGTGGTACAGGCATTTCCATCAGTACCAAAACTTAGGACTAAATAGGAAGATTGAAATACAGGTAAATACAGAGGTGACAAAAGACCCTACCTCAAATATAACCAACATAGCTGAGCTCCATGTAGAAGACAGAGACCTAGAGGAACAATTTTGACTCCATAGTGAACAACAACGAAGCCTTCAGACTCCATCTTCAATTCACCAGCAAGAAAAACACTGGAGGTATTAATGAGGTTGTAGTGTACTGGTTTAATGACTAATCACAAATCCCTCAGTTCAGCCTTGGAACAATAATAAAAAGACAGTTCTCCACAAATTACTCAGCTTTAAATATCTAGATTGTTCAGGCTGATTAATACACATTTTGCATTTCTATGGTTTCCTTCCTTTATGTTATAGCTCAAATTTGATATCCATGTTGTGTAGTCATATTTGTTTTTAAAATTTGGACTAAAAGTACCTACAATCCAATTGTAGGTTAAAATAAGGCTCAAAGACTCATAGTCATAATTTTATAAAAATAAATTGGAAATAAGTTGATTTTAGAGAACTTTTGGTAAGTTGTATGTTGATTCATAGGATATTAAGAAAAAAGGTTTTAAAGAATTTCACTGAAGAAATCTATTTTTTTCTTCCCTTAATACTTTAATCTTTTCCTGCATGTATACCTTAAACAAAAAATTATGAGTCAGGATACAGTAAGGCCACCAGCACAATCATGTTCATTGCTGCCATATTCACCATAACTGGAGTATGGAAACAGCTCAGATGCCATTCAATGGATAAGACTTCTGGAAAGTGTGGCTTTGCATTGTTAAAAAAAATACAAATGTCCATAAAAAGATACTCAAGTATTGAAAGAAAACTATATCTTTAGAAAAATGTGACAAGAGGGCTGGGAATATGGCCTAGTGGCAAGAGTGCTTGCCTCGTATATATGAAGCTCTAGGTTTGATTCCTCAGTACCACATATATAGAAAACGGCCAGAAGTGGCACTGTGGCTCAAGTGGCAGAGTGCTAGCCTTGAGCAAAAAGAAGCCAAGGACAGTGCACAGGCTCTGAGTTCAAGCCCTAGGACTGGCAAAAAGAAAAAGAAAAAGAAAAAAGAAAAATGTGACAAGAAAGCCAAACAGTTCTGAAAATTTATGAAAATTATATTTTTATGGTCAACTAAAATGATTGACAATGATATGTGTGGTTTATAATCCTATTGGTTTTTCAGGTTTTCTATCTTATTTTAGATTCCATTTTTCAAACAAACTCAATATATTTACTACTGATCTACAGATTATTATTTATTTATTTTTAATCTGGAGGTTATCACTAGGGTGTAGCACACCCTAGTAAATTTTCAGCAACTAAGTTATATTGGCATCTTACCAAATTTTTACAGAGCAATAAAGGTTGTTTTTTTTTAATTAACATGTTCCTCTTTTTGATATTTGCTTGATTTTCATTCTGAAATTCTACTTCTTCCATGAACTATCAACTACTCTGTGATATACTTCTCTCCACATTTGTTACAGCTTTTTTTAATACACATGTATCCATTTTCACACATCATAATGAATGTATGTAAATATGCACACCTATATTTAATATATAATATACAAACACACATATATTTATATTTGTTTATAACTTTTCATGTACTCTTTTGGCAGTCTTCATAGTGCTTTTATAAAGTGTAATATGCCCTTAGCTCTCTAGAAGAGAAAAGATAATATTCTTTTAGCCCTAACACGTTTATATGAAAAAAACTATGAAAATCCTACACTGGAGTGTAAGAAAATTTTAGAGTGTGATGACATACCAGGCCCGTGGTCCTGGTCCTGAAGAGCAGAAAAGGGATTTACTCCTTATAGCTTCAAACTGTCTGGAGAGGTTATGGAAACATCTTCAAGGTTAATTAAATAACAACCACAAAAACTAGGTTGAGGGGCTAGAGGTATGCATAACAAACCAGCTTATTAAACTATATTATGATTGACTACTTTCTCAAGACTGTTTTTATGTGATGGCTTTCAAAATTCTGGATGATTAGGGCAATGACCAGAGATTTCTAGCTGCCACCCCCAGGGCCTGGAACACGACGCTATAAAGGTTGCATTTGACAATTCCATGCAAATTTTAGAAGTACATTTGTTATTCTCTCACTTTAGTCTTTCTGGAGTCAACAGAAGACAGGTGAGTTGAAGGCTAATCAACCTTGATTGCGATATTTATGTACATACCTCTTAAGTGATTAACATATCTATGTACACAAGTAAACTTGAACCTGACCCTAAGTTTTAATGTACAATGGAGCCAGCTTTAAAAAAAAAAAAAAGAGGAAGTAGGCATATCCCAGCTTTAGTTTTTTCTTAATTGCCCATAGGCATTTTTTTGTCTCCTGAAAAGTCAATTACTTTTTAGCAAAAACGCTCCCTATATCCTTGCTACTGAAATATTTAGAATTCATTTAGAAATTACTAATAAAATATGTAGGCAATTTCAATTAATATTCATTGTCATTTATTTAACATAATATGCTTGTGAACCCTTTAAAATGAAGGATATTACTAATGGAAAATATTTTGAATGAATGAATAAAGATTAATTCAATTTAGATATTGAAACTTTAAATAGAAAGTGATTAAACAAGACATTCTGTAATTAGGGGAAAGTGTATCCATGTTCTATTTGTCATTACCCAGGTGAACAGAAGGCAGTTAGGAAGAAGCAATAAAGACTAATTCATAGCCTTTGAAGTTAGAATCCAGATGTCCTACATAAAAGCTGAATGACTGAGCAAGTTAGTAAAGATTTCTGATGTTCTGGTTTCTCCTTTGGAAACTAACAAATATTTCATGAAGTTCTTTGAAACTCGAGTTCAAAATGCAAAGCTAATGTAGACAGTCACATATTAAACATTTGATAAACACAGACTTTTTTTTCCCTACCTCTGCCTTTTTTTTAAAAATTGTCAAACTGATATACAGAGCGGTTACAGTTTCATACTTTAGGCATTGGATACATTTCTTGTACTGTTTGTTACCTCCTCCCACATTCCCCCCTCTCCCTCCCCCTTTCCCTTCCCCCCATGAGTTGTTCAGTAGATTTACACTGAACAGTTTTGCAAGTATTGCTTTTGTAATCGTTTGTCTTTTTTACCCTGTGTCTCTCGATTTTGGTGTTCCCTTACAGTTTCCTAGTTCTAATACCTGTATACACGGTTTCCAATATACTCAGATAAGATACAGAGATAGTGTAGGTACAACCACAGGAGGGTGATACAAGAAGATCATCAATAATAGAAGCTACGGTTTCACATCGCATGTTGAAAGTAATTACAACAGTGATATAACAGTCGTTTCCATGACATGGAGTTCATTTCACTTAGCATCATCTTTTGTGTTCATAAGGGGATAGCTATTGGGCTCTTGTGATCCTGTGCTGTGACTAGCCTAAACCTGTGCTAATTATTCCCTATAAGGAAGACCATAGAGTCCGTGTTTCTTTGGGTCTGGCTCACTTCACTTAGTATATGGAACACAGACTTTTTAAAAATCTTTCCTTCTTTCCTTTCCATTTATCATATTTGAATTGTCTGAATATGTGGTTAATTATATTATTCCTAAAGAAGCACGGTGCAGGAAATTCTCACCAAAAGAGAAGCACTGCAAATGTACGTAGTGCTCTCTATAAAAATAAAACAAAACAAATAAACAAAAACTTTATGGGTTGATTAAATCCAATAGATTAAAACATTGATTTGTTTATTTGAAATCCTTGACTAGCAATCCAGTCTTTCCAGGACATTTTCAAGGACATTTTAATTTCAAGGACACTTCTTGAAGAGCTAGCAAAATTCTTCAGCTATGTAGGTATCTAAAATCAACTCAATAGTTTATTTTCTGTACCTCTTTTTTTTAATTAATATTAACTGGATATAATTCAGCTACTTTGGCTAATGTAACTACATGTGTAGCTTCTCATCATGACCCCTCAAGTCTCTGTCTTCTTGCATATTTTATGTTTTAAGTAAAAAAATAGAAAACATGATGAGCTGGGTATGGTGGTACGTACCTGGAATGGCAGAATTTAGTGTGCTGAGGAGGAATGCTTGCAAGTTTAGAGCTAGCATGAGTTATGGAATCAAATTCTGTCTCAAAAGGAAGAATAAAGGACACAGCTTCAGCAAATAACCTCAATTGTTAAATATTTTTAATTTCCAAGATCAACTATTTGTTAGTTGTTAATAATTCAGATAAAATAAGTGTACACAAAGGTACACAAAATAAATGTACACACAAAGGTCTGCTAGTTCAAGCTGAGAAGTTTTAAAAAAAAACCTTTTAAGGCTTTTCCAGAAAGCTTTGAAATGTATTTTCAAGATTCCCACCATTTCACACTTATATTTCAGTAAAGGTAGTTGTCTGGTTATCGTTTTGAGTGTTTGTGAGCAGTACAGGATTCAACGCAGATTATGTGGACATAAGGGAAGACTGAGAGCAGAAGCAGAGACACAGCAAAGTGAGAGCCTGTAGAATAGATTGTACTGCTGGTGCAGTTCAGAAATAAACATTTTTAAGGGAAAGGAGATGATGCTGTCAAGGCTGAATCTTGCATTTGCCATTTCACACAGTGAAGGAACAGGACAATACTTTCAGAAATAATGTACATCTAACTATATGACCTTTAGTTAAATCAATGAAAGAAAATGAGTCATACCAGTGGGACAATTTGCAAGGGATTGAGAACATGCTAAAATATAGAAGCACATGGAAAATAGCTTTGAAATAATTTTTAGAGTTAAATAGTAAAAAGAAAATTATTATTCTCTCCTGAAAGGAAGCTATACATACTAAAACAAATTACTTAAACAGCCACGATGTATGGAATCCTACCAAGAAGAAAATGTACCAAAAGTCATTACATTTCCAGGAGAAAAAAAAATTTACACACAGATAGGAACAGACCTCTCACCTTCACTGGAGTTTTGTTAGTCTATGAATATCTTTTTGCTGCATATATTTAGTCTTTACATTTTTCTCGTGCAAATTGCTGTCTATTTAAGAACATATTCTTAAACAAATTTGTTTTGTTGCTCTTTTTTTTTAACCAGTACCTGGGCTTGAACTAAGGTAGTTCTTTCCCACTGGAGTTATGTGTCCAGTCCAAAGTTTTACTGGTTAAATGGAGGTGGAGTCTCAAACTTTTCTATCTTGACTTGCTCTAAACCATGATCTTCTAGCTCTAAGCCTTGTGAGTACCTAGAATTATAAACATGCTCAGATATTTTTACATTTTAATCATATCCTCATCGAAAATATGTTTAACATTATGTGCTTTGACTTTTCATTGTCTTAATTATAGCTTATGATCAACATTTTTCAAGTACTACTTGAAATCAATTCATTAGTCTTTTCACTTGTAGTTAGTATTGAGGATTTGGGACCATGGGTTGGTAAAAGAGTTTGCCAAGATAAGAAAGTAGTTGAAACAAAGAATTACTAGTATTGTGTTAAAAAGAAAGGGGCTGGAGAATATGAGGTTATAACTAACCAGATAGAAGCTTGTGGAAGATTTTTAAAGACATGTACGGTTTCACTGATTTGTTATCTCTTCTTGTGGATTATTGATGATTGGTATCTCTACCTGGATTCAAGATTTGAATATTTCCCCTGTAGGAATATTTTCAGCTTCGCACTCATTTCTTCATTCCACCTGAATCTGGAAAATTCCTCCCATATTTCCTCCTTAGGAGATGTACTCCTCCAAGGTTACTGTCTTAAATAAACTAGGAAATATTTCGTAATTGCAAACTCAGGAAATTGTGCTCACTTATAATGTTCAGGAGGTTATTGTATTAGTTGCATACTTAGATTCAGAAGATTTAAATGGCCTATATTTTTTCTTACAGTGCTAAGCAGGTATGAGAAATAATTTTATTATATATCATTGAGCATATAAGTAAACAAATTATATAATAACATAATAATCTCTGATTTGTTGACAGTTCTTAGAAACAAACTAAAGTTAACCCACTAAGCATGTTAGCTACTTTTTTATAAACACATATTTTTGTGTTGTGGAAGTTCATAGATGAAAGTTTACACAACCAGTTTTTTGTTTTTTGTTTTTTTAGTACTATAGTTTTAATTGAAGGTCATTTTTACTGGTGCCTGGATTTAAATGTCGTATATATTACCAAAGGAATGGTGATTATAAAAAAAATTAGCCTGAAAATACAATCATTATTTTGAAATGTATTGTAGTAGTGAGATCTACTTTGATAAACACTTAGGTAGCCTTCTGACTAGCATTTGGTAGGTAGCCATTCTGCCCACATTATATTTCATTCTTTTCACATTTTTAGTATAGGTAAATCTCTTTCTAGAGGCAAACATTTATTAAGCTCACTTCTCCATCCTGACAGTTTTCTCACTAAAATGAATAACTTAGACCATTATACCCTCAACATAATTGTTGAATTTGGAGTTCCATCAAGCATCTACTATACAATTACTGGCATTCAATGCTAAATCCGTTGGTTTTCTCAAGTCTTGCCTTCTTTTGGACTAAGTTATATTTCTTCTTATTCACATTCATAAAGTTTAAAGAATCTCTCTGGTTTGTGTTTTGATCTGTGTGATAAATTTTATCATGCTCAACCTCAAGCTTTAAAGTACTCCCTCTAGTTGTTCTAACTCTGTTTCTCTGTCTCTTTGTCTCTTTTCCCTTTCCCTCTTTCCCTTTCCCTTTATTCTTTCTGTCTCTTCTTGTTTCCTTTACTCTTTCTTCTTCCTCCTTTTCCTATTCTTCTCTCTCCTTCTTTCTGTGAGTCAACATTTTAAATTTTGAATCATTATAAGCTTATACATCAAGCAATAGTAAAATGAGTGTGTGTGTGTGTGTGTGTGTGTGTGTGCTCACCACCCAATTTTTCCTGACAATATCTAACAAAATTACTGAACAAGCAAGCACATTTCAACCACCATAAATTTCTCACTGGTACAATATTATTAACGGATCAATAGACTTTATCAGGAAAAGTATGCACATATTTTTTTAAGTTTTTATTATAAAACTGATGTACATAGAGGATACAGTTTCATACGTTAGGCATTGGATACATTTCTTGTACTGTTTGTTACCTTGTCCCTCCTACCCCCCTCCCTCCCCCCCTTTCCCTTCCCCCCCCAGGAGGTGTTCAATTCACTTACACCAAACAGTTTTGCAAGTATTGCTTTTGTAGTTGTTTCTCTTATTTTTACCCTGTGTCTCTCAAATTTGGTATTCCCTTTCAATTTCCTACTTCCAATACCCATAAACACTGTTTCCAATATACTCAGATAAGATTACAGCGATAGTGTAGGTACAACCACAGGAAGGTGATACAAGAACATCATCAATAATAGAAGCTACAGATAAACATAGGACGTTGAAAGTAGTTACAACTGTGATATAACAATTGTTTCCACAACATGGAGTTCATTTCTCTTAGCATCATCTTATGTGTTCATAAGGGTATAGCTATTGGGCCTTGTGATTCTCTGTTATGAATTGCCTAAACCTGTACTAATTATTCCCAATAAGGGAGACCATAGAGTCCATGTTTCTTTGGGTCTGGCTCACTTCACTTAGTATAATTTTTTCCAAGTCCTTCCATTTCCTTACAAATGGGGCAATGTCATTCTTTCTGATAGAGGCATAAAATTCCATTGTGTATATGTACCACATTTTCCTGATCCATTCGTCTACTGAGGGGCATCTGGGTTGGTTCCAGATTCTCGCTATGACAAATTGTGCTGCGATGAACATTGTTGTGCTGGTGGCATTACTGTGATTTTGCCAGTGCTGGGGCTTGGATCTCAGGGCCTGGGCACAGTTCCTGGCTTCTTTTTGCTCAAAGCTAGCACTCTGCCACTTGAGCCACAGTGGCACTTCTGCCCTTTTTTTATAAATGTGGTGTTGAGGAATCAAACCCAGGTCTCATGTATGTGAGGCAAGCACTCTACCACTAGGCCATATTCCCAGCCCCTGCACATACTTTTTTACTGGTGTATTGCATAACACTTTACAAGTCTATCATAATTTAGGTATTATTCACTATGAGAGGCAATCATATTGCTGCTGTTGTTTTTGATATTGCAGACAAACCTGCAGTTACCTTTATGTATATAGCATAGCAATATCTTTGTGAATTTAGATAAAATTATCCATTAGTATAAATCATGCAATGCAATGTGATTTTTAGTTATGATTCTAAATGGTGTGTGTGTGTGTGTGTGTGTGTGTGTGTGTGTGTGTACTGGAGCTAAAACTCAAGGTCTTAAGTTCTTGAGCTAGAACTCAAAGCCTCACACTCTTTCTGTTGCCTGGTGTTTTTAGTCAAGGCTGGTCCTCTACCACTTGAGTCTTACCTCCACTTCTGACTTTATTCTGGTTAAGTATAGAAAAATCTCATGGACTTACTTCCTAGGCTGCCTTGGAAATATAATAATGAGATACCAGCTTCCTGAAAATCTAGAATTACAGTAGTGAGCCTGTCTGCTGCTGATTACTTCTAATAAACATTTTTAAAGAATATTGTGTAAAATTCCATGGAATTATAATTCCAGCAATTAAAATATGTCCAAAATTACATGTTATGCAAGTTAGTTCGAATAAGTGTAGCATTGTATTGATCTCTCAACTCGCAATCAATAAGAATGTTGAACATGTCTTGTGAGTAGTGGTTGTTTTCACATTATGTTTTATAAACTGTATGCTTATAGTTATTTCTCTATTTTTTTCTGTTTATTGTATGTGAATTTTCTAATATTTCAGATATTTAATGCTATAATCTAATAATTATGCTGTTGTTTCTAATGAAATATTGATCATTTATAATTACTTTACACATCAAAATATTCTGGTTGTAACTCCTAGAATAATAGAATGCAATCACATAGATGTCCCTGTACTGTCCCAGATACAGCTAGGAAAAGCTGTAGTGATTCCCCATTTAGAACACAGCTGCCTTTGAATATTTATATATCCTTATTCCAATAATGTGTCTATGTATATCTATGATGTTAAATAAGAATTGTTCACTTCCTGCCTCAGTAAATACATTTCCGCACTGCTTACCTTATGAACATAGCAAAACTAGTTTTTATAATCTAGAGGGTAATAATTTTTTTATTTTCATTTTTCTCATAATTTTCCAGAGTTACTATCCTCTGGGATGCTGGAATCACCATTATTTTGATCACATGAACAAATCTGTATTTTCCAAGGAGGTCAAGTAAAACTGTCCCACGTTTAATTTGTAATTTAATTATTGATATATTTCTTTAACTTCTGTCCTCATCTATTTTGTGAAGTAAATACTATTTTTAGATATATAATATCATTCTAAGACTTGTTGGGTCCTCTATTTGCCAATTGGATATAATCATCTGCTCTCTGTCCCTCTTATTGTCTTTTAAAAACATTTTTGATGTATTTTTATGCATTTTTACTGTTATTGTTAAGGTGATACATAAAGGGTTTACAATTTCAGAAGTCACACAGTGAATTTCTTTTTGAATAATGTCATCCTTTCCCTGCTCTCTCCTAGTTTTTGCCTCCCTGCCCCCACCTACAATTAGTATACTTCATTTCCTACTTTGTGCTAGTATCACTGCTCTTTTTTTTTTTTTTTTTTTTTTTTGGCCAGTCCTGGGCCTTGGACTCAGGGCCTGAGTGCTGTCCCTGGCTTCTTCCTGCTCAAGGCTAGCACTCTGCCACTTGAGCCACAGCGCCGCTTCTGGCCGTTTTCTGTATATGTGGTGCTGGGGAATCGAACCTAGGGCCTCGTGTATCCGAGGCAGGCACTCTTGCCACTAGGCTATATCCCCAGCCCATAGTATCACTGCTCTTTTTTAAACCTTTTGTCCCACCATTGCTGTGCCATCACGTGTACTCTCAAAGACAGATAAGCAAACAAGAAAAAAGGAAAAGATAACAAAAACAGCAACAAAGAAAAAACCCTGTTTCTACTTTTTAAGTTCATTTCAATAAATACTACTTTATATGTTCAGAGGCACATTGGTATTACAGCTTTTTGATCCTCTCCTAAGAATATCCTCCTTTAGTCTTACTCTGTGTGAGTGCATAAAGACCTGTATAAATTATCATGTATTTTTTTCTTTAAACTATACAGTGTGTTTACTTGTAGATTTATAGGTACATTCTAGTTACCCAAAATGAGGAAAATCATGCAACCTATGTTTATTTGGGTGTAGCTTACTTCACTTAATACCACTTTTCCTTAGTCTTTTATTGTTGTGCACAATATCTTTTGAGAGGTGCCATTATAGCCAGGTGCAGGGGACTCACATCTGTAATCCTAGCTATTCAGGAGGAAAAGATCTGAAGATTTTGGTTCAAAACCACTGCTGGCAGGAAAGTACATTAGACTATAATCTCCAATTAGTCACAGAAGAAGCTGGAAGTGCAGCTCTGGCTCAGGTAGAGCTAAGGCCTTGAGTGAAGAAGCCCAGGGACAGCACCTAGGGCAGAGTTCAATAACTAGGACCCAAAAAGGAAAAAAAAAATGCCATTACTGGGAGATTTGGACCCACTTTGAAGACTTCATTTATTTTTAATTACATCCTTGAAGATTGTGCCCTCAAATCTGATTACATTTGAAGTTAGAGTTTCAACTTCTGAATTTCCAAAGGACAGGATTTAGTAAGCAATAGTGTCCTACATATGATTTTACATTTGATTATTTGAAACATTTCTCTGTTCTCTTAAGCATAGTAATCACACCTATTTGTTGAATTAACACATATCCTATTAGCAAGGTTTTTTTTTTATTAAATTATTGTTGAACAACTAATATGTACTGTGTCTCCTGACTGGACCTGACACATGCATCACTACACTAATCTTGACCTTGATCATTTGACTTACTGTGGCCGGTAGGCTGTCAGCTCACTGGGTACAAGGTTATCCTTGCTCTTTGCTCCTTTTTAAATTGCTTGCTAAATCCCAAACTTTGCCCAAGTATTTACTACTTCTTAATTTTGGAGGAGAAGACCCTGTAGAAGAGTAAAAATACCAAGATTAGATTAATATGAGTCTAGGAGAATAATCATGTATGGTATAAATCATTGAGATCAGAGGTGTTTTTTAGATAACATGATTGTAGCAATCATCTATTGAGAGTGGCCTAATCTACTAGAGTGGATATACTTTCTGCATATACTTTCTGGTGTTCCTGGTTTTTCTTGTGTCTATAGGAATTAACACTCCTGACCAACATATGAATTAAAATTCATGTCTCTCAGATTGTAAACTAGGTACCATTTTTATAAGTATTCAATCTATACCAGCTATGATTTCCGCCTCCCTCCCCTATTTCTTAATACATATTTAGATTAAGTCCCTCAACCTACATTTTCTGAGTCCAGAAATATACATCCTGAGAAGCTTTATATTTTATTCCAAATAAATCCTGTATCTGACCCTATCCTTATGACTATTTGACTCTTCTTACACACTGCATTAGACAATTGGTTATATATTTTTCTTGTCCAAAAGGATTTAGAACTTTAATATTTATGTATTTTTCAGAGTGAAAATATGCCTTGTTGTTCTCAGTTTCCTGTAGCTATTATGTTTTATTGATCACTATTATATGTGAAAATTACCCTCAGTGGGTTTTCAATTAATTCAGCCAGATGTACAAAGATGGAGAAAAACTAGGAAGTGATGGTAACAAATTAATGATTTGGGGTTGGCCTTGGAGAAAAGCAAGGGGGTGGGGGCTATGACTTGAGACAATCTGACTTGGTGACAGTTTGACAGGAGTAAGTCTTACTAACTTGGTAAGTGTGGCTAAGGTCACAATCATGTTAGTATAAACAACCACCTCTCTGACAGGGAAGTCATTAACACCCACTGCCTATACTTAGAAAATTTAAACAGAACCACCCAAGGATTTCACTTGAGAACCTAAGTACTAGCATACAATTTCACAATATTTAACATTTTTCCAAGAAATATTTTAGACAGTGTTTCACATCTACTTTAGAGTTTTGTGTTATGACTGCAAAAATCAAATTTGTATTTACTTTAAATGTGTTTATACATGCAAAATACAAATTAAATAGGTGCAAATATATATTTAACTTAGATCATTGTTTTCACTAAATTTACAAAAGCTTGTATCTTTGTCCTTCTCTTGCTGCTAGATGCAGACCTGGATTTATGATATTACAACATTCAACATTTGCGCAATGTCTTACTGTGCTCTGCCATCATAAAGCAGCTGTGAAGCATTATTCCATGTGTAAAGACATTATTAAGTCACACCTCTATTGTGTGCAGGTGGAAAGTAGGATTGAAAGCAGAGGGCTTGACCTAAGACTTTAGCATGCAGCCTTCTTCCTTTTTGATAAATAAGCTTAAACCTAAAGAGATTAATTCGGCCTATTCCACTGTGGCCTGCAGCCTTGAAAGTGTACAGAAGATGCCACAGGCTTCACAATCAGATAAAAAATGTGCTCTTGTTATTTTCTATAGTGGAGCAATACAGTGGTGATAGTATTTGCAAGGAAATCCCTGACCTACTTCAATGCTTACCATTTTATCCTACTGAGAGCATTATTCAGCCTAAAGAAATGGGTACTGCAGAGGCCAGCAGCAAGTTATTTGGTTTTACAGCTTTATATCACATGAGAAAGTGGGAAGATTACAAAAAAATCAAGGAAGCTTCCTTGGGATAGTATAATTAATCCTAAAATAAAACCATTAAAATGAAAGGAAGGAAATGGGAACCTTTCTGATTAAAAAAAGAGAAAATTCCTGTATCTGCAGGAGAATAAGGGAAATGTCTTGCAGAAGTGAGGTAGTAATATCACTGAATAGACAAACCTCATCTATGAAGGCTAGAGGAAAGGAAGCACAGACAGAAAGCATGTATCAATACGAGATGCTGATATAAAATAAAAGTTAATTATATCAAAAGTACACTTGCACATTTTAAATTGAAGGATTGTTTATGCCTTCAAACACATACATACTAAATAGGTTTTGAATTTAAACCAAAATTATCATTAAGAGTCACCATTATATATCAGGTAACTGACAATCTGCTATGGGCATCATTCTCTTAAGTTTTTAATCAGAGTAATTTGCTCATTTTTAGGTTTGTCAACATGTAATCTTTTCTTTGATGAATAACAATTCCTTGTGTGTGTATTTAATTGCATTATAATTACAGCACAGAAATCAATGTACATTCAAAAAGAGTTTTAAAACTTGAAAGCAAGCCCATCCTGTTAAAAAAGTGTACACTTATAACA
The DNA here is from genome assembly GCF_023159225.1 of Perognathus longimembris pacificus. Classification (NCBI taxonomy): domain Eukaryota; kingdom Metazoa; phylum Chordata; class Mammalia; order Rodentia; family Heteromyidae; genus Perognathus; species Perognathus longimembris. The sequence goes on from NC_063176.1 coordinate 41,213,835, forward strand.
CCCTTTTTTCAGATTCAGGCAAATCTCTTACTTTAACTTCATCCATTACTTTGGCAATTACTAATATTTCACCAGATAAGCCCTTATAAAGCTTCACTAAGCTCAGTCTGTCTCTACCTGTGAAGGAGTTAATTGCTAATTTGATCCTGTCTAAGGGAAATGAAGCATCAACATCCAATCAATCTTCTGAAGTAAGCTTGAGATGAATATCTTTTTTTTTAACTTTTTTTTTTCAGAAATCAAGAGAGCATATCCTCCTCCAGTGGTTGTGTAGAAGGATATGAGCTTCTGAAATAGAATTGGAATGTTTGGTTAATTGCCATTTCTTGCATAAGTGAGTGTCCTCATCTGTCTGTTGAGTAGGACAAAGCTATTTCAGTGAGTTTGCAGATAATACTCAAGAGTTTGCTTCATACTAGAATTTGTATTCGGTTTAATACTTAGCGTCTAGGTTATTTCTATAATAATGTTCTTTTTGCTAGAAATTACTTTAGGCTAGGTTCTTTATATCTTTAACTTCTTTGGTCTTTGCACTGTCCACTGTTAATGTTATTTTAATCAGGGATAGCTGAGTTTTAAAAGAGGGTACAAAACATATACATATTTTGGGAAAGGTCATATAGGACACATCAAGAAATGATATCAGTCTATCTTAATTCTCATCTGGTACAGGTAAATGCTTCATAATTTTTTAAGATCCAGTTCATATCCTAAATTCCTAATTTCTGTACGTAAATATTTTGAAAATCTGCATTATATAGCATTTTGAACTACCAAAAAAATCAAGGGAGGTGGAGTATAGAGATTATATATAGTGTGTATGGAAATAGTATTTGCTATCTTTCAATAGAAATTGAACATTTTGGACCTAGTTTTGGAAACCAGAGCTAAATACCTTATTTTTATATGTTACAAACATAAGTAAAAGAAGAGAATAAAATAAAAATGGCTTTATTTTCTTTTATGTTCACTTATGTACATTTTCTTAAATTTATAAATTATAGAACTAGAATTAATGCCTGCATTATTAGTTCTGGGTGTATGTGGTGTGTACGTGTGTGTGTGTATTTATGTGTTTAATATTTAAGAATACCTTGCATCTTCATCAAAGGACAGAGATGTAGTCATATGTAACATAATATTTAGAATTAGTAACCACCAGTTAAGAAAGAGGGAGTCAGAGTGAATTGAATTTATTTTGGGTTCTATTCAAACACTAAAACCATTTGATATTCCCAATGGTTTTAGCTATTTTGTTTTTAGATTTGCTCAAATTGGTCAAAGCTCATTCTCCTGGTAGCTAAATTCATACCTTAATATTAGAGATGAAAAATTAAAGACAGAAAGTCATAAGTTCATAAATCATTTCTGACATCTTGACGATCTTCTTAATTGACTGCTCCAAAAATTCAATCCATGTGTCTCCATTTGTCATTTAAAATTCTTTTGCTTAGTATTAAGTACTTAAGGGAATAACAACTCTATTCTATTTCCTTCAATAAAAGATGAAGTTTAAACAGGTTACTGGTACTAGAGATGCAGACTTTTTTTAAAAAAACCTTTGGGACTAAGTTACCAGTGCATTTTATTTTTACTGAATGTTTACTTTTCTTTTTCTTCTGTTTCCAGATGATCAACTGAATTGTTAAAGAAAGGGATTTTATGTAGAGAGGGTGGGTTTTTTTTCAGGTAAAATAGAGTCTTCAAGTAGACTATAGAATTAAATGATGCCTGGCAATGTTTTGCTACCAACTTTTTCTAAGTTAGTGGTTGTCCTATGTCCTAAAAAGCAAGTGATTGCACTGGGTCCAGTGGCTCAAGCCTGTACTACTTGCGACTCAGGAGACTTAGATCTAATGATCACGGTTCAAAGACAGTCCTGGCAGGAAAGTCCTTCAGACTAGTATCTTCAATAAAAATCTATTTTAGTAAGATGTATATGTTTTAACAATCAGCAACTCTCTTATTCAGTTGTATAAATGCTTCATTGTTCACATGCTGATAATTTTGTGTGTTTTTAGCCTGCTTAGGCAGGGAGTATAAAAGATAGTTACTGGGAACTTTCTGTATTCAGTGAACTCATTAGCCCACCCAATCCAGGAGCAAAAAGCCTGAAAACACATATTAATGCATTTAATCTCCCCAGGAGAGACATTCTTGCTAATAGGGACAACAGAGTTCTTTGCCCAGAGAAAACACTTGTAGTTTTATATCATTATACCTGTCTTCTATTCCATTTTCATTAAATTGTACTTCTGAAGCAGGTGTGTATTTTAAACTACGTATTATACTTACTTATGTTAGTACATATTCCTGAGTATGAAGTCATCTCGCTTGACTAAATTCCTTGTCTCTATGGACACTCATGTTTCCTCAGGGTACCTGCCATAACATTAATTGTGAATTCCACTGTATATAGCAAATTATATGATTAAACTTGTTTGCAATTTAGGAAGTTAGAATGGCACACTTCTTAAAGCATATACAAACTGAAGAATATACAAACTTTCTGGATTCGGTCTTAGGATACCTTATTTCTGAAAACAAAGGAAGCAACCAGAATATCAGAACATTTTGCACTTGTTCATCAGGCTCTCTTTTTCTACACCCACACAGGGAGTATAAGAAACCCCTGTTTTACGTTAATGACTCTGGCTCAGGAAATTTAAAGCTTTCAGAATGGATCAAGAAGTTTAATTGTCCTTTGTTCTACAGGGACTCAATAATTACTAGTACATTTCCAAAATACACGTCCATAAAGAGATAATATAGAAGGAAAGTAAGTTAGGCCTATGCTATGTTGATTTGCAGAAATATAATACTTGTAGGGAAAGAAACTCTTTTTTTTAATGTTCCAACAGTTTATTAGAAAGAATGTAGACATTTTAAAAAAGCCCCACTTTCATGAACATAAATTGAAGTTTTTCAGCCCAGTTTATAAGCTGAATCAAAAAAAGAAACAAAAAAAACCCAATAGTGTATTAACGTTTTCTTACTCATTTGCCATACTGATAGTGCAAATACAATCTGGTCTAAAATGTACATACTCTCAAGCAACAATGTACAGCTTTCTTTGTCCTCCATGTTAAGAGATGTAAAAGGTTAAGGGCCAAACAATACCAAGTGTATAGGCTTCAAAAAAAATCTAATTTAGGGCATTCACTAGTTTTAGCTAAGATACATCTGGAACAATGAAAGTGATCATTTATTACAATAATGTTAAATAATTTTTTTGAAATATAAACTTAAGTGGAACAATCCTCAAGGATACACCGGAGGAACAGGTTTTTATCAGTTTATGGTGTCAGCCAATTTGTGTCAGTCACTTTTGAATCCATGTTCTAGGAATTTAAAATTTAGTTGGGGAAAGAAACTCTTGTACTCTGGGAAAGCCAATAAAATTAAATACATGTTTTCTACTACCCCATGTAGATTTTCTCTGTTGTTCTGGAGCGTGAACTCAGGGACTGTACATACCAGACAACTATTCTACCACTGAGCTAGGAATCCACCACTATGAATATACTTTTAATCTCTGAGCAAGAAAAAGGAAGTGACTTTTCAAAGAAAGAAATTAATAAAAGTTACAGAACGTATGAATATATGAAGACTTTTATTTCTTATAGCTGCCAACATTTGAACATATAAGCATATAAATTTGTAATAGAATATTTTTGTTGCTTCATAGTTCAATAAAATAACAAGTTAAAATGCTAATAGTTAGTTGAAATTAATATTTTATAGAACCTAACATTTCATTGCTATATAACTGAAAATAAAACACTTAAATATAACAGTATACACTGGAGACAATAATAAAAACAAAATAATGCATTTTACCACTATAGATATAGTTAAATTAAGTAACTATTTTGATAAAAAAAATTCAATTAGCTTAAATTATAGCAATGCTTTAAATTATGTAGCAAATCTCCTGAAGTAAAAAGGAAACTAATTTTGTTTCCATATATATAAAACACACAATACACATGTTATATCATGTTAATCATCTACAATATCCATAATATACAGTATATATAGTAACAGACATATTATGTAAATCATTACATATTGAAAATATACATCCCTGCTGTCTTTCTTCCTGTTGGCATCAGTGGTGATACCTGCCTATGATTCAGACCTCTGGAAGCTGATTTCAGGGGCAGCCTGGGCTTCTTAGCAAGATCTTGCTTTAAAAATTAAAAAACCAAAACCAACCAAACAAAAGAAAAACATGTAGTTGATTTAGTTGATTGGTAACATAGCACTTCTCTTCTCTGTGTCTCCACAAAACCACCAGGAAGGAAGGAAGAAATCTAGGGGAGGTGCTAGTAAAAGTCTAGGAGGATGGTGACTAGAGAAACAAACAACAGAAAATGCAAACTGTGAATGTCCATGAGAAACAAAAAAATTTCTCTGAACGTCCTGAAACCCATACAGGTAAAGCAATATTGTACTCAGTACTAGGAATAAACCAAGATAAATAGGAGTAACAATGTCTATAAACAGAACATGAAATAGTCAAATAACCAAACTTAATAAGTCATAAGGGAAGAAGGTGATGAGATGTACGGTACAGTCACATGAAAACAACTCAGTGAACTACTGCACAAAATTTCCAAATCTCAGTCATGATTTAGACACCATGTACTGAAGGCATTCCAAAGTTCACATAGACATTCCAGAGATGAACAAGTCAACATTACATTGCAATTCAAAAACCAATATTGGAAAACAAAGAAAGCATAAAGAAAGCTAAGAGAGGAAAACAGAGTTGACACACATATGTAAACAAGTAAGAGGCCCATCAGACCTTTCAGCACAAATCGTACATTATCGAATATTACATTTCAAGCCCTGAAGGAAAACAATTGCTATCCAACAATAATGTACCCCGCAGATTTGTCAGTGATTTTTGATAGAGAAATAAAAATCGTTCAGGAAAAGAATCATCTATAGTAGTTCATTCACACCAAACCTGCATTTAAAAAGATATTTAAGGGAATATAAAAACAGAAGATGAAGATAACCCCCCCCCCCACACACACACACCTGAATCTACTGGAAGATGAAATTCAAATTGGGAAGTGGAAGAACACATGAGGGCTAAGAAAGTTTCAAACATGACTCAACAAAATAGAAAAAAAATTGAAATATAAGAACAAATAACACTGTCATTAATGTGCACGACAAAATAGAACCACATGAAACAGGAAACATCTCTGAACTATACCTAAAATGTAATCTTACAACCGAGAAAAGCAAATGACCAGATTGGCTCACTGCTAAATTTCCACTAGAAATTTAAATAACAAACACTAATTCTCCTCAAAATATTTCAAAGGAGCTGAGCACTAGTGGCTCATGATTGTAATCCTACCTACTCAGGCGGCTGAGATAGGAGGATTATTATCGGAAGCCAGCCTGGGCAGGAAAGGCCTTATGACTCTTATCTCCAACAAACACCTCAGAAAAAGCTGGAAGTGGAGCTATTGCTCAAGAGTGTTAACCTTGAAAAAAAGACACTCGGGGAAAGTGCCCCCACGGGGCCCCGATTTCAAGCCCCAGACACACACACACACACACACACACACACACACACACACACACACACACACACACACTACAAATGGGAGAAATACCGTCAAAGTCATTCTATGAAGCCAATATTTCCCCATTTAGAAAAAAGCAGAAAAAGATACACCATAAAAGGAAAAAATTGAACAAGTTTCTTGATGAACCTAGCAAGCATTTTATTGAGAATATTTATGTCTAGGTTCATATCTAGGTACACCAAATTCAACCATATATTCCAGAGATGAAATAATGGTTCAAAACACATAATTCAATTAATACAACATAGTATATAAAAAGAATCAAAGACCAAAAAAATATGATTATCTCAATAGATATAAGATAGATGTTTAGCAAATTCCATCATCTTTTAAAATCAAAAGCTTTTAGGAAACTAAGAATAGAAAGATGTTTTGATAGAAGGTAGAGGAGGGTAAATATGATAGAGGTATTTTTTATATGCATGTCTGAAATAAAAATAATAAAACCTACTGTAAATGTGATTCAAAGGTGGCAAAGATGATGGAGAGTGATGGAGGAGGGGGACTTTCCAGGGTATATTTTATTCATGTTTGAAAATATTACAATGATATCCCATTTTACCACCAACATATACCAATAAAAATTATAAAATATAAAAGAAAACATGCCATATATACAGAGTGCCATGTGTAAGTAATTAAGAATGTCTTCTAGAAAAGTCATGAGTAGAACCTCCAGCAAACAGCAAAGAAACCAGGGCTTTATTAACATTACAACAGAAAGGAAAATTTGATAATATCCTGAAAATGTTTGGAAGCAGAATTTTATTTTAATGGGGGGTAATGAAAGCTTTGCCTAGAAATTTACCAGAAACTTGTGAAATCCTGAGCAGGGAATGTAGGTAAATGTCACCTCAGCTAGTGATGCATGCAAAATAAATGACAATAATTTACGTTTGGTCATGAATACCTAGAAACTTTGGAAAGGAACTAATTTTGAATATAAACAGAAAAAAAATTTTACCGGTCTAAACATATCCAGAGTTCAATTTTATTGCATTACTCATTGAACATCACTTTTTACATAGCACTTATATGATAGTAATTTAAGTAATCTAGAGATGATTTGACAACTACATGTATTTAATATCCATACACATGTATAATACATAAAGTGCATTTGTATCAGGTTTGATTATGTAAATAGTATATCATTTCATTGATAAAATGATTTATGATTCTTTCACTTTGCTATTTATAAGGCATAGGGGGTCTTGGGAAAGGTCCTGTCAGATAATTAAAAGATGATAGTCTGTGGTAATAAGTTACACAAGGAGATATAATGAATTCAGTGCCATTGTTCAGATGAGATAAAGAAAAGCAGAGACTCATTGAAAGTTTCCTTCCATATTGTGATAAGCAGCTTGCTCAAGTGTATCATATAATATTTATATGTCAATTTGCCAATTAAGTTATGAATTGCCAAATGCACCAGGACAACTGAGAAAAATAATAACCTCAAAGATTATTATGTGTGTCATTTTCTCCTCAGAAATGTTCTAATGCCTTGTATTTTGAAAGAATTACTATAAACTGTAATGCAAAAATGGAAAGAGCCATGGAAAATGCCCTAACAGGAATAAAATGCCAAGTTTCAACTCAACTGTTAGACTTTTTTTTGCAACAATCTCTGCCCCAACCTAAATAAATGTGCCTTGTACCCAAGGTACACAGTGATACAGTATATCTAACTCATCATTTTACCTGGAAAGTATATTCCTAAATTACAAAAATCCTATTCTTCTTAGCCTGATTTTGATAAAAAAAACAATATGCTAGAAGTGATTACACATATGAGACGATGCATAATGAATTGTCAACTTTCCTGGAACTTCTGGTTATGGTAGTAACTGTGCAGTTTTTGTTTTGTTCTGAGGTATGTTCTTGCTGAAAGATAGTATTGATTTTTAGAAAGAAAGAGCAACTGTAGATTCTATTTGTGAACAGGGCAAAGGGAAAGGGAAAAGGTGATGCAATGCTGCAGCTGCTGGCCAGAGAAAAATCTCTTGAGGAAAGAGCAGAGATTATTTACTCATCTATCTTTATATCTACCTAAACAGCTATCATCTATAATCTGCTGTCATCACAAGGTGAACAATGGAAATAACTTTCTGCGTAGTCCTTGACATTTCAATAGAATCTGCAACTGGGGACGAGATGTTTTCACAAAAAACTAGTTGATAACAAGTTACTTTCTCTTGGCCTGGGCAGGATTTTTAATCTTTTAGGCTTGTCATTTAATTAAACCATAAATATTTGGTTTTGTTACTATGTGTGTGCATATGTGATTCATATATATAGAGAGAATATATACTCTGTGCCTATGTTAGCAATGTGCATGCAACCAGGCAGACATGCAACAAACATTCTGAGGTTTTGTTTTGAATAGTTGATAATTCCATATTCATATTTACATAATAGTGTTGAGTATAGGCTAAATGAGAAATAAAAATAGTTGATTATTTATATGTAAGGATATTGGTATATATTGGGGTTTTTAATCATATGTATAAATATTTTGTGTTTTGTGTTAAATGAAAGCTAAATGGGAGATAAAATTGTTTGTTGCTCCTTACATACATTGACTTCCATAACTGGTCTTTTTTTCCTAAATATAATAAATACATTTTGGTTATCATTTTTGTAAAGAGTAGTTTCACAAAATAAACTATAGGAATCAATTTTCTTATATCGGTCTTTCCAAATGATGCTACACTGTTGGGAAATATTAAAAAGGACTACAGTATCATGAGGTAGAAAGTAAAACAACTAGCGAGATATCAAAATTTGATTGTGTGGAGTAGCATACCAAAATGCAGTTGAGAAATACATGGAAAGATCTGTGATTTTACTGAATTATTTAACTAAGTTTGAAACTAATTTAGGATTAAATATTAATTTTTGGACTATGATCAAAATTTCAATTAATTTATATTTACAAGAAAAGCAAAGAAATATTTATTAGAGAGAAATCTGGGGTTTTAAAAAAAGAGAAAGAAAATTCACATGCCTGAGGTAGTTTTCCTCTGCCAGGTACACTAGCAAATATGCAAAATCTAGAGTCTTCAAGTATACTCTTGGTAGAAAACAAAAAAACAGTCTTTTCAATTGGTGAATTCTCAATAAGATTATATTTAATTCTAAGTATATTTGGCATTGTATTTTAACTTAGATTTTTTAATCAGTGAGAAATGGGTAAACAATGCATGTCTGAATGTTTTACATATACTATGTAATGAATTATGGAAAGTATATGTTATATAATAAATTATACATAGGATTGTGTGCTGTGCTATAAATTATTCAAACGTTTATATAAATATGAATTATATATATGCTTCTCTTTGCTGGAACAGAATACTGATCACAGAACATCAACTCTATAGTGCATAAATCTGCATAGATAACTGCAACAAGATATCCATCAGTCAATATAACACATTATTTCTGCTTTGGGATATGGGAAAATTTAAAATCAGAATTATCTATTGCGTAAACTATTTACATTAGATCAGAAAAAGAACCTAAAGTGACATTGTTACAAAAGAGATTAAAAAAAAAAAAAAAGGCTGTGCCGTGGTGCCTCAAGTTTTCAATCACAGTTACTCTGGCTGAGGACTGTGGTTCAAAGGCTAGGCAAGAAGAAAAGTATGGGAGGTCCTTTTTTTCAATTAATCCCCAAAAAGGCAGAAGTGGATCAGTGTCTCAAGTGGTAGAGCAATACCTTTGCGTTTAAAAATTCAGCGACAGTGCTCAGGCCCAGAGTTCAAGCCCCCAAACTGCCCCCACTCTGAATAAAGAAAAAAAAAGGGGGGAAATTACAGTACATTTTAAAATCCTTATAAGTAGTTATACCCATTCATTTTAATTCATTACAATCTACTAAAATGCTAGACTATTTTATTTCTCCTGCCTGTAATCCTAGTTATTTAGGAAAATGAGATGTTCGAATCAAGCTAACCCTGGAAGCCCAAGCTCTGAGAATCTTTTTATTTTTATTTTTTGGCCAGTACTGGAGTTTTGACTTAGGGCCTGAGCACTGTCCCTGGCTTCTTTTGGCTGAAAGCTAGCACTCTACCTCTTGAGCCACAGCACCACTTCCGGCTTGTTCTCTTTATGTGGTGCTGAGGAATCCAACCTAGGGCTGCTAGGCAAGCACTCCACCAATAAGCAACATTCCCAGCCTGAGATTCTTATCTCTAAGTAACCAGCAAAAAGCCAGAACTGAAGTTGTACCTCAAGTAGTAGAGCATCAGTCTTGAGAGAAAAGCAACAGTAGTAGGATGAAGTGTACACACACACACAAACACAAGCACACACACACACACACACAACTACAAAACCATTAACGGCAAGTTATACTTCAAGGAGAAGAAAGGTAAGTGTTAGCTTTAGCACTGGAGTTAACAGCAGAATTCTAAGCAAATTTGCTTGTTCTGGAAAGCACATTACCACATCCGGGATTCAATTCTAAAAGTTGAATATCTACAATCAATATATAGACAAAAAAATGAACACATCAATGTCCTTCTGAATTTAATTGCACATGCCATTGCCCAAGAACCTTTGATCTGAGATAAGAAATGTTTAAATTTTGTCAACCAGACTTGAATTGGTAAGAATGGCCTATACAACTTCAGCAATCCAGAAAATGTAACCTGGTACACATCCTTTCAGATTTGCCACTAGTCACAGCAGGCAAGAAAAATTTTGCAAAACTTAAATCATTTGAAAATATGGACAAGCACAATTACTTTCCTCTTACAGATAAGAACTTAATAAATGAATTCCCTCCTCTACCAGCCAATGAGTATCTGGAAAAAACCATTATTCCTACAGAAAAGTGATTGCTGGATATTTTCCCTTCATTTTTTTTCACATTCATCAATGTTAGATTTCATACTTGTATTAATATTTCATATTAAGAGTATTTTCTGGAATATATCCCTTTCTGGGTTCAAGAAGATACAATAACTTAAAAGACAGCAGGAATAGTTTCAGGAAGAAAATATTTATATGAAAATAGCTTTGCAGGAAACAAAAACATTTTCTTCAAGTTCTACAGCCAGTGGAGAATATAGAAGAATTTTGAGCAGAATGATGACACAATCAGAATTGACCTTTGAGAAGATTTATTTCAAATCTTTGTGCATTAGACATGATGGATAATAGCCCACAGGTGGGCTACAAACTAGTTAGTCTTCAGGGCAAAGTGTCAGTTATATATCTGAATTTCTATTCTTTCTCTAGTAAATTGTTGAAGATGATCTGATAGATTTTGTGGAATATATCTCCATGGTAATAATTCTCTGCCAGTATTTTTCATTGTAGAATCCTTTTACTCTATACTACTTTCTCATAATTAATTTCTACTAGAATATTCATACTTTTATCATATGACCCCCACAATATATATCAAATGCGTGAGTTTCTGTTGTCTGATCTCTTGTCACCAGGTCCCAGAAATGGGCAAATAATTATTTTTAGTGGTTAGAAAACTCCTCATATCTTATTGGAGGGGAAAATGATGGACTTCTTCCAATAACTGTGGTATCAATGAATATTTGATATCAAGACAGGATCCAAACTTCACAGTTCTCAGCCTAACCAGTGATTCAGTTCTTGTCATTGAGCTGCCATCTTAATTCCTCAGATCTCTGTCTTGATTTTGCCATCAAGAGAATTTCTTTTCCCTCTGTTGCCAAGTTTCAGCTATGGAAGCATGGAAAATGTCTATAAGAACATGTGGCATGGGTATGTAGTAGCTCAAGTGGTACAGCACAGGCAAAGACCCTGTATTTAATCCCTTGAAATGCAAAAAAAAAATTGTCCCTCTCCAAACAAAGCAAATTAATTTTCCTTTGGTATGTGTTTATTATTACATCATGATTTCCTTAGGAGTTTTTGTCTTCATTCTACTGCCTGTTGCAGATCCTGAACTTAAAAATTCCTCAATTTGTCTTTTCTGATCTTCTGCAATACATAAATTATGATGCTACTAATAAAAATCTTTTCTTTTTTGTTCTTACAATAATGTACTATTAAATTTTAAGCAGACATTACCCCTAGAGAAATATACAATATGGAAATCTCTTATGAGAAAATGAAGCAAAAATAACTTAAAATCAAATAAAAATCTATCGTTGTATCCTGAAATTAAAAAGCAGTTACAGTACTTCATGCTATAAACCTAGTTATGGAACAAGGCAATTCCCTTAAGTAAGGAGAAACTGAATTATCTCTTATCCTTTGGAATGCAAATTTTACTAACATTAGGCATTCCTAAGTTCAACTCATGAAAAAGCATTTAGTAAGCATGAGTCGCATATGTCTAGGAGTTTAAACCACACAGAAGTTCACTGAGTGAAATTAAAAAGTATATGTGCCAAATACCTTAGAAAATAGACCATGTACCTTTAAACATATCAATACTAGTTGACCTGAAAATTGAAAAGTTCATGTCATACAAAGACCTGAGACGAAAGTTGTTATATCCTGTAGTATGCTCTTCCTAACAAGCATAGAGGAAATTAAATTTACAAGACAAGCTTCCCGTCTCTGAGTTTATCGTTCTGCTATACAATTAAGAATGCAGATACAATCTCTCTTCTTATTAAATCCTGTAAATGTGCCCAGAGGCTACTGCACAGGGAATTTCCACGAAATGAGATAAAGAAATACATAAATAAGAAATGTGAGTTTAGTATTCATTACTCATGATTTCCAATCTCTGCATGGAGGATGAACAAAACATTTATATTCATTCCGCTTCACAAATGTTGACTTAGCAGAATGTTTTCAATACAACATTGCCACATCAGGAATTAGGAGCACAAAGGAATTTAGAGATTATTGGCTCAAGATTTTACTTTAACATTTGAAATAAAAATAAATTAATAAAGTTAGTAAGCAAGAAAATACCCTTTACCCAACTTTCAAAATTTAAAAACTCAATGAAAGGACTCAAAGCTTTAATGTGAATAGAGAAGTTATCAGTTTATTGTTTTTAGTTTCTTTCCTACTACATTGCTAATTTATATCCGGAACTTAATTCATCGAAAAACTTTACATTCTAATACAAATCTGAAAACCTGTATGGTTTTGAGAATGCAGATTTATATGCATACTAATTATACTATTACATATATACATAAAATATTCTTCAACTAATAAATAATCAAATTACAGTATTCAATAATGACTTTTCATTTGATTCTATAAAATGTTTATTTGAACATTCAGGGAATTTAATATGACATTAAATTAAAATGAGATTGACTATCAAGGAATATCTGGGAACAATCAGTGCTACAAAGTGTAATCAAGAGCACATTCTTAAGAATAAAAAAACCATTTACTTGATATTTGTAGATAGTATGAATAAAAACACAGGATTATGAATAGGAATAATTTAAACTACACTATCTGTTTACTAATGAAGTGATTCTGAATAGGTTTTAGCTCAGTTAATTTTCTATTTATTTTGAAATCAATTACAACTACCTCATGACATGGTATGTTTGTGTTGTATGTGTATGAAAGAGACAGAGAGACAAAGATAGATAGGCTGACAGACAGAGAAAGACAAAGAGACAGTGAGAGAAAAAAAAGGGAGAAAGAGAATGTGTTATAGTAACCTGAGAGTGAGTACAGAAACATTCACTTGCTCAGACAGTTAGCATGCCAGCCAGGGATGTATGACTTAGATTGGTAGGGTTAGGTGGACAGAGATTTCAAACTTCACCCCACTTAGTCAGACTTTACCTGGGGAAGAAAGAGAATTCTTTTTTGAATCGCCCCTTTCTGAGAATTTTTGTATTGCATATTCCTTTGGGCATTTGCTGGGATTAATGTACTGGGAATTTCTTGGTGGGATGCAGTAACATATTCACCTACTTGAAATAGAGATGTTATAAAAAAAATTAGGGTTCAGGTACAATCAAGATGCAAGTTATGGACACTCTATTTTAAAATAAGCCAGATGTGGTGGCATATTTTGTTATACTTGGTACATGGGAAGAAAAGGTAATTAGATTATAGTCTGAGGCAAAAGCAAAAGTATGAGACCATAAGAAAGGGGGGAAGCAAAACATGATTACTAAGTAGTTCAAGTAAGAGCATGCTTACTTTGCCTAGCAATTATGTGACCCTGAGTTCAAACCCCAGTATAGGAATCTTGATTTGATTTTTGATATTTAGATTTTAGATTGGTCAGAGGAAAGAGGTTAAGTTGATTTACATTGAAAGATAAGTAAAAAGCAAATACTATCTTTCTTGGCAGTATAGGACCCAGTGATATGTAAGAATGATATTGCCAGTTATTATGACAGAGGTAAAAGATTGAGAATGAAAAATCAGAAACTCAGTTTACAGATTATTAAATTTGAGATTGTATTAAGATTTAAATAAAACACTAAATATTTCCTCTCTCTGTTCCTCTCTCTTTCTCTCTCTCATTCTCTTTCTTGAAACAAGAATCAATGATATAAAGGAAAGAGGGAGAAAATGGAGGTGTAAGATATATGAGAGAAATGACTTCTAACATGTAAGTTCAGAATCAGACCTTACCTTGCTTTTCATCCAGAAGATCAGAAGAACAATTAGCTAAGTACAATTATCTCACAAATGTAAGTAGGTCAAAGTAGTTTTTTTTAAAGTTTCATTTGCTTTTATATTGTTATTAAAGTTAAGAAGTATAGCTATTAGCTAAGAATTCATATGATGGATTAAGTGTTGGATACTTTGGAAGAGCAGAAATATTATGTTTCAGAATTGATTGTATGCTGGGAATATTGCCTAGTGGCAAGAGTGCTTGCCTTGTATTCATGAAGTCCGAGGTTCTATTCCCCAGCACCACATATATAGAAAATGGCCAGAAGTGGCACTGTGGCTCAAGTGGCAGAGTGCTAGCCTTGAGCAAAAAGAAGCCAGGGACAGTGCTCAGGCCCTGAGTCCAAGGCCCAGGACTGGCAAACACACACACACACACACACACACACACACACACACACACACACACACACACCAGAATTGATTGTATTCTGAAAAATAGTGAGCAATGCTAAGCATCTGCTTCAGAGAGATAAACATGAATTTATAGTGAAAGCAATTGCACATATAGGAAAAGGGGTTAGGTGGATAGCTATATTTCAAATGGCTGAGATTTGTTCATGTGAGTATAGCAATGTTTGAGAGAGACCAAGGAGTTACTGGTACATACAAAGGAGTAAGTGAATTTACTGACTTTGGAACTTAAGTATCATCTGAGTCAATTTTGAAATAAAAATGGATTTTCTTTAATATGACTTTCCAGTTGTGTGTCCAGGGAAAAACAGAAAAATATATTAGTGTCTGGAGCCAGGCAAGATTTGTCCTGTGTCATAAGAAAAGAAATTTTAGTAGTGATTCCCACACCAATAAGGTTTCACTGAAGAAAACAGGAAAATATGATTACACAAAATTATGTAAATCATCAGATAATGTCAACCTGTTAGATATAATTACATATTGCCCCATTATAGTAGAGATTCCTATTACCTTAGAAATTAGAGTGTGGGATACTCATGAATGCCATACATACAATGGGTGCAACAGAGTCATTTATTCATTACATGAAAATTATTGATTTGCCTCTTTCTGCAGGAAGTTATATTTATTTTCTGTTACTAATTGTAACAAAAACAAATACCACAGCCTTAACACAACAGTTATTTATCATCTTGTTTTTCTTGAGGTCAAATGTCTGATACAGATGTTCCCATGCTAAAACAAAACAGTGTGTAAATACAACTTCTCAGTCTACTGTAACAGCCAAGGACCTATTCTGCCTTGATAGGATTCATCTTAATAGGGAGATCTTAACATTTTCTATGAATTTTTGTATGATCTGGTCATTTACAATATGCATTTGAAAACTGACAGTAGCACTATATTAATGAACAAAGTAGTATCTCCTAAGGTTTATTTGGAGAATATTCCGTACTATCACAATATACATAGGTAAAGTCCTAACACTCAATTTCACAGGATTATTTGCTAAATTGTAACTAATGATGATCTTGCCATTCCCTTCTCTTTTTCCGCCTTTAGTGAAAAAAAAAGTGAAGAATTCTCACAGCACCTAAAACAACACCATCACAGGGAGGCGTGAGATGTAGAAGAAGTTACAACCTGGAGAGTGGTTAATTGTAGTACAAGGAAAGATGCCAGTGTCTCACAGTACAGACAACATTTCATCCTGGTGTCTGGCTTGTTCAAATGTGGAGTTCATATGTAAGACAGTGCTTCCTCAAGAAAAAAATAAGATAGTTTCATTGTGAAAAAAAAATCTCTGCTGCAGTTGAGAGACATATGGTAAGTTTATTATCAGATTTTCTAATTTTCAGTGAAATAAAAAATTCAATGTGTATCCTACGAAATCAAGTGAAGGAAGGAGTAGGTTGTAGGAAGTTGAATAGAAACAGGTGTCATTGTTTAAGATGCATTGCATTCACAAATTGCTTTGTTGAATGTCAATTCCTTGCACAAAAACGTAAAGTTAATAATTGTAAAAACTTATTTCCCCTGGGATATGCCAAGAATCCTGTTAATTCTCTAATTCTTAAACACGAGGAGTTTACAATGTCTTTGGAAATGAATAAAAACAAATAAAGAGTAATCAGAAGAATTAAGTTTATATTACAGCCTCTGAGAATGTTATATTTGGAAATGGGGATAATACCAAGAATAAATAAACCTCACCTGCTCAATCCTGTTTCATTCAAACATTTTTCATGTGGTCTGTTGAGAGAAAACAGAAGATACTAAGCATGGTCTGAGGAAAGAGTTTTCTTTTCTTTCTTTCATTCTCCTTTTTGAAGTATTTTTTTTTCTGTCTGAATCACTTTATGAAAGTTTTGTTTGTGCTCTAGTCCACCTCAGCACATTGGTGAAAGGAACTTTGGCAAGCACATTTTTCATCAACACTTTGTCTCCCAGTCTGTCCTCTCTCCCTTGTTGTTTTTCCATGTCATATTGATCTCTTACTAAGAACTTCAGGCAGGCAGAGGGTTTCAAATTATTTCAATTCGATTTAGTTGAACAGCTCCTAAAACAGAGTTGGCCAAGCTTAGAGTTGGGTGTGATATAATGACTTTGCCAAAGTTTCTTCCTCAACTAATTTAACATGCATAGGGCACAAACCTTAAATATATTTTCACCAAGAGTAGATTGTTACAATTTATCCAAAATGGATAATAATGCTCTGATACTTAAGAATCTTCCATATATTTCTATTTCAGGCACACTATCATTTTGGAAACAATATTTAAGTCATAATATGAGGCACCAAAAATTATTACTTACTATCCAAACTTAAAAATATTTTATAATACATGCCTATTTATAATTTCTAAGAATCCAGAGTAAAATATACATACAGATGAGTGGAGTGTGTATCCATTATAATTTGGCCAATCTACATGATCTAAATACATTGATATTTTTACAAGTCACTTCTGATTTGTAAAATCAGTTTTGATTAATAGGCTGATATTCACAGTTAAAACTGATGTGTAGTATTAATTAAAATTAGCAAAGTTTTAGTGGTGAGCATAGCAAAAATATGTATAATACTGCCCTCTGGAGCATAATGTTTCTGATTGAATCTTGATTCTCCTACAAGTGTGGAAATCCCTGAATAGTAAAATGGCAGCCCCATGTATTGCAAAGTACTAAGAATTCAAACACACATACACACACTCACACTCACACTTACATAAAAATGTATAGTGTTTATTCTACTAATAGATTTTAAAACAAATCATGATTTAGAGTCCTGGAATGTTCAATATCCAATCATAGAAAACAAGATCATAAAAATTCACATTTCATATGAAACACTAAGGAAGAAAACGCACCAATTCTCTTTCTAATTCAACTTAATTGAGATGAATTTACAGCACAATTAACTTTTCCCTATCCTTTTCTGCACAATTTTACTTCTTCCTTCATTTCATTCCTTGTTGCAAATGTATTTATTTTATTTAATTTATTATAAATGAAGCAAGATATTCCTTTGTAAAAATCTCTTTTTCCTCCTAGTACATGGTTTCAAAACCAGGGCATCACACAAACCATTCAAACGCATCTGCATTGAACTACCTCCTAGTTGTTAATAGTACAGTTTAGTGGGATTGCAAGTTTAAAACACGTCATTGATTCACTCAATAAGCTCAAAATGAGAAAATTAATACAAAAAAGCATTTTAATAACCATACAAAACATATCATTAGCAATACAAGGGTTTGAAAGGAATCTAACTGTGCCTGTAAATTTCCTCAGAATCTTTATAAACTCAATGGTATTTGAAGCACATTATTTAAAAAATGAACAAGAGGAAAAGGTCAGTCTCTAAAAGAGGAAATTTATATGCAAAAGTTTATAGAGTTAGATCTAGCACAGTACATTTAAGGAACCACAAAACAGTTTGCAAGATCTGTTGTATAAGGAAAGAAAATGTGAAGAGATAAAATCAGAAAGGCAAGGGATGCCAGACAGTAAAAGTAGCTAACATAAAGTAATATTTATCTTGGAAATAATGAGGTCTACTGAAAGCACAATCCAGGTTAAAACTTTACCAAGAGAAATAAAAGAGAAAGAATGCATCCAAGAAGGAAAAATGCCCCAGTACAGAGGGAATATAGTATTTCCAGCAGTCCAAAGTATGAGAAATAGACATGAATGAAGATGAGAGTTAATTTTACCTATTTGTTCTTTGTGCATAGAATATAGTACAAAACAGTAATTTTAAACTATTGATACAATGGAGAGATGATAGTTTAGTTTACCCTATCAATTCTATAATTCATCACAACTTAATCCGGTAATGGGATAGAGAGGTTTTTTTGCAGAACCACAGATCAGGATAATTGTATCTGGGTAGGTATTGAAAGAGGGAATATAGTAAAATTCTCCTATTTGTGACCAGAATATCTGGGTAGGCATTGGCATACACTTAAATAGAAAACCCTAAGCTTTTCACTGAAATACAATGAGGTAGTTTTAGATATCAGAGATATCTGCACAACTTCCAGAAATTTCCATTTAGTGTTCAGTGGGTTTGTTTTTCACTGTGGAAATTTTAAGCTGTGGAGCATTCTGCTTTCTTGAGAACATTTTGGTTACATTTCCTTTGTACTTTGCAGGACTTCTTGGTATTTATTTGACCTGTAATTACTACATTACCTCTAAGCTTATTTTTTTTTTCTCCTTTCATCCTCTCTTTAGAGATCACTCCTTTGGGACATTTCTCCTCATCTAATATCATTAGAAAGTCTACAGGCTTTGGGTGGCGGTGGATGTGAATACTACCTACTCAGGAGACTGGTGTCCAAACGGTCTCAGCTGAAATTCAACCTTGACAGAAAAGTCTGTAAAACTCTATCTCCAATTAACCAGTCAAACACACAACCCTGAAGTAATCACAGGTTGATCTTCGATGCATTTAAAACTGGCTTGAACATTTTAACCATGCATTGTCAATACTTGTCTAATCAGTCCCAGCCCCACGCAAAACTCTTTGTATATGAACTTTTCTTTTTTGATTATTTTTCAACTATGTTGACTATAATCTGAAACAAGAAGTTAGATATAAGACAAACAGCAAACGTATACTTGTAACCATTTCCCTATTAGTTTACAAATCTAGTTCTTTTTTATCCTTCAGCTTCCAAAGTAAATGTAACTTATTTAGTACTAAGCCATTGACAAAAATGGTCCTAATGATTCTTCTTCCCACACTTAACTCTCAAAAATCTATCAATGCTTACCAATGATTATTTATTTATTCAGTCACGTCAATTTTGTCATTCAAGGAACATCTCAATAGTGCAATCTACTAGAGACCAATGCTTTAATACATAAGTCTTTGGGACCATTTTTTATTCAAATTATACCATTCGCTGTTATAGTAAAATCCATAATCATGTTGAACTCATCTAGACCATCTAAGAAAACCTCCCTCTCTCCAAAAAATTTTACTTAAAAATATTCCTTAAACATATCTGCAAAGTTCAATTTCAAATTAGCATAGTGATTCATAGTAGTTTATTTCAAATTTCCAGCAATTAGGCTATGGATCTTATTTTAATGCAGCGGTATTTCTAGGACCTCAATAGAGACATATATAATCTGTACCTAAGGGATATTTTGAGTGAGTCTACAGTATACTTGTTTAAGAGAAACTTAAATATGCATTCCACCTGTTTGAGAAAAGTGGAATTATTTGTTCTCAAGTTACTAAGACATAGAAAATTACTATTAACAGAGGTGGGTTGAATATAAATTTATTCATAGAAGTGTGTTACTTGAAACAACTGTAGTCACTGGCAGGCATTTAACATGGTAGACAACACATTTGGATGTGATGGGTCATGAAGGAACTTATGATTCTGCCTTTGCCTGATGCTTCTGTGCAGAGAAGAAAGTGCGTAGTCTCTGTATGTAGACAAAAACAGATTAATAATACAGCAAAGTGCTTTATACTGAGATAATCTTGTTCTTTAGAAGGTCTGTTAGGGAACGTTTAGGGTTTTATATATTATAACAAATAATGTATAACTAGGCATACCTTCCTGTGAATTACAAATTTACTTATGTGTGACCCTCACCATGAAATTACTTCCATTGTAGTTATTCTGATTGTGAACATTATCTTGTTTATATCATGAACATGAAAACTGAGCATCATTGACTAATCACATGCTTTAGGAAGATTTTCCTAAAACCTGGTAACGTTATTATATTTAGGAACTTGTAGACATCCAGAATATTTCTTGGGTCATCAAACTTTACACATTTCATTATCTGTAAGACAAACCCAGCTTCTAACAAAATCATATCCAGGATTGAGCAGAAACTTTAATTAAGTAAGCTTTAATGAAATAAGATTTCTACTTAGTAGGAATACATTAAAGGTATACATAAACACTGAAACTATTTCTGAATAGAGGAACCTCAGATTATTTACAAAGAAATGTTGCAACAAACAAAACTTAACGATCAGGAACAATTTGAGAACATTTACTTGTAATATCAAAAACAGTATTTTTCATACACAAAAATGAATTTTCAATACTACTATTATTGTGCCATAATATATCTAGCTAAGACTAAGACATATTTTACAATATACTTGTAAGAATCATACATTTCATTATCTGCCAGGACATTTTCCTCTTACTTTTAATTTATTATATAAAATTAATGAAATATGCTAGGATATTTTAATGCTGTACATTTAACTCCTTCATTGTTTCTACTATTCAATTCTTTTTGCTCTTAGAGAAGTTACTTTTAAAATCGCTTTTTTTAGTGAGGCATTGTCTACCACCTTTAAAAAAAACAGTGACAACTTTTGTGTTACTGAAGGTTTCAGATTGTTGGTTAGATTCAGTACTAACTTGTAACATTTTAATTGGAAGCCTAGCTTATTTTACACCTCGGTGGGGATTTTGCCAACTTCAGTGTTTCAAGGACATGCAAAATTGGTTTTACAGTATAACTCCATTCTTCTTACAGTACAAACGAATTTTTGGAGGAATTTCTTTATGTAATTTTAGATTTACAAACAAAATAGAAATATTAAAAACAATTATTTATACTAAAACATATTGAGGAAGAAATTACGTTGGATGGTATTTTTCCTCTACCTTCTAAAAAAAATAAACTGGCATTGTTTATGTGTAAGATGGTTGTGTGTGTGTGTGTGTGTGTGTGTGTGTGTGTTACTAGGATAGAGCCCAGGACCTTGCATATACCAGGCAAGCACTCTAGAACTGAACTATATCCCTACCTTGCTTTTATTATAGTTAAGCTATAAATTGAAAATTGCATCAGTAGAGAATGAAATACAAAAGGAGCTAGTGTCAGGTTAAGTTTTTTCTGTATTGTCACTGATGGTCATAAACATGTAGACTAAAACATGTACAAAACTTTTGTTTTAATTACACACAGTATTTGATTCAAAGAGAATTTTGACCAAAAGATTAATTTACATTTTATAAAAATAAATATTACGTTCTTCTCAAAATCAAGCAGGTCTGTCATTAGAATTTGAAAAATGACTTAAAAATTTTTGGGTGTTTCTTTCTGAATGTAATTGAAGACTAATTGCATCATGAAGTATAGAAATATCTTGAAATTAGAAACTCTCACCTTGGTGCTCTCTACACTTTATAAGATGTAGCTAGTCATCTGAAAAATTGATAGGCCGATGTTATTTTACTTCATCAAAGATAGCTTTCCAGTTTTATGCCTCTCATTTCCTGAACTGTTTCAGTGCTCTCATTTACTAATCTATAGTTTATTTTAAGGCAACATTACAAAATTTACAAAAATACTCTAGGTATTATTGATCTGAGAACTTCAAAAAAATCAATGATTACATGATCTTTCTGCTTATTTATGTTTTGGGTAGTATTATTTTCACATTCCAGATGAGGATGAGGATGAATAACCTAAAATTTTGAACTTTTATATTTATTTTTGGAAAAATTTCAGTTCAAATAATGCAAGCATTAAGGATAAGTGAAGGGTATGTTATGCTTAATAAATGAACAGAATTATGAGACTCAACTGTGATGAAATACTGCTTTAAGTTAGAGCTGATAGTCCACGCTTGTGGACTTCTGATGAGGGGAGTGACTGATCAAGTTACCAGAATAAAAATTGAAAAGAATGACTTTACTGAAACAGAGCATCTAGAAGGACTCACTTTAATCAATGGACCTGTCAATATCATGATCATTGAAATCAGAATTGTAGAACAACTACTGAGATACAATGAGAAAAAAAAAATATTGGTCCCCTTTCTCTGATGCTCTTTGCTTATCTGGGCAAACACTAATTCCTTTAAACAAGAACATTGTATTATCAAAATGGTAAATAGTGTAAAATTCAGGAGTTACTGAGAATGTGTCACAGACTGAAGTGTGCAATGAAGCCAAATGAGTCATTCACTACTGGTTTACATCTGAAACTCTAACTACAAAGGAGGCTGGGGTCGGAGAATAATAGTTAAAAGCCAGACAAGGCCTGAAAGTCAGTAAGAATCCATTTTCAGGTAACAAGCATAAAGTCAGAGTAGAGCCATGGCTCAAGAGTGCTAATATGTGGGGAATAGGGGAGAAAGCAACCTTGATTTTTGACTATGTATGTTTTGTATTGATGACATTATTAGGATAATGGACTAAACTTGAAAGAAATCTAAGAAGGCAGCCATTCAACTTACTTTTTGTCTCTAACACATTTATTAAATTAGGAAAAAACATCTTGTTTATATTTCTTTCTTCATTTTTGTTAGGCATAAATTCTTAGTGAAATGTCTTTTTTTTCAACTTAAAAAGCATAATATAGTTAGGTATGGAAGCTGTAACTCCAGCTTCTGGAGATTTGGCGAGCAAGAGGAGCACAGATTGTGAAACCTCTCCACCAATAAGCTGAATGTAACTGTAAATATGCCTGGATACCCAGCTGTATGGGAGACATAGGTAGATTTTGTAGTGTAAGGCCCTGAGAGGAAAAGCAGAAAACCTACTACCCTATCAAAAAAAAACTAAAGTAAACACACACACACAACACACAAACATACACACACACACAGAGTCATCTGTCACCAAGTATTTGACCTTGAATTCATATCCCTATACCACCATAAAGAAGCAAAGAAAAATTAAAACAACATATGATTGGTGCATTTTTTTGATCCAAAACCATGGCAGAGTCAACTAAAACTATTTTCTTCAGAAGGCATTAAATGCATACAACATACTATCATCTGGGGCTTTCCTACTTGTGTGCTACTATTTTTGAAGAAAAAGTTCCTGACATTATATATTTGGATGAAATATTAAATATCATCATGAACTCAGGTGGATGTGGTAATACATATTTTCTATCCTTATCCTTGCTGTCTCCAAAATTGTAAGAATGTAAGATGTGATGTGGTTATACAGATTTCTCAGACATTGGTTATACTGACAAAATTATCATATTGCAAAATTAGAATAGATACCTTTGTGTATATGTATGTAAAAGTTAGAAAAAGAAAAAGACAAGAGGGGGCGCGAGAAACAATTCATGTATATATAACTTTGAAACTCAGGACAACTAGGAACAACAGTCAGCCAAGTATCCTCCAAAATAGTTCATGAAGGAATGGAAGCATTGATGTCAAGACAGGAATAAGTGAGCTCTCCACAAATAAGGCTACCAAGATAGAATGAAGGATGCCCCCAACACCACTCAGAACATCTCAAAGGAATACCATTTCTCAAGCAAATCCACACAATTTGAGAATCCAAAGGAATAATGAGTGCTATAGCCTGCATCAAAATACAGAGAGCTCATATAAATTAATTTGAAAAATAGTAAGGAGGAAAGTACACTTTTTGGAAGAAAAAGTAAAGACAGTAAAGTTTTCTGAAGTCATTGTTTTACATCTGTTAACGATATTATCAGGAATAGTGTTTAAGTACAATTTATGAAAATATTTGGGGTATTGATATTTTTATTGCCTCAAATTCCTATTGTCTGCTGCACTCACTTTCAAATAATAAAGTAAAATAGATATTTCTGGCAGAGCATAGAGATCACAGATGATACTTTCATGAACAAGTAGTAAAATCGATATCATTAATACTGGAAAATTTGACCTTTTATGTTTCTGCTATGACATAATGAGGAACAAACCAAATTAAGTACAGTTTTCTATTTTTAGTACCTCTGACTTTTCAGCTAAGGCAACAAGGTTCAGCTATTTTGGAATTTGTATATAACAAAATGACAGAGAATACAAGATAAAAGTTTGACATTTTACTTTTCTAAGCTAGGAAAACCCTTCACAAAATTCACGGTTTGGGGGAAGTAGCTATAATGGAAACACTGGACAAACTGAAAAATGTATTTAATGGACTCTGTGCCAGAAAATTTCTGAATAATATGTAGTTTTTAATGTGATAATGTTATTTTATTCATTTGCCTGCTCCTTGCTAAAAGTTTTCCAACATTTTAGCAAAATCTAAGGAATGTAGGGAGAGGAGAGAAGACTCAGGAAAAATAAGGTAAAGGAGGATGTGGAGGAAGATGTTCCATGCTATAACCAATATAAATAATTGTTTAATCCTAGACAGAAGATACACAGGAGCTATTTTTCTTTACCTTTGCCATTCCCACAAGTTTGATTTTATTTATAATAAATGCAATGAATGTATAAACATGTAGATCTATATTTATATTAACCCATGATATATTTATTGCTACTCATAATATTTCCAACTTTGCCTATTTTTGCATACTTTTAACCATATGAGATGCATGTCACTCCCTTAAAATGTGAGTCTGAATCTTCTCCATCAGGAATATTTATACATAGTGATATTTTCTGGGAACAGGAATTGCTTATTTGTCTAACTCTGATCATTGTAGTGTCATGTACATTTATGATGCTGTTTAGAAAAATAAAATAATGCTCAATTGTTATGCATTTTATCACACTGAACTAAAATTGTTTAGGACGGATGTCTCAAATAAATATTGGATTCACATTTCTTTATTGCTTTTGCTATATATTTAGAATAAATGTCATGTTGGATGGCATTTATTTTTTAATTTGAAAAATAACTTCAATTAGAAAACATTCACAGTGGCTATGCAGCTGAAAGAATCTTCTGTTTTAGAAGTATCTTTGCTTCTTAAAATTTTCCCATTTAAAATTAATAGGGTTCATTTAAGATATGTCTTTCCATATAAAAATAACATATATATACTTTTCTGATTTATTTACATATTCATTAGAGTTTGATCCTAAGTGCACATTCCTTCACTGTTTTATAAAGAGAACTTAAAAGAGAGAATTCATCTTCTAGAGTAAATCACCAATATGCCTATGTTTTCAAACTCCTCCCATCCTTTGTATTTTGACAAGTGTATTCACTTGCAGAGAAAAAATAGTGCATTTGCCCATCTCTTTAATTCTGTCAGTCTTTTGGGTGGTTGAGGCTGATAAATTATGGCAGAATAAACTGTAAGGCAGGTAAGCAAACATGACCAGGCTCTCTTGATGGGAGCACATTGCTCTAAGAAAGTGAGAAACACCAGTGTGTACTCACACTCATGTCCTAAAGTGGCCACTGTACATTGATCCCATTTCATTTTGCATTGTTTTCTTATTTATCACCAGACTTTTCTCCATGAGAGTGCCTAAATATTGTGATTTCTGTTTTAAACACAACAAAACCAAAAGAGTGCTTAAAGAACACCTAGTTCAATATGAGGTCTTAAATTGTCTACCTCCATTCCTCCAGAATATTTTATGAGCGAATATTTTATATTTATTATTACATCATCTCTTTCACAATTACTCTTAATTCATTTACAACATTATGCATTATGTTACATTAAACCATATGTAGGCCCAGAGAGACTGTGCATGAGAGAGTTTGTGTGTGATAGAGCATATGTGTGTATATATATATAGATACATATACATATATGTATATATATGTACATATATATTTAAACACATCCAATCAATGTGGCTTATAATCAATTAAATTCTGACACAGTAAAGCATTTAAATGTCACAAATTGAATTTCTTGTTCTGAGTAAAAATGCTCAGAACACCTAGAGGAATATTTCTCCTCACTAAGGATAACAGTGACTAAGAAATACACTTTCTTGGTAAGATAATTTTGTATCATTATTTCTTGGCTCATTTTAGTGTTTCCCTTTTTGACTCTCCTTTTTAATTAAATGAGCTAAGGGAAATTTTGCTGAAAAAGAAGTTAAAAATAGCAATAATCTCACTTACAAGGTGGAATTCTGTTTTGCTTTAGTGCTAATAAATTGTAAGACCCATACAGAGCAATGAATCTTCATAAATTAATGTGGTCCAGTTTGTAGATTAAGAAAAGAAAATTTGACTGAATGAAGCCAAACAACTCAACGAAACTTTGACTAAATAAAATTTTCTATGAAAGAGACCAAAAAAAAAAAGACTTCTGTTAACTTTTTTCAAACATAAAAGAAATATGCAACATGGTATATAGCTGGTAATATTGTTGAAAGTTTTCAGAAAGTCCAAAGTTCAAATCTCATAACTTAAGTTATATAAAGAAGACTTAAATACATGAGTGTGTGAGAGCGGGAGAAAACATCTTCCTAAAATTAAGGAGAAAATGTTCATGTTTCTTAGAGCTGATTATCCTCTGAGATTATCTTTTTAAAAAATTAGATTATATGAAATAGCTTTCTACTAATGATGTTTGGAATTAATGAAAGAAATTTAGTGAGGCTTATTTATGAATGATTTTTACAAACTAATACTTTACTGGGAAATTTTCTGCTTGACATTTTGTGTTGTGACTGGCATTTTCTTGTTGCCAGCTGTCATAAAAAGGCCTGTAACACATGCCGTTAGCAGCATATGCCTTTTTGGGTGCTGAGCAGCGTTTTCATACAAAAAATCAAATGATCCATAACATATTATGCTGTCATTTGAAAGCAACATCAGAAATGAAACATTTTTTCATGCTTGTAATATATTGAGTTCCCCAAGGCTCAATCTAGCATTTCCTCACTACCTTCGAAAACAGAATGAAGTGAACATTTGTATTTTTTAATTCGTATTGCGTTTCAGAATACTATGCTATTTTTCCTCTCAAATAAAGTTTGTAAAATTACTTTTAAAAGGTTTGGAACTTTGAATTTTCTTTAATAGTAGTTACCTACTATCTTTATTTTCCAGGTCTAACTTTTCAGAAATTTCTATATCAGAAATTGCGATTTCCATGGAAAATGACATATTAAAAGCTGTTTCTTTAGCACTTTGGGTTGGGACTCACAATAAAATATGTGCATATCAAAGCAGCTGATTAATCTATGCAATGAAAATGCATTACAATTCTACTCAACATAGCCAGTAGCAGTCTAGAAATTAAAGAACAGGAATATGACTCAAATCTTCACAAACGACTTAAAATGAGCAATACTATTCTAACTAACAGATTTTTGTTTGGTACTTGAATGTGCATTACTTTTAAGTTATATACTGTCTCTACTTGGATTTGCTGAATCTAAAGAAAACCAAAATTGTATTTCTTTTTCAAAAAAGCATCTATTCTTCTGTTGGTCAGAAACACAGCTGAGAGTATGGTTGTTGCTTCTCTATATTTGGAGATTTTAATGACCAGGAAAATAGAGTAAATTTTGTTAATGAAACAAACAAAAAAAACACACAAAAAATATTCTTGTACATAAAAAGACAGATAAACTTGCTTACAAGAATGATAGATGGCCCTATTTTTATTTGTAGTAAAATCGTCTATCAACCAAATAAACACATAAAAGAAACGTATTCTCCAATAAATGAAAATGTATTATACAGACATCTGCAGAATATTCCATACAACTGTTACCGAATACACATTATTATCATCAGCTCACAGTACTTTCTTCAAAATATATCATATATTAGACCATCAAACAAGTTTTAATAAATAAAAGGAAGTTGAAATACTGCCTTATATGTTTGTATGTTATTGTATAATTATATATGTATGTGTTATAATATGCATGTATGTCAGTGGCTTGTATATTACCATATATAGTAATATATCATATATTATGTGTGTATGTGTGGATATTTCTGAGATAATATAAGATACAAGCTATGTGAATTATTTGATTCACCAAGGGCCTAACACACTGGTTAATGTAAGTGGACATACATAAACAGGTCCACAAAACTGAGTTGGCTTTCTAAATGTTTTAGTGTGTTTTATATTTTTGCTAACAGCCTGAGCAGGTGTCACAAAATCTACAGAGACAGGTGAACCCAATGTGGCAGGGCTTTCGGAGAAGATAGACTTCCCTACACACTTCTAATTTTGCAGATGTTGTAAGGAGAATTCTGCACAATGCCTTTCTTAAGCTTAGTATTACCTGGCACCTCGTGCTTTTCCAGGGCTGCCAGGGTTCCCATTCCAGAATCAGAAGCATGCCTGGAAACACCTAGCAGACCTAGCAGACCTAGCACCTGGCACACCTAGCAGACACCAAAATGTGAATTCTAAAACTGAAATGTGTATTTCCAAAGAATGTCTTCTTAAGGAATGGTGAGGTGTTGAAATGACTTCACTGAGATCTAAATATCTTTAGTGGTAGGTAGCAAATAGTAATTACCTTTAAAGAAAAACAAAGATAACCAAAGGGATTGGATCATAAAAAACATTAATATGCAAGGTGATTGCAACTACTTGCATTATTTCTCAATGTACAAGCAGTTTGCCTTCTTCTCCTGTGATTCTGTGTTGTTACTTTGACAATGAGTGCATACTTGCTTATTAAAGATTCTTCCTTTTGTTGCATTTCCTTATTCCCTCTCATTTCAGGCTATGCTTACTCTGACAGAAGTTTTCAGCCTACAGAATGATGTCTTTGCTTTCTTGGTGATTTTTACCTCTTCCTTTGTCACTAAAAACCACTTTTTAAAATTAATTAGCAGTCCCATTCAAAAATTATTAGATTTTAAATGTTTAAGACAGATAAAATTTTGTGACACTATTTAAGCAAATTGAATATGTGGAATCATTTTGAAGTTCCAAATCATTTGCCATACTTAGGGAGCTCTTTAAATGACTTTCACAAACCTGGGTGACCTCCTTCAGAAAAACACATAACATTTGCATGAGAATCATCCAAACTCGAATTCTAGAATCTCTCTTGGCACAAAATGGTATGGTATGTTCATCAAAAACAGTTGCTACTAGCAAAAATTGAACACATATCACCTGCTTACTATGGAACGATGTGGCTATATAAAGAATAATGACTATAGGGGCTGTGAATGTGGCTTAGTGGTGGAACACTTGCCTAGCATGTATGAAGCCCTCTGTTCAATATCTCAGTACCACATAAACAAAAAGGCCAGTAGTGGTATTGTGGCTGACGTGGTAGAGTGCTAACCTTGAGCAAAAGAAGCTCTGGGACAGTGCCCTGAGTTCAAGCCCAAGGAATGGAAAAAAAAATAATGACTTTAATGACAATAATCAGAGTTCAAGTACTAGAAAAGAAATTATAAAATAATTTCTATAAAGGGAGATGTGTTATAATAGGAGAAGTGAGCAATAATGGTTATTGTGAATATCAAGCAAAGAACAGTTTAAGTAAGCTCCGCTATCACGTTTACTGAGGATGAAAATGTGCATGTTTTCCCTTCCAAACACTATGTCATAAGTTATACATAAATTTGAAATTATGTAGGATGAAAGATAATATCCAATATTGATGAAAAGTCAATGAAATATTGATGAAGGAAAATATTGATAAAAGTCATTCTCAGCACCTTAACAGCCCAGGTTGTTTTCACTTGAGGTAGTGAGTGAATAAATTGTGAATTTAGATGACACTTCTCTGACTTAAATTTCCTCAATGTTCCTGATGTTTAACTTAAAAATAAGCTATGTAGAAGACTTAATATATAGATATACATATATAAACATATATATGTGAATCTATACATGGTTATATGCATGGTACCCCTATCCTTTATTAAAATCCACATTAAATATAGAAAATCTTACTATAATTTTTAGTTCAAGATTTCTCTAGAATATAAGAGGATTTCTAGTCTTTCCTGGCTTTTAAAATAAGTATGAGCAAAAAGATTCAAAGTTAAAAAGTGAGCTGTTAGAATTCCTTTGAAGAACGTTAAGAGACTCAATTTTGCTACCAAGGCAGCAAAGTTAAATCTGAGGTTATCCACTGTGGAAGTAGTGCGGGTTTAAGGTGAGATGTACAAAAAGTTCTTTTGTGCATACAGTTGTTGTGCTTTTGATCCTTTCTGGGGAATAGAATAGGAAAGAGGAGGGGTGGGAAATTCGTTTCACTAAATAGTACCAAAGCTAAAAAAAAAAAAAAAAAAAAAAAAACAAAAAAAAAAACCTGGAATTGTAGTGTATTAAATCTATTGCATTAAAAGACATAAATGTCCTACAACCGATAGTTTGACAGTAGTTGAATGGTAGTCAAGTGTAAAATGGACTAGCTATTTTTTTGCACAATATCTTGAAAGACACAGGCAGTATAGTATTCACAGTATTGGATGTAACCAATTTTATGAATTTCTCTTACAAGTAAAATATTTTGAAGCTAGGTATATTCTGGCAGCTATTCCTTGATTTCATATGCTTTCTAGATAGCAGTGAAATGACTGTCATCTTTTTTTCTTATTGCTATTATGTTTTCAGTGGTTGTTGCAAGTTAGATTATTCAGATATTATATTACTATTGAAAATAAAAAAACCTGCATAATCAGACAACCCACTGTTCCATTTTACATTCAATCTGTAAACACTGAGGCAAATTTGCTTTCTTTTTAGTAAATCTGTGCTGTAGTCTCCTTCTCTTCTATCTAACAAGAAATTCAGGAATGATGTTTCATAGAATAAATTGGGTTCACTTATATGACTGAAAATCAAGAATAGGACAAAAATATAAATTGCAATCCAGATGAACAGGTTATTTTAGTAAAGAAAAACTATTTGTAAAAAAAATGTTTCCCTTTTCACTCTAAAGAATCATGAATGTTTAAGGAAGATTAGTCTCTTAGGCTTTCACCCTTCTATGTGAGTTTTTCACACTTCCACCAAAATATGTTTGTGTTTGTGTGCAATCGCACATGTTTGTATCCTTTCCATTTGAAAAGGGGAGAAATTTGAACATGTTTACATTCTCACCAACAATGGAGTAGGATTCCCTTTTGGCTATATCTCTTCTAGGATTTCTTATTATTAGTTTTTCTGCTCATGGACATTCTTACTACAGTGAGGTCAAATCCCAGTGTTGTTTTGATTTGCATGTCTTTTATGGCCAGTGATGTAGAGCACTTCTTCATGTGTATCTTGACCATTCGCTTTTCTCTTCCAAGAAGTCTTTTTTTGTACTTTGGGGGAGGGGGCGTTGGTTCTTTGAGGATTTGTTTTGGAGAAATTTAATTTTTGGGGTTCTATGTTTATTTTAGATATGAGGCCTTTATCTGTTATATGGCCAGTAAAGATCTCCCAATCTGTGGGCTTTCTACTTAGCTTGCAAGCTATGTCCAATGCCATGCATAAGCTCTGCAATTTTATGCAATCCTATTTGCCCAACCTTTCTTTGATTTGTTCTGTTTCTGGGCCTTTATTAAGGAAGTTCCATCTTGTTCCAAGGAGCCCAAGTTTTTCTCCTATTGCTTCTTGTACTGTTTTCAGAGTTTCTGATTTTACTTTGAGGTCTTTTATCCATTTGGTGTTGATTTTGATACATGGTGATATGTAAGGATCTAGTTTTAGTTTGTTACAGGGGTGTTGAATCAGATTTGCCTGCACCATTTGTTGAAGAGGCTCTCTTTCTTTCATTCTACATTGTTGGTCAGAATGGAAACTTGTTCAACCACTCTGGAAAGAAGTGTGGAGGTT
This sequence comes from Perognathus longimembris pacificus, assembly GCF_023159225.1. Taxonomy (NCBI): domain Eukaryota; kingdom Metazoa; phylum Chordata; class Mammalia; order Rodentia; family Heteromyidae; genus Perognathus; species Perognathus longimembris. The sequence goes on from NC_063176.1 coordinate 41,245,946, forward strand.
CCTGAGAAGGCTAAACATAGAGCTCCCCTACGAACCATCAGCCCCACTCTTGGGAATCTACCCAAAATATTACAAGCAAAACCACACGAAAGTCACCAGCACAACATGTTCATCACAGCACAACTTGTCATTGCTAAAATATGGAACCAATCCAGATGCCCCTTAGTAGATGAGTGGATCAAGAAAATGAGGTACATATACACAGTGGAATTCTTTGCCTCCGTCAGAAATAATGATACTGCCCTTTTCATAAGGAAATGGAAGGTCTTGGAAAAAAATCATACTAAATGAAGTGAGCCAGACCCAAAGAAACATTGACTCTACGATTTCCCTCATAGGGAATAATTAGTACATCTCTTGGAAAGTCATAACAGAAGATCACAATAGCTCAATAACTATGCCCGTAGGAACACATAAGATGATGCTAAGCACAATGAACTCCAAGTTATGGAAATAAGTGGTATTGAAGTGCCAGACTTTGAAGTCAGGCCCCATTTCACCACGTGAACCCCATTTTACCACGTGAACCCCATTTTAGAATTGAACCCTGAGCCAATCAGATTTGTACCTGTGTCCTAATCTTGCTTGCTTGAACACCTGATTGTTGTAACCTTGTTCTTTGCCTTTCTAAGCCCTGTGTAATCACAGCTCTCCTAACCTCTGCTGTGTCAGTGGGTAGGACAAGGCCTGAGTTGCAGCTCGCTTAAATAAAGCCTTGCCTTGCTTTTGCATTTCGGAATGTCTGAGTCTCGGTGGTCTTCTTGGTGGTGGTTTTGCGACTTGGCACAACATTTGGGGGCTCATCCGGGATGGCCCCAGAGACCCCCCAAGACCCCAGACTCCGAAGGTAAGAAAATAGGGCTGTTCATTCTGTGTCTGTGTGATTTGTAGTTTTGTTTTCTGTTTAGGCCAGCCGCTTGAATCTACAGGTTCAGACCTGTAGGTAGCGAAGGACTAGCCATAGTGGGCACGCTCGTATGGGCAGTCCTGAAGGACTTTGGGGGACACCTCAACCCCTCCACAGGGGGCTCAGGCTTCCCACTACCACCCTGAACCTTCAGGACTGTACCGGGAGGCCCTTCTAACAGGCGTCCGTCCAGTCCACTCTATATTGGGGGTTGTCTGGTCCACTCCTACACGGGAATGGGAGAGAGAGAGCCTCAAGACTGTATGGTTTGCCCCCTCACAGGGGCAGGAGAGACACAGTGAGACTGTGTGGTCTGCCCCCTCACAGGGGCAGGAGAGACACAGTCGAACCTGTAAGCCGCGGCTCCCTAAGTCTGTCTGTAAGTGTGGTCTGGTCTTTGTGCCTGTGATTATTTTTGTGTGTTTCTTTCTTGCGCTGTGCCTGACTGACAAACGGATGTTGGGGAACGTTCCTTCCACTCCCCTGGACTTGACTTTAGCTCACTGGAAAGATGTACATGTGACAGCCCACAATCAGTCAATCAGTGAGAGTGTCCGCAAAAAAGAACTCTAGGGGGACCCCCACCCAGCCTTCTTAAGCAGAAAATTGTTTGGTGTGCTAAAATGTTTTACTAAGACTAAAAATGTTTTGCTAAAGCTATCAAGCCCTGGAAAATGAGGCTGGAGAATGCTAAAATCATTTGTTAAAGGTTTTTGTCTTAAAATGTACAGCCGATGCTTATTCTGCGCGCTTTAAGATCTTTTGAAAATGTATGTGTGTGTGCATGTGTGAGTGTGAACATGTTCAAGACTGCAGTATGATTCAAAACTAAGTTTAAGTTTAAATTCAAATGGTCATCAAGTTTGGGCATTACCAAATGCTTTAAAGGTATTATTGCATTGTTTTAAAGAAGAACTACAGTTAAAAAATTTCTCAGGGTTCTTTAATTAAAATTTTAAAAAATCAGAGCTAAGTGTCAGAAATTTGGATTTAAATGGAGATATATAGATAGATAGATAGATAGATACTAAAATAATGGGGATAAAAGTAAACTCTCATTAACTCTATGTATGTAGGAAGAAATGGCAAAATGGGCCAATGTTTTTCACTAATATATTGGAATATAATATAATATATTGGAATATAATATATTGGAATATAATATATTGGAAAGCTGAATGGATAAGTATTTATAATTGTAATTCTTGCATTAAGGAAAAATTCAAAGGTCTTCATGCCATGCAGTAACTGGGACTGGAAAAAAAAAAAAAAAAAAGAGCCTCTTTTGAAACAAGCAGCCCATAGGCAAAGGGCGGCACCTGGTTTCAGAATGCCTGTGAGCTTCAGTTTTTCCAATACAGATAAAACTAAAGTGTTGTATTAGTGTTAAAAAGGCTTTGGAAATCAAGAATACATTTCTAGATAAGAAATTGGGAAGTAAAATTGTCTTAAATAATTATTGCAAATTGAGAAAAAGAGAATTATGGCTACCAAAATGTTTAATTTCCATTCCAGCTTCTTTGTAGGTTTTTTGTAACAGTTTGCAGCAGGCCCACAGAGAAGCACGGGTGATTCCTACAAGTTTGTCGAGATCTAATACTGACCCTTAATAAGTTCCAGGTAAGAGAGCATGCTTAAAAACTACTTCTGTGTGGACCACCTTGTTGCTTATAATTGGAGTAAAGTGGCCCCTTATAAGACTCACTGATCTGAATCTGCGGTTCGAAGCCAGCCCGAGCAAAGAAAGGTCCCTGTGAGAGACTTGTCTCTAATCAGCCAGCAGAGTGCTGGGAACGGAGTTGTGTGGAGCTCAAAGTGGTAGGGCGCTAGTCTCGAGCTGGAGAGCTGGGGGACAGCACTCAGGCCCTGAGTCCAAGTCCAGTGGAAAGTCACTCCTCCTGGGAAAAAAGTGATGGAGCATCCAGAGGCAGTAAGACACTGCTTGGATGGCAGAGATGGTGTCAGATCCTAGAGTCACTCCTGTTTGGCCTTTCAAAAGTTAATCAAAGCCGGGAAGTCCTAGAAGAATAGTACATAAGCATGCCTTTCCAATGCCCGTGTCTGTCTACTGGGCAGGAACTTGCCAGTCATCTGTGATAGTGGTTAGTAAGGGGAAGTTTGTCAAATGAGTGGGTAGATTAAAATCTCACCACCCCCCTCCCCCGCATTTACTCAAAGCTCTGACTGGCAGTGAGAATTTTAAGCTGATACATCTGTTTAAAGCTTGTAGACCTGAGATTGTGTCCTTATTGAAATCTGTTAAAGGCCTTCAAAGGTAATTTTTTTAGGTCATCAGAGATCAGTTCCCCAGCCAGTCAAGAAAAAGCTTTTACAAACTAGAATGTTAAAAGGCACAAATTTGTAAACCTGAAGTCACCTATCTGGACTTCATATTAAGAGAGGGCAAGCGTTGGCTGTCAGATGCACGTAAAGAGACTGTCCTGAAAAATCCCTGTGCCTAAAATCAGCCAGACAAGTCAGAGTTCCTGGGAACAGCAGCAGCAGGCTTTTGCCAGCTGTGGATACCTGGGTTTGCTGAGATGGTCAAGCTTCTATATGAACAGAGGTATTGACTCTAGTAGACCCAGGGCCACGAGCTTTGCCTCCTGTGCCCCAGTATTCCCATGGCCCACAAAACCCCGGACAGAGAAGGAAACAATGACTGGTGGAAAACTTGTGAAGGGAAACTTATCCTGCCACAAGGGATGGGTAAGGGGATCCTTAAGAGAATCCACTGAGTTTCTCACATGGGAACCCGAAAAATGCAGGACTTACTCTGACACTCCAAAGTGAAAATTAGACAAGGAGATCAACTTATTGAAGATATTGTTAAAAATTACAAGGCCTGTCAGCTTGCCAATGCCCCCAATCAACAGATTACTATTCTTGTAAGAAATGGTGACAGGCCCTTTGGTTACTACATTGGGCCCTACTGGCCCATGCCTTACCTCTATATCATCCCCTAGACATGCAAGCCATTGAAATGGACAGAATGGAGCCATGATTGGCTCCCAAGGTACCAAAAAGAAAAAGGAGGAAATGAAGTGCCAGACTTTGAAGTCAGGCCCCATTTTACCACGTGAACCCCATTTTACCACGTGAACCCCATTTTAGAATTGAACCCTGAGCCAATCAGATTTGTACCTGTGTCCTAATCTTGCTTGCTTGAACACCTGATTGTTGTAACCTTGTTCTTTGCCTTTATAAGCCCTGTGTAATCACAGCTTGGGGCTTCCTCCTAACCTCTGCTGTGTCAGTGGGTAGGACGAGGCCTGAGTTGCAGCTTGCTTAAATAAAGCCTTGCCTTGCTTTTGCATTTCGGAATGTCTGAGTCTCGGTAGTCTTCTTGGTGGTGGTTTCGCAACTTGGCACAACAGTATCATTGTTGCAGTTATTTTCAACATACCATGAGAACCCATACCTGTGTTTTTTTTCTCTCATATTCCCTTCCTGTGTTTTTACCATTGCTATACTTGTAACTAATTTCAGAACCCCGGATACTGTGTATACGTGTATTGGAACTAGGGGAGGAAAAAGAATACCAAACTCGAGAGACAAACAATAAAAAGACAAACCATTGCAATAGCCATACTTACAAAAGCAATTGGTGTAAACCAACTGTACAACTAATGGGGAGGGAGGGGAGAAATGGGGGTAAAATGAGGGAGGAGGTAACAAGTTGGATAAGAATTGTACTTGCCTTACATACAAAACTGTAACCCCTCTCTACTTCACTTTGACAATAAAGAAGAAATAAAGGGGGGTCAGCTTTTGTAAAAGAAAAAAAGTCAGAGGTCTTGACATTTTCCCAAACAATGTTTGATACGTTGATAATTTCTGAATAAAATAAATACTCAAATGAAAACATACTTGAGGAAAGAGTGGACAAACAGGATTACTTGTGTCAGGGCAGAAAGATTAACTATGGAGATAAAGTCAACATTGGTAATGTGCTCAGGGACTCCTGCTTTTCCAGGCAAATCCCCTCCTTAGCGGCAAAGGTAGCTCCAAGATTAACAAAAGGTAGCATCAGCAGCCTTTGAGCTTTGATGAACACCAATGCAAAACTTCTCAGCAAAATTCAGGCTAATCGACTTCCATAAGTCATCAAATTTTGTACACTATGATCAAATTGGATTCATCCCAGGGATGCAGAGGTGGCTTAATATACACAAGTCAATTAATGTAATATACCACATCAACAAGAGTAAGGACAAGAATCAAATGATTATTTCTATACACTCCAAAAAAGCATTTGACAGAATCCAACACAAATTTATGATGAACACTTTGGAGAAACTAAGAATAAGGGAACATTACCGAAAATAATAAATGCTGTGTTTAACAAACCTACAGCTAGCATTATACTTAGTGGTGAAAAGATAAAGCCATTTCCTTTATAATCAGGAGCAAGACAAGGATTTCCACTCTCACCACTCCTTTTCAACATTAGCCAGAATAATAAGGCAAGAAGCAAAGACAAGATCCAAATAGGGAAAGATGAAGTAAAACTCTTTGCAGATGACATGATTGCATAGATTCTACTCCCAAGTTACCTAAGCTGATGCAAAACTTTGGCAAAGTAGCAGGATAAAAAAAAAAAATCCTCAAAAATGAATGTCTTTTCTGTATGCCAGCAACGTGAAGAGTGAGGCTAACATCAGGAAAGCAACTTTTTTTGCAATAGCCTCAGAGAGAATACTTAGGAATAACCTTAACCAAGAAAATGAAAGACCTATATGATGAAAACTTTAAATACCTGAAAAAGGAAATTAAAACAGAACTAAGAAAGGGGAAAACCTCTCATGTTCCTGGATCAGGAGGATTAACATGGTGAAAATGGCAATACTGCCAAAGGATATCTATATGTTTGTCAGGAGCCAAACTTGCAGCTAAATTCATTCTGACCTCTGGCTGTGTTGTTATCACCAGGATATGCTAGGTGCAAGGACATTTCTTCTCTAGCATTTGGTCACAGCCACTATCCAGAATTGCTTTGCTATGTCCTTTGCTATGTTCGCTTTGCTATGTCCGCTGGAGTACATTCCTATGTGAATCGATCTCATCCTGTATTTACTGCAATCAGATGTTGAGAACTTCAAAGCCTGTTTTGTTCTTGAATGTTAGCAACCCTATGCTATTCCCTGGTTCCTAAACTGCATATAAGCTGAAAGTTAAGAAGAAACTTGGCTGCAGTCTTGAGTTACAATCTTAAATTGCAGACCTCCCGACCCTATCTTTGCCTTTTGTCTTTTTTCTCTTGTTTTGTATTTTTCCTTTTCTTTAATCCTCACCCCTCTCATTCAGAATTCCCTTTTCACTGCCAGCTGGCTCTGGCATACGTTCAGTGAAATACCCATCAATATCCCAACACCATTCTTTAAAGAAATGGAAAAAGCAATCCAAAAATGCATATGGAAGAACAAAAGACGCTGAATACCAAAAAAAAAAAAAAAAAAAAAAAAAAAAACCTAAACAGGAAGAACAGTTCTGTAGGAGTATCAATAGCAAACTTCAAACTCTATTACAAAGCTATAGTAATAAAAACAGCTTGGTATTGGGAAAAGAACAAGTCTGAGAACCAATTTAATAGAATTGAAGACCCACCTATGAACCCCCAACACTATGTCCATGTAATCTTTGATAAAGGAGACTAAAAAAATAAAAGATTGAAGAAAGACAGTCTCTTCAAAATTGGAGCACACAGGGCTGGGAATATGGCCTAGTGGCAAGATTGTTTGCATCTTATACATGAAGCCATGAGTTCGATTCCTCACCACCACATATATAGAAAAGGCCAAAAGGGGCACTGTGGCTCAAGTGACAGAGTGCTAGCCTTGAGCAAAAAACGATGCAGGCAAAATTGGTTAAACACCTGTAACAAACTATACCTAGATCCTTATATATATCACCCTGCACCAGAATCAATTCCAAATGTATCAAGGACCTCAAGGTAAAAGCAGATTCCCTGAAAACATTTCAGGGAGGAATAGGAGAAACACTTGGGCTCCTTGGTATATGTTGAAATTTTCTTAATACAGGCCCAGAAACACAAGAACTCAGAGAAAGGTTGAATAAATGGGATTTCATAAAACTGCAGTGACTCTTCATGGCAAAGGACATAGCTTGCAAGATAAATAGAAAGCCCTCTTATTGGTAGAAGATCTTCACTGTCCATACAACAGACAAGGACCTCAAAACTAAAATATACACATAGAACTCAAAAAATTAAGTTCCCCCAAAACAAATCCTCAAAGAAAAAACTGGCCCCATAATAAGTGGTCTGAAAGTGGACATAAAGAGAGACTTCTCTGAAGAGGAAATGGGAATGGTCAAGAGACACATGAATAAGTGCTCAGCATCACTGGCCATAAAATAAATGCAAATCAAAACAGCATTGAGATTCTACCTCACCCCAAAAAGAATGTCCGTTATCAAGAAAAATAATAACAACAGATGCTGTCGGGGATGTGGCAAAAAGGAAACCATACTACACTCTTGGTGGGAGTGTAAATTTGTCAAACACTCTGGAAAGCAATGTGGAAGGCTAAACCCCGATGACCGATGACCCAGCAACACTGTTTTGGGGCATTTACTCAAAGGATTACAAGAAAGAGCACACTAAAGCTACCAGCACAACTATGCTCATCACAGCACAATTTACTTTTGCTAAAATATGGAACCAGCTAAGATGCCCCTCAGCAGATGAATGGATAAACAAAATGTGGTACGTATACACAATGGAATTCTATGGTTCTCTCAGAAAGAATGACATTGCTCCATTTGTAATGAAATGGAAAGAATTGGGGAAAAAATCATACTATTTGAAGTGTGTGAGACCCCAAAAACATAGACTCTATAGGGTTTCATCCACTGGTAATAATTAGTACGTGACTAGGATAGCTTAACATAAGATCACAATAGCTCAAGAACTCAATAGTTATGTACATATTAACACATAAGATGATGCTAAGTGAAATAAACTCAAAATTACAAAAATAAGTGGTTTATCATTGCTGTCATTATTTTCAATGTCCCCTCTGAGATTATGCCACTTTCTTCCTCATGGCACTGAAATTGATTTTGTTACCCTGGGTAATGTATATATGTTTATCAAAACCATGGAAGGGAAGAGGAACATTGAGAGACAATGGGTAAAAGGAGAACCAATGAATCCTCAATACTTATAAGAAAATATGCCATCTGTACTACTCTGGAGGTTGGGAGGGTTTGGAGAGGGGAGAAGGTGAGAGAAAAATGAAGGAGGAGGAAACAAGTTTCATAAGAAATGTCCTCACTGCCTTACATGTGCAACTGCAACCCCTCTGAACATCACTTTGACAATAAATAAATTAAGTGAAAAAGAAAACAAAAGAAAAGGTAACCTGAGTTTCATCATGCCAGCAAGCTTCAAACTGAATCCAAGTTTTTGTAACAGAGCTTGTGGTGAGGCTCTGTCAGTAATTGGTGGAGAGAGAAAACATTTTCTGTTCAGTTGTGCTGTCTGTGTAATTTCTACCAGGTACCCAGTCAGAAATGATAGAAAATGCCCCCCCAACAAACAAGCAAACAAACAAGCAAACAATAAAAAGCATTGGGATTTATTTGATGACTTTCAAATGAGGGAATATAAGATGCCTTTGTGGTCTCTGCTATAGTTACTAGTCCCCAAAATGTATGGAACTCTTGTACACAGATGAGGCAAGGGTTCACTTTTCACCTCCTGTACTCAGACCTCTTTTTTCTCTTCCCAGGACTTCTCTGTTGCAGCAGTTTAGAAACTCTGCAGGAATTCCTTATATTTTAGCACCAACCATCTACAAGTGCAGTAGAACACCTGAGACTCCTTCATTGATGCATGGTGGACCAAATAAAGGTTAATCTTTCCCCTTTAGACACCCAGATAAACAAGTTTGAAATAGAAAATGCTCCTTTAGCTTTCTGTAGAATCTGAGCCCTAACGACTTGCAGTAGTAGCCCAACTCATAAATTACATTTATATTGTATTTGCATCCTTTCTCTTTTTGTAACTACAAGAGATAGTCTACATGTATGCCTTGATAGTATTTCCTTTTTCAATGAATTTGACCTCTAGGTCTTTAAGGCTAAAAACCAATGAGGATTCCTAGTCTAGATTTCTATTGTTTCAGCAGGCAACATCCCCTATTTCTACCCCCACATGTGCATATGCATACACAAACTACTATGTACTCATATACCAGTACAGGGAGTCAAAATATTGCCAAAGCATCTAATATTCATTTCTGAATACTTCTTCAATTTTTAGAACTTTAAAGGCAAGTCTAAGTTTGGATATGAAGCATCCTCTCTGCAAGTCATGCGCTCTTTCAAGTTACATTGGGGAAATTTATAGAGGTGAATGTTAACCCCAATATAATGTTTGTAATCCAAACCTTTGGGAAGTGATTCGTAATAAATAATGACATTGGAGTAGAGCTCCATCAATGGATTTTTAGCTGATTTATGGGAAGGAGAAAAACAACAAGACACATAGGTAGGCTCCCCTGTTATGCCACTTTTGTATCTTGAGATTGTCAGCATCAGTGGATGATTCAAGGCAGACATCAGCCAGAATATAGCTGAGAGACAAAAAATGCAGACTTTCTTTGTAGCTCTCATCTAGGCACTGGTATCGTGCTATTAGAAAAAAATAAATAAAAGTAAAAAGGACTAAGACATGACGCTTCCCCTATTGCCATCATATTCACCTAACATTTTTTCCATAATTCTTCAATGGATTTATTATCTATGTTTGACCAAGTTATAGGTTTCTTAAGAGATTTGTGAAAACTTCCTCATATACCCACTTTATAATGCACTATTTAAATAATTTTCCACTTGAGCATGTTCTGCATGAAGCTGAGAATAATGTATTGCCCGTTTATAGCTCTATTCCCAGTAGAACAGATTTAACCATATGAAAATCTGTGAGAATAAATCCAAGAATGAAGTATTATATTTCTTAACCTTCTCTTATTTTCATTTTTATTTCTAATCATGGTCTCTTCTAATACAGACAATGACAGGTGTTGAAGTGTTAGCAAAGAAGCAAAGTTACATAGATCTGTATTATTACTCTACAAACAGGTTTCTTTTATGATCATTCATTTTAACCCATTTAGGTTTCAGAATCCCTTCCACACATTCCTTAGATTAATCTTATGTATATTTAGTTTGTATGAAACACTGAGACAGGGATAAAGATATTAGTATAGTTCTATTTGATCAAATTTTAGATTACACTTTGCTATAATTAACATTTGATATAAAAAACATTTGTTATAAAAAGTAAATAACAATATATTATGAAAAATGACAGAGAAGAGAACTTAAGACTGAATGAACAGCAGACAAGAAAAGCCTACTTAACTTATGAAACTGTAACCTCTCTGTACATCACTTTAACAATAAATAAGAAAAAATAATTAATTAATTAAAAAAAGAAAAACCTACTATGGAAAAGACCCAGTTATTATTAAAGAATTTTTTTCAATGTTGGTTCTAGACTTTGTGAAAGAGAAAAGGGCTGGTAGACACTCATTTGAAACGAAAGCTAAGGATCAGAGTACACTAACACAGAAAAATCGGTTTTGTATGGGAAGTGCATAGAGTTAGAAGAGTACATTATAAATGATCAGGCATCTTTTTCTAGAGAATAGAATGGTAGAGGTTAACAGAGATATGGAGAGAGAGGAACCATCCAATAAATGTGTCTGCAGCACAGTATAAAGATACAACAGTAGAAACAGGCTTCTACCAATATTTTCGTGATTCCTAAAGCAGAGATAATAGATGAGATTACCAAAGGATAAAGAGAAGGCAAGAAAGAAAAGAAGCAAAGCCTATCTATAGAAAATTTCTGCAAATGTAAGCCTAGTCCTGTCTGTGGGAAATTTTAAAGAGTCTATGCTTCACAGTATACAATACTCAGTATTTCAGGATGTTGAGGAACATAAGCTAAGTTGCATGCTACAGAAAGATCTAGAAATTTCATAATCAAAGTTCATTATGCAAAAATGACAAAATGTAGGTTAATGTCAATCTTAGAAGCAAAATACTTACACTGAGTTAGTGGAAAAGACCAGATATGAAGAGAAATGAATTTTTAAGGTAAATGAATATATATAAATATTATGTGGTAGATATGTTTACCATGAGTATATAAAGAAACAAATCCTGAGTGATTGGGTAAAATTGAAGCAAGGATTTGAAAAGCATCAGAATGAAAGATACCTTTTAGAAGAAATGATTGCTTTACTAGATCCCAGCAGTAGACAGAGACATCTGTTGTTGCCTTGGATGGGAATGGGATTTTAAAAAAAATGTACCGAAAAAAGCTGCGAGCAGCTACCAGGGGCACGGAAACAACAGAAGGAGGAACAAACAGTTCCGGGGACAGCTAAACGGTCCCGTCACAGAGGAAACTAATTCACAGCCCAAAACGGAGCTGCATTCCATAGCTACCTATGCCAAGGAGGCCGCCTCCCTCAGGCAAGCAACTCTTAGTGGAGCAAAACAGGCTAGAGGCGCCATGCTCTGCTGAGTTCACAGTCTAGTCAAGACCAGGCATCAAAGGCAGCGGCCCAACAGCAGACGGAGGAGCCACAGTTCCTGTGACTGCCCACGTCCCCATCGACAGAGGACGCCCAAGGCCTGCCTGCAAGCTGTGCGAACCTCAGAGACCCACGATTGCACCAACAGGGGAGAAAGTCAGAACAGAACCACCCCTTGCCAACTGAAATCAAGTCAAATCAGCCAATCAGGAAAATAGACTGCAGTCCATTGCAGGGAAACGAGAGACTGGTTTCTTTTTCTTTTCAAACATTTTTTTTTTAACTTTTCTTTTAAATTTTCTTTTTAATTTTTTCACACCTGAAACATCATTGGCTGTTTTTTCTTTTGTTTTTTTTTTTTTTTTTGGTTTGTTTGTTTGTTTTCCATTTTTACTGGTTTGTTGTATCAAGTTTTTTTGTGTGTTTGTTTATTTGCTAGGTTTGTTCCTTTTCGGTTATTTTCCTTTTTATTTACTTATACTTCCTTGTTAAATAATTTTTCTCTGTTTTGTGTATCTGTCTTCCAGTATTTTTACTTCATTTCTCTCATTGCGTCCTCTTCCTATAAAAATTACTTTCCTATAAATAACACCTACACCCTTTTCTGCTAACTCTCCAGTGTCTGTCATTTTATGAATGTTCTTTCTACTGATTCTACTCTTCTCCACATTTCCACGTCACTGAAACTAAACCAAAATCACCACCACCCCCCCCCAATACAGTTTACTCTATTCTCTTTACTACCTCCAACTTACCCTCCGGACTTACTGCCTGGACCTCCAGGTTCCATTGACTTCTGGTTATTGGATAGAGGATATCACAGCTTAATACGAGTGAATCAAAGGGGTTCATAGAGAAAGCCAGTCCTAAAAGAACTTAATATAAAAACAAGAATTGCGTATAAGGTTGTAACAGTAAATAAGTAACTACTGAATACAGGGCCCAGGATCAGATGTTATATTGAAATTGTATTCTTTAGAACACCAAATCTAACTTTATAGACAGGTATACAAGTTATCTGTTTATAATTGTGAAATTGTAAGATTTACACAACAGTGCTTGGTAAGGGCTGCTTTGGGTCTTAAACAGTGCTCACAGGTGCTGGTAGGTTGGCATTCCCAATTCAAATGGGCAGAAGAAACACAAGAAAGATGGCAAATAATGAAGTCTTATCCCCCACCCAAAACAAGCAGGAAGCAGAGCAGTCAATCAAAAACATAGAAGAAAACCCCCAAAATGCTCTACAAAGTTTACTGATAAACATGATAAATGAAAAGTTTGAATCTCTTCAGTCAATTATGTTAGAGCGTGAGGAGGCAAAGCAAAAATTAATGGAGAATTTCATGGCATCCACAAATAGAAAGATAAGTGAGCTTCAAGAGTCAAATGAAAAGATAGCTACCCAACTTAAAGATTTGAGAGACAACACTCAAAACCAAAGTAATGAAGTTAATGAAGTAAAAAAGTCCATACAGGACCTAAGAAATGACATGGAAAACATCAGGAAAGACCAGTCAGAAGGAAAAGAGATTCAAAATCAAGTAGTTAGCCTACAGTCCCGACTAACTGAAGCAGAGGATCGAATCTCAGGAGCTGAAGATTCCTTAGATTCTATGGAGAAAGATCAAAAATCAATACAAATCCAGTCCAAGCAACAAAACAGATCGCTACAGGAGATTCAAGACACAATCAGGAAGCCCAATTTAAGGATAATAGGTATTGAGGAAAACTTGGAGAAAGAGGTTAATGGGATAGGCAACCTATTTAACAGAATATTAGCTGAGAACTTCCCAAATATCCAGAAGGAAGGGCCTATACAGATACAAGAAGCATTTAGAACCCCAAATCGACCAGACCAGAATAGGACTTCCCATCGACACATTGTGATCAAAACAGCTTCTGCAGAGTGCAAGGAAAAAATACTCAAAGCTGTTAGGGCAAAGAAAACAATCACATATAAAGGAAAAGCAATCAGAATTACCCCAGACTTCTCAGCAGAGACCATGAAAGCAAGGAGAGCCTGGAATGAAGTATACCAAACTCTAAATAAAAATAACTACCAACCAAGAATTCTGTACCCCGCCAAACTCTCCTTCATAGCCGAAGGTCAAATAAAAGTCTTCCACAATAAGGAAAAACTGAAACAATATATCTCCACCAAACCAGCTTTACACAAAATCCTTAAAGATGTACTATACAGGGAAAATAATCAGGATCCCAACACAGACAGAGAAATGAACCCTAATTAGTAAACACTAGATCAAGAAATGGGAAGACACAGCTTCAAACAAGACAGTGATAATGAAACGAACAAACGATCACCTCTCAATCCTAACTGTCAACATTAATGGACTTAATTCTCCAATCAAACGACATAGGCTCATAAGTTGGATCAAAAATCAAGATCCATCTTTCTGCTGCCTCCAAGAGACACATCTATCCAGCAAAAGTAAACATCTTCTAAAAGTGAAAGGCTGGAAACAAATCTATCAAGCAAATGGCCCCCATAAGCAGGCTGGAGTTGCAATCCTAGTATCAGACAAAATTGACTTCAAATTAAAAAAGGTAAGAAGAGACAAAGAAGGTTACTACATACTAGTAAAAGGATCTCTCCAACAGGAAGAAATAACCATCCTAAATATCTACACGCCAAATGCAGGAGCACCCAACTTCATCAAACAAACACTACTGGCTCTAAAAACATTCATAGACCCAAACACAATGATAGTGGGGGACTTTAACACTCCACTATCACCTCTGGACAGATCAACACGCCAAAAACTGAACAAAGAAACCACAGAACTAAACAATTGCATAGACCAACTAGACTTAATCGACATCTACAGAATATTCCACCCAGCAAGGACAGAATACACATTCTTTTCGGCAGCACACGGAACATTCTCCAAAATAGATCACATCTTAGGGCACAAAGAAAATCTGTACAAATTCAGAAGTATCAAAATCATTCCCTGCATTCTTTCAGACCACAATGGAATAAAATTAGAGCTCAACTCATTCAGCCACCACAGAAAATCCCACAATTCATGGAGACTAAAGAACACACTGCTGAACCATCAGTGGATCATTGAAGAAATTAAAACAGAAATTCAAATGTTTATGGACTTCAACCAAGTTGAGGGCACAAAGTACCAGCTCCTTTGGGACACAGCAAAGGCAGTACTTAGAGGAAAATTTATATCTCTGAGTACATACATCAACAAACTGGAGAAACAGCAACTCAGTAATTTAAGGAAGCACCTTAATTTTCTGGAGAGAGAACAGCAAGCCAAACCCCAAGTCAATAGACGGAAGCAAATAATTAAAATCAAATCAGAATTAAATCAATTAGAGACGAAAAAAACCATCGAAAGAATCAACAAAACAAAGAGTTGGTTCTTTGAAAAAATCAACAAGATAGACAGACCCCTGGCAAACCTGACCAAAGAACGAAGGCAGCACACTCAAATAAACAAGATAAGAGATGAAACAGGTAGCATCACCACAGAAATAACCGAAATTCAGAAAATAATAAGGGACTATTTTGCAAACCTTTATGCCAACAAATTCGAGAACTTGGAAGAAATGGATGATTTCCTAGAAAAAATTGATACCCCCAAACTCAACTATGAAGACTTAAACCTTCTAAACAGACCCATATCCAGTATTGAAATAGAAACAGCAATAAATGATCTCCCATCCAAGAAAAGCCCAGGTCCAGATGGATTCACAGCAGAATTCTACAAGGCCTTCAAAACAGAACTCACTCCAATATTTCTCAAACTCTTCAATGAAATTGAAAGAGAACGTTCACTGCCAGACTCATTTTATGAAGCCAGTATAACCCTCATCCCAAAACCAGGCAGGGACTCATCACGGAAAGAGGACTACAGACCAATCTCCCTGATGAACATAGATGCAAAAATTCTCAACAAAATTCTGGCCAATCGACTTCAACAAGTCATCAAAAAAATCATACACCACGATCAAACTGGATTCATCCCAGGGATGCAAAGCTGGTTTAATATACGCAAGTCAATTAATGTAATCCACCACATCAACCGGAGCAAGGTAAAGAACCACATGGTTTTATCGCTGGATGCGGAAAAAGCGTTCGATAAAATCCAGCACCCATTTATGCTAAAAGCCCTGGAAAAACTGGGATTCCAGGGAACATTCCTGAATATAATCAAGGCAGTTTATGACAAACCAACAGCAAGCATAACTCTAAATGGTGAAAAACTAAAGCCATTCCCTTTAAAATCAGGAACAAGGCAGGGATGTCCACTCTCTCCCCTGCTCTTCAACATAGTACTAGAATTCCTAGCCAGAGCAATTAGGCAAGAAGAGAATATAAAGGGGATCCAAATAGGAAAAGATGAAGTTAAACTTTCTCTCTTCGCAGATGACATGATCCTATACCTAAAGAATCCCATAGACTCTACCCCCAAGCTACTAGAGCTGATACAAAACTTTGGCAAAGTCGCAGGATATAAAATAAACCTTCAAAAATCAACGGCCTTTCTCTATGCTAACAACCCGAAGACCGAGGCTGAAATCAGGAAAGCAACTCCTTTTGCAATAGCCCCCAAAAACATAAAATACCTAGGAATAACCTTAACCAAAGAAGTGAAAGACCTCTTTGAAGAGAACTTTAAAAGCTTGAAAAATGAAATTAAGTCAGAACTAAGAAAATGGAAAAACCTCCCATGCTCCTGGATTGGGAGGATTAATATAATCAAAATGGCAATATTGCCAAAGGCTATCTACAAATTCAATGCAATACCCATTAATATCCCAACACCATTCTTTAATGAAATAGAGGAAGCAATCCAGAAATTCATATGGAACAATAAAAGACCTAGAATAGCAAAAACACTCCTAAGCAGAAAGAACAGTGCTGGAGGAATTACAATACCCAACTTCAAGCTGTATTATAAAGCTATAGTAATAAAAACAGCTTGGTATTGGCACCGGAACAGGCCTGAAGACCAATGGAACAGAATTGAAGACCCAGAATTAAACCCACAGAACTATGCCTACTTAATCTTTGATAAAGGAGCTAAAACAATAGTATGGAAGAAAGATAGCCTCTTTAACAAGTGGTGCTGGCAAAACTGGCTCAACACATGCAACAAACTAAAACTAGATCCTTATATATCACCCTGCACCAAAATCAATTCCAAATGGATTAAAGACCTTGAAATCAAAACAGGCACCCTGAAGACACTAAAGGAAGGAGTAGGAGAAACACTTGGGCTCCTTGGCACAGGACAGAACTTCCTTAACAAAGACCCTGAAAGGCTACAAATCAAAGAAAGGTTGGACAAATGGGATTGCATCAAACTCCAGAGCTTCTGCACGGCAAAGGACATAGCTCTCAAGATAAACAGAAAGCCCACAGACTGGGAGAAAATCTTTACCGGACATTCAACAGACAAAGGCCTCATCTCTAAAATATATGCAGAACTAAAAAAATTACCTTCTTCCAAAACAAAACTGCAAAGAACCAACAGCCCCCTCATCAAGTGGGCTAAAGACTTACAAAGAAACTTCTCTGATGAGGAAATGAGAATGGCCAATAGACATATGAAAAAATGCTCTACATCACTGGCCATAAAGGAAATGCAAATCAAAACAACATTGAGATTCCATCTCACCCCAGCAAGAATGTCATATATCAAGAAAACTAATAATAACAATTGTTGGAGGGGATGTGGCCAAAAGGGAACCCTACTTCATTGTTGGTGGGAATGTAAACTGGTTCAGCCACTCTGGCAAGCAGTATGGAGATTCCTCAGAAGGCTCAATATAGAACTCCCCTATGACCCAGCAGCCCCACTGTTGGGTATCTATCCAAAAGACCACAAACAAAATCACAGTAATGCCACCAGCACAACAATGTTCATCGCAGCACAATTTGTCATAGCGAGAAGCTGGAACCAACCCAGATGCCCCTCCATAGATGAATGGATCAGGAAAATGTGGTACATTTACACAATGGAATTTTATGCCTCTATCAGAAAGAATGACATTGTTCCATTTGTAAGGAAATGGAAGGACTTGGAAAAAGTTATACTAAGTGAAGTGAGCCAGACCCAAAGAAACATGGACTCTATGGCCTCCCTTATTGGGAATAATTAGTACAGGTTTAGGCAAGCCATAGCAGAGCATCACAAGGCCCAATAGCTATACCCTTAGGAACACATAAGATGATGCTAAGTGAAATGAACTCCATGATATGGAAACAAGTGATATATCACAGTTATAACTACTTTCAACGTCCTATGTGAATGTGTAGTTTCTATTATTGATGATGTTTTGTATCACCTTCCTATGTTTGTACCTACACTATCTCTGTAATCTTATCTGAGTATATTGGAAACCGTGTTTACTGGTATTGGAAGTAGGAAATTCAAAGGGAATACCAAATTCGAGAGACACGGGGTAAAAAAAGAGAAATAACTACAAAAGCAATACTTGCAAAACTGTTTGGTGTAAGTGAACTGAACAACTGGGCGGAGGGGAGGGAAGGGGGGGAGGGAGGGGGGCATGAGGGACAAGGCAACAAACAGTACAAGAAATGTATCCAACGCCCAACGTATGATACTGTAACCTCTCTGTACGTCAGTTTGAAAATAAAAATTTGAGAAAAAAAAAAAAATGTACCGGGATGAAATGGAAGGCTAAAATAATGTACAGGGAACTTTTTATATAATCTTCTTCCATCAAGGGGTAAAGGCTAATATGGAAATCTTTGTGATTTTTGCAGAACACAGATCAATTTCATAAATTAAAAGAATTCAGTTCCTCCTTCAGATTCTCTCATAATGTGCAAGAAATGAGGGGAGATTAACTCTATGCAGGAGTATTAGACCACAGGGGCAATTTATAAATTAATTTGTAACTGTTACTGGAAGAAATAAAGCTTGGTTTATTTTCTAAGCTCTGTGCTGTTTTATGATTTTGTAAATTTTCTGTTTTCTGAACTCAAATGGGAATATCTATTTTGCATGATGTAGGTTGACAGATGCCTACACGATTCAATTTATAATCTAAAAATTTACATTTAAAATATCCAATCATTCCAATAACTAGAACTCAATTTTCATACAAACTTCTTCTATAACCTCTGAACGTCTTTTATTTGAAAAGATTATTACTATTCTGTAAGAAAGTTTCTATTACTCTTCTTAAATGATCAGTGATAGTAAGGCATACATTTACACCAAAGAGTGAAAGATGTTGATGATCCTCTTGTATCCCCTTCCAGTGGTTGTACCTGCACTATCACAGTATCTCATTTGAGTACACTGGATACTGTATATACTGGTATTAGAACTATGGAAGTGAAAGGGAATATCAAAATCAAGAGACAAAGGATAAAAAGACAAACGACTCCAAAAGCAATACTTGCAAAACCATTTGGTGTAAACCAACTGAACAACTCATGGGGGAGAGGTAGAAGGAGAAGGGAGGAGGTAACAAACAGTACAAGAAATGTACCCAAGGCCTAACGAATGAAACTGTAACCTCTCTGTACATCACTTTGACAATAAATAAGAATTTTTTTTTTTTAAAAAAAGATGTAATGAATTTTTAAGAGAGCATAGCTGACAGGTGCCTTCTAAGGAAAACTTACCCCTGGGAGAGATTTTTACCAGGCATTCTGTTAACTTTACAGTCGTCACCATGTCTCACTATGTCTTCAATAATAAAAAGTATTTTCTAGGAACCTTTTTTTTAACTGTAATTTCTTAAAAGAGTGGGACTAATTAACTCTGATTTTTGAGGCCAATGAATGGGAAAAAAAGATTCATTTTCATTGCTTTCAAGTAACATAACTAACATGGATTTATATTAGGAAATTAACCTTAAGATGAAAACATTCCAAAAGTTATATGAACTGGATTCATTACCTCTACTTCTCATTTTAGTGCTACATCATATTAATTAATTTAGGTTAATTAATTTATCATTGATAAAATAGTTTTTATTATTTTTGTCTTGTAAAGAGTAATATATTATAGGCTTAAAAGAAGGTGGAGAAGTCTATATTACAGTGGAATTAGAATATACATTTAAATGAAGGCACTATCCCTTCCCCCATTTCATAAAAAGCAATATGTCATGGATAGTTTTAGCACGCTATTTAATATGAAAAAGTTAAGATATTGTACATTGTGTTTGGATTTTTAAAAATAGCAATGAACTTCAGAAACTTGTGACTTCCCAAGATTTATGACACAAATTATTACTTTGTGCTGACAGATATAGCATATTTATAAAAAATAGGACAAGAGTGATTTAACATAAGAGTGCACATATGGCAAGATAGACGTGGAATTAGAAGAATTTAAGAATACAAAATGAAGAAGGTTTTAGAAACGACTACTTACCCAGGAAACAAAATATATAAAATCCAAACCAATATTTCTTGGTATGTTGATTTTTCTGGATAGTCATAATAGAAAGCTATACTGGGTTAATTTGTCATGAGAATTGTTCTTATTTTTCCGTATGATGAAAGTGCAAGATTACAGGAACGGAGACCTGGTTGGGGTGCAGCATATTCAACTGCCTTGCAAAATTTATTTCTCACTTTGTTCTTGTATTGCCTTTGTGTGTGTGGTGGGGGGGGGGTGTGGGAAGGGGTTTAAAAATAGAGACCCTTAGTGATTAGTGTCTTTTTTGAAGAACTCTACTTCTAGTGGATCCAATTCCCACAAGTATAATCCCATTCGACCTCAATGTCCGAGCTTTACTTTCTAAAGGTGGTAACATTGAGAGTTAGGATTTCAAACTATGCCTTAAAGGAGTGGGGTATTTAATCTCTGTCACTTTGGTAAGCTTTCTTTGTTTCTACAAATTTCAGATATGTAACTAAATAACGATTTATAATGAGATGTGGACCACGTTAAGTCAAATATTTGTAAGTCTGACAAGTAACTGAAATATAATACTCACTTGCAACTTCCAAAATTAAATCTTTTTTTTTTTTTTTGTCCAGTCCTGGGCCTTGGACTCAGGGCCTGAGCACCATCTGTGGCTTCTTCCCGCTCAAGGCTAGCACTCTGCCACCTGAGCCACAGCGCCCCTTCTGGCCGTTTTCCATATATGTGGTGCTGGGGAATCGAACCTAGAGCTTCATGTGTAGGAGGCAAGCACTCTTGCCACTAGGCCATATTCCCAGCCCCCAGAATTTCTTTATAAAGTATTTTTATTGTTATTATAAAGGTGATGTATGGAGGTGTTCCAATTACAAAAGTCAGCCGGAGAGTACATTTATTCGTGAACAATGTCACCACTTGTGTCACTCACAAGTTGTAGACTTCATTTTCCCCATAGTATTTAGTGAACACCACTACGACATTTGTTCACCCTTTTTCCCTCTATTTCTGTTCCTCTCCTTACAATCTGAAAGATATAAACAAATGTACATAATAAAAAGGAGAAAAACAGCAAAAAAATTCTCTTGTTTTCATTTACTGCAGTTCATTTCAATATCATTTTGTGTGATCAGATACATGTAGGCATTGTGCCTTTACGTTCCTATTCTAAGAGTGTCCTCCTTTGGTCTCACTCTGTGTGAATGCCTAGAGACTTTTTAATTTTTTTATGTCCTCTTATTTTAGATCTAGTTTCTGAATATGAGAGAAAACACATTCCGATTTTCTCCCTGAGCTTGGCTCACCTCACTTGACATGATTTGTCTTAGGTCTATCCATTTCCCTGCAAGTGATATATTATCCTTATTAATGGCTGTGGAAAATTCCATTGTGTATAGGTATCACATTTTTTGAAGCAATTCATCTATTATAGGGAAAATGGACTTTCCCCAAACTTGGCTATTTTTAATAGTGTAACAACAAACATGGTTGTGCAAGTATCTTTATGGTATTCTGGTTTCTGATGTTCTGGCTAAATGCCCAGAAGTGGTATGGCTCTATCTTAAAGAAGATCAATATTTAGTTTTTTGATGAGCCTCCAGACTGCAGTCCAGAGTAGTTGTACCAGCTTACACTCCCATCAACAGTACAAAGAAACTTTGTACAAACTTCTTCAAGATTGACAAGAAAAATACTGTATACATGTGCAGAAAAATTACTCATTGTTAATTTAATATACACTACTAAAAATTCTAGTGAATAAGATCTACCCATGGAAGTATCTAAATGATATTCATATATTATATTCTATCCTATTGAACTATACTATAATTTCTATGGGAATACTATACTATATTTAGTAAGTAATATCTGTAGCATAATTTATACTGTATATTATGTTGCAATAGCATAAAATCACATCACATATTACCCCTAAGAGACAAAATTTTCCCACTAGCACAACTCTTAAAAATTTTCTGAGATATTTCTGAACCTTTTCCATAATTCTTTAATTTTTTTCCTCGATTATTCTGATCTCGGGAAGCTGGTAATTTTACATCAAATGCTGGGAAATTGCTTTTTCTATGAGTACTGACTATTCAAATGAGGTTACAAGGTAACTAAAAGCAGAATAAAATCTGGGCATCCTCACCTTAGGTTTTTGCATCTGACTTCAAACTTCAAATCAGATGAATGCTCACATAGGCACACTGGTGATATTTAATCTTTCTTGTCCCTGTTCAAGTCTCAGGGAACAAAGATACATAATTAGAGAATATTACTGTTAGCTCCAACCCCAGAAAATATGCTTGAAATTCTCCAGGAATTGTTCTAAACCTGCATTTGCCTTCCAAGAAAAAAACAACATCATAAACAGATCACTCCAGCATGAAGACACCCTGCAAAGAGGATAAGTCCTCTCCTGGGAATCAAATTAAGCCATCAAGCAATAAACAACTCACTAGGCCAGTGAAAAAATCAGAAGTGATCTAATATTAACCAGATTACATTTCTTTTCAAGACTGTTTTATTTTGCACAAATCTCTCATCTTTTGCACCAAGGCTCTCCCTATTTGAAGCTCAGGGGCATGTCAGCACCTGGAACACGGACCAAAGTTCTTCATCTCCAGTGTTTCCCTGACATACCAACAACCACGTTGTGAAAATTGATTCCTGACTTTTCAGTCATTTCTGCTTGATTTATTTCGTGTAAGTACTCAGAGAAGACATGTAGGAACTCCCATATTTGGTCCTTTGAACGTTTACAGTATTGAGAAGAAGAACTGATGTTTCCCTTGTAGAAATCACAATTTTGTTGCCCAAACTGATATTTTCAGGGTTTTCTTTTCATATAAAAATCATTGAAATAAATATCATTTGTCTCAAACTTTTTTTACTTTATTGTTATTATTAGATTTTGCATAAAAGGCTTATGAACTTGTCATAACTTACTTTAAAATATTAACTTCAGTATAGTAACAAAAAGTGACATAGAATGGAGAACTGAGGGTATAGAAAAGATTGACATGGGAGGAGGTGGCATGGTGGGAGAATTTACATATGAAACTGTAACACCTCTGTACATCACTTTGACAATATATAAGTAATTATTTAAAAAAAATCAAACACAGTTTCAGAGTATAGGTGCTCATGTCAAAAATACAGGTAGTAATGCAGAAGCAATAAAGAAAGAATGGACTAAATTTTAATCTTTGATGTTGGTATGAGCAATTAGTGTTTATAGTTAAAATAATAGTTTACTGTCCACTTTATTATTAAAGTCACAGAAGAAATTTACAGAAATACTCAAATATGATTAAATTACAAAAAATTCCCAAAGAGATCATGTGTCCTGCTTACAAAATTCTTGTATTTCTTTAAAGGAAATACTTGTTGATTTTTTAGGTAACATAAGAACATAGACTAAATGAAATAATGCAGTTCTTTCTAAAATGTGTATTAGATTTACTGCTGTTGTTAAGAAGTTGGTTCTTTTCTTCTTTGTGCATTTCATTGTTATTATAAAGACGATGTGCAGAGTTGCAAAAGTTAAATAAGTCATGCAAAGGTACACTTCTTTCTGAACAATGTCACCCCTTCCCGTAGTCTCACAGTTGTTCCTTTCCATCACTACCAACAAGTTGTATGCAGTAGTTCATTTTCAACATAGCGTCTAAGTGACTATCACTGCTGCATTTGTTCACTCTTGTCCTACCATTTTTGTGCCACTCCTTACCCTTCAAAAGACAGATAAATGAACAAACAAGACAAAAAGGAAAAAAAGAAACACAAACTTATAAAAACATAGGATGCATAGTTCCTTCATTTGTAGTAACTACAATGTGCCGATAAATCTACATGTAAACATAATGAGTGATAAACAACAACAACAAAAAAACAAAATGAAAGAACATGTACACTGGGACACAATTAATTATACAGGTCTCTAGACATTCACATACAGTGAAACCAAAGATGGATATTAGGAGAAGAGCACAACGGCAAAATACCTATGTGCATATGATCACATGGAAATAAGATGTTAATTGTATTGGACAAATAAAATGATATGTTGAATTGAAGCACCTTTGAATACAGAAGGACAGTAAACAAAAATCATAAATACAAAGATTGCAAAAAAAAGTAAAAATGAGTCATAGTCCATCAACATTTTAATAAATGTTCTTAACTAAAACTCTGGAGTTAACTTGAATTTTCAGTATTTAAATATTTATACTCATAATTCTATTTCCTCAAATTAGTAAATGCTACTTCTCCAGTTGGTATAATATGTTTACCCTTTAAGCACATAAGGTAATTTCAAACAATTTTTGTGTATGCAAAAAGCTTTTTGTATTTCCAGCTACTTTATAAAAATATCTTACATTTCAATAAGCACACAAATGAATTTTTGTACCACAGAAATCCACATGCTTTAGTATAGTCACTGTGGACTCTACAAGGAAAAGAGTTTCTTGCTGTTTAATACACACATAAAAATATATTAACTGGAATTATTGAAAGGCTGTATTTTCTTAAGCAATATTTTCTTTTCATAATTACCTCTGTTGCTTTAACTAGACAAATGTAGAATCTTGATCACTATGAGAAAAAAAAACCAAAGCATTAATCCTTATAAAGTAAGAATGATTATAAGCCAATTTTGTCTTTATTAAAAAAAAGCACTACAATATAATTTCCTCCAGTAGGAAGACATGACTATGATGAAGACACTGAGATGAATATTATTAAACTGAAACTAGACATGAAAAATTTGAAAATAAGTTATTGTATTTAATTACTTGGCAACATAATCAATATTAGAAATAATCTGCTGACAAACAAAAATGAAAATGTTGAGTTAGAACAGTTATTACTTTGCTTCCCCTCAAACAGTGTCTCTGGTGCTGAAAAGCTAAGAGGGAAGAGAAAATACAAACTAAAACAACAAGAAAAGAATGGTTCTGTGCATTTTATAGCATGAATATCAAAAGTGACTTGAACAGGAAATCTCAGCATCTGTTTCCAGCTTTAATGTTTCCTTATTTTAAAAAATAAACTTAATAATTTCCCTCTGAAATATGTATACATTACTTTCTTAAATGTACAGATGCATCGATAAGAGTGGGGGAGTTGCAGGAAGGAACATATGGAGTGCTAGACAGAGTATTAACTAAGGACTTAAGTCCTAACACCATTATTAACATCAGAAATCTTGAAACTTGAATTTTAGTTGG
The DNA here is from genome assembly GCF_023159225.1 of Perognathus longimembris pacificus. Classification (NCBI taxonomy): domain Eukaryota; kingdom Metazoa; phylum Chordata; class Mammalia; order Rodentia; family Heteromyidae; genus Perognathus; species Perognathus longimembris. Next base: position 41,271,054 of record NC_063176.1, read on the forward strand.
GATCTCATGTTGTAAAAAGAAGAAATAAAGCAATTTCATTTATTACAGAGGTTGAAGCACTGCACACAAGTAGGTGCCTTCAAAAGCTGGTTTAAGGCAGGTAGATGGTATTTTAAACAGAACAGATAATCTGGTAAATTTATTTAATTAGCCATATCCTTTTGTAAGTCTAACATATGAGGTGAGGTGATCATGTGACCAAGGCCACTGGACCACTTAGAAACCATGCACCTCTAATCACATCAGGAGGGGCTGGGAATATGGCCTAGTGGCAAGAGTGCTTGCCTTGTATACATGAGGCCCTGGGTTCGATTCCTCAGCACCACATATACAGAAAATGGCCAGAAGTGGCGCTGTGGCTCAAGTAGCAGAGTGCTAGCCTTGAGCAAAAAAGAAGCCAGGGACAGTGCTCTAATCACATCACGATCTTTCATGAGGTTCTTTTTCAACCTTTCAAGTCAAAGCCCACTGGCAGCATATCTATGCTTAGGTTTCAGTCATGGCCAAGGAGTAGCTGACAACAGACTTGGAGATGAGTGGGATTAAAGGAGTTTGAGATGAGATAAATGGCACTTGAGTTGAATGTTTTACTAAATATTTGTGGTCCTTTGGATTGTGTGCATTGTACTCAACTGAGGGTTAGAAGAATAGAGCAGATTGCAAGAATGTGTCCTACTGATGTGCTCTTACTGTTATACTTACACAATGAGAGGTATATGTTTTCAGTATTCTTGTTTATAAAAAGAAAAGCAAAGAGAAGCAAATTAATGCAATATAAATGGTGAAAAGAAGACAAAGTTGAGCAACAAACTAAATGCTCTTGTGTTCATATTACTTGAAAATCACAGGACAAAGTATAAGAATCCTCTAGAAAAAATTCATTTCCTTCTCTAAGTATTTAAAAGATAAACACCCCAACTTCCTAATAATCAAAAGAATTACATGTCATAAGCACAAAAAGTAGAGACACACTTAAAATGTATATGAGGGCTGGGAATATGGCCTAGTGATAGAGAGCTTGCCTCGTATACATGAAGCCCTGGGTTCGATTCCCCAGCACCACATATATAGAAAATGGCCAGAAGTGGTGCTGTGGCTCAAGTGGCAGAGTTCTAGCCTTGAGCAAAAGGACGCTAGGGACAGTGCTCAAGCCCTGAGTTCAAGGCCCAGGACTGGCAAAAAAACAAACAAACAAATAAAATATATATGAACAAATAATAGGAAAAATGCAGAATTATTGCAAAACAGGAAAATTTGTGTATGTAGGGTCATCTGCAGGAAGCAAAGAACATCAAGACCACAAAATCATTCACTATATGATAGGATAGATATGTTTGCTTGTTATCAGCTATATTGATTGTCAGTACTGATCATTTTTATGGCACTGGAATGTTAAAAATCCAGTGGGTCCTTCCCAGAAAACAGAAGTTTAGAAATCTTTAGAGACTTATGTGACTTTTTTTTTTTTTTAAGGAGAGCAGGAGAATAGAGATTCACAGAAATAGAGTATGAGTCAAGAGAACATAAAATGACCAGGGACAAAAACTCTGACTCACACATGGCACAATGATCATTGGTTTTAAAATATTCTCTATGGTACCAGTATAGAGAATAATATCTGTGATAAAATTCTATCTGGTATATTTATGAACTTGAATCTCATTCTATTATGTAAGTTTAGTATACAGCATCTTAGGGAAGGTACCAGATATAATGGAAATTTTCTTTGAGGATCAGACTTGAGGTAACACAGACACCTTCAAAATACTCTTGGGAAGAGACACAGGAATGTCAGAACTTTGATTCTGTTCCTTTGTTCAAGCCTTTTTAATTTTGTTTAAATCAAAAAATGCTCAGCAGTCCCAAACCACTATTTTTAGAAGGTATTTTTTTTTAACTCCAAGCAATGTCATCAAGTCTTTGATTTTACAGCCTGAAAGGTAAGAAGATTTTTATATGTTTGAGATAATTAAAGGAGGAATATGTGATGACTTCAATATTTTATGAAATACAAATTTCAATATCTATAGTTAACTTCAGCATGAGGTTTTACTTATTGGATTGTGTAATCTCCCAGTTGTTTTATAATAGCAGAATTCTGAGAACTGAGACTTTGTTCCTACTCTGGGGCTGGACACTCAAAGTACAAATGACACACATTTCTTTGGTGTTCTAAGACTTTTTTGCCCAAGTACACGGTTTAGCTATCCATTCCAGGATCTGAAAGAAAGCCCAGTTGTTCAAAGGAAAGTGTCAACAAAAGTTGGGAACCAAAAGATTCTTAGTTATTCACCACAAACACTGTCCTTGCTTTCTCCCAACATGGATTGAAGGATGATCTTTCTTTAGATCATTGTAACCCAAATTCTTACATTAAAGAAATTCAGACCTAGGGCTGGGAATATGGCCTAGTGGCAAGAGTGCTTGCCTCATATACATGAAGCCCTGGGTTTGATTCCCCAGCACCACATATATAGAAACTGGCCAGAAGTGGCACTGTGGCTCAAGTGGTAGAGTGCTAGCCTTGAGCAAAAAGAAGCCAGGGAAAGTGCTCAGACCCAGAGTCCAAGGCCCAGGACTGGCCAAAAGCAAAAACAAACAAAACAAAATTCAGACCTTACCTTCCATTACTGCCAAAGCTTTGTGGGTAGGACTCTATCCTTTAAAGTGAGAATCAATGCTTTGTCAACAGATTGTGTTGGTGATACTTAGGGAAACAGTTTTCAACAATTTCGTAGTTACCATGTAAACCATATGGACCATGAAGTCTGAAAGATGCAGTTGGTTGTCTCTTATAGAGAAAAAAAATCAACCACTATTTTAAATGAGTATAAGTCACATTGTGGTCAAATTGTCCATTAAAATATTTCTTCAAATGTGATTTTTGCTTACATTGAAAGGGTAAGAGTATCCTTGTTCATGGGTAGCAAACAAATTTCCAGGAGTTAGTTTAATGGCTTGGTTGATATTAGGTTATAATTATATATAAATTCCAACCCTTAAATCATGTTTCAAGAAGTAAGTTGAAACAGCCATCAAATTTGTTTTATGGTGACTGTCCGCATTTCTTTCTACATGAAGAATTTTTATTTAGTTATTTTTATTTTTTTTCAGTAAAGACATAAAAACATTTCAAAATTTCTAAGAATGTAGTATTATTTCCATTCAAATTTGAGGCAGTGTTTCACAATCTGAGACAACAAACTGTGTAAGTAGACTATAGGAAAAGGGTAAAGAGTTTGCCCATGTCCATTGCACTTGGCATTGTACCTCCAATGCCTTCTGTGAAAAGCTGAATATCCATGTAAGTACAAGGAGATTATCACAAGTACTTGGCAGAATCAAATACTAACATAAATATTATGACATAGTTTATGGTACTTAAATCCAAGGATGGTATACACAACTTTGAAAAAGGGTAAAACAGGCTTTACCTCCATGAAAGATTATATTTTCCATAAAAAGAAATAGCTCTATAAGTATGTCAATATCTCCAACAGACTACATTATCTATTTAGCTGGAGCAATTTTTGGCAGAAACCAATATTATTCATTTAGAATTGTGTTCCACTGCAAAGGAAGAGAAAAGTCATATGAAAACCCCATGTTCCTTCTATAGCAGTTATGACTATTATCACTCACCAGCATGAAGCTAAAATTTCTATTCGCAGACCAATTACTTTTTTAGTCCCTTGAAATTTCATTCACGAGTATGGATTTTGTCTCTCCATCACATCAGGTATCACATGTTATTTAACTACAGGGATGGACAAAACATATTTTCTGAAATATTTTGAGAAGTAGGATATAGACAGTAGGTCCTGGAAAGCAATTCCTTAGCGGGTTCAGTATCGCTCAGAAACAGTTATATACACATTTGTCCATAAATGTTTCACAGAAGTGATTCTTTTTCCTAGTCAGTCTCAGGCCACATTTCAATTTGCATGACTTCTGAGACTTCGGCTGGTATGCACTTACTGGTGTGTAAACATTGAGAATGTAATTCTTCTAGGTTAATTTTCTGCTTGTATTTGTATCCTTTTTTCTTCCATATCATTTGTTATATATCAGTAGCACAAAGGAAACCTCACTGTATGTCTATGTAGCAGAACTGAGACTAGTTGGATTTTTTAACAAGATATTGTAATCTAATTTCTAGAATATACTTTTTTTCTATAGCCAATTGACTAACATGTTGGGTCAAGCTCCTTGTTTACATCTTACTGCTGGGCCCAAGTTTATGTTTGTCATATTGAAGTGTCAACAATGTCTATATTTCTATTAAAGCCAATTTTTTAAGGAGCTCTGTTGGAAAGAAGTTAGGTCCTACTTTCTGCACTGTAACAATGCCTTCTCTAAGCTTACTTGGTTTTGTAGGACAAAGTGTCTTTCAAGGAAAGTCTGTTTTATTAACTACCACCTTCAGTACTATATTTATTCTCTCTTGATTAAATAAAACAATTCTAACACAATACAGGAAGCTAGTATTAGCTATGTTGTAATATTTCATGATAATAAAAGTATTTATAAACTGTTAACTGTCTAGAGCAGTTATTTTAACCATATCCCTTCTCCCACGAGAAGTGAACAATATATTTTTCTCTCTAGTCCTTTTCAGCTCTATTCTCGTACTTAACTTTCTTATACTCACCTGCTCAGACAAAAATGCAAATAAGAGAACAAAAATAGTCAACTATTCTTAGCAAAGTGAAATTTAAATTTACATAGAAAAAAGAAACATTCTTTCCATTATTCCTACTACAAGTTTTCAAAAATTAGTTTAAAAATTAGGACATCTACATACATTTTATATTTATATACAATACCTTACCATGCAAGTGGTACTTTTAACATCCATGACATTAGCAAATTTATCTTGATTGTTATGCATCCAAGAGGTGGTTTCATTTTTTCCCCCATAATAAAAGGGGAAAGGGGCATAAAGGAATCTGCCCAACATATAAAATTGTATATTGCTTTAAATAATTCCTACAGTAAGTAATAGCTTCCAACGATGTGTGTTGAAATAATATGATAGGGATAATATAAAATATTTCACTTTCTTTATGATCAGTTTTGTTATATCAGCTCTTCAGAAATATGCTGTATTAAAGTATAAATATTTGCATTATCTACATGCAGTGGAGGTTCTGTTTTGGACACATTAACAACTGTCAAAAGAATCTAAAATATTCTGACCAAGTATTTCTTTTGCCTTCTGTGACTCAATACTATATCCTAAAAACTCCTTGCATTCATCAGGGCAGTAGATAGGGTTTATGATGGTAGCCCTAACTTCTATAAAGTTCACTCATTTAAGTCAGGACCAATAGTGACCATTTTGCTTAGAGCTTCAACTACTTTGATTCCAAACTGAAAGGAAATGCAGAGAAATGCTTTTCTTTTCAGCTAGGTTCTGTGGGCTTTCTTCTTGAATACTACTTTGACTTCGGACAATGGAAACTGTCTCACAGTGAAAGATACTCTTCTCCTCCACCTGTGGCCACTCTTGCCACAATTCCTGCACCCTTTCCTATTTCTGCCTTCAGGCTCCTTTTCTTTTTTCTAAAAAATATAAGCACAATATGAAACAGTTAGAAAAGTTGACCATTTGCTTTAAGGTAAGTCCAACTCTAGACTTAGAAAGTTTACCAAGACTTTTCTAAGGTCAAAATAAAAGTTATTTCCATCTGAATAGGCTCCCATCGCCAACATATTCAACATTTTCATCTCAGCCTTGCTTCTAAAATATCTGCTAGAAGAGAGGATTTTTTCCTCAACAATATTTGCACATGAATATGCACATTTCATTCAATTTTGAAAGGGTAGAAACATTAAAATAATTACTTGAAATTGCATGTTTCAAAATTAACAGTGTTACTATTATGAATAATTATTAATTCACTTTAAAAATGGCCTCACTGTGTATATGTATGAGTGTTTCCACTAGATTATCCTAATATTTTGTGCAAAAAATAATGTAGAGCTTCAATATTTATCGTTATAATTCAAAAAGATTGATTGATGTTGATTATCTCAGTGCATTTGGGTGACTATAAGAAAATACTAAAGACAGGATAGTGTTATGGGATTCTCCCAAATTCAAAACAGAGCCTTCACTGAAAGGTGGATGCTAGAAACACAGATGTTTTGATATTGCATATACCTGCTATAGCTGTTATAATGAAATTGATAATAAGGTGAAATATTTTAATTAAGCCCTATCATGGAATTGTTTCACAATAATAGGAATTTGTTATTTAATGTGTTATTTTAAAACACAGAATTTCGTATTTGGGCAGACTCCTTTTATTTTTTTGTTGGCAAATGCTAATGTAACACTTTATAACACTTTGGTATCTTTCTACTTCTCAGACATTCTTGAATATTTACTTTTTTTTTTTTTGTCCATTGTGGGGCTTGGGCACTGTCCCTGAGATCTTCTGCTCAAAGCTAGCACTCTGATCCACAGTGCTACTTCTGGTTTTCTGTTGGTTAATTGGAGATAAGAGCCTCAAACATTTTTTTTTCTTTACATGGGCTGCTTTAGAACCACAACCCTCAGGTCTCAGCCTCTTGAATAGCTGGGAATACACGTGCAGGCCATCTGTACCCTGGTATCAATATTTTGTTAAGTTACAAATGTTCTCTGTGTTTCATCTAGCTGAGCTTCCTTTTAATTTAACTTGTATTTCAATAAATACTTTATAGTATCTTAATCTAGTGGATCCAGATAGACTAAAACATGTGCTCATTCTGCTTCATTTTATATTTTACTGTAATTTTACCATTGATATTTACAATTCACTTCATAGTTTGTTTGTTTGTTTTGTTTTTTGCCAGTCCTGGGCTTGAACTCAGGGCCTGAGCACTGTCCCTGGCTTCTTTTTGCTTAAGGCTAGCACCCTGCCACTTGAGCCACAGCGCCACTTCTGGCCATTTTCTGTATATGTGGTGCTGGGGAATTGAACCCAGGGCCTCATGTATACGAGGCAAGCACTCTTGCCACTAGGCCATATCCCCAGCCCCACTTCATAGTTTTTGTTAACTATGTTACTCCAAAGATCTTGACAATTTTTGTCAAGATCTATCAATTCTATCAATACAGGGTGGATTTATAGTCAGATGGATAATACTATCAGTTGTTTCTCTTAAAGGCATATATATATTTTAACATCTTAGATTGCCTTTCTGAAATCAGACTCACTTGTATATTTTGAGGGTATCATTTAAAATATCATAATAGTTTGGCAAATCATTTGATTCGTGAGACTTTTTACCCAACATATTATCTATATATAACATGGTGCAAGCTTCTTACATTATTTCACTATTAAATTCACACACATATATAAACAGTAAATCATTCTACTCTTGCTCTGGAGCACTTGTTTTATTGCCATACCTTTTCTTTGAGCTCAGGCTGCGTTCCAGTACTGCCCTTTGGTCCCTGTGTCTCTGACCATATCATTCATGTCTGTACTGGTTTGGAGCTCTGCTGCAAGATTTGTCTTCTCTCTGTGTCCCAGGCCATGCTTCTGTACAGTTCATGTTGTTTTATTCATCATTCAAGACCCAGAGTTTGGAAGGTTGGCCCTATTTCCCTGATAGTCCTTCCTGGCATTCCAGATAGCATTTCACCATTTGGGCTGCAATGCATCATGGACAATATCCACCCAGTGGCAAAGGGAGTTTGCCTCTCTGTTATCGTCTCAAGTTTCTTTGTGGGTCCTTCTGCATCATTGGGATGGCAATTTCCTGAAATCTGTTGTGTGGGGTGATTGGTAAATTTATTATTTTATTTTTTCTCACCTCTCTAGCCATCCATCCATCTATCTTCTATTTACCACAATAATTATCTGGATCTTCTTAGTCATGGGATGAGGACACATGAGGGTCTAAACCCCTTTTCTGGGAGAAAGCTAAATCTGTGGGTGGGGACAAGACATTGGTAGTAGATTCTAAATTATGGTGATAGCCATATCCTATCATTGTTGATGTTGTGGCTACTGGCACTGTGCTCAAGAGCATCATCTTTATGCCCTCATTAATACAATGTGTACTTAAGTAAATATCTTCAAGATTGTCATCTTTTAACATTTCCTTTGAGGAAAAATTTGAAATTGGTATAACACTTGTGGATTTGTGTATAAAATCATAAAAGTCTATCAGGAAGTTATAAGCCATTACCAATAAACTAACCAGCAAAGTTTAAGAGATAATATTTTACAATTGATTCAGAGAAAGGCACTCAATATTTTCTGTTTAAATGATTTTCTAAACATCATATTTTAACCAACATTGTGTTGAAATGGATTTCTTGGGGCTTCAGTTTAATGTTTGAGATAATAACAAAGACTATTCCCAGGATATTGATTCCAAGAATAAAAGACCTACAATAAGAAATCTGTGAAACATGTACTCATTTTGATTAACAAATGTTTCCTTCTGTTTAATGCACCTGCATTTGCTAAGCCTTAGAATTTTTTTTCACTTGAATTTCAGTAGGCTTGTTCATTTTGAATTATATGAATAGCAAATCTAGAGGAAACTTACATGAATTGTAAATTTTCTCAAGAATGATATCCTCTGAATCTGAATTGTCATAATCAGCTCATCAGATCTACCTCTCAGAGGTAAATTTCATTGTGATTTCCTTTGCCTCAGGGTGATGTAATTCTTCGAATCTTACATGATTGATTATCCAGAAATCAGGTTGGGCCTTTTCCAATACACAATAAAACTGACCCTTAATCCTCCATTTTGAGTATGACTTTGATACTGTTTTCAGAAATTTTACTAAGTTTTATAAATTGTGATTTAGCAATATTTATACATATATGTTAAACAGAGGAGCATATGCATTTCTTCTTTCCTGACAGGACACTTTCATTATTATGAATCACACAGGCTTAGGATGCAGCAAATTTTATAGCATTCAAATATGTAACCTAAATATTTCCATTCAAGAAAAGCATGTTCTTCCTCTTAAGTGCAAAGTTACAGTTAAATTCAGAATGAATGGGAATGTTATTCTACACTTACAGGGTTTCTCATATATGGTTCCTAAAGTGATTCTCTAGGGTAAAAGAATTGAAATCATGATATATGCCATTTTTACACTGTTGTGTTATCTTGAAGTCTATGATACTAGTCTCTAGTCATTTCCTTGAAACTTTTTGAGAGGATTTCTTCCTGGTGACTAGGGCTTGCCTGGTGTTTAGGAAAAGAGAACCTTGGAGGCCTACAAGGAGACACTTGAGGACCAGTTCATATTTGATGCCTGACTGCTGCATGAATCCATGTGTAAATACATTTTAGCTCATTTGCTAATCAGTCAACACAGAGGTGTCTAGCACAAGGCTTTGAACCTTCTGATCTGGCCTGAACTGATCTAAATAAAGCCTTTGTGAGACTTTGGTATGGACTTTTCTTCTGTGGCAATTCATTTAGGTCTCTTTTCTGTCCTGTAATAATTCTTCCCTTTATTATCTGGTTCTTACTAGAATTACTTCCACATAAAACAGGTTTGTTGAAGTTTCTCTCTTAACTGATGTCTATGGCAAACCAAATACAAGACAAGGAATACGAATGTCTGTCTAGTTAAGGCCTTTAGAATGTCGGTGTATCTAATTAATTTTCCTTCCTCCTGTTGTGTTTTGTCTCCCTCAGTTCAGGCCTTAGGCAAACAACATGATCCCACATACCCACAATCAATTTGATTATGAGATTAATGAATCATTTTTCAAAATGGAAATCTTTATTTTATTACTAGGGGACTTAATGTATTCCTTCTGAATATATTCATGAGTGGGACAGCCCTAATGACTAATAATGTATGGCATACTATTATTATTATTATTATTATTATTATTATTATTAATCTAAAGACTCCTCATTGAGTAGAGGAACATGCTAGAGTAATTTCTAAAAATGCAATTGTAAATTATAACATAGAATATAAATAGTGTTTATAATTCCAGGTCAATGATTATTGTGTATCTTTACCAAGATACCTGAGACAACCACGACATATAGTACTCATATCTCCCACCAACAAAGAGATTTGCTAGGAGGCATATCCAGTACAGGATAGAAGGAAGGGAAAGTGTTTATGCTAAGACATACATATGTGAGATTCTACATTCTTTTTTTTGGCAATAATATTCCAGAAAATTTCAGTCCTAAGAGAGAGTAGGTTATAATAATGAACAAATGCTTTTCTGGTATTATTCAATAACTTGGACAAAATATTCTCTGGGAAGAAATTGCCTTTCCTTCTACTTCTGTACAAAACTAGCTAGAACGATGAAGAGATGGGACTGGAAAGGAGAGAGACCAAGTGAATAACTGCAGACCACAGTTACTACAATTAAATCATTTGCTAAAGACTTAATTTGCCCACACCTAGAACCTCTGCCCTTTACCTTTCAGAGGTGTTTTTACCTCCTCAAAAATTTTGTACTCCGGGCTGGGGATATGGCCTAGTGGCAAGAGTGCCTGCCTCAAATACATGAGGCCCTGGGTTCGATTCCCCAGCACCACATACACAGAAAATGGCCAGAAGTGGCGCTGTGGCTCAAGTGGCAGAGTGCTAGCTTTGAGCAAAAAGAAGCCAGGGACAGTGCTCAGGCCCTGGGTCCAAGCCCCAGGACTGGCCAAAAACAAAAACAAAAAACAAAAAAAAACAAAAAAAAATTTTTGTACTCCATTCCTTTACCCATATATGTGTCAAATTCCATATATAGTCAATTTCTTGCCCTACTCTACCATGCTAGATGCAGAAATTTAATGTTCACTTAAATATTAATTACACTAATAATTTCACATATTCAGATTAAATGTCATCCCTAAAATTGTGAGTATATTCAAAATGTACTCTTCATAAATTCTGCTGGCACTGAATCAGAAGCACATCATGATCCAAATTGAGAGTTAAATATTTCAGTGGTGATTGTCCATAACCGTATTCTTAATGAAGTGTTTAGTTTATGTGACCCAGAAATAGTATCTTCCTGTCCTATTAAGGAAATCAGACATAAGTTTTAGATATGACCTACAACATGTCATTGGCTAAGTGTTCTGAATGTATGAATTCTAGCAATCAAGATACACGGAAAGAAGTTATTTATGAGGTTTGCCTTTCTTCATCAATCTGATTCTAAACATGAAAATTCATGATATCTTGACTTCAAAATAACAGATTTTCACGAATTTTGAAATGGAGTTTATCACTGACTTGTACCACTTCAGCAAATCACTTCAAATATTTAAATAATAGTCTTTGTTGGCATTTCCTGAGTGGTATGGGAATGTGATAATTTCTTCTTTCATGTCAAAATTCAGGAGAGAAACATTATCCTTGTCAGTCAGCTTGCTTCAATATATTTCCATTAAATGAAAGTTATTTAAAAATACATTTGTATGTTTTCTATACCCTTCAGTCATGTCTAACTATAAACAATTCATATTCATCTTCAATGAGATTAAAAGGACATAGCAAAATACATGTAACCATATTTTTCTTTGAGAACTAATCTTCTCTGATGATTACATTCTGCTCATTATTCAGAATTTCTTTTTATTTATTCTTAATATAGTCATTATTTTACCTGAGCCTATGAAGTGTTTTTATATAAAACATGAAAATTTTAAGAGATGACTGTTATTTATATCTTTAAAACAAGAACAATATACTTCTAATGTCATTATCTTATCTATAGTTGATGATGCATATTTTGATACATTTGCTTTTCAGCATAGGTGGTGATTCTAAAACCCTTTACATTTATTGTTAGAGCTCTGCAATTTGATGTCCTAAAGACCTTTGTGTTTCAGTGAATGAATTTAAAATATCTTAGTATTATAAGTATTTTACTTTCTAAGGTGTTTAGATTGCTTATTACAATAGTTATGAAAAACAAAATGGTTATAGTCAATTTAGTTTATGAACCAAAAATGATACACAAGGTAAAGGAAAATTATACTATTTGCACCCTTCATAGTTGATAAAATTTTATTGAATACTTTCTGTGTATCTGGCTTTTGGCTAGATACAGAAGATAAACAAAAAATATGTTATACCCTTAGAATTCACAAATAAGACTGATGTGTGTAAAAATATAATGTATTAAAACTATTAAAGTGAAATTGAAAAAATGAATTGGATGCTATATGCATTTTTCTCTATTTCCTAGAATTATTACTCTAATAATGTTTTATTTTTTAAAAGAATAAAAGGGGAGGAACTCTTATTTCATTTGGGTCAGTACAATGACAGAAATTATTTAGAAGCATTTTTTGGTAGGGTTGTAAGATGAGATTCAACTTTCCCTAAATTAACTGTAAGATCAAATTCAATATCCAAAAGATTGGTTATTAGTCCAACAAAAAAAAAACTAAGTGCATTAGGATTATTTCAAATAAATAATCACAGTTTTCACAACGTTATACAAACAACAAATTCTTTAAATTGGGAACTGTATCCACTATGTTTAGTTTATCTGTCAAATAATGGCTACCTTCAGTTTGTTAAATAATTGTAAGTATTCATGAATAAATTATTGAGTTTCAATATGGGCTCAATTTTGCTCTTTAATTTTATTATTAAATTGAGAGTATGGTGTGACATATATTATATTATATTTTATATTATACAATATATGTTTGTATATTATATAAATGATTCCAGTAATACATTAATGAAGCTCAATTTTAGATGATTATCATTAATTTTATTTTGCCAATCTAATTTCCTCAATTGTCAGTTAACTTATACAGCATATCTTTCATAAAGGTGATGTTTAAAAAACCATGAAGATAAGTTTGACCTGAGTTACAATTTTGTCATAACTCCCTTTGCGAAAGGAAAATCTTCTGTTTTAAAAAAAAAAACAACTTCCTTAACAAAAGCTGTATAGGTAGAAAACAGGTGTTATTCAGGACTACTACCACAAGTATAGAGACCTCTGTATGGAATTAGAATTTTAAGTATATTATGAACAAGCAAAAATTTGTAACCAAGATGTAGCCTGATGGTATGTGATTGAAAATTACTCTGCTTAAATATCTCAAAATTATTTTGTAAGGTAGAGGATCATAGGAAATAGGTGAATGAGTTGACATTTTTTTTTTGTTTCTCCTACCAACAATTCTCTTACCCTCTGTAAGTCAAATGTCACTCTTTCCTGGTAAAAGGTGTTTTATGAAACAAAAAAAAATCTATACACATAAGTATGCACAATTGGATATCTGTATATAGAAGCATCACTGTATATGAATACTTTTTAAGTCTAGATTCACAGATGAATGCAAATGTGGGATATATAGAAATGTGGGGAAAGAGGGAAGGATGGAGGGAGAGAATTTTTCCTTTTTTTCAGATTTGGTGGCGCTTTAAATGATTCACAGTTAGGCTATTGGGAGAAGAGAGAAGGGGTGCGAAAGAAAGAGAATGCTGAAGAATGGACAATATAAATACATACTGTCTATGTATAAACATACTGCAATATATTTACTTTGAAATAGAATCATGAAAACCTCTGTTCAATTAAAACATACTAAAAATGATAAAAAAAAATGGATGCCAAGAAAACAAAGTATGCTCTGTTTGGATTACAATCCTATTGGGAAAAGAAAAAGTTGAAAAATTGAATGAATAAGGGTGAATGTGGTCAATGTAAGTTATATTCATATATGAAATTAGAACAATCATATTTAGAAATGAATTTAGCAGGAGGAAGATGGAGGATAAGATCAGGGGTGAAAGTAACAAGGCTATATTGGACACATGTATGGAATTACCCATAGAAAATCCCATTGTAATATTAATGTATGCTAATAAAACCAATAGTATCCCCACACATTTGTTAGTACGACAGCTTAAATATTTAAATCTCAATCTGGTTATTAGAAAGTATAATTTAAGAGGATCGTGGTTCAAAGTGAGCCTGGGTAGGAAAGTCTGTGAAACTCTTACCTCTACTTAACTACCAGAAAACCAGAAGTGGTGTTATGGCTCAAGTGGCAAGAGCACTAACCTGGATCTGAAGATCTCAGGGACAGTGCCCACGGCCAGAGTTCAAGCCCCATGACTAAGAAAAAAAAAGTATAATTTAAATATTTTAAATACCTTTAAATATCTTTAAGATATTGTACAGATCAAGGAAATATTTATATGCATACAATTTAAATACAAGAATTGATATTAACCCAGAAATAATTAATGGAGTATAATGTAGTAATAGAGTCAAATTTGGGACATAATAAACATATTATCTTCTTGCATTTTTCTTAATATCTGTAAAGTTTGCTTATTAATATATAAAAAACATGCTTGCATGAATAGAGGAAAAAATGTGACAAAGAAAGACTTTTGAGAGAGAACTTAGAGTAGTATTGTAGAGAATATGGAAACATGCCAAAGAAGGGTGAAACATATATAATTTCAAACCTTGGTGAAGAGCAATATTATTAGTTAATTGTTTTGTAACATTTAAAAGAATGAAAGAATCTCAATTCTTGTCATAAATAATGGAGATGAATTTAAATCATAAAGTTTGCTAATATTATCTTAAAATCTCAAAAGAATCAAAATATAACTGGAAGTCTAGATGTGAGTCAAGTAGTAGAGTGCTAGCCTTCATCACACTTGAGGGACATTTCCCAGTCACTAAGTTTAAACCCCAGGATTGGCACATACACACACACACACACACACACACACACAATTTCTTAAAAGCAAGAATTTTTCAAAACTCTGTAATACTGCCATCATTGTATGCTTAGTATAAATTTAACAATAAATAAAAGGATACAAGCTAAAAATATTTTTTAAATGATTAAACATGTAAATAAGTGACATTTCTCTGTTGGAAAAAAAGGAAGATAAGGGTGTGGGAAAGAAGATTGGTGAGAACAGGAAAAAAAGGAAAGAAGAAAAAGGCTGGAATTTTTTTCCTCTAATAATAAATATATAGCAGGAAATTCTAGTATGCACTGTCTGCCACCATACCATATTTCTTTTTGAAGATTGTTTTCCTGTGGACAGAACATAGCTTAAATCTTGAGTACACAGGAGACAGCAGTTGGCTTGTGCTCTTCAGCTGACAACTCAACTTCAGTTTTATGCTGCTCAATATATCTTTATAACTACTTCAACTGCTCTTACTGTTCAAAACAGAAGGAAACATGGTTTAGCAGTGGCGAGAAGGGGAGTATTTAAGTACAAGCGTTCTATCAAATACTGAATGTTGAAGTAGTGTAATGTTTTGGGTGGTTGCCTCCTTACTGTTTTCCCCTCAACTTCAAGCCATAAATGTGATCACAAAGTTAATTCATTACCATGATTAGAGTTATTGAAATGACAAAAATATATTGTAAGCTTGGCACTGGACACTCAGGCTGGTAATCTTAACTATTCAGGATGGCAGTTTAAAGCAAGGCCAGGCAAGAAAATGCATGGGAATATTATGTCCAATCAATCTCCAGAAAACTAGAAGTGGTACTGTGGCTCAATGTGGTAGAACTCTATCCTTAAGCAGAAAGAGCTCAGGAATAGTGCCCAGGCCCAACTTCATGCCCAACAACTGAGAGAAAAACAAATGTCAATTTCACAGAAGCCACTAAGAATGAGGTAGTTAAAATGCATACACCACACAATTTTTCAGTAAATATGCATGGTTTCTTTAGAACGATTTCTGGATTTCATCTCCATGGATCTGTTTATTTTTTTTTTATATTTACACAGGGGCTTTGGTTTGACATCTTTTCTTTTCAAAGGAGGTGTTTGGCCAATTAGCTTTCTTAAATTATCTTTAAGTAGTTGTATAAAGCAGTTACCATTCCTGATCACCTTCCTGTGGTTGTACCTACACTATCTCTGTATCTTATCTGAGTATATTGGAAACCGGGTATACTGGTATTAGAACCAGGAAATTGGAAGGGAGTACCAAAATCGAGAGACACAGGGTAAAAAAAAGACAAGCAACTACAAAAGCAATACTTACAAACTGTTTGGTAAAAATGAACTGAACAACTGAACAACTCATGGGTGAGGGGAAGGGAAAGGGAGAGGGAGGAGGGTGGAATGAGGGAAGAGGTAACAAACAGTACAAGAAATGTATCCAGTGCCTAATGTATGAAACTGTAACCTCTCTGTAATTCAGTTTGATAATAAAAAAATATATATTAAAAAAATTACCTTGGTTGTCTGACATATGGATAGATAGGAAGAATTATTTGAATGATGAAACTTGTGTAAAAAGTGTAGTAGGGAAAAGTCTCACATGATCATAGAAAAACATAATTTCAATAAAGTGCTAAATTAAGACACACACAAGATTATGTTAAAGTATTAATAAAGATAAAAGAAACATTAATAAAAGAAAAGCTGTTTATAAATAAACTGCATCTTAAAACACTGTCAACCATACCTCCAGTACCTCTGCTTCCCTTATTTTTCTTACTTTTGTGATATACATATTGAATGCTTGACTGCATTATCCCCTCCCCCTCCCCACATCCTCTGTTCTTCTTTTCATTTGTCTACCACATTCCCCTAGCCCCTCCCCATTTCTTGCAAGTATTCATTTCCTGGTGTGTATTTTGTTAGGTTTTAACTTTCCCTTTCGAAGGAATTACACTGTTTAAGTTCTCTCTGGAATCTACCATATTTCAGTTAATAGGTTTATATATGCTTGCATCCCATCCAACATATTTATTTATAAGTTTGTAAGTTAAATATACCTTTCACATACAAGTAAAGTAAATATCATTTATACTTTTGTACCTGAGTTCATTTAACATACTTTTTTTTCATTTTTTTTGTTTCTTTACAAATAGTACAACACCAAGAAGAGGGTACTGGAAAGGGGTGGGGTGAGGTCAAGAGAAAAGGGTGAACAAAAAAAAGAGGAAAGGAGAAAATGCAGTCAAGAATCCAATGTATATCCTAGAACATTAAAACATGAGTGAAGGGGAAGGTAGAGGAGAGGCCAGCCAGAATGGTGCAAGGACTTACACTGATCAAGATGCATTGTGTTTATAAACTGCTTTGTTAAATGGCAACCCCATTTTACAATAACTTAAAGATAATAAAAGAATTGAAAAGAATCCATCCAAGCATATCTAAATCTAGCTATTATTTCATAACATGTTTATGTCTTTTTGCCTTCTATTTAGAAAGAGGCCTTGATAGCAAGTAGAACTGAAATTGATTCATATCTCTGAATTAAGACACCTGTCAAATTTGTTTCACCAAGTTCCAGTTTCTTCCATAAAATTTAAAAATAATAATGTCTACCTTATAGGGTTGCTTGAGGGTTAAATGAGACTAATTCAAGTGCTTTTCATAATTGTTGAAAAGTTTTCCATTGAACAGTTATAATCTCAATATTTGGTGGGTATCATGATTTTGGAGCAGCTATTGCTTTTTATTTTTTGTATTTTCTTTAAATCTCACTTGTGGAGTAAAACTAGAGTTTGCATTCTCCTTATTATTATTATTTTTTGTGATATAAACTAATCTTATTGCAAAGGTGATGTACAGAGAGGTTACGGTTAAATAAGTAAAGAAATGAGTACATTTCTTGTTGAACATGGTTAACCCCTCACTTGTTTTCTCCAGCTTTTCCTCTCCCCCAGTCCATCCCTCCATAATTGTTAAGCCCATTTCCAACATAGTGTCTTGGAAGGTTTTGAATTGGTTGCCTTGGTTCACCTTTTGTCATTTGTTTCTTTGATTCCCTTTCCAATCTCCAAATCAGATTAACTTATATACAAGACAAATGGTACAGAAAAAAAAAAGAAAAAACAGTCACAACAAGGGGATAAATCAAAGAAAATAAACAAAAGAAAAAACTTCAAACAGTACACACACACACACACACACATACCTTTTGTTTTACGTATCTTGGAGTTCATTTCAATTAGCATTATTTTAATTGGTCATATATATATTGCTATTGAGCTACTGTGATCATCTGCTAGAACTATGCTATATATATATATGTATATATATACATATATATATATACTAATTATTACAAATCAGGGAAACCATGGAGCCTATATTTGTTTGGGTTACAAGACCAACGGAAAAAAAATTGAAGACCCAGAAATGAACCCACAGATCTATAACCACCTAAATTTTGATAACAGCCAAAAAGTAAAACCAACCAGGATGGAAGCAAGACAGCCTCTTCAACAAATAATGCTGGCAGAATTGGCTATACATGTGCAGAAAAATGAATTTGGATCCTTAAATATCACCCTGCATCATAATCAACGCCAAATGAACCAAAGACCTTCATGTAAAATCAGATACCCAAAAAAATTATTGATAAATTCATATTCTACCCCTTGAGCTCATGCAGCTTTTTTCACTGGTTGTTGTTGTCTTTGATAGAATCTCATGTTTTGTTTCAGATGTTTTAGACTTTGCATAACTCCTTCTGAAGCTAGGATGGGAAGTATATGCCATCATTTTAACTTTTATCTGTAGACATGCGATATGGTCTTTTAAACATTTTGCCTGACTTGGAAGGAATAACTACTTTTCTGATGTCATCTTACTTGATAGCTTGGATTACAAGTGTGAGCTATACCACACCAGGCTTCAAATTGTCTAAAAACATATCTGCATTTAGATCATATGCAAACTTGAATTTAGTAAAGTAGTTTCAAATAGTTTATACTTGGAATCTGCCATTTCAAAGATAAATGCTAACTTTTTGTTCATTTTGTTCAGAATTGCCTACATTTGTTAGATTATCAGACATGGAGTAGGAAAACATTTTCAATCTTATCTTGGATGAAAGGGAGCTGCATCAATAGTGAAGAAACAGAATATCAAATTTCATCCACAAGGAAATTGCCCATTCAAGAGCTTACGAAAGACAGAATTTCAGGAGTGTGCAGAAACGGACAGACACATCACCCACAGAGGCAACCAGATGGTCCTTGGAGGACCTCTGAACTATAACTGTTGTGTCATCTAAATTTCATAATCTTTTCTATTCAAGGTACTAACAGCTCCCTCGTTCACAGATGGCAGAGCTCAGATTGAAAACCAGATTTTATTTTTGAAATCAGCAGTACTCTGACTACACGCTGGTAATCACGATGGAAGTAGATGTAAGAAAGTGTGTTTGCGAGACAGAGAAAATGTCTACTTATTAGAAATGAAAGGAAAACTAGAAGGCCACACACAATTGCTCATGTCTGCAACCCCAGGTACTTAGGAAGCAGAGGTAGGCGAATCACAGCCTAATTCTGGCCTCAGCAAATGTACAAGACCTTATCTGAAAATCTCACTGGGGTCTAGATTCAATGTGAAAGCTCTATCTAGTGTGAAATACTGAGTTGAATATCAAGTATTACAACGAAAATAGGGACAGGAACAGGATGAGGAGAGTTAGAAGAAGAAGAGGAGAAAATAAGTTTTTTTTTATTTTAGTAGTGTATTTTTATTATTAAAATTCTTAGACTATAAGCAAAGAACTTTCTAATTCATGAGATGAATAAGACTCTTGGGGAGGGTAAAGGATAGTTACATATGAAAATATCTGTTCTTTTAGAGGACACTATATAGTAAATTCAATAAGCACAAAATAAATACAAAAGAATAATTGCAAAAAATAAATACTATAAACACAAAAAAGTACAGAAGTTAAATATCATTTACTTCCAAATTTAGATAGAGTTTCCAATATGTAACTTTTCCCTAAGGTAGATTTCTGTGGTATATGTTGTATTCAGGAAAACATTGGAATATTTAAAGGCGTGCATTGGTGGTCATAAACATAGTGAATTTCCCTTTCACTGAATGAAATGGCTAATATACAGAAGATACTATATTAACAGAAAAAGAAAACTCTACAAGAGTAAAACTCTACAAGTTTGGGGCAACATGTTGCCAGCAAACAAATTACATCAGATATTAGTGATGGACCTCTGTGGCAAGAAGTAGCTATCACCTGGGACCCACCTTTAATGAACTCTGAACTCACACTTCTTTTTCAAATTTTTATTATCAAACTGATGTACAGAGAGGTTACAGTTTCATACGTTAGGCATTGGATACATTTCTTGTACTGTTTGTTACCTTGTCCCTCACACCCCCCTTCCTCCTCCCCATTTTCCTTCCCCCCCACCCCGAGGTGTTCAGTTCATTTACACCAAACAGTTTTGCAAGTATTGCTTTTGTAGTTGTTTCTCTTTTTTTACCCTGTGTCTCTCAAATTTGTTATTCCCTTTCAATTTCCTGCTTCCAATACCAGTATACACGGTTTCCAATATATTCAGATAAGATTACAGAGATAGTGTAGGTACAACCACAGGAAGGTGATACAAGAACATCATCAATAATAGAAGCTACAGATACACATGGGACGTTGAAAGTAGTTGCAACTGTGATATAACAATTGTTTCCATAACATGGAATTCATTTCACTTAGCATCATCTTATGTGTTCATAAGGGTATAGCTATTGGGCCTTGTGATGCTCTGCTATGACTTGTCTAAACCTGTACTAATTATTCCCAATAAGGGAGACCATAGAGTCCATGTTTCTTTGGGTCTGGCTCACTTCACTTAGTATAACACTTTAAGAGAAGCAGCCTTGGAACATAGAATTAAGCACTGACAACAGCTTTCATCTGAGATATATTTTTGGAGCAATACATACATTCATAGTTAGAGAAATATTTATGAGCAATGAGAAGACATTCAATGGATATTCTGTACCTTTTACCATGCATGTAACAAATTAAATTAAAATCAAAACAAATGTGAAGTAAATGTAGTTTCATCCTACAAATAATATAAATGACATACACATAAATAGAATAGTACTTTGAAGCATTTCTAGGATAAGGAACAAATGGATAGTAATGTAGGAAAACAGCGAATATATGACTAAATCGATTTCCTAATAAACATTTTCCCCAACATTTTGCTCTCTTCAGGAAACCTGGGCAATCTCTATACTTTCCTGCATATTCATAAAGGCTCATATAAATACACAAGTATCAGTAGACTTAAAATGTGTATTCTATAAAGTACTTAATAAGAATAGTGTCAACACTCCATGTAGAAATAAATGTAGTATCATCATTAGACAGAATAAACACTCAAACTCACTGCCCTTACATTTGCTTGCATAAATAGCTACCTAATTAATATAGTTATCATTATTAACGGATCTCTAAGCCGGAGAAAGCAAAGAGCGTGACCCACGTGGGTGATAGTAAGATCAAACAGATAAAATAAAGTGATAGATGCCATGGTAAATGGAAGAGATATTCCTAAGTAGAGTTCTGTCCCCAGGGAGAGATGTTATCAAGACAATACCATGAGGAGATCAAACAAGAAAATAATATTCCCCACAAGCTCTTTCAAATGTCATTTATTAATATTTGGAAAGAGAAGAAAATGACATATTGATTTATCTACGGTATGCAGATTAATCTCTTGCTGCCTTTTACACTCTCTCCAAATCCTGTTCCAGAGAATGAAAGTAACAGGGAAGTAGTTTCCCAGATGCCTCTGTTTATGAGTAGCTGAGTATAGCCATTTGTCTGTGGCTCTCAGACTGTCTTTACCATAGTGGCAAAATTTCATGTTACTTGGAAGCAATATTTAACCTATAGCTCTGACAGGATGACAAACATGGAACATCAGAGCTTCAGTAACAATGAACCATGCAATTATCCAGTAATTCCTACCTGAGCTAGGTTCTGGAAGGGTGTGAGGAAGCATATGGCCGAATATGATCTCAGTCTACTGAAGTTCTCAGTTAAAAAATAAAACAAACAGTAAATATACATGTGCTGTGTTATTTGATAGGAAGAAGATTTCACCTAAGGAAAAAATTATTAACAATCTGTGGCTTAGCCTTTTTGTGAACTCAATCAGTCTATCTATCTATCTATCTATCTATCTATCTATCTATCTATCTATCTATCTATCTATCTGTCTGTCTGTCTGTCTGTCTATATGTCTATGTATCTCTCTCTCTATATATATATGCATCTATCTGCCTGTCTATATATCTATGTATCTATCTATCCATCTCTATCTGTCTGTCTGGCTCTCTATATATATCAATTTATGTATGTATGTATGCATGTATATATGTATGTATGTATGTATGTAACTATCTATCTATCTGTTTGTCTGTCTTTCTGTTTACCTACATGAATGGAATATGACTATTTGGTAAATTCATATAAGCTGCCAAACAATCTGCATGTAAAATGGAGGTGTTTAGTATCCAGAGTTAGATCAGTCACATTATAAGAAACTGTAGCCTAGATGCACACAAAACACTGAAAATAACATACGTTTTCTTTAATATTTTCACTTCCAGTAACATGTTATCCCAAAACTCATGTCTGATGACCATGGCCTTACCCAGTGTTTTTCATGGTCATTGTTATTTTCTAATATACTATTACATTTGATAACTTTGCTCTACAGCTTATTTCTTACCTTTGCCCATTAAAATATAAAATGAGGGGATGTAGGTTTCATTTTCCTTTTCACTGATTTCCTTCAAACTCTTCATTGAACAGAAAATAGACACTCAGAAGTATTAAATGAACAAATATGCTCAAGATAATTATGACACAATTTTGGAGAAATCAAGAACCATATGTAATATTAGAACAATGAAGATACTGCCTGTGGTTAAGGAGTCATGGTTGTATTAAGTATAGAAGTGTAAGGTCAGAAGGAAAACAAATATAAAAGAACAGAAAAGGAAAGGAAAATGGAGAGCTAAAAAACATGACAATAAGAGGCAAAGAATGCAGAAAACAGTAGATTGAATTTAATTCTTTTTTATAAAATTTTTTCAGTTTTGTCCCTCTGATAGATGGGTGTTTATTTTTCTTGGATACCCAGGAAATGTTCTAAAAATTCCCTTTATCACCACAGGAAGCCAAATATCTTTATGACCTTGAGGATGTGTATATTTAGTTCCTCCCACCAGAAAGGCATAAAGAGAAAACTTGTGTACCCTGAAATCTACTACACACTACGATTCAATCATGCAAGCACGTATATTAGCAATTGGGTTAGGAACTCATCTTCATAGCAAAAATAATATTCTTCCTTTTCCCATAGAATCAATAGTGCCAATTTACATTTGAAAATTAGATGTTTGGGATGTTGGGAATAGGTATACTTTTCCTTATTCCACTTAGCATTAAAATAAAATTGAAGAAAATTGAGCAAGGATTTATTTAATAACGTATTACTTGTAGTCGATAGTAGTTATAACTTCATAGACTGTTTTACATCCATTTTGATGTTGAAAAAATATTTCTAATGAAGCATTCATTTTTATATAGAGTTATTTAACTAGCACAGAAAAACATTAAAAATTTACCTATGGTGCTCACAGACCTTAAACCACACCAAAAGCTTCTACCTCAATAATACACAAAAATATTGCAATGCTAGCAAAACCTAAACTTGTAGCACCAGTATCTGATTTAGGAAAAGAAAACAATTAAAGTTTTTATGTATGTTCCATCTCATATGGATTCACCTTTTCCTTCTGGTGGATGGAAGAATTCTATAAGAGTAAATCAAAGATCACATGGTGGTGACCATCGTTATTACAGTGGAAGATTTTGTTTTATTCAATACTCAATGGACATTGCTGAATGTCTTCTAAAATTATTTTTAATATTACTAATGTAATACGGAATTCACTTTTCTATTGAAAGTATGTAGTATTTGTTAAGATGGTGCAATGAATTGTTAGATAGATTGGTAGGGAGTTAGTATGAATGGGAACAATTGTTAGAATATACTAGCTATCGCAGTACAAAAATAGTCCAATCAATTAACAAAAACGTGTAAAATAACCCACCCCCTTAGTGGCTCTTCTATCTCTTTCTTGGTAGACAGAATTATGGTAACAGAGAGATGTCTGAATTCTAATTGTCTTACAGTGTGAATATCATGTGTTATATGGCTAAGAGGAATTATGGTTGAAGATGAATTACAGGTTGCTAACTAGCTGAGAATTTGATGAGAAGATTATCTGGAATTATCCAAGTGAGATCAATTTAATGATAAGATTCTTTAAATTGGAAGAGAGACTCTGAAGACAAATTCAAGATAAATTGATATGATAAAAATCAAACTGCCTTTCCTGCTTTTAAATAAGGAACAAGTGACATTTTATAGAGAGTATATGGGCACTTTACCAGCTGGAAAAATGAAAAATAATAAATTCTTCTACAGCACATTCAGAAAGAACATAGAAATGGTGACATGTTGACCTTAACCTTGTCAGACTGAAATGGTGTGTGTTTGTGTGTGTGTGTTACCTATACCCTTACAGCAAATTTTATATAACTCCAAGGAATTATTACATTGTGTCTCTTACTTAGGAATTTATTATTGAAAACTAGAATTTTTTCTCAGTTGTTCCTTCTTGTCATTCTCTAAGACAACCCTGCTTGATAACATGTTTATCTTTAACTTTTCAATTTTTTCACACCCCCAATTATCATTACAGTTAAAATGCCTTATGACATGTTTGATTACTAAAGTGTAATCAACATTATTCTTCATGTGTTTTTATACTTTCCTTGAAAGTTAATTTCATTTACTTTTAATATAAAGGTGATGTACAGAAAGGTTACAATTCACGAGTCAGGTAATGAGTACATTTAATCTCGTGCAGTATCTTCTGTTCCCATTCTCTCCCTGCTTCACCCTCCTGTCTCCATCCAAGAAATGGACAGTTCATTTCCATCACTGCCTAGTGAGCTCCAAAGCTCCACTTTTATCCCCTTTTCCCCTTGAATTCTGAACCTCCCTCCAAAAGATAAACACTTGAATATAACACTTGATGAAGAAAAGGAGACAGAATCGTTAAAAAATAAAAATGGAAAAGAGAAATCTCTTGTCTCCACATATTGGGGTTTCTTCTGATATATGAATGAAGAGGTATGTAGGCATTGTGCATTTTTTCTTTGTGTTTATGTACTTTAAGAGCAGTAAATTCAATTAATCTATCAGAATTTAGTGTCTTAGGGATCTCACATTTTCAAATATGTCTTCAGGTTACTGTTAGAATAGTTTCTGTTTTTATTCTACTCCTGTGTGTATATGTGAACCCCCAGAGAGGGGAACATGTGTGTTTGTCTACACAGTGGCTTGAACTTGTTGATTCATACTCCTAGCTTACAACTGATTTCTCTCTGTAAATCACCTTACATTAACATTATTTTAAGTTTACAGAATGGCTGTAAAATATTGAAGTTTCAAACAGAAAATTTATTGAAAATATACCAGTTAATGGATGAAAACTGAGATAACGTGCTAAATTGGTAATATTTTATGATGCATTAGAAAATAACTACACTCAGCTAGCCCACCTTTCTAACTTCATCATCTTCTATTTCTTTTCACAAACATCTGTTGCACAACCCAAAAAAGAAAAAAATGGGTAGAGTTGTGGAAAGCAATTCTCTTGGATTTTTCAAATTCCAGATGGAAGCACCTATTTCTCCAAGACATACAGCACTGTGATATTCATTTTGGATTATGATTTTTCTAGGAAAATCTGTTCTCATAGTTTCCTTTTGCCTGTCCCTCCACAGTTGTCCTGATTCTTAACAGAAATCAATTGCCACACACACACACACACACACACACACACACACACACATTTTATTTATGCCAGTTGGAAAAAAGAAAGTAACCAGGGGTCTGGACACATACTGGGTCTAATGTGAAAATTGTAATACCTAAAACTCCATTGAGGAACTAATTTCTTTAAGGCCATTAAGTCCATGACCTGATTACTGGGCCATAAGGATATGATGGATCTTCTGACATTACAGTTTGTTCAGAACCCATGTCCAGCATTTCCAAGAATGATTGGTCATTTCCTATTCCAAATGCACAGTCACCTTAGTAAAATGCTATCAGACTCCGGGGAAAGGTGATAGAAATATTAACATTGTAAAATGTAAGCAACATTGCCAAGGTCCTTCCTCAGAGTGAGCTACCTATCTACAAAGTTTGTTCTATAAACTTTCTCAAACCTTGGAATTAGTTTACAGAACATGAATTCTGTTTATTGGACTTGAGTCCTTCCACTCATACAGAGTAAGTGTTCATTAGAATAATATCTACTTTTTTGCTAGGGGCACATAATCTACTATCCAATCATTTTCCATAAGCCATTCTTCTGATTATTTCTTTTACTTTGCTGTTCACTGTAATGGATGCATCTTTCTTATACTTTGTTAGTAAGTGCTGGTTCTTTTCTTTTGTGTTAATTTTTATTGTCAGGGTGAAGTACAGAGGGGTTACCAATACATATGTTAGGTAATGAGTACATTTTTGTTCAGCTTGTTACCCCTCCCTCATTTTTCTCCCACACGCCCTACTCCCTTCTCCCTCCTCCCAGAGTTGTACAGTTAGTTTACAAAATATTGTCTTGTAAGTATTGTTGTTGCATCAGATTTTCCTTTTACCCTTTGTCTCACCATTTTAATGTTCCATTTCCCTTCCCTAATTCAGATAGACATATATATATAATACCAAGTATACCAGAATCAAATACACTGACAACAGGGGATAAATTAAAGGAAGATGAACAGAAGAAAAAAGAAATAATTTCACATAGTACATTGAAAATAACAACATCAATGATACACCACTTGTTTCCACATTTTGGAGATAATTTAGCGTTATCTTCTCTGATCATATGTACATAGCTATTGAACTATTGTGATCATTTGCTAGTACTATCCTAGACATATGCCAATTATTACCAATAAGGAGACAATAGAGTTTATGTACCAACCCAGATGCACTTTGGTAGATGAATGGATCAGTAAATTGTGGTATATATGCACAATGGAATTCTATGCTTCTCTCAGAAAGAATGGCATTGTCCCATTCATAAGAAAATGAAAAGACTTAGCAAAAAATCATACTAAGTCAGCCAGACCCAAAGAAACATAAACCCTTTGATCTCCCTTATTGGCAATAATTAGTAAGTGCTGATTCTTGCCCCATTATCCCCGTGGCTTTTAAGAATCCTAGCCCAGTGGCTTTAGTTAGATTTTCAGTCATACAGACCTGCAGAGAGCAAACGCAGAGGTTGTTCATGGTGCTGGAACTTCCTTCACCAATTTCTTTCTCAATTCCTTGAAAAGTATGTTTTCTTAGTGACTGTGAGTATTGATTAAATAAATCCACTCCAGCATTCTAATCTTCCTAAACCTTTGGATAACTTCTTCTTTTGTGTCTTTAAATAATTATAGTATTGGAACGTGTTCAAAGCATGATATCCTTTGATAAAAGTCTATTTCAGTTTGTTGCCTGGTCCCACTACATATTGCATATTATATCTTGTCAAATAGAGGGTTTGCCAAAATTTGTCCTATTCTGCTTATTATTTTTGTTCTTAACTTTGTCGATTAATTATTCTACTATCCAGAAGATTTTCAGATAGTTCTAATCCTATTTGCCAATTCTGCCCTTTTCCCCAAATAACTAAATCCCTCCAAAAATTCCTTGCTCACTTTAAGGTTCTCAACCCTTGTTTCTGTGAATTCTTGTAGTATGTCCTGACTCCTGACACTTAGTATTTTAATCCATTGGAGGTGGTCTTTCTAATAAGTAAAGGAAGTATATTGAGTAAATTCTTCTGAATGTAGATTTCCAATGCTGCAGCAACCGTTTGTTTTAATTATACTTCCTCCATTGTGTGTTGCAAGGTACTTTGTGGAAGATCAGCTGGCTCTATGTTGGGTTCACTGTCGGTTCCAAATTCAGTTTTACCGGTCAATGAATATATATATAGTAAAACGATGTCATCACTTTTTGTATTATGATTGCTCTGTATGGGGTATGTGTGTGTGTGTGTGTGTGTGTGTGTGTATGTGTGTGTGTGTGTGTGTGTGTAATAGACCTAGGTATCAATACTGATTTTTTTAACATTATGGATGCTGATAATTAGCATAGGATATGTTTGCATCATTTTGTCCCCTCATCACTTTATTTCATACACCTTTTATGATTTTCAGTTTTAATACCTTTTAATTATACTTATTCCTGGGTATTTTATTTTATTATCTGTAGCTTTCCTTTATTTTCTTTAGCTGATGGAATTGAAAGTACCCTGTTTTCTTTACCAGATAATTAATTCAATACTTGCATTTTATTAAAGAAAGATATTTGCTCATT
Source organism: Perognathus longimembris pacificus (assembly GCF_023159225.1). NCBI lineage: Eukaryota > Metazoa > Chordata > Mammalia > Rodentia > Heteromyidae > Perognathus > Perognathus longimembris. Next base: position 41,299,281 of record NC_063176.1, read on the forward strand.
TTGATAATTTAAATTGTATATTGCACCATAAAATAATATTGCAATGTCCCTAATGAAAGTATATCATTAGAGTAAAATACTTGCATCTTTTACTGTGCCATTATATTATTTTTAAAAATAGCCTGTGTTACTACAATTTGTTATAAATTAATCTATGCTCTGTCCTTATCAATAACATTCTTGAGCTCATAGTTCATTGATATGTGTGCATGTGTGTGTATCTGTCTATCTATCCATACATCCTAAAACAATCACAGTTATGGTATATGGAAAAATACTAAGATATTTTACGACACATTTTTAATATAAATTTCGGACCCTGTGTATAAAATCAGCAGACCAATGAATTGTGATGTAAAAGCCCAAACATATTTTCTCTCAGAAAAATGTCTTTTGTAGCAGACTTTTAAAAAATCGATAATATAAAAAAATAAGTTTTATGTATAGGTAGTAACGTGACTAGACTATCATTTCATTCATGTGTGACATGGCTGGATATTTCAGGTTTCCTCAAAAAATAGTTTTGGATAACTTTGCCCTTAGTTCAGTTTTGTGTCTTTTTTTCAATTGATATTTAGTCACACAAGCAATCAAGTATGGATAGTGAAAAATTAGCATAAACCTTCCTGGCTACCTTTTCTCTGCTTCAAAAATAACAATACAAAGGTCATTGAATTATTTAGGAGATCAAATTTCATAAAGAAGGCTTTTTTTTTTTTATCTCATGTCCCTGTACCTGGCAACAGATGTGAAGATCTCAAATTGTAGGCAATATATTGTGGTTGTGCTATTTCAGGAGGAGGACAAGGGAACACATCCCCAAGTAGAGAACAGAGAAGGAGAAAAATATTCAGTGCTCATGTCACAGATGATGTCATTGCTTGGTTACGTAGGATGATGCAGACCCATATGTTATTGACATCAGCAGAGCCTAATTAATTTGACTTGGAATCAAAAGCATTTTTACAAAGGAGAAAAGTTTTTTTCATGGATATTAGTCACCAAAGTTATATGCATTTAGTATTTTCATCTTTTTGTAGATGAGAAATACAGTGATTCAGGTTAATCTTTGACAACTTAAATACTGAGTTGCAAGGAGATTATTAGTAAAGTTGTGGGCGATGAAAACATGTTTTACTAATCCACTATCCCAATTATTTTCATATTTTTTACCATTTAGAGTCAGAAAATTTCTTACTCTATCTTGAATAAGCAGAAATGCATCATGTTCTACTGTGTAAAAACAGAGGACAATCCCTGTTCTCAGACTTCATATAACGTAGGACTCTATTTTCAACTGCGTGCTTCATTTAACATGTGCAATAAGAAGCCAGCTGACATTCAGCTCCTACAAGGATTCTTATGTTATGTATATTAAATAGTTATGAGATTATTAAATTTCAGGTACTTCATTAAAAATGAGACAAGATAAATTCAGAGCAAAAAAATGGTATCCTGTGCACTTATCTTTACAAATTTCCTGTACCCTACTAAAATGAGAATCTATACATATTTTTAAATGTATATATATATCCAGATAAATCTAACAACAAAAATGACGTCAGCAAAGTTTTGGAGAGAAGAGAAATTAAAGTTATCACTGATTTACCGATTCCAGGAAAGTCAAAATATAAGCACAAAATGGTGGATATTGAGAATTAGGTAATTATTATAGAATGATAATTTTCCCCAGAACTTTGTAATATTTGAAATTGTTAATCCATCAGCTTACTGAAAACATTCATACCAGCAAGCTGATTTGCAATAATCAATATAAAATAGTCATGTTTATAGTTTCTTTTTAAACTATGTGTTTAATAATCTCACATCTTATATTTTCCCCTTTCCTTCTCTTTATGGACCAATGTAAAATTAGCTTTAATGTAACTGTACTGAAATTAGTGAATATGCATGGCTATCTCTTTGAATTTCCAATTCAGTTTTAAAACCAGTTAACTTAATTAATAGTTTTGATATTTTAATTTAAATTTTTATTTCTTACATCTGGTCGTTTTTAAAACCTGAATACCTTTCAGTACTTCACTTAAGGACTATATCTTATTCTTCAAATAATAGTTATTCCCTTTTCATTTTATTGACTGACTTACTCTCATTTTTATACAGATTCAATAGTTGATTGTTCATCTTAGGTAAATCAGTATAAAGAGCCTGTTCTGAGAAATAATGGGATTGAAACAGAACATAATTCAGAAAAGGAATTGAGATATATGAAATGTTTCAGGAAATGATAGATTTGTTCAATGATACATCCTTATAGAAGAACAAGAAAAGATACTATTGGGTGTTTTTCTGGGCATCTCATCATGGTACTTGAGAAAAATTATTAAGGAATATTAATCTATAAAAGTTAAAATATATAAAGCTGAAATATGTTTCTTCCTTTTTATTCCCTCTAGTTTGGTGTTTTATTTATTAATTTTTAATAAATCTTTTTGTACAGTTTATATATTTTGAATTTTTATTTTTTTTTTAGTTGATATACACAGGGGGTATAGTTACATACATAAAGTAATGAGTATATTTCTTGTTATAGCCACTCAGTTTCTGCTGCTGGCAATTTTGATGTATTTTATATCTGCTATTCTGAATTTTGTTTATACTTGTTTCAAAATATTTTTCTTGTTACCTTTGGCTAAGTAAGAAGGCTTTGTTTAACCAATGCATATTCATTAGTTTTCCAGATTTTCTTGTGTCTCTGGTTTCCAGTTTCATTGTATATGGTCAGAGGAGGTAGTTTTTCTGGTTTGGTCTTTTTCATTTACATGTAAAAGTTATAATATTGAAATTACAAAGAACTGTGTTGTATCAATTCTCTTTCAGAATGAAAGCAGGTAAAAAGGTATGTTAATCTGGCATGAGGTGGAAAGTCCTAACAAAACTCCTCTGACTCCTTTGATTAACTTCTAAATCTTAGCTAGTTGTCTCTGTTTGGTAGGTTTGATCTGAGGCTTCCTTTACATAAATAAAAGATTGAGTTTACTTCATTTACTTTTTAAATGTGACAACAGTGGATATCTCTGTTCTATTCAATTACTGATTTAGTGATTTGAATTTTTTAAAAAACATTGATCACAAAATGAAAAGAAATACAACCATACCAGAGCTCTTGCAGTTTGTAAGTATATGAGTTGATGGACCCCCTCCATTCTCAAACAGGCCTATTTTCATCCTTCACATCCTATTTCTGGAATCTTGAAGGTGAAACAGGACAGCTTCCTTTTTTCCTAGGTCTTTTCTTAGCAAGCCTATATCCCGTGGGTATTGGAAAATTTTCTTGATCCTCTAGGATAGGAAAACCTTTCAAAAGATTAATTTTTCTTTTTTCTGGAAAAGTATGTGAAGGACTGATACTAAATTCTACAGATTCATTTTATAAGTTGTGAATGCTCTGCAAGCACCAGCCCAGAAACCATATGGACACAGTCATATAGAAGAAAGAAAGCATTTAAATGTCGGCCAGGCTGGCAGGTTAGCTCTCCTTGGGTACAGAGTAGCACCCTGATCTCAGGCAGGGAGGTAGTTATATACTATCAAGGAGGCTGAAAGCAGTAGGTGCTGTGAGCAGAAAATCTTCTGTAGTCACAGCTTGGCCCTGAAGATATCAGACAGGACATTCTATAGGTGATTTATAGCTGGGGAAAACAACCTATATCTAGCATATAGTTGGGGCAATACATTCAATCTCTAGACACTAGAAACAGCCAAGGAACTGGGCATGGACATGCTAACTGTGGCAGCATTGTGTTGCTGATGCCGTTGGGGCTGGAGACACATGCGTTTTGGATGAGTTGGATGAGCAACTGTGAAAACGTTCTGTATCTGTTATGTAGCCGGGACAATACCTTTTGTATCAGAGTTAGTGAAACCGTGGGACCGAGATGGATCATCTCGGACTGTGCAACAGCATTCTGTTGACACTGCTGGGGCTGGGGTTATGAGCAGTTTGGGTGGTAATGAACAACTGTGGCCAGGCCTCTCTTGTGGGTGACCCAAGATGGAGGCTGTCTACCTAAAATAGGGGTGAATATACTAACATGCTCTAATCTCTGTATTAAAATGGACTAATAGGGCTGGGGATATAGCCTAGTGGCAAGAGTGCCTGCCTCGGATACACGAGGCCCTAGATTCGATTCCCCAGCACCACATATACAGAAAACGGCCAGAAGCGGCGCTGTGGCTCAAGTGGCAGAGTGCTAGCCTTGAGCCAGAGGAGGCCAGGGACAGTGCTCAGGCCCTGAGTCCAAGGCCCAGGACTGGCCAAAAAAAAAAAAAAAAAAAAAAAAAAAATGGACTAATAGTTTTGAGTATAACCGAGGCATACATTGCCTATATTTCAACTTATTCATGAGAATCCAATACATTCTGAACACTGTGCATTCACAGTTGCTAACAATGTTGTGGGTAAAATCCACAGATACAAATGCTGCTTATTTCAACTACTCTTTCCCCAAATTACCCCTTTCCTAACTCTTTTATTGTTCTTTTACTTTAACAAAAGGAGACTCCTTGCCTCAAGCAACAGCAGCTAATAGATTTTCACATAAATATTTTGACAAATAGGAACTCAAAAGTGACCTCAAACCTGAGGAGAACCTCCAATGTAGCTAAAAAAACAAAGCAACTCTAGGAGCTGATCTATCACCAGATAGATGGAAACAGACCAGCAAAATTCTTCTAGAATAAAGTTTGTTTTGTTCTCTTTAGTGCCACAACTTGTTCCAGTAGTGTGGGTGGCAAGGCCAATGGAGATGAAAAAAGTGATAGTGTCTTTAAAATACCAGCGCTAAGATATGTAATTAAATAGTTTTATTTTTTCTAAAGCCTTTAGATTAGATTTGAGAAACATGGAAGATTTCATTCTATTTTAACCCACCAACATATTCATTACTTTTGTGGATAGAGAAAAACTATCTTGTGATTTTCACTGATGAGTAAACTAATAATGTTTTAATGTAATTTTAAAATAAAGAGAAAAAAACAAACGTGTTAAGAAAAAAACACACAGAAGTGTACAGGTACAGAATGAGAGAAAATTTAAAAACTGAAGTTAGAAAGGCAGAATGTTGGGGTTGGGGATATGGCCTAGTGGCAAGAGTGCCTGCCTTGGATACAGGAGGCCCTAGGTTCGATTCCCCAGCACCACATATACAGAAAACGGCCAGAAGCGGAGCTGTGGCTCAAGTGGCAGAGTGCTAGCCTTGAGCGGGAAGAAGCCAGGGACAGTGCTCAGGCCCTGAGTCCAAGGCCCAGGACTGGCAAAAAAAAAAAAAAAAAAAAAAAAAAAAAAAAAAAAGAAAGACAGAATGTTCTTGGGAATTAGAATAGAAATGAGGAAATAAGAGATTAGTTCCCTTTCCTCCATCCATAGACATAGGTCCTACAAGACTTTATAAGTTAATTTTGGCCCAACAGTTCCATTTTTTTCACTGTATCTTCTGATGCCCCCTTCCCCACTTGCTTAACTTAATGAAAGGCTGAGGCATCTAAGTACCTTTTATAATGTTTTTGGACTAATGTATGTGTTGTATGTTATTAAGGGTCTTGCTCAAGTAAACAGCTTTGTTTCTCCTGAAAATAGCTAAAAGTATATTAAAATGTGCTCACTGCCAACACTTTTTGTCTGACTCTCTCAAAATATAGTCAACATTCTTCTGTAATTATTTTGTGCAGGAGAGAAATACACAGATAAAGTAATAAAGTCTACCCAGTTTACGATACAAGTCATTTTTATTGTAGTTTCAATTATTTATTTAGTTATTTTTTCAGTAAATATTTATTTAGCAGGCATCTTTTCATTGCCAGCTGTATGATTGACACTGAAATACTTGTCAAAAATTTACAATGATCAGAAATCTTAAGCTAGTGGAAAATTATTAGATTCCTATTATATACCACACACACATACTACATGATATACACATAGTGTGCCCCACCACACACATCACACACATAAAAGCACAGTAAAATTGCCACACAGAAAACGCAAACACAGAACTTACAGCACTCATTCACTACATACAACATATATACACAAACAGAAAATCCCCTTATATGCCATATACTTGATAGACCATGCATGGTACACACACACACACACACACACACACACACACACACACACACATCATGTTGCACTTAATATGTATGTATGTGTGTGTGGATGGATGGATGGATGGATATATATATATCCATATATATATATACAAATATATTTCTTTATTTGTCAAACCACATACCCTTCAGGAAAAATAACTCTTTAAAGGAAACATATAAACATTTAAGTTAATAGAGCAGAGGCTGACAAATGCTGTGCTTTGTTTGGAACATGAACTTACCTGAATATTTCCCATACATTTCTCATTATAAAAATTATAATAATTGTGAAAGGAAAATTCTGCATGATACATGAATACCACATGAAACTCAAATAGACTATAGAACTAAAATGCACCTGAAATGGGCTGTGTTCATTAGTAGCTTTCATAAACTGTGGTTGTGTTCACTCTACAACAACCAATCAGGGGTTGTTCAAGTTATCATTTCTTCCACAAAGCCCAAAGTATTTACTGTGATTTTTTGGGGGGAAAGCTTTGTAAGCACTCACTTTAGAACACTGAAGCATGATTTAGTCTAGACATCCTGTTTATTTTCTCTTACCATGATGTGAATATGTTCCTAGTGGACGAGTTTATTACTGTGTTAGAGAACCAGCACTACTGTTTACAGAAGGAATAAATAAGGAGAAGAAACAGGTAAAAATGTATTCTTCTCAGTTTGCCTGAGTCTACCATGGGGTACTTTTCTTTTTGTTGTGGTTGTTGTTTTCCTTTGCAAGCCTGATATCTCATGTTAGAAATTCTACTTTCTTTTATATACCATTTTTTTTTAATTTCAGGAAAACAAAGAATTGTTTTCTAAAACAATTTTCTTAATAATGATTAAAGACAAGTAGAATTTTTAAAGGTATGCATAAGGTATATTTTGCCTCTGAGACTTGTAGGAGACTTCCTTTCAATGCAGTCTAATGCTAATTTATTCTGTTTCTTTTAATCAGAAATAGTATATTTAAATTATGTTTGTTTACTAGTACCAGAGCTTGAAATCAGGGGCTTAAATCTTGTCCATTTTTTTCTGGTCAGTGTTTTGGTACCATACTATTCGAGCATAGATTCCAGCCTTGCATTTTAGTGGTTAATTGAATACAAGGTCTTAACGACTTTTTGCTGGGACTGACATGGAAAAGTAATCCTCCTATTCTTAAACCCCTGAGTACCCACATTACAGACATGAGCCACCACCAGCTCCTGGCTTTATCCATTTTTATAATGAAAGATATATATATATATATATATATATATATGCACACAAAATAGGATATACATGTAAGTATTTCACTATTTATTGATGGCTATAAGTTGGAATTTTTCATTTTTTGTAAAGCATATATTTAATTAATTACTTATAAAAACATTGTATAATTTTGGTTACACCCCTACAACCTCTTCCAAAAAAATGATTTAACTACGCTTGTCATTTTAATTAGCTGGGAAGATGAAGTTAGGAGAATCAAAATTTCAGACAATCTGTGTTAAAATTCACAATATCACATCTCAACTGATGAATGAATGTGAGCATGGTGCTGTGAACTTGCCATCCTATATATGGCTGAGATGGAAACAGGAAAATCACAGTACAGGCTTCCCTGAGAAGAAAGGAAAACTATCTCAAATATAACCAAAGAAAAGCTGTAAGTGTAGATCAAATGATAGAGCACCCAGCTCTGCCTGCCCAAACATACATACATACATGCATGCAAATATACATACATACACACATACACACACATACATACATACATACATACATACATACATACATACATACATACATACATACAAAACAATGGAAGAAAAGCACTGCTTTCCTTTTATCGCCAAAGTAACTAAGGCAACTTTCAAAGTTTTCTTTATTGTCAAAGAAATGTACAGAGGGGTTACAGTTTCATATATAGGGCAGTGAGTACATTTCTGATCCAACTTCTTACCTCCTCCCTCATTTCCCCAGCCTCCCTCCTCCCCACTTCCCTCCCCCGCCATTAGTTGTTGTACAGTTGGTTTACATCATATCGTTTTTTAAGTATTGCTGTTGCATTGGTTTGTCTTTTTGTTCTTTGTCTCTCGATTTTAGTATTCCCTTTCCCTTCCTTGGTTCCAATACATATATATATACATTATCCTAGGTACTAAATTCAGTTACAGTGATATCAGGAGTAAAACCATGAAAAACAAATACAATAGAAAAAGGGTATGATTTCACATGGCATGTTGAAAATCACAACAATAATATACCACTTGTTTCCATAAATGAGAATTCATCTCACTTAACGTCATCTATGTGTTCATATGGGCATAGCTATTGAGCGATTGTGATCTTAAGAACAAATTTCCTATTATTTTTCATCCAGGTACATATAAAAATGCTACTTTTCCCTTGTCACATATTCTGCACCAATATCTATAAGCCAATCTCTATGTATACAGTACACTTAAGAAAAACATTTACATATTAATGATGTGCAATTTCTTATTTTTTCATTTTTGATAGGCATTATTTTTTGTCTCAAATAATGAACCTAACTTTCACAAAACCTCAGCATTTCATATTTTTAAGTACTACAGAGATATTTTCTAGTGCTGAGTTCTGTTATAGGAAATGCTTACTAAACATAGACCTTGTGAAAATATAATACTTTCCAAATTTCTAATCTTAGGATTATCCATTCATTAAAGAAAAAGAAAGGAAAAATGTAGTAATATACCAGCATTAGCTTTTTCAACACAGGAGTGTGGTGATTACTTTTTAGATTTTATGAATTTCCATTAAAGAAGCTAAATATGCAATATCTTTTTCATTTTATAAGTCATCACATTCCAATTTAGAAGGATTGGAAGAATCTAAAATTGAAGCAATTTTTAAAATCATCATGAACCTTCCTAACTTATAACAAATGTAATTAGATTTCAATGTTTTTGTTTTTGTTGCTGTATCTCCTACCCTGTAAATTTAGAGCCAAATATTTTAAAGTGTTTCATTTCCTCTCAAATCATTGAGTCCCATCACAGCAGTGTATAAAGTACATAGTTAATTTCTTGCTTAAAAGTGCATTTAATTCTTTTAGAATAGGCATCCTTTTTCATTTGTAAAGATAACTAGTAAGATCAGTTCAGAGTACTCAATTTTAAAGGAGGCTAACTGCAATCACACCCACACCGAGTTGTATTTTTATCATATATTGAAAGTTTGCTCTTGTTTATTTATCCAATGACTAGCTAACACAAGTTATGAAGTAAACACAACTTTTGGTACTGAGTGAAACATTCTAATTAAACTTCTATGTCGTGACTCTTTGTTCCTGTCATCTAGCCAGGATGAACCAAACATGTTCATGGAATTATACAACAGAAACTAAGATCACAGAGAACAGAAATGGGATTTCATTACATGATTTCAGCAACAGGTACTTTTATACTTAAGGTATTTTTCAAAGATCAATATTTCATTTCATTAGGACTCAAAGACCTATTGTATAGCAAAGTTAAAGTTATGGAAATGTCATACATATTTAACTCACTGATTATAAGAGAGAGAAAATCATGTTAAATCCTAAAATGAACTGTCAAAAAGGTTTGAATATTATTATCTTCTCTAAAATAATTCATGTCCTGACATTATAATGAGCAACTATGAACATTTAATATAAAACTGATTCATCACTTTTGTGTTCATGGTATTCTCCTGATAAAATGAGGTTTTTCTCTTAACCATGTGTAATGTGTTATTCACATGATAGATTAGGAACATCTTTTGGGGATGTCTCTGAAATTTTGTCAAATTTCTTTTATTGCATGCTTACATTTAGACCAAATTGGTCCAGTTTTGCTAATTATATGAATAACTACTTTTCTGATCTATCAGTGTAGCTATGAGAGGATCTGATAATATAAAAAAAATCCACTTCACTGTTGCTTGTACAAATAAGCTGTGGTCCCAATTTTGTATATGTAAACAATGTTTAAAATGAGTTTTAACACTTTACCAGTGTTCCCTTGAGATACTGTAATAACCCGGCCATCTTAAAGTACATTTTCTGAAAACTGTAGTGTCCAATACTCATCATAATATGCTTTCATTTGATATGTCGAAAGTAATTTAAAACTAATAGTAGAGCCTAATCAAAGGCTGGATACATAGAGTATTTACAAAGCTAATCTACATATGGCTTTCTGGATTTCATAGTTGCCAAAATTATTCAGTGTGTCTTGATTTTGGGCTACAGAGAAGCCACCAGAAACCTGATGAATATATAGAATTACAATATGTACAAGGAAAACAATGAAGGCTTCATTTTTTATCTTCAGCGCTCTACTAAAGAATGTAGCTATGAACACAGTTAGAGAACCTGAAATGATATTGTTGTGAGTCCTATACCTGAATTCAACTGACAGATGTTTGCTAACCTGAGAAAAAATAAGATCTTTGAGCAGATGATAAAGAATCTGAATATATTACTCATGGAGAACTTCTGTTGTTTATGAACTTGGCCCATGTAAAGTGGGTCTTGATTTCATTTTAAATGACCTTATTTTTCATTTTTGCAAGACTTTTTATTGTTGTACTTTTATTGTTGTACTTTCTTGTGGTCTTTTGCACCAGAAGTATAAATTCATATTAGGCTGAATATATAGAATTAGACAGATTAAGTATAAATGCCCTGAAATTTAAGCACTTCTACTTAATAACTAATATAATCTGTGAAATTTTACCAGTTCAAAATTGTTTCTTAATTTCTGAGCTGAGGACATGGCAGTAGAACCTGTTACAGTTGAATATAATCATTCATCCATATGAAGCATATGTTGTTACTGAAGTCTTAAAGATTTTCAAATTATCTGAAAGAAAGTGATAAACTATGTCTTAGCTAGTTTAGCCTTGAAGTTATGAGTTTAAACCATGACCTTAGAGACAGTGCAGTGAATTCTGGATGACTCACTGACTGGCTGTCCTTTATGTGCCTGGGATTCTTAAAAAAACATTGAGTCCCTCCTGAGTAAGAAATGAGAAAAATGTGCTTCTCTGTATTATGAGAGAAGAATGACTTGTGAGTTCTTGAATGAGCAAATGCTCAACAACTTCAGCTATCAACCCTCCATCAACACTTTTGTTTGTTCTGTATACTGGTTACCTGTGCTAGCCTCCAACTCGACAGACCTTCCTGTGTCAGCCTCCACAGGCAGAGGTCCCACTCATGAATCCATGTCTGACTTGTCATTTTAGAGGGTTATTGCTTTGTGGTAGAAATGTTTACTCTCGTGGGATTAAACATAATTTTTAACTGGTGTTAGTGTTTTGTGCATGTCATTCTAGCTACTCAGGAGGCTGAGATCTGAACATTATGGTTCAAAGCCCCCTGGAGGAGGCAATATTTGAGTCTTTAATTACCTAGAAAATGCTGGAAGTGGAGCTGTTGCTCAAGTAGTAGAGTAGTATGCTTGAGGGAAATAAGGAACTTTAAAATAGAGCATTTAGTTACATTCAATTCAATTGATCTCATAATTAGGGAAAATGAAGTATTCCAGAAAAAACGTATTATGGAAACAAACAACTTGGGAGAAAGAGGCAGAAGGAATAAGTCAGAAAATCCATTAAAGTCATCACATCTACAAACTAACAAAGAAAGAGCATTCATGAATCCTGGACGCAGTTGCAGGGAAATTCAGATTTTATGTTAATCTATTTAAATTTAGAATCAATTAAAGGATAGCAAATATATTAATACACTACAAACCTGTCAACTGACATTTGTTAAGAAGATAGTTACAAATCAGTTTAAATCATTATTTAGTAATATTGTATTTCAACAAACGTCATTATTCTCTTGACAACTGGTAAGTTGGACCACTACACACACACACACACACACACACACACACACACACACACACACAATACTGGAAGGTTTCAAACACACAAATTCCCAAGTTTAGACTGATTAGGTTAATGAGCTTCAGGCATAAGATTTAAATTTCAGTTTCCTTAATGTTACGTGAAAGGTGTTGTGTTTCAATCCTTATATTCTCAAACTTTTATTTGTTACAGAGTGTAGTGAGTTATTCCTTGCCAATTTTTTTTTTAATAAAAGGTGAGATCACTGCAAATGACAGTGAATCGTGTTTATAATGCTGGTTTATATTTTCACAAGAGTAAGAGAAAACAGTTAAGTGATACAATTGGGCTAAGTAGAACCATTGGCTAGAGCAAGAGTTCAAAGATAATGTATGCTATTGTTGCTTCAGCCAAGGTTTGTTCAAATTGAAGTACTAGTAGCTAAAAAAGCCTCCAAGGAAAATTAAGATGCCCACGTAAAGAATGTTCAGAAAGACACATGTAACTATATATAACACATGATAGAGATTAACATATAGGAAGACTAAGGCGACATAGTAGAGATAGACTAAGAGTCATTAAATTATATATATATTTTTTTACAACAGCAAGGCATCTATGTTTTTATGAATAGCCTCAAAACACAGCCTAGAGGTCTACAGGAAGCAAGATTCAGCAACAGATCTTAACTTTAATAAACGCAAAGGAAATGGTTGGTGATAACACAGCACCTTACATACAAGAGTCTAAGAAAGTGGAGTTTGTTTCAGGGGCTAATTTATACTGATTAATAAATCAGTCTAAAATGATCCCTTAGACTCAGAATTAAATGAGAAATTAGGCTTAATATCTTCCATTATCTAAGAGGTCAAAAATGTAAACAAAATCTTAGTACTAATATTGCTCTGTTTTTGTTTGCAAGTTTGTCAACATTTTTCTATGTTTGCAAAAGTAGTATTTATATCTAGAAAGTTTACAGAAATGATTATATTAGAATAGAATGTCAGCCTCTTTTAAAGCACAAAGTAGGTTGAGTTTGTTTTATCTGTTATCTTTTGTGATCTTACTTCTACACATATGATTGGTAGAGACAATTCCTTAAAATCCTGTTCTTTAATCATAAAATCTTTATTGTCTTCTACAAAGCCAGTGCCTTATGATTTGAAAAGGGACAGTACCTAAGCAATTTTACCTATTATTATCACTTCAATATGTATGTTGATGAGCAATAGTTTAGATTTAAATACAGACTGCCAATCCCACTGAGGAGCTTCTCTTCACTGTTTAATGAATATATTTATCTGTTTATGACGATACAATACAATAAATCATATTCTTTCATTCTGATACATCATCTTGTTAAGTACCAAAACATAATCAGGGTCTGCATTTTGATTTCTGCTGCCAGTGTAGTTACAGACTTTCTGATTTCTCTCTAGTGCTTCCTTCCTAGTCTTACTTCTGAATGTGTGGACTGTGTCATGTGGTAAATAAGGAGCAATCTTAAACACTGTTCTTGGAATTAGATATTCATCTACAGTATTTCCCACAGGCTAGCCACAATTGTCTATGTTCCTCAAACCACACCACACCCTGTACCTCAGTCTGCCTCCACACACCCCACAGCTATCACTATGCTTGAGTGTTACTTCTATGTCTTGTCTCCTAGCTCTACACAGACAACTCTGTAAAACTTTCCTTATCTCCATAATTCAACAAACCTTTCAGACAAGCCTGCAAATTCCGCTTTCCTAGTGAATTTTTCATTTTTTTCAAGTCTAGATGAGCCTTTTCCAGCCTCAGAGGGAATGGTGAAGAAAGCAGCGCTTTAAGTCATTTCATACTTTTATAAATATTGTGTCCCCTCAGTGGTGACTCTTTTCCATTGCTCTAGGTAAGTAGGATCTAGAAAATTAAAATCCAGGAATAGATTCCTATTTTCCGTGCTCAATTCTATTGCATATGTTCCCTCAGGCAAACTAGCATAGAAGGTCTTAGGTGATTTAATGGAGAAAGGACTGTGCCGGTCAAAAGAAATCATATTTCAAAAACATAATTCTGAGTACATGTAATACAAGTGAATTCCAATGCCAAAGAGGGAAAAAGAGGAAACCAGCTAATAATTCTTTGAGAACTACACAAATACATGACAGAAAATCCTTTAAAATAATTCAGCTCTGGAAAAACAAACATGGTCCAGGATACATAGAAGGGCAGTGATAGAGTCTAAGAAGAAAATAGTGCCAGACAAGGAAATCTGTTAAATTAATAAGGATTATAATTGACAATACATGTTGCTTTGTTCTGTTGCCTATTGTACTTTGGGCACTACAGCAGCTTCTAGGAATCAAAGCAACAAGAAAACAAAATTTATTTCCCAAAGGTTCAAAAACCAGCATTAGGAACAAGGAAGTAAAATAACAATAGCTACATAGTAAGTATAAGGAGCTGGTAGAATGGAGGTATGGATGGGGGGAGTGTGGTGATAATGATAGAGATAGTGTTTTTGTGTATGTATGTGTGTGTGTGTGAGAGAGAGAGAGAGAGAGAGAATGGTGGGTTTTGAGTAGATTTATTACTGTGTTAGAAAAGCAGATATGGCAGCAATGACTGTAATTCCATCTACTGAGCAGGCTGAGATTGAATGCATCTTGGTTTCTGTCCCTGCAAACAGGTTGTGAGACCTCACTTCAATAAAATAGGCATAGCATTGCATGGCTATAACCTCAGCTTTGAGAGATATAGAAGTAGAGCATCACTGTCCTCGACTGGATGGTCATAGCCAAAAATGCAAAGGTGGTCTGGAAGTATAACTCATGTGTTAAAGTACATGCCTAGCAACACTGAGGCCTGAAGCCAATCTCAAGAGTAGACATGTGAAGGCAAATAAACAATAAACAATGGAACTGCAACTCTGTACCTTTTGAATTATAGACAATTTATGATCTTACTCTCAGAGCAAGGAAAAAAGCAGCTAAGTCAATGAGTATATAAGATTTACTTGTAAATAAGACAGTCACAAATATGAAGAGATTACAACAGTCTTAAAAGTTTGCAACATTTTTACAACCGAAATAAGTTACTACAAAAGTTGACTTTTGAAAAAATAAATTGACTTTCTTTACCATTTATTTATGTGGAGGACCAAGAAGTATGGTTGATTACACAGTGAGCTATATTAACTGATTATTTTATATTTACGATATGGCAAGAATGATGTTGAATATTGCCTATGCTTTATTCTTACATAGCAAAGAAGGTGGCTCATGAGCTTTAGCCTAAGGCAAGCTAAGATGAGGAACACAAGACACACAGGATATGAATTTGAAATCATTATCCAAAGCAACAGCAATTCCTAAATTCCCAAGACTTCTTAGCATAAGAGAGCATAATGTTGTTTTTTGTGTAGGATATGGTTTTTTGTTTCTTCTTTTGGCTTCTATTTTTCTTCCTACTCCCTCACCTCTATTTTCAAATAGTTTTTAGCTGATGTTCATTAAGAGAGTGAATGCTCCAAAAGTAATACTTGCAAAACCATTTGGTGTAAACCAACTGAACAACTCATGAGGGGAGAGGGAAAGGGGGAGGGGGGAGGAGGAATGAGCGAGGAGGTAACAAACAGTACAAGAAATGTATGTATCCAATGCATAACGTATGAAACTGTAACCTCTCTGTACATTATTTTGACAATAAATTTTTAAAAAGAGAGAGAGTGAATGCTTAGAACCATGCTGCGGGTGGAAGGAAATCCTAAGAAAATGCAATTCTTTACAGAGCTGTGTCATACCATCCTTTGAGCATGCTGCTGGAAAAGTAAAATAATAATGCTGTTTTAAATCATATCCTCTAGTATTATACAGGTAGGATAATACTGCTTCATACTTCTGTGGATGTAAAATACCACATATCTGTTTTATGATATGTGGTGACTGTGTTTTATCAGAACTCTTTTTAATGATGTTACCCAAGAATATTCTCTTTCCAGATGATGCTTGCGGAGCTAACAAACATAATTGATGCCAGGTACCACCATAGTAACAGAACTTTACATATTTCTATTTTTTTAATCTTTCATTTTTTTCTTTTCATTAATGAATGTAATGTGCTAGATGTCTAATTTTTTTTCAGATGACTGCAGAACCTGGAAAAGCTATTACTGCTATTGACGCATAACATACTGTTATTATTTTAAATATATATACATATATAATTTGAATTTTTTGGAATTTTGAAAACTTCAGCTGCACTGTCAACTTTGGAAAAAAATCCCAGTTTACTGCATTAAGTTGGCATTTTATAGAAATTAATCGCCATATTGGTCCAGAAACTTAAAATTTCCCATATGTCCAGGGGTAAATGCATTAAGTATGCAAAGTCTTCACTATGTGGGTTTCATTACAGAAACTAAGAAAATACTGCCTAAATAATTAAAAAAAAGTCATACATTTTATACTATGGGAACCTTAATCCATTTATTGATTATTCTTCCTGATAAATACAATAGCAGCTAATGACTTGCAGAAATATTAGGTTTTATATCTAAGTAACACTCCTTAAGCAAAGACAGAAAAGCCTCTGTTAAGTATGACAGAAGTAATATTTGTTGTGTACCAGGTAAAGTAGTGTATATATTATAGTTTTATATTGACCCTGACCTCTTTGAGCATCTGTTCTTTTCAGACCTAAGTGCGAGAAAGCATGTTTACAGCAGGTATATGAGAAAAGATTTAGGGTTTTAGCTTTATCTGCACATTGGTAGACTTGAGTGATTTTTATATTACAAGGAAAAATGGATCCAGAGGGTTGGATATTAAATCCTTAGCAGGGTTCTAAAATGTCAGTTTCATCATAAGCTAAGCCATGTTCCTGTTGTAAGGCCCACAAAGAAATTATGGTACTGGTGCATTGATTACCTACCAGTGGGAAACTGTATTCTGAACAAAAGAAAAACATCTACTTGGGGACCTGTTCTTTGAGGAAAAAACCAGCATTTATTTAAGTGAAAAATGCTGAAACTATTTTTTATTTCTTAATTTTGATTGGAAGAAATCATTATGTTTTCTTTTCGACACTTTTTTTTTTCAATTTGGTATGAGTCAACAAAGGAAAATTGAATCTGCTTCACAAGTTTCCTCAGTTTTACAACTCTACCTATTGTTTTATTTATTTATCTTTATTGAAAAAGTGATGAGAAGAGGGTTACAGTTACATAAGTAAGGAACTGATTACTCTTTTTAATCACTGTTACTCCATCCTTCATTATCTCCCATGTACTTTCCTTACTCCCCTCACCCCAAATTGTAAAGTTGATATCCAATGTATTGTCAAGTGAGTGTCATTGTTGCATTAGTTACACCTATTAATATATGTAACTATAAAACACATGAGGATATAGAATGCTTCATAGTCTCCACTTTCCTGGGTGATTGCTGTTAGCTTTCTGTGAACCACAACTATAAGGCTATAATGGTATAAGTAGCATGTACAGACAAAAATTCAACTATAAGGTCATGAGTTTCATACTTTCCAGCTTGCCATCTCTAATGCTGAACTCTTGTTATTTGTTTCTGTATTTTCATACATTTGCTCACTGATTTAATCCACAAGATCAGAATATAAATGATACTCTGTCAGTTGAATGTAGGTTTACCTATTGTAGATATTCTTCTTGTCATTAGTTCTTAAGCAATACAATATATATTAAGAATATCACATATATAGCAGATATATAATTATTAACACATCATATATAATGATAGTGTTTATAGTAATACATAGCTATTTCTTCAAGTATACGGGGGCTGAACTAGATTATTTGCCAACATTACCACATCATATACAGGATTTGCAACTACTATATTATATATACAAGGTTCAAAAATACCACAACATTATATAGCGAATGTGAAAATATTACAATAATACATAAATGACTTGGGCATCTCATTTTCTGTTATCTACAGAATTCCTATAACCAACCTCCTACTGATTCCTGAGGAAGATTGCAGTAGGAGCAAATTCCATATTTCTCATGAGCCTGTGCAATCTGAATACTTTAAACCAAATTGTATGATTGTTATAAAGGGAAAGAGATTCATTTGTTGTTTTTTTCTTTTTATTTTTTTCTGAACGCCAAAGAGGAACAGCAATTGCCTGGAGGAGCCATAGAGAGCTGTTAAAAAAAAGAGAGTCTCTAGAATGATTCTCAGGGAGGTAAAAAGGATGCAGGCTGATTAACCATAAAGAGATTTGTGTGGCCAGTGGTTCCAAAAATGACCATGTATCTCATGTTACAAATCAGAAACCTTTGGGTTAACGTTGGAATTCAGCTTTGGTTTTCAATCATCAGGGCTGGAGTAAGCTTCGGGAAGCAGACATAAATCTATTTCTTGTTGTCCTTCATCTACTCCCATCTGACCTTCAAATCTGATTCTAGAAGTATGAACTGTGAATATCTGGTTGAGTGATGGAATAAAGCTTCATGTTAGACAACATAATTATTGTATTGTTGAAACTCATTAATCAAAGTGATTCTATATCCACCCTCTTGATTACTAAACAATAGAAATAATGAAAGGGTAAAATTAAGGGTAACGAGATTGCTTTTCCAACCTGAATGTGCATGCTGTGTTTATTGCCATTTAGAGAAATGTAGAAAATACATGCTCCCACTAAATATTAGTGTCAGAGATTATGTTTAAAAAACTATGAGTGCAGTTTGGCTGCAAAGATTGTGTGTGTGTTTGTGTAACACATAGTAATTGATTTGTTTTCACTTATTTCTTTTCCTTACCTAAAATGATCTTCTCCTTCCTTTTCTTTGTTACTCACTTTTCTTATTGATATAAATCATTTCACTAACTTCTATGAATGCCAATTTTTATCCATGTAATTTTGGTTGTTTCTATGTGCTTCTGTAAATTTTCAGTGTTTTTATCTCCATTTTAATGTGTTTTTTTCATATTTTCTAATAACAATCCCAGAGAGAAACAAGTATGCTAGGTTTATTTATAATAATATAATTCTTCAACTTGTCAAAATAACCTACTTCTTATGTTTCACTAAGT
Source organism: Perognathus longimembris pacificus (assembly GCF_023159225.1). Classification (NCBI taxonomy): domain Eukaryota; kingdom Metazoa; phylum Chordata; class Mammalia; order Rodentia; family Heteromyidae; genus Perognathus; species Perognathus longimembris. The sequence continues at coordinate 41,318,312 of NC_063176.1, forward strand.
ATAGATAAACAACATCACTTCAGTCTTCAATAATGTTCTGCTCTCTTGCTACTCTCTTTTGTGTCTACAGAGTCAAGCATAAGGCGGAATGTAATTTCAGTGTGTGTGTGTGTGTGTGTGTGTGTGTGTCTATGTGCTACAATGAACTTTCTCAATTGCGAGATTTTAAGAAATTATCAATGTCTGTTCTTCTATATGACTTTTGAAATGAAAGTGCTGTTTGTTTTTTTTATTAATATCTTATTGATTGATAACTTGATATACATAATGAAAACTCCAAGCTTAGTTTATGTCCCTTACTTATTTTCTCATATTAAATTCTCTGGGCTTTTGACTTCTGAGCTACATTATAAAAGTTTTGTCAGATGGCATCTAACAAGTAGGTTTATAGTGACATTGAGTGTAACCTATTTTTGAGTTGTACCATGTTGTGATAAGGGAGGCCTTTACTAGAGCAGAAGGAAACATGTTACAATTCACTAGTGAGACTCTGAGAAGGAACCATCCTTCAAGTGTCTTCGAGGGCAGTGTGTCCAGATTCTCTTCTACAAATTTGGTTTTGCTCTTCTATGACAGGATCATTTCTATTCTCGCAGAAACCACAAATTCTGCCGTAGCTAAAGAATTAAGGGTGACTTACTCTGCTAAATCATATCACCATGCCAACTCTGTCAATAATGGAACTAAAAATGGGCTTTACATTTTGCTAACTCTTTTGACTATAATTTGGTTCAAAGCTTCAGAGGAAAAAAGAGAATCATTTTTCTTTAAATTTCAACTGGTAGAATCTAAATAGAATAGTAATTACTCCCTCTTTTCAACATTTTTGAACTGAAATGTATATATGTGAGTATGAAACACACACATTATATTTAGATAGTTGTGCAACAGAGTTGCCGATTGAAAATGCAGCTTAACAAAACATATCTTTAGCAACATAACCTATTTCAACATTCTCAATTCTTTATCCCCTACATGACCCTTTCCTCATGTTTCTTAATTTTGAGGATAGACCCTGGATTCTTGACTGCATTCTACCCTTTCTCTCCTCTTCTCCTCTTCATCTCTTCATTCCTTTCCCTTTGACCTCACTCTATTCCTTTTGAGTACTTGCTTCCTAGTGTTTCATTTTGCTGAACTTTGACTTTGCCTTTCTTTAAGGAAAAAAAAAAGAAGAAAATCTCAACTTTTTTAAAGTACTCCAGGGCCAAATATTCATAGTTATATAATGAAAACTTAAGACAGCCTAATTCCCCAACATCTTAGTTCTATTTGGAAATCTGAAATATGAAGTTTATGATTTTGTAAACATGACTCAATGCAAGAAGTATCATCAGTTAAAGATATGTCAGCTTAAACAAGTTTATTTGCTTTTTGTTTTGTTTTGTTTTGTTTTGCTCAAGGGTAGCAATCGGTCACTTGAGCCACAGTGCCACTTCTGGCCATTTTCTATATATGTGGTGCTGAGGAATCAAACCCAGGGCTTCATGTATATGAGACAAGCACTCTTGCCACTAGGCTGTATTCCCAGCCCTTATTTGCTTTTTTTTCCATTTAAAAATATTGTAAAGGTTAAAAACAAGAGAGTTAACATTACATAGGAAAGTAATGAGTACATTTCTTTTTAAATAATGTTACCACATCCTTTATTTTCTCCCGCTTACTGTTCCTCACCCCCCTCCTTTCTTTTCTTTTCTTTTTTTTTCAAATTTTTATTATCAAACTGATGTACAGAGAGGTTACAGTTTCATACATTAGACATTGGATACATTTCTTGTACTGTTTGTTACCTTGTCCCTTCCCCCCCTCCCTCCTCCCACTTTCCCTTTCCCCCACTCCCCTCCTTTCTAAGTTGTAAAGGTCATTGCCAACATAGTGTTCCAGAGTATTATTGATGCATTATTTCATCCTTTTTCTCCTTGTTACTGTGATTCCCTTTCCCTTCCAAGAATCAGATAAGCTTATCAACAATGTTCAAACGTAATTGGCAAAGATGTATAAGGTCCCTTCTGTTTATAGTCTGTGGTGAAAACAGTGTGAGCTTACCACACTCTCCCAGTTTCCTATGAACATTAATTCCTTAAAACATTTGCTCTAATTTTGAGGTACATGCATGCGAACTAATTTGCATATTAAAAGTCTTCTTAGTGATTAAGATTTTAAAATTTAAACTTATATAGCTACAAATTCAATTTGTTGTATTACAGCATTTGTTATGTTGTAGTATTTATCATATTATAGTTTCAATCATCTCTGATGCAGAGAGGCATGCTGTCTATGAAAACAAGAAAATTTCACACTATTTGCTTACAAATTTTGTAAAAAAATGCAATCATAGTTAAAGTGGCATAATACGTAGTTTAGTAGGTTGTATTTCCCAATGCTGATTTTAACTGAGCCTTATGTAATAATTATTCCTAATTGTCAAATGAAAACTAAATTCAAAATTTTAAAGCAAAGACTAAGGTGTGACAAATCCTGTTTCCCTTACTGTACCCACATTGATACTGCTGTTGGAGTTGAAGCAATGATTTTGTGTGTGTGTGTGTGTGTATGTGTGTATGTGTCTCTCTGGAGACAAAGGTAGCTTTTTCTGTTATGTGGTACTGAGAAATCAAACCAAGGGGATCATGCATGCTAGCCAAGCACTGTATCACTAAGCCACATTTCCCAGCCCATTTTAAAACTAGTTTTGTAGTATTTTTCTTTCTTATTTTTTGTAAAAATGATGTATAGAGAGGTTACAGTTTCATACGTTAGGCCTTGGGTACATTTCTTGTACTGTTTGTTATCTCCTCCCTCATTCCCCCTCCCCCCTCTCCTTTACCCTCTCCCCCCATGAGTTGTTCACTTGGTTTACACCAAATGGGTTTGCAAGTATTGCTTTTGGAGTCGTTTGTCTTTTTATCCTTTGTCTCTCGATTTTGATATTCCCTTTCACTTCCCTAGTTCTAATACAAGTATATATAGAATCCAGTGTACTCAGATGAGATACAGTGATAGTACGGGTACAACCACAGGAAGAGGATACAAGAAGATCATCAACAATAGAAGCTATGGTTTCACATGGCATGTTGAAAGTAATTACATCAGTGATATAACAGTTGTTTCCATAACATGGAGTTCATTTCACTTAGCATCAACTTATGCATTCATAAGGGCATAGCTATTAGGCTCTCTGCTGTGACTAGCATAAACCTAATTATTCCCTTTGACAGAGACCATACAGTCCATCTTTCTTTGGTCTGGCTCACCTCACTTAGTATAATTTTTTCCAAGTCCTTCCATTTCTTTACGAATGGGGCAATGTAGTATTTTTCTTTGTTTGATTTTTATGATTTGTGTATCTGCCAACATTCCAAATTAAAGAGGAAAAAATCATATGACATAATGCTGATAAAGTAAAAAAGAAAGACAAGCAAATAAAACTATCTACTAATTAATCACTGTTTGAGACTTTGCAGTACTTACAAAGAAGCATTTTATATCTCCTTCATCATGACAACATCTATAGAAAAGTTTGCTGATCTTTCATGACAAAAGCTTAATGTCTTTCTAAATACTGGGAAACACTATAACAAAACATAGTTAATACTCTATCTGTAGAGAAGGTAAAATAGTATGATCAGAGTCTGTGCCTAGAAGAAGGCAAAAAGCTCTACCTAATCAAAATAACCAATGTAACTGGGCACTGGTGGCTCACACCTGTAATCCTAGATAGTCAGGAGGTTGATATTTGAGGATCTTGGCTCAAAGCCTGCCCTGGTTGAAAAGTCATTGTGAGACTCTTATCTACAATCAAGTACTCAGAAACATGAAGTGGTGCTATGATTCAAGTGGTAGACTGCTAACCTGAGAACAAAGAGCAGCATCTAGGCCCTGAATTCAATCCTCACATCTGACAAAAAAAAAAAAAAAAATAGGCAATGGAAAAAAGGGCTGGATGTCTCTGTGGAAAGAGCCCTTGCCTAGCAAATATAAGACCTTGAATAGAAAACTTAGTACCGTCATCTACAAGAAATCAAAAGAAAGAAACAAAGCAAAAGAAATCTTAGAACAGCAAATAATATTTTTAGAATGTTAGAAGTGAGAGAATGCCATTGGATCACTCTATATCCCTAGCTACCTAGGCAACTGGGATTTGAGAACAGAACTTTGAGTCAGGCAGAAAAATCTAAGAAAATATAAACATCAACAAGAGTCACAAGTTGACTACTGAGGCCCAAAGCAAGTGATAATGCAAAAAATATTGGAAAAAATAGTCAAGCACAGGGCATGAGTTCAATCTCTAGCACTAGTAAATAAATAGTTAATTTTAATAAGTTTTAATGACAGGTTCTGTTCAGTCTCAATACTCATTGTCTTCATAAAACTCTGTATTGCGTAGGAATGTGTATTTTCTACATTATCATATCTAATAGAGGGAAAGGGGGAGGGGGAAATGAGGGAGGAGGTAACAAACAGTACAAGAAATGTATCCAATGCCTAACATATGAAACTGTAACCTCTCTGTACATCAGTTTGACAATAAAAATTTTTAAAAATTCTAATAGACTTTTATCTTGTTTAATATAACAGTAGTTTTTTTTTTTTTTGTAAGTCATTAGAATCCTTTGCTTTGAAACCTATATAATGTAATAGCAGCTGTCAAGTTACATTATGTTAGCACATACCTAAATTTCTTTGGGGGTTAATTTTGATATTCTTTTATAGGAATCATGTAGACATCTCTGAATTAAGGGTTTAAATACATTTGCATAAAATAATGTGTCATTGAAATAATACAAAGAGAACATTTCAGTATTCAAAAGCATCAAATGGCAACTAAATAATATCACTTGTTTCCTTTTCTTGGAGTTCATTTCATTGAATATTATTTTGTATGATCATCTGTCTATAGCTATTGAGTCTTTGTCCACCACTCATATGGATAGCCTCCTTTGGCCTTTGTATATTAATGTCTAGGGTCCTATGCAATTTATCATGGCCCAGTTTTACTTATTGTTTTTTGTTTGTTTTTCCTTTGGTCTTGTTTGTTAATTTGTTTGTATTTGGGAGGGTAAGGAAGGGCACATAGTAGGTGGAACAAAGGAGCAAATACAACAGAGACACTCCTTAGACAATATGTGGAAAATGAGTTGGATATCTTATAGGTAGGGACAGGAGGGAAAGACTGGGAGAGAGTAATGGAAGGGGAGACATGGTCCCAAAAGAATTGCACTGATTGTAGCTGATTCATGTAACTGTAACCCCTCTGTATATCAACTGTACAAATAAAATTTTTAAAAAGCATCTAATGTTACTCTCTTAGTAAAAATATTCAAGGTCAAATAAGGATGAAGGAGTGAATGTCAATGAACTTTAGTTACAAGCATGAATAATAGGATAACACTGGAAATTAGGCATAATATTAATGGAGCAATAAAATCCATTAATCAAAATCAAAATATTCTGTGAATAAACAGAAACATACCACTAGCAACAATGTGAGTTAATACATAAGAGCAAACTTGCTCATAGAAACCTTAAGCATAAAAATATACAAACATAAAAATAAATTACTGTGATTCAAAGCTTCAGTGCAATAAGAAGATGAAATATTTTGCATTTAAAACCCAAGTGCGGCTCTTATTGTTAATTGTATATAAAGAGTTTGCTTTCTTGTTAACTCCTTGTAAAAATTATATAGACAGATTTTCTTTTTGTTTGGTTTTGTGTTGTTTTTCTTTTGCCAGTCCTGGGGTTTGAACTCAGGGCCTGAGCTCTGTTCCTGGCTTCTTTTTGCTCAAGGCTAGCACTCTGCCACTTAAGCCACAGGGCCACTTCTGGCCATTGTCTATATATGTGGTGCTAGGAATCAAACCCAGGGCTTCATGTATACAAGGCGAGCACTTTACCACTAGGCCATATTCCCAGCCCCTATAGGCAGATTTTCTGAAGGACATCAACAGGAGGCCATACAAATATCCTCGTTGGGAGTTTATGGATTTGGGTATTGGTCTCAGTTGCACTATCAATAATAATCAATAATAATCGCAGTAGCTATATACTGTGTAGTAATCTCCCTCTCCTTTTATTTACTAAGTGATACTTTAAGGTATAGAAAGATTACTAGGGAAAGATGCTTTTAGGAACTTTCCTGGCTCTCATGTATTTACTACTTACTTTCAAGTACTTTAAATTAATGGTCTCTAAAAGCCCATTTGTGAAGTACCAGTCTTCCTATTGTGGCACTTTTGAGGTGTTAGTAATTTTAAGGGGTGAGGCCCAGTAGAAGTTCTTTAGGTCAGCAATTACATACTCCTGAAAGCTATCAGCACTCCAGTTTCTTCTTGCTTTTTCACTTCTGAGCCAATGGATGAACAGTATAGTTTGGCATGCACCAGCAAAGATGAGCATCTAGTCAATTGCCTGAAGTCAATGATATCATACAGTCATGGACCAGAACTTAGGAAACCATGAGCCAAAATAAATATTTGTTCTTTATCAGCTGATTCTCAAAAGTATTTGTTATAATGTCACAAAACTAAAGCAGGAACTTAGCAGTGAGCTATTTGAATCTGTTGACAAGTGCTATGCCTGAGACAATGTGGAAATCCTTTGGGATTGGTTTACAGGAGAACTTGGAAAACTTTCAGAAGTGTAGGCTACAAAAAGTCAGATAGTATACACTAAGCATAAAGGGTGATTCTGCTGGAGGGCCAGAAGAACAAAATGCCAATGGAAAATCAGAGGAAGGATGAAGATGATGTTTTAGAAGAGAAAGCACTTTCTATCTGTGTTTGGGATAGTATCCACCCTTGTTACACAGTGGCAATAAAATTGCATTCATTTTATTCAAGTATTGATAAGTTTCAGGGATGTGGTCCCATCCCTTCTTACTATTTTGCTGTTGTTTGTGCATCTCTTTCTTTTGGAATGGATAAATTTGCCTTTTGCTTGTCTCAACATTGATAGTACTTAAGTTTGTTTTTGACTTTTACATTTTAAGAAGAAAAAAAATGCTTGAGTTTTTGGGTAATGATGGAATGGTTAAGTCTTGGCCTCATTTTGTGCCAAGAGATGCACATGAATCTTTGGGACCGGCACAGAATGGTACAGTTTGGAGCATTTCAAAAAGCCTGTATATAAAAATCTTAGTTCCACTCATGCTGTATCGGGGAAGTCACAAAAAATTTAAGAGATGGGCCATGTGGCCGATGCATCGATTTGGTTATTGAAATGCTCATGACATGATTGTAGAGATTCCAGTCCAACCCCCTTGAAATGAAAGCATTTCCTGTTTATCAGATGAATGAGTTTGGTATGCTATTTACTCCTGCTATGATATCATAATATGATTCCTTGTTACAAGTCTAAAATCATTGAGGTCAACTAACTATGGACTGGAGCACCTAAAACCATGAGCCAAAATAACTATCCCTCCTTACAGCTTAACCATTTGTAGTATTTGTTACAGTAATAGAAAAATAACTAACATGGCTTTTAGATAAGTTTGAATTGTAATTGTAAAAGAATGACACTAACTAAATTAATGGTATTAGATTGTACTTTTCTTCCTTTCTTACATGCTCACAAAAGCTGAACAATTATCTTTATGGAGGCATTATCAAATAAATTTGTTCTGCAGAAGGACTACAGTAGCTCTTCTTTAAAATCAGATTTATCTTCTTCCAATGTAACTCACATTAACTGTAGTCAAAAGTATTAAATGGAAAAGTCCACAAATAGACAGCACATATTTTTTAATGACCTGCTATTCTCAGTAGCATGATGGAATGTTCTGTAACCCTGAGCTTTGTCCTCCAGGATGCTGGTGATACTTATCTGCCATGGATTTAATCTGTTTTCATAATAGTCCTTTTAGTCACCTCGTGGTTAACATATTGACTCCCTCTGTCCTGCAGTACTTGCAATAGAGGAAAGAATCACATGAGTTGAAGACAGCCAAATATCATAAATTTTAAATTATCATTGCCAATATCTTCCTTTGCCTAATTTATAGACTAAACTGTAGTAACAGTGTCTATCTAGGAAAGAAAACACTCTGTAGGATTCAAAATCAACTGCTTTTTGGGGTCTCTACTGGCAGACATAGAGTGCAGCTTTGTAGATACAGAAATGCTGTTATACTGAGGAATGAGAGATTCAGGGCATATTTTTTGTTTGTTTTGTTTGTTTTCTAGTCTCTGCCCCACCCAACCCCCACCTTCGTTGCAAACTCTGCAACTAGTTTTTTCTACATAGGGCTGAAGCATCCAATTAAAGTTGAAATAAAAACATTTATCTCTACTGCATTCCACTAGCTCAGATCAGCACCAGCTGGTGTTTGCATGCTCTGTGCTTTCCACAAACCAACATATTCAGGTCAATTGTGGATTTCTGTCTGTTGTAAACTATGGGATATGTCAGTTCATGATGAGTGACAACCATTAAACTGTGGCATGATCAACTCATGGAGGGCGACACATGTGGACCCTGGGCACTGAGGCGGCTTCTAACATACCCACACGTAATATGCCTTCTGGAAATGCCAAAGCAGCTCCTCTCCTTAACTTGTAAGCATCAACACTTCAGTTTTAGGTAGTTATAACAGAAAACTAGTTTATGTTATGGTTTTCTTTTGTATATGACTTTAGAGTATGGCAACTGTGCAGTTTTCCTCGTTTACCATTTTCAATTTGGGGTTTGTTCTTATGCGTCATATCCAAATAAATATAAGATACATTTTAAAAAATACCTCAAACGGTTTTCCTGACATAAAATTACATGGAGAAATTTGATGACAATTTTATTCCAACTCATCACAATTGTAATTGGGTACAAATCCAGTTCAAAGGTGGTGTTGATAACTTAAATCAATTTTTATTCAAGTGGAATAGTTATTTAATGAGTTGAAAGTAAGTTGTATACTTAACTCTTCATACATGACTTTTCATGTTTTTCTATTTTTCTTGAAATGGAAATTTCCTACTTATATCCAAGATAAAATCATTGTGATATCTAATGAGGAGTAGAAATTTTGTATTATATTAAGAATAGCATATTGAGAAGCAATGTTAACCTAAGAATATATATATATATAGAGAGAGAGAGAGAGAGAGAGATTAACCACTACTCCAAAGGCTACCTCTAATACACTAAGTATGGTAACATATCCTTCTCCTACAAAAATACTGTAAACACTTTTTCATGTAGAGAATATAGATTACAAATTCAAATTATAATTAAAATAATGAGGCATGCCTATTAAATATTTTCTTAAAAAGCTTTCCAAATTTATGTGATATCAAATTCAAAGTCAAACATAAAAAATGGAATAGAAATAGAAATAAATTCTGCCTAATAGCACTAAATTTTTGTTAATTAAGTGAATCTCATTAAGTGAATGTTAAGAAAAATATTTTTTTCTTACAATGTTTAACGTTTCAATGCTCATTTAGCTTTGCAGTCTAGAAGCCATAACTCCCAAAAGGGCTATAGAAAAAATGAGAAAGAAGAAAAGAGAAGAAAGAGAACTAGCAATTAACAAACAAAAATAAAATAAGATTGTCTTGGAATTTAGGGTTATAATAAAGCAAATCTAATTCATACTTCCTCTTATTGTCAGTATCCTTTCCTCCTAGCTATCCATCTTTTCTTGAGAAAGACACACACACACACACACACACACACACACACACACACAGAGAAACACTGGGGAGGGGGAGGGAGGCTTCTAAACCCACTATTACTATTTTTATTGAAGGTGTATTTTTGCAGTAACTCCCTCCAGGTTTCTTCCATTAAGAATTTTCAGACACGGACAAGACTACAGTCAAGTTGTGATTGGAAGTCAAACACTGTGCACTTCCTGGCCTTGTAAATTGCTTGCACAAGAGCAATCAAACACATCAGCTAGAACAACTGTTTGTGTCAGCTGGAACCCTGTCATTAATTTAAGTGAGTGAGTCTGTTTAAAAGCATTTATTTGAGCAGTTAATTCTGTTTGGGAAGAAGAATCATGTGACTATCTTAAATTGCTTTGAACTGAGGAATGTGTGAATAGAATATAAAGACATAGTTTATTTTTGTTTATGAACCTACAGGAAAATCAATACTCCATGACCAATTTGAAAAGTATATTTCACGTTAAGCCTGTCAAATATTGTTTAATATTCTTAGCATCCTTGCAGCTTCCTGTGTTCATCATAAACTAAAAATGAGCACAAACTTTATATTTTCTAGATACATTTTTGTATGAAATAAATTAAAATAATGAAAGTAACCTTAGCCAATGTATTTACCTGCTTCAGTTCTTGTACATTTTACATGTAACAGCAGTTACATAGTTACAGAAAGACACAGCATGACAGAAGTGATTGGTTGGTTATTCTACAATTAGGCTTACAGGGATACAGAATGGCAATAAATACTGGCTAAATTTAAATATGTTAAGAATCTGTATATTTTACATATTTTAAGTATACACAGACAAGGAAGCACTGAAAGGTTTAAACCAGTATTGCATTTCTCTTGTTTTGTGGTATAACTTATTTAAATTTTTACCATACTAGTATAATCAAATTAGTCTCTTTGTTTAAAACTCTTGGTTTGGAAAAAAAAAATAACACTCTTATTCCCTAGGAATTGTGCCAATGTCTTACTCTTCTTTTGGTCTTAACATATATCTTAATGTGCAAAGAGATTTATTCAATGTTTTTGAGGGAATCAAATGTTTCTATTGCCATACAAATGCTAAGTATCTTCCAGGAGAATTAATCTGCTTTTCTTCATTATATTTTGGCCTGTATATTCATATCGAGGGCAAAACATCAGGATGAAAGTCTCATCTATGAGACAGAGGAGACTTATATTTGACCGTGACTTAAAAAACAAAAATAAAAACATTGTGACAAGCCATGAGACTCAATCTTTGAATTTGTCATTTGGTACTAATCTATATTTCCTTATAAATATAATTGATTAAGCAATTGATCTGTTGTAACAAAGTCTGAGAATTCTTCTAGGTTTCAGTATACCAATGAGGCAGAAGAAAATGACTGGTAAGTACATTTTAAGTTTTCTAGTAAAATGCTAGAAGCAGTTATGTCACACTGACATCATTTGCATGTTCAAGTAAGATTATTCTGAACTCTAATTTACTAGTATGCTTTAGAGAAATAAAGACAAAAGTGGGAGAGGAAATATTTTTAATCTGTAAAAAGCCCATGTGAAATTGCTTGCACAGGAAAGCATTTAGAAAATAGGGTGAAAGACTCGATTACCCATACTGAAAAATTGGGCAGAAATTACAATCTTTTTTCTTTTTGTATTTAGGTCTGTGAGGTTACAATAGATTTTTTAAAAAACCAGTAACTAAAAATCAATTTAATTTTGTTCAGTGCAGAATATATTTTTAAAAATTATACAAATGTAATTTATGTTCATTCTCATCCTAATTTCCCCATCTTTGGAAACTATATAATCTTAAAAAATGAAGTGTTTAACAAAAGAGGGAAATACATGATATAATTCTGGCCCACTAAATTCTAAAAAATAAAAAAATGAGCATTTTGTACATGGCTTTTTTCTGGTTTGTTTTGTGTGCCAGTCTTGTAGTTGAACTCACAGCCTAAGCATTGCCCCCGAGCTGCTTTTGTTCAAGGTTAGCACTCTACCACTTGATCCACAGCCTCTTTTCTGACTTTTGGGGTGATATATTAGATTTTAGACTTTCACAAAGTTGATTGTAAGCCTGGGCTGGCTTCCAACCTAGATTTTTCAAATCTCAAACTTCTGAGGAGCAAGGATAATAGGTGTGAGCCACCTGCTGGCCAGGCTAGACATTTTATTGCTCTTAATGAGTGCAGGTATTCTTGATACTTGGTTCAATATTAATTAATCATGGGATTGATCTGGCCAAAGAATGCAGTATTTGCCTATAACCAGGTGGCTTGCAAATTAGACTGATTTCTATAAAGTTAGCATCGTATTTTTGAAATATTTATATTTGTGTTATAATGCCATGTATCTATTCATACTTACCATACATATTCATTAAATTGTCAGTAAAATTAGGAAAATGATTGTTATTTAAATTACTCATTTATCTTTTTCAAGTAGTATTAAAAGCCTCTATTAATTTCCAAGTCTACTTTAGAAAATACAAAGGAACATGGTACCTAAGAATGCCTATACAGATTAAAGTTACTCAAACCACAAATCATCTTTTTTTCCTCTTTCTAGTCTTTTTTAATTAATTAAATTTTGTTGACAAGGTGTTGTACAAAAGGGGTAGATTTACATAATAAGGCAGTGAGTACATATCTTGTACATATGTTTCAACTTTTTAATACATACTCACAAGTTAAGGTTTTCCTTTTACATTACTAATTGGAATTGTATTGATGAGAATTATTTGATGATATAAAATACTAGTGATGCTAATGTGAAATGTTAGTAGATAATGTGAAATATCATTATATATTACTATATGATACAGTATACTGTAATATATAATGTGAAATACTTGTATATAATTGAAATATTAGCATATGTTGCAGACAAAGCATAGCTGATTGTGTACTTACCACTTAATCTAACCAAATTGAACTTGTTAATTTTTACATAAAATTATTTATATACATTTTTGTGCCACATACATTTATTTAACCAGGAGATGTTTTAAAATAAAATTGAATTACTGAATTAATAGGAGTCTACTACCCTTGAAAATTACTGGATATAATGTATTAAAAATATATTTGAAAAACAAAACAATACTTGTATCATTTTTATATTCATGTACTGGTTTTCCACAGCTCAAAGCAAGAAGTGTTCTGTTATAATAAAAGATTGATCTTACTGTTTTCTACCATTTGTGAGTAGATTTGTTGGGGGAGCGGAAGGAAGGCTTGTTTATCACTGAGAATTTGCTGGGTTAAAATTTTGATCTAGTTGTGCAGGAGTCAGTTATGTTCTCTCTCTAGAAGAGTAATTGTTAATTTTGAGGTGGCAGAAGTGTGGTTATAAGTATATTTACCGTCTTTTAATATCTCAGGCTTTATCAGAGTTTCCAAGCCTGCTAATTTTTCTGTTGTATTTAAATGACACTGAATTATACCAAATTACATTGGATCCTAAGAGGTTTTATGACAAGTTTTTCTTAATGTAGGCATGATTAGTATAGTTTCTTTCTCTTCCAAGAAATTTTATGACCAGTTAGACTCCATCTTACACTGAGTGTATACTATAAATATGATCCTCCTGTTTTCCCCAAAGATCAAGGTATTGGAAATCAGTTTCCAATTCTGGTGATATCAAGAGGTTGTGAGCCTTTACTAATGAAACCTAATTTTGAACAAGATATCTGCATAATCATACCAAAATGAAGGGACACTGACAATCACAAGTGTTGGGGATTTTTATTTTTCCTTGTTCTCCTTTTAGTGGGAAAGTTTTACAAATGGATCAGTGATAACTACAAAAGACTTAAACCCTTTCCAGTAATTTCTACTTGGTTGTATGCTGTGAAATTTCATAATATGAATCTAAGAGAAGAGTTTTTTTCTTTACTGTGTTGTTTGTTATGCTTCTGTTAGAAGAAATTAATTAAGTTCCTAGTAAACATTTGGGATTTATTGCTAATTTGTAGCCAATAATTTTTAAACTCATTTATTACATTTTGAAGTTTAAAAATGGTTTGTATTCAGGAGAATTTTTGTTTAAAAATAGATTTCCTCTATCCATCACTTACCCACATAATTTTGGTATGGAAAACAAAATAATTTTATCTTGTACTTTGCTGATAGTACAGATCTTTGATGATTGATTTGGCTCAGAGTTCAAAGTCCCAAGGATTAGGGCCTTTCACTGTTAAAAGCCTCTGGTGAGACCTGGAAGAGCTGTCTTACCCTGCATGATTTCATATGCATGATTCCCTCTAAGGCTTATAAAACAATTTGTTTTCTCCCTCCCTCCCTTCTCCCTTCCAGTCTCCCCTCTTTCCTACTGTCCCTACCTCTCTCCTTCCCTCCCTCCCTCTCTCCTACCTTTCCTTCCTTCCTTCCATCCTTCCTTCCTTCCTTCCTTCCTTCCTTCCTTCCTTCCTTCCTTCCTTCCTTCCTTCCTTCCTTCCATTTCCTTTTCCTTTGACAATAGGCCAAGAGCATGTTCTATCACTTGAATGACAGCGCAATCCCCTTTATCTGTTTTAGTTTAGTGTTTTTGAGGCTTTTTTCTTTTTTTCAGGCAGGTAAATTTCATAGGTTTTTCTAGGGCTAGTCTTGGACTCCAACTCTTTTACTTATACTTGCCACTTACATATGATTACAGGTGTGACCATACCAGTTTTGTTTATTCAAGTAGCGTCACAATAACATCGTGTCTAGAATGGCCTCTAACCACAATCCTCCCGATTTATGCTTTCTGAATAGCTGAGATGACCATCTACAGGGACAAAATATGTCCAGGGCTTGTTTACTACTTTCTGAATGCTCTGTCCTGCCCACTTGCCTAAGGATCTCCCATAAGCTCCATCTCCCTTAGAACTACAGCTTTCCTCAATGTACCATTCTGTGTACCAAGTCTTTAAGGCCAGGATCTTAGTTGGGTATTCAAAATTTAAATGTTAATTCGCGAGTAGCCAGCAACAATGGAGCCAATGCTGCAGGTCAGTCTGGCCATTAGAGCTGAAAGGAAAGGCATCTGAAAAAGAAAAAGAAAAGGAACTTGAGGTTTGTCTTTGAGAGAAAATTTACTATATTAAGTTGTTTGATGTATTCAAACAATATACCTTTGCTTTCCTCCATTCAAAGAAGGAAATAGCCCCTTCAAGCTTATCTATATAATTATGGCAAATGGGAGAAAAAATGTCATTATAAATATTAGTTTGAGGCTGATTTCTGATGAAATCCATCAGCAAAAGAAATGTATAAGGGGTAGAATTTACTAATGATGAAGTGCAGCAATCCAATTAAAATTATTGTCACATTCCCCTCATCGGGGAGAAAATGGAAACCATCAACAGTTAGCTTAGCAGCATGAAACTCCATTTGGCCTAGAAGTAAAGGAGAAACCACTAACTTTGCTCACTCTACAGAAGCCTGGAATTGACATAGTAATATGAATATTTTACATTTAAATGTTGGCTTCTTTAGGAAGAACTTTTTGGATTTTTAAATTTAATCAGTGCTATCACACTGAAGATGCATCCTAAATAGAGCCTGGCAGAAGAGCATCTTCCCTGACTTGAAAAAAATGTGAGACAAAGTTATTAGAACTAAAATTTTCATCAATGTTAATTCTTTAGCATTTGAAGTAAGTTCTAATGACCTATACAATATTTGGGGAAACTGATAACTAATATTCCTGCAGTGTGTTCCTTGGAAATATTGTGGGAATTCAGTTGTGGCAGTGTCAGGAAGTGGGAGGTGGTAGTATTGAATTGTAGGGTTTTGGTGTCATGAAAGGATTAATACCAGCTTATTAAAATGAGTTATTGACCTTGATCTCATGAGAATGGATTAATTACTGAGAGTGTGTTGTTAAAATGCCAGACTCCTCCATGTGTTTGTGCTCATTTACCCTCTTGCTTTTTTCCATGACTTGAAGTATCACTGGGCCCTTGGAAGTTCTTTTTTTTTTTTTTTTTTAAATAATCTAGTCTCCAGAAATACAAGCAACTATTAACCTCTATTCTTTCTCAAATGCCTAGTCTTAAGTGATCTGTTATAACACAAAATAGATTACAATTAAATAATTTCTTGAGATGATTTAGCTTGGCTTACTTTGGAAATAGATAAATGATCTTCAGCATGGATTTAAGTTTACAAATTCCTAATGGTCTTTAAGTTTATGTTTTCAAATTCCAAACTGCTAAACAGTCACATATGAAGCATTCTGAATTACCAATGTAAAACAAGGCAAAATCAAATAAATGTTCCAGCTCTTTGCTGATATTTTAAGGAGTGTAATATAATTGCATACTAAAAATAACCCATTTAAACTCAGTAATGACTATGCATTGAAATTCAACCTAAAATGTGATCTGGAAAATATTTGAATTTAATATTATTTTACAAATAGAAACTGGAATGAGGAATTCTGATTTTTGTTTTGGTTTATCAACATAGAGTAATTATTTTTTTTCAGGTTTTCCCTGAATGAAGGTGTGCTAAATGAGCTACTTTGTTTTGTATTTCTGAGATGAAAATTTAAAAAAAAATTCTGGATATCTTAACATTACATAATATAAACAAATTTTAGCTACTTCTTATTCTCTCCTATCAATTTCTCTAACACTCTCTCAAAACTCTTGGAGATTGACTTCCCAAAGGATTTATTTTGGAAGCACTGTACCAAGGAATTCTCAGCCCTGTAGGCTTTGTCCTCTAAGTCACCTTTGCCATCTTCTCATAAAAGCTAGTACAATAAAAATTATTTTATATGCACCCTTTTAACTAAGAGAATAAATATTACCATTGATATAATGAGAAACAATAATCCAAAGATATCTTTTTAAAACAAGGACAGTATAAATAAAAACTAAGTCAAAATTAATAGCAGCTGAAATGGAAACAAATCACTCTACCAGAAATCAGGACATGTAGAATTTACGTTTAGTGTAATAACCTTCAATGGCATACTGCACTAGTTAGGGTAACTTTTCTATTTTCCAATTTGGAAATGTAAGGTTATTCTTGATTATTTTAAGGTCTGCTCATTTTTTTCCATAATGTTTCATATTTTGTTGACATATCAGCAGGGAACTTCACACTTCATTGGAAATCCATTAAAACAATTACCATGTCATTAGTGACGACTTTTAATTATGAGCCTAGTAACCTAAAGAATTTACTGTGATAGGCAAGATTAGTTCTGTGAGCATGTGCTACATTGAGATGCATTGAGTGAAGAGATGTCTTCCCTTTGGAGAATTCAAGCTGTCATTCACAGAACAGTCAACATTGTTGATTAGGCATGACAGCAGGAAAGTCAGGGAATGGGATAAAGAATAATAACACTTCAGATAGTTATCTGACTAAAATGCCAGAAATGAAGTGTAACCTTGTTTCATTTCATCTGATGATAGGCTGATCATACTAGAGGGAGTGTTATAAAATGGTGTAAGACTGTATGTGAGAAGTGAAGGTAAGTATGAACTCATTTAAAAGAAGAATCCCAGAATCATGGCTATAACCCTGCTGAAAATATGACAGGAATGTACAGGAAAAGCTCTTATTATTCTACATGACTGTTTTCATATTTTATGGGTTTTGATTAAATAAGTATAACTCTTTATATGTCTTAAACAAATAATGAATGATTTTTATCCTTTTTTTATAAAATGAAATATCCTATAATCTTCTTTTCTTAATAAAGGAAATCACTTAATAATCTCCCAACTCAAAGTCAAATATGTAGTCTGGGGAAAAAAATATATCTCATGGAATCATTGAATATAGCTGAGGATTTTATGCCTACCCAATTTATATGTGTTCTATCCCATCTATTAAGATTGTCCAATCTGTTTAGATAGGTCATGATAACTTTACTGTTTTATTATTATTATTATTATTATTATTATTATTATTATTTGATGGCTTCCTATATAACATAATGTCTGACAGCAGATAAACTCGGTTGGAACTTCAAGTAAAGATAATATAAAACTTATATTACTGAGAGGTACTGACAATAATAAACAAGAGAGTCTTTGTAATTTTAGAAGCATCTGCACAAATATAGATTGCTTCACTAACTAGAAATTTGAGCTTGAAAATAAGCCAGTTACATTTTTCTTACTTGATGACTCCCCCCGCCCCCCCCCCACCCCCCGCATGAGACTGGCAAACATAAAAAAACAGCACGTATCTAGCACACTGACTAGTACACAGTATGCCATTCACAGATTCTTTTGTTATTTCTCACTTTAGAATTTCAACCTGTTCTTATTCGTGGTATATTTTAAAATTACTTTGCTGCAGAACCCAACATCACAAACAGAGATGTTTTATATAATTAAGAGATTTTCCACAAAACTAGTGACATAATACTGTTTTTTGCTCAATACATTTAGTTATAAAGGAGATACTACTGAGTTTTTTTTTGTTGTTGTTGTTTTTGTTTTTTTGGCCAGTCCTGGGCCTTGGACTCAGGGCCTGAGCACTGTCCCTGGCTTCCTTTTGCTCAAGGCTAGCACTCTGCCACTTGAGCCACAGCGCCACTTCTGGCCGTTTTCTGTATATGTGGTGCTGGGGAATCGAACCCAGGGCCTCATGTATACGAGGCAAGCTCTCTTGCCACTAGGCCATATCCCCAGCCCCTGTTTTTGTTTTTTTTTTTGCCAGTCTTGGGCCTTGGACTCAGGGCCTGAGCACTGTCCCTGGCTTCTCTTTGGCTCAAGGCTGGCACTCTGCCACTTGAGCCACAGCGCCACTTCTGGCCATTTTCTATATATGTGGTGCTGGGGAATCGAATCCAGGGCTTCATGTATAGGAGTCAAGAACTCTTTCCACTAGGCCATATTCCCAGCCCCACTACGGAGATTTTTATGAGAGAAATTCTAACACTATTTAAAGAAATGCTACAATGGACAGCGTTTATGTTTGCTGTGTCTGTAACCCTAAGACAGCCACAGGACTTATAGGAAATGGTAGAGTCACAATGTAGAGAGAAGAGGCTCTGGAATTGTATCTCCATTTGTATAACTTAAGACAAATCACTGATCTTTCATTAACATAGTGTATACTTTGTAAAATTATCATTCAATGATAGGGATGTCATAGGATAGTAGGAAACATACAAGATTATCAAAGACAGTTATCTTACAAAGCTATTCTTGAAGTCATATTAAATTGAACTCCTATATTGTGTCTCCTATGGCCAGGACTTATTTATACCAGCAATGAATAATTTAAATGGACAGTGAGGAACCATACGGCATAATATTGATATTAAATTGTTGTCAAAAAGCTGGCTTTACATTAAGGAGATGTCATAAACTAGTGTGAACTTAAAATAAGAACAGGAGATACGTTTGCAATGTCAAAATATACAGAATAAGGTTTTCTGTTATGGGAAGAAGAATTGAGGTTACAAAGGCAAGAAAGACAATATTACTCCATGTTGGAAAAAAAGAGAAGAGACAAATGGGTCATCTTAACAAAAACAATATAATTTGAATAATTTTAGTACAGATCATATTAGGGGCTTTGAGAAGAATGAAAAGAGAAGTGCCCACAGAAGAATACATAAGGATTTGCTACACATTAATTTCTTTATAAATATCTTATATGCTGATGCCTTTCACATAGTAGAGATTCAAACCTTATTCAGGAATTTATTTATTTCAACAACATTCATGGGTTTTTTTGTTTGTTTATTATGTTTCACGATGCTTTCTTACCTCCAGAACTGATAAGAAAAATAATTGTATGTTTTATGATTTATGCTCTTGACATCACATTTCTATATAGTCTGTTCAAAGGCATGCAGCTAATCAGCTGCATAGGGAATTGCCACATTCCCAGAACTCCTGTGCACATCTTTCATGACTTTCAAACAATACTTGTCTCAATTTTTGGTTGTTGGATTTGTTGTTCTGCACTAGCATTCCATAAACTCAATTGAATCCACATAGTCATCATTGTCTTAAGCTATTTGCTCTCATTACAAAAGAATTAATACAAGAAAAAGTGTATTTAGGCCTTGCTTCTAGAATCTGCAATTACTAATAGCGGAGATAGCATCTTCTAAGAACCACCTGATGTGTCATAAAGTAATAGAAAAACTAAAAGGCATCTAGGCAGTTGTATAAAAGGTAAAACTGGAGACTTCGTTCACTTTACAATCTACTCACATGGTAACTGATCTGGTGTCATGTGAGTGAGGGCTTGTTTACTCATTGTAGAATGAACCCACTCCCCTGAGAAAGAAAGCCCACTGGAAGATCAAATACTTCTTTTACTTCCCTCTTCCCAAACATTTCTACACATTCACATAACAACATGAATTTCAGAAGAGAAAAAACATCTATTCAAATCACAGCAATTATACTGAAATCTTGGCCCTTTAACTAGAACTTAGGTATTTCAGAAAAAAAAAAAAAACTTAGTAGTTATCTGATATTCTCTATGGTTGAAATGTTTTGAGATATTTTGACATTTATTATCTTAATTTATTATCCCAACAAATCTTTATTGAAAGAAAAGATAGAGAATAAAGCCTTTGGACCAAATTACAACCCCATGAGTGTTTATGTAGAGACCCAGAATAAATTCTGACAGACTCAATGTATTTTCGCTGTATCTTTACTGATTTTCTATTAAGAGGACTCTAAAGCTGGAATTCAAACACAGTGAAATGTCAAGATAAATGGTGCAGATTATATGCTTTACTAAATCCTTCAGAATTACTCATTATACAGGGGAAGAGTTTAATTGGACTAATCAGTAAAATCTAATGATACATAGACACATAGAACAACTAACAAAAAATTATAATGATTGGCCAAAGAAATGAGGCTATTTAGAGACCCAAAAGGTCTTATACACATATGAGCTGGAGTGCATTTCACTAAGGTTAGAATGATGGGACATATTCTACCTATGCTAAGAGAGGAGAAAAACACACTTTACAAATTTCAATTTTCAAATATAATAGTTTAATCTTAAAATAATTTCTAATATATTAAAACAAACTTGTTTCTACCTTAAAGATGGCTCAAAGAAAAGATATGGCTCAATGTAAAAGGATATATTTCTTGAGATCACAAGAGAGAAAGAATGCTTGAAACTTAATACATATTCAGTAAGTTGATACTCTAAGGTAATTGTAGCTACACATGGAAAGCAAAAGTACCTTTGTCTAAAATATAGAAACTCATAGTATCATCATAATTTCTCTATTGGTTTTTCCATCAAAACTTGCCTTAATGAAAAATATTTGAAATTTGGGTGACTTTTTTATTAAATGATATGATAATGAACACTTTGAAATTTCATTTGCAAAATAAAACTGATAGGTTAGACATATCTGTCTTTGTTTCACATTTCAATACTCAGTGTGAAGTAAAGAAAGGGAAGGTGACTTAATTTGAAGCAATGCGAATTTTGTGTATTTGTGTTTGTATAATCCCAACTGAAGAGAATACGTGAATGTTTCTGTAAGATTTTAGCACATTTTTAAAAATATTATAATATTCCAATTTTGAGAACTATTGTAAGGCCCGCCCTGGGAAGGCTCCTTGCTGATGCCCCCCACCTTGTTAAGTCTCCACCCAACTACCTGGGTAACCAGCAGACCTGGAGGCAGTTACCTCCCCCGTCCCTGATGTCACATCCTGATCCACCTGGCCACACCTTCCTGCCCCTGCCCTAGATAAGGCAGAGGCAGATGGGGGAGGCCCTCTCTCTGGCCATGCATCATCTCACCCACAGGCCAGCAGTTCAGCAATAAACTTTCTCTCCTGCCTGAATACCGCGTGGTATTCTTTATCGGCTACCTACTTTAAAAACTTAACAAATATAATGACACCGAACTCTTCTTTGGCTTTTCTGTTTAGTTCTTAAACAGTTAATCATAATAATGTATATGTGACATTGAAAACAATTTCTGACTGAGGTTTAAACAGGGCACAAATTTGGGAGAGCTCTATACTGCTTCATGGAATTCCAGTATGCACAGACAGGACTCAAATTTATAATATTATATATAATTTCTCATTTACTAACGGACTTACTTTTGGCATCTTTAAAACTAATCCATGGTTTATAGGGGCTTTTATAAAGTTTTGTACATCATTGTATTTTCCCTTTGACTGACAGCATTAATTCATCTCATATGATGCTTGGTGGTTGATGCCATTCAAATAGCCTGAAGCTTCTTAATTAAGTTCTTTCTTAAAAAGAATACGGAGACTGATGTCAAAAAGCAAGGAAGTAAATAATGTTCTGAAAGATTCTCTACTTTCTGTAGACACATGCTAAATTTTGTTCATACATTTGAGCTCACATTTTGCACTAACCACAAAATTAGAAACCAGTCTTTGTTATTTCTTTTTCAACCAACAGCATTGCTACTTCCACTGTTCTCACAGTTCCATAGCAGAGTAGATTCCAGAACCAGTTCTAGAAAAGGGGAATTTAGATACCTAAGCAATGAGTAAAGCATCCTGGATTCAAAAACAAAATAATACCCCTTAGAGATTCTTATGCAGAAATAGATGTGGATACCATGAATATATCATTTCTCCTATGTCTCCAT
Source organism: Perognathus longimembris pacificus (assembly GCF_023159225.1). NCBI lineage: Eukaryota > Metazoa > Chordata > Mammalia > Rodentia > Heteromyidae > Perognathus > Perognathus longimembris. The sequence goes on from NC_063176.1 coordinate 41,340,560, forward strand.
CCCCGACCCAAATCATTTTGTCTTCAAATTCTCAGAAAATATTACTAGAGTGTCCTAATAAAAAAAAGAAGCATCTACATTGTTAAAAATAAATAATGGTGACTTCATGGCAAATGTGAGTGTGAATAGCTTTAATTGCAGCTTCATGGCTCACTGTCACAGTGAAACAGAATACAGAACAAAAATATAATCAAGTAACATTTTTTTAAGTAATGCTTTTTGGAAGAATACTATTTCTTTATTCTAGAGATTTTAAAACAGAAACACTTTAACCAAAGCATATAGGTTGTTATCAACAATAAAAAAAAAATCATTCATAACCCTTGGATGATACGCCAAGAATTAAGCAAAGCTATGACGATCCTGCTACACAGGGAATAAGTTTATTTAAGTCACAGGAAAATACCAGACAACCAAAAATTTGAGGACACATAGTTAAATATCTGACCAATAAGTTTTACCCTTATCAATAACAGTAAATAAAACAAAAGATAAAGAAACTGCTACAGGTGGGAGGTTTAGAAATAACCACTAAATATTAAATTTTCTTTTTTTCAGTGTTGACATCTTTTTATTTAGTTTTTTTGTTTTTGTTTTTTAATTTTATTGTCAAATTGATGTACAGAGAGGTTACAGTTTCATCATACATTAGGCCTTGGGTACATTTCTTGTACTGTTTGTTACCTCCTACCTCATTCCCCTGCCCTCCTCCCCCTTTCCCTCTTTTCTTTGTTAACATGATGGAACAGAAAAACTGCCTGTATTATTGGAATCACTGAAGGCGTCTCAGCAAAGTCTACAGTTATAACTATATTAAACTATATTAAATCTATTTCCTGGCCACAATCACATTACTATATTTGTGTAAAGTGGGAGAAAAAGGAAAACAATGAAGAACATTAAAGTGATTCCAGAGCAAAGCATGCATGTGTTGAATACATTAATCAAACACCTTTCTATAATCAATATGCAAAATAGTAAAAAAGATGCTAATCTACAAGAATACCAGGAACAGGCATATAGAGTAGTTGTCTCTAAATTTCTCTCAAAGTTCTCAAAGTTCCTCCAAATTTTCTGGAAAAGAAGGTTGATTCCTGTCCAAGTAAATCATATTATTTTCTTTATGTAAGGGAGGAAAAAAAGGGGGTAAGGAGACTCAATTGATTTACACAAAATCAGACAAGATTGGATGGAACTTACGTTTTTATTACTTGATATTTCTGAGATTTTAGATAAGTCTTAAAAGCTAAATTAAAGTACCATTTGCTTATTTGTAAATTTTGAAAAAAGACTTCTCCAGCTTGTATGGTTATAATGGACATTCACTCAAATCACATATGTAAAATTTTCTACAATTCCTAAAATATATAAGATTTTCAGCAAATGGTAGTTACAGACAAGTAGGAATCATATGCCAAAAACTACAATAAGTAAAGGTTGTAAAAAAGCCAAAGTAATATAAAAAGCACCAGATAATATGCACAAAATACTTAGCACAATACTGGTAGAGCAAAACAGCCAAGAAAGCTATAAATAAAATCAATAACTGTTTACAGTGAAAAATCATAAATAACTAATTATGTAAAAACAAGTATAAGTTTATCCACATTCAAGAATAAAATTATGAAATACACGAATATACAATTGATTTAAGTTATAATTTGGTTGATATTAAATTGACGAAAATAGTTCCAGTAATTCATATTTGTGAAGCATTCTAAAGTTGTTTTTAAAAAACTATGAAGGCATTACAATTATTAATGAGCTATATATATGAGAGATATTTACTCTCTCAGAAATTTTATGAAAATTTACTTTATCAGAAAAAATAGGAGCAAACAAAAATTACAGTAGAAGATTTCTTTTTTTTAATTTAATTTTATTGTCAAGGTTATATATAGAGGGTTTACAGTTCCATACATAAGGTAGTGAGTATATTTCTTGCCAAACTTCTTCTTACCTCCTCCCTCATTTTTCTCTCACCTTTCCTCCTCCTCACCCCCCCCCGACAAAGTTGTCCAGTTAGTTAACAACAAACTGTCTTGTAAGTATTGCTGTTATATTGGTTTGCATTTTATCCTTTATCTCATTTTTTTTAGGTTCTTCTTCCCTTTCCTAATTCAAATAAACATATTATAATACAGGGTACCAAAATAAAAAACAGTGGCAACAGGGTCTAAACCATGCAGAAGAAAAATGCAAAAAAAAAAAAAAAGAAAAGAAAAGAAAAGAAAAAGAGAAAGAAATAGTTTCACATAGTACATTAATAATAACAATGAAAAAACACTTGTTTCTCTACCTTGTAGTTCATTTCTTTTAGCACCATCTTGTATGATCATATGTGCATAGTCACTGAACTATTGTGATACTCTTCTAGGACAATCCTGGATATACAATAATTATTACCAATGAAGGAAAACATAGAGCTGGTAACGATGTAGTCAAAATTGAATGCTATTACACTGTTGGTGGGAGTGTAAACTTGTTCAACCACTCTAAAACAGTATGGAGGTTCTTCAAAAGGCTAAGTATAGAGCTCCCTATGGCTCAGCAACCCCATTTCTGGGCATTTACCCAAAGTATTACAAACAAGGCAGTATTAAAGCTACCAGCACAATCATACTCATTGCAGCATAACTTAACACAGGTAAAATATGGAACCAACCCAGATGCCCCTAGGTAGATGAATGGATCAAGAAAATGTGGTATATATACACAATGGAATTTTATGCTTCTATCAGAAAGAATGGCATTGCTTCCTTCATAAGGAAATGGAAAGCCTTGGGAAAAATCATGCAAAGTGAAGTGAGGTAGAAGGTTTCTTAAGGAATAAAATGTAACAGTTCTCAGTACATAGTGGAAAAGGAATCAATACAACACGCAGAGACCAGTCATCCCTAAATGTATTAATAAAGAAAATACACCTCTCAGTACTATCCAGACAACAGAGAAAAAGGGAAAAAAGGTGTCTTTAAATGAAACATCAACCAAATGGATTAAAGCTATCACTTATTTAATTTCCTCAGTGCAAACAGAGGCACTTGGAAGGATAATAAGAAATGACTGAAGAATTTTTTACCAAGACATTAATGAAATTATTTAATGTCAACAAAATAGATTGGTCACTCTCAGATAGCTATGATAGCTATTGTAATATATTGTAATTTGCAATTAATTCAACATTTTCTTTATGACATACACATAACAAAATCAAATTAAATCTGTAGATGGCAACCTGATTTTCAGGTAGGCCAATTGCTGTTATACCATTAGCATGTCTTGAATTCTAGTATTGGTGTACTAAAATAAAGTATTTGAATTTAAAAAGCAACAAAATAATATCATCAAATAAAAAGATTTTTATTGCCCATTTATCTTTCCTGACATGAGTATTTGAAAATGAGCAATACTGTAAGGTGATAAATAAAATTGATAACTTCTACCTTATGTATAAAAGAAGAGTTGCTGTATCATTCTCAGGTTCAACATACCTTGTTGGTTTTTATTCTTTATCCCTGAAATGACCACTTAGATCAACAGACTGAAACTAAACAAAATATGAAGTTAGATGGACAATTTTAGGCATGAGAGGATTTTAGAAGAACTTAATTGAGAGTTATTCAGACACCCCAAAGTTTTCACTAGTACATTTATAAATTAGTTCTAGCTTCCACATACAAGAAAAAAAATTTGATCTTTGTCACTGAACCTTATTTTTTCCAGATCCACCCATTTACTTGAAAATGATATAACATTCTTTCCACTGGATGTGTAAAATTTCATTGATTACATATCCTACATTTTCTTCATTTGTGTGTTGAGGAGCACCTGGTCTGCCTATAGTGTAGCAATGGTGAGTCTTGCTACAGTCACAGTGAACATGGTTGGGTAGGTGGCTTCACTGTATCACAGTTTGTAATCTTTTTTTTTTTTTTGGATAAATACCCGAGTGGTAATACTTGATCATAGGAAAGTTCTATATTTAGTATTTTGAAGTCCCTCTAAAACACAATTGAGGTCATTTACTTGACTATTAGATTTTTCATATTATTTAATTTAAACTAAATGCTCTACAAGTGGTATATCATTCTTGTAATTATTTTCAACATGCCATGTGAAGAGTACCATTTTTTTCTCTCATATTCCCTTCCTGTGGTTTTACCCCTGCTATCACTGTATCTGATCTTAGTACCCTGGATACTGTATATACATGTATTAGAACTGGGGAAGGGAAAGGTAATACCAAAATTGAGAGAGAACGGATAAAATGACAAGCCATTCCAAAGGCAATACTTACAAAACCATTTGGTGTGAACAACTGTACAACTCATGCGGGGAGAGAGAAAGGGGAGGAGGAGGCAGGGGAAAAATAAGGGAAGAGGTAAAAAGTTGGATAAGAAAGTACTGTACTCATTGCATTACATATGAAACTGTAACCCCTCTGTACTTTACTTTGAATACAGAAAAAAGTTATCCATAAAATGCATGCCCATTGAATACCAAAAATATTTCTAAAAAGTATTCTTAAAAAACATCTTCAGTAGTTATCAAACAAATAATGAACAAAATAAGATCAGCCTAGTTAAATTGGCAAGATACATAACTTTTGTTTCCTCCTATTATCACACTGCTTTTAATTCAACATCTGTTCAATGACATTTCAGGCTTTATTTGGGGGATATAGGACAACCTTTTGTCACAAAATTTTTACTAACAATGCAGGATGTGACCTATTATTTTTGATTTGTAAAGGAAACATTTAACTTGGGGCAGATGCTAAGCAGCATGAGGACTGAACAAGAAAGATACAGCAGGACATGTGGAATCCAAAAGTGGGCACGGATGGCCAGATGGCATTGGCATCTGAGAGTTTCAGTATGATGAATTGTCAATAAAATATGTGTGATCACTAATTCAACATAGAAAATTGGTCCAGAGAAATGTTTATGTTAAACAAATTTCCTATCAAAATACCAGGTGTAACATACGTTGTTATATATTTCCATTTATCTTTGAGAGATGGGATATTACAGACTGGATCTCACTATTACAGCCTGAGTGGCTATCAGAGGGCAATTAATGCTTCTTTGAAAAAGCTTAAGTTGTATAGGTAAATAATTCCCATGTGTTACAGGAAAGTGAAATCAGAGTATAGGCAGTTATGGGTGTATATATAGTTTTTCTCTAAATTATCAACTTGAATTTACTCTGAACTATGCTTTAACAGACTCTCTTCTTAACTATCATTTTCAGTAAATTGGTGAAGACCCACATCAAGAAAATTAATTTTGGTTTTAGATCACTAGAAGACTTCATACTGCTAACTGAAACTCATCTAGGAAGTCAAAGTTTATAAAGTTTCAAATGAAAGTAATAAATAAGTAAAAAAAATTCCTGAAATATGTCTAATTCACTTTCCTTTTACTTATCCATTAGGATACAGATCAATGATTATATTGCCCTAAATTAAGTACCCCGACTTACATTAGAGAGATGTAAAAATAGGAAATGATTTTATATTTTTAAAGCAAACATACAAAAATCTTATTTTAAGGATCAATAGCCATCTCCATGAACTTGAGTACCTGTAATTATATTTAGATCTTTTAAGAGTTTTCTTTATTCAATTTTTGGAAAGTCAACTAAGGTTGATATTAATTTCATTAAAACACTTAAATCCAACTATAGAATTATAAGAGCTTGGCTTTCATAGTCCAGATTACCCATCTAGGAAACCAATAGATCAACATTTTCTATAATCTGCAATGCTGAGGTTTTAATGCTAATTTTAATTTTAAAAATAGGAAACATAATATTCATTTTTACTTATTGTATTTATAAGCACAACAATAATTTCTTCAAAGCATCTAACTAAAAATGGGCCCTTTTACTTACAATAAAGTATTTTTTTTCCTGAAGAAGACCTGGATCTTGAAACATCTGGCATCTTTTAAATTTTCATCATGAAATATCTTCACTTTCCAAAATGTACATGTTTCCATAGAGATATCAAATATTTCTGTACAGAACATGAAATTTAATGTTTATCTAAACATTTCAGAAGAGAGCTTTTATTTTAATTTTGACAAAATATATCTTTGAAGATATTTGAAGATCATGGTTTCAAATCCGAATGGGCAGACAAATCTTTTAGACATTTATCTTTAATTAGCCAGCAAAACATCAGAACTCAATCTGTACTTTAGAAAGAAGTAGTTTCAAAGTTTAAACTAATCTGAAGCATAGCTCTAGTTTAGGTAGCACTTGAATTAACTGAAGGAATAAAAAGAAAGGAGGAGGAGGAGGTATAGGCACAGGAAGAGGAGGAAAAGTATAAGAGGCATGTAGAGGAAGAAGAGGAATAAGAAGGAGAGGAGGAAGAGGAGGAGGGAGGAAGAAGGAAGGGAAGAGAATTTAAAAATAATTTTAAAAGATGAACACTATTTTTTAAAACCAGAAAATAAATGCTTTCCAGGAATGAGTTAAAAACTCATTCATTTAATATTATGAAAAGTATTAACAATTATACAAAACTTAAGTGCCAAGAATTTGTTCCCTTTTGTTTAAGACTCCTCCCCCCCAAATCAAAAGAAATTATGTTTCCCTACATATTTTCCTACACAATCAAAATATTTCCCTATCTCCATGGAAACAATTATAGGGATCAAGTGCAAGCAAATAATCAGAGCCTGATAACATCCTTGGATCAACAATATGCTGAAAAATACTGTCGCCTATAAAAACAAATGATTTTTTTAGCCCTTGTTAACTAGGAAAGACTGCATGCAACTGCCTAGAGAATTCCCAGAAAGAACTTTTAAACAAATTCATAACAGACTGAATTAGCAGACTGAATTAAACAACTTCAAAACACAATTGAAGTCTTATGAGGAAGAATTAAACACAGTTGGGGTGGAGGGCACAGCTCACTGGAAGCGTGCTTGAAGAACATGCACATGGCCCTGGGTTTGATCCTTACGAAGCAAAAAAAATAAATAAAAATATAAAGCAAGGAAGAATGTGCATGTTAATAGCAGGTCATTTCTTTTGTTGCTGCTGTGAAAATTAGTAGACTATTATATAGAGAGCTGTTCTTTTCCATTCTTTCTTCCTTCCTTCCTTCCTTCCTTCCTTCCTTCCTTCCTTCCTTCCTTCCTTCCTTCCTTCCTTCCTTGCTTTCTTGCTTTCTTCCCAGCTTTCTTCAATAACATGACCTAAGTAAATATTTTCAAGAATATAGTTCAAAGTTTAAACCAGATAGATACTTTCAAAATTAGCAATTCCATGCTAGCAGCCACAGAACTAATTCAATTCCTAACTTTCCTGCATCTGAACTATATTGAAATCATACTTGCTCCAATTTTTCCTTTCAGTCTTTCTACAACACATCTAATGGTAGTCTTTGCCGTCGTATCTGCTCATTATATGCTGCTTAACAGCCCCTCAAATTTCCTAACAATCTGTTATGTGGCTTACTCTTATCCTCCGTGTCAATGAGTTTCAATTCAAGTAAACACAATTTATGAAAATTGTTTTTAAAACTATTTCATGTGCAAGAATATGAGAATTGTAGAAAAGTCTGCCTTAGAAGAAAACCTCTCATGAGTGAGAGAGCTTCCCCCTTTTAAATACATTATTTTGCTTCTTTTCTCACATTGCACAACTTTCCAATGAGATTTCTGTATTATTTTAACCTAACTTGCCACAGCTCTTTTCTGTTCTGTCAGTACCTACCCCCACTACTCTAACTTCAGATGGAAGGAAAGTTTCCATGTCTATTCTGCTCTCATTTACTTGCAAAAAATAGTCTTTTGACACAACCTCACCAGGGAATTCCTCTTTGACTTTTTACCTCTCTCCATGCAAGAAATTGACTCTATCTTTTCCAACAAATTCTTATTGAGTTTTTTAACTACCTTTATATGTTCCTTTTATATTTTGGCTCAATGTTGATTGGTTCATAATATTCAGATATAGTTAACCAATTGTGTATATGTCTGTGTATGTCTCATTGCATTCATATGCCTGATTGTCTATTACAGTGTCAACTCTTCAAACTCTGTAAGAAGATTGTCAAAGGGAAGCTGTGAGATTCTCTGAGATTCCTAACTAAAATTTTACTGAGTTCCATTTACTAGTAGACAAAAATGATATCTCATCTTCCAAACTTACTCCTTAATCCTAGTTGAGTAGATTTAGCTACAAGCTATTTAGAGAAGAAGGACAGAAGAAGTATCTAGGGTTTTGCTTAATAATTGATATAAACTGGATAGTTAATTGCTGTTTTTCAAAGGATGGTTGCGAGAAACAATGAAGTACATACAAGCAGAGTGTGGTATTTCTTCCTAGTGACGCTTGTTACTTGTAATGTCTGCCATCTTTCATCCCTCCAGTTTATAATATCCTGTTTTGTATGTATTCTGGGAGACGTCTTGCTCCATTTAAGTAAAACCCCATGTCACAATCAGTCAGCATACTTTATGGGGATAGACAAACTAACATACTCTCCAAACTTGACCAAAGGTATCAAGTCTAAACCCTGAGACATGTGAATGTGTCTATTTGAATGGCATGAAAACTTCAGATTTGAGTCAGTGTGGGATCCACAGTTGCAAAGATAATCCTCCAGTATCTTACTGATACAAATAATCTTGTAAAGTGAAGGAGTCAGAACAATATGATCAGAGGAAAAGAGATATATATGACACAGACAGAAGCTGGAGAGTGATAAACAGAAGACAGTATTAAGATGAGTCAAAGATGTATTGTCATCTAAAAATTGGATAAGACAAGTAAATAGGTCTTCCCTAGGTACTACAGAAACACTGCAATTCTCAAGAAAGCATGATTCGTACTCTGGAATATGTAATTCACACCGCAGATACGAAGAACTGAGAAATAGTATATATTGTTTTAAGCCACTACAGTTATGGGAATTTGTTACGAAGACAGTAGCACATTGATACAGTCCTCAAGTAGTCCAATGGTTTCACAATCCAAATTAAATCAAAGAACATCTTCCTCATAATCAGTTGAGATAATGACTCATATCTGACAATAGTTTGATCTTTGCTATTACTTGGAAGAAAACATATTCCTTATAGCTTCATTATCAGTAGTCTGTTTTGTATCATATACTTCCAGATTTTCCCAAAAGTGGATCTTGAAGTAAAGAGCTGAATATTTATGGACAAAGGAATGGAGAGATATAATCAGAAAGAAAAGGGGAGAAGAGATCAAGATGGTCAAGCTAAGTTCTTACTTTAAGCTTTAGAGTGTGTGTTAAAGAATGAATAAAATGACCTTAAACTGTTGTTTGTATGAAGGCTGGGACATTTATCTTCCTTTGCTTTAGAGCTGCCCTGAGGCCCTTAACCTCCTAGCCCACTCAGCTGGACTTGTAGCCTAAGCAAAATCTCCTAGCTTCAGAAAGCATCCAAAGGCAGGAAAGCATAGACAACTGAGTATGTTCTTATGGCTGAGAATTGTTAAGTGTCACCTGCTGAGGGAGAAAACTGAGGTTAGTACAGAAAATTCAAGGTCAGGAAACCAAATCCATTCCAATATCTACCTGTGGCATGAATCATAGCAATATTTTCTGCAATCATTTAACCCCACCCTCAAATTCTATCTATCTTCCTTATAATGGAGTTCAAATGGGACCAATTTACACATAAAGTCATCCTCAGTACTTTTGCTAATTTTATGTTATATCATTGTGGAAGGCCTAAGTACACATTTATTGCTTGTTTATTAAAGTAGAAGTAGATAAGCTGTAATGACCTTCATTCATTGTGTGTGTGTGTATGTGTGTGTGTGTGTGTGTGTGTGTGTGTGTGTGTGTGTGTGTGTGGCTTGTGACTTCTGGGTATTACTAATTACATAGTCTTGCAAATGTTTTCTGTGTGGTAATTCTCCCATTAGAGAGTTTATGATTTAAAAAAATGATGGCTCTCTCCTTTATACTTACATACTCTATGGGTTATAGAACTGTCATAGGTCATTCAGAAAGGAAAAAGATATTTCACTGATTTATTTTGGTCTATATTTGGTACAATTTAAGAGAAAAAGACAATTGTAAAGAGTAAGAGGGAGGGTGTCTCAAATTAAATAATTATCCCGTGATTATTTTCAATATTCTTGGAAAGTTGATCAAAGTATATTTCAAATTTGTCATATCCCAAATGCACACTATTATTATGGCTTTTGTTTTGAAACCGAGCTGAAATTCCACACACAGAATGATTGAGTGAAAGTAATTCAATGGCAATTGTTTTTCAGTGACTTTATACTTGGCATTATGATTCTATCTATTGTATGTCCTGCTCAGAAAAGAAAAGTTTGCCATGAGTCAGTACCATGAGACTGGCTATTGATCTGCTGTAATGAGCTGATACACAAAGGTCATTGATGAAGAGTTCATTTTTACCCTTCAAAACCAAATTTATACTTAAATCCTAAAGCTTAGGAATATCATAAACATCTCTTTGTTTGATGAACATATATCATGACCCACACAGCTGTAGCTCTTGATAGAATTTCCAGGAACTGCCTTTCAGAAATACAGCTAATACTAAACAACAAAAAGCACATAAAGTTCTAGAAATAAAGCTTAAGAACCATGAATATTGTAGGCTATTTATTTTCTACAATGTACTGGTGCTACAATTAATCATCCCATAAAAAATGAAATTAGTCTATGGTTTCAACTAAAACTAATGGAAATCCAGTTGTACAAATCTGGGCCACAACTATGTATGTATGTATGTATGCATGTATGTATGTATGTATGTATGTATATGTGTGTATATACATATATATACATATATATGACTAAAAATATATAATGTGGTCCAAACACCTTGCTTTAATATTAATAGCCATCTGAAAACCAGAAGTGGAGCTGTGGCTCAAAGTAATGGAGCACTAGCCTTGAGCAAAAAACTCAGAGACATCACTGAGGACTTGAGTTCAAGACTCAGGACAGACAAAATATAAACACACAAACAAATAAATAAATAAAATAAGTACTACAATATGTTAATTAATAGGAAAACTTTTTTAGTAAAAATATTTTGTGCCGTTCAATCAGAGTTCTTAGTAATACAAAGATATAATGGACACAATTATTAACTTCTAATTATCCATGCATTATTCAGTACCTCTTTAAATTATTTCTTTTCTATTCTTGGGACTTTTTTCTTGCAAAATCTACTGAGAGGCTTATTACCAAACATTTCTCATGTGTGACCACAATGATTGCTACCATCCAAAAATTAGGACATATCAATACAGTAAGTTATTAAACACTAGGAAATGCTCACATGTAAGCACAAAGTGCACACTTTTATACTTGAAGTAAAATATTGTCTAAAACAGAGGAACTAGGACGAAATTAAAAAAATGATATGTGATGTTGAATAAGAAAGGGAGTTAGAGTTCATAAGTGGACCACACTATTATTATGTACACATAATAACAAAGAATTATTCAACTAAAATCCAAGACATTAAGAATGTCTTTAAGACCACTTAAAACAAATGACTTACCAAGTGTGGCAGACTTTGTAGTGTGAACTTTTCTTTATAATTGAAAAAGATTTGTCATTTGATGGAAATTAAAAGGAACAATAAGTGAATTTGAAAGATATTATAGAGCATCCTGAAATAAATATCAGAAACTGTGATTCACGTAACTTCCCCATATGCTTATTTGCATACGAGTAGTATGTGCTGCATTTATCAAACTTTGTGACATTGATTTCAGGAAGCATTGTAACACTTTTAACTCAGGTTACAGAGATCAGTTTGAATATTATCTCAGTGATGGTTACATTGCTGAACACAGTACAGACAAGAAATTGCTGCATATATTTTCAGTTCCTACACATTATGATTACATTAAGTTGTATATTTCTGCATAGTGACATTACCCTTGTCAGCTCCATATCAAATATAATGACATTGAAACAATTGGGACAGAAATATATGTAGTGTTTTTGCTGCTTCATCAAGTCTCAAGATATTTCTGCAACAAAATATAAAATTAAAATATTGATGGGAAACTAGTCCCTCGGGACCGTAATATATTAAGAAGAGGAGCTAAATCTAGAAGGTAATCACAAAAGGCACATCTTGTCTCTTAATCTGACTTATCCAGAAGCAGCATTTCTATGAAGGCAGAGAGTAGACTGTTGCTAATGAATAAAAGTCCTGTTCAGTGATGAAAATTGTGACATTGATCAAGTTTCATTTCATTCATAAACCATGTTGTTGAATCGCAAATTTTTTGTATAACTATGTAAAGATAATAAAACCTATAATTTACAAAAGTCTTCTTTTAGGTACTTGAAATCATTCTATTATACATTTTATTTACGCTGGCACATCTTCTGAATATAGGTATTAAAAACATCAACTCCATGAATTGTGTGATATATAAACTGTATTTTATATCTCAATAAGATTGTTCTAATAAGCTAAGGTAAAAATACAATAAAACATATGGAAAATCACACTAATGAAAAAGTTTCAAACATGAATACACTAAACAAAAACAAAAGTAGCCATTGAATAAGTCATTGAATTATATAGCAACACACTTAGTCACCATAATCAATCTGAAAGATCCACAAACCCATGTACGCTATCAGTGATGTTGGCAAAGTTAAAAGTAAGCCTTTGAATGAAATTTATTAATTCAAAATGCCCTTAATGAAACGCAGTTTTTTAAATAAATTCTTAAAAATAGGTAAATGTGTTGGTCCACATTAAAATTCCAGATACTTGGAAAGAAGATAAGAGGAGTATGTTAGTTCAAGGCCAGTGCAGAATAAAGTTAGTGAAATCCTAGTTCATCCATTAAGCAGAACAGGGTAGTAGAGGCTGGGAATATGGCCTAGTGGCAAGAGTGCTTGCCTCCTACACATGAAGCTCTTGGTTCGATTCCCCAGCACCACACATATATGGAAAACGGCCACAAGGGGCGCTGTTGCTCAGGTGTCAGAGTACTAGCCTTGAGCGGGAAGAAGCCAGGGAATGGTCAGGCCCTGAATCCAAGGCCCAGGACTGGCCAAAAAAAAAAAAAAAACAAAAAAAAAAACAGGGTAGTAGATACATTTTATCATAGGTATGTTGAGGTGTTTGTTGGAAACTTTTTGCACAACTTTGATTCTGAGTGAAACTCAACTCGCCGTTGGAAAATAGAACTAAAAGGAATTTTAAAAATAAGAAGAAAATGGTCTGGGAATATGGCCTAGTGGTAGAGTGCTTGCCTTTGCATGCATGAAGCCCTGGGTTCGATTCCTTAGTACCACATAAAGAGAAAGGCTGGAATTGGTGCTGTGGCTCAAGTGGTAGATTGCTAGCCTTGAGCAAAAAGAAGCCAGGGACCAATGCTCAGGCCCCAATTCCAACCCCCAAGACTGGAAAAAAATAAGTTATTTACGTTTTCTTTTGTGTTAAAATATAAACATGTCTTCGTGAACTTTATAAGCTTTAATGTGATTGCATTTTATATTTCTGATTTTATCAAATATATTTTGAGTTCTAAGAAAGGACATATTAAGTAGCTGAGAATATGACCTAGTGGTAAAGTGCTCATCTGATATACATGAAGCCCTGGGTTCGATTCTTCAGCACCACTTATATAGAAAAAGCCAGAAGTGGCGCTGTGGCTCAAGTGACAGAATGCTAGCCTTGAGCAAAAAAGAAGCCAGGGACAGTGCTCAGGCCCTGAGTCAAGCCCCAGGACTGGCAAAAAACAAAACCAAACAAATCAGAAAGGACATATTAAATTGTATTAAATGTTCAGTTATTTATTTCCATTAAATAGACAAAATTTGACTTTAGGAAATCATTGCATCCTCAACACCAAAGAGGAGAAAATCATAAAATATTACTTTTCCAATTCATTTTTTAATGAGCTTACTTTTAAAGAAAATGTTTTCAGTTTCTTTGCTATGATCAAGTCACTTATAACAGAAATCCTACAGCTAGAATAACTTCCACTCTGGCGACATGACTAGAAATCTACAATTATCCAGGAGCTTCATATGTATTCCTTGTGAGCTACTTGACCAGTTTTGCTTTCTTTGAGCATAATACAGTATCTTGATTCAAAAGGAAAGATATTTGGTGCTATTCAGGGATTAGTAGAGGTTTAAATGTTAATACTCTGCAATACTATTCCTTCTGAAGAATTCTTATTTAAATTCTTACAGGGACCCTCAGAGTCTATGCTGTGCTTTCAAAGGGCATTTGTGGAAAAAGTACTATCTTGGGAATGCAAAATGCAACACAGCCCAGTAATCTTTAATATTATAACACCGCCTTTTACAGCACTCTGTACAGAATTGGTTTGTACTAAAAGCATGTGGATTTTACTTCAAAATTATTTAACAGGAGATAAACTATGATTTTATTCTTTCTTAATTAATTACTGTGCGAAGTAAACTGGAGTCTTAGAATTGGTTAAAGATGTCAGCTTTCTTCACATGAAGAACCCACTTAAGAGATTTAAGCCAGCTCTTTCTATTTTTGAATAGTTTTTTAAAAATTTACTTTTTAGTTAACATGTTTCTAACATGAGTGGATTTTAAAGTGTTTTTTTTACTCATGTACAGTATGCTATGAACAATTCATATCTATCTCACATACCTCTTTATAAAAATCTTAAATATGAAAGTGACGAACTTGTGTTACCCTTGAATCCACTTACCCAAATATTTGTGAATGCTATGTTATCAAGAGCAACAGAATTATTAGCCAAGGAGTGAAAGATCAGAAAAAAATGTTTAGCACTGTCCTCACCATTTAACATTTTTGACACTTGACTAAAATGGTCAACAGAATGAGACTCTGGTACTAACCCAGTATGTAGGATGATCTCATTTTCAAAGTAATGCCCAGTGAGCAAACTTGTCCAAAGGTCAGCATAACAATGAACTATGACTATTGTCACTAGAGAGCATGAAGACAACAGCGATGTCATTGATGAAGAGCAAATGCTGTATATGTCTTTGAAACCTTGGCCAAAGACTGTCTCAATAAAATACATGACAATCCTGAACTACTCTTTTATTTTTGCTGGTGTGATGTTTCTGTCACACATTCATAAATCAATTATAATCAGAATATAAAAGACCGACAGTTTAAATACAGTAGCAACAATGAATCTGATTCTTCCATTTACAAATTTCCTACTTCAGTTATATAGATCAGGTGATGAAGGATTCTCTCTCTCTCTCGTGATGGAGGATTCTCTCTCTCTCTCTCTCCATATCTCCCTCCTTCTCACTTCTCTCCCTCTTTCTCTCATCTATCTATTCTGTCATCTGTTTATGTAAATATAAATTTTAACATGGAACTTGGGATTTACATAGACTCTTTTCTTCAAATCCAATTGTTTACATGTACAAAGTATGTGTATAAGTAATTCTTTCTCCTTTTCAATATGGTTCTGTTCAATATAACCAATTCTCTTCTACATTCTGTCCTAAATTTCATCATCTGTTTTTGCTCTGTTTCAATGTTTAGTGAATATAAATGATTTTTAAGCCATTTATGTTTATTCAAAATGAAGACCCTAGACTAGTAGTGCTTTATCCAAATTGTCATGACATAAATCATCTTCGAATCATTCAGACGTCATGCATGTCTTGCCCCGTGTATTCTGTATCAGCTTCACTTATATTGTTATTATGAGATCTGTAGCCTAACTGTACACAGGATGCTTTGTTTGTAAATACTGAACATTTGTTGCACATGAATGACTTGGGAATATTTTGAGCCTTTTAAAAATGCATTGGAGAGCTGGGGATATGGCCTAGTGGCAGGAGTGCTTGCCTCTTTTACATGAAACCCTGGGTTTGATTCCCCAGCACCACATATACAGAAAATGGCCAGATGTGGTGCTGTTGCTCAAGTGGTAAAGTGTTGCCTTGAACAAAAAGAAGCCAGGAAAAGTGCTCAGGCTCTGAGTCCAAGGCCCAGGACTGGCAAAAAAAAAAAAAAAAAAAAAAAAAAAAAAAAAAAAAAAGCATTGGAAAGGCAGAAACATTGCAGACTGCACTGGTGACCACATAAATAAAAAACTTTCACTTACTCAAGATAATGTCTTAAGTGATTTTTGTAGCTGGTAGAACTCAGTACATAGCTTTACTATAAGAATTCTTAGAAAAAATTATACTAAGTAAAGTGAGCCAGACCCAAAGAAACAGGGACTCTATGGTCTCCCTCATAGGGAATAATTAGCACAGGTTTAGGCTAGTCACAACAGAGGATCACAAGAGCCTAATAGCTATGCCCCTATGAATGCATAAAATGATGCTAAGTGAAATGAACTCCATGTTATGGAAACCACTGTTATATCACTGTTGTAATTACTTTCAACATGCCATGTGAAATCGTAGCTTCTATTGTTGATGATCCTCTTGAATCCCCTTCCTGTGGTACCTGCACTATCACTGTATCTCATCTGAGTACACTGGATTCTGTATATACTGGTATTCGAAATAGGGAAGTGAAAGGGAATAACAAAACCGCGAGACAAAGGATAAAAAGACAAATGACTCCCAAAGCAATACTTGCAAAACTGTTTGGTGTAAACCAAGTGAATAACTCATGGGGCAGGAGGGAAAAGGTGAGGGGGGAAGGGGAAATGGGGGAGGAAGTAACAAACAGTACAAGAAATGTACCCCAGGCCTAACGTATGAAACTGTAACCTCTCTGTACATTACTTTGACAATAAATAAGAAAAAATCTTAAAAAAAAAAAAGAGAGAATTTTTGGTGTCAAGAGTTAAATAGAAAACAGGAAAACTGAAACTAAAGAGGAAAAAAAAGTACTAATACTAATATGATGAGTATCAGTGCCATCTGTGGCATCTTATACGACGTTTTTTCACTTTCTGTGAGT
Source organism: Perognathus longimembris pacificus (assembly GCF_023159225.1). Classification (NCBI taxonomy): domain Eukaryota; kingdom Metazoa; phylum Chordata; class Mammalia; order Rodentia; family Heteromyidae; genus Perognathus; species Perognathus longimembris. The sequence goes on from NC_063176.1 coordinate 41,357,476, forward strand.
ATATCCTTCCCCATTTAAAGCTGAGAAAAACTAGGAGCAATTTTGGCTTTGCCATTCTCTTCTGTTTCTTGAACTGGTACACTAGATTTATCAGCTAATAATCCAAAACCACTGATCAAAATACATTGTATTCATAAACCATTTTATTGACTGGCACCACCTTTGTACAGCTAAGTGTAATAAAGAAATAGAAATTTAAAAAACAAAGATAATCAAGATTAAGGAATAGTGAACAGACTCACAGTATCTATTCAGGTTTCGAGGGCACTAAGATGTACTTACACTTTATGAAAACACTCACAGCAATGTTTGATCAAGACCATTTCAAATTTTAGTAATACTGTCACATTAAAGATAGAACAAAGCCAGGTAACAGTTACTATTATTATTTGTGCTTTATGCAAGCATGTGTGTGATTAAATAGTTTTTAAATCAGATATTTCTGATGAGGCAGGGATAGGATTTGAATCTAGGATCTCTGGGTGTAATTTTCCATGATCTTTTCACTAGTGTAATATAAGGTTAATTCCTTTCTCAGGCTTATACAATTAATGATCAGTTTTTTTCCTGTAAATATTTCCTTCCAATGAGAAGTAATTCTTCTATGCAAGTTAAATTTGTTAATAATAATGTTGATGATATTTATTTCTTAAATGTAAAACAGACAAACAGAATAATGATGGCAGTACTGGTCCACATATGCAATTTAATTCATATTAAGCCTACAATTTTAAATACTGGTGTTTGGTCACGTTAGTCCTAATAGAAAATAAGCTATTTTCTATGATGCCCATTGCTGCTATCTGTCTACTGTTCCCATAGAGCAGCAATTAGCTATGTTAGGAGGATGTAAAGTTTAGGATTTTTCTATAGCATATTTGTATCATATTAGGGCTGCTATTGTGTATATATAATCATAAAATAATACAAATATTATATATTGAAAAATTGTAAACTGTTTTAAATCTTTGAATTAAAATTTAAAAATCAATCATTTATCTTTCTATGTACACAGCTACATATATCCTTTACCCTTATGCATTTATATGTACACTTATATCTATGTATCCATTCCATTCTTATTTCTTCATATTAGATTTCCCCCATAGGTCATAATTGGAATATTCTTATTTTCAACCTTTGTACCTCTCCCATGGTCTTTAAGGTTCTAACTAACCCACTCAGAATAGATTAATTTATTTTGCATTTTGAGCAACTGCATGTACACTTTACTCCATGTCCAGATTTTTATGTTCCAGAATTGCCAAAAGTATTTTTTTGGCATCCCCTTTATAACAGGCACAGAAGTGCCTTAATTAAGTTAATTGAGTGCCTTAATTGAGTAAATGTCTCCTCTAAGATGAATCTATCATAAACTATTTTGGGAAATATAGAGCTGCATTACATTAAAGTATTTTTCTTTCTCTTAATTTATTCAACCATTTAAAAATACTCCATTGTTTCTTATTATTGTTTATAAAATGATTGTTTTTCTAGACAAAAACACCTTTAATAAGCCTGGTTTTAGAGGAGACCCAAACAGAAATGTGAAAAGTCTGGTGCATTAATATTGTCAATTTTAATATTAGTCATTACTTGTTTAAATTAGCCTGGTCATAGTAAATTATTTTAACATTGATTTTAATCATGAGTTCTCTGATTCAATATTCTCAAAGAACATAGATTTCCTAATTATAACAAATTTAGAAAAAGCTTTCTTTTGGAGTCAGTGATTTTTTTCTTTCATGAAATAACTTTCAGCAAAGAGCTAAAGAAACAAAGATGTGACTGAATACATTATAAGTCAACCTACCACTGCAGTGAATGACAGATTCCTGGTGCTAGGAGACTCTGGGAATTATAAGCATGTCAAGGCTCTGGGTCAGACAACATCAAATAAAATGGCCCTTCAAGATGAATCACTCAGTAAGTCAGTGGGGAGAGCTTAACATTCCAAGCATTTTCTCCAGAAAAATTACTACCTATGGTATAATTTTCACTTTCCACCTGTGACCATTTTGGAGAAATTTTTTTAAAAAAACCTTCTCAAATTAAGTTGGAATAATTAGTTCTATGTCACCTACGGAACAGGAATGAAAGCCTACATTGCCCCTCCTTGGAAATAAGCAAATATTCCTCTATGATCAGGGTACCCCAGTGGACTTTTTGCTTTTGTAATAGTTGAATACAGAGACAGGATATTTTTTTAAAAAGAAATTGCTTCTAAAACTGAATGCAACAGTCAGTATCCAGTTTGGTTTTTTTAAAACAATTTATCTCCCCAGCATGTAGTGTCTGTAAAACAACATGGAAGAAAGTAAGACATTTAAGTCATCAGCAAGAGTATGTTCCCTGACGTATTGGTTTATCTAGCATATGGTGAAAGCGATGAGCACTTTGGTTTCACCAGCAGTTCTGGCACGATAATGCTAAATGACTTAGACAGCCAACACATTTCTTTCTAAGCCAATTAGCATATGATTAATTGAAAAGCAATTGTGGGTAGGGAAAAACCATTGCCTTTACCCTCTGAAGTCTGTTTAGGGAAACCCAGACCAGATTCTGGCCCTGATGCTACGTGGTGTTACCAGTCACCGAAGTAATTGACCATTGATTGCATCTGTTCAAGAACTTGGGGCTCTGAATGCAATAGAATGAGCATTTGTGTAATTACATTAGCTCTAGGATGGTTTTACTTAGAGACAACTGCCATCCATCATGTTTTCCTTTAATTCCTCAGTGTTGGTTGGGTGATGCAGTATTTCAACATAAACATAAAATAAATTTCTTTTAAAATATATCTAGCTTTGTGAATTGAAATTATGATAAAAATAAATCAAATCCAAACTTATCTTACTACTAAATGAAAATGACCTTCAAGGGTTGCTAGCTGTAATGCTAGTAAATGGCATCTCTTATTACAGCTCTTTTAAGATAAGAGAGAGCACAGGTAAAATAACCTTTGGTAGGGATGTAAACCAGCCAACCATAACAGAAATTGTTATGGAGTTTACTCAATAAACTGAAAATAGACCTGCCTTAAAATATTAGGATAGTCACACCATTCCTGGACATATACCCAAAGGAATGTAAAATGTTGTACAGGAGGAATATCTGCATATCCACCTTTATTGCAGTCCTGTTAATAGAAACTAACCTCTAGAGTTAAATAAATTGAACATTAATTGATAAGCAAATAGAAGCAAGAAAGAGAAATAGATAGATAGATATAAATACATATTGTACAATATTCCCATGTTGTCCATATACCATATATCTGTATGTGTATCATGGAATATAATTGGATCATATTATCATAATAATGTTAATGTATCTATACAAACATAATAGAGCATTATTTTTTTAATTGAGTGCTGGTACTTTATTGTTGTGGGTTGGAGTCCTAGGTGACCAGGATACAGAGTGGTCCAGCTTGTACCAGTTTTAAAAAATATATTTCGTCCAGAGTTGAGAGAGACAGAGGAAAATGGTGGAGGAATAACAGGGTGATAACTGAGCTTTCTCCCAAAACCCAGTTTTAGTCTTCCAAAGGAAGAACCACAGCTAGAGAGTCACAACAAGTGAGTCAAAATAGTATAGAGATTTGGGGCAGAGAGGGAAAATCTAAGCACCTGGATTGAGGAAATAGATTGAGCTCTGGCAGCGCACATCGGTCTAGGAAAGGAAACCTTCAACCTGTGGGTGGTAGACAGATGCAGATCATGGGAAGATCAATGAGAGAAAGCATGAGTACCCCACAAAAGACATTCTCACTTGCACTCATGCTCACAGAACAGGATTTGGAAAGTAGCGGTTCCATTGCCACCAGAGAAAAATGCCAACTTTGATTCTGGCATAGACCGGGCCAGAGCAGACAGGAAATAAAAAGGTCTAGGGAAAAACCAGGATGAGTATTACTTTTCAATCATAAAAAAGAAATCGTTTCCTTCACAACAAAATGACGGAAACTTGAGTTTATCATCTTGTCCAAGATTAGACAAGCTCATAAAGCAAATTATAACTTTTTCACTCCTATAGGGAAACCAATCCTAAAATGATGATGATGATGATGATGATGATGATGATGATGATGATGATGATGGTGATGATGATATTGGCACACAAATGAAAACCAAGAAATTTCTTGGGAGTGTGTAGGTAGAATTAGTAGGGAGTAATGAAAGAATACTAAGGTTTGGGCTGGGAATATGGCCTAGTGGAAGGAGTGCTTGCCTCATATACATGAAGCCCTGGGTTTGATTCCCCAGCACTACATATATAGAAAAAGCCAGAAGTGGCACTGTGGTTCAAGTGGCAGAGTGCTAGCCTTGAGCAAAAAAGAAGGCAGGGACAGTGCTCAGGCCCTGAGTCCAAGACCTAGGACTGGCAAAAAACAAAAACAAACAAAAAGAATACTAAGGTTTAAAGGCGATCAAAGTTATCTTTCTTCATATGTATGAATATATGCCATATATAGGTATACTCTATACATATATGACTATATATGCAACAAAATCAATGGGATATTGTCAATATAAAGAATTGGTAGCACTTGTGTTAAATACTCTACACATAGTTAGAATTATCACAATGAAATTCCCATGTATTACAATGTATTCTAACTCAAATAAAATAGATAAAATCATCACAAAAGAAACTCGTTGTAATGAAAGTTGTCATGTATAGATATAATTATACCCTAAATTTCTGTACTGTAGTTAATCTCTAACGTAAAGACTAAAACACTGTGGTAGTATGCTCCATTTGAGACATTCACCTGAGTCTTTTTTTTAAAATACCTTTAAGTAGTTATACAAAGGGGTTGTCATTTAACAAAGCCTTTTCTGACTACAATGCATCTCGACCAATGTCACCCATTTCAATGTTCTCATCCATCTCTCCCCTACACACCTCTCCCCTCACTCTTTTTAATTTTGTAGGATAGAAATTGAAATTCCTCACTGAATTCCACCCTCTTCTTCTCTTTGTTTGTCTATCCTTTTCTATTGACTCCATCAATAACCCTTTCAAGAACCGCTTCCTGGTGTTTATTTTATTGAACTTTCACTCTGCTTTTCTAAGGAATTACACTATTTGAATTCTCCCTAGAATACACAAAGTTTTAATTAATATTTGTATAAAATTATGTAGTACCCAACATATTTACTTATAATTTATAATTGAAATATAGCCTCCACACTTAAGAAAAATAATGCATTTTTTGTCTCTCTAGGTGGGACTTTCTTTTTTTTTTCAAATTTTTATTATCAAATTGATGTACAAAGAGGTTACAGTTTCATACGTTAGGCATTGGATACATTTCTTGTACTGTTTGTTACCTTGTCCCACATACCCCCCTCCCCCCTCCCCCTTACCCTTTCCCGCCCTGAGGTGTTCAGTTCACTTACACCAAACAGTTTTGCAAGTATTGCTTTTGTAGTTGCTTGTCTTTTTTTACCCTGTGTCTCTCAATTTTGGTATTCCCTTTCAATTTCCTACGTCCAATACCAGTACGGTTTCCAATATACTCAGATAAGATTACAGAGATAGTGTAGGTACAACCACAGGAAGGTGATACAAGAACATCATCAATAATAGAAGCTACAGATAAACATGGGACGTTGAAAGTAGTTACAACTGTGATATAACAATCATTTCCATAACATGGAGTTCATTTCACTTAGCATCATCTTATGTGTTCATAAGGGTATAGCTATTGGGCCTTGTGATGCTCTGCTATGACTTGCCTAAACCTATACTAATTATTCCCAATAAGGGAGACCATAGAGTCCATGTTTCTTTGGGTCTGGCTCACTTCACTTAGTATAATTTTTTCCAAGTCCTTCCATTTCCTTACAAATGGGACAATGTCATTCTTTCTGATAGAGGCATAAAATTCCTTTGTGTATATGTACCATATTTTCCTGATCCATTCGTCTACTGAGGGGCATCTGGGTTGGTTCCAGATTCTCGCTATGACAAATTGTGCTGCCATGAACATTGTTGAGCTGGTGGCATTACTGTGATTTTGTTTGTGGTTTTTTGGATAGATACCCAAAAGTGGGGCTGCTGGGTCATAGGGGAGTTCTATATTTAGCCTTCTTAGGAGTCTCCATACTGCTTGCCAGAGTGGCTGAACCAGTTTACATTAGGTGGGACTTTCTTAACATAGTTTCTTCCAGGTTCTTGGTTTAATTACAAATGGCTAAATATCATTCTTCTAAGTGGATGAGTAAAATTCTATTCCATATCTGTGATCCAGTAATTTCATTCCTGATCACTTATCCAAAAGATTACATATCAGGCTATCGTCAAGCTACCAGCACAACCATGTTCATTTGCAGCACTGTTCACTACACTCAAGGTATGGAATTAGCCCAAATTACACTTCACTGCACATGAATCTTTTCAAAGGAAAAGATAGCAGTTTCATCTTTTCCAGTTGTGCCAGTTTTAGAGAAAGTGTTTCAATTTCTTTCAAGAATGTATTGTGTAAATTAAATGGTATCTCTTGATATGTGGTACATGTAAATATGCTGTCTGTGCCAGGAGATATGGAGCAATTATATTGAGTATATAAACAATGTATATACATATAAATATGTATGTATACACACATATTTGGAGAGTCTTGCATATTATTTAGCATATTCCATGCTATTTATTATTTTGCTATCCTTCTTTCAAAAATAGGCAGGTTACATTAGTATGTGACCCTGTGAGTGTGTGTGTATGTGCGTGTGTGTCTATGTATGTGTGTGCACTTTCGTAGAACTGTAGTTTTAAATTAGGGCCTAGCACACCCTAGGCAGATACTGTACCACCACTGTAACTATACCTTTTGTCCTTTGTATTTTAGTTACCTTTCATACAGGATCTCAACCCTAGCCTGGATTGGCCTCAGATTGAGATTCTCTCATCTATTCTTTTCTTTGGTTGGATGACAGATGCATTTCACCATGCTAATTTGTTGAGATGGGATCTCACCATTTTCTTGTTTAATACCTAGGCTGGCATTAACAAGAATATCTCCATCTTTTCTAGTGAATACTTGGCATGAGGGACAGGTCTTTTTAATAATGTATGAAGTTAATACAAAAACTTAGAAATTAAGTAAATTTTGTCTCTGTATTTCATTATATTTAAAATTTCACTGTTTTCTTTAGCTGTCATTCCTGTACATAAATATTCACTTAGTCTTCTACCCATCCAGTCATCTATCGATCCATCCATCCATCTGACTTTTTTTTTTTTTTTTTTGCCAGTCCTGGGGCTTGGACTCAGGGCCTGAGCACTGTCCCTGGCTTCTTTTTGCTCAAGGCTAGCACTCTGCCACTTGAGCCACAGCACCACTTCTGGCCATTTTCTGTATATGTGGTGCTGGGGAATTGAACCCAGGGCCTCATGAATACAAGGCAGGCACTCTAGCCACTAGGCCATATCCCCAGCCCCATCCATCTGACTTTTGACTAACTTATTTCAAAATAGTTTTGGGTAACTACTGGGGTTTGTTTTTGAGAATTTAAGAAATGTGTCAATTAGGATTCTAGACACCAATACACTTGGCTTGTGAGACATTAATCAAAGGACATAGCCAATAAACACAGGAGAAAGAGGCAGGAAAAAAATTTTTGTCATGATACAGTATGGTACTGTTTCAAAGAGAAGAAAAAAAAAGTCATAGGAAGAATTTCATTTAGTGACACTGCTCTTCTAGATTCCTAAGTTCAATAGGAGAGCTTCAGCAAAATGTTTTCACATGGGGAGCTGATAAAAAAAGGCTGAAAAAATGAGCATGTCCTAGAAACCAGACATCCCTTTGTGATTTTGGAGGAGGTTATTGAGGAAGAGTATGGGTAAGATCAGTTCAAATACATTTGAAAAATTGAGAGCTGGATAGGAGCCAGGTAACTACACAACTCACATCAGACTCATCACGTCTTTGTTAAAAGATGGTTGACTTACTTATCCTTGAAGGTAAAGGAAATATAAGAAACTAGACACAGAACAGAGATACTATGGGAAAAGCCACGGATCTTTGCTGGAGGATAAATGGCAACTGTAAGTAAATCATAGTGTGAAAATACTAAACAAAAGGTAACAATGAAAGGCATGTGAATGTGTGATTTTGCTGAGGAAATGAGACTTGATAACTTCTAGACCATTACACATAATAAATTCAAAGTCAATGAAATACGGACAGAAGTGTTGTAAATTAGCCAAAAAGAAGAGTTAACATCAACATCATCTATTAATCATGAAAGAAAAATGTTAACATCTATATTTAAATGATCTTTTTGCAATTTATCCTTGCTCTAACATTTTGCTCTTTTCATTACTATGAAAACTATACAGAATTTATGAAGTGTTTTTATTCATTTTACCTATAAAATATATCCTACAAATGCAGAGAACCCTGAATAACATTACTAAAGCAAATGATGAATATTGAATTTTAATCCTTTGATTTTGGAAATACTTGTGCAATATAATAAAATGGAAAAAAATCCCTAGAGTAGCTTGAATAAACTCATAATTATTCAGGTTCAGTCTATTTCTAAAGGTATATATAGCCTACCCCTTTTATATAGCCATGCAAATTTCCTCTGGACCCTTTGAACATGATATTATTTCAAATTTAATTTTGTCCTCTCTCTATGAAATGGGCCATAATTCTTTATCTCATTCAAAATTCCATTTGAATAACTTTCTCCTAGAGTAATCTTCCTAATGGCAATCATTCTCTGAAGCTAAATGTAAATAGAAATCCTTCAGGGCATAACTCAAATGTTCCTTCTCCATGGAGCATCAACTTCTCTTTGATGGAAAAGTGTTTGCCTTTCTTCCTGCCTTTATATTGCATTTTCACTTTATCCTTTTCAAAACATGTCTTACTTTGTAATGTAATTGTTTACATCAAAAGCAATAATAGCTCCTATGTACACAGAGTACTTTGGTTTATAATTGCCTTTCGTATAAATCTTATTCTACATATCCCACAACCACGTGAGAAGAGAATTACTAGATTATATAATTAGTACTACTGAACAGGATTAGTTAATGGGTTTATATTTAAAAGAAGTTAGTTAATACTGAAACCAAAAATTGAGGTGTTTTTAGTATTAGATGAAATCAACTATATATAATTTCTTCATGTAATAGGAATAAATAGAATCCACTCTACAAAATTACATACGTTTTCTATAGGAAATTTATCTCCAGATTATAACTATTATGCATTATAGTTTTCTAAAACATTCTGAAAGTGAGAAAAATCTTTCCAACATCATAAAATATTTACAGTGAAATCCATAATTGATTTCAACAGACTGATTTAATTGTAATTATTGATTGATAAATGATCATTTATTGCTTGGTAAAATAAATAGTATGTGTAAATATACATAATAAACCTATTTTATTGAAATGTTTTTGAAGTTATATGCATAAAAATGTCAGAGATAACGTACTCAAACTGCTAATACAATAAAATTTCTATTACTTATAATTCAGGAAACTATATTAAATATGCATATTTACTTTATAAAACCTTGAGTCACTTTGAGTTAGACAGTTGACAAAGAAAAATATGTTTGTCCATAAAATAATTTTACAAAATAACAAACCTTAAATGTGCTCCTGGTCAAGAAAATGTCTCTGACACAGGAAAATGTAGCTTAACATTTTACTCAAGTACAGATATGTTCTGAAAAACTTTGAACACTGTATCTTACAGGAAATTTCTAGATCTTGAAGTGACCCATACCTAGACTTTTGTTCTCTTCTTGAATAAAAGCCTTTTTTCCCCCAAAGGGTTTAAATGATTTTACACGGGGAGGTACCAGATGTCAGCAGGACCAATTTTTTCATTGGAACTATAATGGAGAACAGCTTAGTGATTACCGCTGTGGAATTTAACCTTCGGGTCACGGAATCAGTCCTCAAGAGCTGCTGGCCTTTTGATAATAATAGGGTTTCCACTCTGCAAAACACACACACACACACACACACACACACACACACACACACACACACCATATGTGTACATAAAGGAATCAAGTAGTACTTGAGGCAATATATTAAACCATAGATGGTAAAAAGTATTTTTAAATGTTACAGAGAAAATAATTGCACCTGAAATTTTTCTCTATTTAAAAATTGAATGTTTGAAGGTACTTTGCTACAAAATATTACCGTGTCTGAAATTTGAGCCTCTACATTCAGTAAGGGAATTTATTTTCACTGATTTATTGTGTGATCTGTAAAATGGTGTGGAGAATCAGAGTCAAACTTCACAGCATTTCAGTTGACAAAGTTGAAGTTTGATAGATGGGGCTTATTCCTTTGAGTCAATGTCTGCCTGCATCAGGATAAGCTGAATATTGTAAAGGAGATATTGGTTGTGGATAGGTTGTGTTCTATCTGAACAATCAGCCAGATTACATAGGCCGTATGCTCACAAGAAATCAGAGCAGCATGCGTCTCTGGTTATAAAAGAGCTACCTTAAGTTGCAAGGGAATTGTAAGAGTCCAAGTAATAGTATTTCAACACCAAAGACCTAATCACACAGCTCTTTCCGTTTTGTTGGTTTTTTGTTTTTTTTTTTTTTTTTTTTACTTTACAGTTCTTAATTTCTTATATTGTCAAAGTGATGTACGGAGAGGTTACAGTTTCATACGGTAGGCCTTGGGTACATTTCTTGTACTGTTTGTTACCTCCTCCCTCATTCCCCCTCCTCCCTCCGCTTTTCCCTCTCCCCCCATGAGTTGTTCAGTTGTTTTACACCAAATGGTTTTGCAAATATTGCTTTGAGAATCGTTTGTCTTTTTATCCTTTGCCTCTTGATTTTTATATTCCCTTTCCCTTCCCTAGTTCTAATACCAGTATATACAGAATCCAGTGTACTCAGATGAGATACAGTGATAGTGCAGGTACCACAGGAAGGGGATACAAGAGGATCATCAATAATAGAAGCTACGATTTCACATGGCATATTGAAAGTAATTACAACAACGATATAATAGTCGTTTCCATAACATGGAGTTCATTTCACTTAGCATCATCTTATGTGTTCATCAGGGAATAGCTGTTAGGCTCTTGTGATCCTCTGCTATGACTAGCTTAAATCTGTGGTAATTATTCCCTATGAGGGAGACCATAGAATCCATGTTTCTTTGGGTCTGGCTCACTTCACTTAGTATAATTTTTTCCAAGTCCTTCCATTTCTTTAAGAATGGGGCAATGTCATTCTTTCTGGTAGAGGCAGAGAATTCCATTATTTATATGTACCACATTTTCCTGATCCATTCGTCTATTGAGGGGCATCTGGATTGGTTCCATATTTTAGCTATGATAAATTGTGCTGCAATGAACATTTTCATGCTGGTGGCTTTAGTGTGTTCTTGTTTGTGGTCTTTTGGGTAGATTCGCAAAAGTGGGGCTGCTGGGTCATAGGGGAGCTCTATGTTTAGCCTTCTGAGGAATCTCCATGCTGCTTTCCAGAGTGGCTGAACCAGTTTACATTCCCACCAACAATGAAGTAGGGTTCCCTTTTGGCCACATCCCCTCTAACATTTATTATTGTTAGTTTTCTTGATAAAGGACATTTTTACTGGTTCAACACTTGCAACAAATTAAAATTAGATCCTTATATATCACCCTGCACCAAAATTAATTCCAAATGGATCAAAGACCTCGAAATTAAAACAGATACCCTGAAAACACTAAAAGAAGGAGTAGGAGAAACACTTGGGCTCCTTGGCATAGGTCTAAACTTCCTTAACAAAGACCCAGAAATGCTACAAATCAAGGAAAAGATAGACAAATGTGACTACATCAAACTGAAAAGCTTCTGCAGGGCAAAGGACATAGCTCGCAAGATAAACAGAAAGCCCACAGATTGGGAAAAGATCTTTACTGGCCCTGCAACAGCCAAAGGCCTCATATCTAAATTATATGCAGAACTAAAAAAAAAATAAATTCCTCCAAAACAAAACCGCAAAGAACCAACAGCCCCCTCAACAAGTGGGCTAAAGACTTGAAAAGAGACTTCGCTGATGAGAAAATGAGAATGGCCAAGAGACATATGAAAAAGTGCTCTACATCACTGGCCACGAAAGAAATGCAAATCAAAACAGCTCTTTCCTTTTGAGCAATGTTTTTAAAGAAGCCATGACCTAGCGAACAAAATAATGTTTATTATTAACAAAAATACAATAAAGCAGCAATAATCACTATGATTGAAATTTATTAATAATTTTTACTAACAACCTCTGCTAATTTAAAACATTCTAAATCAAAGACACAAATATTAATGTATATAATTTCTGTAGAAGGTGAGGTTCACAGTGGCCAACAAATTGCTAAGTTGAGATTTCCCTTGGAGAGCATCCTTACCAGAAGTCCAAAGTGATACTTTCAATCAGAGTTTTTTCATTGCAGATGTCCTTCAGGATAGTTATTCTGGATCTCATGAAAGTGAAAGCACTAAATGGGTCCAGAAATATCACTTACTTCAAGTAAAAGGAAAGTTTCCATTCTGGATAAAATCCTAACCAAAATTAATCAATTTGTGATAAACAAGATTTAGCTTTTAATTTAGCCATCTTCCTAGTGTATTGTTAATTGAATGACTCATATTTATAATTATATTAAGACCAAACACTTCAGTACATGAGGACATGCAAATTTTCACATTCCCAATTTGACTTGTGTAAGTATACAAATAGCCTGACCGGGCTCCTTCTGTTCATTTTTTCTTGTGCTTATTTCTGCTTTGCTTAAAAATTAAAAGGTGATTGTCTTCAAAAGAGAATTTAGAACTACTGTAATCTATCCTTACATAAAGACAAAAATCATCCATTTGGTATCCATTATACTTCATTAAAAGTGAACCATCTAATGTATCCATGTATCTATCTGTTATCTATTTATCCAGTGCCACTATTGCAACTTCAATGCAGGACTCCATATCCTTATCTTGTACTCTGCCACTTGATCCATGCCTCTAGATTTTCATTATTCTGATTAGTTGGACATTGAGCCACACAGATTGGGGTTTCTTTAAAACTTAATTCCATGTTATAGTTTGCTGAGTAACCAGGATTAAAGCCGTGAGCCATGATGTCCGGCTAGGAACATCAATTCCTAACATCTTTGAATTACATTTCTTCCAAAATTAACCTCTATCAAATTTTCTAGCAAAATCTTTTCCAATGAACCATTTGCAATTATCTCTTTGAAAAAGTAATGGGCATTGCATTCATGAAAATCTTGATCTCTGAAAATGAATGCTGTCTCATCTTTGTTGTCATCAAGACTTTGAGTGCAGGCAAATTTGATTTACATAGTCTGGAAGCACTGAAGTAAAACTCTTGTTATATTTAGAAATTTCAGAGTGTAATTTCTTAGTGCAAAGTTCACTCCTTATTAAATAAAATAAAATGAAAGGATAAAAAGAAATATTAAAATTAAAGTAAAATACCTGTGTACCTTGCTGCTTAGGAAACTCCAGAAACAACATCCATGTTTTTAAAAATCCATTATGACACCCACAGTTATTTACTCAATAATATTTTCAAAAAAAGAATTTATATAAAGAAATAAAAGAGAGCATATTTGCTAAATTGCAGAGAATAGCTTTTGCATTTGCTGCATGGTTCATTACATAACTGTATCTTTGCTTCATCTGATTGAGAAGGGAGTCATATTTCAAATAGGAAAAGAGAAAAACTACAGAATCTTATGTAATTTTCACAACACACACACACATATACAAAAATGATATAAAACCATTAAATCGTAGTGTTTGGGTTGTACACAAACTAGGGCTATATGTTGCTCCTGAGGTTTTAGCCATGTAGAATGTTGGTGCTTTCACAATATCCTATCACTTCATGTTGGCTTGCTTTCTGCTCTGATAAGGAGTCTCAAATATTATTTTCCCAATCAAGAGTAAAAAAATCCATCTTAAAAACTGTAATGTATTCATAATTTTGAGCATATTGTTCTTCATTCTCCTCCTTTTATAAAAGAATGATATAAATGAGACCACAGATATAAAGTTTGATGTTCTGTAAACCATTGGCAGAAGATCACCATGGCAGATAGTGATGTAGAATCTATGAACTCTCCACTTCTTGCTATATGAAGACCCCTTTCATCCTTGATTTCATTTTAATGCCAGCTCTTTCTTGACCTGAAGAATGAGAAGCAATTTGTGACTGGTAAGTAAATATTTTCTATTAATGTTCTCCTTTAATACAAACCAATAAAATCTCACTACAGCTTATTATAATTCTTTGAAAGAAAATCTTGGTTATTGTTTATTTGATATAATTAATGATGTGAAATTGTTATCTAATTAAGTCAGGATGTATGCAGTACTTGTGTTCAAAGATCACCACTTACTTAATTTCAAAGACAAGCAATACGTGATCTGCAATGCTGTTTATTTTAATGTAACAATTAAGATATTTTTAAAAGAGTCACAATATGTATTTCAAAATGTGACTGCAAAAGTTAGGTTTGCAAAAATCCTTATTAATAATTAATTGAGCTAATAGCATAGACAAGAGCAAAACAGGTAAGTAAAATATCAAATTAGATTTCACATAGATCAATTACAAAAGCTATCTGAAAATGATTTATTGATAAACCATTATTTAAAAGAAACAATGATCAACAGACTGTCCCTAAGTAATATTGTCTCTGAAAAACATACCAAGGATGATAGCACATTGTTAAAGATGATTATACAATTAGAATGCATTCTTATTGAACCTTATATGACATTCATAATGTATTTATGAAACCTAAAAATTGCTTTTAGCCAATAAAGAAACTTGGTACAAATATATTCCCCAAATAAATACTTATGAGGAAATTGATTGATATTTATTTTGATTTTCTTACTAAGCCTCTCAATGTATTTTTCACTTTGTGGGAATAGTAGGGGACAAAACAATTCTTCCAAATATTCTCAAGCATCTAGTAAAAAATTAACCAAACTGTCTTTAATTTTTGAATTTTTTTCTTTTTCTTCAACACATTACAAATAAGACATCATCAAATATTGTAAACACATTTAAGACAAATGCAGAATATTTTATAAATGAATAAAAAGAATTTGAATGCATACAAGTAGTAAGACATATGGCAGTCATATTTAATGTAATTTTTAGATTTCAATGTATATGATGTATGACATATATAAACAGTGATTTTTTGTAGAATTTTGATGCAAATAAAATATAAATGCCCCCAATGAAACTTGCTATTATAAAAAGTAAAAGCATACACTGTATTTTGTTCTATAGCAAAGTTTTAAGGAAAGAAAGAAAAGGGAAAGATAAATGTTTGTGATTCAGATGGCATTTTGCACAAACATCATTTGGCAATGAAAATGAAAGGTAGTCTGACCTAGATAAAGATAAGAGGGAGGGAAAGAGATGAACCAGTTGTCATTTGGAATCTTGGTGCATCAGCAATTCTTTAATCTTCATAAGAGTGGAAAGGGCACGAGTTATTCCTTGTTGTGTTTATTTACTAGAGCACAAAACACTTGCATATGAATGAGAGGAAGAGCAACTGTTGTTTCCTAGCTATCTCTCACTGACATGTACCAGGGCATGGTTTGTAATGCGTGCACATTGCTGGAGAATACAACTATGAGTCCATTGACATATCATTCAAATTGAATGACATAATTGATATTTGTATGAGAAAGAACAGCATTATATAGTTAACTAATAAGAATCCTCCCATCTTCCATTACATGCCTGGTATTTCTGATTTGGACAGTATTAAGTACCATCCGTTGATGGTCTAATTCTATAGTGTTTGCTTAATAATCCACATGCACCC
The DNA here is from genome assembly GCF_023159225.1 of Perognathus longimembris pacificus. NCBI lineage: Eukaryota > Metazoa > Chordata > Mammalia > Rodentia > Heteromyidae > Perognathus > Perognathus longimembris. Next base: position 41,373,341 of record NC_063176.1, read on the forward strand.
AGTGTAGGAATGAAATAGGATAATTTAAAAAAAATGGTGGTAATAAGATGAAAATACTTTGTTGTTATTGAGCAAGACCATAATACATATGTGTTTATCTAGCCACAGTGATTCTCAATTAGAACACAGAAGCTTGTGTTTTTTGTTGTTGTTGTTGTTTGTTTTTATTACCCAAGTAACGACCATTTTCCTCTGTAAGGCAAAAATAATGTATATGTGATATTTAGCATTTATCAATCCTCCCTATGAGTTTTTCATTTTCAGAATAAAAATGTTTTGTCATGTTTCATTGTAGAATGAAACAATAAGATTGATGATCAGCATATTGGCAAGGACACCATATTACAGATTTCTAAGACTTTTGTAGGTCTAAGTCTGACATTCAGCATTACCTTCTCAAATGCTTTAAACATCTCAGACTGACTGAGACAGTGATTTTTTTTTTTTCCTATCCAGTGGCTGAGTTTCACGAGTATCAGTGGAATGAAAGAGATTCAATAAATTGACCCATTATGTCAGAAAATCACATTGATGATTCTGGAGTGGAAAAATTCTGAATATTTCTGGATATACATTTTAATTTATTTATTTATTTTATTTATTTTTGGCCAGTCCTGGGCCTTGGACTCAGGGCCTGAGCATGACCATCCCTGGCTTCTTCCCGCTCAAGGCTAGTACTCTGCCACCTGAGCAACAGCGCCCCTTCTGGCCGTTTTCCATATACGTGGTGCTGGGGAATCGAACGGAGAGCTTCATGTGTAGGAGGCAAGCACTCTTGCCACTAGGCCATATTCCCATCCCTGGATATACATTTTAAGACTTGTATATGTATGACATATCAAATGTATGTATTATATCAAGATATAAGCCTTAACATACAGCAGAAATATATATAAACACATCCTTGAACAAATATTAAAAACCATATGAAAGAAGATTTCCACTGTCTTCTAACCTTCAATAATACATGCTTGTAATATCTGTCTGGGAATTCAGAGAATACATAACTAATAAAAAGCAATATGATGTTACATATGTTGATTATTTTCTTCGTTACAGCAATAGAACATATCATCAGTGAAGAAAACAGAAGCTAGAATACATTAAGAAAAGTTGAGGCTGGAATAAGTTAAGAAAATATATTTTGAAACTGACTGAGCCAGTTGACCTCAAGGATGAAATTGGTAATATTGTTCAAAAAAGGATTTGTGTTCAAAATGCAAAGTAGAGAAAATAGGAATGAAGGATATTCCTCACTTGTAGAGAGTTCGCCTAAACAAACTCAAGGTCTTGGGTTGAGATGTAGAAAAAAAAATACAATAAATTGTGGGAAATTGTGTCCCAACAACTACTTTGGAAGTGATAGCTTTAAATTATGAGTATTATTACCATTTGGGAAACAAAAACTATTCTCTCAGCAAAACAGAGACAAACAAATTTACCAGAATTAAAGTTTAATAACAGTAATCACAAAAGGAGTTATCAGAATATTTATTATGAACAAGGAATATTGCAGAGCATAAGAAAACAGAATATGTTACTCTTTTTCTAGATTTTGATAATCTACATTTATCCAGAGAATAGTGTCTTATCTACAACCCACATGGACTGACTTGAAGCTTAGGTTTAGAGTAACTCTCCATTCAAATACATATGTAACTTCCCCAAGTGCAATTGTTTTAAAATATAGTATAATAATCCACATGAGTACTGTGCGAGTAGTTTTTCCCTCACTTTTACCCTCATGATAGAACATAAAATAATTCTTTAACAACTTTAAAGTATGATGATTACTTAAATAAAACAGTATTTAAGCAACTCTTCCAAGTAGTTGTTAATCCTGTTATGATATGAGTTTTTTTGCCATAATTACCTGATACTGAACACATGGACTAAACATTTCAAAGTAATCTACAATTACTTTAGTGTAAACTTGTTATTAAATAATATCACATTAAATCACCTTATGCTATGAATATAATGCATAAATTGTCCAGAAACAATTTCTGCAACATGCAATAATGATGATGCAATTAATGATGATGATACTAATAACTATGCACTTTACATACATTGAGTTTATAAAGAAAAATAATGTGGTCCTATTTGGCAAAATGAGTTTTAGCAGAAATGTAAAATAAGATATTTTTAAACATACTTGACTTTCACAGTAATATTCTTTCATTCTAAATTACCCTTAATATCATGGCACTCTTGAAAGTCCAGGTGCACACTTACTGAATATTACTATTTGTTCCTAGAAATTACAACATTTATCTGAAGTCATTAACCTTTCCCACATAAAACATTGAACTAATCATTTTTTTTCATTCAAGAACATATTCATTTATTTCTGTCTTAATCAGCTACTTCCTTATTGCTTTTCCCACAATGGCTAACACAAGGAAATATACGTTCATGAGAGTACATTCACACACATGGACATTTCTTCCTTCTTGCTAGTTAAAATTACAGTTCAAGGTAGTGTCCACACTTCAATTTCCAAAATGTGTCATATCAGTTAAATTTGCTTTCCCTTTTCAAAATTTGTTCGACAATAGTTTTCCCCACCTTTGAAACTTCCTTAAACTAAAGGCAGTGATTGCCTTTTCTGAAAGACATATAGAATTCTAATGAAAAGTAAACATTGCCTATTCAAAGAGCGATAGGAGAATACAAGTGGTTTGGGAGAGGTTTGTGTTACATTAGCAGGTGTGTGTTTACGTTTATGATCCATTAAACCAAGACCAACAAACATTCTCTATGATTGATCAGTCAATATTTCAGACTTTAAGGTCTTGAGTCTATAAGTTGCAGCAGCATTAACTGATATTTTGAAAGATGTAGGGTTTTCTAATCTTTGACTCTGTCTTTTAACTGATACTAGCACAATGTCATGCTTGCAAAGGAGCACTGAAGAATGTATTTGTAATTTGGCCTTCTTTGTGATCCTTAGGGTAAATGCCCCAAGTGGGATTGCTGGGTTTTAGGGGAGTACTATGTTTAGCCTTTTGAGGAAACTCCATACTGCTTCCCAGAGTGATTGAACAAGTTTACACTACCATCAAGTGTCGTAGGGTTCCCTATTGGCCACATCCCTGCCAGAATCTATTGCTAGATAATTACCATTCTAATGGGGGTGAGGTAAAATCTCAATGTTGTTTTTATTTTTATTTCTTCATGTGCCTCTTGGACATTCTCACAAGGCCATACTCAAGCTACCAGCAGGAACATGTTCATTGCAGCATTATTTACCATAACTAAATATGGAACCATCTGCCCCTCAGTAGATGAATGGATCAAGAAATTGTGGTATATATCCACAATGGAATTCTATGTTTCTATCATAAAGAATGACATTGCCCCATTCATAAGGAAATGGAAGGAGTTGGAAAAAATCTTACTAAGTGTAGTGAACTAGACCTATAGACTCCATGGTTTCCCTCATTGGTAGTAATTAGTATCTGTCTAGGATAATCCTAGCAGATGATCAAAATAGCTCAATAGTGTACATATAATAATGTACATATAATCACATAATAATGTACATACAATCACATAAGATGATGCTAAGCAAGATGTACTGCAAGATACAGAAACAAGTGGTTTATCATTTTTGTTGTTATTTTAAACATACTATGTGAAATTATTTCTTTTTCTTTTATCTTCCCTGTTTAGCCCCTGTTGTCACTGTATTTGATTATGGTACCCTGGGTAGTGTATGTGTGTTTGTCTGAATTAGGAAAAGGAAGGGGAGCATCAACATGGTATAAAAGGTGAACCGATTCAACAGCAATACTTATAAAGCAATATGTTGTGAACTAACTGTACTACTGGGGGGGGGGGAAGTTGTGGAGGAGGGAGGGTGGGAGAAATATGAGGAAGAAAGTAAAAAGTTTGACAAGGAATGTACTCACTGCCTTACATATGTAACTGTGACCTCTCTTTACATCACTTTGACAATAAATTTTTTAAAAGAATGTATTTTTAAGATTCATTTAGTTGAATCAATTTGCAAGTGAAATTCCAGTGATTTTCAACTACTAGGTTTCTGGTACTTAAAATTGACAATAGGTGCAGACCAACACATATGTTTTTTTTTATTTAAAATTAATTAAAGTCAAATAAAATTAAAAATTCTATTCCTCAGGCACACTAATAACCTTCCCAGATTTCAATAGCTGTGTGCAGCTAATGGACATTATGTTTGAACACCAGAAATAGAGGACATAGCTGTCTTTACAAAACATTCTCTCAGGCAGTGCTGGCTTGTACAATATAAATATTAAGGCCAGCAAATGCTCTAAAAGGAGATATTTTATAGCACATACAGGAGAATTGGGGTTAGCAACTTGAAATCTTTTTGAGCACTCTTAACAATGAAGCCACAATATACACAACAAATAGTCTGAATTCATTCTGAAGTCTAAGAGATTAAATGCATTATACCATTAAGCAGAACGTGGTAGATAGTTGTGTAATTTGTATTGTAGAAAAATGCACATAAAATTTTAAAAAATAAACTATTTGTGTCCCAAAGGAGTCTACAACCTTATTGGGTAATTACAAAGGGAATTTGCAAACTATCATTATGAAATTTCTTGAGTCTATGTGTTTGTGTGGGGGAAACTAGTAACCATTTGCAAGTGAGGTTCTCAGAATCATGTCTTACAGAACTGGAAGTTAATAAATGCTTGGTGTTTTAATATAATGAAGGCATTTTACTAACATTTTTCTAATTTGTTATTCATAGTTAAAAAATAAGCACAAAAATATTCCAAAGTACTGAAACAACATGTAGATTAAATTTACTTTGTATGTACCAAAACGGTTATTGATCACATGGGTAATAGCAGTTTCAGTGTGTTTTCTGGATAGCCACATGAGACAGGAAGACAGGACACATACTGAATATAAATCATCTTTTAGAACCTCACTAAGGAAATATCAGAAAAAGCATAATTTTTAATAGAAAGATTGTGTTTTATTCTGTTTCATTTATTTGTTTGTTTTTAACTACTCTCAAGATTGAAACCTAGGCCTTTTGTTTTGTATTTTATTTTTGAGTCTTTCTGACTTTGCCCAAGCTTTCTCCAAACTCAAACCTCCTGATTTTTCCATGTGTACAGCTCAAATTACAGATATGTGCCATAAGATATAATTCTTTTTATATTTTTAAGATGCATACAACTTGATTATTCCTAATTTATTTTGTTGCTTAATAGCATATAGAGAATACAAGAGGAGTAACTGAAATATAATAACAATAGTAAATAATCATTTGTGTAGACAGGAGATAACACTAGGTATTCATAAATTTAGGAAATACAGCTTTAACAATATGGGGATTGGAGAGATGAAAATGCAAGAAATATGAGAAAGGATAAACCTCTAACTAACAGATTATCTATTTTTGGTATTAAAGGGCAAATGATTCTTCTGCTCATGGTTTTCATGAACATAAATTTGGAGTTATAAATTGAAGTTTAACTGTTATTCATTATAGAAACTTGACTTTTTTCTTTTAAGATACTTTTAAGTATTTTATTATTTATAAGTAGTTATGCAAAGAGTTGCCATTCAACAAAGTAGTTTATGATCATCCTCACCTCCTTCAATATTCTTACTCACCCTCCTAAATCACTCTTTCCCTCACTTTCCTTAATTTTGTAGGATCTGTATTGAAATTTTTTGCCATTTAACAAAACAGTTTAAGTGTACAATGCATCTGATCTGTGGATCATTTCAACATTATCAACTCCCTTTAACCCACCCCTTTCCTTATTTTTCTGAATTTTGTGACATATACAATGAATGTTTGATTGCATTCTCTCCCCTTCTCCCTTCATTGGTTTACTCTTGTCTCCTTTCCACTCCACCTCTTGCAAGTGCACATTTCTTGGTACTTGTTCTATTGGGCTTTGACTTAGTCTTTCTAACAATTATGTAATTGGGTTGTTTATTTGAAGATAGAGAAACAAAGAATGTGTGGTTTCTATCATTTGTGGCTGTAATTCTATAAGTAAACACATGGGGGGTTATGCAAGCTGTTACAAATGAGTTAACCAAAGTATAATACACTATATGGAAAGGAGAAAGAAAGAAAGAAAGAAAGAAAGAAAGAAAGAAAGAAAGAAAGAAAGAAAGAAAGAAAGAAAGAAAGAAAGAAAGAAAGAAAGAAAGAAAGAAAGAAGAAAGAAAGAAAGAAAGAGAGAGAGAGAGAGAGAGAAAGAAAGAAAGAAAGAAAGAAAGAAAGAAAGAAAGAGAGAAAGAGAGAGAGAAAGAGAGAGAGAGAGAGAGAAAGAGAGAGAGAAAGAGAAAGGAAGGAAGGAAAGAAAGAAAGAAAGAAAGAAAGAAAGAAAGAAAGAAAGAAAGAAAGAAAGAAAGAAAGAAAGAAAGAAAGAAAGAAAGAAAACCAACCCTGAGGGGGATGAGAATATCTCCTAGTGGCAAGACTGCTTACCTGGTTATACATGAAGTCCTTGGTTCGATTCCTCAGCACCACATATAAAGAAAATGGCCAGCAGGGGCTCTGTGACTCAAGTGTCAGAATGCTAACCTTGAGCAAAAAGAAGCCTGGGACGGTGCTCAGGCCCTGAGTTCAAGGCCCAGAACTGGCAAAAAAACAAACAAAAAAAATATTTTTTTCCAAAAATTCTCCCTTCTGTTTACTGAAAATGAATTGAGAATCACACAATGTCTTTACCAGGTTATTGAGAAAACAAAATGAGATGGTGTTTGCATAGGGCTAATGTGATACTACTAACAAAATATTAAAGTGAGCCACAATCTTGTCTTTGTAATGCATGGTGTTAAATATGGGACAAGTTAACCTAGAATATTTTCAGCTGAAATCATTCTAAGACGCAAACATGCCTCAGTTCCAAGTACAGGTACCAGAGTTGTAGCTCCAGACAGTACATAGTTAATGAAAAAAAAAGTGAAAATAAGTTAAATATTTATGTATGCTTTAATATGCATCATAGATTCAAATATCTTTAGAAACTAATTAGATACATTTGTTTAGGATGTCCTTTCTTCCTCTTTTAAAATCTGGGAAGACTGTGAAGCAGAGAATGGAAATATTTGCAACACACATTCTTGGAAATTAGCTATCAGAAATGCCAATGTTGATGTCTTTAACTCAAGACGGCACCTGCAACCTCTTCAGGAGAGATGCAGTCGCTATAGCAGTGTGGCGAGACCTCCTGGAATCTGCTCATTAGGAAGTGTCTAAGGGCTCTGTCTCACATTTTATACCTATTTTCACATCTTGTAATTTCACAGAAGTGCTTGTAGTTTTTGCCTCATGCCAATTTTGAGGTCAAAGTGTTGACTAGCATTCTTTAGCAGAGAATAAACCTTTTCTTGATTGTGAAATGATTGTACCTGCTTTTTCCATCTCAGATGTTCCCACCATAATTAAAAAAATAAGAAACATAGTATTTCTAATAGATTTCCATATAGTCAGTCAGATCTGTTCCCTGCTGTGTAATAGTTCTGAGTGAGAGAATTATGTGGCATGGTTCAGGCACTTGAAGCTTTTTATGCTGCATGAAAAATCTGTTATGATCTGGACAATACTCACAATTTTTCTAATTGTTGCTTTTGTAGAACTTATCAACAATTAAATTAAATTGAATAATTGCATGTTTGTCTTTTTCCCCATTGTATTAATTGTAACCTTACTACTTATAACTCACTTAATTTTCAAATTTGGATCAACTAATAATTAAATCTTAAATCAACTGGCTTTTGTTATTGATGTGGTGCACGGTATGATTGGATATCATTTTATTGGCTATGTATGTTTAACCAACAGTTGTAGCATCATTTTTGAGGATTATTCTTTATACAATTGTCTTTGTAAGTTTGTGAAAAACTAAGTGTTCAGACATCTGTAAACTTATTTTTAGATTTCATTCTATTCTGCTTATTTGTTTACTATTATATACTTATGCTAGAGTTGTGTAATACCCTTTTGTGTGTGCCAGTACAGTTCCTTGAATCAAGCCTTTGTGCTGTTGACTTCTACATGCGAGACCGGCACCTATTTCTTGAGCAAAGCTTGTACTTCCAGTTTTCCCTAGGTAATTGAAAATAAGGGTCTCTTGGATTTCTCTGGGTTAAACTTTGATCCACAGATCTCAGCCTCCAAAATAGCTATGGTTACAGGCATGACCCACTTGACCTCTGCTTAACAATTGTTTCAGTTGTGTAATATAAATACTCCTATTCTGATTCTCTTTTTCCAAAGTTTTTTTGCTTATTCCAGATCAATTGTGTGGAACACGTTTCTATGTAAATTTCTGAATCTCAATGTTCATTACCATAAAGAAAAGAAAAAAAAAAAAGACCTGTGGGACTTAGTTTAATGTGTAATCAATTACTGGGTTTTGAATAGCAAAATGATAATATAAATTACACTTAAAATCATGTTCATTGTACAGTGATTTACTCTTTTAACATTCTGTATTAGATACACTTAGAAAATGCTTTATTTATTAATAATTACGTATAATTATTGAATAGGCACTGTATATGATACTTTAGTGTTATCTATATTGTAAGTAAGCACTTTTAAAATCTTATACACTTGCACTGCGTCCTTTTTTCTTATAATATACAATGTAGAGATAAATGTCTCTTTATGAATATTTTTAAATCTGAATATTAAGATTTTGCTAAGCCACTTCTTAGCTGTGGAACTGTTCAATGAAAATTATGAGCATTAAAAACATAAGTTGACACTCGCAAATTACCCTAAAATTAATATTTCCCAAGTTCCAATCTCTTTGGATTCAGATAACACTTATTGTTTTCACATTATTCTAAGTAAAGATATATATATATTCTTGGGTAAAGAGATAAATGGAGGGCAAACCAATTGAAACCATCAAACCTATGCCACCGACATACTTCATTCTCCAGCTAACACCCATTTTCCTTAGTTTCCCTTACCAAATTAGTACTGTCAACCCAATACATACCACTCAAAACCCAAACCTGTGGGTGGCATTGAATATTCAAATTGTAGAAGTAACTTTGTTTATAAAGAAATATTTTTGAACCAAGAGATGAAAATGTTCAATATATTTTTCTACTATTCTCATATCTGTAAATTTGCCTTTGCCCATTTTTTTCCTTTGCCATTTTTTTTCCTTTTCTATAATTTGTCATTGGAAACACAAGGATTGTTTGAATCTTATACTATCATTTTATTTTATTTTGTTTTATTTTATTAAGTATTTATTATCAAACTGAATTACAGAGAGGTTACAGTTTCATACATTACGCATTGGATACATTTCTTGTACTGTTTGTTACCTCATCCCTCATTCCCTCTCCCCCTCCCCCTTTGCCTTTCCTCCCCCATGAGTTGTTCAGTTCATTTACACCAAACACTTTTGCAAGTATTGCTTTTGTAGTTGTTTGTCTTTTTTTACCCAGTGTCTCTAGATTTTGGTATTCCCTTTCAATTTCCTAGTTCTAATACCAGTATACACGGTTTCTAATATACTCCGATAAGATACAGAGATAGTGTAGGTACAACCACAGAAGGGTGATACAAGAAGATCATCAATAATAGAAGCTACAGTTACACATGGCCTGTTGAAAGGAGTTACAACTGTGATATAACAATCATTTCCATAACATGGAGTTCATTTCACTTAGCATCATCTTATATGTTCATAAGGGTATAGCTATTGGGCCCTTGTGATCTTCTGCTGTAACTAGCCTAAACCTGTGCTAATTATTCCCAATAAGGGAGACCATAGAGTCCATGTGTCTTTGGGTCTGGCTCACTTCACTTAGTATAATTTTTTCCAAGTCCTTCCATTTCCTTTCAAATGGGGCAATGTCATTCTTTCTGATAGAGGCATAAAATTCCATTGTATATATTTACCACATTTTTCTGATATATTCGTCTACAGAGGGGCATCTCGGTTGGTTCCAGATTCTAGCTATGACAAATTGTGCTGTGATGAACAGTGTTGTGCTGGTGGCTTTAGTGTGATTTTGTTTGTGGTCTTTTGGGTAGATATCCAAAAGTGGGGCTGCTGGGTCATAGGGGAGTTCTATGTTTAGCCTTCTGAGGAATCTCCATACCGCTTGCCAGAGTGGCTATCATTTTATTTATATAGTTATCCTTAGACGTCTACTTCATCATTCATATTTAGTACTTTCTTCTCTTGTTTTACTTATTTTTTACTCTTTATCATGGCAAATAATTGTTTGCTTTCATGGTTTATTTTTAATATAGGAAAGAATCCATAATAGGTAAAGCAAAAATACACATGATTTTCAAATATTTTGTCGAGTAAATTAATTCACTGCCACGATAATAAAACCCTATTTGTTTTATAAAAATCTCAAGTAATATAGACAGCAAACATCCATCATCCATGCCCATAGGGTTCTGAGACTTCTGAACTTCTACTAGTCTCAGCTTTAATTTATTTGTTTTGCTGCAGATTCAAAAATACTATAAATATCTCCTCATTGTTCTAGAGTCAAAGACCCCTTGGACATGTTCAAGCACACTAGATGCCATTTTTAAGGCATTGGAAATATATTGCTTAATTGGTTACCACTGGAAAACTTCAGTAAAATGTTCAATTCCCCCAAAATAGACAAGTATATTCTGCTAGTATGAGAGACAGAGTCAAGGAAGTAAGGGATAATTGAAAATATCTAATATAACATGCTTCAGTTGTTCAGATTTTACTTAAGATTGTTTTCACTTTTGTTTTTAATGACATTTTTATACATAATATTGTGATAAGGTACCACTTTATGAATGTTACTTCGGTGTTTAAATTTATGAATTCGTAATTTAATAATTATTAAATGATTTCAGCATGAATTCTTTGCACCATCTTTACACATGTCTTCAAAACTGATTTTTGTGACATTTTTTAAAACCTCATATCTTCAAAATTCTGATTTCCCACTATGCTGTCTGTTCTGCCTCAATCTGAATTACGTTCATTGCAAATTGAGACTACAAAAAATAACATTTTGTCCTTTATTATTTTCTGAAAAATGTTCATGGTTATTCTTAGGTTTCTCATTACAAAGTATAATGGCCAATTTTATTTTCATTTATTTTAATGCCAGTCCTGGGGCTTGAACTCCGGGCTTGGGCACTGTCCCTGAGCTTCTTTTGTTCAAGGCTAGCATTGTACCACTTGAACCACACCTCCACTTCCAGCTTTTTCTGTTTGTGTGATACTGAGGAATCAAACTTAGGGGTTCATGCATGCTAGGCTAGCACTTTGCCACTAAACCACCTTCCTATCCCTTCAATTGTATTTTTAATCTAACCTAAGTTCTAATACTTTGTTTGCTTAAAAATTTTAATCTGGGTATCACTGGAAAGATGCCTTGTAAATATGGTTCACATATGAAATCAATTGACTTTTAGTTATTCTGGTTAGTCTCAATATTATGAATACCCTTCATTCAATTGCTTGGAGGTCTAAAAAGAAGCTTCTAAGAAAAAAATTAGGTTCAAGATTACATAGTTTAACCTTCCTTGAGTTTACCATCCGAGAAGCTGATATTTGATAGAAGAAGTTGTCAAGCAATATGACAAAGGTGTTGGAAATACCCTGGGAATTGCATATAAATGCAGACTAGCTTGATGAAATTGACATCTTTGCAATACCAAATTTTCTTACAAAAGAAAATGGGATGATATCATTTGGATCCTTTTATATTCTTTTAAAAATATTATATATTTCTGGACCAGACTTGTCAGTTTATTAATGCATACTTTTCAGCTTTTATGCTCTCATGAATAGGCTCTTATTATTTCTATTACATGTTAAATTTCTAGTTTGTGTCAAGATTATTTTTTCCATATCTATGATTTGTATCTGCTCAAAGAGTCATATTTTTGTTCTTTCCAGCTGAAAATATAAAATATTTTACTAAATTACTTTTATGGAAAACATCTTCTGTTTACAGATCATAGGTCCTTCCATTCTCAAGGAAATCTGCCAGAATTACCTTCCAGATGTTCTGTGGCTGGGATTTCACTCATTCTGTCTGTTCAATTAGGAGGATGACCACTTTCTCTTGCAAGCATTTCCTCTAAAACTAGAGTCCAACTCCTGGTGGTTTTATAAGCTTAGGATTCAAGGCTAGTCCCTGAGGTAAACCTTGTGTTGGGTTGTAGCATGACTTCTGAATGAGTGTATAATTCCATTTTTGAGTTCCATATCCAGGAAAGAGCCAAAGTCTGCTGCTTTAACTACCATTCTCTTCTTGTAGTACTATTATTGGTAAAGGTGTCACATATTTTTTCCACTTCTAATTCACATCTTTTGCATTGCAAGTATTTCCAAAAAATCATGCTCAGAAGATGAAATAGTGATTGAATGCCCAGGATAGCCTCTGCAAAAAGAAACCACATATGATTAATTTAATAGATTGTATTGTAAATTAGTTTGAAATTAATTTTTGTTTCTTACTGCATTAAACATAAATACTCAAAGTTTTAAACAGTAATCACACAAGGGAGCCTTTTTGTTATGTGTTTCTGGCTGTTAATATGTATCCATTTAATAATATATCACTTGAAATCTTGCTTATAATATAGTGATCTGTTTCTAGGAGCCTAAGTCAACTTTTTATTACCTTTATTATATTAAGGTGATGATTTTCTTTGATACATGGTAATTTTAACAAATGTTTTAGAGGTAAATTATGTGTGAGCTTTATACAAAACAAATAATTGCAATGAGTTCTCTGGATCATGAATTGTTAATATGATGATATTTCAATAACTAATTGTAATTATAGGTAAAGTTTAACATATTATAACACTATTTTTATTCTTCCTGCCATCCATATCTTACTTCCATTTTTCTTCTTTTGTTGATGTGATCTTGACAAGTGAACAGATGTGAAGGTAAATATATAATACCCTAATAAACGTTAATATTTTCTGTTTCAAATTAAATCACTTTCTAAAAGATAAATTAGTATTACTTCAATGCATTTTGGTTGACATGAATTTGTTCATGTCCTAAAGGAGATAGACCTTGTGGTAAAAACCGATGAAGAGAAACTCAATTTCTGCTCTAACAATCATCTGTCTCCAAGCTCTCCAATGAAACAGGTGAAATTCTTCAGCAAGTGAGTGATTAATAGAATTGCTACACCAAACTTCATGTGAGTATTGAATGTGAGTAATTACGAAGAGCTCATTTAAAACTTATTTAAGATTAGAGAAAATGAGCATTCATTTTTTGATATTTTACTAGTCTATTGCATCTTTCCTGTCATAACTTAAATTACATTCCAATTATTTCCAATTATTTTATCCAAATCTTCAACATCTTTTTAACATTTTTCCTTCTGATGTTGGAGGCCTTCTATAAATTGAAATTTTATTTTGTGCATATGTCTCTGCAGGGACTGGAGATTACTAATATATTGAAGGTAGTCATGGCTTGAAGTTTTGTTTTGTTTTGAAACTTCCTTCTGTCATCATTCTCTTACTGTTAGAGGTCTATTTTGAAACATGAGTAGGTAACAAGTTGGATAAGAAAGGTACTCACTGCCTTATGTATGATGCTGTAACCCCGCTGTACATCACTCTGACAATAAATAAATCTTTTTTTTTTAAAAAAGACACTATCATAGATGTTATTTTTAACATACTATGTGAGGGCTGGGAATGTGGCATAGCCATAGATTGCTTACCTAGCATGCACAAAACCTTGGGTTCAATTCCTCAGAACCAAAGAAACAGAAAAAGCCAGAAGTGGCACTATAGCTCAAGTGGTAGAGTGTTAGTTTTGAGCAAAAAGAAGCTCAGGGACGGCGCCCAGGCCCTGAGATCAAGCCCCTAAACTGGACAGAAAAAATAATAATAATATACTATGTGAAATTATTTCTTTTTGCTTTTGTTCATTTTCATTATCATTTATTCCCTGTTGTCACTGAATTTGATTCTGGTACCCTGGGTATTTTGTTTATGTTTGGCTGAACTACAGAAGGGGAACATTAAAATGGGGAGACAATGGGGAGAAAATATATTGTTACATTGTTACAATCAAATGTGTCACATTGTGTCATTAGATACAGCAACTTGGCAATGTGTTTAAGAATATTTACCTCAAAATAATATAAACAATGTAAATTTAATACTATTGTAAATAAATATTACTTGTTTTATGGTAAACTTGGATGAAGTAATTAATAAAAATTCATTGTTTAAAAACTCTCTGTTGTTAGTATATACTATTTCACTTGAATTTCTTTTATATGTACCTTTATAAATTTTACACCTCTCTTTCCCAGGAACAAATGGAAAAGTCATATTACATCAAAGTTTAGGAATATATGAAGAATGTTGCTATAGTTCTTCTTATCTTTATGTTAATTAGGTTCTAAGACCATTAACGTTGCATCTTCCTAGCTAGAAAAGAAACTTCACAAAGGCAATATTTTAGTTTACTTCCAGCTTTGCTATTTTATATTCATATTAAAGGAGAAGATTGTAAATATTTATTGGTTGAATGAATCAATAAATCAAGCTTAGTTAAAATTCAAAGATCCCCAATTAACCAAGGCACTATTACTATAACTGGAAGCTCTTGGATCTCTTCACAGTACTTCCTTAGAGGGAAAAAAATAAAACATATGTGGTTATCTTCACTGGTCTTTAAGCAACATAACAATAATTCAATTATATTATCCTAATATTTTAAAAAGTAATTAGAGATTTCTAGCAATAGAAATATACAATTTAAACCTGGGCCTGGTGGTGTATACTTGTATCCCCAGAACATGTGATACTGAGGTATAAAAATAGCAAGAAGTGAGCCAGACCCAAAGAAACATAGCTTCTATGGTCTCCTTCATGGGGAATAATTAGCACAGGTTTAGGCTATTCACAGCAGAGGATCACAAGAGCCTAATAGCTATGCCCTTATGAACGAATAAGATGATGCTAAGTGAAATGAACTCCATGTTATGGAAATGACTGTTATAACACTGTTGTAATCACTTTCAACATGCCATGTGAAACTGTAGCTTCTATCGTTGATGATCCTCTTGTATCTCCATCTTGTGGTTGTACCCGCATTATCACTGTATCTCATCTGCGTACACTGGATACTCTATATGCTGGTATTAGAACTTGGGAAGTGAAAGGGAATATCAAAATCGAGAACAAAGGATAACAAACGACTCCAAAAGCAATACTTGCAAAACTATTTGGTGTAAACCAACTGAACAACACCTGGAGGGAAAGGGAAAGGGGGAGGGGAGATGGGGAATGAGGGAGGAGGTAACAAACAGTAAAAAAAATGTACCCAAGGCCTAACATATGAAACTGTAACCTCTCTGTACATCATTTTGACAATAAATAAGAAAAAATAAATTAGA
Source organism: Perognathus longimembris pacificus (assembly GCF_023159225.1). NCBI lineage: Eukaryota > Metazoa > Chordata > Mammalia > Rodentia > Heteromyidae > Perognathus > Perognathus longimembris. The sequence goes on from NC_063176.1 coordinate 41,388,746, forward strand.
TAAAATAAAAATAGAGAGTTCAAGGCTTGCCTACTTACATATAAGACCTTCTTTCAAAATGACAAGCATTTATGATATAGTGCAGTGGTTGAGTACACTGGGTTCTATACCATGAACTCTAAAAAAAAGAGGGGGGAGAGAGACAGAGGCAAATAGGAACAAAGACAAAGGCACAGACTAAGACAGCGGGAGGAATTTTATTACTCCATGAATTATAAAAGCATAGATCAGGGTTAAAAACAGCATATAGTATTTTAATATGGTTCCTAATATCTTTAAAACCTTTCCATTTAAGAGGTATTTTATGAAAACACACAAACATACATAAAAATGAACAATGTATGAGAAATGAAGTAAATCCGCTTTAAATGAAACTTTATCCCTTACAGAGGATATTTATACAGAACACAATAGAAATGTCTAATATCATGTAATACAGAACCTAATTTTCCTGTACCAAAATAATTCAAAACATACTAAATTGCAGATCTGTTTTTTTTTTCCCTACAAACTGGGACAAATTTAGCACACAAATTTTCTTCTAAGATTTCATTAATTTCATAAAATATTGCAATGTGTTTATTAGCATAGTGTGAAACATTACCATCGATGATTATAATTAAACTACACTTATCAAAATAATGAATAAAGCACATTTCATGGTAGAACAGCATTGATGTTTCTCATATTTATTTGTTCACTAACAAATCTGCCAAATTCAGTAATCTCTAGTGAGTTTCTTCATTATTAGTGTAAATTACTGATGGTTTATTCTGATAACAAATAATAATAGTAAATCTGGGAAACAAGAAATTAGAGGTTTAGGGTTTACATAATTTTGTGGATAGAGTACAATGAAACAAGAGTACAATAAAACATTCTTCAATCAATTCGAGTATGTTCCATGGGGTTATTAGGCAATGAAACTACTGCTTATAATGCATTTATCAAAGCACCTGAATGTTAATGCTATCACAAAAATATGCTCAAAATGGTCTAAAAATGCGTTTTGTTCCATAACATATCATCCAAAAGGTAGACTATAACAAGAAAATAACTACATTTAAGATGTTGAAACTATCTTAGACTAAATCTTTTGTTTCCTTAGGAATCTGAAACTGAAATCTACTATGCATAAATCTCAGTATGTATAGGCCATGATCATTAACAAAATACAGAAAGTATTTAATTAACTCATCTGTGTGTTTATTTTAGCACACTTCAATTGCCTGCCTACTTAGGTATCCAGACTCTTGTAGACATTTTAGGGTCAGCATTGACAAAAAAAGTAAAACAAATTTCTGAGGGCACAGAGCCCTCAGTCAAATTTGGAGGGAAAGAGAAACAAAAGAGGATAAATATTCAACGAATTTTGAACACAGTCAGGGGAGTACGTAATTGGATGTGTAAAATTATTCTTCTTCCTGAACATATGTCTATTCTGTTTTGAGGCCTCTCTTGCAGCTAAATGTCACTGTGGAGAGCATCTCTCAAACAGGTGTGGCAAACAGAAGAAACGCAACCTTCTCAAGGCTGAGTCAGAAATACCAATAATGCATAGAATTGGACAGATCAAGATGATATCTGTTAAATCCCAGAGTGACCCAAGTGCAACAGAGACATTCCTGTGTATGGGCTGCCATATTGGATTACTTGAACAAAAAGTTGTATCTATTGGTAAGAAATACTACATAAGTTTATGAGAAATTTTTTGATTGAGCTACTTTGTTTCTTCAGATTCACAGGCTCACACTGACTTATTTAGTATGTTAGATAAAAATATATGTGAGGATAGAAAAAATGTGGTGGAACATTTGCTTCCTCTGCTATGTTTGACTGCTGCATTGACATGCACATAGTAATTCAGGTTCTGTCCCTCCTTTGTGCCTTCTAGTTAATAGGAATGATGTCATGACTAAGAAAATATCTGTCTACCTTCAAAGGATTGGTAAGAGCTTGAATTCAAGCAAACATTCCAGAGCACAGATGGGATACTGATTACATATCTTGGACCCCCCCACCTGCATCAGCAAATGGTATTCTATGATTTAGAAAGATTTGGTTAAAATATTTTATTCTAAGCAGCCATTTGCACAGAAAACTTCAGCTTTCAATAACAAGGATATAAAAGATACACTTATGAGACATTTATGAGGATAAAAGGGATACTAAGAGACAACCAGTTAGGTATAAAAGTGTGCTCAGTGGTAGAGTTTCTTTTAATGTTGAGTTGAATTTAGAAACAAACTTAGTTTCACTTTTTTTTTAAGTTTGAGAGAAGTAGAGTTGAGAGAGATAGCAAAAGACAACAATTTTGCTTTATGCATTTAATTAACTTAGACATTTTGATATAGATTTAATACAATGATAAAACACAAATAAGACTCAGAAATGTCCCAGACATGGAGATAGACTTGAGTATTATCAGAATTTAGGCAATCAGGAGATTATGAATGTCAATGAAATGAAAAGTAGGCTGTGGATAAAAAGGAAGAGGTTTTATATATAAGTATTTCTTGAAGTAGTGAGTGAGTGAAAAAGAGAAATTGGACAACAAAAATAAAATGATATATTTTATTAAAGTATATAATGCTAGAAGACTCCTCAGAAATATCAATATCAAAGAAAAAGTTGATCAAGTACACACAAAGTTGACATAGAATGAACAATAAGAAAATATTAAATTTGTTTTTCAGTCAGATACTAAGGACACTTGAAGCTTTAATTTCAATGAAGTGATTAAGAAAAAGTAATACAAGGAATTAAATAAAGTGTTAGTTATTGGTGCACTAACTGAAGGTGGGTCTTCAAAAGAAGTGCTTAATTTTAAATCTCATTTTCAACACATAGATTTGCTATATAAGTGCCAGTTTCAAATTTGTGTAATGAGGAGCCAATGAAAGTATACATAGAGATGCTGAGAGAATAACAACAGATTTAAAGTTTTAGGAGAAATGTAGTTGAATTGAAAGGTGCCTACAGGGGAAAAAGGCAAAATACAGGAAAGAAATTTTCTGTAATGGAAACTCATGATAGCATTAATGGTACCATAAGATGTTCAATTCAACAGAATGAGATTTTAGTTTCTTTTGCAAAAGTAAAAAGAAACTGAAACAAATTAGAAGCAAGTTAGTTAGAAGTGATATTGAAAGATTTTTAAAGACCAACTATAATGTTCAATTAAGCAAAGGTTTACCCTGCTTCTATTCTAAGACAGACTAAGTGAACAAGAAAGCTCCAAGCCTTTGAAAAGTGATAGAGACTTAAATATTTAGAAAAATACATAGGAGAGGTAATGAATAATATATATATATAATATTTATACATATTTGGGAATGGAGAGAATGGATGTGATGACTTTCAGGCTTTTATTTCATAGAAAGCTAAAATCTCTTTTTACCAGAGGAATGGGAAGTGGTGAGAAAAGAACTGAAATTTTACAGAGCAAGACATCTTTCTTCATAATTTACTTCAAGGCCCCTATCTTTACTTTCAATTCCTCATATATTACATGTTGAAGTGTTTTATTTATTTATTTATTTTGATCTGGAGAATAATGAGAGTGCTTGCTAACCCATTGAAAAGAGAAAAGGCTGGGCTGGGGATATGGCCTAGTGGCAAGAGTGCTTGCCTTGTATACATGAGGCCCTGGGTTCGATTCCCCAGCACCACATATACAGAAAATGGCCAGAAGTGGCGCTGTGGCTCAAGTGGCAGAGTGCTAGCCTTGAGCAAAAAGAAGCCAGGGTCCAGGACTGGCAAAAAATAAAAAAAAAAAAGAGAAAAGGCTTCAGGTTTCATAAGAATGTGCTATTCTACTTCATTATAATGATAGCTCTTTTTTCATTTATTTATTGTCAAAGTTCTGTACAGAAGGGTAATAGTTCATATTTAAGGCAGTGCATACATTTCTTTTCTTTTTCTTATTGTCAAAGTGATGTACAGAGGGGTTACTGTTTCTTATGTAGGGTTCTTATCCAACTTGTTACCCCCTCCTTCATTTTCTCCCAACTTCCCCTACCCATTTTCCTCATCTTCCCATGAGTTGTGCAGTTGATTTATACCACATAGGTTTGTAAGTTTTACTGTTGCTTTGGTTTGTCTTTTTATCCTTTGTCTCTTGATTTCTGATATTACCTTTCCCTTCCCTAGTTCCAATACACGTATATACAATATCCAGGGTACCAAAGTCACGTACAGTGACATCAGGGGTAAAGCCACAGGAAAAAACACAAAAGAAAAATGGCATGAGAAAATGTGGTACATATACACAATGGAATTCTCTGCCTCTATCAGAAAGAATAACATATCTCCATTTGTAAGGATATGGAAGTACTTGGAAAAAAGCATACTAAGTGAAGTGAGTCAGACCCAAAGAAACCAAGACTCTATGGGCTCCGTCACTGGGAATAATTACTATAGATTCAGGATAATCCTAGCAAAAGATCACAAAGGTTCAATATTTATGTCCATACGAACACATAAGATGATACTAAGTGAAATGAGCTCCAAGATACGGAAACAAGCGGTATATCTGGTTTATCATTGTTGTTATTTTCAACATACCATGTGAAATAATGACAGCTTTTTATAATAACAGAGACCCTGAACTATAATTCACTTTGTCTTTCTTGCAGGACCTCTTATTCATATCAAGTCATCTCATTTCCCTTCATTCTTAGTAATGACCTGGAAAGTTTTGTGGCTGAGGCAACTGGTCATTAATTATACATCTGTATTTTTCTCTATGTGTTTGCCACCAACTTTTTGATAAAGCTCTAATGGATTTTTAGTTTTGTATACTCTTGCATTGTCCTGCATAAGTTAATGTGATGTTAAACAGCACTCTCTATATCATTGCTTTAAAAGTATTTTTTTAAATACCCCATCAAGATTTTCCATCTTCTTGGTACTATGCTCCAATAAGGTGAATATAAGATAACACAAGCAGAAACACACAAACACAACCACTTGCCTTTAGAAAAGTACGTTCCACAGGTCTAAAATTAGGAAAGGCAACTAAGACACACCAGTATGCATAGCATAACAATGGTGAGGGAGTAACTAAAGACTGAAAATTCTATGATCACCTAACAAAGCCTTGTGTATATGAACATTTTTCTACAAATGTATTTCAGTATTTTCCCCTTCATGGAATAAATTCTCTCGATCCTTGTTACATCATGGTAAATTTTGTTTAAACAGCCTGCGATTTAGTCCCAAAGACCTAAATCTCTTCTATTTGACTCGGAATTGAAACTTATCAAAAGATATATTTACTTCATACACTGCTGATATTATACCACTATCCTAAGTAGTTTTTTTAAATAACTTATTGATTAATTTAGTTATTCACCTTTTTACTTAGGAGGCAGACCCCCTCCTGAACATTGGTTAATACCCTTTGGAAAATTCATTCTTGCAAGGTTTTCAAAATTCCAAGCATGGTGTTCCCCCAAAAGCAAATTCTACTTGGTTTAGTAATAGGAAAATATGCCCATCCTGAATCCAGGCCACAATTTTAGCACCAAAATTACTCACACTAACGTCTATATTTCCTAACTCCTGATCTTTACTCTGACTCTTAATTCATTCCTTTGCCTAGAATTCTTTTCCTCCATCACCCCCACATCACCTTTCACTCTCTCTTTTCTTCCTCCTAAAATGTTTCCTTCAAAATGAGTTTAAATGCCAATTTTTCTTTTTCATTTTAATCTAAATTTTTGACTCATTTGAAAATAAAATGCAATAACAGTGTAAACAACAAGCTCATTTTTACAATGGATTAGTGTGTATACACAGTGCTAAAGGCTTTACAATGATAATCTTTTTGATGCTTGAAACAACTCATTTTTTTTCTTGAGTAGTTAAAATGTGCTAAAAAATGACCTGAAGATGGAATGAAATGTGGGTATTGTAAAGAGCCAGATGATGAAGCGAGCCACTTTTATTGTAGTTTACTTCTTTTATTAGGGAAGGAAGAAAGGGAGGAGGGAAGGAACAAAGGAAGGAAGGAAGGAAGAAGGAAGGAAGGAAGGAAGGAAGGAAGGAAGGAAGGAAGGAAGGAAGGAAGGAAGGAAGGAAGGAAGGAAGGAAGGGAGGAAGGGAGGGAGGGAGGGAGGGAGGAAGGAAGGAAGGAAGGAAGGAAAGAAAGAAAGAAGGAAAGAGGGAGGGAGGGAGGGAGGGAAGGAGGAAGGGCTGGAGGGAGGGAAAAATTAAGAAGCTATGTAAATACATATAAGGATACAAATCTGGGGAAAATGAACACACCATGCTTCAAGAGCTCTTAATATAACCGCTAGTGTGCTCTTCTAAAATAACCATGAATGCTTTATATAAATGTATTTTTCTCTTTTGCCCTGAAATTTGACTTGTACTTTTATTATATTCACTGACTTCTCTTCTGTTAGATTTAAAGTGTTCATAATCATTGTAGACATGCTCTATGTTAGTATTTTCCTCTTTGGCCTGGTAAGTCTCAGATCAACTAGTTTCTTGTAATAAAGACATTTAAATGATTTTGTTTATCCAAATTTTCATACTAAGTGCTGTTATACAGTCTTGTCTTTAAGAAACTGATAAGTGGGCTGGGGATATGGCCTAGTGGCAAGAGTGCTTGCCTCATATACATGAAGCCCTGGGTTCAATTCCCCAGCACCACATATACAGAAAACGGCCAGAAGTGGTGCTGTGGCTCAAGTGACAGAGTGCTAGCCTTGAGCAAAAAGAAGCCAGGGACAGTGCTCAGGCCCTGAGTCCAAGCCCCAGGACTGGCAAAAAAAAAAAAAAAAAAAAAAAAAGAAAGAAACAGATAAGTAAAGCCAGTCACTGATGTCTCATGCCTATAATCCTAGCAGATCATGAGACTAAGATCTGAGGATCAGGGTTCAAAACTATGTCAGTTACAAAAGTCTGTAAAACTCTTATCTCCAATTAATCATCAGAAAACAAAAGTGACTCAATGAGGTATAGCACTAACCTTGAGCAAAATTTTTCAGGGACAGCTCCAAGGCCCTGAGTTCAAGCACCAGGACTGACAAATAGAAAAAAAAAATGTAGGCAACCAATATTTAAAATATATATTTGAAAATAAATAAGTAGTAATTTAGCATATTTTAAAGACATAGCAATTCTTAGTCAATAATTTTCTATTATCATTGAACCCCAGTAGTGTAAAACATGTATAATCATCAGCTCTTTTACTATTCAAAATTTGTGCTATTCAGTTTGTTTATGATGTCTTTTTTTGCTTAAAAATATATCATAACAATTACTAAAGTGCAATTGATGTTGATCATGATTTAAAATTATTCACAACAGGGAAAATCATATTGCATACATTCAATTTCTATTTGTCTTTGGTCCTAAATTTAGGCAATCTATATGTCAATTTTTTATAGATAAGTGGAGAATGCAAACAATTATGTCACCAATTGAGCAAGAGGAAATTTACTGTGCTCAATACATCCAGATTAAAATTTGTGCTATCAATGTCAGAATGTATTTATATAAAGCTAAATTTACACTTCAACGTGCATTGTTTCTTTCTCTGTTCCATCTTTGGTAATAGCAAATTGTAATTTTGCTTGTTATTAAATATATGTGCTCTGTTAGTGTGAATTTAAAATTGTATAACCACTCTTGAAAGCAATATGGAAGTTTCACAAAATTTATCTAATGGACCACAAACAATGACACAATAAAGCAATTAGTACAACTATGACAATTGCAGCATTGTTTGCTTGTCAATCATTGCAACCTCATCCCTCATTTTTCTCCCACTTTCTCTTCCCTCTAACTCCTGCCACCAAAGTTGTAAAGTTTATTTCCTACATAATTTCTTGGGTAGCTTTTGCATTGTCCTTTGTCTCACCATTTTGTTAGACCCCCCCTTCCCTAATTCACATAAATGTATATAAAATGCACAGGGTATCAAATTCAAATGCAATAACAACAGCAGACTATCAATAGGAAGAAGAGTAATGGAAAAAGAAATAATGTCACATAGTACATTGAAAACAATAACAGTGAAAAACCTTGTTTCCATATCTTGGAGTTCATTTCTCCTAACATCATCGTATATGACTTTTGTTAACTTGGGGTGTTCTTTTTTTCTATTTACTAAACAAAATTAGCTCATGAATGATTATCAGAACATTTAAATAGCTTAAATATTTTTCTACAATGTTCTTTTTTCTCTTTTTGTGTAGCCAGTTAGAATTTTGTTAAACATGAATTATTTCTGGGTTGGAATTGCTCATACCATGATTTATTTTCATTCTAGAACTGTATAAATCGAAGCCTGAAATTTTAGAGCTTTATTTTTAACCTTAAATACCACTAAATAGTTAAAAGAACTCTGGAGCCTTTCATCATATGTCTTAAGAGACTATGAATTTTAATCAATGAGTGTAATATTTCAACATTATCATATTAAGAAAGAGTCCTTCAGATATATAAGCTAAATTTCCTACAACACTAAAACAGTAACATAATTGATTTTATTCTCTTAAAATTTGTGTAGATTTACCTGCCTTGTTCACTATTATTTAAAATATTTGACTATATGTATATACACACACATATATATAAAATTTTAAATGACATTACACTTTTTCTTCTCACAAATAGAATAAATATAAGGTTAGAGTACCACCTCATCTCACAGTTTTTTAATATTAAAGCTCCCAGGGTAAACAAATATTTATGTCTACAGGATCTGGCAAAATGTACGTTCTCTGCAGGGATCATATGATTACTCGATGACACATTATTGGTTTTTGCTGTTTTGTTCCTTGGCCTTGGAAAAGTGAGGAGAAAAAATTTAAATGATACTAAAAAATATTTTTTTTTAAAGCCAGAAACTGAAACACGTTCTAAGGTTTCTTCCAAATGTTGAAGAAGAAATTCAAATATATTGAACATATTCAAGATCGTCCACTGAACACAATCTCTGCTGGAAAAAAAAATTGTAAGTGTAACTGATAATTGCAACCCTTAGCATATGTTCTTCTAAGAAACCATCATCATCAAACAAGAAGGTAAACTAACACTTATTAGTAATTGATGTTGCCAAGTATAGGCTAAGTTGTTTTTGCTCATTTGTTGTGGTTCCATCCCAGGGCTTGAACAAACACCTTATACCTTAGATTTTTTTTTACTCAAAGTTATCACTCAACAACTTGAGTCACAGCTCTACTTCTACCTTTTTGATGATCCATTGTAAGTAAGAGGTCTTTCCTTAAGATCTCAGCCCCCTGAGTAGCTAGGATTGGCTCTTGGCTTAGGCTACATATTTTTATTTTATGTTTAAATTTTATTATAATGGTAAGGGACAGACAGGTTACAGTTACATAAGTTAGCTAATGAATAGATTTCTTTTTGAAAAATGTTAGCCCCTCTCTCATTTTCTTCCATTGCCCTCCAAATCCACTCCCAGCACATAGTTGAAAAGTCCATTTCCAATATGGTATCACTTGTATTGGTTCACCCTTTCTCCCACCATTTCTATAAGTCCTCTATACTTGTCCAAATCAGATAAACTTATATACAGGACAAGGGTATAGAAATAGCAAACAGTGACAATAGGAAATAAACCAAAGGAAGAAAGAAAAAGAAAAAAGAAGACCTGCATATAGTACAATAAAAAAAATCTTGCTTCCATTTCTTTGAGGTGTTTTTTGATAAACATCATTGTATATGGTCATATCCATATCAATATTGAAGCATTGTGATTGTCTGCTAAGAACGTCATATACATTACAATGAGAAAAAATATGTAGCCTATGGTTTACTCCACTTAATATAATTTTTTCCAAGTCTTTCAATTTCCTTACAAATGGGGCAATGCCATTCTTTCTGATGGAAGGTTAGAATTCCAGTATGTATATATACCACATTTTCTTGATCCATTCATCTATTGAGGGGTATCTGCTTTCCATTTTGGTGGAACCAGATTACGTTCCTACCTACAATGTAGTAGAAGCTAAGAATTTTTAAAGACATATACTGATTAATCATTTTAACTTAATAAAAGAGTAAATTTCTTCTGTATTCTACAGATAGTATGGTTGAGTCGCCAAAAACAACACAATATCTGCCTATTTTCACAAACCTTAATGGGTCCATCTGAACTTTATTCCTAAATTTATATTTTCAAATTCAATACTCTTACTTAAATACATACCTCCCCACAAATAGTACTTTACTGCTGTTGCTGGTTGTCTTATGCTTTCCACATATTATCAACTTTTATCATTTATATCAACAAGTACATTCCCCAGTCACATAAACTATATATTATTTAGCAGAACAGTTTCCCTTAACCTAGTCTCTTGCCTATTTAGGTTGTGCAAATGCTACTCTACCTTCATGTTGGTCCCACCAAACCTCAGAGTGGTCGGTCCTCTGATCCATTAATTTATCTCAAGTAATCTGCATCCATAAAATCAGCCATTTGTGACTTTTCCCATGGATGAATTTTGCACTGATTCCAGATCTTCTTCTTACTCCCAGTCAATGCAGGTCTTCTGCATATATTTCCTTTGTAAATATAATAACTAATAAACCAAGCTGTCATCCGAGCTTTCCCCTGAATCAGCTATTCAAAATATCCATTTAATATTGGTCAGAATTTAATTATGGTCAGAAAATATGTCTTCTATTCAGTTTGTATCTTTCCCTCAAATTTCTAAATGCATAAAGAAGTTGTTGTTTCTTTATGTCATGACTAATTTAATGAAAACATAAGCCTTTTATATATCTGCTAGTAAAATCTATTTTGCATAAAAGATAATTAAATCATGTGGTAGGTTTCAAAAAGAAGTGCCTTAGCTTTCAGTTACTGAGAGCAATAAGTAGAAAAATTACAAAATATGGAGAGGTTAATAGGTAAATACATTAAACACTATTGGAAACCAGGAATGAAATTCCTGAACATTATCCAAATGTGGTAGATAGATTAAAAATGAATACTGTAGGCCCTTCTGGTAGCTCATGCCTGTAATCCTATTGAAGAGGCTGAGATCTGAGGACCTTGGTTCAAACCAGCCTGTAGGCATTAAAATCTGTAAGACTCTCATCTGCAATTAATCACCAGCAAACTTGATGTGAAAATATGACTCAAAGTGGTAGAGGGCTAGCTTTGAACAAAAGAGCTCAAAGATAGTGCCTAGAACTTGAGTTCAAGTCCCATCTCAGACAATAAAGGACAAAAGAAAGAAAAAAGAAAAGAATGAATATGGATTTAGGGCCAGTGGTCATGGCTGTACTTTCTTGGGAGACTGGGAATAGGTGGATTATACTTCTAATCCAGTTGAGCAAAAAAGTTTCTCAACTCAATTCTCATAGAGTAACCTGTCTAACATTAAAAAAAAAAAAAAAAGTATATAAAGGCCCGGGATCGTTGTGCAAGGCTAAATGGGCCGGAAAAAGTCTTTAAACCTCTGAATCCACTGAGATAGGCTGTACCAGTGGCACTTTTCTGGGGTAGTAGCAACCACAGGAAGCTTAGTACAGACTGAGCCTGGTTCAGTAGCTTGCATAGGCAACAGGAAGATCATACCCCAATAATAACCAGCGTAAAACAGGATTGGATAACTGCAGCATGCCAGTATAGCAGGCGGAAGGCCCCAATACTTCCTAAAACAGTATTGCATGTTCTGTCACATAGGAGACCTTTAATTTTTTTTAACCTATTGGATTTCTAGTGCTTAAGTTTGCTCAACTATCAATTATTGTTAATTAAACATATTACCATGTAATATGTTTTAGATGAAATTAATGAAACTACGCAGTAAGTTATAACATTATTATTCACTAAAAGTGCATAACAAATATCAACTATGAGTGAATTTTTTTTTTTTTTTTTTTTTTTTTTTTTCCCAGTCCTGGGCCTTGGACTCAGGGCCTGAGTACCATCCCTGGCTTCTTCCCGCTCAAGGCTAGCACTCTGCCACTTGAGCCACAGCGCCCCTTCTGGCCGTTTTCCATATATGTGGTGCTGGGGAATCAAACCGAGAGCTTCATGTGCAGGAGGCAAGCACTCTTGCCACTAGGCCATATTCCCAGCCCATGAGTGAAAATTCTTACAAAGAAAACCCAGATATAAAATTCATAATGACTTAAGATAAACAAAAAAAAAACTATGGTTAGCAAGACTTTACATAGGAGTAAAGTGTCATGTGGTGAATTATCAGAGAAACCACATTTTGAAGAATGGAATCTTGGAAATTTTATTAGGACGGTAGCAGTCTACAGGTAGCCAATTGTTACAAAGGCCTTCAGCCTGCAAATATACTTAACACTGTTAAGAAACAGGCCAGAGAGGAAAGAAAGAACAAACACAATACCAACAAACCAATTCAGCACCAATGAATAGCTGAATTGGAACAATATTGTTACAGGATTCGAGCCAGGAAACGACACAGGACACAAACACAGAGACACATGGTATGGTATAAGGATGCCTGAGCTGGTCTGGGTCTAAATGGGGTCAGGTCAGGGAGCATGGTCACAGGTAGCTCCCAGTCCCAGGCACTGGACTGACAAGGTCCAATAACCTCTAGGCAAAGTGCTCACCCCTGTTCCAGGAATTCAGGAACACCCATCACCTGGGAGTGGGACTGCCCTTCCTCCACTGTGAAGAAGAGATGTCAGACCTTACAATTCACCATATGGCTGAGATGGGGCTGGCCAGACCTCCTACTTCAAAAGGAGATGAAATTAGATAGACAAAACAAGAGCAACGTTTGGAGGCTATTTATGAGACATATTGTTATAATTCAACCTGTAGGATGAACTACTTAATTTCATGCTAATGAATGTCCTAACTATACTTCATAACTCTATATGCATATACATGCATGTTTATATATATGATGTACATATATTTTACATGCCTTTATATACATGTATATGATTCTGCCAAAAATATACAAAATTGATTTCCAAAAAAGATTCAAAGGAAGAACAAATGGAAGAAAAATTATAGATAGGTAATTAGCACAAAGAAATTATAGATATATAGTCGGCAGTAAGTAAAAGGGCAAATAGAGCTAAGATGTTTTAAAGATGTGCACAACCCTTGAAAATTTTGTTAATATTGAGCCAAATATTAAAGAGTTAATGTTTAACCTATATGAGCTATGTCTGTCATTGTCCATGTGGAGTATTTAAACAAGAGAAATTAACATGTGGTAAATTAAATGATTTACCTTCATTGATAGACTGGTGTACTAAATTTGGACCAATGTATGAATACTTAATTTAGACACCACATATGCATAATTTCCATGGAGGTAGAAGCAGTGAATATAGGAATAAAATTGAAAGAAGAGTTCAATTGTCAAAGTGAAGTATACAAGATCAATTGACAGTATAGGGGGTTCTGTAAAAGCTCTAAAAAAGGCCTTTAAGTAGGGTGACAGAAATAAAAAGAAAGAGATAAAAAAAATACATTTGTGTCTACATCTACTTTTGTCCATTGCAGATAAATATAAGGCCAGAAGTGAACAATAAATTATGAGAATAGCTATCAATAAGTGATTTTAAAAATTATTAATTATTAAAACATTAGATGATTTTAATATACCAAGTAGTGTTAATCACTTGAAAAAATTAACTTTTAATAATTAATAGAGTACTTATGTGTAGGTCCTATCATTTAATTTATTTTATGTAGATGAAAACTTCTCTTATATTCAAAGTGCCTTGAAGGGAAGAGTTTAAAACAGAAAGGTAGTTATCACAGAGAGTAAATACCATAAGAACTAGGTCCGTTCTCAAAATGATCCTTCTACTCTAATTAGGATATGTAGACATAACACTACTGGACAATTGCAGTATTCGGGTAGAGTTTCAAATCAAATGATGACACAGTAGAAAACAAGTAGTAGATAAAAAACAATCCTGTCCAAGTAATTATTCGTTTATCTATTTGATTTTCTTGTAGATTTATAGGCATATTCTAATTAGTACAAATGAGGGAACCCTGCAGCCTGTTTCTTTGGGTCTGGCTACTTTTAAACTAAACTAAGGTAAATATTTGAGAGAAAACATTTAGGGCATTTGTACCACGTTTGAAAATGGTTTATTTGTTCATTTATTTGTTGGAGTCTTTTTGGTGTTCAGGTATGTGTTCTTTATCTAATATTTGTATTAATCCTTTATCTGATGAACTGGAAAAATATTCTCCCATTACTTAGGTCTTATTCAGATTTTACCAATTAATTATTTTGTAGAGCCAACGTTATTGAATTTGATTCAATACCAACTTTCTATTCTTGGTCTTCTTTTCTAAGACGTTTAGATGCTACTCAGGAAATCGTTTCTCATGTATGTATTTTAACGGGTTTTCTTTAAGTTTTCCTCTCTTAGTTGTAAATGGATCTTTGATCAATTTGAGATTGATTTTGTACAGAATGAAAAGAATTTAAGTCTAGTTTAGTCATCTCCATTTGGATATACCATTTTCTGAAAACACTGTCTTCTCTCCAACTAAGTTTTTGTCACTTTTGTCAAAATTCATATGTCAGTAACCATGCAGACATATTTCTGGATTTTTCTTCTATTCCATTGTTCTACACATCTGTTTTTATGCCACTGCTGTGGCTTTTTTTTTTGACTCTGTAGTGTAATTGGAAGTTCAATATTGTATTGTGATATGTCGAATATTATAATTTTTTAAAACTTTTGTCATTGTTGAAAAGGTGATGAGTGGGAGGTTACAGTGACATAAGTAAGGTAATCATCACATTTGTTTTTAGACAATGCTACTCCATCATTTTCTCCTGCTTACCGACCACTACGCTTCTCCACCTCCCCCTCAAGTTGTAAGGTTGATATCCAACCTATTCTTAAATGAGTATCATTGTTGTATTAGTTTGTACCATTATCTGCTGTTGTTGTGATTCCTTTTCCATTCCCCTGGTTGAATAATGTTATATAACAGACACAAGGTACAGATAATTGAGAGATGAAAGAAAATAAAAGGACTAAAAATAACTAATAAATAAATAAACGATGTATAGTATATAGTAAGAACCTTATTTCCATATCTAGAAGTTCATGTTGGTGCATGTCATTATATACGGTCCTATGTATTAAGCTTAAGATGTCCTGTTAAGAATATTATAGAAATAGTCTAGTTCTTATATATGACGATAAACATACAACCTATTATCTTTGGGTTTGGATTACTTCACTTAATATAATTTTTTCCAAGTCTTTCCATTTCCTTATAAATGGGGAAATGTCTTCTTTTTTTCTGATACATCTTCTTGATCCATTTATCTATGGAAGGTCATCTGGACTGGTTCCATATCTTTGCTACGGTAAGTAATGCTGAGATGATCATGGTTGTGCTGGTAATTTAGTATGGCCTTGTTTTGGGACATTTGGGTAAATGCCCAGGATTGGGATTGCTGGATCGATCATAGGGGATCAATATGTTTAGTCTTTTGAGGAACCTCCATACTGCTTTCCAGAGTGATTATACCAGATTTCATTCTGACCAACAGTGTAGTAGCCTTCCCCTGTAGCCACATCCCTGCCATCATCTGTTGTTAGATTTGTTGATAATGGCCGTTATATCTGGTGTGAAGTGGAATCTTAATGTTTTTATTTGCATTATTTTCTGGCCAGAGATATTGAGCATTTCTTCATGTATCGCTTGGCTATTTGTAGTTCCACTTCAGAGAAGTCTTTCTTTAAGTCTCTAGCCCACTAAACATTATACTTGTTAGTGAGGTTTTCTTTGGCTCTTTGGGGCCTTTTGTATTTTCAAAGGAATTTTAACAATGAATCTTCTATTTCTGTGAGTAATGACACTGGAATTTTCATGAAAATTCTGCTGACCCATGAATATGGGATTTCTTTCTTTAATGTGTTTAATGTGTTTCTTTAGTGTTTTACAATTTTCCTTGTGCAGGTATTTCTCCTCCTTAATTATGTTTCTCCCTGGGCATTTAATTATTCTGGAAACATTGTGAGTAAATCTGTGTTCCTGATTATTTTCTCAGACGATTTAATAAGTGAAATGTACAAAGAAATGGATTTTAATACCCCTTACCACATTTCCTTGTGCAACCTATGGAGAGTTTCCTAGCTTCTTTCCATCATATGTAACTGGCAGCAAGAACACACTGTTCAAGAATAGAGAAAATTCTACATTATTGAAGTGTTGAATAATCTTTTGAGAGACTTTTGTAAAGTGTTATCGTAGCCAGATGATTACTGCTCTGATTTTGTTGTTATGAATAAAATTACTGAAAGTAATGTTGCATTTTAATCTGTTTAACTTAGTTTAATTTTTTTATTAGATGGCATACTAAGGGCAACTTGAAAAATCTCTCATCCCTTGTATAATAGACCTCTGTAATTACATCCTATCAACTTGTGCTTACTTTAAGCATGGTCTATAGTTGCAGAATTTTTTTAATGTATACAACACATTTTTTTCCTTTATTGTCAAAGTAAAGTACACAGGAGTTACAGTTTCACATGTAAGTCAGTGAGTACATTTCTTCTTCAACTTGTTACCTCCTTCCTCATCCACCACCCCCACCTTCCCCTTCCACTCATCCCTCCCCCCCTTTAGTGTTTTCAGGGGATCTGTTTTAATTTTGAGGTCTTTGATCCATCTGGAATTGATTTTGGTGCAGGGTGATATATAAGGATCTAATTTCAATTTGTTGCAAGTGTTGAACCAGTTTGTCCAGCAATATTTGTTAAAGACGCTATCTTTCTTCCTTCCTATTTTTTAGCTCCTTTATCAAATATTAAGAAGGCATAGTTCTGTGGATTCATTTCTGGGTCTTCAATTCTGTTCCATTGGTCTTCAGGCCTGTTCCAATGCCAATACCCAGCTGTTTTTAATACTATAGCTTTATAATACAGCTTGAAGTTTGGTATTGTAATTCCTCCAGCACTGTTCTTTCTGCTTAGGATTGTTTTTGCTATTCTGAGTCTTTTATTGTTCCATATTAATTTCTGGATTGCTTCCTCTATGTCATTAAAAGATGGTGTTGTGATATTAATGGGTATTGCATTGAATTTGTAGATAGCCATTGGCAGTATTGCCATTTTGACTATATTAGTCCTCCCAACCCAGGAGAATGAGAGGTTTTTCCATTTCCTTATTTCTTCCATAATTATGTTTTTCATGTTTTTAAAGTTCTCATCATAGAGATCTTTCACTTTGGTTAAGGTTATTCCTAGGTATTTTATGTTTTTTGAGGCTATTGCAAAAGGAGTTGCTTTCCTCACTTTGGCCTCGGTCTTCGGGTCATTAGCATATAGAAAGTCTGTTGATTTTTTAGGGTTTATTTTATATCCTGCTACTTTGCCAAAGTTTTGTATCAGCTCTAGTAGCTTGGGAGTAGAGTCTATGGGGTTCTTAAGGTATAGGATCATGTCATCTGCAAAGACAGAAAGTTTAACTTCATCTTTTCCTATTTGGATCCCCTTTGTGTTTTCCTCTTGCCTAATTGCTCTGGCTAGGAATTCTAGTACTATGTTGAAGAGAAGGAGAGAGAGCAGACATCCCTGTCTTGCTCCTGATTTTAGAGGGAATGGCTTTAGCTTTTCACTGTTTAGAATTATGATGCTTGCTGTTGGTTTGTCATAGATTGCCTTTATTATACTCAGGAGTGTTCCTTGGAATCCAATTTTTTCCAGGGTTTTTGTCATAAAAGGTTGTTGGATTTTCTCAAACGTCTTTTCTGCATCTAGAGATATAACCATGTGATGTGGTAGATTACATTAATTGACTTGCGTATATTGAAACAACTTTGCATCCCTGGGATGAATCCAGTTTGATCAAGGTGTATGATTTTTTTGATGACCTGTTGAGATTCCATCTCACCCCAGTAAAAATGTCCTTCATCAAGAAAACTAACAATAATAAATGTTAGAGGGGATGTGGCCCAAAGGGAACCCTACTTCATTGTTGGTGAGAATGTAAACTGGTTCAGTCACTCTGGAAATCAGTATGGAGATTCCTCAGAAGGCTAAGCCTAGAGCTCCCCTATGACCCAGCAGCCCCACTTTGGGGCATCTACCCAAAAGACCACAAACAAGAACACACTAAAGCCACCAGCAAAACAATGTTCATCACACCACAACTTGTCATTGCTAAAATATGGAACCAGCCCAAATGCCCCTCAGTAGATGAATGGATCAGAAAAATGTGGTACATATACACAATGGTATTCTCTGCCTCCATCAGAAAGAATGGCATTGCCTCATTCATAAGGAAATGGAAAGATTTGGAAAAAATTATACTAAGTGAAGTGAGCCAGAAGCAAAGAAGCATGAACTCTATGGTTTTCCTCATAGGGAATAATTAATATATGTAGACTAGTCATAGCAGAACATCACTATAGTTGAAGTTTTAAAAGTAATTTTTTACCTTTACTTTCAACATGTGAATGCTCATAATACTTAAAAATGCCAGTGATATCAAGTTTGCAAAATGGATTAGCACAAGACCTCTGCACACAGTAGGTTAATTTGTAAAGAGAAAGAAAAAAAGTGGAGTGTGAAAATTTAAAACAAATGGCACTAATACATAAATGAAGAAGACCAAGATTATAGATAGGATTTGGGAAAATAACCAGCCTTTCCTGGGTAATAAAATAATATCACATGGAGAAATTAATTCTCCGTGTTAAATATTTAAGGGCTGAATGAACAAGTGATGCAATTACAGAGTGCATTGTCTGATTTTTACAAACAAGAAGCAGGGGAACTATAAGCTGGGCTGTGTTCAATGGAAAGGCTAGTAGTCAAATTGCTTCTCTACTTGGCTTTGTAAACACTTTATGACAATTGACTCTGTGTGCTTTGTAATTGGGACTGATAGCTCTATAATTACTGTGTGTCAACAAACACTGAAATTGTGAACAGTTTGTTTTCTTTGTGTACTTGTGTGTGTGTGTGTGTGTGTGTGTGTGTGTGTTTTGCTAGTTCCTCCATTAGTCCCCTGTGACAGAGGCAAATTGATGAATATGTGTTTGTTGGAGAAGAATGTTCTCAGTGATTATTTATCTTTCTTATATCTATTTCACTGAGCTTTGCTGCATAGGCATTGTAGCTTACACACTATTTCCCCAGGAAAACGTTTAGTGCCTTCACTGAATTCACCTCAGCCAGCTGACTATTGGAGATTAATGTTACAGGAAGCCTGATACCAACATTGTGTGAGAAGAGAGGGGTTTACCCAAAAGCCAGAGAAAGTCTTTAGAGAAAAGACAGGGGCCTGACTTACCCTTGCTTGAAGTTCATTATAGTAGCATGATTTATGTAATTCCTCAGGTTTCATAGCTTGCTCTGTGTATGTGTTTTTATACTATGTCAGCACTATTCTACAATGATGCTTTCCATTCCTACCCTATCTTTCTGAATCCTTCAATAAAGTTGTTTCCTCATATGCAAGTTATGCCTTTAGTTGGGAAGACCTCTTCTTTAGTGATCTCACCCTTACTTAAAAATTTTGAATAGAAATGTATGTATTGGCTTAAAAAAGTTAAACCAGTGGGTGACATTGATTGCAGATAGCTTTCCTTCAGGTGTGAATATGATGAATTATCAACTTTGTGGCATCATCAACCTTAGTGACAGCACAAAGCTCTATGGCATGATCAAAACACCAGGTCCTCTTGTTTTCAGATCCCTTTCACAGTACCCATAAGATAAACTTGACTAATGTGTTTGACATCATAATAAACCAAAGGTAACCATTCCAAATAAAGAAACATTTCTGGAATTTAAAAAAAAATAATCACTTCAATTAGCTGTTGTTAATGTTTCCTTAAGAGAGAGTAACAAATGATTTTATGAAATATCTATGAACACCCCCAAGGTATAATAATGGTAAGGAGTATAAAACACTGAAAATGAGATAGAGTGGACATTCAGTCAGTACAGAGTAGAGATAATTGTTTTAAGATAGCTTAAAATGCATGGGCCAGTTTCACAAAGTTATTAAACAATGATTCTGGAAGGAAGAGAGGAAAGGTATATAATGATTTCTGTTGAGATTTTATGGAATGACATATCACATGGTTCAAAGTACAGGGCTTGAGGAATTGTTGAATTTGGCTTCTGTAGTTGGGTGAGTTTGTATTTATAAGTGGAGTCACATTACACTTAAGAATGGTTCTATCCATTCAATGGGCAAATTAAAGTTCAGGTAGATTTAGTCTTGTAGGAAATTTTCTTTAATTTTTTGACCGTTGCAAGAAGACATGCTTTTCCACTGATCACATGGCTGTTTTCTCTAATACTACAACAGATGATTAGTGGAGTAGATGAAATTGTTATACTTGTAATATGTAAGTAGTAAAAGTGCATGCCTCTCTGAAATATGTGTTCATTCCATTTTGCATATGTAACAGAATCTTTTCTTTTGTTTCAGTAAGTGCTAATAGGTATCAAGTATTGCAAAGATCCTCTGAGGATAAAGTCCTCAAAAGACTATAATAACAATTTTTTAAGTTATAATAAAAGTGTTAAAAGTGGAAGCACAGAATTGGATTGTATACATCTATATCTCTCTATATATGTATGTATGTATGTATGTGTATATATATATACACATACATATATATACACATATATATACATATACATATACATATATATATACACATACATACACACAACACACACACATACACACACACACACACACACACACACACACACATATATATATGATCACAGTTTCTTTATCCAATCATCCACTGAGGCTCATCTGGGTTGACTCCATATCTTGGTAATAGTAAGGAATGTTTCAAAGAACATGTTTGTGCAGGTAGATTTAGTGTGGCCTAGTATGTAGATAATCGGAGTGGAATTGCTGGATCATAGGGAGGCTGTATTCTTTTTTTGCCAGTCCTGGGCTTGGACTCGGGGCCTGAGCACTGTCCCTGGATTCTTTTTGCTCAAGGCTAGCACTCTGCCTCTTGTGCCACAGTGCCACTTATGGCTGTTTTCTATATATGCGATGGTGGGGAATTGAACCCAGGGCTTCATGTACGCAAGGAAAGCACTCTTGCCACTAGGCCATATTCCCAGCCCACTGTATTCTTATTCTTTTGAGGAATTTCCATACAGTTTTCCAGAGTGGTGGAATAATTTATATTCCCACCAACACTGTAGTAGTGTTTCTTTTGAGCCACATCCTGCCAGCATCTGTTATTGTTAGTTTCCTTAATAATGACCATTTTAATTGGGGCAAGGTGGAATTTCAATGCTTTTTTTATTTTATTGTCAAATTGATGGACAGAGAGGTTACAGTTTCATGCATTAGGCCTTGGATACATTTATTGTACTGTTTGTTACCTCCTCCCTCGTTCCCCCTTCCCCTTCACCCTTCCTCTCTCCCTCCATGAGTTATTCACTTGGTTTACACCAAATGGTTTTGCAAGTATTGCTTTTAGAGTCCTTTGTCTTTTTATCCTTTGTCTCTCGATTTTGATATGCCCTTTCACTTCCCTACTTCTAATACCAGTCTATACAGTATCCAGTGTATTCAGATAAGATAGAGTGACAGCGCAAGTACAACCACAGGAAGGGATACAAGAGGATCATCAACAAAAGAAACTATGGTTTCACAGGGCATGCTGAAAGTAATCACAACAGTGATATAACATTCGTTTCCATAACATGGAGTTCATTTCACTTAACATCATCTTATGCTTTCATAGGGGCATACCTATTACTCTCTTGTGATCATCTGCTGTGACTAGCCTAAACCTGTGCTAATTATTCCCTATGAGGGAAAAACATAGAGTCCAAGCTTCTTTGGGTCTGGCTCACTTCACTTAGTACAGTTTTTTTCCAAGTTCTTCCATTTCCTTACTAATGGTGCAATGTCATTCTTTCTGAAAGAGGCATAAAATTCCATTGTGTATATGTACCACATTTTCCTGATCCATTCGTCTACTGAGGGGCATCTGGGTTGGTTCCATATTTTAGCTATGACAAATTGTGGTGTGATGAACATTGTTTTGCTGGTGGCTTTAGTGTGTTCTTGTTTGTGGTCTTTTGGGTAGACTCCCCAAAGTGGGGCTGCTGGGTCATAGGGGGCTATGTTTAGCCTTCTGAGGAACCTCCATACTGCTTTTCAGAGTGGCTGAACCAGTTTACATTCCCAATGGTACAAATCAAAGAAAGTTTGGACAAATGGGACTGCATCAAACTGCAGAGCTTCTGCAGGGCAAAAAACATAGCTCGCAAGATAAACAAAAAGCCCACAAATTGGGAAAATATCTTTACTGGCCATACAATAGACAAAGGCCTCATATCTAAAATATATGCAGAACTAAAAAACTTTAATTCCTCCAAAATAAAACCGCAAAGAACCAATAGTCCCCTCAACAAGTGGGCTAAAGACTTAAAAAGAGACTTCTCTGATGAGGAAATGAGAATGGCCAAGAGACATATGAAAAAATGCTCTACATCACTGGCCATTGAAGAAATGCAAATCAAAACAACATTGAGATTCCACCTGACCCCAGTAAGAATGTCCTTTATGAAGAAAACTAACAATAACAACTGTTGGAGGGGATGTGCCAAAAAGGGAATTTTTTATTTGCATTTATTGTATGGCCAGAGATCTCAACAGAAGCAAGAACACATGATCATTTCAAACAATCAGAAAAAGCAAATGACAAGATTCAATACCCCCTCATGATAAAAGATCTGGAGAAGGTAGGAATCCTGGAACTTTCCTCAATATAATGAAGGCTTCATATGACCAAACCAAATCAACACCAACATTATATTTAATTAAAGTAAAACTATTTCCTCTACAATCAAGAATGAGACAAGGATGTCCACTCTGTCTTCTCCTGTCCAGTTGAGTACTGGAATTCTTAGCAAGAACAGTAAAGCAAAAGAAAAACATAATGGGATCCAAATGGGAAAAAAGTAAAATTATCCATCTTTGCAGATTACATCATCTTGGACTTAAAGAAACCTATAGATTCCTCTCCTAAGTAACTGAATCTGATCTGAAATGTTGGCAAAGCAGTAGGATATACAATTTAGCCACAAAAATCAGTAGCTTTTCTGTATGCCAACAATGAGAATATCAAGACTGAACACATCTTATTCTCAGGCTTGTCATAACTTTGAACAGAGAAGTGTGATATGCGGTGGTTGTTGAAAATTATAAGCTCAATGTGTGTTTTTTGTTAAATTTGCAGTCACTTGTTACCTTGACATTAAAAATCTAGTATATCTTCAGTGTTTAGTGCATTGAGATGACAGACTGGATTTCTCTTTGTTTTTACATGCTAGTTCTAAAAGTAGATGAAGCTTTTAAAGACACAAATCAGAAATCAGTTTGAGTTGTTCTGTTTTCACTGTGAATCAATCCACATTTGGTGTCAAAGACAGTTGAGAATAGGATAGCATAATGCTTTTGGTAAATATATTCTTTAAATTTGTTTTTTACAAGCCAACTATCAAATTCTTTTTAGCATGCCTTTGACTTTGTCTTCAGTTACATATATTTACTTCTATAGCAAAAATATAACTTTCTGGATGTTGGCACTAACACTAGAAAACATCTCATTTAGTTTGTCATTTATTGCAGGAAATCTGTGCTACCCTTAGGGAATGAGCTAAATTTACCTTTGTCTCCTAATTTGGGTTTATCCAGTATTCCTTGCATATCATCTGCTTTTTTGTTGAATAATGAGAAAATCATAAAATATATTCAGTTCTTTCTTTTAATCAGAATGAAGCATGTCTTTACTTTCAAGAAATCTGAATTTTTATGAAATGGTTAAATTAATAATTTTGTTATGAAATGTAATTCTATATTAAATATTCTGTTTGTTTTGCATGTAGATTATTATTTGTAAGCTAATATTAAATGAGGAACAAGAGATTAATTAGTTTTTAAGGATTAAGAAATTATCAAGTGCAATTGTGTTTTACTTGTGAATAAATGGATTCAAGTTATTGTAAACATAAACAAACATTAGTATAAAAGCAATATTTTTTTATTTTCTTACAAATATTATGGCATTGACCAATATGCATTTTACTCTTAATATGAATTATGCGATTTGGACCTCTATACAACTACTTAAAAATAAAATGAATTTTAAAAATAGACCAAAAGTGGTCCACAGAGAGAATAATCTCTAGAAATATTTTAGAAAATTTAAAATTATACATAATTTCCTCAAAAACATTATAATGCTGTCCAAGAATATTAGTAAACATGCGTTGCAGCAAAAAAAAATTAGTACATTTATATTACTGAGAAAATATATTATAGGTGTTATTAAATTTGGCAACATGCAAATTTAGAAACAATCTTGGTGAAAAATAACTTTAAAAAACATGGATGAGTGCTATTGCTCTGGCAAATAATCCTAGCTACTTACTAATCATGCTGAGATCTGAGAATCCTTGTTTGAAGGCACTTGAGGGAGACAAACCCAAGATACTCTTTTCTCCAATTAAATAACAAAAACCAGGAGTGAAGGAAGGCAAGTCTCAGTGGGTCAAGTAAAAATTCTAAGCAAAAGCATGAAGCCTTGAGTTCAAAGCTCACTACCAGCAAAAAAAAAAAAAAAAAAAGAAGAAAAAGAAAAAGAAGGAGAATGAGGGGGGAAAAGGAGGAAGAGGTGGGGCAAGGGAGAGGGAAGGGAATTATAAATGAAGATAATAGAGAAAAACTAACCAGTGCTAAATATTTTCTTAGATACTTGAAACCTATAAGAAGCTCATATAATCTCTAAAAGAGAAGCTATCATAGACAGTAATATTTCCATATGGTGTATTGTGATATAGATAATAGTACAATCTTAATTATTACATGACATTGATGTTTTATATCAAAGGAAAAAAAATGAACCGCAAATATATAATGATTTTTTTAATCATCTCTCTTATTGCCAAGACAAGGAAATTTGTCTGCAGGATCACTGGATGAAAATTAATATTATCTCTTGATTAAAGGCAAGATAAAAATGTTGGCCTCACAGTGTTTGATGTCTATTCACTGGTCATTCTATCCATCAGGCCCATTTAAAAAAACATAAATTCTTTCTACATACATCAACGTAAGGCGAGATCTCTTTGTGACTCACAGATCAATAATCTCTAATCCACATATAATACCCAGGTCTTCGTTTTCTATCATCCCTACAATATCTTATCCTATGTGTTTTTATCTCTGTTAAGATTATATTTAAAACTGGAGTTTGCAAAATTCCACATTTACCATGGAATTATGGAATGTGTTACACTTTATAGTTGTATGTTTTTTGTATGATACTCTTTATTTAAAACTGGTAAAAAGAAAAAAGTTCAATTTCTGACATAATTTCAGAACAGGAAATACAATTTTAAATAACAACATAGTTTTTATTTTATTTTACTACCACTTATGTCTGCCAACTTCACTACTGCTTCTTTACTCTGAACAACTTTCTTTCCTCTAGATTCTATTAGTTACATAATTTTAATTTCCTAACCTGTGTAAATTACTAATACAGTATTAATTATTTAATGAAAGACCTACTTCTTGGAGGTGGTTATGGTCTAATAATAAGGAGATTACTTAATTTTGATTTGTAGGCCACATGAAAAACCTAATATTTTTAAATTGAATTTTCTATTCATTTGTATAGGTACATTTTCTACCTGATCCTTGACAGAAAGAATTCTAAAGTAGTGCAGGACCTGAAATATAAGAACAAATAAAATGTGCAAATGTGCTTGAAAATGTTATGGAAGGGAGAGTTAAATTACATCTATTGGAATAGAGAAAGTTGCCAAGCATCCAATGAAAGCAGATTCTGAAAATTCATAGACTCTCTGCTGAGAGAAATGAGCTGAAGAGCTGATATTTTTTATAACTTGCCAAAGATAAAGTATGTATCTCTATCAATGCATACTTAGTCAGCACACAATAGTGGTGGAAAGCCTTCTCAGTACAGGAAAGAAGAACTTTCCTGTTATCATTAAAGAATAATTTATCTCCACTTATTGCTGTCATTTTACAGATGTTTTCTTAGAAGTCATTTTAAATACAAACTAAGCCTTACTCATTAGATAGTATAACAAAAATTGAATTAACTTAAATGTGTTTAGAAATATGTGATTTTATGTTTATATCATAAATATATGTTTTAAAACTTAAAATATGAATGCAATGGATCTAAACCAATTACCTAAATTAAATTATAGGTATTTCAAAATACAGCTACTAGAGTGAATGAAAAAAAACATGCATATATACATTATAAGTCATTAAAACACTGTTTTAGCTATATAAACTAAAAAGGGTAATGATGGGTAGCAGAGACTGTCTAATTTACTTACTTATTTATAAATGGCAATTATTAGTTCAAGTGCATAAGCAGGCCAGCTATAATCATATAGTGGAGTTAATATTTTCCTGTTTGCTTGGTCATCTATCTCTTGGTTGTTGTAGCTTAGCATGTATCTTCCATATTAACATATCCCATAATAAATGCCCTCAAAAGCAATGTGAAAGCTGGGTGCCATTGGTTTGCACCTGTAATCTTATTTACTGGGGTGGCTGAGATCTGAGGGTCGAGGTTCAAAGCCAGACTGGGTAGGAAAGTTCAGGAGACTCTTACATCCACTTAACCACCAGAAAACAGTAAGTGAGGCTGTGGCTCAAATGGTAGAGCACAAATACTTCGAGTCACGATATCTCTTTTCTCCTGATTTTTCACTTCACTTTTCATTTATTTTTATTTTTACTTTTAGGGTTCTTTTGGTTTTAATCATTGGCATAATATTAACTTACATAACCATTTCAAGCTGTAACAGAATGAGGGAAACTTTGTATCATATAAGGAAAGCATTAGAGCAGGAAGAAAATATATAATATAGTTGAAAATTATTGTAAAAGAAACTATAGAAATATTAACACAAATGCAATGATACATTTTTTGCAAATGAAAAAATGGAGACAAAATAGTTGCCATGAATGTACAATATGATTTTAGAATATTCCATATTTTTTTAATCCAAATGAATAACATAGAACCAAATCTTTGACAAGAACGAAGCTATTATCCCAGCATTGAGCTCATTTAGGTTCATTGGGGACAACAAATAATACTATCTAATTAATTAGAATGACAGGAAACTGCATGACACATTTCTTATGGCTGGCTGGTTTAACATTCTAAAACCCTCCTGTTGATTAGAACTTGCATGTTTTAAATAGAAAAGGATGTTAGACATCCCATCTGTCGTGTAACGGGGCTTCAGAAAAAAAAATTAAAAGGTACACTCAAGCCTTGATAAGTTCAAGTCAGCAGAACAAGACAAATGTAACATGTTATCTGATATACAGCATAACAGGCAGACTAATTGCTTGTAAAATTCTTTTGTTTTCTATAAAGCTACAATTGAACAATATGACTATTTGCAATCTTGGCAGTTTGACTGATCTTTGTCATATAGCAGAACACCTAACTGGAGTTCATTTTTTTCCCTCCCTTTCTGTCTACATGGAAAACATATGTTTGAAGAAGCACAATTTGTTTGGCTTATTATGATGTAAAATAGGCTGTTACTCATATCTGCATATCTATTTACATGCATATTCTTAAAATATGTTAGAAAGCAGTATATTTAAAAATATATGATCCCATTTTTTGCATGAAAATACTCATGGAAAACTCGTGTACTTTTTATATATTTTAGGTATGTATTTGACAATTATACAGTTGGAAAATGAAATGGCATATATAATTTCATCTGAAGTAGGAAGTAATTAAATTTACTGTTCATTTGAGTGATATGTAGTTACTTCTGAAATATGAAAGTGTAATTATGATATTTGTTGCACAGATAAAAAGCAAAAGTAAAACAAAATCTTCATTTATTTACTACAGCAAGAATAACTGTTGCTCAGAGAAAACTTTTTATAATATCTAAAATTTCCATTTTGCTTGCACTCTTAATAGGATATAATAAGAGGCAGTGTAAAAATATTTCATTTTCATTTCATCAGGAGTATCATTCTTTAGTTTGAAAACAAAATATCAACTATTGAACTTTAGATGTGGTAATCCAAAGCTAGCTGCTAATTCATATTTAAGGATGCTTTTATAGCTAATAAATATAATAGAAATTTGAATGCAACTTTACACACATATAATTTCCACTACAAGAATTCTGGCTGATTAGTGCAAATCTGTTGAAATGCTATACATAGGGAGATCACTTCGCTCTGTTGCGCTTTCCTGATAAATATTGGATGGGTTCTCCAAAGTAGTCCATTCCTCTTCAAACAACGAAATATAATTCTTCGCCCCAAATAGATGTCATTCATACCTCTTCATAAACTGAACTTTACTCCTCATTCAGAAGTAGAGAGTAATCAGATTGAATCAATGTCATTTATTTTAAGTCTTTTCAATGCTTCTCATGGTTACATAGTACAATGAACAAAGTTATAACTATAATCAGTATGACCTTGACTGTGTTAACTTTCACAATTTCTCTGACAGAGATATACAGTGGAAAGGTAGGCACCAACAGTTCTCCTTCAGGTTCCATCTGTGACTCTATACCTGCATTTTTATCAACAAGTCTCTCAACTCTTAGAGAGAATTATCTTTGCACAATTACCTCTAAAATGGTTAGGGATTACAGGTATGAAATGTTCAGTTTGCACCAATAGCCAATCTCAATACTGCAATATCTAAAATAAGTGAAGACAAGAATTTTTTTGTAACTTGTCCAATGTCCAATGACATAGCTAGATTAAAGACATAGGAACGTCCCACAAAGACACACAGACACACACAAGATACATAACATTTTGTTCTACCATCAGACCAGTTTACCACCAATTCAGCTTTCTGAAGATGAGGAAGAAATAAAATTCTATTTAGTAATTTTAATTTTGTAAATGACATCATCTATAATTAATCATTTTACTGTTATATTTCATGAGTATTCCTGCTCTTCACTCTTCAACCAAATCTACAGAATGAGTTTAAAACAAAAACATGGGCTTTGTAATTATGAAAGTCACTCTTGCTAAACTTTGGATTGGAGAGTGAGATGGGTACTATAGGCTTGTAAATCATTAAAATAAAAAAAGGCTTGGCCCAGAAATAATAAAAATTGTACCCTACATAAGTTGATCACAAAACATTCTGGAGAGTGACTTTTGTTGGTCACTGCACAAAGAAAGGATAAAAATCCAAGGAGACTTTGCACTGGTTTGGGAATACTGGCTAAATAAACCAGCCCATTAACTGTATGCATAACTCATCTCTAACATATGCCCACGTACACAAACACATATACACATATACTACGATTCATTCTCAAAATTTATTTCTGGAGTGCAAACAATAAGCAAATTATCAAATAATAACTTCTACATATTTCAAATTAAGGGAAATTCTCAATTTTGCTTATAATTTCATTTCCAGGAAATTTACACATAAGACCTAAAAGGCAATCTTAAATCGAAGAGTGGAGAATATGCAGCACCTTTTTGAGATTTTCTTGAAACACTTTCCATTTGAGAAGTTGTGGGTTTGCTATTTTCATATTCTTTAGTTTCACATACATTCTATTTCAGAAACAAGTGTTTCATGGGTTGCTATTTTTGTTTAAGAAATCTTTACTTGGCTGTTTAAAATGACACTAATTGAGCAAGGAGTGTGGGTGTAAATTCAACCATGATATTTGTGCAGGGCACAGATCAAAACACTTATATGCAAAATGTTGTGTCTGCACCTAGAATAGTAACACATATATTTATAATATATCTGGTATGAAAGGACATTGCAACATAATTCTTGCCTTAAAAATTGTCTTTGGTTCCCTTTCTTGTTCTCTAATTATATTAATTTTAAAATTATATTCAAATGTAAAAATACTTGTTTTATTAATCAAATCTTCCAAGAAAATATAATATCTATTCATTTCAGCTCTCAAGGAATTAAAAAGAGTTAACTCAATCAATATATATATTAATTTTTATGAACAAGTAGTTGTACAAAGGAGTTGCCATTTAATAAGGCAATATATGAATTCAATGCCTCTTAAACAATACCACCTCTTTCAACATTCTCACCCATTTCCTAACCTTTCTCCCTCTTCTTAACTTTGTACCATATACGTTGAATTCTTAACTTCATCCTATTCATTAGTCTCCCCAGCCCTTTCAAGGATCTGCTTCCTAGTGTTTCATTTTGTTGAACTTTGAATTTCCCTTTCTGAGGAATTACACTGTTTATTCTTTGATTTTACCATATTTCAGTTAATACATTTGTGTACACTTGCATACTACCCAATATATTTACTGACAGGTTGATAGGCTAATTCTAGCTTCCATATATGAAGCAAACTCTGAAACCTTTGTCTCTCTAGACTTAATGTATTTAACTTAACATATTTTTTAATTCTTTCCATTTCTTCTCAAATCATGAAATATCATTCTTTCTAACGGATAAGTGAAATCCCACTGTGTGTGCATCATCATATTTTTTATCTATTTGTCAATGGGGGAGTATCAAGGATGATTCAATACCATGGCTATTGTGAAAAGTGCTGCAATGGACATGGTCATGCGTGTGCTTTTTTATATCCGGGTTTGTAATCTGTTGGATAAATGTCTAGGAGTGGAATTGGCGGATCATACGATAGTTCTATGTTTAATGTTTTGGAAAAACCTTTACACAGCTTTCCACAATGTTTGAACAAGTTTGCATTCCCACCAGCAGTTTATTGGGGTTCAAACACCTTGGTACTGATGAAAACAATAGTCCTGATGACCAAGGGAACATAGTAAAAGATACAAAAATAAAGCCACGCACTTACAGCCATGTAATATTTGATAAAGGAATCAAACACGTAGAACATGTAGCAAACACGTAGAAAGATAGCCTACACCTTTCTTTTAGATACTTGTAATTACAGACATATACCAGTATACCCAGCCTAAAGCTTCTCTTACAATCATGTTACTTGCATGTTTTCTTTTGGGAAAATAGGACTACCACTCCCTTGCTCATAATTTTACTAGCTAATTGTTTAAAAGCAATTGTTTTTCTGGCAAACTCACAGTAACTAATATTGAACCTTTGTGAGATAAGAAGATGAGACTTTAGAAGTAGCCTCAATGACTCTAATGTCCTTTAAAGTTCAAGTTGTTTTTTTTTTAGTTAAAGCCTATTTTACATCAATGTTTCTTTATATTGCTAATGCCTTCTGGAAACCTAGAAGAAAATAAAATAAACACAAGAAATAGTCATTGAATAATGGCAATGATTGTATTGCTTTAGCTGTCACTTTTCTATGTGGCAACTTTTTTTTCCTTCTAAAATTTGAAAAGGAATGTCACTTCTCTTCTCCTTTTACTTATATGACCTATGACACTTGTTGATTGTTCTTCTAAGTAGGGCATTGTATGTGTGTGTGCATGTGTGAGTGTGTGTGTGTGAGTGTGAGTTTGTATTGAGGTAGGGTCTTGCTATATGGTCCAGGCTGGCCTAAAACTGAATTTGTTTTTTCAGACCCTTGATTAATGGGACTACATACATGTGTTACCATGCTTAACTTTGGCCAAAACTTAGTTTACTGCCAGATGTTCTTAATATTATATGACTGTTAATATTATTTTAAGAGGAATAATATAAATCAAATTCATTGTAAGTAAATTGTTGAAGTATTCAATATTATATTACATTTTAAACATTATTTACTTTTTTGATGTTGGGTCTGAGCTATACTACCTATCTTTTTTTCTTTCACTTAGCAAAAGTCTAAAGCAGCTACTTAATAAGTGATTGCCTGGATGAATGTATCACAGGTTCTCTGAACTGAAGAAAACAAGTTGTAGATGTTATCTAATCTAATCTCTAAATAGTTCTATATTGGGAACTTTGTGTGTGTTGAGGCTATGATTATGTGCTTCGTGTCAAATATTCAATATGTCTATCATTGGAACTTTAGAGAAAATGAGAGTATCCCCTTAGACTTCTCTCAAAAGGGAGTTGAGTAAGTTTCTATGCTGTTTCATTTCTTTCTTAACTAGGTCTAAAGAAACTTTCAGTTCATAAAAGGGTGCTATTGCCTGAAGTTGGTCTCCTTGCTAAGTATTCTATGGAGTCAATTTTAAGAAGAAAAAATTAATAAGCAACTCTCAGCTGGCTTTGAAAATATAAGTAATGTCACAAACACACAAGCAAAAAAGGATATGTTAGTATAGGAAGAACAATCAGAAAGTTACATGGTCACTAAAACTTTGGCTCATCAGAAGATTTAAATTCTTTAATGCCTTCTACAGTAATGCAGAGTAAAATATTTTGTGGACCAAAAATATGAAAGCCTTTTAATACTGAAGACAATGTTTAAAAAATTGTACAATTTTTAGTATCAAAAGAATGATGGTAATAAAACAATTATTCATTTTTCAAGCTACAAATTTAAATATCACCACAATATGCATGGTATTCCTTTGAGAGTTTTAAGCATCTTGAATTCTATATTTGAGTGTTTTGTTTGTACATTTAATTCATTTGTCTTTTAATAAACACTTTAGTATAAACAATAGGTCAAGAACTGTCTAATATTTTTCAATACAGAATGAAATAAAACATGCTGCTTATCATGTAACTCATAGTGTAGTGGAATGTACAGATATATAAACATAATTATAATAAGATAAGTTTAAGAGGTTGCTACAAAAACAATTGTGACAACATAGAGAATGAAGTAATAAATGTACTGTTTCATGACAAAATTGCAATCACCATCAGTACTATTTCTTAAAACCTAATCTTTTCTTTTCATTTTCAGATCACAAGTCCTCTTTCATGATCACTTACCTCAGTATAAGTGAATTCATTTCAACATACAGGGTGGCACTAATTACAATTCAAAGTAAAAAATATTGAATACTTTTTATATAGAAGGAATTGTTTGTTATTGCTTATGCAACAATCTATGTATAAAAGTAACCAGGAACTTGAGCTATATCTGAAAATAAAGTTTATTTGTAAGGAACTGAAATCCAAGTCTGGTTTTCCTAACAAATTGCAAAAGGAGAACGAGCGAACGTATGATTAACACAGACTGGGGACGTGGGGAGGGGGAGACTGGTAAAAATTGTATTACAGTAGAAACTGAAATTGCCATGTAAAGACAAAGTGAACTTTGTCAAATACCTTTGGAGAATGCATCTAGGTGGAGAGAAATGAACAAACAATGATTGAATGAGAAAGCCCAGCACTGCACGAGTTTCCTTCATCAGTTCAGGATAGCTAAAGGGATTGCACAAATATAAGGCGCTTACACACCTGTGTGCTCACACACCCATTAGAACATGTTTGTGTTGAGATAATTTATATTTGACTCACTGTATAACCGGAGTCACTAAAGTATTTTCTTAATTATTTTAATAAATGAAATGTGATTTTTTTTACAATGCTTTGAGAGGCAGAGTGTAAACGTATATAGGCATAGTAAAAGCTAATACACAAAATTTTGAAAGTGCAAAAGATCACAAACTAAATCTTGGGAAGTTTCTCTAATTAAAGAAACTAAAGCAAGGAACAGCTGTCTCATGAACAAAATATGTGTGGAGTTGGGAAATGAAGAGAACAAAACAATTATGGCAATATACATATAGCCAAGATTATACATAGATGTTTTAAAACATTTACAGTTATCTTTGCTGGCTCAGAGGTCAATTTATAGCTCAAGACTTACATTAGCATTTAAATTTTTTAATATAATTGATTTAATTTTATTCATATCAAATATTGCAAAGTGTGTGGTTAAATATTGGTATTACCATTTACTTTTTTTATAAAATAAGCCAATAAAATAAGCCAATGAGGTAAGTTCACATAAGAAGAAATCTACGTGTTTTTTTCTTCTCAAAGCAAATATGAAAATGATATAAGATGATCAGAAAGCACTTGGCTTCTTTCTACACTTCAACAACTAGCTTTGCCATTAAACAACACTATGCACTAAAACCTTTAGCACCTTCTATTGCAATTCTGACACCAGCACAGAGTCAAAATTAATTTATTTGATGGAATGTTTCCTAGAATTAAGTTTAGTATCTATTTTATAAATGAATTATTCTATTGCCAAAATACTTATAGTTACATATCTGGACTATAATAGGCATCTGAATGCGTAAATTTCTATATGGACATACTAACTAGGTTTCTTTTAATTAAGATTATTTGTCACCAACAAAAAGAAAACAACCAGAACAACTCATAATGTCATTGGAAGAGCAATGGAATTCAAGAATTGGTAAAATATAAAGCATTTCACCTTTAATACTGCTCTGCTGATTTTTTTTTCTGTCTATTAGCCCCTAATGTTTTTACATCAATAGAACAACTATTGGCTCAGTGTTGTCAGTCATATAAGATCAAACATTTATTTTAGCATAATTATTAAATAAAAAAATAAAAACACAATGAAATTATATGTGACCCTTTTATACACTTATAAACATGATGCAGGCAAAAATAACATCAATTATCTCATCAAAAGCTATTCAATGGAAGCATTAATATTGTGACTCCATTGCCTCAACTAATATTTTGATCAGCTCCTCTTTCCCTCTATGTATAGGTTCCTATTGGAAAGTAATGACTTTTTAACTGTGGCTTTTCCTTTTGTTTTCTTTTTGTTTCTTTCAACTTAGCTCATGAATTACAGTAGGATTTTTCTGCCAAGATATAAGCCTTCTGTGATTATATCATTCAGATCCTGAGACCTTGGTTTCCTTCTTTCATGAAGCCCAAATGTTTGATAGAAATGCTTTCAGCCCTCTGATAATATAAATAAAGTGGAATAGTACTAGGCACCAGGAACAAAGAAGGATTAGTATCAATGTACCCATGTAAGAAATAGTATACAGTTGATGCAAATGAAAACACATATTGGCCACATAATATATAAACACAGAGTCTAAACAATCATCTTCAGCAATCTACCCAGAAAGCAGCCTTTCCCTATGATAAATAAACGACGAAGGCAGCCTGACATAAGTTGGATTCCCAGGAAATCAGATTACTATCTCTACTAAAAATGCATGAAGTTAAATAACATCTGTAAAATTGAACCTAGAATAGCCATGACTTGATGAATAACTGATGTTTCCCTAATATGTGGTCTCACTTTGAACATAGGAACAACTGATGACAGAAAACGATTCACCTCAATCAGCCATATAGTATGGCCTACTTTCTAGTTAGTCCAACTTCTTTGAAACTTTCTCTATTTCCAATGTAAATCCATCTCAGTCTTCTCAGTGTATGTGAACATTTTTCCAAAGTGAAGCAATGGACTTCTTCAGTATAGCAAGGTCTGAAAATACAGACTTTGGTTTGTCCCATTTGCTTGGTCTTCATTTGTTTCCTTATTAAATGATTTAAAGAAAATACCTAATGAGTAAAGACCTCGGTTACCCCTGGGTCACTTGTGATTCCTAGTTTCCATTATCTTTCTTCTAGTCCTATGTGCTATAGCAACATTCTTCTTCTGGAAGGTACCAAGTAGGACTGCCTATCTGATTTTTGTAGCTATGATCTCCTTTTTTGGAAGCAAGTTACCTTGCCACACCAAGGTATTTCACATTTCTCCCTTGATCAGGCTTGTCTTTCATAGAGCAGAACTAAACACTTCTGACCCTCAAAGCTAGAGTTAAGATCAGACAAAGAGCAAGGATGAAAGAGGCTGAAATCCCAGCAATTCAAAATACACATGTTATTCAATTATAATACAAGTGCGATACAGGGAAATGTCTAATA
The DNA here is from genome assembly GCF_023159225.1 of Perognathus longimembris pacificus. Taxonomy (NCBI): domain Eukaryota; kingdom Metazoa; phylum Chordata; class Mammalia; order Rodentia; family Heteromyidae; genus Perognathus; species Perognathus longimembris. Next base: position 41,424,562 of record NC_063176.1, read on the forward strand.
TATTTTTCTTCTCATTTTGACACAATCAGAGCTTCATTGTGAAATATCAATGAGGAGTACTCGCTTTCTTGTTTCATGCCTCTTTATGTGAGTGTTGTTTGCACACATTTTTTAATTCAATTTTAAGCTCTAGGAAGTGTCGTATGTTTCAAAGAGACAAGAGACATATACACAGAACTGTGTCATCATAATTTTTTAAGATCAACACCAACATTATGAAAAAAAATCAGTGGGATTATGGTTTAGTTAGACAATTACTGATAGTGTCCTCTCAATGGGAAAATCATGTTTGATCATCTAAAGCACTGACTTAAAATGAAAGAGAATAAAATGAATATGAACAGTCTTCCAAGAAATCCCTTCATAATGAGGAAAACTGCTTAAATCTTCAGAGGAAAAGTAATCTTTCTCTTCCTAAAATATTTTTGAAGTACTTTCTATAATGTAAGTTGTCTAAGAACTTCATGAACCCAATGAAAGAAGGTGCTTTGGCAAAGAGGCAACTTGGTAATGGGAATCTCCCCTAAAGATTTCTTCCATTGTGCACTCAAATATGCATATATCTTATGGGACCAACTCATAATTTAAATGTTTGCATTCCTAATTGTCGGTTATACAACAGTGATATGGATATCTGCTGACAAGGAAAATGGCCTTCAGTGAAACCTTCTTGTAGGCTTGGACATTCTTGGTTGTTTAATGTCGTAGACCTAAATAAATCGCTATCATTTTTCCATCATTTTTTCTGTGTTTTCACCATCTTTAATTGGGCATCATGAGGATAATATGCTCGGAAAGTGTTAGATCTAGATACCTGGAAGAATTCTTGTTGATATCTATAACACATACTCCCCAGTGGCATAACACCTCATTCCACTCAGTCCAGTGTACTAGGTATACTAGTAGTATTAGGTTGGTTTTCTTAATTATATACTTTTATATACATATATATGCACATACATAGATACAGTATGGGAATTATAAGTGTATTTTAAAGTATTATTAACATGTATGAAAATGTATGTCTAAAAAAACCAAACAATCACATGTAGCATCTTTTAACGTCATGTGTACATTTCAATAAAGAAAGTATATCTAGTGTTAAATATAATGTAATCATTTAATCCTATACCCTCCTATGGTCTTCAGGTTTATTAATAAAGATGAAAGACCTGGTTGAATAAAAGAAAGAGGGAGACTGACTCAAATGTGCAGACCTAGTATGTAATACATTGCTGGCGTTATCTGAAATCCTTTGAAATAAATAACACAGAATGTTTTCCTTTTAAGAAATATCTCAAAAACAGTGCCAGAAAATAAGAACTATTACTATCAGTGGGCCAACATTGTTTGGAACATTCCAGAATAATAGAAAGCAGATGGGGTCAGCCAAATGGAGAAGAAAAGGAACTATTTTAAGGATACAAGAAGACTAGGCCTGCTGTGAAGAAGGGGGTGGATACAGGGTGACTTGAGGCAATTGGAAAAGTGAGAAATAAGCCAGTTGCCCTGGCTCTGCTGGATTTCAAACCACAACTCCCTCCAGTGCCTGCTGAAGTCACTGAAGAAACGGAGTAGCAACCTCTACCTCTCTGACCATTAGGCAGTCGGTGCCAGGCCCCAGGGGCACAAGTAGGTCAACAAAAGGACAATATTCTCAGACAGGATAAAGGATGGAAAAGGAGTCACCATGTCTCTGAGTGTAGACCATTCTATTCTTGCTCTACAACAGGAGAAGCTACACTTAGAATCAGAGATTTCCCTCTGCACACTCTTCCCAATGTTTAGATGGTCAAAATGAAAATAAAATCCCTTATATGTATAATTAAAATACCTGCCGCCATATTTGGGAATACTTGAGAATTAATTTACTTTCTCACTCGTTTTGTCCACCACATCTCATTTATTGAGGTTCTTTTACTTCACATTCATTTATCTACTGCACAAATAGATCTTGTTGAGTGTCTTATATTTGAGGACATCTTGGAACTCTGATCTTTGTGAAGACAGATTCCTAACCCTCTTCAGTTACTTCTACTTCAAGAAAGAAGACATAGGAAAGGAGCCTAATTTAATCAGCCCAGAATGGCAGGGGTGGGGGAGGACATTCAGGTTCTATCAGGAGCAAAAGGCCAGAGGTGATTCCAGCCACAGCTTGAAACCAATTTGGTTCTAACCCTAGGTCTTTAACTCCTGAACTTTCGATTTCTTTCCACATTAACTGGCTGGCCCCTGCACATTATATGTTTATGCCTTGAATCGCACAGTGTTTATTTCAGACTGTTTACCTCCAAGGCAGAGGCTTTACTTAATCTTAGTAACTGATTGTAGTGTTTATGTGTCACCAGGACTTGAATTGAAACCCAGTGGCCTATGGAATAAATTCAGACCTTTTAGTAATGGAGAGAGAGTGCAGTGCCTTCAGAAACCACCAACACTTGAAAGTGAGTGAAAGAGTGAAGATGTATTTTTCTGCTAAGAGACATTTAGATATTTATAAATCTATTTGCAAGATGTGCAAAATCATCGATTCCAGTAGACAACCACACACAGTAAATAAGATGCATAGGAGAATCATATGTGTCTTTCCATCATGTGACAAATGACTTCCTGTTCCTTATACAATCTGTGAGCAAGATACTCCCACCTGTGTCTCAGATACTCTTCTTGTTTGTTGGGAACATGTGCTCCTATTGTGTTGTTTTCACAACACTGAGTTCAGAGTCTTATTTTCCTTCTTGGAATCCATTTCATAGGTAATCATTCTTTTGTCTCATTAGGCAAATTTCATGGTCCAGAAGTATGTGCATACCACTGATATTCACAAATAATATATGCAGCAGAAACATTTCCTTACACCGAGTTTTAATCAAATGATCAAATGATGAGAAAGTCTTAGAACTGATAGCTCTGATTGGAAATCCAGTCTCCATAGTCCCTAAATAGTTCTCTGCTCAGCTTCCACCCAAGTTCTCTATGTAATTTCAAGAAGACTTTCTTTTTTTTTTTTTTTTGGCCAGTCCTGGGCCTTGGACTCAGGGCCTAAGCACTGTCCCTGGCTTCTTCCCGCTCAAGGCTAGCACTCTGCCACTTGAGCCACAGCGCCGCTTCTGGCCGTTTTCTGTATATGTGGTGCTGGGGAATCGAACCTAGGGCCTTGCGTATCCGAGGCAGGCACTCTTGCCACTAGGCTATATCCCCAGCCCTCAAGAAGACTTTCTGCAAGAGGCATGGAATATCCATTCTCTGCTCCCCTCTATCCTAAGGAAGGCTTCTCACTGAAGTCACCAAGGAATCCTTACTCTCATGAGGCAAATCTTGTCATTATAAATGCCATTAGATCTGGGAGCCAGTGGCTCACTATTGCAATATTTGAGAGGTTGAGATCTGAGGATCATGCATCAAAGCCAGTGAGTCAGAAAGGGTCTCATAACATTCTTTACTAAAATTAATTATGAAAAAAACAACAACAACTGGAAGTGGTGCTGTGGCTCAAAGTGGTAGAGAGCTAGCCTTGAGCAAAAGAGGTCAGGGGCAGAACCCAGGTCCTAAAACCAACAAAAATAAACAAATAAATAATAAATTTGGCTGAAGTTTTTCACTCATGCATTGAAAAGGAACTAATTAAAAAGTCAAGTCATGTCTTTATTTCTTTGTTTCTTTAATACAAAACAAATATCTTCAAGTGTCCACTTTTGTTAAGAAGTGTTCAAGCCATTAGACAGAGATAAGAGAGTTAAACTCTGTGAGGCCCATAGTGCCTACAATGAAATATGTGGAACAGAAAATTTACACGAAAAGCCAACTTTGCTCACACCCTTTAAGAAATAAGAATGTTGTAGAGTTTTCTTCTATTATCCTACATCTGTACTAAAAACAATTGACCTTTCTCTCCTCCAAAATAATGCCAACTGGTCATTCCCCATCCTATCTTATATTGCAGAATGATCTGCATGCTTCTGTCTGTGAGGGCCTATGTCTGGCAGAAAAGGAAATGTCAACAGCATTGGCTTCCTCTGATTGGCAAGAGAAGTCTCAACTCAACAAGGACAAGAGCCAAGCAACTAATTGCAATGCTTTCTAAGTCTAACACAGTGAGCTTAATTATGTGTTGAAGTCTAATGGAAGGAGATAAGACTTCAGGCAACCTTCCTGCCAGGTATAACTTAGATTTGTAGAATTTGGATTCCTAAAAAAATTTTCTTACCCTCTAACGATTTTTTGTGCATAAAGTTAAGTTGTTGTCTTCTTATTTTAAGCTCTAAAATGCCAGAATTAAGCTCAGAATTAAGAAAGTATGTGGATTTACAATTTTACTTCCTGTCTTTCCTTGAATATGAAAACCTGATGGATGCTTTGCATTATTTACTTTAGAGCATTTACAATATATATCCATATTATATTATTATAATAGAATCTGAAGTTTTATGCAGACTGGCAATAAGAAAAAATAAAGTCGATTTATTTCTTGCCAAATTTAGGTAATTAAAATTTTCCATCTTAGAGTCAAAATGCATGGTATCAAAAGAATGAGAAGATATAGTTAAACACTTTCTATTTCTGAATTACTACATGTGTTTCGTCCATCTGACTGTCTTATGTTCAATTTTGTGATGACATTGTCAGCAGTTATCATTCTGCTCCCTTATAAAATTCAGGCACATGAATTTATCTTCTACAAAATGCAATAGCTTGCAATTGCTAGGTCAAGTTTTAACAAGTTCAAGTAAAACCCGATGTATTTTAAAGCACCACTATGTTCCCCAAGCTTTAATATGGTCCATGTAGTAGAGTAAATGTGGATAGAGGCTTTGGGAATGCTGATGAAAGGGCTGGGAATATGGCTTAGTGGTAGAAAGCTTGCCTTGCATGCATGAAACCCGAGTTCGATTCCTCATCACCACATAAATAGAAAAATCCAGAAGTGGCAGTGTGGCTCATGGTAGAGTGCTAGCCTTGAGCAAAAAGAAGTCAGGGACAGTGCTACAGTGCTCAGCCCCTGAGTCTAAGCCAGAGGGGGGGGGGGAAAGAGGGAGAGGGAAAGGGAGAGGGACAGGGGGAGGAGAGAGAGAGAGAGAGAGGAAGGAGAAGAGAGAGAGAGGAGAAGGAGAGAGAGAAATAGAATACACAATAAAACCAACAAGAATCAAAAAACATAATTAATAGAGACTAATTAGCTTATAGCATGACCTCTCCTTGGAGAGATTAAGGTGCATAGTGTGAATTCATATTCAAGGCACCGATTAAGGTGCATAGTGTGAATTCATATTCAAGGCACCATTGGGAATATTGCAGTCAGAGGCTTTAACCTTGGGATCAGATTTGAAGGAATATCCGGTATAAGGTGACATAAGCAACAATAACTAACTCCACATAGGCTCAGTTTGAAAGCTCAGTAGAATCATAAAGAAAAGCACAGCTGGTGTGGTGGTACTATAAAAACACAAGGAGAAATATCCATCTTGCTGATTCCATGACCTGCTCATTCTTCAGCTTTTCTCATCTCCTTTTTTGCTCTCTGTTGTTTTCTGACCACTCAAAACACTGTCATCAATCTGTCTCAAAGTGCCTGGCTATAAAGTTAAACCCATTCCATGCCATCCCTTCATCTGTTCCTGTTTCTTGAGTGCTGCCAAATATCACGACATCCTTGAGGAAATTTAAAAAAAAATAATGAACAAGTGTTAAGATTTTAACATAGAAAAAAAAGCCTTCAACAATGCCATTCCTTACACCATCCCTCCTAAATCATAAAAACAAATAGCTGTTAGTTTTCTCTGTCTGAAGACAAACAAGACAAGGTTCCTTTTTTAAGAGATGAGTGCCTTCTTTTATTTTCACATGAGATAATTGTTTCTGTTTTATAAAAGGTCAGTCACACCTGGAAGTGGCACACATCACTAAGAATTTTAACAAACTAAAGGAATTAATTTTTGAAAAATACACTTCAATGAATAACAAAGTAATACCTTGTGCATAATAAAAATCACTCTGGAAAGGCTGGCCAAAAACACATACTGTCTTCTAGGGCTCAAACATCACTTCCATATGTTTACTCATAGTCTTAAACATTGTTTCTTTCATAAATAGTGTTGGCTCTTACTGTATGTTTTATTTTGACATATTTAATGAGTATCCTGTATTAAAATTTTCACTTGCCTGTCCCCAAGTGAGAAGAAGCAAAGATAAGTGTGACTTGAATAAAAAGGAAGAAAATTCAGAGTTAGAATAAAAGACCATTGTACAAAAATCTGTTCCAGTTTTCTAGGAACCACTGATGGTAATGGGGAAGACTGACCACTGAAGAAAATGAGCTCAGTCTCCTCTGTCCTTCCAGATAATAGAGCTGTCTAATGCATACAGAAATTACAATTCTGTATAGCATTTATCATGCTCCTAAATGTTTAGACATGAAACTGCATTCTCAACTCTAGCACAGATCTAGAGATGTCAAATTCTCAGTGTATGTCCCTCCCCATCCATTATGCCTTTAAATTGTTGTAGGTTTCCTTTTTTTTCAAATATTTGTAAATGTAAAACTAATAAAAATGACCAGGATGAGCTGGAAAAGCAGGATGAGATAATGGTTTGGAGTCCAAATTATGAACTCATTTGGATTTTTTTCCTCAACAATTTATTCTCCAGCTTCTTCAGTTATAGTCCAAGATGTAATAGGGTACTACCAACTGCTTAAAATTTGTCAGGAGAGATGAGGTAAGAGAGAGAGAGAGAGAGAGAGAGAGAGAGAGAGAGAGAGAGAGAGAGAGAGAGAGAGAGAGAGAGAGACAAAGAAAGAAACAAAGAAACAAAGAAACAAAGAAGAAACAAAGAAAGAAAGAAACAAAGAAGAAAGAAAGAAAGAAAGAAACAAAGAAGAAAGAAAGAAAGAAAGAAAGAAAGAAAGAAAGAAAGAAAGAAAGAAAGAAAGAAAGAAAGAAAGAATAGAATAGAATACTGGCAGTTTCAAGATCTAATTTTTGTTTTCAAATGCAATAATACCTAGGAGTTGAGACTTTTTCATATGAAAAGTTAATTTTATGATTAATGAAATAACAATATTACTAGGCTCCCTCAATACACTCTAATATCTCCATAATTTTGTTTGCTCACTAGGCTTCTATTGAGGGTAGATGTAAGCATTCTCTTATCCCAGTTAAAGTAAGAGAAAGATGACAAATAAAGGAAGCCTACTGCCTAGGGAATGTTAGAACAAGTCCATAAAAACTGTTTCGAGAAATAATTTGCAAGAAAAACTGCAAAGGATTCATCCAATACACATGGTCAGAATTACATAAAAACCATCTGTGCTTTCATTATACTGTCAAATTATATTTTTTAGAATTACTATTGACCTAAATGTTACCATACTGTCAAGTGTAACTTACTAATTTTATAAATGTATTTCTGCATCCAATGCAATTACTACCTTCAGCAAAACTTGAGAGATATATGAGGACAGAGAGAAAATTGTCTTTCTTATTTTTAGATGCAGGGATAAGAGACATCAGCATGCGTGAATCCACAAGATTTCTAGAAACTGCCTGTATTTTCCTGACATTTCTTCTGCCTAATTTTAATACATGGCTTTTTTTTAATAAAAAAAAAAGGAAGCTGTGAGAAGTAATGTTATTCTTAAACTCTGTCCCTCTCCCTCTTCCTCTCTCTCTGTCTCCATCCCTCTCCACCTCTGCCTCTGTCTGTGCCCACCTCTGCCTCTGTCTGTCTCTATCTTTCCCACATAATAAATTTGGCATTTTTTTGAAAATAATACTTTCATTGCAATGAGTAGAAAGGGCTTTACGATTTTCATTAAATGACAAAACCAGCAACAAAACTACACGATGAGATTATTGTCTTAAACTTTCCAGAAGAAAGTGAGAGATTTAGCTATTCTCTAAAGAGAAACCAGAAGATGGCCTTAAAGTAGACACTACAGTCTATAGGGAGTATATGGTGTGTATGTGTTTTCTGAAGCTTTACCTTAAATTCCTGATTTTGTTTTTATCTTTCACAATATCAACCCGCTGTTTTTTCCTTGAGAGCCAAATAATTAAAAAGAGGGCAAAAATCAACAGGTTTTAGGTCCCCTTCTAAAAAGTCAATGTATTTATATAATAAGTAGAATAAAATGCTACTCCCAACAATGTCTCCTCTATCCCTAGAAAACCTACTTTCCTGCTTTTTAGTTTCCTGACAAAATTTACCCTTCAAAAAAATCATAAACTTGCTATGTTATCAAAACCCAAATCAGCCCTACTGCATTCTCTAAGTCAGTATGAAGAATCTTCTCAGAACTTTGACTGAAAAATAATGAAATTGCATATATTTAAGGAGCTACTACTGTGAAGTATGAAACTGTCATGAATGACAAGTTGCCCAAGATTCTCTGTTATTATCCCATTTATTAATAGCAACACAACTACTATTCACAATAAAATATTTATATAATGAAGAATTCATTGTGGTAATTAGTAAAAAATAAATAAAATATTCATATTGTTTTCATTGTACTTTCAAAAGGAAAAACAATTACTAGAGATTAACAGAAATTAACATTTAAATTATAAAATATATTATATTTATTAAAATCAATTTATATAAAGGATCCATGTTTAATATATTTCAATTTCCTAATTTTCTAAATATATTAATAAAACATAAGTGTCTTTCATTCTCTTTCTGTCTTGCCTTCTTATATAACTCTAAATTTGTGATGCAGAGAGTTACTGAACTCTGATAGCAAAACAAGGAAACATTGATAGCAAGCAATGTTTGTGAACGTGAGGTGACCCAGTAATACGTTGTTTCCATTATATACCTAATGGTTCAGGAAGTTCCCTGACATGTGAACCAACTTTTCTTCCAGGATATATCAAAAAAGAAGAAAGATCAATTTGTTTGGGCAGATATTGACCAGTGTTTTTCTCAAATACTGATGCCAGTACTCCATTCCAGTAAAAACATAAAAGAACTTACTTTCCAAGGTTTGAAATAGAAAACTAGACTTCAGAACTCCTTTTCTAATATAATAAAAGCAAAGAAGGACACTACTACTACCACACTGGTTTATAAAAATAGGAATTTCTTATGTGATATATATGTATATATACACACATATGTGTACATACATATATATACGTATATATATATATATGAATTCTATGCTTCTACAAGAAAGAATGACATCACTCCATTCATAAGGAAATGGAAAGACTTGGAAAAAAACAAATTAAGGGGAATAAGCCAGACCCAAAGAAACATAGTCTGCTTGGTTTCCCTCCTATAATAATTAGTATATGTCTAGGATAGTCCTCAGAGAGGATCAAAATAGTTCAATAGCTAAGTACATATAACATTGTAAAATGATGCTAATCAAAATGAATTCTAAGATATGGAAACAAGAGGGTTTTTTCCTTTGTTTGTTAGCATACTGTATGCAGTTATGTCTTTTTTCTTTCTTTCCCCCCCTTTGGATTTCCCCCATTGTCTGTTGTTGATTTTTTTAATGTATTCATTTCTTTATTGTGAAAGTGATATGCAGAGGGGTTATAGTTTCATATGTAAGTCAGGAAGTACATTTCTTATCCAACTTGTTACCCCCTCCTCATCCCACTTTCTGCCCTCCCCATTTCCCTCCCCGATCATGAATAGTGCAGTTGATTTACAGCATATAATTTTGTAAGTATTGCTGTTGCATTTGCTTGTCTTTCTATCCTTTGTATCTCGATTTTGATATTCCCCTTCCCTTCCCTAGTTCCAATACACATATATACAATATTCACGGTACCAAAATCATCTATAGTGACATCAAGGATAAAACCATGGGAAAGAAAGACAATATAATGACATAATTTTACATGGGATGTTGAAAACAACAACAATGATAAACCACTTGTTTCCATAACTTGGAATTCATTTCACTTAGCATCATTTTATGTGTTCATATGGATATGGACATAGCTATTGGGCTATTGTGACCTTTTGCTGGGATTATCGTAGACATGTACTAATTATTCCCAATGAGGGAAACCATAGAGTCTATGTTTCTTTGGGTCTCGCTCACTTCACTTAGTATGATTTTTTCCAAGTCCTTCCATTTCCCTAAAAAGACCATACTATTATTGATTTTTGGGGATCAAAAGAGGCATCACAGAAATGGTGAGACAAAGGACAAAGGGTGAACAAATGCAGCAGTGATATTCACAAGACACTATGTTGGAAATGAACTGTACAACTTGGAGGCAGAGAAGGATAAAGGGAGAAAGCAGGGAGGGTAACCATGGTCGAAAGAATCCTGCTCATTTCCTTACTTAGTTAACTGTAACCCCTCTGTACATCACCTTTTCAATAAAAAACACGAATTTCTCAACTGTTAGCAAGCCATTGTTAAAAGTAGTAAGATATCTTATGCCATATCATGAGCAGGAGACATGAAATAGAAAGTTACTCTCCAGCCTTTCACTTTAAGGCAGAATGTTAAATTGTTCATAGCAGTGGTAACCTTGGATTTTATATTACGCATAAATTTCCTAATAGATATGATGCTTGTTACATGACTGCTTTTGTGTTACATACACCTTAAAGGCCATGTTTGAAGACCTGATTACTGGTCTGTGGTATTAACTAGGAGAAGGGGAAATGTTTAAATCTGAGACAGAGTAGAAAGTAGTGAAGTCATTGAGGGCATGTTCTGAAGGAGCACACCTACTCCTTGTTGGTGCTCTTTCTTTCCCAGCTTCCATGAAAGGAAGAGCTTTCCTCCTCTGAGATTCCCCCGTGATGGCTTACCTATTTATAGGCCTGACGGGAATGAGCACGGATAGAAGTTCTTGAGATGGAGCTACGAAATCTTTGCTCCTTATGAGTTTATTATCTCAGGCATTTTACACCAGTAATAGAAATGTAACACAGTAACACATTGTCAGTGCCTCTAGATATCAGATTTTTTGTTGTTGTTGTTGTTGTCGTTTTGTACTAGTAAGTCTGAATTATATGGGATCAATCTGTAGAGCATTTTTGTTTTACCCCAGGGTGTTATTAAATTCAACAGAACCAACTGTCAGAAATTAATGGAATTTCACTGCTATCGTTGTCTGGGAAAGGATTATTTTCCTTTTCTTAAAAAAATTATTTTAAGTGCTTATAAAAAGGGGTTGCTATTTAGCAAAGTTGTTTATGAAGATAAGAATGTATTTTGTTCAATGGCAACCCTGTCAACATTCTGACCCAGCCTTCCCCTAGCCAGCCCTTCCTCATTTGTTGTAATTTTATAGGATATAAATTGGGTTTGACTGCATTCTCCCCCAATTCTCTTCCTCGTTAGATAGCAGATTTTTTATTTGTAAATGGGTCATTTTGTTGAGGTGATATTGATGATATAGATTCATATTGCATGGTTTCTTTAAGAACTGTTAGTATAATTAGATTAATGGTTCCGCATCTGATTTGGGTCATTTCTATATTTTTAAAAGTAATATTTTTATATAAAATATTAGGCTGTTATTTTGTGATATATCTGAATAAATAAGCATTCTATAACTGGTTATTCTTCATACTGTACACTTGATACAGCAGAAAATTTGATGGTATAATATAGTTGAGCAGACAATATTCTGTAACAAGAGACAAATTTGTTTCTTGATTTTTTATAGAAAAATTTAGTGAATTCTTCCTGAAAATGTAAAAACATTCAAGATATCCTGTCTTTGTTTTATCCTGTGATCAAGTGACTTTTATAGGAAATTAACTTACAAATTGCATATTACAGTTCTGAGAATTTGTGCATATGATTCTCTTCATTCAAAGAAGCAGGGGATTCTTTGTTCTGCAGCCATTGCTCCATAGTAGTACAGATGTACAACACAGAAAGCTTCTTACTCTTGTGAATTTTTTTAAGATGCCTTGGTATAGAACTGAATTTTGTGCTGGTTCTTCAGCAAGCCTACCAGGAATGGCACTCTGACAATCATTTATGTCGGTGGACATAGACGTAAATATTACCTGTCTTCTTCAATGTTAAAGGAGAAAGCTCTTTTGCTGCCTTCCCTTGGAAAGACTCTGCTATGATTACTCTCTGCTCCTGCCAAAACTCATATAGAGAAGTGCTCCCGTGGGGCTGATATGAAGCTAGGCCCTCAAGAATATCATCAAGTCATGTGGGAAGAGCCTCACAGATTAGTGTTTTATATAAATCATAACTCATGTGTACCTTATTCATTGTTGCCAATGGATCGATGCAGTATAAAAGGACTGGAGGGTGATAGCTTATGTTCTCTCTTCCAGCTTCGGTGTTCTGTCATAGGAGGACAAGTGGGCTCTAACCAGATTCTGAACATGCCTCTGTCTTGATTTTTGCCTTCCAGTTGAATCCTCTGGATTTGTCAGGGATCTACTTCTCTTGTTTATAAATTTCCCAGTCTCAGGTGTTTTATTACTGCAGAACAAGTGAAACAAGAAAATCTGTAATAATAAATGACAAGCAAAACCAGATTTGATTCCAAGGAAGGACAATATAATTTGATGTATATTATTCCTTTCACTTTTCTGTGAATGCCCACCCCATACACACATGCACAAACAATTTATCCACATAATACAGCTTAAATTATTATTACTGCTGTATAATATAACAAGCATCCCTTTTTGTTCTAACTTGAATACTTTGATAGTATTTAATAATGCACCCCAAAGCATGACAAACAATAGCATTAGTCTAGGTTTTGAGATTGTTGATGTACTTCCTCATTTACTATTTACTGTTTAAAACTAATCAGAATCATTCCATTTGCATCTCTATTTGATGAACTGTGAACATTTGAGCAGTAATCTGAATGTTTTAATCTCTTCATTTTCTAGCATTGGAGAAAAAAGAAACTACACAGAGAGTACAGTGCCCTTCGGATGTGCTTTTTGTGAACTATGAGAATAAATTACATTGTATTAAAATACTTATCTCAATCTTGAAAAGCTTTTCATGTTACTCCCATCTTACTTATGTTACTGTTTATGGAGATCTGGACTCAAACTTGATACATTATGCTTGCTTTTACTGGCTCACTATGACCTGAGGCTCTAGACTGCCTCCCCCATCTTCTTGATTGACATTTGAATAAATTTTAATTTGCATTATTATAATCTGACAAAATCTTGGTGATTCATGTTTATCAGTTTCAACTCACACATGGACATGGTTATTGTTCCCAACTTTTAGAAGGTATATCATTAAAAATCCACTCTACCATCAGTCAGCTTCAGTATATTTTTTATTTAGCTACTGATGTGCATTTTTCTCTTTTTGTATTTTGTTTTACTTTGTTGTTGCACTGTTTTTATTTTTCATTGTGAAAGTTGTGTCACTACATTTTACTATTTGGTGGGCTAGAGAGTATTTCTTTTACATGAGGCACTAAAATTAATGTGCATTATTGCATTTCTTTGTGGAAAATGACCTTATTTTAATTTGAAAACGAGATTTTTTTCTAAATGGTGACTTTGTTACAATTTTCTTAGGCTACTTTGGTCATAATTAAGTTTTTTTTTCATTTCTGAATACTAGAGAAATAAACTCTACTTAAAGTTAAAAACAATACAGTTAGTGGCAAAGATATAAAGACACACAATTGTACTATACAAGAAAAGTAAGCAAAAAAGGAGTTTTGTACAAATACTTAAACATTAAAAATCAATTAAATGTTTCACAAAAAGGAGCTTGAATTCAACTAATTTGAAGCAAACATTTTTCAGAAGAATTACATGTCATTAGGTAGATGAATAATTTTAATGTGAATTGCCCTTTTTTTGGTTTCATAAAGTAACAATTTATTCTCAAGGAAAACAACTTCAAGGTCCTCAAAGATGATCCCAATATAAAGAAAATCACATGAATAACAACAAGAAGTCTAAAGTTGTGGTCAGAACTGTTGGAGGGGCTTCTCAGAAGGTAGATATGGAGAGAATTGCTGTGCAAGGCTAGCCTTTCCAAAGTTACCAAGACCCCCATCTCAGTAAAACGGCAGTAGTGGTGGCAAGCACCTATAACCCCAACACCACACTTAAAATGATTGATGATTAGGTTGGTCCTGGAAAGAAGCAGTATAATATAAAAAAGAATTAATGCAGAAAAGGTCTGGGAGCAGAGCTAAAGTGGTAGAACACCAGCCTAGCAAGCATGTAGTTCTGAATTTAGAACCCCCATTACTATTTTCTCCAAGTTGTTGAATTTTGAGAAAGGAAATACTTGTTAACATATTATTCATTGGACATAATTATTCTGGTTGACATAAAATATCTTTTATAATTACTAATATTAATATCTAAATCTAGTTAGAACCAAAGAGATTTTAGGCAGTACAAATGAGTATTTTAAGGAGTTGATATTAAGGAAATTGGTGTATTTTTATCTTACCCTGCAAAAGTCATTGCAATATGAAATTGCAGTGTTATTGACATGTATGATTTAAGTGAGTGCATCAATCGTCCATAGCTAGTATTTCCAGGCCACTTCAGCATAGGACATACATATAAACAAACTTTCAAAAAACAAAGGTACTGCATTGAATTTACAAAAGAAGTCAGTGCACTATATGAAAGACTTCTGATTATTTCCACTGTGTTTAAGGTTTTGGAAATAATCTAAGCCTGAAAAATCAAAATACCTCTCTAACACATCATTGATTCTTTTCCGGTGTCAGGCAGACGCATAGCGCAACCTCTGCCAAATGATTACTCCACTTGTTTTTCTATTGAAAGTGAGGAAGAAGTAGTTTACTCCCACAGCAAAACAGGAAAACTTTGATATCAAGATTGAGTATTGAAACCTTCTTAAAGATTATTGTGAGTGTGTATTAGTGGGACTGAATTTTCCCTGTTGGTACTTCATGGGAGCTAAGCCTTATTGAATACAATTAAATCTCCACAAATGCTATTTATAAGCATGTATTGTAAGCATCATTTTGATGAGGTTTCTTTCCTGTGATAAGATAAGAGAACAGAGATAAAATTATTTGACTTCCTCTTCTGTGCATTGCCTCTCTTGAATGAAGGACCTCTTGCCAAGCAGCCAGCTAGGATGTTTTCATGCCGACTATTCCCCACAAGCACCTAGAAGAAGCAATATGACAACACAACTCTTTACTACCAAAGGAAAACTCCAGGATCTTCAAGACTCTATCAAGCCATGACTACTTAGAATCACTTGTGCTTCTCAAATCTCCATAGATAACCCTGCTTCTATCCCCTCCCCTGCCCGAGAAGTCGCAGTTCCTATGTTGGCCTCTAGGTGGCGCAAATGCAGCCTCCACTCACATGACAGGATTTCAGATGTCAGGGAAAGCAGTCTTCATGTGCACTTCTCAGGGTCCCTGTTTTCTCAACTTTCCCAGGAAGTGTTACAGAACTGGTGATTTTAATTCAATTGCTGACCCTGTGGTCTTGCCAACCTTCCCTTGTCCTCTCACGGTATGTCTCCTATTTCACTAGCCATATATGCACCAATAATAATTGATGCTCTGAGAACTTGAAAGCATCGGCTGAAATGTGTTTTTGATATTTCTTCATTGCTTTAACAAGAGATTGATGATGTTGTTGTTTTCCCCACAAGGCACAAGGGCAGTGACATCACAATTTTGTGTACTTTGGATTTTACATTTATTGTTGACCTGAGGTAAGTTTCCCCCCTCCACCAAAGTTTTTATTTTGTGTTATGTGAACCTCAAGTTTTGTGTATTCATTTTCAGCTTTGCGAAAATGTGTTTCTTTTTCTCATACAAGATGGATTATGAGAGTTAAAGAATCAAGATTTCACATACTCTGAAATGTATTCTGAACTTTAAACAGTTGTCAGCTTAGAAATACATTTTTCCTAATATATTCAGTGACTGTTCAAAACATCACAGATCTCTCGATTTTAGATTTGAAAGGGAAAAGTTGGACTTTTCTCTTTAATTATCCAGCATTTAGCTGCTTGCATTTTTCTTTATTCTCAACTGACAGGCAAGAAAACTATGAAAGATTTAACACGAGACTTTTAGGATTTATTCTACCATGTGTAGTGTGTAAAATAGTTTAAAAGTAACTACAGTAAATCTAAAACTCTACCCTTAGGTCAGTATAGAGCACATAAAAATGCTTGATTAATATCTGAATGTAGATGTGTTAAGGATAGCCTTTTTTTTTGCTGCCTCTAAACTAAACAAAAATACAGCATTCAAACAGAATATTATATGTTGGATCCACTCTGGAAGTCAATTCTTTGCTGGCAGAGTTTTCTTCCATGTTCTGACTATATTGTAAAGCCTCCAGCTATGTAATCCATCTTTGTTTTCTGTCATACTCGTCACCACAGAATGTCCCTACTAGAGATGTACAAATGGTTGTAAATCCACGGTGAAGATGTCATGGAATGTGAAGGGTATTATAATCAATGAGTTTCCATTGGACACTTAGACACTTCATGAAACATAAACCATGAGTGCTGTAGAATTCAATATTGGTCTGAATGTATTCTAATTCTGGAATTGAGAGATTATGCACATGACAAGAAACAACTAAAATACCAAAGGAACTTGTATGAATTAGACTGTGTGTGAGAGAAGAGCTCCATCTGACATGACAAATATTTCAGGAAGATCACCAATAAAAGAGGGAGAGAAAATCCATTTGACAGAAGTGCGTAACATAAAGAAAGATGCTGAATGTAAAAGTAAATGGGGAAAAAAGTAAATGGATCAAGAAAATGTGGTATAATTATGCACAATAGAATTCTGTGCTTCCATCAGAAAGAATGGCATTGCCCATTGATAAAGAAATAAAAAGATTGGAAAAAATTACATTAAAGGAAGTAAGCCAACCCCAAAAAACATGGGTTTCATGTTCTCCAGTGTTTTAATAGCTAGAATATGTCTAGGATATTCTTAGCAGACAATTACAATAACTCAATAGGTATGTGCATATGACTATCTACAATGATACATGTTGAAATGAATTCTAAGAAACAGAAATAAGTGTGTGTGTGTGTGTGTGTGTGTGTGTGTGTACTGCTTACCATTATTTCTTTTTTCTTTCACGCCCCCCTCCCCCGCCATTTGGTTTATTTCCTGTTGTCACTGTTTCTGATTTCTATACTCTTTGTCTTGTGTATTACTTTATGTGATTTGGGTAAGGAAAAAGGAAGCACAGAAACAGTGTGACAAAGTGCAACAGTGATACTAGACAGTATGTTGGAAATGAACTTGATAACTTGGGGGAGAGGAGAGTTGGATGAGAGGAAGTGGTAGAAAATGAGGGAGGGATGACTCTGTTCAAAAAGAAATGTACACATTACCTTAATTATGTCACTGTAGCCCCTCTGTACATAACCTTTGCAATAAAATTAAATTTACTTTAATTTAAAATATCACCATTTAACTCTGCAGAAGAAGTACCAATAGCATCATTATCTGAGGTGAAGATTTCAAAAGAGTTTTGGCTATTTCAAAAGACTTTTGGCTATTTCAAAAGACGTTTAGCTCTTGAACCAATTAAAATAGAAATAAATTTCTTCTCCTTCTCCTTCTCCTTCTCCTTCTCCTTCTCCTTCTCCTTCTTCTTCTTGCCAATACTGGGCCTTGGACTCAGGGCCTGAGCACTGTCCCTGGTTTTTTTTTGCTCAAGGCTAGCACTCTGCCACTTGAGCCACAGTGCCACTTATGGCCATTTTCTATATATGTGGTGCTGGGTTATCAAACCCTGGGTTTCATATATATGAGGCGAGTACTCTTGCCATTAGGCCGTACTGTATCCCCAGCCCCTTCTCTTTTCATAATATGAAAATCTACAGTTATTCATTTATCATATTAAACACAACTGCATAATAAACAATAGTTTTGTCAGACAGCAACTTTCAAAACATTGCTATTATCTGGGCTCAGATGGCTCTGTAACCCTAGCTATTCAGGAGGCTGAGATCTGATGATCGCAGTTCAAAGCCAGCCCAGGCAGAAAAGTGCATGAGACTCTCATTTTCAGTCAATCCCCAGAAAACCAGAAGTGGTGCTATGGCTGAAAGTGGTAGAGCTCTAATCTTGAGAAAAAGTGCTCAAAGACAGTTCCCAAGCCCTGAGTCCAAACCCCATGACGAGCAAAGAACAAATAACCAAACAAAACATTATTAAGTAAAAAAATAAATTAAAAATATTAAAAATGATCTAGATGTTCACATTCTAAATTATCATTATATTTTATCACTTTGTTTCCAAATATGATATTCTTATTTTGTTTTTATATATAAACTACATATGCAATTTAAATGTACAATATAATTGATCACATATATGTACATAAATAAAAATAAATGATATAGCTACCAAGTAATACAAATTTAATGAAATGTTAGGTATTCAGAATACAGTTTTGCGAACTGCAAAACTGCTCTGGTTTGGGCTGGGGATATAGCCTAGTGGCAAGAGTGCCTGCCTCGGATACACGAGGCCCTAGGTTCGATTCCCCAGCACCACATATACAGAAAACGGCCAGAAGCGGCGCTGTGGCTCAAGTGGCAGAGTGCTAGCCTTGAGCGGGAAGAAGCCAGGGACAGTGCTCAGGCCCAGGACTGGCCAAAAAAAAAAAAAAACTGCTCTGGTTTGGAGGATAGTGACATTAAAATGAAGGAGAATACTGTCACCTCTTCCCTCATTTTCTCCCAGTTTTTTTTTCCCACCTGCCTCTCCCTCAAGTTACATAGTTCATTTACACCCTAGCGTCTAGTGAGTATCACTGCAGCATTTTTTACACTTTGTCCCACCATTCAGGTGACACTATTCAAAAAGAAAGTACTCATCGCCTGACTTATGTAGCCTCTTTACATTACCTTGACAATAAAAATAACAAAAAGAAAGAAAGAGAGAGAGAAGAAAGAAACAAAGAACGAGAGAATGAAAGAAAGAAACACTGGAGATTAAATTTTGAATGGAAGGAATTCCAGAGTAAGTAATCATTAAAGAAAAAATAACAGGAATTTCTATGGTACTATTGGAATGATGGGAAAACAAGCAAATACTAGAGTAATGGTATGTTCAAAGGCAGATGTTTAAATTTGATCAACTTGTAAAGGATATTTAAAAACCAACTGCAGTAATATATTTCTGTGTTACACCAAAAAAAGCAATAGATTGACAAATATTACTTACAAAGTTTCTCACAGTTTTCATTCC
Organism: Perognathus longimembris pacificus; assembly: GCF_023159225.1. Taxonomy (NCBI): domain Eukaryota; kingdom Metazoa; phylum Chordata; class Mammalia; order Rodentia; family Heteromyidae; genus Perognathus; species Perognathus longimembris. Next base: position 41,443,749 of record NC_063176.1, read on the forward strand.
TAAAGCTCTTTGCACAGTGACAATTTGGAAGATTACTGAACCTGTTGTTCTCAGATTTAATGTTTGGGTTCAAAGGTACATCTAAAGCACTGAAAAGTGTTTGTTATTACACACTTGTCCTTACTTTTATGTCTCAGTTTTTATTTTATCTGTGGAATAAAACAATGGATGTCCTTTTTTTCTGAATTACCGATCTAGAAAATAAATGGAAACGTTAAATAAATGAGAACAGACTGAGTTGTTGTAGCTGGTTAAAACAGGTAAGCTGCACCCAGACAGGAGTTTATGAGCCTTACATTACACTTTTTTCATAGATAGTAGAAGAAGTTATGTCTATGAGAAACATTTCAAGTGAAAAATTAAGAATATTTATTCAATAAATGATTATACATTAAGTGTGATGAAAGGCTGAGTTAAACTGGTATTATGGTTTGTGGTAACAGCTAGGAAGAAGGTAACTATCCTTTAGAAAGAGAAATCAAAGTTAACACAAAACTCTAAGGAAAGCAGTTGGCTTTGAATGTATCATTTGGCTATAAATTCCCCAAGAGAACCTATACTGTAAACAATTCCAAGATCTAAGAAGTTCTTTGGAGATGCTGGACATCAGCATCATAAAACAGACAACAGGTTTAAACTTTAAAGTAGGTCAGACTTCAAAAAGAATGGGCAGAGCACTATCTTTTTTTCATTATTTGTATAATTTTCATTATGTATAAATGCATAACATATACTCTATATTACAGAAAAGAAATATCCTAGAAAATGTTAATTCTATGTACAAGGTAAAGTAATATAGTTAATAAATAGTCTATTGAAAAAAGTCTCATAACATACTAATAGAAATGTAAATTCTAGTAAACTTTCTGGTGAAAATAGGGTAAATATACACACAACACACACACATACATGTAATAAATATATAATATATTATGTTTATATAATATGTCATATTATATAAATTAAATGTATTATCTAATAATATAGTATATATCAGTTATATAGTATATTAATATATGTTATAATGTATTGCATATATACGTATATGTTTACACACACACACACACACACATATATATAGTCCCATAAGTGTAAATGCTCAGTGCATTTGACAGTATTAACATTCTTAAGAAATTCACCAAGGAGCTAAACTCATACAAAACTACACAAAATTTATGTGTGCCCATAATCAATGTAGCACTGTTATAGTACATAATATATAATCACAGAACAAACAAAAAGCAGTATAAATGTGCAGTGACAAAACATTTTGCACATGATAATTGCATCCATGGAATTGGATACTACTCAGGCTTTTCAGTTCTGTGTTTTTAATGGATCTGACAACATACAAATGCTTGACATAAATAAAAAAAAAGCAGAATGAAAGAAAAAAAGTGAAATATTCAGCCAAACAAGTATTCCAGGAAAAAAAAATAAAAGATTTACAGACTATAAGACTTGATTGTTTTAATTTGAAAAGAAAATTATTCAGCTGGGCGCTGTTTGCTGTCACCTGCAACCCTACCTACTCAAGAGGCTGAGATCTGAGGATTGTGCTTCCAAACTAGCAGATGCAGGAGTTTCTTTTTTTTTTTTTTTTTTTTTGTCAGTCCTGGGCCTTGGACTCAGGGCCTGAGCACTGTCCCTGGCTTCTTTTTGCTCAAGGCTAGCACTCTGCCACTTGAGCCACAGCGCCACTTCTGGCCATTTTCTGTATACGTGGTGCTGGGGAATTGAACCTAGGGCTTCATGTATGGGAGGCAAGCACTCTTGCCAGCAGGCCATAGCCCCAGCCCCAGATGCAGGAGTTTCTTATTTCCAATTAACAACCAGAAAACCAGAAGTGGCACTGTGGCTCAAGTGGTAGAGCACTAGCCTTGAGCTGAAGAACTCAAAGACAGCACCTGGACCCAGAATTCAAGCCCCATTACAGACCAAAACAAAAACAAAAACAAAAAACAAATCCTAAACCCGCATAGAAACATATTTTATAGACACAGCTTCAAACAGTTTGTGCAAAAGTAAAGTGTCAGTCAGAAAATGTCACTGCTCCAATTACCAGCAGTTATTAACATTATGCTAGAAATTTTATTGTTTTATAATTCTGTTGATTCAACTATCCTTTATTTTTACTTTCCCTTACTTGGGAATTGCTGATTTACTGCACCAAATATGTTTAATTCATTCCCAACTCTCATTTGTCTGTTCTTCTGTGGTATTTATAACTTCCTGAAATCTTCCATTTGTGACTATTTTTTGCTTCCTCTGCATATATAATTCTTTTAAGTTTCTTCTGCAATGTCATATTAGTGGTCCCAAACAGCTCAAATTTGCACCAGTTTTAAAGTCTTAATTTCTTCATTGATCTTAAAGGAAACCATTGGTCAACGTAGTAGTCTTGGTTGGTAGTTATTTACTTTCAGGGCTTGAAATTTGTAAATCTACTCATTCCTGAGTCTTTGCTGAGGGGTCTGATGTTAAGTCTGATGGTTTGACGTTGTAAACCAATCAGAATGTTCCTCTTGCAACTTTCAGTATTCCTTCTTTCTTCTTTAGTGTTGCAATTTTAACTATAAGGTAACATGGAAAGATTTTCTAGTCATACATTTTTGGAGTTCTTAATATTGCATATACTTTTTATGTCTATTTCTTTTCCTCCTAGATTTGGGGAATTTTCTGGTATAATCTTATTAAAGTTTTTTTTTTTTCTCTCTCTCATCTCCTGTATCAACCTCTAGGGGTTTTTGGGCTCAGGACTAGAGCTCTTAACACTTGTGATCATGCTTTATTCATTTTTTTTATCTTTGTTACTGTCTAGATGTAATATTCCCTTCTTTCTTCAACTCTGATATATTTTGCTGCATAATCCATTCCATTCCTGATGCTTACCACTGTATTTCCTACTGATTCACTTGAACTTCTATACTACAAACCTTTGTGGGATTTTTCAGACAATATCGCAGCTGAATTTCTTACCTGCGTTGTTGGCCTTCTCATTGGGATTTGAATTGACCTCCTTAACTTTGTCAGTTTGAATTCTTTTTGAGGTCACTAATCATTTTCAGAAGTCGAATTCTGAATCGTCTTAAATTTTTGTACTGTCTGTAAGTAGTTGTATAAAGAATTTACCATTGAACAAAATAGTTCATGAATCTAGTGTGTCTTGATCAATGTTACCCTTTGAACATTCTCACTCTTTCCTCTTAACCCACCTCTTCCCTCGCTTTCTTAATTTGTATTGACTTTTTCTGCCATTTCACAAAGCAGTTTATGTATAAAGTGCATCCTGATCTGTATCACCCCTTCAACATTTTTATCCCCTTTGACCCACACTTCCCTTATTTTTTAATTCTGTGGTATATACCATGAATTCTTTTTTTTTCCAGTCCTAAGGCTTGGACTCAGGGCCTGAGCACTGTCCCTGGCTTCTTTTTGCTCAAGGCTAGCACTCTGCCACTTGAGCCACAGCGCCACTTCTGGCCGTGTTCGGTATATGTGGTGCTGGGGAATTGAACCCAGGGCTTCATGTATGGGAGGCAAGCACTTTTGCCACTAGGCCATATCCCATCCCCTACCATGAATTATTGACTGCATTCTTCCTCTTCTTCCCCCACCCCCTTCATTTGTCTACCCCAGTCTTCTTGGCTCCACCTTCCCCCTTGGAAATACCCAGTTCTTCATGGTGAAATTTACTGCCTTTGAATTTTATCAGGTTTCTAAAGAATTATACTATTCAAACTTTCCATATAGCCTATTATATGTCAATCAATTCATTTGTAACCATTTGCACATCAGCCAGTGTATTTACTTGTAGATTTATAGGCACAGTCTATCTATCCACAATGGTAGAACCCAAGCAACTTTTGTTTCTCTAGGTCTAGCTTATTTCACTTAATATAAATTTCTCCAAAGCTTTCTATTTCCTTATGAAAGTTATAATACCTTTCTTTCAAATGTATGAGTAAAATCCAATATGTATGTATACATTTTCTTGATCCATTCACCCACTGAAAGGCATCTGGGCTGATTCCATATCTTGGCTATGGTGAATTCTTTATCTAGGATTTGAATTGTTTAAGTAACTTTGGCTCAGTGAATGGTGGGCCATGAGCTTTCAGAGGGTTCACACTGTCTGGCTTTTTCATTCTTGTAGCTTTTCTGCATGGAAATGTGTGCATTCTTAATGATGATTTTCTTATTTTATCTTTACAAAGAATCTTCTCTTTGGGTCATGATTCCTATTACCACTGATGTGAGAGAAAGTAGGCATTAATAACAAAAACAATTCAAAAGTACATCATATGCTTAAAGGTAATTGAAAACAGAAGGAAATTTATGCCAGAGAGACTGAAAAAAATCAATCCTAGCAATATTAATAATTAAGCAATAAAATTAAGTAAAAATGACCAAAGAGAAAAGAAGCGAGAAGAAGGAAAAAGGTGTGTGGAATGAAAGTTTTCAACATAAACATGACAAAAAGAAATAGTAGATTATGTTTTAAAAAATACAACATAAAAATTACTAATAATAGCATGTGATAAAATAAGCACAGCCAAAAAAACAGTGAAAACAATGACAACAATAGCAACCACAAAAAGCAAAAAAATAATACAACCATCAATGTTTCTTCCTTGCTAAGGAAAAAAAAAAGTGTGTTTCCACCCCCTTGCTTGTCTACTGCAGTTTAGTTTAAGTTGGAGCAGAATTGTTTGTTTGTGTGTTTGATTTTTACCATGAGCTACAAAGAAACCATGCCAGAAAGTCTGTTAAAAGATTGTGTGTGCCTTGTCTTCCTTCCCTGACTGGATTGATTTGTTGTCAGTGTTTTCCTATATTCAAGCATGGGGACGAAATGAGTGCAGGAGTTCCCCCTCAAATTGATGGCCCCAGCTAGCTTGAGGACAAGCTGTTCCCCTCTGATATCACCTCCCTCCCCTCCCACCCCAGCCACACACCAGAGTCACTATGGCTGTGCTGCTTTAGCATGGAAATTCCTTAGCTGTAGCTACTATTCATCAATCTCCCTGGGCCTCTGGAAGTGTACGAAACAATCAAATCAATGTGTTTTGTACTGCCTTGGCAAAGCATCCGGACTCTGAGTGATCCTGATTGCCCTGGCCTAACAATTTTCTGTCTTAGTCTCCTGGCTTATACTCACAGACATCTGGTTTCTTCTTAACAAGAGTCCAGAACTTTGCTACATACAACTACAGTTGTTTCATTCTTGTGGATTTGTGTGCTGGGACTGCAGGAATTCTTAACCAAGGTGACGGGAGCTGAGGAAGACAGATTTAGAATTAGAAATATAAAAATGAAAAGCATTCTATTCTCTCTAGCTGACAAGTTTGGCTATTATCTTTCCTGCATGGACTCCCTCCTCCTCAGTAGCATGTGGGGTCCTCTTCATTCTCTTCTACTTACCCCTACAATATATGTAGGTCTCATTCCATGAACTTTACTTCAGTGCTGTTTGGTACATTTCCTCAGATCTTCTGGAAGCTGTCCTATTCTGTCTTGCTTTTAACCCTACTGAGGGACATTCTTCTTCCCCCGTTTGTCTCAAAGATCTATGTTAAGGTTCCTTGTTTCTCTGATTTTCATTTGCTTTCTGTCCACTGTTTACTGTCGCCTTCTCTTGCTTTCCCATGCCAACCAAGCAATCTTGTTCTGAAACCTAGTGATGGTATATCCTATTTATGGAAATGCAGGGATGGCCATAAGTTTCTGATCAACCCTTGTATAATATATTTTGACTTTTTTTTCATCCTAGAAATCATGATTTTACTACTTGGCAATATGGAAAGAAAATAGGATAAATTAGACATAGGACTTGTTTTGTCATTTCTGCTTTGGCAAGAGATGAATGGTTAAAAAAAAAACAACAACATTTGAACAGTAATCAGGAATGGGCATCTATGGCAGTGCAACCCCAGTTTCTGTTTTATCTAGAGGAAGACTACTTCTACAGTGTTAAATCCACTTTGCAGATTTGATTCCATAAACCTGTCAATAGAGGGCTGCCAGAGACCTCCACATTGTAATTCTTCACCCACATGGTACTAAGGTTTGCTTCATATTTCCTTAAGAATGCTTAATTATTATTTATTCTATTGTATTAGGGCTATCCTAATGGCATATTCCTATGGTTTAAATAATATAGACTTATTTTTCATAGTTCTGGTAGCTAGAAGTCCAAGGTCAAAATAGTAGAAGTGTTAGTTTTGGGTGAAGCTTCTTTTCCTGATTTACAGAAAGCAAACATCTTCCTTTGTTCTCAATATTTCTTCTGCCCAGAGAGAGAGAGAGAGAAAACTCTACTGTCACTTCTTTATTTATGGGGACATTATATACTATTCATGCTGAATTTGTGTTTCCCACCTTGCAAAACTTACCTTAATTGTCACCAAGTAAAGTCCCATGGATGGTTACGGCTTTGCATTTTTTGACAGGATATAATCCAGGTTATAACACCGTAACAAAAAGCAAAGGGATCTTTCATTCTGTTCCATTGGAAGTCATGAATGAGCAAGAACTAGCTTTCTTAGTGTTGGCACCCATGCATTCCAGAGGCTTCAGGACTGCGTTTTGAACACAGAGAGTGATAGGTACAGACCTTGATGACTAAAGGCTATGGGTATGGTCTTTCAACATCAGACTTGTAGCTCCAGGTAGCCAGATCAGAGGCTTATTGCTCAAGGGTTTGAGTTCTGAGAGTCCCATATCCAGGAGAATTGCAATGCTAAGTTTTGGGTTCTACCTACGATAAGGACTACAAGAAGGCAGTAAAAAAACCATTTAGTAGGAAACCACTATAGGGGGTTAATATTATAACACCAGAAGGGTGGAAATAGTATGCATGAAAGAAGTCTATATGATTGATCAGAAGAGGCTAAAATACTAGAACAAAGTCAGAAAAAGGGCATGTTATCCTTATGCACAGCTCCAAGTTCCACCAATCACAAGTCTCAAATAGACTACTTCTGTCCAGCTCAAACTTTCTACAAAGCTGCTCGGGCTGGTAAGCTTGCACTCACATATTTGAGTGAGCGTAGCTAAGAAATTGTTGGAATAATCCATAGATTACCGATGAAATCATCTTGAATTCACTGATTCTCAGGAAGTGAATTCCGGTCAGAAGCAAAGCTATCTGCAGAAGGGGTGACTAGTTGAGTCCTTCCAAAGCAACAGTTGAGACTTAGCTGCCATCACGAAGTCAGAGGTCTTTTCAGCAGTAGAGTTCATTGAGGTTCAGAGCAGCAAGGCACCTGGAAAGGATATCATGGTGGCCAATTGAAGAGCCAAATGGCCAGGACCCCAACAGTACAGCTTACATGAAGGAAAGATAATGATTAAGAGTACATATAACAAAGATCCCCTGACATTAACATTCCTAACAGTGGCTGGTTATGGTTAATTCTTATCCTGATAGTTGATGGAAAATTGGGTCCTTCGGATCTGTCTCAATATAATTTTATTTTCCTCTCTACTTCACCAAGTAGCATGTATTTATTACAGTTGTCTTGGTTTGCTTAATACAAATGGATAATGTTGCCATTAAAGATAAACTGCTTTAGGTTTTTTTTTGTGTGTTGGTTTTGTTTTGTTTTTAAAGAAAGTTTGTTGGTTTGTTGGGCATCAAGCCCATGCAAATAATGACTCAGATTGCTCGAATTTGTTTTTTAATACATAAAAATTAATATTTTGCTACAAACAAATGTGCAATAGAGAAAAAGTTGTTTTGGGCTTCTCATACAGTATTTAGAAGTTGCCTATTGGACAAGGAAACAAAACTTCTGGAATGTCAAAATACTCCAGAAAATCACAGCCCTGTGTGTTTTACTGACAGTGAATAAACACAAATTTCTGACTACTATTCAGTGGCAGAGATGACTAATCCTTCCCTCAGTAGCTCATTATGCATTGTCATGAAAGTAGATAATACAATTCCCCTCGAACCTCCATTGATTTCATGTCAAACAAATTCTCTGAAAGTCATTTAATAAGCAAATAGACAGGAAAAGCAAACCCAAAACTTCAAACAATTTGTGCACTTAATGTCTTTGAACATCTACTTCTCTTCCCTTTAAAGAGATCGGCATTCCCATATAAACAAGGAAATGCCACAAGGGTTTAGACAAATTTTCTACAGGAAGGGAAAGAGTAAACTTCTTAAGTTTTAAAATAAAATTAATATTATAATTATATTATACCAAACAAACCATGGATTACACGTACAATGCCAAGATTGCTTTACACTCTCTCCTTCCTTATATCTGTATTTATAGGAAGGTAAATATGATGCACACACATATGCATTTGTTTGTATATAATGTATTTTTTTCAAACAAACTTCTAATACTGAATTCAGTAGTCAAAGTACATAAGATTTTTTGTGAATCAACATGTGTTCTTGCCTGCAATGTGTTTTGAAATTAAATTAATTTCTAGAAAGAAAAATTCTAACTTTTCATTAAGACCTAGCTTCTGTGTGACCTCTTTTGAGCCTTGGACACTTTGGTACTGCAGTGCTTCCTCTTCTAGGAAATGATTCTGTAGTCTCTTGTTTCTGTGTCTATAAACTACATCACCTTGCTTGTAAGGCTGTTGTCAAATTCATCTTTTCTTCCCTCAGGACTAAAGTAGTCCTAATCCAAAACAAACATTTGACAAACATTTATGAAAGGAAAATCCACAAAATGCAAATAAGACATTTCAGCAGCGAGAATTGCATTTTAAATTTTATCCTAAGCCAAGTACAGATTTGGTTTTCTTGAATAAATTACTTTAGGTCTCAAAATTTAATTTGCTTGTGTGAACAGTAGATAAAGTGTACAACTTATATGTTGTGATTTTATAGCTTGGATTAAATTAGATTACAAGTCAATAAAGAAAAAGAAATGGAACAAGTAAGAGGTAAAAAGGGGATAAAAGACAACATTACAATAAGAGAAGACTTAGCAAAATATTGGCACATGTGCTAATTTTATTTCACCCCAAAATCTAGTGGCAATACTGATATTACTTTAATGAGAAGCAATATACTTAATGGACATATTAATTATGACTAGCTGATGAGTTGTATCTCTTGTGTTTGCTTACATTTTCCTCTGTTTTATTTTAGCTTTTGAAAAGGTGAACCAATAAAAAATTGTAAATGTTAGCTATGCCCAAATGCCTCATGGCTATAAACCTAACTATTCAAGATGCTCAGATTTCAAGCATCTCAGTGAAGGCCATAGTGGAAAGAAAAGTTCATAAAACTGCTTCCAAAATAACCAGCAAAAAGAAAGAATAAAATCATGGTTTAAGTGATACAGCATCAGATGAGCAAACAAGACAGCATGCAAATGTTAGGGACCCTGAATTTATACTCCAGTACCGCCACAAGAATTAATAATGAAAAAAGAAATAAAAGTGTGTATTTTATTAACTTTAATGCATTTAATTGAATGCATTCTAATATAAAAATTCATATGCAAACTTTGAAAATGTGTAAATTAATTTAAGTAGGTATAAATCCTTCCAAGTACTTGATAAAAAAGATGTACCTGAAAATCTTCAGCATTATTACTAAGCCGTCAGATAATATTAGGCAGTCTCCCATCTATATTTTCATTAGTCGATTGTAGGATTATGTATTAAATGTTTACTTCCATATTATCACTAGTCAATTGTGTGGTTACCTATGTGATGTTTACTTTCCCCCCTCCCATTTTGAACTCTACAAGACATCAGAAACCAAACGTATCAGTTCATTAGTGTTCTGGATATCTTTCACATTTCCAGTGACTTAACATGTATCACAAAGTCTTTCCAGAAAGATTACATGTGTTATAATCATCTTTAAAATTTGGATTAAGTGTAGGAAAAATAAGCAACTGGTCAGGTGCAAAAAACTTTGAATCCTATACGAATAGATTTAAGAGATGAAAGGACCAAATCAACAATAGGATAATAGTGAGAAGATTCAGTGCCTGAGGGTCACCTGCAAAGACCACCATGATTGTGAGACAATGGGTATGGATTATTAGGAGAAAAAGCAGCTGAACTACACAGAGATTCTGTGTTCTTCAGGAAAAATCAGGGCTGCCCAAAGCTGAAACGAGCTTGCTCACAGGAATTGAGTTTTCTTTCATTAAGTGTTCACACAGTTGGGCATGAATTTGATAAGAGTACTTGGATGAGAATTCAAGCATCACATTCTTTTTAGTAAGAAACTTCTTTAATTCAAACCTCCTTTTCATTTTTCAAGATTAAAAAATGTTCTTTCTTGGGAACTTCAAATATATAAAAGAGTAATGAATGAAATCATGATTTCTTTCTCTCAGTGTGCTTTCTCATTTGAAGTTAGGGGGAAACAGCAGACTTCAAAGATCTTAATGCCTTTGACACTTGGTGAGAAGACACAAGAAGCCAGTAAACATATCATCAATTTTGTATTGATCACTTACCAAAACTTACCTAGAAAGCAGTATGTTTTGTTATTTTTATTACATTTTTAGTATAATAATTATTTCTAATTTTTAAACTGGGAGTGATTTCTGGTCGCTTCATTTTTTAGTTGGTTTTTTTAAAAATTGTTTTATTTTATTTGTCTGTGCCTGTACTGAACCCAGGAACTATCTATCTTGCTTAGCTTTTTCACTCAAGTCTGGTACACTACCAATTGAGACAAACCTCCAGTTTGGGCCTCTTGCTAGTTAATTGGAAAGATGAGTGTCTTGGATCTGTATCGTTATACTGGAACTGAACCTTCAACTCCAGATCTCAGTCCCCTGGATAGCTAGGTTTATAGGCCATGAGCCACTGTGTCCTACTGATCATTGCTTTATTAAAACTTTATCATTACATTTATGATGTCATATGAAATATTCAGTGACTGGGTTGATACTTGTGGCCTTCTTGCAAATGTAGATAGTCATAAAAAGTGTAAGAGCAAGTAGTGATAACAATTATTTACTAAGATGTTAAAGTCAAGTAAGTGTATTTTACCATTCTCTCCCTACAAGTGTAAACAGTCTATAAAATAATAGGCATTCAGATCACACACTTTATTACTATGTCATCCTAAAATGCTACATGAACTGAATCTTTAGACAAAATGGAGATGATTGGAATCGAAGCAGTCATTTATCAACATTGTTGTTGGTGTGTGTGTGTATGTGTGTTTTGCATTTGTTCTAGGATTAAATGTTTTATTAATTCATAATTGATATTATTTATTGTCATGGCTAATACACTGAAGAACTTCTACTTTTTGTGTATTTCTTCTGAAACACACTCATATTTGTTTATGAGGAAGTTTAGTTAGTGTCTACTCATCGTAAACTTGCATAAGCCTGTGTTCATATTCTGTTAAAGCTTAACATATTTGTAGGAGTAGCACTCAAAATCCAAATTCTTAAGTTTGCAGAAAACAACTTGGGATGGCTCTTAAATTTCCTAGGAGTGCATCTAGATAAGGCCAGCTTCCAGGACACACAAGTGCACACGCACACACACACACACACACACACGTGCGTGCATACAAAACCACAATTAAAACAATTAGGACAAATCAGTCTAGTCTCTTCTTTGTAGTGAATCATATGACTCATGTATTGTTTTTGGAAATGTACATAAATGAATTACCAATTCTCAGTAGCTTTAACCAGCTGGAATCTTCATTTTTTTCAGTAATATTTTACTTTTAACAAGTGGTACCTAATCTATTTTCTTCAAATAATATAATCACACATTTATATTTTAACTGGTATTTGTTGCTATTGAAATAATTAGATGATAATTCTATTTGAGCATAAGATTTAATTGAGCTATAATCAGTTCATTTTAGTATTACCATGCAATTTAACCTAATTACTTTGCTCTAAGAGTTTTCCTTCTTTCACTCAAACTACTTATTCACAATAAAAAGAACGATGAATGACTCATATCTGGCAAAATGCAGGATTACTGGAAGGGCAATTTCCACACAGGAGATCAGGTGAGGTTTATGCAGTTATTTCTTAATGAAACAGTGTCAGAATGTTGGTCACTAATTTTCCCAGGTATACCAGTTATGCAATTTATTAAGCCCATGGTGTTTGCAGTCATTTAGGTCAGAGTAAACCTCTAAACTAGAGCTGATTCCAAAGGCTGGAACAATGAAGGACCAATCAGATAACTGTAGCAAGTATACTACATGAATGGAAACTAAGAGTTTATTTTGCAACAGCCTCTCTCTCACCTCAACGAATCCATTTTGACTTCCAAGGGAACCAACCTAATACAGAATGGATATTGTTTGAGGCTTAAAATTGATCATACCATGTTTTTCATTCATGAATGTTTTAGAAATATTTCAGACCTACTCTGCTATAGATAGAACAATTTGCACTTATTATTGTCAGAACACAGAGCTGAAATAATATAGAGCATGAAACCAAAATCCAAAAGGCAATGACAAATAACATTTTTAATCTTATCTTTTGAGACTCTAGGGTGAGAATAGCCTATGTCTTGTCCACTCAGATATTACTTTTTTTTTTTTTTTTTTTGCTGGTCCTGGAGCTTGAACTCAGGGCCTGGGCTCTGTCACTGAGCGTCTCTATCCTCAAGGATAGCGCTCTACCATTTGAAGTACAGTGCCACTTCAAGCCTTTTCTGTTTATGGGGTACTAAGGAATTGAACCCAGGGTTTCATGCATGCTAGGCAAGCATTCTACCACTAAGCCACATTCCCAGCCCAACATATTATTTTGTAAATTAGAGTTTTCTCACATACGTTACTATATTTATGTGTCCATTTTCATTTGTAATTATATACTTTATATGGTGGTACTACTTTCAGGCAGCTGAAACACTATGAGAGAGAGGTAGAATGACTTTCTATATCACAAATATAACCAAATGACACGCAAGGCACTCTGAAGTAAAATTGTGTCGTTGTTAAAAAAGACTTAACCTTATTTTAAACATGACTTTAAAATTACTCACTTAAGAGAGTTGATCAATTAAAAGACATTAATTTGATTTAAATGAAAATATATTTATATTCTAATATTTTAAAAAAACTCTAGTTTCTGGAAATTTTAGTAACATCTGCTTCAAAAAACAGGATAATATCCAAAAAATAAATTTAAAAGGATGAGGTACTCAATGAAGAGTTTAAATTCACTTTTTATATAATATGTAAAAATTTAATGGTATTTTTGGGACATCAGACTTCCATATCTGCCTGTAAGGTTTTGATCAGATCCTTAAAAATTAACTATGAAAAGTTGATAAGGAACTTTGATCAGCTGAAAGGATGATTTATTTACTATATTTACAAATATAGTCCTGGATTAAAAATAAATTCTTCAAATTTTAAATAAATCTGTAAGACAAATGATTTTGTAATAGAAAATTTCTGATCAGATAATTTTACTATTAGTTCTGAAAAACAGAGAAAATAGACTTGGGAGGGAGGAAATGAAATTGAGAGGGGGAGGGGGAAAGAGAATGTTATAGGGAGGAAAGAAAAGGCAAACAAACAAACAAACAAAAAAAGAAGCATGTATTTATGGCTAAACTTTGCAATCCTAGCTACTCACGAGGTTGAGATCTAGATGAGCAGAATTTGAAATCAGCCAAGACAGAAAAGCCAGAAAGATTACATTGTTCTGCTAGAGGTGTTGCTTAAGTGGTAGAACAGCAATCAAGGAAAAAATACAAGCAAGAGGTCCTGCATTCAAGCCCTGTTATAAGTGAAGAAGTAAAAATAAGGAAAAGCAAAAAAGAGCAAAATAAATAAAATATCAAACAAAAATATCTGAAAACATTCATATCCAGTTTTTAAATTTGTCAGCAATACTCTGACTTTTCCTTTGAAACAAAGGCAAACCTTTGGGAATGCATTGTATTTGATATATAAATTCTTATTAGGAGAAATATTCATTCAAAAGGAAAGGATCCATTTCTCTCATGTTAATTCTAAATTAAGAACGAAATTTTTCTATCCAAAACCAGTGTATACAAGTTGAAGTCACAAAGTGCCAAAGAGGCAAGTCAGCAGCAACTAATTCATTTTAAAATAGGAATATATGCCAAAACTATGCCTTTAGCACTTGAAAAGAATAAATAATATTCTTCCATAAATATTCATATTTATTAAATTTTATCGTTAATCATGGACTTCCTTAGTTGCATAATTATTTCATATTAAAAGAAAAAATGAACATACACAATTGTTTCAAGAAAGCAATTTCTTTTTTTTTTTATAAATCCTGAATTGGGAACACATATGTGTTTGAGTTCAGATTTTGATATCTCTCTGAAGCAAAAGGGAAAAATAAAAAGTTTGTACCACAAAGCCCTGCAGGAAGATCTGCTAAGGTGACAGGATGCAGGCCGAAGTCTCTAAAACAAGTGAGTGCTTCGTTCCATGCCATCTTGTTCACTCTAAAAAAAGTAACTGATGTCAATCATCCAGACAGAACACTGAAAGTCAGATTTGGTTTGTGAGTTTTCCTACTTCATACTCTTGGGAAATTAAAGGATTTACATCTTATGCAGAATTTAATAATATCTTAGAAGCATTTTTTGTAACTTTCCAGGAGAGGAAAAATTATTTTAAATACTCAAGGACAAGCAAACCATGATCGTCTTTGAGGATCATTAACTTTGTCTTTCTGTAGTATTAAATGAACTACCTTTCCTTAATGCATCCTTAACTCTCCTATAGACCTAGGAAAAGAAATTGGATGATAAATATGCTCCAGGCTGAGTTTGACAATATCATTTTAGGTTTTGCTTGAAATGAAGCACACCTAACTGTTCACAAAGTAAATCCTTATTCTCTGCAGAATAGTTCAGATTTAATCCTTGCTCCAATTTCCCCAAGTTATAAAGCATTCTATGATTGCCTTGATAGATTCTGCATATTTGTTTGAGAGGTTATTGAAACAAATCATTCATTCTTTGCTTCATGTATATAAAGTATTTGCCAATATTAATCACATACACATAAAAGCAGAAAAGGTATTATGGAGGAAAATATGTATGTATTATATAACATATACTATGTACATACTATATAATTGAGCACATATAAAAGCAGAAAGCGTGTTTCTATGATATGAATTATATGTTATGGATGTATATAATTGTATCCATATAAAGAAAAATTTCTAGTACATATAAGAATATGTACCTAACATATTTTTATCAGATTATAATTACGCATTTTATATTCAACTCTTTTCTAAAAGTTTAAAATGAAGAGCTAGACAATTATCAGGATGTGGACAATAATCTTTTCATTTGAAAATATTTGAATTTGTCATCAGATGTGATTTTCCTGAAGCAAGAGGGACTTCTCTTGTGCACTTCTCCAATGGAAAATGTAAATTTTTCAATGTCTACATGGATGCTTCCATGATTAATTCTGAAATTACATATACCGGCTCTACTATTCTGCAAAATTTTCACACTACTAGTAGGCACTACATCTGGGGCATTATCAGTAAGTGAATTTGAAGCTGCTTGGCAGGCAGAAAAGGCGGAAAAAAACTCTTCTATAATGACAAATTCAAATCTGTATTAAAATGATGCATATTTTCATGAGAAGAATGTGGGTGATTATATACACAAGGTAAGTGTAACATAAATCTCATGAATTATATGTGTGTGAGTAAAGTACCTACATCCATGTAAGTGTCCAAAATATCAACAAGGTTTAGTAAGAAGACAAAGAAATACATTGCCTTTATAATACAAATCCTGTGAAATTATTTTTGTTTTACACACAATACAAATTTAAATCTGTCACAAGAACTCATTTTTATTATTGGATTGAAGAATGTTATTAGAAATGTCCTGAATTTTATTCACAAATTACATACTATTGAGACTCATAAACAAAAACCTCATAAATAGGTAGAAAAAAATTACATAAGCTTCTTAATGTTTAGCGCGCGCGCGCACACGGTCAAAGCTCACATCTTTAAAAGAATAACTGAAAGCCTGGGCTTTGTGTCAGCTCGGATCTAGGGTCCGGTAATACCCCAAGGGTCTGATCATGTTGTTCCCAATGCACAGTTGCCTTGGTTAATGACTGCAGCTTTCCAGGAAAGAGCCTGGGAGAAAAATAACAGTAAAATCTGGGGGGCCTGAGCTTCATTCATTCATAGGATTCTGGACCTACAAAAGCACTGAAGTCTTAACTATACTGGAAGAAGGCATTGAAGGGCACAGGTACATAGCACATACACCTGGAGTCCTGTGCCACACATCCAGCCAGCCTGGGTCTGAGTGTATACAGACAGACAAAATCAATAACCATGACATTGTCTCAGAACAGGGTATGACATTTTAGTAGCATTGTTTTCAAATATTACTATATTATCCCAAGATGGCTTGAGAAAATGTTCTTATTTTATTTAAGAACTTGTAAAAAGGAATTGCCATTAAATGGAGTAGTTTATGGAAAAAAGAAAATAACTGAAATGTTAAGATTTCATTTGAAAAAAAAGTTATTTTAAGTGAATCATTAAGTAACCTACAACTAAAAGACTCATACCAAACTGTAGAAAATTTAGATGACACTTAAGTTTTCTGTTCATGATGACCAAAGAATATAATGCTTAACAATATTCCCTCTAAAAACAAAGGCCACAGAATCTCTTGATTCTATACAAATTTAAACCTTTGGAAACAATAGAAAATAATTAGCAAATTAGACAAAGCCACTAAAGAGGTTGGCATGTTCTTCAAATAATAAGAGAGAGCAAAAGAAATAGTTTATCATCAAAATTAGAATGAATCAGTTGTTGTGGCACTGAGTTGGAACCTTGGCTACTCAGCAAGCAGAGGTAGGAGCATTGTAAGTTTGAAGCCAACTTGGAAAAAAAAAAGTGAGACAGTGTCTCAAAAAAAAAAAAAAAAAGGTACCTGGGTATGGTGCACATGTTGTACTGTACTTTCCTAGCATAAGTAGGGATTTTTTTTTCAAACCCTAGTGGAGGAAAAGATTTTTTAAAATGGCAATAACTTTGTGCCCGGACCTAGTGAGATTAATAGCATATAAAATATACCATACTTGTTTTACTTTATTTTGGGATGATACTATTATGCCATGTATTAGTTTTCTGAGGAGACAAAAAGAGACCAACCTGAAATTAGAGGAATACTTGATGAATGGGTAAATTCTGGCTTATTCTTTCATGAACTGAAAGGCATGATTTATATCTTACTCATGTGTCTCTGTGAAAGTAATTCATGGTTTCTGGTACACTGAGATATAAGGCAACAGCAATACAAACAGAGAACAGTGATTAAAGCTGGCAAAATATTTTCTGTAAAAAAACAATGAGTTCATATGAGTTTTTCTGTTCATGAGACTAACTCACATAGGAGCTGATATAGTGACAGTATGTGAATTCATATGTTACTATGTATTAACATTTTATTGATAATGTGTAGATAGATTTTTCTTACTGGCAATAATTTGCTGATCCCTGGAAGAAGTTAAAATCTTGCTTTTTTGTTGTTGTGTTGTTGTTTTGAGGCTTTTTGCCAGTCACGGGGCTTGAACTCAGGGCCTGACCATTGTCTCTGGCTTATTTTTGCTCAAGGTTAGCACTACCACTTGAGCCACAGTGCCACTTCTGGCTTTTTCCACATATGTGGTGCTGAGGAATCGAACCCAGAGCTTCATATATAAGAGGAAAGCACTCTACCACTAGGCCATATTTCCAGCCCCTGAAGTTAAAATCTCTATATTTAAGAATAAAATTATTAGCAACTTTCCCAAACTGAACATTAATTGTTAAGTGATTAAGTTTTGATCAATGTTCAGTATGCTAGATAAGATCAGAATGTTCCTCTTTGGAGATAAATCCCATTTACATTACTGGTTGGGGAAAGATGAACTATTCCATCCCATTTCCTTTTCCAAAGGAAAGTCCTACCATACAAATCTTCACTAGAGCAAGAAGTAAACCATTATGACTTCCCATTCAAGTATGAAAAAGAACAATAGTTCAACTAATGATTAAGAAATCTGACATGAACCACAAGTCAAACATGAAATATAGAAAGGGAAAGGTATTACCCTAATCCAAACTGTACAACATACCATCTTTATATATTATTGATATTCTATCTTTAGCCTCTGAAACATCAATGAGAAAATTGCATCCACGAAACAAAAACATGGCATAAAAATTTTCATCTTTTTATTTAATATGTATTTATTGATAGCTACCATGGGAAAGAATATGTTCAGGTTATCCGGAATGCAAAAATAATAAATAAAAACAGAATCTGTAACTGCCTCTAATTTCACTTTTGATGACAGAAGAGAGAAAATAAATAATAAAAATGATAGAGATAATAATAAACGTCCCCAAACTTACAAAGAATGAGTGAAAAATGTAAGTAAAATTACATAATAAAGGTAGTTAGACGAGATCAGGCGCGTTCAGGATGGTATGGCAGTAGACCATAAAGCTATTTAGAACTGCACATTTAGGGGCTGGGAATATGGCCTAGTGACAAGAGTGCTTGCCTCGTATACATGAGGCCCTGGGTTCGATTCCTCAGCACCACATATACAGAAAATGGACAGAAGTGGCGCTGTGGCCAGAGTGCTAGCCTTGAGCAAAAAAGAAGCCAGGGACAGTGCTCAGACCCTGAGTCCCAAGGCCCAGGACTGGCCAAAAAAAAAAAAAAAAAAAAAAAAGAACTGCACATTCAGGTTAAAACTCTGAAATAAGTCAAAGTTTGAACAAGGTCTTAACTAAATTTTACCTTGTAGGTAGGGTAAAATTAAAACATTACATTGTCTCGCATAAAGAGGTAGAATTATGTGTCAATCAAAAGTAAAAGATGGTAAAATACTAATTAATTGCTTTAACATTCCATAAATAATTTCAGATAAGTATCTTTATAAAGGTAAGATTTGAGGTTGCATATGGAAAGAACACTGACAGGAGAACTTTATGGTCAGAAGCATAATGCTTCTTCAAGTGTTTTCAACTGTGATTTTCAAGGCCTTAAAATACTATCTGTGTAGATTTATGAAAGGGACACGTCTCTTTCACAGATGGTCACATTTTAAGTTCCAAGTTTAAAAGTAAAATGTAGAAGTTATTTTTACTGTTGATAATGTAAAAACAATCAAAGTGTTTTGGTGGTAAGCATCAGTGAAAGATTTTGCTTTCTGCAAGTCGGCCTTTTCCTTTATATTTACTGTCAGGACAGGAAACTTTAAGTTCTTATAAGTGGAAATCACCTGCTGAGGAAAACATCTCCTTTGACTTAAAAAGGAGCATTAAAGCCTCTGTCACTTCAAGGGAGGTGATGATGAAAAGACCAAACGTAATGTACTTAAGACATCTAAGTTCAAAGAGCTACGTATGAAAAAGTATAAGTTTGCTGTTGATTTTTTTGTCATGGGAAAGGGAAAATGTGTGTGTGTTTATATTTTACAACTCTTCTTCTCTAGGTGAAATCCCTGCCTGGATTTTCCCTTGACCAGCCGATGAACCAATATATGCCTCTGATTCCTTCCATATATATATATATATATATATATATTTTTTTTTTTACTATCAAACTGAGTTACAGAGAGGTTACAGTTTCATACATTAGTCTTTCCTTTTTATTGTATCAGCTTCCAGAAAAGTTCATTAAAGAAGAGAAAGAGACACACTTCATTCTTTCTGTTTTGATAATCATATTGCTCTGGTTCACCACTCAGGAGCTATCAGACATAATTCCGTTACCTAGTTTTAATGTAAAACACTCTGCCTTTAATATTTAAGAGATTTTTCATCTAGGTTTTGCTATTCTTCAATAATTTTAGACTTTTTCAAGGCTCACAACCTCTCAAAAGTTTATTATTCTCTTCATAGTGTGGATTAGATAAAAGAATTGGGGAAGCAGGAAAGACGTTACTTGGTTTGATTATTCAAGTGCAATTTGCAGCCAGATTTCTCATTGATGGAGCCACAGATATTTCAACCTGTTAATGTGATTTTATTGTAGAAACTTTTCCTGTGCTTTGCATAATATACACTGCACCCCAGTAGTGACTCCTCAAACTTTCTATAAACTTTTCCTTATGTCCCATGGAAAGCAGAAGAGTTCCCAATTATAAATTATTGTTTTAGAAAAACCAAGAGTTTTTAACACACAGCAAATGGAATAATGGGCATTTATTCCTAAAATGTTTTATCAACAGTATTCAAAATTTAGTTTGATTATGTCATAAGAAGAACAAATAGGGTTTTGTTTCAAGGTATAATTTTCCTTTTATTCTTGGATAATGGGCATGCAGCCCCAACTTGAGCATTCAAATTCCATTCCATAGGACACAAGTGTATACAAAAAATGTGGTACCTATACACACTAGAATTCTACACTGCTATTAGAATAAAATAATGCCATTTACAGCAAGTGGATGGAACTAGAACAATCATGTTATGTGAGGTAAGCCAAGATCACAGACACAAATGGCGCATGTTCTCTCTGATATGCAGAAGTTAGATCTAAAATTTACTGAGATATGACAAATCACAGGGGATTCTAGATACTCACATACAACAAGACCAGATGAGGTAGTCTTAAGATAACTGACAAAGATGCAATGCCTGAACACCTCTTCATATTTATATTAAAAATATACATACTGAAATGAACTCCAAAGATATGGAAACAAAACCTTTTAAATTCAACTTCTTTTTCTTTTCTGATATTTTTTTTACCTTATATATGGTGTATTCATGTGGCAGCATGGAGAAGTGGGTACAGAAAGCAAGAAAAAATGGTGAAAATGCAACAGTGGTGCGTACTTCACATTGATGAATGTGAACTATACTACTCATGGGTAGAGATGCCAGGGAGGGAATTGGAGAGAATGAAGGAACAGATGACACTGTACAAAAGGAAATTTATTTATTACCTGACCCATGTAAATAGAACCACTCTGTATATCACCTCTATAATAACAATAAAGTAAATTCTTTTTTTAAAAAAATCCACAACAATCCATGCAAATCTTCCAATGTTCAACCCTTAAAAGTAGTGAAGGCGGTTTCCATTAAATCTATGCAACCTTCCCAAATACATTAAATTATCTCTAGATTAGCTGAAATACACAGTACAAGTGGAAGTGCTAGGTAATTTGTATTTCATTGTATCATTAAGGGAATACGACCAGATCGAATATGTTTACATAGGATGAAGAAACAAACTTTCCCACAATATTTTAGAGTGGCTTTTGGTTGAATCCATATATGTAAATATAGAGCCAGTAGTTAAGAAGAGCTACACAATCTTGGTGCAGATATCAGTTATAAAAGTACTGTTTTATATTCATCCTAATCACATGATCTCTCATGCTTGTGAGCTTGAAGCCAGTTACTCCATCACAAATGTCATAGTTTGTCCCTCCCTGTGAAAAAATGTTGTGATAATAAACCATCCCACTGACTTATGAATCAGTAGAAAGACTGCCCCAGGGGTACAACTTAACTATGAGAGGTTTCTCAGGTACTGTGTTCTCCAAAATATAATTCTATTGCTCTCTTTGCAGATGAAATGTCTAAATCTCACTGAACACCTGCATGGAACCTGGCAGAAGTAGGGATGGCAGAAAGGAGTGGGTAGGAAACTAATTAAAGAATTAACAACTTTCAGAGACCAGCTAGAAATTACCTTGGTGATGAAACACGAAGGACATGGTTTTTAGATTTAGACATGTTTGAGTTCAAGCTTCACTCTAGGCATTTATGAGTTGTGTAATATCTGGCAGGAAATTCTACATTCGTTGTTGACGTTTCATATTTTCTTTTTTTTTCTCATTCCTCCTTTTTTTAAATTTTTATTGTCAAACTGATGTACAGAGAGGTTACAGTTTCATACATTAGGCATTGGATACATTTCTTGTACTGTTTGTTACCTCCTCCCTCCCTTCCTCCCCCTCTCCTTTTCCCTTCCCTCCCCCATGAGTTGTTCAGTTCATTTACAACAAACAGTTTTGTAAGTATTGCTTTTGTAGTTGTTTGTCTTTTTTACCCTGTGTCTCTCGATATTGGTATTCCTTTTCAGTTTCCTAGTTCTAATACCAGTATACACGGTATAAATGGTTTCCAACATACTCAGATAAAATACAGAGATAGTGCAGGTACACCACAGGAAGGGAATTCAAGAAGATCATCAATAATAGAAGCTACGGTTACACATAGCACATTGAAAGTAGTTACAACAGTGATATAACAATCATTTGTTACTTCTCATATTTTCAATCTTTATTTTTCGTCAGTAAAATAGATACAATAATAATGTACAGGATTTTGTGAAAATCAACCAAGTTCAATATGTCAACTTATCTATATGCCTTGAATCTGATACATATTTAATAAATATGTGCCCCGAGAGTGGATAAGACGTGTGAAACTGAGTCTTCAGATTTTACAGAATTAATCACAGTATCTATACTTCCTTAACTTACTTTTCATAAAAAAATTGATTCAGAAGGAAATAGAAAAATAACAGAGAGAAAATAATGGAATCAAAATCCATTTATGTTTTAGTTTTAAGATATTGGTAAGAGCAGTTTTTAAATCCAATAAACATTGTATAAATCATGGCATTTAAAATATCATTTAGAAAAATTCTCCTGCTTTTAGGTTAATGCACAAAATATTAAAAACGATTTCACGTTTCCAAGGATAAAAAGAAAACATTACACATGCTTTGGTCAATTACCTCTGAATACTTCATAGGACTTTTGAAATTCTTTGCACGTAACCTCCTCTCATGGCCAATAGTGCTCACATAAGAACTTTAATTTCTCCACTCATTATCGTGAATCACAGCATGCATTCTGGGGTGACTTGCATCTTCCAAATGTTATTGAAGATGTTTTGAAGTATCGTTAATAGTTTCTATTAGAGGAGAAAAGGAGTGTCTTCTCATATAATTCTACAGAAATAATTTGTTATTTGATGTGTGCCCAACTAAAAGAATACAAACTTCATCTGATCATAACAATTTGTAGGTCAAACATTTATAAAGGAACTTCTAAATACCAAGTGCTTTATAAGACATTGGAAATGCAGACATAAAAAGCATGGGTCACAGTTTTAGCTACTCAAAGTTTATCATAATGCAGACAGAACAGGCAACTGGTATGTGGTGTGGAAAACTTAATAACGGCTAAGCCATTGGTAGGGTGGAAAAATACGGAAAATAATTTATCTTCATATATGTTGTCCCAATAAACTAAGAGAAACTGCTCTCCTAAGTATTTACAACATGTCAACATTTCTTAGTTCATAGTGCTTTCAAAAGCATTTGAGATGATATAAAGAATAAGAAGAGAAGTTTGCAAATTTGTGTGTATCTTTTAATTACCTAAAAGAGTCTAGCATCTTATAATACTGATTTCACCTCAAATACATTTTTAATTTTATTGCTGAATCACTACAGCAAACTGGAAAAACCAAGAATATTATTTTTCAGTAAACAACATAAAAAAGAAAAAGCAAATCAAAGTAGGCCAACAGGATCAGGTGAGAGAACAGTTATGCATAGCATGGAAAAATATTCTTAAACTCAATACCAAATAAAAGATTACTACCCAGAATATGTAAGGAACTCTAAAATAAATTCTAAAATAAACTTTTCTGTGTTTGAAGGAGCTGATGAACTCAATGTGTTTCTAAAAGAAGACATATAAGTGAATAGAAAATGTTCAATATCACCAATATTGGAGGTGAGGAGACAAATGCAATGAAATCTCATCTCCACCCTTAAGAATGGCTACAATCAAAAGGAAACCCAAGTGATAAGTACTGGTCAGGATGTTGACAAAAGGATACTTTTGCATCCTGTGAGTGGGGATGTAAGTTAGTATAATCATTGTGAGAAACAGGAAGAATTCGTCAAAAGCTGAGTAGAGAACAATTCTACCACTGGCTATAATGCCAAAGAAAAGGAAGTCTAAATTTCAGTGATACACTGGCTTTGCCACACGTATTGGAATCCCAGTTACAATAGCCAAACTAAGGAAACAAACTTAGCATCCATCATGTGGTACTAGACACAGAAAATGAGCAAAATGGTGGGTTGGAGATGTGCTCAAGATATAGGCATCAGCTGAGAGCAAAGCTGTGAGAAAAAGTTGAGTGAGACCAAGAGGTTCTGAATTCATGTACTATTATGGTCCAAAAGAAAATGTTGATATAGAGATTTATTTATTTATTTATTTATTTATTTATTTATTTATTTATTTATTTATTTATTTATTTTTATCTATTGTCAAAGTGATGTACAGAGAGGTTACACTTTCATATGTTAGGCCTTGGGTACATTTCTTGTACTGTTTGTTACCTCCTCCCTGATATAGAGAATTAAAGTGAATGCTCCCATTAAAACTTTTTTATATGAGAAAACAATTTCCTATTCAAAATTTTCCCTTGGCATAATAGACCAAATTTTGCGTGAATGCTCACACACACACACACACACACACACACACACACACACACATCCAGTTATCACCATTAAAGATTTCAAAAGAGACTTTTGCATATGTAATTAAAATAAGGATCTTAAGTTACATTATTCTGCATTATACAGATGTTCCATAATCTTGGAAGAGTTAGTCAAAGAAAGAAAATGTATAAGAACAAAAGTAGGCAGAGATGTAGAATGATTCAGCACAACCCAAGAATGTCTGGAACTACCCCAATCTGGTAGAGGGAAAGGATTTTCCTGTTGATCCTTTATAGAAAACTCAGCCATTACTAAATTTAGAACTTCAGACTTACAGAACTCCAAGGGAGCAAATTGCTGTTATTTTAAGCCACCAAGTTCATGGTAATTTGTTACAGCTGCTCTAGTAAATAAATATACTTGGTACAGTCCCAAATGCCATGGTTTGCCTCTTCCTCTTACTAGTTTAAAATAAAGCTTGAAAATAGGTTACACTATCATATCAGAAATCTTGCTGAATCTCCATTTCAAGTTGATGTACTCAAATTCTTATTCAAAGAAAAGAGGGAACAAGACAAATGTTTGCTACAAAGATCCATAGGTTTTTATTTTATAAGCAAAATGGTCATAGAACTGCATCATTTTTTACTTGATGGAAATCAAGCCCAGATTAGCACCATGAGACATTGGAGCTTATGCAACTGAACTGATACAAACCTTCATCTCTACAATTATGCCCACTATGAGCAAATGCCAATATTAGTTTGTTTAGATATGTTACTATGGTATTTCTGTTCCCCTTGTATTATTTGCCAGGAGCACCAAAATGTATCACATAATTTAAATGCTTTAAACTACACGGTAATTATTTTTTTCACAGTTCTGAGCATTAAAGTCACTTAGAAAGATGCAAGAAAATGTGGTTTCCACTTATGGCACAGGCTTCTCACTGTGTGCTCACACGACCTTTGTGCTTCTCCAAAGACGAAGATACTAGATTCTTTCTTTTATTAGTGAAATATTTTTATTGGATCCACATTCATCGAATAAATAGTATATGTAGTTCAATGTCATGGTCATACTTAAACTTAGTTACTTCCTTATAGGCTTTATTTTTAAATGTAATTGCAGTGGGACTTAGGGCTTCAAGAAGTGCATTGGAAAGGAATAAAATCCAGTTCTGATACTGTTCTTTACTATGAGTTTATGTTTGCTTATTTTTGTCTTTACCAAAACTGATGTTGAGGCTTCATTCCCGATAAAATGGCATTGAAAGATGATGAAGCCTTTAAGACACAAGTAGCATCATAAGAGAGCTATTGATTCACTCATGAATTACTGTTTTTCTCACTGGAAAATGTAACCTATTTTAGCAAGTCAGTCTCCTTTTTGTCTCCTCTGGACATAACTGCTTTTCTGACATGGTTCTTCATATATGCTGAGAAGATTCCCGGACCAAGTTCTTGCACTGTTCTTTTAGAATACATCTCTTCTCTTTATAAATTACTTAACTACACGTATTTTTGTTGCAGCAACTTACAATAAACCAAGATGCTGAAATTACCTACAGAAGAAATACTCTTTGCACCCTTATTTTAGAAAGCAGACGTTTAACACAATTAACTAAATGTCAATCTAATTTGAAGTCCAAATCATCATCAAAGAAGCTTCAATTTTCAAGTTTGGGGTTTTTATTTTTTTAAGACATAAATGAGCTATCAGAAGTGAAGTCTGAAATTCATAGCAGTGACTATTATTTACAGCCTAAATAATGCTTTATTTTACATAAATGTATTTGTTAAAGCCACATATATAAATTCCATGATAAAAATGAATAAAATAATAAAGTGTATTTTGTTTAGATTGGTATGAGAGACTCAAAACTGAGTCTGGCTTATTTCTCATAGTTCTTGAAGTTGGGGCATTCTTGATCAAATAACTAGTACATCGGGTGCTTACCAAGCTCCCCTTTCCATTTCAGAATCAGAGTCTGGAGTTCTTTGTAGGTCCTTTTTGACCAAGGGAGGAAACCCACTCACAGTAGTTCTGCCTGCATGACTGAATCACTTCCCACACATGCCTAGAAGGCCATCAATTAGGAAGGCAATCTCAACATTTGCATTTGAAGGAAGAGGTACATAAACACTTAATCTAAAGCAGGGGCTGAGAACATTATTTGACAAACAAGGTTAGCTCATTTAAGAAGGAATTCCTCTTGATGTTTTTTACTGCCTTTGTCACCTCATTCCTTTCCTTTTTCACCATGAAAAGTGTTCAGTCTTCTGAAAAACTGCCTGATTGAGGATTTTTATATAGGCAAGGAAGGTCAGTAATGGATATTTTCACACGTTAGCCAGGAAAAAAAAAACACAATCAAAACAGAAAAGAATCTTCAAAGTTTGGGATAAATAGAGCAATCTTCAGGGCTCAAAACAGCGCTTCAGATTCAATGCCAGATGTCTTTCCCAATCTTAGTTTCCCATCATCCCAGCCCTATCAGCTACTTACTCTACACGTGAAGAGCAGCTATTCCTGTTGTCAGAGAGAGCCTGAGGGAAAAAAAAAAAAAGGCACAGCTGCTGCAGGCATCTATTGTACCTGCCAATTGCATAAAACCAAAATGAGGGTGATAGATAGTGTCCATAGGGTATTGAGTTACATGATCCCTCTCTACTCCTCTCTCCATTTTCCTGTCTGAATACTTTATATTCCCTTTTCTCCCTCAATATATTTTCTCTGAGACCTCATCCTCCGCTGTCACTCAGGTAGTTGTAACAGAATCAGAACTGGAGAGGCCTGAATCAAAACCTCCAGATGTTTTAACAGACCAAGAACTATTGGTAGTAGCTGCAGGAAACATCTCTTTTTTGTCCAACAATATTTGAGAATATCAGTTGGTAGAATCATCTACTTTGATTGGCTTGGATATTAAGACAAAATGGACAGGCCACCTTAAGTAGGATGGAAGCAAGGGGCATTATGTATCTGAATGTATTTAATTTTTAATTAATTTTATTGTCAAAGTGATGTACAGAGGGGTTACAGTTACATATGTAAGACAGTGAGCACATTTCTTCTTGGTTATTATTCCTTTTTTCATTTTCCTCCCACTTTCCCTCCCCCGCCAAGTTGTACAGATAATTTCCAACATATTGTCTTATGAGTATTGCTTTTTGTCCTTTGTCTCACCATTTTGATGAATGTATTTATTTAAATTAGTTATTTAGCCACCTTACTGTTGAGGGTCTGAACATGGTCTTTTGGGTTTCATTTGGAAGCAATGCACACATGAATTTGAGCACCAAAGAAGCTTATATATGTAGTCAAAATGATCTTATAAAGGCGTTACTGCTTGACTGTTTATCAGATATGTTAATAACACTCATGTCTATACTGATGCATTTTTTCATAAAATGTGGGAATAGGAAGTAGAAAGGCATTGGTTTATTAGCACAATTTACATAGCATATCAATTGAAGTCGTTTGTTCTTCTAATTACTCTCATTGAGAGAGTTGGTTCTTGGCATCTTGTGGTAGAATTATATCACTTGTACTTTATTCTCAAACAAAGAACAAACCTTTCAGCTGTTATAAGTTTCAGCTTGGTCAATCATGTTATATGAATATTCAGCTAGCTGACAGCTCTGCTGCTTCTCCAGAGCACAAACTTCCACATCTCAAAGCCTTTTTCTACTCTGTCCCAGCAATTTCTATGGAACAGACATTGACATGCACCATTATGATCCATACTCCTTTCAGAGCTCTGAACACTGCTACTGAGTTGATATTCGCTGCAAGAATTTAATATCATGACTCAGATCAACTGTCTTTGATTCAAATGAAAATATTCAATGGCACAAGCAAACAATAGAGGAGATGTAGCTAATTAAATGATATTTAGACTTGAGTTTACTTTTAGTTTTGTTGGATGAGTTATTCATTTTATAACTCAGAAGCAGCTAAATTAACCCCCATATTTTTGTCACAGGATACATGTCATAATCTCTAGAAGCTTTTGTGGTCTTGAATACTATTTGGATCTTAGTAGATAGAGGTTATCTTTGCTTTATACACAGCATTAAATGAACAGAATAGCCATGGACAGTAAATAGTCTTTACAACATCACTAGGTCTAAGATTGAAAACACAAAAATTACATAGAAATATTGGAACAGTCTCTATTAGGATATTTTTTAAAGAGAGGCTTACAATGAAGTTAAATTTTCATACTGGCCCTATGCATAATGTCAATTCTCTCTCTCTCTCTCTCTCTCTCTCTCTCTCTCTCTCTCTCTCTCTCTCTTTCTTTCTCTTTCTCTCTCTCTCCTCTCTCTGCTTTTTTTATAATGATATCTTTCTCACTCATTCTGGTCCCTTTGCATGGGGTCTTCAATTCCAGGCACACACTTGCCTTAGGATGCTGACTGTAGCTACTCCTTTCCCTAGAAGCAATACTACACTATCAACCCTTTCGTCTGAATCATTCACCTTTAGCATGCTTTCAAATCAGTTTTCAAATGTGGTCTTCTGAACCTCCTTAAAATTGCAGATGCAGACATGTACTGCACAAATGGCCCCATATTTATAAAGATTCATTAGAATAAATGGTCTGGAAGATTGTGCAGAAGTGATACATATTGACTAGGAATTTTACTTTGAATTTTTCTATTCAGTTATTTCTCAGTCTAGTATGTTCAGTAGCATGATTTTTTTTTTTTATGTAAAGAAGGGGTATTAGCCAAAAAAAAATCATTAGGGGAGACATCAAGCTGCTTTGGATTGCAAGGTTGCTAAATTGATATGTAGTAGATTAAGTCAATTTGATACATTTTCCATACATGTTGTTTTCAACATATGTTTCCAATTTGAGCCATTGTACTCATATGATACATAATTGTGTGGCACGCCCAGCTGGCCCCACCTGTGTTCCCTGTGTGGCTATTACTAGGAACCCAGAAAGGCGGTACTAGCTGACCCCGCCTCCCAGCCTTGGGACCACGTGTGGCCAAGATGGCGCCTGGTGGTGAACCTGGAGGCAGTCCTGTGAGTTGTGAAGTAGAATTAGGCAACTCTTAGGATTGGTCCCTTGGCCCTCCACCTTTGACGGACTGCTCGGGCTTCCTTTCACAGCCTGTACGTAGGTGCACGTACCCCTCCCCTTCTGCCGCTCTCTGACCCATTTAAGAGTGGCGCCCTCCTCCCAATAAAGTGAGACTTAACACTGACTAGCTCCCGGACTGTCTGTTTGTCCTCCTGTAAAAGGGGGGCTGGGTGGGGGCAGTCTGTCAGCCTTTTCCTCTTCTTGGCTCGCCCGGTTGGGGCATGTTATCCCATCTCTCCCACAGGTCAGGAAAGCGCGGGAGGCTGAAAACCCCAACACATAACTTCCATGAATAAATCATAGTATTCTCTGTTTTAAAATGTTTTTCATAGCATCTAATTCCATAGAATAGATTGTATCTTTACATATTTTCCATTGGTTATTAAGTCTTACCTTAAGAGTATGTAAAACATACAAAACAAGAATTTATGTCTACATTTGAAATTGATGTGCCCCACGTGTATGTCATGTGCACAACTGATTTTCAATAAATATTTATTTAATAGTTTGTCAAACACAAAAGTATTTAATGACCAACTATTGATTTTAATTTTGAGTGTTTTTCAAAACAGTCATTAAACAAACACAAGAAAAACAATATGGTATTATGACTTATGATATGATACCAAATAACAGCGAATGTTCAACTTCCTGTACATTAGCATAGTTATAAAAAACTAAGAAACTAAATTGTGAGTGGAGATAGAAAGGAAAAAACTAGGAGAGAGAAAGGGAAGCATTGACATTCTCCAAAAAGAAATACATTTTTTACCTGACTTATTTAATTGTAATCCCCCTGTATATAAAAACAAATAAAATGTTTAAAAGAGACTATAAAGTTATTCATTATGGATTCAGAGGTTAAGTCTTGTACTTTTTAGCTAAATATAAATCAAACATGAAAATTAATTTGCATATTTTGTGCCTCTACTATTAGATAATCTGTGTCATAAATTAGGCATTGACACATCTTTTTCATGCTTCTTACATTCTATATTTTTAATTTCTTTGACTTATCTGAATTCTTCATTGGTAGAGCAACATACCAATATTTTGGCTATTTCTTATGTTATTGCTATTTGGACATTAACATAATTTATCCTCCCAAGTTATTGCTGAAATAGTAGGAAATAAAACAATTTGTAACAGAACTTCCGGGAAGATGGCGGAGGAGCAGCAGAGCCCTAGCTGAGCTCCCTTCGACATTGCAGTTTTCTCACCTCATAGAAACTTTTACTCCTAGAAAGACAGCCAGAGTAAGTTCTAACAGTACAGGGATTCTGGCCAGAAAGGAAAAATCGACTTTGCTCATCTGAAAACACATATTTGAGCTCCGGGCAGCTTCACGCTGTCGTGACAGTGCCGGCACCAGCACAGTGCCCAGCACAGTGACCCACACTCTGCGCAGCTAAAGCACGCAGAATAGACCAGGGAGAAATCCTCCAGAGGGCGGCTGAGCACAGACGGGCTGAAATTGCAGAGAAAGCGTGAGTACCCCATGAAAGATATTCTCACTTGTGCCCACAGAGCAGCTTATGGAAGGTAGCCCTTCCCCACCGCCAGAGAAAAGCACCATCTTTGACACTGGCATAAGGTCAGACCAGATTGGAACTAAATCAGGCCTGGGAAAAGTGAGTACAAAGGAGCCATCTTTGAAAAGGGCAAGAGGGATGGACCAGTGAGATCCAGCTCCACCCAGGAGAACGCCCCCTGCACAGGAGGGGGCTCATCCTGGGCCTCGGCTTAGCCAGAGGTGCCCCGCCCTGCCTGCTGGAATTTCTAAATTTAAAGCAAAAGCCCATAGCAGCTACCAGTGGCATGGAAACACCAGATGGGGGAACAAACAGTTTCTGAGACAGATAAACGGTCCCTTAATAGAGGAAGCCCAATTCCCAGCCTGAAATGGAGCTGAATTCCATAGCCAGCTCCGCCAGGTGGCCGCCCCACCCAGGATAGGAGGAACCTCTCCCAGGCAAGCAACTATCAGCTGGGTAAACCAGGCCAGAGGAGCCCCGTCCTGCTGAGTACACAGCCTATTCAAAGCCAGGCATTAAAGGCCATGACCCCACAGCAAGACAGAGGACCCACGGTTCCCAAGACTGCTCACGTCTCCATCTACAGAGTATGGCCAAGGCCAACCCTCAAGCTGTGCGAACCACAGAGACCCAGGATTGCACCAACAGGGTAGTAGGGTCAGAAGAGGTCCACCCCCTGCAAACTGAAAGCAAGTCAAACCACCAATCAGGAAAATA
This sequence comes from Perognathus longimembris pacificus, assembly GCF_023159225.1. Taxonomy (NCBI): domain Eukaryota; kingdom Metazoa; phylum Chordata; class Mammalia; order Rodentia; family Heteromyidae; genus Perognathus; species Perognathus longimembris. The sequence continues at coordinate 41,475,570 of NC_063176.1, forward strand.
CACTGAAGACCATGGCAAGGAAGCCAGACACTGGGGAAAGACCACCCAAACAAGGAGGACTTCATTTTTTTTTTCTTTTCAAACAATTTTTAAACTTTTGTTTAAATTTTTTTTTATTTTTTCACTTCTGAAACATCGTTGTTTTTTTGTTTTCCATTTTTACTTGTTTTATCAAGTTGTTTTTTGGTTTTTTTTGGTTGTTCATTTTTCTGTTTATTTTCCTTTTTATTTTTTTCTTTTTTAAAATAATTTTTCTGTTTTGTGCATCTGTCTTCCAGTATTTTTTCTTTATTTCTCTCTTTGCATTATCTTTCCTTATAAACTACTTTCCTATGAATAACACCTCCACTCTTTTCTGCTAACTCTCCATTGTCTATCATTTTAACCTTGCTCTTTCTACTGATTCTACTCTTCTCCACATTTCCACATCACTGCAACTAAACCAAAATCATCACCCCCCCCAATACATTTTACTCTATTTTCTTTACTACCTCTAACTTACCCTCCTGACTTACTGCCAGGACCTCCAGGTTCCATTGACTCCTGGTTATTGGATAGAGGGTATCCCTGCTTAATCCAAGTGAATCAAAGGGGTTCATAGAGAAAGCCAGTCCTAAAAGAACTTAATATAAGAACAAGAATTGCTCATAGAGTTGTAACAGTTAATAAGTAACTACTGAATACAGGGCCCAGGATCGGTTGTTATATTGAAATTGTATTCTTTAGGAACACCAAATCTAATTTTATATACAGGTATACAAGGTATCTGTATATAATTATGAACTTATAATATTACACAACAGTGCTTGGTAAGGGATGCTTTGGGTCTTAAATGGTGCTCACAGGTGCTTGTAGATTTACATTCCCAATCCAAATGGGCAGAAGAAATACAAGAAAGATGTCAAACAATGGAGCCTTTTCTCCCACTCAAAACAAGCAGGAAACAGAGAAGTCAATCAAAGACATAGAAGAGAACCCTCAAAATGCTCTACAAAGTCTACTGATAAACATGTTAAATGAAAAGTTTGAAGCAATACATCAATCCTTCCATAAAGTAATAGATGATTTCATGGCCTCAACAAATAGAAAGATAAATAAAATTCAAGAGTCAAATGAAAAAATAGCTACTCAGGTAAAAGATTTGAGAGACAGCACTCAAAATCAAATTAATGAAGTAAAGAAGTCTATGCAAGACCTAAGAGATGACATGGAAATCATCAGGAAAGACTAGTCAGAAGGAAAAGAGGTTCAAAATCAAGTAGCTAGCCTACAGTCCTGACTAACTGAAGCAGAGGATCAAAACTCAGGAGCTGAAGATTCCATAGAATCTATGGAGAAAGATAAAAAATCAATACAAATCCAGTCCAATCAATGAAAGAGATCGCTACAGGAGATGCAAGACACGATCAGGAAGTCCAATTTAAGGATAATAGGTATTGAGGAAAACTTGGAGAAAGAAGTTAATGGGATAGGCAACCTATTTAACAGAATGTTAGCTGAGAACTTCCCAAATGTCCAGAAGGAAAGGCCTATACAGATACAAGAAGCATTTAGAACCCCAAACCAACCAGACCAGAATAGGACCTCCCACCAACACATTGTGATCAAAACAGGATCAGTAGAATATAAGGAAAGAATCCCTAAAGCTTTTAGGGTGAAGAAAATAATAACATATAAAGGAATAGCAATGAGAACTACCCCAGACTTCTCAGCAGAGACCATGAAAGCAAGGAGAGCCTGGAATGAGGTATACCAAACACTAAATAAAAATAACTACCAACCAAGAATACTGTACCTAGCCAAACTCTCATTCATAGCCGAAGGTCAAATAAAAGACTTCCACAGTAAGGAAAAACTGAATCAATATATCTCCACCAAACCAGCTTTACAGAAAATCCTCAAAGATGTACTATACAGGGAAAATAATAAAGATCCCAATACAGACAGAGAAATGAACCATAAATAGTAAACATCAGATCAAGAAATGGGAGGACACAGCTTTTAACAAGAGAGTGATAATGAAAGGAACAAACGATCATCTCTCAATCCTAACTCTCAATATTAATGGGCTTAATTGAGTCAAACAACATAGACTCATAAGTTGGATCAAAAATGAAGACCCAACTTTCTGCTGCCTCCAAGAGAAACATCTATCCAGCACAAGTAAATATCTTCTAAAAGTGAAAGACTGGAATCAAATATATCAAGCAAATGGCCCCCATAAGCAGGCTGGAGTTGCAAGTCTGGTATCAGAGAAAATTGACTTTGAATTAAAAAAGGTAAGAAGAGACAAAGAAAGTTACTACATACTAGTAAAGGGATCTCTCCTACAGGAAGATATAACCATTCTAAATATCTACACAACAAATGCAGGAGCACCCAACTTAATCAAACAAACATACTGACTCTAAAAACACTCATAGACCCAAACACATTGACAGTTGTGGACTTTAACATTCCACTATCACCTCTGGACAGATCAACACGCCAAAAACTGAACAAAGAAACCACAGAACTAAATAATTGCATAGACCAACTAGACTTAACTGACATCTACAGAATATTCCACCCAGCAACAACAGAATACACATTCTTTTCCGCAGCACATGGAACATTCTCCAAAATAGATCACATCTTAGGGCTCAAAGAAAATCTGTACAAATTCAGAAGTATAAAACCATTCCCTGCATTCTCTCTGATCACAATGGAATAAAATTAGAGCTCAACTCAACAGCCACCACAGAAAATCATACAATTCATGGAGACTAAACAACACACTGCTGAACCATCAGTGGGTCATTGAAAAAATTAAAACGGAAATTCAAATGTTTATGGAATTCAACCAAGATGAGGTCACAAAGTACCAGCTCTTTTGGGACACAGCAAAGGCAGTACTCAGAGGAAAATTTATATCGCTGAGTTCATACACCAACAAACTCAAGAAATAGCAACTCAATAATTTAAGGAATCACCTTAATTTCCTTGAAAGAGAACAGCAAGCCAAACCCCAAGTCAATAGACAGAAGCAAATAATTAAAATCAAATCAGAATTAAATCAATGAGAGACGAGAAAACCCATTGAAAGACTCAACAAAACAAAGAGTTGGTTCTTTGAAAAAATCAACAAGATAGACAGACCCCTAGCAAACCTGACCAAAAAACAAAGGCAGCACACTCAAATAAACAAGATAAGAGATGAAACAGGTAACATCACCGCAGAAATAACCAAAATTCAGAAAATAGTAAGGGACTATTTTGCAAACCTTTATGCCAACAAATTCGAGAACTTGGAAGAAATGGATGATTTCCTAGAAAAAATTCATATCCCGAAAATCAACCATTAAGATTTAAACCTTCTAAACAGACCCACATCCAGTATTGAAATAGAAATGGAAATAAATGATCTCCCATCCAGGAAAAGACCAGGTCCAGACTGATTCACTGCAGAATTCTATAAGGCCTTCAAAACAAAACTCACACCAATATTACTCAAACTCTTCAATGAAATTGAAAGAGAATGTTCACTACCAGACACATTCTATGAAGCCAGTATAACCCTCATCCCAGAACCAGGCAGGGATTCATGACAGAAAGAGGACTATAGACCGGTTTCCCTGATGAACAAAGAGACAAAAATTCTCAACAAAATTCTGGCCAATCTACTTCTGCAGGTCATCAAAAAAATCATACCACCACGATCAAACTGGATTCATCCCAGGGATACAAAGTTGCTTTAATATACGCAAGTCAATTAATGTAATCCACCACATCAACCAGAGCAAGGTAAAGAACTACATGGTTTTATCTCTGGATGAGGAAAAAGCGTTTGATAAAATCCAGCACCCATTTATGCTAAAAGCCCTGGAAAAACTGGGATTCCAGGGAACATTCCTGAATATAATCAAGGCAGTTTATGACAAACCAATAGCAAGCATAACACTAAATGGTGAAAAACTAAAGCCATTCCCTTTAAAATCAGGAACATGGATGGGATGTCCACTGTCTCCCCTGCTCTTCAACATAGTACTAGAATTCCTAGCCAGAGCAATTAGGCAAGAAGAAAATATAAAGGGGATCCAAATAGAAAAAGATGAAGTTAAACTTTCTCTCTTCGCAGATGATATGATCCTATACCAAAACAACCCCATAGACTCTACCCCCAAGCTACTAGAGCTGATCCAAAACTTTGGCAAAGTTGCAGGATATAAAATAAACCCTAAAAAATCAACGGCCTTTCTCTATGCTAACGACCCAAAGGCCGAGGCTGAAATCAGGAAAGCAACTCCTTTTGCAATAGCCCCCCAAAACATAAAATACCTAGGACTAACCTTTACCAAAGAAGTGAAAGACCTCTTTGATGAGAACTTTAAAAGCTTGAAAAACAAAATTAAGTCAGAACTAAGGAAATGGAAAAACATCCCATACTCATGGATTGGGAGGATTAATATCAAAATGGCAATATTGCCAAAGGCTATCTACAAATTCAATGCAATACCCATTAATATCCCAACACCATTTTTTGATGAAATAGAGGAAGCAATCCAGAAATTCATATGGAACAATAAAAGACCTAGAATAGCAAAAACAATCCTAAGCAGAAAGAACAGTGCTGGAGGAATTACAATACCCAATTTCAAGCTGTATTATAAAGCTATAGTAATAAAAACAGCTTGGTATTGGCACTGGAACAGGCCTGAAGATCAATGGAACAGAATTGAAGACCCAGAAATGAACCCACAGAACTATGCCTACTTAATCTTTGATAAAGGAGCTAAAATAATAGTTTGGAAGAAAGATAGCCTCTTTAACAAATGGTGCTGGCAAAACTGGTTCAACACATGCAACAAACTAATACAGGATATTTATATATCACCCTGCACCAAAATCAATTCCAAATGGATTAAAGGCCTCAAAATCAAAACAGACATCCTGAAAACACTAAAAGAAGGAGTAGGAGAAACACTTGGGCTCCTTGGCACAGGACAGAACTTCCTTAACAAAGACCCAGAAAGGCTACAAATCAAAGAAAGGTTGGACAAATGGGACTGCATCAAACTGCAGAGCAGTTTGCACGGCAAACTTCTTCACAGCAAAGGACATAGCTCGCAAGATAAACAGAAAGCCCACAGACTGGGTGAAGATCTTTACCGGACATTCAACAGACAAAGGCCTCATCTCTAAAATATACGCAGAACTAAAAAAATTACGTTCTTCCAAAACAAAACCGCAAAGAACCAATAGCCCCCTCATCAAGTTGGCTAAAGATTTACAAAGAAATTTCTTTGATGAGGAAATGAGAATGGCCATGAGACACATGAAAAAGTGCTCTACATCACTGGCCGTAAAAGGAATGCAAATCAAAACAACATTGAGATTCCAACTCACCCCAGGAAGTATGTCCTGTATCAAGAAAACTAACAATAACAACTGTTGGAGGGGATGTGGCCAAAAGGGAACCCTACTTCATTTTTGGTGGGTATGTGGTTCAGCCACTCTGGCAAGCAGTATGGAGATTCCTCAGAAGGCTAAATATCGAACTCCCCTATGACCCAGCAGCCCCACTTTTGGATATCTATCCAAAAGACCACAAACAAAATCACAGTAAAGCCACCAGCACAACAATGTGCATCGCAGTGCAATGTGTCATAGCTAGAATCTGGAACCAACCCAGATGTCCCTCAGTAGACGAATGGATCAGGAAAATGTGGTACATATACACAATGGAATTTTATGCCTCTATCAGAAAGAATGACATTGCCCCATTCGTAAGGAAATGGAAGGACTTGGAAAAAATTATACTAAGTGAAGTGAGCCAGACCCAAAGAAACATGGACTCTATGGTCTCTCTTATTGGGAATAATTAGTACAAGCAAGTCACAGCAGAGTATCACAAGAGCCCAATAGCTATACCCTTATGAACACATAAGATGATGCTAAGTGAAATGAACTCCATGTTTTGGAAATGATTGTTATATCACAGTTGTAACTACTTTCAACGTCCCATGTGTGTCTGTAGTTTCTATTATTGATGATGTTCTTGAATCACCTGCCTGTGATTGTACATTCACTATCTCTGTCATCTCATCTGAGTATATTGGAAACTGTGTATACTGGTATTAGAACTAGGAAATTGAAAGGGAATACCAACATCGAGAGACACAGGGTAAAAAAAGACAAACAACTACAAAAGCAATACTTTCAAAACTGTTTGGTTTAAGTGAACTGAACACCTCATGGGGGGAAAGGGAAAGGGGGAGGAGAGAGGGGGATTTGAGGGACGAGGTAATAAACAGTATAAGAAATGTATCCAATGCCTATCGTATGAAACTGTAACATCTCTGTACATCAGTTTGATAATAAAAAATTGAAAAAAACAACAATTTTCAACTATGAAAATAAACATAATTCCACATAGCTGTAACTTCATGTTGACATAGAATGTTCCACATCAACAATTTTATATAGTTTAAATGTGTACAATAATTGAAACAATTGATCTCTTCTGACTTGTACAAAAATGGTTACTCATAACCTTTTTCAAAAAATACCCCTAAATATTTCCTCTTCTCATTCAGTTGTTCAGATTGAAAAGTGTGGATTTGTGGGGGGGGGGGGGTGTTGTTTTTGTTTTAAGAATTTTGACAGAAATCATGAATTTAGAATAATGTTCTTCATATCTCCAAATTAAAAACATTGCCAGCAGAAGCCATATGAAATCAGATAACTTGTTTCTACTAACATTTTATCCTTCTAACAAGTTGTTTTTTCCCCCCTTGCAGGTTTATTACTCAGTAATGATATATACAAATATCACCTCATCATATATTAAGTAGTAAATTTTCTACCACTTCTTGAAAGGGCAAATGAGTCACAAAAATTAGGAGACTTCTCTAGGAACACTAAATTTTGTAGCTCATCCCATAAGAAAGTCTAAACAATCTCTTGTTGTTTGCCTATATCCTTCTGTTTATTTCTTATTTCCTTGGTATCTGCACAAAATGGATACTTTTATTACTGACTTTCTATCTACTAATTGGTTGCTTGTCTGGTCCCCTTTCCGGTGCTTTACAATATAATCTTTAGGGAGAAAAAAAGCAAATCTTATTTGTACACACATTCAATGATTACTTTCTATTACAAGCCCTGCTGCTTTGCAATCTCTCATTACCAACATCTAAAACTATTGCCTAGAAATGCCAGAGAATCATCAAGAAATGCCTGCCATACCTACTTGACATGCAGAAGGTACAGAGCCTTCCAAACGAATACTTGTCTAAATTAGTAAACTCTTCCACGAATCCGATCTAATTTGAATTCTTATGAGCAGTCCTGATTGTGCAACTTTCTATACCAACCAGTGAGTGACTCTTGATTTCATTACCCTCCTCTTGCTGCTGAGAGAAAATTAAGTACTCAGCCTAGGATGATTTTGCTCTATTAAGACAAAACAGTGACATACTGATTAAATTTAAACTGTCAGATTATATTTCATTTATTTCTACTACCATTTGCTGGAGAGGATAAAAAGTCAATTCCTTTTCTGGTGCTCCTTTGTAAAATTTTATCTTGGGGAACAGTTCTCCTAAATACAAAATTCTAAGCCTCAAAACATGTTGAAGAGAAATCTGTGATTTTTGTGAACAGGTCTGTACATCATGTTAGGCCACTAGCTAGTCAAATATGCTCATGCCATCGGAATACTGTGCGTCTTGTTTGTGTAAGTAAATACACTTCTGATTATCAACATTTATTTTCTTCTGTGGCTCACAAGCTTTTAAGTGTTCTTTGAGTTATCATACCAACTTTCCTTGGTGATCTGAAGAGCAAGACAAAAGTTATCTTAATTAATTCTACATAATGTTATGGAAAATGTTGTGTTTAAAAGGTAAAACCTGCAGGTAGAGAGGAAAATGCCTAAAATGTTAACAGAGCATATATTCTAAATAAATTTATATGTTAAACCCCTTTAAATGTTACTTGTACCTTTTTACGGTATCTCTTCCTTTGATATCTGTATCTCTTCATGTTGAAATATATGTTATTTGTCTTTTTTTCAAAAGATAGATAATTATTATTAGAAAAAGACTACTTATTTATAAAAATGAAAATTGAATGAAGTGATTTTATAAGAAAAACTTCCTATATTGGAAATAACATGTGAAGGCTGATAGTAGCATGAAAAATTAAAGAATAAGATTTCTAATAATGAAATTTTTGTAGGAAGAAGTCAATTAATTCAGAGATTTATCATTGGGAAAAATCATCATAAAATAATCTTTTAACAAAATAAGTAGCACAAGTTTAAGCTACAATGTTTTACCAGTACAATGCACACTATCTAAAAAAGGCCTAAATTGGGTGAGTTGGGGAACGATCGTAAAATCATCTACTCTGAAGGTAAAGATTAGCGGATCACAGACTGAGGTTGGTCCAGTGGAAAGTTACTGAAATCCTATCTCACAAACAGGTTGGGCATAAGAGTGTACACCTGCAGTACCATTAACTGGAAAAGAAAGATAGTTCATTGTTGTCCAAGACAAGACTGAGAAAAAGCACAAGACTCTACAGGAAAAACACAAATGAAAAGAATGAGGCATGGCTTAAGGCCCAGATTCAATCCATGGTGATAATTAGAAAGTAAGCCAGTATGTAATAAATAAATAAATAAACATTAAGATTTAAGTGAAAGGGAGGCACTGACAGTTATTTTATAAATCATAATGTTTCACCTCTTCATTCTTCAACATTGTAATCATGTCAACCATAAAGTGTGGAACCAGTGTGTTTATGTTCTCCAAAGCTACAATTCTGAAGACATTTTAGAGTTAATCTTCCTATAGATATCCAACATTAGTACCCATGAAATGAATGTGAGAAAGTTTATCAAAGTAAATTATACCTCAGAATAATTACTGATGAACCATACTAAATATTAATTCAATTAATACCTCCCTTTTGTATTATTTGGTTTTAAATATTCCCATTGTTTATACTTAATAGAAATACAATATTTGTGCACAGATCATATTTTGATACTGTTTATGATGACATCAAAGCAATTAACATTATTTTTAAATAGTGATTTAGAAAAATATAAGGGGCAGTATATTACTACCAATGGCCCTGTGACCTGTAGATTTCAGTGTAACGTAGTGGCTGTTTTAACATTCAGAACAAGCAGCAACTATTGATACCATTCATTTAAAAACACACACATATGAATTCCCAGCATTATGAAAGCCTAAAAACAAAGCTTTAGCTTTTGTGTTTTTTTCCAAATATTTTTATTGATCCTTAAGTCGGAGGAAGTATCTTGTTGATGTACAAGTGTAGCACTTATTTAAAAAAAAAAAAAAAAAAAAACGTGTGTCCCAAGTTGTGAAATAAAATGAAAGAAGAACTTCAGGTCATTCAGTCAATCATATTATTATGATGGTGCTTTATCTATTCCCCTAGCTACTTCTCCCAGAACAAGAAGAGTTTATTGTAAGACCTTTTTCTTGATATTTAACCTTGATAAGTGATTTTACAAGATTGCAAGTCATGTCCATGCTTTATTGAAGAAAAGTGAGTGCTAAATAACAAGAAGAGTCTATTTTGAAGAACTGTCAGCATTATGTACAGCTAAGAGCCAAAAGGGTAGTCTGTGGCTCATTACAGCATTAAAACAAAACAAAACAAAACAAAAACCAAATTGTGTAGAACCAGGGGTTCCCATATTTTCTTCCTGTAAAACATTATCCATGTGAATAAGTCTAGAACATGATTGATACATTATTTCCAAAGGTACTTGAACCCAATGAGTCCTATGTTAAATTATATTTATACCATTTATTACTGTAGCTTTATACAAGTTATTTAATAACCTTCATTCTACAATGTAAATATCCACACTGAATTTAGTAGGATATTTAGACTTTAAAAGTTCCTGCTGTTAAGAACATAGGTTATGCTAGAGTTAGAGCTTTCCTCAAAAATTAAGTGAAAATAGACCTGCCTTATGAGCTCACCAGGCCAATTTTTTGTATCTTCATTTGTACATCTTTGTACATACCCTAAGTATTATCTCTATGTGTGGACATATATAAGAAGGAGTGTACATAAAAAGACAGACACCAGCACACTTGTGTCTGTTGCAGTGCTGTTCACCATATATTAGTTGCAGGGTCAATCTCAGTGACCAATAACAAATGAATACATAAAGTGATGTAGCACACATAGACCATGGAACATTCCACAACCTCAAATAAATCTAAATCCATGGTATATGTAGGAAACTGCCAGCAAATGTAGATTCTCGTGTTGACTTAGATACAGATAGCTCAGAAAGCAAGCTATGACATTTTTCTTTATTTGTAGAAGCTAAAACTAAAGTATGTACACATTCATAAAGAGTACATGTGTGCATGCACACCGAAATTCTAACACAGATCAAGATTACAACTATTAAACTATAAGAGTTAGAGGAAGAAGAGGCAGGGACATAGATGGAGAGAACTAATAATTTTGAAATATATTTCAACTATGTGCGAAGACATTATTAAGAATATCCTTGAAAGGTGTTTGTTGGGGTCTGGACAACCCCTTTCTCCCCCTACGGGGAGAATGGTAACCACAAACTCTATGAAAGAGCACTCAGCCTGGCCCTCCGCCAGCGGAAGGCCAAAGGCATGCTCACATGGGCAAGCGCTAAGTTGAGGAAAGGTTGCTGAAGCCTCCCCTCCCCCCAGTCCCCTCACATGTTACCAAGGGCGGAGGCGAAAAGGAAGGCATCAGGGACACGCTGCGGTGGTGGGAAGCGTCTCAAAGACTTTAATATGGAAAGGCACTTATATAGAAGTAATGGCAGGAAAGAAAGGGGGCCGGCCAAAGGGCCAGTCATAGGGTAAGGACCATGTCCATCAAGTGACATCACGAAACTTCCTTTGTGGGCAGGACAACCCCCATCATGGTGGCACGCATGTGTTCACCTCCCAAGGGGCGGAGGGAGGCTTTCTCTTCCTGTTGAGGCCGGAAGGTGGGAGGGGCTCCTTCCCATTGTCCCAGGGCTGGGGGGAAGGACAGCCCCCAACAGGTGTTGATCTAGGCGAAGTTTGAATGTGGACCAAAAGAAAGCAATAGAGAGGGTTATTCTGACTAGAAAAATAATATATGCCAAAAGTGAAATATCACAATGAAACTTCTGGACACAATTAACATACCAAAATAAAGGAGTGACAAGGAAGTTAAGGAGGCTTTGTTGGGAAGAAGTGAGTCTTTAAGATACCAAATGTATGAATGGAAAAGGCAGATTAAGATGAGTATGTTTTAAGGACATTACTTTCATCTATACAAAGAGAAGACTGAACTGAATTTTAATTTTGTTAGAATAGGCTAAGAATTGAGAGAAGTTGATAGAAGGGATTAGTTTGTTCAAAATACATGTATATGTGGTTGTTGGTCATATCACAAAGAAATTCTCCCTTTTACAACTATTGAATGCTAATAAAAAACACAAAAAAGTATTAACAATTTGCATTCTGTTTTCTTTGTGGAAAAATAATCTAGAATTTCCCTGTTAAAATAATGGTACTTCATAAAGTTCATCAACTTCATGAGCCTCAGGAAAACTAAATTTTGCCTAACTAAATTTCATCCATTATTTGAAATGTATAAACTAGTTCAATGACTTTATATTCAGTATTACAATTAGGATGTGGTCCTATTTAAAAATCAATATAAATATTTTTCCGAATAAAAATAATTCTAAGAGTTAAGTTTGCAAAACTAGTTTGACTTTTATTCAAAATCATTTTTTTAAATGAAGTAAACATAGCACCATTCACTTACAACTGTAACCATAGCTCCCTAGAAGGTTCAGATCTGAGGATCATTGTTCAAAGCCAGCCTCAGCAGGCAAGTCTGTGAGATTCTTTATCTTCAAGAAAAACAGGGTGTGGGCTGGGGATATAGCCTAGTGGCAAGAGTGCCTGCCTCGGATACACGAGGCCCTAGGTTCGATTCCCCAGCACCACATATACAGAAAACGGCCAGAAGCGGCGCTGTGGCTCAAGTGGCAGAGTGCTAGCCTTGAGCGGGAAGAAGCCAGGGACAGTGCTCAGGCCCTGAGTCCAAGGCCCAGGACTGGCCAAAAAAAAAAAAAGAAAAGAAAAGAAAAACAGGGTGTAAGATATCACAAGAAATGTACACACTGCCCTACCATATAACTACCCCTTGTGCACAACACCTTGTCAAAAATTTGTTTAATTAATAAATAAATTATAAAAAAACAACAAAAAAAGAAAAAGCATGAAGTAGTGCTGTTTGTCAAAGTGGTAGAGCGCTATCCTTCAACAAAATTGCCCAGACCCTGAGTTCAAGCCCACAACTAAGAAAAAAACATGAATCCAGACCCAGTGAAACATTGGTTGCATGGTCTCCCTCATTGGTGGAAGATAAAATACAACAATAATCTATCAATAAACACACTGGGTGGTAAGCAAGCAGTTATAAATGAATTAATAGACACTATGGAGAGCTCAAATAGTGTAATTCTTTACAAAGAATAAGTAAAAGTCCAACAAAATAAACATCAAGAAATGGTTATTTGTAAGGAGAAGGACAAAGGGAGAGGAGTACACAAATGCGGGGTGGTGGGAGAAGAATAGTTAAGAATGTATTGCATATACTGCAGAATTTATAAAATAAGGGAAGCAGGTAGGGGAAAGGAAATGGAGGGTGGTGAAAATGTTAGAGGGGTGACAGGGATCAAGATGCATTGTATACATGAACTGCTTTGTTAAATGGCCAAAAAAAGTCAATGCATATACTAAAATTAAGAAAAGTGAAGGAAGTGGTAGGCTGAAGGAGAATGTCAAAAGGGATGACATTGACCAAGATTCACTGTATTTATAAATTGATTTGTTGAATAGCAAGTACTTTGTATAACAATAATCAAATACCTTTTTTTCCCAAAGAACTTAATCATTGACATATTGGACGAGGTAAATTGTTTAAGAATAGTCTTTCGGTCTCCTTAGTAAACACAGTTTTATTTAATTACTTAAAAATGTCATACACAGACACACACACACACACACGCACGCATACACACACAGAGAGAGAGTACTTATTAATACTTTGCTGAGATAGTTTTTTGTTTGTAATTTTCTCTTTGGATCATATGAAATACTTTTTGTTCTAGTGAATACCTACAACTGCACTGAGTGTAACTATCTGCCCCAGTAAAAGCCATCTTACAAAAAGTATGGTTTTTATAGGAGCAAAAACTTAACTTTTGGGATCTGTTAAAACAAGCTGGGCCCTAGTATCTCATTATCTCATGCCTGTAATTATTGCTATCTAGGAGGATTAAATCTGAGAAACAAGGTTCAAAACCAGCTTGGGCAGGAAAGTCCATAGGAGTCCTCTGTCTGCCTGCCTGTCTGTCTGTCTGTCTCTCTCTCCCCCTCTCTCTCTCTCTCTCTCTCTCTCTCTCTCTGTCGCACACACACACACACACACACACACACACAAACACACACCAAGGTTGGAAATGTAGCTGTGGTTCAAGTCACCTTATGCACAAAAGCTCAGGGATAGTGGCTAGGCCCCAGGAACACCAAAAAAGGAAAAGAGAAAAGAAAAAGGAAGTTCCCATTCATCCTTAAATATTATTCACAGGTAAGTTTTCCATTTGTATCTGAAATTGTTGCATAAAATTATTTATTAAAACTTGAGTCAAATCAAGTGGGAGAAGGATTCTAAGGTGATAATATCTTCAATATAGCTTTGTGTAAATGACAGTGACTGAGTCTTTGGAAAAAGGCTAACAACCATTAATCTGTAAATCTGAGTAAAGAGAATTCTGAATTAATTTACGTATTTATGCAAGCACATAAAGAGGCCAAAATGCAGATCAAGTTTGTTGCATTGCTTTGTGCTAGTTACATTGCTTTCCTATTTTGATATATTATGACAAAAATTTTAGTGACAGGATATTATTATTTTTATTTAATAATACTTTATGTAACTGTACCCACTTTACACAACACCTTGTCAATTATATTTAATTAAAAAATATGATATATTATAGAGAAGGAAGAAAACCTGAAACAAGGTCACTGAAATGTTTTTGAAGTCTATCATCTGCCTAAAGAACTAGAATTTTTATTTTGCTGACACAGAAAAATATGTACCGGTACCGTTTCTCTGAATTTCAGAAGTGTAATTTTTGGTGTCTCAATGTTTGTCAATATTATTGCCTTTATAATAGAAGCAAAAATATGGCAATATAAAAAATAATAGTAAAGGGAGAATTTTTTTATTGAACAGAAATCTTTAGCACCAGAAAATTGGGGGGATGAAAACAGTTGGTTCTTATAGTCTTTTGTTGCAAAATATATCTAATTTTAATTTATTCGAGATGTTATAAAGTCTAAATTAATTGTCTTTCCAATTAATCCTATGAAATCCTAAAAGTCAATTACTATTGGCATCAAACTAGGAAGTTTCTGCATAGCAAAGGAAATATTTAACAAAGTAAATACAAACCCTACAGGATGTGAGAGTATATGTGCCAAATATACATCAGATAATGGTATAATATACAAAATGTATGAAGAGCTTAAGAAACTAACCCCTCAAACGACCAACAATCCAATTAATAAATAGGCAAATTAGCTAAATACAGACTTCCCAGAAGAAGTGAAAATGCCCAGAAGATATATGAACAAATGTTCAACATCTCTGGCCATAATGGATATACAAATCTAAACAACATGGCAATTCCATCTCACCCCAGTTAGAATGACCATCATTAAAAATGCAAACATTGTCAGATGTCCTTGAGGATGTGGGAGAAAGGGAACTCTAATACACTGTTGGGGGAAATATAAACTTGGTCAACCACTCTAAAACAGTATATTTAGTTCTCAAAAAAAAATATATATAGAATTATCTCAAGATCTAGCCATACTACACTTGGGCATTGGTGCAGAAGTTTACAAACCAGAATGTAATGAAACCACTTTAACAACCATATTCATTACAGCTCTATTGACAGTAGGGAAGATATAGAAACACCCAGATGGCCCTTAATAGACGGATAGATAAAAAAAAATGTGGTTTATATAACCAATGAAATTTTCCTTCTCCATTTAAAGAATGATACTGCATTATTACATAGAAATGGATGGACTTGGAAAAAGACATATTAAGTAAAGTAAGACAGGCCCAAAAATTAAGGATGAATGGCTTCTCTAGTATGCGGAAGCTAAGTACGAGTAAGTACTTTGGGGCTGTATGCAAGTATACACAAATGCATTAACTGATATATGGTATTTTTAGGCAAGAATTCAAGTCATTCCTTAGAAAGGCTAATTGACAATTCAACAAAATAAATACCAGGAGCGGAATACTTGAAGGAGGAGAAACGGGATCAAAGAGAGGAGAACAGATGAATGATGAAAAATAGGGGAAGAATACAATCATAAAATTTAATGCAAATGCTAGAAAATTAAGAAAATCGAGGGCAGGGGTCAGAGTGAGAGGCATGGAGAATGATGAAAGGGAAGGACACATAACAAGACACATTCCATTCATAAGCTGATTTGTTGAATAATAACTCCTGAGTACAAGCACCTGAAGATTAAAAAAATGAAATTATTTTCCTTTATTATTTGAAAAGTATTCATCATGGAACAACATTATAGCAGGCACTGTTCTAGGCACTGAGAAATATACCAAGAAAATCAAAAATTCCCTATACTAGCAAGCTTCTTGGTAATGATATTATTCTGTATTTTGGTGGTGGCACAAAAAGAATTACATCAGACTTTTAAATAAGTCAATATTACTGAAATACAAACTCAATTACTACATGGATTAGTATAACAATTAGTACAGAAAGTAATCAGAGAACTAGAACAATATGTGTAGCCATCAGCTAAGAACAAAGCTGAAATAAAGACCAGAAACCAGATTTACTTCAAGTGATGTTTTCAAAATGAAAATCTAATTTCCATGTGTAAAGAAAGACAAATTAAAATAGTCATGATGAAATGATGGCAAAATGATTTAGCTAAAGAGGCACAACCTGTCTGGTGATAGTTGGTCATTTCAAACCCCTTTTGTATAATAAATATTAATAGCTAATATTTATTAAGTTTATGATATTTGTTCTGAGCCTTTTAAATCACTCAGTTATGTACTCAACACAACAAATCTATTCTGCAGAATCTATCGTTGTCTTCATTTTACAGTATAGAAAACTGAGCATCTGGAATACAAACATTATTACACAAAATTCTTGCTTCTAGCTTTTGAATAAAGAAAGGGCTTTGTGCTTTTCCAATCTGATCTCTCTTATATGCCAAGGGCCAGCCTGAACCATGATCCTCCCATTTCTTCTTCCTGAATACCTGGATTGGCAGTAGTGTCCCATCACATTCAATATTTTATTGGTTGCAATGGGTTTTCATCAGCTGTTTGCACTGGTTGGATTCCAATAGCAATCTTCACAATGGTCACCTGCTCAATAGCTAAGATTACTGGGGTGCACCACAAAGCCTGGCTCAGACCTGGTTATTATTCTCCATGATTCCACATCCAGGAAATAGCAGAACTAAACTCTGTAACTTGGAAGTTTGTCACTACAATTCCTGGCATTGTGGCAAGTTATCAGACAAAACCATTTTTAACAACTACTTTTTTTTGTTCAAAATGTGTTTTAAGACATTTTTGAGAACTAAAAATTACTCGTGGTTTTGTTCAAATGAATGTTTGTTAAAAGAGTAATGAAAGGAATTTACATATTTTGTACAATTTTTAAAACCTGTGATACATTGTTGAAAAGGCCTTTATAAAATTGTCTTTCCTTGCAAAATAAGTTTTTATTTTTCTTAAGATTTTTCTTATTTGTGTTTAAGAATGTATTCAAATGCAAACATGTTGGAATTTGGGGGGCATTCAAGTGGATATTTATGACATAAGAAAGGCCCATTTCTAGAAATGATATATACTGTTACTGGTCTTCAATTTACAGGCAAACACTGCTGCGCAGAGACTCTATAACTGAAAGTGACTTTTCGTTTAAAATGAATAAAATTTATTTTGAGAGCTATTTTAATAGAGTAGCAAATCAAGAAGGCAATATAAGTTCCCACGTGCCTTCTATGCCTACACATACCAAACCTCACCTACCCTCAGAATCAGCATCTAGGTCATATTTTGCATACAGAGGTTGGGTCTACCTTCACACTTGATTATCAATGAAAGACCTTACTATAGTCATTCTGCAGTCCATCCTTAATGGACATACTATGAATGTTGATATGAATGTGATGACTAATAGTGGTTATTTTAGTATTGTACAGAATAAATTTACTTCCCTGGGAATCTGCTGCAGGCTCCTTATGTGTCTTTTAATTATATTATT
The DNA here is from genome assembly GCF_023159225.1 of Perognathus longimembris pacificus. Taxonomy (NCBI): domain Eukaryota; kingdom Metazoa; phylum Chordata; class Mammalia; order Rodentia; family Heteromyidae; genus Perognathus; species Perognathus longimembris. The sequence continues at coordinate 41,492,986 of NC_063176.1, forward strand.
TATTCAGATATTATTCACTCTAGCTGAGCTTTATATAGGAATTGGCCAGCCCATTGTGCCACATTCAGCTATCTCAATTCAAAAGAATCACTTTGCAAAAATACAGTGAGTTACAGTCAATAAGCATGACTTCCAGTCTTGTCCAAAATGGGAGTCATTTAATATCTTCATAGAGTTAGTTAAAAGATGAAAATGAATTTTTTAGGAAATTATTCTTCAAGATGTGATATGGAATGAGCATGTTTGGATGAGAAAATACATTTTGTACATCAATTTCTGCCCTGAAGCCTAGAAGACATAATGCATTTTCTGTAAGATATCTTTCCATCTCCTTATTAGTTGGACTAACTACTGGGGAAACTCGAATGCATTAGGTGTGCCTCATTTGAAATTTAATGAAGAAATGGAACTGTATTCCTCATGGTAGAATTAACTGTGGGTTTCCATTCAAGAAGTTGAATGGAAGTAAACTGTAAATGTCTGTATACCAATTTTAGATCAGCTATTGTAAGAGCTGTCTACTTATATTATTTAACTGATAGGTGACTTGATGCATTTGATTCACATATACTCCTTTTACATATGAGAAATGAAAAGTAAAGCTCCTTTGAACAACTGATCCAATACTAGCCAGATAGTAAATTACAGTTCAAACCTGGCTCATTTCACTTGAAAGCTCATCTGTATTTGTGCTGTTTTACATCATTGAAATGATTCATTTCAAACATACAGATATACATTATATTTTTATATGGGTCTACCTTCATACATTTCTTATTGGATACTATTTTTCTACGGTGGGACAGAGACCTCAGGTAGATTTATAAAAATATAAAAATAACCTCCCTGTAAACGTGACAGGTTGTTCTTTGTCTTGGTTAAAATTCTCTCAAATAGGGGCTGGGGATATAGCCTAGTGGCAAGAGTGCCTGCCTCGGATACACGAGGCCCTAGGTTCGATTCCCCAGCACCACATATACAGAAAACGGCCGGAAGCGGCGCTGTGGCTCAAGTGGCAGAGTGCTAGCCTTGAGCGGGAAGAAGCCAGGGACAGTGCTCAGGCCCTGAGTCCAAGGCCCAGGACTGGCCAAAAAAAAAAAAAAAAAAAAAAAAAAAAAATTCTCTCAAATACAGGAACCTAAGACAATAATATGGAGACTAGAATTCTGTGTATATGTACCAGGGCAGGCAGTGGGACATAGCTAGGTAATAAAACAGAAGAGAAAGATAAAATAAAGAAGGGTATATAAATTGCTTCTAACATCAGTGACAAGTGTAACACCAGTCCAAACTAGTGGAGACGCATCTTTTTTTCTTCAGAGAAGGTCTTGGCACAGTGTTGTGGTTCTTTATGAAAGATTGTGTGTTGAAAAAAGTTTCCCTAAGAGTTTCTATTATCGGCAAAATGATGAACCAAATCTGTGCTTCCTGGACTCACTATATTTTTTAAAGGATTTTATAGAAGTGACTTTGTCTTGATTCTGACATCTTTCACAAAGGAAACAAAAAGTCTTCTGTCAGGCAGTCTCATTTTTACCATTATTTCAGCTTTTTCTCACCTTTTTATAACCATCTGTGAAATCAGTTGTGTCTTTGAGTAAAAAATTTAGATAGATTTAGAAGTATTAAAAATTGAACTAGGGGCTGGGGATATAGCCTAGTGGCAAGAGTGCCTGCCTCGGATACACGAGGCCCTAGGTTCGATTCCCCAGCACCACATATACAGAAAACGGCCAGAAGCGGCGCTGTGGCTCAAGTGGCAGAGTGCTAGCCTTGAGCGGGAAGAAGCCAGGGACAGTGCTCAGGCCCTGAGTCCAAGGCCCAGGACTGGCCAAAAAAAAAAAAAAAAAAAAAAATTGAACTAATATTTTTATAAGGACAAGATGAAAATGTACAGTGTGTGTCAACTTAGTAAGAAATTGCATTAACTTTAAGAACTTTCCTGACCAAATGTACCCTCACTTTTTTTCAAGCATGTTGAATTGTTTTTGTTTTGTTTTTCGCAAATCCTGGGGCTTGAACTCAGGGCCTGAGCACTGTCCCTGTCTTTTTTTTGCTCAAAGCTAGCACTCTACCACTTGAGCCAAAGAGCCACTTCCAGATTTTTCTATATATGTGGTGCTGAGGAATTACACCCAGGGCTTCATGTATACGAGGAGACCACTTTCTCACTAGGCATATTCCCAGCCCCTCAAGCATGTTGAATTGAAACAATAAAATCTGTAGTCACCTATACTTTGAATAATGATTTGTTATAGCCAGCCCAAATATAATGGCAAAAGTATGTAGTGAAAGAAATAAGATCGAAGATTTACTCTCTTTAAAGAATGCATGTGAGTGAAGCCAAATGTACAACCTTAGAAGTGAAAGGAGCTTAAGAATTCCTTAACATAATCTTCCTTAATTTAAACAAAGGTTATAGAGACTCAAAAGTAACTTGTATGGCACATTGGTCCAGGAACTAAGCTCTCAGATTTCTACATTAGCAACTATTCGTATATGTTTTGGATGAGTAGTATTGCTTCTTTTACCATGAAATTTGGATCCAGTTTTATGTAGCATAAAATTAGAAATACAGAGAAATGTTAAATAATTTTTAAAAATATGATTTTACTAAACAAAAGTGCTTCATAGACTTTTACATTTCTTAAAGTATAGTTGTCTTTTTTGTGCTACAAATTCTGAAATAACATTTTGAATACACTTGAGTACATACAGTTTTGAACATATAAACTTAAGGGATCACATATTCTGCAGATTGGTAGATTTTGAGCAATAAATAAAGTAAGTAAATAAGTCAATAAATAAAACAAACCTGAGCAAGAACATGATAACCTGAACTCAATTCCCACTATAACACACACATACACACACACACACGCACACCTTCCTGGCTCTAGCAAGAGTTCAAAGAAAGATTATTCATTATGAAATATATTCAGAGTTTTCCCCCCAAATATGCAGAGGGAACTATGAATATTATGTTATTCCATTGAAGAGAGCACTTCTCAGATATTTTACCTCTAGTCTTCCAGGCACAACTGCGTTGAAATTAGTTGCTAAGAAATAGATATGACCTAAGCACTGGTAGCTCAAGCCTGTAATCCTAGCTACTCAGGAGGCTGAGACCTGAGGGTCATGGCTCAAAGCCAGCTAGGCAGAAAAGTCTGTGAGACTCTTATCTCCAACTAACCATCAGAAATCCAGAAGTGGCACAGTGGCAAAGTGGTGGAGCACTGGCCTTAAGCAAACAGAACAAAGGAACATCTCCCAAGCCCTGAGTTCAAGTCCTACCACCCACTGAAAAGAAGAAAAACATATGTGAAGTGAAAGAGAGAAAGAAAAGGAGAACACAAAATTCTTAAAGGGGTCTAAAACCTAATCCCTCTTACATGATACACCATGCCTTGTTTCAAATATACATATTTCCAAGGCTTGCCAAAGAAACAAGATATACATTTGGAAATGACAAATTATTCATCCTGGTAAGACCCAAATATGGCATAGATGTTGGAATAATCACAAGGGATTTAAAATAAATATGATTAATAGGATAGGAAATCTCATGAAAAGTAATGCCAGAAACATACATCTTCATAAAAAAACGAGAACATGAGAAGAAATACATGAAAGTGTCATAATGCTAGATTTTTTTATTCCTTGAGAATGTAAGAAAAAATTATATAATAAAACTCTAGAGCTTGTAGGTTTTTATAGGATATGGATAGGATAAATAAACGTCAATATCAAAGAGTAAATTAGGAATACTTATTGTACAACATTCCATATACATATGAAGTAATATACCATTATTTCAAAACATACTAAACATAGAAGCTTATATGGTCTGAATATTTGGGTCCATCAAGTATTTTAATGTTGAAATCTTGCTTCCCAAATGATACTATTAGAAGTTGGGACCATTGAGAAATTATCCATCAACTTGATCTAATTGATGATTACAGAATACTCTATCTAAAGTGAGCAGGATAACTATCCTCCTCAAGCTCCCACATAATATTAGCAAATCTATTCTACTTTCTGGTAAAAAATATTTTACATCTTAACAGAAGTCTGGAAATCATACAACACAACTTCTTAGACCATAATGAAGTTAAGCTGTAAATCAATAACTGAAATACAATGAGAAAGATGACCCCATGTTTTAAGGTAGGTTAATATGCTTCCAAGCTACCCAGGAGACAGAATTATCTCTAGAGAATTAATAGCTAATTTGAAATGAGTGAAAATAAATTCATAATTTACAAGTTGTTCAGGATGCATTCATAATGACACTTAGCACAAAATGTAGACATCACCAAAGATAAAAATAAAATATTGAAAAGTATTAGCCTAATATTGTGAGTTAAAGAAATAACACTTTAGTCTAAGCACAAATTAAAATCAAAACAAATAATTAAAATGAGAGAAGATATCAATGAAATTGAATACAAGAGCACAATGGAGATCAAAAGAATTAGACACAGATCAATAGAGTAGAACTGAGTTCAGAAATAGACCCAGAGACTTATAATTCACTTATCATTGTCAAATGAAGCAAAACTAATTTAATGATTAGGGATTGGTTTTAAGAGAGTTTTGGACATTGATGAAAGTGTACTATGCAACTCATGGGTGGAGATGGGGGGTAGGGAACAGAAAAGAATGAGGGTCCAGATGACACTATAGGAAAGAAAATGTACTTATTACCTTCCATATACAAAGGTGACCCCACTGTATATCACCTCTAAAACAACAATAAAGTAAATTAGGAAGAACAAAATAGAATAGGAATAACTTTAACAAATAATATTAGTAACATTGAAAGTACTTATAGAAATACACTTCAGCTCTTTTCTCTGGCTATGTCCCTATCTGATATATTATCTATGGAATGCATCATTTCTTCAGTTAGAATTTAGTAAACAAATGTGGAACAAAAAAGTTGCCTTCTAATTCTCAAGTTGTCTTCTGTCTGTGAAGATTTTAGCGATTCAGATAATATGATATGAACACTGGTTCACTTAATAATCATTGTGCCTCTACTTATTGTGTTTCATCTCTCGAATCACATCCTATTTGCACAGGTATTTTGTCTTTTACCAGTCTCTCTATCATCTTAATTCAGAAATCAAAAGCTTCCTACTATTTCTCCTCTTCTATAAATACAGAGTAGCCCCATTCTACTTGCGCTCCTTTATATACCTGTACTTGCTTCTCTATGGATGCTAATATTTCCACTGGTCTCCTCAGTATCTTGTCTTCCTTATTGAACATCAGCTTCATTTCTTTTTTATGCTATCCATTTCTGTGGATAGATAATGTGGGCCAACCTAAAAGATTTCACCCACCCTGGACTTACAGAAATTCCTGTTTCTATGCACGTGGTTACTGAATGAGGCACGCATGTGTCATGAAAGTCTCTGAAGTGAGAATTAAAGAGTGGTGTTGGAATGTTGATGGGTATTGCATTGAAGACTTGACGCTTGTCTTTGGGAATGCAGCAGCCATCTTACTCCTACCACACAATGTGAATTTAGAATTTACTGAGAAGTCTGTTCAGTACCTGAATGGAAAACAAAAACACAATAGTCGAGGGTCTATTACAGGATGACTATTAGGATTTTTGTCCTTGAAAATCTGATAAGCTTGCATATAAAAATAAATTTAAATATTTTGTACTAAAGATGGGAACATTTGCCCTCTACACAAGAAGCTTGGTTTCTCACGTTGACCTATACCTGTAAGGATGCAGGCCTCCAAGCACCCTGAACAGCAGGTTTTCTTGTCTACATATTTTCACTCCCCTGAAACATGCTACCTTTGCCTGCTGCATACAAATTGCTAACAACGTTTTTATTTTAATGCCTAAAAAATTGGAAGTTAAGAGAAAGCTTGAAATAGTACCAACCTGGATCTTGAGGCTATGGAAGAGATTCAATGCAATATTGAGGTTTTTAAAAAAAAAAAAAAATTTACAATTTCCTTTTTTTTTTTTTTTTTTCTGGCCAGTCCTGGGGCTTGGACTCAGGGCCTGAGCACTGTCCCTGGCTTCTCCTTGCTCAAGGCTAGCACTCTGCCACTTGAGCCACAGCGCCCCTTCTGGCCATTTTCTATATATATGTGGTGCTGGGGAATTGAACCCAGGGCCTCATGTATACAAGACAAGCACTCTTGCCACTAGGCCATATCCCCAGCCCCAAAAATTTTAACAATTTCCATGTGTACACTTTCCAAAGTAAATAATGAGAGATGGAGATTTCCGTAGTCTTAAGGACATTGTACTTGCAGAATATCACTCGATTTCCTACATCAAGTACTTCTAATATCGCTGTTAGCCTTGTGACATCAGTTACTTGCCCTGTCCTCTGATAGAGGTTAGAAAGGATGGATCTTTTCTATTCTGCGTGGTTATAACTTCAAGTGTCCAAATCAATACATGAAATATGGAGAGGACTGCATTAAGGTCCATTAATTAATAATAAATTCAACTGAGAGTAGAAAAATTAATTCATTAATAAATCCATCCACTCATTCATTTATAGGGGTTAAAATAATGGCTACTAACCAAAAGGAGAAAGAAAAATTAGTTTATAAACTAACATTCACACAGACAGACACACACGTTTGCTCAAGACCATGTACCTATGATGAGAGTCAACACTCAATCCCACTTGTGTACAAATCCAGGTTTTAACTATTTCATAGTGTTTTCACTTTCTTTTTTATTTTTTTTAATTTTTTTACAGTTTCATACGTTAGGCCATGTCACTTTCTTTACTTTTCATTTAAAGAGACCTTGCTAACAAGTAGAACTGATTTTCAATCATGACTCTGAATTAAAGCAGCCATCTTTTCCCTCTGAGACCCAGGTATTTTTTGTAAAATTGAATAATAATAATATCTATTTTTATAGGATTGTTTGACAATTAAATGAGATACAAACATATAAAATATCTAGCATGGGGTGAGGTATAAACTAAATACTCCAAGTATTTAACAGTGTTGTTGATTATTGTTACTTTAGGCATAGTGTTACTTTTTGCTATGTCACTTAAAAATCACATCATGAAAGGGAATCGAATTTTCAGGGAGGTAATAATTTATGTATCCTTTATCAAACAATTTGTTTTTCCACTTCCCCCTAAATATTTCCTTGGATAAGCTAAAACCTTCTTTCACACTATTACATGAGAGAAGGATGTGTGGATCAAAAGGGAGTACAGTGCCTGCATAGTAAATATTAGGTCCTATGTTCAAAACCCCAGTGCTTTACACAGGCACATACAAATATTAAATCTTTCCAATACAATGTATGTTCTAACATAATGTGTTTTTTTCATCTTTAGGTGTTCATTTTAAAATACCATTGCTTTACTTTCTAAAATAAAAAAAGAAAATAAACATAATGAGGACTATAATCAGTTTGTCCTCCCAGAATTTTAACCAATTTTAAGTCCTATAAATAGTTTTAAACATTGTGATTTCAAGAACAGTATTGTGCTTGCTCTGAAATTTCATGGTTATGTATACATATGGATGTATAAAATACATATATAATATCAATCCATTTCTTCACACTCCTTTAAATTTCACCTATGTTTAAATGTACAGGAGTTACAGTGGCACATTGTTTTTCTCTAAGATGTTAAAGTTGTCCATTGTAATGATTAGTTATTAGGCCCTGTTTATTAGTTTATTGACACATATATAATTATTTGTGGGGGTTTTTTTCTCACCCACTTAATTGCATTATTGGAATCAGCCAGGAATTTGTTCACATTGAGCATAACAGTTCTCAAGTGCATTTCCTTTCCCTGGAATGAAGTAAAAAGATAAGAGTAAACTTCAAAAACATACAAAATGCTTCCTAAATTTGCAGTATTACATAACTCATAACTTCATTGACAATTCAGTTTCCTTCTTTTTTTCTTTTTTTTTGGGGGGGGGGTTGTTTTGTTTTGTTTTTAACTGTTTTTTGTCTTTTCTTTTTTGGTACTGAGTTTCGAACCCAGGATGTTGCACTTGCTAGGCAAGCGCTTTGCCACTGAGTTACATCCCTGCCCTTCTTTTTTTATTTTTTTATAATTTTTACTTATCTATATGTTTGTTTTTTGCAGTCACAGGGAATTGAACTCTGAGCCTGGGCACTGTCCCTGAGCTATTTTGCTGAAAGTTATTGCTCTACCATTTTGAGCCACAGAGCCACTTCCAATTTTCTGATGGTTAATTAGAAAGTCTCAAGGACTTTCCTGCCCAGGCTAGCTTTGAACCTCCATCCTCAGATCTCAGCTTCCTGAGTAGCTAGGATTACAAGTTTGGGCCACCAACCAGTGCCCTGTGAGCATCTTTTCTGTCTCTGTAAAGTTCTATGTCTTTCCTTTTTTTTTTTTTTCTTCTTTTCATTTTCAGTACTGGGCTTTGAACTCATGGTGCTATTCTTGTGAAGGCAGTCCTCCACCATTTCAACCATACCTCCAGCTCTTTTTGCACCAGGTTATTCTTTTTACCCCTGTCAGGGTGAGCAGGGTGGGCAGAACAGTGATGTTCCTGATGTTTGCTACTTGAATAGCTTGGATTACAGGCATGGGCCAGAGCACCAGTCTTCATTTATTGATTTTCTTCATTTAAATATTGGTACACCAAACCTTGGCAAAATGCACCATCTTTTATAGTTCTATCATCACTGTCCACCAGTTCTTCCCTGATAGTGTGTCTCAGATTCGATATTGTGTTATTTCCCCTACTATTCAATTTGTCATAGCGAGAATCTGGAACCAACCCAGATGCCCCTCCATAGACGAATGGATCAGGAAAATGTGGTACATATACACAGTGGAATTTTATGCCTCTATCAGAAAGAATGACATTGCCCCATTTGTAAGGAAATGGAAGGACTTGGAAAAAATTATACTAAGTGAAGTGAGCCATACCCAAAGAAAAATGGACTCTATGGTCTCCCTTATTGGGTATAATTAGCACAGGTTTAGGCAAGTCACAGCAGAGGATCACAAGAGCCCAATAGCTATACCCTTATGATCACATAAGATGATGCTAAGTGAAATGAACTCCATTTTATGGAAATGATTGTTATATCACAGTTGTAACTACTTTCAACATCCCATGTGTATCTGTAGCTTCTACTATTGATGATGTTCTTGTATCACCTTCTTGTGATTGTATCTACACTATCTCTGTAATCTTATCTGAGTATATTGGAAACCATGTATACTGGTATTAGAACTAGGAAATTGAAAGGGAATACCAAAATTGAGAAACACAGGGTAAAAAAAAAGAGAAACAACTACAAAAGAAATACTTGCAAAACTGTTTGGTGGGGCTGGGGATATAGCCTAGTGGCAAGCGTGCCTGCCTCGGATACACGAGGCCCTAGGTTCGATTCCCCAGCACCACATATACAGAAAACGGCCAGAAGCGGCGCTGTGGCTCAAGTGGCAGAGTGCTAGCCTTGAGCGGGAAGAAGCCAGGACAGTGCTCAGGCCCTGAGTCCAAGGCCCAGGACTGGCCAAAAAAAAAAAAAAAAAAAAAAAAAAAAAAAAAAAAAAAAAAAACTGTTTGGTGTAAGTGAACTGAACACCTCAGGAGGGGAAAGGGTAAGGGGGAGGGGGGAGGGGGGTATGAGGGACAAGGTAACAAACAGTACAAGAAATGTATCCAATGTCAACGTATGAAACTGTAACCTATCTGTAAATCAGTTTTATAATAAAAACTTTAAAAAATAATTTGAATTTCACCTTGATAAGTAGCTTTCAGGAAAGTGGATTAAACTGTACCATGAATTACTGTAAGAGCAAGTTACTGTAATATACTGAATTTCAAAAGTTATTGAGTGCAATCAGAGAAATGTAAAGGTCTCTTCAGTGTTCACATGGTTATAGGCATAATATTACTGCACATGAGTTAATAGTATTTTTAATGCTTAATTACATGAAATGTTTCTGCATTTTGGCTCACTCTTAATTAGTTGAAGTAGAAAAAATAAAGGATGGCACATTAGAGACACCTAGCACAAAATGTAAATGAAACATTACTCATTAAATATGTGAGTTATAGAAAAGAGTTCTAAGAGGAAAATTTGTAGACCACTTGGAAAATCAGAAAAATCTCCAATAAACTACCCAACAGTATATGTTAACATCTTAGAATAACAAGACCAAGACAAACATCAAATTGTTATAATGTAAGAAGTAAGATCACAGATAAAGTTAACAAAATCATCCCAAAACGAGCATTAGAATGATTGAGGAAGTAGTTGGTGCTTTTGGAAGATAAATAGATTGACAAATCTCTAGCCAAACTAAGCAAAGAATGTGAGAAAACCAAAAATTAATAAGACTTGAGGCACTAAAGAAAGTATCAAAAATACTACTGAAATGGAGGGGGTAATTAGAGAATATTTTTAAATTACCAATAAACTGGAACACCTAGAGGAATTCAAGAAATCTAGACATCATATAAGACAGAAAAATTAAACCACCACACAAAAAAACCTTTCCAGATGAACTAAATGACTGAAGCATTCTACCAGCAAATTAAAACTGAGTGCAAGGAGTGTCTGTTGAATTTTGTCAGACCTTTAAAGCAAATCATATAAAATGAAAAACCGAAGTGGAAAGTGGGGGCTGCTTGGTGTGAGGAAAGAAGGGCAAAACAAGAAGGTTAAAGTTTGACTGGACATATTGAACTACTTTATATGCATGTTTGACAACACAATAGTAAAAGCTGTTAATGTTCTCAATTGGAGAAAGGGGATAAGAGAGCAATAGAGGGGGTGCATTTTTTTCAGATAACATGGTATGTAGGTATGGGACTACTACTCAGAAAAAGTTTTGTAAAATTAATAAATGAAATAAAAAATAGAAAATGTCAAGGATACAATAAAGACTGCAGCAATTCGTTGTGCTGAGTAAAAATAAAACCAGAGCTGGAATTAGGAAATAAAAACAGTAATGTCAGAAGTGTCACAATACCTGACTTCAAATTACACTATCATAATTGAAAAAAAAAAAAAACAGCATCGTGCAGGTGCAAACAGAGATGTAAACATCGAGTAGATAAAACTACCAGAAAGAAGCCATGTGACTCTTGACAAAGATGCCAAGAGAATAAATCTAAAAAAGTTCCTCATTAACAATGGTTCTAGGACATCTGTGTAGTTACACAAAGAAGACTGAATCTAGATACCTATTGCTTCCCTTGTATAAAATAATCAATTTAAAATAGGTTACACTCTTTATAATGTACGGCCTAAAAGTTGAAACTACTGTGGAAAACATAAAACGCTCCAAGGTATTAAACACAAATTTTTTAAAAAGGTGTTGTGCAAAAAGGGTACAGTTACATAGTAGGGCAGTGTGTACATTTCTTGTGATATCTTACACCCTGTTTTTCTTTCCCTTCCCTAGGTCAGCTAGACATATATGCAATACACAATGTACCAAGAACGCATACAGTAGCCACGTGGCCTACGCCCAAGAAAATTCGCCTAGGGCTTTAAATGTAATGTTGATATTAGACAATATGTCGACAGTAGTCTTACATGAACGTACATACATAGCTTTTGAGCTATGGTATTCCACTGAGACGTCAATTTTTGACCTTTATATGTTGAGTAGTTGTTTGGTTTTATTTACATAATGTTGGGTTGCTCACCCAATCCTGTGGGAAATACCATTTGACAAGCAGATTTTGGTTTCACAGACCTGGTCTCTACTGTCTCTCCGTCACCCCTTCTTAACAGTCATATATCAGGGAGATCATGCCCCTTAGTTTTCTGTGTTCTAGGCTTGTCTCGCTCAACATTATTTGTTCAAGTTCTGACCATTTCCCTGCGAATAACAATATTTCACCATTCCTAATTGCTATGTAGTATTCCATTGTGTATAGGTACCATATTTTTTGGATCCATTTATCTGTGGAGGGGCATCTGGGTTGTTTCCATATACAAAAAAAAAAAAGAAATAAAAGAAAGAATAAGATTTAAGAATAGAATCGTTTTTAAAATGTAAAAAAAAACAACAAAACAAAACTCTTCAAGGTAGTTGCATCACTAATGGCTTCTGAATAAGATTCTAAAATCTGAAGGGAAAAAATAGCAAAGATTGACCAAATGGAATTAAATCAGACTGAAGAGCTTAAAAGGAATAATCAACAGAATAAAGAGACTATGCACAAAACACTAGGAAATATGATAAATGATGAATGGATAAAGAAGATGTGATACATATAGTAATTTTAATTCAGCTGATCTATGTGTGTATACATATACATATATATCAGCTGAATTGATTATTAAGAGAAATGAAATCTCACAAAGTCAAATAACCCATATTTTTCCACATTTATGGTAGTATATGGAAGGGGAAGGACTTGAAATTAAAGCAGAGACTTGTAGAGATGTGGCAAGGACAAAGTTAGAGGGAGAACAAGAATAAAGAAAAGATAATAGAAGTAGTAAGATCAAAGTACAATATGCATGTATGGAAATATCATGCTAAATGTATTTAGATCACTGACAGTCAAGAATGTGACTGAATGCAGAAGTGTCCTAGAATACAGAAGCCACAGAGGAGATTCAGCTTGTACTTGGGCAATACTCAGGATTTGGGTGTCCAGAATTGGGAAACTTTGGCTTTGGCGAGAAGAGACAGACCACCTGGACAGGCAAAGGCAGGGGAAAACATAATCATAAACTAAACAGAGATGCTGGAAGAAGTAGGAAAGCACGACTAAATCTCTAAGTTATTCTCACTAGACTGCTTTTAATAGTCATTTTATTTTGTCACATGGACTCAAAATTTAAAAAAATGATGAATTCCTATATAAAGGAACTCTAGAATAGGATTAAAATTGTAAATAATGCATTGCTTTCCTAGCTTATATTAATTTCATTTTACTGTGCAGTCAATATACCTGCCAATGTAACAAAAATTTCACCTACAATATTTTACACAATTGGGTTAACAATACACTGAAGCAAATATTCAAGGTCACATAAATAAAACTGTAAAATAATTTATCCAAGTCAACTCATTTATGTATCAGTAGGTATAGAATTTGTCACCAGATTTGCTACATTAAAGGTCCTGCAGTTGTTATTTAATTAAGTAACCATTATCATAAGAATATTACCATTCAGGACATTGTTACTCTCAAGATTTCATGGTTATAAAGTTTTACAATTGAGTTTTACACATGCATTGAAAGGTACTTAATTATCGTATATATATAATAACTATATAATTTTTGTAAATGTAATCTGTGTATATATTAATACAGCATGGTATGTAAAACCACAGTAGTACTTTGCACTGTAAGCTAGACAAAAAACTTAACTAGAAAGTCATGCAAAAGTTCCTTATTACTAATTACTTAGAATATGCTTTTTTACAAGTGCCTTCAATTGCTTCTTGCACTTCAAATCAGAGACTTTGGTTTGTGAGAATTCAGTTATTGCCATGATAATTCGAAACCAGAGATCGTTCCTTGATTGGTTTTTTTCTTAATTAGACACATACTTTTCTTGACGTTAAAGCTATAGACATTAAATTCCTTCAGCTATTAGGTAAAGGGTTTTAAAAGTGATGCTGGCAAATGATGCTTTTTGTGTTCTATACTGCATATGTCCAACCTTGTGAGGTCACATGATCTGTATGTTGTGTTGTATGATAGGAGGACACACACCTTGGAATGAAAATAGATATTTTAGGCTTAGTGTTTCAAATTCTTAATGAAAGAATTGTGTCAGTAAAATATTATAGTATTTCAGTCTCATAATCTTGTTTAAATTATATTGATTGTTTTATGTGAAAATATTTTTGAATTCTCTTAAATGAGATTTTGGTTAATCTACAGTGTTCAATGGAAGAACAAGCCTGTGGGATCAGTTTTGAAAGGTCTGTCCCTTTGTGTACTTTTGTTTTGTTTTTGTTGCCAGTCCTGGGGCTTGAACTCAGGGCCTGAGCACTGTCCCTGGCTTCTTTTTGCTCAAGGCTAGCACTCTACCTCTTGAGCCACAGCGCCACTTCTGGCTTTTTGCTATATATGTGGTGCTGAGGAATCAAACCCAGGGCTTCATGTATACGGGGTGAGCACTTTTACCACTAGGCCATATTCCCAGCCCCCTTTGTGTATTTTATTATTCATTTACAAATTTAATTGAGAGTAACAGTAAAGTTAGTTGTTTTCGCAAGTAAACTTTATTTTATGGCTGGTAGATATGACTTTTTGGAATTCACTAGCCACTATGTTGAAAATAAGCTATACAACTTGGTTGGTACAGGAGGGTAAAACTGGGAGACAGTAAAGGAAGGGTTGACATTATCTCAAAAGAAATGTATTCATTACCTGTCTTACATAACTGCAACCACTCTATACATTACTTTTGTAGCAACAAAAAAAAATAAAAATACAGGTATGCTCACAAAAAAAATCAGCTTATTCGTTCAAGTAAATTTATTCCTTCCAACAATAAAGAATATCCTATATTACAGATGGATTTAAGACTAAAGATTTAAAAATTCTATACCAGTATTTAAACTTCTAATATGATGTTCAAATTCATTGATTAGAATAGATATAATTGTCTGACTAAGAAATATCTTGCCCCGAAAAGAGTCTGTACCAAGTCTATAAGTCAAAGAATCAATTTTGTTGAGAAAAGAAATGATGAAAGGGAAAGAGATATGCCCTAAGGGATATTATATTTCTAAGATAAAGTTCCATGCTTTTGCTTTCCCCCTCAGGAAATAAATCTAAGAAAGTCAAAGTGAGTTTGCTTTGGGAATGATATCTTCTAACAAATTTTTATAAGAAACCATGGCTGTTGTTTTGTTGTTTTTTTTTAAACAAAACATCGACTTCATTCTTTTACTTCCCCCACCCTCCCTGTTTTTTGAAAGACTAGGCAATGATACTAATTTTAATTTATATAATGCATGTTGAAGAGATATTGCAAATGAAGTTATAGAATTATGCAGCTAAAGCTAATTTACTGGTCACTGAACCTATGTTTTTCTATTTTATAGATGAAAGAGCTGGAGCCTCAGGATCTTACTGACTTCTTTAGGCCATGAAGATTGTTAATAAAGGACACTAGAAAACACTCCCGTTTCTGTAGTCATTGGGTTAGGCTTGGAGCTGTTTATCCTTTGACTAAATACCTATCCTAGATTTTGGTATCATACAGCCAGAGTAACATCAGTTGTTATTATTGTAAAGGATTATTCTTACGGATGTGTGGAGACTGAAAGAAGGAACTACAATCCACAAAGAGTTGAGTAACAAAGAGAAAAGTGACTTTGCTTTAGGGAAAGCAAACCAAGAGATGCGTACAGTCAGCACAAACTACCTCTTCCTTAAATTTTGAAATCATTGTAAAATGTAATTTGAGTGATGCAACTACTTTTGTTTTAACTGTG
Source organism: Perognathus longimembris pacificus (assembly GCF_023159225.1). Lineage (NCBI taxonomy): Eukaryota > Metazoa > Chordata > Mammalia > Rodentia > Heteromyidae > Perognathus > Perognathus longimembris. Next base: position 41,508,426 of record NC_063176.1, read on the forward strand.
TGAGAATAATTGTTTGCAGCCTCAAGTGAAGAATTTGTTGCTGTGGCACTTATAAGTCTTTTCACTTAACTCAATCTCAGTTGGGTTGATAGGCTGTTGTTTAGATCATGGAATCCCTGAAGAAAGTCACTAATGAAATGATAACAATAAATATTGCAGAAAAGACATTGTGCAGTCATGCTACCATTAGTAGTCAAAGAATATAAACACAAGATCGTCTCAAGACCATTTCTGCCACTCTTGCCAACAAGTGCCTGTATTGAAACATGAAAACAGAAAAATAGGCTTGTAATTCCTTGTATATTCTATTTAGTGAGGATAAAAAATAGGGAAGACAAAAACTAAGGGGAAAAATAGTGCATGAAAAACTCTAGGTAGATAACATGTCTATGCTGTGATTTTGTAGTCATCTGTATCTCTATATTTTTGGTTACCACTTTTAATCACAACCTCAGTTTATTAGTGTTTATAACTTTAACACACATACACATATATATGCTCATATATATACACATATGTCTTTGTTTAAAGATGACACATACTAGAAATTGTAAATAATTATTAAATGAAAAGATGAATTAAATTCAAATGTCTTTGGTTATTAGTGAAAAAGCATAAATATTAATAAATATATGGCCCATTTGTTTTTAAGTTTTTAATTTTGACATGATTAATTGAACAAAGGCATTTCATTATATTTTGAACATGCAAGTAGTGTAATTTGATCAAAGTCAGATCCTCTTTATTACTCTTTTTAACCTATCCTCCCCTTCCTTTTAAGGAGATTTTTTTCTGAATTTTATTCTAATTTTTTAATATATCTCTATCTATCTATCTATCTCTATATGTGGAGAGAGAGCTATAGATAAAATAGAGACACAGAAAAACCAACAGTGTATGATATACAAACAAGGTAAATTATTCCACCCACCTCACTATGCTTAAGAACTAATTTATTTTTGTCATTTCATGCCTTACATTCTCTTTTAGAAGAAAACAAGTTAATGTGGAGAAACAAGTGATATAGACTTTGAAATATACAGAATTTATCTGAATAACTTACTACCTAAAAAATCATTATGAGCAGATATAGCAACAGCACTTTTCTTTCATGTTAAAATTCAAGAAACCATGATAAACAAATATCCTTTGTAAAAATGCAAGTGTTATTTACTGTAAGTTGCATCCTAGTTTATTCAACACTTGAAAAGACACACTTAGGACAACTATGTAATCATGTAAATATAATTTTTATTTTATTGTATTGGAAGATGATTTTGGAATTATTTAATTTCCTTTGAATTGTTGTACCATTTCTTTATGTTCTCACAAGAAAGATAATATTAGCAAAATAAAACTGTTAATTCATTTGGAGCTGTTCTTTACTCCCAATCATGATTTTCCTGAATCTATATTATTCAATTCAAATGAACATTTAGGAATAACTGACAATATTGTCAGCTTTGCAGTGAAGAGTATCAGTAATATAAGCTTCTTATCTATTATTTCCAATAATCTATTATCTATGATCTATTATCTCCAATATTTATTTCCAGGCCTCAAATGAGTACTTGGTACATTTTTAATGTTGATGCTTTTTTGATTTATCGAAGACTTCAATCGAAGGTTCTTAGACAACCACAGGGGTGCTCAGTCCTTTCTCAACTGCACTTGAAATCATTTGTTGATTGAAATAATGAGACTATAATTTTCAAATTATGCCACAAAAAAGTGACAACTAAGTTATTACTTATGCAAGAAATGACAAGACTGCCTCGACAACCACAGCAGTAAGTTTTCAAAAACTTTAAAACCTGTCTCCATTTCAGAGACATTTAACTGTTAAATATGTATTTGGGTATACCCATACATTTATAAATGTGATATATGTATACATAATACAGAAATCTCATACATTTTTCTTTCACCTTGATACAGTGATATGTTTCATAAATGAAATGATAAACTACAAATCTTTGACATTATAGTTCTTTCAATGCTGAAGAAAATTCTGAGTCACTACACAGCATATGAGTGCTAGGATTCCAAAGAAGGACATCTATTTTTTCAAGGCCAATTCAGGTGTTTATTCAGAAACTTTAAAATTTCCATAAAATATATTTTAAAGTATCCTACATTCTAGATTATCCAGAGGAAAGCTTAGGTATTATGTTACTTGTTTATTTATGTGTCATAATAAAACTGATTTTAATATAGGCTTATTTCAGAAAGAAAAAAAAATATCCCATTTTATAGCATTGGCTTCCTATTTCCTATCTACTTGGCCACATGAAACTTGGGTGCCTGTAAAGGCAGGATAATAACTAATCCTCTTTAGTGTTTAGCTTCACTTAATCCTTTCTGGTACTTATCCTATTAACATTTTTTCTCTTGTATTTAAATGCCAGTTCAGAGCACTCAAATTACTTGCATTTATTTCTATGGTTCAGAATTTCTCAGTCAGAGAACCTTCAGAAATATTTGACTTAAACATATGAATTTATCTGAGTCTATATTCATTCCCAAGTACTTAGTCTAATGACTTTTAGCTTGGATATTTTAAGCTACCAATTTATGTTTACCATTATTTTGTAACTGTAGAACTCATCTGAAAATAACATTAACTCTTAAACTGTGGTCTCTGAAATTTGAGGGGAATTTTACATATGTTATGCTTCCAGCAAAAATTTTACTCAAAATACTAGAATTCTTAAACCCTTTTACGAGGTATTATTTATATCAAAGGATGTGAAACAATGAATTATATCTTTATGAGATCTCTATCAGAGCAGTCTGTCATATTAACTAGGGAAAAAAATCACAGTGATCTAGAATAAAGGCTAATTTCTCACTCAATATTCAGCTCCACTGTAGGGTTTAAATCATCTGTTTCTGGTGGAATTGTCCTTCAGCTTTCCAAAGCAGAGGGAATAGGGTATGGAAATCATGACTGCTTTTAAAGCTAGAGTTTGACTCCCTTCTTACTTCTTTTGGAAAAAAAATCATGAATCAAACTGGAGAAGACAGAATATGAAAAATCAGAAGTTTTCCTGATGAAGAGAGTTCACTTAACTCAGAAAAGGAAAAACATCACTACGAAAAGCATTGTAAGCAAAAGAAACAATTTTGGTACCCAGAAAAGGAGAGGAGACCAAGTATCTGCTTATTGGAGTTCGGAGTCCTTGTTAATCAACAACTATTAACAAAGATAAATGCCCATATTTGAAATATAGAAAGGAAAAACTACACAAAACATTCAAATTTATATTACATGGATACTGCATTATACATTGATTACATAACATAATAAACAAAATATGTTTTCATACTTTAAACATGTGTGAGATATAATTAAAAGCACCCAGATTCACTGGAAGAGGAGAAAGCATATTTACTCACAGTTATACAAGGTAATATGTAGAAAGTTATGAGAAATCTACAAAACAGTACAAAACTAGTGAAAGCATTTACAATAGACTAGATGACACAAAGACCTGTAAGACTAGCAGCTGGGAAGCTGAGCCAGGACAGCTGCAAATTGGAGCACAGCCTGGGCTACAAAGAAAGATCTTGTCTCAGAAAACAAACAAAAGTATCAGCTACATTTCAGTTATAATGCATTCAAAGGCAGAGTGGTGACACACACACACACACACACACACACAATAAATTTATATCTCAATCCTTAGAGTCTGTAAATATTACCTTATATAGTGGCAGACTATTTATTGTCTTATACAATAAATGATGTAATTAAATAATTACATTTTAACAAAATTTTTAAGAGGAGGAATGTATTGTCTATCTGGTCAGTTATTAAATGAATTAACATGCAAAGGGAGGTGAGACAGAACAGGAGAGATACACCAAAGACGTGATGTGAAGTCGGAAGCAGTGATTACTGTTACCAAATCAGGCATACCACCAAATGTGCAGGACATAGAAGATGAACCTTGCCTGAAAAGCTACAGAGAGAACATGCACTTTTCAACACCTAGGAGTGCAGAATAACATGATAAAAAAAAAAAACTCTGATCAATTTCTGACTAATCAATGTCTGCTGTTGTAAGCCATTGAGTTTGTAGTTATTTGTTCTAGCGGTATCACAAAACTAATATGTGGATATGAGTATCTACATGCAAAATCTAAATGCTGACATAGTAAGATTGATTGTATCTATAAGGTGGAAATGAGAAAAAGAGACAAAAATTAATGGATGGAGTGCGTTCACTCCCATTTACAATAGAATGAAAGAAAAATAAAATACTAAAGGATAAATTTAGTTAAAAAAAATACAACTCTTGCGAAGTGAAAATTTAAGTCATTTCTGAGAAAGACTATGGACTATGTAAATATTCAATGTTTATGTCTAAGAAGACTCTTGATAGCAATTCTCTACAAATTCAGTATATCTTCCCTCAGAGTTCAAAGAACTCTGTGTACCAGCAAAGCAAACAAAATAGCCAATAAAGCAAATTTGTAAAAAATACATAAAACATTTTAAAGCATTCTATGAAATTGCAGTGATGAAAACAATAGGTTATTGGTGTTAGGGTAGTCACATAGATCACACAGGTCTATGAAGGAGAGTTGATAGTCCAAAAATGAATCTTTTCCTCTGTAGTCAACTACTTTATAACAAAAATGCAATGCAATTATTTCAACAAAGAGGACTAGGTAAATTGGAAGTCCTTATGTACTTATACTTCACATTATATGCATAAATCAACTCATATATCAAATAATATACTTCCAGAATATACAAAGAATAAATATTATAAAATAACATAATATGAAATTTGGTGAAACACAGCCTAATTTTAAAACTGGTAAGCAGGGAGCCAATGGCTTATGTCTGTCATCTTAGCTATTCTAGCGAAAATGATATGAGAATCACGGTTTGAAGTCAGCACAGGCAGGAAAGTCTATGAAAATCTTAACAACAATAAATGACCAAAAATCTACAAGTAAATCTGTGGAAAGCCTTGAGCAAAAGGGAAAATGCAGTTATGAAAGTTATAAAAGTCAATACATATTCTACACAATTAGGAAAATTGAGAGAAGGGGTGAGGTTGGAAGAGATGAGGAAAAATGGTGAAAGGAGGGATATTAACCAATTAATTCTATTAATCAACTATATTGTTGAATAGCAGTCTTTTGTCCAACTGCTTAAAGCTAATAATAAAATTCAAAAATAAAATTAAAGAGCCAGCCCCCCACCCCCATAGCCATGACTTTTTTGCATCTTCACATGGCAAGATACAGAAGGGTGAGCTAGAGAAAACTATCCTAATGCTGCATGAAATCAGTATTAAAAATACCTTGTTCCGGGCTGGGGATATGGCCTAGTGGTAAGAGTGCTTGCCTCCTATACATGAAGCCCTGGGTTCGATTCCGCAGCACCACACATACAGAAAATGGCCAGAAGTGGCGCTATGGCTCAAGTGGCAGAGTGCTAGCCTTGAGCCAAAAGAAGCCAGGGAAAGTGCTCAGGCCCTGAGTCCAAGGACCAGGACTGGCAAACAAACAAACAAACAAAAAATACCTTGTTCCATGAAGAGGATAGCAACTTTCATTTCTCAGTCAGCCCTACAGGACTTATCTCTCACAATGATTGCATTGACAGGAGATGAGATGTTGAATATTCAATCAATATTCAAAACATAAATATTGAAAGGAACAAAGATATTTAAGCATATGAATAATAAACAGAAGGATGCCTGGCACATCCTGAATCTTCAAACCAGGTTACTAGCTTTAAATACCTTATAAAACAATGTTATTAGTTTTTTTCATTCTCAGTCAATTTGGTTTTCAGCACACATGAGAATGGGTCATCCCCATGAGTTTTGTGTCACTGGTTTATTTCGCAACTTCATAACACGTACCCATCTTAATTCACATGCAAGCAACAAAAAAGCTTCAAGTGGTTAAGGGCATGTTTTGACAACACAGAGGCTGCGTAGCCTTGGAACAAGGCACAGCGATTAGAGATGGAAAGAGATATGTACGAAATGCATTTCATTTTTATATGATCTAGGGGAGCATGTGTAGGCCTAGGAGGGCTGGTAAGAACAGTTGATGAGATAAGTGATAAAGGAAAAACAATACATATGTCAAATGAAGCCAAAGTTAGAAGACTCCTGGTTTTTAAAAATATATCTTGTTCCTGATGGAAGGCTTGGCCAAATGAAAATAAAGATAGAGAATCTGGTTTTGCTCACAGTTGTAGTCTCAGCTTCATGGTCCTCACTTAATAGCTCATGAGGGAGTCGTTGCCAGTTAGTGTATAACGATTGCTAATTAAAGTCCTACCTCTCATGAGGAGTTTGAAACACATACAGCTGAAATAGAAGCTGGGAGCTACTCAGGTATGTGCAGTGACTTCTGAAATGTCAATGAACCTTACTAATCATGGATTGGTAGCTTCTTTTCCTTCTGTAGCTGCACAACAGAAAGTGGGAAGTGATGGAAGAACAGGAAGGCAAATGTTCCGTACAACATCACTTTCACCTACCTTCTACTAGCAATATTTCTCAAAAAAAGAGATAAGAATGCAAGTGAATATACATGAATGATATTTTTAAACATATAGTATTTGTGCTAAACAATCCACAGCCGGCAAGCTTCTCAGTGACTTATGGGTAGGTATTGAGTCTACTGTCATTTTAACGTTAACAAAGAATATACTGAATTCTTTTGCCACATTACATATGACTCGTATATAGTATTTATATATGTATATGTATATGTATGTATGTAAATGTATATACATATATTTCTTTATACATTTCCAATCTGTAAAACAATTTATCACTTCCTGCTGCTGCTATGGTCTAAATGCTTGTATTGTTCCAGAATTCACATGTTGAAATACTAACATATAACAATGGAAAGTGGGGTCTTTAGGAGATGATGAGGTCTTGAGTTTGGACCCCACATTAATAGATCAGTGCCCTTAGCACAGTGTTCTAGTTAGTGCCCATAGAGAAAACCTTCATACCCTCCCTAGGTAAGGATACAGAGAGAAGACACTACTTCTGAGAAAGCAGGTCATTATCTGAAAACACATTTGCTGGTACCATGATCTAGACCTTTCTAGCCTGCTCTTACAAGAGTCAAACGTAACAATCTGTGCTTCTCCAGTCTCCAGCAATGAATGGTATTTTGTTCTAAAAGCCTGAACAGATGACTATGTCAGCCAGAATTCACTGACATCCTGAGGATGAGTTACAGCTATGCAGCTCTTATGAAATTGTAGTTGTTTAAAATATGCATGGAAGTTTGCTCCTTTTATATTATTTTTCAAGCTCATACTTAGAATCCGTGATGGAAACTTATCTGAAAAAGTTAGCATCATTGAAACATTTCTGATGATAAACTGGATAAATGATGCTTCATAGATGTTTTTCCTGGCATTTTAAAAGGAAGATTTCCCACCCCTTTTATTCTCCATGATCAATAAAATGTAACCACATTCCGTCTATGAGAAATTATTTTCCCAAATGCAAAGTCACACTTAATCTGTGGCTGGAAGAGTTCTTTTTCTAACGAGCTGCATGACTATGGGCAAGCCACTCACCCTGTACGTTCCAGCAATTTTTCATATTTAAAGTAGAAAAGATGAAACTGTGATTCTGTAGAATTGTCAGCATTGAAGCCAAGGTGACATAGGAGGAAATTTACCATTCTTTGTTCTAAACAAAATTGAAAACATTATATTGCATGTTCTTAGTGTTTTACAATTGTTTTGTGAAACTACTTGTCTATGTTACCTTGATTGTATTATGTTTTTATTGAAGTTGGTACAAGTTCAGTTTCTATGGAAATAGAACACAGTGGCATAATAGATAAGTTTTATTCAGACTTGAATTTGTCTTACATCTGGATTCTATCTCTCAGTAGGATTGATTCTTGCCAGACTGATTTTTGTTTTCCTTCAAACTACCTCATGGATAATCACCTAAAAAATATTTTTCACCTTCACAAGAGGTAACTTTCCTATTGCTCCTTCCCATATACATCTGATACCTACATCATTCAGCTGCCCAGATGTTCCCCCAATGACATCTAAATCTATATGGAAAACTCATTGAAGTGGAAGTTCAAGCTGGGGCACATACATACCAGCATACTTGCAATTATGTACCTGTAAATTATATGCTAAAATTCTGAACTTCCTCCTCTCTTACAACCAAACAAACAAACAAAATTATCTCCTATGACAAAGAAAGGGAATGTCTCATCATCTCAAGTTTGGGTAAGATCTGTAAAGATCAGGAAATGCAATTAAGTACTTTCATAAGTGCTAATAGCATTCCACTTAATATCCCCTTGTAACATCTTAACAATCAGATTCACATACTTAAAATCACCAAATTACGTTTCATCCCCAGTGATTTGCTATATTGGTATGCTTCTTTATCTGACTGCAAATTATAAATGGGCTACATCTAAAAATTCAAAGATAAGCAAATTGAAGCATCTTGTATAAAACATTAACTTCTGCCTTTACCTAGCAACAATAATGATTTGGGGTTTCTATACTTTTTCTTTATTATTATGTAATACAACTGTGTATATAAGTTAATAGGTAGCTGGAATTAATGGAGAATTTCTATGACTAGAAAGTATTTAACTTAAATCAGTGTCCATGCCGCTTGTCACGACTTAACACAATGAATAGTTGATGGAGCTAAAACTGTCCCTAAAGGAAAGGCCTGAGATTATAAAGGACAAATAAGAGAAGACAAAGTGTTAACTGACTATGGGAAATATATTTAAAGGCATACCAAATTTGCTCAGAAGTTTATGTTTATGACTCTCCAACTGGGTTGATATTAACCAATAAATGAAGCATGGTTTTTGGTCTAGGGCATCAGAGAAATATATCATAGTGATTCAATGTAATATCAGTGTGGTAAGTGAAAGTACAGTGCTACATGAGGCATGAGAGAGAATAATTTACCGTGTTGAGCCAGCAAACAGGAAGAGAGTGAAGTCTGAAGCTATTAAATAATTCTATTTTTAACATCTTTAGACTTGTTTTTTTTATTACGGAAGTTTCTGTTCACCTTGTTGTTCAATTCTCTGATCATCAAGTCAGTCATTTGCTAATAAATATTTTTACAACAGGTTCACAAATTAGAGGATTATATGGCTCAGTACATTTGTCTGAACTGCCTAATGTCCTTTGAGCACCAGACAGGAGCTGAAGAATATGCTATGCAGTCAAACAGAGTAGCCAGAAGTCTTGCCTTGATCCAGGTGGGATCATATTATTTAATTATATAGACAAAAATCATCCATTTTTATACAGACTATGCAGGAAACACTGCAGAAAGGAGATAACCAGCAGATTTCAATTAGCAAGTTAGGAAAGGCTCTATGGTTCGTGTAAGAAGAAACATTTCTCTTGTTTAAAATTATAGGGAAAAAACAATTAAAGTAAATTTTTGTACCACATTTAGAATATATTTAAACTTTTGTGTTCAAAATAGTATTTTATTGGTACAAATGTTCACTCATTTATGTAATGACTATGCCTGCTCTATTACCACAGCAGACTTGTGAAGTTACAGCAAAAGCATCATGCCCCACAAAGCCCAAAATATCCCACCTGACCATTAGTGTGTTTGCTGGTTCTCAATACAAAACCTTAAGTACCCTGGACAAAGTTTACTTCAAAGATAAATAAGATGCTATTGGAGGGAGCTAACTAGAACATAAGTATAAATGTACAAGTAAATACATGGGATGTTAAAAAATGAAAAAAATAAACTTGGACATGACAAAGTATACAGTAAACTAGACATGTACACAGTGAGACCAAAGGAAGATATTCTTTGGAGAGTATGACAAAGGCACAATAGTTATGGGCATATGACTCCATAAGATGACATTTATCATAATAAACTCTAAGAAGTGGAAACAAGAGGGGATTTTTTAGTAGTTGTTATTTTGTGCTGTATTTTGGTTTATTTCCCACTTTGTCACTGTTTTCATTCAGAAAACAATATTTGTAAGTTTATCTGTTTGGTGAGGTTAAGGAGAATTGAAATGGTAGGAGAAAATGTGAACAAATGGAAAGTAGTATTTAATAGACACAGTGTTGAAAATGAACTACATAACTTCTCTGGAATGGTTGGAAGGGAAAACAGGGTGAAAACAAGGGAAGAGGTGACAATGTTCAAAAAGAAATTACCTGACTTACATAACTATAAAAAAGAATAAAATAATTATATTTTAAATAATTTGAAGTGACTGTAGGAACTGATGGGATTTGTATTTTTAAGATTGTGTGTGTTTTTTTTATATTGACACATTTAGCCAGCAAATATTTGTAAATAAGTACCATGTTATGGACAAGATATTTGTGTGTGTGTGTGTGTGTATGTGTGGGTGTGCGTGAGAAAGAGAGAAAGAGAGAGAGAGAGATTTGTGGCTCAAACCTGTAATACTACTACCTAAAGAAGATGCTGAAATCTGAAGATCATGGTTCAAAGCTAGCCTAGGATAAGAAAGTCTGTGAGGCTCTTATGTCCAGTTAGCTAGGTGAAAAAGCTTGAAGTTGTGGCTGAAGTGGCAGCCTTGAGGAAAAAAGCCAAAGGACAGTGCACATGTCCTGAGTTTAAGCCTCAGGATCAGCAAAAAAAAAAAAAGTTAATTATCTAAAATTAAAATAATCCCCAAATCATGACTATATTACTTCTATGACAGCTTTAAGACCAGGTCTTCAGAAGCAATTAGATAACAGGAGTAATACCCCTGTGAATTGTATAGTTGAATAAATTTTTCTCTCTTTTTCTCTATCTCTGAGAGTGATACCATACAAGATCTCTCAAGGTTCCAATTCATGAGTAATGATTTCCTATTCTTTATAGACTCAGACCAGGGCATTCTGTTCAAGCAGCATGACTTGATAAAGTAATAAAATCTAAGTAAGCTTAGTACTACTTCTTACAACAAATACTCTCTTAGTACATCACATATTCTGACATTGTTATAGGTATTAGGTACACACAGACACATTCAATACAACCCTGTCTTCATATTGCTTGCAGTCTATGTAATAGAAGCTATTAGGAGACTATGGAGAGAACTAGATTGTTGATTGTTTAAAACTCATTATTTTTCTCTGTCTTTTAGAAACTGAAAAAATTCCAAAGCTTTACAACAGTTATAAGAAACACAAGATTTCTAGCTCCCTCCCCTTTTTTTTAATGAGTGCATGAATTTTTCTAATCTATAGAAAATGAGCATATCAGTTCAATGTTTTGGGAAAATATTAAGGCTTAAGGAAATAAAGTCACTTGGACAGGCCTCAATGATAATAATAGTGGAACTGTAACTTAAGCCAAGAACTAACCACCTGCAGAATATGTTTTGACAGTACTCCAGTGTTTACCAATTATGGGTCATGAATCATTGGAAGCAATCAAAATGATTATCACAGATATTCATATTGTCTATCACAATAAATTCTCAAATAGTGATATAAAAAAAGCCGCTTGCCTTGCTTTAAAGCTGCAAATCAAAGAGAAACAAAATGATAGATTATCACTTCCATTTTTCTAGAAGTTGTTGGCTTTTTGTGTTTTATCAAAACAGAAAACAACTCATTCAAATTTTTGTTCAAAATAAAAAAAGAGAATTGCACTATCCTTGTAATATATAACTTACCATTGTCTTGTTTCCATAAAAATATTTAACTTAGTTTAAAATCATAGTCATTTGCTGTCTTTTTTTTTATTTGGGCAGTATTTTCAGTTGCAGTTTGGCCCACCACTTGAGAAATGTTCTCAACTGCTTTAAGATTTAGTTATTATCTGGCCAGCATCTCTCAATGGCCATATTTAATTATTTGTGTTCTCTATATAGATTTTACTTTAATGACAAAATCTCATTACTAAAATATAATCCCAGGAACATCACATCTGCCCTTATATCTACTACAGTTCTCTCTTCATTTATTCGTCATATATAGCAACTTTTATTGCTGCTGTCAAAAATTAGCACAAACTTATCAACTTTTTAATAGAAACACATTGCTTTTCAGTGCTACAAACAGGAATCTTAAAACAATGCAGATGTCCGCCCTCATTCCTCCTGAAGCTCCAGCAGATAATCTCTCTGGTTTGTTTGCTTTTCCCAAGGCTCTTGAGACTCAGCACACTGTGTCTCATTGGACTGCAACATTACAACCTCTTACTTTATAGTCACAGCTTCTCTTTATTATAAGTGACTATATAAGTCTACCCATATAATCTATAATAAGATCCTCAGGGTCCCTTAACATCTCCAAGATGTCACATTTGCAAGCTTCCTTTTTTTCATGTAAGGTTACATGTTCAGCGCTGAGGATGTAGATGTTGCTCAGTAGCTTACTATATCTACCACATCATTGCACAGACTGATGCTGATGATGGTTCCTTCCTGATCAGTAATGTTCTTTGCATAAGGCTGAACTCTATCTCAGGTCAATCCCTGCTAGAAGATATCACAAAGTATATCATTCACAAAGTGATAAGTTTTAGAATTTGAAGAATAGTCTTTTTCTTCCCAGTCTTCTAGTCCTCAGGCTAAATCCTCATACAGAAAAATTAAAAGCTTCATATACAAAAATACTTTTAATCCTTCTTCCAGCTGGGCTCCTTTAAATGTGACAGTAGTTACACACACACACACACACATACACACACACACACAGAAAACACCACACACCTAGGCAGGTCAGTTAATTAGCAGATCTCAATGGAATCTCATATGTCCAACATACACTTTTTCTATGCAGGAAGGAAAGCACATCTTCACTATTAAAAGATTAAGAATATTCTTTTGGAGATGGTTATCTAATGAAGTAAAACAGGCAAAAAAAGATCTGAAGAATTGGCTAGTGGCAAGGCCTTTAACATATTTCTCTTAGGCATTCTCCTGTATGTCCAGGGAGGGTTAGAATGTTGACTTGCTGTTCTATACAAAGCAGAGGTGGCCACTCAGTAATCTGCAACACATACACAAGCAACTAAGAGGAAGAAATTCAACAATAATTCATCACGCTTTCCAAGGCCCTCACACCATGCCCTGATCATGTGATATCGAACAAGTCAAGAGCTGGGGTGAAGTAACCAAATGAAGTAGAATGAATGAAAAGGGAAGAAGAAAGAAATCTTCACTTGCTGAATCTCAGACTTCATTGGAGAATAATTAAACCCCAAATTATATGAAATTGTACATGCATGAATGTTCAAGAAGAGAAAGTAGCCCTGAAATCTTAAAAGCTCAAGTGAGAGAAATTTAACTCTGATTACACAAGAGGGAAGGGGATAATGCCTGCTTTGACTATGACAGGACTACACCCTTGTTATTATCTTTATCTGCATTCTGAATTTTTACCCTCTACTCCATTTCAATTAATATAGAAGCCACACTGATCTTCTTTGACAAATGAGGTAGAAGGCTCTTTTTACTCACTCTCTTCCCATTGCACAAATGCCTTCTGAGTGAATGAACCTTATATATTACATAGATTCTGCTAACTCCATGTTTTATATTTAACATTAAGCTAGATTTGCCTCATAAACATGTGTGATTTCTTTCCTTTATGTAGCAGTTACAAGGATATATTAACTTTTTGTTATAAATCCCAAGTGCATATCTTAGATCAACTGTAAAATCAATCCATGATATTATTAATTAATCATTAAATATATTCAAAGTTTACTGGATAGTTGTCACATTTACATCCAGCACTCTATTGAGATGCAAGCTCAGGAAAAAAGTCAAAGTTTTTGGAAGAGCCTAGGGGTACTATATTAAAAATAAAATAAATGAAAGAGGAAGAAAGAGAGAAACAGAAACAGAAAGAGAAGAGAGAAAAATGAAGGAGAAAAAGTGCAGACATGTACATATATTCTTACATACTTGCCATACATTTTAGTTCTAAGAAAACTCAATATGATTTAGTTCTGCCTGATTTCTACTTTGTAAATATAGATAAGAAAGTTTGTGTGTATAACAGCATATATACTATATCTTCTATATCTAGATATTTATATATAACAATAGAAGGTTCACATAGTAATATGCAGCCTTCACAGTATGCAATAACTGAACAATAAAGACATCAATGAAGCTGACTTCTTTCATTTGCTTTGATAGGCAATGAATTTCTAAGCAAAAGCTGTCTTGCCACTTGCTACCTTGACTCTATTCACTGGGAGAAAAGAATCTTTACTTGGCCTGATAATTGGCCTTCCCTGTCTTATCAAATTAATTCTTGTATTTGCCGGAGGCATTTTTACACTTTTCCTTTTCTCAGCCAATCCAAGCCATATGTAGATGTTTGCCTGAAATAGGCAGTATCTAGAGAAAAAAATGGGACCGAATAAAAAACCTAGCCTAAGAACAACAGCAGAGAAGAGATTTTATTTGAAAATCAACTTAGTGACAGCAAAATCCATGGAATATACCATAACATTGTAAGATTACCTGGGCCTCCCATGACAGGCAAATGAATGTAGAATCAGCAGAATTAAATGGTTTAAAACTGATGGGAACACACACCCAAGTCTTGCATGTAATGTATCTGTATGAAATCATCAGCTAGGTCAGAAAGCAGTGAGACAAATGCCCAACAATGCACCCTGAGCCTGGAGTTCAGCTTCCTTTACATTTTCCTCCTAAGACAGAGAATTATTTCTAAAAATTTAGCACAGTACAAATGAAATGGAACAATATTAGCTAATTTGGGCATCCAATTTTGGTTTCTTTTGTCCAATTTATCCCAGTGTTATAGTTTAAGAAATTTTATACGTTGTTGAGTTGAGATCTTGAGATCTGGCTCTGAGGCCTTGAAATCATGGTGTGGGGGGGAGAAGTGGAGGGACAGAAGAAAGAAAGAAAGAAAGAAAGAAAGGAGGGAGGGAGGGAGGGAGAGAAAGCAAGAAAGAGGGAAAGAGAGAAAAAGAGAGAGAGAAAGAAAGAGAAAAGAGAAAAGAAAGAAAGAGAGAAAGAGAAAAGAAAGAAAGAGAGAGAAAGAGAAAAGAAAGAAAGAATCTAAGCTGCACCGGAGGGGGCTCAATGCGTTCTGAGTCCAGAAAAATTCAGCCTTATAAAAGTGTCACTACTTAAATGTATGGCCAATTCTTCTAAAACTCTATTCCCAGGATTTGTCTTTATTTGACCTAACTCAGACCTTAAGCTGTGCAAACAGCTATATCTCTAGGAATATTTGTTCAAAAATATCAATGACAACTACTTAAACCTCCCAACTTCTTGAGGCAGCAACAACATTGATGCCAACTGAAAATGGACCAAATCTCTTAAAGGGAAAAAGGTGCAAGTGCCTTCTCAGTGGGGAAGGGAACTAACTATTTAACTTCAAACACTGATTAGGAGCTGGACAGGCTCTGAAGTTTCTTATCACATGAATCCCTAAGCCTGAAATTATCTGGATTTGAAAATTCGAGTGAGATTTCATGAATGTAGAATCTAGGACAGAAAGGTAGTAGAATAGGGAAGGAATATTTAGATAGGAAACAGTAGCAGGGATGAAGTAGGAATTAAGATGGTTGTATGGGAGATGGGTGAATATAAGTTCATTATATAATTATATGAAAAAATATAATAATATCTTCTAAGCACTAAAAAATAAAAACTGGAAGAGAGAAGAGAAAACAAGAAATTGTAATATGTTGAATGAATTTAAACAAAGTACATTGTGTTGTAGGGAGCAGAGCTGACTCCATTATGATTAGGGAAACGTGGTAGGAAATATTGAGGAGAGTAAAGCTGACTCCATCTTGATTATTAGGTCAATCTAACCCCAAATTCTGCTTCTGTAAATGACTTGCTTAACTTGTTTGCTGTTTGCTCTAACCCCTGTCTCAATCCCCTACATCTGTGCTACGCTTTTACCTTTATAAACCCCAATTTGAGGACTGGTCGGGGTCACGGTGTCAGCTCCCAAGTCTGCACTGTGTCCCTGGCTGATCAGTGCACTTTTTACAGTTGCAGTTTCAGCTCCTGAGTCTGTGCTGAGTCACTGGCTGGTCAGCCCGCTTTATGCTTCCCCAATAAACTCATCTTTTTGCTTGAGACTATCTCTGAGTGGTGGACTCTTTGGGGCATGGGGAACCCCCTCCCTTGAACCCTGTAACACATTGTATGCATGTATGGAAATATCTCAATAAAACACCTTTGTATAATAAATGTATTCTAATAAAAATTCACAGTAAAGATACAACTTCACATACATTAGACTCTATTGGTACACAATCGGAGAAATTATAACCTTCACAGACTACTTTGGGAATGTAAAACAATGTAGATAAATTTTTTTAATTGCCTGTGTTTCTAAACAAGAAAGTAATTTCTGTATAACCTACATTTAGGTATATATCAAAGAAAACTGGTAACATTTGTTCTCACAAAAACTTGTATGATAATGCTCAATAATAGCTAAGGGCTGGGGAGAAAATCCTAAATGTCTCTCAGCTAACGAATAAATCAACAAAAGTGCTTTAACTCTACAAAAGAGTATTATTCTCCCATAAAAGTAAGTATTGAAATACGCTCCACCGTGAATGAACCTTGAAAATATCATGCAAAATAAAATGAGCCATTCACAGAACATCACGTATTTCATGACTCCATTTATACAAAAAGTTCAGAATAGGCAAAAGTATAAGAGAATACATATCGGTAATCTCTATGGGGTAATTACAGGGTCAATAAATGGATTTACTACAAACGGATTTCAGCTTGTATTTTTTTTTTTTTTGGCCAGTCCTGGGCCTTGGACTCAGGGCCTGAGCACTGTCCCTGGCTTCTTCCCGCTCAAGGCTAGCACTCTGCCACTTGAGCCACAGCGCCGCTTCTGGCCGTTTTCTGTATATGTGGTGCTGGGGAATCGAACCTAGGGCCTCGTGTATCCGAGGCAGGCACTCTTGCCACTAGGCTATATCCCCAGCCCTCAGCTTGTATTTTAAGTGATGAAAATATTTCAACACTCATGGAGATGGTTGCATTGAAATATACTCTAAATAGGTACATTTATGGCATGTAAACAATATTTTTATAAATCATATGTATGTTTTATAATTCATTTTTATTAATTAACAATAGTAATATTTAAATCTGTAAAAACAAGTATCTGTGATTGCAAAGTCTTTGATGTCCAGTACAAAGGCCACTTTCTTGGCCTACAACAAGAAAAATACAGTAAAAAGTGATGTTTGCCATTATCAACAATTTTATCACAGGAAGTCATCACACTATTTGTCACATACATTCAAAGTGCTCAATAGCTATTAAGACTTGAGATATAGCAGTGTACTAAATAGAGACAAAGGATAAAAAGAGAAACGACTCCAACAGCAATATTTACAAAACCATTTGGTGTAAACCAACTGAACAGCTCATGGGGGAGAGGGAAAGGGGGAGGAGGGAAGGGGGTAATAAGGGAAGAGGTAACAAATTGTACAAGAAATGTACCCACTGCTTTACGAATGAAACTGTAAACCCTCTGTACATCACTTTGACAATAAATAAGTAATTATTCAGGAAAAAAATAACCTAATGGAAAACAGGAGTTGAGATAAACAGAAAAAGTAGAGATTATTTTTTAAAGAATCTTAGTCTTTTCTTCATAGGCAAGTCAATTATTATATTTATAGTCCACAAAAATCTCTCTCTAGTGCCCTTCTTCAAGAGCTTTGCTTTCCTCTGAACTGTCTAGTGTAGAGGGGCTCAATTTGCAGTGCAAATAAAACTTTTGATATAAACTTATTACTCAATTTTAAAACAAGCTTAGAATTTCAATATAAATGGATTTACTGGAAAATTTACTTGTCTATGTCTCTACCCTACTATCTTCCTTCTCCCTGGGGCTGAACTCAAATTCTCTTGACTGAATCCTTTCTCAACCCTACTCCAGGCAGAATTCACTTCTGATTTCTTTAGACTTTAATCACACTTTCAGCCACATGTTGGAAGCAGCATAAATTGACTTGCTTATAGTCAAGAATTTTAAGCCAATTTTTAAGCTGAAAGAAATTTAAATTCAGCCTTGGTAAATACTTACAGGGGAAAAATGCCAATTTTAGCCCTTCTACCACAGGTTCTGCAAGACTTCGTTTCTCAGCACACCATGGCTTTGCTCCTAACAGAATTTTGAGTCAGGGTCTTACTGGGTCACCAAGGCTGACCTCATATTCACTTTTCTGAGTTCTTTTCAACTTTGAAATAGCTGGAGAATTCTAATTAACCCTATGACCATGAGAGTTACAGGAAATAATTCTGAGGAAAGTTATTTGTAAATAATGAAAGTCAAGTGGAAAAAGCTCAGGAGCTACTATTATTGTTGAGATATTTTCTCAAGTGTTAGCAATGTTCATCTAGTGTAAGTAACTTCTGGGAGTAGTTGTAAATTAAATTAATAAGCAACACAACATTAAAATTAGTAACCTAATTTCTCATAGGTACCTTAATAAAATATTCATTTCTTTTATTTTTTGTTCTTAATCAAAGAAACAAGATTATTAAGCTGATTTTTGTTTCAATGGACTTTGCTGATTTGTTTGTTTGTTTTTAATTTCTTGATATTGATTCCTCAAATGTCTGGCTTTATAAAGCAATGTGTGCCTGAGCAATGATATCTCATGACAGAAAAGGGGATACATGACACACTACCTGTTCTAATCTTACAGACTGAGTTTGCCTATCTCTGCTATTGTTTGTGTTTTAATACAGACATCATGTTAGGTTTAACTGCTGATATTGCTTTCCTTGACAAAGTTATAAAATTATAGGTAATTTAAATATATGCCTCATTTGTAATATCAGTTTAGGTTTACCATTTATTTATTTTTTTATACATTTCTATTTAGGTATCTTTGACCAGTCCTGGGGCTTGGACTTGGGGCCTGAGCACTGTTCCTGACTTCTTTTTGCGCAAGGCTAGCATTCTGCCACCTTAGCCACAACCCCACTTCTGGCCATTTTCTATATATGTGGTGCTGGGGAATCGAACCCAGGGCTTCATGTATATGAGGCAAGCACTCTTGCCACTAGGCCATATTCCCAGACCACTAAGGTAACCATTTATAAGACACTGAAAGTGAGTAGCATATCCCAAAAAATTGATTTGGCGGAATTTTAAACCAAATTTGTGTCTAGATACTTCACAGGTATATATAGTTTTATTACAATTGTCAAGTCTAAAACCAACTGGAACCATGAGTTCTAAATTTAAATTTTTCATGAATAACTTATTTGTTATTTAACAAACGCTCATTGAGTTTATTATGACAAAACAACTGACCAAAATTTGTAATATGGCAAATAGAGAATATATTTAAATATCTATTTGGAAAATGCTTGTTATACTTCTGTCAGTGACTATTCCTAAAAGTCACATTTGGCCAATAGAAATGTGTGACTCTAAAATAAAATCATACAATGATGAGCATGTGGTCCATATTGAAGCAATGACAGAGTTCAAACAAAAGAAAGAGAAATTAAATATTTAAAACACTCAAACACATTAACTATTGATTTAACTTAGTATTTTTGTGTGGCAAGAGCAAAATTCAGGGCAGTGTAGCAATTTTGTAAGTTGAACGTTATGAATAATTTGATTTGCTACAAAAGTATTTAGGATGCTGGAATCAAAAGTTATAGAGATGAAAGAATGGGAGGAACAGATCAAATGAGCCTGTCTATGTAAATACAGCTGACTTTTAACATGAAGAATAGATTTAGACTGGTGTCATGTCTTTCTGAAGCATTAGTTCTGAACATGAAAACTATGGAGCTGTTTCCCTTAGCATGTACAGAAAATCAATATTGTTCATAAATTTCAAAGAATCTGCTCTCATAATGTAGCTAGTTTTCAAAGGCCCAGAAGGCCTTACACAATGGAACTATCATTAGGAAGCCCCAAAATGATTTTTTCAAAAAACAAGTGAACTTCTAAAGATTATCTGGTAACTAATATTTGCAGCTCCATAGCCAATAGTAATTTAACTTAAAAATAAATTAAATAGCTAAACAAAAAAACTCTCCTAAATTGTTGTAGCAGTAAATATATTTTTATATTATATATGTCTGGCTATAGTTATCTAGATGATAAACAACTGAAATATTCTATTACTTTTTGGTTGTTGTTGGTCCTAGGACTTGAACTCAGGGCCTAGGTGCTGTCCCTGAGATTCTTTTTTATTTGCTCTCTCATTTTTTTTTGAGCCTAGAATTCTGCCACTTGATCCACAGCTCCACTTCCAGTTGTTTCATTTTGTTTTTTCTAAGTAGTTTATTAGAGATAAGATTCTCACAGACTTGCTGTCCCAGCTGGCTTAAAACCACAATCCTCAGATGCCAGCCTCTTGAGTAGCTAAGTGTGGGCTTAGCTCTACCTCTGTCTGTGTGGAGGTCCTGGGCCTCTCTGCCTCTTCCGTGTGGTCCCCTATCGCCCTCAAGACATCCCCTGGCCAGTAGGAACTAATTGCGGGGGCAAGGTCTACATGCAGCCTTGGTCAGCTTGTGGTCGCGAGAATGTCCTGCCCCCTCCCCATACTTCCCAAGGAAGACACGGGTGCGTGGACTTCTCGGAGAACCCTCAAGGGGTTTTCTGGTTTAATAAGTGGGAGGGCAAATACACTTATACCAGCAGTGATGCATGAAGGAAAGGGATTGGCCAGGTGCCAACGAAAGGCTAATGAGCCTGTCCATCACGATGATGTCATGGAACTTCCCGCAGAGGCGGAGACCACTTGGCTCTGCCTCTGGCTCAACCGGCGCCATCATGACACATGTGCTCGCTATGGCTTCTCTTTAGGTTTTGGAACTGGAAGGAGGTGAAATGGGCTAGCTAGCAGCCGCCACCGGTCTTAAAGGAATAGCCATCCCCTACAGCTAAGATTAAAGATGTCAGCCACCAGTGCCCAGTCTTTCTTTAATATTTTTAAAACTAAAGATTTTATGGAAGTACCAGAAAAATAATGATTCTTTTAGTTTTATCTTCTAAACCAGTTTCTCAAAGCTACAGTAAAAATTATAATTCTAGAGGACTCCAGGAAGACAGCGGAGGAGCAGCAGAACCCTAGCTGAGCTCCCTCCAACTTCACAGTTTTACCACTCCAGAGAAACTTTTACTCCTAGAAAGACAGCCCAATTTAGTTATAACAGTACAGGGATTCTGGCCAGGAAGGAAAAATCAACTTTGCTGGCCTGAAAACACAGATTTGAGCTCCAGGCAGTGTCCCGCCACCACGCCAGTGCCAGAGCCGGCACAGCACCCTGCACGCTGCTCACCTAAAGCACATAGCAGGTCATGGAGGGGCAGAAACCACAGAGAAAGCGTGAATACCCCACAAAAAGACATTCTCACTGGCGCCAACAGAGCAGCTTCTGGAAGATAGCCCTTCCCCCACTGCCAGAGCAAAGAGCCATCTTTGACACTGGCATAGGGTCAGACCAGACT
This sequence comes from Perognathus longimembris pacificus, assembly GCF_023159225.1. Taxonomy (NCBI): domain Eukaryota; kingdom Metazoa; phylum Chordata; class Mammalia; order Rodentia; family Heteromyidae; genus Perognathus; species Perognathus longimembris. The sequence goes on from NC_063176.1 coordinate 41,529,910, forward strand.
GGAACTAAAGCAGGCCGTGGGAAGCGAGGACAAAGGGGCCATCTTTGAAAAGGGCAAGAGGGACTGACCAGTGAGAACCAGCTCTGCCCAGGAGAACACCTCCTGCCCAGGCGGGAGCCTCATCTGGGGCTGCGGCTCACACACTCAGGTGAACTCAGCCAGAGGTGCCCCACCCTGCGCGCTGGAATTTCTAAATTAAAACTGAAAGTGGCGAGCAGCTACCAGTGGCATGGAACAACCAGATGGGAGAACAAATAGTTCCCAAGACAGATAAACGGTCCCATCACAGAGGAAGCCCAATTCCCAGCCAGAAATGGAGCTGAATTACATAGCCAGCTCCACCCAGGAGGCCGCCCCGCCCAGGAGGGTGGAACCTTGCCAAGGCAAGCAATTCTCAGCTGGGTAAACCAGGCCAGAGGTGCGCCGCCCTGCTGAGTTCACAGCCTATTCAAAGCAGCAGTCCCACAGCAGAAGGAAGGAGTGACGGTTCCAAAGTCTGTTCATATCCGCCATCTACAGAGGACACCCAAGTCCTTCCTGCAAGATGTGCGAACCACAGATCCCCAGGATTTCCCTAACAGGGGAGGAGTGTCAAGGCAGATACACCCCCTGCAAACTGAAAGCATGTCAAACCAGCCAAGCAGCAAAATAGATTGCAGACCATCTCAAGGAAGACTGGAGAAAGCCCACCCAAACAAGGAAGACTCCATTCTTTTTAACATTTTTTAAACATTTTTTTTCTATTTTTGATTTCTAAGATATTGTTTGTTTTTTGTTCTCCATTTTTATTTGTTTGTTTTTTTTGTTTTTTTTGTTTGTTTGTTTTTCTGGAGGTTTTTTGATAATTTTTTTGTGTTTTGTGCATTTGTCTTCCTGTATTTTTCTTTGTTTCTCTCTTCACATTCTCTTTCTTTAAAATTACTTTCCTATGGGGCTGGGAATATGGCCTAGTGGCAAGAGCACTTGTCTCATATACATGAGGCCCTGGGTTCAATTCCTCAGCACAACATATGTATAGAAAAGGCCAGAAGTGGCACTGTGGTTCAAGTGGCAGAGTGCTAGCCTTGAGCAAAAAGAAGACAGGGACAATGCTCAGGCCCTGAGTCCAAGCTCCAGGACAGGCAAAAAAAAAAAAAAAAAAAAGAGTGGAAAAAAATTACTTTCCTATGACTAACTCTTTCACCCTTTTCTGCTAAGTCTCCATTGTCTATCATTGTAACCTTGTTCTTTCTACTGATTCTACTCTTCTCCTCATTTACACGTGTCTGAAACTAAACCAAAATCATCACCCCACACACACATTTTACTCTATTCTCTTCACTACCTCTAACTTACCCTCTTGGTTTACTTCCAGGACCTCCACACTCCAATGACCTCTGGTTCTTGGATAGAGGGTATCCCTGTTCAATCCGAGTGAATCAAAGGGGTTCATAGAGAATTCAAGCCAGTCCAAGAAGAACTTAATATAAGAACAAAAATATCTCATAGAGTTGTAACAGTAAATATGTAACTACTGAACACAGGGCTCAGGATTGGTTGTTATATTGAAATTGTGTTCTTTAGGAACACCAAATCTAATTTTATATACAGGTATACAAGGCATCTGTATATAATTATGAACTTCTAAGATTTGCACCACAGTGCTTGGTGAGGTCTGCTTTGGGTCTTAAATGGTGCTCACAGGTGCTTGTAGATTGGCATTCCCAATCCAAATGGGCAGAAGAAGCACAAGAGTGATGGCAAACAATGGAGTCTTACCTCCCACTCAAAACAAGCAGGAAGCAGAGCAGTGAATCAAAGACATAGAAGAGAACCCTCAAAATGCTCCAGAAAGTCTACTGATAAACATGTTAAATGAAAAGTTTGAAGCAATACATCAATCCGCCCATAAAGTAATAGACGATTTCATGGCCTCGAAATAAAGATAAATGAACTTCACGAGTCAAATGAAAAGATAGCTACCCAGCTAAAAGATTTGAGAGACAGCACTCAAAACCAAATTAATGAAGTAAAGAAGTCCAGGCAGGACCTAAAAGAAAATAATAGCAAGGACAGAGAAATCATCAGGAAAGACCAATCAGAAGGAAAAGAGATTCAAAATCTAGTAGGTAGTCTACAGTCCCGACTAGATGGAGCAGAGGATCAAATCTCAGGAGCTGAAGATTCCCTAGAATCTATGAAGTAAGATAAAAATTCAATACAAAACCAATCCAGTCGACAAAATAGATCACTCCAGGAGATCCAAGACATAATCAGGAAGCCCAATTTAAGGCTAATAGGTATTGAGGAAAACCTGGAGAAGGAAGTTAATGGAATAGCCAACCTGTTTAACAGAATATTAGCCAACAACTTCCCAGATATCCAGAAAGATAGGTGTATACAGATACAAGAAGCCTTTAGAACCCCAAACGAACCAGACCAGAAAAGGACATCCCACCGACACATTGTGATCAAAACAGGATCAATAGAGTCCAAGGAAAGAATCCTTAAAGCTGTTAGGATGAAGAAAATAATAACATATAGGCTGGGGATATAGCCTAGTGGCAAGAGTGCCTGCCTCAGATACACGAGGCCCTAGGTTCGATTCCCCAGCACCACATATACAGAAAACGGCCAGAAGCGGCGCTGTGGCTCAAGTGGCAGAGTGCTAGCCTTGAGCGGGAAGAAGCCAGGGACAGTGCTCAGGCCCTGAGTCCAAGGCGCAGGACTGGCCAAAAAATAAATAAATAAATAATAACATATAAAGGAAAAGCAATCAGAATAACCCCAGACTACTCAGCAGAGACCATGAAAGCAAGGAGAGCCTGGAATGAGGTATGCCAAACCCTAAATAAAAATAACTATCAACCAAGAATACTGTACTCAGCTAAACTCTCATTCATAGCCGAAGGTCAAATAAAAGTCTTCCACAGTAAGGAAAAACTGAGGTTCAGCAAAGGCAGCCAGAAGTAGTGAGTGAAAGTGGTGTGAGAGGATGGGTTTCTGGTTCCATTTAGCACCTGTTCCCTTAGCACCTTAATTATTGAGGCCTTGGCTTTGTTACTCCCCACTGTGCTGAGCCACCTCTCTCCTACACTACTTTGATGTTCGGCTGCTGTGCTGCGGTATCTAGCTGGATCTGTGAGACTTTGGACAAGAGTGGTGAGGCTCCCAGTATGGCTGGATGCTAGTCGCAGATCTGTTTCCAAAACTGCACTGTGGTACCACAGCCTGGGATGTGGAGGTTTTTGGAAGATCTTGTGAGCATGTTTTCAGAAATATGTGAATATTTCTCTGGAATACTGGGACTCTACCAGGCAGCATCCTTAGCTGGGCTTCAGGTCTGAGAAGACAAAAGAACTCCCTCGTACCCTAGTGGAGTGCCAACGTATTCTATTGGATTCTCACATTGACCACAGGGACAGCTGTACTTGTGGCTGCCATGGCCCTTCCTTCCGTTGGATTCTCACATTGACCACAGGGACAGCTGTACTTGTGGCTGCCATGGCCCTTCCTTCTTCTCCCTGTGCTGCATCAAGGGCTCTGTGTCTTACAGAGCTTGTGTTTGTTCTTTGTCGAAGTCCAGTATTGTTTTTATTTTATTTTATTTTTTTGGCCAGTCCTGGGGCTTGGGACTCAGGGCCTGAGCACTGTCCCTGGCTTCTTTTTGCTCAAGGCTAGCATTCTACTTCTCACCCCAGTAAGAATGTCTTATATCAAGAAAACTCACAACAATAAATGTTGGAGGGGATGTGGCCAAAAGGGAACCCTACTTCATTGTTGGTGGGAATGTAAACTGGTTCAGCCACTCTGGAAAGCGATATGGAGATTCCTCAGAAGGCTAAACATAGAGCTCCCCTATGACCCAGTAGCCCTACTTTTGGGCATCTACCCAAAAGATCACAAACAAGAACACACTGAAGCCACCAGCACAACAATGTTCATCACAGCACAATTTGTCATAGCTAAAATATGGAACCAACCCTGATGCCCCTCAGTAGACAAATGGATCAGCAAAATGTGGTACATATACACAATGGAATTTTATGCCTCTATCAGAAAGAATGACATTGCCCCATTCGTAAGGAAATGGAAGGACTTGGAAAAAATTATACTAAGTGAAGTGAGCCAGACCCAAAGAAACATGGACTCAATTGTCTCCCTCATAGGGAATAATTAGCACAGGTTTAGTCAAGTCACAGCAGAGGATCACATGAGCCCAATAGCTATGCCCTTATGAACACATAAGATGATGCTAAGTGAAATGAACTCCATGTTATGGAAATGATTGTTATATCACTGTTGTAACTACTTTCAACAAACTATGTGTAACTGTAGCTTCTATTATTGATGATCCTCTTGTTTCCCCTTCCTGTGGTTGTACCTGCACTATCATTGTAGCTTATCTGAGTACATTGGAAACTGTATATACTGGTATTAGAACTAGGGAAGTTAAAGGGAATACCAACATGGAGAGACACAGGATAAGAAGACAAACGTCTACAAAAGTAATACTTGCAAAACTGTTTGGTGTAAACCATCTGAACAACTCATGGGGGGAGAGAAAAAGGAGGAGGGCGTAGGAGTGAATGAGGGAGGCAGTAATAAACAGTACAAGAAATGTATCCAATGCCTAACATATGAAACTGTAATCTCTCTGTACATCACTTTGACAATAAATAAGAAAAAAAATGTTCTCGGTATAACAATGTAAAAAATTATAATTCTGAAATTAATCTGAAGAACAAAATGATTCACTTAAGCATAGTTTGTTTCCATTCAAATGAGAGAGCTTTCTTCAACTTTTGCTAATTTGACAACATTGGTACTTACTAAGTACCTGAATAACTTAAATATTCATGTCTTCTTATTTCTATATGGACCTATTTAGAGTCCAACAAAGTAATAGAATATTTTCATTGTGTCTTTTGTTTGACCCTATCTTGTTTCTTTGAATAAATATTTCTCCCAAGAATGTTTCTACTCACTACACGTGTGATATTGGGTACCTTAACATCATGCAAAGCAGACAGGCCGCCAATAATTAGCATTTAGGCAACTTCACATGTATCTTCACATATTTTAATATAAAACACATTTCAGGATGAAATATGTTATTTACTTTTTTTTTTCAGAATGATTATTTTATAATGTCTCCACTTATGCCCATATTTTGATTCTGCTGTTGGAGACTGACACAATGTGCTTTAAATTACATTTGAATTTACATTGGAATTTATACTTTGAAAATATTGAAAGTGTTGTCATGCTCTCAATGTATTAATTCCCACCAAAAATTTTTGTTGAAAGTTCATGCCTCTCCTAGCTCAAATGATGCTAATCTTACAGTGTTCAACAGGTAGGGCTTTCAGAAGACAGTTACGCCATAAGATTTCATTCTGTATTAATATAATTCAAACCTTGTTAAAAGAAGCCTCCTCTGATGTTCCCTGAGATTGCCTTTTGCCAATAGGATGTTTGGTTACCAATAAGCTGTTTCAAGAAGGTCTACACCAAGTGTTACCCCTTGGCTACAAACATGCAAGTCTCCAATAAAGTAAGATATGACCATTATTTACAAGTTACTTAGTTTGAAATATTATTATTTTAATACCACAAATCAACTCTTTAGCATCCCAATAAATTCATATTATTGTATCATATAATCCATCTACTAAGAAAACTGTATTTCCAATTGGATGCATTCATCTCAGTATTAATATTATTATTATTATTAATAATATTATAATTATTAGTTATATTCATTCTGTTACTTTATTTGGTTTTGTTCTATAACAAAACATGTCACAGCTTTCTTTGGAGAGATAGTGGATTTTTGAAGGCCAAATATATTTTTATTGGTAAGCAAATGGTACATTATGGTAATATGGTAATATGGTAATATATCAAATGGCAAGTACTTTTTGCCTATTAAATTTAATAACAATTTTGGAATAGCATTATAGTTACTGAAAGTTTGTGAAGAGTCTTGGTAGATTGTCTTGGTAGATTCACCCAAACTTCCAAAGCAGATTTCCTTGTTAATAATATACTAATGTTGCATATTCTTGATAGTTAATAAAAGATTGATATGCTATAACTATATAAAGACCATATTCTATTGTCTTAGTTATTATGTGATATCTTTAGGTTCTGTCCAGGCTACTTTGTCATTTTGAAGCATTAATTGACAGGCTTCTATTTGCTATCACACTTTCTCAATCTTTCCTTATTTTTGTTGATCTGAATAGTTTTGATGAAGACTGGTTATGTATTTTTAGAATGTTTTTTTGTGATATTGTTGATATTCTTTCCATTGTTAAACTGGCATCATGGATATGGAGAACAGGGCTCAAATGTCATTTGTATCAGCTATTATGTGGGGTACATGCTACTAATTTATCTCAAACGTAGATTATATAAAGTAGTATTTGTCTTGTTTATCCATTATAAAATTATTTTCATTACCCCTTTACTTAATGTATTCTGGAAATAAAGGAGTTGAAATTAGTAGTGTCTACATTTAAGAAGTATGGTTTTGGCTCAACACAATGTCTCTTATAACCTCAGCACAATGTCTTGTATAATAATAGTTCAACACATTGCCTCTTACAATCTCAGCTATGGAGATGTATATGTAGTAGGTTCACAGTCTGAGAACAACCATAGGCAAACAGAAGAGATTTTATCTGAAAGAAAAAATAAAGCTGGAAACATGGCTCAAGTAATAAATTGCCTGCCAGGCAAATATGAAGTCCTGAATTCAAATCCCAGAACTACAAAGTATTACACAGTTAGGTTCTTCTTTCATGAAGATGGAGCATTTGCATTAATTAGAATTCTACTACAAGAAAAGCTTGTGCTAATTTATATTTTTGTTTAATTGTTTTACATTGGAATACATTTGGTATTCATTTTATACTTTGATTTAAAATCTAAAAGTGCTTAATTTGTGGTAAGTAATTGTTTTCAGCTTTTACTTTTGGACATTCTTTTACTCCAGTTAGCTCCTATATTCCTCCCTCTCCTCATATATAATTAATTACCTGTGTGTGGACGTGGGATTATCATGTCTTTTCTACTTTTTGGAACAATGTGATACTACAGAATCACAAAATCAGTCATTAATTTAAGGAGCCCTATTCCTGCAGTTAGAAAAATGTTTTTGGAAATCCAGAAAAGTGCTACATCACTTTGGCACAAGAATTTCCTACCTAAAGATCAAGGGTATACATGTTTGGTCACTTAGTTTGGTCACATACACTCATTGGTAAATTTCCTTACAACCACCTATGATTACATTTCGCTAAACATGCAATATACTCATGACCCCAACTCAAAATCATTACATGTATCAATCCAGTGTTTTCAGCTATAACTTCTACTCAAGTCCCATTCTCACTCCTACCATCTGTTCATCCGCTTTACTATCTGTTTAATTCCACTACACATATGTTGGGGTTTGAGGATTATTAACATGTCTACCTTTAGCAAACCACCATAGCCACTACAGTACAAGGCTCATCTGTGGTGTAGTATGCTTTTAACCATACAGGATATATCATCACTTTTACAGTGAGACATTATATTTTAGTGGGTTTTGTAGATAATAGATAATGGGCTCTTCTTAATTTTGTGGGGTTTTTTTTTTTTTGCACATTTGATAAAGCTCTAAATTTAAATGACTGTACTTCGATCTTTCACAATTAAAATTGATGAGGATTTTGATATGGCCAAATAGAAGTGTTTAGTGATTGCTGCCTCACAAGAAAGATTTTATATAACAAATGAACACTTTCACTGCAGGATGAGTGTCCACAGTGGAATACTGGACCTCGGGCCTGGGAATGTGCCTTAGTGAGTGGTAGAGTGCTTGCCTAGCAAGCATGAAACCCTGGGTTCGATTCCTCAGCACCACATAAACAGAAAGAGCCGGAAGTGGTGTTGTGGCTCAAGAAGTAGAATGCTAGCCTTGAGCAAAAAGAAGCCAGGGACAGTGCTCAGGCCCTGAGTCCCAAGCCCCAGGACTGGCCAAAAAAATAAAATAAAATAAAAACAATACTGGACTTCGACAAAGAACAAACACAAGCTCTGTAAGACACAGAGCCCTTGATGCAGCACAGGGAGAAGAAGGAAGGGCCATGGCAGCCACAAGTACAGCTGTCCCTGTGGTCAATGTGAGAATCCAACGGAAGGAAGGGCCATGGCAGCCACAAGTACAGCTGTCCCTGTGGTCAATGTGAGAATCCAATAGAATACGTTGGCACTCCACTAGGGTACGAGGGAGTTCTTTTGTCTTCTCAGACCTGAAGCCCAGCTAAGGATGCTGCCTGGTAGAGTCCCAGTATTCCAGAGAAATATTCACATATTTCTGAAAACATGCTCACAAGATCTTCCAAAAACCTCCACATCCCAGGCTGTGGTACCACAGTGCAGTTTTGGAAACAGATCTGCGACTAGCATCCAGCCATACTGGGAGCCTCACCACTCTTGTCCAAAGTCTCACAGATCCAGCTAGATACCGCAGCACAGCAGCCGAACATCAAAGTAGTGTAGGAGAGAGGTGGCTCAGCACAGTGGGGAGTAACAAAGCCAAGGCCTCAATAATTAAGGTGCTAAATGGAACCAGAAACCCATCCTCTCACACCACTTTCACTCACTACTTCTGGCTGCCTTTGCTGAACCTCACAGCTCCACATTGCCCACCCAATGATATTAAGGGATGCCAAAGGCATATGCATCCAGGATCTAAGGAGCCACACTCTGTACTTCACACCCCTGCTATCCAGTCCTGTTCCCTGGGCAGGACTGTGGTGCTTCTTCCCACCCTCAGAAGTTGTGTTCCTGCTGGACCTCAGCTTATGTGCACTGTGATTCATGTCCTGTGCCCCTTCAGGAAGTGGCCAAGAGAGCCTACTACCAATGTAACTCACCCAAGAAGGTTCTGAAGATTGAACCAATTACGAAAACTGCTACTGCTATATAGTTGGACCCTTCTGCCATCCATGGTGAATTTTCTAGGAAGGATTGTTCCTGCCCAGAAAAACTCCTACCATCCCTCCTGTTATCAGTGAACATCAGTAACAGGTGTCCAATAAAATCTCTAGCATGTTCTATGTCCCTGATAGTAATAGTACAATTGCCAGAGTTACCTTGTGCTAAGCATCCCATCTCCACTGCTGTGAAGATTGCACCTACCTAGGCCACTAGAGTGCTTCCACCACTGGATGAATAACTTTGGAAATCATTGGCATTCAGACAGCAAGTAGGGATTTGCACATCATACTCTTAATCTATAGATTAAGAAGTTAAATGGAGGCTACACTATAGAGTCCGACTTGATGGAAAACTGGTAGAGCTTGCAAACTGGTATTGTATGACACATCTTCAGGAGGAAGCCTTGGAATATGTAGGCTACCCTGTAACATTGGGAGAGCTATGCCCCATGCACACCCATGCATGTAGGGACAGAAAAGTATGAGAACAGCATGTTATAAGGCCTCCAAAGAATTTAGTACCTCTCAATCAAAAGATGCAAATGGAAATTATATTGATGAAACACCTGAAAAATAATGCAAAGGAGAGGTGTTAAAAAATGAGAAGATTGTGAAACAGAGTCCATGAGATTCTGTGAATAGGAAGAGCCAAGGTCACTGGAGACATTTGATGCAGAGGAGAAAAAGAAAGGAAGAATGTAAAAGACCATCTATAGGGACAGGACAACTGAAAATCGTGATGAAACCAAAAAGTGACAGAGTAAACTGGCAAAGATTCTGCATCTCCAACACCAAATCTTCATGAGGGAGATGTTCTTTGCATCCTTGTCCACTTTAGCACAAAACAAAAAACTAAACGCACTTCAGGGATTTGTCAGAGATGGGACATTTCCTGTGTAATCATCTGAAATTAGAAAAGAAATATTTTTTCTATACTTCATAAAAAGGAGAGCTATAATGTATCTTTTGTCTTGATGGGGCCTGTTGTTTGTGATATAGCCAGGCAGAGGATTTGAAAACAATGCACAACTAAAGAAATCTTGTGACAATACCTTGCCATAGACTTACCTGAAGAAAGTCATGAAAGGAGGGTTTAGAAGAAGGACTGGATGGAATGTAAATTTGCTAACAACTTTTAATATCAGAGAGCATGAATGTAGAGTATGGTGTTCAGTAAGCCCCACCATTTGGGGTGAAGAAAACATCCCATCACCTGAAATTCACCATGGAAACTGTCCCCAGACCATGTCTGGAAGAGTGTTTGGCCTCTGTAATGTTTAATACCCGGTGACAGTGAGAGGTCTGAGTTTAGATCCTGAAAACCATTTGCTTTTTCCCCTTTCACTCATAGGGTAAGAAACTACTAAGCAGGCTCTAAAAGCATGGAGACTTGCCTCTAGAAGTTTCCTACCAGCTGAAGTCTCAAGGTGGGTCAGAGAGCTTTGAGACCCCCCCCCCCTCCCCGCATCTCTGCAACCTGCTAGTTCCCCAGCCACCTCCTACTCACAAAGTGGTGTAATGCTGTGCAGGGGCTGAATACACTGAGATTGGCTCCAGGAGCTGCCTATTAGCTGCAGGTGGATGCTGTCACAATGCACTGAGAACTGTGAGCCCCAGGCCTGTGCTCCACGCAATTTCTCACTCTCCTCCTATCCTTGGCTTGTAATGCTTGCTGCCTTTTGGGACAAAGACTGAAGGCAGAGCAAGTAGGTATTTTCCTAGCTCACGGACTGCAAAGCATGTTGCTGCCAGCACTGTCCTATAGTAGGCCAAGAAGGGAAACTTCGAAAGTGAAAGCAGGACAGAGACAGACAAATGTCCTTGAATAGTCCCACCTTCAACACACACACAGCAACAATCAATTATACTGGAAAGCATAGCTACATTGTCTCTATCTGAGTGATGATGTGAAAACCCTTTGCCTCTGAGCATGTGGGTACATTGGCTACTAAGCAGTATCTGCAATCCAGGAGTAAGAAACCACAAAGCATTCTGACACTACACAGACCTGTCTGAGCATTCCAAAAACCATAAGTGAAAGATTCCTGGGTATCAATTTGCCCTCCGGTTCATAAATCTCAGGACTAAAACACAAGAAATGTCTCTTAATGAAAAAAAAATCATTGCTCCAAAAGGCAACTCCATAGAACAGATTCCAAATGAAAAATGAAGTCGATGAAATCCCATGCAGAGAAAGAGGACACATATAAATATCTGAATAATCCTAAAGAGAATATGACCGAACAGCTGAAGGAACTAAAGAAGACAATGGAAGAAGTGGAAAAGAGTTTAATAAAGAAATAGAAGTCCTGGGAAAATGAAGTTGAAATTCTGGGGAGAAAAAGCTCAATAAATGAAACTTTAAACCCCAAGCCAATAACCTTGATGAAACTGAAGACAGAACATCAGGTCTTGAAGACATAGTAAATGAATTAGAACGCTTAGAGAAATATTAAATATAATAAAAAAATAAAGTAGACATAAGACATCTGAACCATATTAAAAAAATAACTGGACTGAAAGTGTGACTCAAATGCTAAAACAACCACCTTGGCAAACACAAAGCCCTGCGTTCAAATCTCAGAACACCAAATTAATATGCACATAAATAAAAATATAGGCAAAGAAAATAGAGAAATGAAAGACAAAGTCATACAAAACATATTCACTGCTTGTGTCAGTGGCACAAACTTATAATCCTAGATACTCAGGAGGCTAAGACCTGGAAGATCATAGTTTGAGGTCAGTTTAGGCATAAAAGTTCAGTATATTCTATCTTCAAAATAACCAGCAAAGGGCTGGGGATATAGCCTAGTGGCAAGAGTGCCTGCCTCGGATACACAAGGCCCTAGGTTCGATTCCCCAGCACCACATATACAGAAAACGGCCAGAAGCGGCGCTGTGGCTCAAGTAGCAGAGTGCTAGCCTTGAGCGGGAACAAGCCAGGGACAGTGCTCAGGCCCTGAGTCCAAGGCCCAGGACTGGCCAAAAAATAAAAAATAAAAATAACCAGCAAAAAGCAGGGATAGAAGTGTGGTTCTAGTGGTGGAGTATCAACTTAGTAAGTATGAAGGCCTGAGTTCAAACCCCAATGCCAACACACAAAGAGACACAGACACAGACACAAACACACACACACACACACACACACACGTGTATCCATTGTAATAGTAGACGAAAGCATATTGAAAACTATTGGAGAGAAATATCAAGCCATATGCAAAGGCAATCAAATCAGAATGACTTCAGATTTCTCAAGAGAAACAGAAAAGAAAGAGGTCATGGAATTATTTCAATCCTAAATAAAAATAACTGTCAATCTAGATTTCTGTATACCACAAAGCTATTCTCACAATTGAAGGAGAATAAAAACCTTTCATGACAAACAAAAATTAAAAGAATTCATGATGACTGAAAAAAAAAGAAAGAAAGAAAGAAAGAAACATACTCACCAAAGTATGCAGCTAGAGGTTTTGTAATAAATTAGGAAAATGTAAGGTGTGTCATCGGTGTACAAAACACATGCAGAATATACTGTATAACTCTAACAATACACAAATTTATCCTTAGAAGAATAAATTTATGATAAATTTATCCCGGACAAATGCTTGGTTACCACCTATGGTGCAATTCAAAGTGAAAAGAAATGTCAACAACTGCAAAGATGCAGTTATTAGGTTATAATTAAATCAAGTTAATTATTCTATGTACTTGCTGCAGAAATCATTGGCTATCTTTCTCTTTCTTTCTTTCTTTCTTTCTTTCTCTCTCTCTCTCTTTCTTTCTTTCTTTCTTTCTTTCTTTCTTTCTTTCTTTCTTTCTTTCTTTCTTTCCTCCTTCCTTTCTCCCTTCCCTTCCCTTACCTCCCCTACCCTTACCTCCCCTCCCCTCCCTTCCCCTTCCCTCCCCTTCCCTTCCCTTCCTTTCTTTCTATTTAGTGGAGAGAGTTGGTGTGCCCAAATCCCATATTATTCAAAGGTCAGCTGTAGTTCACAGTGCTTTCTTGTACCCTTCTCTAGTAAGGAGGAAGGAATCTGTCTTGATTTTATCTTGAAAACAGGATGTGGTTTTTGGAAGTAAAACTCACACAAACTAGGTTGTAACTCCCTGCAGCTCTTACCTTTAGGCAATTCCACAGACTAGAGAAATTCAGAAAGCTCTCATGAAAGTGGTTCTGTCAGTTTAGGTTTCCGGAAGCTTCTCATCGACATGAACAGATGTGCAGTGTCACTCTGTGGATAGATCTTTTTTCCAAGTTTCAGAATTGCAGTTTTCCCTGCAATCTCATTTTATAACAGTATAAGAAAAACTGTTGTTTGTATTTTGTGTGTGTGTGTGTGTGTGTGTGTGTGTGTATGTATGGTGTGTGTGTTTGTGTGTTGTTGTTTTTGTTGCTGTTGCTGCTACTTATTTTAAGGACTGCAATGACAACTCTCAAGCTTTTTTTTTTTGCCAGTCCTGGGCCTTGGACTCAGGGCCTGAGCACTGTCCCTGGCTTCTTTTGGCTCAAGGCTAGCACTCTGCCACTTGAGCCACAGTGCCACTTCTGGCTATTTTATATATATATGTGGTGCTGAGGAATCAAACCCAGGTCCTCATGTATAGGAGGCAAGCACTCTTGCCAGTAGGCCATATTCCCAGCCATTAAGCTCTTTTTCACTTAAAGTTCAAAATGGCAAAATCATTGCTGCTCTTTGTATACAAAGTTTTGCTGAATTTATTCTAGGATACATCCTCCACATTTATTTGTAGGAGTAAAAACATAAGACAATGTTATTGCCTAAAGAAATAAAAAATATAGATATAAGAAAACAAACTCATGCTATGGATATAAAAAAGGAGAGAATTTCTGCACATAGCATCAGTCTGTATAATTCCTCACACCAAGGGAATATTGAGTTTGGTAAACTATAATTAGATTTGTACTTAAACTAAGCAAAGAACAACATGATTTTAGCTTTTAGGGTGGTAGATAATGTATTCAGAGGTCAGTATGTGAATCTCCTCCTGAAAATTAATAAATCATTCCAAATATTAGATTGTAACTTAAAAATCCTTCATATTTGAAATTAACAAGAATAGAAACACATGATTTTTGGCACTGCATCCATTCATCTATTTTATGTTTATGTGCATATTCACTACATACTTTTTACAACTGCTCTTTCACAACTTAAAAGGATTTCTCAAACATCAGTAAAATAGGTCAAACAGTATGTGAGATCAAATGAAAGTAACTAAGGAAGACTGCCCACAGATTTATTTCTCTTCTTGGGCCTTTTAAATGTATCTACCCTGCCAAATAGAGACTTTCAATAAGGGAATGAAAATACAGGCTATTGTAGGTGTTTGAATTGTGTGCACTGACCTAAACCAAAATTGTTAACATAATTCAGAGTCATAAGCTTTGGCAGATGAGTGTGTGAATGAAGAATGCACTCTATATGGGATACAGGGTGACATTTATTTTCACTTGACTAGTTAATTCACTTGTGTCCTGTCTGTCCTACATAAGTATCTCTTCGATTTTTAAGGCTACTTTCCTTTATAACTGCATGGAACATCTATTACAATACTATGACTGGGTGTAATAATGGGATATTAAAGTTTACTTTATGCTTGTTCTCACTTAGGAAGAAACATAATGAGACTCAATATGAGCAAAGCCAATTAGAACAGCCCTGTGTATTTTAAGTTTTTATAACTGGTTATAAAACTACCAACAACAGTAAAGAAACAAACTTGTTAGTTGAAAAAAGTATTTTAAACATACCATGTGAAACAGTACCCTTTCTTTTTCTTTTTCTTTTTTCTCTCCTATTCCCTTCCCGTGATTTCACCCCTGCTATCACTGTAGATGATCTTAGCACCCTGGATGCTGTATGTTATATATGTGTATTAGAACTATGGAAGAAAAAGAGAATACCAAAATCGAGAGACAAAGGATAAAATGACAAACCAGGGCTAAGGATATGGCCTAGTGGCAAGAGAGCTTGCCTCGTATACATGAGGCCCTGGGTTCGATTCCCCAGCACCACATATACAGAAAACGGCCAGAAGTGGTGCTGTAGCTCAAGTGGCAGAGTGCTAGCCTTGAGCAAAAGGAAGCCAGGGACAGTGCTCAGGCCCTGAGTCCAAGGCCCAGGACTGGCCAAAAAAAAAAAAAAGACAAACCATTCCAAAAGCAATGCTTACAAAACAATTTGGTGTAAACAGCTGTACAGCTCTTGGTGGGAAGAGGGAAAGGGGGAGGGGAATGTGAGGGGGAAATGAGGTAACATGTTGGATAAGAAATGTACTCATTGCCTTACATATGAAACTGTAACCCCTCTGTATTTCTCTTTGATGATAAAGAAAAAAGTGTATGATTGAGTTACAAAATAAGCAATTGTATTAAATCACCCACAACAATGCAAATTTAAGGTGAAAGTTTAAATGATCAAATTAGATAAATAAGACACCTGCAGCAATACTTATGTTTAAAATATTATGCAGAAATAATAGCTTACATAATACTCTATACAAGCAATACATCTTGGAGAGCCATACATTCTTGCTGAGAATTTGACTAAAAGAGAAGGCTATCATCAGCCATACAATATACCTAAGGATATTCAATGACAGGGAAATTTTATACAGAACTTAAATGCTTCAAAATTTTTCCCTGTGCCTACCATTAAGTTTGATTTATGAAGGAAATGGCATATGTCCTTGTGGCTGTATAAAGGTCACAATTGAGAAATAACATTTCTTTCTTTCTTTTTTTTTTTTAAGAATAACTTTACCCTTGTTTTCCAAATTGAAATTTTCAAGGGGAGGTTTACAGAGGAGGGAAAACCCTACTTGCTAATTCAAATAAAAGATTATGTTCTGTAGGAAAGAAAGGATATAAAGAGAATTTTAAAAGAACTTTAAAATGTGCATTAGTTTTTAAAACGGTAGCCAGAAGTTAAAAATAGGAAGGACAATGGAAGATAATTATAGTAAATTATATCCCCAATCCCTTCAATATTTTCCCTAGGATTTAAAACTTTGATTCTAATTCTTTTTGAAGCTACTTCTACAATGCCTGACATTTTTAGACAGTGTGTGAGAAAAGAAGAAAATAACTGATGGTGAAGATTAGCCGGAACTGTAGTTTAGAAGTCGAAGAATGCAAATGAGAGGATGCAATTGTAAAACAGTGCACATCAAAACCAGTGTGGAGATGAATAACAGGCACAGTGACTTTCAAAGTAAGAAAGTAGGTCAAAAATCAGATAAAGCACATACCTGTAAGAGCAGAATTTTGTTATCGAAATGGTTTCTGTTTTAATATTGAATTTCAGTGTGTTTAGTTTGGGGTCCATTTATGTCACTCAAAATTATGTTTAGATAAACTTTTCCTTCTCCTAACATAGTTAAAGAAAGATAATATCCTCCATAAGATTTTTTATCCACAACTTCACCTAAAATTATTTGTGCTGGATGGTAAACAGAGCACAGCCAACCATTTGAACATCTTTCCTCTAGATCTGACTTCTAATTGAGCCCAACAAAATGCAGGCAGACCCCTGGGAAGAATATCAACAAAAACAAAACAAAACAACATTGTTCTCCTTTTCTAGATAATAGTACCCTTGTCAATAGAACATTTGATGCAGGTTTGGAGACTAAAGCAGTATTGTCAAATTCAGTGACTTCAGTAACACATACCGCTGAGATGAAGTGAGAAACATGACTCCTGTGAACCATGACTACTTGGTAAGCAAAGTATTTACTGCAGAAGAGCCTATTGACATTATTTAAATATCATAGAAGTGACCTTAAACTTCCAGTACCTGTTTATTAAGGTCTAGTTTGAATCATCTACTTTGACAGTGTTATATACCATCATCTGAGGTTTTTTTCCATCACTTATCTGAACTGAAATAATCCTTCATTCTCAATTTTCATATCCTTTCCCCTCTACACATACCTGGCCTGACAGATTTGATGATTTGTATGCCTCACCAACCTGACGTTTCAGTATTGTTCATTACTGATCAACTTCTGTGTCTGAGAATGTTTCTATCTCTATATCTCCCAGTCTGTTTCTCTCCAAAATCATTTACATATTTAGAAAATAAAAAAAATTACACTCTACTATAACTGTCTAAGCTAAGCTTCCACTTTGCAGTACTTCCTCTGAGAATTCTGATGGGTATTTATTTTACTCTTTCCATCAAAACTGTCACTGGCAGAGCTGATCATGAGATAATTGTTCTCTTAGCTGCTCTTCTGAGAAACTTTTAACCACATCCTCCTCTCAGATTCCATCCTTAGCCTCCTACCTCATCACTGACAACTACAGGTACCAATAAAGTATCTAAGTAAAAAACAATTACATGCAAATTTATAGATATTCCATGTATTGATTTTTTTCCCTTGACAATGTGACCTTCCAGTAGATTCTTAGGTCACTAAATGCACCAGTAAGTCTTCTGCAGAGTTATGCTCACCACTCTTTACCTGAAGGTCCTTTACTGCAAACTTCACCCCAGAGACAAGACTATACATAGAGGCTCTGGGTTTCCAGGTAAGGCAAACAATGGCAACTGGCTACACTCATCTATATGACATGGTAAAGTTTTCTGGGATCTATTTTCTCGTGGGAGACAACATCAAATAGCTTGTCCATGACTTTGCCCCTTGAAAGATCCGAAGCAACAATTTCAAAATATCTGGTCCACGAATGAATCTCAGTATTCAATAACAAGTAATAAAATGAGCTATTGAAGTGGGAAGCATTTCAAATAGAATGCCAATTCTCTGTATAACCAACTTTGTGGTTTCAGGCCTTTGTTTTTGACTTTGTGAATAAAAACATGATCATGTGTTGTGTTAGTATATGGATGAGGGTACTCACATGGAGGAAACACACACCAAGTGGTAACCTGAAAAGCCATGAATAAAGAATCAAATATTCAGGGATTGATTTTGAACACTTGAAAGAATGAGCATTGAAACAGGATTTTTATTATTTCTCTCTGGGACAGGGAAATGTCACTGTGAATAGACAGAAACAAAGAGTGATGTGGTTGACAGGATCTCCTGGAATTACCTCTGCAGAGATTAGGCTGTCTAGACAACTTGGGTGAGTAAAGTCTTGACAAGCTCTCAGGGATTTAGGAAGTTTCATGTTTTGCCCATAGGATTACATCATGATATCACAGAAAATTTAGCATTTGGACTCCCACATACCTTGAATCTGAACATTTGTAATGTAACTTTTAATATTTTTTAAAATTTTACTCACAAGAATGCTCTTATTTCTATTTCCTTCCCCTTCCTCCCTTCCTCCATTTCTTCCTTCCTTTCTTCCATCCCTCCTGCCCTCATCCTTTCCTCCTTCCCTCCCTCCCTCCCTCCCTCCCTCCCTCCCTCCCTCCCTCCCTCCCTTCCTTCCTTCCTTCCTTCCTTCCTTCCTTCCTTCCTTCCTTCCTTCCTTCCTTCCTTCCTTCCTTTCTTCCCTCCCTCCCTCCCTCCCTCCCTCTCTTCCTTCCTTCCTTTCTTTCCTCCCTCCCTCCCTCCCCCTCCCTCCCTCCTCCCTCCCTTCCTTCCTTCTTTCCTTATTTCCTCCATCCTTCCTATTTTGCTTCCTTTCATCTTTCCTTCCATCTTTTTCTGTTTTAGTATTAGGATTCAAACTCAGGGCCTTGTATGCTTTCTTGGCTTGTTTTCTCACAGCTAGAAATCCAGCACAGTGATGACTCTATTGTGACATTTTGCTGTTAATTGGAAATGGAGTCTCACAGACTTGCTGTGCAGACTGGCTGGCTTCAAAAATGATCTTTCATGTCTCAAACGTCTGAAGAGGTAGAATTACACAAGTTAGCCATCATTACCAAACCTAACTATCTTTTCTTAGACATGGCCACTTAAAAACAAAACAAAACAGTGCTATTTATTGACAGATTCTTAACCTGACCTCAAAAAAGGAAACAAATATACAAGGATTCAGAATATTTAGTGTTTAGATATGTTAAATATAATGTATGATATGTAATTTTTACGGTAAAAAAGATATAAAAAATATTGTGTTTGAGATGAAATGTTTATGTACCACAGTGAAGTAAAAGAAATGCTTTTCTTTTACAAACACAGAAACAATGAATACAGAATGTAAACTGCCAATGTTTGCCATAAAGACTGGAATTCCTAGTTTAGCAGTTCCATGGCATGCATAACAGTAAAGTGATTATGAGATTAAGGCTGTCACTTTATATAATGTGACTTTCTTAAAGACCAAGTGCTAATATAGATCATGGATAAAAAAATTAATAGAGTGTGTATTTCAGACAGAGCTTTGGGGGGGAAGTAGGCTTTTTTTTTTTTTGGTTTTTTTGTTTGTTTTTAAGTAGCAGCTCTCATTCTTTCTTTGATATGCTGTTATATATGTGGTTTGTTTTGTTTTACATTCACAGGTTTATGTAATATTTTTTGTTCTCTGGAATAGCCACAGTAGAATATACTGAGATTGGGCCCAACCAAAACTTCCTCCATGTTAACCAAGTACTTTATTTAACTACCATACTTTTTGTGAGAAAGGATCTTCCTGTTCTTTCCTGAGTGGTCTTCAAACTCTAAGTTCCTCCTGGTGTACTGTGTAGCTAGCATGACAGGTGAGTTTTATCTCTTCACACTCAGGATAGTCAGTTCTAATGAACCATGAGTATGCACAGTAAGTGGTGATTTTGAGAGAATAAAGCAATGGTAGGCAAAAATATAAAACAAATACCTTTTAGAAAAAAATGTGACAAACTCATGGATACACAGTGAATTTCATAAGAAGGCTTGTGTGAGAAGCTATAGTTGAAAATTATGTTGACAATCTCCTTCCCCAGCTCACACCTAAACTAGGGATGACAAACTTTTTATTAAAGGATCAAAGAACAAATATTTTATGTTTTCATAAGTAATGATGGTCACTGGCATATACTTTATTCATTTAACAACTTTATAACTTTAATTGGTAAACAATCTAAGGCACATATGTGTAAATGGTTAACAGTATAAAACCATACATAAATAAATGGTAAATAAGATAAAAGCATATGTGTGTATATACTACAATTAAACAAAACAAAGTTATAAAAAAGGGATGAGATGAAAACCAGTGGCTTACTCCTGTAATCCTAGCTACTCGGGAGGTTGAGATGTAAAGATCCCGATTCAAAGCCAGGTCAGGCGGGAAAGTCCATGAAACTCCTATCTCCACATAACCAGAAGAAAACCAGAAGTAACGTTGTGGCTCCACTTGGAGCAGAGGATAAGCCTTGAGCACCAAAGTTCAGGGACAGTGCCGAAACCCTGAGTTCAAGCACAAGACTGACCAAAAACAAGAGGTCAGAAGGGGAGAAAAACTTAGAAAGAGTAATTTAAAATGCAGTGAATTCAATCCACCTACATTACTTGTAATTTGTTAATATCACAAGCATAATTCCTTGCACAATTTCTACAGTAATTTTTAAACTTATTTATTGTTTATGTAAAGGTGATGTACAGAGTGGTGAGGATTACATGAGTCAGATAAAGAGTACATTAATTTTAGAAATATGTTGCCTCTTCTCTCACTGTCTCCCAATTTTCGCTCCTTTCCAGGCCCAGGAGTTTTATAGTTCTTTTTAAACAAACTGTCTAGTGAGTGTCCCATCATTTTTGTGCTCCCCTTTAACCTCCAAAATGACAGAGAAAAAGCAATCGAGACAAAAGAAAACAAATACAGAAATGCAGAAGAAGAAGAAAAAAAGACAAAAAACATTTGTTTCTACTTTCTGGAGTTCACTTCAATAAGTATTATTTTATATGGTCAGGTGCACATAGCTATTGCGCCAATGTGATCCTGGATTGACACAAGGAAAAACATACTGAAAACTAGCTTTGGCCTAAATGCTGTAGTTTGCCAGTCTTCTTCAGTATTCTCACAATAAAGATTCCTAACTGCACAGAGAGGTACAGTAAATGAGAGAAGACGAATGAAGTCTCCTGATAAGTTAATGAGTTCAAAGGAACAGAAAACCCAATCATCAGGTTCTAGAATGACTTCAGATCTTTTAAAGAAGAATGAAATACCTATAGATGAGGAATTTATCTGATTGGACTATCATATGGAAATGCAATCAAATGCTGTATATTCATTTCTACATTCTAGCTGAGACATTTGGTTTTAGGCTTTTGTTCTTTCTTGTGACTTCTTGTCCACGTCTCTTCCACAGATAAAAAGCATTTGTTAATTTTGTTTTTAAGACAGATACCTGATTATCTTTTCTTGTGTTCTATTTACCATGATAAATTAAATATAATAATTCCTACTTATGATGGGATTTGTTACTTTTCCATAGAAGACTACTTGATATGGCTAAACTGAATATAAAATGAATATGAAAATGTGTACAGTAACTTGACATCATGTTGTGCCCAAGTCCTAGAAGACCACCAAGAAGACCACCAAGAGCCAGCCATTCCAAAATGCAAAAGCAAGGCTTTATTTAGGCGAGCTGCAGCCCAGACCTCGTCCTACACTCCGACGAAGCAGAGGTTAGGAGGAAGGCCATGAGCAGAGTTTCACATGGGCATTTAAAGGGAAAAACCAAAAAGTTACACAAACCAGAAGTGCAAGCTGCGTTGGGGTGCGAGGACAAATCTGATTGGCTCAGTGCTAGGGGTTCTCTAAAATTGGTCAGAGGACATTCCAGGGTGGTCAATGTAACTGGAACGTTCCCAAACCGGTTGGGCCATCTGGGAAATGGGTTTTCATGGCTGGTTGGTTTCGGCACAAACATCCGAACAAACACCATTGTTCCTGGAATCTGTACAGTTTCTGGCTAGTTTCACCATAAACAAGCCATTTCCTGGGTTTTATGTATGTGCTGGGTTATTCTTAGCTTAACACAAACAACAAGATGGTTGCAGCCTCAAGATGGAGTCGTCCTAGCTCTTCAGTGAAAAGAGATTCACACTGAGATATTTTAACAAACACAGAATTGTCACCATTGAATTTGAGAAGGGAAGGCGAGGTCTTTACTTCCTTTTATTATTTCTGCTGCCACAAAGCAGATTAAATAGATTTTTAAGTGAATACATGTAAAGAACATATTTTGGTGCATTCTTAAACATCCTGATTTGTAATGCTAATTATGATGGGCACACACATCCCAGTGTTTCCTCTGGAGAGTAATGCATTTCACTTCTGACCTGATAGCCCTCTATGATGGTTATGCAGAATTCACATTTCAATGACAAAGGCTGCCTGTAGAGAAGGGATTGGATGAATGTGAGGGGCTTGCTGTAGATGTAAGTGGTCTTCATGGGTTTGTGAACACTCTGGGTGAAACAGTTTGCTAGAGATGGTCCATTTACTTAGTTGAGATTCCAATATTCAAAGGAATTCCATTTCCAAATGGACAGAGAACAAGAAAAGAATATAGATGGGCAAAATAACTTGTAAGACATAGAAAAGCCTATTTTAAAACATAAAAATAATTAAGAGGAAGAAATTAAGAGTGAAATGGGTTTAAAATGTACAGAATCAAACTTCAATGATGGATAGACAAGTGTTTTCAAAGGAACAATATGGGAAAACTTGTATTTTGATTGGCTTAAATACTTTTAAGCAAACCATTTATTTTGAAATTCTTTTCAATTTGAAAGTAGTAACAATTTAATTGATTTTACAGCAAATTTTCATCTTTTAACCACTTTTCTATTGCATTGAAATTACTAACCTTAAAGAATAGAATGGCATCATTTAAAACTGTGCTGGATATGGCCTAGTGGTAAGAGTGCTTGCCTTCTATACATGAAACCCTCGGTTCCATTCCCCAGCACCACATATACAGAAAACAGCCAGAAGTGGCGCTGTGGCTCAAGTGGCAGAGTGCTAGCCTTGAGCAAAAGAAGCCAGGGACACAGTGCTCAGGTCCTGAGTTCAAGGCCCAGGACTGGTTAAAAAAAACACACACACAAAACAAAACAAAACAAAACAAAAAAAACAACAACTTAGTTACCCAAAGCCACATGTTGCTGCAAGCAAAGGTAAAATGTAGAAAGTACACCAAACAGCAACAAACAAAGCAAATTTTCAATTTATTTTTTAAAATGTAAGACTGAAAAAAGTGGTTTTTGTAACATACATTTTTCTGCTTGGATACTGACTTATAGAATAAGGGAATCTGTTGTTTCATTCTAAGATACAAAAGTATCACGGAGACCAGACTATCACTTATATTTTATACAAGATATCCATTCATATATGACTAAGTGAAAACCTCATAAATATACACCAGTAAGGAATCATTTAGAGGAAAGCATAGGTTGGATTATCACATTGCCTGTGTTTGTGTGTATGCTATGTTTTAAGTGAATTGGCATTATATAGTGCTAACTAAAATATAACACTTGAATTATTTGCTGTTTATCAGTCAATTGCAATTTTTACAAATAGACTTTATTAACCTACTTTATAAAGTTGGGGAACTGGGATCCTAGTGTCAAGGTGAATATCTGTTGTCCCAACTATTTGAGAGATGGAGGTAACAGGATTCTAGGCCAGTTTGAACAAAGTAGGTACAGAAACCTGTCCCAAATACAAAGTAGACATCTCAAAGGGATGATGGTGGAAAAGTGATTGTCTAGCAAAGGTGGAGCCCCAATCTCAATCCTCAGTACTACAAATAACTAAGTAAACTGATAAATAAATAAATTGAGGAAGTTGAGGCTCACATGGTAGCATGCTATACAGAAAGTTTTGGTATTTTTTCTCCAAGTGTGCTAGCTATTTTATTTTTGCTTTGGTTTTTCGCAAAACTTCACATTGGTTTTCTGCTACACTCTTAAGCTATTTTGTTTATTTCCTTTTTCCTTGTATAATGCAGCCTTCGATGTCCCGAGGCACAGATCATGAGATGGTTCAGAGAACATTTGACAGTTCACTTCCTGCAATCTACTGATTGAGAAGTGTGAAGCACAGAAGGCTTGCTCTCTTCTGTCACTGAAGGAAGAAACAACAAATCATGCTGCATCTTATTTTACAGCAGAAAAAGTAGGTAAACGCAGCATGTGCTCAGCATTAGAGGAGACCTAAAATAGCTGCACTAGCATACAGTTCCCAAACACAGGCAGGTTTTCCCAGATGTGTAACTCGTTTCATGGAAGCTGTTCAACATTATGCTACATAAATAAATCCCTATAATAGATTAAAGAATCAAGTGCATGGCTTGGAAAATCCTTAAACTAACATAAAAGCAAACTAGAGTTATAACCAAAATAAACATTTGTAATCATTGGAGTTACCCTGACATCAGGAAATTAGGCAACAATTTTAATTTGCATCATAAAACTGAATTTTTACAATAGTGATGTAAATAAGAATAAACCCAAGGCTGGAAATGTGGCTTAGTGATAGAGTGCTTGCCTATCATGCATGAAGCCCTGGGTTTGATTCTGCAGCACCAACATACACAGAAAAAAAAACCAGAAGTGGCACTGTGGCTCAAGTGGTAGAGTGCTAGCCTTGAGTAAAGCGGCCAGGAACAGTGTTCAGGCCCTGAATCGAAGCCTCAGGACTAGCAAAAAAAAAAAAAAAAAATAAGAAAGAAAAAGAAAAAAAAGA
Source organism: Perognathus longimembris pacificus (assembly GCF_023159225.1). Taxonomy (NCBI): domain Eukaryota; kingdom Metazoa; phylum Chordata; class Mammalia; order Rodentia; family Heteromyidae; genus Perognathus; species Perognathus longimembris. The sequence goes on from NC_063176.1 coordinate 41,554,516, forward strand.
AAGAAAGAAAGAAACCTGAAGAATGGTTTTTTATCCACTGAAGAGACTAAACATAACCAAATGTGATTTTTCTCTGTCATTTCTTATCCTACAATATAATTTACCTGAAAAGCTCTTTTTTTAATGTAGGAAAAAGTTAAATAAAATTTAGTAAGAGTTTATATACAGAATATAGGATTTCTGTCTCAACTACACCATATTCATTCTAGTTTTTCTCATTTTTCTCACAACATTTATTTCACTAAAACCCCTGCATACATGTGGGTATAGTGTGAGTATGTTGTCCACAGTAAAGCAGATCTATGGTGCGGTGATATGGAGAGGTGAAGGAGTTTCTCAGAACTAGAATCTCCTGCCACTCCATTCCAATTTATGTTTCATTTTTCTCTGTTAGAGTCTAACAAAGACAAAAAGAAATCCAACGTTCTCTTACCTGAGTCCTAAAATGTTTCCATTACATTAATATGTTTTCAAATACTTCACCAAACCAGGAAAGTTCTATCCTAACATGGATGTTGTACAAAATTTAGAATAGAGACAGAGCGTTTGCTCCTCTCTTGAGACTATAAGCATTCTTATGACATCCCATACATGCATTCAAAGTAATGTAAAGCTCTGGTTATTCCTGGGCTACCGAACATTTTCTTCATTTTTTCCTTCAGAATCGCAACACAATGAACATCTGCACATTGGCCATTCTTCAAAAGAATTTGTCCTTTGTTCTGTTTGGAGTAACTTCAAGGCAACATTTAATTACTCCTCTCTTTTCCCCAGTAAGTTTTATTATCGCCTGACATTTCAATTTCTAATAACAGTTCCAGAACTTTCAGTAGGTAATATAAAAGACAAGCAATACATATATACAGATATAAAAAAGAGCAAACCAAGAGAACTCTTGTTCCATCTTTGAACCTTATATATCCTTGCAAATACCATCTTTCTTTGAAAGAAAAAAAAATCAGAGGTTGGGGTGTAGCTTAGTGGTAGAGCATGTGTTTAGCATAAATGAGGCTCTGGGTTCAATCCACAGCCACAAAATTAAATTAAAAAGTGAAAGCAGATTTAAATAGGATAATTATGTAGAATTCTACCTGTGTTTCACTGCCTTTTACTTTATTTGAGTAGACAGGCCCTGAACTATCAAAACAGGAGAAACTATTCTAGTAGATCATAAGTTTCACAATGTAGTACATTATTGTGAAGAAAGGAGACTAATAAATTTAAAATACATGTGAATAGTCACACATAACCATGGAACATAATTGTTATTTCTCTTTGTAATGTAAACTTCAAATTTTCTAACTTTGTTCAATTAAATTTGAAAACCTAATGTTGCATTAACTTTTACTTAAGCTAATTCTTACCTCTTTTCTCCCATTTGTATTTACAAAAAAGCTCTCTGTGTTAAAATCATCTCTCTATTAAGCAAATCCCTTCCAATGAAACTACTTCCCTTGAATTGGTTTGTTTGTTATACAGTACTTTATGTTCTTTTCCTCAATATTTGATAAACATTATCTGGAACCAATTAACCCATCGATCATTTCAATGTTTATTAAAAACCCTTCTAATGACTTTTAAAGAAGAAACACAGTTGCATTTACACATGTTATAGAGTGCATTAATCTAGGACATCCTGCAGGGAGAAAAAGACATTGAAGGCATAATTCATTAGTTGTATAAAATGGAGTTCAGTTAGCAGTTGGGTGAAATATTCTCAGGGTGCTGTTATAAATATAATAATAATTTTCTGGTAGAGAAATCAAGACAGCTTAGGGAATTGGTCAGGAGTTATGGGTGAAATTCTCAACGGGTGCCTGAGAGGCCCCAAGAAAGGCCTTAAATGCAATGGACCGAGGTAAGCAGCTGCAATTGATTTAGCAAGTAATAATGCAGAACACAGGGAAGAGAAAGAGCAGAGTAACAGGAAGCACTTTCTCCCTTGACTTTGGTATTTTTTATTATCATTTTCCTGAAGGCTAAGGACATAGTTCTGTCTAACTTTTGAGATGTTTTTTTCTTCTTTGAAATGATCATTTTTCATTTTCACTACTAACTGTTTGTTCGTCTTAATACAAGCATTTGACAGGTGCACTGTCAGTGTGTGAGACTCTCTTGGTTGAAACTGAAAAACACAAAGCTTACCTTTCCTTTTCTCTGGCACAGGTTAAGAAATTATTTTCATCTCCTCCTTCACCTTCTCCTGGATAAAAGTACTGGAGTCAACCATCTTGTCCAAGATCTTCTGGATGGATTTTGACAATGACAGGACTAGAAGAAAGTCATGATATGCAGTACAGTTAATGCTCTTACCTTTGCTCTTGAAGACAGTTACAACCGGGGATCTTGACAACATCCCGTGTCTCTTTAGAGCCCCATATGTTAAGGTTGATTTTATGCAGAACCTCCCCTGGCTGCCTGAAAACTCAGCAGGGATTGTTCCAGGTTGGGGAAGTCACAGTTCTGCAGATTCAGACAGCTTTAGTGACCTCTTCAAACGCCTCACGAACATTAGGCTGTCACACATTGTCAGGTGGGCTGTGCTGTTTAGACTTTCATCCTTTTAACAGTTTAAAATGTTTCTCCTTGGGGTGGGGGTTTCTTCACTCACAGTTTCCAGCTTCAGTCTGCTTTCTGTCCATGTTATGGACGAACTCTCACTCAAAGAGAATTTTCCCCTGCTTGTGGACTGACCCCTGTGGCACCTTTGTTACTCCGCCTTTGTCCTTGCACTTTTGTTCATCCTGCCTTCTTAACTAGAAGATCACCATCTCCACACCAACTCTCTATCTCATCCCAACAAAATCTTGCTTAATAGTCAAAGCTTAATTCCATGCCATCTTAAAGGATTCTATTAGGAGCCTAGAACTAATTATTACTGCATTAGACAATGCTATACCATTAAGCTTATTATAAGTATCACTAGAAAAAGGACAGTTACTCCTATGGTGAAGTTGACATTCAATTATGTACATTGGGATCCAAGCTGCCATGCGTAGCAGCACTATATATTTGAGTAAATTGTTTTACATCTGTACTGAACCTCTTTGGTATACAATCAGAACACATGATAGTACCTAACAGATTATATTGATGAAGATAAAATTAGGATAATATGCAGTGTTGGTAAGTTCTTATCCCTAAAAAATAGAAAACAACTTAAAGGAGAAAAAGGATTTGTTTTGTCTCCTGGTTGTACTGTTTTCAGTCCAAAGTCATTTGGTTTGACTGCCCAATCATAACAATGTGTAGTAAAGCAAACTCCTCTCCTTATGGCAATTGGTAAACAAAGACAGGAAGTAACAGAATGCATATGAGATAGGAGATATGCCCTTCTAAAACTATTCTCAGTAGCCACTTCTTCTAATCAAGCCTTACCCTGGCTACCATAATTTCAGTGGCTAGTTTCCGATAATCTATTCCATTATGAGCCCAGAAATGAATCCACTGATTAGGTGCGAACCCTCATGAGTCAATCACTTCCTTAAGCCCCACAACTGAATAGAACTTGGAGGAAGAAGCTTTCAACTCATGACATTTTAGAGGAAATTGAATTATCAGTAGGATAAAATACAGTATTTTACATTTGGGCTCCTTATTTTAACCGATAATATTTGCATTTTTAAAATACCACTTTTTTTCCTCCCAATGATTCTGTGAGGATGCTGTGAATGTTTCTCTTCTACAGATGAGAGAATTGCAATTACGGAAACAAAATAAATGACAACAGATAGAAAGGAGAGTTTGTGGGCTGGGGATATGGCCTAGTGGCAAGAGTGCCTGCCTCGTATACATGAGGCCCTGGGTTCGATTCCCCAGCACCACATATACAGAAAACGGCCAGAAGTGGCGCTGTGGCTCAAGTGGCAGAGTGCTAGCTTTGAGCAAAAAGGAAGCCAGGGACAGTGCTCAGGCCCTGAGTCCAAGGCCCAGGACTGGCCAAAAAAAAAAAAAAGAAAGGAGAGTTTGTACTTACAAGTATGTACAGAAATCAAAACCCACAGTTTTCTGTTACATTGGAAAAGGAATAACTTCTAGAAAGTGCTTCCGTCTTTAAGCAAGATTTAAGTCAAGAAAATGTAGAGAATATATTGTCTATGCTACACCAATTCATTTGAACTAACTGTTTTACAGCAGCACTTCCAGTATTGATGAAATATGGCAATAGCAGTATTCATTCCATTGTGGGGAGAAAACACCACCCAAATGGCTCTTTTCTCAAAATGAGGGTTTGGGATTAGAACTCTCATAAATTCCACCAACTCTTATTGTTCAGTTGTGTTAGAGCTTATTCTGCTTTTAGACACTCTTAATGGCTTTACCTGTTCTTAGCAAGTAGTAATGATTACTATTTAAGCTTGCATTGCCTGCACGTGCTGAATAATTATCAAGGCACCTGGGGAGCCTCTACAACTAACATTTAACACGTCAACACCACTTTCTTCTATGATATACTTTAGCAGTATATTTACACAATTTATCAATTGAGAAACAGGAGAAAGGGAAGCAAAGAGTAGGCAAAAAAGCAGGGAAAAAAAGTAAGTGGGAAAAGGTGGACAGAGATAACAGAAGAGGCTATGACATAGACCCTGACCAAAGAAATGGGAAGTGTAGGAGAAACAGAGAAAAAAAAGGATCTAAACATTTTAGTCCTTTGAATGATGAAGCCTACATAGTTTTGAATGTTTTGTTTTGAGTTTTTGTTTGAGGAAATTGAGCCTTGCTCTGAAATCCACTCTGGTCTCAAACTTGGGATGATCCTGTCTCAGCTTTCTCAATACTCAGATTACAATGCATTCAGCAGACAAAAAACTTTATCAATACATTTGAAAGAATTCTGGGATCAACATGGCACCCATATCACTGAAAAGAATGTAAGAAGTGACTATAAATTTACATGTAAACACACTGGCATATATATGTATACTATATATGTATATTATATATAGTGTCATGATAAATTATACACTTCTCTAGCCATCCACACAGAGTGAGACCAAAGCAGGATATTCTTAGAAAAAGAAAAAAAAAAACACAGTACCTATGCACATGTGGTTATATAAAATAATATTTATCAAAATGAACTAAAGGAAATGAAAACAAGACAGTATTTTTGTTGTTGTTCTTTGTTTCCTTTTCCTTTTGTCTTGTTTGTTCCTTTATTTGTCTTTGGGAAGGTAAGTGTGCGGGTAGCACAGAAATGGTGGGAAAAAGGGCAAACAAATGCAGCAATGATACTCACTAGCCACCATGTTGCAAATGAACTATACAACTTGCAGGCAAAAACTGGGAGAGAGGAAGGACTTGGTGACATCATTCAGAAAGATGTGCACTCTTCATCTGACTTATGTAAGTGTAACCCCTCTGACCACTACCTTTATAGTAACAACAGAGAAATTCATGGGGGCAGGGGGAAAGAAGCTGTAATTTGATATGGTGAGAAGTCATTGATTTTAAGACCTTGAGGGTTTTTTTTCATGGATTCTATTTTATCTGTCAGCCATCTGTCAACATTTTTAGTATATCAATTCCATCTCTAGAAATAGTAACTCTCCTAAGGTGACAACTACTGCACAGGTATACTATATAGAAACATAGTAAAGAAGTGTCTTGTGTAGGAGTTATATGATGTAACTGGTTGGAGAATGGGAAGAGGATCACTCTGTGCAAAGAGCGATGTGCTACACTGTACCCCAGAATTACGAATTCCAATCCTGCAGTGACTTTTACCCAACTTGCTTCTTCAAACATGTTCAATTCAATCCACTGGGAAGAAGGATTTAGGATTGTGCTGTATTCATTCCAAAGAGCTTCCTTTCCTGCTTCCTGGTTTTTCTAGGAACCTCTTGCTTTTAGCATTGTTTTAGCTTTCTTTCTTTCCCAATTTATCTAACACTAATGTATCTTAAGGCAAGTCCCATAGCACATAGCATGCACCTTAGGTAGACTTTGGCTGGCTGGATAAGGAGCCAAAGAGTTAGCACTATAATGAAATAGAAGATAATAGTCTTTTCCTGATGACTGAAAAGCTACTTCAGGGTGTTGAAGTACCCGAGAGTCATCTTTAAATGTATTAGCTATATTTCTTACTATTTGCAAAGCCTTTTTTTTCCTCATAAAAGTCAAGTGGGAAAATAAATTAGTGACTTGAGCTTTCCAGTAACTCAGACTCCAGACAAATGAAAATGTATTGTAATTCTGTGTATTGTAATTGAAAAATCATTTCCTCAGATATAAGATTAGAGTAAATGACCTCTAACTTCCTCTCTAATTTTATTTCTAAGAGCTCTATGATCCACGCAAATACAGTTCAGAGCTTTCTTGCTCCTTTATGAAGATTGCCTCTCGATTTTCACATTTAAACTTGGATTTCTACTCTTCTATTAAACACCTGGGTTAATTAGGAACTTGAAATTTGAACCTAATAGTTTGTATTCATATAGAGTGAATTTGAAGGTTTCTTTTTAAAATTGTACTGAGTTACTGAGCATTCTGTAATTCCCAGAGAAAATATTAATTTTGAGCCCCTTCTAAAGGACCATGAGAATTTCAAATAATTGTATATACAGTATGTATATCTTACTGTCCAGATTTTATTCATTTGAGGAATGAACTGATATTAAATTACTGATTATTCATATCATATTAGTTTTCAAAAATAGAATTATGTATAAATTACAATTAATTTTAGAATACAGTTCCATTACATTTTTCATAGGTTTTAATTATCTATATTTTGCTGAGTGCTATTCTAGTTCCTTAGGATACAGTCACAAATAAACATAGAATAAATTCCTATCTTTAAGTAGATTATGGTTTGGTTATTTTCTCTACATGCTAGGGTCTTTAAAATGATAATTATTTTGTTTCTATACAAGTATTTTATAGTATCTTTTATGTTGTTTATGTTTTGATTTTTGTTTTCACATCTTGGATTAAATATCATGGGAATTATGGATGGTTTACTGAAAACAGGGTTAGAATACTTCACTTACTCTAAAAATCATTGAACCCTGGACCTTCAAAAGCAAAGCCAAGTAAAACAAGGTTGTCCAGAATACTAATATATGGAACTTTATGCTCTTTTCAGAGTTAATATTTATTCAAAGTATAAAAGAAGTAGTATAGAGGAGAGCTTTTCATAGCAATTTTCAGATTAGCTGAGAGATTACAAAATAGTCAATATCCCATGAACCCAGAACAAATAAGTTATGTTCATAGGCCACTGTGAAAAGTCCATCTTTCTGGAATAAACCAAGGGCCTAAGAAACTTTACTGGCATGTTGTAAGTGATTTTACTTGAGAGGAAAACTGTTATAACTCACTTGTGGCTTTAGCTTTGGCTGAACTGTAAGATTTTCCCGTAGCTCACATAACACACTTGCTATGGTGCCAATTCCCTGTTGATCTTGGTGTGATTAAACTCTTGTTATGCTGGCCACATCATGTACATATATATAATCAATATTTTTAAAAATTACATCTTTACTCAAGTGGCAATACACGTAGTAAGCTCAGCTTAAACTCTGCTGCTGGTAGCAAAGTCTCCAGTTATTTTGGGGTGTGCTAAGAACTGCATAACGGGTTAAATATTTCACAATGAGGCATTTACATTAATAATGACAAAATACTTTCTCCTTCTAATTGCAGAGTGAAAAGAATGACTTTCCTTTTATCTTCACAGGTTGTTGTCCAATCCATACAACTCGATACAATATAAATCTGGACTTCAAAACCTACCAGATTTGTCCTTGTAGGATCATCAATATAATGTTAAGCATATTTGAAAAGAACATGGAGAATCTGGTTCTTGGCAAAGTAAAGAGACTTCACTCAACAAACAAAGTACAATTAAGCATGGCACTACCCAAAATACTTGTAAAGATACTAAGAAAATAGAAAACAAAATTAGAAAGTACATGCAATTATACTTTCTTGCCACTATAAGTAGATCATGATTAGTACTTATTTCTTTGTTTTAAAAACCACCTTTCTCCCAGCACCCCAATAAAGGTATTCCCATACATTGTCACTCAGTCATTGCCTGCCCCCCACCTGTTTCTGTATATTTGATCAAGAGGAGTGCAAACCCACAGTCTTGTGTGAAAAACAACTCATTGGTGCATCTTTACCCAAATAGCATAGCCACGAAGCTTGGTAATACTGCAGAATCCATATCCATTATCTGCAGAGGTCTGAACTACTGTGGTGGTATGCATGTACTGACAGGGAATCCTTGTCCAGGAATTACAGTTCTCTTGATGATCACTGGCCACATTGTCAGTGAGAAACGACAGTATTTTCAGTCCATTCCCCACATGGAAATAGGACAGTGTAGCACTGCATTGTGTTGACTTGCAATGACTCATGACATATAACTTGTAGACACTTGAAGGCATTGAACACAGTTCACAAAGTGATAGAAAATATCAGTGTAGGAAGAACCCTGGATAACTACCATTGTAAATTTCCTAGGATTCTGAAAAAAGCTGATTGTTCCTAGTCTTCTTACTAACACCATCAATTCCATGTCACAGCAGATAAATTTAAATTTTCTCATTTTCTGTATCTTCAGTTCTCTCACCCACAAATATAACAGTACTTTCCTCCATCCATTACTTCTGTTTTTCCTTTACCATTACCACACACTAACTTCATAGAATGTGAGAAAATAAAATAAATTGCTTATCCATATTTGGCATTAACATGTGCTTCCTTCTTTGCTTTGTTACTTAAAAATAACCAGGAACACAGTAAGCATTCATTAACTTTTACATTTCAAAAATATATGAGGGTAGAGTTGGAAATATGGCCTAGTGGCAAGAGTGCTTGCCTCGTATACATGAAGCTCAGGGTTCAATTCCCTAGCAACACATATAGAAAACAGCCAGAAATGGTACTGTGGCTCAAGTGGCAGAGTGCTAGCCTTGAGCAAAAAGAAGCCAGAGACAGTGATCAGGCTCTGAGTCCAAGGCCCAGGACTGGCAAAAAAAAATATATATATATATATATATATATATATATATATATATACATATTGGGTTGTATTTAAGATAAGGTAGAGGAAAATTGTTTTTGAATACCTGTGTCCTGTTACAGTAAAAGTAAATAAAAAGTAAATATATAGTATGATGCTTTCCTTCAAGGCTTAGATCTATCTTAAAACCCTATTTGCTAATAGTCCTGTGTTTGAAGGGATCACATTCAAATAGATCAGATTTCTGGGTAGAAAGGCCAGGAAATAAACAAGAGAAGCCTGTTACTTTCTATTATTTACACTTAACTTTTCATATGAAAATAATTCTTATTATCATCAACATTATAGGAAATGCTGTTACTTGTGAACTGAGTTCTTCTGAAAGCAAAGGAAGTGTTTATATATTGCACCCACATTGCAATCACAATTTATATGGTTCTGATGAATATGTCCACTTTAGTTTCCTTCTTAAATATGATGTACAATATTGTATTTGCCAACATATTTTCCCTCCGTGTTTTTTACTATATTTTATCAAACACAAGGAGTCCTAGATAATTAGTTTAAAATCACTCAACAGCATAGATATCTCTCTAACTATGACGTGTACTAGCTCTCATTCAGCAAAGATTACAGAGCCACCAGATCATTATTTCTGACATTCAGCAGTCACCAGCCAACCTCGTTGCTGAAGAAGCTTTGCACAGTAGCTAAAACACTTGAAAACGACAATTGTGGCATCAGACCATTCATGAATAACACATGAAGTTGGAATTTACATTTTTCATTAGTAAAACCGTTTCCTTCTAGAGAATGATGCTTACTTGAGTGAATAATACAAATCCAGGGCTTTTATATGGTTCCTGTGCAATTGGAAAATTTCAGTAATTAACTCCTTCACTAGTAGATCTGAAAATTTGAGGCTCAGATTGCCATGCAGTAGGCTCTTTCTCACCAATAGAATAATTGTTAAAAATGAAATGACCTAGAGGGACTTTCCTGTCATATAGATGTCTTTGTTAGCATGGACGGCACATTGAAAAATTTCTGTTCCCTTACTCTAGCATTTTTGAATACGGTCAATCACCAACAAAATACAACTTAGTCTTTGCTTGCACTATGCATAATTGGATAAATACATGAATATTTATACTACTACTAATAATATGTAATGAAAAAAAGGTGTACTGATTCAATGTGAATTTTAAATCTCAAAATACTTCCCCTGTCATTGATGGGTCTGCTTTGAGTCTCTCAGAAACATTTCACCTGGCTTGTTGCTTAGACAGTAGTGTGTCACTGGAGTCTATTTCTTATTTATTTATTTTGCAACACAAAAAGTTTTCCTATTTCAACATCACTCCCAAAATTAAAAAAAGAATGATTGTATGTTATTTAAGTACGGCCTAGGGAACATTTTTTTAATTTATAAAATGAAGAAACTTACCTTCTTGTGATAAAGTTGCACTTAATTTTCCAGTATCCATTTTCACTGATCACTGCTGCTTTTTCTTGGAAGCAGTGACTAACATTCCTACAAAATAGAATTTTCTTAGGGTTTGTGTGTGTGTGTGTGCCGTAGTTTTCTTAGAAGTAGCATATAAATGTATCAACAGGGTGCAAATCCGTAGGGACCTATGAAATCATTTTTCAATGACTGCCTTAGGACTTTTTTTAAACATTGGATAAAATAACTGAACTGGTTAACATCTCTGAAGTTAACCATATTATATCTAAGCAGGATAAAACATTTATTTGATTGCCAAGGGAATACCTAAAAGCAATATGAAGTGAATTTTTGTTGACTAAAACCACAGTCCTCATCAGAGGTAAGTAGAAAGACTGAGGGCTTCTCAGTTTAGTTTTACCAACTAATCTTAGAAAACAAAGACTCGTAATCATTTATCAAAAATTAAAAGTTTTGAACATTTGATAATGCACAAAAGATACTGAGAAATAGTAAAAATCAGGGGAGAAATAAATATATTCACTTTAGTTGTGATAGAAAGTGCACATACATAGAATCAATAATCACATTTCCTGCTGGCTAGATCACAAAGTCCAATTCATGGCACTTTAAATTTCAGATTAAGTATTTTTCAACTGTCTGAAAGTGAAGTGAAATTTCTGTTTGTCTCTGTAATCCTCAGGAATATTCTGAGTTTCCACAATTGCAAAAGCCTTGAGAAGTACATGATCATTTGAGTGTGTGTGTGTGTGTGTGTGTGTGTAACCACCATATCTTTTTTTCTTCAAATTTTTATTATCAAACTGATGTACAGAGAGGTTACAGTTTCATACGTTAGACATTGGATACATTTCTTGTACTGTTTGTTACCTTGTCCCTCATACCCCCCTCCCTCTTCCCCCTTTCCCTTTCCCCACCCCCCACTCCGAAGGTGTTCAGTTCACTTACACCAAACAGTTTTGCAAGTATTGCTTTTGTAGTTGTTTGTCTTTTTTTACCCTGTGTCTGTCAAATTTGGTATTCCCTTTCAATTTCCTACTTCCAATACCAGCATACACGGTTTCCAATATACTCAGATAAGATTACAGAGATAGTGTAGGTACAACCACAGGAAGGTGATACAAGAACATCATCAATAATAGAAGCTACAGATACACATGGGACGTTGAAAGTAGTTACAACTGTGATATAATAATTGTTTCCATAACATGGAGTTCATTTCACTTAGCATCATCTTATGTGTTCATAAAGGTATAGCTATTGGGCCTTGTGATGCTCTGCTATGACTTGCCTAAACCTGTACTAATTATTCCCAATAAGGGAGACCATAGACTCCATGTTTCTTTGGGTCTGGCTCACTTCACTTAATATAATTTTTTCCAAGTCCTTCCATTTCCTTACAAATGGGGCAATATCATTCTTTCTGATAGAGGCATAAAATTCCATTGTGTATATGTACCACATTTTCCTGATCCATTCGTCTACTGAGGGGCATCTGGGTTGGTTCCAGATTCTCGCTATGACAAATTGTGCTGTGATGAACATTGTTGTGCTGGTGGCATTACTGTGATTTTGTTTGTGGTCTTTTGGATAGATACCCAAAAGTGAGGCTGCTGGGTCATAGGGGAGTTCTATATTTAGCCTTCTGAGGAATCTCCATACTGCTTGCCAGAGTGGCTGAACCAGTTTACATTCCCACCAACAATGAAGTAGGGTTCCCTTTTGTCCACATCCCCTCCAACAATTGTTGTTGTTAGTTGTCTTGATATATGACATTCTTATTGGGGTGAGATGGAATCTCAATGTTGTTTTGATTTGCATTTCTTTTATGGCCAGTGATGTAGAGCACTTTTTCATATGTCTCTTGCCCATTCTCATTTCCTCATCAGAGAAGTCTCTTTGTAAGTCTTTAGCCCACTTGATGAGGGGGCTATTGGTTCTTTGCTAACCACCATATCTTATGAATACATATTGCCATCCCATCTTTTCAAAAATAAGCAGAACGGGTATATTCTCAATAGTACAAAAATCATTACAAATTATCTTTGTCATTGTCAATTAAATTTTAAGTTAATAATAAACTCAATATTTCTTTGTTGTCATCTTGTTATTAATTGCAGTCACATATTGATACAAGAGGAATTAGTATATGTTAAAGAGACATTTGTTTCTCTTTCTTTCCTTTTTAATTAAAAGTTCTCTACCCAATGCATAGAGAGGGGAAAACGATTAAATAATTAACACTTTTCTTCAGAGATCCCCATGAATTTTAATTTACATGTTGATTATGTACCCAGGAAAAGACTCCCATGCTAAATTTGATTAAGCAAAGCAGAAAGTGCCTTAAAATGAATAGATAGTGAAAACTGGTGAGTGCATTTTGTCTAATTGTGTTAATGACCTACCCTGATGAGACTTGTTTAGTACAAAAGGCTCCCTGACCTTTTAATTGATTGTAAAACAGACTACTCCTAATATCTAGAATTTTTCCTCCATTTTTACAATGTTTAATGCCAAGCACACTTCAGCACTTTAGAAAATAAAGAAGTGAGTAAAACATCTGAATACTTGCGAGCTCAGTTGTGAAGCCATTGCTTTTGGTGACATCTTGAGTCCATTGGTATATTTTAATTACTTCCTCTGTACGCCAAAGTAAGATTGACATGTAAGGGAAAATACATGAGAAATGAAATTTACAAAACCCACAGTAGATGTAAGGTCTAAGGTTTATGCACCAAAAACATAAAGCTAAGTCTGACCACTTAAAATAGTATCATGTAAAATGAATGCAATTTCCAATACTTATCATATTATAATGAAAGCTGATAGCTCAGGACAGGAAGCCTGCCTTATTGAAAGATTTATTTCATGTGTTTTTGACCAAGTGAGGATGAAAATTTGATAAATGATAACTTTCTAAAAATGTAAAAAAAAATCCTTAAACAAAAATTTTAAATTCACACATTATGCAGCTCTGAGCTCTTGCTCAGTCTTATGTTATCATCTGCTGTGTTTAGAACATATGAACTATTGAGTTGTTTCTCTACCCTTGTGAAAATATTCCTCCCCAAAGTCAGTGGTCTTCCTTCAGCTATTTAAAAGTTAAGTTGCTTTAAGAGATAAAGTAGAAAGTTTGGGTTTGTTGAAAGGCAAAATGTCTTTATAATATAGTAGTGACCTGTATGCACCCTGAAACATCATGGCTTTTCCTCAATGATGATCTCCTTGGAAACACATACCTGCAAATACTAAGGGGTTATTGAATCTCTGGCCCCTGTGGGAAATGTGTTGTCTGTCAATGCATGTATAACCTCCTTCTGTCAGATAATATTTTGCATTTAAATGTGTAATAATTTCAGTACTTGGAAAGAATAGTACAGTTATTCCATAACTATCTAAATTAATTTATTTCAACTGCAATCAACCAGGGAAGTTTCCATAGCTAGAAAGTTTTTTTTTTAATTAAGCATACATGCTTTATTTGTTTTTGATATTATGATCCTTAGGTAGTTATACAAAGAACTGCCTTTTAAAAAAGCAGTTTATGAGTACAATATATCTTGATCAATGTCAACTGTTTAAACATTCTCACTCAACCCCTTTGCTAACTCTTCTTTATTTTTTTTAGGATATACATTGGATTGTTGTCTGCATTTTCATCCTCTTCCCATCTTCCTTTTTTTATCCTTTTCTTTTGGACCTCACCTCTTTCAAATACCAGCTTCCTGGTGGTTTATTGTGTTGAACTTTAATTTTGGCTTTCTAAGAAAGTACACCATTTTGAATCTACCCTAGTTCAGTTAATAAATTTGTATACACATACATATTACCCAATACATTTACTTATGAGTGTGTAAGGTAAATCTAGTTTCCATGTATTAGGGAAATGGTAGATCCTTTGACTCTCTAGGATTGGCTTACTTCACTTAATAATTACTTTTCAAGAACTTTCCATTTCTTTTGAATGAAAGAGTAAATTTCCATTGTATACCTGTACCAAATTTTCTAGAGTTACTTGGCTATTGATGGATATATGGGCTGATCTCATATCTTGTCTCTGGTGAACAGCACTGCAATGAACATGGCTGTGCTGGTGGCTTTACTGTATCCCCATTTGTAATCTTTTGGGTAAATGGCCAGGAGTAGAATTCCTAGGTCATAGAGTAGTTCTATTTTAGAGGAATGCCCACACTGATTTTAAGAGTGATTGGTTAACATAGACATTTAATGAGAAAAGCTTTCCAGAAAAGGAGAAAATGACCATCATAATAATTTATCAAGAGGGAACAGAATCTAGCTATGTTATCTTTACTAGCAAAATTTTATCTAAGAATCAAGAACAAAATTCCCCATATTAACAATAAATCTGTTTACTTGACGAAAAAATCATTAAAAATAGTAAGCAAAAATGTAAACATTCATCATTATTTCAATTTTGCAATAAGAGAGGTTAAATATTTTTCCAAAGTCAAAAAGCTATTCAATATAAAAGTCAGGACTTAAATCCACCATTGCCTTATATTGAAATTTGCTTATATTTCAACATTTCAAACTTTTAAATAAGTTTTTTAAACTAAAGGACACTGTATACTTCTACTTTCCAAGAACCTGAAAGGGATATCAGCCCAGTTTTTAAAGTTTCATCTGAAATTATTTGGACATTTAAGAACCATCTGTTACTCATTTATCATAATACACTGGATTTATAGTGCCTAGATGCCTTTTAACTTGTAGGGAAACTATATTTCTCAAAGATCTATTCCTAGCTCACTCTTAAAATTACTTAAACATGCATTGTATTCATTCCAGGCATTTGTCTAAGCAAGTGTCCAGATTCTATTACAAGTATATATTATTATACCTAACTCATTCTTCATTTCTGAAATGTTATCAGAAATTACAATTTTAAGAAATAGAAAGGAATATTTTATGTAACATTCTAAATATTGGGTAAATAAATGTATGAATTTGCAGCATATGTCAACATCAGAGTAGATTTTATACTCAAGATAGAAATCAAAAAAGGGAAAGGATGTAAGAATCAGAAAAATTCCAGAGATGAGTAGAAGAAAATTCATTTTTTTAGAAGGAAAAACATACTAAATGAACTCACACATTGCACAGAGTAGAAGTGTTATTTGAGCAAGATATGTGCTAAGCTGTTTGCACAGATAAAGTTAAAGAGATATTTTGAGCTGCAGGCTTCGTTTTATGTCCCTCTTGTGAGTGAACACAGGCTTACATCACAGGTTTGCTGTAAAATTAAATGAGAAGACATAGAACTACTGATCGCATTTCTGGATCATATTGAGCAATCAATAAATGCTGTCATAATTTTATATTGTCACCAATATTCTAAAATGCATCGTGTCCCAGTGGGACCACCAAAAAATAAATAAATATAATGCATCATGAGCAATTTAGAGATATATCCATCAATGAATGCATAAAACAAATAGAGAAACATTTAAATGCACTTTTAAAAATCTGTTTGGTAATTATCTATACCTTGGAAGGTGGGATTATTTCTCTTGACAGTTTTATACTGACATAATTAGTTAGATAATGGACAAATTTGCCTTTCCTTTTACGTCTTCAGCAGCTTTGACTTGATTCTTAATAGCAGACATTTCTAGGATAGTGATAAACAAAATAAAATAAATAAAAATCAGGCATATGTACCCCCCCCCACTAAAATACCAATTAGAGGCCACATAATGTTTTTAATTACCTTAAAGAAAATAGAAATAGTGTAAGTCTGGTCATGCAGTATAGTTATTAATTCTATATAATAGACATCTTAGAATGTGATGGGTATGCTGGGTTTTGTCTGTATTTGAAGACCACAAGCTTAAGAATGTCCCTACCCTGAGAACACAGGGACCTTCACTCACATGATGATTTCTGAATATGGGATGTGTTGCCGATGCACACAAAGTGGCAACCTGGTCATTTTAATCGCATACTTATTTTCCTGAGCTAAAATTATGCAATTTCGGGGTGGGAATATGGCCCAGTGGTGAAGTTCTCGCCTCATATACATGAAGCCCTGGGTTCGATTCCTCAGCATCGAAGTGGCGCTGGGGCTCAAGAGGTAGAGTGCTAACCTTGAGCAAAAAGAAGCCAGGGACGCTGCTCAGGCCCTCAGTCCACGCCCCAGGACTGGCAACAAAAACAAAACAAGCATATAAAATTATGCAATTACCATTAAGGATTACACATTAGTCTCTCATGAATTTAATTGTCGTTACTTCGGTTCCCCAGGACCTAGTTATGGCTATTGAATAAAAAATCTCACTGTCCTGTTGCTGGAAGGTGAGACGCAGATCCAGAATCATCTGCCTCATTCATTACAGCCCCTCTCCTATTTCTCCTTTGTAAAAGGATGGAGAATTCCCCTGCTGCCATTGGATGATCTTTGGCCTCCTTTCTAATAATAGCTACCTGCCTGCCAATCATGAGGAAACTGGAAATGAGTCATAGTACCCTAGGTCAGTGGCAGGTTTGCAATGTTTTCGTTTCTCAGTTATTATGGAGAGAACAAGTTGGGCAATTGACCAGCTCCCTGCAGAAAGACGGCTCTCCTCCTGTGGAGAAAGCCAGGGAGGCAGAAAGGCCTGAAGCCAGGTAAATTGCCTGCAAAGTGGCTTCAGCCATTTGAGGCTGGAGTGTTACATTCCCGGGGAATTGAATAAGGAGTTTGGGGCCTGGTAAGCTTCTTAAATGTTACTGAAACAGAAACCTGCTTTATCCTAAGCCTATGTGGTTTATAAGGCCTCTTGTTCATTACTCATTTGTCTTTGTTCTGCTTATATATTTAGTACAGTACCTTCTGGATATGTAAGCTTGCCTACCGATATTCTACAATGAAAAAATAATAATAGCAATAACACTTCACAAATAGACTGGCATTCTGATATTTCTAAGAGATATTAGTACAGCCCTAGGTTATGTACGAGAGGATGGAGAAAGAATTATACCAATAATATAAAACAGAAGAAAATATATGTTCATGTGAGACAGTTAGAAGACGGTGAGTGATAGTAAAATAAACCTTCATTGCCAATGAATAATTTAGAGGAATAGTTTGCACTTATCCAAGGAGACATGTGCAATTACTAGCAAGTCTGCCTGTGTTATAGATTTCATAATAATTGTTTCATGACTAATGCACAGGAATATGTATTGTGCATCATGTATGTCTATGATGTGTTTGCGTCAAATGTTTCCAGTATTTTTTCCAGAAATTGTGCGTATGCCCTAAAATGTATATTGTCTCAGGAAGCAAAGTATTGGATTCAAATGAAAGTTTTTATTTTGCTGCTTATAGTTATCATCAGATACCATAGAAATTATATTAGGTAAGGTAGCAAACCTACATAGCAAAGGAGAGAACTTTCATGACAAAAGTAAGCTATAACACAATAGCTAGTGCAGATTTTAATGTCACCTTACCTGTGAAACAGATTGACTATATATTTCAGAAGAGAGAACTTCTGTTTCAGAATAGAGATTAGAAGAAAATACAATTTGAAAAAGAGAGAATTGAGAGATAGAAGAACAGAAACAGAGACAGCAAGAGACAAAAAAAATGGATGGGATAGACAGAACAAGATAGAGAGATTGAAAGAGATAAGTTTACAAATGGGATGTAAATAGCTGCATGATTTGGTATCTGCAGGGGCTATTTGCAGTTTGGGGTCTGCAATTAAACCACCGGTCCAGAGGGAAATTCTTAGAAAAGAAAACCACAGCAAAATAAAAGGCACTACAAAATATAATGTATAATTGATTAAAAACACAAAGGTTAAAATAACAAATATAGCAGCACATTAAAAAGGGGGAAAATTAAGCAACATCTGCAACATAAATAGGAACAATAAAAACTAAGATAATGGAAACATACATTCACCTTCTGAATGAAAGTATCCATCAGTGTAAAAAGGGAGAATATTATAAAGGTAAGATAGAAATTAATATATAAAAGAAAAAATGAAGACAAAACAACATTGTTTCTTTATATAGCATCATATAAATACTAATGTAAATTCTGTGTTGTATATCAACCATGAAGAAATGCCAGCATCTAGTGAGGATAAAAAAGACACAGCCCCTGCAAAGCGTACACTCACAAAAGACAGTACAGTATCATGAGAGATTTTATTTAAATAAGTTAAAAATGGATGAAGTGGAGAAATTAATAAAACTAAATGTTCACACAATATTAAGTATTGCACAAGTATCTATGCAATTATGAAACTAATTAAATCCACATATGAAAGTACAAATTCTGCCAAAAACTTATGTAACTTCCTTAGTTATACTTACCAAAATTCAAAGTCAAGTGGGAACAATTTTTTTTTTTTTTTACAAAACCGGGGAAGGTAGTAAGAAATAAACTCCCTAAGTTTTGTCTTGTTTTGTTATTTTGTTTTAGACTTGTATAGTATTGATACAAAAACATAAATATTATAAAGGTAAGTTATAAAAATATCATCTTGCAGGTGATAAATGTTCTAAAAGATCATCTTCGGCTCAATCTAGTTTAACTGAAGTCAAAACCTTTAGGAAGGTGTTACTTTAACAAGAGCAGGGGGGCTGGGAATACGGCCTAGTGGTACATGCTTGCCTCCCATATATAAAGCCGTGGGTTTGACTATTCAGCACCACATATATAGAAAAAGCAAGAAGTGGCACTGTGGCTCAAGTGGAGAGTGCTAGCCTTGAGCAAAAAGAAGCCAGAGACAGTACTCAGATCCTGAGTTCAAGCACCAGGATTGGCAAAAATAAAAATAAAAAATGAGAGTATGGCAGGCAGTACACACTGGCATATCACTTTTGAATTCCTGGTGACATTAATACACACTAATAAAAGCATAAAATAAAAGAATAATTCTCAAAAAAACATATAACGATAGGAAGGGCTTTTAGAGTAAATAAAAAGAGATAAGACATAGTCCATATGTTTTGTCATAAAATACTAGGTTAATTAAAGTTAGTGAAGTCCAAAGATACAAAGGTTGCATGCTTTCCCCCATATGTGGAAGCTAAAATTGGTGTATACAGTTAAATTCCTTGGGTGATATGAAAGTGTACTAAACTTATTAAGTGGACTATGATAGATTTAGAAGACACCCAAACAGTGCAATTCCTTAGAAAGGCAAAATTGTAGCTCAACAAAAATAAACATCAGGGAAGAGGCACTTAAAGTGTTGGGGTGGTGTCAGCTGATGGGTGGGAGATGAATAAAGAAAAGGGGAGGGAGAATGCTGTCAAATATCCAATATATATTCTACAAAATTTAAGCAAACTGAAGGAAAGGATGAGAATTTTGAAAGGGGTAACATTGTTCAAGATGCATGTATTCATAAACTGATTCTTCCAATACTAGCTCTTTGGTACAACTTAAAGATAATAAACATATCTAAAGAAAACAAAGGCCATCTCAGAAGAATAAATGTGTTTTCAATAAACGATGCTAGGTGAATTGGTGTCTATGATGAAAATGAAATGTGGCTCTGAAAGTGATCATTTGTTTGTTTTGTGTACTTTTATGCATACTTAAAGTAAAAAAAAATTTTTTTAATGATTATGAGTCCACTAGTGGAATTAGAGTCATAGAATAAAACTTCTCTTTAAGTTTGATTCTTCATTCCAAACAGTAATTTTTTGAGTCTGTAAAATTCTTACATAAATTAGACAAAGTAGAAAAAAATCATTTTAATAAAGATTTTCTAAACCACATGATACTAACACCTGAGACTGTTCCAAAAACAAGAGCTCCTAGAGGAACCATTGTATTTTAATGAAAACTATCGTTACTATGTTAGTGAATGGATGTGTGTGTGAAATTCAGCCAAAAAATCTGTTCTCATCTAACTTTTCTTTTTTTAATGTTAAAACATGGAAGAAGGAAAAAATGATAACTTAGGAATAAATGGAAAGATCTGTAAATCCCAGCAGGAGTTCTTCCAATAGAACACAAGTGCAAGATAGTTAAATATAAGTGGTTTTCTTTCAATTCAATCCAATTTGATTCAATTGAGCAGGCATTTTTGAGTAACTGGCTATATAAGGCCCTGTACTAGGTAATATTTTTTCTAAGAAAAAATAATGGCGAAAATAATGGAAAAAATATTGAAGAAAAAGTAGAGACCAACAAGAACTTTATTTTAGAATTTTCAGCTTAATTTTTCTTTGGATCAATGTTCGAAGAAGTATTTTTTATTTTATTTTTATTATTATTACTTTAACAAACATTCAGCAAATTTATGTCTGTTCATGTTTTACTTCTTATGCTTGAGTGAAGAGATGACTGGTATATAAGCATGATTTGGTAAGACACAAAATAAAATCAGAAAATTTGAAAGAACAGTATTTGGCAATACAAACAACACAAATGCTTGTGTTATATTTCATCCCATAATAGTGTCATTTTCCTTCTTCCCCATCCCTGTCAGCCCTAACCCTCCCCTCAATTTTCTTAATTTTATAAGATACATATTAAATTTTATTTTCTCCCCCCACCTCCAAGGCAGACTGTTTTCTTATTTAGATTTTCTTGTTTCTCTGTTCTAGAAAGTTATTCACATAACTGAAAGGTCCTCACACATATTGAAAAGTATAATCTACCTTACTCACAGTTTACTCATTTACATGTTAATATTTTCCACAAAACACCTGTAAAGCAACATCTAGAAAAATGACTGTTCATTTGACTAGTCAAATGCCTATCCAGTTTGATCCAATAACATTTATATATAAAAAGTAACCATTGCAAATATTTCCCATGTATAGCCAAACAGTGTACTGTATAAGGAGTTATTTGACCCTTCTATAAAATTTACTACTTATTATGAATTTGAACCACCAAATTATTTTTTCACCTTATTTTGTTGTGGAGAAATACCCAAAATATTACTTACCATCTAGATGAACTTTAAGTTTTAAGTCAACCTCTCAGGAGCATTAAATATATCCCTAATACTAGGTAACCATCATAAACTGGCCTCTTCATAACACTTTCAATTTTCTAAATTAATAATCTATAGTTGTTATGGCAGAATTCAATAATGCAATATAGAGTAGCCACATTTTGAGAGGTCAAATTGAGAATCTATTAGAAAGCTAGCCACTTCAGATGAACACATGTCCCCCAAAGAACATGTAGCCTTGTATACACTTAATACTGTTAGAAAACGGAACCACATAGTAAAGAAAGAGCAGAAAACCAATCTCAACAAACCAGATCAACTCAAATGGAGAGTTGAAGAGGGAAGCCATGGTGACCTGAGGAGAGTCAGACACTAGGCATAACACAAAACAGCAGCCAAGATGGTCAGGCCCTAAGTATGGTCCTGGCCCCTGTGCAGGGTCACTGGGAGCTGGAGAGTTCAAAGAGTCTTGAGCGTTCATAGGCCCATAACCTATTGTACAAGTCTTGGCCCCTGCGTCTAGGAATTTAGGCACACCCATCACCTGGGGATGAAACTTCAGCCACCAAGAAGACAAGGTAGATTCAATTAGACCCAATTCCCTATCATCCACCATGTTGCCAAGACCGCGCCAGTGAAACCCAGTATCCTTATTTCAGTCATCAAATAATAAGTCCACATGAGTTTCCTAGAAACTCATATTTTCCACTCTGTGTGTATGATTCTAATATTTCTATGTTCTCCATAAAGGTGGACTCTATGGTACTGTTTTCTTTTTCATTGACTGGCTAGTTTTTCTAAGTTATATGTCAAAATTATTCTTCTTCTTAAGCCTGAATAATACTTTAGTATATTAAACTGTTTATACCACATTTGCTTATCTATTTCCCCATTGATGGACACTTTAGCTGTAAGTAGAGGAGCTTCCAAACGGGGTTGGAGGTAAAACAATTGTTTCCCATTCCCTTCTCATCTAAATGTCTGTGATCAGAAGCAGAGTCAGCAAGTGTAGGGCAGATAAGCAACAACTGGAAAGAGGAATCCCTTCCCTTTTTTTTTTCTTCTATTCTTATGAGATTTTATTGAAGTAATAAAGCAGTGATTGTATAAAAATTCACACAGAGTTGCTAAAGAAAATACAACTTCAAAACAAATGTCCTTGGTCAGAGTCCTCTTTGCTTAGCCAGTTCTATAGGTGTTGTCCAAGTTACTTTGGGAACAATTGCATTGCCATGGTGCTAAGATTTGAAATTCACCAACACTAATTCTTCAGCTTTTGATAGTCCCAGAGCGCAAACCAGTATATCAGGAAGTTTCTGCTAGTTCACTGTCTTAGAATGATCCCTTAAATTACTTTTGTACATAACAGATTCTTACTGCAGTGTAAGAACCAAGCATATGTTATTCGGATTTATTCCAAATTGTAACATTAGAATGACGAATTTTATCCTTTCAAACAGATGGGTACATGAATATATATATATATATGTATGTATGTATGTATAAGAAATTACAAATAATTTGATGCTATCTCTGAGATACATTGTATGATTTTTTTTTTTGAGGTTAATGTCTGCACAGTGTTAACACAAATGTCTTTCTAAAGCTGAGGTGACTGAATTACTCACCTCAAGTGTGTTGACTTGGAATCACCTAGACAAACCACAAGTTCTTGATATTCATTGGTTTGGATGGGAACAGAGGTGTTGCTATTAGAGTGTCTCATCGACTCTGTGGAAGCAAACTGTGATACTCCTACCATTAACAATGACACCTGACTTCACATGCAAGATGCAGATGTGAATGCCTATTCATTAAACATCCTGAAAATACCTGAAGTTCTGCTGACAATCGGATCCAGAAAGTTTGTGAGTGACAGGATTTTTGCACATACCTTATTCTACTATGAAAGAAAGAGACATTTTTACCTCGAGACAAAGAAAAAAAGAATATTGAATTCTCTCCCTGTCAAAGTCCTACATGGACAGAAGTTTCCAAATACTAATTATAACTGAGTAGTGAGCTGGAATTTGCTGAAGGCACTGGTCTGACTCATCTATCTACCATCTACTTCATGCTGTTGAATGAATGTCAGGCTCTCAAATGGCTCAACTTTGCATTCCCCAGGAAGCTTACGAAGACTTTCAGCTGCTGTAATAATACACTGATGATTTTTTTTCTGCAAGATAATATCACTGATAAAATAACTCCCTTGCTTGTGCTGAGCACCTTGGCAGCCTGTTTTGCAGAACAAAGTGGACTCTTGCTGTGTTCAGTGCATCATGTTGTGGGATACGCAATCCACATTGCTTGAGGGAATGCTTGGTTCAGGATATTCTTGATTTCATGGATGGGCCAATTATGTATCTTGACTTTACCACTCTCAGATGGGTGTTCAGATTTCCAAATTATTGCTCACCTAGAAAATAATGCAGTAACTCTTCTTTACCCCCAGGAAGAAAAAAGTTACAAATGTTTTAATACACTTACAAAATGTTGGTCAAAATACTCTGAACTCAAATTAGAGGATTAAACAAGTTAACTTTCTATCAAGCATGTAGAATTGAGTGTGTGTGTGTGTGTGTGTGTGTGTGTGTGTGTGTGTGTGTATGCATGCACCAGTCCTGGGGTTCGAACTTCATTTTGTGCTCAAAGTTACCACTTGAGCCACCATTCCATCTGGTGGATTTTGGTGTTTTTAGTTGGAAATAAGAGTTTTAATAAGGCTTTCCTGCCTGCCATGCCTTCCCCCTGCAATCCTCAGATCTCAGCCTTCTGAGTAGCTAGGGTTACAGGCACGAGCCACTGTTGGGATCCAGCCTTTGGACTTGACGGGGGACTTGATGCCCTTCCCCCCAGCCCTGGGGGAATGCGGAAGCAGGCTACGGTTCTCTGGGTCCAGAACCAGAAGAACCGGCTTTGCACCCAGCCCCCAACTCTCTTGCCAGCCCAGGTGCCCCCCAGCCTCTCCCTGGCACGGCGCTTTCGAGTGACGTTAGCTCAAGAGGGGGTCATGTGATAAGCTCCCAGCCTATCAGCATCCTGGCCGATCGCTTTCCCTTCCTATCACTTCCCTTTACCCCCGCCTTAATAAATCAGATAGCTCTTGAAGCTTCTCCTAGACTCGCGTAAGCCTGGCTTTCTTTACCGGTAAGGAGGTGGGTAAGCGTTCTCGTTCGGCCGCGTGCACATGAGGTCAGTGCTGACTCCCCCGCCCCATCCTGGCCCTACCTGCCAGCCGGGTGACCAGGAGAGAGGATGAGAAATGGGGTGGTGAGTGAAGTAGAGTGGGGGTTCGCTACAATGAAACAGGGTTCCCCCCCTAGGGAGGGGATTCCTGGTTCCCCCAAGAGTCCACCACACAGTCTCCAGCTACAAGGTGACAAAAAGACAGTTTTATTGGGGAAGTAAAAAGTGAACAAAAAGTGAACCGACTGGCCTTGGTCGCAGCCCGGACTCGGGAGCCGAAACTGCCAACCACGTGTGGAGCCCAGACTCAGGAGCTGGGCTTGTACACACCTGGGCGGCCCAGACTCGGGAGCTGGGACCGCCCCAGTGTGGCCTTCCAGCCTGGTTATAAGGCAAACATCACAGACAAACTTGTCACACGCAGGTGACCAATGAAGATACAACACTTACAGAGCATGCTAGGCCGCACGCAGGTGGCCAATAGAGTTACAGTCTGTCTCATAATATCCATTTGAACTAACCTATCATTCTAGTTAGAATTGACGCATGGATTTGGCGGGGCTCACATGATGCAGGCGGATATGCCTACTCACAGCCTGTTCCCTTGAAGCTCCCAGGCCTCAGGTGGTTAATCTACATAACTTATTATAATAAAGAGGAGGACACAGGTTCCCTTGAAGCTCCCAGGCCTCAGGTAGTCAATCTACATAGTAAAGGGAGCTTCCCTGAATAGGGTGGGGGAGGGCTTAGTGGAGATGGAGTTGGCTTCTGCTCTAATCTGAGCTGGAGTCAACCTGAAGTCCCTCCACAGCTATTAATGGCACTGGGCAGATCTGGCCTCCCCATTACAGTGAGAAACGTAGCTGAGCCTTGATCCTCACACCAGGGGAGGCGACCCGAGCCCGACAAGCCACCAGCACTCAGCTGGCTTTTGTTTAATTTGTTATGTTGATCTAGTTGTATTTGTGAAATTTAGTTGGGTCTAATTTTCTATCGGTACCATTCTATTTCTTAATAATGGATTAAAATTTATTGTGTTACAACTAAAATTTTTTGTCATGCCCATAGTTAAACATGAAAACAGTATTTTCAAAATATATGCTGTTTTAAAACATGGGCTATTATTGGTAAGAAATTCCCTACAGATTATAATATGGAAACTTGCTTTTCTAACTCTTACAAGTCTAATTGGTTTAAAATGTATTTTGACAATATATGCTTAGTGTAACCAAAGTATTCAGATAAGCTTATTTTCACTATTTCAAGCAATACTAAGTATATAAATATGTATGTAGATAATAGATATTGTATACATGTATGCATTTTATTCATAGAAAAGCTAAGCCATAAATTTTCATTTAAAAATAAATTTGTAGAATAGCTAACTAGTTGTCTAATAAACAGTCTGAGTTACTATGTCTTTTACCTGTTCTGTTTCCTGCTTTTTCATTTATTATTATAATCTACTACTTGTTCATAACTTACAACTTACTTGTTCATCTTAAAAACTTTTAGCTAGTTTTGAAACCTCTCCATCACTTTACATCTGCACATTCTGCTTTGTGTTGGCACTTTTCTACTTCCATCACTGTGAATATGTGCTTTTGCATACACCACAGACAGGAGAAGTTTGTAATTTGATAAAGTATAAAAATATCATTTATAAAAATGTACTTATGACCATTCTTTTTCAACAACATATGTCTTCTCATATTTTACTTTAATAAATCAGTAAAAATAGGTGTTGTTTAATACTTTCCCCTGCTTTCTAACTTAAAACTTATTATTAGATCCTGTCATTTATACATTTTTGTTTACTCTTAAGTATGTCCACTTCTGTTTGTCCCATGCAGCTAAATTAAGCTGTCATTCATTTACCTTTGCAGGTTAAGAAATATCATAGCACATACTTCCTCCATTTCTACAAATTTCTACTTTTTCTTCCCCGAGCCTGAGTTGTCTTTATAAAATAATTCTCTAATGAAGAAATTCCAATTATTAAGACATGTTATGACCCCTGGTTGCTTTGTAAATACAGTTCAATAAATTTCATTCTTGTTATCAGGATGCATGTCTATGCATGACTTGACCTCCTCTTTCATCTGTGGCCTGTATCAACACTTGCACTCAATTTGGACTTTGCTTCTGAATTTATTTATATACTTAATACATGGAGAGAGCATTTTTCCTAGGTCTAACATTGTGATCACACTTAGTCCTGATTCTTTTGAATGGTTTATCTTCTTTCTCAAATAGATTGAGAGATGCATATGATTAATTCAGGCCACTTTCTTACACTTCAGAAATTATTTTAATGGGCATTTTTCCTTTAAAATCATGCATACTTATTCAGCTTAATACCATCAAACATGGGAAATAAATGTGAGAAAGTTCTTTGAAAATATATCTTATTCTGCTACCCTTTGCTTTAAAAATCCACATTTAGGCCACATTTTTATCTTTTATCATGACCCCCTTGACAAGCACCACCATGATGCCCTAGGTTATGAAAAATCTATTTAATGGCTGCTTAACTTCTATACTTGGCTCTTACAGTCTATATTTGGCAAAGCATCAATTAATTTGTGTAAAATATAAATTAGGCTAATTTTTCTCTTTATCATTTATATGTTCTATTTTATACAAAAATGTTCATTTGTAGCATCTTCATTTGAATTATTTATGTACATGCACACAGTTACTGTGCAAAATAATCCTGACGGATCTTGTCATTTTAATTTGATCTTAATTGTATATTTGTTTTGAAAGCACTGTTTCTGTCAGTAGCCATTAAACACTTCTGAACTTATTCTCAAAATTCCTTAGGCAATAGTAAAAGACTACATCTCTGAGAAGTGGTAAAATTGTACTTTAGATATTCTTGAAGTGGTAGCTGAGAAAATACTGTAGTATGCAACCAATTTAGAAATGTTGGATGAAAACTGTGAAGTGGTACAAACTGTTTTAATTGCAACTTACAGGGGAAGTTATCCTCCCATCATCCCTGTTATGATTATTAGAGTTTGATTTTATGTTGGTACTGAGTACCAGAACTATCTTCAATCAACTGTAGATCCAATAGACTTAGAGTGACAGCCTGAAATTTGAGAAGGCAAGCTATCTTTAGATAAGCCACTGTGTACATAGTTGCCATGAACATATAGAATTCCATTCGTGTGTGTATGTGTGTGTGTATGTGTGTGTGTGTGTTTGCAAGGATGGTGTACATTTTCCTGTAGACTTAAGTTCACAACACACACGACGCACACATAACTGGATTCATCACTGGATAGATTGTACATATCATCTATGCTTCTATTTTTCAAAGTACTCAAACATGTAAACAGAGATAAATAAAAATTAAGTAAGAAGGACCCCAAATCGAGAATATCAGAGAGAAAAAAAAACCTACCTAAATCTGCCTTCAATTTATACCTCTTAATGAAATAAAGGGAGGACGGAGTGATTATCTTCACTTTAGTACATCATTGATCTGGTCATCTTGATGGGAGACCATCCAAAACACAGTATCTTATTGACTGTGTTATGATTCAGTAATAGGTCTTGTATTAACTGTGAAGTGTTTCTTCATTTTTCTAGAAATCACTTTGCTAAACTTCCTAAGTTCAGAAACAATGGAGTTCGAAAGGCATGTGGCTGACTGATCAGTTTATAAAGCATGACCTACAGGAACTTCTCCACATGGAAGTAACTTTTTCTAGTAATTGTGTGTGTGAATATAGTTCATATGTTTGGTAATATCAATCACTTTAAATTAGCTTAATGTTATAATGTTTATACGAGAACTTATTAGAACTCATGTATCTGACTTACAATGAGAGCAACTGTGGTTTTTTTTGTGTGTGTGTGTTTGTTTTTTTTTTTGCCAGTCCTGGGGCTTGAACTCAGGGCCTGAGCACTGTCCCTGGCTTCTATTTGCTCAAGGCTAACGCTCTGCTACTGGAGCCACAGCGCCACTTCTGGCTTTTTCTGTTTATGTGATGCTGAGGAATCGAACCCAGGGTTTCATGTATATGAGGCGAGCACTTTACCACTAGGTCATATCCCCAGCCCGCAACTGTGTTTCTAAAAGGTGTGGTTACCTTGCTACTTGTTTTTGTCATTATTTTTACTGATTTTTTTGGTCAGTCATGAGATTTGAACTCTGGGCTTGGGCACTCTCTCAGAGCTCTTCAGCTCAAGGTTTAGTGCTGTATCACTTGAGCCACAGTACCACTTCCTAACTTGCTACTTGTGTTTGACTCAATTGTTCATGGTTCTTTGATGAATACTGGTTTGGGGAAGAGGGGAATTTCCCAATTCATTGTCCCTTTCATACAATTTCCTTATTTATTTACTTTTCACAACTAAATTCTACCTCTTTCCCCCCCAAACCCATACCCATTGTCTCGTCTTGGTTATCTGTAGTTCAACCTCTGACCAATTCTTCTACTGCACATTTACTAGCTTATTAATTTCTCACTAAGGGGAAATTTTATCATGCTCTGATAAAATTTCTGAAAAATCTGTTAATTTCTAATTTATCATTTTTGACTACCTAAGAATCTCTCAGTATAAATATACTTTTTGTTAAAACTCAAGCCAAACTAGTTCTGCTTTTCTAGAAAGTTTCAGCAATTCCCATTTTTAACAGTGTTTTCCAACTTTTATCAAAGCACACAAACCCTTCTACCAATTGGCTTATCTTTGTCTCCTCAGTTTTTTTCCCAATCTTTTCTTTTTGGTTTGTTATTTTTAGACTATCAGGACTGATTCAATGCAAACAATAGCATAGCATTTTTTGGGGGGGAAAAACAAGTGTCTTGAAAAAGTGATCTGTAAATCATGTTTACTAAAATCATCTATAGCAAGTTTACACTTAGCTTTAAATTAAGTTCACTGAATGCTATATGTTTCTGAATTCCAAGATTTTTCCCAGTTTCAATATATGTGATTAGTATTGTTTTCCAATTACAAAGCATACTTTGAAAAGAGCCTAATATTTTGACATATGTAATAATGGTGAGAATTTTGAGAACTATAATTGCATCTATAACCACTGGTTTTCTTCCAACAATTATAAACCTTTGAAATCTTTAAAAATCATATTTAGTTTATTTGTAAAATTTGTGTGTGTGTGTGTAAGTGGTAGTAGTAGTAATCTAATTTCAGAGCTTGAACTCCGGACCTCTTGTGGCTTGGTTCTCTTGGCCAGTGCTAGTGCTCTATGCCGTGAACCAAACCTTCTGTCTTGCTCTTGATTAATTAAGATGGAGTCCTGTAGCTACACAAGCTGACTTTGCTAAGATTCTCTATTCCTCAGCCTCCTAAGGAGCAGGAGTGAGCCATCAGGGCTGTGCCCAAATTTATAACACTTTTTGTACTTAGAAAACAAGTAACTCCCATAACCTTCTCATTGAGGGGGGGAAAAGGCTAGAATGTTCAGAATACTTATTCTAGCAATGGAAATAAGCAAGTTATACATGTAATCATAAAGAACAAAGTCCAAATAAAATCTTTAAAAATAATATGCAATTAAGTAATGTTGGATCTAAAAGCAAGTCACTACAAGAATTCTTAAAGGTGAGTCTACTGTTAGTGCTAAATTTTCATGGAAACCTGCTCAAGAATTTAGCTTCTGGATGTGCAAAATGAAATAACAAATTTGCAGTTGAGAAGAAGAACCAGGAAAGTGTTTGAGTCAAGAAAAATCTTATACTAAATAAATAGGTGAAGGCAAATACAAGTTATGTAAACATATTTTTCAAAATAAAATGTTGGCTTTCATTTATAAATTTATGAGGTACATTTGGAGAAGTTTGCTCAAGCTATATACAAAATATGATAAATGGTGATTTAAGCCAAGAGAATAAAGAAAGGTCTCCACTAATTTCTGTATGCTAGACAATTGTTTGGACTGCTTACTTACTTGTTTCCAATTCACCGAAATCGCACCAAATAAATCTCCTTTAATAGCACATTTTGATAACAGTTCTGCCATTAGCCACTACTGACTGCCAAACATATTGAATTATGGTGGAACATTGGTCAAATAACATGGAGTCACAGAAATGCAATCAATTGGGTTAGAATGTCTGTTTATATTTGAATGCTAGAATTAACCATTTAATTAAAATATTAACCTAAAATAGAAATCCATATGATACTTGATGCTTAAGCCTTGGGACTTCTTTGCATGTGAACACTTTGAAGTTTCTCAGTAAGTAGTTTCAAGATTATCTCACTATATCTAAATTCATTCAAGCTTCAGCCAGCCCAGCTCTTTGTGAGCTCCATGACCAAGTATTCATTTATTCAGTCACTATGCACAGACAGTTGTTGTGTGCCAGGCATCATGCTAGAATAGGCTCCAGGGATGCAATATTTCTATGTGTCCTTCTTCAGAAACTGTTCTTTCATAAGTTATCCCATGTAAAAAGGTTTCAATACCCAATTTGAATCTTTAGGAATGTTGTACAAGCTGCCATGACCACAAATATCTGTAGACCTTTTTCCATTTAATTTTATTGTCAATGTGATGTACAGAGGAGTTATGGTTACATACATAAAGTAGTGAGTAAATTTCTGGTCAAACTTTTTACTTTCTCCCTCATTTTTCTCCAACTTTCTCTCCCTCCTAACCCTCCTACACCTGCCAACTTGTACAATTTATTTCCAAGTATTGCCTTGTATCACTGTTGCATTGGTTTGCCTTTTTTCATTTGTCTCACCATTTTGATGTTCCCTTTCTCCTCCCTAATTCAGATAAATGTGCAGACAGTACCCAGGATACCAAAGTAAAAAACTGGCACAACAGGGGCTAAGTCATAAGAAAGACAAATGAAAGAAAAAAGAAATAATATCGCATAGTACATTAAAAATAACAACAGCAAAGCCTTTTTTGGTAAGTTTGAATGTATTTCAAACTCTTTTCATTACAAATAGAGACACAGGAAGTAGCAAGATTAAAAACCATTTCTGCTGACCCAGGCATTAAAAAGTAGCTAATAACAGGTCCTAGGCAGTACTACAGTGCACATGGGCCTCAGAATGTGTGAACTAAAAGCCAATGTCTTCCTTTATAAAGGACTCATCCTCAGGTTCTAGGTAATAGTGACACAAAATAGACTAAGCTTCTCTTCAAAGTATATACATTCATAGGAGTCTTTAAGACTTTCTAGAGAACACAAAGCCATGACATACAATGGGAAAAAAATCAGTAGTTGTCCATAGTTTGGCATTTGGGAGGGAGGGTTTAAATAAGTGAAGCACAGAGAATTCCTTTGTTTGTGAATATTTTATAAGAAATGGCAATGTTGTGGACATATCTTCACACACTTATCAAAACATTGGTTACTTATAGGATGTATGATACCAACAGTAGAATCTAATATAAGCTATAAACTGGATAAAAATATATCAATGCAGGTTAATTCATTCAAATAAATACTGTCTAGTGGTGGGTGCTGTTGGAGGTGTAGCCTACATAGGGTCTTGGGCATTAAGGGACTTTTGATATATTTTGTTCTATTTTTCTGTGAAGTGAAATCTGCCCTGAATTCAAAGAATATTTTAAAATGTTTATAGGTTTTAATTATGCATCTTTTCTGTCAGGGAATCTTTGTCATTTCTTCACAAAACTAACAACCTAACACATTCCTACGTGGTAGAGAATTTAGTCCATTTGACACAAAAATGAGTCAGAAATCTGATAAGATAATTTAAAATATCTCAAAAGTCTCTGTTTCCAAAACAACCAACAGAGAACAAACATCTAACACTGGGCAATTATTTTAGTCAAGTAAAGCATTTCATTTTGTGTTCTCATTAGATAAATCATTAATTTATCTAAAACTCATATTTCAAGCAATAATATGATTATTACCAACAGTATTTCATTTAGAGTAGGGCATCAAGATAGGAAATAATCACCATTAGTTCTCTATTGAACAAGTGTGTGTGTGTGTGTGTGTGTGTGTGTGTGTGTTACTGGAGATTAAAACAGAACCTTACACTTTTACCATGGAGCTACATCTCCAACTCCAGTGAACAAATATTTCAAAGCAAAAACCTGTGCTGGCAAACATTTTACATTTGCAGATCAGATGATCTTTTTCACTATTATTCATTTCTCACCACTGCAATACAAAAAAATGGTAATAAAGAAGACATATGTAAGTGGGCATGGCAATATTCCACTAAAATTTTATGATTCAGCAGTGGGACAAATTAAGTCTGTGGGTCTTTAACTTGCCAATTCCTAATCTAGATGATAGGTTTATTAACTTTAAAGTTCCTAATTTCAAGAATTCAGAGGCTTATAAAAGACACAGATGCTGTTATTTCATTGTTTAATTTGCTATTTTATGGAATTGTGAAGGAAAAGAATTAAGCAAAAATTTTCATGTAAAAGCCAGAGAACATCTCCAGTTTATTGGGTAAATTTAGCTTTATCACAGGGCTTGTTGCTATTTTGTTCACTATTTAGATGCTCAATAGATCTGTCCTTTTTATGCACGAACTTTGGAATGTATGGGGCTACAGATGACACTCATTAAGAATTCACCCACTCACCTCCTACTTCCTTTAACAACTTCTGGTAGATATAAATCAAAAGACAGGATGATAATATGTGTAGGAGAGTTTGTAATCATTATACTCAGCTAAGGACACCCACTACAGACAGGCAAAACCCACAACTGAAAACTGACAGAGCTACAAGACAAGACTTTCCTCAATGAGTACAACAAGAGATAAGCATGCAATACATTATAGATGAAGATTCAATTATATATTTTGTACTATGCTTTAGGAATCTTAGTTGGTGGGATAAACAGTTAATTCATCCCTCTTGGGATTTATCTTTGCTAATTTCCTCAGAAGCTTTCTTCTTTAGAGTTTCTGGTTATAATAGTCAAAAGATCCTATGGTAAGATGACCTGCTCTATTTTATTTGTTTGCTTGTCTGTTTGTCAAACTAAAGTTTGAACTCTGGTAGGCTGGAAGAGTTGTTCAAATTGTAGAGTTTCTGCCTAGGAATTGAACCGTCACTCCAACCCAACTCTCATGTGTTTTTGAATAAGCACCATATTTTTCTAGAAACATTGATAGTTGAGACTATGTACTTCTGCAATATCTTAGAATATAGTTTGGTAGTTTAGTTGGATATGGTGTTTGAAAGTGAGAATTGAGAATATAGCTATTTTGAGTTCAGGAAGTTCTATTTTTCATCTATTAGTCGATTATGTATTATGTGGTAACCAATAAACCCCTGAACTTCACTCCTGAGCTCCATAACTTTGTGTTTTTACCCATCTGCACAGTGCTTTGTTGCATTTATCACCATCTAATGGCAAGTAATGGTGACTGCAAGTAAGCTCACTGACAGAAGAGACTGGGGGTGACCAAGTCTCACTTTCTGACTATATGCCTGATGACACACCTTTTGGGAACTTAGTACATTATAAAAAATGACGCAATTTGTGAGACAAAACTTTGAAACAAAGATCTAAGGGATGATGTCAACTCTTTATATTACTAAATACGTATTCTCTAACATCTTTAGATGATACATTATGTTTCCATTATTTTAAACACAGGAAACCCCTGTGATAAAGAGATAAAGGGAGACTATTTCTGTGGCCAGATTGTGAGGGGCAGAGCACAGACTGCAAACCTATCAAAGGAAGGCTAGACTTGAGAACTGACTGTAAAATGCTTCAAGATCAGTGATTCTTAGTAATAAGAAAAAATACCTAGTCAATATGCCAACAATTGGGTTGGTTGTTGTGGGATGCTCTATTGTGATTCACTTTAATTAAAAAAAGATAATAAAACTTAAGTGTGAAGACAAGCCTATGAGGCTATCTAAAATATATGTGTACAGTATGTGTATATTAAATTACCACATAAGAATTTAAAATTCCCAGCTGTACTTGTTTTATATCTGAACATGAAATTTACACATTTCTTCATTTCTTTATACCCATGTACTAGTTGTGATTATCCAAAACAAAATCCTTGCTTATCTGAGATTCTAATTTAATTGGCAATCCTTGTATTGCAACCTGCAAACCTATACCCCAAAGTACTCAATATTCATAACCCTCTGTTCCCTCCTTCTATCTCTCTCATCTTCCTCTTTCTCTTTTCCTTGCTCTCTTCTTTCCTTTCCTGTTCCCTGATTTATTCCATGGAGTAGTGCAAACTTCTTACATTTCCTCACTCTAAGGTGAGTTAAGTTCCCTGACTTTTCCCCTCTGTAAACCAGTTTGCACATACCTTCTGATCAATCCACTAATTTTATTAAAGACTAAATCCACCTGAGAAAGCAAGGTAGACTCTACAATGCGTATTTCATACTTATGGATCCATACTTTCAACATTAACAGTTTCCATAGAAAGAATGCAAGAACTCTGTCTTTTCAACCCATACTTTGTAGGTCTAAGTAGAAATGTATTTGATAAGACTTCATAAATACCCAA
Organism: Perognathus longimembris pacificus; assembly: GCF_023159225.1. Classification (NCBI taxonomy): domain Eukaryota; kingdom Metazoa; phylum Chordata; class Mammalia; order Rodentia; family Heteromyidae; genus Perognathus; species Perognathus longimembris. The sequence goes on from NC_063176.1 coordinate 41,589,569, forward strand.
GTTCATGCATGTTTATGCATGTCATGTAACATATCACTAACAATATTGAGGTAGAAACTTGACATTTTTTTATCTCATTTTTAAAATGAGAGACTTAACCTTAATAGCAACAATAACATAAATGTTTACCAGTTAATGATAAATTAATTAGTCCATATTGGCTAATTAGTATGACTCACTTTAAGAATTTTATATAGGTTTAAAATTCCTTGTAGTTTTAACAACGTGTGAACTATTGTCACAGCTTGGTTTCAGACATGATGATGTCTTATGGAGGAGAACTCAAAGATACATTAAAATTAATAGACACCATTAATAATGTGAGACAATTAAACAATAATGACTAAAGAATGCCTGGGGTTAAAGGGTTTAGAAGTGTTATTGTCATTGTAAAGTTGAAAATTTTTGTTGGAAAAGATCTCTATGATTAAAATAATTTTTCTCTCTTAATTAAAGAAAAATGGTAAAGGATAGTTTCAATATGTCACACCTTAACAATTTTTATGAGGAATATCATTCTCAGATTTAAGGTTTCAACTGAGTTGACAGTAGGGGTCTGCTTGGTTGTGTGAAGCCATAGGCTGCACAAGTGTGAGACAAACATGTTATTAATGGTGCTAGTAAGAGATGTAATTTAGATTTTAAAAGCACATTTCTGTGTAATTCATTGGTCTTTACAAATATTTCATTAAGCTTCATTACCCTACTGTCAAAGGGAGGTTATTATGTAGCAAATGTTATAGTAGATGACCATAGAGGGGCTATTGTGATAAGAAAAGAATTCTGTAATGTGTATCACACACACACACACACACACACACACACACACACACATTTAAATTAGAATGAAGAAATAAACATATCAAATTACAAAATGATAAAAAAAAATGCTAGCTTTGGGCCAACTTGACACTACAGGGAGGAAATCCTATTCAACTGTCCCTTGAGCCAATCAAATGCAGAATGGAATGATTGGCACCCATGTGCAGGATGCTAAAAGGGTACTCTGACTGTCATACAAATGAATGTTGGTGATGAAGATATTCACCTCACTCACACATTCTTTCCAAAAGAATCTGAAGTATGTGAAGCGATTATGCACAATAAGGTCTTATGAAAGTAGCATTTTTTTATGCCTTCCAGATAAACTATCCTTGTATATAAACCAGCTCAAGTGTTTGCAGCTTACCATAGTAAGCATGTAAGAGATCCTGGGGTGTATGCTGGGTGGTGCCTTTTCTGGTATACCCTGATTGGGATGATCCAGAAAGCATATGCAAACACCTGTACTCCACTGCCCATTCTTACTAGCTCCCCTGCATCTTGGCCAGGGACATGGGTGTGAAAATTTCTGTATACATGGACTCCATTCTTCAATATGTTATGCTAGAAATTTCCCCACTATTACAGCAGCAGAATTCTCAAAGCCTCAGAGCCTGAGGCCTAGGAGAAATTATAACACAATGCTACTTCTATTTCATTGCATTGTTCAAGCAAGGCCTGCTTAGATTTCTTGTCAGGAGCAAGATTCTCTGCCTTCTAATTGGATAAACTGTAATTTATTGAAAAAAGAAAATTCTAAACATTTTGGATAGCTAATGTATTGGTAGAATCAACACAGTACCAAATCAGTTTTGTTTTTGTTTGTTTTGCAGTACTTGAGTTTGAAATTAGGATCTCTCATTTGCTAAGGTAGCACTCTACCTACCACTTGAGTCACACTCTAATTCTCTTTAGTTATTTTTTTCAGATAGTGTCTTTTGCTTTTGCCCTGGGCCATCCTAGGACTACTATTCTCCTATACCTCCCACATAGATGGGGTAGCAGGCACACGCCTCTGTTTCCTGGGGATGCTCAATGACATCTCACTATAGTTGACCTTAAAGCTTGATCCTTCTTACCTCTGAGTAATTGCGGTTATGCAGTGAGCTGCAAAACTCAATCCCAAGCTCATTTTAATTACGTCTACTGTTTGAAGAATTTAGCTCCTTGTTACCTCTTCTTCCACTGTAGAGAGTGTTTGGGGGAAGAAGGGAAAGGCAGGAAAAGGAAAGGGAGGAAAGAAGAGAGGGAGGACAGGAAAAGAGAGGTAAAAGCCAGACATTAGGTTCCCAGCTGTCTTTTGTTTCTCACAAGAATCTGAGAGAATTTAATTTCACATGACCTACACTTTGTGAGTCAGTTGTACCTTGTGATATTTTGACTTATGCAGGAGCAGATACTATAAATAGTTGCTTTTCTGGTGAAATTGGTGGAGCTTGGGGAAAGGCACACTTGTTTGCTCTTGTTTATTCAAGTAGTTCAAAGTACACCTCACACACATAATGACAGGACTGTAGAGCATAGCAGACGGTACCTAAAGAGAAGCAAAGGGTATGGTCTGGAGCCACTCCTGTTACATGCAAGACAAACACAAGCTTCTATTCCTTTTATAGAAATAGAAACTCCCCTACTTACTTTAGAGAATATTCTCAGATTCATTTGAAATAATATAAGCAGAAAGGCTTTCAAAGTACAAGATGTTAAGAAAGCAAAGGAATACCTCAATCCTTTCATCTATACTATATAATCACATCCATATTTTAAATGATATATTTTTTAAAATTATCTTTATTCTGACCTCCCTCTAACACGTGCTTATGTGTCTTCTACCTAGATTTAATTTAGATTGGTCCTTTCATTTTTGGAACTGAAACCTTGATAGTAAAATACTGCAGATAAACCTAAGCTTATACTACCAAAGGAGAGTTACTTTCCAGGACTGTCTTTAGAGGAAATATCATTTTTCTTTCAAGTGCCTGACACACTAATGTAAACAAATTAGGCCCAAATAACTGCAAGATGATAGAATTAGCAGCAGTATAACAAAAATTATGTTAATTCACTCTGCAATATAAGTATTAAATAATTACCTTGGGGTTCTACCACAACATATGTTCTTTAAAGTACTAGAAGTTTCCTCAAAATTTTTGCCCTAAATCTTTCTCCTATATACACAGTGATTAACTTGTCCCTCCTTCCAAGGATTTATGCAGTCTACAATATCGCTTACAACTTTTATTCCTGACACTTTAAAATGTGTTGTATTTATTTAGTATATTACATAGTAGGAAAGTTTAACTAAGCAATAAACTAAAACATTAATAATTATACAAAGTTGACAGCCAAAACAGCAGTGAAATTATGTGGTATAACAAAAATTGAATTTAAAACCAATTACATGAAGGAATACAAGCAATTATGAAAACAAGCAAACATAATATTTGAAACCATAAGAAGGAAATACAAAAACAATGGTAAGTAATTCATCAAAAGTGACACCTTAAATTAAGTAAAGGGCAAGTGAGAATTTAGTTAGACTTCATCTTCTTGCATTTAGATTCTGATCATTTAAATTTACAATGCAACAGTAAACTTTGGTCCTTTCTTCCTTTCATCATCTGGTAATGACTTCATGTTTTTTTCCCTGAGGGTTTTTGCCCACACAATCTACCAAGTTCTTGTTCTCTCTTCATTACAGAAACTGCCCTCTCTGAGCATTAAATGAATGTCTCCAGTCACGTGGCAAGAGTCACCCAAGCAGTGTGCATCATTCAAAGGCCTCTTATTGTGCTCGAAAAAAGAGCTCAGCTCAGTTGGAAACACAGTGCTTAGGAAGGAATCTCTGTGATTCTTCCACTGCAGCTTTATAATCACTGGCTCCAAAGCCTGTGAAGACCTTTCTCCTACTCTACTGTGCATGCCAGTCCTTCTGTGATTTGGTCCTTATATTCCTCCCCAATACAATTTTATTTTTGTCTTCTGCTGATTTCCAGCCAGTGACATCCCATCTACACTGCAAATACCTGGAGATCTTTCTGACCTCTCATGGCCTCTGGCTCACTGCTCTCTGCCTGAAAACTTTCCCCTCTCTTCATTGTTGAACCTGTATTTAAATCAAAATATCATAGGCACAGAAAACCTTTTCCTTACCACTGGATTTTTAGATCATATTTGTTTTCACTCAGTATCTTAAAACTGTGATTATTTACTCATAAGTAAGATTGTTTTATTTATTTATCTCCTGCTTTTTTCTTCTGCATCTCTGAAGAGAAAGAAAATCTATGTGAACTTTGTAACAATGATGAGCCCCATGCCAACTCAATGACTGCTTTTCAATAATCAATTAATTTCCCTGCCTTCTAGTCACTTAAATTTATTGCTGTTCTTTTTTGAGATTTAATGTTGTCTCTCCTGCTAATATTTTTCTCTCTCTAAGACCTCAGCTATATTATGTGACCATGCTGATTTTTACTGTCCTTGATCATTTAATTATCAGAATCTCACAACAAAGAAAAATATGTTCCATGTTCACATTTAAATGCATAGAGTTTGTCCTAACATATGATTACTGCAATGTGCTAGATATGTTTTTCATTTCCCTGTAATAAATCTCACTATCAAACTCTCCTTTGTTTCTTACATCAAAATCTGGAAATCTGAGAGGTAATTTCCTAGAACTTCTTCTATAAGGGTTATGGGTATTTTGCTCATCATAATGTCCTGAAGATGAACAGCATAACCTTGAACTTGTGCTACAAGCTTCTGAATTCATGTATGTTTGTGTTCTAATATTTCAAATTTTTTGGCAAAGGATTTGTCATTTTACATACTTAAAAAGTAATTTTATTTTTTTGCCCTAGTCAAACAGTCAATGGAGAAATTGATTCCTCACAGATGGATTTTAAAGTATTCTGTGTTGCCAAATTAATAAGGAACAATTGACTTCACAATTGTATGTTTTGGCATTTTTTGAGAGGATATCCAGGTATCCCAGAACTTACAAGGACTACAGGGAGAGATGTAAGATTTGAATCTATTAGATGAAGATTACAGGTACACAAATAATGTCCAAGCCAAAAAAAGTATAATCTGTACAGGAGATCAATGGAAAAACACTAAGAAAATAAAACAGCCAAATTGACCCTACTTGGTTCACAACAATAAAGAAAGTTCACAGCCTTCCTGCAGCCTGAAATATAACTTATGTTTTGAACCAAGTAGATTATTACTTAAGTTTCCCAACTTGTGCAGTAAATCAGCTTTCAAGAAACAGACTATGTGCTAATATGGCCAACTCCAGAATGTCTATGAGATCAAATCACCTGACTCAATAGCTACATGGTCCATATGGAATTCATTTCACAGAGCTTAAATGACAACTTTTGTAACATTTTAGCCAAGGGAAATTCTGACTTGCCTCCAAATGTTTACATAAAAATGGGCCAAGCTGATGGATGGATTCAAATGAAAATTCAACCAGCCACTTAGAATGAGTGAAACCTGCTTTTATAGTCTGTGACTTAAAATTCACATGGTAAGTAATATAATTACTGCATGTCTCCAAGTCTTTGGGACATAGTTGAGGGAACTTCTATCCAAAATAGGGTAGTGCATTATTTGAAATCATTGCTCATTTGTAATATGATGTGAAACCCCTCTAATTTTTTTTTAAAAATGTGGACAAATGGAATATCAGAGACTGAGTATTTATAAATTTGGCACCTTTTGTTTTGTTTAGTTTTACATAGGTCATGGGGCTTTAACTCTGGGCCTAGGCACTCTCCCTGAGCATTTTTTCTCAAGGCTACCCTCTAAAACTTTGAGCCATAGCTCCACTTCTGGTTTGGGTGGTTGATTGGAGACATGCATCTCACTGCTCAAAACTGCCTGGGTTAGGTTCAAACTCCATCCCTTACTCAGTCTCCTGAGTAGCTAGGTTTATCAGCCTGAGTGCCTGGTTTCTCTCAGAATTTGGAAGATGATCACCTCCAATGTAGTGCCTTCTGCTAAAAGAGTTCTTATTGGGTACTCACACGAGAAGTGGAAAAGCAATAGAGCAAATGCAGTTCCACAACCCTTCAAGCAATGATCAAATATGTTTATGATTGTTCTACACTGGTTATAATGTCCCCAAGGCCTGTGTGTTAATAGTCTTGGTCTAACAGCTTGACAATGTTAGGTTGTATTAGTTAGTAATGGCACTATAACACAATGGCTGAGACAAATATATTTTAAGAAGAGTCAGGCCTACTTTGCATCATTATTTTGGAAGTCCGGTCGACACCATTGCTTTTGAGTCTGTCAGAAAATAATGCAGAAGCAAATGGTAAGATGATGTTAATCACAGCATGGTAGCTAGAGTGAAAAGAGAGAAGAGGACCAAGGTAACAAAATCCCCACTATGGCCAGAGCTCCAATAATTTAACTTCCTTCTCCATGTTTTAAAGGTTCAACAACCTCCCACCTTCCATAGCTCCATAGGCTTGGGATCAGGTCATCAATGCATAGGCCTTTAAGGAACATTTAAGATCCCAACTACAGTAAACATAATAGGATCTTTAGGAAGTAGGAATTGCTGGTCCATTGTATCAGCCCTACCTTTGTGCCTGTGAAAGTCACTGAACAAAAACAACTTAAGGGAAGACAAATTTGTTTTTTGTTCGTGGTTTCAGAGGTATTCATCCATAGTCTGTGCATTCTGCACATGTGATGCAGAAAAATAGCATGATGTTAGTTGCAAATCACTTCATGATAGAAAGGAAGAAGGGACAGAGCCAAGCTTTAAACAAAATACATTACCCAAGAACACACCCTTCAATAAGCTACTTCATCCAGCACACCTTAAAAAAAAACTTTAAGAAATACACCTCTAAAATATCTTTAATAAACCTGCTTTTGACGGGGAGGTACTGAATCATAACATTGTCCCAAGAACTTCACCTATAAAACATAAGTTAGCACATAATTAAGACTATTAAGAAAGCAGCATGGTTTGCTCTGTAGGATTCCCAGCTGTTTTTACATGGAGTCTTCACATGATATTTCTTCTACGTGTGTGTGTTTCTGCTGTCTCCACTTGTACCCAAATTTCATTTCTGAAGATGGACATTATTCGAATTAGGCTAGGTCACACTCTAAAAGCCTCTTTTTAATTTAATTACTACTATGACAATCCATCTCTCAATGTAATTCTGTGGATAATGTTCAATTTGTATGACCTCATTTGTTATGGTTTGAATATGAAGTGTTTCTTATAGATTCATGGATTTAGTCTTGGTCCCTCCAAGAGAGATTTAACCATTGAGAGAAGATAAGAAAATGGGACCTCAGACCCAATCAATGCATTAATCAACAAATGGGTTTATAATTTGATGGCATTATTGGAAATTGATGGAAAGGATTTGATGGATTTTATTCTCTAGAGATCTAAAATGGAAATAGAATACAAGGAAGGTAATGCCTAGAAGGAGAAACTCTCTTACTGGGGTCCTGTCCTTTGTGGGCATACTTTGGCTTTAGCCTTTTCCTTGTTTTCCATTTCCCCATATTTGTGTCTTGCCATGTGGCCTAGAAACAAAGGAAGCAGCTTCCACTGGAAGAAACCTTGTTGTTTGCCAGCCAAAATAAATCCCTCCTTTCCTATTTATGTCAATATTTTCTCACAGCAATGGAAAGATGACTAAAAGAATGTGTGGATTTTTGTGCTATTATCATGAATTTCATCTTTATCTATATGAGTGTTGAAATTATCTGTGTGGAACCATTAAAAATAAACCTTATCTGAATAGATTTATACTAAATGCCTCTTTAAAAAGCTACCAGCACAATCACATTCATTGCAGCACAATTTACCATAGCTAAAATATGGAACCAACCCAGATGCCCCTCAGTAGACGAATGGATCAAGAAATTGTGGTATAAATACCCAATGGACTTCTATGCTTCTTTTTTTTTTTTTTTTTTTTTTTTGCCAGTCCTGGGCCTTGGACTCAGGGCCTGAGCACTGTCCCTGGCTTCTTTTTGTTCAAGGCTAGCACACTGCCACTTGAGCCACAGCACCACTTCTGGCCGTTTTCGATATATGTTGTGCTTGGGAATCGGACCCAGGGCTTCATGTATAGGAGGCAAGCACTCTTGCCACTAGGCCATATTCCCAGCCCACTTCTATGCTTCTATTAAAAAAAAAATGGCATTGCCCCATTGGTCAGGAAATGGAAAGACTTAGAAAAAAAAAATCATACTTAGTGAAGTGAGCCAAACCCAAAGAAACATATACTCTAAGGTTTCTCTCACTGGTAATAATTAGTATAGGTCTAGGATAACCCTAGTAGATGACCACAATAACTTAATAGCTATGTACATGTGATTATATAAGATGATGCTAAGTAAAATGTACCCCCAAGTTATAGAAGTAAGTGGTTTATCACTGTTGCTGTTATTTTCAACATACTATGTGATAATATGCCCTTTCCTTTTGTGTTTCTTTCCTATGGTTTTACCCCCGTTGTCATTGTATTTGATGTTATTACCCTTGGTCTTGTATATATGTTTGTCTGAACTAGGGAAAGGAAGGGGAACATCAAAATGGTGAGACAAAGGGAAAAAGGCAAACAAATGCAATAGCAGTACTTACAAAAAATATGCTGTAAACCAACTGTACAGCATGAGGAGAGGGAATTGGGGAGGAGGAAAGATGGCAGAAAAAAGAGAGGAGGTAACAAGTTTGACAAGAAATGTATTCACTGCCTTACATATGTAACTGTAACCACTCTTTACATCACCTTGTCAATAAAAAAAATAGTTTTAAAACACACACACACAAATCAGTTTATATATTAACTGTCTATGGAAATTGATCACATTACTTATGATAAAGCCTCACTTGTTTTGTACAGTTAATATGATATTTAAGGAACACAAATTTCATTGCAATATGAATTCATTTTTATTTCCCACAAGAAAGAAATTTAGTACTTTCAGAACATTTAATCTAACGTTCTAAAAAAACCTAAATAAATAAATGTATAAGTACATACATGATACACCTATGTATCTATATTTGGGCATTTATGCATATACATATATATGTGTATATATTCACATATATACACATGTATAAATATGTAATTGAATATTCAGGTTTCAGAAAAAGTTCATAAATAAGGAAAAATAAATTAAGACCTCAGTCATGTTAGAAATTTTTGTTTTATTTATCTTTTTAATGCATTAGTTTATGGACTGAACTAAATATATGTAGTGAGCACATTTTTAATATAAAATGTTTAAAGTTAAAATTACTGTGGACATTATAGAAAGGGACAGGACTGGTGGAGTGTGCCTTCTATGGGTCTATCTTGGCCCTAGTCTTTTCTTTCTCTTCCTTTTCATGTCTGGAATGCCATCTCATTGTTCCATTGCATCTGTGTCTTTCCATGGGCTAGAAATAAACCATTTACCATAGACAAAACTTTATTAATTGTGAACAAAAACAATTTTTTCCTTTTTTATGTCAATATCCATCCAATTATTTTATTTTGAGAAAAGATGTGGAATTTTTTCTTTTTTTATTGTCAAAATGTGATACAGAGGGGTTACAGGTTCATATGAAAGGCAGTGAGTACATTTCTTGTTCAACTTGTTACCTCCTCCCTCATTTTCCCCCTCCCTCTCCTCCTTCCCCACTCCCTCCAAGAGTTGTGCAGTTGGTTTACACCAAATGGTTTCTAAGTGTTGCTTTTTGAATGGTTTGTCTTTTTGTTCTTTTGTCTCTCGATTTTGGTATTCCCTCTCCCTTTCCCAGTTCTCTTACCTGTATAGGAAATATCCAGGGTACTTGGATGTAATACAGTGGTAGTGAGGGTATAGCCACAGGAAGGGACTACAAGAGAAACAAAACTAGACAAACCACTCAGTCAAACAAACAGACAAGGAAAAAGAGAAAAAAAGTAGTACGAGTTCACATGGCATGTTGAGAATAATTATAACAGTGGTGTAACTCTTGTTTCCATAGCATGGAGTTCATTTCACTTGGCATCTTCTTATGTGGTCATATGGGTATGCTATTGGGGTATTTTGATCTTCTACCATGACTAGGCCTATTCCTGTACTAGCTATTCCCTATGAGGGACACCATAGGGTTTATGTTTCTTTGGGTCTGGGTCACTTCACTTAGTATGATTTTTGCCAAATGCTTCCATTTCCTTACGAATGGGGCAGTGTCATTCCTTCTGATGGAGGCATAGAATTCCATTATGTATATGTACCACAATTTCCTGATCCGTTCATCTCCTGAGGGGCATCTAGTTTGGTTCCATGTTTTAGCAATGACAAGTTGTGCTGTGATTAACGTAGTTGTACTAGTGGCTTTAGTGTGGTCTTGCTTGTAGTCTTTTGGGTAGATGCCCAAAAGTGGGTCCGCTGGGTGGTAGCAGGGCTCTATGTTTAGCCTTCTTAGGAACCTCCACACTGCTTTCCAGAGAGGCTGAACAAGTTTGCATTCCCACCAACAATGTAGTAGAGTTCCCTTTTGGCCACATCCTCTCCAGCATTTGTTATTATGAGATTTCCTGATAATAGACATTCTTAGTGGGGTGAGGTGGAATTTCAATGTTGTTTTGATTTGAATTTCTTTTACAGCCAGTGATGTAGAGCACTTTTTCATGTGACTCTTGCCATTCTCATTTCCTCTTTACAGAAGTCTCTTTTTAGGTTTTTAGTCCATTTGTTGAGAGGGTTGTTGGTTCTTTGATTGTTTGTTTTGGAGGAATTTAACTTTTTGAGTAGTTCTGTGTATATTTTAGATATCAGGCCTTTGTCTGTTATATGGCTGGTGAAGATCTTTTCCCAATCTGTGGGCTTTCTATTTATCTTGGAAGCTATATCCTTTGCCTTGCTTTGATACAGTTTGATACAGTTTGATTTGTCCAGCCATCTTTGATTTGTAGCTTTTCTGGGCCTTTGTTGAGGATGTTTCTTCCAGTGCCAAGAAGTCAGAGCAGAATTAAATGACTTGAAATCCAGAAAAATCATAGAAAGAATCAACAAGACAAAGAGTTGGTTCTTTGAAAAAATTACCATGATAGACAAACCCCCAGAAAACCTGACCAAAAAACGTAGACAACACACCCAAATAAACAAGATCAGAGACGAAACAGGTAACATCACCACAGAAACAACAAAGATCCAGAATATAATAAGGTACTATTTTGCACACCTATATGCCAACAAATTTGAGAACCTGGAAGAAATGGACAAATTCTTAAGAAAATTTGATATGCCCAAACTTAACCAAGAGGATGTAAATCTACTGAACAGACCCATATCCAGCAATGAAATTGATACTGCAATAAGTGATCTACCTTCCAAGAAAAGACCAGGTCCAGGTGGATTCATAGTGGAATTCTACATGACTTTCAAAACAGATCTCACACCGACACTCCTCAAACTCTTCAGTGAAATAGAGAGTAAAAGATCACTACCAAACATTTTCTAAGATGCTAGCATAACACGAATCCCAAAACCAGATAGAGACACCTCAAGGAAAGAGAACTATAGACCCATCTCCTTGATGAATATGGATGCAAAGCTCCTCAGCAAAATTCTGGCCAACTGACTTCAACAAGTCATCAAAAAAATCATACACTATGATCAAGCTGGATTCATCCCAGGGATGCAAACTTGGTTCAATATACATAAGTCAATTAATGTAATCTACCACAAGACATAGAATTTTATTTCAAGCTTTGTTATTAGTGTTGTGACTTAATGATCTTAGTGTTACACTACCTTCTAATTATTTGAGAACTCAAAGGCATGGACATGAATTTCCATGGAATGCCATAGTTCTGTTTTATGCTCCTTTGTGAATTTTCTTAGAACTTTCTTTCCCTAAGGAACAAAGAAATTTCTTTTTTTTTCTTAATTAAACTTATGTCATATAATGCTCACTCTCTGTTTTAGGTGTCTAACTCTTATCAACTTTCATTAACAGTAATGTTTTCTTAAAAAAACAGCAACAAGATGGAAATTTGACATTTAGAAATACTATTACAGCATGATTGGTTACTTGTGTACATAATAAAAATTTAAGTTAAAAAAGACCTCAATAGGGGCTGGGAATATGGCCTAGTGGCAAGAGTGCTTGCCTTGTATACATGAAGCCCTGGGTTCGATTCCCCAGCACCACATATATAGAAAATGGCCAGAAGTGGCCATTTAGGTGGCAGTTTATACCCAATTGGAAAATGTTTAACTTACACATCAATTCCTTCATATAGCAGGGATTGTTAGTTTCCATGAGTTGAAATCCTTTCTTCAAAACACTGTAACTACTAGTTCTGAGTATTCTTTGACTCTAGCATAGTGATATCTCAAGCACAGATGTTTCCGTTTGTAAAAAAAAAAAAAAACCTCATTTATCCTTATAAACATCTTAAATCAACAATATTTAGTTTTCAAAGTCTATGCCAATGGTCTGTATATAAATATCCTTGCAAATACTTCTTTTATTTAATATGTAAATACTGTTCTATGTCTAATCATTTAACGTCATTTAGCTTTGAGAAGTATGTTCCTTATACATTTAAATATGGTAATTTGGGGCATAATTTCCATCTATGTTATGCAATTGACACTCCCCCAAAAATTATATTAGTTTTCACAGGATGCCATAGAGAAAATTGTTTTCTTAAAGTTCTAAAGGATAAAAATCTTAAAGGTTGTGACAGATTTGCTTTTCCTGAAGCTTCTAGAGGTCTTGTAAATATCAGCTTTATCTTCCATTGTTCTCCCATTGTACCTTAGGCTTCAACATATGGATGTTGAAGAATCATAATTCATTCCAAATAGAATAGTTGATCTTTTGTAAGCAAAGTATTAATACTGTATTCATCTCAATTAAGTTAAATAGGTCTGACATATAAAAAGATAATAGTTATTTTTTAAACAGAAATATAATAAACCAACAAGTTGTTGGTATACTCTTGTAGGTGTACTCTATGTCATTTCTGAATCTAGAAAGCGTTTCACAGGCTCATGTGTTCGCTTGGTCACCTCCATGGCATTATTAGGAGGTATAAGGAGGTAGAATAAACCCAGAGATTGGGACAAGCTTAGTGGTTGACCTCTACTCATCCAAGATATGCCCTCACAGGGCATACAAAAATACCTCTTTATGTTCCTCTATTTCTCTTTTGCTCTCAACTTTATGCTCCCTTACCACTTGCTCAGAAATAATGGGCCCAAATGATTATAACTGAACCCATCATGTCTATTAGCCTAGAATTTCTTTTAGAATTTGATCATCTTGGACAATTGTTACCATGACAAAGAGCTGGCTAACTCTCACCTATAAGGATAAAGATATTTTCATTCAGTTTTGAAGATAACCAAATATTTCTATCTTTGAAATATGTAGTTTATCCTACAAAAACCAAACATAAGAATATAAGTAGCCTTGGTGAACAATTTCCTTGTGAGGAAAATATTAAATTCCATCTATAATGGCCTTTCTTAGAGGGCTCTTGCTTTGGCAACAAGGGGAATGTGATTTATTGATACTGAACAGGCAGGTTCACCACAGGAAAATATAATTTTAAAGGTTCTGGTAAGATACTTTCATAGTAGGAAACATTATAAACACTTTATGTGTTTAGGTCGGGTGAGACAAAGGGAAGTTTTGTCATAATCATTAAAACTGACAAAGCAAAAAGGATTGCTATTTGTATCTCCAAGGAATTTTTGAATGTTTAAAACACTCCCATATCCAAAAATTGTCTATAGGGAAATACCTTATTGGTATTTCAGTATGTTATATATTGTTGGATTTTGTTTAAAATGTAAATTGCTCAGATATATTTGGAGCCTAGAAGGCTCTCAATTTTATCTCCTTTATATACAAGTTAACTATATGTAAGTTACAAACTGTGTACATTACTATGGGTAGCTTTGTAGTAAATATTGTGGCTAGATGACATAAGTACTCCAATTTTGTTCTGTATTTTCTCCTTTCCAAGATTGTCTTCCCTATTTTGAGTTTCTTCTAATTTAATTTGAATTTTGGAATGAGCTATGTCATTTCTTCCAAAAATGTTGCATAATTTTAACAAAGATTTTATTGAATCTATAGTTCAATGACAGAACTATTACCATACCAACTGGAGAAAGTCTTAGAAACAATGAAAATGGGACATATTATTATTTACTTTTTGTATTCAATATTGTTAAATATTTAGTAGATTTTAGTTTCTATATATGACACTACTTTTGTTAAATACATAATCTACAATATTGTAAGTTTAATATTTTTAGTTTATATTTTAGATTATTCATTGTTATTGTGAAAGCTACAGTTTTATATTTATCTTTTGTCCATCCACCTTTTGAGACTCAATATTTAGCTTAGTTTTGTTTTACTTTATGGATCTCCCATAATTTTAAAACATATGACATATGGCTATTCAAATCAAAGGCTTTTTTATTTTTTGATTTTAAGTTTTTAATTATCAAACTGAATTACAGAGAGGTTATAGTTTCATACATTAGGCACTAGATACATTTCTTGTACTGTTTGTTACCTCGTCCCTCATTCCCCCTCCCACTTCCCCCTTTCCCTTCCCCCTCCAATGAGTTGTTCAGTTCATTTACACCAAACAATTTTACAAGGCTATGACCCAGCAGGCCCACTTTTGGGTATCTATCTAAAAGACCACAAACAAAATCACACTAAAGCCACTAGCACAACAATGTTCATCGCAGCACAATTTGTCATAGCTAGAATCTGGAACCAACCCAGATGGCCCTCAGTAGACGAATGGATCAGGAAAATGTGGTACATATACACAATGGAATTTTATGCCTCTATCAGAAAGAATGACATTGCCCCATTTGTAAGGAAATGGAAGGACTTGGAAAAAGTTATACTAAGTGAAGTGAGCAGACCCAAAGAAATATGGACTCTATGGTCTCCCTCATAGGGAATAATTAGCACAGGTTTAGGCAAGTCACAGTAGAGGATCACAAGAGACCAATAGTATACCCTTATGAACACACAAGATTATGCTAAGTGAAATGAACTCCATGTTATGGAAACGATTGTTATATCACAGTTGTAACTAGTTTCAACGTAACATGTGTAACTGTAGCTTCTATTGTTGATTATCTTCTTGTATCCGCTTCCTGTGGTTGTACCTACACTATCTCTGTATCTTATCTGAGTATATTGGAAACCGGTATACTGGTATTAAAACTAGGAAATTCAAAGGGAATACCAAAATCGAGAGACACAGGGTAAAAAAAGTCAAAGGTTTTTTTTATTTAGATGTTTTTAACTACTTTTGGTTTTAGGATAAATATATTCTTGTTTTAAAATGAATTAACTTTTTTTTCTGTAGATATTCCTTAGTAAGATAGAGAAGTTCCCTTTCTTTCAGAACTTTTAGAACTTTTATCAATAAAAGGTATTGAATTTTGTCAACAGATTTTTATACATTCATTGGAATGTTTTGTACATTTTGTCCTTTGTTTTTACAGTATATTACATTGATTTCTTTTTATATTTTCAACTGATAGTGTATCACCACTACTTTGACTTGGAATATAATCCATTATGCATTTTACTGTATTTATTTTTCTAATTTTTTGAAAGGAAATTTTGAGTAGCTTTATGTCTATACTCATAAAGGATATTGACCTTGAATTTTAGTTTTTCCTGAAGTCTTTCATTTTTTATGTAAGTTCAAAATTGGTACCTCATCTTAAATTTTTGTGAACATTTTGTAAAACCTTTATATTTACTCCTTTTTATACATTTGGGTAATATTGGTTAGAGTTTTTTCTCTGTTTACTCATTTCTTATAGAGTTAATTATAATAGTTTATGTCTTTTGAGCATTAGCTTATTTCCTTCAAGTTATCTAATTTTTAGCATACAAATAATATAATCATCCCTTATAAATTTTATTAACTCTCCGTAGTCAATAGTAATATATAATTCCATTTCTGGTAAAATAATTTCAGTCATTTTGTAGTTTTCTAATTTAGCTAAAGATTTAATTATGTTTATCTTTTAAAATCATCAATTTGTATTTTTTGTTGTTCTTTACAGTATTTTCAACCTCCTTACAGTTTTTCTCTCTCTAATTTCAGTTGCCTATAGACAATTTTAGAAATAAGCAATTCATAAGTTATTTACTCTTCTGAGAAGAATGCTCTAATCTTATATTATATTTCTGCTTCTTCCCTAATGGAAAGGCAACTGTTTAACAAAGCCATGTTGCTCATACTGTGTATCCTTTCTTCCTTAAAAGAAACTGGTTTAAGTATCATGCAACAGGACTTATACCTGTGTAGCACTCACTGCAGTTAATAATGCCCAGTGTTAGGTTTCTTCAGAGAAACAGAACCAGTAAAATGTATATATATATTCATAATTATGCATTCATTAGATTGGCTCACTCAGTCAGATGCTGAACAGCCCACAGTGACCAACTGCATCTGGACAGCCAGAGAAACTGGCAGCTAAATTCTCAGACCAACCAGCCATCATATCACAGTCGAAGATATCATTGATGTAATCCCAATCCAAACACCCCCCCCAAAAAAAGACGTAATGAAGATTAATTATTCATAAAAATTTAAAGCACACCTGGTTAAAAGAAAAATCCTTTACATTGGCTTAAAATAAGCAGCTTCAAAAACTGGAAGGATTTTTCCCCCGAAAATAATGGATAAATCTCATTTTGAAAAAGTGAACAATGAGGTTTGTGGGATTTTGCTTAATCTAGTCCTCTCATTGTAGCACTGTGGTACCCTTGAAAACAGTCCATCAGTATGTTGACATCCAACATCCTGTCATTCAGCAAAGGGAAGAAAAAACATTAGGACTCCCTTACCATTTCATTATCACAGTATCAATGTCATTTTAATTGTTTGATAATCTCTACTTGCAAGGATATGTAAATTTTTATTGAGTTTATAGCATTTACATAGGATCTCAACTACTTGTCTTTAGATTACCATTTTTTTTTCACAAAGAGATGTATCTTCATATGGTGCTAGTATTTGTAACCAATATGAAAATTTTGGTCACAAGGTATCTTCTCATCAATTTCTCTCTCTTAGAACTATAGAAAGCAAGAGTTATCTTCATAACATCACCACTAATTGTATTTTCCTGCATGCTGTTCGTGAGATATTAACTATTTACTATAGTAGATAATGCATACTTTAGAGACAATGACCTAGAGAGTGAAAAGACTTGTACTGCTTTTGGTTAAGCAGCAACAGCCAATTTTACTTTATATCTAGAAGACTTAGATTCATGATATGTAGCACAAAGGTACCCTGATTATAGTTCCTATGTACTGTTGAGTATACTCAACTAAATCATTTTTATAAACCATATGAAGCATGTATATACTCAGAACTAGATTAATATTATTTATTGTTTGCTTTGTTTGCTAAATTATTCCACTTCTTTTATGTCTCTTCTCATTTAATCTCTTTTATGACTACTTTGTGCTCTAGGCAAACATTTGAAAAAGAAAACACTTCAAAAATCTTATTAATAACTTGATTTTCATCCTACTCTGGAGATTAGCTGTTTAAATGGCATGAATTAAGAGGAAAATTACTCTGAAACTGTGTAGTTAAATGGTAACCTATTATCTTTGTCATAAATTCCACCTATGTAAGATGTTGTAGGTACAAAGAAATAAAGCAAAAAAAATGAGTTGTTTCCCAATCTCATTTTTCTTACTTAGTACCATTAAGGAGAGGAGAGAGTTATATTTTGTATCAAAAAGGATTACATTTTTATTCTTTCTTTTTGAAATAGGTTTTTTTTCCTCTTTGAAATGGAAACAGTTTCCTAACTTAAAGTAGGTAATTACACAGTCCATTAAACAAGTAATTAACAGATTACAATTTGAGAGAGAGAGAAAAAAGGAAAACTTGAAAATGTGCAATTTGGATGCTGAATGTGAAGAGTCATGTTATAATTAGCATAGTACCTTTAGAAATAGATTCACGGGTATACAATGAAAATCTGTTTCCCCCTTGTTGAGTGTGCATCACAAATAGCATTTCCTGATTCAAACATCAGCATTGATTTAAGAAAGCCTAATGCTAGAATTATTACCATTTTACATTTAAAATCAAAATGATCAGATTTTGATGTGTAAAGTGTTTGCCATTCAAAGATGTTATGACTTTATAGTCAGTGTTTCAAATTGAACAATACAGTAATTCCTTTAGGCAAGCTAAACATGTGTAATTCAAATTGGTAATTTGAAATTGAAAAAAAAAGAATACAGCCTCAGCATTATATGTGGGTTATTCATTTCCTCTGCAAGGTTAAAAATGTGCATAAAGGAAATTCCAAAGCAACATGTACATTGTCTCTATTATCTTGCCTTGCAGGGTCCAAAAAAAACATCCTAAACCTGCTATTCTATTTTGTAAGAAAAGTAGGAATAATAGAAATGACCATCTGGCAAACAGAGTCCAAGAGCAGACAGAAAATAATATTTATTCAGGAATAATTTTACCCTACACTTAATTTTCAAATAACTGGAACAAGGAAAATATAGAGGGTTTTCAAGTAAGGTTTACTAATGATCTTAACTCTAGGCTCTTTCTCATCATCGTCATTATAGAAGCAAGAATGTGGTCCATAATATGAATTTGCTTTTGAGCTAAATTCTGATCGTAAATTTTTGTGAAAATTGTGAAAATGCAATTCAAAGAACCTTAAAGTGCATTCATTCACTGTTTTTGTGAAACCCATGTTGTATTCATTCCAGGTTAAAAATAAACATATAAACACAAATAAATAAACAAATAAGATTTATTACTGAAAATTCAGTATAAAGTAGACAATGTACATGCTCAGAACTATCACAATGAAAGTACCACGGAGGATGCCACAGATATTGACTTTTTTTCTGAATAATTACTGATTTATTGTCGAAGTGATGTACAGAGGGGTTACAGTTTCATATGTAAGGCAGTGGGTACATTTCTTGTACAATTTGTGACACATCCTTTATGTATGATGAGTAAGAGATCCTAAATCTACATGCTACTATAATAATACCCTTATATGATTTGTTGTCTTGATATTTAATAAAAACACAGTTTATGGTTATACATAAATATAGTTGTAAATAGTTTTGAGGAAGAGTGAATGTTTTAGGAGATATCAAAAAAATGTCTTTACTTTATGGCTCTATATTTACCTGATGTAAATTATGTGATGAAATTCTTTCATGATCTTGTATTAATCCTTAATTCTTGTTGGTATCAATTATATTTTTCTGTTAATATTTGTTTTATAAATATTTCCATTAGCACATATAACTTCCATGGTACAGCTTTTAAATGTCATAACATAAAATTTCCATTTTTTTATTTAATTTTACTGTCAAGCTGAGGTACAAACGGGTTATAGTTGCATACATAAGGTAATGAGTACATTTCTTGTCAAACTTGTTACCCCCCCTCAGTTTTCTCCCACCTTCCCTGCCCACCATCCCCCCCCATGTTGTAAAGTTAACTTCCAACATATTGTCTTGTGAGTATCACTGTTGCATTGCTTTCCCTTTATCATTTGTCTCACCATTTTAATATTCCCCTTCCTTTCTCTACTTCAGATAGGTATATATAATTTCCCTTATATTTTATAAGAAAAGACTTATGTGAAACAGGATGATCACATTGATAGATTCATTTGGTAAATGTCATTTGTTCTGTTTGAAAGAAGATGTCCCAGAGTTCATCATTCCTAGGGCACTTTTCATCTTGCACTTTCTGGCTTTTTAAAGAGTGGATTTTTGCTCAATCATTTTTTATTTCTTCACAAAACAAGATGAAGTATCACTGTGAATGGCTTCTGCATAGCAAATTCAGGATTTGTTCATAAAGAAATCATTGGGGGCTGGGGATCTGGCTCAGCGGAAGAGCACCGGCCTGGCGAGTGTGAGGTCCGGGGTTTGGTCCCTGTCTCCGGAAAAAAAACATAAAACTACATAAAGAAATCATTGCTTATTTGATATGCACTAGTGTTGTATTTGATATTGAAAACAGAAGAGGAAATGAAATATACTGTATTGTTAGTTCTTGGAAATAATTTAGCAATAGTAACTACTTTTTCAAAGATTTAGAATCTTTGGAAACACCGTAATTTCATAGAGCAATGCCAGATGAATCTGAAATAGCTTACATTTCCCAGTAGTTTCCAGAATGAGTCCTTCTTTTCCATTTCAAATAGCATCTATAGCTAAGTACATCTCTTTGTTAAATATTATTGACATTTAAACAAATACAGCATAACATTATTAAACCTCATAACCCTTTAGCAAATAGTTGTGCTCTGGAGATACTGTGGATTTCTAAGTGAGTCTGGTCCTGATTGTTGACAGACACTAGTGGCCAAAACTCTCCAGGTTTCTTTAATCTTGAGTATATTCCTGTTCCATCCAGACCTCCATCCTAAAAGACATTGGTGGCCATGAACTGTATGACACATCAAAACATCTTCAATAGTCTCTATTCAGATGTAATAATATTTTACAAAATGGATTGGAATAACATATATATGCAAGTTTCCTGACTACAGTATTCTTCAACAAAAGTGTTTGTTATTGCTAATGTATACAGAGCATCTGATTTTTATATTTTGTGTGTTTTGTTGTGGGCCAAACACTAATATAGGTGTTGTAAAGTTTGTTTTTTGTAGATATGACTAACAATTACAATCAGGAGACCTCAGTTCAGAAGAGCTAAGCCTTGACAAAGTGGGTGGGGCATTATCATATTAGCTAAAAAAAAAAAAAAAAAAAGGCCCAAGAACAGTCCTGGGCCTTGGACTCAGTCAGGACATGAGCACTGTCCCTGGCTTCTTTTTTGCTCAAGGCTAGCACTCTACCACTTGAGCCACAGCGCCACTTTTGGCCCACTTTTGTATATGTGGTGCTGGGGAATTGAACCCAGGTCTTCATACATGGGAGGCAAGCACTCTTGCCACTAGGCCATATCCCCAGCCGATATTAGTGAAAAATTTTATAAGCAAACAGTGAGGTTTACCATACAACAAAAATCCTGTTTTATGTCTGTGTCATAAATCATTCTGTTTTGAGTGAATGCCTTTGGGTCCAGCAAATCAAAGATTTCAAACAAACGATTGCAACATCAGGTGCCTGAATACTCTGGCTGCTGACACTGTGAATACCTTCAAGTAAATCTGTTAATATAGATACACATATTTCTGATTGGTCCTGTTACTCTGGAGAATAGTAACTGACAGAGGCTTGATTCAAAATGCAGCTGTTTATATAAATAAGGTCAGATGTACTTGATACACCAGGTCCAGTGTATAGATAGGCCCATGTGGTATGAATTAAATTTTCCAAATGCGCTTTTTAAAACATTGATTTCAGATGACTCTGACTAGAAATATCCTCATAAACATTTGTTATTAATTTTTTACTGAGTCAATCATCAGTTCTAGAATAAAAGAAACAAATATTTGGGCTAATAATATCAATGACACTTCATATATCCAAAAGTCTTAGGATATGTGTAGGCATAAACGATAACTTATGGATTTGTTAGTTTAGTAAAAGAAATAAGTGGGAAGAATATGGGAAAGCTGTGTGAAGGCAAAGTGAATACCAGAGTTTAGATACATTGAACACAATGAAACAATGAACACATTATGTTTAAAATATACAGTCTGTATGGAAGATTTCACAGAGAAAGTGAGGTTAAAAGTAGAGTATGAATAAAATTCTTGAACTTTATTTTTCTCATTTTGTTTGCTTGTTGAAAAAACTTATTGATTTTTTTATAGTGAAAATGATGGAGAGTTTTATTAGGAAAATAATACGCTTTCAATATCCTATAGCCAGGTCATATCTAGGGTGAAAATAATCAAGATGAATGATATTTACAAGAATCTAGTAGTGTTATTTATGTAATGACTAACATATTATTGAGTCAAAAATTTTAATGAATTAAAATTTTCTAAATACTTAAATATTTAGTTGTAATTTCATTGTTCATACATTTCCCCCAGGCTTTCTATTTTCTTACGAATGGAATATTACTTTTCATGATAAATGTGTAGAATTCCACTGTAGATGTACACCACATTTTATTGATCCATTCATCTACTTAGGGGCATCTGGGTTGATTCCATATCTTAGCTATGGTAAACAATGCTGCAATGAACATACTTGTGCTGGTGTCTTTAATATGGCCTTGTTTGTATTCTACTGGATAAATGCCTAGGAATGGAATTACTTGGTCATAGGGTAGCTCTGTGTCTAGTCCTTTAAGGAAACTCCAAACTGCTTTCTAGAGTGGTTGAACACGGTTTACATTCCCACCAACAATGTAGTAGCATTCCCTTTTGGCCATATCCCCACCATCATTTGATATTGTGAGACTTCTTAATAATGGCCATTCTAACTAAGGTGAGGTGGAATCTTAATGTTGTTTTGATTTGCATCCTTTATGGTCAGAGATGTTGAACACTTTTTCATGTGTTTATTGATCATTCTTCTGAGAAGTCTCTTTTTACTTCATTCACCCATTTATTAATTGGGTTTTTGTTTGCTGGAGGATTTACTTTGGGGAAGTTTAATTCTTGGAGCTCTAATTATATTTTGGATATGAGGTCCTTATCTGATGCATATCAGGATAAAATATTCTCTCATTCTGTGGTGTTTCTATTTTGAAAAAAAATGAATGAAGCAAAGTAAGCCAGACTCAGAGAAACATAGGTTGCCTCATTTTCCTTATTTGTAGCTAGATGTGCCTATAAATCTACAAGTAAACACACTATCTGGTCAAAAAAATACATTGGGATATAATAAATCACACACATCTCTAGGCATTCACACATAATGAAATCAAAGGAGAATAGTCTCAGTAAAGGAACACAAATGTGCTATAACTGGGTGTGTCTAATCGTACAAAATAGTATTTATCGAAACACACACCAGGTGTTTTTGTTTGTGTTGTTTTTGTCTTATTTTCCTTTTGTCTTGTTTGTTTGTTGATCTTTCTTTTCAAGGTAAGGGGTGGGTACAGAAATGGTGGGACAAGTGATGACTCAAATGCAGTAATGATACTCACTAGACACTATGTTGAAAATGAACTATAAAGCTTTTGGGTGGGGGAGGGTGAAACTGAGAGAGATCAAGGGACTTAGATCAAAATAAAATGTACACTCAATTTGACCCATGGATCTGTAAATCCTTTGTGTTTAACCTTTGTAATAACAAAAAAAAATGCATGAAAGGAGTGATAATTAGTAAGTGACCAGGGTTTGGTGGATCATAACTGTTATCCTAGCTACTCAGGAGGCTGAGATCTGAGGGTTATGCTTGGAAGCCAGCCCACTTAAGGAAGTCCATGAGATTTTTATCTCCAATACCCTCCCCCTCAAATAAGTACCTGAAAAGGAGCTCAGAGTCATATTGTATTGTGTCACCCATGAGCATAAGTGCTCAAAGGCATCCCTATGCCATGAGTTAAAGCCCTAGTACGAACACACATTAGAAAAGAATAAGTTGAATGAAATGATTTGTGTGGTACTTTTGCACTTAAATATTTTAAAATTGTACATTTACACTTCCTGAGTCAGGTTCAGTACTGCCAGTCTTACTAAAGAGAATCATAGAACATCCTGCTAAATCTTTAAGCAATGGATGTGGTAGAACAGTTATTTTTGACCATTATATCAATAAAAGAGACATATGTTTGATCAGACCATAGGACATATATATGCTTGGATGTTGAATTTCCTATACTAAAATATAACAGTATCTGTTTCTTTTTTTCTTATAATGCTGGCCTCTTAAAAATCAAAACAGTCTAGTCATTTTAGCACGGCAACTATCTGATTGTTAGACAAATGCTTAAGATAGAAAATGTTGTTTAATAATTTGTTTGTGGGGAAAAAGTGAATAATCTTGAATGACTACGGTCTTCATCTTCTCATATTTAGCAATCAGAAAATTCTAGATATTGTCACAAGAAGACATTGACTAGAGGGTTCTTTCCTTTAAAACACAATATATTTCTTTTTAAAACCTTCATTAATAAGTAGTTGTACAAAGAGGTCACAATTTTGTAAGTCAGGTATGAATTCAATGCATCTTGATCAACCTTCTCATTGTTCTTCCTTTCCCCTTCCTATTCCCCCACTCAAGTTATGCAGCTTACTTTTTACATAATGTTCACTGAACATAACAAGTGCCTTTTCTCACCCTTCCTCCCTCCTTCAAAGGCATTTTTTCCACTTCAAAGTGCTTCTCTGGATAGGGCTTTCCTCCCAAGAGAAGTAGCTGATTTATTCAGCTGTTGTATTTTTGTTGAACCACCAAATCATGCCAAGAAGTGGCTGTGTTCCCAAGTGTCACTCTTGTTGTCACAGCCTGTCCTGACTTTTCATGCCAACTTGGATGTGTAGGTTGGGCCATGTAGGCTGACTGATGTGATCTGTCCAGTAACCAAATAATACAGCTACTTGTCTTAGTCTCACATCCTTTGAATAATCATTTTCAAGAACTGAAACTATTTCTCAATTTCTAAGAATGTTTTCCTGCATATTGTAGTCAAGATTTTCTTTTCTTTGCCAAGGAATATTATAACCCTAAATGGTATGTAAATGATTAAATTGGTTTTGAACTAATCTCCAGTAGGAACAGTATACAGCATTAACTGAGATACAAAACTTGTACTGTAACTTATTTTACAGTTTTTGGATTAAACTGAAGGCTTTGCATTCTGCCTCTTGAGTTACCCTATCACTTCTTTTTGTATTGGTTGTTTCAACATAGGAGCTGGCTGCATGCCTGGCTGGTGAAGAGTCAGATTCTCCTTTTTTCTCTCTTTTACATTGGAGCCAGTACCCTGCACACATCTTGAACATTTTTTCCTGAGCTGGAGAGATATCAATTCCCCAATCTCTAATATTTAAGTAGATAGGATTACCAAATTAAGCCCCTGGCTTTACTATACATTCTTTAAATGATAACAATATCTCTAAGTAACTGATGAGATTTTTAAATTTTGGGTAATTTATAATTTAATACAGAAAAATTAATCATTCCCACAAAAGAATCTGTCCATCCAATGACAACATATTTTGAACACATTAAATGTGCATGTTCCACCTACTACTTCATAGATGCTGAAGAGCAATTCTGGATTTACCATGGCTGATGTAAGATTTTTTTCATTATTAAATATGAAAATGATGTATGCCCAAACTTCTATCAATTGAATCATATCTGTACTATTTCCATATTTTGCCATCTTTGCCTACCAGCTCTGCTGTTAATTATGTAGTCTATTTATAATGTTTCTCTTCTTCTTTCCTAATAAACACATTAAGAAGTATGCTTTTATTGCCAATGTAGTAATGGGCATCTTCATACCAAAACAGTCTTAAGCAATACTCTGATATACATATATATATTCACATATGCACATACATCTATGCACACATACATGCGCATATCCATATGTGCACACATATCTATACATTTATTCATTCACATACATATTCATCTATATTTTGTGTAAAAAATAATACATACATATATAGCTATAATGGCAACTTCAAATTTTTCATCTTCAGGAAGAAGAATGCAAATATTTATTATTGTTGATATTCAAATGTTGAATAGCTGAAACAACTAGTGTAGTCTCATTTGATAGTAAATCTCTTTGCTTTTAATTATCTGAGAAGTTGCTTGTAGACTTCTGAGAAGTCATTGCTTTTAGTATTCTAATTCTGAGAACATGAGCTGAATGCAGTTACATTCATCTCTGTGTCCATGGATTCTGCATTTGAAGATTTGATTTGAACAATCTGAATATTAGAGGTAATACAAACTGTGTTTGCTGAATAGGTACAGAACTTTTCCTTTTAATTGTTCCACAAATGATAAACTAAGCACTCTTTGAGCAGAACTTACCTTGTGTTATTTTTATTGTTATTATTAAAATTTTTTCTTTTTGTCAAAGTGTGGTACAGAGGGGTTACAGATTCAGATGTAAGGCAGTTCTTGTTCAACTAGTTACTTCCTCCCTCAGTTCTCCCCCACCTCCGCCCCCACCTCCTTTCCCTCTCCCCTCAAGAGCTATGCAGTTGACTTACACCAAATGGTTTTGTAAGTATTGCTTTTGGAATAGTTTGTCTTTTTGTCCTTTGTTTCTCCATTTGGATATTTCCTTTCCCTTTCCCAGTTCTAATATCCATATAAACAGTATCCTGAGTATTTGGATGAAGTATAGTGGTAGTGGGGGTGCAACCACAGGAAGGGAATAAAAGAGAAAGAAAAGTAAACAGAACATTTAAACAGACAAGAAAAAAAAAGTATGGTTATTATTTCCATGCTACTGTGGAAGATGTGAGCAAGATATATGCAAATAATTAATATTTTATGCAAAAGAACCTCCTTACAAAGAAGTTTTTGGTATCTTCAATATATGGATGTGATGCTCTACAGATATGGAGGGTTGACCATATATAGAAATAGGAAAAGCAGTTATTTTTATACTTAGAGTTAATTGTGAGGACTCTGTTAAAACAAAGTAAATGATTTAGAGTAGCAAACTTCCATCCCCATAAACTAGCCAAAATGTTCTCTAAATTCTGTAATGGTGATTCTGACAATGTGATATTTGTATTAAAAAGAGCAGAAACCATTTCTCAGTGATAGAGAAGTATTATCCTGTGTAAGAATCATTTTTTGTTTTTGTTTTTGTTTTGGACTTTACTTTTATCAAACTTCATCCATGTTGTTGTGTTGTTTGAAATACATTTCAACAGATGGATCTAATAAGTCATTATTATGAGACATAAAATAATGTAACCTAACGTGATGAAGATTTCAAAGCCCATGCTCCAATTTTACCATTAATGAATTCACTGTTTTACATATGGGAAATTGACATAAATGGATTTCATAAGGACAAATGAAGGTTTTATGTTATGCCAATAACTGTATAAATTGTTCTCATATGAAAAAGAGTTTTCCGAGTGGTGCATAGAACACCATCTTTCAAATGTGAAAATAAAACTGTTATTTTGCCTCAAGTACAAATGGAATGCTTTTGGCAGAAATGAAGGCAGATTTCAGTGTGAAATACTTGTAATTTTCCAGTTTTAGAAAAAAAAATGTTAGAAAATATTTGAAGAGTTCAGTGGCTTTGTTTGCTGTGATTGATAGGTTTCTCCAGTTTTACAAATGACTCCTACATCTTCCTGCATGTCTCAGTGGTTTGAGGTGGAGGAGAGTGGGTGGAGGATATGGGACATTACTTTGTGTGATACAGTTGGGCTATTGAGCTCAAGTCCTTTACTGCACCCATTGTGACTTGAATGCCATTTGTGCTTATCCCAATAAATCACTTCCAGACTATGTCATGAACTTACTAAAACTTTTTAAATCAATTCTCCAGTTGTGTTTCTTGGCAAAGACTGGTAGAACAAAAAGCCCCCATGATCTCAATGTTTCACTCAGGTACAGTACATATCAAATACGTAAGAAAATTAATGAGCAATTTAGAGTGAACAGAGTACATTTTAATATAGTGGAAATTCTACATATTGCTTTTTAAGTTTTTGCTGTATCAGTAATTGTGAAACTTTTTAAATTTACTTTTATTGTCAAGGTGACATACAGAGGCGTTACAGTTACATACGTAACTAGTACATTTGTTGTCATACTTGTGACCCCCTTCATCGTTTGTCTTCCACCTTCCTTCCCCCTCAGCCACCCCAAGTCCTCCCCACCCCGAATTGTATTGTTAATTTCCAACATATTGTCCTGTGAGTATTGCTGTTGCATTGGCTCACCCTTTACCCTTTTGTTGCATCATGTTTATTATCAAACTGATGTACAGAAAGGTTACGGTTCTTGCAACAACATTACATAAATTAAGTTGTTTGTAAACACCAGACATTTATTTATCACAATTCTGAGTTTCAGAGGTTCAATCAAGGTGACAGTAGATTCACTATGTGGTGAAGTTGTCTTCCAATTCACAGAAGGCAAAATGGTACAATATTTTATCTAACCAAAATATCTTACCAGTTCCTTTATAGGTAATTGTCTGTGTTATTACATAAACCTTTCTAGGAACAGTTCTAATAAGTTTATTTACAACTCTTTTAGAAATTATAAACTTTGCAAGTTTAAGTAAAGCAAAATGACATTTAAAGTATGTTTTCCATACACGTTGAGTGTTACCAATTTGCTGGCATTTTTGTACATATTTCTTCTTTGGATGCTTTATAACAGTGATTTAAAATGAGATAGCATCATATCAAAATTCAAGACTGTATGTTTGTGTGTATGTGTGTGTGTGTGCAGGAATGCTTGTGTTTGTAAGAATTTGTGTCTATCTCTTAGCCAAAGGAGCTAATCAGTCTTTTTGGTTGTTGTAATTTCACAAACTTCTTATTTCAAGTACTTTTCATAATATTTTGAGTATCTGCTTTATAAGCAACTGCTTTTACAACACTAACAGAAACACGATTATTAATTAATTTTTGTCTCTAAAGATATTACCACAATCAGACAAAATTATATTAATAGTGAGAATAAAAGCTGCAATTTGACATGTATCTGATACTACTTAAAATACTTTAGTCTTTAAAAAAATTTTGAGTTCTCCTATCATTTTTATACATTAACATTTCTGTTTTTAAACTAGTGACACTAAATATATTCAGTAGAGCAAAAACTAAGATATACATTTAGTCCATGCAAGTTAAATTCCTTTTCTGTTTTGTTATACACACATATGTGTGTGTATATATATATATATATATATATATATTATATGTATGTGTTTACTGCTGTGGTTTGAGTTTGTATGTTCATCCAAATTTTATATGTGTAGTCTTGTTCTCCATTTGCCGGTGGCTATTACACAGTGGCTGCTGAGCCTTTGTGAATGGGCTAAGTGAGTGCCCTTTAGAAGCTTAGACAAAATATAATTTTCTCTT
This sequence comes from Perognathus longimembris pacificus, assembly GCF_023159225.1. NCBI lineage: Eukaryota > Metazoa > Chordata > Mammalia > Rodentia > Heteromyidae > Perognathus > Perognathus longimembris. The sequence continues at coordinate 41,618,420 of NC_063176.1, forward strand.
TCCCATGTGAAGATACCTTAAGAAGATGCCTTCTATGAATTGGAAGACAACTTCACCACATAGTGAATCTGCTGTCACCTTGATTGAACCTCTCAAACTCAGAATTGTGACAAATAAATGTCTGGTGTTTACAAACAACTTAATTTATGTAATGTTGTTGCAAGAACCATAACCTCTCTGTACATCAGTTTGATAATAAAAATTTGAAAACAAAAGGAGAACTAAAATGCTTAAATGTGTGTATGTATATCTCAAAAATCAGTTTATGTACTTATTTTATTTGTCTAGATTTGACAGATTTACAGTTACCCTCATGAAATAGACTTCCAAAAACCTGATGAAAAGTCTGAAATAAGTTAAGTTACTACTGCAAACATCAGGCTATAATAAATATTCATCAATCTATTAGATGCACTTACAAACTATAATGGTATAACTTCCAGTTTCAGCAGTTCTTGTCATTGTTGTTTTTGTTGTTGCTATTTCCATTCATGAATAAACACAGGACTGGAGGTATAGCTGCCTGTTCATGGGTTTTTCTCAGCACCACATCTGTGAATCACATGGTCCCTCTAAGGAGAATTATTTTCTGTTACTGCTTTCCTAAGCTACACCCTAAAGCAGCAAACCCACTACATCCAACGCTAGATAAGTTTGTTGCATATCTCTAATGTGTGTTATAATAATTACCTAAATATTGTCAGGATAAAGCTTTTTAAAAAGTGTACAAGTTGTCTATAAAAATCTTCTGATAATTACTAGATCCTTTTTTTATGGTCTAAGGAGATATATTGGTTGCACACCAATTAGGCATATCATGTATTTTAGTGGTGCCTTTGGTCGTTACCAGTACCTAAGTTGTCATAATTTTGAAAATGCTGTGATGCAAAAAAGAAGAAAAGTGAAGAGAAGAAAGAAAGATGTGAAGAAAGAAAGAAAGAAAGAAAGAGAAAGGAAAGAGAAAGGAAGAAAGAAAGAAAGAAAAGAAAAGAAGAGGAGAAAAAAAGGAGGGAGGGAGGGAGGGACTGAAGAGAAGAATGCACAGAATATACCATAATTCAATTTTAGAAAGATGCTTTTAAAAATCATCTGCTTATGTATATGGAAACTGTTAACCCACGAAATGCTGATTGCACATAAAAGATTGCAGCAAGTAAAGATCGCATTGTCTTCTCTTTAACTTGTTCAGTGACATGAAAGCGTGTAAGCTCTGGGCACCATTCCCAGAAGGATTGCCTCCCCTCCCCAAACCCACAGATGCTCTTCTGGGAACGATGTGGCGGCACTGGCAGCACCAGTGTGCCAACAGTGTGCGATCATTCCTGGAAGCACTGCCTTCTAGATATGAAACTTCCAAGAATAAGCACCAAGTTTCTTTCTGTTCTGTTCTTCACATCTTTATATATATTTTAAAAATTCACGGATTAATATTATGCAAGAAGATCATTTGTGGCTTTCAAAGAATTCGCTAATACATTTTTGAGCACTGACGTTGCAGCAGTTTGAATTTTTAGAGTCTGGAATTTCTTTTCTTTGATTTTGGCAGAACTGGAGTTTGGTTTCAGGAACATTCACTTGCTAGGCAGGTATTCTGCAGAACCATCTAACTTGCCCTAAAGACTGGTGTTTCTGAGGCAGCTTATAAAGCAACAAAAAAAAAAAAATCTGCTATTGGTAGATACATTCAATATATTTTGCAGAGGAATGTCACACTATAAAAGATTTTAATTCAAGACTGCTACTGACAATTTATATAAGATAATCCTTTACTATCACAATAATTTGTGTTTTGTAGTAACTCTCTCTTGGACTTACAGGCTAGTAATTTTTAAAAGTAACCTTCATAATTATTTTCCAACTTCTTTGTTTTACAGGTCCACAGATTAATTAGTGTATTGAAGGTACACCAACCATGGAAACTCTTGAACTCTGGGGCAATATTTTACTATGGCTGACTTTTCGGAGTTATGAAGTTATTATTTCATCTGTGAGGTCTAGAAAACTTACATAATTTTCACCATTACTTTCAATTTAGTGAAATTTTATAAGATGTATTTAGGGAGATTAAAAAGTGTAACTCTACAATATAGCCTAAAATACATAGTTTCTGGAGGTTTGTATTTATGTTTACTCTCTTTTCTACATATAATTTTGTGTGTGTGCATTCAAACCTGCACGCATGCACGCACGTGTGTGTGTGTGTGTGTGTGTGTGTAACTAACTGGGGTCTCATGATTACTAGGCATGACCCACACACCTCCTGCCGCCCCCCCCCCCTTTTTTTTTTTTGGTAAGTCTCAGGGCATGAACTCAGGATTTGGTGCTGTCCCTGAGCTCTTTCACTCAAGGCTAGCTTTCTACCACGTTGAGCCCCAAAGCCACTTTCAGTTTTCTGGTGGTTGATTGGAGATAAGCGTCTCATGGACATTTTGGCCCTGACCAGGCTGGCTTTGAATAGCCATCCCCAGATATCAGCTTCCTGAGCAGCTAGTATGACTGGCGTGAGCCACTAGGGCTCAGCCACAGCTTTGTTTTTCTCTAATTATTTTTATCATGGGGTTGGACTTCTTACCAGGGGCCTAGCTAAACAAGAGTTCATCTATATCAGATTTCCCATCTTCTTTATCACCGTGCATGCCACTGTGCCCATCTGTGGACTATAGAGATGGAGTCACATAAGCTCTTCTGCCTCAGTTGGCCTGCAGCGTTGATCGCCCCATTCTCAGCCTCCTGTTTATTAGGATCATATGTGTGAGCCACTAGTACCGGACAACAGGAACGACTCACATGTAATTCTTCTGGAAATACACAGGAACAGCCACTCACAGTTGACATACAATTGTAATGAATAAGAACCAAATCCACAAATTGTTCATGTTTCTGTGCATGTGGAATAAAGGCATTATTATACAATGAAAAAGAATGCATTAGATACCTTGGGGCATTTTGCATTAGTGGGATCTTTCATAATTCAAGGAATAAACTACACTACCTCATGATTCAGTTTGATATATAAGACTCCGGTCCAATTTTATATTTAATGTCCGTGTCCTTCATTATATCAGAGACACCAAAGGCAGAAGTCACATTCTATTTGTCTTTGTTTATACACTTCCTGGCATAGAACCTTTTATGTACTAGGTTTCAGTAAATGCTTTCTGCAATTGAATGGATGTAAACTCATTTTTTAAAAACAAAAATCATTGTATTTTGATCATGAGATCAGAATCAAAATCAAGAAGCAAAGAGAAACAGTTATAAATCATAATCTTATATTAAATCTTGAAATTTTCTGACTTGATTATTTGATGATTCAGTAGAAGTTTTTGAATACATTTGGTGCAGTGCCCTACGTTCAACCTCAAACCTTTCCTATTTCATATGTATATATATATGTATATATACGTATATATATACATATATATACGTATATATACATATATATACATATATATACACATGTATATATATATATGATTCTACTACACATAGATAAGGTAATATTTCCTTATGTTTCCCTTGGTACTATATGGAAAATTAAATTCTTTGGGCCATTTTGAATGATTTGTTCATTTTCAATTTCAGCATTTGTTTTGGTTTTATGTAACACCTACAGCACATTTATTAAGAGATGACAAAACTGAAAACATTCCTATTTCATTTTTCCAGGAGTAAATATTGTAAAGACACAAAAGGATGCTGCCTAGATCACAAGTATCCAAGCACGGTGGTTTCTGATTGATAGACAGAGTAGATGCAAGGTAAACAATTCAAAATATTCCCATAGCTTCCGTTGCATGACATGGGACCAATATATTTGTGTGTTGCTTGGACATATGGTAAGCCTTGATGGATGGAGCACTTATCCTATCTACAGATCTGTCATGATGTTAAATTATATTGTGGAGTAATTCCAGTAAAAAAAAAATCTCTCCTTTCTTGATTATATTTGGCAGGCCTATTGTTCTGTGCACTTACAAGTAGTAGTCACTCAAATATAATGATCTAAACAGATTCCAAACATTGATTTCTTTCCAACAATTCCTTCCATCACCTCAGAAAAAAAAATAAAAAAAAACCATTATGTATTAGTTGTGTTCTCTCTATGGTGTGTGTGGGGGGAGGGGGTGTGTGGGTGTGTATGTGTGTGTTTGTGTGTGTGTGTACTGCTCCAGAATATTGATCTTTCTTTTTTCTTCAAAATATCAATGACATAAGTCTGACCAGTTAAAATTCTCATGTTTTTTCACCCATGATTATTTAATTGATAAAAGAAGTTACTCTGACAATACAAAATTATGGGACAAAAACCTGAAAGGATGAGAGAGACAACAGAATACTTTTCATGGTATAAGCAATAGTACTATTTACTTATTTCACAAGTGAAAGGTGGTTTATTCAACTTTCAGAATGCAAGTTACAAACTGTCCACAGTGACATGTTAGACATTATGACAGGATTGGAAAACATAATAATTCAACACATATTAAGTACCTACTTTACACCAGATGTACTACCAAGGGCTAAATAGGTCACTCATTCTTATTAAGTTGTATCTTAACTGGTTAATAAAATAAAGTTGGCAGAGCCTTGTCAGTGAAGAAATTGTGGGTAAATGTGCCAAGTTACTAGGCAAAGGGTACAGCTTCTGATAGACGAGACTAGTATGTTTGGAAATACACAAGATACATATTGAACAATGAAGAGTATATTGAACAATGAAGAGTATAGTCAATAATAACATCCTATTTATTTTAAATTATCCATTACAAACAATAAAAATATCTAGTAAAGCATACACTACTTAACCTAATTTCATCCATTTCACAATGTATGCATATGTCAATACTTCACATTTTATCTCAAAATTGTACAGAAATGTGCTTTGTCAATTGAATAATAAAAGATAAAATAAAATAAAAGGTAAAATAAAAATGGAAAATAAAGTAATCATCACTTTTCTCATGAAGCCCTCTGATATCATGTAGATTCATAATTAACATTTGTATTTACTAAAATGCACAATGTTCTGATATCAGTAATAATAATATTCTCTCCTTTTTATATGACAATAACATTTCCATTGCTAGGTCTCATAACTCTTAAAGTACCACTTTTTTTAGCAAACAATATTTCTATAAGGTAGAGTCTAGCAACTCATTTTGTGTTATCACAAGATTGAAATAGAACTGTTGATCAGAGAGAGCTTTTTTTTATTATTATTAAGCTTTAGAAGGAAATTTACTCCTAAATCCTGTTGGGGGGGAGGGGGGGCTATAACTAAGTTCCTTGGGCGGCTGGCCTGAATCCCTGATTTTTGGTTCATCCCTTTATTCTTAAACCAATAATCAAGCACTGAATCCTTCATGTATCACTTCCTGGCATTTTTTCTCTACCACCAGGTGGTAGAAACTCTATGTTTAAAGCACTAACATAACTATGGTAGGCCTCTGTGGCTAAATCTCCTTTCTTTCTGACTGTTCTTTTTTTTTTTTTTTCAACTATGCAGATTGAACTCAGGACATCACATCTGTTATGTAAATTGCCTCTATCTCTAATTCTTTTAAAAGCTTGTTCAGAGCAAGATTTTGCTAAGTCACAGAAGAAGGCCTGGGATCTGTGATCTTCATGCTGGATAATTTGAAGTAGCTGCAATTACACATATGTGCCATTTTACTCGGATAATCTCACTTGCTTCATTCTGGTTTCTTGCTTTATGACAAAATTTAATCACTGGAGGAAATCCATGATATTCACATTCCTTGGTATTACTCAGAACCAATATATCAAGGGTAGGGAATCTTGGAGAACACATTAAAATTGGTATATTTCAAATATGTCGATTACAAAAAAGTAACACTTGCAAAAGTATCCCTAAAATGTGATTTTACTAAAGTAAGTTAGGTACCACAAAAGTTGTTAAATAGAACACATTGGTGATGAGTTTTAAAATATTGAAGCACTTGGTAAAATTCTTCTCTACTCATGGGTGTTGATTATATAAAATATTGAAACTTTATGACAATTTTATATGTGTATACTATGGATTTTTTTTATTACATTCACCCCTTTATAATCTTCCTTTACTTTTTTTTTTACCTTCACTCCTCCTTCATTCTAGGACAAATGTTTGTAGTGATAATAGGCATAGAGACAGATTTTCTAAAGAAATATTTTAACTTCAAGTCTAATCCCCTTTCAACAGTTCAGAAACTACATTATGTTTGGTAAATCAATTATTATTACTCTTACTCCAAGTTGTTGTGTTATAGAATGCTAATATTGTCACATTAGTGTAAGAACCTAGTGTATCCTAAATGAGTTAATGAAGTCCTTCTTTCTAATACAATTTTGAAATTCATGGGAAATTTCTTTATTGCCCACATTACAAAGCTTGAAACATATATAATCATCCATTAATTTCTATTTTGATTCTATTAGCTGATTCTTGAATAGCTAAGGTTTGTGAAAAATCACATACAATATGTTCCAAATCATCATTCTGATGATGTATGGCTAAATAATTAGAAGTTGTGAATGTGAAGTTGTGTTCCAGTTTTTATAGCTATAGAGAAAACTTCTAAAACACAAAGGCACAGCTATTACCAACTTAGACTCCACTCATAACCTGAACATCTCAATGCTTGTAGAATTGTATCTAAATCATCTCCAGTCAGAAAATATTGATCACATAGAAAATACCATGATTAATGTAATTATATACATAATTATGTAGAATATCCTCAGTAATTAAATACAAAGTTTCTATGCAACAGTAGCTCCCACACATATGCCAAGCTGTTTAGGAGACTGACCCCCTTTGATGTCAGACAGAGCAGAAAAACCAGAGACTCTATCTTCATTTAACTAGGGAAATATTGACTGTAGACATGGCTTATGTGGATTGTGCCAGGCATGAGCAGAAAAACAAAAAATCAGAAACTGAGCAGGAGCACAAGGCCCTGAGTTCAAGTTCAAATACACACACACACACACACACACACACACACACACACACACACACACTCCAAACATTTTTTAGATATGATTTATGATGATAGATCTAAGTTAGCATTGAGATTTAGGGACACAAATCTCAAAGTACTTTTTAAACAGCTGTTTAATGATTTAGTGATTTGATAGTACAATAAAACCCACACTATGCGCTACAAACCTATTAGACTGAAAATGTCTCAGCCTACAAAATATGTTCACTGTGATTTTCTGCTCGCAAACCCAGGATGAAAAAAATTTGAACGCATTAATGTGGAGAGAAATGATATTGTTTGATTTTTCTTTTTTTTCCAATGCATGAAAAGGTAAACCCCAGAGTATATATTTTGAAGACAGTGACCATCACTCTGACCTACTTGGGTAATTCAGATGTTCTTTTGCAAATGTCTCAGTGGAACTCTTGAAAATATACCAATCATGCTATTAAAATAAGGAAAAATCTCAAGAAAGTTAATATTTTTGAGCTATTAGATGCAATCATTAGCAATATTCAGAAATATTCTGACAGCTTTCACTACAATTTCTCCTGGTCTTGTAATTTGGTTTTTGTTTTAAATTCTGCTCTAAAACAATACATTCAGCAAGGTTATAATTAACATGGCTGTCAAAAGATGTTATGTATTACCCGCTGCTTGGCATTCTAAGGTAGACAAATAGAAGCAGTGCTATTGTTGTTCTCTGACTAATCAGGTCAAAGCAATGGCAACTTTTATTAGTTATTGTCAAGACACTCCTCAAAAGCTGGAAGAGTAAACTATGTCAGAGTTTTGTTCTTTTGTCTTTTATTTTAACCTTAGGGAGGAAATGGAATTATGATTATATATAAGTAAGCAAGGCTCTTACAATTTTGTTATAATAACCATTCAGAGTTTAACAACAAATGACTAGTGATCTATTTATCTTTCCTAATAGGATGCTAAATTTTAATTAGATTAATTGTTTAAAGGATATTATAATGAAACACACATAAATATATACACATATATGCACATGTTTGGTAGCAAAATCATGAAAAGTTCAAAACATAAATCCAGAATAATGTGAAAAGGATTTTTTCTACCTAAAACGTTATTTTCATAAGTAATGCAATATTTAGAAAAGGATATATTTTCTCAAAGTGTCAAGTAATTGATTATAAAGTGATTTTGAGTTATTACTAAAACATTCATCTTGCAGAACATTTATCATTTAAACTAACTTTAAACATAAACTCTATACTGATTTCTCTCTATGCTATTTTAAGTATGAAGTATGACTTTCAACTCAATATAATTGTGATGAGTGTATTTTATATGCAATAAATGCTTTTTAATTGAGGAAACTATAGCTAATTCTGAATTATTTTTAGATAAATTAATTTCTTCAGCTTTTACACATTCATTGCCCCTGAGAAATTTTTTGCTATGGAGGGGAAAAAAAAGCTTATCTTAGTACAGATAAATCCAGCTTCTGAAAATAGATATACTTTGTTTAGTCCCATTTTAGCCAATATATTTTTTACAGATGACAAATATTTGTTTCTCCTCTGCTAATTTATTCATTTGACATATCTTAGTTTTTCATGAACTCATGCTCATTCTTTTTAAGGAGGCATTTCTTATTGCATACTGACTTTCAGGCCATGGCATATGCAGCTAAAGATAATAAGGCTAGCAATTACTTTTCTATTTTGACACACTCTTGCAAGAACACTGCGTTGCATTTAATGAAGTAGGCCATTTCTGCCTTGAGGATGTATTCAGGCAGTCCTTCATTAGGTGGCTTAACTGTCCATTACACACAGACAATTCACCAAAAAGACCTGTGGCTACTTGAATGCCTGCTCCCCTCTCCCAGCAGCTCTCTTACCACGGGGTCTTCTCTCTCTGCAAGACAATGTTTGGAGTGATCTATCTCTTTCTTCCTATCCTTGTCTTCTGAAACTTCTAATCTCAATTCTCCACAGGATTTACAGCAAAAGCCAGGACTGATTGACTGGGGCTGATGACAGAGGATGGAAAAAGGGAGAAAAAGCAGCCAAACGTGTACCCCATTAGCTTTACTCCTGGAGACACGCTGTATGTCCTTAGCACATCTGCTTTATGGTGAACACGTGTCCTCACTGTTATTGGACAAATACTTATTAAGATACATATCCACAGTTCAGAGAATTCCTAATCTACATCTTAAGAAAAATACATCAATCACAACCTAAACAACAATAGTTAAAAACATTGGGCTCATATCTGTAATCCTAGGTACTCAGGAGGCTGATACCCAGAGGGTCTAGATTCAAAACCAGGCTGAGATGAAAAGTCTGCAAGATCCGGTATCCAAAATAACCAGAAGATACACAAGCCCAGGCTGGAGTTGTAGGTCAAGTGGTAGAGCACCAAATCCAAGAAAGATAGCCAAGCAAGCACATGTCTCTGTGTTCAAATCCCAGTACTGAAAAAATAAAATAAAATTACCTTCTGCAGACTTGAGAGAAATCTGATCTTTCGGTAAGTGACACTTGAAAAATTAAAAGTCTTACTGGCCATATGTTAAGTCTTCACTAAGAAGAAAATAATTATCTACTGATCTATCAGAGATGGGGAGAAGTGGGGAAAGGGGAAAATGGTTTTATTTATTTATTTATTTATTTTGCCAGTCCTGGGCCTTGGACTCAGGGCCTGAGCACTGTCCCTGGCTTCCTTTTGCTCAAGGCTAGCACTCTACCACTTGAGCCACAGCGCCACTTCTGGCCGTTTTCTATATATGTGGTGCTGGGGACTTGAACCCAGGGCTTCATGTACACCAGGCAAGCACTCTTGCCACTAGGCCATATCCCCAGCCCCGCGGGAAAATGGTTTTAATGTTCCTTCTCTGTATTTCATGACTCAGTATTTCCACTGAAGCTTTTCATTGACAGCAGACCACTTAAACCCAGAGTAGTTACTATCCCTGTGGGTGAGTTAGGGAAGAGGAGAGAGAAATAGACAGAAACTTCAATTCATTGAAATCATGTACATTGCTTTTCTTGTGTTGAGGTTTTATTACACTCTGTGAGTATCACTACAATACTGGCATTTTTGAGGATAAACAGGTTTCTGTGAGTTGCTTTGAACACATAACAAAGAAAAATAAATTATTCCTTCAGGTACAATGCATTTTGAGTTTTAAACACCTAAGTTACCTATATCATACTCTATGGTTATAAATCCAATTGTTTTTGACACTATCAAAGGATTCAGTGAGGAGTTTACTGAGAGAACATCTGAAAATCAGATGTTTACTATTCTTTGTGACAGCTTTCTTGAGAGTGGAAAATTTTAGAAAGAGAAGGGAAGAAACCTAAAGCAATACTCCAATGTTTGCTTCTCTTTCACCCATTTATTCATTAGTTTGTTTAATGACATGAACAAGCAGAACTTTGTGAGCTCCAGTTGTTTGAGCAATTAGCATTTGTTAATCAGAATAACAAAAGTATTCTTCCAATCAAAATGTGGACAACAGCAAATCAAAATACTATCTCATGATGAAATATGCACTTGTTCAGAAAGCCCAATTATTATAGCCATAAACATGTAGGAATGAAGCATTCTAAACAGTTGGGATATGCTTAAAGAAGACTTGCAGAAAATAACTTCTGCAGGTAGTAAAAATAACACTTGATAAGTGATACTGAATATATGTGCAAAAGTGATAGCTTTAAATGCCTCTGAGGCTTATTTATTTATTTCCCTCCTGTGTATTTAGTTGGTGTTGGTACCTATTCTTCCCTGGTGAACCCTACTGTGTAGAGGGTATGCATTGGTGCATAAGATCTAGGTCCCAGCCTGAGGGAAGCCAGTAGATGGGAAGAATTAAATTTGATGGTGTGTGGGAGGTCAAAGTAGATGAAACAACTGGAGTATGAGGAACTCATCCAATATGTTGGAATGTGGTTGGGTGGACCATTTAACAAGATGAGTCTTAAAATTCATCACAAAGAAGACTAAACTATTTGTCCCAGTGCACTAAAAATGAACCAGAAAAAATGTAGCTTATTTTATACCGTAATAATATATTGCAAGTCTTAGTCAACAAATAGCTTCCTGTTTAAGCTTTCTTTAATAAGGAATAACTTTTAAGTAAATTGCAGCAATCTAATATGATAAAACTCCCTTGAATTCAGGTACCTGTGGCTTACACCTGATATCTTAGCTACAAGGGAAGCTGAGATCTGAAGGTCATGGTTTGAACCCAGTCTAGGCAGGAGAATCAGTGAGACTCTTATCTCCAGTTAAATACCAAACAGCCGGAAGTGGCGCTGTGGTTCAACAGGTAGCTCACTAATCTTTAGCACAAAAGTTCAAGGAGTTCAAGCCTCAGGACCACAAAAACTTAATAAACTGCCTTGAAACTCAAATCTTTCATGTGATCTGTAAGATGCACACAAGAACAGAGATGGTGTTTCCTTTTGATACCACGTTTAAGGGGTGTGCTTTGAGTAGGGGCTAATGCAATCATCATGACCCAGGTCTGGCTGGAAGGCACTGATGACTTCTGCTTTTTGCAAAGGGGTGAATGACAACTGTTATTAACCATGGAAACATTAAACAAGTTAAACCATCTGTTATTCCAGTGAAGCCACTACAAACAGCGTTCACTCCCCTGGCAAGACAAGTTAAGCACAGTGGTTTGGTTCTCAGCAGGACAACACACAGCTCTCATAAGCTTTCATTGGCACATTTTTATTAGCAAGCAAAGACTCCCAGCAGCTACTCCTACAACCACAGCTCATCTTCCCAGAATAATTTACGAGTTCTTTCCCGTGCTTTCATCCTTCCCTAGGAGCCCTCACACATTCAAGTTGCTCTCCACAGCTTCTCTACCACTCCATTTTGGTGTAAAGATTATTGAAAAAAAATAAGACATGTAAAATATATTTCACTTTTATTACCTTGCAATAATTAAGCATCAGTTCTCAATGTTTGCATGCCTCCTTGGCTGTAAGAAATTGTCTCCATGACAGCAAATCTCTTCATTTCTGAGTCTTTTCTGTGGCTCTCTGTAACACAAGGGGCTCATGGTTTGCTTTTTTGACATCATTATTTTAAATCTTGTACATGTTCCCAATATTTCTTTAATTGACAAGTGTTTGTTCAACACTACTTTCGACATTCTCTGCTTAGTACCTGGGATAAAAAAAAAAGGAACAAGGTCACTCTTACCTTCAAAGGCTTTAGCCCAATCTAAAGGGAAGCAGGCAATCAACAAACACTGAAAACACTCATCAAATAAAGAAATGAGAGATTGAGGTTGATACCTTATATTATTTTTATATTATTTAGTCATCTAACATTGATCAGCCAAAGTTGGTACAGAAAAGTTATTTTTTGTGATTGTTGTTTTCAGGAGGATAGGATAAAATAATAGAAAGACAAAGTCAACACTAGAGTAAGTAAATAAATAAAATGAAGAACCATGTTTAGATACACATGCTTTAATCCCACATATTTATGATGTGGACAAGGCAGTGTTTCAAATTCAAGGCTAGCCTGGGCAAAAGAAGTAAGACTCTGTTCTCAGAATAAAATAGGCATTATGTACAGAATTCCATCACAAGCATTACAGCATATTTCCAGTCCTTAGTCTCTAGTAATGAAAAAATAGATATCAACATTTTACATGCAATGAGTATGTGTAGAGAAAAGAAGTAAATGCTTTTTCTTGGAGACTGCAAAAATCTTAGTTGGATATGACTCTTGAGAAAGGGAGAAGGAAAAGACTTGGTGCTGAAGTAAACAGGGAACAATAACAGGATGAAAAAATGCTTTTTACTTTGAGAGGAAATAACATAAAAGTTTAACCAGAATTGCCTTTCTTAAAGACTCCTCTCATGGCCCCATGGAAAATGTACAGTGAGAAAAAAAGGATGAAGATAGCTGCAAAAATCTCTTCTAGGGACAATCACAGTGAAGGAGATTATGAAGAGGACAGGGAGGGAGAATTGAGAGAAATTGACAGAGTTTTTAATAAGCGGAAGTCCAAATTCAACTGAATTGTAGAGAGAACAAATTCTGCAGAAGTATCTATTTCAAGAAAAGTGCTTAGTTTTCTCATTAGTCTACATAGGTAAAACAGTGTACCACTTATTGGGACTGAAAGCATAGGAGGGATGGGAAAAGATCAGAACAGAGCATGACTTTCACATATATATGTTGTGAGCTCTTGTCAGTCATTTATGAACTCAAAACTCAGCTTCACCCATGTCTTTTGTAGTGGAACCTTCAGTGACATTCTGTGTGAATGATAATCATCTTCTCATTGCCCAAACCAGGTAGCCCTTGATTGATACTTCACCATGCACCTATGTCTCTACCCCTTGGGGTTGTTTCTGATGTTACTACTTTGAGTACTTCCCATGGCCTAGTTGTGTCCATTCTAATATGCTAATCTGTAAAAACCTTGGGGGAAAAGTTGAGTTGGTGGGTAAATTTGATTCTTTTGATCTCATGTATTCTTCCAGCAGACTGTTTCTAGATATTGATAAAAATTTTACTGAAGAAACTTTCCCACCAGGAAGAATAATCTTTGTCCCAGTAACTATCATCAGCTTTAAAAAAATTCCTTCTTGTAGATTTCACTCCATTTGTTATTGGGTTGTTCACTAAACAATTATACCTCCTAATAAAGAAATGATTTGTTGACCTCTCAAATCTGTATCTACATTCAGAGGAAATGAAGTAAAAGGCATGTCTTCATCATGGGCTTCTGAGACAACTTCCTCCCTGTTCTGTTATGAGACAGAGGTGAGAACACCTGACATATGATGGCTTCACCACTATTAAAGCATTTTTCTCTGGATAATTGGGATGAAATCTAGGTAAGAGGAGACATTTGGGTGTGTGGCAGCTGTGATGATTGAAGGACATGTGGCATGGATAATTAGGAGGGTTTTGAAGTGGACTGGCTAATTTTAAATTCAAGGAAACCATTACAAGTGAGAAATACTAAGCTAAGGATATCTGACCACCAATTTCAGAAAATTGAGGGGGTACTTGTCAGATTGGAAGATTTTAAAGGATAATTATATCAGCGTAAATGCTGGATTATAATTTTTTTTAAAAAAATAGACCAAGATCTTTACCCTACTGATGACAGAAGTGCAAGAGACTGCTCTGGGATACCGATACCTGGCAATTCTGAAATTGAAGGTATCTGCATGAAAAGGGAATTGCGCAATCCAAAAGAGTCACTGGGTAAGTAAAGTACAGTGGCAATCCAGAGTATGTGCAATCCTTCCTGTCTCTGGGATTCCATCAAACATATCTAGAAGGCAGAAGTACTACTTTAACAGTTAAGTTATATAACTGCCCAACAATCTCTAGTATGCCTTCCCTTCCACTTGAAGAGGTACAATATAAGGATACCTTTCAGCCAACTGTTGAAAAAAGAACCTGGCCATTGAAAACAAGTGAGGTATATTTGACAAAAGTTGATGGCAGTCAAAACACACATCAGCTGCACCATTGCCCCATTCATAGTGGAACTAAACAAACACAGTGGTCAGTACTTCCTGTTAGGCACATAGATGTTATGTAAGGGTAGAAAGGACCTGAGGTGGCATCCTCTCTTTGCTGGAACAAAAACCCATGGAAACATTTTAGATGTTTAAATTTACATGGTTAGGTCCAAAAGAGAAGAATATTTCTTTTCACTCCTCGAAGTTTCACCTTCCACAAAGCCTTCCAATTAAAACCACTTGATAAAAATAATGAGATGCTCAGTGACAGGTGGGTTATGTTAAATACTTTATGCCCTGGAGGAGACAGAAATTTGCATTTATTGGAATCAATTTTTACTCTGTCTTTGTTCTGACTTTCCATACCTACAGTGTTCAGGTGGGAAATAATGTCTGAACGTTTGTAGGTCTTTTCCGTGAATTAAAAAGATACCTTGCACAAATAAGAGGTAGTGAAATGAAATCCAAATATAGAATTGCTATATATATATAAAGAGCCTACTATCTTGGTAGTGTATTTGCTTTTGCCAACAAATGATTTTACCTTACACCTATCCCTCTGAATTGGGCAACCACACATGTTATAATATTAATAACATTGTCTAATATTCTTTGACTCTAAACCTTGACTTGTTCTTTTGCTTCCTAACATACTTTATGTCCCAATATCCCTTCTTAAAAACTGAAGATGACAAATAAAACATCAAAAGCTGTTAAATAATAGAGGTTCAGAGGACTGAAGAAAGTGGATGAAGGGAGGATCAATCTTATTAAATTACTATATATGAAACATGTGAAATGTCACTGAATTATCATATACTTCGTGTCACATGAATTATCATACACTTAAAAAATGAAAAAGAATTGTAAAATAGGTCTTGTCCTGGGTGTTGTGATCAGTGAGGGAGAGAACGGAGGAAGTAAAGGATGAAGAAGATTGAAAATAGCCCAAATACTTTAGGTAAACATGGAAAAGTGCAACAATAAAGCTTTCTCTGAGATTGGTTTCAGAATTGGGTAGGGAGGATGAGGAAGAATGACAGAGGGTGTGTCTACTCAAGATGCTTGAAATGTCATTGGAACCACATCATACTACTAATTGATGCTGGGGCTGGGAATATGGCCTAATGGCAAGAGTGCTTTCCTCATATACATGAAGCCCAGGGTTCGATTCCCCAGCACCACATATATAGAAAATGGCTAGAAGTGGCACTGTGGCTCAAGCGGCAGAGTGTTAGCCTTGAGCAAAAAGAAGCCAGGGACAGTGCTCAGGCCCTGAGTCCAAGGCCCAGGACTGGCAAAAAAACAACCCCCCCCCCAAAAAAAAAGCCCTACTAATTGATGCTAAGTTTTAAGTAGGAAAAATACATATCTGAAGATTTATTTTAACCCCTTGTTTTTTTGTTCTACTTGTATTGCTATGAGATAATAGGACATTTTTCAAACAAAAATTACTTGTTAAGAGGCTTTATTCCCATTGTAAAAATTACCTTGAGATCATTTCTTCAACTTTGAAACATATGCAATTATTTTATTATCATTTTATTAACTCAAATAACACATATGTTGTTCATATAAGAGTCTCTGGTACATTTTAAGACCTCTCACAAATAGTTGATTATTAACTATATAAATTTTACTTATATGCAGTTTGAAATAATGATAAATATTCATACAGATGGTCTCCAAATTAAAAGTTATTGACATGATCATTCAAAGCAATACACATTCAATAGATACTGTACTCTGAATTTTGAATTTTAATTTTTTTTCTGGGCAAGAGATATGCACATTACTCTCTCAAGATGAAGAGCAGCAGCAGCAACTAGCTACAACTCCTAGACAAGCATGTTGTCACCAAAAGAGAGAGCTACCACGTGATGGTATAATTTGCAGTTGCCTGTGGAATCTTATATGTCTAGTGAAATCAGTGCATTTTCAATTTTTCCACTTGTGACATACTAATTGAATTTAACCCAGTTCTAAATAGAAAAGTGACTGTATACGCATTATAAAGTTATCTACAACTATGGTCCATACACTAAAATGACTAAGGTGCAATAAACACTAGGTAATAGATTAATAGAGAAAGATGATGATGGTGATAGACTGATGGATGATAGAATGATAGATAGTTGCATGTGTTCCTTTCAATGTAACAATTATTCACCTTAAATTTAGGTCTGGTTGACAACTGATAATATTTTATCAGGCACTCACAGAAATCAATCATAAAGTTGAATGTAGTTGAACACATGATAAGATGTCAACTTCACTATGACTCCTAATCAAAGGAAATGCCATCTTTTTTTCATGCCAAGAAGAGCCCTTACATTTTTAAGAACACTACTTTATCACCTGCATATCATTGTAGATCACTTTTTTTCCTATACAAGTACTAGACTTCCAAGTTGAAGAAAGAACTGCTGTGAGCCTGTTTTATGGCTTCACATTATTAAATACAGAAGGATATATGTTTCTCTTCACTTTGTAATAGTTATAAGATTGAAGAAAGATACTAAGTCATTTAATATCCTAGAGTATCCTCAAATGTTTCATTATTTCAAGGATATACATATTACAATATATATGCAATTTCCCTCTTTTTGTAATATTTTAAATGTTTCCTTTTTCAAAATTTGGCCTGAAAGTCTGAGCATGACAATGCATGTCTATAATTCTACCTACTCAGGAGGCAGAGTAGAATCTCACTTTGAAGGCAAATCAGGCAACATAGTGAAGCTTTCTCTCAGAAATGGATGTGGCCGGGCTCACCTGTAATTCCAAGTATTTGGACGGTGAGGTAGGATGATCTCAATCTGAAGCAAGCCTCTGCAAAATCTTTGAGGCTATTCATGCAAACAAACTAAAAGGCAAAGGAATATGGATATAGCTCAAATGGTAGACCTCTTTTGTAGCAATCATAAGGTCCTGAGTTCAATTTCTAGTACAATCCCTCCCCGACAAAAGTGTCAGCTGAAATATCACTTTCCAGTGAAATAGTATCAAAATTCAGGACAACAATGAAAAAATTTAAAGGCATTGTGCATTCTGTCTGCAAACCTACCTTTCGACATTCTCGTCGACTCTTCGTACCATTAGGTCTCTAATCATTTTACTTCTCAGTTCATTTTGTGCATATCACTGATACTGGTTTCCTATGACTGTTAAAAATAATTTCTGCAAAGTAGGATCCTAAAACAACACAAATGTGTTCTCTTCCACTTTAGAAGACAAGAAATCCAAAAGAACTTCCATTAAGTCAAATCAAGGTATAGGCAGGCTAATACTTCTAGAGACTCTAGAAAATAATCCATTCAAAATGGACCCAGTTTGGAGATGAAGCTTCTGTAGAGGTAATCAAGTAAACGTAGAATCATTCTGTTATGCTCAAATCCAAGAAAATGTGTTGTAATTGTAAATGAGGAAAATGTGGACAGAGAATTGTTATGAAAGATGATGTAATACACAAGGGAAACACTGTCTACAACAAAAGAACACCTGAAGCTACCAGATAGTAGGAGATAGACATGAAATAGAATCTTCCTCACTGTTCTCAGAACAGCTCAACTCTGCTACATAAAAATTCCTACTGTGTCTTTTGCCACTGAGATATTTTTTTGTAATACACTGTCTATGGTCCAATCATTGTAAAGCACATGAATTTCATTTCAGGAATGGTATGTGTTTAGAAGCACTTTTTCCCATCTGGTGTGTATAATTTGGAATAAGTATGCACTTATGTCTTTACATCATTTTCTTCCCCTTAGTCCTTAAACCTCCCCATCCCTTACGATGCAGTGCAAGAATCAACAAATACATGCCATTTGAGTAGGAATGTATGATTTGGTTGAAACTTACTAGAGAACAAAATATTTATCAATCTGAAGAACACTTTGTGCCAAATACAGCGTTAAGACTGTTCTCAATGATCATCACTGCACAGCATATCACTGCATTTGTGTGATTTTTCTTTCCAAGTTTGCACAAGCTTGGTGACTCCTTTTATGACCTTAGAATATAGCAGTAGAGATGGAGCAACTCGTCAAAGTTTAGGTGAAAAGACCATAATGAAATACATACAAAGATTGTTATTAAGACTAGCCCAGGCCAAAATTAGAAGTAAAACTGTATCTCAAAATTAAGGTAGCCTATAACTGTCATGCCAGTAACCTGGGAGTTGGGAGGCAAGTTGAATGTTGTCCAGGCTAGCCTAGGCAAAATTGAAAATCTATATTGGAAACACAAATGGAAGTAAAGGAAATGAGGATATCTCTCAGATCCTATAATGCTTATTTACCAGATATGACATCTTTAGGTTCAAGCCTCAGTACTACATAAGTAAGTAAATACATAAATAAATAAAAGAATTTCTGTATCTGTTTATTTATTTTTGGCCAATCCTGGGCCTTGGACTCAGGGCCTGAGCACTGTCCCTGGCTTCTTTTTGCTCAAGGCTACTAGCACTCTACCACTTGAAACCATGTATACTGGTATTAGAACTAGGAAATTGAAAGGGAATACCAAAATTGAGAGACACAGGGTAAAAAAAGAAAAACAACTACAAAAGCAATTCGTGCAAAACTGTTTGGTGTAAGTGAACTGAACACCTGATGGGGGGAAAGGGAAAGGGGGAGGGGGGATATGAGGGACAAGGTAACAAACAGTACAAGTAATGTGTCCAATGCCTAACGTATGAAACTGTAACCTCTCTGTACATCAGTTTGATAATAAAAACTTGAAAAAAAAAAAAGAACAAAAAGTTACAGCAGAGGATCACAAGAGCCCAATAGCTATACCCTTATGATCACATAAGATGTTGCAAGTGAAATGAACTCCATGTTATGGAAACAATTGTTATATCACAGTTGTAACTACTTTCAACTTACCATGTGTATCTGTAGCTTCTATTATTAATGATGTTCTTGTATCACCTTCCTGTGGTTGTACCTACACTATCTCTGTCATCTTATCTGAGTATGTTGGAAACCATGTATTAGAACTAGGAAATTGAAAGGGAATACCAAAATTGAGAGACACAGGGTAAAAAAAGAAAAACAACTACAAAAACAATACTTGCAAAACTGTTTGGTATAAGTGAACTGAACACCTCACGGCGGGGGGGGGGGGGAAGGAAAGGGGGAGGAGGGAGGGGGGATATGAGGGACAAGGTAACAAACAGTACAAGTAATGTATCCAATGCTTAACGTATGAAAATGTAACCTTTCTGTACATCAGTTTGATAATAAAAATTTGGGAAAAAAAGTGCATCACAATTGGACATAAAAGAGATGTTAATGAAAATAAATAAATAAATAAATAAATAATGGATGTTTATTACTGGTGATCTGTTCTCTTTCTTTTCATCGTTTATTCTGGGAAGAAATAATCTATCAAGTTACAAATATGTTGTGGATAGGCCCAAAGTAAATTGTTTAAACAGAGGCCTCAGTTCTATTGTCTACAAAACAAAACAACAACAAGGAAAATAACAACTGAATCCAGCCAGCAGCAC
This sequence comes from Perognathus longimembris pacificus, assembly GCF_023159225.1. Taxonomy (NCBI): domain Eukaryota; kingdom Metazoa; phylum Chordata; class Mammalia; order Rodentia; family Heteromyidae; genus Perognathus; species Perognathus longimembris. Next base: position 41,638,420 of record NC_063176.1, read on the forward strand.
ATGTCCAGGAGTAGCTAAGACAGCTGCATTGAACAGCAAAGATAATCATGAATCCAGCCCTGGCCAATACACTATTAGTAGAAAAACTGAATCAGAAACGTCTAGGTAAGTGGCATGAAATCTGAAGAATTGCATAAGGAGTGTTCAATAGTCATTTGAAAGGCAAAGATTTCAGGGGATGCAATATGGGGGAATAAATAAGTGAAATGTATCTTGAATAATTAATAAACACTTTTATTCCTTCAGATAATCCATCCTTTAGGACATTTTATAACATTTGTGGTTTTTATGCAAAATATCAGTGATGATTTCTTATGGTAGAAATAATTCTAGTACATAGATGACTAAGACTCTAAAATGTTAGCAAAGCTTTACTTTGTTATTTCACAGCTGCTTCTTTCAAGATTTCCTTTTGAAACAAATTTGGCAAGCTTCACCATGAGTGCAACGCACTTAAAATAACCTGTATAGGTATTGTCTTTTCTAATACATAATTTGATTCTACTTTTCCTAATGACTGAAAGAATCAGATGTTAGTTTTTATTGTTGTCATTGTTCATAGAATTGTATTAGATTAAATACACGTCAATGTGATGCTAATAATCTTCTATCTAGTGAAAGGAAACTATAATGCTCTTAATAAAAAAGATTATATAATTTTATGCAAAAACTCAAGCACAAAGAAATGTGACACTATTCAATGAAACACTTGTCCTCTCTAAATTGCTTTTCTCTAAGTATACTTTCTTTTCAGATTGCTCCAAATTTGTGTTTTATCAAATAATATATAAATGATTTTTTAAATTTTATTACTCTATCAAATCTCTATAGTAGATACACTGGTTTTACATTGGTGTGACAGTAAATTTCCATGAACTTAGTGACTTAACACAATTCTGTAACTTTACCTATCTATTTGTCAAAACAATCTAACCTGGGTCTCATATGGCTAAAAGCAAGCTTCTTTCTGGAGGCTTTAAGGAGATGATTCATTTTCTTACCCTTCTCAGTTTCTAAAAGCTATCTGTCCCTCTTGTCTTGTTTCTTTCGTCTTCTGACATCTAAATTAGTAATGTTCCAATTGGAAAACTCCTCATATCACATCTCTCTCTGTGAGCCATTTTTGTTTCATGTCTATGTCTAGTCACATTAATAAAGGACTTTTAAGAATTTTGTAATTACAATTGTCCCACCTGTACAACTCAGGTATTTACTATATGCCCAGGTCTCTAATCTGCATTCCCCTGTACAGCATGACTTAAGTGACTTTTCACCATTCATGAGCTTTACATGATACAGAGATTAGCACCTTTATTCTAGGTACGAGAGGAAGTTATAGCATTTTGTTTAAGATTGTCAAAGAATTCTTGGTTCTGAAATTTCATTAACCATTAGAATAGATAGAATCAAAAAAGTAAAGAAAGATGTAAAAAATTAGTCATGCAAATACTCACCTTAGGTTTTTACTAAGAAAAAGAAAATATGATATCAAAGAAAATAAGTCCAATTTTAAATGAAAATTCAATACCTTAGATTAGAGAGCATTCCAACAAAATGTACTATACCCACCAGATTTGGTAAATTAAAAAATAATGAACATAGCTTCTCTAAATCATTTAGACATCCCCAACAGCAAACTGTTCTACTCTTTTTCAAGGGATGTTACTCAAATAGTCATATTGATCAGCTTTTTGAAGTAGTTATTTTTGATCAAAAGAAGTGATTTTCCTGTATGTAAATTTACAAGAAGGATTTGTAATTTAAGACTGTAATGTGTAAATTGAATTAGCACTAACATGAATGAGACTATAACTACTGAAACTAAGAACTGATTGGACCATCTTTCAACTAATATGTTCTGATCATTTATATTGCAGTGGCATAGATTTACAGCAGTTCTATCAATTTCTTCATATATCTTCTATGTAACATTCATGCTAAAAATGTGAGTTTATTGTAGTTGTCAAGTCAAAACTGTAAACTGAACACAAGCAAATATTCAATTGTGCAGAGAAAGTGATTAGTATTGAAGAAGTGTCACTCTTAAGTTTATGAAATTTATCTAGAGCACATGGCTATAATTCCATCAGGCTCTGTTTACATGTAATCATTCCCTTATTTGCCAAATAAATGGACTAACTTATCATTTGCAGGAAATAGTATGGAAGGTGAATGAATGCAACCATTTTCCTCACCAAAACAATGCTATATGGTGATTATGATGATGATAATATAAAGATCAAATTCATTTTTGTCATTGAGACTTTCCGTGATAAAGTGTTCTTTTTATTTTTATGAACTATGTGTCATAAAGTACAATTTATTTATGTTGGTTAACCAAGTGTTTGTAAAAATTATTTAATATTTATTCAATCCAGAAATAAAAACCGTACTTAGAGATTATCATGATTACTGAGATAAAATCAGTTATACAAACATTTCTATTTATAAGAAATATATGTTGTAAAATATATAAAGGACGATCAATAAAACATTCCACAAACAAACCTAGTTGTAAGAAACATAAATGAGTTTGCAAAAAATATAAAGCAAGATAAATAAAATTTTTTTACTCTAAATTCTGTAGGAAATGGATGGGAAATAAAAAGGAAAGAAACATAATATTTTCCAATTTTAGAGGGAAATTTTTCCATATTCCTCAGGAAAATGGAAACCAAATCCCAAAATCATTTACATTCCATTGGCTAGAGTTTAAGGGTTAGGTGACAGCTTTTGAACTTGAAAATGCCAATATTACAGTAGAAGCATGAAGTCCACAGTTCAATCTCCAGTAGCTTAAAAGAGAGACAGACAGACAGACAGACAACAGTGAGAGAGGCAGAGATAGAGACAAAAAGACAGAGAAACTCAATGATGCAATAATTTTATTTGAAAGTGTCAATATTTATTTTTTTTCAAATTTTTATTATCAAACTGATGTACAGAGAGGTTACAGTTTCATACATTAGGCATTGGATACATTACTTGTACTTTTTGTTACCTCGTCCCTCATACCCCCCTCCCTCCTCCCCCTTTCCCTTTCCCCCCATGAGGTGTTCAGTTCACTTAGACCAAACAGTTTTGCAAGTATTGCTTTTTAGTTGTTTTTCTTTTTTTACCCTGTGTCTCTCAATTTTGATATTCCCTTTCAATTTCCTAGTTCTAATACCAGTACACATGGTTTCCAATATACTCAGATTACAGAGATAGTGTCAATATTTATTCTCTTCCAAAATAAAACACTGGAAACTATTTAAGTATAACATTGTAATGCACAAATGTGTGTATTTCAAATTGCTGGAAGAATCAGATATCTTTCCAAACTTTTCAAAAATGTTTGAAAATGACTACTCTATACAGTACTCAAATCACATGCTGGTCATCATTTGAAGATCTCATTCGTTACAGTGAGCTTACATTGGAGTCTCAGATTCTTAATTTCAAGGCAGTTGACATCATTTATCCATTAACCTCAAGAACTGTATGTCCAGGTTTCCTATTTGTGTTCCATGATGAGCATTTCTTATTATATGTAAAGATAAACACTTTATGAATTTTCATCTTTCTTAGCATTTAAAATTATTTCTAATGGACTGAAGATAAGGATTAAGATAAGCATTAAGATAAGGATTCATTGAATCACACTAATCTATGATTTATTAAGAGATTCTTGTAGTACTGTTTCTTTATCTGGAAGCATTTTTTTTCTATTTTATTATGGTATCTACTAAAACTGATAATGATCAGTGTTGATATTTATTCATTACTCATAAATTATTTCAAACAGTACTAAGATAATTATAAAGCAAATAATGCTAGAATGCATTAGAAGAATGACATAGGAAAATTGTTACTATTGTTACAGATACAAATTTTTTCCATGTCTTTTGCTTAGGATACCCCGTGGTCAAGAAACAATAATTAAAAAAACAAAACCTCAAATTACTGTGTTTATGGTCTGCTTAAATTTTTTTTTATCGAATGTACTTTAAAATTTATACTTTTTAGTGCCATCTCAGGGGCTTGAACTTAAGGTCTGGCATTATCCGTAGGCTTTTGTACTCAAGGCTAGCACTCTATCAGTTGAACCACAGATCCACATCTAGCTTTTTGGTAGTTAATTGGAGATGAGTCACATAGATTTTCCTCTACAAGCTTTGAACCATGGTTCTCAGATCACAACCTCTTTTTTTATTTTTTTTTTCTTATTTATTGTCAAAGTGATGTACAGAGAAGTTACAGTTTCATATGTTAGGCCTTGGGTACATTTCATGTACTGTTTGTTACCTCCTCTCTCATTCCCTCCTCTCCCTTCCCCCTTTCCCTCTCCCCAAATGAGTTGTTCAGTTGGTTTATACCAAATGGTTTTGCAAGTATTGCTTTTGTAGTTGATTGACTTTTTATCCTTTGTCTCTCGATTTTGATATTCCCTTTCACTTTCCTAGTTCTAATACCAGTATATACAGTTTCCAATGTACTCAGATGAGACACAGTGATAGTGAGGGTACACCACAGGAAGGGGATACAAGAGGATCATCAACAATAGAAGCTACGGTTTCACATGGCATGTTGAAAGTAATTACAACAGTGATGGAAACGACTGTTAGATCACAATCTCTTGAGTTGCTAGGGTTACAAATGTGAGGCACGGGTGCCTAGCTAAAATGGGTATGATTCAGATGACAAGAAGACAGTTTATTATAACTAAACAAATCACAAAATGAGTGTTGATAGTCTGATTCAGGACCAAAACATGGCATAAAAAAGGCAAAAACAGAGAAAAAGTTGTTTCTTTGATGCTATTGTAAATAAATTTGTTCAAAGTTAATAACTGATTTTTGAATTATATTTCTTAGAGAAAAAGAAAATCAGACATTCTTATTCAATTTTTCAACTAGAAGACTTTCACCTTGAAATGTGTTGTGACAAAAACTTGTAGCATTGATTTTGTAAATCAGAAATCACTTTCATCTTCAATGGTATCAATGGGCCAAAATAAACTTAAAGAAGACTGGAATAAGGCAAAGGCTGAGGGCAGATGTGTACACAGGGAAGTAGGAAGTAACATCTCCATGAAATAATTAATCGTTAAGTCTGTGAGTGACACTTATAAATATATAAATTAGAATGTTTTGCAATTATGGAATAAACAAGATGGCATGTTCTGTGACACAAAATTAGGAGCTGTCAAAGGTTGTAAAATCATTGTCAACTACTTTGTTTTCCTTATGCAAGGGTAAGGGAGAAAATAGGAATTGTGATAACTTAGGATTTCTTATGCATATGTGTAAAATGGAACCAATATTTATAAGAATTGTGTCAGGGGCTGGGGATATGGCCTAGTGGCAAGAGTGCCTGCCTCATATACATGAGGCCCTGGGTTCGATTCCCCAGCACCACATATACAGAAAATGGCCAGAAGTGGCGCTGTGGCTCAAGTGGCAGAGTGCTAGCCTTGAGTAAAAAGAAGCCAGGGACAGTGCTCAGGCCCTGAGTCCAAGCCCCAGGACTGGCAAAAAAAAAGAATTGTGTCAGGATAATGAATGACAGCAAGGTTACTTGCTTTCAGAAATGCATTTGCTACAAAATCAAGGAAAAGTGTTCACCTCAGTAATGCTAGCTACTCAGGAGATTGAAACCTGATAATCAAGATTCAAAGTCAGCCAGCACGTACAAATCTAACTATTCTACCTATTTAACCAGCAAAAAGCCAGAAGTAGAAGTATGGTTCAAATAGTAGAGCTCCAACCTTGAGAGAAAAACCTAAGGAAGAGCATGAAATTCTACCCAAAGATTTAGTTCCTGTACATAAGAAATAGGGGAATACAAAAGTTTGGTGCTCATATGTCTAAATTCCTAATTGAATGGTATTCACCAGAGGCACAGAAATTCCTTGCTGGTGGCATTAGCTCAATGAGGAAAAAGAAGAACAAACTAAGTTGATAGCCATTTGTACATGGCACAATTCCCAACTGGTACCTTCTATACAGAAAGAAATTCAGACTTGGTGTCTTCTAAGTCATACCATAGTGTATTTCTGAAGATGTAAGCTTTAACTATTTGTCATCTTTAATTATTAAGATATGTTAGTGTTCCTTCATCTGTAGTATTATTACTCTGATTATATCATTATTATTATTACTACTACTACTACTACTATTATAGTATTATTACCCTGAATTTTATTATGGGATAGTAATAATATATCAGAAAACTTTAATTTGATATCAGTTTTTTGGCCGCCTAAGTGTCTGTGTGTCTGCATGTCTGTGTACCTGTGTCTGTGTCTATATCTGTGCTTGTGTGTGTGAGTATGTGTGTATATGAAGGGTATAGCTTGAAAAACACATTGGAAGAGACAGATACAAGACTCATCCTTTTGCATTTCTACCAATAAATATATATTCATTTGCTAAAATAATTTACCTAAGCTCCTTTTCAGGAGAGGTGGTAAAAATGTCCTTTGTTCCCCAATAATCATAAGCAATATCTTCAGGTGAAAATAATGGTAGAAAATTATTAAAATAAACTTAGCTTCTATTAAAGATGTGTAGAAGGAACTGACCGAGGAATTGAAAGGAGAAAGCAGAAGAGAGAGATAGAGATGGGCAGAGGAAGATCTAAGTAGTTTACATCCTTAACCCTGTCTGTGCCATGAAGTTGCTGAATATCCTCTTCAAAGCTCACATAAGAATTCAATGCTATTCAGCAGAGGATCACAGGAGCCCAATAGCTATACCCTTACGAACACATAAGATAATGCTAAATGAAATGAACTCCATGTTATGGAAACGATTGTTATATCACATTTGTAACTACTTTCAACGTGCCATATGTAACTATAGCCTCTATTAGTGATGATGTTCTTGTATCACCTTCCTGTGGTTGTACCTACACTTTCTCTGTATCTTATCTGAGTATATTGGAAACTGGGTATACTGGTATTAGAACTAGGAAATTGGAAGGGAATACCAAAATCGGGAGACATGGGGTAAAAAAAAGACAAACAACTACAAAAGCAATACTTGCAAAACTGTTTGGTGTAAATGAACTGAACAACTCATGGCGGGGAGGAAGGTAAAGGGGGAGAGGGGAGGGGGGAATGAGGGATGAGGTAACAAACAGTACAAGAAATGTATCCAATGCCTAACGTATGAAACTGTAACCTCTCTGTAATTCAGTTTGATTATATATTCATATATATATATGAATTAAATGCTATTGAAGTCATATGGAGTGAAGGCACTCAGTGATGGTCACATGATGAGTGGTCCATCATCTTCATTACGGGAGTAGCTTTGTATGAATACTAACCATCTATGTGAAACATTCTCACCATGGGAAGCCCTCCAGTTCCTAAGATGCAGCAAGGTCTTCACCACACACCAGCAACCTGATGTGGGACATAACACCCTCCATAAATGCAGCAAATTACTTACTTTTAGAGAATGCAGAAAACCTAATCCGTGCTATTCTTGCTGTTGTTACTTCTTTTCTTTTCATGTCCCCTAATTTTGGGAATTGAAATCAAGGTCTTATTTTTTCTGGGCCTTGCAGTTGAGTCACATTCCCAGGACCTTCAGTTTGTTTTGCAAACAGGATATCCCATATATTACTTCTGTTGGCCTTGGACTGTGATCTTTCTATCTCAACTTTCTGGTAGTTAGGAATCCAGAAACAATCAATCATGCCCAGCTTGTTTTTGACACAGTCTTACTCATTTTTCTTGATCTTGCCTTGAGCTGTGGCCATCATGCTACCCTTTGTACTACACAAAGTGAACTAAGGCATCTCAATGCAATTCATTCACTCTTTAATTTCTGGAGTATACTTAGAAAGTAATTGTTGAAGGTGGAAAGGGTCAAAGTTAAAAAGTCACCTTCTGAAAATCTTGTTCTATTTGTCTTTTCAACAAGTCATTTTAATTCTGTAAAACTGAACTGGGAATCCTCTTTAAAAATCCTGATAAAAATAATAAATGCCTAGTCTGGAAAGTTTTGAAAATGAATAATGACATCAAGTGAAAATATAAATCACCCACCCAGAGATAATGACTGTTAATATTTTGATGTATTCCTTATATTCTTTTTTCCTAATGAACATGCAGGTTTATCCTCATTTATTCTACTTTACCTCATCGGCCTTTTCCCAATCCCTTAAATATTTTTCTAAAGTACGCTTTTATTATCTGAATAAATATGCCAATGCATATTCTATAATATGTTTACCATTTCTCATATTTTGACACTGAGATGACTTCTATATTTTTTTACTATTCTATATAATTGATGAAAATCTCTACACGTAAATCTTTGAGTTTATGACTACTTACCTAAGCTATATTCCATAAAAAGAGGATTATGGGGTCATAAAATATGACCTTTCTGACAAGCTCTTGATAGGAATTCCCAAATTGCTTGAGCTGAGCCTCAGTTTATTGGCAAAATGAGAAGATTGTGTTAGATGATTTCAAAGGTGCTTTTCCTTGGCTATAAAACTATATGACTCTATGACTTTTAGCCATCTCACATTGAACTTGATGTTAAGAAGTCTAGGATTCATTAATCAAGTAATGTTTCTGACACTTAATAATGCCTTGAAAATAATACTCCAATCCAACTTATTTTGGTGTTTTTGTTAAAAGGACTTAAGGCTTGATTTGTTGGTCTCCTGAAAACTGACTTTGAGCCAAGGACTCCTAGATGAATAGTTTATCAAAAAATACACCCAGTTAAAATTAGCCAAGGTATGAAAAGAGCAAGATAGGGAATGGGAATGATGCTAAGTGAAATGAACTCCAAGTTATGGAAACAAGCAGTTTATCCTTGTTATTTTTAATGCAGTATATAAAATTATTTGGGTTTTTTTCTTCTTTTTTAGCTTCCCTATGGTTTAGCCCCTATTGTCACTGTATTTGATTTTGGTACCCTGGGTACTGTATATATATATACATATATATATATGAATCAGAGAAGGGAAACATCAAAATTGTGAGACAAAGGACAAAGGACAAACCAATGCCAGATCAATACTTACAAGACAATATACTCTAAACTAAATGTACAATGTGTGTGGGGGGAGTTGGAGGAGAGAGAAGGTGAGAGAGAAATGAGGGGGTAGGTAACAAGTTTGACAAGAAATGTACTCACTGTGTTATTTATGTAACTTTAAACCTTTTATACATCACCTTGACAATAAAAAAATTAAAAAAAACAATTCAGGAATGGAAATAAAGCTAAAAATGCTGTCATTGTTTAGGTATATCTTTGCCATCTCTGGTAAAAAGATTCAATAACCTATATAGCTTTGTAATGATCTACATAGAATTACTTACATCCACAAGTATGGTAAGTATCAGCCTCAAACCCTTTGCTTCTACTATGTCTGTTCTCTGGAAGGTACTTCTGTTCTTTTCTCTATAAATGTCTCTTCTTCAATGCTGTTGTTTCTCCTCTTCCTTGGCCATCTCTCTGTATTAGATAACCACCTCCTGAAACCACATATACCCTCACTCCCTACCCTCACTCCCCTACCTCATCTTACTCCTCATATATCATTGATCTACCTGTCTTGTTTTTCTTTTAAATTTTACCAGTAAAATAAATTTCAAAAAAAAGTTATTAGAAAATAAATGTCAGAAGAGATTTGAGTGGTTTCTCACAAACAAAATGTTAAACCCAGGATCTCTAGAATGTACTTCAATTCAGGTTAACGCCACTTGTAACCATCAGATACTACAGGGATGGATGAAGAAATGCCCTTACTGTGTTATTGCATATTTAATATTTTAACAATTAATAATCAATTAATCAACATAATAACTAATATCCCCAAACCTCCATCGGTTGATGAGTGAGTTTAACCAGCAGGCATGGGGTCAAAGTGAAGATGTCTCCCTCTACCCTCTACTTTTATAGGCTCAAATTATCCAGAAACTAGCTTAAGGGAACAGATTTTTTTTTTTAAGTACTTTCCAAGAGAATGCTAACTGGATAGCCAGAAGCAGTGAGAAAAGTTCTGTTGGGCCCTCATTCTTGTCTTTTGACAGGATTACTTCAAAAGGCCAAACATTCACACAGTGAAGGTTTTCCACTAGCATCATCCATCCATTCTCCATGCGCACCTGTCAAATCTCCTGAAGCCAATCACAGTTCACAAGTATTGGCTTGATGTTTTCTTTAGCTAATGTTCTTTCACCAATTTTACCTAGAAGGAAGTTCAGTCCACCTCTTCTCAACATACCATACTGGAGATAGCTAGCATTTAGTGGACCTGTGAATGGTGATACTAACGTTTATTTCCAGATAAAGATGGACTCTTTAATGTTTCTTCACTGAACACTTCCATATTTTGTACTTTGCAATGACTAATGAAGAACCATTGTGTGGGAAGTAAATATTTTTTTCATAAAACCCGTATCCCCTCATTTTAGTAAATTTTTGTACTTTTCTGGAACAATTAATTCCTTTAAAAATTTCCTAGCAATATATTTTTTCTATTAGATAGCTGGTTCCATACTATTCATTGCCATTCACTATAAAGTAAGGCTTTTCCTTCTTTTAAATATATGTGGAATTTCATTTTAAGATGTGTATTCGTACATTTTATGAATTTTTGCATTACTATGTGAGCTTTAAATTTTTTCTTCTTGCTTGTTTTAAAACTCAAATTGTCTCTAATGTTATTCACTCTTTCTTACCCTTTACAGCCGTGTGTGTGTGTGTGTGTGTGTGTGTGTGTGTGTGTGTGTGTGTGAATTTTTAAGATTCTAGCATTTTATTTCTGGAGCCAGGTTTTTGTCTTCATGGGATTTGATTCTATGGGTAGAGATAGCATTCCATTAATAAGACTGATGATGTGCTAAGCATGCTACTAACTGCAGAAATGCCACTACTAAAAACCTCTTTCAATTGACAAGAAAGAAATTACATCAGACCCCTGCATTCCTGGGGATGGAAACGTACCATTCAGAAAATACATCTCACTGTATCCTGTATATGTTACCCTGAGTTCTCTTCCTTCTATTTCAGTCATCACCATACAAGCTTGAGTTCCACTTGTCCCTTTAAAAATGTAAAGATTTTCTGTTACAATGAAACACATGCTTCTCTTTAGGCTTAATAATTTATTCAATGACACATTAGATAGCCCATCTCTCACCTATGTAGATCTGTGCTAAGAAAAATCTATGCTTAAACAAAGGAGAAATGTTAATAATGAGAAAGATGGAGAAAAGTTGACAGACAGAAAGACAGACATATTTCCCCAGAAGAGTGTACCCCAGTTCAAGTTGGTATTCAATCATACTTATTGGTCCAAATAATGCATATGTGTATGTATTATAGAAATATAAAAAGTCTGATAATTTTACCTAAAATTGCATTTTACAAAAATTTCATGCAATAACAGTTTCTCACTGATTAGCACATTGTCTGTGTTTTTTTGTTAAATGGTTAATAAAATTCATGTGCTAATTTGCTATAATTACATTGCTTTGGTGACTTGATTTATTTGATCTCATTCTCCTCAATTAAAAAAAAAACCTCAATATTGTTCAATATTGCTTTAATTCTCAATGTGTTATTTGTTCAAATGTATTTTCTGAGCTTAAAATGGATGGGTAAAATCATTTGACAGTGATGAAAAGGAGCACATCTTAAAAGAGAAAAGGACTATAGTAATTATAAATAGTTTATATGTAATTATTATGCTAAATATTGCCTCAAATAACAACCATTAAATTTATAACTCTCTTGAAGGAACACATTATTAATATTAGCCATAGAAGTAGTAGGAGGAGTTAAAAATGCAAAAGATACAGAGAGATGACTTATACTTTACACAAGATTATCTATCAAATGAAGGGCTGAAGTAGAATTCAAATTCAGATACCCTGGACATAAAAGATAGTGCTTCTTGACATTCTTTGAAATGGTAAAGGATCTCAATGCCAGGTATGAATTACCAGACACTGATAAGTAAGATGTCTGAAAATCCTTCAGGTTAAAAGTCTCTCTATATTTAAAAGTCACTTTTTTTTTTTTTTCCTGAAGGCATGTGGAAAATATTCTGACAAGCCTAATAAGAAGAACATAAAACAGGTCATAAATTTAAATAAGGATTCAAGATTAATTAGAAACACAAATAAAAGGAAAATAGCTTCATAAAATAAAAAAGAATAGATTTAGGAGAATTGAAGGCAAGACAGGGAGTTAAGGACTTCTGATACAGTGTTTTTCACTCTTCTCATTTAAATGTTGTAACTTATCAGTATTACTTGAATCAATCTGAAGGAAAAATCATGTCTCATTATACAATTATCATAAAAACCTAACAGAAATGGTTTTCATTTATTTGTCCTGTAATTAAAAAGACAGAATAAAATGAGAAGGAAATAGAAGGGGGTAGGGGAAGAGAGAGAGAATTTCAACAGAAGAGTAAGACTATGGTCCATGCAGAATGAGCTACTTTACATTCGAATAGTTAAGTGCTATCCAGTTTCAAGGTTTTTGGGGATGCTGTTCACAAACTTTTGATCAATTCCTCTGATCTTACATCATCAGCTCCTTTTAATCATCTGAGCCACAGAAAGAACATTTCCACAGCTTAGCCTTCTATGCAAAACCTATGAAAATAGAATCTTCTATGTTCTATTTCCTGTCACATTATTCATTGAAGTTTGACGTAAGTCATTAGATTGACTTGTTAGTAGTGTTTGTCACATACTATTTTCTTCATTGCTTACCTACTGATCATATGGATCCATAGATTCTCTCATAGGTTTTGGAAATATATGTAATTAGCTCCTCAGTACATAGTATAGTTTCTGCTATAAAGACATATATAGAACACACAAGTTATTGTGAAGAAAAATATCTATTATTTTGTTACATTTAAAAGTTTCAAGCAATGAAAATGTTAAATCTACTAGTTGTTACTCTATTTAAATAAATAGCAAATGTGTTTACAGCTGTGGACTGGAAATCAGGTTTGGCATAATGGCAGCAATGAATAATAATCAGCAATTTTAAAATCAACTTCAGAATTTTTATAGAATTATTAAAGCTGCAATATTTTTCTTCTTTTGATATATTTAACAGCTTTCATATTTGAATTAAAAATAATTTAAGAAAGTCAAAGACAGAACAGAAATTAACGCATCTCAAGTCACACCATGAGAATCATCCTTGTTACGAGGCTATGCCTTCATCTGGCAATTGAATATTATTAGTTTAGGAAGTTGCCAAAGCAGCAGTGTCTGCTTTTTAAGCTCATTGTCATCATGATACCTAAAAAACAAATACAGGAATAGTGTGGCATCACTACTAGAAATTCTCTTAGCAAATTGTGCATGTCTTGGGATGAAAACACAATAATTGAAAGTGATACACAAATACAAATTCCTATCTTAGTTAATATATCCACTAAACTCAATAGAATTTTTTCACTTACATCATGAAAAGTTAGACTTCAAAGATTAATACACTGATGTTTCAGAAAATGAGAAAACCATGTTTTTTTTAATTCTATTCATATATGTCTTAGCATATTTCATCTCAAAATTCTATATCATTTTCCTAATTTTCAATGAGTCAAAAGCTAATGAAATAAGAGTATTATAATATACAGTAAAAATTCACTTCTTGTAGAAAATAATGAGGCATTCATACATCCTACTATGTAGTTCACATAATCTAAATACTTTTATTTATGTCTATCATCTATTTACTAATGACATGGATTTTACTGAAAATAGTTAAGTAAACATCTTTGAAAAGAAAGTATGCTAAAAAATATAATTCCTCTGAACCTTGTTGTATCTATTGATGAGATTCATGTCAACTTTAATTAATAGGAAATTCTGGCTTAAATATTTAAACACTGAGGCCATTAATAATTACCTCACATAAAAGGAAACTTAGAGGTATGCCAATTGAGCAGTTTATTAGTAATATGAAGGACCTTTCTCTGTTCCTTTATACCAATGTTGAATGTTAGTTTTACCCTGAAATGATTTCCCCTCGTGGTTACAAAATACTTCCAAAACTATTTCCAAGTGGACCATAGGCCTGCTTTATTCATTATCATTCAAGATAAGATTGCTATATTCACGGTGCACAGTTCCCATATCTACTCTTAACCCTATTTCTGGGCAAAGAAAAAAGATGTGATTAAACAGAAGAGATCAACATGCTACAGTGGGGTAAATGCTTGAAAAAGTTAGGGCTTTTGGGATAAGAAATAATGGATGCATGTCTACTGGAAATGTAAAAAGCTGTACATGTCCGAAATAGCAGAATTTTTTAAAAAAAGTAATAAATGCCACATTCTTTAAATATGATGCTAGAATTAGCTGTCAATTAGGGACAGTCTTGCTACAACATTATTTCACCTCTCTCTAGCCCTTTATTTTCTGTGACCTTTCCTCAGTGGGTTTTCCTGCTGGCAGCAGTGTTTGCAGCAGTACCCTGGAGAAGTCAAGAATAAACTCTTCCCTTCATTAACATGCTGTGTGTATTTGAGTAGTTTTGCTATTCATATATTTTATGGATACTTACACATAGTTTATTATGAACTTTTATAGGTGAGAATGTATGATTTACAATATTTACTGGGGCACTGTAATGGTTTTATTATGCAGGCATGGTAAAGGCAATAAACCTGCAGCACCACCTCACCTTGAGAGCCTCTTCCTGTCTCTGAGTCTTCCATTAATTTTTTTGTGGCTCTGGCAGTTGGCTCCAGAGGCATGATTCCCACATGGAATGCACTTCTGAGAGTTTGCAACTCATAACAGAAGAGGAGATACAATTCCCCTTTGCCCACTCTACCGGGTAGTATATCCAAAGCCAGATGTGTACACACAGAAACTGCTGAATGTCACATAGATACTTTTGTAGATAGCTATAATGAGAATTGCTTTACCAATAACTCTAATGGCATTGCAAGAAATAAAACTCAGATTTTCTGGCACGGAACTGTGGTTTTAGAAGTCAGTTTCTTCCAAGTCTTCCAGCATCACTTAAGAAAGGTCATCTGTGGGTAAAACTGGATAGCAGTCATTTATCTTACGTCTCAATCTGAAAATCGCCTAATGGATAGCATAATCAAAAGGTTTCACTCTAAATCATTGTCTCCTTCTTGATTTGGTATGTGTCAATGCTCTTACCCTCAATCATCACAAAGATGAATCTCTATGAGAAAACGAATGTTGATTGTAGTGTTTTGTGTTTCATTTACAAAATAAAACTTTGTAAACCAATCGCATGCAAACAGAGATAATATAGATCATCAGTCTTCATGGAAATAAATATTTTCCAAATATAAATATTTGTCTAATGGTTATCTGTGGGGCACTGTTTCTAGAAATTCTCATACATACCCAAATTCACAAATGCATAGATATCTTATGCAAAATGGTATAGTCCTACTATAAAATGCATACACATCTTCCTATATATAAGAGAAAAACTCTCTAGCTTACTTTAAATACCCAATGCAATTCAAATGCTATGTAGTTATTATATACTATTAGAGAATGACGAGAAGAAAACTTACGCATACATGTTAAGTTCAGAAGTAATTTTCCTGAAATGTTTATTAATCTATCTTTAATTAGACATAAAAGAGAGATGGAGGATCAATTTTATATGACAAATATGATTGATATATGTATACATATATACATATAAATACACATGAATACATCTGTATAATTTTGTATACTACAGTTCAAAGTCTGTATACACCCTAAAACACCTGTCACCCTTAATAGTAAGATTAAATATTGGAGTTCAGTTTATGCACACTGTCTGAATTCTGACCCCTTTGGTCCATTCCACCTACATTGAATTTCAAATCATATTTCACCTGGGTTGTATGTAGTCTCAAATATGCCAAATAATGTGTTTTCCTTTGTCATCGTTATTGGGAAAAGATTAGCAATGTTTTTGTTGGTGTTCAGTTTTTATATGCAAATATTTATAGAGTATGTGGTGAAGACAAAACACCCACAAGTGCTCACAACAATACTAGTGATTAATTCAAACCTATGACCAAACAAGGGAGATAGAAAGGAAAAGGAAACCATTTATCTTATAAAAAAAATCATTTACTAAGTGAAGGATTTTCTGTAAAAGAAAGAATTGCATGAATTACTGTCACTGTTTAAGTGACAAACATATTTGTCTGGTTAACTTTAAAGACATTGTACACTAAATTGCTAATCAATCTAGAAAACAAAGATAATGAGATTGCTCCTTCAGAATTATATCTTACTATTGATCCAAGGATGAAAGTGGTTCCTTAGACCAGAAGACACACCACTAAAAACTAGTATAAAGTAAGAATGTAGTTTATCTAAAAGAGAATCCAAGAGAATAGAGATAGTCGATTTCAGGATTTAATTTATTCATTATATATTAGAAAGAATATTTCTCATTCTAATGCTAAGTTCATCATGGAGCTAAATATAAACCACAGAACATAATAGGTATTACTATTTGTGTGTGTGTATGTGGTCTGTGTCATATTTAGATTCGTCCACTTAACCTGTTATTAAACATACAAGATAATCAATTCTATTTCTTTTAAGTTTGTGCTCAATATAGTTTTTAATTTCCGCTAAATTTAACTTTCTAATAAAGTGCTTACTATGCATTTGTAGCAAAAATTATCTTTATGTCGTTAACGATTTTGTTTTGGTTTTTGGATTTTTTTTTAGCAAATAAAAATCATTTCTTCTAACAGATTGCGTGTGTCTCTACCATTGAAGTTGATGATATGAGTGCTTTGGTCCATATGATAGCTCTATTCCTTGTTACAAGCTAACATTATTATCATTACTATTAATATTGATTGTTATTATACCTTATGTTAATGGTGTTTGATAGGATATACAAACTGGGTACAAAGTTTCTGTGTTCCAAAAGCACATGTCTGCATTTTTTCAGAACTACATTTCATTATCATTCTTAGGTCAAAAAGCTGATATTGGCAGATATGTTTTATTCTTCTTCCCTGATCTTTCCAATTAGCAAAAACAACAGATTCCTGTGGTTTGGGCCCCAAAAGCTCTAACTCACGAGTACAAAAGAATATATGTATTTCATTATAAAACTCGCTTTAGCAAATGACCTAATTACATTAATGGGAAATCACTTCCTGTTAGCTTGGCATAAATATCTGCAAGACAACTCCTCTTGTGATAATTGTATATCTTCCTTTGTTGCAACATTGTTTATCATTTATGCAACATATATGCAATTTATACTTATAATCACCAAGAATTTTATTAACTAAAAGTCAATTTAGTATAAAATGACTTGTGAGGTGTATACTAAATAGAATGCAAGGAGCAAAATAAAACAAAGTTATCTTCTGCAAGGTCAAAGAAATATTCTCAAGGGGAATTTGTTTATTCTGATCTCATAGTGAAGGAGAAAACATTATAAGGTATTATTATATAAAATAAAAATTGAAGATCATATCTTAAAGTTTTGAAACAACAAAAAGGTGATTTTATAAAATAATAACAACCAATAAAGGAAGAAGACATTGTAGAAGGAGAAAGAACAAGCACATTATATCATTAAATAGTTTTGCTTTAATCCTGAGTCAATTCTCTCTTAAATAATTTATCTTATTTTGGAAGTTGATGTAACTTTTCTGAATCTCATTTTCTTTGCAGACAAAATAGAAATAACACCTACATTGAGCATAATATTAAAATTAGGTATTTACAAACTGCCTTGTAAAGTTTCTGGCATTTGGTAAAATTCAGCTAATAGAAGCTGAACTATTTTAAATTCATATATTTTACTGACAATTCTCAGTGATAGTAACATCTATCTATGAAGATGATGGTAATTTACTATCAGATAACTTACCATTGAGAAAGGTTAATGTTGTGCAGTGAAAAACTAAAGAGTGATTGGTAGCTAAAAATGGGAAAGAGTTGGTAATTTACAGTAAGTTTCGATGAAAAGCACTGGGATAGGATTGTGACAGAGGCTCAGGCACAGAGCCCATCCTGAAGAAGAGGGCAAATCATTCCAGCGAGGGCAATTAGAGGACATTTACATAGCTCAGCAAACTGAAGGGCCATAGTATCATTCGGGCTCAATAATTACAAGGCTCTGCTTTATCAAGGAATAACAGTTGTCTAATGAGATTTTGCGAGATCTATAAATCATGCAGGTTATAAATGACACTATCTCATTTAATCCATTTTAAAACAGATGTGTAAAAAACTGGGTTTAATGCTGGCAGACATTTAGGATAATGAGTATCTATCTGTGGCAAAACAATGAATGAATAATCTCAGACCAACACAGGGAAGCAATCATGGATTCACTTCTCTAACTGAAATATAATGTCAGATTACAAAAGGGTATTAGAGATCCTACCAAGTGGAGGATTCATTGAGTCACATAGTCAAACTTAAAGTAGCATATTTTTAACTGTTTTTTGTTGTAATCCAGAATATTGCAATTAAAGAAGAATGGAAATTTACATTGATTTTTTTATCTCAAAATCTGAAGAACAAAGTACTTATTGTAAGTCAGATATCTTAGTAGACTCATTAATGTGGCACAAGTTTTTGTCATTTTAATGACAAAACATGTACATACTTTGTAAAGTAGCAAAATTTCACAGGAATTAAAATGAATAATTCTGTTGGGTGGGAAAAAATGGGTTCTAAAGCTTAATTCTCAAAACCTAGGTCCTTACAATAGGGAAATCATAGATGTCAAAAACTTAAAGATTCTGAGATCAAGATTATAAATATCATTGTGAGGGGGAAAATAGAGAGAGATTAGAGTCAGAGAAGGTGTTAAGTGAATGTTAGGGAAAGCAAAACTTCAATGTTGAGAAATTGAGGAGACAAATGGGAAACAACACCAACTGTACCAGGTGCAAAGAGTTTTATCCATTTCCAGTTTTCATTTGATTGTGGCAATTGCTGCACGGGATTTTTAAAATTTTTCACATAAAGCAGCACTGGTCCTTTCTTATATATTTATTTTTATTTGAAATTATCTTAAGTAGTTGTACAAAGAGATTTTAATTCAACATGTCAGTTGGATCCATGCCATTCCTTTCATTGTTTTTCCCCATCTCTTTCAACACCACCCCAATTTTCTTAAGTTCCTTTAAGGCAATGTTATCACTATGTCATAGGGACATATTTTGGCCTACTGTTCTCTGAACTCCTTCAACCCTGAAACAATCAGCACAGCAAAAATATGAACAGCACAGGCTGACTATTCCAGATACCAAAATACCAATTTTAAAATGTTTCGAAATCCAAAACATTTTGAGCACTAGCTTAATGCTTCAGTGGAAAATTCTACACCAGACCTCATGAGCTCTGTCACAGTCAAAATTCAGCCAAATGAAATCTATTGTACAAAATGACTCTCAGAATGGAAGTATCTATAGTATATATGAGACATAAAAGAATCGTGTTGGAATATTAGTATCATCCCAACTATATCACTTCACGTAGGCAAATATCCACACACACACAAAAAAAAAAAACTTTGAATGGAAATCATTCTGGTTTTAATCATTTTGAATGAGAGATATTTGATATGCACAAAGTCAGAGAGAGGATGATTCTTAATAAATTTTAGTTTTTAACTGGTGGCTTTGATTATTGCTATTCTTTTTGAACCATGCATTTGCCTTTCAAAACTTAGATTGTATTTGTTTGTGTGTTTTCTTTAGATTTCTTTAGTTTCCTTGGGGCTATGGATCAAGCCCAGAGTCTTGGCCTGGCTAGTCTTGGCATTTTCCATTGAACTATATTCCAACAACTAAATGTTTTTGGTTTTGTTGCTGTTGTTCTTATTTAGCAAGTTACATCGCTTAAACTTTTTAAGTTTTACTTTTTATCCGTAAAGAGTTAAATGTTTTTCTCTTGGCAAAATGTTATTCGTCCCCATTTTAGGTATATGTTAAGTGATGACCTAATAATTCAGATAATTCATCAAAAATACAAAACTGGGTTATCATATGTATGTCAAAGTATGCACACTACTTTTGAGCAAGTAGATAAAACAAATATCTAAGAAAATATTTTTCCTAGAGAAGTGTTATTTAATTAAGGATTGTAAGAAGTACCTGAAATAGATTTTGGTATTAAAAGATCAGAATCACAGTCCAATAACTTACAAAGATAAGTTGATTGAACTTAGAAGAATTCATGGATTCATGCACATTATAAACATTACAATAATCTGAAAACTGGTGTGTTGTGCATTTTCTTCTACCACAGTTATTTTTTAAGGTTAGATTTTATTTCCAGTTAAACTTTGCAAATGCTAGTATTGTGGGTTGAATTAAGCTCTGGTCTATTAAATCTATCTGTTCTATTAACAATACACATAGAAACCTTCTTTATTTTAGGAGAAACAAATGATGTTTTCAATGGAATGAAAAGGTTATAAGCCTCTTTATTTTATGTCCTAAAACAGTTGTAATGCTTGCACAGAATGCCCACTGGAAAGAAAACATTATTTTATTCACAGTCTATATAGCTTGCATGATTATTTCTCCCCTTATCTGAATATCTACATGCCTTTTTAGTGGAAACAAAAGCACTTCAGCAGGTGTTCGTTTCTCCTACACCACATGTTATCTCTCTTTAGGGATTATGGTCACCAATGCTTCAGTGCCAGAGTTTGTCAAATATAAAAGAAAAACAATCTCCCATGATAAAAATAACATTATTTAAATTAACTCTTTCTGGGGAAAACATACTTTTGAGGTATAATATACTTGGGTTTTCATCTACTGCATTTCTTTCACTAAAAGTTTAGCAAACAAATACATAAAAATTATGAGAATCTCAACAGAAAAGAAGAAAACAAAAATAAAGAAAAAAAGAGAATCAACAGAAATAATATATAAGGCACAACAGGACAATCATTATACTTCACTTTTTTGTATTTTGTTAATAAAAGATTAGTACTCACCTATTTCCCACAAATAAATATATTCAAGGCAAGCACTCTTGCCACTAGGCCATATTCCCAGCCCCAAAATAAATATATTCAAAATATGTTTATTTTAGTACATATGGTTGCTGAGAATTCCAAGTGTCTTCTTAATAAAAACAAAATGGGGGAATACTTGATATAACATAATTTCTTTTAGCTAAAATATATTAAGCAAATACCAATCATTAGTATCAAATTGGTATTCTTCTACAAACTCTATTTATGTATCATTTGATATTAATGATATCATTAATATAGTTATGGATATATGAATTGAATATTTTATTTCTGTTATCATTCAGGAAACTGTTATTTAAGACATAATTCTACGAGAAATATTAGAGTTTTCAAAACAATGTACAATACATAATACATTTGCTAAAGGGAGAAGAAAGGTCTGGTAAATTATCATTCATAGTTTATTTCCTATTCATGGAAAATTTAAGGTAATTAATTGGCTAATTATTCATTTTCTACATACAGTTACCCTCTTTATCCATGGATTCACATTTGTGGATTCAAACACACTGATTGAATACTGATCTAAAAATCATCAAATCTGTACTAAATAATTGGAATCTCTGTTATCATTCCCTTGAGTACATTTCTTTTTTAACAATGTGACCCCCCTCCATCTTGAGTCTTATAATTCATTTCCACCACAGTATCTAGTGAGTATTACTGCTGAACTAGAATAATGATGAATATTTCCAAATTGGTGTCCTAACTCTCTCTGATCAAACATTAGGCAAAATTCTTACTACTCCTAATACTTTTTTCAGAAGAACTCATAACTAAAATAGGATCCAACAGAATCTTTTGGAAATTTTGATATCAGGAAAAATAAATTTAGGATGAATGCATGTGTGTTTGAAAATGTTTATTTATCATTGCATCAATTAGTTCTTCAGGAGTTCATCATGCTGACATACCCACACATGCATACAATATACCTTAACAGACTTACCCCTTTGTTCTTTCTCCCTCATTTCCTTTCATCCTTCATAGAACAATCTATTGTCTTCATTGTACCATTATCACACATGTACATAAACAAATGTGGAACATGTCTACCCACCTTCACCTTCTCCACATAACTTCTCCCAGGCTGAAAATATTTGTGACTACTAAATCAAATAAATGTGGACATTGTTTGCATTTTGTGAATGGTAATTCTCATTATGGTTGAAGCAATATGTACAGGAATGAGAATGAAAAATAGTGCATCCACTAAGAAAACCAAACTGAAGGACAACAATAATAAAAAAAAGTGTGTGTGTGTGTGTGTGTGAATTGTGCACAGGCAGAGTAAATTTAACTGTTATAATCATTTGTTGTTATCCAATTGAAGCTGAAATCATAATTACCCATCAACTTTCCACCTACGTTAATCAATAAGTTCCATTTGAAACTTGCCAACAGTAGCATTTTTAAGAGTTCATGTAAGAAAATGCTAAAGTAACTTTTTCTGGTGCCTCACATTTTTGTAGAGAGGTCAAAGGCAAAGGATAGTATTATAGGTCCTCCCTCCTTTCTAGTGGATCTGTGCAGAATTGTGGAGTCTGAGACTCTAGGGGAAAAATATCCTTTAGAGTTTGAAAACACCAGAAGAGAAGAAATACTGGCTAGCATATTTTGTTTGGTCAAGCCCCTGGGCTTATGGGGAAGAAGAGTAGGTACATCATTTTTTTTAAGCAATAACCCAAATGAAAATATTGAGAGAGCTTTACATGGTCTCAGGAAGATTGGGAAAGACAGAACTGAGTTCTAATTTTCACTTGTCTGGCAAAATCTAAAGCTAGAGACAGTAACTGGAATGTCCTCTGTCTGCCCGCCAAGAGAAATAAAAAAGTGCCTTGATTATGACTCATGCTTCTGATGTTAGAAAAGACAAAGACATTTCTATTTTCAGATGGATTGGTACTGCCAAATTCCAACCCACTCGGACAAGTAAACTACCCGCAGGCACAAAATAAGCACTGCATACAAATAACACTCTAGAGGCTGACTGGACTGAGGGAAAGCTGTGAATGGCCAGCCATGGTATATATCTGCAACAGGGAAAAAATGTACTTGTTTCTTTTCTTGAGTGCTGTGGGCTATAACTAGGGCCTTCTAAATGTTCAGCAACAATACTACCATTTGACAACAATTCTACACTCCTGCCCCGTAGGTGGTAATTTTTCAAGGCAGAATCCCTGAGGCAATTTACACAAAGGAACCCCATCTGAGAGTGAATATCACTTGGAAATCTGCATCATTCAGAATTCACTAATGCAAGACTATTATTTAACCAAAGGTTTGTGTTTTTGCTTTGCAGATCTATTGATAGAGGAACTAAATGAAACTAGCTTAGTTGGAGAGGAAGAGTTAAAGATCCTGGAGGTATAACTGAAAGGCAGCAGCTCATTCCCCCACAAACTCTGCATTTCAGGAATAGACCAAGTTGAAGCCATGGGAGACAGAGGATCTTTGCATGTCATGAAACTTTAAGGGAAAATGACATGATTTAATATGGGTCCTATTTATATTACCGAGACTGTCAGTTCTTCACTGGTTATTTATTAAGTGTCCTCTAGATGCCAGACACTTGTGAATTTTGCAATAAGACAATATAACTTAGTAGCCAGTCACCGTTGCTATGTATGGGCTTACCTTCTGTGGGAAGACACAGAAACAAGTCAAATGACATAATAAACAATGTTATTTCAGCTAGTGATATGAAGAAGTTAAACAAGGTAAACAGACCAAGAATTATCTTATTTGAATGTTCCTACATGAGACAGCTTTCCTAAAGAGAAAACAGAAACCAAACCAATAAGAATGTATAAGAGGACATAAACAATGTTTTCAACAAAGACATATTAATAAATATAGCATCACTTAACAGGACAAAGTCAAGACCAATCCCCTTGTACATTAAGGACTAACCTTCCCTTTTTCTGATTACTGCAGCCCGACCTTATCCATGGTTCATCTGTAGAAGTTTGAATTATCCACAGTGGGTAGTGTTCCCAAACATATGAAATGGATAATCCAGAAACAAATAACTCAATTTGAAATGATCTATTATTCTGAGGATTACTTAATCATAAACATATTTAAATTGTGCACTGATCACCAAGATGGCTCATAGTTGACTATGAGAGCATCATAGGCATCATGGGTCATGGACAATGGAATGTCCCACACCTGTGTGGCAGGGAGCAGGACCGCATGAGATTTCATTATACCACTCAGAACAGTGTCCCAAGAATCAATAGCAAAAGTCAATTGTTAGCCTATAGCCTTGTCACAAGCCTGCATTGTTCATCTCAGAACATCAAATCACATAGACATTGTCTCAGATCAGATTATCATCATCAAAAAAAGGGAAGTGTAATCCAGTCTTGAGTAAATGATATCCTTACAGAATTTTTCTCATACGGTGTTGTCATAAAATTCTGTTATCATTAATTGAGATTAATCTCTTAATTTAGGAATGTATCTTTACTACAAGTCTACCTGCATTCAGATATCATAATATATGTAAAATTGATACTCCTCACACTTTCAGGCATCTATGAAGGTCTTTGAGAATTGCTACTGGAGGGTAAGGTAAACGGATGTTCATAGTTACTGCTTTTCCCCCCAGTAATTAGCCTTGCTTTGCCTAATTATTTCCTAGTGTCATAAGAAATTATTTAGACTATTACAGCAGAACAACATGTCTATTCTTCTGAATCATAATTAACACAAGAAGGAAGGTTAGGAAACAGAATTAAAATGGTAGTCACATTAAGTAAGACAATTTTTAACCTCATGTAAGTTGCAAGAATTTCGAAGATTTCAAGAAGGACATAGAACAATCTATCATTAACATATTCCTGTCATTGCTGTCTGTCAAAATGTTTAATGTCAATAATGAATGTGATAAAAGCAACTAAAAGCCTGTTTTCAGTTTTTTAAACATGAGACAATCATGATCTTGGTTAGCTGTGAAAATAAAAATAAAATTAAGGAATATTTTGATTATTGGATTTAGTATAATGATATAACAATAAGGACTTTGTGAAGGATTTCATGTAGAAGTAAAAGAAAGTTAAAGAAAATGTTGAAGATGAAATTAAAGAAGACTTTAATTTTGGCCTGAACTACTGAATTAAGAATAGGGGCTAGGCTGAGTGCAAAAGCTCAAACCTGTAATCCTAGTTGCTGAGGAAATAGAGGATAATGGTTTGATGTCAGCTTAAAGGCTGACATGTTGGCACCCTGTGGTGTCCATCTACATGTAAAGCAGAAAGTAGGATTCACCCACTAGACTGGCACCAGAATTAACATAGACTCCAATAAGCAAAGCAAAAGGGCTGGGCATATGGCTCAAATGTTAGAGTACTTGTCCAGCCTTTTCACTACACTCTGAACTGGCATTTGAAGGGAAAATAAAATGGAATAATCATATTTAGATAAATTAAATGCTTAATTTACTTTTGAGATGAGATTCAAGGGGATTGGTTGAAAATGATGTGTGTATATTGAGATGTTAAATAATATGAAACAGATGTGTACAGACATCTGGACTCAAGCTCAGAAAAATACACAATTACATAGGATTTGGTTGATTAAATTGCTTGTTGTGTATAAGAAAAGGAGATCAGAAAGGACACAGTTTTTAAAAAAATGAAAAAAAAAACCAGAAACTACACAAGACAAAACAGGATTCAAAGAAAGAGAACTAATTTTTAAATGGAAGTGAAGTAGATCCTCCCAATCATAGCAACTCTAGAAAGAATTATAGCTCATGTGTTATTATGACACTGTATAACAAAGGATATCTGAAATCGATATGGACATTTTAACAGCAGATTTAGATGACTGCACTTCACTGTGTTCTCATGTGGTTCATATGTTCTGTGTAGATCTTCATAGATAAATTACACCGAATGTAATTTTGTGCTTTGCCTAGTGTTTCTATTGGATGAAATTGTACATACAAACTAAATTTTATATTCGTCTCAGATTTTATTTATTTATTTTATACATTCGTATTATTATTATAGAGGTGGTATACAGAAGGGTTTCATTACATAACTCAAATCAAGAGTACATTTCCTTTTGAAGAATGTCACTTTGTCCCTCAGTCTCTCCCAGTTTTTCCCTCCCATCCCAACCCACAATTCGTATAGTTCATTTTCAACTTAGGCTCTAGTGAGTATCACTGATGCATTAATATTCCATTGTCCCACCATTTCTGTACACCCCTTCCTCTCCAAAAGACAGATAAACAAACTAGAGAAAAAGAAAAGAATATTAAAAAATTAACAATTAATATTTAATTAACAATTAATATTGTTTTATGTAATGAGATGCACATAGGTTTTATGCCTTTGTATTTCACTTAACAAAATTCTGTCCTACTAGCAGGACTAACCTTTATTTAAAATTAAGCAGTTCAATAATTTTAACACCATCAACAAGAAAAGTACCAGCTGCAATTATTACTACAGTGAATCTATGTACTTAGTGTCTGGCAAAAACTGTCATAAATATTGTATGCATATAAACTCATTTCAACTTCACAAAAAGTGCAAAAGAGGAAAATATTTCAAAGGAAATAGTAGGCAAGAAGTTAGTTATGTTATATGAGATGGAGCTTATTGTCAAGTATGAATGAAGTTTTATGACCAAGAACCTTTTGGGAAAAATATTTGTCTAATTTTAATTATAACCCAGAAGATCATAGACTCACTCTTCTTCAATGTTGTCATAGATGGAGTATACTTCTGCCACAATAGTAATTTTAGAACAGAATAAAGTCAATACTCCGATGAAGGAGAGGAATTGTTGAGCCAACCTTGAATCATGCCTGTCACAGATATTAAAGTTTAACTTATTGAAATCCAGTTCTAAAGGCTTTAAAGTTTGCACATACTATTTCTCATCTTAGCTCAAAACTTGGGCTCCATATACGATCCAAATTATGAAGTTGATACATTATCTTATAAATTACAAATTTATGAAGTTTGGAGAGTTCTGGATTTTCAATTACTTCAAGTGCTTTCTGCAAACATTTCTGGAGGCTGTGTTAGTTGAACTGTATAATGACCTCCATTCTTAACCCTTCACTTTAATGCTCATAATGTACCTTTTCACTTCTCCTCATAAATTTTTGAAATTAATCCACAGTCCTTGGTCTGTTCTGGTAATATAACTGTATTTGGTGGCAGTAGAATATTCTAGAAAAGATGAGTGCTAGTTCTATACCAAGGCCTCTGGAGGCATTACTTTACTATTCCCTTTTTCTGAGAATTTATGATAAGCATTGATGTATATGGAGATAACCTGGTAAAAAATAAGACTGATTTTGAGATCCAAGAATCTAGTAGAAGCCATCTCAAGTGAACCAGCGCACAACAGACTCACCAAACAAAATCTAGAAAAGAGAGTTTAGCCAAGACCAGTAAAGATTAGTAGGTCTATTCTGTGCAATAATGATGGCTATTGAGATATTAGAACACTCAGGAAATTGTGATTCTTTTCAAGTATAAGTTGTGTAAGTAGGTAACAGCAGTGAGCATTTCTATGATGTAGGCAGCAGTAATAGAAGGCCTATTTGTTTTCGAATCTCATGGGTACCTAGAGGAAAGGATGAAGGACATCATTTCTCTAGTAGGAAACAATAGTTCCAATACTGTCTTCCAAATCCTTGTATTTGCACCAAATCTCAAAATGCAACCTCATTCTGAATAGTCTTTGGAGACTAATTAATAAGTTAGGACAAAGCTAAAAATCAGACTGTATTTGGTTGACTTTTAAACCCAATATCATTTTTCCTTTTCAAGCAACAGGAAAGAATATAAAGGCAGTGAGAACAAGGATTTGAAATGGAAAGTCAATCGAAGTGATGTGTGCTAGGCATGAAACATCAAAGTTTGTTGGAACCCACTGAAACGTAAGAAAGGAAGGAGGCAGTTCTTCCCCACAAGAAATAGAACACCTGATGTTGAACTCTGACTGAATAAATTGCTATTATTTTAAGTCACCCAATTTGTGGAAATGGTGATAAGCAGTTCTAAAAAGCAGTGTGAAGGTGAAAGTGTTGTTGATAGACATCTACATTGTGTCTCTGCCCTTGAATGGTAGCAGTGGTAGTAGCATCCTCAGAAGACTGCTCATGTGACCTAGAAGACATAGGGAAACTTAAGTATATAGCTCATTCCTTCTCCTCTCCTGTTTGTACTTGGAAAACCGAACAGAAATGGCGAAGTGTCTGTCACCCTGAGGGTTCATATAATTTGTAATACCTTTCTGTGTCAATAGGAAATCTTTTATCCACATTCATTGCCTTTGTGAGCAGTAGGAAGATGAGTTCTTACTAATTTATCCCATTTCAGGAACATTCACTGAGGACTATCTATGTACTAGACCATTTGTCTAGTAGTTAGAGAATTTCTGAAGTCTTGCAATGTGAAACAGCCAGAGAAAGTGATAATGATGGAAAACAGATTTTTTTTGTCTAGTGATTTGTATCATTGGATTTATTTTTTTCTTTCATTTCTTTATTGACAAAGTGATGTACACAGGGGTTACTGTTTCATATGTAAGGCAGTAAGTACATTTCTTATCCAACTTGTACCTCCTCCATCATTTTTCCCCTCACCCCTCCCCATTTCCCTCTCCCCACCATGAGTTGTACAATTGGTTTATACCATATAGTTTTTTAAGTATTGCTGTTGCATATATTTGTCTTTTTATCCTTTATCTCTTGATTTTAGTATTCCCTCTCCTTTCCCTAGTTCCAATACACATATATACAAAATCCAGGGCACGAAAATCAGTTACAATGATATCAGGGGTAAGAAATATCATGGGAAAGAAATACAAAAGAAAAAGGGCATAATTTCACATGGCATGTTGAAAATAACAATGATATACCACTTGTTTCCATAACTTGGAGTTCACTTCGCTTAGCATCATCTTATGTGTTCATATGGGCATAGCTATTGAGCTATTGTGATCTTCTGCTAGGACTATCGTAGACATGTACTAATTATTCCCAATAAGGGAAACCATAGAGTCTATGTTCTTTTGGGTCTGGCTCACTTCACTTAGTATGACGTTTTCCAAGTCTTTCCACAAATTGTTGTCAAGAAAAATGAGAGATATAATAATGAGTAGAAGGTAATCATATGTTTCAATCACAATTTTTTTTAACTCTGGTAGCACAATCTGGTGTTGTCTGGAGGCTTAATAAATAAAATTTTGTTAACAGATCCAGGAAACCTCAAATTTATAGTTCTTTTATATTACAGCTTCCTTGAGGAACAAAAATGCAGGGGGAAAGGGCAGGGGGCTATGACAAATAGAAATGTAAATAGAACTTTGTTATTAACTGAAGTGTTGCCTCTTTTCTACTGCTAGTTTCCTTGGCAAATTGCATAATAGGCCCCAGGTCAGCTGTGTAGGAGAAAAAGCAGAAGAATAATGCTATATCTATACGTGTGAATGTTTAATGCAATGTACCTCCAGCTTCTACTAAAAGTGGCTAATTTATTGGCTTGAAATTCTGCAAAGTAGGTCTCTCTTTTAATGCAACAAGGGAGACAGTGGGGGTAGGTAGAAAAAGAAAAGCTTTTCCTTTCCTCCAAAATATAAAACTTTTAAAATAACTCCATTTCCAATGCATGCTCTTTGAAATTTACCTTTCTCTTATGCGTGTTCTCTTTTACTCTAGATATTCTCCAATTACAACCCAACTTGTTCATTATCATTGTGACCTGATGGAGCCCCTTAACTTATTTCCTTTTCTCCCAGAGTAGTATTTTTCAATATACTATCAGTGATATTTCTCAATAGATGTTTCAGAATACCTGTGTTACAATCACCTGGGGTGTTCATTTCAACACAGAAGCCTTACTGTACCTTATCCCTAATAAATTAGCATATCTAGAGTAGAACCAGGGAATTTTATTCAGCATTTACAAGGTAGATTCATACCTACAATGAAATGTGAGGCTGTGAGAATCAAAGCCTGAAGCCATTGCGCCCCAAGATAGCTATTGTGTTTCATTCTGCCTCTAGATTATAGACAAGGGAAGCATTTTAAAGAATTCATTTACTATGGCTCAGAATCCCTCAGTTCTTGCTAATAAGTAGCCCTGGAAAAAAATAATCACTTTCCCATCTTTACCATCTTCTCCAGTCACTTCACATTTCAAAAGACTGCAGAAATTCTACTAACTGAAAAAAAAATATTGCCTTTGTTTTCATCTTAAATATTGCCTGAAGGTCTCCTACTGATAGTATGGATCCCAGGAAGGAATTATTGGAAGATTTTTGGAAGTTATGCAAGGTTCCATATAGAGGTCTTTAGGTCGGTGGTGACAGCTCTCTGAAAAGTATTGTTGAAATCATTTCCTTACTGTACAAACACTCTCATTTGTTGCCTGGCCATGAGATGAAAGACTTTACCAAATGAACCCCAAAGATACCCTGTTGGTACAAGACTTTCTGCTGTTATGATGATGGCAGAGCTCATTTCAGTTCCAGGACTTATAGGTTCCATTCAAGACAATTTCTTCTAGTGTTACCATACTGCTGCAGGCCAACACTGATCTCACCTGCGGTTTTTGTCTCATGGACTTGAAAAAGTAATACCACAGACAATAAAGAAGAAAAAGAACAGAGTCATTTCTGGGTGAGCAGGGTTCCGATAAAAGCTTACAGATGAAGTGACTGAATCTAGTTGCTGTTTTGTTGTTGTTTAATCTGTGTAACTTTGGGTGATGCTTAACTTTTATGATACTTGGGTGTTTGCAAAGCGACTTGCTTGTCAGTTGGTCCTGCCATATTTTGATTGATTGTGCCCTTTCAGCTTTTGGGATCTGAAATGTATCTGTACTTTGCATGATGTCTACTTCAACTTCCCTTTCCCACTTTGCTGGGTTAAAGGAAGATCACTAGGGTGTAGGATGTTTTTCTCTGTTGTTGGAATGCTTGAAATGTTTTTATGTAGCAGTTAGTAACTTCTCAGAGCATTGACTGTGAGAAGAATTTCCCAGGCCTGTTGCCCTAATGGTCTGAGTGCCACACTTTGTCAGATTAACCTACATATTTACTTCTTTGTCAGAGACTTAACTCCAGTGGGGGAAAATGAACAGGGCCCAGAACCTCAAAAAAACAGGAGTCAAAATGTTTCCCTCTTTATAAGTTGATCACTCATCTCTGACATGTTCCCATGGTGATGGGAGGTGATCTAAACAATTGTGAATACCTTTTCTCTGACCCCGGCTATTCACATGTGGCTTTCAATTTTCTATTATCCATATCTTGTGTTTTGTGATAAAAAAAAATTCTTCTAAACTTTCTCCATTCACCTTGTAAGCCTTCTTGTCCTTCTCTGCAGTACCAGTTGTTAAGAGAGCCACGTGAAAGCTTTAGCCCTCCAGCTTGATTCAAAGTGTACCTGCTTCTCTATGTATTTTACTCACATATCTGGGAAATAGATTTCTTTCTTTCATGCCAATGCCAACATTCTGTCTTTTTCTTTGGTTATATCATTTCCTTCCATTTTAAGAGATACTACATTTGCTATTATTGGCTCTCTTCCCACCTTCCATTGCATGTAGACTTTCCATACCTTAAAAATTTATATATTCTCAGAAATGGCTTCCTTAAGCTACTATGTCATTTTTCTTTCTTTGTGAAATATTTAATTGAATATGTTTTTTTAACTTTTATTACTGTACTCCTTCCTTCAGTTATGATAAAACTTTGCAGTTTTTTTCACCACATATTATCAAAGAGAAATTGCATTCCTGAGGAATACACTGGCCTCCTGAAATTCCATAGCACTGGTATTTGTCAATCTCCCTTCATTCTTGAATTCCTTAATCCTTTGGTCCCATAGCAGTTGTCACCTCCTGAGGTCCTTCTCACTCAACTACTGCTTCTCTGTCTTGGTTGCATCCTTCCTCATCTCCAGCATAAATTTCCTTAGCAGCTTAGAAATTATAAACCCTCACTTTTACCAATAGCAATTTAGCCTATTCCAAGACTACTACTGAAAGCAGAATAAACCTATCTGTATATGTTTTCTAGAATACCTCCCTAATCTGTTCTAATCATCAATGCTTGTACTTTACACTTTCCATATTTCTTATATTTCTATTTATGATAATTTAGAAAGTCTTTAACATATTATGGGCTTTCTTTACTATCCAAACCATTTTATAAATTATCTCAGGACAAATCTTTAAATATTCACATTTTTACTTATAGTTTACTTAAGGGTATTTAGGTTTTCCCCTTAGCTGTGAAGGTGGCAATGAGATTAAGCATGAAGGAGTTGTACAGTAGACACTCTGGAGTACTTGCCACTTTGGACAACCATTACATGAAAGAGAAACAAAGATAGTTGATTCATCATTATGGACTTTAGTGTCCTTACATCCATAACAAGATTCTGGTTGTTTAGTGTATAATAGCAGATATTCATCAGAAAACACATTACAGTCTGAGTTTGATCTTTTACTAGTCCTTGTGGGAATGCCTTATTTTGAATTCCTCAGACACACTTAAACGTTTAGTAAGACAAAGACCTTCTAGGATAAAGAACAAAAAGCCATTTTCTATTACTAGCAGTAGATTTAAAAATGTGTTTTTAAAAACTCGCAGTGTGCTATTAGAAATTTAGGACCACTTAGTTGACTTCAGTCTTTGGATCTGGCAAGATAATAATGCAGACAAGAGCTGGGGATATGGCATAGTGGCAAGAGTGCTTGCATCATATACATGAGGCCCTGGGTTCAATTCCCCAGCACCACATATACAGAAAACGGCCAGAAGTGGCGCTGTGGCTCAAGTGGCAGAGTGCTAGCCTTGAGCAAAAGGAAGCCAGGGACGGTGCTCAGGCCCTGAGTCCAAGCCCCAGGACTGGCAAAAAAAAAAAAAAAAAAAAAAAAATGCAGACAATACTTACATATAAGTGAAGGTGATAGGAAAGTTCATTATGAAAAAAAAAAAGGCAGAGAGAGCACACCATATAGATACACCATGAGAGTACTTATTTCGGACAAAGTCCTCAATCTTGAACCGTCTTTGTTATAGAGATTGGCCTTGAGTTAAATAGAGAGCATCGGAGTCCTTGAAGACAACTGATGGGTTTCTTAGCCTCCTGAGCTTACTTAGTGTGCTGTTCTTCATTACTCATTCTTTTGTCCTTCTTTTCTTTTATTAAACATTTTTCTTTATTGTCAAAGTATGGTATAGAGGGGTTACAGATTCATAAGTAAGGCAGTGAGCACATTTCTTATTCAACTTGTTACCTCCCTCCTCATTTCCTCCCCTCCCCCCTCTGCCTTTCCCTCTCCCCACAAGCTCCTTACTGCTGCAGATTTTGGTTTATCAGTTATCCTGGCATCTGCAAATTGTTTAGGCTGCAATTCCCTGACTGCATGCTTTTCTCACTCATCAATTTTACAAAAAATATCGATATTTATCTTTGATTATTCTGGCTTCCTGAAATCTTTAAGGTGGTAACATCTTAAAAGGAAAAAGAAGTAAACTGTAAAGGAAGTAGAAGAGAGTAAGAAGAGCAAAAACAGACAAAGCCAATCATGACTATTTGTTATAACGTGTCCATATGAAAGTGAATTGAAGAAAGTCCAACATTCCTAACAGTGTTTTCACTGCTTTTCATGTGGAATCAACTTTCAAGAAATAGCATATAATTTCTACTGTTTTATTGCATGGGGAATATATTAAGAGAGCTAAATTCTATATCGCAGAGTTGCATATAACATTTGCTTTTTCAGCATGAGAGCTTACAAAAAAATACAACTTTCTCAGAGGTATTATTAGCTAGGTGTTACTTGCTGTTGAAATGACAAGAAGCAAGGTCCCTAATTCCCTTATTCTTTTTTATCTAGAGGAAAATAAACAGAAAGCATCACCAGTGATGGAAAATGTTGTGGCAGCCTTTTGCTTCTTGTCTCTCTGTTGGCATTTTAATATGGTTCAGACTGAGTTCAAGAGGGTCACTTTTTAATAAATGTAGAAACATGTAAAGGCTTTTCTCTAACTAACACTAAGCCATCCTGCCTCTTGTCAGTTTGCTTGTGTTGCTCAGAATGTTCTTTTCCCTGGATGTACCTATCACATTCTTTCCTTTCATTTTTCTAGGCCTCAACTGCACATTATGCTAATGGATCCAGCTTATTTCATACCATGTAACACCTTACATATAAGTGTTTGTTTACAAAGGCATCACCTTAAAAATACAGCAGTGAGGAAAGATAGTGCAAAAGACCAATACCATTACCTAATATCATTAGTGGAAAGATTTATTGTCGCTAGATATAGTGTTTTGCTGACAATAGCTGTGGTGAAGCCACATCTGTTTATCCTAATGCTCAAGGAGCAGGATATGTGACAGGGAATGCGAATTTTCCATTTGATTTGCAGCTATTGCCTGACTTCAAAGACAATAGGTGGGTGTATAAATAAAGGCAAGCCATTATTACAGCACAGCAACGGAACCTCATTTCCAACAGCTGACATCCAGGTTAAGCACACCACAGGATTACTGCACCACAGTAAACAATATTTTAATATTTTCTCTAGTGTCAGGAGTTCTCATTGTCAAATCAAATTGCTTTAAAAAACTACCTTTATAGATGGGTTTTAAATGTCATTTTGAATGTGAATTTCTTTTGCTTATTTTCCAGAAAATCAAACCAGATAATTTCTCCTCTCTTCAGTAACTTTTTTTACATTATTTTTCTTTCTCAATAACTTATTGGTTGGTGTATGATATGACAAATATATTTAGAAATAACTCTATGTAGAAAATAATAAATTCTTTTTTGGATACAAAATGTTGATTAAGATAATAGTTCCTTTGAGGTTTCAGTTCAATTTTCATAGAATATATGATAATGCCAAGAAAAGATGCCAAGTCTTAAAGCAACATGACTGCAAGAACAACACAGGTTGGAAATGATTTCTAATTCTAAGAATGTTTGTCAAAGCTAGTACTTGGTACTTTCAATTAATTTCCCACTGGAATTCTATGTGCTGATAGAGTAGAAAGAATCCCAAAAGCATATTTTAAAGTAATATTTTAATCACTCAGTTTATTTCCAAGGCATCATTTGAGTCCTGAGGATAAGTGTCAGTGGAAGGAATCATAACACTAGTAACTCCAGGAGTTTCAGTGAAAACAGCAAAATTTAACTATAGGGAAGAGAAGCCCATTATGAAATTATTCCTACTCGTATTTACTCACAGTGACAGTGCACAGATTTATAAACCACATTGTCATTTATGAAGTAATGGTTAAGTGCTAGCCAGAGTACTTGATGATGTATGAGATATACAACATGACAGACACATGCACTCCAAAAGCTTATTTATCTAATATGAAAAGCAGAAATACAAGCAAAACATTTCATCCACATATAAGATGCACTCTGGAAGAATGAAAATTCTTTGGCATAGAACAGAAAGTCTTCAGTTCTGTCCAGAAAGACTGGAAGAACTCCAAGCTTTGAAATGAGTAATTAGTAATACATTTAGAATTGTATAGAGATTTAAAAACCAAAAAAAGAGCACTTAGAATGAAACTTTAGTCATTGATTCATTTTTTTTTTTACCTTTTTACCTGCATACTCAACAGATGCCCAACAGATGCTTGATAATGTGGGTAGTAACAAACATATAAATGCTATGATTTTTTCTTTTTTTTTTTTTTTGGCCAGTCCTGGGCCTTGGACTCAGGGCCTGAGCACTGTCCCTGGCTTCTTCCCGCTCAAGGCTAGCACTCTGCCACCTGAGCCACAGCGCCGCTTCTGGCCGTTTTCTGTATATGTGGTGCTGGGGAATCGAACCTAGGGCCTCGTGTATCCGAGGCAGGCACTCGTGCCACTAGGCTATATCCCCAGCCCCTATGATTTTTTCTAGATAGACATATTTATGGTAGAAATCAATTAATAAATTTGACTTTATAACAGATTGGTAATAATATAAATTGAGAAATTATAATAATGTACTATAATAAAACTCATATGAATAGGGTCTCTCTTGTTTTGCTATACTCTTCTTGCCACTATGGTCGGCAAGACTACATAAAAATAAGACTACAGAAAATGTGGGAGTGTTATGCAGGCTTGACATTACATAGCCTGGAAGAAATGAGTAATTATTGTGGGCAGTGGTCAAAGTTTAAAGCACACAGGGAAGTTGTATTATTTTACACAAGTCTAGAAATGATGGAGCATCTTAGGCTATTAATATGTCTTTCAAGGAATATGGATTAGATATCAGCTTAGCATGAAATAGTGTACATATATACTTCGTAAGACCAGAATAGAATAATCTGAAAAGAAAACGGTACTAGAGTATAAGGAACCAAGGTGAGTTCAGAACCTAGTGAAATCATGTCCCAAGGATGAATCTATTCATTAATAATTGATTTCATCCTCTCCACTATCTCAAAAGCATTAGCTCTCCCATTCCCCTGATGAGTAAACATGGATTTAGCAAGGTCGAATTACAGTCCAGAGTATTCAGCCTCTGATAAGCAAGTGAAAACAAATAGTGTGTTTGATAGAAATACAGACATTTAGAGCCAACTTTTACACATAAGACATGTTACTTTGGGTAATTGCTTAAAATTCCTATGACTCAGTTTCCTCTTTTGTGTGGACAGACAATGAGAAAATCTATTAGCTCGAGGACAAGGAAACACTCTGTGAAAGACACTAGCAGGTAGTGAGTGACTAATCAAAATACATAATGATCTATAAAGACAGAGAGGATGAACAGACAATGAATTATTTAATCAATGAAAAACATAATTTGAAGGTCAATGAATCTAACTCTACTTATATATTATACTATATTATGTATAGTATAATATATAATATGTTATCTATTATAGAAATTTTGTAGAATTCAAGCATATCACATTTCACCAGTTGTAACAGTAACAACATGTGAAGTCCAGTAGCAGGCTATGTCCCTTTAACAGCTGTGCAGGCTCCCCTCAGTCCTCTAGCGTTTATGGTAGCCTTAAGGCCTGCAGCAGAGAGAGAGTATTCCTAAAAGAAGTTCCAAGGCAACCAAGTTGTGAACAGTTGAGTGGGAACTGAAAATACAGTCAAAGGCAAGGACAGTTTGCTAAGGAGAAAAGATACTTGAAAGAAAAAGTAAATTCAGGGGGCTGGGGATATGGCCTAGTGGCAAGAGTGCCTGCCTCCTATACATGAGGCCCTGGGTTCAATTCCCCAGCACCACATATATGGAAAACGGCCAGAAGGGGCGCTGTGGCTCAAGTGGCAGAGTGCTAGCCTTGAGCAAAAAGAAGCCAGGGACAGTGCTCAGGCCGAGTCCAAGGCCCAGGACTGGCCAGAAAAAAAAAAAGAAAAAGTAAATTCAGAGAATATATAGACTTCTTGATGTTTATGACAAAATAAAGAGAAAAGCAACAGCAGTGAAAGAGGTAAGCAGATGCTAAACTCTTAAGGGGATTCCATGAGTCTTTCTATGCTTTTTAGTTTTCATAGAGCTATGGAGAATCATTGAAGTTTTTTTTGTTTGTTTTCGTTTTTTGTGTGTTTTTTTTGTGTGTGTGTGTGTGTGTGTTTTTGGTGTTTTTTTTTTTACCTGTGGAGAGGTATAATCAAGCTTGAATTTTTAAGAGGTTACTCCAGCCTAAGATAGATCACAGAAAGTGGTTAGAAAGGAATTTAATAAACAAAGTCAGAAATGAAGGTGTAAAACAGCATGATTTCTTAATTTACCCAAAGGTGGGTGACATTTCCAATTATTTCATCCCTTCTGGAACCATGAAGGAATCTGAAGGCAGTGAAAACTGTCCAAAATAGGGCTGTGCTTATCAACAAAAGGTACTTTGTTTCCATTTGAACCAGCTTCCTGAGCTCAATTTTCTTTGTATTGGCCTTCACTGGTTAATACAGTACTACTCTCATTTTGCTTGTATATTTGCATTTTAACAGAGGCCTTCAGCACAATCTCTCCATCTGGAGAATTCTTAATCCCTCAAGTTAGAACCTAAACTCACTAAATTACGTCAGAGAGAAAAATCACATATGCATCATGCCAAAACCTACCATATATACACAGATATACTATCATGGTTTTTCAAATTTATCAACAATTTTAAACTCATGTTCTATCTCAATAACAAACCATAGTAGTGGCAATTGTAACCCCTGATCATACAAATTCTGTAGTTATTAAACCATGCAACTGTATTTAATTTTAGGTCAACACTTTAATAAAAGAAATGTTATGACTCTATGGAACATGCATCTATTTGTAATACCAGAACAACAGCAATGAAGGCATGTCTTACACCTCCTTCAAAGTCAAAATGGGAAAGATGGAAATGTGGTAATATGAAGCAAGAATGAGGCAATAGAAATGTGGCAAAAGGATTACACCAACCTCTTTGAGAAAAAAAAAGGCATTACTTTTATGTACTTTTAAATTTTCTTCTTTACTTTGCTATCCTAAAATACAGAGACATGGGATTTTAGATATGCAATACTCTTAACTGTGTGACTGAACATCTTCTATAATACATATCTATATCTATATTCCACTGAAAGCAATTTTTAGGTTAAGATTTTATGGTCAGCCAAGTGAGTCAACAAAAAGAGCTACCTTGCATAACTCTTGAAAATCTCTTTTGTGTAAGTGATTATCATTCTTAGATAAACATTTTCAGTGTTAAAATATCCATAGATCCTAACATTCCTGTTAATAGGGCATTCTTCAGGAATTTCAGAGTTTTGAATTCTTAGTTATGACTGGAGCATTGTAAGTGTAATTATCTGCTGAATCAGGAATAAATGAGAATTAATGAACTCGATTTTATGTATGATTCACTCAGGTGAATATTAAGTGACAAACTGAATACAAAGATTGGGTTATCACCCTCAAATGGTCTATGTTTGTCAAACTAATGCCTCATATTGTTCGTGAATATACAACTTTGTGACAACAAATGGTATATACAAAGCTAAGAAATCATGTTTACAGGAAGAGACATTTGAAATTTGGAGTGTAATTAATGAAAGGATTTGAAGCTGCCTACCATCCTTGCATGGAATTGAGGGAGGAGCTAGAACAAACCTGCAGATGAAAGACAAAGGAATAATGAAGGGGGTGGCACAGCTAGGGAAGGAAAGTATCACTGTTGTTATCATTGCACTGAAGTTTATTCATGATGATAATAATGAATATCTTAAGGAAACTATAGGAGAAGAGTTTACTCTAAAAAATAGGGACTAGAGCCTATAAATAAGGTCCTTTGCGAGTGTTCCAAGTTCACCTATTTTATTCCAAGGTCATATATTGAATTGTGTTAAGCACACAAATGGGTGGATACAACTTCAATATTATGGGATATTAATATTTTTCTTCACAATAAATCATCACTCAACATCATTTGGTTTATTTTGGCTATTCTTAGTCATGTCTTTATATGATTGATTCATAAAAACTAAATATAATTTCATGCATACAATGAATTTATGAAGTTATCATTTAAAGTGATTTTAATTATTCTCATAAATGCTAATACACAATTTCTGGGTATATAGAAGGTCTTCTTTTGGGAGCACTGGATTTGCACACTGATTATTATCTCTACATGATATATTGGAGGTGTCTACCTTATCGTTTTCCTGTGCTTTTTTTTTTTTTTTTTTTGTCCTACTCAAGGTGATTTCTAAATACCAAAGTCAATGACTACCTAAAAAGATTCTGCCACCTTTCCAATTTATATTTGCTTTTTCTGGTTTTCTTTGGAGAATCTTCCCTAACATTATCTGCAAAATAAGCATTGCTTTCTTTCACTTCTCTTGTAATTTCTCCCTAAATCATGCAAACAAAAATTTACCAATGTAGGAAGTAGGAAAGTCATTGAGTCTAAAATAGTTTGACAAATAGTAAAACAAAATTTATCAAATATTTTCATAAGGTCATTCAAGAAAAAAGAAAGCGGGGAGAGAGAGAGAGAGAGAGAGAGAGAGAGACAAGAAAGTTGAAGGATATGCAAACTCTATGTGAACAAATATCTTGCAAAGCAATGTTTAAATGACTTGTAGATGAGGAGATAAAGACATTC
Source organism: Perognathus longimembris pacificus (assembly GCF_023159225.1). NCBI lineage: Eukaryota > Metazoa > Chordata > Mammalia > Rodentia > Heteromyidae > Perognathus > Perognathus longimembris. Next base: position 41,678,560 of record NC_063176.1, read on the forward strand.
AAACTCACTTTTCTATGTTTTGTACTATTAACTTGGTTTAAAACAAATTACTCATGTCTTTAACACTGTGGGTTTAGGTTTAAAATAGTTGGAAAATTGTAACTGTAATGAATATGTTGGGGAAAAGGCATATTTTATTATTTTTGAGATACAATGACTTAAATAAATAAAAATATTACCTTGGCTTTTATACCCTTAAATACAAGACAAAGAAACCAAAATACTTCAAAGTAAACATATGCTTTTTGTTGTCCTTATACATGTGCTGTAAAGGAATGAGATTTTAAAGCATGTCCACTAAAAATGAAGTTCTAAATGTTTTTTTCTAAATCTGAATTTTAATACACAAGAGTTGCATTTGCAAATGGCACACCAGAGGCAGAACTACAAGGGCTACAGAAAAGGTATTGGGCTTTTCCAGGAGTCTTCCATGAAGGCTGCTTTTGATCAAAGTTGACATTGAGCAGCTGGCCAGCACAGTCCTCTGAACAGTCCTCATAAATGAACTTTAAATGTGTGGCTATGGTGATACTGAGATCTGTGTTAAACTCTGCTATAGAAAGATGACCTAACAATACCATTTATAAGACTAAAAATATGTCAAAGAGCTAACAAAAACCATCCCTACCACAGCAGCACTGCCTCCTTATTTGCACTCAGCTTTGGCGTCCTTGAAAAGCCCTCACCTATGAGAAGTTTGAAGCCCGCCTAGGTGAAGTTAGTAAACTCTTATCCCCATCAACAAAGGAACAGTAGTACTGTGTGTGTAATCACAGATATATAGCAATCATAGGTAGTACAATATCAATATGATCCATCCTTTTGTAAAATGCTTATCTAAGCTCTATTATAGAAATAAAGGTCTGGAGCCACTGCTTAGTTGTGGACTACCTGCCTATTCTGAAGTATAAAATAGAGTTCAATCCCTAGTTTTGCCAAGAACAAGAAGCAAGTGATAGAGGTATTCAAAATGTTTTAGAAAGGGAAGTGAAAGGGCTGGGGATATAGCCTAGTGGCAAGAGTGCCTGCCTCGGATACACGAGGCCCTAGGTTCGATTCCCCAGCACCACATATACAGAAAAAACGGCCAGAAGCGCGCTGTGGCTCACGTGGCAGAGTGCTAGCCTTGAGCGGGAAGAAGCCAGGGACAGTGCTCAGGCCCTGAGTTCAAGGCCCAGGACTGGCCAAAAAAAAAAAAGTTAAAAAAAAAAAAAAAAAAAAGAAAGGGAAGTGAAAGGGAATATCAAAATTGAGATAAAAAGACAAACGACTCCCAAAGCAATACTTGCAAAACCATTTGGTGTAAACCAACTGAACAACTCATGGAGGGAGAGGGAAAGGGGGAGGGGGGAGAGGGGAAATGAGGGAGGAGGTAACAAACAGTATAAGAAATGTACCCAAGGCCTAATGGATGGAACTGTAATCTCACTGTACATCACTTTGACAATAAGTAAGTTAAAAAAAAAAAAAAAAAAGAAAGAAAGAAAAGAAAGAAAGAATAGCATACCAAAGGTGGCCTGGCCATCATCAGAACCTTATTTTGAAAATGTTTCTCAATAGTCTTGGTGCTGAGTTATATGGTGTTTCCCTGAAATTGATCATTGAATGGCACAGTAAGGAATTAAAAATGTTCAGTTTTCCACATGCCAAATGCAAATATATATGTTGCCTAGGACTAAGTACTGATAAATAGGCAAGAGGAAGGCTGAGATGTACAAAGTCATTACTAGACAGAGAACAGGTTTACTTTGTACAGATTTACTATGCGGTCCCTTGTTTCTCCCTTGAGGAGATGAAGTTAATTCTCTCTATAAAGCCATTGATCAAAGACAGAAGAAAAGAATAGTCTGGGAGGTTGACCGCCTATTTCATTTGGTGATAGAGGAACATGCTCCTACTGATGAGTGACAAGTGAAGGACAATATCTTTAGAAAATACTTTAGCCACAGAGAGAGGGGAAGAGAACCACAATGCCCCTTCATAAATGTGTATGCCCCAATGACAGAAAGCTTAAATCTTGCATGGGTCCACAAATTAGGTGGTTGATATTGAACAGTAACACAATTGATGGCTTCTAATGACATCTTTAATGAGATGAATACAGGAAATAATAACATGGTGGCACAGAAGTTTAGCATGATATAAAGGAAAAATTTAAATCACAACTTTTATGTAGGTTTTGTTACATGCTAGATGCTACAGTTGTTTAATGTCCCATTCCAAATTCCTGCTGAAATGTATCATTGTTGTAGTTTTAACAGGTAAAATTATTAAAGGTGATTCAGGACACAGAGCTCGGCACTCTACCTGGGCAGATGGCAACAGGAGAATCCGTTATCACAGAAGTGGGTTCATGGCTTGGGACCTATATCTGAAGCAAAGGGGAAGGAAGGCTTTGGCCAGGTTCCAACCCATGCTATTATACTTCCCAGCCTCCAGATATATGAGCCACATCATGTTTTATTGCTTATAATTTGCTCTGCCTCTGGTATGCTGAGACAGAAAAAGAAAACAAAGATGTCCCATCTCACTATCCCCTACCAAAGAAAACTAATGAAACATTCACAAGTAGAATCATTAGGAGTATCTTACAGGTGAGAAAGACTGAAGAACAATGACATGAACATGACCCAAGACTGTATATTGTGGTGGCAGGAGGTGGTAGAAATGTTAGACCCCCAAAGATCTGATCTCTCTCCTCAAATCAAACTGGCAGGCAGGGTCTATCTTTCTCTATTTAAACTAGCCATGAAACTGGGAAGCACAGGAGGGAACATTGAGTTGTTTGGGGAGGGATAAAATGGATTTTAAAAGTAACAGAACAAATGCTTAAAAATGAGAAGCATCTGCTTTTTAAAAACTGTCAGAATTTAAAAGACACTGAATTGAGAAGAGATAGATGTTGTTATGCTTTCCTACTATGGTTTGGGAAAAAGAAGGTTCAACAGACACTTCAGAATGTTGCTACTTATCTGAAAAAGTAAATTATTTTGTGTTTAAACTTTCCTAAGTCAATACCACTCAATAAACTGGTTGCAACAAGTCACCACATTTTTTAAATGATACATTTTAGAATAAAGTGTTTTCCAGTCAGCAAACTGGGTGTGAAATATGGCATTTCCACTCTCATGAACACTTACCTTGGATGATTTGAATTTATCATTGCTAAAATGAAGATGAAAATATCTACTTTTTCAACTTTGTCATGAGAACTATGAGATGTGATGTTTGTTTCAGTTCTAAGAAACTATGTGACTGCTGAAACCCTAAAGCCTACAATTTAGTTACTTCATGTTATTTCCAGTGCATTATTTTTCCAGTGCATTATATAATTCCTGGTTAGAATGTGCATCGCACAAGTAGCTCTTTCTCATACACTCACCAGAGAGCAAGGATGACCACAGATGAGTCAGTTTAAAAAAATCAGAGAGAATAGAAGAAAAATGAAAAAAGGAAGGAAGGAGAAATGGGGGGAAGGAAGGATGGAAGGACAGAAGGAAGGAAGCAAGAAGGAAGGAAGGCAGGCAGGCAAATGCAGGTGAGCAGGAAGGCAGGCAGGGAGGAAGAAAAAAAGGAAGGAAGGAAGGAAGGAAGGAGCAAGGGAAGGAAGAACGGAGAAAAAGTAAATGCATAATCGAAGGATTTTATGGGCAAGAACTATAATGATGAATAATTACTACTTAGCACATTTTTATTGAACCTAGAAGTTCACACATGTAGGCAAGCTCTCTACCACTGAGTTACAGCTCTGTCCTACTATTTAACTTTTTATAAGGAGATCTCAGTCATGTGATTATACCTGCCTTCAAGTGATTCTGGAAAATATACAATGGGCTCCTAAACAATGGAGAAGAATTATGGCAGATAGCTGGCAATTTTTATCTCATGTACATAAAATACTGGGCCAAATGTCTGGCACAGTTTTCATTTATCTGCTTTTACTCTCTTTCAAAGTTCTAATGATTTTAAACTTCTAAGATACAAAAAATAATTTTAATTAAGCCATAGACAACATTTTAGATATTTTAATAAATTTTTCTTCAAGCCTAAGAACAGACACATTAAAGATAAGATATAAATGTCCAGAAAAATCGTTGTTTTTAGCATTACACAATTCTCCCAAAATGATAAAATATTGAAATTTAAAAACAAAATGAAAACAAATATTTTCATAAGAATTGTTAGGAATGGCAAAGTATATGCTTTGAAAACCTCTGGTAAGTTCCTTAATAATAACATAAAGGTAGAGATCAGACTCTCAATATTATAATATCAAGGAAAACCATTTCCTTCCCATCAATGAAGTTTTCAACACTTACTTCCAACTTTCCTCAGGCTGCCTTCCTCCCAAGTGTTAGCACTGACCTGCCTCCATTAGCACTCCTGTTTCTGACCTGATATGAAAGACCTAAAACTATCCAGATAGATATATAAAGGAATCAAAATAAATTCATTTTTAGTGAATGGATGGTCTTCATTATATTCAAGAATGAGTTACCAGGGGAAGAAAGAGCCCAAGGAAAATGATCAATACTAAGAAAAGCTGGTATCACAGAAGGAGAAGAGCAGAGAACTTGAGAGAGAATAATTTTCTGTAGGATCTCCTTAGAAATACCCATGAGTTAAGTACTTGATGAAGATGGAGATAAAAGATTGACAGAAAGACACAGACCCAACTGAAAAGTGACCTGGTAAATTTAGCAAAGAAATTAAAGACAATGAAAAATGCATTACCAAAGTTGCAAATGATGTAGAAAGGTAGGTATAAATTCTTCTTCATAGGATTTTCCTCACGCTGATATAAGGAAAAATAGAATAATATTTTTTTCTGTTACTTTCTGAGCTTACATTTTCTACATCATATCCTTAAATGAAAGTGTTTCTACAGCATTTAAGTCTTATTTTTTCCTAAACAGAGCAGGTAATATTTTCTGTTTCTCTCCATTTACCCAAGTTAAAATAAATCCTTACTGAAATTTTCACATATACACACACTTAAAAAAAACTACTTACGAACTTTTGCTACTCACTACAATGAAAATACCATTTATATCACTCATGAACATATAGATAAACCTGTAAAAGACAACAGATTCTTCTGATCTAACACTGTGTGTAGTTTTTTCTAGTCATTTATCTTCTTTTTCTATTCAATTTAAAGTAATGCTGGTTGAGATACCCTAATGTGATTTCCTGGCTATCTATTGAGTCTGATTCATACTTTGAACTCTACCACTTAAGATGTCTATGAATTCCCACTGAAAAAGAATTAATAGTGATTCCATGTTTGAGGTTTCTTTGTGTTTAAGTTTCCTAGAGATCTTCTCCTGAGTACCTAATCTATTTAAGAGAAGGCCCATCCATTTCCTTAAGCTCTTAAAGAATTCCCTGGGGCGGTGCTTAATGGAAATTTACCTAGACAATGTTATTAAGGATAAGAGAGGGTAGGAGTAGATGCCTCATCCTTTCAGGCTGTATGTTCATGATACTCTGGGGAATCAATACCTCCTATAATTCAGCCTAGGACAGAAAGAGATTTCATGCCCTTACATGCACCTGGCCAGGGTGGCCAATGCCTGCTGAGTTCTCCAGAGATTTTTATGAATTAAAAATTTTTTAGAATGGCTGCCAATTGTGCAAGTAACCTCATTCAAGTGTGGTTTAAATTGCAGATTTCTACCAGGCACTGGGTTTTGATATGAATTTGATGAGTCTGGACAAAATCTGATCACTTTGAAACTTTTCAACATGATATTTCATAATTTCTCTTATTGAATTTGTTCTCAATATGTCTTTTAGAAATAAAGATTGACTGGGATTTTTATGTTTTTATGTTTTATGTTCTTAAAAAAATTGGATTTTTGAACTGTAATTCAAAAGGGGGAAAGAAGTAAAATAAAAGTACTCTTGGATATTTTTTCACTTTATTTCCTTTCAAATAAATTCATTTTTCACTATAAAACCATAAAAGGCCCAGAAATAAATTACATGCACTTAGTCCTGTCTAAATAAAGTCTTTCTTTGTAACAGAAAAATAAAAAATTCCAGGAAAGATGAACAGATACGGCCCATGAAAAAAGAAAGTCTGTACCTACCAACTCATGCACATATGTAAGTATAAACTATGAAATCTATGTTTCAACAATCTGCTTATAAATTTAATTAGTCTTCATGCCTGTAAATTTTGTATGACACCATTCCAAGGGACAAAATTTGTAGCTCTATAGGTTTGGATCACAGATTTGGGTATTGCATATTTCTGTATTGCATATTTGTTTATTGCAGACAGTAGTGTGTGTCAGGAAGGGGCTCTTTTTAACTTATATACTATTTGAGAGAAGGCCATCGTGATGGTGAATGATGTTTTTCTCACAGTAGAGGTAAACAGCCAATCCTATTGTGGGCTGTATATTTATAGTCAGTTTAAATCATTTGCTGGTCAGATTTATACAAACAGCACAGTGTGGTTATGTTTAAGGAATTGCTTACTGATATCATACTCTGCTAGTTTCTGAGTCAAGCTTGCCAGTAACAGTGGAAGCCACATCCTATCTGTTAGCATCTCACAAAGCCTGCTGTTAGGGATGAGGGGTAGAAATCAGAAATAGAGCACTTACCTAGCATGAGCAAGGCCAGTGAATTCCATCTGCAATACTCTTTCCTATACACAAGTCACTAGTCTAGCTCCCACCAAAGAATGAGTGAAGCACTTTATGTACAAAATCAAGTAGTATTCAACATAAAGATCAAAATTATGACACAGGAAGATGGATAAAACTGTAGGTGAAGTACATAGACACAGAAAGAAAAAATGGGTTCTTTTATTCTCATAGGTACAACTTAGAACTAAGATCAAAGAACATTATATACATATTTGAAAATACAACAATGAAACAGTCCTTTATACAATTAATACTTGCCAAGAATAAAGAAGACCCGCTGCTGAACAATCTCAATAATAAAAAAGAAAGAATTTTTTTAAAGAAAGTCTCCTCTCTGATAAAATTTCAGTTTCTAAAGTAATGCAAACAAAACATAAATTGCTATTTTACTTCTATCAAAATGAAAGGTTAAAATTAATGAAAAATCTTAGCATTGTCATGGAAACAGGAGACAGCTAATCTCCAAAATCATTAATGCTTATGAAAAATTGGTATGTTTTTCCTGAAGAAAATTTGAGAATGTTGTACAATTCATCATCATTTTATTTCTAGGAACTCATCATATAAACAATCAGAGATACCAACATGGGTCATAAATAATGATTTTCATTATAATATTTTTAGTAGCAACATATATAAGCCTCATGATGAAGTTATAAACATCACTTTAAGTGAAAAAAATATCCATATAGGGGCTGGGAATATGGCTTAGTGGTAGTGCTGGCCTCATATATATGAAGCCCTGAGTTTTATTCTTCAGCACCACATATATAGAAAAAGCCAGAAGTGGTAAAGTGGCTCAAGTGGTAGAGTGGTATCCTTGAGCAAACACCAAGCCAGGGACAGTGCTCAGGCCCTGAGTTCAAGTCTCCAGGACTGGAAAAAAAAAAGTCCATATATTTTCTAGTTTAAACGGAAGTAAATATATATTTACCCAATCATATCACATTGTATTTGCATGTGTAATTTGATGTGAAAATAATCAAGTATATAATCTATAACCTAGGATATAGAATCTCTTAACTATAGGTCGGAACATATCACATATCATTAAAGGTATGCTGTACATTATCTTACTATGTCATCTAATGAACAAATACTATATATGTATTATATGCTATATTCTATTATATCATAAATTCATATGTTTAAATTAATTCTATTTTAACTAGCTTCTATATTAAACTGAATATTTATTGAGCATATTAGTTTTCAATGTGACTACATTTGAAGATAGTACCATTACAGATGTCTAAATCACTGGCTTCCCCAAGAAGATAATTTAAAACCTGCTTCTTAATTGAGATCTGATGGCTGCCAAGATCCCAGGACTTTGTGAAATCAATTTGTGAGAACAGTTCTCCTGACAGAGATCAGCCGCCTGAGTTTCAAAACGGTGAGAGAATAACTTGGTTGTCTTAAACTTTAATTATCATCACAGGTTTTTACCTCTACTCTAAATAGGAGGTAAATAGCAATCATTTTTTTTAAGAGAAGGAAAGAATTATTGTAGAGATATTCAGAAATACTTGTATAAAATCATTCTTCCTGAAGCCACATTTAAAAGCTATTTCCAATAAAAATGTAAAGCTCATTGAAAATTAAATTTTTACTGAATTGAAACTTGAGGTGTTTAATACAGAAGTGACAAATTTTGACGTTTTACTGGACATGGATGTCTCCCAGAATGAACCTGCAGACCTACGGCTACCTAATCTTTAGCAAGGGAGCCATAAACAAACCCAAAATATAGGTTGGAAGGAAGACAGCTTCTTCAACAAACAATGCTATTAAAATTGGTTAAACACTTGTACAAAACTAAAGTTAGATCCATATACATCACCTTGCACCAGAATGAATTCCAAATGGATCAAAGACCTTGAGGTAAAAGCAGATATCCTGAAAACATTACAAGAAGGAATAGGAGAAACATTAGGGCTCCTCGGCACAGGTGGAAACTTTCTTAATAAAGACCCAGAAACACAACAAATCAAAGAAAGTTTAGAAGAATAGGATTGAATGAAATCACAGAGATTCTGCATGGCAAAGAGTATAGATTGCAAGATACAGAGAAATCGCACACATTGGGAGAATACCTTCACTAGCCATACAACAGACAAGGGCTTCATATGTACAACATACTTAGAACACAAAAAAATTAAGTCTCCCCAAAACAAATCTTCAAAGAAGCAACTGCTCCATTAATAAGTGGACTAAGACGCTAAGAGACTTCTCTGAAGAGGAAATAATGGTCACCAATAGACACAGGAGGAAATGCTTAACATTTCAGGTCATAAAAGAAATGCAAATCAAAACAACATTGAGAGTCCACCTTACTCCAGTTAGAATGGCAATTCTGAAGAAAACTAATAACAACAGACACTGTTGAAAATATGTCCAAAAGGGAATGCTACTACATGGTTGATGGAAGTGTAAAGTTGTTCAACTACTTTGGAAAGCATTATGGAGGTTCCTGGAAAGACTAAGCCTAGAGCTAACCTATGAATCAGCAACCCCACTCCTGGGCATTTACCCAAAGGATCACAAACAAATCCATACTAAAGCTCCAAGCACAACTATGTTCTTTTCAGCATTACTTACCATAGCTAAAATATGGAACCAACCCAGATGCTCCTCAGTAGATGAATGGATCAATAAAAAGTGATGTGTGTATGTGTGTGTATTAATACAGAAATGGAAAATTTTGGGATAAAAATCATATTAAGTGAATTGATCCAGACCCAAAGAAACAGAGATTCCATGGTTTCTCTCATTTGTCATAATTAGTATATGTCTAGGATATCATCCTAGCAAATGATCACAATAGCTCAAAAGCTATGTTCATATGATCATATAAGATGAGGCTAAGTAAAATGTACTCCAAGATGCAGAAACCAGGGTTTTCTTTGTTGTTATTTTTAATGTATTATGTGTAATATTTCTTTTCTTTCTTTTTCATTCCTATGTTTTATCCCTGTTGTCACTTTATTTGATTTTGGTATCTGGGTATCGTGTGTGTGTGTGTGTGTGTTGTGTGTGTGTGTGTGTGTGTGTGTGTGTGTGTGTGTGTGTGTGAATTAGGGAAGGGAAGGGGAATGTCAAAATGTTGAGAGAAAGGATAAAGGGGGAACCAATGCAACAGTGATGCTCACAAGACAATATGTTGGAAATTAACTGTACAACTCGGAGGCAGGGCCCGGTGAGGGGGAGAAAAAGTAGGGGAAAAATGAGGGAAGTAATAGCAAGTATGACAAGAAATGTACACCTACATTACTTATGTATCTGTAACCCCTCTGTACATCACCATGACAATAAAATTAAACTTAAAAAAGAACACTCAAATTTTCTTGTTTTCTTCACAATCTTCTCGGGAAAGCTTATGTAACAGAGGAGAAAAAGCAGTTAATATTTTTCTAGACTAGTCAATTTTTAACAAAAGAGCAGATAGATAAAATGAGCTTACTTTAGTTCAAAAAATTAATGGTGCTTTGAAATGAGCACAGAAAACAAGTTTGAGCTATTGATTGGAAGGTAGTTTCTAGCCTCATTGTAACTACTTATTCTTTTGTTTATGATTATAGTGATAGTCTCTATAACAAACTTAATTTGCAAATGTTTATATGGAAAGTAAATAGGGAAACATAGCAGTGTGTGAATATTTTTCAGTAAGATTAACTACAAAAACATAATAATAGGCACTAGAACCACAGATTGTAACCAGTCTATTCCAAGTCCAAAACTGTGACTACCATCTCAAAACAAATTTATTATAATCCAATAAGACTCCCTAAATTAAACAACAATGGAATTTCAAAGATATTGTCTCTTTGTAACCCAAGCATAAACAGTAAAACTTATAATAATGTTCCAATGCTTTAGTTTTTGGTCAGGCTTTTCAGGAAACGTTGCTTCATAAGTATTTGATCATATTGAATAAAAATTTTATTACTTGTTTGTAAGAATTACAATGATTACAAAATACTACAAAAATTTAGTACTGGAAAGAATTACATTATTTACTGTATCCCTTCCCATTTCTTTAAGTTCCTATATGAAGGATAACAACCTAACTTCTACTAACAGGAAGGAAATGTTCACCATTTGTGGATAAATAAACTCATTGTATAGTAAAACAAACACCATGTATTTTTCATCAAAAACTTGAACAGAACCACAGAGTTTGCACAATATGTGTATATATTATGTTGTCAGATACCCAATGCTCTAGGCTATTTAGGTTTGAGAAGTTGAAGAAACTACTTCAAGATGGAGCTGTCAGCATTGTATTATGATTTTATGAAATACTGTTTGTGGCCATATTTCTGGCCTCATCTATTCCATAAAAAAAAACTTACTTGTAGGTTCCTTAAGATGTTGTATTTATACCAGCCTCACATATTCAGGTAGGAAAAAATATATTATTAGCAAACATGATTCTAAAAAGAAGTTTGCTATTTTTGTAAATAAGAAATATCTTCTTTTATATACACATTTATCTTTAGGGTTCATACAATACAGTCATAATATGTATAAGCAATAAGATTAACAATTCCCTCTCTAACCATCTCAATCACAGTCATTAATAAATGAAAAAAATCCGCTTCTTTTTCTAATATCTACCCTAATATTGTCCTTATAAATAGCAATTGCTGAGCAAGGTAAAGACATAAAGCTGAGGAGATCTTGATAAATGCTCTGATGATATTGTGTAATGCCATCTTTCTCTAGATTCCATGAAAGAAATATAATTCAAATATACATCTTATTCCTACCCTCTTTTCACTTCCTTAAACTACATACATATGAAGGTGTCATTGACTAGATAATCTTCTTGGAACTATCATTAACTCACAAAAGATTATCACATTATTTATACAGTTCATGAGTTAAGCCAGAATATAAGTACTATTACTTATGTACATACCTTCAAGGCTCATGCTACGATAAATGTTAACTATATCCATTATTTACTATTGAATTTCCCATAGGTAGGTTGGAAGGACTTTTGTGGGCTGCATTTTCTGTAAATAACACAGCTCTGTCCACCTTATATCACTTTAGCTTTTGCAATTTACATTAAGTATCTTTAGAGATGTTAGGAATTTATAAATATAAAGAGACAAGAGTCAGTTGGAAATGTCGTGACTGGTTTACCTGGAAGAGATGATTGATTCTGGGTGGCACTCCTAACAATTCCCTTTACATTTATTTCTTAATTCAACAAAAAATAAGTCAACCTTCGGTGATTTTCCAAATAATACATTATTCTTAAGTGTGCTACCTAATCAAAGAATCACAAATCACAGATGCTATCTTCCAAAAATATACCAAAAAGAGAGAAACTTATTTATAGTGAAATTTCAATTTATTTGAGTTTTTATTTAGGCAATATGTCACTACTAGGGCTTGGCTCACCTTCTTGCAGATAATGCCCTCTGACCTGAATTTCTGTAATCTTTTAAAGCCCCTGAAATTGAAAGATATAAAATAAAAAATTAATATGGCTTGGGCTTATTTCTTTATGAATCTTAATGTTGTTTGTGTCAGTTAATGTAGGTGGATAACACATGTGTGGCTGTTTTCTATAGTATTTTAAATTAATTGTATAAATTCAGTTTGATAATTTTCATATGTAGCCATTGACCTTTATAAAAATAAAAGACCTTCTGATTCTATGGACAGTTAGAGTTTGATATATTTTGTATATTTCTTTCATATTTGAAATGATCCAAGCACTATAATAGACATTGTTAAAGCTTTCTAAAAATTATTCATATCAGTAAAATTTCAAAAAGCTCTTATAATTTGGCAGGGTATATTTTCAGTATTTCTTTGATAAAATTAAAAACTTATTACATTTGTTACAATAGAATGAAAGGACTGCCAACATTAATTTTCTTGTATTTTTAAATTAAAATTTCCCTCTAACAATCAGTATCAATTCAACATGTATTTATTTTGTGCCCATCACATGTCAAGCATGCTTCTAGCTGAGAAAGATGTACAGCACTTAAATCAAACTCGAATTCCTGCCCTAATGGATTGACACTTGTATGTGCTGAGACAAGGGAACATTAAGAAAAAACATTAGACACAAAAGTAAGTTGATAATGCTTAGGTAGTTGATGTGAAATAAGGCCTGAGAAGGGAGATAGAGACACCTGCTTGAACATTGTTAATTGATACAGGATGTCAGGAGAGGGAGGTCTCTCTGATAAGTGACATTTCAGTAGCGATCTGAAGGACACACGAGAATAAACCCTGCAGATAATCCTGTCAAGGAATGTTCTAAGCAGAACTCATGAAGGAACACAAAAGGCAAGAAATAGAATCTTTGCTTATCACCATCAAGGGAGAAAAGGGGAAAAACATTCCCAATCTCCTCATCTTTCAAGTTAAGGAGAATTCTTTATAATTAAGGACGCTTAAAATGTAAGGTTTGTAAGGTATTTGTATATGCCACTGTGTTGAATGTCACTACATGCTTGTAATATTAAGATTTATGATCTTCATGTTCTAAAGGAAGAAATCAAATCTCAAAGGTTTTAAGAGCTGAGCTCTGACACAATTCTCACAGCCTGTGTAGATATGCTAGAATTAGAATTTAAATTTTATTTCTAATTCATTTTTCTGTCCATTATTTTATATGTTGGATCATAATTTAAGAGATTAGGGTTTGGTATTTTCTAAGGGCCATACAGATCAAAGGAAACATTCCACCTGAGACTTGAGAATTCAGAAATAGTCTAGAACAAAATTTTAATTATGTGCATGCCTAGGATAATCATAGACATCATTGGCTGAATGTTTCACATTTTTGTTGTTAGAAAACAAAGTTTAGGGAATTCATCAGACCTGAAGATTAGGATGCATTGGAACTGAAAAAAAAAAAGATTCCTAAGAGCACTGTCACTAAACTTAGATTTAAAAATAAATCTATTAAAGTACATTAAAATGAATAGGGACTAGTAAAGTCTGACAGTGGTAAAATCGATGTCTTGAGGACCACAATTTAAAATAACAGCAAAATGATCAACTCTTGTGCAACAGTTGACTGACATAAGATTTGAGTCAAGATACCCATGGCATACCCTAATATCTACATATCATTCCATGCATATATTACATGTCATCCTCATGCCAGACCATATTCCCTACTTGGAACATACACTTTTTCTGTCCACATATGGGAAAAAATACATTGTTTAAGAAATCAGGGGCTGGAATATGGCCTAGTGGCAAGAGTGCTTGCCTCGTATACTTGAAGCCCTGGGTTCGATTCCTCAGCACCACATATATAGGCCAGAAGGGGCGCTGTGGCTCAAGTGGCAGAGTGCTACAGCCTTGAGCAAAAAGAAGCCAGGGACAGTGCTCAGGTCCTGAGTCCAAGGCCCAGGACTGGCAACAAAAAAAAAAAAAGAAATCAGGTACCACTCTAACAGCCAGGTCTAGACTTCTTTTTATCCCCTCACCTAGAACAGGGCTCAATCTTTGCTTTGTTTATTCAGCATAAATACAGAGTATGCCTTTGCAAGATTTCTTATTGTTGTTGCTGTTGACATCTTGGAATTTCCAGTTGCAGAGAAATGGGGACTGATGTAAACCTCTTGAAATGATCATGGTGCTAGGATCATGAGGCCTGATGACGAATGGACTATGAACAGCAAAAGGCACTGCGCATAAGCAATGAATGAAGAAATCAACTCATGAAGCCAGACATCTTCAGAGCTTAGTTTCCAAAGGAAGATGATGACAGAATGACAAAATTCTATCCTAAATAAAGAATACAAGAATCTAGAATGCTGACTAGAATCTAGACTGAAAAAGTAAAAATGTAGCAGAGGATTCTCAATCAAGAATTGTTCTGCCCTCACTGAATTCATGGCTCAAGAATGAAATTTTGTAATAAGGGATCATTCAATCAAATCAAATGAAATATTAAAACTAAAATAATATTGTAAAGAGTGAACAAAACGGAAGGGTTATCTAAGAGGAGTTATCAATTTACTAGCATTATTTATAGTCCCAAAGTGTTTTGGACAATCTATAATTTGAAAGGAAAAAAAAAAAAAACCTTGAAGCACAAGAGTATCTCAAAAATGATGTTCTCTAGTTAGTTTTGATGACCAATGCATATGTGAGTCAGTTTTCTGTCTTGTGACCAAACACCTGAGACAAACAACCTAAAGAAGATTCTATTTTGGCTCATAGCTTCAGAGTTTTTATATCCCATGGTTAGTTAGCTCAATGGATTCTAGGCCAAGGTGAGGCAAAACATGATGACAGGAGAGCATATGGTGTGGCAAAGGAGTTTACAACATGGAGGCAGGAAATTGGAAGAAAGGGGTGAGAGGAACTAGTTGGGATAAAAATATAACTTTCATGGACCCAGAAACTCACTCCTTCCAACTAAACATGACCTCTGAAATACTGTACCCTCTCTCAATAGCATATTAAGCTGTTATTTTTATCAAGGAATTAATTTACTGTTAGAGTCAGAGCCCTTATCATCCAATCATTTTCCATACTACTGCATTGGAATAGTCTTTTATGGAAAAGGTTTGTGGGACTGTGTCAGACCCAAATTATAACACTGCATAAAATACATGATTTGAGAGAAAAATTGGTGGTAGTGGTTTTGAAATATAAAAATAACCATAAAAATTGACCAAAAAAAAAAAAAAAAGGAAAGGAAAAAAAGTAGCGAAGTTGATGCTCTCAACAAAGATGGTTTTTCCATTTCCAAGCTACTTAAATCTGCATACATAGAAACTGAATTAATTAAATGTAGAAAAACTCGTATGAAAGTTATTTAGTAAAAAATGAGCCAGAAATTGATTTCTACACATTTGACTAAAAATTAAATATATAGAATGCTGTAGGGAAACTAATGACTACAATCGATATTGATGAACATGAAGTCCATTGTAATTATTCAAAATTCCCTGGTGCTTTTAGCTGGTGAGCACCTCACTGAGTTCTTCCATATGTTTGTTAATGGTTAAAAATTAATGTAAAGGAAGATGTATCTAAACCCAAACCTGCAGGCTTCTTAAAATTGTTAAATATTTAAGACATAAGTGTGGTTTAACTTTTCTGATATCAAGGTAATATTTTTAAAGAAACAAAAATTTACTAGAAATATTCCCAGTTTCATTCCTGATAATAAATTTCCTACCTTTCTCTTTTAAAATAAACAATTAAGTCTTACTTCTCACAAAAAGGTCAAGTTAAGCAAATCACATATGCTTTGCCAACATAAAATTTTCTTCCCTTTTGTGAGTTATGAAAATATTAGAAAAGGGCTGGGAATATGGCCTAGTAGTATAGTGCCTGCCTAGCATGCATGAAGCCCTGGGTTCGATTCCTCAGTACCACATAAACAGAAAAGGCTGGAAGTGGTGCTATTGCTCAAGTGGCAGAGTGCTAGCCTTGAGCAAAAAGAAGCCAGGGACAGTGCTCAGGCCCTGAGTTCAAGCCCCAGGACTGGCAAAAAAGAGAAAATATTAGAAAATATAAATTCTAAATAGTTGTTTTGTAACAGTTTGCTATGAAATCATTCTAAGTAAACTGAATTCATGGGTATATTTCCCTATTTTTCAATCAAACTTGAAAAAATCTTCACATGTGAGAACTTCAATAATACTTATTTTTCTACTAAACCATAAATGAAGACCTTGTAACACTGTTAAAGTGGAGACACGGGGTTAACATATGAAATGCTCACTATTTGTTTTTTATATTAAAATATGATAGCTGGATGCCTATGGCTCAAATCCAGGCTACTTAGGAGACTGAGATCCAAGGATCATGAACCAAATCCAGACAAGACAAGAACGTCCTGGCGACCCTTATCTTCAGTTAACCGCTAGAAAACCAGAAGTAGCACTGTGGCTCAAAGTGGCAGAGTGCTAGCTTTGAGCAAAAGAGCTCAGAGACAACACCCAGGCCCTAAACTCAAGCTCCATGACCTACAAAAGAAAAACCAAAAATGTGCTCTAGTACTTGGGTTTTTTTTGCATATTCTTGGGTCTCATCTGCTGTGGCCCTTTTTTCTACTTTTTTCTGTCAACCTACTTCACTTTTTTAAATATGTATTTTTAAATGTACTGCTGCCAGAGCATATTTTGTCATGGAATTCTCTAATCAAAAACAGATTTGTATTATTGTCCAATCATCAAGTCACATAAATTATTTTAGTGCAATGTTAATTTTCTTAGTAACCCACATACAGACAAAACAGGAAAATAGCTTTAAGATGACATTACTCAGTTACTTTCTACCTGCTTTGTGAAACTTTCTTTCTTTAACTTTTTAACCTCCCACCCCCCAGCTAGAAAAAAAAATAGTATTTGTTAAATAAGGCAAAACAGTGCGAGGATATTTTCTTCAATGTATGTCTTGTTTCTTGATAAAAATACATCTTTCTTTATTGCAGTTATTATCCATTAATAGGTGTCCTCATTTTTTGGCTAGATATAAACTTGTCACAACCCACCTTTTAAATAATTTTATTGCCCTTTTCAACCACATGGAAAAAGATGGGAGCCAACTTTCCTTCCCCCCCCCCCCGCCCCGCTCTCTTCTTGATTTTAATGAATTCTGCTAATCAAGGAAATATTTTTTTCTAATTTGAGCAATCTTGAGGGAGGTATTTTCTTTTTTCCTTAGATGCTACCCAAAGTGTTCTATCAGTATTTCTTTAATAGTCACAAAATAGCAGTTTTCCTGACTCATGTTTAAACCCACAACTGGAGTTTATTGCCATTGTTTCACTTTGTTCTGTAGTATACAGATTGGAAAATCATTTTTGTCTAATGTGGTATAAACTGGTCTCACTAGGAAGTGAGTGTCATAACTCAATTCTGCAATCTTGTTTGTCTGCCTAGGCAAGCTAATCAGCTTGTAATCGTGTTACTTATCTTTTAATTTCTTTTGAGGCTGCTGTACATCAGAAGTGGCAGTCAGCTGGGAATAACATAGGTAAAATTGATTTGTATCAAATTTAAATGCTTCAGGGTTTGGGCCGGTGTTTCTCAATATGCAATCATAAACTAACCTGGGGTGGAAGTCCAATAGAGGAAACTCAGGCATAAATTAAATGGAGAAATATAATAAGACAATCATAATGTAAGCATAATTATCAGTGTAGTCTCAGTGATTCGAATCCCTACTGATTTTTTTTCCCTATTGAATGTCCTTAGACAATCATTAACAAATGAACACATATCATTCAAGGCCTAAAAAGGCAACTGTTGTTGAAACTGTGCTTGACTTCTTTCTTCCTTTTGACTTGGCTTCACATGCAATAACAAATATTAGCCTTAGGAATAACAACAATAGTGTTGTTTTCTTTCTCGATTTAATTCTAGAAGGAGATACTAAGAACAGCAATTAATAGCCAAGTCATGGTCTGAGGCCAGCCTCAGACAAACATCATATGATCCTATCTGCAGAGTAAAACAGAAAAGGCCTGGGGTGTTTTGAAAGCACTAGAGCACTTGTCTAGCAAGTCTGAGGCCCTAAGTTCAAACCTCAATACAAAATATAAAAACCATAGCAACAACAAAGGAATTGCGTGTTGAAATCTTCTACCAAGGCAGAAGATCCGGCCTGAGATAAAGGAAGGGTGGTCAACCAGAAAATTGGGAAATAGGAACCAGAACTGTGATAACAGTTGGCTAATGGCAGCCCATCAAGCAGGCGGCTGAACTAAGCAAGGATAATCAATTGCAGAATTGTTTGTAGCAGCAAGGATCTTGGAAATAAATAAAATTTCAGTATAAAAAGAATAGAATATGGGTATTAATGGAACAGTTTTCAAAACTATAGAGATAATTGACGTAGTCTCTTTGTGTGTGTGAGAGAGACAAACAGATAGAAATGAAAAAAAGAGCATTCAAGGACAAAAAGTTTTTTTAAAAAAAATCATGTTTTAAACCATCCTGTTACCCAAACTAAAATTCCCACAAATATTAGTGTATGTTTTTAAAGGGATTAAAATTGACTACAAACCTATGAACTGATCTGCAACTAGAAGTATTGGTAAAATTTCTGAATAGAAAATATATATTTTTATATTTTCCTTGTGTGTATATATACATATATATTGAGGAATTGAAAGGGGAAGAGAAAAGCACCTGATACATCAAGGAATAGGTGTATATACCTGCAATCACTGAAACACAGGAAGTAGAGGAAGGATGATTGTGAGTTTAACATCAGATCTAGCAAAGGTAATCGTGACATTATATCATTAAATTTTTAAAGGAAACATTATTTTTGCCAGGCCTGCGGCTTGTGCACTGTCCCTGGCTTCCTTTTGTTCATGGTTAGCAACAGCGCCAACTGTGACTTTTTCTGTTTATGTGGTGCTGAGGAATCGAACCCAGCGTTATGTGCCTACTAGGTAAGCACTCTACCACTAAGCCACATTCCCAGTGAAAAAAAAGAAATTTAAACAGTATGAGACATATCTCAACTTGCATTGAATGGTATAAGCAAAACTACATACATCCTCAAAAGTAGAAACCCACACAAATTGGTGCATGTGTTACTGGAGAAATGATAAATATAATTAGTCCATCTTGATATAGATGATTGCATTATTTAGGACTATTGGTTTCAATGAATAGAAATCAGTTAACATTAAATAAAACATGTGGAAAATATATTTAAAATACAAGCATAAGTGCACTATGGTGCTGTTAGCCTATAATTTCAACTGTGTAGGGGGCAGAGGTATAATGATTATTGACCAAGGCTGGCTCTATCGAAATTACAAGACCCTACCTGAAAAAGATACTAAAAGCAAAATGTTGTCTAAGTACTTGCCTAGGGTGCTTACCTAACTAGCATAAGACCCTGAGTTCAAATCCCATTACCACACCAAAAAAAAATTGCAAAAATACATCGAAGATAGGATGAGGGTAGTGCCAGGTCTTAAGAAATTTTGAAACTCAATATAAATCACAGTAAACCTCTCAGCTTTGTCCATTCTTGGGGCCTCTTTCATGTTTCTCTATCTGCCTTTACATCTTTTTTTTTGTTTCAATAATGGAGTGGGAATTGTGGACATTTAGGTCACATATTCACATACTTAGAGACAAATATTTGTGGATATTTCTTTTCTTTAAATTCATTTCTAATTCAGTAAAATACTAACACAATCGAAGTAGAAAAAAGAAGGGAAGGAGAGTGGGGAGGATCACAGTGAAGGCAGGACAGAGGAGGGCAAAGCAAGATAATCTAGGCTCAGCAAGCCATAGTGAAATAGAATTAGTTAACATTATCATGTGGTCATCATTAGCGTACAAGGATAGACTTAAAAATGTTCACTTAGAGCTGTGTGCAAAAGGCTCATGAATTTAATCCTAACTACTCAAGAGGCTGAGATTTGAGGACCACAGTTTGAAGTTAGCTAGAGCAGCAAAGTCTGTGAGCCACTCTTAGCTCCAATTAAACACCAAAAAGACAGAAGTGGAACCATGGCTCAAGTGGTAAAATGCTAGCCTCCAGCACAAAAGCCCAGGGACCTGGCATAGGCCCTGAGTTTGACCTCCAAAAAAAGAAATGTTTACATAGTTCTAATTAGTAAAATGTATTCACTTCATGATAAAGAACATAAAGATATTGACTTAGTAAATAATAATCTTGAGAGGTGTCAAGAAAGTACCAGCATGTTTTAAAGTTTTGTAAGCTTTGAAAGCTATAGTCACCTCTTTGGAAACAGGTCTCAACAAAATAATTGATTATTGATGCAATAAGTTTTTCTTGATCTTACAATGATGTTCCCGTATCTTAAAATCTTTAAGTGCTCTCTTTCAAATCCTTCACAATGTAAGGTATATTGCACAAGTTAACTATAACGTTGAGGGGGGGAAAAGTAACCCTTAAACTTCATTTCTCTACATAAAAAGAAGTGATAGGGGCTGGGGATATGGCCTAGTGGCAAGAGTGCTTGCGTATACATGAGGCCCTGGGTTCGATTCCCCAGCACCACATATACAGAAAATGGCCAGAAGTGGCGCTGTGGCTCAAGTGGCAGAGTGCTAGCCTTGAGCAAGAAGAAGCCTGGGACAGTGCTCAGGCCCTGAGTCCAAAGCCCCAGGACTGGCCAAAAAAAAAAAAAAAAGAAGAAGAAGTGATAGTTTCCTAGATTCTGTGAATTCACAATTTGGGAATAGCTACATTGGTTAGTTTCCATAAAGGAGCAGTCAAGATATTAAAGGTTATTGTTCTCTGTGAGCTTAACTGAACAGCTAAGCTTTCTGCTGATGTTGATTTCTTCACATCAATAGTAAATGGTCAGGATTGAGAATATGGCCTTGTGGTAGAGTGCTTGTCTCGCATACATGAAGCCCTGGGTTCGATTCCGCAGCACCACAAAAACAGAAAAAGCTGGAAGTTGTGATGTGGCTCAAGTGGTAGAATTCTAGCCTTGAGCAAAAAGAAGCCAGGGACAGTGCTCGGGCCCTGAGTTCAAGTACCAGGACTGGCCAGAAAAAAAAAAAACAGTAATAAAAGATTATGTTTATTTGAAGGAGAACTTGATTTCTCATTCCATAGATTATTCAGCATAGCTAACAAACACTGTAACTAGTTTTTCCCTGATTGAGAATATCTAAAATAGAAAGATAATGTAACAAATCTTTTCTTGTCCACATTTTCTTCCTGGCTTAGTCCTATACTAATAGTTTTGGAGGTACTACAGAAGAGAGCAAATATAAGAAACTGGTCATCAGTGGGTTCCTTCACAGACATGATTATCACATAAAACACACAGGATAATGGACTATACAAAAACTCAGCATCAAATAACAGCGCACAGGCAGTGAAGAAATAAATTCATGATCAACATAAGATATGCATTCAATATTTTTAAGAAGCTTCCAATCTCCTTTAAAATTGTTTTTATATTTGGTTTGGGGAAAGAAGATAATTACTAAGCAGAAGACTTCATAAAAGTATTAAATAGCAATGGCATGTAGAAAGTAAAAGTGAAAATAGATCTAAATCACAGACATGTAATCAATACCGGTACTAACATAAGACTGAGTATTTACTGTGTGTTCACAGAATTCTTCTTGCAAAAGTGGCCACAGCTTCTAGAATCATTTCAACACCTCAATAATTAAAAAAAAAAAACTTCGTTGATTACATGGGTATTTAGCCAATATTTTTTAATTCCCTTGGCTCTAAATCTGTCCTCCTAGAATCATAATTGAGGGTAACAGTAAGAGGTCATCTAAGTTGTTCTTTAAACAGAATTGTTAGGGTAACATTTTAGATGAAAAGGATAATTCAGTGGATCTGCTCCAAATTTTGCCTTTTCTTGAGTCAACAATGACCTGTGATGGTGCCTGAGGTTAATGTTGCTCCTGTATTTTAACAAGTGTATTTATTTAGCTCTCTAGATATATTTAGTGAAAGCAGGTGATTTATAGGAGTGGAGCCCAGAAGATGTTTGATTAAATAATATAATAATAATAATATTGTTCTATTTCATCTGAAGGCTTATAATTTCATCTCTGCAGTGTTCTTTTCCAGGAAAATAATAAGTCAGAGCTCAAACACGGGTTACAGAAAATGCAAACTTTAGAATCCCTGAAATATCCAGTTGACAAATGTGTACATTTTGCTTATTTTTCCTACTATGATTCCTGATCTATGAAAGAGACTCTAGGAAACAATACAAAATCTTTAACCTGAAAGATTACTGTGAAAAATCCTGACTCCTACTGTAGGAATCAGCTTCCTATGACAAAAAAAAAAAAAGGTATCAGAAGAGAATAAAAATTTTACGCTTATCAATGGACACGCAAAATAAAGATGTAACAGTAAAAACGATATAGAGGAAAAAAATGGGACATATTTTAGAGTGTTGTGACTCCCACTTTGCAAGCATCCTTGTAACTACCTACCCTTCAACTTTCAGTAATTAAACAATCATTCCTTCATTTGACTACACTTAGGCTAAATCCGACAAAACAATTTTTCATCCGAGACAATAGTAAAAACTGTTTCTCCTCAGGGATTAACATGGATTTTATCTCCATGTCTGAATGTCTCAAGATAAACCTGAGGCTACTCAGTGGCTTTCCCCATGGTGACAGCCACTTAATCACCCTAAATAGTCCTAGAATATATCCACTCTTAGTTTCATTATTAACCTGTCTCAAACCCTAAGATCTTCTAGGTTTGCAGTCACTAAAATTGATAATGGAAATCTTAAGTAAGATTTGTAAAGACACTTAACACCTAACTATTCAGTATTGCTTTATTAATTATATTTATTTCAGAGGAAAAGCAAACAAATTATAGCACAAGAATTCCAGAGAAACCTTTAGAGTGTATACTTAAAAGTTGCTTTGAAACATAGGAAACGTGAAATTAGAATGAATTAAGCTGATATCATTTCATTTCACTAATGAGCAAATATTTAAGCAAGTTTATTTGCCATCTGGATGGCTGCCAGTGTGAAAACTCCTTCAGTAAAGAGTTGCTCTCCTTTTGCTTACTGAAGCTGTATATTTTATATAGCAATTCGTTTGTGGGTTACAGTGAAATACATTCATACACTAAAATAGGAGTGTCAGGGATCAAACAGGCTTGAAATATTTTAAGCAATATTATGGGGCACATAATTATTGTATTAGCATATCATTATTGATGTGGACATTAATAAGTAGCAGGAAGTAGACACAGACCAAAAACATGCTAAAATATTTAAAAATATTCTTAGTTAGCACTCATGAATTAACAGTTTCTAATAGTACATAGAAAATTAATAGACTCAGACAATATTCTTACCGAAAGTAAGATTCTCTCTGTTCCTCATTTTACCATTACCAACAAAGAACCAAAGTAGAACCGATAGTAAATGTAGACACATACACAAAGACACTCAAACATATTAATAAACTATGTTCTCATGCATTTTCAGAAATCAAGTCGTCCATGTTGGAGTTTGTGATTAGTGCCTTTGGAAACAGTGGATAGCATGTAGAGAGAGCGCTCCCAACCATAGCTACTAACAAAGAATTGAGGATTAAAAATAAATATAAAATGAAGTGATGGTTTCAATGACTAGCTGAAGCCATTTTTGGTAGAATGGTGTAGTCACTACAGAAAACATGCACATCACCAGTTCCCTGTTAGCACTGGCTAAATATTATTGCTCTGCTATTTTAACAGCTAACTGCGGCCTTCAGAGCCAGCAGGCTCTCCTCAAGGACTTGCTGATGTGTAGCAAAAATATTTTAGTGTGAAGAAAGTACTCCCTAGTGCACTTGTTTGCAAACTGCTGAATTTCTAGATAACTCTAACTATGTTTGAGGACTATTTTTGATAGTGCAGATCTGGTGCTGAAATGCTTCTAAAGAATCAACACTTCTTTTCCTTCCTTTCCCCCCGTCCCCCGCCCCCTTTTTTTGCTCACAGCATGACAAACTCAGTAGAAACAAAAAGCTGCTTGGATAGCAATTTCTTATTTTGTACAATAATTTGTTTTGTTGAATCCAGACCTTTCTGTTTCATGCTTACAAAACAGTAAAAAGAAGTCAAGTGAAATGCAAATTAATATGAGACTCAAACACTCTACTTAACAGTGTTCAACTTAGGAGACTCAATTGCCAAAAGAATGTAAAGCAAAGCTTTCTAGTGCTGTTAATTATGTTTTCTTCCTAGAAATGCTTTTGCCATTACCTAGAAACTGTAAAGAATTGTTTTATTTCCTCTAGAAATTTCTGGGTAATATAATTACTGTTTGTTTCTGTATTATCCATATCCGTTTTCATTTTCATAAAAGTCAACAACTAAGCAAATACTTTTCTTAATGGTTCTGTTGACATACACACTAAACTGAAGTCTATTTAAATCCTAATATAAAGCCTAGCTAAGCAAAAGTAAAGATTTATTTTTTCCTAACATATAAATTAAGTAAATATGTAGTTTTCTGCTCTAGTATTGGAAATAGGCTTTTACATGTACATCTCTATTTATACTAAAAAATGTTAATATTCAGATGTGGACAGATTTATGTACAGTATATGAAACCGATTTATTGAGGTAATATGAGATAGAATCAGATAGATAACTGAGATTATTATGCAATTGCTGTTTACACCATGGCCAAGAATTAGGAAAAGTTCTTACCATTTGGCCATAGGGTGCCATGTTTCTATAATCAGACTATTTGGGAATTCCATGTCTAGGAAGAGAATGTCCACTGGAAATAAAATAATTACACTTAAATGGACTAAGGATTACAGTTGGTTTCCAAAAACATATACATTTTTATTTATCGTGAGGTATTTGAGACCAACTCAGGGAGCATTTCGATTCTTCTGGGTAATAGTCCCATATATATCAAATGTGTGGTAAAGTACCTTCTGCAATTATTTGCTTTCTACATTTTTACCATCTTGAATTATCACCGCAAAGGTCAGAGTATCTACTTCAGGACCGCAAGTAGTGACACCTTGGATGAAAGGATAAACTCTCTTGATGACTATCTAAGTTCTGATAGATTTCTTGCTTAAGCATTCTTTTGCCATCAAATAACTGACACATCTCCATTTTACCTTCCAATGAATAAACACATGCTATCCTTTGTACACAAAAGTGACTTGATTGACCTACCATCTGTCTTGAGAAATGTTCCCAAGGATAGGACTGATTTTCATTGATCCATCTATACAGGTTCCCTTTAGTAGCAAAGAGCACGCATTTAGGAGACAGCTGGCCCACGTTAGGGGCATGCTGTGTTGTGGTGGTGAAACCCTGCACCATTACCTGGCCCCATGTGGGGAGGGAACATTGGCCTCATTAGTAGTGGATTGTAATCAGTTGAGTTCCATAGTCATTAACAAGTCTATTAAAAAGTATTCATAGGCTAAGCCATCCACTGTGAAGTACTCTTTCATAAATGTCTGATCAACACTCTCCATGACAAAAATTCAACTTGTTCTTTTGTTCTTTCTCATTTCTGGTGAGAAGAGATTTCTACTATTGACGTTTACCTCCACTAGTATTATTTTCTTTTCCTTCAGTTTTCTTTGGGATGTTCCATTCCTTTGGAATCCTTCCTATTCTTACCACATCATAGTGATGAGGGACATTTAGTGACTCAAAACAATGTATATTAAGGCTTCACACCTTCTAAGGGTGTGTCTTAGGTATAATTCAGGAACTCTAGAAAGAGGTAGACTTTGTAATAGGACTTTTTCTTGCTAAAATTATTAATATAATTATCTTGCTAAATCAATCTGTTTCTCCAGGTATGATGAAGAGGGAGTAATTGCAGTAATAAAGGCCAACTGATGTTTTTTTTTTCCTCTTTCTTGAGACTGGCACTCTTGCTCATTGCTCATTTACCCCCTGAGCTATATCTCCAACCCTCCAATTGTGTTTTATGCTGGCATAGAGACTAACCAATTTTAGGCTCACAAACACAGAGAATCAACAAAATAAAATCTGTGCTTTGAAAACTAAATAGAAAGTATTGAAACACTGAGGAGACTCAAGCCTTTATTGAATAAATTTTTATGACACTTGTACCCGGGTAAAGAGATTTTTGTAAGAATCCATCTCTAAGAAAACTTGCAAAAAGCAGGAGTGGAGTCATGGCTTAAGTGTTAAAGTGCTGGCCTAGCAAGAAATCTAAACACGTATCCTTGAACACAAAGTGTGATACCAGAAACAAAATAAGGCTGGGAATGTGGCATAGCAGTACAATGTTTGGCTAGCAGGCCCGAAGCTCTGGGTTTGGTTCCTCAGTACCACATAAAGAGAAAAGACTGGAAGGGGCACTGTGGCTCAAGTGGTAGAGCAATAACTTTGAGCAAAAAGAAGCTCAGGAACAGTGTTTAGGCACTGAGTTCAAGCCCCAGGCCTGCAAGCAAAAACTAAACATAATAAATAAATGTCAGATGCAAAAAAAACAAAAAAAGAGGACATATGCCTGGAATGTTTAAAATACTTATTTGCTTTAAAAAAGTGTGAGTTTTGGGGGCAATAATTTTGGTGCTTCTAAAAGAATAGCTGAAGCAATCAGAGTAACAAAAATGTCTGTCCTTTCTTTACATTTTACTTTAGAGAAGCAACTAAGTGAAATTAAGAGAATGGATAAGGCCAAATATATCTTTTGTTCTTGTGGGGGAAAAAATTGAAGAACTAGATGTATAAACAAGTGAGTAAGCCAGCAAAATCCCTCCTAAAAAATCATAACATAACCATAGAGATTTAATATTTAAAACTCTTTATTGAATTGAATTGAATTATTCTCTTTTGCCTTATTGTCTCTAAGATTATGAAACATGATTCATGTTCCCTTTGACTTTGCATGATGAATCTGGTCATCAGAATGCATGAGAATCTGTACAAGATCCCAATTTCAGTTTAAATACCTGTCATTTCAACATCCCCACATGACACTGTGAGTAATACAAATGACCTAAGCACACACATATCACCGAAATTCCAGTCCTCTTTCTGACCACTGGTGCACTACTGGAGTGTGATACTTTTACTCTTTTCCCAATTCACCCACAGGCATCTTCTTCCCTTTCCTTTATTTTTCTCCAGTTTCCTGTCTTCTGTCTTCCAAACTTATAAAAACATATCACAAAGATTTCCCAGTCGGGGCTGGGGATATAGCCTAGTGGCAAGAGTGCCTGCCTCGGATACACGAGGCCCTAGGTTCGATTCCCCAGTACCACATATACAGAAAAAACGGCCAGAAGCGGCGCTGTGGCTCAAGAGGCAGAGTGCTAGCCTTGAGCGGGAAGAAGCCAGGGACAGTGCTCAGGCCCTGAGTCCAAGGCCCAGGACTGGCCAAAAAAAAAAAAAAAAAAAAAAAAAAAAGATTTCCCAGTGATGTTCTGTGAGAACTCTTTTAAGCAGTTAATTTCTTCCTTAGTTTTAAGTGGAATCTGGAGGGCTGGGGTATGGGGTTTGGGGTGTGGGGAGTGTAAGGCCTGCTGAAGACAGCGGGCTGTGCTATGGTGTTGCCTGACTACAAAATCTAGTGCTATCCCTTTGTTTTCTTTGAGAAGTTCTGGCTTGCAGCCATAACCCATGCTTCCTTCCTCTTGCCCCAACCATGCCTGCAATCAGCTGATCAGTTAGCACCACTACTTTGAGCTTAGGGAATTCTAGCTATCTATCAGGCCTTTTTTTTTTTTTTTTTTTTTTTTTTTTTTTTTTGGCCAGTCCTGGGCCTTGGACTCAGGGCCTGAGCACTGTCCCTGGCTTCCTTTTTGCTCAAGGCTAGCACTCTGCCACTTGAGCCACAGCGCCACTTCTGGCCGTTTTTTTTCTGTATATGTGGTGCTGGGGAATCGAACCTGGGGCCTCATGTATATGAGGCAAGCTTTCTCGCCACTAGGCCATATCCCCAGCCCCCTATCAGGCCTTTTCACACAGCATGCACACAATTTACTTTTCATGTATTTGTACCCATTGTTTAAAAACTGTTGACAACTTTGAGACTTTATATGTAGACATTTTAAATAAATGATTTTTGAAAACATACACCATATAATTTAATGGGAGAACGAAGGGTCTATAAAAACATATAACAGATGATTTTATTGAAAAAAATCCTAATCTAATAACATACTTCCTGTCTTTTTCAAATCCAATTTTAAGAGCATTTCTAAGATCTAATTATAAAAAAATACCTCTTCATTAATGTGTGCTTCTTCTACTACGGACAGATGACATCAGTGTTCCTCTGCCTCTTGAGCTTACATTTTTTTAAAAACAAATTTAGAACTACAGAGTAGTTTTGACTTCTATTTTGTGGAAATGGCAACTTTCAAGAATCTAAATTAAGAATAAACTATAGAGAGTTAACATTTCTACTCTTAGGGTCTCCAGCATGCATTTAAAGAATATTAACAGAAATTTGTTTAAATAAAAAGGCATGTAAATTACCAAGTTTTCACATAAATCAAACTTCTATGACTTTAGAAAATTGCTATAGATATTTATGGATTTCATTTTTATTACATATTAGAATAAATCATTCATAAACAAATAAAAATATAAAGAAATCTTAGATATACCTCCCTAAGTTCAATCAATTCAATTTAATGCTTTGAATTGTCATTAGGATCTGGGAATGTGGCTTTATGGTAGACTGTTTATCTGGCATGCATGAGGCCCTGGGTTCAATTCCTCAGTAGCACATAGAAAATAAAGGGAACAAAACAAAAAGAAAAAAACAACTAAAAGTAAGTTTCTTTGTTTAAAAAAAAAAAATTGTCATTAGGAGATTGAAGTTGTGGCTTACTTGGTAGAGCACCAGACAATGACTAAAGTGTCAAGTACCTAGTTCAAGTTGGAGTCTCTCTGTAAGAAAGAAACAAAGGAAGAAAGAGAGAAATGATTATTTGAAAGGTAGTAAATTCAGATCTTTGAGAGCTTTTTAAACAACACTTTTCTTTGCCATTAAAAAAACAAACAGATGTTTATGAAATCACAATTTAATCAAGTTTGTACATTGATACTTTTAACTTGATTGCATTGTAGCCTAAATACTAATACAATCTGAGGCTAGGTTTTCAATAATACTCCACCTTTCTCCTTTCTGTTTCACTAATTACACTTACAATCAGGCAATTGCTTTTGAAGAGGTTAGTTAATTGCACCTACATTTGTGCACCTGCATATTTTGAGATATTTTACGATTAATATGCATGCCTTTATGCAAAATCTAACTTGATAGGCTACACAAACCATTGATTTTTACCCAAAGTATTCAAAGATTTCCTCTGATTTCAACATAAATTCAGAGACAAACAATAAATTAATTTATAAAGATTAATTTTAATGTGGTGTTGTTTTATTGTTAAATAAACAAGATATTTTCCAGATGTATATTCCTTACAAATAAGCAAAACTAAAAGTGAACAATCATCTTAAAGGTGTTAGATATATTGACTATGCAAAAATTCTATATCAGAAAATATTATGCATCCTGAAGCTTATGAAGCTTATAAATTTTCTTTCTGTGTTGACATTTGTCATGAAAACATCAAATATTGTCTTTAAAAGCTGTTCTTTATGCAGCCTAAGTAGTCATTTCCATAAGAGAATAATTTTGGCCCCTACAAACTTGAGACTTTTATATTTTTCCAAGTGATGTCTAACATCTTGATGTCCTGATAATTGAAGTCAAATAGACAAACCACTTAACCTGAGATGAAAATTAATGGTTGAAAATAAATTAACTTCCTAAATATTTAATTACCCACAGATACAAATGTCAGTGGTCAAGATCAAGGGTAATACATTATTACCCAGGGTATCTTTTCTAACTAAAAATATTTGATTTTTAGGAAATATTTGTGACAAATTCATTTTTTAAAAATAGCAAGTAAAATGACAGTTCCAGAGGATGCTAAGAACATCTAGTTCTATAGTTTCTTTTCAATCAAAAATGGAAAAAAAATTGTTGCTTAGTACATTCTGAAATCCTACCATGACAGAACTAACATGTATATAATTCTTATAGCTTCCTTGAGAACTTTAAGTGTAATAAACAAGCAAAATAGCCAAATATATTATCATTTTTGAGGCCAGATAGAGTTGGTTGGCTTTTCCTGTGTCTGATATTCTTATTTCTGAAATAGAATTTTCAAATGAGTAAGTATAATATAGAGTTATCCATCATTTAGATATCCTTCTATTTTTGTGTATTTGCTAGGTCTGTACTGCTTGGCCAACAATTGTCCTTTCTGAATTACAGTTTGGTGGTATGCTATCTAATTTGAAGGAACTCATAATAAATTACTGCCTGAAAAGAAGAAAAACAGGTTAGTGGAACCATGATTCACTGGGTAATACATTGCTCTTTTTATCAGTATCCTCAGGAAAAATGTACCTGGAATTTTCACGATTGGCATATTTCCTGTGAGCTGGGCCTTCATCTCTTTCTTGTGTATACAATGGATGTCTCGATTTGATCTATTTTCCTGTTTGTGATCATTGCCAAGAAATTTAAAATTAATATCATGATAAATCTTTAAGAAGAGAAGAGCACATGGTCATGATCTTTTTGTGTTCTTCATCTATTGCCCTGATTATATTTTCATTTTGTTCCTCATTTTCCATATTTATATAGGATGGTGAAAAAATGGTAGCAGATAACCTTTCATGGAAAAAAAAGAAGGAACTGGAATCTACTACAAAGAAAGATGACTGCTTCCTTGAGAACTTTCTGATTTTTCTTATACTCAAATGAAGTGTGTGTGTGTGTGTGTGTGTGTGTGTGTGTCTGTGTGTGTATTATTAAGAATTGTATGACTGAAAGATAGGAGACATTTGTACAATGTAAAGACAGGCACTTTATACTATGTGGTAAATAATTTGATACCTTTTTGCCTTGATTAATATCCAGCATGAGGCAGTATCAAGAAATTCTTACTAAAACATTTTTATACTTGTACTTCTGAGTTAAATATTAATGTATTATTATTTAAAACAGTTAATAATAACATATGTTGCTTCCTATTTAAAGTTGGTATTTTGGATTCAGTTAATTCTTTATGTTTTTCAAGATATGTATAGCTAACTAAATTTTGATATATAAAACATTGTACCTTAAAACGTACTCTAATGTTGCAAAATAAAAAGCTTTCACTGATTATAGTCATTTGAGAATAAAGGTATGACAATATATACAGACATGAGAAAAAGTTTATAATATCAGAATGTTTCAACAGATATGAAAAGGAAGTTAAAGTGATAAATACCAATAACATAGCAAATAAAACTATTGGAAAAAGAGTATATAATAAAATATAAATTTGAACCAAAATGAAGCCATGAAGTAATAAAACAGAAAAAAAACCCTAGAGGATTATATAATATTTAGGAATCATCTAACACATGTCTAGTACTATCCCTAAAATCTTACATAAACCATTTCATTTAGGTTTTCCAATTAGATTATCAATGAGATAATGTTATTATTTTGCTTTTATAAATGAGACAACTAAATCATAGTAAATAGCTTGGATTTAAATATATCATACCTGAAGGTTGGCCTGACTTGTGTCAAAGCATAATTATAAAGTGTATACTTCCTAATAACTTTAGTAGAGTTTTCTCCAGTGAGTGTAGTAGTGCAGCATTATATATTCCAATTTTGATAACACTAATATTTTTGCCTATCATACAGAAGATCATGTTATAATTTGAATATTCATGGAGTAGAGTATTTTCTCATTGTACATACCAATTACGTTCAGGAACTTCTTTCCTTTCTACCCTCAATTAATGTAAACCAGTGATTATGGTAATCTAAGTTGTATGCAGTATATAAGAAATAATGAGAAGAACCTTTTCAGACAAAACAGCCAAAACAAGTTCCACAGTAGGCCTACATACTTGAATTTTTAATCATTTGAATTAGGTTATATGCTGAGTCAATAGGAAACTTATTTAAAGAATCAAAACTTAATTAGTTCTAATGGTACATATAGTGTTTATCTCAACATACTATTTCACAATAATATCTACCTGTTTTATGTTCAGGTTGTTCAGAAAGCATGTACTGATCTAAAAAAATATAGATGAAAGTTTTAAATACGTAGATATTCAATTTGACTTCATCCAAGACAGAGTCTCCATTCTGTGAAGCAGTGAAGAATGGCAGACACTGCACATTTAATGTTTTGCTAGCCGAAAAGAAGATGCCATACCAGTGATTGTTAGCAAAGGCAGATGAGAGAAAATTTTACTTTGAATACATTTATCAATATATAACCTTGTACTTAGCATCAATTAGAATATCTTCATAAAATCCCTAAGAACAAACAAAAAAAATAAGGCAATACTCTAAAGCTCACATTATCTTATCTGTTCCACATCATTTTTTTCCCTCATAAACCCACCCAGGAAAGACACCATTTTTATTCATCTAAGAACTACAAAGATCACACGGAAAAGGAAGTTCCCTGAACAATAACACAAAATGAAACAACTAACATAGTAACTGGCATATAATGGCAAAATGAATAGATAACAGCCTGTGTTAATTTAAAATTTGAGTACCTTGTACATCGGGCATTTTTTGCCTTCATTTGGCTTAATCCGTGCCTTCACATAGTTTTAATCCTAATTATGATATATATATATATGTGTGTGTGTGAGATATATGTGTTATGTTTGCATGATATGTATCATACACACACACACCCACACACACACGTAAGTAATCTCCACTCACTCACACCTAATCACAGTCCTACTCTTTATGGATCCATTCTAATTTTACATCCCAAGATTCATTTTACTGTCCGGACATGTCCAGTAGAGAATTTCTGTAATGAAGACACTTGAGGATACTTTCTGGTATGTGTTTTGGAGAACTGCAGGGAGAAAATAGTTGTAATAAGCCATTGCCTGAAGTAAAGGTTTACATAGGAAATGGAAAAAGAAGAGGGGACGATAATTGCCTTTCTTATTTTCATGAGTTTATAAGAAGAATGCAAGTGAAAGCAAAAAGCAATCTCTTACTTGCTCTTTTGTAACAGCTAACATGTTTTCTAAAAGTAATGGTTTAGTCACTGTGAAGTAAAGGCCAGTCATTACAGGAAAGCAATCACGTCCATATATGTGCATTGTCTAGTTCATAGTGGTCATTATATTTATTTACTGGTAGCACTGAAGTTCCCATCAGCAGTCTGGTAATTCATTTGCATTCAAAACTATATTATGATCCACAGAAAGAAAGGAATGTTATTACTTTTGAGGCACAACATATTTTGCCTTTTGCTAATTTAAGTACCTAACACTTACATGAAATGAATTTGGACTATTACTAGAAGCTGTCTACTTGCAAAGAATGGCCATGTGCCAAGATTAATTAAATTTAAATATCTTGGGCAAGTTTCAAAGGATATTGTGAAAAAAGAGAGAGGAAAAAAATTAGAAAAAAATTTGCATATATATGACCTTTGAAATAAGGGAGTAGGAGCTGGGTTTTAAGACATGAGCTCATGCATGTCTATAAATGCTTTAATAGCTTTGGCCCAAATTACATGTTACTTGGAGCTGATATCTCCCAATAATCTCTAGACTGTCAGTTATACTGTTTTTGACAATGAGATCCTAAGATGTGTCACTCAGTTTTGCATTACTAGGACAAATGTCCAAGGATGTCCCTGAGACTATCACCTATTGGGATGCCAGCTTCTAAATGTTTTACCTTTCAGTAAAACCACTGGCTAGGGACTATGTCTTCAATACATGGGCTCCTTTGGCGTACATTAGAGAATGAATCTATAGCCTAGAACAAATAAATACATGCTTTTTATTGCAAACTACCTGTGCAATAATTTATCATTGACTATATAATTAAGCTACAGAAGTTTCCAAACATTTTCTCTCAAGTTCAGATCTGTTTACTGGTGAAGGTATATTTTGCATTATTAGAACAGATAACTAGAACACTGGGCAACATTGTTAGATTATAATTAGGAAACACATTGTACAAACAACAACAAAAAGTACATACTGCTAACATTAAAGACTCATTCAGTGTAAGGATCAATCTCATAGTGTAAGACATATGTTCAAATGGTGTCCAAGTCACAAAATTAACTTTATACTGTATATTCATGCTTGTTCTAGAAAATTGGCTTGTTGACTAGAATATACAACATATAGCCCTCAACATTGGGAAAAAAAAGTGTTTTGTTAAGTTTCCTTTATTTTTTTACCCATGTCCTATATCATACTTTGGAAATTATTGATTGACTTTATGATAAAGATTGGTGCCTTCCACAAATTTTAGGTGTGAATACTTTAGCAATTGTTGCCGCATCATTTACTACTTACATTAAATAATCAATTATATAACACAATTTATCAAAGTTCACAAAGAACAGTCAAGCAACACTCTGCTAGGGCCTGTGATATAAGAAGGAATTGATGATACGTTGTTCACCTTCATTTGCTTGTTGTTGCTGTTCAATATCCATGAAAGTTTTTATTTCAAGTCCAGTACCTAGAATTGCTTGTCTCTTCTCTATAAATGTTGGAGCAATTTATTGATCTCAAGAAATCAAGTTGATACCTAAGGTCTTAACAATGGGGCAGCCAGATGGTTCAAACCAAAGCAATGTTCCTTTCTGTAGAATTTAGAATTAAGAAGAAATTCTACTCTCAGCTGGAGTTAGCCCCTTAACAGGAGGAAAAGCACAGGGGTGAGCCCTTGTTTCCATAAGGACTGAGTAGCTGGGAAAACCCGTCTGTGAGGCAGAAGGAAGCAAATGCCTGGGAAGAATTCCAGATAACAGAAGAGGAGGAAGAAGAGAAGTTAAGAGCCTTTCAAATTCTGGAAGGTTTCCAATTTCTCACTGCAGTATCTGCCCTGTTTTCTCCTAGGTTCCCCTCAAATACACTTTTGTCATTAGGAGAAAATTTTCATTGTGGTTTGATAACATTATGTTGATGTTTCCTATACACAATAAAAATTTTTGTTCTTTTTTTTATTTAGACAGCTTTCTTTGGATGACAGTTCTTAACTACTGAGTGGTAGGTCTAAAATAAAGAAGACACTTAAGTAAAATGGTTGAAATCCTGTAATTGCTCACATCAGTTCTTTTTCATACCTGAGTATATCTAGGATTAAGAGGCAAAGTTAGCCTGGGGAAAAGAGAACATTCTCCAATCAACTTTGGCTTATTGGTATCAGGGCCAGAAGATTTCTCGGTGCAGTAAATACTCCAGGTTTATTTTTCAGACTGGAGATTACTGATGTGTTTATATGCATTTCTTGAAATATTTCCACCCTAAAGGATATGTCTAATATAGAAATCAAAACAATTCTTTGGTCCATAAACAGGCATGGAAGAATACCTTTTATTAAATTTCAATCTTGGGGGAGTTGATAAAATATTGAGATTGAAATTAAAAGTTGAATGAGTTCCCTAAGGGAACATATATATATATATATATATATATATATATATATATATATATATAATAACATGGTTTGTAATTGGTTATCTTACTAGTTGGAAATCTCAGAAACATTGCATTTCTGTTATACCTCATGTACTACTGGTCTCTTATAATCAGAGAGATTGACAGCAATGGTAAGATACTTTGAAGGATGGCTGACAAAAAGGCAAAGTTAAAATGATGTCTGATTTTTTAAGCTAAGTAGCTAAATCTAGATGGGAAAATAAATTTCCTCTAGGAAATGCCATTCAGCTGGAAAAAGAGCACTTAAAAGGAAAACTTGGCAGTTCTAATGTAGAGATTGTTCAGGTATATAAGAATGTATCATGCTTTTTGTAAGGATAAACCAGGCGAAGTGTATAAGAAAATCATTTCTAATCAGGGCAGTGGCCTACTGAATTTATTGAATGCTTTACCTACTCAAGGATTCTAGCTTCTGTTCCAGAAATAGGGATCCAGTTGTTGGACATTCATGATATCTCTTGTCAATAGTACATGATTATGTGG
Source organism: Perognathus longimembris pacificus (assembly GCF_023159225.1). NCBI lineage: Eukaryota > Metazoa > Chordata > Mammalia > Rodentia > Heteromyidae > Perognathus > Perognathus longimembris. The sequence goes on from NC_063176.1 coordinate 41,714,709, forward strand.
GAGAAAGCTATGATTTTACTAGACTAGAGAGAGACTGAATTTCAACTAAGGATACAGGGTTGACATGCACTGGTGGTTCTTGCCCTCAATCCTGTCTACTCAGAGGATGAGGTCTGAGGATGGGGTTTCAAAGCCAGGCAGGCAAGAAAGTCATGAGAATTAGCTTGATTAACCACCAAAAAGCTAGATATGGAGTGTGACTCAAGTCCCAGTACAGGGGGTGGGGGAACAGATAGATAGATAGATAGATAGATAGATAGATAGATAGATAGATACAGATAGATAGATAGATAGATAGATAGATAGATAGATAGATAGATAGATAGATATAGAAAATGTATATATGTATTTGGTCAAGTGGAAGTCAAATGAAAGGCCTCAGCACTGGGTGAAATTATAACAATTCCACTAAGACATAGCTAAAATAATATTAGAAGATAACCCAAAAATCAAAGTAAATATTCACAACTTATATTGATATAATTAAAGAAAACATAAACAGGAAAGCAAGGTCAAATCGATTCAGAGAATTCCAAATGATTTATATAGACACTACTCCTTCAAAGAGATAGAGAATGGAATACTTTTTTTATAAAACTGGGGATTGTGCATTGTGGCCCTTCTGTGAAGCAACACACACACACACACACACACACACACACACACACACACTCTCTTATAGCAGAGAAACTTGGCCAACTGGTATTCAAGATTTATACCTGCTAATAGTATGTACTATTGATAGTGATGAAAAAAACATTTTTCTATTGTGATCTTACTCTCCAATCCCTAACTCCATCTAATTATGAGAAAGCATCAGGGAATTTCCATATGATAGATAAACAAGGAATGTCCAAGAGGCAGACAATTCTGAAAGGGACTTAAGAAGCTATAAGCACTAAATGAAGTATGGTGCTCTGGAACAGAAAATTAAGAAAGTCTATTATGAATATATTTAGTGGTAACTGCAATTTTTAATTTCAGTTGCCCACATGTCAAGTTTAAAAAATATCTACACTACTGAAGAAGCATTATTTCTCAACCTCCCTACCTATCTACCTACTTTTCTATATGCATATCTCATTGGGCTTGTCTTTCTGCACAGTTAATCATTCTTATAATTAACCATCACTATATTGTTACCATAAGATGCATAATTGGAATAACAGAATATGAACAATATCAGACTTCTATTTTCATTGTTTATCTGTACAGCTTCACATTTCAAAATTTTCAAAATACTTACTTTGAAAGATTACAATGCAAGCAGATACCTTTTCCCTCTTTATATTGTGAATTTCCTGGTATAAAGAATACTTCTGTGCACCCTTCTACCCACTTATATTGGTAGAGTCACCATCACTTTTGTCTGATAAACAAGCTTAATTTCTTCTTACACCAAAATGTCAATCTATTATACTACCTAATCTCCTACACTGCTTTTGCTTTTTTGCCTCATCGAACCTTCCAATATCCAATGAACAATCATTTTTTTATTTTTTTTTTTGGCCAGTCCTGGGGCTTGGACTCAGGGTCTGAGCACTGTCCCTGGCTTCTTCTTGCTCAAGGCTAGCACTCTGCCACTTGAGCCACAGCGCCCCTTCTGGCCGTTTTCTGTATATGTGGTGCTGGGGAATCGAACCCAGGGCCTCATGTATACAAGGCGAGCACTCTTGCCACTAGGCCATATCCCCAGCCCCTGAACAATCCTTTTTATGGGAGCTAATCCATGATCCCTAGACCAAAGCTCAGTGTTTTGTTGTTATTTTAAACGTTTCATAACAACCTGTATTTTTGTTTTTTCTCTGAATCTTTTATCACCCTTGCATGTGTATTCATACATTCCCACACACTTAATACCTGCAAACTCTGTAAAACCAGACATTACACTGTGAGAGAACTTGCATCTACAATGATGTCTGTAATATGGTAGAACTACTGATGCATTTATCCCATGACTTCATGAATGGAAAAATGCAAAAATTAAGTAGAAATAGACTGCTTCAAAAAACTGTGAAAAATGACAAACAAATGAGTTATCTACTATCCTATACTCTTTAAAGGAACTAATTATGCTTTCAGTCATAGTTTCCTTCCTTTCTCCTCTAGTGATGAGTGCAGGTTCAAATCATCATTTCCATCGTCCAGACTATTCCATAATAATATCATTTTTAATTCCTTTCAGGTATATCTTTTTCTTATACAAAATGACATCAGTTCTCAAGTTGTTTAATGTAAGAAAACAATTACAAAACAGGTATGATGATTCTTCATGCAAACTGGGGGCCCAATTATATAGAAAGAAATAGAGAGGCAATATTCTTGATTGAACATTCCTGTACTTTAAATTGTCTTCCTTTTAAGGTACTGTATGAAATACAAAAATTATATGTTACAGCTCCTTATGCACATACATGAAATATGTGGCTTTATTCAGTGCCTGAATTCAAAAATATACCCTTATGTTATATATAGTTGCTGTCATTTCTCACAAAATTAGCTGAATTGGTGGAGATAAGAAAGTTCTGGGGTTTTACATGAAACAGGCACACCCAATATACAGAATTCAGGGTGAGAAGTTGACACAAGTGGATGCTTGCCTCACATGATTGCCAAAGCAACTCTGACTATAAATATCCTACTGTCAATCCACACAGCCTTGAAACCTACTCATAGTATCTTGTAGTCATTTAACTGGCTCTATTTGCATTGATTTTCCTTTCCAAAAAAAAGAATGAAAGAAATAAGAAAAAAGTCATACTCAGTGTACTCATATATGTTAGCTTTATTCTCCAATAAAACATATGCATTTCATTTCACAGAATATCAGTTCTTCCCTGAAAATAAAAGGAAATAAATCTTCAAAGGTATGAGAGAGGATGCCTGAAAATAAAACTACTTAATTTAATCTTATCCTGAAACTATAGTCAACGTTTTCTCTGATTAAATCTCATTGCCTCAGCTATTAAAATCTTTATTTTCTCATATGAATATTATCACAGAAAAAATTAAAGTTTAATTTGATGACACCTTGCGGATATGTCACCTACATCAACAAAAACGAACCTAGCCTATAACTACTACAGACATTAAAACAGTTTAAGTTAATTTTGAAAATTGAACTAACGACCTTCATCAACATGTATTCAACTATTTAGGGAGACAAAATAATTCAAGAATGTAAAAAAGATACAAATTGAGTGAATTTACAGTTTTGGCCCCATTCAATAATTCTTGAAAACCAATTCATGTCAATCTATGTACTTCTAAAAATTCTAACTTGTTGCAAAATTCTATACTGTGAGCACTTATAAAATTGTCATCTGAGGGCTTATTAATTTTTTAGAGGAACAAGACTTCTTTTTCAATGATGACAACGTCAATGAAGAAATGTTTCCAAAGTTAGATTCGTTGCTGTCATAGAGAAGAAAAAGGAAAACAACAACAATCTCTTAGATGGAGACTAAATCTTTTAGACAGATGTAGGCATTTAAACATTCAATAATATATAAATTTATGAACATTTTAGAAAAATGTATAGATTACACTGTAGGAATGTGGGTAAAGAAGCAATGCGGCATCATCCAGGATAATTTCAGAGTGATGCACTTTGAAGTGGACAGACCTTGAAGAGAATAATAAACAGTGTTGTGAAATATATGATGTTTATTCTCCAAGGATGCTCCTCTAGTCCCATTCCTTTCCATTCCTCATACATGCAAACATTAACCATGCATCAAAGAATGTATACCTCAGGAGTCTGAAGTCTGTCATAATTTACTTAGATTTCTTTTGCTTTGTACAGCCACATTTCCTTTATTTTTTTATTTTTTTAAATTTATTCATTTTTAATAATTAATTGAACATAAATTTTTTTACAAGGTGTTGTGCAAAGAGGGTGCAGTTACATAGTAGGGCAGTGTGTACATTTCTTGTGATATCTTATGACCTGTTTTTCCATCCCTTGTACATTTCCTTTATATCTGCTTGCCTATCTGGTCATTTGAAAACAGCCCAAGAATAGAGAAAATGGCATATAAGGTACCACACCAAAGATGTGAACAATGCTCTTACTTGGGCAAATAATTTTACTTGCCTAGGTATATTCAATGAACTCATCATGAATGGATCAAGACCTGTGAAAAATGGATCACAGTACATATTGGATTAAGTCTGATGGCTGGAACAATATGTGTATGCCATCTGGACATTGTTTCACGTTCAAGGCACATTAAAAACAAAAAGTAGGTGGGACAAAGGTATTCCAGCCTTCCTATCATTTTTCCTTAAATGTGGAAATAAAGCCTCCATATGGAATGTGTCTTCTTTATACCAAGAAGAAAGTAACACTCTTAACAAGGACAGGAATTTGATATTCAGACAGGCTTGTTAAAATAATCTGTCTCCCTGACTGAGAATATGGGCCAGTGGTAGAATGCTTGCCGCATATACATGAAGCCCTGGGTTCAATGCTACATACGTAGAAAAAGCCAGAAGTGGCACAGTGGCTCAAGTGATAGAGCGTAAGCCTTGAGCAAAAAGTCAGGGACAGTGTTCAGGCCCTGAGTTCAAGCCCCAGGGCTAACAAAAAAAAAAAAAAATCTGTCTTGCTTTAGTCTACCCACCTAGTAATTTTTCTATAACAGCTTTCCTTTTTTGAGTAAATACTAATTTTGATTTAAGATTTTTTTACCTTCATTTCCTTATAAGTTCTCCCAAATACTTTGAAATGTCTTTTATGTTTCTTTTTAACTCTCCTATAGGTCTCTCTACAAGCAAATGTGTATATCATCCAATGAAACAACAGTTAAAATACTTTTTAGGAAATGAATAAAGAAATTTATTAGAAAATAAGCTTTCCTTCTAAGACTATACTAAATATCCCTGTTTTAGTACCTTTTAAAATAATCAAATAATCTCAGATGAATCAAGTTTATTCCCAGTGACTATAGTTGAAAAGAATAAAGTGACCCATGTGTAAACTACATATAAGATGAAATAACAGCTAGGCTTTCTGGAGGCTAAGCAAATGGGTATAAAAGAAAACAGAAATAAGTGCAAATAAAAGAAATGGTTGAAAAATATAGATGATAAAATTATTATAATCATGAGCTTATGAATGTTCACATCATACCAGATACCTCTTTGAAGGGCTTTTTGTTTTTGTTTGGTTGTTGTTTTGTTTTTAGTAGTCCCTTCAACATGCACAAAATAGAATAAGTCTCCATTTTGTGGAATGAAAATCAAATTTGTAAGAAGTTAACTAACTCATTTCAGAACCTGCATGAGTGCATTAGATGGCTAGGCAGCCATGTTTCTTCTGGACTCAGTACCACCCCCATGTGAGAATTGACTATGGCCTTTTATTTGTCTGGGGTCAACATTAGGTTAAGGATTTCAGTTGGTTGATTGCAATGAAAAATATGTGGAAAACCCTATGATTTGGTTATGCTAAAGACATTCTGAAAAATGTAGGTTCTATAGTTTCTGACATAAAGATTAAAGGCCTTTTTTCCTGCCCTGTAGACCAAGTTCTACAGTTACAACTATATATAGCAATAACAAAGGGAAGGTCAGCTATCTATGATTCCACAGATTTTAATTTTCATCTTAAATAGCATACACACACACACACACAAACACACACACACACACACACTTGCATTCATTGTACTGAATTCCTAAAACCAGTGAGTAAAGTACTAAGCACCAGATTAAACTACATTTTTTCACTTGTAACATTAGAATACTGCACCACATTTAAGAAATTGTGGTTTAACTTCATTACTTTCATACACTTCATTGGCTAAGAGAAATTTAAGAGGAAATAATTTTTGCATATATTACAACAAAAATATCCCAATATCTTGAGCTGGAAATCTGTTCATAAATTTTGACTGCCCTTATAGTTAATAAAGAAGAAATTAAATTACTCTATTTTGTTAGGAGGGACAATTTTAGATGATGCAGTTGGATATATAATTAAACTGCTTATGTACCTTGCTTAATTAAAAATAAACTGGGGGGGTTGCAAAATTATAAGACATTTGATACAGCTATGGTATTTATGAATAGCTTAGATAAAATGTCTAGAAACAAGGAGCGTCACAGCAATAAAACTCATTTCATGCATTAAGTTCCAGCTCATTGTACCTACTGTCCTTTCAAAGGAAAACTCTGAAGAACAAGTCCTGCCAGGATAAGGCCTACAAAGATCCAGGTGGTGACTGGCATAGTACCAAGACATCTCTGAGACTCTGAGTGGATTTTCTTTTTCCTCTTTTTGCCCCAAGTGTTATGACCACAACCCGAACATATTAGTCATGCTAAGATGAGAAGATGACTCTTTCTAAAAGAACTTGAAGGGCCTCATGAATGCAAAATAGACCCAAAGAGCTTTCCCTGCGCCAGTTGTAAATAGGTCTTTAATCACAGAAAAGAGCTTCTATCTTACAAAACAGACATATTTGTGCTAAGACCTCTAAAAAAAATCTGGATTATATCCCAGGACATACTTAAATATTTGAATGGAACAGATAGGATAATAGAATTTTGTTCTTTGTTTTGCTTTTCTATATAAAATTCTATTCAAAATTAGCATATATGAGTAACACAAAGAGGTTTTTTTGTAGTAATTGCACAAGTTCATCCCCTCCATTATATTTTTTATCATTCAGGCATTTTGCAATTTGAACAGAATATGGATAAACCTCAAACTTCATTCTAAGAATGGTAAAAAGTTCTCCTAGAGCTTACATCAAAAACTCAACCTATAGGGAATATTGAGTATATCTAAAACTATTTAAATAGTATTCATATTTATTCCCTCAGTTTTAAATATGAGTTAAAATTCGATGGCCAATCAAAATAGCAAGAAAATTTTGTGTTTACCTGTTAGGATTTTATGTATCTTTCCTCTGGAAATTACAGATGTGTGTAGATGTTTGAGACACACACACACACACACACACACACACACACACACACACAGTCACACAGAGAGACAGAGAGAGAGAGAATATCCCAACATATTTATAACCTAGAAAAATATTCCTGAACACTTATGCCTTTCTAATACTGATTGATAAAAATATAGCAACCTTAAGCAAAATAATTTATAAAAACATTGAATCAGTAAAGACAACAATAATAATATATCTTCCATCAAAGAAAAGCCCAGTGATGATCTGCTTTACTCCTAAATTCTACCAAACTTGATATATAAACTAATTTTTCTTAAAATACTGTTGAAATAATGAAAATAAATGGATTCTCTCCAGCACAGTGAATGAAGTTAACAGTTCCAAGTTGGATCTGGAAAGATGCCCAAAGGCCTTTGTGGTATAGGTTTGTCCTTTGCCCATAATGCTATTTGAGAGGTGGTGAAATTCTAAGAAATGAGCCTAAAAAAGGTTGGAAGTTATAGCAGTCATCACATCACAGGAGATTATGAGATCTCATTTTCTGTTCTGTCTCCTTTGCATATACAGCCATGGGGTGGGCAGTTTTAGTTCATCATGTGCTCATTATGATAATGTGCTACCTCCATACAGGGCCAACAGTGACCAACCATGGACTGAAACCATTAACATAATGACCCATCTCACACACACATACACACACACACTCTCTCTCTCTCTCTCTATATATATATATATGTTTATCATCTTTTCATAAGTTGTCTCAGCTGTTTGTTATAGTAGCAAGAAATAAATACATCATCATTACCCTGATGCCTATAGCACTCTAAGAAAAGAATTTTTTTAAAAAATGCAAGCCAATATTCTTAACGAATCTACGTGCAAGACCTCAGGAAAATAATAGTCGGCTGAACCCTAGACCCTGTTCAAAATATTATTCAATGTGATCAAGTAAAATTCATCCCATGAATTCAAGGATGATTAAATATTATGAATAAACATGATGCATGACACTGATAGGGCAGGGAAAGCATCACCAAAGATTTTTTTTAAGGCATTTATTGGGTCACTGGTGGTTAACACCTTCAGTATTAACTAGTCAGAAGGCTGATATCTAAGGATCACAGATTGAAGCTAGCATTGCAGGAAAATCACTAACACTTATTTCCAATGGAACAACAACAACAAAAAAGCAGTAAAGTACTAATCTTAAAAAAAGGATGCCCAAGCCCTGAGTTTAAGCCCCAGGATCTGTACCAAAAAGAAAAAGAAGAGAAAGAAGAAGAAGGCTAAAGAACAAAATTAAACAATATTGCAAATTACAAAATCATCATACAAACATCAGTAGTAATTCTGCCACTGGCTAATTATTTGCAATAAAAATCAAGAATCTGCCAGTTATAGTAAACAAAGCTTCAAAACTACCCAGGAATATATTTAAATTTAATAAATTTAATAAGGAAAAGCTCTTCACAATTTCAACTACAGAATTTTAATGAAAGAATTGAAGATGATGCAGAGAAAATGAAGACCTCCTATTTTCATGAATTAGAAGAATATCATTAATAAGGCCATGCTGCCCAAATTGAGCTGTGAATTCATTGCAATCCCTGTTAAAATCCCAATCTATTCTTCCTACAAAGAGACAAACTAGTCCTATTTTTTTTAATGGAATCACACACAGAAGGAAATTGTTGGGATTCTCTTAGCCAAAGAATGAAAAGAATAAGGGAAAAAGAATGACCAGAGAGGCCTGTGTCATCTGGACCTCAAAAGATACTTCAGAGCTGGGGTAATCAGAGCACCACAGACACTCAGACTCATGAGACAGAACAGGAAATCTGGACACAAACTCATATTGCTCGGAGCATTCTGATTTTCAACAAGAATGCTAAACATGTCCATTGGAAAGTAGATCTCTTCGAGTAAGTTGTTTTAGGAAAATTGAGTCTATGCATGTAGAAAATGTAATGTTGACCTCTTCTTCCACTTACAGAAATCAACTCAAAATGAATGACATGTTTAAATATGATCTGTGAAACAATGAAGCTACCAGATGCAGTCACAGGAAAATATTTAAGCACCTGGCAACAGAGACATACATAAAAACAAAAGCAAAAGTAGAGAAATCAGACTACATACAATTTAAAAGCCCTTCACTACTCAGGAGATACAAGGGTTGTAGTTTGAGAACACAGTTATGAAAAATTACCCAAATCCTCCATTTTGCCACCCAAGCAAAGCATGATCGATCATGCCTATAATCCCAACTAGACAGGAGACATAGATAGGACATCTTTTTCTGAGGCTAGCCCAGACAAAAATCCTGAGATCCTCTGAAAAATAAAAGGAAATGGTGTCTCAACTAGTGTACTGATTGCCTAGCTACTACTGTTGTGTAGTGAGAAAACGGAGAAGCCACATTTTGAAAGGTAAAATTGGGAGTCAGTCTCAAAGACCAGCAGACAGCTTAACACTGTTAAGAAACTGAGCCATGGGGCTGGGGATATGGCCTAGTGGCAAGAGAGCATGAGGGCATGAGGCCCTGGGTTCGATTCCCCAGCACCACATATACAGAAAACGGCCAGAAGTGGCGCTGTGGCTCAAGTGGCAGAGTGCTAGCCTTGAGCAAAAGGAAGCCAGGGACAGTGCTCAGGCCCTGAGTCCAAGGCCCAGGACTGGCCAAAAAAAAAAAAAAGAAACTGAGCCATGAAGGCAAAAGACGGACGAAAGAACAAAAATAAACCAACAAACCAATTCAAATCCAATGGAAAGTGGGATGCCATGGTGACTGAAGAAGAGTCAAGAGCCAGGACATGAACACAGAGACACATGGCATGGCATAATGGCACCTAAGCTGGCCTCAGCCTAAATTGGCTTAGGTCAGGGGACAGGGTCACAGAAAACTCAAGTCCCATGCACTGGATTGAAAGGTTTAGTAACCTATCTTCCATGTAGTCCACCCTCCACCCCCTGACAACCCCCACACCATCATTGTACTACACCCTCCCTCCAGGGATTTAGGCACACCTAACACCTGGGAGGCAGGGGCCTCACCTTCCCCCACCATGAAGACAAGGTGCCAGACCCTACTATCCAACATGTAAATCGACTGATTTCTAAATGATAGAGAGATATATGAACAATATTCCACATTTTCACTAATCATCATATTTGAAATTCAAAACCACAGTATTTTATGAAAAAGGAAAATGTCAATAAATCCTGGTTAGAATGTCGAGTTAAGGGAACCACTGAAAGCATTGGTAGAAATGTAATTAATGTTAACTTCATGTAAATAATGGAGAGTCTTCAAGCAATCTCACTATTGGGCATATATCCAAAGGAAATAAAATCAATGTAGAGCAGAAATCCTTCACATACACACTTTTTTTTTTTTAATTCACAGCCTGGACACTGTCCCTGAACTTCTTTTGCTCAAGGCTAGCTAGCACTCTACCACTTGTGCCATAGCACCACTTTTGCCTTTTTTTGTTTATGTGGTACTGAGGAAACAAACCCAGGGATTCGTGACCACTAAGCCACATTCCCAACCCTCTTCACTAACATTTATTGAATCATTAAATACAATAACCAAGGAATATAAGCAACTGGTATCCATGGATCCAGGAATAGACACGTGTGTGAATGTATATATTGTTTAGTACAATATATAATACATACTAAATTATATGTTATGTGATATAAATGATTCATATAGTATATACATATATGAATATAATATACAACTAAATGAGTCACTTTTTTTTCTTGATTGTCAAAGTGATATACACAGAGGTTACAGTTTCATACATTAGGCATTGGATGCATTTCTTGTACTGTTTGTTACCTCCTCCCTCATTCCCCCTTCCCCCCTACCCCTTTGCCTATCCCTCCATGAGTTGTTCAGAATGTTTACACCAAACAGTTTTGCAAGTATTGCTTTTGTAATCGTTTGTCTTAACATCCTGTGTCTCTCGATTTTGGTATTCCCTTTCACTTTCCTAGTTCTAATACCAGTATATACAGTTTCATATGTACACAGATAAGATACAGTGATAGTGCAGGTACAACCACAGGAAAGGGATACAAGAGGATCATCAACAGTAGAAGCTTCGGTTTCACATGGCATGTTCAAAGTAATTACAACAGTGAATATCACTTGTTTCCATAACATGGAGTTCATTTCACTTCGATTTATCTAATGCATTCATAGGGGCATAGCTATAAGGCTCTTGTGATCCTCTGCTGTGACTAGCCTAAACCTGTGCTAATTATTCCCTATGAGGGAGACCATAGAGTCCATGTTTCTTTGGGTCTGGCTCACTTCACTCAGTATAATTTCTTCTAAGTCCTTCCAGTTCCTTAGGGATGTGGCAATGTCATTATTTCTGATAGAGGCACAAAATTCCATTGTAATATGTACAACATTTTCCTGATTCATTTGTCTACTGAGGGGCATCTTGCTTGGTTCCATATTTTATCTATGACAAATTGTGCTGCTATGAACATTGTTGTGCTGGTGGCTTTAGTGTGTTCTTGTTGTGGTCTTTTGAGTAGATGCCCAAAATTGGGGCTAATGGGTCATAGGGGAACTCTATGTTTAGCCTTCTAAGGCATCTCCATTTTGCTTTCCAGAGTGGCTGAACCAGCTTTCATTCCCACCAACAATGAAGTAGGGTTCCCTTTTGGCCACATCCCCTCCAACATTTATTTTGCTAGTTTTCTTGATATAGGACATTCTTCCTGGGGTGAAATGGAATCTCAATGTTGTTTTGATTTGCATTTCTTTTATGGGCAGTGATGTAGAGCACTTTTTCCTATGTCTCTTGGCCATTCTCATTTCCTCATCAGAGAAGTCTCTTTTTAAGTCTTTAGCCCACTTTTTGAGGGTGCTATTGGTTCTTTGTGTTTTGGGTTTTTTTTGGAGGAATTTAATTTTTTTAGTTCTGCATATATTTTAGATATGAGGCCTTTGTCCTTTGTATGGCTGGTAAAGATCTTCTCCCAATCTGTGGGCTTACTGTTTATCTTGCGAGCTATGTCCTTTGCCCTGCAGAAGCTCTGCAGTTTGATGCAGTCCCATTTGTCCAACCTTTCTTTGATTTGTAGCCTTTCTGGGTCTTTGTTAAGGAAGTTCCATCCTATGCCAAGGAGCCCAAGTGTTTCTCCTACTCTTTCTTGTAGTGTTTTCAGGGTATCTGTTTTTATTTCAAGGTCTTTGGTCCATTTGGAATTGATTTTGGTGCAGGGTGATATATATATAAGGATCTAGTTTTAGTTTGTTGCATGTGTTGAACCAGTTTTGCCAGCACCATTTGTTATAGAGGCTATCTTTCTTTCATCCTATTTTTTTAGCTCCTTTATCAAAGATTTAGTAGGCATAGTTCTGTGTGTTCATTTCTGAGTCTTCAATTCTGTTCCATTCGTCTTCAGGCCTGATCCAGTGCCAATACCAAGCTGTTTTAATTACTATAGCTTTATAATACAGTTTTAAGTTGGGTACTGTAATTCCTCCAGCACTGTTCTTTCTGCTTAGGATTGTTTTTGCTATTCTGGGTCTTTTATTGTTCCATATGAATTTCTGGATTGCTGTCTCTATTTCATTAAAATATGGTGTTGGGATATTAATGGGTATTGCATTGAATTTGTAGATAGCCTTTGGCAATATTGCCATTTTGATTATATTAATCCTCCCAATCCAGGAGAATGGGAGGTTTTTCCATTTCCTTAATTCTACCTTAATTTCGTTTTTCGTGTTTTTTAAAGTTCTCATCATAGAGGTCTTTCACTTATTTGGTTAAGGTTATTCCTAGGTATTTTATGTGTTTTGAGGGTATTGTAAAAGGAGTTGCTTTCCTGATTTCAACCTCGGTCTTTGGGTCATTAGCATATAGAAAGGCCGTTGATTTTTTAGGGTTTATTTTATATCCAGCAACTTTGCCAAAGTTTGGATCAGCTCTTGTAGCTTGGGAGTAGAGTCTATGGGGTTCTTTAGGTATAGGATCATGTCATCTGCAAAGAGAGAAAGTTTAACTTCATCTTTTTCTATTTGGATCCTCTTTATATTTTCTTCATGCCTAATTGCTCTGGCTAGGAATTCTAGTACTATGTTGAAGAGAAGAGGAGAGAGCAGACATCCCTCTCTTGCTCCTGATTTTAAAGGGAATGACTTTAGCTTTTCACCGTTTAGAATTATGCTTGCTATTGGTTTGTCATAAACTGCCTTTATTATATTCACAAATGTTCCCTGAAATCCCAATTTTTCTAAAGCTTTTATCATAAATGGATGCTCTATTTTATCCAACCCCTTTTCTGCATCCAGAGATATAACCATGTGGTTGGTTCTTTGCCTTGCTCCGGTTGATGTGTTGGATTACATTAATTGACTTGTGTATATTGAACCAACTTTGCATCCGTGGGATGAATCCAGTTTGATCATGGTGCATGATTTTTTTGATGACCTGTTGAAGTCGACTGGCCAGAATTTTATTGAGAATTTTTGCATCTATGTTCATCAGGGAAATCAATCTATAGTTCTCTTTCTGTGATGAGTCCCTGCCTGGTTTTGGGATGAGAGTTATACTGGCTTCATAGAATGTGTTTGGTAGTGAACTTTCTCTTTCAATTTCATTGAAGAGTTTGACTCTTTTTTTTTTTTTTTTTTTTTTTGGCCAGTCCTGGGCCTTGGACTCAGGGCCTGAGCACTGTCCCTGGCTTCTTCCCGCTCAAGGCTAGCACTCTGCCACTTGAGCCACAGCGCCACTTCTGGCCGTTTTCTGTATATATGGTGCTGGGGAATCGAACCTAGGGCCTCGTGTATCCGAGGCAGGCACTCTTGCCACTAGGCTATATCCCCAGCCCCGAGTTTGACTCTTTTAAAGAGTGAAATTCTGTTATTTGTGACAACATGAATAGAATTGAAGATCATAATGCTAAGCCAAATAAATCAGGTATAGAAAATCAAGGGCTATATGACTCATATGTAGAACATTTGTGAAGTTATTTTCATGAAAGTTGAGACTAGAATGGGGTGTTTACCAGGAGCAGTTGAGAATAACAGGAATAGGGCAGGATGGGGAAAGGTTGAATCATAAGTTCTAAATTATGAAAGATAAGGACCTGGTAATATGGGAACTATTGCAAGCTCCATATTTCATATCACTAGATGAAAGATTTTTAAGCATTTCATATAATGCAATGAATAAGCAGTTCATCAGTATATAGATACATGTCACCTGGTTTAAATATTGTAAATTGATGAAGAATGAGAGAGCTTGTCTCTTCCTTTGTCCTAAAATCCAACTAAATCTACTTTGGGGAACACAAAAGAAATCTCACAGGATTCAGTAAAAAAGTAAAGCATAACAGTATTTGAAGAGCTTATCAATTGCATAATTAGCTTAAACTTCTGTTTTTTATTCATGTTTAGAGCCATATAATTCCAAATTAAACATATGAAACATATTCTTTGATTCAAATACTCACATTAAATGAATACTTCATTTACTTATAAATTAATTTAGAAACCCTCAATCTTGTACTTTTAACAATCTTAGCCTTGAAGTTTGAGATATGCTAATTATAAACAAACATATGTAGAACCTGTAAATCACAGAAATCCAGTAGTTTTAAGTAGGCCAAAAACTGTGCTCACCAAATAACCAGAATTATTTAAGGCTCTTTGCAAAGATTCACTTCTACAAAGCTGTGTACCCTACCCACTTGTGACAGCCTCTGAAGTCTGCATTTCCCTGGCTTCTGAAGTGCCACAGATTATGCAAGGCAGTAGAATGCCTCTGATTTATGGAAATACCTTTTGAAGCAGGTGCTCATTTATAGATTTAGAAAGCCTGTGTCCAGCTTCTGAAAAGTTTTATATGAACAGTCAATATACTTCAATATCTGAAAGATTCCAATATATATAACTTCACCCATAAATGAAGTGGTAGGGTTGCAATGGAGAAGAACACAAGATCTGGGTACCAAAGACACAGGTTTGGGTTTTGTAATTAATTGGTGGTGACCTTGAACAACTTGTTCAACCATTTTGTGTCAGTTTTCTGACTTGAAAAGCTACAGGATAATTTTCTCAGAAGAATGTTTTGAAAGTTAAATGAGCCTTTGGAATAGTACCGATATTAGACCATATATGTGTATATCCTTGTGTAATAAATTACTTTATGTTAATTTAAAAATGACTTGAGCAGAGAGGCCCAGGACTAAGCAAATTATCACATGCCTAACGTCATTTCTCTTATCACCAATACGCATTCTTGCTAAGTGAACAAAAACAGGGAAAAAAAGTTTCTGATGAAAAAGTCTAGTGAAAAAGCTAAATTGTCCAGAAAACAGGGAAGCCCTGTGAGAATTATGGTTTCAGAAGTGTCCTGTGCAGATCATTTATCATGCAAGCTATGAAGGTCATTGTTCACCATGAATCTCTCCTTGTAAGAGCATTGTACAGGATATGGAAATGTGATTGCTTCTGATGGACTAGTAAGTTCTATCTTTGAGCAATGTAGGCCTCAGCCTAATTATCAACAATTGGAGCACATATTTACACCTTTATTGCTACCAAAGGAACTAAAATTCACATCACTGGTGTCATAATTTATGGAAAGGAAATCGACATCACACTTAGTACAACCCATTAGATCTTTCTTTTTAGTTTTTTACACAGATTTATACTATTGCACAGTTATTATTCCTTTTTGCTATAAACCCCTTAGTCATGGTTCAAATGTACAAGAAAACACTATAGATAATCATGCAAGTGGCTACTTATCATAAATTGTGTTGTACTGATTGTTTATATAAAGCACAAAATATAATCAATAACATACCTAAAGAAGTTTAAAACATACACAGACCAAAAAAATCATTTTACATTGTACTGAAATACATTATCCCCATTGCAATGCTATGGGTACGAATTCATTTTTATTATAAATACTAAAACACATACAGTTATAGTAAGTGTATAATAATGAAGACAGTCTCAAGGAAGAATACTATTATCTACATATTTGGCTCTTTGTGTTACTATAAATCATAGTAGATTTTACAGCAGAGGAAATAAGACATCTATTAATAAGCAATCATTCATTTGTCACTCAAACTTTGTGTGTAAGTGAATGTTGAGACAATTGAAATATACTGAATGATTTAGCAGAAAACATGCTCAATGCTGCTAAGGATTATTCCATCACTACATATAATGTCACTAGAAATCCTTCAATATTGAGAAATAATTTAGAGACCTCTAAAGCAATGACAAAATATCATGATAGAGATTCTAACAATCCTGGTCTTGGGTGACAATATTCTCTCATTAGCATTTGTATAAAATGAGATTAGGAAAACATTATGAGAGACCTTTACATTCTTTAAATCTCTCTCCACATTTATATACATCCCTTTCTCTACCTGTAGACTAAGATCTATAGTATAGAATTTAAATTCAAGAAGCCAATATTTCACTATGGAAGTCAAAGAGAGGAATAGCACCAATGATCAGTACTTTTCATTTGAAAAGCCCATCTAGATTTAATAAAGAAAATCTAATGCCCATTTCTCAGGCATGAATTAATTCATGCTGCTGAGACAAATGGTGATGATGTCATTGTTTGGAAGTATCCCACAAAGTTACATGTTTTCAAAATTACTAGCCTGCTGTCCTATTGGAAGTGTGCATCTGAGTGGAAGTTCAAAGGAAAACCTAGGAGGACAGGTGATCTGTTGCAGTGTCAGAATGTTTTTTAAATTTAATTTAGTTTTAGTATAAAGGTGAAATATTGAGGGGTTACAGTTACATAAGTAAGGCAATGAGTATGTTTCGTCTTGTCAAACATTGTTACCCATCCCTCATTTTCTTCTAATACCCCTTTCCCACAAACCTCCCCTTCTCCCAAGTTGTAATGTTCATTTCCAACTCTTGTGACTATCGCTATAGCATTGGTTCACACTTTGTCCTTTGCCTCACCATTTTGTGATTTCCTCTTTCCTTACCCAAATCAGATAAATGTATATACAAGACAGAGGGTACCAAAAGCAAAAACAGTGACAACAGGGGATAAATTAAAGAGGGAAAAAATGAAATAAAGAAGAAATAATTTCACACAGTACATGAAAAAAGCAAACAAACAAAACCCTCTTGTTTACATAGCTTGGAGTTTATTTCAATTAGCATCATTTTCTTTAAGCAGGCATGGAAAGGGAGATTTGTGGAGTTCTGAGAGGAGAGTGAATCCTAAACTGTAAACAAACCCTAGGAAGTTAGATATGCGAAGAATGTGGAGAGAAGTTGCTGAAGGTCACAGAGCAGCACTAGAGAGTGGCTAGGTGGACTACAGCTGGTGAGGTCAGTGGGGCAGAACTGTTTGGAATTCACATCTTTCCATTTAATATCCCAGACGCCAGAACAGCTACAGGATTTAATATTCTCCATGCCAGGCATCGGTGCTGCTTTGGTTCAACACTATCTTTCTGAGGCCCTATCTTTCTGAGCTCCCTTTTGGAAGCAATTGGATGTTCTCCCTGTGCAAAAAAAGAATAAAAAGACGTTTATTTTTATAAGGTCTCATAACTAAGAGTTTGCCTTGAGTATCAGAGGTGACTTTGGCCTCAGACTTTTGAGAATGCTGACATAAGAAAAACTCTGAGCATCCAGTATGTTTACTGATGGTAAAAGACCAAAATAAATAAATGAATAAAATAAGACACTATCAGCTTCTTTCCACATCTAGAGAGGTAGGAGGGTACAGTTGAAGAGTTAAAGTAAACCCCATTTTCAGCTAGCCCCCGTTTTGTTGTCTGTTTAAACTTTGAGTAACCCAGGCCACCAATTATCCTGGCTAGCAGGACAAGCTTGTTAGGGCCCAGCAGGTCAGGAAACTCCCTGCTTAACTCTAACCACTTGGGAATGCTTAACTCTAATCGCCCCAGAATGCCTTGAGCCCTGAGGCAATCAGATTTGTACCCTTATCCTAATCTTGCTTGAACACCTGATTGCTGTAACTTGTTTTTTTGTCTTTATAAGCTCTGTGAAATCTCAGCTCAGGGCTTCCTCCTAACCTCCGCTGTGTCGGTGGGTAGGACAAGGTCCGATCTGCAGCTTGCCTGAATAAAGCCTTGCTTTTGCGTTTTGGAAGTCTGGCTCTTGGTGGTCTTCTTGGTGGTCTTCTCGCGACTTGGGCATAACACAGTGACATGAGTAGAAAGAAGAAAATGAGAGAAGAGAGTTACTTGGTGGGTAGAATGTGTAGATGCCAACTAATAGTGAGGTTTTGAAATGAAATATATGAAAAATTTAATCATCTACAGTGAAGAAGTGAAGAATGGGCCTAATAAATAGGTTATTACTAAACTGTTGCCTTTTGGATTGATAAAGATTGCAGCCCTTATTATATATACCATATTTCCAGAATACTCATAGGTAGTAATTTGGATTTCTCATATTTTCTCTTATTTAAACAATAGTATTGCTGCTCCTTTGATATAGGAGAGTTTGTGTCTCTGAGTGGTTATGATGGATATTTTACCATAGACTTCCTTCTGCTTCTAAGAGCAGAAGATTTGAAGATTTACCTAGGGATAGGTCATCAAATTTTGTTTCACCTCATCCTGGACTCAAATGATTGAGGATGAATGACCTGAAAACAGTCAGCAGCCTAGCATAAACCTACAAGATCAAATCTTCTATATAATTTAGTCATATCATAACATGTCTGTCCATCATACTTGACACTAAAGGTTGAGCATGATACACACCTGTGATTCCTAGCTTCTCAGGTGGTAGAGGCAGAAGGGTCACAAGTTTGAGGTTAGCTTTGGTAAAATAGCAAGACCTTCTCAAAAGAAAATTAAAATAAGAAGACCAAGAGCATAAAGTACTTTCTTCGCTAGGCCAAGACTCTTGGTTTAATCCCCAGCTCTGGAGAAAAAAAATTTTTTTTTTTTTCCAGTCCTGGGCCTTGGGCTCAGGGCCTGAGCACTGTCCCTGGCTCCTTTTGGCTCAAGGCGAGCACTCTGCCACTTGAGCCACAGCGCCACTTCTGGCCGTTTTCTATATATGTGGTGCTGGGGAATCGAACCCAGAGCTTCATGTATACGAGGCGAGTGCTCTACCACTAGGCCATATTTCCAGCCCCTGGAGAAAAAATTGAAAAGCACAAAATGTAGCTCTTGGGCTATCATGTATTTACCTGATACTAATGGACCAATTGATCTCAAATTTTCCATCTCCTGAATTTGAATTACCTTCTACTGTTTACAAGACAGCCTTTCAAGGAGAATATTTTGTTGGGTTGATGTTGTTGTTGTTGTAGTTGTTGTTGTTGTTGTTATTGGAGGCCAAACTAAGGCCAAGATGAAAAATAGTAAGCCAAAAAGACACACGAGCAGTAATGATGACTCACACTTATAAGAGAGGAGCTTAATTATGATTAATTGGGAAGCAGAGATAGGAGGATTCCCAAGTTCAACACTAGCCTAAGCAAGGAAAAATAAAATGCCTTTCTTTACATTTTTTTTTCCCCAGGATGCCAGTCCTGGGGCTTGAATTCAGGTCCAGAATATTGTCCTTAAGGTTATTTTGCTCAAGGGTAGCATTTTGCCATTTGAGCTATAATTCTACTTCGGCTATTTATATTTTTGGTAGTTTTAATGGCAATTAGAGTTTCATAGACTCCTGTCATGGCTGGTTTTGAACCACTGTCTTCAAATCTCTATCACCTGAGTAGCAAGTGAGAGACCTGACCAAGAGTACAGCCATTTCGCAGAGATAGCCATTTTAGACATTCCCAGCCTGTTCCTGGAAAAAACACAGAATGTTCCAGCCAACACCCTACCGGTAAACTCCCCTAGCAACAGCTAATCAGCAGATGGCAGGAAATACTTAAAGTTCCAGATGTCCCTTCAGTTAAAGATAACTCCGTCCACACCCTTGCTGCTTGGACCATGCGTTTAAGCCAATCATTTTAGAAAGCATCAACCCCTTGAGCCAACCAATCACCTTTACCAGGTCCGTTCCTGCCACTGCTTACACTAATCATTTTTAAGAATTGTTTTATAATTTTCCCACAGTGTGATGTGATTTGCTGAGTGATGCAGTGACGCATAAAACCCCATAAAAAACCCTGTTAACTGAAGGGTCTGGGCTCTTGATCCAGACCCCCTGGTGGTCGGTGACGGTGGTCATGAGCCCAGGCTGTAGCTAGCAATAAAGACTCTCATGTGCTTGCATCTGAATCGGCTCCTTGGTGATCTTTCGGGGACCCCCCAACTGGGCATAATACAAGAATTATAGGCCTGAGCCCCAACACCTGATTTCCTTTCTTAAAATGGATTTGTTTTGAATTTGTTTTTGTTGTTTCTTGTTGGTTTTTTAAGGCAAAATATGTAGCTCAGTAGGAGTGTGTTTGCTTAACTTGTGGGAGACCCTGGGAATTTTATTTTATTTTATTTTATTTATTTATTTATTTATTTATTTTGACAGTCCTGGGGCTTGGACTCAGGGCCTGAGCACTGTCCCTGGCTTCTTTTTTGCTCAAGGCTAGCACTCTGCCACTTGAGCCACAGCACCACTTCTGGCCATTTTTCTGTATATGTGGTGCTGAGGAATTGAACCCAGGGCCTCATGTACAGGAGGCAAGCACTCTTGCCACTAGGCCATATCCCCAGCCCCACCCTGGGAATTTTAATCTCTAGTTATGAAAATAATGTCTATATTAATTAAGGTTACATAGTATAGTAAATAAACATTCAGTTCCCAGAGGGAATGTGGCCCCTCCTAAGGCGGACCCTAAAGATTACTGCTTACAAAACCTTGGCTGTCAGAGAATGTTTTAGTTTCTTATGACAAAAAGCATCAAATAATGTACTTTTAAAAATTACAAATACTAAAAAAGTTTTAGGAAAGGAATCTGAGAATAATGTTTTGGGGGATTATCTTTTTCATTATTCTTATTACAACTATCTCCTCACCGTTTACCCCTAAAACTTCTAAAGGATCACTCCTTGTCTATGGCCTAACGATCTGGAACTTCTATATTCTTCAAGGCTTCATTATCCATCTGATTCTGGGATTTAAAAAACAGTCATTTTTGACTCAAAACCTCTTCATCCCTAAGTGCCATCTGCCTATCCTCATCCTTAATTTGGTGTGTCTATTATTGCTTCCATAGACTAATGGCTGCCTCACAAGTTACTCCCAAGAACAGTTAAATTCTTACCATTAAATATGTGAAGTTACAGGTACTGAATTTGTTTCAATATTTTCTTTTCTCTTGTAAGCCTCTCACCAGTTTATAATTCTATGAGAGAAGCAACCAATTCTATTTTCTCATCACTGTATTCTGAATAGTCACTGTTCTTTCTTTCTTTGTTTTACTTCTAAGTTAGTAAGTGACATTCATATTTCCTGGAAGAATAGTACAAAATTAAACATTTCAAAAGGAGGAAAGACATATGAGTGAGTGACTTTGCTGCAAAGACATATATTTTCAGAAATCTGGTACTGAATTTCAATACCCCTAAAGATGTGATAATGAAGGCCAACACACCTCGGAAAGCCAGAATGGCAGCCACCATTTTAACAGAAAGCTTTCCCAATTAGTTTCTCTGAATAATCAGGAAAGACTGAGAAATGGTGTCAGACCTTTGAGAAGATGATATCTCTGAAATGTTCTTTCTAATTTGAATCTTAGCCTGTGAGTTTTACTGTGTCTTGCACAGTTATAAGCAAGGCTTCATATTTGTTAAAGTAAAATCAAATGATATTTGACAAATAAATTGAGAGATAATGAAAACATTTTAACCTTCCTTGATAGAGATTGACAGTGATTGAGTAAAACACATATGCTTCATCTGATATTAAATTCCAGATGATTTCTAATATTTTCTTAGGAGTAGTAATACCTTTGTGAATTCTCTACTCTTTTATCATGGGTGGATAGTGGTGCAGAGGTCAATTCTCCTAAGGTGTATGATGAAAATGATGCAAATACTATTTCCAAATTTACTTTAGGTACTTTGGCTCTAACATACTGTCTTGAGTATTGTTTTTTATGTTTTTATCTCAGGTTGAAATTAAGTCCAAATACATTATTGTTTGCATATCATTCTGTCTTTTTTTCAGAGTTAAAATGGTCCTAGGTGCCTTCATCTTGAAACTCTAGGCAATGAGTCAGAATTGAGTTTGTTTACAATAGGAGACTATTTTGCCACCTGTGATACTATCATTATAATCATCTGTCTTCGATTTGTAGTCAAGTGGGAATGTTTTCCTGATGACTTAGAGCCTTTAAACTGGAGGATAACAAAATTCTGGCTGTGAAGTACATATAAATCCTGAACACAGAGAGAAAATTAAGTTATCTTTTTTGCTATTTGTTTTCATATAATGAAAAACAAGGTAAAAGAGAAAAAATGATTTTGGAGTGTTGCAGACAATGTAAGAAAAGCAGATAATAGGAAGTATACTAACCATCTGTGGAAGTATCTCAATCTTTAAGATAGCCTAGGGCAGAAGAAACTTAAGTTTCTTCATACTAAAGTGGTATAACCCATCCTATTCAATTTCTTTGCCAGTAGCACCTGTGACTTCAAAACAAATTTTCCTTTATGCTAGCAGTTGCAATTGTTGTTTTGTTTTTAATTTCTTAATTGTCTATGTATTGAGAGCATTTAAGGAGAAAGTCAGATGGTTCTTGGACTAAGTATAGATTTTTATAGTTGGTTGTAGGTTTTGATAGTTTATTTCTATAAATTTAACAAAATTAAATATCCCTAACTACAACCAAGTTAAATTATATAATAATCACAAGTTGAATGTTTCAGAGATTGATGTATTGGCAATGCCATATGGAAATACTAACTTATATACCATTGTAGTTTGAATCTAAGATAATTTTCAAAATCTCACTTACGCATGGCTTAGTTGTGTGGATATGAGCTATTAATTAGTGACTGGATCATAAGGTCTTGTCGTACAACCTAATCAGTGCAATAATTCACTGATAGATTTGCTCTTTGATGACATTATTTGGAGGTGGTAGAAGTGTTAGGAGGCAAAACTTAGTTAAAGGAAGGAGGATGCAACAAGCATGCCTTAGAACATTACACTTTGTGCTCTTCTTGACCTCTTCCTTTCTATCTCTGTTTCCTGTTTGCCATGTGTTTGCTCAACCAGGCCCTCTTTCCATGGTATTCTGCCTTATCTGAGTCCTTAGCCAGTTGACCATGACCTGAAACTATGAAATATAATAAATCACTCCTCCTATTTTGTCACACATATGAAGCAGGTGACCGATAGGTATACCAAAGCAGCCATTCATAGTTTTGTTTTTGAGATTTATGAAACTGTACATAATGTGCTTATCATAGTCATCAACTATGATCAACAGATGTTGACAGTGAGAGTAACCACATACTTCTAAATTTAGAAAAATATAGAAAATGCCTTAATCCAGAAGTACACTAGGCAAACAGGGACATATTTATTTTGAAGATGTGAAAGAAGAGTTTTAGTGAAAATAGCATCAATTGAAGTCCTTTTTGATGAATGTAGGGTCAAGAAACTAACATCCACTAGCCAAATCTAGCCTTGCTTTTGTGTCTTTTCCTCAGCTAAAAATAAGCTTTACATACATAATCGATGGGAGAAAAGAAAAACAAAACATCAGAATGTTTCTCTACTGTCATGAAAGAGGAACTTAAAAAAACTGGTTTTGCTGAAAAGCAGTGACTAGTTACTTGCATTCATAACTAAACCCAAGAGAAAAGCTTGGCATCTCTGCCTCCATTTTGTGTGTCTGCTCCAAGTCATTCTCAGTGCAGTTAGTTGCTTTGAAATCACTTGGGGTCCTGGGGAAGACAGGGCAGGTGAATAACATCTCTAGAAAGGGTTCCCAAGGAACAATAGAACTTTCTCAGGACAGAACACCTACTGCTGATATCAACCATAGCAAATTCGTTGGAACACTTTCCCAAACAAAGTGAAATAATCATCAAACTGGCCCAACCTGTAACTTGGATTCTTCATGGAAACATTTTTATTCTTGTCCTTGTTCCTTGTCTATTTACATATAACTCATGTTTTTACCTTGAAGATGGGCTGAAATGATGACTTTCCATAGCCTGCCAGTGCCAAGTAATAAGTGTCTTTTCTCTGACCTTCACCACATCTCTATCTTTGACATATAGGAGCTGGTGCTGACATGTGTAAATGCTTGAGTTTGGGCCTGCGGTCCAATAATAGCTTAGAAAGTACTTGTACAATTTCAAATATTTGGTTTTCTTTAAATTCTTGAACTTATTATCTATCTTTTATGGTAAATTTTGTTGATACATACACATATATATACATATATAAACATTTCAAACACTTATATTGCTCAATATTTTGCTACTTGTCCAATTCTCTGATCTTGTATTTCTTGCAACTAAAATATGGAACACTCTAAGAAACAAACAAAAAAGAAAGTAAACAAAACATATGCCCAAAACATGTAGACCAGAGAAAATGTAGTTGTTTACACAGTTGAGAGATGTGACACAGAAAGCGAAATATCAAATTTAGCTGCTACTGAGAATTATCACGCGAAATTCAATTGAGTAGTTACTTTGATTGTTGCACTAATAACATACAAAAATGTGAAAATGTTTTGTAGACATTAAAAGTCTAGAGTTTCTTAGTAGAGCTCAAACTCTAGTTTAAAAATATTATTCTAGTATACTCCAGATGTACTGTAGGGTCTGGAAAACACTCACATAATTGTTTTCCTTGTAGAGGCAGGTAATAAAATTCTAAGGAAATGAGATCGCTAGCTACATTATTTTTCTGCTTCCTTCTACTATTTTTTTAACTTTCAGTTCCTTAATCTAAGTGTACTATAAAACGGTTTAAATATGTGGTCAAATTTTTATAGCAATCCATAAAACTGCAATGAAAACATTCTGTGTAATACTGTATAAAGCACAAGTACAAAATACTGACATGATCTTATCAAGTTACTAGTAATTTTACTAAGTCTATAGGATTGTAATGCTTTTTCAACTAAATTGTTAAAATAAAACTTAGTTTTTTATGACTTTTAGGCTGCTTATTCAGTGGTTTCATTACCGAACTCCTATTTTAAAAATTAGGCATGTTAACATTTTATTCTTCTTATTTTTTTTTCAAATTTTTATTATCAAACTGATGTACAGAGAGGTTACAGTTTCATACGTTAGGCATTGGATAGATTTCTTGTACTGTTTGTTACCTTGCCCCTCATACCCCCCTCTCCCCTCCCCCTTTCCCTTTCCCCCCCTGAGGTGTTCAGTTCACTTACACCAAACAGTTTTTCAAGTATTGCTTTTGTAGTTGTTTGTTGGAGGGGATGTGGCCAAAAGGGAGCCCTACTTCATTGTTGGTGGGAATGTAAACTGGTTCAGCCACTCTGGCAAGCAGTATGGAGATTCCTCAGAAGGCTAAATATAGAACTCCCCTATGACCCAGCAGCCCCACTTTTGGGTATCTATCCAAAACACCACAAACAAAATCACAGTAATGCCACCAGCGCAACAATGTTCATCACAGCACAATTTGTCATAGCTAGAATCTGGAACCCACCCAGATGCCCCTCAGTAGAAGAATGGATCAGGAAAATATGGTACATATATACAATGGAATTTTATGCCTCTATCAGAAAGAATGACATTGCCCCATTTGTAAGGAAATGGAAGGACTTGGAAAAAATTATACTAAGTGAAGTGAACCAGACCCAAAGAAACATGGACTCTATGGTCTCCCTCATTGGGAATAATTAGTACAGGTTTAGGCAAGTCATAGCAGAGCATCACAGTGGCCCAATAGCTATACCCTTATGAACACATAAGATGATGCTAAGTGAAATGAACTCCATGTTATGGAAATGATTGTTATATCACAGTTGTAACTACTTTCAACGTCCCATCTGTATCTGTAGCTTCTATTATTGATGATGTTCTTGTATCACCTTCCTGTGGTTGTACCTACACTATCTCTGTATCTGAGTATCTATCTCTTATCTGAGTATATTGGAAACCGTGTATACTGGTATTAGAAGTAGGAAATTGAAAGGGAATACCAAAATTGAGAGACACAGGGTAAAAAAAAAATTTATTCTTCAAAAACCCCTAATTCCTAAAAATTTTATTTAGGATAAAAACCTGAATGTTTCCATGAGCAGTCTGAGAATGAATCAGTTAAATGATAATAACTTTAAATGGAAAAATATTAAACTGAGCAGTGTATGTATCCTATAATTTTTCTCTATCCTCCTCTGAAAAGAACTGGGGGCAAATTTTAACATTTATGAACTATTATCCACCTCCTTTTCCTTCCCAGAAGAAGTTCAATAAGCAGACAAAATTCCATCTGGGTCCCAAATATTAAATTCAGAGAATGAATAAAATTTACATTCAACAGTAACACAGCAGGGAAAAACAAATTTAGGGTTAAAAGACAGCATCATTTTTTAGTGCTCTTATATTTATATTCATATGTGTTCTTTATTCCCTACAGCTTAGAAAACTTATATTATCTGAATTAATCACCTTCCTCCATGTACTTTACAAACAAGTATTAGAACAGAGGATAAAGATAAGACAAAAATAAACACATCTAAGTATGCTTAGTACTTATTTACTGCTTCCTATAAGCACAAGTACTTGGTACTGTAAATATTCATTAGAGAATAGCTGAATAAGTGGCAAAACCTCTTTTTCTTAGCCACTTAACCATATCTATGCCTCTTAAACTAGTTTTCCTTGAAAGGGTACAAGTACAGCAAATAACTTCTAAAATGTGGCCAAAGACTTTGGGCTGTAGAAATGAAAAGGTTAGGACTGAAAACAGAAAAAGGCCAAAACAAAAGCTCAATACAAAATGTGTGTGTGTGTGTGTGTGTGTGTGTGTGTGTGTGTGTGTATGTAAAAAATCAACCTGTTCAAACTAATGTCAGTTAGTTTGGTCATTTTACTGTGAAAGACTTCATTTCCTTGTAGACTAGACCAGAATATCCAGAGGAAGATACATGGATGTTTTCTTTGTTTTTTGTTTTGGATTTATAATTTTCTGTCTGAATCTCTAACACAAATTCTAAGTATGGCTATAATATGGTGAACAATGTCAGATGATGACTATTATCTGTCAATCTGAATAATTAGTGTCTTCAGACCCAAATTCCCATTCGGTTCAAAATTATTTTATTCAGTTAAAGGCAGAAAGTTTCTTTTGGTTATCACTGTACTAAATGAAAGAGAATGGTTTGATTGACACATGAGCTAGTACAGGTGAACATGTTCGTATTTATAAACACTTAAGTCAAAAGTCTTATCAATCAAAAATTAATAAATGTAACTATCACCTTCATAACAACTCATTCAAGTCTCAACATTTGTACTGCAAGTATTATGAACATTTTGAAATAACTCTTCTAAGAACCCTTTGTAAACCTTAATGTATGTTGTAAATGTCAGAGGTTGTTGTAAAGAGGTCACTGTGCTAAATCAAGCTTTTAAGCTAAAAAAGAGCATTTGCAACAAATGGCAGAGTGCCGGGCTAGATTTACCTCCCCCGATGCGGAGATGCTAAGCTTACTCCCATATCAGTGCTCCCCTTTTCACCCTCTCCCCTGGGCGCCCGACCTTGGCAGGCAGCCAAGGTGGAGCGAAGGGACACGGGCTAGCCTAAGGTGCACGTAGCCAAATGAGATCCCCTTTTCCTCCCTCCTTACCCACCAAGGAAGCCAGGCACAGACGCATCTCGGAGACGCTTCAGAGAGCAATCCAATTTAATTGGGAGGGACTCACAGTAATATAGTAGTGTTGACGAGGATTGAGCATGAGCTGGCGATAGGCTGGCAAGCTTGTCCATCCAAGAGCAGCTCCCAAGGACCTCCCTCATGGGCTAACGTCACTTCTCATAGTATCGCCCTGTGGGCAAAGCCCACGCAAAAAGGGAGCACACGTGCTTGCTAGCTCAAGGTGGGGGATGGTCTCAAAGCTACCCCTTCTGGTTCCAGACCCAGAAGGAGATAGGTGTGGCTCACTTCCACACTGCCCCAGGGCTGGGAGAAGGGCAGAGTCTCAGGAGTGCTCTCATTGCCCTTCCCCCCCTTAAGGCCAAGATGAATCCCCATCAGCAGAGAAATATCAGACCTACTTGAAGTAATGTTATGCAACTTTTCTTGGCCCTTTTCTTGTTTATCTTTTTAAACTGAGTCTCTGTATTTATGTGATTTGAGTTTGTTTGGTTTTTTTAACTTGTTTTGTTTTGCTTTTTGTCAGTCCTGGGCATGCGCAGGTCATGCGCATGGTCACTGGCTTCTTTTTGCTCAAGCCTAGCACTCTGCCACTTGAGCCACAGCACCACTTCTGGCTTCTTCTGTATACATGTGGTGCTGAGGAATAGAACCCAGGGTGTTATGTATACGAGGCAAGCACTTTACCACTAGGCCATATTCCCAGCCATGGATTTTTTTTTACTTTGTTTGGTTTTGTTTTACATATTTTATTGAGACACTTTAATTCCTGAGTAAAGTAGAATAAGGTTCTTTCCAAATTTAATGCAAGCATATGGAAGAAGAGTAGACAGTGATTTCGTTTTATGTAGAGTTTCATTGAATTATGGACTGGTGTTTGTTCTCTCCGTGAAAAAAATAAAAAGCAAAAATAAACTGTTTCTTCTAATAGACTTCATCATCATACTTCTTACTAAATAACTTCCTTACAAATGGGTGATTACCAGTTAAAATCAATTTATAAGGATTCATTTTATTCAAGAGAGTATATGTCATCCTACATAAGCTAGGCTGAATATTCATAAATGGAGATTTTTAAAAGGATGAAGAGCAAAAAAGAGGAGGAAGAAGAGCAGGAAGAGGAGAAATTTTAGGACAGGACCTTTAAAATATGCATGTGTGTATCTTCATGTAGCCCCCAAAATTTTATACAACCTACAAGTAAGTATAGAAAGCATTGAGTTTCTTTTCTAATTCTCCTGGCTGCAAGGGCAGATACTTTTCAGTAATTAGGGAAAATAATTGCTTGAGAAGACTGAAGATTTGGTAAGTAAAGGGTAACAATTAGAATTAGGGATATGGTCTTAGGACAAATAGCAAGTGGAAAGCCTTAAAAAACAGAAAGCTAATAAATGATCAAAAGGAATAGGGTAAAAATATAGTGAAATGATCTGTTATTTTTCAAGTTATTATGCAGTATGAGTTTTGAAAGTCTAATTTTTAAAATTATTCATCATTGACTAAGATTAAAACTAAGCACTTCCTGAGCTAGGAATGTAATTTAGGAGATGAGTCATACAGGTTTGAATCTTTAGACTGAAGAACAAAGGAACAAACAAAAATTCCTAAAGAGAGATAAATGATAACTTGGAACTAATTTGATCTGAAATGCAAAATTTTTTGGTTAAAATCAATGTTAAGCATGATAGTGTTTTTTTGTACACTTTAAGATTTTAAAGCCAGCCAGGTAGTTGTGTCAGGAATAAGGATGACACTGAACTCCAAGTTTCATCCTGCTATCAGACAAAGTAATGTGATGGTTCTGCACCGTGTTCCCAAAATCAGAAATTACTAGCACCGGATCTTGCTTGTTTATCCTAACTTAGAAAACCGACCATCTTAAACCAAACTGATACATGCACCCACACACTTTCGTCCCATCAGAACTGAATTGCCTGTCAACAGAGTACACTTACAAGTGTGAAGCCATTTGACCATGTTATAGTTTAATTTGCAGAGACAAAAAAATGACAAGCAATTTATTTACATAAACTGTACAAAAGCAAATTAAATTATGTAAAGTATTTCATAAATAGTTGGACGAGTGTTCTAATACATTTCGCCATGTTTAGCATAGTTGCGTGCATAGTGACTCATAAGAAACGATGATAAATTGTTCTCTGCTTCACTATCAACATCCAAGTAGCAGAACAATAGTCAATGATTAACATTACAAACAGATCGTACCACACTGAATGCAAGTGCTTTAAAATGTAGGCAAAGTTGTCTGAAAGTAAACCCTAGGTAACTGGAAAAAAAAAAAAAGGAAAAGATGCCGCCTCCAGATGTTGCATATACCTCCACTGGGTCACAGCTAGCAAGCTTTACTACATTCAGGATCAGCTTCATGCCTTCCTTTTCCCTCCCTTTTGGAGACATATATGTATTGATCATTGGCATACATAAAATGACACAGGTCTTCTGAGTTCTCATGACAGTTTTAGGATGGCTGTTTGATTCTTGATAGCTTCTTCTGCTCCATAATCTTTGTTTTCCTATAACACAACTTCCCAGGGTAGCCTTTCAGGCAGACATCCTTAATGTTATCCTAGTCACTCCTCCCATAAAAATAATGCCTCTCTTGTTTTCCAAAACTTAGGTAATAGGCCAGTCAAAAAAAAAAAAAACCCACAGAAATTGTAACTGGACATTCAGAAAGAGCAGCAAATTTGAGACAGACATTGCGATGCACACAAATTTATATAGTTTACTCAATTTATAAGTGTGTCCTAATGTGTAACACATGCAAAAGTTCACTTGGGATTCTTGTATACAGAAAACAAGTATAATTCATATACTGTACAACCAAAATGAATGAGCAGCTAAAAGAAAAAAAATCAAAGCTTATAAATCAAACGTTTTACCTTGCAAAATGGACTGATTTCACCCCTGATAATAACTCCCTGTGTTTACTCTACAATCAATGCTTTCACCTTCTGGTGATATTTTAAAGCAGCCCATATTAATGTTTTAGTTTTGCTCAATGAATGAATAATATTTAAGACTGGTCCATTATCTGAGTTTGTCAGAAGGCAAATTTTTAAAATATATTATTTATTATTTTCAGAAAATAAACATGGATAAATATACAGGATCAAAAATTAGGGAATAGCCCATTATCCCTCATTTTCCAGACCCAACAACCGTTTTTTTACCATAACAACAGGTATAAAAGGCACAGTTGCTTATTTTGCATTCACTCATTTGTTTATTTTTTTGTTTCTTTTTATTATTTTTTTTCAAAAGCACTCTATATATGGAGTGGCACCAGGTTTAACCTATTCAAAATAAAAGTCATACAAACACAAAATATATTTCTGTGTCATGCCAGCTCATTATATAATAAACATGTTATGATAGCTAATTCTACTAGAATTACTGCGAATACTTACAGTACACTGAATTTTATTCTTTCACACCCATTTTAGTTCTAAAAAGGTTCACGAGTTAAATGACAATGACATGTCTGTCTTGTATATGGTGCAAACATCAACCATTGGGAGACGTGGATCCAATTAATCAAAAGGTCCAACATGACCCGTATTAGCTTAATAGACAACAGAAGGGTTTTAAGATAGAGTGGAATGAGCTATCTAGTGTTTTCAAGGGTCTCGTGAAAGAAAGAAAAAATGCATTAAAAGAAGTTTCTTGAACATCTGTGTTATGCAATTATTTCATTTGTAACGTGCAAGAAAAATATGTATACATTTCATAAGTATCTTTAGAAGTATTTTGTCTTAATAGGTACTTACAGATTATACAAGGCAGAACTGCTTGAATGCAGTTCCCTATCAAAGTACTAAAATTGCATCTTTCCATAGTGTAAATAATAATCAAACATAAGTATGTTCAATTATTGATATTTTAGTCCAATGATTTTTTATCTTCAATTATGTATCTTTTTTTCATCCTACCTATCATACATAAACTAACATCAAAAATGAAAACTCCATTGAAAAAACAGCATAAGGAAATGATCCCAAAGAATACCCCACCAAAGAAATATTTTTCTAAGACAAGTATTTTGTGAAAGATCAACCTATACTTCAGGCGGTTTTACCTTATAGTCTAAAAAATTCTGCAAAGCAGAAGACTACTCAAATCTATATAGTGTCTAAAGTTCGCTAGAGAGCCAACAAGACTCTGCCTTAACCAGGTTATAATCATTCCATGATGAGAACATTGGCTCTCTCTACCTGTTATCCCATAATCTGTGAACGATTGTCACTTCATTTGAATTTCCCAGCTCAATTCTCAATTTTATTAAATCATCTTTTGTACATCAAGTTGCTCAAATTCTGCATATCCTGTTTGTTTTGTGTTGCAATGAGAATTCTCCATGTTTTCCAACTTTGAGATGTACACACTGAGAAATGTTGCTGCTCAGTGCTCAATTCTTTTGCGATCAGTCTCGGCATTGAAGACATACATGAAATAATATGCAAATCACATTAATGACAAAGTCAATTGAGAGTGTTGTCTTAAGTGTTGTGAGTCCCATAAGTCTGTATTGCAAAGAAGTCAACATGAATGCACTTGTGCTGCAAGGAAGTGCATACTAAATAAGTGAAAAATGCAGCTGTAATTTTAAATGGGGATAATAAGGCCAGCAAGTGTAGCTGGGATTTTATAATGACAATAGTAAACTTCATCAATAAGATCACACAATGGATCCTTCTTTCTTTACCTCCCTACCAATGATTATGATTGAAAAGAAGAATCATCCCTGATAGTTCTATCTGAAGCTAAACTTCTACCTCAACTACCTTCTACCTGCTTGTCTACTGTAATACTCTTCCCACCGCCCCCCCCCAACCAAAAAAAAAGAAATAAATTCATTCATTTCCTAATTTGGAGCTTTCAAATAAAAAATATTCAAAAATGCAAAGAATATTTTCTGGGCATGAAGTCAATATAAAATAGCATTTGAGTGTTCCTGTGGGTAGAGTTGCTTTTGTTGTTGAATCCATTTCTATATTAAGACCAAATCAACTTCATGATTTCCCTGATCTGCCATTTGATCTTTGGCCTCATAAAGACACAATTGTTCAAGTTAGTTGAGAAGAGCAGTCTTGTTCTGAAAAAGCAATAGATTTAATTTTACAAGTCATCATTAGTGTAATCGCTATACAAAATCAAGATTGTGTGACAATATTCGGTGAATGCATGAACTAGGAGTGGATACTTCTGATCTGAAAATAATATGCCAACTTGGAACTGTAATCCCCCACTGAGTATTGTTTTGCTTTTAGTCTTTGTTAGAATATTAAAGCTGTCATCTTCCCAAAATGTTTTTTTAATAGATTCCCTCTTTATAAAGACTACATCTTTAGTGAGATGCTAACATTTTCAACAAGTTGCCTGGAATGGTAAAGGTGATAAATTGTATTTTGATGGTATGTCTCAAATACATTTTACCTGCCCAGATTTCTCTTTTCTTTTCTTTTTTTTTTTTTTTTTTTTTTTTTTTTTTTTTTTTTGACCAGCCAGATGACACTCAAATAAAATCAAAGTTACTAAAATCATGCTTCAGTTTTGGGAGAATGAGAGTGTACTGTTCTGCTAATCAGGCTTGTTACGGTGAAAGAAACTTGCAACCATTGTATTTTGTTGTTGGCTTTTTCTTTTGTTGCTTTTTTGTTTGTTTGTTTTGTTTCTTTTGGAAGGTGGTGGGGAAACAACAATGGGTTTGGGTTTGGGGGATCGGTGGGGTGAGGGTTGACATGCAAGTAACAAGGATGGATTTCTACATTGTACAGTGTAATCAGGCTAACATCCTCACTAAAGGCCTGATCTGGAGGCGGAAGTGGCAGGCAAAGCTTTGTCTCTTTGGTAGCCCCCTCTGTGAGTAAATGGTTTTGCTTTGTAAGATTTTTTTTTTCCTTTTTCTTTGTATTTTTTTTTTATTTGCCCCTTATTCTCCTTCTCATACATGAAAAGAACTTTGCTGTTGCTCCTGGAAAGCCTACAGATAAACTTCTCTTCTAGTGAGAGTATTGACAGGAGATGGCTTATATTCCCCTGTTTTCGTCAAAGGAATATCCTCCGTGCTGGCTTCCTCGTTTTTGCTGAAACTAGCTGCACTGAAGGTCTCGTAGGAAGAGGTCAACTTTTTGTTCAGGAGGTTTCTGTTGCGGTCGCCCATGATGGCAGCCTCGCCATTGGCCAGCTTTTCCTGGCTTCCTCGTTCATCAACAGGCATGAAAGTGGAGAGTTTGGGCTGGCTCTTCTTCCTCTCTGGAGAAGTGCGGACGGGCATCCAGCAGGAGTCTGAGTGGCCATATTCATCGCACTCGCGGGTGCACTTCCCAGTCAGGGCTACATCTGGAAGAGGCCTTGAATCTGAAATCCAAGGAGAAGAAGCCTTTAGTGTTGGGCATTCCTCAACAAGTCTTTTTCTGAAGTATACAAACTTTGGGTGAATACGTTTGAATATATAACACTGACTATCTTATTTTCCATTTCTCAACACCTTGACACTCACCAGCCCATTATCATACATTTTTAAATGTCTATGTATTAAAGATAAGGTTTTGCAAAAACTAATATGGAGAAGAGAAATAGAGTATATAGAAGACTCATATATATGTATATATATATATACACATATATGTATTCAATACACGACACACCCAATGCAGCTATTCTCTGCAGCTAACACAATGTTTATTTTAGAGTAAAATTTGTTTCCATATAAGAATGGTTAAATAATAATAACAATTATTAAGCCTAATTAGATATTTTTCTGTATCTGTAAATTATCCCCGAAATGATGCAAAGTATGCAAAACCTTATGTTAAAATACATCTGAAGACATAAGGGTGACTGAGAAGTAGAATCCAATTTGAAGGCACACTACATGCTTCAAAGTACAAAAACAAAAACAAAACAAAAAAACCCAAACACAATGTTAGTAGGCTGCAGGTATAAGCATGCTAGCAATATCACTCATTGGCTCACACACATCCATGCCCTCCCATGCTATGTCACATGATTTGTTATGTGTTTTGGTGTAATTCCCCAAGTGTCATATAAAAATGTATTCGCCAGTGTGTTTGCTAAATGGAAGTATTACCTCAGAGTTAATATATTGAGTGAGCAAATGTAAGTCAGTTCCTAAATGCCATGTGAAATAGCCTATTTTCCTAATTAATATTGGTGCTCAGTGATACAGGAACTATTCCATATGTGAAAAGCAATGTCATTTCAAGAATGTTCTTAAGAACAAAGATTAAGAAGAGCAGTGAAGAATGACCTGCATACATAAATAAAATCACCGCACTTGTCTTTCTTTGGAGAATAGTTACACATTTGATTAATATGTAAAAATGCTTTTATTATTGGAGAGAGAATGAGAGAGAGAATCTGCTCTACTTCCATAGATGCTAAGAGAGTAACCTGTAGGGTTTTGTTTTATTAAATGTATGTTATTGTTTACTGCCACATAAAAGAATATTATATGAGTGCACTCCAATATGTAGAATTTAGTATCATTTTATTACAAGATTTGGAACTTAAGAACAAACTGTGACTTCTGCATACATATTCAAAATGATTTGCATATGGATAATCCTAGGTGGAAATAGGAGTATT
This sequence comes from Perognathus longimembris pacificus, assembly GCF_023159225.1. Lineage (NCBI taxonomy): Eukaryota > Metazoa > Chordata > Mammalia > Rodentia > Heteromyidae > Perognathus > Perognathus longimembris. The sequence goes on from NC_063176.1 coordinate 41,750,050, forward strand.
TGAATTATTTCCAAAGTACTTTTATCCACTGCATGTTTTCTCTCATACTGTCTCCTATATTTGCATATTTCCTAAGGGATTCTGAAAGTTTCCTAGATCAAGTTCCTCCAATTGCGCGTGAATTATTTTCCTTTGGAGATGGATACTGAAATATTGACATAAGTCAGCCCATCGATTTTTAAGCACAGTGGCCTGGGATTTTTATCTTGCGAGCTAAGCATTCACAAGGAAATGCCAGTGTTCTCCATGGAAAAACTAAAATTATTTTAAGCATTCCTGAAGTTAAATGCAAAGGCAATTATTTACTTGCAGCTATACATACTGCTATTTGACTTCTTTTTTTTTTTTTTTTTGGCCAGTCCTGGGGCTTGAACTCCGGGCCTGAGCACTGTCCCTGGCTTCTTTTTGCTCAAGGCTAGCACTCTGCCACTTGAGCCACAGCGCCACTTCTGGCCATTTTCTGCATATGTGGTGTTGGGGAATCGAACCCAGGGCCTCATGTATACAAGGCAGGCACTCTTGCCACTAGGCCATATCCCCAGCCCTGCTGCTATTTGACTTCTATACATTTTATTATCAAAAGAAGAAAAAATAATTAATAAATTTACTGCATCTTTCATTAAAAAAATATCAAGGTATGACAAATTCTAGGAGTGGCCTTATAATCTAGTTACTACTAATGAACAAGCTGAAAGTTCTTTAGCAATATAACCTGTTTTGGGATATATTGTTTGACATTAATGATTCAAAAGGGAAACTTATATATATATAAATATATATATATAAATTCAAAACGCAAGATCAGATCTTTCTTTTCACTCTAAATACTCCATTGCTATTTATTTTTATGATAGTATGATTCAAAACACATAAAAATTAATAATTTAACCATTGAAATGATTCTTCATGAGCAAGGTTGTCATTTCTCTGCACAGATGACCCAGAATTGTCTTCCAATATTTCTCTATTTGTATTTATGTCTGACCCAATATGTCATTTTACTTACACAGGTGACTGCTTTGCAGGGATTAACCTATGTTTATAGTTTGAAATTTATTGACTTTTTCCTTTTGTTTCAGGTACATTTAGAATCAACATTTAAACTCGATTGAACAATTCTTTGTTGCCTTTTGCTTCATTAGTGTACATGAACAAAATTTAGGTAACAGGAAATACTACTCATTTAGATTGAATCAATGCAATCATTAACAAGAAAAGTGCACTTCAGCCTTCTATCTCTTTGCTTTTACTTCATATATCCGAGTATTGCCTGCTAAACTTTGCTTTCCTCATTTCTTTTAATGAAAGGCAGCTTGTCTCTTCTGCCATCATCTGCATGTAAACCACCACGTCTCTATCCAAGAAGCATGACTTTTAATAAGGTCTCTTGTCATTTCCAAAGTCAAATACTTGATTGGGGACCACAGTAGACTCTGACAAGCCTAATTGGCGGAGACATGTTACAGTGTTTGTCATCAAATTTAGAAAATAATCAAGAAAGACTATAAGAGAATCATCAAGAGTAATCAAAACCTCCAATCTTCATGACTAAACGAATCTCCAAAAGAAATGCCAATGATTAACAAATGTAATTTGTATTTTGATGCCATTTATTAAGAGAATGCGTGAAGAGAATCAGATTCTTCAGTGTTTAGACATAATCTTTAGCTATGCAAGTATGTATTGCAGTTTTTGAAAAGCATCAAAGTTGCATGGGTTCTTCAAGACTGTTAACATATAATTTTTTCCTCTATAAATGTATATTGTAAACATGCTACTTTTTGAACTGAGAGCCTGGGAGCTGTCCCTGAGCTTTTTGCTCAAGGCTAATACTTTACCACTTGAAACCTCAGCTTCACTTCTGGTTTTCTGGTGATTAATTGGAGATAAAAATCTCATAAAATTTCCTGCCCAGGTTGGTTTGAAATGTGATCCTCAGATGTCAGCCTCGCCATCAGTGCCCAGAAAACATGCTATTTTTATGTGAGTTTATGAAGATAAAGTCTTCCTTAACTAGTTTCAGATATTTTACTTTCATTAAATGTGCATTTTATGAATGTTTAAGGAAATATATTACTTAGCTTAGTACTATTAATTGCATTATTATTATTATTAATTTTTCCTGTACAATTCACTTTAATTTTGAGTAAAGGCAGATAATAGAAGTTATTTAGTCATAAAATATTCTATAAGGAGACATAATAGTGTTCTCTAGAAGCATTTTCCACAATAAAACGAGTTCATTAGAGTTTTTTATTAAAATTTTTTTTGGTTTTATATCTATCCCCTTTCTAGTCACCCACTCAATTATTAAATCATGAAAAAATCTAAACAAAGCAATGGTTTTCTTCATCAGAACCTGCTTTTACTTAGCTATTTGCATAGTTCTTTTTTATTTTAACTATTAACGCTGGTTACCAGAATTATAGCATTATTTTGGAAAGTTGAAATCCCTTCTTAGACATAAGGTTCATTACCCTCTCAAAATTGCAGGTGTTAGCCATCTTACACTTAAGGCTGGTTTTTAATGTATGCCCACTCTTCACTTCTTTTACTTCCTCCAATGGAATAGCACAGAGAATGGGAGCACTGACTGATCAAGCTTATAGGAGCACCCAGGCCAAAGGCTAAGCATGTTGACTTGCATTTTAGTGTTTTCCCATTCTACCTTATTACTCCTTTCTAAAATGTAACAGCTTAGTTATTTAGAGCTCAATTTCTGTTTCTTACACCCATCTGAAAGACTATAGTTCCCAAGGAAAGGGAAAACATATGAGAAGCAGAGAAAGTAGATGCCACAAAGTCACAATTACTACCTAGTAAAAAGAAATGGCACAAATCTCCCAAACTAGAGAAAAAGACATACTAATTTAAGAAGCCAGATTCTCTCCCTAAAAGAACATGTTTTCTGGGCTTTGCTATGTACTAAGGACATGTGGGTGTTGTTACAATAACTTTAACAAGACAACATTACCCAGAATCATTAGCAATAACAAAGGAAGCCCAGAAATAAAGAGCATTTGATGTTTCTATATGATGTCCTACTCTAGTCACAAACCATCAGAGGCATCATTATTATAGAAAGATGCTTGAAGACGACAATATACCAGGAAGCATTTGGCGAATACTAAGTTATACTTTCTGCCAAATCCTGGCAGCTTCTGTTGCGGATCCCTGACTTGGGGTTGAAGATACACAGATTTATCCATTTACTGTGGGAAGATATGTGGTATTTCAGTTAATTTCTTTCTCCTTTTGCTTTTCAGAAGCTCAAATCAAGTTACAAAGCACCACGTGCTTTTAATTTAATTTTCACCTTAATTTGCAGACCACATGAATAACACACAATTACTCAGTGAGTAGACTTCATAGGTACTCATGCCATTCCTCCAGTTCTTTAAAATCAAGCACATCCTTAACATTAGTTCAGACAAAATTCTCTACATGAAAAATCTGGTATTTTCTTTTTCTGAGAAAAAAAATGACAGCACATTTTTTCTACTCTTTTTTATAAAAGTATTTGATTTCCTTTTTATTCTTCTTGATTTCAGGTATATGACATTTTTGTCCTACGAACATGGTGCATTTTGTTGAGTTGGCAGATGACAAATATGTCTTTTAAGAGGAAAGAAGAGAAAGAAAACCACTTCGTAAATTTCCCACAAAAATTTTGCATTAGCCTTACTTCCATTAATCCAAATGAAAACATCATATGTACTCAAATGACTAAACCAAGTACTTCCTTTTAAAATGCAAATGCTCTATAATTTTGAGTCATCTTTACAAGCTAAAGAGATCAACTCCAACATCAATGGCTTAACTTTCAGTTTCATCTCAATATATTGGGTTTCTGTGTGAAGCTTTGTCTGCATACAGAGGTAGCCCAAAGAATATCAACATTTTAAAAATGGAATTATCTTTAAGTTTTTGGATTACAAGATGGGGCAAAGAAGAAATAAATTTCACCTACATATTTTTATATAAGTTATCATGATCCATAAAGCATAGAGGTGAGGAGAAAAGATTCAAAAGATGTTCAATGGGTTGGATTTGAATATTTCATATTAAAAAATCAAAGGTATCCTCATTTGGGGAATTTAACAAATCAGGGTAGAAAGATAAATAATGGACCAAGGTTGGTGGGAAGCACTGATAAGTCATACACAATCCCCTGAATATAAAAACAGTTATTGAAAGAGTGGATTTTAAAAACTTTCTAGAGTGGAAATGTATAGCTCCTTAAGAGTTATTCAGGCTTCCAAAAAGAAGTTAACATTTATAAATATTATTCTGAATGATCACAGAATCATTTGACCTAAGTGCATTAGAAGAGGATTCAAGTCAGGATCATCTCCCTCACTACTACACCTGTCCATCAAAGGGGAGTGAGATTCCAAAAAGAGCAGCTTTGGAATCCAACATGGCTGAGCATGATTCCAGGCTGTATTATTTAACAATAATTTATCTGATAAACAAGTTTTTAATTTGTGTCATAATAATGATGTAGTCTCCCATTTCTTGTGGGGTAAAGGATTAATCTATAATTGTCCCACAATGTGGTATCTGCAATGGTGTGATATTCAATAAATAGCCATATATAAACCTTACAAGGATGTTTTAGGATCTGCCTCTCCCTTTATCTTTGTGTCTCTGTAATCTTCCAGGTATAAAAAAGTGTTTAATAGAATGGGCTCTGAAATCAGGCGGTCTAGATTCAAAGCCTTGTTTTTTTTTAGCAGCTAACTCTGGAAAAGGTATTTGATTTGTTTTCTTTACTTGTACAATGGGTGTTAGAATAAATTAATTAGAATCACTTAGAATTGCTATGGAAATTAAAGGTATTTATAAATGCAAGTATGTGTACTAATTTTTGATACACATATTAGCCTTCCTTCTATATTAGTTACATCCGACGTATATGATTTTACCAAATTCATTTCTTAAAAGAGCTCATGAACCCCCAAATTCTCTATTCATAAGTTTACAATAAATTGACCTAAACTAACAATACATATTTCATCTTTATTAACTTTATATACAGTATGTTTTACTGTCAAAATAGTCAGTTAAGGGAATACCCAAGGGAGGAGATAACAAGTTGAACAAGAAATGCCTTACAAATGAATCTGTAACCTCTCTGTACCACACTTTGACAATAAAGAAAAAGTATAATATTCTGAATTTTGAGACATCTGGGCCCAAAGGTTTCAGGTAATATATCCTCAATCAAAAAGACCCATCTTGTAAGGTTGTTTTGGGTTTTTTTGTTTTTTGTTTTTTTTTGCCAGCAATGCTAGTGGCATAAGTCTGACCAAATTCTGCCCAGTATCAGCAAACTTTCCATAGGACACATGGTAGCCACAGACCCTGGCTAGACTTTATTAAATATTCCCCTTATATTTCTTTTTTTTTTTTTGGCCAGTCCTCGGCCTTGGACTCAGGGCCTGAGCACTGTCCCTGGCTTCCTTTTGCTCAAGGCTAGCACTCTGCCACTTGAGCCACAGCGCCACTTCTGGCCGTTTTCTGTATATGTGGTGCTGGGGAATCGAACCCAGGGCCTCATGTATACGAGGCAAGCTCTCTTGCCACTAGGCCATATCCCCAGCCCCCCCCCTTATATTTCTTTATTAGGTGTTAGTCAGAGATTCATTTAGGGTGCATCATTGCTATTCAAACCTGAAATGCAAATGCTCTTTAATTTACAGTTATCTTTGCAACCTTCAGAGATCAAACCCAGGGCCAAAGGCTTCACTTACAATGTGACCTCAAGATACTTGGGTTATTGATCTGTTGTGTTTGATGCACAAAGAACAGCTACGTTTAAAATGTGTGAAAATCAACAAAACATTTACCCAATTGAGAGAGTTTAAATTAAAGAAAAAAGATAAAAGCAAAGAAAATACCTAAAGTGAAATTGTACCATTGATATAACAGGTATAATATAAATAAAAAAATAATAGTTTTTCATCTGGAGCTTGTTAGATTGCATCATGTACATACATCATTGGTTTCATTTCTAAAGACCGGAAATCCCTGTAATTTCTCTATTATACCCCTCCCAACTTAAGGACATGACATTGCTGCTCTTACTGTCAAAGAACAGCTTATCTTTCCCACATCTGCATAGGGAGCTTGCTTAGACAACTAGGGGGTGGCTCTTGCCAACCTACCTGTGTCTGAGTCTCCCCACCCAGCCCCAGGACCAGTGCCCTGAGAGACAGCATAGTCTAGGCCTCTATGAAAACAAATACCACTTGAGAAGAAAACCAAACTGTCACAGAAAAAAAGCAAAATCTACCTCTATACAACTTTCAAGATGTGTACAACTTACATAGGTGAGCCAGGAAAAACTAGCAAAAGAACCAGGATGCCATTCCATAGAAAGAGGAAAAGCCATCCGTATTTGTTGGTTTAAGGCTGTAAGTTATACTTGCTTGAATTTTTGCTGGGGTTCTGTTTTGCTTGTTTAAAAGGGGAGCTTGTTAGTCCAGCAACACATCACTAAAATAATGATCACAGATATACTGTTTTGCCTCAACTGTATAAACTACCAAAAAATGATAGGCTGAAATCTGGAAGTAACACATTCTACTGTTTTCGTGTTTGTCATGGATAACAAACTGAGCAATATGGCTACAGATACAATGCTTCAGCAGAACTTTGTTGGAGCTCTCAGATTATTGAACTAAAAAGTTCAAAAAGGAAGGTTTCCATATGAAGCTTTGAAGATTCTGGCGTTTAATTACAGGATTTCACTGGGTTACACCTTGGAGTGCTTTAGGTTACACTGACATGTCAAGGCAGTATTAGAATGCTTAAACATGTTTGAAAGCATCAGCAACTTTTCCACATTCCTTCGGCTAAACTCAGTTAAATAGCAATTGAATGTATCACAAGGAACATTTACTGCCCTGAGGCCCAGACCTCTGTCATTCTGAATGTGGCATTATCACCAACTGAGGAGGCTGTGCTTGCCACGTCTCATGTAGTCATGCCGAAACAACTCAAATATGAATCTACTGGTTGGCACGTAAAAACTACAGGACATGGATAAATGTATGATGACTGCTTGGGATTGATGGGTTTATGTGCATTGGACGTGGCTTTACTATAATTCCTCTCTTCAACTCAGGGAAGGAAGGAAGGGAAGGAAGGTGGGAAGGAAGGAAGGAAAGAAGGAAAGAGGAAGGGAGGGAGGGAGGGACTCATGTCTGTATTACCAGTTACTTGCAAGCTTGTGGTTCATGCCTGTAACCCCAATTACTTGTGAGAGATGGGAGATGGTAACAAATCTGTAAGACTCACCTCAACAAAAATTGGGCATAGTGATATGCAAGCTTAACCTATCAGATCTCAGGGAAGCTTAAGTAAAGATCATGGCTTAGGTTGGCCTAACAAAAACTGTGAAACCCTACTTGAAAAATAGCTCAGTAGGGATATGGCTCAAGTGATAGAGTACCAAACTGGTAAACATGAACTTCTAAGTTCAGATCTCAGTCATTCCAATGGAAATATGAAAAAGAAGGAATTTTTAACAATTCTGCCCCATTCTTGAAAAAGAGAAATCATATTAAGTACCTGTTATTTGATGACAGAACATTTTTAATACAGATTAGTAAGAGACAGAATTTAGGATTTTAGGAATTTAGGAACATTTAAGATTATAATTTTCAAATACCCAAATCTAAAATACTCAACAATTTATGCTTTTATTGAAATAAAATCTTAATGCTTGGTTGAATTTAAGTGATGGCTGATAGCAATTTGAAAAATTTGGGGACCTAAGCTCTACCTTCAACAGTACTTGAAATTAGTGTCTTGAGTGGCCATTAACTGCAACTATAATATTTATCATAGAAGGAAAACAAATCTTATGAAATGGATTCTCAACTAAAGAAGACATATATTTAATTATTTTATTTTAATAAACAGTGTTGTCTATTTTTATTTTGTTTTTATGGAAAATGGAGATATTTTCTAATACAAGAGTTTAATGTTAAATAATATTAATAGTTATAATAATAAATATTAAATAATACTAAATATTAACGTTCAAGGATTTTATACTAATAAGCTGAAATTTTCAAACTTCTGGCATAACTGGGTAATTGTTATCTGCTGGCATGATATTTTCATTCATTGTCCCTATAACTCAATTATTAATTAAACATTCATTCTAGTCATAAACAGTAGAGAATATTAGACCTCAGTAAGAATTATATTATCTATCTATCTATCTATCTATCTATCATCTTTCATCTACCTATCATCTCTTGGCAGTACTAAAGCTTGAAATCAGGGTCTCATGTTTGCTCAGCCAATTTTCTACCACTTGAGTCTTGTCAAAACCCTCATCTTCTTTAGGAGTATATGTTTAATCTAAAAATAGTGCATAAGATCTCAATTAACTTTAAGAATACTGCCTTTGGGTGAATCCCTTAAAGGCAGCATGAATTTTATCTTGATTTTTTCTATATAACACAATGTGTAATTTTATATAAACAAATAGGGCAGTAAAAGAGAAAGAAACAACGTTAGTATGTTGTTTTTCTCAAATTTTCTTCCCATATAAACTATGATAAAACATTCTTGAAAGTGAGGAGTTAAAAAATTAGTTTATGCAATAGGCTTTATAACTAGATGCTTAATAAACATATTCATGTTAAGTATTGATTCAAATTAATTTGGCATGAGAGAATCTGATAAATATATTTATCAATACAATGGGCAAAGTGTAATGGAAAGCATTTTCTTATTTTAATTTTTATTTATTGTTTGAGTGAAAGTTTACAACGGACCCCATATTAAAGCTCAAAACATGTATAAAGCATGTATGGAGTAATGTGATTACTTTGCACAGGAGGCAAATCATAGCAATTCAGATTTACAAATGTAACTTTAATATTTTTAAGTTGCAAAAAACAGGATACACAATCATTTCTCTTTTCCCTTTAGTGATCCTGAGAAATAACACAATTACTCACAACCAAATGGCCACTGCCAAAATATATTTTCCAATTCAAGGAGTGCTTATTAAAACATTTCACAAGTCACACAAAAGAGCTTATCTGTCTGGAAACCCTCCTGTAATAGCAAGTTGAGTGGTGAAAGAGTTCCATTACGCTTGATTTGAGAGAAAGTCAAAGATTCCAACCTTTAAGAAAGGTTTCAAGTAAACATTGAATTCTGAAATATATTTGAAAGCTGGGTTTCTTAGAACTTTTGATAGGAGCTGAGAAATCATCTATAGAAAGAATTAAAAGAAATATTTGGAATGCTGGTTCCTTACTCTGGTCAATGGGCTATCCAGTTGAAACTAAAAATGGTGATCACACTTAGGACCCAAACAATGTTTAAGAGATCAGAGTGCAAAGCAGAGGAAATACAAGGAAATGATCTCTGGTAACCAGCTAACAAAACTCAATGAGCGTCTAAATGGGGAGTGGAGGGGGAAATCAATGAAGCAGCACTGGATCACTTTGCTTCATTGATTTGTGCTGCTCATTGAAATGTTTCCCTTTGTTTACTTCCTGTTTCTTTGAGAGTGGTAAACTCACTGGTAAGCCTCCCTGAGAGCCTGTGATGGGGAGAGAGGCAAGCTCTGATGATTCCCTAATGCCCACATTAAACCTTCTCTCACTGCCTGGATTTCTTTGCAATTCCAGTGTCCCTGTGAAGCTGCAGGAACTCTCCTAACATACTTGCTCTCACAACCATCTGCGGCAGGCAGAAGAATAGTTTCTTCCAAAATACGTATTCATCCTCATCTGTGAAACCTCAACATGTGTTGGCAACATGTGGGAAGGAAATGCAGTTTTAAAATTACCTTCAAATTGATCATAACTTGTCTTTAAAGAAATGAGATTATGTACATAAACCAAGTTATAAACTGAAGCACATAGGAAGACCATACAAACTCAGAAGGCAAAAAAAAAATTCTCTTTGAACCTTCAGAAAGCATGTATGTAGGTTTTGAATATCTACTCATAGACTTTATTCTGTACTTTTAGCAGAGTTTTTGTCCATGGTATTCACCTATGATCAATCAGCATAGTCTAATTTCTTTTTTGTCCAATAAATTACAGACTACATCTATCTCCTTTCTTCCCAATTATTCAATGATACCAGAAGAGTCATTTTAAGACTTGCTAATTTGGAGGTTGTGAGATTTCCCCAAGAAGGGAAAAGAAGACAATGTGAAATCTAAGAATTGTACAGGCAGGTACCGGAACAGTCCTACAGAGTACTTCAGAGAGTCATTGCATCTTTTTGTGATTTCATGACCTTCATTACTATTATTTCTTTCTCTCTCTCTCTCTCTCTCTCTCTCTCTCTCTCTCTCTCTCTTTCTCTCTCTCTCTCTTTATGAACCTCTTTCCCCTTCAATGATCAGCAGCAAAATGTTCCTCTAATAAGAAAAGAATTTTAGGATTTTTTAAAACCAATAATTAGAGTAACAAATATCTTCCTAGTTTAAAACACTTTTTCCATATCTTCATTGTAAAGTCAAAATTTTGCATTTCAAATAACACAGAAGGCCCTGCTGGGTCTAGAATATTCTCTTGTCTTAACTCTTTCTATTATTTCAGGGTCTCATTTGTCACTGCTGCAGACAGACTTAGTGTAGTTGCCATTTCTAGAAGATTCATGTTGTTCTTTGTTTTCATAATATTTCACATTGCACCTTCTGCTGTCTTCTTATTCTCATAGGAGAATAATAATTTGTGCCTGAGTTATCTCCTTAGAGCTTTCTTCTGACCACTCTTCCATTTTTATTTTTATTTCTCCATCTTGTTTCCATCCTACATCTACCCCAATAATATATTTAATATATTATCCTGAAATCTGTTACCTGTTAATGTGCCATTTTTGTAAAATAAAATTTCTTATGGGTCTAATAAAGCTATCTTAAAAATGTACTGTGCATTTTAGTCCTGTGAGAGTAAATCTTACTTCAATAAGACTTTCTAGTTGATATTCACTTTATAATAGATAAAAGTGGTAGATTGGAAAAAATAATAATACACGACTGTATTTTAAAGCATACAGTTCTGACCTTCTCAGTCTAGGAGATAGAGGAACTGTCAGTAAAAGCAGTACCAGGTGCTTAGTAAAAGACTAAATGCAAAGTCCTAAACAGAAAAGGTCAACAAGCTATGCATACTCATGAACTAGTTTGTTAAGGTTTGGTGATGGGTGGACGAGGTATCTCAGTGTGTTGGAACCTCTGAGTGATAGTTGTACATGTATTCTAAGGATAAATTGGGGAAAGAGAATTTATTCACTTATACACAGGTCATTCAATGGGCAACATAATTTTTTTTTCAAAATATGGACATGATAGAAGAGATAGTAAGAGAAGCTACTCTCCTTTCATATGAGTAGTAGAGCTACAATTTTTATCAAAACTATCATAGGCAACATATCAACTTAACTTTAATTTGACTAATTTTATTTTTATGGTAGCAGAGCTTGATGGATCTATCATCCAAGGTAGGATTATAGACAGTTTAGATAATTGTTTTTCAAACTGATTGTTACAACCTCTGATTGCTGACTAAATCATTTAAGAAGTCACACCAATTTAGTTGAAATGTACAATGTTTTATGAAGATTTTAATTTTTACAAGTGCTTGTTTATGTGTGTGTGTGTGTGTGTGCATGTGTGTGGTATATGTGATCTCCATGAAAAGAAAAATAAATTTCTTATTGAGGATCACACTAAAAACCTGATGGGCTGGGGATATGGCCTAGTGGCAAGAGTGCCTGCCTCATATACATGAGGCCCTGGGTTCGATTCCCCAGCACCACATATACAGAAAATGGCCAGAAGTGGCGCTGTGGCTCAAGTGGCAGAGTGCTAGCCTTGAGCAAAAAGAAGCCAGGGACAGTGCTCAGGCCCTGAGTCCAAGCCCCAGGACTGGCAAAAAAAAAAAAAAAAAAAAAAAAAAAACCTGAAATTTCTCATATGTTAAACCACATCAGGGCTTGGTTTGCAGCTCAGCTGTAGAACACATATCTAGTACAAAGAAGGCCCTAAGTTGTATTTTGTCACATAAAAAAATCAACCAATCAATCAGAAAACTCACATCCTACAGAAAGTTATATATTTGGGGGTGACATCTGAGTAAACTACATATTATTATATGATGTTTAATATATGTCATTATAATTTAATAAGCATGAGTGATAGCTAGATTTTAAATTGAACTTTCATACATCATTTATAGTTGTGCTAAAGAAGATGATATTTTGTCCTTATTTAAGAAGAATTCAGATTTAAGGAGTAAGTCATCATATGCTTTAAAAACAACTTTAGGAAATCTACTGTAAATAGAGTTCTTGCCTTGAGATACTCTGAATTTATAGTTAATTCGCTAGATTTCAATTTTATAGAATTAGCTGTAATTGTGACAAGGTTTCTTCTAATCCACTTTAATCCTCTGATAGACTTTGATTTATTTCAATCAACAGAATGGCAATGGACCCTTTAGAAAAGGAAGACTTAATGTGACTCCTTAAAGTCATATAGACATTAAGATGTAGGACACATTTAAGCTGTCTAATTGTGCTGTTGGTGTAATGCCTAAGTATTAATCTGTCACAATGTCAAATTACATACATTTAGGCTTTTTCTTCAGTAAAACGTGTCTGTGCTTAACAAACTCGTGGTGTAAAAAATTCAGGAGTGCAATTAGAATGTCATCTCCCCCACAGATGATTTAAGAAAAGCATGAATCAGAGCTTAACAGTCAACATAATTTCATAGATAATCATGGCAAAATTATGGTACTGCAACGATTCAAAGGGAGTACAGTGAGGCTAGCAGACAGTGACGATCGGCTATTCATCTCCACCATCTGCTGTACATGCTCTTTATTTAAGTCTTTGTGTGTGTATGTTTTGTTTGGGCCAATGTGTTCAGTTCTGACTTTGCCAGCAGAAGGCATCACCTAGGAAAATAGGTTTCATGGCATAAACAGATTTTCTCATGTGTACAATGAATTTGCTTCATTGACTATTCTGCAGCTCTTAGGCAAAGAAGACCGGCTGGAGGGAATTAATTTTAGCAAGTCTTTGTATATTGGCTAGTGTCTTGCACAATTTAAATGAATCCTCATAAAAAAGAAAGAAACAAAACTACAAATACTGCAACAATGGAAGTCATCACTAAAGCATATGCTTTTTAAGTTTGCCTTTAAATAGCATACATTAAATTTATGCATACCATATTAACCATTGGATTGTGTCCTGGTGATTGTGAAGCTGGAAATCTCTGCTTTCTAACCTGTCAGCCTTCTCTGTTCTTCAAATGAGCCCAGGAGGCTTGTTATATAAACCTAGTGGAAATTCTAGCACTACAGGAAGTGGGAAGGGAGAAATTTTACTGAATAAAATTAGGATGAAGGTTCCAGGCTCAGAGTAGTATACTTCTCAACCATGAAACCATAAGCTACAGAATGACATTTCTTCATCCATTCAAGAAATAGTGATTGATGAGTAAACATTCTAACAACTTCGCCTATCAACTCACTGTCAATTACCACTGTTTCACAGATGAGGAAACTTAAGGCACAGGAAACACAAGTGAATTACCCAAGAGCTAGCATCTACTGAGGAATAAAATGAGGATATAAACCCAGACAATCTGATTTCAAAGATGGCTTTCAAACTTTATACTATAGAACTTCTCAATAAACAACACATCTACGGGCAATAAACGTACATCCTACATTTGGAAAGTCTCACATGAAATAAAAGAAACATTTTAGCTCCCAAAGATGGAAAGGAAAAATCTTGAGAAGTGTGTAGTGTGAAAGGAAGCCCAGAACAAAAGAAAACCTGAGCTGTGACTGCTAGTATCCAACTTGTTTTCCCTTCAATTCTTTTCTTTTGTTGATGATCCTCTTGTATCCCTTTCCTGTGGTTGTCCCCGAGCTATCACTGTATCTCAGCTGAGTACCCTGGACACTGTAAATGCTGGTATTAGAACTAGGGAAGTGAAAGGGAATATCAAAATGGAGAGACAAAGGATAAAAAGACAAATGACTCCAAAAGCAATACTTACAAAACTGGTTAGTTTATAACTAGGATATAGATTTTCCCATCTAGGTTAAAATAGGAAGACTAAATTATCATGTTGGTCAAAAGCCTCAAACTTCAACTATTATTAAGGTCATATCCATCTAAGAAGTCCCCTCTTCAAGGTACCGAGTTATTTTAAATTCTACATGGCAGGAAGACTGCCCAATTATGAGGTTTTTGGATGGTTGTCATTCTATGTAAAGAAAAGCCATGGAAACCACAGCATACTGGGCTAAACTGACATGGAAAATACTGAGCCAACCCTTGGTGAACTAAATGTGACCACTGACAATAAACATCTTAAAAACACAAAGAAAATGTAGTGGGATTTAGACGATTTTTTCCGGTAAAGAAAGCATTAATGAAATAAAGATATGCTATATCACAATTGGATTGTTTTAACTAGAAAAGGCTGATGATAATGCTGTCTTAAGAAGTAGACACAAAGTGATGCTTGTGGGATAGTTATTCCTCACTTGAGTCTTTCAAATAAGGACACAAATAATATTCAAATTTTAGTTGATTGGAGGATGTATGGTTTCAAATGTGCAAGGCATGAGGAAAGCTATGTGTGGTTTATTTTCTGAATAATTATTTATTTATTGTCAAAATGATGTACAGAGGAGTTACAGTTTCATATGTAAGGCAGTGGGTACATATCTTGTACAATTTGTTACTTTCTTCTTTTCCCCCTCCTCCTCCCCCTTTCCCTCTCCCCCCATGAATTGTTTAGTTTATTTACACCAAATGGTTTTGTAAGTATTGCTTTTGGAGTCGTTTGTCTTATTATCCTTTGTCTCTCCATTTTGATATTCCCTTTCACTTCCCGAGTTCTAATACCAGCATTTACAGTGTCCAGGGTACTCAGCTGAGATACAGTGATAGCATGGGGACAACCACAGGAAAGGGATACAAAAGGATCATCAACAAAAGAAGCTATGGCTTCACATGGCATGTTGAAAGTAATTACAACAGGGATATAACACTTGTTTCCATAACATGGAGTTCATTTCACTTAGCATCATCTTATGTGTTCATAAGGGCATAGATATTGGGCTCATTTGATCTTCTGCTGTGTCTAGCCTACACCTGTACTAGTTTATTCCCTATGAGTGAAATCATAGAGTCCTGCTTCTTTCACTTCATTTAGTATAATTTTTTCCAAGTCCTTCTGAGATAACGGAGGGTCTGGGACTGTGGCTTGCCTAACATTCTTGAAACTCTGGATTCCTCAGCACCACATAAACAGAAACTGCCAGAAGTGGCGCTGTGTCTCAAGTGATAGAGTGACAGCCTTGAGCAAAAAAGCAAAAAGAAGCCAGGGACTTCTGAGTCCTAAGTCCAAGCCCTGGCTGGGGCAGTGGGGGGAGGGGGGGTGGAGAAAGATACATAACTGATAACTGAGATGAAAAGGCAGTAGAGGATTCAAAAAGATGTACATCCTTAATACTTCTTGAATATCTTCGAATACATAGAACTAGGATCATGTACGTTTTCAAAGGAAACAGTAAATTAGAGTGGCTAATGTGTTAGAAACCGAGCAAAGGTAGTCTTCCTGGACTTCAAATTCTGCCACTTATCAGCTACATCTACCTCATTGAGTTTTTCAGAGAATTAAATGAAAAATTGCATGTGAATTGTCTGACATGATGATTATAGTGTCCTTTATTATTTCTTTGGCTCTTACGAATACTATTTTTGTGAATCTTTGCCCATATACAATTTGATGATGGACTATGGGTTCTCAATTATTAAGATTTATATTCAATGTTACCTTTTCCTGATAAAATTTGAAGAAAGTTGTCAACAACTTAAACTATTAATTTCCCTATCTAATATAGGAACATAATACAATTAATATAGAGACAATTCCAGGCCCATGAGTTTGTGCTATAATCTTTAATGCCAAATATATTTGTTTAAAATAAGCTTCCATAAATAGAGGGAAAGAACACCTTTAGCTGTTGCTCCTTCCCATTTTTTAAAAAAAACTTTTAAATGGATATTATGAGAAGCTTAGAAGAACTGTAATTTAATTTCAAAGATTCACTGTACATAAGTTAATGGCTTTTCTGACAGCATTGTATTTTATAATTACCACCTGTTCAAAGTTAACTGAAACTTAATATTTTGTACATTGAAGATCTATAATAATAAAATTTATAAATAGTAATTAATAGTCTGTCATCTGCTTAACTATGTATAATCTCATATTTCCCCCCACCCCAAAGAAACAACTTTTATATAATTACTATTTTGTATACTTTAAAACCACATCTGATTGCTTCTTAAATCCTAATTTACTTTTTGGTTCTATATGGAAAGATAAAACATGGTGAAATTGAGGGAAAATATTGTCCTTTGACACAGTATAATGTCTATTCATTACTTGGGTGGGTTTGGCAAGTACATCAGCATTTTAATAAAAAGAACTTGATTTGAAGAATCTTGACACCTACTGGAAAGTATAGATGTGAGGCATTCTAGGGAATGTGTGCCAAATTACCATCAAAAAGAAGGAAGAAAGTTAAGAAACACTTTCTGGTTCTGCATGTTAATGAGGCTAAATACTGCAGAGCTTAAGGGCAATAGCAAAGAAATGTGAAAGGAAAAACACATATATCGAGTTAACTTGTCTTATAAAATAACTGCCAAGGAGAACTTGCTGCGCCGAACAAAACCTACAAATGCCTTAAGGGATTCATTCATCCTTTGGGCTGTATTAAGGAGTGTCATTTTACTATTAAAAAAATGTTGTCCGTTCAAAATAAGGACTAATTATCTGCCCAGGATGTATGACTTCCAAGAACACAGGGGGATTTGGCATGATTAAATACGTTGAGAATTGCAGTCAGGTTCACAATTCAGAATAAGATGATATGACTTGTCATACATTATTCATGAATTTGGGCAAACAGTAAAATAAAGTATCTTCCTTACAGTGTGTCCAGATAGTTACCACTAAAAATTCCAAGACAGTCTGCATCAAACATATTTTTTTAATTTTTGAATTAAAATAAAAAAAAATTCTAGCTAAATAGTCATTCAAATAATGGTGAGAATATTGAATATCTCTTACTCCAAAGCTACCAAACAACAAGGAGAAGAACTGCAAACTTCGATTGAGCAATATAATTCAATCTGCTGTTCTTGTAGAAAGTTAAAAAGATCTAGATGTACTTTTTTCTTCCTACAAAGCATATTTTTTTGTGTGTGGATGCATCAATGTTGCCACCATCATTATAATAAATTGGATTATTTTACATAAAGTTGGAGTAACCTGGAATGAATGAATTTTTATAAGACGTCTTCTATTCGTGTAATACTTTGAAGTGTTCAATGATGATTGTTTTTAGGGGAAACTGAATGTGACAGATAACAATGGATACAGATTTTCAACTGGTAATCAATTTTTCCACTCTATATTTTAAAAAACATGGGGAAATAAAAAGTCATAAGGTAAACACCTTAAATTGCTAAGTATCTGTAGATTAATATATGGCTGCTTACATAGAACCTCTGGTTATCCATCCTAATGACACAATTTATTCTTAAATGAATTATTCTTGAACTTTTAGCCCAGCATATACAGATGGTATATTTTTTAATACCATCTTCTAGTTAAAAGGGCACATCACAACCAGGGATAGTTTCCTTCCACTCCTCTTTCTTTTAATGCAATTCTTCAATTCAAATAATTATTTTGCTAACACCTAACAGCTGCCTCTTATCTTTAAATTTTGTATTTGAGTCAACCTTTCGTGGGTTAAGCCAAAAAATGCTGTTTATGGTCATGCAATACCTAGTCATGAAAACAAACACTATGCCAAAAAGATGTCCACAAATATCAAATATATATTTTGGATATTGTTAGATGGAAACTGATCAGCAACCACCTGCATATCCACATTCATCAAGATATAGCCAAGCTGTCCTTAAGAGTGATATTCTTGTGTAACTGTAAGGATAGGTTTGTATAAGCAGAAGGCTATATATGTGTAAGCAATCATAATAATTATGATACATAGCATAATTGATTATTCATAAAATGAAATAACTTAGGCAATCCTCTACTAAACAAATAAGAGAAGGAGGTGCGTGTTGTAAATATTTTGCAAAAGAAAAAAAACGCATACCATATGGTTTGTTTAAAATATAAATTTTGACAATGATAAGAGTTACAAAAGCTTTTGTTGACCTGAGGAACCTGGAGTAAACATACATGTTTCTTTCTAGTTCTGCCACTCTCCTGTGGGTTTATCAAAATAACTGAGCCCTGCTCTAGCCATTATCTGTGAACATTGAGTGCAGATATTGTGAAAAGTAAATGTGATTCTGTGCCCATCTCAAATTCCTGAATATGTATGCACAGAAATTTCAATAAATTTGCATTTTTTAAAAAGGAGGAGGAGCTTGGAATGTGGCTTAGCAGTAGAGTGCTTGTCTAGCACGCTGGAAGCACTGGGTTCGATTCCTCAGCACAAGATACACAGAAAAATCTGGAAGTGGTGCTGTGGCTTAAGTGGTAGTATGCTAGCCTTGAGCAAAAAGAAGCCAGGGACAGTGCTCAAGCCCTGAGTCCAAGCCCCAGGACTAGCAAAACAAACAAAACAACAGAAAAGAAGAAGAAGGAATATAAGGAAGAAAAGAAAAACACTGAATTCATTGTAAATTTTTTCTACTATACACAATTTTTCAATTAAGCAGGAAATAAAATACACAATTATGTAAAAAGAAAGTGAAGTGTATAATGAAACAAAAACTGAAAGGAAGAAAAAAACTATGCTCTTTACTGAAAACAAAATGTTAAAGGAAACTATAGAAGAACCAAAAGGCAAGAAGTAATTGAAAGAAAAGTAAGACAGTTTAGTGAAGAACAAATGAAGAAAGTAAAGGAAGAAGAGAGGGAGGGAGGGATGGGTAGAAGGGGAAGGAAGGAAGGAAGGAAAGAAGGTAAGAAAGCGAATCAATAGGTAAAAGTATGATGGAAATAAGAAGGAAATAGAAAAAAAAGCCATTATAAAAAGAAACAGGAAGGTAATAGTCACTTCACAAGGTGTGTGACTATTACAAAAATTTACTAGTACAAGAATTTACACCTGACATTAACTTTATACAGATTTTCAGCTATACTTTAAGGTATGGGATGTGGGTTAATTACAAGCATTAACTCTCAATGATTACACATGTATGACAAATTAATTTGGACTTGATCCATCAGAAGCTGTATTTCAGCTAGCAGTCTACTTCCTATTCACATGTATGGGGAGGCTATAACATAAGGCTAAAACCATAATTCAAAAAAAATCACTCCACAGGATATTACTGTATCAGCACGAAAAATAACAGAGAATGAATGAGTTGATCAATCATTTTCTATTATAAAAGGAGAAAAATATATAAAAGTTTCTGAAATAAATTTGAAACTGGAACATGGTAGACAGTAAATGAAAAACTATGGGCCCAGCAAGAAATAAATACTACATCAAGGTAAAAAATACATTAACAATACAGAGCCCTAAAACATTTTATATTATCATCTATTAATTTCCAAAAAAAGACTTTGGTAGGAAGCTAAAAATAGAGGGAGACAGCAGGAGACATCTGTTAAATATGCATTGATATTTGCAGTTTTTCACTTCCATTTGTTGGATTTTAGTTTTTGAGTATATGAAACTAGATATGAAAGTTTTCATCTGGCTCTTTCTACTTTATCTTTAGCCCTTGTTATTCATTCATATCGTAGGTACTAAAGTTATGATTTTCTATTAAGAAAAGAACATCCCAAACCAGATTTTTAATTAGATCCTATTCATGACATCCCATTCTCTCTGTCTTTCTCTCTCTCTTATTCTTTCTCTCTCTCTTTTATCCTTTTTATATTTTTAAAATTTAATTTTATTGTCAAGGTGATATACAGAGGGGTTGCAGTTACATATGTAAATTAGGGAGTACATATACTAAACATGTTTTTAACTAAAATCCTTTCAAACAAGATTACTGACAGAGTAGCATCCCAGGAAGCAAAGACTTCCAAATGACTTGGCTACACAGAAGCGTCTGCTTTAGAACAAGATGGGGGGAAAAAAAGAAAGAAAGAAGTTATTTGAGAATGATTTAATGTTCCAAAAGAAGAACAACTAATGACCTAAACTTAGTACAGGATTCAGAATGTTCCCAGTGGCTGATTTCAATTCCTCTCAAAGTAAATCTCAGCTCTGTGCTGACAGCACAGTGTCATCATAATCTGCACAAGTTTAGGTACTTTCTTGCAACACTGGACATGTTTTTTTTTTTTTTTTCTGAAAAAAAAGATGTTTTTATATAGCTCATAAAAGAGACATCTTTTTTCAATGCCTAACTTTATACCCGGTGATTTAGTCTGTAAATAGTTATTATGTGTCTCCTAAACCAATGGTTGTGACAGTAACACAATTAAACATGGGTCCTGTCTTTAAGATGCTGAAGATGCAATGAAGGGAACAAATACTGAAGGAATTTTAATTCAAGTGAGAAAGCACTGATTTTGCTCCATGTGGCAGATTATATGGGATGTTCAAAGATGAATAAAATTTAGCTTTTTTCATCATTGGATGCATCATTAGAAATGGGAACATTGGTTATAGCAGTGTTCACCAAACTTCACAAGAAAATTCATTGATAACTTGCCTGCCCATCTCTTCCTACAGAGCTGGCATCTAGCTACTAGAGAGTTCTGTAAAGCCTCATTATTCAGAATTAGATAATAAGAAATAAATCTACTCTTCCATGGATAGTGAAAGGAAATATTTTCTCTTGTCTACTTCAGCCAAATAGCTCTGTCATTTTATTCTGTAGAAGAACAAATAGAGCCTCTGGAATGAAAACTTCATGTTTTTACCAGTAACAAAGCCATAATGATGTTAATTTACTAGTAGCAAAAAGAAGCAAATATATTGGCTTGATAAAGTATCCTGGCTAGAAAAGTGCTAGTTGTATTATAGACATATGATAATATTGGTGGAATAAAAGACTTTATGAATACTACAATATTATACATCTCAATGCCATTACACTTCTTTCTGTTTGGAAAATGCCTCCAATATATTCAGGAGTACTGGAAGCTACTCAGTGAACATCTCAATGCCTTTAGTGAAGTAAGTCACTCACTAAAGCAGGCATTGTGCAATTGAGTTGTGAGTCAACATGTTTTAGACAGATCTAGGTAATACATTTAACTTTAAGTAAAATGCAAACTATGTATAACATTTCCATAAAAAAATTAATAACCATATGTTGTACATTACATAATATTCACCTTCAGTCAGAATGCTCTGTAATATGTATATATATAATACATATAATATCTACACAATATAAGCCTATATGTCTATGTATTTACTTCTGTCACTCCTTTTGGTTCATACATTTTACAATGGTACTACTGTTTTCTATCCTTGCATTTTACACAGGTTCTTCTACTAAACTTAATTTTGAATTTAAACTGATAGCAGTATCAGAAACAAGATTTACCCAAGGTAAAACAAAGTTAAAGTTATCTACAGGTATTATCTTAAGGAGAGTTATAGACTACTGGCCTAAACCATGGCATCAATGACATTTAAATACCATATAATAGTCAAGACAGATTTCTCTACCTCAGTTCCTCACAGGCAAAGGATGAAGGAAGATAGTGAATCTACAGCTTTTGATGCACTGTTATGTTACTCATTTCTAGGGAATAAATTGTTCATAAAAGCAACATTTTAGGAACTGTCTATAGCAACCAGGAAAATGTGAGAGCAGTACATGGACATTCTATAACCAAATCCAATTTTGAAACCTCAAAGATGTCTCCTGCTTTTGCAGAGAATTTCATTCTCTGTTTACAGGGTTTTATCATGGTTGGAGATAGATGCTTCAAAGTATTTCAAGGTAGATTTCAAGGTAAGGAAGTCTTATGTTAGAATACAGGGATGTCTTAAAATCATTTCTCTCCCCTCCATTACCCAGGTTAGATATTATAGTAATCTCCCTGAAATATGGAGAGAGATTTTATTCTTATTTATATTTTGTTGTTAAAATTCTTTTATTTCATTAACGTTAAAGGTGAACAAAACATGCACCTCAATCTTATTAAACTTATCCATCTGAAATGCTTACATAGAGAAGAAACACAGGGTTTTGGGTAACTTATAGGATAGTCCACTATTCATTTATTCTTCATGACTGGCTGTGGTGGCTTGTTTATTAGCTCAGCTACAGAGAGGTTGAGGCAGGAGGATCATGAATTCAAGGCCAGCCTGAGTACCTACCTAACAAGACTGTCTCAAAACAAAACAAAAACAAAAGCAGGGCTCTAAATGAAAACTGGATGCAGACTTCTGACATTAAATTCACTGTTAACCCTTAAGGTAAAGATGGAAGGCACAAATGTTCACAGTTCAGAAACCTCGGTTTTCTCTTGGTACTCAGTAGATGCTATGTGGAAGATGAACTATGCAACTTGTGGGCAGGGACAGGATGGGGGAAATGAAGGAAGAGAGATCATTGTCCAAAAAGAAATGTACTCATTACCTGGCTTATAAAATAGTAATTCCTGTGTATAGCACTATAACTATAACAATAAAGTTATATGTATAACTATAAAAATCCTCAGTTTCCCTCAAGACAAAGAAACCCCCTTGCAGGTTCTGTCAGTAGGATCATGCTCCTGGGGGGCATTCCAGTTGCTCTTCTTTTGCCTTGTTTACTTCCCTACCTTGCTCATGACCTCCTGCTCTGTGTAGCACAGAGGGATATTTAACAATACTTTTTTTTTCACTCCCAGGAATAAGCTATGAAAAGATGTCACATTATTTTTAGTTTGGATTTTTGCAAATAAAAATATCGGGGATGAAAAGGGAAAGAAAGAAGCATTAAATCCATACTGAAGACATTTGAACATAAGAAAGGGTTTTCTTATGCACTCTGTAAGAAAAAAGGAATAAATGGGAATTCAATAGTGACAACATACTGAATTCTCTGAGCTGACAAAATGTATATCTTAAACTGATTTTCTGTTGTGTGAGATCCAATTACTTTTGTTAGACTGCTTTACAATTCATATCGCTTCCTCTTATCCATGATCATTAGGAGGAGGGACAGCATAGAATACACATTTTCTCAGAATTACTTCCCTGTGTTAGTAATAACAGAGAACATATGACACTGTGTTGTTACTATTGCTTACAGTAAAATTCATGGAAAACCTAAATTTTTCTATACTACTAAATGTGTACCACTAATATAATATGCACATATGAAAAGCTCTAAGAAAATAAATTAGTTGATGATGCTAGCCACCGAAAATTAAAGGCTAAACTAAAATATATTGTAGAATTCCTACTTAAAACGTGAATGTATTTCACAGTAAAATTGTGACCTTGTGCTATCTAGTCATCTAGTCAGGTTTGGTGTCTTTTGTCAGCCACGAATCATAGAGAGATCAGAAACTATCTGTAATAATAATAATAATAATAATAATAACAATAGTAATAATATAGTAATAGCTCAAATGATTGACAACAGCACATTTTATAGCATTATCTGAAAAAATAATCAAAATACACCATTTGTTCATAAGCTCTTTTGTGTTCTTTGTTCAACACATGCTATTCTTTTAAATTCAAGTGAAACATGACAACTTAATTTGCGTTGTGCTATTTATTTTGTATCGTGTTATGCTGTGCATGTTTCTCCCGTTCATAGATTTTTAGTGAGTAGAAGTGGAGGAGGGTAGGAAACGGGTCAGAACTGACAGCAAACCTGAATCAGTGCTTACCATGCCAGCGAAGTAATGAAAAACAGCACTGTTCTTACAGCGGCAATAATGAATATAAATAGACAAAGGACTTTGAATAGCTACTGAGAGAAAAAGAATGAAGCACCCATTTCAAGAAAGAACCCTTTTCTGCCATCACAGATGGCTTTGTAGCCTGGCCCAATTAGGATGCCATATAACAATTTCATGCTTTAAGAGAAGTCTTTGAAAGACAGCTCCCCCATACTTTTATTTAAGCCATTTATTTAATAATAGAAATTTTGTTGGTTGTGTAATTTTACATGCATACTCACTTCTTTGTACTTCCCTTCCTCTCCCTTTCTTCCTTTCCCCCTCTTTCTTCCCAATATATTTT
This sequence comes from Perognathus longimembris pacificus, assembly GCF_023159225.1. NCBI lineage: Eukaryota > Metazoa > Chordata > Mammalia > Rodentia > Heteromyidae > Perognathus > Perognathus longimembris. The sequence continues at coordinate 41,774,292 of NC_063176.1, forward strand.
ATTGATTTTTTTTTAACTGTCTGTATGTCTGTCCGACTTATCTCTGTCTCTCTCTCTCTTGTGCATGAGTGTGTGTGTGGTTGAAGGGGATCACTTGAAGATTAAAAACTGCACAAATATATCTAAGAAACTTTATAATTTAACAATGTAATTTTATGGAGGGACTAAATTCCCTCTCTCTCTCTTCTCTCTCTCTGTCTCTACATATATATATACTTATATACGCGTATACATATATATGTATGTACATATGTATACAGAAACACACACACACACACAACCAGAATAATTGTTTGAATTCTAACAGGTTTGAAATGATTTATAGGTCATCATCTGGAATTTGATCATTTTGTACAGGAAATTATAACTCGAACTTAGTCACTTTTACCTTCCTATAACATATCAAGTGCTCACACTGTCAAAACACATTATAATTAACTCTGAATAATTTACATAGTAATTAAAATATAATAATTGATACTTTAATCAGTGTTTCCATTGAAAAATGAAATAATTTTTCAGGTAAATTTCATAAGTCATATATTTATAGTTATATTAGATGATTTCTCTTGACCATGATAATATTTCATTGAAAAAATATACCAATAAGCAAGTCATCTTTATAGAAGGCTGGTGTTTTGAAAGTGATTAACTTAATTATGTGAAATTTAATAATTATATCTAAATGATAATATCTTAAAGATTAGATGATTTTGAGATATGGCAAACTTTTGAAATCTCATGAAACTGAAAGTAAGATTTACATTTGTTTATATGGATAGTTTCCAAGATATACAATATAAAATATGTAACCTTAACTTTCCCTATGTCACAACATAAAATAAAACAGTAGACATAGATAATAAAATGAGAATATATTTAAATAGAAGTGAAAGAACACATAAATAAAGAAAAGGAGAATATATTTAAATGCAAGTGAAAGAAAACAATACTTGTAAGTTCAGGATATTGACATGTGTTATTCTTATAAGGAAAAATTTTAAGATGTAGTACGTAAGAGTCACCATCATTAAAATGCAACAAGCATACTTAGCTTTTCCAATATGATTTTCCTGCAATTTTCTGATAATAATAAAGATAATGTTGGAATTCCTGCACCTTCCCAGCTGGCTTTGATGACGTAGATGTCATGCACAATAAAGATGATATTAATGCACATTGGTGTGTATCACGTAGTCTATAGAAAGAAGAATCTATAGAACTTGTCAAACATTATAGGTAATGATTGATAAGTTTGCAAAATATTAGGCAAAAAATAATCATACTGTGAACATAATTTTGATCCATAAAAATTCAAAAATTTCCAATAAAATTTTTCTAGTTTCAGACAAATAAAGTAAATATTATTACCAAATAGCTTTTGTGCTTGGCAAACCAGGTCTGCTTACTTAAAGAGAGAAAAAAAATAATTCAGGCTAAAGGAAGACTTGGGGAAAAACAAGAATGAGCTCCATCTACACAGGATCTGAGCAATTATACTGAAATTCATGTAGTGTTCAAAAAAATGTCCTAGACAGTAAATCTGACTATTATCCCAAATAGCGTAATTACCTCCTCTCTACTAAATACTCCATACTCTTTTCAAAAGAATAGGAAAAGGGACTAATTCTCTGTAGTTATGCAAATCCCGCCTAGAATGAACACTATTGGTAATAGCTGCAGGTCAGTTTATTTCAAGATAATAAACCAGGTGCCCACATTGTCAAAATACCTGCATTATAATTCTATTCCAGTTGCTGTTTTTAATTACGAGGTTCTTCTCAACAGGAAACAATCCCACAGAGAACTGAAACAATTTATTTTAAATACTATCAACAACAGAGATGCTCTCCTTCATGGTTTAGAGAATTCTGATCACTCCAAGAGCTCACAGCATGTTAAGTAAACTGATCAGACAGTATTGGTAGGGACAGATTCTCATGACATACAGTTCTGTTTTGTGTAAGAACTAAATATGGATTAAAATGGCTATGATCTTTAGTCCTAGTTGATAAATACTGTATTTTAGTCATCCACATTCTCATTTTAGTGGAAGTACAAATCATTGGTATATGAATAAATACGTTTTCCCCACCCTCTTGCACAAATATCTAAAGATAACATGTAAATCAGACCCAAATCAGTGCATGTGCCTTCTAAACCATGACTTACTAACTTATCTGTAATATCTATATGGCATATAATATGACATATAAGGTTCTTACATAATATATTAATAACAAGGCCACATCTGCTTTAAGAGAAGACATAGGAAATCATCAAGCCTTATCAGTTTAGTCAACAGAAGGAAGATTTCTAAAAAAAAAAGAAAAAAGAAAAGAAAAATGTTTACTATGTGCCAGTAATGGCTCTCAGTGGCAGAATAACTTATTCAGTATTGGATTTCCATTTTATATTAGTAATGGGTCACACAGTAATGAAGTAGCTTGCTTAAATCATATGCTAGGAATTGGATTTGAATTCAGTTTCTGGTCTATAACATATTAATAGTTGATGTTACCCCTTAGAGTATAAGAAAACAATATACAAAAGGTGGGGATGGTCTAGAAGGGGAGAAGTTGTGCTCATTTCTATGAACCATGTTAGGGTTGAGAAGCTACATTTTTTTCTTGTTGCTCTTGGGGTTTTTACAATGACGAATTTGCCCATGTGTCATTATCTACCTCATCTCCCTCCCTACTTGCAAGTGTTAGAATTTCCATTCTTTTTTGTTGTAATGGTGAAGGCTATGTCCACATATAAAGTTTAGAACCAATATCTATATTATTTAAGGTAGAAAGCTCATCTAAAACTGCCAATTACAAAACACATTTTAGACTACCTGAAAGAGACATAAAGAATATTTGTACAATTGAGTTTCTTAAGAGTACATGCACACTATGTTTTGGACCAAATTTTTATGAACTCAAAGTATACTGAACTAGAAAACAACCTGCATTATGTATATCTATGTAGATTCTACAATAATGTTCATTGAAGACCTTTACTATGCATTCTGATGATGAATAGAAAGTTACTTTAAACCTTGTCATGTAACATTTGCTACATTAATATAAACCTGACCTTTAAATGTTGTAAATTAACTTCTAATCTTCCATGTTTCAAGATTTCTTCTTAAATTCAAAGGCATGAAGTGCTTTGACAAAATAATGAATTTTCTCCAACAAAATCTTTTACTGTATATAGAATATGTCAAGCTAGCTATAAATCCTCCTGCTTAATCAGTATACCCCTTATTTTATATCAAATAAAACTTCATGCCTCTTAATTTCCATAATTGAAATGGTAAAATATTTGCACATATTTTTAAGGGAAGAGTGACTATGCATAAAGGTTGTCAGTACATCATGCATGAAATCAACAAGGTTTGAGACTCTACTAGATAGCTGTTGAACTATTTCTTCTCTCCCCACTAAGCACCTTTGGTGAATATTACATCACTGATTCTTTTTTTTTTTTTTTCTTTTTGGCCAGTCCTGGGCCTTGGACTCAGGGCCTGAGCACTGTCCCTGGCTTATTTTTGCTCAAGGCTAGTACTCTGCCACTTGAGCCACAGCACCACTTCTGGCCATTTTCTGTATACGTGGTGCTGGGGAATCGAATCTAGGGCTTCATGTATGGGAGGCAAGCACTCTTGCCACTAGGCCATATCCCCAGCACCCATCACTGATTCTTGTTAGAATTTCCAAACATGATAAACTTCAATGGAAGTAGAGACCTGCTAATGTAACTTAATCTTGGTCATACATAAATATTAGACACTGGTTTTCTTTGTAATGGGAAACTAAGTAATAAATGATAAATTATTCATTTCACAAGTAGTTGTTTGCAGTAGATTATGAATATTAAGTATGAAGTATTAGAGTGTGGGTGCTTGAATAATACATCTACAAATAAAATTGAACTTTTACTACTTTTGGCTAAGTTTCTTTAGTTCTAAACTGGACTAACCTCAGTATCTAATTTTCATGGCTGCTCTGAGTACTCAATGAAATAAATGATTCAAAACAATATTTAACACAAGCATAGGTAGCCAGGCATGTTTTGAGTACTTAATATTTTTAAGAGCCAGACTTACAATCTTTCAGTGCTTTTAAAGATATTTTCTTTCATTATTTGTACGAAAGCGTTGCCATTTAACTAAGCAGATTATGGACACAATGGTCTTTTAGAAGGACTACATCCTTATTCATTTTTTTGGCACAGGTAAGTTTGGTGACCTTTCATGAGACCAAAGTAAGTTTGTAATGGAGTCTCCTTGTGTTAGAATCATGAAAAAAATTATAAGTTCATCAATGTGTGTCATAGTGCTAAATGTGCTTGAGAACAATGTTTGAGAATAACCCTGAGCTAATGTAGAAGGACAGAATTGTCCTGTTGTCTCTTGCAACAAATGACAAAAGAAAAGCATCCAGCCAAGATAAGCAAATCAACCCCTAGATAAACCCAAGTCTACCAGAATGAGTGCCATCAAGAGAATCTCCTCTTGGCATAAATATGTAGAATCACTGGACCAAAAATAAATGCTCATCATGGCAAACCATTGTGTCCATAGGCATTTGTGGCATTGCTGAAAGTCTTGTCTTCCAGGTTTGTCCTTTCTCCTTAAATGACTAAATGAACATAATGTTCAATATGCAATTGTTAAAATTAATACATCAATTGCCATTTGCTTATACACTGTATCTACAACTGATTATTCTTCTTTAAAATATGCTAGTTTGGCTGATCTCATTGATATAAAATTTTCCTTTCTGTAATTTCTTTGGACGTTTAGAACACTATAAAATGCAACATAATTTGCACTTGAAGACTATTCTTCAAACATTGTTTCACTTTATTAGGAAAAAAAGTTTGACTTTTTTGTTTGTTTGGATTGTCCTTTCATCTCTGTTGAAACTACTTTCAACGTGCTATGTGTAACTGTAGCTTCTATTATTGATGATCTTCTTGTATCCCCTTCCTGTGGTTGTACCTACACTATCTCTGTATCTTATCTGAGTATATTGGAAACTGTGTATACTGGTATTAGAACTAGGAAATTGAAAGGGAATACCAAAATCGAGAGACACAGGGTAAAAAAAGACAAACAACTACAAAATCAGTACTTGCAAAACTGTTTGGTGGAAATGAACTGAACAATTCATGGGGGGGAAGGGAAAGGGGAGGGGGGAGAGAGGAATGAGGGATGAGGTATCAAACAGTACAAGAAATGTATCCAATGCCTAGCGTATGAAACTGTAACCTCTCTGTATATCAGTTTGATAATAAAAATTAAGAAAAAAAATAATAATAACTACTAGTCAAAATTCCTTGTTAGGCAAGTTTTTATTTGCAAAAGCATTTACTGTTATTTAATTATGAATATAATTAAATGTTCATAAACTACTAAATTTCTATGACAAAGGTATTCCATGCCCATTTAAAATTCCATATACACTAACCTAGAAAAAAAGGAACATTTTTTCATTTTACTGAGTTTAAAAATGACCATTTTCCTCTACTAGATCATAAGCTACACTTATTTCTCTCAACTAAGAACGGTGAACGTTTTTAGATATATATTGATATGGGATCTGTTACCCTAAAGCCCCAAGTTAAAGGAAAGCAAAGAAAAAAAGATTAGAAGCTCAGAGCAGAAGCCGAAGTCAGCGGTACCTGACTCCGAGGGCTATTACACTGACATCTCTTATCATTTTGACTGATGTCCTGTTTCCGTCTCAGAAGAACAGAACATTTTCCTTCCCCTGTCATCTGTGCAAGCTAAAGCAGGCAGGAGATTGCTTTGGACTCATTCTAATTATCAAAACTGCTTTCTCACTCTCATTACGTGTCTTTGGCTTCTCTGCTGAATTACATTGCTCCAGCGTTTTCATTTTTTTTAATGCCAGTTAATGGGCCTTCTATCATATATTTGTACAACTATCCCCTCCTTGACTGTGAAAAAGAGAAAAAAGCAGAAGCAAAATGCATTTTTATCACCATTTAGCCTTCAATTTACATTCTATCATCCATGTATTCCTGTCATTACTTGTATACTTTGGTGATCAGTTATTAAAAAAAAACTGCTTGTACAATTTTATCAGTGAGATACAGTGCTCTGAGGGTTTATGAAGATTATAGATAAATTGAACTTTTGAACAAAGCCTGAGGGAAAATGACTTGAAGACTAAGAAAAATAAAAGGAAATCTTGAAAGTAGTCTTATATACTTTAAGTAGATATTTAAGCAAATAATTATCCAAAAATATGAGAAGTTACACATAAGGTGAATTATTTAGAGGGGCTTAGATGATCACCTTCATCAAACATCTGAATCCATGTACTAATCCCTAGGAAGAAATCACTACTCATTCATCAGTCACAGCACATGTCCCTTTTCAAGACAGAATACAATACTAAATGAATTGAATTTCTTAGCCAGTAAGAATTGTCTAAATAAGATCCTTTTAACATATGTGTGAAAATTTCACTCATGGTTTATTTTTTGCTTATTAATAACTTCCTGATAACTGGCTGGAACCCTGCAAGTGCGAATAATAATGTTAAATAGGAAGGAGCATGACATTCATATTTCAGCACAGAGGCAGTTCTACTTTTAGCCCGGAACCCAATCAGGAAGTGGTTCTTCTATCTAAAAGAACAGCATATAAAACCTCCTTTTGATCTCAGAAGACACAGGAAAATCTCTATGATACTCAGAGAATGCAAGGCATATAGAAAGGACAGCTATTCTGTTGGTAGCATGCATTAGTGGATAACACATTGAAGAGACCCAAGGAAAGAATAGACTTTCTATCAGAGCACATCAAAGATTCTCTCTTCAATGAAATTTCACACAATCGTTGACATAAATTTTGAACTTTTTGCAAGTAATATTTGCGGAAGACTAAAGATCAGTAGGAAGTTTGACTTAACTTACTCGAGGTTTTATTTTGTTTCTGTTTGAAAGACAACAAAATTCACACTACATCCCTGCTGTGTATCATTTTAAAATTACATTCTCATGCATAAACCTGCAGAATAGGCTCTATAATTCTTTACAACTACATATGAGCATTGCAAGTTTAATGCATAACATAAATCTACAGCATACAGATTTCAGAACTAGAGAGCTCTACTTCTTCATTGAAAGAGTAGAGCTGCTCCTTCAGGTGAAAAAAAAAATGAATCTCCACAACCTACACCTTGAAAAGAATGCCATCCTAAGGAGGAACTTTAGTTAGAGAGTTTCTCCCTTTTTGTTCCAACAAGTATACATTCTGAAGTGGTACCTAGAACTTTTATAGGTGTCTCCATAACTTACACATAAGCAAAACTTCACATAGGTAGCTTAGATTATGACATTTGCATATATATATATAATTTTAACTGAAATATTGTTGTAGCAATTATCATCAGTTAGACTAAAATATACCAGTGCTCATAAAGATGCAAAGCTTTTAAAGTTTTCTTTCACATAACTTAGGTTAACTGTCTTATTATATGAAAACTATCCTTTACTTACACATTTAGAGGTAATAGAAATGTAACAATTCCTCAGAGAAAGTGATAAACCTCAATTCTAAGCTTTTGGATTGGAAACGTTCAGCAGGTAACTTTCTTCCCAGTTCTACTTGTTATATGAAAGCAAGTATAATCTCTGAGGTTAAGAGGTAACATTTACCCATTCAATATATTAAGTTCAAAGGACATCTTGGGTAAAGTCATGTGCACATTTTCATGTGTTTCCTGGAAAACGCTGATGCCTTCCTATCCAATAGCTTGTTCTACCCTTTCACCACACATCCCAGCTTTGCACACAAGTCTGACTTCTTTCTAGGGTTGGCGCTCTTCTTGTTTGAGCTGGCACTAATCGATCAATACGCTCATACTTCAGCTGTTCCAGCAGCAGCTAACCAGGCAGCCACAACAAACACAATTCTGGCAGTTTCTAATGCGTGTCTCTGCCTGAAATTCAGATGCTGTTTTCAGAGCGTTTACATGTAGACCACGTCGCTTTCAGAAAGCTCAGTGTGAAGATTTAAAACAGAAAGCTAGCTTATTAACCACATAGCCCTGCAAATTAAATCATTATAATCTAGTTACTCAAAATAGTTGAGAAGACAAACTGCATGGGAATGTATTTTAATACACAAAAAGTAACTTTGTCTTGGAAAAGAACCATTCTATAATGAATGATAATAGTCTAGCAAAATGCACTAAACACAGATAAAGTACTGTATCATTTACCTACAAGAAGAAACTAATTTCTTCCCGGTGTAAAATTACAGAGGTCAAAGGAGGGGATAATGTGTGCTGGGAGCAATTATATGCCTTTCTCCCATTACTTGTTTTGAATGTATCAGGCAAACAATAGAACTTAATATTATTAGAGATGAATGTATTGACTCAATCCCTTACACAGTTAATTTCCTGAATCCAAACAACTTTAGCAATAGAGTCACAGTCCTGTTTGAGTAGAGTTCTAATTTTATTCCATTGTGGTCTGAGAGAATGCAGGGAATGGTTTTGATACTTCTGAATTTGTCCAGATTTCTTTGTGCCCTAAGATGTGATCTATTTTGGAGAATGTTCCATGTGCCGCTGAGAAGAATGTGTATTCTGTTGTTGCTGGATGGAATATTCTGTAGATATTGATTAAGTCTAGTTGGCCTATGCAATTGTTTAGATCTGTGGTTTCTCTGTTCAGTTTTTGGCATGTTGAGTTATCCAGAGGTGATAGTGGAGTGTTAAAATCTCCAACTATCAATGTGATTGGGTCTATGAGTGTTTTTAGAGTCAGTAGTGTTTGTTTGATGAAGTTGGGTGCTCCTGTATTTGTTGTATAGATATTTAGGATGGTTATATCTTCCTGTAGGAGAGATCCCTTTACTAGTATGTAGTAACCTTCTTTGTCTCTTCTTACCTTTTTTAATTTGAAGTTGATTTTGTCAGATACTAGGATTGCAACTCCGGCCTGCTTATGGGGGCCATTTGCTTGATAGATTTGATTCCAGCCTTTCACTTTTAGAAGATGTTTGCTTTTGCTGGATAGATGTGTCTCTTGGAGGCAGCAGAAAGATGGATCTTGACTTTTGATCCAACTTATGAGCCTATGTCTTTTGATTGAAGAATTAAGTCCATTAATGTAGAGAGTTAGGATTGAGAGATGATCATTTGTTCCTTTCATTATCCCTATCTTGTTAAAGGCTGAGTCTTCCCATTTCTTGATCTGATATTCTGGTTTACTATTTAGGGTTCATTTCTCTGTCTGCATTGGGAAATTGATTATTTTCCCTGTATAGTACATCTTTGAGGATTTTTTGTAAAGCTGGTTTGGTGGAGATATACTGTTTCAATTTTTCCTTACTGTGGAAGACATTTAGTTGACCTTCGGCTATGAATGAGAGTTTAGCTGGGTACACTATTCTTGGTTGGTAGTTATTTTTATATTGGGTTTGGCATACCTCATTCTAGGCTCTCCTTGCTTTCATGGTTTCTGCTGAGAAGTCTGGGGTAATTCTGATGGATTTTCCTTTATATGTGATTGTTTTCTTCTCCCTAACAGCATTAAGGATTCTTTTCTTGGACTCTATTGATCCTGTTTTGATCACAATGTGTCGGTTGGATGTCCTATTCTGGTCTGGTCGGTTTGGGGTTCTAAATGCTTCTTGTATCTGTATAGGCCTATCCTTCTGGATATTTGGGAAGTTCTCAGCTAATATTCTGTTAAATAGGTTGCCTATTCCATTAACTTCCTTATCTAGGTTTTCCTCAACACCTATTTTCCTTAAATTGGGCTTTCTGATTGCATCTTGAATCTCCTGGAGTAATCTGTTTTGTCAATTGGATTCGTTTTGTATTGGTTCTTGATCTTTCTCCATAGATTCTAGGGAATCTTCAGCTCCTGAGATTCGATCCTCTGCTTCAGTTAGTCAGGACTGTAGGCTAGCTACTTGATTTTAAATCTCTTTTCCTTCTGACTGGTCTTTCCTGATGATTTCCATGTCCTTGCTATAATTATCTCTTAGATCCTGCATGGACTTCTTTACTTCATTAACTTCATTAATTTGGTTTTGAGTGCTGTCTTTCAAATCTTTTAGCTGGGTAGGAATTTTAGGCCTCTATCAGAAATAATGACATTGCCCCATTTGGAAAGAAATGGAAGGACCTGGAAAAAGTTATACTAAGTGAGTGAGCCAGACCCAAAGAAACATGGACTCTATGGTCTCCCTTATAGGGAAAAATTAGCAAAGGTTTAGGCAAGTCACAGCAGCGGATCACAGAACCCAATAGCAATACCCTTATGAACACATAAGATAATACTAAGTGAAATGAACTCCATGTTATGGAAACAATTGTTGTAACTACTTTCAATGTGCCATATGTAATTGTAGCCTCTATTACTGATGATCTTCTTGTATCCCCTCCCCGTGATTGTACCCACACTATCTCTATCTTATCTGAGTATATTGGAAACTGTGTATACTGGTATTAGAACTAGGAAATTGAAAGGGAATACCAAAATCGAGAGACACAGGGTGAAAAAAGACAAACAACTACAAAATCAGTGCTTGCAAAACTGGTGTAAATGAACTGTAAATGGTGGGGAGGGAAAGGGGGAGGAGGGAGGGGGGAATGAGGGACGAGATAACAAACAGTACAAGAAATGTATCCAATGCCTAATGTATGAAACTGTAACCTCTCTGTAATTCAGTTTGATAATAAAAAAATACACATAAAAAAAGAGAGTAGATGCATTCAAGGGTTCAATGTGTACACCACAAAATTAAGAAAATAAGAGAAGTCTTTGCTTAGCCAGCACTTATTCTAAAATGAGAATGATAAGGAAAAGGTAGCATGATCCCTGTAGGAGAATGACATGTAGATTCTGGAAGCATTCTATGATTTTATACACAATTTCCCTCATTTACAGTAGATAGACTGCATCTATAAATCTATAAGTAAATTAGGTGGTATGCAAGTGGTTACAAATTATTTAAATGGGGCTGGGAATATAGCCTAGTGGTAAGAGTGCTTGACTCGTATACATGTAGCCCTTGGTTCGATTCCCCAGCACCACATAAGTAGAAAATGGCCAGAAGTGGCGCTGTGGCTCAAGTGGCAGAGTGCTAGCCTTGAGCAAAGAGAAGCCAGGGACAGTCCTCAGGCCCTGAGTCTAAGGCCCAGGACTGGCAAAAAAAAAAAAAAAAAAAAAAATGAATTAAATGAAATGTACTAGACTAAATGGAGAGGAGCTTAAATAATATAGAATGATTAGGTTAGAGCCCATCAAATCCAACACCAGGAAATGGGTACATTCAAAGGGAGGCTAGGAGAGAGGGGATGATGAATAATAGGGGATGGGAAGGGGAGAGAATTCAGTTGAGAATGCCCTCTATTCTCTATACATACCAACAAATTAAGAAAAGTAAGGGCAAGGGTGGGGCAAAAGGGGATGAGAATATTGAAGGGGGTGACAATGATGCATTGTATCCATAAACTAAACTACTTTGTTATATGGCATCTCCATTGTACAACTACTTAAAAAAAACTTTAAAAAAATAATGAAAATAGAGACTTGTCTCCAGGCAAAAAAATGAGAATGATATGTATGTGGTCATAAGTATTATCCATAACAGAGGAATTTATGACTTTTTGCTTAAAAAATAGAGGACAGTAAGGGAAGAAGTAGGGAGGGAGGGATTAGAATGTTGAAATGGGAGACATTGGCAAAAATGCATTACATTCATAAGTTTCCTTGTTAAATGGAGACTCTCTGTACAACCTCTTAAAGATAATTTTAAAAATAAATGAATTAGAAGAGCACAAGTAAATGAATGGAGTTTTTGAATGGTATTTAATACTTGGTACCCTTAAATTACCCTTGAGTGAATAATCCAGAATACCTGGGGGTGATAATGTTAATTAATAAACAAATAATCATCTTTAGTGTTATACCTAGAAATGTCAAATGGTGAACACGAGAGTGATGTGATGAAATCTAATTTTGGAGAAATATTTTTACTGGATGAAGGAGAATGGATTAAAAGAGATCAAAAGATACTTTAATAATACAGGTAAGAGAGTTGTGGCAGGTCAGCCAGAGAGAAGCAGGGTGACTAGAGAGACATGCTTTTAATGATGAAATTGGTGATGTAGACTGTAAAGTTGAACAAAGCAACTTCAAAGTCTTTACGTCAAGCAGTTTTGTGAAATGCAATTGTGTAGTACATTGACATTTATAACTATCTAATTGTTTTCCAAAAATTTTACACATTGCAACTAGGTAAGTAAAATACCTTTCCATTAAAGAGTGTCAATTGTAGAAACAACATATTAAAATTTCAGGAAGTAGAAGTATAAAATGATATGACACCTTCCAAAGTAATTATCAAGCAGAAAGGACAGTGGTCTGGCAGCTTGTCACATGTTATAAGACGACCTCTATAAATATTTGATCTGAAACTGTATTGTAGGCTTTGAATTTTTCTCTGTCTGCCACTTGGGGATTGTAATGTAAGCATCAGATTAAAAACAAAGTACAGTTTATCTCCAATATTAACAACCATTCAGTGATGTTACATTATACATACTTGGTTGAACTTTCAATCAGAGTTCCATAAAACAGACTACTTAAATCCCATGCTGAATATAAATTTTAGCTCTACAGATAAGATATTATTATTTCATATATATAAAATCCAAATTTGCACTAAAAATGACAATTCCATGTTCAAATAATGAATACAGGTACCCACATGTGTCTTTGTACCATGACGCCTGGTTGTCTCTTTGATGTGTTACAAACCCTATTCATGTGTGTAGAAAAGCTACTTCTACTTGCTGCACATTCATAGCGAATCTACTACCTGAACACCAATGTCCACAGAACGCTGTTTTTACCCGGTTAATCTGAACGGCCCCATACATTTGGAAAGTAATATAGCATTGCATTTCTAAAATTTGCACTTGACTTGGCTTAGACTGAGACTAGTGACATTATGACTTTGGATTTATGATATTTATATTAGACAGGGAGTAAAACAAAGAATTGTATTATTTCAAAAGTGGCTGTGTTTGGAGGATACCAGACAGAGCAAATCCCATTTAACATAACAATTCTAAGAATGATGTCTATTGCTGGAATGCTCAGCATCTTATTCTATTTTAAATAACTCTCTGTTACTGGCAGATATGAAAACATTAATAAGGCTTGAAGAAATCCTCCACATGGGTAATATTTAAGTCATTAGGATCACAGCTGTGTGAAGTTTTTCATGCATAAAGTGATGAATTTGTTAAGGCAATGTATTCTTACCATGTCCTTTCATTTGTAATAGCGAATTAGGCTTGATTTGTCCATATTTTTACCAGGCGAATGTATGGATGCAACGGGAACACATTAGACCATATGTATATGTGTGTATGTGTGTATATATACACACATTTAAAGATCAGTGCTTACTCTGCTAAGATAAGACTTTTCATATTTAGAAATAACAGTCCAGTATGCAGGAAATTCAACATGTACATATTGTTAAAAATCTAAACAATGGCAAAGAATAGTAGGTTTCCTAGAATACCTCCATAAATAAGGTTTAAGGCACTTGGACTGAGACAGACATGACAACTGCTAATTGTTTTTGCTGTAGGCATGCTTATAGCATGAATGAGAGACAGCCTGCTTCATTGTGTCCCAACCCCACCCCGCCCCAGGCCTTTCCCAAATCTTATCACTAAAATATAGGACTGTCTGAGTTATATAGACAGGTGTAATTTTAAATGATGTATAGAATAAGCTCACTAAGGAAAATCTTTTAAAAATAAAAATATCAGGCTTGAAACAGCAGTTCAAAACCAAGTCCATAATTAAATACATATGATGGATTTTACTGAGTGCTTAATGCATGTAGAATTTCCTTTGACAATTCAAATTTAAACTCATTTTAGTTCTTATAAATCTTGCAAGAGTATAATTGACTTAACATTTTTTCCCCAACAGCTAATACATTACTTTCATTTCTATCAGAATTTTCATACAAATGAGAATAAGAGATGGAAAAAGGAGCTACCTGGTAATAATCAACAGAGAAACAGCTTGGAAAACTAAATGCCCAAATTTTGTTTCCCGTGTAGTCTTTTGTATAAGATTTTTGCCCTTTTGAATATGATTCATTACAGGCAACACGGCAACTAGCCTAAATTAATTTTGGAATTGCAAATATTCTGATAGGAATCAGTAGAGAGAATGCGTCAGGAAAAAAATTAACAATTTTTTTCTCTGAAGATTAAAAATCCAATTTTCTACATGCCAAAGATATAAGTAAATGCATGTGCAGAATGATCTAGATGAAAGAGCATTTTTCTATAACTTCAAGTGCAAGCCCTTTATATCACAATTCCTTTTCCCTGACTCATCAGCTTGCAACTTGTCCAGAAAATTGGACTTGACTGGAAAGATACTAAAAAGGGAGCCAAGAGATCTGGGGCCAGTTGTGTTACCACACCATAAGCTTGGATTAGCACCTAGTAATTATTCTACAACTCACTTTTCTCCAAAGTGAGACCCCTATGAAAACAAGAACTCTAACATTTCATTTCTGGATTGACTTCCTAGCACAGCACGTGAAAAGTAAGCTGCATATTATGTATTTTATAGACATATGTGAGTATATGTGTATCTCTGTGTGTTTTAAAGGCCAATTATATTTTTTATCATCCTTTACCTTGTTAGAAGGACTGAGTAACATCACTACTAATATTCATTTTCTATCAGAAATGATCATGCTTAACCTTCGGAAATCACATGGATTTACTACATACAAATCTATACAACAGCACATTTCTCCTAGAGTTCTTTATCTCATCCAGGTGTTACGGTAATTCTCTGCCTTGCAGAAATACATGGTCTTTCATTCACATGATTGTTTAATACTGGTTCCAATGCTCCCTATTATAGTCCTTCAAATTGGTTTCAGTTATCCTGACCTCCTTACATCACCTCTGTACTTCTAGCAATCTACCTAATTCATAAACCGTGTCCTGACAATTGGCAACTATGACTTTTATTCTTCTCCTCAGGGCTTTTCTGTAGTTAAAAGAAATCTAGTACTGCTCAATTTAAGTTTCAACTATCATTTTCATGCATGTACATTTCTATGAAGTCACTGTATAGTGGGGGGATTTATGTATCACACTCATGGAGGAATTGAAAGAGGGAGAGCACGCTCAGATTTCCTTCAGTCTCTACCTTTCTCCTTATCCCCTTCCTTAATCCCTTCATCTTGCTTACCTCTTCACCTTTTTCTATCTTTCTTTCTTCCTTTCTCCCTCCCTTTAACCCTTACTTCCTTCCAATCAGCATTTACTTCGAGCCTCTGTGTTATTGGCACAGGATTAAAGACCATTTGTGTAAAAGGAAAATCCACACTGCTATCATACCAGAAGGAACAAGAACATCACTACAAATGTTCATGAAGACATAACTTCTATAAACTATTATTATCAGTAAGGTAGATAACTCATGGAGTAAGAAATTGTAGCCAAGTATATCATTTACTAGTGGTTTAGTGTTAAAACTGTTCCTTAACCCTTTGCACATGTGCAATAAGAACAGCACTCTCTCACTCATGAGTAAAAATTAAACAGTGATTTATTGCGGTTCTTGGCCTAGCAAGCAAACTAAGTTTCATACTATACATTTTTACAGATACATTTGAGTAGATGCCTATCTGTGTATCTTTGAAAGCAATTTTTTATCCCTTACCTGTCACTTTCCTTGCCAGGTATACTGCACAAAGAAGACATAATATAAATATTTTAAAATTTGATGCTTATGACACATATGTCTCTACACATGGGTTCTTTGGCATTTTTCTGAGTGAGCAATCTGTCTATCTGGCCAAAGCAAATACCATTAGGCAGAGCTTTCTATAGACACCTTTGCATGCATAAAACGAGACCCACTATACTTGCAAATAGTAACTTCTATTCTGTCTTCTATAAATCTGCCCAAATAAGGCAGGATCTGCTTTGCTCTATATTTCAGTGTATCAGCATAACTCACATTACATCTATGGCAAATTGAATGATATGAATTAAGTGATAAGAATTAAATCATGGCATATATATGCATATATATATACATACATATATACATTTTGACAGAACTTACTGATAAAATAAAAAGGAATTTGTTAATATTTTCATAGTAACCAATTATGGACTTTTACAGAAAATAACTGTGAGCTTTTTGGGGGAAATCTGTCTTATCTTTAATAAACTCAATAACAAATGTTATACTTCAAGTGAAAGTCAATGAACAGAATCTAACCACACTTCTTGATTTCTCACATTGACAAATATCTAAGGTTTAAATATGTTATGGTACTCTCAGAATAGTTTCTCTTTGTTAAAATATCTATTTTGATCTGAGAACATGAAAATTGATTGCTACTAAACTATAAGCTAATGTTTACAGTGATAAAGTTATTTGCTTCTTTTTGAATTGTGAGTAGATTTACCTCATTACCTCAACCTTCCAAAACTAAAAATTCCACAGGTTCATTGTATGCTACACAAAAAGATATTCTAAATTTGCTACCCTTTAATTTAAGGGAGAAAATCTACTTTTACTTAGATTTTCAGACAAGGTAAAAAGGAGATTCTTCTCTAGCTCCTTTTATATCTCTAAATTGCTTCCTTATTTTCCTTGCCTTCTGAGCCAATGACCCTTGTTTCTATTTTCATTTAAGCTTGACCACATATTCTTCTATATTGGAAAAGTGACTTAAAATTTGGGGGTAGTGGTGGATGTAAATGTAAAATTGAATATATTGAATACATAAACTAAATGCATTTCAGAGGCCAGAAAATGAACCATCTAACTGCTCAATCTTCTCATAGTAGTAGAAAATTTTATCTACTATGAAAAAAAATACCACTTTCTCTAAGGAGATAAATTTTTGTTAGAGAATTATTATATTGTTAGTATTTGCACTGGTAAAAAAGTTATGCTATGTAAGAGTTTTGCACTTATCAAGAGAACTTATATTAGGTGGGTTTAATGACATGTGTCAACTTCCTCTAAGAATGTCTTTGTTTACTAAAGCAACAATATCCTGGGAGTCAGTGGAAGAACACCATTTTCTTAATGGCTGTCAGGAGAAAAATCAGTAACTTCACATTTAGAAGAACACTAATCAAATCAACAACAAAAACGGTTTCCCAAATACTATATTGAAATAACTTGTTACTGATTTTTTGGCATTATTTCCCTCTCAGAACAATCTCATTTGAATTACTCCATTTCTTGGTCATATTGTAGCAATGTATTGCCCTTTATCAAAATCTGGCTTTTCCTTTATATTTGCTTTTTAAAATAAACACTGCCATAGTTTGAATATTTTATCAAAGTTTGTGTATTTGAAACAATTCCCAGTATGAAATTATTAAGGAATAAGACCTTTAAGAGATGACCAGGACACGAGGGCTCTTTATGGGTGGTATAAATGACAGTGTCATGAGTAGATCCTTATGAAAAGAAAGGTGTAACCCTCTTCAGCTACCTCTGGTTTTATCCTTGTCCCTGCACTGGGAGGAAGTAGCTAGAAAGCCTTCACGTGGCACCATTCCCACGATCTTCGCGATGCCCCAGCCTCCAAAACTCTGAAACAACACTTTATAAATAATAATACATTTATAATAAATTGTAACAATAAAACATTATAAATAATCATTTTGTTATAGCAGCTCAACACAGACTGAAATAAACATCTATCTTAAATTCACATTTAATAAAGAGAGAGAGAAATGAGGGAGAATAAATGGAAGGGGTGACCTTATACTCATAAACTGAAATGTTTGTGCAACTACTTAAAGATAATTTTAAACATAAAACTAAGTAATATTGCTGCATCACTGGAACTTGTAGAAGGGACACCAAGAGCATTTATTTCAGGAGATAATATAAATATTCATATCTCATAAAAAGTGTCACAGAATAGGTCTGGTAAATGAGTTGATTCTCAGTAGTAGCAAAATGGTTCTAATTCCCCACCACAGTGTTTCTTTGTAGCTATTTCCATTCTCTTTGTTTCTGGCCCTAAATCACACTTCGATTCAATACTCCAGGGTCAAAGTAACAATACCATAGAAGGAACCACTAGACCAAAGAATTCTACTTTAAACTAGGTATGAAATCTACCATGGGACCAATTCCTCTAACCACAATTAATAGCCTAAAATTAAAGCAATGGGAATGGCACCAGAGATACTTAATGCTCAGATTTTCACTATAAAAACACATCTCTAGTAGATCTGTAATTCAGTTCTCTATTATATCTTTGACTTTCCTACAGTTCAAGGTCTTTTTGTTTCTGAAAATATATCACTTTTACCAAAAAATATGGCCCAGTTGACCATCAGTATTTAAACTCAAAGATCCTATATTTTCAAATCACAGAGGGATTATGTGGCAAATGGACAGTTGATGCTAACTCCTGAACTTGAGCTAGCACATCTGTAAAAGCAAATGTTAATTTGGGAAGACACAAATGATGAAAGTGAACCTGAATGCTTATAAGGATTTCAAAGGACACATGCTCAGGCTGCAGGCAGTGTTTTGGAAGAGCAGTCTTCAGCTAAGACATACATTTAAGAATACATTCATTTTTGTTTGTTTATTTATGTGTTCCCTATATGTGGTATGTGAATGAAGGGAAGTAGTTTTGGTAAAGTTCTCCCAGATCCATTTGCCTCTAACTAATGCTGTGAAAATGTTTTCCATTCCACTGTGGGATAAGCCTTGCTGATCTTGCTGATTTGCTTCTGTTTTTCAGACTTTCTTTCTCTTATCTCCTCATGACCTGCTGGTGATTCTTTGGATTAAACAAGATCACTTCCTACACCAAGAAAAAACACATTCCCCATCACCCTCTATTTCAAGGGCTTTTCAGTCCTGAAATCCTGTTCTGTCCATGATGTAGCCTTTCACTAATGGAACTAATTGGATTTTTTTTTTCTCTTTGGTAATGGTAATTTACAAGGGCTTTCCCCCATGCATTATTTCACTCAGTCTCTCTTAGGACACCACTGAGTCAGGAATATGAGATGATTGACGTTGAAAAATGACCCCAAAGATAGTGAGAAATTTATGTCTTCCAAAATGTAAGAATGTTACTTAATGATTCCAGTTATCAGCAGATGATAAACCAAGAATGATAAGCAGGCTGCTATTGAGGAAAGAAGTGATTCTTTGACAGTCATAGATGCCTTATGAATGTCCCAGAAACCTAAGATCACACAAGAATATTATTAAGTTGGTTACAGAAGGATCCCAAAGTGATGAATAATGTAATAGAAATCTTCTCAATGATGCTTCTTAAAAACAAACAAACAAAAACTTGGTTTGAATTTTAAGTTCAAATATTTCCTTTCCAACTAAATGTGTAGAGCTACATGTATGTACTTGGAAATTTTATTGCTATTTCAGGCCAGTAATTTCCAAATCAATTTGTATAAGGCAAATTTACTTCTTGTGCTGGCTAGAAAAATTCTAGCTCCTTATCATATTCTACTACTTCAAGAACTGGTCTCAGAAAAGTGTGTTTTTAAGGAGCACAGTGAAGGGGGGAAAAGCCTGAAAGTTCTTGTTTTTCTAACAAATCCCTTTGCTCATCTTTTCTTAAAACAAGGGTGATGTGAAACCTAGAATTTATCTGTTTGTGTTCACACACTAATGTGTATGTGTATGTATATGTGTGTTTGTATTGCTGGTCCTAGGACCTGAACTAAGGGCATTGGTGCTATCCCCTAGATTTTGTGCCCAAAGCTCGCAATCATCCACTTGAGCCATAGCTCCATTTCCAGCTTTTTGGGGATAGTTTATTGGAGATAAGAGTCTCACAGGCTTTCGTACCTCAGCTTGCTTTGAATAACAGTATTCAATATTCATTTCTCAGCCTTCTGAGTAGCAGAGCCACCAGTGCTTGGAGTAGAATTTATCTTTTGCCAATAACTCAGGGTAAGTGGGAAACAAGCAATACTGACATTGGTACTCCTCAAAATGGTAACAAAGTATGTGGGATACAAATGTCCTTATCATTTTTTTAGTAGTTACACAGATTTTATTGCAGGAGCCTCAAAATAACCTTGTGGTTTTTAATAAATTCTCTTTGAAAATCAGGTAATGTCTGTGAGAAATAAGAATTCAGCATCCAAGTTCCTGTCACTGGAAAAATAAATTCCTTACTGCATAAGCTATTTGGTCAGTTAGACACAGAAACAAAATCTTAATAGAGAAGTAAGACAGATTCATTTAGCCAGAACACACACACACACACACACACACACACACACACACACACACACACACACACACACGAAAGGACAGAATACTTTTCCTCCTCAAGAAAATAAAATTGGGTTAGAACTGGATAAGTCCTTAGTTGAAAATGAAAGTTGTTTTTAAACATTGTTATTCAAACACAGGAACAGAGGGGAAAAAGAAGGAAAAAGAAAACATGATGTTATGATGTAGGATCCTGTTTGAAAAGTTATCATTTCAGTCAGAGTATTTGCGTCTTGTAGAAAATGGTCAGTGGAAGTCACTTTGAACAATTTGGTAATTCATTTGGTCTCTATCAACCTTCTTTTAAAGTAAGCTTGAGTAATCAAAGTCTCCCAAATTTCATCTAAATTTCCAGGATTAACTGTACTTCTTGCAAATATATAGAGATTTGTGGGCAATGTGATGGAGAGCAAATGTATAATTTGCTACAGAGAGGACTTTAACCTCATTATATTCACAAAGCATCTCATAACCTCTAGTCAGTTAAGAATCATTGGGCTTGATGTTCTCTAGGGCCCACTTGATGGTAATATTTTACAATTTCGCAACACATTTTCCTAGAGAAATGTAACCAGTTTTCTCTGGAGAACAGAAACATTATCACTGATGCTAGATTAGATATGAGCTTATGTTTGTAGTTTTTACTAATTCTGTGTTTTCCCATTTTCCAATCTAATTCCTACCAGATACTTTAAGTGTCATTGGTTGTTTCACCCTAGATGAATATTTGGGGCATTTTTCCTTTATTTTTATATGGGAAATCTAATCTCATTTCTTGAAAATACAGAAATGCACACATAGATTCTTTTCTATTCATAAATAAACAAGATAAAATCAGGCCTTTCTGAAAACACAGAATTAGGTAGTTTGTCTTAAAGAAAAAATGTTCAGAAAATCTGATCTTGTTCAGGGGGAAGCAACAGCAGCTGTATCAGGAGAGTGATTACTGAAACAACCACTTGAATGGAAATTGTAGTCTTTCAGTTGAAGCCTGATTATCACTTCACAATTCAAATATTATAAATGCTCAAATTTTTCATTTTCTTTAATCATACAAGTGTTTATCTCCATTCTTTAATCATATACATCTAGAAACTCAGTCTGTATTTCCAAGTTCTCATATTCTTCAATAACGTGGAAACTTTATTCGTAAATTTGTAAGCTGGATGAGAATTACGTACCACGTATAACTCCACATTACAGTTTCATTGGGTAAACTTTTCTCATAATAACTGATTGAGTAGGAGCATACTTGAATATGCTTTCCTTTATGTCAAACATCTCACCAAATCTATTTCATTTTAGTAAAATATAATAGTATGTTTTATTTGAGATTCTAACCATCAATAGACTACTGCTTAGCAATGCTTGAGAAATAAATATGAATTTGCGTGGCAATGGGAGAAAACAATTTTCATACGTAACTCTTCCTTATTTCTTAATCTTTTAAAAATTAATTCATTTCTTTTCCAATTAAAATCAATGTTAGTAATCTTAAAATAGTTTATTTGGCTTGCAAATGGCAAGAAAAAATGCTATTAATAAATGTGTACATAAAACTCAAAGTCATTTAAAATTCATTTTCAGGTAAGAGACATAGGGGCACTAACCTGTACACCTTAAATATACATTCATTTATGCCCTTTATATTTTCTCTTGATCATAGAATATGGTGAGATACATGTAGTCAATGAAGATATTTTGTTGTTTTTTACTACAATGGGTTATAAAACATTAGCAAACTCAACAAGTTGCCCTTAGGCTTTAGTAAAAGGAGAATAAGAATATAACCTGAAAACTCTTCAGGAAATAGAAGTTTGAATAGGAATTGATTTACAAATAATATCTAATTATTATCTCATTTAAATATTCACTCTACTGAAATGAACTTTTGATAACACAACTCATTGAGTATATTACATAAATAATTTCAGATTCTTAGAGTTTTTTATTCTTTGAGATTTTACTATACCTTAAGGTTTGGGAAAGTATAAAATGGGCCTTCTTTTTTTTTTTTTTTTTTTTTGGCCAGTCCTGGGCCTTGGACTCAGGGCCTGAGCACTGTCCCTGGCTTCTCTTTGCTCAAGGCTAGCACTCTGCCACTTGAGCCACAGCGCCACTTCTGGCCATTTTCTGTATATGTGGTGCTGGGGAATCGAACCCAGGGCCTCATGTATATGAGGCAGGCACTCTTGCCACTAGGCCATATCCCCAGCCCCAAAATGGGCCTTCTTAATACTTTCGACAGATACAGGATAAAGAGTTTAACTTCAGTTTAACATTAAAAAGTACATTTACAACTTCAAAAAAATAAAAATAAAGATTGTACATAATATGCTTCTTATCAATTTGTGAACTTCAAAGATTAAAAAATATTCTTTTTCAAGTAAAAATAAAAGACAGTGTTGTGTTTCAGAGAAAAAGAATCACTCTTGGCCTTTACAGACTTATTTCCATTTTAATGTAAGTGCACTTTTCCCCAGTATTTGTTAACATTTCTATTAAAGAGAGCTTATGAGGTCTCACCGGGGAAATAGTTTATTTTTTTTTATAGCCAAGCCTTTCTAAACATGGTCTATGACTATTTCCATTTTCTCTCCCTCTCCCATTCCTTTCTCTGCTGTCTCTTTCTTATTAGGCCCAGTTGGCATGGGTATGATAACCTGAATGAGCTTAAACTGCTGAAAGCCAGTGTTTGTAACCTGCTGACTTGGCATGTAGCCAGTGAAATCAAAGGAGAGGAAGGGGTAATGACTTGTGGTTTGCACATGCACACAACATCTGAGTCAGGTGTTTCTTAATCTCATCTTTAGGAGTAATTATTAGGTCAAATTGCATTTGACAAGCAGCTCTAAAAATCTTACTAAGTTATCTGGGACCTGCAAAAAAAATTAGCTCACTTTACTCAACAGAAATGTATGAAAGCTAAACTGCTGAGCTCATTAACATAATTGTTTTTTAGGATCTTTCTTTATTGTAAGATTCTGATAGTTGATGGTTCTCTGAATATAATGTTACTTCTCCATTAGCTAAAATTACTATCAAAGAGCATCATTAAGTAGAATTATGGGGAAAAATGGAAATTGTTATAGAGAGCTTTTATAAACGGCTTCAAAGATTCTTAAGAAAGAAATCATATCTAAATATGTCACTATTCTAAATTTGGCCTTAACATTCTATACTCAGAGTTGAATAATGTAAAAACACAGCTCTGATTTAAGCCATTTTTCATATTTTATACACAGCACTCAATACAATTCCTATTGGTACTAAGATTAAACTTACAATCTTACTGACTTCAGAATCAAATAGTACCAGGAAAAGTAAAAAATGAGAAAAAAAATTCTTGGCATTTTCTGTTTTAATAAAGTGCCTCCCTCCAACCCCCCTCCATCCTAAAATTGTTAAACTAGTAAGGTGCCCTTTAGAAGGCATATATGCTTTTTTATTACAAGTTCTCTTTTCTGTTCCTAAAACATATTATATGATGTTTCTATAAGCCAAAACATTTTATGTTGTACAATGTAAAAATAGGGTTTTGAGCACATACTCCAATTATATCTGCTATTGTCACCTCGCAGACTTTTGCCAGCAACAGGATGCCACTTCTGTGGGGACATTTTCATGTGAGAGGTGATGAATGACAAGGAATTAATTTATCTAAAGAAAACAAGCAGTGCTCTTAGCTGTTTTCTGACTGAGTCAGAATTAAAAGATAACATGTCTGAAACAGATAAAAAATGTAATGCCAAAACACCATATAAGGTGATAAAGACAGAAGACCTAGAGTGTCAGATATTTTGGGTATCCCACATGATATGTAGCCAAAATAACTATTGGAGCATAAAACTATACTACAATCTCATCATTAAGACCACCTAAAATGCTTGATATTTTCACTATAACTTACTAAGTATGTAATAAAATAAATTATGATTGGTTATTTTTAGACATCTAGTAAACATCTTATTACAATAATTCTACATGTGTAGATGTGGTTATTTTTGCCTTTTCAAAAATTGTATCTGCATTTCAAGGGTCTTGGCTGTCAAGCGCTGAATCAAATTACTCATAGGATATCCCTTTCAGTGATGATTTTAGTAAATACCACTGGTGCCTTTGACACGGATTTTTTTTTACTAGTAGTAATTGAAATTACTATTGAAAGGATTACTCAGTCATGCCTCTTCTCTTTAAGATATTCAAAATGAAGAGATGGGCTGGGGATATAGCCTAGTGGCAAGAGTGCCTGCCTCGGATACACGAGGCCCTAGGTTCGATTCCCCAGCACCACATATACAGAAAACGACCAGAAGCGGCGCTGTGGCTCAAGTGGCAGAGTGCTAGCCTTGAGCGGGAAGAAGCCAGGGTCAGTGCTCAGGCCCTGAGTCCAAGGCCCAGGACTGGCCAAAAAAAAAAAAAAAAAAAAAAAAAAAAAAGAAGAGAAGCCACACAAGCATAATGAGAAGCAAAGATCTATAGCATGTATTAGACATAAAGAAATAGAGAACATTAAGAAGTTTATCTTTAAGTGGTTGTTTTACAAATCTTACTTCTTTCATGTTACTCTGCTCTAGTACATATTTTCTAAAATCTGTTGATAGAATTATTGTCAAGAACCCTTAACTTCATATGTATCTCTTGGAGCAAAATGTCTCAACTAGATCTCTCCCAGAACAAGAGAGTGACCTCAACAGATGCTTGACTAAAGCATGAGTGATAGTCTTATTATGGATACCTATATGAAAAGGATACCATGGCTGTTTAAAAATACAATAGAGTAGCAAGGAGTAAAGGACTTAGAGAAAGAAAGCTAACTATGAAAGACTTTACTGAGTTACCTGTGGCATGATCCCTAAAATCTCTCCTTCAGTATGCTTATTTTAAAGCACCTAGCTCAGAGTCTAACTTCTATCTCCCTTTTTCAACTGTCATCAAAACAAAATTCATAATGTATAGAAAGTGCATAAAAGGGACTTTCACTAATTAATGAGAACCTACTATAATAATAATTGATTCTGTACTCTTGTCAATCAGTGATTCTCTAGGAAAGTTAACAAACATGATTTTTCAGGATAAAAATAGAATAAAGTGCTTGCATGTGACTGAGTGGGGGGGAAAAGTGGTAATTATGATGAATTGAGTCAGTGGTGTTGTCTACTTGGTATTGGTTTCCAACTTTTCTAAATGTGTACAGTGAGGAAACCCAGGGTCTTTTCTTTAAAAACGGTACACCCAGTGTTACTTCTCCCACAGTGTCGCTCTTACTCTTCCCACCTCCCATGGTATGCTATTTCTCATTAACATAGGTCATTTGCATACCAACAAATTTCTATACATAGATATTGTACTGCTTCCTTTAAAAGTTATTCCAGCCAAAGCATTTACAAAATTGAGTGAGAAAATAACAGAATTTCTGATACAGATCCAAATGCAAGTATGTATGATTCTCTCAGTTTTTTCTTTGATATGAGTATCATTCATCAATCATATATACATACATATATACATATATAATCTCACAGCCATCATTCTATTATCTTTCTAAAATATAATGAGCAACAGGAAGTACAGTGCATCCTGAAAATGAATAAATATTCAGATACCACACAGGGTAAAAAAGAAAAAACATGGATTTTGATATACACATGGCTAGTAGATGACATACTGATTTAGAAATTATTTGAACAGAGTGATTACCTGCTGTACATTTATTTACTACCACCATCATGAACTGTGCCATGGAATTAATCGCACTCTGCACTAGCAGTGAGAGAGTCTGCTCCCCACAATGCTGTGAACAGTTATTTGCCTCTCTCTCACTTGGTGTTTCTGCAACCCTGTTGTGATTTTGTTTCCAGAAAGATTTCTGTCCCTGCTGTTTGGGGAAATGTATCTATAGTGCCTCGATCCAAGAATCTCATATTCAACAGATGGTATTCTTGGCTTTGTATTCAGTGTAGTTTCTATGAGCAGAATCGAGTGCTTAATACTGCTTGTTCTCTGCCAGTCATCTCTTAACGTGCAAATGAATTTTGATCAGATAAGCATGTATTATTCTTGTGCTTTTCACTTCCACCCTTTTGGATTTATTATCTTCATGGCATATGAAATGTGAAGACAAAAACAGGTTACGGTAGGATACTGTCTTAAGAGACATACCCACTCCTATAAATTTAGGTGTACAAATATAAAGTATTTTATACTCCACGTATGTACACACACACACATACACACACATTTTTTTTCTGGGGAGACTGAATCTTTCTTAAGCTGGAATTTCCTCTGTACTATTATTTTCGGTGGACTCCCAGCAGTGTGCACTTGCTTCTCAAATCCTGTAAACCTAAATGAAATATTTATTGTGCATGGTAATATATCTAGAATGCGGTGTCTTTTTGGACTACAAATTTCAAATTTGTATAGATTATAGAAAAACTATTTATGATGAAAGGCACTGCTTATTTATTAGTTGAATATCATTGAATGGTGTAGGTAGCATGGTGTAGAAAGTGGTATAAGCAAAACTTGCTATAATAATTGTTCTATATTACATCATGAACTAATGGTTATCACCCTTTGACAGATCTGACTTCCTTGATGAGGTCAAAGGCTCAAAGACTATTATTTTTGAATTGTAGTTAAGCAGTTATACAAAGGAGTTTCCATATACAAAATTAGCAGTTTGTGAATTCAATGTATCTTCACGATGTCACCCTTTTCAACATTCTCACACATCCCTCCCTGACAAACATCTTTCCTCATTCTTCTTAATTTTGTAGGATATATATGGAATTCCTAATTTCATCCTCCCCCTTCTACTCATTTGTCTACAGCTGTCTCCTTGACCCGACCCAACACCCTTTAAGTAGACACTTACTAGTCTTGATTTTGTTGAACATTGACTTTACCTTCCTGAAGAATTACACTATTTGTGTTCTCTCTTGAATCTTCCTTCTTTCAGTTAATACACTTGTATGCACTTGTGTACCACTCAATGCACTTACTTTAAGTTGAAAGCTAATTATAGTTTTCTTATTAACTTAACTGTCTGGATACTTAAAAATTTTCAATCCCTGTGTCTATAAACTATATATTTATAATGTGATAATTTATGGGCACAATAGTATATATGCACACACATATACACCAGTTGCAAAAACACACTTCATATGAAGAACAGTAGAGATCAGCATCTGGAAAACCTTGGAAATCATTTATATTGGGAATCAGGGTTTCTGGAACTATTTTAATTTCTTAAAACCAATAAAACAACATTGCTTTGCTTGTTTTCTTTTTTGTTTGTTTTGATTTTGTTTTTTGCCAGTCGTGGGGCTTGAACTCAGGACCTGAGCAATGTCCCTGGCTTCTTTTTGCTCAAGGCTAGCACTCTACCATTTGAGCCACAGTGCCACTTCCGGCTGTTTTGCTTGTTTTCTATACAGATCTGTAAATAAAAAAGACTAATAGAGGGATAAAGTAGTCAAGAGAGTATGGATTAAGTAAAGTCAAAGGTCATTCATTTTCTGGCTCTTCTGACAAGGCTACTCTTCTCAAACAAAACAAAGTCAAGAGTGAACTAAACACATTCAAAGACCAGTTTCCTAATGCTCCCTTAGCTGGTAAAATCCACTATTTTTCTTTTGTTAACTGACTTGCTTACTTCCTGGCCTTCTTTTAAGAGTATTTTCCTCTTAGACAATAAATATGCCAGTGGCAGATTTGACCTGGTCATTTCTCTGAGAAAACTAAAAGATATGCTAAAAACAAACAAATGTATGGGATATCACATATATTTTTCACATGATTAACAATTTTAGCCAGTGCTAAGTTAAGGTGCAGGTTTAACATTCTCTAATCAATTGTGGAGTGAGGAATGTCTGAAATATCTATCACTTGTATTATAATTTCTCTCTAATAAACTTCAATAGCCATCCATTTAAAATAATTTCCTATTTCAGTCTATTAATGCAGAGGAAGTAAATTGCTGTCCCTGTAAATGAACCTATCATATATTTTCTAGTCTTTAAGTGTTTCCATGCAATCTGTCCAAATATTCATTATAAGCAATCAAATGTAGCTTTCCAAATGCAATTAGTATTTCATAAGCTTATAATGTAGACATCTCAGATTTATTCTAGAGAAAGCCATGCCAGGAAGTCTGGACGCTATTTCCTATCAATCTGCATTGAAGTACACATCAAATTACAGGGTAACATGCATTTTTTGAATAAGAAAAAACATGAATATTTGGGAACATAGGCTAAATGACAAAAGTATTGGCCCCAAATACATTCTATTTAATAAATAATTATGGACTTGTCATATGTCTTGTGAATTTGCATTCAGGATTTTTTAAACATATTTACGGAGGGATACATTTCCTATTTGTCATACGAACATCACTGACTGGTCTTGGAAGCAATGTGTTATGAGTAAAACCTGCTGCAATGATTCCCTCTGTTTTACTTAATACGATAAAACGTTGCCCTGCTCAGACAGACCTGACTTTTTTGATGAGGTCAAGGATGGGGATGTACAGTTTCCCGCTGCTCCTTTGCTGAGAAATGAGCATATTGAAGTCAGGCTGGAGAGCTCTTAGAGACACTGCAGTTTCTCTCCTTAATCCTGCTGGAACATTTACACCATCATGGGATGTCTCTTTTGAATGTCAAGATTAAGAACATAATCCTTTAAAATTTGGCTCAAACACAAACAAAAGTGAAGTTCGTATTTAAAAAATTTTTTAGAAGTGCACCAAAACATAGATGGCTTGTTGCACTGGCAAGGTTTTGAAAACAAAAACGTTCGGGTGGCACACAATAAAAATAATAAGGGTGTTTATTTTAAATCTCTGAAAATTGATAACAACATCTTGTTTGTATCTGTGAAAAAACTAACACAAGGAATAACTTGTCAGTATGGATTGAATATTTTAACTTTTGTTATAAAGTGGGAAAAAACCCCAAATTTTGCTAATGTCATGATTTCTTATCAATACCTCGCTTTTTGGATGCTTTTATTTTTTTTAAGTAGCTGTAGACAGGATTTTCCATTCACCAAAGTAGTTTATATGAGTACAGTACATCTTGATCAATGGCACCCCGTCCAACATTCTCACCCATCCCTCCCATCTCACTTCTTCCCTCAATTATCTTAATTTTACGTCTTGAATTTTTTGCCTTTTAACAAGGCAATTTATGTGGACAATACATATTGATATTTGCCATCACTTCAACATCTTCACCCCTTCAACCCACCCCTTCCCTGTATTTCTCGATGTTATGGTATACACAACTGGTTTTCTTGCTTACATTCTCACCCTTCCTCCCTTCATTCTTTTACTCCTCTCCCTGCAGCTCCAACCTCCCCTCTTACAAGCACCCATTTCCTAGTATTTATTTGGCTGGTCTTTGACTTCATCTTTTAAAAGAATTATGCTGTATATGCTGCCCATAGAGTCTATTACAGTTTGGTTAATTCGTTTGTAAGTATTGCTTATCACCCAGTGCACTTACTTACAGATTTGTAGTCACATTCTAGCTACCACAAAAGAAGGAATTTTAAAGGCTCCTTCTAACCAATATCAATTGTCCACACACTTGTACCTGAACTACTAGTATCTGAATTGTAGTAAGTAAAGATATCCAACACTATAGTCATACTTTATTTTACATATTTCAAAATAATATATGCCTTATTGTTTAGGTACATAAATAAAAATGTAGGATCCTTTATATATATGCTGAATATTTGATTCCGATCATATACTAATTTTATGCATACTGAGACTTTACTTTTGACTACATTGACTCATTAATTTAGGAAATTTATTGAAAGACTAAACAAAGACCATAACTAATGTAGATTTAATTATTTCTTTTGTCTGTGGTCTGGAGTTTACAATGGCAGTTTTCGAAAATGTTATAAACTCTTTGCTTTCACAGGATCAATTTGACCTCAATTAAAAATAAAAAGGGGAAAATTCTATTAAGAAGATTATTTAAGAGATTATTTAATGAGAGTTTTTTTTTATTATTTAGGAGATGATTCAATGCTGTTTGTTCTGAGTGATCTTTTGAAACTAAAAAGTTGCAGATTGGAAAAAAATGAACCTTGATAATGTTCTTTCACAGACACATTAGACTGAGTTCATTACCATATTTTAGGTACTATTCAAATAAATTCTGGTATTTTAAATTTATCATATATGAATCATATAAAGGAAATGAGTTATATGTGCTTGAAATTGTATATATATATGTAATAAGTCAAATTTCTTAATCATCTGCTAAGTAGAACTTTCTAAACAAATTACATATCTAAATTTGTCAGGGAAAAATAAAATCTGATGATGTTCTACATGTCAAACATTTAATCAAGCATTCATTGGGTATATCTTCATGTATTGATATCGCAGTGGTATTATTCCCTTTGCAGTATTTGGTTTTCATAAATTGTAAAGCTTCTTTTGAAACTTTTAAATAAAACCCTGAGTTGCAAATATAAACAAACGCATTTCAAGGAAACTTTAACACCAAAGTATATTTTAGGGAGTACTGTTGTTTCACCTTAATGCCATCTTTATGTTCTTTGTTTCTATGTCTACAACTTTGTTTTAGAATAATTATTCATGAAAGAAATACATTTTCAGAGATGTCTCCTTGTTGCCATAAAAGGCCACAAAGAGGAATTTAATAAAGCATGAATTAAAATAGACCTTTTGGGAAAGAATATTACCACAAAAGGTTAATACATCTAATCTACGATATAGGATTAATTAATGCAATGAACATGTGTTAAGGTTGCTGCTAACACGAACTGTTGATGGGTATTCTACAGTTTTACCCCCAGAAATTATGATGTCACAACACCCATAATCCATTAGAAAATGGTTTCAAGTTCAGATTTCATGGGGACAAGCACAGAAACTATTTCACACAGAGAAAAATGTATGTTCCCAATAACACTTCCATGTCTCATAATGCTAAGGACATTTTAGAGATATAGGCATTCCTATGAGGTGAAGCCTCACATAGAAACTTGCCAGCCTGCTCCTTTCACCTGCCTAGAGCCTGCTAACACAGGAGCAATTCACTTCCCTTCTCAATTAATTCCATCTAAATGCTTCCTAGGAGATAAAATGACACAAATCCTAGACATTTCTAGCAGAAAAACGGAGATTGTGAAACTTCTTCAGAAATAATGTGAGGTAGAAGGAAAGGGAGAAAGCAAGGGTGGAGGGAAGATGTGGCTCTGAATAGAAAATAATCATTGAGAAACCCCTCATATCTCTCAATGACTTTAATGGAATTACTGATGTCACTTCCCATACAATACAACAGGGCTAATACCCAGATTGTCGGGCCCTTTGATTGCTATTATGGTTAGAGCTTGTGGTAGATCTGAAGGAGTGAAGATGGGCATCTGCTTGAGGTTCTAAAGCAGACTGGTCCCTAAGTCATGGGTGAATGTTGTGTGTGTGTGTGTGTGTGTGTGTGTGTGCGCGCGCGCGCGTGCCTCAGACCTAATCAGCCTCTGGAGCTAGGATTGTAGCTCAGTGACAGAGTGATTACTTAGTATGCATGAGCCACTGGATTCAATCTCAAGCAGGAAAAGTAGGGAAAGAGTGAGATTCCTTATTATGTCATTTATCATTTGTTTAATTCAGAAGGAAAGGTTGTGGAGATGGAAACAAAGTTCTGCAAGAAGAGACTAAGAGAGTCACTTAGTGGCCAAAAAACAGAAGCTACTCTGCTTTAATTTCTCCTTTAATTTATTTTTTATCTGTAGCTGTCAAAACAGGGAACATGCTAATCTACATACAGTGATATACCATCCATATAATTCATATCAAGCAGTGAAAATATAATTTTATCAAACAAATGCAAAAGTCCTGTGACTATGGAATAGACCAAAATAAGGCAACAAGAACAAAGGAAGTCATGTAAAGGTGAATACGTTGTACAGAAGGGATGTTCATAACATATGTAACTCCATCCATTTCTTTTATGCAGTAAGGTCCAGAGAATCGTGTATTGCTTTTTGCAGCCTCCCTTTCAAAGCATTTTTTTCAATAGAACTTTAATAAGTACTCTGCAGATGAAAAGGATGTGGCTGATTATACACTGGAGGAGGAAGAGGAGAGAAACAAAAAGGCCACGAATATTGTCTCCTAATTCCTATTACTTTTCCTGGCACAAATGAAGAGCAATGTATCAGTGGGTAGGAATCTCACATAGAGTAACTGACCTAGGATCCTCAAACAAAAGAAAATTTTAACCACACAAACAAATTTTTCTTTTTCAATAGTGTAGATAGATTAGAGTTACATGTATTTCTTTCCAAACATACTGATACATAATTTGTATTCAATGCCATCACATAATTTAAAAAATCATCAGTGAAACATCTAATGCTCCTCTATTTTCCACTCATTCACCAGAAAACTGTGTTAGAGCATCACTAATAGGAGCAAATCAGATAGATAAGTCATCTATCTATCATTTTGAAATGCAGCATAAAAGTGATAGGAAGGAGAGCTAGAGTTTTGAAAGGACACATGAACAAAGAGATACATGAAGGAACAGAGGTAATAAGGGTAACTGAGTGATATGACAACAGTTTTAGGTTCAAAATGTATAACTAATAAAATAATTATCACAATTAAGCTAATATCTCAAAGAGAGATCAATCATGTAAATGTTTGGGAAAGTTAATAGACTGTAAGAGCAGCGAGTGTAAAGGAAGTATGTGTTATAGGAGTAAGTAGAAAGGAAGCTTGCTTTGAAGTGTGGGAGTCCAAAAGAGAATGATTGGAAGATGTTATGCACAAATATATATACATATATATATACATATACACTCATATGTGTATGTTGAAAAAATTGACTTACATGTACTTAAATAAAAACACTACTGTTCTACAAATTATACATGTATACAGCAGTATATCCAGATATTCATTATGTAATTTTTTTAGTATTTAGTATTGATATGGAATATGGCAGTCATTCTAGAAATTACTGCTGTATTTTATATGCATCTGTGTGCGTTTCTGTTGGGATCAATATGTAAAAATAAATATATGATAAAGCAATGACAGCCTTTATCTTAAATCTTTGAATTCAACATTGACTAACACATGACATTTAAAGAGTTATTTTCCATTTTATTGCTTGCTTTTCAAAAAAAGAAGGCTTATGTTTAACTGGGTAAATAACTGGGCCAATAGTGAAATGGGTAGATTCTCCTTCTTTCTCTTCCTTTTTCTTCTTTCTTTGCTGCAGGAAGAAACCAGTGCATGAAGCATGCCAGGCTCCCATGCTAACCAGGCCACACCTTTTCAACCTTTCATTCTATTTGATTGACACATTAACACATTTTCAACTCTACTTGATCCAAAATATCAGAAAAATTAGGAGGGCATTAGATATCAGGGAGCTGACAGCATTACAACATGTTTTGTTTGTCTGTTTAGGCTATAAATCAATGCTTAAATAATGGTGCTAAAGTTCAAATATGAAGTGCTATGGAATAAAGTTTAATTTCCTGAGCACAGCTCTCAAGACCTTCTACCCTGACAATTCAAGCTCCTTTGTCAGCACTTGCATTTACAAATATTTATTTCACAGCCCTGACGATTCATCTCACAATCTATCTATTCTAATATTTACATACCCTGAGGATCCAGCCAAAAATGTCAGCATCTATGTTAAATTCTTCCTGGTTCTCCCAAGTAGATTGAGTTGGTACATGTTTTACACTTGTTTCTGTCTAAAAACCTCTATTGAGGGATTTATCACATTGTTTTGTTTTCTGTGTTTATTTACATTCTCTACAATAAGATGATTTTTTTTCCTGGACATGCACAGTGTGTATTCATTTCTTCTCATTGTTGTTGTTTTCCTTTTTAGTTTTTGAATTTATTGCTAGTGGACACTTACCACTGAGTGTCTTGATTTTTTTCCATCCACTCTAGTTACTCAGCAAACTCAGTGGCTAGGTGAAGGAAGGGATGGGTCAATGTAAATCAGCTAATATTCATTCCATCCTTCTACTTGATGAACTCCTATACTGTGATCTGTGTAATTCAATTAAGATGAAGCTACTCTGTAAAAGGACCTTAGATTTCCAGCTTTTGAGCTTTCAAACATGGTTACTTATTTTTATGGTTGATTCCTTCCATAAACTCTTCCTATCAAATGTACCACACCCATTCCCCCGTGTGGGGTTTTTATTGGCCCCTCTTGTGAGAGTGGCCCATTCCCCTCTGCCTTCCTTCCTACACAGTCAGTAATTCCTTCTACCGTGTCTTTTTATATTAAAGAAAATGATAGTATACATACTACACTATTTTGTTTATTTGAATATCCTTATTTGTCTATACAATCACAAATACTGAGTACAGCCACATGAGATTTTCTTTCTGCTTCTCTCCTCTTCGTATGTGTGAATCTATATACATATATATACATATATAGGAATGTATTTATATGTACATATATGGACTCTGTGAGTGTGCCCAGTATAAAAAGAAACATAATTATATATCTCTCTTGTCATCATTTTTACAAAATATATTTCATGTTTGAATCTTACTAAAGATGATAAAACTCAACAAAGATCTCCATTGCATTGGAAATTTTATTTGCATTAACACTTTTCTTAGGGATTTATGTTGGTAATTTTTTTTGTTTCTTTTTAGTTTTTCCCTAAAACTGTGTTTGCTTTCATGCACATGTGGGTTGTGGGCTATTGTTATAATTACCATTGCAATCCAAAACAGAATTGTTTTCTCCAGAAAATTGACATTAGAATAACAAATAAAGTGAGTCAGAGCTCTGACACTGATTTACTACTAAAAGTAGTTATTTATATCTGGCAATCTAAACGTAACAACAGCTAAATACACTGATCTCACTCCAGAATATATGGAAAATCAAATGTTATTTGTTTGTATTGCTAATTACAGAACCTCCTATTTTTGATGGAAAAGTGCTCTATTCCTACATTTTAAATAAACAAAACAAATACTTCTAAGTGAAATGTGAGCAGCTCATGGCAGAGAGAATGATGGGAATGTGTTTGAACAAAATCAGAGCAAGTACTCTTCAGATGAACTGAGGTGGGTGGGCATAAACGCAATGAATTGAGCTCTATGTACAGACTTACCCCATTATTTTATCAGGAAAGAATTAATTTGTCAGACATCAAAAACAGAATAGAACTAAAATTTACCTGCGTTTATTCAAACCTACAATTCTCTTCAGTAATTCCAAAGTATCATTATGAACAGGAAGCTCTTGTCAAAAATGTGTTGCATATTATTCACTTATAAAGTCTAACCTCATTGCACTTTTCTTGAGCAATAATTGTTCTTTTTCCTGAGTAAAAATGGAATTTTTCTCTCACATGGATGAGAAGTAAGCATATGTGTAACTACACACACACACACACACACACACACACACACACACACACACACACACATATTCCTTGCCAGGAGAGAGGATATTTCAGATGTGGCAACATAGAATTGATTAGGTTTTTTGGTTTATTTTTTGGGAGAATGATGGCCTCACAGTGAATTAATACTGTGCATTTTCTCTCTACATGTTCTCTCCACTAGAGACTATAAAAAAAGGATCTATTAAAGGCCATTCTACCTGTGAATAAGCTTTGAATTACTTTTGCTTCTGTCAAAACCCATTTATCAACCTGACAGTGTGAGTCTCTAAAAGCAAATAAGGGCAAGAGTGGCCTTGCTCTCTCGCCTTGGCAAAATAAAGCTTCTGTTCCAAAGGGAAAGGCATTGCACAGAAAGCGTTGGTATTTTACACATGCTCAGCTAAACACTGATGTCTGTTTTTGGAGTGTCCTACATAAATTTTGATTGATATGAATCTGAGCATGCCCACCTTTCAAACATTGTATGAACTTATGCATAGACTTGTCCATATTTGTGAATCTAATGTACTTAGTTTTTCAATTGATTTATTTATTGTCAAAGTGATGTACAGAGGAGTTACAGTTTTCATACATAAGGCAGTAAGTACATTTCTTATCAAACTTGTTTACCTCCTCCCTCGTTTTCTCCCACCTTCCCCTCTCCCCAATTCCTTCATGCTACCTGAGTGGTAAAGTTGGTTTACAGCATAGTTTGTAAATATTGCTGTTGTATGGTTTGCCATTTACCCTTTGTCTCCCCATTTTGATGTCCCCCTTCCCTTCCCTACTTCCAATAAACATATATAGAAAACCCAGGGCACAAAAATCAGTTATAGTGACACTAGCGGTAAAACAATGGGGAAGAAAGTCAAAGAAAATGGCATAATTTCACATGGAAAGTTTTTAGTTTTAAAATATAAAATTCTAAGAGAAAAAAATACATCCACTATTTTCTACAAGAAAAACATGCTTTTGGTATTTTATGTATAACTGTGATCTTATAGAAAAACGTAAACAATTTTTTAAAGAAAGGAATTTTGTACTTTGGAAAGAAATATTTTTTTTTCAATTTGGAAAGAAATATTTTGTTTAAAAAATCTTTTCGGGTCTAAACATGTCTAAGTTTAATATAGTAGTTGTGTGTTTAAGGCAACCTATATATTTTTAGAATGGTTTGCTTTATCAAAAATGTACATGTAAACATTCACCATCTAGCACAAATCTGTGTTTTATTAGCTTATGTCCTTGAGAACACATCTCTGCAACTTGAGCAACTCCTTTTTACTAATGGTGTGGAACATTCTAGACAGAATTCTATTAAACAAAAAGCCTGTCTTATTATTGGATCTTGTTGGATCAATGATGCTTAAAAGACATTACCCAGGCAGTATGAAAACTGTGCATTGTCAGATGTCCATCTAAATAAGTATAAAGGAAATGTTTAGTTGAAATAACTCCATAACCACACTAGTAAATGTGTACATATTAGCCAATCAATCAGTATTACTACAGATAAAGTGAACATTTGAAACTATCCAGGATGAAACTGATGCTAGATAAAAAGGACTTCTTTTTAAATATACATGCATATTTTACATATATTCTGGAGTTACTTTGTAGCAATTCAGCATTAAATGAGGAATATTCAATTCACATTAGCCTGAACTACCTTTATACAATTAAATAAAATGTGATGAGGCCATTTACAATTTAGATATGAGTTGATTTAGTTAATTTAAGTACAATAAAAGTATTTTGGCTATGAAAGTTTTGCACAGGATTAAAAAAAATCAAATGACTCCAAAAGCAATACTTACAAAACCATTTGGTATAAACCAACTGAACAACTCATGGTTGGAAAGGGAAGGGTGGATGGGGGAGGGAGAAGGGGGAAATGAGGGAGGAGGTAACAAATTGTACAAGAAATGTACCTACTGCCTTCCTTATGAAACTGTAACCCCTCGGTACATAACTTTGACAAAAATAAGTAATTATTCAGAAAAAAGAAAGTTTTGCCCAGTATTTTGGTTTTCAAAAAAGGTCCAAACTTAAAAATTCTGTTGAGAGCAGATTTGTTGAGAGAATCAGCAAATGAAAGTGATTAAATATTATGCAAACTAGAAAATAACCCCCAAAGGAGTGAATAGTGTGCTATAAATGCATTATTTTAAAATTAATTAAAATATATTTATTAAAATATTAGAAAATATTCCAAGTGGTAGGCATTTGAATATAAAAATATATATCTTGCATTCATAGAAGAGCTTAAACTTTTAATACTACTATATCACAATGCATAAAAAACATTATCATCATTTGTTCCCTATCATTAAACAAAAGTTGATTTTATTCTGAAGAAACCTGAGTTTCTTCAGAATATTACAATTTTAATTTTTCTTTCCCTAAATATTTTATCGTTGTATGTAAGGAGATTATATTTTTCCTCTCTAGCCATTTTCCCCTAAATCCATCATTAAAAGGAAAACACACACACACACACACACACACACACACACACACACACACACACACAAAACAGCATGGGACCCATGGGTTAGTCCCATAATCCTAGGTACTCTGGAGGCTGAACTCTGAGAATTTGCAGTCAAAGCCCAGGCAGGAACATTCATGAGACTCTACCTCCAATTAACCACCAAAATGCTGGAAGTCAAGCTGTGGTTCAAGTAGTAGAGGGACAGCTGGAGGGAAAAAAAATCAAATAAAAGTCTCCAAATTTCATGAGAAGAATGTGTTCACAATGGAACTTGAGGTAAGACACACCATTCCATTGTTCATTCCAGTAAAGTAAATAAAATGGAGAAAAAAATTGAACCCTGCAAGAGATAAGGCAAATTCCTTTGTGGAATAGTGTTGCTAAGAGTAGAAAGAGACTTTTCTTCAACAATTGGTATGGGGCTGCCTTAGGATCTCAGAAAATCCCCTTTTCTAAAATCCTTGTTTATTCCTAGAAATAAAGTTACAGAGATTGAAATAATACTATTTTAAAAGGTATTGTCTATCAATTTAGTATTTAGCTGAAACATAAACTACTATGCCAACACATACCCACACACACACACACAAACACACACACACACACACACACACACAAACATTAAAAAGTTATCTGTACTTAACAAAGAGGTCATTCTCTCTTCTCCACATTTGTAGGATATAGTAAAGGGAATGTCTGGAACCATATTTTAAGACAAATGTTACTTCTGAATTATAGGCCTTAAGTCTGTTCTGAAAATAGGCACTTGGCCAGTGTAATTATGGCTTACATGAGTCACAGAGGCGGCTCTAGGCACTCTTCATCCTATTTATACCCCAGCCCTGGAACACAGACTCAGAAACTAAGGGAAACAGTGACAAAGGATAATGTCAGGTGGAGTTCACTGGACACAGCCTCCTTTCTTATAACTCAAATGCACTTCAGGTTCACAGCAGACAGGTGAGGGAGACCTGCTACCCTCCAAACCTTCAATCCAGGGTCATCGTATGGGGCACGACTTCCTTTGAGGTGTGACCTTGCTGGGTTATTAAAGAGAATTGGATCCTACTGAAAAATCTGGCCACAGCAATTCACTCTACAAGAGAGGAATACATTTCACAAAAGAATGATAAGATTATTGAATTCATTCTTTGTGCTTATATAAGCTTTGCTCAAGTATATATCCGAAAATTCAAACTTAGTTCTTACACATTGCATTCATTACCATTTGACTATATGGAAATGTTTTTGGAGCCCACAGTTTGTGAGTTGAATTCCATATGCACTTTTTCTTTTATTTCATTTTTATGTTAATGATTTAAATTTTATTGAATAGTCAGTTCCACATTTATAGGAAGGGACAGAAATTTCACATATACATTGTATGATCCTAGGTACATACAACATTTTATTGTTTCTCTTGAATTATGAAGGCTAAAGCAAGATGAACAAAAAAATGAGAAAAATGATGATAAACACAGTTTCAGCAATGGGGTGCACTTCTTAAAATTCCTATCTGCCTTTAAGACAAAGTCAGCAATGAATTTAGGATATTAGTGTCTATAAGTTTTCTCTTTGTTTGTGGTCAAATACTGGCAGTTCTTGGATAAAAGGGGTTACATATATTAAAATACTAATGTTTAGTTATACTTTTTTTCATTTCTGGAGATGTGGTCTTTCGATGTAGAACATACTGGCCTCAAACTCATAATCCTCCACTCAGATTCCTGA
Organism: Perognathus longimembris pacificus; assembly: GCF_023159225.1. Lineage (NCBI taxonomy): Eukaryota > Metazoa > Chordata > Mammalia > Rodentia > Heteromyidae > Perognathus > Perognathus longimembris. Next base: position 41,814,322 of record NC_063176.1, read on the forward strand.
GTGCTGAAATTAAAAGATTATACTACCACAATGATATCCACCATAGGTAGGAAGATACTGAAAAGTATTGGTATTAAGTGAAATCTTGTGTATTAAAATGTTCCTTTTCTAGAATAGAAGGTATTTTTTTAAAATCAATCTCATTATTTCACTGTATGCATAATTTATCCTTAGCAAGGAAATGTTTCTTTCAGTTGCCAATCTTGTATTAAATCTGAGGAGAATTTATCAGGTTTCTCCAGAGATCTTGTTTGTTCTGTTGAACTATGAAAAACAAATACATTCTGCAGACTTATAAATCAATGAACTAAGCTGTTGATATGATGAAGCTTTGCACACATTATTTCACTCCTCATTCATTTTGTGTGTTCATGTCTCTTTCCAATACTGTGATATTTTATTTTGTGTCCTGGTTACTGGTCATTTCTATCTTCTTCTCTTGCTCTTGACAATCTTCTATATACTGTAATCTATGTACTAGGGTCCATGACAACACAGCTATCACCAATTTTCAAAAAAAAAAATCCATCTTTAAAGTTTACATCTAACCTGTTAAGGTAAGGAAGTAAACCTCAGAAACCAGACTAAAACACTGCTCCACCTGAAAACACCTAGACATTCTGCACATGGTGTTGAAATTTTTCTGATTTAGGTTTTGAGAGTGACATGCAACTTGGGCTAAAGTCCCTATGAAAATAGCTAAAGAAATCAAAGATTTTTGAGAGGACTTGTCCTAAGTTCAGATTCTTTTGGATTAGTGCACGTCTGAATATTTTATTTTTAACATGCCTTAGATGAAGCTGACACAGAATAGATTTAGGAAACACAGATCTCCTCTAGGTTTCTTATTTGGAAGATGTTAACAGTAAAATTTGTATGAATGGCCATGTTAGAAATAAATTCCAGGACTTCTACTTCTCAAATTCTTTCCATATTCTGTCCATATGTACTTCACAGGTCTTGGGAATTGAAAAACTGCATTACTTTTTTATATTCTATGAACCTTATGTGTTTTTATTTAGTAAATTCTGGGTACAATTAATGGGTTTGTAAGAGACAGTTGCTATAAAATGATCACAGAACACTGTGGTTTTTCTATTTTCCTCCTTTTTTGATGCTGGATTCTAAACCCAGCACCTTGTGCTTATAAAACATGCATCTTATAATTGTGTTCTATGCACAGTTCTGTCTAGCATTTCTTTTCCTGATGAAGGAAATAAAGCAATTGATCCTTTATGAAATAATATTTAATACAACAGAAGGTACCTTCCATATGGGGAAGCATATTTAGGTTGTTAAGTATTGTGACCAACATATTAAGATCTACTTTAAATTGAAATTTCATGTCAATTTTCATGTCAATGTACCTTGAAAGAATGATACCATCATGAAATTCCAAAGAAGGAAGTTCCCAGAAAAAAATTAATAGAGCCCATAAAAGGCATCTGAGACATTGTTACAGTTGAGAATGTGGCTCCGGTGAATGAAAATGGCTAATAATGACACCTGAACTAATTTCCCACTTGAATTAGCACTTTGTTTTAAAACTAGTAGTAAATAAGAACATAAAAATGAAAAGGTTTTAAATTTTCAGAGTGATTCTTAGCATTTGGGTATGAAATGAAGCAGTCTCGCTCCTTTTTTTAATTTTTTGAAAAGGTTTTTTTATGACTGCTTCTTAATATATCATTAGTATTTTAAGACAGAAGATGTATACTAGCAAATATTCACGCTTGGAAACTCTTAAGCCCTTCATATAAAATGGAGAAAACACAGCTCTTCCTTCTAATTATTTGTTAAGTGCTGTCTTTAAATTAAAGAATTTTAAGAAATGCTGCCGGAAGTGTATCTTTAGTTTAACTAGAAGGCTGCTGACTGCACTGAATTAGAGGTCAGTGAACGATAGGGCGGAGGTGGTATAGGTGGGTGGATGGAGTTTATTTTCTGAGTTAAGAAACAACACTCCTCTATGAGACTCTGGCTTTTGAAAATCCTTCAGGAAATATGTGACACTGCTAAATAGAACCAGGTTTTAATTGATCAAGGCATGTATCTCCCAGTGTCACCTTCATTCTCCTTTTCTAAGCAGGGAAATTGTATTGCCCTTGGAAAGTATTATTTCTTAAAGAAATCTGCCCCTGATATGCAATAATTTTGTTTCGTGATTCCAAAAGATTGCAGAGATACAGAAAATTTCTGTTAGCATTAAAACTGAATGACTGGGAAATATACCTGTAAATATTATGTTCTCAGAATAGCTTCTTTATGTTTTAGATTAAAAAAAGAAAACAGTTCACAAGATCAGCTGTTTTGCTTATATTTATGTGCAAATTTCTTAGCACATTTTGTACATGATAGAGAATTGATTAATAATTATTGGTTAAATTCTATACTGGGCATAATTTTTGTCTCCAATGTCACTTATTTTCAAAGTTCTAATCTGTAGAACACGTTACATTTTCTCTTCCCATGCTGACTGCATCCTTAGTAATTGGAGAACCATTAATTTTTACCTTGAATGTGATCTCTTACCACCAGCTAAGTGAAGAAAAAGACAGTTGAAAATTGCAACCATGACTCCGAACTATGAAATGAAGACAATTTTCAGGAAAGTCCATTTAATTTAAAATCTCTTTTCTGCCTCTCTGCTAGCCTTACCACTAAATGCTGCTATTAAAGTGCTGCTCATCCCAGCTCACCAGGGAATTGCTCTTCTCTGTGTCATAGGGGCTCAGAGCTAAGTACACTAGACTGAGGTTGCCACCTGAACCTTATATTTATTGCCAATATTTCAGGTGGAAAGATGAGGATAAGTCAAATTTCTGGTGTTCTTGAAGTAAGTAACTACCTGCTGGGTTTACAAAGCATCATCACCAGGTCTTGGTTGCTCACAAAAGCACCATTGATAAAATGTACATCAGCACCTATTTGGCAAACACAATTCTAAATAAAAAATCACATGGAAAGTCAAAGTTCACTGCGATCATAAGTAATCTTAATTGTAACGGGTAAGTTCAGAACATATTTCATGGGTGAAGCTATGAAATACTGTGTGAATGTTAATTTCGATTTCGCAAAGAATTGCATGTCTACATAAGACAGTTATATTTTGTCAAAAAGGTTTTATGATGCAGTCCAACAGAATAGGATGTTATTTAGAGTTTAGTCTTTGTAGATGTAATTCATTAAATTCAAGTGAACTCATACTGAAAATAAAAAGTAAAAGGCAGAAGGGACTCTTAGTGGGTAGATAGGGATATAAAATGTTGGATATAACAAGTGACAAGACAACCTGTGCTCAATCATGGTACTTATTGTTCCCATACGGCCTCAGACTCCTGCTCAAAATGGAATGGATTTTTCCCTGAGTGGCCTGGGTTTCTGCTCAAAACCTTACTTAAATGCCTCGTGTACAATTAGGCATGGCAAGTTGAACTTACTTCCCTGTTTGAGCCCACAGGCAAGAAACCAATGAGGTCCCCCATTGACCAATCATTTCTTGGAATAAGAAGGAAATTATAAAGGCTACTTTCCTGAGTGACTTCAAGAGATTCCTTGCTCTGGGACCCCTCCATATGGAGAGCACACAATTTTGCATGCATATACAAGACCTATCCCCAATGTTGAAAAGCTCCTCCACATATGGACGTGTAGTAAAATGACAACACATGGAGATGAGAGGACATTCTAAAAGTTACTATGTCTTTGCAACAGGAGTAAGTGTGAACCTCCCTCCCTCCACCATCTTCCCGAATTGTCTATATTAAATCTGTAGTTCTGATGCAATAAAATAACAGGAGGTGATAAATAAACATAGAATGAATGGTCTCGAGCATGGCCTAATGGGACAAAGCTTGATTGGATTGTTTTGTTTCAGTAATCTAAATGTATGTACCAAATATGCTGATTTTTCATCTTAGAAAACAGTACTAATACTTATTATATGATGTTTCTTGTATGCTTTTTTTTAAATGCTGAGTATGTTATGGTAGTATATAAGAAGAAATAACTTAAACCTTTTTGACATTTTAATATAGTTTATGTGATTTTTATGGCAGTATATTAAGCCTAAAAGTAGCACATACATTTTAGTGTGAATTACATTTTAAAAATCTCTCCTTCCATTAGCACAATCTATTTGTTTTGGTTAGTTTCTAAGGCTCTCTCGGTCCAGTTTCTTCATCTATAAGATGGAGAAATAAATCAAGACTTCATTGAAATATCACAACACAGAGAAAAGACAATATACAGAATTTTGTCAGCCTTGCCTCCTCTACATACTACTGAACTGAGATGAGGGATCATGATTAGTACACAGAACACATCTGACAACATAAATACATATATTATATGAACATCGATTTGCTAATCAAGGAGAAGTTAGCTTACTCTTCAAAATCAATTACTGCCTTCGTTTGTGATGCCCAGGAATAAACTCATAACTTTATGCTAGATAAATAAACATTCTACGAACTTGAGCCATGCCTTTCTAAAATTAATTATTTCTTAATTTGTGCAGTCTTTTCTATAAATTACTCAACTAAATAACCCATTTCTTCACCTGCTAAATGACATGTGTATTCCTTTGGATAAATAATAGTGGTAAGAACTACCATCCTTTAATTATTCCTAATAATATATCAGGTGCTGAAGGGGCGCAGCACCCATAGTGGTATATTCATTCTTGGCTTAGTGTTTTGTGTATCAGTTTGAAAAGTCAGCACTGAGATGTTATATATGTAAGGCTACATAAACCTCAGAGAAAATGTATTTGACATTAGAAACAAGAAGTGTTGTACATTTACGATAAAGTTTTATAATCTCAACATCTGAAGAAATTATTGAACAGAAGGATATACTTTTGTTTTATCTTTCGTAAGAATGATCTACATGACATAAAGCTTTCACAAACAATACAGGAAATTCCATAAATGAATATCTAAAATAGAGTAAGTTAATGAGTAAATAATAGTATATTTGTGACCGTATCTGAATTTTTCAATTACTCTTGGTATTTGCTCTTTGGTTTTCAACAAGGTTTGTCTTTTTAACTCTCATTTAAATTCCATTTTTTCTCAAATATCTTTTGTGAATTAAGTCAACCACATACACAAAGCAATAATGTATTTGTCTACGTATGCAGCTATGAAAAAATGTCTGAGGATGGGTTACTTATATACAGTGGGTGAATACTTTGAAGTTTTAGAGCCTGAGAGTTCGAAGACATGACATTGGCCTCTGGCAGGTCACAATATATTGTAGAAAAGTAAACAGGCAGCTACAAAAAGAAGGGAGAATGTACAGGCCTTGCTTTATCCCAACTTGCTCTCATACATAATGCACACCAGTGAGACCCAATTCACTGTCAGAGATGAGTGTTGGTCCATTCATAAGGTTAAAGGCCTCATGACCTGATGACCTTTTACTAGATAAGATCTCTTAAATGTTTCTCACCTCAACCTTGCCACACAAGGGGGCACATTCCTAGCACATGATCCTTTAGAATTTAAATCATACCTGAACTATAGTCATTCTGCACAGTACATACTCCTCTCTCTGTGAATGTACAAAGAAGTCTATAACATATAAATAGTAGCCTCAAATGTTATACTAAAAACAATACCACAACTTGGTCTTTAGCTCAATACTTTCTAATCCATGTAAACATAAAGGTTTTTTTTTCAAGTTACATTTTATACCCATTAAAGTGCACACAACAAAAATCAGGTTGCATGGTACATACACATAGAAACACAAAATTACATTCTGTATAGCCCTGTGGTGATTTGACAAAATGATCTTGAAAAGAATATGAAGAAAGCTTATGAGGAGAGGATGGTGAATGTAGAAGGAAATTGTTTTTATTGATTTTTTCATTGGCAATGTGTTCCTAACATGAAGGCTAAATTTATATAATCAGTTGCCAATTCGGCACTGAGAGGCTAGGTCTGCTCGAATTCAGAGGGTTTGGCTCTCATTTCCTTCTGATTATTAATTTCTGAGTTTCAAGCCTGTCCCCAATATCCAAATGATAAGAACTAGGACAAAATAAAGGAAATTAGATGTGTTAAATGAATAAGAAAACTATTATTCTTAGAGGGGAAAAAAAGCCTTCACTATGATCTTACAATCTATATTGGTTCTTTTATGTATTACTTGAATTTTTTTCTATCTAGTGTTATCCAGTACTAAACTAAAAAAAAAAAATTGACTTGGAAACACAGAGATAAAAAGCAATATCCTGAGTGTATTCAGATACTTCTGATTGTCCTAAGATATACTCCAAAATTTTTTTAATGTTGGAGATTTTACATTTATAATAGATGGTTATCATATTGTCAATGGCTTTGGTTTTCTGATAACTTAACTTTACAGAAACCGAATTTTAGATACCATCTTTAATATAAAGGGTATGTGTGATGTACCAACTACATGAGAATGTGAAATGATTTGCAAAGATGGTTTCTCTGGATATTGAACAATTGCAAGATCCACTGTATATAGTTCTATTTCCATTTGCTTTTTGACAAATAATGAAATGTACCCATAAAGAGGAGTGTTTCCTGAAGCAGAAGAGCGGCACAGGAAAATTATGTTACTGAGAATACTCTAAATTCAATAAGCAAAGTATTTGTATATATGCACAGCCAATTTACCCATGTTGACTCAATTGGTCAATCAATTTTGATTTAAGGCAAAGGTCAGCTCAATTAAATTAGCAATCAAATCAAGGAAAATTGGCAAAAAAATTCAATTTCAATTCGTATGTTTTAAATATTATAGATGATGATGCAATTATTCCAATAAGAAAGCAAAAAAAAAAAACCAGTTGCTACTCCAGAAAAACTGATCTTAAGATTATTGAGTTTTAAGTTGACTCTTAAAATACTATTATCCTTTCTTGTTATAGGATGTTTTGTAAAAGATAAAAACAATGTAAGTACAGGTAGACATTTTTCACTGACAAAACTCAGGTTAATTTTATAATTAAGAAAAATAAATGTAATTTTATATTTGTAAGATTAATAGTCTCAAGGACAAAACTAGATAAAAAGTACTTTGGAAGTGAAAATTATCATCCTTATTAGAGAAACGGATTTTTAGAAGAAAATTAAAATTACAATCCTGAGATTTTTATATCACTACTTTAATATATGTATTACCTTATTTTAGAAATAAAGTGAAGAAATGAAAAAAAATGACTTACCAGCCATCTACCACTGGAAAATAAGCTTAATTATGCCCCTATAATCACAGGTAATTTCTGCTAAAGTAAGTCTAAAAGGCAATTCACAAATAGAGCTTCCATAAATTATGCAAAAAACAGAACTGGGGACACAGCCAATGAGCAAAAGCATCAGATATTTAGCTCCAGTTGTAGTATTGAACCAAAAATAATATTTTAAACCCACAAATTTTAAAAGTAAAAGGTAATCTATAATTTAAAGCTTTTTGTGTAAACTGTATAATTTCATTCTTCATAAACTCTTACATGACAGTAAATGAAAGCCAATAAATAGAGCAGGAGTGTACTCTTGCAAAGAGAAGTTTGCAGTGTGAATTATTAAAACTTGAATTCAAACTGGTTTGGGCAGAAACCAATATTATTTTCTTCTAATTGACATAAACTTGTGTGAATTGCTTTACAGGTAAGTCTTAATTCCTTGAGAACAATGAAAACTTTTCTTAAATTCATAATGAGATTTGACTAAAGTAATGGCTATTCTGCTATCACTGAAAAGGTTGTTGAAAAACTGGCATCCAATGAATGAGACTTACTTCATTATGTCATTTAATTAAATTCAATAATTTCATCTCATGGCTGAAAAATACTGTGTGAAGGAAAACAATGTAAAGTAATAAAACATTATAATCTCATTGAAGATAAGAAGTTATACATGAACTTTCAAATACACTGAAATTGAATATATGGAGATGTTATGAAAGTACTTCTCTTGGGGAATTTGTAGTTCTGAAGGTACATGCATAACACTGAATCTATAGGCAGAAGTACTCTGATGGCAAAAACAATGTGTTGAGTTTAATTATATTCAATAACAGACTATAAAAAAATTGTCCACTTCAGGGACCTTTAATTGTTTGGACACTAAGGGAGATTTAGACAATATGGGAATGTACAACACAGTAGCATTTGAGAGGTTAATTGGGTACTAGGGACTCCTTGGAGAAATAAGAAACAAAGATCTCTTGGGAAATCCACTGCTTGCAAAATGCAGTCAAGAATTTGATGTATATGGTACAAAACTAAGTATAGTGAAGGAAGGGATATAGGGGAGGGATGGATAAGAATGTTGAGAGTGGTGACATTGATCAAGATAAACTGCTGCCATAAACTGCTTTGTTAAATTGCAACTCATTTGAATAACTCTTGAAAGATAATAAAAAAATGAAGAAAAATTATACACAAGTGACCATAAATAAATGAAATCTTTTAAGAAAGTTTAGACCTATACCAAAGACCCCTAGTGTTTTTCCTTTTTCTTCCTTCAGTGGTTTCAGAGTTTTTGCCTTTACCTCGAGTTTTTTGGATCCATTTGGAATTGATTCTGGTGAAGGGTAATAAATAAGGATATAGCCTTAATTTTACAAGTGTTTAATCAATTTTGCCAGAACCGTTTCTTGAAGAGGCCGTCTTTTTTCCATTCTATATTTTTAGTTCCCTTATCAAAGATTAGGTGGCCATAGGTCTGCAGGTTTGTTTCTGGGTCTTCAGTTCTATTCCATTGGTCGCCAGGCCTGTTCTTGTTCCAATACCATGCTGTATTTATTACTACAGCTTTGGAGTAGACTTTGAAGTTAGGTATTGATATTCCTCCAGCACTGTTCTTCCTGCTTAGGATTGTTTTTGCTATTTGAGGTCTTTTATTGTTCCATATGAATTTTCAGATTGATTCCTGTATTTCAATAAAGAATGATGTTGGGATATTGATGAGTATTGCATTGAATTTTAGATAACCTTTTTTTTAATTTGTTTTTTTTTGGGGGGGGGCCTTGGCAAAGGGAGTTGGTTTCTTCATTTCATCCTCGCTCTTCACATTGTTGGCATATAGAAAAATGACAATTTTATATCCTGCTCATTTGTCATAGTTTTGGATCAGCTCAGTACCTTGGGAGTAGAGTATATGAAGTTCTTTAAATACAGGATTGAGTCATCTGCAAAGTGAGAGAGTTCTACTATATATTTCCCTATCAGGAGCCCCTTTATATTTGCCTCTTGCCTTATTGCTCTGGCTAGTAAATCTAGTAATATAATGAAGAGGAGTAGAAAGAACAGACAGCCGTGTCTCCCTCCTGATTTTAAAGAAAATTATCTTAACTTTTTGACATTATATAATGCCAGCTGTAGAGTGGTCATATACAGCCTTAATTATATTCAAGAATATTTCATAGATTTCTAGCTTCTCCAGAGTTTTCATCATAAATGTTTGTTGGCTCTTGTCAAATGCTTTTTCTGTGCCTGTGGAAATGAACATATGAATCTTGTCCTTGCTCCTATACATTAAGAAAGACCCAGAAACACAACAAATCAAACGGGATTAGATGAAACTACAGAGCTTCTGAATGGCAAAGGACATAGCTTGCAAGTTAAATAAAAAGTCCATAGAGTGGGAGAAGATCTTCACTGGCCATAAAACAGATGAGGGCTTAATATCTAAAATATGCTTAGAACTCAAGAAATTGAATTCCCCAAATACAAATCCTCAAAGGAACAAATGCCCTATTAATATGTGGGCTAACAACTTAAAGAGACACTTCTCTGAAGAGAAATGAGAATGGCTAAGAGGCACATGAAGAAGAGGTTCGTGAAGAAGTGCTCAAGAAATTGTTGTAAATATACACAATGGAATTCTATGCTTCTATCAGACAGAATGGCATTGCCCCATTTGAAAGGAGATAGAAAGACTTGGAAAAAAAAAAAACATTCAAGGTGAAGTGAGCCAGACTATCCTCCAAAATATAGACACTATGGTTTCTCCTATTGGTAATAATTAGTATATGTCTAGGACGGCCCTAGCAAATGATCACCATATCTCAATTCTTATGTACATATGGTCACATAAGAGAACGGTAAATGAAATGAACTCCAATTTGTGGAAAGAAGTGGTTTATCATTGTTGTTATTTTTAATGTAGTGTGTGAAATTATTTCTTTTTTTTTTCTTTTGTTTATTTTCCATATAGTTTAGCCCCTGTTGCCATTGTAATTGATCTTGTCAGCCTGGGTATTGTATATATGCTTATCTGAATCAGGAAAGGAAAGGGGAATAACAAAATGATGAGACAGAGGGTAAAAGGAGAACCATTGCAACAATAATACTTACAAGACAATATGCTATAAACCAACTGTACAACTTGGGAGGAGGAGGGATCTGGGGAGGAAGGAAGGTGGGAGAAAAATTAGGGTGGAGGTAACAGGCTTGACAAGAAATATACTCACTGCCTTACACATGTAACTGTAACTACTCTGTACATCACCTTGATAAAAATAAAAGAAAAATGAACTCCCTATGCTGGGGACTCTCATTATTTAAATGTTAGGGTAAGTCATATGTGACCATAAAAATATCTAGTCTCATAATCAATATTGGAATATTGTATTTAAAAATGGCAATAGGTCATCACTATTCATGAACAAAGAAAAAAATGAACTAAACCAATTGAGGGTAATTTATTATTTACAGGATCTAGCTAAACTTGTAAAAACTTATGTTTGAACATAAAGGTGTTTCATAGTGGGAACCAAGTCAATTTCTACTTGTTTTTGGAGATGCCACATGTGAGTGGTTACAGATCTAAAAACCATTGTTCCATTTCTATTGTGGAAAGTCACAAGTCTCAATAGAAACTGAAGTACTTCTTTCCTGTGTTTTTCTCTTATAATTTACTTCTCAAACTTGAGATGGTGCTATGAACATGTATTGTTTTAACAAGAAAGCAGAGCTCAAATGCTGGCTTTCACTGTGCCTCCACCATTGTGTAATTCTGTGTAAGTCTTCTTTTTGCCTTCATGTTGCTCATTGTTTCCAACTTGTACACATTCCCTAATGTTAGTTTCAATCTAGTCTTCTTTCCATTTATCTATTGATCTATTTATCTAAGATTAAATGATACATATGTATGCTATATATATGATGAAGTATCACTATAGGAATGGTTCAATTCCATTTGCAAAACTCCATGTTAATAACAGTGTATAATTTATAATAAAACATTACCCAGATCCAAATTTCTTTGGGCAATTAGAAACGTTTGGGCAATTAGTGGCATTTAATCATCTTGCAATGAATACAAATTGTTCTTATGTAAAGGGTTCTGATTTTTTTTTATTATTTATGGATATGTCTGGGCAAGGGATTAGACAGAATGGGAGAGAATTATGGAAGGGGCTATTCACTGTATATTTAGAAACCTTAAGTTGTAACCTACTTTTAAAACACTTTGAAGTTTAGAAAAGAAAATTAAAAGTATTATTATTTAAAAAATTATGTCCCATAGATGAAAATTGCCAAAAAGAATTCATTTCCTTTCAGCATAAAGATTATTTCAAAATATGTTCTTACTGCAATTTAATTTAAATATAGTTAACCATTCCTATAAACTTCAAAAACAAAAATGAAAACCTGAAGATATAAATAAAAATGGTCTTAGGCCACTCGACCATCCTGACATCTTCCAGAATTGATGGCATGGTATAATATATGAAGCCGGGACAAGCACCATCTCAAGATACAAAAGGAAATTATAAGAGAGAAACACAGGAAAGAAGTACTTCAGTTTCTATTGAGACTTGTGACTTTCCCAAATAGAAGTGCAACAATGGTTTTTAGATCTGTAGCCACTCACATGTGGCAGTAAGTGTCACCCTGTAAAGAGCTTCACAATTCTGTGCATCATTGGCTCTGTTGTTTCTGCTCCTTGGCTGGACTCACTCTATTGTTCCCTTGAGAATATAAGCATCCAGAACCTTCTACTCAAAGACTCCACCATTATCTGAAGCACATTTGTCTACAGAGAAGCATGTTTATTAAGTTTGTCACTAGAATGCCAACACAGTTAATGTGAATGTATGCCAAGCAATTAACTTTCTCATTTAATAATTTTCAAAAAATATTACCTCGATTGTTCAGGTCTTTTACCTCCTTAATTAAATCAGCTGTCAAATTATATTTATTGTCCTCAGGAAGCTCATTAAAATAAAAGCAATAAAAATTTAGAAAATCATCTTTGCAACTGAATGTCATGCACATATATCATTTAATTCACAGGTAAATGAAATCTGCCTAGCTGAATTATGACTATTTGTGTGCTAGGTTTAGAAGCTTTTGGGTAAATTTTGCTTTAATGGACTGGCATATGTAAATGAAGCTGTAAAAAATTAATTAGCATTGCTTACATAACCATCAACAAGGAATCTCAGAAAAGTGCACCATCGGGCATACTCTTAAAAACAATTATTAAAACAAAGAACACAGAAATAACATTTTAAGTGAGGATGAATCTAACATCATTTTTATATGTAAAATTCCACATATAATTTCACACACACATATACACCAACACACATATGGTTTAGAACTAATTCATAAAAGACTTGTATTTCTATGTTATGAAATTGGGAGGGGGCTTTTGGTTTTTCTGGAGTAAATTTCCATTTTCATTAGTTTTCCTAACTATTCCAACACACCCAATTTTTCTTGCACAGGAGATTCTTCAGAATCTCATTTCAGTTGTCAAATGTTATTTAAACTTGAGTGGGTTTATAACATCCACTACAAGGGTCTTCTCATCATTGAATCGCTCATCATTCTTTCTGTGATCCTACGAAATCTTAGAATGAATGTGTGTATAGCATTCTGATTGTATTGATCAATAAACCTTTCATAAAGAAAAATTCATGGAGGAATCTCCATACTGCTTTCCAGAGTGGCTGAACCAGTTTACATTCCCACCAACAATGAAGTAGGGTTCCCTTTTGGCCACATCCCCTCCAACATTTGTTATTGTTAGTTTTCTTGATATGAGACATTCTTATTGGGGTGAGATGGAATCTCAATGTTGTTTTGATTTGCATTTCTTTTATGGCCAGTGATGAAGAGCACTTTTTCATATGTCTCTTGGCCATTCTCATTTTCTCATCAGAGAAGTCTCTTTTTAAGTCTTTAGCTCACTTGTTGAGAGGGCTATTGGTTCTTTGCAGTTTTGTTTTGGAGCAATTTAATTTTTTTAGTTCTGCATATATTTTAGATATGAGTCCTTTGTCCGTTGTATGGCCGGTAAATATCTTTTCCCAATCTGTGGGCTTTCTGTTTATCTTGCGAGCTATGTCCTTTGCCCTGCAGAATTTCTGCAGTTTGATGCAGTCCCATTTGTCCATCCTTTCTTTGACTTGTAGCATTTCTGGGTCTTTGTTAAGGAAGTTCTGTCCTGTGCCAAGGAGCCCAAGTGTTTCTCCTACGCCTTCCTTTAGTGTTTTCAGGGTGTCTGTTTTAATTTCGAGGTCTTTGATCCATTTGGAATTGATTTTGGTGCAGGGTGATATATATATAAGGATCTAGTTTTAGTTTGTTGCTTGTGTTGAACTAGTTTTGCCAGCTCCATTTGTTAAAGAGGCTATCTTTCTTCCAGAAAGGGAACCCTACTTCATTGTTGGTGGGAATGTAAACTGGTTCAGCCATTCTGGAAAGCGGTATGGAGATTCCTCAGAAGGCTAAACATAGAGCTCCCCTATGACCCAGCAGCCCCACTTTTGGACATCTACACAAAAGACCACTAACAAGAACACACTAAAGGCACCAACACAACAATGTTCATTGCAGCACAATTTGTCATAGCTAGAATATGGAACCAACCCAGATGCCCCTCAGTAGACGAATGGAACAGGAAAACATGGTACATATACACAATGGAATTTTATGCCTCTATCAGAAAGAATGCCATTGCCCCACTCGTAAGGAAATGGAAGGACTTGGAAAAAATTATACTAAGTGAAGTGAGCCAGACCCAAAGAAACATGGACTGTAAGGTCTCCCTTATTGGGAATAATTAGTACAGGTTTAGGCAAGTCATAGCAGAGCATCACAAGGCCCAATAGCTATACCCTTATGAACACATAAGATGATGCTAAGTGAAATGAACTCCATGTTATGGAAACCACTGTTATATCACTGTTGTAATTACTTTGAACATGCCATGTGAAACCGTAGCTTCTATTATTGATGACCCTTTTGTATCCCCTTCCTGTGGCTGTATCTGCACTACCTCTGTATCTTATCTGAGTACATTGGATACCATGTAAACTGGTATTAGAACTAGGAAACTGAAAGGGAATACCAAAATCGAGAGACACAGGGTAAAAAGACAAACGACTTCAAAAAGCAGTACTTGCAAAACTGTATGGTGTAAATCAACTGAAAAAGTCATGTGGGAAAAGGGAAAGGGGGAGGGAGAGGGGGGGAATGAGGGAGGAGGTAACAAACAGTCCAAGAAATGTATCCAATGCCTAATGTATGAAACTGTAACCTCTCTGTACATCAGTTTGACAATTTTTTAAAAGAAAAATTCATGGAATTATAATTGATTGCAATAATGGGGACATAAACAACACAAATAAGTTTGAAGATGTAAGTTTTCAGACCAGAAAAAAATTGCAACAAACAGTATTTTTAAATGAACAAACATTTGTTGGTTTCTGAACATGTGTTAGTGTTCTTTGTTTCCCTCTCCACTCTTTTGAGTACTTGATGGTGCTTTGTTTTTTTTTATGCTACTTTTGTAGTGGAATTCAGAGAAAGCATGAGATTCCAAAAGTGGTGATTGGCCTGTCACCTGGGTTACCAGGCTTATCAACAGAGCCCAGATTGTTTGATAAGATACAGTAAGGTTTTCCCTTATATTCTTGGATTCATTGTAATTAAAATCAATATTTATTCTACTTGATAGATTGCTCTTTTCAGACCCTGAATTCCTTTTCTCAATTCCCATGAAAATTTAGGAGTGAATTGGGGAAGAGATTAGGATTTGACAAGAAACAGAAATAGATGTCAGTTTCCAGTAAGTGTAGAAACAGGAGAAGATCACAAGACTTTGATTTTCTCATGAAAACCAAACCTTTTGGAAAGGTGCAAAGAAAAAAAAAAGAACAAGAAAAACCGTTTCAATGTTTATAAATATTCTGAATTAAGTATATGTGTATGTATTTTTCTGTTTGCACTCACCAAATGCTCAAATTTATTTAATAATACCATTTTTGTATACACTGAGGTTTCTAAAACCACACAAATCCCTAATACCTGCTCTCCGAAATTTTTTTTTTAAATTTCACCTATTCATTACAGCTGTAAATGGGCTGAACATTAAAGATTTTACTGATTCTGGAATTTTCATAAACATATTTCCCTAGTTACAATGAAACACAGATATATTCCTAGTGTCCTAGTGTACAAAACAACTCTAGTTTTCCTTAGTGGTCAGTGGCATTAAAAATTCCTCAACACTGAGCATTCATAAAATTAGATAAGTTTCAAACACTCATTATCTTAGATACAGGGACTTTAATTATATTGTCAAATACATGATTCGCGGCTTAAATACGTCCTTTTGACTTGTCATTTTCTAATTCTACATTTATAATGCATCTTGGATCTCAAATAAAGAAAATTAGTAACTTTAAATGAATGAGATGCAGAACTTGAGAATTATGATATAGCACATAGGCAGTCATGTAACATTTTATCTTTCAAAAAGATGAGGATTTTTTTAAAGAAGGATTTACAGTCTTTGTAGGATCATAGTATGCTGCCCGTTGTTAGTGGGTGAATGAAATATTTTCCAACTGATTTTTTAAATAATTTATTCTTAAACCAGGCATTGTGTATGTACTTGAATTTCTAGCAGTGGGAAGATCAAATTAGGAGGATCACATTTGAAGCCTACCTAAACTACAGAATGAAACTATCTCAAAATGTCAAGAAAATGTATCAATATTTACCTTTTTCCCAAAATATTATTATCTATAATTATATTTTCTAAAAACATATTACCACACAAAGCCTTTGTAGGCTCCAAAATGTACAGATACTATACTATCAATAAGATTTAACTAGTAAAATCTGTACTTATGTTTTAAATTTATCATAATTAAATTATATACATTTCTCTGAATGTTGAAAATTTTATCCGAAAATTCATTCTACAAACCTAAGAACATAGTTGTATTAGGCAAATTTAACATATATTTTTGAAAGGTGAGGGATTTTATATAAATGTTTCACATTAAGATGTGTACTAAAATGTCACTTAAAGCAGAAATTAATGGGCTTCAACCTCAAATCCACATGCGTTAGTATGAACAGGACAGCTTTTTTATACGTAAATTCCTAAAATATGTAGGGATCTATATGTAAATGGACTAAGGTAAAATTTACCAGAACAGAAAGTAGAATAAAATCTTTGAAAATAGTTGGAAAGTAACAAAATGAGAGGGATAAAATTATGGCAGATTGACTACCTGATTTGATAGAGACTATAATCCCCAAGTCACAAAAAATAATTAAAATAAATAATGCCATAGGAAAAACATTCAAGTGAACTGAAGTTCCAAAAAGAAGCCTAAAGATAAATGAATCTAATTACACTCAACAAAATGGAACTGAGAACTCAGTAAGAAGATACGTATGGCTGCCATCTTTAACCACTCTGCCTTTCTCATATAATGGCATCTTGAAGAGAAAGCAAATTGTTAGTTTGGTTGATTATGTGGCATTACAATTATTATCTTTTTTTACCCCAGATAAAATAATTGTGTCATTTACTTTATACTCTCTTTACTCTGGGCAGTAGAACTGAGAGAAAATTGCAATATTGTAAGAACAGAAGATATCAATCAAACAAGGGTGTTTCTGTCAAAGGTTTTGTGGCTTCAAGTAGCATCCATGTGGGAACTCATGAGCAGAAAATGGAGAATGTGGCTTCATTTTTTACTTTTATGCATCAAGTTTAATTTTTTTTAAGATTCTACAAAGAAGCTTATAACTTTCCAACAGAAAATATATCTTCAATTCTTCACTGGTGCAGGGTCTAAAGCCTGAATTACCAAAAGACAAGAAAATAAATTGAAAAAAAATTAAAGAGAGAAATAGAATGAAAAAAGTATTTCAAGCTCCAGTGACAGAGGAGGAAAGGAGACTTGTCATGTATAATACACAAATAAATCAATAGATAGATTGGTGGATTGATTGTTGAAGAAAGTTTTAAAAATTCACTAAACAAACAGTACAAGAAATGTATCCAATGCCTAACGTATGAAACTGTAACCTCTCTGTACATCAGTTTGATAATAAAAATTTGAAAAAAAATGATGCTTATCAAAATGAACCCGAGAAAAAAAATTCACTAAACAGTATTTGAAAATTAGAGAAGAAAGAGAAGATTGAGCATATGATTGTAGATGTAAAATTTGTGCAAAGTTTACTGTATAAATGTGTGGAAGTATCACAGTGAAACATCTTTACACTACACATGATTGCTCATTCAAAAAATTAAAATAATATTAAAATTATACAATATTTAGATTGGAAAGTTTTTTAAGATTTGATTTCATCCATAGTTCAAACAGGGAAAGCAAATGTGTATAAATGGGATTACAAACAAACAAACAAAAAGCTTTTGGACATAAAGGGCTGCAATGAATAGAAAGAAAAGACAATCTGAAAATATTTGCAAGCCATACATACAATGAGGAATTAATATGTAACATATGTAACTGTATAGAGAAAAATATGCAAGTTCGTTAATAAAGGGCAAGGGACTTTTCTCAAAAGGAGATATTTATGGCTAATAGATGCATGAAAAAATATTCAATGCCAGTGATTGCTACGAAGACACAGACTGAAACAAATATCATCTCACACTGGTTAGTACAATTGATGTTCACCCAGGATGAGAAGAAAATAAGAGCACTGGTATACTGCTGAATGGAGTATGAATTAATACTAAACACAATCGAAGACAGTGTGGAGCTTCTTCAAAATAATGAAAAATGAAATTACTATATCATACAGCTATCATGCTTCTGGATAATGATGTCCAAAATCTGAAATTAGTATGTTTAAAAGATTTCTGCACTTCTGTGTTCCTGAAACAGTATTCTTTTTCGTCGAGCAAAGAGATCTAAGAGAATCCATCCACATGAATGGATAAAGAATAAAGGATACACACACACACACACACACACACACACACACACACACACACGAGAAAAATATTCAGCCTTTTCCTTTGAGACAATATGGATGGAACTGAGGGACATTATGTTAAGTGAAATAAGCAAGGCACAGAAAAGCAAATAGAACATACTTTTCTTTTAATGTAGAAGTTAAGCCACAAAAATCTTAGGATAAAATGGTTTACTAGAGACTGAACTGTGTGGAAGGAGAAGAAGATGATAGTGGGACAAAGCCTCATTTAGGTAGGGAATGTTTGCTTTTACTTTTCAGCTCAACTGTATTATATAGAGAGTATAGCTAATTGAATACATATCCAATTTCAATACTGGTAAGAGTAACTTACCTGTGTCCACATCCCCCCAAATGTTATCTACTTAAGGTAATTCTGTACTGTATTTTAAAAAATCATAGTATGATTTCATCTCCTCAAAACTTCATAGCAATTTAACTTTACATAATTATAATAAAATAATTTTAAAAATACAATATGAAATCTTTTTTGTCCTGAAAGGACATAGTCAGATTATTTTCCTTTGCTCTTCTCCTTTGGCATAATTTGAAATTCAATCTTACACAAGTGGTTCCTATGACAAATGAGCTATGTAGTCAGTCAGATTCTGGCCTCCATAGCAGCTTATCCAATTGGACAGCATTTACAGTGTGTTAGAAACAAAGGGCATATTTGCATATTCAAAGAGATTCTTCATAATCACTCATACTTACTATGAATCTTCCAACCCCTGTTATTTACTGTGTTCTTACTTCCTAAAAGCCATTTTTTTTTGTTTGAGAGAGAATGAGGATTAGTTTCCTAGGATTCATGTTTTATAAGAAAATGATTTGCTTTAGTTTTTTTGGTTGTTGTCAGTGGTAATGGGGATTTAACCTAGGGGCACATGGACACTGCATAAATGCTCTAACTATGAACTAGACCCTCACCACTTTAAGCCATTCTTCACAAAATGCTTTTTGGATTGAATTTGTGGCATTGTTTTGTTCTACTTCTTCTCAATGCCTTTTAAAAAACATCCCAGCTGCATCATAAATTCCAGTTCATGATTCTATAATGTCTTGATGTTCAACACTATAGTGAAAAATTGCTTCTAGTAGTTCCAGAATGCTTAATTGGGAAGATAATACTACTACTCATGTTTGATGAAATAGACAGACTTGTGTATCAGTTTAACAACAATAAAAAAAAAAAAGTGGAGCATTGCTGGCTACTGATGGCTCATGCCCATAATTCTAGCTATGTAAGAGGCTGAGAGATGAGGATTGATGGTGGTTTGAAGCTAGCCCCAGCAGGGAAGTCCATGAAACTCTAATCTCAAATTAACTACCAGAAAACCAGAAGTACAGCTGTGGCTCAAAATGGTCCAGGGCTGGCCTTGACCAGAAAACCCATACCCTAAGGTCAAGCGCCACCACCAAAAATAACAAAAAAAAGCATTGAAGCATTGATACTGAGGGCACAGTTTATAAAGGGTACTTTAATGTATTACCTAGGCTTGATCAGGAACTGAGAACTCAACCCTTCCACACTAACTCAACCCCTCACCAAGGTCATGAAGATGAAAAGCATTTTCATTCAGTACCAAGGTACAAAGCCCATTAGCCTTCTACTAGAATATAAAGCTCCAAACTTAACACTGTTGACAGTCATGAAACTAATAGCCTCAGTTTTCTAGGAAAACCAGTAAAAACTAGTTCATAAGATAACCACTGATGAAAAATTGATGTCATGATGCTCAAATATGTATATATCATAAGGCTAGAGACCACCTACTTTCTTCCAAAGCTGTATGTAAGGAATGAACTATCATGAAATACTTCCTTTAGCACACACACACACACACACACACACACACAAACACACAAATAACAACAATGACAGTAACAACAAATTCTTTGGTTTTAAAAAGATCAAGTCAATTTTCATTTAAAATAGGGTGCAAGAATTTTTTACTGAGAACTGCATACCTGATAAGGTGGTGACCCAACATTGCTATTTTTTTTTTATGTAGCATTGCTTTAAGTTCAGTTGCTACACATTCAAAATATGTGAGGCAATGATGTTTTATTGTACTTTTAGGAATGCAATTTTAATAGATTGACAACAAAGTTAGTACATGCCGAATCCAGGGATTTCATATGATGGCTGGAGATTATATTTCTGAGTTCTAGCTCTGATATATTTTAGGAAGATGTTCTGTTGACACAACTTTGTGGAGTACTAGGAAAAGGAATACACAAATGCAGAACGCATTATGTCTGTTATTTAGAAACTAAGAATTCCATTGCAGGAACTTCAATGTAGAGAAATCATGATAATAGATACATGCTAGCACATGTTTGTCCAGCGAGTTGTGATAAAAGATGAGGCATATTTACTAAGGGCTTCGAGGAAGACCTTGAAAAGTGTGAGCCACAGTTTAGAGAAAGAATTGGTATTTCCAAGGCAGCTCAAGGAAACTCAATGAGCAACAATGATAAATAGTTATGTGAACCAAGTGACTAAGTAAGATTCAGGTACGACTCACACCTGATATCCCGTTCTAAGTATATGAGTGGAGTAGAGGAGAGATGATATGTAATGTGAATATAAATATGACAGTGAATTGACTCATGGAAATCTACTTATTTCAATTTTCAGTAACATAAAAAGACATAGATTCAATGGATTTTTTGAGGAAAGCAGACCAATCTATAAGTTCAAAAAGTATTCTGCAAACTTTTCTTATTAAAAAACCTATTTTTCTGATAGTGTTGAAATATAGGTCATATAATTATAATGCACTTCTTAAAAGGAGCAAGTCTAAGGAGAAAATTTCTACCTTCTTTAATACAAATATTTTATCAGGTAAACTGGAGAGACATATAATATAACTCTATATTGCACTGTCATTTTTAATGCTTATGAGTCTAATTCTTAAACATGAGTATCCATGACACATCATGTGTCATATTTACATCATTTATAGACAAATCACCCTTGAACAAATTACTACCCTTGTACTCTAGCTGAGAACTTATGTCTCAATTTTTCTCAATAATTTTATTTCTGAGGACATGCTATTGCAAGTACAATTATGTCATACAGAAATTATTTTTCATGCTTGCTCCTACTTGCATTTTATCCATATAGCAGATAAAAATATGGCATTCTTCCTGGTGGAGTACAGTCTTAACAGAATTGACATCCAGTTCTCAAATAAGGATTTTTTTTTTTGTAAGCTGTTTCTTCAAATTGATGTGCAATAAATCGGACACAAATCCAGCATTTGACAAGAGACTGCCTGGGGCTGCTGTTCTCTGCCTTCCTGAAGCATATTCTTAAACTTAAAGAATGCAACGAACTTGGAGAAGATACAAGAAACATACTGCATCACCCCACAATGCTTTTTTGGTCTTACAGAGAAATGGATCCTCTATGAACTACTAATTCAATAACCACTGTATAAACATGTATTGCATTGGTTACCCCAAAACTACTTCCCATATTTTGTTGCAAATACTACATTGCTTTGGAAATGTACATATTGAGGGGAAAAAAGCAAATGTTAGTTAGGTAGTAAGTGTGAGAAATCGGTGGACATGACAGAAAACATGGTGCTTCTTGCTCCCATAGTGCCTTGTGCTCCTGGTGAAATGTGCTTCTTCTTCCCATAATGCCCTGGCTTCTCACTCAAAATCCTGTATCAGTAGTGAGCTAATGCCTCGTGCACACCAGGCATGAGCAATAGTACTTACTTCTATACTAGTATCCTAAGATAAGGGAAGCAAGAAAAATAGCTAAGGAAGCTTGAAAGAGCAAAAGCTAGGAAAGGAAGGCCACCCCAGGGAAAGGGGGAAAGGGTGGAGCCCTCTTACTCTAACAGCAGCCCTCCAAGAATAACCTCAACATATTTCCAATGCAGGGTGTCTCTCTACGCCTATACTTTGTACTATACTTTGGGTCTCAGTAAGCATTCTGCTTTACTGTATGCCTGCTGCTTCATTCATTACCTTCTGGAGAAAGGGACATGTTAACCCTGTATGGCATAGGTTTTTTCTGCTTTTAGTCCATGTTCTATGGAACCAGCCATGCTAATAATGCCAGAGAACATAACTGATGTGAATTTCAGCAAACCCATATACGACATTCTCCTACACAGTGCTTGATCTGGTATCCAGTACACTTAATGGAAGACCAGGAGACTGGACTAAAGAGGTTGGTAGGTACTGTATTTAAATCACAGAAAAGAGTTATCACTCTGTGGATGGAAATAGATAATGGAGGATGGATCAAGTGTTGGAGAAACTAGCTCTTACCTATCATGCATAGGAACTGGATTTGAGCCAAAACATCAAAGCATCAAAGAAAGAACAAATAAACAGGGAAGGAAAGAATGAAACTGGAACCTGCTGACCACATTTAACCTGTGCCCAACAATATCAGATGATAATCCAACCTTTGCAGGTACCTAAGATAGCGAACCTCTCACTTCAAAGTTATCCAGGCCAAAGTTTAAGAAATAATGAGATTACCAGATGCAATCAATAATGTCCATTTATGAATTATTTCACACTATCTCTGTTACTAGGAAGGAACACTTACTATTACTTTCTGAAGACACTTAATAAACGGAATTGCCCCTGCAGAGTCATGCCTGCACTCCTTCTAACCTTCTAAAACAGGGCAACTCAGTGATTCTGTAAGACATGGGCTCTATTTCCTCAGAACTACACTGTGGCCCTGATGCTCATAGTTACTCTATTCTCATTTTAGTTTGCCTGACTAGAGACCCCATTCAAGTGATAATGTGAAACTTCATTCTTTAAATTGTCACCACAGTTTGTTTTTCTGTTTGTGGGATTCAGATGAATTATACTGTCATCACCATTTCCCTTGTCCTCACTTGTATATTTATTCTCAAAGAGTAGTTTGTTGTCCTTTTTCCTTGTTGAGCTCTGTGAAGACAACATTTTGGTAGGATGAATTCTTTGAAAGAAGAGCTCACCAGACTGGGTTAAGTGCATTTCCTTTGAGTGGCAACAGCAACCTTACTTGGGGAATTATGTGTTGCCTTTTTTTTTCTCTTTTCAACAGCACCAGTGGGATGCCTTCTTCTGAAAAGCTGAGTGTCTGGCATAAGGGGAAAAAAATCAACAGTTCTGTAGTAAAAGCTGGAGGCTTCAAGGACTTTTGTGAGCATCTTTACAAATGCAACCAGTTGGAATGAACAGCTAAAACCTTGCATAAATGAACAGAAAGCTTGCAAAATAATTCTGGGCTAATCACAGCAAATTAATCTCGGATTCTACTGACGTGGAAAGATTGTAACTGGCATCAAGCCCGAGGACGAGTCATAATTATATTATCATGGAGTAGAAAGTGTCAATATTTGCAAGCCTTATTTAGATATAATCTTTCTTGAAAACAGAATGACTAAGTTTACCCAACATTGTGATACTCTGATTATTAGTTTGCCTTTAGAATTCATAAATATACACCTTTTTACTTGGCATCTGAGTAGATTCATAGTTAAGAAATCCAGAAAGAGTTCCCCATTTCCTCTTGGGTTTCAAAACTCATGAGATGTTCTTGTTCTTATATCTGTTAGTAAAGAACATTGAATAAAGCATAACAGCTTCCATTGTGTATTTTTCAAATATATCAATTGAATTGCCCCTCTTTGTAATAATGTTCAACTCAAAAGAGAGAGATACAATGATTTGAATAAAGGATGGGATGCTCTTTTCTTTAAGAAACTCATATTTTAAATAGATGCTCACAGAGAGAAGTCCTTAACATTTAGGCTGTGCAATTACTATGTAAATATAAGTGAAATTTATTATTATTTAAAAAGTACAGCCAAGCCATGACATGTCACATGTAGATGTTTTAAATACTGATTTACGAAGTTGGTGCACCGACTGAGCAGGTTTTTACCAAATAAGAATATTTTTGTCTTTCAAGTCAGTTTTGAATACACAAATGAACAATGGCCTCGAGGAAGGATAAAAAATGATCAAAGGATATGTAAAAGCGTATGGCCTATACGCTCCTTCAATTAAGAGAAACATCTGATTCAATGTCAACATTCAGAGCATGACAAAGTGGTTTCAAATGTAAAGATGAATTTATAAAGAATTCTCTGAAATAAAGCAGTTGCTATCTCAGCTAATCAAATTAAGTAAACAAAACAATTACTTTTTGTCCCTATTGTATCTGTCTTTCAATAAGAGGGAGTCAACTTGAGCAATACATTTTGAGAAAGGGAAAAAATGACAATTGTTTGAGTCCTATGGCATAATAGAAACTAGATAATGAGGGAAAGGTGGCGATGGTAGCTGCTGTTACAGTGAGCATTTGTCCAAATGTTGGAGCTGTACAAATACCACTGTTGTAATCTCTGAATTAAGACAAAAAATGTAGTGATGGCAAAGTTTTGATAGCTCTCTTTTGCACTTTGAAGTCCTATAAATTGGCAACCATGATATAGGATAGGGTATCAATGCAGAGCAAAATTCATTTTTGAAGATTTGCCCACAACAACAGCTGAAGAGGAATCCACATGAAGCTATTCATTTACTTAATCTTCCAGAACATTTGAGTACATTTATCTATGTATTTAAACCTGTATTATGTATTCATGTAGCCAGCGGAAGAGAAAATTTGAACTGCTTTAATATTATGTCTACTGAAAATTCAAACAAAACAAAATCCACATTTCCTGTTAACTTGAAACCAGTCAAATTTAGCTCTCTGAAACTACCAAAGCCAAATACAGTTAAGCTCCATTACATACAATTATAGTAACAATGGCAGTTCTTTCATTTTCTATTAATATAAAGTATTAGATAATTCTAATTTTGCTTATAATTTCCACACTACATATGTGATATGTAAATCTATATCTGTATATTAAATATTTCCATATTTTTAAATAGATGAATATTAGCTAGGCTTTTTATTTATTTATTTATTTTTTTTTTGCTAGTCCTGGGCCTTGGACTCATGGCCTGAGCTCTGTCCCTGACTGCTTTTTGCTCAAGCCTAGCACTCTGCCACTTGAGCCACAGCACCACTTCTGGCCGTTTTCTATATATGTGGTGCTGGGGAATCGAACCTAGAGTTTCATATATAGGAGGCAAGCCTGGGCTTTTTATCTTGTTAAGTAGTATTGGCAAATGTGATGAATATAATTATAACTTAAATAAACACAGTTACTTCAAAACTTGTAATTTATTATGATCAGCTGTACTTAGTGCAGAAGATGTTTCCTCTCTGAGCAATTAATTTAAATTCACCCAAAACAGAAGTTGTGTGTGTGTGTTTGTGTGTTGAGTGTGTGTGTGTGTGTGTGTGAATATGCACTTTTGGAAATGGTTTCAAGTGCTCTTTTCTTTATTTTTGGCTTGTTTTTGTGTGTCTTGAACTCAGGGGTTTGGTGCAGTCCCTGAGTTTTTGTTTCCTCAAGACTAGTGTTCTCCCATTTGAACCACAGTCTACTTCTGATTTTCTGCTAGTGAAGTAGACATGAGTGTCTCAGGGACTTTCTTGCTTGGGCTGGCTTTGAACTACAATTCTCAGATCTCAAATTCCAGAGTACCTAGAATTAATTACATGGTGAACCAGTAGCAACCAGCAGTATTCAATATTTTTTTTTTATTTTTTTTTTGGCCAGTCGTGGGCCTTGGACTCAGGGCCTGAGCACTGTCCCTGGCTTCTTCCCACTCAAGGCTAGCACTCTGCCACTTGAGCCACAGCGCCGCTTCTGGCCGTTTTCTGTATATGTGGTGCTGGGGAATCGAACCTAGGGCCTCGTGTATCCGAGGCAGGCACTCTTGCCACTAGGCTATATCCCCAGCCCCAGTATTCAATATGTTTTAAATCTATATTTAAATAGTTAAAACATACCACGCTGTTCATAAAAACAATTTGTGTTTTGTCTACCACCCAAAACCAATAAAACTTCCTAATAAATATAATATTGTCAATTGCAATAGCAAATTAATTGCATAACTTTTAAAGTGTGCCATAACAATGAAGTTAAAACTCACAACAACCTAAAGATAACATGAACTTAGTCCATGTTCTCATAGGATGCTATTTACTCCCCAATATCTCACTCCAGTGTTAATACTGGTATGTGTATGAATGCTGCAGAAAAACTATCTTTAGCATAATATAGAAAAAATGAAAACACTATTGAGTGAGTGTATTGTGAAAGATACTTATGAAAGAGATCTAGATTTGGACTCTTGACCCGAGGTGGATCAATGTACAAAATATTAGTGACACAAATTTACTTGGTAAGACTCAAGTCAATCCCTGGTTTATATCATCAGAATGTGATGTATGATACAAGCAGTATATTGTGCTTTGCATAAATAATGCAGGGTTACATTTAAAATAGAATCAGACTAAAATTATCCTTGCAAGGGACCTTGCCAGGGGTCTTCATGAAGGGATTGAAATGATAAACTATATAAAACATGAGGCAGTGCCCTCTTGAGGATGTTATTGAACTACAACACCACCTACCTATTAAGACTTCTACAGGAGTGCTCATTTTTAAAGATTTTTAAGAAATACAATGAAAGAACAATTTATGTCTATTATTGGAAATTTTCCTCAAAAGGTGAGCTCTGTAATACCTAATATGAAATTGAAACAATGTATAAATGAGAATATGACTTGGTATTGTGGATAGTAGCTAAAAAATACATTACCAACCTATTTTTATAACAAACTGTCATATTAAGAATTTCAGTGGACAAAACATTCTGTTTATCATACTACAACTTCTCGTAGCAAATAACATAATTGGAAATCTGAGTATTTTATGAAACTCCTGATTTATTTGTTTACCCCAGAACTTTTAGGCAAAAAACAGAAACATCTGCATGTTCACACACACACACACACACACGCACACACACACAGAAACACATATTTAGTAGAATTGCTTTCTAGACTCTGACATTAATGGAGGTACTCAATCCAGTACAAGTACTAAAAAGAAAGCACAAAGAATAAAATAAAATATATATCAAATATATAAATAAATAACAGAGCAGCACAAGTTCTATAAACAGGGATTTGAAGATTCCACTTGGGGGAAAGTATCAAAGAAATAAACAAAAAAGAGCATTTAAAGTAAATAGGTTTTCTTTCTTAAAGTCACATAATACCTATAACACTATTTGCTGATAAGTTCATGAAATACCTTTACATTACCAATAAGAAACTTAAATCTGGCATACTTTCCTCCAAAATCTAGCCAGTTCCTGGTATTTCTTATAGGATATAAAACCAAATAGTAAAGAAGTTAAAAGTAAAATAAAACAAAGTTCTTGGGAAAGTCGCTGTAAACATTGATACTGTAAGACCAGAAGCATCACTTCCTAAATCATTTCCTCTGTCAATGTTTTCAGCTTAGAGGAAATTGACAAATATCCTCCCCACCCCCGACTCCAAAAAGGAAAATGAGCTACAGTAGATCTTGGATTTATCTGCTCATGATACTACTCTAGCTTACTAAGAACGGGAATTTTAATTATCTTGTTATAATTATGTGTTAAACTATTAAATAATATTACTAGGAACACTAATTTTTTCTTTGTTTTAGTACTTAGATATTAGGAACAATTTTGTAGTGTAAAAATACGGTAAAACTTTATTACCCTTACATGTTAAAGCACAGTTACCTTTCAAAAGTCCAGAGAAAACAGGTAAATTTGTAAAAAGAGAGTCTTGACCCTGATTATCATGAAGAATTCCAATCAGAAAAATACAAAATCAAAGTCCATGACTCATGCATTCTGATTAATGATCATTACATTTAGGAAGATGAGAATGAGTACAGAGCCTTAATATATTGTATACATTGCTGTTCCATATTTCTGTTTTTATAGAAATATGAGGTATGAAATTAACTACCTCATATATATATATATGCATATATGCATATATATATGCAAAAAAATCACAGGTGCCAGGGACAGTGCTCAGGCCCTGAGTTCAAGCCCCAGCACTGGCAATAAAAAAAAAAAATCATAGGTATGGTGTTGAAACTAGCTTATCTCACCAACTCCTAAGTCCAGTTTACTTATCATAAAAACATTAGCCTTTTGCACAGCTAGCTAATTTCCTATAGCCCTTTTATATTCCATAACTTCCTCGCTATTTTTGTCTCAATGGCAAGTACCACTATTATTTGCTTAATTGTCCATTTGTCTAAACAGGCAGAAATTGTTCATTAATGAAAGTGCCACTTTCCCACATGAAGTACATCTGAAGCTTCCATCTTTGCTCTTTTCCTCTCATCATTAGATATCCTTAGAGAAATGTAAACTGTGTACAACAATCCTCATTTTTCTTTCTTTTGATTAATTTTTATTCTCCTTTCACTTGGACCTGTCCCTTTTACCATGCCAAAGCATTTTTCACTGTCTCCGCAAATTGAATACCTCTACATGCTTCATTTTCTTTTAGCCTCGGGAAAATATTGAGACAAGGCAATAAGACCTTAGCCTTTTATTGTTGATATTATTACTTTCATTTCCTTCTCCACATATTTCTATTGAGGAAATTCTTACCTCCACCCTGCACACATAGGAAGTTTCATTGTTCTGTTTATCTTTCTCTGTAATGTCTTCTCCTTGACTATAAAGAAAGTTCGTCCACAGGGAAAGTTCTTGTATATAATACAGCTTTCTCAACTTATCTTTACCTTATATCCTAATTCTTTATAGCCTACTTGCTCCCTATTCTTCTGGGGATCCTCGTATTCTTTAAGTACTTTAAATACTTCAGCTACTATAGCCAAGCTCAAATATATTAACAACTGTCCATAAGTCAAACTTCAATGCTCTGTCCTCTACATATTTTAAAGGACATTCTTTCACCAAGCATTGGGTTAGAAACTTACCTTTAATTTGTCTTTTTTATCCAATTAGCTATCTCCCTGTGTACATTTTCTTTCTGTCCTATCTTTCTCCTATGTACCTTCCTCTTAAATTTGGTTACTACTGCTTTGCTCCACAGTCCTTATGCCTTCCCTATAAGACATTATTATAGTCTTCCTCTCTAGCTTTTCTCTCCTGTACTTACTCTTTTTTTTCCCTTTATTGTCAAAGTGTGGTACAGGGGGGTTACAGATTCACATGAAAGGCAGTGAGTACATTCCTGTTCTATTTGTTACCTCCTCCCTCATTTCCCCCAACTCTCCCCTTCCCCTTCCCCTCTCTCCCCAAGAGTTGTGCAGTTGGTTTACAAAAAATGGTTTCTAAGTGTTGCTTTTTGAATGGTTTGTCTTTTTTGTTCTTTGTCTCTTGATTTTGGTATTCCCTCTCCCTTCCCCAGTTCTAATAACCGTATAAACAGCATCCAGGGTACTCAGATGTGATATAGTCGCCAGTTTTTTTAGTGCTAAAACCTGAAACAATTTGCCACCATATGTAATTGAAAAATCCATCTGTGGAAACAGATATTCAAGACCTTGTATAATCTGGCCCCATTTAACCATTCCACTATTTTTAAGTCCCCGTGCTTAGGTAAATTGGCTGGCAAAAATTGAGTGTTTATTTTTTGTTTTATGCTTCTCCAAGATACTCCTGATTCTTGGAATGCCCTTCTTCAATGTCAAAACATCCATATTCTAATCTTTTCTGTTTTTCTGGAGTTGGCTGTTACTTATTGGTACATGAAAACTTGACAAATACCATGGCATACATTCTTTATGACTTGCAATTGCACTAACCTCTTTATGTGCATTGTCTTGTAAAAAGTGATATTTTTATTACATGTCACTGAATGTTATTATTTCTTTTATGGATTTGTATTACTTGTTATATTTTCCTATATAACACATTTATTTTGCTCCTTAAGGAATGCAATTATATATATATATGACATTTTCTAATGCTTATTACAGTTTCCTTAAAAAATAGGCTGAAAATTAATTTACAACTAGCCTTTTACTTGAAATACTCTAAACTATTCATAATGACACATACATATATAAGTCTATATGATCTGTGGTCATTCTTATGAATTATTAGAACACTATTCATCAAGAAAGTCAGACTTCTTTATTTTATGTGTGTGTGTGTGTGTGTGTGTGTGTGTGTGTGTGTGTGTGTGTGTATGTGTTTTGCCAGTCCAGGCTTGAATTCTGGGCCTCAGCACTGACCTTAAAATTTTTACTCAATCCTAGCTGTCTAACACTGAGCCACAGATGAGTTTTGTATTTTATTTTTTCTTTTCATGATTAATGGAGATAAGAGTTACAGGGACTTTTCTTCGTGGTCTGTCTTTGAACCACAATCCTCAACCTCCTGAGAAGATAAGGATTTTAGGTGTGATCCACACCAAGCAACTCACAGCAATTTAACACTCATCAGTGCAACAGGTGAAGAGCAAAAAAAAAAAAAAGAGACGATGCTAAAATCAAGCAAAAAAAAAAACATGGTTGATCTTTGTACTAAAAATATTTGACTTACTGCTATTACTCTAATAAGATGACTTGAGAAAATGATTGTTCAGCACTGCAATTCTTCATTCTTAATCAGGAATCCAAGAAAGTAAAAGAGTAATTGCTAACATATTTATACATACATATATATATATACACATGTGTGTATGTATAGGTATGTGTATATAGATACATATATATGTGCATGTTATGCATATATGTATATGAATACCTATACACACATATGTATAAAAATCAGAGCCTGACTTAAACATAGTCACATGATCTGGACCCCTGAGGCCCTGGATTCTAAAATACTGAGCAAGACTGCACATTCAGTTCATGCAAGGCTTCACCTTGACATGCAGAACACAAGCTCACTGAACCACTGGTAGCTTTTTACAGGAAATGCTGCCTGGATTCACATGATTACTTTTTGATTAGCTTTCCTACTCCCATTGCTACTGTTTGTCCTCTGTTGTGGTCGACTCTATTGAAGGAAAAAGATATTCCCTTACATGAACAGAAAGCTGTTTTAAAATTCTTGGTTTGTTTTATGCCCTTTAGGTAGTACTTACTGTTATTTTCCAAAGAGCAAAATGTGCTTTTGTGGTGCTGTATTGTCTTTTAAAGGATAGCTCAACTCATTCAATGGAATCTCCACACCTCCAACATGCAGAAACACACTGTTTGAGTAAAACAGCAAGACAGGATGGGATGTTCAGGAAGGAAAATGCCCAAGCATAAAGAATTTGTGAGTGGATACGCAGCAAAGCACAGCTAACTGGGTAACAGCATGCTTGGGGTGTAATTCTCTTGTTTGCAGGACTGTTCAGTTTGAGTTTGTTCTTTACTAGAATGCTTGACTTTGCTCTTTCAAATCTTTGTGTAGTAGAATTGTATGATTCCAAGCAATCAGAGGTCCACGGTTTGATTTGTACTTGTGAATTTTGAAATTGCAGCTATGAGAATTACTATGTATTAAAGCTTGCAAAATGCAAGGGGGATATTCTTGAAAACGCATCCAGAAAAAGAATGCAAGATGAAGAAAATAAAGTATCAGCATTCATGCATTAAACCTCCTTTTTCCTTTCCTTTCTTCCCTTTCCTCTTTTTTGTTTTTTTCTTTTGCAAGTCAGTCAGGATTTGGGGTTTACTTGGCCTCAAGCTTTACTCTCCTGCTTGCTTGACTAACACTTTACCACTTAAGTCATGCTATCAGCCGAACATTTTGCTGTTTTGTTGTTTGTTTGCTTTTTTCCCAGTCTAATGGACTTTTCTTCTCAAGCTGTCTTTGTAATCATAGACCCTCAGCCACCAGCTTTCTGTACAGCCAGGTATGAGTCAGCACTGCGCCCCTGGAACCCTGCTCATAGGTTTTTGTACTAAGCACCTTTTTATCATTATATTGAAATAGTTGGAAAAATTAACTTATAAAGTAAAAGGTTTATTTGGGCCTCAATTCTGGAGGCTCCCTGCCAGATTAGGGCAGCAATTGCTTTGGATCTTGGGCAAGTAAGTGCAGCAGTAATGGTGGAAGAACCTGGTAGACCAAACTGCTAACATCATGACCCAGGAGGTAAGAGATGGAAAGAACCAACAGAATTCCAGATTCCAAGTAAGGATATACCACAATGCACTAAAATACAACTGCCCAAGGCCCACAGTATCTCTCAATACTGCTGTTCTGGAGATCAAGACTCCAGCACCTAAGCCTGTGATTGACAGTCAGCATCTATACTATCAGTAAATTTCTAAAATATTTTCATTACTCATGACCCATTCCCAGAATAATAAGGAGCAAAGACTTCTAATAAGAGATAGACAGTGGCTAACACCTAGTAAGACCCTTGTGGAAAAAAAAAAAAAACAACAACAACAACAAAAAACAGCCCTGAAAGACAATGTTCAGAAAGAATGAAGTCAGTCATTTGAAAAACCACTTGAACATTTTTTTTTTCATAAAAACAATTGGAAATATTTTCCACTTTTTTCCCTTTCTGTATTCCTATGAACTTTTTATGCCCAGGTATTTGCTCAACATTCACAACATAGATATGCTGACACAGAAGTTCTTTGTTTACTAAGTAGAACATCATTTTTTTTCTTAATTTGGCTTGTAGTTTCCATACAAAATATGCAGAACAAAATCTGCATAACAAAATATGCAGAAGGATATTTATCTGAGCAGACTTACCTATACTACTTAAAACTCAAAATGTTCAGGTCACAAGAAAACTACTACCTTGTGTAAGGATAGTAGGACAATAGCGAATGAGTCTTACGTACTGAATTATTGAATGGCTAACTTTTGATGCATTTTTGCTTTCTTAACCTAGCCTAACCTCAAGAAAGGTTTCTGGTTTTTCATTAATGGTAGATGTGCTTCATGCACTAAAATGAAGAAATCATTCATCATTCATTAGCACTAATTCAATATATCACACTGAACTAATGTGATTTAAATCATCATGCAAATTTTAAGTGAATGTCATTTATAGCTAAATCTAAAAGGAATCCTCTTTTTATAAATGCCATGCTTTTTTTCTTAACCACAGGTACCCGTTAAAGTAACAGTACAGGCCAAACTTAGAGTCAGAAATAGAAGCCAGACGAGGATAGAGTCAGGAAAAAGTTTTGAGCACAGTAGAAGGGAGAACAGTGATATCCAGGGAAACTTGTTGAGGTAATAGAAACACTTCAGATATAGATCTGGGTTACAGTGAAATGGGTATATGTAATTTTCCAAAATCACTTCTAAGGACATTGAAAACAACTGTATATTTTACTGCATGTAAATTATGCAAGTTATTTCAATAAAGTTGATTTATTAAGAAAATTAAGCATTCACTAGTGGAGAGCTGATTTCCTGGTATAAAGGGCTATCACTTATAATTTTAGAACCCCTTTCTAAATACCTGCTTCTATCTATACTGATAACCTTTAAAGTGAGAACAGATTGTATATTAGAAGGGCACAGCCTTAATCTGCAGCCTCTATCAGCTCAGTCTATCTGTACTAATGACATTTATCTATCCTGCTTTGAGGGTGTAATCATCTATGACTTACAATTTACTCTCTTAGCTTAAGAATAAATACAGCTGATGTTGTTCAGTTATAAAGTGTGCCAGATGTGTGTTCCTGCACACACACACACACACACACACACACACACACAAGTATTTTAGAAAAAGTAGTCCTTTCAATTGTTCTAGCTACATTAGAATGTGGAGAGTCAAGGGGATTGTTTCATATTGTTCCCATGATAAAGATAGAGGCAGACAGTACTGAGAGTTTTATTTGAGCACTGTGGATAGGCGCCATCCAAATTTTAAGCTGTACACACAGATTATCCATACGATCCATTTCTGGGACTGGTTATTCTTTCAGCATGAGAAGAAATCTTGGGGTTGTATCTGAATCATTATGGACTCTAATTTTCATATCTGATGGCAGGCAGAGATATGATGAGCACGAAATAGATTTACATTTTCACAAAAGGAGAGTGAACTTCTAAAATACCAAAGGAAAATGTCAAATGAGTACATGATGTGGTGCTCTGAGCACTGACTACGTGTGTCAATGTTCTCTGATCTGCAAGATCAACAATCCTCATGTAAATGGCTTTGCTTCTTTTGCATGAATGAGTAGGTATTGTTTTAAGTTCTTGTTATATATTATCTAATTTCCTGCTGGTAAGAACTCCACATAGTAAGTTACTATGATCATTATTACATTAAATATAACATGGTATTCAAGAGTCTTCAACATCTAGAAATAAAGTGCTTATATCAAGTTTAATTACATTTTGTGTTGAATTCGGATTTTTAAGCATCAAGGATTGAAGAATCTTGTTTAAGAATCTAATACTGTAGTAGTTATACCAGAGAACCAGAACAAATTGTAATGTCCATCAAGAAAATAGCATATATGTTTTCATGTCTCCAATAATGCACTACATGCAGCTATAAATCCGTGAACTGAAGCTACTCATATCAACATGGCTTAATCTTACAACATTCAGAATAGCAAAAGAAGTCACAGAAAAATATAAAGTTATGATGGTATATATCTGCAAGTCACAAGTAAAACTTAAGATAATTTATTTAGGGGATACACGACAATGTGTTAAGACTATAATGAAAAATAATGTTTGAATAAATCTCATTTCTTTGGGTATATTTTTCTTTCATTTATTTTCTTAACATTTTTGTGATAATGGAAATTGATTGTAGAACCGTGTGCATGATAGCAAGCACTGGAATGCTGAACTAGAGAGCTATGCCATTTACCATTTGAGTGGGACATAAGACTTCCAAAGTTGCCCAGGCAGCCTCAAACTTAGAACTGTCCTACATGACCTTCCCAAGTATATGAGGCTACAGATGTATAACAACATCTTCCATATAATTTTTTATTCCCTCTGTAATTGTTCTCCAGATAACTTTATATTTATATTGCTCATATTAAAGTTCTTCATTATTGAGGAAAACTTAAATTTGTGATTTCAAACACTTAACTTAGGCATCTAATAGCATATTTTATTGCATATTTCTTTCTCTTGTCCTGGGCAATATAGATAATCATAGTAATATTTTAACAAAACCTATTAAAAAGTAGCATATAGAGTAACTAAATATTTTTAAAGCTTGGCAAAATTCTTTGATACTAATAAATTACTTGATAGTAAGCGATTGAGTGTCTGGGTATAGTGATTCAATAGCAGACTATTTCCAAAAACCAAACAATATCAAACTGAGTAGCCATCAGATGATTTGCTCTGATCTTTCCCTCCACATAAAGTAGCTAGGCTAAAACCCATTCTGCAAATCATGTGATTTATTTCCTCTCTCCAGGCCTCTGTATTGGCCCCACTTCCAGAACTGCAGGTGATTAGTTCTGACATATGGGTCTGGGCCCTGCCTGACCAGATGCTGCCAGACCTTCTGGAATCCATTTGCCCACTGCCATCTTTGAGTATAAAATCCACACCCCAAATGCCAGCCCTATAGTAGAAAAAAGGTAGGAGGAACAAAAGCTGACCAAAGAGTCTCCAGAACACAATCTCAAGAACTTCCTCCAGGAGTGAGGCAAGAGGTAAGAAATACCATTTACATTCCGTATGTGTAGAAGTTAGATCTACTCATCTACTTTCTAAAGCACTTTTTTACTCATTTTGGTCAAAAATCTTTTAAAATCCTTGAATGATTTAGTAATTGAAACTATAGAGAAATATCAGATGAGCTATCTCTTCAATAAACTCACTATTAAGCTTATAATGTACAATACAGGTACAACTGCAATGAGAAGAAGGAACACAATGCAGTGCACCAGGAGAAGTCTATGTGTGTTCCTGGTAAGGTGAATTTTGAATAATATGCCTAATACTGGTAGCAAGTAATTATAGTTTAACAAGTATCTACTAATAGTTGAGTGAAATATTTCAAATATTTATTTTACATAATTCATAAGCATTGCAAGGTTATTCTCTGATTACTATATTAGTAAACTTTCACATTGCTTTAACAAATGACAGTAGATTTAAAATTGTAAATGAGTCTTTTTCTTTTTGTTACATATTACTTATGAATTTATATATTTATTTATTCATCTACTTACATCTAGAGATTGACCTCTAGGGCTTTATATATACTTGGCAAATACTCTACAACTGCGACACATCCCTTGCTTTACAAATATTTATTTGGGCTTGGAGTTTGAGAAGTTCATATTCATGATCTGTGGGTCTTACTTTTTGAGGTATCTGTTAGGACAAGAGTGTCCTCATGGCCAGGAAGTAAAAGGGGAAATAAAAAAGGTGTTGGACACCCACAATCTCTGTCCAAGGGATTTACATCGTGTGACTCCCACAAGGGTACACCTCTGTAAGGACCTACTACTTCCTGATGTGCAACACCCTGGGAGCCAGGCCTTTTATTTCTAGGCTGATGAGGGACAGTCAAGATCCATCCTGATAACAGTTTCAGAAAGATGCTGTAAGAGTTTTCAAGGACTGAGCCATGTCAAACTCTAGGACATAATTGAAGACTGGACAATTAAGAATACAAAATGACGTTAATTAGTGTGGCTTAGCAGTACAGTGCTTGCCTAGCATGTATGAAGCCCTGGGTTTGGTTCTTCAGCACTATGTAAACAGAAAAAGGCACAAATGGTGCTGTGACTCAAGAGGTTGAGTGCTAGCCTTGAGCAAAAGAAGCTCAGGCCCTAGGTTAAAAGGGTGACAAATTGGGGAAACTTAAAGCATCACATGCTTCATATTTACCAGAAGAGTAGAATCTGCTCATTTTGCGGTGCTTTGTAATATAGTAGCTTTTATAATATAATATGTAATAATCTTTTTAATGAAAGAATGATCATTACATTATTTATTCACTTACTTTTCTTCATTGTACATTAACAAAAAACTATCTCACACATATTTTAAAATGCTAGTTTCAAAGTAGTATAGATTCCATCTATACTACTCACGAACTACAGTTTCTTATTTTTAATCTTTTGTTAAAATGACAATAAAATAATTAACAAAATGCATATTAAGCTATTATATTCACTCAAACAATAAAAGTGTACATTCATAATGCATTCCAAATCTTCTGTCTTAGCATTTCCTCAGGTTTTTTTCCAACTTCCATGCACAAAAAGCATACAAATCCAGACAGCATGTTCTCTGACAGTGAAAAATCGAAGGTGAAAGTCCACTCACACTTCTTATAAACATCTAATGATGTCTGCCAAGGAAACACTTATCACTATCAGAAACATTTTGCTATACCTGCCAAAAAAATAATTACACACAAACATTTTGAGATCATTAGAATGCCAAGAAACTCCTTCTACATCCTCAAGGAACTTTAAAGAAAACACACTTTAAAATAATGAACTGCCTCCCATTTACCTCTATTAAATGGTTATCTGATGTCAGATACTTGTCACTAAGTTCTAGCTTAATTACATGGCAGCACCACCATTTGGGGAATTAGAGTCTAAAGTCATGCTCACCTAAACATAATTTGCATGCCACCTGCTCTTTGGTTTTGAGGATGACATCAGCTACAGTGGAAGGAGAAAGCAAAAGTGTTATTAAGAAACATAGATAGACGTTCTCTGAGTTCTTATCACATAGATGCTGCAGAATTAGCTAAGGACCAAGTCCATCTCTTACTGGAAGGGATGTCATTGCCATGTTTACTGTCATGAGAGCCATAGACTCCAAAAGAATCTCATTCATCATTCCCTGAAAAGTGACCTGAATTGGAATTTTCTTCCCCCAAATGCAGCTTTAAAGTCTCAGAAAAATCTGTGGAGTCTCTATGCCGCAGTCTCCCTATCTCAGGCCTGGAGGTGCATTCTCCCACATCATAAGGGCATAATTAATTAAGGTGCAAGCACTTCCCAACCTGTGGATGAAGGTAACAGGTGCAAATTACCATTTGAAAGAGTGATTCATGTCACTAAGACTAACTGCTGAGTAGGTAAGCTAAAATCATTTCTATTTGAAGTTCCATTATTTTTAAATGCTGACAAAGAACCCACATTTACATACAGCATTGCACAGATAAGACAGGCTTCCTGCCCTCTGACTCGGCCATTTCAGTGAAACAGATGGTAGGATTACAGAATGAATGTGGGAGGAATAGGCAGATAATCCACTACAGATTTCTAACAAACTACAAATATTTCGCTGTAGAATTACCAGTGGTTAAATGAGACAGATATACCATACTCTAAATTCAGATGTTTATTGGAATTTTTGAAATAGTTCTGAACATCTAGACTTCTTTTGGTTGCCTTCTTATCTAACTAGATTTTTTTTTTCATACATATCACCGCCTATACTACAATTTGCAATGAAATGGGAATGTCAACTAACTGAACATCATCATTAGTATGAAAAGATGTTACTAATGAGGAATAATTGTATCCTTTTTTAGTTAGGTACCAATCTTGAGGCTGTGTATGTAGGAATTTAATTTTCTGTGCAGAGCAACATTTTAATGTGCTATTGAGAAGGAAGTCCAATGCTATGTGGATAACTAGAAGAAGAAATAGGAAACGTGAAAGAAATTATGAAGAGGAAACTGTAACAAAGTGAGAGCTAATGAGATAAGGCCAAATAAATCAGGTTATTGCTGGGCAGGATTAACCTGGATAGCTTTTAGTATACAAGAAGCAAAGATCCAGAAAATTGTTCAACTGAAGAATAAATTCCAAAGTGAAGGTGGGATTTTTAGCAAGTACAGAATGTTGTTTCAAAGGATTGAATTTTTTTCTTAAATTAAGAGGTGTGGAAATTGGTTCATTTTTGTGTTTATTTTATTGACTATGCAAGTGAGTTATCATGTTAATGAAAGGAATGGTAACAGGTTATGTTAATATCTTGACCTGAACTTTTGCATTGATGTTTAGTCACATAACCTAAGGAATTTAAGGTTAGGCTCTAAGAGCAAATTCTACAACAAAAACAATGCCCAAGGAATGGAAATACCGAGGCTCTTTGTTATTTTGCTATTCTATTGTTATTTTCCTCTTTGTGGCTTTTTGTTCATTTCTGTACATTTTTGTCTTGTATTTAAGTTTATATGTTTGGGGGAGGACATGGAGGAGCACAGAAATGGTGGGACAAAAAGTGAACAAATGCATCAGTGATAATCACTTGATACTATATTAAAAAGGAACTATACAACTTGTGGGGTAGGAGGGATGGGAGAGAAAAACTGGGAAAAATTGAAGGAACTGGTGACCTGACTTATATAACCGTAACCCTCTGTGCATCACTTTTAAAATGACAATAAAAAAATGTATTGAAAAACCAAGAATTTTTTATGTTTCTCTTTACCGCATTCTCTTTTGGTGTCAAATTTCTGTCTTATTTAAATGCATTGAAATATTACTTCTTGTTATCTATGGAAAGTTCCCATAATTTTAATACTTTTATTTCTTAGCATTTAGGCTTATATTGCATTTAGGTTAAGTGTCTTTCGATAAGTCAGATATTATTTTTAAATGACTCATTGTATAGATATATTCCATATGCTTACCAGTGCACTCTTTATTGTGCTATCTATGCTTTCTATGTGAAATTGCCCTTCAATAGAAGAGAGAAAAATGAAAATTATGAAAGCATAAACTATTATATAAATAATTATGAAGAAATGCCATCTTAACTACAAAAACATATCAAAGTATTTCTTTTATATTATCTAGAAGATATAGTTTGAGATAAAATATTTTTAATACCACTCACTTTTCAAATTTATTTACACTAAGTTAAATTTAATACTTTTAAACTTCATACAAAAAGATAGTTGCAACACGCAAATTTTTTTAAATAATTTTTGATAGATATTGTTTGTAAAATTCAGATGTTCAAAAAGGATGTGCATTATTTCTTACATTCTTTTTTTTTTTTTTTTGCCAGTCCTGTGCCTTGAACTCAGGGCCTGAGCACTGTCCCTGGCTTCTTTTGGCTCAAGGCTAGCACTTTACCACTTGAGCCATAGAGCCACTTCTGGCTTTTTCTATATATGTAGTGCTGGGGAATCAAACCCAGGGCTTCATATATATGAGGCAAGCACCCTTGCCACTAGGCCATATTCCCAGCTATTTCTTAAATTCAGTGATATTTTTTATATTACTAAGATTATTTTGGCCACGCAAATATAATATAGGCCCATGAGGGTTCTGTATAGATGTGACATCATATATAATTTCTATATGTGTAATTCTATAATTAGAGGCCAAGCCTTTTTAAGAAGGGTATATAAACAAGATAAAAAAGTTTCTCTTAAGAGTTTTTTAGCACAGCTTACGTATGTACATAATAACCAACAAATAATTCTATCAACACAAATATAGCAGTTTTTTTTTAAGCTAATTGATAATGAAATAAGTAGCCTGGTATTTTACCTTGATTCTTACAGAGGCTGAGCAAGGAGGCTAGTTATCCACATGCAGAGAGTACATACTACTTATGTATAATTAAAATAATCATAAAATGCCATAAAATAATTAAATAGGTAATGGAGGAATGTCATGTCAGAATCATGAAAGGCTTAAGATATAATTCAAGCATTTATCTGTGGAAGCAATCTCTAATTCTTCTAAATGGATTTAAATGAAACTGGCAGACAAAAGAAACTTTTTCTAAGGAATCATTTAAATATGTTTCCTAATGCCCTCTTAATTCTTTGCACAAAGATGAAAATATTTGAAAAGAATAAAGCCTATTGAGTATTGGAGAAAAATATTGTTCGAAAAATTTAATAATCTTTTGAATTATATTTTATCAGATGTAAAATATTTTCATTAGGTGTTATTGAAAAGGCGAACTGACAAATAAAAATCATTTAATGTAACATAAAATTTATCCAGTGTGGTTATAAATTACTTTTAGAGCATTTACCTTCCTCATCACCAACTTATGTGGTAATATATATGAAAAACTAGACAACATGGCATTTTTTTTGTCAATACTCTTCCTCCAACATGAGATGCTTTCTTTTGTTTGTTTTTGTTTATTTATTGTTGATATTGGAATTTAAACTCAAGCTTGATTGCTAAATTGTAACTCTAAAACTTGAGCCACATGTCTAGATGGGGTTTGTGGTGATTATTTTGGAGGGGGAACCTCATGGACATTCAGACAAGACTAGCTTCAAACCTCTATTCTTTGGACCTCAGTCTTCTGAGAAGCTAGAATTACAGGTATGAACCACTAGCACCAGACGTAAGATATATATTTTTTATTCCGGAGTTGGTAATCTTGGCAACATTGGCTGGATCATTCTTAATTTGGGGTATCAGTATTGTCATTGATAGGGTGCTGAGCAGTATCCTTGACTTTATTCAGCAGAAGCTAGCTGCATTTCTCCAGTTGTGACAAACAAAGCTTCCACACATTGTCAAAGTCCTCTGGGGAAATTAAAGAACTTCCCCTCTCTAGAACTCACTTTGCAATTCCTTCATCCACGCTTAATGGATTAACCATGGATGAAGGAAGCCCGCTCCCTGCCAAGTCTAGACCAAATATTATCTTTCCATACCAATCCCCATACTACTAATTGTGACTCTTCCTATAATAAACTTACTGGTTATTTCCTTAGACATATCCAAGAAAGTGTTACTGAGACAATATCTTTTTTTTTTTTTCAAAAAGCTTCACATAATTTGCTCTCTAATAGTCAACTTACCCATATCATCATGATTTTTGTCTTTATGTCACGATCTACACTGAAGATTTTTCAAACAATAAAGCATAATTAAGGATTATCATGCTGGAGACAGACAAGTTCTAGTTTTCTTTTCTCCCCAAACTGGAGAGTAAGTCATTGCTGTTGAATTCAGTAATGGTTTTGTTGTCTTTTCTTTCTGTAGATAAAGTTCATTACTAAACAAATTAGCTTTTCAATTACACTTCTAAGCCGTAAGTAATTAGAATTCCCTAAAACTTTCACAGACTGTTTTTCTAGTTGTTCTTTCCTAAGTACTAATAATTTAATATGAAAATTTTCTGCTTATGATTTAAAAATACAGAAATCTGAAATGAATCTTGGTTCTCAGCCTGATGCCATACTATTTGGATGACAAACTTCAACTCTGATATTCTCTCTCTCTTCCTTTCTCTTTAACTCACATTCTCTTTTCCAATAAGACTTTGGATGATATTTTTAACTAAAAAGCTTTGATTTACTATAGATATATGTATATATATACACACACACGTATATATATACACATACGTATATACACATACATATATATATGTATCTCTTATTTGTGAGCCTACAGCCAAATTACTAAAGTAGGGTATAAAAGGGAAAAGGAACAGATTTCTAATGGTCATATGGAACTTTAAAAATGCTATACACTAGTAGTAGAATGTTGCTTTCAGCCTATTCCCTCAACTGAAATCAAGACAGATGAAATGAAAGACAGATATAGTTGACTTCACTAGCTCTAGGGAGAAAAAAGTTATTTAAGGAAACAGGAAAGGATTCCTGAGATGTTGGGCTCTG
Source organism: Perognathus longimembris pacificus (assembly GCF_023159225.1). Classification (NCBI taxonomy): domain Eukaryota; kingdom Metazoa; phylum Chordata; class Mammalia; order Rodentia; family Heteromyidae; genus Perognathus; species Perognathus longimembris. Next base: position 41,857,065 of record NC_063176.1, read on the forward strand.
CTACTCTTCTTCTTTCCACACTCCCTTTCGTGCCCTCTCCCCTAGTCACCCGGCCCGCAGGTGAAGCTAGGGTGAAGCAGGGGAGTCAGCACCGCCCTGCCGTGCACGTGGCCTGGCCGAGAATGTGTGCCCGCCTCCTTACCAATAGACGAAGTCAGACGTACACATGCCTCGGGGTTAGCTTCTTAGAGCGAACTAACTTTATTGAGACAAGGACAACGGGAGATGATTCCGAGGGGAGGGGGTTGGCCAGGATTCCGTTAGGCTGAAAGGTATCACCTGGTCCCTGTGAGCTATCGTCACTCCAGAGCGCCGAGCCAGGGCGGGGTTGGTAGGCGCCAGGCTGGCTAGGCTGGGTTGGGGGCTGGGTGCAAGGGCGGACCCAGAGAGGGCAGCTTGCTTCAGCATTCCCCCAGGGCTTGGAGGAGGGGCGGCAGGCCTAGGGGCCGGATCCCAACACTGAGACAATGTTACAAGACTAAGTATTATAGGGCAAATGAGTACAACTGCATAATCTTTACACCAAAGATATATTCGTCCTCACAAAACACACCCAACTGGAAGAAGTTTATATTGTCAATTCCAATTAAATTAGTAGTGACTACACAGCTATGTACTTAGTTTGCCTCTCAGCACTGGCTGCTTGGGAAATCGGTCTGTCCACAGCCAGACATTTCCAGTGAGTTTTCTAGTGGAATAGCTGTGTTTTAATGTTGTTTGTAATTTACTGGTGTGGATTGATTCATTCATGGAACTGAAACCAGGGCCTCTTGCATACTAAAACTGTACCCATTAACAAAAATTTCATTTCTCTTTAATCATTTTTATTCTCATTCTTAAACCATGTGGTCACAGTTTCATCTTAAAACTAGTCCCTAGCTAACTCATTAAATGCTTACATTTAACTCCTTGTCAAATGCATAGGATTCCAGTGCTTCATTATCATATCACTAATAAACAGCTTTTCTGCCTTGCTAGGGTTTCTAAATAATGCCTATGATCTGTATCTGCCATTCAACTCACATACTGAAATTTTGGTCCATATCTTATAGGACATAACAGGAACGGAGAGTGTCTATCAGACAGAAACTGCAGGGCTGGGAATATGGCCTAGTGGCAAGAGTGCTTGCCTCATATACATGAAGCCTTGGGTTCGATTCCTCAGCACCACATATATAGAAAATGGCCAGAAGTGGCGCTGTGGATCAAGTGGTAGAGTACTATCCTTGAGCAAAAATAAAGCAGGAGAGCACTCAGGCCCTGAGTCCAAGGCCCATTACTGGCAATAAAAAAAGAAAGAAAGAAAATGCAAACCTCACATATGTTTTGCTTAACAGTAACCTTTGCTAGAGTTATGATTTAACTTGCTGCTGCTTTCCCAGATGTGCTGGTTATATCTATGTCATCAAATGCCTCAGGTTGCCTGTAGTTGCCTGGCTAACACCAATTCCCAGAAATTTCTTTTATGTTTCAAAAGAAGCTGAGATTTCTACTGAAATCTATCTTCAATGTCTACAAACATAGAAATTTTCCAACTTCATTCTGAGGTTTGAAACCCACCATCTTTCAAAGTAGACTACCAGTTTTAGTTACCTGGGACTTACCTGAAACTAACTCATCCACACACTAAAACAGAACTGCATGTCTTTAAAATAATATCCTTCAGGGTTTTTCTTTTCTTGGTCATACAAAACCCATGAATGATCTGCAGTAAGAGGATTTAACCAAGTATTTCATGGAGTTAAAGATAAGATTTTATAATAAACTATGAAAATTGCTAACACTTGTACAAAATCATATCTTTGCCCTCAATTAGCTCTTCTGGGCATAGTTAAATATCAAAACAAATCAAAGCCAACTATTCAGTTTTGAGTTGCTTTTCAGAGGTGGCATGACTATTTTATTTGTAGTTATTCCTCACATATTAAATTTCCTAAAACTTCCATTGATCCAGGGAATCAGCCATTTTGGTTTTATTTTACAAGAAGCAGCATATTTTTCAGTGTTGTCCATTTTATATGCTACTCAATATGATGAACTGCAGGTGTAGTGAGACTAAATTAAAAATATGCTACTAAAATTCTCCATTTTTAATCCTAAAGTTTGGGTAATTTTAGAATGAGCTTTGTTTCTTTTCTTTTATCAGACAAAATATAAAGTTTGAATATGACGTATTAGAAGCAATACATTTTAATGTGGCTATTAAAATATGTATTTAAAACTTTTTACTCTGAAAGTATTTCTACATATAACACTCTATTTGTCATGAATCTTTTTACATAACCAAGAATTACCAAAGCCCTGTTAGTGGACATTATTTTAAGCCACTCATGGTCAATGCCATATAAAATAAAAACATGGGCTTAAGCAAGCACATTGTTAGATTAAAAAAATGTTATAGGGGCTGGGGATATAGCCTAGTGGCAAGAGTGCCTGCCTTGGATACATGAGGCCCTAGGTTCGATTCCCCAGCACCACATATACAGAAAATGGCCAGAAGCGGCGCTGTGGCTCAAGTGGCAGAGTGCTAGCCTTGAGCGGGAAGAAGCCAGGGACAGTGCTCAGGCCCTGAGTCCAAGGCCCAGGACTGGCCAAAAAAAAATGTTATAAATGGAAACCAAAAGTTCCAAAAGGCATAAACTGACCATACCCATTAGTTAGTCAATTAAGTATACAAAGAGTTTGCTAGACCTTGATTTCTAGTGGTTATTTTAATTTCCACAAGATTGAAACTTTTCTACAGTTAAATCAAGCTTTATATAATGACATTAAAGGCACAGGATAGATAAAATAGTTTTGTTCATGTTAAAAATGTCACACACAATAATTTAATAGAATCATTTTAATTCTATATTTTAATATCATATATGTGATAGCCTGCAGGGTGATAATACAATGCTCTGCATATATGTGCCTATATACACTCAAATAAAGGTAGGGTTTCTTCAAGATTATAAAAAATGATGTGACTACCATTAATAATAATAATAGAAATAATATAAGATAATATTATGGAAATAGTATAAAGATAATATTATGAAAATAATGTAGTATACAATATCAAACACTCAAAGGATGAAGGAGTTGACTCAAACCTAAAGAAAATTTTTCCACCCACCATGCATAGAGTTATTTATGCCAAGGTCCAACAAAACAGAGCTGGCAATTTAGAATCACTGTAAGGTTTGATTCAGTACTTGATAAAATATAGCAGAGACACAATGACTTGGGTCAGCAGTCAGCAAAGACAGGACTGGTTTTCCTTAATGTAGATAATGACATTCTATGGGACTAGTATACAGAATTATTTAGTGAAATAATTTTAACCTTTGTCAGTCTACATCACAGAGGTTCCTTTTATTAATTAACCAAATTATGGACCAGCCAAAGTAGCTTTGTGACATGGCTGAATGTATTACTGTCAATCATGGAATCATGCAACATGAGTCTGGATTTGTAAAACTAAGTCCACTGGGGTGGGAGGCTACACACACAGACACACACACACACACACACACACACACGTATGTGTGTGTGTCCATACTTAAATTAGATTGCTATTTTTGCTCTCAAATGAAAGCCAATGAATGCAAAATAATTTAGTGGCAAAAATGAGAGGTTGTACAAATATGAGTGATATGTAGAAACATTTCATTGCATGGGGGGATGCCAAGGTGGCAGAATGTTGTGTCCTACAGAAAGAAAACGAGGCAGGCAGAAACGCACGTATGCAAATACACAGTTGCTCACACACATGCACTTGCAGCGTTAAGGGGAATGCACAAAAATTATGCTGCAGACAATATCTTCATAAAAATTCATCATAGCATCTGTCAGCTTCATAATATGTGCACAGAACTAGGAAGAGGCACCCTCGCAGCATGCTCATTTCCGAGGCCCACTGTCGTTTCCCCAATCTGTCTTGCTGCCTACCTGGCTGTGGCCATTTACATCAGAGCCTGGAGATTGCTTGCTACTTCACTGGCCCATTAAAATGTAAAGTCTAAGTTTAAGTCCATTAAAAGTACAAGTGGCAGCACAAAACTAGAGAAAGATGACATTATACTTAGAAAGATCATTCAAATAAAATCTCTCATATTGGAGGAAACTGAGGAAAGAAAACTAAATAGATGAGTGTACAGAACAGATAAAATGGTTTCTGAGTCCTTAATAAATTCAAATACTTGCAGCATTGTTATCAAAGATAATGAAAATAAAGTATTTTGGAGTTACTCAGTAATAGTAGTATACGGCATGAAATGTAGCATTTTTGGTTAAATTGCTTGTTATAAATGTATAACTACAGCTATGTGAAATTTTAGAATGTTGTATACATCCTAAGTGATTTGGTAAAACTATATCTTATCTGTTAATCATTCATTCTCATATAGATATACGTACATCCTGAAAACATCGATTTTTGCAACAAAAAGTATTTAGCAGAGAGAAGGTTTTAGTAATGTTTATATTTTTAGTGGGTGCATACTTTTTATTAGTTGTTATTTTACCAAGACAATACCTTAGGGGGAAAAAAAAAACTAGTTTCACAATCTGTGAGTCATGGATTAACTGTGTCTTTAAATACTTCAGAAAGAATAAGAACAACTGAAAATACGTATTTGAGGCTGCGTATTACAGAATAGAGACTTTTTTATTTTACCACAGACAAATAGAAGTAGTCTTTCCTTCATCTATTAACTACCTATGTTAAATAAAATAGAAGCATTCACTTGAATGTAATCTCATAGATCTACTTTGTACGGAAAGAAAAATGCAAAACCCTCACTACTTGTCACACGAATCCTAAAAACATAGAAATTACAAGCAGACAAGTTATTCCTCCAAATCCTTATACACTTTACCTAAAGTGGGATTTCTTCCAACTTTTAGTAGAAGTACATTAGGAAACAAGTCACTCTCCTAAAGCTGTTTATGCACTAATAGCCATTTCATTTAGCTCTTCATAGCTGAAAATTAAGGGCAGATGCTATGCAAGATGTTAAATTTAATGTGTCCTGTATGCAGAGACAATTTCTCTGAAAATACTGTGAAATTCCTATTAACCTTTTCTTTCTTTTTAAATATATTTTGAGAGAAAAACATGGCATGAAATTATATAGTTATTAAGCTAGCCAAAAACACTAACAGATTTTTACCAGTCTCATAAACACTATAGTCATTTCTCAGGAAGATTAACTACTAGATAGCTTTCGTAGAGACTTAATAAAAAATAAAAAGTAAAAAAAAACAACAGAGAAATCCTAAATAGTTACTAACGTTCATTTTGTGATCATTAAGTAAAAAAAAAAACACCTTTTCTACCCTTTGAATAATGTAGAAACTGAAGGCAGAGGAGCTAACAGAAAATAAAATGTAGATAATGCATACCCTGACTTTTTCTTTAAACTTTAAAGAAATTATATTATGTTCAACACCCAGTCCAGTACTCTGGAACCAAAAGGTGCATATTCTTTTAGTATTCTCGGCAATTTTTCATGCCATTTCCCTTTTCTGCATTGTGCCTTTATTTAAACACTGTCTTCAATGAAATAACAAACCATCTACTCTACAGAAAGCATTGCCTAAAATGTTAATACTCTAATTCCTAACAGGAATCAGCCCACGCTTCAACCCAATGGATGTGTGGTTACCTAAGGGCTGCGACAGCCATTCTCCTACACCATGCCTCTGTGTGCAGTCTGACCTTGACCTCCAAGACACTGTCCTTGTTTAGAACCCTCTTTCATTCCCATGTCTCAGCATTTCTTCTGTTCTCAAACCTGCCAAAATCCTGAGTTAGGATTTTGGTGAGCTTTGTTTTGGATTCAGTCTTCCTTTACTAAACTGTAATGTAAGGCAGAGAAACTTGTATCATTTCTTCTGTACATTATAATTCTGTGTAACTCTAAAATAAATGTGTAAAATAAGAGGAAGGGAAAGAGACTGGAATAAAAGAACTGAACCATTCTATGAAAACAGATGAGCAAGAAAATGCATAAAATGCCAGATTTCTCTTAAGCTTCTATGCTTTTAAATTCTTATCTACATATAGCTGTTCTTTCACTTCTTTCTAACAATAATGCTGCAAATGAGAAAGTCTCAGTTTTATTTAAAAATAAATTCAGGTTTAGAAAAAGACAAGGGAGGACCCATTTATCTCTTGGTGATTTGGTTTCAAGATTCACAGTTGGTGTCCAAAACTACAAATAGTACCAAACCTTATGTGTACCAGTGTGTAATATGTTTTGTCTACATGCATATACATAGGATAAGTTTAAATTCTAAATTAGTCACAGTAAGTAAATAACAATAACCATTAATAAAGATAACTGGCCAAGACTATAATAGAAGTTCATGCAAATGTGAACCCTCCATAAATACTGTTAAATTTTCATTTATGATCCATCAAGCATTTTTTTTAAATTTTGAAGGCACTAGGACAATTATTATATATTTTTTCCTTTTTCCAAAATTTCATATACATACATATATATATGATTCATGCTTACTTAGCAACTTCTTCATATGATTATTTTCTTTCCTTGTAAAGTCAAAAACTTTCACATTTTCACTTAGGGAAATGAATGTGGCTTCTCTTTGGCTTATCCAAATTACTAATACCAATCTTTCTGAAGTGCTTTAGGACTTTTGTTCAAGTAAAACAAAAGGCACTTGAATGTAGGCTTTGTGCTACTGTGATGATCTGGTGACTGAGTGACTCACAGGTTGTAGTGCATGGCATGGTATGGAAATCTGGCCAGAGGGATAATTTCTGATACAGGACTGACAAAGGCAAGGGTTTAATTTTTCGTCTACAGAATGATATATTTTGAAGTATAAAATAGAAGGTTTTATAAATTTTCTATTTTATGTTTCAGATAACTATTGACTCTAGGGGTAACTGAATTCTCAGAAAGCATAACTGAATTTAAAGTATAGTTTCTTATGTACTTTTACTACGAGATAGAATAAGAATTTATTCCAGATCTGATTATATAATGCCAATTCATCTTTTTAGGAGAAATTTTCTTGAGGGTAATTCAGGCATCACAGTAAAGACAAGAATACATGTTCCACACTCATCTGAGATCTGCAGTCTAGTTTAGTAACTCCTTGAGTACTTTGAACTGCAGCCTACCTCCATGCAAACAGTAAAGCAATGAATGCCTGGCATGGCTGATAATGAAAGCTAAAAAAAGTATTAAAGTTCTGGCCATGTTCCACCATATTGGCTTTGCCATTTCATTCTCTGCTAAGGGACCTTGGTCTTACATCACAAACAGTTGCTCCTTAAATTTATAAGTGTCATCCTACCATTTCCTAAATATTGTTTTCCTGTTCATTGTAAATACTGCCACTTTCTTTTTCTTTTCCTACAACTTGATCTAAACAAAATGGGTGAAATAATTTACCTGGTAGTCTAATCTCCATTTCCCTGTCATTTCATACTAATTTCAGGAGTGTTTTTGCCTTATCTTCCCCCTTTGATTGAAACTGATCTGTTCAACATAACATTTTTTATTATAATCATTGTATCCTATATATTTCCCACATTCTAGAACTTAAATGTTTGACATTATTTCTATTCTCATGTTTAAATGTTTTCAAAGACAAGGTTTACGTTTAATTCAAGTATTTTTTCTCAAAGACTCAATATTAGCCTACATTCCACACTTATCGACATACAAAGTAAATATTTACATTTCTTTCCTTTGAAAAACAGTCTAGGAATAAGGAAGAATTTAGATCTTCCATTTGCCTCTAAAGATAATGTATCTGCTAAATACAAGGATTGGAATTTCTAAACATTTGTATGTTCTACATTTGACCCAGGGATGTATTTTTATTAAACACAGGAGGAACATACAAAATATTCAGTCATGTATTGCTTTAAACGTATTTTCTATTTTCACACTATACTTTAGAAAATGTTTTGCTTCATTACCTAAATAGATGAAATGATACAGTAAGCAAAATTATGTACAATAAAAGTAAGCACTAGGAATTTTAGAGCTTATAGTGTAAATTTTTAAAGTCATTACCTACTCTACCATTATAAATAATCATCATCAACTGTGTAGAATCACAAAATCTCTGCTGTGCCAAGCAGACTTTATCAGTAAACCTAGGAGTTGTTTTCTATGTGGAACACATGAAATTTGTAAAATTATTATTAATCCCTTAAGGGCACCAGCATACAATCAGCTGCAAACAGAGTCTGCTGCTGCAGAAAATCAAAAGAATCATTACCATTAAGTTATTATAAAGCCTTTGCAGTTTAAACACTGACTTCTATGAAAGGTAATTCAAAGGAAGTGTTTTATATTTCACATCTTTATGGGCAAATAATTCTCTTTGCAACAACAGCTAAGACAATGACCTGTATAAACTTCCTCATAAAAAGAAATATGAAGTTTATAATTTCCAAACAATTACAGCTATGATTCACAAAGATAAACCTTATTGTATTGTTTTAAATTATTTTCTTTATTTCTAAAGGAAACAATATATTTCTCAATAAATTCTCTGTCTTTGTGGTGGCACATGTCTAGAAGTTTGTCTATTTATTTATTTCCTCTTTGGGGGTTCCCCAAACCTCCTGAAAGTAGACTTAATAGCATGATTTTGAATCTGAGATATATTCGTTACAAAATTAAACACACCAACAAAACATATATGCCATCCTTTTTCTTCTTTCTTATCTCTCTGGGGAACTGAGGACTCCACAGTCTCAGCAAAATCTGGAGAGAGTTATTGGAAGAAGCCTGGATTGCCAATCCAGCTTGAAGACATTCTCAGAACAGCCAGGCTGAATATTGAGTAAGCAATTAAGTCTATTGTGCTCAATCAGTAAAATTCTGGAGCTGTTTATTGCAGTACATAGTTGAATTGATCAATACACTTTCAGACATGTTTTTCAAAGGAATATAATCTTTATATTTCACTGCTATTTTTTCAAGCCCATTTTGGATATAGATAACTCTCCCAATAGAAGGTATAAGTATGGAGCAAGGAAGTGAGGGGTTTTGTTTGGGCAGGGAAGTATCTAGTTACTTCAGTTGTAACCATCATTCCCTAGGGGCTGCATGAGCCTCTGTGAGGAAATAATTCTAAGTGTCTTAATGAATTAGAACTAATTCCATCAACTGCTTTGGGCCTTCTGCCATTGGAGACTCTTCTGCCTATTACTTAATCAGACAAAATTATCTAATTCAAATCAGCATTCTGTTTTCTTTTTGTGTGCATACTTTTTTTTCCCTATACTGTGAGTGGCTGATTTAACATGTGTGCAATATTTGTTCCCCACATTTCCGAAGTATATTTACCAAATGATTTATGTTTATATATAAGTACAGAGAATTTTTCCCCAAAGTAAACTAATTTCTTCCTTAAGTTCCACTTTTCAGAGATCCAAATAATGAGAGGAGAGGGAGAGTAAACAACCCATTTAGATAAGAGTCTTTGCACACAGTCAGTAGGTTGAAATCAATGTGAATCCTTATCAGCCATAGATTTCACAGTGTGAATATATACAACCCTTGCAATACTCAAACAAATGGCTAGTGTTGCTGTGGGTAGTCATAATGAGCCTTAGATTACATTTTTATTAATGTAGGCAAATCCTACTTTTAATTTACAATACCAAAGTTGCTGAGGTGTTTTAGCTTGTGTCATTTTACAGCCAAGAAAATTATTTTAAATTCATAAGCTTCAGTACCACCCTGAAGTACTCCATGGTCTATGATTGCTTTTTTTTTGTACTAACGGTCAACATTGGATACTGGGGTGATCATAGAGGACTTATGAATATGAACTTCAGCTATTCCCAACTTCACTGTTAAAGTTGTAAGCTAGTCATTTATTTGCCTATAACATTTTAGAAGCTGTTTCAATACTTTGTAGCTCTAAACTGTGCATAGCACACACATACACACACAGAGTCTCACACTTGGACATAAAAATCTAAAAAATATGGAAATCTATTTTCATAGAATTTGTGGTTGCTTCATGATAGAACCTTTGCTAAGAAATTTCACTTATTCTGACCTACACTTAGGTGATACTATCGAATTACATTCCTCATTAATTTTGACCATGGTGAAGTGGTAACTTAGATTAGAAATTCAGTTCATTTTTATTTGTTTGTATAAAGCACATGAAATTAATGGGACAATGGGGTCTGTTTTATGTTGTTCTATGCCTGTATTCAGTTCCCTTTCGCTTTAAAAAAAAAAACACAAAGGGCACAAAGGGGTATATTTCAGTTTTTGTCAAATTATTAACAAGATGAAATTTAATTTTTCTCTCAACAGAAGAATTTTTCCTAGCCCCATCCCCTCTCTCTCACTCAGTTTACTAAGCATTATTTTTTCCAGCCCTTAACAGAGTAACCCTATGGTAGTGATGGTTGTAGTGGTGTTGGTGTGGTCTTGATAGAGGTGATGGTGAGGGTGATGAATGTACTGAGAGGAGTGGTGATAGCTGTGATAGTGGTGGTTGTGATACTGGTGATGATCGAACTGTGGTGATCATAGTGATGTGTGTTCATGGAGATGCCTTCCAGACCAGAACACCATGATTGCCATGGACATTCGAATGTTAGCTCTTTGATCTTACTCACTTTAACATAGTCTCATATAAAGGAACATAGTCTCATATAAAGGAAATGTCAACCAATTATCTCTATTGACTAAATGACATACATCACTCATTTTTAATCTTCCAAATCTCTTATATCAACAAATACAACTCTAACAAATATTTTAGCACTATATATTTATCATTTTTTAATATATAATAATCCATATAATGATGTCCTTAATCTTTTGTTTTAGTTATTCACAGTGACATATAAATTGGTGCATATATATATGCAAACATTCAATATGATATCATTTCTAAATACTTAGAGCACTAATTTTGAAAAAATTGAATCAATTGGAATATTAAATCATGTAGATCTACAGTTGACACATATTTATGAAGTATCCCTAAAGACATGAAGTATAAAACAAAATATTCCTTTTCAGATTCATTGACATTGTTATATGACTATATTTTCATTTTGTTAATTGGAAAAAATCAAGACAACAGACACTGTGCTGTTTAATTATATTGGCTGGGCCATTGCTGAATTTTTCTGTATATGAGGATATTTATCTTAATCCTGGCCTTATACAAACTTACTAAGAAATATGAGAAATTTAAGAATAAATAACAAGGCTGGGAATGTGGTTTAGTGGCCAAGTGCTTGCCTAGAATGCATGAAGCCCTGGATTAAATTCCTCAGTACCACATTAACAGAAAAGTCTGGAAGTGGCACTGTGGCTCAAGTGGTAGAGTGCTAGCCTTGAGCATAACGAAGCCAGGAACAGTGCTCAGGCCCCAAGTCCAAGCCCCAGGACTGGGGAAAAATATACTAACCTATAAAGAAATATATTCAAATACACTGGGAGAAATGTTGTTAACAAGGGAGGGAAATTTTTCATAGAATCAAGAATGCCTCTTGAGGGGCTGGGGATATGGCCTAGTGGCAAGAGTGCTTGCCTCCTATACATGAGGCCCTGGGTTCAATTCCCCAGCACCACATATACAGAAAATGGCCAGAAGTGGCGTTGTGGCTCAAGTGGCAGAGTGCTAGCCTTGAGCAAAAAGAAGCCAGGGACAGTGCTCAGGCCCTGAGTTCAAGGCCCAGGATTGGCAAAAAAAAAAAAAGAATGCCTCTTGGACAAGTGTAGTTTATTTCAATACTTGATGATGTTTCCATTCAGTTATATTTCTTTTGATCAGAAATTTTTCACAAATAACATTGTTGGATGTTTTCCTTTTATTGATCCAGCTGAACTGAAAATAAAGGTGAGACAACTGATGATATAGGAAGAAAATCAAGTCAAGCTAAATATATCAGAATTTTACAGGCGAAAATTTTCATTACACTGCCAGTCATGCATGCTGATAATCTACTTTTCCAGGCTTTTCTTCAAGTTAATTAAGATTTCAAAATATTCATAAGAAAGAATAATGCCAAAGGTTTGAAAAATAAAGTCTACTGCTTTGATGTTACAAATCTGGGAATTATTAAAACTGTCTAATTTATAATTAAAATAGGGTTGATATTGACTTAGAGTTATTCAGGCAAATGGAAAATCTTATTGGTGTAAGATTATTGGATAGACAACTCATTGCATTCACTTTGGTAAAATAAAAACAGAGTCTATGATGTTAATCATATTTTTGTATTAAGATCATGATTATATACTGATTGTAATTGGACCTACAATCCAAAATGGAATCAATTGGCTCTCCACTGTGGTTGTCCAAGTAGTCATGGTAATGATTATGTGTGTGTCTATCTGTGTATGTGTGTTTGTGTACTTGTAAAATCAATATTTTTTCCATAAGTATCAATAAAGGAACAACAGTTCTACTTATCTTCCACTTGGGATTGATTAGTTTGGACTGTATGTGATCCAGAGTGTGCATTTAGCATTATGTGCTGTGAACTGTACTCAGAACCTTTGTGTGTTTTGTGAGCATAGCCAGCAGTGTCCTTGTACTCAATGAGCATACATCCTAGCCAGAGTCATAATATTATGCACAAAAAATGCATCTAAATGCCTCGAAGAATTACTTAACTCAATTTGTGTTATTCAAACCATGTATCATGTACTGAAAGTTGGTATCATTTTAACTGTGACACAAAGGAGCAGATACGTAACTTTTGTTTTGATAGCTCTTCCAGTTGACAAACTAGACCAACTTCCCTCCTACTTCATATCCACACTGGCCATATTTCATACTACTTTTTCCATTTACCTTCTTTTCTTTCCTTCCTTTCCTTTTTTCCCACCCTCCCTCCTTCTTTCCCTTTCTTTTCGATTTTTTCTTCTTTTTGTCTGTCATGCCTTGTCTTCTTTTTGGTACTTTGGTTAGATTTTAGGATCTCATGCTTCTTAAGCACTTGCCAAGGCCAATCTGGGCCACAAAACACTATATCCCTCCCAAACCCTGTTTCTCAATTAGCTGGGATTACAGGAGTACATGACCACATAATTTTGCTTTCATTTTCTAAACTCCAAACAGCTGTACAAAGGAGTTAAAGTGTAACACATATACTGATGTGTCAAGTGCTTCTTAGTCAAAGTCACTCCCTCCATCATTTCTCCATCTCATCTGCCCCATCCACCCTTTACATTGAGCACATATGTACATATGTCCATTGAAAGTTCTGAATGTAATTATTCACTTTTCCTTAATCATTCATCCAGCCTTCTCCCACTAAACTAATTACTCCCCAAATTCAAATGTTTTTCAGCTTCCTGATAATCATTTTGTTAAACTGTTGATTTTTGGGGAAGGATTATTTTAGGCAAGTTCACTCTTGCTTACACTGTATACCTCAGTTAACTCGATTGTGTATGTTTGCTTATGAATCAGTGTACATTTACATAAAAGGATACACTGTGGATCTAAGGTGTTCATATGTGATCACTCTTGTGCCCTTCATCCTGCTGAGCTTTCTACCTTCTTTTCTTAAACAAATTTCCACATCAACTAATTAAATATATCTATCCCAAACAGTCTACGGGAACTGAGTTGTGTCAAAAAAAAAAGAATATAAAACATAATTCCCTTTTTTCTTCCTTTCTTTCTTCTTTCTCTTCTTCCTTTTCATTTCTTTTTTCTATCTTTCTTCCTATTTATTTCTCTGACTCCCCTGACATGCACACCATAAAACAGTCCTTAAACTCTTTTATTTGCCTGTGGACACTATATTTCATAAGTTTAGACAAGAGATATTTTTCCAACTAAACAATTCCATACATTAATTTATTTTTTCAATAAATTTTATATAAGCAAACATAAAATAATTATTTTTAGGCAGGCACTGGGTGGCTAGCTACTCAGAAGGCTATGATCTGAGGATACTAGTTCAAAGCCAGCCCTGGTAAGAATGTCTGTGAGACTTATCTCCAATTAACCACCCAAAAGAAGTAAAGTAGAGCTGTGGTTGAAGAGTTAGAGCACTAGCCTTGAGCACAGAAACTTAGGGGACAGCTCCCAGTCCGTGATTTCAAGCCCCATGGCTACACTAAATGAATGAATGAATGAATGAATGAATGCGTAAATGAATGAATATGAATGAGTAAATAAAGACCAGAATTATTTCTTTTTTTTTTTTTTTTTTGGCCAGTCCTGGGCCTTGGACTCAGGGCCTGAGCACTGTCCCTGGCTTCTTCCTGCTCAAGGCTAGCATTCCGCCACTTGAGCCACAGCGCCGCTTCTGGCCGTTTTCTGTATATGTGGTGCTGGGGAATCGAACCTAGGGCCTCGTGTATCCGAGGCAGGCATTCTTGCCACTAGGCTATATCCCCAGCCCCCAGAATTATTTCTTTAATAACTTCTCCAAAGTTCACTATAATTTAACTCCTGTTAGCTCACTATTTCTTACCAAAATACTCTCTTCACATGAATCCAAAGGCACAGATTCTATTATTGTGTACATAAATTGATTCCCATGAATTTTATTTTCAAAGAAAAACTTATAGCCAATCCCTTCATAGCCTAAAACGATCATCCTTCCTCTTCTGTCTAATAAAATCAATAAAAGGATTCTCCCAGCAAAATTTGTCCCAAAGTTATTATCTTCTATGTAATATGCTTTACAAGCTCCCATAGTAAATTATTATAAGAATATCAAATCAAATTTCAGAAGAAATTATACATAAGTATTCAAAAGAATTCCTTATCCAAGTAAGGTGTTTCTTTGGGTGTTTCTTACCCAAAGCATGCTATCCACATAAAGCGATTCTAAAGATTCATATCCAGCTTGTAATGTAAAAATGTAATGTTCATATTGCATTATCAATCATAGATATATATCAGGTAAGTACTTTTCATAAGTCACTTGGAATTTAAGAATGTTATGTTCACCAATGTGAAATTGTAATAGGAACTAGAATGTTAACCATTAATAGGACTTAGTTGAATGTACTTGGATATTTAGAAGTCACTTCATTATATAAGTTTATAATTGTTTGGACATAGAATGTGAAATGCTAGCCTTGAATAGTTTAATTGTGCAAAATAAAAGATTATTTTACATCCAGCTACCATTCTAAGATCATTCTTTTTTATTGCCAGAAGCCATGTATCTTGGTAACCAGACCACAATATTAATCCATGAAAATTAATAAACGCACATAGGAAAATAATTAGTGGAATTAATTTTGAAATCAATTTGTCATATTTGGGCATTTTATGTGAATTAAAGGCTGTTGCTACTCATGCGATCTATAATTCAATAAAATATTGGAAACTATAATCGTATGAATAAAGTATTATGCTAGGTAGTTTGGAGAGTACAAGGACTTTAAAAAAATGCTTTTACTTCCTTTAAGGAATTTACAGTACAGAGTGTAACTACTAATATTAAAGACTCATATGAAAAATTTTACTAAACTAGAGAAGAATGTGTTAAATGACATAAGACAGGCATGAATAAAGCCCTATGCATCGGCTAACAGACAGATGCTGAGAAATGTGAAACTTCAGAATTAGTGGGAGAGGTGAAATGTGTACAGGGCCTTGATGAGCAAGGGTTTTGCAGGCACCTCTGTAGAAAGCGCTTGTGTGAACATATTTTCATGGCAATTTTGACTGATAGGGACAAAGTGTTGCATAGTTTGTGTTATGTGCTTCTATTTGACAGACATATCTTAACTTCCTGTGTCAATAAAACTTACAAAACACACTAGGACTCTTCACCTGGGTTTTCAGACTGCACCTCTGCAAGGATGCATTATGTGCAACTGTCACAAGCCTTGGCATTTCATCATAAAGTGTGATATGAATCCATAATAGCTGGATTGTATTTGTTTGCACAATAAAGCAATTGGTAGTTTGCTGAGTTTATGTCTTCTGATGTTTTGACACTAGCAGACAAGGGCATGAAGTAGAACTGCTTCCATTAGGAGAAAGAACAGACATGACACTTGGAAAAACTTTCTCCTTGTAAATGTAGAAAGTCAGACATAATTCTATGCAGGTGCACATAGTGATGAGGTCTTATCACTGGTGATTTCATTTAAATGAAATTTTACTCAAAAGGAACTTCACTCATTCATTTATTTTATTAGCATATTCAACGAATAGATTGTCTTGTATGTTCCATGTGATAAGTTCTCTCATAGTATTTTAGGTTCTAATAATGGGATGACTATAACAAATAAATATGCATAAGTACATGAACCGAGTACTTAAATACTGGGCAGGAAACAGAACATTAGGTGAGAAAATTGGATGTGAAGTAGAGGCCAGAGTGGCTTCTTGAGTCATGTTTCAAATTTTTCCAATAGGTATTTTTTCTTATATCATTTAAAAAGAGCATATTAATGAATGCCTTTTACATAATCCACCATATATCTGAAGTTTACAGCTTTCTTAAAATCATTAAAGACATAACACTGCATGATAACTTTATATTTCATATTTCTGCATAGAAAATTAAGAAAAATGTAATGCATTAATACAATGTTAATAAAATGTCAATACATTAATAAAATGTTAATAACTGCACAAAATGCATAGTTCTGTTTTTATCTTGTTACTTTTCTCTTCCTTCCCTCTTTATCTCTACACCTCTCCTTTTTCTAGTCCAGCAAAATTCCTTCTTCCCATCTCATCCCATTTCCTTTCCTCCCAAATCCTGTTTTATTCCTTTATCTACTTGTATATTCATTTTCTTAAATTCCTACCTAGAATCTCCCCTGTAGCATGCAAGCCAGCTATTTACAGCTAAGTGGATGCAGGTATAATTTTAAAGTTCATTAGCAATGACTTTTTGGTGTTAGGTGACTTTTAAGAAAGCCAAGTACATTTCATCTTTCTGTTCATTATCAGGTGAAATATATCTATGTATATTTCACTCTTTACTAGCTGCTCTACAAACATAATTATTTGTCTTTTATTTTCTATGGTGTTTATTGTAGATATAAAAGTGCATTACAAGTATGTTAAATGAGGGAAAACGTGCAGCCTATGTTACTTTGGGTCTGGCCTATTTTCTTTAGTGTCATACTTTCCAAGTCTTTCTACTTCCTTACAAATAGGGCAATGCCATTCTTTCTGATGAAAGGATATAATTCATATACATATGTATGTATGTATATATATATATATATATATATATATACCACATTTCTTAATCCATTCATCCACTGATTGTTGATCCCATATCTTAGGTAGTCTTCCTTTTTTTTCTCTATATTTCCCCTCTTTTTATTTTTTCAGTGAAATCTAAAAGGGTGGTTTCTTTTCCCTTATAGCAATGTATTTCTGAATAAGCCAGAATTTTTGATAAATTTACAATGCATTTCATAATAAAGCACCAACTCCTAAGTAAGAATTACAGACACTTATCTTTGAGAAAGATTTGTTCCATTGCTGTATATTTACTTTATAAACAGTAGCTTGAAATATTGATATAATTAACTGCAAATCATAATCGAGACTGGAATTCCCTACGGGAAAAAATAGTTCTATTTTAAAAAGGTAATAAATAATATAAATGTCAATATTTTAAAATTAAATTCTATACCTAGGGAACATTTTGAAAAACATAATTTATATGTAAAATATCTATTTTCATTTTTTATATTATGTTTCTCTCAGTAATGGGGCTTTAACTTGGAGCCTCACATTTTCAGGTGACCTTTTTCTCCTGATTGATGCTCTACCACTTGAGTCAACTCTATCAATTTAGCTAGTTAATAGGATATATTATCTCTTAGACTTTTTTACTTGGGTTTTCTTTGAGATATGATCCTCCTCTGCCTCTTGAGTAGCCAGGATTACAAACATGAGCCATCAATATCAGCTCATGGAAGTTATCTAATGTCAAATGATTCCATATTTCTCTGTAGGGTGGTCCCTCCTTTCCAAACACACATGCCAATTGAAAACATGGAATAAACGATTCAATAAACAGAAAAGTGATGTGATAAATAAAACAGTTCAATTTGTACATTCATTATGATCTTCATTCCTGCGGTAAGAGCATCTGCTTTAAATTAAATACTCAGAAATGCTTCACTAAATGATTCCATAAGTGTTCATCTTTTAAAAAATGTTTCCACCTCTTCTCTTCTGTGAGTTGAATGGGAAAACTTACAAACAAAGCTTTATCAGCAATTAAAAAATTCATTTCCTTTAGTTTTATAACAGAATTATTTCATTTTGCTGGTAATCTTCATACAATAATTTGTTTCTTTTCTAGCAACAGCATACCCGAGCTTCACACTAAAAGTAGGTACCCAATAAAATAGATTTTATGTCACAATTGTTGTCAGATTTACTACACAGCTACTTTGTCCAAGGCTCAGTAAAAAGCAGGAATATCCAAAAGTATGAAATTCTAAGATGATAAGATGAGACATGTTTGCCTGAATGCTGTTGTTTTGTCTTTCTAGAAGAAGGTAGTTTATAGGAAAATTAATGGACCTCCCATATTTAGATACCAAAGACAAACCAAGAAATACTAAGCCTATATAAGAAATGCTAATAGTAATATACAAATGGTTAGTATGGAATGTCCTCTTCAGGCTCATGTGTTAAAGCCACAATCTCCAACTGGTAGCACCATTTTAGGGAGATTCTGGACACCTCAGGATATTTGACCTAGCTGTAAAAAGTAGATTGCTCAGGTATAGTACTAGGGAGGGTTATCTTGGCCTCGATCTTTTCCCGTCTTTCTCTTAGTTTCTTACCTACTATGAGGTAAAAGAGCTCTCTATTAAAAGAAAATTTTGAGCTTTGCAAGTGATGACTGTTGTTTCTAATAAGACTGGGAGTAAGTAAAAGTTTGTTAATTCATTTAATGTCTGCTTAGTTATAGGATATGTTAATTTTAGTAAGCACATGATTATATGTAAATTAAACTAAGTAAAAGGCAATTGTTCCACAGTAAAATATACATTACTTTTACTGATTTAAATAACATTTCTGTTGGAATTTAAGAACTTAACAAATCATAGTAGGGTGGAAAATGTATTTCACATTCCAATGCATTGCCTGCTAACTTATTTGAATGTGGTCTCAAACATTAAGTAAATAAACCGTTTTTACAGTTTGTAAATGTCATAATATTTTGACAGCTAATAACTCTAAAGGTGAGAGTAAACTGCACTTTCTTATTCCTTTGAAATCCTTTTCAGATAGTACTCTAGACTCTTACATGATTTGTACTGCATGGTTCCCACAGGATGCTTGTTTAGAGTTTCTGATTTTAAACATATGCAAGCATTAAAAAAGTGTCTTAATTGGAAAAAAAATCTAAGTAAGGAAAAATTATCTCCTGGCTAATATCTATAAGACATTTCAGCTATCCATTTTTAATTCCGAATCCTTCACTAAATGAATATTTGGAAAGGAGATAGATACCAGGAATAAATGAACCCCATTGAATTTTACAAAAAGATGTGTCCATGTTTCATTTGACATACTGAATGAAAAAGTAATCTGAGATCTTTTCTTATGGCACAGTTCTTCAATACCTTCGTATTAAATAATTTGATTCATTTGTTATGTTTTTTATTTGTTTTGTTTTATGAATAATCTTTCTCTAAATTCCACACCTGATACAAAACTGTAACCTGTGGTTGCCCATGTCAAGGGAATATATTGTCTGCTATTTACCTTGACTTATTTTGCCCACAATGGTTAACTGAGGGACATTATCTATGTTGCAAGAACCCACAGAGAGATGATGGACTTGATTTCCAGAAGAAAGAAGTGTGCTGTTCTGATAAACAGAAAACACACATTTTAACAGGTTCATCAGGGAGAAAAGGAAGAGATTGACATTTATTTAAATTCAATTATTTAAGATGTATTTGCACTCAAAATTGCTCTAAAGGATAGAATTATCAAACTAATCTTTAAAAAGCACACAGATGAAAATAAATAGGTTTAAAATTCTATGATTTTCTCCTTATTTCCTGTAGATAGAGATCTGATCAAATATGCTAATTGTGACCTCATTTTAAAATATTCTTATTTAAAGCATGTGATGAGATTTGAAAATTAAGTGCATTATTCTGTGGTCAATTTTTTTTTTCAAAATGCTTTAGAATGTTGTTTTAGGATTAGGTATAACTCAAAAACGTTTTTAAAGTCCAAGCATAAACTGTGAGTTAGAGCAATTCTAACAATGTAATTTTGATTTCTAACTCCTGACGTCAACACAGTAGGGATAATCATAATCAGATCAAGCTAAAGTCGATTTTTATTGATATACCTCATATAACCTTTCATTTCCCAATTTAATTAGACCTTCTACAGTTCTTAAGTGCAATTGTATCTTCAAAAAGAAAGCAACAGGCATTCATAAACTCAAAACAGCAAATGAGTCAAAAACAAACAAATAAATGATTGAAAGGATATTTAACAAAATATTTAGGAATCAAGTTTTCCACACCTTTAAATGCATGTGCCTTTGGACACATTTAACTGCAAGTTTCTAAGTCTCAATTGAGTCAGTCCTGGTTAGAAAAGTTTGCATTGAGGAAATCAGGAAATATCCTTGTAAGGATCCCTTCAGGCATGGCCTCCAAAAGCCTTCCAGTTTTATAAATGTAAATATAGATTGTTTTGGTTCTCAATGCATTTCTCACAATTCAATAAGGCAGACGATATTTCATATTGAGAATATATATATATATATTTTTTACCATAGGCACTTTGAAAAGTTCCAGGCATAAGAACTGTTAGAATCTCATTACTTAGGCAATTAAGATCTACTAAGAAACTCCATGCTTATCACCCTTCTCCCCTCCCCCACACCCACCCCAGGAGGCTTCAGGCCAAATAAAAGGTACAGCACATAGTTCATAGCAAACATCTTTATGGTTAGTTATTGTAGATGTAAGCCCACAACACAGTCAAAGAAGTATCAATCCATCTTTGCTATAGAGATCAGGAATAGAGAAAATGAAGATATGTGAATATAAGAAAATGCATTCGGTTAACAAAACAAGAGGTTTAAAATGAGTGGTAAGTATGGAGGTATCTAGCTCAGTACCAGAAATTACGTTTGACAGGAAGTGTGAGAATTTGCAACCTAAATGTCACTGGCCTTTTATATGATTGCTGTCAGGTGTTGTTCAAAATTTTATATTTTCTTCATGCTAACAATACAAAGTATTTTTCACAGTGGTGTGTGTGTGTGTGTGTGTGTGTGTGTGTGTGTGTGTGTTTGCACCTCCAGCCTTAATATGGATCAGTTTTTATTTTCTTTCACATAAGTAGGAAAACATCTCATTCTAAACAGTGGCTTCATTTTCATGAAGTCGAGTTTCTGATCCCCAAAAAGTCCAAGTAGGAAGAACAAATGCCCTCCCACCAAAACAAAATGGTATGTTTAGCCACGGGTCAGTAAAACTGACCTGTCATTAAAAACCTAATATCATAAACATTGCATGGTTTTTCAATTCCTTCACCTTTCAGTTATGCAAAACAAAAGATTCTGGAACATATCACCTCTTATTTGAGTGTGAATAGAGTTTCAATTTTTCCTTAGTTTATTAGTAAAATACCATTTTTGAACAATTTCATGAATGCACAGTGATTTGCCCTTAAGATTAATGTTTGAGGAATTTTCTTTAATGTACACTTTACAGAAATGTAGAAAGTAACAGAAAGGATGGGCAAAATCTCATAGCAAGCAAAATATGGGCTCACTATGAGTATTAGAATTAAAAAAACTTTGGTTTTAGAATATAATTTTGAAAAGCTAAAATGGAACTTTAAATGATTTGTTGCAGTTGCCATTCATATAAATTTTATTCTAAAAGTAATATACAGAAGGGTTACAGCTACATAAGGAAGGTAATGAGTACATTTCTTTTTGAACAGTGTTACCCCTTCCTCATATTCTCCCACTGTTCCTCCCTTAGCTCCCCTCCCCCCTAATTGTAAAGTTCATGTCCAACATAATGTCTACTGCATATCACTGTTAAATTGGTTGACCCTTTGTCCTACCATTTCTGTGATTCTTTTTCCCTTCCCTGCATCAGATAAACATATACAAAACAAAAGGAACAGAAGAAAAAAGTGACAGCAGGGAATAAATCAAAGGAAAAAATCAAGATAAAAGAAAAAGCTGCAAACCGTGCAATATAAAAAAAAAGCACCTCTTGTTTCCATTTCTTGTATTTCATTTCAATAAGCATCATTTTATATAGTCATAGGCATATAGCTATTGAGCCATTGTGACATAGTAAGGTTATCCTCCTTTGTTCTCACTGTGTTATGCTTAGAGTGCAGCTGTCATTTTTTATAGAAGCCTTGTAAAGGAACAAATGAATGGCAGGAAGAGGGACTCTGACATCCACTTCCCATGGTTGTAAGTATTTTTTGTTTTCTCTATATCTCACCTGAAGTACAAAGTAAGAGAACATCACCACAGTTTAATCCACAGGTTTACCAAACAAGCATTTGGATGTGACCTGAAAGAATAGCTTTTCAGAGTAAGCCATGTTGACTAAGTTTAAAAAGTCTGTTTTATGAACTATAGGGTCATGTAATCTCATATTTACTGTCATTTCTCCAAAACTAAAATTGTTTTACTTAGTAATACATCATCAACCACAAAATGCACAACGAACTAATGTAGTCAATGGCTCTATCTCACAAAGTGAATATATGTGATGTTTTGAAGTAAATACACCACTTTAGTTATAAGGGTTTTTTGTTTTTTGTTTTTTATAATCCATTTGACTAATGCACCTTTTCTTCTCTCCAGCTGCTGCATAGAGTCTGCCTTCTGTTGTAATGCCACATCATCTGCCTTCTCCCACAGGTCGTGTTCTGACTGCTCCTGTTTATCATCAAGTTTTTCCTGATGTTCCCCACTCTCCTGCCACTGCCACCCCATGTCGCACCACAGTGAGTAAATAATGTGCACTACTTGTCACAGACAACTTTATTTTCCCATCAGGCTTTGGGATAGATCATGTTCAGACACAAAATGAAGGCTTTCTCTGTGACTCACTTCACAATGAAGCTCCAACTGTAATCATAATGTGTTTGCCTTTGAATCCTAAAGTCATATACTAAAGCTATTAAAATGATTTAATAAATACATATTTAATTATTGAATCGTTTGAAGTGCACTATCTAATTTCCTTACCACAGATGGCAGACAATTACTAGATTTACTCAGGTTTCTCTAAGTAATTTCCATTAGCATATATTTTTGCTCTTTTTTTTTCTTTCCTGGATTAGGAAACAAGAAAATTGAGTAAGACAGAGTTCTCAAGTATTGAATAAAGAAGTAACAATAACAAAAGAAAAGCATATTTCAAACTACACCCTTTGTAATTCATGACCCGTGAATATATGGGATAGCCTTTTAAGAAAAATATAGAACTTTTAAAAATAATTTTGCCGGTCCTGGGGCTGGAACTCAGGGCCTGAGCCCTGTCCCTACCTTCTTTTTGCTCAAGGCTAGTTTCATGTATGCAAGGCAAGCACTCTACCACTAGGCCAATATTTCCAGCCCCCAAATATAGAACTTTAATATACTAAATTCTTGCATTTGGTATTCAAACTGTGCAATGTATTCTTTGACAACTTGATCGTCTTTGCAATGTAGGTCCTTAGCAAGATGTCTGCACTCCAAATTTTGAGATATGTTGGGACAAGGGGGAGAACGGAAAAGGAATAGGCTGGACTCGATCCCCAGCAGGCGAGGAGTGTTTATTTAGGAACCGTGAGGGGCATAGACCTTCCCACGGGATTGGAGGTTGTGCTGCTAAGTGATTTTTGGCGTGGGCTTATATAAGGCTTAACAAAGACGTAGAAAACAGAAAATAGGTTATGGTCCCAGGGTGATGGCCTGGACCAGCCCTGCAGTGGAATGCTCTGCATGGTGTGAGGGGCTAGTGTCCCTTGTGGAGCGAGGGTGGTGTCCTTAGCCCAGCCCCGATTGGAACTGCCTGAGGACAGGCATGTCAACAAGCCTGTTGTCATGCTTGATCTTGGGGAATAAGGCAGGAATCAATCCTTCAAATGTTCTTGTATCACCTTCCTGTGGTTGTACCTACACTATCGCTGTAATCTTATCTGAGTATATTGGAAACAGTGTTTATGGGTATTGGAAGTAGGAAGTTCAAAGGGAATACCAAATTTGAGAGACACAGAGTAAAAAAAGATAAACAACTACAAAAGCAATACTTGCAAAACTGTTTGGTGTAAGTGAACTGAACACCTCCGGGGGGGGGGAGGGAAAGGGGGGGAGGGAGGGACAAGGTATGAGGGACAAGGTACAAACAGTATAAGAAATGTATCCAATGCCTAACGTATGAAACTGTAACCTCTATGTACACCAGTTTTATAATAAAAACTTAAAAAAAAAAAAAAAAGGAAAAGAGAGGATGTTGGAAGGAGTGTGGAAAATCATAGCCAAATGGATCAATGGTTCGGTCTGACTAGCACACATTACAGTTGCAAAGTATCTGGACGTGCATTTTACAGGCACCTGTTGGTTTATGCTTCCCATCAAACCTACATGAGTATTTACTGTTACCTCTGTTTTACTGATAGATATGCATCCATGTAAAACTAACAGAATGAGGCATTAGCTACTCAGTTTATAATATGCAAGATTTGAGGTCCAAATGATATGACACTCACATCTCCCCTTCAGGTAGTATTTCAGATTTCTCTAGGGAAATTTTGTTAGCTTATCTTAGATGATTTGTAAAGCCGATTGGTTATATCGGATTTTTAGTATGAACCAGTATGCATTTCCAAGCGCTATGTATATAGGGCATTTTTCTTTTTTTTTTTTTTTTGGCCAGTCCTGGGCCTTGGACTCAGGGCCTGAGCACTGTCCCTGGCTTCTTCCCGCTCAAGGCTAGCACTCTGCCACTTGAGCCACAGCGCCGCTTCTGGCCGTTTTCTGTATATGTGGTGCTGGGGAATCGAACCTAGGGCCTCGTGTATCCGAGGCAGGCACTCTTGCCACTAGGCTATATCCCCAGCCCTATAGGGCATTTTTCAATAATTAGATCCTGTTGTCTTTGTTAAAGAGGATGAGCCAAATTCATATCACATATGAATACAACTCTAAAATTTTTCTCACAATGGAAACTTAAAAAAAGGATTTCATAAATTCTTGCATTTTATTAGAATTTTCTGTGAAATTTTAAAAATTAATAAGAACTACATCTAAGTGATTTTTTTGTCTTTGCCAAGGCTAGGTTGGCTAGGTTTCTCAGATCCATTACTGTGTGGTTTCTTCTTTAGCCACAGACTTCTACGCAAAACCCTGCACATCATTTTTACTGTATTTGCTTGAAATCAAGCAAATCATTTTCAGACCTATGCTTTGTGATTTTTTAAAGTATTTATTTGAAGGACCCAAGTCCCTACTGAAAAATGTAAAAATGTCTGAGAATATGTGAAAACAAAAATACAATATGATTAAGCATCCTAGAGTCTGTTATCCCATTAATCTTCATCTTAGGATGTGCTATGGATCCTTCCAGAAGCACAATTGAGGTATTGGTTCTCAAAACATTCCTTGACTTTCATAACCAATGCTAAACTTTGCTTAGCCCTTAATTTGTGCTACATACTAATAAGTACTTTCCACGTATCTCTTTAATTCATGTAATGGTTATGTAAATTTGGCATCATAGCCAATCTATGTTGCACTTTTCAAAATGAGGATGAAGATCAACCAGTTTACATGACTCTTTATTGGCCCAATGGTTAATATACCTATCATACCTCAAGTTTATTTTGGCTTCATTTAAAAAAAAGAAATTTGCCTTACTTTTCCTTTCACTTATAAAATGATTGAAATTCTGATTCTGAACAAAAAAGTAATCATGGTGAGAAAAAAATTGAATATGTTTTTAAATAACATCTTGTTATAGATCTACCAGAATAAATTACTGGAAAAGGATGCTTGTAGGACATTGATTTAAAAAAACAAAAACAAAAACAAAAAACCTCAAAATATATTTGAACTTGGTTTCTCCTTTCTTAGCTGAGAGTCTTGACTACTTTTTGAAGAATGGGTGGTGGACAGTATGAGATTGCTGTAAGTGTTTACTCCCCTAGAAGAGTGCTTTCTGTCTGTGGTACCTCCATCATTTTGTGTTAATTCACTCCAGATCATTTCCAAAGTTATACCCTGTGACTGGAGAGCAGCTTAGAAAAAAACATGTACACTTTGCTAAATATTCTCTTATAAATAGCCCAAGAAAAACTTACTTTCTTAGGGCTGGGAATGTGGCTTAGTGGTAGAGTGCTTGCTTCATGCATGCACGCATGAAGCCCTGGGTTCATTTTCTCAGAACCACATAAACAGAGAAAAAAAAATGGCACTGTGGCTCAAGTGGTAGAGAGCTAACCTTGAATGAAAGAAGTCTGGGACAGTGCCTAGGCTGTGAGTTAAAGCCCCAGGTCTGACAAAAGATTGAAAAAAATGAATTTAATAAAAGAAAACTCATTTTCTCATTAAAAAGAAAAAAAGTTGCAATACCAGATTTTTAGAAAAACACATAATATGGGCAGAACTGTTGACATGTTAGTAAGTACTTTCTAAAGACAAACTTGAAGGGGAAGAAACCCTGCAAGTTGTTAAAATGTAGTGGTATATAACATTTTTGGAAAGGAAATTAAACTCAGAAATTTGACTTATGCAAAATGTGGACTTTACTCCCTCTACAGTAAAACCATCAGTCAAATCTTTAGATATTATTTTGTTTTGCTTTGAGAGACTTTTTGTGATTTTGAGATTACTTGTGTTTAATTTGACTTCTATTTTTATTGATACGCTATATATTTTGAAAGGTTACAGCCTGACTTTTAATCGTATTAGTCACTTAGCTACATGAGTTTTGGACAAGTTAATCATGTTTTGTGTTCTTGTTATTAAAAGATATTTTAAATAAACATGTTTCTATTTCTCCTAAATCATTTATGACTTTGAAAATATGTGCACATAACTGAAAATGTGAAATTGATTACTTTTAAAGAAATGTATTTGTATATGCAAGTATGACCATTTAAGATAAAGGCATCTACCTAGAGCTACAATTTATACTAATTAAAATAGATACATTACTTTCCTTCTGACCTCAAGTAGAGAAGCACAGGCTGGCACCAGCACCAGCCATGATCTTGCAGGGAAATTATGAATATAAAAGATACAGAGTTTCAGATATTACAAGAAGGCATATGTCAAAATATTTGGGGCTAGAACTATAGACAAAAGCAATGTAAGAGACACCTGAATCATTCTCCTGTTTGAGTATTCTATTAGGTTGAACTGAGAATACCTCTAGAAATAATTATCTCATGCCAAAATTATAGCAAAATCTGTATTAATTAATGAAGAATAGTTTCATTAATGGAAATATCCTACTTTCGCGACTTTTTTTATGGGCTTCAAAGGTGTATTTTCCAGTTGACAGTCCTACTCAAGTCATGCATCAGAAACTAATTTGTTATCAACACTGAAGCAACAACAAACACCTCTCCCTTTATACTCAAGAGACATCTAAGTAGAGTCTATATTGCTATAAAGATTATTTATGCCACTTTACTTTAAAACCTAGTCCACATTAAATATATTGGAGTACTTTGAACAAAATGAAACTGATGGACTCTTAGCCGCTATTAAATCGTGCACATTGCTTCACATAGGGTGATGGGGCTGATTTGCAATTCTGTGAACAAGGACTGCTGGTGAAGTCATGCTTGTTCTCTTTGCCTGAATTACTTCAGTAAAGATCACTTTACCTATTTTTCAGCTAATATTTCTTTTCAGGTATGTGTTTTCATTAGCTGGCTTATGACTCTCAAGGAGGTGGAAAAAGTCTGGTTGAGAAAATTTGTAGGGGTGAGTGAATTTATTTCCTCAGAGTTGTACCAGAAAAACTGCTGCCTTTACACATTATTTTCTATCATTTTGGTTTGAACCACTTTATCTGTCTTTACAGGAGTTTATAATTCATTTCAATACTACAGTCCAAATGATGTTGTTGTTCTGTTGTTACCACTGGTTCATTGGACTTTACTATTATGCATGCTAAAAGATAATTACTGTGTTGATCATTGAAGTAGGGGCAAATATTTTTGTTCCCAACCTCAAATATGAGCAAATTACTAGATTTTCCCATTTGTTTATGCAACTATTTCCAACAATGCCTTAACAACAAAAAGTACGGCTGCAAGCTGCTTCTTTGTAATCAGATTCTGTTTCACTTTCTCTACCTCACGTTTTGTATGGGAAAGAAAGAAGTAGGCCAGAAAGATAAAATGAAAGACATTAGAAGAAACCAAAAAGTGGGTGTGACTTACTTTTAATCTAATTCATCTTTAAGTTTTATTTTTCTTTTTCCCACAAACTGTAAACAGTATAATTATGATTTTTAACATGTTGACAAAATTTAAGTACACAGAAAATATTTTTCCAAAATAACATCATTTAGTTCCCTCTATTAGTAAAATATGAGGGTATTCAAAGCTCAATTGATTTATTGCCTCATGATGCAAGATTTTACAAACTTTACCCTCAAAGACCAGCACATTGAAGTATAACCTAGCTTTTTGTACATTGATAGTTGCGTAGAGGGGTAGTAACTTTGTCCTAATACTTGTAGTATTCCATATTCCTTTCAAGTATGCAAACAAAATCTTTCTAGCTATAATACCTACAGATCTTATTTTTCAAGTGGTAGACTAGACAGTAGAAATCTACTAATGATTTCCATAATTGTAGAATTTCTGCTCACTCCAGCCTCCTCAATTGCAAAGCTAGTCCAGATGGGACCATGAAAATTTTTGCAGCAAGTTCTAAAGCTCATAATTTTGTTCAATAAAGTTATTATGCCACACACAGCTGTATACTTACATATAAATGAGCACACGTGCAATTGAATTCTTGTATTATAAGTTTTCTAAAACTGAAATGGAGATTACACAGTCACACACAATAATTTATTTGAAACACCAACATGTGTGTTGCTCTAGGGTTAGACAAATGGCACAATTCCTTCTCCAAGAGAAAATGTTTGTCATTTAATATTCAGTATTAACATAAATGTTTTCCTCCATATTATAGTCTAAATTAGGTGCTTTAAAATACATCAATATATCATTAACTTCTTACTCTAACATATTAGATCTATAGACGAATCAATTCTCTCTAACAATGGTGAGAGAACCTAATTACTCTCTAAATTTGCTTTTAATTAGCATCATCTGCATTAATTGGTGTAGCTGATAGCAAAACATTACAGTGCATAGTTATTTTATATTTGAAATGTAATATGTCTTTTAGTCCCATGTCTCTCCAAAAAAACCTTCATCATTTTTCCTGCATTCCCTCAGTAAATATTTTCATATATATTTCTCACAAATTTTCTCTAGTACATTAACTATGGGAGGATGTATTTTACGCATTCCACTCAAATCACTTTTCAGGTAACTATTTGATCTTGATTTCCTCTGTACGTTTGGAAATACCCTGAGAAATATTTGTTTCTATTTTTCCTCCTTTCCTTCAAATTTGTTGTTTCTCCACCAAATATTTAGATAACTCAAATGAAATGCTCTTCAGTGAGTAAGCAATCAAGAAGGAAGAATTCACCGTGCACTGAAACATCCCTGGTGCCAGTGAATATGCTATGTGTTCAACATAGTTGTTTTCTTTTTCTTTCTTTTTTTTTTTTACAATTACAAAGAAATACAATATTTCTGTTGTCTATCTAGGAAAGGGAAACAAAAAAGCACAAACAAACCCAAATAAAAATCTAAACCTTTAAGGAATAAATTGACTTTCCATAGGTAGTATGGGTAGTAATCATAGATAGGTACTGGTCATTGCTGTAGTCTAAATTCTCTGACCTCTAATCCTCAAGGATCTTTCTTCTAGATCATGTGGTTTAATGCTACTTCAGCCTCTACAACAAGTTCCTTCTTTGTTAAGGTAAATCACAGACACATTAATAAAAGACTTCCTGGTTCAATGAAGAACAAAATACTAATTCCTGAAAATTTAACCCAGACCTATAATTTGTTTGAAAGAACAGCTTCAATTTCAATTACATGTTTGTAAAATTACCTTTTGGCATCACTTAACCCTTGTCGCACACATCCTATCTCATTTAAAGAGATCACTGTCCACTTAGCTCTTAATTACTTCCTTCTCAAGACAGCTGTCTACAAGACAGCTGTCATCAAATAAAAGTGCCTTCATTTCTTCGGAGGTAAAGCACTAAGACACCAATGTCAGGGCTCCCTCAGCAATTCTGGATGAGCCCCAGAAAACTGGTATTTTGGGCAAGTTGCCAGGTAATATCATTGCTTCTGATGAACAGATCACATTATGAGAAGCACCTTTAGAGAAAGATCCTTCATCTTTTACCCATTGCCTCTATATCAAGTCCTCATCTTATCTTGGAGATAACAACAAGGATTACCACATTGGGTGCTACAACCATTGCCACCCTTTCTCCTGTTCTATTTATTCTATAAAATTGCAGTGCATAGAACACAATGGTGATAGGTGACAAATACTTCTTATCTCTCTGGAAGGATTATTCACCGTCAAAATATCAAGATGATCTCTATCTTCAAGATGATTTCTATCTTCTATACTTTTCAAAGTATTCACAGCTTCCCTTGACCCCCCCCAAAAAAAAACTTACTTTCATTTATTCTTAATGCAGTCAACTCCTACTAAAATCTCATAGTCTATTTCATAGGCCATGTTTTATTGAAATACCTCCATACTTCCACTTGCAAAATTTATAATTTCTTACTTTGATTTTCTATTGTACTGAGGCATAGCTCAATTAAATGCTAATGTCATTTTATTTAATTATAACTTTTGGTCTCTGTATAAATTTGTTTCTATTTGCCTAAGTCTTCACTTAGAAAGAAAAATTAAATATTTTGGGTCTTATGTGCTTGTTCATTTCTCCTTTCCTCTAGAAAAATGAAGAGTATTTGTGATCAGCTGAATTTCCTTTACTACGTCTTCTTTTTATGGGTCTTCTTTATTATGGGTCTTGTTTGTAAATATATCCTTCCACATACACTGTCATTGTCACCATGAAAGGTTAAGTACATAGCTATACTGAGGAAAGAGTTCAATATTATCTATATGCTTTCAGAGAAAAATAACTTGCATAGACATATGTCTCTATTACATAAACATATGAATGAGTAAGCAAGATTTTTAGGTCCAGTTTGTCAATCTCTTCCTCTATTTATATTTAAATTTTTCTTGATCAACAAGTCAAAATTTAACAAGAATTTCTTTAAAAGAATTGATCTACTGCATACATATTTGATATTTACTGCTACCCACACTCATATTCCTGAGAATTACAGACATAGTCAATGTTTTAAATGTATTAAGATGCATCTCTAATATCAAAAGATTTCAAAACTTCACAAAACATCATCCAACTTGAGGCTAAAGTCACACTGCACTGAATTTGTAGCAAACATTATCCTGTCATATCATAACTTATACCTCATGTAGTTTGTATAACTTTTCAAAACACCGTTTACAAAATGAAACATAATGTTGCAAAACTACAGAATTATAACTAAGTTTGTTTTGTCTTCCTGAACAACTTTATCATTTCCTTCAGCAAGTATATTTTCCGACAAATATCAATACACACAACTGAACACAGTGTCTCACCCCTGTTTGGCAGTGTTAGTTCAAACCTGCTTGTCTCAGCAATTGAGGTATGAGATACAGAAGGGAAAAATAAAAATGATTCCTTATCTGAAAAATAGTTAAATCAACTTAAGTATTAGGGATGTGATTCAAGTAGTCAAATATATGTCTAGCAAAAGCAGGCAGCCCTAAGTTCAAAGAAAAGAAAAAAAAACTCACCACATGGGAATTATTGAAAACTTTGAGAAATAATTGTTTTAATCACATTTGTATGAACAAAGCAAAATAAGAATGATAATAAAAAAGAAACAAAACAAAAGGAATAAAATATTTACCCTAGGGGCTGGGAATATGGCCTAGTGGTAGAGTGCACGCCTCGTATAAAATATCTATCCTTCATTTATCTCCATGGTGTTTGAGTAAACATATTTCTTAACATTCATTGTGTTTACTTTTATAAATTTTGGCAATTAGTTGACAATTTAGCTTTAGTCCCACAGATGTGATAAGTGAACAGTTTTCCTACATCTAGTTAAAGCACTACCATTACTGAAAAAAAAATTAAGCAATGCAGTTCAGAATATATCTTGAAAGATAAGTTTAATTTTAAACCATGGATTATTACCTTCTTTGAGTCCTTTTGTGCAAAAATACATCTGTCAAATTCTGACTTGTAAGTACTATTATCATAACTTTCTGATAATTAAATCTAGTTAGAGCCCAGTACTGGTGGCTTATGTCTGTAATTCTAGCAACTGATTTGAGGATCACAGTCCAAAGCCAGACCATGCAGATAAGTCCATAAGACTCTTAACTCCAATTAACCACTAGAAAACTGCTAGAGTGCTAGCCTTGAGCAAAAAGAGCTCAGAGATTGTGCCAAGGCCCTGAGTTCAAGCCCAAAGCAGGACCAAAACAAAAAAAAAATGTAGCTATATCCAGTTATCCCTGATGTATCAAAAAATGATGAAGATCACTGTACTACTAGCTTTTCTTTTGGCTTGAGTATTTTGGTGAGATAAAAACTACTTGATATTTTTCAGATATTGAAAAACTAAATGAATGGGAGGAATATTTGCCAAAAGTAAAGGCCTTGAGTTTTTTGTTTAAAAACACACTCAGATTTTATGTGTTTCTATATTAGATAAAATGCAAATATGTTTATAAACGTTTCAGTAGGCCACCTTCAGTAATGGCCACCTTATAAGGTCCAGATTCTAGCATCAAGAAACAGAGTATTTTAGGTAATATGTCAAAAGGCGGATTAAGGCAACAAATTTGACCTTTGGAGCAGTGTCCTGGTTTAGCTAGGAGTATTTAATGCAATCTTTGAATTTGAATCAGTGGAATCAGAAGAACAAAAGGTGCTTCAGTAATTGTAGTTTTGGACCAACTTGGCCAATATTTCTTTGAAGAGGAAACTTCTGCTGGAAATAATCTGGAAAGACTAGAAGGCTTCTCTCTTATCACTATGGACTCCTGAACTGAAAGATAATAAATAAATGTTGTTTTAAGCTGAGAAATTTATGGAAATTAACTTCAGTGGCAACAGAAAATGAACAGTTGGGGTTCTGTACATAAAGATAAGCCCTGTCTTCATCACTTCTGACCAAGAAATAAAATTAAATCCTATATGAAATATTTCGAAGATGTTTTAAGATATCTTTGTACCCTTGAGCCATGTTTAAAAAAAGTAAATAAATATGACATTAAATCTAATGCATCTATCAAATACTAATACTCAAATACTACATCAGTATGAAATGAGTAAAGGGA
The DNA here is from genome assembly GCF_023159225.1 of Perognathus longimembris pacificus. Lineage (NCBI taxonomy): Eukaryota > Metazoa > Chordata > Mammalia > Rodentia > Heteromyidae > Perognathus > Perognathus longimembris. Next base: position 41,890,555 of record NC_063176.1, read on the forward strand.
TAGTTTGTCCATTTCTTTCTACTAAATCTTTCTAATTTGGAATGTTTGTTATACCTATAGAACAGCTCAATCTGACCTAACCATATTTCAAAAGCTTAGATGCATAATTAGGTACCAGCTATTATATTCTATAGGACAAACTATTTTTTGCAATGCTTTACTTTCCTAAGTCAATCTTAGAAATCATCTTCTAATTTATATGCTTACAATTACAATTCTGTCATTGAATCTTTATATGTAGAGATTTTTGCCTTGCATAGAGATTGAAAAATATCCAGATCTGACGTCACATACTAGATGTGTTGTGTGATATGATCATACTCACACAAAAAGTACACAAAAAAACATTTGGTGGGCATTGCAGGAGATTTAATTTTTTTCAACAAATTTTATTGAATACACAATTAATTAACTACACCAAAACTCAGTCTTTTTTTTAAGGGAGAATTGCTGTTTAGCTAAAATTTTAAATCAAAGTTATTTATCAAAACTTTTATAGTGTTTCTGTAAAAAAATAATTCAGAACTGCAACTTTGTTCATGCTGTAATTTTGATAAGCTCTTGCAGGTAAGGTAGAATGAAAAAAATTTAAAGCAGTATCATCTTTATGTTTCCCTTTTCTACTTCTTTTCTTATCCTGTTACACTAAAATAAATTATTACTAAAACTTTTTTAAAAAGCAAGAATCAAAATCAGTGTATTTAAAAATGATGGTATGTCTGAGGTTTGGAGGAGAAAGTGCTTATATTTCATAATATCTATCAGCTATCCTTCAATTAGAGAATGATCATACTTAGTAGATGATAGTATTTATCATTATAATGACCACCATCATCATCGTCATCATGATTATTACCATCATCGTCACTGTATCTTCTCACTTTGATGATTCATTCTCCAAACCTTATAATTAATTCTACATTTTAGGTGCATTAGACTCACAGGGCACTGTGACTCACCGGAGAGAAGCAAAATATCGTAAGCAAGTTTTCAAGTTCTTGCTACTTTCTTACTTTAAAAAGTTTGTCAAGGACAAAGTCTACCCATATAAACCTCAGACTAGATTAGCTAAAAAGTAATGTGGGAATAGCCAACTGATACACGGCGTCACCTCTCCCAAATTTACACATAGACCTGTGGGAGGAAATGAACATCATTGGAAGTGGTCCCTTGATGACCAAAAGTTACTTCATGAGAAACAGTGGAATGATTTCCCTCATGAGACATTAGCACCAATAGTGGTAATTGGGCAGAGAATGAAAAGCTTATTTTACATATAGAGAAGAAGAGTCTTTTTATCCCCCTCCCAACCCACTTGATAATGTGAGCTCCTTATCTTTTGGGTACCATAAGTGCTTCAAAATTTCACAAACCAAGGACTCTGGAATTGTAAAGACTTAATAATTTGGCTACAGTAAACAAGCAAAAATAGTCCTATATGAAAGTCACTGGGTACCTAATAGGGAGATGTAAAGTGTAAAAATCAGAATATCAAGAATTATGATTACATGAATTTCCATTGTCTTTGGGTAAATTCTCCTCACACTCGAAATCATCCCCTCTAAACTGTTTGCAGATTGAGAGTTCTATACTCGTCCATCCTATGTTTTTGGTGTAGCCATTGGAAAGAAATGTGCTAACATCTACTTTCATGCTGGGTTAGGAATTATCTATTAATGCACACTGAAATGACAAAAGAAACTAACAGATTACTTTGGAGGTGATATAAGAACACAAATGACCCTTTGTGCAAACTGTCAGATTCCGGCTGAGATTTGGGTAACAAACACCATGAACCAAACCTGTCTGGCTCCAGGCTCCACCATACCAGCTCATAGAATCTTACTGCAATTCTATGATGCAAGTCAGTGTATGGAGAAGAAAATGAAAGCCTGAACGTTTATTTCTTGGTCTGAGGTCAATCAGCAAGTCACAAATCTAGAACTCGATTCCATGTTTGTTAGCCCTCACAGCCAAAGAGGAGGGGTGTTTAAGGATGGCATCATTACTAGTAATTTAATAAATTATTTTTATATATTAACTGAAATTAGTTTAATGAAGAAGAGTAATATGTACATATATACTATGTACATGTGTTTACATGTTCTAATCACTTATGATAATATGCTGAATTTAATATATGCAAGTAAAATACGTATGTTTATGTGTATAAAACCTTCATTTTCAACAATAGTTGGAGCATATTCAACAAAGTAGATTTAAACACACAGAAAGTCAAGAAAAGCAAGGTGGCTGGGCACTGGTAGCTCATGACTGTAATCCTAGCTACTTAGGAGACTGAGACCTGAGGATTGAGGTTCAAAGCAAGCCCCAACATCAAAGTCCCTATGACACTTAGCTCCAATTAACTAGAAGAAAACAAGAAGTGGAGCTGTGGCTCAAATTGTTAGAGCACTATCTTTGATCAAAAAGAGCTCAGGGACAATGTCAGGTCCGCCGAGTTCAAGCCACCATGACCAAGATAACAAAACAACAAAGATCTGGAATTTTTAAAGCAGCAATGAATGCCCACAAGCATTATGACCAATTTTATTATTTTTATCTAATTTAAATACTCAAATCAAAGCATTTGTCATGAGAAAATTGAAAATCTATATTATCCAATATAACCAGTTATTCAAATGTAAATTATGATTTTTCAAAAAGTATTACCTCCTGTGTTCAAGGTACATTGGTTTAAGTGGTCTGAAACCTATATGCTGTTTCCCTCATAATTCCTTATTTTAAGGCCCTTTCTCCTTCTGTAATTTCTATCCTCTTTCTTGGAGGAGAGTAAATTTCTTATCATTTCTGTATTATCTTTCACAGGATCAAGAATTTAAAGGGACTTAGGGGTAGATGAAACCAAAAGTATATAGTAGGAAATAGTTTTTTAAGACTCATAATTCATTTGTGACTGTGTGTTTTCAAATTATGGTGGAAAAGGAAGAGTCTTAAAGTAGATGGACTTTCTGAAATCCTAACACTTAGTCTAAAAGAAATAGTCTGAAGTAAGAGAGAAATACAGTAATGAGTAGTTTTATCTATAGCATCTGTTGATTAAAATTAGAAACAGACGCTTTCTTTTTTTTTTTTACTATGCTCAACTTAAAACTTTTCATCCAATACAGAAAAAATTGTAATTATTTTACATTCATTGAGAGATAAGAAGATGGGTTTATTATTCATAGAAATTTGCATAGGAGACATAACAGGAAAGGTGGATGGTGATGGTATTTTAGTCTGTGAAGCCTTTAAGTCTAAGTGGGCCCATAAAATCTTGGGCCAGTTTTGGCCCTTGAAAATGGTTTCCATGAGAAAGACTAATAGCATTGGCATCATCATTTTAATAGCATTAATGATAACTATTAATATAATAATGTTGACCATCTTAAAGAAGACTGAAGAACTCCATTACCAATTTGTACAAGTCTATTTAGGTTGTACACCAGGTAGATTGATTTATATGCTTCTTAACAATTGAACTATAAATAACACTTTGGTGAACTAAAATTTAACTATTGTAAAAAAAGAATTTCAATTTATTTTGAGGTACTGGCTAGAAAAGGTAATGATCGTTTCTTTCCCCTTCATGTGTAATCCCCACAAACACACACAGAATGTTTCGTTTGAGATGATATCATTTCATACAATTTTCATCTTCTTCCTTAGGCACAGAATTTATTGTTTCAAAACACAAAATATTGCCAAATATTTAATTTTATGTAATTGGTTACATTATATTATTTGAATTCTGTTATAACTTTATATAAAAGAAAATCTCCCAAATACATTTTATATTTAATTCTTAATGTGATTACATGATTTTGTTTATTGTACTTCTTTGGTCTACTAATGTCTACCCTTAAACATTCTAACCTAGCTACATCTGGGTTAGATTTTCTCATATACCACATATATTGCTAAGAATGCTTTCAAAAATTTACAGCATGTTAAATTTTTGTAGTCACATCCTGAGGAAAAGTTTTTGATTATATGATATATATAAGCAATGATTGATCCATTTCCCCCGCCCCATGCTCCCTCTGTCTCTCTTCTGTAAGAAATCTATAATTTGAAGGGAAGAGAAGCATTGGGAATTCCCAGGCATTATTACTATGTTTGCAATACAAAACATGGTCCTCACTTAGGCATTAGCTCTTACCTACACAATTTCTTTGGCCGAGAATATCTGCCTCCTCTAGTCTTACGTTAGTGATTTCTAAACTAAAGGTATGTAAGGGAAGATAATAGCCCCAAAGAGTACTGTGCTTTGTCTTTATAAGTACTGCTAATTCTGTTTGTACCTGAAGTTCCTTGGAATGGTGCTGTACCTGTGAAAGGTTAATGAGCATAGAGATTTTTCAGTCATGATGGAAATTACAGACAGCAGACAGACATTTCATCAATAAACCTACAAGCAGCATGCATACTGCAGGCATACTCCAGGTGGCTGGTATTACTGCACCTTCAACATTAATATCAGGTTGTTTCACAGATTATATATATTTATGAGATACATATGCTTGCTGTGATACCATTTTAAGCACTATTTTTAAAAGAGAAAAATTACTTTTGAAAGCTGTTAAGTCTAAGTATCTTAGACTGATTTGTAACCAGAGTTCTTCCCTTCTTATCATTATAGGTCATCAGAAATTCCCTAAACGTTATCAAATAAATCAAAAGACAAATCTACCCTATTAATTTAAAGAAAAAAAAACTTGATCCACTTCTATCTAAAAGAAAGTAATACATTTACAATCCAGGCACATTGCCTTTACAATATTCATCATTTTTAACTGCTAAAATATAAATTGTGGTCTAAATCATCTGCAATAAATATTTAAAATAGATTTGAACTTTCTGCTCTGTTAAAAAATAGAGTGAAGACTTTTGGCAAATCATAGTTTAAATAAAGAATTCAAGCTGTCAGGTTTTCCAATAATCATGAATTGTTTGCCTTCAAAATTGCAATCATTGCTCTGTGAGAGTCATTAAGCATTAATATACATGCATTAATACTACCACCATAGCAAAGGGCCTGCAGAGAAAGAGTTCTTCCATTCCCAGTTTCTTTTTTTTTTTTTTTAAACAACCTCTTGCTAATTTTGCAGCACAGTAATACAAAGGTAATCAAGTTAGCATTAGCGATTCATGTTGCAAACTCCAATTTGTATGGCTAAGACATCCAAGTAAAAATATTTGCATGTCAAATGTAAGAGAGGTGAGTTTTTTAAAGTGAATTTAGTGTCTCCAACCATCTAACTAGGCCTTGATGGTAATTTAAGTGATACATTGGTAACAAATATAGAAATTGTATATATATTTTTATTTCTGTTTCTTTTAAAGAACCCAAGGCCTGTGTACTCAGTACTAACGAAATATGAATATTAGAAAGAATGGAATATGACAGGGCATATGGAAAATGTTAGGCTCCTCAGACACTGAGAAATCTGTTTAAATTCATTCATACTAGAGTGTTTAACTTTGTTTATAACTAAAAGTATGTAGGTGATGATGCTGTTTATCCACCAGTCATTGATCTATCTAACATATCCAATGAGTCTAAGTATTAGCTATTTTTCACATTTGTGGGCATAAACATGTCAGATAATGTGATTTCCAAAAAGTACATCTTTCATTTTTAAAAAATGAATCCTATATCAGCTTGCATCTGCCTACTGCCATGGCTGAGGCTGTAATAATATCCCTTTTCTTCTGATGGTCCATATGGCCAAACTGGGTAAAATTCATTTTTTATGAATGGGTAATTTTTAATGCAACTCATATCCATGTGCTTTGTAGGGAGTAACATATTTGCATAAATAAAATCCTGCTTTTAAAATGATTTTCATTCTTTCCTTAGCCCAATTTCGCCATGATGGTGACTTGCTGGTGGAGTACCACTTTCAGAATATTGTATGTTTTTACAATTTAAATATTCTCTAGTATATCTAGGGGATTCTTTCCTCCATAGCATTCCTGGATTGTACCATTAAATATTTCCTTTTCTCATAAATATTTTACTGTATACTTATGTTTAATTTTTTGTTTCATATCCACCTAATATTTAAAAGAATACATATTACTATGTAACTACTATGCTTCTAAAGTTATATATGTATATATATACATATGAGTTGAATGTAGTCATATCTATTACATATTTTATTTTAAATCTATATACCTTAAAAATTCTAATTTATAGATCATTTTTGTTATTCAAAATTCTAAAGGATAATCCAATTACTACTAGTGATAAATCCCCGAGTCATATGATCAATAATATCCTGCACATTTTATAGATATTAGATAACATTTATTAACTTAACTTACTACCTATATTTATAAGATTTTGAGGTGTTATCTTTGTACTCATACATAAAATACAAAACAGGACTAAGTAAGTAAAAGAAATTTGCAAATAGGAATATAGGATCAATTCAATATGGATTATTAAATTCTCCTAATGTTGAGTGATCTCTAAATTCCTCTCATAAAATTCACAGAAGATGGGCAGAATAATGGATGAAGGCTACCTTTGCTTACTAATGGGATAGTTGTATTGGATTATATTTTGTTTTGTTGTTCGTTTTTACTATGAATAAAGAACAGTTTGTAATATTGGAGAGTAATAATATTAATTAGGATCCACCATCCTAAAATCATACAGGAAAAAGCTGGAGAAAGAGCCAGTACTCTAACCTACAATTAAAAAATAATAATTTGTATGTAGATTTGAAATATGCAATAAATTGGAGAGTATTACATCAAGGATAAAGATATTGTCAATTGAACTCTGATTATAGCCAACAATTTTAAATTTTAAATTAAAACATGAATTATGCAAAGATCACCTTTGTCATTGTTCAACCATTTCTTCATAAAGAATTTGGAAAGTCACTGGATTTTGGTAGGACAAGTAAAATAATTATCTATACATTTCTTGTAGATATTACTCTGTACATTTGCTATAATATCCACACAACAGGGATTTATTCTGATGATATAGTGGAAAACAGTTATTTTGTTTTTGTAAGCGCTTTATAATATACTATCTTTATGGGAGAAAAGGGGTAATTTTTTCTCAGGAAAATAAAAATGTTTTTTTAATGACATAAAATTACCCTTTGGAAGACCAGATAGAGATGTGGATATTAATGTAATCAGCAGCAGTTATTCAGCCTGCTGGAAGGAGTTGGTCATCGGCCAGAGAGACCATTCCTTACACGTCTACTACTCAGGAGTAAAAGGGAAGATTTAGCTCTTGAAAAATTCAGTATTAAATTTGATTCATTTCTCTGGTGTGTAAAGAAATATATTCAAATGTCCAACGCAAGTCTCTCCTATCCAACTGTTAATACTGTATAGTATAGTAGGAATTGTATTGCTTTTCATGGTGCTTCATACGCAAAAGTGGATTTTGCTGGCAAAAGACCTTAATAATTGGGTTATGACATGTTACATCAAACCACTGAAATTTCATGTTGCAATGCATATATTCTGATGTTTTACTGCTGTTCCTTTAAAACTAAACAGATAAAAGGAACAGAATTTGATAAAGTGATCGTGAGCTAGTTATGATGACCAAGTTCAATTCTCCCTTTATACTTATGCAAATAGTGTACAGTTCAAGGTTATACATCCTACAGCAAGCTAACGATGAAACCGTGGGCTTAGAGACTCCAAGAATTTGGGATTTTGCTTATTTCCAAGTGAACATAAAGGTTGGAGCTAAATCCATTAATCCACATAAAGGTTGGAGCTGATAAATACTAACCTACTATAGGTACAATTAAATATGCTTGATATACATTTCCTATCACCCTAGCACAGTTCAAGCAGCGGGAAGTTGGGAGAGGGGGGTTATTCTAAACTTTTCAAATGGAACTATGTAATGTCAAACAGATTAAGGCGATTTTTCAAAGTCACTAAGTTACTTTTAATACCTGCACTTAATGAAAACCCAAGCTGCTTGTTCCTAAATCATATTCTGTCCATTATAGCAGTTATCTGAAACTCAAGTCTTATTTCATAAGCAATTTAGCCTGGGATAACTTTTGCTGGAATACTAAAGGTGACTATAATGCTTACTGCAAATAAATAAATAAACAAACAAACAAACAAATAAATAAATAAATAAAAGATTCCATCCTAAATTCAATAGATAGTATGTTGAGTTGACACTTCAAATGTCTGAACTTCTAAAGAAGACCATATGTGTAACAGAGCACAAAAGTTGCTTTCTTTTAATGGTGATAAGCTAACTTTTGCTCCAAATCACAAATGGAGCTCAAGTTTGAGAAACATTTCTCTACACTTGTTTGTATTCAGTGGTGGCAAGTTTTCTAAAGGGAGAGTTTTATTAAACTTTCCTTTGCCACATTCTACTTGGGTTACTTCATTGCTCAAGGAGATCTTCTTTGCATCTAACTGGGGGAATTTTGTTGTTTTAGAAGGAGCAGAAGCTTGATGCAGAGTTGAGTCATAAGAACCCCAAATGAACTTTTGGACAGGCAAATTGCTCCTTGATAAATGTCTAACCACAATGTTTTGTTTTTGTCTATGCCTTCCCTAGTCACCAGTCATCATCCTGTGTTACTAATCACGGAATTATGAACTTTTAGAACTAGCTGTAAAAAGTCATAATGTTAATGGCTCCAAATCCACTAGGTTTGATGTATAAAAAATGTAAAGATACTAGAAGTAAAACTGTCTAAAAATTTCTGAAGAATGGCAGATTCAAGACCTACTGTAAAGTTCCCAATCCAGTGCTTCACCCATATGCTCACACAACGTTGTTAAATATAGAATCCTGTGGCAAAAGATTACTAAATGTTTAGGAATCATAAAAATTAAGAAATAGAGGTCAGATCTTTATTCTAGAATGGAAATTTGGAGCATTTTGTAGTCTCTTGTGATGAGCAAGACCCTATATTGATACTAACCATTGCATATTATTCCATCTGCCCCGACCATTTTAGTGCTGTAAATGTTTTCAGCATTTTAAATGTTGGTATTATTTAGTACAATTTAACTTAGAATATATTTTACTGATTCTTTCTAATCTTACCAAAAGTGACTTCAGTGTATTTTTTAATCAACAAATATAAGAAGTATAGATCCTAGGGAAAGATGATCAAGGCTTATTGTAGAATTTGCTACAAAGAAATGTGGAAAGCTTTTTGTTGAAGCCAGAAAAAGGTCTACTTCAACTCAGTATCTTAAGGAACTATGACATTACAGAAAATCAACAGAAAAACAGAAATATATTGTTACAATCCTATTATTAATATTTATAGCAGCTCTACTGCTCTTGATAAATGAAGCCACATTAATTAGTTTCAGGATCTATTCTCACTTTGGCATACCCACCAGCACTCTTGAACATGCAATTAAAATATTTCAAAATGTCACTTATGTTTCCACTGTACAAGAAATGCATACTGATTGTGGCTTTTTGATGTGTAGTAAACCATATATATATAGATACAAAATGTGATAATGTTTTAGGAGTCCAGGTATTTCTCAAACAATACATGCTATGAAGCTGAAAGGAGAAGAAGGTTATCCATGGCTGTATATATATGGGAAATCACACTGGTTTTCTGAATATACAATTTTTCTTGTTACACACTTTCTAAAAATATTCTTTCTGGTTTATGTCAATTTTTCTTTTATTTTGAAAAATATAAATTTAGAGTATTTGTTATTACAATCAATGAAAGCAAACAGCTTATTTTTTTTGTGTGGCATTTGCAAGTTAAAGTTAGCTTGTCTTTAAACAAATAGTATAGCTGATTTGGTATTAGACACTGGCCTATGCATAAACTTCCTAAATTCCAGCTGTACCTTATACTGTTAGAAATTTATTTTTCAAAAAAAATTAGAAATTATTATTCTCATTATAGAAATGATTTGATCTATAACAAATACAGTTAAAATACAATTATTGCCTTTTTATTTTTCTAGTAAAGTTGATATTATATATATTATTATGAAGAAAAATCATGCATATTCATGTAGAGACCGATGCATGTATGTGTACATGTATGTGTGAACTTACAAGGTATGTTTTACAGGTTATTTAGACAAAGTAACTTTAATTGTATGTATTGAATGGGAGCACCGAACAAGGATAACCTTCAAAGATCCTCTTTAGCACTTTCTTTGATACTAGAAAGAAGCAAAAAACATCTGGATAAAAGTAGAGTCATAGTGTCAGTTACTTCATAAATGAAAATAAATGGATTTTGTAGAAAAATACGTATCTATCAGCTCCTGACTGCAGTTAATATTTAGTGTTTAAAACAGTGGAATATTTTTCTTAAAATCTACAACCCCCTGTAAATCCATAATTTGGAACTTCTAATCCTTAACTCAACTCTAGAGTGCTTTCTTAGTATATGAATGATAGATTCAAATGTTACTCTTCTGGTGACATGAAGGACAGAGCAAGAATTTAAGGTAAGAGCAGACGGAAAGACTACTATCCTGAAGATAAGGTTGAATTAAAAATTGGAAATGCTCCCTCCTTCGTAAAACTCTAATATCTTCCAAGATTTCCACAATAGAGTTGGCCACACAGATTATCTGAAGAGTAAAGACTTTTTTCATTAACTCTCTTTCAAAGGCAAGAAATGTGAAATCAGATGTCCAAATTAGCAGGTAGGAAAAGCTAGCTTTGTTCTGCAGTTAAAGCCAAAACTTTGTGGCATGCAAAAATGGCACCCCAAGTGTGTCTTCTATGGGAGAGGATGTCATCAAGAATCTTAAGTTGACAAGGAAAGGCATGAGTGAATGTGCTAGGGAAAGTGGAATAAGAGAACAAAGTGAGAGAACCTGGGAGAGAACGTATCAACAGCAGAAAGTGCTGAAAATGCAACTAAAGAATCAGTTAAAGTTTAAAAAAAAATATGCTAGACAGGGCACTCAATGATGACTGTCTTCTTCCTCATTTTACTCTTCACACCCCACGTTGTTCCACTGCTCCTGCTATTATTTATCTTTTTACTATTTTCATTTATTTTTTCAATCATATGAAAGTACACATTTTCATGTACCATATGGTGTTTTGAAGTAAGCACACAGAGTAGAATGACTCAATCAATCTACTAAAAACAAGCTATCACGAATTTTTTTCAATTTTTTTTTTTGTGATGAGAGGACATGATGCCACAAAAATGATTTGCAAGAATGGAATACACTGTAATAAGTGTGGTAACCTTATTTTATTACTTTAACTTCCTTTCCAATAGAGTCTGTGTACCAACAGCACTGAAATAGTTTGTGGCTCAGGAAGCTGAATGGTATTCCAGAGTAAAATATATGAATTCTAACTCTCTCCATACTGGGGAAAAAAAAAAGGAAAAAAAAAGAATAGCATTTTAGCAAAATAAAACCTTCTGGGTTATAACACTGCCATTTTTCTATATGACTGTCACTCAAAGTTTCAAGGTTAAGAGGAAGGATGAACCACGAATCTTTTATTCCTTTTAGATGTTGTATATAACACATAGACTGATATGTTGTACTAATTTAAAAGGGGATCTCTGTGGAGCTTGTATCTTATTCAATGACAGGATATGGGCTTTTATTGTCTAAAATTGAATTGATTTCTAATAAAACATTTGCTTCAACCTTGGGCTACAAAGCACTAGATGGTTCAATGGAAAAGATTAATATTATAAAAAATATGATATTTTATGCAGCTCAAAGCTTCTTGTGTTATCCATCAAATTCATTTCCCTTGTAACTAAATCTGTCTTACATCTAGGCATCCAAATATGAAATATGTTTCCCAACAATAATCTACTATCAATACACTTAATAAAGCCTTCAAATTATACAATACCTTATAGAAGTTTTAAAATGCTTCCCAGAAAAGTACTGATATTGTATTTGATACTGGTTTGAAGAAAAATCTACAAATAGTAAGACAACTGAAGCAACAGGGGTTAATTTATCCCAATGTTAAGGCTCTACTTTTCTTCTAATCTTTCATGAATCATAAATATACAGTATTACAGCTAAACTTACTTATTAGTTTTTCTGTGAATCTGATAAGTATACTCAGATTTTCACCTGCCAGCAAGTATTTTTTTTGAAGGGGGGTGGGAGATCAATCAGGAATTCAATGTATATCCTATAAAATTAAGAAAAATGAGGGAACTGGCAGATTGGGAGGGAAGAGTGAGAAACTTGAAATGTGTGACACTAATTAAGACTGAATTCATAGACTCATTTTAAAAGTAGCAATTCCTTTGTACAACTACTTGAAGACAATTTTAAAAAGAAAAGGGGTTTGAAATTTTATAGAAGTTTCTATGTTAGGAACTCCTATCTTTGTGTTTTTAATGTATAAACACTCAAGAAATGTATTATAATAACTCTTTATCTTACAAATATAGAGTCTATGTACATCCATAAATATATATATTAACTTCCAGCAATAAGCACTTAAATGTCACACTGAAAATCAATGATGAGTATGTATCTGTTTTAATGAGAAGACTAGAAGAAACACAACAAGCCAAAAAAAAAAAAAGTATTTTTAAACAAGCAAATATTTTACCTCTGGACCAATGCCCCCAAACCATTTGGGTTTAATTTATTTTTCAAATATAATTTGAACCTGACCTTGGACAGTAATCCTCTCACCTCTACTTCTCAAGCAGCTAGAGATACAGGCAGGCATCACTATAGCAAGTTTAAATTTATATCTTGATGGAAATTTGTATTTGTCCCATATACAATTAACCAGCATTTCTTTTCTCCTTTAAAATCTTAAGAATTATTTGATATTTTGACAATTTAAGTTGAACACAAATTAATCAGTTCAAATGTAGATGTCAGATCTTTTGTTTTCCAACAAGTAATAAATCATTTATGCCTGTGTATCATACCATATTTACTTTTCATATTTTCTTGGAAATGCATTGGAGTCAACACTATATAAGATTGAAATCAGAAAAAAAATGTGTAATGTTCATTCCTGGCTTCATTTTATATCTGACAATATTCATTGCCTGAACAAAATTGTGTTAATCATGGAAGGAAATCCTATGCTTTTCTCTAATAGCTGAAAATGCTCTTCACAGAAAAATAATCTGGATTAGCGATAAATCCTCAGCTTCAATAATCACCTCGTGAGATACAGATCACAATGACCTTGAGCTAGTAGTCAGATACTTGTGGAAATATGTACTCTGTTGCAGAGAAGCTCCACTGAAAATAGTTAAGTTGTTGAATGCCTTCATGCTTTTGCCATTTCCTGTGAGAATTATTAGATGCAAAGTGATTATTGAAACGCTGGTATATCTCAGAGCAAGAAGTTTCTCCAGTTTCACTATAAAGGGACAAAGAAATTTAGTAAGTTATTCATCCTCCCAAACCATTGTTTCTCCATTGCAAGGGAAAGGACTATGATATAGATGTTGAAACTCTAAAAATAATTGTGGCAATAATTGCCTTCTGTAAAATTATTTCAGTGGAGGAAAGGGGCATGTGTGAGGAGCCCATCACGGTTTAGGAAAATAAACAGAAACAGGCTGAGGATCGTGATTAAACACTTGCTGAAAACTGAAAGAGAGCAAGAAAAGGGATGACACTGTCCAAAAAGAAATGTATTCATGACCTGACTTATGTGATGGTAACCACCATGTACATCCCCTTTATAACAATAAAACACTTTTTTAAAAACTTGTTAGAATATAAGGGATGTGACCATCTGTGTGAAATGTGCATTTACTGAAGAAATTGGATCAAGTACTACTGAACACTATGATTTAATTTATATGTGCTTATGATCATTGAGAGAGATATGAAAAAGTAAATATATACCTTGTGACTGCAAAGACCTCTCATGTTAATTAGAAATCAAAACATATCTAAGTGAAAGAATAAATAACACTGATAACATCAATAGTTTCAGCATTGCTGAAACTATTAATGAGGTTTCAGATCACATATTAACTATCATATTAGTACAGAGTAAAATTATACTTGGAGGTAACAGAAACCACGACATGACTTAGAACAGAACAGATTCTCTATAATTATACTGCATTTTTGAAAATCAAGCCATTTTAATACATTCAGATAGTTTAGTGCTATTGAGAGTTACAGTATTGATAATTTATCTAATCTCACCTTTCACATGACATTATTCAGCAAAATAATTAAATTAATTATCAGTCAAATGTTCAGCTTCAATAACAAGCCAAAATGATATTAAAGGAGCACTTATTACCTGGTCATCAGTGTCTCTTACCTATAATTTTAGATGATCAAGAATCTGAGATTTGAGTACAATTCAAAGCCACTATGAATAGTTATATCCAGGAAAATTTTATCTACAATTACCAGTAAAAATTTGGAAGTAAAGGTGTGGATCAATGGTAGAGTGCCAGTTCTGAGCAAAAAAGCTGAGTGAGATCAGAATTCAGTCCAATATGCATGCGCGTGTGAGCACACACACACAATAAATAAATAGTTAAATAAATAAATAATAAATTAATGAGAGAATCACCTACTAAGCTATTTGATGGCTATTTTCATCAGCCATGAAAAGTATTAAAATTCTAATATATTTATTGCAAGTGATGAAATCTAAACTCAGAAAGTTAAACTTGCTCATATCCTGTGGTTAAATAAAGATTTACATATAAATATATGTAAGCCACATTTATACTTTGCCACTAAATCACAGCTATTCTCCATACGAAATTTTGTTACTTATACACAAATATCACCATATTTACTTTCTGCCAACAGCAGGGCAGTGTGGGCTATGAAACAGAGAGCCAAAATTCTCCTCTCTGAAGACTGCAATCATTCTTAAAATACAATTGCAATATGGAAGAGTATTTAGAAAATAAACTTTGAAAATCATTATTTTTCTATGTGAGGAAATTAAGGATCCAAAGGAAAAATCTCATCTTCAAGGCTACATAACAGTCTGAGGCAAAACCAGGACTGAAACTCACTTGTCTTAGACAGCAACCCCCCTGATTAACTTATAAAGCATTTTCTTATATATTCCTAGACCGTAAGATTTTTTTTTTTTTTTGGCCGGTCCTGGGCTTTGGACTCAGGGCCTGAGCACTGTCCCTGGCTTGTTTTTGCTCAAGGCTAGCACTCTGCCACTTGAGCCACAGCGCCACTTCTGGCCATTTTCTGTATATGTGGTGCTGGGAAATTGAACCTAGGACCTCCTGTATACAAGGCGAGCACTCTTGCCACTAGGCCATATCCCCAGCCCAGACCCTAAGATTTTTAACAGAATTTATCACTATTACTTGGGGCATACAAATAATATTCAGTACAATTTGCCATATTAATGGTATTCTGAATGATATCCAGGATATGTCATCAAACATCAGACAGTTTAGAATACAGAGGGAAATAGTTGGAAAGCTATAAACTAATAGAAAAAGGCACAGACATCCATAAAAAATTAATGTTTTCTACCATGTTAATTATCAAATTATTTTTGTATCAAAATAGCCAACATAGGAAAAGACAACTATAGCTCTTAAGACATTAAAAGTAATGAAGCAAATAAGAACATCTGATCTGATAAAGATACTCAGGAGTCAAAAGCTAGAGCATTAGGCTATAAAATGATGAGCTCCAAGACTGTATGAAACCTTCATGGCTTTCACTCTAAAGAGTGAAAGACAGACCAAGTAACATGCAACCCAGAAGTGAAATTCAGATATCACTTCTGAGAATGACCAAGACAAATTTCATATAGCACAATATTTTCCATTTGGCTGAAGTACAAGTAAAGCTTGTCCCTGAGGATGAAAACAAGGGAGAAAAAGAAAAGAAGAAAGAAAATCATATCTTCTCTAGAGAATAAAGTTTTTCAATTGATGTTAAAGTTGACTCTGCCCTGACTTTAAAACATCTCATAGTAGGGCAAGGCAAAGTAGTTTGTGCCTGTAATCCTAGACACTTTGGGAATGAGACATTGTAGAATAGCTATTTAAAAGTGGCCTGGGCAAAAACCTAATACATTACCTGAAAAACAAACTAAAAGCAAAAGGATTGAGAAAGGGCTCAAAGCGTAGAACACTTTTAAAAATGTGGCACAGGGAAAAGAACCGAGATTAATCATGACTCTTATAAATAGACTAGACATAAATATTAGACTTTTTAATAAATGTTTTATATAGAAGGCTTTTAAAGGAAGATATTGCAAATAAATATACTTTTTCATGGAAACAATTATTTACAAAAAGTATATGTTTAAAATCTGGCAAGTGGGCTGGGGATATAGCCTAGTGGCAAGAGTGCCTGCCTCATATACACGAGGCCCTAGGTTCGATTCCCCAGCACCACATATACAGAAAACGGCCAGAAGCGGCGCTGTGGCTCAAGTGGCAGAGTGCTAGCCTTGAGCGGGAAGAAGCCAGGGACAGTGCTCAGGCTCTGAGTCCAAGGCCCATGACTGGCCAAAAAAAAAAAAAAAAAAAAAAAAATCTGGCAAGTGTTTAGCTTAACAGTCAAACTTTCCAGAGGAGTGAGTGTTTCATTTAAAAAAAAAGAAAACAATTTTCATTTATTGACCTCAAAAATCAGGCAGTAAAATTGTTAGCCTTTAAATGACAATGACTTTTGTTCTAAATCCCGCAAAGAATTAGATTAATAATAAGCAATAATATCATGATAATGATAAAAAGTTTCCCATACTGCAATATTCATTGGTCTTAAAAATAGTTTACATAGAAAGGAAACATAAAATTTCTTCTAGTAACTTGAGAGGTTGACTTCTGTAGACTTTTGAGATGAAAGTCTACTCTACTCCCATTCCTATATAGATTTGCATTTTTAAACCAAAAATATCATCTTTTCAAAGATGGCATTTGAAAATAATCAAATGAGGAATGCCAGTTTTGACCATGCTCCCTGAGAAGGTAAGGACCTGTCAGAGCTGGAAGTGTTTGGAGGACATAATGAAAATTCTACAGGGTTCTGGGGAGACTGACCTGAGATGCCCTGAAGATTTCATCATTGCTCTCTGGTATAACACATTTACCAACAAATGAGACCTTCACATAGGAATTTTAAATTTTCACCTTTAAGACAAAGGGCCTTTCCGCCATACTTGCATCCTAAGAAGTGACCAACTCCCAGCTGCTATCAGAGTATGGAATGTGTTCAGAGGTAAAGGTAAATGAATAAGACATTGAATAAATAAATCTATTAATTGATTATTACCTTAATGAATTCATATAACAAGTGAAATTGGGGAAACTAGCACCATCTTTCTAATACACTAGGAATTCCTTAAGAAATAAAACAAATAATGTACTAGGAAGATTTCCTCTGGGATATTTAGTAGATTTTCTAGGGTAAAGAAAAAGGTCGGTGGGTGTACATGTGCACACACATACATTGTTTCAATCTAGAATGGATTTCTAAAACATTACTTTGTCCAATTCTCTAAAGTAAAATTCTGATATGTCTGCTGCCAATTATGCTGGACTTCAGTTCCACACCTGGTGGGTCCCAGGGCCCTGAGTTACCATTATCCCCTATCCTCATGGCACTTTCTAGAGAGATGCAACCTATGTGCCTATTTCAACCTATAAAGCATAAGGAAGTCTGTACAAGAAACAGAAGCCAACTAAATAAATAACATAGTTTTTTAGGAGCTTTACCAATTTCTTCCAACCTTCTACTCTTTTCCCCATTTCCACCTCCTTCAAAAGAGTACCCTTAAAGCATCATCAAAAGACAGATAATCTGTTTTTTTTTTTTGAATGAGTATAATAAACATAGCCAGACAATAGAAAGATAGAAAGTACTGAGTTGAGATATATCACTTCAAAGGAGGTTGTATAAGACTACTTTACATGTTTAATTTGTCTTGGCACGCTTGGATATTTTGGCTAATTATCAGAAATTAGCTTCAGGGAAAGATTAATCTCCTTACTTAGCCAACACACAACTAGTAGTTTCTAGTTAGTCAAGTCCCAGGACAGCTCCTACTATTTCTTATCATTACCAGGAAAAATGGAGGCTTGTGTGGTGAAAGAAAGTCCCCATTATCCAATTTAATTCACTGAGTATCAGGCTCTTGGTTATGAAATGAAGCATGCCTGGAAATGTTAGAAACAAAAGCTTTTCATGGCTTTCATATTTAGGGAGGTACTATTTTTTTTGTGGAGATTTTTCAGTTCCATTTTTCTCCTCAGATTTCTAAAAAATGAATTAGCGAGAGGAAGAAAGGTATAAATAAGCAGACTGTTAATCAGATTTCATCTATAGACATCTAAGTTTATGACTGGTAGGATAAATGGGAGCATGTATAGTGTTGTTTTAGGTATTTGTCTGTTTGCTTGTTGTTTCTTTTTGTCAATGAAATCATAGAGGAGGCTTGATGTCTTCAATTATAACTATTACTCCCAGCAATGGTTGCCATTGCCATTTTACTAGGCATTAAACAAGATTTGCTTTAAAAAAAAGAAGGAAAATGAATTCATATAAATGCAAGAAATGACATTTCCTCAGAGAATTCAGGCTTGCATTTTTTTTTAAAGAAGTAATTATGCTCTACCTATTTGGCAATATAGTTCAATGGTACAGTGGATGACTAGAAAGCAAGTCAATCCATTTGGGTAATTTTTTCAAGGCAAATTTCAGATATACTATCATTGAAACCAGTAAAAATGTTCACCCTCAACCACACATATGAAATACAAATGGCATCTGAGCTGAGCATTTAAGAAACAATTGGAGATTATGTTACTGGCACTCCTGGAGGACCACGTCACCTGTGGGGTTTTACCCCATACTTACCTCCTTCCATCTGCTGACCTACTGCCATTGACTAATGTCATCATCTGGCCTGCTTTGCACACATCCAGCACTACAGAAATGTGGCATTTCCCTGCTTCAAGGTCAATCCATCCACTTTTTAAAAATATTGCTCCCTGAAATTCTGGTAAAGATGTTTTTGCTCAAGAACTTAAACCAGTCTCTTATCCCACCAAAAATGAAGCTCTTAATCTGGCTCTCTAGTAGAGGAGTGGTGAGACAATGATTTCCTTCTGATACATCATTCCGAACTCAGCTCCTCAGGTAACACTCTACCACTTCAAACCCATGCCCTTCTCTTCCCAAACAAGCATCAGCATTTCCTCATCTAAGCCCATGCTGTGGCTTACTCAATGTTACAATAGCTCCACTCTCTTTTGTTCTGTGCTACTAAATCTAGAAACTCTTCCATAACCTGTGTCTATAGCAGATATTTTCTGGAATTACTTCTTTTCGTCTCTACTACACTCAGTGATAAGTATATTCTGACAAATTCTTCCAACATATGTTAAGGAGTTGCTTTATGACTGCCTTCCATCCTCAGTCATATCATCCTTTGAAAATTCAGCCAAGATTCTTATCATTTCTTCACATCTCTCTCCTCACCGAGCCTTTATTTCTCATCTAGGAAATAGTCAAGAAATATAATTAGGAAAATTACTATGCTAGAAAGAAGCAAACAGAATGGCAAAAATTATAGTGATGGGTATTTGTCCAAATTATTTTATTTGAAGATGGATATGAAATCATGTTATCAAGTGAGTCTGTCTCTATGGGTGGGGCACACTCAGGATGGGTTGGTGCTGACTGTGCCTAAGTAATTATATACAACTTTAGATGATAAGAAGCTAAGTGTATGGGATAATGTGAGTGTGGCCAGTGCTTTTATGAACAAAATAAAATCTGTGAGGTGGCACTGAGTTTCAGAGATAATTTGTTTATGTTATAAATGACAATTACAGAATGTAGTTAGGCATTACAGTAGTTTTGAGTACCTCATTCTTTGAAGGAGACATATGTGCATTAGAACAGGTATCTGATAGGCCTACACCAAAAATGAATTCTAAAGGTCAGAGGGGGGAGGAGACCTTGAGTCCCATTTTTCTACTTCCTTCACCTTACTTCCTAAATCGTGTTCAAAGGTATAATCAGTGTTCACCTTTTATAAATTCTATGCTAACTGTACAGAAGACATAGCATTAGAATAATCTCTGAAGCAAGATCTTATGCACAAAACACAGGAAAACGAAAAATAATTAACAAATATGTAAATGAAACGGACCCATTCTAAAAGCAACCTACGTTAAATTAACATGAAGTTAAATTAACATGTGTTTGCAACTTAAAATAAAATACTGGTATCAAGCTAAGAAAAAAAAAGGCAGTTCTTCATCTCTGCAATAAAATTGTAACAATTATGCAGAGAATTACATTAGTATAAAGATTTTTTTCATTTTATCTCTAGAAAATAACTAGCATCTGCTATAGAAGAGCTTAGACTGTATTAGATTGTCTATAAATGTGCAGCAAATTTAAATCAAGCCATGACAATATTTTATTGCTCAAATTACCTTTGTAAGCTATTGTTAAAATCATAAATGACTTTTTTTTTCATAAATGACTCTTTATGGAGTAATCATGGTCTATATTGGCTACAACAGCCTTCATAGAAAGGAGACAATCTTGGCAAGGTATTTGAAAATGACTGAGAAGGATGCAAGTATAAACAGAAGCAGAAAGAGAAAGAGCCACTGAAATTTTGAATAAAAATTGTAGGGGACTCAGCGCCTGAACTTTTAATAGGAGATCCCCTGCACCTGGCCTGAAGACTACATTGTAAGAAATACTGATCAAATTCACATTACTTACTGACAGAGTTGGAATTATTGAGTCACATTTACCTGGGAAATTCTAGAGACGTAATCTTGCCTGAACTTGATTCACATAAACACATAGCAGGTGTTTGGATTTAGTTCCCAATTGCTTTGCTGCCAGAATTCACAGAGTAATTGGAGCTTTAGTTTCAGTCTACATGGACATGTTGTTTTTCTTTGTTTAGTTTTGTTGCTGCAGATTAAGAAACCTGAATACAAGTTCTGCTAGTCCTTCTTAAGGTTCTTCTGACTGTCTATGCATTTAGTTTAGCTAGCATATTAAAAACTCAAAGTGAGCAGGGCATTGGTGGCTCACACCTGAAATCTTAGTTATTTAGAAAGGTGACAGTTGGATGATTTTAGTTCCAGATTAGCCACAGCAGAAAATCACTCAGGTACCTGATGTAGCAGGAAAAAAGATCCTGCCCCCGCCCCAAATAACAAAAAAAAAAGGTTTGGAGATGTGGATCGACAGTGACATATAACCTAGAATGCAAGGGGTCTTAAATTTCATCAGTACTAATGAACAAAAGAAGGAAAAAGGAAGGAATGAAGGAGGAAAGGAGAGGGAGGGAGGGAGGGAGGGAGGGAAGGAGGGAGAAACCCAGTGTGGTCAAATTTCATTAAGAATGAATATACTTATCTTCTAATTCTACCCATTTGTATTTTCTAAATCACCTATGGGAGAAAGTCATTTGAGCATTTCCAATTTTGTGGATCTAATAACTTTAAAAACTAGATGATCTCGAGTGAAGGAAGGTGAGGAGAATGCTGTTAAGAATTTAAGGTGTATGCTCCAAAATTAAAAAAGAGTAAGAGAAAGGATAACTAGGGATGAATGGGTGACAATCAAGATTCCTTGTATTCAGAAACTGCTTTGTTAAACAACACCTTCGTACAATTTTTTAAATATAAATGTTAAGGTAGTAGGAACCAAAAAAAAAAAAAAAAGAAAGAAAGAAAAAGAAAAGAAACCCTAGATGATCCTACATCTAGGTAACCTGAATTCCTGAGTTGTCCTATTGAGATTCTTAGAATATTCCTACCTAGATATTTAACTTGCCAGTGTAAAGATTGCTATGCTGAGAGCTGAAAGCACTATTTGTGTTTGTACCCTGTGCTTTATATAGGAAAGACATGAGCCTTAGAAACAATGAGAAAATTCCTATCCTTCACAAACTGCAAGAGAGAACCAGGTACCTAGTACTTAATGATGCAATATCATGTTACACATGCTCCGTAGCTACAGAGAATTTAAAAAAAAAATCTTCTGACAAAACTAACACTTAATCTATGGTCTTTAAACCTGTGTAGATTGACTTGGGTAATTAGTAGTAGTAAAAATAAATAAATTGGGAGGGGCAAGCCTTAGAAAAAGTACCAGTCTAGTAGTTGAATAGGTATCATTCAACTCCTGTGAGGTATTATTTGTGCTAGGAGGAAAACAAAACTATCCCTTTGCATACCACTGTGCTATATAATTTACAATGAAATGTCTGGAATGTAATAGGTCTATTTCAAAATTGTCATTACAAAAGAGACCTCATATGGAGAAAATGTGTGTGCACATTGCATGTCACCAGTGTCTGCTTTCTGATGCAGCTCAAATGATCTGGAACTAAAGCAGGTAGAACTACAGCACAGGAAGTGGCTGCAAGCCTCAGTTTCCTGTTGTGATGATTAAATTAACACATAATTCACAAAGGAATGTCTACCCCAAAGGAACTAGCCAAATAATCATACTTTTCTCTTTAGGTAGAGAATATATTTGAAACTAGAATTTCTACTAGTATAATCGTTTAAAACTAGAGAACAAAAATTTTGAATTTCCCTTAATTGATCAGAAGTAAAAAAAAAAAGTTAAATCATTTATTTCAAACTGATTTTTCAGGTGTAGGTGTTCTTTGTTGCCTGCTCTGTACTTTTCTTTCTCTTCTTTCTTCCCCAGCAGAGATGGTTTACAAATGGAACTCCCTCTTCCACCTGTCTTTACTTCCTATTGCTCATCTTGGTATAAGAATCAAACAAAAACCAGGCACTGGTGGCTCACCCCTGTAGCTAGCAACTTAGGATACTGACTTTTGAGAATCAAGATTCCAAGCCAGTCCAGGCAGGAAAGTCCAGAGACACTTATCTCCAATTAACTACCAGAAAACAGGAAGTGAGTTATGGCTCAGGTGATAGAGCACTAGCCTTGAATGAAAGCGATCAGGAAGAGTGCCTTTGCCGCATCTTCAAGGTCTATGGTTGACAAAACAAAAATGAAAACAAAACAAAACAAAAACAACAATTCTGCTTCACTTATATTAGTCAATGAACATTATACATTATTTTCTCAATGTGATTTTTGGTATCTGAAAAATTCCGAATTCATAAATGACATCCTCCTCTAGTACTAGATGGGAGGTAAGGGGAAGGGAAGTAGGTGAGCCAAGCCTGCACTTCTCCCACTGCCCCCTCCACCCCACCAGCCCCCCACCCCCACCCCTGCACCTCCAGGAATTTCACATTAGTTCAGCAGTTCAACTTCAAGGAAAGAATCATGAATGACATGTCTGAAATGCCTAGGGATTTTTTTCTATGTGCTATGCAGGGATGACATTTAAATATTTAACAAACTGGTACAGCAAGGTCGTGAGGCTTTCAGAATGGACACTGGCCATAAATAACCAGTAAGTCTATGGCCTGCTCTGTGGCCAAACACAGCTCTGTCTCTACAGCTTAAATGACTCTTTGTTCTTGGAGCAGAGCTTTCCACACAATGGACTCTCTCAGTAAGTACTCTCTGACCGAGATACACACAAAATGTGATCAAGGAAAAGAGATAGACTGTGATTTTGTGCAGAATCTTTTCAAGCTGTTATCTAAGTGCGTGGAAAGAGATGATATTTGTGAATATTAATATCTGTGGAAGTTAGATCCATTTAACAAATCTATAAGTAAAAACATAGTGTCATAGACACATATGTAAAGTATTAACTGAGTGTGACATATGAATGGGAAAATTCAAATGATGTAAGTCCTTGACTCACGGTCTAACAAAATGAGTATCATGAAGCTGGTACTATAAATGAGAGCAAGAGGAAGTCAAGGGGTGTGGCTAAACAAGTGAAGAGAATGCAGTCATAATATTCAAGGCATATCCTAGGAAACTAAGAAAATTGAGGCAATGAGTGGGTTTGGGAAGGATGGAGGAGAATGATGACAGGGTGACATGTTGAACTGCAACCGCATTGTACCACTGAGCAAAGATAATAAATGTAAAATAAAATGTACTTTTAAACAGAATTATCCATCAAGAAGAGAGACAAACAGTACAAGAAATGTATCCAATGCCTAAAGTATGAAACTGTAACCTCTCTGTACATCCGTTTGATAATAAAAATTTGAAGAAAAAAAAAGGAGAGACAAATTTATAGAAGGAAGATTATTTAAAAACCTATGGGAGGGCTGGGATGTAGCTCAGTGGCATAGCACTTGCCGAGCAAGTGCAACGTCCTGGGTTCGATTCCCAGTACCAAAAAAGAAAAGAAAAACAATTAAATAAAAACCTATGGGATTCTTATTCACAGAGACACACTAACTAAAAATGCCTGAAAAGTTCTAATTAAGTTTGGATTGAAAAAAATCACTGCCAAGTGAACTTAATCATCCTTCCAAAATCCCCATTTTTAAATAGTTCAATATTCTTTTTTGTGTGCTTGGAAAAAATGTATGCACGATAATGCATGTAGATGATCAGGAAAGAGAAGAGTAAGGTTTAAGTTATTTTAAGGGAATAAATCCGGTGTGAACCTTCTGTGGTGCTTCACTCATCAAAACCTCTCTAGTCCTACCCTAAGGCTGAATGGACTGTCTGTATTTTTTTTTAATACTATGGTGTAATAACTTTATATGTCTTCATAACTTTTTTCTATTATCAGCTTTTATATTCTTCTTGACTGACTCCCCAACTTTTCTCTTTGAAAGTCTGTTGCAACTTGGAATATAGATTTCTAGCAAAGAATATTTGCAAAAACAGAGGCCAGGCATGATGGGTTCATACCTATAATCTCAGCTACATGTGAAGTATAGATAAGAGGATGGTGATCTGAGGCCAGTCTGGGGAAGGGGAGGTTGCTTGGCTCAATAAGTCACCAGGGTGCAATGGCTTAAATCTATGAACTCAGCTACCCGTAAGCAGAAATCTGGAGAATCACAGTTCAAGAACAACTCAGGCAAGAAAATGTGAAGGACCTTTTCTTCAAACAAGGTAGGCCTGGTAGTCCTACCTCCCATTTTATCTATGCTATTTGAGAAGTACACGTAGGAGAATCCCATTTTAATATTGCCTCAGGAAAGGAGTGAGGCTGAAAACTACAGCATAACAGGCTCGGGACATGACTCAAGTGCTAGATTGCTTGTCTAGCCAGAGCAAGGCCCTACATTCAAATCACATTACAGCCAAGAAATAAAAAATTTAAAAAGTCACAAAAAGTACACTCAGTAGAACAGTAGAGACTAGTGTTTGATGTTTGGTTTTAGGGCAATAGTAGCAAATAATTTATATATTTTATTTATTTTTCATTTTTATATCAGGAGCCTTCTAAAGAATAAGACATTGGTTGTGATTTGAGCAAATGCCTCTCTCTATTCACAGGAACCTCAGAATCACACAACAGTTAAAGAGAATAAACAAGGGCTTGTCTGAGATATGATCTGAATTCTGCTAGGAGCTGGCAGATCATTTTACTCAGTCCCAGGAGAGTAACAGTGAGCTTTTATTGGGAGAAGTACTGTAGAGGAGCAAGCTAGAACTGTACTCAGCAGAATGGATGCTCCTTTCCTTAGGTGCCCTGACTCTAACGTGAGGATTGCAAGGGCCACTCAAAACACTTTGTTCAGAGACATATGTGTATTTCAATTTGAAGTCAATATGCATGGGCCTATCTGTATCTCTGTCTCACTCTATATATACACACAGATAATATATAGATACAAATTATAGTTATTTATTATATTTGTATGTAATATAATTTAATATTACCTATATATAATATTATCTATATATTTATACACTAGCCATATAATATATTGATTATATATTTATAATAAATTAGGGGGTTGATGAGGAAATATTAAAATATTTTTAAGATCCCATAAACTTTTACTGGACTCTTATCCCTGCAAGATTCAGTGTTTACACACTGTTCACAGTACACTTCAGTTTATATAATCGTCAATTTTTTCAACTGTTGTCTGTATAGTTTTCATGAAAAAGCAAAAACTATAATTTTAAAAGCAAAGTCAGAAAGACATCATATTCAGACTATCCACTGAAAGGAATAATACAAACCATTACAAGTGCTTGTTTCTAAATGTGCAGGAAATTCTGGTTGGCACAATTTGAGAAAATATCTATTGCTAGCTATTAGGATCTTTTATGATTAGTTTTGTAAGTACAATGGGAAATTACAATTCACACCAAGTTAAAAAAAACAGGAGGATAAAAATCAATTGTGTTTATGACAGATTTTTTTTCTTTTGGCAATGTCAGTCATTGCTTTTCTTTCTAACTAGTCAACATTCTTTTCAACTACAATCTTTATATGGATCAAAGCTATCTTTACAGTTATTGTAATTTTAAGGTAAATTGCTTTGATTCTTAATATCCACCTCTTATTTATGTTTTTTTTTCCTTTTGGGCAGAAACAAGGTTTGAACTCAATCTTGTTTGTTATGTAATATGGACTAACTTTTATATTTTTGTTTGCAAGCCAGTGAGGACAAACAGAAGTAGAAAGGATTTAAACAATTTAGCTAAGTTCCAGACTTTCACAATATGGAAACTGAGTCACGGGGAGGCTGATATACTGCCTAATTCACTTCCAAAGAAGGATTAAAATGAAAATCCGTATGGCTTATATCTTGATGCTCTTCTTTCTAAATTATATTAGCTTATCTATCAAGAATAATAAAATTTTTTATCCTCACAAGAAATTGAGATAAAAGTTCCCAAAAGCTTTAACAGCAATTTGATGTGTCATCTGAGGTAGCTTTTGCTCCTGATTAACAACAAGAACAGGTAATTGAGGGAAAAAGAGGGTGGCCTATCTCTTTTTCCCAATGGTCAACACTATGGAACTCTTGAACTAAAGTTGATGTTGGTTTTCTACCTGTACCTTCTCTTAAAAGTTTTAAGAAATGCTGGGCCTTAGTGTCTCATGCCTTTAATCCTAGCCACTCAGGAGGCTGAGACATGAGGATTCCAGTTCAAAGCCAGCCCTGGCAGGAAAGTCCCTGAGAATTTCATCTCCAATTAACCACCAGAAAGCTAGAAGTGGTGGCTCAAGTGGTAAAGCACTAGTCTTAAGCTGAAACACTCAGGGACAGCACCCAGGCCTAGAGTTCAAGCCCCATGACCAACAAATAAGAAAGAAAAGAAAAAGCTGTAAGAAAAATAAAAATCTTTACTTACCTAAGCCATATCTCATCCTTTCAAAAAACAACGAAATGAAATGTGTTTCTCCCCTTTCTTCTATCCATTTATCAAAAGCTCTCACTACTCTCGTGCCCTGAATTTTTCCTGTTGTTTAAAAGTTATGACTGTGCATGGTTGAATCAACACATTAAAACTGCCCATAAATATCTGGTGTAGATTCAATCCTGTCTCAAACACAATGATAGCTATCCTTTATGAGTAATTAGGTAAATCCAAAGAGTGTATTTTTGACTCAAACACAATTATGGGAGGGGAGAACTGTAACATGCTTTTCATCCTGTAGTGACATTTAAGTATGCATGATTCAAAGTTCATATGACTGAGTTAGAACTTAAATAGATATTCTTCTGAAAAGGTGTTTTTTTGCTTTGTAATAATACATGCTAAGTGGGAGAAGTGCTTTACAATTACTTGAAGAGTATCTTCCGCAAGCTGACATCTAGCCAGAAGACGCCAGTGATACACAAGGAAAATCTTTGATTTAAGGAGCTCATGTTTTGGAAATGTTGATGAGCTATAATACTGATGGTCACAAACAGCCTAGCATGTCTAACAAGGCCAGTTTAGCCACATAAATCATGTTCCCATACTGAACACTAATTATTATGAATATTTTCGAAAGGAAAGTGGGTTTTCATCCCATACAACTATTTGTCGATGAAAATGGCCACCTTATCATACAGTTACCCTTGCTTCTGAACTCAGAAAAGGACTAAATTTTGTCTTAAAATACATTTCAAGTGACAGAAAACCTCAAAGAACGTTTTGTTTTTGATGAAAGCATAGAGTTGCCAGAAATCGAAGGATAAGATACTTAATGTTGCTATCTCCAGCTGACAAGCGTTCTACTTTCTTTCATTTAATGCTGGTGCTGAAAGAAGAAGAAAGCTAATTTGCATTGGAAAATGCAACAGTATGGGGTAAGGTCTCTCCTGAAGGATAAGCGAGGAGAATTTTGAGCATCCTTTGCATTTCATGATGAGTGAAAGATGATCCATGTCTCATTGTGCAGTCCATAGAAGAAGTAGCTTTAGCACAGAATGGAGGCTTTGTGGCTCCTTGAACACATTGGTATAGCAAATTTATAATAAAAGTTATTTTGATAACAGTGAGTCTGTGCTTTGGAATAGTGCTTCTTCTACAAAATTAGCCACCAATTTAAAAGATACCATACAGTATGATTAGATTATGGAAATCAAAATGATTTAATTCATCTCTCTGTCTTCTCTGGCTGATTACAAACTATCTCCCAGTTTTCAGTGCAGATAAATAAACATAAATTTACATTGTAAAAGTAGTTATCATATTTTATTATTCTGCATAAACTCAGACATATATCTAAACTATAAATGACTATAGTTTAGAAGATTCTCTACTATCTATACCGTATGACTTGTTTGAATTATATTAGAATACAAAATAACTGAAATTAAGAGATTTGAGATTTAAAATGCCTTGATTTAAGCTAAGTAATACACATTCCTTCATTTCTTATGGATTCCAAAGGAAACCTAAACTCCATTCCTTTGAATAAAACAGCCTAGCATATATATGAATTAAAAAAATAAGCACTCAAGCACAAACTTAAAGCAATGATTCTCTGCATACCACTGTCCCAGAGAGGAAATCTCAGTCAATGGAATGGGAAGTGGGCCGTTTGGGAGTAGCACTAAGACAGGAACAAAAAAGAACAAAACCCAGCTAGGTAGTTTATGTACAAAATGAGGGAAAGAAGGAAAGAGCTGTCCTAGTTTGCTCTTGAATCACCTGAGTAGAATTTCACCTGAGTCTATTACACTCTGGGCTGTCACTTTTTCTGTCCACTGTTCTGACACTGATATTTCTATCTACCTCCAGAACATCAAAAAAGAAATCCATTCTACTTCCAGCTGTAATATGCAAAGGCTAGGGAACAGAAATGCTCTCCAGTAATCCCTAAATGCATGTAACTGATGCTCTTGAACAAACTCCACATGACCTGTCATTTCCCCTTTGCTAATAACTAAAGCCACAAGTTAGGCATTCCCCCAGGAAAGAGACTTCGGATGCTTAGGATAGCCTCAGTTCTCCACTGTTATTGGGAAAAGATACTACGTGAGCTACTTAAGGCTAATAGGAAATGAAGGTTTATATGTTTTGAAACTTATTCACACATCAAGGGAGCAAGTAAATGTCATGATTTCTGAAATGAAGAGATTAATGTTTGCACCTACTATACTGTGATTTCCTTGAATGGTTCCCCAGTGTACAAATACCATCTTTCAAATATTGTCAAGTGGCCCAATACTCAGTGATCTTCTGAATTCAGTTTTCTTCACAGAGTTTGAAAAGGTATACTCTCTGTCCCATTATCCCTAAGCCTTAGAGATATTCTGGAAATGAAGGTGTGTGTGTGTGGGGGGGGTATATTGTGTGCTTGGTTTGTCTGATTCTCTTTTATCCTTTTGGACATTCTCCTCAGATTTCACAATGATCAAAATCTAAGATGCACAGTAATCATTCCTTACCAAAGACTGTGAGAAAGCTCAGGAACACCCAGCCATTTACATGAAATAAAAATAGGAAGAGAAGAAAAGAAAAAGAAGTAAATCATATTCTGTACTTTTCATCTAGCACCTTCCCAAGCAAGGGAAGGAAATAAAGGATGAATTTTGTAGTCAGGTGAAAATGATTATCACTATCATTGTAAAGTTATACTATATATCACCATGTTGAACATATATTACTTGGACTTACATAATCATGGAAAGCTAAGAAAATATTCATAATTTAGGGATCTGTACTAATGAGAGGAAGCATATGAGAGCTTGTTCCGGAAAAAAAAAAATACTTACCAAAGTTAGAGAGGAATATGAAAGCCTCAAAACATACACTTGGAGCTTCAAAACACATACTTCAACATATGGCAGGATATTTTATACTTGGAAGCTTTATTTTTGATTGATTAGCTTTAGGCCACAATCCAGAAGAAACCAGTGAGCAATCCGCTCTATCCTGTTTTCCTGATTCTTGTTAGGAAGAGTCAGCCTGCTCATGGAATGGTTTCCTCAGTGCTTCAATGGCACTCTTCTGTGTTTCTCACCCTGAGAAAATGTCATGATAGCCCTACACTTCTCTCTCCTCCCATGGTACCTAACCACTTGAAAGACAAGGGATGACTGTGGCTTTGAGGATGAGAACATCTGGGAGAGTGCTACTTGCTCTACAAACTTGCTGCCATCATGGTAGGAGCCTGGCTGAGATTTTGGTATTTCCCCCCAGAACACAGAATCACTGAATTCCTGGTAGCAGTACTAGTAATTTCCTCATAATTGTATTATATTTCTTGACCATGTATCATCTACAGAATCATGCACTTATTAAGCATTTTTTTTTAGCTATGAAAGTCTCTTTGGCATCTTAATGGTCATCCATCTACAAAAAGGCATTAAAATGAAATCCTTTGGTTGCTACAAGGCCAGGCTAAGGTGATTCATAAACCAATGTGCATTTCGGTGACAGGTTTCACTTATTCCTGCTACAAATTTTAGGAAAGGCTCACTAAATAAATGTGCGATGGAGAGGAGGAAGGCTAAAGATTACCAAGGCTGGATATGAATATTGCCATGTAGGTAAAGAAGTGAGTAAAGTGTATCAGTTAGGTAGGCAGAAACACTTTACAGTTACTGAGGCAAAATTGGAGACACCCTACGAACAGTCTGCTAAGCTGATTGCTTATTCAGATCTCTGATAACAGGAGAGATGAGTTAGCTCTGTTTGCAGCAGAAAGATGGTGATGAAAATAACAGGATGGTAGGTACCACAGTCATAAAACAATAAATACATTTTATGCTTGTGAAGCCTATATTAACTGACAGTATTCATATTTAGAGAAGAATCACCAATATTACATACTTAAAATAAAAAGCACAATGGCTCAGGGGCATGTTTTGTTCTCTTTTTATGCTGGTCCTAGGACTTGAACTGAGAGTCTCGGTACTGTCCCTGCATTCTTTTGATTAAGGCTATCACTCTATTACATGAACCCATGCTCTACTTCCAGATACTTAGTTGTCAAATGGAGTTTCGTGAACTTTCCTGCCCAGGCTAGCTTGGAGCCAAGATCCTTGTCTCTGTCTACTGAATAGCCCAAATTACTGTGAGCCCAGACACTCAGCCTGTTTATATGTTTTGAGCATAGTAAAATTATGACTAATTGTCAAAATTTTATTATATATTTTAGAAGCCACTTTAAGTAATTTTAATAAGAGACTGAAACTCATTATTTAAAAAAGTAACATGAATTATGCAGTAGGTATTTTATAAGTGCTCCCATAAAAGAAATACTACGTGACTGCATTCAGTTGGCAGATTTGTCAAAAGAGAAGACTCCACCAAGAAGATCTATAAATGCACATTTTTTTCCTTTACAATGTCTATTTGACCTTCATTTTTTCCTTCACAAATTTTAGTCATCTAGATTCTTTTTGATGTGTATATGTCTCTTTTTATGTGGATTAAACTCAAGGCCTCATGCGCTCATCTACTTTTCTTGTCCATGCCTGGGGCTTACCATTTGTACCATTTCTCCAGTTCAGCTTTTTGCTGGTTAATAAAGATAGAGGTTTTTTTTTGTTGTTTTTTTTTGACATTTCTGCCCAAGGCGGCTTCAACCCTTGATCCTCCCAGTTTCAGCCGGCTTAACAGCTAGGATTGCATTCCTCAATCATTACATATACTTTTGTCTCATTCATGGAACTATGGTTATTTTCATCCCATATGGTTAATTTTCCTCAATGATAGCTCAAAAAAAGTCTTGGTACAAAAAATATGATGCAAATGAAGAAAGATCTTTTATCTGATACTGAAGAATTACCCATTTTCCCTCTAATTTTAATTCACATGTTTACAAACGTTTCCACTTAGGTACATTTGCAAATCTTTTTTTGTGGTTCAACAGTTTGTACACTTGTTTTAATTGTTTTTCTTCTCCTGAAATAAATGTGTACTAGACATTAGTCCTGTTCATATTAGCAAAAGAGGAATCTTGTCATTTTGTCCCCAGACCTTTTCCCTAAGTATGGTCTAAACTGTTGTTTAGAAGGTTATTCTATGAAAGTGGCACTGCTCATTTATTGCCTTACAGTAGTCAATTTTGTAAGTCAGTAATCAAGCCACTCCCTTCCATCCTTCCATTTCACACCACCTCTCTCATGTCCATGTAAGCTGTTGGGAGCCAATGTAGGCTTCTGTCTAGTCACATAAAAGTAATTTGTCGAAAATATTTTCCTTTCCAATAGAGTAGTTTATTCACTATGTCTATATCACTTTTCATTTAGGACTTTTGCTAACCTGAATGGAAGTTCTCAATTATTTATGAAAGTAGGAGAGACAAATAAATAGCATTCACTTTCTAAAAAAGACGACACCTTTTACATAGTGCTGTAAACCATTTCAGATAAAAGACAACTTTGATTTACAGTTTGAGTTTCATTTTCATTCAGATAAATCCTGAGGTGTCATGTGTCCTAAAATGATCCACAAAAAAACTGTGAACTGTGATTGAAAGCGTTGGACTTTAGGAAGAAAAAACACTATTTGCACTTTATGAGTATAATACTCATTTCACAGCAAGGAACTTGTTTTCATTTAACTAAAGACATACCAAAGTAAACTCATAACCATTAACAATAGTTTGTTTGTTTCCATACTAGTTAAGCAATGACCAGTTACAAGTTTTGAATTGTTCATCTTCCTAAAAAGATATAACTCATCCAATAAGTTAAAATAACTTATAACTCTGACACTTGGTCTCTAGAATAATCAAGAACATAGTTTAATTATTAGTGGTACTGTATATATCGTTTATTGCCTTACAGCATACAATTTTAAAATCTCAGTTATTTGTAATATATCCTTCCCTTAAAAATAAGCTAAAATATATAGTTCAAATGCTCTCTTTAGTGCTCCTCAATTAAAGAAGAATTTTTTTTTAAAAAAGCATTTTCATTGTAAAACTTACAAATAAGCTAGAACTGAAGAAAAAAGCTAACATACATGAAAGTGGAATGGGAATGTTATTGGTTTTCTATATATTTAAATTGTACATCATTCAAATAGTTTCTGAATTATCCAAATTTTTTTGAGCATCAAACTACTAGAGATGCTGTTCCTACTCCCTAAAAGGACAGTACATACTTGATAATATCCATTTGAAGTTCTACTTCAGTTTGTTGTTGGTTTTTTTTGTTGTATTAAAATGAAATGGATGTATATACTTGAAAAAAATGTGAGAGAAGAGGTAACAAATTGTACTAGAAATGTACTCACTGCCTTATGAAACTGTAACCCCTCTGTACATCACTTTGACAAATAAATAATTATTCAGAAATAAAGATTGAAAAACCACTTATACTTGATATAAAACGCATACCTCAATAATTAAGAATGCCTTTAATATTTGTATTAGTTGAAAACCTCAATAATGATTTTTATGCACAAATTAGGAACAGATACACTTACAATTATTAAGAAGTCATAGGACACCAAAATAATTTGGTGCCCTGGATATTGTATATATGTGTATTGGAACCAGGAAAGGGAAAAGGCATATCAAAACCAAGAGACAAAGGATAAAAAGAGAAACCAATATAACAGAAATACTTACAAAACTATATTGTGTACACAAACTGTACAACTCATGGAGGGCAAGGAAATGGCAAGGGGGGAGGCAGGGGGAAAATGAAGGAGGAGGTAACAAGTTGCATAAAAAATGTACTCACTGCCTTACGTATGAAACTGTAACCCCTTTGTACACCACTTTGACAAAAAAGAAATGAGAAAAAAAATATTGTTCTACTAAGAAAACTTTTGTTTTATTTCTCCATGATTTTTCTTATATAAAGATTTTCCCCTCAGTTTGTAATGCTAGAAAGCATTTTTGTCCTTTCTGGTTAATAATTCAAAAACAGAAATGGTTTATTGCATGAAATGGCTTATTTTTTTCTGGTTATGTGAGCTAAATATTAAATTTTCTCAAAAGACAAACATGTTTTGCAGTGTCCTCTAAGCAATTATTTTATTTATAACCCATTTCACTTTTAAAATTCACTTAATTTGTTACATTAAGATATTACTAGAAC
The DNA here is from genome assembly GCF_023159225.1 of Perognathus longimembris pacificus. Classification (NCBI taxonomy): domain Eukaryota; kingdom Metazoa; phylum Chordata; class Mammalia; order Rodentia; family Heteromyidae; genus Perognathus; species Perognathus longimembris. Next base: position 41,924,859 of record NC_063176.1, read on the forward strand.
TTAAAATACATTGCCAAAAAGATTAAAAAAAATGTTTTCCAAGGTATATTATGTGTTTCTAAAACTTGTCTTTCAAATGAAAAGTGGATGGAAAAATACAATTATAAAACATTGAAATGGGTGATATCGATCAAAGTATTTTGTATTCATAAAGTGCTTTGTTAAATGGCAACTCTTGTACCCACTACTTGAAGATAATAAAAACAATTAAATGAACTATGTCTCATTACAGAGAATTCTACATCTAGTCTAACATCTATTGTATTTTCTAAATCTCTTCTTTACATCTTCACCACTTAAGTAGGCATGGAGTTTGGTGCTACATAATAGCTTGAAAACTCTATTAAGTCAGTTTCACTACCCTGCTTTTATGAATGTGAGTTTGATATGTTTCTGTGTCTGTATAACATGTGCATGTCTGTGTCATACATTCTGAAGAGAATGTATTGTCCAATTGACTACATGAGACATGTAAGGTGCACTCTTGTTTGTTTATTTGTTTTTTTCCTCCTTTAGAATGCTCTTAGCTTCCTCCATTTTCAGACCCTTCCGCTTGTCTTAGCATAGAAAAAAGTGTCTAATTACCTAACTAATAGTTAAGTGCTGTTTTAGGTAATATAACCTCAGACTCTTCATGCACATCTGATTTTTTTCTGTGTGTTTTAAGTCTATCTCCATCTCTTTTCTTCTCAGAGAAATAACCTCTATCTGTCAGAGTTCAGCGTGCATTTTTACTCTGGAGCATAATCACGATTTTCTAAGCACAAGTGTCACAAAAAACACTCAGACACTCAGATGATTTGATTCCTGCTCCTTCTTTTCTTACTCATATTAAGGCCAAAAACATTTGGACATTGCCCTCTACCCTCACAGAGTCCAGCAGGGTGTGCAGTAAAGACATGTACTCGGTGAAATTTACTTTTCCATCGATTTTCACAATAAAAATTGGAACTCACATATCCTGGAAGAATATGTATTATGGCTATACACCCAAAGTTACTTGAAAACCCTGTCTAACCAGACGTCAGGGGCTCATGCCTGTAATTATAACTACCCAGGAAGCTGAGATCTGAGGATCAAGGTTCAAAGTCAGCCTGAGCAAGAAAGTCCATGAGACTTATCTCCCATTAACAACAAGAAAACCAGAACTGGTGCTGTGACTCAAATGGGTTGAGTGCTACTCTGGAGCTGAAGAGTTCATTGACAATACTCAGGCCCAGGGTTCAAACTCCATGACTGACCAAAAGAAACAAACAAACAAAAGAAAACTCAGCCTAATTCATATATTTAGAGACACACAACATACAAGGACTGTGAGGCAAATAAATCCAGAAATAAGAAAAAAAAACTATCATTTATAGTGTAGTGCTTCACTGACAATAATCTTTAAGAAGTCCAAGTATCTCTACAAAACTGTCATGCTCTCAAGTGCATTTTTGCTCATATTATTTTTATTGCATATGTTCTTGAGCAAAGGGACTTATCATTTTACTATATTCAACAAAGATCACAAAGACTTAAAATACTAAGCAATGTGTGCTATTGGTAACTATTGACATTTTTTCTGTCAATTAATTAATGCCCTATTGCAATCAGCTAATGTGCCTGTGCTAGCGATTTTCTTTATATTCAAATATTGTTTCATTGATGTGTGTTATTCTGAGTAAGTAGAGGAAACAGAATGTTTAAATAATGATAGTTCAGATTGGTTACTGCTTATGAATAGAAATCTTTGGTAACTTACTCTGCTTTATTTGTAATAGACTCAAAGAGTAATATGTTCTCAAGCATCCAGGGACACACAATAATGGTGGTAAGTTCATATGATACAACTTTTGTTTTTCACCTTTAATAGGTTTTTCTTGGTTTCTTGTCTCAGGAAGTCGTTAGCAGATTACTGAGAAAGTTGTTAATGCTAAATTCTACAGAGGTACTGACCTGAGTGTCCCCCTTCCAGCCCCCAGGAACACAGTAGGTTGTGTTACCTAGAGAATCACCTTCCTCTATTCAAAATTTTTTGCTCTTCCATTTCACCTTACTGATTCAAAACAACTGGTGCTTTCAAAGATGCAGACGAAAATGTCATCCCATCAACATCTGAGTGTTTTAGCAAGCTACTACTATACATCTGGTTGCTATGGATTAGGATTTAGGAAATATGGTCACAATCTCTTGGTAACTGAATGTCCCTGGAAAATTCCCCTTTCTCTGAAAACTAGATTTCAAAAGAAGATTTTTTTCCATAATACTCTCCAAGTTAAATAAATTACATTTTTGTGACTCTTCCACCATTATTTATGTAGTGGAAAGCAAGGCATCTTTATTATTTCCATTTGCATTGCAAAAGAGAACCAGAATTCAAAATAAGAATAGAGCATATAGTCTATAGATAACCATAGAAGTAGGAGGTCTCAAATGAAAGTCAGTGACTTTCTTCACTAAGGTTGCTTTGCCAGGTAGGTCTCAAACTAAAGTCTCCCAGATTTCTGTCTCTCAGTGAGCTAGGATTACAAATATAAATGGCTATAAAGAATTTATGAAATCTGTGACATAACAGGTAATTGATCACTTAACCATAGAACTCCATACCATTGAGTGAAAACATTCTCTGAACACTTCTCAAGAAATAGATCCAGAAAGAAAAAGTAAGCCATCACTTGTTCTCACTAAAGACTACATCTCTAGGTCAGTCTCCCTATTCCACTGAGATGAAATCCACGCTTTAAGGGAAAAATTATAGCAAAGCTAGGAAAAAGCAATTATCCATGTGTAAACTTCAACATAATCACATATTCTAGGGAGAGTTAGAAATTACATTACAGATGAACTAGTCCAAACAACCCAAGATAGTAAAATGACAGAGAGAGAGAGAGAGAGAGAGAGAGAGAGAGAGAGAGAGAGAGAGAGAAGGAGAGAGAGATCTTGAATAGCTAAGTTATTCATTCATATCTCTTGCTTATTGCTCTGCACTTTATATGATACTTAGTGACAGATATTAAAGTAAGTCTATTGCACATGGTTTACACATTTAATAACAATGACAGACAAAACATAGATTTCTTGTTGTTTTAATAATATTGCATAAGAATCTTATATATAAGCAAATACTTAAATGGTATTACTTTGGGAACTCAAGGCTAAAAATGAAGAGGGGGAGATGTTCAACTTAGAAAACAACATTTGGTATCACAAAATTTATGTAAGCACTGGAGCTTTTGAGAATATGAAGTTGAGCACTGTAATTACCATATGGAAGAGCTTCATTAAGATTATATAGGTTCATAATATATAAAGCACATCTGAAAATGGAAATCTTGGTGAGGGTCAGAAAAAGGCATGTGGCATAAAAAGTGTGCTCTTCCAGCCAATTAATTAAATTTTGCAGTTCTGGAAAAGGCCATATATTCTGTGTAGGCTCTCTACTGCAAGCTAGATGTGAAGGGCCTCTGAGGCTGTGCTGTAATCTAGTCATAAATAGAACTCACCAAGGGACACTGACAGCAATTTGGCATTAAAAGAGTTCACATCAGTGAAGAATTTACTTTGCAGTGACTTTTGTTAAAGAAAGCTCAGATCTAACTTCATGCTTTGCACAACTTTCAAAATTATTCTGCTCTATTTTAACCCGGCACATAGCACATTCTACATGTGAGCTCATATTATTAATCAACTAGTACAATAATTTGCACAAAAATTATTTTGTTACTATTTTAAGATCAAATTTCCTAGAAAAAAATGAATGGGTTCCTAAGGGTAAAGATGAACGTTGATAAAGGATAAAAATTCTTCATCAAGGGCTTTTATCTATAAAATTATTTTTGTATACTTTCCTTTAATTCATTTCTATGATATATATGATTCAAAGTAAACTTTTATCTATAAATTCAGTCCAGAAACAATCAGTTTTAAGAGGAATCCTTTTTTCTCTCTCTCTCTGAAGATATTTGAATGGATTTGCTGAGCTCTTCAAACTGACAAAATGGAGTATAACTACGAGAACATTGAATTCCTTTGTTATGAAACATTTTTCTTTAAATAAGAAAATGAGAATAAGCAGAAGGCTAAAATGACTTGCAACCAAGTGAAAGAAAAATTAGGGTGACTGGACTGCTAACTAAGAAAGTGTATATACACCATATGTACCTAGATATGATCACATAATGTCTGGAAACATTTCCTTTTAGAAAAGAAATAGGAATTCTTTTCTGTCTTCCTAAAGGCAAAGCCAGAATAAATGGATTCATGACACAAGAAAGTAGATTTTTAGCTTAATAAAAGGGTTGAAAGTTACAAGGTGTCTCAAAATACAATGTGTTACCTTTTAAGTTTTGCAGGGCTGAAATTATTCAAGCAAAGAGAAGTAAACCTTATATATTTTGCTGAATGATGCATGCACAATCTATGACTAGATTAGTTAACTATTAATCTCTCTATCCACTCTTAAAATATCATGATTAACTCAGGAAACACTTATCCGATATTCCAGGCACTCCACATAAAGAACAGATGCGAATTTACTGTCATCGTCACAGAGCTATTAGATCAATTCACTGTACTACTAGTTTGGGAGGGAACATTTTGGGGTGACATATTTTGATGTGCACCCTAATTTTTCATCAACCATTAGTTCAATGATATTCTTCTAGCACATCTTCACTATTCTACATACTGTACCTAAAAACAGTGGTGAAATTTAAATATACCTTTGATTTTTTTCAGGAAAATACATGCAAACACAAGTTATTTGTTTTGTTAATGTACACAAACATGTCTTATGCTACAGTTTTAAGAAATGCCATATGCAGAAAGACAAAAGATATATGTTTACTCTCATAGGTGAAAGTTAGGTCTAAATTACCAAAAATATTTGTAAACATATACAGAGTCATATGCAGATACACAAAATCATATTAACTAAAGTTTGGTATATGCAGGAGAGGATTTCCAATGGTTTAATTCCTTTGGACAACTAACCTACAGTCTATTAAAATGATTACCAGGAAACTACAGTTGAGATGTGGCAGGGAAAATTGAGGTCAAGAGGTAGGCAAATAGAGACAGGAAGGGTGGAAGAATGCAGGCATAACATTATATATAATGTTTATATAGAATATATATAAAGGCTACGGCCATACCACCCTGAACACGCCCGATCTCATCAGAATATATATAAATTTATATAATTTATGTAGTTTATGTATATATGTCTGTACATATGTAATGTTTATATATAAAATGTATATATATACATTTATATAATTTGTGTAGCTTATATATGTGTGTATATACTTACATGCATATACACATGTGTGTATATATGTATTGTATGTGTGTGTTTATATGTATATATAAAAATGTGTGTGTATGCGAAAATGGAACTAAGAAAACCATGGCAATGTGTCATTTGGAAGAGATGGGTAAAGTGATGATAAAAGAGGTGACACTGGACCAAGATGCATTGTACACATAAACTGAGCCATTGGTGCCACTATGTTAAAACAGTAAAAAATTTAAAAGGAGAATAAGAGAAAAGAAAAACAATATGCCACAGACAATGCTAGCAGATTTGTACAACCCATAGACAGAACCACTATGTTCTAAGACATCTACCAACAGTTTTCACAGCCTAGAGGGAGCCTTGTCATCCTCTATGTCTCAGAGAACGTGATGTAGTCAAAGTAATGCAAGAAAGAGCTCAAAAGATCTGTTGAACAAGCCCCTGCAATAACTGGGAGAACTTGTTCCACCAGAGACAAAGGAAATGAGGGAGACAGGGTTTCTCCATGATGACTGTTTGTGCTGTGTAAGTTATGACTCTGTGAGAGTTTGAGCCCTGAGGGTTCAGGCCCTTATAAAATATAACACCTATAGACTAATAATACCATTGGACACAACAAAGCAGTTTTTGCTATGCCCTTTTCTGTCCCTACCTGAGATTAAGAAAGAAAAACAGTTTTACCAAAAGTAATTTATCATGTATTCATCTTTCACATCTAATTGACTTAAGTTTTGTGTAGTATTTAGATTTATTTGAAGTGTTTTTAAACCTGATCTTTTTTACCATGACTTGAGTGAGTATTTTAATCTATGTGCATACAATTTTGTGGAGTGCTTTTTTAAAAAAGACAACATTGTAATAACTGAATTTCAAAGTAAAATTCTATTGAATACTGATCAAAGTAATGTTATACAAGTAGAAGTTTGAAAAAGTAGCATATTAGTACAAAGTAATTCCCTTTATTTCCTATATAACTTGTTGGATGTGATATTTTGAGACTCGTATCATTAATTCTTCTGCAATCTGCGTTAAAGGGGAAAAAAGGAAATATCTACAATTATCCAGAGAACTGTGAAATACATATCTTTCTGAAATTGTAAAGATAAACTCAGATTGAATAATTCTTCCATACTGTCAGGCTCTGTGTAGTGGTCAAACATGTCTTCTAAATGTGGAAGAGACAGGCTCTGAACATAGAACTCCCAGAAGGGGCAGCTGCACAGCTTCATGAGAACCATCATACCTGGTGATTAATGGAGAGGCCTTAACAGCACTCTTCTTCCATGCGTCTTGCCATGAGGAAAGGGGAGGAGGGGAAAGGTGGTGATGGCAGCAACACCTGGGGAAGGGAGATGGGGAAATATGTAAAGGGAAAATCAGCAGCCCCTACACCATGGCGTCCATCCATAGACCTTGCCACTTAAAAAATTTCCAAAGTGCTAAAGTGAGATTGCTTTTATTCTTGTTTTAAAAAGAAAGGAAAGAAAGAAATCTAGACAACTGCCAAGATAAAATAAACTAAGTATTTTGAAAGATATTTTTTTCAATGATAATCTCACCACTGTAGTTCTCCAACTCAGGAGACACGGTGAGCTGCTACATATAGTTAGCTACTGCCTCACTCACACTATCTAATTAAACAGGGTTGCTGAAGGCAAGACAGACATACATGGGCAAAGATTTTTCTCTAACAGAAGATTTAAGAAAAAAATAAAATAGACCTAATAACAAATATAAAGTCATTCTCTTTCCTACACACAGTGCTATGTGATTTTTTTCATCCCATTATAATTTCTATAAACCTAGTTCTCAATGCCCCTTCCTTTGCACTTTCTCCTAAGGATATTCACTTTTCATATCAGAACAGTTTCAAATTGTAAACTTAATCAAAAACAAATTAAACTTAATAGAATCCCTATATATTAAAGGAGATCAAACTAATAAAAGTTGTAAAAATGTTCATATTTTAATAGTGCCTTGTAATAAGGTTTAATCTAAAGTTTATGTAACTATTAAAAAGTAAATGGGCTTATATGGAAGGAAATAAAATGAAAATGTTTAATAAGCATCTGATAATAGTAAGCCAGTTGAATATTCACATCATGAACTGTTTTAATATTATGAAGGTAGGAGATAAGGCCATACCTGTAAAGCAAACACCACTACAGGTTTCTTCTTAATATTTCATTTTTTTAGTCTTTATGTTTTCATATTTATATATAAACTGTGGACATGAAGTGTTTTATTTTAAATTATTTATTTAAGGAAGTTTTACACCAAGTAGAGATAAACTTCCAAAATCAGAAGTGCATTTTCTCAAGAAAGGAGAAGTTATGTAAAAAAGTGAAAATAATAAGACCATTAATCTCCCTTTGAGAAATTGGCTCCTCACACAAATATGCTTCCTAGTGTATTAGTAATGGTACAGCTGAGACATTGTTGAATTTTTCAGTAAACACAAGGTTTTCCATGAATTACATATTCAGATTCTTGTTTCCGAATGGGATTTGAATCTTTCATCCCAATGTTTAGGGAAGCAATTTTCACAAAGGTCTTTGGAGTTTTCAGCATAGTAATTTGTTCAGATTTGCCTGTATCCTGTTTAGAGAAAGTATTTCAAAAGTCTCCAATTTCTCAAGTACTCTGTTTCCTGACATGTTGCTAGCTATTAGCCATGCTATTTCAAATGACCCACCTGAGGCTTAGGCAGTCGTATTAGTCAGCCCTTGAGTTGAGAAATCTGGAAATTCATTCGTTATCGTAAGAGATTAACATCAAAGAATTCTGTAGCAACATGCACTGTGTAGATCCGTTGAGTTCAAAGAAATTACTACATGTTACAACTTAATTTTTGTCTGATATGATTGAACATGTTCTTCGTGTGGAGTTTTGCCTTGATTTTTCTAAGTTTTATTGTTTTGTATTTAGCTTAAATATAGTTAGTGGACATTATTAGAACATTTCAAAGTTTGAATCTCCCTCTAAAATTACAATTTATATGCTCCAGTAATAAAACATTTTTAACATATTAAACCTAATTACTCATCCATTTAAGTATTCCTGAGTGACTATTTTGGTCTTTGGAAGAATCATATGTGGGAATCTTGCATGCCAAAACATTAATAGAAACCACATGCTCTGAACTTGTGGCCAGATACTTGTATCTAGCATGATAAAACTCATAGCTCTATTTTTTATTTTGGGAAAGGGATGTATATTGATACTTAGTATATTAGTCTCTTACATACAGTCAAGGTTTTCTTTGATCCTAGAAGGAATAAGATATTGTATAATATGTATATATGTATATTTACAAATTAGCAACTGCATTGTAAGAAATACAAAGTAAGTTATATGGCATAAAACACTGAACAATCAACAAACACACGAAAAACAGAGAACTAACGATAGCATAATTCATGTCATAATAAATAAAATAAACTGAGTTTGTAAATGGCTGCTATGACCAAAACAAATAAACAAAAGATAACCCAAAACTAAGCAAAGTTCTTTTTAAATATCCAAAACTGATACACTAGTGGATAAAACTTGAGACAATGAGGTACATAAAAATGTATTAGAAATGATTGTGAAAGAATCCCTTTTATTCATGAGGTATTCCTGGTAGGTATTTATCAAAAATGATGTCAGCTAGATTTTCACCTGGTAATAATAAAAATGTGGAAATGGACAACCACGCATTTTTTAAAAGTAGAGACATAGCTTGATATTATTAATAGGTGTCACTGAAAATAAAGACTTTTTAATGAGCTTGTTATCTCCAAAGGACATGGATTCTCAAAAATATAATAATATGGAAAATAGTGTTAGGAAGTCATAAAATCTTATCCTTCTGTGTTTAATTTCAGAAAGAGGTCTGATCATGGCTGCATGATTGATCTTAAGATATTTTTAGTGTGATGTTGTGAAATAAGTACAGAGGACATGTTAAACTTTAAGAGTAAAGCAAGGGAAGATGTTGGTTCATATCCTCAATGACTGGAAAACAGCAACAAACACTAACCACTGAAGGAGCTAGACTTAGCAGGAAAGACATGAAGGCAGTAACTTTAGAATACTAAGCTTCTTAAAGTCTAGAGAAGATTAAATTATCAACAGTAGTATGCACGCACATACACCATGAAAGAGAAGGTTTTTGGTCAAGGAAGTTGGTGTATGATGAGAAGTTGGTGGCTGGGTTACTAAGTCTAGAGTCAGAGACATGTATTAGGTCAAACTAAAATATGATACTTCAGAGAGATTACTTAGGCATTAGGAACCCTTTTCTCTCCTTCATTTTCTCAAACCATTGCCCATACCTGATGTCTATGCAAACATACAAGAGAAAATATGCATGCATCCCTGACAACTATACTGCTTTTCTGATACTATTAGTGAGGCCTACCTGAAACTTTTTCTACCAACTGAAACCCAGATATTTTAACTCTAGGTCTAAAATTGTCTTGATGTCTTATTAAAGAAAGAAGAGTTAAGAAAGCATATTCTTTTTTTTTTTTTTTTTGCCAGTCCTGGGGCTTGGACTCAGGGCCTGAGCACTGTCCCTGGCTTCTTTTTGCTCAAGGCTAGCACTTTGCCACTTGAGCCACAGTGCCACTTCTGGCTGCTTTCTGTATATGTGGTGCTGGGGACTTGAACCCAGGGCCTCATGTATATGAGGCAAGCACTCTTGCCACTAGGCCATATCCCCAGCCCTGTCCCTGGATTCTTGCTCAAGGCTAGCACTCTGCCACTAGAGCCACAGCGCCACTTCTGGCCATTTTCTGTATATGTGGTGCTGGGGAATCGAACCCAGGGCCTCATGCATACGAGGCAAGCACTCTTGCCACTAGGCCATATCCCCAGCCAAAGAAAGCATATTCTTCTTAGCAGTCATGATTCAAGAAACGAAATATTTCAGTGTCTTCCTTCTTGGAAACGGTGGCTGAGGAAGTATTTCAGAGTGTCTTTTATCCATTACAATATTGGTGTACATCAGGCAGAGTTAGCTTGTATGTAGGGATAAAGATCTTCTTTGGGAGCAGAAACTGAAAACCTCTGTCTGCAAAGGAATGTTCTTGTGTGACTCAATATGTTCCAACACACCCATGGCATGTCCTGGTTTGCTTTGTTACAGGGACGGTATTAAACATATAACACATACAATCAAAGTGAAACTCATTGAAAGCTTTTGAATAAGAGGGAGCTATGGAATGGAGAAAAGAAAAGAAAAGTGAAGTAGCTGGAGTTATACTGTCCACGAATGTGTGAAATGCCATGTTGATACCACTTTGAACAATTTGCTTTGAATGAAATGAATGACAGGAATATAAAATAGGTCCTACGTAATGGGGTACATGGTAGTGAGGTAGGAGTAGAATAGAGAAGGGAAAAGAAAGTGAATATGTTCATATTATTTTTCTGTACATGTGTGAAAATGTACAATGAAGCTTGTTGAGATTGGTTTGAGAAAAGAGGGAGGAAAGAGGAGTGCCATTGATAAAGACGGTTACTCTGATCAAGGTACATCCTTTGCATATATAGATAAGATGAAATGAAAATGAAAACCCTTCAACTAATTGGTGTTCATTTTTAAAAAGGATCTATTTTGAATTGCTACTAGTTCGAGGTGCTAGATAGGGGTCCAGTTTTAGTTTTCTGTATATAGAATGTTTCAGTTTTCCCAGTACCTTTTGTTGAAGAGGCGGTTTTTCTTCCACCCTATGTTTTTGGTGTACTTATTGACTATTAGATGGCTGAAGGTCTGTGGGTTTATCTGGGTTTTCTCTTTTGTTCCATTGGTCCTTAGGCCTATTTTTGTTCCAGTATCAAGCTGTTTTCATTAGTATAGCTCTGTAATAAAGTCTGAAGTTTGGTATAGTTATACCTTCAGCACCACATTTTTCTACTAAGGATTGCCAGGGCCTTTCATGGTACCACATGAATATGGGGCTTGTTATCGCCATCTCATTGAAAAATGACATTTGGATCTTAATGAGTATTATATTGAATTTGTAGCTTGCTTTCAGCAGTATTGCTATTTTTATATCAATTCTGCCAATCTGGGAGCACAGAAAGTCTTTTTACTTCCTATGTCTTCTTCTATTTCCTTCCTTCATTTTTTTTATACTTTGGACTGTACATGTCCTTCAAATCCTTGATTAAGTTAATTTCTAGCTATCAATGACCTTAGTGTAAGGCTTGAAACCATGAAGCTGCTACAGAAAGGAGTAGCATTAACATTAGGACTCTTTGGCACAGTAAATAACTTTCTAAGTAAACATCCAGAGCCATAGCAAATCAAAGAGAGACTTGATAAATGAGACTGCATCAATGTAAAAAGCTTTTGCATGGCAAAAGACATAGTCAACAAACTAAAAAGACAGCATACAGGATGGGAGAAGATTTTGTTCTTCCAGCTACCCACCAGACAAAGCCCTAATAGCCAAAATATGCAGAGAACTTAAAAAAGTAAACCCTCAGAAAACTAACTGTCCAATTAAAAAATGGACTTCTGAGCTAAAGAGAGTCGTCTTACAAAAAGAAATAAAAATAGCCAAAAGACCCATGGTGCAATGCTCAGCATTTCTATCCATAAAGGAAAAAAATCTTGCTGTATGCAGCCAAAATAGCATATCCTAACCTCTTTTATAAAAGATAAAAATTTAATAATTTTTCTTGAGTAACTGGTTATTCACTGATAACTGATTCATGTTTGCTCATGAGTTTTATTTTAACATAAGATTCTACCCAACAGATATAATGAATACCTTTTATTTTCGTATGTTACCCAACAGATATAATGAATACCTTTTATTTTCGTATGTTACTTTACATAAAGAATGTGTTTTAATATGAGTCTTGCTCATTCTCTTCTTGATTTACAATTATTTTACATTACGCATACAATATACAGGGCCTGAGTCCTCACCAAAACAAGTATATTGGCCAAATAAAGTTTTTTTTTAATAAATTTGTTAATTCATTTTTTTGTCATTGAGTGAATGCTCACTCTTGTTAGACATTGCTTTGTCTGCTGGCACTTAAATATTTGGCGTTCACAATTTCTTTATAGTTGAGAAACTACGTCAATTTGCTTTTACCTGTGGAGTACATGTATGCATATTCACCATGCTCTAAATTAAGACCCTTTAAAAATGAATAATTGTAAGCATGTTTGAAAATACTTGTAATTAATTCTTTACATTTGTAAATATTTTCATTAAACATGCTCATCATCTGAACAATGAGAGGTGAGGCATCACTTTGCAAATATGTAGTGTATAACTCTCCAGGTCTGGTTTAGTAGAAGATAGCTTCACTCTTCTGTCCAGTCTGTACTGTGTGTGCTGTGGTGTGCCAGAGCACACAGCCCAGGACACATTCCATTGTATGCACGGGCGAGAAAGACTGCTAAAAGCAGGGATGGTATCCTAAGGTTGTCATGGAAATGGCTTTGTATTCTTGAGGTTAAAGACCAGGCATTAAGCACGGCCAGTTTATAAGTCAAAGCCCAACAAAATAAGTACCAGGAAATGAGTACTTGCAATGGTGGCTGGGGAAAGGGGAGAGGGTAGAAGAATAAAGGAGGGAAGGGAGTAGAATGCAGGTAAGAATGTTGTGCATGCCACAGAATTGAGATAAATAAGGCATAGGGTGGGCCAAAGTGGATGGGGTGAAAATGTTGAAGGAATGACATAGATCAAGATGAATTGTTATGTTAAATGATGAAACAAACAAAATAAATACATCATTACATGACATAAAAATTAAGAGAAGTGAGGAAAAGTTTGGGGTGGGAGAGGTGGGAAAGAATGTTGAAAGGAATAACATTGATCAAGGTACACTTTATCCATAAACTGCTTTATTGAATGGAAACAGCTTTGTACACTTAAAGATACAAATATTTAAATAAAAAAGAATGATCATTCTAAGCACCATTATTACTAAACTGACGAAATAACTCTGCATCATCAAGGCAATTTTCCATTAAGAGGAAACAATGTGACAGATGTTAAGATGTACAATAATCAAAGACTTACGAAGGGACCTGATATCAGTGGCTCATGCTGTAATGCTAGCTACTCTGGAGGCTTATATCGGAGGATAGAAGTTCAAACCTATCCAGTGCAGGAAAGTACTTGAGATTCTTATCTCCAATAAACTACTCAAGAAACTAGAAGTGGCACTGTGGTTAAAGTGGTAGAAAGCAGGCCTTGAGGAAAAGGAACTCAGGGACAGTGTCCAGGCCCTGAGTTCAAGCCCCATGACCAGCCAAAAAAACGATAATAAAAAAATAGGAGTTAAGAAGATAAGATGAAGGCATTTAAGAGCTGTTCTCATAAAGATGGGAATATTCAGGAACTGCATGTCATTTAAAAGAATGTGTGGGTTTTTTTTCTTTGACAAACTGTGGTCAAACCTCCTCCAGCCACTCAATGAATGTGTCATATGAAGCAAATTCCCTAAGGTCTATGAGCCTAGTTGTAAAATAATGTAGCTTACATGTCAGCAATGAAGTGTAGAGGATTTAGTGACATAAAATATGTATTTTCACATGTGCTTAGAAGTTCTCTACCATAACACAAACCAAGTCCATCACTTTATAACCTCTCACAATCTACTGATGTCAATATGAATAGCAACCATTTTACACACACACACAATATATATGTATATATGTGCATATATATACTATATATAAGTATATATATATGAGTGATTTTTTTTATCTTTAAGTAGTTGTACAAAGGAGTTTCAATTCAACATGTCATGGCATTTTGATCCATGATACCTCTTTTATCAGAAAGAGTGCTTTCTAGCTGCGATTGATTGTGCATCCCCAAAGATTTATAATCAGCTCTTACAAGCACTGATAATAAATAGTACCTGAAAACTTTTACATTTAATTTCTCACCTCAGGTGTGAATGCATATACTGGAGGGAAGGTTGTAGAGTACCTAGATTATGACATTAATTAATTACCTTTACTGTGATGACATTTTAAACTTTCACATATCAGGGCCCTCCATTTCCTGAGAGCTTTTCTTTGAAGTGTCTTCTGTTCATACATTCTTTTATAACCTCTTCTCTCATAATATCAACCAACATTCTAACCTTGCCAAGTCAAGCAACAGCTGCCTGTCCTCAGTCAATGCAGACACGTAAATGCAGTAACCCACTCACGAGTGGGAAAACATTCTTTTGTCAGAAATTCTTCAGTCTTAAATAAGATTAACAGAAGCTATGCAAAGCCATTTTGAGTTTACCCAAATGAAAAGGAAAACTAAACGGATGCTTTCCTTTGTAAAGTAGAAATAACTCCACTGTGTACTGCTATTTATAATTTGAAAACCTCAAGGAATGATTATTCATGGATATGGGGAATGGGAGGGAAGTTAAACAGTCTGTTCACCCTCTCCTCCACTAGAAATAGTTCGCATGTTGCTCTTAGTTAATGTATTATAATTTATTTTTAACATACAAGTTGTTCTCTGGCTATAAAACATCTCAGACACTAATATTTTTTAAAATATTTTCTCCTTTTCTTACTCATGTACAATAAAGTAGATAAGCATTATGCTCTAAATTGGAACTGAGTTAACACGTGGAACATCTTTTTCAATACTGCCACTTTAAACCCAAGAACTAAAATGCCAACTTTGGGCAATGATCTTCAACAAAGCCTATAGCTCATGTCATTATGTATGTATGTATTCATAATGTTTTATTTCAAGCCTATAAAATATGGTATGCTCTTAAGAAACCTGACAGATGATAAAATTGCGTCGGGGGCTCAGGCGCACATGTTTTCCTTTTTCGGCATAACTTCTGCTTTTCTTTTCTTTCTTCTTTTCCAATCAGCTGTTTGAACTGGTGCTGATCATCAAATATAATAAACAGCATATGGACCTACTAAAGTCTGTGTAAGACCTGTTCTTTCCTTACTGCCGCTCCTACACTCATGCTCTTTTATATTTCAGTTAAGTAAAAAATGTTTTCCTGGATGGAGAAAACTTGAAAATAAGCCATATGCCCCATAGATTTCACTGTGAACAAAATAGCTAAGTTTATTCCAAGAAGACTATATAAAATAAAAAGAAATTAAATTTTTGTCTTGGTAGACCGTATAAAAAAAGAAATTAAATTTTTGTCTTGGTATACTCCATTTGTACATACAGAGCATTTTTGTACAGTGCTACTCTACATTTTTATTTTCAAAAGCAAAATAAAATAAATTTTATCATCTTTGGCTAAATGACTTTCAATCAATTAAATGACCAATTAACATATCAATTAATGGAAGTTAAAGAAAATCTATTTTATCTTTGTAAATTCAATTTTACTGACCAATATAATAAAGTTTGCAAAAAATTTTCATCTGAATGAATTTAAAGAATTAAAAAAAACTTTAAAAAATCAAGACAATACGAACTGATTCTGTAGAATGGATCCAATAATTTTAAAAGTCCAAGATGTATTATACTCATAATCTCACGTTTGGAACTGAAACTCCTTGGTACCACTACTAATTAAAAATAAAAACAAATTCTAACTCATGGGAGAAAAAGAAGAAAATTTCCATACTGTAATATGCTAAATGTATGTTCACAGTATTGGAAAAGATTGAGGCTCTCTTTTCCTCATACCAACATGTCTGACTGTGCAGTGATCAATGCAATGAAAGTTTGTGCTCAATTTTGACTTGGTTTTCCTCTGTCATCAATCCAAAACTAGAGTCACATGGAATAACATGTGCTTCTAAACGAAATGCTTGCTCTAAATTTTCCTACATCAGATTCAGATTTGCAAAGCTAGGCCATGCATGACTAGACATGCCAAAGGCAAAAATGTAGATTGGTACCTCCTTTTGAATTTTTGTATTACAACAGCATTTCTTTTTCTACTAGGCATTACCAGAATATTCTCCAACGCATCATTAGATTCCTTCATAGAGACAAATAAGTTCCTGCAAGCCAGAAATTTAATAAATCATCAGATATGGAACTTTCTCACATTTACATCACTGAGTTTTTATGGTACAATTTTCTTAGTCATGTCGGTGTAACTGTTCAATGATATAAATCAATAAATAAGTACTATTTCAACAACAACAAAAAAACCCTCACAGAAAAGAAAAATAACCGCTGGAATCTTGAAGAACACATTCCCCATGAAGCAGAGTTCAGTTACCAGGAGGGTCTATCTTGGAATGTGTCTTCTATGTAAGTTTATCACCAAAGTACCAGAAGGACTTTATTATAGCAACCATTACAAGAACCAAGAGCAGAGTTGTGGCTGGCTTCCAATGCTTAGAGAAAGCACATGAAAAGCCTAGTACACCACAACACTGAAATGGTTATGGCAAGCCATTGGCACATTTACATCACAGATTTTCAACAGAAACTCAAAATCCCAACTCAGCATCAGTCCGAGGACCCCCAGGATTTAGTCGAGACTTGTTGGGTCTGAACATGACTGAATCTAACAGAGATTCCAAGAAATCTTGTTTGTTTGTTTATTTTGATTTTTTAAATTATTTTATTTTTATTGTCAAGGTGATGTACAAAAGGGCTACAGGTTCGTTTGTAAGGCAGTGATTACATTTCTTTTTTTTTTTTTTTTGGCCAGTCCTGGGCCTTGGACTCAGGGCCTGAGCACTGTCCCTGGCTTCTTCCCGCTCAAGGCTAGCACTCTGCCACTTGAGCCACAGCGCCGCTTCTGGCCGTTTTCTGTATATGTGGTGCTGGGGAATCGAACCTAGGGCCTCGTGTATCCGAGGCAGGCACTCTTGCCACTAGGCTATATCCCCAGCCCTGATTACATTTCTTGTCAAACTTCTAAGAAATTTTAGATATAAAGGATGATTTGAAATGATGACATAATTGAAGTCATCCAGAGAAATAAACTTCAAACATCATTTTAAAATATTCTAAAATATATTTATGGAGTTCTAAATCTTCACTGCTAATATATAAGTGTAAATTTTATTTATAAGGAGGAAGAAGCACTAGAAGACATTAGAAAAGGAAAATATTCTGTTAAGCCTTATCATTTTGGCTCTTGTCACTCTTTCAATTAGATTTTACATGCCCCGTTGGTATATTAAGTATTAAGAGAAATTGCTTTCATTTTTAAGGTATGTGTCCCAAATATTTCCTATTTGTCACCTAGTAAATTTCCCCTTGGTATAGTACTTATTTTTTTATAATGCAGACCTTAAAACTGCATAGTAAATGGTCAAGTTTGCAATGTAGGTAACTATTGACAGCTTTGCATTTTTTCAGGTATAACAATTACATAGAAGATTTCCAAAATAAAATATTTCTCAATGCACAATTTATTAGTCAAATTATTCCCAAGATACGCTATATCATGTATATCAGGGCCAGAATATATTGTATGTGTCTCCATACACTGAGTGTGTGAGAGAGAGACTTTATCTAATGAGCAATATATTATCTCCATGTGCGTGTGCACGTGTGCGTTTATCGAGAGAGCAACATATTATCTTCCCAAAGTTCATACATATATTTTAATGTGTCCATCAAAAATATACCTAATTAGGAAGTCAAATCCCTACCTTAGTCCAGAAGATAAAATATTTGCCTTCAAAACTGTTTAGGAATGTACATCAGGTATGAGTACATAGTTCAGAAAGCCCAATCAATAAGTCGACTCTCTAAATGAAGTGCAAAAATTATTAAAATGGATCCTTGTGCTCTTGGGAATCAATGGCAGTAACCTCCATTTAGAAAGAATGTGAATCTGAGCAATAACTTGTAGCGAGATTTCTCAAGCTGCTAAAATGAAAAGAGCTCAGAGGCAGCTCTCCCTCTCCTCGTGGCTGTATTATACTTTCTGTTTCTTTTCCCCACCTAGAGAAGCTATGGGACCTGCCCTAACCACTTCAAAAATGCCCTACCTCCTTCCCAGGCAAGAAACGAAAGCCTCTCCACTAGTACTAAGATATATGTGGTAATTACAAAAGAGCAGCAGGGACAGATGAGGGCTGAGAGTTGCTTAATGACTGGGTCAATTATGAGCAAGCTGGGTATGCCAGCTTCTCAGTGGAAACAGGTTCTGTGTTGTTGTTTTTTTTAACTTTCCTTGAAATATGCATCACCACACTTCCTGCATGTGTAATCCTAAATACATGAAATCCTATAGGTTAAATGTCAAAACCGACTGGACTCTTAGAGGTTAGAAAAAGAACAATGTCTAAGATGTTAACTTGAATAGAGCCAAATACATTTTTGTAAAGCATTTCATCTAATTATGAAAATATGTAATAAGATAATTTACCAACATTAAGAAAATGTGGAAATTATTTTTTGTGTATGAGTACATATTCCCTTAAAACTTCTTATGCTGATCATTCCAAACTTCTTTGCCCTTTTGTTTGAATTTGTTACTATATCTAAGACAGCTATTTGCCCTTAAGCAAGTTTAAGCAAGTCCAATAATTTAGATCATTGGTAGGTATAATTAAAATAAATATTCCCTGTGGAGGCAACTGGAAGGAACTTCTGATACATTTAAAAATACAATGTGGCTGAATTTTGAATTGTTATGAAATTTACGTTTTAATCATAGATTTTGCAGTCATATTAGTTAAAATGGCTTATCTAGAATTTTTGAAGGTGATAACATGGATATGACAATATTTGTTCTATATTTAACCAAGAAGTTTTTTTAAGAAAAACACAAGTTTATATATTTAACACAAGTTTATATATTTAACTACTTACTTACTTACTTACTTTGAAATTTCCAGTAGTCATAAAAATGTTAAATTAGCAATTTACAACCCTTATTACTGCTTGCTTTTCAGGACTTTTTTCCTAATTAGGAAGTTAATTGTTGTGTTTTCATAATCTTTTGGAGTCATGGGACCATCTCCTAATGCAATTCCTCCCATTGAGTTAAACATCTTCCCTACATTGGTACAAGGATTCAACAATTAAGTTTAAAAAGAGTTTGTGTGCGGGAGAGAGTGCATGTGTCTAAAATGAACTACTGATGAAATACAATTAAAAAGAATAGCACCATCAAGCTTAATTAGTGAATAAAGCACCTGGTATTTTTTCTCACTCTGTTTTGATTAAACTACATTTCTCTAAGTAGCTCATGGTAATCTCATCTTATGTTTTTGAGTGAACAAATAAATGAAAACACAAGGATAACAACTGTTAGTCTTTTTCTGATTTTTGTGATCTGACTACTTGGCTATTTGATTTATAATCCCAAGTTTTGGTACTCATGGCAAAGCCACTAATGAAATTAGTTCTTGATAAGGAAATAAAATATTACTTTATGCAAAAGAACAAAAACCAGAACTGTGCTTGCTAATCAAACACACACAAAAGTAATTTCCTGAAAAGTTGGTGAGCCATGGGTTATTGCTTTCCCTAGGCAACAAGTCAACAGCAAGATAAGTGATTTGCTCAAAAAAAAAAAAAAACAACTAGATGCATCATGCTAAAAATAAAACAAAAATTATTGTTTCTACTTAAATGTGTTTTCTAATTGAAATAGTCATTGTGACTATAACAAGTTTTGCTTAGCTTTGAAAGTAGCAATGCAAATAAATTGTTTTGGAAATGCTAACAACAAAACACATTATATATGTGTGTGTGTGTGTGTATTATATGTGTGTGTGTGTCTAGTATTTGCAGGTATTAATCAAAATTGCCTAACTCTTAACAGTTTCATTATCTATAAATTCATACAATATTGCCTTCTTCAGAGTAACCAGTAAAGCAAACAATAAATTTGTGACATCCTTTTTTTACCTTATTCTGTTTATCTTTCTTTCATTCTTGGATATTTAGGAAGTATAGTGTGCCATCGTTCCAGTAAACAATTTTGGTAGACAAATTATCCCTTTTATCTTGCTCTTTTCTTGTTCTCTGTAGGTGTGTGTAGGAGAGGGAGTGAATAGCTTCTAATTCATTTGTCTCTTACATTAGTGGCACTTCGTGATGACTTGCTCCCTTTACAATCACATCAGCCCTTTATGCTTGAACTGCACGGTAATTGGATGTTTTGCATTGTGCTCTCAAAATTATCTCAAATACTCCATAAAAGTTGATTTCTACATTTATAAATGTATTTGGCTTAATTAGCAGTTTAAATTGAGATGTGCATAAGTGTTATGAATGGGTGCTAATTGGCAGACTCTCTCCACACTCCGATATTGGCTATAATCTTTACAAGAATATCATTTCTGGTCTGCACATTTCAGTATCGTCTGAGATGATTTTCAGAAACCACTCTTTTACTGGGCACTGAATATTCTTTAAGAATTATTTAATCAATATCTCCATGAGTTACTGGTTTTAGTCATTTACTACTCTATAATGATAAACTTAAAATATATGCAGGCCTTTTACGGACAGAAGCCATTTGGCTGGCAGGAAATGAATGTGACACTATTACTATGCTTTGTTTCATTATGATTTTTGTTGGAATTGCCTGTGTGATAAATATTAGCAGATATACATCCATGTGTTGACTGAGTACAGATCTGGAAAGCAGTAAGAAACTCAAAAAGGGCCAATAGTACAAAATATTCATGAACAAAATATAAGTGGAACTTAGGAACTTTCTATAGGTAAGAAAAGTGTCATGTTTTTGATAAATACTAGGAAGCTTGAAAGTCTGATTTTATGTGAGATAAAAATAACTGTAAGACTAGATGGATTTTTTAAAATATTATACCATATACTGAGCATAGAATAGCAGTCATTTGGGATAATTATATTGATGCTAACTTCTCCAAAACATATTGCCCTTTGTCATAGGTAAAGTAGCAATTACGATGGTATGGTTCCCCCAGCATAAATGAGGGAGATTTTTACCTGAACTGATCCAGCTTCCTTTTCTAGAACTATGACAGATTCTTGAAATAGGTATGGATATCATTTGACTGTAGTTCTTACAAACACATAATGGCATATGTGCTACTAAGGAGCAGAATTAAGTTGGATTCAGGGAGGATTGTGTGGGAGTGTAGGGGAGGTGGAAGGGCAATGGGTTTGAATTCAGGACCTTCTGCTTCCTCAGCTTGCTTGCTCAGATGGGATTCTGACAACCCTGTGTTTTCCTGGTTATTTGGAAGATGGAGTTTCACAGACTTTCCTGCCTATTCTGGCATCAAACCATAATCTTTTGGATCCCAGCATCCTGAGTAACTAGGACTACAAGTGTGAGCTACTAGTTTCTGGCAAGAAGGACTTTTAAAAACTAAAACTTCATGGATTATGTTCTCCTGGAAAATATCTCAAAGGAAAAGAGATATTTGATTATCTGAAATGAGTCAAGTATAATATTTTGGTAGAAAAAATGAATTATTTAATTCCCCAAAGGTCAAAGATAAGGGGAAAAATGTTCATGGGATGGCATGTTGGAATGGAAAAGGAATTGGCATAATAAATTGGAGAAATTTTTTAAAAAATGAAATCTGAGAATCAAACTATGGGACAGTCCTCTAACTCTCCTTCAGAAATGAAATGACTGTCTGGAGATTTCAGAACTTCATTAAGGTACAGGAGAATGATGGGTTGCCAACTATTCCCTAAAACTGAAAAGTACCGGAAACTAAATAATCATATCCTAAGCCCTATATTTTGTGCTTTGAAATATAACATCTGTTGCTTAAGAAAAGAACACACAAAATCTGTAAACTATAGACAATTGATAGAACTATTTAATAACTGTTTAATCCTGGGAACATAGATAATTCCCAGACACAATCGGCAAGAGAAAAGAATATGAGCTAGATTACACACACACACACACACACAGAGAGAGAGAGAGAGAGAGAGAGAGAGAGAGAGAAATGATACAGAGTCCACTGCTGAAATAGGCCACAGTTAGATTTTTAGATGTTCATTTTTCTGTGAGAAAGAGATAAACAAATACAGTTAGAGTAACTAGCAGATGCTCTTAAAACTGAATTCACGACCAACCATTGAAAGCTGGCTACAATTAATTTTCACACTGATAAAGGGCAGCCACCTCAAGGGGAATACTCAGAAATTACGACTCTGCACGAACATGCAGCTTAGTTTCTAGTCACATGTCAAAGATGACATCAATTTAATATTGCTTCCACCAAAGAAAAAGACAAGAATAAGGATGGGCTCCAAAATTTAATTTCCAGAATGATTTGTAAAAATTGAATATTTGTGATGTTGTTAGAATTATGACTGCTGAAATTGTTATTTCATAATGTACATACCATTCTGTGAAGTGTTTCTTATTGTCACAGATTGACCATCAAGTTTTACATCTGCAAGTAGCTGCCAGGTAGAAGGCAATATTGATAAGTAGTTTGTGAATGGTTAGACTTTCAAAAGGCAACATGGAGGGAAACAGTCTAGTTTACGATGATATTAAGAAAACGTTCTACATGTTTTAGAAAGAACATGTAACCCTCAAAAGCACAGAATACAGACAAAACAATATCAACATACACTAAGGTAGAAAAGGACTGTGTTACCCAGCCCTGAAAATTCACTCAATGGAGGAATGAGAGCCTTTTGTTTCTCATGAACTCAGCCCAGGAGATTTGCTTCTTCAGATCTCATCAGGCTATGAGGGTCTGAATTTAAACTCTCCTCTGGCAACATTTTAAGAGGTACATTGATTTCCCTTGGATCTCCTTAGATGGAAGGCATTGCTTTGGAGCAGAGGCTGAGACCTTCCTATCTTTCAAATGGGATAATCTTCTACTCCAAGATTATTGAGCTGATATTCCACTTTGACATCGGCTTCATATAACATGTTTGAGAATTACTCACTATATTTAGCTCCGCATAATTCTTGAGCACAAATAAAATTGTTTTATTTTAAGGACTGAAAAAAAAAAAAGAAAAAGGGTTACACAGAGCACTCAGACAACACTTAGTCCTGTGTCAAGGGGGTTTCTACCAGGATGCACTGATTTTATAGACATAATATGCACTTCTCCAGGAAAATGGAGAATGTCTATGTCAGACAGACAGGAAGGAAGGGAGGGAGGGAGGGAGAGAGGGAGGGAGGGAGGGAGGGAGGGAGGGAGGGAGGGAGGGAGGGAGGGAGGGAGGGAGGGAAGGAGGGAGGAAGGGAGGGAGGGAAGGAAGAAGGGAGGGAGGGAAAGAAACCAAGGAAGGAAGGAAGGGAAACAAAGAAATCAAGGAAAGCAGGAAGGGAGGGAGGGAGGGAGGGAGGGAGGGAGGGAGGGAGGGAGGGAGGGAGGGAAAGAAAGAAACCAAGGAAGGAAGGAAGGGAAAGAAAGAAGAAATCAAGGAAAGAAGGAAGGGAGGGAGGGAGAGAGGGAGGGAGAGAGGGAGGGAGGGAGGGAGGGAGAGAATGGAGGAAGGGAGGAAAAAGGGAGACAATTATAGGAATTTATGATGACAAAAACACATGTGAATTGCATTTTTTACTTTAAAAATCATCACAGAGCAACTCAGTGGGATATCTTGGAAATATTAATGTAGTTTTTATTCATAAATCTTATTAAGCAATAATAAACACAGGTAAAGGAAAAAGTTATCTGATACTGAGTTATATTTACCTAGATAAAAACATGAATCTGGGCATTAGTGGCTTATACCTGTAATCCTAGCTACTCAGAAGGCTGAGATCCAACTATAGAAGTTTGAAACCAAGTCTCGCAGGAAGTCTGTGAGACACTTTTCTCCAATTAACCATCTAAAGTCTGAAAGAGGAGTTGTGCGTCAGAGTGGTAGAATACTAGTCATATTCAAAAAAGTTCATGGAAAGTGGTTGTGCCTTGAGTTCAAACCATAAAACTAACCAAAGCAAAAAAGTAAATGTTAAAATTGACATCCTCCTGGAAAAGCATTATTAGGCCGTCTTTGTGCATAATATATTTGGAGGCATTTCTGCATTTGAATTGTATGCTACCTGTAGTATTCATGTATGACGTTTCAGTTCTGTGGTACTATCAAATTGTCATATATACTAGAATTAAATGATAGTCACACTACACAATTTGAATCAATTTCTTATCCAAATTCCATTTCCTTTACTTTCTTTTCTGAAGCACATGTATTTGTAAATTATTAGTATCAACAGAAAAGATCATTGTAACATACAGGTCTTCAGAATCACAAAAAACATTTGATAGTGTGACCCAAGCAGTGTTATCAATTATTAGGCATCAGCACAAATGCAGTTAGTTAGATATTCTTTCAATTTCATGTAAGTGATTAAATTAATGCACCTCATAAAAGAAAATATGAAAGCCATATTAGGGGACTGATCTAATTTAAAAACTTATATTGTGCAAAGAAAGAAAGTGAATGGTATTGCATAGGAATTTCAAACTGCATTACTTTAAGAAAATGTTTTTAAAAATCGTGAAAAACGGGATCAAAGATAATTCAGCAACCATATGATAAATTTCCTTGACACAAATGCATTAAAAAAAGTGCAACAAACCCTTAACCATGCTGGGATAATTATATCACATTGGACTTACTGCTCTGAGAAATTCATAGATAGATAGATAGATAGATAGATAGATAGATAGATAGATACGTAGATAGATACATAGATACATAGATACATAGATACATAGATACATAGATACATAGATACATAAATAGATAGGTAGATATTCTCAAGCAATATTCCTTGGTTCTAGTTTTCTCTATTGTTCCTGTTCCATTGAGTCTGTATCAGCAACACTGGACCCTATTTAGTAACTGTCATAAAATTCACCATTTAAACTTTGGATAACTATGTGTGGATAGACTATTCCAGGGGACAATAAAGTAGCTCCAATTTAAGTAAGTGTGCAGTACAAACAAATAAAAGGAATATGAATAGACAAAGTAGCTTGCTTTTGAGTTTCCTACATTGTTTCACTAACCAGGAAAAAAAATCCTTTCCTTCTTTATCTTAATCCCCCCAGCATGAGATATTTAATAACTACCATTTCTTTAATTCTCATTTCCTCATTTACTTGGCTACATCTTGTTGACTGACTTATTTTTCAAAATGTACTTCTCAGTTACCTTCAGGAAAACTTTCTTTGTCCTGCTCTTTACATTCAATTACTTTCTAAGATTCTGCTTGCCACATCATCTCTCTTTGGCTGCCATTTATTGAAGCTATGGTGTCATCTGTTCCCAAGAGTTCATCATTCCCACTGTGCTAATGATTCATACAGCTATATTTGTCCTATTTCTTTATACTTCCAACATTCAGACCTACATTCCCACTACTCTGCTAAGTTATCACTAGCAATTTGCAAAGCTAAGATCTGACATATCTTAACCATACTCATTTTCCTGCAAAAAATATTGTTCTTTATGTCCCCCATACCCCCACATTGGCAAAAGCTAAATTTAGCCAACTTCTAAGTCACTATCGTTGGTATCACTCACTATTTTCCATGATTCTGCTTACAGTATGTCTACTTACTGATCTTTCAAGGTTTGAGTGTGTAACTTGTGTCCTGTCTGGTTTTTGTACCACTTCATCTTTCCATTGGTTCCCATCTCAGGCCTTAACTTCAAAGGTCTCCTTTCGTCCATGTCATTTTCATTACAGTATTCAAACTCATAGAAAAAGAAGGGCTCACCTTGGGATTGTTCATGGAAATTTGAGCTTTAGATATGCCCAGCAAATGGTTGTTTAATTGAACACAATGTAATCACGTAACACTCCACATTCTCTATATATCGCATGACCTTGTGCACAATTCAGCATAGGGACTGCGGCTTGGGAATGTCACAGCAGAGCAGCACGTGAGCAGTGGGTCATCTGTGGGTCCTCGAGTGACGTCCTCGGTGGGCATGGCGAGCATTTGCTCACAGACCAGAAAGCCACAGAGGACGTATTTGTAAGGAGACATGAGTTAATTGGGAAGAATTTTAAACCATGGGATGCAATTCTCTAATCCGTGTATTGTATTGCTAAGACATTTTGTATCAGTTCTCATGGATTTTCTCTGAACATATCAAATTTTGAAAAAAGTGTCGGTTCAGGATAGAGCATTTTAACTGGTGAACATTTTTTTCCGAGGAAGCATTTAAATATGTCTGATCTTTGAGTATTTCTTTCCATTCTGGTAATAAACATACTGTCATAGTAGTACTAACAAACAACAACAACAACAACACTTCATGTCAAAAACTCTGCCCATATTAAGTAAGCAAAAATGACTAGAAAAGAGATTTCAAAACAAAACAATTAGGTTCTATCTTTCTAATATGAATAGGAGTCGAAAGGCAATTATAAAAATAATAAGAAAATATAAATAATATAGGATTAAAGGTAAATAAAATAACTAATAACAGAAATAAATAAGAAAATATAAGTAATAAATAACAAAATAATTAAGATAAGAATGTGTCATAAACACAAATACTCACTAAACTGATTTAAAGAATAATTATGAAAATAATTTTAACCACAAGAAAACCTTTCCTTTAAAAAACAGATAATATAATCTAAAGCAATCTATTATTCTATTTACTTGATTAGTATTTTTTATCTTCTAAAAAGAAATAGGAATAACTTAAAAAAGATTGCTTAGAGGATCCTAATAATTTGAGAGACTTACTTTATGCACATATTATCAATGGTTATTCATGCTGATAAGAAAGAAGAGAAAATAGATATTAGGTTGCCAGTTTTGTTGTTTCCATATGAGTTTAATGTCTGCTGTCCATTGTATCAATGCCCAGATCTAGAGTTTTTTATTACATAGTAGAGGTAACTTGATTAGAAAAATAATATTTTTCTAATCCAAATTTAATTTAACATGAAGCCTTCAAACCAATTTTATAGTTATTCTTTTTTTTTTCTTTCCAGTCCTGGGCCTTGAACTCAGGGCCTGAGCACTGTCCCTGGCTTCTTTTTTTTGCTCAAAGCCAGCACTCTGCCACTGAGCCACAGCACCATTGCTGGTCATTTTCTGTATATGTGGTGCTAGGGAATTGAACCCAGGGCTTCATGTGTACGAGGCAAGCACTCTTGCCACTAAGGCCATATTCTCAGCTCCAATTTTATAATTATTCTTAAACTAGGTCTAATATGGGTATAGAGGGCAAGTAAGAGGTACATGTTATTTCGAGAGCCTTTTTTTCCAGCCCAAAGATTTAACTTATGAAATATAAATGTTTCAGTGAATGGACTGATATTTGCTTATCTATGCAATTTATCTTTCCTTTCTCTGTACCTTGAACTTCTCCAATGAGTTTCCTACTTTCAGCATATATCTAATTTACAGCAACAAAGGCTATATTCCTCCAACATATGGGGTTCCATGTTGAGGCAAGGATTCTTTTTGTCATTGTCTTAAACTTTTTCAGTAAAGCCTTGGTCATATATTATTTTCCACAGTTTGTTAAATCAAAATGAGTAGCCTCAGCTTTGTC
Organism: Perognathus longimembris pacificus; assembly: GCF_023159225.1. Classification (NCBI taxonomy): domain Eukaryota; kingdom Metazoa; phylum Chordata; class Mammalia; order Rodentia; family Heteromyidae; genus Perognathus; species Perognathus longimembris. Next base: position 41,952,537 of record NC_063176.1, read on the forward strand.
AGCATATGATCACCCTATGAGACAAGAGATACAAAAAGAATTATTCTGCTTTGCCTTATTCAAGGAAATAAATGCTTTCCTCACAAATTTATTTGTATTTGAAGGAGAAGATGTAGCAATAGAAAGTGTTTTGCCCTAGAAAAAGAATTTTGAGATGAATAGATTTCCCAGTAAGTGAGCTAGCCCCAGAGGTTAAGAATGCTAAATACACTTCAGCAGACAAGCTTTACTTTCTACACCAGAAAAGATACTTGAGAACATTTCTCAAATGTCACACACATCAAGATGTTATGCATAATTCTGATGAAAGCCACCCCCCAGGAAGAATAGAAGTAAATATAATTTATAATAGAAAAAAAACAAGAAAGGCTAAGATAATACCTTAACTAAACAAGCAGAGACACAACAAAAATACACTATCTATGAGTACAATAAAAATCCACAGCAGCCCACTTCTTGACAGCCTGTAGGCTTCACTAACTGAGCTCCAATGTCACTTTGAGATTTGATGAGAGCTCATTCCCTTCTTTTTTTTTTTTTTTTTTTTTTGGCCAGTCGTGGGCCTTGGACTCAGGGCCTGAGCACTGTCCCTGGCTTCTTCCCGCTCAAGGCTAGCACTCTGCCACTTGAGCCACAGCGCCACTTCTGGCCGTTTTCTGTATATGTGGTGCTGGGGAATCGAACCTAGGGCCTCGTGTATCCGAGGCAGGCACTCTTGCCACTAGGCTATATCCCCAGCCCTCATTCCCTTCTTAAATGTCATATGGGCTCAAGAGAATGAGTAGATTTAAAGGACCAAATTAGAATGAAAAAGAGTAAAATGGCCACATATTTATCTGTATTAATTATTAATATTAAGATTAGAAAAGAAAGAACAGAGAGCCTGGTAAGCATATTAACTGTCCTTTTCCCTGACTAATTTTCTCTGTTAAAATGAATGTTTTGAAGCAATTCAAAGAGAAATATATACCTGTAGAATATTCCAGTCAAATGAAAATTGCATATGGAGGTGAGTCAGGAAGCGGACAACATGGAAGAAGAGGAAGAGGAGGAGGATAAGGAGGAGGAGGAGGAGGAGAAAGAAGAGAATTACTAGGTAACAAGTTCAGCGGCTCAAGTCTAATTTTAGCTAAATAAGATTCAAAAATCTGGAGGAATACAGTTGGAGGCCAGATAGTTGGAGGAAAAGTCTCACAAAAGTCCACTTCACCAAGTACAGGGACACATTTTCTCATCCCAACTGTGTTGGGAAGCAAAAATAGGAAAATCATGGTATTGATTGGCCTGGGCATTTTGAGACCCTCTCAAAAACAAACAAAAAAACACACAAAAACAAACAAACAAACAAGAACAACAACCCTATATGGGCTGGCAGACTGGCTCAACAGAACGCCTGTCCAGAAAGAACAAGATCCTGATTAAAACCTCTTGGGGATGGGGGTGGAACCCCCTAGCCTCCAGTGATTTGAGTGATAAATAGCCCAAAGATTTGGGTCAATTTCATGCTATACAACAGGAGATTTTCTTCCATTCATGTTAGATCCTTATTATTTTAATATTACTGCCCCAACTTTCACCAAATAGCACCTCACAACAAAAGAGAAACTGACTAGAAATGATTTAGGGTAAGGCTATTGTTACAATTAGTAATTTTAAAATGCCATCTGCATTAAATACAACACTTTATGAAGATCTCAGGACTAAGTCACTTAATTAAGCCAAATCTACCTAAAATTAGGGTAAGGGCCTGGCTCAAGTAAGAGAGCACTTGCCTGCCAAGTGCCAAGCCCTGAGTATATACCCCAGTGACTTCAAAGCAGCAAACAAACAGAGTTAGCAATAATTTCATGTATATCTCAGTGTTTTAAAGAATAACCTTTAAACAATAACTTTAACAATTAAATAGTAGCTGTATATGAATTATTACATGTTCTGATTTCATTTAGAGTCTTCCCCAATGTTATGATTGAAACCTGTAGAGTTTGAGGCTAACATTGGTCAGATTATTATGTTCTAAGTAAGAGGTGAAACCAAGATCCCAACTGATGTCATTAGACTGTCAAAACTGGTTTCTAAACCCCTGAATTCCACCCCCACACCATCAGTTCTCTAGAATAATACCTTCTTAGATTCTTTTAGAATGTACTGCTCCTTTTACTTCAAAACTGGAAAGCAAGTATAACAACATCTTAATTCGCCAAGACCTGGCTTGCATGCAGCCATGACCACAACTTGGGCCCTCGAGAACAGGTGATATGTAGATTTCTTAGGGGCATTATGTCACAGGAGATAGAAAAATAGAAATAGTGGCTTCGGTGAGACACTGGTAATGGAAGGGAGAGAGAGAAAGAAAGAACAAGAGAGAGAGATATTAAGAATGGTAAAAATGAATCTTTAGCAGGGTATATAAGTTTCTTCCCAACCAGCAAAGAAGACAATGTGAGTGATTTGTTTTTGACATATTATCTTTCTTGTACTCACAGGTGTATGAGGGTCATGGGGAAAATGGAAGAGGTAGCTTTATTTTACAAGCCAGTCTACAGGAAACAGCACAAGTAACCCCAACTAAATGATAGTACCTTATGTGTTTGCTGAGAATTGGCTACGTGCAAGAAAAAAAGGCCATGAGGGACAAAGACAATGTCTTTATTCTCCATTCTCATTACCTTTGGCCATATAAAAATGGTAACTTATTCCCATTGAATCCTCCTGTACTTCTGAAAGCACTGAAAAAAATTCAGACAGGAAATGTGTTCCGTGTTCCTGTACCAGGTTTTAATCATCAAGAACAAGGCTCTCTAAGTGCTATTTAAAGCATGTGGAATGAAGAAACAACACAGAGGGAATGAATAAGACAATCAAGCCTGCCTGATATAAGTTTTAAGAAGCTTAAGAAATGTAAAGTTCGAAAAATTAGTGTATCAAAGTCAAGCATGTCTTTAAATATCTGAGAGAACCAACTTGCATAAAAGTAATTACAGTTTTAAAGTGGCCAAATTTGAACCTCGTGTAACTTTTTATAACTTGCTTTATGGCTTATCTGTTGTTTTCTTATTTTAATTTACTTCTGCTGTGTATTATGTGTTAAAATTTAACTAGGAACAATATATTAATTTCTACTTTTCTTTATTCTAATCTGACACATTTTTCCTTTGTCAAGGAAGAAAGCACATATGCATAATTGATTTTGACTGTCTTGACCATAGTTAATGTCTCCATAGGGCACTACAGCTGGGACTAAGTCACAACTTCCAATGGCTCGTGCATAGCATGATATGAGCAAAGCTCCAAATCTGTCCCCTACACTGCCAACTATCCACCCACATGGCCTGAAATGACACCCCTGACTCAGTCCACTTGTTTTTAATTTATGTAATACATGCATTGTCTTCTACAATAATGTACAGGTATTGTGTGGGTTGAGAAGAAGGTATTAAAATTACTATTTACCTGCTCACATTAAAAGAGTCATTCCCCATCTTATTATGAGACATCAAAGTCTTACTGTTCACCAAGAGGAAAAAAAAAAACACAAGGGAAAAAAATGGATGTGAGAGGAAAGGCACCTTTTGTACGAGCAGGGTAAAACTTCTCAGTGAATTTAATTGCCCCAGAGATGATCAGAAACAGACACAAGAGAAATAAGACCTGCCTTCTGCTGATGGCAAAATTTGGATTAGAGGCCAAAGTGTAGGATATTCTGTATCTAAACATATCAATATTGCCTGGATGCAGCCATACATGGAGAAAACAGAGCAAATCGGCTTTGCAAAGATGGCTCAGAAAGGGCTTTTGAAATAATAATAGGCTAGAGCAAAGAGACAGAGGTCAAGAAAATTATAATATGACAAAAGAAACTGTTAAATGCCACTCCAAGAAGAAAGTCTAAAGACTACTGTATTAGCAAGATAAGGGAAAGCTCTGCATAAGTGAGTATTTGACCCTACTGGAGTGATGATTTTCAGCCTCATGTTTGCTGCTTACTTGAATTATCAATTCATTGCTAAAATTTTCAACTGTTTTAACTTTTTATTATCCAATATATACTGATAATAATTAATGGAAAGCAGATTATCACTCTTTCTCATTAACAAATACTTAACTCACAAGATTTTCTTTTTACAAATATTTTAAGTAGTATAATCTAGACTATTATTTTCAAGAGTTCCAATGGGTTTCAATGCCAAAGATTTTAGAACTTCAAAATGGTGGATGTTCTTCTACATTGCTCAGTTTGCAAGCTATTGTGTTTATTCTTGAGGTACATTCCTTCTCCTTAAAAAATAAAAGAATACTCCATTTTTCATGGAGACTAATGTGAGGGGAAATATAGAGTGAAACCTGTGAATGAGAATGAACCTCTAGGCCTTATCAAAGGAATTATTTTTATGCTAAATTACAGACAGCAAATAAAAATACAGGCTAAGTTTAAGTGATTTTACTGTGCATTTTTTAAAATGTCCTTTCTACTACATCTTTTGAGGTATCTGTAACAAACTCTTTATTTTATCACTAGATATACTAAATGAATCCTGGTTTATATCATGGAGTTGGAAATTTATATTCTGTTGCCTTTTGGGTTATCTTCTAAATTTTACAGTAGAAGTTAATGCCAAAAAAGAAATATTGATAACTGCATTGTCTCATACACAGGCTAAGATTCAAGTAAAACATTTGAGGTAATCATAATTAGGAACTATCACAGCAACCAAAATAGTGTTTTTACAGAAAATCCGAATGAAAAATCCATTACAAGCCCTGATTAAAACCTAACCAAGCACAACACTGCAGATTACCTGGATTCCAATTACATATGACAAATGAATCCTTGCTGGGTTTCAATTCTGATTCTATTTGTTAGACTATCCCATTAGTACTTAAGGTGAAATGGCCAGAAATTAAGCATTATCGTAGCACGATAGGACCAACTGTCAACTGCTGCGTTTAGATCACTCATTCTCTGTCTGTTATTACCTATATATCATGAAGAATATCAACCACAGCTACCACATGATACGAATTCTGTATTTCAAGTGTCAGTCACATACAAAATCAGGAAAATCAGTTCTTACTACTACTGCTATAGCCTTTTCTTTCAACAAGTCTTAATCTATATTTTAAAAAAAAAAAGCTAAAAGCCTTTGGAGGGGTCTTGTTTTCAGTAAATTTTCTGTTCTCTTTAAGTGCTCACCTGTTCAATCTTTCATGATATGGATTTTTTCTTGAAAAGTAACTGATATATGCTTGACATTTATAATTATGCTTAATTATTCATCATGTCATGCTTATTTTAAAGGTGTTGAGAACCTTTAAACTTACAAAATCAAAAATAACATTTAAAATGTGTTTACAGTGCCAGTGATACAAAGACTTTTGTATTCATAAAACTGACATGAGAAAAACCTTAATTGAACGTGTTTTGTTCAGTAAAAATAGTCACTTTAAAAAAAATGACATCACATATAAAAGACAATTTCAGATATACTAATACCCCTAAATTAATTAATCCTGCCTCACTACATAAGCAAATATGTATTTTTAAATTTTAACTTTATTCAGAAATTTAAATATATTTGCCTTAAATATATATTCATCCACTTTTCAATGCATACAAAATTTATATTCTTTTTAATTATTGAAAAAAATATATTTTAAAAGTCACATCAAGCTCCCATCCATTTAAGCACACACCACCATACACACAGATAAGCATGTCGATATAGCCGTAGGCCAAATGCCATTAAATTCTGGATAATGAATAAGAGGGTTATCAATTGTCAGACCCAGGTATCATAGCCGCTCACTTTCTGATAATGTAAATAAATTATTTTGTATGATTTATTTTAGTGAATTTCATGTAGGGTAATTATGATACATCCCTTGTTACATTTTGACACTTATGGACAAATTTCTACCAAAAAAAAAAGTCTTTTCCTGCATATCATCATACAGAACAGGAAGAATGTCCTATTCCTTAGAAATTTGAGATGGTGAAATACATACATCTGTTTCAATGTTTTTACTAAGGAATAGAATGGGTACAATTCTTCTGCCTTCATATATATATAAATATATATATATACACACACAAATATATGTATATATGTATATATAGAATCATATCTCCTAAAAATACATAAATATTTACTACTAATGAGATTAGGATGAAATTTACCATTCCATTGTTTCACATAAACACATTTCTCAAACATTTACTTATTTAAATTCTCAAAACTAGAGTACTGAACTGCGAGATTGGGAATATAATCAAATATGAAAAACTTTGCAAGTACTGTTTGCAACATAACTTTATGACTTAAATGCTTCTGTATATTAAGCCCATTGTGAGACTTATGAGAAGAGTTTCACAATAAAGTAACTGTATGGAGATCTATCTTTTATTCTCCATGCTTTCTTTTGCATAAAAATGAGAAAAAACTTTATAGACATAAATGAGAGAGGGGTTTCATCTGTGTTTAATGTATGCTACAGAGCTCAAGGAAGTTCTGTTTACCTCCACTGACTCCATTTACTAACATTCAAAAAGAGTGGTTTGCAAATGCTTTTCAAATATCCAGGAAAAGGAAAAGTGAAGCAAGGTGTGTTTATAGTCATTTTCTTTCACTAAGACTTGACGGTGGCAATTGAAGAAATAGTTGCATGACAAAAATGAATGGAAGAAAACAGTCAAACAAGACCTTTCCCAGTGGCTATTATTTAGCAGTGGTATACTAATTTAGTATTTTTTTTCATTGCAGGCATTGCTCTGATTAATTCACAAGTGCATTTATTTCTGTCAGGCTATTTTTAAGTGGTGGTGCAATTTTGGTGAATTTTATCAGAATTGTTAGATTTCTTTATTTGTCGTTCTATATTTTAGACGATATTTAGTATTTCAAGTAGAATAGGTTTGGTATCAGCTATTTTATTTTGATTTTAGACTGACCTTCACAAGCCTAATTTCTCATGGCTCACTAGCGTGGTTATGTGTGTGGATGTTTGTGTTTGCCCCTACCATTTTCCATATGCTCTGCCTCACCAACACTGCCATCCGGCGTGGTCCTTTCATAGTTGTCCTCTGGGAGTGGAAGGGCACCCAGTCTTGGCCCTGATGAACTCTTACTGCTTGGTGTTTCTGACTCGTCCAGCCCGCTGTCATAGCAACTCTGCAGTGACCCCTGATGTGGGTCCTGAGGCTGACTCACAACAGAAAACGTCACTCTACGAAACGGCTGTAAAAGAAAAGATTCTGAATGTCACTAAAATGTAAGATTGTAAATGATCTCAATTAAAAAAACACAATTTGCATACATTATTTTTTACCAAAAATTACTGCATTATGAAATGTTTAGACATGTTGAAATCCATTTAGGAAACTAAACAAAATCTAATACGATGCTAGAGCTTAGATTTTATTTTGGAAAATGGGAAATTCCCTTTCTGAAACAAGAGTAAACAATAATTTCACCAAAACATGCATTTAAATCTGAAATGCTACTTCCACATATTCAATCTTTTTCTACTTATATTCCTTTATGCTTTTCACCAAGTAAGCTTCATATAATAATGAGGATCCATGATTTAAGAAGACAATAAATATTGAATTGGTTATTTTAAAAAGGAAACTATGTAAAAAAATTTATTTCCAATGAGATAACGTGTTAAAATCAAATTTATACAACAGCAAGCTTTAAAAACTGTGACTACTGTCACTTGATTTAACTATTAGAAATGAACCTTAAAAAAAAGAAATTGGATACTGTGCTAGATCATATTCATTATTTCACCCCTAAAACATGGTATCTGTCTGAAAGGTTAAAAATCGTAGTAAAATTAATGGAAGTTTATTTAACCGGCTAATGAAAAAAGTTTAATTATCTTTGTTTACTATGACTGCTCATTCCAAAACAATAAAATCATGTACAGTTTTTAACTCATATTCTGAAAATGCTGCAAGTGGTTACAAGTAGCTTACACCTGTAATTATAGCATCTCGGTAGTTTAAGATATCGAAGGATCATGGATCAAGGGCAACTGTAGGCAGATAAGTTTGCTAGCCTCTATCACCAAAATAATACAAACTAGGGCTGGTGATGTGTCTCAAGTGGTAGAGTGCCAACCTATCACGTGTGTGAGGCCCTGAGTTCAAATCAGAATACAAAGAAAGAAACAAACAGCCACACAAAACTATCTAACTGGAACTCACTCTGTTACCATGCTGACATTAGCTAGACTTGGTAAGGTATGTACAGATAATCTTAACTACATAATGAAATGATAGAAATTCAGGCTTATTAAGAAAGTAATGAACACCATAGAATAACCCTGCTAAGTACAAGCAGTAATTTGTAAAAAGCAGTTTAAAAATGTCTCGTAATATCTATTGAGCTTACCCTTGAAACTAGTTTCATCTAAGTACTAGTATGAATTGGAAAATATGTGCACATTTCTAAGCTGTAACTTATGTTGGTCCTTTCCACTACAAAGTATAAAATCAATGCTACCAAGAAACAGTATAAAGAATCTTTTTTTTTTTTTAGCATTTTTATACCTTGGAGAGTAGGGGTGAAACAATTAATCATAACCAAAACCCATAGAACTGTTGACATGCAAGGATTATCTGCACATGGAAGGTTATTAATAGCAAAGCTAAGAATAATTGTAGACTTTCATATATACACTGGCTTTACTAAAGACAAACATGCTCCTCTACAAATCCTTTTATTTTGCTGTCCATAGAACAAGCATAGGAGTGGCTGGGAATATAGCCTAGTGGCAAGAGTGCTTGCCTTCCACATATGAAGCCCTGGGTTCAATTCCCCAGCACCACATATATAGAAAACGGCCAGAAGTGGCGCTGTGGCTCAAGTGGCAGAGTGCTAGCCTTGAGCAAAAAGAAGCCAGGGACAGTGCTCAAGCTCTGAGTCCAAGGCCCAGGACTGGCAAAAAAAAAAAAAAAAAAAAAAGAACATGCATAGGAGACATACAAAAAAAAAAATTCCACATCATTGGTTGGTCTCCTCTGTACTTATCTGAAGCATATACAAAATCTTCCCACAACCTCTTTTATTCTAAATCAAAATCAAGTTCCTAAATGGCTGACTGAATGCATGGAGGCGGGGAGGGGGGGCACATCCTCCTACTCCGTTCTTGACGGTATTTCAATGAACCAAGAGTGTGGTATTGGAAAAGTAATAAAATATTTTTGGCATGAAGAACACTCCGCATGAGCCAAAATTTAACATCAATGTACTCTGTATCTCCGTATTTATTACAAGAATGATTTCATACTTGTTTATGTAGTGTGAATATAATATTCTATCATGTATCCAATTCTTTTTTTTTTTTGGCCAGTCCTGGGCCTTGGACTCAGAGCCTGAGCACCCTCCCCAGCTTCTTCCCGCTCAAGGCTAGCACTCTGCCACCTGAGCCACAGCGCCCCTTCTGGCCATTTTTCCATATATGTGGTGCTGGGGAATCGAACCGAGAGTTTCATGTGTAGGAGGCAAGCACTCTTGCCACTAGGCCATATTCCCAGCCCCATCCAATTCAATATTGCAATCAGTTTGACAGATGTGATGCTATATACCTCTGTTTTTATTCCCAGTACTGGTGAAGACTGACAGGAGGGAGGCAGGGAGGAAGAGAGGGAAGTAGGGAAAAAAAGAGGGAGGAAAGGAGGCAGGGAGTGAAGGAGGGGATAGATCAATTCATATTTATCATTTTTTATCTATTGTGTGCATATTTTGCCCCATCCCCTGCCCCCATTTGGCAACACTAGCTCAAAGTTAAGTCTCTGTGGTTGTTTGATGTCTTTGTCTCTTCAGTGGAAATGAGATCACTAAAAGTCTCTTAAAGCCACATTGTTCTGTCCACAAAAGATTCTCAGCAAGTAACTAGTGAACAATGGAATTTTAATGACAATGTTGAATTCAGCGAGAATCCAAAGACCAAATCAGAGCATATCAATAGAAAAATATATGGGATAATGAATACTACCAAATGCTATTTACAAAATGAGAAAGAGGGAACTAAGTGACGGGAATAAGATTACGGGAGTGAATTTGTTCAAAGGTATACTGTGTACATGTGTAGAAATACAACAGTGAAAGCCCTTCATATTACAAGTAAATGTCAGCTTGAAAATAGAATAATGAAAAAAAGAGAAAAGTCCACGACAATAGGTTAAAAAAAGGTATCTATATTAAAGGAATGAAATATTCTTAATTCTAGTTTAATGACTTTCAAATCTTTTAGGATCAGTCTCACTAACAAAAGAGAAAAGCTCAAAGTAAACACAGGAATACACGATTATATTAACATGATGAGAAGAAAAATAAATAAGAAATTATGAGAAAACTGTGCTTCATTTTGATATAAAAGTTGAACAAAGTGTATCAATTGGGTTAGGGTGGTACCTGAGAATGTGTGTGCTTAAATACTTCTTCAACCAAAAGTCATGAGAGAGTAACAATGAAACAGGGCATAAACTAGGGGTTTTAATGAAAGTGCCAACAATAAAATGATAGTTATTTTGTAGAAGATTATGTGATCATGCTAAGAATTTATGCTTTCTATTTTATTGAGTTCTCACAGTATCACATTTGTGAATACTTTAATTAACCTAAAGTATTTTAGAAGCAAAACACCAGAACACTCATCTATCTATCTATCTATCTATCTATCTATCTATCTATCTATCTATCTATCTATCTGTACATATATATATATATATACCTTTAGAAGTACTAAGATTCTTCAATAATTTTTGCATAAAAAAACTTCTTTATAACGCCAAGCACCCATGGCTCATATCTCTAATCCTATCTACTCAGAAAGCTCAGCTCTGTGGGTCGTGGTTCAATGGTAGCCTGGACTGCAAAGTTGTGAAACATAAGAAAGAAAGAAAGAAAGAAAGAAAGAAAGAAAGAAAGAAAGAAAGAAAGAAAGAAAGAAAGAAAGAAAGGAAAGAAAGAAAGAAAGAAAGAAAGAAAGAAAGAAGAAAGAAAGAAAGAGAAGAAAGAAAGAAAGAAAGAAAGAAAGAAAGAAAGAAAGAAAGAAAGAAAGAGAGAAAGAAAGAGAGAAAGAAAGAGAAAGAAAGAAGAGAGAGAGAAGAAAGAAAGAAAGAGAGAAAGAAAGAGAGAAAGAAAGAGGAGAAAGAAAGAGAGAGAAGAAAGAGAGAAAGAAAGAGAGAAAGAAAGAAAGAGAAAGAAAAGAAGAAGAAAGAAAGAAAGAAAGAGGGAGGGAGGAAAGAAAGAAAGAAAGAAAGAAAGAAAGGAAGGAAGGAAGGAAGAAAGGAAAGAAAGAAAGAAAGAAAGAAAGAAAGAAGGAAGGAAGGAAAGAAAGGAAGGAAGGAAGAAAGGAAGAAAGAAAGAAAAAAGAAAGAAAGGAAGAAAGAAAAAAGGAAAGAAGGAAGGAAAGGAAGGAAGGAAGGAAGGAAGGAAGGAAGGAAGGAAGGAAGGACGGAAGGAAGGAAGGAAGGAAGGAAGGAAGGAAGAAGGAAGGAAGGAAGGAAGGAGACAGAGTAAAAAGCCAGAATTGGAGCTGTGGTTCAAGTGGCAAAGCTCTAGTTTTGAGCAAAATAGAAGGCATTGATTTCAAGGCTCAGGACCAGAACAAAAATAAACAAATAATTACAACCCTCCACTTAAAGTAATATTGGATGAATGGGAACATAGTTCCCAATAACAACTGAAATAAACCTATCAGGACATGCATCACTGATCATTTTTCCACATCTGAAAATATGCCAACAGAATTCTTCCATGTGTGATATCATATTAATGTTTCAGTATACAAACAAAGGAAGTGAACTTTTTTCTAAGTTTGCTATAGGTAATCACGGAATTGTCAAAGTGAAATCCCTCTCATATTATTAATGTATGCTAATTCAAAAATAAAATTAAAAACAAAATGTTAATAGCTAGGAAAAAAAGAAACCAGTGAATCAACACTCGAGGAGTGACCTTGAATGCTACCCATTTTATGAAGAAGCACAATGATAAAGAAAAATCCTATGTCAGGAAAAATCTATGTAAAAAGACCAAAGGAAAGAAACTGGTCCAAGAAGGGCTGGGGATATGGCCTAGTGGCAAGAGAGCTTGCCTCATATATATGAGGCCCTGGGTTCAATTCCCCAGCACCACATATACAGAAAATGGCCAGAAGTGGCGCTGTGGCTCAAGTGGCAGAGTGCTAGCCTTGAGCAAAAGGAAGCCAGGGACAGTGCTCAGGCCCTGAGTTCAAGGCCCAGGACTGGCAAAAAAAAAAAAAAGAAAAAGAAACTGGCCCAAGAGTCTGACTAGTTCCCTCAGTGTGGACAGAATTTCCAAGGAGAGTTAGTAGATTGATGCATGGTTCCATCTGGAGAACATGCTATTTTCCTTTACTTGACAGGTTAAAGTGGTTCTGTGTTCCGAAATGTAACCTGATCTATGTAAAAAAAAAGAAATAAACAAACAAACAAAAAAGGACCACCAAGAACATTCGTTTCCCAGATTGATGAAAAGAGGAGGACCAACTAGAATTTTAAACAAACAAAGCAAGAAAATCTCAAAACTATTCTTAACAACGTGTTAGGGTATATGAGAGCTGCAAATAAACCAAGATTTTTGTTTAAGTGAATGAATGTTCAAATGAAAATGACAATGTCAATATGATGATCTGAAAACTGCTTACAGGAGAAAAGAAAGAAAAAAGGTTGATGGAAGACAGGTGGTTATGTTCTGAAGGATTAAATTCTGTAGTTGCATTTACCTATCGGAGTGGCTGAGAGGGGATGACTAAGAAAATATGGTAACCTAAGGCCTTTAAAGTAATCCTTGTGACCAACTGAATTTAGCCATTAATTCATGTACTGGCATTAATTCATATACTTGCATTACTTCATATATTTAGACATTTTATTTTAGGGTCTTAGCAATAGTTCTCTATATTGCAGAAACCTGAAGCCTATTATGACTATAAAAACAGAGGAAACATAAAATGTGCTGAAAGTTCCAATGAAATAAAGGCTACAAAAGATGCTGTGAAATCTGCATCATGGAACTTAAGGTGGGAACTGCAAAAATTCAGGGACAGAGACCTTTAAAAGAAATCTGATAGACAATATGTATGTTTAAGGTCCCCAATTCTCCCTTTTATATTTGGGACCAGAAACAATGATTTAACAATGCAAGGCAGCCTGATGCCAATGGCTCATTTCTGTAGTACTAGCTACTAGGGAGGCTAAAGTCTGAGGATTGAGGTTTGAAGCCAACTCAGGCAGAAAAGCCTTGAGACTCCTATCTCGGATTAGCTACCAAAAGGCCAGAAGTAGAGCTGTGACTCACGTGGTAGAACATTTATCTTGAGAACAAGAGCTTAGGGATAGTGCCCAAGCACTGAGTTCAAGCCCCAAACCAAAAAGAAAAGAAAGAAATACTATGTAATTGTAAGAATCAGTTATCAAACAGCATGCTGACTACAATATGCTTAATATGATTCACCAGTGAGAAAGTAATTAAGGCAAAAATGCTTAAACATATGGAGTAAAAACAGATACAATAAAGAGAAAAGCATAGAAATCAGGATCCTACAAATACTTGTGTATGTGTATGTGTGTGTGCTCACACATGCATGCACATGCACTAGTACTGAAGTTTGAACTTAGGGCTTTGTGCTCTCAATTGTGATTTTCACCCATGGCTGACACAACACTTGTGCATGGTAAACTCTTTGGGTGGTTAATTGGAGACACAAGTCTCTCAGGCTTGTCTGCTTGGGCTTTAAACTTTGATCCTTAGCAATCTCCAAATTAGCTAGAATGAGAGACATTGGTGCCTAACTACAGTTTTTGGTTTTTGTTTTTTTTAATTTTGCACAAGAAAGAAATAGATACACATTAAAAGAAGAACTTTTGTGTAAAATCTTATTTATATAACTATACTTTTTGGCTTTAATCATTGGCACAGAAAGTATAAGGTAATTATGTAGGATAGAAACAAAAACAGATGTCCAACAACAGAAGATTTGAAAGGAAAGGAAGAGTTCAATAGTAATGAGTAAACTAACTAGAATTAAGAGAGAGGGCAGAGAAAACAGTCATAATTCAATGGGTAGCTTATGAAATTAACAAAATTGAGAGAAAGGTTAGATTAGAAGAGTTAGAAGAGAATATGAAAGGGGTGACATTGATAAAAATGCATTGTACTCATAAACTGATTTGATGAATGTAACTCCTTTGTGTAACTACTTAAAGACCATAAAACAGAATGTAAAAGAAGTAAGTTAAACTTAACCGACTTGTACAAGCCAAATAAGCACTAAAACACATTGAAGATTTCATGTATTTGGTATGTCTATATGTAAATATTTAAGAGGAAAACTAATACATTGGGAACATTAGTAGTAATTAAAAAAAAAAAAAAAAGCAAAGATTCTAGTCCAACAGCACTTACCAGATTTTCTGTGTGACCTTGGAGAAGTTAACTGACCTGTGGTCTTTCTGCCTAAGGCTAAAGGAGGTGTAAAATGGCGATAATACTAGCTTTCCCTTAACCTACATTCTCTGAGAATTAATGAGACAGTTTATAAAAGAGCCTTAAGCTCCCTCAAAGACATATTCTATAAAGGTACTGTATGTACTTCAGGCCACAACCATATAACCAGGGAAGTCTCCAGTCATGTTTCAGGTTGTTTTTCTTAGATGAAAATACAGAGTTAGCTAAGGAATTCACACATCTGCACCATAGTTTCTAACTTCCATACAAAATTCAAAGCTGAATAATCCTATGAATATATTGTTTATACCATTCTAAATGTAGATTCTTTGTAAAGCAAATGTATACATAGTCTGACTCCTAAGTATTTTAAGCATTTGGATCTAGATTCTAAAGCTAGAGTATTGGGAAATTTGAGATCAAGAGAAAGACAGCCTGCTGAGATAAGGAGAGAAATTAGAATATAAGAGAAAGAAGGTTGTATTTTAATGGCATTCTGTAAGGTACTCCTGAAGGAACAGTGAGGTTGAACACTTGACTCATTATTTCTTTGTGTGTGTGAGGTTCCACTATTGATGTAAACTTCCAACTGTAAACCTTCATCTGGACAGCATAACAGTTATAGAATATTGACATGAGATATTTTACAAGCTCTACTTAAAGTCAAATGTTGACCAACTCAGAGGACAGAGAAAGTTAAATACAGTAAATTCTAAATTCACCAGAAGATTAAAGGAATTTCCTTAAAAGTTGCTCTAAAAAATAATCTAGAAAGCTTAAGATTTCATCACAAGGTTTATGGCATCACTTTTTATTTTACTGTACCAATTCTTTTTAAAACACAATAAAATTGTTAAATAAACTCTATTCTTCCCTTTGTGAAAGTATTGATATAATAGTATGGGCTATTTAAAATTTGCACATGTAGGAAAATTAATTTTGAAAATAATGTTAACGTTTGTTAAATTACTCTATTGTTGAATTGTATTTTCGGAATATAGTCATTTGTCAGATTAACATAGTATCTCCCAGTGTTTTCTATCAAAAATCTGTGAGAAAATTAATGTTGTTTCCAGGAAAAGCAATAGGGGAAAAAGCTGGATGTACTTAAAACACCTGATTGATAATAAAACCTTTACTATTATTCTCTCTGCATTGCTTGACTATAAAGTATCCACTATACCCTAAAACCAGACATTGTGCACTGTCATCAGATATGAAAATAAAGTTAAAACATTTGCTGCAGCAAAATGTTCCAAGTAGTTATAGCATATAAGTACACATCATTTTGTCCTTTCCATAGAGAAGTAGTCAAAATTAAAGAAGGAAAGATATAGACTTAAGTTATTGGATTTTGCAATGGTTAAAGTGAAAGGGAGTATATAACCAGGCTAGCAGTGAACACATTTGGCTTTAGCATTCCCTTTTATACTTAGTGGCAATACCTTTGTCAGGATTTTATTTTGCAAGAGGCTAAGACCTAAAGGATGTCATCTGTTGGAAAGAAGCTGAGGTTGAATTTTTTTCTTGTTTAATACTGCTGTGTCTAACAGACAACTTTATTGAGAACTTTAAATCTGTACCTTCCTTTCTAGCTTCAGTAGTTTCTCCATAAATCGTCTCCTTATCTGCTACTCGCATACAGCTGTCTCAGTCATGTCAATTATTTCTGAATGGGCTTGAAAAGGCTTTTTGAAAAAAAAATTCCAATTCACTTAGTTATGTCCATCAAACAGACTTCTAATGACTCTCTTTGTCAGTCATAAAGCACTAAGAGAGTCATGGAACAGACCCGTTGCTCTATTAGAAAGAGCACTGCTGTTTTATTTTTAAAGAGCTTTTTAATGCTGGGAGATCTTCCCTTGCAAGCTGAGGAACCAAGTACTTGATGAATCCTCAAGCATTCCCAGACAGGGTGAGCGCTACTGAACAAACATAGCTAGGATTCCATAGTGAGTTCTTTGCAGGACACTTGGCAGAACTCTCAAACAAACTTTAATCGGGTCTTTAAACTCTTCAGGGGCATCTTTTTGGACTGAAGTCTTAAAGATGTCTCCATACTTCAAACCGCCTTCCTTTCTTTCATGTCAACAATAGATGAAAGGACATTATGAAGAAACATGTTGAAACACTTGAGCTAGTTAATTAAAACTCTCATTTAGAGGAAGAGTAGTTAAGTAACTATCTCTTTTGACTATTAAGCAGTTGAGTATCTGATATCATTGTATGTCCACGTCTGAAAGAAAGAATGCAAATGATACTTTATAGTTCTTAATCCTGAAGATCATAAGCTATTTAATTGTTACAAAAGGCCACTATTAAAAGGGCTGTAGTTACTAAATGCAAGAATGTGCTGTTAACTTCCCTCATCTTGTCATGTACCCTCCTGCCAATCCTTTGAATAACAGTCATATTTTCATTTTAAAAATGAGAAAAATATAAGAAATCTTAGAATGACAACTATTGCAGAGCTCTATCTAGACAAAAAATGAAAAACTAAGATTCTTGGAGTATTTTTTTCTTCTTCCCAATAAAAAACATCAGCAAACAAAATAGGCAAAGCTTAAAACCCTTGGTAAATACAGGGAAACATTTTCTCTTGTAAACTTCTTCAAAAGCAAAGATACTATATTCTAAAATATAAAGTGTGGATTCTCCATATGGAAGACACAACTGTTTGTTTCATAGTTTACTACAGCTTCCAGTTTTCTGTTAAACTTAGACCAGGATTTGACTGATAGTTTCATTTAAAAAAAATTTTTTTAAGTAGAAGAAAGTTAGAACTAGGGAAGGGAAAGGGAATATCAAAATCGAGAGACAAAGGATAAAAAGACAAATGACTCCAAAAGCAATACTTACAGAAACATTTGGTGTAAACCAACTGAACAACTTATGGGGGGAGAGGGAAAAGGGAAGGGGGGAGCGGGGAATGAGGTAGGAGGTAACAAATTGTACAAATGTACCCACTGCCTTACATATGAAACTGTAACCCCTCTGTACATCACTTTGACAATAAATAACTAATCATTAAAATAAAAAGAAAGTAGAAGAAAGTAAACTATTTTAAGTTCTGTGAGCCACAAATCTCTGTCACAACTACTCAGTTCTACAACTGGGATGTGAAAACAGCCATTGAACATACATATATACAAACATCAGTGAATGAACATAATCATGTTTTGCAATGCTTCAGTAGTAGAGTCAGAAATGTTCCTTTCAGATCATATACTCATTTAAGGAAATGTTATCATTTTTTTGTATTTCCAAATATTAAAAAATACCTCATCTGTCTATCATCAAAACAGAGTCATTTGACAGTTTACCCAGGTTTAAAAATTTTTCATCATGGGGCTGGGGATATAGCCTAGTGGCAAGAGTGCCTGCCTCGGATACACGAGGCCCTAGGTTCGATTCCCCAGCACCACATATACAGAAAACGGCCAGAAGCGGCGCTGTGGCTCAAGTGGCAGAGTGCTAGCCTTGAGCGGGAAGAAGCCAGGGACAGTGCTCAGGCCCTGAGTCCAAGGCCCAGGACTGGCCAAAAAAATAAAAAAAATAAAAAAAATAAAAAAAATTTTCATCATAAGTGTGCATGCGCACACATGCGCGCAAGCACACACACATACTGGTATCTACTTATTGAAAAAGACATTATTCAGCCTGTGGATTGCCTGGATTCCTTTTTTCAAAGACTTTTTGCTAAGTCTGAGTTTGTAGAACTCCACCGTTCACTATTAAATAGCATAAAAAAATAAACATTAGGTAAGACTTGCTTCATTTCTTTTCCTTTGTCATTTATTATGGAAATAAGATATAAGGTATAGTGAAAGGCATTTTCTTTCCCACTCATGGTTCAATTTGGAGGTTTGTGTGTTAGGCTAAGCATAACCCATGTGGGCATTTTCTTGTGACAAAAGTAACAAAAATAAATAAAAAGGTTGCAGACACTTCATTATCTTCTGTCAGCCTCCCACCTCCACAGCCAGAAAAAGCCACATGATTTTCAGAACTGCACATCGTCAGACATGACTTCCTTCTGCACAGATGCTTTCACCTTGCAGAATGATCGTTCCAAATAAAGACATACCAGACGCTGACAGTAATGCAGATCTCCTTGATTCACATCTTGTAGTGATTCAATGGTGAAATTAAATTGAACATTTATATAAGAAACCTATATTGGTGGCTGGGAATATGACCTAATGGTAGAGTGCTTGCCTTTTATATATGAAGCCCTGGGTTCAATTCCTCAGCACCACATATATAGAAAAAGCTACAGATGGTGCTATGGCCCAAGTGGTAAAGTGGTAGCCTCGAGAGAGAGAGAGAGAAAAAAAAAGCCAGGGACAGTGCTCAGGCCCAGAGTTCAAGACCCAGGACTGGCAAACAATCAAGCAAACATCTGGCACTTGGAAAGTAACTGAAATTTATATACTGTACACCCAAATTCACCTATTATTTTAGCAGTTCTGCTACACAGATACCAATGTAACAACTTTAAGCAGATAAAAGATTTGTTAATCTTCCTATGATCAGATAAAGACCTGGTTATTAAATGGTCTGAACAAGATGGAATCCCATCCGTACCACTCTATGGAACCTGAACACCTAATGATTTTTTAAAAAACTACCCTTTCTAAGAAGACTAAAAAATAAGCCCAATCATATTCTTGTGAGCTCAGTGACTAACTACCACTTTGGACTACTAGTTTATTTCAATTAGCTATTGCCCATGTTCTACAGAAAGCATATAGCACCAGGGTTTTCAAGTGATGCTATATTGAATATGTGATGGAAACGTTAGTAGGGTTTTAGGATGAGGGTATTTGCTTTCCACAGTCTGTAACATCATGTATTACTTAGTAAATCAAGTTAAGACTATTAAAACATCAACATGGCATGCCACTATTGCTTCTAAGAAGGCACATACCTTTTGGATTCCATTGTGATCTTAGTAATCTGATGTCACTAAGAATATATGTAAAAAGTGAAATTGTGGTGTATATACACAATGGAATTCTATGCTTTTATCAGAAAGAATGACATCACCCCATTCATAAAGAAATTGAAAGACTTGGGAAAAAATCATACTAGGTGAAGTGAGCCAGACCCAATGAAACATAGACTCTAGGGTTTCCCTAGTTGGTAATAATTAGTACTTGTCTGGGATGTCCTAGCAGATCATCACAATATCTCAATAGCTATGTGCTCATGATCACATAAGATGATGCTTAGCAAAAATGAACTCCAAGTTATGGAAACAAGTGGATTATCAATGTTTCTGTCATTTTCAACATACAAGTGAAATTATACCTTTTTCTTCAATGTTTCTTTCCTATGGTTTTGCCCCTGTTGTCACTGTATTTGACTTTGGTACCCTGGGTGTTGTGTATATGTTTATCTGAATTAGAGAAGGGAAGGGGAATATCAAAATGGTGAGACAAAGGGTAAAAAGCAAACCAATGTTAGAGCAATATTTACAAGACAATATACTGTAAACCAACTGTACAACTGTTTGGGGGAGGTGGGATTGAGGTGGCAGGAAGGTGGGAGAAAAATGAGGGATGAAGTAACAAGTTTGACAAGAAATGTACTCACTTGCTTGGGTATGTTACCATAACCCCTCTTAGGTATGTAACTGTAACCACTACTGTACATCACTTTGAAAATTTAAATTTAAAAAGTGCTTGGGATTTAAGATTAGAACATATGACAAGCATAGTCTATTCACTGTTGAGCTTAGGAAAAATCATTTTACTTATCTGAACTTCCATTTCTGTAAATTAAAACAATGTTTTTTAATAATTAAGACAATAATATCAAACTTAAAGACTTTATATCTGAATAATTTTATAATTTTTAATAAATTCCCTAACATACATCCTGGTATCCCTTAAATATATGCAGATTAAATAAGCATAACAAAATCTTAAAGTGAAGCATGCCTTCTCATGTTCAGTTTCTTTCTTTAATTTTTCCCCTCCTTTCTATTTTACAATAAAAGTAAGAGAAGAATTTGAACCTGTATCTCACAATCAAATAGTTCTATTGATAATTTGGCATAATCTGGAGTATTTTTACCTGAAAAGTTAAATTTAATCTTGATGCCTGTTATTTTGTGAGATATAGATGAATCCTGTAATTTTCACATTCCCACATTTTTCATATCAACTGAGACACTGAAGCATGCCAGCCTAATTTCTAATTTCTGTACCCTTTCTAATTAATTTTCCTCCAAGTTAGTATTGGGCATTTGAGCCTTCTCTTTGTTTCTCCCTAGCAGTTTTTAATCAATGCAATCCATATGAGACCCTTTAGTGAGAAAGCATACTTACTTAGTTCCTTCACTTGTAGACTCAATAAGCCTAACTACTCTCCATTTTTATGCATAGTTGCTGAGAATCCTAGACAGGTTATTGGTTTACTTAGCCTCTAAATCATGTTTTCTCTTTAATTGAGATCTTCAACAACAGGTATCTGAAAAACTATTCCTGGGTTCTAATTGGCTCAATTTTTTTAATGCCCTGAAACTGCAAAGTTCAAATATGATATAACAGCAATTTTCTATTATATCAAAATATTGGAAAGCACAGTTACGTCCATACCATGTATATTGTGCTTCAATTAATTAATGCTTTTGTTATGATAAAATCTTTATACATTCTTGAGGGCTTTTCATCTCTATTATAAAGCTCTTAGCAGTGGTTATCTATTATACTGCTGTTTCAATAAAAGTATAATTACTATTAATTATCATATTTTGATACTTCTTTCACTATTGGACATAACTTTTGGATATTGGGGGATTTATATTCAAGGACAGGCTTTGATATTAAGTATGAAATATAGAGAAATAACAAAGCATTGAATTTTAAATGTTTTCCATTTTGAAATAATGGAGTTATAGCAGATGGTAAGTAATTTCTCACAGTTTTTATTTATTTAAACCATAATTGTTGTGAAACTATATGGTGTTATGTATTTAACCAGTGAATAAATAATAGAAATGGATTATCTCAAAGTCAGTTCTGTTCATCCATTAGAAAATATTTTAGCTATGCTTCCTGACCTTGAAAATATTAATTAATCTTAGAGTGCAGTTATACACCAAATCCTCATCACACAAAAGTATGATTAATCAAAGACCTCAATAGCTTGGTGAAAAATTGTAAATATGGCAAGATCTTCTCCCATAGCTCACTGTTAAAAAGAAAAAAAAATTCCCTAAGACCCAGCTTCAAGAAATATGCTTTTCTAAATTACCTGTTTCTATGCAACTTCCTCTTCTGTGGTTAGTTTTGTGATTTAACCATACAACAATGGTGTTTCTAATGTGTGCAAATAAAGTAAGAACACATTCATCTCAGAAATGTATAATACTGCTAGCAGGGTTTAGAAGCCTGACAGGAAATGAAATGGTGAAAACAGTCTGGACCACAATTGGATTTCACTCCCTAATTCATTTGAGACCCATTCCCTTTTAAGTCTTTGTGTATACTTGCACGGAAAGAAAAGAAAATAGAAAGGAGTCCTAGGTAAGGACAAGAAAACATTGACAGACAATTAATGAGAAAAATACTACCTCGACAATGACATTCAATCCAACAAAAGTATGCACTTTGTGCTTACCACTGTGCCAAAAATCTACCTGTGGCAAATACAGTCATTAAACCCCATGGGGCAAGGTGAGAATAAATCATTCCAAAGCATTCACAAAATACAAACAAAGATTTGTTCTGGGTTTTTTTTTCCCCATTTTGGCATTGTGCTAATCATCTACAGCTCAGTTCTCATGCTGCTCAGTTGTTCTGCATGGCAACTCTACACATATATGAAGCTACAGAACAGCTGAGAGAGATCGATAAACCTATGTGGTAATTAACACTGGTGGCCATGAGTCTGTGCAGTTCCAAAAAGCAAAGTGAAGAACCAAGTGGTACTCCAACAGGACTTCCTAAGTGCATAAGTACTAAAACATTAACACTAGAGTAATAAGCAAACAGATGACAAGAAAAAAAAAGGAAAAATCTGCTTTCTAAATACTTAGAAACATAGTGGGATCTGTTCCTCCATACTGAAATGAATGAAAATGGAGTTTGCTTTTTTTTAAATCTTGCTTAGGTCTTTAGATTGTTATATATTTCTTTTTTTTCCCTTTATTGTCAAAGTGAATTACAGAGGTTTTACAGTTTCATATGTAGTGGAGTGAGTACATTTCTTGTTCAACTTGTTACCTCCTCCCTCATTTTTCCCTGTCTCTCCTCTCCCCTTCCCCCTCCCCCCCCCCCGCCATGAGTTGTCCAATTGGTTTACACCAAATGGTTTTGTAATAATTGCTTTTGGAATCAATTGTCTTTTCATCCTTTGTCTCTCCATTTTGGTATTCCCTTTCCCTTCCCTAGTTCTAATACACACATATATATAGTATCCTGGGTAATAAGATGAGATACAGTCATAGTGGGGGTGAAACCACAGGAAGGGAATGCAAGAGAAAAAAGGTTATGGTTTCTCATGGCATGTTGAAAATAATTACAGCAATGATATAAAACTTGTTTCCATAACATGGAGTTCATTTCACTTAGCATCATCTGATGTGCATAGACAATGGGCTATTGCGATCTTCTGCTATGACTAGCCTAAACATGTACTAATTACTCCCTATGAGGGAAACCATAGAGTCCTAGTTTCTCTGGGTCTGGCTCACTTCACTTAGTATAATTTTTTCCATGTCCTTCCATTTCCTTATGAACAGGGCAATGTCATTCTTTCTGATAGAGGCATGGTATTCTATTGTATATATGTACCACATTTCCCTGATCTACTTTACTTGTCTACCAAGGGGCATGTGGGTTGGTTCCATATTTTAGCAATGACAAATTGTGCTGCAATGAACATGGTTGTGCTGGTGGATTTAGTATGTATGGTCTTGCTTGTAATCTTTTGGGTAGGTGCCCAAAATTGGGGCTACCGGTTCATAGGGGAGGCTCTATGATTAGCCTTCTGGGGAACCTCCATATCACTTTTCCGGAGTGACTGAACACATTTTCATTCCCACCAACAAGGAGTTCCCCTTTGGACAAAGGGTTCCCCTTTGGCCACATCCCCTCCAGCATTTGTTGTTAGTTTTCCCGATAATGGACATTCTTACTGGGGTGAGCTGGAATCTCAATGTTGTTTTGATTTGCATTTCTTTTATGGCTAGTGATGCAGTACATTTGTTCATTTGTCTCTTGGCCATTCTCATTTCCTCTTTAGAGAAAACTCTTTTTCGGTTTTTAGCCTACTTGTTGAGGGGGCTGTTGGTTCTTTGAGGATTTGTTTTGGAGGAATTTAATTTTTTGAGTTCTATACATGCACTTTTTTAGTTCCTCTTAAACAGATGCTCTCTTTTCTTCTCCATTTTTTTCTCTCTTATTCTATCTTAGACATTTCATCTAAACTGCACCTGGTGAAAACTGCATACATCTGAAAAGCCTTGCATCTTCCTATTCTATAGAATGAAGGTTTGTGTCCTCAAATGCCTTTCCCTGCTCTGGGTGGATTCCTACTTCGGACAGGAATCAAGCTGGACCTGGTTGGGTATATCTCTCACTTACCATTTAATTGTTAAACACAATGGAACCTAATTGGGAGCCTCAATATTACACAAAGAACTCATTTCCTTGGCCACTGAACTTCCTCAGCCACACAAGCCTTTCCTCTGGGTCCTCACATGTTGGTTTAATTTTACTTACATAAACACAGTTTAAAAACGAAGCTAAAATTAAAAACAGTGAGGTAAGGGGTAAGCAGGAGAGATATGGGTGAAGATGTTGAAAGGGGTGACATGTTTGGAGAAATATTGTATTCATAATCTGTTTTGTTATAGGCTAACTCCTTTGTACAACTACTCAAAGATAATTTTTTAAACCATTCAATAGAAAAAACTACCAGTGATCAGAAAGAAAATTATATTCAATGACCTGTATATACTTAATTGTATTCCTTAGCATGAAACAAACGATTTTAAGAAATCTAGTGTTAGGGAAAAGGGAAAAAAAAACGATTCCCTAACAAGATTTCAAAATTCCTACAATATGTATTTTATCTTTTAAGTTTACTAAACAAACTAAGTTTAAGATAGAGAAACACAATTGTGTGGGTATATCCTCTGAAATCATTGAAGGCTGAGAGGTTCTTAAAAGTAGAAAGAGGAGGAAAAGGATATCTCAGTGATGCATTTTGAGAGCTCTGTTCACCTCCCAATCTTTGAAGCGTGAGGAAGGGTGAGACAGGCCAGGAAAGCAAATGTTCTGGAAAAGCTGTCGAAGCCACAGGAGTTTGATTCTTCCAAGAGCTTCTGAAGTGAATAGTGCTTTGCCAGCACCTGGATTTGGGCCCAGTGACTTTTTATTTCCTTTTTCATTTCTAACATGAAGACCTGTAAGGCAAACCCATTTGCATTGCTCTAAGTCTTTACAGATCCACAGAAAAGTTAGAGAGTGTGGGTCCTGGATACTTGTTGTAGGGGACATCTGGAAAAGCAAAGCAATGGGTTGAGTTTCACATTTGTGATTAAGGTTATAGTCATTAAATATGTAACCACCGTTCTGTTGCTAAAGGGCATTTCAAGAATTAACTTATTTGTAATAGTTAAATATATTGTGTTGTATCTTTTATGTTATGTGCCGAAAGTGGTGGCTTACTGAGGGTAAAAAAATTAAAGATTTTATATATAAAATATATTACATGTTAAAATGCATTATTTTGGGGGGCTGTGAATGTGGCTTAGTGACAGATTGCTTGCCTGGCATTCATGAAGCCCTGGGTTCAATTTCTCAGTACCACATAAAAAGAAAGAGCTAGAAGTGGTGCTGTGGCTCACGTGTTAGAGTGCTAGACTTGAGCAAAAGAAGAAGCTCAGGGTCCATGCCCAGTCTCTGTGTTCAAACCACAGGACTGGCAAAAACAAAATAAATAAATAAATAAAATATATTATTTTAAATAATAAAAATAATGTAAACATATATATATAAATAAGATACAAATGTCTTATTTCTGCATTTATTTTTTCTTGTAACACACTGAAAGAAGTAATACAGCAACTGTATCCAAATGATAGTTGTTTCCTTATAAGGGAAAATATGACTTCAAATTTGCATTTCATTTTCCTTTTTTCAGATAACTAATATTGTATTGGGAGAAATCCATCAACTTTCATATCAAAATACCAGAATTTCTTTTCCTAACATCAACTATAAGTTGAAAAACCTTAGGCTACTACTTAACTTTTCAGAACCATAATTCATCTTTTGTGAAAATAAATAACAGTCCTTCAAATTTTAGAGAAAGAATGTGACCCATTTCATTATAAATGAAACCGATTGGTCTATAAATAATAATGGTGAAGTCAGCCCAGAACTATATCTATAGGCCAAAAAGATTATTTTTTTAGAAAGCTATTAAGGAAAAAATTTTTGTAGTACACTGAAAGATTTAAAAAAAAAAGGGGGGGGGAAAGCTTCGGGTGATGTTGAGGATGATGATGATGAAGAAGATATTTTGATGTCTCAAATATGGCCTAATCTACACTGGGAAGAGACTTCACATCCTAAGTAGAGATTTCACTCCAGTGCCCATGTTATACTTACTAGCTTTTGTTCACTTTCTTATCTCCCTTCCTCTTTGTCTGGTATTTACAAGAAAAGAAGACTTTTAGGAAGATGAGTTTCTTTGCACAAAAATCTCAAAATTCTCAGAAAAAAATGAATTCATTGAATTAAAAATAATTGTTAGTATTTTATGTCTCTGTAGAGAAATGATGAAATTGAGGGGCTGGGGATAAGGCCTAGTGGCAAGAGAGCTTGCCTCGTATACATGAGGCCCTGGGTTCAATTCCCCAGCACCACATATACAGAAAACAGCCAGAAGTGGCGCTGTGGCTCAAGTGGCAGAGTGCTAGCCTTGAGCAAAAGGAAGCCTGGGACAGTGCTCAGGCCCTGAGTTCAAGGCCCAGGACTGGCCAAAAAAAAAAGGCCTAGTGGCAAGAGAAATGATGAAATTGATAACTTGACTGTAACCCAAGAAGTCAAAGGTATGTGTGTTTGTGTGTGTGTGTGTGTGTGTGTGTGTGTGTGTGTGTGTATGTGCCTGTATTTGTATTTGTATGCCACTCCTGGAGTTTGAACTTAGAGCCTGGTTACTGTCCCTCATATTTTGCCCACTGCTAGCATTCTACTACTTCAGCCATAGATCTATTTCTGGCTTTGGTGTGGTTAACTGGAGAAAAAAATTATGTGGATTACCAGGGCTGGCCTCATTATAGTAAGGGTTCTTCTGCTCTCAGGTAATTATTAATACCTAGAACCAAAATGGAAAATACTCTTGGCTGTCTAGAGTTCAATTCTAAGCTATACTCTGATAATATAATCTAATATTTATTCAATATGTTATTGCAATATTAAATGCTTAAATGTATATTTAATATTCAAATATATATTCATCATTCAAATATATTTATATATATTCAATATTGAAAGATAATTTATTTTATTTACTATCTTTCTGAGAAAAATGGTAGAATTCTTCTGTTTATGAAAAAGAGACATTTTTAAGAATGAAGGAAAAGTAAGTCCATAAGGTAAGAATACACCAATCATATTTTATTCCTACTGCTATCTGACTTCCTATTTGCCTTTCATGTCAGAAAGAGACTTGTTAAGCTAAATCTGAAATAAAATATTTTTCTTCCTTTCTTTCCTCAACCTCATGTTTTTTTTAAATTTCTGATATGATATAACCTGAGTTTATAAAGATTACCATTTATAAAACTTGCCTTTACTATTACCTTAATTTTCACCTTAGAAGTTCTAAATTCATAGTATATCTGACACTTGTCACTTGCTAAATTTATTATTTCTCATTAAATTATTGGATTCTTGGTGTTTCTACTTTCTGGATTTCATTTTATGCTTTCCATGCATTATGAAATAGCATGAAAACAGGGTAAAAAAAATAGCATGAAAACTAGGATAGTCAGGAGGCAGAGGCAGGAAGATGTTGAGTTTGAGGCTAATGTGGAAAGTTACAGAGATTCTGTCTTAAGAACAAACTAGAAACAAAAGCACTGTGAGCAGTATACATGTGGTAAGCATGCATAGGTCCCTAAGAGAATGCACACTTGCGTACACACACACACACACACACACACACACGTGAAAAAATTTTAAAAATAAAACATAATAATTATTTTAGGGAGAACAGAGTAGTATGGACTATTTTTATTGTAATAATTACCTTTCATTGTTTATTTTTTTGGTAATGAGGCTTGATTTCCAGACCTGGGTGCTGTCCCTGAGCTGTTTTGCTCAAGGCTAGCACTCTACCACTTGAAGAAACAGCTCCACTTCCAGTTTTTTGAGTGGTTAAGTGGAGATAAGGGACTCTTCTGCCCAGGTTTGCTTCAAACCACAATCCTGAGATCTCATCCTCCTGAGTAACTAGGATTGCAGGAATGAGTGAACAGTGCCCCACTACCTTTAATTTGTTTTTTTTTTTCTTTTTGTTGTTGTTTTGTTTTGTTTTTTATGAAAACTGCTTACATTGGCAGCTCATACATTTACTAAGAATAACATTTATATCTTTGCTCAGTTTACCAGAATTCTCTAAAATGGACAAAAAGGAAAACACAACAGAAATACATGACTGAGAAGGAAACTTACATACAAGAAATCAGTAAAGACACTCTCCCAATGACAGTAAAGAGAGGCAGACAGTCCTTCGAATACAATGAAGGAAAGCAACGTGTTGTTAATGACATAATTAATAAAGTATTTGAATTAATAATGCATAGTGATGTATTCTATCACTCACTGATTATTTGTTTCATGTCAATTCACAGCTCATCTGTTAAAATAAAATTGTGGGTATAAACTGCTGTTATTTGTACTTAGAGAAGAAGAACCAATGCCTGTGGACAGAGCTTGCACAAAATCGAACAGTGACTAAATCATCTAAAAATCTCTCTTTACTCTCATGCAATGCTGTCGCCTTGACTGAACCTTGTTAAACAGTAACTGAGATTTCTGAATGTACTGATAAGGGTACTGGTCTAATTTAGCCACATTCTAATGCAACTCGGATTATTACAAAATGAAAGATGGTAGAACCTGAAATAAAGGAAAAAACCTAGTCCTTAGGAGACTAAAAATTATTTTAACCACTGATAAGGATACTGAACACATTCTTTATGCTGAAGAATTTAGACATCCAAATTTGAACCCTACTGGATATTATCTGTAGTTTGTTGTTACATTTAAGTCAATTGTAAGGGGAAAGATTTGTAGTACACTTTTCATTATATGAGCTTAAGCCATTTCCCCAAGTCCAGTGAACCTTTCTGCTTTGTTTTGCACAGATCAGCCATTCTCAACTCTGACTGCACATTTAAATTATCTGGAAAACTAAACTAAAGAACGAAATAAAATAAAATATTGATGCCTGGAATACATCCTAAAATTATTTTCGGGTAGAGTTGAATACCTAAGTCAGCAGGGTTGAAAATCCACCCTGGTCCTAAAATAAAATGGGCAATCAGTCTAATTTAATTTGCTTGGGTTGCTAGCAAAATCTAGGTATTCAATCATCAGATATTTATAAGCCTAAGCAGCATGGTATATTTGCTTATACTCTATGTGGTTTTTGAAGTACCATTTCTGTTACAGTGGTCTCTGTATGAATATAGTTTCTTGAAAAACATCTCAATTGTTTTAGAAACATATAGTCTATTTCAGAAAATCTTACATTCACAAAAGTGGCCTAGGTGTTTTCTACATATATGTAAAATAAGTATATTTTGTGTATTTATATTGCATATTTGCATAGATAGTAAAATTTCCCCTTCTAGGAAGTATATAACTTATAGTTTGAATCAGCTATACCTAGGATTTTGTTTAGAGAAACCAATGAAACAAGTAATTCACCCTCATGAATTTATCCAGTTCATACCAAGAAGCATGTAAAATGTGCTTTGCAACTGATGAGACACTATTTTTCATCATATTATGGACATATATGTCTGTGTTTTACTTAAGTTCCATATGGCTAAATACTAGTTCCTCCTTTAAGACTAAACACTGTGGACTACAATGTCATCACCAGGCAACATTATGAAGCATTTCTAAAACCAGGTTTTAACCTTTCTCTTCCTTTGCTATCCTTATGACATTAGTTTTCCCGCACCTCAAAACATTTTAAATCACTCTATTGACAAACTGTATCAAGACTATCTGGGGAAATTGGCCCTTCTTCTGTCTTGTGACCTCCACACATTGATTTGCAAAACCTTCCCCTTCTACAGGGCAACTTGCTGACTTCAGATCACACCATGAGTGCATTAAGCTAATTAAAATTATCTGCACCATAAGAACACTTCTCATGCGTGACATAAATTTCAGGCACTGTTTCTATGGAGGTTCAGTGATCTTTGAGAAGGAAGATTATGAATGTGGATTGAGCTCTGAATCTCCAGACCTTTACTTTTTCATCGGGAAGTATCACTGCACTTGGAGTTTACAACTGAACTTTCCCATTTCCATAGCAAATCTGAAGTCTTTCTTTGGATCCTTACATTGTTAGAAGACCTTGTTTTGAAGCTCTAGATTAACCATGCTTTCTCTCCCTGAAAAGCTCAGTGCTTTTTACCTTTCCAATTCCTGTGTGCTCCTCCTGTAAACCTTAACAGTCGATGAGTCACATGCCTCCCTCAAGCTGATGTCTGACACTGTATTAAGATAAGTAAACTGAAGCCTTAAAAAGGCTGAATGTCAGGCATATTTAAAACCTTTTTCAGGTTTATTTGTTTTTGCTGTCCTGGAGATTAAACCCAGGGCCTCATGCTAGTAAGCACTCTAGCACTAATCTCCTGCAGCCCCCTCTTTGAAGTCTTAAGCAGATCTCAGGGTTCAAGTCAACAACTAGGAAGAAGTTAAAAAAAAAAAAAGCTCTCAAATGCAATTTATGGCTATTTAGTTCATGCAGAGTTTTTCCCCTGAGGCTACTTTTATGGTTAGAAAATAGGAACATGTTAAACAAATTTGACTGAACTCTGTTTTTTCTAATGTATATTTATCTTGCCACAAATTGGAAAACATAGTTTCTCAATTTTCTTATTAGGGTTCAACCACAAAATGTACCTTTGGGGAAAGGAGGCAACATTTTCAATGCACTCTGAAGCTGTATCAGTAAAGTGGACCATTATAGAACCGAGTGCTGCTTAAACCAAGCTATAAAAACATTTTCCATTATTGTCAAAGACTCATACATATTGTGCTAATTGGCTAAAATTTGAAAAGATTTTTCAAGTAAACACTGTGGCAATTTTGCTACAAGCCCAGGATTTTACAGAAAAGTAAGCATAACTAATACATTTGCATAGAACACTGACTTATGTGATTTATTACAGAGATATAAGCAGCTATATGTAAGCCAATCATTACTCTACCATCAAAAATAAAATTACTAATTTATCTAGCTTCTGTTAAGGAATTAAAGAATCCTAGAATTCTAGCCCAATTCTAAAAGCCTGTAACCAATAGAAATATAGCCAAATAATATCCACTTTAAATACCTCTGACTAATTTTAATTAATGCATTGGTACTAATCTGTTCTTTTATAGTAAGAATTATCAGAGATTATTACAGAGATTCAGAATGATTTTCTACTGGTAATTCATTTTACGTGAACCTTATAAGCCTGACATGAGCACTTAGGCATGGGTATGTAAAATATTTGAAGTTACTGGAGTATTTGCTCATAATTTAGTAGATTATCATACTTAAGAATTGTTGATTAATGAAGTAGAAAATGAGGAAAAATGACTTTTACATTCCGTATCAACATGCTTTAAATATTTGTATTGAAAAAGGAGTAGTAGTTTTATGCTGCGAAAAAAGGCCTGGCAGGAGGAACAAAGAGGTGCGAATTGTTTGGCTAACATTTCAAAGGTACCTGGGGGTGTATGTATGTGCAAATATACACACAAATTGAAAATGTTTCCTGGTTGTGCTTTTAAAAGTAATACTTGAAATCAGAATAATAGCACTTAGGTTTATTTTTATACTATGAGAAATATTAAAGACTTTGAAATAAATCATTTTAAAACTTTAGCAGATTTTCCACTGCTTCATTAAAATTTTCCACACAGTCTGAATTAGAGTAGTTTTGCTGCATCTATAGGTTAAATTACTATTTAAATTACTCATTCTAGGTAACACTATAATGGAAAAAAAATATGTCCCACTGATGAGGCTTGTACTATATATTCAAAGTACAAGATAACTCTTTAGGAACATAGAGCTTTGTCATTTTATCATGTAAGGTGGATCAGGGCCCAAAAGGAGGGTGAGAATATTTTAGAACTAAGCAGTGACAGTCAGATCAGCATCGAATTAACTAAACAATTTAGCAAAAGTAACTAAACTTCATGGGGAGAAATAGCAATTCAACGAATAACATTTGATGTTAATTTATAATTTCACAGGAAGAATTTCAGTGCCAATTCCACCCATATAACTAAATTGTATGCTAAACACACTCTAGATATCATAAATTTATAACTCAAATGCAAAAATAACTGGATTCTTCTCAAAGACTTTTATGCTAAAAGAGAGAAAGATAAGGGGCTGGGGATATAGCCTAGTGGCAAGAGTGCCTGCCTCGGATACACGAGGCCCTAGGTTCGATTCCCCAGCACCACATATACAGAAAACGGCCAGAAGCGGCGCTGTGGCTCAAGTGGCAGAGTGCTAGCCTTGAATGGGAAGAAGCCAGGGACAGTGCTCAGGCCCTGAGTCCAAGGCCCAGGACTGGCCAAAAAAAAAAAAAAGAGAGAGAAAGATAAAATGCCATTAGAATAGCAACTTCTATCAAGTTCAGAAAGAAATGATAATATCTGCAACTCCTTACACAATAGCTTACACAGGGAAAACCACTCCTGCTTATTGGAACCTTTGACTAATCCAGACTGCCATGTAAGGTGCACAGCCATATAAGTGTGACACCTAGTGACACCTAGATGATTGGGGCTAGGGGGAAGCATCAATTTAGCTTTGGAATAGTGATATTTCCAGTGGACAAAGTAGGTACTTTAATTTGCAGTATTTGCCACATTCTTTCCATTAGTCTGAATGGATATGATGTTTTGAGATTTCTCTACCATATAAAGAGTCTGAGCAGGTAATTTATAATAAGTCATCCATGTTGCCATATCATTTTATAGAGAGGGTAAAAGAATTGTCTAATCCTTGTAATAATTGGCAAGGCAGAAAAATAACTGACAAAAGTACTGATATGTTTCCACTTTCAAAGTAAAATGAAGAGGGAGAACTAAGATTACTCTATCACTACAGAATACTGAACTTAGGAGTCACCCCATTAGAAATGACCTTACAAGACTAGTTCAAAGTACATCATATGTTCTCATAGTTTAATTACTTATAATATTTCTATGAAGCTGACATCTGAAATATAATTCAGAATTTTCAGTTATGTTATTTGAATATTCATCAAATGTTTCTATTGCTTTGCATAGAATGCTGTAGATCTAAGACGGCATGGTAAAATGCTGAATGTGAACCTGATTATGGCCTGCATGTCATTCTGCCTAGTCCGAAAGACTCTCCAGAGCACTAGGTTCTGTTTTCTTTTAAACCCTTGATTGCTCTTGGCGTGAAGTTGGTACTCATTATTTTTGTTAAAATTGTCATGCTCTTACTAAAAATGTAATTCAGGTGTTAGAGTAATATAAAATCATTTCTTGAAAGGATATGAAACTGATATAAGACGTACAATTATAAACAAAATAATAAAATAATATGACAAAACAAATAAATCATTAACAATTAAAAACATGAAATAAAATGCTGGAGGTTTTATAAATGTTGCTTATTTCTGGTAAAGCCCATGTTATATGAATCATTACTTTGCTCTTACAGGAAAGGAATTTAAGTTTCAGAATGGTTGGTTGATTTTTTAACAGTCAAACACAAAATGAAAATTCAAATTCTGAATCTTTCCACTTTGGGGGGTTCTTTTATCCCTCCTTAGAAGTCATATGTTCACATAAAAAATAACTGCATTTTTCTCTTCAATCACTGTTCCTGATCAATGTTTCCTATTGAAACAATGCTTATTTTAGTATAGGATTATGACTTCAAAATGTATACCTGATTTTGCCAAATGAAACTGGCAAATACCTACCATGGTCTTGGCCTCACCAACACCACACTCAACTGAGTTTCTTTAGACAGTTACAAAACCACAAGGACTTGCAAGTATCATTCACTACTTTATACGTGGCAACAGAGCAAAGGGAGAATTTTTACTAACAGTGCAGCATTTGATAGGATTTTCAAATAGAAGAGAGTTGTTCTCTGGGTTAAGTGTTTGTTCTTGAACATGTTGTTGTCTGGTTTAATGGAAACCAATGCCTGCCTAAACCAGTTGCAAACCATCCAACTTCTAAGTACCTAACATTCACTAAAGGAGATCCTTTAGCATAAAAGAGGCTCATTTTCTTTCCAAAATACTTTTGCCAGGAATAAAATAAAATAACTGTGTCAGTTAATGAATCATTGTGAAATAATTAGGGAAGACTCAATGATTCTATATCCAGTTCTCCTGGGGATCATTTAGGCATTTGTCTAGTGTCCCGTACTGTCACTCAAAAGAGCATGAATGGCTTGGCCACGGGTGGTCTCTCTCTACATACTGATCATACAAACCTTTACTGATGCGATATAGAGCTTACCATTTTCTAGACACTTAATGTAACATGTTCTGCCAGGATCCTAACTTCAGACCTGTACAAGCAGTAAGGCTACATTTTCCTGTGGAGGACATCTGTCCCTGATATTAGCAGAATAAGTGATGTATAATATTTAAATAATATTCCATCCTTGTTTGATTCCCAAATGAAGTGATTACTTCTGAGAGCACAGTTGCACTGTTCTTTGTCAGATACTCAAATTTACCCCCAAATGAGCCTTAACAAGTGGAGAGTGAATCTTCTAAATGATACAAACAGCAAGTCAATACTGCAGGATTGCTATCCCCCTTACCTGTAAACCCAACTATATACTAAAATGATGAGTTCATATTGAATTGAAAACAGTCCCTGAGTTGAGAAATGACCATACCTTGTTATCCTCATAGAAACATTGAATATTTTCTTACATTAGGATATTTAATAGTAGTCTAAGAGGGAAATATGTGTGTGTACATGTATAAGCATATATTTGTGTGTGTGTGTGTTTGTGTTAGTTATATAATGTAATGTATCTCTTTTCTTCTTGAAAGAGAAGAGCATCAAAGTTTTGGAAAATAAAAATAAACCCATATGTCCCAGGAATAGTGACTCACACCTATAATTCTAGCTACTCAAGAGGGTGAGAGTGACAGGATTCTAGTTGGAGGCTGGTCAGAGCACAATATTCGCAAGACCTCATTTCAACCAATTAAAAAAATATATATAAAAGCTGATAGCTGTGTTACATGCCTGCTCTTATTCTGTGAGAGGTTGGAAGAAGTGATGTCCGCTAAAACAGGCATTTTCTTTACTAGATCATAAGATCAGGTTAACTTAGAAATCCAGTTCATAATTAAAGATGAGTCAAACAAGAGCTAATAATTATAGGTCTCTTTTTCATTTAAAGAGAGCTAAAGGAAATTAAAATACACAGTATGAATAACACATAAACCTATATGACCACAAGTGCCTTTATTTTTCATCCAGCCTTTATGGAACATTTGCTATGAGCCTTTCCCTATCCTTAAGAATGTTCTGTTCATGTTGTCTCATCATGTTTAATAATAAAGAGGTGCCCACTTAGCTGCTAGGCTACGACAATTAAAAAGACTGTGTTTCTTATTTTGTAATATCAGTAAGTTCATTTAGGTATCACTTCTAGTACGATTTATTACATTAGAAGTCATATTTTTTAAACATTTGTATGATTTGGCCCTACATAAATGGTACAAATTCAACATTTCTTTTAGGGTTTTTTTTGTTTGTTTGTTTTGTTTTGTTTTTGTTTTTTTGCCAGTCCTGGGCCTTGGTCTCAGGGCCTGAGTGCTGTACCTAGCTTTTTGCTCAAGGCTAGCACTCTGCCACTTGAGCCACAGCACCACTTCTGGCCATTTTCTCTATATATAGTGCTGAGGAATCGAACCTAGAGCTTCATGTATACGAGGCAAGCACTCTTGTCACTAGGCCATACTCCCAGCCCACACATTCAACATTTCTAAGAAATTGTTCACATTATAAATTCTTAATTTCCAACCAACACTGGACACTATCAAGAGAAAATAATGCCTGAATGGTATTGGACATCAAAAGAAAAATATGCTTATGAAACATTCTTAGATCTATAAAGAAAAATCACTGACCATTGATATTTACCTGCTAATATATTCCAAACATCTGAATTTGGGCAGTTAATATAGACTACACAATGATCAAGACAAGTAATAAATAATCAAATATAGTGCAATTCCATCGTTATGTAGACACAGAAAACAAAACACATTAGAAATTATGTTTCACTATCAGGTATTTATACTAAGCATGCAATTAAAATGAAAGTATAATAAGTATGTAGGACACTTTTTCTATCTCGCAGCTTCAGAATCCTTCAAATTAAAGGCGAATTGCATTAAATGTAAATCAGTCACACTTGGCCCATAAATTACAATTGTCTTTATGCTTTTCATTATGTTTTAAAAGACATCACTGTAAGTGCCAGTTAGTGGCAACATTTACTCTGAAGTTTCAATTTTGAAAGCCTAATAATAATAACCATAATTTAAATGACCAAAAGCAAAAAGCTGTATGTATTAATGCCAGGTCAGCCTTTCCTTTATTTGTCACAGACATATATTCTGTATTGATTGGTAACAATATTCAATATGAAGCTCTTCATTGTCTTGCAGTTATTCATTTATGAATTTATCACATATTGAAATTGTGCATTTATTATGTTGGAAATGATACCAGCCGCCAGTGCTTAGTATACGTTTGTGTTCTAAATACTACGTCTGTTTGTGTCTTCCTTAAATTCATTTGTTGCTGATTCACCACCCATTTTCCTATCCACTTCCTTTCCTTCCCTCCTACCAGGAAGCAAATTTTAGATGTCTCTTCATTACAAATCAAAGTCATAGGGAGATGATTAGATCATGAGTGTGATCTAATCTCATGAATGAGATTAGTGCCCTTATAAAACAGGCCCTAGAGAACTGCCTTAGCCTTCTGCATGTGAAGATACAGCAGAAAAGTTCCATTTCTAAAGGACAAGTTTTCACCAGGCAACATATCTATTAGCAACCTTTCTGGGTTCCCCAGCCTCTAGAAGTGTAATAAATTTGTTATTTTTATAGGTCACTCATTTCATGGCATTGTGTTATAATATTCCTGAGACAATATGAAGGAGACAGACTATCAATGCACATGACTCTGTGTATGTATTTTACTAATAACACTCCAACATTTATTAACATCTCTTCATGTCTTACATTGGTGAAGATGAGTGTAAGAGTTCCCTTTTTTTAATTATAAAAGTTTTACAAAGGGGGTTAGGAACAAAATTTCAATAACTTCTGCCACTTTTGCTTTGTAAAGAAACAGTAAAACATATTGCCTTTAGATATCCACAAACATATGTAACTAATTGTCTTCAAGTCTTCTCTTATTTTAAATTACAGCACATACATTTTTTGAAGTCCCTTTGCTTTCTAGGTTACTCTTTGTAGAAATTTGTGACTAGTCTAAAGTATCCTATTGTATTTTCAAGCTAGTTTGCAGTGATGAACTTCATATATACACAAAATTTAACAAAATAGAATAAGATCTTATGCACTCAGTTGACAATTCCTGCAAATATCATTCCAACAAAGAATTGACTCAACAATTTTCCTATTTACTTTCTTTCTCGGGTCCTAGGAAGCAAATTCTAGATATTGCTTCATTTCGTCTACATTTAACTATTTCTAAGAAACAGACTACTTTAACCAAACCACAGCATAATTATCCATAGTCAAAAGCAGCGAAATTCAATCCATCTTCACATTTCCAGTTGTTTTACACATATGATAACCTGACCTATGTTTTTTGTTTTTTGTTTTTTGTTTTTTTTTTTTTTTGGCCAGTCCTGGGCCTTGGACTCAGGGCCTGAGCACTGTCCCTGGCTTCTTCTTGCTCAATGCTAGCACTCTGCCACTTGAGCCACAGCGCCACTTCTGGCCGTTTTCTGTATATGTGGTGCTGGGGAATCGAACCTAGGGCCTCGTGTATCCGAGGCAGGCACTCTTGCCACTAGGCCATATCCCCAGCCCCTGACCTATGTTTTAAGAGTAAAATCTAAGTAAGGTCTGTGCAGTATAAAATGGCAACAATTCCTATGGTTTCTTCTAATCTATCGGTTTTCTATTTTCCTCCATTTCTCCTTTGTAGTTTACATGTTGAAGAACAGAGTTGTTGTCTGACTTTTGCTGCTGACATGCTCCCAGTCAAGTTTAATGAGCCTTTGATTCTATAGATCTACAGGCTCATGAGATTCTGTGTGTATATGTTCACTTTTGTTTTTGATTAGACTACTTCGTAAAAAGTACCTGTAGTACAATGACAAGTCTATGACTTTTAAAACAATGATGATGGATACAATATATAAATTCATTTAAAAAAGAAAAAGCTTGATATGTCATCTATTATAAATATTAAACAAACTCCATATGTATTCAAAAGTTGCAAAATTCCATGCATGTAAGTTAAATCATCTGTAAGTTCAATTACATATTCTAGCCACCCCCCCCAAATCCTCATGTGTAAGACAAAATACCCAAGATTGGATAGTCTATATCATCCTGAAATTTTTGAGTATAAAATGAATGAAACTGTTTATGCCAAGTTGGGCTCACTGTGTTCAATGTTTTAAGAGAGGAAAAAAATACTAGAAAATAAGAGGAAAATATTTTGTGCATTTCTTATTTTCTAGATAGCAAATGTATGTTTACTTTTCTCTGTAGCTCTAAATTGCATCTGATACTTGACAACATGGCTCATTGTGTTAGAGACAGTACAATAACCATTTATTGAGCATCTGCTATACTTTAGTGTTGTGCACTCTTAGCATATAAAGATGAACTTGACAAGCATGCAGCAGAATGCAGAAGAGGAATACATGCAGATGATTTCTGTTTCAGTCTTATAAGGATGCTTATAGCAGGCCTATTGCTGAGAGTTCAATTGGAAAGAAACACTAGGTATTTCAAAAAATCCAGTATCTTTACTGTCAAGGGGAGATTGTTATTTAGTCATAGATACCTTAGTACACCACTGCTTTATTTTTGAAGAATAAAATTGTCCCTATTCACAGCTCTTAAGTCACAGAGATGGGGAGAAGGGAGGAATAAAGACAAATGGAACGACAGAATATCTCAAAAAATGAAAATATAAAAGTTCTTGTGAATGAGACTGAGGAAATAACCTGCATTGTAACTAGTTTGCTATGCATTATGTGCTTTATAAATTTTTGTAATAGTTAACTCAGGGCATTAAACACAATGTAAATCATAACAGAAATTACTGCATAAGAGAAAACAATTTCAGCCACTTAGGTAATGTTGTTCACTAGGAAGTGATAAAGTCAGGAGTCAAATAGAGACAATGTGGCTATAGTCTGTGAGTTTTATTTGGTTAGTTGCTTCTATTCTTTTTATTTATTTATTTTTTGCTATTTTTTGACAGTCCTGGGCTTGAACTCAGGGCCTGCGCACTGTCTCTGGCTTCTTTTTGCTCAAAAATAGCACTCTACCACTTGAGGCACAGTGCCACTCTGGCTTTTTCTTTATGCGGTGCTGAGGAATCGAACCCAGGGCTTCATGCGTGCTAGGCAAGCACTCTACCACTAAGCCACATGACCAGCCCAGTTGCTCCTATTCTTTCTTTCCTTATTTTATTTTCTAGATTCTCTCAATCTCCCTCCCTTTCTCCCTCCCTTCTTTCCTTCCTTCCTTCCTTCCTACCTGCCCCCTCACCCCCCCCTGCCCCGCCCCAGGGTTCTCAGTACTTCCTGCTTGCTAGTCTGGTGCTCTATAACCTGAACCACATCACCTTCTCTGGTATTGATTGATTTTTTTTTTTTTTTGAGATGGAGTTTAGTAAACATTTACAACCTGAACCACATCTCCTTCTCTGGTATCGATCAATTCTTTTTTTGAGATGCAGTTTAGTAAACATTTCTGTCCAGGCTACTCTTGAAATACAGGAGACCTCAGCTTCCTTACTAATTAGGGCCTCCTGCATGAGCCACAAGCACTGGACTTAGTCTCTGTATTAACCATAGCATTGTATAATCTCTTTACTTCTTAAGCAACATGTATAGGTGATAATCAAATGAAAGCAGCTGGTTGTATAATCTGGAAGGAGTGGAATATGCTTGCTTCAGAGTGGATTCTGGATCTACACCATTGTACTAAGTATATCATGTCTCTTTGTTTGCAAAAGGCAAACACTGATTGTATGTACTGCATACATCTCCCAACAGGATCCACAAAATGGTATCTACAGTGTCAGATAATCAACAACATTGGCTATTGTTTTACACTTATATACTCTAAATATACCTTAGCATTTCAAATTATCTAATATATGATATTGAAATAAGTAGAAAATACTTATGTGAAATCATTTCTTTATTCTTTTGTTTTTCTTTCCTATGGTTTATCCTATGTTGCCACTGTATTTTACCTTGGTAATTTATATAAATTTATCTGAATTTGGGAAGAGATAGGAGAACATCAAAATAGTGAGACAAAGAATAAAGGGCAAATCAACCAAACAGCAATATTCACAAGATAACATGTTGGAAATTAATTGTACAACTCAGAGGGGAGAGGGTTGAGGAGGAAGGAAGATGGGAGAAGAAAAGAGGCAGGGGTTAACAAGTATGACAAGAAATGTTCTCACTACCTTACATATGTAACTGTAACTCTTTGGTACATCACCTTGACAACAGGAAATATGTGGGAAATTTTTCTTGATGACTGTTGTACCATCACTAACAAGCTGAGTAGGTTGAATACATCAATTAAATTTTATGTTCTTTGCTTTTTTTCCTTCATAAAAGAGAAGTAATTCTTTCTCACTAATTACCTTCCTGGGACCCTAAGCCATTTAGAAAAAAGTCAGTGTGGTGATTTGGAGAATGAAATCAGGGAAGGTATATGTGTGCATACATGTGTACACACTTGATAAGAAAAACCCAATGCCCACAAAAAGGATGACAGATTGTTGGACAAGTAGGCAAAATATGTGCCATACTGAAAGAGAAATCGCAGTCCATTAAACCAAGAGATATCCATTATTTCTTGGTTGGATTTATAGACAATATGTGTTGTTGCTGATTACATGGAAAATATGAATTATTTGAGAAATGGGTTAAACGTGTTACTGATGTAAAAAAATAAGAGAGAATGCCAGGAAAGGAAGATTACCACTCACCTCCAGCAAAGGTTCAACTCCCAATAATTGCAGCTATTGCTAAGTCAGTGACTTCCATGAGCAAAAATTTATTTTGCTTTTGTCTTCTTTCAGCTCTTCAAAGAACAAGGCATGCAATGAATGTTTTATTCCCCACATGACTGAAGTTCAGAGATGGGAGCTTCACAAAGTATATATTTTATTTATTTGGCCAACTAGTACAAAAACAAAAAAAATGAGCTTTCTAGCTAACATCCTCTAAAGCAACAGAAAAATCTTCCTAGCCTTACAGGCCCTAAATTGTGGCACCCAGGACAAGACTTGTGACCTCTGAAGCATCTTCTCTGATTTTTATGTTACAAATGTTAAAGAAATGATACTTTATATATGAACACTTTCTATAGCCAACCTTGATTACAATAAAATAGATAACCAAATAGGAACAAATGTTTGAGAATCAACCCTAATTTATCACCTGAAGGAATATTTGTAAGTATTCATTTCAAACAGCATTAATGTGGAAGGAAAGAAGGAAGAGAGGGAGAGAAAAAGGGCAGGAGGGCAGGAGGGAAGGAGGAAGAAAGAAAGAGAAAGGAATCAAAAAGTGAAGGTGAAAGTTACAAGTCATATAAATAAAGATTCAATTTTGACCAATTTTAACTTAATATGAGAGCAGCAGATGGTGTGACTTATTGAAAGCACTTTTCAATTTTCTCGGCAAACTAATTTCTTAAATGAAAGGGCTCCTTCAGGCACGCAAACACCACATTCCAAAGCTGTTATGAGGCCCAGCTGCAGTCAGAAAGCTAGAAATGGTAGTTGAGAATCGCCAGAACTCTGAGACACGACCTCTTCTTGACTTGAACTGGAGCCCACTCAATTGCTTCCATGATCTCTGACTGTTGACATTATAAATGCTTGTGGCTTTTTTGTTCCCCGCCCCCTCCCCCTGGTCCTGGGGCTTGAGCTCAGAGCCTGAGCACTGTCCCTAAGCTGCTTTTGCTCAAGGCTAGAACTCTTTATCACTTGAGCCACAGTGCCACTTCTGTTTTTTTCTGTTTATGTGGTACTAAAGAATCATATTGTTGACGATTCTCTTGTATCCCCTTCCTGTGGTTGTACCTGCACTATCACTGTATCTTATTTGAGTACATTGGAAACTGTATATACTGGTATTAGAACTAGGAAAGTGAAAGGGAATACCAAAATCGAGAGACACAGGATAAAAAAACAAACGACTACAAAAGCAGTACTTGCAAAACTGTTTGGTATAAACCAACTCAACAACTCATGGGGGGAGAGGGAAAGGGGGAGAGGGGAAAAGGGGAGGTGGGAGGGGGGAATGAGGGAGGAGGTAACAATCAGTACAAGAAATGTATCCAATGCCTAACATATGAAACTGTAACCTCTCTGTATATCACTTTGACAAAAAATAAGGAAAAAAAAAAAAAAGAATCAAACCCAGTTCTTCATTCATGCTAGACAAGCACTCTACCACTGAGCCACATTCACAGCCCTGAGTACTTTTTTTTTAATGCTTAGTTTTAATGCATAGATATGAGGTATTGTTCTTATGGCTTGTTAGCATGCATCTATCTTTCTTCTGTGGCAAGAGAATCTGCAGTTCCCAACTTAAATCACCCCTTTCCAAATCCCTCTTCCATGGGTTTTGAACTGATCCTATAATTAACTCCAGGGCTATAACAAGACCAAGAGCCCTGTTGATCTTTATTTCAAACGATTTGCACAGAGTGATCACTCAAGATTAAGAGAATAGCCTGTTTGCACATTCTTATCTTATTCGATGTATTTGATTCAGGAAAGAAATATGGCTGAATTCAAGCTAATCTGGTGGTCCTGTAGCAGAGAAAGGACGCAAGTGTGAATTCATGGAGATCACTATTTAAGATGGACCATGAGTTCAACGTGAAAGCAAAGCAGAGAATACGGAAAGTGAGTATGTCTTCACATTCTTGTTCAAGACCTCCAATCCAGCCAAACCTTCAACAAGACTGCTTTGAAACTTTCAGTTAACTCCGTTGACCAATTCATGTAGGGTATCTACATGTTCGTTTGACACAGATTCACTTCTTTGTTATACTAAATTGTGAAATATCTAGAGGATGTGTTTGTTTTGGTTTGGTTTTTGTTCCAGTCCTGGGGCTTAAACTCAGGACCTGGGTGCTGTTCAAGAGCTTTTGTGCTCA
The DNA here is from genome assembly GCF_023159225.1 of Perognathus longimembris pacificus. Classification (NCBI taxonomy): domain Eukaryota; kingdom Metazoa; phylum Chordata; class Mammalia; order Rodentia; family Heteromyidae; genus Perognathus; species Perognathus longimembris. Next base: position 41,995,737 of record NC_063176.1, read on the forward strand.
AGACTAACACTCTACCATTTGAGCCATACTGCCACCTCCAGAATTTCTTGGGACAATTTGATGATTAAGAGTGTCATGGATTTTCCTGCTCTGGCTGATTTTAACCTTAAACCTCAAAGCTCAGCTTTCTGAGTAGGGAGGGTTACAAGTATGAGCCACAGTTGTCCAGCCTAAAGAATATTCTTTTAAATAATTCATGAATCATTCTAGTGTTTTGGGTAAAAGTAGGAGTTTTCAGAATTACAATCTGAATAAGATTAAGAGTTTAAGAAATCTGCTAAGCACTGATGCTGTATGTAGACTATTTCAGAAACATGTGTTTAGGTCATTTCTTTTCCAAAAAAAAAAGTCCATGACCAAAAACATGTTATTAAGCAGGAGTGAACAGAATAAAAATCCTGGTCTTTAAAGAGAAAAAGAGGGAAAGAATCATTCATTTCTTTCTTTATTTCTTTTTCTTCATTTCTTTTTTATCTTATCAATAGCCAACGACAGCATGGTGCCACCACATGCAGGTAGCAGAACTATGCATAGGCAAGATTAACCGTGGCATAATTTGCTCAGAATTACATATCATCACAGCAATAATTGCTTTATTGTTCAGTGGTCAGGTCCCCTGCCAGAAAGCATAATCCAAATGAGAATTAAATGCAAAAAGCATATCACTATGATATCACAATTAAGCTCAGTGCAGATAGACCTTGAGCGCAAAGGGCCAATTTATTGAGTTCTAAGGATATTTTCACATAAACAGCAAGCATTCAAAGTTTTAAAAGAGAAATTGCATGAAAATATACTTCTCCAATTCAAGTGGTCATAATTCTAAAATTTAGAGTTATCTTGCACGAAGACTTTCCTATTATCAACATGCTATGTAAAACAAGGTAGACTCAAAAATACAAATATTACATGCTGTCTGTCTTATATATTATCAAGACTAAAAAAAAAAAAAAAAGCACAAGAAACATCCCAAAAAACAAGCCAGGTGCTGGTTGTTCACACCAAGCTACTTAGGAAACTGAGATCTGAGATCTGAGGATTGTGGTTCAAAGCCAGCCTGGACATAAAGTCCCCATGACACTATTATCTCCAAAACCTGGAACAGGATCTGTGGCTCAAAGTGGTAGAGTGCTAAACTTAAGAAAAAAAGAGCTCGGGGACAATATTCTGGCCTTGAGTTCAAGCCTATGACCAATAACCCCCCACCAAAAAAAAAAAACAGGACATAAATGTAAAAGGGGATATCAGCCAGAAAGAAAAGAGTAATAATATGAGTAGAAGGAGGATAGAATTTGATGAAAATATTTTGTTTGAATAAATGAACATAGGAAAATGAAATCTATTAAAATTGGAGAATAAAAGGAAGGGAAGCTAGATAACAATCAGTAATAAGGGGAGTGAATTTGATCCAAATATAATAATAATACACACACACACACACACACACACACACACACACACATATATATAGAGAGAGAGAGAATCACAATGAATCCATGAAAGTTTCTAATGCATGCTCTGTTATCTTAGTCCTGGAAAATAATCGCTCTTCATGTTTTTAAGCCTAGTAACTACTTATATTATGTTTCAGATGAATTGAAGGAAATAAAAGAAATAAAAAAGACAAGAAAGGCAGAGAGGAAAGGAGGGAGGGAGGAAGGAAAGAAATAGAAAAGATAGATGGGAGTAGAATGTAAGGAGGCAGAAAGAAAAGAAGACCATATTAGTAATGTTTTCTTACTTTTTGTTCTTTGTTTCTTTTGGGGAGGGATGGAGTGGCAATATGGGATTGAACTCAAGTTCTCCCACTTACTAATCTAGCATGTTCCAGATGCATGGCTCCAGGATTGTATTCCATTGATTATTTTGAGGATAAGGACTTGCTTTCTATCCAGACATGTGTGACTGAACTGTGGGACTCCTGTGGTGACCCCATCTATGGTTGAAAAAAGATTTGAGGTGGGTGGGGCCAGGCTGCCTCAAACTGTGATCTTTCCATTTTCATTCTCCCTTGCAGGTGGAATTCCAGGCATGAGCTACCAGTGCCTGCCTGCCTGAAAAACTCAGTCTGTAGTATGAAGACTTGAACAACAAGAAAAGAAGCATAACAGATAAAGTTGTATATAATAAAATAAAACAGATAATACATAATAAACTATGCCTTGATTTTATATCCTAGAATCAGGATGAGTGATCAAAGGGGCAGGATCTCTCTGCTTATTTGGTCCTCTAGAGACTCAGTTTCTCAGCTTCTGTATAAACTTAGTATTGGAACCAACCACTTGTGTCCTTCAATTGCCCTTCTAACCTTCTTGTTCTCAATGTAAATAACTCATGAAAACTCAAAAAAGAGATTTTCGACCTTCCTTCCAGGTAAGTGATACAACCTAATTTGTGAGAAACACAATGTGTGTGCAGATGAGGCATGAAAGCTGGTCCTTGATTCCTCTGGGTAATAAATGGATGCTGCTACCTTTTATTCCCCTATTATGAATGCAAATATCCTACAGAACCATGGTTATAGCCATGAAAAAAATACTCAAATTTCTCTAAGAAAACGGATGGTTTTTACAAATTAAATGTAACAACAGAAAGAGCCCACAAGCAACATCATACCTCTCTTACACTAGTACGGTGTTATTTCATAATACTCTACCTTTGTTTAAATCAGTCCTATGTTCAACCTAGATCACAAAAATTGAACATATTCTCCCATTATTGCACCAATATAATGTCCAGTGCTCTTCTGTAGATTCATTTCTTCTCATAAAAACCTATCTCTAGGGGCTGGGGATATAGCCTAGTGGCAAGAGTGCCTGCCTCGGATACACGAGGCCCTAGGTTCGATTCCCCAGCACCACATATACAGAAAAAACGGCCAGAAGCGGCGCTGTGGCTCACGTGGCAGAGTGCTAGCCTTGAGCGGGAAGAAGCCAGGGACAGTGCTCAGGCCCTGAGTCCAAGGCCCAGGACTGGCCAAAAAAAAAAAAAAAACGCATCTCTAAGCTTTATCCACTCTTAAGTTTTTCATATTTCATTCTTTGACATAAGTAAAGGCATCATGCTAATTTAGGATGGCCATTAAGACAAACAATGACTTCCAAAACTCATATTTACTTAATTAACCAAAAGAACACATGCATACAAGAGCAAGCAAGTCACATATTTCCATTTCCAATTATTGACTCTGCTGTGAATTGTATGAGGATGGAAAAATTTGCCTAAAGCTGTATGTTGAGAAATTTCTACTGTATGCCATAGAGCAACCAGTTAAAGGAATAAAAGTGAAATTGTAGGGCAAATAGATGGTGAGAAAAATAATAGGAACAAGTGTAAAGCAATATATCTGAGCACTGACAGCAGAGATGTAAATGATGGGTGGATATGATGCTAGCTTGCTGAAGACAGAGCCTGTGGCTGAAGGCAGAAGAAGAGCAGCTGAAGGGCTTCATCACCGGCTTGGTGCCTACTTCCTTTTTCTTCAAGGTGTATTTTATTTTATTTTTGTTACACACAAGGATTGTTGCCTAAGGCATATCTTTTCTTTGATAGCTACAACTTCCTCTTCTCCCTGCCCATCTCTCGTTAATCAATACACAAAGAGGTGCCAGAATAATTTCCTTTTTATAAGACTCTTACCTGACACTTTTCACATTTCTTCTCTAATTATTTTCTGGATTTGACACCAGATAGAGAGCTCTTGTCCTGCCTAGCTGACATTCACTTTCACACTTGGCTTTCACTTTTGCTGTGCACTGGCTTGGCATGTTTTTTTTTTTTTTCCTTCTCTTTTTATGTTGTTCTTGTCACTCTCTCAAAATCTAAGCCCTTGCTTTTTTCCCTTAACTAGCCTTTTTTATTTTAATATACACATTATCACAACAAAACACTTAACATAACTTCATTATTTCCTCAGTCCCTATTATGAAGACTTTGAAAACATGAATGCATTTATAAATCCCAGAAATGTTGCCAAGTATATTACAAATTACATACCAAAGATAAATAACTCGCCTTATAAACCAAAGTAAATTCCTGGATTTTGCGGTCTAAAGCATTTTATTTTAAACTAAAGCTCTTAATAAATAAGTCTCAAAATTTTTGTATACAATTGTAATAGAATCATACAGTCTTTTAACAAACTATCTGGAATGCAAGAATTTTCAATATTGTAAACTGTTTATTCATCTTTGGATCTTAAAAATAAAAGGCGTAATAAGAACAGTTGTTTTACCTTCTCACATTTTATGTATATTAAGCCCAAAATAAGTATACATTTAATATATCACATACTTGACATATGCTTACTGCAATGGTATCTATAAATAATTTCCATTCTGATGTGTTTTCCTGTTCACTGGATGATAAAAGATAAGAATATTAACATATAGATTGATATTAATGTCTGTGCAATCTGCTACCTTTGCTGGCTGATAAATGTGTGAGTGGCCAGCTATGAGGTGGCAGGGATGTGCTGATTTTGATTTCCGAAAGACTGACTAATTCTTCACAGATATCACAAGAACAGCATCAGTACTTAGAAATGTTTCAGATATACTTAGTTAGAGGTAACAAATGCTCTTTGGATAACAAGCCAACGTCAGAAGCTACTTACATAACTGTTCAACAGCACAAGACTGAAAACCAGAGAAACTAATTTTCACCCTACCTCACATGAGAGAAGAGAACATTCACAGGTCCTGCTGAAATTAAAAGTGTGGTGTCTAACCAACACCAGGATGATAGATAGGCCTTCTTCAGGTATCTTTTCTGAATAAGTAAATGGGAATAGGTGTGAAGAATATACAGAAAATTAGCTTACCAATCCTTTCAGAATGAAAAACCATAAGTACACACATAGGAAAAGTGAAATGAGGTGACCTTTAGTCACCTGCAGATATATTCATCAGACACAAAGTGTAAGCCTAGTGCTTATATGCCTTCAGTCTATCTAAATAGAAGAGATAGGTGCACTAGCTGAGAGAGAAAGAAAAAAAAGAGAGAGAAGCATTGTATAATATTCTGAGTAAAAAGCACAAAAAATATGAGTGTTTCTGTTCCACTTCTGACACTAAGAAAATGCAAAAACTTGGGCTATGGTTTAGTGCTGTCTTTTCTTGTCTCTTGCACTAAAGGGGTAGATTTCTATGTAGAGCCTGTGAAGGATTAAATCAATTACTCTAAATCCTTATGGTGAAGTCTTAAATGCCCTGTGCCTGAGACTGTGACCTTATTTGGAGATAGAATCTTTGCAGAAGTAATCGAGTTAGGATGAGCTCATTAGGGTGGGCCGCAATCCAATATAAATGAAGTCCTTTTAAAAAGGGAGATTTGAGGCACAGCAATGAATAAGGGAAAATGCCAGGTGAACTTGAAAAAGGCTAAACACACCAAGACCAGATGCCTGGAACTGGTCCTTCTTCAAACCACCCGAAGAAACAATCCTGAGAATGTTTTACTTTTGCACTTGTTCACTCTAAAACTGTGAGACAAAGAAATTATCATTATTATATCACCCACACTGTGGTGCTTTGCTAAGTGGCCCTAGCAAATTAATACAATCATGAATTTGTACCTAACTCAAGAATACAGTCATGAGTTTGAATTTAATTTTAAAAGACTATGTTTTATAGTGAAGGAAGTCTTGATGAGCTGATCATGGTAACACATAGCTGGAAACCCCAGCAATTTTGGAAGCAATCCTGAAAGTAGAGAGCTAGAGCATCACAGTTTGAGGACAGCCCAGGCAAAACATTAGCCAAGGGGCTGGGGATATGGCCTAGTGGCAAGAGTGCTTGCTTCCTATACATGAGGCCCTGGGTTCAATTCCCCAGCACCACATATACAGAAAATGGCCAGAAGTGGCGCTGTGGCTCAAATGGCAGAGTGCTAGCCTTAAGCAAAAAGAAGCCAGGGACAGTGCTCAGGCCCTGAGTCCAAGCCCCAGGACTGGCAAAAAAAAAAAAGAAATTAGCCAAACCACATCTCAACAAATAAGCTCTCTATACTAGTATGTGCTTGTCATCCCTCTTGGAGACAAAAATTAAAGGAACATGGAAGGAAGGCACCACTAGTGCCTCACACTTGCAATCCTAAGTACTCAGGAGGCTGAGATCTGAGGATCAAAGTTCAAAGCTATTCCAGGCAAGAAAGTTCATGAGCTACTTATCTCCAATTAACCACCACAAAGATGGAATTGGAGCTGTAGCCCAAAGTGGTTAAAGGACTAGCCTTGAGAGGAAAAACAAAAACAAAAACAAAAAACAAACCACAACAACGGAAAAAAGAAACCCAGCTCGGGGACAATGATGAGGCCCTGAGATCAAGCCAACAAACTGGCAAAAAAAAAAAAAAAAAAAAAAAAAAAGGAAGGAGTATGGTTTGAGGGCAGCCCAGGCAAAATGCTTAAGATCCTTTCAGAAAACAAGTGAAGCAAAATAGGATAAAAAGAAGTCATTGGATTAATGAAAATAAGGAAAATACAGTGTTTTAAAAAAATTTACTTTGTCCTTTGCCATGAAAATTTTTGAGAGATAAATGAATAAAATTTTGACTCAGTTTAGTGGCAAGGCCTTTAAGATGACATCATTATCATCATCGATAGTCGATAAGTACTGTATACTAAAGATGGCTCTAGAACAAACTTTTACTTTTCATTAATTCCTACTTGTACTATGGGTGGAAACTCTATGAACATGATCACTGCAAGTCAGGGGTAGTGCCCTAACAGTTTGACACCTTTGTCCTTCTGAGCTGAGCTGAAACAGTACCAAGAATGAAAAACTACTCTTTCATCCTACTGTAATTGATAACAGAAAAAGTATATACTTAGTCTTGAATGGTCATCTCACATTCATTTAGCGCACTCTTTGACATAAATTCAGCAAAAAGTAAAATTCAATAATTCATCCTATTGCTAAGTAACAAGGGAAGCCAATTATCACAATAATGGCCCATATGAGTAGGTAACATTTACTGAGTGCTTATTAAGTGCTAGGTGATGGTCTAATTGCTTGACATGTATTAACCCACTGGAAGCTCATAAGCAAGCTAAAATGTAGGCACTGTTATTATCTCTTTTTTGATGATGAGAAAAATGAGGCATAGGGATATTGAGGAACTTGCCCAAGATCAAACACCACAAAGATCCATTGCTCTCCTTTCTCTCACACAATTTGCTGTATTGCCTTGGCAAAGGGAAAGTTATACAAACAACTGCACAGAATGTCTACAGTGAGGGAGGTCCTATGAAAATGACTTAGAATTCTCTTCATATGATTGATGAGGAACTGTAACTTAAATAAGGTTAAGTCGTGGAAGACCACAACTACTGAGGGTGACCAGAATGTAAATTTATCTGCACCTGAATTCAGTGATAGGATGCAATAGACAAAGTTTGTATCTTGCTTATGATGAATTGTGGTCAAGAAGAGGAGTTCAAGTAGTATAGCCCACAGGCCAAGTTCATTAACGTAAATTGAATACAATGAAATATACTTTTATTGGATTAGAGGCATGCTTTTTTATTTACTCTTGCCTATGTCTGTTTTTTGTATTTTATTGACAGAAATGAGAAATTATGAAGGGACTACAGGATTTGAAAAGAAAAAGTTAATATCTACATTTAATAAAATGTTTACTGATTCCTACCACTCATCCTGACATATATTAAAAGAATCCTGGTATGATTATAGTTGTCATAAATCTATGAATAGATATTCTATTAGATTATCTATTAATGTTAGATAATATTCTAGAAGATACCGATTGATATAATAATAGTCACATGAGGCCTTGTACCATTAAAAACTCAAAGGAGAAAGAGAAGAAATTTTTAAAAATTATAAGAGACCAGTTTCTCTTTCATAGACTGAACTATGTCTAACATAAGGACATATTAAACTGTTAACACTGGGTACCTATGAATTGTACCCTATTTGAAACAGTATATACTGATGTAGGCAAGTCAACATGCAATTGCTGGTATGGATCCTCATCTAATGGAAAGAGGCCTAATAAGATGACAATGTCATATGAAGTCAAAGACATAGGCCTGTGGACATGATGCCGTAATAAAGTGCATATTTAACCTGTGGAACACTTGCAGTTTCATCCACAGCACTGAAAAAAGAAAAGTCATACACAACTACAGAACAGTGCTACAGTGTAGTGAAAGATGATTCAAGTGATGCAGCTGTAAGACAAAAAATGCCAAGGACCAATGGGCATGACAATAATCAAGGAAGAGACTGGAAAATACTCCACCCAGTCTCACAGGTGTTATGGCCTTGCTAACACTGATTTGAAATGTCCAGCCCTCAGATGTGCAAGAACAAAGTTCTACGTCTTTGCACCATTTTGTGATAATTTCCTATGCTAACTCTGACAGTAACATGATGCCATTTTGGAGATGCTCAGGTAGAGGAAGGCAATAAGTTACTTCCTTGGAACCGTGTAGCAGAGGTTGCCAGCTGACTATGAATAGTGGGTTTCTGTGTTGTATTTAGTAGACTTATCATTTCAAGGGGTCTATAATGCTAGAAACTACATTTTCTCGCTTTCACTGGCTATGTGATTAGTATTTGCCAACACAGTATTACTGGGATAAAATGGTGGAAGCTTTTAAGAAAGCTGTGTGCCATCTACAGGCTGGATGCAGAAGATAGCAGATGGCTCAAATGCTTTTCACAATGGCAATATGGGAGGAGCCTGATAATTGAAAAATGCATAAAACAAAACCCAACTCTCCTTTCTCTACCAATTATCTCTATATAAAATAAACACAAATAAAGGGTTTGGTCCTTGAATTATTGTTGGGTTCTATCAGTACTACCATCCATAACTACCACCAACAAAAAATAAAATTTCTCACCTAACTTCTAATGTAATATGAGCTCTATACATATGTTTAAGGACAAATAGTAAAGGACATCAAACCAAGATAATGTTCACATGAACATGGCTCAAACACAGGCAACATTTGCTAGCAGTAAAGCCCCATAGGAAAGCCAAGGAAAATGCAGAAAGAAAACGTTGAACTTTAAAGCAACTGGTAAATAATGGGGGTAGGGGGGCTGATCTCTTAGAGTTTGAAGCATAGAGGATTCTCACTGAAGCCATGAAGTATGAGATCTGATGGTAAGATAGTCATGGATTCTGAGGAAGAAAGCCCATCTCTAAGTTTAATGTTACACATAGCCAAGAATGAACTTGAAGTAATCATTAAGCAAGAAGTGAGGATAAATGAGTCACCTCACAGCTCTGCCTTCCATAAACAATAGCTTCCAAGTGACGCCGAAATTGATCTTTCTGTGGGTGCTATTTTTGTACTTCCTCGATAGAACAACACATCATCGGGAGACAAGTCTTTGTCAGAGATAAGTGTTAATACTAGGAAAGCATAGAAACCATCTATGATTAGGAGGTATAGTCACTTGTCTTGAATACAGGAAGAGGAAGTACCATTAAGTAAAATGATGTAATAAAATATGTTTTTGGTTCTTCTTTTCTTAAAGTAAGACAATTTAGTTATTTTTTAAATTCATAAAGACCGAGTTACAATTCATTAATTTATGTTTGATAACATTCCCTTTGCCCTTGATCAAAAACTACTTTTACCTGAAGTCCTAATGTGACTTCAGATTTTTCTTCTTGCTTTGGCATGACACTGCCCCCGCAGCTGGCAATCTATCTTATAGAAACCTATGCTATCCAACAGAAGGTACTCAAGATTGTCATGTTAGTCTCCATCACTAGGTAAAAAAAAAATGAGGAGCAAGGGATATATTGTTAATATTCTTGACTTTCCTTTGTTTTGCAATATTTTCAGTTCATTCTTTTTCATTTTATTATTTCTCTTTCATATGGCTGAACACTTTTTTGCCAAATAACCATCAAAAATCATAATGAGAGGATTTGAGTTGGAAGTCACACTGTACATTAGAAAGCTGGTGTTACAGAGGAAGATATCTTTTAACATACAACTATGCAGATGCATTGCAGCACTTCAGGGTGTGGCCACTTTACATGAGATGTGCTCCTGAGTAAAAGGACAAGTTGTGTTTGTTTTCTTGGGTTCTGAAACAACAAGCCTCTTGTAGAGATCAAGGATTCTCAGTATTAGTTACCAGATTCTGCAAGTCACACTCTCATAAACATAGATTGCTTTCTACCGAGCAGTTTATTATTAGGTTATATAGTATAAGTGCATACAAGGCATCAAAAGAATAGAAAAATAATATAGGTGCAAAGAACTGCTTGTGTACAAACAGAAGTCTTTGAATAAACAGCATAAAATAGAAAGAACTGAAGAATCCTCAGCAAAGAAGCTAAATCAGAAAATACACAATGCCTGCTCCTGTGTGCTCAGAAAACTGCAAAGACTAACTCAGCAAGGAGTCATGGGCATGATGTTTAAAATAAGAGATTTTCATTCTGACATACTACTTGAATTTCAGCTGTATCATTCTCTCTGGCCAGGCCATACAGAATGAACTTGCCAGTGAACCTAAATCATGATTTATTCCTCTTTAAAATAACATTTTGATAGGGATTAAATGAGGCAATGTATGCAAAACAGCACCGGCCTGACATACAGGAATTATGTAGCCAGAAATGGTAGTTTGAAAAGTGAATATTCATCACAGTTGGTATCATTAACTGAAGACCCAGTTGGTAGTGCATGAGTTTTATTTCTGTCAGAAAGCATTTCTGACAGAAATACCGAAAAGTAGTGCAAATGATGGATTTTACAAGACATGTAATGATGGATAAGTATTACTAATAACTAATGTGACTTCAAATTTGAGCCTGTTTCCGGGAAAGGTTTTGTGACATCCTCTTATGGAAACACCAGAATGATTGACAAACCTAAATTTTAACATATATTTAAAAGATCACGAATTCATAGAAATGCATCCTATACTGGAACTAAGTTTTTGAGTATGAGGATATCACCTCTGATTAAGAATTAAAATACTAGCCAGGTACAAGTGGCTCACACCTGTAATTCTAGCTACTCAGAAGGTTGAAAAAAAAAAACAGGGTGGGGGAAGAAGTGGTGCTGCAGTTCAATATGGTAGAGTGTTAGACTTGAAATAAAGCGCTCCGGACAGCGCCCAGGTCCTGAGTTCAAGCCCCATTACCAACAACAACAAAATTACAGGTAATCATTAAGCACACATCATAAAACATGCACATATTCTCCCTGCTTGGAGTGTGTACTTTAAAATCCTAGCCATTTCCTTGAGCAGTGCCTTTGGGATATCGGAAGATGGCCCCTCACCTCCAGCCCCACCTTCTTCTACCTTCACACATAGAGGCTAAATCCACATGGAACAGGGGAATCAAATCAGAACAGAAAGTTCAAGCCAGCAATAACTCTCAATCTGTGGTGTGTGTTTCTGAAAAGCCACTGAGAATCTGATCCATGGACCTGTACAGACAGCCTGGGCTGACATATCAATTTGATCTCATCATCCTTGGCAAACAGAATCTCTAATTCCGCCCAGATAAGACTAGCAAGAAAAATGTAGGAAGAAATTTCCTCTTTCTACCCTCCATGAATCTTAGTTGTACCTCATACTTAAAGGTAAGGCTCTATTTCAGAAAGCTTTCTGTTCTAGGGAAGAAAAGCAACAACCACCATGACTGCCACAACAAAAAGAAATCTAAGAACAGAAGAGCAGGTTTACTGCCCTACCAAGTGGGGACCACATGCAGAGACTTCTTTATTAGCCACAGGAGGTTTTCTCTGCACTTTCCAAGCCCTATTCTACAGTAAACGACTGTCTTATTCCAGTATACCATGTAAGGATTTCAGTGAAAGAAGTTAAAACACATCAAAAGGAACAATAATACTCTTTTTTTTTTTGTCCAAGACACTATTTGCGGAAAGTTTTTTTTTTTTTTCCTTTTATGGGCATGACCAGAAAGCAAATGATTGCTGAGCAGAGCTGTGTAAGCAAAATACCCATTCACTTCACAGAAATGCAACCTGAAAACTGAACAGAAGAGTTAGAAACTGGAGTAAATTTCTTCGAACTCTGTAGCCAGCTGCCTAAAAATAACTCTATTAAAAATGCCTAAGTCAAATAAGGGAAGCATTGATGGATAGGGAAGAGAGTATGACTTGGGAAGAAGCAGAGCTCAGCTTTCCTGTTTCTGTGCAAGACACACATGCTGATCAAGTATGACTTTAAATTTATAGTGTTAGCAGTAATACCTCTTCCTTGGAAGAGTGTAGTGATTTTAATAAATAATGCTTATCTGTAAGGCAATAAATACACAATTTGGGCAAGATGTGTAAAATTAGACTATTCAAATGTCTCTTTATTATGAATATATAAATTAAACTTGAGAGAGAATCACCTTCATTGGTTTTACCAAATAAGACGATAAGAACAAGGAAAAGAGCTAGAAAAAAAATCATACTGTAGAAAGCTAATAAGTAAACCTTATAGAGACTGGAGGTAGCTATCCTATGTGCGTTTAGCATGGAGGAATTCAGATAGTTGGTTTAAGCAAAAATCAAAGGAGATGTAGAGTATGCACAGCTTTTTTTCCTATTTTTTATCCCATAAACACATGTTTCCAAGTTTACAAGAGAAGAAACGTATGGACCTACTCTCTCTACAGCACTTCTATCCATGCATAAAGCAAAAGAAGGAGATCTCCATGCCAAGCATGGCACAACACCATTTGCACAACAGCCTTCTTTGCAAGCGCATCAACTACTTCCACAGAAAGCAAACGTGGGTCAATTACTGGAGAAAAGACTGTCCATGTTAGAATGACAGCAAGTAGGTACACTTTCATCAGCTCTTCACTCACAAGTTTCCCAGGGTAATTTTTTTCAGAATATGGTACCACTGTGAATCATTAAGAATGGTCACCAAAAGTAGAAGCTACAGATACACATGGGACGTTGAAAGTAGTTACAACTGTGATATAACAATCGTTTCCATAACATGGAGTTCATTTCACTTAGCATCATCTTATATGATCATAAGGGTATAGCTATTGGGCTCTTGTGATCCTCTGCTGTGACTTGCCTAAACCTGTGCTAATTATCCCCAATAAGGGAGACCACAGAGTCCATGTTTGATGATCTTCTTGTATCACCTTCTTGTGGTTATATCTACACTATCTCTGTAATCTTATCTGAGTATATTGGAAACCGTCTATACTGGTATTAGAACTAGGAAATTGAAAGGGAATACCAAAATCGAGAGACACAGGGTAAAAAAAGACAAACAACTACAAAAGCAATACTTGCAAAACTGTTTGGTGTTAAGTGAACTGAACACCTCATGGGGGGGGAAAGGAAAAGGGGAGGAGGAAGGGGGGAATGAGGGACGGTGTAACAGTACAAGAAATGTATCTAATGCCTAACTTATGAAACTGTAACCTCTCTATACATCAGTTTCATAATAAAAATTTGGGAAAAAAATGGTCACCAGTGACATGGTTTTTCAACCATCTAGCATAAATGCCCCACCCCTACTGCTCTGCAGGATTATACGATGCTATTTATTATGACTGCAGTAAAAGACGTTCAGAACTCAAATTACTTCTGTGCAGTTCAAGGAAAATCCCATCCAATAATTGACTAACTTCTATGGTAGACCCTGCAGGTGGCAAACTCACTGATTCCAAGTTATCCTCTGGTAACTTTCCCTTACTGTACTGAGTACTGTAACCTAAGGCATCTTGAACATGACACATATTTAAGATTTCATGTTTGTAAATGAAGCTTTATGAATATTCCCAGCCTTACATTCTCCAACCCAACATGATTAAAATCTCAAACATTTCCTTAAATGACCCGTTATCTCCTTAAATATTATTCGTTTCTTAAATTTTTCTAGGTTTTAGGTGTTTTGCATGTCCCTTGTTACTTGAGACACCTAAAATATAAATACAAAACAACTCAAAGGCTATCTGTTATGAAGGTGACACCACAGAGAAGATCCTGCATTCCATATGTTAGCATCTTCATCAAGCATGCTAAGATTACATATGCTCATTTTGTTGTGAGTGCAACATTCAGTGCTAACTTATGTTACACTTACATGAAGTTCCTGAAGATTTTTTTGACATGCATGCTGTTCTTGATATTCATCTCCCTCATGCTTTATCAGAATATTCTTTAAAAATATTCCAATCTTTCATATAAAATTTCATTATAACATGCACATACACACACACACACACATCCAGCCTTTGAGAGCTTCTTATATTTGTTCCCTTTGATATATTTGCACAGGCAACCAAGCTACAATATCTTGGTAACAAAGAATATACAACAGCACCAGGAATTCCTCAGTTCCTCAGGTGAAAAACCCTTATAACTCAGGGTACAAGACACACATAGTTCTTGTAGATTGGGTTTATTGTTCAATAAAAACTTTTGGTACCCATTTAAATTTAACTTAACATGCAGATTCTCACATTGCATGAATACTGCCAAAAGGTCAAGAGTCACATTTTATGTTTATTTTTTCTAGTGTAATTAATACACTCCTAGTGTAATTAACACATTGTATTGAATGAGTAAATATATAAATGAATAGATGAAAAGATCATAAAGATGAAAATCAATACGGGAACAAAGATATGGTCTTGGAATAATTAACCAACTTCCTCTCTGGCTGCAAAATTGTTCTGCCAGTCTTTTGTGCACTGTGTTGAGCTGATTACAGATTAAAGTAATTACAGCGAATTCTTGATTACTGGCGTGCAGTCTAACTATTTTGTGGATTACCTATCACAACTAATTCCAAACTTATCTCCTGCCACCCAGCATATGTCTGAGTTTCACTCAGCTTCCCTGATAGCAGATGCATGCTTCAAGAAAGAACATTTATGTTGATATTTCTGTACGGAATATATAATTATGACAGTCATACTGGTGAGGATTTCAGAGGAAACCAAGAAGCATTCTGAAATTAAAAAAAAAACATAGTTGTTTTTTTCTGCTTCTGTATGTGTGCATGCCAAATTTTAATTTTTAAATAACAATATCCTTGCTAATGAATATATGGTGAAATATGCAAAGACATTAAAATCATTGTCTTCCATTCACCATTCAGTATATGAAGAACATCTCTATGTTGGAAGATACTTCACGAGAAAGAAGATTTGTCCCTGCTCAGTAAAGATCCTACAAGTCAGGACACGTGAAACATGTGAAAAGCAATAAACATAAGAGAAGGTTTCTTGGCCTTAGTGCTACTGACACTTGGAGATCAATAACTCAAGGGGCCTAGCTAGCTAGGCTACCACAATAGTAGTGGTATTCTTGCTTTCCATTCACTTGATGCCAATCATACTACTCTGAATGTGACTACCGAAGATGTCTCTGGACAGTCAAATGTTACCTTGGAGATAGAATCCTGACCAGTTGAGCACCAAGGCTTCACAATTGCAGCCAGAGTTTTGGGATTACCAAATAGAGAATAACCAGCTATGTAATCAGGAAATGAGGCATTATTTTCTGGGCAGAAAATCAATACAATATCTTTCTCATTCCATAATATTTTGGAACAAGGGAAATTATCCCATAACCACCAGGCAAAAGTCCAATTTGGGTTGAGCTGCAATCCCAGAACACATATGAACTTGAAGAGAACTTTGAAGCTGGGAAAGGGACAATTTGTTGGTAATGTTAAATGTTCCAGGCAAAAACAAATTAAAATACCCTTTAATTGTTGATTTATCTTTAATATTTGTCTCTTATACAAACTTAGGTTTTTTAAATTATTTTAACTCATTTTGTACAAAAAATTCCAGCCATCAGAGTCAGGCTTCTATGATCAAGTGGTACACAGCAACACTATGTCAGCCTCATGCATTAGGAAAGTTTAAATAACATAGAGCTGCAGATATCAGGGTGTCAGGACTACCAGTATTTGTATTTCAAACAACCAAGATTAATACCTTATGTCACTTATGATCATTTACTTGTCAAGAGAACAAAAAAGCAATACACTTTCTTTATATTTATTTAAAATCTTCAGTAAATGAAGATTCAACAGGCTTAGATTTTGAATATTTTTAAAAGGCAGGGGGTAGGGGAGAGTGGAGATACTAGCAATTGGTATAAGATATTGCCTGAATTTAGAAAAAAAATGAGAATATTGTCCATTGAATTTGCCTTTTACTTCTGAAATGTAATTATTGATTCTCATGCATGGAGACTTCAAACTGGAATTAATTTAGAAACAAATTGATATGCTTCACAATTGCTAAACTTCTCCCATGTAATCCTCTACTTGTATGAGTAGGGGCTCCCAAGCTCCCAGCATGTGGAGAGGAGATTTTATGCTGTGGAGTATAGATTGATACTAGGAAGTGTTTACTAAGAAGAAAAAAACGATGTATCTATCAAGATTCTGGGTTTTACAAAGAAAATATGTGCCAGTTTTGTTTTGCTGAAATTCCTGAGAAGCACAAAATTTTCACTGACATTACCACCAGGCATTTTCACCAAGTTTATATTATAACCATCACCAACATTCTAATGTTATCTTGCAGTTTAAAGAAATGTATCATATGCAAACAAAATGGCCAACCACCCGAATAAAGAAGAACGGTGAACAACCTTGATCTTGACCTTAATTTCTTCAAACATAAGGGGAAGGCTCAAAGACATCTTTCCACAGCTACTTGCAGCTACACAACTCCCTAATGTGCTTTTAATAGGACTACATTTTCCCATGCTTAGAATTTATATATATCTTAAAAAAAGAAAAATGAACAAGGGTTTCAAAGTGAACCAGAAATTTAACTTAAAAGAAAAAGTCAAATGAAAACCCAACAAGAAGCTTAAGCCAAAATATGACTGAAAATATGTAAACAACATGTAACATTATAATGTTCTTGTGATCAGACACTTATCTTCAAAGGTGATAGCATTGGATTTATTTAATTATTATTTGCTTGGTACTGAGTTTACTCTAAAGTGTACATTGAGCACATTTCAGGCATCACGCCATTTTATATGGTTATTTTTAAATCATTTTTCTTATTTTTCCTCCTGTACAGATGAGGAAAGACTTGGGACTATCTAGTTTTCATTTTTGTAGTGCTGAGGACTGAACTCAGTACACCTTGAACATTCAAGGGAACCTCTCTGCCATTAAACTATATTCCCAGTCTCTTGGTAATAT
Source organism: Perognathus longimembris pacificus (assembly GCF_023159225.1). NCBI lineage: Eukaryota > Metazoa > Chordata > Mammalia > Rodentia > Heteromyidae > Perognathus > Perognathus longimembris. The sequence continues at coordinate 42,012,908 of NC_063176.1, forward strand.
GTTTTAACTGAAGGCCTTGCTAGGCAGATGCTCTACCCTTTCCTATATCCCTTTCCTAGAGAGTACTCAAAAATTATCTATCTTAAATTCTCATTTCACAGGTGATCAAATACAGGCTATGCAGAAGAGGATAAGTAATAGAATTAAGTTTGTCTTTATTTATTTATTTCACTTTGTCATTTTGTTGATGTATGGAATGTCAAAGAAAATTGCAAAACAAATAGTATGCAATACTGCACATGAGAAAATATATTTATTTTATTCAAATGACTATTGTAACACACAGACAAGATAATGCGTGCATTAATTGCATTAAAGCAGATCCCTGGCCAGTCATGTTATACCTGCATGCAGGATGTCCCTAGGGAATCAGGACAGCGAGCATCCAAATGAATCAGAGAAATATAATTACCTCTACCAGGAAAACAACTTCAGATCGTGTAATGTTGATGTCAAATCATTACAGGTATCATCCTCACAAACAGAATTTTTTTTAAAGCGTAATTTTAAGTGAAGGTAGTGCTGTCATGTAGTACAACTAATTCAGTAAGGCACCCGAGTATTAATCTATCTCTCTCTTCCTTCTGCAATTGCCTTTTCTAAATTATCAGATATGCTCTTGCACAAATTACAAAGGTCTATCCATCCCCTACTTAATACACTATGACAGTTGTAGATAAGAGAGGGTTTTTAAATGATGTTGATACAAAAACAAACATACATGAACAACACTAAGACAATTTGGCTGGAAAGCAGAGAATGGTGCTAGATCCTAGACAAATCCAAAAAAAAAAATCCAAAACCTAGAACAAGCCTAGAACTGAATCTTAGAAACTAGAACAAACCTGTGTTATTCTGTGAAACAGTGATATTCCTAGCACATTCATGTTTATTTTTACATAAAAAGTAATACAAACTTCATCACTTCAAACTCTGAACATTAAAAGAGAGCAAATGAGGCTGGAATTGGTTTTATGCATGGTAAGCAAGATGGCAGTCATATGGGAAGGAAGGTTCCTAGGGTAGATGATCAGAGCCGCACACTGTCACCCACATTATCTCCTGGAATACTAAGGAATGATGCATGAGTTAAATACTACAACAAAATCCTCACACTATCTGAGGAATTTAAACCAGAAAAATATGCTATTTTTCACATGATAACCTAGGCATTAGTAAAACAAAACACTAGGCTACTTTTTAATACCCACCTAGGATTCTTTTCTGTAGTTCCTCAGGATCCTACAAGATTTTTTTCCTTCCATGCAGTAATATTTGTTTTAACAATCAGCAAACTTATTAAAGGCTTATTCCCTTTAGAAAACTCTATTCTAAATCCTCATTGGAAATAGAAAGATCATGGATTTGTAAGCCAGAGAGAGACGTGGTGCCCCATTACTCGGCTTTGCTAAGTGTTTAACCTCTTTGCCCTTCAGATTTCTACATTTGTATAATGGGAATAAAAAGCCACCTTCAGAGCTCTGAAAATAATGTCTTCTTGAGATTGGTATGTAAAAAGATGCCAGCACATAATAGATACTCCACAAAGGCTTGTATTCATTTGTTTTTTACTAATGTAATATTTCAGTTTGCAGGAAAATCTAAATGCTTCCAGGCTTTTTCACTTTTTCAAAAGAGTATTTCTTTTTTATTGTCCCCTGTTCCTTTGTACTCAGAGAGTACTTAGGAAACACAATCTCACTTACAGACTTCTTTTGCTTACTTCTAATGTGATTTGCTCAGTCATTATATTTTGACCTATTTACTAGAAGAAAGATTCTGCTGACTTTTAGTTTCCTTCCAATCACCCATCTTTTTACCTTCCTCTACTAGGACAATTTTTCTTTATAAAGAACAAGAGTTCTCTTTGCTGTACATAGAAGCAAATAAAATTAATAACTATTGTTTTGAAAATAGGATACACCCAGAGGGACACATTCAAGTATTGGGACATGTTTATGGACTTCATCTGATGTAAATGTAATATAATTGCAACCTTAGGGCTGATCAAAGTTTGAAAAATGTCAAACAGTTTGGAGTACCTGTATCTTTCTTGTCTTTGTTAAAGGAAGGAACCAGGGAAATGAGCCATATTTATCTTAGCAAATAAAAATGTCTAACAATGGGAAAGCATTATACTAAAACCAAAAAGAACAACACCACAAGAACAAGGGTAGCAAGAGTAAAGAACAAAAAGCACAAAGGAAAGAAAGAAAGGTTATTTGTGAGGAAGCAACATAGCTGTAAGCTGTAGGGCTCAATATGAAAGATAGAGAACATTAACACTGCTGGGAAAACATATGTGTGGCCATCCTTCAGACAATACAAAATTCCTACAGGCAATCGATCTTTATTTCCACTATTCAATGATTAAATAGCATATGGCAAAGTGGAATAACTCAAGACAGGAATGTAAAATACTCAGCTCTGAATCTACTCTGAAAGAGAACATATTTAATATTAAGAAAAAAAAGGAAAGCAGCATCATACAGAGACTAGGCACAGTAACAAGATGAAAAACTAAATGCTCTAGGGATAGTAACTCGATGTTAGGAAATCAGTAAACAGCTAATTAGTCTCTTACATATACTCAGGTTTTTGCTACTCTCACCTAATAAGAGACGGTCTTGTTGCTACAGAGATATTGCCAATATTACTTCCATCTGAACAAAGAATTTTATCGTAAGCTTTCCTATTAATATGCTTATGTATAGGCCTCCCATTGAAAAAAAGGTCAGTAATAAATTAACTTAATTACTTGCTTTAGAGTAATACATTTGTCTTCACTAGAAAAGAAAGTGTATGCTGGCAAAATAAAACAATATAAAAAGATATTGAAATGGGCACACTTTAAGAAAAAGAACAGAGAAAATGTTTACAAGGTATTTCCATGAATGGTCAAATAAATGAAGAGATTCTGTAATTTCCCAAATGAGGAAGAAAATGGAAGGGCAGATACATAGAAGAACAAAAGACATGAAAAAGTAAGTTAAAAGAGCCTACTGAACTTGTGGCTAAAAAAAAAAAAAGAAAGTTTCCTCATGTAGACAAGAATGATAAAAACTACAAGAAAGGAAAAGATCTACATTAGCATCTTTGAAAGAAATTACACCTCGCCTATACCTGTGGTGTATTCTTACGAACCAATACTGATATTTATGTATACAAGTTGATAAATCAAATCTTGAAATAAAGCTATGATTGGAATTAAACATAAAATATATGAACCATAGATCTGAGTGGTTCATGTAATTGCTGTTTCTATTTATTCATTCATTATTTAAAATATATTGTTTTGTTTGTTTCCTTCCTTCCTTCCTTCCTTCTTTCTTTCTTTCATTCTTTCTTCCTTTTCTTTTGGTCAGTCATAGGGCTTGAACTCAGGGTGTCTGAGTATAGGCCCTGAGCTTTTGTGCTCAAGGCTAGAGCTGTACCACTTTGAGCCACAGTACCACCCTTATTTTTTTTTCATTAGGCTGTATTTAAAATTTGCACACAAAACATAGGAAAGTAATGTGGTAATTTTAAAAAGGCTTCTATTTTTTATATTAAGTTCAGTTTACAGAAACAGAAAAAGTCACACTAATCAAGATGCACGATAAACATAAATTGACACAGTCAATTAAAATCCTTTTATAGAACTATTGAATGATAACAAAAATCAATTTTAAAAATAAGAAAGCAGTGCACCAAGCAAAAGACTGGGACAAGTACTATAATTGATCATAAACAAAGGAAAAATGATTTTGAACAAAAAAGACTGATATAAATTATGTGGATGTAGGGCTGGGAATATGGCCTAGTAGCAAGAGTGCTTGCCTCATATACATGAAGCCCTAGGTTGGATTCCTCAGCACCATATATATAGAAAAGGCCAAAAGTGGTGCTGTGTCTCAACTTTGCAGAGTGCTAGCCTTCAGCAAAAGCAAGCCAGGGACAGTGCTCAGGCCCTGAGTTTAAGCCCCAGGACTGGCAAATAAATAAATAGATAGATAGATAGATAGATAGATAGATAGATAGATAGATAGATAAATAAATAAATAAATAAATAAATAAATAAATAAATAAATAAATAAATTGATGTGAATATTCCCCAAATGCTAGGAACAACTGTTTTAAAAAGGACTGGGTGGAACGGAAGATGAAAAACTCATTTTGTTGTACAATGCTCCTAGGCTCGACATACCACTAAGTTTAAATTATTTCATTTCTAAAATGAAAATTCTGGGAGGGGGGAAAATACTACAATTTTAAGATCGGTATTCACTCCAGTTGTACTTTACTTATTCAGAAATGTCTTCTAAGATCGGCAGGAAGCAATGTAGACAGCCGTAAATTAAAAGCATAATGGAAAACAGCTCCACATAAAAAGTTGGCCACATCCTTTGCAAAGGTGAAGGGGCTGTGGTCTTGAACAAATAAGATGCTTGGCGTGAGGGAAAACAAAGATAACTTCCTTGTGTCATGCTCAATAATGACGTTAATGACTTGATGAAAACAGCATCCAGACAGTCTAAAATTGTTACGTTTCTACAGTATCGCTGATCTGAAGCAGACAGCAAAATTAGATTTCTAAAATATGCCTATTAAATGAAAGGCATTCAGAAAACACACCCAGAAGGGAAGTCATGTAGCAAGGTTGCCATGAAATTAAAATAAGTGGGGGGAGAAAAGTTCTGTTTTGACAGTGGGTTTGAAAAGGTTTCATTCAAACATCACCATTAACCTTGTTTTCTAATTTCAGCACTATTTTATTACCTGTGTCAACCTCCGTATTGAGTCACTGCCACTACCTCTGTTCCCTAATAATTGAGACGCCTGACAATGTGGAGTCATTTGAAGATTTAAAGAGAAAAAAAGCTTCTAAAATTATCTGAACTTGAGAGTTAGACACACAAATTCACAACACTACAAAATTTGGTCTTCATGGAGTTCATCTTGTGATCTGTCTTTTTAATGGCAAACGTGAATTTCAAGAGTCATTAAGCCCAGATTCTCAGGATTCTACCTGTATCTCTGTTTGTGATAATATGAAGTAAATTTATCATCACAGTTAACATCATGTTAAAATATACAAAATGCCTTAAAATTGACTTCTCAGTTATAGTTTCTTAAGCACTGATAAAATGACTAGATATATGTGTAAAATTGTGATTTTATATTTTATAAATTAAAAACATCATGATCACACTCACTGATTTATGATTATTGCCAGCTGCTATGGTTTGTTTTTAATATCTAACATCTAAGCTATGGTAATATCATCTTGAATAATTAAACAAACTGAAATTGTAATCTGTATTTCTTTTCTTGTTTTATGTACTCAATTCTCATCCAGAAAAGGAAATGGAATATATTTTATTATAAAAATCTTGCTAGCCAACATTTCACCTGTCCACCCAGGAGAACTCACGGTTTGCTCAGAAGCAAAAGGTAAATATTACGAAGGACTACTATGAAAGAGTAACTTAGTGTAAGACAGGAAAAATTTAAAAAGTGTATTAAATCTCATAAGGTTACTTTTCCATCTGTTAATTCTTCTTGGCATAACCTTTTGCGCTAAAATTAGGTGGTAAGGGGAGAAACATTTTGTTTAAAATGGACATAGAAGTCACTACATTTTCTCTCACAGATTGTCATTCCATCAAAGGTAAGAAAATAAATTCAAAGGAAAAAAAAAGAATTTAAGAGGGTGATGTTCCAACTTGGTACTTCAATAAAATTACTTGTCAGTACTTTGAGCTGGTGATTACCTGCACTATACCCCTTACATTAACTATGCAGACAGATCCGACATCTTTACTGATGGCAACAGCCAGCAGGCAGATTAAAGCACAATGTAGATTTAATCTCCTCAATGACTCCACAGACTCAAATGAAGGATTCTCAAATTTCATGGTTCTGACCTATTCAGGGTGAATAAGTACATAATAAATTACCTGTCGCCTAGCTTTCTAATAAGAAAAAAAAAAAAAACAGGATTCAACTCTTCCTATACTAACTGCATTTACCAATATAATCTCAGTGAGACAGAGCAAAAGATCCCCTATTTAGTAGACTTCAAGGAATTAATTTGCATTGATATAGGAGTCACTCGATGCCAATACAGTATGGTAAGAGCAACAGATAACTGGGCAGCCCGATTTTCAAGAGAGGCTTGTTGGATGCATGATTAAGGATAAACTCCAGTAAAAGTGATTTCTCCTCAGGGAGTAAGAATGTGTTTGTGGCAGAGTCCCAGGGTCCACTGGCCAGCCAGTGTGAGCCACAGTCACAGCAAGTGTGCACATCACAGTCATGCTGCCAGGTTGAAGGAACAATGGGACACTGAGGGTTTTGGGGGGATTTTTTAAAACAATTACTTATTTATTATCAAGGTGATGTACAGAGGGGTTATAGTTTCATACATAAGGCAGTGGGTACATCTCCCTCTCCTCCCAAGAGTTGTGCAGTTAGTTTACACCAAATGGTTTTGTAAGTGTTGCTTTTTGAATGGTTTGTCTTTTTCTTTGTCTCTTGATTTTGATATTTCAGCTCTCTTCTCTAGTTCTAATACCAGTATATACAGTATCCAGGTTACTCAGATGAGATACAGTGATAGCACAGGGGCAACCACAGGTAAGGGGTATACAAGAGGATCATCAACAAAAAAAGCTAGAGTTTCACATGGTGTGTTGAAAATAATTACAACAGTGATATAACATTCATTTCCATAACATGGAGTTCATTTCACTTAGCATCATCTTATGTGTTCATAAGTGCATTGCTGTTGGGCTCTTTTGGTCCTCTGCAGTGACTAGCCTAAACCTGTGCTAATTATTCCCTATGAGGGAGACCATTTAGGAAGGGCAAGAGTCAAGAAGTACAGGAGGCCTGGCCAAAATCAAGAAAGCCAGTCTGTCTACCTGGATACTTTGTTCTAAATGTGACAAGTCAGCTATGTGTCTTTGCAAAGCTTTCATCTATGTGATGTTTTTCCCTAACTCAGGCTGATTAAATTCAAATCTCCATTATCTAGCAAAAGGGCTGCCAAGTCATAGGCACTTCACCAACCTGCAGCTTCCTGTCCTTGTCAGCAGACCCAGAAATACCACAGCAGCAAATTTTGTAGACATTGAAATTTAACAACAAGCCTCCTGGTTCCAAAGGAGGGGGGGGGAAGGAATGCTTGTTCTCCAACACCCAGAGTTGATGAGTAAATAAATAAATAAATCTAAGTAAATAAATAAATATCATGGGAGAAGCATGGCTAGTTTATGATTTTAGATATGTCAGTCACATAACTCAGGCCCATAGAGAGATACTAATCGAGATAAAAATAATAGAACTTGTTTTATCTGAACATAGCTTCCAAAAAGATAAATCTTTGCAGTAGGTAAATTTTACTCTTTGAATGCTCTTAGAAAATTAATACTGCCATCCACCCACCAACTGCAACCTTCCACCCTCTCCTTCTACTCCTCCAATCCCTTCCAATGAATTTCCATGGTAACCAGGAACAACTATAAAAAATTCAGACTCCTGGGTAACATTCATAAAGCATTTGCATGTCTCCAGTACTTCTGTTCTCATTGTCAGAAATGTTAACCTGTTTCTTCATAGTCCTTTCTGTTTAAAACCCAAAGACCATTCCTCAAGGAATTTCTGTCTGTGAAATATTGTTTTTCCCTTTAAGAAAGGGACAGGCAGATCACCTAAGTAGTGTTAGAGCTGAATAAAACTTATAAAATCTCTCATACATATTTTAGGTGAAATCTTGTCTAGATAGGATAAGTAAAAGTTACAGGGTTAGAGAATAGTGAGTCTTAGGAGAGGAAAATCCAGTTCTCCTAATTTCCAATCAGTTCCTTCTAAAAGAAGACATTTTTATTATTATTACTTATTATTATTACACATATTAACAGTGGCAGGGAATGCATGTAGGATCTAAAGGCTATGAATGCACAAGGCATTAAGAAAACCATTATATAGTCAAAATATCAGTAGTGCCAAGAATGATAAAATCTTCTTTAGCCAATAAAATGGGATAAATGGAGATTTTTAATTGATGCAATTTAATAGAAATTGTAATCAAATTTGAATTCCATCTTGAAATGTCAAAAACTATGTGTTAATAATGGTTTCCTTTCAAATTTCCATTCTCTGCCCAAATATAACATGGAACAAAATACTTACAATTCTATGTAGAATTGGTATTTACTATCATTGCATTTCATTTTACCTTGAAATGTTAATTGCTGTACAGAGGGGCTGCATGGTTGTTTTAAATTTACGTTTGCTTTTAAATTTGATTCATCTGGTCTCTTAGGAGCTCACTCTTGCATATCTACTCAGAGAGAAAATAGACTTCGGAGTACACAATAACTTTAAAAAATATTCTTGTATGATTTGAGTTACATTTTTACCTCTTTTCAACTTAATAACCGAAAATACCCCAAGAGATTAATATAAAAGCAAAGTACATCATCATTTACAGCTGGTCTCTGTTCTGACTACCAGAGGCATGCCATGACAATAATAAGAAAAAGAGAAAATAGAGCTTCACATGACTTTTCTGTATTACAAAAAAGTCACTTCTTCTCATTATCTTTATGTTTGATTAAAAAGATAAAAATAAGCATAAAATGTGAATGAGTTCCATTAACAGCTAAACTGTCCTCACAAAATCACTTATTTCTGCCTCAACTTATACTTCTCTTGTGGAACATTAGACATTTAGACATTGCTCAAGAAAGACTAGATGCCCACTGTAAAAGATCTCATGAGCTACTTACATGAAAACATGATTAATGATAAATAGAAGAGAATTCAATTGCTTAAGTACCTAGCACACACGGTGTTCTCTTTTAGACATTTGATGCCTTAACCTCTCTCAAGACAGTCTGGGAGATGGTTATAATTTTTCAGAAAACAAACACCAGTTTAACTAATCTTATGGCCATATGATTAAGGTGAACAGAGTACTATTTGAATTTATGGCTCTCTGACTCAGAAAGCATACTTTTCCTATTACAATTATTATTGTTTCTCACTTTCTAAATGAGAAATGAGAATAAAGGCAATCACCCACATCTTCACATCCCAAAGAATTCTCTAATCAGTCATGTCACTTTCCCAATAACATGGATCTGCCATAAAGTCCTTCTCAAGGTAGCACTCTAGAAAGCCATTACCAATCAATCTTTATGAAGCAGCAGGTGGAAGGAAGTCCATTTGCTATCTCCGATAAACACTAAGAGAACAGACAAGGAATTCTCTGTCATTCAGTGAAGCAGAATCAGCATTCTCGAACGCAGCTTATTCTTTGATTTTTTTTTTGAGCCTGATAGAACGGTGCTTCAAGTCTCTATTTTTTTTTCAATCTCTCAATTCTATTTCATAGTTCTCCATCAGTTTCTATAAGTTGCTTAAACTTAGCCTCCACCTCACTCTAGGACAGTGTGAGTGAAGTCCTGTAAGGAAACTGCTGAAGTTTGAAGGGCAAAATATTATTAAATAAAGGTTTCATCAGCAAAGCTTTAATGTCCTCCTCCAGGGATTTTTTTTTTCAGAAGGATCATTATGATTCAATAAAGAATGTCAAGGACTTCAGTTTGATTTGATCACCAAGAGGTTTCCTTCTCGACCACCATTTTGGTTAACATATTAATAACTCAAGACTCCTTCAAGTAGTCTCAAGAGATAATTTATGATTCTGGCTGACTAGATGAAGTGGTATTTCTGAAGGACATATTCTCCTTTAATATCTCCTCAGAGATATTAATTGACTGGACTCCTGTCTAAGATCCAGAATAAGGACCTTCCCATCCTCTACTGAATCCTACCTTTTGCTCTTCTGACTTTGATATACTTGCATATTTCAAGAGTTTGTGATTCAGTATATACCCACATAGAAGCAAAGGGCCTTGGCCTTCATTGACCAGTAAGATGACTCTGTACCTCTGTAACTATTATATATATTTTTGTCATACCCTTTTAAATATAAAATACTAAAATCGTATACAGACACTTAGCTCTGTGGCCAGAAATAGAGATGCTTACATCACAATCCTTTTTAGCTAGGAATACACTATTTTTAGGTCTTTTGTCTAAGCAAACAACATAAAATAGTGCAGAGCTTTAAATGGCAGCTTTACATATTTTGCCCATTGCGTTTGATCAGCAGTCTTTATCCAAGGTTGTAAATAGTGACCTCTCTAAAGAAAATCAGAGATTTGTTAAGTCAGTGTAGTGGCCACAATATGTGAGCTAATTTTTGTATAAGTATATCTGCTAGTTCCCAATAGTAACTACTACAAAATACCACATCTAAATCAGCGTGTCACATCAAATATACCATCTCAATGATACACTTCAAAGAAAATAAAGTAATCATTTCTTCAAGGAAATGACTTAATTAGTTTCTAAGCATGGAAAAAAGAATATTATGACATAAAATATCTTTCACAAATACTCTTTTAATTTTGGCCTACAACAACTCTCTTTATCTCATGTTACAACTAAAGCAAATAACACTCAAAAAATTATGATCAAGTTTAGTCTTCATCCATTTCCCTTCATATAAGATGAAATCCATTTACCTTTCTTGCTTGATAACTTTTTATGAGTATATACATTTTTATTTAGTAAATTGAAAGAAATTTTTCAAGAGGAAAATGTTTTATGTCCCAATATTTAAGACATGAGTTCTGTAGTTTGGTAAACCTTAGTTTTAATTCTGATTTGTACCTAATTTTTTATAAGGTGAATGTTTAAGATTTGTAGACATTGGTTTCAAAATGATATCTTTTTCCCACTATTCTACAAGACCTACTCAAAGCAATCTCTCCAATAACATATTTTTAAAAATCATTTGTATAATTATCTAATGTAAAAAACATAGAGAGATTCACAGGGGCTGAAAGGAGTTTACAAGGTCATAAAGAACAAATCTCTTATCTAAAATAGGACCAAGGGAAAATTTAAAGGTGGTGAAGAATTATTTGGCCTTTTTAATATATATCTTCATGAGTCATAACATGAAATTAAAAATAAAGCCATAAATTATCTTTTTCTTGGGCATGCAACCAGAGAAAACACTAGAGGCAAAGCATGAGCATGGTACCTGAAGCAAATTGGCCATGAAGGTATCACAAAAATAACTAAGTGAATATTATCACAAGATAACTAAGTGAACAGTCTCCAGATACTCAAGATATGGACTAGAGGGGCTGGGGATATGGCCTAGTGGCAAGAGTGCTTGCCTCATATACATGAAGCCCTGGGTTCAATTCTCCAGCACCACATACACAGAAAATGGCCAGAAGTGGCGCTGTGGCTCAAGTGGCAAAGTGATAGCCTTGAGCAAAAAGAAGCCAGGAAGAGTGCTCAGGCCCTGAGTAAAAGCCCCAAGATGGACCAAAAAATATTAAAAAATTAAAAAGATATGGACTAGAGATGAGGCCCATATCTGTTGGTTTGTGTCCAACAATGCTGCAAGACCCTGACATAGGCTCGAGAAAAGCCAGTCCTTAAAAAACAACCAAGTTAAACAGTGAGGTAAAAACCAGGGTTACAGAGTGAAAAATTCTAAAAATAAAACAAATGTATATGTTATAAACAAATCTAAATGGATTCACGGTAAGTTACTTAGGTTCTCTGCATCTCAGTTTTCTTATATGTAATATGAGATAAAAACCAACTTATCCCTAAAGCTATTTCTAGCACAAATGATCTATGGCTTGTTGAGAAGAATGAGTAAGACAGCAGTTATCAAAAGGGAGGTAAGAGTAAAGAGAAAAATCAATATCCATGTAAGACTCAATGCTGAGACATCAAGTTGCAGCTTAAAAGGCCATTCCCATTTCTTCCACGAAGATGGAGTGTAGACACCCCAATACAGTAAAAACCACTTGCAATGACAGACAAATAAGATTGACATACATGAAAAAAATTCTCAGTTGGTCTACCAAAAGAATCTAATTTAATCACAGTTATGATAAAATGGGATTTTAAGAGAAGGGCTAATAAAGAGAGCTTAGTGCTACATGAAGACAAGCAATTAAAAGGTAGAGATTCCAAAGAAGAAAGGACAGGCAAAAACAAACAAACAAAAAATTGATTTTTCTGCAATGATTTACACAAAAGAAATAGATGAAGTCACAATTTAAGTTTTCAAGGGAAGACTTCTGACCTGAAGCTAGAAAGTATAAACCAACTTGCTATATAACACAGATACATCTGTTCTGCCTAGGCTTCCAGAAATAGAAGTTAACGGAAAACCAGAGAAGAACACTGAACTCAAATGATGTGGATCTTGAGGAGGAGGAGACAAATATAGGCATGTTAGTAGAAGAAAATGATTTAAGTGTAGTAAATTGGATCTCTCTCAAGAAGTAGCAGCTTTTTTATTTTATGTGTGAAGAAAACTGAGGTCCAAAAGGGCAAAGTAAATGACAAAATGGCTTTTTAATAAGCACAAGTTACAATTTATATTAACATACTTTATACACACAAACACACATGGATGCATGAAGAAATACAACTTCTCCTCCAGATTTGTATCTACCAGTAGGGAAACAGCAACCTTTAATAGCTGGAGATCTGTCCGCTGACACAATGTTCAAAGAAAAGGAGATTTGAAAGGAAGGTGACACTGAAGAGAGTGACTCTGCACCTGCATTGAAGTTGCTAGGCATGGTTGTTTCACTCCTGTAATCCTCTCTATTCAGAAGGCTGAGATCTGAGGATTTCAATTCAAAGGCTACCCAGGTAGAAAAATTCCTGAGACTCTTACCTCCAACTAATAGAAAGAAAACAGAAGTGGAGCTGTGGCTCAAGTGATAGAGCACTATCCTTGAGCAAAAGGAGCTCAGGAAAGTACCTAGGCCCAGAGATCAAGCCCAATGACTAGTAAGAAAAGAAGAAAGAAAACAGAATAGAAAGAAGGAGGAGGAGGAGAAGATGAGGAGGAGGAGGGGGAGGGAGAGGGGGAGGAGGAGGAGGAGGAGGAGGGGGAAGAGGAGGAGGAGGAGAAAGAAGGGAGGGGGAAGGAAAGGAGGGATGGATGTGGAAGGAAGGGAGGGAGGAAGGAAGGAAGGAAGGGTGTGTTGTTATCTTACAGCTACTAAGCCCTTACCTGTATCTGGAAGTAGTGATCTCAAGTTTAAAATAAAAAAGTTGAACTGTTCATAATTTTTCATTAAGAGTCAATGACTTCCACAAGCATCTTCTTCTTTATTATGGGGGTGGGGGGAGATAGTAGGAGTCAAATCTGATAGACAAACTATTGCTGTACAGGCAAGTTTCTTCTAACAATAGACTCTCCTGAATGCCAATTTTTCATACAGTCAGTTAAATTATAAAAAAATAGACATGACAGAGCCTTTACTCTCCCTTGATAATACCATAAATAAATGAATGTTTTTAGTTGAAATGAAATGTTAAAGGCCAATAAGACTTATTAACAAAGAAAAGACTATTTAAATATCTTCCTTTTAAAATCTATAAAGAACCTAGCATGATTTCTCTAAAGAGTTCAACCTCAATAGTGTTCTTTCCATTTTATAATTAGTAATAAGAAGTGGTCTTAAGGAAAGAAAATAGCATTTTGAAAGCCCCCTAGCTGGTGCCAGTTTATCACCTAGCTTAGAATAGTACATTTTAATTGCATATTTAGGTCATTGGCTCTAAGCACTGATAAGCTGTTACTGTGAAGCATCCTAAAATCAATAAAGAAAATGTTAGAAGGAGAGGGAAGTTGTAAATGGAAATGTTAAGAGATTCTTAACTATGCTGTCTTAAATGCTACTGTTGGACTACAAACTGAACTTTAAGTGTGATTTAGTGGAACTATGAAAAGAAAGACCTCTGAACCACAGCACTTATTTCCAATTGTACTGAAAGTTAGCAGTGTTGTGTTTATGCCAGACAAATTTAGTCAAGAGTGAAAGTATTCATTTAGGCATCCAGCCCTCATTGCATCTGACTTCATTTGAGAAGATAAACTAAATGCAAAAGGAAGGACCGCTTTTTACTACAGACCTCTCAAAAATGCTCAAAATCACTATGATATACACCAGAGCAAGCCAGCATTAAAAATTTAATTATGCTGAAAAATCATTTAATGATATATCACTTCTTTTCATTTTGTGTTTCAACTGAATAAGCTGGTCGCTTACCCAGAATGCTCTGAATTTTACAGTGCATTTTTGCTACTATCATCTCAAAGGTTAGATACTTGCTAACATTCATATGTTAGATTTCCAATGCTATGTTTACTTAAGCAAGTTTAGAAAATACTTGATATGGATTAGGTAGTATATTATATGAGTGTATGTAAGTTTTTGTACTTATTGTGTATATAAGTAATCCCTTCATGCACAATGGATTAGGTAATATATGATATGAAGCAAGAATACAAGTGCTCATAAAGATAGGTTAGACTAATTTAGAAGACATATATTAATAGTTGCAAAATAGACACAGGTCTGTACTTTTCACTGGGATGTCATTTTAAAGTAATATTCTAGCTGTTTTGGCACAAACACTTCATTGATTCTACTTCATACTGATAGATCATCAGGTTTAGAGATAGAACAGCAATACCAACTATATGCCAAGTAACACAAGAAGAGTAGAAAGGAGGACAGAGCAATGAAATGCATCTTTATAAATGGAAGGCTTTGTCAGCTATAGAATGTAATTCCTTGAAAAGAAACAAAAATCATACTATTATTTATTTATACAATATTGCACTATTAAAATTCACTGTGTAAAATTAAAAGAATCATGATTTTTTAACTTCAACTTAAGATTTCCATCATTTTAGTCAAAGAAAATTTCACTAAATCATCTATCTTATGTGTGAAGCAATTCCAAGTTCCCTTGGTTGGCAGAAAAAGTGGCAATTTCACATCATACAGTTCACATTGCATTGTGCCTTTGTCTGTGTAAAGGCAAACAAGCATCTTGGCAAGTCAGATGTTAATGCACATGGGTGTGGGCAACAGTTCCTTCACAGGACAGCTGGATGTGTCCTGCAAAGATGTTTCAGCCAAATGTTTATTCTAAAGCCTTCTGGTGTGAAGCACAAGGGAAGGCTTGCAGCACAATCCAATTGAATCAGCTTCTAATGCTCAATTCTCAGACTACTCATGAGTGATGGTTGGACTTGCTTATTTTATTGGAGAAACAGGATCGAAATTTGCATCTATCTCTTGTCAATCCAACCCACAGAAAGAGTCGGAAAAGCCCCTAAACTAATAGCAGCATGATAAATGAAGAATCCAGTTGAAAATTCTACTTGTACCTTTGCCTTTCCATTCAAGCACTGAAATTACTGACACTTTAAGTGCACCCATTTCCAAGATGTGTTTCTACCAACACCACAATATAGTGGTAGATGTTTATCCTAGATCCAAGAGTTCTTTCAGGTGATGTTTTGCTCTTGATATTTTCTCCTGTTGCAACTTCGGTGGGTAATACTAAAATCTAGTAAGAAGATATGAAAAAAACTACTAAACATCTTATTCAGCACTAATGAGCCACTTACAAAAAAAAAGTTATTTGAACCAAAATATGAAGAGAGCCAAGGTTCTAGCACTATTGAGCCCATGCAACAGTCACTAACTAGTTAAGTGAAATTTTAATGAATTGATCAATGATTAAACTATTATCTAGAAGATAATTCCAAATTAAATTGAAAAGCGAAAAGAATTTATTTTATACATAGTGTGGAGTCAATTTTAGGTTTCTCAGGTTTCACATAAAAAAGGGATAGTAAATAATAACAGTCTATTGTATTACTACAATATGTGTTTTCCTGTTTCAATCATATTATCATATAGGTTATATAATCCCACATAAATTTAAATATTAGGCAGATAAATCTTGAGACTGTATCCATGTTACTAAAGCAAAAGTAACTTTGATCCACAACTTCTAACTGTGAACAAATATTAAGTGAGTTTCATAGAAATTTGATAGGGTTTACTTCTGGGTCAAAATAAATATATATCTCGCACTAACATTAAAGTAAATGTGAGGTTTTTTTCCCCATCAAATGCACCATCCAAAAGGGCTTAATCTTTTGTTAAAAGAACCAATATGCTTTTAATCTGTTTAACCTTTTGAGACCTGTGTGTAATAAAACCCTCAAATTAAGTAGATTGCATTTTAACATAGATAAACTAATAGCACAATTAGAGCAATGCATAATTCGCCATTATTGCTCCAAAGGAAATCACTTAAATATTTAAGCTCTTTAGAATCCACTGATAAAAGTCAGGCAAAACACACCTGAGGATTAATGGTATTGGTGTTACTGGTGGGTGAATGTGGGAGGGGCACTTAGCATTCTCAAAGGTCCTTCAAGTTGTCATTAGGCTATCTTCTTTTCTTCTTTTCTTTTCTCTTTTTTCTTTTCTTTTCTTTTCTTTTTTACCAGTCCTAGGGCTTGAACTCAGAGCCTGAGCCCTATCCCTGGCTTCCTTTTGCTCAAGGATAGGACTCTACCACTTGTGCCACAGTTCTACCTCAGCTTTTTCTATTTATGAGGTGCTGAGGACCTGAACCCAGGGCTTCATGCATGTTAAGCAAGCACTATACCTCTCAGCCACATTCCCAGCCCAAGGCCATTTTCCTTAATGCTTCTGATCTGCACACCTCTCCAAACATCAGGTATTGGTGTCACTAATGCCACCCAATTTAAACTCTGAAGGGTATTGTTAGACTAAAATTTACAGGTAACAGTGTACATTGTTTTCAATACATACACACTACCATCCCAGAATTAGCTGTTTATTTCATTCATATTAAACTGCTCAAGTTATTTTCCACAGGGGGACATGGATATATATATATATATGTATATATAATATATAATATATAGTATATATATAATATATATGGGAGCAGTTGATTTTAGAAGGCAATTTATAGCTCTATGTTTCTATAGCTTTTTTCCAAGCACCCTCTTTTAACATCACATTAAGAAAGCCTATATACTTGACTTATTAAACTGTAATGCCCTCTAGACATCACCTCTATAATAACTTTATTTTTTAAAGGTCTATAGAGGCTATGTCCTGAAAAATTCAGGAAAGCCTTAGCTTAAAAGAGAAAGCCAATTCTAATCTATGAGTCTCAAAGACAACTGATTAAGCCAGGCACTGGTGGCTCACTCCTGTAGTCCTCAGCCAGGATGCTGAGATCAGAGCCAGCCTGGGCAGGAAAGTCCTTGAGATTCTTATCTCCAATTAATCACCAGAAAACCAGAATTGGTGCTGTGGCTCAAAGTAGTAGAGTGCTAGCCTTGGGAAAAAAGCTCATGGACAGTGCCCAGGCCTTGAGTTCAAGCCCTGCTCTCAACATAAAAAAGAAAAGAAAAAAGACCACTGATATAAAAGCAGTTACTTGATAAATACTTTACTAATTACTTTTATTTGTAACTTAATTTCCTGATAACTATTGATATGTATACAAGTAAATAAAGTTAAATTTCATCCTCATATTGGCATTGTATAGTAGATTACATGAAGCTTATGTTGGTTCAGTAGTATTGCCAGATATAGGCAATTTTTTTCATCACATGTTGGTTCAAAGATGGCAGTATTCATGTTTAATTCCTTTGTAATATATCTTGAGGGGTAAATAATTGGCCCATGTGCCACATACCAGAACTTTCTGTCGGTGGTAATTTCCTAAATCTAAGCTACATATAGAACTAAATATTCTCAACTTTCCAACTAAGAAATTGCTTGGGCATTGAAAACAAGGGTGTAAGTGATTTGTAACAGGAAATAGAATTATGTTGTCAAGATGGTTTATGTGCTTTTTGCATACTATGGGTTCTTGCTGAAACTTCAGGAACATCTTCACCTTAGATGCCTATCTAAGCTTTTGAAAGAATTTTAAGTACCTAAGACACATGAAAGTACCTTCTAAGACAAAGTATAGCCCATGTGAACTTATCTAAGTAAATTCTTATATGAGAAAGAACAGAACAATTTGGGGAGTTCATTTTGATAAGCATCATTTTATATAATTATATGCACATAGTTATTGAGCCCTTGTGGTCCTCTCATAAGAATATCCTC
Organism: Perognathus longimembris pacificus; assembly: GCF_023159225.1. Classification (NCBI taxonomy): domain Eukaryota; kingdom Metazoa; phylum Chordata; class Mammalia; order Rodentia; family Heteromyidae; genus Perognathus; species Perognathus longimembris. Next base: position 42,030,985 of record NC_063176.1, read on the forward strand.
CTTTGTTCTCACTGTGTAAATGCTTAGAGTCTTGTTTAATTAATCATGTCCAAGTTCAATTATTTGTCTTTTACTACCCATTGGGTTCACTTGTAGATTTATAGGCATGCAGTTCTTTTTTGTTGTTGTTTTTCTTTTCTTCTCTTTGGTTTATTCTTTTCTGTCACTGTTTTGGATGACTCTACCCCTTGTCTTGTATATAAGTTTATCTGAATTGGGGAGAGGAAAGAGAAGCACAGCAGCAGTGAGACATAGGATGAACAAATTCAACAGTAAAACCTACTAGAAAATATATTGGAAATTAGCTATACAGATTGATGGGGAGGGGAAAAACAGACAGAGAGTGACACTGTTAAAAAAAAATAATTGTACTCCCTACCTGACTTACATAGCTGTAAGTCACCTTTACAATAAAGTTTTAACATTAAACAAAACCTTTAAGCCCTAGAATAAAAGAAAGAGAAGACCATCCAAATCTTGATGAAAATGTAAACTCTAATCACAGCCCCCAAATACTGCAAATCTCTAAAAACCAAAGTGTAAGGAGCTGTGGGAATGCATTTGTTCTTTAAGTCACGTGTGAAAAGCACCTAGGATGGATCTTTGTGTACCTCATGTCTGGTAACATACACATTCAAAGGGTAAAGAGAGAAGTCAGAAAATGAGGTGGCTGTTTTTACAGATAATCAATGCATTCTCGGCAAGAGGAAGTAGTTCTATATGATTTAAAGTTCCATACCTAAAATACGGAATTAAAGAACCTGAACATCCAGTAATAGAATTGGTAAAGAGGACATAATTCACTCAGAATGATACTGACAAGCTTCCCCCTTAAATATGCTCAAATACAAAAACAAAACAAAAAAACTGATTAATTCATTGATTCAACAAAGCCTAACTACTTATCAGTAGTTGTAATTACTAGAGCTATGGAATCACAGAAAATAAACACCAAAGGTGAGGAGAAGGGGTTGATAAACAGGAAAAAATACCAGAGGGTGTCTGTAATATTTCTCATAATAGTAAGTATTTTGAGAGTATTATTATGAGAAATATTACAGACAGTGCTATGAAAAATGGGCCTGCCACCACCCTTCCTTCACAGCTGTTCACAGTGGGCTATTAAATTAACTCTGACTATCATAGCCTGAAGAATTCCTTCATCTACTTTTTGGTTCTGCATGTGATTATATCACATTGCATGTAATTTCTATTGGTGCATACATACATGCATGCATGTATACATGTTATGTGTATGTATGCTTGGGATTGAATTATGTATATGTTTACATGATTCTTTCTACTATTAGAGTTTATAGAAGACAAATATCAATCAAAATTCATGAAAATTTAGCCTAATGAAGTAGCAGTACACATTAATCCCAGGTTAGGGGAGACAGAAGCAGGAGAGCAAGGCCAGTCAGTGCTACTTAGGGAGAACATCTATGAAGCAACAATCAGTCAATCAATCAATCAATCAGTGAACCAGTTAATCTGGGACAAGAGCACGGTCCAAAAGAATGCATAAAAAGACATGAGACATTCACAGAAAACAACAACAGAGCATCTTGGAATTTACCTCACTATATTCAACTTAGGTGTTTCTCTGCTCATTGTAGTTGTGCAATCCTTAAGAGTGAGTTATTTACAAGTTCACAATTCAGTATGTGGAGCACATATGATATATTAAAAGTAAAAACAGTAATTATTTCCAAAATGTTTTTACATCTTACTAATATATTACAGATAGCTTGGACTTTTGCTTAAAAGAGAAGCAGGCAGCTGAAATCCAATTTATCATCATCATCATCATCATCATCAAGATGGTTTCTGCACTAACTTCAGCCTCAGCCTCCTACATGACTACAGGCCTTTGTCTTTCTTTCTCTAGCTCTCTACAGAAATGTATTCTCAGTCTCTATTATTCCAAAGAAAATACAGGGCTGAGAATATGGCCTAGTGGTAAAGTGCTCATCTCTTATACATGAAGCCCTGGGTTCAATTCCTTACCACCACATCTATATAGAAAATGTCCAGAAGTGGTGTTGTGGCTCAAGTGGCAGAGTGGTAGCCTTGAGCAAAAAGAAGCCAAGGACTGTGCTCAGGCCCTGAGTTCAAGCCCCAGGACTGGCAACAAAAACAAAACCAAACAAACAAAATACAATATCAGCCTGATGACATCTCACTCAGATTTAACAGCATTAAATGCATAGACAGAGAAATGTTCTTGGTATAAATATAAGTTGGTAAATATGTTTTAGAAATCTAGAGGGATATTAAATCAGACTCACTGTTTTTGAGGAGGGAAACATCCCCTACTTATATGTACAATATATATCCTCAGATGGAATGATGTTGCTCTAGAAATTACAAAAGAATTCGAGTGACATATTCCTGAGCTGGCCCAGCATGGAACTTAATTATGCCCTTATATTCCTGTGTATATGTGGTATTTTACATTCACACATATTCAGGAGGGAAACGCCAAACTCATATTTGGAGTCAGAATGCTCAGGCTACTTCCTATTTATTTGTGCTTTAAATGCTTGAGGCTGCAAATGTTTCAAACAGATCACAAAATCACATCCGAAAAAGAACTTTCTTAGAATGTCTGGAGGGTAATGATATGGAGAGACTAAACTAAAGCATCATATTAAGAAAGTTGCTGGCCTGCAAAGCATAATGTTCTTTTTAACTCGAAAGATATGGCACAGAGCCACAGAATACGAATGCAAAGGTATTTAATTTTTTTAATGTCTAAACAACCTGGCTCCTTGAACTCATTATATTAAGATGAAATTTGAGAAATCAATTCCCCTTACAAAAACTTCTAGGAAAAAAATGTTACTAGGGAGCAAATTGTAAATTCTGAAGGTAAAATATATGGCTTCTTTCATTATCTTCCTTTGTGCCTGTCATAATCTAAGATTATTATCTTGAAAAGGACCAAATTACACTAGAAAATGAATGTTTCTATCTTCAGTTTAATTCTGTTTCTTTTACAGACTACATTAGAACTACTGTAAAATAATTTTGGCAGGTGCAGTATTTCAATGTACATATGTATCAGGATCAGACACATGTAGTTAACTCCATTACTCACATTTTAAGTATATTTTAATGGGTTGTTTTAAATGTTTAATCAAAGGAATTTGAATTTCCCAAATCAGAATTCTTATGTATGACAATGTTTCTTTATGTATGAGAGAAGTAAATTCTTGATTTTTTTTCAGGAAAAAAGGGGCCAAAGAAATTATAGAGAGAAAGTGTATGTCCTTTTACAACTAGAAGTTGGCTTTACACATTGCTCGACTCATAAATAAACAGAAGAGTTCTGTGAACTATATGCAGATGGCTGGGTCTACACTGGAAGGCTTTTGTGATGATTTTGATTTGCTTGCCTATTTTGCCATCTCTTAAAATATCTGCAAGACAATTTTTGCTCTGCTTCCCAGAAATAGACAAGTAGAATCCTGTAACTTGAGAATCTGCCCCCAACTTACTTAGACCTTTACGAAACTTGGAAAAATCCATCTTTCTTTCCTTCATTACTGTTCACAAAAATATCTGAACTTCAGTTGGCATGATGATACTTTATGTTTAAATATTTATTGCTTTATTTTTAAAGGATACAACAATAACGGAAGTACAATGAGGGAGTCAAAGCTATAAGGTAGCAGAAGAGAGTGAAACTCTAAGAGGGAAAAACATCCCACAAACCACATGAAGGAAGAGATGAGATCAGCCACTTTAGTAAGTGAGTTTAAGGTTACCATGCTGGCATTGAGCTACAGTGTTCCTGCCAAGCCCAAGTGAGAAAAGTAGGAAGAATAAGACAAAGCAAGGAAGGAGGAAAAGCACAGAAGTCAAGTGGAATTGCTAAGATGGCAGTTTTTCTGTCCTTTTATTTTCCCCACCTGATTATCGCAAAGTAATAGAACACAGATGTGTTATATGTGTGTATATCTATCTATTCGTGTATATATATGTATCTAGATAGATATAGGTATATATATATACACATACACTTGTACCAACACATATAACTATACACACACATATATCGCATAAAAACATCTAATTACATACTTTGTACATATTTAATATACATACAAACACACATATATGTATATAAAACACACAAACGCCTATATAATACTTCATTTATATATACATATATTATACACATGAGCACATTTATATATAACCCTCTCTGAACATATATGTATGTATACATTTATACCTATATAGGCACTTATTTGTACCTCTGTATATACTTACATTTACATATATAGAGTTATGTACTTATAAAAAGAGATAATGATTCAAAAACTGTAAATGAGCATTTATTATTACCTAAAAGTTTTAAATCCCTTTGTTTAAATACCCACTCCTTAGGTATTTACTTAGATTCTCTCTCTCTCTCTCTCTCTCACACACACACACACACACACACACACACACACACAATCACCATTATTACTACTATAGCAACAGACATCCGCTTAGCTAATCATAATGCTTCTTTCTCAACAGCAAAAGCCTAAGGCTTTGGCAGTCCAAAAAGTATTGGCATTTCTCTGATGTATAGTCAAAAATCTATATTACAATTCTCAATTCAGCATTTATGAGTCAGCGGTTGATACTCTGTATTTTTAAAAAGACATGAAGGTTTCCAGTCAAGCCTTTTAAAGCTTTACAAATAACATTTCAAGAGGGTTGAGAATGTGGACTAAGATAGCAGATGGCTTTTAGTACAGTGCTGTTCTGGGATCCTTTGATTTTATTACTTTTGCTTTTCTGGTTTGTTTTGATGACTTTGTGGCCTAATGGACTGAAATCAGACAGCAAAGCTGAAAACCCTTAAGTCCTAATGACAAAGAGTGACTTATCCGGTGACTTGGAGCAAGCGTCACAATTTTTCAGCAGTTTCTAGGGCAAAAAAAATATATATATTCTGAATAACCTAAAGAATAAGCTGAGGATACTATTAATTACATTAAAAAATAATACTTTTTTCCATGTGCCAGAAACTATTTCAGGGAAATTACATATTTTGTGTTTTATATACAATATCTGTATAAACCTTATTAGTCAATCCTAAGAAATTTGAGGACTTGAACCTACCACTGTGGACTAAATTACCTTCTCATTTATTTGTGCTGCATAGTTTCTGCCAGTCAATAATGAAAATTAACACAATGTTCAATAATTTTTTGCATTATACACACTAATTACATGTAATATAAATATGCTGTATGCAATGCATTTAATTTTGTATATGACATACATATGTTATACAGGTTATCAAAAATATGCAATTATTATTTCTAATATATATACTAAGTATCAACTGATGATACATTATTGAAGTTCAACAGCCTAGGGGTGCATTGTTACTTGATTTTGTAGTCTATTAGTGTATTCTTAATTGAAAACAAATGCCAAAAAGAAGAAAAAATGGAGGAAGAAAGGAAAGCAGGAAGACAGAAAAGCAGAAAAGAAGAGAGAAAGAAAAGAAAGGAAGAAAAAGAGGGGAAAAGAGGGAAGGAAGAAGGAGGAGAAGTGAGGGAAGGAAGGGAAGGGAGAGGGAGGAAAAGTAGGAGAGAGGGATAGGAAGCAGGTTCTTGAGCTGCTATGGCTGTTCTGTCAGAAGACTGGTTTGTTAAGTGAGTGCTTGTTCTTTACATGAGTCTGCTTGCAGATCATATCCATGTGATTTGGTGTACTTTTTTGTTTGTAATTAAAAGTGGGGGCGGGGGACATTTAAATGTGTTTGAGGAAAGGTACTCAGGATGAGGCAATGGTTTGCTGGTATAAATAGAGCCACTTCTAAACACTAAGATATCAAGAAAATATATATTTACATCCATCTTCTAAGAGTTAATTCCAGAAAGGAAGGATTGAGCTTTGTGAAAAAAGAATAGGATTGAGCTTTGTGAAAAAAGAATAAAAAAGTCCTTTCAACTTATAAGCTTCTAATTCTGTGACTAAGGAGGACTACATACCTATGATTTCCTTTTAGATACTATTACATTGTTATTTTCATTTTGTCTGTCATTTATTCAGGAAGGGTCTGAAGATATATTAGAACATTAACTTATACAAGGTATGCATATGTAGTAAAATCCCGAAGAGTTTAAGGACTAACTTGCCAATGGAAAATGGGCCATATGGAAGGCCCAGGCATTCTATACAAAACTGGAGTCAATTATCTCTCCCAGCCCGCAGCCCCAGCAGGAGGAAGAGGATATTTGGCTACCATAGTTTGGAACTTAAGATGCCCCAATAGCTACTGATGCCAAACTGGAATGAAAACTGCTTTCATGTAAGAAGGTAATATATTCACGCACAATAATGCTATAAGCATATATAACTAAAGAGAGTCATTGCTATGTGTATGAAAGGTAACAGAAGTAACAAGGTGTTTTATGTGAGGATTTTATTTATAAAGGTGTTTATATGAGAATAAAGAAACAAAAAATAGCTAACAAGTATTTTTACTTCGACATATAAAACATTGCATGTTCAGATTATTCAGGTGCTTTTGTTGAATGCAGTGGATCTTAGTAAAACCTTTGTGAATGTTCATCTCAGAAGAAATGGACTTGGTACACATCATCAATACAAATCCCTCTGTTATGAGACTTTCATACTCAGTCATGTTTGTTGTTGTTCTCTCCCATTTTTCTTATTCTTTTATTTCTGTACTTATATAACACGACCTACATCAGTGACATGGTTTTGCTATTTTTTAATGATAATGTTAGACAATTATGCCTGGAATGCTGCCGGAAATACCTTAAGCTTCTAGCTAGTTGAAGAAGGGCTTACGTTAGTCTCTCTCTCTCTCTCTCTCTCTCTCTCTCTCTCTCCTTTTCTCCTCTCAGCAGTGTCCAATGTCAAGTAAGCCATTCTATGCAGGGCTCTAGATGCAACATTCAAAGGGCATTACCACCCATCACAGATGGTCGGCAGGAACAAGGCTTTAGCCCTGAGAAAATTTATTAATTTCTGAGGTCTGATTCATTGCTTTGGTGGTCTATTTGCTGATTAAATAAATACTTGTTATACTATTATATGATACAATTGCTGACACAACATTGAGGGGGGGGGGGAATATAAGATGCACTTCTAACATTCCAAACCTACTCTAGATTTTGTTTCCTGTCTGGATTTTTATTTTCGTATTTTTTATATTATTTTTCTACAATACTCAAAATGAAAAGCTGCCCTCTCATTGTTCCTTGCTTTATTTTGTGTCTCAAGAAGGAGCTGCAGATGGCCTACTGTGCTAGGCAGTAGGTTTTAAAGTAAGTCGGCTATAACAAACTCTGAGGTACTCAGCTCTGCTATTGAAGTCAAACAGTGAGTTATTTTGACATTTATTCAAGGTCACAATAATGTAAATGGTGAATTTATCAAGAGATTTTTATCTCGCTCCTTTGAAACCTGCAGATATTGTAATACCATTTTGAAATGATCTAAATCAGCCAGTGCCAGACATTCTTCTTTTATCATTATCCTAACCTCCAGGGTACAGGTTTTTATCATAATATTATTTTTCTCTCAGTTCTACTGATCACATTTTCAAAACTACTTACTTTTCGCAATAAAGCTTTGAGAGAGAAATTTAAATTTTCATAAGCTACAATAAATATTACTATGAAAAAATTCACCAACATATATAGTTGCCTTAGCAAGACACTGTTTTATCCTTATAAATTAACTTGAATATTTCAATAAATTAATAATACCTCCTCCTACCTTTCCTGTATTTTGTACATTGTTGAATTCAAAAGGTGTTTCTTTTATGGTCATTGATCAAATTAAGATTGTTAGTTGCACATTTCGCTCTTTCCTATGCTTGCTTGCTCCTGTGAAAAGTAATTCTGTTACAATGCTTTATACATCTAATCTTGTACACATGCATTTTATTCTTACTATCAGTCATAAGTTGCTCCCTGAAAAGGTGAAGACTGAAACTTATTTATCTCTGTGTTACTTGTAATAACTTGTAAATAATAGATGCTCAGCAAAGTGATGAAGTCAAACAAATTAGTCGGCACTACTAAGGATTTTATGTTTTTGTCTATCTACTAACTACCTGAGTCAACTAAATATGGACCATGTAACATGGCCCATTAAAATTTAAAATAAATTACCACTGCTAGCATCTTCATTTTCTTTGATGTAATCCAATAACTAAGTCACGAAATATGGATTATGTAAGATAGTTAAAATAAGAATAAAATAAGGTAGCTGTGTGTGATGCTACATTAAACTTCTGTATTTTGTACTTTGTGATCTTAATGACTGTGTCTTGTTTGAAACTACACTTAGTGAAGAAAAGCACCTTAATTTAAAATATGTTTCTTCTGCTTTGAAGCAAAAGTTCAAGATGCATTCATATTTATAGATATGCTCAAATACTTTCATCATCTTGTAAAGCCAATAAAACAAATATCATCATGTCTATTTTATAAATGGTAAAATGATACACACAGTGGTTTGGGAACTACCCCAAAAAGCATGTGTCATAGACCAGTAAAATCAGCATTAAAATGTCCACCTCCCAGCCTTGGTCTCTCACTATGTCTCAACTCTTGCTACGGATTTGCTGATGGCAGGACTATAGAACTGGATCTCTCAGCCCAATGGATTTCATGCTCTGAGGATGGCATTTTGTTATTTTTACCACTAATAAAATTGCCATTATCTTCATTAACAAGCCTATAGTAGGCAGTATACATCAAACCCTGAAAAATACATATGGAATACATATGGAAAAATATATATGCAATTTGTCCAAAACACTTTGGATAAAACTACTACTATAAAATAACAACTAACCTGGAGGAAGTGGTACACATCTATAAGCCCAGTCCTCCAGAACATAAGACAAGCTGAGCACTAGTGGCTCAGCCTGTAGTTTTAGCTACTCAGGAGGCTGAGATATAAGGATAATGGTTCAAAATTTGTGAGATTCTTGTCTTCAGTTAGCCACTAGAAAACCAGAACTGGAACTGTGACTGTGCTGGCCTTGAGCAAAAGAGCTCAGGGACAGTGTTCAGGCCCTGCCTTCATGTCCTGCAACCGACTTAAAAAAATAATAATACAGAATGTAAGACAAGAGGATCATGAGTGTAAAGTCAGCATGAACTACATAGGGAAAACTTATCTAAAGAAAAGACCTTTTCCTAAAGTATCATTACTATCACATATGATATTATTATAATTACATAGGGCTTATTATTACATGTGACTTTCCTTTCCCTCTCAGTATATTGAAACTACATGTACACTTCTGAGACAAATTCATCAATAGAAGTTCATAAAACACAATGTTTATAAAGTTTGAAGTTCTTCAGGATGAATTAGGACAGTAGAAAAATGCTGTTTTATGCCGTTTTATTAGATCTCGCCAGAAAATTTCACAGTATGAATATAACTAATAAATAATGCTCCTTGCACAAATCTCCTTAGACAAGATTATGCAAAAAGGAAAAGAGCCAGTTTTGTTCTGTTTGAACAAGTGTCTTAGAATATACTCACAATTTCTTTTCACTTTCATCTGTATTGTCATAGAAATGAATTGAACATTGTTAAACTAAAGATCAACTAACATAATTCAATGTGACCAGCATTTAGTAAAAATTAACTTATATACCAGACAATTTTTATCAGTTGGGATATTGACAAATTTGGTGAGACATTATCCTTTACTTCAGAGAAGTATCTATTCTCTCATTCAAATTTCTCTTTTTAACTTATTTTTATTTAATTTTGTTGTCAAGGTAATGTACAGAGGAGTTACAGTTACATATGTTTGTACTGAGTACATTTCTTGTCATATTTGTTTTTTTTTTTCTCTACTGCTGCATACCACAACCTAGGCCAATTAATTCTGGTATGTTTCAGCTTCCTTTCCTACAAAATGGTGACATATAGATAGATAGATAGATAGATAGATAGATAGATATGATATATATGTAGATATAGATAGATATATATACACACATATATATGTAGTGTATTTCATGTTGTGATGAGAAAGATTCTACTACACAATTTATGGGGCCTAGTCCAAACTAAAAAACAGGGCACTGGGGTTAAAAACATTATTAACCATTTTAAGACACCAAACAAAGCACCAAACCAAGTGGTGGCCCTTCTCCATGTGTGACCCTCTCTAAATGATTCCTCAAGTCAATGTCCAAGAAGTACCTTCAGGTAATTGGGCAAATGATTACTATATGATAAAGCTAAGGCTCTGGAATACATGAAGTGTCATAAAAATTAGCTTATTGTAGCTGGACACTGTTGGCTCATGCCTGTAATCCTAGCCATGCAAGAGCCTGAGATCTGAAGATCACAGTTTAAAGCCAACCAGAGTAGGAATATCCATGAGACTCTTTTCTCTAATAAACTAATAAACTACTTGGAAAAAGCTGAAAGTGCACAGTGGCTCAAAGTGGTAGAGTGCTAGCCTTGAGCACAAAGAGGCTCACGAACACTTCCCAGGTCCTGAGTTCAAGCCCCAGGACCAGTAAAAATAAAAACAATAAAAGAGCTTGTTGCCATTCAAAAGTTGACAATTTCACTGTTTAGTTTTTGTTTATTTTTAATCTACTGAGTAGGAATGAGTCTCAGTTGGCTAAAATCTAGGTATCAACAGAGTTGTTTCCCTTTCTGGAGGCTCTAGGAGAGGACTGTTTTCTTATCTTTTCCAGCTTCTCAAGGCTGACTACAATTCTTGGTTCATGGTGTTTGTCCCACTTCAAAGTCTACATATGGTCATTATGGCTCTTCATCCTTCCTCTTTCACAGTAAAGAGCCCTTGAGATTACACCGGCTCGGCTGAATAAGTCAAATCAGTCTCCTATTTGAACATCAACTGTTTAGCACCCTTCATTTCCAACTGCAGCTTGTACCCATCCACCCATCCATTCCCACATAAGAGAATACATTAGTAGCTTCCAAGGATACTAGTCATGAGATCTTGGCGAAAGGAGGGCTTTTATTTTTGCAGAAAGAATATGTTTTCTTTTCTTTCTGTCTCATTAAGGTTTGGATATTGAGATGAGGACATAGAAAGTAAATAAGCTGAGGATAGTTTATATCTGAACACGACAGGCATTAGTACTTGAATTTTTTGTTAAGAAATTGCACCATAACATATACTGTACATGACAGTGAGATAGAAGCTATGTAAATAAAGAAGAAGGAATGATGTCACAAATAATTTGAAAGGATGGAACGAACCTTCTGAATGTTCGATAGGAAAGAGATACAGGAGAGTTGACTGTGTGTAACAAGAGGCAATGAATGCAGCTTAGTGATAAGTTTCCAAATCTAAGCTAGAAGAGAAATATATATATATATATATATATATATATATATATAGCCTTCAGAGTTATTAAAAATTCAAATCTATTCAGCAGGTTAAAAATGCCATTTTCTTCATTATTTCTCTAACCTTAGTAAAATCAAGACTTTTAACCATGAATTATTAGAACTCATTGCTCAACAATGATCAGTGAACAGCCACAGTATTCATCATTATCAGTTGGTGTGATGTCTCATTAACCCCAAGGCTGTCATTTCAGAGCATACAAAATGTATCAATAGTGTGTAAGTATAAAAGAAAATTAAATTCTTCCCAAGCCCAAAATCAAGACACCATCCTGCTTGCTATATGTTGAAGGATAAGTGAGAAAAAAACCTCTTCAACGGTGGAATGACAGGACCTATTTTTGTGTTTTTATGGATTGGGTCCTTTCTTACTGAAACCCAGTTTCACTCACCCACAGCAAGAAAAGAGCTCACAGTATGCATCAACTTGTGACTCCAAGCTCACTTCTAGGTGTGAATAAATTTGTGTGTTCCCAAAAGGAATGTAACAATCCCACATACTCATGTGTGAGTTACTGTGCTTTTTTAAAATAAGACTTTTGGGAAATCATTAAAATACCGATTCATATTTGGCTATGGATTGCAATGAAGAGATCATGACATAGGGAAAAATTATAAAATAATAATAATAATACACCTGAAATGTGGACTGTCTATACTATTCTAATTTAAAAATTAGAATTCTTTCACTGAAAGAACACATGCCAAGCACAGTATGATAAAAAACGCCTCATTAATGATTTCAGACTGGTGCAGTTTACATATGAGATGTTGGTTTCATAGCAGGTTTGAAAAATAAGACTTCTGTTGATATCTCGTTACCTGTAGCTCAGTTTGATTCTGATTCACTTCTTAGTTTTCAGTCCAGCTGTAAGGAAAAGTGTGGGCTCAAATAGTAGGAGCCTTCTGTCTATCTTTGTTTGCTTTTATTTTGCTCAAATAATTCAACTCAGAATAATTTCAAAAATATTTTAATGATGTAAAGAAATACTTGTATAAAATCTTCTGTTATGCTCACTCATATCTGAGACTCAATCTATCAATTTAGCCCCAGGACTTGGGGTAAATATGATCCACTACTGTTTAAAACTTCTATTACCAAATATAAACTGTATTCACTTAATGGTCAGATTTGTGTTCCTTATTAATAATGGCATAGTCCAATTTGAATATACTTACTTACAATAGTAAGTCTGTATACAAAGCCTTCTTTAGAGGAAATTGTTATTATAATGATGCATAAAACAAAAATACATTCTGTCAGACTTATTCTATTTATGACTCTCCTTACATGTCTCTGTCTGTCTCCCTCCCCCCCCCTCTCTCTCTCTCCCTCATTTATATCTGTGTGTGTGCGCACGCACGTGCGAGCACATACGCAGGAGCCAGTCCTTCTGTATTTGTCTACCTGCCATGCCTTGAACTAGGGCCCCAAGGTACTGACAATGAGCTTATTTCACTCCAGGTTAGCACTCAGCCACATGAGCCACAGCTGCACTCCCCATCTTTTTTGGCAGTTTGTTAGGACAGGAGTTTCATGAACTTTGTTGCCTGGGCTGTGTTTGAACTGCCATCCCCAGATGTCAGCTTCCTGAGTAGCTAGGATTACAGACCTGAGCTGCTGGTGTCCCGCTTGACTGTCTCTTTTAATTGTGCAGGAATAAACAGATGCAGCTTAGGAGGAATTAATGTATTCCATTTGGAAGGGTCATGGAAAGCTCATGGATAACAAGATGCATGTGCTGGAAAGCAAGCGGAGCACATGATAGAAACAGAACACCTAAGCACATGAAGGTCCACTTGTAAGATAGTTGCTAAACATGAGATGTCTATGCATACACATACTCTCAGAAAATTATTTGGTTACAACTTTATCATTCTACATGGAGTGGCAAGATTTTTACTATATCGAAGAGAGAAGAACAGCACTTAAAAAGATGAAAAATGAGAATGAAATAATTAGAAGAGTGCTGAAACAGAGAAGGCCATATGAGGAAATAAAAATTAGAAAGTGGTATTTTAGCAGGATCTTAGTAATAGTAATAAAGCAACTAATGATATGACACATAAAACTTTCAGAATAATACAATCAAGCTGTTTGAGAATTGTAATAAATTCCTGAGGCCATTGAGAGGATCATAAAAGGTTCTTATTTTAAAAGAGCTAGAAGCTAACTTCAATACCCTCTTATATCTCCACAGATCTAGGTCCAAGATTTCTATTATTATTATTAGTGTGAGCACTACAAAGGAGGAGAGAGAGTGAAGATAAATGAAGAACAACAAGTCCTATCTAAACTGGGGAAATGAGAGCCAGACACGGAAGGAAAGCAAAAGAAGCGTGAAGGATGATTTTAAAAGGAACTAAAATAAAAGAAACATGTTATCTTATTTTTATCTTCCTTAGTCTCAAATAATGAAATAGAAAATGTGCAAACTGTGGTACCTAAATCTATCAAAGGCAGGATATACAAAAATCATAATTCCTCCATTACATCACCAAATGTAGTACTTCTGATTGCTAATTGCACTATCAGATAGATGTATGCAATGTGAATAATTTATTTTTTGAGGTTTTTTTTAACTTAACTGGTTCTTACAAACATTGACAAGATTCACATCTAAAATGCACAGGCTGTGAGAATAGTGTTAAGAAATTACCAGTGTATACTTTTCAAGACGATCATACTTAATTTAAACAACATATATTTAAGTATCTTAGCTAAATTTTATTTGACATGTGGTGCATTTCAAATGTCTCTAGATGAGGGTCTATTAAAAGAAGAGTACGAAAATCCAGGACTAATAAAGAGTAAAATAAAAAGAGAAGAATGAGTAAATTTAAAAAAAAATTAGCTGGCCCTAAAATCAAAGCAGAATCTGATTGGCTAGATGTGTACATGTGATTTATTAGCCTATTTACTTTGCTATTCAATAAATAACAGAATGTCAATGGGGCCACTGTCACATGGTAACAAATACAGGCCATAAAATGGTCCACATGACAATATATCATCAACACCATTCCATTCTCCTTCTATCTTAGAGCAAACCATGTGTAGCAAAATGATAAAGGTTGCCACACTTTAGTAATAGCCATATTTCCAAAAATGGTGGGTCATGCAAATTAGTGGCTTCTTTCTTTTGAAGGGTAGGATAGGTGGCATTGTCATAGTCTAATCTATTTAAAATAATGGCAGGCAGTAAGATTACAATTGGACACCTGCTGTAGAAGAAGTGCCTTGTTTGCCATTATAAGAGTTCTGGGAATATTTTTTTAACAGTTGATATTGGCAGACATACTTCACAAACACCAATTAGTTACTGTGGACACTGACTTCATGAAACATAGCTGTGTCTGTGAGCTCCCGCTGCTGCCCCTGCATGTTGATACACTGATACCTCATCCATCATCCATTTTGCTTCTTAAGACAAGACTCTGATGAAGCTATAGTTTACCCTCCAGAAATCCTTACAAATTAGGATTTTTTCCGATTCTTCTCCTCTGCTGTCCCTGAGCTCTTTTGCTAAAGGCCAGCGCTCTACCAGTTTGAACCACAGCACCACTTCCAGTTTTCTGAGGGTTACCTGGAGATTCAAGTCTCACAGACTTTCCTGACCAGATGGCTTTGAACCTTGATCCTTAGATCTCAGCCTCCTTAGTAGCTAGAATTATGAGCATGAGCGGCCTGTGCCTGGAATGTTCTCCTCCCCTCCCCTCCCCTCCCTTCCCCCACCTCTCTCTCTCTCTCTCTCTCTCTCTCTCTCTCTCTCTCTCTCTCCCCCCCCCCTCCCTCTTTCTTTCCACCACCACCTCTTTTGTGCCAGTCCTGGGGCCTGAGCACTGTCCCTGGCTTCTTTTTCCTCAAGGCTAGCACTCTAGCTCTTGAGCCACAGTGTCACTTCTGGCTTTTTCTGTTTATGTGGTGCTGAGGAATTGAACCCAAGGCTTCATGCATGCTAGGCAAGCACTCTACTGCTAAGCCACATCCCCAGCCCCTGCTTTTTGTTTTTTATTATATACATCTGAATTTCACTAGTTTGGTAAGTAGGACAATAAAGGAATCATGTTACATAGGATGTATAGGTATTTATTTTATATTAATGCTTAATCCATAATATTTATTTAATTTATATTAATCATTTTGTCACTGGTCAGATGAAGCATTAACATACATGTAGAACTATTTTGTGTCTTTAATGTGGTATTCTGAGTGAAGACTTCTTTTAGCACACAGTCTGAAAAGTCAGTTCCTCAAGCCTGTATCCCTCTAACACAGAGCACAACAGAATAATAGGTACAGTTCACAAAGATGAAGTAACAAAGCGGAGTGAAGTTCTAAGTGTATTGGAACAAGTGTTTGTGTTAGATCCTGATTAAACAGTCTAGACATAAATAGTATGTAAAGGTTCATTTACAGTGAGGAAAATGCACCCTAACAGTTACATTCAAAAAGAACTCACTAAGATTGGAGACTATTAGATGTTTTTGTAAATGACTATCAAGAACAAATAAGAAATATATTGATTAACTGTCGCTATTAATAGGTATGTCTTTAGAGGAAAAATAAAACAGGTCAAGGTCAAAACACACAGCCTACTGAATGTCAAAATAAAATACAGTTTGGCAAAAAATGGCTTTATACATGCCTAAGAGTGAATTGGTTATATATTAGGTGTAAAGAAAAAAAATAGATCTTTTGAAAAGAGTTACTCTGGAGATAGGTATGTAGGTCAGTGGAAAAATGCTTACATGAGTCCGGGGGTTTAATCCCCAGAACAACAAAAGGAAGAAAATAAGGATCTAGGGAAAAAAGGAGGGAGGGACATGGAAGGGAGGAGGGGAGGAAGGGAAGAAAGAAGGAAAGAGGAACTTCTAAGAAGAGTAATTTCTTTTCTTTCTTCATCTTTTTGGGTTTTTTTTTTTTTTTGGAGGGGGTGTTGGTCATTGGGTTTGAACTATGAGCCTGGGCACTGTCCCTGAGCTCTTCAGCTCAAGGTTAGCGCTCTACCACTTGAGCCACAGCACCATTCCCAGCTTTCTGCCAGGACTGGCTTTGAGCTGCAATCCTCAGATCTCAGCCTCCTGAGTAGCTAGGATTACAGGTGTGAGCCACAGGCGCCCAGCTCAAGAAGAGTAATTTCTACTGAGAGACATACTCTTAGACTCTTTCCCCCACCACAACAATAATCAGCTTTGAGGAAAGGCATGCTTATAAAACATTTATATTGCATTTTTTACATCACTATAAAATTCCAGAAGGAACATCTGTTTTTTAGAAGGTACATTTCCCATAAAACTGGAGGGAAAATCCTAACAGGATAGCTATTTATTTTTAAGCTACTAACAGGTGAAGAGCTATCTATAACTCCTATGTTGACAATGGAAATTGAGAAGCTCTTGGGACCACTCAAAGCCCCACACCATGTGAGAGTGACTTTTTATTGGTCACTGAAAACAAATTCACGATTGTGATTTCAGCAAGTACATAATGTGTATTTATTCTTTCCTCTATAGCTTATGCACATGGCATTTGCTCTGCTTGCAATGTCTTTGCCTGCTTTGCAAAGGATAATATTTATTGAGCTAACATTTATTGAGTACTTACTATGTGCCAGCCTTTGCTCTGAGTACTTCATATGCATCAGCTGCTTTTAGCCTCTCAGAACCAAAGACATTGGTACCCACCTTATTCTTTTACAGATCTAGTGACGTACAAGTCACAGGATGCCAATCACATAAAAAGGATGGTAACTGTTTTCTTCTTCATTTTATCGATGAGGCAATGGAAGTGATCTTGCTTAAGTAACTCCCCAGGGGTCACAATAAATGATGATGGTAAATTTAAAATCATTTGCATAATGCCAAATTCTACGTCTTAACCCCCATTTTATTTTTATTATTATTATTATTATCATTAATTTGTAAGTAGCTGTAAACAGGGCTCCAGTTCAGTGTATTACCTTAAGAATAAAGTGCATCTTGATCACTGTCACCTTTTTAACTAAGAGATTCCCCCATGGCAGGGATGTGCAAGGATTTCTCTTTCAAGAACTTGACCTTTAACACAACTTCTGTCTACTATCTGTCTACTGTAGTAGACTACCTGTCTACTATCAATGTACACATTAGAATGCATGCTTCATGAGAACAAAAGCAATGTTCTGTCATAGTCATCACTCTAGTATACAATCTTCAGTGGTTTATATACAGTACATAAGCATCACATGCACAGTAGATGGTCTTTAGATATAAGGAAGAGATAATGTTTTCACGTTTGAGTTCTTTTAAAAACGAGTTTTGCAGTATTGTGTACGCTTGCAAGCACAAATGTCCACCAAGTTTAATTACCTCTTTTTGTTCTGATACCCAGGTAACTTGTTCAAAGGCCACATTCTGTAAGCATTCCTAAAAGTATTCTTTGGAGAAAATCTGCCTTGCCATGTGTGTATATTTTATACCATTTGAACATTTTGAACGCTATGGGCTTTTTAGATGGAGACTTCTTGCATTGATACAGCTGCCACCGTAAGTAGTACTGACTTTTACTTTATGAGTCTCAGTAGCTTTCAAATTAGAACACCAGTATTTTTTTAATTAAGTGATGGGGAGGCTTAAATAAAACAGAAGAACAGTTGGCAGACAACAAGCACCACATAGTAAGCCTATGAGTTGCCTTACATGCTTTCCACAAGGAAACAAGATATAAATTGAAAAATCAATACATATAAATGAAATTAACTGTAATTTCGAGTTGATTGTGATTTTTCTTTGAATTCTTACCTAACATTATAAGGGAGTTTCAGTTTCATTGCTTATGTATACATTTACTGTAAAAAGGTGAGAACCATAACAGAAAACTCTAGAGCAGCACAGGAAAGTCAGATCAAAACCAGAAATCTCCTTAGAGTAATCAACAGCCAGATGACAGACAGTACTTCTAAGATGTCTCAGACGACATCCTCTTGTAAGTGGCATGGTCTCTAAAGTTTGGTGGTCTGAAAATCTCTAGACATTCTTTTATAGTTTCTTCATGTGGTTAAAGCTCCAAGGAAGAAGTTTCTTGGTTCTTATTTTCAAAATTGATGTTACAGGTCACTCTTGCCTGTAGTGGAGCATGCTGGGAATATCAGTTCTGGAATGTCACTTAATATAATTGGTTACGCTAGAAGTTCAGTTGCACTTTGAAGATGGATTGTTGGCAAATTATATTACAGTGAT
This sequence comes from Perognathus longimembris pacificus, assembly GCF_023159225.1. Taxonomy (NCBI): domain Eukaryota; kingdom Metazoa; phylum Chordata; class Mammalia; order Rodentia; family Heteromyidae; genus Perognathus; species Perognathus longimembris. The sequence continues at coordinate 42,049,621 of NC_063176.1, forward strand.
GAATTTTTAAAAGCATATGCTCACTCCTATCAGGCCCTATTCCAAGTATGTCTCCATGTACAGGGCATGTGTTTTATTTATGTATATAGAGCTTTTCCCAGAGAATCCCAACCGCAATAGGTCATAATATGCATGACTTTCTATCAGTCCTGCTTCCCTTTCACAAAATGTGTAATGAATATTTATGACTCTAAACTCAATACAGGTCCTTGAAATAAATAAGCGATAGTGCTGTTGTGGCTTTAATGAAGTTATCAAATAGAGTAGAACTTAAGATTTGCTACTGGGTTTTAAATAATGGTTGGCTAGAAGAGAAACCATCTTTGGAGGCATGAACAGCAAGATTGGTACAACAACATTGTTGAAAGGAACAAAGGAAGAAGGGAGGAAGGCAAGGATAGGATAAAAGACAAATGATGGGGGAAACAAATAGCATTTCTACCCAGATACAAGCCAGAAGGCAAAGAAGAAATAGCTACACTTATCCAAGTCATGTTCATGACTCTCTTAATGTACTGGCAGCTGTCCCATCTTATTAAACATTAATTTAAAAAGCCAGTCAATGCTTGGCCTAGTCTGACCTGCCATTTTGGAATTTAAAACAAGAAAAAAATATAGCCATGAAAAGCACATTAATATCTTTTGATATGTTAGGAATGATCCAAGGAGTTAAGCATCTAAATCACTCTGGCCCTTTCTCAAAGTCCTCAGTGATTGTTTAACCCTTTCTTCTCATGTTGCAACATTCTTTGTGCTTTTGTCAAAGGACTGCTACTCGATCCATGTAATAACAAGACTCACCAATAACAGTAATAATAACAGATTTGGGACACATCTTTGTCCTGGCTCAATGACAATACTCAGGAAATGAAGCATGTGGTCTTGATGACGTAGTTCCTTAAACTGTCACATATCACAGATTGATCTTAGAATCCCTAAAGGTCTATAGGCAATACACTAAGAGAAAAGAAATAACAACAAAAAAGACAAAAAAATAGATATGAAAGTTTATTTGTATAGAACACATTCCTTAAAGTGTAGAATACCATTCGTAATTTTTTAAAATCTTTCACAGACCATTTTGTGTGAACATTAAAAATAAATCACATAAATAATCCTCTTTTGTGTAAAAAGTAAGAAATGATTCGAAAAGGCTGAGGCAGTAGAAGGATGAAAGAATACACAGGTGACACTACTTAGTTTCTATTTTCTTTTTACAGTTTTTACTTTCAAGATCCTTCTTCGTTTGATGAAACCACACTATTAATCATGGGAAAATACATTCCTTCTGAATTTGGAAAAAAGTTCAATGTCGCATGGCTTTATTCTTAGGTAGTTCTTGAGGTAAATCTCTATTAACAACTCATGATTTGCTCAGGGAGCTTTAAGTTGCAACATATGCCACACATAAAGGATTTGATATTTTTGTTTAGTAATTTCTTAATGAAAGTATGTCTTTTAAACATTTATAATATCTCTGTAAAATATTAAAATCATGTCCAGTGGTTCATACCTATAATCGTAGACATTCAAGATAGATCTGAGGATTAAAGTTCATAGCCAGACAGAAAAGTCTGTGGAACTCATATCTCCAATTATCCACTAAAAAGGTGGAAGTTCAGGTGCAGCTTATGTAGTCAGCACAAGCTTTCAGTGGAAAAGATTAGGGACAGTGTGCAATCCTCCCCTCTATACACTTACACACACGCACACAAACACACACACACACACACACAGAGATAGAGAGAGCGAGAAATACAACTGCTAATCTGAAGTTGAGAGGCAGCCCATTAAGTCTGATTCCCAAGGACTTTTTAATGAAGAAAATAAACACACAGGCCATACTTAGTGTCTTATGATCTAAAAGAAAGATAATGCAGGTTTCTAAAACTATTGTGAAAAAGAGCTGAAAAGAAAAACTCCTAGAATCTTGATGCAGGAGCATGTATATGAGAGAAGAAAATAAGGAACATTTCTGTAATTTTAGACTATCCCACAGACATTTCTCTGAAATCATCCTAACTTACTGGCCCATCCTGATTCTGTGTTCTTTACTTCAAATTTTCTAAGAATAAAAAGAAACTGCTTTTGCTGAGCAAAACATGAGAAAAGCTTTTTTCAGAGTGAAATGTAAATGATAACCCTAAAATTAGACAAATTGGAAATTCTCCTTTTTGGTTGAATGCTTTCTGTTCTGCTGAGCCAGCATTCCTGGACCTGTGCTGAGTTAGCCTCTCCTATTCTGAAGAAGTTGAGTAAGTGAGATTTCCAGCTCACCTAAATCTTAGAATGCTTCCTCCTGATCCTGTCAATCCAATAAGAACCAGATGTATACATGATAGGATTTCAAGGAGGTCCAATCCTATTCTTTTCTCTGAAAGGCATTTCTGCCAGTGGTTATCATTACTGAAGTCCCACCCACCCACCCTGTATACCAAGGTAGCTTCTTATTTAAATTGTCAGGGACTTTATTGTGGTCTCAGCAGTATCTGGATGTCAGCAAGAAGGTGGTATAATAGACTATAATCATTCTGCACACAGTAAAGACAGGTCTAGCAGAAAATGTTTAATTCTGGGTGATGGCTCCTGCAGAGTCACTAAAGGGCAGGTACTAATAAGGAGCTGAAGAAGCACAGGGGACGACATGCTTGCCTCAAAAGGCAAGCTCAGCATATTTGCTGCAGCTAATAGAACCATTACTGCTGTGTGTCAAGCCATGAAAAAATACCAAAGGACAGGAACATCTGAGTGAAAGGGACAAGAAGATAGCAACAACACCAAAGACAGAGTGAGAAATCAGACTATGCAGATCACCTTTTTTTTTTTTTTACCAGCTGAGTCATTAAGTCAAACCATGTGCTATGAAATGCATGAACTAAAAATATTGCCAAAAATCTTGCATAGAATAACCGTGGTGTTTTACTTTATTATAAATATCATACTCTGTTACCAAACGGTTCACTAAATGAATATCTGTCCCTAGCCCATTTTCAGGGTTACTGATAATGTCATCTGCTACTACAACTAAGATCTAAGGGTAAGATGCTCATTATTTAATGCATACTTTCACTTTTTGCCATCTTACACATAAAACCCAAAGCCCTGTGTCTGAAGAAAAAGATAATGCATGAAAGGGAACCCGTGGCTTTAGTATGGAATTAACTCTACATACTATTTGTAACAGCTTCTGTTACTACTAGAAGACTAAGGGCCAAATGAGTTCCCTAGAAAACTAGGAGGTAAAGAAGGAATAATACCCAGTCTTAAGATCTTATATAGATTATGTGATGTTCACCAGCACTCTCCAACAGTTGCATTCTGCAATAAAGGGCAGTTCTTTTTGTGCAGTGACCACAAGAAACACAGATGCTTAAAAGCCTTGGTTTTGAAATGTCTAACTAAAAAATATAAATTTTTAATACAAAGAGGTAGAAGCACCAAATAAGTAAACCAAGCCAGATTCATAAAAACTCACACAATATCCCCATAGGAATGCAAAATAGCTATGTAAGCTCTTTAAGGTTTACCATACCACTTAGCAGCCAGAAAATAATGACAACCAAAAAAAGTTTCTAAAGAGAGGAAAACACAACACCTGACCTTTTACACAACTCACTGTTAAGTCTGCATGAGGCTGTGGCTGTTTAATTCAACACAAAAATGAGAAAAATGGAGATGACATGAAACTTCAAAAACCAGCCTTTGCTGGCCTGCACAGTAAGACATTTATAGCATCTAGCTCTCCATTAGGCAAGGTTTTAAACTTACTCATTATTTTAAGTACAAAATGAGTTTAAATAATAGAAGAAGCCTGCAAATAATAAACGTAAGAGCAGGTGCACTTTGGAAATGACTTTGCTCGTGGTAGGAGGGCCTCCCATGACCTCACTATCCAGAATTTGAATTAATCATGCCTGGATGACAGAGGGAATGCTCAGATGACAAGCCTGCCCTTAAGAATTTACTCTGCTATCACCCAATATCTCAGATACTGATCCTTTGTGATCACCAGTGAGTAGGCTGCCCTGGGATGGGACTTAACTCAATTTAACTCACTCTTAATTTAACCATTAATGAAAACGGAGCATCTAGGAATGTAGCTCAGAAGGTTCTGAATAGTGCCTCTGGGATACACATTTTATCCTTCCCACTGTTTCTATTCTTGTTACATCAGTATGCAGAATCCATTTCAACTGAATATTCCTAGACACAATAAAACTGTATGCAGAAAGGATGGCTTACATTTCAAATAAAGTGTTTCAGACCTCGCAATTTTTCCCTCATGTACACAACACGAGGGCACTGAATACTCATGGTTCACAAAGGTTACTTAGCATTGGAGATGGTGAAGCAATCCATGAAGGAGCCAGGATGCCTCTTGGTGTCAGCTTAAGATCAGTACACTTGCAGCCAAAGAAAGGTTCCTTTCTACTTCTTTCTCTCTGGCCTAAGGGGTGGGAAATGTTGACAGTTCGAGGCCTAGTGTCTGAATTAGACCTTGAGAAGGGCCACAATCCCTCACTTTAGCTCAGTGTAGCCTTGTTTGTCATTTTTAGAAATTGTGCCAAGCTACAAGCACACACAAAATGCCATGAGTCAACTCTTTTCTTTCCCTCTAATATCTAAACTGGGCTGATCTCTTTCCTTTGTCTGATTTTGGTTCTTCTAGAAGTCAAATACTACCAAAAATAAAATGTAATAAAGTAAAAAATAGTGAAACTTTTATGTGGGCCATAGGTTGGCTGACAACATAGACAGGCCACCTGTGATGATTTTTCAGAATCTGTAGAGGGAACAAGGGCAGGGTGCTTGACCTTTAGAACCAGGCAGTCTTGCATTTCAATCCAGTGCTACCATTTACCAGCCATAAGGCCACAAAAAAGTTATTTAATCTTCTCTAATCAACTGTGCCTATTTTACAGGGTCATTGCAACAATTTGTCATTCCTGTGCAGATGTGACTGGAATGTAAAAAATGTTCAAGAAATATTAATATATATTGTGTATAGGTAATGAGAGGTAGTGATGCACCAGTGTCAAAATGGAAGCAATTAATTCAACTTGTTTTAATGAAGCAAAGAAAAAGTCACTATGACAAGGAGGCTGGAGCTAGAAACCTAACCTAAAAGTACCCTGCAAAATGCCATCACAACTCTTGCAACTTCTCTTCACTGTAGTTATAAGTATTTCATTTTCCTCTGATGTCATCTCCAGAAAACTACCACAGCCTATTGCATTTTGGAAAACGTACTACATAGCAAGATTATATTCAATCCCTTATTATGTCCAAACTTACATAATAAATTGGGTTTCTATTTGCTCCTTGATGAACTGCGTTTTTTGCAGTCTGATAGTCATTTGTATATAACATGTTGCTATAGCCCAAATATTCTCAAAACATCTTTATTCCTTACAAAAAAGAAAGCTAGTGTTGTTTACTTAGCATAAATTTTCTCTTTGCCATAGTAATATGTTGCTTCTCATCAGAATAATATATTACGGCTTTTAGAATCATTTGAATATGATTTATTATTCTTCACTTGTTGCTGTGCATATGTTGGTTCATAAGGAGGAACTTGTCAAATATACTCTTCTTTGTAGAATCACATTGCTTTCAATGGGGTCACATTTCAATAAATATGAAGTAATTTTGATCAGCCAGTCTTTCATTTATATATTTCAAGAGAACACCAAAATGTATCATTTTCCTTTTTAAGAAAAAGTCAGTTAAGCCAGGCACTGGCTCACACCTTAGGAGGCTGAGCTCTGAGGACCCCAGGCAGGAAAGTCTGTGAGATTCATATCTCCAATTAACCACCAGAAAACTGGAAGTGGGGCTGTGGCTCAAAGTGGTAGACTGCTAGCCTTGAACAGAAGAGCTCAGGCCCTGAGTTTAATTTCCATGACCAAAAATAAATAAATAAATAAAAATCTAAAAGTGTAAAAGTAAAGTGAATTTAATAGGCTCTAGTATCCTTTGTCTGTTTGTTTAGGATTGACAGTGATATTGAAGTTTGAACTTGTGGCCTAGCTCTTGCTACACAGGTGCTTTATCACTTAAGCAATATACCCATCCATTTTGTACTTTAGTTATTTTTCAGAGTCTCATGTTTCTACCAGGGGCCTTCAGGGACTTTAAACTCTCCATTTATGCCTATAGTATAACTAACATAACAGGCATGTACATGGTATTTTTTACTGAGATGGAGGTTTTGCTAAATGGTTGCATAATTTGGTTTCAGATTGTAATCTCCTGGGCTGGGGATATGGCCTAGTGGCAAGAGTGCTTGCCTCGTATTCGTGAGGCCTTGGGTTCAATTCCCCAGCACCACATATACAGAAAATGGCCAGAAGTGGCGCTGTGGCTCAAGTGGCAGAGTGCTAGCCTTGAGCAAAAAGAAGCCAGGGACAGTGCTCAGGCCCTGAGTTCAAGCCCCAGGACTGGCAAAAAATAAATAAATAAATAAAAATTGTAATCTCCTTGAGGTTTGCCTCCCAGATAGCTGGATTTAGAGCGGGAGACACCTTGACTGTTATCCTATAACGTATTTTGACATTAACACACACACACACACACACACACACACACACACACAAATAACACAATTCACTTTATTATTCCCTTGCAACCTTAGGTCTATTTTGAAGGCAATATTATTTCCTCCTTTGTTCTGTATTGTATGCTGTTTGTCACTTAATAACAAAAATTTTCCTATCAAACTATGTAAAATTGTGAACTAAAATTAAACCGAGTGAATTAATTTGACTGTTAAAGCTTGACCCATTACCATTTTTACTAACTTAATTGTTCTCAACAATGCTTTTTTGAGAGTTAAAAATTCTATTAATAAATAGCCATGCATTGCTAATGACAGGGATGGATTCTGAGAAATGTGCTCTCAGAAATACACTCTTAGAAAAAAAAATAGAAAAGAATAAATACACTATTAGGTGATTTTTCTGCGTGCACAATTACAAAGATCTAGAAAATATGTCTAGAGAATATATTATGTATCTAGGCTACAGGGTATATACAATTGTACATATGTTCCCTTGGTCCATGTCCATCATGACCTCATAATAACCTTTAAAAGACAATATAGTCTGGGAATGTGGCTTAGTGGTAGTGTACTTGTCTAGGATGCATGAAGTCCTGGGTTCTATTACTCAGTACCACATAAACAGAAAAAGCCTGAAGTGACACTGTGGCTCAAATGGTAGAGCACTAGCCTTGAGCAAAAAGAAGCTCAAGGACAGTGCCCAGGTCCTAAGTTCAGGACTGGGAAAAACAGAGAGAGAGAGAGAGAGATTTCACATCTGCTGTATATGATTTCTAGTAGGGTTTATTCACAACTGGTTTATGATAACCACTAAGTTGTCTTTGAAACAAAAGATGTCCAATTAAACATGTTTGGCCCAACTGCTCATAACATTTTTAAAAGAATTTTTGAGAAGATTTAAGTTTCTAAAAACAATGAGCTCTTCAATAAAGTCTGATTATAACGGTTCATTCACCATACCTTGTTAGAAAAAAAATCTACAAACTCAAAATTATCTGAGCAAATCTCACCAAACAAATGATTTCACAACCAATTTTAACTTAATTATTCACAAAACTATCATAACATAACGCCCCCGTCAAATTAATGGCAGGGATAGACAATCTGAAGATGAGTCATTTGTCCTTAGCAAACGGCAACAGTCTATTTTTACTTTATCTATTCAATTCTCCCCTAACAATGTAAAATTCTTGTACAAGCACAAAGCCATCTGCACTTAATTAATCACACAATCCACCCAAACATTATCAGATCCCAAGAGAATCAAATAGCATATATACAGTTCAATACAGTCTTCATATAATACATTTAAATCAGAGCATATCAAAATTATCTAGAAAAAGCAATAGCACTCTGCCCAGCCACTTAAATCTCTAATTTCAAGTTAGTAGCATGCACAGACAGGAGTCAGTTCCCCATAAAAGCACCATGTGCCTCTTGATACTCATTTTCATTCCTAGAAGACATTCAAGCTCTTGATCTGTGCATTGGGAAAGTTCTAGAAGAGCTTATCTACTAAGGAAGCACAGTTGAGCCTGTAGAATTATAAACACGTCACTTGCAGAAATTCTCAGCACTTTGTCTTTTGTGGGCAATAGTCAAACCCCCTTTTCTTCTGTGTGACAAGAATTGCATACTCTGTAAAGTGTCCTTTCCTTAAACCCAAAAGGCTTAAGAATAGAGATAATTAGAGCAAAATCTCAGATGAAGTTTCAGAACGACAGGTATAGGAAAGGAAAAGTGGTTGAAACATTGCTGTTAACTCGGTTTTGGCAATCTTCCTGTCTAGTAATGCCTGGATGTGCAGATCCTGTCATGCTTTTTTCTTAGTCATATTCCTTCAGAGTTGGTTTCCTGGCATCATTAAGCAAGAGGAGGAAGAACACTGCCCAGGGAAGTTGGTGATCTAGATTCTAGTTCAGCCTCTCTTCCCTGAAGAACAGATATGTCTAAGACAAAGGTACTGACAGATGCCCCTTTACATTTGGGTTACTAAAGTCTGATTTTCCAGTTCTATGGGGTTAGACTGTGGGTTCCTGTTTCTATGGCCATATTTATTTCTATTTGATGATGATTTGTACATATTACTGTATATGTCATTGGAACTGTTGAGTTCTTTTCAAAGGGAAAGTGCTGCTCTTTCATTACAACAACAACAAAAAAAGTTGTGTAGGATTTAGAAGTTAAAAATAGCCTTTTGCAGGCTGAGAATATGGCCCTGGGGTAAAGTACTCACCTCGTATACATGAAGCCCTGGGTTCAATTCCTCAGCACCACATATATAGAAAAAGCCGGCAGTGGCGCTGTGGCTCAAGAGGTAGAGTGCTAGCCTTGAGCAAAAAGAAGCCAGGGACAGTGCTCAGGCCCTAAGTTCAAGCCCAGGATTGGCAAAAACAAAACAAAACAAAACAAAACAAAATACCCTTTTGCACATCTTGGGGACAAAATGGAAGATCCTTTTTTTCTGACCCTGATGCTTTCCATTAGCTTTATATGTCAACTGGAAATGTGCAAGCTGAGAAACAGTAAATAATTTCTCTAATTCAGCAGGAACTCTACACTTTGTGAGACTTCCATTCTAAAAGGTGTGAGAGAATACATCCAATAAACAGGTAAATATGACACATGCTTGCTCGCTCTCTCTCTCTCTCACACACACATACACACACCAATTGAGGGGAAGAAAAGGATGAGGTCTATAGCATAGAATAAAGATGCTATTTTAAATAGCACCTAGTTGAGACGAACACCCTTCTAAGATTACCTAGATCATAAAACAGAAGTAGGTAGAAATTCGAAAGAAGCCACCCAAAAGACCAGGGAGAGGATCTAGGTTGGTTGCTCCATTGCAAAAACAGGGAAGAGGAGACTGTGTAAGAGGCGGAATAAGAGTGGCTCCTGGCAAATGATCTGTAGGCAGGACCTGGAGGCATTTGGCTTTAACTGAGATTGTAAGAGAAAAATCACTGGAGACTTATGAACAGAAGGGTCATTTGAATACATTTTCAAAGTACTCTGGCTACAAATTGAAAAACTAGACTCTTTGTAGGCGCCAGGGTTTAAAGCAAGAAGACCAATTACCTGTACTTACTCATCATTTAACAGAAACTAACAGAACAAGACAATAGCATGCATACCCTATTTCAAGAGAAGAAAAGGAAAAAGAAAACAGGAAACAGAAGATGATTTTCTCATTTTTAAAAATTTTCTCAGAGTATACACGCTCATCTCAAAAGGGAAAAGTCAAGGGAGATGAATATTTGTTTCTCAGCAAATGACCAAATTCCCCAGGTTTCCATTCACTCTATATCATCACCACATACATTTTTCAGCACCTACTTCACTTATTTACTTGCCACTTACTGAAGAAATGCATACAAACAGAAAGAATAAAACCCAAACATTTAATAAAGTATAGCCCTTTTGAATCTTAGGACCCACCGGTAACTAAGACCTAAAAACTAAATTTCCAAGCAGAAAAATCACATAAAGTGTTCAAAATAAATTAGCATAATTATTTGCAGTGTCCCAATCTCACTGACCTACAGTAACAAATGGAAATAAAACTAGTGTGGCTACAAACTATGGAGGCCTATACTAGGTTCCACCAGCAATTATATCCAAGTGTTTAATTCCTGGACTTGATTTCGCCTAGGAATGATCAATGTCTTCCTTAGGTACTTTTTTCTATACATTTTATAAACACAGATTGATTAATCGAATACTCAAATACTTAAATATGATCGAAATATTCAACAACTTATTTTGATCGGACCAGTATGAACTCTCTTAATTTGCTCACTGTATTTCTGGCAATGTGATACTGGGAAAGAATGATTGGCTAACTCATGACCAAGTAAGTGGCTGATGAGTTTCTTCTATATTTAAATAGCACATGCAGCCTTAAAAAACAATCTGGAGAGAATATCCAAAATCCTTCTCTTCCTTTGCATATTCCAATGAATACTTCACTGATCAGAGTGATTTTCCCCCCCCATCTTCAATCAATCTCTTTCTAGTGAAATACTGCCTCAAGTTCACTGCAGAAAAATTCTCTTGAAAGCCATTGCATTGGGGGAAAAATATTTTATCTTCCATGACCCAAAAGTAAAGATGGAAATATATTTAAACTAATGCAATGTTAGGTCCCCAAATCCTAAGATTGGGTAAAGTAAGTCCCATTGCAAAATACTACCCTATTTTGTAAAGAATTACAATATAGATTTAATCCAAGTGAAGCAAGTATAATTAAAAAGGGAAGTCCCAGCTTACTTGTTTTAAAAGGTCAACGTCAAAGCTTGACACAAGAAAATGTGTTTCAAATTGCACCTTTTAAATTTAAATTCTTCTCTAAATATTTTCACTGCAGGAGAGAAATACTTTGGGAATTCTGGAACTGAAATATACTTTAAAGCATAATATGCCACTAGCAACATTATACAAAAGCTCCAGAGAACCAAACATCATTTAAATTTCTACAAATAGGCCCGATATATTTTAAAATACACGTGAAGTCCATGTGGCCAAATGTAACTGGATATATATTTTTGTTGCCATGAAAAGGCCAAAATAATGTTTTAGGAGAATGAACAAGCAATCTATAAAATACCAAAAATTAATAATTAATCAAATGTATCACTAGAAGAATTTTCCTGAGCAACTTATATAGCCATTCATTAATTTATTAAGTGAATTGCTTCAAAGACCTTTTCTCAAAGTTCTAGCTATATTGGGACACTGTGTGAATATATTTCCTTCTTATTTTTTCATAATAATTTATATCCACATATATCCATCTCTTTAATTTGTACTCAAATAAGAGAGATAGCTTTCCATATGTAAGTTTTGATTGAGATTTACTATTTCATTAACAATTTAATGTTATTTATCTTGTGCATGTCAATCCTTCTCAAAGACTTATACTGGAACCATTTAGTACAGGAATAGAGCCTCACCCTGCTTTCTACATTCTCATCACGCCAAGCATAATATAGGATGGCAGATGCTCAATTCATGGGTCTTAATTAACACAGTTTCTTTAATAAAAAATTATAGGAAAATTGACTCTAATTCATTATTATGCTCTTAGGTTAGGAATTACAAGTGAGGAGCTAGTAAGGCTTTCTTCCTCCTAAGGAATATACTTAATTAGTTGTATAAGATTATACCAACAATTCGAATCCTAGACAAGGAGAAAGAAGTTGCTTGATTAATTCTATGTCCATCATCTGGGAGAAGGATGAGATGACAGGGATCAAACACTGGGTTTTGGGGCCTGCTAACACATGCTTCACTGTCAAGCTATCACCTACTAACTCTCTTTGAAGCAATTTAAGCAGAGGAGCAGTAAATGGTTAAGTTATAGTTCTCTAATACAAATGAAATTCCTCATTTGGAAGAAAAAATATTTAAGCTTGGAGTTAGTGGCTCACACCTGTAATCCTAGCTACTCAGGTGACTGAGATCTGAGGATCGCAGTTCCAAGCCAGCAAGGGCAGAAAAGCCCCCTGGAGTCTCTTATCTCCAATTAACCACTCAAAAGCCAGAAGTGGTCTGTGGCTCAAGTGGCAGAACACTAGCCCTGAGCAAAAGGAGACCCAGGGCCTCAGAATTCAAGCCCCACGACCGATAAAAAAAACAAAAATAAATAAATAAAATATGAAAAAATTGTACACAGAGGAACCTAAAACTTCAGGATAATTTCAGATCTAGATAAAAATAGGCATAATACTCTGAACAATATACCAAGTCTGAAAAAAAAATAAAACATGTGGAAAAGTAAAATTTTCTTAATCCTAGCAACTTTGACTGGGTTTCTAAACCTTAGAGAATGGCAACCATTTATACTATACAACACGAAGTTAAATTAGTATATGCTATTTCTGTTTCTTTACCGTACAAAATCAACGTTTTAAGAGAAAGCATTTGCCTTACATAGTTTTATTGTCTCTGCCTTTAGTAAAAAGTTTGCCAAAACATTATTCATGTGCAAGTAAGCCATACTTCATTTGGGATATTTAGAGACTGCTGGAATTTTTGCAAATCCATCCAGAAAGAAATACTGTATGCTCAAATGCATACTTCACTTTTTACTAATGTCTTTGTCTGCCTCTTCTGTAAAAATTTCACTGTTGCAAGGAAGTATATAACATCACTTAGTTTTCATTTTGAGTTTATGTCATTCACTTGATATGACCATCTCATGCATTTAGTTAATAGTTCTTTTGAGAGTTTTTATTTTGCTCTTATAAAATTTATTTCTAAAAATATTAAATGACCAATGTTGCTATAAAAAGACCAAATAAGGGAATAAAAGAGCAAATCTTTCTATTAAAAATATATAAGACCCAAAAAAGCAGACATAATATCCAAAAGTCCAACTGCCTTCCCATACAAAAATGGTTTAAAGATTATGGTTATGTCTCACAATATGTAGTTTCAATCATTCTCCTACAGGCTCAGTAACATAGATTTTGCGAAAGCTTTCTTCATGATAAAATGAGAGACTGATTATCTGAATATATGATTGAGCTACCTCATCTCCTTAGATTCATTAACAGTAGCCCAAGATATCCTCATAATGCTTAGAATTATGCTGCCATCATTTACTAATTGAAAGCATGATCATATTTCTGATAGAGAATCTACTATGTGTCTGTTTGCTTAGTTGAAAAAATTAAATTTGTCCTCCTTTCTACTGCAACTTTTATAATAACAAGAAAAATGTAAGTAGCCTTACTGTTATTTTTCTCAAAACAGATGAGATGAATGTTGTGTTCTCTTGGCTACATAAGAAGAAAACAAAAAGAGAAACTAGAACTGAGAAGGATATGCCCTCATCTAAATCAATTGTGTCTGGAACAGAAATAAGTAATAGCATATGCTACTACTGTGTGGTTCATGCTTTAGAATTTTGAAAATAATCTAACAAAAATAATCAGCATGAATTGTTTTATTGTTCACTGTCAAATTTGGATTTTCAGTTCTTTTTTTTTTGAGTCCTGGTGGCCTGAGCACTGGCCCTGGCTTCTTTTACTGAAGGCTAGCACTCTACCACCTGAGCCACAGCACCACTTCTGGCCATTTTCTGTATATGTGGTGCTGGGGAATTGAACAAAGGGCTCCATGTATATGAGGTGAGCACTCTTGCCTCTAGGCCACCTCCCCAGCCCTTTCAGTCCATTCTTAAAGAAAGGAAAGTGTATTGGTTCATGAGTAACTATTTTCCTACAGTATGCCTAAAAATGTATATGTTGACCATGATATTCAATTAATCCTGAATGAATTTCTGTGATTTGAAACAGTTACACTATTTTACATACAATTTTCAAATCCTATATTTTCAGGTAATATTTTGAAAATGTGTATGGAGGGGCAAAGCTATAGCTCAATGAAAGAAAATTTGCCTAGCATGAGGGCCTGAAACTACCAAGAGGCAAAATACATTTTTTCCCCTTTAGTTTTAAGTTGACTGTTCTTAGATATTTCCTATTGCAACAACAAATGCATCAACAGCAGAGATAATAACAAATATGTAAACTACTTATTCATTGATCTAGTCATTCAGCTGACCTGTAAGAAAAGTGTAATATGGATTGTGTAGCATATGTAAAGAACTACATGTTATCTGGCACTGATGGGCCACACCTATAATCCTAGTTATACTGGGTGCTGAGATCTGAGAATCACAGTGTGAAGCCAATCCAGGAAGAAAAGTCTTCAAGATTTCAATCCCTGTTAACCAGAAAAAAAAAAAAAAACTGTACTAAAGATGTGGTTTAATTGGTAGAGCACCAGCCATAACAGAAAAAAAAAAAGTCAAATGAGAGCAAAACTTCATGTCTAAGTACCAACATGCATACACAAACAAACCAAAACAAATTATATGTTATTAAAATAGACTACAGTAGATTTCAAACAGGTAAGACAAAAATAAAATCTATTTTGTTATACTGACATAATTGTAAAGTGAGCTCAGCTATTAGATTGTGAATATACAGGAGAGAGGCTCTTAATACTGATTTGGGTTGCAAATTAGCTACTTGAATTTTTTGTAAATAAAGTGCTCAAATGAAATTTTTAAATAAAGCTATTAGTTCCAAAACAGAACTAAGAAAAAGTATGAACAAGAAAAATATGTAAAACTATCTCTATTCTTCACCATACTATACTTAGTTACAGATCACAGAGCAAGGGAAAGTTAGCAAGCAAAGGAAAAAAAGCACTTTCATCGCAGTCATGTGCAAAGGAACAAGGAGAAAGCTGATATCACATCAGTAAAGGTACTGGAGTATTCCTGCCATGGATACAGGAAGTGTTATATTGAAGGCGGACCAGACCAACCCATTCCACTGAGAGCTCACTGGGGCAGCAAAGAAGGGGATGGAGGAGGCCAGAAGTATCCCTTGAAGGCCCACTAGAAAGACCTCGTCCCACACAGCAGTACAAAGAGGTGAATGGTATTCACCGACCTCTCAGAGGTCATGGCTCCAAATAATCAGGGCTGAAGAAATTATACATGTCCTCTTTTCTTCCAGATATTGCCTGTTACTATAGAAGGGAGTAATTACTATTTTTTCTAGCTCAAAAGTCTTATTCAGGCTTTCTTCAAGGTCAATTTCAAAATAATATCAGGAATCATGCTTCTTTGTTCCTCTCAAAAAATGAGAGCTGGGGAGCAGGAAGGGATATGATCATGCCATCCCAACAACTCATTATGAATGCTCCTGTTCACCTCTGTTTATTTTAATGATTGCTTTAATTTTCTGGGTTTTTTGGGTATATTCAGAAACATAGCTATAGTGTTATTCCAGTTGAGGCTTTAAAAGTTATAACCTTAATCAAAAGTTAGACAAGGGATAATGCATTCTGGGCTGCCAGATACATTTGTGAGCTTTTCAATAGTAATATAAATATGAATATTTCAAAATTGCATATTTTCATTTGGAGTATCAATTGCCATTTTAATATAGAAACTGTTAATAGAATTACCAGATGGGTGCTTTATTTGTTTTTGAAGTGGTTTACAAATAGCAGCAATTAGTCACTGATGAAGACCTCTGAGTCAAGAGGTTTTTCATAATTCAACAATATGATAATTTTTTGGTATTATCTGAAAAACAATAAGTACAAAAACGCTTGTAAAAGCAACATATGTCTTGATAATTTTCTAATTATGTGTGTGTAAAACATTAAATTCTTTGGCACAGGCAGAACTTTTCTGGTGACACATTTGTATCCTAACGCACACAAAAGATTACTAGAAAATAGTGATACCATAGTTCTACAATTTGTTTTTATCTGTATTCACCCAGTAAGGGCTTAGAGTTCTATTTATTTTTCCAATAAAAAAAGAAGTAACTGCTTTTATGAAAAACAGCAGGCAGGATGGGAGTTGAACTAAAAGAAGATTTACTCAGAAATAGCACTGGAAACTAGACTCTACACTTCGGGGTGAGAAGAACAGGAAAAATCTGCCAGATGGAATTTAGCCAAATGGTGTTCTTTTAGGAATTGAGCCTCACTTATTCTGAAAGAAAAACAAAAAAAGCCAGAGACAAAGAGAAGGAATTCAGAAGAAAAAGAAAATTATATCTAAAACATCTTAAGACATCCATAAGAAAAATCACTGAATATTTTGGCCTAAGAAATGCAGCTTGTAGTGAGCTTCTTGTAAATTTTGAAATGTAATGACTGTACACTCACAAATCAATGCTCGGTTGCACATTTGACCTGTTTTCCGATGTTCATTTAGTCGATACTAACAAGTCTTCCAACCATCCCACAGCCTGAGTATGTTTGGGCTACAGTCATCTACTGTAGAGCAACACGGAGCTGAGCCTTTGTGCCTACCTCTCCCTCCTACATGGCTAAGAAAAGAAGATGTCCTGGATGCCACTTAGAATCCCCAGGGAAGCCACTGTAACCACACATGTTTTTGCTTCAACATTTAAAAAGATACCTGGGTTAAGACCTTTCCAGATTCTCAAAGTCTTCATAGTTCCAAGCAAGTATATCAGTTTAAGATGTACAAAAACAGTACTTAAGTATAGAAGGCTGTCTTCTGCCTCATGCTCTTAATTAAATTTTCACTGTTTTCTAGTATTAAATTTCATTTTTCACAAGAGATGGCCAGACGCTGTTGGCTCATGCCTGAGGCCCCAAATGTCACCGTTAAAGACAGCCTAGCTATGAAAGTCTTCAACACTGTCTCCTAATCTTGCTGGAGACGTGACTCAAGTAATAGAGCCAGCCATTAGCAAGAGAGCTGAGAAAGAGCATGAAGTTCCACTACGAATATATTCATGCATGAACACACATGCATGAGCGCGCACGCACACACACACACACACACACACTGACAATACATACACACACACGCGGACACACACTCACACACAGACAATATATGTTGGATTAAGCTTAGGAGTATAACACTAAATCAGAAAAAAATTAAATAATTCATCCTATCTTTAAAATTGCAACCAGAATCCACAACTCTAATGTTCCTGGTTTCAGGTTGTGCTTGGAAAGCCTGTATTTATATTCAAGTTCATAATGGTTACATAGAGTTGGATGGGTCTGCCAGCGTAGCATCAGCTCCAAACAAAACAAGTGAAGTATCTGTACTGTTTTTGCAGTAAAATAATGTGATTACAATTACTCAAATTTGTTATCCTCTTCCTCCTATTACTACTACAGTAATTTGTGAATGTTTCCATGGTGATTCTCTGATTCCAAGTGACATTTGTCTCTACAAGTGGATTCATATTAGCTATGTATCATGGTTGCAGAAACAATGACTGCTCAAAACAGAAGTACAAGAAGGCAATGCCTTTGTTTTGTTTACAGTTTGTTGTTTATACTTTGAACACTATTCATAATTTTACAATCTTCTTATATATTAACTTTACTAATAAGCCAATGATTTAAGTGAAGTATTTTTTTAGGTTCAAAGATGAGCTTCTAAGTTCATTTTATCAGTTCCTTCCTAGATCTTTAGTACAACCAAATTAATAAATCATTTATAAACCCCACTTTTCCCCAACTAGAATCCTTCCCAAGAAATTTTCTTACAACTAATGCTTTTTTGTTTATTTCAAGTTTTACAAAGGTGAAGAAAATATCTGGAGATGTTTACCATTCCAAAATGTCTGATAAATTAATGCCAATATATAATCTAAATATCAAGCAGATGACCAAGAACATACAAAAATAAATCTTAAGAAATCTAAAAAAGAAAACATAATCAGGTAAAATAAATGAAATTCTAAAAATGTCCTTTTATTTGGGAGGGTTTAATAATGATAACCAAGGGAAAAGTAAGCCAGGGTAGAGACTGTAAATCTTTACTTACAGAAGTAAAAGAACAGAACATCACTAGAAAAGTGTCTTGGAAGCTGCGGTGAGGACTTGAGTTGGACATGATATTTCCATGATGAAGAAGAAACAGAATGAAGTCCTGGACAGTGATAAAGCCATTGAAGAAGAAAGAAAAACAAGTTCAAAGTTTTTGACATGAGAGAGCTTGAGGCATGTCCGATGGACATAAGGAAAGTGTCCTAGTAGCTTTGATTTAGTGAATAATGCTGAGAGTCAAAGAAGAGGCAGTCGCTGATGGAGAGTGATCCCCAGTCAGGAAATGTTAGAAAACACTCAGGGACCCTGGATTTTGTTCTTGTAACAGAAAGCAACAGGAGTATTGTAGGTAGTGATAAAAAGATGTTTTCATTTACACTTTAGAGAGATCAATCCATGGAGATGTTTTGGGGGGAGTATGACAGTATCAGAGACGTAGAACAACATTGACTTGGTAGGAGGAATAAGCAAATATTGTTCAGATTTGCTGTAGATTTTTTATGTAAGGACAAAAAATTTCTGATGCAGTGGGAAACATCCAAAGCAAAAAACAAACCAAAGAAAGAAAAAAAAAAAAACAGGAGGGAATGGTGATATCTAGAATTTGACCATACAAAAAAATCTGAGAGATAAAAGCAGTATCCACTCGTATAAAAATGGTGTCTGAAAACTGAAAATTGGAGTATGTCTTCATTCGTTTCCTGCAGCTATAAGGAATACCTCGCTGCTCTCCGTAAGTGGTAGAAGGCATCCTATGGGAAGACAAAGCAAGTTTGCCATCTCAGATCTTCTCATCTTATAAAGCTACACATGCAGTCATGGGGGTGGGGATTCGGGCCTCCTATCTATATGACCTCATCTAACATCAATTATCTCCCAAAGCCTCCATTTCTATTAGTATATGGCTTTGGGGATTAAGTTTCCACACTCATTAGCTCATAAGGGAGATTACTTTCCAACATGTGTTTTGGTGGGTCTATGCAAACCATAACAGGATATTAAAGGGGAAAAATTAATGGTTTCACTTTTGCTCTGTTATATTTTGATAACATTAATAACTACAATTTCTTGAACACACACCTTCCCTGCCAAGTACATTGCTAGCAATTCCATAATTTTATTTATTCAGTTCTCCCCTAATATAATACAAAGTACTTCCTCTTATTCCCATTTTAGAAAGGGAAACAAAAACCCACTCAATTACAGAGATTAAGTAACTAGATCTAGTAGTTAGCCAGCTTTAATAGTTGACAAAGCCAACTGGAATCTGGTGCTGGAACTTTCCACACTACTCCAGTATAACAAGCAGTTACTTTACCAGTAGACAAGCTCATAGACACTCACACTGAGCACAAAGAGGTCCATGAAAACATCTGGGAAGATGAGGCATGAACATATACTACAAGACCACACACAAACACACTCTCACACACACATTATACCATATATATGTGTACATACATATATCACATACTATAAGAGAATATTATAAGACTTAGCCATGAGATTAAATCAGCAAAGAGAAATGAGAAGATGAAGTTCAAAATGGAGGAAATAAAAGTGAACACATGACACAGAATGCTCCAGAGAGAGGAACTGACTGTTGCTAATATGCTTAAGGCCTAAGACCCAAAAGACCATTGGATTCTGCAAAAGTGGATTTGTTGACTTTGTTGAAGACCACATCATTGCCATGGGATGGAGAGAAGCATCTTATTAAAAGACCAATGTATGAGAGAGGAGGAATAACAATACAGAAAGTATTCAGACATGCTTTGTTGAGGACACAGAAATTGAGGCCAATCTTGGAGGTGGTAGCTGAAGCAGAAATCTTTGAGGTTAGGCATTTTATGTTTAAAATAGATTATAGTACCACTGGTTTAAAGGTAAATATGGCATATCCTCAGAAGAGAGGACATTTATAACTAGAATATATCCTAAGCTAAACAAAAGCAATGCTTGCAAAACTGTTTGGTGTAAGTGAACTGAACACCCCATGGGGGGAAAGGGAAAGGGGGAAGAGGGAGGGGGGAGGGGGAAATGAGGGATGAGGTAACAAACAGTACAAGAAATGTATCCAATGCCTAACGTCTGAAACTGTAACCCCTCTGTACATCAGTTTGATAATAAAAATTTGAGAAAAAAATAAAACCATTTACCAGTTACATAATAATTTAAAGGAAGATGACACCTTTACTATGTTATATCTTGCTTTCAAAAGCATAAGACTTCTTGCTCAGATTTTAATATGAGTATTTGTAAGGTCAGCATTTATTTATTTTTCTTGTTATCGTTATTCCTAACTATTTCAACTTTTTGTTTCTATTCTCCTTTGTCATTTGTAATAAACTGGAAATCTTACTCAAAAAAAAAAAGACTCTATGTAATGATCTTTAGGTTTTATTCATCACATGCTAGAATCCTGCCAAACACCAGTAATCATCATCATATTTCAGCTCAAAGAGGAGGAAAAGCATTCTCTTAAGACTTCTCTTTTCACTTCTGAGATGTTGTATTTCTGTTACCTTATTTCACAATTTATTGGGGCCAAATGGTCAAACTTGCTAGATCACTCCCAAGTCTCATTGTCTACAAGTACTTCAATTCACTCTCATTTAGTGGTGGTTTGTACTTTTTATTTTTCCCTGTTTCTAAATTACTTGAAGAGCTAATTCCTCCATTTAACTTCAAAATGCGTTCATCCCTGTATTACAGGAGCAGCCATGTTTATTCAGGCAAGCCACATCCACACTTTCTCCACAAAATAATGTTCTGTCTTAGTATTTAGAAATTTCCCTTCCTTATCCACTGCCCACTGGTTCGTGCCTGTAAAATTTTAAGCTTCAAAAGCTGATTGCCTCCACTGTTTTACCCTTCCAGTATTTAGCAGTTTCCAAAGCATTCCTGACTTGACTTCTATCTCCTTCCAATTCTCATCCCCCGATAACTATTTTCAACACACTTTCCTGGGTGCAATTGATTTCTTCCAGTCTTTGACCTTCTCTTACAGCTGCCTTGCCAATCCCATTACCAAATCAGTCCTGCCATCTGCTTGCTCTCCTCCTCCTCCTCCTCCTCCTGAGCTGCCAAGAGCTCCACAGAAAATTGAATAACCACGCTGATTGACTCTGCTACAAATTTATGATTTCTCAGGTCAGCTGAACTCTTAAAACAGCTCAGCATCCCTGTTCAGTCATTTCCTCCAGAGCTGGTCTTTCACACTCCACCCAACAGCTGCTCCCACCACACCCTCCTCAGTCCCCACCCACATCCTCAAGGCCTTCAACATCAGCCTCAACCTGGGCACAGAGTTTGCCTCCCACAGCGACGGAGGCTCTCCACTGTAAACCCCATTCTGACACCAGCTCTGTATTCCCAGATAACTCTAAATTTCTTCTCATCTATACCATCCTTTATATCTCCGTAGAGTTTTTATTCTTTTGTTCAGCTGATTTGGTTGGTCCCAATTCTTTATTTCACCTTCACCAAGATCTTGTTTCACTAACGTTTACTCCTTCCTGCTCAGTTCTGAACTTTTTGCAGCCACAATATTTACCTAAATTTCCTTCTTTTGAAAACATAAATGAAGGAGGAAAAGGGAGGAGGAGGAGGAGGAGGGGGAGGGGGAGGGGGACGGGGAGGGGGGAGGGGGAGGGGGAGGGGGAGGGGGAGGGAGGAGGAGGAGGAGGAGGAGGAGGAGGAGGAGGAGGAGGAGGAGGAGGAGGAGGAGGAATAAAAAGGCAAAGGAAGAGAGGTAAAGGGAAGAAAAAAAGAAAGAAGAGAAGGAGGAGGAAGAAGAGGAGGAGGAGGATGGAGGAAGAGAAGGAGCAGTAACCAGAGGAACAAGAATAGTACAGTTAACTACTGTGGGCATTCTTTCTTTATGCTAGTAGCAAGACCAATTTACCAGATGATATTTGGCTCAGAAGAAATTTTCATCCCACATAAGACATTCAAGTACCCCCTGTGTGTCTTCACGAACAGAGGATGAGAGACCTCTTTTAAGTCATGTATGTGAAAATTGTTTCAAAGACATATTCCCCAGCCATCTCAGGTCCTTCCAAAGGTAGAGTTCCAGTGCTCTGCTCCAAAATGTCATTTCTTGTAAATAACCTCAATGGCTCTTAATAGAATCATAAGAATCACATTATGCATCCAATACTATGATTTCTTTATGTGTATCTCTTATGTTTGCTCCCAAAATAGTGAGAGCTACTTCTTAAAATGAAACCTTTGCACATTGATTTGTGGTCTCTGGGAATATAAAATGTATATCAGTTAGCTATTGAGTGCACAGTTACTTTGTATGCTTTTAATTCAAGGAAGTGTCTCATTTGCCTTTCAAAAACTATATTTTCTGGGTGACATTGATCAAGAAGCATTATCCTCATAACCTGAGTAATGAAATTGTAAATCCTTTGTACAGTGGAGGAGGAGGACTTTCATCATTGGGCTTGTGACAAAGGCTTGATTTCATCTTTCACCATTTTCTCACTCATCCATACTTAGAAAATTCACATCTCACAGAGCGTTAAGGTTCAATCTACAGCACACAAGAAACACTTGAATTTCTGTTGAGAAAATGTATCTGTCCAATTTTGCTTAATTCATGTCAAATTTATAAGAATATTGCAGATTTACTGTTAACATTTTTTCATAGGTGTTTCCATTTTACCTTTTGACAGTGATATGCATTCTATTTTGTCTAGGACACAAGTGCCAGAAAGGTCTTCTATTACATGATGACTGTAGAATCACCCATGCAAAAATGAATAATTGGTGATATTTGGTGAATTCTTGCTAAAACATCCACACAGTACCTGGCTTAATCTCATCATATGGTCACAACTAATTTATGAAGTAGGTATTATTAGAAACTTTGGGTTATGTATCAGAAAAAGGGAAGAAAGGACATGCAATTTGTACAAACATCATCAACCTAGAAGAATATAAATCACATTGTAAGCATAAGCAAACCAGATTTCAAACTCTAGGTGTTATCCACTATATTCTGCCATGTAAATGCATAGTGTAGTAAGAGCCTAGCCTATTATATTACCATTAAACTGTGAACTCTGTCTATTCAGTTGCTATTTTCTTCAGTTCTCCTAGATTGAAGCAGGAAAAGATTCACTTAGAATTTTTTTCAATGCAGAACTACATATTTATAGTAATATGCGCTGATCCCACAAAGCAAGCAAATTGGGAAAGAATTTTCCTTCTTTCCTGTCTAAGGTATTTAAAGCAGACTATTTCTGATTCTGTCTTTATCTACTATTTCTGTGTGCTAGAACATTGGAACACCTTTCAATTCTAAGTCAGGCAGGCTGAATCAACCTCTCTCAGGCTGTTACATGCATGATCTAACGAGCCAAAGAATTCATCACTCAACCCTCAAAGATTTTCAGAACTTGTCACCAAATTCATGTTAGCATTTAAAATCCTCTTCAGTATCTAGAACCAGGTAGCATAGCTATTGAACACAGCCTTTGGAACTAGGTGTAGATGCTCCAAGCTCAGCTGTCTTCTCCAAGTCTTGTAACCTTACAGTTATTGACACTATATCTTATTTTCTTAAGTTTTTGTGCATATGAAAAAAATAATTTGTAAGTAAATGAAATATCTGAATATAAGTTGTTGGTTGGGGATTTCCATTCCTTGTTTTCCAGAGAAAGGCCAATGGAAGAGAAAGGGATGCTGAGAGACAGTGGAGTGAGAGCCTTAGTAGACAGAAGTCTGAAAGTCTCCCACCTAAATTTCTAATCTCATGTAATGAAGAATGCATAAAACAAAATCACTTCCAAAAATGCTCAGAAATTCAACTAAATGTAAAAGTAAAAAGCCTATGACAAGTTAAACAAAAATCTGTGATAATTATTCGTGCCCATTCATGATTATGAGAGTGACATTATTTTACAAATCATGATGCTTGCAACCAAAGAAATACACACACACACACACACACACACACACACACACACACACACACACACACTTCTGTAGTTGAGGAGTACCAAGGTACATAAAAGTACTGTTTCTGTGTGAGGCATTTTGCCACCAAACATTAATCTGGTAACCAACAGTCAGTCACAGTCTGCCTATTGCTTCTTTTAAGCAGAGAATTACCATTAGATAAAAGAGTCTACAGTAATAAACATCAGGGACTACTGTTTGCTTTGCCTCTGAACTCAACTAGGATGAGTCAAGCCTTTGAAGTCATGGAGACCTTCATGTGCAGATCATGAACTTGGTCGGGGGTGGGGGTGACTAAGAGCAGGAAGAACTGGTTTTCTCACTTTAATATTCTTCAGGGAATCCATTTCAGCTCAATGAAGAACAAAAAGGTTTTCTCTGTTACAAAGTGAGTAATTCTGTACTTGGGTGCTGTTTGCTTCAATTAATTTATGGGCATCTATGATCCTAGACCAGGGTTTATTCATACCTTAATATATATCGTCACTAGGGTAAGTAAAGGGTACAGAAGAAACAAATATGAATTTATACTTTTTGTTTTGTTTTGTTTTTTGCCAGTCCTGGCACTTGAACTCAGGGCCTGCACTGTCCCTGGCTTCTTTTTGCTCAAGACTAGCCCTCTGCCACTTGAGCCACAGCTCCACTTCCGGCTTTTTCTGTATACCTTATGCTGAGGAATCCAACCCAGGGCTTCATGTATACAAGGCGAGCACTTTACCACTAGGCCATATTCCCAGACCTGAATTTATACTTTTCTGTGTTGTTTTGGTTTTATTTGTTTTGGTTTTGTTTTGTTTTGTTCGGTGCTGGGTTTGAAATCAGGGCCTGGGCACTGACCCTGGGCCTCTTTGTGCTCAAAGCTATTGCGCTATTGCTTGAGCCAAGCACCACTTCTGGCTTTTTCTGAGTAGTTTATGAGAGATAAGTCATACAAACTTTTCTTCCCCAGCTGGCTTCAAATTCCAATCCTTAGATCTTAGCCTCCTGAGTAGCTAGGATTACAGGTGTGAGCCTGGCTTTCCTTCTTAAAGCATGTGGTGTGTTTTGGTCCAGTTTAGGCTTAAAAAAATTATATGATTCTCTTAGCACTGTTGTAAGGTAAATCTCCATCATGAGAAACAGAGAAACCATATTTTGAGAGATCAAATTGGGAGTGTTTATTGAAGAGCCAGCAGCTGCAGGTGGACTCCTGTCACAATGACCTGCAGCCCCTGGAACACACTCAACAGTGTCAGTCAAACAATGAGAGCAGAGCCATGAGAGTAGAGAGAACAGAAAGAGCAGGAAAACAATACCAAGAAACCAGACCAACTCCAATGGAAAGCTGAAGTTGGATGCCATGATGAGTGAGGAGAACCAGAGAACCAGGGAACATGAGGCATGGTGTAATGGTGCCTGAGCTGGTATGAGCTAAATAGTGTCAGGGCCAGGGGAGTCAGAAGAAACACAAGAGTCTCTTGGGGCTGGGGATATGGCCTAGTGGCAAGAGTGCTTGCCTCGTATACATGAGGCCCTGGGTTCAATTCCCCAGCACCACATATACAGAAAATGGCCAGAAGTGGCGCTGTGGCTCAAGCGGCAGAGTGCTAGCCTTGAGCAAAAAGAAGCCAGGGACAGTGCTCAGGCCCTGAGTTCAAGCCCCAAGACTGGCCCCCCCCCCCCAAAAAAAGAGTCTCGTGAGGAGTTCAAAGCACAGGAATGACAGGTCCAGGAACCTAGCAACTAACTCCCCACACCTGCCTCTAAGAATTCAGGCATACCTATCGCCTGGGAGATGGGACTTCAACTTTCTCTACCACAAAGAAAAGATGGAGCCAGCTAAATTTTATTCCCTATCCACCACTTCAAGACAAGTGGTCAATATTGATTACTAATGTGGTCAGTAATGAGTATCAGTTTGTAATATTTGTAAGTTACCAAATACTTAGAAGTTAAGTCTTCACATCTGCCTATTTGGTGATAGCGCAGAATTTGTCATCAATACTTATGATATATTCATGATATATTTCTTAAAAACTCCTCACAACTATCTCTGTATTCTAAATGCCAACATTATAAACATGTTTTATGTCCCATTGTGCTTTAAGAGAGTTAATAAAATAGGAAATATAGGCCACTTACAAAGCAGTTTTATTTTATTGTTTTGTTCACAAAAAATATTCAATACAATAGAATTGTACAGTCTGTCTCATAATTTATTCTAATAGCATAAATAAAGACAAAATAATCCCTGTAATATTACAGGTAGAGTACCAACTGCAGTTGATTGTCACATAGAAAGAAGAGGTAAAAATCACAACTACAAAGTTAATTTGCAAAATAGAAATGAATACAAACAGCAGAGAACAATAGTTTGAAAGTCATTATGGCACATGGTGACTACAAAAAGTATGCCCATCTTTTTCAAATATTTACTAGGTCCTCTAGGTCAACGTGTGTTAGGTTATTTTGATTGAAGAAAAGTGAAGGCAAATACATGTTGCTATTGACAGGATAAGGAGTTACAGCGAAAACACAAATATTCTTTAGCCCATGATTCAGATTGAAACAGCCTGAAGGAATATAATATGACATCTCAACTGTCAGCAGGCTGATTTCACATGAGACTGTCTTCATTAATTTCAGACACGGGTACCATCTTAATTTAAATGGCTCGATCACATTAAATACTGTATTTAATTGGAGAACTTTTGCAGTAGTTATTCTATTTTAAGATTTGTTCCTTTGTGGATAATAATCTTTAATAATAACAGATGAAATGGCTTGTGACAGTTTACCTCTTTACATTCTAGGTAACAACTGAAAAGTGCAAATGCTAGCCATTAAATTTTACCTTCCTTCATAACAAGTAAAAAGCAATACATATCCATATATGCACACCCATACAAAAATTGAACTTTATATTTACGCAGAATCTTCATTTGTGCAAGTAACTATAATGCAAAGAGGTATTCCTGCATGCAATATATCTTTAATTAAAAAATGAAAAGCCCTCCTCTCCATACATAAATGCATAGGACCACAAATTTCAGAGACCAGTTTCCTTTTAATATAATGGCCATACATTCCTTAAATGCTTATGTGGTTTACCCTAAATTCAATCAGAAAATGCATTAACGTATCTGTTAAATAGATTGTGATTTATCTTTTGTTTTTACACACTAATAAGTATGTTTCAATAAGTATCAACATGGCCTAAATTTTATTTCTTCTCCTGTCCTCGTTTCTCATGCTTCCTGATTGAACACTGTCTTTCTTCTTAATGCCTTATTAAATAGCATCAAATGGTGTGATTTTCTTGGAATTCAATCCTGAGGTATACTCTTCCATTTTCTTTGTTGATCTAGCACAGGCCCAGGTGATTTCTACATAATGCATCCAGTTAGCTGAAGCAAGGCAAATGAAATCACATCTATACTAATCTCCAAGTTATTAATTATAAATAGGAGGAAGGTATCCATCGCCACACTGCTTGAGTCCATTCAAGTGCAAACTGAAGAAAAGGGATATCCTCTTCGTCTCTTTTATAGTCCTGAGTTTAGCAATATCTGCTTTTGTCTCTCCACAGTAACTGGAAAGATGACAAAACCTCTCTCACATCCCCTACTTTTGTTCCACATTGAGAACTTGATTCTTTGTACTTGTTTGCAAAGTATAGTTTGATTCTTTTCTCCCCCCAGAGATCTTGAGTTAAAAATCACTTCTTCAAAATCAGGGCTTCATTTTAATAGCCTAGTGATTCCCCTTGGGAATGGATTTCTTTTCTTTTCTTTCTTTTTTTTTTTTTTTAATGCAAGACATATCTAGGTCTATTAGGATCCAACATATCGTGTTGGGACATGGCATGAATTTCACTTACGAGCACACACATTCATTTTACACGATTCCTCAATGTGGCCAGGTGGGTTCGTGGTCTGCACTGTATCCACCTATAAAAAATACAAAAATATATGTCTGCTTTACAGGGATGTGAGTAAGGTTTTGCCAGCCACGTTCCAAATCTTGAACTGCACATCTGGGCCGATGGTATTCTCTTTCCTTCTTTAAGATGCACTGGCAATTGTCATAACCTTTGTCAGAAGTTACAGACATATCCGTTCTTACCACAATTAACAACCCTGGGACATCTAAATCAATACAGAGGACTAGTCTCAAGAATGCTGTCTGACAAGAAATGTTTGCATGGTATAGGGAATATCAAGTTAATTGTGTTTTGGGTTCAAGTGCTGCAAGACAATGAAATGTTGGATGGAGAGATGTTGGAGCCAAAAAAAAAAAAGGAATGAGATTTTGCTATGTATGTTTTTATAACTCGTACGTGCTAGAGGTAACAAAGCTTGATCTCAGCATTCACATTTTTAAAAGCACTTTTATTGTCTAAAATACAATCATTAGATAGCACACAATCTGCGCAAATGATGTTACATACAAATGGGCTCTTGAAATCAAATTAAGGACAAAGTAGTCTTTCTCCCCTCAAAAATCATAATTGTGAAAGAACAATATTTTCTAACTATCTAATAGGAGAGAGAGAGAGAGAACATTTTCAAAATATGTTTGATGATAATCTAAATTTTAAATAGTATTAACTATTTCTAGGACAGACACCAGTGGCTTCTGCCTAGAATCTGAGCTATTCATGAGACTGAAATCTGAGAATTGAGATTCATAGCCAGTCCAGTTAGAAAAGTCTGTGACACTCTTAGCTCCAAGCAACCAGCAAAGACGCACAAGTAGTAGAGCTGTATCTCAAATGGCAGAACAACAGACTTGCAAGGAAAAAAACCACAGCACAACAAAACCTAAGGTACACAGGTGAGGCCCTGAGATCAAGCCTCAGTACTGACACAAAAACTAAATAAACACTAGGAAATATTTTTCTGAAATATTTGAGACTGACCAAGAAGCATTATCTCCTTGTAGCATCAGAAAAATATTAAACATCACTTTCCAATTTGATTGTAGGAAACAATGTATGTAAAATCTTTAATAACTTGGAATGTTACCCAAAATGATAAACCATTTTGACAAAACAAGTATGGTATAGTTCAATAACCAAAGTATTTAGCCTTCACCAATGGGATGCGAAGAGAAAAAAAAAAAAATCAGCCTAATTTCCAAAGTAATACCATGTCAACACACAGGAGTCAAAGTCAGGAAAAAAGTAGGTGATTTCTTTCCTTGAATGCTTAATCAATTTAAAATTAAAAGTAAA
Organism: Perognathus longimembris pacificus; assembly: GCF_023159225.1. NCBI lineage: Eukaryota > Metazoa > Chordata > Mammalia > Rodentia > Heteromyidae > Perognathus > Perognathus longimembris. The sequence goes on from NC_063176.1 coordinate 42,078,726, forward strand.
TGGTGCAATAAAACAAGTTAATACCTCATTTTGAAATTAATCCTTTGGATTCATGAGCATGAAATAGTTGGGGAAATATTCTGACTGTGGATTATCAACTCTAGCTGTGAAAGTTTAGACATCTTTAAAACCTGTCTTCATTTTTAATTAAATTTTATCTAGTCCAGTAATAATAACAATAGTTTTCTTTTTCTAGCAGCTCAAAAAGTTAACATAATTAGGAGAGTCTATTTATTACCTAGCCAGGGCACAAATCTACATGATTCAAACTATAAACTTTGTGTGGACATGGCTTAGTTTAAACATTACTGTACATTTAGATGTGAAAATTCTTTACAAAGAAGTGAAAGCTAATAACCAATGGAAACTTGGGTTTTGTGTTTTGTTTGCAAATGAATTGAAGCAAACATGTAGCTGAAAAGCATGCCAAGACATCACACTGGGACTTCCTGCTAAATACACTTCCTGTATGTCATATAGTTCTTTAGTACTTAACTACTTTGTGAAGCTTTTCATTCAAAATGTGAATATTATAGAATGTTATGATATGTACAGTAAGGAAACATCATGAACACTATTTGTACTTTCATCTCAGAATTGATATGTTTGGTTGGTAATAAAAAATTGGTTTCATGTTTGAATGCTAATTTGGGAACAGCTAATTGAAGCAATTTCTATTACTTATTGTATCATAGTATCAAACATAAAATTCTGAAATTTTAAAATTGCATGGATTTTTTTTTACTTTCAATTACCTGTTATATGACTTTAAATTAAGAAACATATATCCCTCTTCAAACAACAAATACTCTCTGTTTAACTAGCATGTTTTCACTATTTTTCCCCATAAGTTTTTTTAAAGCATTGATAACCTAAGCTTGATAACCGATAACATTAAGCTTCCTTATTAGTTCTTACCATATAAAAGTCATTTTGCCCTTTGTTCAAAGGGCAGATCAATGTAAATGTTTATGCAGACAAATCATACTTCAGTTAAATAATTTAAAGAAATCAGATGTTTCAAAGTGTTTCTTTTATTTTTTAAAGCTATAACTTTCATTTTAATTATATGTCTAAGAATATAATGCATTAGAATAATATATTCACCCACCTTCTTTCCACCCAGTATAATGGAATCCTTTTTATTAGGATGTTATTTAGAAACAGAATTCTCACAGAACTCTCACTTAAGTGCTTATGAACAGACTTCTGTTTTAGTGGTTCTAAGCTTTGAAGCTCTAAACAAATATGAATATGTCCCATATTCACCTGTCACTAAAGCCAAACAGATATACTCTTTCCTCACCATTAAAGATTACCATTTAGAAGCAAAACTACATGTCACAAGTCACTTATTGAGCTCATGAGAACTACTTAGGAATGACAGTTCTGAAAACTGTTGTTGGCCACGGCTGGAAATGGCTGTTACCAGGATATGGGTCCTTTGATTTGAATCAGCTAATTAAAATGGCCCTGGAAGCAATTTTCTGATCACTGCCACTAAGGAGATAGGCTCCAATAAGTCGGACCTAAGTCAGTCCGCTCCAATTCAGTTGAAATTGTATAGAGAAAAGGGTTTCTTTTTCATCATGTTTCAACCTTCTTTATCAATTTTTTAGTATTGCCCAGACAACAAGTACTACATACACAGACACACCCCATAGATAAGGGGAGGAAGTCAAGCTATTTCTCCAGAACTTCCTACCATACAATTCGAGTACTTCACTCAACTTCCATTTCCTAACCAGAGACGGAATAAAGCTGGGAACTTAATTTTTAAAATGCATCCATTGGTTTACAATAGCAATAGATAGGCTGGAGGCATTGCTGAAGTTGTAGGGTATCTATCTATCAAGTAGAAGACAGTTCAAATCCAATAACACACACACACACAGTTGTCCCATTTTCCACTCTTGGGCAACAATCAGTAGCTAATAGTAAAAGTAAATGAACTAAGCAAAGTAGGAAAAGGATTCAGATCTACATCTACAAATATATGAAATATTCTTACCTAAGAATAGACCATCTTTTTGACTGTGATTAAAAAAATCATAAACCAGGTAATATGTATACATAGGAAGGGCAGGTATGTATTTTTCTACTTACTTTCATTAGGCATACGTCAGTGCTAAATCATGCACCTATGTAATTGATGTAGATTAAGTACAAATACCTACTGAGTACATTTGAATATAATTGGCAATATATAAAATGGTTCTATGAATATTCATTTTTTTCCTTGACTAATGTTCAAATCTTGTAAAATGTGAAAGGCATCAGAGTACATTTCACAACACAGAACTCCAGTAGATGCTACTTCCTACAACCTAGAGGCAGGAAGTTAATATTGATACTTCAGAGTAAATAACTGATATAAAACATGATCCTTTATTACCAGCTAGATTCAATTATTAGCAAGGAAATTTTATCTGCATGAAGAAAGAAAATACTAGGATATACTAAAGAGCTATTTGGAATGGAAAGCCGCGCATGTGGGAAAATACAGGATTTAGGGAGATGAAGGTATATGAGGAGGATAATTCTGGATAGCATTTTAATGTTTTCTTTTTTCTGATTTATATGAATTATTTAGCAAAAATCACAAATTATAGTAATTACGAATAATTCCAGTATCTATACAGATGTTAATGGGGCTCAAAACATACTTCCGGAACATACGAGACATTGGTATTTGAGAAAACACAGAAAGCAGGGTAAGGCTCTCTTAACCATGCTTTCCTTTTTGAAACAGCCTTCCTTCTTGAAACAGGTCTTTAGTTTCTGGGAGATGTGTATAGCTGAGAAGTGTAAATACTTGGACGAAAAGAACATCCTTCTCTCTGAAAACACAACACATGAAAATATATAAAAGCAGCCTTTGCTAAATTCCCTCCAGTTTATATCTATTAGTTAAGTCTTACTTCTCCATGACTATCCACTATGCACATGTGTCTTTTTCTTTGTGCCTTTATTTCTCCACAAAGTATTTCTGTGCCATGTGAAACATAGAAATTTTCCTATGTTTAATCTGTGTTTATTTATTGACTGAACCTATCTTTTATGATAAGGATAAGACATAAACTCACCAATTGCTGAGGGAAAACAAAACATTTCCTCCCCACAGTGTGTATGACTGCTTGTGCTTCTCTGTCTAATTTAACCTGACAAAGTCCTTGTGAAGTATGGAGCATAATTTTGCTCATTTTACATTCGAGTGAATGGAAGCTAACAAAGCTTAATCTTACACAAATAAGTGATGAAAATTAAGGCCTCAAACTGAGACTTTTGGGTATTAATAAATTTTTTCCATTATACTATTGGCTCAGAATTCATTTTTATTCTGACCTTAAATCTTAGTAGAAACAGCTAAGTTATAAGTACCTCCATTATTTAGTATAGTAGAAAAAACAGCAAACACATTCAAATTTCCTAAACTACTATAAATGAATGCCTTTAAGTTCATTTATCCTTCACTACCATAATTATTATATTTACAAATACATCACAATTCTATCATTTATTTAACTTCATATATAATTAAGATTAATTCCCTCCAATCAAAGAAAGAGAAACTCATAACTAATTGACCTTTGTAAGAATACATTCCTTCTATCACACACACAAAATGTGATTTAATACTTGTTTTTCTAACAGTGTTAAAGAATAGAAGCTTTTCAGATTTTTAGTCAACAATAAAATTACCCAGGTAAGGAAAAAGGGTAAATAATATTATACCAATTTCTCATCATCAGTAATTTGTCAAGACTTCAGAGTATGAATGATTTGGGGCCTAACAAAAGAGTGCCCTGAGTTGGACAGCAAAACAATCAATATATATTGACCGTATGCCTGTTAGAATCATAGAATCTGTGTTAGAAACAATGCCAAAAGTTACAGAGTCCAACCACAGAAAAACAAAAACTGAGCTTCCTAAGAGATGGGCCTGGTTTTCAGGAAATTTCTCTTTGTCTTTCGAAGAGCTATACAACTTACTCATTTTAAATGCATAGTAACCTTTGGAGAGAAAAGTTAAAATTCAGGTAGGTAAAATTATGAGAGATACAAAGATTAGAATAGGAAAAAAAAGTCAGAGCGATCCAAATATTAGAATAGGAAACAAAAAGTCAGAGTAGTAGGAAGAGGGTTCACTGACTTTTAAAAGATGGGAAAGCTGAAGAGCCCTGGAAAGGAAGGAAAACTGTGTTCCAGGAAGATGAAATTTGTGAGGAAATGAGATGAAGTCAGAAGGCAGTAATCAACTTCTACCTCCTCATTGCAGATTTTCTCTCAACTATGTCAGGGGCTGTTTTTCTCTCCTTTCTTTAGGTCAAATTTATAAATCATAGGAAGAAATGTAATAGGAAAAATTCAAACAAAAATGTTCCCAAATACCCTCACTTGCAAATATACCGGGAAAATAAGTCAGTAAATGTTTTTAAAAAGACAATACATGCAACTAAAACTTATTTGTTAAGAAAAGGCTAATGGAGCAATGTATCTGCAGAATGGTACTTTAGACGTATATATATATGCGGAGTAATGTTTTAAAACAGCCTATTCTAACATCTTCAAGCCTCTAGTCTTAGTTCATATTTTTCTTAATTCTATTTTAAACAGCAATTTCAAAAAAGACCATTTTCTGAATCAAGAGGAATAATGATCCAGATACCATTATGCATTGTATAAGTAGAAAGAAAAAAAAACCCACAGTGAATCCCACATTAGAGTCCAGTTCCATTTACATTTGGCTAATGTGAAACACTGATGCATTTATAGTCTTGAAACACATAATAAAAATGGAAAATATTGCAAATTTAAACTATCATCATTCTCCACTTCAGAATGTAATATTGGCCATCTTTGCAAACCAAAGCAATCCTGGCTACTATTCATGTGCCAAAGCAATAAACTGCCGGAGAGAAACAGGACTCAATGTTAATGAGAAGACAAGTGAATAGCAAGCTTGGCTGTCCTTAAATGCCACTGAAATTACAATCATGTGCCTGAAAAACTGAGAGCTACTTAGGGAGCCTTGAGCATTCACAGAGGCGAGTAGGAGCAGTTAAAGTGTTTCCAGGTGATGGATAAACTCACTGAGTTTAATCCACTAAAAATCAAACAAAATTAATGTCCAATGAATTAATTAAGACTTGAGAATGTAAATGTCAGACAAAACATAACTAAGTAAAACTACCAAACTTTTTCCTGATTATAAAAGATCCGTTAAAAACATGAGGATTGGCACAGTGGTTATGCCATCTCTTTCACTTGCAATAAATGAAATTTCTATCATGAACAAAATTCACTTGTAATGGGATTTGTGGTTCACTAACTTCCTGTCCATTAGAAATTTCTAGAACTTTTTCATAAACTTTCATAAATACTAAGGCTTGGTAAGAATGTATTTAGATATTGATTTTAGTACACAGAGAAACATTACATTTATAAGTAATGCAGAAATGTAATCTCAGAGATAAGAAAGCCAGCTGGGTTCTTCCTCTAACACATTTTGCACTTTACCAGTGATAATTTCTAAAGAGATGACAAGACATGCTCAATAAAATACTGAAGACCTAGAACTAAAATTAAATGTTCTCCCTCTCAAATTGATATATATTTCCATTTAAATTTAGAATAGCATTGTAAAGAAGTTAGAGATTTACAAATGAGACTCTTTAAACAAAGATCAAACATCTCTAATTGCAGTATGTCCTAACAGTGAACTACAGGAAAGATGCACAAGTTACATGACAATCCTTCTCATTTGTAATTTTTGTTGGCTCATCAAAAAAGAAGCAGCTCAATATGCAAACATACCAACTATCAAAGCAATCCTCTATAATAAATAAATATTTCCTTGTGGGGTGAACTTTCAGAACTGTCTTTACAATTGAAGTCTGAAATATCAGAAGAAATTAAGAAAACTGATTTTAAGCCAAGCTTTGTTGACCTCATTTCAGAATTTTGGAGGGTGTTTCCAATCAATACTACATCAATATTTTAAATATGTTAAATATGCCTCTTATGTGAAACTTCATACTTTAAAATGGGTCACAGTACTTATGCAGTTAATTACAAAGCAATATAGTATTTCTGTATATGAAAACAATTTTATTTGCTTCTTTTGTCTACTATTTTGCCTTACAAGTGAAATGTGATGTATTATTTTAATTAAAGTCTACCAAATTATCATAACAATTTTATGTGCTACAAATAATTGGCTTTTTCTTCTGTGCTCACTTTTTGTTAATGGAAGCAGATCAATTTATTTTTTTAATTTAATGATACTTAGTATAAAGTACCAGAAGACCACAGGGAAAAAAAGTCAAATGAGGTGCCTAATGAAGTGACCTTTGTCATCTAGGACATAAAATAAAATTAAGACTACACTAATGCAATGAAAATATGTCAGTATTTCCACAGAGTTAAAAGGATAGATAACATTATGGCTCAGAGCCAAACTATAACAAGAAACTTGCCATACATAAAAAGGATAGTCCTCTTAATATGAAAAGTAGAGAGGCTCTAAAACGAAATAAAATGTGTAAATAAATCACATCAGAAGGATGTTTTAATGTATGACATGAATTATTATTTTTCATGGAACAGAACAGGTAATCCAGATAAAGCTTCATACAACTAGGTATCTTTTTTTTCTAACAAAGGGCATACTAAGCACATAAATGCACATGGAAAGTATTAAAAGTGAGTAAAAACAGACTATAATTATAATATACAAAAGCATTTTACATGAGATTGCTAACTATAGCAGTAAGATAAGAAAAGCTCAGAGAAAAATATGAACCAGCAATCAAGTCAACTCATTACTTATGGACTCTCAAACACAAAGTTGAAATAATTACTTTCTAGTATAATTTCTAAAGGACATTACTAAATGTGTACATACTCTGATAAATGATGATGGTCAAAGCTTCTCTTAATGTGGAGTTGTTCCCTTGTGTTCTACATATTTTAAAGTCAACCTCCTAAATTACTTTTTAACATTTCTGCTGCTCTTGCCTTCTTCATCACATTGGTAACCATTTTCAATGAGTGACTGTCACAAAAATTCCACTGAGGGTTGAAGAGATCTCAAGTTACCTCTTAAGGCCATTACGAAAGCAACAGTATCAGCATTCACAGCATTCACGTTTAACAGGCAACAAACTCAGGAACTAAAAAGTTCACTTGTCCCAAACCATAGTCTAAAAGCATCACAGTGGGGAAGTTTTACATCCAGGAAATCTCCTTCCCCTCATTTCTATGACACTATTTCTTTTCTAATTATTGGCAAGAAGCATAACATTGAACTATACTTAGGTGGTTCTTATTTCTTGTTGTTGCTTTTAATGTTGCCATTGCTTTCTTTAGTTCTTAAGATAGGGTTGCCTCAAACTCATGATCATCTTTCTTCCCCTTCCAGAATAGTACTAGGATTAGGGATTTTCTGTTTTCCTTTCTTTTGTTTTTTCTCTCTCTTTTTCTCTCTTACACTATTTTCTCATCCCTCTATCCTTCTTCTTACGTATGCCCCTCAGACACACACACTACAAATCAAAATAACAAATTACATTTCCAAAGGAAACCAATCTTGTAAAGATAGTTACACAACTAAATGGCATTGTCTGTAGGTTTTCCTCCATTCTTAGTGGTGTCAAAGATCTCAAAAGATTCCAAGTAAAAACTAAGTCAAGAAAAGGATGTCTCCCAACTATCTAAAGAAATATTGCTAGGAAGAAATGCTTCCTCAGAGATGATGCATGCATATTTTCAACAAATACATATTTGATTTACTCCATTTGTTTTAGGCCAAAGAGGGAAAGGGGATCTTTGACAAAACTGTCATCTTTAAAACACGGTGATATTTCATTTCCCCCCTTCTGCACTATTCAGATTGCTTTGAACTGAAATGCTTCCAGCAGCTCCTGTGTCCAATTTTTCAAAGCTGTCCTTTCCTAGTAGATCTGCTTAAACAAAATACTTATGTTGTTAGAAAACAGAATAAACATACATTATAAAAATACATTCTATTCTTTGCAGGTCAGAGTCTTAGTCAAGAATGGGGACTTGGGAGAACATGGGAAAATAAATTAAAAATGACTGAGATAGATGGGTTTAGGTTGATGAATCAGTGCACCTCTCATTACTTTCCAAAGATACACTTGAACGTATAGCTCAGTAGTTTTCCACACAATAATCATAGAATCAAAATGATATTTTCAATACCTTCATGAAAGATCATTATATTGAAAAGAACAAATCTACATGAAAATGTGCCAGTGAAAGATGATCACGTTTACTCCTCCTCCTTTTGTCAATAGTAGCCACTAGAATGTAACTTGTCAACTTCCTATGTCCCAGAACCTAGCAAAAAGTGGCCAAAATGTATACTTGTGACATCATCACTTATATTCTACAGTCCTTGAATGAAAGAACATATAACAGGAGTAAAGTTCATCATTATGATTCCAAGAACAACTGTAGTGGAGTTAAAAAAAACAAACTTACAAACAACTTTCATATGTGATAACAATTGTGCTTTAGAAAATATTCATCATACTAGCTGCAAATATCACTTTATCTCACTAGCAAAAACATTATAATTTCTGTATATATAGACACACACTCCAAGTTCTGTGTGTGTGTGTGTGTATATGTGTGTGTGTGTGTGTGTGGTGTGTAGAGAGCATGGTTTTTCTCCTAAATGCATGGTTACACATTTCTCACTAAAATTAATCTTTTCAGGATTATGCATTAAAAATTACCTAAGGCTTACAATTCCTTCTATTACTTTAAAAAGCTAGTCATGTCTCAGCAAAAGCCACGTCTGCTTAGGGTGTACAATCCGAAACCCAATTCTCTCTCGGCACTTTAACACTAGATCTGTCACCCTTTAACACCAGAAAATCAATAGCCTGGAATGTCAGGGCTCTCTGATGGCCCACAAAGTCAAGGCATGATCAATTTCAACTTCCTTACTAGACTCAAATAGACTTTGACAAATAAAAGATTTCATTCAAGTTAAATTCAATAAAACAAAGGAAAGCAGAAGTAGTCAACGTTGTTAGAATTCAGTTCAATAAATTTATACTAAATTCCAGACCCATTTTAAATGCACTTAAATTGCATACCAGCCAAAAAAAATACCATAGATTGAAATAAATATATAAATTTTTCCTAATCCTCAAATTAAGAAATAACTTAAATAATGTGCAATATTTTTATTTCATTAGATAATAAGCAGTAGAAGAAGGTTGTCTGAATGTTCATTCTGTGGTCTTAAAACAAAAGATAACTTTTGGTACAACTAGATAATTTTTAAGAAGGGTAATTTTTCATTTCACAGCTCCATAATAGCTTGCTTTTCTTGTTATAAATTGCACTTAGGTCCATCCCTGATGCAGAGAAAGCCCATAATAATTATTTAATTATTATGCAAAAAGTAATATATGTGGGAAAGTTATCTGGCACACACATTCTATTGGCTTTCTCTTCCTTATTCATTGTTGCTTGTCTTACACTAATACAAACTTATGAACATCTAATGATGTGGATGAATAAAAGGATGCCTCATATTTTGTATGTCAGTTACTCCCATATGGCACAATGATCAGTGATAAATTTCAAGACTTCTCTGTAAAAACGACCTTGTATATGCATGGCTTTAAATGTTCCCAAATGCTAGTGTGTATAAATACAAAAAAACATTATTTATGAATGATTTCTTTTATTTTTAAGCCAAGCCTATGAGGAGTCCAGGATTGTAATTTCAATTCCCTGACTTTCTGTGTAACTTTGCCTCTCCAGCTCTATCTATAAAATGCACAGAAAGGAGAGAGAGGACAAAATAGCTCAAGTGCCCTCTTGGGGATATAGCCACTTGGGTATGTGTAAAGACGAGGATTCAGGAGAAATCAATGAAAGAAACTCTAGAGGTCAGAAGGAAAGATGGAAAGTAATCCTATTAAGAGAGGTAAAAGAAATTGGAGTTGTTCAATTGAGCAAAGAAAATGCTGAAGAAGCTTCAATGAAGTGAACCAGCATGGGAGGCCTTAGCAGTATGTGGTCTGAAGACCTGAGTTACTCTCTAGTCATATCAGCTCAAGAGTATACTATGTTCCAAGGAGCTAGTCTTCCTACGTCTTCAAAGCTAAAGAGAAAATTGTTCACATTCCCATGAAGTTGCAATATGGGAAAGCCTTATGATATAATTCTAGAGGTACAAAAATTTACTTGAGGAGGCAATCCCTCCAAATAGACAGTGAATGGGGTCACATGCCATTTTATCCCTCTTTCTTCACCATGCGTGAAGTACACATTAACTTAGAAACAACAATCTCCTTGGAAATATAAAAGTAAATGACATACAAAGTATGCCAAACTAAACTAAAGCTACCAGCACAACCATATTTATTGCAGCATTATTTATCATAGTCAAGATATGTAATCAACCCAAATGCTCCTCAATGAACAAATGGATCCAGAAAAGTGTATGTATATGTGTGTATGTATGTATGTATGCATATATATATATACACATATGAATTCTACTCATCTAGGAATGAATGATATTCTACCATTCAAAGGATATAGAAATAAACATAGATAGCATGATTTCCTTCATTTGTGGTATATAGAAGATGTCTATAAATCTGCAAGTAAACACACTGAGTGGTATGTAAGTGGTTGCAAATGAATTAACTGTAGTGTTATGGACTCTATGGAGAGCATACACTTCTTAAAGACTAAGTCAAAGAACAAAATAATTACCAGGAACTGGGTACTTGCAATAGGGTAGGATGGGACTAAGGGAAGAGGGTAAAAGAATGAAGGGGGAAAGGAGAATGAGTAGAGGTAAAAATTTATTGGATATACCACAGAATTGAGAACTAATATGGAAAAGGGTGAGTCAACGGGGAATGAAGATGTTTGAAGTGATGACACAGATCATCAAGATACATATAACCTGCTTTGTTAATTGGCGAAAAATCAATACATAAACATTAAGAAAACCAAAGGAAATGGTGGGTGAGAATGTTGAGAGGAGTGACATTTCAAGATACACTGTATTCATAAACTGCTTTGGTGAATGGCAACTCCTTTGTACAACTACATAAAGACAATAAAATATCCAAACCAAAATAACGAAGATGTGGTGGATGGGAGGACGGCCTCATAGCTCTTCAGGGCTATGTGCTTGCTGATTAATGCCTTCTAGAATCCTGTTACTAAGGAAAAGCCACCTCTCATTTAATTATAAAGAATCCAGTACATGTAGCTCTGAGCAAGTGTTCATTTGCAATGGGAAAGACAGAAAAGGATTAGCAAAAACAAGAAAAAGAAATAAAAGGAAAGAAAGATTTAAAAAACACCTAATTTTGAAGTTTCATGGATACTATTAGACATTAATTCCAAGTCTGTATGTGTGGGTGGCTTGGATGATTCTCATGCTTCATTTATTTTGATATCAGCAGCAGTAGCACACTGCAGAAAGAGGCAACCTTGAGATGTAAAAAGCTCTGGATCATAATCACAAGACAGGCATTTCAGTTTGGATTCTGTCATTGAATAACTCAACTTTTAACAAAAATTTCCACCATAAAATGCAACTCATAGTACTTCTTGATAAGGAAGTTATAAGGATTAATAAATGATGCCTATAAATGTAACTTTGAAATGTCTGCAGCACTTCGCAGGATAGTGTTATAAGGACTCTGTAAAATCTCACTGTTATTACAAAACAATCTCTGTTCCTATTATCTCTTTGACAGATATCTCTGCTTTACCAGAGAGGTAAACCCTGCCAGGTATATCTCTGCTTTATAACTTTTCTTTCCTAACTGTGTATGTTGTAATGTGAATCTAAGCTGACCCAATGTCTCTTCTTCAGGCATTTAAAATCTGAACCCAGAAAATTTCAGGGGGAGGAAATATATATATATATATATATATATATACACATATATATGTATGTGTATATATATACTTAAATATACTATATATATTTTATATATATTAGGATATGCAATGCACCAATTCACGAATTTCAGAATGGTTGATCATAAATCATAATTTCTTTCTCATTGGTGTAATTTTTTATTTTTATTAATTAAATTTTATTGAGAAGGTGTTATGCAAAGGGGGTACAGGTACATAATAAGGTAGTGAGTACATTTCTTGTACTATCTGTTACACCCTCATTTTTCTTTCCCTTCCCTAGATCAGGTAGGCATATATAAAATATCCAGTGTACCAAAATAATATACAGTAACCACATAGGGTACACCAAAGGAAATTGACCGAGAACACTGTTGGTGTAATTTTTAAAAATTATCATTTAGCACCTCATATACATGAAGCCCTGGGTTCAATTCCTCAGCACCATACATATAGAAAAAGCTTGAAGGGGTGCTGTGGCTCAAGTGGTACAGTGCTAGCCTTGAGCAAAAAGCAGCCAGTGACAGTGCTCAGGCCCTGAGTCCCAAGCTCCACTACTGGCAAATTAAAAAAAATTAATATATATATATATAAATACATATATATATATATCTTTTAGGAGTTGTACAAAGGAGGAACCAGTTAAGAAAGCAATTTATGAAGACAATGCATCTTGATCAGTGTCATCCTCTTCAACATTCTCATTCTTCTTTCACTCACTCCTTCCCTTACTTTTATTAATTCTGTGCTATATACTCTGAATTCTTGACTGCATTCTCCTCCCTTTTCCCCTTTATTGGTCATCCTCACCCCCCTTTGTATATAACAATTCTTGATGTTGATTTTGTTGGGCTTTGACCTAGTCTTTCTAAAAGATTATACTATTTGAGCTTTCTGTAAAATCTATTATGCTTCAGTAAATTCATTTGTAACCACTTGCATACCACCCCAACATGTTTGCTTACAGATTTACAGCATTCTATCTATCACAAATAAGGGAAATCATGCAACCTTTGATTCTTTGAGTCTAATTATTTCACTTAGTATAATTTATTTCCAAGCCTTCCTATTTCCTTATGAATGGTACAATATATTTCTTTCTAATAGATGAGGGCAATTCCATTCTGTATGTATACCACTTATCTTGATCCATTTGTCCGTTGAGGAGCTTAGTTATGACAAATAAACAGTGCTTCAGTGAACATGGTCATTTTGGCAGCTTTACTGTAACCTTGTTAATGTTTCATTGGATAAATGCCTGGGAGTGGGATTACTAGTCATAAGGTAGTTCTGTTTTAGTTTAGTTTAATGATTTTTGTTGTTGTTGTTTGGTTTTGTTTGGAACCTCTAATACTGCTTTCCAGAGTGATTGAACACGTTTACATTCCCAATGATAGTGTGTTTAGAGGGGGGAATATTTTTTAAAAAAATAGAAAAGACCATCCTTGATATTAGAAAATAGTGTGTACAAAAGATGAATGAAGAAGGACAAAGGGAGAAAGGGAGAAGAGATAGAGAAAAGCCATGAATCTCCAATCAATTTCTGAAGAATTATGTTATATTTCCAACTATTATATAATTGTGCTCATCTTTCTTATTAGGAACCAAAAAATACTAACTGAACACATTCATTTTGGATATAGCACTGAAGCATGTTATCAAATTGGTTAAATAAAATCTGAATCTATGAATGTTCATAAGATAAAGGCACCCATATTCCCTTCTGTTTCTATCGTTCTGTTAATTTTAGATTTTTATGCTAGCAATCCATAAACATAATATAAAACAAAAAGGCACACACACAATTATAAGCAAAAATAGTCTCATATTTAATTATGATTCATTAATCACAAATCCTATTATCCCTTTAATTATGCAGTCATCAAAGAAAACATTAAATTAGCTAAAAATTCTAAAGTTGTAAAATATTTCCTTGAAATTTTCTATGTGAATGTCTTTTTATAGAACAAAATCAGGTGACAGTCACATTCACTTTCTGTACACAATTTTCTGCTTTTCTGTGAGTAACTAGAACCTGAGGAGGAAAATAAAGATTTCTAGATACTAGAGAAATAGGATTGCAATGGACAGAGGTGGATGGGCAAATCCCATCATAATACTCAAAGTACATAGGTGAAAGTTGGACCAGGAGAGGGGATGGATAAGGTGATGAGAGGTTTGAGAACTATGGAAGGAGTGATATTGATCAAGATGCATTGTACTCATAAACTAATGTGTTGAACTCAAACTTTTTTTTGGTAGAACTACTTAAGGAATCACTTAAAGATTTTTTTTTTTTTTTTTTTTGCCAGTCCTGGGCCTTGGACTCAGGGCCTGAGCACTGTCCCTGGCTTCTTCCCGCTCAAGGCTAGCACTCTGCCACCTGAGCCACAGTGCCCCTTCTGGCCGTTTTTCTGTATATGTGGTGCTGGGGAATCGAACCTAGGGCCTCGTGTATCCGAGGCAGGCACTCTTGCCACTAGGCCATATCCCCAGCCCCCTAAAGATTTTTTTTTTTTTAATTAAAGAAACAGAACTGACCAAGTCTTAAGCCCTCCTTGAGGCTTCAGTAGATGCTTGAATTCTCCTGACTGCTTCATGGTGCCCACAGAATGAAACTGTGGCTTTCCTGGTGTTGGACACAGCCAAAGTGCTAAATACTTTTGGACAAAGTCCCAGAATGCAAAAGCTTATGTATATGGTCTGTTTGTCCTGTTGACAGTCAGGTATTTTTTTAAACCTGTTATTCCCCCTAATCCTAGATTATCAATAGTCATTTTCCAGATCTAGCAGTGTTCAAGTAGCTAGGGAAAGATTATTGTGTTTGAAACTGATAAAAGATAAATTATATGCTTAAAATGTAGGGAAATAGTTGCATGTAGTAACAAAAGTAGATCAAGTAACCACGTTTCCTGTTTCAACCATTTAGACAAACATTTTGCCAATGAAATACTAAATTCCATATGTTACTATTTGACCCTCCACAACTGGAAAGACCCAATTTTCATGTTTACACTTTAAAGATTGAAATTGCCTGCTCACTTATGGTATTTTGTCACAGAAAATAAAAATTGTAAAAGAAAGCTTACATTGTGTATAGCTTCTTTACTAACAAATCTAGTTAGTGCAGTTTATATTATTTTTAGTACAAATAGTAAATATCTATTTTTTGAAAAAAAAGATTAATGAAATCCTATATGTAACTTCAAAATTTGTTGTGTTCAAATTTTATGTTAGATACTTTCAGCTCTAAACAGTGAGTAATAGTACTAACTAATGACCTTTATTTAGTTTTCCAATTTTTTTAGGAAGAAACTGTATTTCTCTCCAAAATACTTCATACGAATATTGGCAGGCTTCTAGCATGCTATCATTTGAAACACAGATTATAGTTACCATGATGTATGTGCTCAATTAGCATTTCAGGTGCGCATGAATCCACAAAGACCAGTGTGTAAATGTTCACAGAGCAGTCCATTCCCACCTGAGTTTCATATTTCTCTTTCCATTTACTTCATCCCAAACAGTTTCCATAACAAACACTCAGGAAACAAGCCAAAAACTTCCATGCTATTTCTTGTTGTTTGGAAGTAGGAAGTCATAAACCATTTCAAACCACATTCCAATAACTAAAGAAACCTGCCAAAATGCGTGAAAGCAATCATGATTTATCCCTTGAAGGAACTGAAAACCTGATGGATTATTTCAAGCAACAACAATGGGAACTTAGTGTATTAACCAGATCTGGGGATCTACTTTTAGAACAGATATTGCTTGTTTGAAAACAGAGCATGAAATGATGTTAATCTTCAAGAGAAAGAAGCTGTTCATGGCTCTGTAATCAGAGCATGGTGTACTTGAATCATCCACCCTTTCATTTTCCAACTCAGAATACCCACTGAGCCTGCTCCTGTGACCATTAGGAGAACCCCACTCTTAATAAATTCAATGGGTATCTTGGAAGTAGAAAACCGGTGGGATTGGACACTTGAGGCTAAAATTCAGCCGCATAATCAAGATTATAGCTAGAAGGGCCAATTAGTGGTGCAAAACACAAATCATCAAGCTTTAGCTATAGAAAAATAATTTATGAACTAAAAATATCACCTGTAAAATCTATCTATGAATTTACTAGATGATCCAACAGAATTTTAACAACACTATCCAAATAAATCCCAGCTAAAAATTAAAAGCTGCTTGAATAGAGATTTCTTAGCTAAAGAGAATTACATAAAAGTGTGTGAGGGGGAAACTATGATTTAATTTCATATTTTGTTATTAAACTTTAGAGCAAACAACATTTGTAATTTGGTCAATCTTAATGGATGAAGATCTTTAAAAGAGTCAGGGAAATGAATACATGAGTGGAAAAATGCACGATAGGGTGTATTTAAAACAACAACAACACACATCTTAATGTTAGAAATAAGGCATTCTAATAAGAACCCTTGAAGGGTAGATACCTTCCTAGATAAATGTCTTTCTGAGTGGAACCTGGCCAGCGGCCGAGTCCTGAAGCCAAATGGAGGCTCATCAGATAAATATATGCAATGCCAGACAAGCAGCAGAAAAAGCCATGAAAGAATATCTACACAGATGGGAAGGAGATGGCTGACTTGCAAGAAACCATGCGGAGTGACAGCTCTGCGGTACCTCCACACCTGATCTGGCAGCAGGGCCTAAGGGGGCTGCTATGTAGCCAAGTCAGTGGAGGCTGGAGGCAGATGTGGCTCTATCCTGGCTGTGCACCGGAAGTCCTGGTGTCTACATAAGCCTGCCGCTCTGCAAGTGATTTCCCCAAATGTACTTAGGAAGTCACCATTCCACTCGTGTATACTTAACTAGATGCAAACTAGACTTCTATCTATTTTAAGGAGACTACCACGAAGGAAATGTTTGCCAATAATTGTGTGGAAACATTTATTTGACCTTGATCTGTGTTCCTAAGCAGATTTAATTATTTTAAAATAAATAATGTATGGAAGGGGAAACACCATCATTACTAATCAATATTCGATTGATTTGGCTGTAAAAATCCTACAGTTTTTTAAAAGCCACCTGAAATTATCACTACCTCTGAAACTTTATCTCAATCTGTAAGTACCACTTCAGAAATTTAGTTAAAAGTGTGCTTAGATGGGCGTCAGTAGCTCTTGCCTGCAATCCCAGCTTGCAGAACGCTAAGATCTGAGGATGGCAGATCAAAGCTAGCCCAGGCAGAAAAGTCTCTAAGATTCATATGTCCACTACACTATGGAAATAAAAGCCAGAAGTGGAGTTGTGGTAGATCACTAGCCTTGAGCAAAGAAGCTCAGAGACAGAGCCCAGGCCCTGAAGTCAAGCCCCAGGACCAGAATAACAACAACAACAAAAACAACAGCAGCAAAAAGTTTCTTTATGTTTATACTTTTTACAATAAACTGTTTTTAATTTTAGCCCATATTTATGTTTTAAAACCTGGTATTGAGGTCTCCAGTCCCTTGTAAAATACATGGGAACTCACAGACTTACAGAAATGGAAAACCATATTGAAAATCATGGGTGGAATTCTTTGTGTGTATATACAACCAGCTTCTTAAATAAAATTAGTGGTGATATAAACAGCAAAAATGGTCTTAAAGAATCTCACTTGAAAATCGTTTGCTTTGCAAAGTTTCACTCAGTTACAAAATTTATTGAGCCCAATTTCCTGCTGGAGTAAAATTAGATTGCAAGAAGTTCATCTCAGATTAGGGCTGACTGAGGTTTTCCTGTTCTTATCTCTTTGCAAATGGAACTTCTTGGAGAAGCTGGAAGAGGAACCAAATGTTTCACCAGGAGGTGGTTCAGCTGGCCCTCTATTGTTGATATTTTACAACACATATTGAAAATTCCTGACACTGACAGGAATAAGCAAATGAACAATGGAGTTGTAAGCAGCCTCCTGCAGCAGCCAGTGAACTTCATAAATGTAAATCCCTTTGTTAAATCAAACAATGCATTAAGAGCGTGAATAAGCTGTACATGTAAAATCTTTATATGTTTACCACATTTTATTCAATATATAATGACCATAGCCACAGGTGTACATGGACAAAAATAGCCTATCTAGATACAGGGTGAAAACTGAATTAAAAATATGCATTCTAGTTTATTTTAATATCACATTGACTTTGAATATCACAACATCACATTGTTTAGGTTACAATGACTGTGAAAAGAAAATTAAGCAATCTTCTCTGACTATAGAGTGGGTATCAGTTTTCACTGATAAAGCCATAAGAATGAAAAGTAGGAGGTAAAGCCCACAACCTGGAATACTGCCAGAAACTTTAATGGCCTTAATTCAACAGCACTTGATTCTCATCTTCTGATGATGTTTATTTTAGCAGTTTGTGACTAAAAGATTTTTTTTATCTAAAAAGTTTAACTCTCTCAAGTTTCTAGTCCAGCATTGTACACTACAGGGTAGAAAACAGACTCTGTCTGCTGAGTACAATCTGTTTTTACTTCTTTGCTTAAATTCTGAAACTCCCTTTCACTCAGTACCTCTGGGAGACTAAAGATTTCCTGATGGTTGGAAGAGCAGCTAAGGATTCCTAACCCAGAGGAAAAGAAGGATTGTTATCAGAGTCTGAGTTTCTATGAGCAAACTTTCAAAGGTTTTGTTACTATCCTCAGACCTCTTTTTAAAACTGTGCTGTAAACATCAACTAGCAAAACTTTGTTTGGTGAGAGAAACCCAATCACACAACTACCCTGTGTTTTGAGGTTGCCATTATACTAATTTTTCAGAGGCAACTTTCCCACTTGATGAATCATTAGCATCACTTCCTGTGGCACTGAAGTTTTCCTTAGGGGTTGCTGCTAAGTAAGGGCTAATCACCAGGGTTCTTATTTAGATCTTGAGTTCCGATTAGATCACAGATTAAAGAGGATGACTGCAGACTTTTGATTGTTACTTGACAGCATATTAAATAAATGCTATGTTCTCAAGAAATACTTTACCTTTCTTGCTGTCTTGAAACCACATCATTAAATGTGCACCCATGCTGAGTTTACCTGCTCAAGGAGAATATATGAAGATTTTAATGCTCACTGTGATTACTAAGGGAATTCCTAATGGCTACATAATTTAGAGGCCACTACTAATTTTAGAATTTTATATATGGCATTATAAAAAGTGTCATTTGCACATCAACATCAAGGTATTATATATCAAATTTATCCATCCAATAATTTTAAAATAATTTAACTAGATATTGGACCTAATTTAACATTTGATACTTATTTCTTTCATGATTGTAGGCACATCCTTTACATTTGTTAGTTTATGTATGCAGTTGCAATGAAATAAAGCTGTGTTTTTTAATCCAAAAGAACCACAGTTTTGAGAAAATACAATTAGAACAGTAATACCTATTATAAATGAGTCAGATAGAAATATTCTAGAAACCCCTTTTCATGTAATTTTGCTTTAAAGTGATTTCTAAAACAGGGAGACTTCATTTTTCTATAAATGTATCATATCTTATTGATATACACAGATCCTCTATATTTATTTAATATTACCTAGGACTTATAAGTAACACATTATTATGCAATATTTACAAATGCACCAGTATCTTTCACATATTTACAAATCTACGCTTGACTCCCACACACAAATGCAGGCATCACAAAATTCTCAGAACTAGGTATAGTGGCATACAGCTCTACTACTGGCACTAATCTGAGGCAGTAGGAGTGTGAATTTGAAACCAGATTGGCTAGAGTGAGACCCGGTGTACATTATACAAAAACAAAACCAACAGTCTGTATCATATATAATTGTTATTTACCATAATCTCTTTAGACTCAATTATACTACAAGTACTTTCTTACAAAACAGAAAACTATCAGGCAGGAATTGATTTTGGGTTGCATATTTCAAAGTTGTATATAAACAGTCTTTAATTTTTTATAACTACAATAATCAATCTTATGTATAACACAGAATCATAGTATCATTTTACAATTAAAAGAGGGGTTTCGTGAAAATTTGCTTCATTTTTTCCCCCTCTACTTGTGAAGAAAAGATTCCTCTGAGAAAACATCCCCAGCCACTCTTTCCTGTGACGTCTGTTCTAAGCCCACTTGCGTCCCTTAACGGGCGTCACTTCGTTCCCTTTCCTGTCTCAAAGCAATTTAGGCTCTTCCTACTCCCTCCCAATTATAAATATGCAGGTTAGATAATTGGCCCACCCTCTTGACTGACACATTGCCTAATCAGAGCAGACTGCCTCCTGGTAAAGCTTTAGCAACTGGTAGGGGAGGAAATACTAATTAATCAACGTTAATATCTGAAGTCATTATTACTTCAAGTCCTCTGATACCTTCTCAACTCTTGAAACACCCCACCTGCTTGCCCACCTGCTTTCCTCGCACTCCCATCAGAAAGCAAGAGTAAAAGACATCAAATTGTGTTCCATGTGTAAAAAGACACATGGAACACAATGGTACTTAAATTTATTTATTTCCTCACACGTCACAAGTAGACCCTCAAATTAAAGTAGTTGAAATAGCCAAAAAATAATATAGTGAATAAAAATTAAAGGAATGCTTTTCCCTTGGCTGACAGAGTAATCTGCTCATCCCCAAAGTCTCCAATATAGTAGCATTTGAAGCTCACAAAAGTGCAAAAATCGATAAAGACAGAACTTTGTATGCAAGATATAAAGGGAGCTCAAGGTTAAAAAAAAAAAGACCAACAAAAAGTACACGCATGGCACATGACACATGGCACACTCGTTATTCTTGATACTTGGGAAGGGGAGACCAAGAGGATTATGTTTCCACATCAGCTGGGGTATAAAAATAATGAATTTCTCACTAGGAGCTAGGAAACTGAGTATGATGGCATGCTTGCCATTAACTATTATAGGGAGCATAAATAAGAAGATCACAATCCAAGCAGAGGTGTGTGTGTGTGTGTGTGTGTGTGTGTGTGTGTGTGTGTGTGTGTGTGTGTGTAAACGACACCTTTTTTGAAAAATAAGGAGAGCAATAAAACTTGGAGGCATGATTCAAGTGGTAGAGAACCGGCCTAGGTTTAATCCCCCATTCTACTACTCGCCCCTTTAAAAATCATGGATTTTACAAACGTCTCCATGACAGCACATATAGCCTTTATTCCTGTCTAGATGTCTATGATCAGTGTATATAAAGCCAATATCAAAGACAAACTTTTTGTGCTCTTCATAGATTTAAGGTGATAAAATTGGATTTGTATCTCAAGGAAGGAGGTCTTTTAAAAGATGGTTCTGCAATACCATTGAAGCTGAGTTCATCATCCCAAGTAGTTTTAAGAAATAATATGAAGCAAATAGACATCTTAGTTCACATATACTATTTTATTTGTTTTTTTTTGAATGCAGGTATCTGTGCAGACGAAGAGCCTCTTTTTCCTTAGGTCACCTGTTCTTAATTGCAAAGGGCATTTCTTAGACTTGGGTAATAATAGAAGTGACACAAAAGATCAAATGTCCATTTGACTTAATTGTGTGCATTAATAAGAATTTAACTTCACATTTTATGTCATATCATAATAAGATCTAGTGACTCCTAAAACTAGATTTCAAAGCTAACAAATTTCATGTACACACTTCATTTCTTTCAATATAAAGATTTAATGGTACCATTTACTTTTATGTCTTTGAAAACTCTGCAGACAAGAATTGACTGGAAACTATTGCATAGATAGACATGTTAGAGTAAATCATAATCTATAAACATTTTGTAATACCATATCCTTGCATGATTACTTAAAATTAAATATAAGGATGTCTCATAATGTTCACAACACTAACTATATGTATAAGATACCTATAAATTTGGGGATGGAAAATATTTAAATATTGTCCACACTGACCTGGATTCTTAAGAATAGGATACACACTCATTTATTACAAATATTAATTATAATATCATTATAAATACCAGCTCTGCACATTAGTGACATATAATGCCAATGAAATATATGCTATTTTGTTTTATGTACCCTTATAAAGATTCTTGCAAGCAGGGAGCTGGTGGCTCACACATGCAATCATAAGCCATTCAGAAGGCTGAGATCTGAGGATCATTGCAGTTCACAGCCCGCCAGGGCAGGTAAATCTATGAAGCTCTCATCTCCAATCAGAAGCGGGGAAACATAGCCTCAAGTGGAGCTGTGGTTCAAGTGGTACAGTGCTAACCTTGAGTCAAATGCTCAGGAACAGTGCTCAGACTGAGTTCAAGCCCTCCTAGGCAAGCACACACAAACACAAAATAGTTACACATATATTTTCCTCATCTTTGGTCATTATTTACTACTGATAACAAAATGCTTCTCTTAATATTTTATCTTTCAACTCATAATTATGGCTTTCACCAATTAGTGGTAAAAATAAATAAGGAGATTTGGTAAAATAATGGATCTAATGAGAATGAAACATTTCATTTCAGAATTTAGAAATAAGAGAAACGTGTGAAATTCCTTACATACATTTGGTAGCACTTTAATTCAGTATTTTAGTTCAGAGATTTCCTGCTTGTTTCTCAGTTTAATTTTATTCCAAATTGTAAAGGTTAGTCAGTGAATTAATGTTTGAAATGTGTAACTTTTATCAAAATGCAAGTGAGTGTTTATGTTCAAGAAAGAAGTAGCTAAGATATCAAACAAAGAGAATATGAGCTGTGTAAGCTTACTTTTTTTTCCTTCCAAGTGGCAGCTTAGGATATTGAGACCCTATTTCATCATTAATGAAAAGGGATTTGAGAAATACTGAGATCAAAAACAAAACCGATCCTGAAATCCCAGGCTAACAGAGAGCTCTGGGATTACATTTCCTCCTTCTGACTAGACAGCTATACCCATGAGTAACAGCTGTGCTTGCTGAAACATTGATCTATCCACTTGGTAATGATGTACCCTCAACATTAAGAGAAATGTCTGGGCCTCCATGTTTACCTCATATAACCAGTTCCACAAAGCTCTTGATATTCGATGTGGTTTATCCTCATTTGTTTCTAGAGATCTCTGTGATGAATCATCTACAAAACACTTTTTAGCTCAACCATGACTTTCTCTCCACCTGCTTATTTCTATGAAAGTGTATGCACTGACCAATCACTACACACTCAGATCAGAAAAATAAGATTTTTAAATAATGTGGTCACTTTAGGCCAAGTATAATTTTTTTTGACTGAAGCTTTTACTGTTTGCTAATATCCTTCTTGCTAGAGTGAGCAATCAAGTTTGTAACATTCTGATTTTATATACATTCATTCTAGTGACAGAAAATATAAGGATCCATGAAGATGATTTGGTTTATAACAACAGAGAAATAACATATCTCCTTGATTCGGTGTTTGCTTCAATTCTACATTTTGCAGCTGCCTTTAAGATTTTCCAAAGCTCTTATTGCTTTAATCTGAAGATCTACGGCAATCCAGTTCAAGACAGTAATAATAAAGAATAATGTTTTCCATTTAAAATAATATTTTCCTTGGTCTTTGGAGATCCTCAAGGGGTAAACTATTTTAATTTAATAGCTGCAATTGATCTTCAAGTATTCAGCAATATTAAAAGCAAAGACAGCATTTTTTAATCAACCAAGTTAGATGTAAAATAAATGAAGATATTCATATCATGAGTTCAATAGGAAAGGGAAAAGATGAGTAAATAACTTTTGACAAATAACCTTCTTTGTGCAAATGGTTATATATTAAGGGTATTGCTGCTCTTAAGCTGCAGTTCTCATTGTTTTATTGCATTGCATATTGAGCTCATTTAACTACTAAATCATCCATCTACTTAGGACAGTGAATATTCATCTGTAAATGGCTTTTTATATTTTTGTTTTCTTTGCCAGTAATCTTAAGAAATGGGAAGTTTTGTAGGGGAAAATAAAAACCTTCCTAAGTTTTGTCATTTTCATGAAAATGTTTTATATACACCTCTCCCAAGAAGACCATTCCAAGGATACTATTTAAATTCTGAGAGGCCAAAAGAAATGAAGGATTAATAGACACAGTCTATTATAACTCAGTCCATTATGACACACTCTATTATAACTCAGTCACCACTTATTCACATGAATACTATTCCAATATCCCACAATCCCTTGAACTCTAATGTTAGAAAGGGGTATGCCTTTATTTCAATTGCCTGGAAACAATTCCACTCTTGATGAGGTTGCTGGTGCCCATGCATGTTTTCAACAAATCTATCTTTTACATATCCTGTGACAATCAGCAGTTCAGCCACTAAAACCACACAGTATTTTTTTCTGCCAAATGGATTTTGTATACTTTCTAAATGTCATTCATATTGAATGAATTTTATATGATGCACCTCACAAATTGAACTGTGTCAAACACATGTGATAACAAAAAGAATAAAGAATATGCTTTATTGAATTTGGTCTTTTCCACATTGTGAGGATTTTACTAGGTTTGAGAGCAATTCCCTCAAACCATGCTGGCCAATCAATTGCCCTAGAGAGTTATTGAGTACTTCTAACAATATGAGTCCAAATTGAAAGGATGTGTTAGAATCACTAAATATATAACAGATTTTGAAGACTGAACTTTTAAAAGAAGAATACGAAATATCTCATTAATAAGTTTTGTATTGGTTATCGAATGAAAACATTTTGGATAGATGGAGGTAAAAGTTATATTATAAATTTTTCATCTTAATTATTAGTGTGGCTTGACAGAAATATAAAATTATATGCATAGTACAGTTTGCATTATATCTTGGACAATGTTACTCTAAATTATTTTCCATAAGAGTTTGTGGAGGAACAGCTTGCTAGGCCTTCCTAAAAGAAGTTGAGCCAGGCATGAACTTCCTCAATACTCCCCAACTGAATTTTTTTGCAAGTGAAAACTTCAGAACTATTTCCCCTAAGACTTCATATATTTCATGTTGCAAAGAAGTCAGTGTCATCTGGACCTTCTAATCTACAAGTCCTGAGAGAATTGGTTATTGCTACTTAGTATCTAATGAGAACATAGGAGGATAACACAATATGAGGTGACTTAAAAACTAGAGACTTCTGTCTCTTAACCTCAGGGTTAAGGGGAATGTGAAGTTGTCTCATTTTTCAAGTAAGAATTGAAGCAAAATGAGTGTTTTATAAGGTGCAAGAGAACTCAATTGAGGATGTCTGGCAAGAAGGAACTTGGAAATGAACCCCACATGACAGTACTCTAATGTGGGTGTGGCTCTATGTAAGACATGCGGCTGCCCTGTGCAAGGAGGAGGAGTCAAAATGAAAGGGTCTGTCAGTTGAGTGACTGATCTCAGACATACTTGGGTCAAATAGCTCATCAGAGTCATAGGCCCAGTGAGGATGTACACTAGAATTATCTAAGGCACAATTCGAAAAAGTTTTGTGTATGGAATGACTTATACATTAAACTTGCTCAGTACAATCTCATGAGGTAGGCCTAAGTGCATATTTGAAGGGGAAAATAATCTCAATTTTCATATTCATCCTATGGTAAGGGTTTGAGGAGTTATTCACCTTTGGTTTTACTGTCATTGTATTCTGTCAACTGAGAGAACCAATCAAAAACACATGATAATAGGCAGCGAAGTCTAAGCAAACTTTAAGGAAAAGTCCAAAACTGGGGGACTTCGGGGGGACTCATGTACATTAATGTTATTTTTTTCTTCAAATTATTTTTTTAAAGACTAGTACACTGTAGATGCAAAGTAAATATCTACAGTAGGGAGGGGAGAGAAGAATGGACATCTGTGTGAAAACAGAGCAAGACAAATTGATGATACGGGTTTGGGAAGGTAAAAGGAGAGAGGAAAGAACTGTAGATGAATAACCATGATCAAAAAAGCACTTTACAGTTAAGTAAACCTGCTAATTAAACCTCCTTGTACAACTAATCCATAAAAATGAAAATAAAATAAATTTAAAAAATTAAACAGCTTTCTAATGTTCAAATGCTATTGAATTACCAACCAAACATCACTATTCAAGAGAGACAGAGTCAACTTTCTCTAACGCAGTCTAAAAATGTCCCCTGGCATCTAAGATTCCTGGACAGAGAAGGTTTGAGGCAGTGATACAAAATCCTGAAAGGAAAGCTGATTCCCAAAATCCCATGAGACTATACGAGAAGAACATGTTTATGGAGTAATAAGGATTGAGAGTGGGAAGCTAAGCTGCATGAGTATTTTGAGCATTTCCTCTCTCTTCCTTACATCCCACTCCTTAGGTAAGAGTTGAACAGCTGACACAGTAAGCGAAAAGTTCTGCATAAATTTGTAGAAAGGCTATGGAATATCGATCCTCTGGAGTAGAAAACAAATAGAAAACTTAAAGTTTATCTACTGAACTAAAAATGCTATTTTATCTTATTTTTTTTATTACAAAGGTGATGTACAGAGGGGTTAAAGTCACATAAGTTAAGTAATGAGTATATTTCTTTTTTAACAGTGTCACCTCTTCCCTCTTTCACTGACAGTTTTTCCCTCCTGAGCCCCTCCCCCACAGGTCTATAGCTCATTTTCAACATGGTATCATGAGTATCACTGCTGCATTTGTTCACCATTTGTCCCACCATTTCTTTGTTCTCCCTTGCTCTCCCCAAAACAGATAAACTTACACACAAGAAATATGGTAAGGAAATAAAAAATAGCAATTCAAGGGAAGGAAGAAAAAGAAGCAAAACTGGAGTTCATTTTGATAAATATTTTAAATGATCATATGTCCTTAGCTATTGAACCATTGTGATCCTCTCCCAAGAATATCTTCCTTTGGTCTCACTGTGTGAATATCTAAAATCCTTTATAATTTATTATGTCCAAGTGTATTTTTTTTTGTCTTTTATCATCCAGTGTGTTTATTTGTGCATTTATAGGCACTTTCTAGTTACAACAAATGAGTGAAGCCATGCACCCTATGTTTCTTTGAGTCTGGCTAACTTCACTTAATATAATGTTTCCTAAGATTTTCCTTTTCCTTCAATATATTTATTTCAGATGGAAACATAGAATTCCATTGTATAAGAATGCCCAAAAGGCCGATGAAAAAATGTTCAACATCTCTGGCCATAAAAGAAATTTAAATCCAAACAACACTGAGATTCCATTTCTCCCTGGCCACTATCAAGAAAACTATCAATAATAGATGCTGGTGGAGATGTGGCCAAAAGGAAATGCTACTACACTGTTGGTGGGAATGTAAACTTGTTCAACAGCTCTGCAATGCAGTATGGAGGTTCCTCAAAAGAATAAACATACAGCTTCCCTATGACCCAGCATTTCTACTCTTGGGCATTTATCCAATAGAGAACAAACAAGGCCATACTAAAGCCAACAGCACAACCATATTCATTGCAGCATTGTTTACCATAGCCAAGATATGGAATCAACCCAGATGCCTCTCAGCAAAGGGTCAAAGAAACAAATGTTTTGTCCTTATCTTTTCAACACTGTCTCTGGTGTGTATGTGGTCTGTGTGTGTACTCTACCACCTACTGCCAATGTACAGACAAGATGCCTAGGTTTTGAAGTGAAAATGAAATTTAAAAAAATACTGACCTGGATTTTACTTATAAAGAAATTAGAGTGAGATATAAACCAGGATGTGTATAAGCCTACCCTTGGGGGCCATAAATAAAGATAATTATTTTCATAATATCAATTTATATATGAAAAATGCAACAATAATAATTTTC
The DNA here is from genome assembly GCF_023159225.1 of Perognathus longimembris pacificus. NCBI lineage: Eukaryota > Metazoa > Chordata > Mammalia > Rodentia > Heteromyidae > Perognathus > Perognathus longimembris. The sequence goes on from NC_063176.1 coordinate 42,106,371, forward strand.
CAACTAATAATTATTTATTGTTAATTAATATAAGATTATTGCTTATTTAAACTAGATCATAAAAGATAGTAGTTTTCAAATCTATTGTGTAAATATGTGTGTATGTATATATACATATATATATAAAATCTTAATACTATATGCATCCATATCACAATAGAACAGAAACTGAAATGGAAAGACATTACAATTAACTTTTTTCATCTAACGAATATCCAATGATTTCATATTCATATTTCACCTTTTCACTCCTCCTACAAAACAGGACTTTCATCTTTCTCTATACAACACAGATTGGCATCAGGCTGGCTGTTTGATTAATTTGCTTTTGTCTTTCAAAGACCCTTCACTTTCACAATTTCCTAAAAGTTGTTCTACTCAGTTGTAGGAAACCCAATTTAATCTATTTTACCAAAATAGAAGAGTGTATTACCTCAAAGTAACTGTGAAATTGCAATAAGACATCAAGATTGAGAGCAAACAGCATGATTTCTGCACCTATCTATACATACAGAAAAACGCTAACATCCTGGCTATGAACACTTTACAAACCTTTCTCACAAAAATAAACAAAAGGAGAGCAAAACATTACAGAGACATTTAAAACTTCACACCTGAGGGTGCTAGTATTTCTAAGAAATACACCTATTGAATTCATCCGGATAACTGCATCAGTAATTCCTCCTTTAACATCCTCTCTTCTTTCAGAAGAGAATAGGAAGGAGCAATGAGCAAAATCCACAGTCATTTAGAGATGCCAGTACAATGAATCATCTTCCCAGACACATTTTTTCCTATCCTTGTCCACCTAGCAGGCCATACAACTTTCCTCGTCTGCCCTTTTTTACTCACACAACTATCATGCTATTATAGGAAATGTGGCTTTTTTCATCTTTGTATGTAATGGCTATTTTCAAGTGTGTGTGTATGTTTGTGTGTGTGTGTGTGTGTGTGCGTATGTTGAGAGGGAAAGTGACAAAAGTTTCATTTAAAGCCAATGTCACAAATTTACAAGTAATTGTTCCTACTTGCATTGTAAGATAATTGCTTTAAATTAAATATATTAATAGTGAATATTAATAATTAAATATATCCCTATCTGGTAGTCTTTCAATGACGTCACACAGAATAAGTTCACAAGACAATTTAACCTCTAACCCTCTCTGAATTTATCTCTTCATACTTTACCTTTTATAGTTCTCTTTTATATCACAACTCCTTTCGTCCTACCATATTCATCTTAAGGACTATCCTCAAGTATCTCATAGGTTTTTCCTCCCTTTCACTTACTGTTTTCTCTGCCGAAAGAAGTTGATATGGTTTCTGCATTCTTTCTGAAACATCATTTGTCCGGGCTCTTATTAATAGTCATATGTAGACTGTAGCCCTCATTGTCCTCTGGGACCTCTATCTCCCTGTATTTTTCTTAAATAACACTTGTCACTACCTAAATTCATACTTTGTATATTAGTTATGCACAGCTTTCCATTAGGATACAATTTCTTCATGTAACTGATTTTTTTCTTAATTATTTGCCTCCAGCATTTCCTGGCACACAGCACCATAAAAAGTATTACAGAAATGCTTGTTATTTACATTCATTAATCTGATCATTTCTATGATTCTGCAGGCTCTTATTGAAAGCTTACCATGTATGCAACATGGGGAATTCAGTGATAAATTAGACGTAGCCCTTTTCTGCAAAAGGTCACATTATTGCGGGAATAAGCATATAAAAAATTAATTGCAATGCGAAGTGATTAGTGTATGTGGAATAAAGACAAGAGGAAGGAGAACAACTCACTTGGCGTGGGAGGCAGAAAAAGCGCTGATAGGAAGTGACATTTGAGCTGAGTCATGAAATATGAGTGCGCTTCTGAGGAATGAAGAAGTATCAAAACTGATTTCATATGAAGAAAAGTAGGCACTGACAAAGGGAAAGCCCTGTTGGTCAAATCACAACTACTTCAGTATAATGGAGTAAAGTATGTCAAAAGCAAATAAATAATTCACTGGCTCAGGAACCTTTAGTCCTGTTCCTCAAGTCTGCAGTTTATTTTATCGGGAAGTAAATGTAGGTTTTTACATGCAAGAATATCCTGGGTGTACTGGAAGGTGACTCCATTTTTGTGAAATAATTCCTACAGCAGCATGAACCATACTTAGTGCATGAATGAAAGCCAGATAGAGGAGCAGAGGCAGTGTATGACAACAGTACAATTAATAAGTTCCATTTAGCACATGTTACAGTAAGACTCACGAGATGAAAATTCAGGAGGTTCAATAGTCACTTGACGCTCTAAGTTTTGCTGGTAGGTGGTGCTTGCTAATGTAAGGAATGTAACTCACAGAGGAAGCTTTGAGAATGCAGTGCTGAAAGGATGAAAGAGATAAGGAATGTCCAGCGACGTGGGTACATCCAGGACATGCTGACAGCTGTTGCTTGAAGTCCTGGCTTCCTACACACAGTGTCCTACAAGCCTGAAACAGCCAAGGCTGTCACTCAGCTGTGACTTGGAAAGAACAGGTGTAGAGGGACCATAAAAGCATATGCTAGAGAACCATAAGCTCATAGCCAAAGGGAAAATGAAATGAGGAAGTTGATAGAGTTAAAGAGTCCCTCTTATGATGGGGAAAACGTAACACTTTTTGGGATGTTAAATATCTAAAGAAATTTGCAGGCACAGGGAAAGAACCAATGGGGAGGGACAAAGACTATACTGAAGACAGGTAGACAATGATTGTGAAGCAGGGTGTTAGGAGAAAAGCTGAACGGGACATGACATACTGAGATAATAAATGTAGCCTAAGCCAAAAATAAATGTTGTTCTAATCTGACAGGGGCACAAAAGGGAAGAAGAGGCGGTAATAGATTTTGGACTAACTGAAAAATGTAATGGTTAAATACACTGTCTCTAGCATCATATGCTATAGAATGAATTCTATTTTTTTTATATTCATTTAACTGACATTGGGCCAGTTGCTAAACCTCAGTGTGCTTCAGCTGCCTCATCCGTTTAGTGGAAAAGCAACAATTACATCCTCATAAGGTTGGTATGAATTACATAGGCCAATCTCTTCCTGGAAAAGCTCTTAGGACAAATGTTGGAAACACATAACCATCTATAAAAGAGCTGTTCGAGAAAGCTGGATGGCTCAGTTATGTGAAGAGAGCAAGGAATAGTGCAAGGAGCTGGAAGCTGATCAATGATCAGGCTTGAAAAAGAGGCCTGCAGACTTTACTTGTAACTATTTCTAGAAATAAACAATGAGATAGAGGGCCCCTAATTGTGTCATTACTTCCACCCTCCTCCACAATCAAGACTTGAGGATAGTAGCAAACTGTTTAAAAAGTTTCACAGTTGTTTTTTGGTTTGTTATTTAGCCGTTGGACCACAAACTCACTACAAAGACACTCTACTGCTAGGTCTTTCCACCAGAATAATTACTTAAAACAAATTTTTATTTTATTTATACACTCAGAAATACATATGAGGAGAGGAAGGAGGAGGGGAAATATATACATATTGATAAATAAGAACAATTTATCAGTTTAAACATTTGGGTTACTTAAATTTCAAAAACCAAGGTCACTTGGGTTGTATTACCCAGTTAATAATATAACAGATCAGGAAAGACAGAACAAGTGATAGAATCACATCACCCTCGGTTCTTGGCAAAGCACTTGGGACTGTTTGAACTTTGATAACTTTAGTTTCTTCACGTGAGACAGGTGGAATTAAAAATATCCAGGCTGGAAATGTGGTTTAGTGGTAGAGTGCTTGCCTACCATGTATGAAGAATTGGATTTGATTCCTCAGTATCACACAGGCAGAAAAAACCAGAAGTGGTGCTGTGGCTTAAGTGTTAGTGTGCTAGCCTTGAGCAAATGTAGCTCAGGGAAAGTGCCCAGGCCTGTAGTTCAAGCACCAGGACTGGCAGAAAAACAAAATCCATAAACATCAATTGGATGAGAGGGCCTAATCAATGTATATACACCTTATCTAGGTCTGGTGTATAACATACATAATGGAGTCATTATTATAGATTTCCATAAACTTTGTTGAAAATAAAATGCCTAAAGCCCTATGAACATCATCAAGCAATTACATGCACTCATCAGAAATCTTCACTACCCATCAACTTGTTAAATTGTGTAATTCTACAATGTCAAAAATAATACATATGGGTTTTTAAAGGCTTGACTTAAAATATTTAAATACCAAATTGAACGAAAGATGAAACACTGAAATCCTTTAAAAGGGTGTCTGTGTGTCATATGAAAAATGATGAATCTCTCTAAATGTCTTACATACTTCCCTGAATAGTATTATCTTGTGACCTTCATTTTTTACAAGCAGTAAAAGTACCTTGACACTCACAAGATTTATTGTGTCCAACGAATATTTCCCGCATTGAGTGTGAATTTTATTCACATTAGCCCCTTAGAATTTTAGACCTTTAGTTCATAAACTTTTGTAAGAATAAAACACCGTAGACCCTAAACAATCTAAAATAAACCAATACATCATGTTTCCTGCAAGAGAAAGGAGCATAATAAAGTGATACATTTCTGCTCGCATCACAGGAACTGCTTGAATATGACAATTTCCTTCCTCCTCACTTGACAAATGACTTGGGAATGCTCTGCTGCTTGCTTGATAGGGAGCTAAACTTACTTCAGAATATGTTCTAATGAGTCATGGTGGAGCCTAATAGTAATTCCTGCTACTACTGCCTCCTCCCTTCAGAGCAAAACCAGTCAGTGTATGCAGCAAAGCGAAGCTCACTGTCTTCCAACAGATGGAAGGGTGCCAACTGCCAGCAGGAGATTTAAATGTAACTTAACACAGAATAACCCAACCTGATCCAAGGTGATATTCCTGTGTAGAGTTATGAATGGATCTCATAAAAATATCTTGCATGAGCATATAGCAGTTATGTTTGATAACTTCTATGTATGGCAAAACTCTTAGGACAAACAAGTAACTGTCATAACTCAGAATTCAGGCTTTATCTTAATTGATGGATAAATAGCTAAGCTTTTCCAATACCATTCTTTATATGAGCAATGCACTTCTGGAGAGAAAAGATGGATATATTTATAAAAGGCCCAATTACAATTTCCTGTATTAATCACAGACTGGATAAAGTTTTATGTCTATTTCAAATTAGAATGTAAGTTCCATGAGGACAGAAGCTGTGTCTAAATGAGGTTAGATTTGTAATAAGTATTTATTAACTGAGAGAAGAATCAATTTGTCATGGAATAGAGCCTACAGTAGGTTTCTGCCCTTAAGCCTAACTCAAATCTACAATGAAAACTGTATCAAAATCGCAGAAGGCAGAACAAATGAGATGCTGGCCACACCCATGGTGTACTGCAATTAGTCTCTGCTCAAACCAAGTGCCTGACAAAAAAAAAGTGGCTCAAATTCACCCACAATACACCTTTGTATGTCAACTTAGTAAGACATGTAATTAATGAGAAAGCAGACTTTTTAAATATGTTTCTGCTAATTTAACCATAGTATTTGTTCAGGAACATGTGGCTGCCTGCAGATTACAAGAAACCTATAGTCCTTGAAGTCCTTTCATTCTGCTTGCTTATAAAAAAAAATAGAGTTGTAAAGGTTATCTCTCTTTTTACAGTTAGAGATACTTGAAGGGAAATGAGATATGTGCCAGAAATGAAAAGGATTCTGTATGCTAGAGTTAAGAGAACTGGTCTGACCTTGTCTTTTTTAGTGTCTATTATTGTTTATAATGACTTAAAGAGTTGCACAAGTGTGGTGCTGACATTTATGGTTATTTTAGCTCCCATACCAACCAACTGAGGATTCTTCTGCTTTCGTTAATATATTTTAATCAAAGATTCCTGGAACCTAAGCGCTACTCATTCCTTTCAGAATTTCCCATAATCCATGACATCAAGTTCAAATGCTCCCATTTTGAAGTCCAATATTTTTAAATTGGGTTAGAGTAGCATATCATTCACTTACTCTTTAGATATCAAATTGTCACATGTTGCCAAACTGTAGTATATATAGGGCCAACATTTAATCATAAAATGTATCCCATTCCCTAGGTGTATTTTTAATTCCTAAAATTAAGAGGGAGATAAGACTAGTTATATGAACATCAGGGTTCTGTCACTGATTTGCTTTTCAGCCATTATTGGTGGCTGAGATTCTAGCCGTTAGCTAGGAAGGAAAATAGCTCAGCAAGATGTACAAAAAAGCAAATGGCTACCTTCACTTCTAATACTGACTTGCATTGTTAGTTTTCCCCACTATCAGATCAAAAGATAGCTTTGAAAATAAATTATTTTCAGAAGTGGAAACCTTAAAACTAAAATACCCCCAATTTAACCATATTTTTCCTGCAAGTTTCAGATTCAATAATGAAGAAAAGAAAAAACCACAGAGTTGCCACTACACCTGATTTGGAGGGACAATTCCCTAATTTTGAAGTTTATTATACAAATCACTTCTCTATCATTCTCTTTGAGGCCACAGCCAGTTAAAATGAGAGTTTAGATGAAGAAGGTAGCTGTGGAAGAGTGCACATCTTTTTTCCTCAAAAATGGAATCAAGAAATGTTACTATTAATATGAATTATGGAACAAACTAAAGTTCCTTCAGATCCCATGATGGAAAACAAAAAGAAAATATTTCTTGTAAATAATAATAATAATAATAATGATTATTATTTTGTTGATCATGTAGCTTACTCTAGACCTGGGTTCTATCCCTGGGCTTTATTATCTCAAGGCTAACACTCTACCACTTGAGCCACATCACTACTTCTGGCTTTTTCTGAGTAGTTCATTGGAGACAAGTGTCTCACAGATTTTAATGCCCAGGCTGGCTTCAAGCCATGTTCCTCAGACCTCAACCTCCTGGGTAGCTAGGATTACAGGCACTAGCCACTGGTGCCTGGCTCTAAAAACATTCTCTAAAGCTATTGAGAGTTGAACAAGTATGTGGAATAAAAAGTAGAGCCCCATATAAAGGTATTTACGGTATTTAAAATCTAGTTGTTTAGACAAAGTCTATAAAAATATTTCAAAAACATGACTAAGCACTTACAAAATACAAAATCTAGCTGGGTGGGAAATACAAAGAATAATGAAGTCATAGAAACAAAATAGCACACACACATATGTATATACATATATAAACACAAACAAACACACACACATACACTCATTTTTTGATAGTGTTACAATTAGGAACATTCACAAGACATAAAATTTGAGTCTCAATGTAACCTGCAGAATTTTCCAAATATGTTCCTAAACTATGATCATTTCACAACTTCCTAAATGATACTGTCATGTTTTTCAGTATGTGTGAACATTGTTGTTAAGTTGTAAAGGGCACATCCTATTGTCCAAATATTTCTGAGATCTTTGACCCATCAACAGCACTCTAATCAGAAAATCCTAGAAAAGGATATGTACTAAATGCTATCACTTTGAAGCACCAAAATTCCCAGTAAAGTTTTCAGTAATTTAATCTCACTCAGAGACAACAGAATCTGTGCAGAATCAATTATATGAAATTATTTTGATAGATTTTAAAGAAAAAATTCTGAATGACTCAAAGCATGTAAGATTGCAGCAGTTGGAAACATAGTCTTTAATTAAATCAATTGGCACATTCTTAGCATGACTGGCCCATTAATACCTTTAAATTGCAGTTTTGGTGTCTTAATGTGACTCTACAAAGTACTTAGATATTGAAACCCCTCATTATTACTTCTTTAAATGGTGAGGATTACTATGTATGCGCCATTTCTGTTCCAACAATAGGACTCTCTATGTATTGCTATAGCTGTTCTGTTTTCTGATTCAAAAGTTCTTATCACTCACCTTACAACCCACCTCTCCTGCAAGACCTTTCTATAGTATATGAAAAATTCCAAATTCCTTCCCTACCATAGATCTCCACAAATACATGCTCCAAATATTGAAGGAACTTGTTGATCTGGCTATCTCTTCTTATTGTACTCCAATCTGCTTTAAAATGCACACGCATGGACTGGGAATGTGGCCTAGTGATAGAGTGCTTGCCTAGCATGCATGAAGCCCTGGTTTTGATTCTTCAGTACCATATAACCAGAAAAAGCAGGAAGTCGTACTGTGGCTCAAGTGGTAGAGTGCTAGCCTTGAGCAAAATGAAGCTCAGGAACAGTGCTCAGGCCCTGAGTTCAAACCCCACGACTGGCCAACAACAAAAATAAATAAATAAATAAAATGCACATGCATTTTTGAGTGCTGAATGAAGACTTTACCTAGGACATGCTTTCAGGAATTGTAAATAAGTGGATCAACATAAATTAATTAAGATTAAAAAAAAAGGAAAAAGCCAGTGCCTAGTATGTTCTATTATGATGAAAAACTGAACTTTATCTTTGGGAAATAAGTGACAGACATATTTCTAAAATGTTTCTGTTACATCTGTACTCATGGTTCATTTTTTTCTTCTACAAATAAATTGTCTTATCTAGAGGCATCATTTCAATAGAGACTCTCAGAGCTGAAAATTAATTTGAAAAGTGGTTCATGACTGAGGTGGGATAGCATCTTTTACTCACACAGCTATCTTCAAACTCCTTCCTTTTCCAGCCATATCTATCATGATCACATTCTCTGCCCAGGAAGCCAACCAATAAGAGTTAATTTCACAAAACACCTTGTCCTTTGCCTTAGTACTGGGTTTGGCCGATATGTTTTTCCTGGCCTAGATTTTTTTAAAAACAGAGAAGAAATATATTGTTTATTTTCTGAATCTAACCCTACAGAGCCTCTTTCAACAACCTTCTCCAAATGTTTCTTCTCATCCTATCAAACCTTCCCAACCTGACACCCCATTCTAGTAAGAGAACACAGTGACAGAATATCGACTATAGGACAAGGTCTTGCTATGCTGGCATTATTGACATTAAATGTAGAATACTTTTGTTATGAGGTTATGTGACACTGTGAGTTACTAGTGGCATTGCTAGCACCCATGCTGTGAATGTAAATGATACAAATAGCATCTGTATAGCAATTTACAACTTATGTAGTACTTTCACTTATTTATCTCATTTGAACTGCAGAACTCTGCAAACAGTTGTTATCAGATCCCTTTTATAGATGGGAAAATGAAACCCCTAGATCTTGTACTTAAAAATTCTATTGGAGAAATATATATATGTATATGTGTGTGAACACAATTTATACTCAACTCTCACCACATTGTACTTGCCTTATAAGCACATACTACACTAAAGGACCTTCCTTACATTACTATTTCATTTGCTTGACACTAGTGTTCCCTGGCAGAGCTAATGGGATGGATGAATATAGATGGGAGTACAAAAGTCACTGTGGAGTTTTCTGAGCATTATGTTGAATGTGAGTGATGGAGTAAAGCCATCTATTATCTCTTTTTCTTCCCAGTGGAGGAACAATATTCCAGGCTTGTTTTATTGACAATTGAAATCCTCTTCAAAGAAAATGTATTCTGAACAACTTCTACCAAAAAAAAAGAAGAGAGGGGGGAGAGAGGAGAAAAAAGCTCACGAGAATCACAAAAGAAAAACAGAGTAACTCCAGGCATGCTCATGTATTTGATCATTTTGTGTTATATCAAGAGAGATGCTTAATACATTTCAGAGTTCCAGAGATTGATTCTGTATCCTTCTCCCCCTTAGCCTGACACCAAGACCAAGCAGAAAACACGGACAGATTGAAATTTGCTCATCCAGGCAAGGAGTCTCACACTGTGATCAGACGTTAAGAAATGAAGTGATATCAGCCAACACGTGTTTTTCCCTGAGATGTTCAAAAGTCAGAGCAGCAAAGCATAGCAAATCTCATGGGACATGAGCTGATCAGATCAGGTGAGAACAAATATTTTGTCTCCAGTCAGTGCATTTTTTTTGAATTGCTTTTATTTTCTCCTTTTTGGAGGCATTTTAAACTTAGATTATCTCTGAAGAAAATACATACAGAAATAAACTGAATGTATTTGAGAAAGCTATGACTTAATGATCCCTAAGTCATAATAAAAATATTTCCTCTATTGATTATGAGTCATCTAGCAATAATCTAGTTTATTTTAGGTCACATGGTAAGTATAAAATGAGCAATTATGCCTAATGCTAGATACAATTTTTCTTTGGTTCCTCCAAAATGATCCTGAAAATGATCATGGTGTCATTTCTTCAGTGTGTATGTAACAGCATACACTTTTATAGATCACACATGCTGGGTAATTTGAATAGTTCATAAAAGTTTCTAAAATTGGAAATCCAATGAATGATCTCAAGATATATGAGGGTTTTGTGCAGGAGAAGAAACCTTTCATTTTACAAGAAAGGAAAAACCTACTCAACTACTTCAACTTTTTTCTATTTGGAAACTTTTAAAATACAAATAAGTAATTTTGCGCAAAAATCAATATATAGTTGTGGTAATGCTGAGACATTTATTTGTTGATAAAAAAATTAAATGTTAAATTTGCACAGTAAAAGCAATCTAAAAATAGTACCTGGATGAGGACTACCTGAGTGATAGTTTGTAACTTTACAAAAGTCATTTCTTTTTTTTTAATTTTTATTTTGTATCCAAGACCTACAGAATCTTGCCTCTTAAAAGACATTCACTGATCTGATTCTAGTGAATTTATTTTTATGTTATACATGGCAAAGAGGCATTAATAGTTCAGATGGGATGAATCTGTCTAATTAACTGGTCTTAAACTAAGGCAGTTTGTCTGAATTATCCAGTCAGGCTGAATGTGATTATACTGTTCTCAAATGTGTAAGAAAGAAGCAAAGGAGTAAGGGTCAACACAAGGAGATGAAAAAGCTTTACCATCAAATGCTGTCTTTGCCTGGAAGGGTGTCAACAGCTAAGGAATGCAAGCAGTGTCTACAAGCTAGAATAGAGAAGAAAACAGACTACAGACTCTCTACTTAGCCTTCTAAGAAAAAAAGAAAGAAAAAAAGAAATCCTCCCAACACCTCAATTTTAACTTAGTGATGCCCATTTTTTTATTTTTAACTTTCAGAGCTGTAAAACATAAATGCTTGTTGTTATAAGCCACTATGTTCATTCTAATTTGTTGTAACAAAATAGAATCTGTAGGTTCAATAGGGAATTAACACAACTCTGAAGCCAGACCTGGACAACAACACTTACAAAATTAGGGTTAGATGTGTTAATTAATATCACATAGGTTATATGTTAGCTTGATTACATGGTACTGGAACAGCCCCATTTCCATAGACACAGTTTAATGTTCTTTGTATATAAAGCATACAAAAACATCTTAGCATTACATAGCTTGTTTCAGCTAGTCACTTTTCAGAAACTTCTATATGCACTTTCTTTCTTTTTCTTTTTTTTTCCCACTGTTTGGTCAGTTGTGGGGTTTGACCTCCGGGCTTGGGTGCTGTGTCAGAGCTCTTCAGCTCAAGGCTAGTGCTTTAACACTTAAGCCACAGCACCACTTCCGGTTTTCTGATGGTTAATTGGACGTAAGTGTCTCAGGTACTTTCCTGCCCTGGCTTGCTTTGTACCACCATCCTCAGATCTATCTCAGCCTCCTAAATAGCTAGGATATCAAATGAGAGCCTCCACACCCAGCTATGCATTTTCATATATAATCATAATTTAAAATGCAATGTATTTTGTCCAAATGATTGATGCTATATATTCCATTCTGATTTATGAAGGAATATACCATTGTGCCAGTGCTATAAATGACCCAGTGCTATACATGACCTAGATTTTGAAATTCTCATGTTCCAATATCCCAGTGAAACAAACATCTAGCTATGGTTTACCTAAACTATGAAATTTAAAACGTGAAAAAAGTAATAAGTGACTAAATGTGTAAAGTGAAACATTTTATTTTCCATCAGTCAGACATTGTTAAAGTCACAATTAGTTGAGATGATTTTGTTTGCATCCAGTCCATTTCCAACTCCTACAAATAGTCATCACTAATGTTCACATATTAAAGCATTAATACTCACCAGGTAGACATATACTCTCAGAAGAATAGCCCAATCAATGTGTTAGCTCAAACTGTTACCCTGAGAGAATTAGACAGAGATTTTGCAAGTATTTGTAGAAGTAAATGGGACAGATTTCAAGAACAGTTACTGAAAATAGGGCCTCGGGAGACTGGAGAAGTTGGCAGGAAGATACATTAGGAAACTGAAATGCCAAAATATTAAGGGGAGAATTGCAATGGCCAACTGTGCTAAGATGTGTATTTGCAGAACACCTACTCTTCCATTCTCTCCTCACTTGGCTATGCCTTCCGACAAAGGTAATTCCTAGGAAAACCACCTGTGTTCTTTCCATATGCAGCCTCCTTGTCAGGTCTCTATTTACCATCTTTTGTGCTTAGGCTACAGAAGGAAGGTTTTTAAATGAAGTTTTTCTGCCTCGCTCCTTTCAGTATGTTTCAGAAATGATAGAAAGGTGTGTGTCTGTGTGTGTGTCTCTGTGTGTGTGTGTGTGTGTGTGTATTCTAGGCCAGAATAATTAACCTCTCTTATTTCCTAGGGTAGAGAAGATTCTATTATCCTAATTACTCTAGGATTAAAAATATCTTTTCAAAAGGTATATACATATGCATACGCACATACTCATGCATACACATAGATATCAAATGAATTAAATAAAATGATACCAGGTGACATCAGCACATTAAGAGAACTAAATTTCCACCTGAACTAAAAACCAAAAGTTTATCATCAGTTACCATATTAAGAGCCTGAACCAAGAGACCAAGAAGAATGGGACAAATACAACCGGGGTTACTTTGCCATAAATATTTTTCCCTATATTCTGAATGATGTCTTGTGTGAGTGGTTCATTAAGAAGCCTCAGAGCTGGGCTTTCTGTTTTTCTAGAATCTTCACTTGAAGGAAAAGATATCTTAGGCAATATTTTAAAAGCTGTCATCACCCAGTCAGTCAAGCGGGATTATCTGAAGGCTAGCTGATAGAAAGTAACAGTGTTAACAGAACACATGATAGGTGCTCAGGTAAAAAGGAGAGCATTTGAAGACATAGAAAGCACTTAAAATAAGTGAAAACAGTACTGGAAAAAAAAAAACCCTTCGGATTCTTAGTTTTTCTGGACATCTCACAGTTATAACACTGTGTAGAATAAATGATTTAAAAATACATGGCATAAAAATATTAGACACATTACTACTCTTTGGAAAGTACAACTGGTCAGGTGAATTGTTACAATCCTCAAAGAAAGTGCTTTGGGGAGGTGGCAGGAGGGCAGGAACGCTGCTATGCTTGAAAGTATCTACATAATAGTTATCTACTTATAGATGTCTGCTGTGATTTCCTCCCTAGAATTCACCTCCCAGATCTCTTTCCTTCAATCTCTTCCACAGACATGATATTTCCTACTTAAACGTGCTTTGACATGTAGAATAACTAACTCATTTGGAGCCAAATGGAAACAGTAATAGTGAATAAGTAAAGTTCTGAGCATGATCACAGGATCACTAATAGGCAGTGAAACTAACTGATTTGCTCATTAATTGGTTCTAATATTAAGAAAGAAAAACATCTATTAAAACCCATAAAGAGTAATGATTGTTGAAATGTTATAGAGGGTGCTAAGGAAAATATACGTTTCAATTTTGCTTCAATGTGAATAGTTGGTGCACTGTGTCCAAGCTTGAAATGGTGGTATAGGGGTTATAAAGAAGAAAGCAATCAAAGCATAATTACAATTTCCTTGAGAGGCAAGTGGCGAGTGTCAATCTTTCTAGGAATTATTCTTCTCTGGGGAATAAACAATTCCTATTATTTCCCTTACCATACTACATTATTACTCCTGTACAATACTTTCTCCTAGAAGAGAAGCTCCAGTTTTATATTCCTAGTTCAACAGAATTAATCCCAGCAGAAAAAGACTGAGATAGGGGAATAGTGAATTTGAGGTTAGCAGAGGATATAAGGCTAACTGCTGCCTTAAAAACAAAAACAAATAAAAATAACAGCTACATATATATGAACGCATAATACCCACTTAGACATTAGATGCTAGCAACATTATTAAAGTTCATTTTAGGTCCTAACTTATTTAGAATCATGGATGTTAATGGGACACAGATTAGGCCAAACATGAATTTTACCTCTGTTTTACTAATTTTTAGTTACAATGTTGGAATCTTGCTAGTTGGAAAAATCCAAATTTGTTAGCTATGGATGTGGAGTGTTTTGTTTTCGAAGCAGTTGAGATATTGAAGTTGTAAAAATATTCAGTGTTTAAAATATTCTAATCACTTGGCTGCTTTGATACTGACTTCTGACTCTTCTGAGGCAGTGAGACAGAACAATAATATTAAAAAAAAAAAACATCCTGCTTGGCGGGAAAAATGAAAACTGGGCAAGTGTAAACCTACAGGATGGATGCCACAGGGAAAGAGAAGAGCACAGCTGCAGATAATCACAGGTAACTGCTGCAGAGGAGCCTCAGAGAGCCAACCATCCAGTCAGTGTCTTTCAGGAAGATTGCTGGTTACAGGATTCCCACTTTGCTTAAGACGTTATGTTACCAACCTTTCTCACCAACTTAAAATCTACTAAGAGCGAACCAGACCTTTTTCCAAAAATAGCTTTCACAAATACCAATATACCCTCAAATTTTCAGTGTTCACCAAGCTGATTCGTTTGTTTTGGTTTTGTTTTTCTTTGTGAATATAAAGGTCTGTGTGTGTGTATCACATATACATACATATATACACATACACACATATATGCATACACACACACACACACACACCTGCAATCCTAGCTACTCAGGAGTCTGAAATCTGGGGATGGAAGATCGTCATTTGAAGCCAGCCAAGGAAGGAAAATGACACTCTTTATCTCCAATTAACCAGCAAAACCTGAAGAGGAAATGTGTCTCAAGTGGTAGAGTGATAGGTCAAGGATAGGTCAGACTCAGAGTTCAAGCCCCAGAAATGGAAAAAAAAAAAAAAAACAATAAACAAAAAAAAAACCCCTCTGTGCAACTATTTGAAGAAAATAATTTTTTTAAAAAACCATTGTTGACCCACTGCTAGTGACTTACACCTGCAATCCTAGCAATACAGGAGGCTGAGATTTGATCACCACAGTTCAAAGCCAGCCTGGGCAAGAAAACCGATGAGACTATACCTCCAATTAACCAACAAAAAGCCAGAAAGTAGAGCTGTTGCTCAAATGACAGAGCCTTAGCCTTAAGAGAAAAACTCAGGAACTGTGACCAAGATCTGAATTCAAGCCACAAGACTGGCACACACACACACACACACACACACACACACACACACACACACACACACTTGTTAAAATTGCAACTACATATTATGGGTTTGAAAAACATATATGAACATATGACTGAAAGCATAAAGTAGTGTGAGCTGCTACTAGCCTTGTGGTGAAGTGGTGATAATGTGTATGCTAGAGAGAAAGAGGGGGGAGGGGTTGGAGGTGAAAGAATATGGGGTGTTAGGTTTTATTCTCCACCATTTTCCTCAGGGTCTGTTATTTTTTTCAGAGTGTTTCAAGTGTAAGTTAGGAGAAAATGTAGGCAATCATGAAAGTACAGAAAGATACAACTTCCTATCTATATTCCCTTAGTATTTTTTTTCTTACTATCCTTTGCCTTTGATGAAAAAGTCCCTCCACTACCCAATTTTGTTTTCAATTATTCAATATAAAGCCCAGCAAGAAATCAACTTAAGTGATAAAAAAAAACAGAAAAGAAAAAGAAATAGACCAAGCATTCTTTTTTGGACCCTTGAGCAAAATCCTTGATTTTTTTTTCCCCTTTTGCAAATTGAGACTTTCCTCTCTAGTTCTGAAGCATATTTTTTCTTCTTTCTTCAACAAGACATTTCAGCATTTTCCCAGAGTGATAAAATAATGTCTTCAATTTTCTTCCACAGATGAGTGCTAGCAATGAAATGTGGCAACTCTGCTATTTTTGGTAACAAGATATTCTTTTTTAAAATATGTGATTTTTCTACGGTAATACTTTAGTATGGCTTTAAGGCAACACTGTCTTTATTTTTATTTAACCTCCCTTTATCTCTTCAAAGAATCATGTTAGTCAGCCTCCATATGAATTCATAATTTCCTACACTTTCCATAAAGTATTAGATGAATTAGTAAGAGACAAGAGAAAGAGACAAGATTAGTGGTTGGCTAGATATCAGATATTAGGAGAAATCTTGTAGAATCTGCATCTTCCTTGCAGCCAGGTTTGTACCCACAAAAACAAAGACATGGTATGTGGTGTTAGATGACAGGGGTTTTCTTTATTTCAGTTTTGTTTTGTTTGTCAGTCATGGGCTTGAACTTTGTCCCTGGGCACTGCCCCTGAGCTCCTTTGTTCAGAGCCAGAGCTCTACCACAACAGGATAACTTAGGGATAACTGGAAGTAAAGAGTCTCATGGACTTTTCTGCCCAGACTGGCTTTGAACTGTTATCCTCAGATCTCAAGCTCCTGAGTAGCTAGGATTAAAGGTCTAAACCATTAGCATTTGGTTTCAGTTTCTTCTTATACAAAACATCGTGATGAATCATTTCTTTATAATATTTAATGACATCAAATCAAAAGTCACAGTTCAAGAGGTAGTGATTTCAGTTATTATGAATGCTATGAAAACAAAACAATAATATGAAAAAAAAACCACCCCAGTGTGAACCCTGAACACAAGGTAGAACCAGGAGTTTGTACAACACAATAATTAAGGATTAGAAATGTTTCTAGCTCCCCTTCATTTAAGCTTTACACAAATCACTCTAATTTTCTTTGCATGGTGTCTCTGTTGCCTAAAATGCACAACTGAGCACTTGTGATGAATGTTGAATAATGTAGAGAGATATGTACCCAAAGATTATAAAAGTAACATAGGGTTCATTTTTATTCCTTTTCAAACTATATCTGTTCTTCCTTCCTAATATGCAGACATGATCTTATCACCTGCAGAGTGACATCAAGTGGGCCTCCAATCTAATGATTAGCAAACAATAGTACAGATCATAGTTGAAGTCAGAAGCAAACCAGGAAACTCAGTTTTCATGCTAAACAACAGCAGTATGCTTGTTTGCCCTTAGGAGACCCTGCCATGTGCTCTAGTGATAATTGTTTTACTTCACAAGAGAAAAGTCAAGATTAATAGCTATGATTTCTGAAGAATTCATAATGACACACTTGTATTAGCTGCCCACTGTGTAAGGTTCATGTTCATACCATTTATTACTGAGGATTGAAAACAATTCCCACATTAAAAAAAATAAACTCAAGGTGTATCTGGGAAACATTATGAAGAGTGATAATAATATAGTGAATAATAGAATGCATAAAGTGCTTAAAATGCCATCGTACAAGACATACTGTGTCCCTCTATTTCTTCTCTTCTTTTCACCCTCTCTAGGAGTGTGCCATTCCCAGTTCTCAGAGTTTTGTCCTTTTAAGTTGGCTGCTTTTAGGTGGGAGTTAGTTTTGTAAGACATTGACAAATAGGTGGGGTGTTATGATCTGCAAAAACCAGGAGGGCTGGAAATTAGCTGAGCTCCTTTTCAGTCCATTATTTCTTAATTTGTTAGTGAAAAACTGCAATGAGGGCAAAATTTTAATCATCTGTCATTGTTTAATAATCAGTTGTTTAATCATCTATTATGAGTATAATATTCATGTTTTGTATAATGTAATATTTGATAATCTATTGTGTAAATATTTAAAAGGACTGCAGAAACAATAGCCTCAGAAATTTGAATCATTCATTTTGTTGATAAAAATTAAATAATTCCAATAATATTCAGATCAATCATAATATAAGCATCTAGAGACAACGTACAACAGAATCCAGCATTGATTCAATTGTGAATATTTTGAGAAATACACACAACTGCAAAATAGTATCCAACAATAAGAACTGTCTTTGATATATTAAGATCACGTTGACATATCCAAAATTAATATGCTATTTTTTCAAAAGTACCAATTTCAGGCAGGTGTTAGTGCTATTCATTTACATTTTAGCTGAATAAAAAATGTTTAAAAAATAAATGTACATTTTAAATGAAAAAATGGAATGAAGATGGACATGGCATCACGTGCCTACAATCTCAGCTACTCCGAAGGCAGAGATAGGAGGACTGATTCTTTTGAAAGAAAAGTTATTAAATTATAAACAATAATTTCACTTATGCATAGGTCCTTTGGTACTCTGAACCACTATATACACAATTCCCCAAAATAAAAAGTTCATGAATTATGATTTGTTGATGTCAATCTCTCTCTATGCCTCACTCTAAATTACTTTCCATTATAGGTGTATATTTGTGTTAGTTACTGTTCACACCTTTCCAACACACCTGAGAAAACAATTGCAGTGAGAAACTATTTATTTTGGCTCATGGATTCAGTGTTTCCATTACTTGATGACTCTGTTCTTTCTGGGCCCACTGTGAGGCCGAGCACCATGGCCTGCAGGGAGTATGAAAGTGTAAAGAGTAGCTCATCTCCTGGTGGACAGAAGAAAGAAGAAAGGGAAGGAGGGATGAGGTTTATCACAAAATATCTTCCCAGTGATCTACTTTCTCCAACTAGGCCCCTCCTGGTTGCCACACTTGTCATTAATGACATCATATTAGGAATTCTTATGTGATCATGTGAAAATATATGATCCAACCACCTCTTAAACACACTGTGGAAGAACAACACCTACAACAAATGAGCCTTTTCTGAGAACACCTCGTATGTAAACCATGATAATATATGAAGGACAGTATACAGTATAGAGAGGATTTGGGGCTGTTTGCAATTTCAAGTGTCCAATAGGAATTTTGGAATGTTTCCCCTACAGATCTGAGAGATTAATGTAGGCCATATTCAAATTTAAAGGTCAATGATGAACACCTAATTCTAAGAAAACAAGAAGAAGTCCCTAAAGTCTTTCAAAGAAATTTACTTTTGCTTCTCATTGTTTCAAATGTTCTTCTTTAAAAAAGATAAAGTAAAGCCAGGCATTGGTGGCTCACTCCTGTAATCCTAGCTACTTAGGAGGCTGAGATCTGATGATCCTGTTCAAAGCCATCTGGGCAGGAAAGTCCATGAGACTCTTACCTCCAATTAACTACCAGAAAACTGGAAGTGGTGCTGTGGCTCAAGTGGTAGAGCTCTAGGCTTGACCTGAAGCTTAGTTAAGAAAAACTCCCAGGCCCAGAGTTCAAGTCCAACAACCAACAAAAAGAAAGAGAAAGAAAAGAAGGAAGGGAGAGAGAGAGAGAGAGAGAGAGAGAGAGAGAGAGAGAGAGAGAGAGAGAGAGAGAGAAAGAGAGAGAGAGAGAGAGAGTAAAGCAGCTTTTAAAAATCTGTTCAGGTAGTGTGCAGCACAGGAAGGTGAGACCTGAAGATCATGAGTCAATGTCAGCCTAGGGACAAAAGTCTGAGTCTATTTACATTTAAGTACTAAATACTAGAAGTGGGGCTGTGGTTCAAGTGGTAGAGCACTAGCCTTGAACAAAACAACAACAACAAAAAAGCTCAGGGGCAGCACCCATGTCCTAAGTTGAAGCTCCAGAACCGGCACCAAAAATGAAAACAAAACAAAACAAACAAACAAAAAACAACAACAGAAAACTGCAAAATTTAATAATCCATATAAAAGATACTGTTTTAAATAACATAAGTCATGAAAAAAACAATTTGTTTTTTTCTTCTTGAGTTAATAAAGTACACGACATAGTATGTGACTATTGAGTGAAAAAGGAGAATTAAAAAAGAAACAAAGAAAGTTGTAAAAGTTATTAATATAGCACAGCTGAAATACCTCCTAAGGCTTCCAGAGGAGCAAGCAATGCCACTTTCATCCTGATAGAACTGGTTGGAATTAATTTAGACATGTTTTCACCACCTCACTTAGGCACGGTAGCTGAACACATAGTCTCTGCAGCTGTATAGTGTGGACTGAATATCAGCTGAGCCACGTTACACATTTCAAGGCTATGAGATACTAATTAACTCTACTACTCACTTTCCACATCTACAAAGTGAAGACAACAATCCTCACTACCTTATGGTGGTTGTGACTACTTCACAAGCTGATAGAGAGAGATGGCCCCAACTCAAGTGGTCAATAGAAGCTAAGCTATTATCACTTACATATTATCCCAGTGAAATGAAACTTCTTAGAAGAACATATTTTTGTCTATTTCTACTATTGCTATTTCTCCTGTACATAGAACATGGCCTTGAACACAACTGGTATGCAGTACTTAAGCATTTGCATTTTGAAAGGCTAACTGTATTAAGTCTATCTACATGTGTTTTACACACACACTGTATATATGTGCTATAGATATATGTATATACATATACACATACATTTAAAAAAATAACATTTGAAGCTACTCAGGAGGCTGAGATCTGAGGATGGTAGAAAGTCTGTGAGACTCTTATCTCTAATCAACCACCAGAAAGCCAGAAATGATGCTGTGGCTCAAAGTAGTACAGTGTCATCTTTGAGCTAAAGAGCTCAGAGCCTTGAACAAAAGAGCTTAGGGATGGCGCCCAGACCTCCAGTTCAAGCCCAATGTCCCAAATCATAATGATAACAACAACAACAACTTGAAAGAAAAAGGTAAGTTTATGTAACAAGATAAATATTCATTTTCCCGACCTGCACATTTGATGGAAAGGACTGGGGAAAAAAATAGACTTTAATATCACTTTTTCTAATGCCCTCAGATGATAACAACTCTCTATCTAAAGTTGACCCCTATGTTTGGCAGTGTAAAATCACACCTAGAAACTTTGAAAGGTACTTCTTAGAACTATGTTCAGCAATTTCATCACTTGAAGAAAATGACCAAAATGTGTTGAAGGCATTGTTGGCCAAATGACCAAATAAAGAGAGCTCTATTTCTAGACTTTGATGAGTGAGTATATCCTGTGCTATCTATTGTACCCTTCATAGTGGACACATACAGAGTTCCAGGTTATTTGTTACATATTCTATCAAAGGGAATTAATTTTATTAAGAAAATTATAAAACAGATTCCTAGATTTACCTCCTGATGAAATATTAACTGCAAACATTCATAATAATAATTAATGAGAAATCACTCACACTGGTACAAGTGCTGGTTGTAGGCCTAGAGTTTCCCATGTACCATGTGTCACTAGTTTCCTGTCCCCTCAATTATGCTACAGTGTGTTAAAATCCAGAGGCTATACTTACACAAAAAAAGAATTATTAATTCTACATTTGTGTTTCACAACCGACTCCCTCTCCATTACATTCCTACATCTTCTCATTTGGATTTTTAATGTTGAAAATGTATTAACTGCTTAAGACTACAGCAACATATTCTCATATATTGATGAAAATATTTTGGACTGCCTTATGTAAATATGTATTTTGCACTAATATGCCTGTATGCTGTTACTGGTTAGCAAGCATGAAATATTTGAAATATTATATTACAAATTTCTGCAAAAGTTACAAGCTCAGATCGAATTTTTTTTTCCTGAGGTGTCTTCTTGTTTTTAACAATGAAACTATCCTCTACTTTCTCCATTAAGATAGGATGCTAATTTTTTTTAAAGGTACAAGTTCAAGAAAAGGTTCAGTGATATGCATGAAAAGTCAGATGTGGTATGCTAAAATGTATTTTAAATTTTTTATGTTCATGTGTACATACATATAAATTCATATATTTTTCTCAAAAGCTATAGCAGAGCCGGGCACTGGTGGTTCATGCCTGTAATCCTAGCTACTCAGGAGGCTCTGAGATTTGATAATGCTTGTTCAAAGTCAGCCAGGGCAGGGAGTCTGTGAGAGCCTTACCTCCAATTAAAAAATCAGAAGTGGAGCAGTGGCTCAATAAGAGCTAAGCTTGAAAATAAAGAAGCTCAGACGGGCTGGGGATATAGCCTAGTGGCAAGAGTGCCTGCCTCGGATACATGAGGCCCTAGGTTCGATTCCCCAGCACCACATATACAGAAAACGGCCAGAAGCGGCGCTGTGGCTCAAGTGGCAGAGTGCTAGCCTTGAGCAGGAAGAAGCCAGGGACAGTGCTCAGGCCCTGAGTCCAAGGCCCAGGACTGGCCAAAAAAAAAAAAAAAGAAGAAGCTCAGAGACAGAGTCCAGGTCTGGAGTTCAAGCCCCACCACCAACCAATGAACCAACTAACAAATAAATAAAAGATGTAGAAAGTTTAACACTTTTCCCTCATCTATAAATTCACATTTAGAACTCATCTAGAAAAGAAAATGTGGGAAATATTCCTTCCTGCCAATGCACAGACTGAGTAAAATGAAAAAGCTTGTCAAAATCCAGTCCAATCTATTCTTTCTTGCTTAGATGAGAAGCAGACTGGCATGGATTGAATGTTGTTGCCCAAGTTCATAGACTGAAGTCTTAATCTTCATTGTGGCTATACTTGGAGAAAGGGCTTTGGAGTTAAGTGAGGTCATAATGTAAGGGCATTAATATGATAAGACCAGTGTGTTTAGGAGAAGAAGGGACACTGCAGCTTTCTTTCTGTGCACACATATTGTAAAGGCCACGTGAGGACACATTTGAAAGGAATACTGCCTACAAACCAAGAGGAAAATCCTCACTAGAAATGAAATTTGCACCATAATCTAAGAATGCTAGTTTCCAGAGCTAAGACAAAAGCTGGTTCTTGTTGTTTAGAGCACTCAACGTCTGATACTTACTAATATAGATTTTCTATTAATAGACTTAGTGTCTATTAATACATAACCTATGTTGAGAATACATGTTATATTATTGACTAGAACAAAATCATACATAAAGATGATAGGTAGGTAGATAGGAAGGAAGGTAGGTAGGTAGACAGATGATAGATAGACAGATATGTATTTATATCTCAGGACTACTGCATTACTACTATAAGTTGTCAGATACAGGGAAAGTTCTAAAGGCCCATTGTGTGGAGAGCGTCTCTGGTTTGCTTTCCTCAGTTATCTTTGCCACATGGACATCTAAAGACACTGACTCTACAATTGTGGAAAGAGTTGCCCATGTAATAAAACAAAGTCCTCAGCACAGAGAAGAAACTTAGTAAATAAAAGCAGTTACTTTTCGATCCTGGATGTGAGCAAAGGATGCACCTTGATACTACTGCATCTGTGCAACTTTGAAGATGACCACAACGGACACTTTTGAAAAATCCAATTTTTTAAATATACCTCCAAATATAAAGGTAACTTTAGAATAGCTGAGAAAATTTCATGGAGAGCTGGAAATACTATTTTCAGTTGCAGTGGTACTTTGAAAAGCCCCGAAGACTTTCATTTGACTGCCTCCCTCCAGTTCCCCATCAACCTTGTCAAGTCATCACAGCCAAGGTTATTAAGTAAAATCACAGAAGCGGAGTTTACTAAGGCTGATGTCCTTATAGGAAGTCACATGAGCCAATCAGTTTACAGCCTAAGCTGAAAGGCAGCTTTTCATACTGTCTCATCCAGTTCAAATTTGCATATCTTTAAAAAAAATACAGCAACTTATTAGGGGTGAACCCATAAGCAGAACTTAGATTTTGAGGGTTTTGGATAGAACTATCACCACTTAATCAGCTATTCTTAACTCTTTAGTCCCAGTTCCTATCAGAATTGAGAAATAGGGTAAATATTTTAAAAATCAAGTCTATGAGATTTCTAGGGCTGGAGTATAAGAGCACCGGAGACTATGTTTGAATCTCTGAGTTTAAGTTCTTAGCAGGAAAGATGGAATGGAATGGAGGGACAAGAGGAGGATAAGGGAGAAGGAGAAAAAAGGCAAATGACGGAGAAAGAAGGGGAGAAGAGGAGAGAGGGAGAAGGGGAGGGAAGTTGAGAGAAGCAGGCTTTGAAGTACTAGCATAGAATAGCACTAGTGTAGAATGTACTTCCTAAGGATGGGGTACGAAAATAGATATTTATTGTAATATTATACACAGTGAAATCATGAAGCTGGTATACTTGTTTAAAAATAAGGTTGTGCCACATTATGAAGTAAGCACAATATTCTTTATTAAAAGCCAAATGTAATTCCTTTATATCTTTACTGGTTTGCTAAGATATAGGGTCAATAAAATGAAATTAATATGTATCCCATCTTGAAATATATCCTCCACTCAACCACAATAAAGTTGAAGCCTCCTCCTTTAAATCCAGTCTGCAGTAAAGAATCCACAGGTTTTTGTCAAATTTTTCTGAAGATCCTCCCAATAGTGAAAATAAATGCTATTATTCCCATTAAGTCTCAACTCAAATAAAAACTATTATAGCAAATAACTGAATGATAATAATGTCTCCATAGTATATTTATTACAGCAGTCTAACAATAAAAGAGAAGGTGTTTATTCTGCTATGAAACTTTTGATCTCTTTTTTCCTTCTTTGCTTTTCTCTTTCTCCTGGAAGTCCAACTGCAGAAAATTAAGATAATGAATTTGAAGTGTATATTTTAGAATTTGAAGTGTATATTTAGACAGAAATAAAAACAAAATCTACATAAAATACCTTGTCCCAAAGGAAGAAAGTAAAGATTACTTCATTTCATCTGTAATTTTCCAATCACATCAAGCCCAGACACTTTATGACTTCTTCCTGGGCCTTGGTGTAAAATTCACAGCCCTTTGTGTTCCTTACTTAAAATCTTCCCTCTGGCTCAACCCTCAGTTGGAGTTAGAGACCCTGGGTACTTTAACTGCTTTCACATTCCTGTAGCCCCCAAAGGCTTTCCCCACTTTCCCTATTTCCATTTCTAAAAGATCTTTGACTTTGGAATGTTGAAGACCTTCAGGATTTGCTTAAAGCAATTCACACCTAGGTGAACTAAAGCCTGAAGTAGACTCCTCCTTAAAGGTTATTTACATTTTAAAGGAGGAGCTGTTAAGATAAGTCAGGATCTGGGGAGTGGCTTTTTCTCCTAAAGCATCTTCAGGCTTAGCCTTCACTGTGGATTTCTTTTAAGTGGCGGATAGTCCCTCTTTCCTGAGTAAATCAAGCACACCTTTTTTTTTGCTCCTTACGGATATGCCGGGGGTGCTTTAAAAATGACTGTTTGCCATAGGGAATGAATGAAAATAAAAACTTTTATCAGTGAGCACAAGTTGGCACAGAGAATGAATAATATCTGCAGGAATATATAAATTGGCAGATACAGTGATTCTTGCTTGTGTTTGGGCGTATATGTATCTATTTTTTCCTCACATAAGAATCTCTGGAAAAATACTGACAACCCATATGTTTGCATGGTTCTTCATCATACCCCCTTCAAACTATGTCAAAAGTTGGTGTTCATAACTTCACCACAGAGGAAGGAAGGGAAATATGAACACTGCTCATTTGGTGCTGAAGACAGATAGGGTCTTGCTTCCTTCTAGGACTCTAGTCAAACCATGAAAGAGAAACCTACCAAGCCAGAAAGAACAGGATGCCCCTAGAGACAGACATTACAATGGCTCACATAATCCAGATGCAACTTGGAAAGGTTTACAGGCTACCTACGTACCAAAGTACAACAATCCCTCAGTTCATTAGTTCAACCAACACAGCTGAATGTTTTCTATGAGCCACACCTGGTCTAGTAGGATCTAGCATGAACAATACTAGGGATAGTCCTTCTGAGCTTCAAGAATCCTTTTATCATTTGCATTTCTGTATTATCTTATCTATAAAAGTTAGAAACCTTGTTCTACTCATTCTATCTCTACCCAACAGGCCTTGTACTATGCAATAAAGATATAGCAAACTAGTACTTTCTCTACAAGACGAATGCTTGAAAATTTTACTCACATCAAAGGAAAGTCTGATGTAAAATTACAGCTAAAAATTTTCCCCAGAGAAAGAGATTAAACTGTAGAATGTCTCCCAAAGGCTCTTCAATCATCTCTGTTTCCTTCCCACAGATAACTTCAAAATTAAAGTTACTTAGGGTTAACACTATTTGCTTAATTGTTATGGGTGTAAAAGAAATAATTCACTTATACACATCAAGTGAGTTAATTAGCTACCTAAAATATACCCACAATAGGTTTATGACATTTTGTGACTTTTAAAAAAAATGTTTAAGACTTGGTCCCTTTTTAAGATTGCTTTTTGAAAGATTTTGTTCACAAGAAATGGAATATGTATTGTAATCTAATGACACAACATCCCTTATATGGTTTCCGAAATTTTGAATTCTGTCTTATGGGGAGATTCAGCTTAGAGAAGTCTGAAAAGAAACTTTCTTCAAAAGCATAAACTTTGCCCAGTAATGGGGGCAGCAAACGCCAGTGAGCTCCCAATTCACCAGCCTCAGGCATTTTGATCAGCCTCAATGAAAGTGTGATATTGTCCCAAGAGAAGCAAAGTTCAAACACAGAAACGAAAACCAAACCAAAAAGGAGAAAATACACAAATTTCAAATACTTTCAATGTTCTCAAATCCCATTATTTCTAATTTTTTTTCTGTAGGTTTTCTGAAGTTCTTAAAGGGAGTTAGTTACATCTGTTATGAAAAAGCCATTCACTGCTTTACAACTTACATACGAATGTTGCTCTTCCTTCCTCATTTTTTCTGACTGACAAATGAGTCCAAACTTGCATCTATGTTCTCAAGCGTAAGAGACAGGAAGAATACATAAACAATCCCATTGCTACTCTGCAACCTTAGTTTCATGAAGGCAAAGACTCTCATTATTCTTTGAATACCTTGGTGGCTAGTGTAGATATTTGATAGATGTATCAAGAGAAAAAAAAATCACTTTCTTTAAGCTAGTCAGCTTTAGTGCAGTCATAATCTCCCTTATATCTGTAATGGAGTATTAATTTAGAATAAAATATACAGCTGATAAAATATATAGGACAATAGATAGTTTGTTGTAAGTCTACTGTCTGTCCACAGACACCTCCTTAATGGTTAGTTCCAGTAATTGCAAAGGAGACTAAACAAAGACCTGAGGCTGATGGTTGATTAACAACAATTGAGAGGTGGGGAATGGGTGGAATGTGGGAGTTAGTGCCTGGTCACAGAACTGCCTATGTTCAAAGATTAAAAAAACAAAAAAATAGCTGGGGAATGGTAATAGATTGTTCATTAAAAAAGAAAGCCTTTGCAATTTTAAATGATTCTATAGTAAGTATGCTGTTGATTACTCTGATTCAGCTTTCTAGTACATAAAACGCCCCCAACTCAAGTATTTTAAGTCCATCAACTCAAAGTACCCTAACTTGGAACTTTTTGTAAAGCATTCCACTGTGTCTGTCCAGAAGACCACTTTAGTTTGTTTTGCAGAAACTGAAGTCAAGCAGACCCCTACCTGTGGCCTGTTTTAACAATGTATTTCTGGGAAATATTTCTACAAGCTCCTGTACACGTACACACACACACACACACACACACACACACACACACACACTCATTTACCTCTGTAAAACTTTTAGAAACCGCCCACTCCACCTTAAAATAACGAGCAGAAGTAAAATGGCAAAACAAAGCAGCAGCAGCAATTCCCCCTACATGTTAAATGCTTATAAACACCATTCCTAACCTTATTCAGGTGACACTACCTAAAGCCACTGACCTTTTCCTCTCTTGGAAAAGTGAATAGGCTTTCACTTCCTCGCTTCCTCTGACCCTTGGTGAATTCTTTACACATCCCACTAAATCCCCCCACATAGCAGTAAACTGCAACCCTTGTAGGCCTAATAATATTTTTGCTTCACTATGTTTTTATTTTTGCTTCATTATATTTTTCTAATTATCAAAGATAATAATTACAACTTCCCACCCCAGTCTAGAGTATACTTTTCAAAAATCCCCAACTGTTTCTACAATATATCATATTATTTACATAGGAATCAAAACCAAGTATATAGATATTCATATGGACACAAACCTAAGCAAAACAAATATTGCATAACACATTACTCAAAATGTTTTAATTTTATTTCATATTTTCTGATAAAACTTATCAGAGATGTGATAAATTGATTCATGCTTCAACCTGAGTTTGTGAAGTCCTGACTTAAAGAGCTCTTATCTGTAAGGGTAGCCATAAGTAGTTACTCTATGCATTACTGAACTCATGGTCCAACTCAATGAATCCATACTTTTAGATTTTATTCATTCTATCACTTGTGTTCTGTTTTTTAGTTGATGTTTAGTTGATGATTATTTTTGGTCAGTGATGGGGCTTTAACTCATAGGGGACTATCTTTGAGCAATTTTGCTCAAGGATAAGTGCTCCTCAACTTTAACCCACAGTGGCAATTCTAATTTTTGAGTGGTTAATTGGAGATAAGAGTCTCACAGAGACTTTTCTGCCCCGGCTGGCTCAACCTCAATCCTCTAATCTCCTCAGTAGCTAGGCTTACCAGCGTGGGCCACTAGCACCCAGCTTCTTCATGTGATTTTTGTAAAAACTGGATTTATACCTTAAGTGTATCAAAAGGAGTTTTCCACTTGAGAGAGGAAAAAATCATTTCCAAGATGCAAAAATTGACAGGTCCTCTTTACCAGCCTTTCAGGCCTTGTGCTCAAAGAAAAACGAGAGGTTGAGGGTAATTACGTTTTGCTCAGGAATTTCATTGTAGTCTCAATGATACTTCAGAAAATTTCCCTTTCACAAGATTAAATAAACAGCTAATAGAATAAAAAGGCTTGAGAATACCCTAGGGATGTGCATGGCTTCCAGTGTATTTTCTGTCACTTCACAACTTCAATGTTCTTGCAACCTTTACTTATTCTTCTAAAAGGGCTATTATTGACAATGACTCACAAACAAGGAAAAAATACTGTGAATTTATTAAGATTTTCAAAGTCATAGACAATTTTAATAGTGGAGATGGTGTAGTAAACATCTAATAAAATAAGATTTTACATACAGTGTATTAATTTAGAGACGTAACTACACACATGACAAAACAGGCACATAAACACATAAATATGAAGATGGAGAGCATACCTAGAAGATCCCTGATACAACTAAAGTCCTGTCACTCAGTGTCTCAGGAATATGCTGAAGTTTCAAAATTGCTTTGGTTTATATTATCTAACATCAAACAGAATCCTCTTCCTATGAATCCAATCCATAAAACCGGAAGCCAGCTACTCCTCAGCTGGCACCTCCAGAGACTGTCAAATCTACCTGAAAATTTGTTCATGTTTTAAAGGAATTTATAAAGAGCACAAACAAGCAAATATCTTGAAAATTCTAAGAAAAAAAGATTAAGGGAAAAAAATCAATCCATTGCAGTGTCTGTGATAAATACAAAATCAAACTCTCAAAATTGTATTGCAGAAAATACTTTTATAAATGCTGTCCCAAGTCTTTGCATATACATGTGTAAATATAAGCACAGACATGAAGGATAACACTTAGATGTGTGCACACACATCATGCAGAATTAGCTGACTGGCCTGGGCAAAGCTTTGATGACGTGACACAGGATATACCGCTCAATTCAGATTTTTATTGACGTCTGTATTGAATGTACAACAGACAAAAATATATAAGATTTAACTTTTTCTTTGTTCACAGAAAGCCAGAGTCTTAAAAAAATAGTGTTAAAATATGCTTGTAGATCTTTCCCTAATAATTTCACTACTGTGTCTAAAAGACACGAACCATTCAATTGAGGATAGAATTCTGAGTGATTTAGACATCCACAAGTAGCAAATATTTATATTAATACTGTTTCTGCTGTAGGTTTATTTTCCCACTGTTTTCCCTTATGCGAGAAAGAAAACAAACTGCACAACAAGTGTAACACACAGTGATTGGCTGACACCCCACGGTCAAGGGCAGACTCCATCAGGTTTCCTGGTAGTTAGGTCATCAGAGTATGGTGCAAAATGAGCATCATATAAGAGTGGAATTCAGCCAAACACAGTGATGTGTGGATGTAGACGCATCTGAAAAAAGGAAAATAAAGATTTATGCAGGTAAAAAAAAAGATGTGATGAATAAAAATTTCCCCAATAACCTTATGCTTCATCAGCCAATTAGAGGAGAAGTTTGTAAACAGACATTTATTTGCAAATTGGGTATTTGTATGTAATAAATATGCTCAGGGTTGAATAAGTTAAACTTGTCGGAACAATGCTGTTTGGAAAATTTAATAGTTTCCTTGTTGGTACACAGTGTTAACATTAGATACAAACATCACTAAATTCCTGAAAATAAACCTTCTTCTGACTTTACAACATTAATTCACCAGAAGTGATAATTAAGATTAGTTTTAGTGGTTTCAGCTCAATTCTTCTTGGAATGTGATTTCTCCCACAATACTAATGCTAAATTAAACACTGTGTCATGTAGTATAACACAGAAGTGTGTAAGGGCTTTGAAAACACAAAGAGACAAAAAGCTCACTCTAGATACAAAAGAACAATATTTCTTTATACAGAATCATAGCACAGTGAACCATGTAAATTGTCATCATCTAGAAGTTGAGTACATATACCTTAAACAAGAATATGCAAAGATTACATTTTGTAAGAAACTTACACTCCATCCCCAGCCTTCCAAAAATGATGCCACAAGTGCTGATATTGTGTATACCTGGGGCAAATCAATAGCTTTTTCATGCTACCATTAGTATTAAAAATAGCTGTTTTAATTTTGAAATTCAATAGTCTGTATGTATTTCTATACCATGTAAATTTGGAATCTAATATATTAGATGTTAGCTAACTGCCTATCAAGGAAGTAATCCAACTGAAAAATAACACCACGTCACTTCCTCTAAAACTATGCTAGAAAACAAAATAAGGGGAAATTTTACTGTTCATTGTGTATTAGGAACACTACTAAGATAAAATTTATGACAGAGTATATGAAATGTAAAGAAGCCTAGAAACCAAAAGGGGTTATCAACATGGATAAAGAAGGTAAAAAAGATGATCGTGATCAGAAAGTTTCATATGTCATGTATATAGTATTTGCATTCTCTCCTATTAAAATACACTTTAATTAAGAGTATATAAAAATTTCTTTACAAATTAAAAATTCTGTCACCAAGCTTGTTGAACATATGTTTCTCAACCATGTTAAGCTACTTTAATGTACACCATCAACTGCTACCTTTCACAAGCAGGTGGGGGAAGGGATACATTATTTCTTTCTACACTCTGTGCATGTGGAGTTATAAAATCCAATGTGACTTTCCACATAAGAACTGGATCCTAAAGAAGAATTTTCTTCTACTGCAGAGAGATCTATCTTCGTAGACAAATCCATAGGTATAAGCAAGTAAATTAAACAGATTACTGTCACTGTCAAAATACACATGGCAAACAGCTATAGACCAGTGATTTTTCCTGAAACGTAAAACAAGCAAGGTAGAAAAACAAAACAAATACAAATCAAACAAATAAACAAAAATAAAGAAACAAACCAATGCACTCTACACCCTAGAACTTTAACTCTGGTGGCCATTATATCCTTAATCACTTTGTGATCCAAGTCAAATTACTTTTTTATGTTGGGCCGCAGTCTCCTATAAAAGGGGAAAACTGGTTGATACCTTTTAGTTCTAAAGTTAAATGACTCTGGTTAGTTTATTTAGAGATATTAAACTGTTGGTTGTAGTATTTGTTGTTTTTACTTTTTGGAAGTTTTAACATTCAGATAGAGTCAAGTTATCAATATATGACTATCACAACAAAAAGTACTGTCACCATAGTTGGCGTGCATGGGTATATGTTTGTGTGTGTTGTCTATGTGTACATACATAGTACGTAATTACTCAGAGATAGGAGGAGCTACATGGCAAGAATATCAGTTTCCTTTATTTCTTGTGCTGCATGATTTACTTACAGCTTTAAACTGGCTTTGTGGTCTTAGGTCTGAGTGGCTAATTGATTCAGGAGAAGTATGGGATAAGGTTTACATTGTCCTGTGAGTAGGATTCACTTTAAATTTGTTTATCAACCACAGATGGAATCATTAGTGGATGACCTTCTCTGTTTTATTCTGAGGAAGATCCAGATAGGTGATGAGATTGTGTTAGGAGATATGTTTCAACTGAAGATTGAGGGCCACAAGTCTATATCAGTTATTAGCCTTAGTATAATATATAGATTCCTCATAACTACTGAAAGAGCTTTTGGTGATAAACAGGGAAAACATATTGCACACACTAAGTTTTTAAAATTAAACAGGAAGCCATGGCTGGCATTGCTATGCAAATACATGACTATTAAAATACTTGCATACTTACATGTAGCAAATACATTTAAATTTAATTTTCATAATGCTTACAAATCTAATAATGGTGGCAAGTCATCCACTTGCTTCTCAAATCCAAGCACTTAAAATTAAGTTTTGTCAAATTTTTCACCAAGTATAGAGTGAATATCTTGAACATAATTTTGTCAATTAAAGGGAGTATTATTCAGACTAATTCAGCAGTTCCTTATGAAAGGCAAAATGTCACTGGAGTTAATACAAATTTTTTTCTTGAGTATTTCAGAACCAACTACAAATAGATTTTATAGTGAATGTTTATTCAAGCTAAATTCTTGCCAAAAAATAAATTACCTTACTTTCCATTTACTAAACACAATAAAAATTTTAACTGGACCTGCATTACCTAAATAACAGCATGTCAATTATAAGCTCAACAGGATTTGAGAATAATAGGTAAACGGGCAACTATATTTTATGTTGTCTATTACATTTTTGGAGCTATGTTATTTTTCAAAGAAAAATGAAAATTACTTAGTGTATAGGAAAATGTTGGGTATTTGAATGCCTTTTCTGTTAATTTCCAAATCAAAAGTATGATTTTAGGAGACAAAACTAACATAACCACGGTGACCAGGTTTACCAGTCAAAAGAAGAGCTAAGTAAAAAGGGAATAATTAATCTTTATCATGAAGCCAAGGATCTATATTTTGCTCAACTGAACACATTAGGAAGTTGAGAGCAATAGCTTTTGCAAAGTCACAACGATGAAATCCTGAGCTATATCGTCAGTGTTTCTAATGTGTGAAATTCAGAAATAATTCCAGCAACTCTGCTATACACAACTAGTGCCTGCCAAAGAGTAACTACAGAAGCTTGATTTGAATGGCCCCTAGGGCCTGTGAAAACAAGCCAAAAAATAAAAATGAAATACAGGGAGTAGGGAGGGGAAATGGAGTCTAACTATTATTTACAAACTTTCATGTCTGAAAAAGGAAAAAAAATGGCTTCCTTTCTTGGAGTTTAGAAGTGTAAAACTAAGAGCAGAGAATTCACAAAGACTAATTCTCATGAAGATAAAAATCACTGTAAGAAATATTACTTCATTTTATTACAAATGATGAACTATAATGAAGCAATTCACGAAGCCCATAAATAAAGTAAAGGCTCCATATCAAATAGAAGCAGAGATTTTTTAACCTGTCCCTATAGAATTGAAAGAACATAACCTTCAAGGCTTTCATTTATCAGAGGATAGAAATGATAACCAAATCCTATGCTCTATTTTCAATGAAAAGAGTAACTTAGAGAAAATATATCTTGCCAGGTATATGCCAATTAAAGATAAGATATTTAAGGAATAAAAGTAGCAAAACGCCTACTTATGGTACTGACAAAAATCAGAACAGAAAGAATTCTGTTTATGTAAGATGTCTAAACAGAATGTATCTTTGTAAAAGGATCCCTTGTCCCCGGACAGCAATAAAGAGGAGATGAAGCATATCAATTACTATTACTAATTACATTAAGGCGAATGTGCTTCCTCTGCCTTCATTTCATTGGAGGTCAGCTCTTTACTTGTGGTTAAAACTTTATACATACATGGTTTGAATAGCTAATGCCACTCAAGTTTTCCAAAGTCACTTTTAGCAAACCATGTGCTTCATTCTATTCCACCTGCCTTGGGGCTCTTTTTTTCTTGTTGTTATATGGACTTTGATCAGATAAGGTGTTAACATGATACATTAGTTTATAAGCATATCACTTTGCTTTTAGATATGATGCCAACAGTCTTGATAGTGGCAGTTTTAAAAATTCAAGAACATGACATTGAACATACCATGAGTCAAACAAAGCTTAAGTAACAGGAGAAAACATAGGAAGTGTTTGCATCAAACATGTATAAATTTTCCAACTTAATACAAGCCTGTAATATTGTTTACTATGTAAAATGAAAATTCCCTTTAGTCATAGAATTATATGAATGTTTGTGTGAAATAGAGAAGTAAGCTAGAAAGAGTATAACACATCCATTGGTGTTACATATTACCATTCTCTAGGGAAAATTAAAGACATCTACTTGTGAATGTTTATAAGTAATCTCATAAAAGTGTTATATATTAGCCAGAATCTTTTTTGTTTACAAAAGAGATAAAAACACCAAATAAAAAATAAAAATCTACTTCCAACTCCAGGTAAAGCGATAGTAATACAACAGACATAAACTCTGCATAATGTCAAGATTGGGCTTAAGAAAAGTAAATAATTCAAGTTTGCACACATCAAAAGACCTATTTTCAAACAGCTATTTCATGGAGTGCAAGCATGTGTTTTCTTGGATTGCTTTTGTTACTGGGTATTGAGGCCTATTCCATCTTTTTCACCTTTCATAAATAGCTGCAGCAAAATATCACACATAGAAAGTCTTTCCTTAGGAATCTTGTTGAATAATGATGGAAACACTAAGTAATCTTTTGTAAGGCTTCTTGAATGAGACTATAAACTATCTTCCTCTGCTCCAGTCCTCCTCTGAGCACACGTTTCACATACAAAACTTATTTCATAGGAAAACAATCAGGTGATGTTACTTGACAAGCTATAAACGTGATCCTTGAGAGAAGCACTGGCACAGGGGCAGGAGGTGTTTTATTAGCAGGGTTTGTTTCAGCAATAGATGGTGCACTTTCCAAAAGGTTTGATTTCCTGAGTGTCCAAACTTGGTTGGCATAATAAGTGAACTTCTGAGTGGGGCATATCACATAAACAAACTGGTAGGAGTAAATCTTACATTTTTTGAAAGCCACCTTCAGAATCGATACACACACACACACACACACACACACACACACACACACCCTTAGTTTCCATACTATCCCATGAAATATCTGTTTGAAAACAATCCATAAATAGCCTTTATATTTCCAGAGTATCACAGAGCATATAAAAAGTCATGCACACAGTACATCAATCATGAACATTTTTATTGCTTGCCTTAAACAACACGTGGCCTATACAACTTATTTTTGTTTAAACCTTTAAACACTGATCCAGAAAAATCAAAGTGCTGAATGAATACTCTCAAGGCTAATTGTTCTGGCTGTCTGTTTTCTGAAAGTATTGAGTGAGGTTTTGCAAGACACTCTCACATCAGTAAATATTTTTAAGCTGCCATTTTTTGTCAAATTAGTATTTCAATATCTCAGACTTGGCACTGCATTTGCATAAATCAGCATCTGTTTATTTGTGAAATCCTGCATGATGTATAGCATCGCTAAAACTTCTATGTTCGTCCAATTTGCATAGACACCAGTAGTAACTCTAGAAATTTTCTCTCTGGATGTAATTATCCACTTAGAACTAACTAAACATTATGTGCATATTTATTCTGTAAGCAGAAAACAGGATAAATTAGGACACTGAAGTGCAAAGAGTACAGAACACTGCCTACACTGAGTACTACTTTAAAAGCTTAGTCTACCACAGGTCAGTTAACATGCAAAATACAGTGGTTCACCTCTCACTGTAGGCCTCTGCTACATTAAGGGTGCATGAATTAACATTTGACTCCTGTATTAAAATACTGAACAGTATCATTAAGAAAACAAAACCAAACAACCACCAAAACTTCACAGAGCAAAGGCAATGACCTGCCTCGCAGTTATTAGCCCTCTCTGGGATGCTGGAATGTATTTGGGATGCAGCTTACCTGTTTGCTGTACTTGTTATTGGTTTGACAGCTGTACTCAGAGCAGTGATCTGATCCAATAGAAATGTTGTCTCCTGCTCCCACAAATGTGTTGGCTGGTGGTAGATCTTGTACAGCCTGGTGTTTTTTTCCTGCAGTTGGTGACTGGGGATGAAGCTGGACAGTAGGCAATGGGGAACTAGATTTGTAATGCCTTGCCAAGTCAGGACTGCCAGGCCCACCATTAACAGATCGGTATCGCCCCATGCTTGGGCTATCTGCCAGCTTCTCATTGACACTATCATACCGCTGTCCATTTGGTTTGGAAGCCTCTACAGTGACAATGCTGCTGTAGAGAGGCTGCTTGGATTTCTTGTTTTTCTTGTCCTTTTTAGGCTTTTTAGATTTGTCATGCTGTTGGGGTGTAAAAAAGTCTTCATGATCCTTTTTGCCAGCCTCATAGCCATTTTTATTTTTGGATCTGCAGTACCTCGCCATCACAACAATTAAAATGATTAGAATCACTGTCATGATGCCAGCTACCACCCCGATGACAATACTGAGTCTCTGTTTGCTAATTTCATAGCTGGGGTCACCAGCTATGTCCTGGGTGAGTGGGGTGTGCAAACTTCTGGCAATCTGGGAGTCAATCACAGTTGTATTAGAAACACTCTCATTGACAAACACGTGTACCAGCGTGGTGGTGGACTGGGAAGGCTGCCCACTGTCATTCACCTGCACCACCAACCTGTGCAAGCCGTAATGTTTTTGGGTGAGTTTTCCCACTAAGGAAACCACACCACTGGTGGGATCAATCTCAAACAATTTGAAGGGATTTCCTCCCACAATGCTGTAGTTCAGGTCTGCATTAATGCCATCGTCACTGTCTGTGGCCAACACTGTGGCGACCACTGTCCTGACATTGCTCGAAGGTGGCAGTACAGTGTAGGAAATGTTCCTGGGAAGGGTGACGGCAGGAGCATTGTCATTCTCATCCATCACGAACAGCGAGACGGTGGCGGTGGCAGACCTGGGAGGGTCTCCCCCATCCACAGCCTTGACTCTGAAAGTGTATGTAGTCTGGTGTTCCCGGTCAAAGGACATGGTCGAGTAAATAGTCCCCGTGTCATTTTCAATGGAAAAAATGTTACTGTTCTCTTCAATGTACAGGCTCATCTCTGCGTTCCGCCCCTTGTCAGCATCCATCACGGTGACCATTCCCACGGGGCTGTTGGGCTGTAAGTTCTCCTTCACGTAAAAGGTAAAGACGTCCTGCATGAACTTAGGGTCATTGTCATTCTTATCAGCCACCTGCACGATGACCGTGGTGCTGCCCTGGAGCACGGGGATGCCTTTGTCTTTGGCATTCACTTTAAACTCGTACCTGTCGTTCTGCTCGCGGTCCAGCACCGTATTGACCAGGATGTCCCCAGAATCGGGATCGATGGCGAAGGTCCCCATCACCGACGAGTCCAGTGAATAGGCCACCTCGGCATTCTTCCCACTGTCCGCGTCCGTCGCCAGCACCGTGGCGACCCTCTCCCCAGGGATGTTGTTCTCGGGGAAATAAACCTCCACCACCGACTGGCCAAACACCGGGGGGTTGTCGTTGGTGTCTCCTACCTTGACAACCAAGGAATTGTTGCTGGAGAGACTGGGGCTGCCCGAGTCCACTGCCACGATGACCACGTTGAATTCCCTGGTGGTCTCGTAGTCCAGAGGGGCGGACGTGTGCAGGAAGTATTTCTTCTTGTTCTGGTCGCCCTCCGTGTCACTGGCCGGCTTCAGCTGGAAAGGCACGTCGCCCACCACGGTGCAGGTGACGACCCCGTTCTCCCCCTGGTCTCTGTCCGACACCTGGACCAGGGCGATGGGGGTGTCCACCAGGACGTCCTCGGCCACGTTGGCCACCCCGTCCTTCAGCGGGATGCGCCCGATCTTGCGGATTTCAATCGACGGCACGTTGTCGTTCTCGTCTTTGATGTTGAGCACCACCGTGGCCTTGTCGGTCTTGGGGGGCTGCCCCCGGTCGCGGGCCATGACGGTGAAGCGCAGCTGGTTCACTTCCTCGCGATCGATCCGGTGCAAGACGCTGAGCCAGCCGGAGGTCTCGTCGAGGCGCAGCAGCCTCCTGACCGACTCGGTGGCCGCCCCGAACACGTACTCGATCTGTCCATTGACCCCTACGTCCAAGTCGGCAGCGCGCAACTGCAAGATGGGGGTCCCCGGGGCGCTGTTTTCGGCCAAGTCAGCCTCATACACGCTCTTCTCGAAGCGGGGGCTGTTGTCGTTCACGTCGGTGATGAGCACCCGCAGGATGGCCTGCGAGGAGCGGGGAGGGTCTCCGCCATCCCGCACCCGGAGGGTCAGCTCGTAGGAATCGCGCTGCTCGCGGTCCAAAGCCCCCTTCACGATCAGCTGGGGTTGCTTCTCGCCGTCCGGGGTGTCCGCCACCTGCAGTTCGAACACGCTGCTGCGCCCACCAGGAGTGGCCCCGTCGCCGCCTTCGGAAGCATCGGGGGGCCGCCGCTTGGAGCCGCCGGAGCCGCCGCCGCCGCCCCCGGCGCCGTTCCCGCCGCCCCCTGGGTAGGGGGCGCTGTCCGCCGGCCCCGCGCGCCGGCCCTCGCCGCCGCCGCCGCCGCCGCCCCCGGGCTCCTGGAGCAGCTCATAGCGCTCGATGCCGTTGCGGCCAAAGTCACGATCGGTGGCGGTGGGCAGCAGGTAGAGCGTCCCGACAGCCCGGTTCTCCTCCACCGTGAGGGTGAGCACCGGAGACGGGAAGGTGGGCGTGTTGTCGTTGATGTCCAGCACGATGACCCGACCCTCGAACAAGTCCACCCAGCTCTGCGAGGGTCCGATCACCGACACCTCGAAGTCCAAGAAGCACTCGTTCTCGTCGAAGATCATCTGACACTGGGGCAGCTTCTCGCGGTCGATGCGCCGCTCGCTGGTGCTCAGCTCCCCGGTCAGGTTGTCGATCTTCAGGTATTCGGAGCCCGACTCCAGGCTGAAAGTCACCTCGCCCGAGCCCGTCACAATGCCTAAGTCGGAAGCCACATTGCCGATCCGGACGTCGGCGGGGCCCTCTTCGGCCAACCGATACCGGAGGAGCTGCTTGGCGGCGGCCAGGCTGAGGCAGAGCGGCAGAAGGAGGCAGCAGCCCCAGCACCCGCCGCGCGCCCACCCCGCCGTCCGCATCCTCAGCATCTTCTCCTGCTGCTGCTGCTACTGCTCCTTCTAACCACAGCCCCCCTCCCCTGCTCCGCGCCCCCCTCCTCGGGGGGGAGGGCGGCTGGCCGCCTGCCGGCCCTCCCCTCTCAGTCCTCTCGCCTCTCCGGGAAAGGAAGGCACGAGAGGGAGGGGAGGGAGGAGGCTGGAGCGGAGCGTTTGGAGTCCACCGGTGGGGCGCAGGGGGGAGGCAGGGAGAAGATGCTTCTTGCTTTGTTTTTTCTTTCTTTTCCTCTTGCTTCTTCCGAAAGTTATTGTTTCATCATTCATGCAATGGGTGCTAATCGCCCGCTCACCGGCCGCCGTGCAGTACTCACAGTTCACGGGACACTGCGCGCCGCGGGATCGGCGCCCCCCTCCCTCTCCGTCATCCCCGCCGCGGGAGCCGGATCCGGAGCTGCGGTGTCCGCGCGGCCGCGCGGGGCCACACCACCTTCTTCAGAGGCTGGCGGGTGGTGGAGAAGCCGGGCAGCGGCGGGGAAGTGAATGTGCCGGCCTGCCCCCCGCGCCTCCCCGCCCCGCCAGTCTGGGCTGCTACTCGAGTTGAGTCCAATGCACGTTCCAGCCGCTCACTCCAGCCCCAGCCGCGGCTCCCGGCTCCCGCTGCTCAGCCAAACGTGAGTCGCTTCCCCCGCACGAGACTCCCGGGGCCGGCCACGAGCCAGTCTACAACTCGGACTCCTCTCTCCAGCAGCGGGGTAGACAGTCAACAGACCGGGAATGGAAAGAAAAAAAAAAAAAATCCCCGGCAGGTCGCTCCCGCCACGGTCGCGTCACTGCGAGGTCCGCGTCCCGGTTTCCCCGGCGCGCCACACGGCAGCCCGAGCCATCTTCAGAGATGCCCACAGAGTCAGTCGCTTCTCACCCCTGAGAGCTCTGCTTGCTCGCTCGCTCTCGCTCTTTTTTTCTTAACTCTGCGCAAGGTCATTAGTCACGAAGCCGCCGCCTGAAACCGCAGCAACCATTCGCCCGCGGGGGGCGAGGGCCGAACCGTGCGCACCGCGCGGTGCCCAAGTTTGGATTGGCAGCCGCAGAGTCCGTGCCTTCCCTCACCTGCATTCGGCCCGCATGTCGGAGCTCTGGGATCTGCGGCGCTGAGCGCGATTCAGGGAGGAGATTACAGCCTCGCTCGCTCCCCGATCTCTCTCGATCCCTCCCCTGCCTCCTCCCCCCTTTCTCTCCTCCCTCCCCTTCTCTCCTCCCTCCTCTTCTTTCCCCTGTCCCCCCTCCCTCTCTTGCTCGCTCTCTCTCCCGCACGGGCTCTCTCCTTCCTCACA
Source organism: Perognathus longimembris pacificus (assembly GCF_023159225.1). Lineage (NCBI taxonomy): Eukaryota > Metazoa > Chordata > Mammalia > Rodentia > Heteromyidae > Perognathus > Perognathus longimembris. The sequence continues at coordinate 42,146,793 of NC_063176.1, forward strand.
GTCCCGAGGCAGGGAACTCGAGCTGAACTTGATCCCTTTGCAGTTCAAAGGTGAGCCAGGCCGGCTCGGCGCCCTGGCGACATTGGCGCGGTGGAAACGCACGGTCGGGCTCTCCCAACGGCAATTAACAAAGATGCCCAATTGCGTCCCGATTTCCCAAGAAAAAGCCAAAGGCACGGAGGAGGGGGAGGGGAGTCAGACGCAGCTGCCAAGTAGCGTTCCAAAAGAGAAAAAAAAAAAAATCCACTTCGCCCAGGGGAGAAAAAAGTGCCAGTCGGCCGTCGTCTCGGAAGTGCCCCGGCTCGGCGGGTGAATTCCGCAGTTGTGTCGCCCCGCTCGCGTCTGGGAGAGTCGGGTGCGGGCGCTCCGGGCTTCCGCCGTCTCTCGGGCTGCCGCGGTTAGGGAGACGCGGCACGGCAAGTGAGAAGCTCTTGCTCCCGCCACCCGAGAGCCAGACAGCCGCAAGTTTGCGTAAAGTGGCGGTGGCTGCTGGAAGCTCTCGCGCTCCCGACTCCGACTTGGCCCCGACACTGCAGCGGCGGCGCTGGCGGGCGCTAGCTAGCAAACAACCGCCGAAACTAGGCACTCACCCCGAGATCTCCGGAGAGGAGGGCCTGGGAATTGGGGGGGGGGTGGGGGCTGCCGGCCGCCAGTAAACTTAGAGAAGCCCAGCTTCGGCTGGGGGGGGGGGGCGCTTGGGAGTGCACAGTTTCAGCCCCTTTAAATCAATGCCTCATCCCACCTCCGAGAGTGCAGTGGCCTTGTCTGGGGGGGCGGGGGGTGTGGTACTTTCTGTTCCTTGGGCTGGCAAATTCTCTTCCCTGTCTAAAATATGTTTGATCCCTGAGTGAGTAGCCGGATAGATTTCTCCTTTGTCTCCTTCCCCTCCCACCCAAGTGTCTTCAGCCCGCAATTTAACATCTGGTATGACTACTGGTATGTTGGTTCCAGAAACCCAGACTTGTTTTCTTAAAATCTATGACGGGCTGCAGTAGTGAAAAAGAGAACATCAAAGTCCAGAGAGAACAGGAGAGGGATCCCCCCCTTTTTTTGGTGGGGGGGAGAAACAGACTTTGGAGGGCTGGGGAGAGTATGTCTTTGTTTAAATGCTTGGCATTCCTGTCCTCCTGATTGCATTTTGGGAAGGGGGGGGGTAGGCCGTGTGTACACGCGTCTGGGGAAGAAAACACACGGTGGAAGCCTCGGTATTAGTTTTCTCAGCAGAAACCTGCAGTCTTTACTAAGTGGCAAAGCTTAGCGTCACCTATCTGGATATAAGGAAAATAAACTTTAATGGCAACTTTGTGTACTTTCTCCTCCCCCCTCTTTCCTTTAGACTTTGTGTCATTTGGTTGTTCCCCGCTATTCCCTGAAGCGAGGATTTCCTCCGCTTTCAGTCATGACTGTCGCAATCTTAGATCTCAACAGCTGCTAAAGGAGGGGCCCCTGCGAAGATGAAAAAGGTGAGAGTAACCTTATGATCTCAAGGGATAGAAAAGAATGTTTCGTGGATGTGGTTGGTCTTTAGCTCTTCTGCAGTCTCTAGATTTGTAAGCACCCCTCCCCCCACGCCCATTAAAGAGAGAAAATAGGAAATGTCCCCAGTGTCTATAGTCTTTTCTTTAGGAGACCTAGGTGAGGAGACAGAACGACTTAAGGCAAATGCCAATAAGTACTCGCAGCCGTGGAGATCCGTGGGTTTGGGCGGGCTCGGTCAACTGGAATAGGCAGGGCTGGGGAAGACCCGCAGAGATTTCTAAGCTCTCCCTACCCTGGATCTTAGAAGCCTGGTGGATGGAAGTATGCGCGGTGGCTGCCAGGGAGAGGACGCGTATTTTCCAGTCTGTTAAAGCATCATCTTTCCGGCAGTGGTGGCTCCTCCTCCGAGGATAGGACTGGGAATCCGGCCTTCCCCCGTTAAGCCTCCCGTGGCCGCCACCCGAGCTACTCTCAGTTCTGTATCTGCAGCATCAGCGAGAAAAGCCCCGTGCGCAGGCTCAGTGCGCACCGCCGCAGTCTGGAGCCGGGGGCGGGGGCGGGCGCCGCAGCGGCTTCGCAGCCCGTGGAATAACAGCGACTCCGAACCCCTTCTTGTATCTGGCGAGGCTACTGGTTTATCTGAGTGCCCTCTTTCTGCTGACCCCAGTCCTGTAGCCAAAGAGAGGCAGCCGGCTCCACTCCGAGGCCCGGAGTCGAGTCTTGCATTCCGATACGCGGCCATGTGCTGCAGTGCACTCTCCTCTCCCTCTATGAACATTTAGCAAACTTCAGGCAGTGGTGCGGGGGGGGGGACTCTAGGAACCCCCTCCTCCTCCCGCTCTCCCGACTATAAACTTGAATAAATTCCTCTGCCCCTAAAAGCCTTTGCCCGCCACTCCAGCGCGCACTAGTGAGCGCGCGCTCTGCCAGGGCCGAGGGCTTGGGTAGCTTTTCCCGCAGAAATGTGGCGCTAAGGATTTGGGGGTTGGATGGGAGGAGGGGGGCAGCGCGTCCTTCACACTGGAATGGGTTTCCTCTGCCAGTCGAGGTAGTCTCCGGCTGGCCCTCCCCACTCTCATCCCCACCAACTCCGCGCGGAGCCAAGCCAGCGTGGGAAATGGGTCCGACGTGCGCCGCATGGAAAGCAGCGCGTCCAGCCCGGCCTGGCCAAGACGCCGCTGGCAGCGCCCCCTCCCCCGGCGGCCCCCAGCCCGACCTTCCCGCCGGGGCTGCCAAGAAGTGGCTGTAGCTTTGCCTCGCGGCGCGCTTCTTACAGGGAAGGAAACGGAATGGGCGGGAGAGAGGAGAGGATGTGGGGCGGCGTGCGGAGCCCTCGGGGCGCCCTGGCCGCCGTGGGTGCTCCCATTCCTCTTCCGCCCCCTGCCTGGGGGCTGACACTCTCGCTCCAGTCTCCCGCGGGCGCAAAGGATGAATGGAGGCGAAAGCACTTTCCCTCACCCCCGCCCCATTTCCGCAGTCTTAAGAGCCAGAGTCACAAGTGCTCAGCAATTTCATTAAATGGAACCCGGAGACTTCACCCTCCCACCCCCGCTCGCCCTAGTACCAGTCCCCCCCCCCCCCCCCCGCCCAACCGGGGAATGTGAGATTCGACTTTCCTCCCACTCATAGCCCCCTCCCCCCCTCCCGCATTTATCTTCTGAACCTGAGAGAGACAAGGGTCGGGGAGGAAATGGGATGGAGTGTAACCGGTGGCAATAAATTTATAGGGCTTTGCTGCTGTGCCTGCTTCTCCGGTGGTCGAAACTGAAGGAAGAAAATGAGAGCAGTGTCCAGAAAGCCTGCATTGATCAGAGTGATCAAACCGACTTCCGATCACACATGCACGCAGCGGAATATTTTGAGGGAACATGGGAACATGGAAACGTTTGCGATTTCTGTCTTTGTAAGCTTTTCCAAAGTGACCACTCAAAAGTCCCTTGGAAACCAAGATACAAAAATGAGATTAGTCACAATGTTGGTAGCATTCCATACTAAGATTGATTTAACAAAATCTTTTCTACATAGCCCTTTTCCTTTGGCAAATGTTTACCAGACATCAGGAAGTGCGTTTTACTTTTCATTAAAAAAAAGAAAGAAAAAGTATCCACAAACCTCTATTGCGTAAAACTGCTTTGCAATCAAGAAATGTTGGTGGCCAGAAGGCAAAAAAAAAAAAAATCCAGGGTAGCTGATTTAAGCTTAAGCCTAAAGGAAAGACAGGGAAAAGCAAGGAAAACAAAAGTTGATGGGTAAGAACCCAGGCTTGGGTGGTGTCAGTGATGAGATCCCACGAGGCCTTCATTTATAATAGACACTATATTACTCACAATAATAGGAGGGGAAAAAAGGTTAAATACAATAAACACGAGAGTCAGTTCTAGAAAGAAATGTAAAGCAATTTGAGGGAAAAGGAGAAAGTGACTCAAGAACTCCACCAAGGGACAAACAGAGGAAATGACACCCGACATTTCCAATTGTACTGACCTTTCTATTTTTTTTTTTTAACTCCGTGAAAGAAAGTTCCATGTTGTCTTACACACATTTAGATATGTTTTCTAACTCCTTGTGGTCAACCATATCTCTAACTACGTTGGTAAAATTAGTAACTTTATTATTCCTTATTAGAAATTATTGTCCTTTTCTATGTATTATTTCAAATACTAAGTGTAACTAGGCCCAACCATTGCGTTCTAGCAAATACCATTCCAGCCCTTGGAACTGTGAGGATATTTTGCAGCTTTAAATCCATTCTTGTAGTACTAAAATGTGTAGTAGACTGAAATGGCTAAATTATTCATTGCAACAACAACCTTTATGATAGACATTAAAACTCAGCCAATTCAAAAAAGGAAACCACAGATTTCCTTTTAGATAGATAATAACTGCTTGCATCAATGGCTATTTATTTCTCTAGGCAGGATAGAAAGGACCACTTGTACTGTTTAAACCATGAATTCATAGGAGAAAAACATTATAATATATCGATAAAAGAAGAAGAAAAGCTGGAAAACAAACTGAATTGATTCATACAGCTTATTGGACAAATTTAATGTATTTCCACAAGACTCACACAATAATCTTTTCTGTTAGGAAAGGAAACCTTGAAAATAAATTCTAAGTATTCACTTAAATATTAACCAATAAACTGTTTTAAATGTTTTATTCGTATTTTAGGTTTTAAATTGATGGACCTTGATAGAAATGGTTTTCATATTAAGATTAGCAATGATAGATAACTGGTTGACTTTCAACTTCTACAGTTTTAAATGCTACAAAGAATGCAGTATAGCCCAAATTTAGAAATTGTGCCGATTATAAAAAAAAGATTCTAGCAGTTACTGTGACTGAAAAAAGTATTGCCTTCTACTTATAAGATAATGGATTTATTTTTCTTCAAGTTCCTATTGATTTTCATATAATTTCAACAATGTAAGTTGGGGGAGAACAAGCTATTTTTTCAAATCTGAGTCAACTTTGAGGAAAAGATCATGCTATCAAAAGCTATTCCCTTTCAACATCTACTGGGATGGTCCATTGTCCTTTGCAGGACGGAGTTGAGACATTTGAAATGCCTTCCATATCATGTCAAATTCCTTATCATGTCAAATTATATGTCATATTCTGCTGTGAAACAATACTTGGTTTAAGTTCTTTGGTAAGGATTTGGGAAGAAAATTCTCATTATAATCGTGTATATGACGATAATACTCAAGTAATTGGATTTCTATGAGGAACTGGTGAATATTATCACGTAAATATGTGAGTCTTGGGCCTTGTATTGATCTATGCTACCAATCTCAGCTAGTTCAGTATGGTATTCAAGCAAATCTGACCAGTTGTATTTATCATATGAGCTCTAGGTAATATAATCAATGTAACAATTTCAGGAGCAATGAATTTTCCAAAGAGACAGGTGGATCTGAAGTATGGTTCTCATTAAGACCTTCATCCAAACGTTTCTGACTTGATCTCCAACCCTAGGGTAAGAGTGAGCTCCTTGGTGCTCTGGGGTTGGATGTAGCCATTGACTAGCTCTGGGAAGTCTTGAAGAGAAGAATCTTACCCGAGGAGCAAGACAGGATGAACTGAAATCATTGTTAGTATTTGTATGTGAAACTGATCACTAATTGGACCCCAGATCTAGACCTAGAAATCCCATAGGCAAGTTTCAGACTGACAATGACTTCAAATTTTCTAATATATTTTGAATGCTTATCTTAGCACCAATGTAACTATAGCATAATAGAACTATCCAGGTAAAGTTGATTTAAAAGGTTTAGTATAAAATATGGGTTTCCACTAGACATCGTTATAAATCTTGAAGCATTCCCTCTAGTCATAGATAGAAGTACAGATGCATTGGCAAGAGAAGTTTGTCAAAAAGCACTTGATGGTTTTTAACATTAACATGTGTTAGTCTCGTTAATGTTTCCTTTTGTCACCAGTGTAGAGTTTCACCTTATGAACAAGAATTTTTGTAAGGTCTTGTGGAATCATAGGGAGATGGAAAGAGGATGATTTTTTTTGTATTTCTTTCTTTTTTTTTTTTTTTTTGCCAGTCCTGGGCCTTGAACTCAGGGCCAGAGCACTGCCCCTGGCTTCTTTTTGTTGAAGGCTAGTGCTCGGCCACTTGAGCCACAGCACCACTTCTGGCTGTTTTCTATATATGTATTGCTGATTAATCAAACCCAGGGTTTCATGTATATGAGGCGAGCACTCTTGCCACTAGGCTATATTTCCAGCCCCTTGTATTTGTATTTCTTGAATGTATTACCTATTTTGTCTCTGCCATTGATTCTCAGAATTGTCTAGGAATGATTGGATTTAAAAAATACTATAAGGATGTAAAACAGTTAGTTTGACTAATTCATGAAGAACATACTAAATATATTGGTTCAATAGCAAGTTAATAGTAATAATTAGTAGCAGTCTACATCATCAACAATATGTATTTAATTCAGCACTGAAATTATACCCTTCTCATTCAGAGTAGTTTCCTGCCTTTCAGCCTAGATGTTAGTTTCAGGATGATTATGCTTGCCTATTTTCAGCAATAAAGAGTATTTTCCTCTGTCCTTTCAGTCATATCTGATGTTTAGCTCTCCTTTTCATCTAACAAAGAGAAAACATTGCTCCTATCTTCCTATAAAACAGATTTATTTAAAATGTAGGAGAAAAGATGAGAACAAAATAGTTTGAACTAAAAAAAAAGGCTTCACTGAAACTAAAGCAGAGCCTTGTTTCTTATATTCTCTTATATTACTTTCCAAAAATCTAAAAACCAATATTGCCTTCAGCTACTAAGCTTTTTATCTGTTTTTTTTTTTTTTTTTCAGATTTTTGTTGTTATGCCAATCATCATCCCATTTCCTGAATCCCGCTCTAGGTTATTCAGGTGTCCTGGGATTCCTGTGAAACTCCTCTAACAAGGTGACAGGATTTCTTACTTGAACCTCTTCTGAGACCTTGTCATAATAGTGGGGAGGAGCCTGCGACTGTGTTTTTGACATTTGCAAAAGTAAGAATTGTAACAGCAACAGGTTAAGTATATAAGTTCCTGCCCTGCCAGTGCCTTCTTTTTCAAGTAATTGGTTTAAAGAAGACAGGCATTTTGGAAGTTCATCTAAGGGAAAGTTGAGATGGGTTTACATTTGAGAGGAGTAAGCGAGATGTGCTATTTTGGATTCAAGCTTGTTTTTCATTTGTAATTCAGTTGTTGCTCACCATGACTGTAAGACTTGCTCCCAAATCTACTTTGAGCTCCTGTCCAGTGTGGGGGCCCATATGTATTGTATAAGAAGTTGTGTTTGCCTCCTACAGCTATGAGAGTGGCAGAGTGGAATTTAGGTTCACATATACAGTCAATTATAGAAAGTCTACTAGATGTCTAAAATGCATGTGTAAGATTCTAAGTGGAGAGGTGGTGCTTTTTCTTTGTCTTCTCACAGAAGGTAAAGGGGTCTATTAGCGTCCACAGTGGCATGAAGTAGTATTTCATGTTAATGATACTTGAAAGTCCATAACTGCAGGAAGAGGTTTCTCTGAACACTTCTTGTCTTTCTAAAACCAAAGCCCAAAGAATTCAACCAAGGAAAATTCTTTCCCCAGGAATTTTACAATTAGGAAATGGCGACTGTTAGCATGGACGTCATGAAGTGAGCACAAGGCAGCTAGCACCAAGATAAAGAAGAAAAGTCAATGCTTTAAAACTACAAGTCCAAAGTACTTATGTACAAACTAGTGACACATCCCCTTGCAATTACTTTTAATTTGTATTTTGTTTTCTTGTAGTCACACACATATACTTAAAAATATGTACATATTTTTGTGGTTGTGGCTGTTGGTTGAGGTACATGAACACAGGGCCTGGGTGCTGTCTGAGCTTTTGTGCTCAAAGCTAGCAGAGTACCGGAAGCCCACTTCCGGTTCTCTGGTAGCTAACTGGAGATAAGAATCTCCTAGACTCTCCAGCTGGCCTCAAAGCCATCCTCAGGTCTCAGCCTCCTGATTAGCTAGGACTACAGACGTGAGTCACCAGCATCTGGCTGTGTTCTTTTTATTAAGGAAGGACTTCCAGGTTACATCAATTTACAGCCTCATAAAAATTGATTTCCTTGTGTACTCTCATTATGAGCCTATAACATCCTGTGGTTATAATATTTAAAATACAGACATAAAAGTTGTCCCCAAACCACAAACTTAATGTCACAAAATAATATGTAAACCTTCACATGAACTATATTTTATTTTTCTTATTGTTAAAATGCGGTGTTGGAGGAGTTGCAGGTATGGTCATTCCCTCCCTGCACTGGCTGAAGACTGGCAGCAGCCCAGCTCCTCTCCTACCCAGCTCATCCATCTGGCATTAGTAGTTCATGGAAGCGAGAGAGACCCAGCAGCAAGTGCAGCTGTTTGGGCCACTGCAGGGATGTAAATGTTAAGCATGACAAGCGTCACACCATCATGGCCTCTGCACAAGTGCCCAGTGGCCTGGGAGGGAGTGTCTAATACATCATCCTGGAATATGTGAGGAGAACAGAGAGCCTTCAACAACCCTTTTCCTTTCAATTAAGTCTCATGCATTCCCATTCCTCTCCTTCTAAACCCGACCATCTGGCTTCAAGTGTCCCGGATCAGAACCTTTCTCTGACCCGAACCCTTCCAGTGTCCTCCTTCCCTTGAGCCCTAGTGCATACTCTTCCCTTTCTACCATGTGGCCTTTGTTTCTACATTTCTGTTCAGTGAGGACTGTTTTCTGCTCCTTTCCTCAAAGAAGCTTCCCAAATAGTTCAGCTCCCAACCTTCCTCTCACTCAACTCCAAGAGACTTCTTGACAGAATCTGACCCTACAGTCATATATGCTATGGTATAGATTGGCTATTCTTGCACTCTGCACAAGAAACCTATTTCTCTTCTTGGAGATCTTTAAAGGGGAGCCTAGATTTGTAGGTCTTTAGCATCTTTGATCCTCATTTCTAAATGTGGCTGATTAGCCTTGTACCTAAGGGCACTTCAGTAAGATCCCAAGTGAGATCCTGTTTCCAGTCCCTCCAAGAAAAACCAAAAGCCAGGTGTCAGTCTCACACCCATAATCCTAGGTACATATAAATCTGAAATCTGGGAATCATGGCTGGAAATCAGCCTAGGCAGGAAAGTCCATGAGACTCTTATCACCAGCTAAAAATCAAAATGGTACAACTAGAGCTGTGGCCCAAGTGGTAGAACATCAGCCTTGAATGAAAAAGCTGAGGGACAAGGCTGATGCCTGAGTTCAAACCCTATGAGAAGAGGTAGATTCTTGGAAAGAAGAAGAAAGGCTTAAATCAACATCTAATCATAGAAATGACCTTGAACTAATTCCGAGTTTAAATGTACTTCTTTTTCCATGAGGTAAAATAAAGATAAATAATACTTCTCTAGAAATATTATCGGTTTAGATATGTAAGGCAAATAGCCCAGGACTTACATTTTACTAAGTAGCTAATAAATCTTAGTTCCTTTCTTTCTTTAATCACTGCAAGATTTTTTCCTCAAGGGCACAAATGTGTTTGCACCCACCATCATTCTAAGTCAATCCCACTCAGGAAAACAACAAAAAGACACCCAGGAAGTACATGATCTACTTTATAAGTAGGTCATTGATGGTGTTTACCAAAGGACAATACTGGTATTGAAATGAATAATTATTGGACCAGATGGTTAGTGTTAGAAGATGTGAAAGGGGTCATATGGTAATTAAACTTTAGTCTAAGTGTTGGGATTAAAAAAAAAAACTCCCTTTGAATTCCAAGATAACCAATCTACTCCTCTGTGATGTTAAGCATCTTTGTGTTTTTTTAGAAATAATTGGATTTAATTTGTCTAGCATTTATTTTTACATTTTATGTTATACCAGGCTCCATGTCACATATTTTAAAGCATTGACTCAAGCCATATGAGTAGTCAGGTATATTTTTAGGTTGTCTGGAGACTAAATAAACTAATGATACAGTAGAACCTAGTACTGCCTCAAGCTAGTTAAATTCTTAATAATACTTATTTTTCATCTAGTCTGTCTAATCCTATCCTAAGATCTGTGGCTGAATTGGCTAGATTTTGCAAGATCTTTACTCTTGCTTTTTTTTTTCCTTCTTATGGCTTAGAATCAGTTATTTGTACTTGTATTGAACATTTGTACAAGCATCACCAAATATAGCCTGTCAACTGAATACCATCATTTGTCATTTGTGATCATACAGATCTCATACATCACCTTTTTGATCCTTGACTCCATTCAATCCCTTCAGCTATGGTAAGATGTATATTAGGTATTATGGGCATTAAGTGTTTTATTGCTCAACAGTATATAACTAGAACAGAGTGATAGCTTGATGCTAGTCTCAGTACTAGATTTAATAATAATGACTATGGTACTTTGCCTCCTTTATGTGTGAGATGCCATTCTGAACATATTTTTTCATGCTACTTTTTGGGTCTTGAATTATATTTCATCTAACAAACTATGCACTTATTCAATTGCGGTGAATACTTACCATGTAGTATAGATGAGGACATTAAAATTTAAGAATTTAACTTATATGGAGATGACTTAGCAACTACGTGTTGGAGATTGGGGGATCCAATACATTCTGCGCATAATTTTAAGCACTTGTTCTCATCTATTACAATGACCATTCTTCATTATAAAAATGAAAAAATATCAAATTACCATATAAGGATTTATCCCTAAGAAGACATTCCGGATACTTTTGTTGTTTGTGTAATTTTATTTTATTAAAACTATGTGATTTTTTTCCCCCTTGTAACAAAATATTCTGTCTGCCTTCAGTAGAGCTCATTTTAACTGACTGACTGACTGTTCTCAGAGTTCTGGGGACTGAAATGCAGAATAGGACTGGATTTAAATATACTTGTTTCCTTCATCTCAGATAAAAGCAAATGTGCCATTTGTTCCTAAAACTTATGACACCACATTTAATTCAAAATGGTTTCAAGGAAGCACTCAGTTTGTAGAGCTTTATTTGCAATGGTGACACCTGATCAATATTTATGGAAGAATCCTCTATTGATATTTCGATTCTACTTTACGATTATGTGTTTTATCTTTGAGATCCATGACAAACCAATAGCATTACAATAAATTCTCTTGGTATTTTCACAATAGGTTTTCTTTAAGGCTTTTATCTTAAATTTTATCTACAGAAGGCCATTGTGAGAATGATAACAAGAAGTCTAAATCAAATAATAATAAGATAATAGCTATCTGCAATGACACAGTAGTAGTTAAAATAAGTATTTTTATTATGCTTTCCCCAGGAGTTAATTTCAAATAGATAAACTAAATAATAACAAAACAATGCCCCCCCGCGGCTATGCAAACGATGAGATGATGGGACAAGGGCATTTTCAAATTATAGATTACCCCATAATCTCTTTCTGCTATCCTAATTCATACTCACTCTAAACTCAGCAATTGTTCAGGAGAAGTACTGAAAAGTATGACTAATTTGAGAGTGATTTTATCTTAGAAAAGTTTGTCATTATGATAATATTTAGGTTTTTTTCACTTGGAAATGTCAGAATAGCTCATCAATAGTCAGGTTTGTGCATAAAATTCAATGTCAACTCATCTTATTTACATACATGTTACTTAGGCATTAACCATGAGCTATGAGAAGTGCAGAAGTATGATTATATGATCTACATAACTCCATTAATTTTTTTCTTAAGCCAGGAATATAATCACACACAAGTTGTACAATTAGGTCTTATATTCCTGTGAAGATCCCTTCTCCTCTAAAGTTTGCCTAACTATGGGGTAACATTGTTAACGGCATTTTTTGAAAGCTAGCAAATTAGAACCCATCGTGTAATGAATGTAACTATCTCCAAATTTGTCATCTCAAGAGACTGAACAATTACTTCTCTAGCCCTGCAATTGCTTTCAGTATTCTTGGATTTTCTCTTCGCAATGATTGAGATTATTTTGGGGAGGGATAGACTACTCCTTTCATCCTATGAAAGTATTATTGGTATGGAGATTTGGCATTCAGAATGTCTGTATAAAAATTAAATATCAGGCGAAACTGGGCAAAGTTTACCATTTATTCAAATAATTTATTGAAATGTCTGATTTTATTTTACTTACATAGGAAAAATGTGTTTTAATGTAATTACAGAAATTAAAGAATATATATTAGCTCACAGTTGCCAGACTATATTGAGACCAATCATTCTAGGATTGTTTTAATTGTGTGTATGAATATATATCTGTATATATAAAAATATACATATACACATATGCATAGATAGTATATATACATTGTGTGGACATATATTAGAACAAGGGGAGAGTCATGATTTCATATTTTGTGAAATGTGTTGCCTCTATTTTGGAAGCATTTTGAACCAACTGGGGGAGCCATGACATAAATATACATTTGCAGTATATAAGAAAGCCTGAGACATTGTGATATGGGTATGGAATCTATGAATGACAGTGTGTAATTCACAGTGAGGTTTCTTACTTTGAGATGTAAAGAAAATCACACAAGGATATTTATGTAATATTTTTTAAACTACAAGTAGAAAAATGGACAAGATTAATATGAGGTCATTTTTACATCTCTAACTCTCTCTGAATAGGGCAAATGAAATAAGTTACCTGGAGCAGAAACAAAGGGAAAATAGAAGTCCTGCCTGATTAGCTGTATTTCTTCCTTAAGATGCAACTCAAAAGAGAAATCCAGAGGTTACCTGCTAAAAGAGTGATTGTGAGGATTTAATGAGAGCATGTATATAAAGTGACCAACATAGAAGTCAATATATGATTTATGTTCCATAAATATTAGATTTCTTTCCTCTGTCAATTTCATACTTGTGATGATTATTTGCATATCTATGGGCATACAATGAAAATAAATATTATGGAATCAGTATTCAGTACATTGATAAAAGTGAGAAACAATATGAACAAATAAAACAGGTTAGTCATAAATCCCTTCTTTAAAAAAAATAATAGCATAGTTAAGTCATCTATATCTATCTGTCTGTCTATCCATCTATTTATTTGTATCAAGCTCTTAAATTTTCATATTTGTGATTTTTCTTTCATCCCTTGAATAGTCCTAAGTGTTTGGTCAGGCAGTTATTATTAGCTTATTATTGTAATGCGCTTAATGAGAAAATTAGTGGCTGTGACTCAAATCATATAATTGTTTTGTACTAGAGTCTAAATCAAAATAGGTTTGACAGCTTCCACGATGGCCTCCAGTGATTCCTGTCTTTTAGAATTCATGCCCTGGAGAGAAAATTCCTTCTTCTAGGGACAATACCAACAAGTCACTACCAATAATCAAATTATGGTGAATGTATAGGTACTACTCACATTGACAGGTTAAAAAGATAGGGTGGCTGCCATCTTTGACTCTTTTACTCTCTCTTTTCCTCTTATGAAGCTAGCTGCCATGGTGTGAGGTGCTCCATGGAGAAGTCCAAATAATTATTTCAGGCCAATATCCAACATGAATCTTAAGCTTGCCAGCAGTCATATGAGTAAGCGTGAGATGTATAGCCTGCAAGCAGCGGTGTCAGTAAGCTTAGAGGTTTCTCTCCCAGTTGAAACTTCGCACTCCCCAAACCACATTGACTCCTGGATTGCACAGTTGTCATGACAGCATCTAAACTAGACACATCAACAAAACCACTTTAGCCTTTCTGGTTCAGACATAAATTTCATTGTTTTAAACCACTAAGCAGTACAGTATTTTATAATGCAGAAATAGATAACTAATCCATATGGTTTTTAACCTTCTATTGTTCAGCTCAAACACCTACAGAGTAGAGCTAGTTATTAACTGATTGCTAAAGCTTTTGTGTTAGTTTCCTGATAATAGCTCTGCAATTTGTGTCAATTTGCTCAACTTCTCTGAGACTCACATTTCTTATATATGATATAGAAATAATTGATCTAGAAACTATGTATTTGGAAGAATAGAAAACCAAATCCCTATCACTTGTTAGAATTGTGCTAGATGATAAGAAGTGATCAAAATATTATTTTGTTTCTGCATTAAAGAATGCAATATTACATGTAGAGATAGAAAACTTGAGCAAGTATTAAAATTATTATTGTAAATATGAATCTAAAGTATTTAGTATTAACAATATAGACCAATAAGAGAACAAAGGCACAGTGTAATAGACAAGTAAAAGAGCCAATTACAGCTGGCTACTGGTGGCTCATGCCTGTCGTCCTAGCTACTCTGGCTGGTGAGATCAGAGGATTGTAGTTTGAATCCAGCCCTGAGAGGAACATCCCTGAGATTCTTGTTTTTGATTAAATACCTGAAAAAAAAAGTAAAAAGAAAAAAAAAAGAAAGGGAACTGTGGTCCAAAGTGATAGAACACTAACCTTGAACAAAAATGCTCAGTGACAGCACCCAGGCTCTGAGTTCAAGTCCCACAACACCCTCCTACCCCCCAAAAAAAGAGCCAATCATAAACTAGAAATTACTAAGTAAAAAAATAAGAGGAAAATAAAAAAGTACCCTAGAAATTCCAAAACCAAGAGGACTTATCATTTTGTCCTGTATATTGATTTTGCTTTGATAAAAGAGCATTTTTCTATTCAATTGTATTATTTGCCAGTTACATTAATTCTCTTCATCATTAATTCTCTTCATGTGATATTTTATCAGCAATTTGATATTATCTAGTAATGCAAATGACAATATACTTATAAAGATAATTTATTGAAAATAACATCTTTATTGAGATGCCTAAGTATCTATAAATGGAAAAGTGTCAATAAAATAAAATATTTTATTTATAGAATATCATTCTTAAAAGTAGCCATGCCATGTTAAATAAGGTATGGAATAAAAACTGTCCATTTCGCTCTTGGACAGCAAGAAGAGAAATAAATGTTGGTTATAATAAACTTATGCTAAATAAATAATGAAATAAAAGCTGTCCACTCTCTCCAACACGAGAAGAAAATTAAATGTTGGTCATAACAACAAGACATTTCCAAAGGGAATTAGGAAATGCTAGGTGATAGGATTTAAAACATCAAGGAAGAAAGGCTGAAATAACAAACTACATCATATCATCTAAGAGTCCAGTGAAACAAAACACTATGTTGGAAATTAACTTTACAACTTGGGGTGGAGGGGAGTCAGGGAAGAAGGAAGGTGGCTGAAAATGACAGAGGGGGGTAACACTGTTCCACAAGGAACGTAAGTATTACCTTATTTAAGTGTCTGTAATCCCTTATGTAAGTGTCTGTACTTCACCTTTACAATAAAATAAAGTAAAATTTAAAAAATACTGTAAAAATGTTTAGTGAAACATTTACTACCATTTGAAGTTTTTACTTCTTAGCACATCTTAGAAAGTGAATATAATCAATAAGTTCTTTTGAACAAATAAAGTAAAATAGGGAGAAATATAAAACTATAAAGAAATCGCACTTGCTGGATTAAAAAAAAATATGTAGTAGCCTGCATCAGACCTGATTCTAACACAGTGTAATACAACCAAAAGAGCTTTGTCAGGAGGTACTTATTTTTCTCCAGACTTTCTCCAGACTTTTTGAACAATTAGCATTTTATTATTTGTTGCAGGAAAAATTTCATATTAAGTGAACACTAATTTTTGCACCATATGGCAATGTGCTGGAAATTATATATATATATATGTATATATATGTGTGTATATACATATATATTTCCTCAGACTTCCTTTGTCTTTTGATTTATATGTAGCACTCATTATCACAGATGCATATGTGTCTGAGCAAATCTCCTTGTAGTCATCAAGGACTTTTGAATTTTCAATCTTTATTATATCTTATCTCTCTTTTTCAAAAACTTGAAGTAAATATAAAGAGATTAGATTACCTTAGCCAGGAAAATTTTTTTTCAAGGATACTTGTAGTTATCGAACCAGGTCATACAAATTATTTTGTGATTCATATGTTTTATGTATATTCTTTCAAGTACTTTTCCTTGGAACTGTGAACAGGAGAATTAGTCTTCTATACTATACACAAAGGATCTATAACTCAGAGGAATGAAGTGTCATTAAGTAGAAGCACTAGAATGGGAATCTTGGCACATGCTTTGAGCCAAAACTGCAGTTCAATTGTCTAGCATGAATGAGGCCCTGTGCAGGATCTCCAGAATCACATGAAAAAAAATCAATGAATGAAATAGAAATTCCTCCATTATAGCTATACCCATATGACCACTGACATTAAACTGTCAGATATTCTGGTTGTCACCACATGGCTTAGGGCAAGAGATGGAGATATTTATAAAATTCGCCGACATTTAGGCATTGCCTTTAAAGTCTAATAGAAGGGGTAGCATTCCAGCCCTTCTCCCTACCAAAAGCAAGGAACTAACCTTCCATGGGACACAGAGCACTTGGGAGAATATCAGTTTGAAGTCAGCCAAGGTTACCCTCTCACCCCCTAAATAGTTGCAATATCCCTTCTCACCAGCTACAGTGGGACACATAAATAAGGGGATTGTGGTACAAGCTGACTTGGAAAAAAACCAAAACCTTATCTCAAAAAATTCAGAGTAAAAATGGCTAGTGACATGATTTATTAATAGATATCAGCCTATCAAGTATAAGCTCCTGAATTCAAACCCAAGTCATTCCAGAAAAACAAAGAAAGAATAAAACCTTATAAAATCGGAGAGAAATCTATACAAGAAGAAAATATTAAGAAACACAAATATGTGACTGTTAAATAACCCATTAGCTTTTGTACAACAAAGAAATGATTTGGGGCTGGAAAACTGGTTAAAAATTCAAGCCCCAATCCAACAAACAAAAAATAGGTTTCCAGATGAAATTAAGACTTAATTTGCGTAAATGAAGATGCCAGAAATACCTAAGAATGAAATAGAAAGACAAAGATGTTGGGGTAAAAAAAAACTAGAATTGTAATGTGCGTAGAGAATATTGAAATCTGCCAATAGTAAAACATATTCAAACTAAGTTTATGGTGTTCAGTCTGGTCTATTAGCATTGTTATTAAATTGCCTAGAAGATTTAACCTTGACATACCTCTTGACATAGATGTGGAGAGTATGTCAAAGTATCTTAATATGAGAAGCTGATGCATCTTACTCTTTGTGAACCCTACACAAAACACTTGTGTATTTATTTGACGAAAACATATCAGCACAAACCTGTTATAGACCATGTCCAATCCCACTGTAATATTAGGGGAGGTTACAGCCTGTTGAAGAAAAGGACATCTTCCATTTGCTGAGCCTCTTAACCTACTCTTTTCTTCAGCCAAGAATAAAGATTCCTTTAGTGAGGAAGGTAAAAAGAAAGCCCCAAGGACTAAGAAGGCACTGTCAGCAGACTTCCGAAGTGAATTCTGCAGACTGGAAGAAAAGACGAGAGCACATTTAGTGCTCTACTCAAGCTTGTCAGATGTGTGTGGGGAAATCTCTCCCAAAGTTAGGCCATTTCTGGCTTTGTCCTAATTCAATAATAGTGCCTAACAGCTGTACACAGAAATATTTACTATTGCTATCACATTAAAGATTTATATCCAACAGTGGCTTCTTTATGATGGATCTAAGGGCTTTGAATTTGTTTTTTATGAGTAATGTTTGAAATTGCTTTTGCTCTTCTCTAAGAACCGTCCTTTCTCCAACCCACCGTTTTCTTGCACAGAGCTAGCAGTACAATCTCTGCTCTGCAGCTGGTGTCTATAGGAACTTTTATATTCTAAATATATTCAAAGGTGCATACTGCCTGGTATGATGCCTGATTTTAGGTGCTGATACTGTGATAGTCAGGTATAGGGTATTGATATGCTTCAGCATTTACCATCCTAAGAAGAAAATCCTGGTTATATATTCTTATTTGTGCAGGATGCCCAGTATTTGTAAAGTACAAATATGAATTGTTGTTCATAAACATCTTCATGGGATAAATGAAATTTCAGCCCTACTATATAAGGAAAGAATACAAACCTTGGTAAAGACTTAACTAATAACTTGCTTACCATGCATAATTCATTATTGAGAGAGAGAGGTCCTGACCTATCTGTTTAGCACAATGTCATGTGGTTTCTCTGATACAGCGAAGAATTATTCCTTTTGATCAAGGTGAAAGGCAGCATTATCACCCTTGAGTTGCAGTGACTAGAGATACAATGAAAACTGCAGCTTCTGTGAATACTTCTTGTATCTGAATGTTCTTCTTAGCCACCACCCATCTTCTTTAGTTTTTTAACTATGAAAGAAAGGCTGTGAGGCTTTTTATCCAAAACAAACCAAAGCAACAGCAAGTGACATTCACAAACCTTTCAAACATTTTTCTAATGTCATTGCTATTGGATAACTGGACCATAGAATGGAACATTCCAAAGTTGAGCTGGCTGATGCCTGATTCTTGTTCTACCTTGTGTCTGGACAAAACAGAAAGCATACAAGGAAGAACAACAACAAAAATAGAACATAATGAAGTGATGACATTTTGGGGTTACACTCAGGATTTCTCACTGTAAACAGTGAAATCATGAAAACACTAGAAGTCACCATGACTAGTCCAAGCAGTATATGAGGATCAGGCAAGAAAGTGTTGCAGGTTAAGATTTTGAGGACATTTATAGCCAGACTAAAACATTCTTCTGTGGTGACCAATGATGAATCAGAGGAGACATGGGTAGATGTGGGTTGGAGGGAGTGGGGAGCTTTTTTGGAAAAATCTTTCTGCTACTGCTAGGCACCTGACTCATGGGGAAGCGGTCACTTCACGACGCTGTTTCTTGGAACACTGCCAGTTTTGATCAGGGGATGGAGTCTGGCTAGTTGACAATGACTTCATGCTTCTCTCTTTCTAAATTCAACACATGCTGGGTGCCTCCACTTGTCAGAAACCATGCCACATGCCGGCATCCAGAGACACAGGAGGCTGACTCTGTGGGTTCTAGGACTATGTGGGTTCTAGAAGTCCTAGAAGGGAAGGCAAATGCTTAATGTAAACAAACACTATGACTGAGCTGGTGTAAGAAAGTGTCCAAGCCAGGTACCTGTGGCTCATGCCTATAATCCTAGCTCCTCAGGAGGTTGAGATCTGAGGATCATAGGTCAAAGCCAGCCTAGGCAGGAAAGTTTGTGTGACACTCATATCTCCACCAGAAACCTGAAAGTGGAGGTGTGGCTCAAAGTAGTAGAGCTCTAGCCTTGAGCAGAAAAAGCTCAGGGACAGCCCAGGCCCTGATTCAAGTCCCAGGACTGGCAAGAGAGAGAAAGAGTGGGAGAGAAAGAGAGAGAGAGAGGATTGATAGAGAAGATTGATAAAGGTAACCTTTTCAGATAACAGATTTATAATCTGAACATGTAATATTATTAGTGCATTACATGGTATGAAATAGTTGAATGCTCATTAGCTCACTCATCAAGTGACCAATCATAAAAGAATAGGTCACTAATAAATCCTCAGGAAACAGAGGAAAGATGAGCTTGATATCAAGACAGAAGGGAAACAGAGGAAAATGATCTTGAATCTGCGAGTAATCAGGACTTTGGATCAAGACAAAAGAAACAAACAAAACCAAAAGGAAAAGCAAAACAGCAACAACAAAAAATAACAAAAAGTATTTTACTGCCTCATTCCCTATTTAGATCTTAAGAAAAGTGAGGGAAGCAGTGGGGTGGGAGGGATGGGTGGGAATGTTGAAAGAGCTGACTTTGATCAAGAGGCACTGTACTGGTAAGCTGCTCTGTTCAATAACAACTCCTTTGTGCAACTCCTTAAAGAAAATGAAAACATATTTAAGAAAAGATACCAGAAAAACATAATGTTACAAAGTATTTCATATATTATTTCATTTTATGTAATAAATTCTGAGTTGTGGTAGATCCCAGAACGTTTCCATTTTTCTCTATCGAACATTTTGTTTGAGGTGCTAAAGACTATTTAAGCTTAATAAAGAAACAGTAACTACAGAGGAAAAAAATCCCAAAGTGACTTCACTTTTTGGTTAGTGTGTCCATTTCTAAATTTTGTAGGAGTTACGATATGTCCCAGAATCAAATAAATCTAAGTTCACAGAGGATTTGACAGTAGTTTTGATGATTAAGTGACAGGATGAATGTTTACAGTGTGTGAAGAACTTGTCTGCTTTCTTTCCCCTAGCTTTCCTCTTGTAAGTCTGTGAAATGTTATTTTTTTTTCTGGTCACACTTGCCTCTCACTTGTTAGATAGAGACACTTGCCTATATGGCTGTGAGATTTCTTTGCTGAGAACATTTAACTCTTTAGCTTTCAGGGTTTGCACTGGTTCTGTGAATTTGTGCTGATGAAGGCCCTTACAATTCATTCCACCAACTGCTTTGCTCTTAATTTCCTTGTTTTGAACCAATATTTTATTTTTTTGTTGTTTCCAGTAAGCTTAGCCTGCCCTGAAATTCTCTAAAGATAGACCCTGATGTTCAATTAAACATCTTATTGGGAAAATGTTGAGAGGGGAAGAACAAGAAGAAAAGTTTTGGCTTTTTTTCCCCTGCCCTTTCCTTTTTAGCCTGCAGGAAGGATCTGGAGCCAAGGAGTCTTTGCTCCCTAATCCTATTCAAGGATAGTTGCAAGAGAGTTAACTCCTCTGAAACACATTCTTGTGCTGGTCAAAAGGAATGTATTTGCCAACTCTTTATCTGCGGTGTCTAGCAAGCTGTTCTATTCACTAGGTGTCGAGTAAGGCAGTGCAGAGCTGCACACTCCTGAAAACGCCAGCTGACTAGGAAGCGGTGGGAAGACATGCCCCAGAGAAAACCTTCTCTACTTCTGCTCAAGGTCGGCCCTGTCAGCATGCCAGGAGGCAAAGACCTTTAATTTGGTGGTGTCATTTTCTCTCCTAAAAGTACAGTCTGACATATATTTGCTTTTTAAATTGAAGTGGACTAAAATTAATCTCATTATGGGAATCTGATAGTCCTTAAGGTACTGGGAGACTCCAGAGTGTCACAAAACTAGGATCACAATCTGGCAAAAAGCCAGTGGAAAAAAAGCAGAGGCAGCTAAGTGGCTGCCCGTGGGGCTGAGGGTGAAGGGGCAGTGGCTGCTTATGTATAATTTGACTCCTTTTGACATTTTGTCAAAATATTGTGTTTCAAACAGACATTTGAAGCCTGATTATTTTTGAGAAAACCTTAAAGACCTGCCTTGTTGTTTCTTAGTGGGCAGTTTGCATTTGGACAGTTATTTAAATATTATTTAAATAGTATGCACATATTTCATCCAGGGTTGTTAGGAAGCATCATTAATTTTGTTAACTATCGACGTTTGTAGTCATTTTTGGAGTTTGAAGGGTACTTGAGCTACATTAGAGGACAAGAGAGATGGAATGAAGTCTAGCCTGGGTAGTTTGTGCCTCTCCGTAGAGAAGTCAGGGGCTAGACCATGACAAGGGCTGATAAATAAATATTGGCCATCTCTACATTTTTTTTTCTACAGAGTTTGCCAGTCCTAAGGTGATGATCTGAAAGGATTTACTTTGCCTTCTTTCTGTGCTCCTTGATTCTTAACTGATGATCTGCTATTCCTCCAGATATATTTGTTCTCTTTGTACTTTACATCTCTGAATTGCAGACAGTTGCTTCCTTATTTCTTGTGGATACTGGAGCTTCCTGGAGAGAAAAAAAAATCCGTAGGATTGCCACTGGCCACATACTCTGAAACATTTACAAAGCAACAGTGTTGAAAAATCAATTCCTGTTTAGATTTTTCAATCTCTGTCTTACATTTTGTCATATTTTCTTGATTTTGAGGAATATTATTCCATCTCAAACCCATATATGTGTCTCTCTAAAGCCAGGACCTTAGTCTTTTGTAGTTTTGTGTTTTTGTAGTTTTGTGTTTTTTATTCCGGGGCCAGAGACCAAACCCGGGGCCTCGCCATCACCAGGCGGGCGCTCTTCCGCTGAGCCAGATCCCCAGCCCCAAGCCAGGACTTTAGTGCTCATTTTCTCAGTTGAACCTATAAATTCCTTTGGGTGTCATCTCTCTTGCACATGATACTCATTGCTGAGTTTTCCCCAGATGTCATTCATGACAAGAAACTATACTGTGTCCATCCATTTCTCCTTAATGATTCTGCAAAGTAGCGGAATCATTAGGGACACATTATTCAGACTTGCCCAAGTTTCATTAGCACATGTAGTCTTTCCCATGTCACTCTGAGCCTCAATTTTCTCATTTGGAGATTTATACTTGCTAATAATTCCCACCCTAGAAATTGGCATCATCAAATAAGGACAATCCACATAAAGCACTTTCAATCAAGTAGACAGAGAATGAGGAGATGGTGTATGCTAAGTATTTTTTTTTTTGTAAATTTCCTAATAATTTGTTGTTGTTTTTTTTCCAAAAAACTTATTGGAAAGGTGGTGTTCAGAAAAGTTACAGTTTCACAAGTCAGGTAAATGAGTATATTTCTTTTTGAGAATTTGCCTTCATATCACTTGTTACCCAGTTACTAGTTACTAGTACTTAATATGAGCTAGGTAGTTAAGAGCCTGGTACTTGAGTAAACATCAACACTTAGTTCTTCTTGATATGACTTAATCTTGATCTTGGATCCTAATTATCCATGTACAGAGTAGTTACACACACAGAGGTCTGAAATGTATGCCTACTTTTCTATTGTTTGTTTTGTTCTCTGCCACCATGTTCTAGAACTTATTATCATCAAGGCAGTGGTTAGCTACACAAAGATCTTGGCTGGAGACTCTGGTTTAAGGTAAATTAGAAATGTTGAAGAATCAATAAAACTCCTCCCAAACCCAAGAACTTACAGGCTATAGCTAACTAGAGTTGGGGAGGCAATGCCCTAACTCTCTTGCCCTTTCTGTGGGATCACTCTGCACATGCTTAGAATTCCTCAGTGGAATTAAACTCCTATAGGTTGGTAAGTTAGGAAGATAGGTAGGAGAGCACAGGAAAGAAAGTGGGTGTTAATTCCATTACCAAGATGAGGAACTGGAATTGCTTATGACTTTTGCTGCCCAAGGAATATTTTACAATGTCTGGCAATCTTTTCCTATCACAACTGAGAGAGAGTGCTATTGTGGGATACTGCTGGCTTAGTCTACTTGGGTTGCTAACACAAACTACTGTATGCAAACACCTTCAATGCTTATCAATACCAAGCAAGGGCTACCATTGCACGGAGAGAACTAATGACATCACTATGCCAATCACAAGACACAGAAGTGCCTGGCTTAGCTCTACCTCCGTCCTTGTGGAGGTACTGGGCCTGTCCGCCCCTTCCTTGTGGTCCTCTATCGCCCTCAATGCATCCCCTGGCCAGTAGGGATTAACTGCGGGAGCTGAGGCTGCGGAGCGAAGGCCACATGCAGCCTCGGTCAGTGTGTGGTTGCGAGCATGTCCTGCCCCCTCCCTCTATTTCCCAAGGAAGACATGGGCGTGTGGACTTATTGGAGAACCCTCAAGGGGTGTTCTGGTTTAATAAGGGGGAGGGCAAATACACTTATACCATCAGTGACATGAAGGAGAGGGACTGACCTGGTGCCAATGACAGGCTAACGAGCCTGTCCATCACAGTGATGTCACGGAACTTCCTGCAGAGGGGGAGCCCTCTTGGCTCCGCCTCTGGCTCAATCTGCATGGCTTCTCTTCTCTTCAGGATGTGGGACGGGCTAGCTAGCAGCTGCCCCCGGTCTTAAAGGTATAGCCATCCTTACACAGGAGTGTAACTCCTTATTCCCACTGCTTCTTGAGCTACTCTTTAGGTCTACCATATCTATTTATCTGCTAGTATGAGTTTAGTGAGAAAGAACATACACAAAACCAATTATACAATGTAGATTTATTACTTATGGAAAGCTATCCTGGGATAGAAGAAATCTCAAATCTACTCTAAACTAGTTAGTGTCATAGGCTCAAGAAAACTACCAAGGTAGAAAGTCTTTATTATTTTGGTGCTGGTCCTGGGGCTTGAACTCAGGGGACCTGAGCACTAATCCTGAGCTTTTGTGTTCAAGGATAGCACCCTACTACTTGAGCTGCAGCTCCACTTCTGGTTGTTTTTTGTTTGTTTATTGGTTTTTGGTAGTTGATTGGAGGTAAGAAACTCATGGAATTTTCTGCAGTGGCTGGCTTCAAACCAGTATGCTCAGATTTCAGCCTACTTAGTAGCTAGAATCTAAAGGTATGAGCCACCAGCCCAAAATTAGGCAGATGTCATAACTGCACATATTTTAAGGACTACAGTGAAGAGACCCTAAAGGCAACATACCCTGGGTTAAATACTTTAGGACCATTTGACTCATTGAGTGAAACTTTGAATGACATCTTGCTTCTAGAGGAGAGAAGAACAAAGTCTGTCTATATTGAGTATTTCTTCCTTTACCAGAGATGTAGGTAGGCAGAAACAAGGCCTGACCCTTGTTTCTTCCTTTCTTGGATGGTTGCATTTCTAGCATATTTCAGCACTTGGTTGTGAAAGTCCTAACAGGAAGTGTGGGGACCCTAGATCAGCCTGGGCCCAAGGCCACCCTTCAAGATCCAAAGGCTGGCAGATTTGGTATCTTACAGGGGCTTACTTCCTCGTGGATGACCTTCCCAATGCAACTGCACACACGGGAGCAGTCAGCAATCTCTCTGGTAAGGACTCTAGTCTCATACAGAGGGATTCTTCCTTCAGCACTTAATCACATCTCCAAGGCACCATGGTTTTGGCTAGAACTTCAACACAAAGATATTGGGTGGGGGGTAAACATTTTACCAACTGCCGTGCTAAATATCCTAAATATTTTATCAGCACATCTTCATATAAAAAGAAATTATTCAGAACAAATGTCAATACAGCCGAGATTGAGAAGTCCTGAAGAAAGAAAACATGCTAGCCCAAATTTCCAGAAGAAATGTAGCTGTTGTTTGAGATCCAAATATTAATGTATCACATACATAATTAGTATGTAATTATGTCATAATTATGATTTTATTAGAAAATTACATATTAATCATTACATTATTATACAACTACATATAGTTATGTATATGTAATACCCTCAACTAAGAATATATGCTATACATTAGTATATTTTACTATTTTTGATCAATCTCTAATGGTTCTTGTAATGGTTCTTGGTTTCATCTACACACTCCTATGTGGTCATCCTAGACCTATGGGATGACTGAGAATTTAAAACTGATCAATATACCTAAAGAACAAAAAATATAACTTTATTGATTTAGTTAAATTTAAGTAGTTATTTGTGGTAGCAAATATTCTACTTGATAACACAGTCTCCTAGTTGATATTTCAGAGGATGTATTCAGAGAGATCTGAGTTCAAGTTCTGAGCCTGCCATTTTCTTATTAGCTATATGTCATTGTATAAGATCTTTGTTTGGTTTGTATCACTGTTTAAAAAACTTCTCTTGTCAAGATTTTGTACAGAGGGGTTACAGTTACATACGTAAGGTAGTGAGTACATTTTTTCTCAAACTTGTTACCTCCTCCCTCATTTTTCTTTGGCCCTTTCCTCCTCCCTACCCCCTCCCAAAGTTGTACAATTGGTTTACCACATATTGTTTTGTAAGTATTGCTGTTGCATTGGTTTGCCTTTTACCCTTTGTCTTACGGCAAAGTATTACAGTGTAGCACAGTCTGTCTTGGAGCTTGCTATATATGAAAGATGGCTTCTAACTCGCAGGCATTCTATGTCAGTTTCTTAAGTGCTGGGATTACAAGTCTGTGCCAGCATCCTACTCACACACTCTTTGGAAATACTCGAAGCTTCTGTACATCATCTGCAAGATGTAAAGAACTATATATTCCTCTCCATACCATTGTTGAAGAAGAAACAGAAGGCATATAATACAACATGTATTTACACACAATGAATTATTCCTAGGGCCACATAAACAGTTATTATTCATTTGGTGAGAGTTCTTTTCCCAACTCAGTTGGCCTTAGCAAGAGTACTAGATACAAGTTAAAAAATATATATACTTCCTAGACCCTTGATCTCTCTCAACCCTGTTTATATCTCAATCTTTTGGTTTAATTCTGAATCTCTCTCTCTCTCACACACACACACACTCTCTCTCTCCATATCTACCTACATATTCCATCATCATCATCGTCAAAATCATCATCATCATCATCATCAAAATCATCATCATCATCATCATCATCATCATCATCTTTACCATTTGCCCTGTATTACTTATTTATCTACTGACAACTTTCCTTTACTTGTTATTTTGACTTGTATTTGAGCCATGGTGATCATATGGCATGCAGTCTACTTAATTATAATTTGTCAGTATCTTTTATTCCACACTCACTCAACCTGACAGGAAGTTTGAGTTTTTGGCCGGAATGTATGCCTGGTCCTCAATCCAGCATCTGCTCCATGGAACAAACCCACTCTCAGTTATTTACACCAAAGTTACTGTAGCTTTTAGCAGGATGTTGGGAAATTCTTTGAAAGTGAGACTTTATAATTAAGTTTGTCTAGAGTCCTCAATGATGCTTTATGTTACTTGAGTAAAAAGGATCACTATTATAGTTGGTTTGAAATATACCTATGTCCTGTGGGTTTTATGTAGTCCATATAGTTGCTCCCATTATTCAAAAAGTAAAGCAAAAATACAAGCATATGTTCAGGACAGACCATAAAAATGTATTTAAAAGTGTGTAAAGGTTTAGTTTTATGTGCATATCTATTTTAGTTTGTCTGCAAATGAGAAGGAAGAAAAGATGGAGAGAATGTCTTGTGCATTTTTTTTGGTTGTTGTATTATGGGGGAGTATAAACCAATACACTGAATAATGCAACAAATACCAATAATATCACACTTTTTGAAAAGTAGACATCTTGAAGGGATATAATGAATATGTAATGTCTTTCTGATACACAGACACAGACACACACTCAGAGAACAGTATATTTGAATGAGCAACATGAGAGGACATATGCAACTGAAAAAGGCAGTTTTAAAGTCAGCATTATATAAGACTTAACCCAAGTTCTACTATATTTCAAGTTTTCACTTGAGTTAGTATTGTAGGTTTAATATTTAAAACAAGTCATATATTGCTTTTTAAAGTGTATTTAGAAATTATGTCTTTTTAGCAAAGACATCCCAGGGGACCATGCTGGGACATTGTGGGTGTCACCATGCTTAATAACTGCTATAGGAAAAAGAAAATGCTTTGCATGTAATGCACACAATCAAAGCTATTGAGTAAAAGGCAACATTTGCTATTCTTTAGGAAAATTGGCAACATCAAAAATACTTACTGTGCATAATTAAAACCAAGAAAATATATTATTGGTTCCATTAAATGTATTCAAGCACCAGAGGAACAAGGATAGATTAACTGCATTGATAAACACTTTATTTCATAATGAATACTGCAATTTAAGAGACCACCTTTTAGCCAATTTTTGCTTTTGAATCATTGCCATTGTTAATCAATTACCTGAATTTTGATCAAAATAAGAAATTCTCATTCAACTTATGTAATGTGTTGGTAACACTGCTGAATATATTCTTTATGTTTTAGGCGTTTTGTATAACTGTAATAAAATTTTTAAGTATGTTTTATATGAAATGTCTCTCCCACACTTAAGGAAGAAGTACCATATTATGCTAGGCAATAGAGATCTTCAAGATTAAGATAAAGGATGAACATTGAATTGAGAATGAGAAGAGCCAATACACAAGGAAACATACTTGTAATTTTAAACAATTGTGAACCAGTGATATGAAATCAAACCAGTGTGGCTTAATTGAGGTAAATAATGATGAAATGTGGGAATTTGATCAGGACTAGTACACTGAGAAAGACCTCTGCAAGGTGACATTGGAGTTGTTCTAAATATTAAATAGAATTCAAATATGTGTTTCTGGGTGAGAACTAACAATAAAGGCATCGGAATAGGTAGCAGTGTAGTTTCCAAAATTGTTTTTGATAGTTTGGTTGCAAACTTTACTGCTATTGGTGTTTGTAGATGTGTGAATTCACTAGTTACCTTATCTACTGTACTCTTGGGACTTCAATTTCAACATGATTCCCTTTAAAGAAACAATAAGTAACATGATACACAAACATTTAAGTGGAGATATTTACATATAAATGATAAAACTTAAATGATACTGCTGCTGACTTCAGAATACCATGAAGAGAGATAAGTGAATAAACAAGGTATGGTATAGACTTAAAGTGAATATTAGTCTTAAAAATTCTGACAGATTAATATATGGATGAAATTTGAATATACTATAGTAAGCAAAATGAATAGACATATAAAGAGAGAAATATGTCATGATTCCACTTACACAGAGAACTGCAGTTGTCAAATCCCCAGTAACAGAATATAGAATGGTAGTGACTGGGACATAAGGAAAAAGCAAATGGACAAGGGAAAATAGAACATAGAAAAGGGAAGCTCTACTTATTGATTAGATGCATAGTTTTGGAATAAGAAAAAGTTCTGGAGATGGATAACTGACGCTTTCACCATGTGAATTTCTTTAATGTCAATGGGATATACACTTAAAAACTGGTTAAAATAGTCAGGTGTTGGTGGCTCATGCCTATAATATTAGCTACCCAGGAGGCTGAAATCTGAGGCTTGTGGTTCGAAGACAGCTTGGGCAAGAGGATTTATGACCTTTAATTAAGCAGGAAAAATTTGGAAGTGGAGTTGTGTCTCAAATAGTAGATATCTAGACTTGAGCACAAAAGTGCCTAGACCCTGACTTGAAGCCCCAGGATGAGCACACACACACACACCCCACTTGGCTTAAAGGTAAATTTTATGCTGTGTGCATTTTACTATAATTTAATCAAGATGAGTTGGTGATGCCATTTTCCATTTTCCTAGGTAAAAGACAGTGTACTCAACCAAAATGTTAATTTTACTACAATTAAATTTTTTAACCATGTTTAAACTTTTGCATGTGCTTAAATGAAGCTGTATATCTTTTCGGATGGCAACTATTAATTATTTGGGCTCATTTTCAAGTTATGTTTTATGTGCTTCATTATTATTTAATCTGGAGGTCATTGTATATTTTTCTACAATTGTATATTTTTGTATGATTCTTTCACTTGTAGTTTTTCTTTTGTTCTCTTGATGATGTTTACAGTAATGTAGGCAATCTAAATTTAATCTTTAAACTCTGATGAGAGCCAATTTATTAATTCTTTTCTTAAAAGTTATACTTTAAGTATCATATCTAGAATTTGTATATTTTATTTGTACTTATTTTATATATTTCCCTTCTAATTCCATATCATTCCTAATAATGTAACAATTATTAACTAGTAGTTATGGTATACCAGTATAGGCCTAGACATTGAATAGAATTGACTACATATACACTGAAATTTAAGTACATATTGTTTATACACTTCTCTTTCATATAAATTTCTTTTTTAAAAATTTTTATTATCAAACTGATGTACAGAGAGGTTACAGTTTCATACGTTAGGCATTGGAAACATTTCTTGTACTGTTTGTTACCTTGTCCCTCATACCTCCCTCCCTCCTCCCCCTTTCCCTTCCCCCCCCCCCCCCAGGTGTTCAGTTCACTTACACCAAACAGTTTTGCAAGTATTGCTTTTGTAGTTGTTTGTCTTTTTTTTACCCTGTGTCTCTCAATTTTGGTATTTCCTTTCAATTTCCTACTTCCAATACCAGTATACACGAGTCCAATATACTCAGATAAGATTACAGAGATAGTGTATGTACATCCACAGGAAGGTGATACAAGAACATCATCAATAATAGAAGCTACAGATACACATGGGACGTTGAAAGTAGTTACAACTGTGATATAATAATTGTCTCCATAACATGGAGTTCATTTCACTTAGCATGATCTTATGTGTTCATAGGGCTATAGCTATTGGGCCTTGTGATGCTCTGCTATGACTTGCCTAAACATGTACTAATTATTCCCAATAAGGGAGACCACAGAGTCCATGTTTTTTTGGGTCTGGCTCACTTCACTTAGTATAATTTTTTCCAAGTCCTTCCATTTCCTTACAAATGGGACAATGTCATTCTTTCTGATAGAAGCATAAAATTCCATCGTGTATATGTACCACATTTTCCTGATCCATTCGTCTATCTTTCATATAAATTTCTTTGCATTTTTTTGTCTGACAGATCTCTGCCACATGGCTAATCCTTTTAATTTTCTTTATTCTCTTCTTTCCCTTTATATTACTGTTTGATTGTATTAATAGTAGAAATTATTATTTTGATTCAGGGTATTAGATTAAAATCTTAAAACTATAATTTTTTGAATAATTACTTATTATCAAAGTGATGTACAGAGGGGTTACAGTTTCACACATATGGCAGTGGTACATTTCTTGAACATGGTTAAGTGGATCCATAAATAATTATATGAACAACAATATTCCATATTATATAAGAAGTGAAAACCAAGGTATACTGGTAGATAAGGTTTCATTTGGTATAATGACTAGGAAGAAATATAATGAATTTTAAAATATAAATGTATGTATTTTTTTATCAAGTCTCAAGAATCTCATTAAAAAACTCATTAAAGTAATACCAATTGTTTAATGGAATTTTCATTGATGGTATAAATTTTTAGTAGAATGTCATGGTGGGGAAACAAGGGATTTTAATTAACTTTGCACAGAGTCTCGATATTTTTCATTTATGCAACAAAACTCTCTGAATCAAGGATATAGCCATGGGTTAGATAATAAGCCATGTGTCTTTGAACTCTCTTGTGCATTTGTATATATTTTAGTTTTTTTTAGCCTTATAAGCACATTCTCAGAGTATAAATTTTCTTTAAACAAGTATACTCTTCCACTATGGCTTTAGTATCTTAAGAAAAACAACTTACATTTTTCTTGTTAAAAACAAGAAAATAGAACAAAGTATATGTAATCACTATTTTCGAACATTGGTAAATAGACAATGTAGGAAACAGATGGGGCATGTTCTATGGTCATTGTTACTTTTTGCTTGTAGGGCACCTTTTAGAATACCAATAAAGGAGAACTTCCAATAAAGTGCACTGGATTCATGATGATGAGGGAGAAGGAGACCACATTACTGAAAGGTTGAAGATCCTGCAGTGGTAAGGTGAAGTTTGGGAAAGTGAAGGTCTACTCAGATTCACATGTATTAGTCTCTCCAGTTTTTACTGAGAATAAGGAAATGCAACCTCCATGAGGTTGGACAAAGAAAGCCCGGGGAAAAAGTAGAGAGAAGTAGATATTCAAACTCCAAGTGAGATCATATAGTTTTCTATGTTAACCTCGAGAATTGATTCAATGGCAATGTAGAATGAATTATGCCTTAGTAAGAAGAATCAGCTCCCATTGGAGTAAACATAGTTCCATGTCTTCCATTACAAACATTATACAGAGGACTTGAAAGTATCAGACAGACTGACAAGTACTTAAATATCTGTCAGAACAAACACAAACTTTGTTCTATAAAGTGATCCCAAAAGTCCAGACATTCACTGGTGTGCATCAGGATGTCTAGAAAGAAATAAAAAATAATTACAGGAAGTGTCAAAAAGTTTAAAAAAAAAGGTTCATAAGCAATAGAAAAGTCATTCCGTGGAAACAGGCACTGACTTGAGGTAATGGAAGCAGTACACAAAAATATAAAATTAATTATACTTCACTATATCCAAGAATTTACAGGAAACTATTAACTTATGTAGGGCTTTCTCTCAAAACTCTTGAAAGGAGCCAACCCTGAAGATACTTCGTATTGAATATCTATCCTGCAGTATTGTTTGACAATACATTTGTTTTTTTTGTTTTTTTTTTCTCAAATTTTTATTATCAAACTGATGTACAGAGAGGTTACAGTTTCATACGTTGGGCATTGGATTCATTTCTTGTACTGTTTGTTACCTTGTTTTTAATGCTGCCAGTCTTCAGTACTTTGTGACAGTTGTACTAAATCCATACACATTTGACTATTCACTCTGTTGCAAGTCATTAGCATAATTAAGTGGCTCCAAGTGTAAGCATTTATTTGTCATAGCTCCAGAGACTGGAACATTCAGGGAACCAGTAGCTGGAGGGTCTGGGAAAGGACATTACTAGTTTATAAATGGTCATTTCTTTTTGTATGTGTACATGAAAAAGAGCAGAGAGGACGGCAGCTTTCATGCCAGTGCTTGAGCGGCACAGATCCTCGCAAGGGCTTCTCTTGCATAATCGAACCAACAGAATCACCTCCAAAGATCATCCTGAGTTGAAGCCTCAATAGGTAGATTTTGAAGGGACCCAAATAAGCACGCAGTCCAGGAAGATGCAAGTGACTAATTTTTGCTGTTGACTCTCATTAGTGGTTCTTCTACAGCTTCCCTTACTGGCAGAGTGGCAGAGGTTGACTTCCTATCTTTGTCAGGATAGATATGGTCATGT
This sequence comes from Perognathus longimembris pacificus, assembly GCF_023159225.1. Taxonomy (NCBI): domain Eukaryota; kingdom Metazoa; phylum Chordata; class Mammalia; order Rodentia; family Heteromyidae; genus Perognathus; species Perognathus longimembris. The sequence continues at coordinate 42,179,231 of NC_063176.1, forward strand.
ATTCTTTGGTGGTGAATGGTGAAGAGAACTGACATATGTCATTTGAAGATGTTTTGTGAACCATTGTAGACTTTACCACGGTCTCTTTTCCTGTCCCATGACAGCCGCAAACATTAGGCAAGATGGAGTTTTCTCACTTTAAAGAACCAGAGCCACAGACTCTGCTGTCCTAGGACACAAGTGCAGTATCTATAAAATAAATAAACCTGTATTCTTCTAAGTCACTGATATTTGGAGTTGGTTGCTAATTGCAACTGAATCTATATTATTTTAAACAAAATGACTAGCAGTCTCAGACTTTGAATATAGGGACTTTGAAGTTGACATGAGAGTATAGAAATAATCAGAGCATGTCAACTAAGTTGGAAGTATGTTCTGGTTAGAGTAGGAGAAACATTTTATGAGTGAATGTATAAGATCTGTTTTAATATAGAATAGAATAATTTTCTGAAAGGAAATTCCCCATCTACCACCTTATTTTTGAAAGGGAAATAGAAGGCAGACACTGAAAGAGAAAGAAACCAGAGGGACAAAATTAGCCCATGGTGAAATTACAACTCTTCAGTCTGGTACAATGTAATTTGTTATAGATGAGAATCAGATGACTGGAAGTGACACTGGTGAGGATAAATGATAGAACCTTGGTGAGGAAGGCCTTCAAACAGTGCCTTGGAAATGGTAAGGTACTTTTCCAGATATATTTTGGAGGTAATGGACATTCCATAAGTGAAGTGAGATCTTTATCATATACTTTTAGAATCTGGAAGAAAAGGAAGGGTTATGTGCTGTGATTACAGTTATGTGATATGTAAATTTGGAACATCACAAAATGATATATAACAATAGTTATATAAGGGCAATCTGAAATAGGTAAAGTTGTTTATTATAAGAATTATTAGACAGTGTGTTTAGTTAAAAGGAAATTGAATGTAATAGTCTGACTAAGCAAAATAAGCAAAAAGAAAAATTTCTCCAAGTCTTAAAAACCTATGGGAAATGAAAAAATATATATATTTATAAAATGCAGTTAAAGGTGTGATAGCAAAGGAAGTATTAAGATAAGCAGCACAAATTGAGATGAAATAAGTTTTCTCTCGCTCCTTTGCTAAGAAAATTAACTTACAGTGAAACAGAATAAATATTTGAAAATACTGTATTTTCCAATGGGAAATGCAGAGTAGAAAATAAGAAAAATTAAGCAGAAAGAGTGGTGGAGTGAATTTTCAAGGAGTAGTTTGAAGTTTCCTTTTCTCTGTTTATTTAATGGGGAATGAATCTAGGTACTTTTGAGGAGGGACTTTTCAGATAGATTTAAGGTTATTATGTAACTGATGCTATAATATAGATAGCAAGGGAGGACTCAATGTAAGTGTCCAAAGTCTGAAAATAGAAGAGGAAGAGGGGATGCAAAAACGGAGGAGAAGAGAAAAGTCAATTAGTGGTGAGAGAAAAAGCAGAAATCAGACTCAACATCTTATTGTTTGATATGGAGATGGAGAGGGCAGGAGCCAAGAAACGCACTGGTGCAAGAAGACGAAGATGATCTCTACCTGAAAGTCCAATAGTTAAAGAGGATATTGGCCCTCCACAAGCATGGCATTGAATTCTTCCATCCTCCAGAGGAACTTTGAAGCAAATTTATTCCTAGAGACTCCTAGATTCCTAGAGATTCCTAGAGAAAGAATATAGCTCTGGCAAGATTTTGATGACTAGAACATGATGAAAGTAATCCTACTGAATTTCTTAAACACAGTAAATAGGTGATATATTTGTGCTTTTCTAAACCATTGGATTTATGATAATTTGTTACAGAGGCAACACAAAACTAATTCTTGTAAGAGAAAAATGTGAAGTAATCAAGACGTTGGTGAGATATGAGGTTTGATAGACATCAGTGGGTTATCCAAGACAAGAAACATATTGAACAAGGTCATGGGCTTTGGAGCCACTCTACATAGAATAAAATTCAATCTCATCACTAACCACTTATGTGAACTAGAACATTCTCAGGTTCTTTTTAATTACTTACATTATCGTGGTACTGGGGTTTTGAATTCAGGGAACTGTTAATATTTACTTATTGCGTGGCAGATTTATACACTGTATAAAAATATCTAGTAGTTTTGAATCCATTACAACACAAACAAAACCAGTGTTCAAATACAGATAAAAGAATTACTGGATTCATGTTAGAAAGAAACAAAACAAAAAAGCAATGAAAGCAGTAATTCTAGAAATAAAAAATGTTCACTAAAAGCATTTTGAAAGTAGATACACAAGAATTTACAGTGTAATATTAAGCTATACTAATTAGACCAGCAGAATAACATTATAAAATAGACCACTGGATCAATAGACTTAAACCCAAATTTTCAGATATACCAAGATTCACTTTTACGTTGGGTGCTAATACAGGCTGATGCCTGTCATCCAGCTAGACAGGAGGCTGAGATCTGAGAATTGTGGTTTGAAAACCAGCCCAGGACACAACAATGCTCATCGCACCACAATTTTTCATTGCTAAAATATGGAACCAACCCAGATGCCCATCAGTAGACGAATGGATCAGGAAAATGTGGTACATATACAGAATGGAATTTTATGCCTCTATCAGAAAGAATGACATTGCCCCATTCGTAAGGAAATGGAAGGACTTGGAAAAAATTATACTAAGTGAAGTGAGCCAGACCCAAACATACATGGACTCTATGGTCTCCCTCATAGGGAATAACTAGCACAGGTTTAGGATAGTCACAGCAGAGGATCTCAAGAGCCTAATAGCTATGCCCTTATGAATGCATAAGATGATGCTAAATGAAATGAATTCCATGTTATGGAAGCGATTGTTATATCACTGTTGTAATTACTTTCAACATGCCATGTGAAACCGTAGCTTCAATTGTTGATGACCCTCTTGTATCCCTTTCCTGTGGTTGTACCCACACTATCACTGTATCTTATCTGAGTACACTGGAAACTGTATATACTGGTATTAGAACTAGGGAAGTGAAAGGGTATATCAAAATCGAGAGACAAAAGATAAAAAGACAAACAACTCCAAAAGCAATACATGCAAAACCATTTGGTGTAAACCAACTGAACAACTCATGTGGGGAGAGGGACAGGGAGGAGGGGAGGGGGGAATGAGGGAGGAGGTAACCAACAGTACAAGAAATGTACCCAAGGCCTAACGTATGAAACTGTAACCTCTCTGCACATCACTTTGACAATAAATAAGAAAAATAAGTAAATTAATTAAAAAGGAAAAGAAAAAAAAACCTAGCAAAGGAAGGAAAGTCTCCAAGAAAATTGGAAGTGGAGCTACAGCTCACAGTGGTAGAGTGCTAGCCTTGAATGAAAAAGCTCAGAGACAGTTCCTAGGCCCCAAGTTTAAGCCCCGTGACTAACAACAACAAAAATTCACTTTTACTTTAAAAAAATTCATCAAAGCAGAGGAAGTAATTATGAATTATTTAAATGTAACCTACATTTAAAAAAACATAGAGTAAAATCTACCTTTTATGATAAACCAAAATAAATACTAGACCAAATAAAATCTAAGGGTTTCAGAGTATATGAAAGTCTATGGTAAAAATCAAAGATACTTCACAAAAGAGAAATCTGATAATGTAATATTTGTTGGCTCAGTAGGGGTTTTATACTTACATATTGATTTAATTTGGACTAGTTCATTTCAAATACTTCTTTTTAAATTATCTTTAATAGTTGTACAAAGAAGATGCCACTTAACACAGTGGTTTCTGAGTACAATGCAGCTTCAGCAGTGTCACCTACTTCAAAATTCTCATTCCCATTTGATCTACCTCTTCCCTTACTTTTCTTAATTTTTTTCTATGTACAATGAATTCTTGACTGAATTCTTCCCTTTCTCCCTTTCATCTGCCTATCTTTTTCCCCTTGGACTCCGTTTTCTTGCATGTATCCATTTCTTGGTGTTGATTTTGTTTGATCTAATTTTTCCAAAACATTATAATAGTTGAGTGCTTCATAGACTCTGTTGTACTTAGTCAATTTATTTGTAACCACTTTCATATCACCCAACACGTTTACTTATAGGCTTACATTCTACCTATCTATCAAAAATGGGAGAAACCATGTAAGCTTGCTTTTCTGTGTCTAGATTACTTTAACAAATACATAATTTCCCAAGTCTTTCTACTCCTGTATTAGTGGCACACTATCATTATATCAGGTAGAAGAAAAACAGCTCTATTTTGTATATATACTACATGTTCTTGATCCATTTGTCCACTGAAGGGCATCTGGACTGATTCCATATCTTGGCTATGGTGAATAGTTCTGCAATGAACATGGTTGTACTGGTGGCTTTATTGTAACATTGTTTGTGTTTTATTGGATAAATATCTATGACTGGACTTTACATTACATAAAGACCTAATATCCAGACTGTATTTAGAGCCCCAAAATTAAATCCACAGAAATTAAACCCCCAAAGAAACAACAACTCAATAAATAAATGGGCTAAAGAGTTAAAGAGAAACTTCTCAGAAGAAGAAGTCTTAAGAAATGTTCAACATTTCTGGCCCTAAAGGAAATAAAAATAAAAACAATAACATTAATTCTACTTTTCCACTTAAAATGGCCACTATCAAAAAAACAATCAAGAAGTACTTGCAAGGATGGGGTTAAAAGGGAACACTAATACACTGTTGGTGAGAATGCAAGCTCTCTGGAAAGTGGTACAGTGGTTCTTAAAATATTTTCCTTTATTATAAAAGCAATATGAAACTACAGAATAAATTTTAGAAAATATTAAGAGCAGGAATAAAAAAAACCCTCAGAATTCCATTAACCCCAAATTCATAAAAATTATCGTAGTCTTTTAAACAAATTTTTCTTTTAGTATAAATATTCATAGATTAAATCTATCCAAGTGGATCCAAGTGTGAATTAAAATTATTACGTGTAACAATAGTACTTTGACTCTCTGAGGCATATTATACCAACATTTGAATGCTGCAAGACTTTTGTTTCTACTACAAATACGTTAAATGGCGTTCAAGAATAGGAAATTTAATTAGCCTGGATCAGAAAAATGACAGAAATGTAAAGTAGATCTAGGTTCACTAAACATGATTGGAGTTACAAACAATTATAACTTTTAATTTGAAGTCCAGAATAACAATGAAATATATCATTTGGGGGACTATGCAACTGTAAATTATGATTCTCAATCAACCCAGTTTCAGGTTGAAACTGAAATGTTGTTTCATCTGTTGTAAGCATAAAAGGAAGAGAGGACTATTGACTTTGAAATTATATGCGTTTAGGTTTAAATTCCATTTCAAAAATTTTATAATACACCTTCAGTGTAATGTATTTCATGTTACCTTTCAGTACAGGGGGGTTAATAATCCTTCCCATCAAGTTTGTGCTTTAGTTGTAGAATGTAAGAAAAAAAATCACTAACCACACTTTACAAATCTATTCCTTCCTGTCAACAAAATTTATTGTAGATTATTTGTATATTAAAAAAGCAGCCTCGTTCTTTTTAGATGATAAAATCCTAAACTTCAAACAACAGGAAGACTGAGAATGGAAATCAGACTTGGAAGGCCTGATGAAGCCCTGGGTTCAGTCTCTAGCACTATTAATTACCACCTCCCCCCACCCCCTGCCACAGGCACAAAATTATATACACAGTTACTCTCAGAACTACTAAAAGTACACATGTACACTTGTGAAATACACTATTAAGAGGGTGCAGTGGTTAACATACATGTTAATTTTTGCTGATAAACAAAATGTATTCACTGAGTGAATAACCGAGATCTCTCTTAGCAAGTAATCTTCTCTTAATGTTCCTAACTCTTACTGTTGGGTGGAACTGTGACTCTGTCAGTCCAAAGAGCAGAGAAAAGTGGCATTTTCAGATAAGTCCATGGAAAAAATGTGACTAATTTCCCATCCTGGGCATTGATAGTGTGGCTTTTTTCATTGTGAGCCATTTTAAATGACTTGCTTTTTCCTACTGATTTATGAGAACTTACTTTACAGTGAGAACATTGGCTTTCTGCCTAGAAAGTTGTAAATATATGTACATATATACATGTACATGTATATATATTTTATAGATCATGATTTATCTTTCTTTTTTGGCAGTACTAGGATTTGAACTCAAGAACTTGTGCTTGTTCTATCACTTCAGTCAGGCCTTTTCACTTTTATTTATTTTCTAGGGAAAGTCTCCAGTGAGTCTAATCTGATTTATAACTCCTGTAAAACTGGATGACAGGCTTAACTCCACCATATGGAGATTATTTGTTGAAATAGTATCTACTTTTTTTTTCAAATTTTTATTATCAAACTGATGTACAGAGAGGTTACAGTTTCGTACGTTAGTATCTACTTTTTTTTGCTTGAGTTGGTCTTGAACTGCAACCCGCAGTCTCAGCTTCCCTCTTACCTGAGATTATAGACATAAGCCGTGGCAACCAGCCCGTGATTGTTCTTTTGTGATTTGTTTGAGGTAGTGTTTGACCTAGGATATTTTAACATCTCTCTAACTAAACATCTGTCCTTTTTTTTATTGTTGTCTTCACACAGTTGTAGAATGGGGTTTGTGCAAACAAACTTTGGAAAATTAGATTATCAAGGGCTGGGAATGTGGTCTAGTGGCAAAGTGCTGACCTCGCATACATGAAGCCCTGGGTTTGATTCCCCAGCACCACATATACAGAAAATGGCTAGAGGTGGCACTGTGGCTCATGTGGCAGAGTGCTAGCCTTGAGCAAAAAGAAGCCAGGGACAGTGCTCAGGCTCTGAGTCCAAGGCCCAGGACTGGCAAAAAAAAAAAAAAAATGCTTGCGTGGAAAATTAGATTATATGTTTGTTATTATCGAAAACATCTGGATAGAACCCTTACTTTTTATTTAGAAAATAGAGGTTGAAGTTGTTCAACTTCTAGAAAATATAATGAAAACATATCTAGATTTGTGTAGGAACAGTATCTCTCTCTCTGCATATTTCAATATTATTACTATTATTATATTTGAAGTGAGGGCTTGTGTTCTTGTTTTTTGCACTCATGGTTATTTCTCTACCACTTGAGCATCATCTTTAGTCCTGTATTTTTCTGGTCATTAAAAATAAGAGTCACATGGACTTTTCTGCCCAGACTGCCTTTCAACTGTGATTCTCAGGTCTTAGTGTTCTGAGTAGCTAGAATTAGACATAGGTATAATCCACTAGAGCCCAGAATATTGAATAATTTTTCTATTGGTCTTGACTTCTTGAGTTACACATTAACAACTGTCCTTACATGAGATTTTGTTTTTGTGGTAGTAATGCAAATGTATACCCTTCTCAGCTTCTAAATATTTTTTAATCAGAAGAAAATTTTGTGAAATTTATGCTCATGATCAAAAGATTATTTTTGAATATTTTGTTGCTCTCAAAACTTTTAACTGTAGTAAAGTTTTCTCCCAGGGCCCTATATCTCTTTAATTTCTTTACCAATGAATGTTTAATTGAAACATAAAATTATCTATAGGACATGTTAAAATTCAGAAAGCAAATACTATATCTAGTGAAAGAAAACAATGCCTTTTATAAAAGTTTGATATTGTACCTTAAAGTAGATATGCACTTAAAACCTTAAAAAAAAACCAAAACCAAAACAAAACAAAAAAACCCTACCTTCATCATCTCAAAAGTAATACATCTGAATTTGATACATTGATTGGTTCATTGAAATTGAGCTCTTCAGGAGATGATTAAATATCAATCACCCTATGAATATTTAAATTCAAGAAATGTCAAATGAAAGGTTTGCTCATCTTATTTACTTTTAAGAGTTCTTCAGAAATATCAGATAAAATGAAACTATACTAGGTGATAGTTCAAAACTTTTAAAAGGCTAGTCTTTGCATAGTAACATTTCAAATTACTCAGCAAGGGAATATTCAAGCATCACATAATCTTTCAGATTATTTTTTTTTCAAATTTGTATTTTCAAACTGATGTACAGAGAGGTTACAGTTTCATCCGTTAAGCATTGGATACATTTCTTGTACTGTTTGTTACCTTGTCCCTCATACCCCCTCTCACCTCCCCCTTTCCCTTTCCCCCTCCCCGAGGTGTTCAGTTCACTAACACCAAACAGTTTTGCAAGTATTCCTGAATTAACACTTGATTTAAAGTAATGAGTTTAATTCTCAATTGATATATTTAAGTAAAAGAGTCAATTTTCTCAAGCAATTTGATAAATATTAACATAGTGGTCAGTTCTGTTACTTTCTATTTCCCTCTGATTCCCTTAACACTGTAAAGAACATAAAAGATATGTTTATTATTTCCCTCCTTTCTTTTTAGACAAATATTCAGTATGTTTTAATATTCCCTGAATTACATTAAATCTCCAAACTAAGTAATAGCCACACATACACAATTTTGCTATATGGGTAAAAAATTTAAATATATGTAGTTCTTAAAATGTATTAAAGAGACATTTTCTCTGATTACCCTGAAGTTGTTTAACTCCAGGAGAGAAGGGGAAATATAGATCAGTGGGTATGGAGTTACAATTAAAAAGAAACAAGTTCAATTATTTTATTACAGTTAGTGTCTATAGAAAATAATAATGTGTATTTCAGAAAATTACAGGAAAGGACTTCAGATACTAGATATAATTATTTTAACCTAATTTAACCATACGTGTGTGTGTGGACATCACATTACTCCATTAATCTCTATGATCATTCTTTTTTTTTTTTTTTTTTTTTTGGCCAGTCCTGGGCCTTGGACTCAGGGCCTGAGTACTGTCCCTGGCTTCTTCCAGCTCAAGGCTGGCACTCCGCCACTTGAGCCACAGCGCCGCTTCTGGCCGTTTTCTGTATATGTGGTGCTGGGGAATCGAACCTAGGGCCTCGTGTATCCGAGGCAGGCACTCTTGCCACTAGGCTATATCCCCAGCCCTATGATAATTCATTTTGATGTATCAGTGAAAATAAATATAATAAAAAGTTAATGTTAAATAGCAAACCTATTTATTATAGAAATCCAAGTGTTTAATCTTGATGCTCAGGCTGTGTTAATATTTGCTACATATTCTACATATCTGATTTCAGTCCTTCAATGATTACCATAAAAACATATTAATTCATCATTATAATAAATATGATGGAAGTTATTTGCTTCCACACTTTATCCATTGACTATAAGAGCATCCCTATTGACTAAGTAGCATATACTGAATTCCTTGTACTTCTTAAGAAAAGATGAAAGGCTGGATACATATGCATATAATAAATTCCATAAAAGAACTTATGGAAAAACCACAAACTTGTTTTGTGTAGCTATAAGTATTTGATAATAAATAGAATCCCTTTGATCAGATTCAGAGAAATATTTAGAGTTACTTTGTTTTCCAAGGGCAACTTGGTTTTCTTTATGAAGTGGGAGGAGAGAATACTGGGCCTCAGGGATTGTGTGAGTTTTCCTGACAGCTCATCTCTCCACTGTTGACATTTCCCGTGCCCTCTCAATCTGTTACTCCCCCTCCCCACCCACCTACTGTAGAGTTACCTTTGCTGTTTTGACTCAGTTCATCTATTTGACTCACCCTTTAGTCTTTGAAATTGCATTTCATCTCCCTGACACTCATAGACAATTTGACTGATTTCAATCTCACCCCTCATAAAGGGTACATGTTACGTGTCTCTGAAGGATTCTTTTACCTGTCACCTTTACAAATCACTGCCTGTCCTTCAGCCTGCACCAGCACTTGGATTTTCATCATATCTATAATTAGACCCTGAAGATTTTTAGAAAATGAAAAGGATAGTCATAATAAATCAGTCTTTGCTGGATTAGAACCATGTTTTCCCTCTTTACATGATTTCTGAAGCAGTAGTCATCAAATACCTAATGTTTCAATTACTTGGCATGGTTTCGTTTTATCTTTTTTTCTTTTCTTTAAAGGAAAAGGAATCAAAAAGAAATAAGTGAAAAGAAAGGAAAGGAAAAGAAAAGAAAAACAGCTAGGCATCAATGTCTCATGCCTATAATTGTTGTGATATGGACAAAAATATACCCAAAACACATACTACCAAATGCCTTTGCATTTTTCCTGAAATTAGTTAATGTTAGACTATTGTTCTCATTCTTGTATTCATGTGCATGTGCGTGCATGCATGCATGTGTGTGTGTGTGTGTGTGTGTGTGTGTGTGCGTGTGTGCCAGTGTGTATGTACTGGTCCTGGAGCTTGAACTCAGGGCCTGGACACTGTCCCTGAGTTTTTTTCTCAAGGCTAGTTCTCTACCACTTGAGCCACAGCTCCACTTTCAGCTTTTTGGGTGCTTAATTGGAGGTAAGCATGTCCCTGACTTTCCTGCTTAGTCTGGCTTCAAACCATGATCATCAGATCTCAGCCTCCTGATCAGCTAGGATGTCAGGTGTGAACCACTGGTGCTCAGTTATTCTCAGTTCTTTAAAGAATATATGCCACTGAACATAAAGACAAAAATTTAGTCTAAATTCATCCAGATTCATCCATTCTCTTCTTGGCACCTTTTCCATACTCTACATCCTCTTTTCTAGTCTCTTTCTTTTTGTCCTCATCATTACCTATAACTTTTTCTCAAAGTCACAATAACTTCTAAATTGCTGAGGCGAGTGGGTAAATTTCAAACTCAAACAATTCGGCAATACAGCCATATATAGTGGATCATACCCATCTCTTCCAGTTCATTAATTACCCACTGCCCAGCACATTGTAACATTACTCCTATAAAATCTCTTGCTTCCTTCTTCCCTTCTTTTTCCCAGAGCCTTAAAAATACAGTTGAAGCTACTGTTTCCTGTAATAAGACTCACCAATTTGGGAGTTTCCCTTAGTCTTTTGTTTTAAATAAAACCAATACAAACTCCTATTTTTTTGTCTCCATCTTCTGTCCTATTTGCTGTCTCCTAATCATCTTCTGCCTACGTCTGGTATACTGACTACTTAGTTAAACACATTTTTTCTACTTATCAGTAAGAACTTAGATGTTAGATCTAAATTAGTCTATAATACTTCCTTTATATCCCCCATCAAAACCCATCAGAAGACTTTGTGACTCGCCTTCCAAACAGAAGTGATCACATCTCAATAGTTCTCTCTTGAATAATCTGGTCCAGTGCATCACTTTCTGAAAAAAAAAAATTGTATAACTTATCTCTCTACTCGTGTCTTCAGAGAGTTTCTACCAAGTCATAACAACCACAGTGATTTGCTGAAAATAGTGAAAGTACATTATACAACTTTATTTTACACTAAGAGCCAAACCTATCACAAAAGCCTGTGAAGTTGGCTCCTTCTTCCTTCTCTGACCTTTAGTGATTTTTACAGCATGTATAGTCCATTCACTTACACCCCTTTGCTGTTCTTTGGAAGTATCAGTAATTTTTCACTGGCAATTTATTTTACTTGAAATTCTATTCTCCCATGCGTACAATTTTTTCTTACCCTATGGTAGGTCATTAAGTTATGGTCCTATGGGCATAAAGTGAGACACAAATACAGTGCAATTGATGTTCATGTAAAGCAATGACCATGTGAAAGAAGATCAGAGACATAATGAGAATGCCATGTAGTTGCAAAGGCAGAGATAAGAGTTATATAGTAACAGACAACAAAATGCCAAAGGATGCTGGCAAAACAGCAAGAAAAGAGAAGGAGGCAATGGAGCATTGAGCTCTAAGGCTTTCAAATAGGGCACGGCAGTGCCAAGACCTTGATTTCACACTTCTAGTTGTTTTGAACTGCTTAATAATGAATGTTGTATTAAACCCCCCTAGTTTGTGGTATGTTGTTATAGTTACCCTAGGGAACAAATACAGATCTATTTATTGAAGAATAGAAGCATTTCTGTATATAGACTCTGTAGGTAGATGGACATTTGCAGGCTACTGTGAGCAGCCTAAGTATTTGTGAAGACTTCTATTTTGTGTCTTAATTGCCGTTTACAAATATAAAACTCTTTTCTTAAAAAAAGGCAGTGGATTCTCCAGAAATGTTTTAAATAGTGAAGATAATGCCATTCTGTAGTTAATTTATTCTTCTGGGAGAATCTAATAATTTACACTAAATGAAAGGGGATATATTTAACCTAATTGCCTGTTGTCACTTCATAGCCTTCCATTGTTGAGTTACTTGTTCCTCAATTGGTTTGGATTACTCTGTATGGTAACATTGCTTTTCTTTTCTTTCTCTATATGTGTTTCCTTTATCTTTTAACATTACTATATCACTTTTTTTCTTATTTCTCAAACACATTTTCCAAATGAGTTTTTGTACACAGAAGGATAAATGAGTTTCCAGAAATCAAAAAGCAGGCTCATATTAATTGCAGCTTTCTTTTAGTGCTAAGAAAGTGAATCTGGAAAAGATATAAGATGCTTAGAAGTGTTTACACTTTTTACCAAGAGGCTGCATGTTTCTGAACATTATTTGCATTGTTTAGAATTAGTCTTTTAGTCTTTCCCAGTCCCTGCTCTGTTCATACCATGCATGCCATTCATCTATTTCCCTTGAATTTGGGGAGGAAAATCACTAGACTTTTTATGAAGTTTAGCTCACATATAGTGGCTCCTTCACCAAATTCTGCTTACCAGAATAACATCATTCTGGATAGCATTAATCATAAGAAGAGAATATTAGGTTTGCATCATGATCACATTGTTGTTCAAATATATTTCTCAGGTGTGTAATTTCTTAAAATATGTGGTACTTTAAGGAATTAAAATATATTACTGAATCCCATTAATTAGTATTAAATATAATCATTTTAAAATTATTAAATAGCTCAAATTCCATCAGTCATGTTATGAGGAAAATATATCTTTATAAATGTCCATCCTTCCATCATTCTCCTTATTTTCCCTACCATCCTCAACCTCAAGTTACATAGTTCAATTTTTACACAACACACATTGAATATAGTAACTGCATTTGTCCACCCTTCCCCCCTCCTTTTGTGTGACCCCCCTTCACATCCCCACACTAAACATGTTTCACATTTCTTAAAGTGAGAATGATTCAATGGTCTTTAAAATTCATATCTGATCTACCATATCTGATCAAATTATTTAACTACTATAAGCCTTTGTTTTATTTTCTAAACAATGTGCTAATTACATGTCTCTCAGGGGGTTTCATGAAGAATAAAGAGACATGCAGCTGGAGAGTTTTGCTTCTTGGTATGGGGTAGATGTTCATCACAGTATCACTTCTCTCTTTACCTACAAGCTTAAGATTGTATGGGTTAATAGAACATCAAACATTAAGCCTCCATCATATTGATGGTATAAATCAGATTCACATGGATTACTTTAGTCTTTTATGTTTCCTAGCTATAATTCATTGCTCATTTCTCCTCTTGTCCAAACTGTTGCATGCCATTTAGCTTTGTCTAGTTTGTGGTCATGCTACTCTGTGTCAGGAATGCTACATCTCCTGTGAAATCTCACTAGGTTCAGTACATGTTATTTTTCAATTTTCTCAAAGTATTTCATTTCACATTAGTCTAGGGAGACTTATTTTTATAAATCACCACCACTGAATTTTCAATTCATTGGGATGGAGGCTTTTTGATAAACTCAATACTAGCTAATCACTATTTCTCTCCCTTTGTTTTTCCCATTGGACATATGGGCTTAATTAATCTTAACACCTTAAGGTGAATTTTTTCCATATACTATATTTTTATTTATGATATACATGTTGTCATATTTCCATTTGTATAAAAGTAAAATGGCTTCCTCAGTTGTTTTTTTACAATATTAAGTCAAGAAGTATCCTGGATGTTTCCTTTGATATAGTAGACATTAATATCACACAATGTATTACATGTCAAAATGTATTTGTCTATGTATGAGTATTAATATAGTTTTTATTAAGTAGAATTCACACTAGTAACATGAGTTATAGCTAGTGTTTATTGGATATTTTTCTATGTATCTGGTTCTGTGTTAAGAGCTTCATTCTCATTAATCATCACTGTGAGCTTGGCATCCTTGAAACATCTGTTATTCAGGTGAAAAAATGGAGTCATTGAACATTTTAACAGCAAAGTTCATTCAGACAATGACCAGCTCTATTCGAATTTGAATTCAGTCTGTGTGATATGAATATCATGATTTGTTCACGTCTTTCTTTTTCAAAGTATAGAATTTCAAATATTGTCCTGGACATCCATCTGAATTGGATAGTAAGTACATCTTTAATACTTTCCATGAAATACTGTAGGACTGCTCTTCAATATTCAGAAGAACTTGTTGTATAATAGCCACACAATTATTGCTTATTAAATAAACACCAACAACAGAGTGAATGAATGCAATTATGAGCCAGGTGTCCATATTTGAGAACAGTAATGTTTACTTATTTTTAAGTCAAATTTGATTAGAAAATTATACTTTACATTTCTTGAGAAATACTTAAAAATGATTACTATGTATAATATCTAACAACTATTATCTAATATTATCTATCTATCTATTATCTAATATCTAACACCTTATATGCTCCAGTATATTACATATGTTTTTGGAATATTTTGAATTTGTCTTTAAAGGCTTCATTGAGGAAGTAGGGCTATATTAAATGTAAACTTTTGGAAAGAGCAACCTGGTACAGGAAAAATGTTCATTTTACAAGGAACAAGCTGATGAGAATGAGGAGAGGCCTTTCTGTAGACAGTAGACTTCATTAAATCAATGGTAATAGCACAGTGGAATGCCTGACAATTTGCATCTTTCATATTTCATTGAAAATTTTCTGTACCATCTATTCCCACTAGTGTATAGTGGGAAAAAAATCCCATGTTTGTTTTTTTCTTTTTTTTATTAAACAAAAACCATGAGCTTTAAGTCCCAGGTTCCAAAGATCAAGCATTACATTATTTTCTAGCACTCATTTGGAGATGTCAACGTTTTTCAGTCTGATTAAACCCCTCGTCAAACAACTAAGTAGTAATGCATAGTTTGGTACTATGACTTGAGTTACTGCACTGTATGTTTTCAGGGCAGTACCTCCAAGGGAGAAAAACATACATTTTAACATAGTGCTACCTTAATATGTATTCCTCCAGATTATATTTAAAGCTAACATTAAAAAAATAAACTTTTACAGATATTGCTTTCTATAGTCCCAGCTGACATTTATGAACAAATAAATTTGTCGTACAATGAGTATATACATACAAGTATGTATGTATACTCACTTATACATCTATCTATCTCAATCTATCTCTATCTGTACATATATACTTACACACACACACACACACACACACACTTCTTTTGCTCACAGCATCTGCCACGCAAGAAAGATAAGGATGTTTGAATTCATAAAGAAAATCTATAGTATATCATCATTATTATTGCTATTAATAATGAAAACATGGAGTAGTGTGTGTTTATTTTAAAGGATTTACATTCATTTCAGCAGAAATTACAGTTTGGGATTAGGTGCTTAATGAAGGAATAGGACCATATTGTAATTTACTATGATTAAAGAAGTGAAGAAGTGCTAAAAACCAGCTGCCAGTGGCTCATGCTTAATGACTTAACAGGCTGAGATTTGAGGATCACGGTTTAAAGCCAGGTGAGACAAGGTGGTTTGTGAAATTCTTATTTTCCAATTAACGACCAAAAAGCCAGGAATAGAGCTGTGGTTCAAGTGGTAAAGGAGTAGCCTTGTATGACAAAGCTATGAAACAGTGTCTGGGCCTTTAACTCAAGCCCCAGTATTGAAACTCTTTTTTAAGGTCTCTGTAGGCTGAAATTTAAGGATACAGCTCAAAGCTAATGGAAAGGAAGGTCAGTGAGACTCTTACCTCCATTTAACCATGTGAAACCTGGAAGTGGAGCTGTGGGTCAGAGTGGTAAAATCCTAGCCTAGAGCAAAACCAGCTCAGTGATAGCACCCAGTCCCCGAGTTCAAGCCCCCGCAACTGACAAAGGTGCTGAAACAAAAGTAGAGCCAGAGAAGTGTTTTTCTCTACTTGATAAATTCCATGATAACCATTTTTATGCCATATGTCTAAGAGCAGACAACCCATTTACCTCTGGATTATATGAAGATATATCCAACTATTCTGTCTCTGTAAGGGGCTTTCTAAAACCCAAATACTAAACATAGACAAAAGACAGATTAATTTGTAGAAAATCTACGTCTTTTTTTCTGAATAATTACTTATTTATTGTCAAAGTGATGTAGAGAGGAGTTACAGTTTCATACATAAGGAAGTAGGTACATTTCTTGTACAATTTGTTACCTCCTCTCTCATTTCCCCCTCCCTCTTCCGCCATGAGTTGTTCAGTTGGTTTACACCAAATGGTTTTGTAAGTATTGCTTTTGGAATCTTAAGTTTTGTCCTCACATTCTACTTTGTCTTCTTTTCATTTTTATTGGCTATGAATTTGAACACATGTCTACTTTGGTCACTTCTTCAAATCCATCAACTCACGTATTCACATGCTTAGATATGGCATATTGCAAGCCCAGCAATGAAAGTAGTACATTTGGTCATAAATCTGTGTATAAGGACACTGTTAGTCATTAAAAAGAAGGATTTCAAATTAGGAAGGCCTTCAAGGGCAGAAGGAGTTAATATTTGGTGCTGAACATCACCAATTTACTACTAAGGAGAGAAAGAACGGTGGATCAATACAATCTAACATTCGACAGGAAAAACACATTTTCCCCCTTACCTGACACTTCATGTGCTTAACATGTTGTGTTTCTCCAATAACAGGTGGTAGCATTTGCATACATTGTAGAGAATGCAGATGGTTTCCCTTGAGAACACAGCAAGCCCAGTAGGTCACTCTGGGAATAGCTAGTCTATATCCTTGTGAGTGCTTATGATTTTGGAAATCTAGTACCTTAACATATTTTTTCTGTTTTAAAAACATATGTGCTCTTGACACACTTAGGGAAAAAAATAACAAAACTTCAACACCCACCAGTAAAGCAAAGGCTAGTAGCATAAATGATTGAAGTGTCTGTTAAAACACCTTCCTGGGAGAACAGCATGCTATTGAAGTTGAGATGGGCAAATATCCTTGTCTCATTATTTTTGCATGCCTCACATACCTGCTGCTTTCCCAAACTTCCTCATGTCACTTTTCTGTCTTTACAAATGCTCTCAACTAAAATGTTAAGAAATCAAGGAAACCAAAAACACACGAAGTGGTACTTGGAATATTTTAAATGGTAGCACTAGACTAAATGTTAGAACCTAGCACAATGTTTAACACAGGAATAGCTTTTAATAGAGGTTTAAAACTTTGGTTCCACTTACATTCAGATAAAATGTTAACCTTAAGAACAAATACACATTGTAGTCCATTTTTTAACAGGGTTGTTGTTTATTTGGAGGTTTTTCTTGGGGGGGGAAGCTAATTTTTTGAGCTCTAAGTATATTTTAGATATGAGGCCCTTGTTGGATGCATAGCTAAAAAAAATCTTTGACCATTCTGTGGGCTTTCTTTCTATCTTGTTAGCTTGTTTTTTGCCATGCAGAATCTCTTCCATTTGATGCAATAAGTTTATCCTGTTTATTTTTGATTAGTTGTATTTCTGGATCTTTTCCTGGGAAATTTTGATTCTTACCTATTTCTGTAATATTTTCAGGGAATCTGGTCTTACATTGAAGGCTTTCATCCATTTAGAATTGATTACAGTGCAGCGTGGTATATAAAAGCCTAGCTTCAGTTTTCTGCACATCCACAGCCGACTCTGCCCGCATTGTTTGTTGAAGAGGCTGTCATTCTTCCATCCTGTGTTTTTGGCTCCTTTATCACTGGTCTTCCTGCTAAGGATTGTTTTGGCAATTTAGCGTCTTTTACTATTACATATGAAGTTTTGGATTGCTTTCTCTATATCATTTAAGAATATGTTTGGGATTGTGATGGATAATGTATCACATTTGTATATAGCTTGGGGGAGTACTGCAATTTTCACTATGTTAATCCTTCCCATCCAGGATCATGGAAGGGTTTTTCCATTTCTTTAAATCTGATTTAACTTTTTTCTTTTTCAGATTTTTAAAGTTTTCATACTACAGGTCCTTCACATCTTTGATTTTCTTTCTTTCTTCCTTCCTTCCTCTTCTTCTTTTTGAATATATTGCAATTGGAGTTGCTTTCCTGATTTGTCTCAATATCCTGATCATTGGCCTACAGAAAAGCCATTGATTTTTGTGAGTTAATTTTATACCCTGCTACTTTGTGAAAGTTTCAGATCAGTGAGTAAGGAATCTATAGGATTCTTTAACTACAGGATCATGTCACATGCAAAGAGGAATAATTTTACTTTCTCAATTTGGATCCCCTATATTTCCTGCCTTTTGAGCTTGCTAGGAATACCAGTATTATATTGAAGGGGAGTGGAGAGAATAGGCATCCTTGTCTTGTACCTGATTTGAGAGGAAATGGTGTTAACTTTTCACTATTACATATAATGTTGGCTGTGGGTTTGTCACACACAGCCTATGTTCCCTGTATTCCTACTTCTCTAGAGCTTTGGGTATAAAGGGGTGTTGGGTCTTGTCAAATGCTTTTTGTGCACCTATTGAGATGATCGTGTGGCTCTTGTCCTTGGTCCGGGTGATGTGTTGAATTATATTAATTGACTATGTATATTGAACCAGCTTTGCATCTCTGGAATGAATTTCATTTGACCATAGTGTATGATTCCTTTCATTAATTGTTGAATTTGGTTGGCTGGAATTTTATTGACAAGTCTTGTATTGATGTTCATCAAAAAGAGGTGTCTACAGTTCTCTTTCTTTGATGAGTCCCTGCCTTGTTTTGGGATAAGGGTTATGCTAGCTTCATAGTGATCTTTCCCTTTCAATTTCATTGAAGAGTTTGAAGAGTATAGGAGTGAGTTCTAATTTGAAGGTCTTATAGAATACAGCTATGAATCCACCAGGTTCTGGGCTTTTCTTGGATGCGAAGTCTTTTATTGCAATTTCTATTTCATTATTTGTTATGGATCCATTCATTTGGTTTAAACCTTGTTGGTTTAGTTTGGGTAATATACTTAATCTATAGTACATTGTGCCATAGTTTTTAATATATTATATGTTGGTTTTCCAGCTATTGCTAAATGGAATAAACATTTTTGTATGTGAAAAAGAATATGCATTAAAATTATTTCTTTTTTCTTTGTTTATCTTCCTTATGGTTTAGCCCCTGTTGTCACTGTATTTGATTTTTGTACCCTGGATATTGTGTATATTTTAGTCTGGATCAGGAAAGGAAAAGGTCACATTAAAATGATGAGACAAAGAGTAAAAGTTAAAGCAATGCAACAGCAATACTTACAAGACAATATGTTGTAAGCTAACTGTACAACTTGGTGGGGGGGGAGTTGGGGAGGGGGAAGGTGGGAGAAAATGAGGAAGGAGGTATCAAGTTTGATAAGAAATGTGCTCACTACCTTATGTATGTAAAGTGACACCCCTATACATCTCCTTGACAGTAAAAAAAATGCATTGCGGCCACAAAATTGTTGAATTTATTGTATGTATTTATTAATTCTGTTTTGAGAAACATATTCCTAACAAAAATTTAATAAATGGAAAATGACATAGGACAACTATCATTAATTATTCAGTGGATATAGTATGAACAGTAGAGTAAACATATTGTACTGTACAGTAATACCATTTATCTTTAATATTGCCTTGCATATATACATAGACTTAGAGAACAATTAATGATTTTCTAATTCAGACTTCACTCTTTAATGCCAACCTACAACTCTCTTTGTACTTCATGACTTAGTAGCTTTCACCCTACCTTCCTTTCCCTCTTTCCCTATCTCCCTCCCTTCCTATTTCCCTTTCTTCCTTCTCCCTCTCTTCCTCTCCTTCCCTCTCTTAATTTTATTAAATTATTATTTTTGGAGTGATAAGAGAAAGATTAATGGATGAATCGAAGTGTGCAAATAGGCTTGAAGCAAGGATAGGCTTTTGATAGGTAATGGCAATTCAAAGCAGACATAAGAACACAGCACAAGCAGAAGGAAACTTCAAATAAGTGTGCATCAGTTTAAAAGTACATAGAATAATTATCCGCCAGAGCTTGTTACATTGTGGTGAAAGCCAAATGCAGAAAGATAGTTTGGGACTAAAGTTATAAATGATGTAAAGGACATTCTAAGGACATTGGTATTTCTTTGATAAACAGTGGTGAGTCAATGAAGAAAGTTGTGTATAGGAATAATATTAACCCCAAGAAGTGGCTTAGAAGCATGGCTCTAGGACCATGGATTTGCACTGATGAAAAGAATATGGGATAGCAGAGGGAGTTCTGAGTGTGAGGTAATGATCAGATGATTATCAAGATAGATAAATCAGAATCTATAAATCAAATGAAAGGATAGCAATCAAAATAACCAGAAAATAGGTGAAAAAACAAGAAAACTGACAAGTAACACCTAAGATATGCTTTCCTAAAGTAGTCAGTAGGTAATTTTTTTTTGTTGTTATCTAGACACAATTAGGCAGCATGTGATACATATGTTTTCCAAAATACGTTGCTGCTTAAATGTTTGGTTTATCACTGGTTTACAAAATTTATAACAAATATATTGCCCCAGACATTTGTTCAAGAACAATATAAATATTAAATCATTTTAACAAAATTGTATTGTGTTCTGTTTCCCTCATGGGTGAAATTAGGTAGCAGTTATAGTGAGTTTTCAATTTTTAATTAAAATCTAGTCTAACTCATTGCTCCAATTACTTTCATTGGAAAGATGCTATTACTCCTTAACAAGGCATTCTTAAGGAAATACTATAAATTAGTTTCCACTTACCTACTGGCTATTTGTTTTCTATTTTTAATAATAATGACCAGCAACAAAAGGAAATACCTATTCATTTACCTAGCTTACTGAAGTAATTGTCCTGTGTTTTAAAAATATTGTCAATATATCTAACATGATATTTAAAAAATAATCTTTACCTAAATTACCCTTACAGTTGAGTTACATGGTTCATAAACCTTAAAAATAAAATTAATAGTTATAAACATGTATGTATGTATGTGTATTTACACCTAAGCAGTCCAAGGACACATGAGAAGCTACAATAATTTAGATAATTTAAATTAAAAATAATCTCCAAATAGAAAAATTTCAAAATGTGGTGAGGAGATTCTTCTAATTATACAGGAAAAAAAAATCAATGTTAAACTCCTTGACTACTCATGATTGTCTCTGAAGTTCTTTCAGTTTATTTCCTCTGTTACTATTTTCCTCTTTGATTCATCTTATTAATTTATTGCTTTCTTAAGTTGTTTTTCATCATAATTTAGTCAGCAGTGTGCAAGAATATGTCTTTTCTCTATCTTGTCTTTTCTATCAATCCTTTTGTTTTCTATCAATCCTTTTGTTCCCTTTTTGGTTTTTCCATTGTTGCACAGATTTGCTTGTATTATCTGGGCACAGAAGATATGTGGTGTATTACATCCACCCTCATTCCACCCACAGTACTTAAAAATGGATGAAGGACTGACTTCAAAGCATTACTCTAAAAATTTATCCACAATACACAGAATGAGCGGAAAGAAATAGCAAGCTATTTAAATCAGCAATATGAAAATAGCTGCAGTATAAATAGAAAGAAATAGTGTACCTACACTATGAAAATGTCAATGCAAAGGAGAGTAGAAGGTGAACAACCAAGGAATTAAATATAGTCACGAGAAGACAATGCAATGTCCATTTGAGAACTCTGGAGTTAGAAATGAAACAAGATCCGAATCTTATTTTATTGTCTGTCTCATAATGACTGACAGAAAATTGAACTGGATATAGCCATTAAGACCTAAAATTTTATGGTAGAAGGATGCACACGTTGGACATGGAACCAAAAGATCAATACAGTGCCTCTGTGTAGGGTGGTTCTTAAGATACTTAAATGAGAAAATTTTCTTAGTTAAAAAAGAAATGCATATTTTTGGTACAGATGCAATTATAAACAAAGATATGAAAGAAAAAGCAAGTACAGTTTGAATAA
Source organism: Perognathus longimembris pacificus (assembly GCF_023159225.1). Taxonomy (NCBI): domain Eukaryota; kingdom Metazoa; phylum Chordata; class Mammalia; order Rodentia; family Heteromyidae; genus Perognathus; species Perognathus longimembris. Next base: position 42,201,293 of record NC_063176.1, read on the forward strand.
AATCAAATGTTTTCATGAGAATCCTTAAAAATGTGGAGGTCAGGGCTGGGAATATGGCCTAGTGTCTAGAGTGCTTGGCTAGCATGCATGATGCTCTGGATTCGATTCCTCAGCACCATATATATAGAAAAAGCCAGAAGTGGCACTGTGATTCAAGTGGTAGAGGGCTAACCTTGAGCAAAAAGAAGCCAGAGACAGTGCTTAGTCCCTGAGTTCAAGCCTCAGGACTGGACAAAAAAAATCTGGAGGTCAGATTTAGACTGTCGGTGGGAGTCAATGAAAGGAGGTTTTTTTTTGTGTGTGTGTGTTTTTTTTTATTTTTAGCAGTTCCCATGAAAAAGATCATGTCACTAAGTGTTTTCCATGCACTGCCATGTCTTTGATTTCTCTATGACACTTTTACCTTCTAGCATAGTGGCATATTTTGTTTTCTATCTCCCTTCCAGGACAGAATTTTCTAAAGGACAAACATGACGAACTGAAGCCTAGAAACAAATCAAGGACCCTACTGGCCTTCCAAGAAGGGGAAGCAAAAATTATTCCTGGAGACTTGAGTAGGCAAGGAGAGGGCAGGCAGAAAAAGGTTTTAGGTAGTGAATTAAATAGGACTTATGAGAGGGACTTGAAGGTGAGCTATAAGGACAGTGGTAGTTGTCACAATGACTTAGGTAAGACACGTCAATATGCAATCTGTAAGATTTGTACTGGAAGTACAGATTTAAGAGTGACTTACATTTCTATGGTGCTGGAACCCTTATGATGGATATCATTTACTAGGAAGTGCTTATGAAGTAAGATTTCAAAGAAATCTGGAATGGATATAGGATGCCTTTAGGATTGGGGAAATGAAAGCCATAAGATCCATCAAGGGTGAATGGGAGTAAGTTATGAGGAAATCAAAAGATAAGATCAATGATATCATCACCAAACATAAAAGCAGGAGAACATTTTAGTAATGTAAGTAGTAAAACATGCTCTTTTAATTTGGCAACTCAGTCAGCATAAAAGTAGAATCTTCTAAAATGTCAGGGAGCAAAGGCAAGTGTAGAAGGCCAAGGAATACATGGGAGTGAGGTGGCTGAGGATATAAGATTGAGCTGTTCTTATTTGCTAGTTGGTGGGTAATTTACAAATAAATGTATCAATATATCATCTCTCCTTGATGTAATTTGACCTTAAAAAGTTCTTAGAAAGGTAATACATTAGAAGGGAAAAGAAGTCTTACAGTAGCAAACTCAAGTCAATAGAGTAGAACACTTATACATATAAATTCAGACATGTCTAACATCATGCAGTGCCCTTTGCCCTTTCTGAACCCAATAAATCCCTTGGATCTTCTGTACCTCCCTTTCTGCATACACACAAAACAGTCTTACTTCACAGAAACTGCAGTGATTTAGTAGGGAGGCAGAGCGCCAAGAAGTAACCAGCCAAGCTTTGGGAATGATTTTGCTGTTTGACTTTTAGGCCACATCTCTGTAGCATGACTAAGTTGGTCCTGGATTGTTTGATTTATTTTTCATTTTTTCTTTTGGATATATTAATAGAATAATCAATAAAATTTTGGCAATGATCAGAATTGTCCATTAAAGGAGTCCAATAGAATGAATCATGCATAGATTTGCCTTTTTTTTTTTATAAACAAATAGACCTGACCTTGGTTGTGCAAATGTTACATATGAATGCATTATATGGCTTTTTATTACTTTTACAATAACTACATCTTAAAATGTTAGAAAAGAATCTTTCTACTTTATAATCCTTCTGAAAAATGTGAAACTTATTAACTATTGAGTACAAAATATACTTAAACAACACTTATGCAGGTGGCTCTATGCCCCAGGTGCTTCAAACATTCATTTGACAATTATTTAGGTAACAGTTGGAAAAAAGATAATCTAGAATGTTAGGAATTTATTAGCTCTTTTCCAAGTATATAACAGCATGTGTGTGTTTTGAGCACTTATTTCTGAGTGTTTGAAAATTCAGACTGTATTAATTTATGAAAGCAATGGAGAGGTACATATTAAGAAGGTAAAGAAATGAAAATTGTTTGTAAGAAAAATGCACCATTTTCCCCCCAAATAGAACTATTTATTATTTTAGTTAGGACCTTAAGAAATGTAATGCGTTATATATGAGTGAGAATTTATGTGAGAATTTACCAAATCAATCTAGGTAATAGATGCACACATAGAAGAGACATCAAATGCATTAATGGTCCCTCTTTTCAGAGTACACATTGATCACCATTTGAGGAAAAATCAGTGTACAGGCTTTTATGATTAGGAGAGAATGGACAGTCTTTCCTCTGTAACCATGTGATCATGTCACATTATACTAAAAGTCATCTTTAAGGAACCAAAGATTCAGAAGGTACCCAGGGTCATTTACTTAGGGAGTTCCTTTTGGTGAAGTTAGCTGTATACTGGGAACAACTTGATTCTGTTACACCTGAAATGTTTTGTTAGCAGGACAAACTTTATACTTAAACATAAAGAGCAAAAGACAATCCTCGCTTAGGATATGTGATGAGGTAGTTCCCCATCGCTCAGAAAAGCTGTCTGGGTGGTAGGTAGAATTCAACTGTGTATGTTCTACTACACTGCAGAGAAGATATTCTGGAAAATAGTCTACCTGTGTTTTATAACCCGGGGGAAAATGATGAGCCAGTCTAAAATGGTGTAGGACATTATATTCCAGTAGCAAGCACACCGGAAAAGAGTCTGGTCCTTCCTGGCTAATTCATCCATATCTCAGAATGTCTTGTTCCTACCATAGTCCACAGTGTAGTCTTGAGATCTGAAAGAAAGAGAACCAGAGAGGGATGGAAATGATCGAAGGCAGACAGAACTGCCTCACAGGGCTGTCCACTTAATGGTCGACCTAAAAGACATGGGACCTTAGGTGATCTTTCAAGACAGGAAAACTCTCAAATAATGTTCATATATATTGAAAAGTCTTTTTCATTTTCTCTTCAAAGACTGCCTCCTTGATCCTAAAATCTCCCCAGAACAAAAACTCTTGTGGTTGAGAAATAAGATTTGTTCTATATGTTTTACTCTATGCATGTATAGAATTTAACACCTTATTGGGTTTTATAAATAAAAACAACAACAAAAAACTACAATCCTGTTGAAAAAAAAATAAACATGCAAATCTGTTCTGTATTTAACTTTATGCTTAGATTCTTTGCTAACAGTTGTCAAATTTTAAATTATCTATAACTGTATTTTCAAAGGACTAGAAAATAATGTGATCGGGAAAGAAACTTGACACGTGATAGGAGAAATAACTTTATGAAAATTATGTTTTTTCTGTGATATTCAAGGCCCATGCTAGCCTTGAATTCATGGTCCTCGTGCGTTAGCCTCTTGAGTGCTGGGATTGCAGAGATGTGCCACCCAAATCAGCAGAACTCTTTTTGATGCAAGCTTTTAATAAAGCACAGGCAGTGGTACTCATGATGGCTTTGTGTTCTGAAACTACAAACAAGAAGCCTACACAAGAGATTTAGAAATTTAGTTTCATCTATTAAAAGTTTTCATGGTGTTAGCATGAAAAAAGCTCACAATAATTGCCTTCATATTTGCACCTATTTTCTCTGTTCTAATTTTTTTGCCTCCTTCCTATTTACCACCTAACTTCCTTCCTCTGCTACTTGCTTCTCATGAAAATATACTAACAAATTTCCTATTATAAATGTCAGAAAAGACTCCAATGAGTTTAAGACCTGTGACCCCAGAGTGTTAAAAGTATTAAACACTTAAACAAGATCAACCCTAATATCAGAATAAATAAATGGCCTACTTTCTGGGCCCTTTTTGTTTGTTTGCTTTTCTGAAGCAGGGGAACTAATAATACATTTTTTCCCCAACATTACCCCGAGGTATAAAGCTTTACATATATAAGATGCTTTACAAATGTTAATTAATGTTAATAACAGCCGTATGGCTAAAGTCATTTATGCTTGGATTCAGCTTTGCAAAGGTTCCTAATGTTTATTCCTAAATCATAGCCATTTAATTTCCTAGTCTACTCGGGGCTTCAGCAAGGGTGTGCAAAGGAAATCCTGGGAGTGTCCTAGACTTCATTACTGCCTGGACTCATTTGTGTTACTTGACTCTTTGCCATACTTCATTTGGGCATTGGTTTTGTTTTTCATTGGTAAAAATTAAACCACATGCCTGAAGATTAAATGAACAATGATAACTATATACTAAGTGTTCATTGACTATTAGCTGGTAGATTTTTTTTTATTTATAGGAGATAGGGCATGTTTGAAGAGTTATGGCTAATTTAAACTGAAGTTGTTGTGCACTTTATAAGTGTAAGGGCTTTTGGCAACATGATAGGAATTGTTCAATTAAGAATTTGTACTTAATACCTGCCTATTACAATCCAGTATTGTTTAAAATACATAGTTGTAGCTTTTCTTCAGGCAATAACATTTTGTCCTATTTGATTAAATCTAGAGTTTAATTTTTTTTAGTTGCTCCGCTGGCTGATTTCATCTTAAGATTTGCCAAGAAAATTACTCCTTTGTGCATCAATGATGAGCTGCTGTTTATATCCATTTATTTTGAAACTGAATAATTATTTTAAGGAAGGACAACTCGAACCATTCATCAGAGGAGACACAGAAAAGATGAGCTTATTTCTAGCTTATTTTTGCTATTTTCTGTCAACATAGGATCTTATAAATTGAACCTAAGCATTACACAACTCACCTGCTAGGTACCAAGATCTCTACTTTCTGCTAGAATTGTAGAAATTTATATATTAAATGAGGCTGTTCAGCAGTCAGGCTAACTGTCTTGACAAGGCAAAGTTTCTGGCTTCCTAAGGTTTCACAATTAATAAGAGAACAGACAGAAGGCAGCACTCCTGGAAGACAGGCTTTTCTGCCTTCATCTAATCCTCAGGGCAATATAGAAAATATTTCCAAGGAATTCTTGGCAGAAGTGAATATTATCTTCCTACCTTTTCCCAATGATCTATTACTTAATCTTACTCCAAATTCTAAGACTGATACTCCAGATTCTGAGAGTGATACATAATAAGATCTATAAAAAACATAAATTACCTTTTCTTAGTGGTTACTGAAAGAAGATAGAGAAAATATTATTACCCTGGCTTAAAATCTGATTTTCATTCTCTCAGTTACTTGGTGCATTGAGTACTGTTTTCTTGTGTTTATGTAAGTCTGTGCGATGATTCCATTCATTAATACTGATTCTGCTTATTTCTGGTTCCCATTTTGTAGCTAGCATAAAGTAGTCATGTTCCTGGGTTGAGGTGGGGAAATAGGACCTGGAGTAATATGATGGTAGGTGGTATGAACTTAAAAGACAGTGTTGATTGGCCACAACCTCTGAGGAGAATTATTCCTAGTGTTTTGGGGAGCTTTTTGTCAAATAGCTGTTGAGGGACTGTAATTCTTGATAAAGAATGAGAACAAGGTGAAGCACAGGCAAACAGCTAGAGGACAAGTGAAGTCAGAAAAGACCAGAGATTATAAAATATCTAACAGATGAAGGAGGATCAAAGAGTAATATAATTAGAGGATCTCAACCCAGAACTGGAGGGGTCAAAGGTGAATTCCTAATTCTCAATTTAGAGAAATACCTTGGATATTTCTAATAGTGATCAGAGGTCATTGCTCTCAATGAGTCTGTCTTTTTGATAATTGTACAGAGTATCACTAGCTAGTGGCAGGTCTTCTCTTTGTGTCCTTATGGGCAGCTAGATTTTTATGTTATAGTCAGTCATGCAAGGCCATTGTTTCAAAATGTCTCTTTAATCTGAATAGGGCACCATAGCAAAAACTGAGATAATGGAGTCAATACTTAGATTTCTGAGAAGCAATCAATAGACTTGAGTATTGATTGTATTTGAACATGAAAGAGAAGAGGAAACGCAATTGAGACTAAGATGTGAATGGTGCTAATGGAAGTAAGTGGTAGGAAAGATTGGATGGATCTCAAGATTGAGTCTGCTGCAACTTGATTCACACAAGTAATTGGTCAAGGTGGTTACAAGTTCATGGTTACAAGCAGCAGCAGGGAGGTGAGTAAGCCAAAAGGCCATGCATAATTCACAAACCATCATCTATGTGCAAAGCACAGAGCATCTAACATAAAGCTTATCATCAAATGGATTTTTATTACAGAGGTTTTTTTCTTCATTGCAAGTTCATTTTTTATACTGTATTCATAGCATATAAAAGCTAATATGGGTCTTTGTACAAGATTATTTAAAATATTCATATCATCTCCCATCACAGTTTACATTATAAGCAAATTATAATATACTTCCATGAAACATACTGAAATGTATTGTAAATGACTTTAAGAGTGTTAAAAAAGTGAGTGAATAGCACTTGAAGTATTGAAGCATATTTGCATTAGAATTGTGGAACAAGAACTTTAAGCCACATTTGCTTTATGGTAAGAAACTATAAAACTATTTTCCACATCTATCTCTATTGAAAAAATTCATTATGGCTTGTTTTATATCTGTAAAAGAAAGAAATAAAAGAGAAAGGAAGGAAAAAAGATAGCGGGAAAGAAGACAGCATTAAAATCTGCATGGAAAGATAACAGTGCCTATGTCAGTCAATAAAAATGCACAAGTGTCCATATTATGCTTATCACTAGGAAAAGATTTGTCCTTACCTTACCCCTGATTCTCCATATATTTCTCAAGGACAAAGACTGTTATTAGCCATCATGATCCTTTTAAGTTGTCTGTATTCTTTGTTCCAAAGCTCTGAAATATCTTCTCTCTGTTCACTTATAAAATTTAAGTTTTTATAAAGGCATCTAAAGTCCTTATATGATCAAGACCTACTGCCTGCTACATTTCTCTCTCTTTAGCATCCCAATCTCCCACTTTAGCATTCCCCCTTATAGTCATTGAGGTACAGTGCTTCAATTAAGTGGAGAAAGGAGCTGAATGCAGACATCTCAGAAGACTAAGTAAAAGTAGTCAATAAACATATGAGGAAATGCTCAACATCTCTGATCATATATAACATGTGAATTAAAACAACAGTGATATTCTATCTCACTCCAGTAAAAATGACTATCATCAAGAATAAGAGAAACCACATATTCTACTGGGAGTGTTGGGGGAAAGATATCCCATTAAACTATTTCTGGGAATGTAAACTGGGGCAACCAGTGTGGGAGGCAATTTGGAGATTTCTTAAAAAAAAAAAAAAACTACACATAGGACTACCCTATGATCCAGCAATACCACTCTGGGGTATTTATACAAGTGTCCAAAATTTATTACAAATCAAGGTACAATAAAAGACACTTGCACGTTCATATTCATTGGAGTTTTTATAAGTCATATAAATAGCTTTGATGCACTATAGTGGATGAATGGAACAAGGAAATTGTGGCAACTATACACAATGGAATTTTACTCATCCATCAGGAAGAGAAATATTATATAATTCACAAAGAAATGGGTGGACCTGGAAAAAATATGTTAAGTGAAGTAAGTCAGGTTCAGAGCGAGAAAGGGCAATTTTCCCTCATGTGTGGCAGTTGGATATAAATCATAAACATATATGACAACATATACAGGTCATATACAGAAATCTACATCTACAGGAGTATGGCATACACAGAGGAGGATTGCAGTGGTATAATTACTTTTTTTTTTTTTTTAACTATTCCTGGGGCTTAAACTCAGGGCCTGAGCACTGTCCCTGGCTTCTTTTTGCTCAAGGTTAGCACTCTACCACTTGAGCCACAGGGCCACTTTCAGCTTTTTCTGTACATGTGGTACTGAGGAATCGAACCCACGGCTTCCTGCATGCTACACAAGCACTCTACCAGTATGCCACATTCCCAGCCTTGTGTAATTCCTTTTTATTTATATATTTATTTTTGGTCCATCTTGGTGCTGGGTGCTGTCCTTCAGTTCTTCAGCTCAAGGCTAGCACTCTGCCACATGAGCCACAGAGCCAATTCTGATTTTCTGGTGGTTAATTGGAGATAAGAGTCTCATGGACTTTCCTGCCTGGGCTTGCTTTGAACCATCATCTGCAGATCTCAGCCTCCTGAGTATCTAGGATTAAGCATGAGGGATGACAGCCTGGCCAGTGTAACTCCTTTGAATAACGAACTTAGAGTTTATCACAATAAACACCAGGAAGTTGGACCATGTGTTGTCAAATAGGGATGGTCATAGTGAGGAGGAAGACAAATGGAGAAATGGGTGGGTAAAAATGATGGTAATGTTCAACAATGTGAAAGTAGATGACAATGGAACCAGGTAATGGGAGAGCATGCTTGGGGTTGGCAGATATGGAGAGCTATGGAAGAAGTGACATTGGTCAAGATGCCTTGTACTCACAAACTGGTGAACTGTGTAAGAATTAAAGATAATTGAAACTTATAATTAACTAAATAAGAAACATAGGGCTTTTTCACTGCTTAGTTCTTGGAAACTTTTTTTCCCCCTCTAGATATTATTAAGGCTATTACCTTTTCTTTGGTAACCTATGGTCGAGTGTTAATTTCTCAATGAACATAAGCATGATGAGCTGTTTTACGTCATAGTCATCTGCAACCTTGCTTGACTGAGTTGCTTTTTCAATATCCCTTCTTCTTGGCTTTTCTATGCTGCTGCTGTGGTCAATATTATATATTTACTATGTGTATCGCTTACTGTGCAAAGCCAGGCACAAGTGTCACTTGTGTGAGAGTTCCTACTTGCTTGATTCATTCTCACACCAACGATTCCTAGAACATGGCCTGGCATATAGAAAGTGTTCAATAGCTATTTCCTGAATTAAATTAATAAGTTACATTGATCTGCCTTGCTAAATTTCTGCTTATTTTTTTTCCCACAAAGAAATAGGTTAATGAAGCTCATATATACTAGTTTTACTGTGGAATCTTTTGGAAAGTTTTGTAAGTGGGGCACCCATTTTGCCTTTATCCTACATATTTTTTCTGAAAAGTAGAAATGTTGTCTACTTTTAAAAAGAATTAGTATGCCAATTTTCTCAAACTGAAAGCATTCTAGTTTTCAATTACCACTGTTCTTTCTTTATTCACCCTTTATATTCATTTGTTCAACCAATTGACTTATTTTACTTCCTAGTACCTCTCTCATATTTCTCTACTCTTTCATTCTACATTTCCACCATCTGAATTGCCCTTGTTTTTCACTATAATGAATTTCATCTCTAGAACAGAAACTTGTGTTAGGTCACTCTGTCTTTCATGCTTACCCACTTTGACTATAGAAAAAAGTACTTACCAGAGAACTGAAGACCCTCTGAAATCTGTTTTCTCTCTACCTTTAATGAGTAATCATTTTAGTCTGGCCCATGTGTTCAGGTTCTCTAATCCCCAGCAATATGCATTTTATTTTGATTTACTAAATATGCTAGTTGATTTTCCTGCCATTTTGACTTTGCAAGTACAACCTTTTAACTGAAGACAGATTTCCTCTGCTATCTGTCAATGTATTGCTGATATAATTGAATCAGGACTTGTAGATCATGCTGAGGTGACCCACGCTCCAGGTTAATACAATTAAAAAAATATGATCCTCAAGTTCAGGGAAACTTGAGTGTCCCTGAAGATTCTTAGGATTTTGGTAAGGGCAAATTAGTTTCAACATATTAAAATATTACTTGCATTTTTAACACTAAAACCACTGAAATGATGGTATATGTCACATTGTGGTATCTACAAGGCTTTATAGTCTTCATTGCACTCTTACGACAATGGTGAAAGACAATTATCTCTTAAAAACATATGTGAGATAGAAATAACAGTTATTAATTAAGGTAGACATGGTGGTGCACATCTGTAATCCCATGTCCCTGGGAGGCAGAATTGGGGAGGATTCTGTTATAAGTCCGGCCTAGGCGAAAAGTTAGTGAGACTTCCATGTTGTTAAACAAAAATATCCGTACTGGTGGTTCCTGGTGCATATCTGTAATCCCAGCTATATGGAAAGTGTAGATAGGAGGATCCCAGTACCACGTGTAAATGGTGACTGTACTGGAAAAATAACGAAAGCTAAAAAAGGCTGTGGTATGAACGACAGAGTGCTTACATGGCAAGTGTAAGGGCTTGAGTTTCAATATCAGAAAGAGCAAAAAAAAATCAATTAAAAATTGTGCCTCAAGTGCTTGTCCTTTTAATATTCTGTGACAGACACAGTGAGTATGAGAATGGGCTTTAGGGAATGCAACTGTACACCAGTGTAGTTGTGAGCTAGATGAGCACATTTCTCATGAAACACTGTTATTCAAATAGTGACAGACAGATAAAACACACTTACTTAAAGTGGGTACTCAGCAAATATTTCTTCCAAAAAAATCATGAATGAAATGAGCTTAACATTTTATAGGAAACACCCAAGTCATTTTAGGACCAATTATACATTTAAGAATTTTCAAATCAAAGACTTTTGGAAAGTATGTACATGGCATAGTGATTTTGACAGCTACTGAATGTAAAGTTTATGCAGATGAAATTGGTAATTTTAATAACTTTAATTTTTTGTTGTTGGTGGTGGTGGTCGTGGGGCTTGAACTCAGGGGCTGGGTGCTGTCCCTGAGCTCTTTTGTACAAGGTTAGTGCTCTATCACTTTGAGCCGCAGCTCCACTTCCATTTTTGTGTGGCTAATTGGAAATGAGTCTCCTGGAGACATTTCTGCCTGGGCTGGCTTCAAACAGCAACTCTCAGATCTCAGCATCCTGAGGAGCTATGAGTATAGGCATGAGCAACTGGTGCTCAGCAGCTTTAATTTTTTATAGTGAACAATATAACTTCCAAAAACGAAATGTGGATAGCTCAGTAAATCAATGTTTTCTTTCTTTTTCTCAGATGATCAGTCCCAGACATTGTAAATCATGAATTAATAAAAGACTCATTCAAATTGCAAGGTCATGCATTTTAATGTAAAAATATATTTTGAAAAGTTCCTCTAGTTTTAGAACCTACATTGTAATTAACCTTTAGAAACCTACAACTTACCAAATAGTTTTATCTAATATCAAAGAATATACATAATTACCTAGAGAGGCTGTTAATACTTTTCTCTCCTTTCCAAGTATGTATTTGTATAAGCTCAGATTAGTTCACAGTCTTCTGCCAGAAACTATATCTTAACTGATAGCATACAGAAAGAAAGAAAATTGGATTGCATTCTTTGAAGGGAGATATGAGGAAATGTGCTGAAGGTGATGCAGGTCCTGAGAAACGGATGCTGATCTTAATGAAAGGTCCACATTGCAGATAAACGAATTAGTGTACTTGGAAAGGCAAATGTGATTAGATTGTGATAGATTATTAAAATGAGGCAAACATACCAGTTTTAGTACAAGAAATGTACCCAAGGCCTAACGTATGAAACTGTTACCTCTCTGTCCTTTGACAATAAATAAGTATAAAAACAACAACAACAACAAAAACTAAGACAGCCAACCAGTAAAGAAATTTCTAAAATGGTTCATTCAAGGGAACTATCATTATTTTAAATTTTTTGCATTTAAGAGATACATATGTTTGTCACTTAATGTATTCACAGAATCTAAGACTGATGGCATCTTACATATTTGAGCTATGATTGGGAGACAGGAGTTGGTGGCTCTTGTCTGAGATCCTAGTTACTTAGGAGGTTGAGATCATGAATTGAAGCCAGACCAGGCAGGAAAATCCATGAAGATCATCTCCAATTAACCACAAAAAGTCAGGAAGTAAAGCTGTGGCTTATGTTTTAAATAGTAGAATGCCAGCCTTGAGCAAAAAGTTAAGGAATACTGCCCTGCCCCTGAATTCAAGCCCCAATACTGGTGTGCACATGTGCACATGCTGTCTGTCTGTCTGTCTCTCTCTCTCTCTCTCTGTCACACACACACACACACACACACACACACACACACACACACACACACACACACAGAGTCATTGGGAAAGCATCTCACAACAGATGACATAGGGCTATTTTGAAGAAAACTTGAGCTAGCTCCTGGATTTTCAACAATAGTCACTCAGTTCCTTTTCAGTCTCATAAGACAGGGTAACATTAGTGGCTATTTAATTAATACTAATAGCTAAGGTTTGAGTAGGTAAAGCAACTTGCCAGAACCAAATGCAATTTGGATTCTTCAGTGTAAAATGTGTGCCTTAGAAAATTTGTACATCATTCTGGAGCATCTGTTTCTGACTTTCCTTCATGTTTGACCTCTTTTCCAGTTCTGTAAGTTATATAAAATTACAGTACAATGCAAAAGACTAGACTCCAAACACTAGACTAAAACTTGACTGTAAGCACACAAAATGTCTGCTAGAGGGGTGGTTTCTTTCCCCTTCTCTTCCCCACTTCAGTTCTGCATCAATCTGTTAATAAATTTCACTATTTATGATCTGAAAAAATACCAGTTTTGATTTGCTAGGCATAAGAGTTTGGGATCTCAGTAGTCACGTCTGCAGCAGTGGGATAAGTTGGTATGGGTGTTAATGGTTTGGAGAATGACTACTTGAAGTGGCTTAAGTTGAAAGAAAACTAGCTTGAGATTTGTGAACTCATTCTATTCAATAGTGGTAAATATTTGTGATTGGTGTTGATGAGAGAGGGCAGATATAAGTAAAAAAAAGTTAGTTTTATTTAGTGTCTGGATATTGGGGAAGTTACAGATATTTGTGTAATCACATGTACATTTTAATTAATTTTCCTTTCCAAGCATTCCTCTATGTAGAAGATAATTTTTTCTGTTAATATGTGGACCATAAGTTATTATTAACCATGAGTTATTATTCTTACTCAATACCTATTGAATTATAATTCTTATCTATAATTATATTTGGGGTTAGGTATAATGGTGGACATCTGTAGTGGCAGAATTTGAAAATTAAAGTTTTAAGACAGAGGCTGACAAGTTTAAGACTAGCCTATGTATTAATCACCCAAGATGATGCTAAGTGAAATGAGCTCCAAGCTATGTAAACAAGTGGTTTATCATTGTTGTTATTTTCAACATACCATGTGAAAATTTTCCCTTTTTCTTTTCTCTTTCTTCCCCATGGTTTTACCCCTGATATCACTGTAACTGATTTTGGCAGCCTGAATATTGTATATACGTGTATTGGATCTAGGTAAGGGAAAGGAAATACCAAAATCGAGACAGAAAGGATAAAAAGACAAACCATTCCAAAAGCAATACTTGCAAAACTATTTGGTGTAAACCAACTGTACAACTCATGGGAGGGAGAGGGAAAGGGGGACAGGGGAGGTGGGAGAAAATGAGGGTAGAGGTAACAAGTTGAGTAAGAAATGTACGCACTGCCTTAGGTATGAAACTGTAACATCTCTATACATCACTCTGATCATAAAGAAATGAAAATCAAAAAGTTACTAGGATCATTTCCATGTATCTGTGATCCAAATAAATGCAGATAGCTATGCTTAAAAATGGTTATCAAGTGCATGGTCACTTTGTATAATTAATTAAGTACAAGGTCATGTTGTATGAGTAATATTTCTCTGTGAGAATAGTGGTTCGTTCACATCTAACTTTGAGAAATAAACAAATAAATGTCCATTGATAATTAAAAAATTATTGGCTGAACTTTTTATTTTCCATATCTGTATTGTAAATTCAAAATACAAAATTATAAAAATGCGCAATATTCTTTTTTTCATGTTTATGTTGCACAATTGCATAGCATATACTTCTAGTGAGTATTGTGCTATTAGTCAACCAGAGAAATTCTTCTAGACAAAAGTTTGATTAAAAATAATGTAAAACAGTTGGAAGTTCTATGTATGGCACACACATATTTAGTTTATTAAAAACAATATAAACATGAGTTTGTATTGAATTAGGCATTAGTATAAACTAATAAGTAATATTCACAATATAATATTAATATATTGAATAATATAAAATTAATTGGTTTTAATGATTAAGTTAACTAATATTAATTTTATTTTGAAAATAACTCCCTGAAGAAGATATTACTATGATCTTGTCTTTTCACTAGAAGAAACTGAAGCACAGGATTTTTTTTTAATTTAATTTTTTTATTGTCAAGGTGATGTACAGAGAGGTTACAGTTTCATACGTTAGGCATTGGATACATTTCTTGTACTGTTTGTTACCTCCTCCCTCATTCCCCCCTCCCCCTTTCCCTCTTTCCCCATGAGTTGTTTGTTGGTTTACAGCAAACAGTTTTGCAAACATTGCTTTTGTAGTCGTTTGTCTTTTTATCCTGAAGCACAGGATTTTACCTTGCTGGATGTAGCATACATGCATTATATAATTGAATAACAAAGACAGAATTTGTCTCAGGCAGTCAATATTCCTAATCTTTGTCCTCAAAAGTAATATTTTTCCTATTAGGAATTACAGAGCTGCAAAACTCACAAAATGTCATTTAAATACATAATATCATTTTCATAGATGTAAAGGGTAACTTATTTTAAAAGAGCAGATTGGTCTGGGGACATTTTATAAAGCCTTCACAATATCGAAGAAAATTTCATGTAGTTTTAAGTCCAAAAGCATCAAAAGGTTTTTATTTTATTTTATTTTACAATAAACTTTTGAAGATATGGACCTAAAATAAAATAATGATGCAAAACTCTTTTGTATAGATTTAGATTCTGAAATTTCAAGCACAAATGTGAAATTAGCTATGTAGATGATTCAAAACCCATTTAAATCTTGTAAATGATAAAACTCCTATTAAAAGAATAAACAGCATATTGTCACACTAAGAAATACTCCAAGAGGATACATATTGAAACTCCCCAAATCAAGAATATATCATTATTACTGTTTTATCATTTTCATCAGTTACTATTTTCAACAGTGTTTTTTTTTTTTTGCCAGTCCTGGGCCTTGGACTCAGGGCCTAAGCACTGTCCCTGGCTTCTTCCCGCTCAAGGCTAGCACTCTGTCACTTGAGCCACAGCGCCGCTTCTGGCCGTTTTCTGTATATGTGGTGCTGGGGAATCGAACCTAGGGGCTCGGGTATACCGAGGCAGGCACTCTTGCCACTAGGCTATATCCCCAGCCCCTCAACAGTGTTTTGAAACTGAGTTTAGTGTTATAAAACACAAAAACACACCTAATTTATCAAAAAGCTAAAATAGAAAAAATCATTGTTATGAATTACATAAAATGATGACTCATTTATTGAGCAAAGTTTAACACATTTCAACAAATATAACTATGACATTTAGTATTTTACAAGTAGTTCATATTAGGAGGAAAGGCTATGTGAGATAGTTAATATAATCCTAAAATTATCTAAAATCAGATGAACTGAGCATTAGAGAATCTGACTCAGTATTTGCAACCAATTAAGTTTTCCTATATGTAGAGTTGACATTCTTGCTTTGAAAAATCAAAGTGCCTTTTCTCTTTATTGCTTTCTGTGGGGAGGCTTAGGGTTTTCAGAGGGAAACTGTTGTTTTTTTCTCCCCACAAAAGGACTAAGATTTAAAATTAAGGTTTGAAGTCAAAATGACAGACTTTATATATGTAAGTACACAATCAAACTCAGTGACATGGTTGTTTATTTTAAAATAGAATGGAAAAGTGCTCTTTTGAAAGTAAAAGGATTTGGTTTGCATTTTAGAAACTGAAATTAAAAGTAACAAAAAAAGTAAC
The DNA here is from genome assembly GCF_023159225.1 of Perognathus longimembris pacificus. Taxonomy (NCBI): domain Eukaryota; kingdom Metazoa; phylum Chordata; class Mammalia; order Rodentia; family Heteromyidae; genus Perognathus; species Perognathus longimembris. The sequence goes on from NC_063176.1 coordinate 42,216,955, forward strand.
AAAAGAATTGAAAGCACCTTTGTTCTAACCTTTAATTGGTATGTAGAGCAAATAGGTTGGAATTGAAACAAAATAAACATTCTGATATTTTACCTTGATAAGTCTGTAGAGTGGATGGGACAGGTGTGGAAATTATTACACATTAGTATTGATAGCTCTCTAGTTCACAGAGAAAGAGAGAGAGGCACTTCCATGTGCTTCTGCAGCTCCCATTGAGTAGCTAGTTTACTTCAAAGGTTGTTAGTGACATGGCTTAAGATAGAAGTACAAATTTGAGAGCCTGAGAATGACTGTGAACAAATACAGAGTTCTATAGAGGAAACAAACAACGAAAAGAACATATATAAAATAATAATTATATTATAAATAAACTATGGAAAATATGGACAAATGTTCTCTTTTGTATCGATTTGTTTAGAAATTTAGCCAGGGCTGGGAATATGGCCTAGTGGCAAGAGTGCTCATATACATGAAGCCCAGGGTTCGATTCTCCAGCACCACATATATAGAAAATGGCCAGAAGTGGCGCTGTGGCTCAAGTGGCAGAGTGCTAGCCTTGAGCAAAAAGAAGCCAGGGACAGTGCTCAGGCTCTGAGTCCAAGGCCCAGGACTGGAGGAAAAAAAAAAAAAAGAAAGAAATTTAGCCAAATATTAATGAAACAGTATCTAAAATTGAATTAAGTATTGTTTAGAGGTACGACAAAATACATTGTCTAACTAAACTAGTGTTATTTCCTATACACAAACACACACATACACACATATTCTATTCATTTAGTTGTAGTACTCATTTGAATATTCTGTAGGAGTGCAAAAATGTACGTAAGTATTTGAAAATAAATGACCATCTACTGTTCTACTGTGAAAGCTTCCTTCACTTTATAAATTATCAATGAGTTGAGAAAATCATGGGCTATGGGTGTCCTCTATCAGTAGCTTCTGTGGGGAGTGGTAGGATAGTGACATCCTACCAACCCCATGGTTTAGACTGGAAACAGTGGGGAAGAAGCTATCCTTTGAGGTAGGTTAGGATAGAAAGGCATTGAGGTTTCAGTAGTGAATAGATATAACTATATTAACAACAAATGGAAAAAAATGGAGAATACAATGCAGAAAGGGACAGAGAGAGAGAGAGAGAGAGAGAGAGAGAGACAGACAGACAGACAGACAGACAGATAGCAATGGGTCCAGAGGGTAGAGTAGGCACACATTGTAGAAGGTAAGGAATGAGAAAAAAAGAAAAAAGAATGAGACCAAATAGAATCTAACTTATAAATTGGAAAGGAAAGAGAGGAAAACTCTCTTCAGCAAGTAGGCAAAACAAAAGTGTCCTGGGAGTAGGAGGGTTTGGAGATGAAAGAACAAAAGATTGAGAGACTCAGAAAGCACTATATAAACTAGCACCAGGAGGCAGATTTCAAGTTGTAGAGAAGCAGCCTCTGGGGAGAAAGATGAGTGAGATGCCAGTCAGTGGGATAGGATTGTACCTGAGAAGGAGCTCAAATATTAGTAGGCCAGAGTCATTAGGAACCAGTTATAAAGCTGCCTAACATACAGTATGCAGTGGTTGGATTCTTTCTTTCTTTTTTTTTTTTTTCCAAATTTTTATTATCAAACTGATGTACAGAGAGGTTACAATTTCATACGTTAGGCATTGGATACATTTCTTGTACTGTTTGTTACCTTGTCCCTCATACTCCCCTCCCCCCTCCCCCTTACCCTTTCCCCCCCTGAGGTGTTCAGTTCACTTACACCAAACAGTTTTGCAAGTATTGCTTTTGTAGTTGTTTGTCTTTTTTTACCCTGTGTCTCTCAATTTTGGTATTCCCTTTCAATTTCCTACATCCAATACCAGTATACACGGTTTCCAATATACTCAGCTAAGATTACAGAGATAGTGTATGTACAACCACAGGAAGGTGATACAAGAACATCATCAATAATAGAAGTGACAGATACACATGGGATGTTGAAAGTAGTTACAACTGTGATATAACAATTGTCTCCATAACATGGAGTTCATTTCACTTAGCATCATCTTAGGTGTTCATAAGGGTATAGCTATTGGGCCTTGTGATGCTCTGCTATGACTTGCCTAAACCTGTACTAATTATTCCCAATAAGGGAGACCATAGAGTCCATGTTTCTTTGGGTCTGGCTCACTTCACTTACTATAATTTTTTCCAAATCCTTCCATTTCCTTACAAATGGGACAATGCCATTCTTTCTGATAGAGGCATAAAATTCCATTGTGTATATGTACCACATTTTCCTGATCCATTCGTCTACTGAGGGGCATCTGGGTTGGTTCCATATTTTAGCAATGACAAATTGTGCTGTGATGAACATTGTTGTGCTGGTGGCATTACTGTGATTTTGTTTGTGTTCTTTTGGATAGATACCCAAAAATGGGGCTGCTGGGTCATAGGGGAGTTCTATATTTAGCCTTCTGAGGAATCTCCATACTGCTTGCCAGAGTGGCTGAACCAGTTTACATTCCCACCAACAATGAAGTAGGGTTCCCTTTTGGCCACATCCCCTCCAACAATTGTTATTGTTAGTTTTCTTGATATACGACATTCTTACTGGGGTGAGATGGAATCTCAATGTTGTTTTGATTTGCATTTCTTTAATGGCCAGTGATGTAGAGCATTTTTTCATATGTCTCCTGGCCATTCTCATTTCCTCGTCAGAGAAGTCTCTTTCTAAGTCTTTAGCCCACTTGATGAGGGGGCTATTGGTTCTCTGTGGTTTTGTTTTGGAAGAGGGTAATTTTTTTAGTTCTGCATATATATTAGATATGAGGCCTTTGTCCGTTGAATGGCTGGTGAAGATCTCCCAGTATGTGGGCTTTCTGGTTATCTTGCAAGCTATGTCCTTTGCCGTGCAGAAGCTGTGCAGTTTGATGCAGTCCCATTTGTCCAACCTTTCTTTGATTTGGAGCCTTTCTGGGTCTTTGTTAAGGAAGTTCCGTCCTGTGCCTAGGAGCCCAAGTGTTTCTCCTACTCCTTCCTTTAGTGTTTTCAGGGTGTCTGTTTTGATTTCGAGGTCTTTAATCCATTTGGAATTGATTTTGGTGCAGGGTGATATATAAGGATCTAGTTTTAGTTTGTTGCATGTGTTGAGCCAGTTTTGCCAGCTCCATTTGTTAAAGAGGCTATCTTTCTTCCATACTATTGTTTTAGCTCCTTTATCAAAGATTAAGTAGGCGTAGTTCTGTGGGTTCATTTGTGGGTCTTCAATTCTGTTCCATTGGTCTTCAGGCCTGTTCTGGTGCCAATACCAAGCTGTTTTTATTACTATATCTTTATAATAAAGCTTGAAGTTGGGTATTGTAATTCCTCCAGCACTGTTCTTTCTGCTTAGGATTGTTTTTGCTATTCTAGGTCTTTTATTGTTCCATATGAATTTCTGGATTGCTTCCTCTATTTCATCAAAAAATGGTGTTGGGATATTAATGAGTATTGCATTGAATTTTAGATAGACTTTGGCAATATTGCCATTTTGAGTATATTAATCCTCCCAATCCAGGAGCATGGGAGGTTTTTCCATTTCCTTAGTTCTGACTTAATTTCGTTTTTCAAGATTTTAAAATTCTCATCAAAGAGGTCTTTCACTTCTTTGGTTAAGGTTACTCTTAGGTATTATATGTTTTTGGGGGCAATTGCAAAAGGAGTTGTTTTCCTGATTTCAGCCTCGGTCTTCAGGTCATTAGCATAGAGAAAGGCCGTTGATTTTTGAAGGTTTATTTTATATCCTGCAACTTTGCCAAAGTTTTGGATCAGCTCTAGTAGCTTGGGGGTAGAGTCTATGGGATTCTTTAGGTATAGGATCATGTCATGTGCGAAGAGAGAAAGTTTAACTTCATCTTTTCCTATTTGGATCCCCTTTATATTTTCTTCTTGCCTAATTGCTCTGGCTAGGAATTCTAGTACTATGTTGAAGAGCAGGGGAGAGAGTGGACATCCCTGCCTTGTTCCTGATTTTAAGGCGAATGGCTTTCGTTTTTCCCCATTTAGAGTTATGCTTGCTGTTGGTTTGTCATAAACTGCCTTGATTATATTCAGGAATGTTCCCTGGAATCCCAGTTTTTCCAGGGCTTTTAGCATAAATGGGTGCTGGATTTGATCAAACGCTTTTTCTGCATCCAGAGATAAAACCATGTGGTTCTTTACCTTGCTCCGGTTGATGTGGTGGATTACATTAATTGACTTGCGTATATTAAACCAACTTTGCATCCCTGGAATGAATCCAGTTTGATCGGGGTGTATGATTTTTATGATATCCTGTTGAAGTCGATTGGCCAGAATTTTGTTGAGAATTTTTGCGTCTATGTTCATCAGGGAAATCGGTCTGTAGTCCTCTTTCCGTGATGAGTCCCTGCCTGGTTTTGGGATGAGGGTTATACTGGCTTCATAGAATGAGTCTGGTAGGGAATGTTCTCTTTCAATTTCATTGAAGAGTTTGAGAAATATTGGTGTGAATTCTGTCTTGAAGGCCTTGTAGAATTCTGCAGTGAATCCGTCTGGACCTGGGCTTTTCTTGGATGGGAGATCATTTATTGCCGTTTCTATTTCAGTACTGGATATGGGTCTGTTTAGAAGGTTTAAATCTTCATGTTTGAGTTTGGGGATATGAATTTTTTTCTAGGAAATCATCCATTTCTTCCAAGTTCTCAAATTTGTTGGCATAAAGGTTTGCAAAATAGTCCCTTATTATTTTCTGAATTTTGGTTATTTCTGTGGTGATGTTACCTGTTTCATCTCTTATCTTGTTTATTTGAGTCTGCTGCCTTCATTTCTTGGTCAGGTTTGCCAGGGGTCTATCTTTATTTTTTCAAAGAACCAACTCTTTGTTTTGTTGATTCTTTCTATGGTTTTTTTTCATCTCTAATTGATTTAATTCTGATTTGATTGTAATTATTTGCTTCCATCTATTGATGTGTGGTTTGGCTTGTTCTCTCTCAACGAAATTAAGGTGCTTCTTTAAATTATTGAGTTGCTGTTTCTCCAGCTTGTTGATGTATGCACTCAGAGATATAAATTTTCCTCTGAGTACTGCCTTTGCTGTGTCCCAAAGGAGCTGGAACTTTGTGTCCTCAACTTGGTTGAATTCCATAAACACTTGAATTTCCGTTTTAATTTCTTCAATGACCCTCTCATGGTTCAGCAGTGTGTTGTTTAGTTTCCATGAATTGTAGTATTTTCTGTGGTGGCTGATTGAGTTGAGCTCTAATTTTATTCCATTGTGGTCTGAGAGAATGCAGGGAATGGTTTTGATACTTTTGAATTTGTACAGATTTTTTTGTGCCCTAAGATGTGATCTATTTTGGAGAATGTTCCATGTGCTGCCGAAAAGAATGTGTATTCTATTGTTGCTGGGTGGAATATTCTGTAGATGTCGGTTACGTCTAGTTGGTCTATGCAATTGTTTAGTTCTGTGGTTTCTTTGTTCAGTTTTTGGCGTGTTGATCTGTCCAGAGGTGATAGTGGGGTGTTAAAGTCCCCAACTATCAATGTGTTTGGGGCGATGAGTGTTTTTAGAGTCAGTAGTGTTTGTTTGATGAAGTTGGTGCTCCTGTAATTGGTGTGTAGATATTTAGAATGGTTATATCTTCCTATAGGAGAGATCCCTTTACTAGTATGTAGTAACCTTCTTTGTCTCTTCTTACCTTTTTTAATTCGAAGTCAATTTTGTCTGATACTAGGATTGCAACTCCAGCCTCCTTTATGGGGGCCATTTGCTTGATAGATTTGATTCCAGCCTTTCACTTTTAGAAGATGTTTACTTTTGCTGGATAGATGTGTCTCTTGGAGGCAGCAGAAAGATGGATCTTGAATTTTGATCCATTTATGAGTTTATGTCGTTTGATTGGAGAATTCAGTCCATTAATGTTGAGAGTTAGGATTGAGAGATGATCGTTTGTTCCTTTCATTATCACTATCTTGCTTAAAGCTGTGTCTTCCCATTTCTTGATCTGATGTTTACTATTTAGGGTTCATTTCTCTGTCTGTATTGGGATCTTGATTATTTTCCCTGTATAGTACATCTTTGAGGATTTTCTGTAAAGCTGGTTTGGTGGAGATATATTGTTTCAGTTTTTCCTTACTGTGGAAAACTTTTATTTGACCTTCGGCTATGAATGAGAGTTTGGCTGGGTACAGAATTCTTGGTTGGTAGTTATTTTTATTTAGAGTTTGATATACTTCATTCCAGGCTCTCCTTGCTTTCATGGTCTCTGCTGTGAAGTCTGGGGTAATTCTGATTGCTTTTCCTTTATATGTGATTGTTTTCTTCTCCCTAACAGCTTTGAGTATTTTTTCCTTGCACTCTACTGAACCTGTTTTGATCACTACATGTCGGTGGGATGTCCTATTCTGGTCTGGTCGGTTTGGGGTTCTAAATGCTTCTTGTATCTTGTATAGGCCTTTCCTTCTGGATATTTGGGAAGTTCTCAGCTAATATTTTGTTAAATAGGTTGCCTATCCCATTAACCTCTTTCTCCAAGTTTTCCTCAATACCTATTATCCTTAAAGTGGGCTTCCTGATCATGTCTTGAATCTCCTGTAGTGATCTGTTTTGTTGATTGGACTGGATTTGTATTGATTTTTTATCTTTCTCCATAGAATCTAAGGAATCTTCAGCTCCTGAGATTTGATCCTCTGCTTCAGTTAGTCGAGACTGTAGGCTAGCTGCTTGATTTCGAATCTCTTTTCCTTCTGACTGGTCTTTCCTGATGATTTCCATGTCATTTCTTTAGTCTTATATGTATTTCTTTACTTCATTAACTTCATTACTTTGGTTTTGAGTCTTGTCTCTTAAATCTTTAAGCTGGTTAGCTATCTTTTCATTTGACTCTTGAAGATCATTTATCTTTCTATTTGTTTATGCCATGAAATTCTCCAGTAATTTTTGTTTTGCCTCCTCACGCTCTAGAATAATTGACTGAAGAGATTCAAACTTTTCATTTATCATGTTTATCATTAGACTTTGTAGAGCCTTTTGGGGGTTCTTTTCTATGTCTTTGATTGACTGCTCTGCTTCCTGCTTGTTTTGAGTGGGGGATAAGACTTCATTGTTTGCCATCTTTCTTGTGTTCCTTCTGCACATTTGAATTGGGAATGCCAGTCTACCAGCAACTTTGAGCACCATTTAAGACCCAAAGCAGCCCTTACCAAGCACTGTTGTGTAAATCTTACAAGTTCACAATTATATACAGATACCCTGTATACCTGTCTATAAAATTAGATTTGGTGTTCCTAAAGAATACAATTTCAATATAACAACCGATCCTGGGCCCTGTATTCAGTAGTTACTTATTTACTGTTACAACCCTTCCAAAAATCTAGTGGAAATATAATTGCCCGTGTGATTCTATTTGGATTTGGAATCTTTAAGGGGTATGAAGATATAATACATTGGTATATGGGGTTGTTTCTTGGAAGTGAGTTGTTTGTGAATGGTGAAAGAGGTGATATTTGATCAAGATATTACCTTCACAAACTACTATGAAAAAGAAATGGCCACGCAAGTGAGTTCATCTTGCTCAGCACTCGCTTGCTTCTTTGCATACTTTTAAAGACTCTCTTGCCCATGTGATGCCTCCTGACTTGTTATAATGCTGCAAGAAGGCCCTCTTCATACATTGATACATTGATCTTGGAGTTTGAGCATCTAAACTTGTAAGAAATAAATTGCTTTTCTTTATAAATTACTCTGCTGTGTAAGCAGAAAATAATCTAAAGTTTGATCTTTGATAATTTATTTACAATGGGAACAGTATCTATTTATACACACACATACATGTACACCATTTTTATACCCAATATCTTACAATATAAGTTAAACATAAAATTATCATAAAGAAGTACTTTGGGGAATTTGACTTGACAATGTATTTTACTCTAACAGCATCACTTAGAAACAATTTTAGTTGAATATTGACTGATAGAAGACATTCTTGGTAATTTTACTAATGACCATAGGCACTCTGATTTATAATAAAAATTAAAAAAATTCAACTACTATTTTCAAAGAACTAGCAAGTCTCTTTGTTTTTAAAGGCTAACCTATGAAATGTAAACTTCTTATATAATAGACATTATATATCCACACAAAGATGTATGTGTGTGTGTGTGTGTGTGTGTGATGAGCTGATAAAAATACATATTGTCCATAATCTTCATGTCACTAATGTTGAAATGGCAATAAAATTTTTGATTTAGGAACTGAAGCTTGAGTTATACCTTGAAGACTACTGGAAATATTTGTCATGCTTTATCTACAATTATACAAGCCTTCTTCATTTTAAAAGAAGTTCTGAATTGTTTATTTTCTGACAAATGCAACATTTTACATCCCGGAGTGCAGGTTATTTTATGTGCACTAATGAGTAAATTTCTCTATCAAATATTCCTCTCTAAACTGTTTCAGATGGAGAACATTAGGCAAAGAGAAGTGCATTTATTTGGATGGTATATATGATGAGATATTCTATGCTCTTTGAACATTTGGAAGTACTTTATGTTCTGTTAGTGTTTTAAGCCTGATTTCCTAGGAATCCTCTTGGCTACTATGTACATTTCATTTCTGTTTAGCATAGACAACATCTACTTATCTTTTTGACGTTCAGTAGCTTGGTTGCCATAGCCAAATGTCATATAGGCAAAGAATTGTGCTGTTTATTTCAGATTAGAGAGACAGCATGAACAATGAGCGGTGGACTACAATAGGCAACTAGTATTTTAATATTACTTGATGTAGTTTAGTATAATTAATAACATGGACAGATGTTTATGTCTGATCGAGTGAGCATATCTGTGACAAGAACCATGAAGTAAACAGAAAATGCTAATTATACAACACCTGTCTCTAATAAAGATGAATGTGGATATTTTTCATGTTAAATTTGAAAAAAAAAGACTTTTATTAATTTATGACGCTCAGGAGAGAAATAATTTGCTTTGCCAGAATTTGCAATAATGAGAAAAACATTTCCATTTATGCAATCTGTTATCATATGATAGCATCTTCACAGGGGGAGTCCCTGAGACATGTAATAGAAAAAATAGTAGCATGGATTTTCCATGATTTGGGAATCCAGAGTAAAGGAGAAGAGGAAATTTCAGTTGGGAATTTACTTCAATGCCCAGGCCACATCTTACTGCCCTATTTACTCATTGTATGAAAAGAATTGGGTTTAATATATGTGGAGATGAAGTAAAATCTCCTGACCAACTAAAAGTGTTGTTTTAAATCCTATTGAAAACTAGAAATTCAGAGATAGAATGGTTTCTAAACCTTGTGACATGCCAGATTTTGTTTCCATGGAGATTTGTTGCTTCAATAAAGCAGTGTCAATAATTAATCACAATATCATTTTCCAGTTATTAATACAATCATAAAAGTAATATTTTACTTAAGTTGGAGCTACATGGCTTTGGGAAGGACAACAGAACCCTGAAAGTACAAATGGCAGCAGCATATGAAAATCAAGGTTAAACTTTTCCAATAATGGGGCTGGGGATATGGCCTAGTGGCAAGAGTGCCTGCCTCGGATACACGAGGCCCTAGGTTCGATTCCCCAGCACCACATATACAGAAAACCACCAGAAGCGGTGCTGTGGCTCAAGCAGCAGAGTGCTAGCCTTGAGCGAGAAGAAGCCAGGGACAGTGCTTAGGCCCTGAGTCCAAGGCCCAGGACTGGCAAAAAAAAAAAAAAAAACTTTTCCAATAATCATGTAAGTCCACCTAAAACCATCTAGATTTAAAAAATTACTTTGACCTCTTTTCCACTCTTGCTTATCTGAGAGAATGCTAGAATGTGGTGTATGCACACACGCACACACACATATCTATATCTATATCATCTATATCTATAGCATTTAATAGTGAGACTCTTGAAAATTTTTAATTGTTTCCAAAGTGAAGGCAAAAGATTTTGCGTAAGTCCCTTAGCATGCTGTTTCTTCTTGACTCATAATCACTGAAAGTGCAGAGTTAACAGTGCATTTCCCTCTGACTTCATCATTTACTAGTAAACCTAAATAGCATTTTGAGAAGAGAACATAATAAATGCATTCAGACACTGCAGCTGTTTTTTGTCTGTTTTCCAAACACATAATGTGCTAATTTGGAAAAAAATCAACAACAGCTGCAAATACATGTCAACAGCAAGGTCTTAGAGGGAAGGCCTTAATAGGTTTTGTTAATCAGTGGTGAACCAGGTGTGAATAAATAATTAACACACTTGATAACAAAGCTCTGATGCCACTACTGCTATATCAAAAAAAGTTCTGACAGCCTTTCCTTTAAGTTCAAGACTTACCTTCAATATTTAAAAAGAAAAGTAGTTAATCACTGCCAATTCAGGAAAGCAAATGAGATTTAAAACAAAACTCTGAGTGTGTTATCAGGAAAGAAACCCAATATCTAGAATACATTTTATTCTTATACATAGAAAACAGGTATTTAACAATCTACTTCACTGACAGAGTATTTTCTAAAACAAAGAGCTACTGACATGCAGTCCAGAAATGAACATGCAAAATATACCCCATCTAGAGCATGCCAGTAAGCTACTTACATTGTTTTTTCAAGGGGAAAAATGGTATAACACAGATAATACACTAACCTTATACCAAGTGAGAATGGAGCACAATTGCAACAATATGGTTATACACACACACATTTAATAAGATACTTATTCTATGGTGCCATATCTTATATATATACTGTATATGGTTAACTATACAAATATAACTGTGTTATAGACATACATACATTATAACTATTGAACATAAAACAACATGAAATATAAACACGTATGGAAACAAGAGACAAACACTTGCATAGAGGATGCGTCACTTCACAGGAGAATGAGCAGTACACCTGGAATGTGGGCTATACTTGAGAATCTTAAGTAGTGATCCCAGGGCAACAGCAGCAACATGACCCGGGAACTGATTCCAAAGCCGTCGTTTCCAATTCTTCTTCAACCCAACGAAATCAGAGCTGTGGGGCTGGTGTACAAAAGTCCCTTTAGGTTATTTTAATGCCTGAGGAAATTTGAGAATTATTTATCTGTGTTAGCCACAGATTTGTAGAACAGAGCAGTGTTAATTGCTGAGTGCAGTGTTTCATGACTCAGGCCCACATCTGGATACAAAAGCTGTTTAGTATCCTATATACTCTCTACTGGGAAAACAGCCAGCTGTGCTGTCACTCCACAATTAGGTGTATGAGAGCCACTGGAGAGCAGAAAAGTCATTTGTCACCAATTTTTATTCTCTTGTGAGAAAGAAAGGGCATCTGTTGCAGAAGCAGAGTGTTCCCTAGGGGACCCTAACTCTACCTTCTTTAACTGCGGGAGTTGAGAAGGTCATGGTCTCACTTATTCCCCCACATCATAGATAGGAACACCATGTGCTAGTCTAGTAAAGGTACTTTTGGCAGGTCACTCAGAGGGCTTGATGTTGACCTCTCACCTGAAGTCCACAAAGACCCCAATGCCTGGGCAGGCAGTGGTAGGTGTGTTACTAAGCTGAGAAGCAATGATAGAGAAGTTTCTAGAGGTGTAATAAGGCTTGGTTCTCTTACACTCTGTGTATTCTGTTTAAAGTACTTTCAGAAAAGGACTATTCAATAAAGATGGAAGATTATGGATAAACAGCTAGCAGTGGAAAATAAGGAGAAGAAAGAGGCACACAAAGCTCCCCGAGAAAATTCAGTCACCAAGAAGGCCCTGATTGCTAACACCAACAGTTAAGGATCGAATGTTTTCATGCCCTCAAAAGTGATCATCTCCAATGTAATGGAGATTAAAATGTGTGGACAAGGGGCCTTTGGGGAGAAACTAGGTTTACTTGAGTTCAAAAGAAAGGGATTAATGCCCTTAAAAGTGGAGGCACCAGAGAGAGGGTTTCTTCTCTTTAGCACACACTGAGGAAAGGCCATGAAAGCACACCTTGATCTTGGGCTATCAATGTCCAGAACTTCAACACAGTTTAGTATATTTCTTTTCAAACAAAGTATTACTGTCCCTCCTCAAACTTGGTTTGTAGCCTCAGTTTACTTTGGAACTCAAAACTCTCCTTTCTTTGCCTTCAAGTACTAGCATTTACATGTGTGCATCATCATATCCAGCATTAAGTTTCTGTATTTTTTTAAGTTAATTAGTTGATGATGTGTTACTCTTGCACTTTGTTCTAATTTACTGAGGAATCATTGCTCTACTCTTGGTTTTGGTAAGATAAAATATTCCTTGCTTGTTCCAACCTTTACAAATATTGAATTCTTTTAGAAAGGCAATTCTATGCCCTTCAGAACTGCATTCTTTGAAGTGGGTAAGGATGTAGAAATATAGATGGAAATGGTGCTAGTTTTGGCAATTCTCAGCAAGCCAGAAAGGAGTTGTCTGGTTGTACTTTCAATTTATGGTATGATATAATCACCTATTGTTCCCAACTACCCAATCTTCCTATCTAGGCCAGCACTTAACATATATACTCTATTATATTCCTGATTTGATCTTAGACTATGCAAATCTTTTCTGTCAATCTCTGGTTTCTTATTTTTAAATGTAGACCATTTGAGAAATGTAGGAATTTCCTGGTACACAATAAATATATTTTAATGAATTTATAAAGAAGTACTTTCATTCATCTATTACTCATCAGTAGCTAAAAAATAGACAAGTTGTGAAGAGGAAAAGCAGTCATAGTGCTGAACTACTCAAGGATATTGTCTTTAAGTAGATGTAATATAAGGTCAATTTTGGAGGATTCAGATGGTAATTAAACATGACATTGATTCATCTTCAGAAATTGAGGTGTCCAATCATAAGTTGGCAGAGCCAAAATTATTAATGATAATAGCTCAACCCCACATTTATGTAGAAGTTTCTGAATGACAAGTTGTTAACATGTATCTCTTCTGACCAGCATGATAGCATGAATAACATGAGTGTTAGGAACTAAATTTTACCTTCTTTCCCCTCCTTCCAATGTGTATGTTGAAGTCCTTGGCCCTAGTACTTCAGAATGTATTTTATTTGGAAATACTGTCTTTACAATGGAATTCAAATAAAATTTGGTCCTTAAGGTGGTCCCTATTTCATTTGCAAAAGCAAGAATTTAGACAGAGATATTACACATCAGGAGACCATGGGCAGGTGAGGGAGTTTATTTAGGCAGTCTCCATAAGCCAAGAGACTTCAAAGATTATCAGTCAGCTGCCACAAAGAGATACACAGTGGATCCTTTTGGAGCCATCAGAACAAACCAACTTTGTCAATACCTTGATCTCTCACTCCTAGCTCCATCTAGAAACACGAGAAAACATTTTCTTTTTTGTGGCTTAAGTTGCTTGGTTTGTAATATTTTGTTGCAAAAGCTATAGGAATTGGCACAACTGGTATCTTTCCATTGTAAGAGAGGAAACTGTACATGAAACTCAGTAGTTAGTATGGTGTCAGCTTCTACTTCAGGTATCTCTTCCTCTTGAGTACGAGAACCTGTTACTTCTAGTCACTAGAATATGGCAAGGGTTATGAGTAAGGAATTTGATTCTGTGCTTGATGTTATTATATATATTCTAGCATTATTCTTATGAAAAAGAAAACTCTTATGTGATGAATTCTTGTACAGAAAGGAGCCATGTGGCAAGGAACTGAATTCGGTCTCCTGCTGAAAACTACCTTAAAACCAATTTTTTTCTGCTTGATGACCCATAAGAAAAAGCAATGACTATAGGAGCAGCATGAATAATCATGATCTGCATGAGATTAGAAGCTGATATTTTTTTTCTTTCTCTACTTAAGTAGAGATTTAGATGAAAATCTATCTCTGGGTAAAATCTCAATCACAGCCTTCCTGAGACCTAGCCACGACTATACTCCTGAATTGAGAAACTGAGTAAAGTTAACATAATATTATTAAGCATCATTAGATATGTAGTGCAAGTGTAATTGCCTCTTCAAAGCCTATTGGTGGACAAAGGAAATTTCCATTTAGAGTTTGTTGCACAGTTTTGCTGAGAGAAATTTTCCAGTGTGATAAAATTTGACATCAGTATTCTGCTGAAGACAGAAATCCCTTTCAAGACTGAAATTCAATAACAAAATTAGAGTTGAAAGACTTTACTTTTGGCTTACTATTTGTTATTTATGTGTTAGTAGTACCATGGAAAAATTTCTTATAATTTTGTTTCCTCTACCCTGTAATATTAATCAATGCAGTAAGTGAAAGAATCTAGTAGTCGACATGACAATATTCTGATTTTGATTTGAAATGCTTCCTAGACGCCACATGCTTGAACACTAATTTTTGGTAAAATTGGGAAGTGGTAGATCTTTTGTAGGTAGTGCCCAGTAGAAGGAAGTTAGATTGTTGGGGGTGTGCTCCTGAATGTATATCTTCTTGGGGCCTTCTCTTTGTCTTTGCTTTGAACATATTTCCTTGGCCATAAGATTTTACCAAGTGGTACAACCATGCTACAGACCCAAGAGCAACAGGCCTATACAATCATGGACTGAAACCCGTGGAAACATGTGCCAAAATAAATGTTTTATTTTTCCCTTTTATATCTATTATTCTTAACAAAAAGGACAATTATCTTTTTGTGGTTTGAAGTGGGGCTAACCTTCTAGCAGCAACACAAGATTCAAGGTGAAAGCATTTGTACTTTAGGCTGGAAGGTATGTTGAAGCAGAGAACTTCCGAGTTATACAAAAGTTGTCATGCTCAGTCCAACACAGGTTGACTATCCTCACTGGGGTTTCAGAAACATGAGGGGGTGGGAGAGACTCTTCACTTGTTCTTTGTGTGAGTGCATTGTCATTAAAGATGGTGTATTCTATTTTGTTTCTTATCTCCTTTACAGATAGATTGAATGTGTGGATTTCTTCTCAGAGGAAGCAGAGTTCTTAGAATGTGTTGGACTATAGTTAAATTAATTAACAAATGACTTGAGGTAAATGGCTTTGTGCTTGTACTGTGTGATAACATTGCAAATCATAGCACGTGTATCCTATATCTTGCTGGGCCTCATGACATTATTTTACAATCTTCCTCAATTTTTTCATTTACAAGAAACATGGATAGCTATGTCCCACTGGGTATCTATCTATCCATCATCTACCTACCGATCTATTTATTACATAGGTATGTATAATTTACTGACTTCTAGTTTATATCTTGTAACATGAGCTTGGTGACATTTTAACTGTAGAGCAACAGTGGAATGCAACTCAAAATCTGGTGCCAGCGTTTGGAAAGGATAAAACAATCATTTCCATGACTGATTGATATTTAAATGTATAGTATTGAAATCTTAGAAGGCCTGGAGTCTTAAGTAAGAGAACAAAATAACCCAGAAAAAGTATTTCAGTATCACTGAGAAAATAGCATTTTTCACTATGCATTTCTGCAGAGGAGGGAGTTAGAATCTCAGTGGCAAAGGAGTAGACAGGAAGTCACTTTTGAAGATGAGTTGTAACATACATCACATTAGAAAGAATATGATTATTTCTCTATACCAGGAATGGATAGGAGTCAATGGGAAATTAAGACCTACAGCCTAGAAAATATCTTTTTGCCCCCTTCTTGTTTGAGTTATATAACCTTGAACTATCCCAATGTCCTCAGTAACTAGGCACAGTGTTGTATAGATTAAGACAATATACAGCTGGGAATATGGCCTAGTGGCAAAAGTGCTTGCCTTGTATTCATGAAGCCCTGGGTTCAATTCTCCAGCACCACATATATAGAAAATGGCCAGAAGTGGCACTGTGGCTCAAGTGTCAGAGTGCTAGCCTTGAGCAAAAAAAAAAAAAAAAAAAAAAGCCAAGGACAGTGGACAGTGTTCAGGCCCTGAGTCCAAGGCCCAAGACTGGCCAAAAAAAAAAAAAAAATTCTTAGTTTGATATACTTGGTATATGGTATGTAGTAATTGGTCAGTATATTGTTTATTAAAATATTGTTCTTGAATTATTTGTAAAATACCTAAACAATGACTTCTTCAATTAGCTATTAGTACATATAGAGAGAATGGAATATTTTACATGAATTTTAATTTTCTTGTTGAATAGTTTTACATTGTCCTATGGATATAGCTGTCATTGTATACACAGTTATGCACAAGAAATAATTGCTACTTGCCAGTAAGGGGCTATATGCTCTGAAAGGTCACAGCAGTGTTTCCATTACTTTGGCCAGTCCAGACATATTCTTTCTCTAGTTTTGTTCATACAATATGAATGCTGTTTTGCTTTCCCATTAATGAGGGGAGCTTTCAAGTATCCCTTTATTTTTAAAGGGCTGTTCATGTAGTTTGTCTTCTTGTTTAATACTCCAAGAAATCTACTTTCTGGAAAAGTGCACATGTGCATGATACGGAGTGGGAGCCATCCATCACATAAGTGATACTTAGCAGATAAACAAAGCAAATTATCACTTATACAGCAATGACTTTGTGCTCCATCTTGTTACCTACTTCTGATACAAGAGCATCAAGGAAAAGACAGGAACAAAAATACCTATTGAGAAACATGATTGAACTTGCAGTAAAGCTGGATTCCTGTGATGGGGAAATGGTTTATAATGAGGTGTGACTGAATTAAACACCTGGTGGTGGCAATATCAAATTAAATCACTGCCTTTGAACTCCGTTTCACTTATGAAGTAACTGTACTTTTTGTTTCTTTCAAGCACATTGTGAAAATAACCTCTTTACAAGGATGCTAAAGGTTTTCTAAAGTTAGATGAAGCTGGTTTCATAAAGGTCACATTGCCATTTCGTCCCAATTAATGAGGCTGTATTTTATCTTCATATTCATGTGTACAAGTTAATTTTGGTAAGGTATTTTACAATGTTTGTCTTTGTTCACAAATTTTCTCAGTTGTGAGTTATTGATTTATATGTTTTTCCTTTTTTCCATTTCTTTTAATGGATAAATGATAAAAAATACAATACTTGCAAAGTAATACCACTGTGGACAATTGTGAATTAAATGCTGTTTTTGAAGCAGGTACCATTCTAGAACCATTCTAGAATCCTCTCTCTCTCTCTCTCTCCCTCTCCTCAGTCCTGGGGCTTGGACTTCGGGGCCTGGGCACTGTCCCTGGCTTCTTTTTTCTCAAGGCTAGCATTCTCCTTCTTGATCCACAGCACTACTTCTTGCCTTTTCTGTTTATGTGGCTCTGAGGAATTGAACCCAGGGCTTCGTGCATGCTAGGCAAGCAGTCTACCCTAAGCCACATTCCCAGCCCCTATGATTTTTTTTATCCTCTCTTTTCACTTTCTAATATATTTTGGCATTTATTTTAGATCTCTCTGACTCTGTCTCTGTCTCTCTCTTTAAGGAGAATTCATTAAATAAGGCTAGAACGGGAGTCTGCTATTGTTTAAATTTGTAACCCCTCAAATAAACAGTCTCATTTGTTACATGTAGTCAACTGCCATGACACAGGGTTAATCTATCTATCTATCTATCTATCTATCTATCTATCTATCTATCTATCTATCTATCTATTTATCTATCTATCTATCTATCATCTATCTATCTATCTATGTCTATGTCTATATCTATCTATCTATCTATCTATCTATCTATCTATCTATCTATCTACTGAAGTATAAAGTAAATTAGAGTTTTCCTGTCTTTAAAATCCTATTTGAATTCCTGATTTACCAAACAAAACAGAAGAGAGCCTGGCTAAAGCAATGCATGAATATTGAGATATTGTATTAGTAGCAATTTGCCTTCTGTGAAAAATCCTCAAAAAGTTAAAGACAGGATAGGAAAATAGATCAGAGCATTGCCCAGTTAATTCAAAAAATATTGACTTTGAAAAGTGCTTAGTTAGGGTTTTACTTTACCCTTTAGTTATTAAAGGATTTTCAAATCCAATTAAGGAGCAATTGCCATTGA
Source organism: Perognathus longimembris pacificus (assembly GCF_023159225.1). Classification (NCBI taxonomy): domain Eukaryota; kingdom Metazoa; phylum Chordata; class Mammalia; order Rodentia; family Heteromyidae; genus Perognathus; species Perognathus longimembris. The sequence goes on from NC_063176.1 coordinate 42,234,884, forward strand.
GTCCGTTAAGCCAAACTAAAAAACCAGATATCACATCTTCTCACTTGTATGGAGTAGAGACCTAAAATGATAATGAGAACTATACTAGTAATGATAATGGGACATGGATGTGAAAGAAGCACTGTACAGGGGGGAATGAGCAGAAAAAGGAAAGGAGAAAGGCAGGGATACTGGAGAGTGAAAATGGAAGGTTGATTAAATGTGTGTAGGTGTGTATGTGTGTACATATGGCATAATGAAACCCAATAAATGCTGTTTTGAAAAGTGGGGAGAAGAAAGAAGAGCAATGAGACTACAGAAGAGGACAAATTTATTCAAAGCAGACCATGTACATACATAGAAATATCACAGTGAAAGTTCCTCATATTATAATTGTATATTATGTAAAAAAAACCCAGCGTTTTGACCAAAGTGTTTGCATGATTTCAGGATAATAGTAAATGAAGATAAAGATGGAAAGAAAACCCACTCCAATGTAAATTAAAAATGCAAAGTGAGAATCTAAGCTTGCATGAAGTAATAGCAGTAACACTGCTGCTTTTCTGAAAGACATATTCAAATATCTCTTGAAAATGAAGTAATGTTAAACTAACTTTAGCTAAACTTTCTTGTTTTAATGGATTTTATGATTGATGATACCTTTGGTTTGCATGCTATGAGGACTGGTATTTAAATGGGAATAAAGTAGTCATTAAATACCAAACAAATTCGGTGAATATTTTATCTGTGGCTTTCAGAAATCAGATACAGAAATAAAAAACATATATATTTTAAAGTAAGTATTGAAAACAAATCAAAATGATGTGTGCTGTAAGTGGCATGCATTATTTATAGAATCGATTATAATCAGAAGTATTATATATGCACAAATATCAATTATGCTAAATAGATTTCAGATATTTAATGACTAAGACTTTTCATAGCAGCCTGAGAACTAATTATAAAATGAACAAGCTATTATCCATCTTTCTAGATGTTTCTGAAATGTCTTTGAATATTTAGATTTGTTTTGAGCAAGTGTTATATATTAGTTTTATACATTTGACAGCACATTAAAATTATTAATCAGATAGATTTGTATTTTTTCCTATTAAACCATACCTGAAAGGATTCATACCTAGAAAGATTTACTTCAACATATTTCTGAAGATGAGGAACCTTCTGAGCCTCTGGTTCTGTTACAACACAAACTCCTTGAAGATGTTAATTGCTTTTCTTTTTCTCCATGCATGTTTTTCTCTGGAAAGATGAGACAAACTGTTGTGATCATAAGTAATAATTAAGGCAAAGTAAAAATATAGTTTCCTTAGTATTAGAGAAAATAGCGTTCTTTTAAAATATGAAGTTAATTCTTCTGTTTACTTTCCCCATATGAGTTTGTTTTACAAAATGAAGTGTTGGAAATTAAATGCTTTCTTTATTTATCCTTCTTTTTGTTTTTGTTGGAATTCACTGAGCAGGTCTTGCTATGTGTTGCTTTAACATTCAGGCTTCCTTAACTCTGTCTGATGTCAAGAAATATTTGTTGAATCAATGGAATCCTGTTCTATCTCTTTCACTTAATGTCTGAGTAAATTTGGACACAGTCTAAGTTGTTCTATTTTATCATGGAAACAAAATTAGTAACTGTGGTGATTAAATGATCCTTTGTATTGTATTAGGAGATGTTTAGACTTTTTTTCAATTATTGTTCCCTTATTGATTTTCTATGATCATTGGCTCTCTCATTGTGTATCCTGAAAGTGTGCATTGTCATGGGACATATGTTCTGTAGAAAGAAGAAATGCTCTGCATCTTGGCCCAGGTTGTTTGTGGTAAAGCATTTAAGAGGCAGATTTCTAGAAGCCATCATCCTATGAATGTGTCTATTTCTAAGTATTGGTACTTTTGTGACTGCATGAGGTCGATCATGTTCTGATTGCTAACTTCCTCCACAGAGCTTTCAGTAACTACTTGGACTCCTGGGGAGAGCTCATCGCCACCCAAAAGTGCCCATGGAGGACATGAAGACTTAGTTGGTTGGTCTGTTGAAGACAAGGTTTATGTGAAACTTACATCCAAAAATATAATAGTCATCCTGAAGTATATGTGGCTGTTCTGCCATACATTTTGTCTAAGCTATACAATGACAATTTTATTGGCTGTTGAGAGCTGTTCATTTTGTTGTTTTCCCTTATGAAAATCTAAGTTTGTTTGGCAAATCATAAAACAGGGTCACACAGAGAAAGTTTTGGTTCTTCCACTTATTTTTTTCCCTTAGGATTCATAGTAACTTTTTCATAAAATCAGAAGTGAAAATCATAGGTATAATTCAATATATAATTTAAACTAAGTATTCCATATGTAGTTTTACTGTATATGTATATGTATATGTAGTTTGAACTGTTGTTCCATTTCATTTATAACTTTTCTTTTCACTTTTTCTAAGCATTATGACATTTCAGAATTTAGGGTTTTTTTTCTTTCTAAATAAGGTTGATCATTATTAATGGCTGCTAAATGACTTTGGTTCTTCCCACTAACTGTGCTTTATTGATTTTCTCTATAAACAGTCTATTTCTACAACATGATTTAACTTACGTTTTTTATATACATTTGTCATTAAACTATTTTAATTCATTGCCAGTCATATAACAAATGCTGAAGACTTAGGTATTTTGTGAATTATATATTGTTGATAAGACAATTGGCCAGCATTAAGAATTTAATCTGATTGTGAAAAGTCAGATTTTTTTATAAGAAATGCATTAATACAGAGATAAACATTAAAATACTTGAATGGACAAAAATAATTTATCTGATTCTCTTGGCATTGAATGGATTTAATGCGAGTTTGGAGCTCAATCCAAATTTCCTGATCTCCTTTTAACTTTGCAAGTGATGGGACAATTCAATGGTGTTAGGTGAAGGTGTCATTCAGAACGAAGGAATTATTTTGGAAATGTGATTTTCTGAAGTAAGGACATTTCTTTCCTGTGGTAAAAATGAGCTCAGGAATAACCAAGCAGATGTGTAAACCTGGTAGCACTTATGTAATTTTCAGCACTTGGACTTAAATATTTAATTTCTCATAGAATCACACATCTTTAAGGTGAAGATTACTCATCTCCTTAGGATATAATGTGCCCAAAGTTATACTGCTCATGGTAGCTAAGGGTGAGCCAGTGTTTAATGTGATCATAACCCTCAGTGCTATGCTATGCCTTACACACAGTTGATAGTAACAGTGCACATTCAACTTCCTGACCTTCTTCAGAGTCCTTCCGACCAAAAAACAAAACAAAAGCTCCACAGAGATCCAACCAATGATTCTTCCAATGAACTTGAGAGGCTGAGAAGGGGTAGTTGGTAATTTGAGGCCTGCTGGGGCAGCAAAACCAAGAATTCTTCTCCACCCACAGTCCAGTGCAGTGGTACCTGTCATCCTCTTGGAGTCTGCGATTGAGAGGATCACAGTGTCAAGGTAGGCAGAGCAGAATAGTCCCTGAGACTCCCCCCCCATTAGGGAAGCTTTGAGTCTGTGGTCCCAATGATGACAAGAAACCTAACTAACATAGGAATTGTGACCTTATCATGAAAGTCACCAGGAGAAAGCTATGCTAGTGGTGTGGCTCATTGGTATCATGCCAGCCTAGCAGGCAGGAGGCTGTAAGATTATACCTTTAGTATCACCACCAAAACAATACAGAAATGATTCTTTAATGCCAAGAATCTTCATGTATAATGGGGACAGTGGCATGTTTATTCTCTTTCTTGCATCTCAGTGATAGAGTCAAAAAGAGCATTACAATTCCTTAGATTTAACCTTAAGGTTTTAGCACAATGTTTTTTTTTTTTAAAAAAAAAAAACACAAAAACCACAATTATTTCTTTCAATTTCCTAGTTCTTGAAAGGGAATACCAAAATTGAGAGACACAGGGTAAAAAAAGAAAAACAACTGCAAAAGCAATTCGTGCAAAACTGTTTGGTGTAAGGGAACTGAACACCTCACGGGGGGAAAGGGAAAGGGGGAGGAGGAAAGGGGGTTATGAGGGAGGAGGTAACAAACAGTACAAGTAATGTATCCAATGCCTAACGTATGAAACTGTAACCTCTCTGTACATCAGTTTGATAATAAAAATTTGGAAAAAAATAAAACTATTATTTCTCAGCTTTATTTGATAGTTCTGGATGAAGTGAGATAAGGAAAACTACCCAAAAGAGCTATTAGACAACAATAATTGGTAGAGATATATACAGGTTAATTGTAAAATCCAGTAAATCAAGGTATGACAGTAGCAACCAATACTTAAACTTCTTTTTCTTATTATTAAAAATCCCAGAAAATCGTTCTTGTCTTCTTTGGAAGTAAACAACCTTTAGTTTTGCTTACAAACATACATGTCTACAAATATTGTACATAAACTAAAAAATGAAATAAAACTAAACAATTATACTAAAAGCCTTATTTTTTCCTTTTCTAAATTCTTTCACTGGGTTTTTTTTAATCATGAAAAATAGAAAAAGATGTAGTAATTAATATTCACATAGTTGTCTTTCTTCCCCATAAATATATTTCAACTTGCAGGCTGTTTGGCTCACCTTAATGTTTTCAAGCTGCCCTACAGATAGCCTCTTTAAGTCAAGGACCAGCACCAAGGGCATTTTATGGGAATGTTTTAGAAATGTGGACATCAGATCCCACCCCACTGAGTCAGCAGCTGCTTAACTCAAGGTCCTCAGGTGACTCATAGGCACTCTCAAGTTGAGATTCTCTGTCCTAGCATGTATCAGGATGCTTTAAAATAGCCTTGGAAAAAGCAGAGCACACACAAGCATTGTAATCTCTCAAAGATCAACAATTCTATTTTGATATGCCTGTACATCCTAATGGGGAAAATGTATCTCATAAATAATCAATTATCCCTCAGGCCTACTCTTGTTGATTTCCATCTGTAGGATGCTCTCATCTTGACTCTGGTATCTGGAGAAAGGAGTTATATATCAACTCTAACACTGCATTCTGTGGTTTGCCCCCAGGTCATCTCTCATGTTCTAGTTTCTGAAGTTTATAACCTGGCTTCTATTTTATTTAATTTTGACCTCTTAATTCAGGTTTCACTAAGAGCATATGATATTATCAATTTAATAAAATTAAAATGGATATTCTGTCAAAGTGACAACCTACAAAATAAAAAAATCCAAATGATAAAGATAATTTAGAAGGACATTATACTTTAAAAAAGAGATAAAGAGTTATTAGTAGATCTATTATTTCAATGTGAAAAGAAAATCAAAACCAACAGCAAATCTATGTTGCATGGTCCTTTTCAGATCCATATATATTTTCTATTTTCTTCAAGATATCTTTTTTTTAATGTGTTATTCCTATTGTAGGGTGTCCATGGTAAAGACCGAACTCTGGGATTTTCTAGAATACTCTGGCTACTTTTGACTTTTTCTTTATTTTCCTTCACCCTGTGCTGCTTGCGGACTAACAAGTTGGTACAAAACACATTCATTATCTCTGTCGTGTTATATTGAGTCACTTCTATTTTGCATTCTCCCCTAGAATTTGCAAAATCCTTTGTTTCCTCCAAAAGTAATCTCACCTACACAACACTATTTCCCCACAATTTCTCTTTTGTTAGTTTCTCAAAATCTACTATTCCATCTGCAAATAAGTCTAGTTATGACTTTCAGATTATCTAGCATGCCTCTTGCTCCCATGTTGACTCTGCCTTTTGTGAACTATCTCTTCTCCTCCTCCTCCTATTCCTCCTCCTGCTCCTACTCGTTTCCCCTTCTCCTTCTCCTCCTCTTCCTTCCAATCTCTCTCTCCTTCCCTGCCTCTCTCCCTTTCTCCCCTCTTCTTCACTCTCTTTATAATCTCTCTAATACACACACACACACACACACACACACACACACACACACACACACTTTGAGTAAACTATTCCACCCTATCACTTGAAAATTTTTTACAATTAAAATTCTACTGGCGACTTATATACAACCATCTAATCTAAATAACCCATAAACTTAAAATATACAACAGAATTTCCAAAATACATAATACCAATGTACAATACATATCACAAATACATAGTGTCCCTCTTCCTTGAGGTTTCATTTCCCATGGTTTTTGTTACTCCCGGTTAAACATGACCTAATAATGTTAAGTTAAATTCAGAAATAATAAGTTTTTAAAATTATTCATCATTTTTACTAACGTGATGGAATTTTATTCCCTCCTATTCCATCCAGCCCAGGACATGAATTTCCTCTGCAGCTCAGGTGCATGATCCACAGTATAAATGCTAGCCACCTATTGGAAGTCACATTGTGGCCCTCTTGGTTGTCAGCTTGATTGTTCTGGTATTGCAGTGTTTGTGTTCACATACCCCTATTTCACTTAATACTACTCCCAAAGCTGAAAAGTTGATGTTGGCAGTCCAGTCTCATCAAAGAGCAGCTATGGTGTTGTTCCTTCAAATGAAAAGATGAAAGTACGGCAGGATATTTTGAAAAAGAGAGAGAGAACACAGTTACATCACTTTGTGACAGTGTATTGCTATACTTTAAAAAATTTATTAATGCTTGTTTTTTGTTTGTTAGTGGTCATGGGGCTTGGACTCTGGGCCTGGGCACTGCCCTGAGCTCTTCTGCACGTGGCTAGTGTTCTAACACTTGAGCCACAGTGCCACTTCTGGTTTTCTGGTGGTTAATTATAGATAAGAGTCTCATGGACTTTCCTGCCTGGGCTGGCTTTGAGCTAGGATCCTCATATCTCAGCCTCCTGAGTAGCTAGGATTACAGGAGTGAGCCACTAGCACCCAGCTAAAATCTCATTCTTCTTTTTTTTCTTGCTGGTCCTAGGGCTTGAACTCAAGACCTGGGCTCTGTCTCTAAGTCTTGCTGGGCTCAAGGCTAGCACTCCACCATTTGAGCCACAGTGCCATGTCCAGCTGTCTGTTCATGTGTTACTGAGAAATCGAACCCCGGGCTTCAAGTATGCTAGGCAAGCACTCTACCACAAAGCAACATTCTTAGCCACAAATACTTGTTTTTTTTTTTTTTTTACCAATCTCCTGCTATGCCTAATTTGTAAAATAACTTTTTCATATTTATGTGAACATAGAAAAAATGTCATACATCTGGGATTGACTATATTATCTATAGTTTTATTGTAGATCTTGGTGTGGAGAAGGGAGTATTACTCATCTGTTTGTGCTATTGTAGGAGGAGGTAAGTATTTGCCTGCATGGGTAGGTAGACACAAGTATCCTATCAATGAACTTCATAAACCAACTATATTAGGTGTGAATTTGGTTCCTATATTAAAGAGAGAATATATCTGTTACCACTACTTTGTACAAAAACTTTATTCAAAGCAGATAAATTTTAAAACCATATTCTACTTCACCACAATCCCAGAAGAACTAAGCTATGCCATAGTAATGAATGTGCCAAATCCCGAGTGCAAGGCAAGAGTAACATTTCTTTTTCTTTTTAATGTTACATATCCATTAATGCCATTAAGGCTTTGCAATACATTACCTTTGTTTATTATTGAAATATTGTACTTTTCTCATGAAGAGAAAAGAGAAATTGAGAATTACATCAGGAAACGTGAATGCTTATCCTGAGCGTGCAGATCCTCTCAACTATTTTCGTTTGTAGTCCACCCAACTCATAGATTTCCCCAAAGAAAGAGACTAATTGTCTAAAATGTTGCCATAGATACTATCATCGTTAACACTCTCAGAGCCTCATTTGTTTCCTACTATTTTATACTAAGTGCTATGCTGAGTATTATAAGGTATGCAGTTTAGAGATATTAATTTGATTCTGACTCCAGTTGTCTGAAATATCAGAAGACACTTTATCATTTTTTTTCTTCCTACATTTAATCTTTAAACCAATGGTTTTTCCATGGTCTCACCATCACAGAAGAGCTCTGCCACCTTTACAGGAGTAAAAGGTGAAAAATACTTCCTTTATGTCTTCAATTATTTTCTCTGTGTATCACTAGTTTGGAAGTTTTATCAAACCTTACTTCATAAAGACTTTTCCTATGATATTGAAATTGTGTAGCTGTTTTAGATTTTTACACTTACATCCATGCCCTATATATCCATCATCTATAAATAAAGCTTCTTTCTCTCTTTCTAGCATATGAATGTTCAATTGTTTTGGTATCATTTTTCTAAAAGAGTATTTTACCACAGAATAAGCTTTCTTATCATTGCTAATAATCAGTTGCACACATAAATTTTAGTTTATTTTCAAACTTTGTTCTCTTTTATCATCTTTCTTTGTACACAAACCGCAGCTGCTTAGATACTGTAGTATTGGAACAAGTAAGTATTGAAGTAAAGTAGTGGTATTTCTCCATTTTTTTCTTCTTTTTCAATTAAAATATGTTCTAGATTTTTATTTCCACATCTCTATTAGAATGACCATGTCAGTGTATATAACAGACTTCACAATTTTGATTAGAGTAAACTGATATCTTACCAATATTAAATCTTGGGAATCCATTGATTCTAGATTTTTGTCTTCATCGTTTTCCCATGTTCAGATGACTAGTTTTACACACTGCTTGTCAGAGTTATGGTAGTAATATGAATTGTAATATTGAAAGTGTCATACTTTAAGGAAGTGGCTGCAATTTACTTTACCATTTCTCAGATAGTACATGAATTTTGAAAACATATTTTTATTTCTATTTTCCCACCACCTGCCCCTTCCTTAAGTAAAGAAAACCAAAGATGAATACAAACAAATCCTGGCTTTTCTGGCTCTAGTCAACTTGAGTCTATTGAAGCTGATTTAGGATGTCTGGTTTCCACAACACTGAAGAACAAATTAATGTGATTTAAGCTCCTAAGTTTGTGGCTGTTTGTTAGGGGAGAAATAGAAACCTAATGAATTTTTATGTTTGAGGATTTGCTTGTGCGTTTCATGCAGCTGATGATTGCATGGCAGGCAGGGAAAGAGAGGGAACATACAAGAGAGTGAGTTCTTTCATAGGCAGAAGAAGAAAAAGAGGAATTCATACTGTGTTTAGTGGGGGACATAAACTGTGGCATTAGATCTTAATTAATTTCCTGATTTTACTATCTTCTATTCTGTGTTGAGATAAAGCATTATCTACCCTGAGAACTGATTTTTATTAGGTTTTCAATAATGGTATTAGTCTTGTGAGACATGTCAGATAGGTATGTTTCCTAATTCATGATTGGTAAACACTAGAGAACATGAATTTGGGGAAAATAGGCCACCATTTCCTTGAAAAAGGTAGAATCCAAAAGGGATTGTTTAGATATGTGAGTGAATAGGCAGTACCTACTGGATTTAAAGTGGAATGTTAAAGAAGTAACCACAAGTTTGCATAGGGTAACTGGAAGTTTTATAGTGAAAGTTGGAATTTGAATTACTTAAGGGAGTTTCTCAAATTGGAAATACACTTTAATCTCAAGGGTAATATATCATTGAGCTCAAGCTGAGAAGCAAATCTTTTGTTCCACACACAAAAAACCTACTTATAAAAATGTGGTTAATTCACTTCAAAGCCAACTCTAAATCATTCAGCTAAATGAGTCATCTCTCTGATGAAGTCACCCTCATCCTAGTGAACTCTGAAGTTTACTTGACAAAAGATCTCAGCATTTATAATTCACTTCTTGAACCACATGTCTTAATTAACCTCACACCTTTACCATGGGTTTCTTATGTTTTTCGTTTCAGCTCTAAGCCACTTGCCTCTGAACCACAGCCTTTTTGTTGTTACTATTTTTGTTTGTTTCATTTTCCTTTTTAAAATTTTTTTTGGCAGAATCTCTCTTTGTTTTCTAGTCCAGGACTAGAATGAGTCTCCCTCCTCAGCCTCTCAAATGGCAAGGGCTACAATGTGTACCATTGTAGCAGGCTTCCACTTGTTTGTACGGTCTATGATTGTTTTTATGTTTTGCTAGTTGTTCCTCTTGGTACAACCTGTGTCTCATCCAGAGACTTTGTTCTGTCTTCAAGAAAGTTCCTAAACTCAAACTAGGAACCCATGCAAAAGTTAGATTCCCCCCCAATGAGATAAAATAAAAAGTAACATGTCATATCTACTTTCCAGGAAGTAAAAATTCTTCATAATATACTTCCTATTATGCTGTCTTGGAGGTAGATAATTTTTTAAAAAACACTTTAAAAATTAACTTTAAGTCATATAATGGGGTTTTAATTAACTATATAGAGATAGTCTACTTGCCATCAATTGTTAGCTATGTCACAATGGAACATTTAGTTCATTTTTATTAGCTTTGGCTATTATTGAACATATAAAATGGAATAATGGTATATCACTCCTCCTTTACTTGTAAGAATTAAATGATGTACCATCATCAAGTGGTATCCACAGGGTATTATTGTCAGAACAAACACAATTACCAACATCCTTGAGTGATCCAATCTTTTCTAGAAAATGGCTTAATATTGGAATATAACCCATTTACATCCACCCACATATATTATAACATTGCTAGCTTACTTATAATATTGGATAAAAGCTTCTGAAATATTGGAACCCTAGGAAAATACCTGAATACTTAAATTCAATAGCAACAATTAGAGAAGATTGAGTCACTGCTATTGAATTTTATATATTGCAGAGACAAAGATCTTAGGAAAAGAGTATTTTCCAGTAAGGGCTTAGTTTTATCACTGAAAATAGTAATGTATAAAAACATTACAAAGAAGAGAATCAAATACATTCTCCTTAGAAATCCAATTCCAAGAATACTATTGAAAGTTTTAATTCTATCATTATTTTAAGGAATAATTTATTATTTATCTCATGTGGACAAGCATCCTGCTTTCAAGAGATTATTGTTTTTTATCTATCTCACATTGCTTTTGGGTCTCGATATCCACTGCTGTGTAGAGTTTTTATTTTGCTTGAAGGTTAATATATTCTCTCTAATGAAACACTGCCTAGGGTTTACAAGGCCATTCACTGATAAAAATTTATTTTAAATTAAAGGTTTGATCCAAAAGAAAATGATTTAGATAGATTTGCTTCTTCACTAAAGCACTTTATTTTCTCCACAATATGCTTTAATTTCTTGGGTTGTTATTTCTGATTAGTACAGAATTTTGCATTTGGATCTCACCACCTTATAATGCTGTTATGTCTTGAAATGTTTATGACAAGGTTCGATGTTACCATGGAAATCATCATGCTACCACCAATATTACATTCTGGTTTTAATGTAATATTAAGATGATTTTAGATCTTAGTTGTTCAAATTTCTTTAAAATTTAGTAATGAGATGACAAGGAATAAAATTTCAAGCACAAAAAGGTTAGCAGATTTATGTTACAATGTGAACATCTCCAGTGTTCTTTATTCCGTTATGAATATATTCATTAGAGGGAATAATAGAGTTTAATAACCTTTAAATATATGAAGTTATCATTTTATAACCAATTAAGGAGAAAATGATTCTTTCAATGAGAGATTTGCTTTATTATCATTATAAATGGAATCAATTAAGCCCAATAAGTATGGAATCACTTGCTATCTTATGAAACCTATATTCTTGATTGTACCAACCTGGTGACTTTGCAGATAATTCATTTTATGTAAATTAATTTAGCTTCTGACAAGTGCCTGGATGATGCAAAGTACTGCCTGATGTCTTCTTTATTTTTAATGCAGGTATTGGGGCTTGAAATCAGAGGCTGGGTGATGTCCCTTAGCTTTTATGTTCAAGTTTGGCACTCTACCATTTGGGCCACAGCTCCACTTCTACATTTCTGGTGATCAATTAGAGATAAGACCCTCGTGGACTTTCCTTTCTGGGCTGGCTTCAAATCTTGATCCTAAGATATCAACATCCTGTGTATCTAGGATTACAAGCAAGAGCCATTGACACCAGGTAATATATCTGTATTTTAATGAATTGGAGAAGAGATACCTGGTTTCAGTGATAGCCATTACTCTGCTTCAGTTCAGTATCTTCTTAAAATGATCTAGATTTGGCTTCACAAAGAAGGCTGTACACATTAAAATAACAGAAACAGGTGAGCTAGTAAAATATTGGCTTTTGATTTCTCATGTGTTATTTTTGAGGAATGATACCTTTTAGTATACCAAACCATCTTTTGATGTGTGTCATCTTCTCATTTATCTTTTTGATTAAACACTGTGTCCTAAGAGAGAATCATCAACACTGAATAGAATACCACTTGCCCCATCTAAGTACTTAGTCCATTTTGTTTCTTCTTCACTGCACCATCATCTGGACACAGTTTTTTAACTAAAGAAGTATGGTTGTGACTTTCTCATATGCCCACTACAGTATACTTCCTGTGAGAGCAGAGGCCTTGTCTACTTTTAAACATTGCTGAGCTTTGTGTTTGGATCAATATGTAGTAAATAACAAGTTCTCCTCTTTTTTAATGAAGTGACTAATACACTTCCTGCCATCTGCGTTGTCCTAGGACAAGGTATGATGATTACACATTTGACACTGCCCTTAGACCAATGGAGAGTCAATATTTTTATTGAAAGACATCAATGAAAGGAAGGGGCAGGTCAAGTACATGAAATAAAGCACAACTCCCTTTATCCACAAGCGTCTGCCTTTATATTTCTTGAATTTTAACTTTTTCCTGATTCATGTTTTTTCCTCAGCTCTCCTTTATAATTCAAAATGAATAAATTAATACTGAAATGGAATAAAAATCAAGTTTGCTGTACACTGGACAAAAATGTTGAAAATGGCAACAGCGAGAAGTGAGAGAAGTGGATAACAGAACTGTGGATCCTTTGGAGACCCTTTTAGTTTTGTTTTCTTACATAATAAGTAGTGTTGGGGAACTTATTTAGTAAGTCCTCTTAATGTCTGTATTAAAATCAGTGTTGCCACAAACAGAACTCTTCAAAGTGGAAGATTTTCTTAAAAAACAAAAACACTCCACTTTGTTTCAAATATTTTACATTTCTTGAATGAGAGCTTTTGAATGCAATATTTTTGCTGGGCAAACAGACATGCATCACAATACTATTGGGACAAAGGATAAATTCCAGAGGAAAAGCAAATTTAGGTTGAGAACAATTTTCTTGGATTTGTTTTTCTTTATTTATGCTTCTGTCTATACACTGTGTCACTGCTTGTATGCCTCTGGGCACTGTTAGAAATGTCTGAGACAATATTAACAATTGATCTTCCACATCTAACTCAGGATAAAAGCCAAACCAAATCAATAACTTTACCATTGTACAACACATTGCTATAATTTACTTTGAGGATAATTTACTGTGTATGTGCATGAATGATTGAGATTTTATCCCCAAGAGTACCTTCAACTCAGCCTAAGGTATGGAGATGAAAATGTCATTCATTTGCCTCTCATGTCTTATCTTCCTCGGTATACAGCTATAATTTTGGATCTATTTACCAGGATTAATTTCTACCCATTCCAGAGAAGTGGATGGTTCCACAGGTGTTATTTGTATTCTTACACTAACTCATAAGCTTGGCACTTTGTGTTAGGTTTACTGAAAATCCAGCATGAGAAATTCACTTTACAATCAGTTGGAGACTCCTAGGAGGTAGATTATTTCCTGGGAATAGATGTGTGACTATGTGAGAAGGATAGAATCAGGGCTTCACTTACCCACTGCTTAGTTTACTAACTCATGAAGCAGTGTGGAGTGAATATGGAAAGAGAACTTCCAGAGGGCTTAGGAAAAGATTTCTGGGCTTTCATTATGTAACCGTCTATGCTCTATAAATTCTGACTTCGACTGGCCATTTGAAAACAGGTCTTAATTTACTACACAAAAACAAGAACAAAAGATTACAATATTAATTTGATTTGCATTTTTTTTATTTGCACCTCACCCCAGTAAGAGTGTCCAATATCAAGGGGATGTGGCCAAAAGGGAACCCTATTTCATTGTTGTTGGGAATGTAAACTGGTTCAGCCACTCTGGGAAGCAGTATGGAGATTCCTCAGAAGGCTAAACATAGAGCTCCCCTAAGACCCAGCAGGCCCACTTTTGGACATCTACCCAAAAGACCACAAACAAGAGCACACTAAAGCCACCAGCACAACAATGTTCATCGCAACACAATTTGTCATAGCTAGAATTTGGAACCAACCCAGATGCCCCTCAGTAGATGAGTGGATCAAGAAAATGTGGTACATATACACAATGGAATTTTATGCCTCTATCAGAAAGAATGACATTGCCCCATTTGTAAGGAAATGGAAGGACTTGGAAAAAATTACACTAAGTGAAGTGAGCCAGACCCAAAGAAACATGGGCTCTATGGTCTCCCTCATAGGGAATAATTAGCACAGGTTTAGGCTAGTCACAGCAGAGGATCAGAAGAGTCCAATAGCTATAGCCTTAAGAACACAAAAGATGATGCTATGTGAAATGAGCTCCATGTTATGGAAACGACTGTTATATCACTGTTGTAATTACTTTTAACATGCGATGTGAAACCATAGCTTCTATTGTTCATGATCCTCTTGTATCCCCTTTGTGGTTGTAGCTGCAGTATCTCTGTATCCTATCTGAGTACATTGGAGACCGTGTATACAGGTATTAGAATTAGGAAACTGAAAAGGAATACCAAAATCCAGAGACACAGGGTAAAAAAGACAAACGATTACAAAAGCAATACTTGCAAAACTGTTTAGTGTAAATCTACTGAACAACTCATGGGGGGAAAAGGAAAAGGGGACAGGGGAGAGGGGAATGAGGGAGGAGGTAACAAACAGTGAAAGAAATGTATCCAAAGTCTAATGTATGAAACTGTAACCGCTCTGTATATCAGTCTGACAATTAAATTTAAAAATAATAATAATAAAATAAAAAAAGATTACAATATTAAAACAGATAAAACTTAGAACTCCATAAAATGCTAATTCATTACCCAGATGCATATTGTTTGCATGACAAGCCCTAATGTTTTCCCTTTTATTTACTTATGACAAATCACAATTTTAAGTCTCCATCAGAAATGTGGGTATTCTTGGCTGGGTGTTAAGAGGACAGTATGGAGAACTATTAGCCAGGAATGGTTCTGTCAGCCTCAGGCTAAGTTAGTCATCTGACATTCTCATGATTCTGGACATTTCCTAACATGCAAAATGGAAAAGATAGCTCCTGTACTAAAGCACTTTAAAATGCTTTAGGCTAGGGCTGGGAATATGGCCTAGTGGTAGGGTGCTTGCCTCGTATACATGAAGCCCTGGGTTCAGCATCACATATATACAAAAGCCAGAAGTTCCACTGTGGCTTAAGTGGTAAAGTGCTAGCCTTGAGCAAAAAGAAGCCAGGGACAGTGCTCAGGCCCTGAGTTCAAGCCCCAGGACTAGCAAAAAAAAAAAAAAGAAAAACAAGGACAAAAAGATAATCTGTAAGTGTTAACATCTGCAGATTCAAATAAAATGCTTTAGGCTATAAAATCAGATTGCTCATATGGAAAGGTTTGAAAATGCTAGTACTTTGCATTACAAATAAAACTAGGAATAAGGTCCATGTTTACATATATGTATATATATAATAGTATCATTCAGTTTATTAAGTAATTTTGGGAACATTAAAGATTTGATAAATACCTGTCTATGCCTATGAATGGAGAATAAAACAATTATAGCTAGAGAGCAGGTTCTATATGAAAATTACTTTCAACTTAAGTCAGTTTAGTCATTCATAGTTATTGGGCATTTTTTGGTGTATTTATATGTGTAGATAAACTTTCTAGAATTATAACTTTAGGCTTGTCCTTCATAAACTTACCAACAAACGATGACAAGTGAAAATTTCAAGTTTTTCTTTCACACACAGCAAATAAATGACAAATTAGAATACACACACACACTCAAATTTATTAAATCTGAACTTTCTCATCTTTTAGGCATTTTTTGTAGTATTTCCTAAATTCTATGTATGAATGAAGTCTTAAATCTACCAGTGACTTCTTTAGTTCAGGATCTATTTAGACCCCCAAACTTTAAATGTGTTATTAGAATGTAGACAGCTTAACATGTTTGATTTTTTCTAACTTCTCTATGCAAGTAAGAAAATGGAATACCTTCACTATCTGTGTATCTTATCTGAGTACATTGGAAACTGTGTATACAGGTATTAGAACCAGGAAACTGAAAGGGAATACCAAAATCGAGAGACACAGGGTAAAAAAGACAAACGATTACAAAAGCAATACTTGCAAAACTGTTTAGTGTAAATCAACTGAACAACTCATGGGGGAAAGGGAAAGGGGGAGGGAGGAGGGGGGACTGAGGGAGGAGGTAACAAACAGTACAAGAAATGTATCCAATGCCTAAAGTATGAAACTATAACCGCTCTGTATATCAGTTTGACAATTAAAAAAAAAAGAAATAAACAGATAAATGTAAAAAAATAAAGAAAAAGAAAATGGAGTATAATATTTCTTGCTGGATCATGTTTTGTCTTTGCTAATGCTACCAATGGAAATGATCTCTGACAATTTTTTGTGTGTTCATTGACAAAGTCAGTCTCTTTTGTGAGTTTGATCAGAGATGAAGGTCATGAAGGTAGCAGCCATGTCTGATTATGGGGTTTTGAATGTGGGTCTTTTAAACTCAACTAAGAATTCCTGAAGAGCTTCAGTTCTCCAGAATGGTAACTACCAATAGAGCATAGATGAAAACCAATTTACACATACTTGTCATTTTCCCTTTGATGGAGGGTTTTAAAGTAAATTACCAGTAGCATGAGAGCTCTATTCTCCAATATTTCACCTATTTCTCTGTCTCAGATCTAATCAGAGGATATCTGAAACAGGGACTCAATTCCAGTATGGTCAATTCTTTTGTAATACTTGTTTTGAAAATTCAAACTTACTCCAATGAGATTGATCTATTAGAAGACATTTTGGGCATGACATTAATTTTGGAGTTACTTATGGACAATTTCATTGGTGAGAAATGTATAGTAAATACAAGAAACAGGTCTCACACAAATGTCTCTAAAAGTAAATATATTCATTCTTGAAGCAGGCAGTTAATTCATGTGATGAACCCTGCCCACCAAGATCTGGTGTTGCAATTTCTTTTTCTCTAATTTTAGATAGCTCTTTTCTTGCATTTCATTCTGAGCAAGCTTTCTCTCTAATAAAATGACTTATCCATTGTAGTATTTATGTGTGCCTTTGACCACTTAATACAAGTAAAATTTTCTGAGTTTTGATTTTTAGTAGTTGTTTTTGTTTGCCTTTGGCTTCCTTTTGACAGATGATAGTGATTCTGAGGAGAATCAGGATATATTGCACACCACAGTTTCTGGATGCCTTCAGTCCTGGCCAGAAATACTCCATGTAGGTTTCTTGTATAAAGTATATGCAACACTACAATATCCATTTTTCTAGACATGATTAGAGACATATTAGAAATAAGAGGTTCCATGTATTTCTAGATGAGATTTGGGTTAAAGTCAATGATTATGTGGAAAAGGAAGTGACATTGAAGTTCAAAGTGGTACAGCAGTATCCTTGAGCAGAAAAAACATAAGGATGGTGCCCAGGCCCTGAGTTCAAGCCCCACAACTAATAAAATACCCAAAATTATGTGGGAAAAAAACATTTTTCAAATACGATTATTTGTAACTTTATCCAGTGGTGATATGTGAAAATAGAATAATTTTATGATATATCACTATAATTACATAAAGAAAGAATATGCATGAACTTTAATAATTAGAGATATCAATTGAGAAAATATTTAAGAAGCACAAATTATAGTTAAAAATAAAAGGCCCTGGTCAAAATAGATTTATCAATAAATATTTAAGTTGTCCTTGATTTTCAAAAAAAAAGTTAAACAAATCTGTTGCTTCATTTTATTTTGAATTTGTTTGGGCATAAGGTTCATTTTCCCTCAGGTGTGTGTGTGTGTGTGTGTGTGTGTGTGTGTGTGTGTGTGTGCATGTGTGTGTGTCTACTGCAACTTGAACTCGGGATCTTGGCCTTTTACACATTGTTGGCATTGTACTACTTGAGTCACCGCTTCATTTCTAGATTTTGCTGGTTAATTGAAGATAATAGACTTGCAGATTTTTCTGCCAGGACTAGCTTCCAATTGTGAGTCTCAGCCTTCCAAGTTTGTAAGATTACAGGCATGAGAACACCCTCAATTCTTATACTACAGTAATTTATAATGAACAAAGCATTATTTGTGTAAGTAATAAGTGATGATACAAAATACATGGAAACTGAAAGAAATCAGTTAGAAATTCCTCTCAAAATTGGGCAAGGAGAATGGCAGCATTGTCTTGTGGATACTGGTGATACCTGCCAGGCAGGAACAGATAGAGATCAGCAAAAGCCACTCCTCCCTCATACTACAGCTCATTCCACAGATATTCATTTATTGAAAACTGAAAAGAGAATTTGCTTTCTCTCTCTCACTCAAATACCACTGAGATGAGCCATTGATATAGATAAAAATGGGCCATTTTCCTTCCTGCATATACAATTTCAGAACCAGAAAAATTAACAGCAGTAAAGTATATTCTGAAAGAAGATGAGCAAAAGTATAGAATATATACTGATTCATGTTGTTTTAATTTGCTAAATAATAATGAACTAAGTAGATGTAACATTAACATCCAAGTCTAATATCCAGAGAGCACCAATTTTCCCTTGTTTTCAGTAGGATGAGGCCTAAGTGGGAATAATACAGAATTTAAAATATTTTCTAGTTAATCAGTTGCATTGTTTCAATGATATTTCTTCTTTGGACTATGGGTCACAGCTTCAGTGCTTTGTAGCAATAATTGTAAGGCACTTATAATGCTCAAAATGAGGTTTAAAGTGATATTCATTTCTAGGCAAAGCAAAATCTAGTTAAATGGAATCCACACAATTAGAAAGCTTTGTCAGAATTTTTCTACATGTATATATGCACCTTAATTATTTCTGTTTAAAAAGATGAACCTGAGGTTCTGTAAAATTCTAAATTGCCTATTGAATTATCAATATGCATTTGAAGTAATCAGTATATTCATATGCTGCTGAATGCAAATAATTTGAGAATATGTGCTACATGGATTATTTATTTCAATGCTGACATGGACCATCAACTGTAGCAGAACTCAGGAATGGAAACATTTATAGCATTGAGTCTGTCATACCTGAGTTAAAATCTTGAGTTTGCTACTAGCTATAATTTCTGTCATATTACAGAAATATTATATTCCACACTTCTCAGGGGCTAAACTCTAAAATCAAGACTGGCCATTTATTTTTCCCTGATAAAATAGTGAGACAAAGGACAAAAGGTAAACTACTACAACAATGATACTCACAAGGCAATATTTAGGAAATGAACTTTACAACTTAGAGGTGGGGTTAGGGATAGGACGGGGGAAAGGAGGGTGGGAGAAAAATGAGACATGGGATAACAATGTTTGACAAGAAATGTATGCACTACCTTTTTAATATAAATGTAACCCCCATGTACATCACCTTCACAATAAAATAAGATGAAAATAAAATAAAACCCAAAGGATGGATTTCGAGTGGAAGAGTCATGGGATTGTGCAAAGGAAACTTCAAAAAAGAGAGAATTAATGAGAATGGAAGTCCAACTGAATGGATAATCTCTGCCATTTTTTTTTTTCCTGACTGAGAAAATTTGTATTCAGGAGAGATAAAGAGAATTCTACAAGGAGGTCTAAATCAATGCTAACTTCAGACAGGGCAAAATTTATAGTTAATTTCCTGTCCAATAAAAAATTACTTTGTGAAATTATATTACAGACCCAGGAGTTTAGGGATGTATTTTGCTTACGGACATGGAAAGTGACTGGTAGCCACAGCATTGATAAGGCCATCTGCCCACCATATACCTAATCTGGGCACACTGCTGCTCTGTCCATCTATGCTTCCAGTTACACATCTTGATGGCTAAATTAATATTACAATGTCTGGAACAAAACCAAGATCTATTCAACAAAATATTCCATATTACCTGGTAAGAGAAACAAACTGTGATCCTGAGAAAAGACACAGGAAGAGAAAATTTAAAATATCCAAGAAAATCAGAAAATGATGTATATCAAAAAAATACTCGGTGTAACAAATGGAAAGCATAAAAAAAGACTTCAGTTAACCTCCCTCATAGCTTAAACCTCAATGCTTTCTCTCAAAATTAAAAAAAGAAATGATAATCTTTTGTTCATTTTTATCAAAAGATAAATATTATAATAGTACTTAAATAAAGATGATTTATTGTAAATAAAATTCGAGACACTATGGCTTTGTGTTAATATTTATTTATTATTATTATTTTTTGGCTAGTTCTGGGCCTTGAACTCAGGGCCTGAGCACTGTCCCTGGCTTCTTTTTGCTCAAGGCTAGCACTCTGCCACTTGAGCCACAGCGCCACTTCTGGCCGCTTTCTGTATATGTGGTGCTGGGGAATCGAACCCAGGGCCTCATGTATACAAGGCAAGCACTCTTGCCACTAGGCCATATCCCCAGTCCCTCTCAGTAACTTTTTTCATTAAATGTCAAAGGCTACAAAACTAGACTATATACAGTTATATCCTCCTTAAAATTGGTTAATAGAGTAAAATAAAAATAATGGAAAACAATTTGGTATGTGAGTATTGGCTAAAATATGGTTGTTATAAAATGTTCAAGAAGATAGTAAAAAAAGTTCAGTAGGTAAAAAGTGATGATTTATTGTGATAGACTTTTGGTGTACTGGATATAATAATTTGTATAGCCATTACAAATCAAAAGGCCCCATTAACAGCACTTCAAACATATTCAATGAAATTGATGAGCTACAAGGATAAACACTAAGTCTACCATCATATTAGGGATTTTCAAATAAGTCTCTCAATAAGGAAGTAAGTTACTGAACAGCAAATACACACAGCAGTTTTCTAAAAATTAAGTCAACAAACATGATCTGATTATCATATAAACAACATTGTACTGAATAAATGAAGAATAAAGATCGTGTTAAATTGCTCAAGATAATTTACTGAAATTAAACATATGCTGATGTATAAAGCCATTCTCAGCAACTTCAAATGCATCAAATTAGAGAGACTATGTTTTAGAGAGTG
This sequence comes from Perognathus longimembris pacificus, assembly GCF_023159225.1. Classification (NCBI taxonomy): domain Eukaryota; kingdom Metazoa; phylum Chordata; class Mammalia; order Rodentia; family Heteromyidae; genus Perognathus; species Perognathus longimembris. The sequence goes on from NC_063176.1 coordinate 42,256,003, forward strand.
GAATTAAAATGAAAATCATAACAAAAGGAGAGGTAGATATTCCACAAATAATTTGGATTCATAAAACACATTTCTTCTAACTTTAGATCTAAAAGAAACATCACTATGTTGCTGAGCAAATATAATAAATCAAAAGTTAAGGGAAGCAACTGAGAGAGAATATAGATACAAAAATTAAGATGTTAAAAAGAAGGCTGTATAAGTTCCTTGGTATACCCCAAACTGTACCAATGGATATTAAAAAAAAAAGCACCAATTTATACTTCAGAATTAACAAAAGACAGAAAACCTACAGAAGACACAAAGCAGATACTGACTAAATTCGGAGGTAGTTATTGTCAAAGATGAATACAGTTAGCTGAGATCTAACATAACAAGAACGGCAAATAAAGAGAATTTCAGGTAAGCAGTATCAAAAGGAGAAAATACGTATTAACACACCATATAATTTCAGAGAAATTAAAAATATTACATGGGTTATTATGACAAGCTAAATGAATAATCTTAAATACTTTGTATGGATTATACATGTTACAGAAAATTTACAGGGTTCTTACAAAAATAAGCCACAAGACTGTTGATATATATTATACATTAGTATTACTTATCTTCCATAACTTTAGGTTCAGAATGTATCACTGATTCCTCCTACCACATTCTTTAACATGGAATAGTAATTCTCTAACATAAAATATAGCAACAATGCATGAGAAGATAGGAAACAGTCTTGTGTTTTTGTGAACTCACCCTCACCTTCATACCAAAACTCCCTAAAGTTATGAGAATCCAAAGAAACTACAAACTAACCTCATTCACAAATTGAGAAATATTCACTACAGTAATATTCTCTGTAGCCCAGGTATGGAACCTGATCATATGCCCTTCAGTGAACGAATGGGTGAAGAAAATTGAATATTATTCATCCATTCGAAAGAATGATACTGTATTATTTATAAGAAAATGGAAAGACTTGGAAAACTTAAGTGAACTAAGTCAGGTATAGACAGAGAAAGATTGAATGGTTTCCCTCATATATGGAAGTATGAGTTAACCTATAAACTTTAAATAAAGATGCAATGGTTAATTGACATATGATAGATTTCAGGAAAAATCATAGAGTGTAACTCCTAAGAAAGGCAAAGTCAAAGCCCAATGAAATAAACAAAAGGAAATAGTACTTTCAAGAGGTGGGGCAGGGCCAAGGACAGAGGGGTAGATGAATGAAGAGGAGAAGCGATGCAGAATTCAGTCAAGAAATCAGTATATAGCCTTTAAAGTTAAGAGAAGAAGGGAAAGGATGGGTCTGGAAGGATAAGTGAGGATATTGGAGTTGGTGACATTGGTGAAGAAGCATTATAGTCACAAACTGCTTTGTTAAATGGAAACCCCTTCTTACAGCTACTGAAAGATAATGAAAACAGCAATAAAAATATCCAATGCAAACCAAATTAACCAAGTCATAGAAGGAACTCTGTCAGAAAGGAAGAAGGGTACATTTCAAGAATTTCTTTCTTTTTCTTTCTTTTTTTTTTTTTTTTTTTTTTTTTTGCTCAAGCATAGCACTCTGCCACTTGAGCCACAGTGCCCCTTCTGGCCGTTTTCTATATACATGGTGCTGGGGAATCGAACCCAGGGCTTCATGTATAAAAGGTAAGCACTCTTGCCACTAGGCCATATCCCCAGCCCTCAAGAATTTCATGAAGGTTTACTATTTGAAAATCTGCTGATATAGTTCAATAGGATGAAAACAGAACAATAAAAATAAAATTATCTCAAAATAGAAAAATAATTTAATAAAATTTCAAACCCACTCATGGGTCATTTCTAAAGGAATTGAGGAAAGAACTTTGCTATTTAGTCATTAAATATTTTTACTTAAAGATGATAAAAACCTAACCTATAAGACATATTTCCTAACAATCAGGTTTTAAAGAAAAGCTGAGAAAGTTAATGAAATGCTTCATTTGTGTTATTCTATCTCAAGGTAAGTTCTTTTGGGTTGGAAACCATATCTTGCAATTAACTTTGTATTTGTCTTTGGCACTCGGTTGATTCCCATGTCATGAACTTAATTCCCATTTTCATTGCCAGTTGTACTTTTGCTGATTTATGTCTTCATACAACTAGTTTTTCTCATCATTCTCACCAATCTAGCAATTTTTTTTCAGAGAGGATTTTTCCAGCCCTGCCAACAAAATGATTTCCTAGGCACTGTGCACAGGTATTTAGTTGAGTTTCCAGGAACAAAAAGAAAATCTAATGTGATTATCTTTCATGCACTCATGCATGCTTGTTTTTGTGTTTACCTTCTAAGTATCAAGGGTTTCTTGCACATTGCAGGAATGGAATAGAGATGAAAAGGCAATCACTCATTTGCTTCACCTTAGGGGAAAGGGATAACTTAAAACAACAATAGCAAGATTTTCAGAAAATGATAAATACGTTGTGATGAATCACAGTAGCCGGTACAAAATATTTTGGCATTTTGCATCCTTGGGTTACTTCTGTCAGTGGCAGCAGCATAGATTAATAATGATCATAGTTCAACAAAACATATGATGACAATAATCACTTTTGTGTTGAAGGATAAGTACCTTTGAAAGTAGGAAAGAAAAGTATACATTTACAGAATGTTTACAATTAAATTTAAAGTAAATATATGTACTTTGGTCAACACTTAGCTCTTAGTACTATATATTGAAGAACAGTTTTCAAAACTATTTCAGTAGACTGGAAGTGCAAATATGGCTCAAATACTACATTGCCAGCCTTGAGCAAAAAAGCTAAGCCAAAGAACAAGGCCTTGAATTCAAGCCCCAATACTGTCACTAAACACAAAAAACAAAAATGATACAAATAAAAAATTCTTTCAGTAGGTTTTGCAACCGAAATTATGAATTGAGCATCTTACATTTTTTTTCCTGCTCTAACTTCTAAGGATTTATCCTTCAAACTGTGGAACATTATTTCTTTTTCATAAAGCTCTTCTCATTCTTCAGCTGTGCATTAGTAATTAGATAATTGTTTTTTTTTTGTACTGTTAAAGTATGACTTCAAGTATTTATTATACTGCTAGGACATAAAAGAGTTAGCCAGTTATAAATTGTTTAGATTATATTAGGTATCATTCACCACAGGGTGCAAAATTGCTGTCTTTTCTCAAAGCAAGTGTTACATAATTATAGTAAGTGGCTGCTATTATGAGTCCATAACTTCAAAAATGACATTTACTGACTTAATTAAAGTAGATTTGGAGTGAAACTTTTTTTTACTAATACAAAATTAATAAAGACTGCCCTTTGTACAAGACCTAAATTACATACATTTTACAATTCATACAGCATATATTCATTAACATATTCCATTTAAAAATATTTTAGTGTACCTTGTACAGTAAGAAAATGACCCCATGAATATCAATGGAATCAGCTATGTGAATTAATGAGTGTTAGGGTGTTAGTGCTGAAATTTGGTGCACTCTAGGGTCTTCAGCTACTAACTTAGCCAAAATTAGTAAAATCACAGAGATGAAATAGAGCAACACTGTCATGCTAATACAAACTGGTCAGATAACATAAGTGGTTGGTCATGATTTTTACAAAACTGCATGCTTTGGAATGACATTGCTCTGTAAGGCTATATACAGAAAATCATATTCAGAATGGGACTAGAAACTTTCAGAAAAGAAGATTTGAAGGAATTAAGTCTAGTCAGCACTTCCTAAATAAAAATAAAAAGATGGAGAATTCAGGAAAGAAGATGGAGAACTCATAAAAGAAGTATAGCTTGTGCCAAATATTTCATGGTGAAGAGCCAGTTCTCAATAAGATTCTAAATCTAATGATGACTTATACATCCCATAATTACATTAGCTAAATAATGAATGAAAACATTTTAAGTACAAGCAGACAAAATGATGAGTTACAAACTACAGAGGGTGTGTATAACAATGAACAAGTTATGTAGGCATAAAGTCAGTTTCCATGTTGATATAAACTACATATTTTGTTTAGTGAATGGCTTATGAAACTGTTGAAAACTTCAGGACAGGAACTCCAACATCTAAGAAGTGACACTGTTCAAAAAGAAATGTACTCATTACCTAACCTATGTAACTATATATCCCCTGCGTCTATCACCTTTACAATAAAAATAAATGAGAAACAAGACCAAAAGAAACTACAACAAATAAGGATCTAAATGAATGGAAACAGAAAATAAGAAACAAAGAACAATAAAGATATCCTTAATAATTCTCTTATGAAAAATATTAAAATAAATCCTAAATTCCTCTCTACTATAAAAGTAATGGCAACTAAAAATTTTATAGGCCGAGTCTGGAAGCTAACATAAACGGCATTCAGAAAGACCTTTATAGCTGAAATATTTACATTATACTACACCAATTCAGTTTGATTAACTATCCAATTATCTGAAAAGATCAAAACAAGCCAAAAGGAACCTCAAGAAAGGATAGCATGAAAACAAAATAGATTTAAGTGAACCTATGACAAAACCAATAGAAAACAACAGGCTCAGGTACAAATGATTGGTTCTTTTAAACAAGAGGTAAACACAGGTAAATGTATCAAGGATACATAAACTTTAAACTACATATGAAAAGAAATACAATAATATATTTATGAGCTCTGAAAAATAGGGAAATTGATTATTGTACATAACATATACATTTCTTAATGGACCCTAGGGACACCGGAAAAGCCAATGATGTCCACTGTTCTCACTCAGCATCCTACAAGAAAATAAGCACACAAGGAACAAAGCTTGGGGCAACTACTTTAATCCTTTCAACTTTTTTCAAAAATAAAACTTGCTTTACAGTTTCAACTATTTCACAGTTGATGAAGAGACATACGATATATTCCATCTTATTTTTGCAAAAGAATAATAACAATCTATTCAATTCTATAATAAGATGCAAATGAAATGTAACCACCTGGAAACCTCACTTTTAAAGTCATAAAAATATTTAAAATAATAATTATTTGAAATATTCAACATAGTAAGAGGAAAAGTCATTTTGCAGAACTGATTTCAGTAATGAAATGTAGATTAGATTACTTAGAAATCGCTACCATGCCAGGGCCAGTGGCTCATGCCTGTAAATCTAGCTATTTAGGAGGCTGAGGTCTGAAGATATCAGTTCAAAGCCAACCTGGGCAAGCAAGTCTGTGAGACTCTTATCTCAAATTAGCAAAACAAAAGCTACACGTGGAGGTGTGTCTCAAGTGGTAGAACACTAGCTTGGAGTAAAAGAATTCAGAGATAGCACTCAGGTCTTGGGTTCAATCTCCTTCCCCTGGCCTAGAGCAATGAAGAGAGAAAGAAAAAGAGACAGAGGAGGGAAGGGTAAGGGAGAGGGAGAGAGAGAGGGAAAGGGAGAAGGCAGGAGGAAGAAAGGAAGTAGGAAAGGTAGGAAGGAGCAAAGGAACAAAAAAGAAAGGAAGAAGGAAGGAAGAAGGAAATAGGCTATCATAATTTCCTAATTGGATATATGATTTGAATTTACTAACTAGGACTGTCAACCTATGGTTGCTTAAAAGCAGTTTATAAAAGCTCACATTCATTTTCTAGTAAAACCTTTTCAGGAATAGATACAAACACACCAATGTGTATATGTACACACATACAACCATAGGCACTATTGTGTTTAAATGTGAAATACTAGGTCATTACCATTATAGTCAATGATGCCTAACACTGGCACTATTTTTGTGCACTTTCTGGCAGTACCTGACAATGCAATTAGGTAAGAGAAAGACATAATTGGTATAAACATGGGGAAGAAAGATTCTCAACTTATTATTATGTGAATGTGACATAGTATTAAACCTTGAAACATAAGAAAGTAAATTAAAAACACTTAAAAACAAAAGAGGAATTCAACAAGGGAGTTATTTATAAAAGGAAAATACAAAAAAAAAAACCCTTGCTTTGTTATAAACATTTAAAATACTTGTGATCTCTCTCTAATTGGAAATGTTCAAGTAGAGATAAGTTAAGACAGCACCGGATGTGATATTGTTGGAAAATATCCCGGATGCTATGGCAATTACACTCAATAATTTTAACCCTGTACATATGCCATTACCTTACAATTTGTGGAATATGAATCTATAAAGAATAACAATGCCATAACTTTCATGAACTATTTGGCATCAAGTTCTCCACATAAAGTTCTTCATTTTGGAATATGCAGTACTCATATTCTGCCATTCTTGATTACAGAATATCTATGTGGACATTGAATATTTGTCCATTGTTCTGACCTCCTCAATGTACATGTTTTTAATTCTTATCTCTTCTCTGCATGAATCTTGACTTGTTTTGATCCTTCCTAATTGTCCATGATAAAGTGTGTGTGTGTGTGTGTGTGTGTGTGTGTGTGTGTGCAGGTCTTTGGGCTCAAACTCAAGGCCCTGGGTGTTGCTCCTGAGCGTCTTTTGTTCAAGGCTAGCACTTCACTACATGAGTCATAGATCCACTTCCAGCTTTGTGCTAGTTAATTGGAGATAATTGTTTCACATACATATGAAATGTCTCTTTCACAGACATTCCTGCTAAGGTTAACTTTGAACTGCAATGCTCAGATTTCAGCCTCCCGAGTAGGTAGGATTACAAATATGAGCCACCAGTGCTTAGCTTAGTGAACTGTTATCAGGATGCGGTTTTGTCCCTCTATTATTAGATCTGAGGCATATGTTTAAAGATCTGGCGTCACAGTGGACATTTAATAAATACTTATGAAATGGCTACTTTTTTCATTTTTTAAATGTAATTCCAATTCTCATATTATTTAGTTTTTCAAGATGCAGTCTTAAAAATTTGGACTTAGAGTTCATCAAGACTTCTGTTCCAATGTTGAGGTTTAGGCCTTTCTCTTCTCTACCCTGTCCAAACCATTACTTGGAGTTCTTCACTGGGAAATCGTGCAAGCTCTGTAATTTCTGTAGACTTAGGTCTTCTTTTTATTTTTCTGTAACTATCCTAATTGTACACAAAGGTTTTATTTATATGCACATTCTCAATTTAGAAGAAAAATTAGTCTATAAATTTTATACCAATTATATTTTATAATCTGTCTCTGTGTGCTTCTGTTTTGCTGATCTCATAACTCTGCCTCTTAATATTCATGCTTGGGTGATGGAATTTGTATTACTGAACATGATGCATCTGGTGTTCTGATTTTCATTATTAATGATATATGTAAATAATAACCATTTTAATAGAGTTAAGTGTACATACTATATTTTGTGTCCCTCTTATACTACAAGGTATTTTGTGTAAGGGGTGGGCTAAACTGTTTTAACTAATACCTGATTAGAACCTGTATTTGTCAATTGATAAGTGAACTGTTTCTTGGGACTAAGCTAATCAACATGAAGAGTGCTTCCTTGGTAATAAATTTTGCAAACAATTATGAAAATTTATATATGGCCACAGTAATAAACAATGATAGAGGAATTATTATTTAAATTGCTACATATAGTAATAGCATTGTGGTTGTATAAGAAAATACTTTTATTCCCACAGACATACACAGCTGTGTTATGATGGAGAAGTTGCTTTCATCCAAGTTAAGGATTAGAGAAGGAAAAGTTTCATAAGCCTAAAGCTTGTATTGAATTTCAAAATTCAGTTGAAATAATTGAATATGAGTTGACAAATCTCAGAAATGGATGCATATGTTTTCTCTTATTTCTGCATGCTTAAATAGTTTCCTAATACAATTTAACAAAGGTGCTCATGGAATGAAGCATAGATATTTATGGCCTTTGTGTCAGTTAAAAAAAAAGGCATTCTTAGATTACACATGTTCAACCCATCATTTAAGGCACACCTATATCTCCTTTCTTACTGCCTACAGTTTAGTTCCTAAATTTCTTGAGGAATGAGATAAATTATTTTCTAAAAGTTAGAAGTAATCTGTACCTTCAGCCTCTTTAAACAGGTGGATCAGGCTGGGTGTGATGCCTCATTCCTGTCATCCCAGCTAGTTGAGAATGAGAGACCAGAAAGACTGTGGTTTGAGATAAGCCTAGGCAAAAGATAGCAAGATCTCCATTTCAACAAATAAGATGGGTAGGGATTTGAATATCTGTCATCTCAGCTACAGAGGGGTTTTGTGCTCATAGCCTGAGATAAGCCTTGGGAAAAAACAAACATCAGGCCTTATTTAAAAAAATAACAAAAGCAGAATGGCTAGGTCATTTCTCAAGTCATAGCATGCCCAGCAAGCACTGGTCTCTGAGTTCAAACCTAATCGCCACATAAAATAAAAAAAGTAAATATACATCCTGTCAGAATTGCTTAATAATACACAGTAATCATTAGCAATTAGCAGCGTATCATTATTGTGGCCCATCTTCTTTCTAGAATAGATTCCAGGTTCACACTGACTTACTAACCAAAATGGCTGACAGAGATCTTGACTCCTGTGTTTTGGGACATAGAAGTGATTCAAATGACCTAAGACGCCAGTTATCTACCTATACCATAACAAGTATCCACAGGTACAAAAGAGTTCCCCATAAATCTCAGCCAGACCATGTTGGGAAGAAATGTGTGCTTTCAACCTTTAGATGAACATTTTGCTGCCACGAATAAATATCATTTTATGTCCCAAAGACAAAAGAGAAGAATGAAACATTCAATACCCCTGAGTAACTTTGGTTAATGATAATTATGTTTCTATATAAGTTAAATATGACTAGGAAAACCATATTAACCTTTTTGAAAATGATGTAAGTATAAATTTCCATGCTACCACACCCCCAATCAGAAACCAGGAAAGTTACTCATATGTGAAGTAATTTAGACAATTTTGGTTTATGGAGAAAACTGAGGTTAGTAGAAAAAGATATTCATCCTCCTCCTCTTTCTTAATTAGCTTTGTAATATACTATATATGTCATTTCCCTTATGTTCAACTATTATTTTTGTACTGTGGAACTCATGCTTTAACAAAATAATTTAATGTAGGAAAAAGCTTATAAGCTAGTTTATGCTATTGAATACATTAACATTTTAGGTTTTTGTTTTTTTGAACTCAGAGCCTCAATTTTATCAGCTTGCTTTCTTAGCTGGTAGCATAGCCTTTGAGAAACACTCGATAGTCTGGCTTTTTGTTGGTTATGAACTAGATTTTTCTTTTCATATTTCTAGGTAGTTAGGAACATAGACCCAAGCCACTAGTGCAGGGCTCAATTCATTAATTTTTCTAATGATTACTAATCATTCACACAATTATTGTATTTTTGACTTAGTTGCTATAGTATAACCTGGAATTTTTTTTGAGGTATTGGAGTTTGAATTAAGTGACTCCTGTTTGCTAGACAAGTAAGCTAACATTTGAAGTATGTTCTAGCCCTTTTTGATTGAATGATTGATTGGCATACTGGGGTGTAAATTCAGAGCAAGTGTTTTCTCAGGTAAGGCATGACAAGCCTCTCTTTTCACTTTGTCCTTCAGATAGTATCTCTCTCTCTCTCTTTCTCTGCCCCCCTCCCCCCCAACTTTGCCCAGGCTGGGTGGCTACTCTTTTCTCCTAACTTTGCCTTTCATGGAAGGATTTTTGATTGGATGGTTTTAATTCTATAAAAGGATTTCACCACATGATAAGGAAATCTGGAAAAGTTTTACATCATTTTTACACTTGTACACTAAAAATGAGTTATTACAATGAGTAGTTTATCCATTCTGTTTGGCATTTCTTTCCCTTGTTCCTCCTTTTCTCTCTGTCTCTGCCATCACCATTTCTAGGAAAGCCCCCTTTTTTTCCAATCCTAAAACTTGGAAATAGAGCATTAATTATTAACCAAGGCAATGTGTTACAGGTCTGTGGAAGGAGATTCCATGTCCCTCCAAGAGTCCACCACTCAGAGACAGTCTCATGCAAAAAGATAGATTTATGGGGGGAAAAAAAAGTGAACTGACTAGCCAGGGACTCAGCACAGACTGGAGAGCTGAAACTGCAACAGTGGCTGACTGGCCAGGGACACAGTGTAGACTTGGGTGTTTACACTGTGACCCCGAGCAGTGCTCAAATTGGGGTTTATAAAGGCAAAAGAGTAGCACAGATGTAGGGGTTTGACGCATGGGGTAGAGCAAGCAACAAACAAGTCAAGCAAACCAGTTACAGAAGCAGAATTTTGGGGTCAGGTTGACCTAATCTACTCCCCCAACATTTCCTACCATGTTTCCCTAGTCAAGATGGAGTCAGCTGTACTCCCTACAACAAATGAAAAAGTAATAGAAAGCAAAAGTAGAACTTTGTTGTTCCTAGAAGAATATTGAGCCTTTTGGTTCTCAAATTGTAACAAGGGAGGGAAGAAACAAAAAGCTAAACTTAAGGCAGACAAAGGCTTGCAGTACTGAAACAGAAAATTAGATTTAACATAATTTATGTGTGTCGGTGTTACCTTTGTAACAGAACTCTCTTGGCAGACAAAATGGCACTCATAGTAAAACTACCTCTTTTGCTCTCTTTATTCTGGTAACTGAGTGATGCTGATTGAATTGTTCTTGTGTGGAGTTCTGAGATTCTTACATGATCCTTCTGTGAATCCAGGGTTGTACACTTTAAGATCAATAGATTTTGGAAATGACACAGTAGCTGAAAACTCCCTTTAAGATCAATAGATTTTGGAAATGACACTGTAGCTCAAAGTGGTAGCGCCCTACCCATGAGCAAAAAGAGCTCAGGGAGATTGGACAAGGCTTTGAGTTCAATCCCATGACCAACCAACATTTTTCTTTTTACATATCATTTTTTTACATATATTTTTATAAAGCAATAAAGGGAAAAAGATACATATAATTTGTTAACACACACACACACACACACACACACACACACACACAAATATGCCAGACATGGTGGCTCAAGCCTATAATCTTATCTACTTGTAAAAGCAGAAATTGGGAGATCAGAGCAACTTGTCAGCCCAGGTAAAATGTTCATGAGACTCCATCTCAATCAGTAACTAGGTCCAGTGACATGCATCTGAAGTAGCAGTGACAGGTTAATGACAAATATATGGATCATAGGTCAGGTGTGCTGGCACATAAAACAAGATGCTATCTCAATAATAATAATAATGAAGTTGGCTGAAGTTGTACATTACCTACCTAGCAAATGCAAGGCCCTGAATTCAATCACCAAGACTGCCAAAAATATAAACTAAATAAAACTAAACCAAGCCAGAATACTCATATCAATTTTAAAGTATTTCTAGATTACTTAGTAGTTACAGATGAATGACTTTGATTTTTAACTCTGTCAAATACTTGTATTCAATTTAAACCTATTCTTTACCATTGTACTTTTTATACTAGTGATATTTCTCTGCTCTTGAAAGAATCTTCTTTCCATAGAGAATTAGAATCATTACATCCGATATGGAAATTTCCTTGTCAGGTTTCAGCTTCAGAGTTGTTTATCTCGATTAGAATTGGAAACAAGGTGTCAGTTGGTGAATCTCCATCTTGATGCATGACGAATAAAATTTCTAATAAGGATTACATTCTGACATTTGTTTTTGGGAGCTTATCAATTCCTGGTTTGTCCATCTTAGTATTCATTTTAGCAAGCGATAAAACTTAAGTAAAACTGTGCGTTTAGAGCATTCTGGTTAAACTCTAAGATACATCATTACATATTATTCTGAATTAATTTTTCCAGAATGAATCCTAGATATACATTTTCTTTATTTGCGGTGAGCCAACTTTCTGGAGTTACCAAATAAACATACATGATACAATCCATAAATCCAATGCATCAATGAGAATGATGAAACAGAAAGGGAAAAAGAGAATGAAAACGCCCTTTTCCCTCCCTTAAACTCAGATTGACAGTGTAAATTGTCCTGAAATCACTGGGTAATTAGGCAACCCTCTGCATGGCCCTGAAGCGACAATCTTGCTACTACATAATTAATAATGTTCTCTTCAAAGTATGAGCAATAATCTCTTGATTGAACGCTCTAGTTTCATTACATTACTAAATAAAATGAAACAATAATTAGAACAATGTGCAAGGTAAGGGAGGTCCATATCATGATGTGCTTGTATGTAGGGAAGCAGAAGAATTAATCAAATGAAATGTGAAATTATGGATAATTGCAGGCATATGGGGATGATCAGCTTGCTTGCAATCAGAACTCTTTAAAGCAATGAGACAAGTGCTTATCTTTCCTTGCCTAAGCTGTGTAAGATTTCAGTTGTAAGTGAACTCCAGCCTAAACAATTAGGTAAAAATCTTTTTCATATATTGGAGGTCCTTGTAAGGTGCGTATAGAAAAATTGAATTTTTTCTTAAATTAAATTCGATTGCCAGTTTTCTGTGTAAATATAAATTTCTCTTTCTTCTGCACTCACTTTCACCATACCTCCTTTACACAGACTGGAAGACACATTTTGGCCAAGGTTTCTTCCACCTTTGTCATTTCTTCCCAATTGTATTATTTGTGTTTTCTTTCCCCACACTGAGAAAAATGTATGGATTCTGATATTTTCATGTATATGCACTCATAGAATGATTAAATCAAGTTAATGTATACATTATCTTATCTATTCTTTTACAGTGAAGATGCTTAAGATCTTCTAAATTTAATACTTTTAAGATAAAAAAATACCTTACCTGTGCCCACCAGCCTATGAGATAAATCATTCAAACTTATTGGTCTTGAATAAAACTTTCTTTTGACTAAAAGCTCTCCTGTCTTAATCTCATCATTGCAGAGTCCTCAAGATTCATCCATCTTGTCGAAATGATAGAATTACTTTTATAAAAGCAATGTGCTACTTACTTGCATACATGTACATGTATTTATTAATTAAATACATTGCATATATGTTTGTGCATATAGGCATAGAAACAGACAAACCACACTTTATTCCTTAGTGAGTCCTCATTTTTCTTTGATGAAGGCCATTTTAACACACGTGAAATTTCTTGAAAAATCTATTGGTCTCTCAAAATTTTCTGTTCAACTTTTACTGCAGATTTTATGTCATACAAGCATACCCACCTAGCTGGAATGATTAATAAATAACCCCCTCAAAAATCAACCAACCTATTTTTAAAACTTCAAAGTAATTTGTAAGTATATACATTAATAAAAAGCAATTCAGTATTGACAATGCATACTGAAAACATTTCAAAAGCTGTCTCTTGGCCTTAAAATTAAGCCAAATGTCCATTAAATGACTAAGGGAGCCTACCTAAATAAGTTCTAACAATCTTTGTTGTAAATATAGTTTTTCCCCCTACCTCTTTGGCTTTAGGACTTTATTTCTTATTGATCTCAAGAACCTGTCCAGGAATTTGGTAGGCTAATTTTTCAGTGTGTCACCAAATGACTATCCTAGACAAAACTACTATGTCTCTTTATCCCAAAAAGAATGAATGATTGGGTAGAACAGTTAGTGAAAGGACTTATGGAAAATACTTCAGCATCAAATCAAGAGAGAATATGTTTGTTTAAATAGGAGTGTTAACATAAGATGATGCTAAGAGAAATGAACTCCATGTTGTGGAAACAATTGTTATATCACAGTTGTAACTACTTTCAACGTCCTATGTTTATTGGTAGCTTCTATTATTGATGATGTTCTTGTATCACCTTCCTGTGGTTGTACCTACACTATCGCTGTAATCTTATCTGAGTATATTGGAAACAGTGTTTATGGGTATTGGAAGTAGGAAATTCAAAGGGAATACCAAATTTGAGAGACACAGGGTAAAAAAAGAGAAACAACTACAAAAGCAATACTTGCAAAACTGTTTGGTGTAAGTGAACTGAACACTTTGGGGGGGGGAGGGAAAGGTGGGGAGGGAGGGGAGTATGAGGGACAAGGTAACAAACAGTACAAGAAATGTATCCAATACCTAACGTATGAAACTGTAACCTCTATGTACATCAGTTTTATAATAAAAACTTAAAAAAAATAAATAGGAGTGTTAAAACAAAAAGGGTTCGGTGAAAAATGAAGATAAGAGAACATAGAGGAAATGTATTATACATTTATCATGAATTAAAATGACTCCCCAGGTGAAAATATTTCTCTTGAGGATTGTTTTTGAAAATTTTTTTCTTGAAATGAAGTTCTTTTTTTTTAAAAAAAAATTTAATTTAATTTAATTTTTTGCCAGTCCGGGGCTTGAATTCAGGGTTTGGGCACTGTCCTTGAGCTTCTTCTGCTCAAGGCTAGCACTCTATCACTTGAGCCACAGCACCACTTCTGGCCTTTTCTGTTTATCTGGTACTGAGGAATTGAACCCAGAGCTTCATCCATTGCTTGGCAAGCACTCTATCGCTAAGCCACACCCCCAGCCTGAAACAAAGTTATTTTTAAAATAAATTTCTTCTGGAAACAATTTTTTTCTTGAGGTAATTTACATTAGGGAATAGAATTTTGCTACTGCAAAATTATAACGATCCCATTGTCTTCTGTTTGAATTCTTTTCATGTACAATTCATTCACATTGAACATAGTGTTATGCTCCATCACTCTACATTTGCAAAATGACCTATTGTATTTTACCACAGTATGGAGGTCTTCAACTTAAAGGGAAAATGCATTTACATTAACAAAATAAGGATCAGGAAAATTTGACCTTAAGAATATCATAATTACTTTTCTGATTTTTGCTGCTTCTAAAAGGTCTTTCAATTTTAAAACAGTGATTTTAGTTTGCAGTTTTAGCAGAGATGTATTTTACTTGCTAAACTGAAAGGTCTTTTAAAAATACTTTTGAAAGAATTTAGCAACGAAAACTCCAAGTATGTTCAACATATGCATTTCTCTCTACCCTGTTGGAAAGCTCTTCACTGTTCAATATAAGATTATAAAAAATAAAATTAATCATCACTGTAAGAAAGAGTTATATATTGCTAAATACTTTATAAGTGAGATATATTTTATTTCACACAAACAACAAAGTAAAAAGATGACCACCATATGTACTATGAGAAATGTACATAAAGCATACATCAGATAAGGGGATGGGATAAAAACATGTAAGGAATATAAAGAAAACAAATAGCCCAGTTTAAAAATGCTCAGGAGCACAAATAGACATCTTTTAAAACAATATGTTTCTCAAAACTATTGGTCAACAGATGTGGGGGAAAAAGCACCCAACATCTCTATTGATTGAGAAAATGTTACTTAAAACCAATTCCTTATACCCCTGGGCTGTTTATGTACTGGAAAAGAACAGGAAGTTAAGGTGATGGGGGGGGGAGGTGGGGAGGAGGCAGTATAGAAAAAAAAATCACTATATAATAGACTTATGTAGAATATTTGGAGAAATAGAGAAAAGAAAGAAAAAAAAAACCCGAACCAAACAAACCTCATTACCCCCCCTCCCCTCCCCCAACAAACAAACAAACACAACACCCTACAGAAAACTCCCAAGCCAAAGCCAAACCAAATAAAAGAAGTGATTGTATATTTTTGGCTGGCAGTGTGTAGGGGCAGTTTGGGCCTAGTCCCTGTGCACAGACCCTCAGAGGTTCATCTGTGTTTGTTTAGTATTGCTGCCCTCTGATCTGTGACCTAAAACAAATCCTCTCGAGGTGCATTCTGAATAGGTACCTTGGCTTTGGGTGTTGTAGCAAGATCTTCAGGATAGCAGCTCTGTGATGTGGGCATTAGCCTGGTTGAACAGTGCTGCACTTCAGGAACAAGAGCAGACAATACTTCCTAGGGCCTCCATTTTTATGGTGGGTGAGGATTCTTTTCTCTGCCAATGAAGTTTGCTGACACTGAACTACCTTTTGAGCTGCTCCACTCAATACTTTTCCACCTCAAGGGGCTGCAAGCAGAGTTATGCAAGTTTAATAGGGGCAGCAGGGGCAACTTCTTGGCAGTTTTTCTTTCTTTCTTTTTTTTTTTTTTTGTCCTGGCAATTCCTTCCTTCCTTCCTTCCTTCCTTCCTTCCTTCCTTCCTTCCTTCCTTCCTTCCTTCCTTCCTTCCTTCCTTCCTTCTTCCTTCCTTCCTTCCTTCCTTCCTTCCTTCCTTCCTTCCTTCCTTCCTTCCCTCCCTCCCTCCCTCCCTCCCTCCCTCCCTCCCTCCCTCCCTCCCTTCCTCCCTTCCTCCCTTCCTCCCTTCCTTCCTTCTTTCCTTCCTTCCTTTTTGTCTTTCTTTCCTTTTTTCTTGTTCCACGAAGTCGTGACTGGAAATTCCTGACGACCCCACTCCGCTTAAGGAAACCAGCGTCTCCTTGAGTTTGTCCTTGCTGGAGGAAGCATGTGGCTCTCCCCTTATTTAAGTAGTTCCCTGTGTCTGATGCGGGCTGAATTCCTGCTGATTGCTGGATTTACACACTGAGTGTGGAGACTGGACTTGGTGAAAAAGTTCTGGAGGGCTTGGGGAGAGCAAGGAAGAGAGGAAAAGTAAAATAAATGGAAAAGAGAGACAAACACCCAAATCACCAAATGGGAGATTCGTATTTCCCAGCTAGTCGCTTGCCTTAAAGCCCACACACAGGTGAACGACTGATGGATCCCTGCAGCTCTGGCTCTGCCTTGTGAGTAGGGAACAGTCCTGCATTTATATACGCAGTCCATAGACCAGAGCTCTCTGTTTTCTTTTTCTTTTCCCCCTCTAAAAATCTCTGACCATGATATAAATTTTGTGGGAGTTTTGGGCTTATTTAGCTGCTGGAGATGCAAGTCTGTCTGTTTCTAGCGCCCTTAGCCTTTCCTTTTGGTCTCCTCTTAAATTCCGCTGTCTTTTAGAAAGGTGAAGGGAGATGATGGGTTTCAAACTTTTTGGTTCTTATCTCCGATGGTTTGGCTTCATTTTGCTTCTTTGTATCTCCTTGCCTCTTCTGTGGCTTCTCAAAGCTGCAGGCCTCCTCCCTCCTTCCCCCTCCCCCTCCCCTTACTCCTCACCCTCCTCCTCCTCCTCCTCCTCTCCTCTCCTCTCAGAATATAATCTCTCTTGAATGATCTGATTTTTCTCATCCACAGAGTGATAATGCAGAGTATTCCTTCTCCATCCCCCCACTTCAGCATGGTAGATGGAGAAAACACAATCTGAAGTTTTTGAGCGCAGATTAGAAGGTAAATTTCAAAATGTATTTCTGACAATGGGAATCACTTATTATTGGACATTTTACTCTAGGAGAAGGCTGAAAATGTAGAAAGGGCAAAAAAGGGAAGCATCACCTACAACAGGTGGCTTTCCTATAATACTGCTTTCTTCCCTGATTTATGCAAGAATCACAACCTTGTATTTCTCTTTGGACAAACCTGAGTGTGCCTGAAAATCTTTCCTTCTCTGCCTTCTATTCCATGCTTAAGTTCAGTGTCATTCTCCCGTGTGTCTCTGATATCATGTTCCCTTTAGCCAGCATCCGTGGAACACCTACTACAGATGCAACGCATGTGATGTGAATCAGTCCTTTTTAGGAAAGTTTCAATTCCATAATCTTTACTATGGATTCTACACCATGAAGAAATATTGTTTATTAAGAACATCAAGGTTACTCACTTTTCTGGTATATCTACAAAGTAAATACACTTGAACTTATTTCAATTTCCATCTCCTAAAGTTAGCATTTCACTGGATTTAGAAAATGACCTTTAATTAATAGGAAATTTCTTCCTTATAGACTTGTCTCTTTTAATTTGCTCACATGGTTTTTGGCTATATGTCTAAGGTGTACAGTCCATATAAATGATCCTAGTTGATTATAGTAATAAAAATTAATTGATCAATCTACTAGTGTTTATTAGTACTAATTCTAGCTGTGAGTTTATATCCTTAATTAGAGCACTTCAACTAAAATTAACGGGTAGTCTCTATTGGAGATTTAATCACTTTTTAGACGAGTTGCCTGCAATCAATAATGATACTTTTCATCTAAATCAACACAATTTTCAATCTTGATCTACTATAATCTTCAGGACACTTCTTTTCATGGCTTGCTATAGAACACTATTCATATGGGGCCCAATACTTCTGCATTACTTTCATGATCTTTCCTTGCTCTTCTTTGCTTATAAAATCTGTCAAGTACTATTTTAGTTATTTTCTGTGCAATCTCTGGATGGATTAACCTGTTCTGGCTGGTTTTCTTTAAACCATATGTGATATGCAGATAATCATGTTTATATTTTCATGTTCAGTCTGCCTTCTGAATGTGTACATAAACATTATCTTTTTTTTTTTTTTTTTTTTTTTTTTTTTTGGCCAGTTCTGGGCTTGGACTCAGGGCCTGAGCACTGTCCCTGGCTTCTTTTTGCTCAAGGCTAGCACTCTGCCACTTGAGCCACAGTGCCACTTCTGGCCATTTTCTGTATATGTGGTGCTGGGGAATTGAACCCAGGGCCTCATGTATATGAGCACTCTTGCCACTAGGCCATATCCCCAGCCCCCATAAACATTATCTTTGTAGTGAGAGGTACTCAGGTTAGTCTTACAACTTCTTCTGCAAAAAACACACTAATAAGAAATCATGTGAAATTCAGTGTTATTAAAATGCTAGTGACAAATAACTTTATGTACTTTTAAATGTTACTTTTATATAAATACTCTTAATGATAAAATGTTTCCTAAGACACTTCAGTTTAAGCAATATTACAAAGTCAAAGGTATTTTCTATGATTTGGATCTATTTCCCAAATTTATATTCTGGAAAGTTGATCTTTGCACTTTTCTGAGTTACCTCTCTTTACTTACTTCCCTTTCTTTCTTTCTATTCTCAGCACATACTGTCTCTCAGGCCTGACACGGTCTCCTATCCCTGCTATTACCCTGGCTTTGTCAATAACACCTCTCCTAGTATATGTCAACAGAAATCTTACTGCCCCCCGTTCCTTCCCCCCTTTTTTGGTTCACCTAGAATGGTCATTTGAAAACAAATATGGCCAAATTACTCTTTTGAACAAAATGCTTAAATTGTTCTTCATTTCAATGAAAATAAAATCCAGAGACAGCAACAGTAGACCACGCCTATTGCTGAGTGTGGTTTGTTCTCTTTCTGTGCTACTGTTTTTGTTCCACACATGATTATTTTTTATTTGCTAGTGCTGCTCTGCTACATATGTTTCCACTGATATCACCTCAGTTACTATTGTTTGGTGTGTGGGGCTCAGACTCATGTGGCCTTCAAGGCCTTGGATTAGTAATGACTTTCTCACAAAGGTGTGTGCCTAATTTAAGTTTGCACTGTTCCCCATTCTCAGTCTCCCTTTTGCCAGTGTTTTTAAAATATTTTTTCTCATTTTCTTCCTCCTTTTAATATCCTGAATGGTTCACCTGTTTCCATTTATGTACTATTATTGAATGGAGGATTTGCTGAATTAGAACTATGTTGTACTTGCTTGTGTAACTAGAACACCTGAATTAGTCCTGCAGTTCTTATTTAAAAAAAATGAATAAATGATGATATGGTTTCATAGTGATTTAACAATGGTAGCCTGAGATAATGATTTTTTTTCATTTTCCCCATAATAGTAAGATTGTAGTGAACAAATGTCATAATGAGTCCATTTCTTTATTGTGAAATATGCCTCTGGATTGTTTTACATAATTCAATTTACTATTGTCCTGTAATAAAAGTATCTATAAATAAGAGAAAGTTTTGCTAGATTAGGTAGCATATGGTAGCGCCTCAATGACTTGTGCATTGGGAGCGTCTGTGTGAACAGTAGCTCTATTTTATTTCTTCTGTGAATGTGAAACAATCAGGGAACAGGAAGGAAGATTCTTTATTCATACATATATGCTCATATAACCAAGTAGCATTTATATAGTAACACTTCTCATGCAGCATGCATTTGTTACTCTAAATTTCTTAAAACTACCATCAGTATTGTTATTTTTTTCCCTCTTGTCATCAGATCCATTTTAAAAGCAATCTATAACATATTGAGAAATGCTTCTAGGAAATAGCTTTGGAACTCAGGAATGACACTTCAGAACTGAGTAATATTTCTCACAGAGGATTGTACTGAATACACACATTTCCTCAAGGCTGTGGTTGTACTCAGAAGTGACAATGTGCTACTCGATAATAGGTCTTCAGTTTTCTTCATAATAATTTTTTTTTCCTTTTAGTGTAAGTGGCCCTTGGAAATCATTGTGACATTCACATTCACATTTAAGGTGATTCGAAAACTATTTTATATATATATATTTAGAAAACTACTTTTGCTGCTGTAACTTGGATATGACTTTTTGAAACAAATAATTTTCTTTTCCATATGCTTCCATGACAGTCTTTTCTGAGACAGTGATTTTCCCCCTTTTAGTGGTTACAGCATTCCTTACAAATTTTGATTATGATTCAGTTTCACATTACATCAATACATTTATTTTAAATGCATCTATATGACTTCAGACACTTGGTAGAAAAGTAAAAGATAATATTAATCTTCTAAAGCCATATATGTAATGCATATAAATATACTACATATATAGTACATTATGTAACATATAAATTATGTATTATATCTCAGATGGAATATAAAATGTATAAATATTGTATATGTTTATACAAAATATATTATTTCTAATGTATATCATATATATAAATATATATTATATAGCTCTAGAAAATTATGGACATAACCAAACCAAGTGGAAATTGTCAGTGATGAGAGCAAGAGTAAAAGCAAATCTTGAGAAAATTATGTTTCTGTTGTAATTTAATTGCAAATGTTTACATAGATTTGAAATTGCTTTTGAAATAAAGCATATATTAATCATAGCATTAAAAGGCAGAATTGCTCATTTTGAGAGCTGGCCTTTTGTGGACCTGCAGCTCAAGAAATGCAAGTTGGATAAAGACATAATTACTTTTCATAGTGCAACTATGACTTCTTATATGAAGTTTTATATGAAGGTGAAAACAAATTGTTACATTTAATTTAATAATTAAAATTTGCTTAACTTGATATACTATGTGAATAAAAACAGAACAAAGTTTGAAGGCTCATATAAATAACATATTTTCCCCAAATAGCCAAAATAAGCATTTTGGTTGACTCAAGACTCCTGTATCAGGAACTATGTCTTTTTCCTAATTTATTTATTTTTTAAACAGTAAACTTGAGTATCACAAAAAAAAGTTTGCCCTCTCAGCTGGGCACTACTGTCTTAAGCCTTTAATCTTAGCCACCTGAGAAGCAGAGAGCTGAAGGTCTTGGTTTAAAGGCCAACCTGCTGAGAAAGGTTTTGAGACTGTTTCAAGCAATGGATGGGTTCTTTGGCATACCTCTGTCAGCCCCACGGACAGGGGAGGTACCTATCCCAGGTCTTCCAGTACATAAAGTAATAATGCTTTCTGTAAAGGCAATGCTTTTGGTGATATGCATCTGTTTTGTTGATGGCCAAAGTTCCCATTGCATGAGATTTGTGAGGCAGGGCTTCCTGGTAAATCCACAAGTCACTGAGTGATCTGGGAATTCAAAGCATGGGTACGTCATAAAAGCAATGCTCTCTACTACTTGAGTTATCCTGTGTACTTTATGTGGAACCTTTTGTACTACGCTGAGACAGTGTTGACAGAATAGATAGAAAGAACCCTAGAGGGTACTTTTAATCTTCTGCTAATTCTCCTGTGCTCCTTGATTATTTATGTCGTTGAAATGACTTACCATTTTTGCTCTGAAGACTTGTAGTTTGTGTGAATGTTAACAATGTGGTGTTCAACATGAGCAGATTCTCAGTACCTTCTTTTCCTTTGAGTGCAGTTCACATCTTTCTAACAGAAATGGTGTATTTAAGTTACAATATTTATTGTGGAATGAGCCCAGTAAAATCTATAGGTTTTGGAAAGACCTAATGAATTGTGTTCTTTCTATATAGTTAAGTAGTCAAGGCATCAGAATTAATTTAGAAATGTTCCTTAGGTAGAAATGAAATATTGTATAAAGAGTTCTAAATCTTTATGTAAAATATCAATCTTCTTTAATATTAAATAATGGTTCACATAATCTAGTCTGAAAACTATGTTCTCCCTTCACAAAAATTTCAGGTAATTATTGACATATTTTAAATGTGTATTAATCTACATTATACCATTTCTTCAAAGTATTAAAATCTCCAAATTATAGTTTCCAACTCATTGTGTTGGTCTATTCTGTTTCAGGTTTCTGTTTATTCACTAACAAGAATCTAGGCTAACCATAAAGGTGTGAAGCACTTAGAGGATACAAAAGGGGAAAATAATCTCCTAACAGTTTTCAACTTTTCAGGGATATCTGTGACACAAGAATCATGAGAACCAGGAAATGTAAACTCATCTCCCACTGAAGTGTGACCATATAATTATCAGATCTACATACCAACCATGTGTGTGCTGGAAGAGAGGTTTCAAATACTATAGACATTGAAAAATCTGAGTTATGGAGGATTCTCAGGGAAGATGATGTCTGGAGTTGTCCCGTAGCCCATAATTTACTTTATTGAACTCTACTGAGTAAAAAAGAAGTCTAATAAAAGCCAGATCTAGTGGTGAGAATTTGGTCCTATCACTACAATCTTAATTCTCTCATAAGGTCAAAACCTTTTGGCCGAACTGCTTATATTGAACTACTCTTCCAGCTTGTTCATTCTCCTGAGACCCCTCTCAATCAATAGCTGGGTATAACAGCACATATCTGTCATTCCAGCTATGTGGGAAACTAAATTGGTAGGATTTTTCCTCTGTGCCAGCCTGGGCAGAAAAATTCACAAAGCCCCATTTCAATGGCAAAGTGCATAAATAAATTAAGAAATAGATTATAGTAAATATGAGTAATTGATGGTGAATCAGTGAAATGAGGTTGAGGGAAAATGATAGAAGGGATGACTGATCAGAGCATCAGACATGTACATGGATATGTTAACTTGTAATCCCTTTATATAACCTTTTGAAGTTTAGAAAATTAAAAATAAAGTAGTGTCAGACACAAAGACACATGCATACATCTTTTTTGATTGTAAGATGAAGGTAGTTGGTATTGGTCGGGGGACTTGAACTGTGGGCATGAGCTCTGTCCCTGAGCATTTCAGCACAAGGCTAGCACTCTACCCTCTGAGCCACAGTGCTACTTCCAATAGTTGGATTTTTTAAAAAAATGGAAAAGATTAATTTCTCTAACAAAATTAAAAATTTTAGAAAGATTAACATTTATATATAAAATTGATGGCATTAAACATTCTATATTTCCAAACACAAGATGAATGAAAATAGGCATGTAAAACAATAAAATCCATGACAAGAAGGTGGTTCTGATTTAAAATTTAAAAATTAATTTTCTCCATATATATAATATATAAGATGGAAAGTCAAATACCAACCAAGGAAAATGATTTTTCCCGGATAAATTAACCCAACATTTTCAGTTCTTTGTAAAGAAATTATGAACAGTTTAATAGAAAAAATCAATTATGATTACAGTTTAGAGAAATGTATGTATTAATTTACTTATGTAAATGTAACCCCTCTGACATCACATTTACCATAAAATAAAGTTAAAAATTACAGTTTAGTAGAAAATAAAAACTCAGGAAAATTATACAACTGACAAAATATTCATGGAGAAATGTGACTTTCTGCTTATAAGTAGAAAATATATATGAGCTTTTAAATATAAATTTTAATTTTTCTTAAATTTCTATAATGTAAAAGAATAAAAATTATGTGCATAATGAAAAACTAATATAATAAAAGGCAAAGTTACTCCAAATTTTAATTATTGCACTTTGATTAAGTAAAATAGATTGCTTTTTCTGTTCTTACTGAGATACTAACACTATTTTCTACTACTATATAATATGCTTTTGCGGCTGGCAGCTTGTTTTACTTGGGAAACAAAAAATGACATTCTTTGTAGCTACATAGAAAAACTCTAGAAATTTGCAAAATGATAATAGTAAGAACTCAGACAGAAAATCTCTTATCAGTCAGCATCATCTTATCTTATCTTTAACTGATCAAAGGAATATATCCAGATGATTGTTGTTCATTTATTTGTTATGCTTGACAAGTTCACATGTAAGTAAAAGTTTTCTTGATAATTAGTTATAAACACTAGTGAGAACGAGAGGGAGAGGGAAAGAGAGAGATAGACAGGCAATAATATGAATGTTTGGTTTCTCTTTAGGTTACAACATTGTTTTAACTTTTTTGTAAGGGAAAAAACCCAGTAATCTGTCATATATGAAGCATGAAATGTAAGCAGAAACCTAGAATCAATTAGCATAATAGTTATTCACAACTTTATTATACCTACAATTAGTGAACTTCACAAGGTTGACTTCCCAAATAACTCATTTGTGGGTGCAAGCTCCAATTTATGTATGATAATAACTATAACAATGTTTAAGTATCCTGTTCTAAATAATAAGATTTCTAGGTTAAGGGGGTATATTTCTTATTTTGGTGTTTCAGTCTTCGCTCTTAAATGTTGATATATATTTATATATATATGTCTTAATTTTCTTGTACAGTGTTTAAAGTTATCAATTCCAAGAGGCAAGCTATGTCAGATTTCATGTCCAATAAAGGTTTGCATCCTTATAGATAATACCTTCTAGCTATATCTTTATATGGGAGAAGCCCATGTAAAGAGCCCAAAGGCTTTTTTTCTGAGAACTCAAACTCCATTCATGAAAGTTCCAGGTCCATAAACCAGTTACCTCTCCCCAAATTCTATCTCTGAATATCATTATGTCAGAGAGTAAAACTTGAACATGCCATGGTCAAGGGATGTGCCATTCATATTGTACACACATTAGTCTTTTTTTTTTTTTTTGGACATGGTGCTTGAACTCTGAGCCTGGATGCTGTACCTGAGCTCTTCAGCTCAAGGCTAGTACTCTACCATTTGAGCCACAGTGCCACTTCTGGTTTTCTGGTGGTTAACTGTAGATAAGCTTCTTGTGATCTGTCCTGCCTGGGCTTGCTTTGAACCACCATCCTCAGATCTTAGCCTCCTCAGTAGCTAGGAATACAAGTGTGAGCCACCTGCTCCTAGATCATTAGCCAATTTTAAATACCAGGGGACATGGACATTCATACTGTACAGGCATTAGCCAATTTTAAACTGAACACTTTCATTAATAGTCTTGTTTCTCAAGGATAGTCTTAATAACAAGAAGACTACATGTTTGCCAAATTTTCCCCATTTCTTCGTAAGGGTACTGAGTTGCTGAGAGAAAACATTATCATCATGTTCATGTTACATTTTAGAGATTTTGTGTTGCATCACCTCTATCATTCTATTTAATTCAGTCATAAAATATGATGATAAACAGTTCTCTGTGTTAATAGATTCACATCGGGCTACTAAAGGAACATAAGTAAAATTAACTCTAATTTTTAAAAATTACTATGGGGGCAGAAAAGAAGACACTATCATAACATGTAATAAGGTTGGAAAATAGGATCTGTGGTAAGAAATGGAATGGATATTCTGGGCCGAGGAGACATATATGAAGACCCTAAAGGTGTCATGGGAAAGTATTTTTAGGAAAAAGCAGACAAAATGTCTTGAGAGTAATAGCAAAAGAGAAATTTGTGATATTATAATGCAAAAGGTAAGGTAAAGATATTTCACTAATTATAATCACAAGTATAGGCAGAAATGAAAAGTTGGGGGAAAACATCCAATGCCTTCCTCAGTACACACTAGATTAAGTAACATGATCAGCCTGCAAGATAGGAAGTTTGCATCTACCATAGAAGGATGCTAAATCCATACCATATTCTTTGGATTCTTAGTTAAAATGCTAGGGAATCACGATGTTTGCAACAATCATCATATAAAAGAAGACAATTCTGAATGTTCTGGGTGCTGGTGGCTCACACCTGTACATCTTCACTGCTTCAAGAGGCTGAGAGCTGGAGAATGCTGTTTTAAGGCCAGTCTGGGTTAAAATGTTTATTATGAATACTTCTCTATTAAAATCAATAAATTACTGGACTGGAAGTATGGCTCAAGTTATAGAGAACTAATTTAAGAAGCACGAGGCCCTAAGTTCAAACTCTAGTACTAGCAAAAAGAAAGAAACAAAAAGAAGAATGGAAAAAGAAGAAAGGAAGAATGAAGAGAGAATGAAAGGAAAAATGGAAAGAAAAGGAGAAAGTAAGAAAGAGAAAGACAGAAGGAAAGAAGGAAAACAAGCAAGCAAACAGTGCATTTTCCATGTCTGCCCTGGCATAGATCCAACTGATTGAGTTTTGATGCAAGTCAATGTTCTGGATATTATAATGGATTTGATTCCATCTCAGATTACTTGGATATTTTCAGAATCTACACTGCTTCATCTGCCTGCTATTGATTTCAAACATTAACTGAGCCATTCACTTTTCTTCTGTTAGCAGAGCTGTTATGTTACTTGTTGGTTATGAATTTGTTCTCTCCAACAATAATTTAAAATAATAATAATAATAACAGTAAATATGGAATACTTATAGTGATGCTCAAGTTGAAAGGTTCTATTTAGTAAGTGAACTACTTGTACACTGGCCATGAACTAGAATTTCACTGTGCCATAGAGATGTTTTTGTGTGGCCTTCTAATTCCCCAAATACTCATTGTGGTTCAAAAAGGTGAGACATTTATTATTTGAAAGGAGAATGCCACTGAGAAGCGTTTGTTAGTTCTTTTAAAGCTGTGAGAAATAACGACTGTTATTTCTTCCACTTGACTCTTTATGGCATATGGGAAGGGTGAGGTGAGAAACATTAAAGAGATATTATCTTGTGGCTTTTGTCTTCACTTTATTGTTTTGCTCCCTTGGGTCTTTCTCTTGTAACACACAAAAGTAAGTTTCCAAGTCATTTAATGTTGTAAAGGAATTAATATTTCATTTTGTTATGGCTAACTACTAAATTGAATCTGGGCCTGTAGACTGATTATCTGAACCTATTACACACACACACACACACACACACACACACACACACACACACACACGGCCAAAGCTTCCATGAAAATTGGTCTCTGGTTATGATTTCAATGTAAATTAAGCATGCAGTTTATTGATTCCCACAATGTAACCATGGTTTTTATTTTTTACAGGGATCATTTACATCATGTTTACTAGAAAAGGAAATCTATTTCAATGGTGAGCCTTTTGTGATGATCAGGGACATTTGTTAAATGGTATTGATTCTACACTAATGATGAATATTATTTGTAGAAACACCACGTTATCAACATTTCTCTCTTTCTCCAAGTTCAAAGTTCAAAAGAATTGCCAAAGGTAGAGGACATAGCTATGCGAATAACTATTGCAGAAAATTGAGTTAATTTTCTGGACATATCTAATCCCTCTCTAACAATGAAAACATTTTTTAAAAATCATATAATTATAATATATGTTATTCCCTAAACAAATGCAAGATGTTCAAGAACTCTAATCATAACTTTTTATCATTATAATTGCTCCAAGTTCATGTTTGTCTTTACATATAGAGAGGAATGGGAAAACTGGGGAAGAGTAAAAAAAGGTGTTTCAAATTAGGAGAGTAATTGTAACAACAAATATGCAGCCAAGACTAGGAAAGATCCAATAAATATCAAATGAACCCAAAAGACAATTCAAGCAATTCATAGGACTCCTCATCTAAATAAAGAATTTAGGTCTAATTTAATGACATCAGTTTTTCATAAAACCTCAGGGAAATTCACAGAGTAGTCAACAGTTTCTTTAAGTAATTGATGATGTGGGGTATAGGTTTTTTTTTTTTTTGAGTTTTCAGTGTCATAAAGAAATTATTTGACAATGATCCTTTGTAGACACTGTTAATCAATATGTAATATTCATTTCATAATAAACAAACTTGAATAATAGTTTATTGATAACCATATTACATCGCTTAGAATATATTTTCCCTATCTCTAGTTCAGGTTTGTTTGTCATGTGATTTAATAGGTAAGTGGAAAAGGGTTTTCTTATTTCTTTTTCTTTTAATCTGTCCAGATAGTAGAGTAGAACACTTCAGCTTTGTGGCTTTAAGATAACAATTGCAAAACTGTTAGGTCTTGAAAATTAAGGAGAAACTGATGGGTAATGGAAGAAGCAAATGCACAGGCTTGAACTTTGCAGTCCTGTGCTGGTCAGATAAGAAAGCTGATACTAAACAAGTAACACTCAGGAGACATAATGGTTTGTCTGTACAATTATTGATAAATTAAATCTTGTTTAAATCTCAAGCTGTAAGCTGCTGCACTTTTTTCACCAAAGGCCACAGATTCTGTTGCCCAAACACAGTGATTTGCTCAAAGAGCTGATATAAACAAATGAAGCAAAGACTGCACTACATATTTTTGCATTTAGTTTAAAACAAATACTGGCAACAAAAGCTGAACTTCTGCAGACAGTAATAGCTTGGATGTATTTGCCAACAGTTCTCAACATCAGTTTTAACTTTAACCTGACTTTATCCACAAATATTTTTTTTCAAACTTCAGCAGTGTCTAAATTATTGTTCCATTAATGCCACAGACATACTTTTAAAACCAATAAGTATGCTGTCTTATGCATCACTGAGGACATTGCCAGAAGCATTTCCTATCGATACACTAGCAGAGATGTTATTTGATCGATATAAAAAATATCTTCCTAACATTTTTGGAAAATGTTTAAAAACAAAGCTAAACATATTGTTGACTGCTGAGAGGCCCTGTCTCACAGTGCTGTTTAAATTGTTCTCTCTACAAACACACTACATTTTCCTGAAGAATAAAAATTGTTCTTTTCTTAACTACATTTGAAAGAAAAAACAACAAAACAAAACTGTGGGACCATGGCATATTTGCTTCTGTTTTATTTTTCACATGTGGTTTTGATCTAACATTAGAATTCTATTTGGTTTTAAGAAAAATACATTTTCATGGTAACAACTTTGTCAACATCCAGATAAAGTACACAATTTTAATATATTAGTATTCTTTCTCTACATTAGTGTTCCATTTATGCTTAGAAATATGCTGTTCAATTTACATGCATTACTCAGTATTAGAACTTTTTATCACATCTGATGAACTATGAAAAAAAATCAGTGATTGATGGTGAATTTCATGTTTTGGCTGATGTACAATAGAAGTATATACATTATTTTAGTATCTGAACATAGAAATGAGTTTTGGGCATATATTGAAGGCGGATGTAGTTAATTTTTTTCTTGTTATAACATTTGGGAACAAATTCCCTGTATACTTATTAGGCTAAGCTATGAACATAGTTGTCCAAACTCTTTCGATATTTCTTCGGTTTATTTAAATAATGAATCAAGTTTTTAGCTTTTTAATTTATTTAATGTCAAAGTGATGTCCAGAGGGGTTACAGTTTCATACGTAAGGCAGTGCATACATTTCTTATCCACCTTGTTACCTCAGTGGGGAGAGACGAATGGGGGGGCGGGGGGAAGGCGGCAGAAATATCAGGGAGGATGAATCAAGTTTTGAGAGAGGTAAGCCCAAATTCTACTGTGACGATAGATGTCATTGTGTCTTTGTAGTTTTGTTAGTTTTTGTTTTACATATTTTATTGTTTTAATAAGTTTATATATAAAATGATTACCTTTTCCTAGGGAGTGGAACTTTATCACTTATATCAATATTTCCGTTCCCAATTTTAGGATACTAATACTAATATAATTTTGCTTCTTAATAGTTATTGTCTGAAGTAATATTTTAAATTAATTTACTACAATGTGCCTAGGAATATCTTTTTTTAAAAAATTTCTATGTAGTTTTGTTAAAGCTGATTTAGAAATGCAAAGATTACAGCTGGAGCCTGTGGCGCATGCCTGTAATCCTAACTATTCAGGAGGCTGAGATCTGAGGATTACAATTTGAAGCAAGCTTGGCCAGGAAAGTCCATGAGACACTTACCTCCGGATTAATCAAAGAAAAAGCCAGGAGTGGAATTGTGTATCAAGTGGTAGAGCTGCAGCCTAGCCTTGAGCTAAAATAAGGTCAGGGACAGTGCCTAGGCCCAATGTTCAAGCCCCATAACTGGCAAAAACAAAACCTACAATTTTAATTTATTTAAATTGCTAGAGAGTAATTTTTTTCCAAAGGAATATCCTTATCATGATTATTTCACAGTTAAATGCTTGTTCTAAAGATCTGAAGAGTTAAATGATGCCAATCTCACCAAAGAACTTTTTGTTGACTTATGAAAATAAGACACTTTCCAACGTATTTTCTAAAGCTCTCATGATCATGCCAAAGCCGAGTGACATCACAAAGACAGTTCTCCCAAAGGGCATAGCTACAGAAATGCACAAGACAATCAAACATAGCAAAACTTTGTATAAATAATATATGTGAATAAAAGTGAACATTGAAACAATTGGATCAACAGGCAAGCCTACTGCATCTATACTAAATCTGAATGACCCTTGATCTTGGGCTTCAAATCTCCAGAACCGTGAGAAAATAATGTCTCAGTATATGTGGTGGCACATAACTGTCATAACAGAACTGTGAGTTAAAGGCCAGTGTGGGCAAAGGTAGTGAGATTATCTCAAAAATAAAGTCAGACTTTCTTGGAGTCTAGTTCTGAGGATATAGTGTTTCTTACATGTGTGAAGCAAGTGTTCACTCCCTAGAACAATAAAAAGCAAAAAGATGAAAAAGATGAGGGAAGAATAAAGAAAGAGTCTGTTGTTTAGGTGAGATAGTCTGTAATGTTTTATTAAGGTAGTTCATGCTGGCTTAAGGGGTATGAAAGTCCAAACTTCTTCTCATAGTTAATATTGACATATTGAACGTGTTCCCTTTGAAATTAGGAAAAGAACAATATATTCATTCTTACTATTTTGGTTTGGCATCAGATTGAACAACTCAATCTGTGCATTAGGGAATTATATAAAAACAGACCTGAAATTGCCTTTATTCATAATCCAACTGAGAATCTCTAAAGAGAAGTAATCCATTATTATACTAAAACTAACTCTGAAGGACTTATAAGTGAATTTACCAGTTTTGCAGGATAGAGTCAATGCACAAAATTCAATTGTATTTTTATGATAAAAATAGACAACTATAGAAAAATTAAACAAGCAGTCTAATTTAGAATGAGATAAAAATAGTTCCACATGAATGACAATATAAACTATTGCTCAAAATATGGGAATACTAAATGATTTTGTAAATATGCTGCATAGGAGTTTTGATAGGGTTGAAAGTATTGATTTACTTCAAATTGATGTGTAGATTAAAAAGTATAATAATTCCAGATGATTTCTTTTCCTTTTCTTTTTTTACTTGATTTAAAAAATATAGTTTGCTATCAGATGATTTCTTGATAAAAATGAACAAATTAATTCTAAAATATATGTAAATATCAACGTCTAGTAGCATCAATAATTTGCTAATTTCAAATTATAGAATATTATTTTTTATTTTTTTAGACTCATTCAACACACTGGGTAGTTTTAAGACAATAGAACATTTGGAGACAATTAGATAAGCAGGTCATTTTTTAAAAGGTCTGAATGCAGAATTCAATAAGGAATTATGTATGTTCTGTCCATCTGATTTTTTTGGCCAAGTCTTGGAAGTTAAATATGAAATGAGAGTCTCTTAAACATATAGTTTTAGAAACATTAGATAAGGATATGGCATTTAGCTAGCTGTTGGTGGCTCAGGCCTATAAACCTAGGTACTCAGAATACTAATATCCAGATAATACTGTTTCAAAGCCAGATATGTCCATGACATTCCATCTCCAATTAATCAGTAGAAGTCTGTCCTGAAAGTCAGGCACAAGTGATAGAGAACCACCAGAGCAAGCATAATATAGACTATGAATTTAAGCCATGAGACCAGCAAAAACAAACCCAACCAATTGAACAACAACAACAAAAAAAGCAAATTAAAATCAAACCAAGAACAACTTCATGCCATGAGTCATATCAAACATGTTATCAATATCCAAAGTACTATAGACTTATGCCTATATACTAAGACTATGAATTTTCTGAAGTAAACTCATCAGGAAGACATCCTTTTAATCTTAGAGGAAAAGATTTACTGGAGTGTATATAAAAGAATATAATAAAGATAATAAATACCCCCCTCCCAATAAAAGTCCAGATGGACTTCTAGTTTTTAAATTCCTTGTTACTATTAGCTATTTTCACAAGCTTCGTTCACATGGCTGAAATATATATCATGTATATGTGTGTAAAATCTGATTCTGTGCAATTCCGTGCGATTCCGCACTCAGATCCTGTATGCCTTAGTTTCTAGGCCCAGCTTCCTCTTTTGGATTTCTCTTCAGAGCCACAGAACTACTATCTTGTTTTGGAGCAGTGTCAATGCATTTTAATTTTCAGATACCATGATGCTTGAAGAGGAAGAGGGATGTTTGCAGGCTCACATCTTCACTAGAAGCCTAGGCAATAGTTTTGGACAAATTGCCCGACAAGTCTTAAGTGCAACAGGAAGAAGACACATTTTTTTTTCAATGTACAGAAGCACAAAAATCATTTATGACACAGTGGTGTGGATTTAAAAGAACCACAGAAATTGTCTTCCCTGGAGTGGCTTGGACAGGAGGAGTGAAACAAATCTGTCAACTGCATTATTTAGTCTAGCAATGTCTTTTTTTTTTTTTTTTTTAATCATTTGGGGCACTTTGTAACTCAGAGGTTGGACCTCCATCTTCGATCAGCTGTCAAAACTCTGGATACAGTACAAAAGTACAAATTGTAAAAACAATCAATAGCAATTATAGAAAGTTAATTCTGAGCCAGAATACTATATAACACCCTTTTCATTGTTCAAATTTTTCCTTTAAATTTCATAATGTTTGACTTTAGCTCAAAGGTAGAATTTCTTTCATGCTATTAAAGTATAATCAGGTGAATGATTTTTTGAAGTAAAAAAGTATGAAAACTACACACTTTCTTCCACTTTAAGTCAGCATGCTGTTTCTTAACTCTGTCATATCAAAACCAATGGAGAGAAAACATTCTCAGCTTTCCATGATCACAGGTTTTAGAGGAGAATGCTTCTAAACAGCGTTTCTGAAGTAGACTAAAAATATTTCTACCCACTTAACAATGAGATTTACATATCTTGCTGGAGAAAAATATTGCCAAATCACAACCTCACGCCATTGTATTTTTAAAAGAGCAGGTAATGAACCCCATTTATACATGGCGGGGTTAGTAGTAAATTATACTCATTTAAGTCCCTTCATTCTTATTCATGCTAAAACATAATGATTAAAGTGAGCTACTAAAGCAACTTGAAGGGGAAAAATGAGAGGAAAACTGCTTTGTTGAGTTGGTTGATGGTGTTCTAGAGTGTTTATACACATCTCAGTAGTTTGCTTCTGTTTCCATTGTCAGCCTATGGTTTTCAATCATATTTGCAATGTCCTTTGGCTATGAAACATAAAAGTGTTGCAAATTCTGGGGATTAGAATGTGACCACATTGGGCGGGTTGCAACTTCTTACTTGACACAGTAAGAAATGGTAGAATATTTGTGACTAAAATTTCTGTGTGTGTATTTACTGGTCCTGAGACTTGAACTCAGGGCCTGGACACTGTCTCTGAGCATTTATGCTCAAAGCTATTGCTTGATCACTACCACTTGAGTAACAACTTCATTTCCAGCTTTTAGATGGTTAATTGTAGATAACAATCTCATGGATTTTTCTTTTTCAGGGTGGCATTGGAGTGAGATCTTTAGTTCTTAGCCATGTTGCTAGAATTTATAGATATGATTTAAATAAATGTGAAAACGTTTAGTTTTTAGGAAGCCAGTAAGATTTAAATATACCAACACAATGAAGGAAATTAAAAAATAATTATATGACCTATGATACCATCACTAAATTACTTCATAGTCATAATTATTCAATAAAAGTCTAAATAAATATGTACTTGATTTACGTAATAGAAGTACTATCAGTCTTTTTTTTTTTTTTTTTTGACTGTCCTGGGGCTTAGACTCAGGGCCTGGGCACTGTCCCTGGCTTCTTTTTTCTCAAGGCTAGCACTCTGCCACTCTAGCACAGCACAACTTCAGGCTTTTTCTGTTCATGTGGTGCTGAGGAATTGAACCCAGGGCTTCAGGCATGCAAGGCAAGTACTCCACTGCTAAGCCATATTCCCAGCCCCACTATCAGACTTTTATTGTAAAACTAGTAGTCTGTTTTAATACTTTTATCAGCCAAACAATATATTTTTATAGTTTTGAATTTAGCGTGTGTGTGTGTGTAATTATTAGATCAATGTATGATGATACGTTTTGACATGTTATTTGCAGATAAAAATAGCCAAATATCATATATAATTTTAATGTGAAAAGAAATTTTATTTTCTAGACATTAAAATTAGCTTTAGGGCATTGTTAACATGATGCTTCCCTAGGTGCTAGCCATCATGTGATTGAATACTAGTGGAAAGAGTATATAAAAGCATTTTAATCACAAATTAAACAGATCAGAGCTCTTCATGGCTCCTCTCTATAGAGTGATGAAATACACTTACTGCTTACAAAGTTTGCACTTTAGCTAGATTGTTAACTTCCTAAGGAAGCACACAGTCATATTCTGTTTAGTCAGGCACTTAGAAAAACGATTGTAGAAGATTTTAATGATGGTAGTGCAATTGTAATGGAATAGTACATGTGTATATTTAGTTCTGTAATGATAGTATTGATTGAACTGTAAATGTACTTCCCATATTGTTTTTTGGATATGGACTTCTTCCATAGTATAAGCCAAAATGTGTGTGGAAAAGATTCTTTACAGAGGAATGGCCATGAGCCAACGAAACCCAGACTTATCAAACTGTGATGGGAAAGTGCATCGCTCTGGATGGGGAGAAAGAGAATTCCCAGCCACAATACTGCTTTCTTTAGTATAAAATGTGCACTAATAGGCTGCATTGAGCTGCTGACAGCTTCTATGAAGAGTCTCTATCCTTTGAAATGCAAATATTTCAGAATCCATCAAGTTCCCAGCACATGGGTTTTAAAACCAAATCATTCTTCACTGTAGGCTAACATAATTGCACACTTGGGACATTATATATTTATACAGATAATGGGTACAATTCATGCCACTGCCTATTGAAGCTAATGGAGAATCTATTGAAAAGGGAATACGTATGTCTCTCTCTATATACATATGTGCATATGTATATAGATATATACGTGTGTGTGCATGTGAGATTCATACGTGTGTGTGTGTGTGTGTGTGTGATTTTCTTATTTTTCCCAATCGCTCCCCGAGAAGATTTTTGCAGGCATGCTTTTTGCTTTATAATCGAAATTCTTGAGTTCAAACATCATACTATCTGTCTATTTATCTAGATTTTTTTTCTCTTTGGTGTTTGAGACAGGTCTTTTCCATGTAATCCATGGTCTCAAATTTGATCTTTCTGCCTCAGTTACAGGCTAACCACCAGCATGGCTGGCTTAATTTATTTGTGTTCTTTTCCAAAGACTGGAGAAAGGTGGCAAATTAATATATGTTTCAGACTTTCAAGATCTTATCTCTTAAGGTGAAAAACCTCAACATTCCATGAGTTGTATATATGCAGTAGTGTACAAACAGTTGTGTTTATAATGTAGTGGAACAGATTTTAAAATCAAAGTAACTTTAGGTTACTTAGCTCTAAGCATATACTTCTTCATCTCTAAAGTGACATAATTTTTTTTTTTTTTTTTGGCCAGTCCTGGGCCTTGGACTCAGGGCCTGAGCACTGTCCCTGGCTTCTTCCCGCTCAAGGCTAGCACTCTGCCACTTGAGCCACAGTGCCGCTTCTGGCCGTTTTTTGTATATGTGGTGCTGGGGAATCGAACCTAGGGCCTCGTGTATCCGAGGCAGGCACTCTTGCCACTAGGCTATATCCCCAGCCCCAAAGTGACATAATTTTTACAAAGTGATTTTTACAGTGCTTGATATTTAATCCACCCTGAATTTTCCTAGATAATCATTGTAGTCTTTTTCAGAGATAATCTGCTAGCTATATGCCTCCACAGTCAAAGTAGCCATGTTCAGCAGTCACTGCAGAAGATGAGTGCACTGTGTCATGTAAGTGCAGCCCTACACTTTCCATTGTGTCTTTGTCTTTTCTTTAACCATGCCATGCTGTTTTTGGTACAGGCAGTTGAGTTTTTAAGTGAAGAAGGGCATTTTCCATTTTCTTTTTTTTACTAATATAATTTTAATACATATGTACAAAACTCTAAAGATACATATATTTCCAAGTAGCTATGAAATATTTATAAATGAAAGCATTGCTAATTTAATACATGTTCTTTGATGATTTATAGAGTACATGTAACAAATTTAATTTAATATGTCTGTTGTACCTTTTATGTTTACTTAGCAGTATGATAGTTCCATCTTCAAGTGCTCTCCTTGGTCAGCAGTCTTGGCATCATATAGGAATTTATTGGACGTGCAAATCCTTGATTTGTACCCCCAGATGGGTACTGAATCAGAAATTCTGGGTGTGGACATCAGCACTCCATTGCTCTGTAATGTTTAAGGACCACTGAACTTGAGGGTTTGCAATAAATACATTGACAACAAGTAACACACAGGCAAGCTTCAGTAGGTTGCAAAGCACAGTGCAGAGAATGAAATTAGAAAGCATGGAAATTAGGTCAAATGTATGCATACTAATATCAGTAATTTAGCCAGACGATTAATAAGTTACTTAAGAGTGAAGCCTGCCATCACCTTGCCCAAGTGGCTAAGACAAATTTCAACTCTTGACCATGGTTCACAAAGATCACGGAGTTATATAATGTTCAGGGTTGACAGAAGGAGATGCATGTTATCTCCTGGAACATTAGAACTCATTAAAGTTCTCTCCATAAAGGTAAATGCATAATTGAACTACAGGCAGTTAATCTTGGTCTTATTTTAGGATTCAAGGAAGAGGAAAAAGCATTCCCACATTTTTCTGCTCACAAAAACTCTTGGAGGTAATAGTAACAGCAGAGATCTCCTCTGTGTGGTTGCTTTCTATGTGCTCAGCTGGGGCAAAGATGCTCTATCACGATCTCGTAGAAATCTCTTGCATGAAATTACATGTGCAATTTATACTGTTTCCTTTTTAGTTAGACCTTAATAATTTCCTTTTGAAGTGATCGATTTCAGAGGAAAATTTACAATATACAAACTCCCCTTATTTTCCCCCAAGGGTCTTAACCATTTGGGAAATAAAATAAAGACAAATTTTAAGAGGTCCTAAACATTGACTTTACTATGGACAAAGGTAGGCTAAAATAAGGACATGACTTTTTAAAAAAATAAATAAATAACTGGGACTACTTTATAAATCCTGGCTTTTGGGAGTTTGGCTTTCTCAATTCGAGACAAAGTTGCCCTGATCAGATTCTTATTGTGGAGTGTGTGTGTGTGTGTGTGTGTGTGTGTGTGTGTGTGTATGTGTGTATTCCTATAAACAGCAAGAACAAGCAAGGTAAAGTATTAACTGGATGAAAAGAAAAGGCTTATGAAAATCGTTCATCCTGGAAACTAGACTGGAACAAAAGACATTTCCTTTCAATGGTTAGGCTGGTAGCTTTTTTTAAATCCACCCCAAGGTTCTGATTCATACTTGGAAAACTATCATGAGTTATAAATACAGGTAACCAAATGCAAATATATTTTATCCTTGCTTTGCAAGCTTCAGATTATACTCTGTACTAGTAATGTTATCTAATGTAGTTCCAGAATATGAGGGGTGAATTCCTCTAAAGCATATTCTAGTGATTGAAGAATTGTTACCTACCAAGAGAAGAGATCAAAGGCTTGGGTTTTACTATTCCAACACCATCACTGAGCACTGTTTGTTTGATACTTTGTTAGAAGCTAGATTTATTTAAATCTCCATAGCAATGCCCCAGACTAAGTATTATGGATTCAATTTTATAAACGAAGGATGATAAACTCTGATGATAAGCTAGTACTGTGGCTAGGTAGGGCATTTATAGCTCAAACAAGTCATACTTGTGGCTCACTTGGATCTTTATTACATTCCACAGGGTTAAGCTATCTCTTTTTCACTTGGAAATCTTCATTACAAGCAAAATAAATGATTACTATTGTTTTAATAAGTAGAATAGAATGGAATAAAAATGGTAGCTTGTGAGATAAGTTACCAGATCTTGGAATATTTCAACATTCCAAGCCACACTACAGGCGAAGAAAAAGAAAAAAGATGTAAAAAATATCTTTTGGCACAAAAGGCATGGCCACCAGAATAAATCATGGTTGCTGGATATCACCTCCTCTGTGTGTTGCCACTGCATTCATAGCTGTCAACAGTTATCTCTTTCAACAGATGACATGGCTTTATATTCCTCATACAGTCACAGAAGTGGAGTCCTTATGTCTTAATCACCTCTTAGAGGCCCCACTTTTAATATCTTGATAGCAATTAAGTTTCAATATTAGTTATGGAGGGGAAAATCAAACCACAGCTTGAAGTTTGGAGTACATAATTTATACCTGGGAATCTTGGAACAGTAATTTGCTGCTAATGATCAAACAGATGCTGTTAAACTTGGAAAATGACTTTCTAAAAAGTATTTGAAAAAAGAAAATTTTCTCCTATAGTTGCTATTGAGAAATTGAATTTATTCCTTAGAATTGAAATGATGTATTAAGAGCAAGTAAAAGTTTTCTGCCAGTTCTCTTTAGTGGATACCACAATAGCAGTCAAAGTTTTACACATAAGCATAAGCATGGTCAAAGAAACAAGAGAGAACTTTGACATAGACTGTAAATGGTCTGGAACTTTCTCTGTCCTTTCTTTTTAATGAATGAGAGTACAAGGTTAGCTTGGGGCAGTTTTGGTTCACAGATCGAAGGGCACATTCCATAAGTAGATAACAGGAAATTGGATGTAGAAGAGATTACTAGCAGTTTCAAAGTTTCCAGTTTTATATTAGGATCTTTTATCCAATCTGAATAAAGTTTTGTCCAGAGTTAGAGTTCATTAGTTTCAAATGCAGATATTCATTTTTCCTGACATGATTTTGTTGACAAGTTTGTATTTTTATTCTCACATATGTTTCTGGTTTTCTCTGTCAAAACTCAGATAACTGTAATTGGACCCTTCCATTCTAGTCCATTGTGTCTTTGTCTTTTCTTTAACCATACCATGCTATTTTGGGTACAGGCATTCAGTAGTGTAATGTACAATCAAATATGGTGATATCTCTATCACTAGTCCTTTTGCTCATAACTGCTTTGGATTTTTGGTCCTTTGTATTTCCATATTAATTTTGAGATGGATTAGTCACCCCATTCCAATGACAATAAGTTTCAAATCAATCTTTTCATTACCTAATCCTTCCAGAAAATTGAGAGTTCTTTGGTGGAAAGCCTAGAGTTGCTTAGCACTTTCAGCTGGCCTAACTGTCAGATGTGCAAAACCTAAAGTAGAAATTTTTTTTAAAGAAAAAGGAAAATAAAGCAACATGTAAAACAGGGAAGTAAAGAAAACATGTCGTAACATTAAAGTTAGTTAATTAACAAAGCTAAGTGCTGCAATAAAACTGATGTTTTCTCCCACTGTTTCCAATTGTTTCAAGGAGTAGCAAGGAGTGGGAGATGTCTTGCACACATACTGCTAACGGGAGACTGCTAACGGGAGGGGCAGATCTAGATGGATCACAAGAGGAGAGTCATGGAATGAAACTAATCGCTTCTTACTGTCTGTCTTTTCAAAATCATGGGATACCACTTACCTCATTTTTCTATGACTGGGCCTCTCCTGATTGACAGTGTGTAAGGTCTGACAAAATAATCCTACAGTGAAGTATAAGACTCATGTCCCTGTTATCTTTTGCAGCTATTCATATTTGATCTTTCTCTTCCTTGACATTTTTTAATTATTAAATATTAAATGTATCTTCTTTTCATATGTTCCAAGTTATATGAAGGATCTAGGTCTATAAAATCGGTTTTATGTAATTACTTCTCTCATTGAATATTAAATCTAGAGCAATTAAAGTAAACGTTAAGTTCATTTACTATTTATTATACATTGACCTCTGGATTTAGTATTGAATGACAAAATTTCCCATGTGAGAATACTATTATTAGAAACTAAGGAAAAAAGAATTTTTTGTTGTCAGATACAGCATATAAATTTAATTTATTGATATAAGAGATATAGATGCATAAATATTTTTCCTTCTCTCTCTCTCTATATATATGACTAAAACTTGGAAGGACACAGATGAGAAGAAATAATAGCAATGAAGTTTTGAATCTTATAGCCAGTGGGTAAGTGTTATTAGTCTAGCAGATTGAACACAGCCTGATCTTCACAATAGCAGTCCCTGGAATCTCTACAAGTGGGCATTAAGCCAGAGGAGAGAAGTTAAAATTGGGACAATAGAATGCAAAGTGAGATTTCAAAATATCCTCTCCTACTCCTGCATTTTTGGATGATGTTTGTCATGCATTACAGCGGAAGTCTGGGAGAATTATCCTGATAGTAGTGTTCATGCTAAAGTAATATATTAATATTACACCATGAAAAATGATCCTCTTTCACCTCAGTTTTGTCTGCATATATTATAAATATTGCCTCAGTTTCTAGGAAAGAAGCTGTAACATATTTTTTTTTTTTTTGCTTTTTAATCCTGAGGTTTGAACTCAGTGCCAGGATGCTATTCCTGAGACTCTCTTGCTCAAAGTTTGTGCTTGAGCACTTGAGCCGCCATTCCACTTCTGTCATTTTTGGGTAGTTTACTGTAGATGAGGGTCTCATGGACTTTCCTGCCCAAACTAACTCTGAACTGCTATCCTCGGATCTCAGTTTTCTGAGTAGCTAGAATTATAGGCATGAAGCACCAGCATCCACCTTAGAGTCTGTATTTCATCTAGCACACCTAACAAACCTATAAAGGTTTTGTAGAAAAGTGTGCACCAATAATGTAACTACTGGAATCATACTTCATGGAACCTCAAATATGACGAGGGTTGCCTACTCAAAGCTTCTAAATTAAAATTAGTTATGCAGTGTCAATCACTAGGTCAACTATGAAGTGTCAGATAAGGAGTCCATTCTAAGTATAAAGTATGAGAATAAAAGAATAAAGTAAGGTAAAGTAAAATAAAGGAAAAATGTAACAAGTAAAAATTGACTCTATACAGTAATTAATACTGCCACAGAATAGAAAAAGAACAGTATATACATAAAAGAAGAATTATGTATGCTAAAAGTAAGTGCTTTACATATTTGGTTGTTTGGTAAATACTGAGTAGCAATAATGAAAAGCCCATTAGATACTAGAAAATCCTATAGAGATAATTTATTGAAAGAATCACAAGGAATAAAATTTATCTAATCTATGTATTTTCTTCATTCTTATAATCATGTACCAATCAAATATCTATCTATCTATCTATCTATCTATCTATCTATCTATCTATCTATCTATCTATCTAATATCTATTATCTATGTAACTATTTCTACATAGTTATGTATGTATATATTAGTAACTGGCTAATTTGAACAAAAACCCTAGTAGAAAGAAAGGGTGGGGAGGTACTAACTAAAACCTTGAAGAGAATCAGTGTGCTCTTTAAAAGGTATCATCAAGTGCCTAGTCTGTTAGTTGCTCCAATACGTTTCAAGACACCAAATATAAAGAGGATAAAAATAAATCTTCCAAGGCATGGGAAAATAAAGTGAAACAATGATAAAGGAGTGCCTGCAGCAGAGCAAGTTCAGATGAGTTTGTATTATTAACACCAGTACGGAATGTTGAAAGGCAATGTAGCATATCATCATAATAGTAGAATGAATGACTTCTGTTTTATAATTTTATTATGAGTTATAGTATTATTCAAACTGGAACAATCCACATTTTTAGATATATAACATCACAAAAAAACTTCCTAAAATGTTCAATTTCATAAGATATAAAAAAACATAGGGGCTGGGGATATAGCCTAGTGGCAAGAGTGCCTGCCTCGGATACACGAGGCCCTAGGTTCGATTCCCCAGCACCACATATACAGAAAATGGCCAGAAGCGGCGCTGTGGCTCAAGTGGCAGAGTGCTAGCCTTGAGCGGGAAGAAGCCAGGGACAGTGCTCAGGCCCTGAGTCCAAGGCCCAGGACTGGCCAAAAAAAAAAAAAAAAAAAAAACATAAATACATTGATTTGGACTTTCAGATTTGAAAAATATTGAGGAGCCAGAACAGAATTCAGTACATAAAGCCCTTCATTACAATTTGTATCTAGTTGGCATTTTGCTGGAGAATATCTTCATATTTCTTAAAGAGACCATTCTGGAAGAGGCATACTCCTATGTTCAGTAATACTAAGAACTAATCACACCATGGCTACATCAAGAAGTTTCAGGACATAACAATCTCACCTGAAGCATTTAATTCCATAGAGTAGCCATACTGGAGTG
Organism: Perognathus longimembris pacificus; assembly: GCF_023159225.1. Lineage (NCBI taxonomy): Eukaryota > Metazoa > Chordata > Mammalia > Rodentia > Heteromyidae > Perognathus > Perognathus longimembris. The sequence goes on from NC_063176.1 coordinate 42,298,413, forward strand.
GGAAAAACATATACAGACATACACAGACTAAAAACTGGAATATGGTTGGGCACTGGTGGCTCATGCCTGTGATACCAGCTACTAAGGAGATTGAGATCTGAGGATCACAGTTGGAAGTCAGCCAGGGCAGGAAGGTCCATGAGACTCTTATCTCTAATTAACCAACTAAAAACCGGAAATAGAGCTATTACTCAAGTGATGGAGTACTGGTCTTGAGCAGAAAAACTCAAGGGTAACTTATACCCATGCCCTGAGTTCAAGCCCATGACAAAGGAAAAAAAATAGCTGGAATATGTTCTGAGAAATACATCATTAAGTGATTTCTTCAGTATGCAAACATTATACACTGTACACAGAATTTATAAATATACTGTGTGCATCCTACAACACACCAAAGATATAGAGAACACAAGCACATATTTACTATATTGATCCAATGCCATAAATAGCAAAATAAACATTAGATTAAATAATGAAAAACAGGAAGATAATTAAAACACATTAAATATATAATGTAAGAGGAAACTGCTGGTGTAAATTGGCATACTGTTTTATAGTAAATTTTGATATAAGTAAAAATAGTATACCTGAAAATAATTAAAATTAGTTTAATAAATACAAATATTACGTATTGTACATGGCTGCATGGGCTGTACTCAACTAGCAGCACAGTGGGGAAATACATTATAATGGACATAGCCCAATGTATCATCGCCATACACAGCACAATTATCACAAATGTGAATGATGGTGAGTTTTGTTGGTTTGTCAGTTGTACGGCTAGAACTCGGGGCCTAATCACTATCCCTGAGATTTTGTGCTACCACTTTGAACCACAGTTCCATTTTTGGTTTTTAGGTGGTTACCTAGAGATGAATCTCTGGGACATTCTTGGCTGGCTGAGACCAACCATCTTGATTTGTGATGGCTGGATTCACATGGATGGGCCCCAGATCACTGTCACACAGCAACAGTTTGGAAACCACACGCATGTTTTTAAAGATCTTTCAAGAAATTACTTACACAAAATGATGAATTTCAACATGACATTTTCTTGCTCATATGCTATGTATTTAAATATGTATTAAATGTCCCACTCATGACTCCAGCTAGCTCAGACCCTATCCTCAATATTTCTACCTGCTTATTTCATGTCTTTTATTAAAATATAGTCTCTGAATATGAGATGAAACATATATAATTTACCTTCCTGAGTCTGGCTTACATTACTTGTCATCTATTTTGCAAATGACATTCTTCTGCAAATGTATTTCTACTTTATGGCTGAAAAGTAAACCATTGTACATATTCACTATATTTTTTCATTTGCTCATCTGCTTATGGAAACCTAAGCTGATTCTATAACTTGATATCTTCAGTGACATGCTTATTAATGTGACACCATGTAAATAAAATATACATATGTATGATAAAATGTTACCAATAGGCAAGGAGCCTATTATTAACTGCTAACCAATTACAAAGCTATATTCATTAAAAAATAGACAATAAAAATAGAAAAAATATACATCTTATTTATATTATAAAGGAAAAGATTTCTGGAAATACAGATTACACTATATACACTATAGTATGTATAAATACATGCTAGTATGTATAATTATATTAATCCAGGTGCAAAAGTCATAGATGACATTTACTTCTTTTTCTTTTTACGTTAAAATAGAATTTGAAAACTTCCAGGATCAGTGCTCTTATTGTAAAGCAGAAGTGATATGATAAAATAGTGAAAAAAAGTGTGTATGCCTGTGTGTATGTTTGTGTCTGTGGATGCAAAAGCAATTCAATTTTCTTATGCTCCACCGAAAAATATTTTAATAAAATAATGGGGGTTAAAGAGGATCCTATATACTTAATGGATCATGAGGAATATTAAAAATGTTCTTACCAATATTATTCTTCCCCAGGGATAGCAGCTGTGTCCCAACACATCCCTCTCATTCTTTATTCCCTTCCAAAAAAGATCTACTTCTTGCAGTGTATGTATTGGCCTTTTGTGTCTCCCCTTTTGGAATTCAGAATTCTCGAGAGAAACAGAACTAAATCATTTTTATTGCATATCTAAAAAGATTTATTAAAGCATTAGTTCACCTGATTATGGAGGCTGGTTAGTCTTCCTCTGCCATTTGAAGCTGGAAACCCTAGAAGAACAGTGATATAGTTTCAGTGGCTGAGGGAGAGATGACAGGTAAACTTTCTACTCTGAGGCTCAAGACCTATGAACAAGAACTGCCAAGGGCAAATGAAGATCATTGTTCCTTCTCAAGAAATTAGACAGCGAGGTTGGATCCAAACTTATGTTTGTTCCACTAAGACCTATAACTGATTAACTGATGTTCACCCATGGTGGGGAGGAACATCTTTGTTATTATCTTTATATCCAGCCAAAGCTAATCTCTTCTGGAAACATGCTTACATGGACAAACTGCCTAATAGCTTTCAGTCATATATCTGAGCACCTCATTAATCAATCCACTTGGTACAAAACTGATAATTCCTAAGTTCACTACTGGCAAACGTGGTATCTGTATACATCTTAAATGATATAAAATTCCCTAATAAAGACATTAACAAGATCATAATTCTACCAATTGTATATAAGATTGCATTGATATTCTTAAAAATGAGGTAAAGTCATTGAGTAATGTTTATACCTTTCCTTAGTACCTGGTACTTTGAACATTATAAAGTAAAATTACTTAAATGCTTAATTAGGTACTTAAATACCAATACTTAAATGTTATAAACATATAATCCTGTACATGAAAATTAGACATGTCTAACATTTCTACTTCATGCTCTCTTGGTGATTTTTAAGTTCATGTTTCAACTTATTAAAGAAGTAAACAGTTTCAGTCCCTTCTACTTGCACAAACTATAACATTAAGTGCAGAATAGTTGCCTAGAAAAATCCCTTTCAGTAAATTAAACCTGCTGTAAATTTCTTAGTATCCATTCTCATATATTTTCTTAGTATTGTGATCTTTGTTAATTATAAGTGTTTTAAAAATGTAGTGGATTCAAACCCCTCCTTTAACCTGCATCTTGTCCTAGTTTCCCAAATTCCTAGCTCCCAGTTTTATTTCATATTTATTACTAATTTCTTATTGACTTTGCAAATTTAATTTTGGGTTTGTTCTTATCATCATATTGTAGAGCTACAGTAACATGTTTAGTGCTAAAGCACAAAAGATCTTTGAACCTGAAAGTCAAAAATTATGATTTGAAGTCCTTATTTTACTAGTCTTTGGGGAGGAAAAAAAAGAGAGATCATTTCACTGGAAGCTTTTAATACATGAAATGGCAATTATGCAAAATACACTGCTGTGGGAAATGAGATGTGAAATCGTTCTGTTAAGTAGGCATGTACAAATATGGAAATCACGATGGGAAGGGAGATGGTGGCTCTAGTCATCTCTGGATATCTGGGGTTGGAAGCATGGTGATGTGGACTCTTGAGGATTCTGACCATAATAGGTTCTGATGGGCATTTGAGTAGAAAGCAGTGATGATATCTGAGCACCCTGGATCACTTCAACCTCAGCAACACTTTAAGCCAACAAACCCAGTGCCAAGAGTAATGGCAGCCAAAACAATGAGGGGTTCAGAAATTGAGAGCTGTGGAACAGCTGGAACACTTGTATTGCTGCCAGGGTAGGCAGGGGGAGTCAGCACAGTGAGTGAAGGCATGCTACAGATACCCATACCCTCTAGTCTCATTTGGAAATCAGGAGTCAACTGTATAAAGTTATTAATGGTCAGTATTTATTTTCTGAGATTCCACAATATTCAGTTACAGTGATAGTGGAGGTCATATAATCAGGAGAACAAGAAAGATTAACTTGCCTTCATGATTTTTTTCCTGTCAATTACAAACTTAATGTTCTGATCTTCCTATACTTTTATTGGAGGAGATTATTATCCTAAAATTGTGATTGGAATCTCTCTGTAGGTGGTTGGTGAAATTCTGACTGACTTGAAAGAGAACAAAATTTTTATCTGCAATAATTCCTGTTTCTAAACTTTTCCTCTTTTCCTAAAGTATTATGATTAAGGGCAAAGAGGTCATATTTAGTATAAAAATATAGTAATGTTCATGGAAACTCTTCATATCAGCTGAGATTCCTACCTCTGCTGACTTTTATTTTCACTGAGTCATTATAACTTTTTTCCAGCATCAATAACACACATTTAAATACATTAAACACATTAAATGTACATATGTGAAATGCACATTTAAATAAAGTTTATATATTTATGTTTATATGTCAGTCATCATATTTTATGGTCTGAATTTTATTCTCCTTTCTGTAACTAGAATGCATAGACTCAACAATCGAGAGATGAGAATCTTTATATTTCATCCTCAAAAACTTCAATTTTAGGATTTTTTCCCTATTTTCCCTGTATTTTTAACTTTGTAAGTAGTTACACATGTGTATTTGTCACTGGATATTTGTGTCCTTTCAAAATCCAGATATGGAGACATTCACCCTAGTGGGTGGCCATCAGGTAAGATAAATAATGAAGCCAGATAAGTAACTAAGATCCAATAGAATCACAAGACTGGCAATTATATGCCAGAATTTGGGATTCTGAGAAAAAAGAAATATTAACCATTACCTCTTTGAGTACAAAGGGGTCCTGTGAATGAGTCTATTAAGTTTGGAAGCCTCTACAAAGTATACTAGAATGAAGCCTAACTTTCCAGTACCTTGACCGTGGACCTCAGTGCCTGCCCTCAGAACTGGAACAAATACATTACAAAATTAATTCATGTATGGTAGCCTGCAGTACAGCAGAAAGATGCTCACTTCCTGTTCTTCCCATCTGAGGATACAATCCAATAGGTCTATAAACCTGAAACTGGTTTTTCTGAGACCAGATCTTCAAACCTTGATTTTTTTATATTTTCTTATTATTTTTTTTAATTAATTAATTAATTTATTTATTGCCAGTATTGGAGCTTGAGCTCAGGGCCTGAGCACTGTCCCTGGCTTCATTTTGCTCAAGGCAAGCACTCTGCCACTTGAGCCACAGCACCACTTCTGGCTTTTCCTGTTTATGTGGTGCTGAAGAATCAAACCCAGGGCTTCATGCATGCTAGGCAAGCACTCTACAGCTAAGCCACATTCCCAGCCCCAAACCTTGATTTTTAAGAAAACAATAAATTTACTTCACAATAAAATAAAGCTTACAAAAGTTCCCTCTCACTTCTTATTATCTTTCATGTTAGCAATGTGGCTGGAACTCATGCTTGTTAGACAGATGTTCTACCATTTAAACCACGCCTCCATGTCCTCACAAGGTATCCCATTGTGTTTTAGTACAGACATCTGTTTACAAGAAGCACATGGCTAAGTTAACCAAATCAATTGACACAAAAGCTTAAGCTTCTCAGAATAAATCTCTAGTAGGACAACTTTATTCTCTCTCCTCCATTAGCAAAGTTTATTAGAAACAATGTAAGTCATCCTTATTGTGTTTGGAGGGAGATAATATGAGCAGAAAGTGGTGGATTAAGGAAATTCATTTTATTTAATGTCCAGAATCATGCCAGTAGCTGGACAAAACAGAAAGAACTCTTGCCATTCCCTTCAGAAGAAAGGTCATTTAGGAAATAAAGAACAATGCAGTGATTATGATTAGAATAAACTAGGTGAAGGAATAGAGGATATTTCATAAGCAAAAAGTTCAAGAAAATGCCCGTCACTCAGCCATTTCAATTCACTTTGAGGGTAGTTGGGGAAAGAGTAGGAGACAGCAATTCCAGATCTTCTTGTGTGGCTAGAGGAACAGGCTAAGGATTCACGAAAAAAAAAATGAATTCTCCCTATTTGTATATAAATCAAAAAATTAACTTACTGTCCAGCTAGTTACCTAGGGAAGAATATGCACCGAGTAGAGATCAAGATTTTCTAGCTATTTGACTTCATCATTTCATCAAAATTGTACATGATTAGGCAAATTGTTTACCAAACTCTACTAATAATACATTAAGCTAAGAGTATATTGCAACCAGATATCAGGCTGGTCAATTGAGAGAACAGATTCCAGGATAAGATCCCATTTATACTTTCTTTCTATCATGGCTGCACTAATTTGAACAGCTGTGAATCCCTAAACAAATTCCTTAATCCTTCTGTGTCTGAATTCCTCCATCTGTGAAAATGGCCTCCAGACACCTGTCCGTATCTAATTTGGTAAGCTTGAGTGGCTCCTGCTTTCTGAGGAAGTCACTCTTACCAAGCACCACAACTCATAGATTTGTTTGGTTTGGCATTTTAAGGAGGACCTGTGTGAGTATTTTATCACTTCAATTTCAAGAGTTAAAAAATGCATCCCACTTGTTTTTCATTTTGTCACAGTGTGTAAGAAATCAGTTGGTCCCAATGCTTATCAGCTTGAGGCCATCTCTTCTTCATTTTTTCTTTACCTTCTTTGCCTTTTACCACACGGTCACTAACTCATTATGGATTTTCATATTGATTGGGTCACTTCAACTCAAGAAGCAAAGCCATTAACTCAAATAGGTATTTGTGTTTTCATAGTGTTTAGAAGACAATTAGATTGTATCTAGTATCCTACACATAGAAATCTGTATATATGAATATGTTTACCTACCAAATGTTGATTAACAATAACAAATATATACGTTTAATTACAAAAAATTTACACATTTTAACTTGAAATATATCTGACTTATCACACCAATTTCTAGCAGTTTTCTGAGAAAACAAAACTAAAAATTAATCACAATTTATCTCAAATATTCAATTCTCCAAATTCACTTCAAAGTTGACAGAAGCCTGATTATATATCTTGGAAAAAAAGAAAAGAGATATTGTGTTAGTGACAATTGTGTGATAATAATGGCAATATCACAAAAAATTTTTTTATCATTAAAGGGTAAAAAATTCAAATGTTGAAATTAAGGGATTTTTTAGTTTTAATAAACAGTTGTCCAGAGTGTAGATCTGAAAACTTTGTGTGTATGTGTGTGTTTTAGAAGTAGAATAAAACAACAGATATAAGACAAATGAAAGCCTTACTTGATAGGTCATGATTTGCCTTGATTTTTGTACTTTATAAATTTATTGACTTTTATGCATTATTTGTGGGATATATTGAAATATAAAAAATAATAATTAGGCTTGATGTTAAAAACTTCAAGATATTTAGGAAAGTTTTGTTGCTGAGGAAGAGAGAAACTGTGTATTTCATATCCTGGGAATTCTTTTTGTTTTTTTTTTTTTTTTGGCCAGTCCTGGGCCTTGGACTCAGGGCCTGAGCACCGTCTCTGGCTTCTTCCCGCTCAAGGCTAGCACTCTGCCACTCGAGCCACAGCACCCCTTCTGGCCGTTTTCCATATATGTGGTGCTGGGTAATTGAACCGAGAGCTTCATGGGTAGGAGGCAAGCGCTCTTGCCACTAGGCCATATTCCCAGCCCCAATCCTGGGAATTCTTAAATAATTATCAGTGGAAAATTAAAAATTACAAGCTGAGATAGTCCTTAATTTGACATTTTAGGTATCAAATGAAAACTCTTTAGAGGACAAGTCAATTTCAATCTGTCCTCATTGCTTAAAGGGATTTCCCACGGTATTTTGCAGGTGCATATGTTGTATTTTAATGGAATTAGCATTGTGCATTATTCACTTGCCTCATCTTCTGTACTCCTCTTCTAATACTACCAGTGAGTTGCATTGTGCTATCTTTACATACATACACAATATTTTGATATAGAAAATGAGCTGTAGATTAGTGGCAATCAGAAGACCTGACTCATTTTTCCCAGTGAGACACCAACAGTCTCCCAAGAATGGGTGAGAGGGATTCATATTCCTTCACCAACTTCAGTAGAATGTCCATCACATTCAGTTGAGGGCTGGCTAGTGAAGGGAGGAAAACATGGTTCAAGTCTTCCTATGGAGACTTAATAGGTCTCTTGAACATTTGTTGCTTTGCTGTGTGCACTAGAAGCATGCTAGTGAATGACACCATTGATTGGATGGAGAACAATTTCATGGATCTTCTTATGCAATCACGGTAAATTATGTCATCTATTTAAATACATATCAGATTTTTTTTTTACCAGTCCTAGGGCTTGAACTCAGGGACTGAGCACTGGTTTTTTTTTGTTTGTTTGTTTGTTTTTTGCTGAAGGCTAGCCCTCTGGCACTTGAGCCACAGCACCACTTCTATCTCTTTCTGTTTATGTAGTGCTGAGGAATTGAATCCAGGATTCATGCTTGTTAGGCAAACACTCTACCACTAAGCCACATTCCCAGCCCCCAGATTTTTTTTAAAGGAGAATGTACTGTGCATATGACTATGTTGTAATTTACTTTAAGACATTTTGGTGTTTGCAGTGAAATATTATGTGCAATTCTTAGGCTAAATTAAAGCTGAGTCCTAATGAAGAAGGGACAGTCAGTGCCTATCATGTTAGAAAGGCACTAGTTCAACAGTAGCTACCATGAGTCCTCCTGTTGTGTAGATCTCCAACAATTACACTTTCATATTTTCACACAAAATGACAATAATTTGTCAACTAAATTTCATATTAAAGTAAAGCAAATATTAAAACAGGTTTTTCCCACATATCATACCAGAGATTAAGAGGCAGAGGCAAGAGGACTACAAATTCAAGGCCATCTTTATTCTATACAGCTAAGCTAGATCCTGTCTCAATCTAAGTATGGGCTTTCTTTGCTGGAAATTACATGATGGATTTTTCTTTCTCACACTGAGGAGGCATGATACAAGAGGATAGTGTTTGCTTTTGGAATGATTTTGATGATGGTGTAATTGGAGCTTCAGGTTCAGAGAGGTGGAATTCTATAGGCCAGATTCTATACTCTGTTGCTGATAACTTTTTTCCCCCTGAGTTGTTAATTTATTTGTTTTAAATAGAAAGTTATACTTTTGCTATATTGCATTTAAATTTTGAAGAATAGGAACATATGTAACTTTGTAATGCATCTGCCATTTAGTTCACTAAAGAAACTAAAATTCTTCATAATCATAGACCTACTTCTGTTTGCACCAATAGAAAATGCAGACAATGATTAATGATTGATTTATTCAGTAGCTTGTCTTCTGGTCTATGTTATATCTGTATGCCATGATAATGAAAAATATTTCCTTTGATTATAAAATAAAACTAATAAGCCCTCAACCACAATATAAGATAATTTCTGTATTACAGCTTACATATATGATAAAAAATATACTTCAGCCATATAAATCATTCATTTTGAATCAATTCCCACATGATATGCTGTAGTGTATAAACAGCTTCAGAACTCCATGCATATTTATATAAGGAACTTGATTTATGGTAAATGTTTAATTATATTTGCATACCCTAGTTTTGCATTCTTTGTAGTGATGACATTTTTAGCAGAATGTCACCTGTCCTGAGACTGTAATCTCATACACAAATCGACTAATCTATAAGTACATCAAATGCCTAGTATAGTGATAAGAAAATGATGCTAGTAGTTTAGTTCAGACTTGATTTGTTTCTTCCTTACACTCCTCAAAGGCTTATTGAGGACAAATGTTCTCCGTTCTATGGGCCTGCAAGGCATTTGCTTTATAGGGAGAGGACCTGTAAATTGTCGATGAAAATTCAAGTTATCAAAAATAAGAGTACATAGAGAAAAAATGCAAGTCTTCATTTTTAATCTTTATTTTACACTAAACATAATTTAAATAGTTTTGTTAAATTCCATTTTTTCTTCACTTTTTGGAACAGCAGCATGAACATTCATGTGTTTCATTAATAATTCTCCAATAAATGAATAAATAGCCAACTTCATGGTGCACATTTTTAATCTCAGATACTTGAAAGGTAGATATCAGGAAGATAAAGGTTTGAGGACAGATAAGGAAAAAAAAGTTATCAAGACTTCACTTCAACAAATAAGAAAAGACTATTGTTTTACACCTTTAATTTTAATGGCACGGAAATCAGATGTAGGAAGTTTGCATTATGGAGCTAACCATAGGCAAAAGCAATACCTATCTAAAAACATAAGTGCAACCTCAAAAGGACCCTGGGTTTAGTTTAAGTGTTAGGCTCTGAGTTCAAAATATGCTAACACACAAAAAGAATAGTTACATAATATATATGAAATATGAAATTTACATGCTTCTGGTATAATGTAATTGTAAACTTTCTTTGTGATAATGAGTAATTTTAATAAACTTAGGGGAGTACTTAATGTGTGCTTGACTAGAAAGAGTATTGATTACTATTGAGCTTTCTAAGCTCACAATCAGAGATTGCAGTTGTTTCTTTAGAGTTGTTACCAGTATTCTTTGTGAATTTGGCATTAAATGCTCCATAATATACTATTATTTTTCTTTATAAAGAATTCATTGTTAATCTCTTTAAAAACACCCAGAGATCATTGACATCTCAACATGAAATATAAAATGTACTGGAAAAAACTCCATCTTAGTAGTATTGCCATCTTGTTCTCTACATTTCCCAGCCTGTACCCAATTTACTCAGCTAAACAGACATCTTAAGGCATAATCACATAATTGGAACTACTATATTTTAATAGGTAATTCATTAATATTCTCAAATTTCCTGCTGCTACAAAATTTCCCAGCAAGGAAAATTATGAAGCAGATTCCAATGTCATTCATATACACAGAGCATTTTTCAAGGATTTTGAAGAAGGCCTTGTATGTGTTAGAGAGTCTGATGTTTGTACAGTTTGAAAAAGAAAGAAGCTTTAACTAAAATTAGCTTACACCATGTTTCTTTTTCTTTTTTTCTCATTCCAGCATCCCTAAAAACTGTTAAATAGAAAGTGGGTTAGTGGCTATTTCTGTAGCTCCACATTCATGGCAGACATAAAAAATAAATTATACTTCTTATGCATATAAGAGAAAGCATGGCAATTGGAAATACTCTACAGCCCATGTTGTCTGCTCAGTTGATTTCAGCACATGAAGGAGCAGGATCCAAAGGCGCAGTGGCCTTTGAACTGATAAAGATTCGATTAGTTAGGATCCCTGGACCTTGAAGAGCATCTCAGTCTGGCAGGAGGAACCCAGATGTAAAAGAGACAATGTTGTGTGTGTTTTTTTTTCAAATTTTTATTATCAAACTGATGTACAGAGAGGTTACAATTTCATAAGTTAGGCATTGGATACATTGCTTGTACTGTTTGTTACCTTGTCCCTCATACCCCCCTCCCCCCTCCCCCTTACCCTTTCCCTCCCTGAGGTGTTCAGTTCACTTACACCAAACAGTTTTGCAAGTATTGCTTTTGTAGTTGTTTGTCTTTTTTTTTACCCTGTGTCTCTCAATTTTGGTATTCCCTTTCAATTTCCTAGTTCCAATACCAGTATACACGGTTTCCAATATACTCAGATAAGATTACAGAGATAGTGTAGGTACAACCACAGGAAGGTGATACAAGAACATCATCAATAGTAGAAGCTACAGATACACATGGGACGTTGAAAGTAGTTACAACTGTGATATAACAATTGTCTCCATAACATGGAGTTCATTTCACTTAGCATCTTCTTAGGTGTTCATAAGGGTATAGCTATTGGACCTTGTGATGCTCTGCTATGACTTGCCTAAACCTGTACTAATTATTCCCAATAAGGGAGACCATAGAGTCCATGTTTCTTTGGGTCTGGCTCACTTCCAAATCCTTCCATTTCCTTACAAATGGGACAATGTCATTCTTTCTGATAGAGGCATAAAATTCCATTGTGTATATGTAGCACATTTTCCTGATCCATTCGTCTAATGAGGGGCATCTGGGTTGGTTCCAGATTCTCGCTATGACAAATTGTGCTGCGATGAACATTGTTGTGCTGGTGGCATTTTAAAAGAGCTTCCAGTAGGAAACAAAAGATCCGGTCTTTGCCTCTTATGTGTGCCTTTTTATTACTTCAAGTTCCAGTTCTCTGACATGAGGAGTGGGGACCAAAGGACTTGGCAAAATGTCCTGAGACACTGGGAATTAACAACCGATTTAGGGCTTGACCAATAAAAACACCACCTAAACACCTCATTGTAATAGGGGAAACGAATCAGAGCACAGTCTAGGGTATAAAAACCTCTAGACTTGGCCCTCAAGAAGGCAGCAGCGTTTTTCTTACATATCTGTCTTCTGAGTAAAGTTGTTTGCACTCACCCCTTCATTGTCATTGAGTTTCATGGGTTCAAATCCTCAGGCAAGAAACAAGGCAATGGAAGCAGTATAAAGCCGCAACAACGCTAACCAGTTTTGACCCTTGGCTAATCCTCAACACCAGTAGGCATTGCTTCCTGCTAACTGTAATAAGGGCAGGCATTGCTGCTGCTGATCTGTAAGACAAGTTGGTGTTATTTTCTGCAGGACTACAATCCTAATGGTTTCTGCCGACAATGGAACCAGGAAAGCTGCAAGGCAAATACAAACAGCAGAAGAAAACCCATGTGTCTGGGAGTACAAGGGAAGATGAGAAAACATCAAGTGTAAACTATAGTTCATGCTTGAAAAATTGTCTGAAAATACCCCTACATGAAAGTTGAGTTATCCCCTAAATAACTCCTTTTGATGAGTTGCAAAAATGAAAATGCCCTAAACAAATAGTAATATGCATTTCCACCAATCACCTAGAAAAATAATGGAGTTATCTTCCAGAATTCCCAAAGAAAATGGAAATATCAAAAGTCCTATGAAATACATTAAGTCCTATAAATATATGAAGTTAAAGTCTTGTAAAAAATAGCTGAATGAGTACTGAACTGATAAAAGAGGTAGATTTCTGAATATTTATGATTTAGTTGTCATTTTCAGCTACTTAAATTGCTATAATTTATTATATTCTTATTCTACATTAACATTTTCTTATTTAAATATATATTACTAGTTTTCTAATAAAAGCAGCAAAAATTGAAAAAAAAGGAGAGCCCATAATACTATAATCTATCACTAATGAAATGCTGAATATTTTGAATATAATATATATATATATTATATTTTTTGGCCAGTCCTGGACCCTGGACTCAGGGCCTGAGCACTGTCCCTGGCTTCTTCCCGCTCAAGGCTAGCACTCTGCCACTTGAGCCACAGCGCCGCTTCTGGCCGTTTTCTGTATATGTGGTGCTGGGGAATCGAAGCTAGGGCCTCGTGTATCCGAGGCAGGCACTCTTGCCACTAGGCTATATCCCCAGCCCTGAATATAATATTTTTAAAAATAGGAAGAAAAATAAGAGGAGATTAAAATTCATTTTCAGAGCACACTAATGCATAAAAATGTTCATTATGTCATAAATACCTCTTTTGTCTTATGTATGGGCTAAATTAGGCCCCACCTTTATATAAGATTAAAGCTGGTTTAATTCCAATGTCATTTCAGGGAAACTAATGATGAAACAAAATGCTATTTATACATCATGTTTATTGATAATAATTTTAGAGGATAAAATGATCTTAAATTTCTTGATGAAATATAATTGTGTATTGACATCTCAATTTAGTGATGAGGCATCTCTTGCCTGATTTACTGTATAATTGAATTTATTATGTACTAAAATTAAGGCATTCATTTTTGTGAATGATAATGTGGCCTTTTTAAAATTTAAAACAATACCTTCTTTAGAAGACAAGTTTAAGGACATTAAAATGAATCAGTTTCTACTGTATATTTGATATTAAAATATACCATTTGTTAGAAATTCTATTAATATGTTAAAGTGGATGTTTTAAAAATAAAAATCAGAGCTGAGTGCCAGTGGCTCACGCCTGTAATTCTAGCTACTCAAGAGGTTGAAATCTAAGGATCAAGGTTTGAAGTCAGCTGAGATAGGAAAGTCAGTGAAACTCTTGTCTCCAATTAACTAGCAAAAAAGTAGTTGAGCTGTGGTTCAAATGGCAGAACACTAGCCCTCATTAAAAACAAGTCAAAACAAACCAACAACAACAAACAACTCAGAGACAGTACCTAGGCTCTGAGTTCAAGCGTCAGAATTGTCACAGGAACAAATAAACATTACAGTTATTTAACATAGTGCGTCTGTTTCTAAGCATATGAATTACCATAAAGTATATTAATCATGTCCTTCTAATAGCCAACCACTGGAACTAATACTTAGGAAGTGTTAATATTTTTTCATCAATTATGTGCATGTTAATTGACTTATTTCCTATAATGAATGAGTTATAACTACCTTCTCTATCTCGATATGATTTGTTTCTGAGCTATTCGCCAAAGTCTTTTTGTCTTAGGATTTGTCACCAATGCAGCAGTATTCAAATGTATATATTTTTTCTTTTTATGCCCATCCTGGGGCTTGAACTCAGGTCCTAGGTATTGTCCCTGAGCACCTCTTTGTGCTCAAGGCTAGTGATATACCCACTGAGCCCCAACACAACTTCTGTCTTTTCCTGAGTAGTTTACTGGAGATAAGAGTATCCTGGACTTATTCCAGCCTGGGCTGTCTTTGAACCTAGATCCTCAGATCTCAGCCTCCTGAGTAGCTAGGATTATACCTGTGACCCACCAACACTTAGCTACATGAGGCCATTAGGTCCCAAGGTTCTGACCTCATCAATAGATTAATTCTATTTTCTTTTTCTGTGATTTAGTACAGTGATCATAATTAACAATTATGTGTTATATAATTCAAAACTACTAGAAAAGTAGATTTTAAATATTTATAGCAAGCACTCTTTCCACTAGTCCATATTCTCAGCCCATGTGAATGATTTTTGTTTTGTTTTTGTTGCCAGTCCTGGGGAGTGGCTTCAGGGCCTGAGCACTGTCCTTGCCTTCTTTTTTCTCAAGGCTAGCACTCTACCTCTTGAGCCACAGCGCCACTTCTGGCTTTTTCTATATATGTGGTGCTGAGGAATCAAACCCAGGGCTTCATGTATACAAGGCGAGCACTTTCCCACTAGGTCATATTCCCTATTAGCACAGGTTTAGGTTAGTCACATCAGAGGAACGCAAGAGCCTAATAGCTATGCCCTTATGAATGCATAAGATAATGCTAAGTGAAATGAACTCCATGTTATGGACATGATTGTTATATCACTGTTGTAATTACTTTCAACATGCCACGTGAAACCGAAACCATAGCTTCTATTGTTGATGATCCTCTTGTATCCCCTTCCTGTGCTTATACCCGCACTATCACTTTATCTTATCTGAGTACATTGGAAACTGTATATACTGGTATTTAGAACTAGGAAAATGAAAGGGAATATCAAAATCAAGAGACAAAGGATAAAAAGACAAACGATTGCCTTGCACTCATATTTTATAACATTATATTTTACTCCCTAAATTTGTATAATTATAAGTGATCGATTTACAATAATAATTTAAAAATGTAAGTAAACCTTACCTGCTTATTTAATCAAGACATGTATGAGATCTCACTGTCATACATAGAATAACCAGAGAAGCAAACATATGAAATTCACAAGTGACAATTATCCTAGAGAATACATTCAAGGAGGTTTGATGGCTCAAGGATGTCTAATATATTTGGTTGTAAAGAATTTAACTATATTTCAACAACACTGTCTTCTGCAGTTTTAGAAGAAAAATTGTCATAGCAAATGCCATGGAAAATGGAAGTGGACAAAGTGTAATAGTTCTGTTGAATTTCCTTTATCTGAGAAGAGTCTTAATTTATGTTTATTCTTCTCCTGGAAAGATGATCATTTTATTAGGTATAAACAAATTTTTGTCCTTAAGAATGCAAAAAGTCAAGAATTCTACCTCTTGCCAGCTGTCCTAATCTACATTTTCATATTGGTTATTATTTTAATGGCTTTGACGTATCTCTCAGAAAGTGATTTGAAATACTCTATGAATTGACTTTGGAAGCAAAAGGGAAAAGTTTGTGAGGGTGGTATAATTTATTTATAACAAAGACAAAACTATTTTTTAAATCAAAACCATTTAATGTAGAATATTTAAGTTACATTGCTAAATCCTATGTCTACACACTGTAAATATTTTCAATAGCATCTTGCGTGAGTCATGGCTCTCCTGAAACATTTACATTGCTATCCTCTTATAAGGAAAGGATTTTCAGCTGACGAAGATTTATACTTTTCCACACCCCCAAAAAGTAAATGAGTGCTTTAAGCTATAGTGCGCTTTTGAGAAATGTGCTTTTAAAAACATTTGAAGTGAGGCTTTTAATGCCACTTCTAAATTCTTTCTCACTTTCAAAGGCCTATTTTTAGTGAAGTGTTTCTGAAATGGATCTTTCATTTATTACAGATTGCATTTTATTGTTACAATATTGTGTAAATTTCTTTTTTTAGACTTCATCAATGATTTTCGTCCTAGATAACTCAGTTTGAGTTCTTTACAATGCACATTCTATGACTTTTTTTTTGAGTGTGTAAGTAACTTGGATACCAAGTCCTCTTATCATCCATTATTGTATAGTATTTTTTATTTTAAATAAAATTGTTTGTACCTGCTACATCATAAATAATGATCATCTTAGGTATTCCAAAAGGTTCAATTGCAAAGTACTTCTAAATCATTTGGTGCCATTTTTTCTGAATAATTTCTTATTTATTGTCAAAGTGATTTACAGAGGGTTAACAGTTCCATACGTAAAGCAGTGGGTACATTTCTTGTACACTTTGTTTCTTCCTCCTCATTTCCTCCCTCCCCCTCCCCTTTTCCCTCTCTCCCTGTGAGTTGTTCAGTTGGTTTACACCAAATGGTTTTGTAAATAAATATTGCTTTTGGAGTTGTTTGTCTTTTCATCCTTTGTCTCTCAATTTTGTTATTCCCTTTCCCTTCCCTAGTTCTTGTTTTTTTTTTTTTTTTTTTTGGCCAGTCCTGGGGCTTGGACTCAGGGCCTGAGCACTGTCCCTGGCTTCTTTTTGCTCAAGACTAGCACTCTGCCACTTGAGCCACAGCACCACTTCTGGCCATTTTCTGTATATATGGTGCTGGGGAATCGAACCCAGGGGCCTCATGTATATGAGGCAGGCACTCTTGCCACTAGGCCATATCCCCAGCCCCCTTCCCTAGTTCTAGTACCAGTATATACAGTATCCAGTGTACTCAGATGAGATACAGTGATAGCACAGGGACAACCACAAGAAGGGGATAGAAGAGGATCATCAACAAAAAAAGCTATGGTTTCACATGGAATGTTGAGAGTAATTACGACAGTGATATAACACTCGTTTCCATAACATGGAGTTAATTTCACTTAACATCATCTTATGTGTTCATAAGGGCATAGCTATTAGGCTCTTGTGATCTTCTGCTGTGACTAGCCTAAATCTGTGCTAATTATTACCTATGAGGGAATCCATTCAGTACATGTTTCTTTGGGTCTGGTTCACTTCACTTAGTATAATTTTTTCCAAATCCTTCCATTTTCTTACAAATTGGGCAATGTCATTCTTTCTGATAGAGGCATAAAATTCCATTGTTTATATGTACCACATTTTCCTGATCCATTCGTCTACTTAGGGGCATCTGGGTTGGTTCCTCATTTTAGCAATGACAAATTGTGCGGCGATGAACATTGTTGTGCTGGTGGCTTTAGTGTGTTCTTGCTTGTAATCTTTTGGGTAGATGCCCAAGAGTGGGGCTTCTGGGTCATAAGGGAGCTCTGTGTTAGCCTTCTGAGGAATCTCCCTACCACTTTCCAGAGTGGCTGGACAAGTTTACATTCCCACCACCAATGTGGTAGGATTCCCTTTTGGCCACATCCCCTCCTGCATTTGTTATTGTTAGTTTTCCTGATAATGGATATTCTTACTGGGGTGAGGTGGAATCTCAATATTTTTTAGATTTGCATTTCTTTTATGGCCAGTGATGTGCAGCACTTGTTCATGTATCTCTTGGCCATCCTCATTTCCTCTTCAGAGAAGTCTCTTTTTAGGTCTTTAGCCCACTTTTTGATGGGGCTGTTGGTTCTTTGTGGTTTTGTTTTGGAGGAATTTAATTGTTTTATTTCTGCATATATTTTCGATATGAGGCCTTTGTCCATTGTATGGCTGGTAAAGATCTTCTCCCAACCTGTGGGCTTTCTGTTTATCTTGCAAGCCATGTCCTTTGCCCTACAGAAGCTCTGCAGTTTGATGCAGTTCTATTTGTCCAACATTTCTTTGATTTGTTGCATTTTTGGGCCTTTATTAAAGGAAGTTTTGTCCTGTTACTTGGCACCATTTTTAAAGCTTTATATGAGGTTCTAAAATTTTACTTCAAATATACTATGCGTTAAATTCTGCACTGAGAAGGAGTGACACACATAGAAGCAAAACTGTTGTTTCTTTCTCAGTAGTTTCTTGTGAAACACTTTATCCTCCTGAGGTTAGAAAGCCCCAAGGTGTGGTGAATATAGTCATGAAATGAAAATCTGATTCTTTATTTTTTATTTATTTTTTATATTCCTGTGGTGCAGGAGATTGAACTCAGGGCCTCCTGCTTGCAAGAACCCTACCACCCAGTTACATCCTCAGCTTGAAGTAAAAATTTTAAAGGTACTTATTTACCATAACCAGAGACAGGAGGGAAAAAGAATAAATATGTGAACTTTGGGTTCAAAGCTTGGATTTCAATTGCATTTCGATACTGGTCCCATTGCTTTCAAAGTTTGTCAATTAAGCAAGACTTAAAACATGTCATCTGTCTCTCAAAGGCTAATAAAAGAACTCTAAGAAGTTGTAGTTAGTGTGGATCAGGATTTCTCAAAATTAAAATATATTTATGATTATGTAATTTATTTGGTGGGAAAAATGTCCAAAATTTATTTTTGGCAAATTCTCCCATTAGTTTTGTATTGCAGAATTATGACATTACTCACTACCTCTGAGTGAAACTAGGAATGATAGCTCACACAGAATATATTTACCCTTTACAAACTTTCTAAAATACCAAGCCTTCAGTACTTTGGAACAAGCATATACATAGCTTCTGAGAATTTAGAAGAAATTGTTGTGAGTTTACCTCAATTAAAATAAGAATCCTAAACTAATTAGACAAAAATTTAGAAGATATTAATTTTAACCAGCGTTCCTCATATACTTGCTGTGGGCCAGCTCATTGTTGTCTAGTCTACAAGCATATCTTTGGAGTAGCTATAAAGGCAAGGACTGCAATAAGGCTATTTTAGATAATGTCAGGATGGAATAATCCAAAATTTCTTTATATATAATGAACTTCTTAAACTTTTAAGGTCAGATTCAGTTAAGAAAACAGAAACTCTTGCTGTTTTAAAAATAAACGTGTGAAATTGTGCATTGGCGAAATGGTAAATTTAAGGTTACTCGTATCTCCTTTCTTTTTCTTTTTTTTTTCTTCTTTTTTTTTGGCCAGTCCTGGGGCTTGGACTCAGGGCCTGAGAACTGTCCCTGGCTTCTTCTTGCTCAAGGCTAGCACTCTGTCACTTGAGCCACAGCGCCACTTCTGGCCATTTTCTGTATATGTGGTGCCGGGGAATCGAACCCAGGGCCTCATGTATATGAGGCAAGCACTCTTGCCACTAGGTCATATCCCAAGCCTTCTTTCATTTTTTTTTGATAGTGTATTTTTATTGGCTTACCTTCTCCCTACTTCTCTTGAGAAAGTGTGATTTTTTCTTCACTCAAGGATATTGGTGAAATTTTGTAGAAAAAACTTCTTCTCAAGGTAATAACATTAATGACATACCCCAAGAATGTTTACAAAAGCAGATAATTATAAATTTTGGAATATTTATTAACTTTGCCAATGACTTAAACATATCACTAACTCTCAGCTTCTTTTGGTGACAATAGTAAATGTTCTTTTTGATGTTGTGCTGGTATATGTAGATAACAATTTCTTAAATGGTTTTATAATGATCTTAAATCATTGCTGCTTGTAGGAAATTAGTAATTCCATATTATTATAGTTTAAGGCTACATTTTAATAAAATTAAAACTAATTCTTTTTTAATAATGAGGAACTAAACTCCATTTCAATGCTTACAATTAAACTTGGAGTAATACAGAAGACATAGAAGTTGCTTATAATCAAGATATAGTTAACTGTTACCTGTTAAAAACTTCAAACTAAATACCAGGTGTAAAAGTTAAAATCCTTGCATGTAACTCTGGTACAGCAATGCTCTTTGGGTTTTCAAAAGAAGTTACCTTTCTGTGATGTGGTAAAAGGTTGTTTGTTATATCTAATTGAAGGATACAAATTTCAAGCTGTGTGTAGGTGATACATGAATTTTTCACTCCTGCTGACAAGCACATTGACTATGGTGTAATTCGTTAAATTGATTCAATCAAACTCATGCTGTTTATGCTTTTAATTGATTGAATTAAAACAGCATTTTCAACTTTTAATCATTCCATTAGACAGGGGCCATCCTGCTTGTTCATGCCAAAGCCAACTCCCTGTGAGCTATGGCTTTTTAACTTGTAAATTCCCACCAGATGGCACTTCAACTTATTTGGTGGCAAGGGGAGTCTAAGTGTCATCCCAAATCAAAAGGGGGCTCCTATTTTGGGGACACGTTGCAACTATGCAGATGGAGACAAATGGAGATCTTTACTTCCCCTGCCTGTTCCTGAATCTGTAGATTATCCGAGTTTCCTGAGGCAGGGTGATTCCAACTGGAATCATAGATATAAATCATTGTTGGTGGAAAGCTTACACATTTGACTTGTTACAAAACTTACAGACAATACAAATATCCAAGAGATCCTATGGACTGGAATGAGAGCCTAAGATGCAGATAGCATAGTCTATGTGGGGGGAATTCAAACACTTTCATCAACATAGTAAGAGTTGCATTCCTTTTATCACCAACACCAACAACTCAAGATAGTATCAATGACAAAAATGGTGCCAGGTTGTTTCTTGGTCTAAGCTTAATACAATTGTTGTAGTTATTGTGAAATTTAGAAATGTTATAAGGGAATTTGTTTATGAGATACAAAGAATCCACATTTTGAGAGGTCAAACTGGGACTCTTCATTAGAATTCCAGGGACTGCAAGCATACACATGTTCCCCCCCCAAATTGCAGCCTCAAATACATGTAATACTGCTAGGAAATTGAGCCAAGAAGGTAGGTGAGAAAAGAAAGAGTGGAAAAACAATCCCAATAAACATGATCAGCTCCAATTTGGAGTTGAAGAGGGATGTCATGGTGACCTAAGAAGTTCCAGGAGACAAAATCGTGGTGCAAAATGGTGGCTGAGCTAGTTGAGGCCTAAATAGGGTCCTGGTCAAGGCTATAGTGAGGTTGGGAGTTCAGCGTCTCAGGAGTTCATGGCAAAGGACAGGCAGATCCAGTAACCTATCTTCCAAGTCCCTGTCCCTGCCTCTAGCAATTCAGGCATGCCCAACACCTGTGGGGTAGGAGTTCACCTTAATACACCAAGAAGCCAAAATGGTTTCAGTTAGACCCAATTCCCTATCACCCACCATGTTGCCAAGATAATGATAGACCCAATGTCCTTATTTTAGAAGTATCTATGTAAATGTACACTTATTCTATACTTTATCAACATTACAGTATCCATGGAAGTAAACTTAGAATTCCCTGATCACACACTAAGACTAAATTAAAAACATTTATTTACAGGACAACTAACAATATGGAATAGGTCATGCTTGTTTTGGGTGCAGTTCTAGTGTCCTGTCTCTGCTACTCCATTTCTGGGTTCGAATAGTAGCTTCAGGATAAATAAAGAATATGTAGTGGTTGCAGTGTCAGAGAAATAGCACAGTGTTTCCATTCATTCTCTCATTCTAAACTTGTAGTTTGTATTTCCATTGAGATACTTTTAGCAAAAAATATAAAATGTGTAGCATTTTAGTCTAACTTCAAATGCACTTCATTCATGTTACTAAATTTGAATAAGATATTAAAATTGTCATCTCTCTCTCTCTCTTTCTCTTTACTTTTTGTGATGCTGGGAATTAATCCAGGGACTTGTATATATTGACAAGCATTTTACCATTGATCTACACTACTCAATAAAGATTTTTTCCTTTTAAAATTGTTAATTGCTTAGTGAATGAGCCAAGAAAATAATTGTTGTTCTTGATTAGTATATTAACAGACAAAAAACATTTTTTTTTGTATTAAGGAAGACTGGATGGCTTTGAACTCACTACGTAGCCCAGGCTAACTCAAACATGGGATCATCCAGGCTCAGTCTCCTGAGTGTTGGGGTTGCAGCGTTGTTTTATGATACGTGGTTATAAAAGTTTTCACATTAACATATTGAAATGCTGAATTCACAGGTGTCATTTGTCACAGTGGTATCGTGGACCAGGTGACCGAATGGGATTACAAGCTTCCTTGAGAGAGTTCAATGTACAATTCACAGTGACTGCTTCTTTATCAGGAATAAATCTCCAGAAGATAATAAAACAGACTAATTAAAAAGAGAAAATTAATTGTAGAGAAATAAATGATTCAATGGTCTGAAATATATATGGCTTAAAAGACAACAATCTTACTATTAGGATTCTTGAGTTTCACATAGATATTTTATTCTTCCTGTTGTTGTTTCTAAAGCAGCTTCTCAATTTCCAACAGATATGTAACATAATGGTTATGAAGTCTGTGAGGAAATAAAACAAATACTGTAACAGCATCCTCAGGTTTGCTGATATCTCTCTCCTGTCCAAAATAAACCAGTAGAGAAAGCTGGGCACATCAAAAATTTTTATTTTTATGTTGTAAAAATGAAATTTGTAGGAAGAGGGCAACAGTATTTTGCCAATCTTTAATCTGAAGGGGAACAAAAATGAAACATTGGACAATGGTACTTGGTTTTGAGAGTGGTTACCATGACTACTTAAATCTTCTCTTAAGGTGATATCCTTTCTTTTCATGAATGTTTTAGAAGTTTAGTTGCCCTAACAACAGGAAGTAAGCTCAAGTGGAGAATTTAATAAATTTGTTTTTGTTTGCAAGGACCATCTTTTCTCTCAGTTAGTACATGTTCTTGCAGACACAAAATGGTATGAAAAATGTGGATTAAAAGGAATTTGAAGTAGTATGTACATTTTCAATCAAATATATATTAACCTTCATTTTTATTACTGGAAAACAAGGAAACATATTCTAATATATGAAATGGTACTCTGCGGTATTTAAAAATTCAGATATAAGCATGCACAAAACATTGTAGATATGTCTATTTGTACATATTTAACTTTTTATATTTTTTCCTATATTCTTATTAAGTAATCAAAGATAAGAAAAAAATTAAAAAATCTGCAGTTGAAGCTGTATTGCTACTTCTATTTTGGCAAAAATTTAGCAATATACAGAATGATGATTTCAAGCAATTATTGGCTGAAAGTTGACCCTTAGCAACTATATACTTTAATGTTACTTATGTGTAAGAAATCACTAAAGACACACTGTGATTTAAATATACATGAGAGGAGTGAAAAACAAAAAAAATAAAAAAGAAATGACTAAAAATGTAATTGCTTGGGGCTGGGAATATGGCCTAGTGGCAAGAATGCTTGCCTCGAATACATGAAGCCCTGGGTTCAATTCCCAAGCACCACATATATAGAAAATGGCCAGAAGTGGCACTGTGGCTCAAGTGGCAGAGTGCTAGCCTTGAGCAAAAAGAAGCCAGGGACAGTGCTCAGGCCCTGAGTCCAAGGCCCAGGACTGGCAAAAAAAAAAAAAAAAAGTAATTGCTTATCTATTGAAGATTGACTAATAAATTACACATGTATAAACCACAAAATGCTTATTTAGTAATGTTTGTATATTGACATTAGCATTGATGTATTATCACTGAAAATATATCATCATATATGTACTTCATGAAAAAGTAAAATATTTAAAGAGTTTCCTTTTATATTTAAGAGAGAGGTGGTGCTCACACCTGGAATCCTAAATACTCAGGAGGCTGAGATCTGAAGATCAAGATCAAAGCCAGCCCAGGCAGAAAAATTCATGAGACCCTTATTTCCAATTAATCACAGAAAAAGCTTGAAGTGGTGGTGTAATTCCTATGGAGATTCCTAGCCCTGAGGAAAAGGAGCTCAGGGCCAGTACCCGGGCCCATAGTTCAAGCTGCAGTAAATAAGTATACATAAAGAAAAAGTAAAATAAAATTCAAAATGTGAAAAGAGCAGTATTTTAATTTTATGACAATCATTAGGTAGAATTCAATGTAGGACATTTAGATTTCTCTGTAATTTATACTGAGAATATTTTTTACATGAGGAGAAACATAAAATTAATTGTTTTGGGGAACAACATCTAAACTATATCTTGCTAAAGTTATACAAACCATCATGTTCTTTTCTGCAAGTTCAGAGTAAGGAAAGAAAAAACATGGAAGTACAATTATACTTTTGATAGATTACCAAGTTAACAAGACTTATTACATGAGTGTATTTACTAAAATTATTAGAAAAAAGAATGGAAAAATGAGAATTCCTTTCCTTGGTAGGGTTTGTTGAAAATTTTCAAGTATCCATAAAATTGTATCTAGTAAATCAACAAATACCAATCAAATCAAAATATGACTTGAAATTATCCAATAAGGTAGGCTATCAATGTGTTTCTCTGGGTTCAATCTGAACTCCTTTGTATTATTCACCTTTATGTGTATGACCATTTATCCCACACTTCGTTTTGCATTGAGCACTTACTATTACAGAGTAAATGACACTAATCCTTTGGAGGGATTATAGAGAAAGAAACTATAGCCCTGTCTGTCATTAAAAAAACCATCATCTCTTACTCCTTTCTATTCCATTGACTTATAATTGTCAAGATCAAGAATGACTTCATTGGCTTCCATTTGAGCTCCCTTCTAGAACTGTGGTAAATATAACATTAAGTATACATATCTTCCCAGAGATACCTAAATAAATGCATTCATACAACAATAAAGAGTCTTTTAATAACAAAACTATGGAGCTTGAAACACTATGGCATAGATGACAGATGGAGAATATTTGTAGTTTACAGAAGCTTTTATCTTTCAACAATTAAATCAAATTTTGCTTCTTGAAATTATCCCTTGATTCTCTGCATCAAGGACATTTTTTGTTGGTTTGTTTCAGAATCCAATCTGGGACACAGTCAATAAGGATAGCTGGAAAAGAATTGGAAATGAATCAAAACAATGGAATAAAATTAATTAACTTTACTTACATTGGGAATTAGAGAAAAGGAGGGAAATGAAAAAGAATCATGTCTTGAAAGAGAAAGCTATAGGATAGTTAATTAATGGTCTTGGTGGGCTCAAACACTAGAACCAGGAAACTAGTTCTTTTTGCTGAGCAGAAAATGTTAGATGTTAATTAAAACAAAACTTTGAATGATATCAAAATGTCCTCACGCTTTAAGTGAAAAATGATAAAGGAACTAGAGGATTTATAAAACAAAGGTAATCCGACTTTTTTAGCAAGTACTTTCTCTCTCCAACCTATGTTTCCATTTTCACAGATAACTGCTAAGTCTTGGTTTCTGTGGAATGATCTCCCACACATATTTTTTAAATTATTTTATTTTATTTTATTTTTATTTATTTTGCCAGTTCTGGGGCTTGGACTCAGGACCTGAGCACTGTACCTGGCTTCTTTTTGCTCAAGGCTAGCACTCTGCCACTTGAGCCACAGTGCCACTTCTGGCCGTTTCCTGTATATGTGGTGCTAGGGAATTGAACCCAGGGCTTCATGTATGGGAGGCAAGCACTCTTGCCACTAGGCCATATTCCCAATCCTCTCCCACAGATATTGACGGACAACTACATTACTTTTTGAAATTTAAAGGTTTCACAATTTACTCTTATGCTCAGAATATTTTTATCAATGTAATATAGTAGCTTTTCCAGTGTGTTAGGATTAAATAATGCTATATAATATCCTGAGTCACTCAAAAAGAAATAAGAAAGTTATTACTAGGATAGCATGCCACAATAAATAATATAATTTTTAAGAAATATACAATTTGAGGCTTTATCCAGTAAATATATATTTGTTTTATATGTTCTAGGACAGTGAATTTTAAAAGATGGCAACAAGTCTACTTTCAAGAGAAGTATACCAACGTATTTCTTCTCACAACTTATCAATCTGAAAATTTATTACAAATTTGACATTTATTTATCCAATAGTGGAACAGAAAGGTGTACATTCTGAACCAAATTGTAGACAGTGAGCCAAATGTGTGTACATTATTAGATTTAATTTGAAAACAAAACTCACAAATACAACCTTCTCACTAATAAACTGAATATGACTTTTCAAAGACACATTATTAAAATGATACTGGAGTTACTTTTACAATCAATTACCATACTCAAAAACTAATAAATGTGGAGAAATTCAATTGTCAACTCTTTGTCAGAAGTCAACTACTGCAATGTATTTAGGTAACAGCTTCCTATCAGAGAGGATTGACCATTGTGATGGAATTAAAAATATATTTAGATTTTTTGGACCAGTCATATGATTAATATCTATAAAAGCTTCAATTATGTTTGAAAGAAAACTCACAATGCTCCACAGAAGAAAGTTGAGTAGGCAATATTTTTTATTAATTTTTGTTGTATAATTTAGTCTAAATTATTCAATATATTAATTATAGTCTAAATTGTTGAAAGTAATATTTTTAAATAGTGCTATCATGTGTGTACATATGTATGTGTATATATGAATTTTATTCCACAGTGGGATTATATGTGAATCTGCATGTGTAAATGTGTATATATATGCATATATAATATTTGTATATATACAGTTATATGAGATTAAATTAAAAATAATTAAAAAAAACACTTAATAAATTTAGACTTTTATCAGGTGCTAGTACCTTGCACCTGCAATCCTAGCTACTCGGGAGGCTGACATCTGAGGATGATGGTTCAAAGATACCTTGGGCCAGGAAAGTCTGTGAGACTCTAATCTTCAATTAATCACAGAAAAAGCTGGAAAGCTCAAATGGAAGAGCCCTAGATTTAACCAAAACCTCAGGGATAACTCCGAGGCTCAGAGTTTAGGCCCTGGGATCGGCAAAAAATTTAAAGAAAAGACTTTCTTAATTGTAACAATAAAATGGATCAAAGTAATAAGTTAAAAATATTATCAGTATGTTAAAAATAAAACTAGAATATGCATTTGAAAATATGTACTACATGCAGTGATCCCACAGAATGAATGAAACCAATAACCAGAAACCAGTTTATTGATTAGTGAGGACCTAGCACTGTTAATAAACAGTTTAGCTTCTAGTTTGTGACAATTGGTAGACACATGGTCCAGCGAGCATTCAAGCTATGTAAAATGACAGGTTTTAAGGCAGGCAAGGGAATTGCTATAATAAAGGCTCCTCATCATTTGGCATAGAGTTAAAGCAAACATGAAGAAATTTCATTAGAATTTCCAAATCCCAGTCTGTGTGCAGCAGATAGCAAAAAGTCAGACCTAGGAATAGACTTATTCCTATTGGGCATCAAAGTGGAAGTCCTATACACAGTGCTGCTTATAGGGCTGCAAACAATACATACCATATTTTTAGGTGATCTTGCCCCTTGTATGTATTCCTTTGATCATTTTCACAAAGATCCTGTGTACTTTGAAATACCAGAGTTCATAAAAAGCCATGGCTGAGGCAAATAGGAACTGAAATTTGTAAGGAGAGATCACCAGGAAAAATACACTAAAGCTGACAGACAACGAAACAATGACTCACATTGTTGCTTAGTTTGATTGTGTGGCCTGACAGCCTAGAGAGGCTTTGTCACATTGAATGGTCTAGAGATTGTAGTCTGGTTTTCCTCAACTGTAGTACTAATAAGCATGGATTCTGAGATTTGAAAGACTAAGTGCAAGCACACAGGAGTATGTGTTTTCAGGGAGAAACAAATAAGCTCAGTGCAGTATACTTGGGTGAAGTAACCCATTCACCAAATGGAATAAATGTTCCTTATTTTGCTTAGGGAATCCATTGTTATCCCCTCCCTTCTGCCTGGAGAATGTGTGTGTGTGTGTGTGTGTGTGTGTGTGTGTGTGTGTGTGTGTATGTTACCATTGTTAAAATCCAAGAATTTGGAAGTTATTTTTCTGCTGTGTATGAAGCTCAGGCTGTGAACTAAATACCTACTACCACACACTTTCTATTAAGGTACACATTTTTAGTCCTGCCACTAGCTCTACTGCAGGGCAGTGTATATTTTAACAATATCCCTAGGCTGGGTGGTGAGCAGGCACATTGGCATTGACAGCTACTGGGCTATAATAGTGGGAGCATGATGTTGTCTAAATTCTGTAACAATGGTTTTAAGTTGAGGATGAGACAGGCTTTCTGTCTTTACAGGGATGTCAGTTTATTTCAACTTTAGTTATCTATCATGAGTATGTCTGACTTGCTATCTTCCTATGTAAGGTGACCACAGGTCAAAAGTAGAATAGACTCCATTCAAATTTTAGCTGGTATTTTGCAACTAATGATACACATGCAAATTATGAAAGGGATTGCCAGGTTTGAAAACACCTTGAGAACAAGAAAAGGAAGTGGCTTCAAGTGGCAATCTAGGGCGAAGGATCCTTTGTCTGGACAGCAATTTGTGTGTATTGACTCTAGCACAGGGGTCAAAGGTTGAGGAATTTGGGTTTTCTTAGCTTTTCTATTGGTGGTGGTAGAATGGAAAGATAACTGGAACTTGATTCTTTGAATAAACACATGTCAAAATACAGTTATCCCTTATTACAACTCATGTCTGAGGGTTAACTGGTGGTGGAAATTGATCATCTTTTTTTTAATTGAAATAAAGTTGTTAACGTGAGTTTATTGTCTTATACATAGGGAAGCTGCTTGAGACTTGTCAGAAAGTGAAAGTTTGAATACCCTTGGCAAGAGACTTAGTTTCATGTATTTTGCATAATGAACCAGTTAACTTTGTTCTAATTGAAGACATTGAGAATTCTGACTTGGGTAAGGATTATCTTTGTGAGGCCTTGTGCTGTGACTTTCATAAGTGTAGACACATATGTGACTTTGAATTATCTCTTGGGTACTTATGTAAACACAGAGACTTGCAGTTCTTTATCCCATACAGGCTTGGTTAGAAATTTTGTCATAGGCCAAATCGGAGAGAAGAAGACCAATCACATTGACCAAATCCTATAGAAAGAGCAGATGTAGGGAGATGGCTCAGATACCCAGTGCTATAATGTATGCCTAGATTTCATCTATTTGATACCATTATCAGGGTAGATGAGGTAAAAGGTGGAAAGAATTAATGCTCTATTGATCTCCAATATATCTTCTAGAGGTGATGATCAAATATCCACAGACATCCAGGATCAGAGGTGATATCCAAGTCACTTCCTTATTTGAGTGGAGATGACAGAAAGACCAGGTTTGTCTCTCTTGTCAGAGAGAGGGTGGGCAAGCTGTCCTGAGCTTAGAAGAGCTGCTCCTGTCACTCAAGACATTGTAAATCTAGAAG
This sequence comes from Perognathus longimembris pacificus, assembly GCF_023159225.1. NCBI lineage: Eukaryota > Metazoa > Chordata > Mammalia > Rodentia > Heteromyidae > Perognathus > Perognathus longimembris. Next base: position 42,327,881 of record NC_063176.1, read on the forward strand.
GTCACAGACCTGGTACCATGAGATTATGTTTCCAGGAAAACACAGCCCAGAGCCAGCCTTGCTCCTCTGCTGAGGCAAAATACAGAGCTGTGGGGATCATTGTCTCCATTAGAAATGTAAGAATGATGTCCATCATTGATAGCCACATAAATACCCAGAAATACCAAGAGGGTTGCAAGGAGATTGTTAAGGTGCCTCTAATGAAGGATTTGTATGGATGAATGTCCTTGCAAAATGAGACAATCATAAGTGTATGAGACTTCATACACATGTAAATAAGGACTGTCATCTTTCTTGAAATCATAGGCCCTAGAAGTTTGGCTTAGACATTTGATACATTAATGATGGTGGAAAACTAGTTAATCCATGATACCCTATATGCAGAATGATTCCTTGCTTCTTATCTTTATTTCTTCCCTCCCTCCCTTCTTTCTTTACCTTCCTTCCTTTATTCCTTACATCCTTCCCTCCCTCATTCTTTCTCTCTCTTTTCTTTCTTTTATCCTTCCTTCCTTTCTTCTTTCTTTCTCTCTTGCACTCATTCCCTCCCTTCCTTCCTTCCTTCCTTCCTTCCTTCCTTCCTTCCTTCCTTCCTTCCTTCCTTCCTTCCTTCCTTCCTCCTTCCCTCCCTCCCTTCCTCTCCCTCTTTCTTCCTTTTCTTTCCCTTCCCTCCCTCCCTCCACCCTCCTTCCCTTTCTCTCCTCCCTCCCTTCCTCCTCCTCCTCCTCCTCCTCCTCCTCTTCCTCCTCCACCCTCCCCTCCCATCCTCTTCCTCCTCCTCCTTCCCCCCCCTCTATCTCTCTTCCTCATCCCTCTTTCCATCTTCCTTCTTCTAGTGTTACTAGACATAAATTGGAGGAAAAAGTATCACGCAGAATTCCACTTCTGGAAACCTTGCCCAAAGGGGACGTTTGAATTTACCTCTTTGGTTTGGTATCAGGTTGTTGCACTGCTTTCCCTTATAATTGTAGGCAATAATCTCTCCCTGTCAACAGTCAGAGGTTCTGTGTGAGTGACACTATTTTCAAGCATCCTCATTACCTCAACATGGTACACATGGCATTTTTCTCTCCCATATGCCAATTTATCTACTTTCTACTAATGAATCTGCAGTAGCATTTTACCACTGGGTCTGTATATTTACAAAAAGCATGCCCCCCACTTCTCCCATTCTCTATAAGATAGGGATCAAACCTTGGTTTCATCACACAGCCAATTAGTCCCAGAGTAAGAATGCTTCCCTAAGCTAGCACCAGTCAGCTTATCCTGTAGTGGAGACATTATTCATTCTAAGACACAGAGACAAACTTTTGCCAAGACACATAACCCAAGGTCATTTTAAGGCTGGATCTAATCTCATACTCTGTCCCTGAATGTCAATTACCCAGCTTCCATCTTACCTCAGTTAAAATGCTAATTGTGGCTTAAATGAACTCAGCAAATATAGGTTCAACATCATAGTTCAGTGCAAGGGCTTGCTTGCATACTGCAGAGAGGCCATGAGGCATCAAAGAGAGGCATCAAAGGCCATGAATTCCCCTTTTCCTCGTGCTGTGGTGCCCTGGAATCTGTCCCGTAGTACTGTTTGTGGCATTGTCTCTACAGAGTGGAACTGGCCCTCATCTCAAACTGAACTGGGACGTCAGGGATGATAACAACATGTACAAATACCAGTGTGCAGTATAAAATGAATCACTTATATAAGAGAACCTTCTAGGGAAGCATTCAGAAGCTCCCAAGCAGGTTTGAAAACACTTTGACAAAGTATAAAAAGGAGACATGGCTGGCCATTTTTACTGGGATTAAGTTGAAGGTCAGGAGATGCTTTGACACAATAAATACATGTGGATTAAACCTACTATTGAGACCAAAGTAATGAGCACCCGGATTTCCTAATCAGTCTGTTCATGTGTAGGACAGAAAAGAATAAAGATGATGAATATCCTAGAAGGAGTCATCAAAATGTCTAAAATAGAGAGCCAGATATTATCCATCTTTCTTTCTATCTATCTATCTATCTATCTATCTATCTATCTATCTATCTATCTATCTATCTATCTATCTATCTATCTATCTATCTGTCTGTCTGTCTGTCTGTCTGTCTGTCTGTCTGTCTGTCTGTCTATCCATCTTATCCATCCATCTATGTTTCTAACTATCATAAAACTGTATATGCAGGTTACATTTCTATTTCAAAATTGCCTAAGTGGAAGCTAGAATAATTAATTAGAAATCTTTGCTTTGGAAAGGATTTGAATGAATTTCTTCTCTTATTTATTATGACTATCCATTTTCTTAAAAGGAAAGAGAAACAGATTTTCATTGTTAGTCTATGTGTACATTAAGAATTTGCCCTCAGCAATGGACAGGGGATTTGGAGAATGAACTTTCCTATTCAAATTCAATTCCATATCCACAGAAGACCCACTTCTCTATGAGCTGAGTGTGATCAGAACCTTGCTAACAGACAGTTAGCTTTAAATAAGGGCTGCCAAAAGTAAATAAGTAAGTGTGTGTTACTGGATGATACATGCATGTGTAAGTTAAGTATAATAAAGAGTAAAGAAAAAGACCTTGGTGAATAAAAATAATTCTAAAATGTAACATTAGGTGATTTTACTATTATTGGTGATTGAAGATTGAAATGCATAAAATTCTTGAAAAAAATTACAGCGAAGAATAATCCTGTGAGAAAATGCCATTGCCTCTTTCCACCATATTCAAAGGGTGTATTAGGGTATTAACATGGCCCATCTTTGGGACAATTAGGAGTAATGGAACCCAGCTGAGAGTAGCACAACTAAATGGAATCATATAGAAACACTGTAGGGAAGTGTACATCCTTCAGCTTTTTCCCTGAGAGCAGACTGTTTATATTTCTTTGCTTTCTGTTTCCATACAAGCAGGTATGACTATCTTGAATGCATCATTAGATACTTTTTGATACCTTAGTTGGGGAAGCAAGGAAAATAAGAGACTGAGAAACATATATGGGACTGATGCTACAATGGAACAGGTAAGATAAAGCTTAGAAAACATTTGTGTGTCAGATGCAGGTGATCAAGTACATAAGTGTATATTTTAAACTCTGTTCCAGATTCATATTCTTCCAGAAAGGCTAATGCATTACTGAAGCCCTATATTTAGCAGTTAAGAACTTGTCAAAATGCCATGTTATAAATGTAGAATGAAAATGCTTTAGGAAGTAAGTCCTAATTTTGTCTTTTTTGTATTACTATTTGAATTTGCAAATCTTATGAAATATTTATATGCTATTACACTTTAAAGTGATGATTCTGGTCTATAATCTTGCCTGTCCAAGATTTTTAAAAAATGAATGTGTTTACAAAGCAAAATGTGCTATCTGTGGATCTATGTAGTTTTTCATTAGCTTTATTCTCATGATGGCAGAGGAGAATCACTAGATGCTTTTGTCTGCTCACATGAAAACATTGTTACCTCTTTTCTTTGCCCTTGCCATTTCCTTCCCACCCTTCCTCCCTTCCTTCTTTCCTTCCTTCTTTCCCTCCTTCCTTTCTCACTTGCTCCCTCCTTGCCTCACTCCTTCCTTCTTTCCTTCCTTCCTTGCTCTCTTCCTTCCTCTCACCCTCTTTTCCTCCCCTCTTTTTCTTCTCTTTCCCTCACTCCTTCCCTCCTTCCCTCCCTCCCTCCCTTCTTTCCTTCCTTCCTTCCTTCCTTCCTTCCTTCCTTCCTTCCTTCCTTCCTTCCTTCCTTCCTTCTTTCCTTCCTTCCTTCCTTCCTTCCTTCCTTCCTTCCTTCCTTCCTTCCTTCCTTCCTTCCTTCCCTCTTTTTCTCTCTTTTCTTTTTACTATAAAAGCTAGAATTGTGGTGTGTGTGTGTTTCATCTGGACTTAACAATGCAGTGAGGAACACATTGCAAACAGTCTAGATAAAACTTTCTTGTTAGGCTAAGAAGTCCTATATGATGTACCTATGCATGTATATATAATATATGTATATGTGTATATATATATATACATACACATACATTTATATGTTTTAGATTTGATATGAAATTCCTGCTGATAGTTATTATAAATGCTTTCAAGTACAGTTTTTCCCCAATAGAATATGCTTTCTAATAACCTAGACCTCTGGAAATACTTTGAATATAATTCATATACTTATATCTTTTGATTGTTTTCTTTTTTTTTCTTCATTTGTTTTTTCTGAGAGAAAGCCCACTTCTAAGATATGACTTTTTTAAGTTCATATTTATCCTTCTGTATTGCAATGTGATGTTATTTTCCTCATTGTCACAGGAAAAGAAAATGTTCCTTTCAGTTTTCAAGGACAAAGAAACTTTTACCTCTACACAGGTCCTGTATTTAGTCTTCTTAGTAGCAATATTTCAACAGATTCTTGCCATTCATTTTTGCCTATAATTTGATTTCAGATAGATCTCCTTCACAATAAATATACCTAACTAGCCATGCCTAGTAAGTAAAAGTGACGGTATTTCTCATCTCTTCAAATCTTTTATGTACCAGCCAACAAAGGGTTATTTAACTGTTAAGAGTCTTTTCTTTATATGTTTGTAGTATATTGCTAGTAGAACATGAGATATTTGACTTTTAAGTAGAATCCCTTATGGCCAGTGCCAGATTCTCTATTTTTCTTCCATGCAACATGTGGTCCAGAAAACAGATGCTTGACAGTCTTGGTCTGTTAGTGATGATAATATTTAAAAACATTCCTGCTGACTTGAGAGAAAAATAATGTGATATGAGTAGGAAATAAATGTTTATTTTTAAGTTCTGTAATTTTAAGGTTGCATTTTGCCAAAGCAAACCTCTTTTATATTCCTTCTAAGTCTAAAAGAGTATTCTTAGAAATGGGTTGTCCACATAAGGAAATGCTAACATACAATATAATGTCTCACTCTCCATATGGTCAGCAAAGAGTTGTCATCTCAGGACAAAATGATGAAAATCCACTTTATATACTGGCAAAGATGTTGAAAAATGTTTATTTTTTATTGTGATTTGGGAGTCAAATAATCTACCTAATAGATGTGTAGAGTTTACCAGTTGTCATTGGCTCACACTTGTAATCTTAGCAACTCAGGCTAAGATTTGAGAAGCATCATTCAAATCTAGCCCAGGCAGAAAAGTCTGTGAGACTCTTATCCCTAGTTAACCATCAGAAACCACCAGTAAATGGTGCTGTGGCTCAAAGTAATAGAGCACTAGCCTTGAACAAAAAGAGCTTGTGACAGTGCCCAGGCCCTGAGTTCAAGCTCCACAACCAAGAAAAATAAAATAAAACAAAATAAGGGAAAATAGAAGCCAATGGAGTTTATTATTTACTCTTCACTGAAGTTAGCAGCATATGATAAGAAATACAAGGTCTCGAAAGAAATCAGCAAGATTTCAAGAAGAAATAACAGGGAATACATAATTCCCTGAAACTGGCACTTTGTAATGTTAAAACAATAATTGTACCCAAACTCTGAGCAACAGGAGAAAATATTGATGAAATCAAGAAACAAATTAAAGGTAGATTAAAGCTGAACTTCGTAGGTTAAGAAAATAGAAGCCATTTTCAACCAATCAGATTGTGAACATAAATTAAGAAAAGGATTGTGACTTTCACATTTTAAACCACTGATTGGATAAGGTATATGGTAGATTGGGGAGCCTCCTTACGATTATGATATCCAGTAAATAATTTCAAGTGGGAAAATTGCCTCTGGGAACAGAAGTTGAGTGTATGCACTTAACATGCCTAATCAACTTGAAGTATTTGAATATTATTGAAGGACAGAGGGCACATTTCCAAAGAATATAGCAAGCATGACCTACATGCTTTGAAATCAAATCTATATATGATCATTCATACACAGAAATAAAATTGACCGGAAAATATACTGCCACAAGAACAATCTGGGCTATAGAATGTTGTTGCTACCTGATATTTCAAATGTGTTGGTAGGGGCTATCTGTGGGTAGAAGGAAATATGAGAAGAGTTCATAGCATCAAGGACATATTGTCTAATGCCCATTTCAGTTTTGATCCTGGAAGAATGACAAAAAGAAGAGTCCTGATATATTCAATTACAGTTTTATCTTGAGTTTGCATGTTCTTTTCTCACATTGTTTATTGGGGTGTGTTTTGAAAAGTAGATAGGATGTTTTTCTAAATTAAATCCATCAATTTCCAAAATAAGAAGAGTCATAACCAGCCATAGTTCAGCAAAACCCATTTTTTATCAGTTTAAAAGTTTCTTTTTCTTTTCCTCACTGAGAAAACTTCCAGTTTGATCTTGTAAATGAATTGGACTTTTACTGAGATGAATTAGCCTTATGTTCACAAGAGAGAGTGAATTAAATACTTGGTGGCTAAAAGAAAGCACAGTAGTTTTTATACTTTAATAAATATTCCAATTTTATATTTCAGTCAGGAAGAGTAAAATTATACTTTTACCCACTGTACTGAAGTGACAAATGTTTGACATATTTTTCTCCCTGCAACATGATGGGAATGGATGCTTGTCACCTTTGGGTAGAAGCCTTTAATATTTAGTGCACACTTTTTGTATCAGTTTTCCTTCCAGCTATGATAATTCCAAAATTGAATGTTCCATCAAGGTGGATCTTCAACAAGAATCCTGGATTCGAATCCTTTACTGTCTTGAAATGGATAGGACATTTAAACAAGAAAATAAGTGTTTCAAGCCATACGATTTCGGGGGTTATATGTTACAGTAGTGTGTCTCTGCTTACTCTGATTGCCAGTCTCTATCTTTTGTTTTTCTTTTCTTGATTTTTTTTGTAGAAAATAATTCATGTGTTGCTTCCAAAGTTACACTACCCCCCCATCCCACCATTTCCACATCAGTAAATTGATCCATTAACTTCATCAACCATTGACGAGAATTAAATTCATGAAAATATTTTAGTCCATAGCCATTAGCAGATACACAACACAATATTTTAAAAAATTGACCTAAACTCTTGCTTTGGATAATGTGAAAATGTTGTGCTATCATTTCACAATTTCTCTTGGATTCTGTTCAGTTTTCTCTTCTATTTTACATCTTTAAAATGTTTAATGGTTCCCAAACTCTTTCATGTCTATTTACTTCCACTGGGAAAAACAGCAACAATGACTAATGTATGGGGAATTCTTAAATTATTAACAGTAGTTCAGATTGTTTTAGTAAGTATCAGAATCTGTGACTATTGTCCTTTGAGTATTACCATTTTAATCCAATCTCAGTATGTCCAAAGTGAGCTTCTATTTTCCTTCTGACTCCCTGTGTGATTGATAGCAGTCTTGGTGTACATTGCCACAATATTGCCCCCTGATGGCGATCTTATCAAGTGTGAGGTACCTATGGATTTTTCTCTGCCCAACCTGGACACACACACACACACACGATCAGTAAGTCCTGCGTATTTTCTTTAATGTAAACAATCCTCTTGTTTTCTTCTCTATTTCATTGCCCCACTTTATGCTAAGCTTTTGTGGTCCTTACAAGTTTTTTTTTTCTTTTTTTTCTAAACAGCTGCGTGACCACATTGTTCCCCCTTCAGCCCTAGCAATCACTCTAATGCGAAAGCTGGCAGCAGTGATGAATCCTGAATTTCCACTGATCCCACTGCCATTCATGAGCACGGCTAAGTCTGTGTTTCTTACTGTACTTATGGAGACCTTTTATGTACTCTTTAGCTCTATTTGAAAATTCATCTTAACCATGTAAAATGTGTTCAACCCACCCTGGAATGTTCATAATTCTCTCTAGTCATATATTTTCATCTTGCCATCTTTGTGTTTTTTAAATCTACTTGGCATTCATGTTTCTTCATCTGAAAAAAATTCTTTGTTTTTCACTTAGCAAGTTAGTTGTTCCTGCCATTCTACATAATACCACATTGTCTCTCATAGAACTATATTACTATTATGCCTTTTCCTTATAGAGTCTAAGATGTTAACTGTAGAGTACTGTGTGTGTGTGTGTGTGTGTCTCTGTGTGTGTGTGAGATATCTAAGTTAGTAAGAATTCAGAATGCTTTTTTTCCGCAACACTAGGTTTTGAATTTATGGACTTTACCATTTGAGCCACATCTTCAGCTCTTTTTATTTTATTATTCTTAATCTTCTTCAGGTAAGTTTTGGATTTGTTTTCAGTTATTGTTGCACTGGCCTGGAGTCACCACTGTCTTTTTTCCACATCCTAGTAACTGGGATGAGAGGCATGCAACACCATGCCAATCTGAAAATATTGTTTTCCTTTTTGGTGTTAATCAGTGGTTTTTGATGAGAAGGCTATCATTGTGTTCAAGCTCAGAATGAAAATTAGATATTGTATGAATCAGCTAATAGAAGCATAGTTGTTCACATATGCCAGAATTTTGTTGACAGGAAATATCTAAAATTTCTCTTAAGAAATGATATGAATGCCAAGTTCTATTAAAATTAAAATATATTTGTGTAAGTTGTTTCTTTCTGTTTTTATCCCCTTAGCAAAGAGGCTCTAGAAATTAGCCTTATCTTTCATTTCTCTGCTATGTTATTTCTTCAACTTTTTGCAGTATGATCCAAATCAGAGGCTTCTCATTATTCCCTGAAATACTATTCTATCTTATTAGAATTACCTCTGTTCACTCAGAAAGCATGACATTTTAGGCCCAGGACTTTGATGAAGCATGTCTATTTAATAGGCCAGAACAAAACTTCTTAGTAATTTTCCTTTTATGCCATTGAGAAGTAAGATACTGATGTAACATAATCCAGACTTCCTGGATATCTAACATTATGCAAAACATGATTTGTCCAATGATATTTGAGACTATAGTAAATTTCTTATTGTACATATGATGGATGGTTTATGACCGCCAATAAATAATTTAAGGAACAATTAAAGAGCTACCTTTTAAGCATTACTAGTTTTTAGTAGACAGGTAGTCACTCAAAAGTGTTTCTAGTGGAAAATTTGTTCAGATAAAATACTTCTGCAGCTTATCTTTTGGTTTTTAATCAAACTGAAGTATAACATTTACACTATCAATAGAGGACAAGGGAATGGGCATTGATTGACTCATTAGCTTCTGTGATATGAACTAGCAGGAGTTAGCTTCATTTCTCAACTCATCATGAAAAGTGTATCTTCAAATGGACTTTGGAAGGTAGCACTGTTGCTCAAGAATGTTTAATAAGTGAAAACAATAATGATTATTCTATTGCTTGTACATTCTGATTGTGATGAAGGAACCAGAGAACTTTGCAGTTATGAGCAGGGAATGGAACGAACACTGTATTGAACTGAGAAACCAGAGATGATTTCATAAGTAATGACATCCGTTTATAAGTTGAAAACCCAGATTCATTTATATCAAAGTCAACTCTATTGATTAGTGTTCTCCACAGAAACAACACTAATATAATAACTGAGAGGGTAAGAGTAGGGGAGAAAAAGAAAGAGAAAGAAAGGAGAATTAGGCATGCCATGATAATTTGGTAATTCCAGATCTGACATATAGACTAGCAGGAAAGCATAGAAGTGGGAATTCCCAGTTGCGCTGGAAAATTCCCACTTGTTCCAGAAGGCCAGACTTTGGGTTCTATTTATGTCTTTCACTGACTGCATGTGATCCATGACAACATATAAAACAACCTCCTTGCTCAAATTTTACCTATTTGGTTATGAATGCCATCCAAATACACAATCTATGTTGATATATAAAATTAATCTTTATGATGATCATATAGTGAAAGGTATGGAAAGTGTTTCCAAGAAATAAAGGACAAGTCTTAGATTTGGATTCAGACCTATGCAAGAATCTAGCATATATTCTACAAAATTAAGAAGAGGGTGGGAGAGATGGGAAAGAATGTTGAAAGGGGTGACATTAATCAAACTATGTTATATTCATAAACTACTTTGTAAAATGGCAACTTTGTATAATTATTTAAAGGTAATAAGAGACAATGTACACAAAGAAACTCCTGTTTTCCTTAAATTCTTGGCAACATATTACATGGGAGATCAATTCAACTGCTTGCAAATATTTATTTTTTGTTATCTTCTTTATGCTAAAGATATTTACAGTATGTCAGGGGAAAAAGAAAAATTCTGTCACTGTAACCTTATCGAGTAGCATTGAAAAAGCAGAAATTTGTTGCTCAATGTAGGAACAAAAATTCTCAAAATTTTTTTCTGAACACTTAACAGTATGGCTAAAATAATGAAAATTATTTTTGGAAGAAATGTTTTAAACAGTTGCTGAGTAACATCATAAAAAGTTCTTTGCTTTTGATTGTGTTTAATATTTCCTATATATTTCTTTAAGAAACATAGACATGTTTCAATCATCTGGCCATCTATTCATTCATCTAATCATCCATTCATGCAAAAATATGTGAAAGCATCAAGGGGACTTACTGGAAAAGTATTTAAAAAGCATTTGAGTAGATGAGATGGGAGATGTATTCTTCAAGGCAGATGAAGAGTCATGTTTTCCATGTTTTTCGTAGGGGGGAAAATCGTGAGCAGAAATTCTCTGGCAATGGCCTCTGATCTGATATATTTTTTTTTCTCAAATTTTTATTATCAAACTGACGTACAGAGAGGTTACAGTATCATACGTTGGGCATTGGATACATTTCTTGTACTGTTTGTTGCCTTGTCCCTCATGCCCCCCTCCCTCCCCCCCTTTCCCTCCTCCCCCCTGGTGTTCAGTTCACTTACACCAAACAGTTTTGCAAGTATTGCTTTTGTAGTTATTTCTCTTTTTTTACCCTGTGTCTCTCGAATTTGGGTACCTGCCAAAAAGTTGGTAGACAAGGACTCAATACTATAAAATAAGCAATGAGGAAAGAGGTCTCCAAAGGCCAGAATAGTATCCTGAGAGTCACAAAAATCCAGAGAAGAAATTGCAAGTTGAGAGCATGTAGATGAGTTCACATATTTTACACTTTCTGCTAAAATATATCTCACACAGAAGGCAATGCACACATTATGAAGTGCATCTCTGTAAATTCACCAAATGTGAATACAACTGTGCAATCACCAAACAAGTCAAAATTTAGAAGAGGGCTGGTACCAGGAAACCTTCTTCTGAGTCCACCAAAAATGTAAGCTGACCTTGAACCCTTTTCAGAAAGTATTCTCGCTCTTAGTTTTTTTTTTTCTTTTTGCCAGTCCTGGGCCTTGGACTCAGGACCTGAGCACTGTCCCTGGCTTCTTTTTGCTCAAGGCTAACACTCTGCCACTTGAGCCACAGCGCCACTTCTGGCTGTTTTCTGTGTATGTGGTGCTGGGGAATCGAACCCAGGGCCTCATGTATACGAGGCAAGCTCTCTTGCCACTAGGCCATATCCCCAGCCCCTCTCTCTTACTTTTAAATACACAAATAGCAATCAAATTAATTAGCAATATAATTAATTTGCCTTTTCATGTATGCCCCCCACCTCGTTGTCCTTTTCTTCAACATTGTGTTCATAAAACAAACATGCTTTTTTGTATGGCTATAATATAATACTATTTTTCTTGTTTTAAAGCATTTTATATTTTGAATATATTAAAATCAACCCATTCTATAATTACTGGAGATTTTGGTTGTTTTTAACTGTCAGTGATAAGAAAAAGTTCCTCTGCAAGTGAGCCATGATATGAGTTCCTCAGTGTTAGGTACATTCATGTAAAATATGTCTCTAAAATGGTTCAACTTATTGATATATCCAGAGAAGAAGCTTAGGATTTGAATTTTTCACAATCTGTGTGTTTCTCAGTGAGACAATTGCATTTTAGCTATTTTGTCAAGGGTATATTTATATTTCATTGGATTTAGTTTAAACTTCCATGGTCAATATTAAGGTTGCAAATCATTTTGCTTGCTTGTTGGCCATTTGACCACACTCTTGTTTGCTGAGGATATTTCTCCACAAATTAACTAAGTTGTGCCATAGATATGAGCAATTCTGTGAGCTGTAAGTCTGTCATTGGCATTTGATCTTGCAGATGTTGTCTTCCTTCTCCTTTGGACATTTCCTTTGTTTAGTGTCTTATTTTTAACATACAGAGTCTTTGTTAAGAAATCTAATTATTCTAAAGAAGAGAAGACGCTTTTCTGCTTTATTGGTTTTCTGCATTCTGTATTTCCAGTTAAGATAGAAGTAGATCTTTGTGTGACACATATTTAAGTATTATTTTTTGTCAAATGAATATTTCTTGGTTAATTTGTGTATTTTTTTTTTTTTCTTTTGGCCAGTCCTAGGCTGTGAACTCAGGGCCTGAGCACTGTCCCTGGCTTCTTTTTTTTTTTTTTTTGCTCAAGGCTAGCACTCTGCCACTTGAGCCACAGCGCCACTTCTGGCCATTTTCTGTATATGTGGTGCTGAGGAATTGAACCCAGGGCCTCAAGTATACGAGGCAAGCACTCTTGCCACTAGGCCATATTCCCAGCCCCTATTTGTGTATTTTTGTAAGGTTTTGTTAACCTGTTTGTGGTAACTGCACCAAGTTAATTGTTAATTTCCCCACTTTTTCTATCTGGAAGTATTTTAGATTGATAAACATTCTTCCTGAAATTCCTCTACTCTTCCTAAGGAATATTCTCTATCTCTACCTTTCTGCTCCTTGTTTTTGTGACAATAAATACAGGTTTATTTTTATCCATCTGAAATTTTATTCATTTTACTTGGGAGGAAAATTTGTGTGAATATAGAATTTTAGATATCAGTCATGTTTTTGCAGACTTTAAAAAGTCATTCAGTGCCATCTGCTTCCATGTTATGTGTTGAGAAATTGGTTGTTGGACTTCATCTCACTCATCTGAAGGCAACGTGTTTAATATATAATATATTATGTATACATATATATATATATATATTTGTCTTTGGCTAATCCTGAATCTGTTCTGTTATTGTTTTTACATTTATTGAGAACATCTCAAAAATTATTTCTTTTTCCTCCATGCGAATGTTTCCTTTATAGTCATAACTATACTCAACAGTAGCAAAACATATACCATGTGCCAGGTTCTGGGGTAAGCATACCACTTCAGTAATTACATATGACATTCAAGACAGTTCTGAGTACTTGCTACTGTAAGCATACCATTTTCTAGAAGAGATATTAAAGTTTAAATGATTGGAGAGAGTTTAAAACCAGATTGTAGATTAGGGAATAGAACTGCTCTATTTTACACCGATGTTCACAGGTATAAACAGCAAGAATGGTAAGAATGTAAAAGTTGTCTGTAATAACTAGGAAGGTAAGACTTTCAATACAGGAAAATCACAATGCAGTAAATTCTTAGAATATATAGATACATGGTTCCAAAAAAGACCACAACTAAGGGAAAATCTGTGAGTGCTTAAGATGCATACTGTACTGTACTGAAGATGCTTGATTTTTTCCATTTTATAACTATAATGCTACTCAACTTCTAAAGACATGATTTGAACAAATCTAAACTTTTCAAATTATTGCATAAATGGAACACATTACATATTCACGTTGGCTAGAGAGGATTAGTAAAATCTGCCTTTTTGGGTATTCCTTGCTATTTGAGAAGCATATTTTTCTAAAATTAAGATCAGGATAATATGACACAATGGTTTAACACAGCTAAATGAGAGCTTCTCTCTATCAACTAAGTTGTGTAGTGTGGCGAAGTAAAATTTTTGATTTGGAAATTTTATTTGATTTTTTTCTTTTCACTTAATTTTTTTGATTTTTTTTTTTTTGTCAGTGCTGAGGCTTGAACTCAGGGCCTGAGCATTGTCCCTGGCTTCCTTTTGCTCAAGGCTAGTACTCTACCACGTGAGCCACAACGCCGCTTCTGGCCATTTTCTGTATATGTGGTGCTGAGGAATCGAACCCAGGGCTTCATGTATACAAGGCAAGCACTCTTGCCACTAGTCCATATTCCCACCCCTCTTTTCATTTAATTTTTAAATTCATTATTTTTTCAAGCATGCTTGGTGAAATGTACATGTAATAAAACCACAGGTAAGTCTGAGTTACTGTAACATGATATATATATGGTGTGTGGCAACATAAATAACTGAAAGCTTCATAGTGCCATGAATGTTGGTTTGAATATTGGTTCTGACATTAAACAAGTTCCAAAGTCCTTTTTGTTATAACAGCTTTGGGCCCCAAGCTTTATTTCTAAATGAGAGCATTAGATAAGTGATCCTTAGTGATTATTTTTCCTGATTTCAAAATTTTATGAAAATAATCTTTTAAGCAAATCTATTTTTCTTTTAGATAATAAAGTGTATGTTCACACAGAATCTGTGATGAGCATACATCTAATCATGTTCTGGAGAAGTGAGAAAAGGATTTCTGTGAGCATTAGCTTATTAAATATATCCTTTCTGGGTCTTTGCCCATTATTGTTGATCTTGTCAGAAATCTGTCTGGCTTTTCATATTTTATTAGAAATGAGGTGTCTATAATTAAATTTTTTTTGCAGTGTACTACAACTAAACTGAATAGAAAGAGCCAATTACCTTGAAGCTCCATAATGCAATGCCTTTGCCTTCAGCAACCTACAGAATACCTTAAAAGTTTATATATGCTTGCATGCACACAGAAATACATACACACATACATACATACATACATACATACATACATACGCACATATGATTGATAGATACTTCAAAACTTTTCAGGCTGTTTTTTGATACCTTCTGGTTTTATATAATTATTAAAAGAAACTCTTTTTAGTGGTGGTCAAGTAGTTTTTTTGTAATATCTACTTTGCCATTCAAGTTTCCTATGGAACTACTTGCATTAATTGTTTTCTGCCTTTTAACAGCAATTGTATTGCTATTATTTAGGTTTTTATAGCTTTGCAGTTTTACTTTTTTGAAATAAATCAGTCAGCTTGTCTTGAGATGTCTCTGAGCAATGGTTATTACAGCTAATGGTTGCTTTTATCTCGGGATAAAGTATTTTTGTGTATGTTCTGAAATGTGATACTTTTAAAATCTACTTAGCCTGGCAGTTTGATCCTAAGCAGATGGATTGTTGTGCTGACATGCATCTCAAAGCTCAGCACGGTCTTTAATTTCTTGAGCAAAATGCTAAGTAAAAACAATAAGCAGATTGAAATTATTTATATATGATTGGAAATGAAAGCAAACTTTTTATCCTGAGAAAGTATCAAAATAGCACATTGTAATTTTACATTGTACTTAATGAAGCATAAAATCTCAAAGATGCTTTTGATTATTGTCTAGATTTTCTGATAACTTTCATATTTTGCAAAATGGATACATTAAAGTTGGGCTTGGACTCCATGATATTAAAATTTCTTAACTATTTCAATTTATCTCCCAGAGAATAATTTTAATATTGAAATAATTAATCCACTATATTTTAAGTGGAATAGCTAATGGATAATTAGTCCTATTTTACTTTTTCTACTGGAAATAATTAAACAGTATTATATATACTAGTAAATGTTAGATAAATGGAAAATACTGTTAAATATTAAAATGTATTGACCAATTTATTAAGCAACAGGTATATTCTCCTGTAGTTATAACCTAGTTTATTGCCTACACAAATGACATTCATCCTGTTATTAGGTATTGTTCTAAAACTAAGCATGATGTATCTTGGTCCAGATGAATAATTACAGACCATGTTTTCTGACCATCAAAATCCAATGCTGGAGACAACAGTAAGAATATCTTTAAAATTAGTAGCAGGTCTAATTCGGGAATGTTAGTTCCTAAATTAGAATCTTGAGAGAAAGGATCTTTTTTCTTTAAAAATTAAATGGTAGTTTTTAAAAAGGACATTAAAGCAATGGAGCTATAAGGTTTTGCTAGTTCAATTACCCAACAGTGTTATTATGTTTGTGTGTGTGTGTATGTGTGTGTATGTGTTTCCATAGATTTATGATGATAATAAATTTGATCTCTGATCAGTTGAGTCCTTCCTTTGAGTTTTCTAATTTACAATGGAATGCTTCTGACCAAAATCTCATTGCATGACAACCCTGGCCATGAATATAACCTGTGTTCTCTCAGTACTCATTTATGAGATCATAAAGCTATTTCAGAAAAGCAGCAAGTTTTTTAATGTTTAATTGAAACATATGATGAGAAATATAAAGACCAGGATTTTTTAATACTTTGTTTATACAGGGCTAATATTTGTATAACAAGTGTGATGACATATACATGTCAAAATCTTTTTTCATGTTCTCTTCATTTAATCTTTGCAGTGATCTAACTTATTAGTTAGATTTGAGAAAGCAATTACTTTATTGGCAAGATATGTCATTAAAAATTCTTCATCTGTTTTAATTATAAGATGATTTTAACCAATATGGAAGAATAACCCAGCTAAAATATATACAATAAACTCTAAAATTAATATTTTGCTGTAATATTTTTACTGAATGAAATCCTGTTTAATTACAAAAATGTAACAACCATTTGTTTAAGAAGTTAAGCACAGGAGAGTGACACCATGGAGATGGCAGAACAGAAACATTCTACCATCAACCCATGTGGAAATTCTGCTTCTGACAGTGACACACACACAAACAAGTCTCTCTGTAGCACCAGGTTACGAGTTCCCAGTGATTTAGAGATTATGTACTTGAGAACACATACACCGACTAGGGTGAGAATAACTTTCCTTTGATCAGCTATTGTAAGTGGAGGAAATGATTTAACGTAATTAATGACTGCTCAACTTCAAGAACTATGATTTGAGAAAAGCAGACGAAGATGGTCATGAAGAAGAATGAGAAAATTTACAAGGGATTTATGTACATGTGAGAAATTATAAGAAAAATATGATTATATACAGATTCCTTCTTAATAAAAATAAATAATAATAATATCTAAAGATCTTCATTATGAAGAAGACCCTGGTTTCTATGTGAGTTCTCTCAAATAAACCAATTGAAATTTCATCTCTTTTGCAAATCTTATGACATCTAGTGTGCCTTCCAGATGCACATGACAGGTCAATACTAGCACAGGTATTGCTGCCTCTTAGGAATCTCTGCATTTTTTTTGTTAATTAGGTATATCTTATCATTAGGTGGTTGTACAAACTGTTTTCCATACAACATACCAGTTTATAAATACAGTGGAACATGATCAATGTAACTTTTTTCTTTTATCGTCAAAGTAATGTACAGAGAGGTTACAGTTTCATATGTAAGGCAGTGCATATATTTTCTATCCACAATCTACCTTTTATTATCACTCTTCCCATTATTTCCAGCCTAAGTCATCCCCTCAGTTTTCTTAGTTTCGTAGGATATACATAAAATGTTATGACTTCCTCTTTTTTCTCTTCATTTCTTACTGAAATTTGTCACTCTATAAAAGATACCTCTTTCCCCAAATCCCTTGGTATAATGAGATTTAGGCCTACAGATTAAATGTCTTGTTGAATCAGGACTAATTAATGGAAACAAATCATACAATGATCAAAGTTCTCTATTTGAAAAAATGTGCAGATAATTACTCTTAAGCCTCAAGAAATAAACAAGTCACCTATAAATAAAATAAGAATATTTTTTAATCTAGTCAAATGTATGAAATAAGAAGTCAATAGACTAGCATATTTTGAAACATCTTAGAATAAGTAATGAGGATATTGCCAGGTATAATTCTGATAGCACAGTGGGAGAAAAAGGAATTCCATAAGCATTCTCAATGAGCCAAGTGACCACAATTTATTTTTTTTAATTTTGTTATTAAATAGTTGTATAAAGAGGCCACAATTCCATAAGTCAGGTTACGATAACAATGCATCTTGATCCATGTCACCCCTTCCATCATTCTCCCCAGATTTCATCTTCTCTTAACTAGCCTCAAGATATGCAGTCCTATTTTTACATAATGTTTATTGGATATAATGATTTCAAATGCTCTTCTTCCTTTGTCTGAGTGCCCTCTTCCTCATTGCCCACCCCCTAAACCGAGTTCTTCATTGAAAATATATGTGTGATTGAGAAAGAGTGAAGCATTGTAAGAAAGGCAAAAAGAAGTTTCTAATTAATAAAGGTGGGAAGGGGCGCTGAAAATGGTACAACAAAAGAAAGTAAAAAATATGAGTTATATACATTTTAAAATGACATAAAATGATGAAAATGCTAATGCAAAGAATATGGTATTGTCCTTGAATAATTCGTTCTGCTCCCTGTGATAGGATAAAAGACGTGCATCTTTCTTCTATGCTTAGTGAGTCTTCACATCCCTGCTCCACCGGTAGCTCACATATGCTTTAGCTACCATTGGCTAATGTGACATGACAAGGTGTCTTTACCTTTCTGAGGAAAAGCTATAAACACAAAGTGTGTCTCAACGTTTCCTTAGGCTCTTTTCTATATTTCAAATAAGTGCTACTTCCTCAACTTGGGAAACAAGACAAATGGCCATATAGGGTTGATTTTTGAACTAATTTATAATTGATAACCTAGATTATCATTGAGAAATACTTTTATGAGGACACTGTGTTTGTGATGCTGCAGCAGAGCAGAAAGAAGAACATCTTGACCTAAAATATAATATTCTAAAGAATCAAAGAACAAACAAACAAACAACTAAATTTGAAAACATCCGAGATACTAGATATCTGTTATATGAGACTGGGAAAGTGCTCACGTTATGAACTTCTTAATATTTGGGGGATTTTTGCTTATGTAGAAACATAAAATGCAAGTGAGCCTTGCCTGCTCTGGCCAATTGTAAATGGATTAGCATGACCTTTACTAAATACTTGTGTTTTGGGGATAAAATGGTGTAGGGGAGAAAAGCTAAGTATATGGCATGAATCAAGATTATGACATCTGGTATGTTGGAAGATAGGACGTTATTTATTTGTTACAGTCCTTATCGCTTCTAGAAAGAGTTGACAAAATTCAAAGGTCATGCACAGAGAAAAATCACCAAAAATGCAAACATTAAAAAAAAATGAAATGCATCCCAACAAAGGAAAAAGGATATGCAACAATGAAAAGCATGATTTTGAATAAACGTCAATAAGTTAAATTATTTCCTTAAGAAAAAAGTTGGTGGTTATAAAAGTCAAAAATATACCCTAAGATATGCTAATTTTTCATTTCTTTTTTCCTTCCTTCCTTCTACTTCCTTTCTTTTTTCTTTAATTGAGATAAGTTCTCACTGCGTAGGTCAGGCTGCTCTTAAACTCTGCATCATCATTCTGGAGGTACTCAAATGAACCATCAATCCAGCTAGTTATATGATTTTAACAATAACACACACACATACACACAAAAAACAACACTCAGGAGATAAATAAATGAGGAAGGATATTGAGTCAAATGTTCATAATGATAATGATTAAGAAATGTGATAGATATGCTGTATATTGAGGTCAATGTAGAGAAAACAGGGTTATTATTCCATTGTTCAAAATCACCTGGATAAAATTGTCCAAAATTTTACAAAGCAAATGACAAGTAAGTGAATTAAACAAAAAATCAGAAATAGGAGAAATCTGAAAGGATTATTATTACAATGATAAGTTTTAAAATATAAAATGATTTTGAATGATCAGAAAGACAAAATATTACAGAGAACAAGAGAATCACAAACATCTCATTAAGAAGGCCTATCTTTATTTTTTTTTTAAATCGGTCTTGAGGATTTAACCCTGAGCTCTTCAGAAGAATGCCTATACTTTTTATATCTGTGGAAATTTTATAAATTAGTTTCCATGTTGGATCACGTTACTAAATTCATAAAATAAATCTTTACAAATTCTATTGCATATATAGGAACCCATTATTATAGTAGTCAGTCAAAAGAGTAGAACGAAATAATATGATGACTGAATAATCTAACTGTTAATGAACTCAGAAACATACTTCTAGAATAACATTAGAATTCCAAAAAACACAAAGGGGAATTTAGAAAAACTGAAAACAATAAATATGAGACTATATCTGTGGTATATTTATGGGATAAAGCATATTTACTATGAGGAATTTATAGAGCATATGTTTAAAATTGATATATTTATTTTAAACAGTTATAAAATGAGGATAACAGTTGACCATATATCCAAAGAAAAAGAAGTCAAACTTAATAATGATAGAATGACAATAAATGTTGATGAGGGAAATGGTAAAATTTAACAAGTCAAAATTCATTAAAAGTAAAAATGTAGATTGTGGATTTAAGTCAGGAGCAGATAGGAACTATAAAATATGATTTCAAATTTGTATAGAATATTCCAGACTATGAATCCTGTAGGGTCATGGCTTCTTAAAGAACCTACTCTGTGCACACCAAAACTAATACATAATACTTTGCGAAGTAGAGAGCAGAGCTATCAAGACATAAGGAATAAGTGCGTGTTAAATGATAAAATATTGGAATTTATTGTTAATTGTTGCTTAATCTGGGCTTCTTGAATAATATTCTTTAAGAAAAGTGTTTCCACAAAACATTTCTTCTTTAGCTATTCTGTGACAATTTTTTTCAGCAAATGAGTAATTATTTGAAGGAAGCCACTACAAATATGACACGACACAAGTTAAGGTAAATAATACTATCACTAAAGAGGTGACGATTATGGCAGGAAAAATAAGGATTGAACTATCTAGGAAACAATGTGGAATTTGACTAGCACCCTAATAGTTGAATTTCTAAGATTATTCACTGAATACAGTTCAAATGTTTCACCATGTTTGTTATTTTTTGTTTTAAATTAGCATATGTCACTACCATGAGGGGAGTTTCAGTGTGATAATTCCACACAGCATAAAGTATACTTAGAAGAAATGGATTCTTTCCTTTACATGCACTTCCCTCCTTGCTTAGTTCCCTCCTTGCTCATTTTTCTTCTGTAGCTCGAATTATCTCTCTCAACATGATGCTCTCTACTTCTATTTCTCTGCAAATGACACCATTTCATTTTTTCTCTGTAACTGAGTAATATTCTGAATACAAAAACTACACATACACACACATACAGATATATGAAATTTTCTTTACCATTTTTTTTTGTTTTTTAGACAACATGGTTGACTTCAGAATTTGTTTATTGTGAACAAAACTGCCATAAATGTGAGAGTATAGGTGTCTCTTTTATCTTGTTTTATACTTCTTCAGATATATGTCCACGGGTGGTATGGCACAATTATAAGGTCAAAAGTTACATAGGTATAAACTTAACTAAGGAGGGAAAAATGGTGAAATGAAAACTATGACACCTCAAAGCAAGAAATTAAAGATAGAAAGAGATGGACAGGCAGATGACAATGGACAGGCAGAGTAAATTTTGTTAAAATGACTGCTAGCAACCATCTACTGTTTTTAGTCAATGTCCATGAAAATGCCAATGCCATTCTTAAGAGAAATTGAAAAATAATCTTAAGAGTTACATTTAATCAGAGAACATCCCACATAGCAAAAGTAATCCAGACTAGAAAAAAAAATCATGGATGGAAGCATTCCATACTGGACCTCAGATAATTTTACAGCATGATAACAAAAACAACACGATTATTTCACAAAACAAACACAAAGGTCCACAGAACAGAATAAAATATTTAGAAATAAAACGACACAGCTACAGTCATCTGTCTTTTTTCATAGGAGCAAAAAAAAAAAAAAAAAAACCACCAAAAACAAAAAAACAAAACACAAACTGCAGAAGTTAAAGCCTGTTCAACAAATGGTGTCAAGTTACTTACATGCTGAACACTGAAAGTAGAACCCTATCTTTCATCTTGTATATTACTCAGCACCAAATAGATCAAAAGTCTTTATTTAATACCAAAAGCTTTGAAACAACTACAGTCAAGTTAGAGAAACACTAGAAGGAGTGGGTGTGAAAAGTGTATATGTATGTATGTATACATACATACATACATACATACATACATACATACAGTCCTGGGGCTTGAGACTCAGGGCCTGAGCACTGTCCCTGGATTCTTTTTGCTCAAGGCTAGCACTCTACCACTGGAGGTACAGTGCCACTTCCACCTCTTTCTGTTTATGTGGTACTGAGGAATGGAACCCAGGGCTTCATGCATGCAAGGCAAGAGCTCTACCACTAAGTCACATTCCCAGCCCAGTAAGCATATTCTTAATAGGATACCTATTGCTTAGAAAATAAAAGGACTAGTTGACCAAGTGACCCTTCATTAAAGAAACAATTTCCAGAATCAAATGTCAATTCACAAGATGGGAGGAAAACAGTATCAGCTATTTAATAGCAAAGAATTCATATCTAGGCTATGATCCAAAGCTCGAGATGAAACAGTGTAAGAACAAATAATTATGTTATTAAATTGTAAAATGAATTTAAGTCAATTCTGAAAAGAATAAATGGCTAATGAATAAAGATATTTTCAAAATCTTTACTCATAATGGAAATGCAAATTGAAACTACATTGAAATTTTATGTCACCCCAGTGAGAATGGCCATCTTAAAGTAAACAAACAGCAGCAAGAACAAAAGGTTGGTGTGGATGCTAAAAGATGAACAATCATATACTGTTTGGGGGAATGGAAATGAGGGAAACCACTATAGAAATAAGTATAGAAGCTCCTCAGAAAACTCATAATTTTTTTTCTTTAAGTGTTGAAAAAAATAATAGGACAAACAATTGAATTTTAAAGAATAATTTTTGAAATAGACTTCTTAAAAGGCAAAACAAATTAAAAAGTATATTCCAACCCCACACACATCTGTGTGTGTGTGTGAGAGAGAGAGAGAGAGAGAGAGAGAGAGACCAACAGACAGCTGACAGACAGACAAACAACACACAGAGACAAAGACAGAGAGAAGAGAAAATCAGAACTCATGGGATAAAAAAATCATAGAAATTTTAAAATCAATGAATCAAATTTACACAGTATGAAAAGATTTATATAGTGATAAGACCAATTTTTCTGACTAAAAGAAAAAAATAATTTTAAAAGCCAAGTGAACATTTTTAGATAATGTTGTATACCTTGTCAAACTGTTAGGTAATTATGAGGATAAATCATTCAAAGATGATGATAAATTGACTCAGAAAAGTTACAGATTGAAAGATTTTTATTAAAAAACAAAAACTATTACTAAAGGTTTTGTTGACAAAACCTGAGAGCTATTTAAAGCTTCCTATCTTCAGAACTTATTTTGTCATTTGCTTAATGTGGACATTACTCTAAGCTTCACCAAATAACATTTTTTGATTTAAAAGTTAATGCTTTACCCTTACCCATTATATCTTCTTTTTAATGATCTTTGTACTAGGTGTAGGTGTAGTTACATTTTTCTCTATTTTCAAATAGCAGCTATTTTTATTTATGCAGCACAATGCAATCATGTAAATACAGGTAATGATTTACTTCACCAAAATTTTCCTTTTTCTCCTATAGCCAAGTTGTATTACACATTACCATTCCCTCAATTGAGTGTTGCCCTTATTTAGAAGAGAATGCAGATTAAGAATGAACCATTTCTGTTTACCTACACTGCCATGTCTGGAGCTCTCCCATGGCTTATGTTGATGTTCAAGTGTTTGTCTGCCACCTTAGCCCCAAAAGCAGGAAAGAAGTTCACTTTTCCCTCAAGAAAATATCACGTTACCTTTACGTATTTCCTCTTGCCCAATTTTCCGTATTGCACAAGTGTTCTGAAGAGAAATTTGACAAGTTTTTGAGGTGGTCTGCTGTACATCATCATGATTTTATTTTGCAAGTATGGCGAGACCAGTTGATTTCACTTTTCACTGTTCAGTTTGTCCTTTAGAAATGTTTGTTTCAGAGCTCTGGCTTCATTTTAGATATAGAAATGAACACACGCTGTCCAAACAACTAACTTTAGATTTTTGGCTTGCTTTTAGCCATAATTTAAGAATTATCTTCACTCAGATAAAAATTCTCTTTTAAATATTATGTTTTCCCTCAAGTCTTTCTGGTTCAGGCCTGATACTCATCTTCCCTAGGGAGATTCAATATGAATTTTAGAAAAGAAAAAAATAAGTAAGAACAAACAAACAAAAAACCACAACTGTCCCTGCTTTACTCAAAGAAACATACATTTTTTCTCATCTCTTGCATTTAACTTTATTGTATTTTTGTAAGGTTCATTGCTATTCCTTGCCTTTCAAAATATTTTTTGGATGTTGCAGAGGGAACATTGATCTACTGTGATTTATTACATCTTACATAGGAGCAGAAGTCTTGTCTCCAGTATGTATTCATAAAAATGCTAGTCGTGGCATTCATAGAATTCACAGAATTTCTTGTCCAGTTGTCTGCAACAAAGAATATATTTACTTTTTATCTGTGAGCTACATTTCATAATTCTGCCTTTTCTTTTTATGTTGTCATGACTATAATAGCTAGCCTTTGACCAACCTGATGTTTTTTCATCTCATGGTAATGTGTAATATTTACTTCCTGTATTGAGACCAATTCAACACATTAAGTGAACAGAGTTTCTTCTAAAGACACTTACATTCAAATATTTTATTCCCAAGGTCAACAGTCAATGATACTTGTAACAGTGCTAACAATTATTCAAGTTCTAGGAAACCTCTCATCTCTTTTATAGTATACTGAAGAACAAACGTATTTCAATAATTCTTTCCTATAGAAGACATAAAATACTGAAATTCATCAGTTCCTGGGATATATGTAATTCTTAATATTCTTTAATTAATTACTGATTGAGGAATTCATAATACATTGGTTATTTATATTTCTAACAATATCAGTAGGGTAACCAATGTCCCTAATTTTTAAGAAATGAGTGGTTCCTGGAATATAAAATATTTTATTTTAAAAGCAGAAAAGTCCTGAACACATCCGGAAAAGTCCTCTATTCTACCAATGACAAAATTCAGCCTACTATAATGAGTGATTCAATGCAAATAAAGTATATTCACAATGGTCTAATGCTTGCATAGAATTTTAAAATAATTATAATTTAATAATACTAATTATTCAAAATAGACACAAAACATACCGATAAACATCAATTACAATGAAGTTAAAATTACTCATGAGTGAGAACATTGAACTTGGAATCAAATAAAGTCAAATAATATGCATTTAATTTCCAATAATTGTGTGACCACTGGTACATCCTAAACTATTCTCAACCACAGCATCTTTCACTTGTGAAAGAAGGTTACTGGAATTATCATTCCCACCGTACTGATCCGTTTGATGATTGAGTAAGATAGCATATTAAAGTAAACTGGAGATACTAAAATGCTGTCCTGTTATTGCAGGTTGTTATGTTGAAAATTATAAATAAATAAATAAATAAAGCTACTCAGTTTCTCTCTTTTCCAGACAGGATAAGCGAAAGCCAAAGACACACATGGAAAATGGGCCCTACTATTCCCTAGGATGGGGGACTATATAAAATAAAATGGAAAAATGAGAGAAAAACAGCTAGAACTTGGCCCCCCATCTCTCTCTGCTTCCTATATGCCCAGACATCAGTATTGTCTGCAGTCTGCTTCTGCACTTACCCCATTACCCTGGCTCCTTCAAGGCAATTTCATTTGAACATAAGGTAGCCAACTTACTAACCATATATAGTCAATATTCCCACTTCCACTATTCAAGAAACAGTGGTACTAGCCTTCCAATCACTGACACCACTGAGTAATAAATATTTCCTTCTTTTAAAGTCATTTAGTCAGGTTTATTGTCACAGAGACAAAAACAAACAAACAAACCTAAATAAACTAAAAAAAACCCCACAAGCTCTGTATATGAACCTAGCTTTATCTGAATACACATGAGAATGAGTTACTCTCATGTCAAACAGTAATTATTTTAAACATACATACATATAATTATGAAAATTAAATGATGAGATATTTGTAATGTGGGTAGTGCAGTACTTAGCGCACAGTTTTCATGCAATTTGACATTATTTGCCTTTAATAGTGTGATTATGACCATTATTTCCATGTCATTTTTGTCTTCATTATTGCTTTCCATTAGGAGAGAAAATAATTAATTCAAGAAAAAATAGTTTCTTATATGGATTTTTTTCTATGTGTTATACATCCTGTCTATTTTAATTATCCATAGTTGAATGTGGCTTTAATAATCTATTTCAGTTTAGTTTTAATTCTGTAATAGTTTCTTCCATGCATTTCTGGGTACTCTATCTTCATGCAGCATTTATCTAGAAAATTAACATTGATTTTGATAGTAAATTGAAGTAAATAAATACTTGGTGATACCTACCCAGATGGAAAATATCATCTATTTGAAAATCATCATCAATTGTGAACAAATAACTCACATAAAATATTCTAAATATAACAGAAATTAGGCTACCAGTATAGGCACTTTTCAGGTTTGTGTGTAGATTCGTTTGGGATACAAATGAATTGTAGTTTTACTATAATATTATTTAATTGTCTAGAACCACTACGTCATAGCATGTGATTCATTTATATGCTTTAAGAGAATCATGAAGAAAGTTGGTATTCCTTGAATGTATATTTTAATTGTAGCACAGGACAAGGGAATTGTGGAAATGTTTCCTGGGCATAAAATAGTATGTGTATAAACCTTCATGATTTCTTTAAGTCTGTGTTGAAAAACTCTTTCAGTATTTAACTCAAAATCCTTTTTTGCAAGATACTTTTGTGTAATTTTTTAACCAAAACCTAAAGCTATAAAAATATCTGGGCTAGACATGAGAGTAGGCTTATTTTAAATGTGGATTTGTACAAAGAAGAGCTTTTGGTATAGGGGAACTACATGGTAATAATCTTTAAAAATATCCATTGGGTTTACATTTGGACATACAAAAACTAAACTTTAATAATTAATATGCTTTTATTTTAGTAAAGAGGTTATCTTTGTTTCCAGCAAGAGTAAGAGTGTCTTTTTTAAAAGGAGGACAATGTAGTTAAGTAGTTAAGTGATTTATATGTTGCTCAAATAGGCTTGTTCATTCCTCCTTATTTGTGTAAAAAGAACCCAAATACCATCAGACATTTTGAGTTACAGTAGTAGTGATAGAAAGAGAAAGATGAAGGAATTCCATATTTATGGTGACTAATAGAAAACACCTAGAGGAAGAAATCCTGGAGGCAATAATTTGGAATCATGTAACTTTATCTCCAGGTATCATCCAGAGAGGGGCTATGAGAAAGGTTACAGGCAGATGAGTTAGATAAGGTGGCAGAATCACCTGGAGATTGGAATATTGACTGCATATGGTTAGGAAGTTTGTTACACTATGCTTGAACTACACTGACTTGGAAGAGCCAGGATTGCAAGTTCAAAGATTTGCATTATAACTTCTGGGAAGACAGTGGAGGAGCAGCAGAGCCCTAGCTGAGCTCCCTCTGACATGGCAGTTTTCTCACCCCATAGAAACTTTTACTCCTAGAAAGACAGCCAGGGTAAGTTCTAACAGTACAGGGATTCTGGCCAGGAAGGAAAAATCAACTTTGCTCATCTGAAAACACAGATTTGAGCTCCAGGTGGCATCCTGCCGCCACACCAGTGTTGGCACTGGCACAGAACCCTACACAGCGATCTGCACTCCACACGGCTAAAGCACACAGTGTAGACCAGGGAGAAATCCTCCAGATGGCGGCTGAACATGGATGGACTAAAATCACAGAGAAAGTGTGAGTACCCCACAAAAGATATTCTCACTCGTGCCCACAGAGCAGCTTCTGGAAGGTAGCCCTTCCCCCACCACCAGAGCAAAGCGCCATCTGGCATAGGGTCAGACCAGACTGGAACTAAAGTGGGCCTGGGGAAAGTGAGGACAAAGGAGCCATCTTTGAAAAAGGCAAGAGGGACTGACCAGTGAGAACCAGCTCCGCCCAGGAGAACGCCCCCTACACAGGCGGGAGGCTCATCCTGGGCTGTGGCTTAGCCAGAGGTGCCCCGCCCTGCCCGCCAGAATTTCTAAATTTACAGCGAAAGCGGCCAGCAGCTACCTGTGGCACGGAAACACCAGACAGGGGGACAAACAGTTCCTGAAACAGATAAACAGTCCTGTCACAGAGGAAGCCCAATTCCCAGCCTGAAACAGAGCTGAATTCCATAGCCAGTTCCGCCAGGCGGCAGCCCTGCCCAGGAGGGAGGAACCTCCCCCAGGCAAGCAACTCTCAGCTGGGTAAACCAGGCCAGAGGCGCCACCCCCGCTGCTAAGAACACAGCCTATTCAAAGCCAGGCGTTAAATGACACGGCACCACAGCAGACAGAGGAGCCACTGTTCCCGAGACTACTCACATCCCCATCTACAGAGGACGCCCAAGGCCTACCTGCAAGCTGTGCAAACCACAGAGATCCAGGATTGCACCAACAGGGGAGAAGGGTCAGAACAGATCCATCCCATGCAAACTGAAAGCAAGTCAAACCAGCCAATCAGGAAAATAGACAGAAGACCATCACAAGGAAACCAGAGACTGGGGAAAGACTACGCAAACAAGGAGGACTCCATTTTTTTTCAAACATTTTTTAAACTTGTTTTTAAAATTTTTTCACTTCTGAAACGTCGTTGTTTTTTTTTTATTTTACATTTTTACCTGCTTGTTTTATCAACTTTTTTTTTTAGTTGTTTGTTTTTCTGGTTTTTTTCTTTTATTTTTTTCAAAATAATTTTTCTCTGTTTTGTGCATCTGTCTTCCAGGATTTTTTATTTCTCTCTTTGCATTCTCCTTCTTTAAAAATTACTTTCCTATGAATAACACCTCCAGTCTTTTCTGCTAACTCTACATTGTCTATCATTTTAACCTTGTTCTTTCTACTGATTCGACTCTTCTCCACATTTCCACGTCACTGAAACTAAACCAAAATCATCACCCCCCCCAATATATTTTACTCTATTCTCTTTACTACCTCTAACTTTCCCTCCTGACTTACTGCCAGGACCTCCAGTTTGCATTGATTCCTGGTTATTGTATAGAGGGTATCCCTGCTTAATCCGAGTGAATCAAAGGGGTTCATAGAGAAATCCAGGCCTAAAAGAACTTAATACAAGAACAAGAATTGCTCATAGAGTTGTAACAGTAAATAAGTAACTACTGAATACAGGACCCAGGATCGGTTGTTATATTGAAATTGTATTCTTTAGGAACACCAAATCTAATTTTATAGACAGGTATACAAGGTATCTGTATATAATTGTGAACTTCTAAGATTTGCACAATAGTGCTTGGTAAGGGTTGCTTTGGGTCTTAAACGGTGCTCACAGGTGCTTGTAGATTGGCATTCCCAATCCAAATGGGGAGAAGAAACACAAGAAAGATGGCAAACAATGGAGTCTTTTCTCCCACTCAAAACAAGCAGGAAACAGAGCAGTCAATCAAAGAAATAGAAGAGAACCCTCAAAATGCTCTACAAAGTCTACTGATAAACATGCGAAATAAAAAGTTTGAATCAATACAGCAATCCTTCCATAAAGTAATAGAGGATTTCATGGCCTCAACAAATAGAAAGATAAATTAAATTCAAGAGTCAAATGAAAAGATAGCTACCCTGGTAAAAGATTTAAGAGACAGCACTCAAAACCAAATTAATAAAGTAAAGAAGTCCATGCAAGACCTAAGATATGACATGGAAATCATCAGGAAAGACCAGTCAGAAGGAAAAGAGATTCGAAATCAAGTAGTTAGCCTAAAGTCCCGACTAACTGAAGCAGAGGATCAAATCTCAGGAGCTGAAGATTCCCTAGAATCTATGGAGAAAGATAAAAAATCAATACAAATCCAGTCCAATCAACAAAACAGATCACTACAGGAGATTCAAGACACGATTAGGAAATCCAATTTAAGGATAATAGGTATTGAGGAAAACTTGGAGAAAGAAGTTAATGGAATAGGCAACCTATTTAACAGAATATTAGCTGAGAACTTCCCAAATATGCAGAAGGATAGGCCTATACAGATACAAGAAGCATTTAGAACCCCAAACTGACCAGACCAGAATAGGACGTCCCACCAGCACATTAAAAGACCTAGAATAGCAAAAACAATCCTAAGCAGAAAGAACAGTGCTGGAGGAATTACAATTCCCAACTTCAAGCTGTATTATAAAGCTATAGTAATAAAAACAGCTTGGTATTGACACCAAAAGAGGCCTGAAGAGCAATGGAACAGAATTGAAGACCCAGAAATGAACCCACAGAACTACGCCTACTTAATCTTTGATAAAGAAGCTAACACAATAGTTTGGAAGAAAGATAGCCTCTTTAACAAATGGTGCTGGCAAAACTGGTCCAACACATGCAACAAACTAAAACTAGATCCTTATATATCACCCTGCACCACAATCAATTCCAAATGGATTAAAGACCTCGAAATCAAAACAGACACCCTGAAAACACTAAAGGAAGGAGTAGGAGAAACAGGCTCCTTGGCGCTGGACAGAACTTCCTTAACAAAAACCCAGAAAGGCTACAATTCAAAGAAAGGTTATACAAATGGGACTGCATCAAACTGCAGAGCTTCTTCATGGCAAAAGACATGGTTCACAAGATAAACAGAAAGCCCACAGACTGGGAGAAGATCTATACCAGCCATTCAATGGACAAAGGTCTCATATCTAAATATATGCAGAACTAAAAAAATTACCTTCTTCCAAAACAAAACCGCAAAGAACCAATAGCCCCTCATCAAGTGAGCTAAAGACTTACAAAGAGACTTCTCTGATGAGGAAATGAGAATGGCCAAGAGACATATGAAAAAGTGCTCCACATCACTGGCCATAAAAGAAATGCAAATCAAAACAACATTGAGATTCCACCTCACCACAGTAAGAATGTCCTTTATCAAGGATACTAACAATAACAATTGTTGGAGGGGATGTGGCCAAAAGGGAACCCTACTTCATTGTTGGTGGGAATGTAATCTGGTTCAGCCACTCTGTCAGGCAGTATGTAGATTCCTCAAAAGGCTAAATATAGAACTCCCCTATGACCCAGCAACCCCACTTTTGGGTATCCATCCAAAAAACCACAAACAAAATCACAGTAAAGCCACCAGCGCAACAATATTCATAGCAGCGCAATTTGTCATAGCTAGAATCTGGAACCAACCCAGATGTCCCTCAATAGATGAATGGATCAGCAAAATGTAGTACATATACACAATGGAATTTTATGCCTCTATCAGAAAGAATGACATTGCCCCATTTGTAAGGAAATAGAAGGACTTGGAAAAAATAATACTAAGTGAAGTGAGCCAGATCCAAAGAAACACGGACTCTATGGTCTCCCTTATTGGGAATAATTAGCATAGGTTTAGGCAAGACACAGCAGAGGATTACAAGAGCCCAATAGCTATACCCTTATGATCACATAAGATGTTTCTAAGTGAAATGAACTCCATATTATGGAAACAATTGTTATATCACAGTTGTAACTACTTTCAACATCCCATGTGTGTCTGTAGCTTCTACTATTGATGATGTTCTTGTATCACCTTCCTCGTGTATCTACACTATCTTTGTAGTCTTATCTGAGTATATTGGAAACCTTCTATACTGTTATTAGAACTAGGAATTTGATAAGATTACAGAGATAGTGTAGATAAGGGAATAGCAAAACCGAGAGACACAGGGTAAAAAAAGACAAACAACTTCAAAAGCAATACTTGCAAAACTGTTTGGTGTAAGTGAACTGAACACCTCATGGGGGGAATGGGAAAGGTGGAGGAGGGAGGGGGGAATGAGGGACGAGGTAACAAACAGTACAAGAAATGTATCCAATGCCTAATGTATGAAACTGTAACCTCTCTGTACATCAGTTTGATAATAAAATTTTTTTTAAAGATTTGCATTATAAATTGAATCAATATTTGTAACAATGCAAATCTGGCCATACATTGATAATAATCCTAAATTTTACTTACATGCTAAAACTTAGGTAAATTCCATAAAATTTGATATGTCTCTGGAAATCTGGAACATTTTTGGCATATTCGACCACACAACACACACACACACACACACACACACACACACACACACACACACGTCTATGTATTTTAATAAAAACCCTAGGATTAAAAACAGAGGTTCATTGTATACATCATTATTTAAAACATAGAAAAAATATTCCCAGTATAATCTCATTGTTTTGTGAATTATTGAACTATCTGTATCAAATGGTTACAACTCTATAGTGAGAAAATGTTGATTCTGAGGGATTTCAAGATTCATTAAATTTTCAATGTAATTAAACAAATGCTCTTGACTGAATCAACGAAAAAAATATTACAATCACAGCAAGATAGGTAACCACCGCAAAGAAATATCTGGGTATTGATCATATTACTTGGGATTAAGAAAAGTTTCCTTAATTTTGACAGGAAACTTTGTCATCATTTTTGACTTTTTGCTGCTGGTGGCCTAACCTACGGTGTTGCACACTAGGCAAACATTCTACCACTGAGCTTTGTAACACAGCTTCTCTCATCATTTTATCAGTTATAATTCTGTTGTTTCTAGAAGGTAGTTCAGCCCTCTGAATCATTTTCAAGAAAGCTTGAGGCTTGAGTCCATTACTGGCAAAGCATACAGTGAAGATTTTTTTTTTGTTTTGTTTTTAGAACGTGGATTGCTACTTTCTTTGATTAGGTTTGTCCAAAACAGCACTAAATTTATATACAGTAGTCATCTACCATCCATGAGGTTTGGCAATGCTGAATGCATCAATCCTTCCTTTTGAACTTACTTGAAATAAAAACAAAATTAGCCTTTTAATTTTTTTCCTTTCATTTTATACAGAAGTGGTTTTAAATCGATGTTTTAGGGTTATAGGAAGGAATATGTAAGTCCAAAGGATGAGTTAGCAGATGGACCTTTATTTTCCAATTCATTTTTTTTAAGAGCTTTGAGCTAAAGGAACTTTTAGAGTCAGACTTTTAGTATGTTTTGCTTTCCTAAGCAATAAAATGGTTAAAAGACCTGCTTTTCTCTCTCTCTCTCTTTTTTTAAAAATGTTTCTTCATTCTTCAAAAGTACCTTGGATTCCAGATGATTTTTTTTTCTTTTTTTTGGCCAGTCCTGGGGCTTGGACTCAGGGCCTGAGCAATGTCCCTGGCTTCTTCTTGCTCAAGGCTAGCACTCTGCCACTTGAGCCACAGCGCCCCTTCCGGCCATTTTCTGTATATGTGGTGCTGGGGAATTGAACCCAGGGCCTCATGTATATGAGCACTCTTGCCACTAGGCCATATCCCCAGCCCCTCCAGATGATTTTTAAACGAAGATGTAGAGGCCTATTTAACAGTTATTCTTATGTAAATGACTCAACTTACCATGCCAGAGATCAATTTTGTTAGTAAAGATCAATTATCTTGGCTGGAAAATACTTTATAATTGAAAGAAAAAAAACAATATTCAATTATCTGTGATTTCCCTAATATTTCTTTTTCTTAGCAGTTGTATGTGTGCTTGAACAACCATAATTAAATTATAGGGGCTGGGGATATGGCCTAGTGGCAAGAGTGCTTGCCCCGTATACATGAGGCCCTGGGTTCAATTCCCCAGCACCACATATACAGAAAATGGCCAGAAGTGGTGCTGTGACTCAAGTGGCAGAGTGCTAGCCTTGAGCAAAAAGAAGCCAGTGACAGTGCTCAGGCCCTGAGTCCAAGGCCCAGGACTGGCCAAAAAACAAACAAACAAACATAATTAAATTATAAACCATAATAAAAATGAAATAGTAATTTTAAGTAAAAATTCAGGGCAATTCTGATAATCTCTATTTAATTCCATGTGGCTTTTAGCAATGTATGATGTGAGCGGACATAATTACTTTAAATGTTGTCAGTATGCATTTTTCAAAAGTAAATTATGTAGGTTCAACCAATAGAAAGTCCTAATGAAACAGTGTCCTTAAGATAAAAATATAACAGCTAGACAACATTTAGAATGCTCTACTCATCAAACATATAATCCAGGAATTTTTTCTAAGTGCTATGACATTATCACCATACTACCCAGAGAAGAAAGTTGAAAATTCCTGGAATACTCGACTATACTTGTGGAGAATTTGTTTTAATCCAGTATGCTTAAAACAGATTAGCTCAAATTAAACAGGGAAAAGCTGTTCAAATTCCTTATTCTACCTTCAAAAATACAGATTGGCAAAATGGCAATATTGCCAAAGGCTATCTACAAATTCAATGCAATACCCATTAATATCCCAACACCATTCTTTAATGAAATAGAGGAAGCAATCCAGAAATTCATATGGAACAATAAAAGACCTAGAATAGCAAAAACACTCCTAAGCAGAATGAACAGTGCTGGAGGAATTACAATACCCAACTTCAAGCTGTATTATAAAGCTATAGTAATAAAAACAGCTTGGTATTGGCACCGGAACAGGCCTGAAGACTAATGGAACAGAATTGAAGACCCAGAATTGAACCCACAGAACTACGCCTACTTAATCTTTGATAAAGGAGCTAAAACAATAGTATGGAAGAAAGATAGCCTCTTTAACAAGTGGTGCTGGCAAAACTGGCTCAACACATGCAACAAACTAAAACTAGATCCTTATATATCACCCTGCACCAAAATCAATTCCAAATGGATTAAAGACCTCGAAATCAAAACAGACACCCTGAAAACACTAAAGGAAGGAGTAGGAGAAACAGGCTCCTTGGCGCTGGACAGAACTTCCTTAACAAAAACCCAGAAAGGCTACAATTCAAAGAAAGGTTATACAAATGGGACTGCATCAAACTGCAGAGCTTCTTCATGGCAAAAGACATGGTTCACAAGATAAACAGAAAGCCCACAGACTGGGAGAAGATCTATACCAGCCATTCAATGGACAAAGGTCTCATATCTAAATATATGCAGAACTAAAAAAATTACCTTCTTCCAAAACAAAACCGCAAAGAACCAATAGCCCCTCATCAAGTGAGCTAAAGACTTACAAAGAGACTTCTCTGATGAGGAAATGAGAATGGCCAAGAGACATATGAAAAAATGCTCTACATCACTGGCCATAAAGGAAATGCAAATCAAAACAACATTGAGATTCCATCTCACCCCAGCAAGAATGTCATATATCAAGAAAACTAATAATAACAACTGTTGGAGCGGAGGTGGCCAAAAGGGAACCCTACTTCATTGTTGGTGGGAATGTAAACTGGTTCAGCCACTCTGGCAAGCAGTATGGAGATTCCTCAGAAGGCTCAATATAGAACTCCCCTATGACCCAGCAGCCCCACTTTTGGGTATCTATCCAAAAGACCACAAACAAAATCACAGTAATGCCACCAGCACAACAATGTTCATCGCAGCACAATTTGTCATAGTGAGAATCTGGAACCAACCCAGATGCCCCTCCATAGATGAATTGATCAGGAAAATGTGGTACATATACACAATGGAATTTTATGCCTCTATCAGAAAGAATGACATTGTTCCATTTGTAAGGAAATGGAAGGACTTGGAAAATGTTATACTAAGTGAAGTGAGTCAGACCCAAAGAAACATGGACACTATGGCCTCCCTTATTGGGAATAATTAGTACAAGTTTAGGCAAGCCATAGCAGAGCATCACAAGGCCCAATTGCTATACCCTTATGAACACATAAGATGATGCCAAGTTAAATGAACTCCATGTTATGGAAACAATTGTTATATCACAGTTGTAACTACTTTCAATGTCCTATGTGTATGTGTAGTTTCTATTATTGATGATGTTCTTGTATCACCTTCCTGTGGTTGTACCTACACTATCTCTGTAATCTTATCTGAGTATATTGGAAACCGTGTTTACTGGTATTGGAAGTAGGAAATTCAAAGGGAATACCAAATTTGACAGACACAGGTTAAAAAAAGAGAAACAACTACAAAAGCAATACTTGCAAAACTGTTTGGTGTAAGTGAACTGAACACCTGGGGGGGGGGAAGGGGGGGAGGGAGGGGGGCATGAGGGACAAGGTAACAAACAGTACAAGAAATGTATCCAATGCCTAACATATGAAACTGTAACCTCTCTGTACATCAGTTTGAAAATAAAAATTTGAAAAAAAAATACAGATTGGCACTTGAAGAAGTATTTCACAAAGGAGAATGGCAAAAATGATATGCTACATTTTTGTCCCATTGTAAATTAAAATTCTGTGATATTGGCATGTACCTAAACATAAAAGACTATAAGTACTGAACATTGAGACGATGTCGAAAAGAAAACTCTCATATACTCTTTAGGGTAGGTAAGATGAGGCAGGGCTTCTGGATAGCTGTTTTCTAACTACCCTACTAATATGTTTAGTAGAATATAAATTCATTTATGTTCTCTATGACTTAACATTTTTATTTAAAGTACATTCCAAACATTACTCAGCATCTATGAGGGCTGAAATGCACAAACATGGCCCAACATGAAAACAAGCTAAATGTCTTTAGGCATTAGATACGGAGATGTTGTGTTATGTTCATACAATCATGTATAAACAGGAATGAAAAAATAGCTAGTACTATATATCTGTCTCTTCAGTTTGCAAATAATTTTAGTTAATTTTTAGGGCAGGCCTCATGTTCTCACTATGGCAGCCTTGCATTGTTGTCCTTGCTTAAGCCTCTGCACAGATCTGATAGCAGATATATTCCACTGTGCCTGGCTTATTGATTTAGACGAAGTTTTGCTAAAATGTTTGCCCTAGCTTGCCTCAAATAACAATCCTCCCTTCTCTGTCTCCCAAGTAGATAAAATTACCAGCACGAGTCTATGTACACGTAGGAGATTAAATAGCTAAACAAGCCCCTAGTTAATATGAAACTTACATTAGAGGATCAAGAGATTAAAAACTTTGTATATATTTGTTGTATATTGCAGCATCTATTTATATATTATTTATATATTTGTATGTATATATATATACATATAAACATTTATATGTGGGAGATACATATACTTATAAATGGGGAAATATGTTTGAGTGCATTTATGTATCTAAATGTGTATGGTATCTAAATAAATTTCTTTATAGAGATAATTAATATGAAAGGAGCCAAATGGTCAGGAAAGAGATCTCTAAAGCATGAACAAAACTGGGAAATGTAAACAGAGAGACAATTTCAGAAACTTCATAAGTGATCACACTTCTTAAATTAGAAAATTTTTATTTAAAATCAACTGCTCTGCAAAATATTTTCAATTTATGTCAACTCTAAAGCTTAAGAGACTTTAAGTATCTTTAATAATGTTTACATTACAAGATAGTATTTTCTTATCAAAGT
Source organism: Perognathus longimembris pacificus (assembly GCF_023159225.1). Taxonomy (NCBI): domain Eukaryota; kingdom Metazoa; phylum Chordata; class Mammalia; order Rodentia; family Heteromyidae; genus Perognathus; species Perognathus longimembris. The sequence goes on from NC_063176.1 coordinate 42,365,073, forward strand.
AATAAATTGTTTATAATCCTGCTTTAGAAAATGCCAAGCTATTATGTTCTCTTTATTTTCTCATAGGTTTTACCTTTAATCATGTAAAATTATAATTTAAATATATTTGTGGAGATATTCTTACATAAATTGAAGACAGTTTGAAAATTATGAACACAGGAGGTGAAGTAAGGTTTTAATATACTCTTAATGGACCATGTCAAATGTTTTAAGCTTTTGTACTACAATATATGACACTCCTACCACCTTCTACAATCTTCCTTTAAAATATTAATTTGAATTTATGTTAACGTATGCCAGATGCTCAATTTGGTTATGTAAATGTTTAGCATCCTAAAATGTATGTGAATTGTCATGCAGTACCTGAAAATGTTCACACACACTATCTTACATGCTTACTATGTTATAAAAGGCAGGCTTGTAGTATCCACTACCGTATGAAGGAGAGAAAATTAATATCAGAGGGGAAACTGAATTCCTGGTGTTTATAAAAGCATACAAAAATCTTGAGAAAGTGGCTGCTCAAGAAGAAAAAAAACTCACAGCATGAGCTATAAATTTGGAAGGATAGTTTTCTGAGGAAAGTAACAGATGCTGTTTCTTTCAAATTATTTTAAAGTGGGATACACATTTTTTTGGTAAAAAGAAAAAAGTGTGTTAAAAATTGTAGCACCACTAAAACAAAGAATATAATAAACCTCAAAGGTCTGCCATGGCTATCTATTTCCCAAAGGCCCCGAACTGTTTCTTCCAATTTTTCTTACAGTATTTTCTTATGATTTGACCAGTCAATTGTTAAGGTTCCCAGAAAAGGGTACTCCGACAATTCATATGAGAAATTGATAGCTCTTGCTGTCAAGTGTCTGCTAGCATGGGAAAAGTGATGCCTCCTCCATCATCTGTCCTCCGATGAAATCAAAGTGCATTAAAGACATCACAAGACTAGTTCAATGGAGAGAAAAACCAAGGGCCCAGTGAGCTAGCAGCAAAACCAAGAAAACAATCAGATCTTTTCACAACCAGGAGCATATCCTAACAGCACCCATACACTGCCCTCCTATTGCAAAGGGAAATAAATGTTCTTTCCTCCCTCCACCTACATTTTTTTCTTCCTTAATGCTGTTTTCATGTTTCCTTTTTTTCTTCTTTTCTCTTACTCCTTCTGTCTCTCCACTCCAACACTTTCTCTATCTCTGGTTTTCTTTTACCCTCTCAAACTTCTTAGTTAAGACTCATATTGTAGACCACTGTCAATATCTTTTTCGCCATGATCTGGATAATTTTAAATTTATTGGATATTTTCTTTTTATGTCTTGTATCATTCATTAATAATCATTTGCCATAATCACACATGATTTCATATTTAATATGTACCACATAGTTTAGTGTCTGGTGTTATGATTAACATAAAGTATTGGAGTGTGATCTACTATTGTTACATTTTATGTCTTTGGTGATATGTTTAATTAATTATCCATTAATGGAAGTAATACAATTTTTCAATTGTATTTAACCCTAATACCTCAATGTGGTCACTTACCAGTCTTTCTCTCTTTATACCCTACAATGTAGAACTTTTATAATGTTACATATGAGTAACAATAGTTTCAAATATTTTATTTTGTGTTATGGCATATCTTGCCTTAAATTTTACATAATTTCTACAAATGAAATCTATTAAGTTCTATATATGAGTCTATAAAAAGTTTTATTTATATTTATTCAATATATACCTCCTTTAATAGTTATTTCATTTACTAAGTTATCTGAGAAGTTTAAAGTTATGGAATGATAGTGAAAATATAGTAAATATTCAATACTTTCATTCTTAAGATTTTCAAGTAAAACTCCTGCAAATACTGTAAAAATAAGGTTTTCATTCTTTTTTTTTTTTTTTTTTTTTTTTTTTTGGCCAGTCCTGGGCCTTGGACTCAGGGCCCTGAGCACCGTCCCTGGCTTCTTCCCGCTCAAGGCTAGCACTCTGCCACTTGAGCCACAGCGCCGCTTCTGGCCGTTTTCTGTATATGTGGTGCTGGGGAATCGAACCTAGGGCCTCGTATATCCGAGGCAGGCACTCTTGCCACTAGGCTATATCCCCAGCCCCAAGGTTTTCATTCTTGAACATGTATGAAAAAGTTACTAATACCTGAACCCTATTTCCAGACCATGGATCATCATTAAAATATATTGGACAAGTCAACAATCTTACATTTTGTGAAATACATGTATCCACATTCATATTCATCCATGTATACTACAAATCAAGAATTAAGATAGGACAGAAAGATATCCATGTGTATCAACACAAATGTACTAAATATACATTTATTATTACCTATATCATTTATAACCACAGATTTATACTACTACCATTATGTAGTATCTATTGAGATGTTAATACAATTATGTATTCATATCTACAAATACAGGTATATGGGAATACACATATGCTGGCTCACACCTGTAATCCTAGCTACTTAGGAGGCTGAGATGTGAGGAATCTGGTTCAAAGCCAGTCCAGGCAGGACAGGCCATGAGACTCTTATTCCCAATTGATCACCAGAAAACTGGAAGTGGTGCTGTGGCTCAAGCGGTAGAGCGCTAGCCTTGAGCTGAAGAGCTCAGGGACAGACAGTGCCTAGGCTCAGAGTTCAAGGCTCACAACCTAACAAAAACACACATGCATAGACATACACACACATCACTACACACACACACACACACACACACACAATTTGGAGTTTATATCGTACTCCTACAAGATTCATCAAGCCCAGTACTAGGGCTTGATCTCTGGACCTATGCAGTGTCCCTGAGCTTCTTTTGCTCAAGGCTAGCACGCTACCACTTGAGCCACACCTCCACTTGTGGCTTTTTTCTGTGACTTATTGGAGATAAGATTCTCACAGGCTTCCTTCCCAGGCTGTCTTTGAAACACGAGCCTCATATCTCAGCCTCCTGAATAGTGAGAATTAGAGGCATGAGCCACTTGCACCCAGAATTGTTCTTTATCATGTTTGAAGAAATTTCTAATACTGAATGCTCAAAATGTTTCAAAAGTCATTCCAAGATTATTGATTGATAAGAGTACTCCAATGGTCCCCTGTACCAGAGACTGGGGCTTAGAAAGCTAACTTGCTGTCCACCTGAATCTGTGTCTGACAGTGTTCTCTCCAACATTCTGATCCAATATAAACATGATGCCTTTAGAAAAGTCACCACAATCCTTTGTTTAAAAAATGTTCTTTAATCTAACAAGCTAGCCTGCCAGTGACTATAGGAGGAACAGTAAATGTTCTTGGGTCAAAGACTAAGGGCTTTTTGTTGTTTATAGTAGTAACAATAATGGGAATTTATCATTTGCTTAAATTTTTCAGGATGATATGATAATGTTGTGATCATCACGTAAGGACAGTCTGCACCTGCAGTAGGCTCTGTGGTAGAATAAATCTGACAGAAGGAAACCTAATCTTTTATACTCACCTGCAAGTGAGCCTAAAGAAAAAATAAAACTTGGTCCTGTTTTCCAAAAAAAAAGTTGTTTTTTTTTTTTTTAACTCAGATGGTTGTATACACACACACACACACACACACACACACACACACACCACACACACACACTTAAACAAATGGCATCAAAGGGAGAGGTAACTGCAGGTCTTTCCCCTTCAGTTTTGTCAGAGTGCAGTTTGTATTTTGCTATCTACTGAACCAATATTACTAGCAGTTGTGGAACTGGTAGTGTTAATTTTTTGTTAATACCCATTACTCTTGTGCTTTTTTCTCCTCCCTCAGTCTCTCCTTCCCTCCCTTCCTCCTTCTCTCTCTCCCTCCCTCCCTCCCCCTCCCTCCCTTCCTTCCTTTCTTTCTTTCTTTCTTTCTTTCTTTCTTTCTTTCTTTCTTTCTTTCTTTCTTTCTTTCTTCCTTTCTTTCTTTCTTTCTTTCTTTCTTTCTTTCTTTCTTTCTTTCTTTCGTTCTTTCTTTCTTTCTTTCTTTCTTTCTTTCTTTCTTTCTTTCTTTCTTTCTTTCTCTTTTTTTCTCTTTCTCTCTTTCTTGCTTACCTTGTGCTTTGAACTCAGAGCCTGGGTTCTGTCCTTGAGTTTTTGTGCTCAATGCAAGTACTCCACCATTTTGAGCCACAGTACCACTTCCTCCCCATCAGTCTTTGTATATTTAATTTTCAGTATTTTAATCTATGTGATGGTTAAAATACTACCTGCTCTTCGTTAAGCACAAAGGCATGGTGGAATAAAGTTTTCTGTCTAAATAGAATTGGCTCTTCCTATCAGGGGAAACAATACTCCGATTTAGTGTTGGGAATGATTACCAAGAAGAAAGCCTTCAGAAAGCAGACTGCTGTGTGTTTTTCATAACTGACATATCCCAGTAAAAAAAGCCTATCACAGCCTAAAAAAGCCTATCACAAAGCAGGCATCCAAATATGGTTGCCAAAGGAAGGAGGTCATTTTGGCATGTGGATGCCAATAGGATTACCTTTACAAACCTATAGCGAATGGATGTAATTCCTAACTACATTCAAGTGTCCAGTTTTTTTTTTTTAATACTTTGGTCCCAGTATTCCACTAACTATAAAGTTTTCTTTCCTCATTTATGTTGCATGTTAATTTAACTTTCATTTTTGTAGTTGTGCAATTTAAATATGGTAAACTAATTTGTGAAAGACAAAATCATTCTAGAAATAAGAATTTGGGACAGATGCTGATGACTCACACCTGTAATCCTAGTAACTCAGGAGTATGAGACATGAGGATTGAGGTTCAATGCCAGTCACATCATGAAAGTCCATGAGATTCTTAACTGAATTAACCACCAGAAAACTGGAAGTGGCACTGGGCCTCAGTGGTAGACTGCTAGCCTTGAGCAAAACAGCTCAGAAAAGAATTTGGAATTTTACTTTCACAATGGTAAAACCAAGAATTTTTTGAAACCTGCACTATAATTTTGTGGAAAGTGTTAAACAGATTTTTTTTCCTTAAGCAAACATAAATTCATCCATGATTAAAATATGGCCTTGACGATATTCAGATCTAAATATGCTAATGTTTAAAGCAGATGTCTACAGTTATCTTGTGTGTGTGCACGTGTGTGCCTGCCAGTCCTGGGACTTGAAGCCAGAGCCTTGGTGCTGTCACTGATCAATTTGTTTCTTGAGCCAAAGCTCCATTTCTGGCTTTTTTGGTTCTTAATTTGGAGATAAGGATCCTATAGACTTTCCTGCCCAGGCTGGCTTTCAAATGTGATCCTCAGATCTCAGCCTTTTGAGTAGATAATATTACAGGTCACCAGTGCTTGGTTCAGGAATCACTCTTTATCCATTTAGAATAATTTATCAAACATATACTTGATTAATTTTTAAAGTGCTACCAGATTTAATGTGTATGAGTGCCAGTATATGAAGGTTCCATTGTTTATTTTTAATCAATATTTTTATAGCTTTTAAAAGATTGTGCCTGTGACAAGCATTTATTCTTTTGTAAAAAGTATTATTTCATCTACCAATATTATCACCCATTTCTTAAGCACCAATAGTGCAACACAAGGGTACAAGAAAAGCTCTTATGAACTTAACAAAATCTGAGAATCTGCCTTTGTTAAAGGTTTGCCTTGAAATTTCACGTTGCTAGGGCTTAACTTTAGTTACTAAGGAAAACTCTTTTATTTAAATAATTTGTGAGCAGGGTGCTTAACAGCTAAATTTCTCTTGTGAGTATAAAAACTTCTATTACTTTGAGAGTAGAATATATCTCTTTATGCTTGAAAACTCAATTTATTTTCACTGTGTCTTCAGGGACACCATGCAATTATGATCTTAACCATCTCTAGCTCTCTACTGTAAGAGTACACTGACAAAATTGAGATCAGTTCGATGGATGTTTACTTAGGAGGAAAAGCTACATGTTTACTACTTATTCTGAGATGTTCTTTAAAGTAAGGAAAGAAAATACTAAGAGAAAGAAATCCTACCTTTTTCTGTACAGAAAGAAGATTAAAAAATCAGAGATAAAAATAAAAGGGAAAATTTCCCAAGACAATATAAGGAACTCTGTCAAACTATAATCACATCTTAGCATTTAGAAATTGAATAGAGTTCTAGAGTTCATGATGATTTTCTGGAGGTATCCATGAGATTCTGTGCAAGAGTACAACTTCATTTGCCTGCAGAGGAGTTATATTATGAAATTAGAACTCAGAATCTCGACTTCCTTTTGAGAGACTGTTGGGTAAAGGTACACAAGAATCTGTTCTGCTCGCAGCTAGGAGGATCATTGCTTTCCAGTTGTTTAGCGGCTAAAATCATAGTGATACAGTAATAATTCTCTTTCTCTTTCTCTTTCTCTCTCTCTCTCCCTCTCTCTGTCTCTGTCTCTGTCTCTGTCTCTCCCTCCCACACCCCTCTCCCACTCCCCCCCCCCCCAGCCTCCTGGGGCTTGTTGAAGAACTTAGAAAAGTATTTTTTTACCTATGTTTTGGGGAAAGAGACTTGTTTGTTTAGAATTGGTATTTTTTACCATTTTAAGTGAAATATGTGAAGTTTGTAAGTGTGTAATAAGAGGGAAGGGCAAAGAACTAGTTGTAAAAATATCTTGCATGAGTATTTTCTCTGATATTATTAATGGTATCATTGATAAATACCTTATACATCCAGATTATTAATATCTTTATCCCATATGAAAAGACACATCTCTGTTACTATTTCATACCATATCTGGTGGTAACCAATGAACACTAATGGGTTGAAATATGATAATTTCCTCTCAGACTTGAAGTCCATGTCTTTTGTAATTTACTACTTGATACATACTTACCTGTGTAAAAGGTAACTCTTAATTAGACAAATTTTGTGTCCCATCAGTAACCACTGAACAAAAATAATTTGGGCTTGTAAGTTCTTTATTTCTGTTTTCTGATATTCAAAAGCACTATTTTGTTAACAATCTTTAACCAAAAATTCATTAACCCTGAATTATGAACCTACTGGCTGTTTCCCTTTTTCATTCAATTTCTTCTAAGAAAGTTTCAGGAAAAGCTGGATTCACGAGATCTAAGTATTAGTGTGCATTGACAAGATATTTATGCATATGAGCCTTATATGTGCACAATGCCTTAATCCTGTTCAAGTTGTTGAATGTGCTATCTCTTAGAGTAGATAATGTCAGCACATGATCAGAATAATGGTCATAAGCTGCATATATTTTATATAAATGGAGTTCACTATTACACTACTATAGTGACACAGATGGTGAACCAATGGCATTAATCAGTTAACTGCAGGCATAGAAAATGATCAAACTGAAGTCCTATGTATACAATGCTAAAGTACTATATTTTCAAATTCTAGATAGTTCTACATATATCTGAATCTGTGTGAAAACTTTATAGAATATTTTTCTTCCTCTTACACTTGTATATAACTAAATGGAAAATGTCATATATAATCGATTGGCAATACATTTCACTCACCCAGTTGATCCAATTGTGTGGATGGAACTTGTTGATTAAAATAATTTGTGAATTTTGTCAAATGAAATCTGAACTCTAGAGCTTTTCTCACAGTCCTATTCCTTATCTTTTTTCATGTAGGCAATAAACTCAAAAAGTACTGACATTTTAGATAGAATCGTGATAAATTCTAAAATGTGGTTGCCATGGGTATCTTCCTAATATCTAAGCAATCTTAGCCCTAAAGATATTAAGAAAGTGAAGCCATGGGTCTTAATAAAAGTAAATATCCTGAAGGTAATTTGCTCTCACAACAGTACATCCTGAGAACAGCTAGAATTTCCTCACTATCGTGTCTGTCTAAAAATCACCTTGAAAATTGTGACTTTCAGCTATTTCTTTTTTTGAGTTTAAGAGATTAAAAACAACACACCACAACTTCACAAATTACCTCAACTTTGACACCTAAGAAGATATATGCCAGTATTTCCCCAGAGAATGGTAATAAGATAGGTGTAAAATTAGTAACCATAGAGGATAAATGCCTCTCCTAGTACTTATTGATAGTTTGTGGTATTATAATAACAACACAAAATTTGCATTAAATTGCATATTCTTCTTTAGAAATATCTTATCTTCCCTTATTTATGTGGATAATTAATGAATTCTAATTTGGCATTATCGTCCTATAAGCTAATAGATGAATTCAAACACTCTTTTTAAATATTCCTTCTTTCTACAGTGTAGCTAGAAGCTAAATCTGGTATTTTAAATCTTGAGGGAGTAATAGAGATCAGTTAGGCCACCTCTGATTTTAATTGTAGTAGAATCTAAGTCCCAGTGGGATATAGTAAGGTACCGTGCTGTCTTTAATGAATGCAGACATAAGAAATCAGATTTGCCCCTCCCTGTGAGAGATCTTTTCTTTTAAGTAAAAATGATGTGAAGATAGGCTATTTAAAACATTCTTTAAGTATGACTCAGTAAAAGGACAAATTTATACTTTGGTACAGTTGTGATCTCTGAGCTAGCAGGAGAAGCATTTGAACTGAGTGCAAGAATGTAAGAATGGTATAACTGCTTTTAAACTCTTCCTGTTGTCACTAGGGCTAAGGAAGGAAGGAAGAAATTATGTTTATCTATTATATGTACATTTGGAGATATTTTGGTTATAATTCTATTAATTTTAGAATAAAGATAGTATGTTGCTTTCAACAAAGTAATAGATTACTTTTATAAAATACACATAATTGGAATATTGTCTTGGTTTCTTCATCAGAAACAATTCTAAAGATTTTAAGCACAATAAGATTTAATCCAGATCACTATTGTAAAAGTAGGCTTTCAGCAATACGTACAGCATATTGAATTGACCAGCCTACAATGACACAAACTCTAATGATAAGAGGAAAGTGGAAAATTAGGAGACTATCAATGGATCATTGAGTGTAGAATCATGTCCTTAATAATAGGAGGGGTAACTGATATCAAAATTATACTTGTGTGCTAGTCAAGCTGGAAATTAGATTTCAGAATAGAACAACAAAATGAAGCTACATTGTGCTTTGCTTGTAACCAAAACAACAGAAGTCAGTGAAAAGATGTCTATATTCCCATTTTTTTCCTTCAAGATTGTCTTATTATTGTCTTTAGTTGGGATGTATTTGCCCCAGTGCTTTTAAGGAAATCTATGAAATAAAGGCTTTCCCTTTGTTTCCTGTAGTGCAAGAAGACACAGTAGGAATGTGTCCCCTAGATGGGCCCCATTGATAAGCACATTCTTGCAAATTATTCAGTGTTCCTGGAAGCTGTAATATCCATTTGTTTTGATTATTTTGTCTAAACAAATGATATCTTGTCTTAATAGTTAGGTTCTTCAAAGATCCTATCTATTGTTACATACAATCAGGCACTGTCCTAATAGAAGTAAGCACACACTGAATTACAGTTGATTGTAGTTTTCCTGCATACCACTTTCAAACATTGACAGTAGGTATGTGTTTATTGTTGTGCACATTTTTCTCTACCTTAGCCTGCTGGAATATAACCAAATGGTGCACCCAACATAGATATGCTCCAATACTGGTTGAAAAACCATTACAAAGCACATACTTTGTCTCAATGGCTTTGTGTATTAACTCGAGGTAGACAGTAATTAACAACATGGTAATTGAGGCAAGTAAAGTGATATGAGAAAATGACCCAGACTGTCTCCTCAGGGCCATAGTCATATGTGTGTTGACAATAAAGTGCCATATCAATGGACCTCCCTTTTTCTGACCTACCCTCATCTGTTCTTCCATCCATCCTCCACCCAAAGGCACTTGCTTTGTATTTTCACTTCCAAAGCTACTTCAAAGGAATCCTACACAAAAAAGAGAGGGAAAGACAAGACAAACAGAAGAGCTTTCAAGAGAGGAATAGATGAAAATGAGACATGAGAAGTAGGACACCATTAATCATGTCAAATTGAATAAATCAGCATTCCTCTAAGATGAATAAAGGTGAAAAAAAGAAAACAACAGCCCTTGAGTCAACTAGGGAAAAAAAAGTAAAATATATCCTCCTTTGGTCTCATTGTGTGAATGTCTAGAGACCTGTATAATTCATCATATTCAAGTGTAGTTTTTGTCTTTTACCATATAATGGGTTTACTTGGAGATTTATAGACACATTCTAGTTACAGCAAATGAGGGAACAGTGCTATTTATTTGTTTCTTCATTTGTTTACTTATTTATTTTTGGCTCTGTCTTACTTCGCTTAATATAATTTTTCCAAGTATTTCCATCAAATTATTTTGAGCACCATCAATAAACCCAAGGAATAAAATTATATGGAAATAAATATATTAGTATTTGAAGCTATGGATAACTATTTTATTAAATTGGGTAACATTGATGTTATTATTTTGAGTATTTACATAAAGAAAATTGGCAGCTTATCCCTTGACATAGTTTAAAAGAACAATGAAAGGAAAAAAAATCTTCATAAATATTTTCGAGTTTTAAACAGATCATTCAGGTATGACTTAATTTTCTCTTTGTTTCATCCATCATAAGCTGACCCATAGCCTTAAACTTACTAAGTTCATTGGAACTTCACTAAATCTGTCTTAAATCATGAGAATTTGGCAAAAAAGCTTGAAATTAGAATGGTATTATTTCATAAGACTCAGAGTTCACATGTCAAACATGAGTTAATGAGCAATTACTTTCCATTTTCATCTATTTTTTTCAGTGAAGAGAGATGAAATAGAGCAGATATTCTATAAAACTATTAACAGCATATCATCCAAGATGTATTCATTTTACAAGATTATAACAAACATCAAATCATAATCATAAAATAATTCCCAGGGAAAATTCCACTGACATGATAAAAACTACAGAAACTTGAAGATTAAAAGGTTTTAGGGTCCAGGATTTATTACTGTTCTTTGCAGAATTACATTTTGCCTAAAATTCATGTAATATAGTTTCAACCTCCCAGTCCACTGGATTGTGGCTATATTTGGAGATAAGAAACCAACTTCAAATGAGGTCATTCCTGTGGGCTGTTTCACAATATGACTTGTGTCCCTAACAAAAGAAGTAATTAGGACACACATGTAGATGAAAGGCCTCATGAAGGGACAGTTTAGACCGTTTTCTATGTTCCAAAGACATAGAAAGTGAAAGAAATCAAGTCCATGCTACAGTAACTTTTATGTCATCCACTATTTTCTACCACAACTCTAGAAAACAAGTACACTTACTGAAGGCCTATAATTTCATGTTTCACTGGGGACATTCTTTTCTTTCTGTGCCCATACTTGTGCTGTCAGCTCTTCTCTCTTCCTTTCCCCTTGTGCTTTTTTCCCCCACCAAGTTAATTAGAGAATAGCCCCTTTGCTCATGTCTCATTATTATGGTAATTTTTCCACTCTATGAAATTGTTTCTATAAGCTGTAGAAAAATAAAATGTTCAAAGTGATTTTCCGAATAGTTGCAGTTTTTTCATCTTTTGAACTGAGTTGGTCTATTGTTAATCCTGTTTTTCTTTTGTTGTTGTGTTATTGTTCTTGCTCCTGCTCTTTTATTTAATAGACCTGAGTAGTGTACTTTTTCTACCAGTTTCTTCACAATTTTCCCAAACGTAGGTATCTCATCTATCTCTTATAGAACTGCCTTGCCTGTCTTGTAACACTGTATTAAAATTGTTTTTTATAGTATAATCTTTTGTACTAATAATTCAATAATATAATGTGTTGTAAGAAGCTGATACTGTCATTTTAACCAAAGCAGTAACAAACTTTTCCTTCCAAATTGTCCTAGCAATGCAACTAAATTTCTGCTATTGGAAATGCCTAAATAGTTACTAACCTGTCCATTGTAAATGACTAATAGAGTGGAAAATACCCATGGCACCACTATTTGCATCATCTGGTAACTGATTATTAACAACTGGCTTCTGAAAGAGAGAAAACAACCATGGTAGGCCTCCATTATCCCACTTTTCATGTAGAAGATTTTACAAAATCCTTGTCTTGGAAGTAAATTTAAAACCTGAATAAATTTCCTTAATCAGTTTGAATCTAAGAGGTTAAAGTTTTTGAAACTTGTGGAGCAAACTTCTAGAGAAAAGAGACCAGTCATGCAAAACAAACAAAAAGCAAACCAAAAAGCAGAGAAACAAACAAAAAAACAAACCCCAAACAAAAAACAAAACAACAAAACAAACCTTCAGAAATCTTTTTAAGTATTCCTTTTGTGTCAATGGCTCAATACAAGCATGAGCATGTGTAGGACAGGATTCCACAATGCATGGGAAAAGAAAACAACCAGGAAAAACAGTTCCTGAGAGCTCTATTTTTATCCTTCTAAGGAATAGTCATACTGCTTTCCAGAGTGGCTGAACCAGTTTACATTCCCACCAACAATGCAGTATGGTTTCCTTTGGCCACATTCCCTCCAATATTTGTTTTTGTTAGTTTTCTTGATAAAGGACATTCTTACTGGGGTGAGGTGGAATCTCAATGTTGTTTGATTTGCATTTCTTTTATGGCCAGTGATGTGGAGCACTTTTTCATATGCTTCTTTGGCATTCTCATTTCCTCATCAGAGAAGTCTCTTTTTAAGTCTTTAGTCCACTTGTTTAGGGGGCTGTTGGTTCTTTGCGGTTTTGTTTTGGAGGAATTTAAATTTTTTAGTTCTGCATATATTATAGATATGAGGCCTATGACCCTGCAGCCACACTTTTGGGAATCTACCCAAAAGACCACAAAGAAGAGCGCACTAAAGCCACCAGCACAACAATGTTCATCGCAGCACAATTTGTCATAGCTAAAATATGGAACCAACCCAGATGCCCCTCAGTAGTCAAATAGATCAGGAAAATGTGGTACATATACACAATGGAATTTCATGCCTCTATCAGAAAGAATGACATTGCCCCATTCATAAGGAAATGGAAGAACTTGGAAAAAATTATAGTAAGTGAAGTGAGCCAGACCCAAAGAAACATGGACTCTATGGTTTCCATCATAAGGAATAATTAGCACAGGTTTAGGTAGTCACAGTAGAGGATCACAAGAGCCTAATAGCTATGCCCCTATGAATGCATAAGATGATGCTAAGTGAAATGAACTCCATGTTATGGAAATGAGTGTTATATCACTGTTGTAATTACTTTCAACATGCCATGTGAAACCATAGCTTCTTTTGTTGATCACCCTCTTGTATCCCCTTCCTGTGATTGTACCTGCACTATCACTGTATCTCATCTGAGAGTACACTGGATACTGTATATACTGGTATTAGAAATAGGGGAATGAAAGGGAATATCAAAATTGAGAGACAAAGGATAAAAAGACAAACAACTCCAAAAGCAATAATTGCAAAACCATTTGGTGTGAACCAACTGCACAACTCATTGGGGGAGGAAGAAAGAGGGAAGAGGGAGGGGGGAATGAGGAAGGAGATAACAAACAGTACAAGAAATGTACCCAAAGCCTAAGGTATGAAACTGTAACCTCTCTGTACATCACTTTGACAATAAATATGTATAAAAAACACAAACAGTTCCTGGCACAAAAATCTCATATTGCTAATAATGGAAAGTGTTTAGGGGCCACATACCTACCACACATTCCGCAAATAAATCAATAAAATCATGCCTTCGGAGAAGATTTAGCTAGCAATATCATATAGCGTAAAAAAAATTTAAACATATGAAAACATAGCTTTCCAAACCCATTCTGATCTATTAGGAATGTAATGCTTGGCTTAAAAATTAACCCAGCAACATGTACATATCACCTTGACATTACAATTGAACTTAAAAATAAATAAAATAAGTACAAGAAATAAAAAGCATTGTATTATTCAACAAAAAGCCATCTAATCACACATTATAAAACTGGTCAGGAAATAGAAGTGCATGACTTCTAAGCCAGAGAAAATACAGTCAGGAGAAAGATTTAAAAGTAGCATAGTTATAAATGATCAGATGTTTGTTTTTGACAAAGTCTAAAGACTTTTATAACATTAAGTAGATATTATGAACACAGTAGAAAGATGACAATAAAAATCAAATGTAATTTCTACAGAGGAATATGAAATATATAAAATCAAAATGTATTAGGCTAATCCAGATATTGGATGCTTGGTAGAAAAATGTTCAGTAAATTTGACATCAAACCAGTATCATATCAAATTTCACTTTTGAAGTACAAATAAAAAAATGACCAGGAAAATTCAAAAATTGCACTAGACACTTAACAAACAGTTCAAAGTATTTTACAAGGAAACTTAAACTTAACGGCCAAACTAAAAAAAAAAAATTCATGGAGACTGCATAAAGCATACAAACCATGTCACCAAAAAACAATGATGAAAAGAAGCATATGAGACACTAGAGGAATACAATGATATGTGGCTACTGGTAGGGAGACTTGGAACTCTTCAGCCCACAAAATATGCTCCAAGAGGCAATGAAATATCCTATTTGAATCTTGGGAGAATGGTAGTGAACACTTGATATGTGCTCAAGATGTTCTCAAATATGAATGGATAGACTATCATAAAATGATGAGAAATTTTAAAAAAACATTCACTGGTAGGGTTATTTAAAGACGCCGTCAAGGCTGAGAGCCAATGGTTTCAAGTGGAAACTATTCCATAAGAAGGAGTAGAGAGTACTCCTTAAAGTAAACCTTATTTTTTTGTCAATGAAAGAGAATACTTAATTTTCCCCTCATTACAAAGTGTTTTAAATAATATCTTATCACCGAATTTTGAAAATGGTAAATTATATAATGGATTTTGATGAGATGGAGCAAAATGACAGGCAACAGCAGCACACAGGGAGAAAAACACACTATTTTAACATATAAGATTCATATGCAGCATATAGCATTAAATATTTAATTGAAGAACTTTGAATGGCCCTTTGGATTTCACTAAATTCATCATTTATGCAGGGTTTCCTGCATCCTTGGCTCTTTCTTAGACAACCTTTCTGATATTTCTTCTTTTTGAGTCCAGTGATTTGAAAACTCTCTTCATTCAATTGAGATATTAGCTGGGAGCAAAGAACATTTTATTTTTACAAGGAACAGATTTTCATGTTTATAATTTATTATACCTAATGTTAATATTCATACTTTAATAATTTCTTTGGGTATAATGTGATGAATTTGACCAGTGATGGTTTTTTTAATTAAAAATTATTTATTTATTGTCAGTGTGGTGTACAGAGGATTACAGTTTCATATGTAAGGCAGTGGGTACATTTCTTGTATAACTTGTTACCTCCTCCCTCATTTCCCCCCTCCCCTTGCCCGATTCCTCCCCCCCCCCCCATGAGTTGTTCAGTTGGTTTACAACAAATGGTTTTCTAAGTATTGCTATTGGAGTCATTTGTCGTTTTATCCTTTGTCTCTCAATTTTGATATTCCCTTGCCCTTGCCTAGTTCTATTACCAGTATGTACAGTATCCAGGGTACTCAGATGAGATACAGTGACAGCCCTGGGACAACCACAGAAAGGAGATACAAGAGGAATAACAACAACAACAAAAAAGCTACGGTTTCACATGTTATGTTGAAAATAATTGCAACAGTGATATAATACTCGTTTCCATAACATGGAGTTCATTTCTCTTAGCATCATCTTATGTGTTCATAAAGGCATAGCTGTTGGTTTCTTGTGATCTTCTGCTGTGACTAGCCTAAACCTGTACTAATTATTCCCAATGAGGGAAACCATGGAGTTCATATTTCTTTGGGTTTGGCTCACTTCATTTAGTACATTTTCCCCAAGTCTTTCCATTTCCTTAAGAATGGGGCAATGTCATTCTTTCTGATTTCATTGTGTACATGTACCACATTTTCCCAACCCACTCATCTACTGAGGAGCACCAAAACAACATTAAGATTCCACCTCACCCCAGTAAGAATGTCCATTATCAGGAAAACTCACAATATCAAATGCTGGAGAGGATGTGGCCAAACGGGAACCCTACTACATTGTTGGTGGGAATGTGATCTTGTTCTGCCACTCTGGAAAGCAGTTCGGAGGTTCCTCAGAAGGTTAAACATAGAGCTCCTCTGTGACCTAGCATCCCACTCTTGGGCATCTACCCAAAAGATTACAAGCAAGAACACACTAAAGCCACCAGCACAACAATGTTCATCACAGCACAATTTGTCATTGGTAAAATATGGAATCAGTGATGGTTTTTAATTTCCATGTCTAGCCTCTTCTCAAGCACGAATGAAGAAACAAACAACAACCTTGAAAGCATACTTCTTTGATACACTGGAAACTATTATCACATTGAATCTGCCTGCCTTCAGCTTTTATACTTGTGACTTTTTACATCATTATGGAATGATATTTAACACCTCTTAATTTGAGCACTCAATCACACCATTTTTCTGTGTACTTATAAAATTGTTTTAAGCTGTCTTCTGTAAAATATGCAAGCATTACTTTTTGTTTCTCTTTGCAATTAGGAAGAAAGAAAACATGTTTCTCTGCTTATTAAGGAAATCTTTGTAGATCAAATAAACAAAATAGTAGTTGAGCAGGAAGCATATTTAGGTCCAAATTGCTTTAATTGGAGTTTTATATCGATCAAGTTGAATGTCTAATAGAACTGTTTTATAGGCTGGGAGAATAAACTCAATAATTCAATCCTAAGAGAGGAATTTGTTTAATACAATTAACTAAAAAAGAAACACACTCATATCATTAAAGTACTTTCATCATCCAATTTTGTCTACTTAATGAAATGCGAACAGTTAGGTGATCTTAAGTTCATTCATATCATAATACATATGAATATGTACTTGTTAAACCAAAACTAAGGAAGGAAAGTCTTTACAGAAATATTTCAGCACTTAAAACTAAATACCTGTAATAAACAAGAAGGATTTCTCTGTTTCCTGATTCTAATATTAAAGTTTCCCCAGTGTTTTTATGCCTTTAATACTTTTTGCATATCTGTGTTCCATTGAAAGCATTCATTGGAAACTTTGCCTTCAAGAAATTTATTTTTTTGTTACCTCTTTCTTCCCAAATGAGTTTTTTTGAATAATAAAGAATCCTTCTTTGAAGTACAAGTTTTGTGAAATTGAAGAAGCCACACATTAGATGCATTTTCACAAGCTATTTGGACAAAGTATTAGTAATGTTCAAACATTGATTCATCATGCCTTGTCTTATTCCCACTTTTACATTGAATGTACCTATTTCATGACTTACTTTCTAATCTGTTAATGGCTATGTGTTCTTTTAAGGACTTCATATAGCTACATAATATTTTTCAAGTCAATACATTCAGATACTTTAATAGAATTTGTTATATTATTGCAATTCAACGATAAAACAGGATTCATTGTTGAACATCAAGTTTATTTTTCTACTGTGCCAGTATTTACTGCCTGAACCAGTTTTTGATAATCTGATGAAAAATGTTTGAGAAAAGTATTAAATGTACCCAAGGCCTAACATATGAAACTGTACTCTCTCTGTACATCACTTTGACAATAAATAAGAAAAATAAAAAAGAAAAAAAGAATTACAAATTTATAGAGGGTTTGTCTCCCTTAATGTTGCAAAATTGGAATACAATTTTGAATAAATATCTGGAGAGATGGGTGAATGATTTAATGAACTTTCAACTCATAGAAATGCTTTACCTTTGTAATGAATTTTTATAGCCACTGATAAGAAGAAAACATTTCTCTTAGAATAATATTACATGTCCAAGGTTAAAAAGGAAAGCAGGAAGCAACTCATTCATAATTAATTCTTTGCAAACCTAAAATTTAATGGTACATATCTTTGGAATACTCTCAGGAGTCATAAAGGTATTTGGAATTATATTATTTGTATTATAAAAATCACCATAATCCAGTTGATTCAGTTTTATAGTCATTTAGTTTTCCAATTTCTATGTACTTTACAGACAACTTACTTCAGAGAGTCTGAAAGTATACAACTGTGTCCTGACCTCATTACATTTCGCAACTGAAAAGTAAAGATAAAGTATGATGGAATCAGCAATAAAATATAAGCAAAATATGAATTAAAATATGGTGACATGTTATACTAAAATTTGTGTCACAAGATTGTTGACATGTATAAAATCATGGAAACAGAAAATAGGGAGAGTCAGTGAGTACTGAATGGTTAGAGCATGGGAGTTTATGTGTAGTATATACAATAGATGCCTTAATATATTATATATACACACAATATACACACTATCCACACACTATGCCATTGCTCCTTAGAGTACCAAATGAATTTATTCACAGGATTGTAATATAATAATATAATTGCATTTGATACTTATCTAGTGTTCATTAAAAACAATTCGGAAGAAAAAAACATTTTTATTATAGTTAAAATTTGTTGATTCATTTTTTTCAGTTAAACATATTTCTGATACCCACTGTTTTTTAGAATATAGAAATTATTTAGATTTATAAAAGGGTGAGTGATACAGAGAAACAGGACTGTAACACAGTTTAATTATGAGAATAAATTTTATGTGAGCTAATTTTTAAATTTAAAATATCATGTTAGTTCCTTAAAGAATTCATTAACTTTCCCCATGCCTCCGTGTTTGTGAGGTATACCTGTAGAAGCAAACTTCCTGAAATAAATGTATACATGCCTAGTGACGTCAAATATGTTTGCACAAATGCCTTTGAAGTGTTTACTTTGTCATAAATGCCACTAGGCTACGTATCATTCACATCCTAACTGCATAATCTAAAAGACAGTCACATATTACACTATCTCTTAACTTTTGTCTCGGCTGTGACATTTTCTCCATTTACAATTAATCTCCCTCCCCTGTATTTATTTATTTATTATTTGCCAGTCGTGGGCCTTGGACTCAGGGCCTGAGCACTGTCCCTGGCTTCTTTTTGCTCAAGGCTAGCACTCTGCCACTTGAGCCACAGCGCCACTTCTGGCCGTTCTGTATACATGTGGTGCTGGGGAAATCAACCCAGGGCTTCATGTATATGAGGCAAGCACTCTTGCCACTAGGCCATATTCCCAGCTCTCCCTTCCCTGTAAACATTCAGACTAGAAAACAGTGGCTTAGTAAATACCTTTCGAGACTTCCATTCATAAATGGAAAAACTGGTCCCAAACTCAATTCAACAAAGCAGACAGCAGTTAAATATATAGCTATCAAAAGGAAATGCATTTCTATATTCTTTCCAGTTTCTTTTTATAAAATACTCCTGAAGATAAAAGTCCTATTTATGAAGTTCCAGGTATTAAAAAAAAAAGTGTGTATGTGTATGGATTTGTCCTAGTTTCTGAACATAGTCCCTGGGCACTTTTCCATAGCTTCTTTTTGCTCAAGGCTACTGCTCTACCATTTAAACCATAGTGGAATTTCCAGCATTTTGGTGGTCATTTGGACATAAGAGTCTCACGGCTTTCCTACCTGGGCTAGCTTCATGCAGAAGTCCTTTTATCTGAGCCATCTGATAGCTAGAATTACAAAAATGAGTCACTGGCACCTGGCAGTAATATTTTTAAAAATTTGGGAAAATCCAGTGTTATACCTGAAGTGGAACCAAAAACCGCAAGACTTCACTTACTTAATCACATCCCTTCACCTTCTCTTTCCACAGTGAGTTTGACTTGTCTCTAGGCTCTAAGTTGTTCCAGGCTTCAGAGGAAGGTGTTGCCCCCTAATTTCTATCATTAAAAATCAAGCTAACTAACAACAGAGAATGCAGCAGTGGTACTCACTAGGCACTATTGGAAATGAACTCTATAACTGTGGATAATGATGGGAAGGAAAAACTGGGAGAGAGCCAGGGAGGGAAGGGGTGTCATTGCTCAAAAACAAATGCACTCTTTACGTGACTTATGTAACTGTAACCACTCTTCATATCACCTTTAAAATAACAATAAAATGCATGAAGAAAAATTAAAAAAAAACAACCAGAGGATGATTCAATTCCCCATGAGGGTATACTTGTGAAATGGGAAGAATGTTCTCGCAGCTGTTGAAATATGAAAGGTGGGTTTGGGGAAAATTCCTGTGGTTCAAAAAGGTCACAAACATCATATTGCATGTGGCATGTAAAAAGTATTATTGCCAAGAGTATAATGTCTGGAGCAGGACACTTTGTTCCTAGTTACATGGAGAAAACTCAGTAATTAACACCAAATTGTCATGTCACTAAATTTCACTATAGGAGATTGCTTGATGCAAGGTCGTTTTTAGTAGCTCTAAAGATAGCCTCAAAGTGCCATCCTTTTAGGGAAATTTCATAAATCTGTTTATCCATTCATTTGTTAAGCAACTTTGAGTTACATTTTTAAGATTTTGAAATAAGCAACTGAAATGTGTCACGTTATATTGGAATCTACAAGGAAACAGTTCTTTTAATTATGGCATTTCTCCCTGCCTTGCTTTGTTTAAAACTAACACATAGGCTGGAAACAAATTACTCCCATCTTTGTTTTGTTAATGATCTATGTGGAATTCACAGATATTTCTCCCAAGCAGAATTAGAGTACATTTATAAAGGGCCAGTAATGAGTAGGGAAACACTGAAGTAAAACTAAGTAAGTTCTGCTAAGTAAGGTATATTGCAGACAGTATAAGACTGTACTGTATATAAATAAAGCTCTAAGCAGTCAATATACCTTCCCAGTCATCTGAATCTTTCTCAGATTCTAAGATCAGTGCCAGTCATCAATTAATCCTCCATATAATTTTCTGATTCTTGAAAGAATAAAAGGCAGGCTATTCAACGCTTCAAGACACAAAGCCTGACTACTGTCACAGAAAAAGAAGAGAAAATGAATAGCTATGATTTCTTGATACTGATTATTCTGCCAAAAGCAAACAACAGTTAATTTTCAACTGTTATTTTTCTAACCATCCACAATTATTAACAGACATTAACTGTGCATAGAACATTGGTATTCCAATTATTAAAGATACAACTAAAATTGCACTTTTCTGTTATTAATGACACTTAAAAATCAATTAAAAGGAGAAATACTCTGGACTTTTTGAACTAATTACAGTAGTCACTGGAGTTCAAATGAAGGATACATAATGTTCTGAATATTTGTAGAAGATAGAGTGGGGAGAAATAATTATTTTGGTCCTAGTAGTTGTAAAAATGATTAATTATGGAAATAGAGGTTTGGTTTGCTAGAGAACAAGCATAGTTATTAGATTAAGACACACAGTGAAAAAGAAGGGAAGTAGAATTCATGTGAGATTTTAGGCAGCAGAATACAAATTCAGTACTAAAAGAATAGACTTAGAATCTGTTGATGATGAGGGAGAACAACAATATTCTGAGACCCTCTCTACTTTCACATATTGATTTTTACAAGAGTAAGAATTAAATAAAACTAGAAACAATATGAAAAAAGAAGCATGAACACACAATTGATTTGAAACAAGTAGAATAAAATAAGAAGGCAACACTGCCAAGAAAATGTCTTCAAGCCAGAATGATACTATTGAACACAGTCTTTTTATATATATTTTAAAATATAGATAGTTAACGACTGTGGTAAACAAAGAGATGTTTGTTAAAACAGCACAGAAAGCAGTGTTCAGTGAACTATCTCAGTAAGTATTTGTTGAAAAAGTTGGAAGTACCTTAAATTATTGGGGTGACTAAGTGTTGACAAACATGGCTATGCTTTTTTTTTTTTGGCCAGTCCTGGGCCTTGGACTCAGGGCCTGAGCACTGTCCCTGGCTTCTTCCCGCTCAAGGCTAGCACTCTGCCACTTGAGCCACAGCGCCGCTTCTGGCCGTTTTCTGTATATGTGGTGCTGGGGAATCGAAAACTAGGGTCTCGTGTATCCGAGGCAGGCACTCTTGCCACTAGGCTATATCCCCAGCTCAACATGGCTATTCTTGATAAACATCTATTCAAGCTCTCCCAAAATCTTTTCAACTAGCTGTTGAAAATTCATAGTCATTTCTAAATTATCTAATTGGTATAACCATCTGTAACCATCTATTACCTTCAAAATCTGCCTGGGTCTCTCACCTTTCATCTTTCCTCAAGAAATATTTGATGGTTGAGGTTTGAATCCAACTAGGTACAATGCTCTCTTAACTCATATTGTTTGTTCTTAAGGATTTTCCTCCACCATGTATGTTCCTTACTTCTAACTTCCTTCGTGTATTTGTAGCTGAGACCAATCTTTCTTCCCTCTATGATACCATTCCCCATCTTTTTTCCAGGTCCTTTTTAAACAACATCTTTCTTGTCATTTTCAAGGAGTGACATAAGAGAGTAATTTTGTTACAAGCCAAGGCTTCAAGATTTCTGTAATCCCACTAAACATTTTCTTAGTTAATATGGTCTATTATAGCCAAAAATAAAGTCAGTGAAAGAATAAACATCAATTTTGTGGGGTCTAATGTAGTATATATATGAAGAATTTCCCACCAGGACAAATTACACATACTGCCTATTTCTTAGTTCTCTTATAAAACTGGTCCAAGCACTGTCCAATTAAATTTTAATTAGATTTATAGAAAATTATGTAACAATTAAATTGCCATAAACAGTTTGGAATTAGACAAATGGTTATTCTTTTTCATGTAGGTGATCCCATTTTACTCTGAAATCTGGAAATGAAAAAGTGAAATAAGTGGCTAGTAAGAAAATCTTAAGGGGCTGCTTGCTTCTCTTAGAAACTAGGACTCCCCAGTTGCACAGATATCATGCAGTTGGCCCCCCAAGGGGGTCTAGCTTGCCAGTTTGCTCGCTTCAAGTCCATCATTTCCAGAAAATTATCTTGGAAACCAGTCTTATTTAAGCTCATCATAAAGCAACTTCAGAAAATGTAAATAGAAATTCACCAGAGGAAGGATGCAAATGCTATGAGCTCAGATGCAAAAAGACTTTGAATTTAGCATTTCTTAAAGCTCTTTACAAACATTACCGTCAGTAATTAATCCTCTCAATTTTCCCATAAGTCATATTTCATTATCTTTGATTTATAAGCATAAAGCTAAAATACCAAGGCAAGGCAGAATCTACATTGTCAGGCAAATCTCTTTTCAACACTAGTTTCCTTGTATTATTCCCTGAACTAGAAAACAGGTTTTTCTCCAATATTCCTTCGAAATCTACAAATTCTGCTTCCAAAATGTAGCCTCTAACTATTCAACACATCGGTTCTAATATTACCTTATGTATGATTTTCAGTCTGTTAAGTCCTATAGGTATATGCAATATACATTCTTGCATTACAAGTATAATTATTATCATGTATTCATAGTCTGCTTTCACTTCTTAATTTCTTTCCCTTTATATCTGTGCTGCAGGCATCTTGAGAATATGCTAGATAATCTGCTCACAGCATTTTTCTCTTTATATCATTGATTAATTCAGTAAGCTTGGTATGTATCTGGGAAGGTATCCTTTTCTACTTAACTGAGATCATGTTAATTTCCAGGTAGAGGGTCAGTGGTCTGCATGAGTTTCTAAGTAACACATTTCCTTATTTCCTTCACATTCATTCATTCAGTTATGAATTGTCATTATGCTTTGCAAGCTAACATAGTTTACTGATACTTTTGTATCTTCTCTGTTAATTGAATTTTCTGGAACCATAATGTCAATATCTAATTTAAATTCACTTCATAAAGAGTCTTGTAGCCATTAATAATTTTTGTCTTCTTCATCCTAGTATAGTTCTTACTCTAATTCTTGAACTAATTGAAGTTTCAAGTGTACTATTGGCACCATTTATTGAAATCTGCCATTCAGAAATAAGCACAGATAATTAAGTAAATTTTGCTGGAGCCAGTTCAACTAAAAAATGCCAACATAACTCTATCACGGATGCAGGAGTTTCCCAGGGCTTCTGTAATATGCCTGTACTTCAGAGTGGTCTCTTCAAGTCTAGTTTCCTATTGTTCTGGAAGTAGTAAGTCTGAAACGAAGGTGTCTGCACAGAGGAATTCTTCTTGGATTCTCACGTTTGTTTGTGGATGGCCATGATTTTAAAATGACCTCATTTTATCTTAACCTCCTTTTTTACCAAGTCTGTTTCTTATGGTCAACTCTCCTAGACCAGTGTCTAAGACTTCAATACATGAATTATGTGAGAATAAACTTCAGCCCACAAAAAGAAAATTGAGTAGATGCATGTTGCTATGACTTGCTTCCATATAGTAATTTATATACTGAGATAAGTTGGTCAAATTTTTACACTGAGCAAGAGTTCTAGTAAATGGAGGCATGCCAAAGAAGATAAAATTCACAGAGAAAGCTGACACCAGGAGAGTTAAATTTATGGCAATATCATTTTTTTCAATTTCCTACAGAAATCTAGTCTTACTTGGCCGAAGACCAAGTGGAAAAAGAAAACTTAGGATGTTATTTTGCTTTTGTTCATTTATCCATCTGTC
This sequence comes from Perognathus longimembris pacificus, assembly GCF_023159225.1. NCBI lineage: Eukaryota > Metazoa > Chordata > Mammalia > Rodentia > Heteromyidae > Perognathus > Perognathus longimembris. The sequence continues at coordinate 42,389,459 of NC_063176.1, forward strand.
TACATGAGCTCTGTGACATTGTTTTCCAAATGTTGGCCTACTAATGCCAAAAAAATGTGGTAGCTGGCCTGAGACAATCAATGCTTAGCCAGTTTCAGTTCAAGAGAATAGAATACCACTGGCAATATCTATTTCTTAAATATGATTATTTAACTTGCCAAAACTAAAATTTTCAATAACATCATTCAGTACATGCTTTTCAGCTTTTGTGTTTATAGTCTATTGTATTTCAGGTATGAGCGGATATTGTATTTCTTTTGGTTCACTCATGCATTCTCAAATGTCACTGAATCCATCACATGCTAAATTGAGGTGTAGCCTTTCATAAAAACTATGAGACAAAATCTTGAAAGAGTTATTCATCACGTTCTATCATATCCTCTATTTTCTAGAAAGTCATTTTGTTAAAAAGGAAACATGTCATGGACAAGTACTTTTATTTATTTATTTATTTATTTATTTATTTATTTATTTATTTATTTATTTATTTGGCTAGTCCTGGAGCTTGGACTCAGGGCCTGAGCACTGTCCCTGGCTTCTTTGTGTTCAAGGCTAGCACTCTGCCACTTAAACCATAGCACCACTTCTGGCCATTTTCTATATATGTGATGCTGGGGAATTGAACCCAGGGCTTCATGTATACAAGGCAAGCTCTCTTGCCACTAGGCAATACTCCCAGCCACACAAGTATTTTTAAAATGTATTTTTAGTTTTTCCCTTTTTATTTAGTCATATTTACATGTACTTTGTATGCATAAATACATGTATAGTAATATGTATTATATGTATGTTTGTGATAATTTATTACATATATACATTCCAAAATGGTTACAGTTAATTGGCATATCAGTTACATGACATGGATGTCAGTGTTGTGTGTACATATGTCAGTTTGTGGGTATGTATATTTGTGCATTTGATATGTAGTTTCCTTATCTATTCCTCCACTCATGGACATTTGGATTTTTACTTTATTGTACATGATAGATGAACTTATGCCAGTGGCTCAATGGAATCATACTTTCTCTGTAACTCTACCACACTGTCTTACTCTTGAAAGTATTCTGTAAATTTATTGATGCTAATTTGCCCTTAAAATTCATGGCATCAATATATGTAATGTACAAATTTTCTAGCTAAATTGTGAAGATAGATAATTTCCCTTGACAGTCGTTAATGTCCTGAGATATTTTTCTGTCAATTGCTCAAAGAATCATTGATCCATTTCTGTAATTTATTTGCTCGCTAATGAGAAAAACAAAATAGGAACAGACAATTTTATTTAGTGTCTATGTTGACATCGTTTTGACAGTTTCAGTGTGCTGTTGATTAACAAGTGGAACAATTCAGTTAGCACATTGATAGAAAAGGTACTTACTTCTTGAACATGTTATCAAAAGATTTATCTCATTCTACTATTAATATATAAAGATAAACCAAAAAATACCTTAAATGACTTTCATTAGAATATGAAATTTAAGTGAACTAGTAGGTTAAAACAAATATTTTTTTGCTATAATTACCACTAATATTCTTAACACAAAATCTGTTAAAATTGCTTATTTTTATATGAAAATCACCTTTCTTCCTATTTCAAGCACTAAATCTAGTAAGAGAAATGACATGAAGTGTATGTCACTGTAATCTATGTTACAAACTCAGAGACCTTTGAGGCTAGAGCAATCAGGATTATTTAAAGTCCCATGGCAGGGCAAACTACAGCGTATTAACTACCATATCACTTCCAGAGGACCAGAGAGGTTGGTTGATGGCATCTAGTGCTCAGGCATTTATTTTCAGTGAACACAGGTAAAGTCTCTGGTCTTAAAGACCAACGTCATTCTCTGACTCAGTTGTGAGGAAGAATTTTAGGCTGACACATGCATTCGTTATTTCATTGTGCTTGTTCACAAGTAAAGAATTCAGTAATCATGGGGGTAAAGTCAGGATTCAGCCTCTATTGCTAAATCCTCTATTGCTATGTTTTCTTACAACTAGGGAGAGAGAGAGAGACAGAGACAGAGACAGAGACAGAGACAGAGACAGAGAGAGACAGACAGAGAAAAAGAGAGAGACAGAGACAGACAGACACACACACACACACACACACACACACAGAGAGAGAGAGAGAGAGAGAGAACACACAAATAAAATTAGGAGTCCCACAGTCCCACACAAAGGAGGAATAGACAAGCCTGGAGTGGGAAAACATTCTATTTTCTTTAACAAGGAGAAATATTGGTTGGTGTTGCTTTTACTTTGTAAATAGTTTTATTGTTAAATTTACACACTTGTTTTGTTTACCTTTTCTTTTGACCATTTTCTTTCTTTCTTTCTTTCTTTCTTTCTTTCTTTCTTTCTTTCTTTCTTTCTTTCTTTCTTTCTTTCTTTCTTCCTTCCTTCCTTTCTTTCTTTCTTTCTTTCTTTCTTTCTTTCTTTCTTTCTTTCTTTCTTTCTTTCTTTCTTTCTTTCTTCCTTCCTTCCTTCCTTCCTTCCTCTTTCTTTCTTTCTTTCTTTCTTTCTTTCTTTCTTTCTTTCTTTCTTTCTTTCTTTCTTTCTTTCTTTCTTTCTTTCTTTCTTTCTTTCTTTCATTATTTTGCTGTGTTTTGTGCTAGTCTCCTTTACCATTGTTCCAGTCTATGTAACACCTGTATCTCATGTTAATTCCTATTCTTCTCTATTTTTCTTTCCTTTCCTTCTTTTTTTTTATCCTTCACTTTTTAAACTGGGATCAGTTAGTTATGTCAGGGGGTTTCATTCTTAATCAGTGCAACTAAATCATATAAATGGACGTTTGTGTACTCACAAAGTAAAGTTTCTACAAATTGCATCTAATGTGGCTTTCAGTAATAACATAATTAAATGTGCATAAATGACCAAAACTTGAACTAGATTAGTGTAATTTTGACTGTTATATTTACAAAAATTATTGTAAAAATATTCCCTGTTGTTTACAATAAGAAAATGTCTTTGGAACTGATATTATCCAATGTAAAATAATATGCATTTACTGTATTTATAAATTGAAGAATTAACTTAGGTCTGTCTTACCTGAAAAATCTATAGTTTTAGTAAATTAATTTAAATAATTTATTAATACTCTAAACACATCTATGCATTCAGTTTAAAGAAGTCTATTCCATAATTTTAGACCAGAATATTGAGACTGAAATCTGAAGTATTTGTCAAATGCTTTTGATCAGTTCTAGACCTTCTTTGCAGTGACCTTCAAGACGATGTATTATATTTGGAGATAGCAAAATATGAACTTATTTAACCCATAATGATAAAGATTAATTAAGGACTGGAAGATAATATCAAAGACCATATAAAAAAGCTTCTATGTGGGAGATATATTTCTTTATCTTTTCCAGAATTAAAAGAAAAATGTTACTTTCCTATCCTTAACTCATATGTGAGTGGGTATGTGTGAATAGTGAACCTCAGAATTTTCTAGTAGACAAAATTAATAAATACCCTCATGTGAGAAAACGAAGTACATTATTGTCTTTTTTCCTTTGCTATTTTTATGGCATCCTATTTTGTGTTCACATCAGCGTTTAGAATTTGTCAGAAAAATATTTGATGCATTTAAAACGTCACACATTCAAATAGTATACATCTATTATCTCCAGGATGAACAAATTTCTAGGCATTTTATGGTAAAATGTTTCCATTTTATTATTTTAAATACAAAGGAGACAATCTAATGCCTTCTAATATCCTGACCAGTGTTCATTTTCTTTAAGATATTTGTATGGAATATTATTTTCTGCAGTAGATGCAGATGTGATCTAAGGGAATATAATGAAAAGATATTTGAGAACATTGTACATAAAACATCTAGGGCTGGGAATTTGTCTTCTGGTAGAGTGCTTGCCTAGCATGCATGAAGCCCTGGGTTTGACTCCTCAGTACCACATAAACAGAAAATACCACATAACAGAAATAGTGCTGTGGGTCAAGTGGTAGAGTGCTAGCCTTGAACAAAAGAAACTCAGGACAGTGCCCATACCCTGAGTTCAAGCCACTGGACTGGCAAAAAAAAAAAAAAAAATCTTCTAGTTGAGACTATGCTATCTTCTGGGAGAGGGTTAACCATTAAATGAAGAGTTAAGATAGGCCCTTCTGATTACCATACATAATACTCTTTTCTTCATTTTAACAAATATAACAAATAATAAGTACATAACTAAGTATCAAGTTGAAGCACAATTTTATAAACCGGTTACATGCATGAGGTATCAATCATATGAGTTTGTCTTTTCCATAGTAAAAACATTGACAGCAAACTTAACAATTGTTAAGTTCTAGGACAATTATGTCTTTAGGTCTGTCTCCCTAATATTGTAATGGTAGGTTAGTATAAAGATAAAGATAGAAGTGAGGCTTTTTGCTGCCCTTTGCAATATGTGGATCTGACTGTACAAAATAAATCAGTGATATTTCTGCCCTATGCATGTGCATGCACACACACACACACACACACACACACAAACACTCTCACACAATTTTCCTAGTAGAAAATTCATTAGTTTAAACAGAGCACAAAAGTTAAGGTACTCTGAAAAGGTTCTTTGCAAAGTTCCCAGGAAAGTTAGTGACTTCCATCCACGATTTGATTTTCCTGTGTAATGGTGCCACCAAACATTTTAGTCTCTGCATATTTATGAATGTGAATGTGCAGAGATGGTGAATTCTCTATATTAAGAAGCTTAAGGCTACTCACAAGGTCTCAGAAATTGTGAGTATCTGTTACATGCAGACATTGTTTACAAGTTCTAAAATAAGATGGTCTTAGAAAATTGCCAAGTTTTACAGTCAGCTAAGGAGTGCTCTGCTCATCAAGTATTCTCTCTTTTAGTGAAGCATCTTTCAGAAGCATAGAAACAGATGACAGGCTCTTTCTAGCTTTTGGGGAGGCAGTTACTGACAAAAGAACTTCCACTAAAAAGTTACAAATAATACTAAAAAGTAGCAAGGCACTTTGAAAACAGATCATTCTGTATGACAAATTTTGCTAGGTTTTCTGAGAGTCTAACTTTTCTTTTAAAATAAAATTTCAGCTCTTGTGCTTTTTTCTTTGAAAAAGAGTTGTAAAGAAAATTCAGTGCAGATATCATTTTTATATAAAGCTTTAACTTCTGAAGAAAAGACTATCTCTTGAATTAGAGCTTAATAGCGGTGGTATTAAGGTGCTTGTGGATTTCATTTCATCAACATCTTGCCCCATTGAGGATCAGGTAGGTTCACTCTATTTGCATGTCAAGCATTTTTATTCAAAAAGTATTCTTCATTGCTCATCTTGCATGTAAACTTTTTCTTCTTTATTGTCAAAGTGAAGTACAGAAGGGTTAAAGTTTCATATATAAGGCAAGTACATTTCTTATCCAACTTGTTAGCTCCTCCCTCATTTCCCGCCCCCCGCCCCACTCCCCAACCCCCTATCCCCGCTTGAGTTGTACAATTGGTTTCCAACAATTGTTTTTGTAAGTATTGCTATTGCAATGGTTTGTCTTTTTATCCCTTGTCCCTTAATTTTGGTATTCCCTTTCCCTTCCCTATTTCCAATACACATATATACCGTATCCAGGGTACTAAGACCAGTTACAGTGATAGTAGGGGTAACAGCATAATTTGTCATTGCTAAAATATGGAACCAACCCAGATTCCCCTCAGTAGCTGAGAGGATCAAGAAAATGTCGTACAAATACACAAGGGAATTCTATGCCTTTACCCGAAAGAATGACACTGCTGATTTGTAAGGAAATGGAGGACTTGGAAAAAAATCATACTAAGTGAAGTGAGCCAAACCCAAAAAAACACGGACTCTGTGGTTTCCATCATAGGGAATAATTACTACATGTCTAGGGTAGTCTTAGCAGAAGATCACAATAGCTCAATAGCTATGCCCATATGAACACATAAGATGATGCTAAGAGAAATGAACTCCAAGTTATGGAATAAGGTAGTTATTTTCAACATGCCTTGTGAAACAGTACCCTTTTTTTTTTCTCTCAAATTCCTTTCCCATGGTTTTAGCCCTGGTAGCACATAAACCTTTAAAGGGCTAAAATTTATACTCAAGTGACCTTAAACAGAAACTATGTAGCTTGAACTTTCATTCTAGGTTTAATAAAAGGCAAAGTTTTTCTACTTTTTGTGACGTTCAAAACTAATGTTTGTCAAATAAAGAATTATTAAGATCCTTACTAATAGGTATAATTTACACTTTGTAAATTTTTAACACTTAATACTCCAAACAAGACACACACACATATGATATAATTAGATCCTATTCCCAAATCTCCCAATATATTGCTCCAATTATAGACAGCACTCAGTCAGTGTTTGGGTGTCCATTCCCCCCACCACATATAAGTTCTAAGATTTATAAGAAGTAAATGTGCATTTAAAATGAAAACAAAAATAAAAAAATAAACTTCTCATGTCATTTCCTGGAGTTCATTTTGCTTAAAATCATCTTCTTTGACCATATACACACAGCTAGTAAGCTATTGTGATTTTGTGCTAGGACTGTCCTAAACATTTACTGACTATTACCAATAAGGGAGAGCCTGGAATCTTTGTTTCTTTGGGACTGGATTACTTCACTTAATATGATTTTTTTCCCAAATCTTTCCATTTCCTTATGCATGGCACAATGTCTTTCTAATGGAAGCATAGCATTGCATTGTATACTTATGCTGCATTTTTTGATCCATTGATCTGCTGAGGGACATCTGGGTTGGTTCAATATTTTAGCTATGGTAAATGATGCTGCAGTGAACATGGGTGTGCTGGTAGCTTTAGTACGGCTTTGTTTGTGAACCTTTTAATAATTGCCTAGAAATGGGGTTGCTTTGTCATAGAGCAGCTCAACGATAGTTGTTTGAGGAACCTTGATATTGCTTTCCAGTGTAGTCACTCTATTTGATTTTTGTACTCTGGTCATTGTATATATGTTTATTTGAATTAGGGAATGGAAGTAAAACACCAAAATAGTGAGACAAAAGCTAAACGGGGAAACAATGTAATAGCGATAGTCACAAGACAATATGTTGGAAATTAACTGTACAACTCAGGGGAGGGCAGGTTGGGGGTAAGGAAGGTAGGAGAAAATTCAGGGAGGGGGTAACAAGCATGACGAGAAATGTACTCACTACCTTACCTATGTAACTATAAACCCTCTGTACATCACCTTGATACTATAATTACAGTAAAAAATCCAAATAAATGTGATCATAGGCCTTGCCACTTTTGAGATTCAAAATTGGCCATTATGACTTAAAGTGCTTGCTACAGAAAAGATAAAGATGAAGAAATAAGTAGCAATAATTTCTAGTAGTTCATCAATGAAACTCAGGAAATTTTCTATTAAAATAGAAATAAAAAAGAAAATAGGAGTTTTTGAGGAGTTTTTATCCTCAACTCTTATAGCTGAATTAGAAATGAACAGAGACATTTACTTCAGGCAGAAAAACAGAAAATTTTAGCTGGACAACTTCCAGTGCAAAGGCAGTGCTCTCTCTCACTTCATACCTCTTTCAGTATTGTGGTGATTGGATCAGGTAAGTGAAATGTGAGTAAAGAACTGAATTCTTTGACTGTGCATAAAAGGAAAAGGAAAATAATTTAAATAATGTAAGGTACCCAGTGTCAATAATGTTCCAGAGGAAACAAAATGTTATCCTGGCTACAGCAGGGTATAGAAGAAGATAACTAGAGTGAGAAGGGAAAAGAGGGGAGATAAGTTTACAAGGCCTAGCAGGTTGTGTTAAACTTTGACTTGGGAAACTAAGGGTGGGATGTAAGCAAAAGGGATATGTGATTTTCTTTCTTTAGTTGTATATCCTGTCATGGGATAGATATTTAATATACACTAAACAATGGTCCCTGATGTATGGAAGCCAGCAACGAACTTTAAAGTAAAACTATGTCAAGGTCTTGTTTCTGTGTGAGTTGGTCACTTTTAAGACACTGTGTATTTGTTAAAATCTTATGTATGGAGATAAAACTCCAGGGAAAAGTGACATGCTATTTTGTCAGAGGCATCTCTTGTTGTTTTACATTGACGTAAAATTAGAAAATTTGACATAAATGAGATTTATTAAGTTTTTTGAAAATATAAATTCTTATTAGAGGAAAAATATATTGAGAAAGACATATGCTTGTGTTTAAGTTTTGTGACCTGGGGCTTAAATTACAGAAAATTTTCTAGATGGCAAATGATAATGTCCATCTCATGTAGTTTTTGTGATAAATGAGTGAAATAATGAAAAACTATCCATAAAGGTTCAAAAGTGAAATGATTAAACTTGTTTGGGACTTGTAAAGACAGCTCAATTCTTTGCCACATACTGAACATTTCTTCTATAGTTTTTGACATTTTTCTCTCTTTTTGGGAAAATTTTTCTAGACATCTTCATAATACTGTTTACTCATTTTTTACGCAGGTATACCCGTTTTATGATCTTCTGTATTCTAGAAAATACTTCTGTCATGAGAGAACAGCTTAATTTTATATTGCTTTTGAAAATTGAATTGTAACATAGACATTGAAAATCGTACCTATTATAGATGGACAAAATGATTATCACTAAGCAGATGTGCCCACTTAATTGCTATGTGAATCAATAAAGAGAAATGTAACAACCAAAAAGCCCCAACCCATGTTTAGCCTGAAATATGTCTATGATTATCATTTCTAGCCTCATAGCATGAGTTTTGCCTTCTTTTGAGCTACATAAATGCATAGTTATGCATGATGAATCCTCTTCATTCTTCAACTAATTATTTTTACATTTGTCCTCATTGTGTGTAGCAATTCATTTTCAACTTTTACTTCCTGTGACTAAGAAGTCTACTAGAGTTGCAATTAACCTTATGTTTGGCTACTCAGCAACGTATCGAGAGCGGTGTGTCTTTGCCCAGTCCTATATTACATATAAGTCTATCTAGCATATGTTGCTCTAATGTTTCATCTCATTTGAAATATTTTATAAAAATCACATTCTGGTAAGTTTTGTCTATAGAACCACAATTGTGTCAGTAGGTTATTTAATTTTGTTATGAGAGCATTCTATTTTTTCTTTTGATGTGCACACACACAATGAATAGGTTATTTCACAGTGTCTTTTAGCAGTCAAAATTTGTATTTATCATTAGACGTTTAAAGAATACCTATGCTTGAATAGCTCAATACCTCTGACTGGAAGCCTCAAAATCTCTTCTATGAGATATGGAGTGAATATAAAAATCACACAACTAGAGAGAACATCAACCAGTGGGATTTCCTATCTCTAGTTTCCTATCTTTACAAGGCATATGCATTTTTATACATACTTTCCCCTCTGGACAAGTTTGATTTCCTAGGATATATCATAAAAGTGTCAAAATCTATAGTCAAAAAATCATAGAATATTTGTGTATGAAGGTGTACACATGGAATACCAGCACTTGGAAAGGTGAAGTAGAAGGAACATGAGTGCAAGGCTGGATTACAGGAGTTCCAGACAAGCGGGGGCTAAAAAGCTCTCACCTACTGACAACCAAAATCAATCAGGTCAAGCAAACAAACACAGGAGAAAAAAAATAAAAAAACACCAAACAAACCAGAATAATCATCTAGGCTACATGAACTATTGATAATATGAAAATAATAGGAAGGTGTGTTTGTTATTTTCTTTGCAATTTACATTTTCCTCAAGTTGGGCCCTAATGGAAATGTTGATGACAAAGTAATTATTTTTTTAATTTATTTTTTATTGACAAGGTGTTGTGCAAAGGGGTTAGAGTTACATAATAAGGCAGTGAATACATTTCTTGTGATATCTTACACCTTCATTTTTCTTTCCCTTCCTTAGATCAGGTAGGCACATATACAATATCTAGTGTACCAAAATCATATATAGTAACCACATAGGGTATGCCACAGGAAATTCATCTACAACTTTAAAAAGAATGTCAACAAATAGAATCCTCCTGTGTCCTTCTCTTGGAGTTGTTTTTGCTTATCCTCGTCTTATATGATCATGTGTACATAGCTGTTGAGCTATTGTGATCCACTGATAGGTTTATTCTAGACCTTTTTATTTTTAGTAGTTGTTTGGTTTTAGATACATAATGTAATTATATCTTGCCTGAAATAGTATTATATCCTGCCTGAAAACATGACTTCTATTCACTATTTTCCATTCCATTTTGAAGAATCAGAGTTTTCTGAGGAAATATTAGACTTGGCTAAGTTGAAGTTTTCCACAACTGTGTTGAACAAGAAAGTGTAGTATTTAACTGATTCCACATGACTTGGATGCTCTCATTCTTCTGCAAGACAGAATAGTAATTTGAGGTGTTCTAGGTGATACATACTTCCACCAAGGTAATCTTGAAGTATATAAAAAAATACTGTGGAATCCAGGAGCTGCCTGATCCTATCATTCTAGTACTGAGGAGACTGAGATTTGAGGATTATAGTTCAAAGCCAGCTTGGACAGGAAAGTCTGAGACTCTTATCTCCAATTAACCAGCAAAAATATAGAAATGGACCTGTGGTTAAAGTGGTAGAGTGCTAGACTTGAGCAAAAAAATATCAGGGACGGTGCCCAGGTCTTGAGTTCAAGCCCAAGGAAGGGACACACACACACACACACACACACACACACACACACACACACACAACCATAGAATATGTAAGCAACTTTTCCTCATCTATTGCAATATATTTAGGCCTGTTGAAGAATGCTTTCTATTTCATCAATATATTACAGATGGCTGAAATTGTGGAATATGCAAAGAAATATGTTATAGAAATGTATGTCACGTGTGCATATCACACACACATATATGCTTGTATACTGTATACATGAAAATACATTTTAAGTAAAGTTATCTAGTGTCTCTTTATACCTTTATACATATATATATATACACTATGTTATGAAATCTAATTTCTAAATCAATGGTAATTAAAAAATTTGTTACATTACATGTTAAAAATATAAAGTTTGTTTAAAAATTAACACATCTAAGACGTGCATTGCACTTATCAATAGCACATCAATAAGACACAATTTTTGTGCTAGATAATATCTAGGAAGGTATGCACAGAAAAGTAACTAATTACAGCACTGTCGACAGGAATTTATATCTAGAAAATAATATCCCTGAGGAGATAGGATTAACAATATATAAATCAATCTTGCTTCTTATTATTTTGCTTAAAATTAGTGTCTGGATTTATTCCTAGGTATTTCTACAAATTCTTTATTAAAATTATCTTTCAACTATATTTAGTGAGCTTTCCATATGCTATCAAATGATGATCTAGATTCTGGAAAAAAATTTGTTATATGACTATTTTCAATGTTAGAAAAGCATTTTCACACATTTACTATGAAGTGAGACTCATAATGTTCAAAATACCTTCTAGGCAATGAATCTGCATCTGTTAGCATATCCAGTATTTTCTTTCCTTATCAAAACTATGTTAACCTTCTTAGCAGAATCATATGAAAATGAAAATACTTATCTTGTAAACATTCTTTGAGTTTTACACTATAAACTGTGTAACTTAAAAATGGAAGTTATTTGTATTAAAATATTCTCTGATCATACAAAATACGAACTTGTGCCTAGTATCATACAGACACTTTCAAAAAGTACATGTCATTGCGACTAATATTAAAACAATCATTATTTCATAGTTATTTAAACCAAAGGATATATGATAAATTAATGAAAACATTTGATCCAGGGTTATAATCCTATTTTAAAAGAGGAGGGGGGTGGCTTTTTTTGTTGTTTCCATCTGTAATGGTACATACTAAAATTCGGAGTATAGCAAGTTGAGGCCAGCTGAGGATAAAATTTTTCTAGACTATATTTAGTTAGTTTTAGAGTAACCTTTACATTCATGCACTTTCAGTGAAGAAACAATTATTTTGTTCTTAGTACATACCTATCAATGTACAATCCATTATACAGATATAAATTAAGGAAGGTGCATAAACTTTACTGATGGTGAATTTAGACTCAGAGCATTAGGTAAAAGCTCTATGCTTTAAAAGTACTACAGAAGGCAGCATATGAATTATCTGTGCTGCCATATATTTCAGCATATGTGATCAATAATCCATCTTTTATTTGGTGATAATAGATTTATGTCAAAAACTGGTACAGTAAATTGCTGTTCTAATGATGATGTTGTTGGTTTCCCTGAATTAAGAAAGCCTTAAATTGACTTTTGAATAAACTAAATCTTAACGATTAATGGTATACATAGCAGCAGTTCTGACAAATATTCTCAGTATCAATACAGTATATCAGTCGATAATATTCATGACAGTTGTGTACTAATATTGCACCTGATTTTCACTGTTCCATTTCTTTGCATTATTTTTACTAGTTTTTTTCTTCTTGAAACCATTAAGTGCATATTGCTTTGCCAAGCAACAGGATTGGAGTAACATTTGTGTCCTAGATTGACTTAATCAATTTTGTGGCCTTGTAAAAAGTGATAGCAAAAATTTTACTGTTGGCATGTCATATGTTGTTTTGAATTTTTAAATAAACAGCAGAATTTTGTATCACATTAAATGTGGTCCAACAAGAAAGCATCCTGCATAATATCATAATTAGGGTGTCAAAAGTTTTAAATATATATGTGTGTTTGTGTAAATTTTTTATTTTCAAATATATTTGATTCATAAGATTTGGGTACATTAGGAGACTACTAGGTAAAGTGCAAGAAATGTCTCTTTCTTTCTTTCTTTTTCTTTTTTTAAAAAAATTGATGTGATAAATAAAATCCTTGCTAAAACTTTAAAAAGAAAAGGGCACATTAACTGAACCTTGTCTAAATGTGAAGCTTAACTAACATAGCTTTTAAAACTGGAAGAATAACTAAAAAGTGGTAGAAAATGCATTATGCTATATTTCAATGGATGTGGTATACCACAGCAGGCATTTCTGAGCTTTCAGGCTGCAGGTTTGTAATGGTTCATGGCACTGCCAATAATGAGTCTGCAGGGAGATGGTTATAAATGCTCCAATTCCTTCATTTGCTCTATTCCCAGTGCATGCTGGGATGCCTAACTGTGTGCAATCGAGCCGTGGATTATCCATTTACTGCCATTATATCCCAGGGGAAACAAACTTGAAAACAAATAGGCTATGCACTTGTAATAAATTTAAAGAAAAATGTGTTTGTGTGCTAGTGAAAAAATGACGAGATTTATTTTGAATTTGATACTTTTACTTTTTATAAAGTGCCTCAAATTTTTAATTGGTTTGAACTTGAAACACATGCTAAAAATGAATATATATGTTCATGTATATTAACACTAATACATAATACAAATGTTGATATATATGTACTATTATCATGCTACTTCTTGACATAGGTTAATTTAGTTACTTTAGTTATAAACAGCTTTAACTCTAGCTTATCAATTTAGAAAATATGGTAAAAATGTATTCCTTAGCAAAACAAATAAATGATTTAATTGCCATTTGTTTTGGAGTTCAATGTCATATTTATTTTCTTTGGGTAGAGTTTTCTAATTCAACATTATTTCACTGTAAAGGACTACACTAATATGAAAAATTTTAATTACTTGGGTAAATAATGCACATATGCATAATGGATAATTTGTTACTACCATTTCATATCATACAGAATTTTCTAATTTAGTAGCATATGGGTTGGTAGAACGATTCTTATATTTAGGGAAATCAAACTGGAAAATAATTTGTCATTTGTTTCATTTTAGGAAATCACTAGTAAATAATACTTTTCTATTAAAGAAAGGGGAACATAATGTAGTATTATGAATTTAAACAATAAAGGCTCAATTTTCCAATTAAAATTTTAAATGTAATTTGACAAAGCCAAACGCTTAATTTTATGAAAAATTCCCATGATTATTTCTTAAGAAAATGTATTTTTTGAATCTTGGATATAACTTTAGACACATGTGTACTTTGGGTTTGAATTCATGTGATGAGTTATTCATACAGACAAATCACTCAGTCATACTTTGCTAACATTTTCCTAATATTTCCACTAATCACTAAAAGATATAATCCTCCGTAATTCACAAATTTTGCAATATCTGAGACAATCTTCTATAGTCACATATATTTACATAACACTGTGCCTTTGATTTCATACTATACTTTGCATTAACAAATGAAAACTATATTATGTTTTTCTTTTTCAACCTAAATAATCAAAGTGTTTAGCAATGTAACTAGAAAGCATCTAAGCCACCGGTTCATGATTTTAATCCTAGCTATGCCACAAAGAGAGATAAAGAGAATGGCATTCCAGACTAGCCCAAGCGAAAAAAGAAGTTGTATCTCAAATTAACCATAATAACAAGAGCTAGAAGCATCTCTCAAGTAGTACAGCAACATCATTAATTCACACACAGGACATAAAAATAAAGAAAATTGCGAATCAATTTCTACAGACATTTTTCTGGCCCCTTGCTTGGAATTAAATCTAGAGTCTTTTATATAGCAGGCTTGCCCTAAATACTGAGCTATATCCCCAGCCATGGGATATTTTTATCTTGAAACCAAATAATACATATTAAACTAACAATCTAAAATGCTACATTAAAATTTAAGAAGTGTATTTGTAAATATCTTAATTTTATATTAGACATATACAAAAGAGGAGAAACTTGGTGTGATAATATATGACCATAATCCAGCTATACAGGAGGCAGAGGCAAGAGGATCATGTTTTTCAGGTCTATCAGGAGAAAGGAAGCAGTGAGACCTGTCTCAAAAATAAACCCAAATATTTGGGGAATAGCACATGTGATAAAGTGCTTTCTTTGTTTTTTTTTTGTTTTTTTTTCAGAACTATAACTTTTTTGGTCATTTAGTGTCTGTTTTCTTTTCTTATTTATTGTCAAAGTGACGTACAGGGAGGTTACAGTTTCATACATTAGGCCTTGGGTATATTTCTTGTACTGTTTGTTACCTCCTTCCTTATTCTCCCCTCCCCCTCCACCTTTCTCACTCCCCCCATGAATTGTTCAGTTGGTGTACACCAAATGGTTTTGCAGTATTGCTTTTGGAGTTGTTTGTCTTTTTATCCTTTGTCTCTCAATTTTGATAATCCTTCACTTCCTTAGTTCTAGTACTGGTATATACAGTATCCAGTGTACTCAGATGAGGTACAGTGATAGTGCGGGTACAACCAAAGGAAGGGGATACAAGAGGATCATTAACAATAGAAGCTACGGTTTCACATGGCATGTTGAACGTGTTTACAACAGTGATATAACACTCGTTTCCATAACATGGAGTTCATTTCACTTAGCATCATCTTATGCGTTTATACTAATGCCACCAGCACAACAATGTTCATTGCAGCACAATTTGTCATAGCTAAAATATGGAACCAACCCAGATGCTCCTCAGTAGACAAATGGATCAGGAAAATGTGGTACATATACACAATGGAACTTTATGACTCTATCAGAAAGAATGACATTGCCCCATTCGTTAGGAAATGGAAAAACTTGGAAAAAATTATACTAAGTGAAGTGAGCCAGACCCAAAGAAACATGGACTCTCTGGTCTCCCTCATAGGGAATAATTAGCACAGATTTAGGTAGTCACAGTAGAGGATCACAAGAGCCTAAAGTGCTTTCTTAAATGTGCAAGCACCTGGTTTCCAAACTCTAATACCACAGAACAAGGAGGATGAGGATGACAATAATAATAATAATAATAATAATAATAATAATAAATCAAAAGTGAGGAAGTGTAAAGTAGTCTTGTTTTTCCTCTTTACAGGAGCATCTTATGGTTCATATTAAGAGATGGGTTCGTGGAATTACTTCTATAAACATTACTTCCTGAAAGACTGAGAGAGGCAAATCACTGAAATGTCTCATATTTGAATTATCTGAAAATGTCATTTCAATATGGTTCTTATTTAAATTTAATTTACTGAGAATAGCATACAGTTGTCATATCTTTAATGTTAGTTGATAAAATGACTTTTGCATGACAATATTTGCATTCCCTATGTTAAGTTTGTCTTATTTGATGATTCATACCTTTTTTTAGGCTAAGTAATTGTTGTTTTTATAATGAATGTGGAAATTAAAATTCAAGAAATTGTCTGGTTTTCTTTTCTTAAAGGTTGACAACCTGGTTGATGATAGAATTAAAAGAATATTTCACTTTTCTCAGTGATATCACCTTGAATTCTGAGAGTGAACTAAGATCCAGGGTTATGAAAAATCAGGAAAACTAAAAACACAAGGGTTAAATAGAAGTCTGAGATGAATATGACCCCAAAGGAATAAGGTATAATACTGTTTGCAGATTATAGAGAAGACTTTCTTCGGAGCCCATGAATTAATTATCACAGAGCTAACAAAGAGATAATGATATTAATAACAGAAATATCTGCTCTGTCTGAAAATATCCCCCTAGTAATACACTAAATTACTAAGAGAAGCCAGCCGAGGGAAACAGGAAGCAGTATGTGGGGAAATTTACTAATATATCAAACCTTGAAAATTTAAAAAAAAAAGAGTGAGTGCAGGTGGGTAGGAAAGAGGCTTAAAATTGAGTGGAAACTGGGCTCTCACAAATGTTGCTTTGGAGAGGATAATTGGCTGTGTTTCCTTGATCCCAGGTGGATGCTCTAGATATTAGTACCAGTGAAGAATTGCTAGAGCCAGGGTTTCCTGGGGAAGGCCAGTTTGGCATTGAGCTTTGGAACCCAGTGTCTCTTCCTCTTGCTGATCCATAACTTTTTATGGTTCATAAATAAAGAAAGAAAATTTCAAATTGGCCACACCTTGTCATACATTTATCCCTTTTGTTTTGAAGAACTGTAAACCTTAAAATTTAAAAAGACTCACTATTTTCATTCAGTCTTGGTCATTCTTTGCTATACTTAACTCTACATGATTTCCAATATAAGAGAAACATAATAAATAAACAAATAGAAACAAAGAAAACATGTTAAAGATTGTCTTGTGAGTTAAAGTAAAAATGTGTTATATTGTCTCAAGTAATATTATTATTTAATATTATTCTTGATTGCCTACTGCTGTTTTTAGGATTTGTTTAAGGTTTTCTTAAAAACAATTACAAAAGCATTTGCATAAAACATAAATGAGCACTGAATACTTTGGAAGGCTTCTGAAGATAATTTAAATATTTCCAGTTATTTTCAAAGCACATTTGTATTCAAAAACATAAATTGGTAATAAAATGAGAGTTATGTGGAAATGATTTGGCAGCTCTCAAATTTGTAATTACTCACCACGCATTTTACTTAGCCTTCTGAACTGACGTAGCATGGTAAAATGAGCAATGAACAGTACATGATGCATATTGTCAAAGAGTGTGTCATTTTTGCCTTCAGTTATTTTAAAGAAATAATCTATGACATTTTTAGGAAATTCTACTTTGCATCCTTTTGCAAATTATGAAAACAGTTTTAGATTGTATCCCCATTTTCTGCAACATGACTTCTAAAACTCTGGAATCTGCAGAGGACACAGAGAGGATGAAATCTGAGTAAGAAGTTAATGGCTAATATACAGTGCATTCCCTTTTCAATAACAGTAGATAAGTATTATAATTTGCTGCAAATACTGAAGTAGTGATCACTGAGTCATTGTTTCTCAAGGAAATAAATTATTATTTTCCAGTCAAGTATTATCTTTTGGGCATCACATAAAAATGTCTTTTTTTGATGTGCAGTTTTGTTGTTTTATAATAGACACCTTGTTTTAAATATATTTCTTAAAAACAATGAACTATATGCCATACATAAGGAAACATGAGATGAACAAAACTTCACTTATTCCTGGATCTGGGAAAGATTGACCAATTGCTTATATCTTAGCCTCAATCCATTGCTGTTCATTATATTTACTACCATCTCATGAATACATGTACTTACCTGCTTTCCATAATTTTTATAAGTGTTATATAATTTCTTGAAGCACTACCAATTAAATGCCAGATTTCCTGCTCCTTTTTGCAGACGTAAAAGATTGTCCTTTTTTATAATTTATTTATTAATTAAACAAAAATTTTTTGAAGAGGTGTTGTGCAAAAAGGGTACAGTTACAAAGTAGGGCACTGTGTACATTTCTTGTGATATCTTACACCCTGTTTTTCTTTCCCTTCACTAGGTCAGGAAGACATATACACAATACACAGTGTACCAAGAACATATACAGTAGCCACATGGCCAACGCCAAAGAAAATTCGCCTAGGGCTTTAAATGTAATGACAACATTAGACAATATGTCGACAATAGTCTTATATGAACGTACATGAATAGCTTTTGAACTATTGTGTTCCACTGAGAGGTCAATTTTTGACCTTTATATGTTGAGTAGTTGTTTGGTTTTAGTTACATAATGTTGGGTCACTGACCCAATTCTGTGGGAAATACCATTTGACAAGCAGTTTTTGGTTTCACAGACCTGGTCTCTACTGTCTCCCCTTCACCCCATCTTAACAATCATATATCAGGGAGACCATGCCCCTTTGTTTTCTGTGTTCTAGGCTTGTCTTGCTCAATATTATTTGTTCAAGTTCTGACCATTTCCCTGCGAATAACAATATTTCACCATTCCTAATCACTATGTAGTATTCCATTGTGTATAGGTACCATTTTTTTTTGGATCCATTCATCTGTGGAGGGGCATCTGGGTTGTTTCCATATTTTGGCTATTGTGAATTGTGCTACGATAAACATGGAAGTGCAAATGCCTTTTTGATATCTTGGGACCTGATGTTCAGGATACATGCCTAGGAGTGGTATGGCTGGGTCATAGGGTAGGTCTATATTGAACTTTTTGAGAAACCTCCATACTGTTCTCCAAAGTGGTTGTACTAATTTGCACTCCCACCAAGAATGGAGAAGGGTTCCTCTTTCCCCGCACCCCCTCCAGCATTTGTTGTTGCCTGAGTTCAGAGTATAGGCCATTCTAACTGGAGTGAGGTGGTATCTCAGGGTGGTTTTTATTTGCATTTCCTTTATTGCCAGGGATGTTGAACATTTCCTCATATGTTTATTTGCCATTTTTATCTCTTCTCTTGTGAAGTCTCTCTTTAACTCCTTTGCCCATTTTTACTGGGCTTGGAGGGGCTTAGTTTTTTGAGTTCTCTGTAGATGACAGATATTAGGTGTTTGTCTGTTGCTGTGCTGGTAAAGATCCTTTCCCATATGGTTGGCTGTCTTTCTATTTTGGTGGCTATGTTCTTAGCTGTGCAGAAACTTTTTAATTTGTAGTAGTCCCATTTGTTGAGTCTCTTCCCTATTTGTTGTGCCCCTGGGACTATATTCAGGAAGGTCCTTCATGTGCCTATAAGTTCTAGCGTCTTTCCTACTCTGACCTTCAGTAGTTTCAAGGATTCAGGTCTGCTATTGAGGTCCTTGATCTATTTTGAGTTGATCTTGGTGCATGGTGATAGGCTTGGGTCTACTTTGAGTTTTCTGCATATTGCTGCCCAGTTTTCCCAGCACCAGTAGTTGAAGAGGCTCTGTTTATTCCATTGTATGTCTTTAGCTCCTTTGTCAAATATCAGCTGACTGTAAGAGTGCGGTTTTATTTCTGGATCATGAATTCTAATCCATTGGTCTTTCAGTCTGTTTTTATATCAATACCAGGCTGTTTTTGGTATGATGGCTCTATAGTAGAGCTTGAAGTCTGGTATTGTGATACCTCCTGCACTGCTTTTTTTTTTTTTTTTTTTGCCTAGAATTGCTTTGGCTATTCTAGGTCTTTTGCTGTTCCATATGAATTTATGGATTTCTTTCTCTATTTCAGTGAAGAATGTAACTGGGATTTTGATAGGGATTGTATTGAATTTGTATAACAATTTGGGCAATATGGCCATTTTCACTATATTGATTCTGCCTACCCATGAGCATGGGAGGTCTTTCCATCTCCCAGTGTCTTCTTTGATTTCCCTTATTAGATTGTTATAGTTCTCATTAAATATGTCCATCACATCCTTGGTTAGGCTGATCCCTAGGTACTTTATTCTTCTTTTTGGCTACTGTAAATGGAATTGTTTCCATAATTTCCTTTTCTGCTTGTACATTGCTGGTGTACAAAAAAGCTGCTGACTTTTGTGGATTGATTTTTGTATCCTGCTACTTTGCCAAAATGGTTTATTAGGTGTAGGAGTTTGGGAACTGAGTTTTTTGGGTCCTTCAGATATAAGATCATGTCGTCTGTGAATAGGGATAGCTTGATTTCTTCCTTGCCATTGTGGATCCTTTTGATGTCCTCCTCTTGCCTTATTGCTATGGCTAGGGATTCCAGCACTATGTTGAAAAGAAGTGGGGAGAGTGGGCATCCTTGTCTTGTTCCTGAGTTTAGGGGGAATGATTTTAGTTTCTCTCCATTTAATATGATGTTAGCAGTTGGTCTGTTGTATATGGCTTTTATTGTTTTGAGGAATGTTCCATCTATTCCTGTTTTCTCCAGAGCTTTTAATAAGTATGGATGTTGTATTTTGTCAAAGGCTTTTTGGGCATCGACTGAGATAACAATGTGATTATTGATTTTAGTTCTGTTTATTTGGTGAATTACATTGATTGATTTACAGATGTTGAACCATCCTTGTGACTGTGGGATGAAGCCTACTTGGTCATGATGTATAATTTTCTTGATCAGTTTCTGGATCCTGTTAGCTAATATTTCATTGAGGAGCTTTCCATCTGAGTTCATTAGTGATATTGGTCTGTAGTTCTCTTTTTTTGTTGGGTCTTTGCCTGGTTTGGGAATGATTATGATATTAGCTTCATAGAATGAATTTGGGATTTCTCCCTCTGTTTCTATTTCACGGAAGAGTTTGAGGAGTATTGGTATTAGCTCTTCACTAAAGGTTTTATAAAAATCTTTGGTGAATCCATCTGGGCCTGGGCTTTACTTTGTTGGGAGGCTCTTGATTACCCCCTGTATCTCGCAGTAACTTATTGGTTTATTTAGTAGATTTATTTCTTCTTGGTTCAGTTTGGGGAGTTTATACTTCTCTAAGAATTGATTCATTTTCTGTAAAATTATTGTTTTTTAGTGAACAGAGAGTCTGGAAATAGTTCCTTATGATTGTTTAAATATCGTGTGTACTTGTAATTTTTCCAGTAGAGTCCCTGATTTTACATATATGAGTCTCTTCTTTTTTTTGAAAGTCTTGCGAGGGGTCTGTCAATTTTATTTATTTTCTCAAGAACCAGCTGTTACTCTTATTTATTTGTTGAATGGTCTTTCTATTTTCAATCAGATTTATCTCTTCTTTAATCTTTGTGATCTCTCTCCTCCTAGTCATTTTAGATTTGATCATTTCTTGTTTCTCCAGTTGTTTTAGTTTCATCATGAGGTTATTTACCTGCTCTGCTTCCATTCTTTTAATGTGAGTGCTGAGGGCAATGATCTTGCCCCTCAGTACTGCCTTAGCTGTGTCCCATAGGTTTCTTTGTGATGTATTTTCATTGTCATTGTGGCTTATGAATTCATTAATCTCATCTTTAATTTGTTCTGTGGCCCAAGTGTTGGATAACAGTGTGGGGTTTATCTTCCAAGAATGTGTATAGCCTCTGTGGTAACCATTGTTATTGAGGGTTACCTTTATTCCACTGTGGTCAGATACAATGCATGGGATGACGTCGATACTTTTGTATTTGCTGAGGTTCTTTGTGTGGGCTATGACATGGTCTATTTTGGAGTATAATCCAAGGGCTGCAGAGAAGAAGGTGTATTGGGTCTCTATAGGGTGGAAGATTCTGTATAGATCTGTCAGATCCATTTGGGATAAGGTGTTCCTTAGGTCCTCAGCTCCCTAGCTAATCCTCTGGGTGTTGGATCTGTCTCTTGGAGATTTAAGTTTAAAAAGACCTCAATAGGGGCTGAGGATATGGCCTAGTGGCAAGAGCACTTGCCTCTTATACATGAAGCCCTGGTTCAATTCCCCAGCACCACATATATAGAAAATGGCGAGAAGTGGCACTGTGGCTCAAGTGGCAGAGTGCTAGCCTTGAGCAGAAAGAAGTCAGGGACAGAGCTCAGTCCCTGAGTCCAAGCCCCAGGACTGGCAAAAAAAAATTGTCATTTCTTCACATTAAACTCATAGCCAGAAACACTGTATTGCCCCATGATGTTCATCTTATATGTATCATTTTTTATAAAGCACATCACAAACTCCTAGATAAGACTTCTAGTCTGGAATTTTCCATGACACCTTGGAATGATGTGTGAGTATCTAATGCTCTAATGAAAACACAAAAATGTGGTAAAAACATGTGTGCCTAAATATCCCCATAGTAATACCCATAGTAATAAAGAAAATATATATCAAAAGTAGGCAAAGATTGCACTTCAGCTTGATAAGAATTGCTCATAGGGTTGTAACAGTAAATAAGTAATTACTGAATACAGGGCTCAGAATTGGTTGTTACATCGAAATTGTATTCTTTAGGTACACCAAATCTAATTTTATATACATGTATAAAAGGTATCTGTATATAATAGTGAATTTCTAAGATTTACAAAACAGTGCTTGGTAAGGTCTGCTTTGGGTCTTAAACGGTGCTTGTAGATTAGATTGGCATTCCCAATCCAAATGGGCAAAAGAAACACAAGAAACATGGCAAACAATGGAGTCTTATCTCCCACTCAAAACAAGCAGGAAGCAGAGTAGTCAATCAAAGACACATAAGAGAACCCTCAAAATGCTCTACAAAGTTTACTGATAAACATGATAAATGAAAAGTTTGAATCAATACATCAATCCTTCCAGAAAGTAATAGACAATTTCATGGCCTTGACAAATAGAAAGATAAATGAACTTCAAGAGTCAAATGAAAAGATAGCTACCCAGCTAAAAGATTTGACAGACAGCACTCAAAACCAAATTAATGAAGATAATGAAGTAAAGAAGTCCATACAGGACCTCAGAGATGACATGGAAATCATCACGAAAGACCAGTCAGAAGGAAAAGATATTTGAAATCAAGTAGCTAGCCTACAGTTCCGACTAGCAGTAGCAGAGATTGAATCTCAGTTGCTGAAGATTCCCTAGAATCTATGAAGAAAGATAAAAAATCAATACAAACCCAATCCAATTGACAAAACAGATCACTCCAGAAACTCCAAGACACAATCAGGAAGCCCAATTTAAGGCTAATAGGTATTGAGGAAAACCTGGAGAAAGAAGTTAATCCAATAGGCAACCTATTTAACAGAATAATAGGCCAGAACTTCTCAAATATCCAGAAGGATAGGCCTATAAAGATACAAGAAGCATGTAGAACCCCAAACTGACCAGACCAGAACAGAAAATCCCACAACACATTGTGATCAAAACAGGATCAATAGAGTCCAAGGAAAGAATCCCTAAAGCGGTTAGGGAGCAGATACTTCTGGGAAGACGGCAGAGGAGCAGCAGAGCCCTAGCTGAGCTCCATCTGACATCGCAGTTTTCCCACCCCATAGACACTTTTACTCCTAGAAAAACAGCCAAATTTATAACAGTACAGGGATTCTGGGCAGGTAGGAAAAATTGACTTTGCTGTTCTGAAAACACAGATTTGAGCTCTGGGCAGCATCCTGCCACCTAGCCAGTGTCAGCACCAACACAGCGCCTGCCACAGGGACCTGCACTCCGCACAGCTACAGCACACAGCATAGACCAAGGAGAAATCCTCCAGACGGTGGCAGACACACGCGCATCGCAGGCTGAGCACGGACAGGCTGAAATTGCAGAGAAAGCGTGAGTACCCCATGAAAGACATTCTCACTCACGCCCACAGAGCAGTTTCTGGGAGGTAGCCCTTCCCCCACCACCAGAGCAAAGCGCCATCTTTGACACTGGCATAGGGTCACACCAGACTGGAACTAAATCGGGCCTGGGGAAAGCGAGGACAAAGGAGCCATCTTTAAAAAGGGCAAGAGGGACCAATCAGTGAGAGCAAGCTCCACCCAGCAGTCTATCCCCTGCCCAGGTGGGAGGCTCATCCTGGGCCACAGCTTAGTCAGAGGTGACCCACCCTGCCCGCCGGAATTGCTAAATTTAAAGCAAAAGTGGCGAGCAGCTACCAAAGGCACGCAACAGCCAAATGGGGAACAAACAGTTCCCAAGACAGATAAACAGTCCTGTTTAGAAGGCCAATTCCAAGCCCGAAAGGGAGCTGAATTCCATAGCCACCTCTGCCCAGGAGGCCACCCCACCCAGGAGGGAGGAGCCTCCCCCAGGCAAGCAACTCTCAGCTGGGTAAACCAGGCCAGAGTTCCTCCCCCTGCTGAGTCCACAGCCTATTCAAAGCCAGGCATTAAAGGCAGTGGCCCCACAACTTATGGAGGAGCCAAGGTTCTCAAGACAGTTCATGTCTCACATCTACAGAGGACACCCAAGTCCTACCTACAAGCTGTGCGAAGCACAGGGACCCAGGATTTCACCAACAGGGGAGGAGAGTCAGAACAGATTCACCCCTGCAAACTGAAAGCAAGTCAAACCAGCCAAGCAGCAAAATAGACTGCAGAAAATCGCAAGAAAGCCAGAGAGTGTAGAAAGACCACCCAAACAAGGAAGACTCCATTTTTTTTTCTTCTCAAACATTTTTTAACCTTTTTTTAAAATTTATTTTATTTTTTTTTCACTTCTGAAACGTCGTTGTTTTTTTTTTTTTTTCCATTTTTACCTGTTTGTTTTATCAAGTTTTTTTTTTTTTTTGGTTGTTCGTTTTTCTGTTTTTTTTTTTCTTTTTTTTTTAAGTAATTTTTCTGTTTTGTATATCTGTCTTCCAGTATTTCTTCTTTATTTCTCTTTGCATTCTCTTTCTTTAAAAATTACTTTCCTATGAATAAAACCTCCACTCTTTTCTGCTAACTCTCCATTGTCTATCATTTTAAACTTGTTCTTTCTACTGATTCGACTCTTCTCCACATTTCCACGTCACTAAAACTAAACCAAAATCATCACACACACACACACCATATATTTTACTCTATTCTCTTTACTACCTCTAACTTATGCTGATGACTAACTTCCAGGACCTCCAGATTCCATTGACTCCTGGTTACTGGATAGAGGGTATCCCTGCTTTCTCCAAGTGAATCAAAGGGGTTCATAGAGAAAGCCAGGCCTAAAAGAACTTAATTTAAGAACAAGAATTGCTCATAGGGTTGCAACAGTAAAAAAGTAACTACTGAATACAGGGCTTAGGATCATTTCTTATATTGAAATTGTATTCTTTGGGAACACCAAATCTAATTTTATATACAGGTATACAAGGCATCTGTATATAATTGTGAACTTCTAAGATTTACCCAACAGTGCTTGGTAAGGTCTGCTTTTGGTCTTAAATGGTGCTCACAGGTGCTTGTAGATTGGCATTCCCAATCTAAATGGGCGGAAGAAACACAAGAAACATGGCAAATAATGGAGTCTTATCTCCCACTCAAATCAAGCAGGAAGCAGAGCAGTCAATAGAAGACAAAGAAGAGAACATTCAAAATGCTCAACAAAGTTTACTGATAAACATGACAAATGAAAGTTTGAATCAATACATCAATCCTTCCATACAGTAATAGACAATTTCATGGCCTCAACAAATACTTCAAGAGTCAAATGAAAAGATCGCTACCCAGCTAAAAGATTTGAGAGACAGCACTCAAAACCAAATTAATGAAGCTAATGAAGTAAAGAAGTCCACACAGGCCCTAAGAGATGACATGGAAATCATGAGGAAAGACCAGTCAGAAGAAAAAGATATTTGAAATCAAATAGCTAGCCTATAGTCCGAGCTAACTGAAGCAGAGGATCGAATTTCAGTTGCTGAAGATTCCCTAAAATCTATGGAGAAAGAAAAAAAAAAATCAATACAAATCCAATGCAATCCAACAAAGAGATCACTCCAGGAGCTTCAAGACACAATCAAGAAGCCCAATTTAAGGCCAATAGGTATTGAGGAAAACCTAGAAAAAGAAGCAAATGGAATAGGAGCCTATTTAACAGACTATTAGCCGAAAATTTCCCAAATATCCAGAAATATAGGCCTGTAGAGATACAAGAAGCATGTAGAACCCCAAACCGACTCGAACGGAACAGGCCATCCCTCCGACACATTGTGATCAAAGCAGGATCAAAGAGCAATAAGAATTACCCCACACTTCTCAACAGAGACCATGAAAGCAAGGAGAGCCTGGAATGAGATATGCCAAACCCTAAATTAAAATAACTACCAACCAAGAAGAGTGTACCCAGCTAAACTCTCATTCATAGCTGAAGGTAAAATAAAAGTCTTCCCCCGTAAGGAAAAACTGAAACAATATATCTCCACCAAACCAGCTTTACAGTAAATCCTCAAAGATGTACTATACAGGGAAAATATTCAAGATCCCAATACAGACAGAGAAATGAAAACAAAATAGTAAACCAGAAAATCAGATCAATAAATGGGAAGACACAGCTTTTAACAAGATAATGATAATGAAAGTAATAAACAATCATCTCTCAATCCTAACTCTCAACATTAATGGACTGAATTCTCCAATCAAATGACATAGGCTCATAAGGTGGATCAAAAATCAAGATCCAACTTTCTGCTGCCTCCAAGAGACACATCTATCCAGTAAAAGTAAACATCTTCTAAAAGTGAAAGGCTGGAATAAAATCTATCAAGCAAATGGGCCCCATAAGCAGGCTGGCGATGCAATAATAGTATCAGATAAAATTGACTTCAAACCAAAAATGGTAAGAAGAGACAAAGAAGGTTACTACATTCTAATAGAGGGATCACTCCTACAGGAGGATATAACCATCCTAAATATCTACAACCAAATACAGGAGCACACAACTTCATCAAACAAACACTATTGACTCTAAAAACAGTCATAGACCCAAACACATTGATAGTTGGGGACTTTTACAATCCACTGTCACCTCTGGACTGATCAACACACCAAAAACTGAACAAAGAAAGCACAGAACTAAACAATTGCATAGACCAACTATACTTAACCGACATCTACAGAATATTCCACCCAGCAACAACAGAATATACATTCTTCTCCGCAGCACATGGAATATTCTCCAAAATAGATTACATCTTAGGACACAAAGAAATCTGTACAAATTCAGAAGTATCAAAACCATTCCCTGCATTCTCTCAGACCACAATGGAATAAAATTAGAACTCAACTCAAACATCTACCACAGAATATCCTACAATACATGGAGAATGAACAACACATTCCGGA
The DNA here is from genome assembly GCF_023159225.1 of Perognathus longimembris pacificus. NCBI lineage: Eukaryota > Metazoa > Chordata > Mammalia > Rodentia > Heteromyidae > Perognathus > Perognathus longimembris. The sequence goes on from NC_063176.1 coordinate 42,416,725, forward strand.
ACCATCAGTGGATGACTGCAGATATTAAAACAGGAATTCAATTGTTTATGGAATTCAACCAATGAGAACACAAAGTTAACTCCTTTGGGACACAGCAAAGGCAGTACTCAGGGGGAAATTTATATCTCTGAGTGCTTACACAAATAAACTGGATAAACAGCAATTCAACAACTTAAGGAAGCACCTTAATTTACTTGAAAGAGAACAACAAGCCAAACCCCAAGTCAATCGATGGAAGCAAATAATTAAAATCAAATCAGAATTAAATCAATTAGAGACCAAAAAACCATCAAAAGAATCAACAAAACAAAGTGTTGGATCTTTGAAAAAAATTAACAAGATAGACCCCCTTGCAAACCTGACCAAATAACGAAGGCAGCACAATCAAATAAACAAGATCAGAGATAAAACAGGTAACATCATCACAGAAACAACCAAAATTCAGAATACAATAAGGGACTATTTTGCAAACCTTTATGCCAACATATTCGAGAACTTGGAAGACATGGATTATTTCCTAGAAAAAATTGATATCCCCAAACTCAACCATGAAGGTTTAAACCTTCTGAACACATCCATATCCAGCATTGAAATAGAAATGGCAATAAGTGATCTCCCATCCAAGAAAAGTCCAGGTCCATATGGTTTCACAACAAAATTCTACAAGGCCTTCAAAATAGAACTCACACCAATATTTCTCAAACTCTTCAATTAAATTGAAAGAGAACATTCAACGCCAGATACATTCTATGAAGCCAGTATAACCCTCATCCCAAAACCAAGCAAGAACTCATCATGAAAAGAGAACTATAGACCGATTTCCCTGATGAACATAGATGCAAAAATTCTCGGCAAAATTCTGGCCAATTGACTTCAACAGGTCATCAAAAAAATCATACACCACGATTAAACTGGATTCATCCCAGGGATGCAATTTGGTTCAATATACGCAAGTCAATTAATGTAACCCACCACATCAACTGGAGCAAGGTAAAGAACCACATGGTTATATCACTGGATGCGCAAAAAGAGTTTGATAAAAGCCAGCTCCCATTTATGCTAAAAGCACTGCAAAATCTGGGATTCCAGGGAACATTCCTGAATATAATCAAGGCAGTTTATCACAAACCAACAGCAAGTATAACTCTCAGCAAGCATAAATGGTGAAAAACTAAAGCCATTCCCTTTAAAATCAGGAGCAAGACAGGGATGTCCACTCTTGCCCCTTCTCATCAACATAGTACTGGAATTCCTAGCCAGAGCAATTAGGCAAGAAGAAAATATAAAGGGGATCCAAATAGGAAAAGATGATGTTAAACTTTCTCTCTTTGCAGATGACATGATCCTATAGCTAAAAAACCCCATAGACTCTATTCCTAAGCTTCTAGAGCTGATCCAAAACTTGGGCAAAGTTGCAGGATATAAAATAAACCCTCAAAAATCAATGGCATTTCTATATGCTATTGACCCAAATGCTGAGGCTGAAATCAGGAAAGAAACTCCATTTCCAATAGCCTCAAAAAACATAAAATAACCTGGGAATAACCTTAACCAAAGAAGTGAAAGACATCTATGATTGGAACTTTAAAAACATGAAAAATGAAATTAAGGCAGAACTAAGGAAATGGAAAAACCTCCCATGCTCCTGGATTGGGAGGATTAATATAATCAAAATGGCAATATTGCAAAAGGCTATCTACAAATTCAATGCAATACCCATTAATATCCCAAAACCATTTTTTAATGAACTAGTGGAAGCAATCCAGAAATTCATATGGAACAATAAAAGACTCAGAATAGCAAAAACAAAAACAATCCTAAGCAGAAAGAACAGTGCTGGAGGAATTACAATACCCAACTTCAAGCTGTATTATAAAGCTATAGTAATAAAAAACAGCTTGGCATTGGCACCGAAACATGCCTGAAGACCAATGGAACAGAATTGAAGATCCAGAAATGAACCCACAGAACTACGCCCACTTGATCTTTGATGAAGGAGCTAAAACAATAATCTGGAAAAAAGATAGCCTCTTTAACAAATGGTGCTGGCAAAACTGGTCCAATACATGCAACAAACTAAAACTAGATCCTTATATATCACCCTGCACCAAAATCAATTCCAAATGGATCAAAGTCCTCGAAATCAAAACTGATACCCTGAAAACACTAAAGGAAGGAGTAGGAGAGACACTTGGGCACCTTGGCACAGGACGGAACTTCCTTAACAAAGACCCAGAAAGGCTGCAAATCAAAGAAAGTTTGGACAAATGGGACTGCATCAAACTGCAGAGCTTCTGCAGTGCCAAGGAAATAGCTCTCATTAAAAACAGAAAGCCAACAGATTTGGAAAAGATCTTTATCGGCCATACAACGGACAAACGCCCCATATCTAAAATATATGCAGAACTAAAAAAATTACAATCCTCCAAAACAAATCCTCAACGAACCAATAGCCCCTCATCAAGTGGGCTAAAGATTTAAAACAAAAAAAAACTTCTCTGAGGAGGAAATTAGAATGGCCAAGAGACATATGAAAAAGTGCTCTACATCATTGGCCATAAAAAAAGGAAAATCAAAACAACATTGAGGTTCCATCTCACCCCAGTAAGAATGTCCTTTATCAAGAAGTCTAACAATAACAAATGTTGGAAGGGATGTGGCCAAAGGGAACCCTACTACATTGTTGGTGGGAATGTAAACTTGTTCAGCCACTCTGGAGAGAGGTATGGAGATTCCTCAGAAGGCTAAACATAGAACTCTCCTATGACCCAGCAGCCCCACTTTTGGGTATCTATCCAAAAGACCATGAACAAAATCACACTAAAGCCACCAGCACAACAATGTTCATTGCAGCACAATTTGTCATAGCTAGAACCTGGAACCAACCCAGATGCCCCTCAGTAGACAAATGGATCAGGAAATGAGGGATATGTACACAATGGAATTTTATGCCTGTATAAGAAAGAATGACATTGCCCCATTTGTAAGGCAATACAAGGACGTGTAAAAAATTATACTAAGTGAAGTGAGCCAGACCCAAAGAGACTCTCTGGGAGACTCTCTGGTCTCCCTTATAGGGAATAATTAGCACAGGTTTAGGCAAGTCACAGCAGAGGATCACAAGAGCCCAATAGCTATACTCTTCTGAACACATAAGATGATGCTGAGTGAAATGAACTCCAAGTTATGGAAACGATTGTTATATCACTGTTTTAACTACTGTCACGTGCTATGTGTAACTGTAGCTTTTATTGATGATCCTCTTGTATCCCCTTCCTGTTGATTTACCTACACTATCTCTGTATCTTATCTGAGTATATTGGAAACCATGTATACTGGTAAATAGTGGTAAATAGCATAAAAAATACAAACAACTACAAAAGCAATACTGGAAAAACTGTTTGGTGTAAATGAACTGAACAACTCATGAGAGGAAAGGGTAAGGGTAAGGGGGGAGGGGGAAATGAGTGAGGAGGTAACAAACAGTAGAAGAAATGTATCCAATGACTAACGTATGAAACTATAAACTCTCTGTACATCAGTTTGACAATAAAAATTTGGAAAAAAAAAAAGACAAAGATAAGCCTCCATTGGCCTGTACTACAGCATGGGAATATACCCAGCTACACACACACACCAAAAAAGCGGTTAGGGAAAAGAAAATTATCACATAAGAAGGAAAAGCAATCAGAATTACCCCAGTCTTCTCAGCAGAGACCATGAAAGCAAGGTGAGCCTGGAATGAGATATGCCAAACCCTAAATTAAAATAACTACCAACCAAGAATAATGTACTCAGCTAAACTCTCATTCATAGCCGAAGGTCAAATAAAAACCTTCCATAGTAAGGAAAAACTGAAACAATATATCTCCACCAAACCAGCTTTACAGTAAATCCTCAAAGATGTACTATACAGAGAAAATAATCAAGATACCAATACAGACAAAGAAATGAACCCTAAATAATATATCATCATATTAGATCAAGAAATGGGAAGACACAGCTTTTAATGAGCTAGCTATAATGAAAGGAACAAACAATCATCTCTCAATCCTAACTCTCAACATTAATGGACTGAATTCTCCAATCAAATGACATAGGCTCATAAGGTGGATCAAAAATCACGATCCATCTTTTTGCTGCCTCCAAGAGACACATCTATCCAGCAAAAGTAAACATCTTCTAAAAGTGAAAGGCTGGAATAAAATCTATCAAGCAAATGGGCCCCATAAGCAGGCTGGCGATGCAATCCTAGTATCAGATAAAATTGACTTCAAATCAAAAACGGTAAGAAGAGACAAAGAAGGTTACTACATTCTAATAAAGGGATCACTCCTACAGGAGGATATAACCATCCTAAATATCTACAACCAAATACAGGAGCACACAACTTCATCAAACAAACACTATTGACTCTAAAAACAGTCATAGACCCAAACACATTGACAGTTGGGGACTTTAACACTCTACTGTCACCTCTGGACTGATCAACACACCAAAAACTGAACAAAGAAAGCACAGAACTAAACAATTGCATAGACCAACTATACTTAACCGACATCTACAGAATATTCCACCCAGCAACAACAGAATATACATTCTTCTCCGCAGCACATGGAATATTCTCCAAAATAGATTACATCTTAGGACACAAAGAAATCTGTACAAATTCAGAAGTATCAAAACCATTCCCTGCATTCTCTCAGACCACAATGGAATAAAATTAGAACTCTACTCAAACATCTACCACAGAAAATCCTACAATACATGGAGACTAAACAACACACTGCTGAACCATCAGTGGGTCATTGAAGACATTAGAACAGAAATTCAATTGTTTATGGAATTCAACCAAGATGGGGACACAAAGTACCAGCTCCTTTGGGACACAGCAAAGGCAGCACTCAGAGGGAAATTTATATTTCTGAGTGCTTACACAAACAAACTAGATAAACAGCACTTCAACAACTTAAGGAAGCACCTTAATTTACTTGAAAGAGAACAATAAACAAACCCCAAGTCAATCGATGGAAGCAAATAATTAAAATCAAATCAGAATTAAATCAATTAGAGACCAAAAAACCATCAAAAGAATCAACAAAAGAGTTGGATATTTGAAAAAATCAACAAGATAGACAGACCCCTTGCAAACCTGACCAAAAAACAAAGGCAGCACGCTCAAATAAACAAGATAAGAGATGAAACAGGTAACATCACCACAGAAACAACCAAAATTCAGAATACAATAAGGGACTATTTTGCAAACCTTTATGCCAACAAATTTGAGAACCTGGAAGAAATGGATAATTTCCTAGAGAAAAATTGATATCTCCAAACTCAACCATGAAGATTTAAACCTTCTGAACAGACCCATATCCAGCATTGAAATAGAAATAGCAATAAGTGATCTCCCATCCAAGAAAAATCCAGGTCCAGACGGATTCACAGCAGAAATCAACAAGGCCTTCAAAACAGAACTCACACCAATATTTCTCAAACTCTTCATTGAAATTGAAAGAGAAAGTTCACTACAAGACACATTCTATGAAGCCAGTATAACCCTCATCCAAAAACCAGGCAAGGATTCATCATGGAAAGAGAACTATAGACCGGTTTTCCTGATGAACAGTGATGCACCATTCTCAACAAAATTCTGGCCGATCGACTTCAACAAGTCATCAAAAAAATCATACACCACGATCAAACTGGATTCATCCTGGGGATGCAAAGTTGGTTCAATATTGTTGCAAGTCAATTAATGTAATCCACCCCATCAAGGGGAGCAAGGTAAAGACCCACTTGGTTATGTCACTGGATGTGGAAAAAGCATTCGATAAAATCCAGCACCCATTTATGCTGCCTCCAAACCAAACTGCAAAGAACCAATAGCCTTCTCAATAATTGGGTTAAATACTTAAAAAGAGAGTTCTCTGAAGAGGAAATGAGAATGCCTAAGAAGCATATGAAAAAGTGCTCTACATCTCTGACCATAAAAGAAATGCAAATCAAAACAAGATTGAGATTCCATCTCACCCCAGTAAGAATGTCCTTTATCAAGGAGTCTAACAATAACAAATGTTGGAGGGGATGTGGCCAAAAGGGAACCCTACTACATTGTTGGTGGGAATGTAAACTTGTTCAGCCACTCTGGAAAGAGGTATGGAGATTCCTCAGAAGGCTAAACATAGAACTCTCCTATGACCCAGCAGCCCCACTTTTGGGCATCTACCCAAAGTCCACAAGAAGAACACACTAAAGCCGCCAGCACAACAATGCTCATCACAGCTCAATTTGTCATAGCTAGAATTTGGAACCAACCCAGATGCCCCTCAGTAGGCGAATGGATCAGGAAAATGTGGTACATATATACAATGGAATTTTATGCCTCTATCAGAAAAAATGGCATTGCCCCATTTGTAAGATAATGGAAGGACTTGGAAAAAATTATACTAAGTGAAGTGAGCCAGACCCAAAGGACATGGACTCTATGGTCTCCCTCATAGGGAATAATTGTCACAGATTTAGGCTAGTCGCAGCAGAGAATCACAACAGCCTAATAGCCCTTATGAACACATATGTTGATGCTAAGTAAGATATACTCCATGTTATGGAAACGACTGTTATATCACTGTTGTAATTACTTTCAACATGAGATGTGAATCCATAACTTCTCTTATTAATGATCCTCTTATATCCCCTTTCTATGGTTGTACCTGCACCTCACTGTATCTTATCTGAGTACGTTGGAAACTGTGTAGTCTGGTATTAGAACTAGGCAAGTGAAAGGGAACACCAAAATTGAGAGACACAGGGTAAAAAAGACAACCACAAAAGCAATACTTGTAAAACTGTTTGGTGCAAAGGAACTGAACCAATCATGGGGGGGAAAGGGAAAGGGGGATTGGGGATGGGGGAATGAGGGAGGAGGTAACAAACAGTACAAGAAATGTATCCAATGTCTACCGTATGAAACTGTAACCTCTCTGTACCTCCGTTTGACAATAAAAATTAAAAAAAAAAGAATTGGGAAGACACAGCTTTTAACAAGATAGCTATAATGAAAGGGACAAATGATCATTTCTTAATCTTAACTCTCAACATTAATGGACTTAATTCTCCAATCAAACGAAATGGGCTCATAAGTTGATCACTTTTTAATCATGTAAAATTCTTGTCTGTCCTGTAGTGGTCATTGTCACATCCATTAGTCTTTTACTTGGTTATTCAATGACATAAAATATGTTTTGTACTTACGTTTTTCTGTACATTTTAACCTCCCTAAAATGTATGTTGCACAATGTGAATTAGGTATCTTTCCATTGTTCATTTTCTTCTGTTTGGAATTGTGATAATAACATTGAATGGACAGTAGGGAATTACAAAAGCAAATGATTGACGAAAATCAAGAATTCATACTTCTTGGTAAGTTACATTATGGTACAGAAGAAGAATTTTTAAAGAGAATATTCTTTTCCTTCCTTTTTCTAACATTTTTTTCTTGCAGTAATGTTTTTTTCCCACTGCTTTCCAGACACCTTTATATTTTTTTCTTAATTGGTTAGTGACAATCAGGACCCAATCAACTGGAGGGTTCAATCAGCATATTGCCAATTTGAAGTAGAAACCAGCAAACACAGAGTAGCTCTTTTTTTGAGTCATGAAAAATAGCTTTGAAAGAAATGTGGAATTTGCTAATTAAGGTTAAAGCTTATTCTTTATTTAAACTGTATGACTTTATCAGCCAGAGTTCATTTTTATCCCTACAGCTAAAAAATAATACATCTCATTGTGATATATTTTAAAGAGAGTTCTTCTGGCTTCAAGTTACCATTATGATTGATGTACAGTTGGCAGGATTTCATTTTTAATTCTTTTAAGACTTAACTCCATTGTAATAATTCTAATTAGAATAGTTCTGCAAACTGAAATACATTCTCTGCAGTTCACAAGGTGGTACAATTGCAATCCCTGTCAAAATATTATTTTTAAATATTGTTGTGAATAATTAATTTAACTTTAACAAGTGATGTTCATGAATTATGCATGCATAAATATCAGGCCAGTTTCTTTTACTTCCAGTGCAGTGATTTTTAATGTAATGGAGTGAAGATCATGTGATAATATCTGATCCCATTTACTTACCAGAGTCCCAAAGCCCTTTGTCTACTCTTCTCTAACCTCAGAACATTAACTTCAATAAGATAATTTTTCTTTGTCATTAGGTAGAAAAAGAAATGATGAAAGTGGAGAACAATGAGCAATTTTAAAGAGCTTTACAAAACTATTTGCAGAATGAGGAGAATTTCATTTCTGTACCACATCCTGTGTGAATGAGTGAAGGTGGGTGCCCACAAGCAAACATGGAAATCCTAACTTAGCTCCATGAGATAGACAAGTAGTTTGCATTTCAACTCCGTTTTCTGATAGATTTCTCACACTTATTTTTTTAATTGTCATTCATCCTTTCAAAACCAGTATCTTTACTGAACTCTATACTGGTTATGAACTCTACTTGCTAATGGACCTTTCTTGTTGAATAGGCTCTCAGTGGTGACAGTCAAATTGGGGACTGACAAATAAACTGGATAGCAATACATATATGTGTATTTTATAAATATATATGAAATATATAAATGCATCTATATGTCATATTTGTATATATATGTGTATATATACATATATGCATATATACATATGCATTGTTGAGGGACATTTGGAGAAAGAGTAATTCCAGTGGATACAGAATGAGTGTGAAATTATTTGAAAGAAGAATAAATTTAAAAGAATATTAAAGAAAAACTATTTCAGAAAGCAGTAGAAGATGCTATCAAGAGAATCAAGACAAGATGTGATGATGAATGTTGTTGTGGTTTGAACATTTAAGAAATGCTTTGACATAAATCAAGAGGAGAATAAGGATTGACCTATCTGCTTCAACATCGAGCAGGCAAAATTAACAAACTATTCATATATGTAACATTCAATTGTACCAAATTACACTGAATGAAAAAAATCTAATACAAATGAATGTAAACTGTCTAATTTCATTATTATAAATTTATGCAATATTAAAACAAACTTTTGGGGCTGGGAATGTGGCTTAGCAGTAGAATGTTTGATTCCTCAGCACCACATAAACAGAAAAGGCCGAAGTGGGGCTGTGGCTCAAGTGGTAGAGTGCTAGCCTTGAGCAAAATGATGCCAGGGACAGTGCTCTGAGTTCAAGCCCTGAGTTCAAGCCCCACGACTGGCAAAAAAAAAAAAAAAAAAAATTAAAGAAAAAAACACCAGACTTTTTGATAGATATAATTAAAGAGGCTACTTGCAGTGCGGGGCTTTCTGCCTGCTGAAGGGATCGTTGTGCATCTTGAAGAAAAGCTTGATTTATGCATTTTTATTGGTTTCTCAAAACTGGATATACAGCACAATTAACATTTATACATTTAAGCATATGCAAATTGTGCCTAAATATAATGGTAAGAAGTAGAAAAGTGTGTGTGTAACTGAAATTGGAAAGGCTAACAAGACTCTGACATAGTTCATGAGAAAAGGTTAGGCTCCTATTTCTCAAGCTATAATGCACATATAAATTAGGGGGCAGTTTTGTTATACAGATTGCAATTCATGTTTCTGAGATCAGGCCTTTGGGAACTTCGATTAATCTTCTAGATCCTGCTAATAATATCCATGATCTGGGACAGACTTTTTTTTTAGTAGCACACAGACTAGAGACAGAAGACATTTAATCCAAATAGGAGAGTAATAAGGTAAAATGGCTGGCTGCAATCTTTGAAACCTTACTCATTTGAATAATGACTATAGGCTTTTCTTTGGTACTTGGAATATAGTCAATGATAAACTGTCATAAGGTAGATATTTGATCAATATCAATATATAACTCAAATAATAAAATATTGTTAATATAATATATATTTTAATACAATCAACTAATGTGAATCAAGAAGAAACTTGCCAATACTAAAGACTCAGAAGTGTATGTTTAAATTTTGATCAAGATTCCATGAAATGTTCTCTAAGTCTCCATCATATCTATGATTTTACTTATAGTGGGAAAGGGGTAGCAATTATAAAATAAATGTAAGAGTAAATCTGAAAGTTACATAGATTTTGAATCAAAAATATGGAAATGATTATATTCCTTTAGTAAAATAGCCAGAACCTTTATAAAGATGTACACTTAATTTTTCATTTAATTAAACAAATTTGGCTTAACCAAATGTTTCCTGACTTTAAGGATTTCAGTATTATACTACAATGAAATTTTCTTATAAAATACAAACTCTATCTTTAGGATTTTGACAGTGTAGTCTTATTAGTTCTACTCTTATTATAATAGAAGTATAAACTGTAACTATATGGAGACATTTACATACTAGGCAAAATTTGCTTTCAAAAGAAATTCTTTCCTTTATTTTTGGCATAAAAATTGTGTTACAATCAGAATAGCCTCAATTTGTTTCCATTTTCATGCTGGAACCAGTAAGATGTCAGAGAAGTGAATAAAATACTCAGAAGATGTAGAAAATTAGACAAGTGAAAACTTAAAAATGCATTATTGTCAATTCCAAGAATCTTGCAGCCAAATTGGTTGACTCATATTTCCAAAATTTTCTACGTAAGTGTTCTCATTAACCACACATTTCTAAATTTTAACAGACACACATGGAAGGAATATTGAAGTTTATGAAGACATATTTTTCAAATTTTCAAATATAAGATCACAATGCAATTGAAGTATATAAACTTTAAAAGTTACAAGACAGAAAGTAGAGAAATTTTCAGAATTTAACATTTTTTATTCATACACTCTTACAATAAAAACAACAGGATATTAGATTACAGAAAGAATATACAAAATGCCTTAATTATTCAGTACATTTAAAATAATTTGGCTCTGTAAATTTAATTCATTAATATGAACAAAGTATATAATAGGATTAATAAAATTTTTAATGACAACTTTAGGCTGATTGCTTTTCTTTGTGAAATATATGAAGTGTTTTTGTTTGTTTGTTTGTTTTGTCATTTGACTACTATTTTTACATCTTATGCTTGTTTATTTTTTCTGTGTGGGGGAGGTAGGAAGGCAGTTCTTGGGCTTGAACCCTGGGCTTGAATGGTTTCCCTGAGCTTCTTTTGCTCAAGGTTAGCTCTTTACCACTTGAGCCACAGCATCACTTTCTGCTTCTTCTGAATAGTTTATTGGAGAAAAGAATCTTGACTTTCCTGCCCAGGCTGACTTACAACTTCAATCCTTCGATCTCAGCCTTCTGAGTACCTAGGATTAAAGATGTGAGCAACCAGTGTCTGCTTTACATGTTATACTTTCTGTATTTGGCAGTTTTTCTAAGGCCATAAGAAATATCTATTTCTAGCTAATGAAAGTTTCCAAAGTTTAGATAGTTGAGGGAAGAAAGGGAGTTAAACTTTTAATATTATATAAATTAATATTTTGTTTGAACAGGTTTTAGTAGTCCTATTTTTGTCTTAACTAAAACTTAATAAGCTTACATATTATTGTATATAAAATATAAATGTAGCAAACATGATTAATTATATGCAACACAAAATTTTGCACTTGACAGAATAAAAACAGGATGAACTAAAGGTTCTTTTAGATGCTTTCACAGTGAAAATAAAAAAATGTATATGTGACATTGTTTAATGGTTTAAATGATAAAAAATTGAGAAGTCAATGTTAAGCTATGTTCCTCTTATTCCTAGTTTCTTTGGATATTCTCTTATTAATGATGTATTGAATTTTGTCAAAGGCTTACCCTGCATCTATTGAGATGATAATGTTCCCCCCTCCCTTAATTCTGCTTATGTGTTATACTATATTTCTCACTTTACCTTCATTGAATAATCCTTGTATTCTTGGAATGTAAGCAACTTAATTCTAGTATATGATGTGTATAATTTGTTGCTGGATCAGGCTTGTTCTTTTGTTATTGAGAGTGTTTGTAAGGTAAAAGAAATTGATTGTTCTGTAGCCTACTTCTACTTATCTGATATACTCAGTCATTTTAATTTTTACAAAAATATTGGTTTTCTTTTGATTCACAAAATGAAGAGAAATTTAATCTCATTCCATTGATCCTTGTCTGAGGGCCTTTCCTGAGTCATTTTTTACTCATCATTGAATTCTGACGCTAAGTAGCATGGAAACCAGACAGCAAATTTAAAGGTGTATATTAGAAAGTCTTGGGGGCACACTGAAATTTAAGGTAGTATTGGAAAATTTTTCTCTTAAATATTCTTTTAATATCTTGGATTTTCCTTTCTTATAGATCTTAAAATGTTTTACTTTAGTTGAGTATTTAACTTTTAATTCACATACTGATTATTAGTTCTCTAAAACTGTATTCTCTTACTTTGTCTTTTATCAGCTCTGGTGTTTAAATTCAAGACGTCATTCTTTCAGTTTTCTTTGTTTTCTGGCATTCTACCACTTGAGCCATGTCTCTAGTCCTGACTTTTGCTAATTAGGTGGCCTAGTTGGATTTTCTTTCAAGGAAAATTAATAACATGAGATGATTATATAATTTAACAACTTTTTTCCGGTTTTTCTGATATTTTATTAAGATTATGAGTTCACTCCTATTTCTTTTTTTCCATAGTTATAATTTTTCCATTTTTTCTTTATTGTCAAAGTGTGATACAGAGGGCTTACAGATTCATATGAAAGGCAGTGAGTACATTTCTTGTTCTACTTGTTACCTCCTCCCTCATTTTCCCCCCTCCTTCTCTTCTTCCCCTCTTCCCCCAAGGGTTGTACAGTTGGTTTACACCAAATGGTGTTGTAAGTGTTGTTTTTTGAATGGTTTGTCTTTTTGTTCTTTGTTTCCTGATTTTGGTATTCCTCTCCCTTCCCCAGTCCTAATACCTGTATATAATTTAACATTTTTTTTCTGTTGATGTTTTATATTGTGTCTTACAAATACAGCTCCAACACCAATAATAAAATTTCTTCTTGAGTTTTGTCATTTTTGATAAAAATAACATGATAATATTTTGTATAACATCTAATGGAGACCAATTTATAAAATAAGGGATTTTTATATTAGTATTTAATTACCAGAATATTTAACTAATAGATATCAGTAATTTAAAAATTCTATATCTGAAAATTCATGTTTTCTTTTCGATTGGATTATTACCTCTGAGGGAAACAAATTGATGTATATTCTGCAACCATAGGGAGAGGTTCATGTGGGAAGAAACTGAAATCCCTGAGGCTTGACAATGATATTCCATGGGAATTTGAATTTGGTCATTCAAGTTCACTTGACAATGATATTCCATGGGAATTTGAATTTGGTCATTCAAGTTCACTTATAAGATTATGAGTTAATAAATGCTGTTTCAGAATGATGTACTTTCAAGTAAGACATTGTACAACAACAGGTAATGTCTGTGTGATGCAAAACTCCAGTAGTGCTAGAATAGGTAGGTATATAAAATCCATATAATAAAATATTTCCAAAGAATAGCAGTGACCCAATGTACTCCTACACCAAACAATATGATTTTCTTTTATATTACAAGTGATGAAAGAACAAGCCAGGCTCAAAGACAAGATATTGTAGATTTATTTTCATACCATGTTTTAAAATATCACTCCAAACTAATATGTGCTGACAGAAGTCAAAACAGTGATGAGCTTGAGGGATACGGACAAGCAAGTGGTATCAGTCATTTTTTAGGATAGAAATGTGTTGCATTTCTCAATCTGCAAGTAATTTACTTCTAGCTATTATTAAAGTAAGCTAACCACTCTTTATACACAAGATTTGTATGCCTCTCTGTATGTGTGATTTATTTCAATAAAAGTCTATTTTAAAAAGAACATAGGGAGGAAGCAGCGTCTTAAATTATTATAGTTGATATTATATTAAATTGGATTGCTCATGCAGAACATATGGAGTGATGATGTAATAGAGCATATAAATTGAGTCTTTGGGAAAACCAACATGAAAATGCACTAGAAAGAGAAAACTATTTTCTCCAAAGAGAATCAAGAGAGTTTCATGTCCCAGAACAGAGAACCTGGCTTTGAGTCTTTTAGGTGTGTGTGGAGAACTTCATCATATATTCATCCTCAAGGTCATGTGAATAAGGACCAAATATGCAGTCACTTAGGTAACTAGCAAAGAGATGATTTCTGACCTTGAAGGATGTAAGTTCCTGAATGATGATGGCCAACTTTGTAAGCCTCATACACAGAGATGATTTTTAATTCACAGTATAAAATAGATGCAAATTTAAGTAAGTTTCTGATTGTTATAAAAAATCTTTTCCTGAATTATACACTCTAGGCCATATGAACACAGAAGAATCTGTCATTCTTAGATCAGAAAAATAAAGTTGAATTCAGGCGACAACCTGTTATTGTCAAAATGATGCCAAATAACTCCTTCAGAATGAAAGTAATATTTTTCAACTACTTATTTTGGTATCTTATGTCTTCAATTACAGAATTTCTATCCCAGGAGCATTGTGGATTTAAAAAGCTTAAATAATTTTGCATACATGTATTGTTAAGTCCTCTCTAGGTGAATTAGTCTATACTCTGGTAGACTGTGGGAAATCTGATTAACTTGTGTTTGCTATTAGTCACAAATATCCCATTTCAATAAGACCCTGATAATCTGTGTTTGAGAAGGCTATTTTGGGAGAACCTAACTTACTTTATTATTTAAAAGAATAATGATTTTTGCTATAGTAATAAAAACAGCTTGGTATTGGCACAGGAACAGGCCTGAAAACCAGTGGAACAGAACTCAAGACCCAGAAATGAACCTGCAGAACTATGCCTACTGAATCTTTGATAAAGGAGTTAAAAAAATAGGATGGAAGAAAGATAGCCTCTTTAACAAATTGTGCTGGCAAAACTGGTTCAACACCTACAACAAACTAAAACTAGATTCTTATATATCACCCTTCACCAAAATCAATTCCAAATTGATCAAAGACCTCGAAATCAAAACTAATACCCTGATAACGCTACAAGAAGGAGTAGGAGAAACACTTGAGCTCCTTGGCACAGGATGAAACTTCCTTAATAAAGGCCCAGAAATGTTACAAATCAAAGAAAGGTTGGACAAATGGGACTGCATCAAACTGCAGAGCTTCTGCAGGGCAAAGGACATAGCTGACAAGATAAACAGAAAGCACACAGATTGGGAAAATATCTTTCTTTCTTTTTTTTTTTTTTGGCCAGTCCTGGGCCTTGGACACAGGGCCTGAGCACAGTCCCTGGCTTCTTCCCACTCAAGGCTATCACTCTGCCACCTGAGCTACAGTGCTCCTTCAGGCCATTTTCCATATATGTGGTGCTGAGGAATCGAACCGAGAGCTTCATGTGTAGGAGGCAAGCGCTCTTGCCACTAGGCCATATTCCCAGCCCCGAGAAAAGATCTTTACCAGCCATAAAACGGACAAAGGCCTCATATCTAAAATATATGCAGAACTAAAAAAAAATTCCTCCAAAACAAAACTGCAAAGAACCAACAGCCCCCTCAACAAGTGGCTTAGGTAAAGACTTAAAAAGAGACTTCTCTGAAGAGGAAATGAGAATGCCCAAGAAGCATATGAAAAAATGCTGTACATCACTGGCCATAAGAGAAATACAAATCAAAACAACATTGAGATTCCATTTCACCCCAGTAAGAATGTCCTTTATCAAGAATACTAACAATAATAAATGTTGGAGGGGATGTGGCCAAAAGGGAACCCTACTTCATTGTTGGTGGGAATGTAAACTTGTTTAGCCACTCTGGAACGCAGTATGGAGATTCCTCAGAAGGATAGACATAGAGCTCCCTTATGCCCCAGCAGCCCCACGTTTGGGCATCCACCGAAAAGACCACAAACAAGAGCACACTAAAGCTGCCAGCACAACAATGCTCATCTCAGCACAATTTGTCATAGCTAAAATATGGAACCAACCCAGATGCCCCTCAGTAGACGAATGGATCAGGAAAATGTGGTATATATACACAATGGAATTTTATGTCTCTATCAGAAAGAATGACATTGCCCCATTCATAAGGAAATGGAAGGATTTGGAAAAAATCATACTAAGTGAAGCGAGCCAGACCTAAAGAAACATGGACTCTCTGGTCTCCCTCATAGGGAATAATTAGCACAGGTTTAGGTTAGTCACAGCAGGGGATCACAAGAGCATAATAGCTATGCCCTTATGAATGCATAAGATGATGCTAAGTGAAATGAACTCCATTTTATGGAAACAAATGTTATATTACTTTTGTAATTACTTTCAACAGCTTCTCTTGTTGATGATCCTCTTGTTTCCCCTTCCGCTATCAATGTATCTTATCTGAATACACTGGATACTGTATGTACTGATACTAGAACTAAGGAACTAAAAGGGAATATCAAAATTGAGAGACTAAGGATAAAAAGACAAACAACTCCAAAAGCAATACTTGCAAAACCATTTGGTGTAAACCAAATGAACAACTCGCGGGGGCGGGGGGGGGGGAGGGAGATTGGGAAAGGGGGAGGGGGTTGGGGGGAATGAAGGAGGTAAGAAACAGTACAAGAAATGTACCCAAGGCCTAATGTATGAAATTTTAACCCTCTGTACATCACTTTGACAATTAAAAAAATAAAAAAGAATGATGCTTTTAATTCTGAAGTTTTTATTTATCTTTTAATCAGAAAACATCCATCATTTCATAAATTTAAATAGCATAGGAAATTATTTCAACTAGAAATATTAGATCTATTTCCTTTATCCACTACATTAATACTGGAAACATACAATGGAGTGACTCCGGGTGTTAAGTAGAGGTCAAACACTTCCCTGAGTTACAACCTAGTGGAGTTAAAACATTTTGTCTTTAAGTAACAAACCATTTGCTCTACGGGAAGCTGTAACTTAGTGTTTAAAAATGAAGTTATAGGTTTGAGTGCAGTTGTGAAGTTTTATTTAAGCCAATTGTAATCAATCTGAGGAAACTAGCTAATGGCTGAGATCTATTTTACCTATAATTACAATTAAAATTAAAGGAAAAAAAATGTTTTTTGTGTTACTAGAAATGAATTAGCAAGTCAGCTTCACTCTGGGTAATATGTCAAATGCAATTTATTTATCTAGCACATATGCCCATATACACAAACACATATGTATACACACATATACATACACAGATACACTAACTTAGTTATATTTCAGATGAATTGATTTGGTGAGCTGTGTCATATATAAAGTAGCCAAGGGAATCTGAATAGGAGACTGCAAAATATGAAGACAAAGAAAAATCTTTGGACTGTAAAAAGCCTGGAAAGGTGATATAAAGGCATAGAAATTATTGGGATGAAAAATATGACAAGTTCTATAGTAAATAACAAAACACATTGCATTAAAATATTATACTTATGCAAATTGGCTTGACTTTATATCTTTTAGAAACCATAGATCATAGTTTAATTGAATAAAAATGAAAAACATTAAATGATGTCATATTGCTAAGGTAATATTTTCAAAGGATAAAACCATAATAATTGCTTTTGTTTTCAAATTTCAGATAATGTAATAAAGATTCAGTGTAATATATATGCCTCACTCATTCCAAATTAGGATTTGTCAAATGCATGTGATAAATGTTATTGCTTTACATAAAATCATGCTGGTAATTCATATTAAGCCACTAAGCATTCTGGATGATTTTTAAAAAGCTATGCAATAAATACTATACCAATAAATACAAAATGCCTTTAAATTGGTTACCAAATAGTAACAGACCATGCATTTTTTTTATCCATCAACTTTAAAATGTAACAGTCAAAATAAGATTCCAAATTATTTGAATGTTTTTCCTCCTGGTGCACAAGTGAAACTTGCACTTGTGGAAGAGAAAAACAAATTTCTTAACAGACTAAATGGTCTCTGGAAAGGTCTTCCATGGACACGCAATGTAAACTATACTTAGCATATTATTTGCCTCTATTTGTTTTAAGAGTGTATATTTAACCAAGAGTAGTGGTCCAAGCCTATTACCCTAATTACTTGGGAGGACTAGAGAATTGAGGATGTAGTTTGAGGCCACTGTAGGCTAAACAACAAACAACTCTCCTTCCCCTAGTTTTATACTATTCTATCTTAATAAATAATGGGATACAGTGTTGTGTACCTGCCTTCTGACCTGTGAAGCAAACAGGATTGCTGGGCTTGGTGGCACATATCTGTCATCAAAGTGATGTGCAGAAGCACAAGTGGAAGGACCACAGCTCATTCAGGCCCAAGCACACAATAAGGCAGTTAACTGAGTATTTTGGAAACCGTGTATAATAGTATTAGATCTAGGAAATTGAAAGGGAATACCAAAATCGAGAGATACAGGGTAAAAAAAGACAACTACATAAGCAATACGTGCAAAACTGGTGTAAATGAATTGAACGATTGGGGGGGTGGGAAAGGGAAAGGCAGAGGGGGGGAGGGAGGAATGAGGGACGAGGTAAGAAACAGTACAAGAAATGTATCCAATGCCTAATGTATGAAACTGTAATCTCTCTGTACATCAATTTGATGATAATTTTTTTAAAAAGACAGTATCTTGAAAAGAAGCAACACAGAAAGGAATTGGTAGAGTGGTTTATGTAGTAGAGTGCATTTGCCAAACAAGCATGAAGCTCTGGAGTTCAATACTACAGGAACAAAAGAGAAATAATTGTCTTTTGATACTATAAATAATTATTTTCAAATAATGTTTATTTTCTAATATTTGTATCATTAAAAATATAAGCAGGGGCTGGGGATATGGCCTAGAGGCCCTGAGTTCAATTCCCCAGCACCACATATATAGAAAATGGCCAGAAGTGGCGCTGTGACTCAAGTGGCAGAGTGCTAGCCTTGAGTAAAAAGAAGCCAGGGACAGTGCTCAGGTCCTGAGTCCAAGCTCTAGGACTGGCCAAAAAAAAAAAAAAAAAATTATAAGCAGGTAAATGTCCATATTATGTATCTCACTGTTGGTTGGATTAAACAACCATTTGCCTCCTGATATGAGCAGTGAAATAAAATTAAACGACTATCCAGAAGCTCTCTGTTTCATGAGGGTTCAAGTTACAGAAATTATTCTTTAAAATGATGTAAAGCTACATAGACTTACTAGCAATTATATCACAAATCTTGGAGTAAGGATCTTTCTCTAGGGTTCTTAGACTCAATATGAAATTATTTTGGAATGTGAGAAGGTAGATGTGAAGAATAACTTCCATGTAATTTCAGTCACCAACAAACACACTTCCCAAAAGGGAGGTCTCTCCTCAGGGGACTGTGTCGTTAAATTACATTGTTTACCACATCATATCTCCTAAATGTATTTTACACTTATAATACTTTCAACTTATGATGGGTTTATGAGGATGTAACCCCATTGTAAGTTAAGGAGCTTCTGAACAACCCCATGACAATAACACAATATTGTGTAGCATGATTATTTGTTAAAGACAACAATATTTTTTAAATTTAATTTTATCATCAAGGTGATCTACAAAGGGCTTCCAGTTGCATATATAAGATAGTGAGTACATTTATGTTAGGAATATCCTATTTGGTGATTTCAAGAGCTTATTTGCCACCAATTCTTTTAAAAAATAAACATTAAATTTCTTTACTGTTTATTATACAAAACCAAATATCTGCACAGAGGTGATAAACATACTGTACAATGAAAATATAGAACCTATTGAATATTATGAAAATATACACATAAAATTCAATTTAATTTTCAAATTTTGTTTAATATAATATTACTTGGGAGGAGTTGTACTTTTCAAGTGCTTTATTATAATAGAAAAGGAAGTAATGTCCCTTACCTCCCTGGCTTAATGGCAAAAGTAAAGATAATGGGTGAAGTAATATTAAGTTTTACAGAAGCAAGCATTTAAAGAAAGAGGTAGAAATAAAGCTCATAAAATCAGAATAAACTGCATGATTCGAAATGATTATTATATGAGAAGTTTCTTTATCAGAAAAACAATACAGACATGGTTCAAATTTTCTACATAAGATCTTATTTATTTTCCTCTTCGTTGAATTTATTTACTGTTGTGATTTTTTTCAGGTACCATTATTGATTAAAAAATTGTTAAAATGATTATTGACTTAAAAGAAATGACAAATGTACATAAACCTTTGATGTGTTTCTGGGATTATTTTCGTGCTGAGCTAATAGCTTAATCATTCAAAGTT
This sequence comes from Perognathus longimembris pacificus, assembly GCF_023159225.1. Taxonomy (NCBI): domain Eukaryota; kingdom Metazoa; phylum Chordata; class Mammalia; order Rodentia; family Heteromyidae; genus Perognathus; species Perognathus longimembris. Next base: position 42,436,967 of record NC_063176.1, read on the forward strand.
ATATTTCCATAACCTGTACTTAAAGGATCTGATTGTCTGAAATAGAATTTGTATTCTGAAAACCAATGCATTCATTGTTGAAGTTAAATCATTAGATTTTATTCAGAACTTTTCCTTTTCCTGTTCATCTTTTATTCTTTCTTCTTGACTCATGCTTATTACTTTTTGTCTGAAGTATGTACATATGCTTCTTTTTTCTCAACTGACTGCATCTTTCCTTTTCTGCCTAATTGCAACCCAGCTTAGGTTATTTCTGGAAAATATGAAGCTCTGTGTTGTTACTGTCTTTGCTCTTTCTTTGACTTTCATGGTCAAACACGAGTCATTCTCATTTGGTTTAACTTATCAAGAGCTTTGTTACCATTGAGAATTTTCATAAATGAGAGCTTAAATTTTCATTTCCAAATTTACAGTAAGTATCAGAAATCTTGGAGTGAAGTGGAACACCATAGTATTTAAGCACCATCCAAAGGATTTGTTAAGTCCTCTTTTAACAATCTCTGCTCAAACACTGGCAATTCTTATATTAATTTCTATTAGTTTTATATAGTTATATTAGTTTTATATTAGTAGTAGTTTTCCAGTATTGCACCAAATTTGTCCCTAAACCTTATTCCAGGTTGATTTTTTTTTCACCCAAACAGATAAACAGAAGTCCTATAAGCTCTTAGTGCACATAGGGTAAAATGAGGTAATTAAGGTGGCTCCTAATCAAACAGAGAGGGTGTCTCATTAAGAGTACAAAAATGAGGTACAGATACAGATAGAGAATAAAATATTATTTAAAGGAAGATACAAAAGTTGGTGGGCAATGACAAAGGGAAATATCAATAGCGAAACTACTAAAATATGAATAATTGAAAAGACAGAAATATTTGCTTCTACAGATATTAGAGGAAGCGAAATATAGCTAGGAACCTAGTTTTAAACTTTTGTTTTCCAGTACTGTAAGACCTGGAACTCAAGTTGTTTAAATTCACCTATTTCCTTTTACAGCAATACCACAAATTAAACTATTTACTTTGAACATGCAGAATATGCAGCATACATAATTTTATTAATGAGGTTGGTAACTGCCTTAGTTTTTCCAATGGGTGTGTTTCTTTAGAGGGCTCCAACAATTGGCATGGTCTTCAGTTCATGAATTTGCAAAAAGTTAACCTATGGAAGATCATGTCTTCATTGTTACTTTATTTTCATATCCAACTCTAAGAAAATGAATTCCGGTTCTATGGTCCTATAAGAGATAAGATGATGCAAATCTAGTGGAAAGGAAGGGACTCAAGAAACACAGACCAGGGATTGGCATGGAGATGTAAAGTGGTAAGCTGAATTATAAATGCAGCTATTAATAAAATTTTGGAGACTGGGAATTTGAATTAATTTCTAAGACTCATTTTCTTCATCTGTTAAGTGGAAAAAAACACAATCATCATGACTATTAAATATGAATTTTGATGATCCATTAGAAAGAAAGCTACTGTAGAAAGCTATTTTTAAGTACATGGGTTCTATTTCTTTGGTTCCACTGAATGACACTATCATAAAAACAGTTTTAAAACAAAGTCTATGTTTACAGTTTTATCCTATACTATAATATCTATTCTTGGATTTGACTATAAGTCTTCAGTAAATGATTAAATTAGTGATTTCTAACTAACAGCAGTATTTCTAGGATTTGGTGAATATTCATATTTATGAGAGAACACTGCAGCCTTTACTTACCTAATTATTTTTTTAATTAAGACCCATTAAATATCATGCTCATGAAGAAAATATTAGTAACCTCAACTATGTAGACCGTTTCCCAGGTCTGGGATCTATTCCTTATAAGTTTTGCTAGATATAGGTGGTAAATTAGCTTCTTGCATTAATTCTAGTCCCTAGATGAAATTGACCATAAACTACTACTAAAAATTTCAAATGCTCAGAATGTAAATTTAAGAAATGAAAACAAAGTTTCCTAAGTAAATACACATGTACATACATATTTAAAGTATTTCTGTATTTATTTTAATATGAAAATAGTATAGGCTATACTACCAAACCCTCTGAGTTACAAATAGGTTAACTAGAAAGGATATTCATTTAAAAAATTCATAGAAAGCCTCTAACTTATAAAATTTGTTCTACAAGTGTTTTATTAACAAAACAACTTAGTTACTTAGTCTTTTTGAATCAAAATTAACCATAAGGAAACAAGATTCTAAAATTATCAGATTATTCTCACAACCTTTATTCCCTTTTGGAATCCTAATAAATTTATGAGGAAAAATCCTATAGTGGGATTAGCCTAATCACATACTGTATGAAAGAGCCATTTATTCAGCTCCAATTTATTTGGTGCCAGATGTCACATAAATTGTTGTAAATGGAGCAATAAATAAAAATAATATTCCTTTGTGATTTTGGGTTTATCCTTAACCCAAAGAAGTTTATCCTAGGCATGGGTTTCATTCATGTCTGGATCTTTTGCTTACTTTAAATAACAATAGTTGTGTATATGTTATGCCTCTATCAGAAAGAATGGCATTGCCCCATTTATAAGTAAATGGAAGGACTTGGAAAAAGTTATACTAAGTGAAGTGAGCCAGACCCAAAGAAACATGTACTCTATGGTCTCCCTTATAGGGAATAATTAGCACAGGTTTAGGCAAGTCACAACAGAGGATCACAGGAGCCCAATAGCTAAACCCTCATGAACATATAAGATGATACAAAGTGAAATGAACTCCATGTTATGGAAACGATTGTTATACCACAGTTGTAATTACTTTCAACATGCCATATGTAACTGTAGCCTCTATTATTGATGATCTTCTTGTATCACCTTCCTGTGGTTGTACCTATACTATCTCTGTATCTTATCTGAGTATATTGGAAATCGGGTATACTGGTATTAGAACTAGGAAATTGGAAGGGAATACCAAAATCGAGAGACACAGGGTAAAAAAAGACAAACAACTACAAAAGCAATACTTGCAAAACTGTTTGGTGTAAATGAACTGAACAACTCATGGGAGAGGGGAGAAAGGGAAAGGGGAAGGGGGAGGGGGTATGAGTGACAAGGTAACAAACAGTACAAGAAATGTATACAGGGCTGGGAATATGGCCTACTTGCAAGAGTGCTTGCCTCTTACACATGAAGCTATGGGTTCAATTCCCCAGCACCACATATATGGAAAACGGCCAGAAAGGGCGCTGTGGCTCAGGTGGCAGAGTGCTAGCCTTGAGCGGGAAGAAGCCAGGGATAGTGCTCAGGCCCTGAGTCCAAGGCCCAGGATTGGCCAAAAAAAAAAAAAAAAAAAAAAAGAAAAAAGGAATGTATCCAATGCCTGATGTATGAAACTGTAACCTCTCTGTAATTCAGTTTGATAATTTATATATATATAACAATAGTTTACCAATGTGAAAAATGACTCCAGTTTTTATTATTTAAGTTCACTTTTGCTATAGTTCGAATGCAAGAAGAAAATCTAGGAAATTAAATGAACTCTAAAAGCTTCATGAACAATTCAAAATAATCTATGATTTCCAGAAGGATGGGAGATCACAAAGGCTTGTAATAATATTTTTAATTATCCTAAGAATATTCAATTGTAATTAAATTTGCAAATAGATAATGTGCTTATTAACATGTACAACTAATTTACTACAATAAAATGAAGACTTTTGAGTGAAAAAAATCAACTTTAAATATATAATTTCCCTTTTCTGAATCTTTTTTATGTTTAAGAAAATATATTGCAACAAAACCAGAAAAGGTCATATTTTCCTCTTAAGAATAATTCCTTCACTAAATTGGAAGAATTTCCACCACCTACTAACACCACTACTGCCATCAAAGAAATAACTTTGAAAACTTGTTTTGTAAAATTAAAGAGTTGAGAGCCAACTATTTTATTTCTATTGACAGATATTCCCTACAGACTTTCTTTGTGAAGTAAAAACAATTCACTAACTAATAATTTGTATTTACATGTTGCCTTTCTACTGAGAAGCAAAAAGATTTAATTTCTTTCTACTTCATTTTTGGTCCAAAGGTTAAAAAGAATTTTAATGCCAACCCTTGCCCCATGATGTTAAAAATAAAAGCCTTCAAAAACATTTCAATCATTTCTGATAAATAGTACTAGGTGTAAAATATGGTGATTAACTACACATTGATTACAACATGTCCACATTGAAGAATTACTGAAAACTTAGAAATCTTCAGTGCTATTTTGAACAGACACAGTGTTTCATTAAAGTGAAGGCATACATTTTAAAAGTTTAGAACCGAAATGTCAGATTATTACTGTGCATTTATTTGGGACAAAAATGTAAGAAGGAAAAATGTACATTCCACTTACCACTACTCAATATTTCCTTCTTTTTGCCTATTCTATTTTTAATGCATTAAATTATTCTATGGGCAAAGTGTCCATTTAAATGATTGCTATGTTTTAAGCAATTTTGAAAATGTGTTTCAATGGACATTCCTCATGCTGTCCAGGTGCTCAACATTGATTTTGATGGCTGAAATGAACTCAGTAGGAGGGAGAGGCACCATGAGTATAAAACCTAGAAGACCACAATATCTCAAGATATAACCTTTTTGCCATTGCTTCAATTAAAGTAGTTTTGGGGATGTTCTAAATTCTCTACAGAGAGGTATTTGTTTCAATCAACATGTATTTTTTGAGAAAATAAGTGTAAGTTTATTTTTTAGATTACCTGTGTATCATCAATTGGTTATGGGCCAACTTTATATTCTTCTAAGATTTTGAAGAAAAAAGAGTATTGGATTATCTGGAATATAATAATGAAGTAATGGTTTCTACCCATCAAAATTCAAATGTTCACTTCTTTCCTAAGGGCACTACTTTAGAAGTTAGTTACTACTGAAGTTAGGTCTAAACAACTGAAGCACAGTATTTGAGAACTAATTATTTCTTTCTCCAAGTATTTTCAGGGCACTAACAATGTGGAAGGAGCTGCTATTAGTACTGGGAAGATGGCATGGAATATTTTTCCCTAATAAACAGAATCTGGTGATTATCTCAAGAACTTTCATAACACACAGACATTTCTTGTTGCTTTTGTTTATTTGTCCAGTCTCCATGCAAGCATTTAAAAATTAACACCACTCTATACTCTATAATATTAAATCCGAGCCTTAAATTCTCATGCACAAATTTTACCTTTCATGGGATGCTATAACAAAAAAATACAAATTAAATGGTCTTAACATTACATATTTCTCTCCATGCTAAAAACTGAAAAAGCTTCCCTTCTTTCAAGACCCTCAGATGGCAGAAAAAATCATTTTCATACTTGTCATTATAAGTACTCTAAACTTACCTCATGAGGGCTTATCTCTCAAGACCTAGTAACCTCCTAAATTTAATCGTGTTGGTGATTAGGGATTTTATTTCTGAATTTGGGTGAGATATGAGTATGCCCACAAAATATGACAGAATTCCTTAAGCAGGATCCTGAATTCAGTAAAATTAATAAATTAATGTCAAACTATAATCTGCAAACAAACTGTCTGCTTTTACACATGAAATTACATTAAAAATAGTTGTCTGCTCTTTATCATGGAATACATACCATTGAATGCCTGCTAAATAAATTGAATAAAAGTATTCATTTCAGCATGTTTTGTTTAACCATTTCTCTGATCAAATTACTACACGAGTTTACTTTGAATTTCTTTGTCATATGTATATGCCTATAAATTTGTATTAGCAAGTGCTCTATAATGTTGACTTTTATATAAAACATACTAATCTTCAGGCATTGCGAAGGCACTAAATATAATTTTCATCCTAATATTAGTTTGGATTTAAACTCTCCTAAAGAAAGGAAGGTAGGATTCTGAGATATAACATTGTAAAGATCATAATAGTCGGTATAGGAAAAAAATGATCCCACTTGAGGTGAGTTTTGACTACATTTTAGATAAAATAAGAATTTGTTCAACATTGGAAAAGGGGAAGTAAGATGATGCACTGAAAAGTTGGTGTAAATAATCATTGTGGATTGCATAAAGGAGTTTTTAGAATTTCATTGTTTTTCCTTCTCGGGTTTTGATCTGTCTTTTGTCCAGTGCTGGGTCCACTTCACTTTAAACTGGCTTTGGAATTAATTAATGCGAGGATTTCAATCAAGCTGTCTGAGGCAAACCCAACTCCATCACATACATGAGTGAAGTACAAATAATTATACATATATTTTATGTGAGGTTAAATATGATAAGAACATGAATTTTAGGGTAGCACAAATATTCTCTGTATAGAAAGACATGATTCAACTACTGAGGGGTGACTAATGCAGATACCAAATCAAAATGTGTAATCAAACTGTGACTTATCATGTCCTAAGCAGATAGTACACTTAGGAGAACACATTCTGAACTCTGGATAAAGTAGATAACAAGTTTATCAGAAAGAGGTGAAAACTCATAGTCAGATCTCCTTTACTCTGAAGTGCAATGACACACCTACCTTGTTTTCTACTCAACTGGGTGATGTCCTGATGCCCTATTCATATCGACTACTGCCCTGTTGTCATCCTTTTTTCCCTCTGTCTTTTAAAGGAAAGCAAGGCAAAACAGCTGCAAATAGTTGTTCTATTGAGAGACCATGAGGGTTTACCACTGTGTCTGGAAAGCACTTTCTATTCCTTTTAATATCTTGTGAAAAGACATTCAATAATCCATTCCCTCAAGCAGTTTCAATTTATCCAAATTCCTTGGGGATATATTAAGGTGAAAACTTCACAACTTTGTGTTTTCCCTGGAAAGAAAACGGTGACAAGTAGGGAATAGCTTTTTACCATCTGTGCTTTCTAAAACACCTGCTGAGAAGTAATTCTCACCATTCCTGGATATAGACTATAGTTTTTATTTCATTTTACAAATAAAGCCTTTGACAGTGGTTTATTTTGCTCTCTGTTCACAATTCAGAGGTAACTTAAAGGACACTAAGTATTTACAGGTTGTGGTGAGGAGGGTGGAAATGAACCAAATGAAGACCACAGGCACTTACTTGACTTGTAAACAAACATTTATACTCAAGGAGTCACTACACCAGATTGGATGAAAATGAAATATCAGTATTTCATAAGGTGACTTTGACAAAAAATTAGGTAAACAGATTAATAGTTATTTTAATTAGATAGTTTATTGGACAGACATCTTAAAAGGTTCTTTCTGATGTTTTCACAGTTTAAAAACTGTTGTAGGGTTTACTGTAGATATAACTTAAAAATTCTAGAATTATTGCAGCCTAAAAGTTGACTTCCAACACTCGGCACATTATAATAATTTTCATATTAAACTTAAGTGCTCCTCTAATGGAGAAAATAACCTAAATTGGAGCTTTATTAGAATAAAGTTTATAATTCCAAGTAAATTATATGTACATTAAAAGCCAATCCATGAAAATAATGAGCCTATTTTTATAATGTGCTAGTAACAGTTCTTGCGAGTCACAATTCCATTTTTATATTAGTTTCCTTCTCCACTTTGTTTCTTTTGCTAAATTACACAAAATAGAAAAACAAAAAGAAGTCCACACAAATAAATTTATGCAAGTGGAAATAGTTGTGAATAAGACTTTTAACAACCTAAGTACACTGTTGAATTCAATAAATGAAGAAATTTGAAGTAGAAGTGGAAAGTATATGTATTGCGTTGAAGCAATCATTTTACAATGCCATGCAATTCAAGATGTTCTCTTTTGATTAGTGATAAATATCATAACCGAAAGCAGAAAAAACTGATCACCCGGTCCCCAAGTCAAATTTTATTTTTAACTAAAATTATGTAGTAAAATCACAGGTCTTTCTGGCTTAAACTGTATAAAGTTAACCTCACATTCCGGAGCTTCCTGAAAAGCTTTCTAGGACAAGTTTATATGATGCAATTTTCCCTCTGTACATCACCTTGACAATAAAAACTTAAAAATCACTTTTAAAAGATTTAAAATAAAACTTTAATGAAAATTACAGGAACCCCTAACACTTTCAGAGTACCTTTATTGAAAGACAGATAGATAGATAGATAGATAGATAGATAGATATAGATAGATAGATAGATAGATAGATAGATAGATAGATAGATAGATAGATAAAATTCTGTGGAAATAGAGAGGGGAGGGGAATGGAGAAACAGACAATATCTAAATATTCTTTTTCTGAAACTGAAGAAATGAAATTCTCTTACATTTATTTCAGTGCTATTATAACTTTTTTTTCCCTCCATGTTGCTTTGGTCTAGAGGTTCTTAACTGGTATGATGTTGAATACAATAGGCACTTGGCTGTATGGCACCCACTGTATGTAACGGGACTCTCTATCTGTTGTCAGGGATGAAGCTACTGCACTCTTGTAAAGTGATGATACAAAACATTCTACAGTTCAAAGGACAAGCACTATGACAAAGAACTTTTCCATCCAAATTGACAGAGATTAGAAGATCGGGAATCCCAGCCACATATAACATTATGGTAGTCTCCTGGGAAATATATGAAAATATTTATGTTCTTGCATTATGTAAATTGTTCAAAATTTCCCCCCAAACTATGTGTTTTTTGATAGTAAAATGTCTTGAAATGATATAAATTGCATATACCACAGGTGTTTGAAAGTTCCCAGAGCACTTGTCATGGTTTAAATGTCAATGATAATACTGTGGTTTGTGAGGCAGGACAATAACTCATAATCCTCCTGTCTTGTACAAAGCTTGCTATTTTGCATGCCTACCGAACACACAGATTTTGGGGATCCTTCCTCTAAATCAAGATCATCCTTCTCCATATAATCTGCTATTTTGCTTTTACAGAGGTTATGACATAATTGTATAATGCAGCATTTACTGTAACTGCTCCCAATTTATCTAGAATTTTGAGTATGGAATCATCTAACATAGGATCGTGTAGGTCATTTCTCATAAAATACATTCTTGTTCCTAATTATATACCTGAATATAGCATTCACTTTATAGAAAATAGGACCTTTGGTTTGATTTTTAAGAAAGAACAACCACCACAAACACTTCACACATATTGAATTGTGCAGTGGCTTGTATCATGCATAATTGCAAAGCTTCATAAATTCATATGCCATGCTTCCCTTAATAGTAATTTACAAGAGAGGCTTTTGAACCAACGTTGAGCCGAACAGCACTAGAAGTGGAAATTCACAAGTTAATGGCTTGCCCTTTTCTGACAGCACACCAGATTTTCACACTATAACTAACACTTTGCCTCATTCAACAACTGAACAGTTGACAAGGGCACTTAAGCTAGTCAGAACAGCAGAAATATCAAGTACATCAAGAGCTACTGAATAAGAAAGGAAAATAATGTAATTAAAGAAAACAATGCAATAAAGAACTCTTCACTTTTCCTATCATTAACATCAAACATGACAGTTGGACTTTGCTATATAAGACTGTGTATTCAATAAAATCCATTCAAACATTTTTCTTGTAAAGGCATACATTTTTATTAAGTTATATAGCAACATGGTATTATTATTAAATATTATTTAAAAGAAAAAAGCTGGTATTTTATACTCATTTTATTATTTCAGTAACTTTGTATTTATTTATTTGCTTTGTTAGAAGTATTTTCCAAGAAGATACTGAATTTCATGATAACTGCAAGGAATTCTCTCCAGAAATATTAATGATATGACCAGAAGGTATTTTTTGTGATCTATTTTTAGAAAATAAACAGTATTAAACTCAATTGGCCTTCAGTACATTAGTTAATAAGTTTTATTTACAATTCCAACTGTCATCTCATTCACTTCAGGTTAGGATGTGGGTTCCAAGCCAAGTCTTCCTGTTACCCAGAGAATTCCCAAATTATTCACACATTAAACATATAATCATGTTGGCTGGGCACTGGTGGTTCATGCCTGTTAATTCTAGCTACTCAGGATACTGAGATTTGAGACTATGGTTTGAAGGCAACTCATGTAGAAAAGTTTGTGAGACTCTTATCTTGAATTAACCTCAAGAAAACCAGAAGTGTCACTGTGACTAAAAGTGGTAGAGCACTAACCTTGAGCGGAACAAAGCTCAGGGATATCGCCCAATATTGAATATATATATGTATATTATATACATATATATAATTTATACCTATCTATATATACATGTTGAATTAATATTTATTTATCTACACTTTGGTTATTAAGTTTGGAACTTCTACCTTAAACATCTTTGGTCCATTCACCAAAGATATTATTCAGAAACTTGGAACAAGATGCAGTTTGAAAGGTCAAATACACCTTCATAGACAAGCAGGATATTTAAAAGTAATATTATTGGCATTAATTTATCCAAAATGGGTATACAAAGCACCTTTAGTACTTTTATTTTATTTTAGTACTTTTACTTTTATTTTCTGGTCCTGAGGATTGAACTTTGCACCTGAGTTCTGTACTATGAGCCTCTGTGTGCTCAAGGCTAGCAGTCTACCACTTTGGTCCAAATGCTATTTCTGGCTTTTTCTGAATAATTGGAGAGAAGATTCTCATGAACTTTTCTTCCCTGGCTGGCTTCGAACTCTGATCCCCATGTCTCAGCCTCCTGAGAAGTTAAGATGACAAGCATAAACCATTGGTGCCCGGCATTTAGTACCATTTTTGAGAGCTAAGGAATTTATATGTATAGCTATTCACCTATGAGTTAATACATTCAGCTCCCTTGTAGTAAGCCATTGTGTTAAATATATTAAATGTTACATGGGAAAATATAAACCAAATACATGCTGTAAATTTTTCAAAGACTAATAAGTCATACTGTTAGCTCTCTGTATTCTGGGATCCACATTTATGGTTCAAGCAATTATAGACCAAAAATATTCCAAAAGAATCTTTATAGAAAATGGACAGTTTCACTAATTTTTCTTTGAACTCTCTAGAGTATAACAGTTTATAGCTATACAGCATGTACATTCTGTTTTACATATGTATGTATGGAAATTTATTTATTTGCTTATGCTAATAATTTTGCCACAAATTTTATGTAGAAACTTAATTATATTAAAAAATGGGCATTGATTGGGTTTGGTGTCTGGAAGTTTGGAAACATTTCCTGCCAGTAACAAGGATGGCTAACAGTATTTTCAACTATGAAGAGTCACGTTTAAGAGTTAATATTATTCAAAATAAAAATAAATTGAATTAAGAATTTAAATTCTTTCAAAAATAAAATTTGTAGGGCTGGATATGTCTTGGTGGCAGAGTACTTGCCTAACAGCCTTCTTGTCCTGCATCTGATCCTGAGCATCATAAAAATAAATTTAAACTCAATTAAAATAAAATTTGACAATATAACTTTAAAATTTTTGACAATGTGAAAATTAACTATGAGAAGTTTGATTTTGTGTTTTTAATAATGCCACCATTATTTCTAAGATATACCTGAGTGTCCCTGTTTTTGCTTTAGAAAAAATAAAAGAATATGTGCTCTCTGCTTCAGATCAAAGATCGTGTGAACATTAAAATAATATTCCAAATCAATTCATGGTTACTCAGTTTAGTGGATTTAGTTTTAAGAGCAGCATGAGATGGAAAGACTTAGTAGTACTTAGAAGACTTAGTAGTGAGTGACCAAATCTAACATCTTTCAAATTAACTGTCATCCTTAATTAGTATTAACAAGGGACAGAGCTCCATAATTTTTATTAACATAATCTGAAAATGTAAATGAATACTATTTTTATTTTATTCCTTAAAAGTGATTTTTAGTATTGTTTACATCCTAAACTAGTGAATATGATTCTTTTATATAGCCAAAGATTGAACTTTACATCATCCTGGATAATCTAGGTGGGATCTAAGGTCTTAATGTAGGAGCAGGTGTAGTGAAAAGAGGGAATCAGTGTTGTCCTAGAGGTAGAGAGGTGAAGGACAGCATATAGTTCAAGAAATGAGTATAAAAGGGATTTTTCTCTATACCTCTGGTAGGAACTGGTCTGGTTGATAAATTGAGTCCTGACTTCTGCCTTTTAGAACAGTGGAAATACAAATTTCTGTTGACTAAACCCCTCAGCTTGTGGCAATTTGTTACAGAAACTTCAGGAGGCTAATACACCATCTTTCAGTGTTATCTACTCCAAGTATTTTACAGATGTCAAGTTGGCATGATTCCTAATGGAATCCCACTTTATTGACATAGCAGATTTTTCTTTGGATAGACACACATGCAATTAGGCATCACGAGAGATTTATTTATGCATAAAAATTTCCATCACAATAAAATATTATCTTCTAAACAGACAACACTGTTGTGTCATTCATTTATATGTTGATCTATTTTCATTATAATAAGTATCCTACTAAATTAAATGAATTGACAAAAGTTGGAAACTATACACATAGACGTGATGAAAATCCAGTGTCAGATCTAAGGCAGGCATGAAAGAGAAAGTTCAACAGGAAGACACCTGAGGAAGTGATGGCATTGAGTTCTAGGATAGTAGTTGGAGCAGGTTTCCAAGCAAAGAATAATAACAGTGATGTGCTTTATATCTTATATGGTAGAGTGAAACATTAAATCTATCTGTCTATCAATCTATCCATCATCTTTCTGTCCTATATTATCATAATATAGTTAAATACGGCTGTGATAGGTAGGCCATCATCTTGAATTGGCTTGTCTTATTCTTTCTCTGACTGTTTATATTTCAATTATATTTTCATAATATTCTTTTCCATGGGGGCAAAATAGGAGAGAAGTTTGTCTAAATCAGACAGGTAAATTGAGTTAGAAATTGTACATGCTCTATAGCATGTTTAGGTAGACCCTCACAGAAACGATTGTACTAGTTCAAAAATATCTATCTCTAAAAATGGAAATTATGGAAAATTATATTTTCTGTATGCATGTGCTTCCTATATGTGCTAATTATTATAAATAATGTTAATCTAAAACTTCATGTGTGTGTACATGTGTATTCTGTTTACTGATAAAAGAAAAACATTTACTAGTATTTAAATCAATTACATCCAATAGACTAGATGTTATACTATGAACCACAATAATGACTAACATAAAATGAAGTTAAAAGCTTCTTATACCATCAGAACTAGAAGTATGAATTTGACAGAATATTAACAAATTTAACGAAAAGATGTAGAAGTAGCTAGAGCTAAGGTTAAAATTTTAGCTCCATTCTTCTTACAGTGTTGCCTAGAGCTAAGTGTGGAGCCCCCGGTGCTATTTTTCTTATTTTAGACCTCCTTTCCTTAGAAACTCGGGACCGAGTATACGTAAGGATTAACAGTCCTTACTTATGGATACTCCATTGCTACCAATGCAGTGTACATTTGTCCAACAGGCCTTATCTTCCAATACAGGATATATTGGTATTTTATGTTCTACTCTTTACAGATTTAATTCTTGCCATTGAAAAATTCCAATCTAGACATTTACTCAGTCATATCTTTAGGAAAACGTTCTCTCTTCTTCTAACTTAATATTGGAATCTTTTCTCCCTGCTACTCTTGTCTTCTACATTTTCTCCCTAGATATATCTTAGACTTTTTTGAGGGGAGGAGGGAGGCAGAGTGAGGTCTGAGTCCCTGCAGTGGATTGTGAATTTTGTTATGCTGAGGAATTTGTTAATTTAGCTCAGTGTATTATAAGAGGAAGATATAGTAGCAGCACTACATGAGAGAAAGTTTCAATAAATACTTGTTTAAAATGCATGAGTGGAGAAAGCAAAAATTAATTTATCTAAAATGGCTTAGTGACAGGACTACTTTTAACAGAAATGCATTCAATAGAATTAATCAATTATACATTTGAGTTCATCTTTTCAAGAAATAATCACTCAAGTAACATTGATTAGGAACTTTCAATATTTTCTTGAGTATTCTAGGTATTGTGAATGAAACCAGAAGCAAATAGGAAAGATTCTCTCATAGTAACAACATTTATCTCACTTTCCAGAGCTATGTTAAAAGCAGAGTTTAAGTTGGGAATGAAATACAAATATTACAATACCACTGAAAAAAAAGTGCAATTTCCAATTATTTTTCTTGGAGAAACATTTCTTCTTGGAAATAGGTTTGGTCTAGCAAATACATACTATTATGTATTTTCAGGTTTTATATAATGATTCACTGATTATCCAAATTGAGCAAATATAAGAGAAAAATATATAATTAATATTATATTTTTATTATAAAATCAGTTTTTATGTGAGAATAATGCAAATAATATCTTTTATATCTTATATATTCAGGTGCAATATTAAATCAATATATACATATACACATATATTACCTCAATGTAATTATTAGATGCAATTTTTTAAACATGGATGATAATGAAATAAACATATAAAATGCAACATTTAACTTTTTATTTTAGCTAGGATATTCATATTTGCATATGGTTAGCATAATAGCTTAAATTTAAAATGTCTTGCATTTTTCACCTCATTTAACAATATCTCATATTCTTAGAGTTTATTGTGGTGAATTAATATGGGACTATTTGCATTATCTTATAAATAACATATGCACTAATAAATGGAAGACAGCCAAGTGTGTTTTTTTTCATATGCCTGCTTCATGGTTTCTTTATGCTTGTATGAGATGAATGCTACCAATATATATATAATGAATTCTTCCTGCCAAAAAAAAGCCATGAATATCCTAATCTAAAGTATTTATATAAATAGATATTAATATTATCAAAGCTTCAATAAATCTCTTCATATTAAGTACTTTTAATTTTAATATATTCAATAACTTTATACATATGTTTATTTGCATTTTTTATATATGGATTTTTTCCTATGGTCACTGCATTGACTACTGCAATAGAAGACTAGTATAAATGCCTCATGCCTACAATCCTAGTTACTTAGAAGGCTGAGATCCTGGGTCAAAATCAACCAGGGCAAAAAGCTTCACAAAACCAGGGTTGGAGGTGTGGATCAAATGGTAGAATGTCAACTCAGAAAGCAACCAGAGCAAGTGTAAAACCTTGACATCAAACCCAGTACCACAAAAAGAGAAAATATGTAATAGACACAAAGTGAAATAATCACACACATACAATAATAATACATATTCAGAATATTAACTGAAATAGAAATATATAAAATGGTTGCTTACATTCTTTGATAATATGCAGGAAGTTACATTATTACATGCATATCTACATTTAGAACATGACTATGATTATTGTATAGTATTAGAAAGAATAATATATCCTATGCAATATTATGATTATAGAAAAAAGATTAAGACTGAAAAATCATTCCAGAGAAATTAAAAGGCAGAAGAGTTTAGCTGATTAATAATTGGATCATATAATAGGTATGTTTTACAAAATCACATGATTGTTGTCTGTAACTTCAGAAATTAGAAGCTGACTAATCAAAGCCAGCGCACATTGTCTAGTTGTAAATTAATGTTATATTTGTGATTAAAATATATATTATCAAATAATTAACATTCAATGTTATATAATTGTCATTTATTATGTAATAATTAATATTAATAGTTGCAAATTATTATGAAATATATATGTAATTACCTCTGAAGAAGAAAAAATGAGGATTGTAATTACACTAGCCTTAAATTTTTTCTGTGCTATTACATGAAATAATACACATGAATGGAGAATTTGTGGCTACAAAGGTTAAACTTACTATATAATAATTCAAACCAGAGCTAACGTTATAATAATAACAAAAGTTAATCTAAAGAGAAAAAGATAGATGGAAATAATCAAGAGTTACTTGTCAGTGGAGAAGATTAGAAATTCCAAACCAGTGGCCATTCATATATCAACATAAAGAAACCCAGTAGGGTCTTAACTCACTTTGAAAATAAATAGCATGATGGCCTAGTGGCAAGAGTGCTTGCCTCATACACATGAAGCCCTAGGTTTGATTCCCCAGCACCACATATATAGAAAACAGTCAGAAGTGGTGCTTTGGCTCAAGTGGCAGAGTGCTAGCCTTGAGCAAAAAGAAGCCAGGGACAGTGCTCAGGCCCTGAGTCCAAGGCCCAGGACTGGCAAATAAATAAATAAATAAATAAATAAATAAATAAATAACATGAATAAAACAGAATAATTGTCTCTTATGCCATACCAGTGATTTGATCACTTTTTATCTATTTTTAAAGAGACTTTGAAGACATTTTCTACTGATATAGAAAATGGAAGAAAGTAGGGAGCAAATATAATTTTTGAAATGAATGGGTGTGGGGCTTGTCTGTCATACATAGTCAGAAGGAATAATTTTACCTTTATTCTGAGATAGCATTTGAAGTTTGAAAAGAATTCTTTACATATTAACTTCTGTTCAAGCATTCTATTGTGTTTGAAATGCTGTGCTGTTCAGAGTATTGAAGAGAATACATGAACTATGATAGGTGAAAACTGGCCCACACATCTCATGATGATATGACAATATTTATATCTAAGAAATAAAAACCTACATGATGAAAATATGGCATAATTTTAGAAAAACAGTGAGTACCCTTAACATATCCTCCAGAGTAGAAGTGAAATCTAAAATTTGACAATCCAACTGCTACAAAATGATTTTTGTACAGTTATTTCATCACCATTTTCCTGTATAACTGAATACCTATTGATAGCGAGCACTGTGCTTGAAAAGGGTCAGGTGACATTAGTACACACTATATATTGTAAACAGTATTCTAGACACAGTTAAAAGATGACAGTAATTGTAATGTTTATTTTACAGTTGTATAAAGTTAAGCCAGAAATTTTAATAAAACATAGGCAGCAGGTAAGAAATAAAAGAAAATTACCAGAGTCTGGAGCGAGTGGCTCATGCTTATAATTTTTGCTACTCAAATGGCTGAGATAGGAGGAAGTTGTTTTGAAGCCAGCCAAGGCAGAAAAGACTGTGAGACTCTTACCTCCTCTAAACTATCAAAAATGCCAGAAGTAGAGCTGTGGCTCAAGTGGTAGAGCTCTAACTGTTAGCAAAAGAAGCTAAAGGCCAGAACCCAGGCCCTGAATTCAAGCCCCACGACTGGCACCAACCCCCCCCCCCAAAAAAAAAAATAAAAGAAAGGAAGGAAGGAAGGAAGAAAGGAAGGGAGGAGAAAGAGAAAGAAATCATCCAGGATTCTGTGAATCATGCCTTTAATTCTAGCAACTCAGGATGTTAACACCTAGAAGGCCATGATTTAAAGCCAGATTGGACTGGACAGAATAATTCAGAAGACCACATCTCCAACTGACCAGCAAAATTCTGGACTGGAAGTGTTGTTCAAACAGTAGTGTGTCAGCCTTCAGGAATACCTGTTCTTAGACATTCTCTTAGTAGAAAATCCTTCATCCAAGTTTCATGAATATAAGACATTGACATTGACTTCCTGGTGAACACTGTCTTGGAGGATAATGTTACATTTATTGACATAGAAAACATGTAAATGAATGGATAGTACTGTGTTGTTAAAAAAAGCTTTATGCATGGGCATTATGAATATTTCTTTATGTTTCAAAATTGAATTAGTATTTAAGAATATGTACATTGTATTCATAACACGTGATACTGACCAGATATACTCACAAAAAGAAGTAGATGACTTAGGTTCATTTATAGGAATAACAAACCATCATTCTCAGGATTTCATAGTTATTCTGATAGAAAAATACCCTTAGTATAATTCTAAGTTGGGAAAGAGTATAGCACAAAATAGAGGTTAAAGAAGACTATAATTTACAATACTCAAATAGAGTGTGTGTAGGGGACAAGTGTGGGAGAAGATATTAAATTTTTGCCTGTGTTGGTGGCACACCTACAGGAAAGCAAATTGCTTCTAATTTTTCTAAACATGGTATGTGACTCAAAAGCAGTTGTATGGTATTCTACAAACTAAAAACATTTTTTTCTAGAAACCTTTAGTAAAAATGGAATTTTTTTTTCTGTGTGACTGTATATTCAAAGTGTTGCTTCACAGAGGGTCTTTACACCGTATGTTTGTGAGTGAAAAAAATCAACCTTTTTATTTTGGGTGCAAAATATCATGACAGCTAAACAGGTATTTGTACAGTGATTTATAAACCAAAAGCTAAAATATTATTTGTATGAGAGACTATCAGGCACCTATGATCTCAAGATATAGAAGTCCGAGGGAGGAAGATTAGAGCCACCATGGGTTTTACGGTGTGTGTGTGTGTGTGTGTGTGTGTGTGTGTGTGTGTGTGTTTCAAAATTAACTTTTAGCGAAATCACAAGAACTAAACTGTTTTTATCAGAGAGATCCATATCCTTCGCAAGGTTTCACATGCTTTCCTTTTTCATCAGTGGCTCTGTCAAGTATTTCTTTTTAAAATCTCACTGAGTGAAATGCTTATCTACTTATCAAGATCCAATTCAAATGTCAGCATTTTGTGAAGCTGTTCTGACTTCTAATTTTGCCATACATTGAAGGCCTTCCTTTTCTGTCAACACACATCTTTCACATTTACTTATTTTATAGTGCTTAGGAAGAAATGTGTTCTAGGGGGACCGGCTTTGTAAGGTTGTGGAGTGTTGATTGGATCCCTGTAGTGAGCTGGGTAGAGTAATATTCGATTTGAATGCAGATTCCAAAGAAGTCCTTATAAAAAGTAGTGTGCTGGATATATGTATATGTATATATGTATGTATAGCTTATATATGCATATATGTATATATCATATCTATACATATCCATATATACACATATATACAAACATACATAGTTACAAAATATATAGATATATAGAGAAATATAGTAATATGTATCACTATGAAATGTAGAAAAGAGCAATATATATAGAAATATGTATGTAATTAAGAAAATATACACAAGACCAATGTAAAATAAGTAGAGTAAATAGAAAGACAACCAGAAAATCAAGCCTTTCTTTGCCCCTTCATAATTTGAAGAATGGCAGATGGAAAGAAGGAAAGAAGGAAGGAAGGAAGAAGCAAGGAGAGAGAAAGAAAAACACTAAACAAATCTATGTGAAGACATATTATAATGTGAACACAAAATTTACTCTGAAACTTGGGGAATTATTAACATTAAAGAAGATAGAATTACTGATTAAATGAAAGCCAGAAACTGGAAACTAAGGTATTTGATCATTCCAAATATACTGGCATCAGTATTAAGTTATAAATGGAAATAAACAAGCACTAAGGGCATTTGTACTTATCTGGAAACTTTTGGAAAATTGGGCCAGGGATTTGAGGGGTATATTTTCTCATGCATATTTGTCTAAATAGATCAGTGAATCTATTGAGAAGCCCTGAACTTCAAGCACTGAGGGCTTTTCTAAACTTATATTTAAAAAACCTAAAATTAAAAACTTGGAGGATCTTTTCTACCTTAACTACCTATAAATTACAATGAACAAACCAAACCTCATTCTGAAAAATCAGGAACTGACTGCTAGTACAAATGTATGTGCTGAATTTTGTGAATCACATTCACTCTCTAATGAGATTTTATTCAGTCTCAGTGCTTCAGCATCCTGTTTCATGGATGTCTCCCAAATTTATCTCTTCAATTTCAGCCTCTATAGTTAATGAAAGATTTAAATTACCCATCATCTATACAACATTAACTCTTGATTATCTAATACCCATCATGCAATAGAGATATAAGCCACATGTGTAATTAAAACATTACAAACCACATTACAAAGTAAAACTAAACAGGTGAGCAAAGTTTTATTTTACTTTCACTTGGTCTTAAGCTTTATTGAGAAATAAAAATAATATTTAAAGTATACATGATATTTTGAAAGCAGCCTCAAATTCATGCAATGTATCTGTTACCAGATAAGCCGAGTTTATACAATCCACATTTTTTTAAGTTTTTATTATAAAACTGATGTACAGAGAGGTTACAGTTTCATACGTTAGGCATTGGATACATTTCTTGTACTGTTTGTTACCTTGTCCCTCATACCCCCCTCCCCCCTCCCCTTGCCCCCCCTGGGGTGTTCAGTTCACTTACACCAAACAGTTTTGCAATTATTGCTTTTGTTGTTGTTTCTCTTATTTTACCATTTGTCTCTCAATTTTGGTATTCCCTCTGAATTTCCTAATTCTAATACCAGTACACACTGTTTCCCATACACTCAGATAAGATTACGGAGATATTGTAGATACAATAACAAGAAGGTGATACATGAACATCATCAATAGTAGAAACTACAGATACACATGGGATGTTGAAAGTAGTTACAACTGTGATATAACAATCATTTCCATAAAATGGAGTTCATTTCACTTAGCATCATCTTATGTGATCATAAGGGTATAGCTATTGGGCTCTTGTGATCCTCTGCTCTGACTTGCCTAAACCTGTGCTAATTATTCCCAATAAGGGAGACCATAGAGTCCATGTTTCTTTGGGTCTGGCTCACTTCACTTAGTATAACTTTTTCCAAGTCCTTCCATTTCCTTACAAATGGGGCAATGTCATTCTTTCTGATTGAGGCATAAAATTCCATTGTGTATATGTACCACATTTTCCTGATCCATTCGTCTACGGAGGGGCATCTGGGTTGGTTCCAGATTCTCTCTATGACAAATTGCGCTGCAATGAACATTGTTGTGCTGGTGGCTTTACTTTGATTTTGTTTGTAGTTTTTTGGATAAATACCCAAAAGTGGGGTTGCTGGGTCATAGGGGAGTTCTACATTTAGCCTTCTGAGGAATCTCAATACTGCTTGCCAGAGTGGCTGAACCAGTTTACATTCCCACCAACAATGAAGTAGGGTTCCCTTTTGGCCACATCCCCTCCAACATTTGTAATTGTTAGTTTTCTTGATATATGACATTCTTACTGGGGTGAGATGGAATCTCAATGTTGTTTTGATTTGCATTTCCTTTATTTAGAGCACTTTTTCATATGTCTCTTGGCCATTATCATTTCCTCATCAGAGAAGTCTCTTTGTAGGTCTTTAGCCCACTTGATGAATGGGCTATTAGTTCTTTGCGGTTTTGTTTTGGAGGAAGGTAATTTTTTTAGTTCTGCATATATTTTAGATATGAGGCCTTTGTCCGTTGAATGGCCGGTAAAGACCTTCTCCCAGTCTATGGGCTTTCTGTTTATCTTGCAAGCTATGTCCTTTGCCATGCAGAAGCTCTGCAGTTTGATGCAGTCCCATTTGTCCAACCTGTCTTTGATTTGCAGCCTTTCTGGGTCTTTGTTCAGGAAGTTCCGTCCTGTGCCAAGGAGCCCAAGTGTTTCTCCTACTTCTTCCTTTAGTGTTTTCAGGGTGTCTGTTTTGATTTCGAGGTCTTTAATCCATTTGAAATTGATTTTGGTGCAGGGTGATATATAAGGATCTAGTTTTAGTTTGTTGCATGTGTTGAGCCAGTTTTTCCAGCACAATTTGTTAAAGAGGCTATCTTTCTTCCAAACTATTGTTTTAGCCCCTTTATCAAAGATTAAGTAGGCGTAGTTCTGTGGTTTCATTCCCGGGTCTTCAATTCTGTTCCATTGGTCTTCCGGCCTGTTCTGGTGCCAATACCAAGCTGTTTTTATTACTATAGCTTTATAATACAGCTTTAAGTTGGGTATTGTAATTCCTCCAGCGCTGTTCTTTCTGCTTAGGATTGTTTTTGCTATTCTAGGTCTTTTATTATTCCATATGAATTTCTGGATTGCTTCCTCTAGTTCATCAAAAAATGGTGTTGGGATATTAATGGGTATTGCATTGAATTTGTAGATAGCCTTTGGCAATATTGCCATTTTGATTATATTAATCCTCCCAATCCAGGAGCATGGGAGGTTTTTCCATTTCCTTAGTTCTGACTTAATTTCATTTTTCAAGGTTTTAAAGTTCTCCTCAAAGAGGTCTTTCACTTCTGTGGTTAAGGTTATTCCTAGGTATTTTATGTTTTTGGAGGCTATTGCAAAGGAGGTTGCTTTCCTGATATCAGCCTCGGTCTTCGGGTCGTTAGCATACAGAAAGGCCGTTGATTTTTGAGGGTTTATTTTATATCCTGCAACTTTGCCAAAGTTTTGGATCCGCTCTAGTAGTTTGGGGGTAGAGTCTATGGGATTCTTTAGGTATCGGATCATGTCATCTGCGAAGAGAGAGTTTAACTTCATCTTTACCTACTTGGATCCCCTTTATATTTTCTTCTTGCCTGATTGCTCTGGCTAGGAATTCTAGTACTATGTTGAAGAGCTGGGGAGAGAGTGGACATCCCTGCCTTGTTCCTGATTTTAAAGGGAATGGCTTTAGTTTTTCACCATTTATAGTTATGCTTGCTGTTGGTTTGTCATAAACTGCCTTGATTATATTCAGGAATGTTCCCTGGAATCCCAGTTTTTCCAGGGCTTTTAGCATAAATGGGTGCTGGATTTTATCAAACTCTTTTTCCGCATCCAGAGATAAAACCATGTGGTTCTTTAGCTTGCTCCAGTTGATGTGGTGGATTACATTAATTGACTTGCGTATATTAAACCAACTTTGCATCCCTGGGATGAATCCAGTTTGATTGTGGTGTATGATTTTTTTGATGACCTGTTGAAGTCGATTGGCCAGAATCTTGTTGAGAATTTTTGCATCTATGTTCATCAGGGAGATTGGTCTGTAGTCCTCTTTCCGTGATGAGTCCCTGCCTGGTTTTGGGATGAGGGTTATACTGGCTTCATAGAATGAGTCTGGAAATCAACGTTCTCTTTCAATTTCATTGAAGAGTTTGAGAAATATTGGTGTTTAGGGCACAAAGAAAATCTGTACAAATTCAGTAGTATCAAAACCATTCCCTGCATTCTCTCAGACCACAACGGAATAAAATTAGAGCTACCACAGAAATTGCTACAATTCATGGAGACTAAACAACACACTGCTGAACCATCAGAGGGTCATTGAAGAAATTAAAACGGAAATTCAAATGTTTATGGAATTCAGCCAAGTTGAGGACACAAAGTACCAGCTCCTTTGGGACACAGCAAAGGCAGTACTCAGAGGAAAATTTATATCTCTGAGTGCATTCATCAACAAACTGGAGAAACAGCAACTCAGTAATTTAAGGAACCACCTTAATTTCCTTGAGAGAGAACAAGCCAAACCCCAAGTCAATAGATGGAAGCAAATAATTAAAATCAAATCAGAAATAAATCAATTAGAGACGAAAAAAACCATCGAAAGAATCAACAAAACAAAGAGTTGGTTCTTTGAAAAAATCAACAAGATAGACAGACCCCTGGCAAACCTGACCAAAAAACAAAGGCAGCACGCTCAAATAAACAAGATAAGAGATAAAACAGGTAACATCACCACAGAAATAACCGAAATTCAGAAAATAATAAGGGACTATTTTGCAAACCTTTATGCCAACAAATTCGAGAACTGGGAAGAAATGGATGATTTCCTAGAAAAAATTCATATCCCCAAACTGAACCATGAAGATTTAAATCTCCTAAACAGACCCATATCCAGTATTGAAATAGAAACAGCAATAAAGGATCTCCCATCCAAGAAAAGCCCAGGTCCAGACGGATTCACTGCAGAATTCTACAAGACCTTCAAAACAGAACAATCCACATTTTTTAATCATATGTCTACAAAACTATCATTTGAAATTCAAATAATACACAATTTGGATTTTGTAAAAGTTACTGGTGAAAGAGTTTTTAATAATTGAACTAGAAAGGGTTTTAAAAAATAGTTTATTAAATGAAATTAAGTGAAAAGCTTTGTTTTTGAAACTACACTTCAAATGCTACAGGCTATCTCCTTAGATTGTTCACGTAGAATAAGAATCTACATTTAAAGAGTCTCAAATCGAATGTATTTTTCCCCCTCTTCCTTATTCTGCCTCTCACTGACATTTCTATTTAGCTGTATCTGTTACTGCCCTTTTGCCTGTATGCCAAGGTGGGAAGACTTAAAGTCAGCTTTGAATCTGTTCTTTCTCTATACTCTATTTGAAACAGCCAGGAAATTTTAGTACTAAAAGTGTATAAAAATTCTAACCATACTTCGTCTTCTCTAGTATTAATTCTTGTATACTCTCTCCCAAGTCTGAACTGATTCTTCTTCTTTTTTGCATAAAGATTTACTTATTTATTGTCAAAGTGTTGTACACAGGGGTTATATTTTCATACATAAGTCAGTGCATAAATTTCTTATACAACTTGTTACCTCCTCCTTCATTTTCCCCCTGTCTTGCCCCTCCTCATTTCTCTCCCCACCATGAGTTCTACAGTTGGTTTACAGCATATAGTTATGTAAGTATGCCTGCTATTCTTAGATCTTGTATATACTGGAGCATTCTCTGTAATAATTCCTCTATTCATTTCAATGAACTATATAAATTCCTTGCTTATAATTGATCAATGGTTTATAGTTTTTGTAATCATAAATTAAAATATACAATGAGATAAAAAGTCTGACAAAATCTGGTCTTTACCAAACTTGGTTTGCCCACTTCCATCTTCCTCTCACTTTATGTCATCCTTTGCTTTTGTTTTGCTTTATTATTATAGTAGTTAAGTGTATGAAAAAGTTCCAATTCAATATGTCTGGCTGAGTTCATGCATATTGTGTCCTTTGTTCCCTGAAGGCTAGCAGCACATCTCAATACCGGGCTCTGTTTCAGCAGTTCCTTGCAAAGTTCCTCCTCGTGTCCCTGCAGGATTACAGCTACAACATCTTCTAATTGACCCTCATCTTCTTCTCCTTAAAAAAAAAAATCCTTCATTTTGGCCATATGATTGTCTATTTTCCCTTAGCAAGCTCTATTTTTGTTTTACTTATTAACTTATTTATTTTTGAGAATTCTTCCCACTAGGTGTTATCACTTTAGACAGTGCAAGCATACTATGTATCTTAAAATCATGATTCCCAAACTAAATGCTTGCTCTGCCCTAACCTGCATTTTGGTGGAGAATGCACATTCTGTGCCCTGCTTCTTTGCTCCATCTCGTCGTTTCATCAATTAATAAGAGAGGATAATTGTAGTGCCTTGCTGAAGTCCTATCATGAGGATTTAATAATGGAATACTATACTTAGAACAGTGTCTGGTGCATTGGAAGAGATTATATATCTATTTATAATTTTCATAAAATAATTGGAAAGAAATAATTACTGTATTTTCTATATTGCTACCACTCTGAATCTAGGTATAGCTGGATTATAGCTCACTAAATTAAAATGTGAATGGAGAGATTACAATTAGAAAATTGTGCAGACACTAAGAGCCAGTGTATCATCAGACTAGGTAACATGACACTGGTAGGAAATACGAAACTCGGATAATTGGAAAGCAGTAGACTGAAAGAAAAAACCCATCCAAACTGTCTTTTGGTTTATTTGATTTTGTTTGTGTTGGTGGGTCCTGGTACTTGAACTCAGCCCCTGAGCGCTTTCACTGAACTTCTTTGTGCTCAGAGATAGCACTCTATTTTAGCCACAGTGTCACTTCCCACTCTTTCTGGATAGTTTTGTGGAGAGAAGAGTCTCACGACGAACTCTTGCCGTGGCTGGCTTGGGACTGCGATCCTCTGATCTCAGCCTCCTAAGTAGTTAGGATTACAGGCGTGAGCCACCATCTCTCTCCTGGCTTTCATGCTGTTTTAAATCAAATCAAAGGGTTTCTTTTTTTAAAAAAAAATTGTTGTCAAACTGATGTAGAGAGAGGTTACAGTTTCATGCATTAGGCATTGGATACATTTCTTGTACTGTTTGTAACCTCCTCCCTCATTCCCCTCTCCCCCCTTTCCCTTTCCACTCATGAGTTGTTCAGTTGATTTACATCAAACAGTTTTGCAAATATTGCTTTTGTATTCATTTGTCTTTTTACCTTGTGTCTCTCGATTTTGGTATTCCCTTTCAGTTGAGTTTCTTTTAGTGCTACTGTATTTGAACTGCACTGGTTGATACATCTCTTCTTTTCATAATTTACTTCGTTAAGGCTAATTTACTTTGACGTAACAAAGAAACAAAGCAAGTGACAGCCAAGACATGTTATGTGAAAGCATGTCCTAAAAGTGCAATCTAGAGAAGCACACAGTAGCAATTAGAAAAATTGATTTATATCGTGACTCTGCCGTTGCCAAATGCTTGCATCATTTACTTCACCTGTTTTTACTTTGCAGAAGAATGAACAGGAGGACTGTCATGTTGCTCAGTTTTTTTAATCACTGTAACAATTCTTGAGACAATCAACATATGAAGAGCAGTTTATTCAGAGGTTTTCTTTTGATATAGATTGGCCCTGCTACTGTTGGTCAGCTGTTATGCCCAGACAGCAAGAGGGAGAGGGAGAGGAAAGAGCTTGAGTCTCTACTCTTCCCTTTAAAGACATACCAACAATGATTGATACCTTCCACTAAGCCTAACCTGCTAAAGTTCCATTGGTTACCAACAGCAACAAACAGTTTTGGAATCGCCTTTTCCTCTTAATCAGTCCAGCTCTATAGAATGCCATTACTGAAGTATCATGATATGTTTTCCTTAGAATGTTTTCTACTTCAGTCTTTCCTCTACCTTCAAGAATTTAGAGTCTAAGTAATGCTAACATTATGGTAAATATAGCATCAATTCAAAGATAAATATAATGAACAAAATTATATGTTATACCTGCATACTCAATGACAGCTCAATTTTCTGCTGTTTTCATTAGCTTTGATAATAACTTCTTATCATGAACAGCCAAATATGTGGATACAAATTGCTGTTAATTGGTAAGAAAGAAGGATTGAATAAAAATGAAGCAACACAAGTCAGTCAAGTAAAAAAAAATCCAGACTACATTAAAGATATGCATGACTAGAAACAGCAAAGGCTCCAGAGCCATCACTGATATATTTTCTGAAGTTTCATCACTGGTATGTTTCCTGGAGTTTTCAGCATCTTCTGATTTACAAATTAACAAAAAATATGACTTCTTTTAGAAGGAACTCATGAAATCCAGCAAAAAGCACTAAATTCAGATTCTGACTTTCAAGGTGATCTTCTGATTCAGTGACAAGGAATTATTTTCAAGTACCAGAACACAGAAGCCTCTTGCCTTAAATTGTTGGTAAAAATTTTATTATTTTTTTAGGCAAAGTCTGGAAGTATGGAATACCATTGAAGATGCTTCCATGAAATTAGGTGGCTTTCTGTTTCATTATGCTTAGTACATTGGATACTTTCCATGTTCACTTGACAGTATGAGAACTTCAAATACCAGTTCTTAGCCAACAGTACTCAAAGCATTAAATAAGGGGGGTTAGGTAGGAAGAAAAAAGTGTTTCTTTATTATGCTTTATTGCACTTCATCCACTAGGAACTGTTTTCTCAGAACACAGAAGTGTTACCTTTTTTCTTCTTTTCTTTTCTAAAGCAATCATTGGCAAACTATTCAACTTAGATTGGATACTGATTGCATCCCTAGATTTAGTGATGAGAACTAACTTGGGATTTCCCTGGATATAATTGGAGGTGAAGGGGAGGCTACTGGGTGATAACAACAGTTATTTATGTATATATTTTGTGTTTCTCCACGCAATGTTAAAGATTCCTAAACAAGGCCCACTTTAATAATCACATATTAGATGATACTCTAATCATCTTTCTTATTGTCTCACTTTATTCTCAAGGTGTTTGAGGTGGGAAATGGAAGGGATTGTCTAGAAGTATTTGCTTGAATAAATGTCTGAACTATACAGAAAACTAGACCTATGGGGGTACACTTAATGATTTTTATAAATTATCACAGACAGTTGATTTATTTGACCCACACAAATAAATTGAAGCATATTCACACTAGCTGTAAATATTTTAGAAAAACATATCTTCTGCTTCATCATTCTTATGAAAAATGTTTCTTAAGGGAATAAGTGACACAGTAAAGATTTTTATTGGGAGATATACAACCACTAAAGCCACAAAATGAATGTTGCTAGTATATTAATTAATGATTACAAGTCTAGAGATACACAGATTTGGTGCTTCATCTACATTTCATCATATTCACTTTGTGATATTGAGAAAATCCACACAATTTTGAGGTGTTAATATTCTTAAGGGTAGAATGAAAACACTTGCAACTCCCTTCAAAAAACATCATTTGCAGTTAATAAGACGATTGAATCAGCTAATAAATGTAGTTTGTACCTATAATACATGATCAGGAATTATGTTTCATGACAATTTAACAAAAAGAACTAACAATATTCGCATTTTATCATCTCTAAAATTGTGATACTTGCTTTACTTTTTTATCTTTAACAGCATTATTTGAAAATTAACTGTTCTTGATATTATTGCCATCTATACAAAGACAAACTGAGGTGATTTTTTAGTGTTAAATTTAGGTATCTTTAATGTTTAATGGTTCAGAAAAAGAAAACATTTAATGATTCTTTGAGGAAGGAATACATGTCCTGATCACTAGTATTTGAAAAGGTTACCTTGATGTGTCCTGTTTATTAACAGATATTTTCATCTGTTCTTGCAGGATAACTATCAAGAGAATAGAGAAGTTGCAAGTGCACATTCTTGATGGAACAGAGAACAACATTCTATGAAAATAACAGAAATATTCCCCTTTCCATATTAAAACACAGTATGATTGAGAGTAGTTGAATTCCAAATGCAAAGAAAATTTAAAGGAATGTCATAACCAGTGTGTTTTTCTTCTATTTTGTATTGTATATTCATATGAATGATATATGGCATCAATAAATAATCAAGAACCTCTTTTAATAAATATGCATTTGTATTCATGAGGAAACATACATTACTATATTTCCACATTGCCTACTTATTGATTTACAACAATATAGAGAATACTTAAAATAATCTCCATAGATAACCATAGAAAAAGAAGAATGAAAAAATTATGTCCGCCATACCTTACATATTGATGGAGAACATAGACCACAAATCTAATAAAGAATAAAACAGAACATGCAGATAAGGACCAGTGAAGATAGACATTCAAAAAGATGGTCTGCAAAAACCTCTCTGGGATGAAATTTATCTTCAAATTTAAGTGAACACATCTACTGAGATAAATGTCAAAATTCGGATTTATGAGATATTTTAAGGCCAAGCATTCCTTGTCAGTTTTTCCTCAGTTATTAAGTGCATGAATCTAATCACATGCATACTGTGTTCTTTAAATGAACTCATCTTCTGTTGATATCTAGATAAAATATCAACATGGCAAACCTTCTAAAGTTATTTTCTAACATCATATTTTAAAGACTTATATGGTTAGAATTTAATGTAACATTCCCTTCTCATTAGATGATAAGGTCAGTCAATTTTTTCTAATACCTTATATTATCTAGTTTGAATAAATTTTGGGGCTTATGTTTGAGTAATGGTGTATTCATAGTTTTATTCATTCTGAAAAAGGAAAGTTTAATCATCTAAAGAATCTGCTTTTTTGGTGTTTTCATAATTGGGTAAAAGTGGGTAAAAGTGTTGAATTATGATATATTGGAGGCTATTGTAAATTAATGGAAATTTTCATATTATTAGCAATATGAGTCCTATGTGGGTAAATTCTTATAATGATAGTTCTGTTGTGTCATTTATTTTAGCAGTGATATCTGCAACTATTCTAATTATTTATTTTAATCATAATGAATATTATAAGATGTGCAAAGTCCTTACTGTCTAAAATGTATCCATATTATCATTGAATAGATTTTAAAAGGGAAAAGTGTAAATTAAAGCATATAACCAGATTATTGTGGAGAATTACATGCTGTCATGGACTCCATTTCATCCTGGATTATTAGTGCTTTACAGAAGAGAAGCCTTGGGATTTGTTTGTAATTTTCTAAATTTTGACTTCATATTGCTATATTTGATGCTCTTAAACAATCAGTCCTTATTCAGGTCTTTCCATGTAATGAATAATATGCATGACGGATCATACTCCCAATCAGTTATAGAAAAGATGTTTATCTAATAGGTCAAATAAAAATGAATCTTATACAGGAAGAGAAGTTGAAGTCTCTTAGCCATGATTCTTTTTTTTTTTTTTCAAATTTTTATTGTCAAACTGATGTACAGAGAGGTTACAGTTTCATATGTTAGGCATTGGATACATTTCTTGTACTGTTTGTTACCGATTCTTGAAATGGGCATGACATGAATGCTATCATTAAAACAGTTTTTAAAACAGAGCATCTCTCTATGTTCAAGTCTTCAGTTCTTCTTCAGGTACGAATGCTCTGTTATTCTGAAATTTCTAACAAATTGGCCATTTCTACCAGTCCTTGAAACTGTCCACCAAGAATGTGTTTGTGATTTATAGTCTAAAATCTTAATTTTAGAATTAGGATGAATAGTTCATTTGAACAGAAGCAAGGACACAAACAAAACTGATAAAATTTTGTATTATTGTAAAGAAAGTTAATACAAAACACGTAAATTTATTCAGTTTCAAAAGTATCTTTAAATATAAACTAGAGGTTCTGTTGCTAGATAATTGTTCTGTTTGGAATTACTATATGCCTTGCTAAGCTATTTAATCTTAAATAAACTGACTTATAATAGACAATAATATTTCTGTCTTTTATGATCATTATTTTCATCTCAAAACTAGGAATTTGTTAATATTTTCTAAGTAAAACAAACTAAATACCACTTTAAAAAACAACAACTTATGTTTTTATCTTTGCTTGTTTGGGTTATATTTTAGTTTTCACATTTGTTTGAGAAAGAGAGATATCAGAGATATCATTCTATTTAAACATCTCTAGTACTGAGTTTATATAGGCAGCTACCATCTTGTAAATTTATTATGAAACTTTGTTTTTCCGTATCATAAAGACTATATATTTTTGGTAGTCAGGTGTATTAAAACCCCACAACATTATAAAAGTATTATTAAAAATCCTTTACCTATTCTTTCATACATGAAATTTTAAATGCATTCCTCTGAGTCATGTCTTTGAGGAAGGTAAAATACACAGATGCATCCAGAAATCTTTGCAGCTGTTATAATTGCCAAGATAACAAAAGGCTGAATTCGTTGCTAGAGGTTAACATGGTGGAGATTTGGTGTATGAAAACACATTTGGAACTCTTCATTTGGAATATAATGGCTGATAATATTATGTTTCCAGGTAGACTTGGTTCACTTTTTATCCCCATTCCTGTAATGCAAAATAAGATAATAGACAAAAATGTTGAATCACTTGTTATAAATGTAGCAGTTCCTTGTATCATTGTAGGATTGAAAAAATGATTCTGATCCTCCTTTCAGATAATAGTCTTTGCCATATATTTCACAAAACTATGAATTTAACTAATTTTGATTCTTATGTTTGAGAACTTGACCATAGTTTTTTTTTATATAATTACTTATTTATTGTCAAAGTTATGTACAGAAGGGTTACAGTTTCATATGTAAGGCAGTGGGCTGCTCCCATTTCCTTCTTCCCCCATGTGTTGTTCAGTTACTTTACACCAAATAGTTTTGTAAGTATTGCTTTTGGAGTCATTTGTCTTTTTATCCTTTGTCTCTCGATTTTGATATTACCTTCTCAATTTTGATATTCCCTTTCCCTTCCTTAGTTCTAATACCAGTATATACATGGAAGATTTTTTTAAAAAATTCTTGACTGATACAGATTATATAGAATGACATAAATTAAAATTTATAATTTTGAAATAATTTTCATGTATTAATAGTAAAAACACAATGGGAAATGCTATAGACTGTTCTAGTATCTTATGTAGTTTTATTATTAGGCCTGTTTGTAAATATTATCAAATAGCCATAGTTTTTTCTGATTTTATAATAAAGTTTTAAATCATTTTTTGATGCTAGTCAAGTGCTATACAAATCACAAATGACAAATAGTATTAAAACCAGAACAATCACTTTTTATACTTCCAATACTGGTAATTTCTTCTGTTCTTTCTTAATCTGCTTCATACACTACTTTTCTTTCCACACTTTTTGAATAATCGTGAACAGCAGTATTTAATCTTTAAAATTTATGTTTTCCTCCTGTCTAAGTTAATGTCAAATCTTGGATAAAATAATGTTATTCAATGACGATCAATATTCTGTAAATCAAGACATTTCTACTACAGATTATTCTTGTATGAGAAGTCACATATTATAGTCTATGACACAGAAATATGCTCTTACTCAACATGTACTTAAGTGAAAATTATATAGTGATGAGTATATTTCTGAAATGTGTATTAAACTGACAAGATAGAAAATAAAATGAGGCAGCACAGTGAGTCTGTGTGTAGTTAAATTTAAATAGTCCACAATGTAGTAAGGATGGGAATCATCTCACATCATTGGCCTTTCCAATGTCTATCTGAAGTACACAAGTTGTTTCTCTCTTAGGCACTGAATATTCTTGATACAATACTCCTCTTTATGCTTAGTGGTAGGGGTTCACACTGTAGTCCTAGCTACTCAGGAGGCTGAGATCTGAGGATTGTGGTTGGAAGCCAACCCTGGCAGAAACTCCCCCTTAAGATTCTTACCTCCACCTGTGGAGGAGCTGAGCCTCAATGTTGTAGAGCCTTACCCTTGAGCATGAGAATTCAGGGACAGTGCCCTGGCCCTGAGTTCAAGCCCCACAATTGGCAAAACAAAACAAAACAAACTCCTTTCCAGCCTTTCACTGTTAAAGACAGAAAATGTAACCACTGGAAATGTCACGAGGGCAAAAATGAAGAGTGAAATTTGATATGGGAACTGAAGAACAAACTTCATTCCAACAGTCATCTTCACACTTAGTTAACCATAAACTGGCAATAAATTCAGATATATAAAAAAGGAAGACACCAAGAATAAGAATACAAAAGTCCCATGTCAATTCAAGACTTCCTGTGTTTTCATGTAGAGCTTGAGCCTATTTGGAAATATCCAATGGATCTTGTCTGCTATTGAATATAATCTGAGTCACATGAAATTCTTCTCCAGCTACATACATAAAAAGTTACAAAGGCCTGATATATGATGTTCATTCCTTTAATGATATATGTTCAAAGTGTCTTGGGGATATGTCTGCTGGGAAGTTGGTTTCCAAGGCAAGGCAAAAATCCCCCTAGCAGAAATATTGAATTTTTAAAAGGCATCAAACAATAAGCATGTCACTTTATAACATATCACTTCTAACAAACAGAACTTCCTTATCTGTTACCATGTTTTATTCGTAGGTGAACATGGTTAAATTGTGCCATCTCAATTTACTTACAGACTGCAATGTTGACTTTATTTTTCATTTACTGTCATGTGATATCCAACTTCTATGAATACATATACTTGATTTGCAGTAGAAAAATTGTGTTAGTGGGTAATAGTCATATTTCAAAGCAAACTGATAATCTCTTTAGGCTACAATTATGAATGTATGTTATGTAGTTTGTGTATTTGAAATAGGATGCCATTAAGATAATTTCATATACAAAGTTAAGGTTGTGATGAGAATGTAGCTTAGTGCTAGAGTGCTAGCCTAGAATGCATTATTCAGTACCACATAAACAGAAAAAGCCAGAAATTGCACTATGGCTCACATGATAGAATGCTAGCCTTCCACAAAAGAAGCTCAAGGACAGTTCCCAGGCCTTGAGTTCAAGATCCAGGACTGGAAAAAAAAAGTTAAGCTTTATACAAAATAAGTGAAATAAGTCAAACCAAAAGAAACACAAGTTTCATGGTTTCCCTCATTTGTAATAATTAGTATATGTCTTGGATAGTCTTAGCAGATGATAACAGTAGCTCTATAGCTATATATACATGGCCATCTAAAATGATGCTAACTGAAATCAACTCCAAGTTATGGAGACAAGTTTTATCTTTTAATGCACTGTGTGAAGTTTTTTCTTTTTTCCTTCTTTTTTCTCCTTTGGTTTATCCTCTGTTGTCGCTGTTTTTGATATTGGTATCCTGCGTCTTGTCTATTTGTTCATCTGATTTGGGGAAGGAAAGAGGAATAACAAAATGGTGAACCAAAGCACAAAGGACCAACCAATGCAAAAGGGATACTCACAAGACACTTTGTTGAAAGTGAACTTTGCAATTTAGAGGCTGAACAGCCCTAGCTCAGGAACAAAAGCTGAGAAAACGGGGGAGTAAGGACACTGGTCAAAAAGAAATATACTCATTACATTACATAAGTAACTGTAACCGCTCTGTACATCACCCTTACAATAACATGATGTTTTTGGAGGCTGTGGATGTGAAGGCAATCAATAAATGTATTTATGCATCCACAGTGATGTACGAATAGACTACTTCCATGCTAGAGACATATTGTGGATACAAGTTACACCAGTGGAGACATTTCTTGTGAACATTAACCCAACCATATCGTTGTAAGCCATAGAAAGTGTGTTGTGTTCTTGGTCTGTGACAAAACACCTGTGAAGAAAGAGGAAAGAGTGCTTTTGGAGTCTACCTTCAGAGTTTTCGGTCTATTTGGCTCTGGGTTTCTTCAGCTCTACTAAGGAAGGCTCAGAAGAATGAGCTACTCACTTCACTTGTTTAGAAAAGAAAACAGCAAATATGGCTGGGCCCCAATGGCTTGTTACTGTTCACGTTCTTTGCCACACTGGACTCTGCCCACTCAAAGCCCATCTCAATATAAACTTACAAATGGATTACTTCATGTATTAAGGTCATCTAACTGCCTCCCCTTTGCACCATCAGCTGGGATCAAAACCTTTAACCCATCCATCTTATTGGGCATTTTACATACTGTTAGATATTTTTTTGTAATAGATGACTGCAGTATGATGTTAAACATAAATTCAGTGTGGTTAGAGAGCACAGACACACACTGAATTTTATATGCATGAGTAAATCCCTTTCCTCAGAGCCTACTGAGGACCTCTAAAGACAATCATATAAAGATTATATTTTATATCTATAAGTAACTATTTAAAAATTACTTCATTGTATGCTGTTGATAATAGAACAATTAGTTGAAGCATGTAACTTCTATGAAGCCTGTATTAACTATGGTTATATATATCACAGGCAAGTCATATACAGGCATATTAAATACAAATGGAAAGTATTCAACGAAAACAGAACTATAGTTGGATAAGTGCAAGAAAAATACAAAGCAGACTCAGGTTCTTTCTTGTGTAAGGAATATGAATGTAAGATTCTAGAAGCGTTTTAAAAGTTTATTAAAAGTTCATTAAGTAAATTCATTGCTTTATCCAATTTCCCCAGAAATCGTGATTATTTTAAAATTAGTTTTAGGCCAAAAGACTCTCCTATCCACTTATTTTGAGGCTTTTTGCACTAGGCAATCCTCCAGGCCACATATGTTAGGGAGGATTTTAGCCAGGTATGAGTAAGGATTTTCATCCCTTTGAACATTGCTCAACAATCTAAGCTACTGTGGTGAAGATCCACAATAAAATGTCACTACTTTTCAAATTACTTTTTCCTTCTGGACTTTAACTGAATTTCTTCTGTGGTCAATTTACATAGAGGCTGTATAGATAATCATCAACATATGAAGAGATATGTTTATACTTCTTTAGTTATATACACTGTTAGTTTATTTGAATATTTGAACATCAAAAGTGTATTGTAAGTTAAGGAAGCAGTGGTATATATAATTGTGTCTATTGCAAACTGATTTTGGGAACTTGAATTAGACCCAGTGTTGAGTTTTTATTTCTAGCTTCATAAGATGATAGCAATATAAACTTGGGTGAATTACTTGTCATCTTATTTAAAATAGGTTTGTGAATGGTGAAGTTGAACTTGTGAATTAAAGCTGTTAGTATAGAGTCTACTACACAGTAATAACTTAAGAAAGAATGGGTAGTTTACATTAAAATTAAATCCAATCTTTCCTCATTCTATTAAATTAACCATTATACTACAAAACTAAAGAATTTCTTGTTGTTAGACACTGTATTTATAAATATTCAGTTTTAAGCCCTAAGCCATATGTTTTGGCATAGACTATTCCCTACATGATGACAGACATGCAAGCCCCATTCATCAAATGTAGTTTGGGAAAACAGAAAGGGGAAGTGGCACTAATAAATAATTCCACATAATTTCTTTTACCCACAGATACTTAAATTGAACTATATTAATAATTTCATAACCCATAATAGATTAATTTATTGTAACTTAACACCACCAGCTGTGTTAAAATCAATTTATTAGAATTTTATTGAATAGTATTTACTTCCTGAAAATACATTAAAAATTAACTCTTACATTTACCTGTGTTGTAAATACACACAAGGAGCTCTTATGAAATCTAATGACCTAAGTAGCTTAATGAATTACATGTTAAAAACAAACATTAAATAAATAATTTCTATGTCACCATAAGATGTTATACTTAAGATAAATTTCAATTATTTTCACTCAACCAGTGGTATTAAATTATTTAGATCTTAGCCACAAGAAGAGAGCTTGTGCTCACAGTACTAAAGTTTTAGATTAGATTTCATAGAGCACTCTACTAGAAGTTCTTAATATTTTGCAACAAAAAATTTGTACTGTTTTCTCTCATATACCATCAGACAGGATTTTAATTAATATTTTAAAAAAACTCAGAATTAGACTTTTTAAAAAGGAGCTTGTAAGCAATTAAAAAGTACAAGTGCTCTTATATAATTGATTCACTTCTCCTTTTAAATACTTGTTCAAATGGTGATTGCTAATTTTCTTAAAAGATTCACTTGGGTGTTATTTTGGTCAGTATGTAGTTAGCTAGTTCCTTTTCTGTGTCACATAAATATTTTAAATGTAAAATATTATGGAAATCAGTGACAAAATTCTTCATGCCATGCATATTTAAGTTATTGGCTAATATCTGAGAGCAAAAGACAATATATACATGAAATATGATTTTTCTTGTGTTTTATAAATAGAAAATAGAAAGAAACAAAGTTTGAGAAAATAAATGGGTTAATATTGTCAAGGAAATAAATTACTCTTTTAGAATTCAAATAATAATATATATAACCTATACATTCACCTCTCAGGAGGGATCTTTTCAAGCACAATCAATGCAAAGAACATTACATTCAAGATTTGGGTCCTTATGTTACTTTTCAAAATGTTTGTTTTTATAGTTTTACAAATTCATGTTAAGCTACTTTCAAAACACACATTTTAGGTTTTTCTTCTCTATACTTGTAATAAAAACACATAAATATGTATACATATATATGTATATGCACCAATATACAAATGTATGCATATATTGCACATATTTCTATAAAACATGGTAGAGAGAGAGAGAGTGAGGCAGAGATAGAGAAGACAGAGACAGTGATGGCGACCGAGGCAAAAGAGGATCAGATGCAGAGACAGAAATAGCAGAGAGGAACAGGCAGAGAGAAAGCTTCCTTTTCTAGACACATCTTATTCCTCAGTCTCTTATCTTCTCCTTCTTCTGTGTATATGAACACTTGGAAGAAACTCTTTTGATCGTTCCTGTCTTCTTCAACTCCACATTCCTTGACTAGTTGCTATCTCAATGAATGCAATGTTATATATTGTCATATTTGACATTATTTGGATTTTTGTCTTTCTTCAGTTGTAGTAGGGATTCTCAAATTTCAAAGAAGTGTTCCTGTGAGTTCATCAATCTTTATACTCCTATTGTGACAGAGAAATGGTATGAATAAAAAATATGGCAACAAACAACATTTTTGAAAGCAGGAGACATGTCATAAAGATGCTTGATAATTATATATGGTTAAATTGATTGAAATTTAAATTTGTCATGCATTTTTATGTAACAAAATCATAGACTGATTTTTGCTCTCAAAGAGTACAATTTCCATGAATGGGATGGTTGAATACATAATGGTATAACAATTCAATCCATTTGCCCACAGTTTTTGAAAAGAGTACAGAAAAAGTGAGGCAGAAAATTATATTTTTAGTGCACTAAAAGAAGCAGCATGTCCATGGCTTATGGTTGTAGCTGTTTATTGTTTGAATCAAGTGAAAATATTAGAGAATACAAGTCATAAAACAGTGCTAATACAGGCATTTCCAAAGTTCGCTGAAAGCTTTTATTTTTATATTAAAAATGTTAAAGAAATACATTTATGTTTGAGAGGATATGAAGAACATATAAATAAGGACTGTGAGAGTTCCAAATTAATATAAAGATTCTTTAGAAAACTGTTTGGTGTAAGTGAACTGAACACCTCAGGGTGGGGGGAAAGGGAAACTGGGAGGAGGGAGGGGGGGAAGGGACAAGGTAACAAACAGTACAAGAAATGTATCCAATGCCTAACGTATGAAACTATAACCTCTCTGTACATCAGTTTGATAATTAAAATTTGAGAAAAGAAAGTAAGGTCTGTGAAACCAAAGTCTCATTTAGTTGAGCATAGTATATGAATATATAATATTCAGGGTTCATAATAAACATTTGTTGGTGAATGATGGAATAAATGAGTTCCTGAATGGGAGAATACCATGAAGTTGGTAGAAAAGATTTCATGAAAAGCATAGGGAATATGGAGAATGAAATACCCAACTATGTAAAACGAGAGAGATTATTAAAAATGAAAACATATGCTTTGGAAAATGTTATAGCAGATAACTAAAATAGCACTTTATTCTTCCTGTGTAGGGTTAATTCAGTTTTTCCTACTGTCTAGATATTTCCTGAATAAAATGAGTATTTTTTGTTTGAATTTCTTTTGATACATACAGTGTTGTAATTTACTGCATCTTTGTTCAACGTCATTTTCTTCGAGTGGTTGAGATCAGATTTGTGTAGTATTCTCTATGGTAAATAAGTAGAATAAAATTACTGCAAAAATAGAGGATAACATTTGATAAGATCCTTGAATGCATCTTAAAGAGAAAAGATTACAACTAGCTAAAGGTCAGAATACATGAGATGAATAAGCATCATTTCTAGCTTCCAGGATTCCTTTTCTAACATTTGTTAGAGACATCCCTGAAATGACACACATGCACAATCATGCACACACACACACACACACACACACACATCTGTTTATTTCAACATCAAGTCATCACATTTACAGTTGATTGTTATAAAATCATATTTGAAATATACTCCACTGTATTTATTTTCTCTCCATTTGAAGTGCAAAACATCACTGACTTGCAGGGCAATGAAACAAGTGGGCAGTATTCTCTGTCACTGTTACTCTGTGTTGTGCAACAGTTATTCGAGTGTTTTCACACTCAGTGGAGATTTGAATCAGGACTTCTGTGAAGTGATAATCAACTTCTTTCTAATTCACTTAGGGAGTTAAACACTGACTTAGAAGTGATCTGAGATATGCAACTTACTACTTTAACAAGTAACATGAAAATCAATCTCTTTGAGGCACTTCCAGACCATTAAGCACATATTTACTTGTTTACTGATTCAAAAGTTTAGAGATTCAAAATAAAGATTTGTCTGTGTATTATTTATGCATGTGTGTGTTTCTGTATGTGCTGTAAGCATTTACTTCATGAAACCACCAGAAAATACTGAAATTTTTCCTCTTCCAAGTACTTCTATTTCAATGGAGAAAAAAACAAATAAACATAAAGAAAAGAAACAAAGAAAGCATTTTCTAAACATCTTTAATGAAAGTTAGTGTATTGCCCACAGGATGGGCAATGCTGGGGAGATTTGGATTACACCTGCACAAAATGGTTTCTCTTAGGGTTTTATATTCAATTTTGTGG
Organism: Perognathus longimembris pacificus; assembly: GCF_023159225.1. Classification (NCBI taxonomy): domain Eukaryota; kingdom Metazoa; phylum Chordata; class Mammalia; order Rodentia; family Heteromyidae; genus Perognathus; species Perognathus longimembris. The sequence continues at coordinate 42,476,618 of NC_063176.1, forward strand.
AGTGAAAATGGCCAATGAGCCATAAGGACATGAGAAGAAGAACATTGCAGAGCTTAGACAAATATTGTGTAAATTCTGAAAAGGGAAGTAGTTTGAAGTTTTCATAGGAATGAGAAAAAATAAGGATGGAAAGAAAGGAAAACGGTTGTTGTGATTGAAGAAAATAACGTTAGAGCAAGATAATAGATAAATAATGTGGTCAAGGGGCTAGGAGTTGGGATTTTCTTATAATCGCGGTCATGACTGGAAGATGTGTTGCATTGCCAGTTTTTTCATGGTTGTATTTGACTGGATTCTGGCATGAAACTCATGATTCTCTATCACAGCCTCTTGAGAAGTGGAATTACAGGCACATGCCAAACATGCCCAACTTTGAGCACCATTTCTTCAAAATACTCACATGGAATATATAATTTAAAGCAATCTTTGCACAGTGATGTCTACATACAAAAGTGTGCTATGTGTGTAATATTTTCAGGTACATATCTTCCCGTGATTCTCTGTTGCTGACAGTGTGGTAAGAAGACACAGTAAACTGCAGGCATGTATGCTTCTCTCCCATGTACATGCTAAGAGACAAAATGCAGTATTGCTACGTAGCTTGGAGCAGTGAATGATTCCCAATGGACTGAATGTGGCTCGACCTTCATATGATTTAGGGAAAAAATGAAAAAATTTCACTACAAGTAAATGGGAGGAAAAGTTGGACCTTGGCATGCAAGATTTTTGCTCCAAGGACATTAATTTAATCATTTTAATCATCTAAACTCATTTGATATTGCATTAGAGAGAGAATTATTGAACTCAGTTACTTATCCTCATGTTGTTTTATCATAATGGCTTGCTGAGTTTAATGACTGTCTCGGTAATTGAGAGGAACTAAAGTAGATTTAGTTGTTTTTGGTAAGTGGTAACATTGGACAAAATAACTGAGCTAAAAAATCAACATGAGTAGTTGATTATGTTTTACTTCATTCTAATTTGTGCTGGTACCAGGAATTAGCTTAAAGCCCAACACTTGATTTTCTTGCTCAAGGTAACCACTCCAGTACTTGAACCATATCTACACTCTGTAGATAAAAGTCTCACAATCTCTTCTGACCAAGCTGGTTTTTATACCATGAATCATTAGGTGTCAATCTCTTAAATAACTAGGATTACAGGCATGAACCACTAGTACAAGGCTGATCTCAAAAGATAGTATTTAAAATGTACCCATTTGAACTTGTGATTTAATGTTTCTCAAATTTATATTTCATCAAATTAAAATGAAAGACGTGATTAAACCAAGAGAAGTATTGTTTTCTTTGGTGGAGTATAGTCATGTTCCAACACATAATTCCATACAGTTCTTTTCTCACAATGTTTTGAATGGTTACTAAGTAAACTTTTTGCGTGTCATATAATTATAATCACCAATAATACTGTTCAGAACTTTATTACATATTAATTATTTTGAATTAAATTTGCATTTACACTTCATTGCTCTATTTTACTAATATATATTTATAAAATATATAGGAATAATGAAATGGAAACATTCCTGTCTTTTACAATTTTTATTATTAAGGAGTTGTACAAAGAGGTTTCAATTACATCAACCAGATTACGAGCTCAATTCCATATGTCAGGCTATTAGTACTTTGAGTTATGAGAAAGATAGAAGGAGTGACATTGAGAAAGATACATTGTAATAATATCCCTTACATTAAAAATGAAATAATTGACTAGAGGTCATTTTAAGTATTTAATGAACATATTTATCAACCACAAACAAAAACCGGTAAAATATGCTAGATTAAAAAAATAGATGAACGTTCACAAGTTCGCAAAAATTACATTTACATTAATGAAGCATCTATAATTTATTATATAATTCCATCAATAGCAATCAACAAACAAGATATATATATATATGTAATGAAAACAAGATTCATTTTTAATTTATATGTGAACTATAATTCATGGATCTCAAAGGGACTGCAACTGTAGCTAACATTGGCTGAAAGGAGAGTTGGTAGAGCTTCTATAGCTCTTTGTTAAATGACACAAAAAATTCAGGTGATATCTTTCACAATATGGAGACTATAGGTAACAATTTCCTTTTATATATTTGAAAACCACTAGGAATAGATATGTGAATGTTTTTTTTTTTTAATGAAAGTACCATAACCAATCTATAATGTCTGCATAAGTTCATTTGTATATGTATATTTATACACACATATACATACACATTATATATATGTATATACATGTTGGTATAAAGTGTGTATACATGTTATTATGTTATGCATGATAAATATTTGATTTTTCAATAAAGTATATTTTAGAGCTAAGTCTTTTTATTTTAAATTAGTCCATTGTATTTATGTACTATTATGTTGATAAAAATTTGTCTATATAATATATTTTTTCTTCTTCTTTCTCTTTTTATTGTGCTTGTCCTTGGCCTTTATCTCAGAGCTCGGGAGCTCTCCCCAAAATTCTTTTGATCAAGGCCAGCACTCTAGCATTCTACCACTTGAGCCGCATGTCCACTTCTATTTTTGGGGGGAGGCATAAGGGTCTCATGGATTTTCATTCTCAGGCTGGTTTCAAAGTTCAATCCCCATAACTCAGCTACCTGTATAGCTAGGATTACAGGGATGAGCCAACAGCTATATTTTATTTTTACAAGAAAGAAAGAAAGAAAGAAAGAAAGAAAGAAAGAAAGAAAGAAAGAAAGAAAGAAAGAAAGAAAATCACTGCTTTTTACCCCCCATCAGTTGCAGGAAGTGAAAAAAAATTCATTTTGAAGATTTCAGTATGCAAGTCCTTTGTTGGCATAGCATGCACAAAAGCCCTGTATTAAATATCAAATCGTGAAGAAAAAGAACCATCTTCTGGTACTCATGAGAAATTACAGAAGGTATACAGGAATATCTTCTAAATATCACCCATATATCTTATGAAACAAATATCATTAACCATTCAAAAAGCAGCATAATATTCTCCCTGAAAATAAATAAAATTTATTTCTTTTTCAAAAAGGACATAATTGAGATAGTGTTTAATTGCATTATATATAATTTGAAAGTAAAATGTAAACTAAACATGGCTACTTTGCCCTTTAAATTGTTTTATCATTTGTTGACTCCATTGTAAATTCTACAAAACTCAATGATTATTTTTGAAGTATTTTCCAACATCACAAGGAGAAAGTTATATGTGACATAAGATCATCTAGCCAATAGAGTGCAACATAAGAAGGCACTGATGTAATAAATTATGTTTGTGTTTCTATCAAAGGAAATTATAGAAAACCAAATATCATGAAAAACGATTTCGTTGTATATTGAACTCTTAATTTTTATTATGTTCAAATATCTTACTAATTTAATATAAAAATCAAAACTGTGATTTATAAAATAAGATCCATAAACACATAAAATACATATATGCATCTGGTAATGTAATGCACACACATGAAATGCTAACAAATGCGTATTTTTATATCAAAATATGAAATATGAATACTTTCTATTTTTTTCTCCTTCATGAAAGTCACTCTAATGGTTAGTAAATTCATTACTGTTCCTTGATTTTTAAATTATTTCAGGCTTCTTCATTACCTTGATTACATTATCTTATACTGTGACCCCTAAAATGATTTTTTTTTATTCTTTGACTTATAAATCAGTCCTTATGCTTACTAGAATTTTTGAGGAAATACAGGATCTCTGTTCATAATGTATGCACAATATGTGAAAAGTTTAATTCTTATTTAGTTTCAAAGCAAAAATCCCTGATGGAACTGTCATTCAAAGTTTCTTTAAGAACTGTCTTTCAAAGTCTCCCATTTGTTTACTGGAGATGAATATTATGACAAAATGCCTTGAGGACATGATATGTACTTTAAATAAAAGTTTAAGGCACGTACCTTCATGGCTTTTTATTATATCATTGTGATTCTAGATTATTTTGCATTCTCCTGTTTTATAATTTTAATAAATATTTTACTTGTGCTCTTTTGGTTAAGCTTCATTCTGTTTAGTAAGTAATAATGAGAAAATTAGTGTCTTCATAACACTAAGTTTTTAATGAGAATGATTTTCTTATAATATAATAAAATTTGAAATTGGGTATTGTGTTATATCCAGCATTGCTCCTTTTGACTTAGGAATGTTTTGACTTTGTATGTCTTCAGTGTTTTCATATTAACGTTAGAAATAACATTTCTATTTCTTTTTTTAAAATTTAATTTTATTGTTATGGTGATGTACAGAGGGGTTACAGTTACGTATATAAGGTAGTGAGTGCATTTCTTGTCAAACTTGTTACCTCCTCCTTTATTTTTCTCTTACTTTTCCTCCTCCCCAATTCCCCCCTCCCAAATTGTACAGTTGGTTTACAATATATTTTCTCATAAATATCACTGGCGCATTGGGTCGCCTTTATCCTTTTTCTTACCATTTTGATGTTCCCCTTCCCTTCCCTAATTCGCAGAAATGTATATACTATTCCCAGGGTACCAAAATCAAGTATAGTGACAACAGAGGCTAAACCATAGGGGAGGAAAACAAAATTTCATGTAAAACATTAAAAATAACAACTAGGATAGTCATAGCAGAGGGTCACAATAGCTCAATTTTTCTATTTCTATGGAAAATACTGTTATAATTTTGGTGTGGAATGCATTGAATATATTGATTGATTTTTGTACTATAGCCATTTTCTACAATATTTCCATGTGCACTTAAACTATTACTATTGTTCAGAACTGTCTTCAATTTCTTTCTTAAGTGATTTAAAGATCTTTTACTTCTCTAGTACAGTATGCTTTTATGATCAGTTTGGATTGAGTTGCTTTTCTGCTGTATTTCTCTATTTGCTCATTGTTATTGAATAGAAAAGCTACTGTTTTTTAATAATATTTCTTTGTATCTTGTTACTGTACTGAAAGTATGGTCCAGCACTATCACATTGAACATACATCTGAAGGCTTGTAAATAAGGATGCAGTAGAAATGCGTGCATATCTATGTTTCTTACAGCACTATTCAAAAGAATCAAGTGAAAAAAGCAGCCTCAAGGCCCTGTAGTTAATGAATAGAATAAAAAATGTGGTATATGTACAATGTAGAGTATTCTTCAGCCATACATAACCAATGCCTCATGCATATGACCTTGGCTATTCAGGAGCCTGATACATGATAATAGAGCCAGCCTAGGCTGACAAATAAGAAAGAGACTTTTATCTTCAATTAAACAGCAAAGAGACAGAAGTGATGGCATGGCTAAAGAGGCAGAGACAGCAATGAGCAAAGGAGCTGAGCAAGCACAAGAAACCCTACCTACTTTCAACTTCCAATACCATCATAAAAAATAAAGTAATAAGTTAATTAACCAAACAAGAATGAATGAAATGAAATTATGTCATTTTGCACAAAAATGTTTGGTTGGAACTAGAGAACATATCATTAAACATAATAAACAAGATTCATAAAGACAAAAGATACAATCTTCCTCACATATGTGGAATCTAGACCTGAAAGATAGATACAGAATATGTATGTACAAAAATAATAACATCTTTTGAAATTCTTTTTTAGAAAGTAGAAAGGAGGGCTGGGGATATAGCCTAGTTGCAAGAGTGCCTGCCTCGGATACACGAGGCCCTAGGTTCGATTCCCCAGCACCACATATACAGAAAACGGCCAGAAGCGGCGCTGTGGCTCAAGTGCGGAGTGCTACAGCCTTGAGCGGGAAGAAGCCAGGGACAGTGCTCAGGCCCTGAGTCCAAGGCCCAGGACTGGCCAAAAAAAAAAAAAAAAAAAAAGAAAAAAAAAAAGAAAAAAAGAAAGTAGAAAGGAGCCACAAGGGAAGGTGATGGAAAAGATGAGTTTGAGTGATGTACTTAGTATGCACATATAGAAACACCAAAATCAAACTCTTTCTGCAACTAATATTTGCTAAAAAGCCAAATTTAAAATAAAGTCATTACACATTCTTCATGTGAGCAAGTGATCCATCAGTGTATTGTATCCTGAAAAGCTAGCTCCTGTCCTTTTGCCCTCCTTGGACACAGAATTAAAACATTTATTATAAAAATTCAACTGATCATACCCATTATTCACCTTTGCTGTGATGTCCTTATGTGTGGTAACTGATCATGTAACTTTAAAATTAACCTCGAATTAAAACTTAGAGGAGCTCTCTGCCCAACTTGGATTTCATTGTAGCCAAACAAATTCAAATTGAATCAATTTGCTTAATGCTTTTACTTCAAGATTCCCAACAAAACATATAATGGTTTCAGATATACAGTTTTTTTATTCATCTTCCTGAGGGAAAGTACTGATCCCTAGCTAGAGTCAGATACACTCTAAATGCAAATTAAAGGACAAACAAGACACTTCAAGCCTGACAACTGCTTCCAGTTGGTTAGAATGTCTTGAAATATTGCTATCTATTCAAAAGTATGTGGACATACATTTATATAAATAAAAGTACTGAGCTCCGTCTAAACCATCATTCTTACCTTAATGTTTTCTATATTCAGTGTAATCGGAAATGAATAAAGCATTTGATCAGGAATTCCGCAGTAGAATCTGAAGTAAAAAAACAATACAACAAAAGTGTCTTGTTGGCAGAAGTAAGTGTTTCTGAAAACTTCTTGTCTTCAAACTTAGTATAATAGATCCTGCCACCTTAGATTTGGAACAACTCTCTTATAATCTTGAATTATGAAAATAACAAGCATAAGGGTGCTAGTATCCAAAAGCCTGGAGATTTTCAAAGGGTATTTCCAAGAGAAAATTAAACTAAATGTAACCAGTGTTCAAGTAAAAAATGGTTGTTAATATAGGCATTCCAGTAGGGGATAAATGGGGATTCGTGTTAAACTTTATACACTCAACCATTTGAACTGCTATCAATAATTTATGCAGCAATGATTAATACCAGCAATTGAATAATGCTTGTAAAAATCTGGGTACACCCCACCATAAACATGGATTTAATATATACACTTACAGATAAGAAACAATAGAAGTTAGCATGATTTGTATTAAAGGCACTTTTATAAGGGTTTCATAGATATTTGGCATGAAAAACGCATGTTTGAGTAGATTATAGATGGGAAGGATCTTAAAAAACTTATATGAATAAAAGTCTATAAACCTATTTCAAATCACTCCTAATTTTAGCATTCAAGTAGAAATATTTCATTGCACATAGATCACAATTAACAAATACTAGAATGAATACAAAATGACTTCTAACTCTATTAAAGAATCAGAATTTAATATCCCAAACTACTATAAGTTAAATATTTTGAAAGGAACAGATTACAACAGTATGGCCCAAGTTTTATGAGTGGCCTAGAGCCTATACTCTAATAAAATGATTTCATTAGCTAAAAATTAGAATAATTAAATTAAAAAGGAATACAATGGAAGAAAGAGAAAAAGAAGAAAGAAAATAAGAGGAAGATAAAAAGGGAGGGGGTGAAGAAAAGAAAGAAGGAAGAAAAAAGAAAAAGCAAAGGAAGAAAAGTTGATTCATAGACAAAATATTATGTGACTGTCAACAACTTAAATTTTCCTCAATTCTCCAACACTGGGTTCTGCAATCCCCAAAACTCAGTATGAGATTTTTAAGGTAAATCCATCAAAGCAAATGAATTTTCTGTTACCCTATAGGTAATAAAGTGCAGAACTTGGATTTTATACTATTGACGTTCAATTACCCCAATGACACACTGTATCTAAACGTAGATTAATAGGAAAAATACTTTTATTTCCTTAAATTAATTTTATTTTCACCTGTTTTCTGATAAATATTATAAACACTAGCACAGACTTGGGAGCTAAATGCTTCTAGCCATTTAATAAGAAAAATAAAATCAAACAACCAATAAGCAACAAAATATATTATCTTAAAATATTTTATACCTCAAATTTTGAGGAAAAAGTGAATAAATGTAGCTAAAATTAATAAGAAAGAATCAATGCAACAGCAATATTTACAAAATTATATGCTGTGAATCACCTGTACAACTGGGGGTGGGAGGAATTGGAGAGGGGAGAAAAATGAGAGAGGAGGTAATTTGTTTGATAAGAAATGTACTCAGTGCATTATGTATGAAACTATAACCCCTCTGTACATTATTTGAAAATAAATAAATTAATAAATAAAAATAATAAAAAAGAAAGGAATAATACAGGAGAAGGCATAATTGAGCCTTTTGCTGCCTTCTTCTTGAAATCTCCTATAACAATAGTAGAAACGGAGTTACCTTTTCAGATTGTTTAAAAGGCTGTGACAGTACAATCAATGTAAGTGAGATTATGCTACTTTACTAAATTGCTTCTCTGCAAATTCTATAACTCCAACCTAAGGTCAGCTTTGTTTCTCAATAGAAAATTAAACTATACTAAATTAAACTACACTAGAGAGAAGTGCCTGGCTAAGGAGGTTTCGCCTCCTCAATCAGTGACTAGCGTGTATGCAGTTTGTTCATTTCCCTGTAAGGATCTTGCTTGGTCAATAAAAATGGATACAAGTGAAATGACATAAAAACCCCATGTCTACAAAGTAGAAAAGAAAAAAAAGCACTCTGATTTGAACTGTAATTCAGCTACTTATATTGAACAAATTAAAGAAAACTTTAACAGGAAGCTCAGCCTGGTCCATCTTCACTTTATTCAAGCCCTTTGGTCTTATAAAGGACTCACACATGTCCTGACTTCATAGCGGGATTGAGGTAGCTTCCTTGAGGAATAAACTGTGTTGATTCAAACTGATATTTCCAAAAGCAAATAGTTAATTGCCCCCCATGTTTGATTGTATTTATTGGTATTTTAAATAATGTCTTTTGCAATTGCTAATCCAATATTCTGCTTTTATTTTGTTCTAACCTTATTCAATATTTGCAAATTGTACTTAGTACATAACAGTGTCTCCAACATAGACATTGTATACGTGATATACATTTGGACTGAAAAACAGGAGAAAATAAGAATGTCTTCATTTTCCAGTTAGTTGCACTGCAAGACTGACTGCAGACTTCTTATTGTTTTCCCAAGCAGGATTTGTACTCATGAACTGACAACTATAGTCTTGTAAATTTGCAACTTCCTACTGTTAAGCATTATTAGTCTTATTGATTGAATCCATGCAATTTCATAGATTGCCACAAAGCCAAGACTCTAATAACAGCGACAGAGAGTGTGTCTGAGAAACAGTGAAGACCAAAAGATTGAATTTTGAATAGAGCATATTCATTCATGATCTTCATGTTTTCAAGAAAACTCACCAATGATCATTTATTTAACTATAACAAATTATTGTTGGTTCTACTTTTTTAAAACATTTTTGTTTGTATTATCTTTTGCCTCAAAGCCACCTGGATGGCAGCGAGGGGACACGCCTTTTATTTCCATCCAGCCAAAAGGGCCAGCAGTCTCCACCGAGCGTGCGGCATGTTTCAAGGTCTTCCAGGCCCTCCTGGCTTGAGTGTCTGAAAACTCCAATCCGGTATTTTGGAGCATGGACCTCAAAATCCTAAAAAGTGGGTGGCTCCCTTGACTTTGGCTCTGCCCCATCGAGACATGCATGGCTTTTCTCCAATGGGGGTACTACACACCCCAGAATAAAATCCACAGCTGACCAGTAGCTCTGAGTCTAGGTTTCCTGTGCACTCCTGGCCGCACTTTGTGGCGCCATCTGTAGGGCCCTCGCACCCTTGCTCTTCCTCTCCCGTCCCGCGGGAGAGAAGCTGGGGAGTGCCCTAGTGTGAGAAGCTATGGACGGTGTGTAGTCGCGAATACTCCCACCCAGTTCCCTTACGTTTAAATAATGGACTCAGGATGCCAGGCGCATAGGGGATCCGTCAGGCAGAAAATCCGAAGTTTTATTCCAGGGTGGGGTTTATATAGCAGTAATGGCCGTAGGCAGGGGAGGGATATGAAATAGCTAATTAGGCATGGCGATAGGCTGATTATGAGCTGTCCATCACAGTGACAGCACAAGACTTCCTCTATGGGTGGTTGTCACATCCCATAGGACCGCCCCCTGGGTTCCTCCCTCTGCCATCTTGGCGCACACACGATCTGAGGCGGGAGGTGGGGCTAGTGGGCAGGAGGCCCCAGAGGTGGTCCTGCCAGGACTGCCTCTTAGCGCTGCAGGCAGCACCCCACAATCTTTAAGTAGTTATACAAAAGGGTTTTCTTTCTACAAATCAGATAAGAATTACAGTGCATACTTGTGAAAATATAAACATGCCAACTAAGAGGCTGGAAAACATTAAAATATATTTAAATTTATTTGTGATTGTTTTGAGGAATGCCTTATTTTATTTTAATTTATTTAGTCAGTACATTACCCATGTATCAGATATCTATGAGATAATCAATAGCCAATAAGTACTTGCCACAAAAGTATTGATATACTTTTGTGATACAATTAAAAAGTGAACAATTTATACACTCTGATGAGAAGCAGAGTATGAGTTAAAATAAACCATCTCAAATTTACCTAGAATGGAAAAGTCATCATCAGAATACAGATTGTTTAGAGCTATTTTCTGTAGATCAGCAAATGAGGACAAACAGAATTCAGAAACTGGCTTGCAAGGTGAATAGTCTCGTCAGGATCAGTATCAAATGGAATATATTTTCTGTCCTTTTCTGTCCTTTGAGCATAGGTGGAGATGAAGAAAGATGCCAAGAACCAAGACTTGTATCATATTGTCTTCTCTTGGGGCAAAGGAGGATACTAGGACAGAAGTATCCATCATTCAATTTTTCTAAAATGCTGATGATCTGAATCATTGCATATGAATCATAGCTTAATCAATATTTCATGCTCGCTAACTAAAGATTGACTAAGGGAATTAGCTTACATGATGATTGAGACTAACAAGTCTTTCCACTCGCGGCCTGCAAGCCAGAGACAGGAGAAAGCTAAGGGTGTAATTCAGATTGTGAACAGAAGAACAAACTAACTTCTGACTGGTATTACAAATCAAAACAACTTATAGAGATATGGATATGAATCCTGCAGCATACTAGCCTTGGCACCAAGGCACTGTAATAGAAAAGATGAACATACCAACTTAGTGAAAATTTATATTTTCCCCATCCATTTTTCATTTTTGCCTTTTGACAAATTATTATGCATCTTTGTGGAGTACAACATGATATATATATATATTTTTTTTTTTTTTTTTTTCTTTTTGGCCAGTCCTGGGCCTTGGACTCAGGGCCTGAGCACTGTCCCTGGCTTCTTCCCGCTCAAAGCTAGCACTCTGCCGCTTGAGCCACAGCACCGCTTCTGGCGGTTTTCTGTATATGTGGTGCTGGGGAATCGAACCTAGGGCCTCGTGTATCCGAGGCAGGCACTCTTGCCACTAGGCCATATCCCCAGCCCCACAACATGATATTTGAATGCATCTATATATAGTGCATTGATCAACTCAAACATTCGGATATGTTTTTGATATTTCAGACATTTACATATAAAATCCTTTCCTAGATATTTAATTTTTTATTGCATTTTAATTTCCCAAGAATAAAAGAACCACATTTTATATATTTTTGTTATATATGTGTACATATATTAATATGTTTAAGTATTTTTACAAAGTGATTTCTTCCTGAATATTTTTAAATTATATTATAGAAGGCTATTGATTATGAATACCCCATGTGTAGTAAAACAACAGAACTTTTTCTATCTCTTTGTGATTATTTCAATCTATTTTTGATTAGTTCAGAGGATTTAACTAATCTCTTACTCTTTACTCCCTTTTTCTTTCCCCACTTGGCCTCTTGTACTCTGTATCTTTATTTCATTTGGCTCAGCTTTTTCTATTCATCCTACCATATGCATGAAAACATATAGTACTTGTCTTTGTAATGAAAATGACATGATGTTATCATTTACGATGGCAGAATAATATTAAATTATTCATATTTACCACATTTTCTCTATGTATGAATGTGTTGCTATATCTATTGTCTCACTTCTTAGTTATTGTCTGCAGTATTGCAATGAATATGGTAGTGCCACATCCAATACACTGATTTAATTTCCTTATGACATATCCTTTTTTCTATAGGGTTTCTGTACCCTACATGGTACACCAACAATGGTGAAAGCAGATCTATTTTGCTCTGGCCATGATTTAAATGTTAATATCATGAAGAGACATACCATCAGAAATTACATTTCATCAATTCTCTCATTATCCTTTTTTTAGTCAAGTTGATACATTAAATACCATACTTGGCCAAAGAAAAGTGGAAAACAAAGAAAAGTGCTACCACCCTTTGAATTTTTATTTGTTGAGAGGAACTCCTTTTACCTTTTATATTTTAATGAGCAGAATTTAGTCACCAAGCTTAGATGCAAAGCATGCTGCAATATTTTCCGAAATTATATATACACATATATATCTGTAATTAATATAAAATATGTTTGATATATACCATAGAATAGATATTGAATTATATATAAAATTATTCTATATTATATTATATACAACATATATGTAATATGAAATAATATATATTATTTAAATAACATGTATCAAATAGATATTATATATAAATTTATTATTTGTACATTATTATATAGTATGTATTTGTATGTATTGTATTCAGAAGAAGATGGAAAAGGGTGTAGGTGGCTTACTTTTATCACATCCATCTGTAAAACAAAAGTGGTGTAAGTCATCTCATAAGCTTTGCTGAACAGAAAAGAAAAATGAGTTTTAGAACTGAACTTTGTCCCAGCTACCCCACTTCACAGCTCTTGCCCTTGATAAATTGGCTGTTTGTGACAAATTATTCCTCAAATTCCTAAAAGAAGATTGATCTCTTTTGTCATAAGTGAAGTGTGTTCTGTGGAAAATTCCACCACCATCCTCCACACTGCAGAGACTTAGAATGTTCTGGGCTGACCATGACTACCTCTGCTTCCTTTATGGCAACACAGAAAGCATAAGGTACTTTAGTCTTAGTTTATGTTGACTGGGAATTTTTTGAGGTAGTGCATCACTAAGGTTGCCCAAGATGGCCTTGAACTCAGTATTTCCTGAGTTCTTTCAGAACTCAGGAAATGACAAGAATGAATCACTATACTAACATAAAGTACTCAGTATGAAACATAATAAATCCTTTTATGTTTGGATTAATTAAATGGGAATGCTCTGATACATTATTCAAAGTTACTGTCTGTCTGATCATCTGGAATTTTTGTGGACAGAATATAAACTTGACAGAATTCGATAAACTGAAACTGAGACAAATAGGCATTTTAAAATGAGAACTTGTCAAATTTCAAAATTTAATATTAATCTTCAAGCTGTATTTCTACTTTCAGATTTAGAAACTAAATACCTAAGGCTTTTGCAACTTAAATACAATTATAAATTCTCATTTATTTCACTTCATAACACTCATCACTCATACATATCTAATTTAACTAATCATGTAAATTTTTATTTGAAAAGAATATAAAATTATATTTTATTAAATTATGAATGTGAGTATAATAGTATTAATTCCTGGTGTCCATGTTTGTGAATGAGATTCTACCATTTCGTGAAATTCAAAGCCATTCCTGTTTTGCTATCCTCATTACATGATATAATCTATGTCTTCAATATTTCTGTTAGAGTTTCTTAAGACTTGTAACTAACCATAGCCACTACACAACATATTTGGCACAGTAATACTTTCTTTTAATATTTTAAGATAATATATTGTGTTTGAAAAAGATGGTTATTTTGCTGAAAAGCCTTGCTATGCTTAGCAATAACAGCAAAGCTATCCTTACATTTCTGAATATCCATAAATATTTTAAAGTCTTCACAAATATTTTTCATTAGGGAAAAACATAAAAATGATTACAATATAACTAGAAATCTTTTTTAACCACAAACCATATTCACTAATTTATGATTTATACAAATATAATGCATTTCAGTATATGTTAATGGCTATCTCTGGTGCAACAATATTATTAATCTGCGTTTTTAGAACAACGACAGGGATGCACAGAAACACAAATAAATCTACTCAAAGTTATAATTTAGGGACTTAGAGTTTAGGCCCTTAAAAGACATCTCATGTTTATGTTTCCTGATTACACCGTTCCAATGGTATTTCATCCAGGCATGGAGGGTTTTTCCCCTTTTTAGACTTAGCCACTGTGCCTCTATAAGCTTCTTCTGAAATAAAATATTATGGTTAACACTATTTTAGTGTGTTCACCTTTCTGTAATGAACTACCAGAATCTGGGTGACTTTGAGCAGCAGAAATTTAGAATTTACTGTTTTTATCTCATGATAGTGGAAAATTTGGTTTCAGGACCACATCAATATAGAGAGAACACTCTGTCTCTAACCTCACAGTGATGGAAGTGGTGTGTGGTGGGGGGTGGGGCGTCCCTTGTGCCTCTTCTACAGGTGGCTTGGTTTCCTTCATTAGGGAGAATGGCCTTATCACCTGAATGGCTCCACCTCCGAATATCTGATTAAGAATCACATGAACATATGAATTATAAGATAATCATATATATATATATATATATTCACACACACACACACACTAACACATCTGTGTTTCCCTTTATTTAGACTCCAAACATTTCCTTTAATGGCTTATTTTAAAAATCTGTCCTGTTCTTTATACTCACTCAGAAAATAGTTTAAATCAGGTGTTGGTGGCCCATACCTATTATTCTAGCTACTTAGGAGGCTGTGATCTGAGGATCACAGTTCAAAATTATTCATGGCAGGAAAGTCAGTGAGACTTTTATCTCCAGCTAACTAGAAATGAAACCAGAAGTGAGCTGTGTAACAAGGGGTAGACTGCTATTATTGAACAAAAATATCGGAGACAGCACTTAAGCCCTCAGTTCAAGCCCCAAAATTGGCACACACGAGAAAAGTCTAAATTTATTTAGGTAGCTACTTATTTATGAAATTTTGCTAGTATACATAAGTTGTAAGGGAGCATTTCATGGTGACATTTTTATGTCCATAGCATATCCCAGATAGCCTATGCTCCTCTATCATTCTCCTTTAGCCCTTCCTGCTAACAATTTCCCTGAAACAATTTCAGCAAGATAAAATTTCCTAATTTCATATTTAGAAATGTAGGTTTTTCTCTACTTACGAATTACACTACAAAAATATTCAAGACACTAAGACGTAACTGGGGATATCAGGCTTAGTGGTAAACACATTTCCCATTTTCCATCTGGATATTTCACAATATTTCTAAGTTGTTCTCTCTTTTATGATTCCCCAAAAGTCTTTAATAATTTGAAATTTCCATTCTCTGCCAGCATTAAGTGCTGAACCTTCAGGCAATATGCTCTTGAGTATCATTCAAGTGTCACACATAGTTTCTTGAAAATTACTCTCTTATTTGTTTCCCACCATTCAAATACCACCTACTTTTTTGTATGGATAAGTGTCTGAGCTAAAACCCAGAGATAAGTCACATCATACATTCCTAAATGAATCATCATGTTCCTCTGTTATATAATTTTACTTTCCCCCTTCATTTGGTGGAATTACTCCAGTTACTTGGTATCTAAAGTAAGTAATTTGAAGGCCAGTTATTTTTCTCCTCACTACTCATCACAACTCTTACTAATAAGCCAGTTCACCACTGCTTTTTGACATTTAAATAAATCCACATTTCTTAAATATTTCTATTTTTTTACCAACTATATTGAATGAGAAAATTCATTTCCTATATTCTGCCTAGAACTCTGCCAATTCATGATTCTTATACCAATGAATGTCAATATACAGACCAAATCTTGCCTTATCTTCTAACATACAAACACACACACACACACACACACGCACACACTCACACACACATTCCACTGACTCTTTTTGCAATATATTTATATATAAATATGTTTCTCATTATACCTTTTGGTGGAGGTGTGTATGGATTGTGAGTTACATGTTGATATGTTTTTAATTTTCTGAAAGCCATTTATTGACAGAACAGAAGCCATGAATTTAAAAGAAAGATATTGGATTCAGTTTCAGAGTTTTTATTTAATGACATTTTCAGCTAAAATTAGAATTTAATAGATAACGTTTCTTTTCTTTAATGCCATTCATACATTAAGCAATTTAACTTGCTTTTGTTGCTTGTTTTCCGGTGGACTGTTCATGCATCCTATATATATCTCCTACAAATAAATTCATGACAAGTAGACATACTGGTATAATTTGTATTTCTGTTCTGTAGTTTTTTTTTAAACCATAAAATCATATTGACATTTCACACTATTTTTATGCATTTTTAAAGAACAGAACAAAATATCATTATGTAAGACTATATTCTATTCAGTAATTTATTGAATATTACAAATAGATTACATGTACATAGATGCTCTAATGTTTTTTATTTGTTTTCCACCATTCAAGTATCTGCATATTTGGAGGGACATTAGTAGCATTTGAACTCAGGGTTAATTTTTTTTAATGTAACTCTACCACTTAAGTTAAACATTTAGTCCTTTATTCTGAGGGTATTTTGGGGATAGATTTCAGAATTTTTCCTAAGCTAAGACAGACCAACATCCTCCTATTCATGTTTTTTTGGTTGTTGTTGTTTTTGTAGCATAGAGGACAGTGTAAACAGATTAGTTCAGTTTTTAACTAAGATGAAGTTTCATAAACTTTATGCCATCTGTTGGCTTGCAAATAAAGTCCTTCACATATTCAGTATAATCAGTAACTAAAAGTACAGGAATAAATCACCAAACTTAGATATTCATCAAATTTTTACATAGTAAGCAAGGTTTTGCTTTGGGATAGTTCTTGAATGGGACAAATACATTTTCACAGGAGACCAGGCCTCTGCTACATCATCATGTTTCAGCAACACTCATGTAAATATAAAGTTCAATATATCTTTAGATTTTAATTAATTATTCATACATGAGTGTTAATAAGCAGAGATGTCATAGAAAAGTTTTTTAATATGGTAATTATATTTGAGTAGGTTTATTTTCCTTCTATAAATATACCTTTGTAATGCTCGTCTGGGGGCCTTGAACTCAAGACCTGGGCTTTGTCCTTGTGCTTTCTTGCTAAAAGGTAGTACTCTACCACAATAGCCACAGTTCCATTTCCAGGTGTTTGGTAGATCAGTGGATATGTGTCTCCTACACTTTCCTGCCTGGACTGATTAGGAAGTGTGCTGCTAATATCTCAGCCTCCTGAGTAGCTAGGGCTACAAATTTGAGCCACGGGTACATGGCCTGATTTTCTTTGTAACCAGAAAAATTAACTTTGGAGTGAGAAGTTTAGTCTTAAGTTAACTTCAGGAAAAATGAAATTGATTACATTTACATAATGTTTTATACTATTTTTTCTTTTTTTATAAATGAATATGTAAAACTGTATTATATAACAACCCACATTTCTTTCAGCTCAAATATTGTATGTTTCAGGATATAAGACTTGTTAAAATTAATCAATTATGATGATGCATGGATGGTGTCAAGTGCTACTGATGTAGAGAATACCATTGATGAAAATATTTACAATATTTATTAGTGACATGTATGTGCAAGAATTACCTCATTTGACTAATTGTTTTGTTAGGTAAGTATCATTTCCTCCATTTTGTAAATGAGAAAATTGAATTTCAAATAATTTAAGTAACATGCCTATATCATAATATACAGTGGTTCAAATATTCTTTTCAAAAACTATGCTACTTGAAAGTCATGTTAATTTCTTCACTGGTGTCTTGTTTTCCTCTGTTTTGTGGAAAAAATAATAGTGACTGATAATAATAAAAATTACATTAGATTTCTCATGCTGACATTTGTCACAAGCATATTCATATTAAAGGTATGACTTAACCAGATTTAACCATAAACCAAACAATGCTTTTTATTTTATAGGAATAGCACTCCCCCAAATTTTGAATTATGTATGTTGCTGGAAATAAAACTGTTTGAAAGAGTGGATTGGGAGAACATGAGAAATGTCTGTGACTATCTCTTTTGAATGAGTCAGTTCCTACTGGAATCAAGTTGTTGATTTTTTTTCTATTGGGATGGCGTGATAATTGTTCCTGACCAGCACTTAGGTTTTGCAGAAGATATAAATATAGAATCAAGGGTAGTAAGAAGTAGAGAGACTTCACCTAATTGCCTTCCTACTTTTTTCGTTGCCTCTAATCCAATTTTCAGAGATTAAATATTTGTGATTCACCTCTCCTTTCCAAAATGAACAAATATTTCTCTTTTGCTGCAAACAATAAAGGTCCCCAGAGGGTATGAGGTCCTAGGTAACAGTTTTAATTTAGTCAGGTTAACAATTTTGGAAATTTTTTGAGTCAGTTTCCTGTAATTTAATTTCATTTATAAAATATTGAATTTTCTCCAGCAATTTTTAAATGTTTTGTAAGGATTACATATGGCTATACACTCAAATTCAAAGGATAAAAAACCTTCTTGCTTCCAAAATACTTGTGGCACCATATAATTAAATGGTGCATTAAATAACTAAATCTATAAAAAATAAATATGTATACTATTTTATAAATAGAAGCCTATAAAAATAATGTGTAGTTATCTTGCCATACCCGAATTTCCTTGTTCTGTAGGTAGTCATGAGTAATTTGGATAGATTTTAGATTGATAAAATGTAGTAAACATATTTGTAAGGAAAACAAAAATATAGTAAAAATAGACAACTGTTCACTAGTGATTTATAAAGTAATATGTCAAGTTTATAATGTTGATAGTTACATATGGAAAGAAAGGTAATATCTCAGATATTTCTGAAAGGTGTATGGACATCCAAGAAAAGTTTTTACATACTTGCTACTATATAAAATTAGTATAAAGATTAGTAATTTTTGTCTGTTGATTTTAATAGGAATTATTAATATTATTTATGTACTTCAAATTAGCTAATGAGCACTGAAAAGTAACATAAATTTAAACAATTTCCACATCTGGCAAATATAATGGATGAATTGACAATAAGAATCATAAAAGATTTGTGAAAATTTTTGTTTGTATTGCATTTCCATTGGATGTGGAGAGAATTGAGAAAATTATTTTTTCTAATCTTACTATCTCACAAATGACTGCCCCAAAACAGATAACAACACACTATACAGGTTTTAAAGTATGCACCTAGGAAAATGAGTGAATAAACTTTACCTTTGGCTGTTTTATTAGCACAAATATTTCCATATACCATATCAAATTACTGCAAGATATACAAATGCACATATGTATATATATGTGTGTGTATGAAAATATATGTATGTGTATATATGCAAATATATTCCCATTGTGAAAATATTTCAGTGATAGAAAATTATGCAAACATTTGTTTATAGTGTTTGAATGAAACAGAATGGAATAATGTTTTTACAGCATAATCTTAAATAAGGCAAACAAAACAACTAAAACTTCATTTTATACAAAAATGCAAGCACATCCTGGATGAGCCATTGAAGGAATATTGTTTTCCAGAAATGTTGTTTTGAAATAAACTGAAACAGACCTTGTTGTGAGCATTTTAGATTAAAACTGCAAGCATAGTGCTGGACTTAGGACCACATGGTGGTTTTGAGATAGCAAAGATACACAATTAGTAATGACGCAGTCATGGAAGGTTTCATAATGACTCCTCCAAAAGCAAAGCTGTGAGGAAGCATTTCTGTGCCTTCATTAAAAATATTGAGATCAAATATATTACTTTATTCCTCAATTTGAGAGATTATATAAAGGTTAAATGATGGCAGTAATAGAACATGGGTAATAGGAGTGTGATTTTGTGTGTGAGATTGTACATGTACACATGCTTAAACATTCATATGCTTGTGAGAACACATTTATCATTAAAAGAGTGAGCTTATTTAATCCTAAAGCATTAGAGCTACATACCAAGTTATCTTGGAGTATTTTATAAATATTTTGTTCCTTATGAACCAATCAATATAAAGTAAATAAAAATGACAGTATTGAAAATGTAAACCTTAATGTCTCACTTATTTTTTCTACTTAATTATTTATTCATTCTCCTTTAGTATTTTAATTTTATATATATATTTTATTGTATCAGAGCTTTAATTCAGGACCTAAAGCTACCAATCATGGCTATCATTATACTACTTTAGTCACAACTCTAGTCTAACATTTTCCATATTAATCAAAGATGATACCTCAAGAACCTTTTTGTCAGGCTAGCTTTAAACAGTTACCTTGAGATCTCACCTTCCTGAGTAGTTAGGATTACAAGCATGAACAACTGGTGCCCAGATTCCTTTTCACTCTTGATGATGAATGACAGATCCTACTGTTTACCATAATGAACTAATAAAGAGCAATTATGATGTGATCTTAGATTCAAACATGAAATTTACTTTCTTAAAGTCCTCAAAAATAAATTATATTTTCCTGACAAAAAGTTTTTTAGGCCTTGATTTCTCAGAGGTAATTCAATAGTACTTCAAATTCTACATTTTATAAAAAAATATTTTAATCCAGTAATATCAGATTCATTACAAAACTCAGTACACCTATCTAAGTGTCATGAATATTCTTAATCTCTAGTAGTGATAATAAAGTGACAACACAAATCAAAGTGAATTTTTATATTATGTATATAACATTAATGAAAATATCATTAATGGATAATAATTAACACACCTCATTCCAGGAGAATTAATACATTGGAGAAAGCTCATGGAGAATGAGTCTGATCTTCAAATTACTGTTTTTCAATTAGCATAAGCTAAATGTGTATTTCATTTTCACCTCTGGAAATAACACATCTTTAAATAAAAATGAAATGAATTTTCTTTGGGGCATACACAATTGTGTATGCCCTAAAGAAGCACTCATATGTACACATATATAAATATATGTATATAAGCATATATACAGATATACATGTCTTGTATCATGTCACCCACCTAACCAGCCAGTTAAGATATTTATACTGTGAAAATAGCCTGCAGAGTAGAATGTATATATTCTTGAGTCAAAGGTTAAGGTTTAATTTCCATTGTACTTTCGGCCCTAGTTGTTTGTGAGATCTTTTAAGTGAAATGAAGAGAGCTTGGTAATAACGTATTATGGCATGTATTGGAATATTCTTTGACAGTGTACCTATTTCTATAATATATCTATTTCTCCTTTCTTCATTTTGGAGATTAAGATTTGGCTTTGTATTAAACTTCAGAGTGTATTAAATTTCTTATTGAAACCATGCATACAGGCCAGTCAATATCTGGATTGTGGTAAAGGATTTTAACTATTTCGTGGCTTTACAAATTTTGCCACAATCCCATTGAACGGAAAGCCTATAAAATTGTTATCACACTGTACGGACAAGGAAGAACTTACATCTTCATGGATGCATGAGTTCACTTTTTGTTGGCAATAACAGAAGACTACAACCTGGGTCAGTTCTAATGAAAATCCATTTGATTTGGTAGATCATCACAGGTCTTGACATCCATGTTTGAAGGGGCATCTTGTGCCATCCTTCTCCTGAGGGAGCCCAGAGCTGCTCAACATTGCAGGATGACCTGCAGGCAGGACGTGTTTCTCCTCTGGTATGTTTCTTTTTGGAAAACAAGCATGCTGATGGACTTAATTGAATGCTAGTCACCTCCATGAAGCCCTATCTCCAAACATCACTGTTGATTTACCTTTTTTCAGCATTTTTTATATTTCACAATGGGGCTTACATTTCAGCATACGAACCATTGGATGACACTTTCAAACCTGAACAAACTATAGAAATGTTCTGTCCTACTTGCCTAAAGAATTAAATGTGAAGAAAAATGTCCTTAACATTTAGCATCTCTCCCCTAAACAAAACAACAACAACAACAACAATAAAAACAGCAGAATAAGAAGGATATGGAAAGCCAAACATCTTTCTGTGTAGAGATTTTGAGCAAATTTCTTATGCACCATGGTGGTGAGTTGCTAAGACTTTTGAGTATATTCTCATTTATTTCTATTCAAGAGCATTTTTAAGAAAAGATTACATACAATAAAAATATACATCATAACATCAGTTATTGATACCTTTGATTTTGAGTCACTTTTCATTTATTTTTAACTTACTTCTAATTTCAGCCAAATATACATTTCTCTCACCAACTCTTTAATATTTCTTTATCTTCTTTTTCTCATTCTTTCATCAACACTTCAACAAACGCATATATGTTAATCAGTGACAAAATACCAGGAGAATCAACTTACAAAGAGGAAAGATTTATTTGGCTTGGGGTTTTGGCAGTTTCAGTGCCTAACCAAGTGACCTCATTGGGCATGTGGCAGCACAGAACCTTCTGGCAAAGCAAGCTGCTTGGGGCACAGCAACTGGAAAGCAAAGAGGGAGACATGAGTGTAGGGTTCTCAATATTATCTTCTGTGTAATATTTTCAGTGAATGAACTTTTTCCAAGTAGACTCCAGTGCTCAAGGGTTTAAACACCGCTGATGACTCCAGAGTGGGTACAGCATATGGCTCATTGGGGGAAAACTGAAAACGTAAACCATAAAAATACTTTATGCCTATATATCAGTATCTTTTTCACTGAAATCATTTTATGAATGTACATGTCCCCACCTAAAACAGGAGGAAGAGAGAAAAGAGACACAGACAGACAGAGACAGAGAGACAGATAGAGATGGATAGAGACTGAGATAGACAAGGAGAGATAGAGACAGAGACAGAGACAGAGACAGAGACAGAGAAAAGAAGTAAGAGCTATGGGAACAGGGAAAAGAACCGACATGTTTTAATCGTGAAAGGCAAAGCTTTTGGAGAGCAGAAGAAACAGAAAATACAATGTAAAAACTAGACTAATATATTCACAAAAGTGGTTTTCTACTATTCAGAGCAAATATTAAGGACTTAATTTTTGGTGAAAATGATAAAAAGATTGTTCAAAAGAGAGCCATTATGTGATTATACTTGAAATTAAAAAAGTCTTCAGAGAAGACTTCATTATCCCACAAGCTGTTTCCTATTTATTAATTTTGCCCTTACAAGAAAAAACATTTCTTTGGACCATACAAATGTTAAATGTCAGAAATGTAAACCTATTTCCTGGGAGATTTTGAAGTGAAATTTAAGGCATAGAATTAAAGTCTCCAGGAAACAAAAGCTTATCCATTACACAGTTAAACCCTATATTTGGGAACTAAGATGATGCCTAGATAAAATAGAGGAAAAGAATCAATACAAATAGAATATAACTTGTCAAAGTGTGTTTCAGGTTAAAGGTCCAACAATCATAAACTTTAATATATTGAACTGCCCACTTTATGCCTATATTTAAATATCTTCATGTTATCATATTTTTCACCTATTAAAATTCCTGATCATGTGTATGTAAAGCTGAGACTGTGCAGTTCAGTGCAACATGTTTGGAATGCAGCTACAAATACAGCTTAGCTCTGAACACAAGGAAACAACATTACGGTAGGAAAACAGGATAGAAAGCCAATGGCAAAACTTGCTTAATGAGTATGAGAACAGAGGTGCACAGGTTGTACGGGGAGGATCTAACGGATGGAATGGAACCTTGGAGAAGGATAAAAAGATCAGGAAAGCAGCTCATTGAGAGGGGGGCCAAGGTCATTATGGAAGGTTGAGTAAGAGCTCATTGTTGGTAAGGCAATGAACACTTTTCTATAGTAGTGGCAAGAATTTTATCTAGAATGATTATTACCTCAGTAATCTCAATCCCAACACCATCATTTGGAACAATTTTTGCCATCCTCTAGGAAATTTAAACTGTGAGCTTAATTAATGCAGACACCTGAGTGAATGATGAATAAAATTGATAATAAATTCAAATATGTTGCTTATTTCTGTGCATAGGAAACACATACTCTATGAGTTTTGCATTGTTTCTTTTTATTATCATTTATCACCCACTTATACTGAAGTAGTTTTCCTTTCCTTCTGTTGTGATAAACTAGAAAGAAAGGGGTTTCTCAGAACCCTCAATAGAACAAACATTCAGTGATCTTCCATTTTAAGTAGTATCAGATGACACTGACCTGTACCTTAGGCCTGCATTCATACCTTAAGACTATGCAGATGTTAAGGATTCATAGCATCTCCCTCAAAACTCTCTGTACTAACTGTATTCCTTAACACACAATTGTTATCTGCCTTATGTTGTCAAGGTTCTATATGCCAAAAATTTGAACACTCTAAAAACCACCAGAATTTTACAAAAGTCTAGATTTCATAACTAGGCAAGATTGTCTTCATAAAATGATGCCTATGTTTTGTATATTTGTTTATTACTCATCAATGTGAGTCATAAAGTTCTTCATGTTGAAAATTATGGCTTGCCCAAACAATGTTGGACTAGCTTCTGTTAGTTCTAGGCTGTGTCATAATGATGACCTCAGCCTATATACTTATATTTTGAGCTAAAAATATAGAAAATTTGAGTGCTGCCAACTACAAATGGTATATTGTCTTAAGCCCCAAAATTTTTAATTCTGCTGTACTCTTGGGCATGATCTAGCATGAAACATATGCTTACTCCCTGAGTTGCTGTGTATACAATATCCAGAAAATACCCTGATATCTTTTCCTAAGTAGTTCATTTAACACCAGTTCAACAATTTCTTGGTTTTTAAAATTTCCTTCTGTTATGAAAACCAAAAGTGTTAAGAAAGTCTTTCTGTCCCTGTGTCTTAGACTTGTATAAATAGAGAAAGAAGCTACAGCTGGCCTTCAAATAGTTTGAGAACCTTTGTAGATTTCCAAGACTGAAATCCCACATTTTTTTTCAAGCCACAATCTAACTTGAATACTCCAGTCTTAGATGACTTCAGAGTTTCTAAATGAGTCACAATTAACTATGGATTTTTAATGCATCTCTTACTATATGTGAAAGCTTTTCTGGTAAGATTTGCTTTAAAGAACACTTTACACAAGGTAATACTTCATCAACTTTTGTTATCAATGGCTACAAAATAATAGTTTTTTGTGTGAGTATAGTACCACCATCTTTCATGTGTATTTTCGATATACAATTGTAATTTTTATTTATTAATTAAAAAAAATTTTTGACATGGTGTTGTGCAAAAGGGGTCCAGTTACATAATAGGGCAGTGTGTACATTTCTTGTGATATCTTACACCCTGTTTTTCTTTCCCTTCTCTTGATCAGGTAGACATATATACAATACACAGTGAACCAAAAACATATACAGTAGCCACATGGCCTATGCCAAAGGAAATTCACCTAGGACTTTAAATGTAATGTCAACAATAGAGTTTGCTTATCCTTGTCTTATATGGAACATACATACATAGCTTTTGAGCTATTGTGATCCACTGGGAGGTCTATTTTTGACCTTTATATGTTGAGTAGTTGTTTGGTTTTAGTTATATAATGTAGGGTCGCTGACCCAAACCTGTGGGAAATACCATTTGACAAGAAGGTTTTGGTTTTGCAGACCTGGTCTCTACTCGATATACAATTGTATTTTTTAATCTACAATTTGTTATGAATAATCTTACATATGTTCAGTGCAGCAGCTGTTCATTTTGCTTCCTAAGAGATTCTTTGTACTGTAAAGGGCATGGGGAAATCATTATCGATATACTCATAAGTTTTTTGTCCAACATTTCTGAGATGTGTTGGCTGGTATAGGATTGGCCTTGATTATACTTGGAATGAAAGCACCAATACAGATTTAGAAAGTGCTGACAGAGTATCACGGGCTTATATATCTATAGCCAGGCTGCTTCCAATTTTACAAGAAGTTCCAGCTGGCAATGTTAACATTTTTCAAAAGTTGAAAGCAATAGGAAATAGCCTTAGGTTTAATAGTCTTCTTTTGCTAACAATAAAAAAATTTTAAATTATTGATTCCTTCCAATTTTCCATCATAGATGCCATTTTAAAAACAGTTTACTATTTGAACATAAAATTATTGCTCAAACATTAAAGTTGGGGAATGGATTTATATCCACACACAATTCAGATATAGAAAAATACAGAAAAATACATCTATTATGTAAATATATACACATATTCATGCATGTATGTATTTACACATGTTTCATTTTATCCAATAACTTTTACAAAACCTGATCCAATACCATGAGAAGATCTGCATGAAGATACAGGCTACCACATATTTTATAATCTTTTAATTTCTGGAGTTATACATTTATGCGAATAAACACATACAAAGGGATTTATTAGAAGTCTTCTAAGAGTCAGAATATTAAAAGTACTGGACTTTATGGGAAGAAGAGCTTGATTCAATAAGCTAAAAGCATAGGGCAGTGGTTATCTGCCATTTTCTTAGACCCCAAAGAATTTGTGTTTTTCATTCTTACTCATTGTGCCAGATTTTTCTACTCTTTTAATCAAAATTGTTGAAAATAGCCTCTCCATGTCTCAACAATATGTTCTCTAGTAAATCAACTCATGAGAATTTTGCCAACAAACTTGGTAGGAAGTGGAGGTCTTCCGTCAATTCCTCTTTCAAGTATTCATCTTAGTCTGTAAATATCCATGCCACAGGAAATGGGATGAAGCAAAATCACATTGAAATTCCATTTAACCTCAGTCAGAATGTCTAACACCAATGAAAGAAAAAAGAAGAAGAAAATTTGTGTATAGATGGGGATGCAAAAGGAACACTGTCAGTGGGAATGCACTTTAGTATGGCCACTGTGAATATCAGGTTGGAAGTTCTGAACATCGACAATCAAATGACTTCTAACTGTGATAAAACAATCTCATAGTGCATAAAAAGAATCCAGGTAAGCATAGAGTAGAGATACCAGCAGATATCAGAGAAAGAGGACTAGGGGAATATGGACGGCAACCAATGAATGGAATTAGAGCGTGAATATAATCCTAATGCATGAAATAAATGTATGAAAATATTACAAAATCCATAGTTTTGTGTAATTAACACATTCACAGACTAATAAGCTAAACATTGAATTAATTCCACTGATAGACTGATAGCTCTTTTCATTCGTAAATAAATGTTTTCTTTTTTTAGAACAGCTTTAATTTTTTCACAGTACTGGTCTTTGTAACAACAGCACAATTTTGATAAACACGATATCATGGTAGTTAATATTCAGAAAATGTTTCCAAAGAAATAAAAATTCATGTCATATGTAAGCGCCAAATTAGGACCCAAATACTTAAGCAATAGCATTTATAGGAAACTGTATTAGGGTCTTCAAATTTTCTGGGAAATTAACATAAGAAAATTGATTATAATAGTCATGGATAATGGCACAGAAGGCACCAAATAACATTGAAGTGATTAGTGATTTATCATGTATAACCAGAGCCAATGTGAGCAGTTTTCTGACACAAGGTACAAAAGGTCTGAAACAATGAAAACATGTTGAGACTTCAAAGAAGGAAACTTCACACTATGCAAAATAGCTCGAGGTGGTGCCCTGAGCTATATAATTAGTCAATGAATGTTTATTTTGATAGAATAATGACTGTATCAATTTGGTAGAGAACTTGAAAGCACTACTCAGGGAGAAAGCTGTTGAATTCTATTGCAACATCTACCCCATTCTCCTTGGTAATGATATCTGAATTAAAACCTCATGAGAAAGTCAGTTATTTTTTCTTAAGTCTAAGCTTCCCCTGAATTGCAAATTATTACTTTTCTCCACATAACTATGATGGTCGCTTTCAATTTCTGCTGGGAAACAGCAGTTTGCAAAGCCAAATTGACGTTTAAGAGCACTGTGAGAATCTACCACAGGTCTTTCAGAAAATAGTAAAGATTTGTTTGGTAGGGGATTTACAGAGGAATTACAAAGACTCCTTTAGAACTTGCAAACTTTCTGGCAAACTTCCCTGGTGTTGATGAGCATTGGCCCATTATTCTCTTGAATGGCAGGAATGCTGTCTACTCATCCTTTTCCTTTTTCCTGTCCTGTGTACTGAAAGCTTTTAAGCATATTCACCGGAATCACAATAACATGTCCTTCCATCCAACAGCACACACACAGAAGCACTACTTGTGTAACACTAACATTAAGTGCAATTTCACTTTAGATAAAATTCCTGCAAGGAGATTTTAATTATTTTTGCTCATATTTACAGAAATTCCAGGGGATTTTCATTATTTTTACTTATATTTAGAGATTTTTTTTCTCTGAGAAGCTATTAATTACTTTTTTTATTATTGTCTAATGTTGTATAAAGGTGTTGCTATTTAACAAAGCAGCTTAGGAATGCAATATATCTTGATCAATGTCACCCCTTTGAATAGTGTCATCCATCCTTTCTCTACCCTTCTTTTTGTCACTCTTGTGAATTTCATAGGGATACATTGGATTCTCGACTGCATTTTGCTCCTCTTTTTCTCTACATTTGTCTATGGCTTTCTTTTTGAACTCACCCCACCCCTTTTGAGTAGCTGATTAATCATGTTTTATTTTGCTGAACTTTGACTTGGCCTTTTTAAGGAATTAGAATGTTTGACTTCTCCCTTCAATCTCCTATATTTAATTTAATGCATTTGTATACACTTGCATGCCACCCAACATTTTAAATTATCAGTATATGACCTAAATCCAGCTTCCACATATAAGGGAAAACATGCATCTTTTGTCTCTCTGGGCCTGACGTATTTCACTTACATAACTTTTTCCAAGTCTTTTAATTTATTTACACATGATGCAATATCACTGTTTTAAGTGGATGAGTAAAATTCCATAGCACAGTTCAATCAGACTCAGAAATATTAATTTATTCAAAAACTACAATTAATAATGTGTATTTGTCCCTAAGGTTGGTTTTACAGTTGAATATCCTATCTACTTGTGTTATAACTAATTAGGAAGTATGTGCTCAGCCTATTCTTTAGGTTTTTCTATTTTATTTATTGTTTTCATTGTTTCTTAGTACTTCACTGCTTTCCATGAATGAAATACTTTTTAGTGATATGTGAGTAGTAAACTGAAAAAATAGAGACTCAATTTTTTTTAATTTGTGGGGATAATTTACATTATAATTCTGAATTATGCTGTTTTAATTTAGCTTATTAACAATCTAAGGTTTACTTTCCCGTTTTCCAGCATGACTGTGCCAGTTGAACCACTTTTCACAATGTCTCCATCTCTGTTCCCAGGCTCTGAAAAACCACTACTTTACTTTTACCTTCTCTAACAGCAGCTCTTCTCAGTTATATCTGTGAGTGAGGTTAGGTAGTACTGGTCTACAAGGACCTGTATTCTTTCACTGATGTTTATGGATATCCAGATCCATTCATGTTTTTGAAAATGGGAGAATTCCTTTTTATGAATGAATACCATTCTGCGGAATATATGTTTATACCACATTTTGTCTATCTGTTCCACCATTGGTGGCCACATAGCTTCAGGCGGCTCATGAGGAAAGTGTCTTATGCCCAGCAGCTTACCCACAAGAGATAGACAAAACAAGGGGAGATAGCAATAAACTGTCAGAGACCTACTAGTCTTCTTATCCTGCTTAACCCCCTGAGACACTTCTGTCATTGTATACTGTTAATTCCATAGCCTGTGACTTTTTGGCTTGTTTCAGCTGAAAGCCTGCAGAAGTCTATAGAAGGTCAGACAGAAATCTCATTAACATGTAATTAAAGTTGTAAAGTTGTTTACATACATACATGCTGCCTTGCAAATTGCTATCTTTGGTCAGAATGGATTTTGTGATGTAGGCTCCTACCCATTCAACATTATTCATTTTTAAAAATACTCAATGACATTAAGATATCAAATATCTTCTAGTTTGTGCTCGCTTCGGCAGCACATATACTAAAATTGCAACGATACAGAGATTAGCATGGCCCCTGCGCAAGGATGACATGCAAGTTCGTGAAGAATTCCATATTTTTTGCAAAACTGTTTGGTATAAATGAACTGAACAACTCATGGGGGGAAAAGGGAAAGGGGGAGGAGGGAGGAGGGAATGAGGGAGGAGGTAACAAACAGTACAAGAAATGTATCCAATGCCTAACATATGAAAGTGTAACCTCTCTGTACCTCAGTTTGACAATAAAAATTTAACAACAACAACAAAAAAAACACAAATATCTTCTAGTTTATAAAAGTGCATAAGCCAAGAGCCAGTGCACTGAACTGCATAGTGAAGGTGGAGTGGCCCCCCAGTTTCCTCTGAAAATGTACTTTGTGTCCCTTTTATTTGTTTTTAATCTACCTGAAGGTGTGAAAACCCTCTATATGTCTACCACTGAACGCATTATTGAAAGCAACAACAATGTTTAGACTCAACAATGGAGTGGTGCTCTACTCAGACATTGACAGCAAGTTGATTTCATATCTTGGGAAGTGATCAAGTGAATAGTACTACAAAGAACATGGGAGTATAGAAATCTCAACATGTAGTTGTTATTTCCTTTGGATGTACAATCTGTCTATCACATCTGGATATTCTGTATGCAAATATTCAGCCAACTTCACCCTCATTAAAACATGTTGCATGTATCATGAACATGTATGTACTTCTCTCATAGTCACTGTTTTATTACATTTATAATGTCTATTGAATTACTTATCTTTAGATAATGTAAAATAGACATGAGGATTCATAGAGACTTAGATAAACTCTGTATTACATTCCATAAAGGAACAAAGTATATGCAGACTTCGGTAGCTTCAGAGTTCCAGGAGCCAGTTTCTCAAGGATACTAAGGGATTACTTTATGCTCAATAGAGAGATTACTGGATCAAATGGTGGTTCTATTTTTAATATTCACAGAAAACCTCACATTGTTTTTGATGAGGGAAATAGTACCTTACATCATGCTGTTGCCATCAACAGCATGAAAGCCTTCAGTTTCTCAAGATCCCTACCAACAGTCATTACGTTTTGTCTTCTGATAATAGCCTTTCCTACAGATATGAGACACAATTTCATTGTGATCTTGATTTAATATTTCTCTCATGATGAGTGATGTTGAGACATCCCCTTTGGCTTTTTGTATATTTCTTTTGAAGAAACGTCTATGGAGGTCTTTTACCCATTTATTTATTTATTTATTTTAACATTTTCCATTATCTTGTAATACACTGATGAAAATAAATGTCCCGTGCTTTCAGCATCAGTGGCTTTTTACCAAATAAGAATTTCCACTGAGAAAAGTTATGGTTATTACCTAAAAACAGATGTGTTATTTTATTTTCTTGACAATGGTAGGCCTCCACAAGTCCAAAGTCACATGCAATTATAGACTACAGAGCAGAATAATAGCTCTCTACACTAGGATAAATTTTGTGCCCACTTAATTGAAACACTTGCCAAGAAGCTGGGTGAAAGCAATGTATTTCAATCATTCTAAACAATGGATAAATGAGACACATTCCTTCTAAATGGCACAGTTTAGCTGTCTGGAAGCCTATTTACAGTTGTGCGTGGTAGCAGAGGTTTGCCACTCTGCCTTTTACAATCAGTCCTTTTCAAGCTGTGACTTGAAATTGTTTATTCCAAAGTTTTTTCTTAATATGGAGGAAAGGAAAATATTTTAGATGTAGTATACACAATGATATTTTGCTGCTCTTAGTTGTATATGCATACACAGTTCATTTTGTCCATAATTTTCATAACATAAATGTGAAAGGTAATGCATACATGCATTTTCATAAATTTTGCAGTAAATCCATGTCAGGGTCTGGCTATACCTAAGAGACAGGTCCCTACTCCCGCCCAAGGGCTGCTTAGCTGCTAGCACCTCCCATCTCCCTCCAGTCCGAAACCAGAAGAGATGGCAAACAAGCCCCACCCTCTCTGCGAGTACATGTGCCACCATGGCGCCGGGAGGCTGGCCCTTGGGGGGCTGTGATCTCCGCCTCTGTGGGAAATTCTGTGACATCACCGTGATGGACAGTTCATTAGCCAATCATTGATACCCAGTTAGTCCCTCCTCTTCCTGCCACCATTACTGTTATATTAACCCCTCCCTTGAATAAAATCCTTTGGAAGCCGGTAGACCATCAGGCGGCTCCCCGGGGATCTCCGTGTGAGTGTTGTCTCTTAAACATAAGGGGGCTGGGGATGTGCGGGGGTCTCAGCAGCCCTAACTCTTCTCAGCTTAGCCTGACAGGGACATGCTCTGCCCTCCTGCTGGCGGGAGAAGCTCGCAGAGCCAAGTGTCCCACACAATTAAAGGCCTAGGTCTCCCCAGGGGGGACCTAGAGACTAAGCCCGACAAATCCAGTCTTCTTAAGTTTCATATTTTTATACTACTAAGCTCCTTACTTAACATTTTTTTCGAATCTAGAGTATAAGGTTTAGATAATTGAGTAATTCAAACAGGAAAATATATAATGATATGAAATACCAATATATTTAAATAAGTATCATTTTGTAAATTACCTAATAAGAGAAAAAGGAAAGATTCAATCGGTGTTAAAATACAAAATGAAAATAATAAAAAATAGGATTTGGAAAGCTGGGTTTAATGAGAGAAACAGAGTGTCCATGTAATTCCTCATCCAAACTAAGATGTTTCTGAGAGTGAAAGAGGTTAAGAAAGGCGAGACCTCCGTAATAAACTGAAACTCTGCCAGAGAAATCAGACCATATGGTTCTTTTTGTCACCACAACTATTAGTTTTCTTTTCTTAGACGTATGTTAACATATATTTAGCATGCATATTAAAATTGTTCAATGTATCTTACATTTTTACTTATAGATTTGAAAACTTCAAGACAAAGAATGAGATAGTGATATGATGTATAGATGGGAGGAAATTCACAAGGCAATGTAAAATATTTTTCATTTATTCCATGAAAGTTTCAAAGTTTCTAAGGAAAATCTGAGATTTGCCCACTAATGTGAATTAGGTTTAATTATCTAATTACCTGTCGTGGCGGGGATGGGGAGGGTGGGAGAGTCCTGGGGCTAGAGCTCAGGGCCTGAGCATTGTTCCTGGCTTTTTTTAATTCAAGCCTAGCACTCTACCACTTGAGACATAGTGCTACTACTGGCTTTTTCTATATATGTGGTGCTGAGGAATTGAACCCAGGGTTTCATGTATACGAGGCAAGCACTCTACCACTAGACCATATTCCGAGCCCCTCTCTAATTTTTTTATAGTGTCATAGAAAACAATAGTATTCTAAAAGAAAGAGAAACATGCTTTGTGGGAAATGTTAATTCATCTCTCTCTCTCTCTTTCTCTGAGTCTGTTTCTCTCTCTCTTTTTCTGTTTAACTTTCAGCTAGAACCTCTTTGATGAAATGAAAATAATGATCACACCAGACTATGAATTGGTGGAAATAATTCCTATGTGTCTGCAGAACCCTCTTATGGCTTTATGCCCAAATGTTTTCTTCAGTGTGTTGAAGAAAAGTCTACTTAGTCTTTTCACTGGCCTCCTAAGAGAAAACATTTAAAATTTGCTTTTAAAAATTGCATGCTTCTCACTAGCCATAAAAGAAATGCAAATCAAAATAACGTTGAGATTATGGCTCACCCCAGTAAGAATGTCCATTATCATGAAAACTAACCATAACAAATGTTGGAGGGGATGCGACCCTACTTCATTGTTGGTGGGAATGTAAACTTGTTCAGCCACTCTGGAAAGTGGTATGGAGATTCCTCAGAAAGCTAAACATAGAGTTCCACTATGACCCAGCAGCCTCACTTTTGGGCATCTACCCAAAAGATTACAAACAAGAACACACCAAAGCTACCAGCACAACAATGTTCATCGCAGCACAATTTGTCATTGCCAAAATATGGGATCAACCCTGGTGCCCCACAGTAGACAAATGGATCAGAAAAGTGTGGTACATATACACAATGGAATTTTATGCCTCTATCAGGAAGAATGACATTGCCCCATTCATAAGGAAATGGAAGAACTTGGAAAAAAAATTATACTAAGTGAAGTGAGCCAGACCCAAAGAAACATGCACTATATGGTTTCCCTCATAGGGAAAAATTAGTACAGGTTTAGGCTCGTCACAGCAGAGGATCACAGGAGCCCAATATCTATGCCCTTATGAATCCATAAGATGATGTTAAGTGAAATGAACTCCATATTATGGAAACGAATGTTATATCACTGTTGTAATTACTCCCAACATTCCATGTGAAATGGTAGCATCTTTTGTTGATGATCCTCTTGTATCCCCCTCCTGTGGTTGTCCCCTTGCTATCACTGTATCTCATCTGAGTACCCTGGATACTGGATATACTGCTGTTAGAACTAGGGAACTGAAAGGGAATATCATAATCGAGAGATAAAGGATAAAAAGACAAATGACTTCAAAAGCAATACTTGCAGGGGCTGGGGATATAGCCTAGTGGCAAGAGTGCCTGCCTCGGATACACGAGGCCCTAGGTTCGATTCCCCAGCACCACATACACAGAAAACGGCCAGAAGTGGCGCTGTGGCTCAAGTGGCAGAGTGCTAGCCTTGAGCGGGAAGAAGCCAGGGACAGTGCTCAGGCCCTGAGTCCAAGGCCCAGGACTGGCCAAAAAAAAAAAAGCAATACTTGCAAAACCATTTGGTGCAGACCAACTGAACAACTCAATGTGGGAGAAGGAAAGGGGAAGTGGGGAGGGGGAAGTGAGGGAGGAGGTAACAAATAGTACAAGGAATGTACCCATGGCCTTACATATGTAACCCCTCTCTACATCACTTTGACAATAAATAATTATTTTAAAAATTACATGTTTCACAGATGAAATTAACTGCTTTAAAAATATTCTACACTAATTGTAAGCATAATTAATTGTGTGTTATTTCTTGTTATATATTTTGATGACCATATCTTGAGGCCAGATTGTGCCGAAAAAGGGTCTCTCTTCTGTAGTTTGAAAATATAATCCAAGACACTTGCATAAAAAGAACTGAAAGGACTGATCAGCAATGCTTTATTAGAACATCACTTTATTCGTGTAGGTATATCTAACATCAATTGCTGAAACTAAGATAGAGATATGGTTGGAATCTACAATACAAAGTGGAAAGAGTGAAGGAATGAATTTCAAAGTAATGCTGAGATGTTGCTGGTGAACCTCACCAGATTGGGGAATCCAGGAACAAACCACAAATTTGCATGGGGGAACCTTGATTGGATTTTTAAGGAGTTTGCAAACATTTCTTGGAGAGATTTAGAAGAATCTTGTCAGTCCCTTCACCATTCCTGCTAACAATTTGGGTTTTGTTAGATTTGCTTTTAATTCTTATTTCAGAAAATTTCTCTCTTACATCCAAGAGAGGATTTGGACCTCTCTATATTTCAAGAAAATTAGGAGGAACATATTTTCCAATGATAGATCTGTAAAAACCCCAACTTATTATAGATCCTTAAAGTTAACAATTTTCTGAATATCTATAATCTGGAACAGAAAAATATGTAAGGAAAAGTAGGTA
Source organism: Perognathus longimembris pacificus (assembly GCF_023159225.1). Classification (NCBI taxonomy): domain Eukaryota; kingdom Metazoa; phylum Chordata; class Mammalia; order Rodentia; family Heteromyidae; genus Perognathus; species Perognathus longimembris. Next base: position 42,512,058 of record NC_063176.1, read on the forward strand.
GCAACAAAAAAGAATGAAATCAGCAATAATCAGTAGACAAAATGATGTTATATCCAGAACCAACTGAACTATGGATATAGAAAAGAAATAATGGACCCTAACCTAGAACATAAGCAAGGGGTAGGCAAGAGGGAACACTGCCTCCAGATTATCTGCAAGCAAAGAACCAGAGTGTCTTGATGAGCACCACAGGTGCACATAATTGTACTCTGAAAAAATAAAATTTAAGACAGGATACCTTAGGGGAGAGTGAAAGGAAAGGAAAGGCAAAGAACATGGAAGAGAAGGGCAAAGGAAGGAAGAAAGGAAGGAAGGAAGGAAGGAAGGAAGGAAGGAAGGAAGGAAGGAAGGAAGGAAGGAAGGAAGGAGGGAGGGAGGGAGGGAGGGAGGGAGGGGGGAAGGGAGGGAGAGGCTGGGACACGAAGGAGAGAGGGAAGTGAGAGAGGAAAGGAAGGCAATAAGGAAGGATGTAAGGGAGGAACAAGGGAAGGAAGAAAGGAAGGAAGTGAGAGAGGAGAGAAGAAGGGAGTGAAGGAAGTTTGAAGAACAGTGTTTGCTAAAGTAACACCTAAACAGATCCATTTAATTTATTCCATGTTTTATCCTACTCTTGAACAATACTTAATTCCTCATCTAATTATTTAATAACATGTTATTAATAGATTTTTCACTTAATTGGGCTTGCAAATTTTTTTTTATTTTTTTGCCATGCCTTGGCCTTGGATTCAGGGCCCGGACACTGTCCCTGGCTTTTTTTTTTTCAAGGCTAGCACTCTACCACTTGAGCCACAGAGCCACTTCTGGCCATTTGCTATATATGTGGTGCTGGGGAATTGAACCCAGGGCCTCATGTATAGGAGGCAAGCACTTTTGCCAGTAGGCCATATCCCCAGCCCTGTAAAAAACATTTCTTCCCTGAATTATTAGCATGTACTTGCAAAACGGGTAGGATAGCTATAACACAACACAAAAATAATGATGAAAATGACTCTTGTGTATACTTTCTCAATAATCTTTGTGAAAAATGTAGTAATACCAAATTATTTTTACTATATCAATCAGAGGTTAATGTTGAAGAACTTATGTGCAGTTCATGATTTTGTAAGTATACATTAATTATAAAAAAGGATTTCATTGTTACATTTCCATGTACATATATATTCCCTTTTAACTGAATTCATTTACCAGGCTGTATTTGAGTTCTATAATAGAAAGAAAACTTGTTAAGTTTGCTTAACTCACCAGTATAACTTCATTAGAATAGCAAATGAATGGAGAAAAAGCACAAGAAGTTTGTTCAACAATTTCATTTCCTCAGTTTTATAGGAATAATCCATTACTGCTCTTGTGTATTTGGTTAATTATATTAGAATCTGTAAATTTCTACTGTTTGTGTAAGATTGGCTAGTTTGAGAGATTTAAGTATATTATATGCTAAGCATCTGATTAATCAAATACTATAAAGTAACATCTCTTTTAGCTCTATCTGAGATACTTTCCAGATGCACATTTTTTATCATAATAGATTTTTCTGTATCATGGATACAATTTTATGAAATTGGACTTTGCATGAGATTCCTCTTTGAATAAGTAAATAAACTTGTAAACCCTTGAGAAATTTTAAGAGAAAAATCCATATCTCTTATTTAATAAAAATATTAGTATTGGGATTTTCAGTTTACAAATCAATAATGCAACTGAGATTTAATTTACATTTCATGACCAATAAGATAAGTGTTTTATTATTAATTTCCAGGTGAGTAAATTGGCTAGGAGCTTAAGGAGATTTTCTTAGTCTATTGCAAGAAAAGGTCAAGTGGTAAATAAATAGTAGGCATTTGATCCAAAATTGAGTTCTCTGAATCCAGTTACATTGCTATAAATTCTTAAATTTATTTACCACTTTATAATTTGCATGTATTAAGAAGTCAGCCTTCGGGCTGGGGATATAGCCTAGTGGCAAGAGTGCCTGCCTCGGATACACGAGGCCCTAGGTTCGATTCCCCAGCACCACATATACAGAAAACGGCCAGAAGCGGCGCTGTGGCTCAAGTGGCGGAGTGCTAGCCTTGAGCGGGAAGAAGCCAGGGACAGTGCTCAGGCCCGGAGTCCAAGGCCCAGGACTGGCAAAAAAAAAAAAAAAAAAAAAAGAAGTCAGCCTTCACCTCATATATATAGATATATATCCTACAGGAATGGTATAGTTATTGCAATGTATACTAAACTTTTAGGATGATTTCCATAAAAAGTTGCCTTTCATTGCTTAATCACTTAGGAATTTAATGGAATAAACAAAAATTTCTGCTTTTTATTCACAATCTTCCAAGGGATAGATAGTAATAAAGTTCATATTTGATTAAAATTGTAAATGTGTATTTATGCACATTGGAATACAATAATATGAAACCCAATTATAAAACTAATTGATGGTATTAAACTTTGGAGTAAAGATCTATAGAGTTCATTCTCTATAAAATATATCTCAATAAATGTAATGTGCAAATTACCTGATTTTAAAAAGCAAATAACACTCTGATAATCTTTACCATTTTTAAAATTGTTTTTAGCCTACTCGCTGAACTTTTAATAATTTACATGATCTGAAGATCAACTATTTTTTTAAAATCTGGAAACTAGTTATGAACAAACTTTGAGTTTTACTGAGGATAGAAATAAATTTGAATTCATAACAAAATACCTTTTCATAATTGCAATCAACTTGATACATCTTAGCATGGATTTCTGAAATATCAGAAAGGCAAATAACTCTAAGAAAACTATATTTTAAAATGTTAATAATTTCATACTTATCAAAATTATATAAAATTCAGAAAACTATTTCAATTCTAGTACGATATTTCTACAGTGTGTAGGAATACTATCTATATATTATTTATCACAGACACTGCTTTTGGAACATCTGTATATTTTAGTCTATATAATCACATTTAGCTTATTTGCTGATTTTACAATGCTGTCTTTTATAATTTATATCATGGCATTGTAGTTTTCAAATAACAAACAAACCACCCATTGCTGTTTAGAATGTGATATTTTTCATATCACTCATAACAAAATTAATATTTATATTAAGGATACTGGACAAACTGAAACAACTAAGCTTACACTAACCCAATTTATAAATCCTTTTGATAATTGTAAAGTGAGAAAACTTCTTAAATCCTCAATTACTTTACTTGAGTATTTATGTCCTCATACTGACATTTTGACCACTATATCCAAAGACATATGTTTGGACAAACACATAGATACATGCACATTCATATCACTATAATCATTCACTGGAAATGCAGATCACAGAAAACACATCTATATTTCCTATGTTAACATATATGTGGATTATTTTATTCAGTTGGAATTTTTGCAAAGATACAAAAACATATGAAGATTACCTATGTCACACTCTTAGTTTCCCCTCCATAATTCTAGAGAGGAAACAAGGCATAGAATTACCTTTGAGCAATGTTTTCTTTTCTTTTTGCATTGTTCTACAGTGAAGAAAATGATAGCACAATAGGACATTCACATACTTTCCTCTCTACTTTGTCAGAAAATTTCAGTTGCTTCCTATGGTCCTCATTTACTGACCTCTGAGTGCATACATCAAGCTACCTTTAGATGACTAGTAAGTATTTCACTTGAAACACCCCAAACTTATTTCTGATTTTCTTAACAAAGATGACCCACTTAGCAGCTTTCTCTACCTCACTTTTTCCAGTTCCAACCTGGAATTCGAAATTCCCTAAAGTCTTAGAATTGTGGGTTCTAACATGAATAATAATATTAAATAAGATAAACAGAAATCAATAATGTGTATCTTCCTATTAATAGAATATTTGAAATTTCCAAAGCCATATGCATGTGATTTTACAGGATCTAATATTTATTTTTTTCTTTGACTATGTAATTTGTTTAAGAAAAATATTCACCTTTTACAATTGATGTAACATATTATTTTCATTCAGGAACATTTAGCACATACATTAAAGAACATGGATCAAAAGGGACTCATAAATACTGGTGAGATAAAAAATATTAAAATATTTCTGTAGAAATTTTTGTCTTACTTTGAAAAATATTCACAACTGTATCTTACAAGTTCTATTTCTAAAAATATGCATAATTATCAGGAGACAAACATGAATATCCAATAAAAATTATTGATAAAACATTGCCCAAATGGGGAAAGAAACTTAAGTTTCTAAGATTTACAATCAGATAATGTTAAACTACTAATTTTCATCTAATGAAGTTAAAAACTTAGTGCTGCTTAATTCATCAAGTTTTATGTTACTTCAAAGACAAATCATTCCAAAACTTGTGTGATAATATTTTCATTGTTACTATGTTTAATGTAATATACATAATATTCTACTAAAATACAGTTGAAATTGGTTGCATCTTATTGTGGGAAATAAGTTTTTCAAATTTTATTAAAATTAAACTTAATTGTTTATTTCTTACTCTTGGGACATATGCTTTCTAGGAAAGTGTTTTACCACTCCAGTTATGCCTTCTTCTCATTTTGTTTTGTTTTGTTTTTTTTGCCAGTCCTGTGGCTTGAACTCAGGGCCTGAGCACTGTCCCTGGCTTCTTTTTACTCAAGGCTAGCACTCCACCACTGGAGCCACAGCACCACTTCTGGATTTTTCTGTATATGTGGTGTTGAGGAATCAAACTAAGGGCTTCATGTATATGACGCAAGCACTTTACCATTAGGCCATATTCCCAGCCCCCTTCTTCTCATTTTGTTTTTGGTTTTGTTTAGTTGTTTCTCAAACTGGGCCTGGGCTACCCCCACCAATTATATATATTCTGTACAACTTGGGATTCCAAGCTTGAACTGCCATGCCTTGCTTAAACTTACTGCATTCCTGTTTTACATTCTCTCCCCCTAAATTTAGAGACTTTGCTTGTTCTTAGTTGTTCTTTCTTACAATCCTGATGACATAGCTTCCTCTTTATCTGTATTGGCTATTTAAATTTGTATATAAGCTGATTTTTGCAGATTTCAATTGAGAACATGTACATTCTGAGATATTGATTGAATAAAATAGCAAATGATTTACAGGAGTTTGTATGTGATTTAGAATATGACTCTGTGATAAATAAGATAGAATCTCATTTACATAGTTGGTCTTTTTTTCTGGTGTTTCCAAATTTAACATGAGCAAAGATATTACTTTACAGATTTGAAATTGCTTTTTCTTACTTAATTAAATTTTCAGAATTGTCTTTTTAATCAAAAATTAAAGAACTATTATCTGGCTATTTCCTTTATTTTTATAGTGGATTTTTGTTTACCTAAATAGTTAATTGATATTGATTTGTAACATTAAAAGTTTTTACTTGGCTACAGAATTTCATTAATTAAGTTACATGTACCAGTTTTTTTTTTTTTTTTTTTTTTTTTTTGCCAGTCCTGGGCCTTGGACCCAGGGCCTGAGCACTGTCCCTGGCTTCTTCCCGCTCAAGGCTAGCACTCTGCCACTTGAGCCACAGCGCCGCTTCTGGCCGTTTTCTGCATATGTGGTACTGGGGAATCGAACCTAGGGCCTCGTGTATCCGAGGCAGGCACTCTTGCCACTAGGCTATATCCCCAGCCTACATGTACCAGTTTTAATGTAAAACAAAATATTATGCATATTATGTTTGCATATACTTATTAATCATTATACTCAAACTCTAATATTCCTAAACTTACTTTAATGTATTTTTGATTAACTGTTTCTCATGTAGTATTTCCTGTTGGTAACTGGAATATCAAAAGTAGTAATCTTTATGATCATCAAGTGAAAATAATTACTGCACAAATTCTTTCTGTGTATCACATTTTCTAAATAACAATCTTACCCTTATTCTTCATTTCAGAAAGATATGTGCTTAGAATTTAATTTTATTAGCAAGTGCTTACATATACGTATATATTTATACATATGGAAACACATATGTTATTATATATGTGTCTTATTTTGGTAAATATTTTTCTAGCATCTGGTTTTATCATAAATTTTTGTTATGGATTATTTTTTCATGAATATTGAAGAGAAAAAAACTGACCAAGATGTATTATATTCATGAACTACTTTGTTTAATGGCACTTCCTTTGCACAATGACTGAAAGATGATAAAATTAAAAATTACCACCAGAAAACTGGATTAGAATTGTGGCTCAAATTATAGAATGCTAGAAGAACAAGTGTAGAGTCCTGAGTTCAAAACTCAGTTTCAAACAAAAATATGATAAAATGAAAGAAAGAAAGCAAAGGAAGCAAATCCACAAATACTTCATTTTATTAACTTAATCTCATTTTAACATTCTAATAATCTCAAATTCTTATAACCTTGGTTGAAGAGAGCTTAACTCCAGTAATCCTTTTCATTTTGTAAGTAAATAAATCAAGTACTAGGAAGTTCACAAATAATGACAAATTAGAATTGAACAAAACGTACATCCAATTCATTCCGTCCACCAACTACTTGTGTTATCTGGATGCAAATGTATTTCTCCCTCTTTACTTCATGCTTAAATACTATGAGAGTTAGAATAGCTAAACTACATGTCAAGGTGTCTGAATTGAGATAAAACTGAAACCAAAGTCTTTAGACTTTTTTATGATCTTTCAACTTTTTGCAGAACAATACAGGCAGATTGATAGACAGGGTGTTCTCTGTTATTCTGATGTTTAAAGCTAAGTATGTGACACTTGCCACTTATTACTAATCAAGTGCCTAAAATGGATAGAACACTGGCAAGCTACCCCTACTTTGAATTGACTATCACCCTCCTAGAGTGTTTTATCGACTTCCTTTGCCCTCTAGGGAAATGTCAAGAATTCATAGCCATTTTCAGGTCTTGTCACCTTTGTTATCTAGCAACTAGGGCACTGTCATCTTGTCAAGCAATGCCAATCCCTCTTTATCTAACAACATTGCATTGTCACTTTCCTGACACACATCGTGTACAATTCACATTCTTGCCAAGTTTTAGACAGAGAGAATTTAAAACTTAAGGGTTGGAAAGAAGGCCTATTCTAAAATAGAGGGGCAGATGAAGGGCCCTTCATGTACCTTGATAACAACTGTTCAGAGTAGTTTTGAGTCTTAAGAAGGCTGTTCAGAGCAGTTATGGCAGAAACAGTCATCTATAGTTCTGACTGTGAGAGTATTGTCAGTAATGGAGAAGGCTCTTTTCCCAAGGCTGCTACAGTATAGCTAGGCGGGCACCACACACCCAGATTCCTCAGCTTCTATTTATTTGGTGTCTAATACCCGTTACCCATTTCTATACACATACCATTGTGTGTGCTCAACAACAGTAGGTTGATAATATTCTCTATACTCTTCACGTGGGTTTGAGCTAGGCAAACGTGCCAAAGGGATGATCATTTAATAAAGGGAAATACTGCCTAAGGAGGCTGGATTCAAGAAAATCATATCGGAGAAAGAGAAAGAATCCAGGTCATTGTCACAAATAAGTTTGAAAGTCACCAGCACCAAGCAAGGCTTGGTGCTGTGAGAAAACTGGCATTTTGAGGCAAAGTCATACTAATCAGGCCTGATCTCAGCACAGAGAGAGGCAATAGAGTAAACACCAAACTTCCTGTTAGCCACCCACTGCTTTCTTCTTTTCTCTGAGCCCAACTGCAGGCAGAAGGCCATGATTATTGACTAGTCTATCGATTGGTCCATCCCATACATGTCAGAGTCCAGAGCACAGTGCAGGGTGCTGGGCAGAAAGTGGACTGCACCGATAAGTGGAGAACATTGAGCACATTGCCAGCTCACAAATTAGTGAAAAAACTCACTGAGGCTAAACAACTTGTGTAGAGTAGAAAGATGTGCAGTGGCAGAGTGGAGATTTAGATAATCTCTTCCAACTCAGCTAGTATGTGTTCTTGTTCCTATACACCCATATACCACTTCCTGTGGAAAAGGAATTTACTTGCTCCAGATTTCCTTTTCTAGAAAATAGAATCTTACTTTCTCTAACGTAGATCAAGTACACAAACACCTTTCTGTGATAAAACTGCTTATTGTAACTGCCTAAAGATTCTCTTTTACTCAAAGAAAAATCTTTCAGAGAATTCCAAATATACATCCATACACATGCATACAATTAAACATCCACACGCTCAAACCAAGAGGTCCTATAAAATATATTTATAGTGAGAAATTATTAAAGTATTATGAAATATATACACTACGGAAAATAAGTACAATTACTTTTTTTTTTTTTTTTGGCCAGTCGTGGGCCTTGGACTCAGGGCCTGAGCACTGTCCCTGGCTTCTTCCCGCTCAAGGCTAGCACTCTGCCACTTGAGCCACAGCGTCGCTTCTGGCCGTTTTCTGTATATGTGGTGCTGGGGAATCGAACCTAGGGCCTCGTGTATCCGAGGCAGGCACTCTTGCCACTAGGCTATATCCCCAGCCCAGTACAATTACTTTAAAAAAAAAAAAAAAAAGAATGAATCAAATGCCAAGAATCTATAAAATTCCCACAGCAAAGATTAACATCAAAATGGTGAGACAAATGGTCAAAGGTGAACCAGTGCAATAGCAATACTTACAGAACAATATGCTCTAAACCAACGGTACAAATGTGGGTAGAAGGTTGTGGAGGAGGAAAGGTAGAAGAAAAATGAGGGAGGAGGTAACAAGTTGGACAAGAAATGTCCTCATTTCCTGATGTATGTAACTGTAGCCACTCTATACATCACCTTGACACTAAAAATAAAATATTAAAAATATATTTTAAATGAAATAATCTTGGAGACTTTTCTTGGGGTTATAAGCATGACTCACACACTAGCCAATGAGTGAAAGTGTCAGGTACTGGGTTTGAGTTCTGGTGTTAGACCTAAACAAAGTTTTTTTTCTTCTTCTTCTTCTAATGTTTTTGTAACTGCCACAATAGTACTCTCTACTCTAAGCAAATAATTATGGACAATTTGTACTCATGGGTTACATTAATTATGTCAAGTAAAGTTATCTTGTTGGGGATTGGTTAGCAATACTTTGATAGAATATTTCTTTTACGATAATCTGGTAGCTATATAATTGCTATAATATAAAAATATTGAAGGAAGAAACCAGTTGATACTTTGTAGAAAGGAGAACAGTTTTGCATGTATATAATTCTTCCTGCAATATTGTCTTTGCAAAGTAACTTCTCTTTCCGTCCCCAAAAGTCTTTAAGACCAAAAAAAAGTTCTTGAACCCATTCTGGAAGCTTCTGTGAATCCTCAAGATGTTTCAGTGATGTGTCTCAAAGGGAACCATAATTTTAGGACATGTGGGTTTCATCACAGGCAGATATTTTAGCAATATGTAGATATCAGGCATAATTTTTTAATTGAAATGGTCATTTGCAGTGTACTTGAATTTTGTTACATAATTATAGCATACATTGACAGTGATAAACCTTTTTTAAATGAGTAATAACTATGACCAAACAGATTGATAAGATGTTGCTGATTAATAAGTATGTGCACTGATTCTTTACTTAGTCAACATGTATTATGTTGGCAGTTTTGTTTTTCTTTTCTTTTTCAGTGCTGGGGATCAAACCCAGGACATTGCACTTGCTAAGCAAGCGCTTTGCCACTGAGCTTCATCCCACCCTAGATTTTTAAACATGAATTAACTGAATGTACAAAGAAAATCTAGTTTTTCAAACAGCAGCTCAACTTTTACAATTGTTAGCGTACATTTGTTGTAGAAAGTGACTGCATTGTTGTATTTCTATATCTACCGGCAAAGTGTCCTGACCAATAAGAGCGTTCTTTAAACCAAAGAACAAGAGTAATGATGGAGAATTGAAACATAATTGAATGAATCTACATTCTTACATTCATATCGTCACCAATAACAAACCTCTTTACTTATCTTTGGAGAGTACTACAGGAAAAATACCCTCAATATTTAAAGACAAGGAGTTCAATGAAATAAAAGTCAGGAATTTCATTTTACTTTTCAATAGGTATGATGCTACCTGATTACTCCTGAGCTGCTCATTATTTTATGTTGTGTCATAATTAAAAGTACCTTTTACTAGAAGGAGCCTACTTTTTCATACCAGTAGTAAAGATTTAATTGTCTAAAGAATTTGCTTGAACTCATGGCTCCTGGTTTTGCCTCCTGAAAATTCACACATAAACACACTCACTGTGTGTGCTCCAGCAAGTGTCTCGATGACATTTAAAAAGTGGCTTCTGATTATTGTAAATGCCAAGGAGTAAATTGCCAAATATAGTTATTTTATCACAAAAACAAAGTCAATCTTCTTTTACTGTATTTGAGTAGAACCATTATAATAAACACAAGTTTTCTTTGATCCAAATAGAAGCAACAGGAGGACATTTATAGATGTGAGGTTTTTAAAGCTAAGGTGATTTTGTTCAAAAATCATCTTAAATAATTTCAGCTTTCCACCCTTAGTCATGACCCTAAATCGGTAACTTTTTTATAACTAGTCCTTAGTGACTTTTCACTGATAAATTTGCAGAATAAATAATAAGTTTGTGAAATCAAAGAGGGGCAAAGGACTTACTAAGTATTCATTAGAGAAATATGTTAAAAGTACAAATAGAAAATACCTTGAAAAGATGAAAGTAAAGTTCGAATTGGAGCTTTGGGGAAAAAATTGTAAGCCTAGGCAATTTGAGTTGGGAAGAACATCATTAAAAGCAAGAAAATCTGCATTGTGTGTGTCAGAGATTCATTAAAGTTGTGTAGAAGAAAAATCATATCCTGCATTTTCTGTATTTCATTTATTAAATAGATAAGGATTATAGATGTATATAAATAAAGAGAGAACATAATTAATATTACCTTTTTCTATGTAGAAAGAGTATAGAAAAACACAAATTCACGCAGATTTTAGTTGATTATATATTATTTCAGGTAAGTAAATTTTAGATCACATAATAGCCAAAGACTAAACTAAGGTTTCCCAGTTGGTTAATTCTTGGAAATCAATGTAGTTCCCAGGACCAACTCCAATTATCAGGCTCTTTTACAAAGGAATAACTGTGCTCAGCATTATGTCAGTGGCATGGCTAGCACTCTGCTAGGCCTTTCCTGCTGACTCCTATTTTACCAGAAATAAATTCAATACACTTGTACTTCAACAAGTTACCATGCACTTTGGCTTATTGGTCAAATGGAGCCTTTGGCAAAACACAGGACAACTAAAGGAATGTATTCAATTTGTAGTGTATTATTAGCCTAGGAAACATTGCTCAATATATAAAATAAAATAATTTAGGCAAGTCAGGTCAGCATTTATAAGTGTCTGGTGGAGACCGGATGTTACAGCAAACAATATCTTAAGAAATTTTGATAGATGTTACTTTTTCCTTTCTTTTCAGTTCACCAAATTTTTAATGTTTTGATATTTTTCCTTCTTAGGAGAAAAATGTATTAAAGTAATACATGTTACAGAAAACTCAAAGCAACTCTTGCACACACACACACACATACCATACACACACACAGAGCATTAGTATAAAAATAATACAGTAGTGACAAATTGCACATGGTACAATGTTCACTCATACTAAAATTAAGATATAGAATAGGAAAACAACTAAGTAAAAGACTGTAAAGTCTAAGTAAAGTCTAAGTAAAAAGCTTGTATATATACAAGCTATGGGGAAATGTAAACATATCAGGCATTGGTTTTTTGTTGTTTTTTTTTTTTTGAATAGTTACTTATCTATTGTCCAAGTGATGCTTTTTGCAATGGAAATCATCTGAAGTAAGAATGCAGATTGAACAGCTGGTAATAGAAAATTTCGTAAGCAATTGATTTCATCTTTTAAAATATTAAAGCAAATGCAGGCTAAAGAGGAAATAAAGACACAAAATGACAGAATACACAATAACACTCTTGATATTTCTGAAATTTTGGGGCGATGCAATAGGTCTGTTCATTATGGGAAAATTGTTCAGAAATCTTTGGAGTGACCTTCAGCATATATTTTGTGTGTATTTTAAACCTTTAAATGTGTCTCTATGTCTCTCTTTAATCTTTCAATTTTCTGCTATTTTAAAGATGATTAAGGGTTATAGGATTAACAGATAGATGTTTTTTGTCATATTTCTAGACATTTCTATTTTTGTACTATTTCTTCTTTTCCTCCTTTGATTTTTCAATTATAACTTATTTTTCATATGCAAAAATTAAAGTAAAATATTCAGCTTATCTTATTGGATAGGGATTTTATCATTGAATGCAATAATAAAAGAGTACTGTGGCATATACATGTTATTTGAAGCTGAGGCAGGAGATCTATGAGTTCAAGGCCAGCCTTGACTACATAGCAACAAATTGACTGCAAAATAGAACAACATGAGGGAAAATGACTAATGACAAACCTGCAAGCCAAAAAAACAAAAACAAAAACAAAAACAGGAAGGCACAAAATCGTATTTCAAAATAGAATTTTACATTTATTTGTCATGTATGAGGAAAGAACTTTATCATTTACAGATACAACTTTAGATTCATTTGGAAATTTATTCATTTATTTTTTCTTGTTCTTTAGAAAAAAGTTTAATGGCTGATCTGTAGATCTATTCTTTGGCAATTATTTCTTTTTTTTTTTTTTAAAGGTCTCAAAAATGGTTTATTCTTACAAATCACTACTGGAAGAAGTAATTCAAACAAACCAGTGCAGTGAGAATGGATAGAGAAGTATCATTTTCCGGATTTCTTCACCTGGTTTAGTAAGCATCACCTCTGTGATTCTGTAAGTTGGTGTTTTTAAAGATCTGCTCTTTCGCTCACGCTGCATCTGGTGCTCAATTTCACTTCTGGTTTGTGGTTGGCGAGTGGCTACATGAAGGTTGTGAACTTCTTACTCACCTTTTCAGTTCTTCAGTATGGGCATCTAGGCATTCCAGGATATGATGAGATCTCTGTTCTTCTTCTTCTTCCAAAAACCTGGTAGCTATCATGCTCAGGGGGGACATAGGCATGGAAGTCTTATGTAAGCCCAACTCCAATTTCATCACCACTTCAGAAAGACGACAATTTTCTAACTTGAGTAATTTTAGCTGATTCACAATCTCCTTATGCTCAATTGCTTTTTCTTCTGCCTTCTGAATCTCTGCTTTGAGCTGCTTTTCTAGGTCTGAGGAAAAACACTTGGCAGAAGCAATAGTGATATCTCACTGATGCAGCTTCTGAGTTAGCTGGCTGATTTCTATCTTCATTCCGTCCACTGCACAGCTATAACTCTGCTCAACCTGCAAAATCTGTTCTTTCAGCTTCTTTTTTTGTACCTTATTTATTAATTAAACAAAAATTTTTTGATAAAGTGTTGTGCAAAAACGGTACAGTTACATAGTAGAGCAGAGTGTACATTTCTTGTGATATCTTACACCCTGTTTTTCTTTCCCTTCCCTAGGTCAGGTAGACATATATACAATACACAATGTACCAAGAACATATACAGTTAGCCACGTGGCCTACACCCAAGAAAATTCGCCTAGGGCTTTAAATGTAATGTCGACATCAGACAATATGTCGATAGTAGTCTTATATGAACGTACATACATAGCTTTTGAGCTATGAGAGGTCAATTTTTTACCTTTATATGTTGAGTAGTTGTTTGGTTTTAGTTACATAATGTTGGGTCGCTGACCCAATCCTGTGGGAGAGATAGTAGAGATCAGGTCTGTGAAACCAAAAACTGCTTGTCAAATGGAAATTTAATTTAATATGTTTATGTTAAGCTTCCCAAAGTAGGTGAAAATACTGATTGACAACTAACAAAAGAAAGTGATATCAATCTTAATATATATATAGAGAGAGTATATTTCCTCAAACATATATATCTAAGCATACTAAGAAAGTTTCAGATTTTTCTGAATATTTTTTGACAGAGAACAAAGTAGCATATCCCATTTCATCATGTTTTAAAATTTTTTATACTTTGATCAAAATCAAATAAGGGAATTACTAGACGCTAGTGAGCAGAGAAAAAATTGGGAAGGTAATTTCTAAAGAGGTTAAATATGACCTATAAATATCATCTACAGAAAAAGAAAATGGGAAGGAGATTAGAATTTTGGAAGTGATAAGCCATGTAAGTAAAGAAACTTCATTCTGTTATAAATTCTGTTATAAATGAGTATGATTTAAAAAAAATCAACTAGGTTAGTAAGAAATTTACTAAACTCAAAAATTTAAGAAGAATTTTACATGAAAAAGCTACAATAGCATTGGGTAAAAATTCTGGGAGTTTCTTTTTCCTCTCATGTATTCCTTTGGCTTGATTAGCCAAAATTAAACTATACCGGATTAGGGACAGTAGAAAACTAGAAACTTTGTCCAAAAAGCTTGTAATATTTGCATGTGTAGGGGAGATAAGAGAAGAATCAACTAAAAATGGCAATTTTGATTCATTATGATAAAAAAATCAGTGGTTTTGTTAGTATTTTTGCCTTACATATGAAACTGTAATTCCTCTATATCACTTTGACAATAAATAGTAATTATTAAAAATTAATAGGTTAATTGCAAAGTCAGAAACAATTGTCTGAAATAAAGTTCCCATATACATTTTGGTAATTGTTAAAGTGTACTTGCATGAAGACACTATGACAATGTGAAAATCAGGGCAACATATAAACTAGCTGCCGTCACAGATGTCATTCCTAAGACACCTCCTACTTTCTTGTTCCCAAATGGTTTGAAGTCTATGGGTCTGAGATATCTGAACATGAGCACCATCCTATTGAAATTCTAGTAATTCAGGCACAGTGTTATAAATCTTTAGTACCAGCACTCAGAGCATATTTATTACACATCTGCCACATTCATGTTTAGTACTCTTCATGCCCTCTCTCTATCTCCTCCTTCACACCTCACCGTGTGGCTTCCGTTTTCACATTGGTTTGGGCAATGATGCTATTATTAGTTTCTTTGTGTGCAATTCACCTTATTATTCTCCTCAGATTCAGTAAAATATGCTGTTTTCTTTCCTTCAAAAACTTGAGCAATTTTTATCTTTATCGTATGCTTTAATAGCTACATCATATTGTAAGAGTCCTTCTTTACAGTCTTTCCCAATAATAAATTATATATTTGCTGGAGTAATAATCATACATCTTTAACATCCATTGCTTGATAATATTTTTCATTATGTGTTTGTAAACTTATATATTCTAACTTTTTACATATTCATTGGATCACTGCTTCTATTTCAAAATAGTAAATTATTTGATGTTCTCATTTTTCATTCTTATCCAATTTCATTTCTATGATGATTCCTATCCATTTATATCATTCTTCCACTTTAGCCATATAGGTATAATATTTAACACTTGTCATAAAATATTTAATTCCGTTAACTTTGATTAGACTTACTCTACCTTAATCACTCCACATTCATAAAAGAAGGATATAGCTTTTGTGACTTGAGTGACAATAAGAGGGATATAAAATGGAGGTTTGGTTATAACATGATATAAATTTAATTTCTACAACAGTTACCACTGGCCACTCCAAAAAAGTATAGAATATATAAATTCTATATAGAATATAGAACATATATTTAACAAAACAATATTGATAACATGGATTTTAGGTACAGAGAATAAATAGGAAAAATGTCTTGGTGTATGTAAGAGTAAACATACAAGAATTTGTAACATGAATGTATTTCTTATCAATGGGCTGCATTTATATCTTCGGCATTGCTTGTAATGAATCTGTTCATTTAATTGTTTTCTGCATAAAAATACAAAATAACCCTTGGTATTGTACACACGGCTATCTATCTGTGCAACCATCTACTCATCCATTAAAAGATTCTATCCTCAATACTTGATTATTTCCCTAATACTAAATTTATAAAAGTCTTTTGAAATGTAAAACCAAAAGCCAGTATGAGCTAAGATAAATTTCAATCAGGAAAGATCACTCTAATTTCTGTGAGAATTTTCCTTTCTATAATCAAGAATCTCTACATTTTTACTAGAGAGATTTCTCCACATTCTACAAAGGTGTTGTTGCTGTTGTTACTCTTTTTTGTGTTCCATTTCTTTACTCAAGCTTGCACCAATGAAACAGTAACATATGTGAATTCTGGGTTGTCTGGTTTAGTACTTATTGATAAGCAATTTACAGATGACATGTAATGTCTCCGTAATTTGATGCACTCAAAATTAAAATTTAATTTTCATGTATTTGTAGCCTGGCTAGGGCTAGTCATGGCAATTATGTCAACTCTGGATCTTAAGGTGAAGAGGCAGCCAGAGAGCAATGTAATAAATATAGCAACATAAGAGAGAAAATACAATCATAAAAATCATCTTTCAAGGGTATGTATGTTATCCTTCCAAAATCCCTTTGTTCAGAGCTAGTTATATGGCCAAGTTCAAAGTGAAGGGTCATAGATGTGCCTTCAATTTCTGCTGGAGTGACTGAAATTACAAAACATAGGACATGTGAGAGGAATAATGATTACTGTTGATTAACCAGTCTATCACAGCACAATAACAGTGGTGCACACATTTGATTTTGTTTTGGTAAATGAATGTGTTCTAGCAAATTGACAATTAAATAATAACTAGTTTATAGTATGAAAGGTTTTGCAGATTGAATTGAAAAGAGGGGCATGGTTCATGAGTCATTAGATAGCACACTCTATTTTAAGCTTGTCAGAAAAAAAACAATATCTTGTAAAAAGATGAGTTCAATATTACCAAACTAAAATCATTCCAACTCTCCAAGTATGTACTCAGTGATCAATACTGAATAATGGATCAATAATAAAAGCACAATAAAATATTAGCTGTTTCCTTGTAGGAGCTAACAATAATTACAATGAGTAGCATTTAAAGCAAGTATTAAAAACACTAGTATGGGAAATGGTAAAATAAAACAAGGAAGAATTACTAGATAACTCAATGAAAATGTGTTCGTCATTTGAATATTTTGATTGATAATTTTACTAAGGATTGGCGTCACATCTTACTAAAGTATTAAACTGTTAATACTATGTTCAGAAGTATCACGCGGTCATTTTGCCATATTTTACTGCCCAAACAGGCTAGGTTTCTCTTCTCCAAGTCAACAAACAATTACAAAGGGGGTGAAAAAAAGATGGGATTATGTCTTGGGACAATTCTAGTAATTATTCTTTAATACTGAGTAAGTTTTGCTTTAAAATTCATGTTTGGTTAACTTAAAACTTGGGTTTCTCTTATTTGTGTTACTTTGATACATCAAAACTGGTGATATGAAGTTACCATTTCTTTCTTTTACTTATAGTTAGCAACATGGCATCTACATAGTATTAATTTTGGAAAAATGTCTGCCATTTGGTTAGGTACTTTTGTAACACATAAGGAATTATAGAGTAAGTGGAATCACAAGGTATTTCAGGCTATAAAATTGTTCAAAATAGAAGGACTGATCCAATCGGTTAACAGCACATCGATCTAGCAACAAGAAAACAAAAACAGTGGTTTGTATCCATGGTTTCTCATACTTAGTCACCTATCTTAGTCACACTATCTTCAAACTCAGAATTTATGTAAGATATCTTACTTTAATTTCTACATCAATGAAGCTAATAGTGATAAAAATAGTATATACCTTGTATGATTCTTCTAAGAACTGAAAGAACTCATACATGAATATATGTATCCCTGCTGCTTAGAAGATTGCCTAGAACCAATTAGATACTATAAATGAAAGTGCAACCAAGACCATCATAGCTTAGTCCTCTCTTATGAATATTAAAGGGTGTGTGTTTCCATTATTGTTGGTGATATGGGATATTTCTCTGAGTCACTTTTTCACACTATTGAAAGAATATGAATATGACAGAATTGAAGAATGGAAGAATAACCCTGTTAGCTCATCTGGGAACTTTGACTGTTATAAGAGGTGTGTATGGGTATAATTTGAATTATTTGTTTTGTGAACAAAAGATAGTATAAAATACCCAGACAGAATACATGTCAAATGCTAACCTTTTTTTTCTTTTGAGAAAATGATACTTCATTTTTAGATTACAGTGTTTGTATGGTTCCAAAGTAATGTTATTATGAATGAAGATACATGCAGATAGTAAACATACATGTTTTCTGTATATGTGTACTATATCCTTCTTAACCTTTGAAAATGAAATGTTTCTCTTAATCAGCATGGGCCAAACATCGATGCACCTTCCATTACAAATTACCCAGAAAAAGGAACAAATGAACAAATAATACTGCCAGTCCAGTAGATTAATGGTAACACACTAAGTCATATAAGCTTGTTCATGACTGAGAGTTATAATCTAATAAAATATTTATTGTGCATTCATGTTTTCTTTTCTTTATATCAGATATCAAAAATTATTTTGCTGTTTGATTTTTTTGCTATTTGATTTCTTTCTCTCTGTCTTTAAATGGGCGTGGTCAGTTGCTAAGCTACATTTTCAAGAAGAGAAAACTTGCTTATTACAGGGAATTTTAATTTCTCTATGTTGAGATCTGCAAAGCCAATAACAGTAAAATAAGATAAGCAAGAATATATACATTGTGCAAGTTACAACTACAGCATTTAGTGTTTATGCCAGTTTGCATAATGTTTTAATAAGGTTTCGTTCTACTCTCTTATGCATAATGACATCTTAATTTCAGTGTACATGATTAAAGCAGTATCCTAAAGGCTCTTTAGTGTATTACAAAACTTTGGTGATGCTGTTGTGAGCTGTTTTGTAAACTTCGTTACTTCAGAAAAAAAATTTAAAGATTACTCATCATCTTTTTCTTTACAATTTTTCTTTAAAATATAAAGATAGAATTGACTTTTCATTTTGCTCATTATTTTCTAGTGAATTGTGATCTTAAGATGAGAAGAAAATAGTCGTAAATATTTGATAACATTCACTGGTTGTGCTTTACAAATTGACAAATATCTGTCACATAGTACAAGACTTATGCTACCTACAAAATTCCATATTGTTACTGATCATGTAAATTACATCTCAGAGGTGGTTTCCATGTTCACTAAGTGGTTAGTTCTATTCTACTTCTTTTGTGTATAGAAACATAAGCTTATTTTTTTCTTTACGTTTCTTTACCTCACATGGCTACTCAGAGTTCCTGAAAGTTTGATTACTGCTTTCTGACATGGAATTCCCAATATAATAGTATTATAAAGGCTGAATTTCAAAACCCATTCACCTCCATTTATGTTGATAATCTAGAATCCACAATGTGTGGCTTTGTGGAGACGGTATGTTGATTTTTGACAGGTGAATAGGTCATGAGGGTAAAGCCCTTAGGACTGTATTAGTGTTTTATGAAAAGAGCAGATAGGCACTTGAGCTTTTCTATTACTTTCCCCCATGTGAAAATGAACAACAAATATGGTCCTTTGTAAAAGTGGAATGGAGAATTTCTAGATACTGGATCTGCTCATATGCTAGTTTTAGAGTCTATGTATTCCATATACTCCAGATGTGAGAAATAAATATATGTCTATAAAAACATTTATAAATATTTGTCTTAAATCATCCAGTCAATGATAATTCATTTTACCAGTCTGAACTGACCATGTTGGGCAGCTTCTTTCATCAAACCTAGGATGCCAGGCTTCGCTCTTCCCCCCATCCATGTGGGGGGTCCTGGGCTTCTCTGCCTCTCCCATGTGGTCCTCTCTCACTCTCTCACGTCCCCTGGCCAGTAGGAATTAATCGCAGGAGCGGAGACCCCAGGTAGCCTCAGTTCGCGTGTGGTCGCAGAACCCCTGCCCCCTTTCCATCCCAAGGAAGACATGGGGCATGTGGGAGTCCCAGAGAAAGCCTCAGGGGCGTTCTGGTTTAATAAAGGGAGGAGCCAACAATTTATACCCCCAAAGGCGGGCGCAGGAGAGGGGCTACTGGATTTTAACGATTGGCTTGATAGACTGTCCATCAGATGATATCACGGAACTTCCTCTATGGGCAGAGACCACAGCCCCCCAAGGACAGGGTTTCTGGGGTCCCTGCCATTATACACATGGCCAGCTGAGAGGCGGGGGCTGCTTTGCTTCTCTTTCGGTTGAAGCCGGAAAGTGGGAGGGGCTCCCTTCCACACTGCCCCAGGGCTGGGGGAAGGGCAGCATTTCTAAGGGAGCCCTAGTCGCCCTTCCCCCCTTAAGGCCAAGCTGAATACCCAACACTAGGAGACTCTACTAGCAAGATGAAATGAGATACTATAGTGTTATCACATCAGTCATTTTTGCTACAAATTCTTAGTAAAAAGTAAATCAGATAAAATTTATTTCTTTACTTTATCAGTATGTAATGTGTGTCTATCTCTGCTGACTTTTAGTATGATGGAATTTGCTAGACTGAAATTAGTAGTTGGTACAGCTTTTTAAAAAATTCTGTAAGAACATTATTTATTTTTCTACCACTTCTCTTTTAGTCTATAGTTTTCACATATGAAGTGAAATTCTTAGCAGCTTGTTCACTATGACTTGGTTCTATAATTTATTCTGTTTGTCTTTTAATTTGTCTAACTACACCTTTCATATTTAAACCAATTATTGTTATAGATGAATTATTATGTATTACAATTTTTCAACTTCCACTCAAGGTGGCCAAGGAAAAAGGAAAAATCATTACAACTACCTCTAGAGATATTAAAAGTTAACAAATGAAAATTATGAGTAACTACACAAACAAGCTAGGTAAAATGGACTAATTTCAGCTTACATGGACTCATTTCTTAAGAGAGAGTTTTAAGAACACACAATAATAAATAATCTGCTCAAATTGAATAAGGTTTTATCTATTAAAGGTATTAAAACTTATAATATCATTCCAAGCAGGAAAGTACCAACTCAAATGGGTTTGATTGATGAATTATATCAAATATATAAGGAGAAATATATCCAATGTGTTCTAGAATGAGCATAGCAATCACTTATTCACAAAGTTTATGATATCATCCACATTCTTATACCAAAACCATGTTGTGAATAAGGAAGCATGCTGATGATAAGGGAAATACACACACACACACACACACACACACACACACACACACACAGACTATTTGACTTTACAGGGTTTCCTTATGTACCCAGGCTGATCTTGAACTCCTCATCCTCCTCCATCAACTTCCTGAATGTTGGTCTTATATGAAAGTCAGGTACAATATTCTTATAATGTCATCTCCTCACTATTTGATGTATCGATTAAATAAAATAGTAAAAAACATGCTTACTATTTTACTGATTTCTAAGTAGAAATTTCTAATTTCAAACTAATTTCTAAGTAGAAATAAAAGACAGAAAATTAAAAAGACAAAAAATAAAATAAGAGACAGAAAATTCAACACAATAGTAAGTGGAGAAAAAGGCAGAAAACTTGCAATATCCTAGTTAAGGTCTTAGTTTAAAGCCATCATATTCAAGATATTATTATATTAAGGAAAGAATAAGCAAAAAAAAAGTAAAGAAACACAAAAAATACTCCCACCCAAAGGCCGAATTAATTTAACAGCGATATTTGTTCACAAGACAGTGTGTTGGAAATTAACTGTACAATTGGGGTGGGGTGGGGGACTAGGAACTAAGGAAGCTGGGAGAAAAATGAGGGAGGGGGTAACAAGTGTGAAAAGAAATTCACTCCATACCTTACATATGTAACTGTAACCCCTCTGTACATCAAAAATAGATGGTAGATATTTGACAAATAAGCAAAGACATTCAAGTGAGAAATAGTAGGTTATGTTTTGTTTTGCTTTCCCCCTACCAATGGCCCTGGAACAGCTTAATAAACATATGCCCAAAATAAATAGGACTATTCTTCTATATATTGTTAAAAACTAATAAACTAAAATTATCATCAGTAAACATTTTAAAAACTCAAACAAATTCAAACTTAAGGCATATTCGTGAGGAAATGTAAGGACTTGAAAAAAATTATACTAAGTGAAGTGAGCACACCCAAGGAAACATGAGCTTTATGGTCTCCCTCATAGGGAATAATTAGCACAGGTTTAGGCTAGTCACAGCAGAGGATCACAAGAGCTCAATAGCTATACCCTTATGAACACATAAGATGATGCTAAGTGAAATGAACTCCATGTTATGGAAACCACTGTTATATCACTGTTGTAATTACTTTCAACATGCGATGTGAAACTGTAGCTTCTATTATTAATGATCCTCTTGTATCCTCTTCCTGTGGTTGTACCTGCACTATCTCTGTATCTTATCTGAGTACCCTGGAAACCATGTATTCTGGTATTAGAACTAGGAAACTGAAAGGGAATACCAAAATCGAGAGACACAGGGTAAAAAGACAAATGACTCCAAAAGCAATACTTGCAAAACTGTTTAGTGTAAATCAACTGAACAACTCATGAGGGGGAAAAGGAAAGGGAGAGGGGAAGGGGGGGATGAGGGAGGAGGTAACAAACAGTACAAGAAATGTATCCAATGCCTAATGTATGAAACTGTAACCTCTCTGTACATCAGTTTGGCAATAAAATTTTTTAAAAAGGCATATGTAAGTACAGTTGAACGAGGCAAAGTTCTATTAGATGCAAAATACATGTAATTAGAGATTATTCAATAAATTGATTACATTAATTTGATGCAATTAAATTGGTATTATTGTTATATTAAAATGCCTGAATTATTATCCTTACTTCTTTTTAACTAAAACTTCTTCCAATTAAAAATTTGACTTTAATCAAAATTACAAACTTTCTATAAGCAAGAAAGAGTATGAGAAAATATTTCTTTGAAAACAAAAACGAAACTTGTCTTGTAAAGGGCATGTATCTATCAAATACTAAGATCTCTTTAACTCAAGTAAACAATCCCCAAACTAGGCCACATATGCAAGCATACACCTGAACACAGAAGACATAAAGATAGCAACAAGTGCATGAAAAGACAAATAACAGTTTACATTAAGAGACAACTGAATGCCTATTAGATTAGTGACAATCTAGAACACTGACAGTATCATATGTTGGTGAGCCAACAACTTTTTTCCATTACTGGCAGAATTGCAAATTGGCATAGCAACAGGAAAAGACATACTTTGGTATTTTCTCACACTGGTGCACTTTATTATTTCATAATTCCAAACAATTATGTTCCTAGGTATTGTCTAGTCTTAGTTGAAATTTGTGTTCACAGTAAGACTTGAAAACGATGGTTATAATAGTTTTATTTTTCATTGCTAAAAGTTAGAAACCAAGATGTCATTTAGTAGACGAATGGATAAAGAATTTTTGTTCTCTCATACAATGGAATGTGTTGCAGATTCACTAGTGAAATAAACCAAGGCAACAACTATAAAAAGAGGAGGACCCTTAAATGAAGATTACAAAGGGAAGGCAAACACTTTGAAGAAGATATATACTTAACAATTCTAATTCAATTATTTTCTGGAAATGTCAACATCACAATCAGTATAAAAACCAATAGTAGTCAGGTATTTAGCAGGGATTTAGAGATACTAAGGCAAAGAATCTGTGCTGTGATACTGTCATCCAGATTTCTTAAAGAATTATGTGAACGGCACAAAGTCAAATGTATAGAATCTATCCATATTGGAAAATATACATCATAGTTAATGGAAAAGTATCAGTATTGGCTCACCAGGAGCAGATTTACAGTAAAGGATGGTAAAAATGAAGAAGTTGTGAAAAGAGCAAAGGAGGCCCATGGGAATTTTACAAAGTTCTGTTTCACTTGTTCATAATGATAGAACTACTTTGAAAATAAATTTTGCTTAAATAAAATTTTCATAAAAAAGTCAACCAGTGAACGTGCCCATACTTAAGGGAATATTCAGGGAAAATTAAGAGGAATGCATTGGCACAAAAATTTGATAAATTATAAACAACACGTTGAAAAACTTAATTGAAGGGAAAACAAAGGTTAGAATATAATGTTACTTATTTCAAACTCAAAATAGGCAAACTAATCCATGTGCAACTGAAGTCAGAAGATGGTTGTGTTCCCTTCATTGAACTGAAAAGGAAGGAGATACTGAGGAGATCGCTTTTAGGTATGATGAATGTTTTACAACATTGTCTTTGTGATAGTTACATGGAAATAGTAATGTATACTAATTATTCCATCATGTAGTTTAAAAATGTGGAATTAATGCATGGGAGGCATACCCAAATAAAAATAAATTATGTGTAAAAGAAAACAATTATTTCCCTCAGGTTGCACATAGTATTAATAGAATTTGTACACCTGAAAACATGCCTGAATTTACATGGTAGAGTTTGACCTTATCTGAGGACAAAAAATTCAGAAAGAATGACAAGTGTTTCTTTTGTAAAATAAGATATACATTACTTGTGCACATTTATTGATGTGAAGATACAGATAACTAAAGTTAAAGTGTTTTTGAGAAATGCTTGACATACAGGAAATTCTCAATGTATGTCATTATTTTGATAGGTGTGAAATAAATGATATTCATCTACCCAGTCCACTCATAATGGTTTAGAATTTCCTGTTATCAAGGCAGAGTGCCTTTTCAAACTTGGTTGTCTTCATACAACATTAATATTTATCTCAGAACTATTTTCTAAGAAAGAAACATTATGCATTTATTAAGAACATTTATATTTAATATATATAGCAAAACTAATTGTATTTCTAGACTTAATTAGTATCTCTCTCAAAAGTGTCTCGTATTTTCCCTAGTGTTAATTATCATTTTTATTTTTTAATATAATGAAGCCATGTACAGAATACCCAATGAGAAATATTAGTTTAACTTCATTTTATCCAGTGGGGGAGTGCAAGTACATTAATGAATAATTTTCTCTGTATTTAAGAGACATTACAAATGCTAATATATTATATTTAGCAGTTTTATATCAAAGTTGTCCTAGCTATTCTAATTATCTAGAGATCAAACAAAAGAAAACCTCCAGAACTCACAAGAATTGTATTTTATTGATGATATTTGTTAACAATTGTGTACTCAGAAATGTTAAGTTGTTCTGATACATATCTTGTATAAATTCATTCAAATATATTTATTTCTCTAAAGGCCAGTGATATTCTAAACTGTTCCACATCACAGGATGCTGACAGTTGGTATGTAAGATAATAAACAGAATTGTATTCACTTGAGGCTCTGAAATTCATAGCTTTTCTATTCTGCTGGCCCAGTTACCACATAATTTAGATATTAGTATGTCACCGCATTTTCAATTCATAGCTCTAATGTAACTGAACTGTTATTCAGCTCACAGATGTCAAGAGAAATGTTAACTATACAATGAGAAATGTAAGCCAGTTGAATGTACTATTTAAAAGCAGAATGAATCCATATCTATCTATCTATCTATCTATCTATCTATCCTGAATACAAATCTTTTAGATATTGTATTTCTGATTTTTTTAGATAATTACATAAAATTTATTTATTAATCTCAAAATTATAGTAATCTCTATTACAACTTTTAATAGTAAGTACAAGTAATTGCCTGAAAGTTCTTCATAGACTATGGATGTTTTTCTTTCAATACATAATCACAAAAGCAGAGTATACTTTCCAAGACAATTTCCTGTCATCCTATCTCAATGAGTTCTGATGGTATCAAAAATCAATAAAATCTAACATCTTTTTCTTTCTTGTGCTGAAAACGTGGATATGTAAATGAATGGGGAATGAACAGCAAAGAAGGAACTGAATTAGTCAGCTTTTGAAGCATGCCCTGTTGTCCTAGGTTCAAGAAAACGGACAGAAAAGTATATATTTTTTTAACTTTTTATTTTTTTTCAAATTTTTATTATCAAACTGATGTACAGAAAGGTTACAGTTTCATGCGTTAGGCACTGGATACATTTCTTGTACAGTTTGTTACCTTGTCCCTCATACCCCCCTCCTTCCTCGCCCTTTCCCTTACCCCCCCACACGGAGGAAAAGTATATTTTTTGAGCTGTCAAATAACCTTCTTTAATTCATCTTTATCCTTCTATTAGTAGCATGTCAGTTTCTACTGTTTTCAGAAAATTCCCCTCAGATAAACTGTTTCATAATAGCATTATTATTAACTTTCCTAATTTCCATTAGAGATGAGTTTTTCATACACTGAAGAACCTCAAAATGAGATCAGTGACATCATTCTGATTTTAACTATTGAATTTTTTATATTCATTCTTCAATAAAGAGATCAACTATTAACCCATATCTTAATATCCTACTATTATATTCACTTCAACTTTACAAATTTGACCCTCTCTTGAAACACTCACTTTAATAATTTCACTATCATACCTATCATATCATGTTATTTCTTTTCCAGGGATCTCGTTCTCCATTGTCAGCAGTTTTTGACATCAGTCAAAAAAAAAAAAAAAAAAAGGAAAGAAAAGAAAATTGAACAGCTTATATCATAGCTGCCAAGCTAAGGCATTTTCTATTAATGTAACTGTACTTAGTTGCCATTTTTCTGGTTTTCTGTAGCATTCTGCTTGCTTAGGTTTAAATCCAGAGTGAATGCTTTTATTATCTATATCTTAGACTATTCCTGTGTATTTTTTGTTTAATATAGATGTTGAAGAGTTCCTTTATATCAGTGCATAATTTTACAGATGACAAAACAGACACTCAAAGGTTTAGTATCTCTCCTAGGCCCATTTTTTTTCTTATCTGTAAAATAAGAATAATTCCTACTTATAGTGATAAATCTAAAAATACATGTGTGATTCGGACAGCACATCTTATGTTAGAAAGTAAAGTATAGATTCTTGGATTATTTTCATACAATTTGTCAATGGTTTCAGAGAATCTCCAGTTTATGCTTTTCTTATTGAATAAAGTCTGCACATTTCCCAAACAAAGTATTTCCTTTTTCTTATTACCATTTATATTTGTATGCAACTTCAGGAACTTTCTACCAACCTGCTCTCTATGGAAATGAATCTACCCAAGCTGCAGCTGCCCTCATGTGCTCTGCAAAACCTTCCTGGAGAATAACACATCCACACAATGACCAAGCCAACTCACGTTTGAGTCACTGTGAGGATATGGGCAGCATGGTAGAATTCATACAGTAAGTTTAGCAGCAGTAATTTTCATTTTTTACTTTCTTAAATTATCTTTCTTGTGGATTCTCCTGTATTTGCTTTACAATAGCAAACTGTGGACTAACAACATATATTAATATATTTTTGGGGCTATGCCTTAATTTCATATTTTCAGTGTATTTTCTATAGCTGCAATTAAAAATATTTCTAAAACTGTTTCTGGTAGTCTCATTCACCTGTTATATTGTAGTCTGAGTACGTATAGACTAGGAGTAATACGTTTCTTCTTACATCTTTAATTTATGGCATGTAACTGAACATATTTGATGAAAGAGATTTTTTTTTCTCCATGAATGTGGCTCTTTACATCAGCATGCTTTACATATTAGTGAACTTAAGTTTCTTTTATTTCAAAGTGACCATTTTTATTTAGTTTTGATTGTCAACCAGATTGGACTGGAGCGGCTTCCAACGATGATTTGCTTGAAATGGCTCCATCCATTGACTGATTACTAATCAGAATGGACTGCTTTTAAGTGGTGGGGCTGGGAAATCTGGAGCCTTTGGGAAGGATCTGGATGTTGAGGACATGCCTTTGAAGAATGCATTTTATCACTGGCTTCTTTCTGGCTTGGTTCAGTCTGTATGGAATGAGAACTACACCTTCTTTGCCAGGTTTCTCTGCTTAAATGTGGAACAATGGTGAGCAAATAAATCCTCTTTAGAGAGGATAGACTAAAAAATCATGAATTTATTCAGTCAATAAAGTCTGTCTTTGCTTTTAAAATTTAATTTTATTGTCCAGGTGATGTACAGTTGGGTTACAGTCATATACGTAAGGTAGTGAAATTCATTGTACCCACTTGATACATGGGTTTTATGAATATTGTTGTTGAAGGAATGCTCACTCAATATGCAATTTCATAGCATCTGTGTATAGGTTTCCTTATAGTAAGAGGTGATGTATATGTATATGTATGTTAATTTCTTTATTGTTATTGTAAAGGTGATGTTCAGAGGGTTACAGTTGCATAAGTCAGGTAATGAGTACATTTCTTTTTGGACAATGTCACCTCTTCCTTTGCTCTCTCCAAGGTTTCCCTTCTATCCCCACTCACAAGTTGTATGGTTCAGTTTTAACATAGTATCATTGCTGCATTTAATTCACCCTTTGTCCTGTCATTTCTGTGCTCCCTTGCCCTTGCAAAGAGAGATAAATGAACAAAGGACAAAAGGAAAAGCAAACAGAAACAGAAAAAAGGAAAAAAAGTTTCCATTTCTTGGAGTTCATTCGCTAATTATTGTTTTATATGATCAAATGCATATAGCTATTGTGCATTTGTGATCCTTTCCTAAGAATATCCTCCTTGGTCTCACTCTGTGTAAATGCCTAGAGGCCTGTAACACTTATCATATAAAGTACCCAAGGCCTAATGCTTGAAACTGTAACCCCTCTGTACATCAATTTGACAATAAAATGAAATAAACTGTAAATTTTTTTGAACTATCCAATGTAGATTTACATGCCCATTCCAGTTACCACAAATGAGGAAAACCATGCAACCTGTGTTTCTTTGGATCTGGTTTACTTCACTTAATATAAGTTTTTTTGAAGTCTTTTCATATTCTTATGAATGGCACAATATCTGTTTTTCTTTCTGCCAGAAGAGTTTAATTCCATTGTGTATCTATATCACATTTTCTTGATCAATTTGTCCACAAGGCCCATCAGAGTTGATTCCATATTTCAGCTATGGTAACAACACCTCAATGAGCATGGTTGGGTTGGTGGCTCGAGAAAGCCTTGTTTATTTGAATAAATGCCCAGGAGTGGAACTGCTAGTTCATAGGTAAATTCTATGTTTAGTTTTTTGAGGAACCTCCATACTGCTTCCCAAATGGTTCAACAAGTTTTCATTCCCACCAACAATGTAGAAGCATTACTTTTTTTTGCCAAATCTCCATCAGAATCTGTTATTTTGGTTTCTTTTTCTTTTTTTTTATAATTGCCACTCTATCTGTAGTGAGTTGGAATCTCAATGTTGTTTTGATTTGCATTTTTTCTTTTTTTAATATATATGTTTTATTATCAAACTGAATTACACAGAGGTTACAGTTTCATACATTAGGCATTGGATATATTTCTTATACTATTTGTTACCTTGTCCCTCATTCCCCCTTCCCACCTTTCCCTCCCCCTCAATGAGTTGTTCAGTTCATTTACCCCAAACAGTTTTGCAAGTATTGCTTTTGTAGTTGTTGGTCTTTTTTACCCTGTGTCTCTTGATTTTAGCATTCACTTACAATTTCCTAGTTCTAATACCAGTACACCCGGCTTCCAATATACTCAGATAAGATACGGAGAAAGTGTAGGTACAACCACAGGAAGGTGATACAAGAAGATGATCAATAATAGAGGCTACAGTTACATATGGCAGTTGAAAGTAGTTACAACTGTGATATAACAATCGTTTCCATAACATGGAGTTCATTTCACTTAGCATTATCTTATGTGTTCGTACGGGTATAGCTATTGGGCTCCTGTGATCCTCTGCTGTGACTTGCCTAAACCTGTGCTAATTATTCCCTATGAGGGAGACCATAGAGTCCATGTTTCTTTGGGTCTGGCTCACTTCACTTAGTATACCTTTTTCCAAGTCCTTCCATTTCCTTACAAATGGGGCAGTGTCATTCTTTCTGATAGAGGCATAAAATTCCATTGTGTATGTGTACCACATTTTCCTGATCCATTCTTCTACTGAGGGGCATCTGGGTTGGTTCCAGATTCTAGCTATGACAAATTGCACTGCGATGAACATTGTTGTGCTGGTGGCTTTAGTGTGATTATGTTTGTGGTCTTTTGGATAAATACCCAAAAGTGGGGCTGTTGGGTCATAGGGGAGTTCTATATTTAGCCTTCTGAGGAATCTCCATACCGCTTGCCAGCATGGCTGAACCAGTTTACATTCCCATCAACAATGAAGTAGGGTTCCCTTTTGGCCACATCCCCTCCAACAGTTGTTATTGTTAGTTTTCTTGATATAGGACATTCTTACTGGGGTGAGATGGAATCTCAATGTCGTTTTGATTTGCATATCTTTTATGGCCAGTGATATAGAGCACTTTTTTCATATGTCTCTTGGCCATTCTCATTTCCTCATCAGAGAAGTCTCTTTTTAAGTCTCTAGCCCACTTGATAAGGGGGCTATTGGTTCTTTGCGGTTTTGTTTTGGAGGAAGGTAATTTTTTTAGTTCTGCATATATTTTAGATATGAGGCCTTTTTCCGTTGAATGGCCAGTAAAATCTTCTCCCAATCTGTGGGCTTTCTGTTTATCTTGCGAGCTATGTCCTTCGCCCTGCAGAAGCTCTGCAGTTTGATGCAGTCCCATTTGCCTAACATTTCTTTGATTTGTAGCCTTTCTGGGTCTTTGTTAAGAAAGTTTCGTCCTGTGCCAAGGAGCCCAAGTGTTTCTCCTACTTCTTCCATTACTATTTTTATGGTGTCTGTTTTGATTTCTAGGTCTTTGCTCCATTTGAAATTGATTTTGGTGCAGGGTGATATATATGCAACAGCCTCAAAAAACATAAAGTCCCTAGGAATAACCTTAACCAAAGAAGTAAAAGACCTCTATGATGAGAACTTTAAAAACATGAAAAATGAAATTAAGTCAGAATTAATAAATAGAAAAACCTCCCATGCTCCTGGATTGGGAGGATTAATATAATCAAAATGGCAATATTGCCAAAGGCTTTCTACAAATTCAATGCAATACCCACTAATATCCCAACACTATTTTTTAATGAAATAGAGGAAGCAATCCAGAAATTCATATGGAACAATAAAAGACCTAGAATAGCAAAAACAATCCTAAGCAGAAAGAACAGTGCTGGAGGAATTACAGTACCCAACTTCAAACTGTATTATAAAGCTATAGTAATAAAAACAGCTTGGTATTGGCACTGGAACAGGCCTGAAGACCAATGGAACAGAATTGAAGACCCAGAAATGAACCCACAGAATTATGCCTACTTAATCTTTGATAAAGGAGCTAAAACAATATTCTGGAAGAAAGATAGCCTCTTTAACAAATGGTGCTGGCAAAGCTGGTTCCACACATGCAACAAACTAAAACTTGATTTGCATTTTTATGTATTATATTTAATATAGTTCCTTAACCAAGATAAGAGTAATCAAAAGCAATATATTACCTTTGATCAATGTCTATACACATATATTCTGTTGTTCCCACATTCCCCCTTTTTTTGCTAGTCCTGGGGCTTGAACTCAGAGTCTGAGCACTGTCCCTGGCTTTTTTTTTGCTCAAGGATAGCACTCTACATGGAGCCACAGCACCACTCCTGGATTACTTCTGTTTATATGCTGAGGAATTGAACCCAGGGCTTCATGAATACTAGGCAAGCACTCTACCACTAAGCCACATTCCCAGCCCATGCTAAATCTCTTTATTATAATAATAGCTTTGTGATTTTATGAAATATTCTCATGAAATAGGATTCATGTTAAAATATTTTGGAGCTAAGTGTTGCTATGGCTTCATACATACTAGCCAAGCACTCCACCTCAAAGCCACATTTTCAGCCCTGTTGTCTTTCTGTAAGGACATCGGAGCTACTACACCTCATCTAGTTTTAAATCGCATGCATTAAGACTTTACATAAATGTCTTCACATCCTTTTGCTATTGCTATATGTCCTTCTCTGGTATGTGCTTTTGCTTTCATTTCTATGGTAAGGAAAGACAGGGACACTTGTTAAATTTTCTGAAGAAATTGTGGTGACTCTTCACTTCTGCATAGAAAAGTGGAATTGCTAGGGATTTTATTTTCTACTTTATCCTGGTAGGTTATATGTAAGACTTTAACTTCAACTGCACCTTGCTTGCCATTTTCATTTTTCATGTTCTTCCTTCCTCTTATCAATATCCCTTGTCAGTAAATTGAGAGCAAGCCCGTCCTTTATAAACTACTTTCATGAACATAATTTACAGTAATTTGATGACTCAATATATTATCTAGAAAGATATGGCCAAGTCCTAACTGAAAGAATGAAACAAAAATAATCTTCCTGCTGATTACACATAGAAAATCACCTGTATATGCTAAAATTTCTATTGTTATTAATTGCTTACCATGGCTGCTATTGACATTAATTTTATACTCACTAAAGGATGATATGTCAAGGGCTTGTTGAGTGAAACTCTCTGAGGTTTTGTTTGTTCTCCTATGCTGTGGATAATAATAATATTGATTTAAAGTATTTTTCTGAAGGTGAAATGAATTACAGCAATTTGTATCACAGAGAAAATGAATCCAATGATCAATTCTATATTTCAGTTAGTGTTTTCAGAATTGCAAATATAGCTTGTCTACTTGAAAAACAGACATCTTTGAGAATTAGAAAATGTATATTTCACTTTATGAATTCATTTTAACAGAATTGTTTAAATCATTTCCCCAATCTTTTAAAATACCATGTCTGTTCATGTCAGTTGTTACCTAGCAGTATAGCAGCAATATCATCTAGGTATTGAATATTTGTCGGCTGAAAATATGGCTCAAGTGGTAGAATGTCATCTTCTAGTGAGCAATCTAAACAAGATTTGAAGGTCTAGAGCTCTAGCCCCAGTTCCTATGATTACACAAAATGCTTGATTCTTAGATTTCTTAGAGTTTGTACAGTGAAGTTTTATTTTCAACTCCAAAGAACTTCTTTAGTAATAATATTTTAGTGTTATAGTTATGCTGTGAAAATAACTAGTGAAGCATTTACATTAGATAACTAATAGTTTTCAGTCAGTAAATAGAATTTAATCATCCTTTTAAAAAACCACTAATCCCTTTGAAAGGAATTACTTTATATTAATGCATTTTATTATTTAAGTAAAATAATATTTACATTGAGACATTTTATTAAAATATCAACTCTGAAGTATATAGGCATCCTCTTAGTTTGGAAAAAGGTACCAAGTTTGCTTTAAAAGGTGACACTAGTGCTGAATTTGATAGGAAGTCTTTCACGTAAGGTGAGGATGATGTGTGTGTGAGAAGGGAAGGAAGAAGCAATTTACTGAAGCTAACAAATAGACACATTTCATTATGTTTGTTTGCTATGCCATCAGGAAAAAATATAGAGGCACTGTACTTTCAAGGTGAACCGAGAAAAGAAAAGTATTGTCCTTTGGAAATGAAAATTCCCCAAATAGGACCAACCTTGATACATTATGTGAATTCTTCCAGTAATGTGCTATCAAAGTTGCAATAGAAATATTTTACACATAGTTTAGGAAGAAAACTATACTTTATACTAGGCAGACATTAAGAAATTCCTGCTTTTAAAGTTTTCTAAGCAGTGAAATTAGATACAATGTGAAGTGTAGTACCTGTATGTTTTGTTATTTGTCTGTCTACACATGAATGATAAAATTTCTGAATTTGTTTCTTGGTCTAATGTACATGAGATTTAAAACTATTCAGTACTTCCCTATTTCTTTAGAAGATAAAAATTCCATATCAACTAAAACTAAGCATAGGTTTGGCTTTTTTATGAATCAATAATAAGTAATTTATTTTTTCTAATTTTTAAAAAGGAGTCACTTAACAATGCAGTTTATGAATACAATGCATTCTGACCAATGTAATTTCTTTCCATATTATCACTCCCATTCAACATACTCCTATCCTTACTTTTCTAAATTTTGTGGTATATACAATACATTCTTTGCAGTAATAGCAGAGGTAAAACCACAAGAAGGAAATATGAGAGACAAAAGAGTAGAGTTTCACAAGGCATGTTGAAATTAACTATAACAATGATATACCACTATTTCCATTACATAGAGTTCATTTTGCTTAGCATTATCTTGTGTGTCCATATGAGCATAACTATTGTGATCTTCTGCCATGTCTATACTAGAAATTTACTAATTATTCCCTATGAGGGAGACCATAAAGTTCATCTTTTTTTTGGGTCTGGCTCACTTTGCTTAGTATGATTTTTTTCCAAGTCCTTCCATTTCCTTACAAATAGGGCAGTATCATTCTTTCTGATAGAGGCATAGAATTCCACTGTGTATATGTACCACATTTGTTTGATCCACTCATCTACTGAGGGATATCTGGGTTGGTTACATATTTTATCAATGACAAATGGCGTTGCCATGAACATAGTTGTTCTGGGGGCTTTAGTGTGGTCTTGCTTGTAATCTTTTGGGTAGACCCCCAAAAGTGGGGCTGCTGGGTCATAGGGGAGCACTATGTTTAGCCTTCTGAGTAACCTCCATACTGCTTTCCAGAGAGTTGAAAAAGTTTACATTCCCACCAACAGTATATTAGGGTTCACTTTTGGCCACATCCCCTTCAGCATTTGTTATTCTTAGTTTTCCTGATTATGGACATTCTTACTGGGCTGAGATGGAATCTCAGTGTAGTTTTGATTTGCATTTCTTTTATGGCCAATGATGTAGAGCATTTCTGCATGTATCTCTTGGCCATTCTCATTTCCTCTTCAGACAAGTCTCTTTTTAGATCTTTGGCTCATTTGTTGAGAGGGGCCATTGGTTCTTTGAGGATTTGTTTTGGAGATATTTATTTTTTTTAGTTCTGTGTATATTTAAGTTATGAGGCCTTTGTCTATTGTATGGCAAGTAAAGATCTCCCAATATGTGGGCTTTCTGTTTATTTTACAAGCTATGTCCTTTGCCGTACAGAAGCTCAGCTTTAGACAATTTTGTATAGTACATTCATTATTACTGAGGTCTATTTTCAGTAAGTTAATTTGAGAATTCTTTTTGGACTTAGGATATGAGTTTTTTTTTGTTTTTGTTTTTTTTTTTTGGCCAGTCCTGGGCCTTGAACTCAGGGCCTGAGCACTGTCCCTGGCTTCTTCCCGCTCAAGGCTAGCACTCTGCCACTTGAGCCACAGCGCCGCTTCTGGCCGTTTTCTGTATATGTGGTGCTGGGGACTCGAACCTAGGGCCTCGTGTATACGAGGCAGGCACTCTTGCCACTAGGCTATATCCCCAGCCCAGGATATGAGTTTTATAAATATAACTTTCCAGAATCATGATTGAGATCCAATTGGTCTCATGTTAATACTTTATTACTGTAAATGATCTTAGTACCCCTGATACTGTATATACATGTGTTGGAACTAGGGAAAGGAAAGGGAATACAAAAAAGCAAGAGACAAAGGATAAAAAGACAAACCATTGCAATAGCAATACTTTCAAAATCAATTAGTGTAAACCAACTGTACAACTCACAGGGGGAGGGAAGTGGGGAGAGGGTGATGGGGGAAAATGAGGGAGGAACTAATAAGTTGGATAAAAAATGTACTTGCCTTACATATGAAACTGTAACCCCTTTGAACTTTGACAATAAAGAAAAATAAAACCTAAAAAAAAGTACATTCTTTGTTCTGTATTTTTTTGTTTTGTTTTGCCAGTCCCGGGGCTTGGACTCAGGGCCTGAGCACTGGCCCTGGCTTCTTTTTGAATAAGGCTAGCACTCTACCACTTGAGCCACAGCGCCTCTTCTGGCCATTGCTGTTTATGTGATAATGCGGAATCAAACCCAGGGCTTCATGCACGCCAGTCAAGCACTCTACCACTAAGCCACATTCCCAGCCCACAATTCATACTTTATTTTTAATTTTTATTTATTTACAGGAGTGAGTCCCCACCATAAATTTGTTTTTAAAAAGGTATTTCTATGATTGACTGATAAAAAGCCTGATCATGTACCACCCTTGCTTCTTTCCTTGCCTTTTAATGCTTAAGCGTTTCTTCTTTGTCCCTCCCTTCATCTTTGACCTTTTTTTTTTGGACAACTGATCAACAGTTAGTATAGTTACCTTGCACAATTAAATCTCACTGCATACAGATTTCATTTTAATGGTCCTAATCACATGACTGCCTACTCATCCCAAGATAAAAGGCTCTGTAATAAAATAGAAATCTTTGTTGTAAGGTGTGAAAATGGAGATGCTACATTTTGAGAGGTCAAATTTAGAGTGTTTATTAAAAGATCTTGACTGCATGGTGGACACCTGTCTCAAAGACCAGTAGCCAAACAAGTTGGATAAGAAATATACTCACTGCAAATATGCTTAACACTGTTAGGAAAGTGAGCAATGAAGACCAGAGAGGAAAGAAAGGAAAAAAACAATGCCAACAAACCAATTCTGCTTCCGTGGAGTGCTGGATTGGGAAACCATGGTGACTAGAGAAGAGCCAAGAGACAGGAGACAGGACAGGAACACGGAGACAGGTGGCATGATCCACAGTACATTCTTGACTGCATTCTCCCTTCATCTCCCATTCATTTGTCTACCGCTCCCCAGTCCCCTCTGCCCCATAAATTTCCTAGTTTTTTGGGCTTATTTGAGATCCCCATATAAAACTAAGAATATTTATGATCTAAATATTTTATCATACTGTATCATTGCATTCATGGGCATGAATAATATAAAGATTAAAGTGTATTAATTTCTAAAATGAAACTGTAAGATATTATTTCATAAAAGAATGTAATGTACTATCATAATTAAATTATTACCGTTAATTCTTACAACTTGCTTATGTAATAAAATGTTATAATAATTTCTATTATAGTAATTTCATTATGGTTTAGGAAGAACTGAAAATAAAAATAGAATAGGTAAACCATAAGAAGCCAAAGTCTATAAAAACTGAAACTGTTCTTACATTTCTAATATACTCCTTTATTATGATCCAAATCACTACTTTTGAGGAGACAGTAAAACCATAATCCTAATTATATTATTGGTTCCAAATAAAAGACCCAAAGTTTTTTTTCTAACCACTAGTAATTGTGATATAGTTTGCTAAAATTTTATGTTAAAAACTAAATACATTTCAATACTGTAATTCTATGTATAGTACTAAATCTTGAGATGAACTCTTTCATATAAATATTAGATAATATTAAAATATATATATATATTCAAACATAGCTCAGTCATTTAACTACAGAAAAAAATTAATGTCCTATAGTGATGCAAAAAAATGCCTTTTGCTAAAAAATAGTCTCACACAGCATAATTAAACACATCTGATAGAAAAACTAAGATATGATAAAAAAAAATCTTGTTTTAAAATGTGTTCAAAGGTGAAGAAATGGAGGTAGATATGACTTGTAATTGTCTCTTATGAAGGAATTCTAAAATATTAAAATACTTATTGTTACTACCTACACAAAGACATTTTGAGAAAATATGCTTGTAAAGACAAGCTCTGATTTGAGCCAGTTAAATTAATGATATTTCAAATTAGTTTTGGGATGAGATACACTTGGCAAGATCCAAATTTTTTTTTTTTTTTTTTTTGGCCAGTCCTGGGCCTTGGACTCAGGGCCTGAGCACTGTCCCTGGCTTCTTCCCGCTCAAGGCTAGCGCTCTGCCACTTGAGCCACAGCGCCGCTTCTGGCCGTTTTTTCTGTATATGTGGTGCTGGGGAATCGAACCTAGGGCCTCGTGTATCCGAGGCAAGCACTCTTGCCACTAGGCTATATCCCCAGTCCCCAAGATCCAAATTTTGAATTGTGACTATTTGTTTCACCCTGGGCTAGTGGTGTGTGTGTGTGTGTGTGTGCACTCGTGCATGTGTGTGTGTGTTATAATAATATGGATCTGCAACAAAGTAAAAGCCAACAATGGCCCCCAGTCTGTTGGTATAAAAAAGAAATACTCCATAAACACAGGGACTCTGTGATGTTCTCTGTGGAGAAACAGTTCAGTAGCTTAAATATTGCACATGTTTTTACCTGTTACTTTTGTCTCCTTGAAGTGCTATGCATTATACTTGTGCCTTGTACATACTACTCAATTGGTCAACCACAGAACTGCATTTGCAGGACTCAGATGTATCTTTGATTTACAAAAGTTACAATAATTTGATTGAGACATCACCTCAATATACTTCAAGGGCATTTTATATATATATATATATATATATGTATATGTATGTATGTATGTATATATGTATGTATATGTATATATGTATATATAATGCCCTTGAAGTAGTTAGATATATATATCACATGAAACAATTTATACAAACATATTAAGAACAATCTATAGCATAGAAAATACTTATAATTTTTACTTTATATTTGTAATTATTATTCAAGTGAAATTTTGAATCAAACATGTTTAAGCAAAAAGCTTCAGAGCTGTTGAAGGCAATGCCTTACATGTTTAATTTTAATGAGTTTTCCAACTGTTTCTTCTGCATACAAACTTTGAGACTTATGAGTAATTTACTGATTATCAGATTTGCAAACAAAATTAAAACACAAACATCACTTTGGGAGGCACTTTATTGGTAAATTTGAATTAAATGAAAAAAAAAAAAAGCTAAACAATCCAGTAGGAAATGATCTAGTTTTTAGTAAAGACTTAGGAAATCCTAAACTAGGTCAATGACTAGGTCAGAGTTCCCAAACTAGGTCAAAATAGAGTGTTTGTACTGTTAAATGCAGGGCTTCAAATTCTGACAAGATGTAAAACCTAGAAAATGTATGTCTTTCTAGCTTATCCTACTGGTTGACTCAGGAATTATCTAGACAAGATTGAAATGAGAGAGGTCTTTGACAAAGAACAATAAATTCTGTAGAATTTCTTCAGTGTGAACTAACTAGTCAGGTCTAGAATGAGTTGACCAGTATAATGCTGGACACATGATTCTACCATACTATCAATAGATATGATAGAAATATTTCATAGATGATTATTTCATTATTATAAAACAAAACCAAAAGATAGCTGACACTGGCCACACATTAGTGGCACATGCCTGTACCTTAGCTTCTTGAGAGGCTAAGATCTAAGTACTGCGGTTCAAAGCCAGCCCAGGCAGAAAAGTCATTATGAGACACTTATCTCTGAGTTACCACTGAAACAACAATCATAACAATGGAAATGGTTTTGTTGCTCTAAGTAGTACAGCACTAGCCTTGAGCAAAAAGAGCTCACAGACAGTGCCCTGGCCCTGAGTTCAAGCTCCATAACCAACAAAAATAAAAGATAGCTAACTTGACAGAATAAAAATTTTGAGCACTGTACCACTGAAACATATGCATCAGTCAGAAGCAGAAAGCGATCATTAAAGAAGACAAAGACAACTGGATCAACAGCCAAAAACAAAAAGGAAGAGAAAAGAACCGAAGGAAAGGAAAGAACAGAAAAGAAATGAAAAGAAAAGAGAAAAGAAATACGCATGGGTCATTTAATATTGAGTTCAGGGACACAGATGCTAATATTGACTTGTGAAAATAAATGAAAGGCTATAAGTCCTGTCAACAGGATTCAATGAAAAGACTGGTAAACATTTATGACAAAAAACTAACTGGATTTATTAAATAATAAATGTAATCTCATTATTTAAGAAAGTGGGGTTAATGAATATAATTATAATCTGTGTATGTGTATGATGTGTGAACACTGATAAAATATATGTCAAGCTTTAAGTAGTAGTGACTGGAATAAAATTCTTAGATAAATGAATGAATTTTTTTATTTTGGCTAGAAATTATGAAATAATCATTTTCTCTTCATATTTTCAAATCTGTACCATAAGCTCAAATTTACTGGGTTGTCTCTCATTTTGAATAAATCAACCATAATAAACTATCACATTAACAAATGAAATATGCACTTTTTTCAGCCACTGTTTGGTATAAATTGATGTATATTCCCCTTGAATCCATCTTCAATTGCCCACATGCATTTAGAAGATTAATTTATCACTTTACTGATTTATTTTTCTGGCCAAAGTCATTGGAATAAATGGACATTACTTTGTTTGCCTTCAAAATAATGCCCTCCACTGGTTTTCCCTTTACATTGTTGAATCCTCTTCAGTTTTCTTCCATAATTTCTCTTTCTGATCACCCTCATTTCATTTCACTTACACTGGATGTGCCTAAAAGAAGTTTTATCCTCATCGTTCCTTTTTCTGATATTACTTTTAAAATGAGAACTGATAGTTAAACCACTGAAATATGTACTATGTCAACTATTTAATTTTTGGATTTTCCCCCAAAAATTATTAAGAATTATAACTATATGTAATGTTAACGTACTTGGTCCCTTACTATCTCTAATGTACTGGCGTTAATCCCTCAAGATGCACCCCAAATTTTTTTGTTTTATGAGTTTCTGTATTTACTGTTAATAAAATGTCTAAGTTAATTGAAGTATCTGGAAGTTATTTGTGAGATGGATGGGTAAAAATTTCAGAAATGTCAATTGAAAGATAAAATTAGGAACAGAAGTAAACCTGAATATTGATGTTTGAAAGTGAACTACTTTCAAGGGATAACTATTAATTGAAGGAGAAAGTTGATCAACTACCAGGAAGACTGAATAAAAAGTTCAGAATATTTAAGAAGTACATTTCACTGTAGTTAAGTGAATATGTTGTTAATTTATATTTCATAATTAAGTGAATATGTTGCTAGTTTAATTGTAAAATACCCCACTTATCATTTTGCTAAAACTTATAAATGAAATATAATTTTATTGTACTATTTTAGAATTTTGAGTAACTATATTTAGTACACTTTTTGATATCCTTTGGCATTAATAATAGCATATATCCTACATCATAACAAACATGTAGATATCAAAACAAATATCATACCATACCATTGTTAATCATGATTGCTGACCCATTTATAATATCAGCTCTTAAGAGACTGAGGCTGGAGAAGTAGATGGCAGCCTGGGTCAATATGATGCTGCCTGGAAAAAAATACTGATATGAGGGGCTGGGAATATGGCCTTGTGGCAAGAGCGCTTGCCTCATATACATGAAGCCCTGGGTTCGATTCCCCAGCATCACCTATATAGAAAATGGCCAGAAGTGGTGCTGTGGCTCAAGTGGCAGAGTGCTAGCATTGAGCAAAAAGAAGCCAGGGACAGTGCTCAGGCCCTGAGTCCAAGGCCCAGGACTGGCAAAAAAAAAAATAAATAAAATAAAATATATATATATATATATATATATATATATGTTGATGTGAGAATGGCATATTTAATATATTATCAATTACTACAGCTCCAAACATGACAGCTTTTCCAAAATTTCTCATTTGACACATGAACCATTTCCCTTTCCTGTTATACATAACTACTCTTTATGTATTGTGTCACTTCACAGTATTGAAATTTTATAGTTTGAGTGATATTTTTGCTTTATGGATTTTCATATTTCTTCAGTATAAATTAAAAAGTATATCTAGCTAGTAAGTTACAAATAATTGAAGTATATCATGCTTGGTGTCCGGTATTATGGATGCTTTCTGCTTTCTACTTTGAGGGCCTTTGAGGTTGGATTGTGTTTAAGAATTTTTTTTTTTTCCTGAAAGGCCCATTTGATGGTATTCTGTTTCCAAAACACCCAAGATTGTCCTGAAAGAGAAATAGTAAATTTTGTGAGTAAGATGCTTCAAATTGAGAAATGTAAATAATTTAATTACTTGCTAAAAAGTGATGATACGGTCATGGAGCAAAATTATCCTAAAGAGACTAAATGAGACCTCTGTATGGAATTATACAGTTTGATATATTTAGGTTGTATATTTGATAATCGATTTGAGGAAGTTCGGGAACCGTGGCCTATCACCAAGGCTTAGACTTGATAGTTGTGTTAGAGAAACAATACATAAGTATGGAAGAGTATGATGATATTCATATATTATTATTAATTTAAAACCTAGCCCTTTGAGTAATTGAAAGTAAAAAGAAACACTAGTAAACAAGTCAAACATTCTGCTTTGAACAATGAAAAAGTAATAGTTAGCTTTCAGTCCCTGGTGTGTCTTGGGGTCTTTGGCCCCCAGCACTCTCCTGACCTGTGGGAGAGATGGGGAGGCCCACCCCAACTGGGGTGGGCCAAGAAAGGAGAAGGGTCGAAGGACTGCCTGCACCCAGCCTCCCCCTCACGGGAGGACAATCAGATGAGTCCAGGAGAGTCTTCAGCACATCTGGCTTTATTGAAATAAGATCTGCTCTTAAATAGGTCAGAGAGTGGCAGGAAGGGGAGGGGTGTGTGTGCACCTATCTAGGGACTATGAAGGGGAGGCCTGAGCTGTCCATCAAGGGTGGAGGGCCGAGAGTCCAATCCTAAGAGGTGGTATAATTCTATGTCACAGACCCCAGGACCGCCTCTGGGTTCACCACTATGCGCCATCTTGGCCACATGTGGTCCCAAGGCTGGGAGGCGGGACCAGCTAGAATCACCTTTCCGGGTTCTGCGTAATAGCCACATGTGACCCTGGGGCCGGAAGAAAGGTGGGGCCAGCTAGGACCACCTTTCCGGGTTGCAGCCCCAGGGCTGACAAACAGGTGGGGCCAGCTAATTGCCTCTTTCTGATGTGACATGCCCCGGCATGTCCAACATCTCCCCCTCTTTGTTTATCAGCAGCTGGTCGCCCTAATCGAGAGTGTGCCTGTCTTAGGTTGCCCCCCTCTGGAGATCTTACCTGTAATTGACTACCACTCTAGCTCTTCAGGCAAACCTACCTGAAGGGCTTGCCAGCCCAGTGGAAGAACTCGGGGCGGGGGGGGGGGGGAGAAATTGACACTCAAGAGGAGGCCCTGTTATTTTTGCCTCACACCTGCACATTCTGGTAGGGGCCATGGCCAACCTCATAGGGTTCCCAATCGGCTAAAGGCAGCATATTGCTGTCACACCACCATTAACTGGACAGCTCTGGCTCATTGCTTAAGAAATAGGGGAAGCCTATTAACCACACAAGGGTCAAGTATAAACACAGAGCCATATGTAAACACAGAGGCAATGTAAACACAAGGTAAATGTAAACTCAAGGATCATGGGGGATCTCTCCCACATGAAGGAGGAGGTAAGGGAACCACCCATTTAGCTCAGTTTAGGGAAAATTGGAGTTCAGTCTGTTTCAGTGCCACTCAGGATAAAGCAGGCAGAGTCCCCCTTCTCTGGCAGTGAGGTAGAAGCAGGCAGTGTCCCCCTTCTCTGGTGGTGAGCAGGTCCAGGCCCTGGCGATTCTGGAGGTCCAGGGCCGTCAAGGTGTTAGAAACTGAATGCATATCGTTAATAGATAGTTTATCATAAACATGAAGCAAGGTGCCTAGACCCTCAATGCGTATCCCCCCCAATGGGAACCCCTAAGCTCAGCAACAAGGGAAAGGCAAAAGGGAAATAACAGTGCAAACTCCATTCCAGTTCTTTGGCAATAAGTTGTTGGCAGTATCACCACAGAGAAACATTGCATCATAAAAGATGTCGAGGTAGAGTTCAACAAGGCAAGTAGGGACGGACAACTGGAAGGAAGGGCGGCTGGCTGCCTCCATTGTTGTCCACAATTGCTGATACATGCAGGCAGGTTTCCC
This sequence comes from Perognathus longimembris pacificus, assembly GCF_023159225.1. Taxonomy (NCBI): domain Eukaryota; kingdom Metazoa; phylum Chordata; class Mammalia; order Rodentia; family Heteromyidae; genus Perognathus; species Perognathus longimembris. The sequence continues at coordinate 42,555,515 of NC_063176.1, forward strand.
ATATTTCCAGGAAGGAGCAGGAAAAAATCCACCATGGACTTTTTCATTTCTATAGAGAATAAACAAGGAAGCATGCCTCAAGTGGGGGTGCTCAAGAGTAGTTATTCTGGTGAACCGTATTTTAGGTCTCTAGCAGGTATCCAAATTGGGCTTGGTTCCCCAATCAGGAAAATGCATCCAAAGCCCCTTCCCATGCTAATAAGCAGGTCAGGACCTCGCCATGATCCAGTAAGGGGGTCCTTCCATTGGACTTCCACCTTTAAATTGGTCTGATTTGACCAATGCCTCTGAAAAGCCATCAGAGGTTGGTCTTCTGAAAAATTTAAAATATTTAATGTAACCATGGCTGTCCTTAACTGGTCATGGGGGTTGCTTCCCCCTTTTTGTTTTATTAATTGGTCCTTTAGGGTCTTATTATGCCTCTTGATTATGGCTTGACCCCTTGGATTGTATGGTATTCCAGTGGTGTGTTTAATATTCCATATTTGAAAATTTTTTTTGCAATGGTTTGCTTATAAAGCAAGACTCATTGTCTGTCTTTAACTGTAGGGGTAGCCCCAAGATGGCAAAACACTGTAACAAATGGCTTTCAGCATGCGGGGCCCTTTCACCTGAATGGGCAGTTGCCCAACAAGCATGTGAGTGGGTATCTATGGACATAAATATATATTTTAATTTTCCAAAGGGAGCATAGTGGGTCACATCAGTTTGCCAGATAACATTTGGCTTAAGGTTTCTGGGGTTAACTCCAGAAGATTGCAGATGCGGGACCTGCAGAAATGGCATACATGATTTGCATGTCCTTATGATCTTTTTAAGTCCTTTATAGGAAACAAGGGGAATCTTTGATGTAACCCTCTCCAATTTAAATGCGTAAGCTCGTAAAGTCCTTGAGCCATTTGAAAAATTAGCGGCTGTGCAGTGGCTATGGCTATAATAGCCCCATTAGTAGCCAGTTGATCAGCCATTTGGTTTCCTCGTGCCAAATTTCCAGGCAGCTCCTGGTGTCCTCTGAGATGCTGTAAAAAGATGGGCTCATCCCATTCCTTTAGTAAGAACCAGACTTGGATCATTAAGGGAGTAATTGGATTTTTATCTACTTTAATGTATGAGGATACTAGGGTTGGTAACAAATTAACTACATACAAACTATCAGAAAACAGGTTCATCGGCTGCTGGACATGGGTTAGTGCCAGGGCAACTGCGTACAGTTGCTTAAACTGTGCAGACCCTGTAACTGGCTCAAAGTAGTGGGTGCCCTTTTCTCTATTGGTAGGGGAGGAGGTGGAGTATATCACCACAGCAGATCCCACTTTTCCTCCATCAGTAAAAAATATTTACAGCTTTAAGAAGAGGTTTGGTAGAGAAAAGTATGGGGGGATTCCACTGTAACCTCGAAAATGAGGTTACCCATCTTGAAGTGCCATAATGGCAGTCCAACTTCCCCATGAAACCCTCTCAAGGCATTAGACACCCGGTTATGGTTTCTTTTAACCCACTCAAAATCTGACAGCCGGTAGGGAATAACTAGCACATCAGGATCCCGCCCATAATGTCTCAGGGAAATATCCCTGCCCTTAATTACCAGGTCAGCTATCTGGTCTAGCTGGGAGTAAACCCTGGGAGCCCCTCCTACTGATGCATGTACCCATTGGAGAGGCTCGCCCGCCTGAGTAATGGTGGCTGAGGAAAACTCTGAGCTGGGAAGAATCCAAAGACAAAGGGGGCATTTGGGCCTATAACGAGTCAACTGTGCCATATTTAGGGCCGTCTTAATTTTTTGAAATATTACTTGATGTGATGGAGTTATTGTAATAACATGAGTGGGGGCTTTATCCTTTAAAGAGTCAAAAAGCAGAAGCGGTTCTTCTGTAGGCAGGTGAAGCCAAGGCCTTAACCAGTTAATCTCACCTAACAGGTTTTGTAACTCCACCAAAGTATAGGATGACTGGAAGGATAATTGAGGCTTAATGGGGCAAATAGAGTCTAGCCTAAGCTCGGTCCCCAAAATCTTAAAGGGAGGTAAGGTCTGAACCTTGTCATTGGATATGTGCAATCCTCCTCTTTGTAGGAGCGTCTGAAGCTTCCTATAGGCGGCGCCCAACACTTGGGCATCTGCTGCCCCAATAATGATGTCATCCATATAAACATATAAAATAACATCTGATTGGCTCTGAAGAGGTCGCAGGACCTGTGACACATAATGTTGAAAGAAAGCTGGACTGTTAGCCATGCCCTGAGGTAGTACTACGCACTCATATCTTTGGTCTGGCCCCTGGTAGTTAACCGAGGGGACAGAGAAGGCAAACTTCTCACAGTCCTGTAGGTCAAGAGGAATGGAAAAGAAGCAATCCTTGATGTCTATCACAACAAGAGTCAGATCCCAAGGAATGGAGGGGATCCACGGCTGCCCTCGTAAAGGGGTGCCTGCAGGAATCATCCACTCATTAATTTTTCTTAGGTCCTGTAACATTCTCCATTTACCTGAAGCCTTTTGTATAACTAATACAGGACTGTTCTTATTACTTAACAAGGGTCTAATATGTCCTAGGGCTAGTTGTTCTGATATTATTTCTTTTAATCTTTTTAGTTTGGTTAGGGGGAGTGGCCACTGTTCAACCCACACCAGGGGGTCTGGAAGCCATCAAATGGTAGGGATGGTAGAAACAGTGGCCTCTAGGATTGGGGGTGAGGCCTCGAAAGAAGAACGGGAGTCTTCTGCCCCAAGGCCTCAAAAGGAGGCACTCCCTGATAGTTGCTAAGGTTACCTGACAGGCCATAATCTGTACAGTGGGCTAGGAAGTATGGCCTTAGCTAAACTTCTCCAATCTTGGGTGGTACACTGTTGATAAGCCAGGCCATGGAGGAGGGTTTTGGCCCAGGGAGAATTAGGTCCATCCTCGGAAACTGCCTTTCTAAGTTCTTTAAGATCCTGGGCTTCCCGGGGGTACCACTGGTCCGGCCTAATGCATCCCAGGTTAACATTTACTGGGAAGGCCATGCATGGTAAGCGTGAACCACAGCTATGAAAGGGTGGCTCAGCAGGCTCTCCCAGGCCCATGCAAGATGGCGGGCAGCCTCCGGTGGAGGAGGGGTGATGAGATGGCAGAGGCTGCCCCTCACCTTGCTCATCCACCACGTGTCCCCGGGATGAGGTGCTTGGCTCAGGACCTGGGGGATCAGGCCGAAGCTCATCTATGGGCTCATCGGAGTGAGGCATTGAGCCCCTCTCCTCCTGGGCAGCGGGAAGGCTGTCTCCCTCCCATCCAAGACGTTCCTCCGCAGATCCTTCCCGGGTCCAGATGCTCCCCCTTAGGGGGCCTGGGGAAAAGCAAGCCTTAAGGGCTGAGAGGATTGGGAAGACTCCAAGGGGGAGCTCCTCTCCCAAGTTGAATTCCCTCCTCTTCACCTCCTGCTCTATGAGGTCCCAAGTAACCCAGCTAAAAAGATTAGTGTCTGCCAACCAAGAGTCAAGGTCTCCCAGACCCTTTTGGCCTGGGAGTCTGAGATGTCTAAACCTATGCTTTGAAGCATGAACCTCAGCACCCTAAGCACTGGATCATCATGCTGCATTTGAGATTGCCCCATCTTTTCCAGGAATACCCTTACCTCTCAGAACTCTCTTGACTTGGCTTGTCGATAGCTCTAAACCTATGCTTCCTTGTCCCCCATGTTGGGCATCAGTTGTAGGGGTCTTTGGCCCCCAGTGCTCTCCTGACCTGAGGGAGAGATGGGGAGGCATGCCCCAACTGGGGCGGGCCAAGAAAGGAGAAGGGTCAAAGGACTGCCCTCACCCAGCCCCCCCTCCTCACCGGAGGACAATCAGACAAGTCCGGGAGAATCTTGAGCACGTCTGGCTTTATTGAAATAAGCTCTACTCTTAAATAGGTCAGAGAGTGGCAGGAAGGGGAGGAGTGTATGCACACTGATCTAGGGACTGGGAAGGGAGGCCTGAGCTGTCCATCAAGGGTGGAGGGCTGAGGGACCAATCCTAAGAGGTGGTATAATTCTATGTCACAGCCCACAGGACCGCCTCCAGGCTCACCACTAGGTGCCATCTTGGCCACACGTGGTCCCAAGGCTGGGAGGCAGGGTCAGCTAGGACCGCCTTTCCGTGTTGTGGCATAACAGCCACAAGGCCCCAGGGCTGGGAAACAGTCAGGGCCAGCTAATTGCCTCTTTCTGATGTGACATGCCCGGACTTCTCCCACAGGTGATGAACTTGGGAGACTTTGTTTACTGACTAACACATTTAGTTTGATTAGAAACCATGCGGACATTTGCTTGGAGCTGCACAAGATTCCCACATACCTGTACAATTAAGTCTTTTTTCCTCAATTTTTCTGCTGTATTTTTCCCTTGATTTTTAAAAAATTCTTACCACTATCAGTTATATTCTGCTCTAGTCCTTTCGAGATGGAAGAGGGTCTGATTATTATTCTCTGTCCAGACAACACATATAAACTCTGTATGGAATCAGGTCATAACAAAGCTTTTGTATTATAGCTTTTACAAAATATATGCTTCATTCTTCCTATGTTTGGAAAGCCAATTAAATTGAATCCATCTTATTTTCACAGCCTGGATAGTGTTTGGTGAAACAGAAGATTTACAGAATGAATTTCTGGTCTCTAAATTCCTATACAGTGCTATTCCTGATATTCTAATGTCTATATTTGAGAACAATACACAAAAACAGCATTGTAGTTGACTATTCCATCATGCCACTAGATAAATGCAACTCAACAGAGTAGGATAGTGAAAATGATTGACCAGAAAAGTAATACTAAGACACAACTATAGTATGAATATTTTTGCCCCTTTTATTTAGCCACTGAAATTCTAAATCTCAATGTGATGGAATTAGAAGGCAGTGCCCTAAGAAGATAATCAGGTTAAATCACCTATATATGTCAATACTTCATCCATTCTTAGATGGATTCACTGTTGAATTCTACCAGGCTTAGAGAAAATGAACACCATTTTTCCTCAAATTATTCTAAAAACACATTGTGCACAGACATGAATAGAGTATACTTTAAGCGTTTTCGTACCTGTCCTCAACAGGACTGAAAATAACAGCATTATGTGTCTTGGGCTAATAATCCTACTGGAAGCAGTCCTACTGTGGGGAAGTTATTATATTGAGAAAACTACACAAAGGAAAATCCAAATCTCCGGACAGTAGATTGGCTTAGTTTCTATCTCAGAGCAAGAATCAAATCGTAAAACATAAGTGGGCCTCTTTGAAATGAGAGCTCCAGTTTTACTACAATTGAATGAGAATTGAAGAGGTCTTTCCTACCAGTTCCAACTGAAATTGCATATATTTTCACACTACCTCCCTCCCTCCTTCCCTCCCTCCCTCTCTCCCTCCTTCCTATTTAATTTTCAGTGTTAGTGTAGTAATAGATTCATGAAACAGTATAAAGAGAAATTTGAAACAAAACAATGACAAAATTATGTATATATATTATTATAAATAGCATAACATATATATATAACTGAATGAGCACTTAAAAAACTTCAAAACACAGAAATAGTGAAAGTGGTCAAAAAGAGAGGTAGTGGTGCTTCAAATAGATGTTCTACGCATTTAATAAGTCATATATCTGGTAGAGAATAAATGTATGTTTGAAGAAGTGATCAGTTAAAGCTAAAATAAGGTGATTCTGAGAAGGAAATTTAGAGAAAATAGCAGACATTCACAAATTGGTTTGTTTACCTACGCCTTCTGTTCACACATAAGGAACACAAATTATGATTTATGAGCAACAGAAGGTTACTTTACATTTCCACACAAGGCTCTCCTGGATTAAATCTGGTCTTACAGGAAAATGATGTAGCAAATGCCCTGAAACATTATCACATCAGCATGTGACAGACCTGCACAAGAACACATACTGGCAGTCCTGCCACTAATAAGAGAATGGGATGCTGAGAGAGAACATCTTTCTTTACTCACCAGTGCATGCAGAAATCTGAGGTGAGAGGTTTATGGTTTTCTTTTCATGAACATTCCTTTAAATGACAGCCAAATTTTCTAAGAACTCACAGTTGATGTCTCAAATATATACAATATAATTTACTTAAAAGTTCAATTTGTTTTGTAAATGTAATTATGTTATAAACATGTGTATAACCTCCCAACACACCTGAAGTTAAAATCTAACTGTTTTATTAAGCAAGTAATTGTCTAAGTGATGTAACACAAAATACAGAAAAGAAAACATGATACATGAACATTTACAAAGTGAGGAACATTAGTTGATGCACGTGTTCATCATTGGATGTTTGAAACATATCATAGAAACAATATAATGAAACTTAAAACCATGTAGATTCAGGGAAACTTTAAAATGTACCTTGTAATTATGCTTACAATAATAAGCAAAAGAGAACTAAGTAAACGACATAGAATCTCTTCTTGCACTGTTTGGTGTCTTTGAATATCTTTATCCATGCTTTTATTCCCAGCTTTTCAAATTATTTCTTGTAATTCAATAATCATCATTCAATATTTGGATCTCTAGATTGTTTCAAAGTGCAGCGTATTACTTGTCATATGTGTATGAGAATTAAATGAAATCCTGAAAGAAATTATTCTTACCAAGTCTAGGAAATATTGTACTTCTTGATAATATGCTTCTTTTTCATAGTTTTCTTGTTATCTCCATTGGGAAATGAAGACTTAAAGTTGTCCTTTTCTGATAAGATATTATTATTCTGTGCATATATTTTTTGGTGTTCACATAACTGGAATTGATTCTCTTTACTTTTCTAGAACTTGGCCTTTCTTTTTCCAATTCTTGTTTTTCCCCATCTACTTTCAGTCCTTCTCTATCACTCATCATTCTGCATTTTGAGTTAATCTTTGATATTTGGCTTTAGTTAGCATTTACTTACCACTTATCACTTTAGAGCTTTGTGATACCTTAGAATTTTTATATACATTACACTTTTTTTGTCCAATAATATTTAAGTATACACAAATGTCTTTTAATAATGTTTATAAAATTATATCTACCTCATATCTGCTTTTAGTTTGTTCTATTTAGATTGATGATACAAATGTTTGGTATTTTTCTGGCCTTATATCAACAGGTTTATTTTTTGACAAAAAATTAATTGTAGATCTTTCATTCTATGCTTTAAGTAATTATTAGCATTTTAATTTCTTCTTACAAATTATATATAGATAAAACTATCTCAGCTGATTTTATTTATTGTTGTTTCCTAAAGACAACATGGAGTGATTTCCTGAGAGAAAATTTAGACAATTCAGTTTCAGTATGATTATACTGATTATACTATATGATTATCATGTATGATTATACTATTTTTATTTCCTTCAAAATACAATGGAAGCCAAATAAATATATTAGGAGGAAATGAGTATGTCTTTTGACTCACTGCTTGACAATTTACTTTTGTAATAAAAATTCATGCAATTAAAAATGATGAATTAGAAGTAACAATTAAACATACTATATTCTAATTATCCTATTTGTTTATGCATATTTAGAATATACTATTTAAAAATCCACAAAGCTTATATCTTCTAATAAAAAAATTCTCAATAAAAGTTGGGGCTGTGTATATATGTCCCAGGTGTACACTTTTCCCTTCCTGATAATTGTATTGCATTGAAAAAAAATGCTCAACCTATATCTTGCTTTTCCATTTCTGATGGTGCATGTTAGCCACACTTTTAGGGCTATTGTTAATGCTACCATTCTAACATATCTTCAGCTGATAAAGATGATGAATTGCACTGCTTATGTCTGCTTCTTCCTTGTTTAAATGAATTCAATTAACACAAAAAGATAGCTTCATATCACTAAGTGTTCTAAAGAATCTAAACTCATGATTTAGGATTTCATGTTAGAAAGTGGTTAGGAGTTATTTTGGCCACTTTTGTCTGCCTTTCATAGGTTTACTGAGGAAGAAAATCTGATATCCAGCAGCTCTACATGGGTTTTCTTTTATTATCTCCTAGGTTTGTAGTTCAGGAAGAGTCTATTGTGAACTACTGATACTCAGTTCACTTGTTACAGACTGTTTTCTAGAAACTAACTGCATGGCATACAGGAAGTACTGATCAGTTTCTAATAGTGTGTGAAATTTCTTTATGCAAAGATAGTAGGAGTGGTTTGGATAGCAGGAGTGCTGAATATTAACATCTGTATTTTTTTTTTTTTTTTTTTTACCAGTCCTGGGCCTTGGACTCAGGGCCTGAGCACTGTCCCTGGCTTCTTCCCGCTCAAGGCTAGCACTCTGCCACTTGAGCCACAGCGCCACTTCTGGCTGTTTTCTGTATATGTGGTGCTGGGGAATCGAACCTAGGGCCTCGTGTATCCGAGGCAGGCACTCTTGCCACTAGGCTATATCCCCAGCCCATGTATTTTTTATATTTACCCAAACCATCTTTTCCTTGGAAGTGAATTCATACAAAAGTCCCCTTGATTGTCAGTGAGACATTGTGCTAGATCATATGACATTGATTTGATTCAGTCTTCAGAAGGAAAATAAAACTTACAGTATACGTCAACTTAAATATTTGTAATATACAATGATGTTGAGTCTATGACAAGCAAATGTCTGATATATAAGTCAACTCACCCGTGTGATGGTTTGTTGTTTGCTTATTTGGTTTGACCATGACTTGTAGTTTGATTTGTATAAATGAGTTACATAAATTCACATTCTGAAAATCACCACCTTCTTGACAATGATCCCTGTTTCTTCCTTGCTAACAATCTTCACAAAAAGCACAATAAAGATCTCCATGATTACATGAAAGTTAAAGTGTACATGATGAAATATGTTCTCTTCCTCCTCCTCAATACCTAGTCATTGGTATTGGTGAATAAACACCAAGACTTAGTATGTCGTGACTATTGTATTAATGAAATAGGTCTCAGAAATTGATAACAACTCTGATAACAGGAATAATCTTCTCCCTAACCATATTTTGTAATTCATATCATTTCACATATTGTTTTTGAATGATTGCATGCTAATTTTATTGTAGAGTTCAAGGAAGTGAAAGGTTATATTCCTAGTGTAAGTAAATTACATTGTCAGTTAATTTTTTCTACTTTACCTTATAAAAAATGTATTGGTTTCATTCCAAAGAAAATTTACTTAAAGTATCATGGGAAATATTTATGTTATTATACTTATGATCACAGGAAGAGGAAACAATGCTAAATATTTTATATGAACAGAAAGTTCATCTAACTCATCTTGTAGCACGTCTTTCTATAAATCTACCACTAAATAATTTTTTAAAAATGAGAGAGCATTATGACACACTTCAAATGAGTCATATTTGTTTGTAAGCTGAATTATTAGAAATCTTTTTTGGATAACAGGCATAAATGGATGTTTTAAAGTATAATTATAGAAACGTGTCCCTCAAAACCACAATATTTTGCTTCTTACTTTCTTCTATATTAAATCATATTATAATTGTATTTTATGATCATTTGCTAATTGATATATTAAAAGATATTAACCAATTCTGCAAGATAGTGTTAAAGTTTTATTTTGTTTACAATCTACATTCAGATAAGAATATAAAGAAATTAATATGAGAATAATGTGAAAATTTAGTCAATTTTGGTTTGAAACACATACAAGCCAAACTTTTGAATTGAATAATAAGAAAACCAAATTTTATAAGGCTTAGAATGTTAATAACATGACTAGTAGCAATAAAAAGTATATGCATATGCAGATACCATTTCCAATTTCACCTTCTGGAATACTTCCGTGTTTTTATTTCATTTGCTTAATATACTGGTTCCATTATGTTGATATTATTTAAATGAAAAAATATTTTAAATAATAATTTTATTATTGTTTAGGTGTTGTACAGAGGAGTCACTATTTCATAAGTCAGGTACTGAGTACTATTTTTTTTTTTTTTTACTATGAATCCCCTTCTCTTAACAAAAATGCACATCTTGTGAATATAAAGCAGAAGAACTTAGGGGTTGTCCTTAACTTATATCTTCATTAGGAATTAATTGTATAATTGTTATTTTATGAATAGTTTCTTCCCTGTTCAATCTCACTCAGTATGGTTACCCCTACTTAGAAGTGAGAAAAAGTATAGACACCTGCCCTATTATCTTTGTATTTATTCAAGAATTTTTCACTCATAACTTTACAACACTTGGCTACTGGTCTTTTTATGACTAGTCAGGCTTAAAATAAGTGCAGATGGGTTACTAAATAATATTTTGAAAAAATTATCTGTACCTAAGTTAGAAGATTAAGTTATACATTTATTATGATAAATTATTCGAATTTTACCTGCCAATTCAAGGCATAACTTGAGAAACCTTCACCTTTGATGGTATTTGTTGAACGCTATAAATTTGCTTTCACTGAATTATGAAAATTTTTCATGAAAAATTCAGGTTCCAATTTAGTAGCTGGTATGAGAGTTATTCTTTCATTTCACTTAGCATTCTTAATTGACTTCAGGTATAACATAAGGACACATGAGACAATTTATTTTTTAAAAGATGAAGTGACATTCTATGGTGCATGTACCATCATTTCTTTATTTATCCCTCTTTTGATGGACACTTAGACTGATTCCATATGCTGCTTGTGGTGAGCAATGCAGCAATGAACATATGAGCATATGTTTCTGATATATTAATTTGACTTCCTTTGGATCCAGGAATGGGATTTCACAGTAATACAGTCGTTCTAATTTTAGATGGCTTAAAATTCTCCTTAACATTTTCCTGAATGTCTATCCTAACTTACATTATTCACAATTATAATATTTAGTAATAACATATATTTCATATTTAATATGTGTAATGGTTAATGTGGCCATTCCCTATGCATATACTATTTTCACTTGGTTGATTCAGGACTACATTTACTTTCCCCATAATATTCACTGTAAGGCTGTTATGTTGACTCAATTTCCCTTTTTATTTTTCCTGACACAGACCTTTGCACTCATACTTCCTTACCATTCCAATCATCAATGTTACATTTGTTTGAGAATCAATGTTACATAGACTTGACTCTGTTTTTCCCTTTTCATATCCCACACAGGTAGTATATTTTCCCATAGGAAAGAATTTATAAATTTCTGAGACTCTGGACATTTTAGTCTTTTTTTTTTTTTCTTTTTGCCTGTCCTCGTGCTTGGGACTCAGGGCTTAAGCAGTGTCCCTGGCTTCATTTTGCTCAAGGCTAGCACTCTACCACTTGAGCCACGACACTATTTCTGGCTTTTTCTACATATATGTGGTGCTGAGGAATTGGACTCAGGACTTCATGCATACTAGGCAGGCAGTCTACCACAAGGGCACATTCCAAGCCCTGAAATTTTAGTAACTACACACTCAGAGGAGACTGTTCACTAACTGATAATTCTTTTGAATTTCTTTTCTATACATTCATCTTCAGATCTTACGCTTCTTGAAAATGTACAATATACACATCAAGTTTCTTAGACTAGAAATGTTTATAATATTTGTAATTAATTGGTTAATGTAAGAGGTCAGCATAAGTGAAGACATTTATCTTAACTATAGAAAAGATTAACAGAAAAGGAGGATGTAAACGTTAAATAAGTCTGTAAGAGCTTACAAAAATTAAAAGAAATTAGTTTATAGTTTAGATTTTTATGAGAAATAATTTTCTTCTTATAATTTAATTTTCACCAAGTGAAAAGTTTTAATAAATAAAATACTTTGTATTTAAAATATTGGGAAATTTGATTTGAGATATAAGTTTATCAGCCAATAAATGTGTATATTGTATAGCAAAACAAATGCCCTAAACAATAGTAGTAGTAATAATAATAATTGAAAGTCATCTTCAAGATATTCTAATTTTTGGTAATAAATAAGTTTGGTCCTCTAGTAACTTAGCAAGATGGATTTCGCTATTACATTACTATGTGGAAATGAAAACTATATGGATGCCATAAACATTAATTAACAGTTTGCTCTGGAAAGCAGTATGGAAGTTCCTCAAAAGACGGTATTGTGCTCTTCTGCTATGCCTATCCTAGATATATACTACTTATATTCTATGAGGGAGACCATAGGGTTCATGTTTCTTTGGGTCTGGGTCACTTCACTTAGTATGATTTTTTCCAAGTCCTTCCATTTCCTTACAAATGGGGCAGTATCATTCCTTCTGATAGAGGCATAGAATTTCACTGTTTATATATACCACATTTTGCTGGGAATATGGCCTAGTGGCAAGAGTGCTTGCCTCGTATACATGAGGCCCTGGGTTCAATTCCCCAGCACCACATATAGAGAAAGCGACCAGAGGTGGTGCTGTGGCTCAAGTGGCAGAGTGCTAGCCTTGAGCAAAAAGAAGCCAGGGACAGTGCTCAGGCCCTGACTCCAAGGCCCCAGGACTGGCAAAAAACAAACAATCAAAATATATACCACATTTTCTTGATCCACCATCAGCTGAGGGGCATCTGGGTTGGTTCCACATTTTAACAAGGACAAATTGTGCTGTGATGAATATAGTTGTGCTGGCGGCTTTTGTGTAGTCTTGCTTGTAATTACATTGCCCATATGAACGCATAAAATAATGCTAAGTGAAATGAATTCTATGTTATGGAAATAAGTGGTATATCATTTCTGTAGTTAATTTCAACATACCTAGTGAAACTGTAACTTTTGCTGTCTTGAATTCCCTTCTTGTGGTTATATTCCTTCCATTACTGTAACTGATCTTAGTACCCCGGATATTGTATAGACCTGTATTGGAACGAGGGCAAGGAAAGGGAATACCAAAAATGAGAGACAAAGGATAAAAAGACAAACCATTGAAAAAACAATACTTATAAAACTAACTGGTGTAAACTAAACATACAATTCATGAGGGGGGGAACTGGGGAGGAAGGAGATGGTGGGGGAAATGAAGGAGGAGGTAACAAGTTGGCTAAGTAGTGTACTTGCCTTACAGGTGAAGCTGTAACTCTTCTGTACTTCACTTTGACAATAAAGAAGAAGAAAAAAAAAGACTAAATATTGACCTCTGCTATGAGCCAGCAATCTCACTTTTGGACATTTACCCAAATTACTATACTATAGCTACCAGCACAACCATGTTCACTGCGGAGTTATTTACCATAGCTAAGATATGGGACCAACCCAGATGCTCCTTGGTGGATGAATGTACAAAGCAAATATGATATATATACACAATGGAATTCTATGCTTAAATCAGAAAAAATGACATCATCCCATTTATAAGGCAATGGAAACACTTGGAAAAAGTCGTATTAAGTGAATTAAGCCAAGCCCAAAGAAACATAGGCTCCATATTTATCCTTATTTCCAATAATTAGTATATGTCGAGGATAGTCCTGGCAGAGAATCCAATAGTTCAATAGCTATGTACATGTGACCATACAAGGTGATTCCAATGGAAATGAACTTCAAAACATGGAATCAAGGACTTTTCTTTTTGTTGTTTTTAATGTACTGTGCGAAATTATTTATTTTTTCTTTCATTTTTCCAGCTATGGTTTATCCCCTGCTGTCATTGTATTGCACTTTTGTTCCCTGTGTCTTGTAAATACACTTATCTGATTTGGAAAAGGGAAGGGAAACAACAGAATGATGAGACAAAAGTTAAAGAGTGTACCAATGCAACAATAATACTCACAAGACAGTAAGTTGTTAAATGAATTTTACAACTTTGGGACAGAAAGTTGTGTGGGGGGAAGTGGGAGAAAATGAAGAGGGGGTAATGATGTTCCATAAGAAATATACTCATTACCAGACATATGTAACTGTAGCCCCTCTACATCACCTTGACAATACAATTAAATTAAAAAAAATAAATTTGTAAAATTACATGTTGTTTAGTGACAAAGGTTAAGTCTGAATTTTTAGAAATGAGGCCAGTGAAAAAAAATCTCAAAAATGTCTTGGATTTCTATTTTCAAATCCTAGAAAATTGCAGTTTGAAGCCACCAGGGTAGAAAACTCTGAGATTTTTATATCCAAAATAACCACCCAAAAACTGGAAGTACAGTTGTCCATCAAATAATAGGGTGATAGCCTTGAGCAAAAATTCTCAGAAACAGTGTCCAGACCCTGAGTTCAAGCCTCAGGACCAGGAAATATCCTCATAAACAAAATCATATTTAAATTGAGAGAAAAAGATATTAATTGCTGATTGTTGAAAGTATTTTATTTATATACGTAACTAAGAAGTAAATATTTAATTAGCATCTGTTGTCAATATTGAGTCATTTACAATGTAATTGATTTGTTTTGTAATTTATTTATTAATTAAAGAAAAGTTGTCCTTTTTTTGACAAGGTCTACAAAAATGGTAGAATTAAATAGTAGGGCAGTGTGTACATTTCTTGTGATATCTTACATGCTGTTTTTCTTTTCCTTCCCTAGGTCGGTAGACATATATACAATATACAATGTACCAAGAACATATACAATAGCCACGTGGCCTACGCTGAAGAAAATTCGCCTAGGGCTTTAAACGTAATGTCCACAATAGACAATATGTCGACAATATTCTTATATGAACGTAATGAATAGCTTTTGAGCTATTGTATTCCACTGAGAGGTCAATTTTTGACCTTTATATGTTGAGTAGTTGTTTGGTTTTAGTTACATAGTGTAGGATCATTGACCCAAACCTGTGGGAAATACCATTTGACAAGAAGTTTTTGGTTTCACAGACCTGGTCTCTACTATCTTCCCCTCCCCCCACCTTAACAGTCATATATCAGGGAGATCATGCCCCTTTGTTTTCTGTGTTCTAGGCTTGTCTTGCTCAACATTATTTGTTCAAGTTCTGACCATTTCCCTGCGAATAACAATATTTCACCATTTCTAATTGCTATGTAGTATTCCATTGTATGTAGGTACCATATTTTTGGATCCATTTATCTGTGGAGGGGCATCTGAGTTGTTTCCATATTTTGGCTATTGTGAATTGTGCAGCTATAAACATGGAAGTGCAGATGTCTTTTTGATATTTTGGGACCTGTTATTCAGGATAGATGCCTAGGAGTGGTATGGCTGGGTCAAAGGGTAGGTCTATGTTGAGCTTTTTCAGAAACCTCCATACTGTTCTCCAAAGTGGTTGTACTAATTTGCACTCCCACCAACAATGGAGGAGGGTTCCTCTTTCCCCGCACCCACTCCAGCATTTGTTGTTGCCTGAGTTCAGAGTATAGGACATTCTAACTGGAGTGAGGTGGTATCTCAGGGTTGTTTTTATTTGCATTTCCTTTATTGCCAGGGATGTTGAACATTTCCTCATATGTTTCTTTGCCACTTTTATCTCTTCTCTTGTGAAGTCTCTCTTTAGCTCCTTTGCCCATTTCCTAATTGGTTTACAGGGCTTGGAGGGGCTTAGTTTTTGAGTTCTCTGTAGATAACAGATATTAGGACTTTGTCTGTTGCTGTGCTCGTAAAGATCCTTTCCCATATGGTTGGCTGTCTTTCTAGTTTGGTGGATATTTCCTTAGCTTTGCAGAAACTTTTTAATTTGTAGTAGTCCCATTTGTCGAGTCTCTCCCCTATTTGTTGTGCCCCTGGGACTCTATTCAGGAAGGTCCTTCCTGTGCCTATAAGTTGTAGTGTCTTTCCTACTCTATCCTTCGGTAGTTTCAAGGATTCAGGCCTTATATTGAGGTCCTTGATCCATTTTGAGTTGATCTTGGTGCATGGTGATAGGCTTGGGACTACTTTGAGTTTTCGGCATATGGCTGCCCAGTTTTCCCAGCACCAGTAGTTGAAGAGGCTCTGTTTATTCCATTGTATGTCTTTAGCTCCTTTGTCGAATATCAGCTGACTGTAAGAGTTCGGTTTTATTTCTGGGTCTTCAATTCTATTCCACTGGTCTTCAGGTCTGTTTTTATACCAATACCAGGCTGTTTTTGGTATGATGGCTCTATAGTAGAGCTTGAAGTCTGGTATTGTGATACCTCCTGCACTGCTTTTTTTTTTTTTTTTTGCCTAGAATTGCTTTGGCTATTCTAGGTCTTTTGCTGTTCCATATGAATTTATGGGTTGCTTTCTCTATTTCAGTGAAGAATGTAGCTGGGATTTTGATGGGGATTGCATTGAATTTGTATAACAATTTGGGCAACATGGCCATTTTCACTATATTGATTCTGCCTACCCATGAGCATGGGAAGTCTTTCCATCTCCTTATGTCTTCTTTGATTTCCTTTATTAGATTTTTATAGTTCTCATTAAATAGGTCCATCACGTCTTTGGTTAGTTTGATCCCTAGGTACTTTATTCTTTTTTTGGCTACTGTAAAAGGAATTATTTCCATAATTTCCTTTTCTGTTTGTATATTGCTGGTGTACAGAAAAGCTGCTGACTTTTGTGGATTGATTTTGTAGCCTACTACTTTGATAAAATCGTTTATTAGGTGTAGGAGTTTGGGGAATGAGTTTTTTGGGTCATTCAGATATAAGATCATGTCATCTACAAATAGGGATAGCTTGATTTCTTCCTTGCTGATGTGGATCCCTTGGATGTACTCCTCTTGTCTTATTGCTATGGCTAGGGATTCCAGCACTATGTTGAAAAGAATTGGGGAGAGTGGGCATCCTTGTCTTGTTCCTGAGTTTAGGGGGAATGATTTTAGTTTCCCTCCATTTAATACGATGTTAGCAGTTGGTCTGTTGTATATGGCTTTTATTGTTTTGAGGAATGTTCCATCTATTCCTATTTTCTCCAGAGCTTTTAATAAGTATGGATATTGTATTTTGTCACAGGCTTTTTGGGCATCGACTGAGATAACAATAGGATTATTGATTTTAGTTCTGTTTATGTGGTGAATTACATTGATTGATTTACGGATGTTGAACCATCCTTGTGACTGTGGGATGAAGCCTACTTGGTCATGATGAATAATTTCTTGATCAGTTTCTGGATCCTGTTAGCTAATATTTTATTGAGGAGCTTTGCGTCTGTGTTCATGTGATATTGTTCTGTAGTTCTCTTTTTTTGTTGGGTCTTTGCCTGGTTTGGGGATGAGTATAATAATAGCTTCATGGAATGAGTTTGGGATTTCTCCCTCTGTTTCTATTTCACAAAAGAGTTTTAGGAGTATTGGTATTAGCTCCTCACTAAAGGTTTTATAGAATTCGTTGGTGAATCCATCTGGGCCTTGGCTTTTCTTTGTTGGGAGGCTCTTGATTACCCCCTGTATTTCGATGTAAGTTATTGGTTTATTTAGTTGATTTATTTCTTCTTGGTTCAGTTTGGGGAGTTTATACTTCTCTAAGAATTGATCCATTTCTTTAAAATTATTGTTTTTTAGTGAGTAGAGGTTCTGGAAATAGTTCCTTATGGTTGTTTGAATATCGTGTGTTTTTGTTGTAATTTTTCTGGTGGAGTCACTGATTTTACGTATATGAATCTCTTCTCTTCTTTTTTTTGTAAGTCTTCCGAGGGGTCTGTCAACTTTATTTATTTTCTCAAAGAACCAGCTTTTAGTCATATTTACTTGTTGAATTGTCTTTCTTTTCAATCAGATTTATCTCTTCTTTAATCTTTGTGATCTCTCTTCTCCTAGTCATTTTGGATTCAATCATTTCTTGTTTCTCCAGTTGTTTTAGTTTCATTTTGAGATTATTTACCTGCTCTGCTTCCATTCTTTTAATATGAGTGCTGAGGGCAATGATCTTGTTCCTCAGTACTGCTTTAGCTGTATCCCATAGGTTTCTTTGTGATGTATTTTCATTGTCATTGTGGCTTATGAATTCATTAATCTTATCTTTAATTTGGTCTGTGGCCCAAGTGTTAGATAACAGTGAGGAGTTTATCCTCCAAGAATGTGTATAGCCTCTGTGGTAACCGTTGTTATTAAGGGTTACATTTATTCCACTGTGGTCAGATATAATACATGGGATGATGTGAATACTTTTGTATTTGCTGAGGTTCTTTGTGTGGGCTATGACATGGTCTATTTTGGAGTACGATCCATGGGCTGCTGAGAAGAAGGTGTATTGGGTCTCTGTAGGGTGGAAGATTCTGTATAGATCTGTCAGATCCATTTGGGATATGGTTTCACTTAGGTCCTCAGCTCCCTTGCTATTCCTCTGGGTGTTGGATCTGTCTCTTGGAGAGAGTGGGGTATTAAAGTCACCCACTATGATTGTGTTTGCGTCTATCTTGTTCTGTAGTTCTGTGTGAATTTGCTTGACATATGTAGGGCCTCTTTTGTTCTGTGAGTATACATTTTTCACCGTGATGTCTTGGTTCTGGATTTTTCCTTGTATTAAAATGTAGTGTCCTTCTTTGTCTTTTTGAGTTGATTTTAATGAGAAGTCCAGCTTGTCTGAGATCAGGATGGCCACTCCTGCCGTTTTGGAAGGTGCGTTTGCCTGGAAGATCTTGCTTCATCCTTTCATTTGGAGCCTGTTTTTATCCCTTGCTGTAAGATGGGTCTCTTGTAGACAACAGATGGCCACTTTTTGTTTGTGGATCCACTCTGCCAGTCTGCTCCTCTTTATTGGAGAGTTTATACCGTTTATATTCAAAGAGATCAAGGATAAGAGTGTTTTTTCCCCTTCCATTTTCCTGGTAGGCTGTTTTTTTTTTTTTTTTTTCTTGTCTTTAGTGAGCTGTTCTTTCTGTTGGGTTCTGGCTATTGTAGTTTCTTTCTGTTTCTGTCTGCATTTCCTGTACAATTTCTGTTGGGTGGGCTTCCCCTCTTAGAATTCATTGTAGGGCTGGTGTTTTATTCACATACTCTTTTAGATCCTCTTTGCTATGGAAAGATCTGGTTTTTCCCTCGAATATGAACTCTAGCTTCGCTGGATATTTTATTCTGGGTTGCCAGTTGTTGGCCTGTAGGACTTGGATGGTGTTCTTCCATTCTCTTTGTGTGTGGTAGGTTTGTATGGAGAGGTCTGCTGTTATTTGGATCCTTTTCCCATTGTAATAAATTTCTTTCTTCGCTTTGGCTGCATTAAAGTTTGCTCTTTATTCTTGAGATCTGTAGTCTTGATTATTATGTGCCTGGGTGAGGATTTTCTAGGGTCTAGTCTGCCAGGCATCCTATAGGCTTCAGTTACCTGGGTGAGGTCCCTTGTGAGACTGGGGAAGTTTTCTGCAATCACTTTATTGAAAATATGTTGAAGCCCTCTGCTCTGGTATTTGGCTCCTTCTTCTATTCCAATTATGCCCAGATTATATCTCTTGTCTTTTTCCACTAGCTTCTGGATTAGTCTGCCCTGGAGCTTTACCATTTCTTGGAGTGTGGTAATTTTCTGGTCCTTGTCGGCTGCATCATCATCCAAGAGAGAGATTCTGGCTTCAATATGGTCAATTCTTTGTGCTGTGGATTCAAGTGTGGAGTTTATGGATGTTAGGGAGCTATTTATGGTTGCCAGATCAGTTCTGATCATGGAAATTTCTCCCTTTAAAGAGTTGTGTTTTAAATCTGTTTTTTCATGCATTTCACTTTTCAGGATGTTAAGGTCTTCTTTGATGGAGGTTTACACTGTATCCATTTTTGCTTCCATTTCTTTCTTGGTTTCCTGAAGGTCCTTCAAGACTTCCATTATAAACTCCTGGAATTCTTTTGTAATTTTGTTCCTGAGGCTTTCCATCATTTCTGCTATCGTAGCCTCAGTTGCTTTTTTATTCTACATCTCCTCTTCGGTTGTACTGCTTTTTGGAGCTAGCAAGTTGGCTTGCTCTTTCATGTAGTTTGCAATATTTCTTTGTTATTTGCAAATCTTGGGATCTGTAGGTGGTTTCCTTGGGTTGGCTTTCTGATGGTTCCCGCTGGTCCATCAGTGGGAGACTTGTTTGTGTCCTGGCTCTGGGGTTGAATTTGGCTGTTGAACCTTACTGCCCAATGGGTGAATGTGACCATCTCGGTTGTTGCCAGGGTGGTCACCCTCACTGCACTTGGGGGTGGGTAGGTTCTGTGTCTTTCTCTGCAGGATAGTGTCCTGCTGCTGTGTTGTGCTGACCCTAGCGTGCCCCTGGTGGGGGTTTGAGGGTCGCTGATTCAGCGTGGCATGGATGCTTTTCTCTTCTTTGGTTCTTTTTTCCACTCGGTACCTTGGTCAGAGGAGCTCATCTCTCAGATTAAGATTTGCCCCTGAGAGGCGGTTTGCTCACCTGTGTGGGTTGCTCCAGGGCGAGTTTTGTTGAAGGGTGGCCCACCCACCTGTGCGAGATGCACCTAGCAGAGTGGGCGCTGCCACAGGGGTGTGCTGCCCACCTGTGCAGAGTGTACCCACCAGAGCGGGAGCTGCCGCTGGGGGGCCCTGCCCACTTGTGTGAAGTGCACCTAGCAGAGTGGGAGCTGCCGCTGTGGGGCCCTGCCCACCTGTGTGAAGCTCCTGCGGAGGTTTGGGCAGGAGGTCCTCTTGCTGGAGGGCTAGCACACTGGCCCACGCTGGCCCTCTGGGGGGCACGTGCATGTGCACTCTAGTGCTTCCTCTGGGGGTGTGCTGCCCCGAGCTGTTGGAGGGTGCTTGTGCGTGCCCTCTCGCAAGTTTGCTGTGGGGGGCGGTATGCAGGAGCCCCAGCTGGGCCAAGTGTCTGGGCGTGGGTTGGTGACCACAGACTGTGCCTCAGCTGCTAGAGTGGCGTGTGTTTGGGCCCAGTGAGCATGTGACTGCTGTTCAAAAAGTCCGTGAGTACCAGGCGCCTCAAGTGGGGCTTCCAATGCCCACCGGCCCCCGGGCACCTGTTGGGGAGGGGGCGGGGCCGGTGCGGCCCAGCTCAGATTCCTCTGCTGCCTTGGCACTGCTCCTCCCCTGCTAGCTCCTGTGTCCTCCCAGAGTCTGTAGGGACCTTTTGCCGCCTGATTTGTGGCTGGCTCCTTTGTTCCCTCGGGGTAGGGAGGGGTAGGGAGGGAGCTCTAGCTTCTTTGTAGGTTTTGGGTCTCTACTAGAGCTGGTCTCCCATGGGGGGGGGTAATGGGGAACTTACTGGTCCTGGATTGTGCGAGCATCCCAGGCCGCCGTGGGCTTTTCAGGGCTGTGGTGCTGGGGTGCAGTGATCGGTCCCCGGCTCTCCCCGTCTGCACCGCCAGGTTCCCCTGCTGCTTACGTCTGATCCCGGCCATTTGGTCCCACAGCTCTGGTGTCTCTGTCAGTCTGCACTCAGTTCTGGGGTCCATGGAGCTCCTGCCATCTGGACTCTGCGCTCCTGGCATGACTTTTCAGCAGTTGGTTTGCTGACATGGGCTACCCTTTCCCAGCCTGGCCCTCTTAGGGCCATGGTTGGCGGGTGGGGGAGGGGTACTCTGGAGATTTTCCGGCTCCTTGCAGGTTATAGGCTCTTCTTTTTTTGTTCTTTTTTGTTTACTGAGTTCCTCTGTTGCTTCTGGTTGTTGGGTTTGCTGATTCTTGATGGGGTGTTGGGTGCTGGAATTCCCAGCTCACTATTCATTTGGAGTGAGTTGGGGTGCCTCCCTACTGTGGCGGCACCATCTTCGATCCTCATACTGATTTTTTGTAAGAGAGAATAAAAATTACATTTTCACTGAGCAATGATTGCTCACTCCTGCATTTCCCAGATAACTGTCTCCTCACATACTCATATTTTTTGCAGGATAATCATCAGATCACATAATTGATAAAGATGATCTATGAGAAAACTGGTACAACTGTTGAGCATGGGGCAATCAGACAGGATGGAAATGGAGCTTTTTGCTTTGAGTAAGAGACAAGCTATATAAGAAATGTCCTCACTGCCTTACAGGAAACTGTAACCCCTCAGTACATCACTTTAATGATAAAGAAATGAAAAAAAAAGAGAGAAAGAAACTCACCATTCTCTTAAGTATCAGACATTGAAAATCTTATACAATTAGGACACATTGGGAGGCACTAGCTAAGATTAAGACCAGGTAAAAGCATACAAAATAAGTAATTTTTCTAGTCTTGTAAATTTGTTATTGATTTTCTTTTTTTTTTCTTTTAAGAAGATGAAATTATATAAGTCACTTCTTTGGGACATGTCTCAATATGCTTAACTCTAAAATCTTGAATAGGAAAAGTGAGGGAAATTTAATAATAGTATAACTCTGCTTCTGAGTTCTTTTAAAGTATTTGTTGGCAAAATCTTCAAGAAGTTTTCATAATCTCAAAGTCCCAAAGTATATTAAAAGATCTAACAATTAGTTATCCTCTGATAAGTATATTTGTATGAATAAAGTACCAAAGAATGCAATATAATACAAGTGATCTGATCTAGGAGTTTAATTATCAAATGTTCTTTCATAAATGGGTGCTGAGAGTAAAAATTCCCCTTAATTTTTCTATCTCTGAAATTAATCAGTAAATGTACAAAAATTTACTAAGCATTGGGCAAGTACTTCATATTCAATTCATTTTTTTTTAAAAAAAAGGAATTTTTGGCAGATTTGAGAAATTCAAGAATATGTTGCTTGACTGTTAACAATCAAGGTCAGTATGAAGCAATATATTATTAGATGCTATTTTTGTGTTGTTAGAAAAAATTTATTGACATTGACTTCAGTAAGCTGAAGGAAAAGAATATGATAAAAAGAATAGTATCCTTATAATAATTTTAATGTACTATAAGCTGTGTCACATGTACTTTCCTCTAAGCTTTTGTAATCCATATGTACAATAGCTTTCAAATTTGCAAGAAATAGAATTATAATTTTGTGGGTAATACAATGTAAAGTACACTTCATTAAATCTATTCTAAAGAATTATTTATAAGTATATAAGTTTAATTATTTATAAGTATAAGTGTATCACAGTTGTTTCCTTTTCCTAATAAATATTTCTTCTTTATTTTGTAGAGTTGTTTGCCTAAATGGTAGATTCAGTCAACTACTAGTGCTAATTTAGATGATATTAACACAACAAACAATTTTTATCTGCAATTTAAATATATGAGACAAACAATGCCACACTAAAGTTACCAGCATAATCTTGTTTTGTTTTTTTTCTTTTTCTTTGTGCCTGTCCTGGGGCTTGAACACAGAGCCTAAGCATTGTCCCTGGCTTCTTTTTGCTCAAGGCTAACATTCTACCATTTGAACCACAATGCCACTTCCGGCTTTTTCTATATATGTGGTGCTGAGGAATCGAACCCTGTGCTTCATGAATATGAGGTAAGCCCTTTACCACTTGGCCACAATATTTAGTAAAGCTAAGATATGGAACCAACCCAGTTGACAAAAAGATATGTATTTATTCACAATGGAGTTCCAAGCTTCCATTAGAAAAAATGACATTGCTCCATTTATAAGTTCATGGAAAGAAATAGAAAGGATTATATTAACTAAAGCAATTCAGGCCCCCCAAAAGGTAGGCTGCATGTTTTCCCTCATTTGTAATAACTAGAGTACGTCTATGATATTCTTAACAGGGGACCTCAATTACCTAATTGCTAAGTGCACAGGACCATATATAATGAAGCATATCAAAATGAACTCCAATAATTGGGGGGGAAAAGCTTCTTATTATGTCCTGTATGCATTTTTACTTAGTTATTGTTTTATTTTTCTGTACCCTTAGCCTATAAGTTTATTTAATTCATGGAAGGGAAAGGGAATCACAGAAACAGTAGAACAAAGGATGAATGAATGCAACATTGGTACTCACTAGACACAAAGTTGAAAATAAACTATGTGAATTAAGGGTAAGTGGAGTAGGTAGAGGCAAGCAGGAGAAAATGAAGGAAGGGTAATGGTGTTTAAAATGAAATGTACTTATATAATTGTAACCTCCTGCTCATCACTTTTACAATAGTGATATAAAAATAATTTATTTAAAACTCAGTATATGTATCAGTAAAACTTCATCTCATTTAATAATCTGAAGCAAAACTCCTCAGTCTATGTGGATTACTGAAAACTTGATTTTAAATTAGGATTTCTCATAGTTTTTTTTTACTAATTTTATACATAATTTTAATGTGATTCTACATATGTTTTGCATAATTTTATACATACTGTCCATGTAATTCTTAGATCATTTTTCTATAATTTTCTGTATAACTTTTTTTGTATAATTTTCTGGATAACTTTTCTGTGTATATTTCTTCTAAACTCTCTACTCTTCTTCAGTAGTACTGGAATTCCTAGACAGAGCAATAAAGCCAGAAGAGATCCAAATATAGGGAAAGAAGGAGTAAAACGCTTTTTGCACATGACATGATTCTGCATTTAAGAATCCCATATATTTAAGCTGATCTGAGACTGGCAAAGTAGCAGGGTATGAAGTGAACCCACAAAAATCAATATTCTCTAGGATTATGATTATATTTGTATGAACCAGGCAAATTGTAGTGGAATTTTGGCCATAGATTATGGTAAATAACATATCAGGAAGAGTTGGAGAGGTTCCTTTATTTAGTTTTTAATGCAAATCTTCAAAATAAGGACTCATTTCTTTCCACAGATGAAAAAAATGAAACAAAGATAAGTTATAAAGTCTAACACAACCCACAGTCAATATGTGGAAAAAGTGAGTATAAATGTAGGTCTCTATAACCTTACTTGATCACAGTGCATTTATACATCAATTTACCAACCTGTCTTAAAGAGACAGAGCATGGTTTTTCTGAAACTTTGTCTTTGCTATTTACAAAAATGCCTATAGTCCTGAATTTATTTAAATACAAAAGATATCTTTGAAGTATCACTGGAAAAACATGTAGGCACACCACATCACTTGAACTTTAATTCCAAGTAGTTGAAAATGTATTATAGGTTAAACTATGGCACTCCCACATTTCAGAAATAGGTGTATGCATTAGCCTTCAGTGTCAATGATAGAATGCATAAAGATTTACATCATAATCAATTCATGAAATTTTGTGAAAATCTGAGCGCAATTAAAACACTGACTAGGAATTCCAATCCAAGGATTACAGTCCATAGCACAGGCGATCATATATCCACGTATGAGATGAGAAGAATGTTAGCTCCTTATGGTTCTTATTCCTAATAAGGACAGAAAGCCTTATGAAAAACTTTTTTCCACGCTGTGGGTATTCAATACTTGCAGTTCTTAGAATCGTTGCTGATTTGGCTATATGAGTAGGCATCTCCATATGGATTTCAAAGGACAATTTGTATAATTTGACAGTGTAAGCCTCTCACAATACTGAAAATCTGGGAACAACAATAAGAAAACATCACTCTATGTGAAATATGCCCATTCATTTCATGTCTGTTTATATAAGGCTATTAAAAAAGTAAAAAGCCGTACTGACGCATCTCATGCTTATACTTCTTCCTTCATGCCAAGTTCTTCTGACATGAACAAATGTTATATCTAATGCTTATTAGTTCCTATATAAATAAAATTGTATTTCTTGGGTTATCTTTCAATAAAAATGCTACAGTAAACCAAATGAACCTAATAACTTTATGATTAGGGAACAAATCTGGTTTAGAAACATTAAACTTAACTAATTAGAAGATTAAAAACATTCAACTGCACTAAATATTTCTTTTTTTTTTTTTTTTTGGCCAGTCCTGGGCCTTGGACTCAGGGCCTGAGCACTGTCCCGGGCTTCTTTTTGCTCAAGGCTAACACTCTGCCACTTGAGCCACAGCACCACTTCTGGCCATTTTCTGTATATGTGGTGCTGGGGAATCGAACCCAGGGCCTCATGTATACGAGGCAAGCTCTCTTGCCACTAGGCCATATCCCCAGCCCCTGTACTAAATATTTCTTACATAAGTGTTCTATAAGTTAACATAAAAGAAAACTTAACCAGATTAGAAATACAAAGATTTATGGACAGTGGTTGCATATTGCTTAGAAAACACTCCAGAGACTGTTAAATATGTTTTCTATTCACAATTATAGTTAGTATCGTAGTTAAGATGGCAATAACTCTTTGAGATCTGGGAAATATTTCATATGTAGGGAGATCATGTTTTGCTAATAAAATGTCTTATAAATGTTTAACATAGGAAGAAAACTTCAGGAAAAGAGAGACAATAAATATGTAACCGTGTTCAGAAGAGAGGAGGCTTTATACTTGAGAGTAATTCCAAGAAAATAATTCTGAGTAAATTCTGTAATCTCATCACTTTATATTTGCTTTCTAATCTGTAAAATGTGATTAAGTATGGCTCGAGTTATGGAGCTTTTAAATATGAAATGCACATTTCTTATTAGACGTGTTTGCCATAAAATTCCATACAAATATTCAACTTATCATTATATACGAATATCTGATACAAGATGATTGAAATTTGTAACATAAAGACAGAAATAAATGCCAGTATGAAATCTTAGCCTAGAATAAGGAGCAAGGAAGGGGTAAGGGAGAGTAACCGAGAGGATGAATTCAATCAGGAAGCATGTGAATGGAAATGCCACAATGAAACACCAACTTGAATAATTAATGTATTTTAATTTAAGAACTCACAATATTAGAAAGATGCAAAATTATCTTTCCTTAGGAAATTAACTCAGGATTGAAACATATGTATATACATATCTAAATATAGAAAATCTGGCTCCATAGTAATGTCACACGTTTTTTCATAGCACTAAAATCAGTGTCTGCTTAAAGAAATCCATGAAGCATTCTCTTCACTTCTGTATTGCTAAGATTTTAATATTTCTTATAGATTTTACCTGATTGTAAAGAATATTATCAACTCTGAGAATAGAAAATAGTGCTACTCTGGTTCACAGGAATCAAGAATAATTTTATCCATTGACATGTGGATTAATGTAAAGGCTAGAAAATTATTCACTTCAAGGGAAAGTAGTAGTATTTGTCCTTTACTTCTTCACAATCCTGTTTCTTTAATGGTAAGTATTAAAAATTTATAGATAAAACAGTTAATACAGAGTAAATAAAAAGTATCATATGTGGAGGAAAAGTACCTATATTTGGGAGTTAAATAAACAAACCACAACAACTGATTCCCACTATTTTGCAGTAATAAAATTGGGAGCACAGTAAGAAATGTATTAGAAAAATCACACATTAACTCTAGGCTAGATTTCCTAGAGAAATCACACATTAACTCTAGGCTAGATTTCCTTCTATAAGGAAATATTATTTCTACTTCCATAACGAATCATTCATGACTGACTATAAGCTGACAAACAATGACAAATATATGAATTGCTTGCATTTTACTACTAATCCTAAGATTTTTTTGGGGTGGGGGCAGTCCTGGGGCTTGAAATCAGGGCCTGTACTCTACCACTTGAGCCATAGTGCCACATCTGACTTTTTCTGTGTATGTGATACTGAGGAATTGAACCCAGGGCTTCATGCATGCTAGGCGAGCACTTTAACATTAGGCCACATTCCCAGCTCATTAGTATTCACACGGTGTTGCTTCATTGTAAATTAATTACTCATTATGATTTGGTTTCTTTAGGACATAGCATTGTAAGTTTATGAACAGCCTTCAATGAATAATCTTGTCGTTTATTCTGGTCATAATGGCACTAAATGTCGTCATACCATTGTTTCAAAGCTTTGTCCTAGGGAGTGTTGAGAGTTAAAAAAAAATTTTTTTTTTTACTCAAAATTAAACTAAAAGCTGAAATATAATTAATGTAAATTTAAAAGTTATTTTCTCCCTTTGTTAGTGAGAATTAATTTTCTTACTATCAAGTGTGTATGTTCTGAACTTTGTCCTGTTCCTAGACAACCAAGTTTCTGATCAACTCAAGTGTATCCCACAATGTTTTCTTCTTTTCTATCCTAATTCTCTTGAATCAACTCTGATGATGAAGTCAACAAGTTTTTATTAGCGTAACATATGAACTTCTAAATAACTGTATGTTGAGAGTAGAACTAAAAATCTCCATCTAATGGAAAAAGAAAATTGGAAATGGGCTTGCAATATCCCAGTGTTGAATAAGGGCAAATATCTTGTGAAGTTTATCCTTTGGTTAAAATTTAAGTTCATTTTTCCATGTAGATCCCACCTATCTTAATCCAAGCCTTCATGGTAGTATAGAAGAGATGTTTTGTTTCATGACTATAATACATTCTTTTAACTATTGTGAAAAAGTTAATAATGTCATATAAGGAGCCATTGATTATTTCATGAAGACATAAGAATTTAAAAATCAACTCATTCTACAGAAAAAGCAAATGTACTGAGAAAAATAAATGGAAGGTTTACATAAATAAATAACACAATTAGAGAGCAAGTCGTTTTACAGAAACATTCAACCTGCTCTGATAAACAAGTGTTGTCAAACAAAACATGTGATTTAGTATAAATATGAGAGCAAAGACAAACTGCCAATTGATTCTGAAAGAGTAAAAGAAATCCTTGACATTTAGAAAAATGCAACTGTTGGAAATCACTTGTCAACTACTCACATATCCTTTTCCCTGGCAATTACTAGTAAATTATAGTGACCATGCATTTCTGCCACTGGGTTTTCTTTCCTGTAATTCTCAAAGTTTCTTTTCTGTGGGGAGCCCAGGCCTTTCTGGTAAACTGTTCTGGATGAAAGCATAACTCCAGAGAGGAAGGGTCAAAGGAAGAAGGCATATCCCTATGTAAACTCCATTAAAGTTTCCATTTCTTATTAACATGCCACATATGTGGAGCCAATAAGGAAATAATACATGATTTCCCAAAGTTAAGTATAACTGTGCTATTGCTTAAATTCTATCAACAAGTCACATACATCCTATCCAAAGATATTTGAAATATTACAAAGTTAAGGAAAAATAACCAGTTTCATTAGCATTTTTATATACTATATTGTCAAGTTTGAGAATATTATACGAGATAAATAATGGTCCTTATTAAAAATTACATTTGGAAAAATAAGCAAAGAATGTATGCCTGTAGCTGTATGTATGTACACAAATACAAAATTGTATAAAGTGAGCTGAAAAAAATGAAAGCTTTCTGTGTCTTCCAAATTTATAATAGCCTGTCCCCTAAATTTAAAACAGCACATATACCTAACAAAGATACAAGAAACCTGGTAGTTGAGGATATGACACCTTCAGCTCTTGTTTCCTGTGCTGTCTCCACCAGCATGAGCATGAGGTAGAGATGAGGGTGTTTGTGTTATGTAAGTCTCTCTGTGGGGGCAGGGAGGAGACTATCCTCATCAAGAGGTTGCTTCAGTGGGCTGGGGATATAGCCTAGTGGCAAGAGTGCCTGCCTCAGATACACGAGGCCCTAGGTTCGATTCCCCAGCACCACATATACAGAAAATGGCCAGAAGCGCTGTGGCTCAAGTGGCAGAGTGCTAGCCTTGAGCGGGAAGAAGCCAGGGACAGTGCTCAGGCCCTGAGTCCAAGGCCCAGGACTGGCCAAAAAAAAAAACAAAAAAAACAAGAGGTTGCTTCAGCGGCTGTTATGAAGGCAACCATGCACTTTCTCTGCTTTTGAAGGTGGAAATCCAGCGGGCCACAGCATGTCTAATTGTGGCTTTTTAGTCTCCTTAGTCCTCTCTGCCTGACAACCTCAGATTTATGGAGAGATTTGCAGTTCTTATCATGATGGTCCAAATAAGGAAGATGAATCATTATACTAGAAAACATGCCAAATAGTGTTTTCTAAAGCAGTACATTGAATATACTCATGCTAGATGCAACTAATCCAACTGAACATGACAATTGCCTCATTTTCAAAATAAGTAGAAGAATCAAGAAACTAATTAACAGAGGCCCAATCAACCACAGAAGGTATGGATGGGAAATTTCCTGTACTGTGTTCCTCAGAAGTATTCTCTCTGCTGCTTTCTTGTTCCTTACAATACTTGGTGGCCTGGCATGGTGGACCTCATTGTCTTCTCCAGGTGTATGTTGTCTAATTCAGGAAGGCCAATAGAGATCTTTAAGAGTAGACTTTTTTAAACCCAATGGTCAGTAAAGACAAATAATTATAGCTGGATGTGGTTAATCAAACATTAATCTGAACATTCATACAATGAGAATAAATAAGGATATCCTTAGGAGAGGATCACAAGGGCTCAATAAGTATGTGTATATAATAAGTATGTGTATATGATCATGTATAATGTTTGTCAAAATTAACTCCCCTAAAATGGAAAGGTGTTTTTTTTTATTTTATTATAATCTTTACGATTCCTTTTTCTTTACTTCTTTCCTCATATCTTTAGTTTATTCCCTTCTATCTCTGGATTTTATTTCTGTACCCTTTGTCTTCTATATAAGTTTATTTGATTTGGGAAGGAAAAGGGGAAGGCACAGAAATGGTGGGATAAAGGGTGACGCTATGTTGGAAACAAACTATACAATTTTGGGGGAACGCGTGTCGGGAGAGGAAATTCTGGGAGAGGATGAGGGAATGAATGACATTGTTCAAAAGGAAATACCCTCATTTACCTGAACCATGTAACCCTAACTTCTCTGTATATAATCTTTACAATAAAAGTAGAGTTTTTAAAAATTTCTGTCCACTGCCTTGCACTTCTTTAAATTGGCCTTCTTTTATCTATGCAAAATAAATTTCAGAAGAGTTAAACCTCATAATCTTTGCAAACATCTATACAACTTATGTGCAAATAAAGGTGAAGGCAAATAAAGGGACATATAATTTTCAACAGTATTTGATAACATGACAGTTTTTTGAGGCACTTTAAAGAAGAAGAATTACATAACACATACATTAAGAAATACCTATCTGAAACCTATTTTCATTTTGTAAATATAATGGACCATGCAATCAAGTATTTGCTTCTCAATGTCAAACCACTTTACAAACAATAAACCTTACATTAAGAATTCATTTCTCTATGTCAAATCACCATGACATATACATTTTGAAATTTTCTTCTTTATGAATTATACACACACATACATATAGCAAGATAATTTTTAAGTGTTTGCTTTGTCATTTTCTGTCTCCAGGAGTTGATTTGGTTAATCCTGGAATCCGCAGTCTCTCTAGGGCTGGTAATGACCCTAGATGTCAAAACATCAGAAATCCACAATACAAAAACCTTATGAGAAATTTTGAAAAATAGCTTTGTCAAAAGCTATTATTATTGATATTTAGCATTCGTTACACAGGGTGAGTTTGAATGAAATTTAGAAATTATCTAGCAACTATGATCTTTCCCTAATGCACTGTATTCAGAGACAGTTAATTCACATTCTAAATTTGTTATTACTTATCTTGTTTGTTTTCTTTTCTATGAACACTTATTTGTCTATGCAATATTTTAGTAAAGGTTTATTGACAAAATTTTACTAGCTTGTCCACTGCTGAAATGATATTGTGTACTAATTGGAAGTTTCTCCTCGCCCTCTGCTTTCCCTTTGGCTTCAGTTCCATCTATTTCTCCATTTTTTCTTGTTCTAGCCTTTTTTCCTCCTTCCCTCCAACTCCTCCCTTCTTCCTTTCTCCCTCCTTTCCTTTCTCTCTCACTCTCTCCTACCTGCCTTTATTTTCCTTCCTTCCTTTTTCCTCTCTCACTCTTGCTATTTTTCTCCCCACTCCTTCCTCTTAACCTACCTTCATAGCTTTGCTATGACTGTTTCATTGCATGCTTCTATTACAATAACTACCCAGTAAATATTCTATTCTCAAAAACAAGACTATATCATCAGGATTACTTGTGACAAACAGAAAACAATTGAAAATATGCAAGTTTATGCTTGAATAGATCCACAGGGAAAAACCAATGACATGGAAAAGAAAGAAGTTACAGTGGTATGTGGTTATATCTGCCAATTTGTACACAAAGAACAAAAGAAACTAAATTATGTAACACATGTCTGAGTTGATGTCAACACATGAAAAGTAAAATGAAAAATAAAAGAATTTACTAGGCAATTGAAGTAAAACCAAAATTTTTTTCTCAAGATGTTATTTTATTTGAAAGGAATTTGTACTTTAATTATCTTAGATAATCTGATAAAATTAATCATGGATCTCTTGCAACATTGGGAGGAGTAATTTTATCATTTCTGAAGGACTCCTTTATTATCTCCTGGAAGTGAAAGGACTAATTTCATTCAAATATGAGAAGGGATGGGCAAATAAGAATTTTATGGACTCATAATCATGCATTTGTCTTATTACTTTTATATTTATTTATTTGTATTTGCCAGTACTAGGGTTTGAACTCTGGGCTTTAGTTTTGTTCAGTCATGGCTAGCACTTTACCACAATATGTGCTTCTACTTCCAGTTTTTTGCTGTATGTATAGAGACTACAGGACTTACAGATTTGACTGCACATGTAGGCTTCAAACTGTGACTTTTTTTTCAGTTCTCAACCCCTTGTTAGACAGGAATTAGCCATGAGTTGCCAGTACTGGTTGATTTTATTACTTTATCTTAAAGCCCTCTATTCTCTGTTAATATGCATCCTGCATTTTTTACTGTTCATTATATACTTCTACATTAAAAACAATTTAGAAATAAGAAATATAAAATTATTAGTATTTTTAAATAAGTCTATAAAATAAAATTTATAATTTATTCTCACTTTTTTTAACTTTCTACATTGGTAGCCATCCATAATACTCAAAATCAATGTTTATCAATGCTTTGCTCTGGATTAGAAAATATGTGTGGCTTTAATGCATATAGAAACAACCCAGATGATAATTATTAACTTAATTTTTTAGCTAGAGTATGTTTTAATTCAGATAGCATCCTTGGGTTGACAAAAGTGGGCAGAGACAAAGTTGCAATTCATTTCTCAGTTGTTTTGGCCCTGAAACCTAATTTATGTAAATTAAAATATTGTTTCTACAATAGTGCTACAACATAATTAAAAGTATTATAGCTTGTTTGGTTGCTTTTAATAAAAGGTATATAGAGTATGTTTATCCTAACATTTTTGTTTTATTTATTTATTAATTTGTTTATTTTTTATGACAGTAATGGGGCTTGAACTCAGGGCCTAAGCAGTGTTCCTGAACTTTTTGCTCAAAGCTAGCTCTTCACCACTTGAAACACAGCTCTACTTTCAGTGCTTTTTAGTGTTTAATTGGAGATAAGAGTCTCATGGACTCTCCTGCCCAGGCTGGCTTCTGTCCCCTATCCTCAGATCTCAGTTCCTGAGTACCTAGAATTACAGGTATGAGCCACTGGTGTCCTACATATCCTTACTTTTTTTCATGTGGAAGACAAACTCCAAAAGTAAATCTGATTGGGCCTTGCCTCACTTGCTCAAAAGCCTCCAATGACATACTGCCCTTGGCTTAAACCCGAACAAGCCAAACCTCTCTCTCTTCATGCTTTTCTTTCCTTGGTTTCCATCTCCCATTTCACTCCCCTCACTTCTCTCCATTCCCTGTAGGTTCATTTTCATAAACTTGCCATGACTTTGGTGTTAAATCACCTCTTCTCATGGGTCATCCTTCACTTTCTCTCGGGTAGACATTAGGTCTACCCGAAATAAAATAGCATTTCCTCAAAAGCACTATCCTTACATCATGCTTCTGTCAATTTTTGGTATCTAATTATACATCATGCTCATAATTAATATTCAACTCCATAAGTATTTATCAACAAGAAGCACCTCTCATGTATAGTGGGCTCCTCAAAACTTACTTTGTACTCTGCCTGTAGTAGCTTCTTATTGAATGTTTCTTACTCAAATGTTTTTCCTTATGTTAATTCTTAACATATTCATTTTTATTTCTCAGACTTTTAAGTAAACTACCAGAACAGGACCTGTTTACATCCCTATCATTTTTTTTCAGTATGTGATTGATTTTCAAGAGTATATCGCCATGGCATTTCACATGAGTACACAGTACTTTAATTAGATTGGATTCTTCCCTTTCATCCTGCTCCCCCAATAATGCAATCACTTTCATGGAGTTTTGTTTTGCTATCTTCATTCACTGGTGCAATGTATTTCAGTATTTTTCACCCTCTAACCCTTTCAAATATCCTTAAACATATATAAGTATATGTGCATATACATATGCACAAATATTTCATATATATCACATATAAATGATTTAATCTGTATTAAAAATAAGTAAGACTTTGTAGAAACCATTGAGTGGTACTAATTTAACTTGCTCTAACGAGAACAATGATGGACATTTGTTTCTGAAAATACTTTATAACGTTCTTAGCAGGAGAATCACTACAGATGAGAGATTTACTGAATACAATTCATGGTAAAATGTGGAGGAGGACACATGACAAAATATGATGATGATAAATTTGAATATAAAATCAAGGGAAAATTCAATAAAATATAAAACAACTGCTATTTGAAAGACTTTCCAAAAATAACATTAATAGAGAAATTCTAAAAGAAGAAACAGACTATAAAATATTAAGGCTTCTCATAAGCCATTTGACAGATACAATAAAGAAAAAAATTAAAGCTTTGATGTAGGTCAATCTAAATAATTAATTGTAATGATCAAAGAGGTAAAAAGTAATACATTTTGTTTTCATAAAACCAGACTGTAGAAACAAAGGTAAGATATCAAATAATCAGTAAATATGTATGAACATTTAAGTATTTATAATGAAATTCCACAATTATAAATGTAGGATCAATTTACTACTATAGTATTTCCAAAACTTACATAAAAGTATTAATATAAAATTTTTGATTAATATTGTAAATTAATAGTTTAAACATTAGAGCTTAATAATGCAAAACAAATATGTAACATTTTTGTTTTGTAAACATAAACAGTTAAAGTAATTGTATGATCATAAATGTTACATATTGTGAAAATCATAATTATTTTAATCTTAAGTAGTCTAAAATTATTTTGTAGTTCAAAAAATTTCAACTTACTGCTTTACTTTTTTCCATTGTCATTGTAAAGGTGATGTACAAAGGGGTCACAGTTAAATATTGGGTAATGATTCTATTTTCTTTGAACAGTGACACTCTTTCCCTCATTTTTCCCCAGTAATGAAATAATATATACATAAATAATATAAAAATTTTGCTTTTTACTTTAGTTTTAATGCCGTAAAAATCTCACTACTTTTTTTTGAAAAGTTTAATACAATCATTTACCATATCAAGAAAGAAAATAATTCTTACAGATTAGAAAGCAACACTGAAATTATTATTATGTCTGTTATTTGCAGACAATGTTTCTATGCTATGGGTGTCTGAAAATTATAGTACATAGAATGACTTCCAAAATGAAAGTTTAAGAAACAAATAAATGATTATTTATTTAATTATTTAATACCTAAATAACATGCGTTTTTATAGAACTAAGTGATGTGGAATAGATTTAATGAAGCAAGTATTATGAAAAGATAAGGAGGAATATTTTTGAGGAGGAAACAAAAACAGATAACACAATACAGTGAGAAACTATATAGACATTTTCTGAGGAAGATTTCTGGGTGCTGTAGTTCATGTCATGAGTGACCCACCAAAACCTATGCTGAAAGTGTTTTTCCTCTCATGGTATAGTTTTGGAGAGGGATGGCGATGATAGGAGGTAAGCTTCGGAAAGGCAATTTTGTCAGTGCGGACTGCCCATAGAGGAGACAAAGATATTAGCCAGTCTTCTTGCTCTGCTCCTTCTCCTCCCTCCTCCCTCCTCCCTCCTCCCTCCTCCCTCCTCCCTCCTCCCTCCTCCCTCCTCCCTCCTCCCTCCTCCCTCCTCCCTCCTCCCTCCTCCCTCCTCCTCCTCCTCCTCCTCCTCCTCCTCCTCCTCCTCCTCCTCCTCCTCCTCCTCCTTCTCCTTCTTTATTGTCAAAGTGAAGTACAGAGGGGTTACAGTTTCACATGTAAGACAAGTACATTACTTATCCAAGTTGTTATCTCCTCTCTCATTTCCCCCCATCTCCCCACTCCCAAGTTACCTCGCCCATGAGTTGTACACCAGTTTACACCAGTTGGTGTTGTTAGTACCACTTCTTCAATGGTTTGTCTTTTTATCCTTTGTCTCTCATTTTTGGCATTCCCTTTCCTTCGTCCCAATACATGTCTGTACATTATCTGGGGTGCTAAGATCAGTTACAGTAACAGCAGGAGTAAAACCACAGGAAGGGAATTTGAGAGAGCAAAAGTTACAGTTTCAGTAGGGACGTTGAAATTAACTACAGCAATGATATACCACGTATTTCCTTAACATGGAGTTCATTTGAGTCTAGCTCACTTCACTTAGTATGATTTGTTTCTAAGTCCTTCCATTTCCTTATGAATGGAGCAGTGTTGTTCTTTCTGATAGAGGCATAGAATTCTATTGTGTATATGTACTACATTTTCCTGATCCTCCACTTGGCTACTGAGGGGCATCTGGGTTGGTTTCATATTTTAGCAATGACAAATTGTGCTGTGATGAGCATAGCTGTACTGGTAGCTTTTGTGTGGTCTTGCTTATAATCTTTTGGGTAGATGCCCCAAAATGGGGCTATTGGGTCATAGCGGAGCTCTGTGTTTAGCCTTCTCAGGAACCTCCACACTGCTTTCCAAAGTGGTTAAACAAGTTTGTATTCCTATCAACAATATAGTAAGATTCGCTTTTGGCCACATCCTCTCCAGCATTTGTTATTATTAAATTTCCTGTTAATGGGTCTTCTTCCTTATTTCCCAAACAACCTTGAGGTGAGCAGCTTCCTTTCCCATATGCTTCCCCCATGATGTTCTGCATTATGCATGATGTTCTCCAAAGCAATAGGCAAACTGAGGACTGAACTACTGAAATCTCCAATATTGTGAGGCAAAAAAAAAAAAAAAGGCATCCTTGTCAAGTTCATTATCTCTGGTACTTTGTCTCAGTAAGGGAAAGTTGATTAACCACTTGAGTAATGGAAAGAGCATGTTCAAGGTTATATCAGACAAAAATGGACACAATAAAACCATAACTATTTAGTTCTGGACTTTAAAAATAAAATTCTACTGATATTATAAGAATGCTGGTCATGGGGCCTGGGGATATGGCCTAGTGGCAAGAATGCTTGCCTCATATACATGAGGCCCTGGGTTCAATTCCCCAGCACCACATAAATAGAAAATGGCCAGAAGTGGCACTGTGACTCAAGTGGTAGAGTGCTAGCCTTGAGCAAAAAGAAGCCAGGGACAGTGCTAAGGCCCTGAGTCCAAGCCCCAGGACTGGCCAAAAAAAAAAAGAATGCTGGTCATTTCTTAAATGTTCCCTTATGTCACTATATCTATTTATATATCCACTTATGTATGTATGTATGTATGTATGTATATATATTTGTGTACATTTATATCTGTCATCTCTCTATCTATTTCTGTCTGTCTAGTTCTCTATTATCTATCACTGGTATCTCTTACTATTATTTTGAAATGTTAATTTCTGTTAATTTTCACTTAAAATATTAAAGATCACAATTGTTGACTGATATCATAGATATATATCTGCAATGACCTTAAATTGTCGCTATATAATCTTTGTCTTTTTGAATTTGGTTATTGACTAAGCATCTAATGCTACAGTCATTCCTGAGGTTAGTTTATGTTGACATAGCAAAATAGTCCAAAATAGTCATGGAGGTAGCTGTTTGTCAATTAAAAGGGATTAGGCTCCATCTAGGAGTACTACTTAAATCATGAAAGAGATTAAAAATAATCCTGAGCCTCCTATTCTGAATGGGTTTTAAGCAACAAAAGAATGAATATCCCTTTACTGAGAGTTGGAAAGAAAATAGACAAATGAATTTTGTATGTTTAATAATCACAACCTACTTAATATATGAGTTGAGTAGTGTAGATTTTTTGGATTGGATTTCAAAGTATGATGTTTAGAAGAACTCAAATATGCAAGGACAAAATGGTCCCATGCATTCAAATTTCAGCAATCTATACTCACAGATTGTCATAGTTAAATATACTGTAGCATCTATTCTGGTAACCTGAATCAAAAATTAAACGTTGGTTTTCCTTTGAATTAAAAGTTGAGTATTTCAAGGAAACTGATAAACAGAACACATAGTTGCTTCTCAATCTAATAATTCTTTATGAAAATAAGATTCAAACTTGAATACAAGGTTCAGTGTAAAATCAGATACTAATTTACCAAGATGTATTCAATGTGAAAACAAGCAACTTTTATGACAAATAAATGCCTTTCATAGTAAGTATGTATTTACCATTGTGTTTTCTAATCTTACTCACATGTGAAATTTATCTCATCCTTGGAGAATAAAATTTGAGAACATGTTGTTATTCAGTGAATGAATCAGGAAGACCTTCATATTGAGATACATGTTTTAAAGATCAAGCCATTAAAATTTACTCCACATCTAAGTTTTTCTCAATTTATATTTCTTTCTTATTCATAGAGTCATGTTCCAAAATCCATGACTTAGATAGGGGCTATCTATTCAATTGTAACTTATTTTTCTAAAACAAGATAAAGTTCTCTTTACTTTATTATCATTTGGTTCATCATTTAATCCCAAATAACAATTTCATGCCTGAATCCATGAGTGTTTATTTTCTGTATTCAGAAGTCATATCTACCATAAAGCATATCATTCTAGTTGGAATGAATGAATGAGAAACAGTGACTTTAAAATCTATAATAAATAACCATCTGTAATATAAGGATGTACATGAGACTTTTGAATGTTAGTATCAATATATATTTATTTTGCAATTCTTTTCCTCTATATTTCATACAATATAAAACAAAATTAATGAAAGGACTTTCAAGACATGCTACCAGTCATTCAATATATAAATCTGTAACTTAAACAAATATATAAATAGGTGGTACTGATCTCAAAGGTATGATGGTTTTGCCGACAAACAAAAAAATTATTACAATCTAAATATGATGCATAAAATTTTCATGAAATTGTCATTATGTTATCATCTATTATAGTATCGCTATACAATAGCAATAGGTCACTAGAAATAATAAAATGCCAATTTAAGTCCTTTTCTAACAGTAAATAGTTTATGTTCAATTAACAGGCTTAGACTGACAAAATAGAAAAAAATAACATGAAAGCTGGGCTATCATGAAATCTCTTGTATTTTTTAATAAATTAATTTTAAAATGTAAATATTTTATATATTTTATTTTTTATGGTACAAAAATTTGAACTCAGTGTCTCACACTTGGTAGGTAATTGCTGTCCCATTGAGCTATGCCTTCAGTTGGAGGCTTCAGTCTTTGAATATTTTTACTGCGCATAGTTACATTGACTCAAAGAAATGAGAAGGATGGGAAAAACAAACTGTTTCAACCCATCCTATTCATAACTATAAGACTGTGTATAAACTGCTTTTTATCATATACTTTGAATTGTTAATCTTGCTAATCCTGTTCCTTGTTCTTATGTTTGTTCATCTGCATAGAGCATTTGTATAATAAAAGTTCATTGATAAAGGGAATTTTTAAAACAAATATCTGGATGCATTATTGATATACTGAGATTCTATGATTCTAAATGTTTATTCAGTTTTAAACATCTTCATGAATCATACAACCAGTTTGAAATAATACCGTTGTATTAATACTTAACAAAAATATTAACTGATTTAACTTCAATATAGAATGTGTAAATTATGTTTTACTATGTAGCACTGTTCAGTAAAATTGGAGACATGAACACAGGAATAATGTATTAAAAGTTGAAAACACAAAGCATATTAAAAAGAAACATGAATAAAATATTCTGTGAATTAAAATGTTTGTCTTGCACAAGTACTTTTATAAAAAATTGTTAACAGTAAATTTTAACAATTATGGCAACTGGAAATGGACAAAGAAACTGAACACCAATTGAATATGTAGGAAAATAAAATAAATACGGTCATAATATTAAAAATTAATTAAGGGGGCTGGGGATATGGCCTAGTGGCAAGAGTGCTTGCCTCGTATACATGAGGCCATGGGTTCAATTCCCCAGCACCACATATACAGAAAATGGCCAGAAGGGGCGCTGTGGCTCATGTGGCAGAGTGTTAGCCTTGAGCAAAAAGAAGCCAGGGACCGTGCTCAGGCCCTGAGCCCAGGTTCCAGGACTGGCAAAAAAAAAAAAAAAATTAATTAAGGATTAATTAAATTATATAACCTCCTTGTATATGAATGCATTTAATTAAGCAGATGAACATAGCTTTTCCTGCAAGTAAATATAAATAGTGTGACCAAGAATAACCACAACTTTAGCAGTTTTAAAGGAAACAATATGATAATAATCATCCTGTGACCAAGATACATAAATTAATTTCTTTTATTCTCTTAATTGTTGAATAAATGATGATGTTACTATCTTGAATTCAAATTGGAATAAATGAATGGAGAATATGATTTTTTGCAGTTCTGTTTTGAAGATGTACTGATGTTAGTTAAACTGAAAAGATGGGTTTATTGTTACCAGTTTATACATGAATTCTTCTCTACAGTAAAAGTAAACAAAATATTTAACAACAAACAAATAAGATACACATTGCGCAACTGATGTAAATTTATTGTTTTGGGTGAGATGTGTAGGTTGCCTACTACATAAATGTCATTTTCTTATTAGCATAAAAAGGATAATTTTAAGTGCTGTAGACATTAAGAACACAATGATGGGTGACAGTATACTGTTCTTATTCTTCTTGAAGGAAGCAGATAATAGCCTGCCATGTTCCATGGTGAAGAGTATTAATTAGGAGCTTGTCAAAACTAACAATAATAGATTCTGGTGAGTATGTGGCCAAAAGGGAACACTACTACACTCTTGGTGGGAATGTAAACTCTGGAAAGTAGTATGGCGCTTTCTCAAATGGATAAACATAGAGCTCCCTGTGATGTAGCAGCACCACTTCTGGACATTTATCCAAAAGCCTACACCAAAGCCCCAGCATAAACATGTTCATGCAGCATTATTTACCGTAGCCAAGATAAGAATCAATCCAGATACCCCTTAGTGGATTAATGAATCAAGAAAATGTGGTATATATACCCAATAGAATTCTATGCTTCCATCATCAGAAGAAATGATATTGCCCCATTAGTAAGGAAATGGAAAGACTTAAAAATTATATAAAATGAAGTAAGCCTTACCAAAAAAAAACATACAAGGATAGGCCCATGTTGAAATGGCTCCTGAGGTTGACTGTTTACAGCTAGTATTCTTTGGCCACATTTTTTCAAAGAAATTCAAGTGCCACTAAGGTGTGATTAAAAAATATATATATAATAAGAGAGTATTGGCTAAATGTTAAAAGACAAAGATGATTTCAGTATCTTATTTACTATTAGAACAAATTCCAGTCATTTAAAAAAGTTTTTATTATCAAACTGAACTACAGAGAGGTTCCAGTCATTTTAACCTCAGTTTAATAAAATAACAAAAGTTTACAAAAAACACATTTTTTTTGTTTCTTTTTTTCTCCTTTGGTTTATTCCCCTTTCTCAGTGGTTTTGATTTCTATACACTTTATTTTGTATATAAGTTATCTGATTTGGGGGATTGGAAAGAGTCACAGAAACAGTGGGACAAATGGTGAAACAACTGAGCAGTGATACTCACTAGATACTAGTGATACTCATTGGACTCTATGATGGGATTGAAATATACACCTTGGAGGGGAGGGGTATTGGGAAGGGAAAAAGTGGGAGAACATGAGGGAAGGGCTAATACTGTTTGAAAAGAAAAGTACTTATGTAGCAATAACCTCTCTATACATCACCTTTAGAGTAAACTTTAAATTAGAGAAAAAAATTAAAGTTTGGCCAATTGGTGCACATCTGCAATCTCCCTTTGTAAACTGGAGAATCAGTGTTCAAGGCTGGCCCCGAAAAATACCATCGGAAACTCGAAAAAAAGGAATGCACAAAAGGGCTTGTTATAACACAGTGGTAAGGTGTCTTCCTAGTAAGCATGAATCGCTGAATTCAAACCTCAGAACCATCAATAAAAATGAATATTTTACTAATGCAACATCGAAGCTATGCTTGAATATGGTAATATGTTAGGTTCACTACATTAAAATATCTTATCAGAATTCTCTTCTCAGATGGAGATATAATGGTCAAAATAGTGTATAATTTGTGAGGCAGAGGTAATACTGTCTTTTATCTTGTAGTTGTTGGAAGTGTAGCATTAGAAGATTTTGTAGTGTATAAACACTATTTATGCACTGTTTCATCCAGTTCGCTAGGGTTGATTCGGCTGATCTGCCTGGCTAGGCTGGTGTCCCCTTCCTCCCTCACAGCTCCTTGTGCATCCCTCCCGAAGCTGCGCTTTCGGCTTGGTGGAAGAGGACGACCATCCCTGTTAGAGGAGGACTGCTCTTCACTCAAGAGTATACCAGTAGCTGCGCTCCACAGCTAGAACCTCCAAACAAGCTCTCAAGAAATCTCAAATTGTTAAGCTTGTGAAATGATACTTGAAAAAAATGGTGGACCTTTCAACACCAAACTCTCCTATCATGAAAGGAAAATAAAAACTATGGAGTAAGGCCTATTATTCCTTTGGTGGTATAGCAAATAATGGAAGGGTGAAAAGTAGAAATCAACAAAAATTGGAATCCTGTAGATCAATTGAAAAGAAAGATCTTATATATAAATCCAAAAAAATGGGAAATTTTATTTACATATTATTTAAGTTTAAATTGTCAGAATCCTCTCTTCTTAAATTGTTTTACATATACAAACAAAATATACACCTTTTAAAGAAAAAATAAGGCAAATCTTATTTATTTACTAGACAATCATGTAATCATGTAAGCACTCACATATGCGTATCTATTCACCCACTATATTGTACTGACGTATACATGTAGAATCTTTGTTTTCTATCAAATACTCTGATATCTAGGTACATTATGATGAAGCTTCTTATTTTTTTTTTAACAAATGGGCTTCAAATGTACAATGTTCCTATCTCAACTTCCCCAAAGCAAAGATTACAGATGCATAAAACCAGGCTTGGTACATTCACTACACAATTGGTTTCTACCCTATGAGGAAATAATGTAGATTTTCTTTCTATGGAATATTCCCCTACATTTCTATGCTGTAAGATTTTTCTTTGCTTTCATACATTTATAATTTCTCTGTGTTAAATATCCTTCATTTTCTTCATTGTTCAACTCCCTTTACAAACAGAAAATGTTTAGCCAATTAACACGTTTTCCTAAATTTTAAGCAGAATTATGTGCCTTACATTCTTCCATTTTCTCCATTATCATACTCTGAAATTAAAGATGGAGAATAAAAATATTGTGAATCTATTGTGTCCAATTTCCAGGTTTGGAAACCTGAGAAATTAAATGGATAATTATAACGCACGTGGGGAAAATAATATAAAAGTGTCATAACTTTCTTGATCTTTTAACAGATTAGACCACTAGATAAATTTGAAATGTATTTAGAGATAGAAAAATCCAAATTAAGAAGATGCACAGAAATTGAAACTCATTTATGTTTTCCAATAAGTTAATGGATTATTTCCAAATAGTCATTGAATCCAACTTGTGCTATTTAATTGAAAAGGATGAAAATAATTAGGTTGAAGTTATCTAAAGATAATCAAGTAACTACTGCCAAAACAACAAATGAATCAAAATGTGTAGCAAACTATTTACATGTAGTTGCTGAGAAATTTAAAATAAATACATGTAGGTATTAAACAAGGAACAAGATTGTAAAATCTGACAGAGTCACGTTTTTTATTTAAAAGAAACACAGGCAAATGGACTTTGGGCTAATCTCTGATGGCTCATGCTTATAATCCTAGATACTTAGGAAGCTGATGACTGAATATTGAAGTTTGAGGCCAACATGGACAGGAAGTCTGAGAAATTCATCTCCAATTTACCACCCCAAAGCCAGAAGTGAAGATGTGACTAAAGTGGTAGTGTGCTAGGATTGAGCAAGAAGAAACTGAGGGACAACTCTAGACCCTGAGTTAGGACACACACACACACACACACACACACACACAGAGAGAGAGAGAGAGAGAGAGAGAGAGAGAGAGAGAGAGAGAGAGGAAAAAAGAAAGAAAAAAACCCCAAACAGCGTAACTGTTTAAATCTTTAACAATAAAGATATCTACTTTAGCAAAAAATTTTATTGCAATTTAAAATTATATTGAAGAACTTGAACTAGGCAAATGAATCTGCCCCTCTCCACATGTAAGCTAAAATAACATTGCATTAGAATGTACCCAAGGCTTAACATATGAAACTGTAACCTCTCCTTACATCACTTGGACAATAAATAAGTATTAAAAATATTTATAACTAGGTTATAAATCATCCATTGTATAGTTGAATTATTGGGAAGTGTAGAAAATTCTCTTTACAAGCTTTGGCTATGAACTCTTGGATGTGTCCACTTATACCTAACAATTGTAATAAACACCTAGAGCCTACATATCATCCCTGGGGAAAAAAATCCCAGAAAAATTGTTATAAATTGCTGTTAAACATATTGCATAAATCTTCCATGTTTTACTCTGCACTCAATGTAGTTTTGACATCCCCATTTTGAACAGAGTTTA
Source organism: Perognathus longimembris pacificus (assembly GCF_023159225.1). NCBI lineage: Eukaryota > Metazoa > Chordata > Mammalia > Rodentia > Heteromyidae > Perognathus > Perognathus longimembris. The sequence goes on from NC_063176.1 coordinate 42,599,887, forward strand.
AGCATAGATTTTGCCAAATGTAGATTGTCTCCTGCTGGAGTGAAAGAGTCTTGGGTTGATGTCAGTGTATTGGAGTTTAAATAAAACATGAGCAAGTATTGCTTTCGGAGTCGTTTGTCTTTTTATCCTTTGTCTCTCGATTTTGATATTACCTTTTACTTCCTTAGTTCTAATACCAGTATATACAGTATCCAGTGTATTCAGATGAGATACAATGATAGCACGAGTACAACCACAGGAAGGGATACAAGAGGATCATCAACATCTAGAAGGAATCAATTAAGTCCTTGTATTTGGTGATCCCTATTAAAGGAACTAGGAAAAACTCCTAGAACCTGTGCAATAAAGAACACCTAGGGCAGACACGGCTGTGGATGCTTGGAATTCTGTGGAATAGAATCAGGGGAATAGTAGCCTGTATCTGGTTCTGGAGAAGAATGTGAGCCTCCATCAGAAAAAAATAAACTGAAAACATAAAGGGTTAGGGATGTGGCTTGAATACTTGCCTAGAAAACAAGAGACTGAACTCAAACCAGAGTTCCACAGCAAGAAATGCAAAAAGGGATTGCATGGAGAAAGTAAAATGATGAGAGATCAGCAAACTAAACATGGCCAACATGTCTCTTTTTATCTCTTACCTACTACTGCTAAGGACATAGATCACCTTGAGGTAAAGAATTTACTATGAAATATATCTCTATCTAAAATGTCTTAATTTTCATATTACTTGAACACCATAGTTCATATGCTTGAACACCATAGTTTTGTTGTAATGCAAAGGAATAAAGTATAAGTATTAAGATATAAAGTCAAGTGAAAGTGGAAGCTTTTAGACAAGGCCACAGAATTCAAAACTCAACAGTTTCATAAAATTTTCTAGTTATAGGTTCTTTATATATTGGAGTCTAGTAATGCTCTACATTGACTTCTTTCTCCTGTTTAACTAGTGGCTTCTTTCTTCTCATTTTTTAAGCAGCATGTTTGCATAAATATTTATCATTGTGATTTTCATATTAAGGAGGTGATTCATTGAATTTTACAGTATTTAACTAAAGTAAAATATTGCAATTTTATTCTTAAAGTTTTGAGTCATTTTAAGAGTTTTGTTGTCTGGGCACTAGTGGCTCAACCTTGTAATCCTAGATGACAAGGAGATCTGAGGACCACAGTTCAAAGCCAGCCCAGGCAGGAAGTTCGTGCAATTTTTATCGCCAAAAAATGACCAGAAAACTAAAGGTGGTACTCAAAGTGGTAGAATGCTAGCCTAAACAAAAGATCACAGGGACACAGCCCAGGCTCTGAGTTCAAGCTACAGGACTGACAAAAATTGTATACAGGGGTCCTATTTGAAAGCATGAACATATTTCTCCATGGGTGTTCTACTTTTATGATTTAGAAGCGTAAAGTGTGTAATGGCAATTTCTAATGTATTTGAAGAAAGGGTAATTTATTATTCTAGTACAAAATATACTGAGAATAGGCCTTTATTATTTGATGAGTCAAAGTCTATGAATTTTGGTCAGAGTTCTTTCTAGAACTCATGAAATCATGGGATGCTTAGTAGCTGGTCAAGTATTCTCTCAGTCTCTGTTTCTGATTTCTATGCATATTTCTCTCTATATACATGCATACATCTTTTGCTTTAAATATATTTATATTTATATATGTATGTGTATATGTATATCTTTACTATAAGAAAATTGAGGGAAAAAGTTGTAGGGGATGGGTGGAAGAGAATGTTGAAATAGGTGACATTGATCAAGATGCATTATATTCATAAACTACTTTGTTGAATGGCAACAATTTTGTACAAATAAAGTCACATATAGTCTACTGTATAAAGAAGTATGTGCTAAAATGTTTGGGGACATAAAATAGAGGCATATGACACATGTACAGGGGTACATATTTGAATATACATATAAGTATGTTCATAGAGTTTCTACAATTATAAGGAATCTGGCTCAGGTAACATTGAACACTGAGAATTTCCACGATACCTTATCCTCTGAGAGACTTAGGAAAACTAGTGGTTTCGTTTGAATAAGTGAGTGTAAGAAATCTGATGTGAATTCCAATCTGAAAATATGAAATCCTAGGGTTGATAGGGTCAGATTCTCTGTCTTGTAAGTTCTTCAGTCAGGCAGAGAGGAAATTCAGACTGTGAATACCTCTGCTTATATTTAGTTCTCAGTAGATTGGAAGTTGACCACCTACATTGCTGAGGACAAATCTTCTTTATCTACCATTTCAAGTGCTACTTCTTCAAAAAAATAAACCTAGAAGCATAATATAAAATATATTTCACTAGCCACCTGGCATCTCAGAGATGCCAGGTGGCATCTCAGAATGACAGAAGAAAGTTAACCATCATAGGACATAATAAATGGATCCTAAGATTTCATGCTTTGTCCAGGTGAAGAAAATAAAGCTTAATTTGATCTTGAGTATGTTTAAGGTCCTTGGGAGTAATTCTGAAGTGTGATTTTAGAATAAAGTTCCTTGTGGAAATATTCAAGTCAAATGTGTCTTCAAACACTTGTACTTAACTGAAAACTGTACTTAGAAATACCAGCATAAAGAGTCAGCCATTTGGCATAGTAGGATCAACAAAAAGAACTTTTGGGAGGTGTGACAAATAGGAAGCTAAGACAATGGCTCTCCATGTACTGGTATTAGGTTAGCATGAAATCACTTTATGCCATTCATTTTCTTCTTTCTTCTCTCATCTTGGGTTACCATTTTTTTCAGTTTGGCAAAACTGCAGCTTAATTGGGCCCCGTTGTCTGTGAATAAATGACTGCATTAGTTCACCTTTTATCTTGTGCTGTGTTTTGACTCACGAGGAAGATGAATATAAAAAATAAAGAAAAACCTCCCGCTCCCATGTAGAAAATTACTCAGTTCTCTGAATAGACTGATTGTATGCACAGTAATTGCATGTAACCAACTCACTGTATAAGATTTTGAATGTCTTTGAGTGATTTTTCTCCAGATACATTTTGTCTAACAGAGAAATACTTGTTCCTTTTTAGCATTGAAAGACATTGGCTTTCTATCATCTTTCTTCACCAATACTGGCAGATCTTCTTCTATGATGTTTTCTGGAAAGTACAATCCAGGCATATGATAGTGGCTATAGGTCTCTTATACAAGCAAAAAGACATTTGACAATCTTTGACCAGCTAGTCTATAAATTAAAAATAATGCTAAATCTTATGTGCAAAAATTGATGTATGGCCTTCAAAATGTAATTCCCAAAATCACACCAAGTTTAGTATCAGAAAGACCAGAGTTAGGAAAATCCAGAAAGGAACACAGATAGGAAGCAAGGCAAAACTTCCTTATTTCATATAAATTGTACTCAGTGTACCCCTGACATCAATAACAAAGAAGATGCCATTTACGATAGCCTAGAATAGATCTAGGTATTTTTTGTCTAGCATCTTTCTATTATGTTACTGATCAGGGACTTCATCAGACAAAGGAAACTTCATTCTTATTATGCTTTTTAAATGTCCATCTCTCCTGTCTTGAAGTTTAACCATGTTTCTTATTATATAATGAAAAAGTGTTTTTATAATTAGATAAAATAAGCAATATATGAATTTAGAAATAGACCTTTAATAAGCATACAATAAGCAAACAATAAGCATACAAACAAGCACATATATGAATTTAGAAATAGACCTTTAATAAGCATACAAACACACACACAAACACACATGGTTAAGGCTTGCAAATGTAAGTCTTTTTTTTGGTATACCTTGAAACTAATGATGAATGTAACTTAAAACTCAGCAAATTCAGTTTTACTTTCAAATTAGTTTTCCCATACCAATATGAAGTCAGACAATATTCAAAAACTTGCAGACTGATCCAAGTTTCATTTAAAATAGATGAATATAGAATAAAGCTCTCCTGTGTAAGCAAGCTTTCTTCTATCAATATGATTTCAAAATAGAAAAGAACAAAAGAAAGAATGAAAGAAAGAAGAATGTTGAGACAAAACAGAAAAAGTGTTGCTTAAATGATTTTTCTCATTTACACTAAACTTACTTTAGATATCAATGAGATAACAAAGGTAAAATTCTAAACAAAACATGTATGACTTATTAGCAGCCCAAACTCAGAGCTCGTCAATCTCATTACCTAGAAGTTTCATATTTTGCCTCAGGTTTCTTTTCAGTTTTCTACTCTCTTATCGATTCTCCTTGCATTATCTTACAGTCAACAACATCTAATTCCTTCATAATTCTCTTTTATTTTGTGGCTTTTTCATATGGTGCCCCCTTTATTTTTAAATAGAGATTGCCTATGATAAGATTTCTTCAAGATTTCTGCAAAGAAAATTGTACATTGCTCTTTTGCTAAGTGCTTTGTTTCAGAATTAGCTCTGCTTAGAACTATACAATAATCCTTTGACTTGCTTTGTCAGGATTTTACCTGCTGCATCATTTAGCTTTGGGTATAGTTGGAAGCAGGTCAATGTGTGACTTATGCCTTAATAAAATGTTCTCGTTATTAGCTTACCTTGGCCTTGTGTGTTCACTGCTGACTCAACGGTACTTCTAATTAGAGTTCTTAATTCTTAACTGGTTCAGTACCTGAATACTGTGTTGTACGTGCTAATGTCACTAAGATAATCAATAGTAAACAAATTATAAGGATTTACTGTGCTTGTTTTCATGCCAATATTCTGAAGTGTTTGGATGATTTTTTTCCCCCTTTGCTTTTCCTATCTGGTCACCTAAATTTTTGTTAGGTTGTCATGTTCCCTAAGATAACAAATCCTGAAAATAGCCATCAAAGCATGGCTCTATATTATTTCTAAGTGAGAACATCTTCTTCTTGTGGTGTAATAGGCAATTCAGACATCACTGGGCATTCTAAGTGAGATATAAAGCAGGTCAGCCTTTGAGTTTGAAGGAGATGAATGTGGTAAAACATTGTTCTGATGATGCTTTAGTTCGCTGACCTTGGTGTGGGAATGAGAAGTGATTTTCAATTCAAAGTAAAGTTAGTAGAGCTTCACAGCAACTTATTAAGCTGATATCCTAGGCTTGCAATTTTTCCACTCTTTGTGCCTGACCTCACCAGCCCCCAGAATTCATCACCAAATTCTAAATGCCCTCTTCCTTTGTCAGTATCTAAACACTTCCTCAAACAGTTAGCAAGCCAGCACAGCAGATTCCTAAATAGCCTGCAGACTCATTCTAAATTCTTCTTGGAATGATATGTGGTAAGTGCCTACTCATGATTTAAGAATAGCATGTGCACTTTCCAAGATGAAAGTATATTTTCTTTCCTAGATGAAGCACTTTCTGAAAGTTTTAGGCTATTACCCAGCATTCCTTGAAATACTTCAACTATCATGTCAAGTTTCACATTACATTGTATATATATATAGTATATTATATATGTATATATATATATGTAATATGCTTATTTTTCTTGTTATACCATGGCATCCATGAAGGAAGACTCTGACTAATTAAAATTTGTAAGTCCAGACTATAGGAACTTGCCTATTCTAATTACTCAATAAATATTGTGGAATAAATGGCTTTGAATTTTACTCTATCATGGCGTGAAAGTTAGCTGTATTAACTGTTATTATGACTTGGCCGTGCCTGTGACTAAATGCAAGTTTGCATTACTTGTTTTATTCTCTGTGTGCTTGCTTTTAAAGTGAGATGACTGAAAATCTAGCCTTTTACTTCTTCTACTGCTTAAGATATAAGGATCACTCACTACACTGATTAATGATGAAACAATGGTTCATGCATGGGCCTTTTTATGCAAAATATTTATGTCACCCATAAATATTGAATAATATACAAAGGATATATACAAATTGATGCCATATAACATAATGAGTAGAGACATATAAATACACATGCATTTATTATTAACACTAGATAACATGCCATTTATTCTTCCCTTAAGCCGGTACCACTTTATATTATTCATTATGTTGTTGGATTTTTCCTTCAAAAATATGATAAAATGACCTATTCTGGAATTTCCTCTGTGTTTCTGTATAAAATGCAAGGCTTTGAGTTTTTGGCTACAATACCAACTATTTTTTGATTATTAATAAGATCACTTCAATGTATTATCATGCATATTCCTTTCTCTATAATAGTGTCAGGGGTTCCAGTTAAAAATTTAATCATATCTTTCAGTTGAGAAATAGAAGTAGTATAATTCATAATTCCTAGGTTCCCATTTTTGTCTACATACTATCCAATGTTTATCATTAAATAGTCTGCTGGAAAATTTAGTAATGATGTTTATCAGGAAGCCAAGTTTGGAGAGATATTTGGGTTATAGTCTATGCTGAGTTATTGGTTACTTAGATACTTATATCTCCTATTTTAAAAACATACTACTGATAATATCTTACTATGTAGTAGTATGTTTTAAGTGCTTACAAGATTCTAAACATTGTCATTTACATGAATAAGTTGCTTAAAACTTTTCAATAAATGTATATGACATTATTATTACATATTCTACAAATAGGAGAGCTGAGGCACAGTACTACTGAGGAACTTTCTAACATCAGATAATAGGTAAGCAGATGATCTAATAATTAAGCTTAAGTTGTTAGGAAGTGGGAAACCATTTTATCTGACTGGACAAAACAATGCTGGGTTTAAAATGAGGAAGTCCAACTTCTAAAAGGGAAGCTTATGAAGTAAAATGATGAATCCACAGTATAACAAAATTCAGGGTTAGATGACTGACAAAAAAGCCTTTATTCTTACAACATTACCACCACCAAACTCAGAGCCAGAGCCACAAACAAAGCCGTCCAATGCAGAGTACTAAATGAAAAAGGCAGATCATCCATTGATTCCTAATTTCATCAATTTAGCCTTGATACCATTCATTTAGCCATGTGTCTTACCACATGCCTACAATCCCAGGATTGGGGAAGCTGAGGCAAAAGGATGCTGAGTTCAAGACTATTCAGACCTACATCATGAGTCTGAGATGAGCTTACCGTGAGACCAAAAATCAAAACTAAAACCGACAACACCAAGATAAAACAGCAGAATATTCACCTTACTCCTTCCTGTGTAAAACACAGTGCTGCTGGACACTTGAGATGCCTGCCTTACTAAAATTGTCTCAATATTTATTTACTTGCATGGCTTTCTATTTTTGAATGAACCCTGACTGTATGTTATTCTCTGTGATCACATTTGTTATTGAAGTAGGTTCGCTACACTGAAACGGGGTCCCCCCCAAGGCAGGGGATTCCTGGTTCCCCCAAGAGTCCACCACACAGTCTCCAGCTACAAGATGACAAAAAGACAGATTTATTGGGAATGTAAAAAGTGAACAAAAAGTGAACCAACCGGCTTTGGTCGCAACCCAGACTTGGGAGCCAAAACTGCCGACCATGTATGCAGGATCAGAGCCCAGGCTCCGGAGCTGGAACCGCACGTGTGGCCTTCCAGCCTGGTTATAAGGCAAACATCACAGACAAACTTGCCACACGCAGGTGACCAATGAAGATACAACACTTACAGAGCATGCTAGGCCACACGCAGGTGGCCAATAGAGTTACAGTCTGTCTCATAATATCTATTTGAACTAACCTATCATTCTAGTTAGAATTGAAGCATGGATTTGGCGGGCTTCACATGATGCAGGTGGATAAGCCTACTCACAGGTTCTCTTGAAGCTCCCAGGCCTCAGGTGGTCAATCTACATAGCTTATCATAATAAAGAAGAGGGCACAGGTTCCCTTGAAGCTCCCAGGCCTCAGGTACTCAATCTACATAAGTTTTCATAATAAAGGGGAGCTTTCCTGAATAGGGTGGGGGAAGGCAGATGGAGTTGGCATCTGCTCTTACTTGAGCTGGAGTCAACCTGAAGTCCCTCCACAGTTAATGATGGCACTGGCCCGATCTGACCTCCCTATTACAGTTATACTTGTAGACATTGTTTTGTTTTCCCTTCCTAAACTGGGATTTGAATTAGATATCTGACATTTGCTTTTACACATTGGCAGGTGCTCTATGACCTCAGCCCCACCTCCGATCTGGCCAGATATTCTTCATGTGACATGAGTATTAGGAATACCTATTCTCCTTGCTGTTGGCTTTATTAATGTTCTCCTGATTTATCTTATCATTTGATGGTGTATTGTTTAGATCCTGTTGTCTTTTCATTTGCTTTGTTATGTTAATTCTATTAGCACTTACCTTGGATACTCAATTGAGACAATATTTTTCCTATGTACTGTTCTGGTGTACACTCAGACTTTCTTGAAATGGTAACAATATTCAACAGCGCTCATTTCCTTCCTTCTCCATCCTGACAGATTTCATATTTGAATCGTGAACCTGTTAATGTGGAAGTTAATACAGGCAAAAAATGAAAAAATCAAAAAGTCAGGATTTTATTTTATTTTTAATTAATTAATTAATTAATTTTATTCCACTTAATATTATTGTTAATTTATCAATTGTCCAACTAGCCCAAGGGTACCTTTTCTTTATACTGTTCCTTGTAAAATGAATAGAAATGTGCTGTTATAGAGTGGACTGTCTTAAATTATTATTCCATGAGTATTATTGAATTAATTGTTTATAGAGTACATAAGTAAGTCACCACTCAGCAGGTCTATATACAGTCATTTTTAAAATATTGTCACATATCATACCTTGGAAAGCAACAAGCATACATTTTTCCTAGAAATAGTAAAGTTAAATGAATAAAGTCCCTCTATCTCGTGAAGAGAATGCCCATAGAAACAATTCCTGTAATTATGCCAAATTGCCTATTGCGGTGAAAAGAAAATACTGAAATACACCTTGGGGAAACACATGTGGAACTATTCCAGGCACTTATATTTCTTAGAAACTGAGAAACAACCCACCCCCCCTTTTTAAATTGCTGTGAAAACAATTGTAGAGAAAACACTATGCAAGAGCAAATAGAAAGTGAAAGGCAAGCTGACTTTTGGACACTAATAACATTAATTTATAGGGACTGTTGTCTTCTACATACACAACCATCTATAGTTATGGTGTTATCTTCTTTTCCAAAGAAACATGGGCCGAAGTTCTCATTTTAAGATACAACCTTATTTTTAATTCTACTTTGAGTCATTGCTAAATCAGTCATCAAAGAACCATTGAACAATGTATAGTTAATCAAGAGCCCATATGAAGCTTTTACACTTACAATTCCCTACTTGCTCTTGCATTTACATAGTTAGAAAATTGAAGAATATCATAAAGATGAAAATACCCAATATCTGATTGCTTGACGTCTTTCTGGGCACTAAAATTTTATAGCTAGGTTATTTGATGCAAGAATTAGCTTCTTTGTATGGAGGTTTTCTCCACAGCAAAAGTGGTTATAGCTAGGGAATAGTGGCTCATGCCTGTAATCCTAGCTACTAAGAAGGCTTAGACCTGAGGATCGAGGTTCAAAGCCAGTCTGGGAAGGAAAGTTCTTGAGACTCTTATCTCCAATTAACCACCAGAAAACTGGAAGTGGCATTGTGGCTCAAGTGGCAGACCACTCTCCTTGAGCTGAAGACCTCAAGGACAGCAGTTCCAGAGTTGAAGCCCCACTACCAAAAACCAAAAGTGATTATAGTAATATGACTATTTCCACTTAATCATGTTTTGGATACTAAATATGTCAAAATATTTACAACTTGAGAACAAAGCCTAGAATACTTAGTAAGTCAGAGCAATACAAATACGACTAATGCTATGATTACTTAAGTATTGATGCTTTTCACACTTATGAAACTTCTGAGGTATTTATGCTTTTTAAAAATTAGCTTATAGCATAGAAGTTCCTCAAAAGACGAAACATAGAGCTCTCCTATGATTCAGCAAACCAACTTCTGGGCACTTACCCAAAGAATCACAAACAAGGCCATACTAAAGCCACCAGCACAACCATGTTAATTGCAACATTGCTTACCATAGCTAACATATGGAACCAACTGAGATGCCCCTCAGTAGATGAATGGATCAAGACAATATGGTATATATATGGAAATTCTGTGCTTCCATCAGAAATAATGACATTGCCCCATTTATAAGGAAATGGAAAGACTTGGAGAAAATCATATTAAATGAAGTGAGCCAGATGCTAAGAAACATAGATTCCATGGTTTCCCTCACTGGTAATACTTACTATATGTCGAGAATAGTCCTAGCAGATGGTCATAATAGCCCAATAGCTACGTACATTTGATCATTTAAAATGATGCTAAGTGAAATGAACTCCAAGACATGGAGACAAGTGGTTTTTCATTGTTGTTATTTCTAATGTACTGTGAGAATTTATTTCTTTCTTTTTGTTGTTCCTATGGTTTATTCTCTATTGCCACTGTATTTGATTTTGCTATCCTCAGTTTTGTACATACATTTATCTGAATTAGGGAAGGGAAAGGGAAGATCAAAATTGTGAGATGAAGGTTAAAGGGTAGACCAATGCAACAGCAATAGTTACATGACAATATGTGGGAAATTAACTGTACAACTCTGTTGGGGAGGTAGAGAGGGAAGGAAGGTTGTAGAAAAATGAGGTAGCATTAACAAGTTTGACAAGAAATGTACTCAATACCTTACATATGTAACTGTAACCACACTGTATATCAGCTTGACAATAAAATTAAATAAAATTTTAGCTCATTTTAAACTTAAGAGTCTTTGAATAACCTCAAATAAAATCTTTACTAATTACAAAGATATTTTCATGTTATAGTACTGAAGGGTGTATGTAAAATCAATCTTTATTTTGTGGTGCTGAGATTCCATTATTCTTACCCTGAGAAATGTATAATTTGAAAGTAGAGAAGGTATATACACAAAAAAATTGTATTGCAAATGATGTAGTATAACCAGTGAATTGTTGTTTGACCATAATTTCAGCTGCAAGAATCATGACAAAAATGATTGAATCGCAACTTAACAGATGAATGTCATTGTACCTGGAGGGAATGCAAACTAAAATTTTCTAGGCTTGTTGGAGAATAATATTCCATAGAGAAAGCGTTTGAGAGGACTGAAATACAATGTATCTTAAGAATTATAGATAAAGTGCAGCAGTTTGTGTTATGCAATAACAATTTTATGTTTGTAGTAGACCTTGGAGAACTTTAGTAAAATGTTAGAGAGACTCTGTTTCTTCATTGACAAAGCCACGAGAATCTTCACTCGAGTGTCTAAAGAACTGTACTTACATATTCTCACTGTAAGACTTAAGGTACAACATTTGTTTGCCTTAAGCGAAAATCATCTTTATGGCTCTTCATACAGTTATTCAATCTCTGAATTTCTGGATTCTAGAGAAAGAGTTCACATTCACTATAGTTTACTCATGATTCATCCTTCTGTCAGTTTATAATTAAATGTTTACTTTTACAGCAGAAAAAGAGTGAAGACAGAATCTTTGCCAGACTGGTTAACATCCAGAATATATTTCTTCTTTACTTTATCATTTGCATATATTATGGGCTGAGATTATGTAATTCAAAATTTCATATGTTAAAATGCCAACTCCCACAAACTCAGAATGTAGCTGCATTTGGAAGTAAGTTTTTCAAGGTGATATGTTACATGAGGTTATTGAGATATGTCAAAACCTGTGAGTGGTCTCCTTATGGTGTCCTTCTAGATTGGATGAGACTACAAATAACATAAAGGATACAGAAAAAATGTGACAATGTGCAAACCAAGTCGTGAGGCTCTCTGAGGAAAGACAACTGGCTTACACTTTAATCCTGGACTTCAGAATTCCGCATATACATAAATACACACATCTATCTATCTATGAGTAGCAGTCTTTATTTAACAAAAAAGAACACTCCAACAATACTTCCAGCTGGATTTTGAGACAAGAATCTGAATATCAATCATAATAAAAAAAAAAACTGGTTATTCCTTAATGTAGAAGACGGAGTTTAAACTTAGCCTGGAGAATTGTGATGAATATCAGTGTCCAGAAATCCAGGAACAAAAGAAGAAGCAATTCCTTTTTCAAAAGTATTCTCTAGGAGGCCATTTGTCACCTTTGTGTTGTAGATTCATATTAGTGATGACATTTTCAGGCTCTAAAGATAGATACTTGTCCAGTACAAAAACATGCATCGTCTGAGTAAATCACCTAACTCCTGAGATTTCACTTCCCATATAACAAATGGGAACAATGAATGTAACTAGTCCTTAAGGACATTATGAATATCAAATAAAATATAGTACATATGCTGATGAGCTGGAAGCTTCTGAGCAGAGATAATAAATGGAGGTTTATTATTCTAACGATAAGATGTCTTAGCAAGAATTTATATTCTTGAGTGTCTCTGTGTCAAAGATTTATACAAAGTTCAAAAGGCTTCAATAATAAATGTATTCCCAAAGAAAGAATTTTCCAAATTACTTTGTGAAGTAGTTCATGTTTGTCTTTGGTTCTCCATCTTCAGATATATTACATACCATGTTAACTTACATTTTTGAATTGATGGTATTCTTTTCATTTAACTTTAATATGTATATCATAATGGTTGATAACCATGAACCATTACAGATGTGTTTACATAACCATAGATTTACAATAATCAAGTCAAGGTAACTTCTGAGGCTCAGAATTGTGTGAAATTAATGATGACACACAGTCTCCCCTACTTTTAATTTTTGTGTGCCAATCTTGAAAGGCTTGAACTCAGCCCTTGGGTGCTGTTTCTTAGCTGTTTTACTCAAGTCTACTGTGCTACCATTTGGGCCACAGCTCCACTTCCAGCTTTTTGGTTGTTAATTGGAGAGTCTCATGGGCTTTAATTTCTGGGCTCACTTCAAACCATCATCTTCATACATAAGTAAGTGAGGTGCTCTCAGGCATGAGCTGCCAGTACCTGCCTTCTTTGAAATTTTATAGAACTACTTTTGAACTTTAACATTAAAACCTTTTTTAAAGTAATAAAATAGACGGGCACCTGTAGCTCACACCTGTAATCCTTACTACTCAAGATGCTGAGATCTGAGGATCACAGTTGAGAGCCAGCATGGTTAGGGAAGTCTGTGAGACTCTTACTCCAATTAACCAGAAAACTGGAAGTAGGGCTGTGTCTTTAATCTAAAAAGCTCAGGGGTAGTGCCCAACCCCAGAATTCAAGCCCCACGACCACCCAAAATGAAATAAAATACAATAATAAAACATAAATAAGGCAATTCTGTGGTATTAAAGGAATTTCTATTATTATCATTAGAAGTAATCTGTATCAAAGCTTTCTTAAATCAAAATTATAATTTACCTTCACAAATTTTTAACCTGATAATTGGTATATTTTATGATTTCTTAGTCTATGTAATAGAAGATTTTGATAATTATTCTTTCCCCAACAATTAATAATTCCATACAGTTATACTTGTAGCTGTTACTTATTTTCAGGAGGAATTTTTAAATGGTAATACACAAGGAACCCATCTCAAAATCATTAGTCTTCCTCTGATATATTTCTAGTTGATTTTTATTTAGTACCAACCAGTTTAGAAGAAAAACATATTGAGCTGATCACTATTTATACCACATTTGTATAGATGACTTAATTGTTGTGAACTTTGACTCTAATCTGATGATCACTGTACATAATCTGTATAGCAGGCTAAATGGTTTGTTTTCAAGTCATGATATTTACTTTCTTTTTATATTTTATGGAGGCATGCAAAGAAAAATGTAAAAGGAAATGTAAGCAGATTTGGTAATAAATTTATCTGTTTCTTCTGTCCATTTTCAGTTATTTCTGCTTTACAAAATAATGCACCAGTGACTGATAGAGAACATGAAGATTATTCTATAATGTGATCCCAGGCTATTTTTACTATTCACATTCACTCACTGATACTATAGGTAAGCAGAAATATTCATAGTCTACACAAACTTTTGTGAACTTTTTTCATTGCTTAGTATTTATCAACTTGCGCTGTAGATATGCAATGACTAAAGCCTACTTTACTTGACATTGCTATTAAGGTTGCCTTTTGGGGAATTCTCAGAGCATTCAGGTATTTCTATCTGGTAGGATCATCTCCATGACTATTGTTATTTAACCTGTGATCAAGAAAAGTTCTTGTTCATCTTTAAATTTCATTTTAATGTTATCCAGGACATAACTTAAAATTTCAATTTTTAAATATTTCCTTCTAAAAACAAATATGGTTGCTTCTTCTTCTTAACTCCTGAGAAGACAATATCAATATATTTTGATAGAAGCTATTGCCAATCTGTGTTACACATTTCTGAGTGATTAGAACTTAATGACAACTACTTTTAATGTATGACTGCGAGATTTATTAGCTACTTGTATTTTCTACTGTATTTACAAACAGTTATATTAAATTATTCTCGGTTCTTTTTTCAATCTTGATTGCCTGAAAGCACTCTGGATTAATTTAGCTCTGAAATAAAGACATTTTTTAACTTCTAATTTTTTATGCACCAATCATGAAGCTCAAACTCTGAGCTTTTTGTGCAAAGCCAATGCTCTAGCAATTGACTCCCACCTTCAGTTCCATATAATTTTGTTTATAATTTTGTTATAATAAATTATTATATTTTTTAAAATTTTTCCTCAATATATACTTGTTTATGGACCAAAAAGAAGTTAAGGACCATGAGAACTTGTAATAATGACTAGTGGACAGTCATACAATTTAAGCAATTCAAAATGTTTCAGAAATGACATATTTTATTCATTCGACATAATATTTATATCTTTTAATACTTATTAGTAAATTTCAGTTGTGCAGCATGAGGAATTCATTGTGACATTTTTGCTCAATTTAACTATATAATCCAATCCTTCACACTGTCTCTATATCTGTTACTTCTTCCTTTCCCTCCTTAAAGTAAACATTTCAATGAGTTTCATATTCTGTTTTCAAATATGTATTTTACTTCTGCTTTTATTCATCCTCAATTTGTTTTTAATTACTTTGTATACAAATTTGTTATTTAATTACTTTCTTCTGTAGAAAGATCTTATTTAAGTAAATTTAAGGACACACTTGTGTGGATGGAATCACTAAATGATCCAAACATATCCATTTCTTCGTATATTTGTCATTCCTATACACTAACCTCTACCCTTGTATTCTCCTGTCCCACCCGTATTCATGTCATCATGAATTCTATATTTAAAATATCATCAAGTCCATGGTATTTTTTAAATTTTGCTTCATACAAGGAAGAATTATTTGAAGACCTTGTTTAAATTCTCAAGGTTCTGCACTTATTCCCCAGCATCAAAATTTAAAAAAATTGCTAAAATTTACATTCACTTACATGTTTGCCATTTTGAGAGCTTTGCATTGCTTTGTGAAGACCTGAACCTTTATATAGTGTTATTACCTTCAGCCTAATGTACTTGGTTCTTAATTTTCATCATACTGCAAAGATTTGGGAAATAAACTCTCTCAGCTTTTGTTTGTAAGAAAAATAATGTTTAGTTTAATTTCTGACAGGTAGAGAACTTATTCTATATTAGCATTTTTTTCCTGCAGTATTTTGGAGATTGTTTTTCCTTTATTATTTAAGTTGCATTGTTTCAAGTAAGAGCTCTGTCATTCCTCCATACTTTGAATTCCCTGAATAGTACACTGTCTATATTTTTATACTAGTTTAAATATTTTTTCTTGTTTGCTTGTTTTAGAATATTAATTAAGATATTTTTTTCTGCTAAATTTCTCTTTCAGCTGATTCAGATTATCTTTTTTTAGATTTTTGAAACAGGTTTTTTTGTTTGTTTTAATCAAATATAAGGATGTTTTAGAAACATTTTCCTTCAAAGCTATTTTTATGCTCTTCTGTTTTTTTTAAATTTAGACACACATTACAAATACAAATTTAGTCACTGCTTAGTCACATTAAATAACCTGATGTGTTTATTTTTGTTTTTTTCATAATTGTGCATTTTTTAGTGGTTTCTGTTTTGTCTTATTTTATTTTATTTTTTGCCAGTCCCAAGCAAGCCATAATTTGAGCCCCTTATTTTAACTATTTTGTCCCACCTGAATAACTGTTTTCAAATATCATTTTTTGTTAAATTGTAAATACTGAAATTTCTAGGAATCTCATGTACTAATATTTTTGCTTCAAATGTACATTAATACACTTTTCTGCTCATTTCTTCATTCTTATCATTTTTAGTGTCTGCTTACTGATTTTTCTCTACTGAGATTCATTTTGATAAATTTTAACTAAATGCCAAGCATTACCAATTAGAAATTCTTTCGCAGATTTTGGTGTTTTTCTTTATGCAGTAACAGATTTTATTCTATCCATCAGTTGCCTACTGCCAAGATTTACTTTTAGTCTTGATATAGGGTAACTATGGGGCAGTTTTTAATGATGAAACACTGCAGCTGAGAAAAATGCATCGTGATCATGTAAAAAGTGAATCACCAGATAGTGGAATCTTATTAGGAAATACGTGTGGTTCAGAATTTATAGTTAAGTGTATTTCAGTCTCTGTCATGTGCTGATCAATTACTTACATCTTAAAACTGATAATATCAATACAAATCATTTCTAAATAATTACAATAAGCTACACAAACCATATTAATTTCTTCTTTGTTCACATAGAAAATTGAAATGAAAATACATTGTGCATTATTTTTTTATTTCTAGACATTAGGAAGCATTTTGAAGCAATGTTTTATTTGTCAGAACTTTTTCATTTTCAATAGTATTCATTATAGATCTATAGTTATTTTGCTTTTCTTTTTCTTTTTTTTTGCCAGTCCTGGGCCTTGGACTCAGGGCCTGAGCACTGTCCCTGGATTCTTCCCGCTCAAGGCTAGCACTCTGCCGCTTGAGCCACAGCACCGCTTCTGGCGGTTTTCTGTATATGTGGTGCTGGGGAATCGAACCTAGGGCCTCGTGTATCCGAGGCAGGCACTCTTGCCACTAGGCCATATCCCCAGCCCCGTTATTTTGCTTTTCTATAGTCAATTTTATTTAATATCTCATTATTCTTCCATCATTCATTAAAAACATTTTTGCATTTTATATTTCAGTCATATTACATTAAAGCCATTTGAGTCTGATTTAAAATAAACTTGTTCTGGGAAGTGACTGTAAAAATCAACACAATAAATGTCATTGCATAGTGCCTTATGCTTTTGTGGACAAAGATGATTTTTTAAAAAGCCTATGTTCTTTCTGAAGTAGGTTGACAGATCATTGGCCTAGTTTCTGTGAATCTTCAGCTTTACATTATGAAAATGAGAAGAAAATTTACAGGGGAAACAGACTGGATAAATTAGTAAATAGTATTCATTTAGTTTTTTAAAAGTAACAATATGTATATCATACAATAATTATCAAATACATAAAAGAATCACTACTCAGTTTAGAGAGTCATTCAGATGAATATTTTTACTTCTACTTTTAAATTATATTTTCATTATCTTTAAGTAGTTTTATAAAAGGGTTATCATTCAGGAAACCAGTTTATAAGGACATGCATCTTGATTGATATCACCTCTTTTTAATGCCAAGTAAACTGGTGAAATATAATTGTAAGGTAAATATTATTTTCTCTGAATGACTGAGGAAGGTATAAAGAAGAAGAGAAAACAAGCTTATAAGGAAACAAAATTATCTAATAGACTCACGAAAGAGTAACAAACCCTTTTGTGTCAATAATCAGATATAGGACATATGTGACTAGCAAAATGCATATGCTTACACAATTTTACTCTGCATACGTGAATGCACACTTACTTGATGCACAAATAATATATATATATATTTTTTTGCCAGTCCTGGGGCTTGGACTCAGGGCCTGAGCACTATCCCTGGCTTCTTTTTGCTCAAGGCTAGCACTCTGCCACTTGAGCCACAGAGCCGCTTCTGGCCGTTTTCTGTATATGTGGTGCTGGGGAATTGAACCCAGGGCCTCATGTATATGAGGCAAGCACTCTTGCCACTAGGCCATATCCCCAGCCCACAAATAATCTTAAATCATATCTTCAAAGTGAGAAGTATTCTACATTCTGTCAAAACTATCTGTTAAGTACTTAATTGGCCAGTTGGTTATGATCATGATGTTTTCTTCCATCTGGCAGATAAATTATACTTATTCTTTAATTTTTAAACTGGTTCCTAGGTATTTAGTTGGATACTTAAGGCAGAGTAGGCTTTTGGAATACTGGTTGAATTAATTACCAAAAGAATCCCAATTATTTTGTGCTCCATTGAAATGTAACATTCAAACTACCCTTACTGAGGGCTTTAGGTTTATATCATTAGACTTTGTATCGAAGGTGTTATAGTGTCTTTTACTGAAAATGAGGGGAAGAGTGATATTGTGTTTCTTCTGAGACTTCACTCAAGAACCCTCACACATTTCTGCTCCTTCTCTGCCATCTGTCATCTTAGTTGAAGTCTGGGCTAGCAGCCTAGAAGATGAGAAAGAAGAAAGTAGAGAGAGCAGCCAACCCAATGTCCCAAGAAATAGAACCACTGGGTAAATGAGAAAACCTCACGAAGTGAGAGGAAAAGCTAAATTGACTTTTTTTTTTTTTTTTTTTTTTGGCCAGTCCTGGGGCTTGGACTCAGGGCTAGAGCACTGTCCCTGGCTTCTTCTTCTTCTTTTTTTTTTTTTTTTTGCTCAAGGCTAGCACTCTGCCACTTGAGCCACAGCGCCACTTCCGGCCGTTTTCTGTATATGTGGGGTGCTGGGGAATTGAACCCAAGGCTTCATGTATACAAGGCAAGCACTCTTGCCTCTAGGCCATATCCACAGCCCCGGAAATGCTAAATTGAGTGAAGATATAGGAGTATGTTAAACTGAACCAAGTCAGGGAGGCATAACTCCACAATCAACAAGTACACCTATAAGCAATTTTTAACAATAATTAATAATTCAGTGGTCTATTATTGCAAAAATAATATAAACATGAGCTATTCCTGTTATTTTATAAAGTCAAATATAATCTATAGATATGCAAAGTATTACTGAGGCTTATTTTTTCATTTTATATTCTTCAAATGTACAGAATTCAAAATATCTTCGTAATTTTAGAAGATAATTATACTGTGGTCTTATGAACAAATCATACTAATTCTATTCAAATTATTTAAAAGAAAATATATTAATTATTAATAAAAAGAAAGTGAACTGCTAAAGGATTAAAGTAGTCACAAAATACTAAAATATTTATTAATATTAATGCAAATGTTTAAAACAAAGTATTGGCACAAAGAAGCAATGCAATTCAAAAGTCAAAGTATGAATATAAAATTAAAAGGAAGAAGTAAATTTATTGCTATTTACAGATGCTGTGATTGTATTCCTAAACAAGTTAAGTGAATAAACTGCAAGGCTATTTTAAATAATAATGGATTTTAAGTACACAGTAAGGATACAGAATATAGCAAATAATAGCTTCAGAAAAAAAACAAGAAATGTCTTAAAATATGAAAATAATCTCCAGTTATAACAGAGTACAATTTAACATGAAAAATATTTCAATATTATTTTAGGAATCTGTACATCTGTCTACCTATCTTACTACATATAGTACCTAAAATACAGTGCTAACCTATTATCTAGATAAGTATTTTGATAATACACTATTGGTATATGCATATATGGATGAAAGGAGTTATTAATTACCTGCATAACATTGGCTCAATATTTATGAATATTTTAAATATATACTTAGTATTATTTTTCAGATCATGAAAGTACTTGTTGAAGCCACTAAATCTATAAAGACTAACCTTCAATTTCAGAGTTTGTAGATATGAGCACCATCTTTGAAAGAACTGTACATTAAAAACAACCAGAAACCACTGAAAATTGATGGAGAATTATTTTATCAGACACAGCATATGCTTTAATATCATAATAATAAAGGTAATTAAATATTGGTATCTAACAATCAAATGAACAAGTAAGATCCAAATAGAAATCCAAGGGTAAACAAATATTAAATATATTTGGTATTTTAATAATTTTACTTTTGTGAGTCTACAATAACAACTAATTATTTGGGATTACTAATAACCAATCTGTACATCACATTAGTATAAATTTCAAAGGCTGCAAAAATTAAATCTAAAATGATAACCAAAACAAATTAAATAATATAAACCATTATATTCAACAATTTCTGAATATAAAAGCTTTCTAATTTTTATTCAAATAATACAACTCCTTACAATTTAAGATAAATGTGTACAGAATGAACGTTCACAAAACAAATTTAAGGGTCATAACAAACTGAAAAACCTTTACAATGCATATCAAATAAAAAGCTGATCTGCTGAGTGGAGGAAATTTTCAAATAAATTAATTAAAGAAATAAGACAAGTAAGTTGTCAACAGTGCGAAAATAAATAGGAAGTCACCAATATTTGACAAAAGAAATCATTGTTCTCCTTTAAAAAAATGAAAGAAAAATAAAGTCATGTTTTGTTTTGTTTTGCTTTAATTTACCAGATTAACAAATAGAAATTGGGTTTCATTAATAATGATATTTTTAATTGTTGGAAATTTTGTGAATGTTAATTTATTCATGATAAAATTCATGATATTAAAATTTAATTATTATTTTTGTAGCACAATTCAGTCTAAGAATTTTATAAAATAAGAGATGAACACGTTTAGAAAGTTGTACATGGAGTCTACTCAGTGTATCATTGTTTGTAATTATTGGAAAATAATGGAAACTACACAGATGCCTACCAACTGGAACCTGAATAAATGAGTTATAATACATAGCTATAATGGGGATAACTAATATCTATTGAAAAACCAGCAATAGTCCTATGGGTTAATACATAGTGTTTAACAAAATTGATTACTGACTGTAAAAATCTAGGCATATAACAGTGTTCTATTGTCCATGCTCTTTAGAATACAAGGAACTGGTAGAGAAACATATATCTGTATTTAGTTTAACACATATTTAGGGAGACCATTAGAACACAAGGAAACTTATTTTAGAAGATGCACATTATTTTTCTTTTTTTAATTTTATTTTATTGTCAAATTGATGTACAGAGGGGTTACAGTTTCATATGTTAGGCCTTCGGTACATTTCTTGTAATGTTTGTTACCTCCTCCCTCATTCCCGTGTCCTCCTTCCCCCTTTTCCTCTCCCCCCATGAGTTATTTAGTTGGTTTACACCAAATGGTTTTGCTAGTATTGCTTTGGAGTCATTTGTCTTTTTATACTTTCTCTCTCCATTTTGATATTCCCTTTCACTTCCCTATACCAGTATATACAATATCCAAGGTACTCAGAAGAGAAACAGTGATAGCGCAGGGACAACCACAGGAAGGGGATACAAAAGGATCATCAGCAAAAGAAGCTACGGTTTCACATGGCATGTTGAAAGTAATTACAATAGTGACATAACACTCATTTCCATAGCATGGAGTTCATTTCACTTAGCATCATCTTATGTATTCATAGGGGCATAGCTATTAGGCTCTTGTGATCCTCTGCTGTGACTGGCCTAAACCTGTGCTAATTATTCCTTATGCGGGCAGAAGGCTAAAAATAGAGCTCCCCTATGACCCAGCAGCCCCACTTTTGGGCATCTACCCAAAAGACCACAAACAAGAACACACTAAAGCCACCAGCACAACAATGTTCATCACAGCACAATTTGTCATAGCTAAAATATGGAACCAACCCAGATGCCGCTCAGTAAAGGAATGGATAGGGAAAATGTGGTACATATACACAATGGAATTTTATGTCTCTATTAGAAAGAATGACATTGCACTATTCGTAAGGAAATAGAAGATCTTGGAAAAAATTATACTAAGTAAAGTGAGCCAGACCCAAAGACACATAGTATTTTTCTGCATAAAGGCAGGTTTTGAGCAATGTACATGAGATAGCTATGCTAGTTAGGTATTTTTACAAACAAATTCAGAGTACACTATGGGGTGGAAAGCCATATTTTTGTCAGAAATGTATTAAGTATTATTAAACACTATTTGTTTAAATACTCAGCTTTGAAGAAAGAATAGAACAATGTCTGATGAAGATAGAATTATAAATCATTGTATGTAAATAAAGGATGCAATTTTGGAGGACTTCTTTATTTCCCAAATTCATTTACAAATCATATCAATGTAAGAAGAAACAAAAGCAGAAAAAGCAGTTAGAATTTAACATCTCCATAGAGAGAGTGAAACTTCTCATTTAGAACTGGCAAGAAAACCACAGTGGTAGGTAGTAAAAAATACACATAGGAAACTGTAGAGCGAATACAAGGTTGTGTTAATCATATTATTCACAGATAATTCAGATGCTTCTATTATTTGAAATGTAAAAATATGATGTATCTAATAACGACCAACCTAATTTGGTTCTACAAGATAGTATTTCACTTTCTCTTCAAAAGTTACAATTAATGTAAAAAAAAGACAGACATAAAGATAGTATGAATTAAAAATTTTATTAAATATTAGTTTATAAGTCATATAAATCCTACTTTATGCTATGGAAATATTTTCAAATGCTATATATAGGGCTAATTTACAATCTGTTCCCATATTGGAATTCAGAGTTTAAGTATTTTCTTCCAGGGTCTTCAAACCACTTGTTTGAAATAATTATTTTTTGATATTTTTCTTTTGTCATAATAACTATCAGACACTATTTACTTTCTAAATTAGACTCATTGCAAGTGTGTGTACATGTGAGAGAGTGAGAAAGTTTCCTTAAAGATTAAAATATTTTATATTATTTTATTCATCAACTGTATATATAGAACACTTTTTTTTTTTTTTTTTTTTGGCCAGTCCTGGGCCTTGGACTCAGGGCCTGAGCACTGTCCCTGGCTTCTTCCCGCTCAAGGCTAGCACTCTGCCACTTGAGCCACAGCGCCGCTTCTGGCCATTTTCTGTATATGTGGTGCTGGGGAATCGAACCTAGGGCCTCGTGTATCCGAGGCAGGCACTCTTGCCACTAGGCTATATCCCCAGCCCAAGTAGAACACTTTTGAAGAAATGGTTATGTACAACATCAAATTATATCTTGTAAAAGGAGATACAGCATTCAGATGACAGTTTTCAGGTGTGAAAAAAATAATTACTTTTTTCTCAATCTTCAGGATACTGGAATTTTCACAAATATCAACCAAAACCTAGTGGTAGACATCAAGAGAGTTTTAGATCCATGTGAAAAAGAGAGTCAGCAATAGAAGAGTAAGACTCTGGACTGGAAGCCCAGTGACTTCAAGGTGGTGTGATTCCCACACAGGCATCAGAGAAGAGACCGTGTGCTTACAACTATGATTTTTTTAAATGAATGTTACTCATACTGAACCCATTTGTGAAAGCATCATTTGGTGACAAAACACAGAGAGAAATAGATGATATGTAATGTGTGTAATTTTATGGTAAGAACTGAGTACCTGCAAATTACAAACTCAAATTGAGAAATATGCATATTAAATAGGGTTATTTTAAATTAACAACAATGTAAGACATTGTCTGGTTATATTAAAGCAAACATCAGGAAGTGGAAACAGGTTTTGGGGGTGGGCAAAGAGGGCCTCAGGAATGGAAAGAAGAAGAGTGGGCAAAGGTTGTCATTTTAATCAATGTACATTTTTTTAAATGAGTCATTTTATGGTAGAGACAGAAGAGAAAAAAATGGTGGAGAGTAAAGGAGTAACATTGACCAATAGCTTTGTTCTCATAACCTGACTTATGGTATTTTATAATCTTTGCACAACTAAATAATAATACACCTATTATAATTTCCTGTCTTTATGCTCGAAAACATAAATCCAAAACAAAAGGAATAGTCTGGTAAGAGGACTTCAGGAGTTAAATGAGAATAGTCAGATTTGGAATTAGAGAGAGAGATGAGATTACAGGCCAGATAAAAATGTAAACCAGCCACATAAATAATCGTAATGATATATGCTATTCTAAAGTATTGCAGTGAATGAATACTGACATGTTTTTCACCAGAATATATAATTGAAGTGCATATTTCCGCATGCATTCTTCTGATAGTGTTAGTGGACTATGATTTATTTACTCTTACATGATGACTTAGTCTAATGTCTGGGATATAGCAGTAGTAATAAACTGAAATAAATTATTCAGTGTATTTTGACTGTTTTTTTTATCTTCAATACTATCATCTTTGCTATATTGCATGCTGTAACTAATCCTGAAAATCAATATAACATCTACTTTAGACAATATTCAATTCCAAAGCTATTCTGATATTAAAAAACAAAAATAAGAACAGTAAGTGATTGTAAGAAGGTATGTAGAATTTATAAGCTAAAATGAATAAGCTTGACAAGCCAACAAGGTTACTTTATCACAGTTAAGTATTTCGTTTTCTTTGGGTAACTTTCTGGCTTCATGTTCTAACAGTGAGTCTATAGAAAAATTTTAGTGATACATTGAAAACAGATTACTATCAGCATCTACTTTGCAAAAACTATGGGAGAAAGCAGAATAAAGGAATGGCCTTGCCATTATGTTAAAAAATGGATGGATTTACACATTCTAGAGGACACTATCCAAAATATCAATTGGTTTTCTACTTTTTCTGATCAAGAAAGTCACTGGGGCCTTTTATAAATGACTCAACAAAAATTTTCCTGCCCTCATACAGCTTAGGAGTTTCTATTGCATATTGTTTAAAAATCATTATGAAAAAGAAGCGAGAAGTAACCAAAGGAAATATGGGGTTTATGTTATTACATCACCTCCTTTAGAAGTGTCAATTCATCAAAAATGCCATTGACATTTTATAATAACTGGAAACAGGGAATCTGTGATACACTCCAAAGGGTAAAATCCATTTATTTCAAGCCATCCTGACACAGTTTATAATAAGTATCTTGGGGAAATACCATTTTAAGTCATGTTCAAATACTGATAGTCTGATGAGTTTATTATCGTGAGATAATTAAACTTGTAGATGATGAAATGAAATCTTCTCCTGGATCTTTTCTCATAAAATGAGGAATCTAAAAAGTAATTATTTCTCCCTCCTTGTCTGGTTGTAGTGTTTATCCCCCTAGGATCTCTCACTTCTAGCTTATCACTGTTTAACTTTTCTCTTCAAGAGCTACTCTCCAAGTCAATTAGAATTTTACGGCTCTTCAGACACTTTATCCTTCCTGCAGAAATCTTCAGAGACATAAAATCCCACAATAAAGTCTCAGCAGCCACTGTTGCTTTTACAAGCTAGTGTGTGAGATCTTGGGAGATATTTGAAAATAGTATGAATAATGATGTGGATACAGTAACTAGTAAGAAAGATGCTTTCTTCTATTGTGGTTCTGAAAATACCAAGTTCTTTAATTCTAGTATTCTGTCAAGGGCAAACTTATCTACTTTGATTTGTCAGTCTTTCTTCTCTCTTCCAAGGATAATATTGGGAGATTTATATCTTCCATACCAGGCAGCTATGTAAAATAGATAAATTAGATAAATATAAATAACACATCATTACTTGGCAACTACTTGTGCTTCAAAAATATCTCCACACTTTGAATGAGCATAGGTGACACCTAAGCACAATTTTGTCCTTCCCACAAACCATGAACCTCACACAGCTCTTCCAGGCTTTAATTAGAATACTACAGTAAAGGAAATTCATACAGAGAATGTTTTCTTTCTCATACACACACACACACACACACACACACACACACACACACACACACACACACACCACTGATGGTCAACAAAATAATTATTAGCTGTGCCACTCAAGAATGAATCTAAAAACTACATATTTTGTGTATTAAAATATCAAACAATGAGTCCGCTCAGTCTAGAGTTGAAGGATATTGCCTAGGAAAATCTTGGTACTCAACCGACACTATCTGTCATCCTGGTGTTGATAAACACAAACCACTTACTCTTCTTTATGAGCCGTTTCAATTTAAAAGTTCTCAAGTGTCTTTTAGGTTCTATTTCTAAGCATATAATCAAACGAATCAAGACAAAATTGAAATGTATTAAATAGGAAACCATAATTTAAACACTATTGTGTGAATCTGATACTGTATTATTCTCATCCTTATGCAAGTTATTTGGAAATAATATTACCCATTTTGTGAATAGTCTATATTGAGTTGTAGGCAGGTATGACATCACACAACTGTAATGTAGCACTTAGAAGACTTGGGTATGAGAATATTAAGTTTAAGGCAAGCCTGCAATGGATGAATACTCACCCGACCAAGTTCTAATGTATTCTCTATTCTAAAGCATTTAAGTGTTGACAGTTTGTTGTGTCTATGTACACAAGCACAATTTATCCTAAATTACTTCTCTTGAGATGTTCAAACTTTTACTGAATAGGATTTAAGCAGTTGTTTCTAATAATTATATCTGTGTTCTTTGTCTGCTACTTACTGCAGTTCCATTCAAAACCATTCTTATTGACCCCGTGTTTCTTTAGAATTTTTATTACCTAGGATTGGTTTAAAAACAATCATGGTTTCCTAGTAATCTTTTGGTCTCTTTGAACTCATTCATGGTTTGTTAAATTATGAAATCCTTAGAGGTAAATCTTATTTCCCCTCAGTCCATGATTCTCTATGGCACTGGGAATAATTTCTGGACTTTGTTTGCACATTGAGTTTTTTTTTTATTTCTCTCATAATGGCTAACAACTCTTGCTCCATAGCAGCCTTTAACTATGAATTTCAAACTCCAGAGACACATACTTGATACAACAAGTTGAACAAGAAATGTATTCACTGCCTTACATATGAATCTGTAACCCCTCGGTCCCACACTTTGACAATAAAAAGAGGAAAATCCACAGGCTCTCACATCAACTGATCAGTAAACGACCCTTAAAAGAATATTATCCAATAAAATATATAGGTCAACTCTATAATTTAAGATGCTTTAGTTGCCATACCAACAAAAACAAAACAAAGCAGGATGCCAGGTACCTGTAGCTTAAACCTGTAATCTCAGAAAACCTGATGATTCCACATTGATACCAGCATGGAATGAAGGGAAATACCCTACCTCAAATAGTTCGACATAGATATGATATTGATTGGCTGTTATTGTAGTAATGTAAATTAGTAAATAGACAAATCACAGTCCAGGCTATTTTGTAGATACATCTGAGACCTTATTTGAAAAATAACAAAAAAATTTCTGTGAAATATCATGTACTTATTTTTTTCAATACAAAAATAAATGCAATCAAATAAAATATGCATATACATGATTGTATATATGTAAACTTTATATAAAATATCTTCATTTCATATTTACATATGTGTAACAATAAATTGGTTACCTTTTTAGTTATACTTAAATATTTCAACTTATTCATATAACATACATCTTGCATATAAGTGTTTTAACTGTTCATTTAAATACAATGTTTTTTTTTTTTTTTTTTTAAATTCAATATAGGGAGAAGAAAGGAATTTTTTCTTCTCAGTACATTCTAGGTTGATCTTATTTTCTGAATAAGAATTTTAGCCAGGTGCCTAAGCTCAGACTTATAATCCTATTGACTCTGAAAGGTTGAATTTGATAAAATTATACTTCAGGATCAGCCAGTAGAAACATTCATGACACCTCATCCACTATGATATCCTGGCTAGGTGGCACATGTCTATCATTCCTGTTATGGTAGGATGTGTAAAATAGGAGGATGATAGTGCAAGCCAGATTGGACAAAAAACAAGACCCTATGTAAAAACAAACCAGAAAAACAACAAAAAAAGTGCTGAAGCATGGCTCAAGCAATACAGCATTTACCTAACCACCATGGAGCTCTAAGTCCAAACTCCACATCAAAAACAAAACCAAAGAAAACAAAGACCAAATAAGTAGAGCTATGACTCAAATGATAGAGTGACAGGTTTTAGGAAAAAGTTCAGGGACAGTACTCATACCTTGAGTTCAAGCATCCATACACACAAAAATATGTTTACTATACTTTTATAAAATTTGATGTGAATCAATATATCAGAAATAAATGTGATAAATACCAATTATACAATCCTTATAGTAACATTAATAGGACAAATAACATTTGGTCTGGTGGATTAACCCTGACCCATGCATGTAATTACCACATTGCACAATGTATAACTTTCACGATAATGAATATCTAAGTGTATTATCAAATTATGTAAGTATTTTACAGCAAAAAACTATTTCACCTGTATAGTTTGCCTAGAATACAATTTCACAAGGTTCAAACAACTGCATGCATCGCAGAGAAAGGAATGAGGTGATTTATTTGAGTTCAATTCATGGAAATTCTCTTTCTTTCTGACAGGAAAAGCATGGTAGCGCAGAGCCACACATCTCATAGTAGCCAGGAAACAGAGAGATTGCTTATATTAGTCTCTCTGCTTGTCCCCTTTTGTTCCATCCCAAAGTTCTCTCAGGAATGATGTGCCCACATGCAGAGCAAGTTTCCCTCTGTCTAGTTAAGGATCTTTGGGAGTATCTTCAGAGATTCACCCACCCAGACTGTACTTGAGTAATCTCCCAGGGTTCCTTTATCCAATCAAGTTAAAATCAAGATTTTTCCAGCAGATAAATATCAGAGTCCAGATCATTTTTCCCCAGACAAAACAAAAAACTTCTGATAATTACATTAGATAGGAAGTAAGTTGTTGGATGAGTAATGAATGATGAAGTTAGTATAGGACAGTATGATACTGAGCAGTAGATCTTCAATATCTAAGTGTACAGATTGGCTGTTAAGTGATCTGTTTTCAGAACCATATTGATGATAACCACGTCATACTTTGGGTTTTTTTTTTTTTTAATACAATCCCTTCTCAGCAGAAGGCTTATAGAGAACTGAAAGTTGGAGAAGCAGATGCGTGAATCTGTGGCAAACTGGACAAGGTATTTGTGGAGCTGAGGACAGAAGTGGTTAATGAGAATGGGGCAAAATATCCACCACCTTGAAAATGTTACATTTTCATAACCAGGCTGAGAGGGTGGTCAGCTCTGAAGTGGTAAATGTTGTACTGCCTCATTCATTAATTCCTACCTCTTGATTTCCAAAAAGTGAACAGTGTCTCTCTTGTTTTGCTGTTTTACCTCATAAACCCCAGCTCTTCTTGAAATTCAGGTCTCGGTGAAGGCAGTATTCTACATTATCATGCAGAGCAGTTGAGCTGTTTACTTCGCAATGATATTTGGGCTGTACATCTGCATAAGCAAGTGGTCTATTGAAGCAGAGCCAAATTCAATCTGTTCTCTGTACAGAAAGGGAATGTTGGCAGAATTAAAATATAGTTTTGTCCTTAGTAACTTGACATATCACTTTTGGAATAGTTTGGAGAGACTAGATTGCAGTTAATGATTTTATTTATTTAATATATATTTACCTTTTCCTACTTTTATGTGTCATTTTTTGGGAGGGCAATATCTTTTATCTGTAATTAGTGACTAAAAATAATATAAATAAATATCAAGTAGGATCTCCTCCTTCATACAAAAATATACATGGATAGTAAAAATTTAACTCAAAAGCAAATATGACAAGTGGTTTAAGGCATTTGTGAATATAATCCTTAGGATAAGAAAGGGAGATAGGTTATTATTAAAGCATCTACCTTGCAAAATATCAGAAAAGATATTATTTTGAGATAGAATTCAGAAAACAACATATTTTTTTCTTTGACAAAGGAAAATAATGGTAAGGATATCTTTGGAGAAAACAATATTGTCCAGCTTTCATTGAAATAAATATCTCTATTGTTTAACTAGACCTTTTACTTTCCAGACCAAAGCCAATATGTACAGCAGGGCCCTTGAGAGGTCCTTGGAGAAAGAGTAAAATTCACTCAATGGTCAATGAAAAGCAAAAAACAGTTTCTATCTCTCAGAACAGCCCCTCAAGCTCTTACTGGAAGAGCTGAATGAAATTCGATTTATGTGCTCTTTTTGTTGATTAGGTGGGGGAAGAGTCAGATAATTACTAAATGTGTGAAGTATTTGTGACCTTCCTTTGTAGAAGCCATCATACTGTCAGAAATCTCATTTACTTCTGGTTGGCAGAATTTGTTTCCTTCCACAGTTTTTATAGATGTTGTGGGCAAAGACATCACTGGGAAATGTATTACAAAGAGATAGCAATAAAATGCGAGGACAACCAGACCTCAATATGGCAACCAAAACTGGCCAAGCTTTGCTATTTCTAACTTTTTTTTCAAGGAAACTGACTATCTTGACATAAGTCAGATATTCTTGCTCTGTGTTGATCAAGCAGGTGTAGGGCTGACGGAGTAATAAGAGAGACCATTGTGAAAAGGAGGAAAAGAAGAAATTAGGGTGACACAAATATAACAAAAGGAATATGTAAGATAGGTAAAATAAATAACTATTGGTTGAATTAAATCTGAGTGTATTTTAAATATGGCTGCTACTGACAAAGATGGAAAGATAGGCTAAAAACAGAACCCAGAGGAGCTCATACTTCTCTCCAGGGGAAATAGAAATTTATTGACCATAAAAATATACAAAAATGGTGCTTATGAAAATTAACCTGGCCAAAATGAAGAGAATAGGGTTTCCATGAACAATCAAGGTACACACACATCTACACAACCATAACTCACATTTGCTGAATGAACAATTTGTACATGTAAAGGATTATAAGAAAAATTCAAGTAATAGAAACTGCAGAATTTTAAAGGGAAGGCTATTATTTAGAGAAAGAAATAAACAGCTAGATTCATCCAAATTTATGACAGTTTAAGTGATGAGAACTTTTTAGAAGTAATAATTGTGCATCTCCTCCTACAACACAATGAAGGCTCTGCATTGGACATGTTTCTCTGTATTTACTTGAACTTTTATGGAATAAAAATTATTGCTGTGAAGCCAGGTGTTGTTGGCTCAGGTTTTAATCCTAGCTGAGATCCAAGGACTGCAGTTCAAAGTCAGCCAGGGCAGGGAAGGCCATTAATATTTACTTAACATAAATTTTTATCTTCTCCAACACAAAAATAAAATGTAGTATCTACATGTGTATATGTGTATGTGTACATGTGTGTTTAATTTGGTACAATGATATGAAGTTAGAAAAATAAAAAGTTAAATATGATCTTATGTATCTAATACATAAAATGTTTTATAATGTTATAGCTTTTAAATATTATTGCGATACAATGAAATAATTTGCCATTATAAGATTTCCAAAGACTTAGCCTTCCATTTTCAAGAATATCATCCTATTTTCTAAAATTTAGATTCAATATTTTGTTACCAAGGGTAAAATATTTATTGCATCATTGTTTTCATTTGTATTTTATTATTTACTCACAGATGCTAATTCTCTTGCATTTGTAACTATTGTTTTCCTTACACATATTTCAACCGGGATTACATTTTGCAATTTTCCTTTAATTTAAAAGAATCTCATCTTACCCATTAGTAATGACATCACTTTCCTGCGTGGACACTCATATTCATCTGTTATTGTTTAAATCATGTCTACAACCTTTGCTACATTCAATTACTCATATGTATTCTCCAGGCTATTTCTTTCAACCTTAAATCCCGATTTATGGCAAAACTTGAACTTGTATCTTTACATAAAAGAGGCACCATTGCTATTTTACACGTGCTCTGAATAAAAGGATCCTTAGTGCTTCGGGACAAAACTAAAGTAGACTTAAATAAAGTTATTTGTCATATCCGCATTTCTGTTGATATTTAATACGCATGTATCTTGAAGGGTTGAAATTTCTCTCTCGCTTTGGAATAAATGAAGCCATCCTCCATCCTCGTCCCTAGAGGGAGCCATTCAATTATGATCACAAGATTGGAAAAAGCTCTGCTCCTCTGAATATTCATTTTCCATCCGAAGGTCTTTGGCACTCCACAATTCACATATCTCAAATTCCCTTTGAGTGTTTCAGTGACATTTGAGAAATTAAAATAAAAGCAATGATGACTGACACTGTTGAACTTTACCTGAATCCCGTGCTCTTGGAAAACAGCAATAGCACATCTCCCTGCCTTCCCTCCCCTTCTGTTTCTGGGAAGCAGCTATTATAAGAGCCTTCTTCATAGGATTTGATGATCTCCCAGTGCCTCCTTGTGTTTACCTAAGCCATGGACACAAACCATCTTCCACAATCCAAATTCCCATTGTTTGTCTCATAAAATATTAGCTGATTTATTTGGCTCCACAGGCCAATCTCACATATGATCAATCTGAAATCCAGTAGAACACCATAAACTACTCGTATCTACCACCATCACAGGCTTTGTGGGCCTAAGACATCCAGTATAAACTTCTCATTAGAAGACTTCTTTGTATCTAAGACATTGCATAAAAGCACAGGAAAATCACAAGGCATGAACTTCTTCAGCTCATTATCATATTAACTACAGGGTTGTGATTGAATCCAAGATGACACAATTTTTTGTGGATTATTTGGAAAATATTAAAAAAATAGAATTATAGAACGATCACCAACCCTTCCAAGGTCTTATCGGATGGACACAAGTTTTCTTTTCTGTGCATTGATTTGAAAATGTGTCATCTTCACAATAGCAATTTTCTCGAGTTCTCCTCACTGTAGGATTAGTGATGTCTTTCTGCTCTGTCACTTGGTAATCATATCTATGCTAAATGATTTTCACGGGGCAACTGTGCCGATTTTGCTTTCTGGAGACTTAATTTCCCCAAACAAAAGTTACACAGATTTCTAGACACACATACAGTAAAAACGTGGAGAAAGCAGTCAGCTGGAAAATTTAGGAAACTAAATTAGCTTAAAGATCTATGGCAACGAATCTCAAAATATAGTCTGCATAATACTACTTTATTATTCTGAATTTTGATATCAAAAAATAGCAAAGCCTTTTATGTTACAAAATTGTTAAGTTCAATGCTAAAAGGACTCAAGTATGATAAAAGTCTTAATAAATGCAGAAACACGTATGCAGTTCTCAGGAAAAATACAAAGGTAACTCCTGTTAATAGTAAGTAATTTTATTGTATGTGATTCCAATTACCTTAATGTTTAATAGATATTAAATGACTATTGCCCATCTGCATCCATTGTGTTTTACCCTGGAAAATCATAAATAAAGTAAAATATCACCAATGACTGTTAAAATATAGTATGATACATATGTTATTTACAGAATATATTTAAATCATACCAGGGCTTAACTATATGAAATTTTATAATTATAGGAAAGCCGATTTTTCTGAGAAAAATGTAAAATCAAATGAAAATGTATAAACAGAAACAATAGCTTTGTATAATATATGAAAAAAACAAGTTAAATGGTGAATATATGGTGAATGTACTAAAGTATCTACAGAATATTCAACAAAATTTTCTTTTAAAATCACTGCACAGGGATATACCTAATAAATGTTATAATTTGGAAGCATTTTATAATTTGCAAGTTTAAAGCCTTGCTAAATAAATAAGCAGATTTGAAAATAGCAAGAGAAAGATACAGTTGGATTTTAAATGTATAATTTTCATTTGTATGTGTGTTTATGTGTGTGTGTATATGTGTGCGTGAGAGAGAGAGACAGAGACAAAGAAACAGAAAGAGACAGGGAAAGAATTATCTTAGATATTCGATTCCATAGATGTCTAGCTTCTAAGGGACATTTAAAATTGAGTTTAAATTGGCCCTCTTTCCTGTCCTTATCTCATAAACTTTAGTAAGAAATCATCCTTCTTCCTTATGTGCCTTGAAAAAACACAAAAGCGCTCCTATTTCACCTGGTTGGTGAAGTTTCTGCTACCTCCTCTGTGTCTCTCCATTTCCTTCTCTGCATGTACAGCCAGATGTTGAAATACTTGTCACTCCTCTCATTCCTAAGAATAGCTCCTTTTTCTCCCTCACCCCCAAAGTACCAATAAAATAAGTTTGTGAACAATATAAGATGAATACTGATACAACAAGAAGTGTTAAAACAGCATACACTTTCAAATTATTTTATGTTCCTCAAGTCCAGGTGGATCTGTGTTCCAATTAAGCCACCATTGGGCCATTTGCCACCCCTTAGAAGACAGTCTGTAAAATAAGAATAAACTTTCATATTTTATGCAGAAAAATTACCATCTCCTTCTACTATTATAGGGAAGGATTGTAAATGGAGTCTGTGTCATAGGCTAAATCCAATTTTGAGGCAGAATTTTTATTTTATCTAGACGGGAATAAAACCAAACAAATTTCTTATATTATTTGTTGGAGGGTAAGAAGCAATTATAAGGAAAAAGAATGTGATTGCAGTTATTTGACTTCAATGCATTGTATGCATATGATAACAAACTATTAGAAAACAAAGAATCAGACAGGGTTTTGCAGTATTATTTTAGCCCTGATTATTCTCCCTTAAAAATATGAGTTTTGCAATGCAACAGCAATACTTATGAGACAATATGTTACCAACTAACTTTACAATTTGATGGAGTTGGGGAGGAGGGAAGGTGGGAGGAAAATGAAGGAGGAGGTAACAAGTTTGACAAGAAATGTACTCACTAACTTACATGTAAATATAACCCTTTTGTACATCACTTTGACAACAAAATTAAATCTTAAAAAAAAGGAAAGGAGATAAATAACTTCCACCATGTATAGAAAATGTACAACTGGGAAGAAATATGTAGAGCATATCTCTAACTCACTGTTATCTTTGATGTGTGACTGGAAACAGAGTTAGGTTTTGAAACCAATCTATGACAAATATTAAGTTTCTGACTCTTTTGACTTGGATAAAACTTTTCTTTTAAAATAAGAAATATTTTTCTTAAACATATTCCAGGTACTTACATTAGAAATCAGCTTGATCTTACTCTAAAACTGAGATACTTATCCGTTTTCTTTTGGTTGTTTTTTGTTGTTGTTGTTTTGTTTTGTTTTGTTTTTCTCTTTGAATCTTTACATTACTTTTCAGAACTACCAGACCTGTTTTAGTACTATGTTAGTTTGTGTAGAGGCTTGCCTACTTCCACAGAGGAGGGATACCTGAAACCATTTTGCTATTACTGCTGTCTCTCACCCTGTCTAACCAGGGTAAATGCTGATGATGTTTTCTTCAGAGGACATCTTGTAAAAGAGGCCACATTCCTCACTGTAGAAAAGTCATATATGTCTATCATTCTGGAATTTTCTCAAATGGCTTACTAAATTTTCAAGTTTCTCATTCTACTGTGAGAAATAAATAGTTCGGTGATTAGCTTTTGAATTTGATGAATGGTAGCAAAAATCTTGATTATTCAAAGCAAAAAAATAAATAAATGCATGCCGGATTTTTCCCAAATTATTATATCAATTCTTGATTAACTTTGTAAATATTCATAAACCTTTGATGGAAAAATATCAAATTTTGATATATCAGTTCAGTTGGATTTTGAATAATAAGTACATTTCAAAAAATCACAGAGAGCTGACTTTTATGGAAGCTAAATATAACAGCAAATAATAGAAAAAGAGATTCTGATGCATAATCTAAATTGTGAATAGCTGCCATTGTGTTAAAGCCTGAATTCAAACACTTTCAAATAATGCTTATATATATTTGAAAAAAATAAACTGGAGTAACACTGAAATAACAATGGACTTAATGAAGTAAGTGTTTTCATCAATGTTAGATGTCATTATTACTAGTACCTTGCCAAATTATTAGTGACCAAAAAATTAGATTAAGGCCTAATATGATAAAGAACAGGACTCTTCAGGACTCTACTTGGGTGTTTCATAAAGTAGTTCACGGGCAAATAAGCATTATAACACACAAAAATTCTTATACCTATGCAACATTATGCCAGAAAATGTTTTAAATTGTCTATAGTATGTTTTCATGAAGAATTATTTTATACTATATCTATTAATGAGAGATTAAGTCTTTACGTTTCTCTACACAAAACACTTTACACTCAAAAAATAAAAGCAAAACAAGAGGATTATCTATTTCCCCCTTATCTTTTATGTGAGGATTATGGATATGTGGAAAATCATGTTTGTACATTTTATAGGCATACTCATAACTAACCTTATTTTTACATAATTGTACAGCTGTCTTATATAATAGTATATGAAAATAGTATATTAAAATATTGATAACATATTGACATTGTAAGTGTAATATACAAAAAGATGAATTTTCAAGTATGTAATCATAATTAGGAGGTCAAAATGTCCTACAATTTTCTTTGCAAAAGCTGAAGACCCAAGAAAGCCTGTCTGTAGGCTGGAGGCCTGGAGTGTTGATCAGCAGATAATGTCTGTGTCAGGCTGGATCTACAGGCCGGAGAAGCGGGACACAGAGGGGAAGAGAAAATAGATGCTCTTGTTGGTGCTGTCAGTCCTAGAAAAAGTAACCCTTTCTTCTATTTAGTTTATCTGTGAAAGCAATGATGTTCATTCACACTGGAGAAAGACATTAGTTGTATTCAAACCAGCTATTCTAATGATAGTCCAAAAATGCTTTCATACACATTCAGAAATAATAGTTAATAAATTTATCTGAGTATCCATACATGGTCAGGTTGACACCTAAGTTAACAGTCACATGATCTTTACAATTTACAAGTGAATAATGGACCTTTACCCATCATCTCTTTAGAAACACTATAAACGATATTTTCCGAATAAAGTAGTGAATAGGTAGCACTTAGGTAACTATATTGAGAGAAAAGATTGACCTCATAACCAGTTGCACTTCTTTCAAATCATGTCTATGTGTACATGTGTGTTCAATGGAATTGTAAATTGATGTCCTATTCAAACAACTGTGAACATCAATATTCCACTGGCTAGTTATCTCCCAATGGGTTAAAGATAATTTATTTAAACTAATTTCACTTTCTATCTCTGTAATTACTGGTAAGTTTGATATGCTTGTGTACTAACTGTTTGACAATATTTTGTTATTTTTTGAAGACTATATGTTCTCTTTTGAATGGTGCTTACTTTTAGAGAGTTAACTTAGATATGTGCAGTGGGTAAGGGAAAACTTATAGAAGACATTTTATCTACTTCTATGTAAGTCACTTTTGATAAAATATTGTTATAGAGAGATATGAAGGTGATATATCCAAAATAATAACCCCAATGAATAAAATAATAATTACTGGTAATTGGGGATGTCAAGAAAGATGCCACAGAATTTTGCAATGTAAGAGGACTGACAGTAGGATTGGCCTTCCATGCTAATGAACAACCTTCATTAGTCTAGTATCCCCTCGGGATATAATAATTGTGTTTCATCAATATCATCACATTATATTACTATAATATAATTATATATCAAATGTATTAAATTAGTCAACAAATTAATGCTTTTTTATTTTTAGTGGTTTCAATAATGGGATAGATAGATAGATAGATAGATAGATAGACAGATAGAAAGGTAGATAGGTAATATTACCAGACTTCAGTGGACAGTAAATCTAGAAGAAATATTAGCCATGAGGCTACTGAGCCAGTAAATTCATTATGATTTTCAATGAAATTAAATCTAGAGATTAAACCTATTTATTTCAATACTAATTTATTATGCACACTTTAAGGTATTTCTCTGGCAGGTTTCCATGAGAGTAACTTGGCAGAGACTTA
Organism: Perognathus longimembris pacificus; assembly: GCF_023159225.1. Classification (NCBI taxonomy): domain Eukaryota; kingdom Metazoa; phylum Chordata; class Mammalia; order Rodentia; family Heteromyidae; genus Perognathus; species Perognathus longimembris. The sequence goes on from NC_063176.1 coordinate 42,637,489, forward strand.
AACAGGCATAGAGCCCTCCTAGGGAGAACCTCACACATACTTGTGTCATATTTGCATATTATCACGTGTTTGCCATTATTTAACGGTTAATCTCAATAAAATAAATCAGCTGTTTCCCTTTTGGCTGCATTTTACTTTATATATCACTTTGTTTTCATCAGTAAATACATCCAAAGGTAAATATCAATTCAGGTATAATAATTTTATGGTGTTAGGTGTTTCTTTTTTAAAAATGTTAACAGACTAAGCATATATGAAATGGTTTGCCCATTCTTTTTAATAAAAGAAAACAAATCCTATCATTAAAGTTATTCCTGCTATTATTTCTAAGAACTTTTTCCCTTAAGATTTAAACAACCAATTTCTGTATGTATCTTCACTGACATTTTTTTCAGACATCCTCAGAGACTTTTCTAACATCTTTCAAAATACTTCAGATAGTTTTTCTTACATCATGTAACATGAGATGGAAAAAACAAACAAACATGTAGCTGATTAGGAAAGTTTTCTTATTTTCTGCAATAGCCACTAATTAGCAACAAAGTAAAAAGTATGTTATTGTGTGGTAGGGTAGATATACACAGATGGCTTAATAGTGATTTGACACCTTCAGAACTATATTAGGATTTTATTAAGTACAGGATTATATTAGTTTAGTTTACTTTATTTTTTTTTTAGCTATACTGGACTTTAAACTTTGGGCCCTTCACCAACTACTGAATTCATTTACTACTGTCACACCTCCAGCTCCTAGGTTTGAAAACTATGAAACTCTAAGTATATTAGCTGCCAATTTTATTCATACATTTCTTTAAATTTTAATATTTCTGACAGGACATTAAATAATGCAAAGTTTTTAAAGTAGCAACTATTGTTTGAATATTATGTATAACTTGAATTGGAGTTACCTCATTCTATTAAAGTACATTTTTCACCTACATTTATATTTACTTGTTTTCTGCTGCATCAAAGAACAAATTTTGTAACTTCACAAATTATGGATGGTGCTATTTTTTGCATTTATATTACAGAATAATTATGGCCACTTTCTTAGTTCAATTTTAAAATGAAAAAGAAGACCCACTTTAAAATAATTACCTACAATTTTGACTTGACAAAGATGTCAAAGCTTATTTCCTTCCTTACAGTTCTCTTTGTGGTGTTCAGGATTAAGAGTAAAATGTTTTGATGTGATATCTTCTGTCACTGCATTTCATATGTAGGATGATATAATTATCAAACATAAAGCTTAACTTAGAAAAGCCAAAAGAAAAAAAAAATAGAGTTAGTTTCTCTATGCAGCTCCTTTTTTAGAGGGGAGATGGGCAGGAAAAGATAACTATCTTCTTTTCAGTTTAAAATAACCTCTTCTTTAATAGTGAAGTTTTCTCAGTTAGATTCCAGAGAGTTATATAAATTTATCCAATGTAGTTATAAAAATTATGAAAATTGGTGTTGTATTATTATATATAATATACAAAATCTAGCATTATTTCAGTAGCAAATAAATACATTGATATTTTGATTTTTAAGAACAACTAAATTATTTAACAATTAATAAGTATTTTATTAAATTAACTCACTTAGGCATTTCAGTCTTTTTTTTTTTTTGCCAGTCCTGAGCCTTGGAGTCAGGGCCTGAGCACTGACCCTGGCTTCTTTTTGCTCAAGGCTAACACTCTACCTCTTGAGCCACAGTGCACCACTTCTGGCCTTTTCTACATACGTGGGGCTGCGGAATCGAACCCAGGGCTTCATGTATACGAGACAAGAACTCTTGCCACCGAGCCATATTCCCAGCCCTCACTTAGGCATTTAAAATGGTTATTTCATCCACGACCCTGTCTCAGCATTGATGGATTTGGGCCATTCTCCAGGGATATATATATATATATATATATATATATATATATATATATATATATATATATATATATATATATATATCTGTCAATGATTTACTGTGTTTTTTTGTTCTCTATATGTGATGCAATGCTTTTTACCTTTACCACATGTCATGTTTTTATATCAGTGATTCTATCTCAGTGGACATCCAAACATGTCCTTTCACTTCGAATTATCTTTCTATGTGCTTTTCCTCAAGTTGGCACACACTGTCTTAAGAGTTTTACCCAAGAGTTTTGTCTGTGTGGGGTTGTTTAAATTCATTTGTTCTCCATCTCTATTCCCACGCATATCTTTTGTGTGACTTTGAAACCTGTAACTTTTTAAGAAACCTACATACTGCTTTCCAGGTGGTTGAACGAATTTACATTCCTACCAATAGTGTGTGGGAAACGATAAACGCAGAGCCATAAGGTATGTCTTAGAGAATTGGAAAGCCTTCTCTGTCCCTCAGAGTGGTGAGAGTGGCCCTGTCAGGACCTGCTGTGCTTAGCATTACAAAGGCCACATTTTCCACCCTCCTGTTAATCCCTAACATCACAGGACCTTGGAGCTGGTATGTGGCCTATGCAAATCGGTTGTTTTCTTGTTTACTGGGAGTTGCCAATCCTAGTATTGTTCCTCCCCCCACCCTCAACTGACACCCTTATCTCTTTGATGTAGTCTCTTTGATGTAGCCACCTTTCTGCCCTTATTGAAGTAGTCTCTTTCATGTAGCAACCTTCCTGCATGTACTCTCTTGTCTAATAATAAATAAAAGCCCTGTCCATGGGACCATGAGCATCTGTTGCAGGAGAGAGGCAGCAGGTCCCCTGGTACCCCGGAAACCAATTCCATGGTCCGGTCTCCATTGTTGCTTTGCTCCCAGCCTTTCTCCGGGCTGCAGCTGGACAAGGCATTCCCGATGTTTTGCAACAACAATGTATTAGGGCTCTCTTTTGGCCAAATCCTCATCAGCATTTGTTATTGTTAGTTTTCTTGGAAGTATTTTAACTGGAATGAAGTAGAATCTCAAAGTTGTTTTGATTTGCATTTCTGTTATAGAATTACTGTATAACCCAGCAATTCCATTCCTGAGCATTTATCCAATAGATCACAAACAAGGCTAAGTAAAATCACCAGCATATTCATATTCCTGGGAGCATTATTTATCATAGTTAAGAAATGGAATCAACCAGATGCTTCTCAAGAAAATGTGGTCAATATACCAAATAGAATTCTACTCATCCATTAGAAAGAATGATATTGTACCATTCATAAAGAAATGAAAATACGGGGGAAATAAAATTAAGTGAAGTTAGCCAGACCCAAGGAAACAGATTGCATGGTTTTTCCCATTTGGGAGAGATAGAATGTGCCTATAAATCTACAAGTAAGCAAACTGGGTGGTATGCAGATGGTTACAAATGAATTCTTTAGAAAGACCAAGTCAAAGCTCAACCAAGGAATTGCCACGAAATGGCAGTTTCACAGGGAACAAATAGTGTAAAGGGTGAGAATTTCATCAAGAATTTATTGCATGTACCACAGAATTAAGAAAAATGAGAAAAGGTGGATCAAAGTTTGATTGAAGGGATGACACCATCAATATGCATTGCATATATAAAATTGCTTCCTCAAGTGGCCAAAAAGAAACCAGTAATTATCCTAGTAAATTAAGGAATGTGAGGAGAGGACTGAGTGGGGTGGGTGGGGAGATGTGCATGAGAATGTTGAGAGGCATCACATTTAACAAGATACAATGTATCCATAACTGCTTTGGTGAAGGGCAATTCCTTTGTATACTTAAGTAAAATAAAATATTTTAAAAATCCATGGCTACAGAAATGCTTACTGATTCATTTGTTACTCGGTGAGAGAAAACATACTAGTTTATTTTGTAATCTCATAGAATAGAGATTTTTTTTGAGTCCTGAAGGTATTTAGAAAAAGAGAACAGCTTAATTTATCTTTCTTTGAAAATCCAATAAATATGGTAAATACTGTAGAACAAAATATGATAATTAGTTGGACCAGTAGTGGCTTAGATATATATACATGTATAGGTAATTTTTCTCAAAAGAAATATGTGATTTAGTTCATCATAATTTTAAAACTAAAAATCCATAACTCAGTTCTTTTCATAATTAAAAGTGTTTATTTTCCATGTTTATATTCAATCCTGCTCACTATTAAGCTATACATGTAACAAGGACATGCTCTTGTAAGCTTCTGCACCCACTCTTCTGGGTGTATTTAAATATAATGAAATTTTTATAAGAATGAAGGAAAATAAGCAAAGTACCTTTATTATTTATCTGAGAAATCTATGTAAGAGTTCATAATATATTTGACACTATGCCCTTCAGCATTACCTAGTAAGCATAGCAAATGATTTCTTATGCTGTTCACTTGTGAGAACACAGGTAAAAAAAATCACAGAGAATATGTATTTTTTAAATTTGATTACATTCTTTCTTAGATTATTATACCCTTTGCATATCAGTAGATCAAAGGACACTCCCTTGGGGCTGGGAATATGGCCTAGTGGTAAAGTGCTTGCCTCAAATACATGAAGCCCTGGATTCGATTCCTCAGCACCACATATATGTAGAAAAAGCTGGAAAAGGCACTGTGGCTCAAGTGGCAGAGTGCTAGCCTTGAGCAAAAAGAAGCCAGGGACAGTGCTAAGGCCCTGAGTTCAAGCCCCAGGTCTGGCAACAAAAACAAAACCAAACAAACAAAGGACACTCCCTTTATCAAATTCCTTTCCTAGAGTGTGAGTGCAAGTAAAAAATGTCAATAAATTATATTCACATTATTTAGAAGGCACAGGATTTTCCTCCAGCTCAGTGTTTTACAAAGTGAAGTTCAAACTCAAAATAGTATCTAATATGTATTACAAAGCTCTATTCAAAAGTTTAATCTTTGGTAAAATAAAAGCCACAATTTCTAACATTCCTACAAAAATCAAAGAAATTAAAAGTAATTACAGGTACTTATGAAAGAAAATATTTTTTCCAGCATGTTTTCTTTTCAAAATATTATATATACACATATAATTATATATGTGTTATTATTATATTATATTATATTATATATTATTATATTATATTATATATACACATACAAATATACACATATATTATATAGCATATATGTAAATTTATTATGTACTTTTAATATATGTATCATATATATTACATATGTATATATGTATAATAAATTATAATATATCCATATCCATATATACATATGGATATTTACAGGAAGGGTTTTGAAACAAATCCTGGAATATAAAATGTGAGGATTTCATATTTCTAAGTGCTTATGAATATAGTTTTGTACCTCCCCTTATAGACAGGGAATGTGTTTCAAGAACTGCAGTAAATGGTTGCATTCATAGATAATACCCAGTCTTAGTATACTGTGTATCATTTGTCTGTTTGTATATACCCATGGTGACATTTATTTCATAAGTTGCACAACGCAAATTGTTATCGTTTTATATGAAATTCCTTCCTCAGCTCATGTGCTGAAGACTTGGTCCCTAGTAGTTATCACTATTTATGTGAGAGTTAAGTACTCCAACTCAAGGATGTAGGCTCACACTGGACAAAGTAAGACCTAAAGATATATTCTTCAGTTTCAGAGGCTATATTTTATCCCAGTCTCTTCTTTCTACTTTTCTACTTCCTGTCCTTCATCAGATACACAGTTATCTAAGCATGCACACCAATATGTGTTGTGTATGAAGAGAAGCAACTGTGGACTGAACCCTATGAAACTGGGCAAAAATAATTTATATAAAGTTTCCTTTCTTCTATTTCATATTATTTTTAAGGGATTAATTAATCCCATAATGTATGTCACATGATTTCCAGAAGTTGTGATTATTGTTCTCACATGCAAATAGGGTATTTGCTGATGGGATTAAGATGCTGAAAGGGGAAGATATTCCTGAAATACACAGGTAGAGCCAACATAAGCACAAAGGAAACAACAATAAGGTCAAACAAATATGAAATATCAACAGTGAATATTAGGAATTCAATATCTAACCAATGGTTCTAGTTAGTTCTCATTGTCTTATAGTTTATATATTCTCTATATCCTATATTTCTATATTCATTGTGTATCAATACTTGTGTATCAATATTATTTGATCCACGTAAGTTCATGAATTCTTCTAATGAGTAGAATTACCCTCCTTTTTCAAAAATAAAAGTTATAGGTTTTGTATCAACAGCTTAGGATTAGTCAAAATGAGAGAAAAGATGGAATTTTGTGAACAAGTGAATTTGTAATTTTCTAAAACATGAACCTGATAATTTTACATTTTTCTGCTCCTGCTTGTAGAGGAATAAGGCATTATAAATATAGGATATCACAGTCATCAATTTTCCATGTCATAGAAAAGGTTACTTATGTTTTTATCCTGTGAACTTCGTTATGGTTTATGATGAGTTTGAAAGCATAGTACTTATTTCTGGATAAAATATAAAGATCTGCCTAGTTTACTACAGTAAGCAAAATCATTGAGCTTAAGGTTTGGTCTGATTCATTTTTCTATTTTACAATAACCATATGGGTTTTTCTTTTGTCTATTTCCAAATGTATTATATTTCCCTTTACTAAATGATCAAGGAATATTTGTGGGTGTTTAACAAATTTAGAACTAGATTTTATATGAGACCTGATCCAAACCTCTCAATTAATAATATCAGTAACCTAATATAATTTTACTTAATTTAATTTAAATAACCATAATTGGATTCTCCTAAAATAACAATATGTAACATCACTAAGCAATTACAAGCTCTTCCTAATTTTAACTTCAATTCCTAGTTTCTTCTTGAACAAGAAATTGTTGTCATGATGACAAAAATATTACAATATGTTTAAATTTTGAAAACATTTATTGTATGTAACCCTAATTTTCTACATTACATTATCTTATTGGCCAGAATTGGGAAATTGCTTACCCAAGGATCAATCACTTTTAAAGTAATGGAAATTTAACGTTAGCATTACTTCATTAGAGTCATCTTCAAAGCTGCAACAGACAGGTCTATTCTTTTCAATATTATATTTCAATAATAGACTAGGAAGAGCAAAGAAGTCTTGTGTACCATTTTTATTCATTCATTATGTAGAAAAATATTGATGACATCATATCTATTTTTTTCCATAGTTATGCCTGTATCCAAAGAGGTTAGAAACAAATTTTTGGTCTCACAACTACATCAGAAATTCAAAAAACTGGGCTGGGTATATGGCCTAGTGGCAAGAGTGCTTGTCTCTTACACTTGAAGCCCTGGGTTCAATTCCCCAGCACCACATATACAGAAAATGGCCAGAAGTGGCACTGTGGCTCAAGTGGCAGAGTGCTAGCCTTGAGCAAAAATAAACCAGGGATCATGCTCAGGTCTTAAGTCCAAGCCCCAGGACTGGCAAAAATAAAAAAAAAGAAAGAAAGAAACTAAAAAATCTATTGTAGTGCACGTAAAGAAAGTCTGACTATAGGTAAGAAAATATATTTATTTTCAGTGTTGCTATTGTTACTAAGAGGAGAAAAGCTTGGAGCATATACCATATGTGAGATCTCAATGTACATATTCCTTGAAGACTTACATGATAAAACTAACTCCATATTATATATGGCATTGGGCACTATAGTGTGCAAGTTCACATATAAGGTTAATATTTAGAGGAATAGCAACAGTTGGAGTATCAGAATTTTGAATGTTTTCTCTGAGTCAAAGTTGTCTGTATGAACACTCAGTTTATCTTCACAATGAAAGGTCTTACTTAGAGAACACACATGCTGGCAAAATCTTTAACTTTTGTAGCAAAGAGTAAAAGAACCTACTTGAAATTTTATCTTTCACAACGGTTGTTTAAAATATGTGACATTCAGTATGTGCTGTTCAGACTTGTAAAGATATTTTAGAGCAAGAAGTTATTGTCTCATGCACAAGATGTATGGAAACATGATGCACCCCTAGAGTGTTGTCTCTTAAAATATCTTTGTCATGGTGATAGAGTGAACATATTAATCAGTTGTTTATTCAGAAATGGGAAAAAACTCACTTGTGTCTTTATAATCTTTGATATCTTTCAAGGTGGTGGTTCCATAATCATTATTTCTATAATTATTTTGAACAATTTTAAGTTTACAGAAAATTTATGAATTCAGTAGAGGGGGTTCCATACATTAACGTCAATTTTTCTTATTGTTTATACCTAGTTTAATAGGTGTCAACAGTATTACATAAATATCATACACTATTATTACATGAGATGCCTTTTAAAAAGTTTTAATTGGTTTTTACTTAAGGCTGTTCGCTTCTAAGATTCCAGATCTTCTAAGATTACAGATAATGCAGACACTGAATACAATTGTTACATAGGGCATATCATCTCTTGGTTGTTATACCCTGTCTCATTTTTAGTGGGTTTTCTATTTATTCAATCATTGGTTTATATTCACTTAAGCTCATGAACATTTATATTTAATTTATGATTCAGACTTTATTGCTCATACCATTACTTGGGCTCTTGGAAGCTCTTTTAATTGTCTCTTGTGTTTCTTTGCTATATTTTATGTATGTTAGAGAAAGCAACTGAGTTCAGTACTTCCTTTATTTCTTGTAAACAAGATGCCAGCACAATAGTTGACATTTGTCTGCAGGTCCTCTGAATACTTTTATTGGATAATGAAAAATAATACTATCATTTGTATGTAGATACAATTATAAGGGATTAGATAAGGCTAAGTGGAAAAAAACCTCAAATTTTAGAGGCACAATAATATAAATTGTTCCTTCATGTTCAAGGTTTTAGGCGGTAACCCTCCTTGTGGTAATTTAGGAAGCAAGACTCCCCCATCGTTAATCTCTACCACTTCTGGAATAGAAGTCTCTTATACTCTCAGTAGAAAAGGAAACATGTGGAGAAATAAATTTGCTTCTTACCAATTTCTCCTGCGATTTGTACATCCACTTTTGCTTACTTACTTATGGCTTTCTTCAACCTCTAAGATATTTGTCATTGTTAAAATGCACCTTCTGTCTTTTTTGCTGCCTCCGAGAGAATATTAAAGCTGTGGAAACTAACTTAATATTTTTTGTTGTTATTGTAGAGAACAAGTTTCCATTCCAATGTCATTTCAGTTTAAAGTTAAAATTTTTTTATTTCAAAACTTTGAATTAGGTCATCATACCTCTCACATTGTACTTTTTGTAAACTCTTTGACTTAGATTAAACTCTTCATCCAATTTCTTGCATCCAGAACTGTTAATTCACAGTCCTACCTCAAAGACATGATCATCGAACTTTGTATTGAGAAACTCTTGACAACTATATTATAGCCTATTACGTTCAAATTTTGATCCAATTACTCAGAGATTCTTCTTGAACTGTATATTCTAGACTTTTTTCACACTGTTTCTCAATTTATGTAAAATGACGCCAGCAATCTGATGTACCCGACATTCCTGGAACACAGCATGCGGATTCCCTCCTCCCTGTCTTAATACCCTTCTCAGTACTTCACATTGTGCCCACTTCACACCGTGCACAGCTTTTGCTGCCATTTAAAGCCTGATTGAAAGGCTGTCTTCTTCTGACATAATGAAATGATTTCATTTCCTTTGATTTCGATTGAATTTTTTTTCCAGACACTATTTTTCTTTTTTTCAATTTCATTATGTTAGGACAATTATAGTATATGAAAATGGAGGACATGTTCCCAAAATTTTCTTAGTCATAGTACATAAACAATAAGTCTCTGTCTTGCATGTCTCACTTGGTGAGACTTAAAATAATAATATGCAGATGAATTTGAGTTAAAAATGACAATATATAAGTATAGAAATCTGCGGAGCCAGCCGACAGCGAAAAGGAAATCCTGAATGAGGGGTATGAGGATTAAAGATAAGGAAAAATACAAGACAAGAGAAAAAAGACAAGAGGCAAAGATGGGGTATGGGAGGTCTTCATCTCTAGATTGTAACTCAAGACTGTAACCAGGTTTATTCTTAACTTCCAGGATAAATGCAGTTTGAAAACCAGGTAAAAGCATAGGCTTAAAATTCCAGACACAAAATGCTTGAAGTTAGCTAAGAATGGACTCATGGCAGACATAGTAAAGCATTTCTGATTTTCCATTAAGCCATGTCCTTGCATGTCCTTGAAAACACAGCCAGAGGTCAGGAAGAATTTAGCTGCAAGTTTGGCTCCTGACATATATGTTAGCATTTCCCTAGCCTCAGGTCCTCAGCTCCTCCCACCTGCCCCAGATCCACCCATACCTAATGAGCCACTCCTACTCACTACCTAACTACTTCCCCTTTACCCCCAGAGAGAGAAGCTGCCACCTGGATAAGGTGCAGACGCCATGTAGCTCCCTCTCCCGTAGGAACTATGGCCCCACTAATAAACCTCCTATGAACCTTCTTCTCCTGCCTGTGATTATCTCCACATGGTCCTCTGAGATGGCTGATACCTATGCTTTCATTGGTGCCGAAACCCGGGATAGGTTCCCCGGTGGATTTGCTCCCCCATTTCTGGGGGGGTCCAAGCTGCCTCCGGGACCTATTCTGCTGTCCTAAGCCCACCCAGATGACCACCGAGGTAACTTCTCCTGACTGAGCACTCTACTTTCATCCACCACGACAATCTACAAATTTGCCCTCACACCCAGGGTAAGTGATAATCTAACAGAGGGCTCGGATTCGATTTTCCGATTTACTGTAGGGCCACAGGGCTGTGGCTTCTGGGCCACACCAAAAATCTTGGCGCCAAGTTCCAAGCCCCACTCAATGACCATAGCATAGGACCACAGGGCCACACTCTGCCCTCAGTCTGAGACACAGTGATTGGGGTGACGATTCCATCGCTGATTGTCTCTCACATTTCAGCTGACCAGAGTAATGCCGAGGACGCTTGGTATTAACTCCTCAGCTCCGTTAATCACTTACCATGGGAGGGGCACAATCATCCACCACAACAGATTTGAAACTCAAGGGTGAGAGACCATTAGCTGGGAGCTTGGATGTTCTCTAGTTCAGCTCTGCTGGTCACTACTCATCAAGTGGGGAACAGTGGAAAGTTGCTCACAATCTTACAAATTTAGACTTACATAACTTCAGTGAGCGCTCGGGCAGATGGAGTTCTCTCTCTCTCTCTCTCTCTTTCTCTCTCTCTCTAAGCTCTGCCTGCCTGCCTGTGATGGACTGGTACCAGCTTCCAAAGATACCAATAACTGTTTAACATCTGCTTTGATTGATGTTTGTTAAGCTTGGAGATTCGGTTAAGTTCTGCTTGTGGGCTAAATCCTGTTTTCTCTATCATTGACCACGTGGACTACAGAATTAATTTTAGCAAGCGCCATCTTGGTTCCACCAAAGTTCCAAAAACTTGTGGAGGTGGAGTCCCACCCATCCCCCAGGTAATGGGCATGCAAAATTCCTCGTATTACTCCAGGCAGGGTGGGGATTTGGGAAACTCAAGCTCCTGGTAACCCTGCCCCCCCACCCTAAATTTGGTAACTGTGGCCTTGCAATTCAAATGTGCCTTGCAATTCAAATGCTAAACTGGTTTCTCAAAATGTGTCTTCTTCATTTCCTCACCAGATAATCTGAAAATTTTTGTTTCCTAGGAAAAGTTTGTTTTCTAACTGACCACATGGTTCTAAAATATGGGCAAAATAATATAATTTTGCCACTGGAATTCCAGAAAACTACATGGCCAATTTAAAAAAAAAATTCTAAGTGCTCCTCAAAGCTTGTGCACAAGTGTCTGTCTGTCTGTCTGTCTGTGTTGGTAAAACATGTAAAATCTGGCATCATGGTTTCAAAATTACTTGCTTTTGACTACTATTTTAACTTACTTTAATTCTTGTGTTAAACTGGTCTTTGCAGCCTGTGGGTGGAGTCACAGTGAACATCCTGGAGGCAATCCTGACTCTTATCACCAGACTCCAAGCCAAAAGAAAAAAAACAAAACACACCAGGTTTTAAACCCAAACTGATCATGTTTGGGTGTAAGAAAAATTCCAAAATGTTCGAATATACAGCATGTGATATAAGTACAATGATGTAAAACCAGTGTGTTACTCCTTAAGTCCATCTATACTGAGTCAAGTACAATTCTTTGGTATAGACTAAGATTTTGCTTCTCCATTTTTTCTCTCCTATGCTCTCATAAACTCTTTAAGATCAAGGGACCAGAGTCATTTTGGAATGAGCGTGGCTGCTAACCTCAACTTTTCTGACTCCAAGGTTAAAAACATCAGAGTTGTGTTTGGTGGCCACAGAATTGCATTGGGGTAGCATTGGTGTCTTCCCCCTCCATGTCTCAGACACTGTCATGGCTGCTGCAGACTGCTGACTTGGTTGGCCTTTGGTCTGTGTGGATTTTGTGACTAGGAAGATGGTTAAAGGCCCAAGCCTTCTAAAGTTGTCCCCCTGCTAAAACCAGTACCAGCCTACAAAAGCCATAGTACTCAGAGTAAGCAACCAGGGAATACTGGGAGATTTCAAATGTCTTTAACCAGTCTGTGTAGAAATTTTGCAGGCAATCCAGCAGGAGGTGTGACAATCTATCCAGATTCAGAGAGATGCCACTGCAGCCTTGCCCAGATCCAACCCATCTCTCCTGCCTGACTCCATCACACATGACTAATGAAGCCTGCTGATCCAGGATGGAAGACACAGCCACTTCGGATCTGCTGAAGCTGAGACTTTTACATTGTCCCGACCCTTTGCCTTCTTAATTATTATTCATGTGTGCTCTCTTCCACCTGCCAGTAAGGTTAAATGATGATTTGATTTGCTGGCACATGGATCTCATTCAGTCTGCTGTTCTCTAAGTGTTACAGCAGAACTCTGGCAAGTATTGGTCAATTCTCAACAAGTTACAGGTAAGCTCTACTCCAATTGTTCTCCTGTTGCTTTAATTGGAACTATAAAGGGCTTTTATGGCTAAGACTCCTTGGATTGCAGTTCGAAGCCAGCCCGGGCAGAGAAAAAAAAAATCCCTCTAAAACTCCATCTCCCAACTAACCAGCAAAGCGCCAGACTGGAAGCTTGGCTCAAGAGAACCAAATATTGAAACTGGCACTGTGGCTCAAGTGGTAGAGCACTAGGCCTTGAGCAGAAATGCTCAGACACAGTGCCCAGGCCTTGAGCTCAAACTCTGTGAATGCCAACTGGGACCAGCTATCTGAGCAATGAGCACCTAGCCCTCCAGGACGAGGTCAATCCTGACAACGAGGAACCATGGAGAGGAGTAAGAGGAGATGAAGTCTCATCTTAAATGGAGTCAATTTAAACTTGCCCTTTCAAAATTAATCAGAGCTGGGAGATCAAGAGGAATAGTTGTTTACCCACCTAATGTCCATACCTGTCCTTTTCAATCTGGACAGAAACTTGCATTCTTGCCTCTGTTACTTGCTATTTGTACATATATATATATATATATATATGAGCCTCTGACTGGTTACTCCCAACCAATCCACTATCCCTAAATACTTCCTTCCTGCCCTCAGTCCAGTTATTCCTCCTTCCTTGTAATGGGCCACAATTGGGTTTATGTTCCAAACGGAACTTTTCTGGCTTGTGCCCAGTGTGTTCTCCCATGTTGTTCATGTTAACTGGTCCTGTGAACTTGTCAGCCTTTTGCCTGACCTTTTCCAAAGTCTCTTTTAACAGGACAACATCCCTCACTTAGGTCACCACCTGGGAACTTGCAGTTCAAGGCTTACTACACTGCTGTGCCCAGCACAGATCTGGAACCTGAAGACCCCCAGGCCCAGGGACTCCTTGATGTGCCCAAGCTGCAGGAGGTAGCCAGAGGAGACCATGACACCCATTGGCCCTATTAACCATTCTCGTGGAAATGTGAGGACTTTTACCAACCAAACTGGATGTTACCAGGCCAAATGACGAATCAGGGACTACTTTGCCCCTTTACAGCAGGAAGTAGCTCCAGAAGAAACAACTTCTGCCCATACTTCCGGCCTGGTACCCCTCCTCTGTTATTAATAAACAACAAATGGAGGAATGTTAGCATTTCCCTAGCCTCAGGTCCTCAGCTCCTCCCACTAGCCCCCAGATCCACCCATACCTAATGAGCCACCCCTACTCACTACCTAACTACTTCCCCTTTACCCCCAGAGAGAGAAGCTGCCACCTGGATAAGGTGCAGATGCCATGTACCTCCCTCTCTCGTGGGAACCATGGCCCCACTAATAAACCTCCTTATGAACCTTCTTCTCCTGCCTGTGATTATCTCTGCATGGTCCTCTGGGATGGCTGATACCTATGCTTTCAATAGAAAATATGCTATTTTAAGTCAAAGGCAAAATGCCATTTCAATCAAGATAAAATCAGTTACAGAACTTGTCACCTTAAAAAAATCAAATTTTTTTCATTATTTTTTTTTCTGTGATGTGATATGCTTTCTAAAAAGTTTTCTATAAAGTCAGAGTAAAATTAGAAGGGAAATGAAATGAACAGGCAGTTAAAACACTTAAAGAGCTGATTCTAAATTTGGAATAATACATTCAAATATTGAAATTGAAACAGCTTTTTCACATATATAAGGACATAAAATGATGTGAATTCACAAACGTATGCAGAAGTATTCATGTGTTTAAGCACAGAAAATTGAGAAAGCCGGCACATTTGCCTCTTACTTCCGCTAGCAGTTGTACATGGCATATTTGCTTATATTCCTATGGTTATTTTCAACCATTAAGCTCTGAGCTTAATTGAGGTTTGAATTAAAATATATTCTCTAGCTTCTGCAAAATAAGATATAGAGAGATCAACAAACAAATATTTAATCAGTTAAGAACCTGTGGGTCAGAAATTTAAGAAAATGCTTTCACTGAAAATGTAACTGTTAAACACATTTGGAAAAGAAATTTTTAGTTAGATTTCTTTTTTTTCTCAGCATGCATGTGAACTTGTACTACTTTTTTTTCTTTTTCCTTTTCAGTTTGTTTGACTGAGTGCTTTGTTTAGTTTTGTTTCTCTTGTAGTCCCTCCCTGTGGCTGTACCCTCACTACCACTTTGCTACATCTGAGTACCCTGGATATTGTCTGATACAGGTAGTAGAACTGGGGAAGGGAGAGGGAATACAAGGATCAAGAGACAAAGAACAAAAAGTCAAACTATTCAAAAAGCAACACTTAGAAACCATTTGGTGTAAACTGTTAGGTTTTAAAGTAGGTAGCCGGTAAAGGAGAACGCCACGCGGTATTCAGGCAGGAGAGAAAGTTTATTACTGAACTTCTGGCCTATGGTAGAGATGATCCATGGCTGGAGAGAAGGGAGAGAGAGAGAGAGACCCCCACCCAGCTCTGCCTTATCTAGGGCAGGGGCAACGGGTGTGGCCAGGTGGATTAGGATGTGACCTCAGGGAAAGGGGAGGTAACTGCCTCCAGGTCTGCAGGTTACCCAGGTAACTGGGTGGAGACTTAATGAGGTGGGGGCATTTACATGTAGCCCTCAGGGAGAGGACCTTACATAAACCAACTGAGCAACTCTTGGGGGGAGATGAAAAAGGGGAGGGGAAGGGGGAAATGAGGGAGGAGGTAACAAGTAGAACAAGAAATGCACTCACTGCCTTTCATATGAAACTGTAATCCCACTGTATCACACTTTGACAATAAAAAATAAATTAATGGAACCAAAAAAATTATAGGCCAGTCTTCCTCAGGGTTGAGTAACATTAAAATTAATTTCTATTCATTTAATTGACTGTATACTAGCCATTTCAGCATTAAATCTACACTCATTAATGATCCCTGTATCTATATTAAAACTAAAATATTCATAACTCAGGGTGTCTCTAAGTGTTTTGCTCAAGTCTGGTTCTGTAGCCCTTGAAATACAGCCCCAGTTGTATCTTTTTTATTATTATTTTTAGGTGGTTAACTGAGGATAAGCAACTCATAGACTTTATCTTAAGGTCTGGGTTCATGATAATCCTCATATCTCAGCCACCTGAATAGCTAGGATTACAGACTTGAGTCATAGACACTGTCTGGAGTACAGTTTTATGCACAATTCTGTACAATGTCTGCCAATGACATCACTGTAGGGATGTAACATGACTGCATATTGACTTATGTGGGTACTGGGTAAAAACAGAAACCTTCCTTTACCATTGACTCTGATGCTCCTTTTTAAAATAAATAGTTTACTTAAATGGTTATCATGATGGATATGTAAACTCTGTTTCGTGCATGTATGTTTGTCAGTCCTAGGGTTTGAACTCAGGGCCTGGGCACTGTCTCTGTGATTCATCTGCTCAATGCTACCATTTGAGTAACAGTGCCAGTTCTAGCTTTTTCTGAATAGTACACTAGAAATGAGTCTCATAGACTTTTTGGACAGGGCTGGCTTGGAACCATGATCTTCAGATCTCAGCCTCCTATATTGCTATGATTAGAGGTGTGAGCCACCAGTAACTTGCTGTGTTTAGTGCATTTTATTGTCAGAAGTAATGTGGCTTAACAGCAAATAATCCGTTACTTGGTATGATTAATTTAAAATAATATAAAAAACTTAAATACACCAGGAATTATAGATGCATAGATAATGCATTCCTATCTAATACCTGATTATAAACAACATATAATATCGGATATTAAAAATACAATCACAATTTTTGTTATATTAGTTTTAGCAACTCATTTGTTTTAGCAAACGAGTTTTTTTTCTGTATTGTTTTAGATATGGTTCTTAAATTATATATATTTAGAAAATAAAATGCTTTGTTTAATTTAAATTCTATTGTAAAGGTGATGTACAGAGGGATTATAGTTACATAACTCAGTCAATGAGTACATTTCTTTTTTAACAGTGTTATACCTTTCCCCATTTCCAGCCCCCGCCCCCCACAAATTCCTATTACTGTCACTACCCTCTTCCCACCTTGTAAAGTTCATATCCAACATAGTGTCTGGCCAATATCACTTTTGATATACTGTTGATACACCCTTTGTCATACCATTTCTGTGATTCCCCTTCCCTTCCACAAATCATATACATATATGTATATATAATATATTACATATATATTATATATATAATATATACATATATATGAAAAAGGGTACAGAAATATATGGAATCAAACCAGTTGTTCTTCAGTAGATGATTACATCAATGCAATTGAATTCTATACTTCCATCAGAAAGAATGACATTTGCCCATTTGTAAGAAAATGAAAGACTTGGGAAAAATTATATTAAACCAAGTGGGTCAGACCCAAAAAATCATAGACTGCAAAATTTCCCTCTTTTGAAATACCTATAATGTTTCTATAAATCTTCAAGCTAACCCAAAAGATAGTAAAAGACAAATAATTACAGTTGGACATGATTAATTAAAAAAACTCTCTAAGCATATGAGAACATATGAGGATCTTCTTAGTAGAGGATCACAATGGCTATATCGTTCTGTGCATATGACCATATAATATGTTACATATTGAAATGAACTTCAAGAAATGGAACAAGAGAGAGTTTTGTTGTTTGTTTGCAGTTATTTCTTTTTTCTTTCCTTTTTTTCCCTTTGGTTTATCCTCTGTAGTCACTGTTTTTGATTTATGAATAATAGTCTTTTTGGATCTTGTTTTTTATTTTCCTCTCTAAATTTCAGCCAGAAAACTTCTCTTCAAAATCTGAAAGCACATATTAACTATGTCTAGTTTTTAAAGTATATTTTTCAAGCATACATCTTTGAGCATCATAGGAAATAAGTTGTTTTGTTGATTTTTTTGGATCTTCTACAGCTTGTAAGGTAAAAGCACTTGTGTGTGACAGTGATGCTTAGTCTGAAATATCACTAGAACAAAGTCACAGGGAAGAAACATATGTCAGGGATTCATTCTCTACTTAATGCATAATGGAATAATGTGCATTAATCTCAGATATAAACTTGAAAATAGACATTGATGAGGAAAAGGTGTGTATAGAATGTTGCTTCCTTACTACTTATGTTGCTGTTCAGAAACTATAGTGCATAATATGTTTTGCCTGTTATGTAAGATAAGGAAAATCCCCCACAAATCCAGTTCTAAAAATTGAGGTGAGGTTGGTAACTAAAGAAACATACAGCTCTCTACATCAGTGCTTCCAAGACTGGTATAAACCAGGTTGTATGCGGTTCATTTCAGATAAGGAAGGGAAATATTCTGAGGAGCACATGACATCATATATTTTGTGATATTTTTATAAATATAATTCTACCATTTTTCATGGAAAAAGCTCATGAAAACATACTGTATATTGTGTATCCAGAATAAGCAAATTCTTTAATTATAAAAAAGCCAGAATGGGGGGCTGGGGATATAGCCTAGTGGCAAAAGTGCCTGCTTCGGATACACGAGGCCCTAGGTTCGATTCCCCAGCACCACATATACAGGAAACGGCCAGAAGCGGCGCTGTGGCTCAAGTGGCAGAGTGCTAGCCTTGAGCGGGAAGAAGCCAGGGACAGTGCTTAGGCCTGAGTCCAAGGCCCAGGACTGGCCAAAAAAAAAAAAAAAAAAAAAGCCAGAATGATTTTATTCAAATTAGCAAATAAAAAAATCTAATGAAAAATAAACCACAATTATATGTATAATATCTAGTTCCTAAATGTATTTAAAATTCAACTATTTAAGCTTGAATAATAACTAATATATATTATGAGCAATTTTATAGTTACTCTTTATACATATTATTATCAAGCTTAGTTAAACCATTTGTACTCCTTCTATACAATTTATTTTTATACAATAGTGTTATATTAAATTGAACATATTAAACAAGATCATATAACTAATCATTATGCATTTTATTTATAAGATTTATTATGGCTTTCACATTCTTAAAATATATTTCAATTTTCTGATTATATCTACTGTATTATGTTTCAGTTCAAACTTTTATACATCTTCAAACTAGACAAGATACTTTATAAGTAGTGAGACAAAGAAACCTGCATCAATTCCATTGCTTCTTAAAAGAAACTTTCCATTACTGTCCACTTTCTGTTACAAGTTGGAACTTAACTATTTAGTTATAAGAACATTCATCTTGTTTCTTGTTTTAGGTCATTTTGCCTTATACGACTTCTCTTACTTCAACTCAAGAACTCACATATTAGTGTGAATTGTGGTTTTTCAAACTAATAGCCATATTTTCTTATTTTTCATTTGTTTTTCTCACCTCTTAATATTTTCAATTTATTTAAACTACACTAATATTACAAACAGTGTAATCAGAAATTAATAAACTAGGTGATAATTAGTCAGTAATGACTTGGAAGGTTTAAAGAAAATGCATGAGGATATGAAAACATTTCTTGTCAAAGAAGAAATCCAGTATCAAGAACTTAAGGTGATAGAATGCTAGGATGCACAAAGAATTTTAAAGATAGTAGGTGACGCGATTGTTACATAAATAGAAAATGTAAACAGTTACAGACATCAAGTGGGAAATGTTAGGTTCAGGAGGGTTGTATATATGATTGATCCTTTGCTTAGCCTAAGAAATCATTGAGAGGTTATATTAGAAAAGCTGAGGTGGCTGTTATACAACTTGGTACTTATAAATGACCAGTTTGGGAAGGCAGAAGATTAATTAGAAGTTAGACTAAAAGTCAAAATAAGTGACAATAATCAAGTGGTGGCAGATAAAATAAAAGATGTGATTCAAATGAGAGTTATAGTAGTTGAGTTAAAAGAGGTGATTAGATTTTGGGCATAAATAGAAGGAATAGTCAAATTTCCTATAAAATACTGAAGATCATATTAGTCAAATAACAATAAAAGATGAACTCAAGGTATGGGTTAGGCAAACTCTAAGAATGTATTATTATCAATTAACACAAAAACATGATTTACACAATTATGCTGACAGGAAAGATCAGATTTGTTTTGAACCCAGAAATGTTGCGATATATTATAGACATCCAATTAATGTCTACATTATTGGGTTGAGAATCAGAGGCATGAACTTAGAGTGGTTTGGAAGTTCTGGATTGGTGATATAAATTTAAGAGTGATCATATACATGGGTACTACTCAAAGTTACCCTGCTGGGCATGGAGCTCCCAAGTGTTAGAGTAGCTACTTGGGAGGAGAATCAGAAGGATAGTGGTTTAAGGACTGCCTAGACAAAAGTTAGCATTAAGCAATACCAATAAAATTCATGATAATTACATAAATATGCCTGTAAATCCAGCTATGTAGAATGTGTAGGTAGAGTCTGGATATGAACCTAAAGTAAACAAGAAGGGAACTCTATCAGAAAAAAAGAACTAATGCAAAAAACAAAAGGAAAAACCTAGTGTAATTGCTCACATTATAAAATGTCTGCTTACCAAGACAAAGGCCAGGATTTTAACCCCAACAACATTTTCCACTATACAGTCACTTACATCAGTAAGTACATCAGTAGAATGGTCAAAAACACAATCTCCAAAAATGGAGCCTTGAAATACCCCAATATTTAAAGACTTGGGAAAATGATGTAAACAGCAAGATAAATTGTAAAGAAATACAGCTAGTAAGAAAGAAGACTGAGTATGAAATTGGCCTGGAAATCCAAATGACAAATATGAACCTTACAAAACCAGGCTCATTACCTTGGCCCAAGGACATCTTATGGATCAAGTAAGATGAGGGGAAAAAAAAACCAAGAGAGACATTTTTCTGAGATACAGATAAAATTAATGAATCACATGCCAGAGTTTTTCATGAAAGACATCAAGAGGTTAAAAAAAAGCTTGACTGAAATGGACTTTAGGAAGACAGAATTACAATTATTAATTGAAAATTGAGGCAATTAATATTACTGTTATTATTATTATTGGTGGTGGTGGTCATGGGGCTTGAACTCAGGGCCTCACATTTTTCACTTGTTTCTAGTACTCCACCACTTTGAACCACAGTGCCATTTCTGGTTTTCTGGTGGTTAATTGGAGATAAAAGTGTCACAGACTTTCCTGCCCAAGCTGTCTTAGAACCATGATCCTTACATTCCAGCCTCCTCCATAACTAGCATTACAGGCACAAACCCTCAGTCTCTGAGAAGACAATTATGTTGATAATTTTATTGCAACAAGACATAATATTGCCACAGAAGATGAATAGTAGCACATGTCAAAAACATTTTTAAGTTTGCAAATTTGTGGATGACTGTAGAGAATTTTGGAGAGTACAGAAAAACATTGTCAATTTGTAAAAAGCCTCCTAATCTCTATTCTTCTACCTGTATTTCTTCACTGTCAACTACTGTTTTACCTGTTGGAAGATTTTTCTTAAAGAAGTATGTGCATTATTTGCTGGTCTACTTTTCCTTTTTTTTTTTTTTTTTGCCAGTCCTGGGGCTTGAACTCTGGACCTGAGCACTGTCCCAGGCTTCGTCAGTTTGTTGTTGTTGTTGTTGTTGTTGTTTTGCTTAAGGCTAGCACTCTGCCAACTTGAGCCCCAGCACCACTTCTGACTTTTTCTATATATGTGGTGCTGAGGAATTGAACCTAGGGCTTCATGTATATGAGGCAAGCACTTTTGCCTCTAGGCCATATTCCCAGCCCTGGTCTTCTCTTAATATGTGATCACATACAAAGATATACCTGTGTATACCTTCGTGTATTTTTCTTCTATAACATTTTAGAGTATTTCAATATAGAAACCAATTTTTGAACCTTGTCCTTTAATACCTAGAGTAAGAAGATTAATCGCTTCCAATAAGTTATCTTAAGAATTACAGATGTTTAAAACAAAAGCTACCAATGATGTTAAGTAGGATTCGGGTCAAACAACAATTAAGTAATTATGATAAAAAAAAAAAAAAAACTAGTGAAGATTGTAATTTTGTGTGTGTGTGTGTTTGGCTAAAACATGATTTGGGGCAAGTTTCATTGAGAAACATGCAAGGAACAGTTGGACTTCATCAAGTGAAATAAGGGAACCCGATGAGAAAAGGCTAAGTAAAAAGCATGTCTAATGTATAACTTGACTCATGTTTTTGTTTGCAAGAATGAAAATACAATGAGATATAGGCAAAGAGAATACAGATGAGATCATAGGTGTTTATTTATCAATATTATGGATTCAACTCAGATAGAGATGAGGAAACAAAAAAGAGAATTTCTCTGGATGAGATCAGTATCAACAAAGCATCCAGACCTGGACATTTTTGTTGGGAATCCCGAAAAACTTCAGTTAAGTGAGATTGTATTAAAATACAGTACACTGGAATTCTATTTTTTCCCCATAGCATTTATTACAAAGTATTTGTTCTCATTAGCTGTGTGCTCCTGAGTAAGTTTTGAATCCTCTTCTGGTTATACATTTAATTTCCCAAATCTTTTTTTTTCCTACTTGATATGCCTACGAACTTCTGCAGATATGCAAAGGGTCATTTTCCTCAGCTTATTCAGCCAACACAAACTTTTTTTTCAGTTGGCCATCCTCTCTTTTCCATTTTTTTCCTCACTAATGGTGAATAAGATTACCAAAAGCTGGAGAGAAAGTAAAGATATACTCACAGAAAAATCACAATAGTCAGAAAAGTATAATAAAAGACATTGAAAGACAATAATGAAGAGTTACCTTCTTGGGAACAAGATATAATATAAACAAATGTATTTGTAGAATTAGGATTGTAGAAGGAAGAGTAAAATTTAACAAATGGATAACATTTATTTGGTCACATAATGATGTATTAATAGTTTTAAGGTATAGAGCATAATCAGTAAGCATATTTTTAAATGGTAAAGTCTTGAAATACATTAACTGAAGTTGTCACTACAGAGAATCATCCCTTAAAAGTACTATTTTAACATTTTAAATTACAATTTGATTATCATGGATGTTTAAATTGTCGGGATCTGATGAATCCCTTTTCCCCTATCTCCCGGGGAAATGTCCAAACCCCCAAAACTATGAGAGAGCTCTCGGCCTTATCTTCCACCCGCAGAATGTGAAGGCGTGCTCTCGTTGGGCTGCGTTTAGCTAAGGAGAGTGAACTACTGAAATCTCCTGCCCCTGCCTTCTCACGTGTTGGTGATAGGCGCAGTGAAACAGAAGACTCCAGGGAGGCAGTCTGGGGTTTTGAACTGAACTCCTCGCCCAGGGGGCGGGGGGAAGGTTTTTATTACAGTGGGTAAGGCAGGAAAGCGGGTTTTGCTAATAGGCTGAGCCGGGCTGTCTCAGCCAGAGTGGTATCATGGGACGCCCCCCCACGGGCTGACTTCATGCCCCAATAGGACCGCCCCTGGGCACCAGTGGCACCATCTTGAAGGCATCCACGTGGACCCGAGATCGAGATGGGAGGCGGGCCTAGCCAGAACTACTCTTTCCGGTTCTGGTCCCAGGGCAGGAGGAGGGGAGGTTGATCTGGGACCGCCCCTCTATGTATACAGCCAGCACGCCCACATTTAATGACATACAATCATATTAATTTTTCTGCCAAACATTAGATATTATGCTTCTGCTAATACCAATACCAATAGAGTATGTTGTATTTTTTTCTTTTAAATTTCATTTAAAGTATTTTGGAACCTTAGTGTTTTGGAAGGCAAACAACACAACTCAAAAAGTAAAGCACAGTACTCAGAAACATAATCCTCAATGGAAAGGAAGTAGTTACAACCTACTTAGTAATCCTGAAATACATGTTAGAGAAAATGAACTGCCTTATAACTTAAGTGCCTAAATTAAAGCAACTGAGCTGTCTTATAATCAGCTAGAAATGAAGAAAACCATTTCCCAGAGCCACCAAAAAGTTATGTTTTTTAAAGAATGACAATGATCCCGAAACTTGTTTTGATAGTCTTCTTCCTTTATGGCAGTGATTAAAACTATGGATTTCCACTGAAAACACAGAAAACATGGCCACTAGAGTAGGAAGGATCTACCTACAAAGTCTTGAAAGTTAGAAAACATTTCCTATTGATTTCTAGATAATGTGTTGTTAAACAGAGTTTAGTGTAGACTACTCAGCGATAAACTCATTTAAAATTATTATTATTATTATTACAGTAGGAAACTATAATTTGCCTCATGCTAAAACCTGAAATTATAAGCTTTACTTTATGAGAGGAAGAAAGTGAGAGATAGTGTGTATGTGTAACAGATAGAGACTGGGGGAGAGAGAGAGAGAGAGACTACAGACAGAACTTTGGATCTTTCCATATATGTTTCTAGAGACAAGAAGTACATTACTGTAAACTTTCGGGCCTTATTAAGCAAATCCTCTTTAAGTAAAATTTTTCACATAAGAGTACCAATATTATAATTCAACTAAAATGTTTGCAGATGAGTTTAGTTACTTTGCACCTTCAATTTCTGCTTCTTTCTGCTTTCAATTAATGGCTATAGAAACCTATGCATGTGACTGAAGAAGCAATTGTTCTGATTCACTTGACATGCTAATTCAGTTGTTACTAATCTGTGTTAAATGGATGCTTTTACTTAGGATATCATGATTATAACTATTTTACCACACTTAGTAAACACTAATTCACCCAAATCAGAAACTCAGTGTTTACAATATTTACTATAGCACAATTATGCTAACTTATCAGATTGTACCAAATTTAAGACAATGTTCAATGGGCCTTTAATGGAAAGAAATATAAATCTTTACCAAACACTGGTGGCACATACTGTAATTCTAGCTATTCAGAAGCCTGAGATTTGAATGATTGCAGTTTGAAAACACCTGGGCAAAAAAGTCTAAAAAGTCATATTTCCAATTAACTAGCAAGAAGCTAAACTGGAGCCATGATGAGAGCTGTGTGAAAAATATCTAAGCATTTTCAGGAATATAAATTGAGAATTTATCACAGAAATCTGTATCTAAATATGGAAAATAAAACAAATATTTCTACCTTTTTAATACTAGGGTAACTTAACCAATATACGAAAGCAAGCCTGTTGTGAGTCGAGGACAATGCCTAGATGAAAAATCGAACTTTAGAACATGAACTCCTTGGTCTTGTGATTTGTAAATTAGTTTTAAACATCTTTAAGAATGAACACCAATGAGCTGGTGACTTTCAGCTCTGTACTTCAGCTATAGAGTCTGGTTCAAATTCGGGTTCTCTTGTAGCCTCAAGTGTGATGGTACTCATCAACTACTATCAGGTCAAATTCTTTCATCTGTTACCTACTAGTTAGCATAAACCTTTTCATGTATAGCACATCTTGAAGATTGACTAGGATGATGAAATTACAGTTTGTTGTAATTCAAACAGTTGGTAATCTTGAGTATATTTAATATTGCCTTCAACTCTACTGATATGGTCAGAAAGCATCTTGGAGGCCTGAGTATATGAGGAAGGTCTGAGTTTTGCCAAACTGTGATTGACAGGTCTGTCATTGTTGGCACTTCAGATTGGATGTAGCAGTGGTATCAATAATCATTCCTGTGTCTACCCAAAATTAAGATCATGGTTCTGAACATCAGTGACCACACCAAAAATCTGTAAAGCAGGATACAGGGAAACCAAGAAAAAAATCAATAAATAAAATCTTTTGAAGTGATTCATAATAACTTTGCAAAAGTAGCTTTACAATTTATGTGATCAAAACCTAGAGAAATATTTGCAAATTGAAAAGCTTGATGACATGTAGAAATATTCTGCAATCTGAACACTACATGTTAAAGATTGTTTCACATAGTGATTGATGGGGAGTAATTAACTCACAACATCACAGAAAATTTGAAAGTACCAGTAGACAAATACCATCCTAATATACATTGATGGTGTAGAAAAATAAAGATATTTTAAGTATTCAACATTGCAGTGATTAAAAGAAACCCACTTGGACAAATACCCACTGTATTCTAATACCAATTGCATGTTCTTAACTTACACATTTTGAATACTTAAAATTCAAAAATATTGCAAAATGCTATTGAATGGTTTAAAGAAAACTGGCAGGGGGGTGGGGAGTGGAAAATAGTAATTTACTAGATAGCACGTATACCATAATTACTGAGTATCGTGATTTTCCTGAAAAATACTAACATTTGAATGATTAGGCTCAGTAATTCAAATGGTTTTCACAAAGGCTTTTACTCAGGGCATGAATAGAATTTTTGCCTTGTGCCTGAACTAACAGCCAGCATCTACCTTGCCTGGTTGCGTTTGAGATTTCTTATCTTCCATACTTACATAAACCTATTAGAATTTCTGTCTGACTCCCATTCTCCCTCCCCCTCTCATACTCTCTCTTCCTCTCCCCCAGTCCCTCTGCTGAAATGCTCCATCCCAAAAGTTCTGTCTCTTTGGGTCCAAGACAACAGTAAGCTCAAAATAAGTGGAGATTGTTGTTATGTTTTCCTGAAAATTAGTTATTTTTTTCTTTTCTTTAATTGGGTTTCTGTTTATGATGTGTGTCATTTTACCAAAAAGTCAAAGCAAAAAGTTTGGATTCTAGTAATAGTGGACTTAATATGAGATACTGTAAAAAAAAATGTAAAAACAAACATAAACTAAATCTTACCTGCAAGCCGGTTGTATATGAATATGTGTTTTCACACTTGCAGTAGGTAATTTAGAGATAGAGATAGAGACTACAGTAAATACCAGTCTTTCTGGACTGGAGGGGTTTTTCTGGAGAAAGTTGAGAGAATTAGGTTGAAAGGTAGACAATGGAACTAAAGTTTGAGACATCTTTCCAGGACTTATAATATAAGATTTCCAGGGACAATATCCCCTGAGAGACAGTTGAGTATTTAGACATGATTATGAAAGGTTAATTGAAAGTACCACAATAAATCAGTATCAGAATCATATAAAACCGCACATTAATTACAGAGATGGACTAAAATAAACAAATACCAGAGAAGAATTTCTCGATGTTTAGTTTTTAAACGTGTTGCTCTGTAAATACGTAAGAGAATTACAAATAATATGATTTTGAGCTAAGTTTTTAACATTAGAATAATATAATACAGAACTCCTGAGTAGAAGAGGCTTGCACTTGCAAAGAACTTTATAATAGGCTGCAAAAACCTTGACAGTGTGTTATTTTCCCCTGCTGGTTCTGACCAATCAGAAGTGGCTTCTGGAAATGACTATTCTGTGGAGTAGAACAAGCTTTTGGCTCATTACTGAGCTGTGGAGGCAGTGTCATGTAGGTCTCAGTGAAAAACACAAGTGCATTAGGAGCAAGTCAGAAGACAGTTGCATATAGTCATGCTGGGTAGTTATGGTCCTATTGTTCAAAACATTCCCAAAATAACTGCATCTTAAAAGTCACCAAGGAGTAAATAATTTTGAATGCTTTTTTCTTCCTGTTAAAAAGTAATTTTTTCTGTGCCTTAATAATGTTTAATGCTGACATCTGTAAAGATTTACAAAAGGGTAAGATGTTTAACATCTACATTTCAAATATAATGTTCTCTCTGTCCTTTAATACTTTCCCAAGAACATGCTTGCTTTCATTTATTTTTGTTGAAGTGATTTATTTTTCTTGTGGCAGTTATTCTAAACAGATGAAAAAAAGGCAACATAAATCATGGATTTTGTTGAAGTGTTCTCTGGCCTACAGAGAAAAAAGTAAATATCCAACTAACATTTTTCAGAGCCAATATCTGTAAAAATATAATTAACTTCTAACGTTTGAATACATCTCCATGAACTCTCAGTAGCTAAAGGAAGACAAGACCCTGGCTAAAGAATAGTATCCTAGAGACTCTGACAGGTGTGAGACTACTTTTTATTGCGATATATTTTGGAATAGCTTTTCATTTCCAAGGAAGTTGTAAAGATAATATAGAGATTTCTGTAAAAACTTTCACCAACTCTGCCATTGTCAGCATCTTACTTTTCCTTAGAATATTGGTAAAATGGAGAGACTGATAAAGGCAGATGAATCATCAGCTAAATGCCAGGCTGCTCTGTGGATTTCAGCATTTTTCTTAGTGATTGTCTTTACAATGTTTCTTTATACAATACATGGACCCACAAATTTTTAATGACCTTAAATCTCAACATCTCTCACCAGTGGACAATTCCATGGACTGTCCTTGTTTTTCTTGCTCTTGAGATTCCCCAGATACACTTGAGAGTGTCAAGAGGAGTATCCTGGAATTTTGTGAGTATCCTTTTTGTCACATGACATTGGAAGCAATATAAAATCCACAAGGCATTGACCAATGATGGTGATGGTCAAATTTATCAGTTGTTTATTTCTTTGAATGCTGGACTTTTTCTCTATTGTTTCCTCTGGGATTTGAAGGTTGCAACTGTACCTCCACTAGGAGGACAAATCTACTGTGTGTAGATTTGTAATTCTTCTGGAGATAAGAAAGAAAAAAAAAACTGATCTCTTCATCATTCATTTGCTGCATCATTCAGTAATTTATTGTATCATTGTGGACTTTTATCAACTTTGATGTGCATTACAATGATAATTTTCATTCTATTGCTCAAAATCATCAGCTTTTAGACAACTGAGATCTTTCAGATGAATTGTGAAGTTAATCAGCAGTCTATTTTTAATAAAATATTTTAACCTTCTTTTTTTGCTTTTGTCTTTTTACTATTATTTATTGTGCTAAAAATTTTCCACATAATGAAATCATTTAAACCATTTAAAATTTAAACTCTAGTGAAATAGATGAGGTCATAATGTGTAGTCATCCATACTATTTGCAAAATGGCCCATTATCCCAAATACTGAATTTTAAAAGATTTCAAGTATAAAATTGATTATTATTAACCATAGTCACGGTTATGTACAAAAGATCACTTGAACTTATTTTCCCTTTCTAACTAAATAAGCAATATGAATATTGACCTCCATCTTCCATGTCCTGAGAGCTACAATTATTCTCTGATTCTATGAAGTTATTTTGTTTAGATCCTACAAAAAGTGGGATTGGGTATTATTTCTATTTTTGTGCCTGTCTTATTTTAACTTAATATAATGTCTTTTAAACATACACATATTACAAAGAGCATAATTTCTTTCTTAACAGTAAACACTGTATGTAAACACTGCATTCATTTCTTTATTTTCTACATTCTTTCATTTGTTCTCCTTCCTTCCTTCTTCCTTCCCTCCCCCACTCCCTCCCTTCTTTTTTTCCTTTTTTCCTTTATTTTGCATCTTCTTTCCTTCTTTCACACTATGTTGAAATGTCCTCCAGTATGGCCTCTAACAAACATATAGTCTTCCTCCCTCAACCTCCCAGATTCTGAGATTACAGGCATGCAATTCTCTGACTCAGTTCATTTTCCTTATGTCTTTATCTATGACTCTGCTTAATAGTTGATTCCCTATCTTGGCCTAATTTTGACTAATTGTGACTAATTCTGCAATGACCTTGAAAATGCATGTACCTCAACTTTTAATATATTCATTTATATTCTTTGGATATATTCCCAGTATTGAATATGCTGGATGACATATATTAGATCTCTGTTAATTTTTTTTTTTTTTTTTTTTGGCCAGTTCTGGGCCTTGGACTCAGGGCCTGAGCACTGTCCCTGGCTTCCTTTGTGCTCAAGGCTAGCAGCTACTCTGCCACTTGAGCCACAGCGCCACTTCTGGCCATTTTCTGTATATGTGGTGCTGGGGAATCGAACCCAGGGCCTCATGTATACGAGGCAAGCTCTCTCACCACTAGGCCATATCCCCAGCCCTCTGTTAATTTTTAAAGAAACCTTTATAGTGTTTTCCATAGTGTTTACATGAATTTACTTTGCCACTAATGTGCTACTCTAACAGAGGGGGGTTATACCTCCTTTGGTTATAACTTGTAATTTACTCATGATTAATAGTATTGAACATTTTAAAATATGCTTGTTGACTATTGTAACTTTTGAGAAATGTTTAATCCATCATACAGTCTTTATTCATATTATTTGTTTTCCGACTGCTATTTGAGTTTCTTATATATCTTTTCATTATTCTTTTATTATATATAGGGATGGCAAATATAGTCTCCCCTTCTAAAGCTTCTCTCTTCATCCTGGTGATATTTTCCGGGATGGGAAGAAGATTTTTTTAGGTTGACATGCTCATATTTGTCAGTTTTATTTATTTATTTTACAATTGTTGTCCAATTTTTTGGAAGGATACCTTCACTTATGACACGGTTAGCCCAGTATCCCACTCTATATTTCTATTTATGCACATTCTTAAAATTGTGGTTTCCTGTTATATCTAAGAAAAGTCTAAATTCCTTGGAACAGGGACCAGTGTTTTCCAAATGTGTCTATCCCTACATCCTCACTTGCAACTTTTTATTTCATATAACTAAATCACATTTTTTCCAATGTTCTGGACCAAATTATCTTATATTCTGCCTTAACACTTCATACCCATATACCTATCTCCCATTTTGTGACAGCATGCTTGCTCACTTGTTTCCAAGCAGTGATATGTAATAGGTATAAATAACCATTTCAATGACTAAATGAAAATTTCTGTTTCTTACATTATCTTTTCTTTTCCCTTCAATAGACATTTTTACCTGGTAGGATCCTAAATTCTATATTTAAAACTTTACTTCCCAGAGACTGTTTTCTCCATCATTCCTGATCATACCTAGTCAGCTTTCTTTCTTCTCTGCTGCCATGGATTCCAGTCTGTGTTTCCATTCATATCATTCATTATGGTCACCGTATCCACTTGTGCATTGTCTGTCTTTCTGAATCCCCTGTACTTTCAGGACCATAGTATTGTTCCTATTCCTGATCTCCATATGCAGATATGCAGTTGTCCACACTTGGAACCTGGACATTATTTGTTGCATAAATGCAAGAGTTAATTGTGGAGATAAAAAGTACGTTAGTGCTGTGCCCAACACAGATCTGGACCCTGAAGACTGACAGGTTAGGACTATGTACAGGCAATGGAGCAAGAGTAAGGCCAAAGTTCTCTATGGACTCTATGTGGTTCAGCTGTAGGCAAAAGCACCCTGGAGATTGTAAAAGGTAGGGGGTTTAAATTTAGTGAAGATGCCATTAACGCGTTGGGGCCAAGAGAATGGCACTGAAGAAGCAAGCTGGAGGTTTCAGAGAACAGGTTCTCAAGCAATTCAGTAGACCTATGCAGGAAACCCGAGAAAGGTTTTGAAAGTTGTGACTTTTTTTTTCACCCTCATCTCTCTTGCATAATAATATTCTGAAAATGGGAGCATCTATATCTGCAGGTCCTTTCATCTCCTTAGAGTGACTTTATACTTCTATGACTGCATCAACCTCTGTTTCCTTATGACTTTGGTGTTATGAATGATTGTTACTCAAACAATACAGTCAGGAAATTACTACTTCATTAGGAACTACATGAGAAAATCACTTTCTAATAAACATATTAATGTAGAATAACACCCCAAACACTGATCAGTTTAAAACAACTATATCGTATTCCTTAGAGGAGTCCAAGGATAAGCACGTTTCTTTTCATTTTTTATTATTTATTTATTTGGATTGATTGTGGGATTTGAACTCTGGGCCTTGGCGCTGTTCCTGAGCTCTTCAGCTCAAGGATAGCATTCTACCACTTGAGGCACAGCACCACTTTCCATTTTCTGAGTGGTTTATTGGAGATAAGAGGCTCATGGACTTTGCTGCCTGGCTGGCTTTGAACCTCGATCCTCAGATGCCAGCCTCCTGAGTAGCTATGCTTACAGGCATGACCCACTGGTGCCCAGCTTTATTTTTATTTTTATTATTATTCAACACATTTAATAGTGCATCATTTGATTTCATTTTTGTTGGCCAACAAATGATATACATTAATGATCTGGGTTATATTTACTGCTTTATTTAATCTACTATTTGATGCTTATGAAATTAAAAGACTTTAATCCTACATACCCAGGAAACTGAGATCTGAGAAAAACAGTTTGAAATCAACCTGAGCAGTGAAGTCTGTGTACTCTTATGGCTATTTAAAAAGAAAGTTGATGTAGGTCTCAAGTGCTCAAATGCAGTGTGTTAGACTTGAGCAAAGACTCATAAGGACATCACACAGGCCTGAGTTCAAGCTTCAAGACCAGCACCCAAAAATTAAACAAAAAAAAAAGAACAGTGAAAAAATTCTTCATGGTCTATTTTTCTCAAATGTATAGTTTACTATATTGTAAAGGAAACTATAATGCTTTCTAGTTAAATTATTCTTCAATGAAAATCTAAGTATAATGACTGTATTTTTTATTCTTATAATTTTTCCAAGGAAGGATATATATAATCTGATTTTATCCTGGTATAACCCCTTCATGACATGTTTTATTATCCTGGCTTTCTCAAATTGAATATTAGTCACATGGAATTGCAAAGATTAAATTCTCAGTTATTTTACAAGAGCCTGCTTTGTGTCAAAACTTGGTTAGGTGGGTTTAGATGCCAAGTGCAAAATACCTTGCATAATAATGTGTTTGGTAAAGACATAGAACTGGATTAGAGTAGAGGGGCTGGCAGCAAAGGCAGTGCCTCTTCAATATGAAGGATGATAATAGAGCTGCCAACACTACCAACACGAGTATAGATGTGGATTAACACTTGCAAAACACTGCCTAAATATAATTTTGTTACATTTCCACAGCGCATTGAATAAGAATCAATGTCTGTTGCTTACGTATCCACATAATAACCATGAGAAATCTAATTTTAATGCATGCTGAGTAGGTTACCTCAAAGTGAATTAAAAAACAATTGAGCAGGCAAAATGTCAGACATAAGGACACATGCAGAAAAAGAGCATCCAATTTTTAGCCGTAAAACCCCCCACCCTAGCACTTGTCTGACTGACTCAAGCTGAGCAGGAAGACCCCAAAAGCTCTTTGTAATTTGCCCAACAGGTGCTTACCATAGACAGGGTTGAGAAGGATCCTGACATAGAATCTGTAGTGGTGAGCCTTTTGCACACTTTTGCACACCACCAGCTTTAAGACAATGTCAATTGTACAGTGTTTTTGTTCTTGTTCTACTGATTTCTTGTATCAGTTTCTTATATATCAATCATTACTTTCTTAGGTAATAATTAGCCTTAAACAGTCAAACAAATGACCACCTGGCACTTAAAATGTAACAGAAGAGTCCTTTGGAGAATTGTACAGGGATAAAGAGAGGAATTGGGAGAGAATATACTCATAACAGTGAAAATCCTGAGACTAAGAATATTGAGTGAGAAGTTGGATTAGGATGGACTGAGCAGTATGATGGAGGTAAAGACAAATTATATTTATAAACTGATTTATTGAATGGTATTTATTTTTACAAATATTTAAAGATAATAAAATATAGTTAAATAGTGAAAAACTATGGGTTTTTTGACATTTTTATTTAAGCTACAGTTTGACTATTGCTTTTGTTGCTTCTAGAAGAGTGGAAGATCTGTATGAGAAAAATTAAAAAAACAAATATTCACTTTAGAGAAGAGCATGCTTTATTCCCGATTATCTTCCACATTCGTCAAAACACATTTCTGTGACTTCCTATCCTAATATTGCAGCACATTTGTGTTAAGATTGAAAATCAAAACTAAAACTTACAGGAAAAATATTGCTAATAAACTGTTGAAATTTTCAAATAAGCAAATTTTAGATATGAATAATAACGGAAGACTTAAATTTATATATATTAATTTATACAAATGAATTTCTCTTGTCTAGCACACATATAAAACTTTCTGCCGTGCACATGGCATTCAAGCAAAAATTCTTACCACCGCAAAACCTTAGTTCCATAATGCAGAATCATGCATCTATTTAAACAGAGTATAGGATAAACTTAGCAGCATATCAACTTGGTTTATTAAATATATTCCATAGACAGTAGAATTTCAAAATGATTTTAAAATAGGAAAATTGAAAATAAAAACAACAAGAAGTTAAAAAAAAAAGCAAAAGTGAATTAGTCTTGCCTTCTTTGTTCTATAAGTTGGTGTGTTGCAGAGGTAGAGTGTTAAGTCACTTTTCTCTTTGTTTACTACATTTGGCCACCAGCCAGTTAAGGTTGTAACTCTTGCTTGTAGAAAACAGTTAAGTAAATGGAGACAATGAAGCAGGTGCAGTAGATAAAAATTAGATACGCTGAAATTATAGTTATCCAGGTGTGATTCTACTGTTGTGACAGAGTTCTTCTGCAGAAAGGCAGAGTACAGAAAGAAATACAAACTCAACGTACTTTCTGAATATGTAGTCAAGTTACTTTATATCTCTGGTAGTCACCTACAAAAACAACTAAAGATTTTTTGAGTCTGTTGTGGGTTTTGTAGCTGTATTTCTTTTTTCTTCTTTCTTTGTGTTAGCAATTTTTTGGCCCATTGATGGATAGATCTAGCAAACTATTTGTTCTTCCTATTTTTTTTACAGAAGTAAGGAAATATGCATATATTTAATGTCTACATCACTTAAAAATGTCCTTCCAGTAAATTTTGTACATCATTAGCTAGTTTGCATCATATGATTTTGAAATCATCTCTGGATGATTTGAATGATTGAGGATGAAATCAAATCTCTAATGTTATAACATGTTAAATATGGCAAATTATTTGACCCTTACAAGAGAAAAGTTTGAATTAATAGAGTTTTGGTATGTTATAGGAAGTCTATTCCTTCTTGCTTAAGTTCTTGATATCTCTGATTATGCATAAACTTTTGGAATTGTTTAATTAACTAAACCCATTCAGGTTTTTCTAGGGAGTTTGTGACTCTCCCATTCCTCCTTCATGAGTAAAGCTAAAGGATACATTTACATAGTTTAAAAGTAAAAAGTCATGCATTTCTATATAAACCAATGCAGAGAAAGAACAAGAAAACAAGAAACCTGTGTTTTTTTTACTTTCAAACGCACTTTGTATGTGGAAAGTGATTGAACTATCGGCAATGAACCCTTAGTGGTTATTAATCTGGACTTCGTGAAATGTCATATTTGAAAGATTCCTCAATAGCTACATGTTTCCCAACAATTATTGTTTTAGCCAAATTCTGCCTGTTATGCTCGGCTGATCATATGATAATGGACAAAAGGTGTCAGATCTCTTGATTTTAACCATTATACTTGTGAATGGATGATTCTACCTGATATAGATAAAGTGATTGGACATGCAATTTTTTAAGGAATTGAGATTCAGTTCGACTTAGAATGTCGACAAATTTCTCAAAAATGCAAGGCCTGTATTAAACATTTCTAAAATGCCTTGGACTTCCCACCTTGTGCAATTTGCTATTATGTACCTTCAGAGACTGGTAGATTTCCTGTTGTTTCTAAAAATGTGGACCTGTAATGCACTGTGCTTCCTTTCATTCCATAGCATCATGTCACACTCTTAAAAATGGAGTTATATAATAACATAATTGGTCAAATAATTGACAAATTTATCAAAAATTTATCAGAAATAAAGATAATACAATGGAGCACATGAAAGGCTGTTCAACAAATAATGAAGAAAATTAAAAATAAAAGATACAGATGTTATAAAAATTAAGGCCTAACCCTACAAGCAAAACATAAAACTCTTTGAATATAACAGTAAAATAATCAGGTATTCTTGTGGTTGATAATGATCTTTTAGACATGAAAATAAATCCATGATTAATGAAAAGAAAAATTTATAAACTGGATGTCATTAACAGTAAATTTTTCTATTCCTTAAAATACATTAACTAAAAGTAAATTAAAGCACAAGATACAAACTGGGATAAAATATTGGTAAAGAAATATAAAAAAAATACTTTTCCCATATGACTGAAAGCTCTTTAAATTCACAAGTAAGACAGTAACAAAACTCAGTACTAAGGAAAGATGGGCAGGATAAATGCAGAGAATTTTTTTCACTCACGGCTATCACTGGACGACTTTGAGCCACAGCGCCACTTCTCCTTTTCTGGTGGTGAATGGGAGATAAGCGTCTCACAGACGTTCTTGATCTGGCTGTATACAAACTTTGATCCTGGGATCCCAGCCTTCTGAGTAGCTGTGATTACAGATAGATGCAAGCCATAGGCACCCAGGGAGAGGACTTTTATACCATTTGATTACATTGTATAACACTGTAATGATCAATACATGTCCTTATACATAGGTTTTAACTCAAAGAATGTACAAATGAAATGTTGGACTTATTCTGGGTAATGATAGTATATGATGTAGGGCCATCAATTGTTTCCTATATACCACTGGGAGATGTGGATAATAAGAGAGAAAATGCTTAGGGGGAAGACAATTCACATAAGGCAAATCTCTGTATTTTTAAAAGCAATATTGCTTTAAATCTAAAACTGCTCAATGAAGCAGTCTTTTCAAAAAGTGTGAGACTAAACCTAAATCCAAGAATAGAGTGCAAAGAATGGACAAATGAAGAGGAGAAGGGAAGGAAGCAGTGAAGATTCCAATGTATATCCTACAAAATTAAGAAGAGTGAGGAGGGCTGGGAATATGGCCTAGTGGCAAGAGTGCTTGCGTCACATACATGAAACCCTGAGTTCGATTCCCCAGCACCACGTATATAGAGAACAGCCAGAAGTGGCGCTGTGGCTCAAGTGGCAGAGTGCTAGCCTTGAGCAAAAGGAAGCCAGGGACAGTGCTCAGGCCCTGAGTCCAAGCCCAGGACTGGCGAAAAAAAAAGAAGAGTGAGGAAAAGAGTGGATAGAGGGGGCATCGGTTTGAATGTTGAAAGTAGTGACATTGTTCAAGACATATTGTATTAATAAACTGCTTTTTTTAAATGGAAATTCCTTTCTTTACTTAAAAACAATACAAAAAAGAATTCCAAAATATAAAAAAGAAGATAATAAGCTTAGGCAATTTAATCTTTGACTGTAAAATTACAGCTATTCAAATATCAAGTATCACTCTTGCATTATCCAATATTTATCGGTTCATCAATGAGCATTATTCAATTTATTTATCTATAATATGGACAATTATTCATTTATATATATATGGTGATTATTCTATGTACTTTGCTATACCACTGAAATTTTCAAGAGACCTTACTAGAAAAATACTAGTATTTTTTGTAAACATTGTTGAAAAGCTTTATACATGAAGAAATCATTGTGTTCTCTCATATAAATAAATACTTTGTTAACCATCCTTATATCTTCCCTACTTTCATGATGCCTCAATATTATCCCCACCAACTGCAATCTCCTAGTAGAAATACCTATGAAGTATGTTCTTAGTAGGTGTATATTAATGCTTGTTAATTAACTTAGCACTTTACCCTTGTTAATTGCATAATAAGTAAGACCAGTACATTTGTTATCTCATAAAATTAGCTCAATATGTAATCTTTCAGAGAAAGTAACTGTACTTGCTAATTCAGTTCCTGCTACGGTCTCTTTAACACAAGGAAATGAGGAGTGCAAGTGAATATCTTGAAGCCAGAAAGAAAGCTTTCTCAAACTGTCCTGTGTGAGCTTGTTTTAGTCAGCCTCCAGGAAATTATTGAGGTTTCTTTCAAGAAAAATAAAAGAAAAATATTTCACCCTCCCTAGAGAACTCAAAGAAATTGAGTATCCAAAATCCTCAGGTTCATCTATATTGATGCCCCTATTCTGGGTGTTTCCTTCTTATTTCTTTTCCTTTCCTTTGACATGGGGTGCCTATCAAGGAAAACCACAGACTCTACTTCGAAGCAATGATATCATTGCTTTAGGTCTTAAGCTTGATTTACAACAGCCGCTGGAGATGTGAGCCTGCTTAAGTTCTGCCATAGAGGCCCTCTGGCTTTGACAGTCAGCTATGCGTGAACAATTGCCTTCCCTGAGAGAACCGTGTTTTTGTTAGAAAACTTCAAATGCTGGTCTTAACAAAAAAGCCAGAGTTGGACATAACTGCTATAATTATTAGTGTCACAATTTTGTTTAAGAAAGAATATCAAACCACAGGCTGTCCCTTTATGATTTGCGGCTCGACACCCCAAGGAATTATAGGTAGAACATTTACATTTATTCTTTGCTACATGAGGAGGCATAGAAATACTGATTATCAATAGGGAGAGGTCCTTTCAATTAGCAGATTATGGAGTAAGCTACACCTGAGCATAAACTGTTTATGGCCCTTCCCAGTAACAAATGTCATACCCAGACCCTTCAGAAATAATCTGAGGGAGATAATGAAATGCAAAGCCAAAGATTGCTGGTGAAGTTCAAAAGTACAATTTACTGAAAACAAATGCAGAGGTTTGTTACCAAGATGAATGTTAGAAATTTGGTCTGATTATTTGATATTTTGAAGTAGCCACAAAGAAGCCACACAACTGTGTCTAAGAACTGTTCTAGAATAAATTATTTAATCCTATCCCATTGGCTTGAAGGAAGGAATTTAAACATAACCACCTCCTGGTAGCTGGTTTCTACCAAAAATCCCACAGTGTTCACTTGTTTGAATGTGATATTTTTCCAATGTTAATTTTAGACTATGACTGTGTTTTATAATAATAGAACAAGAAGTGAACCAGATCATGTGCAAAGAATCATATAACAAAATAAATTTTGTAAGAAGCCAAACAATATCAAATTATGATTTCATGATTTCAGAT
The DNA here is from genome assembly GCF_023159225.1 of Perognathus longimembris pacificus. Taxonomy (NCBI): domain Eukaryota; kingdom Metazoa; phylum Chordata; class Mammalia; order Rodentia; family Heteromyidae; genus Perognathus; species Perognathus longimembris. The sequence goes on from NC_063176.1 coordinate 42,675,902, forward strand.
ATCTTACTTTGAATTATAACCCAGAACAAGAGGAGACCTAATTGGCACTATTTTTCTGCATTCAAACAGGAAATGCTTATCAAAATGTCAACTTCCTAATTCACTACAAATTTGTAATCTATCTAGAATAGCCCAAGGTTTCATGGACATCCCTTTTTTAACATATGACCCAAAATACAAGCTCTCCTAAAATCTCTTATTGGTACAGTACCACATTTTCCCTTGCTTTCTCTTTTCCTTCCTAATATAAACTTAATTATATAAATTTAGGTACAGCTGTGTTTAGAATCTCCTATCTATTCAATGTTTATACAAGGATGGTTAAAACTTCTTTATGAACAGTTAAGATGCTGAGTAGTAGCTAATATGGTTACACATCGACCATCTGAAATTGCATGTACTGTATGGCAAACAGCTTATGATCAGGTTAAATATGTATAGCGTAACACCATTGATAGTAAGTTGGGTTCAGTAATTTGCTTACAAGTTTAGCACAGACATAACTAGAATAAATCAATCGTATTTCAGCATTGATCTCTATATACTGAAGAAAAATTTGAGTTTGGTCAGTATAGACTGGTCTTTGATATACCATAATATACTGAATGGTTCTCAAGTGAAAATGGAGGTAACTACTTATTGTTTCATAAATGGTCATCAATAATGGAGATAGTCCTCCAAAGAGACTGGCTACTTTTGAAGCCCTGATGTTCTATGATCTCCAGGTATTTCACAGTTCCTGTAGATATTAGTCCAAGAGTATTTTTTCCCTGGAGATGTAAATACATAACAAATATACCTTCTTTTACCTAGAATTCTTATGCCTTTTGGTCTTTGTGAAAAGAATTTTTACTTTGGTCAACATGAGTAGAAATATTATCCCTTCTATTGACTCAAATTGTTATGTTTTTCTCTTTAACTTTTATGTGCTATAAAATATTGACAGACCAGATATAACAATGCTATGTCTTTATTGTTTCTTATTACTCTAATATACTTTTCATTAGTTACCGTAGACAAATTCTTCCATATTTCCAACATGTAATTGCAGTAAATATTGTATTTAGTAATATCAGATTTAAGTCAGCCCTTTTACTGTCTTCATTCATTCATGTATTCTTTTACTCATTCAGCAAATATTTATTAAATATTTCTGTGCCAGGCATCATGCCAAGGACTTGAAAACAGTCATAAATACGATACACTCAGCTTTTGTTCTCCTGAGGTTTATAATTTAATATCTTTATGCTTAAAGATCTCACGGTAAATATGCAAAAGGCTTTCAGTATTGGGGATGACCTTTAAAAGATTCTGAAAGGCAATTTCAATACTGTGTGAAAGCATTTCAGTATTAAACAGATCCTCTGAGCTGGCCTTCCACATGAAGGAAAGCAGGTATTCTTCTGCAATGAAAACAGTAATTTTGTAATAGATAATTCACAACAGTGTTTTCCACCATTAGTACTTTGGTTTTCCACTTGGCAAACAATGAAAAGAAATGACTATGTACAATTAGAATACAACTAAAAATAGTATTATGGCTTCTCTTTTATATAATCCTCAGTCTTTAATGTTTGGGACATCCTGCCCAGAATGTCTTTATTAAGGCACTAGCATCTCCCTCTGCTATGCAAGTATTCCTGGATGTGTGTGCTTTTGGGTGAGAAATCAGCTATTGAACAAGTCACTCTAATCAATATTATAGTTTAAGAATAATAACCAACTTATACTTTTTATATCTAATGCAAATGTTGATATTATTAAAGGGCAATGATAATATTAAGGATATTTTCTCACCTACGAGTATGTTGAAGCAGAACTTCCTAGCTGATTATCACAGCAACATCCACAGTTGGTAGGGGTGGGAATGTGGCTCAGTGGTAGAGTGCTTGCCTCTTATACAAGAAGCCCTGGGTTTGATTCCTCAGCACCACATATATACAAAAGGCCAGAAGTGGCGCTGTGGCTCAAATGGTAGAGTGCTAGCCTTGAGCAAAAGAAGCCAGGGACAGTGCTCAGGTCTTGAGTTCAAGCTCCACGACTGGCAAAAAGCCAAAAAAACAAAAACACAGTTCGTTTTAAGAAGCCAAACAATAAATGTACAAAACGTACATGGTTAGTAAATGAGGAAATTATTAGTTTTCACAAGACGGGGTTTGGGCTTTTAATATCTCATTTCAAATTCTCATTTGAGATAGTGACAAATATTCTCCACAAAAATCTCTCCAACCTCTGACTTTCAGAAAATTTTACTCTAGCCCTTCAGTGTCTTATCTCAATTAAATTCCTTATCTGACAAATATCCTAAGGGAAGGACACCTCTCTATCATGACAAAGGTGATAAATATATGTTTCCTTTTCCAAATGATTGTATATTTCTTTAATCACAATATGTGAATTATAGTTCTATTTGCAAAATTGAAATATTAAAGTATTTATGATTATATGGCTTAAAATAGAATTATGAAGGAAATGAACTAGATTAAATTATAAATCAATTCACAATTGAATTAAAATTTTGAACCAGAAATATTAGGTAGTTTGCTCTCAGTTTCTGATGATTGTATGTGTAAGCTACTGCCAAGAACATTTTCTGTCCCTGTCTTCATTTTGCTCTTTTGGCACTGTCCCTGGCTTCCTTTTGTTCAAGGCTAGCACTCTACCACTTGAGCCACAGCCCCACTTCTGGCCTTTTCTATATATGTGGTGCTGAGGAATTGAACCCAGGGTACCAGTATGCCATATTCCCATCCCTGCCAAGAATATTTTCAACAATAAAAGTATAATACTGCTCCCTATTTGTTATTTGATTTCTCTTACCTCTTATATCATAAGTATGGTTTAGATTATTTAAACATCATATGTAGCTGTTTTCATTTAAATATGTTAATTTGAATCAGTTTCTCTTATTTGTTGACTGAAATTGTTGATTTTATTCTGATGTCTAGCTTCACTCTTATTTAGTTATAATTATAACTGAAGGTATGTTGTCAATTCAGAGGAACTCAGGATGTAAGGTGTATATTTTATTTCCTTTTAAATGAGAATAACTTCCATAGGACTTTGGATAATTTTTCTAATTTACGTGATGATGGGTGTAACTTATTGGAGAGACCTGTAAACATTTTAACACTGCCTTATGATTCTTGACAAAACATAATATTATTCTATATTCTATTGTTGTACAATGTAAGAAGAATTATTCAAACTAACTTTATCCCAGAGGAAGAAAAGTATACAAAATGACAAACATGTGAACTGTCACAAAACAAAGAAACAAAACAGTATTACTGAAGTTTAGGCTGTGCAATTAATGATTTTGTTAGCACATATACTGAAATAATGAATGTAACTGCATTGGAGAATTGTAAGACCACTACTTTCATAGCTTTTTGTTGTAAATAGAGAAAATTTTATTACTCTGTAACTCTAAAGCTTTCATCAGAGAATAATTTTCTCTGAACACTGTTGATTTCGTAATTTCTCCCCATGATCTTTCTTCCCATAGGGATAATTAACTTGTTGATGAGACAATATTCATTGTTTGCATATCAAGTATCACGAGTGTAAGCAAATGCATATTTCTCGACTTTTCTCTGCAAATATATCATTAGGAAGTAGCCATTGGGTAAATGAATCTGAGGACTCTAATGTTTGTTTAAGTAATCAATTCTCCAGGCTAGACAGGAGGGCTGGAGAGTCAGCATGACTATTTTGGCTCTTGTATTAAGTCATGTCTTCTTTTTCAGCTTTTATTTGTGATGAAATTGATCTGTTGTTTGACTCTTAATGTCTTGTTTTTCAATTTGATCACAATTAGAGTATATATGATGGATGCTACTCAAGGTGTCTGCTTAAAACTTTAATGATGTACATCTTCCTTAATACATTTAAGGAAAATAGCATCATTTATTAGAAAATTGTTGTCCATACAGTCCAATCTAATACAAGCAATATAGTGAAATGTGAATTTTTTGTTAAAAAGGAATGTTAGCAGACATATATAATAATTGATATTTTCAGTTGCTTAAATGTCAATTTTGTTGTATGCTTCATTTCTTTGGAAGAACATATGATCCAACAGAACATAGATACTATTAAAAAACACAGTAGAAATAATTGATAAAACTTCCTTAAAATTATTTATTATTAGCCAATCCTGGGGTTTGAACTCAGGGCTTGGGCACTGTCTGTGAGTCCCTCTGTGCTCAAGGCTAGCACTCAACCACTTGAGCCACAGTGCCACTTCTGGCTTTTTTTTTTTTTTTTGAGTAGTTTATTGGAGATAAAAGTCTCATGGACTTCCCTGCCTGGGCTAGCTTCAAACCATAATCTTCAGATCTCAGCCTCATAAATAACTAGGGCTATAGGCATGAGCCACTGATGCCTGACAAGATATCTTTAAAATATACTTAAATGTAATTTCAGAGTATAAAGGATTGAGAAAATTAAAACTTTATAATCTTTAATAAAGCACAAATCACTCAGAGGATCATATAGCTGTAAGGCAAACAAAGTGGACTGTTATTTCTGGTATTATCAGACCATGAAATGAAAGAAAAAAGGATTCTTACCTCAAAAGTTGTATGCATCTTAGTCTGAAAAGCTTTTAGGCTAATGATAAACCTTACATTCAAAATATTTTTTAACATAACAGAAAAATTATTAGCAACTTTTGCAGAGCACAAAATGTGAAAATTGCCTTAACATTATTACAGGAGGCAGAGAACAGGAACAAGAAGACATGTTCCCATGATCTCTAAGGAAATGCTTGCTTGTGATCTATTAATATTTCATTCTGAGTACTGTTGATACATGTTATTAAACTCAGAAAGTACAGAAATAGAAGATTGACTCATGTCTGGTTCCTTTGGATTCTTGATGGGCAAAGTCTTACCGAAAATCAGTGTACTACCACAGTTTGACAGAAGTTATCTGAGAGGGATGTTGTGCTGACGCTATAAGAGGACCTGTCACAGGCTATCACAAAGATCCACACAAAGGAAAGAGAAGTTGTGTGCTTTGTTTGAATCCTAATTCTTATCTTAAGAAGTATACAGATCCAAGTCAAGAAGTCTTAGTTATGCACATGAGTATATACAGATGATATACTAATGTGTGCATATATACTATTCAAATGTATAATCATTGTTTCCATTTTTATACATCATAACTTTCCAGATTAATGTTTAGCAATATTTCATGAGTTATTTAATTTGTAAATGTGTGTGTCTGTCTCTTTTCTCATTTAAACTGTGTAACCACCCTTGTGGATAAAACATAATTTTTGCAAACAATTCCTTCTTTGGGAGAATGTAGAGTGTTAGTTTGGATTGTAATAAAGTATATGCAGGAATGTGATTTATTAACTATATTTCATTGAACAATATGTGCCTTAAAACTTAAAGAAATATATAGAATAGCAAAAAAACCATATTCTGAATGATGGTCACAGAAATAGCTGTTCTCACTTTTTTTGAAAAATTTTTAAATTACATTTATTTACTCAAAGTTTATTTACAGGACCTGTAAACATGTTAATTTGTAAACCAATAGGGTTGGACCAAATTAAATCTACATTTAAATGTGTGAAAATCACTTACATTTCTTTGCATTTGTGATAATTAGGTATTACAAAGTTATAAATCTGACAGGAACATTTCATTAGTTTAGTCTAAATAAGTTTATTTAGATAGTATTGAGAAATAAAATCAACAACTCAACCTTTCAAAGCCTGTTGCTATCTTATATACCTTCTGAGAGGAACTATAGTAGACATAGTGGGAAAATTCTGCAAAATGGTATAAACTTTATTAAAACATAGTTTGTACACAGTATAGTTATTTACTGCACATCTTGTTTTCTCAATCTACTTAATGGATTCAACAAAATTGAAGATTAAATGTGATTGAATGTAACTTATAAGATCATATACATTATATTGGTGCCAATAATGTGTCTATATACCCATATTTATTCAGAAATATATTTCATTTATTTTCTCTTAATAATTTCTTAGAGATACGTAATACTTTTTCACTTAGTTTTTCCCAACCATAATCTTTTTGACAAAGAAATGACCTTTCATTGAATTCTAATGAATACAGTATCTTCGCACTTGTGAGGCTAAAGAATCAGGGCTTATTGCTCTGTAAGTATATCAACAAGCTTCCATTTATCAACCTTTAAATTCACATTTTACTAAACACATTCTGATAAAGTGTATCTTTGTTGTTGTTGGGGAAGAGTATTGAGTGGCATGTGTGTTGTATGGGTGTGAATTTAGAGAATCACGTATTTTCTTGAATGAACATTTTGCTTGTATTTTAGGTAGATTTTTCAATGATAAGAAAATGGACAGCAATGGCATTAGAGAATTTTTTTTATCATTTTAGCATTAATAAGGACAGTATTTCATAGGAGATTTATAGTTTCATAGTGAAGAGAGGGAAAATATGGCCTCTGGTAACTTGGAACTTCCAACTAGGACAATTATTTCCTTTTTTTCCCCCCACAGGAAAAGAGATACAGTAAAGAATAATGTCCCCAAATCAAAAGTCATAAAATATAACATTCATCAATACAAATATTTTCATAAAAGTTTACATGAAAAGTAATTGCTTGCTCCCTATCTGTTGGGTAATAATATTTCTGAGTGTTCTACTTCTGTGCTACCTTATTTGGCAGGGAGCTGCAATATTCTTAAACATTAACTTAAAACTTTCTAAATGACCTAGATCTGACCTCATCTTCACCATCAGAATAGTTAAACATGCCAACTTTATGTCCCCTTGCTTCAGATAAGGCAATGAATTTAAAAAAGAGTCACACTTTGTGAAGCACAAAGACACATTTTCATGAAATTCAGGTACAGTGCTATTTCTGGAAGATTCCGGTGGTCCAATTTATTCAAAATGTCCAACAATAACACACCAGGGACACAGCCTGGAGTTTTATCATGAAGTTTCTGTCTCTCAAACCACATGGCTAAAATATATGGAGATTATTTTGTCCCAACCTTATTAGTCCTTTAAAAGGGTGAAGAAAAATTACATTTAGTTTTTTTTTTCCTGGTTTCATAGTGCATTTGTGCATTCCAACTACATCATCTGCTCTTGTAAAATGAATTTATTCTCAATTTATACAAGAAAGTTATCAGTTTACCCCCAAATAGTTATATAATAAAAAATTCAGCAAAAAACTCTATAAAGTCTTTATTCAGTGTGCAATATCTCAAGCACATGTCATATACATACATATATAGTATTGTAATTATAAAATGTATATATGGCATGAAAGGAAATAAATTCATAATTAAAATGTTTGAAGGACCATTCTTCATCTTTTGCAAAGGCATCTTTAAAGAGTTCTAACACCAGTGCTCTTTTGAAGGGATTTAAAAATATTATTACTGAGATTAATGAGCACTCCTTAAAATATAACATAAATGACAAATCCAAACCCTACAATAAAAAGATTCCCAAGAACACAAAGAAAGCAAGTGTATTGATGCCTGTGTTCAATTACTGCACTGTAAAGCATTCATTCCTTTGGAAGAAACTATTATTTTTCAAAATAATGTGAAGTCTCAGCAGGTGCCTTCACAGACTGTGCATACTGCATCTCCGCCAAACTCCAGTAATTACTTAGACCAGGAAAATTGTGTTCTCCACACAAAGTGAGCGTTCACTGCATTCTTCAGATTGTTTGCTGGATCTTATTGTTCAAATTGTGACATTCATTACTGAGGACTAAACCCTTCATTACACTGTTTGTCAAAGTCCTCAAGCAATATAGTATTTCAAGAAGAACAATCAGAATTAACTTCCTATGTGGAGCTCTCAGAAGAAACAATAAGAAAACAAGGGGGGGGAAAAAAAGAAAGAAAAAGGTTTTAAGACATGTATTATTTTGCCACTAATTAGTGACATTTCTTTTCTCCAGTCATCTGTCATATTAGGAAAAGTACCCAATGTTAAAAGAAATCAACAAATGCCTTTGTAGTAATAGTATAGCTTTAGAAACTCACTTTGTCAAAATTTCATCTTACTGACAAAGTTTATTAAAGATGAGGGAATTTAATTTGTTTTTAACAGATTTATGATTTGAAGAAATATGTACAGATGTGAGAAAAAACACATAAATCATTATACAATGTTCAATTAATAGCAATTTTATTTTAGTGTGTCTTTGGCAATGATTTTTGTCACAATCTTCTCAAAGCTGGAAGAAAAAAATCCACCAAAACTTTAAACTATTTTCTGATTCCAACTTCCTTCCTAAGAGAATTCCAGAGATTCTTACGGTTTCTTAGCCATGTATGCTGTGAACATTAACTTAAAACATACATTGCAAACTGCATAAACCCTACTCCTGTTTTTTTTTTTTTTCTAATAATACATCCAAGTTTCTCTTCACTGGAGCATAAATCCAAAGAAATTTGGCAGCTTCCAACAGACAGAATGTTTAATGCTTGCCAAATGTTTTGATAGGGAATAAAAAGAGCCTATGTTATAGAGAGCAGTCTGGAACTCTGCTCAGATAACCATTTCTCTGGAAGTTATTCAGATTTAACAAAGAATCCTGAAGCACATCCACTTAATGAAGTTTCCTCTCTGAATGGGTTGGTTGATTATTCTATTGTCCTTCAGGAATGCATTTCTTACTTTACATAGTAAGCTCAACCTAATAAAGCTAAGTATTTCTATAGCACTTCATTCCATATATTATTTCCCAGGAAGTATGTCTTCATTATTCAAATAGAAAAAAGAAACACTTTCATTTCTAATCACTTTGCTAGAGAGATTATTTTACGTGAGGTCAATTTCATCACAATTCAACTGTAACAGTTAGTTTGGTTTTTTGTATCTGTCTTACTAATTTTTTTTTTACAGTTTTCTTATAAACTACATACCATTATTCTCAAAATGGAAAGAAAACCAGAAGGTCAAATGCCCTGTAATAAAACAAATCTGAGACTAGACTGAAAGCAAGATTTTTAAGATGAGAGCATGTATGTGTAACATTGTCGTATAAATACAGACTAGGGACAGTTTTGTACACACACACACACACACACACACACACACACACACACACACACACACCCCTAATATTTTAAAAGACATTTAAAGACTTGACTATCTCTGTGACACATATATTGCTCCTAACCTGGATTTACTGTTACCTGGGACTTCATTTCCTGTAATCAACAAAGGATGATATTTGTTGAGAACTTGACTTTCACAATTCAGCACTTTCTCTTTCAAAGGTATAAGGACTTAACAAATTGTCTTGCCCCCCTGCAGTTTCCAATTATTTCAGTTTACATGATTTAAATTAAACTCTGGGTCCCAGCCTACCTTAGGGAGGGAGTCAGTATAGGATTCCTTCTTTGGCATTCTGAGACCAGGGAAGGTTGAGTCCCCAGCTCAGCACAGCTTCAAAGAGGAAACAAATCACCGGAACTGAGGAAAGTAATTTTAGACTGGGAAGAAAAAATTCCTTGAGACTGAACCAGCATCCTAACAGCAAGAATGAATTTGAGGAAGGATAGACATCTTGGGTCCTAATGGGAATTAGCCTGAAGTGATATCAACTATGAGGCAAAGCATCAGGAAATAGAAGAAAAGGACTGGGGCACTGAAGACTTCAAAGCTGCCATGTGTTTACTCTCTAATGATATATGGAGATATAATTACAACAGAATGTTTCAGATAGTATTCCCTATTACATGAAAGAAAGTAATTATTAAGCTATTTGTAATTACTCAATAAGTGATTCAATTTCTTTACCAATTTCATTTGAACATGATAACATAACGCAGAATGCTCCTTACACCCATAAATGGATGCATACAATGTTTGGATTATAGTGCCTCAAGATCTTGTACTGCACTCCTTTTTCTGACTCTACTGGAATCCTTAGATTTTGTTTGGAACAATCCTAGAGTTGCTGAACTAGAACAAAAATTAACAATGATGTACCTGTCCTTTCCCAAACTAACAGTGGCTTGAAATAGTTATTTCAAGAGAAGACTATGGTAAAGCTGGGTGCTCACGTTTGCAATCCTAGCTAATCAAGATGCTGAGATCTGAGGATTGGCTTGAAGCGAGGCAGAGCAGGAAGTCCATGAGACTCTTTTCTCCAATTAATCACAGAAAAATATAAAAGTGGAGCTATGGCTCAAAAGGTAGAGTGCTAGCCATGTGTAAAAAGTTGCTCAGGGACAGTGTTCAGGTCTAGGGTTCAAGCCCAAGGACTGGGGAAGGGGGAGAGTAAAGTAGGAAAGGGCAGTTTAGAAGGAACACTTATTGTAATTCAAATTCACATTGTTTTATCTGACTTAATTAAAAGTTGAGATTCTTCGTTGTTGCTTACCAATCTTTTATCCTTTTGTAGATTTCACTGCCAATACTACATTAAATGATACGTTCCTAGGCACAGATGCTACAGAAAATACTGTAAGATTGCATTCCAACAAGCCCATTATAAGTTGAAAATATCAGGAGTCGAATTGCATGAATGTAACTAACCTACTGAACATTAAAGCACAGCAGCAAAGTGCACACTTGGGTTGGTACAGTCATGGCTTTCCTCTTGGGATCCTATGGCCAGTTGGAAAGTGTAGCTGCCTACCAGTGCCCAATAGGCAGATGTCTTGGGGACTTCATCACTAACCTGTCAAAAGTCTAGAATTAGAAAAACAAATGCTTTTTTTACTTTACTTTAGTCAACACTGAGGTTTCAAGCCAGTGGTGCCTCATACTTGCCACAAAAGATACTCTACCATTTGAGGCAAAATCCAAGTCGTATTTTGTGCTAGCTATTATCATATAGGGCTTTCCTCAAAAATTTTCCCCTGAAGTTGTTCTCAAATTATGACCCTCATAAGTATGCTTCCAGCATATATGGAATTATACACATACTTTACCAGTCTACTTTCTTGCAGTTAGCTGTATTTCTCACTTCTGTTACTATTATTCATAAGGTTATAACTTTTATTAAACTTATCCATTTTACATTACTAAGCCTTTAAGTTCTGTGATTAAAATGTCAGATCTTATTAAAATAAATAAATATAAAATATATAAATATAAATTTAATAAATTTATAATTTTAATAAATAATTTAAAATTTAATAAATATAAATATATAATATATAAATATAAAATAATAAAATATATGTAGGTTTTTTAGCCAAAAATTTTTGCAAATTTAATTTGAACCATGTTAATTTGATCACAGTTTGAAGATGTTGTGCTTACTTTTTATTTGGAAGGCTAAAAGTATCATGGAAGTTTTATATGATCAATGAAAATACCATTCCCCAATGTAGAATCGACTAAAACCATCATGCAAATGTGAGTACTATAAATAGATCTAGTAACTCTCCCTATTATAATGATTTGTTATTTTATAAAATAAATATGGCTTTTGAACTCAAATGAAGACGACGTATTTTGAATATTTGAAAGGTACAATGTGATTAAAATATCTAGGAACCAAACAAAAGAACATATCAATTCCACTTGCAAAATGTATTGTAAATTAAATGTGTTTACTGATTTAAATTATATCTGATAAAACTATTTGTTTTTTGAGAGCAACTGTTTTTTGTTTTCAAATTAAAGTACAATTTTGCTTCTGGGATCTTTTAATGTTATTTAGTATTTATTAAAACCCAGATCATTCATGGATATATAAATTCAATAACTTCACAATTGCTGCACAGAAAATGTTTAGCAAATAGCAGAAAAATGCCACAGAGTAACTCAAGGCACACATAGTTAGATTTTTTTCTCCACAGAGAATTGTAAGCTTCGCATTCAATGAAAAGTAATGAGTTCTGTTGATTTCATAGGTTGTAGATTTATAGTTGTGCTGATGCTGACTGAAGTATAACCTATTACTCAATAACTTTCTTCTCTCCAAGGAAAATAAAAGGAAGAAACATTTTACAAAGATCCCCTGTTTATTTCCTATATAAGCAGGAGTTATGTTCAGAGACTATAAGCCTAATACTGTGTGTGTTTGTGTGTGTTTGTGTGTGTGTGTGTGTGTGTGTGTGTGGTGTGTAGTCCGAACATTTTTGCAGCGTTAGCACTTGAAATTCACCTGTTCTCAATCACTTTATATTTTTAGATCATACATATGTTTATGAATGAAGCAGAGGTATTTTATACTCCCGTATTATAAAATGTTTAAGTGGGACACATTAAAAACTGTTTACTTTTTATGAGGTTTTGGTGTTTCCATGTATTGTATCTTTTTTTGCAAAATATAATTGATTTTTTGAGATCCGGAACATTTTCAGAATGCAAGAAAAATCATTAATGGCTCAGGCTATAGAAGAATGGCATTTAATGAAAACCTTTCTTCTGCTGAAGCGCAGTCTCTTGCTCAGAAGATAAGTCTGCCATATTTCAGTATACAAAGGATCTCCCCCTACTTTACAAGTGAAAGTGTGTGAAGGCAGTAGAGAAAACTCACATGCAAAGTTCAGTAAATGCCATTGCAGTGTTTATTGAAAGGCTTAAATAAGCTGTGGTTAAATAAATCATTTGGTATTCTCCCACTTATGGGAGATATTTGTTAATCAAAATAATATGATTCCTTTCTTTAAAAAAATAGCCCAGGTGTCAAGAATCATGATACTCACTGTGACTGTGTCCTAACCAAGTATGCAGATTCATTCCATGAGTAGACAAATAAATTCACACTCAGAAAGTGCTCCTTGGGAATTTAGAGAATCATTTTCTTTCCTTCCAATGGTCCTTCCCTAATCATTGTATTTTCTCACTACCTTTGGAAAATACTAATGTGAGCTGAAGAAGAAGAAGGCAAACTTAGGGCCAATAATTTTGCAAGCGTTTGTTAATGGTGCAGAGTAGTGTTTTGCAGGAAAATTTTATAAAACTCTGTTTTTTCATTGGACTTTCAACTTGTACATAATTTTTCCCCTTTGAGTCTTGGCTACTCCCTTGTTCTCATGATTTTCTGGAGATTTTTCTTTTTATCCCATTTAATATTTAGGAAATTTCTGTTACAAGGTCAAATACTCCTTTTTATTAATATCCTACTGTGTCCCTTAGTTGTGTGTCTGTGTTTTTGATTGTTGTATAATACAAAAAGCAAAAGAAACAAAAGAGAGACAAAGGAAGGAAAAATGAAAGAAGGAAGGAAGGATGGAAGAAAAGAATGAAAGTGGCAGCCAAGGAGGCAGAAGGGGAAGTAGTAGGAAGGGAGGGAAAGGACAAATGAAGAAGAAAGAAAGGGGGAAGGAAAGAAGAAGGAAAGGTATGGAAGACTAATAGAATGCCAACATTCATAAAAGAAAGAAAAAGGGGCTGGGGATATAGCCTAGTGGCAAGAGTGCCTGCCTCGGATACCCGAGGCCCTAGGTTCGATTCCCCAGCACCACATATACAGAAAACGGCCAGAAGCGGCGCTGTGGCTCAAGTGGCAGAGTGCTAGCCTTGAGCGGGAAGAAGCCAGGGACAATGCTTAGGCCCTGAGTCCAAGGCCCAGGACTGGCCAAAAAAAAAAAAAAAAAAAAAAGAAAGAAAAAATCAAGAGAAGTAAGGAAGGAGAGAGGAGAGAAGACAGAAGTAGGGAGGGAACAAGGAAAGAAAGGGGAAGGAGGAAGGAAACAAACATCAAGACTAAGTAATCATGAGAGGAAAAAAGAAGGAAGGAAGGTAGGAAGAGGAAGGCAAGTAGGAAGGAAGAAAAGAAGGAAATGAAAAGAATGGGGTTGAGAGAGAAGGGAGTAGAAAAGTAAGAACAAAGGGAAACAATGGAAAAAGGGAAAAGGGAAGAGGAAAGAATAATATGGTATGCTTGGAGATGTCTAGTGTTATATCCTCTTCCCTTTATCTGCATCTCTGGGTAGAAACACACAGATAAGCAACTTGACAATTTTATCTTGCAATAAGAAGTCACAGACTAGCCTGATGGCTGCAGCAAAATAAATTATACTGCCTTTACTGAGTGCGGGAAGTGTTATTTCTACCATGTGTTTAGAAATGTAGGTCAAGTTTAGAATTATTACAAACTTATGGTAGTTCATATAGGAACATATGGAAAACCACATGTAAGTTAAGCAAGTAGAATAGTAACTGAATCTCATGACAATAGTTCTATAGGTTTTAGGCAAAGTCCCCATTCTCACTTCAGTCATCCAGATTGCACATATTTACACTCTCCAAAGATACAACAAAGCTTTCTTTGTAGCTTGTTAAGTTGATGGCTCCAGAAGGTGTGATTTCAGCAATAGAGCTGAAGCAAATATCTGCTAGGAATTGACATCAGCATCTTATCACTGGGGAAATTTTTTCTTCTTTGGGGATCTGTTTTTATTTTGTTTTCTATTTGATAAAAAGTTATTTTTTTCTCAATTTCTTTAGATAAAGCATGGCAAAAAAAGAGTTCCTTAAAAAGCTACAGCTAAAATATTATATATATAAAATTGTGTAAAAATATTATCAGATTGCACCCAACAAATTTTAAAACATGAAAATAGAGACAGAGTGTGCACCAACATATACAAGCATGTAAATCTAGTACCTCTGGTTAAAATCCAAAGTATTGCATTAAGTCTTAGAATTTCCTACTTGGGATACCAGGTATAAGTTGGGAATACTATAAAAATTGTTTTATGTTTTTCCTTCCTAACTTCCTAACATTTTTACTCTAATTTGAATTAATACTTCTCATAACACTTCTATTTTCTTTTTTGTGAGTTTAGATAATATCCCATTCATGAATACCCTTCATCAACTGATTTTTATTTCTCAATGTTGTCTAGAAACAACTGTTTACAAATATAGTGTTCCTTTAGGTGTAGTATTAAAAATTTTTAGAATGAAATTGGTTGTAAGGATTCAATAATCATGTGTTTACTATAGGACTCTATTTTAAATAGAAATCTTGAAAACTATTTTTTGCAACTGATTATTCAAATGTCTCAATCAAAAGGAGATTGGGTTGTGAATTGTGATTGAAAGAGTTTAAATGGAGCAACATTCATTTCTGATGCAGTGGAGAAATTTGAACTGTCTCTTGTATTTATAGGCACATTTCTTTTGGAATTCCTCATGTATCTGTGGTAATAGATCCTAAAAATATTCTGAATTAATCTAGTTCTGGACAGTTACTCATTCTTTCCTGAAAATGACAGGAATTATACCCTAGTCAAAATTGGGACAACTAGCAACTAATAACCTGGTATTTAGAATGAAAGTTTGAAATAGAAAAAAAAAAAAAAAGGAAACAGAAAAAAAAATGAGAGTACAATGGAACCACATCAACTATGCACCAAGACAAATTTCACCTAAGGAAGAAACAAACACAAATATAAGAAGGGAAGAAGCGACAAAGAGATAAAGTAACATGTAGGTCCATAAAACTTCTAGTTCCTCAGTTTAAGGTTTTAATCTTCATAATCGGTATTTTGAGAACTCTCTGAAAACAAAACTCTCTAAAAACAAAAACTTCTACCACATTGTATTGTTTAAATTATTTTCTGTAATTCATAATAGCAATCTATATATGTCATCAGATTTTTTTAATTTGTAGTTACAACTCTCTATAAAGTGTTTAAGCAAAAAAAAAAGATACTAAAATGAGCCAATAATATTTTGGGTTGGATCTATTATAAGAGATGGATTTTCTGAGTAATTAAAATATCTTTTTACACTATGAAAAGTACAGCAAATACATTAGCAACAAAGAAAATCTAATGAATTTTAAAGTGAATATTTCATTGATAAAGTTGGATATTAACCATATACTAGAATAATTATGAGTTGAAGACTATACTGCCCAAATATTTCATAGATTTGTGAATTCTAATGAAGAAAAATATAGTACATCGATTTATGCTTTTGTCTTTGCCATTAGTTGGGGCAACATAAAACAGTGTTTCTGACTTTCCAGTTTCCATCTGGTTTGGCTTCATTTAATCCTTATGATTACTCAAGTTTTTATTTGCTTCTGTAATTACGGTCACATTAAATTGGTTTACCAATCATAAATGTAGGCATTTTTGTAAAAATTATTTAAAGAAAATTATGATGCAGTAATAAAAATTATCTTTGTTTTTTATTGGTTAACAGTAATATACACATGATAAAGTGTGAAAGCTAGAGGCAAATGACAAAGGAGGGTAGTAGCAGCAAAATTGTGTTTGTGAACCTGTGTTTGACTGTATGTGTGGTGGGGAGACAAAGAATGGCAGAGAGGGAGTGAGGCAGAAAGAGGGAGAGACAGTCTAAGACAGAGACAGAGCAATCAGAACCCAGGAAGGATAACCATTAATCGAGGATAAAATTATATGATATGAGGCGAGCACTTTTACCACTAGGCCATATTCCCACCCCCCTGTAGTATAATTTTGTAGTTTGTAGTAATCCTTAAATACAACTAGTGTTTTAATAAGCTCATGCTTCTATATAACATAGTCCTACAGAAAAAAATAAAGCCAAGTCTTTATCTTATTATAAAGTGTTTTAAAAAGTTTCATTTTCTGAACTACTTTTTGTTTTCTTGTTTTGTTTTTTTTTTTTTGGGCCAGTCCTGGGCCTTGGACTCAGGGCCTGAGCACTGTCCCTGGCTTCTTCCCGCTCAAGGCTAGCACTCCGCCACTTGAGCCACAGCGCCGCTTCTGGCCGTTTTCTGTATATGTGGTGCTGGGGAATCGAACCTAGGGCCTCGTGTATCCGAGGCAGGCACTCTTGCCACTAGGCTATATCCCCAGCCCCTCTGAACTACTTTTAGAGTTACTGTTACATTATTATTTGGGGAACCATTCCATTAAAAAAAACAAGTCTGAGAAAAATAAACATTATTACCTAACAATGTAAAAAATTACATGATAGTTCTTCATTGGAGAAACATCTATTTTCTATTATCTTGATAAAAAAGAAAGTCCTTGTAATAGTCATGTTTAAATAAATTTATGTCACTACCAATGTAAGTTTACTCAAACAAATTGAAATACAGATGTTTAGTTAATTTAATGCAGACCACTGACTTGGATAGTAATATAATCTGAAATTAGCCGAGAATTTTCTGGTATCTTCCACTGGCTTTGTCGTGATGCAATGCTCAAGGACATGATAGTGTTATTAGAATGTAAGTCTAGAAATACATACCTTGATTGATTCAAAATTTAGCCAAAAATTCACAATACTCAAATGTATGGAACACCAGATTTAAATGCAATAGTGTATCTGAAGTGAAGGCAAAGAGTAGAACATATTACCTAAGAATATCAAATGAGATAGCATGAATTACTTTCTCCTTCCCAGTATGTTAAGCACATGGCTCAAGGCCAATTGCCTAACCTCAGAGCACGAAGAATATGCCATGTCTTCCACCGCGGTGCTGATTGCACTTGTTAGAAAATGTAAGCGGCACTCTTGAGCTCATATTCCCACAAATTGTTCCCTGGAGGACAGTGAGGTAGGGTAAAAGCATGGAAAATGAGAATCCTCCTCATTCATAGATGTGATGATGCATCTAGATGGGGAAGTAGGGAAGGGAAGATGTGGGAAATGACCTCACACAGAGCTCTTTACTGTGTCTCCAAAGTGCCCTAGGGGATGTATTGCTTGTAAAGCTGTGGGGAAGTGTCAGATGCTTTGACAAAGGCAAATGAGAGGAAACTTTTTTTTTTTTCTTTTTTGGCTCATTTAAGACAAATTTGGAATTTTTTTTTTTATCCTTTTTAACATGCCATTCCTCCGGCTCTATTTGATGCTTCAGGAACATGGGAGGTTTACAAGAGGAAGAATTTGTCAACAGACTCTCAGACAAGAGAGCCCTGAAGAGGATCTGTTAGAAAAGAGAGATGTTAAACATGTTGAAAGAGGAAAATATATAAGCATGATTTAGAAAAGTAGTTACTGAGGACTATAGAACAAGAAAATCAAAGCATGTTAGATAACGAAAGTGAAAGTAAGAAGGAAAAGAAGAACATTTTTTTAAACAGTACAAGAACAATTTATTTTTTTCCTAAAATGTTTTCCTAATTTGCTATACTGTCTTTGAATTTGCTTAACTTATACCTGTTATATTTCATGGTTTGAATTTATCTTATATTAAAGTTATATTGTTAATCCATACAATGTACCAGGAGCTGTGATATATACTGATTATTATAGGCGTAATGATGGACAAAGTTTTATACTGAAAAATCAAAACAGAAATACCACTACAAATCCAAAGTGCAATAATTGGAGGAAAGTGAGGAAAGGAAGGTACAATTTAGTTGAAGTCTTATTGCATTGTTCTATTATTGTATAACTTACATACTAGGATCCTCTGCATACATATATGTGCATACAAACATATACTTGCTTTTGGTTGAATGATCATATAACATTTTCTGCGTGTCTATTCAGCTATCATGTTTCAAGCTACTTCCTTTATTATACAAATGTGAAAATGGAAACTGAGGTGTTTCATTAGTTTCAAACAGAGACTAAAAATTTAAGAAAGGATTGTAGTATAGGCAGTTAAGCTTTAAAATTTATAATCTGTTCTAGCCTCTGTATTTGTACCAGGAAAAGGCTAGCCCCTCACAATTTCAGTAACACATTCAACTTGGAAATTTCAAACATTTACTAATGAGATTACAGAATTTTGGAAAACTGATTCAGCTGTTTTGGATACCTGTGTGTTTGGTGTGAAGGATGTTAAAAGAGAACCCTACTGGTTGTAGTTGCTGCTTTGTTATTTGAAGCTAAAAACTATAATACAGTAGCATAAAGAAGATCTCTTTTCTTGTCAATTATTTTTTCCATTATGATTAATTTCTAAAATGAGTATGGTCATTCACTCTTTCCTTACCATGACATGATTAACTTCATGTATGTGAAGCCTAAAGTTAGGCTAAGAGCAGTTACTTTATAGTTAGATATTTTTACTTCTTTGGTGAACTATGAGAAAGTTTGGGCCAACATGTTAACTCAAACAAATTTGTGTTTTGCCATATGATTGGCATTATTCCAGAAACCCTGAAGTTCAACATTCATGGTCAAATATAAAGTAAATGAGTGAATCATGTTAACATAATTATTATAACACAGATCGCTTTCTTGATTGCAGAACTACTAGCAGGATAATAAATTTCAAATAATCTTTTTGCCTTTTACCTGGTATTTAGTAAGTGATTGATACATGTTTGATAATTCAGTTCATTCATTTTCAAATTACATCTGCTATAAGTAAATGTTTAATATTGCCTTTCATATGATAAAGTAAGACTAATAAGTAAATTCATCGAATCCCTCCAAACTCTGTAGATATCACAGATTATTTAACCCTCTGTTAAACATTAAAATGATGACCAACAATTTTTAATATTATTATTATTATCACTTTTCTAAGTTATACTCTATGCATCACTATAGTTCTTCAGGAAGTCTGATATTTAGACTGATTTTTTGTTATACAATGATTTATAGTTGCTTCTAAAATGTATTACTAAATATTAAATTCTGTATCATTTTGTATATAAGTATTAGTAGAAACTATCCATCATAAGTTAAAACTTGTGTAAAGGCAAGTCAAAAATTTCATTTTTTGCCCTTTTGCCATATTTGTATTATAGGTTCCCTGGTTGTTAAATAGCAACTTCGAAATAATTAAGCCACAACTCTGATTAATTTTGTTTCTGATGTTTGCTTTTATTTTTGTTGGTCCTGAGGTTTGAACTAAGGGTCTGGGCATTGGCCTGTGTTGTTTTGCCCAAGGACAGTCCTCTACCATTTTGAGCTACAGCTCCACTTAGGGCTTTTTTGTGGTTAATAGAGACAAGAGTCTCACAGACTAACTCGATTTGGATCAATGTGACTAAATCAAGGGACCAAGTTCTTCTCTTGAGAAAAGACATGGAGTTGGGGTGGTGGGGGACAAGAACGAGGAGGAGAAAGAGAAGAATAAGACAGAGACAGAAATAGAGGCCGAGACAGAGAACAGAACTAACATTATGAACTATTTACTATAATAGAAAGTATAAGAAAATGAAGGTATACATTAGCTATCTATTTATGAATTACTTTCAAGCTAGGTTAAAACATTCATTTGTTTTTATGGATTTTTTTTTCTCAAAATGCAATTACAAATTGATGCAAAAATGAAGAGACAATGGAAGTTAGGGAATGCATGTAAGAAAGTGTGGAAATTTTAGGGTGGGTAACTAACTTGTAGTTAATTCAATTTGCTGTGTCCTCCAAGAAACAGCTTTACTGCTCTGCCAAAATTTGGAGAAACAGTGTAGTAATGGACACATATATTATGTTATGGTTTGTGTTAGTAAATATTGTAAAGTTTTTCTATAAATGTTTTTTGGCCACTGTGGTTATTGCTACAGCATATAATGGCAAAAGAAAAGCAAATGTTCAAAATCAAGGTAGTGAGACTGGAAAACCAAATTTTTTCTCTTCTTTTGCTGCCATTGGGTGTCCCTTGTTTCTTTGACTTGTCAGAACTTGAATATTTGTTATAGTCATCTTACCAAATTGTTATTGATAACTTGAAAGTATTCAACATTCAAAAAATCAGTGTAAATGCTTGGATCCATCAGCATTGAGACTCAAATGCACCACATGTTTTTTGTTGTTGTTATGGACTCTCAGTCATGCTCAGTCCCATTAATAAGTCAAGGAAAGGAAGAAACATTGTCAATATATGCTGGAATTCATTTTCTAGTTCCATTTTCAATGTTATAAGCATTTGCAGGCAAAAGCGTAGTTATTAAATAATGACAGGCAAGTTAAATTCTGTTACAGAGGCACTAAACAAAATACAGAATCTTCATAAGGCTGTGAGATGTGACTCTTCAACCTTTGGGTCTAGAGCCGAGTGTGATTTTTGTGACAAAAGAGATTATAAGTATTAGGTTAGTTCCTCAGAACTTTAATTAGCTCATCAGATTGCTCAGTTGTTACTCTGCATTGTACTCTTCAGCAATAAGATTCCAAAGGTGATTCATGTCAAGGTGATTACAGCATTCTCTGGTGAGTTGTAAGGCACAAGTCAGAAGAAAAGGTGACTCCTGCATACAGCAATTGCAATAATGCTTTTCGAATCCTCTATGTATGATACCTTCTTGCTGTCATTATACAAATAACAAAAATAAGTCAATAGATGTATTTGGAGTTCTCTCACAATGCCTTACATAACTGACAACCAATTATAAAGTTTGAGTTGTTCATTGTGAGTTGCAATCTCAGTTCTTAATTACATTTCTTGTGTTCTCTACCGTAAATATCCTATGCTATGTTATGATGACTACTGAATCATCAGTAACTTTGTCCTTTTGTTAGGTTCTTTAGCATGTAATACCTGAAAAAAGCGGGTAGGTTACTATTTCTACCTATAACTATCATTTGACAAGATAAATCCTTTTCTGCACAGCAGGAAATGGGATAAACTAAAGGTTAACAGAATCTTCTACATTTGATTACCAGACAAAGAGAAAATAGAAAAAGATAGAACAGTAAGATGAGATATAATACAACCCTGGTAAAATTATGATATGGAGATAAGTAGAAAAATGTAACTATGTAATCTGGATCCTATCAAGAAAGCTAGGATTATTATTTTTTGCTAATACTAATATAAGTTGTCACTATGTTTTCAAAATCATTCAGTTTGCTTCTGCTCATGGACAAGTATCAGCATTTACAGATGTCCTTTGCAGCCTTAGCAACACATTCAATCTTCCTTTCTAACTTTTGTTTAATGGTCCTGAAAAATATCTTCACAGTTAAGAAAATAAAAAGCTGAGTAATTCTTTTTCTGCTGTAAAAGACTTATTTGTTCTATATTATCTAGAATTTATGAAATGTTTATGCTACTTCACTGGGGGAAATTATTTTTAGCATATAATACCATACTTACGATTTTTGTTCCATTGAGGTTTTTTTTTTTGTAATATACAAAGATACTTCTTATGTTTGTCTTTGAGGATTCCAAGTCTATTATGATTAGTTAAATTTGTCAGAAATTTTTTTACAAAGGAAGCACTTACATGTCTGTATTAGTACTGCACTTTAACAATCCATGAACACAAACAGTACTGGGATACATTACTATTACACTTTAAAAGCAGGTTTAATAATTTTAACACCTTAGAAATGAAGATGAAATCTAGAAAAAATGAGAGTTGTGGTATTTCTGAATAATACTTCTGGGATCCACAGTTGCTTTCCTTAAAATATACAAATTCAGGTACATAGTGACATGATGCATGTTTTCCAGCATGAGAGAAACAATTTATGTGTTGATTTTATGTTGAGTAGGAAGTAACTGTGAATTTTCTGGAGAGACAATGCTTTGGAATGACATATTAGAGTGTGTTTAGACATCAAGGAAGCTTAGAAAGAGTGTCTGTCATGCTTTACATATTTAATCCTTCACTGGGTTCATTGAAATCAGTCGGAAATGTTCTTGACCTCAACTAATTTAGAGATACAATTTTAGAGACCAGAATAAAATGTCTATTCTGTAGTGTTAATTTACAGAAGCGTAATCCTTATAAATTATAATAAGCCTCTGCTTTTTATGTTATCTTGGAGGATCCAGACCCAAGAACAACTCCAGGCAAAGGGTAAATTGTGATTCAGTGGATATGTCCATCATTACATGTTCCTATTTATTTAACCAATATACAAATATCTAGTTATTTTAAGGAAAATTCATAAACACAAATGTTAATTCAATAAGGATTAAAGGCATAAAGAAATGAAGCAAAACCTAACAACAAGTCGCATGGCTGAAATATTCAGACAATGCAACTTATTTTAGAAAGTAATTTCCCATGATGCTATGCTGTTTTAAAGAATTCCACCTAATAATCTTTCCTAATTTTTAGTTTGTCTATGAGTAATTGTGAATATAAAAATCTAGATTACTCTCTCAGGTGAAAAAATACATATAAAATTTTTTTAAATGCCATTTTTCTAACAGCAATTCACTAGAGTGGTAAATACTGATTAACCTCTCATAGTACAATATGGAAAAAATAAAGCATTACCTATTAATGCAAGAATTCTGATTGTACAAGAAGTATGAGTTGAAAAATAAAAGCATAGAGCACAGTGCTACTCAAATATTGAGAATATGTTTTATATTCTCTACCTTCACATTCAAGAATCACAAGGTAGTTTTAAACCACGATCATGAAAATAGGTTTTGAGGTTAACATAAGACTGAAGGTCCCGAAGAATTCCTACTTCCCCATTTATTATTAACACTGGTTATAGACATTTACCAAAACAACCATTCCGAATGTCATGTGCATATTCCCTAATGCACAAATATTAGATCGGGTATAATTTTGAATGTAGCAGGCCCTTCAGATATTGGGCTGGTAGTTTTTCCCAAAACATCATTTCTATAATGAAAAAAAAAAGTCATCCACTTTAAATTTGTTAAGCTTTCTTTCCAATTCCACTTCTTCCTCTTTCCTTCCTTCCTTCTTTCCTTCCTTCCTCCCTCCTTCCTTCCTTCCCTCCTCCATTCTTTCCTTCCTTCCTTCCCTCACTCCCCTCCTCTTCTTCCCTTTCTTCCCTTCTCTTTTTCAATCTATTTTTTTTTTGTTGTTGTTTTGTTTTGGCCGGTCCTGGGCCTTGGACTCATGGCCTGAGCACTGTCCCTGGCTTCTTTTTTTTTTTTGCTCAAGGCTAGCACTCTGTCACTTGAGCCACAGCGCCACTTCTGGCCATTTTCTGTATATGTGGTGCTGGGGAATTGAACCCAGGGCCTCATGTATAGGAGGCAAGCACTCTTGCCACTAGGCCATATCCCCAGCCCCTCAATCTAATTTTTAATCTACATTTTTCTTCATGTTTGTCACAATTCAGTATGATTGCTTTTACCACAATTCAGTATGGTGCCTGTTTATGTAAAAAGGAAATGGGGATCACTAAAAGAGAAACAGCAGAGGATATATGTTCATATTTTGTATGAAGTTAATCTTGCTTGTGTACTTTGAGGAGAGTTGAATTCAGGGGATGAAATGGAGAGCTTTATGATAAAAATTAGAAGGAAATAAAAAGAGATACAGAAAGCAAGGAAGGAAGGGAAGGGAAAGGAAGGAAAGAAGGGAGGGAGGGCAGGCAAAATAAAGTTTACTTCAGAGTCAGTAACAGGTTTGTAACCCTGTGTATTTAGCAGTAATAGAGAATTGAGATCTGAAGAATCTCACTTCTGTAGCAAATATGTTTAAAGTACAAATTAATTAACAAGATAACAATTTAATTAGCTTAATGACTTCAGAATTTCCAAAATTAACACTAATATGGCAATTTCTATGTAACTAAGGCTCATTAAATTCTACAGTATGCATTAAGTTTGTGGAGGGTAATGCTAAAGGAATGGTACATTTCCTTTTGGTTATAGTAAAAGTAGCTTTATTTTTCATATACCATCTTTAATATTTTCCCATTTCCATTAGCATTATAATTACTGTATATTTACTATGTGGCAATATCACTACTTCTTTCTCAATTATTTCACTTTACTTTTTAAAAATCTTAATAATGCCTATATAAATATTTACATGATGATAAAAATAGTTGTCAAATCAAGTTTTAACTATAAAATATGTGTGATTACTCACACAAATCTGTTCATTGTCTATGCTAGTGGTTGGCTTTTTCTCTCAATTTGGACCTCTACTACATGAACCACACCTCCACTTGTGGTCCTTTGTTCATTATTTGAAGATAAGAATCTTCTGGATCTGTCTTCTGGGTGAGGTTGTTCTATTCATCTCAGATCTCATTTTCCCGAGTAGCTTGTGTTACAGGCGTTAACAAATGGTGTTCTGATCCCATTAAGTATTTTAAGCATTAACACAAAATAGAATTATATATTCTTGACCTAAACATTTTTGCCAAGATTTTTTTGTATTTCTATTATGGGGAAGAGTCTTCAGATATCTAGCTGTATCTAAAGAAAATGTTCCTTAGATTTTTCATGTTTCCTTTTCAATTACTCTTTCTTCTACTCTCAGCCACCACATCTAATCATGGTATAGCCTTATTGATTCCTCAAGGAATGCAAAAATGCTAGCAATTCCAGAAAATAATGGCAATATCAATCTAAGACAAGCTAAGTAAGATTATAGTGAATTTAATAGTACTTTTTTAGTATTAGGATAAGGTACCTCCCAAAGCCTTATTAAAGAATGTCTGATATTGATCGTTGTATGGACTTACCTATCTGTAGTATTACAGTGAATTAAAACAGAATAATGTTTTGTCCTTTATTAACAGTTTGTAGAAGATGTCCCAGAACAGAAAAGAATGTAATATTGATATCCAATAAAGGCCAACAGATGTTTATATTGATTGAATATTAATAGCAATTAAAGCCAACAGATTGTCAAATTGTTTGATTTTTCAGAATTGTAAGAAAAAATTCATTGTGCAAAGTCCTGGGGAAATCCACTGATATAAAAATTCAAACATTTTGAGGCAAAGCAAATAAAAATCAGCATTGCATCTCCATTTCATTAAACATACTTCTCTTATAAATTAGCACAATCCTTCTCTCTCAGAGGTTAAATGACATTAAATTTCAACAAACAGAAGCAACTATGAACCTTGAGGCGTGTTCTTGATCAAATATCCAATAATCGTTGCATTTATTTTAAACAGGTAAATTCTGGTTAAGACTAGATGGAATGAAACAGCAAGAAACTTGAATGTGCAATTCATGCTGATAAGGCACATTCAGAAAGACAAATCACACCTGTATTCAGTAATAGTAATATTAGCTTTCAGGAAGCATGGCGATAAAACATATGTGGATGGACCATAGAAAGAATATGTGCAAAACAGTGAACATATTTAAAGAGATAGTCCCTCAGATGGTCAAAACTCCAGGTGACTTGAATGCACTGCAGCCAAGAAAAGATTGAGATTACCATTTCACCCATCTACTATCATATCAGTTGGAAGTACCACAGTAGCAGTCAAGGTAAATCTGATGAAGAATTTAAATTCATTGAGTTAATGGAATAGCACCAAACACACATCGATTATGATGCAACAGTAAAATCACCTCTTATAAAACTTAGTAGGAGATATATTCTAGGCACTTTAGGTTGGGCATTATTAGTCTCTCTTTCTACATAAAGCAATAGTTTAAAAATTGCAGAAGGTAACACATGTCATTGGTAGTGTTCATAGACTGAGACTTAGTAAGGAAAGAAAAGAAGGCATGAAAGTAGGAAATGCTATTCAAAAGTCACCATAAAATGTGCTAATCTTATAATAGCTCAAAATACAGTTATTACATACAAACTTGGTTATCAGAAACAAGACCACCAAACAAAAATAATGAAATGATAATCAATAATTTATTTGTTGTCACTGGTATAACATTGTATTTTTCATCATCCAAATAATTATTTAGATTAAAATAAACCTATGAAAGCTGGGCAACACTGACTCAAGCCTATAATTCTAGCTACTCGGAAGGCTGTGATCTGAGGATCACAGTTTGAAAGTACCCAGGGTAGGAAAAGTCTATGAGACTCTGGACAATAAACTACTCAGAAAATGTTGAAAATTATGCTGTGGCTCAAATAGTAGAGCACTATCCTTGAGCACAGTGAGCATCAGGGACAGCCCGTGAATACAAATGTAAATAGATAGGAGGATGACAGAAAAGTGAGTAGAAAAATAGAAAAATAGAAGACTACAGGATAAGAAACAAGCAATCAATGAAGTAAATATTTTGTCAACATTTCACAGAAGAGAGTAGGTATAAGATACAAATCATCTATTATAAATACATTCATCACTACACTCTAACATGGAAGATGTTTTTACTCCAGCAAAGCTCATATTTAGAGTAATTTGAAATATGAGACAGGGAACCAATTCTTGGAGCTGAAATTGGGTTTTTGATACAGGTCTAGTACTCTATTCAATACTGCTGTATAGTAGAAAATGTATTCTTCAGCTTACAAAGGAGTAATCAACCTCTCAGCCTCACAGAATTTTTGCCCACATTTTGGCTCAATATCTATTTATAATTTATATGAAAACTAGCTGAAGTTGAAACAGTTATTTCTTTCTCTGGTCACTACATTCATGTAGGAAGAATTAAAATGCTAACTTTGAGTTAAGCAGAAAAACACATGTTGATGGTAAATTAGTATTTTCAAGTTGATTGAAATATTTTTGGCTAAAACTTGAATGACAAAATTATGTTGACCTTCATTGAGAAGAAATATTGAGTCCAAACTCTAAATGTTAACTTTTGAACCAAATTAGTATTTAGAATGATTATAATAATTTGATGTTTCTGCTAATAGTTTTTGTATAACAGCAGCATATTTGACCTTTTAAAAATGTCAGAAATAATATTTAATATTAATATGCTCCTCAGCCACTTTAAACACTCAGGTAATATTTAATATTAAAAATAATAATCTTGATATTTGTGTTCAAAATGTCATCATATATTGCTTGACGGATGAGTCAATGTTTCTCTAAAATTGATGAACTCAAATATTTCTTACATGAAGTAATATAGTTTGCATAAATCTGGAACAATCTACTTAGTACAGTGAAGTACAGTGAAACCCATTTACATCGAGTCTCCTTTTAATAGGGAATTCACAATAATTTAGAAAATTGATGATTGTGAAGAAAAAAAATTTTTTCTGATGGGGCAGTAATAGCGTTTGAATTCAGGGCTTTGACAAATGATCTATTTCTATCTTAACTGGTGTGAGGAGGGGAAACACAATAATGCTTTTAAAAGAAAAATACAGCCTCAAAACATGGTGGGAGAACAAATCAAATGAAAGCCGAATATGAGAAACTATTTTATACTAATCTCATACAACAGCATAATTAATTCAATTTGAGAGAGGTAAACAATATTTGTATAGAAGTGTTCTTATTTCTTCAAAGATATAAACTTTTTCTTCTTATTAAAGCCCTCTCTCATCATAAACTAAAAATATAAACTCCCAATTAACTATCAGAAAGAGACTATTGTTATATTCCAAAAGAGTGCTTCCTCTCAAGAATTTATTTTTCAGGTGGGAAGTCACTCAACAGAAGGTAATGTGCTTCATTATGGAGAAATGCTATTTAACTACAGCGATTTAGTATCTATAAAAAGGAAAAATACCTTTGGAGAAAATGTGTGGATAATGAGCTATCTGAACAATGACTTTGGGTCTATCAGAGGAGGATTTCAAATGATCCCCAGGATTAATAAAAGTGTGAATGAATTAAGCAATTTTGTGAAGTTGAAAACACTGCTCCTTCTGTACTGCCTTAGCATCTTCAACAATTCTGTTATTAAACATAACTCACTAAAATGTCATCATGATCCATACACCTGTTCCCAAATAAATGGTATCTTCCTTAAGGATTGGGACACATAAAATCTCTTTACCATAATTTTCAAACAAATATGGCTTCAAACCCTTCCCATTGTAACATTGTTTGCAGAATCTCTGCTCTGGTAAAAGCTGGATCTTTGAACTTTATTAACATGGGTCACTTGAAGCTTAAAATAGTTTCCTTTGTTACTTGAGGTCGACTTAGTTGGGCAATAAACAAACCACAAGTTTTCAAATGAGTTAAAACTTTTCCTTGCCCTCTTCTAGCTAGGTTGAATATTAAAGTTATTCACTTTCTCTATTGCCTTGTAGCTTTTTACTCATTAGGGAAAAAAACAAACAACAAAAAGAAAAAGCAAAACAAAACAAAACAAAAAGGAGTATGTTTTCAAGTACCTGCCTTGATCCTAATGGTATTTTTGGACTTGTACTCACCAACAAAGTTCAATTATGTGGTTTAGTTCATGTTTTTAGAACTCTTGCTCTGTACTCATAACAAATAATGTTATAAAATATTTATAATGTGTATGCCTAACACATTAATTTCTGCAAACCCTATCTTAAGATTTTTTCAATCTATTCAGGTAAGCAATCTCTCCTTTTCTCCTTTCACTAAGTCTCTTTGACACTGTATTGCAGTTAGATTTTTTTAAGATTATTTCTACAGAACGTCTTAGGATTGCTAAAATTTTAAATGTTTTATCATATACAATTATATCTCTAGTTCTTCTGTATTGGAAAATATGATTTTTCCCTATATTATCTTTTTTTTTCTCAAATTTTTATTATCAAACTGACGTACAGAGAGGTTACAGTATCATACGTTGGGCATTGGATACATTTCTTGTACTGTTTGTTGCCTTGTCCCTCATGCCCCCTCCCTCCCCCCCTTTCCCTCCCCCCCCCAGGTGTTCAGTTCACTTACACCAAACAGTTTTGCAAGTATTGCTTTTGTAGTTATTTCTCTTTTTTTACCCTGTGTCTATATTATCTTTTATTGATTTTTTTCTATGACTCTTGTTTCCAATTAACCAGTAAACAGCCAAAAGTGGGAGCATAGCTTAAATAGTAACCTTGAGTAGAAAGCCAAATGTGACGAAGTGGACTGTAGTTCTTACCCCTATGGGTAAAAAAGAGAGAATGATAAAACAAAAATGGATTTCAACCATTTTCATATCAGTTGAAGCATTTCTTAATATCTCAATTTCTGTGATGTCAGTAGTGAAGAAGCTTTTATATTTGTTAAATAGTATTTGTATTTCTTTCTTCTTATTGCTTAACCTGGCTAAAATTCTGTCCATATTTCCAGTCAACCAGATTTTCATTTTTTTTCTCTGTTGTGTTCTTATATTAATTTCCTTGATTTATGACTTGGTTTTGCTATTTTATTCTTCTGTTTGTTTTATTTCTTAATTGTTCTATTTTCTCTACTTTCATGGTTAAAACTCGAATTCCTTATATTATGTCTTTCATCTTATAATATGTGCAATTAGTGCTTTACATTTTACTCTACTGCTTTCATTGTATCATATTTGTTTTTACAACTTACATTATCACTTTTATTTTTTTCAAAATACTTTTTGTTTCTCTCGAGATTTCGTTTTTATACTAAATCTAACATAAAAGCATTTCTTAAATACCTGCATGTTTTTGAATTTTCTAGCTACCATTCTTTTTCATTTCTATTTAAGGTCTGTAAGGCCAGAGGTGTGATGTCTACTTTCTTAATTGGATTACAGAAAGGTTTATAAGCTAGATCACAGGCTACTTTAGTAAATGTTTCCCGACAGCTGTAGAAGAATGGGCAATACCTTGATTGGTCTATGTAGTGGAGTGCACTTAGTGGAGTACAGATTTGTTAGTCTGCATAGTTTAGTATTAGTCAATTAGATTAAGTTAATTTATAGTACTCCAAGTCTACAGTGATTTATTACTGCCTTTCACCTATCACTTATAAAAGATAGAGTCTGTAAGCACCAACCCAGCAACCACAATGATACATAGTCACATAAAAGAAAGAAAGCATTTTAATGTCAGCTGAAGATGACAGGCTAGTAGAGTAGCAGCCTTCTCTCAGGCCGAGAGGTAGTTATGTAATATCATGGAGGCTGAAGGCAAAAGGGGCTGGGAATAGGAAATTTTTTTTAGAGATAGTTGGGCAGTGAAGATATCAAGACAGCCCCGGCAGGAAATTCTATAGGTGATTTATAGCTGGGAAAACATCCTACATCTGGCACTTAGCCTGGATAGTACCTTCTATAGCTGGACACTAGAAATAGCTGTAGGACCAGGATTGGACATGCTGTGTTCCTGCCAACACAACTGAGACTGGAGGTACCTGTAGTTTGCGTGGGAATGGGCGATGGTGACCAGGTCTGATTTGTGGGTGACCTAAGATGAACGCTGTCAACCTAAAACAGGGGTGGATATGTTAACATAGTCAAGTCTCCAAGTCTCCAACAAAACGTATGGGCTTCTTTATCCTTTCATTTATGTCACTTTTGCTTTCCACTTTTTTTTTTTTTTTGCCAGTCCTGGGCCTTGGACTCAGGGCCTGAGCACTGTCCCTGGCTTCTTCCCGCTCAAGGCTAGCACTCTGCCACTTGAGCCACAGCGCCGCTTCTGGCCGTTTTCTGTATATGTGGTGCTGGGGAATCGAACCTAGGGCCTCATGTATCCGAGGCAGGCACTCTTGCCACTAGGCTATATCCCCAGCCCCGCTTTCCACTTTTTAATGGTTTATTGTTTGCTACAGGCATGTGAAGAATTGAGAAACTTTCTATCAATAAATCCACCAATAATTAATATGCAATTGTGTTTTTCTTTGCTATGTATTCATCCTGTGCATTTTGTCTTACCTCCAACAGCTGTCACCATATTCCCTAATTTTTTGTGTGTGAGATAGAGGGGACTAAACTCGTGGCCTCACTCTTTTGTTTTGGCAATGCTAGCCTCTTAAATTTAACAGGGATCAAACCAAGATTCTAGGACCTTTGCTTTCCAATTAGTTGAGACTACAATTATGTCCCATCATACCTGTTTCAGTTTTTGAACCAAGGCTTTGCTAACTTTGGTCTGACTGACATCAAAACCGTAATCCTCCTGTCTCTGACTCTAAAGTAGTTGAGAATACAGGAATATTTCACCAAGATCAACTTATCATTGCATTCTCATTAGAGTGAGTTCGGGATGCATTTCTCAATAATGTGAGGTATATTTGTGCTTTTTACTCACCAGTCTCTTTATAAAGTAAGTTTCTCCTTGTGAATTTTATATTTAAATATACTGGATCACCTTTATATTTAAATTTTTTAAAATTTTCTTTTTAATTTT
Source organism: Perognathus longimembris pacificus (assembly GCF_023159225.1). Taxonomy (NCBI): domain Eukaryota; kingdom Metazoa; phylum Chordata; class Mammalia; order Rodentia; family Heteromyidae; genus Perognathus; species Perognathus longimembris. The sequence goes on from NC_063176.1 coordinate 42,707,622, forward strand.
TTTTCTTATTTATTGTCAAAGTGATGTACAGAGAGGTTACAGTTTCATATGTTAGGCCTTGGGTACATTTCTTGTATTTTTGTATACTCCAGTCAAGTTAAAAGTGAATAATAATTATTTTAGGCTAATACTGACCATATTTTAATGTTTAGTTCTTTTTTTTATTTCTCTTTATCTCACTTTCTGCTATTTAAATAGACTATGCTGTGCTTGGTATTATCTTTTAATTTAGCGTATTAATTGTGCTTTTATTTTTTGGCCAGTCCTTGGGCTTGGACTCAAGGCTTGAGCACTGTCCCTGGCTTCTTTTTGCTCAAGGCAAGAATCCTAACACTTGAGTCATAGCACCACTTCTGGTTTTTTTCTGTATATGTGGTGCTGAAGAATCGAACCCAGGACTTCATGGATGCAAGGCAAGCACTCTACCACTAAGCCACATTCCCAGCCCAAATTGCTCTCTTTTTAATATTCATAACTAATTGCCCTAGAGTTTAGAAATTTTCTTTTAGCTGATGTTCAATCTTCCTATCAGCTACCTTATGTCAAACGAAGTATAAATAATTTTGATGAGGGTTTCCTGTATCTTGTCCACTTGCATATTTTCACATAATACCATAATACTGTATTTTAAATAAGCTATAACCCCCTACACTGTTTTATATACCTCATTAAAATTGTCCTTTGGATGTTGTAAAATTTTGAAAAAGTAAAATCAAGTCAATATATTTTATTTTATTTCAGTTAAATCACCCTTTATGTTCCTTAATCCTAGCTTCTGCTTTATATTAATATTTAAATTTTCCTGTCTCACATTGTACAACATTTCTTAAATTAGGTCTTCCATAAATATATTCACTTTATTTTTGTCATTGAAATATTTTGTGTTCCCTAGGATAATTTTGCTAGATCGGAATTTCTAAGTTGTTGAGGATACGTATATGTATATATTAAAGTGCGTGTGTGTGTGTGTGTGTGTTTTGCTAATCACTATACCTTCATCTATAATTTGGGAATCCAACCTTTTGAATGTGAACATATATTTTCTTTTATTATCACTGTCTTCAGAATTTCTTCTGCCAGATAAATTCATTAATGGATTGCTCAAAATGATGATACATGAATTTTCACTTTTTTGGATACTTTTATTAAGGGAACATGAACTGTAGAAGAGTTTCATTATTATGTCTATGAGCATTTTTGTAGACATACTTTTAAATGATGAATTAGTTTAATGGTTATGTAAAATGTTAATAGCTTCTTAAAACCATTAATATGGTTTTCTTTTGCATTTTATGTTACTTATACTTTGTGAATCTTCAATGAAGAAGAGCAACTTGTGATGGAGATAACAAAGCAAAATAATGGACCAACAAAAAGGTAACTTTGCATGTTGAAGTAGCTTTAGTTGTCAAGCAAAATACACTGATTTTATTACCAGGTTTTCATTCTAAATTATCACTGATCACTTTGATGATTATTTATCCCTCTGTTTAACAACTTACTATGTTAGTAGAATGGCATCAGATTACTAGGCTTCAGGTTTATGCTTATTTTATTAGCCTTCAAAATACCACATCATCATTAAAGTATGCACATATGAGGTTAATTTTCTATAACACATATAAGCTTATTAATGTTTAACCATGTAGAAGTGCTCAGTAAATAGTGGCTGTGTTTAATTTTGGGTTTAATTGAGCATTTACTTAACTGTTGCTTTTCTGTCTTTCTACCACTTTTGGTTGTCTTCACTCTTCCATTTGCAAAGCATTTTGAAATGATTGTTTTTTTCTGATTAGAAATTCTGACAAGATGCAAATTGTTTCTCGTTTGTCTATTTCTCTTTGGATTTCTGAGTCTGGATTCATTTCTAAAATTGTTTTGTGCCAAGAACATGTTTTTACCTCAGCAAGACTCATTTTTTTTTTAAGATCATAAATTAAAAAAAATTGTAATACATTTTATTGCTTTTAGAAATTTCTGAATATAAAAATAGTACTTCAAAATAATTCTCTTTATTGAATGAACAACTAGTAATTCCTGACCATCTTCATATAGGAAACTGAAGTAATAAATCACTATGAATTCATAAGAAAGAGGCACTTTAAATAGGATGCTTCGAATACCTTATTGCATTTGATTATTAGTTTAAAAACACAAAGTCAGGAATGTTGGCAAATACCTATAATCTCAGGAGATTGAGGATGGAGAATTATAGATCTAGTACAATACATTACACAGCAAGTTTAAACACAAGCATGTTCTCCAAATGACATCTTAAACAAAAGACATAAAGAAAAACCAACCAAACAAAAAATTCTGCTACCAATACTACTACAAAAAAATAAAATGAAAAGGATTAATATCTCAAAATATCTTACATAGTATTATTTTTGGCTAATATTTGTAAATATTTATTGTTGTAGGAAAGGAGATGAATCAATTCACTAAAACAAGTCAATATTGCTTATTTGTGGGTACCTCTTCAATTCTTCTAAAATTCATATTCTTCCTTGATTATTTGCCTTTTCTGTAAATTTGCAATAAAAATTTCTTAAATAAAAACCAAGGAAAGTTTCCTTGGTAAGTATTAAAATTTCTTTAATGTACCAAACCTGAACTATAATTCATCCCAGGCTTCTTAAGGCTAAGGCTGCATTTGTGCAGGTATGCAGTATGTTCCCTAATGGTTTATCTTTGTATAAAGCTATGAAGAATTACAGGCTGCCAAATATTTTAGGAAAAAAAATCATATGGGAGAGAAGAAGAGTCTTGGTTCAAAGGGTAAAGAGTAGATTAGAGAAGAAGTGTTTGTTTCCTCTGATTAAGGAAATATTGTAAAAATCTGCTGATAGAAGCCTTTTGTTGATCTCCTTATTTGTAGAAATTTCTTGAACCAGTAACTTTCTTTTAAAACCCCAGCCACAGAGGTTGCAGTTGACTGTATGAAACTCCTTGAGGAACAGAATAATTCCAGCCATCCAGAAGCTTGTTTCTAACTGGAAAAAAGCTGTTGACTGTAACATGTTATCAGCAATATCATTATTGCATATGATTTTGTGCAGGTTATTTTGAGAGTTCTACTGTCATTGTTTAATTCCACTTTATTTAGTACGATTATATGAGGTAACCTTTTCCCAGATAAGTATATCTTTAATCCCCCAAAATAATGTATAAATTTTGAGATAAAATGTGTATCAGCATAATGCATGCTTTACTACAATATTTCCTAAGAGAACATTGTATATAAACAACTTCATTTTGTAGATTATAGTGAACCATTATAAAAATATATATAACCTGCTAGTGTTAATCTGCACCATCTATGGTTTTGTTTCCATGATTACTTATTTTATCTGACTAAGGTTATGTAACAATGAACACTTAATTATGCTGATCTAGTAGACCAATAGATGGTTGCCTTACCTATGAAACTGTAACCCCTCTGTACATCACTTTGGCAATAAAGAATAAATAAATGTTTGCAGTTATGAGTAGTTAAAATTTACCTGTTTATTCTATTTGTCATCAATGAATCTTTACACTTAGATTTTTCCTCTGGTCCAAATTTGTGCTCAGAGCATGATTCCTATTCACAGTGGTAGATAAATGGACAGATTGACTGGTTCTGAATAATTTCATTGGCATTTTGCTGCAAAAATGAACCTGCCCATTAAAACCACAAACAAAAAACGAGAAACATCTTACCGTGATTCTTTCAATAACTTGGGTAACTAAAAATGTTTGCAATCACCCAATGTCACAAAATGTCTATGTGATGGACTCAAAAAGCAGTGATCCAGTAGTTCAAAGTGAGAAACTGATAAACATCACAGAATTTTCCCCATGGTCTCAATCCTTTCTAAAATTCTTTCTACTCTGGCAATATTTTAAAATATTCCACATGTGCAGAGTTTGTAGTTAGATTAGTCATCGTGTTGAAATGTAGACTGAATAGTAAACAGGTCCTTGAGAAAATACTCTGAATATAAAATGTTCATAACTTTTCATACTTTACTTGTCACCTTTGATGTAAAGGAAAGAGCAGACAGAGTTGATTGGAGCCTACTTTGCTCCTCATAAAACATGATGCATGGGTATATTTGTCACTAATATTTCCAGATTGGAACAGATGCTATCTTGGCTCAATAGTTTAGTGACTACAGAAATGTCAACATGGCTTCAGTGTTATGAGACAGATTTGCTATTAATTCTGATGTATTTGGGGGGTATATTTTGGGTAAGCAGGCAGGCTAATTAGAATGCTTTTCTGCATCAAAGTGAAAGAAAAAATAGAATACTTCACTCTCTTATGTTATATTCTGACAGTGTAAAGATAACATCAGATACTACTGTACACTGCTAAAAGATATATATATATATACACACACATATATATGCATGTATACATACATATGTATTCTCAATGCAATTGAGGAAGGAGATAAAATTTGCTTTCAGTGTGACGTTTATATGCCAACCCTTGATTTAGTTATGCAGAGGTAGCAAGGCACGTTAGCTGAAAGTAGCAATCCAGCATATTTCTAAACATGATGTCCCATTTATGTTGAAAATGATGTGGATGGAATCAATTAAGAGAAACAAAGTGAGTTCCAAGACATACTTTTTAAAATGCGGCAGAGTTGCTTAGTAACCTGATGTGATACTTCATTTCCCAATAGTGCTATAAAGCTGTCAGAGCTGGTAATGGAGCATTCCAGAAATGAATCAAATCTCCTGTGCTCTGTCATGAACATACCCTTGTTAAATATGCTAGAGCCAACTGTCAGAAGTCATATGTGTTTGCTTAGGAAGACATGCAGCAAGAACCTAAAGTCAGAAGAATCTTGTTTATTTATTTATTTATTTTTGCCTATATTGTGTTGCCATAAATCAATGTTCAGTGTACCTGCCATAACTCTAGGGAGTGTTCATTCAAGTGTTTCTCTTTGCAGTATCGGTTGCCAATAACTTGTTTTCTCTATGGCAAAACATACTTTCGTGCAGTTTTCAGCTAGTGTGCTTTGCATTTTAGTTTCACACACACAATAGTAAACAGTGTTAATTTTTCCTGACATGATTCAGGCCGCCAGATATTGATTCATGCAAACTATATTCTTTATGTAGTAGCCATCCTTTGAACATTTTTCATAATTTTATATAACTAAGAAAAGATACACTCATGCTTCCAAATTGTTCATCATTATAAAATCTTGCCAAGTTTTTTTTTTTTTTTTTTTTTTTTGCCAGTCCTGGACCTTGGACTCAGGGCCTGAGCACTGTCCCTGGCTTCTGCCCGCTCAAGGCTAGCACTCTGCCACTTGAGCCACAGCGCCGCTTCTGGCCGTTTTCTGTATATGTGGTGCTGGGGAATCGAACCTAGGGCCTCGTGTATCCGAGGCAGGCACTCTTGCCACTAGGCCATATCCCCAGCCCCGACTTGCCAAGTTTTTTTAGCTTTTGGATTATTACAAGTGAGTTGCCAAAATAGGGAAAATATTATTGATAGAGTTTTACAATATCTTTTCTGAACTGCCCTATTTATCTGTAGAAGTTCATCCATCAAGTACCGTTTCACTGAATGGGACTTGATATTCAAGTTGGATTTAAACAGAGAGGTTTTGAATGTTGTCAATTTTTCAGTTATTTGACACATAATGGTTAAATTACTCATTTCTATCTATGTGTGAGATATATGAAAATAAATTTGTATGCTCGTATTTTATAAGCAGAATATTTTATATGTACCTGGTTAATAGACAAACATGTACCTGTATCTCAAGGATATCCAGTGAAATACATACTGTATTTGATCAGAATGCTATAGATACTGTGAGCAAGCATGTGTCTAGTGACCATGAGTAAGTTAGTAACAAAATAATATAATTTTTATTATATTTATGCTTAATATGTAATAGTGGTCCACTTCTCATGGGATGGACATTTAGAATGTTCTTACTCAAAAGTAATTCTTTTTATATTTTTCTTTATTGTCAAAGTGAATTACAGTGCCACCCCCAGTGCCACCTCCTCTCACTTTCCCTCATCCCCTCCTGAATGAGTTATACAGTTGTTTAAACCAAATGTTTTTGTAAGTATTGCTTTTGGAATGGTTCGTCTTTTTATCCTTTGTCTCTCGAATTTGGTATTCCCTTCCCCTCCCTAGTTCTAATACATCTATATATAGTATCCAGGGTACTAAGATCAGATACAGTGATAGCATGGGTCAAAACTCAGGAAGGGAATATGACAGGAGAAAAAGAAAGAAAATAAAAGAAAAAGGATACTGTTTCACGTGGCATGTTGAAAATAACTACAATAATGATATACCACTTGTTTCCATAAAGTGAGTTCATTTCACTTAGCATCATCTTATGTGTTCATACAGCCATAGCTATTAGGGTCTTATGATCTTCTGCTATGGCCAACGTAAACATGTACTAATTATTCCCTATGAGGGAAATCACAGGGTCCATGTTCCTTTGAGTCTGGCTCACTTCACATAGTATGATTTTTTTCCAAGTCCTTCCATTTCCTTATGAATGTGGCAGTGTTGTTCTTTCTGATAGAGACATAGAATTTTATTGTGTATTTGTACCACATTTTCCTGATCCTCCCTCCACTCGTCTACTAAGGGGCATCTGAGTTGGTTCCATATTTTAGCAATGACAAATTGTGCTGTGATAAACACAGCTGTTCTGGTGGCTTTAGTGTGGTCTTCCTTGTAATCTTTGAGTAGATGCCCAAAAGTGGGGCTGCTGGGTTGTAGGGGAGCTCTATGTTTAGCCTTCTGAGGAATCTCCACAGTGTTTTCCAGAGTGGTTGAACAAGTTTACATTCCCACCAACAATGTAGTAGGGTTCACTTTTTGCCACATCCCCTCCAGTGTTTAGTAATAGTTTTCCTGATAATGGACATTCTTACTGGGGTAAGTTGGAATCTCAGTGTTGTTTTGATTTACATTTCTTTCATGGCCAGTGATGTTTAGCACTTCTTCATGTTCCTCTTGGCCATTCTCATTCCCTCTTCAGAGAAGTCTCTTTTTAGGTCTTTAGCCCATTTGTTGACAGACCAGTTGGTTCTTTGAGGATTTGTTTTAGAGGAACTTAATTTTTCTGAGTTCTACATATAATATAGATCTGAGGCCTTTGTTCACTGTATGGCCGGTAGAGATCTTCTCCCAATCTGTGGGCTTTCTGTTTATCTTAAAAGCTATGTCTTTTTCCGTGCAGAAGCTCTGCAGTTTGATGCAGTCCCTTTTGTCCAACTTTTCTTTGATTTGTTGCATGTCCGGGCATTTATTAATGAAGTTTCGTCCCATGTCAAAAAGCTCCTTAACCATGAATATTTAACGTGTTAAATAGACCCATAGCCAGATGAAATAGAAACTGCAACAAGAGATCTCCCATCCAAATAAAGCCTAGGTCCAGATGGATTCCCAGCAGAATTCTACAATGCCTTCAAAACAGAACTCACACCAATATTTTTCAAACTCTTCAATGAAATTGAAAGTGAAAGTTTGTTACCAAACACATTTTATGATGTGAGTACATCCCATATTCTAAAACCAGGCAAGGAATTATCAAAGAAAGAGAACTATAGGCTCATTTCCTTGATAACCGTTGATGTCAAAATTCATAACAATATTCTGGCCAATCGGCTTCAACAAGTCGTCAAAAAAAGTATACACTATAATCAAACTGGATTCATTCCAGTGATGCAGAGCTGGTTCAATATACGTAAGTCAATCAACTTAATCCACCACATCAACCCGAACAAGGTCAAGAATCACATGATTATTTTGCTAGATGCGGAGAAAGTGTTTTATAAAATCCAGCACCCATTTATGATAAAAGTTTTGGAGAAATTGGGATTCTAGGGAGCATTCCTGAATATAATAAAAGCTGTCTATGACGTACCCACAGCTGACATTATACTTAATGGTGAAAAGTTAAAGCTATTTCCTCTAAAATCAGGAGCAAGACAAGATTGCCCACTCTCTCCTCTCCTCTTCATCATAGTGCTAGAATTCCTAGCCAGAGCAATAGGAGAATTCTTTTTAAAAAGGAGAGAGGAGGGGCTGGGGATATAGCCTAGTGGCAAGAGTGCCTGCCTCGGATACACGAGGCCCTAGGTTCGATTCCCCAGCACCACATATACAGAAAACGGCCAGAAGCGGCGCTGTGGCGCAAGTGGCAGAGTGCTAGCCTTGAGCGGGAAGAAGCCAGGGACAGTGCTCAGGCCCTGAGTCCAAAGCCCAGGACTGGCAAAAAAAAAAAAAAAAAAAAAAAGGAGAGAGGAGAAGAGACAGATCAAGAACAAAACTGCAAGTACACATTTCCTTTGGCATTGCTGTCATATAGTGCTTTATATTATGTCAATGAAAAAACAGTCAAGACACTAGAATATTATGACATTTTCTTTAGTACCCTTTAGTCATTGAAAAATGTCTGTTGAAATACTAATCACCACAAAAAAATGTTATATTGTACAGAAGATTAGGAAGTCTGATTATGACACATTCTAATCTCCCTGTAATTTTTATTTAAAAGTACATTGCAGTGTTATAAACATCTTATCAAAAATGAACACAGAAATTTTATGATTTATGTATATTCCAAGTATTCAACTTAGCTGAATCCTCAGATCCTATGTTCATAAAATCTACAAAGGCCTACTAAAGTTAAGCTTCTTATTCTAAACCAAATAGAAAACCACAAATCAAGGAAGAAAAGTCTCCATTTTACTTTGGTTTGCTATAACAAAATATTTGACGATGGATGGACAATTCTAAGTGTGAATTGAGCAAATAATATTGCTTTCATATTTTTGGAAGATCTGAAATTGTTTTTTATTACAATTACTCATAGTATGGCATGTATTTATCTATAATTATAGTTTTACGATTATAAAATTTTATGGATTCTCTCTGACTATGTTTATCTTAGGGTGTTCATTAGGACAATGATAGAATATCAAGAAACTACTCCTAATATTTGTAAAGTGATAGTAAGATCAAGGGAATAATTTAGACAAATGAGTTCTGATAGAGTCCTTGCAATCTACTCTAGCTAACTAATAGGCACTTATGTAAAGTGCTTCTCTTATGTAATCCTCTTTTAATATGCTGTGACTTGATATAGGTTACAAAATTCTAATCGGCACATGGTGACTATATAGTGATATTTTCCACAGAAGCTATGTGAATGGTAAAGTTATTTGCTGTTCTTTTCCACAGGATGTTATATATAGTTATGATAACATATATATATATGGTGATAATTCATTTTTCAAAAAGTAGAATATAAGAAAATTATTGGTTCAAATTTCTGGAATCAGAAGATGATTTTAATGAAAGGCAAATTTCTGTTTAGAGGCTTAGCCATGTTGATAGTCATTCAGAAGTTTAAGGAAACAAACAAAAAAGATAGTTCCTTATTAGCTCATCATTATGATGTTCTTCTCCAAAGCCAGCATGAAAATTAGACTGTCATCACAAGATGTTTTATGCAAGATGCACAAAATGGAAGTCATCATTTCTACAGCATCTTTCTTCATCACTTGTGCTTCACATAAAACATTTCTCCCAAATTATTATTTCTCCCCAGCCCTTGGCTTCCCTGCATCCCTGCTGTATTTTGTAGGTTTGCATATCTGTGTGTAAGTAAGGACCACATATGTTTTACTACTCATATTAGCAAGGAGCTAAATAAATATTTACTGAACAAGTAAACACAGACTGTGATTATTGTGAAGTATTTCGCCAGCTAAAATATTATTATATGGCAGATGTTTTTACTGTTCCAGAATTGGTAGTTTGGAATAAATTATTTATTTCAAGAATTATGCCTCTAAAAATCCATTTCTAGTCATTCTAAGTAGATACATTTAAGTATGTGAATGTCAATATATTTTCTTAATTACATAATGACAGAAATGTAATAAACAAAATTACAGAAAAAAATAATTTGCTAACTTTTCCATTAAGACTAATGAAATAGTAAAAAATGTTTTTAATTATCATCTAAAATTATAAATAACAAAATATAACAAGTGCATCTCCTTTTTGCTGCTGATATAGAGGCTGAACTCACATACTAGTTTTTAAGCTCAGGTTCTTGCTCTAATTCTGGATTTTTGGTGGTTAAATGGGTTAAGTGCACATAATATTTCATGTACTTTCTTGCCCAGGCTGGCTTTGAACCACAATTCTGAGAACCCAGCCTTCTGAGTAACTACGATTACAGGCATGAACCACCAATATTTTGATGAGATGGGAACATTTTATTTATTTATTTATTTTTCAAATTTTTATTATCAAACTGATGTACAGAGAGGTTACAGTTTCATACGTTAGGCATTGGATACATTTCTTGTTCTGTTGAGATGGGAACATTTTAGAACAGTATATATTTCCATAGTATTTTTAATCATCACACAATTGTATTTATTACTATTTACATTGCCAATGGTTTTAGTGTTTTCTTTGAAGAAATGCTGATACTCAGAGTCTGCACAAAAGCCCAGAAAATAATTATAATATCAGCAAATATTGGTAGCTGACCATGGTCATCTGGTGTAAAAATAGCAAACCCCCGTTAGAGCCTGAGTTTTATTGTTTTGGAGTGTGTTGGCTTTTATTGAGTGTATTAATAATCATATTGTAATTCAGATCTTAAATGAGTAGTAGAAGATGTCATAAAACCCATCAATTTTATTGTGTACCTGATAAATTGTTTTTCCTACCTATAAAGATACAGTGATTCATGGGGAGCTTAAGAAAAAAGATACTGAGGATTCAACCTTGAATCTTTCTTCTTATTGGAAATCTCAATTAAGAAAAAGACACAGGCTTCCCTTCATGACTTTTTAAGGTGACACAACAAGCTTGTACAAAAATAAACAATAACTTCTCGAAGGTCAACTGTAACTCTGGGAAAAAGGAAGGATTAAAAACTACTTGTTCAGGGGCTGGGAATATGGCCTAGTGGCAAGAACGCTTGCCTCCTACACATGAAGCTCTCGGTTCGATTCCCCAGCACCACATATATGGAAAATGGCCAGAAGGGGCGCTGTGGCTCGAGTGGCAGAGTGCTAGCCTTGAGCGGGAAGAAGCCAGGGACAGTGCTCAGGCCCTGAGTCCAAGGCCCACGACTGGCCAAAAAACAACAACAACAAAAAAAACTACTTGTTCAGGGGCTGGGGATATAGCCTAGTGGCAAGAGTGCCTGCCTCGGATACACGAGGCCCTAGGTTCGATTCCCCAGCACCACATATAAAGAAAACGGCCAGAAGCGGCGCTGTGGCTCAAGTGGCAGAGTGCTAGCCTTGAGCGGGAAGAAGCCAGGGACAGTGCTCAGGCCCTGGGTAGTCCAAGGCCCAGGACTGGCCAAAAAAAAAAAAAAAAAAAAAAAAAAACCAATTAAAAAAAAAAAAGAAAAACTACTTGTTCAAATTAGTCTAATGGGGAAAAGATAAATTTGATATTATAAAATGCAACAATGGGAAAATAAATGAATTAATTTGATTCAATAATTGTGAAAGACCTGAAAATCCATAGAAACATGAAAACGCTTCCCAAAAGACTCCCTTTCATTCTTCCTTTCCTACATGTGTTTTACTGTTAATGTCTATGTGAATTGACTAGATTTTAAATTTTGTCCCTCTAAGATATAATTAGAAAATATTATGGGATTTACACCAGATTCACTTTTGCTTGCTACATGAGAATATGTACAATGAAAGCGGAAGTTCCAGATACAGATATCATTCACTTAATTTTGAATAAATGAATGCATAACTTAGAATAACCTAGAACAATGAATTTGCAAAGATTCTTTTTAATATACAAGTATCATACATGGGTATATCTAGATGTTTCGGGTCCAGTAAGAAACACATCCATGTATTTCACATTACACACACACATATTTCTTTCCAAGTCTCAAATCTTCATAAGGGAAAGAGACACATTAATTTCTGTATACTACATTTTCCAAAGCTTCATTCCCACTAACTTCGTTAGTTTTGCAAATATTTATTGGTTAGTTGTTTTTTAAAGTGATCTTCAGTGAGCTTACTTAAAATTCTAAGAATTGAAAATTTAAGATATCATGTGAAGACAGAATAATTCTGAACATTGCTTGACTTTCTTAAGTCAGAAGGTGATATCCAGCTATAAAGTTAGAAAATATTGAAGACAGAGGTAAAAGGATATACATTTTTTAATTTTTATTTTTTTGCCAGTCTGAGCTTTGGACTCAGGGCCTGAGCACTTACTTCTCCCTGGCTTCTTTTTGCCAGAGGCTAGCACTCTGCCACTTGAGCCACAGCGCCCCTACTGGCCATTTTCTATATATGTGCTGCTGGGGAATCGAACCCAGGGCTCCATGTATTTGTAATAGCTAGAATTTGGAACCAACCCTGGTGCCCCTCAGTAGACGAATGGATCAGGAAAATGTGGTACATATACATAATGGAATATTATGCCTCTATCAGAAAGAATGACATTGCCCCATTCGTAAGGAAATGGAAGGACTTGGAAAAAATTTTACTAAGTGAAGTGAGACAGACCAAAAGAAACATGGACTCTATGGTCTCCCTCATAGGGAATAATTAGCACAGGTTTAAGCTAGTCACAGCAGAGGATCAAAATAGCCCAATAGCTATACCCTTATGAACACAAAAGATGATGCTAAGTGAAATGAACTCCATGTTATGGAAACGACTGTTATATCACTGTTGTAATTACTTTCAACACGCCAGGTGAAAGCGTAGCTTCTATTATTGATGATCCTCTTGTATCCCCTTCCTGTGGTTGTACCTGCACTATCTCTGTATCTTATCTGAGTACTTTGGAAACCGTGTATACAGGTATTAGAACTAGGAAACTGAAAGGGAATACCAAAATGGAGAGACACAGGGCATAAAAGACAAACAATTACAAAAGCAATACTTGCAAAACTGTTTAGTATAAATCTACTGAACAACTCATGATGGGAAAGGGAAAGGGGGAGGGGGGAGGGGGGACGAGGGAGGAGGTAACAAACAGTACAAGAAATGTATCCAGTGCCTAAAGTATGAAACTGTAACCGCTCTGTATATCAGTTTGACAATAAAAATTAAAAAAAATAAATAACAAAGGATATAAAAATCCCCCTTTCATGAAAATAAGTTGAAAAAAGAAGAAACACTGTTTGTTTTTTGTCTATCCTCTCAACAACAAAGTAATTGTATGTTTAGATTCAACTCCCCACAAATACAAAAGTTTTGAGTGGGAGGAAATTGGAGTGGAAATGGAAAAGGACAATTGTGCCTTTGCTCTTAATAGCATGTTCTCTTCAGTTGCTTTATCTGTCGCAAAAAAAAAAAATACTGTCAAAACTCCATTGGCATAGGCATACATGCCTATTTTCTATATGTTGTTATTTGTATCAATCTGTCATCATCATGATCAACCTTATGTCTTAGATCTGATACAATTATGATATGAAAAATTACTAAGCTTTGCAGCAATGTTTGACACCTAAGAACTTTTTACTTTCGAAAGTAACTATTTAAAACAATGCCATCAAATGTTCTCCTATTAAAATTATTAATGACTTGGGGATCATGAGCTTGCATTGGTTTTTGTATATTTTGATTAATATATTCTAAATAACAGTTTTTGCACCTTCTTAACCTGGACATTGAATAGAACACTGATAGTGCTTTGCTTAGATTTGATTAAATTAATATTTCTTTCTTTTATATTATTCAAAAACCAGATTGATTAAAGCTTATATGATAATATTATGGTAACTTATTCAATATAGAATTGAATTCATTTAAAACAATTTCATGTTTTCCATCCCAATTACTATGTAGAAATAGCCTTGAATGACTAACAGGTACCACAGTCTGTTATTCCTCCCATAGTACTACTTGGTTCTTGAAAATAACCCACTTTGCTGAGTGCTGTATAAAGTGGATTGCCTCAAAGTAAGTTGCCTCAAATCTTCTTAAAATTCTTATGTCACTCCATCAAAACACGCTATTATTGTCTTGATACAAATGTTGTGAAGATCACATTACCAAACCTCACTTATTTTTTCAATTTATTCAATTCCCACACAATTTTTGTCTGATTTGTAATATATATCATAAAATAATCTTACACTTCTTAACACTATGGATCTTCTTACCAGGAAAAAATGTGGGAAATAGATTTGAAATTACCATGATATGATGTACAAGTTGATGTCCAAATAATCAATAACTATTTAGAAAATAATGCCAATCATAAATGATATGCTATTATATTTCAACTAGCAGAGACCCAGATAAATGTAAGAAGATAACAGTACAAAATACAAATACATACTTAATGATTATGAAGTATACATACTAAATGTGTAAAAATATTTCATGTAATCACTGAGTTCAGAAATAAACCAATGATAATTGTCATAAAATTTTATACTCTAGTGAGGTGTCATTAGCTCATGTCTGTAATCCTAGCTACTTGGGAGGCTGAAATCAGATGATTGCAATTCAAAGCCAGCCAGGGCAGGAAAGCCTGTGAGACTCTTACTATCAATAAACTAGAAAGAAAAAAATCTGGAAGTGGCTTTGGTGTTTATGTGGTAGAGCACTAGTCTTTATGTTTATGTGGTACTGAGAATCGAACTCAGAATTCCCTGCATGCTAGGCAAGAATTCTACTACTAAGTCACATTCCCAGCCCCTTCCACTGCATGTTTAACTTAAGAAGATCAACTAATCAGAAAGTGTTTTCAACTGTAGGAATAGAATCCTGATGAGCCATGAAATCTACCAACTTCAGGTAATAGGACTGATCTCTTCATATAACTCTGCTAGAAGTACAAGCTGTTCAAGGGTATATACTGAAAACCTCTACACAGGTCAGAATAATATAACAAATTTAATGTAAATATTTATGTGATTAGATAAATCATATTTTAGAGTAAGCTATGTTTTATGTAAGTAAGGAAATGTGCAAGAGGTAATATTGGCTATTGTTTTTCTGAAAGAATTCATTATAGGCATCATTTTAGAATTAACATTCAAAGAGAATGATAGACTGAAATTATGTATAGAAGATACATAGGAAAAGAAAATAGTTATGAAAATGAAACTACAAAATTTAAATCTAAAGGGTTGGGGCAATTGGTTTTAAAAGAAAGAAATGATATTTTGTTTTCAAAGTACAGACTAATAGATGTGAAGAAAAAAATGAGCAGAGGCCTTCAAGTGGAAATATAACCTGCAAAGCAGGAATGTCAGATGAGAGCCGCGGTGCCTCCTTGTAATGTGCCTCCTGGCAGGTGTCTGTGAGTATTTCCTTTTTTGAATTTTTCTGCAGATAGGTTATTAAAGTCATTGCAAATCAGAACATGTCTTTGCACCACACAAATTATACTATATGGGAGCAAAGGCAAAGAAAAGGACAAGAACACTTAGAGGTCAGAGAGAGAAAGAGAGCTGTCTGTAAACTCCATGTTAACACTGAGGTATACTTCAGGTTTGCATTTGATTTGCAACAAAATTATATTTATACAAAAATGCTTTGATGAATTACATCTGGAAGATGCCTGGATGGAAGTTGCAGTTTGAACAGTTTGTGAATAAGTTAGCACAATTAGCAGATTGCAGAATTTCCTAATAAGAAAAAAATTTGTTTAAGCTACAAAAAGCACCCATTTTCACACTCTTGCAGTGGCATGGTCTACTGACCTTAGCATTAGTTCTGTCAATTTTGTATGTTGTTATGTATGTATAAGAATACATATGAATTTTTTCACAAATGCACAAACTTTCACATATATGTATAGAAATATTTTATACATGCCTATCTGTCTCTGTGTCTATGCATAAAGGTACATATGTATGTATGTATGTATGTATGTATGTATGTATGCATGCATCTATCTATCTATCTGTTTATCTATCTATCTATCTTTCTTTCTATTTATCTATCTATAGTCGGCTTAGGGCATGGACGCTGTCCCTTAGCTTTCTTGCTCAAACCTAAAGACCTACCATTTGAGCTATGGCTCCACTTATTTTTTTTCTGCAGTTAGTTGGTGATAAGAGTCTCACAGACTTTCTTGCCTCATTGACTTTGAACAGTTTACTTCAAATATGCTAACTCCAAATTATCCCCTGATAATCTTGTGAATATATTAAACCTTAAAAATATGTTTTTGAAAGATGTACTTTTATGACGCACTACTATATAGAATTAAATATGAATATACTCTTTGACAATGTGAGAATTACATAAATGATCTCAGATTATACACTATGCAACAATACATTTTCATAAACAATGACATATAGAATCAAATAATCATGAGTAAAACACATTATTAAAGTCTTCATGTAGGGTTTTTGGGAAAAATGAAAAAGAGAGGCTGTAATTTGGACAAGAATAAATCCTATAAAAGACATGTTTAAAAACAAAGTCCCTATCTAAATTTGAACATGTCCAATCTTTTTTTTTTAAGTTTTTATTACAAAACTGATGTACAGAGAGGTTACAGTTTCATATGTTAGGCATTGGATACATTTCTTGTACTGTTACCTTGTCCCTCATACCCCCCTCCCCCCTCCCCCTTTCCCCCCCTGAGGTTGAACATGTCCAATCTTTTGAGCAAATGACCAGGTGATAAATACAATAGATATCATGGACCATGTGAGTTCTATCACAATTACTCAACTGTGCCTTGTAAAAGCAAAACAGGTAAGAAAAATACCTGGACAAATTTGTATTGGAATATAACTTTATACTTTTAAATGAACTGCTACTTCAGGCAGAAAACCAGTTAATTAATACTTCCGTAAAACAAACATCAAGGTCATATTTTCTCAAAACATAATAAGTGCACTTTTAGTTTACTTTTTCAGAACTACAAATGTTGTGAAAGTGCCTGGGTACAGCTGAATGCATTCATCTACCTGTTTAGTGCTTCCTGTTGAGAGATACTCTGATTATTTTCTCCATTCTGCCTGTTCTCTCCCATCAGCCTTATTTCACATCTCCCATTTCCTTTACCACAGATATATAATGTATATTATGACTTCATGGGTTCCTGTTCCTTTTAAAGTTAATCCCCACTCTTCCATCTCCTCCCTCTTATAATCTCCTTTAAGCTTTTTGCTTCTCATTTGGTTCAACTATCTCAATAGTTAGCAAGTTTTACTTCCTGGAGTTACATTCCTGTGTATACTATAATTTAGTCAATGAAGTCAAAGGGCATATTTTTTAAACAGTTCATTTAGAAACTTTATATCTATAAACATACTGGTAAGAAACTTCCATACCAACATGTGTAACTGTTATAAAAGTTCATTTTGATGTAAATAACTTGATATAATATCATATTACAAAATGTTAGATTAGCATGATGGATGTGGTTTAAAAGTCTGGCTCAGGGCTGGGGATATGGCCTAGTGGCAAGAGTGCCTGCCTCGGATACACGAGGCCCTAGGTTTGATTCTCCAGCACCACATATACAGAAAACGGCCAGAAGCGGTGCTGTGGCTCAAGTGGCAGAGTGCTAGCCTTGAGCGGGAAGAAGCCAGGGACAGTGCTCAGAGCAGGCCCTGAGTACAAGGCCCAGGACTGGCAAAAAAAAAAAAAAAAAAGTCTGGCTCATAATCCCTTAAATATTTTACAGGTTGGCAACATACTAGATTCATAATCTTAGTATGTAAACTTTTTACCATCACTAATACTTAAAATTTCCTAAACATTGAATACTCAAAGAATAATGAATCTATTTGATTTCTGTAGTTGTGTGTAATGAGAATGAAGGAATTTTTATTAAGTATCTTAAGTGTAAAATCATTGTAAGAAAGCACAACATCAAAACTCAGGAGTACATGTAATTAATTTGTATTGTTGCAGCTATAATTATCCACATGATGTCTGACAAGATCAAACTGCACTGCACAGAACTAAGTGAGCTACTAAAAACAGTTGCATATTTAAACACTTCATTTTGTCATAACAAACCCTGCTGCAAAGTGTTTAAAAATGCAAATCAGGACCAAGATAAAAAAGAATTTGCAAACCATAGATATATCAAATTAAGTACAAGACAGGAAGAAATCTGCCACATATTGGATTACATAGTACTATTAGTTGATTTTCATGTAAAAATGTGAAATACATGTCTCTTAAAACATATTTTCAAATGGATGAGTAGAATTCCATTATGTATAATTATCACATTTTGTTCATTCATTCTTTGAAGGGCATTTGGGCTGATCCTATATCTTGGCATTAGTAAATAATGCTACAGTAAATATGGTTGTGCTGCTGGCTTAAGTATGGCCTTGTTTGAGCTCCGTTTGATAAATACCTAGTAGTAGAATTACTGGGTCGAAAGGAAATTCTATGTTTAGTTTTTTAAGGAACCTCTATACTATTTTCCACAATGGCTGAGATAGCCTTACATTCCCACCCTGTGAGTGGGAATAGTTTCCTTTGTGCCATATACACACTAGCATCCATTATCCTTAGCTTTCTTGATATTGGTTATTCTAACTGGGGTGAGATGGAATCTTATAATGGAATTTGTGTACACAGTGGAATTCTAGGCATCCATCAGAAAGAATAATATTCATAGGGAACTGGTACGACACGGAAAAAAATGTGTTGAGCAAAGTGAGCAAGAACCAGAGAAACATGGGTTGCATGTTTTATCTCAATTGTGGGAGCTAGAATGTGACTATAAATCTGTAAGTCAACACACTTTGGGGTAAGCAAGGGGTTACAAATGAATTAACTAAAGTGTAGTAGACTCTATGGAGAGTGCTAATAATATGTGCTTTTAAAATCTAAGTCAAAATCTAACAATATATGTACCAGAAAATAAGTATTTGCAAGATGGCATAGTAAGACTAAATTGAGTGGGTTAGAAGAATGAAGAAAGTCAAGGGGGAGCATGCAGAAAAGAATTTTTTTTTTTTATATACCACAGAACTGAGAAATAGTAAGATAAGTGGTGGCAACAATGGGGTGTGTGTGAAGATGGTAAAGTAATGACACAGATCAAGAAGCACTGCAAAAATAAACTGCTTTGTTAAATGGCAAAAATCCAGTATATAACCTAACAATTAAGAAAGGTGAGAAAAGTGTGTTTTGGGAGGGGCTGAGAGTGAGAATCTTGAAAGGATTGACCAGGATCAATAGCTCAAACTATAGGATGGTAAGATAATAGTAACACTAGTATAGTAATATTCAAATAGGTTGTAATTTGGCTTAGGTTGGCAGTTGTCTTATTGAGTTTTTTTCTTACCTGAAATTAGAATCATAAGCCTGCTGTCCTGACAAATAAGCAAGACAGATTATGAACTGCTAGAAAGTGACTAGCACCATCTCTCTTATTTGATTCCATAATATCAGATTTAAATCTACCTTCTCTGGATATTCTTGGAATTTTCATTTAGGCTCCACAGATTGAACTCTCCTATTGACAGCAATAATAACTATCAACATGGTGTGTTCCTTGACCACAGGGGCTCCTGTACATAAAGTACTTCCTCCAGACTATATTTTAAGGTAACCTAGTGAAAAATAAGATCTTCTAAGTAAAATCGTTTTGGAGGATAGTAAAAATTAAAATTCACAAAGCAATGATGGAGACTAAGATATAGAAATTTAACACTACATTTAAAAAAGATGTACCTGCAATCCCAACATGTTACTTACAAAGCTGTACAAAGCTTGTTAACATACATATTGATATGCACAGGTGATACTGGTAAGGGCAGACATCTTGCTCAACATTGTGGCCTGGGAAGGTAGGAAAATAAATAATTACATTGGATGTAACAAATGATGAGTGAGGTTTAGAGTAGAAATAATGGACACACAGTTTTGACTGAATACATTAAAATTAAAAAAACATACCCACAAAACCAAGAAGATACCATGTATATGTCATCTCTCTCTTTCCTCCTTTCAGTGATCACTATTATGTTGCCATAGAGAGCTATTCAAGTAAACAAAGTTAATTTTTAAAAATAATATTGATGGGCTAGGATGGTTTAGTGGTAGAGTGCTTGCCTAGCATTCATGAAACTCTGGTTCCATTCCTCAGTACCACATAAACAGAAAAAGCCAGAAGTGGAGCTGTGGCTCAAGTGGTAGAGTGCTACCTTTAGCATAATGAAGTTCAGAGACAGTGCTCTGGCCATAAGTTCAAGCCCCAGGAATGCTCCCCAAACCCCCCCCCCCCAAAAAAAAAAAAGAATACTGGCAAATCAAGTGAAATATATTTAGAAAGCAACTCATATTGTCAGATAAAGGCTTCTCAGGTGTATAAAACTTAGACCTGTCTATCTGTGACAAATTTCTGATTTCCCCTGCATCTCAAATCTTTATTAGCTGATAAAGTGATCATGATATATCACTTTTTTAGGTATTGAGTATCACTTTTATTTATTTTTTATTTTTTTTATTTTTTGGCCAGTCCTGGGCCTTGGACTCAGGGCCTGAGCACTGTTCCTGGCTTCTTCCTGCTCAAGGTTAGCACTCTGCCACTTGAGCCACAGCGCCGCTTCTGGCCGTTTTCTGTATATGTGGTGCTGGGGAATCGAACCTAGGGCCTCGTCTATCCGAGGCAGGCACTCTTGCCACTAGGCTATATCCCCAGCCCTCACTTTTATTTTTTAAAAAATGGTCTTACAAAGACTTTATTCCAATATTGATAAAATATTTTATTCATAATTTACATGATTCTTGCCACAGTGGGTGTCATAATACTGTCTCACCTCAAACCATTGACTTCTACACTGTTAAAAATCTTTGCTCTGGCCCAAACATTTTAAATAATGGCAAAAAGCACATTTTTCCTCTTAATTATACCACACACATGAACATAATCACCCTCCAACTCCTCCACATTCAGTTGTACTTATATTCAAAGATCAGGAACGAACACAGAAAAAAAAATGAACTGACCATAACCTCTTTTTAATGTGTGAAATTATGAGAAAATAAATATAAGTCCCCATTATAAATATCTTTCATTATTTGCCAGTTCTACTTAGAACCCTTCTTTAACTAAACATAATGAAAGAGTTGTCATTGTCCTTGCTACTTAAAACATGAAAGGTGAAATTAGTTTAAAATTTAAAATTCTTTTCTCAGTTCTTTTTCAGTCTACAGGGATCTACCATTAGACATTTTCTATTAGGGAAACATAGTTTGATCACTAAGACACCCATTAAAGATGTGGAACCATTTTATTAAATAACTTAGAATTTTAAAAATTTGCTATTAGCATTCTTCCAAGCCAAGACACACTGGGGAATACTGATGCAAATATGTAAGGACTAATAGTCTGTAAAAGTTTTCTAATTATTTTATTGGTGCAATTTGAACCAGGCTGAGTTAAATGAATGCAGTGTTGAATTGATGCTTTTCATGCTTTTGTGAGAAGAAATATTTGTCAAACCTTAAAATTCCTTATAAAGTTTCAGTATATTGATTTGCAAAGAGTTTGGAGAAAGTAGGAGTAGACAACTAGACTCAAGGATTCTATTTACAACCTATTACCTTAAAAGTCTAGTGATGACCTGGTAAATTGACTCAGTTTGGTACACTTATTGGAAAATATTTCAGGGAGGGCAGGGATAATCTCTTTTTCCCCACTCCAGCACCTTGCATCAAGCAAAAAAGGAGATGGTTAAGGTTGGGAAAGAATGCTAGAAAGGTGGCAAAAAGCAAAAGCATTTGTATTCAAAAAATGGAAGGAATTGGAAAAAATCATACTATGTGTAGTGACCCAGACACAAAGAAACATAAACCCTATGGTGTCCCTCATAGGGAATAATTAGTACATGATCAGGCTAGTCATAGGAGAAGATCACAATAGCCCAAATAGCTTTATCCTTATGAACATATAAGGTGATGCTCAGTGAAATGAACTCCAGGTTATGGAAAGAAGTGTTACATGATTGTTGACGTTATTTTCAACATGCCATGTGAAACCATACCTTATGTGTTTTTTTGTTCTTTTTTGTTTTGTTTCTCTTGCATTCCCTTCCTGTGTTTGTACCCCCGCTATCAATGTATCTCATTTGATTACCCTGGGTACTGTAAATAAGGATATTAGAACTATGGAAGGGAAAGGGAAAATCAAAATTGAGAAACAAAAGATAAAAAGACAAACTATTCCAAAAGCAATACTTACAAAACTATATGTTGTAAACCAACTGTACAACTCAAGTGGGAGAGGGAAAAGGGGAGCGGGGGAGGGAAGGGAAATGAGGAAGTAACAAGTTGAACAAGAAATGTAGTCACTCCCTACATATGAAACTGTAGCAGCTCTGTACTTCACTTTGACAATAAAGAGAAAATAAAAAAATCAATTACAATCATATATAGCAAATTTAAAATTCCAATGTATGCATAGAAGTTATAAGTGCTAATGGTTATTTTATAACTCATATAAAACTGGTACATTTCAATTATTTAGTTATTAATAATGAAATATGTCTAGTTATTCATTCTTACTTAATATACATAATCAAAATGGTAAATCCTAAATTTATTTAAAAAATCTATTAATCCAACTTTTATGATGTGTATATAATACAGTTTTAAAATCAAAGAAAATAACTGAATGGTTGAATCAAAACCTCTTGGTACAATGACTTATAGAAAATTTTAAAAAAATAATAGAATAAGAATTTCTGGGAAGACAGCTAAGGACCAGCAGACCCCTAGCTGAGCTCCCTCCAAAATCACAGTTTTCTTACCCCATAGAAACTTTTACTCCTAGAAAGACAGCCAGAGTTCTAACAGTACAGGGATTCGGTCCAGGAAGGAATAATTGACTTTGCTCATCTGAAAACACAGATTTGAGCTCTGGGCAGCATCTCCCCGCTGCGCCAGTGCCGGTGCCGGCACAGTGACCCGCACTCCGAGCGGCTAAAGCACACAGTGTAGACCAGGGAGAAATCCTCCAGTCAGCGGCTGAGCAGGGATGACCTAAAATCGCAGAGAAAGCGTGAGTACCCCACGAAAGATATTCTCACTCGTGCCCACAGAGCAGCTTCTGGAAGGCAGCCCTTCCCCCACAGCCAGAGCAAAGCACCATCTTTGCCACTGGCATAGGGTCAGACCAGACTGGAACTAAAGTGGGCCTGGGGAAAGCAAGGACAAAGGAGCCATCTTTGAAAAGGGTAAGAGGGACCGACCAGTGAGAGCCAGCTCCGCCCAGGGGAATGCCCCCTGCCAGGTGGGAGGCTCATCCTTAGCCAGAGGTGCAACAAACTAAAACTAGATCCTTAGCCAGAGGTGCCCCGCCCTGCCTGCTGGAATTTCTAAATTTAAAGCAAAAGCAGCTAGCAGCTACCAGCGGCATGGAAATATCAGATGGGGGAACAAACAGTTCCTGAGAGAGTAAATGGTCCTGTCACAGAGGAAGCCCAATTCCCAGCCCAAAATGGAGCTGAATTCCATAGCCACCTCCACCAAGGAGGCTGCCCTGCCCAGGATGCAGGAACCTTCCCCAGGCAAGCAACTCTCAGCCGGGGTAAACCAGGCCAGAGGCGCCCTGCCCTGCTGAGTCCACAGCCTATTCAAAGCCAGGTGTGAAAGGCCGCGGCCCCACAGCAGACAGAGGAGCCACGGTTCCCAAGACTGCTCACATCCACATCTACAGAGGATGCCCAAGACCTACCTGCAAGCTGTGCAAACCACAGAGACACAGTATTGCACCAACAGGGGAGAAGGGTCAGAACAGATCCATCCCCTGGAAACTGAAATCAAGTCAAACCAGCCAATCAGTAAAATAGACTGCAGACCATCACAAGGAAAACAGAGACTGGGGAAAGACCACCCAAACAAGGAGAACTCCATTTTTTTTTTCTTTTCAAATATTTTTTAAACTTTTCTTTTTAATTTTTTTTAATTTTTTTCACTTCTGAAACATCATTGGTTTTTTTGTTTTACATTTTTACCTGTTTGTTTTATCAAGTTTTTTTTATTTATGGTGGTTCGTTTTTCTGGTATTTTTTCTTAATATTTTTTATTTTATTGTTTTAAATAATTTTTCTCTGTTTTGTGCATCTGTCTTCCAGTATTTTTTCTTTATTTCTCTCTTTGTGTTCTATTTCTTTAAAAATTATTTTCCTATGAAGAACACCTCTACTCTTTTCTGCTAACTCTCCATTGTCTATCATTTTAACCTTGTTCTTTCTACTGATTCTACTCTTGTTCACATTTCCATGTCACTGAAACTAAACCAAAATCATCACCCCCCCCCCAATACATTTTACTCTATTCTCTTTACTACCTCCTGACTTACTGCCAGGACCTCCAGGTTCCATTGATTCCTGGTTATTGGATAGACGGTATCCCTGCTTAATCCGAGTGAATCAAAGGGGTTCATAGAGAAAGCCAGTCCTAAAAGTACTTAATTTAAGAACAAGAATTGCTCATAGGGTTGTAACAGTAAATAACTAACTACTGAATACAGAGCTCAGGATTGATTGTTATATTGAAATTGTATTCTTTAGGAAGACCAAATCTAATTTTATGGACAGGTATACAAGGTATCTGTATATAAGTGTGAACTTATAAGATTTACACAACGGTGCTTGGTAAGGGCTGCTTTGGGTCTTAAACAGTGCTCACAGGTGCTTGTAGATTGGCATTCCCAATCCAAATGGGCAGAAGAAACACAAGAAAGATGGCAAACAATGGAGTCTTTTCTCCCACTCAAAACAAGCAGGAAACAGAGCAGTCAATCAAAGACATAGAAGAGAACCCTCAAAATGCTCTACAAAGTCTACTGATAAACATGTTAAATGAAAAGTTTGAATCAATACAGCAATCCTTCCATAAAGTAATAGATAATTTCATGGACTCAACAAATAGAAAGATAAATGAAATTCAAGAGACAAATGAAAAAATAGCTACCCAGGTAAAAGATTTGAGAGACAGCACTCAAAACCAAATTAATGAAGTAAAGATGTCCATGCAAGACCTAAGAGATGACATGGAAATCATCAGGAAAGACCAGTCAGAAGGAAAAGAGATTTGAAATCAAGTAGCTAGCCTACAGTCCTGACTAACTGAAGCAGAGGATCGAATCTCAGGAGCTGAAGATTCCCTAGAATCTATGGAGGAAGATCAAAGATCAATGCAAATCCAGTCCAATCAACAAAACAGATCACTATAGGAGATTCAAGACATGATCAGGAAAGCCAATTTAAGGATAATAGGTATTGAGGAAAACTTAGAGAAAGAAGTTAATGGGATAGGAAACCTATTTAACAGAATATTAGCTGAGAACTTCCCAAATATCCATAAGGAAAGGCCTATACAAGAAGCATTTAGAACCCCCAAACTGACCAGACGAGAATAAGACATCCCAATGACACATAGTGATCAAAACAGAATCAGTAGAGTAAAAGGAAAGAATCCTTAAAGCTGTTAGGGAGAAGAAAACATTCACATATAAAGGAAAAGCAATCAGAATTAACCCAGACTTCTCAGCAGAGACCATGAAAGCAAGGAGAGCCTGGAATGAGGTATACCAAATACTAAATAAAAATAACTACCAACCAAGAATAGTGTACCCAACTAAACTCTCATTCATAGCTGAAGGTCAAATAAAAGTCTTCCATAGTAAGGAAAAACTGAAACAATATATCTCCACCAAACCAGCTTTACAGAAAATCCTCAAAGATGTACTGGACAGAGAAAATAATCAAGATCCCAATACAGACAGAGAAATGAACCATAAATAGTAAACATCAGATCAAGAAATGGGAAGAAACAGCTTTTAACACAACAGTGATAATGAAAGGAACAAATGATCATCTCTCAATCCTAACTCTAAACATTAATGATCTTAATTCTCCAATCAAACGACATAGGCTCATAAGTTGGATCAAAAATCAAGATCCATCTTTCTGCTGCCTCCAAGAGACACATCTATGCAGCAAAAGTAAACATCTTCTAAAAGTGAAAGGCTGGAATAAAATATATCAAGCAAATGGCCCCCATAAGCAGGCTGGAGTTGCAATCCTAGTATCAGACAAAATTGACTTCAAATTAAAAAAGGTAAGAAGAGACAAAGAAGGTTACTACATACTAGTAAAGGGATCTCTCCTACAGGAAGATATAACCATTCGTAATATGTACACACCAAATGCAGGAGCACCCAACTTCATCAAACAAACACTACTGACTAAAAACACTCATAGACCCAAACACGTTGATAGTTGGGGACTTCAACACTCCACTATCACTTCTGGACAGATCAACATTCCAGAAACTGAACAAAGAAATCACAGAACTAAATAATTGCATAGACCAATAGACTTAACAGACATCTACAAAATATTCCACCCAGCAACAACAGAATACACATTCTTCTCTGCAGCACATGGAACATTCTCCAAAATAGATCACATCCTAGGCCACAAAGAAAATCTTTACAAATTCAGACGTATCAAAACCATTCCCTGCATTCTCTCAGACCACAACAGAATAAAATTAGAGCTCAAGCCAACAGCCACCACAGAAAATCCTACAATTCATGGAGACTAAACAATACACTGCTGAACCATCAGTGGGTCATTGAAGAAATTAAAGTGGAAATTCAAATGTTTATGGAATTCAACTAAGATGAGGACACAAAGTACCAGCTCCTTTGGTACACAGCAAAGTCAGTACTCAGAGGAAAATTTATATCTCTGAGTGCATACACCAACAAACTGGAGAAACAGCAACTCAATAATTTAAGGAACCACCTTAATTTCCTTGAAAGAGAACAACAAGCCAAACCCCATGTCAATCGATGGAAGCAAATAATTAAAATCAAATCAGAATTAAATCAATTAGAGACGAAAAAAACCATCGAAAGAATCAACAAAACAAAGAGTTGGTTCTTTGAAAAAATCAACAAGATAGACAGACCCCTGGCAAACCTGACCAAAACACAAAGGCAGCACACTAAAATAAACTTGATAAGAGATGAAACAGGTAACACACCACACAAATAACTGAAATTCAGAAAATAATAAGGGACTATTTTGCAAACCTTTATGCCAACAAATTTGAGAACTTGGAAGAAATGGATGATTTCCTAGAAAAAAATTATATTCCCAAACTCAACCATGAAGATTTAAACCTTCTAAACAGACCCATATCTAGTACTGAAATAGAAACGGCAATAAATGATCACTCATCCAAGAAAAGCCCAGGTCCAGACTGATTCACTGCAGAATTCTACAAGGCCTTCAAAACAGAACTCACACCAATATTTCTCAAACTCTTCAATGAAATTAAAAGAGAACGTTCACTACCAGACACATTCTATGAAGCCAGTGTAACCCTCATCCCAAAACCAGGCAGGGACTCATCATGGAAAGAAGAATATAGACCGATTTCTCTGATGAACATAGACACAAAAATTCTCAATAAAATTCTGGCCAATCGACTTCAACAGGTCATCAAAAATTATAGCTCACAAGATAAACAGAAAGCCCACAGACTGGGAGAAGATCTTTACTGGCCATTCAACGGACAAAGGCCTCATATCTAAAATATATTCAGAACTAAAAAAATTACCTTTCTCCAAAACAAAACCACAAAGAACCAATAGCCCCCTCATCAAGTGGGCTAAAGACTTAAAAAGGGACTTCTCTGATGAGGAAATGAGAATGGCCAAGAGACATATGAAAAAGTGCTCTACATCACTGGCCATAAAAGAAATGCAAATCAATATAACATTGAGATTCCATCTCACCCCAGTAAGAATGTCATATATCAGGAAAACTAACAATAACAATTGTTGGAGGGGATGTGGCCAAAAGGGAACCCTACTTCATTGTTGGTGAATGTAAACTCGTTCCGCCACTCTGGCAAGCAGTATGGAGATTCCGCAGAAGGCTAAATATAGAACTCACCTCTGACCCAGCAACCCCACTTTTGGGTATCTATCCAAAAAACCACGGACAAAATCACAGTAAAGCCACCAGTACAACAATGTTCATCGCAGCACAATTTGTCATAGCTAGATTCTGGAACCAACCCAGATGCCCCTCAGTAGCCGAATGGATCAGGAAAATGTGGTACATATACACAATGGAATTTTATGCCTCTATCAGAAAGAATGACATTGCCCCATTTGTAAAGAAATGGAAGGACTTGGAAAAAATTATACTAAGCGAAGTGAGCCAGACCCAAAGAAACATGGACTCTAAGGTCTCCCTTATTGGGAATAATTAGCACAGGTTTTGGCAAGTCACAGCAGAGGATCACAAGAGCCCAATAGCTATACCCTTATGATAACATAAGATGATGCTAAGTGAAATTAACTCCATGTTATGGTAATGATTGTTATGTCACAGTTGTAACTACTTTCAATGTCCTATGTCTATCTGTAGCTTCTACTATTGATGATGTTCTAGTATTACCTTCCTGTGTTTGTATCTACATTGTCTATGTAATCTTATCTGAGTATATTGGAAACTGTTTGTATTGGTATTAGAACTAGGGAATTGAAAGTGAATAGCAAAATCGAGAGACACAGCGTAAAAAAAGACAAACAACTACAAAAGCAATACTTGCAAACTGTTTGGTGTAAGTGAACTGAAAAACCTCATGGGGGAAAGGGAAAGGGGGAGGAAGGGGGAAAGAGGGATGTGGTAACAAACAGTACAAGAAATGTATCCAATGCCTAACGTATGAAACTGTAACCTCTCTGTACATCAGTTTGATAATAAAAATTTGAAGAAATAAATAAAAAGAAATAATAAATAATAGAACAAATAAAAATAAAAGTTTTAAAAAATCCAGACTTTTGGACAGTTATTTATGGTAGCAAAAATTGAAATGCATATCTACTAGAAAAGAAAAAAGATAATACAATAATTTCTTGGGGAAGGGAAATGAAAAACTCAGCATGTGAAAGATAAAATTAGTAATAACACGTTTTATTCTGTTTTCTGCTTTGTAAGGAATGAATGTATTCCTTGCCATAAGAAAATCTAGTTAATTCTTTGGTTCAGTGTTATTAACCCTATACATAGATACAAACTCTGTGCTTAGATACTAGGTAATAACATCTGGGTTTGCCATTCATTAAAGCATCTCCATAGTAGCAGACATTAAATTACCAAAATGTTGTCAGTTATGTCACTTTCTCATCTGTAATAGAGAATAGTTTACAATGAATAATTTAGAGACAGAGGAAAAATACAATTGATTCTCTTTCTACTGGGCAGTGAATTGTTTTCATAGTCCTTGAACTTAGACTGCCCTGTAAGTGCTTCAAATCAATAGAGGGTGATAGAGGTAATGACATGGCGGTTGGGTCAGACATTGCCAAAGCTGTAAGCCTTCAACTCGGTCCCATGGATCTCTATGCTATCAGATAAAAAATATGACTATCCTAAGAGATAAGATGGAACCTCTGAGACTACATGAAGAAAAGGTAAGGTAATGCTTCCCTCCATGTCTCAAATGATACCAGGCAAGCAAAGGACAAAGCAATTTTGGACTTTCCAAAGCAATCTAAGGGTTAAATAAAATCCATTTGACTCCCAGATTCCATTGACTACCAGAATTCTCCATAAAACATGATCATGTATTCTGAAACTTCAATTGATACAGTATGACAGGAAATATGGAATATGATATAAGTAAATGGAACTATGACTAAGACAAACAAAAATTATGATTTAATAATTCAAGGTAATGTGTCATTTCCAGAAAGCAAGACAATTTGCTCTTAATCTGACAAGGCTCTTGTGAGATTAAATTTCTTTCAAATTAAGAGGTGTTATAACATGGTGGTAGAAAAATATTTCATTGTATTTAACTCAGTTTTATTTTTCCGTATGAGCAATCACCAGTCCCAGGGGGAGGCTGGGTGCAAACCTCAGTGTTAGAGTACCAACCTAGGATGAAAGGCAGTTCCATGTTCAACAAACAGGTTTTCATCACTTTTTGTTTGCTAGACATTTGATTTTATAATGCAGATGAACTTTTTTTCTGATACACATATTTAATGAGGGTTAGCATGATCATAAATTAGGGATTTTATGTTTGGCTTTCTGTACATAAACCCATAAGAAAACTGTCTTTTAGTGAATAAAAAAACTATTCTAAGAAAGCAATGACATATTATCTATTTCTTAAGCTTTATCAAGTAATCAGGACTAAATTTATGAAAATGTTATTCCATAATTTTTCTCAAGAATTTATAGTCTATGTAAAACTGTAATGAGTTATTAAATCTATTATACTATTCAGTGTTTACAACAAAATGAAGGGTATATTATGAAATTGCAAAATAAAGTCTGTTTCTGTACTCTAAAAATAAGAAAAAGATGACAAAGAAATTATCCATCCATAGGGAAATTTATCAAAGAATAGGAGCTTAATTATATTTGACCTAACATTAAAGAAGATGAAAATAATTGTGAGAGATAAGAACAGAAATTTGAAATTGTTTTAGAAGTTCCATAAATGTAGAAATCAAGGCTAAACTATTATATTTCACCTTCAATTTTTTGTCCTTTAAATGTATAATTAAGCAAACAAGCTAATAATGCTTGATAGTGAAGCTGTTTGCCTAGAAATTAAATTTTGATACATCTGTGGAGAGAGTTTTTAGAAGTTTAAAATGGACAAATCATCTATGCCTTGCTCAGACAGAGAGATGTATGATGGTTCTTCTTTTATAATCTTTGATCTCTCTGAGTATACCAGTAAAGAACATGCCTTGGAATAAATAGAAAAAAAACCTCATAGTATTGTGGCAGTGCTACATGCTCTGAAACCATTCCCGGACATTTGGTTAATGAAGGCCTAGTATTTTATGGGCCTTGGTATTTGAAGTTGAAGACATATATCTTGAATAGTTTAACTATACCTTTGTCTTCCATTTGTCCCGTGGGATAAGGTCTTCTAGCAAGAAAAGAATCCTCTTTATTATGGACAAAATTTTACTATTATTATAGTACTTATTATTCACTTTTTCAATATAGGTTTGAACTCAGAGCATCAACTTCCTTGGCTTGCTTGTTTGTTTTGTACTCTGATATAAACCACACCTCCAGATTGGCTTTTTCTCTGCTTATTTTGTAGTTGGAAATTTCTCAGACATTTCTTCTAGAGCTTGAAACTGTGAACGTTGGAATCTCAGCCCCCCTGATTAGCTAAACTCACAGCACAACACATTGTGCTCAGTGTATGAATTACTTTCGTCTGAGTAGGCCTACATGCTTCGCCAAACCTGAGAATTATTTAAATAATCTACGTGTAGCTTTTTATACAGTGAGAACAAAGGAGGCTATTCTTAGGAGAGGATAACAAGGTCCCAATAGCTATGTGAATACAATCACACAAAATGGTCTTTATCAAAATGAACTCCAAGAAATGGAAGCAATTTTTTTGTTGTTGTACTATTTTTGGTTATTTTCCCCAATTTGATTTATTCCCTCTGGTTGCTATTTTTTTTTTTTTTTTTTTTTGGCCAGTCGTGGGCCTTGGACTCAAGGCCTGAGCACTGTCCCTGGCTTCTTCCCACTCAAGGCTAGCACTCTGCCACCTGAGCCACTGTGCCCCTTCTGGCCGTTTTCCATATGTGTGGTGCTGGGGAATGGAACTGAGAGCTTCATGTGTAGGAGGCAAGCACTCTTGCCACTACGCCATATTCCCAGCCCCTCCCTCCCCCCCCCCCGGTTGCTTATATACAATACTTATATACTTATACAATACTTATATACAATAAAAGTTTATCTGATTTGGGGAAGAGAAGAGGAATAACAGAAACGTGGGACAAAGGATGAACTCATTCAGCAGTGATAGTCACTAGACACATTGTTGGAAATGAACAATATAACTTTGGATGATTCAGGAGGGGAAAAACTGGGAGGAAATAAGGGAGGGGGTGACAGTGGTCATAAAGAAATATACTCATTGCATAACTTTGGTAACTGCACCCCCTCTGTACTTCACCTTAACAATAAAATTTAAAATAAAATAAAGAATTTACCATTAAAAGGGAAACAAAGACTCTTGATCCTCTTGAATGTAAAAAGCCTGAATCCTACAGCGTTCATGTGTCGGTGTTCAGTCTGTTCTAAAGTATAAATTCCACGTAGCCTATTTGGGAACATTTGGTGCTTCCATTCCTTAAGCTATTAATAGAAAAAAAAATTCAGTGTCAGGAGTCAGGTGTTTGATTACCATATAACTCTCTCTTCCTTACACTGGATGACAGAAGAAGACAAAAAATTCTCTAACTGCTCACAAAAATCATGAGACACATGTGAGTAAGGAAAAGAAAAACATAAAAGTAAACCAATGCCTACTTTTACACAAAGAGGAAATGAAATACGTTCATTAGTTTCAATGGGAATATATGTCTATTTAGGGAGAGGTCAAACATAATTAGATGTGCTATTAAGCTACCAAATTGTCACAGTGCATTACCAAATATGTAGTTATATAAGGTGCCAACTGTAGAGATGATAAAACTACATTTCAGTTAATTGATAAAAAGAGTTATGTGGGAAATTATAGAACTGTCTTTGGAATAATTGAGTTTAATTTATTTAGATATAAATTATCTTCTGAAACGATGGCTGAAAATTAGATAAAGAAGCTCAGTATGAAAAACAGACTACATCAAAAATGATCTGTATGAACAACAAAAACAGAAATTTCAAATAATTATCAATTAGCCACCTGGTAGCTGTCATCTTTGACTCAAAAGAAATAAAATGCTTAAGATAAAATACACCTGTATTAAAACCTAATTTTTATTCTATTTAAGGAGTAGATAAAAGACATCATTACAATTCTTAAAGATACCATAGTTAATCAGCAAACAGAAGCTTCAGTGTCAAGTATCACAGTAACTTTTAGAATAATCTTTTAACAACAATTTTTGTAGAGTATACCAAGAAATACAGGTTTCTTAGAGTGATTCAGAACTTATACTCTTGGACTGATATGAAATAGGTGATTTTTAAGTTCCATTTTTTGTGTTGTCCCCTAAAATTGTACTATATCTGATAAACAGTGTCAAACTACAAACACTTGGAGAGTGTACAGGATTATATAGACAGCTAAACTCTCTAAAAATGGAAAACATTTAAGATGATATAGCAAGAATATACTACCTTGGTTATGTCAACAAAATTTTACCTATTTTCAACACGTTTGTAGCTTTCAAATTACCAGTGAATATGAGTAGAGTTTTGGAATAACTTGATGAATGGAATAACCCAAAGATTATTAATTAATTTCACTCATCAAACTAAAGATACATTCTTCTCTAGCATAAACATAAGCTATTGGATTTATTGTAAAAGCATTTTAAATATGTGAAAATATTGCACATATGTAAATGTATTATATATATTTAATAAATATATAGGAGGCAAGCACTCTTGGAACTAGGCCATATTCCCAGCCCCTTAATAAATATATAGAACATACATAGGTATGGTATCCCTTTTATGGTACTTAACTATGGAATATTTCTTCTATCAAACAGGCTAAATTAATATAAAATATGTACTTTTCACAGACATAATACATAATGGAAATGTTTTCTTTTTCTGTAAGTATCTCAAATTATTTTAAAATACATGAAAAATAAATTAACAAATTAAAATATAATAACTAGATAGGGTTAAGTACTAGAATTACAAGGTAAATATCTGACATTTCTATTGTTGCATGAAATATGACAACAAACTTAAAACAAGACAATTTTAAATCTCATTTTTCTGTAACTTTTAGAGAGTACTTGTCTCAAGGATTCTGCTGCCATCGCAAGCTTGGACTTTGCTGGGTAATCAACTACAGGCATTCCAAAGTCAAAATTATTATTCTTGGTGATTCTTTCATCCAAATTATTGTCAGATGGAAGCTCTCAACCATAATGAGTGGAGCTTAGTGATTTCTTCTAAGCAATTGGCTGCTTGTCATTATCAACTTCATGAGACCTTTCTTGAGAAGTTGTCATCTTCTGCAAACCTCAGAGTCATGGTGAAGGATATGGTTTCTGATGTCCCTTCTGCCCCATCTTGTATTTTCCTCTTCGGTCACATGTCTTTAATTTACTCCTTTGCCGCCTTCTTCTTCTTCTCTTAACAAGATTATATTTAAACCATGTAGATATTTCTATGCAAATTTTAGACCATATGAATCATTCAAACTGATATTCCCAGTTTCAGTTTAATCACTTAACCACCTTAATTTCATCTCCATATCCTTTCAAGGTCCCACACATATTGGTAGCCTGCTGAATAACCTCTAGAACATTAAACATGCTAGAGTAGACTGGACTCTTAATTTTATCAAAATCTCTGATGAAATAAAAGGAAATGTTACATATTAAATTATAATTCAATATGATAAACTTATATTTTACTTGTGTATTTTTCTTATTTCCTAAAAAAATATATATATATTTTTTTTGCCAGTCCTGGGCCTTGGACTCAGGGCCTGAGCACTGTCCCTGGCTTCTTCCCACTCAAGGCTAGCACTCTGCCACTTGAGCCACAGCGCCGCTTCTGGCCGTTTTCTGTATATGTGGTGCGAACCTAGGGCCTCGTGTATCCGAGGCAGGCACACTTGCCACTAGGCCATATCCCCAGCCCCCTAAAAAAATATTTTAAATAGCCTAAGGTTAATGCAAATTCGTGATTACAACTTACTGAAGACCAACATTTTTATGGTCTGAAACTTTTTAATCAACAACAGTGCATATTGTTCCTCTGATTCAGGACCATTTAAGCAGGTCTTAGTTTAATGTAGCAACTAGCAACTGTCCTTTTTGATCATGTAGTATATTAACTAGCTCAACATTTTTTAGTGAAAAGTAGACATTATAAATAAACACATGTGTCTTCCCATTTTCTCCACAACGTTCTCCCAACATTTCAGCAATCTCCTGTCAAGCAGGTGATTTCTCTTTCCTGGTTTCCATGGTACATGCTTAAACTCCGAAATGCAGTTTATTTACAAAGCTATAGTTTCCAAGGTAACCAGATTACAAATAAAACCAAAAGTCTCCTCAACATCAACATGTTCACTTTTCTCCACAAGGTGAATATTATAGTTTTTTTTTTTTAATTTTGGCAACAGCTATTAAGGAAAAGGCAGAGATTAAGACAGACACTCCTCTAACATAGTCTAAATAGTTTAGAACATAAATGCCTAATTTAAATGTTAAGTATCTATTATATCCAAATCTTCATGAAGCTAATAATATAAAATCATCCATTATATTTACATTAATATGTACTGCTTTTCATATCAGGAAAATTTGAAGACAATGATGGAAAAGACATTTTCTAGATACCATTGATAAAGTAAAAATAGAAATGGAGTAAATGATAATATTTTTTTTTTTTTTTTTTTTTTGCCAGTCCTGGGGCTTGGACTCAGGGCCTGAGCACTGTCCCTGGCTTCTTCTTGCTCAAGGCTAGCACTCTGCCACTTGAGCCGCAGCGCCACTTCTGGCCATTTTCTGTATATGTGGTGCTGGGGAATTGAACCCAGGGCCTCATGTATACGAGGCAAGCACTCTTGCCACTAGGCCATATCCCCAGACCGATAATATTTTAATTGTATATGTAATTTAGTAAATTTCACAGAAATACTATAAATGTATAAAATATTTTAAATGTAATATATGCAATTCTGAAATCAACTAATTGTTGGATTCAGTACCATGACATGGATAGTTCCCAAAATACTTTAAAACTTCTAGAACATTAGAAATTCTTTTCATATTATTATTTTTGTCATAAAAATCTATTCGTATAGCATGATAATTAGTGTGATTCTCTTATTTGTTTTTTTTCTAGTTTTATTTTTTTTTCTTATTTATAGTCAAAGTGATGTACAGAGAGGTTACAGTTTCATATGTTAGGCCTTGGGTACATTTCTTGTATTGTTTGTTACTTTCTCCCTCATTCCCCCCTCCCCCTTCCCCCTTTTCTTCTCCTCCCCATGAATTGTTCAGCAATCCTACCCATTGCAATTTATGCAAAGATTACAAACTAGGGTACATTAAGATCTTCTACACAATGATCATTGATGCATTATTAGCCATAGTCAGGGTATGGGATCAGCTCAGATGCCCATTAGTTAGATGAATGGATTAAAAAAAATGAGTTCTTTTACACAATGGAACTCTACTCAGCTATTAGAAAAAATATATTTCATCAATTGCAAGTAAATAAAAGGACCTGGGGGGCAGGAATATATATCAACTACAGTAAGCTAAGCCCACAGAGAAAAAGGTTACATGTTTCCCCTAATATATGATAGAATTAGTATATAAACATATAGGAAAATATATTTTGATGGAAATAGTGGCAGCATACAAGAAATTGTAGAGATAATAAACAGAAAACATTTTCCTGCCATCCACATTTTTGCAACATGATATTTTTTCTGCAAAATTAGTGTATATTCTTTTGTTCCTGTGTATTGTGCATGTGAGTAACTGACAAAAGAGAAATTTTAACATATGATTAAAAGAGAAAGGGACATCTTTCTCCCTAGCACATACCTTCTTGAGCTGACACTGATTCCCTGAGACCTTGCACACATGTGAGCTATCCTGCCGGTCTTCTTCAAGAATTCTGCCAAAATCTTGCCACGTGATGAGTGGCATTTTGACAAGAATTCAGCTGACTGAATCCTGACAATCTCAGACTCTGATGAAAAATTCAAGTCACTCCCATTCACTGTCAACCACATAGTCTCAGAATAGTCAGATCTTTCATATCTCATCTGGTCCGTATTACTGACCTACTGATATACTCTTTAAGTTATTCGCTGAGATGTTGATTTGCAGTTTAAAAATCTCCTGAGGCCACTACATTACTTCTACATATCAAAATTTAAATTATGCCAAAGACCTATTGTTGAATCACAGAAACCACGATGGCCTAGGGAGGTCTTGGGTCTGATACACACACACACACACACAGATGCACGTATGCACACACACACGAATGTGTAGTCACAAAAGTAAGTAGGGCTATCTTTTAGTACCTGCGGGGGGGAGGGGCGGGAGTTACCTCTGACATGGCATCAGGAAATTATATAAAACAAATAAATGAAGTTTGTTATGATGTTTCAAATATCACAGAAGCCTTAGGGAAAAGCTATGAAAGAATGGATAAATGAATGTCTAATCAATATTTATGTAGACTGCAAAGGAACTTAAAGGTCCATTTAGAAAAACAACAGATAATTATATCATAGAAAGTTGAGAGCTAAAATAAAACAATAAAGTTGATGGTATTAGGGGTACAGAATATGGTTTCTGAAGCCAGCCTTTAATATAATTTATGACATATGATACTTTCTAAAGGCCTCTCAAGTTAACTTGTATTTCTTATGATCCTGTGAAACATTCAGATAAGAAATTTACAAATTTGATCTATGAGCTATATTGGAATAGGTCTTTTTCTTGTACTTGCTCTTTCACTTTTGACATTTCTCAAAGTTTCTTTAAGAAAATAAAATATGGAGAGAAGAAAGATGGCGCCGATAGAATAGAGAGGCACCCCGACTCGCTCCAACGGCATAGTGAGCTGGGAACCCCAACACCCAACACCCCATCAAGAACCCAGCAAAACCAGCAGCCAGAAGCAGTGGAGAAACGCAGGAAAACAAAAAGGAGCAAAAAAGAAGAACCGAAAACCTACACGGAGCCGGAGATTCACCGGGGCACCCTCCCCCCTCCAGCCGACCCTGGCCCAAACAGGGTCAGGCTGGGAAAGGGGAACCCGGCGATCGGCAGACAGGCTGCCAGGAGCGCAGAATTCATATGGGGGAGACCCCACGGACACAAGGCAGGGTGCGGACCAAGACACACCGGCAGCGATGAGAAGTTCGGGTCCACACTGGGTTTGGACAAGGGAACCCAGCGCGGCAGAAATCGGGAACCAGGGAAGCCACCACGACACTTAGCCAACCCCTGGAGGGCCAACGGCTGCGCGGGACACACACACAAAGCAGCAAAAGTGAGTGCCCTCCCTCCCCCCTCCCCCACCCCTGAGGGAACAAAGAACCCACAAATCAGGCGGGGAAGCTCCCATCAGGCGCTGGGAAGTCAGTTTAGCAGGGGAAGGGCTCAGCAGCACCAACACCCCACAGGTTCCTGAACTGGCAGAACCGGCCCCGCCCCCTTCCCAACAGGGGCCGGGAGACAGCCGGTTGTGCAAACCCCACCTGAGGCGCCTGGACCTCGCAGACTCTTACAACTAAAACCACAGGCGCTGGTGGGCAATACCAGCCCAGCAGGGTCACTTAAGCCTGATCACGTCCCCCCTCCTCACAGCGGAGGTGAGGTCTGAAGGTGCCAAGCCACACCCGGACAGTCGATCCCACTGGGCCCCACACGTACCCCCCCCCCCAACGGACTCGTGGGAGGGCGCAAGCACAACCCAACAACCCAGGACTTGCTCTGGGAGGCATATCCCGCCGAAGTGCCTGTTGCACTGGACTCACAGCGCACAGGAGGGCGGGG
Source organism: Perognathus longimembris pacificus (assembly GCF_023159225.1). Taxonomy (NCBI): domain Eukaryota; kingdom Metazoa; phylum Chordata; class Mammalia; order Rodentia; family Heteromyidae; genus Perognathus; species Perognathus longimembris. Next base: position 42,746,170 of record NC_063176.1, read on the forward strand.
CCCCCGGCGACAGCACCCGCTCTGGTGGCGTACCCTGCACTGGTGGGCGGGGACACAGCGACAGCACCTGCCGCCGTAGACACGTCTACACAGGAGGGAGGGAGGAGCTACAAACCAAACCTGAGAAGCCATCCAGATCTCCAGATGCGCAAATCACAAAGAAACATAACTCAGTTCATCAAAGGGCAAGCCAACTCGCCAGCTCCAAAAAGCAGCACGACTGAAGAGGAGATGGAGACTAAAAAAGCAAATGAGGCTATGTTAACAGGAATGATCGAAAGCGTCAGAAATGAAATCAGAAAACAATTCCAGGAATTTAGAGTGGAAATCTGGAAGGACACCCAGGAAGCCAAGAAAGAAATGGAAGCAAAACTGGATACAATGCAAACCTGCTTTAAAGAAATGGAAGCAAAAATGGATACAATGCAAGCTGCCTTTAAAGAAAATCTCCACATCCTACGAATTGAAATGCATGAAAAAATAGATTTAAAATACAACTCTTTAAAGGAAGAAATCTCCACGATCAGAGCTGATATGACAACCATAAATAGCTCTCTGACATCCATAAACTCCGCAATTGAAACCATGACACAAAGAGTAGACCATATAGAATCCAGAATCTCTCGCCTGGACGATGAAGCAGCTGACAACAACCAGAAAATGACCACACTCCAAGAAAAGGTGAAGCTTCAGGGAAGACTAATCCAGGAACTAATGGACAAAGACAGGAGATATAATCTGCGCATAATTGGAATAGAAGAAGGAGCCGAATACCAGAGCAGAGGGCTTAATCATGTTCTCAATAAAGTTATTGCAGAAAACTTCCCCAATCTCACAGAGGACCCCATCCAGGTAACCGAAGCCTATAGGACACCTGGCAGGCCAGACCCCAGGAAAGCCACCCCAAGGCACATAATATTCAAGACTACAGACCTCAAGATTAAAGAGCAAATTCTGAATTCAGCCAAAGCGAAGAAGGAAACTTTTTTCAATGGGAAGAGGATTCGAATAACATCCGACTTATCCACACAAACTTACCAAGCTCGAAGCGAGTGGAAGAACACCATCCAAGTACTCCAGAATAACAATTTACAACCTCGGATCAAATATCCAGCAAAATTGGAGTTCACATTCGAAGGGAGAACCAGATCTTTCCACACCAAAGAGGAGCTAAAGGAGTATGTGAATAAAAAACCAGCCCTACAGCGAATATTAAGAGGGGAACCCCACCCAACAGAGATCGTAAAAGACACACAGACAGAATCAGAAAGAAACTTCAATAGCCAAAGTCCAGCAGAAACACAAGCTCACTAAAGACAAGAAGAAAAAAAAAAAAAAAGAAGAAGAAAAAACAGCCCACCAAGAAAATGGAAGGAGAAAAAACACCCTTATCCTTGATCTCTTTAAATATAAATGGTTTAAACTCCCCGATAAAGAGGAGCAGACTGGCAGAATGGATTCACAAACAAAAAGTTGACATCTGCTGTCTACAAGAGACCCACCTTACAGCAAGGGACAAAAACAGGCTTCGAGTGAAAGGATGGAGCAAGATCTACCAAGCAAATGCATCCACCAAAACGGCAGGTGTAGCCATCCTGATTTCAGACAAGCTTGACTTCTCTTTAAAGTCCACTCAAAAAGACAAAGAAGGACACTACATATTAATACAAGGAAAAATACAGAATCAAGAAATCACGGTGATAAATGTATACTCACCAAACAAAAGAGGCCCGACATATGTCAAGCAAATTCTCAAAGAATTACAGAGCAAGATAGACGCAAACACAATCATAGTGGGTGACTTTAATACTCCTCTCTCTCAAAGAGACAGATCCAACACCCAGAGGATTAGTAAGGGAGCTGAGGACCTAAATAACACCATTTCCCAAATGGATCTAACAGACCTATATAGAACCTTTCACCCCACAGAGACCCAATACACCTTCTTTTCAGCAGCCCATGGATCATATTCCAAAATAGACCACGTCATAGCCCACACAAAGAACCTCAGCAAATACAAAAGTATTGACGTCATCCCATGTATTATATCTGATCACAGTGGATTAAAGGTAACCCTCAACAACAAAGGATACCACAGAGCCTATACACACTCTTGGAGGCTAAACCCCACGCTGCTATCCAACACTTGGGCCACAGATCAAATTAAAGATGAAATCAACGAATTCATAAGCCACAATGACAAAGAAAACACATCACAAAGAAACCTATGGGACACAGCTAAGGCAGTACTGAGGGGCAAGATCATTGCACTCAGCACCCACATTAAAAGAATGGAAGCAGAGCAGGTGAATACCCTCACGATGAAACTAAAACAACTGGAGAAACAAGAAATGACAGAATCTAAAACGACTAGGAGGGGAGAGATCACAAAGATTAAAGAAGAGATAAATCTGATTGAAAATAGAAAGACCATTCAACAAATAAATAAGACTAAAAGCTGGTTCTTTGAGAAAATAAACAAAATTGACAGACCCCTTGCAAGACTTACAAAAAAAAGAAGAGAAGAGACTCATATTCGTAAAATCAGGGACTCCACAGGAAAAATTACAACAAGTACACACGATATTCAAACAATCATAAGGAGCTATTTCCAAAACCTCTACTCAGCAAAAAACAATAATTCTACAGAAATGGATCAATTCTTAGAGAAGTACAAACTGCCCAAACTGAACCAAGAAGAAATAAATCAGCTAAATAAACCAATAACTTACGGTGAGATACAGGAGGTAATCAAGAACCTCCCTACTAAGAAAAGCCCAGGCCCAGATGGATTCACCAACGAATTCTACAAAACCTTTAGTGAGGAGCTAATTCCAATACTCCTCAAACTCTTCCGCGAAATAGAAATGGAGGGAGAAATCCCAAACTCATTCTACGAAGCTAATATCATACTAATTCCCAAACCAGGCAAAGACCCAACAAAAAAAGAGAACTACAGACCAATATCACTAATGAACACAGATGCAAAGCTCCTCAATAAAATATTAGCTAATAGGATCCAGAAAGTGATCAAGAATATCATACATCATGACCAAGTAGGCTTCATCCCTCAGTCACAAGGATGGTTCAACATCCGTAAATCAATCAACGTAATTCACCACATAAACAGAACTAAAATCAAGAATCACATTGTTATCTCAGTCGATGCCCAAAAAGCCTTTGACGAAATACAACATCCATACCTATTAAAAGCTTTGGAGAGAACAGGAATAGATGGAACATTCCTCAAAACAATAAAAGCCATATACAACAGACCAACTGCTAATATCATATTAAATGGAGAGAAACTTAAGTCATTCCCCCTAAAATCAGGAACAAGACAAGGATGCCCACTATCCCCACTTCTGTTCAACATAGTGCTGGAATCCCTAGCCATAGCAATAAGGCAAGAGGAGGACATCAAAGGGATCCACATCGGCAAGGAAGAAATCAAGTTATCCCTATTCGCAGACGACATGATCTTGTATCTGAAGGACCCAAAAACCTCAGTACCCAAACTCCTACACCTAATAAACCAATTTGGCAAAGTAGCAGGATACAAAATCAACCCACAAAAGTCAGCAGCTTTTCTGTACACCAGCAATAGACAAACAGAAAAGGAAATTATGGAAACAATTCCATTTACAGTAGCCAAAAAAAGAATAAAGTACCTAGGGATCAACTTAACCAAGGACGTGACGGACCTATTCAATGAAAACTACAAAAATCTAATAAGGGAAATCAAAGAAGACACAAGGAGATGGAAAGACCTCCCATGCTCATGGGTAGGCAGAATCAATATAGTGAAAATGGCCATATTGCCCAAATTGTTATACAAATTCAATGCAATACCTATCAAAATCCCAGCCACATTCTTCACTGAAATAGAGAAACCAATCCATAAATTCATATGGAACAGCAAAAGACCTAGAATAGCCAAAGCAATTCTAGGCAAAAAAAGCAATGCAGGAGGTATCACAATACCTGACTTCAAGATCTACTACAAGGCCATCATAACAAAAACAGCATGGTATTGGTATAAAAACAGATCGGAAGACCAATGGATTAGAACTGAAGACCCAGAAATAAAACCGCACTCTTACAGCCAACTGATATTCGACAAAGGAGCTAAAGATATACAATGGAATAAACATAGCCTCTTCAACTACTGGTGCTGGGAGAACTGGGCAGCCATATGCAGAAAACTCAAAGTAGACCCAAGCCTATCACCATGCATCAAGATCAACTCAAAATGGATCAAGGACCTCAACATCAGACCTGAATCCTTGAAACTACTGAAGGACAGAGTAGGAAAGACACTAGAACTTATAGGCACAGGAAGGAACTTCCTGAATAGAGTCCCAGGGGCACAACAAATAGGAGAAAGACTCGACAAATGGGACTACTACAAATTAAAAAGTTTCTGCACAGCTAAGGACATAGCCACCAAAATAGAAAGACAGCCAACGATATGGGAAAGGATATTTACCAGCACAGCAACAGACAAAGGCCTGATATCGGTCATCTACAGAGAACTCAAAAAACTAAGCCCCTCCAAGCCCAATAAACCTATTAGGAAATGGGCAAAAGAGCTAAAGAGAGACTTCACAAGAGAAGATATAAAAATGGCAAAGAAACATATGAGGAAATGCTCAACATCCCTGCTAGTAAAGGAAATGCAAATAAAAACAACCCTGAGATACCACCTCACCCCAGTTAGAATGGCCTATACTCTGAACTCAGGAAACAACAAATGCTGGAGGGGCTGTGGGGAAAGAGGAACCCTTCTCCATTGTTGGTGGGAGTGCAAATTAGTACAACCACTTTGGAGAACAGTGTGGAGGTTTCTCAAAAAGCTCAATATAGACCTACCCTATGACCCAGCCATAACACTCCTAGGCATCTATCCTAAACAGCAAAATCCAAGATATCAAAAAGGCATTTGTACTACCATGTTTATCGCGGCACAATTCACAATTGCTAAAATATGGAAACAACCCAGATGCCCCTCCACAGACGAATGGATCCAAAAAATATGGTACCTATACACAATGGAATACTACATAGCGATTAGGAATGGTGAAATATTGTTATTTGCAGGGAAATGGTCGGAACTCGAACAAATAATGTTGAGTGAGACAAGCCTAGAACACAGAAAACAAAGGGGCATGATCTCCCTGATATATGACTGTTAACAAAGGGAGACGGAGAGACAGTAGAGACCAAGTCTGTGAATACTGTATATGTTCTTGATACATTGTATATTGCATATATGTCAACCTGACCTAGACAAGGGATAGAAAAACAGGTTGTAAGATATCATAAGAAATGTACACACTGCCCTACTATGTAACTGCAACCTCACCCTCTTTGCACATCACCTTGTAAAAAAATTTATGTCCAATTAATAAAAAAAAATAAAATAAATAAAATAAAATAACAATAAAGTAAAAAAAAAGAAAAGAAAATATTAATAATAATCACTACTGAGATACTAGTTAATATTATGAACCTTGTGGGAATGCATGGTAGTAATCTCTTCTCATTATACCTTAGCTCAGAAGAATTGTTCAAATACTAAAACCAGCATATTGATCAGTAAAATGAACATATCTAATGCATATTTGTAAATTAAGTGAATGACTACAGAAAAACATTTAATCTATGTAAGGACTCCCAAATCCAGAGAGAGTTTTCATTAAATAGATAGGAGAAAAAGTGAGACTTTAAATAATAGGAGCAATGACACTATTAAACTTTTTTGGTAGAATTATGTATTTTATTTGAGGAACCCATGTGTGCATACAATATTCCTTACACACTAATTTGGAAGTTGAGACCTGTAGACTTCATATCATCTATACAAACTGTCAGTGTAATTGTGTCTCTGTTTGAGCAACAAAATGACTGCTGATTCATTTTGTCAATCTAGTCACTTGTTCTCCATGAACCCATTCATTTTAAGCATGTGGATTCTTATACATTTTTTGTATTAAATATTTAACATATTCCTTCAATATTTTGATAGAAGTGTTTTAAGTGGGTAAACATTCAATCACTTGAACCATGTGCCAGTCTTTGTGCATTATTTTTCAGATAGTATAGCCATCTTTTCACAGGCCTAGCATCAGACTAAATTCATCCTATGGCCCCCATCTTATATATATACTGTAGTATATATATATACTGTAGTCAGTCTTCAAATAGCAGAGATTACAGGCCTGTGTCATCATGCCAGGCCCTAAGTACATTTCTTTTTTGATCTGAAGTTATTTTATTATATTTCCTTCCTATTTTAAATATTATGGAAAAGTCAAGTCCTTATTATTTTAAATATTCTAGAAGAGCATAGTTTGTAGTTCCAACAAATTTTTCTAATTAAAAGGCACCAGTGGTGCCATTTTGCTAGTATTATATCCGTACAATTCTATAGTCATTACAACAAATTAATTCAGGAATATAGAATTATTGTGTTTAAGAAACAAGATACATGGCTTGAAATACAGCTTCTGCACCATGTAATATTTATGTAAATGTCACTACTGTTAAGAGTTACATGAGCTTACTAGTTAAAACAAATTTCTATTGAATCTGTATGCATCTGCATTTTGATGACTATTGTTATATGTGTTTTATTAACACTGACACATATTTATCACTCAGGAAACACAGTGTTGGCAATCTTTTGGTGGTGTAGGAAGGAGCTTATGTTCCTTTGAATCATATAAGAACGATTCTACAAGGTAAGATTAGATAGGAAGCCCTTTAGAGGGAGAAAACTAGTAATGATAAAACAGAGATAAGGAGAAAAAAAGTAGGAAGAAATATTAAGACAGAGATGCAGGACTGAATCCTATGAACAAAGATGAAAAGTGCAAAAGAATGTCCTTTGCGTTGCTTCTCATGTCTGAGTATTGTTAAATTGAGTTAATTGAGCTACATAAATAATGGTGAGCTGAATTCGTTTCCATTTGTTTTCTTGAATACATTTTGGCAACTTGGAAAAGTTACTTTATTTCTGTGAGATTCATTTATAATTTATCTTTTATATCTTACTGTCGAAATTTTCCAGACTTTCCCACTTCTATAAAAGCATCAAATAATTAATATGGCAGCATTTGTCAAATTAAGTGGAGGCCTATGGAAATACAAAATATTATTTTACTATGAGATTTTCTATAGCAGTTATTTGAAGTTTAACACAGAATGGCTATTAATATGAATTAAATGCCTCATGTTTCATGAAGAGGTAAGAATGGAGGAAAGTGAAAATATGGATAGAGATTGTCTTAGCTAACAAAACTTTCAGAAATGGAATAGAAGAACTCTAATCTTCTTTGGGCTTTAAATTGTTATATCTAAGACTAATTATGAAAGATATAAAAAGTACCAGGTCAATGTAAAGATAGGATATATATTAATATTAACATCTATTCACAAATGACTAAAATTGGAATTCTGGGAATTCTATTTTTCAAACAATGTTGTTTTTTTTTTTGTTTTAATAGATGTAGTTTTATTTATTTTTATTTTTATCTTTGTTGTCAAAGTGAAGTAAAGAAGGGTAAAGTATGTGTTTTCTAAAATATGATAATGTGTATTTGAGAAAAAGAGAAAAAAGAAGAAAGAGAGAGAGGAAGAGAAAGGCAGGCAGACAGGTAAGAAGGAAGGAAAGAAGGAAGAAAAAAGGGAGGGAGGGAGGAAGGGAGGGGAAGGAAGAACAGAGGGAAGGAAGGAAGGAAAATCCTGTCTGTGACTCTTTATGTCTTATTTAAGCAGTTAGTTAATATCATTAGGTTTAGTCTTATACATTCTTCAGAGATTTAAAACTTACCAGCTTGGGGGCTGGGGATATGGCCTAGTGGCAAGAGTGCCTGCCTCATATACTTGAGGCCCTGGGTTCGATTCCCCAGCACCACATATACAGAAAATAGCCAGAAGTGGCGCTGTGGCTCAAGCGGCAGAGTGCTAGCCTTGAGCAAAAAGAAGCCAGGGACAGTGCTCAGAGGCCCTGAGTCCAAGCCCCAGGACTGGCCAAAAAAAAAAAAAAAAAAAAAAAAAAAAAAAAAACTTACCAGCTTGGGTCATCTTGATTTATATTTTTAACTCAAAATTATTTCAATCATTGTTCTCTGAATTATAAATCAAGTTTTTATGGCTTTTAAGTGCAAGTGCTTGTTTAACATGATTTATAAGATACTATTGAAGATGGCATTTTCCACTATTTCACACTGTAAGAAAATATTTATTGCTTCTTCCAAATGTAGAAAGTCATCTGCTCTTGGGTTTTGTAAGGATCCCTTTATAGTCTTACTTTGGAAGCATATTTCATTCATACTTTTTAAATGAAACTTACATAGATTGTGGTTATTAAAGAAAATTAGCCATTTCAAATTTAAACATTTACCCATTGGTAATATAAATTTTATTTTAGAATTAAGTTATCAATTGAAACAAACATATCTTTCTTGTTGCTATGCATAATCTCATGCTCTCTTTTATTCCTTTAACACCTGAAAATCAGAGTAAGATATAAATGAATGAGATAATTTGTGCATTGTAAAACTAGATTATTGCTTATACCATTTTGTGATATTATAAAAAAATCTGTTTTTAAATTTTAATTGTGTAAGGAGCAACAACATAAGAATGATAGGAGGAGGTACATTAGATATTCACCTTTATTTTGATGTAGTTTCTTGTGGTTTGCAGGCAAAATAACATCTAATAAGCAGCCACAGTCAGAGACTATATGATCAAACTGTGAGTTATAAAGGCATCTTTCAAAGACAGGTATTTCCCTTGCCTCAAAAATGTAGTGACTCAGAACTGATCCAGAAAATATTAATGATTTAAAATTGGTTTTCCCAGCTCTCTTCATGAGAAGTAAAAATATTAATGAGTTGATAAGAGGAAAGATACTGTTGGTTTTTTTAAAAATCAACTAAGCACAGAAAACAATGTCTCTAGATATATAAGAAATTCTCTTGAGGTTCTCAATTAGTATCTTTGTTGTGCATTTAGAGAATGTTAGGAAATCTGCAAGTGAGGATAGTTTACACTCATTTATTTTGATTTACGTCTTAAACCGGATGGTCACAAATTAAAAACACATTCTTCTCTCCTTATAGGATATTACTTTGCCTCTAGAGGGAACCCATTAATTGTGTGATGTGATTAACTGATCAGAGTTTTTAACTTGATAATCCTAAGAATGAATAGCATGGTCAGTCTATCTCTCAGTGGAAAGGAGGGTACTATCATAAAACTTAGTACAGAGATAATAGTTATGACAAGTAAAACTTACGTATTTAGGAAGTAAACTGAAATAGTGGCTCTCACTGAGCAATGTCATATCTGTTAAACCAAGATTTAAAAACATACTCTTAGGTAAGTAAATGTAATATATTTAGAGGATAAATTGCAATAAGCATGAATACAAATTTCAAATAAAATTAGATTTTCATGTATAGCATAGATAAATATCCATGCTATACTTATAATTCTATTTTAGTAAGTTTGAATCATTTCATTGCAAGTTAACAGAAATAATTTATTTATGTAATATGTATTAAAGAAGTTTGTAACACATACTGGTATTATTCTTGTTATGCCATTGTAATTATTTAATATTGTTTTTTATTTCAGGGCTTTTAAGTCTTATAATTTCTTAAGGCATTTCCTTAATAATGCTGATGATAAGTAGATAAATGATCATAAAGTTACTTAAGTCTGAGTTATCAGAAGCTCTGCATACCTAATGTAATGGCCTAACAAGAACTGCTCAAAATTAAATTGCTAATCAGGTAACCTGAAAATAAGGAGATTATCTGGCATTATCTGGATGTGTAGAGACAGGGACGATGAGGGAATAATAAGCAACAGGAGACATTGCATCCTACGGAAGGTGTGGCCAAACATTTCTACTTACAAGTGGGTTGAAGAAGGCCAGGGAACAAACTATGTGCAGAATATCTAGAAGCTGAAAGTGGAAATAAAAACAGTTTCTAACATCTTGATTTTGGCCTAAGGAAATATACTTTGAATTTTCAAAATCCAGAATAAATTAATGCATTTTCTTTCATAGCATTTGTGGCTAGTGGAAATAATAGAAAATTAAATAGACTTTCATCAGGTGAGTTCAAAGTTTAGTTTCATTTGTATATTTTCAATATTCAAATTGAATTAGCACTTTTCTAGAACTTCTAAATACCTGAAATCCAACGTAGTCAATATTTTATTCAAAGCACTGTTCTTGTTTGTTTGTATTATCTGCTCTCAAATTTTTAGCCCTGTTTTCCAATACACCATCTTTCCTTTCCTAGCCATGTTCTTGCCCACTTTTGTCAAACTCAATATGTTTGCTCAGTCATGAGGAATATCTTTCTGCCCATTGCGTACTCAATGTATTTTCTCCATTAAAAAAAAAAAATCAAACAGCACAGTCTCTGAGATAATACAATGGTTCTTCTTATCCATTTTTTCTGAATGAACATGAGTATATATATATATTTAAGCATTTTATCTTTTCTGCTATTTTACTGTGTTTAAATTATTTTTGTGTTCTGGAAATCTAATGTTGGCTTCTATTTCAAGAACTTTGTAATTGTTTAATACCTGTATTGATAATTCTTTTCTTTGGGACAGTTTATTGTTCCTTAATGTTTCACAAGTCAGGTTGAATATCATATGACATGTTTTTATTTTATATCATCTTTATTTTTATTATTTATTTTTCTCTAGCTGAGGACCAAAATCAGGCGCTTGCACTTGCCTGGCAAGTGCTCTTCGGCTGAGCTAAATTATTACAAAATCCTCCAACATTTCATATACATCATTTTTTTTTTTTTTTTTTTTTTTTTTTTTTTTTGCCAGTCCTGGGCCTTGGACTCAGGGCCTGAGCACTGTCCCTGGCTTCTTACCGCTCAAGGCTAGCACTCTGCCACTTGAGCCACAGCGCCGCTTCTGGCCGTTTTCCGTATATGTGGTGCTGGGGAATCGAACCTAGGGCCTCGTGTATCCGAGGCAGGCAGTCTTGCCGCTAGGCTATATCGCCAGCCCCCATATCTCCCATATACATCATTTTAATTCCTCGGTTAAAGTCTCTGGAAGATCACATAAAATGTTTTAAGTTTTTCATTGAAATTAAAATCAGACAATAAAATTAGACAATATCTAAACGTTAGCTCAATTAAAATGTTAGATGCCCAGGCTTGTACTCAAAACTCCAGCAATGACAAATGTATGCAGAGGTGTGGTTGATCATTTTGCTGTTATAAATCAATAAATTATAATTAATAAATTAATTATAAATTGTTTTTCAACAATAGCTGCTCTTTTGTATCCATTCCAGGAGTAACTGAAATAAGAGAAATATCAAGAAAAAAAGACTATGTTGTTGGGACTATAATCTAGCAGTGAAATAATCCTTTTATGATTAGTAGAAGCCAAGAAGTATTATCTTTTCTCAGAAATCCCTTTTGTTAACTTCTCAATGATCGTCAATCTCTAGGGAAATCCTACCTCTCAACAGAAGTCAGGTTGTATTTTTCAGGTCAGGCTATGAATCATGTTAGTATTTTTTTCTTTTTTTAAAGGACCATATGCTATTTAATCCTTGTCTATAATGGAATTTATTAACATATGAACTGTACAATTTTCAAATTTAAGAAAAAACAACTAAGTAAAATTAAAGAACCTCCTTAACTAGAAACCTTCCCAAACTTTGTATTGGGAATGTAGCTTCTACCTGACTTCTGAAAGTACTGCCAGATGAAATGCAGCTATTTCAAAGATCTAACTTCCTGCAAGAATGACTTCAGACTCCTGATGGTTTTATTTTTTTAAAAATTTTTATTGTCAAACTGATGTACAGAGAGGTTACAGTTTCATATGTCAGGCATTGGATACATTTCTTGATGGTTGTATAAAGCACATGAAACAGTAAAAAGAAACTAATAACTTCTTGAAGAACTCTTCTTTTTTTTTCCAAAATTAAATTTAATATCAGGTGACATACTGAGGGGTTACAGTTATATAGGTAGGGTAGTGTATACATTTCTTGTCATATTTGTTACCCCTTCTCTCATTTTTCTCCCATTTTCCATCCCTCCAGCCACCCCAAGTTGTACAGTTCATTTCCAACATAGAATCTTGTGAGTATTGCTTTTGCTTTGGTTCCTCTTCTTGCTTGTCTCACCAGTTTGTTGTTTCTCTTCCCTCCCCTAATTCATATATATATTTCCTTCTATATTCCCCCCTGTGGTTGAAGAACTCTTCTTAAAGAATTATATCTTAAAACAACTGTGATCCTTGCTTACTTTTATATTAGAAGGCTATTGAAATCTATTCAATGAGAGTGAAATTTCTTTGGCCTACAGTTATATTCCATCTACATTCCTACATGTGAAGTGAGTTCTCTTATGCTATGTCCTTATTTGATGGAGAAATTTCAAAGACATGTAAAATGAAATTCACATACATTCTAGTACCTTTTTTTACTTTATACCAGCTTCTGTAAACCATTTCAGCAATAGACAATACAAAATATTCCTCTTCCAGGATTAGCTTATTTTAAAATGTTTACTTTGTTAACTTTCAAGAAATTAATACTTTATAATTAGCTAAATGTGAATATTTACATTTGAGGTCAGTTTTGCATTCTGTAATCACCATAGGTTTCCATGTCCTTTTCACATATAATATCAGCATTGTGTCTGTTTGATCTAAAATTTTCACAATATCTGTTCAGCCAAGCTGTAGAATGTTTCTTTATCCAATCAGTTTCTTGCATTTTGTATGCTTGTCAAGTAAATTACATTTTCAGTTACTTTCAAGACCAGATATTTCATGTGGTCTCCTAGCTATTAGAATGCTTTCAGGATCACTATTTAACCATTTTGATCACTACAGATATGAATTTTCAGCATGGATGGAGTTTCCCATACAGCATGTTTGGAAGAATGATACAAGGCAGTGGGGATTCTCGGAAGCTCTCTCGTTTGTGAGATTGGATGAGAAATAAACTGTCAAAAATGTTACTGGTGAAATATCTCTTTACATACAACCATTTTCCTGCAACTAATATTGAGCAGAGAATGTATTTATGTTAAATGTTTTCTTTATAATAAATTAATGATGAAGATAAATGCACCTATGCAAACTCTGCCTTTGTACCCTAATTCTGGTTCAATAGATTGAGCTGATGCTTATAATGTAATCATAACAGAACTATTAAAGTAATGACCCATAATTTATCAAACAGGGTTCAATTCATATGGTCATAACAATCAAAAGCATTATTTTTTTTAAAGCCAGGCTCTAAAATGGATTCCTTGATTTATTTTCTAGCTCATTAAAAGTAGAATATTTAAAGACATAATGAAGAGGATGTTTATTTAAATTCCAAGGCTGTAGACTTAATTTATTTATGATATTTTTATTTGCTAATCAATCAGATATTCATGTTGGACTCAAAACATCTTTAAAAAATAATTAAATTTCATTTTTTAATTTGAAAACTGTAAGAATTCACTCTTTATATAAAAAATGAAAATGCCCAGTTTCTTTGCTAGATGAGCAGGATATAGATGAAATTAATGGGGAAACCTAACATTCTTGCGATCTGTACCCTCCTGTCAGATACTGTGAGTACACGTATGAAGAGCAATGCATTACTAACATATATATCTTCCATTTTCATAATTTCTTCATTTCTTATTCCTGCAGTTATTTTAATTAAGAATTCTCTTAAACATCTACACTAATACTGAATCTCGTTTGCTCAGTTTCTACTGCGCAATCTCAGTTATTGTACCTAATCAAGGCAAACAAGCCAGTCTAAATCTAAAGCCTTAACTCCAAAACTAATTGTGTTTGAAGACTGTCGATTTTCATTCTAAGTCATATTGTTTGACCTAAAATCCTTTCATGTCTCAATTTTATCTGCACTCTTCATATCTATGAAAAAAAAAACTTTCCTTTTCAACATCAGACTATATAACTTTTCCTTTAGATATCATGGTGACAATTAACTATTTCAAGTGTGATTTATATATCATCCACATTACTCCTGGGAGACTTTTTGATTGCCATTTAATTCTTTATTTTATGTCAGTGCCATTTGCATCTTACATGTTTTGGTCACCCTTCTAAAAATTTTTTCAATTGTAGATATTTTCAAATCTGTTTTGAAAATCATCTACCACACATTTTCACACCATAGTAAAGTATCAAAGACATTGCAAACACATTGCTTATACCAAAATGAGATGAATATAGGTGTAATTAATTTGAGTTATAATTTTTGAACTCTTTAGGTGCAATTTAAAATGCACTGGATATTGTAAAATGAGACTAAAAATGGTTTATCATTTTTGCATATATAGAGAGATTATCTTTTGATTGATTCTACTCAATATGTTCTGCATCTACCTAATGGTAATATATCACACCTATTCATTGTACTTCAGAACATAGAATCTATCTAATGTTTGATTAAGTAGGGAATAAAAGCTACAGGTGTGCAGTAGATGCATAATCCATTGTTAAAAATCGGAGTATAATGTTTGTTGAATATTTGGAAAGGGGAAACTGGAAATAAGTAATTGTTTCACAGATTTGTTTACACATGTACCTAAGACTAAAATATGGTTTTAGATAGATAGGCAGAGAGGTAGACAGATAGATAGATCTAGATTTTTATTGCTTCTTTAGGTATGCAAATTAGTGATCACAATTTTGTCTTGAATTGAGTAAAATTTAGATAGATATGCAAATAACATAGTAGCTCAAATATAAATGGAATACTTACAATATCTGCCAAACTTTAGTTCTTATTTTTATTTCTTTATTGTCAAAGTGATGTACAGAGAGGTTACAGTTTCATAGTTAAGGGAGTGAGTACATTTCTTCACATTTACTGACAGCAGTCTCTTAGTAACCTTTCCTGTGTAGTTAGAGGTCATATTTACAAATTATATATTTATAAATACACAAGTAGAGGTAGACTTTATGGGACTTCTCACTAATAGGCTTATTTTGACTTAAAATACATAATTAAAATACTTTAACAAAAAACTTATACCTTGTATGGTTGTATCCTGTGTTACATAGGTATGGAGAATGTATGTGTGTGTGTGTGTGTGTGTGTGTGTGTGTGTGTGTGTGAAGTGTTTCAGTTTAATTTGGTAGAGGAAACAGAGCAGAACAATTGGAGTCTTTGAACAAAACCTGTATTTTGCTTTAAATATAGACAAAAACAAAGTAAACTTGGACTATGAATGGTTCCATCAGCCATTGCTATTACCATGATTAACTATCATTAAAGTCATCACTGAAATGAATGAGCTTCTAGTTATAGGGGGAACAATTTTCTTTCTGTTAAATGACAAGAAAAAATCAATTTAAAATCATATGTTATCCTACTTCTAAGAGCAAACTAGCACAATGTACAAAATATGTTATGGCTAAGCTAATTGTTTCTACACTAAACAATATTTCAAGACAGAATGTTTTTATTATTCCCTGCAATTCTCATTTCCTTTCTATCTTTCTCTTCTCATGCTTCAATATTTGCTCATTTTGAATCTTCATTGTATATCATTTATCAATATATCCACTCCATTGCTTTCTAAGTGCTTCGAACTTTTCCACTTATCTTTCAATTAGATTATGTAGTGGAAACACACTTTTAGAAGAAAAACATGTTGGAAGTTGTTTAAAATCTTTATAAAATCTTCCTTTTATTAAAGGGATTATATAGCTCAATCTTATTTTTTTAAGTTTTATAATTTGCAACAACTGAGGATATATTTACGTAATTATTATGTCAAGTATTTATATATTTTATATCCAAAATTATTGTTTATAATTCTGCCATTGTTTACATAAAGTTTTTCAATAAAAATTATTACTATAAGATTTAAGTAGTAGAAAAATATAACAATAGACAACTGTGTTTTTATTCTACAGGAATTCCATTGCATTTCCCTTTCCATGACTCCTATTCTGTTCCCAAAGAAATTTCAACACTTCTTTATTCACACAGGCTGGCTCCCAGCCAGGCCTATGTGTATTTCTAACTGCTTAGTTTTATACTTGTTTCTAATTCATGCTTGGATTCATTAATCAACCCTTTTATATAAGGATAACTTTTGTTTCACTTAAAGTACATTATGTTTTATTTACAATACTTTACCTTATTCAGTATTCCATTATTTACATTTTATTATATTGAATCATACTTACCCTGAAATCTCATAGGTTTTTATTAACTTAATCTTGAGAGCCGTAAATAAGAACCTTGCATTCCAATGTTTTAAATATCTCCTTAAGGCCAAATTTTTATATCTTTATTTCACTCTTCCTCCGATTTTCCC
Organism: Perognathus longimembris pacificus; assembly: GCF_023159225.1. Lineage (NCBI taxonomy): Eukaryota > Metazoa > Chordata > Mammalia > Rodentia > Heteromyidae > Perognathus > Perognathus longimembris. The sequence goes on from NC_063176.1 coordinate 42,762,549, forward strand.
TCCTTCAGCTTCTTGCCCTTTTCTTTCTTCTCCCCCTCTTCCTCTTCCTCATACTCTTTTGCCAAACACTCCATTCCTCTTCTTTATTTCATTGCTTTTCCTTCCTTTCCCAGCTTTTTTTTCTCTTCATTTTTTCCAGAATCTTCTACTTTGAAGTAGTTAACCTTGCATCACTTAGTCTATGTAGCATTAGTAGATTTTTGTCATGGTCTATTAGAACACCTGCACACTGACCATTTTAGGCAAATTAAAGCTAGTGCATGGTAAACATAGCCTCTGTCTTGAAACTCTTGTTTCATGTTGCCTTTCATGAAGAAGGCTTAATACCAAGGTTATCTACCAACTTTCTTCCTTATATTCCTTATAATACGCAGTTTGGATTCCAAATGAAAACACTAGTAAAACATATGTTCCATTATGCAAGTTCTGTTTATTCTTCATTAGATGTTTCTCCACACAAAATTAATACGATGAATTTTTCAAGCTTGATCATTACTGTGTTTTATATTCTTTTCATTTCTTCAAGAATAGCACTATCATTTTAATTTATTCTTTCTTAGACGGTATCGCTTTAGTTTTGTCACATATGCTTGGAATCAAAGGAAGTCTTTAAAGCGTGAACTTTAACCACATACTGACTAAAATAATATTAATGACCTTTTACCATTAGTTTTCCAGTTGATCTATGAGTGTGGGGATGTATATGAATAAATTAATAAGAATATTATTATCTTATTATATTTTGACCCTATTGAAATGCAAACGAGTATCTTGTTTGATAACTTTTTGAAACTTTCACACCTGGGATTAACTGAACTATGACAACCCAATCCATGTCTGATGTCCATATCGTCTTCAATTTAATTTTAAGGGTGATGTCAGAGGGGTTACAGTTACATATGTACAACTCTGAGTACATTTCTTGTGGAACAGGGTTGCCCCTTCCCTTGTTTTCTCTCACTTTACCTTCCCCCTCCCTCACTCCCCTCTCACCAATTGGAAAGTTCATTCTTTTGTACTTTTCTATGAACTTTTAACTGGTCTATTTAACATATACCAGACTGCCTGATTAAAAGGTGATAATAATTATTATTGATTGTGTAAAAGCTTGAAAGAATCTCTGGTTTATCATGCTCTTTTAAAAATATTTCAGCTGGTCCTCATTTACAGTTTTTGCACTTCTGCTTTGACAATAGAAGGCAGCAGCAGAAATGCATAGGGGAAACTGTCTTGTTTCATGTAGCAATAGTTTAGCAATATAGTAGAATAAGTTTTGAGATTGGTTTAAAATATTATGGATAGTGGATGAGATTGTGGCCTAGAGGTTTATTCTGTATTACATTATATTACATGCATGCATGTCCCTGGGATGTTCCTGGGTTCAATTTTAATGACTGAACAAATGATAATTACCGTATTATTTATGTGTGTGTATATATATGTGCGAGTGTGACATGGTGATGGTTAGCTACACTAAACAAGATTTATTGAGCATTAGAAACAAAGAGGAAATATTTAAAAGTATATAATCTTGCTAAAAGAGGAACATGAGCAAAGTTGGAGCCAAGGGAAGTGTTATTGATGAGATTAATGCTATTTAGAAGTCCAGTACTTTGTTCTGGGAAAAGAATGATATAACTGGCACCTCAAGAATAAACAAGCCTCATACACTGCAGACTGAAGGATTAAACATATGAAAACATTTAAATGAGTTTCTATGAGAAAAGAGCATATCAAGACATCCTTAGACATCCAGGTACTCATGAGCAAATGTATTGATGGTCTCCAAGTCAGTCCAGTGTCTGGTCATAGACTATTGCATCGTTCATAGAAGCTGGGTTTGTACACATAAAGAATGCAGGAGGTACAGAGGCATGTATATTTCTGCTAGTGGTAAAGTCCTGAGAGAGCAGAAAAGGTATGGGAGAGTCAATGTCCCTGCCAGAATATCATATGTGAAGTTATAAGGGTAAAACTGAAAAACAACAGTGCCACCTCCAGCAAGTAAATGGGTGTCAGTAACATAGGATATCTACCAAGAAAATGTCAGCAAGCCTAATGAAAAAACATAGGTGGCCACCACCAGCAAGGCAAGGGACAGCAGCCAAAGCTTAATGGAGCTTACAGTGCAACACCTTATGGCATGAATGCCAGACATGAAAGTACAAACTTTAAAATTTCCTCTGGCTAGATTTTTGTGTTGTTTTGTTTCCAACCTCCCTTCCTAATGTTTTGTTCCTCCCTTTAAGAATAGGAAACTCCTCTCTTCCATCACATGTTGGATGGTTGTGTCTTGATTTTGTTTTATAGGAGCTCAACATGAAGCATTTGTCTTAAATCTGGAGGGAGAATTTGAACTTGCACTTTTGAATCATGTTCAAATGGTCAAGACTGTGGAGACTCCACTTATTGAATGAGTTTTATTGGATGCATTATAACTTATGAGACAAACATCAACATTAGAATATGACAGGGATGGTTGTACTTTGAGGAAATGTATTTTGAATCCAGGACTTATGACAGTTCATCTTGATTGTCCATGTGGTTAGATGAAAAGTATCACCTTTGGTATTACTAGTGAGACTGTTTCCAGAGGCGATGAGCCAAGAGGGAAAGAGCTTTTCTGAATGAGAACCCCATTACCATCACAGAAGCTGGGACACAGATGAAATAAGGGAAATCACAGAGAAAGCCTCCAGGACAGGCATTCTCCCTCTGCCTCCTGACTGCATGAGGTGAACATCAATGCTCCTCTCTTCCACCCTGCTATGAGAACACACAGCTCTGAGAACATGAGTATGGAACCAACCCAGATGCCCCTCAGTAGATGAATGGATCAGGAAAATGTGGTACATATACACAATGGAATTTTATGCCTCTATCAGAAAAAATGACATTGTCCCATTCGTAAGGAAATGGAAGGACTTGGAAAAAAATTATACTAAGTGAAGTGAGCCAGACCCAAAGAAACATGGACTCTATGGTCTCCCTCATAGGAAATAATTAGCACAGGTTTAGGCTAGTCACAGCAGAGGATCACAAGAGCCCAGTAGCAATGCCCTTATGAACACATAACATGATGCTAAGTGAAATGAACTCCATGTTATGGAAATGACTGTTATATCACTGTTGTTATTATTTTCAACTTTCCATGTAAAACCATAGCTTCTATTGTTGGTGATCTTCTTGTATCCCCTTCCTGTGGTTGTACCTGCACTATCACTGTATCTTATCTGAGTACATTGGAAACTGTGTATACTGGTATTAGAACTAGGAAAGTGAAATGGAACCAAAATAGAGAGACAAAGGATAAAAAGACAAACGACTACAAAAGCAATACTTGCAAAACTGTTTGGTGTAAACCAACTGAACAACTCATGGGGAGAGAGGGAAAAGGGGAGGAGGGAGGAAGGAATGAGGAAGGAGGTAACAAACAGTACAAGAAATATATCCAATGCCTAACATATGAAACTTTAAACTCTCTGTGCATCAGTTTGACAATAAAAAAATACATAAATGAAGGGCTTCTCTTTTATTTATTTATTTATTTATTTTTAATTAATTTATTTTAATTTCATTTTGCTGTAAGGTGATGTACAGAGGGGTTACAGTTACATACGTAAGGCAGTGAAATGATGGAAATAGTCTGTTACTATACTAACTTTACAAAAGCAGTGCTAATACTGTTCAGTACTAATATCATTGTTCAATGTGAAACTTTTCTGAAACTGGCCCTTTGCCAGTGTAGCTTCAATTGCCCATACCTGTTTTTCTCTGTCTGTATTTTCCACACCTGTAAACCCCCAGGGAGAGCTACATCCTGTTTTGTCACCAGATGGCCAGGTGGTTTCCATTATGGCCAAGATGCCCTGACCTGTTTGAAACCAATTTCTGGACATTCCTCGAAAGTAATGAAACCAGTTTCTGGATATTTCTAGAAAGTAATGGACTGGTTCCTGGAGTCTTATCAAAATTAACGAGCCACTACAATTAGGCAAAAAGGAAAATTCCTGTGGGTTTTGGGTTTAAAAGCAGCCTTCTGAAATGGCTTGGGACTGCATCTTGAGATCCTGACCTGGAGTACAGTGTTGGTTGCCAGTATTTTCTCACTCAATAAAATTCTCTCCATCCCTATTGTTATCTGAGTAGTCTCATTGATTGTCCCTCTCTATACCCCATAACAGCAGCAAATACATCTCTTATCAAACATTGTTATATCCCCCTGCTTTTCTCCCACTTTCCCTTCCTCCCAAACTACCCCCCAAGTTGTAAAGTTCATTTCCAACATAGTGTCTTGTGAGTTTCGTAGTTGTATAGGTTCACCCTTTGTCCTTTGTATCATACTTTCCTTTCCTTCCATAATTCAGATAAGTATAAATACAAAGCACAAGGTGCCAAAATCAAATACAGTGACAACAAGAAATTAAAGCATAGGAAAAATGAGAGGAAAAAAAGAAATAATTTTACATAATGCATTAAAGACAATAACAACAAAGAAAAATCTTTAAACTTATTCATTTTAGGTGCTTTGTCCCAGGAAGGGGAAAGTGACTGAGGTCCTTTGTGGGGCTTAAATTCCCTGTCCCCCCTCTATTCCCGGGGAGATGCCAAGTCCCAAATTGTGAGAGACACTCGGCTCTGCTTCTCCTGCCATCAGTAGGGGCTAAGCGTGTCCCTATCGGGCTAAGCTGAGCTGAGGTAGGATGCCGAAAAACCTCCCCCTCTTCCCCCGTCCCCCTCATGTATCAGGCGCAGATGCGGGACAGAGATTCCTGGGAGCCAGTTTGATGTTCCACCAGTCTCAAAGAGTTTTTTTTTTTTTGCCAGTCCTGGGCCTTGGACTCAGGGCCTGAGCACTGTCCCTGGCTTCTTTTTTCTCAAGGCTAGCACTCTACCACTTGAGCCACAGCACTACTTCTGCCTTTTTTCATATATGTGGTGCCAAGTAATTGAACCCTGGGCTTCTTCATGTAAACAAGGCAAGCACTCTACCGCTAGGCCATATTCCCAGCCCCTTCAGTAGTCTTCTTAAAGTAAAAATATGCATCACAATAATTCTGTTTAAAAATTTTTTGGGGCTGGGGATATAGCCTAGTGGCAAGAGTGCCTGCCTCGGATACACGAGGCCCTAGGTTCGATTCACCAGCACCACATATGCAGAAAACGGCCAGAAGCGGCGCTGTGGCTCAAGTGGCAGAGTGCTAGCCTTGAGCGGGAAGAAGCCAGGGACAGTGCTCAGGCCCTGAGTCCAAGGCCCAGGACTGGCCAAAAAAAAGAAAAAAAATTTTTAATTTTATTTTCAAGGTGATGTATAGAGGGGTTAGAGTGACATACATAATAAAGTGAGTACATTTCTTGTCAAACTAGTTTCCTCCTCCCTAATTTTTCTCCCACTTTGCCTTCCCCACCCGGAGTGGTACATTTTGTTTCCAACATATAGTCTTGTGGATACCTATATTGCCTTGGTTCACCTTTTATCCTTTGTCATCAAAATGGTAAGACAAAGCAATAATTCTTTTTGTTGTTGTTTTTAAGAAGTATTGAAAATTACATGATAAATTCTTGTTTGAATTTGGTCACATGAGTTTCCTTTTCTATACTCTGATGATATTTCTGTTTATTTTGGCACACAAGATGATTAAAGCTGCTTCTAGAATTTTCATTTTCTCAATAAAGAAAAAAAGTATTCATTGATGTACTCATTGTCCAACACTGGGATCTTGATGCTGCTTAGCGGTTCCAAGAAGAGAGGAAAAGAATGACAAACCTGACATTCTCTCCAACCAGGGTCTCAGCCTGATTCTGTGGATCATCAAGCTCAGTTAATCAAACTCATCTGTCAAATAAAAGGAAACTAAGAAGGGGTTATTGATAGGTAGGAGAGGACAAAGATTTGTTTTAGAAAACTTTTAAGTGGACTGTTGAAGAGATGATTCAAAAACTTAGTCAGTTCTTAGGCAATGTAGTGTATCTGGCTAAAATGATTATGATAGGAACAAAGAGACTCAAATAAGAAGTGCCCAGAGGAGGATCATTTTCTAAGACCTTTCAATATTTGAGCATAAATAATTGAAAACACACATTGAAACTATTAATGAAAAATAGAATCATTCAATTTAAAAACTCTACAAATGGCCTTTCACTCACCTTCTATCAAAACAAATGCCTATTTTAGTCATTTGAGTCAACACATACTAAAACTGCAATCATCCAATAGGGCATCAATACAGCAATTTTGTAAATGGAAGGATTAACAATGCTTTTACACAACAATTCACAATTGTCCACTCTCCATTATAAGCTTATTGATGTTTAGATCCAAATTAAGTGGCCAATATTCATTGTCATAGGCATATTAACAAGATAATACTTCAGTTTTCTATTAAGACAAAATACTTCTGGATTGCTATATTGATTGATTAGATTTGGCATCATTCTGATCAAGCATTTTCTGTTTGGTCAGTTCACCAAACATTATTAAGGAGAGGAAGTGTGTTTACATAAGCTCAAGGGCTGGGAATGTGGCTTAGAGATAGAATGCTTGCCTAGCATGCATGAAGCCCTGGGTTGCATTCCTCAACACCACATACAAAGAAAAAGCTGGAAGTAGCACTGTGGCTCAAGTGGTAGAGTGCTAGCCTTGAGCAAACAGAGGCCAGGGGCAGTGCTCAGACCCTGAGTCCCAAGCCCCAGGACTGACCAAAAAAAAAAAAAAAACAAACACGTATATATATAAGCTCAATAAGAGAGTTAATATGAATGTTAATGAAAAATTGAAAAATCATAGATTTGTGAAAGCCCAAGTTAAGGCTGTTTATATTTGGTTCCTGGAAGCATATTAGTTCCAGGGTCTATATTTTGATATTGGTATTCAACTCAGTATTTTGACTTGAAATAAAATAAAACTTGACAAGTATATCTACGTAAATTGACTTTCTCATAACCCTTTTTCAGTCACTGGTCAGGTTCCCCATTCTCTACTAAGTCAATAGGATGTCAGCATTTTCGTGTAGTCTTCCATGTAAGTAGACTTTCTATATTTTATTTCAATAATATTTTGTAAGTATCTGAATAGGTCTCAAATATATTTTCCTATACTTCATTATGTATTTATTATTCTACTGCACCAGACTGTAAATAATATTATTCTTGAAATTTTGTGCTGCTTTTGTAATTGTTATATTGAAATAAAATTGATTTTGTCAGTGTATCTTGGGCTAAGTATAGTAGTTCATGACTATAACTCCAGCTATTTAGTAATAATAGTTCAGGAATATCATGTTTCAAGGTCCAAAAATTCAGAGATTACATTAAAAGTAAACAGAGAAGCTGGGCCTATAATCCTAATTACTCAGGATGCAGAGATCTGAAAATCAGGGTTTGAAGCTAGCCAGGCCAGGATCTTTATGAGATTCTTATCTGCAATAAACTCCTCAAAGAGTCTGGGAGTGGAGGTGTGGGTCAAGTGGTAGAGCACTAGCCATAAACAAAAGAAGCTCAGGGACAGCACCTAGGCCCAGATTTGAAGTCCTAGGACTGTGAAAAATAAGTAAACAAGAAATAAGCAGAGTAATTCATCTCAACAGTCCAGTTATACCAGAGGCATAATAAGGATTTCAGTAGGACACCTGAACAGAAACCACTCTTTGAAAATAGAATAACAAAGGCTTAGAGACATGACTTAAGTGGTATAGCATTTGCAAACAAGTGTGAGACCTGTGTTTAAAATCTAGCAAAACCAAATAAATAATCATTTGTCTTCATTCGTAATCAAATAAATACTTCACAGATCATACTACAAGGGTCACACTTTAATCACTAAGTGTTCATTAGATAGGTAATAGCATTGCTTTTTATAGTAGCCTGAATGAAAATTCATTTGTTATCAAAACTTAGTATTTTACTTTTTGCTCTGTTGAAGGATATGCAATTTTCATTGTGTATGAAAGAAATTGTTGTGTACGGTGTGTGTGTGTGTGTGTGTGTGTGTGTGTGTGTTTATGTGTGTGTGTATGTTATGTTGCTGGGAATTGAACACAGAATCTCATGAATATAAGAATTCTAGCAGAAAACTATACATCCAGGCCCTGGATGTTTATTTTTGTAAGTTTCTTAGGTTTCCATTTCTCCTCTTTCTCCTTTCTTCCTTTTCTCCCTTCCTTTCTTTCATTCTTCCTTCCTCTCAAGCTTCCCCCTTCTTTCCTTTCTTCCTTCTTCCCTCTCCCTCTCCTTCTCTCCCTCATTTCCTTCCTCCCTGTTTTCCTTCTTCCCTCTCTTCCTCCTTCTATTTCTTTCTTCTTTTCTCCTTCTCACCTTCCCTCCCTCCTCTTTTTCTTCCTTCCTTTCTTCATTTGCTTAAACTGTCTCTCTTAAATGGTTTCACATGGGAGTTATTAACTTTCTCTTTTTATTATAATAGTCATGTATATTAAGGCATATTATAAAATATTGCAATGACTAATGTTTGTTTATTAAACTTGGCTGAATTAATATTGCAATAGCTGAAAAATGTGATATTTTTCTGAACCTATTATTTATTGTAAATTTCCTATTTAGCATTCTATTCTGAGGACAATTGATTTATTTATACAGTTATTTGTGTATTTGTTCCATGAATGTTAAGATGATCATATTTTGTGGCCTGGAATCTATTACTGTAATTGTATCATAATCTGGTCCCTTCTATTTTAGAAACCTGATTTGTCCTGCTAAAATTTACTTAGTGTTTTGCTATCAGAATTCATCATTGTGCAGTTTACCTTTTTATCCTATTCTCTTATGTTTTTCTGCCAAGATTATAATCACTTAAGAAAAAAACTTTTAAATTGTCTCAATTATGTTATCTTTTTGTGTTCATCATGATTTTTCAGTGAAATAGAACTAGTTCTTTATGTACATTTATGCATAAATTTATTATAAGAAACTGACTCACCATCAATTCAAGCTTGCAATTCTAGTTACTTAGGAGGCAGAGATCTAGAAGATTAATATTGAGCTCCTCCTGAGTTCAGAAAGCATCTGTGAAATACCATCTCCATTTAACCATTAAAACTAAGGCCTAGAAGCATGGAATAACTTAAACAGCACCATCTGACCAAGTAAGTAGAGAGTGCATTTTCAATTAAAAAATTTCTAGAATATTTGACCAAATATCAGGTTGATTTTTAATATGACTTCATTTGTTTTTCAATTAATGAATTCAATTCAAACTTTACTTCTCTCAGTACCTTGGCATTTTGTATTGGTAATTTATTTTAATATCTGAATTTTCTATGTTGTAGCTCATCCACAATTTGTGTATGACTATCATTTGACAGTCTGTAATCTGCATATTAGATTTGTTTACTAGATGGCTTTTGGTGATCAAAAAGGGGAGTGGAAAGTATAGAAAGATATTCAGATATTCAGATTCAAACAAGTGCTTGGATGGTAGTTTTTTGTTTTTTTCGCGCAGTTAGATCTTCATGAGGCCAAAAAAGGTTTTCTTGCTCTTGACAGACATTAGTTAATATCAATGAGTTAGAGAAGAACTTAGCCTAAAGCACTCTGTTTATTAATTGCTCTAAAGAGTGATTATGGACGTGTTCACATGTTTGAGGGAAGGCCTGTGCCCCTCGCTGTTCTTCAATAAACAGTCCTTGCCTGACTGTTTTCCTCTTGATGATCAAGTCTGGACTATGCCTTTTTTGTTCTCCTCCATTTTCCCAACAATAGTCTTGTTTTATTTTGTGTTTGGGCATTATATTTAAAAAATCCTTGTAGCAATTAATATTACTGTATTTGGGACAAAGGAGATACAAAGAGATATATTTTATTGTAAAACCAATATAAGGTAGAAAGATGAATTATAATTCTTTTAGTGTAGGTAAATTTAACTTAAAAATTCAGAAATGATGTAACTTTTATGATTTTCTCATCATTATAGCCATACAAAAATTAATCTAAAATGTTGATATGGGGCTGGGAATATGGCCTAGTGGCAAGAGTGCTTGCCTCGTATACATGAAGCCCAGGGTACGATTCCCCAGCACCACATATATAGAAAATGGCCAGAAGTGGCGCTGTGGCTCAAGAGGCAGAGTGCTATCCTTGAGCAAAAAGAAGCCAGGGACAGTGCTCAGGCCCTGAGTCCAAGCCCCAGGACTGGCAAAAAATAATAATAATAATAAATAAAAAACAAAAAAATAAAATGTTGATATATGTTTTATAGGCAATCTGAAATGTCTAATGGTGTTTTCACCTGAAATATTTATTTTTACATTTATTAGGAGAATATCACCCAATGTATATAGAAGTTTTGATTTCTAAAGACTATTGTCATTTAAATGAAGAATGAAGTCTTTAGTATATTTCCTTTGTCTTTTTGAATAGAGGAAGACATAAGAAAGTACTACTTACCACATCAACAAAAAGGTTTAGCATTCAAGGAAGAAATTTGCACATATTAGAGAGTCATTTCCTAATATACTCTCTACCATGTTACAGGAGTGACATGCCAACGGGAATTTAATATTCATGCATCATTATTTGTCAAAGAGAAGTTACTTACTTTTACAGAAGGACAGGAAAACCTATCCCATCTTCAGCATTTTCCTTGATTTTCTTTTAGGAATTACAATTTTTTTCTTCTTCATTTTTTAACAAGATTTCTTGATCCAATGACATAATCGGCAATGATATATTTTCTAACATCTTATTATATTGTGTGTTATTTTGTATTATAATTATATTTTATAATGTATGTATATAATATTATATATAATATATAGCCAGATATATTATAATTCTATTACATATATTTTATTTTCTCATTACATTATGAGAAAATCACCTTAGGATAATAAGTCTTTCAGTGTGTTTTAATAATGTCCATTTGGGATTTTTTTGTTTTAAATAAAATTTGTAGGTGGTTGTAATACAGCAGGCCTGGGAGAAAGGACCTTGTTGGCATTTTTTTTTTTTTTTGACCCCTATGATCAGAGCAGATGCAGAAAGCTGCTGTGCTGTGTTTTCTTTCATCCACTTTTTATAATTGCGCATGGCTTTGATACAGAGTATAACAATGATCAAAGACCAAGCTTCATTTGAGGAAAATTATAGACTCATACTCCTGCCTACATAGAGACCAAGTTTATAAATGCACTTCAGCAATTTTTTTTAAGTGGGGCATTTTTATATGATCCCTAGGGGGATTGAAGGAATCTTCTACTGGGTAAAAATGTAAGTTAGGAGCCCCTGAAACAAGCTTACTCTTGCAATTGTTAGAATTTGAATGAGAGTTGAAATGAGGTGAACATAGTAATAGAGAAACAGAAAAGTTGGGAAAGAATGAGCTCCCCTGGAGATTCCATATTGACTTTCCATATGACTTGAAATGTAATAGCTCTGCAATTATAAGCAAGGGCCCTGAGGGACAAAGCACCCCTGTCCTAGCAGGGTTTATGTTTTGATGGATTTAACTGGGACAACGTCTAAATAGTGTGAAACTAGGTTGAAACTAATGGGTATTAGCCATACTTATTTTAGTTCTAATACGCTTTTCTGCTTTATGAGAGGAAAGAGGAAGTGCTTGTTGAAAACTTTGAGAGCCAAATTAAATACTTCTTACATATCAAACATTTGTACATGAATCCTTATATTTCTTAACTCATTCATGATGACAACATATTATTAAACATTCATGATTGAAACAGCATAAGCAAAGCTTAACCACTTTTCCAGATTTGATATCAAGTATTAAAAAATAAATTCTTTGCATTTTAGAAGTATTTATATAGCTAATTCCAAGTAGTATATATAGGTATATATATGAATATCTCAAATCGTATGATATAGTTAAAAGGCATCTTTAAATGACAAGTTCAACATTGTTAGAAAGATATGTGGGTGTGTTTATATTCATATACACCAAGTATATTTCACAATAGATTTTCAAGTGATCTTCCTTCCTCTTCTCAAATCCTTTTACTCTTTATCTTTTTTTCCTTTTTCCCCCTCTTTGCCTTATTCTTCCACTTCTTTTTACTTCAGTATTGGAAATTAAGCCAAGTCCCTTGTGCATGCTTAGCAATCCCTCTATCGCTTGAAACATTGTCTTTGAGCCTTTGTTTTCTTATTTTATTTGAGATGATATTTTGCTAAATTTGCCCAGATTGCTCTCAATCTCCTGATCTTCTTTAATTTTGCCTCCTGGGCTTCCTTGGTTACAAGGGTGTTCCACTGTGCACAGTTTATAACAATTGTATTTTTATTTTTAATCTTTGTATAGACATAACCTTTTTCTCATTTCTTTCCTCCCCATTGAAAAATGAGCCAAGTAAAAACTTGGTCTAATCACTTTTCTTTTCTAAGCCTCACAGCTCTGGTGTTTTTCCTTTCTTTATCTTAAAAATTGCCCTTAGTGGGCTGGGGATATAGCCTAGCGGCAAGAGTGCCAGCCTCGGATACACGAGGCCCTAGGTTCGATTCCCCAGCACCACATATACAGAAAACGGCCAGAAGCGGCACTGTGGCGCAAGTGGCAGAGTGCTAGCCTTGAGCGGGAAGAAGCCAGGGACAGTGCTCAGGCCCTGAGTCCAAGGCCCAGGACTGGCAAAAAAAAAAAAAAAAAAAAAAAAAAAATTGCCCTTAGTATTTGAATATTGCCCTTCTATGGAGAAAAGTGGTTTCTAATAGATCTTGTACACAATTTTGCACACAATTTTATCTGGGGAAAGTATGTTTCTTACAAAGCAAATGGGTATGCTTGTTTGTTCTGCAAAATTGTCTTCATTTCTGAAATAAATAAAACGTCCAAATTTCTTAGTTTCTCTTTTTCTTTCTTTCTTTCTTTCTTTCTTTCTTTCTTTCTTTCTTTCTTTCTTTCTTTCTTTCTTTCTTTCTTTCTTTCTTTCTTTCTTTCTTTCTCTCTTTCTTTCTTTCTTTCTTTTTTTCCTTTCTTTTCTGTTTTTTGTTTGTTTGTTTGTTTTTTGGGTTTTTTTTTTTTTTTTTGGCCAGTTGTGGGGCTTGAATTCTGGGTCAGGGCGCTGTTTCTGAGCTCTTAAGCGCAAGGTTAACACTCAACCACTTGAGCCACAGCACAACTTTGTAAAAGGTCAAAGTTGCAAAATCATCCTCCTTTCTCCACGCACTATGATTTTTGTTACTACTGGAATTTACCTGGTTTGTCACTATAATACGTCATCCATAACTTCAGTCCTATTTTTCTTTCACTCACTTCTTTTCAGGATGTGTCTTCTATATTTGACCAGGGCTGGTGGGGACAGCAACCTTGCTACTTATGCTTTCCACAAAGCTGAAATTGTAAGGTATACTATGCCTACCTTATTTGTTGAGGATTGTTGGTTTTTCCCTAGCTGGCTTCAAACCATTCCTTTTCTTATGTCAGATTATTATGTAAGTAGAGCACATTTTTAATTAGAGGTTCACAAAATTTGCTATTACTTTCTGCTTGTTGAGTAAGTATTTTTGTGCCTTAAATTTTCCAGTGTGATCTTCCCATCCAATGTATCTATACACTGAGAATACCACCAAGATTCTACTTTTTGTAAAACAAAGCAAAACAAACAAAAAAACACAAAAAAAGAGGTAGGCTATAAAAATGACAAAGACAAATACTAATTAATCTACTGAGTAAATTTATACTGAGTAGCATCTGTTACCAAACTCAGAGAATGTGCTAAAAATCTCAAGACATTGACTTTGGTAATAACAAAACAATAAAACATGAATATGATTTAAAATTAAAGGGGAATTGCTTCCTGGACCCAATAATATTTTCCACATAAATAGTATACTACATTAATCCTGGTCTGATGTCTGTCTGTGTGTCTATGTATGTATGCATATATGTACATACATGTACTTATATATGTATACATATATGTGCACGTGCATGTATATGTATGTGTATGCATGTATGTATATATGTATGTATGTAAAGTTTATTTCCAACATATTTGCTTGTGAGTATTGCTGTTTTATTGGTTCACCCTTTGTCCTTTGTCTCACCATTTTGTTGTTTCCCCTTCCTTTCTCAAGTCAGAGAAACATATATACAAGACACAAGGTACCAAAAGCAAGTAGAGTGACAATGGGATAAACCAAAGGAAACAAAATGAAAGAAAATAGAAAGAACTTCACACATTAAAAACAACAACAACCAAGACAAACTTCTTGTTTCCATGTCTTGGAGTTCATTTCACTTAGCATTATCATCTTATAAGCTCATAAGTACATAACTATTGAGCTATTGTGATCCTATTCTAGGACTATGCTAGACATGTACTAATTATTAGGAATGAGAGAAACAATGGACTCAGTCTTTGGGTCTGGCTTATTCCACTTAATATGATTTTTCTCCAATTCTGTTCCCTTGTGAATGGGGTGATGTCATTCTTTCTGATGGAAGCATAGAGTTCTGTTGTGTGTGTGTTTGTGTGTGTATACATATATATCATATCCACTTATATTTATAACATTTCTTTACACACTATGATTAGAATGCCAAAAGCTAAGCACTTCCAAAACCTACATACTTTTTTTCATTTTGTATTATTTGAAGTTATTCTAGTAATAATCACTCATTCTTTAAAAAAACTCCAATGATTTATCTGAATTTTAGTTTTGCATAACTGATACAAAATTGTCTGCATTTCATATTTCATGTTTGAAGTATGGCATGGTATGGCAGACTTATTGAGCTTTCTGAAATATAAATAGTATTCACTGATGTAGTCTATTTATGTAAAGCTTAAGTTCACACACAAACAAAAACATTTCAACCATTTAATTTGTATTCCAACTTCCCACACCCCTTGGTTTGAGAACAACAGGCATGAACATTTTTGTATTTTAAGTAATGTAACATTTTTTACTTGCTATATTGACATTCAATGATTTTATTTTTACTGTAAGTTTTAGCCAGACTCATTTATTTTTTAAGTTTGCTAGCTTACAAAAAAGCAGAAAAGAAAAAAAAAATAACAGTCCTTAAGATCTATTAAATTAGAGAGATCATGAGTTTCTTCCTGCTAAATTAATCATTAGTGAATGAATTTCTGGTAGCTAAAAGAGGTCAAGAGAATCAGAAGGAAATTAAAAATATTCAAAGCTGAAATAAAAGCAGTTGATTTCTTCCCCTTGAGAAATCGCATTTTTGTCACAATCTGTTTCTTTTAAGAGTCAGAGATTAGCAGCATTATCATTAGTTGAATATGGTACTATACATTTGGTATTAGTAAATCTTTTTATGTAGATTAGAATAAAAAAATACTCAATTGGGTCCCTTCTGTTTTTTGTTTCTTTGGCCTCCTTTTTCTCAACTGGATATACAATATAAAGAAACATATAAAATATGTTAATATTTTTATTGTGACTGATATTTTTTTCAGACAATCCTCTAAATGGTACTATGGGTTGAACTCAAGGCCTTGAGATTTTTTTTTTTTAACACATGGCTGGTGCTCTACCATTTGAACCATGCCTCTATTTCCAGCTTTTTCTTGGTTCATTGGAGTTAAAAGTCTCATAGATGTGTGTCCCTGGACTGGTTTGCAAGCATGTTTCTCAAATCTCAACCTGAGATCTCTAGCTACGAGTGTATTTTCTTTTTTTAATTGATTTTTCTTGTCAAGGTGTTGTACAGAGCAGTTATAGTTACATATGATCTGTCAGGGAGTAGAGCCCAATTATTTTAAGTATTAGAGTGGATGAGAACCTTTAAGTTAGTGATTATTTCCTCATGAAATGTTTTTCTTCTTTTAAATTTTCAATTAATTTCATCAGAGAGGTACATTTCAAAGGCATATTTCAGTCATAATCTTTCTACAAAATTCCTGTTCTTAATAACTATTATGTGAAATAATCATTTCAGACTGTCAAAAAATTCAAGTATCTTTACTTTATCATCAGGAAACATATTCCATATCTATCTCCCCCTATTTTAATTCCACTAAAATAGTTAAACCATACTGATATCGAAACCTGGCTTTATTTTCTATTTCAATGTATTCAAGACTGTACAACATGCGGAGTGTCCTCTCTCAAATTTGCAGCAATTGTTACACACTGATTAATCCTAGACATATATTTTCCCTCATCAGTTAACCAATGGACATTATTTTTCAAATGACTCAGGCTAATTAACTCCAATATAATCGTCAGAGCTTACCACTTGTTCATCTCCATTTCTTGTTTGCTATTACTGCCAGAGATAACATTAAATTTTTAACAACTGTTAGGTCACTATTCTACTTAAAATTTCAGGTCTAAATAGTAGATTTGGGGGTGGATTTTTAAGTGTTTAAAGATGTATAATCTTCCTTATGCAACTTGATGAAGAATATTTGTTGATAGTCATATACTTATGTTGTATATGTATATACTTATGTAGATGATAAATTATAGATTTTAGTAGTTTTCTTTCTGACTATGGTACTTTATCCTACTTTGTCAATATACTCTAATCTTTTTAAAATTTAATTTAAGGTTATTTTGAGCACCGATGTGGAACCATAAAATTGTACAAGTACATTTGTACAATGTGATATTTTGATACATCTATATGTCAGGAAATGTATCAGGGTAAACATATAAGTCCCTAAAATGTTGAACATTTTGATAGGGTGAAATCACTCCATGTCCTTTGTTCTAGCTCTTTGAAGTGCATAATACATGATAAATAATAAATGTATGGTACACATGTCTTTTTCCATCTTTGCTTCTTTCTTGCTGTCCCAAGCCTTTGTTGAACACCATTCTACTCTCAACTTTGATTTTAAAAAATTCTTGGTTTTTGTTTTGTTTTGTGCTGATGTTGGGGGTAGAACTGAGGGCTTTGGCCCTCTTGCTTGTTTTTTTCCACTCAAGAATGGCACTCAACCACTGGAGGCTCACTTCCACTTTGGCCTTTTTCTGTTAATGGAGATAGGCTCTCCTGGTTTTGTCTCCATGGGCTTGGAACTAGGATTCTCAGAGCTCAGTTTCCTGAGTAGTTAGGAAGTATAAATTACCATCAAATATTTCTCAGAGACTTTGTGATCACATTCGGCACTTTTAAGTGTCTTCCTCTATACCAATCACTTGTTGCTAGCTGCTACATATCAATAGGCATCTCTTGTAACAGTATGTTCAGGAATGAAAAGTTAAAAAGTACATATTTACTAACACAGCAACAACAATAGAAATAGGGATGTAATTTTAGTTAATCAGAAAAGAGAAATTTTAAGCTGCAACTATGTAGTGAGCTCTATTTAGTAGACAATTTGTTAGATATTATTTTCCAGTTACTGTTTTGGGACCCAAGATGAAAAGAAAAAACTGAAAATTCAAATTGTCATTAGAAAGAAAGAAATATATAACACATAAATCCAATTGAAATAATTTAGTAATGATGTAATAAGCACAGTAGTACCTTCTTAAATGTAGAAGGGAAGACTAAATTTGTTCTAATATTTGATGACAATATGAACTCATGCATCCTTTTCTAGAATGGAAACTGTCACTTGTTACCAGCTGAAACTCAGCAAAGGACAAGGAATGAATTGTCAGTGCTTTTCTTCCACACATTTTGTTTTTGATTTTTTCATCTAATTTCAGAATAAAATGCATCACATGAAATTGTTCAACAGCTTTGGCCAAATCATTTCCAAAAATTGGGAAAACTAGAACTACTTAGTTCTTCAACATTTAAAACATTTTTTGTTAATAGAATTGTGAACCCTGTTATATATTTCAGTGATGGCAAGACTTGTCAGAATTATACATGAACTAAAAGGAATAAGATTTATATCTGTTAGTGAAATTGTCATTTAATAAGATTGTAATCTTCCACCTACTCTTTCATGAATCATGATTATTTGAAGAATTAAATATAAATACATACATTGATCCTCCCCATGAGTGTTAGTTTCAGATTTGCATGATTCACTGCCCAATAGAAGAATGATTGATTACTTTTAAATAGACATATTTTCCCAATGTTTTACATTGAGCATTTATGAATCACAAGCTTTAGTAATATCATATTTCTCAAATTGTCAAAAATTTGAAAAGTATATGACCTTATTATTTTAAAAATATTTTCTGGGGCTAGGATGTAGCTCAGTGGCAAAGCACTTGCCTAGGAAGTGCAACATCCTGGGTTCGATCCCCAATACCATAAAAGACAAAAAAATACACTTAAAAATATTTTCTGATGATTCAATCTTACTTTAGACATGAATTCTGGTCCTGAAGACACATATTAAGTGGTTCAACTATGTTTTTAAATCTTATTGTCGAATTTTGCAAACTTTTCTCACAAAAAGTAAGGAGTTGGTCAAAAAACTGCCCAAAATAAAAAAAAATGAACAAAATCAAAATGAGTCCTATAAAATATCACCTTCACACACCATCTTACTATTCTCAAATGGTTTCAGTGGAAGATAAGAAAATTATAATTAACACTTCCTTTCTGACAAATCACAATTACATTCGACTTCTTTTTCACTGGTTCTTTTAACATTACTTTCTTGCTACCTTCTCTTGTATTTTGTGAATTGGCCTTATTTAAAATTTAAAATAAAAAAAAAAAACCCAAAGAGGACTTATTAAAGTATGACCAGAACTGGACAGAAGCTCTGAGTGACCATAAGTAAAGTTGAGCAGACAGCGTGCAATATTCATATGGAAGGTGATTATGTACAGAACTTAGTGCTGGTAAATGTTAGCATTTCCCTAGCCTCAGATCCTCAGCTACTCCCACTAGGCCTCAGATCCACCCATACCTAATTAGCCAGCCCTACTCACTACCTAACTACTTCCCCTTTCCCCCAGAGAGAAGCTGCCACCTGGATAAGGGGCAGACACCATGTAGCTCCCTCTCCTGTGGGAACTATGGCCCCACTAATAAACCTCCTTATGAACCTTCTTCTTCTGCCTGTGATTATCTCCGCATGGTCCTCTGGGATGGCCAAGACCTATGCTTTCATTGGTGCTGAACCTGGGATATGTTCCCTGGTGGAGTTGCTCCCCTATTTCTGGGGGGTCCAAGCTGCCCCCGGGACCTATTCTGCTGTCCCAAGTCCACCCACTGAGGTAACTTCTCCTGACTGAGCACTGTACTTCCATCCACCATGACAATCTACAAATTTGCCCTCACACCCAGGGTAAGTGATCATCTAATCAAGAGCTTGGATCCAATTTTCCGATTTACCTTAGGGCCACAGGGCCGTGGCTTCAGGGCCAAACTAAAAATCTTGGGGCCAGTTCCAAGCCCCACTCCAGGTGACTGTAGCATAGGGCCACAGGGCCATGGCTTCAGGGTCACACTCCATGCTCGGTCCGGGACACAGCAACTGGGGTGACGGCCTCATTACTGATTGTCTCCGCTCTGCTAATCACTTACTATGGGAAGGGCACAATCTAAAAGCTGCTCAAGTTTGAGCCCAATCTTACAAATTTGGAATATTTTACAGGACTTACATAACTTCTATGAGCACTGGGGCAGATGGAGTTCTCTCTCTCTCTCTTTTTCTTTCTGCCTTTCTCTAAACTCTGCCTATAGGATGGACTGGTACCAGCTTCCAAAGGTACCAATATTTGTTTAACATCTGCTTTGAAAGACACAAAGAAAGGTTTTCTGTTCTTGTTATTGATGTTTGTTAAGCTTGGAGATTCTGTTAAATTTTGCTGTTGTTAGCTAAATCTTAAATTTTCTTTAGCATTGACCATGTGGTGGACAATAGAATTGGTTTTAGCAAGTGCCATCTTTGTTCCATCAAGGTTCCAAAAATTCTTGGATGTGGAGTCCCACCCATCCCCCAGGTGATGGGCATGCAAAATTCCTCTACGCTGGGCAGGGATGTGGAGACTCAAGCTCCTGGTAACCCTGCCCCCACCCTGAACTCTGTAACTGTGGTCTTGCAATTCAAATGTGCCTTGCAATTCAAATGCTGAAAGGTGAAGGTGTCTTGCTGTGAGCCTGCTAAGGCTCTGACCAGCTCCACTGCCATTACCCCATGCCAGGTGACTGTTTTGTTTGTATCCTGTCTCCCATCTCCTGGACCTTCTCTGGTCATAGCATCTCACTTCAGCTCCCAATTGGCACTGAACTGGTTTCTCAAAATGTGGCTTCTCCATTTCCTCGCCAGATAATCTGCAAAATTTTTTCTTTGCGAGGAAAGTTTTTGTTTTCTAACTGACCACATGGTTCTAAAATATGGGCAAAATAATATAATTTTGCTACTGGAATTCCAGAAAACTTACATGGCCAATTAAAAAAAAATTCTAAGCGCGCCCGAAAGCTTGTGCACAACTGTCTGTATGTCCGTCTGTCTGTTGGTAAAACATGTAAAAACTAGCATCATGGTTTAAAACTTACTTGCTTTTTGACTACTATTTTAACTTACTTTTAAGTCTTGTGTTAAACTTATCTTTGCAGCCTGTGGGTGGAGTCACAGTGAGCAGCCTGAGACATTCCTGACTCTTATCACCAGACTCCAAGCCAAAAGAAAATACCCAGGTTTTAAACCCAAACTGATCATGTTTGGGTGTAAGCAAATATGTCTAAGAAAAAACTCCAAAAGGTTCAAATATGCAGCATGTGGTATAAGTCCAATGATGTAAAACCAGTGTGTTATTCTTTATGTCCATCTATGCTAAAAGTCAAGTGTACATCTGATCCTGATTTTGCTTCTCCATTTTTCTCTCCTGTGCTCTCATAAACTCTTTAAGATCAAGGGACCAGAGTCATTTTGGAACGAGTGTGCGAATGTGGCTGCTAACCTAGATTTTCCTGACCCAGGATTAATATTTTGCTTTATAGGATGCAGGTCGACATGTGTGCTAGCTGTGTGGACTGTGGCAGCCCATGGCTACAGGAAGCTGCCTCCACAGTCTGCTCTCAAACTGCCTGGTTTCACTACTAGTGATTCCTTATTCTCTCTCTCTTGCAAAACTGCTCAGGGAATCTAGGAGTCACTGTTGATCTTCTTATGAATATTTTGACAGGGCCCAGGCCCTGGCTCTACCCTCCCCCCCAGATTAGAGTTGGGTTTATAGCAGGCCTATCATGACAGTTGCAACCGAGACTTACTCCAAGGTTAAAAGCATCAGAGTTGTGTTTGGTGGCCACAAGGTTGCCTTGGGGTAGCATTGGTGTCTTCCCCTTCCATGTCTCAGAAACTGTCATGGCTGTTGCAGAGAGCAAACTTGGTTGGCCTTTGGTCTGTGTGGATTTTGTGACTAGGAAGATGGTTAAAGGCCAAAGCCTTCTAAAATCTTCTTAAAGTTGTCGCCCTGCTTAAGCCAGTAGGGCACCAGCTTACAAAAGCTATAGTACTCAGAGTAAGCAACCGGGGAATACTGGAAGATTTCAAATGTCTTTAACCAGTCTGTGTAGAAATTTGCAGGAAACCCAGCAGAAGGTATGACAATCTATCCAGGGGACTCTGAGAGATGCCACTACAGCCTTGCTCAGATCCAACCCATCTCTCCTGCCTGACTCCATCACATATGATTAATGAGGCCTGATGATTTGGGATGGAAGACACAGCCACTGCTAAAGCTGATACTTTTACATTGTCCTGACCCTTTGCCCTCTTGATTGATATTCGTTTGTGCTCTCTTCCACCTACTGGTAAGGTTAAATGATATGATTTGATTTGATGGCACATGGATCTCATTCAGTCTGCTGTTCTCTAAGTGTTACAGCAGAACTCTGACAAGTATTTGCTGGTCAATTCTCAACAAGTTACAGGTAAGTTCTACTCCTATTGTTCTCCTGTTGCTTTAATTGGAAATAAAAAGGGCTTTTATGGCTAAGACTCCTTGGATTGCAGTTTGAAGCCAGCCTGGGCAGAAAAAAAATCCCTCTAAAATTCCATCTCCCAACTAACCAGCAATGAGCCCAGACTGGAAGCTTGGCTCAAGAGAACCAGTCAAATGCTAAAAGCGGCACCGTGGCTCAGGTGATAGAGCACTAGCCTCAAGCAGAAATGCTCAGGGACAGTGCCCAGGCCTTGAGTTCAAACCCCATGAATGCCAACTGGGCTATCCAAGCAATGAGCACCTAGACCTTCAGGACGAGATCAATCCTGGCAATGAGGAACCATGGAGAGGAGTAAGAGGAGATGAAGTCTCATCTTAAATGGAGTCAATTTAAACTTGCCCTTTCAAAATTAATCAGAGCCAGAAGATCAAAAGGAATAGTTGTTTACAACCTAATTTGGTAAACATACTTGTCCATTTTCCATCTGGACAGAAACTTGCATTCTTGCCCTTGTTAATATATATATATATACATGTATATATACACATATATGTATATATACATGTATATATACATATATTTATATATGTATATATATACATATGTATATATGTATATACATATATATATATGCACCTCTGACTGGTTACTCACAGCCAGTCTACTATCCCTAAACACTTCTTTCCTGCCCCAAGTCAAGATATTCCTCCTTGTAATGGGCCAAAATTGGGTTTATGTTCCAAATGGAACTTTTCTGGCTTGTGCCCAGGGTGTGTTCTCCCTCCCATGTTGTTCATGTTAACTGGTGCTGTGAACTTGTCAGCCTTTTCCCTGACCTTTTCAAGTCTCTTTTTTTTTTTTTTTTTGGCCAGTCCTGGGCCTTGGACTCAGGGCCTGAGCACTGTCCCTGGCTTCTTCCCGCTCAAGGCTAGCACTCTGCCACTTGAGCCACAGCGCCGCTTCTGGCCGTTTTCTGTATATGTGGTGCTGGGGAATCGAACCTAGGGCCTCGTGTATCCGAGGCAGGCACTCTTGCCACTAGGCTATATCCCCAGCCCTTCAAGTCTCTTTTAACAGGATAACATCCCTCACACAGGATGCCACCTGGGAACTTGCAGTTCAAGGTCATCCTCTTACTACACTGCTCTGCCCAGTGCAGATCTGGACCCTGAAGACCCCAGACCCATTGACTCTTTGATGTGCCCAAGCTGCAGGAGGTGGCCAGATGAGACCATGACACCCATTGGCCCTGATAACCATTCTCATGGAAATGATGAGCACTTTTACCAACCAAACTGGACAGTACCAGGGCAAAGGATGAATCAGGGACCCCTGACTACTTTGCCCTTTTTCAGCAGGAAGTAGCTCCAGAAGAAACAACCTCTGCCCATATGCCCAGCCTGGTACCCCTTCTCTGTTGTTAATAAAAAACAAATGGGGGAGTGTTAGCATTTCCCTAGTCTCAGGTCCTCAGCTCCTCCCACTAGCCCCCAGATCCACCCATACCTAATGAGCCACTCCTACTCACTACCTAACTACTTCCCCTTTACCCCCAGAGAGAAGCTGCTACCTGGATAAGGTGCAGATGCAATGTAGCTCCCTCTCCTGTGGGAACTATGGCTCCACTAATAATCCTCCTTATGAACCTTCTTCTCCTGCCTGTGATTATCTTCGCATGGTCCTCTGGGATGGCCAAGACCTATGCTTTCAGTAAATAATAAGAAAAGATAGATGAGAAGGCATGGAAAAAATTATAGTAAGGGAAGTGAGCCAGACCCAAAGAAACATGGACTCTATGGTTTCCCTCACAGGAAATAATTAGCACAGGTTTAGGCTTGTCACAGAAGAGGATCACAAGAGCCCAATAGCTATGTCCTTATAAACACAAAGGATGATGCTAAGTGAAATGAACTCCATGTTATGGAAACCACTGTTATATCACTGTTATAATTACTCTCAACATGCCATGTGAAACTGTAGCTTCTTTTGTTGATGGTCCTCTTGTATCTCCTTACTGTGGTTGTCCCCCTGCTATCACTGTATCTCATCTGAGTACACTGGATACTGTATATACTGGTATTAGAACTAGGGAAATGAAAGGGACTATCAAAATCAAGAGACAAAGAATAAAAAGACAAAAGACTCTAAAAGCAATACTTGCAAAACAATTTGGTATAAACCAACTGAACAACTCATGGGGGAGAGGGAAAAGGGAAGGGGGGAATGAGGGAGGAGGTAACAAACAGTACAAGAAATGTATCCAAGACCTAATGTATGAAACTGCAACCTCTCTGTACATCACTTTGACAATAAATAAGTATAAAAAATTTAGAACAAAAAAAACCTAACTAGTGTTCAAATAAATAGAACATTGAATAAGATGTGGCTGAAGTATTATTTGTGCAGCAAGGATGAATCCAGTTGTCATTAGAAAAATCTGTTGGAAGGGACAATGATTTTCTCACGTGGTCTGGCATGTGACTGGAGTTGGAGAATTTAAGTGTCTATGCTTAGGCTTTGCAGAGTATTTCACATCATCATCCACATAAGGACTCAGATTCAACTTTCATAAATCTGTATAACTCACAAGGAAAAGCATTTCCCAAATGTGCTTCCTGACATTCTAAGACTAATAAAGGAGATTTAACCTCATTAAGAAATAATTATTGATCACTCCTGGTTCCCCAATTTTAGAGTGAAAACCAAGGCTCTAATACTTACATTCATTTCTGAACCTGCTTCGTCAGTGTTATGACCCTATATGACTCTCAGTGGTCTATACATTCAGTTTTACTGGTGTAAAAAATCACATCTGGTAAGAGTATCAAAGCACAGGTTTAGGCTTAACAAACTATAAAAATTAATGTAATTGTACAAGAAATGTACCCACTATTTTACGTATGAAACTGCAACTACTCTGTACATCACTTTAACAATGAATAATTATTCAGAAAAAATAAACAAAACACATATGTCATCAATAAAAAATTAATGTTAACAAAACACGTCTTTCATCTACTTAGACACTGACAAAAAAACAATCATCAGTACAAACTTATTTTACTGTCTCCCCAAATTTCTGACCATACATAATAAAGACTGTCTCCTGAAATCATCAAAAGTAGACCAAATTGAACCAAATTATTCATGTAATATTATGCCCTCTGTGATCTCTGTTGACACAATAATAAACATTTTTTATGGAACTAATATATTGCACAACACTATTTCCCTTAGAGAATAGCCTCACAAGTTGTGCATGATTACAAACAAAATTTAAACTTCAGTTAATACTTCATTGCAAGAAATAATATATTCTTTTTTCATCAGAAGTACTTAGTTTTGCCTGCAACTACTACTTGGAGTATGAAATTTACTTTTCCAAATAAGTTTTTCAAGAAGGGGTTAGTTACTAATGAGAAGGAGAAGACAGATGGGGATGGAGAATTAGTGTGAATATGGTTGGAGTACTTTATTTACATGCATAAAAATAGAACAATGAAACAAGCTGAAGTAGTTTGAGGAAAGAGGAAAGGAAAATAAAGGGACAGTGATAAAGCAGTTAGGTTGATTTGGTGCATTATGTGTATGTAGGAAATGTCACGATGAAACACGTTTTTTGAAACTAATGTGTGGTGATAAAACTTTTTTGAAACCATCTCTGGAGCTTATGTGTTGTTGGCCAGTGGTTTGAATAAAGTGCTATGTTAATAAGACTATGAACTTCTTAATGACATGGGTAGGTAGTGTAGTCAGAAATTGCACAACTTATTTTGAGACATTAATAAAGACATCAAGTATTTAGTACTTTTTTTTGTTTTAAACATTACAGGTAATTTCTAAAATTACCACCAGTTCATGACAATGAATGAATGTGTATATTTTCAAAATTACATATTAAAGCTATTCAGAATGCTGAAATTTGAGGATCATAGTTTGAAGTTAGCCCAGGTCAGTGTGTGAGGTATCTCTGTTAGCGTTTCCCTAGCCTCAGGTCCTTAGCTCCTTCCACTAGGCACCAGATCCACCCATACCTAATGAGCCACTCCTACTCACTACCTAACTACTTCCCCTTTACTTCTAGAGAGAGAAGCTGCCACCTGGATAAGGTGCAGATGCCATGTAGCTCCCTCTCCCGTGGAAACTATGGCCCCACTAATAAACCTCCTTATGAACCTTCTTCTCCTGTCTGTGATTATCTCTGCATGGTCGGTGGGATGGCTGGGACATATCCTTTCAATCTCCAAAATAACTAGCTGAGAATCAGTCTGGAGTTGTGGCTCAATTAGGAGAGCATCAACCCATAGCAAAAAAGCCAAATAAGTATGATGTATCAGAATTTCAGCCCCAGTGTTCATTAAAAATAGGAACATATATATGAATTCCTAACTGCTATAACCAGTGTCTGTTACAAAGTTTTTAAATACACGTTTACATCTGTTGCAGTCTGAAAGTCACCATCTCTAATTAACTGACAAATTGCCAGAATAGAGTCAATGTCTTCAATCAGTATAGCACCAATCAGCAAGACTTTTGTTCCAACAGTAAAAATAAAAGTATTTAAACAAAGGCAAATAAAAAGTATTTTTTGTGTGAAGTTAGTGGGTCCTTTTTTTCCTTTGGTTTACTCCTCTTTGTCACTGCTTTTGATTTCTGTACACTGTGTCTTGTTTATAAATCTATCTGATTTGTGGAGGGGTAGGGGAAATCATAGAGATGGTGGAAAAAGTGTGGACCAATTCAGCAGTGATACTTGCTACACACTATTGGAAATGAACTTTATAATTTGGACAGGTAGGGGATTGTGTGGAGAAAAGGTGGGAGAAAATTAGCGTGAGGGAAACACTGTTCAAAAAAATGCATTCATTTGCAACCCCACTGTACATCACCTTTAAAATAAAATTAAAATTAAAAAAGCTTAGCAATGATATTATGTTAAAATTCTAATAGGATGTTGTATAAAATACATTTTTACATTTATTGAAATTGTATCATATGCTAAATATAAATGCTGTTCTTATGTTCTCTTTGTTATCTGGGGTCCCTTACAATTTCTGAATACATGGTTGTTCCTGTTTCTAAAATGAGATGAAGTAAGGCAGTGATGGACACATCTTGTAGCCAGGTGACCCAACTTTAGACTCCATATCTTTTTTGTTAGCAATATGTGACTATTTGTTACAAAAGACCTGAACTATATGTATATATATATATATGTATATATATATATATATATATATATATATACATATATATTTCTTTCTTTTAGCCAATCCTAGGTTTGGACTCAGGCTCTGAGACCTTTCCCTGGCTTCTTTTTCCTCAAGGCTAGCACTCTATCTCTTGAGCCACAGTGTCACTTCTGGCCTTTCCTGTTTAATGTGGTGCTAAGGAATCAAAACCAGGGCTTTGTGCATTGTTGCCAAGCACTCTATCACTAAGCCACATTCCCAGACCTATAATTATGTTTTTATTTAAAAAAAACACAGATTAGATGACAGAACTGAACAATATTCTGGACTGGAAGAAAAATATGTACATGTCATATATGTTTCAATTATGGCCATTATATATGATTATACTAAGAAATAATTATTGATATAAAATTTATATTATAAAGCATGTTTGAGTATCAGATTTATAATATTTCAAAATATATTTAGTGAAGTCATTACTTTCTACCCACCTGGTACTGAATGTTCTCAGTCGGTTCTGAAATAGTATATGAACTTGATACTTTTAAGTAAGACTCAGTGATTTTAAAATAATAATTTACTATAATCGCTGGAAATTTTAAATTACTATTATATACTGAAAAAATGTTTATTAAAAAAAGCAAAACAAAAACTTTTTTCCAAAAATATTCGTGCTTCATTTTACACTAAGAATATTGAACTAAGACTACTGAAAATCTGGTGTTACTTTCAGTGAATGATATATTATTATTATTTTGTTGGTTGTGGGGCTTGAACTCAGGGCCTTGGTGCTGTCCCTGAGCTTCTTTGTGTTCAAGGCTCCTGCTCTAAGTGAATGATATATTAGAGGTTACTTATTTAAGTAAAGTTGTAAGCCTGCAGAGAAGATATTGTGTGATTAAAAAGCTGCACCTGAGAGACAGAAGTATTCAACCTATGATAGGACCAGAAAACATGAACTAAATACAACTAGCATCAATCAGGAAGCTGAACAGTGTTTGAGCAAATTTTTAAAAACAGAGGGATCACAATGATAAATATGAATGATACAGAGAACCCACAATAGTTTTAACAAAAGATGGGGCAATGTAATTTAGATTTATGATCTCTTGGGACTTCTGCATTATCCCCTCTTCCTAAAACCACTAGGATTATTCTTACGACTCAGAATTGGGTTTCTATTGCTGCATAGCATATAACTATAAATGTATCTTACAGTAGCATAGAATACAAAGTTTTCATGTGTCAGGAATTACAGTTAGCTTGACTGAGGGTTTTCCTTAGCCTAACAAAAGATGGCATTGTGGTAACAATGGTATTCATTCTTATCTGGAGTTTGTAGTTCTGCCCCAAGCTTATGCATACTCGTGGAGGAATGTAATTTTCTGCAGTTCTTAGACATTTCTTCTTGCTTACATGCTATTGGATTGTGGCCTCTCTTATACTCTAAATGTTCATCTCAGAGTCAAACCATGTACTTTCCTCACTAATGATATTTGATTTGTTCAAAACAAACAGAAAAGGAATCTTTCTTCAATGGCTTATACGTGAGTCTACACTATGATAAGGTCACTCTCACAGTCACTCCAATCACATTTACAAGTATAAGGCAATTTGACATAGGGAATATTTTCTTCCATGTGCTTTACAGATCCTTCTCAATGGATTGAGATTTGGAAGGAAAATGATACCCCCTGGGAAGAGTCTTGGGACCAGGAACCAATTCTATAAATCAACATTCTGCAGTGTTTTATTATTAGCACTCCATGTAGCACCTACTCATACAAACTTTGTTGTCAGAAAACTGGTTGACTCACTTCTAAAGAAATGAAATTGGTCAATATCTGAAGAGTGTAGATTTGAGTAATGCATCTGTCTTATTCTATAAAGGAACATAGTTATTTGAAAAAGAAAACTCTGTAAGGCAGATTTTTGTAAAAAACCCAAGAGACATTGTACTTGGTAAGTAGTTTTAAAAATTTTATCATTTTTCTTCAATCAAAACTTTGATAATATTTCAGGGAACTGTGAGGTTCGGGATAGACATTCAGTATATTGGATTAAAAACAGTAAATTCGAGATCTGTAAAGATGACTAGTATTGTGAAGTAATCTAAACAAACAAATCCCCTCCCCCCCACAAAAACAGTTATTCAGTATCTGAGATGAACTTCATGCAATAAAAAATTCACAAACTCATATCAGGTTGTACCAGCTGGGTTGCACCTATAACACACCTAATGCTCTCAAGGCTATAAGCTACCTTTTGAAGCTGTGATAGTTATTGACAGAAGAGTGAAAGTTGCCTTTCAGAGTCTGAGGCTATGGCTGGTAGACTTAATAATGACTCTTCTGTTACACAGCCTTAAGGCAGTTTTTGGCCAAAACACTTCAAAGAATATTTCCTCTTACTTATTCAATTTAAAGAAAATATCTTCTTCTAAAGGAAATGGGGGAAACATATCCCCAAACTATGTTTTAAAAATAATAAGTGGGAAAATTGTTAGTGGAAAACATCCCTGCAGGCTAAGGTAACTGTGGCCACCATAATCAACTATAAAAATTTGCAGCTGTCTGTACTCACAATTATGACATACTTGAGAAAAGGCATTGTGCTTTAGATGATTTTCATACTTGTAAAGATAAAATAGCCTTTGGGGAGCTTTTGAAAGGATTCTGATCCTTCTTGTCTTAGTGACAGAGAGAGGGAGAAATGTGAGGGAGGTAGAAAAGGAGAACAAAAAAGAAAGATGAAGGAAGGAAGGAAGGAAGGAAGGAAGGAAGGAAGGAAAGAAGGAAGAAAGGAAGGAAGGAAGGAAAGAAGGGGAAGAGGCAAAAAAAAGAATAATTTCCATGTTTTAATCCAAATGAATATGTTTCCAAGTTATTTCAAAACTATAGCCTTACACTTTCTTCACTCCTCTAATCACTACATACAAACACACAAGTAATTATTTTAAAAAAGTATACAAATGGCCTCATCTATTATACATATAATTTGGTGTTTTTAATGCTTAAAAATAATCGATCAATATGGATTTTTATTGTTAGGGACATTTCTTAGCAGAAATTCTAAAAAAAAATGTAGAAGGTAAAATTACCATGTAAGTTGATATTTGATCCCACATTTCAATGGTAATAAATTTGTATTACAAGTAATTATGAAAGTAAGTCTCATAGATATCCTGGAATTGGACAGTAATAAACAGTATCTGGCTTTTACCTGTAGCAGAGATAAAAAATAATGCAAGTGTGTAACATTTTAATACAGAAAAATGCCCAATACAAAAAAATCAGGAATGACACTGTTATGCATGTTTATAAAGTCTTTTTGATTGATAGTACATGGTACATCCTGGTTGGAAGAAGAAATACAATAAATAGTGAAAAGTATTGTGTAGAATGAAAACATTTACATTAGGGTGTTAAGGGATATTCGATATAACTGGGAATCTATCTACACATTAGCAAAGGCTCAAAAGACATGGGAGTTCAGTGTCAGCATTGGAAAGTCTGCCATATTAAAGATGGAGTGGACTTGATTAGCATTATCCCATGAGGCAAGAGACAGCCATGGAAGGAAGCTATAGGCAGAGAGATGAGAGACAAGGACAAGGTGGCATTTTCTTCTGATTAGAAATAACCAACAAAAAGAATACGCATTTCTGGAAAATCTCTGTCTCTCTGTCTCTGTCTGTCTGTTTGTCTCTCTCTCTCCTCTCTCTCCCTCTTTCTCACTTGCTGTCTCTCTCTCTCTCTGTGTCTGTGTGTGTGTGTGTACCTGTGCATACTCCTGAAAACTCTGAAATATTTCTAGTAAATAGTAGCTTCTTTAGATGACAACTCTGTAAAAATACCAGTATGTTAGTCAATTGGAGACAATGATTTCAAAATTCTTTATCACTTTCACTACAGTCTTAACAGGCTTGTGTAACTCATCTGATGTAAGTCAGGCCCAGAGAGATAAAGGATTCATGTTTTCTCTCATATGTAAAAATTAGATCTAATTTATAAATGTACACATAAACACAGGCAATGAATGCTGATATACACAAACTTACTAATGGAAGTTAATCTACAATGTAAATTACTTCTGTCTACTGTCTACTTTTTCTTGAGAACACTGTAAAGACTAAAGATTTTGATAAAATGGCATAATTCAAACTGTATACAGCGCAATACCATCAGTAATAGTGCAAAGACTATATTAATTGTAACATAAAATATACTAATTCACTTTTATTTCTATATTGGGATCAATACCTCTATAATCAATGATAAAAATAAATTTCAATTTTATTGTCATATTATCATCACCATTATTTTCTACAATGGATGTCATGGAATTATAAACTATGTTACTTTTTTTTCTGAACATAATAGTTTGTGTTAGATTACAATGGTTAACATGCACAGGATAACATTGTATATCAGGACATTTCTAATAGCTTGTCCTATTCTACCCACTCAGTTCTCACATTACCATTTATGTGCAAGGTCAGCAATTATGATCTGTACTTTCTATTCACTAATCAAGTAGAGAATGCTGAATTATCTGCAACTATAGAGTTTAACTTCAAACAAAATGTCAAGGCTGTAAGCAACCCATGAATTATCTTGTGATATAAAGTCACAAATAAACCAAGTGCCTGTTCACTGTGTACTTAGTTATTCCATTATCAGCACTGGCAAGCACCCAGGCACGATTTCCACCTACCAGCTATGTTGTAAGAGGAAAATTGACAAAAAAATAATGCCAGTATAATAGGACCTTCTAAAACAGACTTTTGGACAATATGATTTTTTATTAAAATCTGTTTGGGCAATCCTATCATAAATCAGTAACAAATATAGGCTTCATTAGCACATGATTGAACACGAAAATATAATAGGACAGTTGGAAAGTTTCTCTAAATTTTGAAGAAAGAACATTCAAAAAATTTTGCATGTTGGATCTGGCCAGGTGCCATTTAAGAAGAGTTTAAAACTTTTAATTGCTGCATTCCAATTTCAGATGCCACATTAGTGTCAATGTAATGGGAAGTGGAGTTGATGATCCTCTTAACTAAAATAAGGCATGAGATCCATCCAAGGGAAGTGACAGATGAGTGGTTAGTAAATGTTCTACCAGCTAGGATATTTT
This sequence comes from Perognathus longimembris pacificus, assembly GCF_023159225.1. Lineage (NCBI taxonomy): Eukaryota > Metazoa > Chordata > Mammalia > Rodentia > Heteromyidae > Perognathus > Perognathus longimembris. Next base: position 42,794,637 of record NC_063176.1, read on the forward strand.
AGCACATGGTACTATATTGTTCGACTAATTATGGGATAGCTCAAAGTAGTGGTTTGTGCTGATAATCAGGAACCCAAATCAGTGGAAAGCTAATTGTAGGGTCAGAATTGAACATTTCGAGGTGGTAGCTGTGTCCTGATTTATTAACACAGACAAGACCACAGCCGAAAAGGATCAATCACGGTAGTTAAACAGATAAATTGCACCCTGGATTTTGCAAAGGAAAGAAAAAATTCATAGCTTTTGTGTGCAGACAAACTTCTTGTTCATTAGGTTAAGCAATTAAGTAAATAAATCTATAAATTACAGTTCGAAATTTCAGTTGACCATTGGTGCTTAGCTACTTCCCAGTTGCCATACAAACTTAAAGTTATTTTACTTCATGTGCATTTCTCTTCTTTTTCAGAAAGCCACCCAACATGTTCGTATTTGAGAAATAGGGTTTAAAAAAATTATTGTCATCCTTAAGAAGTTGTACAAAGGAGTTTCAATTCAACATGTCATTTTATGAATACAATGCATCTTGATCAGTGAGGGACTTTACTGTTAAAGGATGTCATGAGGGGGCTGGGAACATGGCCTAGTGGCAAGAGAGTTTGCCTTGTATACATGAAGCCCTGGGTTCGATTCTCCAGCATCACATATCTAGAAAACTGCCAGAAGTGGCGCTGTGGCTCAAGTGACAGAGTGCTAGCCTTGAGCAAAAAGGAAGCCAGGGACAGTGCTCAGGCCCTGAGTCCAAGCCCCAAGACTGGCCAAAGAAAAAAAAAAAAAAAAAAAAGGATGTCATGAGAGTAGGACTTAAAATATCCTGACTAATGCCCTTTCAACAGGAGGCATTGTGAGTATTCATGACCAATGAAAAGACAAATGAGAACACAGTAAAAGCAAGCTTCTACATGTATATCAAAAAGAGAAGTCTAAAGAAAAACTAGACCTGGTCACTCATAGATCTATCTTGAGCTATTCTTCTCCCAAACTGTAGAAAATAAGCTTCATTCCTTTCAGTCCACCAACCTGTAGAATTATGTAGGGCAGCCCACCCAAAAATGTACTTACTTCCAGGTACCAGGTTAGCTAGATTTGCAAAAATTTGTACCCACAATTGTTCTGTTGTTCAAGAGATGTAGCAGAGGGCTGGGGATATAGCCTAGTGGCAAGAGTGCCTGCCTCGGATACACGAGGCCCTAGGTTCGATTCCCCAGCACCACATATACAGAAAACGGCCAGAAGTGGCGCTGTGGCTCAAGTGGCAGAGTGCTAGCCTTGAGCGGGAAGAAGCCACGGACAGTGCTCAGGCCCTGAGTTCAAGGCCCAGGACTGGCCAAAAAAAAAAGAGATGTAGCAGAATCAACAAAATGGTAGATGTTAGAGAGACTTGAAAATTAACAAGGTATGGGAATAAGCCCAGTTTATGTTCAGTATCAAAGTGAACATCACTTTAAAGTATTTACATTGATCTCATTGAAAATCATGAATATGTGGAATAGTATGAACACTTTGAGCAGCCACACAGGTATATTTTCTGAAACTATTAATGGACTAGAGGTAATTGGATCTTTGTTCAATGACAATTCACAGTTTCATCAACTAATGTCCCTTACTTAATTGTTAACTACATTAACTTAATTAATTCTAAACCAGCTACCAGGAAATCAACTATAAATATTTAGAGCAATTTCAATTTTATTAAGTCTGAAGAATAATTCAAGCAAATATTTGGTATTTCAGTATGTATGCCTAGGTGTGTGTTTGTGTGTATGAAAGAGCAATGTAGATTTGAGAGCAATGTAGATTTGAGCAGTGTAGCTTGAGATCATATACATGAGCACATTCATGTATTACAAGTGAACTTTATCTGACAGTTAACAATTACAGTATTGACCATGTTGACAGTACAATACAATTACAATACTGACAATATAAATCCAATGTTTATTTATATTCTGTAATACTTACTCAAAATATAATGATATAAGCAAATATGAGATTATTAACAAGTTAAAATAACTGCAGTTTCATTTTATTTGCAAATATGCTTTCTTGGTAGCACTTGAAATATGTATAAGCTTCCTCATCTATTTTAAGACACATGTGTATATATGTATTCTATATACTTTACATATCAATGTGAATGGAAACTCATTAATACTTGTCATAAACTGATGCCAAAGAATGGATGAAGATTCCTTACTGGCTAAAAGTCTCTTCTGTAAAATACATACCAAATATTTTATTAGAGATACTGATCATATAATGGAATAAAACTCGGGTTTTCTCTTGCAATAATACTGTGGAAAAGGTATTGCTGTGATGAAATGGCTTCTCTGGTAGTGGAAGGACTTTACTAGTGTGAGAATATTACTTCTCTTCCTTCTTACTTTTCTCAGTGTAGTGATCTTTTACACAGAGGCCCACATAGAGTTTGGGAATCTTCAGGCACAGGTGTAAAAGTAGCAATGTCTGCAGGTCTTCAGTGGGAATCAGGAGGACCTGACACTTAAAAATCTTCAGAGAAAGGACTATGCATTATATTCTCTGGTGGAAAATTTTAGCTGAAAATCATAAGGCTCCTACCAGATGGCAGGATGCATGACAGATATTTTATCAATTGCATTTCTAACCCTCAGCATGTTGGGACCTGTTTAGAATCTTCATAGGACACATTAACATCCTCCAGAGTCCCTAACACCTACTTTGATGAAAGAAGAGAAGCAATAGGGCATAGATAGGAGTTGCCTTGATAGCATATTTTATTCCAAGTAAAACTGGCTTGTACATTTCTGAGAAACTTCAGAAGTCTGATCATCTCAAAAGTCAGGAAAGTCCCTTTCACTGAATCATGCTTTTATAACCATGAAACAAAACACTAAATACAAGATTAAAATTCTCTACACTATAATAAATCCATTCAAATTTTTCTATTTTATATGCATCCTGAATCACTTCATCCTCATATGAACAGTTTATTGACTTTTCCCCCAAAACCCACCCTTTATGTGCAAAATGAAAAAGTTATTGAGAGTATTGTCTTACCTGGAAAGACTCTATAAATTCCTTTTCTTTAAAATGACTGGCATGCATGAGGCCCTGGGTTCAATTCCTCAGGATCACATAAACAGAAAAAGCTGGAAGTGGCTCTGTGGCTCAAGTGGTAGAGTGCTAGGCTTAAACAAAAGAAACTCAGGAACAGTGCCCAGGCCCTGAGTTCAAGCCTAAGACTGGAAAAAGAAAAAAGAAAAGAGAGAAAAAAATGAAGTAGAACTGGTATCCTGCTAGCACACAGAAGGAACTTTAATACAGTGTTGTATTAAATAACTTGTATTTAGTAAGAGAATATGTTGCTGAGTAAGAGAAGATCTTGTTTGGGGTCCAAAACCCAGTATTAATTTCTACTTTGCTATAATAACTATTTAAAATCATACAACTGAATCTAAACAAAGGCGAATTTTGAAATTTATATAGAATATACTTTCCTACTCATTTTGGTTCCATTTTGACTACTTTGTTATCTAATAATCCATTGAGAGAATAAACAGTTTTCAACAGAAAATAAAATAGAATCTGAGCTTTACCCAAAGTAGAGAGTCTTATTTGTGTAGATACTTGTCTATTAATGATGTAACTGTTCCCTAACTGCTTTGCTAATGATACAGTGTGTCAATATGAATTATTTTTAAAACCCATAGTTACATGCAGCTACTTTAATGACAGACATCAGTCTGGAACCTCATGGGAGCTGTAATTGTACCCTAACTTTTGGCTTTTATAGCTGACATAGTTTCATTCATTCCAAAAATAAATCCATTTGACAGGAGACCATATTTACTTTGCATAAAGGAAGCATGACCAGGAAATAATTCTAATATCACTGCTAACATGAGCAATTTATTATGTAGGAAGTACGTATTTTTTGGAGTTTAAGTTTCCAAAAGTATTGTCTATAGTATTATTTTAATTCCCTCACTATTCATTCAATCTTGTAGAAGGAGACAAATAGTAAATTTATGTCACAGAATTACACAAAAATGTAATAACAAGATTTTTTTCTAGTACGCCATCTAAAATCAGCATTGTTACATTCATATGTTTACAGATTTGGATAATGTTTATTCTAAGAATAATACTTTTCAAGTACTTTGAACTTTCATATTTTTGATTGTGAAGATTGATAATATAGAATAACATTCAGATACTTTATGATAAAGATTTATAACAGCAATCATTGTCTTGTATGTTGAGGAAAGGAAGTATTATTGAATAATACATTACTTATGCCAATTATTTAGTCTTTCACATGCTTCATTTTTCACAACTGATCCAATCAGTAGAAATTTATTTTTAACATATATATTTCATGATAATTAAATGAATAAATTCATTGCAAGGAGAAAATCTTCACGAACCAGGATACTTGAGTGTAAATATTAATTTACAGAGACTTGTTAATAATGCAAGCCTAGAAATATGTGTCATGTGCAATATAGCCACAACGTATTTGTTTCTTTGACAGTGGTAACTGGTTTTCTGTTTGCTTCTGAGATTTTGACCTTGGAATACATTTATTCCCTTCTTTCTGAAATTCAAGGTTTTCTCAAGGATGGAGTAAATAGATGCTAAAAATATGAATGAAGAAAAGAACAATACTGCTGTAAAATATTCAGAAACTGCATAAATATGTCAAAGAACAAAACAGATTGTTGAACCTGACAATAAAATTGAAATCCTACCAATGAATTACTCACTTTGTTTCTATCTTTTTGCACCCACAGTGACAGGTGTCTTTGTTCCTAAATGAGTTTATTATCCATATAATGTAATGGTTTCTGTTAGGAAAGAAAAAAAAATCCATGGCTCATTACTTTCCATCTCATTTGCTTCTCTATGTTATACATTAAAGAAAATGAAAACACATTAAAATGCTTACCTATCAACAGCAACACTCACAGAATTTCTAGTTGGATTATGCTTAAGGTAATGCAATCTGTTAAGTCAGTAGAGACAAGGAAATTTCTTTTTAAATTGAATAAAAATAATTTTCAATGTCCATTAATTTATTTCTTCTGTGATTGTACATTGTACGAAGGTGTTTTGAGTCCTATTTTTAATAATCAAAAGTAAGTATTAAATAGGAAAACAATTAGGACATAATTAACAAAATTATCCAATCTTGTAATCTTAAAAATTAAAAAAGTTTTTGAATATACCAGAATGTCAAATTTGTTTCTGAATTAATAAAGGCAGAAATTTTTCCTCTTTTGTCTTAAATTTATTTAATTCAAATGGTGTTTTATCTATGGGTAGTGCACTATGGGAGTCAAAGACACTGTTTGCAACATGGAAGTTGTGGCCTGAGCTTCGGCTGCATTAATGCTCTGAACAGATCATTTTTGAAGTTGAATTTGCTTCTCAAAGCTATCATCTGCTCCTAGAAACATCAAATGTTAAACTCTCCCTACAGATTATTGTCAATTAACCAAGAAATTTTTTACTAAAAATTTTATTGGAATGTGTCCAAATTCATGGATTTACCTTCGAATAAGCCAAACATCAATAAAACTCTAGGGGCATCCTTTCTGCCTAAGTTTAGCTATACCTAAAGAATTGACTGGACAAATATCCATGACAGCATTTTGTTGCTCTTGTTGTTGTGTTTTTTGTTTTTTTTTTTGTTTTTGTTTTTGGCCTGAGAGAGAGCCTGGGCCTCTCTCCAACCTAAGACAGCATTTCACAAGCTCTGGAAGACGAACATGGAACCATCCTTTCTCTGATGCGATCCTTGAGATATTGTCACATTGGCAAACCTAACATGCACATCACATACGCTTCCCTGTAGGGAACATCTGCTCTCATGCAGGTTGTACTGGAGTACATTAATGATTCCAAGGTCGTCACCACGTAGACACTTCTAGGATTGGTTCCTTGTGAACATCATAATGCATCACACTGAACCCAGGGCACTGATGTTCTCTAAGTGGGCCCTAGACACAGCAGAAATTCGAAGCACACACAAAGCAACAATCAGAAAATAAATAGCAACCATAGGACCTGCAGAAAACAATGAAATACTCATCTGTGAACTTAGTACATCTATAAAATTGAATTCCTATTTGAGATGCATGAACGAATTTCTTGGTAAATAGGGAAACAGGACATAAAGTAATAGGTGTGGCCACTAGAAGTGTCAAAATACTCCAACCTTTGGACGAGAACTGGTATGATTGCTGATTTTCTAATTAAAGTTTTCATGGAGAATAACTATACTCATTTATTTGGTTACTTTCTTTTTTTATGTATTTAGTCATTTGTTTGTTTATTAGCAGAGCTAGAACTTGAAATTAGGACCTTCATGCTTGATAGGCAGGTGCTTTATCACTTGGGCCATTTCTCCAGCTCTGATTCATATATTTTGTATTAAAAAGTTCATGTTATAACACAAGCTGCTTAGTTACGGAAAAGGCAGTATGTCCAGAAAAAAAGAAAGTATTTACTATCAGCATGTGTATCGCACAAAGTATTTTATTGATAATAAACACCAGCAAAGAGATGCCGGACAATATCTATTGTCACTATCTTGTGTTAGATGTTTACAAGATACCAGCAAGAAAGGTTTGTATTTTCAGAGGGTTATAAACATATGCAAAGACTAGATAATACAAGTACATCAAAACAATCTACAATGGCTTTAACTGAAGACAAGAATAAAGCCAGAATATAAATATACACAAAATACCTTTCTGCAGTCTTCCTTTGTCCTACTTATAAGCATTATGATAGTAAACAAGTAAAAGTATTATCCATATTCTAGTTAGCCTATCATCCACAGAAAACAAAAGAAAAATAAATAAATAAATAGCATTTACATAAAGTAGGTCCAGAGTAGTAAAGGAGTAGGAGATAAAATAACCTAAGAAATGACCCCAGACCACAATGTACGATAATAGCTACTGTGCCTGACTGGCCCCTTAAAAAGATAAAATGAACAAGTGAAACATACATGATACTTTTCACACTGTATTTTGTGGTGTTTGGTACTCAAGATTACTACAACAGTACCAGACCATTACACAGTATAATAACAACTAAATCTAAAACTTTCCCATGTCATAATAAGCTTATATAATCTACCTAATCCTAGCTATATTTTTCTGATCAAATGTAAGCAATCATTTCCCCAGTATACATTAGCAACACTGAAAAGTCAAAGTTTTTCTGACTCAAAGCCATAATAATGTCTCTGTGCATATTTGTTTTGCTCTATGATTTTCCACGATAATTTAAATTTCATTCATATACAAAGATGTGTTTCCTTGTATGTTCTGGATATTAGGCCATTTTCTGATATGTAGGTGGTGAAATCTTGCATTCTATAGCCTGGCTTTTTAGCTTGTTGGTTATGGTTTTAAGTTTGATGCAGTCTCATTTGTCAAGACTTTTTATTTGTTTTGCTTATAGATCTTTATTCAGAAAGTTTCTACCTATGCCCAGGAGCCCTAATGATTTCTTTACACTTTCCTGTAATAGTAAGTCAGGCCCAGAGAGACAAAGGATCCAGATTTCCTCTTATATGTGGAAGTTAGGTTGAACTTACAAACTCACAAATGTAAGTGTTGCTTAATATGCAGTTGTATACAAATGTATTGACTGAAATACAGAATCAAGGGAAATCAAGAGTAAATCCTAAGAAAACCAAAATCAAAGTTCATCAAAACAACACACTAGAAAGTAGGTACACAGAATGGGTTGAGGGGGATCAAGGAGAAAGGGGTAGATGAATAAAAAAGTGGGGAATAAAGAGACAAGTATCCAATATATATCCTATAAAATTAAGAAGAGGGAAGGAAAGAGTAGGTAGGGGGAGATTGTATGAGAATATTTAAAAGGGTGATCAAGATATATTGACCACTATGTATTCATAAACTACTCTAGGACATGGCAACTCCTTCATACAACTACTTAATAATAAAAAAATAAATAAAAAGAAAGCATTTTCTTGTATTACTATTAAGTTCTCTGAACATGCCATGAAAAATAAGTCAATATTAGGTCATTTGTGGACTAATACTCCTTAGATCTTATTTATTTCCTGATTCTGTGACATACATTTGCTGTTTATTATTATGTATGTTTCTTCCACTTGAATTTTTAATCCAGAGAGGACATTAGCTTTGTTTTAATGGTTTTATTTCTGCTCTAAATATGAATTAGTTAAATAAGCATATAATCTTAATTAGAAATACCATTATTGTTCAATAATATTTACTCAATGAATAAATAAATTTCATTCAACTGAGTAGCATCATTGTTACTGTCAACTTGTTTGAATATATACATATGTGTATATATGTATGTATATGTATACATATATACATATACATGCTAGGTGCTGATTGATCATGCTTGTCACCCTAGTGACTCAAGGGTTTGAGACACAAAGGAGTTCATGGTTTCACATAGCTCTGACTGAAAAGTCTTCTAGGCTGCATCTCCAATTAGCCTCATGCCATACTTTGGCATGGCTCAAGTGATACAGTACCAGCAGTTTACAGAGTGAACATGTAAATCCCTATGTATATCTCATTTATATATTTTATGATGAGCTTGTTTCTAAAATAGTACATTTAAAAAACAAGTTAAGGCCGTGGTTGAGATTGAAGATCAGAAGAAAATGAGTTCACACAAATGAAGTGCAGAAATTCATGGGAAAAATATGAGGTGGGATATGGATATTGTATGGAGGAAGTGTTTATTTTCAGTTAAGAAGTGATTCTTCTTCTAAACATGAACATTTTTGCATGAGTGAACTAATAGTTAAAACTTATTTTGTTGGAAAATTCTAATATATAATAATTTCATTTTAATATTACATGAAGGAAGAACACATTTATGACCCTCCCAAGTGTTATGAGAACAATAAAGAAAAAGAGATACTGGGATTTTCAGAAGTAGCTTTAAAAGTAAATATTGATTATCATTTACAAAAATGTTAACAATTACAGGAAAATTTAACAAAACAGAAATAAATAATATAAAATTATTCATCTCTGAACACTCCTTTCTTAGAAACACAAATATTTTAGAAATCAATAATAATTACAAATGAGGGAAACCGTGGAGCTTGTATTTCTTTGGTTCTAGCTTCCCTCACTTAATATGTTTATTTTTTCCCCGTCTTTCCATTTTCTCATGGATGGTGCAAGGCCATTTCTTTGGATGGAAGCATAGAATTCCATTGTTTATATGTTCCATATTTTCATGATCCATTCCTATACTGATGGACAGACATCTGGGTTGGTTTCATATCCTACAATGGTAAACAATGCTGCAATGAACATACTTGTACAGTTAGCTCCATATCTATATACATATGACCATATAAAATGATGCTAATCAAAATGAACTCTAATATATGGAAACAAGAGGGTACTTTTTGTTTTTGGTTTCTATTTAAATGTATTGTGTGAAGTTATTTCTTATTTCTTTCTTATCTTTTTCCTTTTGGTTTATCCCCTGTTGTCACTGTTTATGATCTTGGTACCCTGCCTTATATGTATGTTTATCTGATTTGGGGAAGGGAGGAGATATAACACAATGGTGAGAAAAAGAACTAAGCAGGAACCAATGCAACAGCAATACTCGAAAGAAGCTTTGTTGGAAATGAACTTTACAACTGGGGGGAGGTGGTGAGGGAGAGAGAGGAAGTGGTAGAAAAATGAAGGAGGAGTAACAGTGTTTGACAAGAAATGTACTCATTACTTATGTAACTATAATGCCTGTGTATATCACCTTTATAACATAATACAATAAAATTTAAAAAATAAGAAGTCAATAATGAGACACATGAGCTTTCAATAATATTGGGCCTGCATTCCATTTTTAGATGATATAAAGTTAAAACGGTAGGTTATCATAGTTTAAGATACACTAATCTTCTAGATAAAGTTTGCATGACAACGATGACAGTGGAATTCTTTAACAAGTAGAAAACAAAAGAATCTTTCAACATCTCCTGGAAGTTACCAGTACTGATCATTATCATAGCACTATGACAGCTATCCGTAAAATTTGAGATTGTTTCAATGACTGATCCACAGGGCTTTCGTTCTGAGTTTTAGAGGGATTGTCACGCAGAATGACTTCGTGAAACGTATTGACCCTGTTGCTGTTCCCTCATCCATTTACTCCTGGTTCATGAACCGAATTCCTGCCTATAAGACACAAACAGAGGTTGAAGTCAATTCACTGTTTACACACAAAGAAAAGACAGATTTGACTGTCACAGGGTCAATGTGATTGATTGCATGTAAGTGTGCCAACAAAAGCAAAGTTGCTTTTCTATACCTTTTCTGAACACAGCTGTCTCATGACCCTCCAGAATCAAATTTGAGAAACGGTTTTCATAATCATGCTGTCTGGTCTACTAAGGGAGACATCCAAACGAGGGACTTAATTCTTAATCTACAGTCAAATATTCCCTGACATACCACATGGCACAGATATGACTGAAATTTACGTGGAGGCTTGCAGTGTATTTAAATTTGATTCATTATCAGCAGTCACACAATAGAGTATTTGTGAAGAAATGCTGAAAAAGCCTTGGCCTCATTTTATCTTCTGTTCTTACCACCAAAATAAGATCCTAATATTTGTAGACTGCCATGGATTCAATTATTATCTATTTTTCATTCTTTTCACTTAAAATCCTAGTTCAGTTCACAAGATTAAACAAAAGGCCACCTTAGTTATATAAGGGCCTCCTTAATTATATTGATTAATAAATTCACATCAATTAATCAATATAATTGAGGATTTAATTAAAAATACTTTAATTTCCTATTAGGGACAATGTTTAGTGTTAGTTTAAAAATAATTGTAAGAAAATAATTTCATTTTGTTTATAATATTACTTTAGTTTTACATAACTAGGTCTGTTTTGAACTGTCATATATAACATCTGTATCCAAATATTTCTAGTTTTTATCAGATTTTTCTAGCTCCGTTTTAGTTAATCTTTTCTAAAAATCAAGAACTTTTGGTAGACTAGAACATATATACTTGGGTTATTTTGTTATGCTTTGGTATTTGATAAGGACTTTCTTTTAATATTCAAACTAGTCTTGAATTTTTATAGAGCTGTTGAACTTAGAATCCTCTGACCTCAATACCCAGAGTGCTGGGATTTTAGGGCTGCATCTCCTGTCCCAGGTCATATTTTAATAACATACTTATTGAAAGTAAAGATACTTGAATATCAACAATATGACACTTTTGAATTAAAATTTTTTAATTAGGAGAGGACATGAGGCAGAATTTGCAGTCTATGTCATAAACCATTTATCTTCTAGTACATAAACTACAACAAAATGATGTATCCATAGTTGTTTTGAGAATTTCCTTTCAAATGCAGATTGTAGACATTTTAATCTCAGGAAATGAATAAAATAGCTATCATTCAGAAATTTAGTCTTTTTCAAGGTATTTTCTAATATTTTGGAAGTTTATTTATTTTTATTTTTTTACTGATTTCCAAGCTTGTCATTGTTCTTCAATCACATTTCCAAGGGTTAGAATTTAAAATAAATCATTTAGTGCACAAATAAATCTAGCAATTTTGAATTCAGTATCAGATAGAAAAAAATAAATGTAGCCATTTTTCTGCATAGTTCTTACAATTAAGTGAACGATATTTGAGTCTTTATCTAGAAACTTGGCAATGTTATTGATTTATACCACTTTCCAGCCCATAGTTAAAAATCCAAGTCAATTCATGGATCTAAGCTTAAACGTCCAGAAGAATTACCTTATTAGTTATTTATGGTTGCTCATTTTCTGTTGAATTTCTGCATCAAAATTTAATGTAAAGAAATATTTGCAAGATGAAACTATGCCTTTTTTTTCTGTTTAGCCACCACATTTATGATTCCCAACTTTGTCAGTGTTAGTAAAGATAATTGAGGTTAGAAGATCATTACATTCACTGTTTTGTTTACATTATTTAAACTTGACAAAATTATTATCTTCATTGTCACCCTTTTTATTTTTTACAACAGTAGCAATGAAATCTTTTTTGACCTTGTTACTGTGCATTTGCAATAGGTCCAAAAATTCTATTAGTAAAAATAGACTTTCCAGTTACTTTGTACAGTTCTGAGAAGATTTATATTTCTTAGACTCTGAAAGTTCATTTAATTGACTTATAACAATGAGACTCCTGTCAGTATTCTGAACAAGAGTAGATAAAGCTGTAATATTGGCACTGTGTTGTGAGTTAACAAAACATTCAAATAAAGTTACTCATAAATAAAGATGTGGCCATGACTTAAACGTTCTTGATTAACCTTTTCAATAAAGAATTTCTTCCAAAAGAGGCTTACATCAAGTAAAATGAAACAATCATATATCAATTATGGCACTTCACATTGTATAATGAGCTAAAACAAAAATAAATATTTTGATCATTTGTTTTAGTCATTTTTCCATTTGAGAATACCACTCGAGACATTTGATATCTGTCCATTAAGAAAATTTCCACAAATAATGATGATGATATTCACCTACCAGAGGCCAATGGTCTCAACTTTAAATGTTACTCCACATAGTTCTTTGAGGTTATCAATGATAACCTCATGCTTGCACTGTGTGGAAAGAGAATTCTGAATTAATAATAACACCTTGAATACATACAGAAAAATTTCAAATATTTTAGGAAGCTTGAGTGTGGATTTATTTTACTAAAACATGATAAGAAGAAATGGAAAAGGTGTAAAGTAATTGCTGTTCCCCATACAAGAAATAAGAGTAGGGGCTGGGGATATGGCCTAGTGGCAAGAGTGCTTGCCTCATATACATGAAGCCCAGGGTTCAAGTCCCCAGCACCACATATATAGAAAATGGCCAGAAGTGGCGCTGTGGCTCAAGTGGCAGAGAGCTAGCATTGAGCAAAAAGAAGCCAGGGACAGTGCTCAGGCCCTGATCCAAGGGCCCAGGACCGGCAAAAAAAAAAAAAAAAAGTAAATGAACACTTTGCCCATGGTCTTCACTGATGAAGCTAATAATGAGACTAACTTGCGAAATTATCCTCCTGTCTATGCAACATTGGTAATGAAGTCTGCATTCTTGATATAATAGTTGATGTCATTTATGAAGTATGGAAGTATGGTACATTTCAAGTCATAAAAAAATGGACCAGAACAACAAACGTATAAACACTTACCTTGAAATATAACAGGTGTTATGCTAAAATAAGTACCAACATCGTGTAGCATGTTATCATTTTTATGTTCTATTCTAATAGTTCATACTTAACTAAACTTAACTATTAGTCAAGGAACCATCACACATGCAGTTATGTATGAAAACTAATTTTCATTGTCTATACTTGTATGGATGTAGTTCTAGTATAAAATATAAAGCATAGAAGAGTGATCCGTTTAAATAAAGCAAAGCTCTCATTGCAGATTATAAAATATTGCTCCTTTAACTGTAAAAAAACAAAAAAAAAGTTACCTGCCCTTGCCCTGAAGGATGCATTAAATTTTAAAGCATTTACATAGTGGGGAAACTAAACAAAAAGATTTCACAGGGACATATTCTTAGAGAGGGAAATTATATTCATTATATTTCTATATTCGGATCCATGGTTTTGATGCAATATTATCCTGTTCATTTCTCTTCCTCAAATAAAGCTGCAAATAATTTAAGCCTTACAGGGACTTTGTCTATTTTTCTGATAGTTATGACTTTTAAAATTATATATTTCTAATAGGTAGGTGGGGGAAGGAAGTTCCAATCTAATAAAGAATAATAATTACAGACAATACATAATTATCTAAATATAGATAACTGTGTACAAGTTCAGTTAGGATTTTCATCAGTAAAAAGAAATTTTCTGCATTTCTTAAAAATACAATGATATAATTTCCAAGCAATTTCATATCATTTAGGCATTATTGAACATTCTGGGTCTACATATGTCATGAATTTTTATCTACAATGAGCTGTTTTCCTCTGCTGAACTATTAGAGTTGATAACATGATAACAAGAAAGTCTTCAGACTTTCCATGATTTCCCCTCCTGTCTTTATGAATGTGTGAACTTCTATGGAACACAGAATGCAATATGGAAATGGAGGTGTTCATGTTGTTTCTCGAGCAGAAATTGTATTTAATGTGCATTTCCAAATTATTGTGCCTAAAATCAAATATGGGAAACACCAAAAAGGTAGCAATATTAGCACAAATAAGGGAAAATATACTTTGTATTATTGTTGTGCTCAGTCTTCATAAAGGTTGGAATACTCCCTGTGTAATCTCATTGAATTAATCGAAAATACATACTAATGAATCCTTAAGCAATTACAAAGTTTAGAAATAACTTGGCCTTTTAAACAATTTTATGCCATGCCCCATAATGTGTATTGTTGTAAGATTTCACTACCAGTCTGGCTTAGCTCAACAATAATCAGTATTATTTCCTATCATTGATAAACCTAACCTAACATCCCTAGTAGTGGAATTTAGAAGGAGTTAAAAGAACTGGATGAAGGCCAGAAATTTTCTACATGAGGAAAACATAAGGAACTTTGAATTTAACTTCCACATCACTGTCATCTAGTGATGACACTCTCTATTCACAATTTGTTTATATCACCTGTGACGTTCAGAAATCATTTGTCACAGACAGGACTACATCTTCCATTTGGGGCATAGTGTAGTTCATGAACTATCTTTAAGGAAGACTTACATTAAAAACAAACAAGCAAACAACAATCACAATGTCTAAATACGAGTGGCTTATTATTTTTACTACATTCTCAAAATTGGCTTCATTAAAAGAAGCAGTACACCTGGCCTGTTTGATACTCAGAAATGCTAGTTTAGCTTCTCCCAGAGCTCTTAGAAAAAGTCTTTCTACATAGCGTGCTCTTGGCAAAAGGGAAGTAATAGTAAAGCAAATCCAGTTTGTGGAGACCTTCAAGTGTCCATTCTGTGGGGACAGTTGTAAGAAGTAGCACCACCAGTATTGGCCTGCTAGGTCTCTGGGCGATCCTTGAGATTCCTTTTGTACGTTTCAAGTGTTCATAGACAACAGCAATCAAATGCATCTGTACAAATAATGGGTTTCTTCTGAAAATCTTTGTAGTAAGCCATTAAAATCGCAACGATGCTTGTGATTAGTTATACAGGAGGGAAAACATACAATGGCTGAGTAAATGTATAACTTTTCCCTCAAATATGTCTAAATCACTGCCAGTTGGATTGAAGAATGTTTAACATAAATATAAGCCCAAGATCATGAAAATTACTAAAAGAATATAGTGCCACATGATTCTTGCTGGAAAGTAGAACATAGAAGGCAAATAATCCCAGGGTCCATATGTCAGTCCATTTCAACATTTCAGGTAGCCCATTTCAATAATGGGCTCCATTAGTTTTGCCATACACAGAAAATGACCTTGTGCTTGTAATTGGAGAGGCTCTATGGATATTTTTGACAAAAATCGCTTGCATTTCTTTGTCATGGGAGGAAAAAGGAACAATGTCATGATTCAATAAAATTGTATTTCTGGGGCCAGGTTGGGTGATGATACAGATTCATTACCCCTTGCATTCAGTGGAAAACTAGGCAGTTCTTGCCTCCCAAGTCTTCTCTTCCAGAAGAAAATAAATGTCAGTTTCTTCTTTGCTAAATTAGTCAATTAACCAGAATTATTTGAAATAATGAAACCAATTTATAACCACTGATTACACTTTGTATGCTTGTGTTCATTCTATCATCCTGAACACTTAAAAATGAGATTTATTGGTACATAAAAGATTCAAAGCAGTTTTGCATGTTAACCAAATAATGCTCTGTTTATAATTATTGTAAATTATAATATTGTAAATTGTTATTAATTGTACCCTATTGCTGATGGGGCATAGAAATATAACAGTAGTGTGAGAAATGTATTTTCTTAAGTCAATCGATAGATTTTATATTCATTGGATGATAACAATATCATTATTTCTGTTACTTTATTAATAATAAAATTACAATGTTAAACCTAAGATTTACTACAAGTTATAAATATGTTCAGTTTTTTTACATATAAAGTTATACAACATGAATATTTAACATTGCATTATTGAAATTCTCTTCTTCTTCACTCATGGAAATTTTGTATTCTTCCTGACTGAATACAATTTTCAGTAATCTAAATGTAAAAGCTAAAAAGAGGAAAGCAAAATCAAAATAATTTAAATAAAATTTTACTCATTAAGGTTCTTCACTTAAGTAGTAACTCTAGTTTGTGGAAGGTATAAGCTATAGAAATACGCATTGGAGAAATTATTTGCATCTGTAATGTATATTTTAATGTTAGTTGGAAGAATATTCCTGACAACTTATGAAATCCTGTCTGTAAGAAAAAAATCATACAGTATGCATTACTCCCATGTCCTTTAATTTTGCCCTATGAGTTATCATACATTACATAAAGTTTAATAATATTTAGTTCCTATTAAATATATTGGTGATAATTGACTGTGGTAAAAAGAAAACAATTTTTATTAGGTATATGTTGCTTCATATCTTCCAAAAAAGCATTCCATAATGTTTAAAATCTAATAGAGGATCATTTAACTATTACCTTTAGTAATTGTAGAACTTCTTTATCCACAATATCCAGAAGTAATGGCATCTAATTTTTGTTGGGCTTTTTTAAAGCCATTGAGAGTGAAATTCAACTACAAAACTGCTAATGTAATTCAGATGAATGTATATATTTACATGACTATTTTATAAATACACTCATGAAAATTTAAAGATGCCAAATTTGTAAGTTTTGTCTTTTAAATGTGTGTTTATGTGCCTATTCTGATTTCTGTGTCTGTACTCTAAACTTATGCTACAACCTGTGGTTCTAACTAGAAGTTTATGAAACTGCTGAAATGATGGAGGTCTCATGGATAATGCCTTTAGAAAATTCAGTCATGGTGGATTCTGAAGAACTTTTGTTACACATAATCAAATCTTAGGCCATTGCACCAGGACTATAAATTCTAACGTGTAAACCAAGTGAGGCAATTTGGAGAATCTGATTACAACATAGTAATCCTTCAAAGCTAGATCATGAAATTAACATAAAAACTAGTTTATTACAGTTAAATATTTCAAAAGTGAATATCTAACTTTGAATAGAATTCAAATATAGCTGATTTTTAAGAGATAATAAAAATGAATTAATATTGACTAACTGTAAATGCATATAATGCTTAAAATGGTGAAGAAACTGAAATGGAAACATAAAATAGATACACGACTTACTTCAAGCTGAAAATAACTTTGAAAAATAAGAAAAGGAATAAATTAGTTATCATGTCATGCTGCCGATTATAAAATAGTTTTTAGAATCGACTTAATCCTCCTTTAATCAGTGACTTGAATTTAGTAGAACAATTTCAGAAAGTTTATGGAGGGACTTAACCTACATCTAATCATGAGTTCACCTTATCAAATGCCTGATAAATTACTTCAGTGCATATTTGGTTCTCTAATTCTCAGTGCAGAATTTTCAAAGGGTAATTATTTTTATCATTCCTTCTGCACAGAGACAAATATTCTGGGGAAAGGAAAAATTTTAAGGAAATAGAGGAGACCCAGTTATAAAATAGTTGATGAAAATTACAGCAACCATTTTCTTTTTGGCTTTGCTTTATTTCTCCTGACTGAGCATTACAGTTTTGTGATTTTCAGTCATGAATATAAAATATGAAAGTTAACAAGAAGATATACTATATTCTCAATATCATGCAATTAATATAGGTCAGTAGCAGTATGAAAATAATAATGTTGAATAATAGAAAAGAAAGAATTACATGTATAGCAATAGTCTTTAAGAGACTTAATTTTTTTTCTATTTTAATTACATTGGAAAATGTAATTGACACTTTTAATTACAATGTTGTAATTGCTATAAACGTTGGTAGGCTCTTATGGCAAAGTTAACATACACTGAAGTATAGAAAATTGGATTATGAGAACTTCATAATTAAGGTGGCAGGCATAAGCTACCAGGGCCCAGCTTGGTTTTATTTCTTTTTCTTTCAATTTTCTTTCTTATCTTAAAGATAATCAATATACGGACTCTGAAATTGTGAATTAATTTAATTTTATAATTTCCTCTGAATAGTATAAGTAGAAAGATAAAAAAATGTCTTCCAGTTACTAATATATATTACAATTCCATTTGGAATATTTGGAAGTATCTCTGACCATAGGTACAATTATCAGGTAAAATAAAAGTGAAAAGAGAAGGCAGGAGAAGATAAACAAAGAAGAAAGAGAAGTTCACATAAAAGACAGATAACATATTAACAAAGAAAGGGGAAGATGTGAGGTAATGTGAGAAATATGAGCTGAAACCAGTTTTCATTCTACACTCAGTGAAAAATACATTCAAATGGAGTCCTTACTCCATTTCCTTAAGATCTGGGGCAGGAAGTGAGCTTACAATAGAATGTGCCCACTTAAAATATGTGAATATCTTCCTGTTTCCTTTCATTGTGGCCATGGTCCAGACTCTTTCTGCATATCGCTTGTTGGCTTGCCTCCCGGAATTGGCTAGTAGCCCGGGTTTATCTTCTTTCAGTGTGGAATACCCCATGAAGATTTTTATTTGTACATCACTATTAGAGCACTTAGATTTTCAGGTGTGATCAACAATGTGTACAGTTAGAAAATCATACTTCTCAAAATCTTTCCCAGAGTGAAAGAAATTAAACCATCTAGGATTTTTCAGTTGGTGATGCAAGTTGAGTAAGCCATTAAATCACCAGAATAGGAGAAGATGAAGTCAAACACCAAGTTTCATGCTGAAATGCTCAGTTAAGTTTGTTGTAACAAGTGGAATTTATTTTGGTGCCACAAAATTTACCAGTACACAGTCTGAATGGCAATTTTTATGTCATAAAGTTGGCAGTATTATTGAGTTATGCATAGAGTCTCACAAAAGCCAGCAGAACTGAGACTTTGTCTGGAATTCCTGGGGAAAAGGTTTCAAAGATATAGGATGTTCAGCAAATCCACATTCATAACGTTGTACATACACCCTACTTGCTAGTCCTAAATATTACTCAGAGATAGTGGAGGTTACATGAATTTCTTATCCCCCTTCCTTCACCCTAAACTATAAACTGAGTCTTGTGTCTTTTTCCAGAGCATCCATATTCAGTGATAATTATAATAAAAACTATGGATAATACATAGTTATATTATAAATATGGTAATATGTATTCTAATTACATAAAATACACATTTTTTCTTTCAGGTCTATTTTGCTGCTCTGCATTATAATTGATAAATATCTTGCATATATTCTCAGGACAAAACACGATGTTTTTATTTATTTATTTATTTATCTATTTACCTATTTATCTATCTATCTATTTATTTATTTATTTATTTGTATTTTTTTTTTTTTTTTTTTGGTCAGTCCTGGGCCTTGGACTCAGGGCCTGTGCCCTGTCCCTGGCTTCTTCCCGCTCAAGGCTAGCACTCTGCCACCTGAGCCAGAGCGCCCCTGTGGCCGTTTTCCATATATGTGGTGCTGGGGAATTAAACCCTGAGCTTCATGCAAGAGTGGCAAGCACTCTTGCCACTAGGCCATTACTCCCAGCCCAACACGATGTTTTAATACATGTACTTTCTCTGAAATTTGTACCACAATCACATTAATAAATGTACCTTTCATTTTCATAGTTATTTTTTCTGTGCAGGATAATAACACATGTTCTTCCATCATAAAAGTTTTCAAGCATAAAACATATTGTTTTAATCATATCTCTTATGTTATACATTAGGTCTACAAACATACTCATCTTACAACTTCAAGTTTACAGTTTTGCCTGACAACCCTCTTCATTTTCTCACAGCTATTCCCTGGTCAAAATCCATTCCTTCAATGTTTCTTTGAGCTTAATGTTCTTCTACTCCACATAAATGGCTGCATGTTAATTTTATTCCTCCATATATATGTATATGTCTATATGTAATGTATATGATATATATGCATGTGTGTATACACACATATTGTTTATGTGTGTATACATACATATATACTTATATAGGTATGTGTGTATGTATATATGAAATTAGAAATCCATTGAGTTTGTTCTTCCTATTTAAAATGTCTATGTCTTTCAGATCATATCACATTAGAATTTTAGTTTTATTTCTACAAAGACTACTATTGAAATTTTTAGAGGAATTTCATTAAATTGACTAATTCCTTTGGGCAGTATGGATAGTTGTGCAGTATTTGCCATATAAACCATGAACACAGGTTACTTTTCCATTCATCTGTGCTTTTAATTTCCATTATCAATGTTTAATAATGTTCCATAAAATAATATTCCTTTGTGTGGCTATCTTGAGTATATTGTTTTTTATAGTGCATTCTTATATTTGAAATGTAATTGTATTTATTTATTTATTAATTTAATATCTTGTAATTTGTTGAATTTGTTACTTCTGTGAGTTCTTTATTAATTTAATTGTTGTTGTTGAGCCTGGAGTTTGTTTCTATTTATATGATCACTTTATCTGAAAACAAGAGACAGCTGCTCTTTGTACATTCAGTAGGGAATCCTTTAATCATTTTCTTGTCTATTTTATTTAAAATTTTGATTATATTTATTATGTTGTAGAAAATACAGTGTATAACCTTTCCTTGTGTAGAATTCTTTGTGGATAATTTTCAGCATTTCTCTGTCAATTGTGGTATGACATTTTCATTCATAATTTACATGATATAGGAAAATTCTTTCTTTTTTAAATTTTTTATTGTCAAACTGATATACAGAGTGGTTACAGTTTCATACATTAGGGTTTGGATACATTTCTTGTACTGTGTGTTACCTCATCCCTGATTCCCCCCTACCCCCTCCTCCTTTCCCATTTCCCCATGAGTTGTTCAGTAGATTTACACTAAACAGTTTTGCAAGTATTGCTTTTGTAATCTTTTGTCTTTTTCACCCTGTGTCTCTCGATTTTGGTATTCCCTTTCAGTTTCCCAGTTCTAATACCTGTATACACGGTTTCCAATGTACTCAGATAAGATACGGAGATAGTGCAGGTACAACCACAGAAAGGGGATACAAGAGGATTATCAACAATAGAAGCTACGGTTTCACATGGCATGTTGAAAGTAATTATAACAGTGAAATAACAGTCGTTTCCATAACATGGAGTATATTTCACTTAGCATCATCTACTGTGTTCATAAGGCTATAGCTATTGGGCTCCTGTGACCCTCTGCTGTGACTAGCCTAAACCTGTGCAAATTATTCCCTATGAGGGAGACCATAGAGTCCATGTTTCTTTGGGTCTGGCTCACTTCACTTAGTATAATTTTTTCCAAGTCCTTCCATTTCGTTAAAAATGGGGCAATGTCATTCTTTCTGATAGAGGCGTAAAATTCCATCATGTATATGTAACAGATTTTGCTGATCCATTTGTCTACTGAGGGACATCTGGGTTGGTTCCATATTTTAGCTATGACAAATTGTGCTGTGATAAACATTGTTATGCTGGTGGCTTTAGTGTGTTCTTGTCTGCGGTCTTTTATGTAGATGCCCCAAAGTGGGGCTGCTGGGTCATAGGGGAGCTCTATGCTTAGCCTTCTGAGGAATCTCCATACCGCTTTCCAGAGTGGCTGAACCAGTTTACATTCCCACCAACAATCAAGTAGGGTTCCCTTTTGGCCACATCCCCTCCTACATTTGTCTTGTTAGTTTTCTTGATATAGGGCATTCTTGCTGGGGTGAGATGGAATCTCAATGTTGTTTTGATTTACATTTCTTTCATGGCCAGTGATGTAGAGCACTTTTTCATATGTCTCTTGGCCATTCTCATTTCCTCATCAGAGAAGTCTCTTTGTAAGTCTTTAGCCCACTTGTTGAGGGGGCTGATGGTTCTTCCCGGTTTTGTTTTGGAAGAATGTAATTTTTTTAGTTCTGCATACATTTTAATATGAGGCCTTTGTCCGTTGTATGGACGGTAAAGATCTTTTCCCAATCTGTGGGCTTTCTGTTCATCTTGTGAGCTATGTCCTTTGCTGTGCAGCAGGTCAGCAGTTTCATGCAGTCCCATTTGTCCATCCTTTCTTTTATTTGTCGCATTTCTGGGTCTTTGTTAAGGAAGTTCAGTCCTGTGCCAAGGAGCCCAAGTGTTTCTCCTATTCCTTCCTTTATTGTTTTCAGGGTATCTGTTTTAATTTCGAGGTTTTTGATCCATTTGGAATTGATTTTGGTGCAGGGTGATATATAAGGATCTAGTTTTAGTTTGTTGCATGTGTTGAACCAGTTTTGCCAGCACCTTTTGTTAAAGAGGCTGTTTTTCTTCCATCCTATTTTTTACCTGTTTATCAAAGATTAAGTAGGCATAGTTCTGTGGGTTCATTTCTGGGTCTTCAATTCTGTTCCATTGGTCTTCAGGCCTGTTCCGGTGCCAATACCAAGCTGTTTTTTATTACTATAGCTTTATAAGACAACTTGTAGTTGGGTATTTTAATTCCTCCAGCACTGTTCTTTCTGCTTAGGATTGTTTTTGCTATTCTGGGTCTTTTATTGTTCCGTATAAATTTCTGGATTGCTTCCTCTATTTCATTAAAAAATTGTGTTGGGAAATTAATGGGTATTGCATTGAATTTGTAGATAGCTTCTGGCAATATTGCCATTTTAATTATATTAATCCTCCCAATCCAGGAGCATGGGAGGTTTATCCATTTCCTTAGTTCTTCCTTAATTTCGTTTTTCATGTTTATAAAGTCCTCATCAAAGCGGTCTTTCACTTCTTTGGTTAAGGTTATTCCTAGGTATTTTATGTTTTTTGAGGCTATTTCAAATGGAGTTGCTTTTATGATTTCTGCCTCGGCATTTGGGTCAATAGCATGAAGAAATGCCTTCGATTTTTGAGGGTTTATTTTATATCCTGCAACTTTGCCAAAGTTTTGGATCAGCTCTAGTAGCTTGGGGATAGAGTCTATGGGGTTCTTTAGGTAAAGGATCATGTCATCTGAGAAGAGAGAAAGTTTAACTTCATCTTTTCCTATTTGGATCCCCTTTATATTTTCTTCTTGCCTAATTGCTCTGGCTAGGAATTCTAGTACTATGTTGAAGAGAAGGGGAGAGAGTGGACATCCCTATCTTGCTCCTGATTTTAAAGGGAATGGCTTTAGTTTTTCACCATTTAGAATTATGCTTGCTGTTGGTTTGTCATGAACTGCCTTGATTATATTCAGGGGTGTTCCCTGGAATCCAAGGTTTTCCAGGGCTTTTAGCATAAATGGGTGCTGGATTTTATCGAATGCCTTTTCTGCATTCAGAGATATAACCATGTGGTTCTTTACCTTGCTTCCGTTGATGTGGTGGATTACAATAATTGACCTGTGTATATTGAACCAACTTTGCATCCCTGGGATGATTCCAGTTTGATCATGGTGTATGATTTTTTTGATGACCTGTTGAAGGCCATTGGCCAGAATTTTGTTGAGAATTTTTGCATCTATGTTCTTCAGGGGAATCGGTCCATAGTTCTCTTTCTGTGATAAGTCCTTGCCTAGTTTTGGGATGAGGGTTATACTGGCTTCTTAGAATGTGTCTGGTAGTGAACTTTCTCTTTCAATTTCATTGAAGAGTTTGAGAAATATTGGTGTAAGTTCTGTTTTGAAGGCCTTGTAGAATTCTGCTGTGAATCCGTCTAGACCTGGGCTTTTCTTGGATGGGAGATCACTTATTGCCGTTTCTATTTCAATGCTGGATATGGGTCTGTTCAGAAAGTTTAAATCTTCATCGTTGAGTTTGGGGATAGCAATATAATCTAGGAAATCATCCATTTCTTCCAAGTTCTAGAATTTGTTGGCATAAAGGTTTGCAAAATAGTACCTTATTGTGTTCTGAGCTTTGGTTGTTTCTGTGGTGATGTTACCTGTTTCATTCTGATCTTGTTTACCTGGGTTTGCTGCTTTTGTTTTTTGGTCAGGTTTGCTAGGGGTCTCTCTATATTGTTAATTTTTTCAAAGAGCCAACTCTTTGTTTCGATGGTTTCGATTCTGTCGATGTTTTTTTTTTTTTTTTGTCTCTAATTCATTTAATTCTGATTTGATTTAATTATTCGCTTACATCTATTGACTTGGGGTTTGGCTTGTTGTTCTCTTTCGAGGAGATTAAGGTGGATCCTTAAGTTGTTGAGTTGCTGTTTCTCCCATTTTTTGATGTATGCATTCAGAGATATAAATTTTCCTCTGAGTACTGTCTTTGCTGTGTCCCAAAGGAGCTGGTACTTTGTGTACTCATCTTGGTTGAATTCCATAAACCTTTGAATTTCTGTTCTAATTTCTTCAATGACCCACTGATAGTTCAGCAATGTGTTGTTTAGTCCCCATGTATTGTAGGATTTTCTGTGGTGGCTGTTTGAGTTGAGCTCTAATTTTATTCCATAGTGGTCTGAGAGAATGCAGGGAATGGTTTTGATACTTCTGAATTTGTACAGATTTTCTTTGTGCCCTAAGATGTGATCTATTTTGGAGTATGTTCCATGAGGTGCTGAAAAGAATGTGTATTCATCAATTGCTGGATGGAATATTCTGTAGATGTCGGTTAAGTCTAGTTGGTCTGTGCAGTTGTTTAATTCTGTGGTTTCTTTATTCAGTTTTTGGTGTTTTGATCTGTCCAGAAGTGATAGAGGAGTATTAAAGTCCCCAACTATCAATGTGTTTGGGGCGATGAGTGTTTTTAGAGTCAGTAGTGTTTGATGAAGTTGGGTACTCCTGCATTTGGTGTGTAGATATTTAGGATGGTTATATCTTCCTGTAGGAGAGATCCCTTTATTAGAATGTAGTAACCTTCTTTGTCTCTTCTTACCATTTTTAATTTGAAGTCAATTTTATCTGATACTAGAATTGCAAAGCCAGCCTGCTTATGGGGGCCATTTGCTTGATAGGTTTTATTCCAGTCTTTCACTTTTAGAAGATGTTTACTTTTGCTGGATAGATGTGTCTCTTGGAGGCAGCATAAAGATGGATCTTGATTTTTGATCCAACTTATGAGCCTATGTCGTTTGATTGGAGAATTCACTCCATTAATGTTGAGAGTTAGGATTGAGAGATGATTGTTTGTTTTTTTCATTATCACTATCTTGTTAAAAGCTGTGTCTTCCCATTTCTTGATCTAACATTCTGGTTTTCTATTTAGGATTCATTTCTCTGTCTCTATTGGGATTTTGATTATTTTCCCTGTATAGTACATTTTTGAGGATTTTCTCTAAAGCTGGTTTGGTGGCGATATATTGTTTCAGTTTTTCCTTACTGTGAAAGACTTTTATTTGACCTTCAGCTATGAATGAAAGTTTAGCTGGGTACACTATTCTTGGTTGGTAGTTATTTTTATTTAGGGTTTGGTATACCCTATTCCAGGTTCTCCTTGCTTTCAGGTCTCTGCTGAGAAGTCCAGGGTAATTCTGATTGCTTTCCTTTATATGTGATTGTTTTCTTCTCCCTAACAGCTTTAAGGATTCTTTCCTTGGACTCTATTGATCCTGTTGTGATCACAATGTGTCGGTGGGATGTCCTATTCTGGTCTGGTCGGTTTGGGGTTCTAAATGCTTCTTGTATCTGTATAGACCTATCCTTCTGGATATTTCGGGAGTTCTTGGCTAATATTCTGTTAAATAGGTTGCCTATTCCATTAACTTCCTTCTGCAGGTTTTCCTCAATACCTATTGTCCTTAAATTGGGCTTCCTGATTGTGACTTGAAGCTCCTGGCGTGATTTGTTTTGTCAATTGGATTGTGTCTGTATTGTTTTTTGATCTTTCTTCATAGATTCTAGGAAATCTTCAGCTCCTGTGATTTGATCCTCTGCTTCAGTTAGTTGGGTCTGTAGGCTAGCTACTTGAATTCGAATTTCTTTTCCTTCTGACTGGACTTTCCTGATAATTTCTATGTCCTTGCTATACTTATCTGTTAGGTCCTCCATGGATTTCTTTACTTCATTAACTTCATTGATTTGGTTTTGAGGGCTGTCTCTCAAATATTTTAGCTGGGTAACTATCCTTTTGTTTGACTGTTGAAGTTCAATTATCTTACTATTTGTGGAGGCCATGAAGTTCTCCATTAATTTTTGCTTTGCCTCCTCATGCTCTAGAATAGTTGACTGAAGAGATTCAAACTTTTCATTTATCATTTTTATTAGTAAACTCTGTAGAACATTTTGAGGGTTCTCTTCTATGTCTTCTATGTCTGCTTTCTGCTTGTTTTGAGTGGGAGATGAGACTCCATTGTTTGTCATCTTTCTTGTGTTTCTTCTGCCCATTTGGATTGGGAATGCCAATCTATAAGCACTTGTGAGCACCATTTAAGACCCAGAGCAGACCTTACCAAGCACTGTTGTGTAAATCTTCGAAGTTCACAATTATATACAGGTAACTTGTATACCTGTATATAAAATTAGATTTAGTGTTCCTAAAGAATACAATTTTGATATAACAACCAATCCTGAGCCCTGTATTCAGTAGTTACTTATTTACTGTTATAACCCTATTAGTAATTCTTGTTCTTATATTAAATTCTTTTTGGACTGGATGGCTTTGTCTTTGAATCCCTTTGAATCACTCTGTTTGAACAGAGATACCCTCTATCCAGTCACCAGGGGTCAATGGAAGCTGGAGGTCCTGGAAGTAAGTCAGGAGGGTAAGTTAGAGATAATAAAGAGAATAAAGTGTATGAGGGGAGGGGTAATGATTTGGTTTAGTTTCAGTGATGTGGAAATGTGGAGAAGAGTAGAATCAGTAGAAAGAACAAGGTTAAAATGATAGACAATGGAGTGTTAGCAGAAAAGAGTAGAGGTGTTATTCACAGGAAAGTAAATTTTTAAAGAAAAAGAATGTGAAGAGAGAAATAAAGAAAAAATACTGGAAGACAAATGCACAAAACAGAAAAAAGTTATTTAAAAAAAGAAAAAGAACTGTAAAATAACCAAAGAAAGCTTGATAAAACAAACAGGTAAAAATGGAGAACCAAAAAACCAATGACATTTCAGAAATGAAAACAACAACAACAACAACAACAACAAAAACACTTAAAAATGTTTCCTTGTTTGGGTGGACTTTTTACAGTCTCTGGTTTCCTTGCAATAGTCTGCAGTCTATTTTGCTGCTTGGCTGGTTTGATTTGCTTTCAGTTTGCAGGAGATGGATCTGTTCTGACCCTCCTCCCCTGTTAGTGAAATCCTGGGGCTCTGTGGTTTGCACAGCTTTCAGGTAGGCCTTGGGCATCCACTGTAAATGGGGGACATGAACAAACTTGGGAACTGTGGCTCCTCCCATCTTCTGTGGGGCTGCTGCCTTTAACCCCTGGCTTTGAATAGGCTGTGGACTCAGCAGGGTGGGGCGCCTCTGGCCTGGTTTACTTGGCTGGGAGTCCCTTGCCTGGGGGAAGTCCCTCCCTCCTGGGAGGGGCAGCCTCCTGGGTGGAGCTGGATATGGAATTCAGCTCCATTTCGGGCTGGGAATTGGGCTTCCTCTGTGACGGGACCGTTTATCTGTCTTGGGAACTGTTTGTTCTCCCATATGGTTGCTCTGTGCCTCTGGTAGCTGCTTGCAGCTTTCGGTTTTAATTTAGAAATTCCAATGGGCAGGGTGGGGCACCTCTGGCTGAGTTCACAGGAGTGTGTGAGCTACAGCCCAGGACAAGCCTCCCGCCTGGGCAGGGGGCATTCTTCTGGGCGGAGCTGGCTTTCACTGTTCTGTCCCTCTTGCCCTTTTCAAAGATGGCTCCTTTGTCCTTGCTTTCCCTAGGCCAGCTTTAGTTCCAGTCTGGTCTGACCTTATGCCAGTGTCAAAGATGGCACTTTGCTCTGGCATTGAGGGAAGGACTATCTTCAAGGAGCTGCTCTGTGGGCATGAGTAAGAAAGTCTTTTGTGGGGTACTCACACTTTCTCTGTGATTTTGGCCCATATGTGCTCAGCCTGCGATCTGCATGTGTCTGCAGCCATCTGGAGGATTTCTCCCTGCTTGCCGCTGTATTCTTTAGGTGCATGGAGTGCAGGGCGCTGTGCTGGTGTCGGCACTGGCGTGGTGGCAGGTCACCGCCCAGAGCCCAAATCTGTATTTTCAGGCCAGCAAAGTCAATTTTTCCTTCCTTGCCAAAATCCCTGTACTGTTATAACTTACTTGGGCTGTCTTTCTAGGAGTAAAAGTGTTTCTGGAGTGGGAAAACTGCAATGTTGGAGGAAGCTTAGCTAGGACTCTGCTGCTCCTCTGCCTTCTTCCCATAAATCCTTAGGAAAATTCTTTCTATGTGCATTTTCCTGAGAGTTTTAATCATGAAGATCGCTGAATCACTTTCTTACATGGACTAATATATTCGTTATTCCTTTTTCATTCACTTTGGAAGTGTTTATATCACACTAACTCTTTTACATAGGTGGTACTATCATCTGGTTGAACGTTATTTGATGCTGTGTAGTCCTTTTATAGCTTTTTAAAGAAATTTTGATCAGTATTCATCATGTAGGTACATTATGTTTTTGTTTTCTTTTCTGGTGAAGTCTGAGACTGTTCCCGTACCACTGTATCTAGGTTATACTTGCCTTGTCAAATATAAATGTGATTTCTTAGAGTTTTTGAAAAATCATTTAACTCTAGAATTGTTTTCTTCTTAGAGTTATTTTTTTCACCTGATTTAGTCTCATTGTTGCTGGCCAGATCAGACTTCATATATTTTGGGCATTTATGTTATTTGAATTTACCCATTTGTTCTTGGTTATCTGATAAATAGTTCTTCAATTGTTTGACTTGTGATTTCATATATTTGCTCCTCCTCCACCTCCTCTTTCTCCTCCTCTTCCTCCTCCTTCCTCTCTTCCTCCTCCTCCTCGTTCTCCTCCTCCTCCTCCTCCTGCTTCTTCTTCTTCCACTTCTACTTTTCTTTTTCTCCTGTCAGCCTTTCTGCCTGCCTGCCTGTCCGTTTGTCTGTCTGTCCATCTATCTGTCATATTTTTCCATGCAGTGTTCCGAATCTTTATCTCATCTGTGAAACTCCTTTTTCCCCTCCATTTAACCTAATAATCTTAGAGTTTCTAGAGACTAGTAAATTGATATTTGTAGCACCAGTATTCAACCATTGCTAGAACAATATATTTTGCTAATAGAAATGCACAAAATCTATATTTTACAGATATATCAAGAATAAAAGAAATGATGAGGAATGTATCTGAAAAAAATTACAAGAGTTGCACTCAAACTGGAACAGTTCAAAGGGAGGATAATAAATCATTTATTCATGTTTTTTCTTGTTTTTTTTTTGTTGTTGTTGTTTTTTTGCCAGTCCTGGGGCTTGAACTCAGGGCCTGAGCACTGTCCCTGGCTTCTTTTTCTATAGCACTCTACCACTTGAGCCACAGCACCACTTCCGGCTTTTTCTATATATATGTGGTGCTGAGGAATCAAACCCAGGGCTTCATGTATAAGAGGCAAGCACTCTACCACTAGGCCATATTGCTAGCCTTCTGTGTTTGTTCTTAATTGACACAAATATCACCAACTTTTCACGTCATGGAACTCAGGAATACGGCAAGAACACATGATGTTCTGTCAGCAGAAATGCTGATCATTTGTGAAATGATTGTTCATAACCATTTAATATAAGGTTAATTCAACCTATTTTCCTTAGCCTGTCACTTCTCTCTTCAAATCTAAACAACCAGCCAGCTTCTATAATAGAAATTTCAAATTATGGAAGACATAACAAAACAGGTGATATGAAAGTTTCCAATAGAATGTCACACGTTTACAGAAAGATTATAATTCGTAATTATTTGTTTTAGCTACCTCTCCATTTCATACGTATTTAATATTTGTAAATATTAGTCCTTGCAATTGAGAAGGTGATCTGCAAGCATAGATTCAATTTCTACATTCATTCCTACTGGATATCCTTCTTGTTGTTGTTTGTTTGCTTTTGTATGTGTGTATTTTTATTCCCAATACTCGTCTCAAATATTTTTCCAAGAGTTAGGCTTATAGACCTGGATTCAATAACACAGTTAAAATAAAATTAGATACCAAAATATTATTTAAGTGTTGCAATGTTTTAGGTGTATTTATTAATAGAAGTATAAAGGAAAGACATATTCTTGTCATGTGTTTTTGTATTTTGAGACAGGAATTCACAATGCACACAAGTCTGGACTCAAAACTCATAATCTTGCTGTCTTAATCTTCAATTTAGCTGAATTACATGTACATGCCACCATAACAAAAATAACACTTGTGAGAGACAAATTCATTACTAAGAACCCATAAAATTCTGTGTAAATTTCTTTGTTAGCATTATTATGTATGGGAAAATGATGGTACTTAGTAAATACAGTTAAGCTTTATGTTCTGAAATAACTTGTTCAGTAATATTAATGTGTACTTAATCTATGCAAGACATTTTCATTGCATATTTCATGTTGTGTTGGAGAATATATTCATTTGGGTATCCATTTATTATTTTGCATCAATTTTGTTTTTACATAAACTATGCATCTTAATTTGTTTAGAAATAAAAAAATCCCATGGTGCAAAACACATCTTTTATATTTTTAAGGTAAACACAGATATGGTGGATTTCTTCTTAACAAGAGATAATGGGATAAATCTATGCATTTGGCACATCCAGGAACTATCTCTGCCTGCCTGTAGGAGCAACATCTGGACTTCATTATGAAATGAGTCAGTAAATGAAACTCCTTTGGAAGTATGTAAAATGCCCAACTACCTGTAAATCCATGTTAGCACATACCAAAGACTGCTGTATTCTCCACTTGTCTATTTTAGGGATTTCATAAACACAGCTTGGCTTATTTATTAGAGTTTGAAAACCTGGCAAAGTACATCACTACAGCTCTTTTTCATCTTCTGTGCTGACATAGGGATCAGTGACCTCTCCTGAATGATGGAGATTTTGACAGTTTAATTTCTGTGTCATGAGTCGCTAAGGTAACACTACTTTTTTTTTTTTCCATGTGCATTCTAGACATAATAAATCATTGAGAAATGGCTCCCCGTTATGGTATTGAATGCATTTTAATGTTAAAGAAATGTATTCTTTGGTTCATTTTGCATTTACTGAAGAAGTTCACCCTACCTGATGGCTAATGTGTCTTTGAGGTAGCCGACTCAATCTAGAGAGAAAAGATGACTAAAGACACAATGACTTATACCCAGAAAGGAAATAAAATACATCAAAGAAAATAATGAATCCACATTTTTGATAGCTGATTCCCACTTTTGAGATGGCATAGACAAAAGTACAGCTTTAAAGTCATCTTTTTTTCAAAAAAGAAGATAATAGTAACTTTGTTCTCGAAAACTTTGATGAGAAATAGATAATAATTAGTGAAACTTTTATTACTTCATGTACATAGTTCAATATTAATACATAATGGTAAAATTTTGAGCATCTATAGTTCCTTGGGAAGTAGGCATATAAATAGAAAGTCTTATAGGATTCAAATCATTTTTAATATCTTTCTATTTTGCTTTGTTCAAAATGCTCCACATTACATTGTTTTTATAATCAGGTAAATGGGCTTTAAACTTGTACCAATTCAAGTTTGTTTTATTTCATATTAATTGGTGGTATTAGCAATTGAACTATTGGTCTTGTGCTTGTTAGGCAAATACTTTTTCATTTGAGTGATGTCCCCCAGAGAACAAAATAAAAATAAAATAAAGGGCAAACTACAGTATAATTATTTAAGAATTTCTCCAAAGGTGATAATAGAATTAATAGCTATTTGGGTGTATAGTTATTTATTATTTTGTTAAATTTAATATCAAACTAATTTGAATAAAAGTGTTTAAAAGTAGTGGGAAAAGATAGTAAAGTAATGAAAACAAAGGAACAACATAAAATCTATTTTTTTAAAAAGCTAATCAGCCAAGCATCGATATATGTAGCTACAATTCCAGGACATGAAGCTTGATGGAGGAGGATCATATCTCAAATCCAATTTCCCACTAATGCTCTTGAGTCTATCTGAAAAACAAACTGAAGTTATCCTTATAGTTGTGAGTTTGCATTTTTGTTTTCATAGTCCCTTGAAATGACGTATTTTTAGAGAAAAGGGGCATGTATAGCATATTACCACAAATCTAGCTACTTTGAACAGTACAATTTATTGTTGCATATCATTTCTAGATTCAAAATCCAGCAGTAGATGAAAAGAGTTTTCCATTCAGGCTTTTGCAAGGCTTAATCCAAAGTATAAGCTATATTATGTTGCTTTTTGAGTTCAAGGTCCATTAAAGTCTTGTGGATTGTAGAAGAAATAATGCTTTTCTTTTCTTTTCTTTTCTTTTTTACATGTGTTTAGACTAAGGCATAGAGTCTCCTTCTTGGATTTGATTATAAAGAATCTCGAATTTTTAGAAGCCATCAACATGGATGGCTAGTTGGTCTCCCTGCCATGTCCCAAGTCTTCCACTGACACAATGGACCACATAGTTTCTATTCACTAGGTTGGATCAAGCTACACAGGTAACAACTTCTTAATCAATTCAAAATAGAAGTATGCATGTTAAAAACATAAAATTAGTATTCCTTCATATTCATGGGTTTTGCTAGGCCTAAAGGGAAAGGAATTACACAAAACTAATATAGCAGAGAGAGGCATCATGGGAGTCATTTATAATTCATGCTACCGCAAAGACATTGTAGTCATTACAACACTAACCAATGCTGTTAAAAAATAGTAATTCAAGCAAATTTTGGTGACCATTTTGAAGCCATTTATAAAAGTAAATTCCAGAATTATGCATTTATAAAACTCCCTTCTGGGATACTATTGTTCACATAACACACACAATTCTAGCCCATCTGTGTAGTGTCTAACAAAAAAGACAGATGATTAAAATTTATTGTCTTACTATAATTTGAAATTAGATGTGAAATATCTAAAATTCTCTCTCTCTCGCTTCGTCCCTTCCTCCTACCCTCCCTCCCTCCATCCCTCCCTCCTTCCTTTCTTCCCTCCCTCCCATTTTCTTGGCAGTTATGGGGCTTGACCTCTGGGACTGGGCACTGTCCCTGAGCTCCTCAGCTCAAGGAAAGAGCTCTACCACTCGATCCAAGCACCATTTCCTGTTCCCTAGTGCTTAATTGGAGATAAGTCTCATGGACTTTCCTGCCCTGGTTGGCTGAGACATTTTCTAACGATATACTGTGAGTACAGATTTTGACATACCTGTAAATGTTTTCTCATGTAGAAATGAAGAAACCAATACATTTGGGTTGTATTCAAGTATATACAAATGTATTAACTGAAATAGAATATAAACAAGAGAGAAATGAGTGTAGTTCCTTAGAAAGAAAAGAAGAGGGGAAAATTAAATTTTTTAAAAAAGAAAGAAAACCTCAATGTATACTCTACAAAATTAAGAAAATTGAGGGAAAGGGTCTATTGGGAAGGATAGGAGATAATATTGAAAGTGGTGACACTAATCAACTCATACATACTGCCTTGTTAAATGCCAATTCTTTTGTATGAATAATTAAAGATAATTTTTTTAAAAAAACTTTAAAATATAGAAATTACATGAGTCTTTACATGAGAAATTACATGAGATTTCAAGTATGTTTTTGATATAATAAAAAAAATTACAAGGAAAGCCAGTTAGGACTTATAGACAGTCAAGGGCATAGACCTCAGACTTCAGCATGGAGTCATGTGAATGGATATCAAATCTGGAAGCTGGTTATTACTCAGCTAAATCATGTCCTCATCCAGAAGAATTATTTTTAAAACTACATGAACAAGATTATCACGATGAATCATATCTGTAAAGGAAAACTATGAAATAAGATTTTGTTAAAATCTTATGGAAAGACTAGCACTTAAAGCAATTAGTAGCAAATAAATATTTATTAAATGGTATGAATGTATATAATGAATCTATAAGTTAACTTAATTAGTTTAATGTTTGTAAGATCAAATATATATATACATATATAACTAACACTGAATTTGTGTTCTACCATTGCAAAAGCTTTTCACTCTCTGTGTTCTAACATTTTCATTGATGTTATAACCATCTATGTCACCATAGTCAGCACATTGTGACTCAGCTTTCAAAAGTTATCCTCAGGTAATTTTTTTTTCCAGTCCTGCGGCTTTAATTCAGGGCCTGAGCACTGTCCCTGGCTTCATTTTGCTCAATGCTAGCACTACCAGTAGAGCCACAGTGCCACTTCCGGCTTTTTCTATATACGTGGAGCTGAGGAATCGAACCCAGGGCCTCATGTATACGAGCCCAGCACTTTACCTCTAGGCTATATTCCCAGCCCGCTCAGAGAATTTTGATGTCACTTCAGAAAAATGGCTTGAACTTAAATCTATTTTCTAAGTTTATAGCAACTTTTTTCTATTTTTTCTTATTTTATTTTGGAACACTCTTAATTAATTATTGACCAATACTCTCCTTCAATAAGATTTGTAAAGTCTGGATTACAGTCCAAATATCTACCTTTTCTAAAAGTTTTATGTTATTCTAAGAGACTTATAATGAGACCTATGATGGATTTGGGGGCATTCAGAATCATTGACATTCCCTCTTAAGTGGATTTGTTTACAATAATTCATTTTTATAACCATGTATTTTGTTTCTAATCCTCATGAACAAACATTTATATTAACTTTACAGTCTCTTAAGTTTTATGTTATTGCATCACTAGTTGATAATAATATCCTTTAAATATATTCATGTAAATGTATTGCTGAGATTTGAATGTGGTAGCACCTACTGCTATTCCCTGCCAGATATAGGTACAGGTAGAAGGTACAAGAAAGAGGATAATTGTCTGAGGTCATTGGTTGGCAAGCTCATCATCCTATGAATAAGAATTTTAAAGTAACAAAAAAAAGAATAAAAAAAAGGCTTAAGTCATACTTCTATTGTTGTAAAGCATTTGTATCAAGAAGGAGGCCAAGTTCAAACTCTAGTACTGACAAAAATATTGTTAATCTAATGTTGTACTAATGACAGCTTTTATTCTTGTAGTTCTACTCTAAATTTTTTTCCAAAGCCAAGAATATTAACTTCTATTTATTGAATCATTACTTTTCATTTCTCTTTAAGGCAAGGTTTATGTTTAATCCTCTTTATGATATCTTACCTTGCTATATCAATATTAGTGGTCACTGATATATGGTATCATAAAAGGTTGCATCAAAATTTTATGAAATAATTATGTTTTGAAGTCTATTGTACTTTTCCAATACTGGACCTTGAACATATGGGCTGAACCCTGTCCCTCAGTGTTTTCCCCTCAAACTATCCATGTAACAATTGAGTCATAGCCTCATCTCCCTCTTTTTGTTGGTTAACTGGAGTTAAGAATCTCACAGTTGGGGCTGGGGATATAGCCTAGTGGCAAAAGTGCCTGCCTCGGATACACGAGGCCCTAGGTTCGATTCCCCAGCACCACATATACAGAAAACGGCCAGAAGTGGCGCTGTGGCTCAAGTGGCGGAGTGCTAGCCTTGAGCGGGAAGAAGCCAGGGACAGTGCTCAGGCCCTGGGTCCAAGGCCCAGGACTGGCCAAAAAAAAAAAAAAGAATCTCACAGTTCTTCCTCAGAAAAGCCTCAAAATGCCATTCTCAGTATTCTAACACATTTCTACTTTTTCAGTAATATATCTTAGGTTATAAAGTAGCTCTAATTTATTTCACTTTATACATGGAAATACACAAATATTTCACTCACTGCACATTGGTTTTATAAATATAGATGAATAAATTAACAAAACAAGTACATTTCTTTCCTGAAAACTTTCCTCAGATTATCTAAAACCCTAATGGCAAAAACATGATACCTTTATTAATATAAAATGTAATATTTGTTACCAGACTTGTTCTGGATGTATATTTCTGGATATTGATAATTTTGTCTTGATTTAGAACTGTTAAAACTTTAGTATAAAATCAGAGAAAGAGAGAGAGAGAGCGAGAGAGAGAGAGAGACCTAGACAAGTTCTTTGTCTAGAATCGATCCATGGCATTCATTAATTCAATTTTGTCTTCAATTTAGCTGAACTAAAATAGAGTTGAGCTACCAGATGTCAGGGTAATAGATGAAAAAAAAATAAAGGAGTTTATCCTTTCATCCTTTTTCTGCAATGCTAACCATGAGCAGCTAGGACTAGATAAAAGAATGGTTTTCTGATCTAATTCTACCATAGAGCAAAGACAGCCACCTCAATGCAGGTCCCTCAAAGATGTGTCACCTGTGACTGTGCATCTCTTGTAGAATGAGCAATGAATAAATACTTGGGGGAAAAGAAACGAACTTTTTTTGCTTGAACTGTTTTGCTTGGACTCAGGGCCTGAGTACTCTCCCTGGCTTTTTTCTACTCAAGGCTAGCACTCTATCACTTGAGCCACAGCGCCACTTCTGGTCTTTTCTTTTTTTTCTTTTTTTAATATATTTTTATTATCAAACTGAATTACAGAGAGGTTACAGTTTCATACATTAGGCATTGGATACATTTCTTGTACTGTTACCTTGTCCCTCATTCCTCCCTCCCCTCTCCCTCTTTCCCTTCCCCCTCCCCCCACGAGTTGTTCAGTTGTTCAGTTCATTTTCATCAAACAGTTTGTAAGTCTTGCTTTTGCAGTTGTTTGTCTTTTTTTTTTTTACCCTGTGTCTCTCGATTTTGATATTCCCTTCCAATTTCCTGGTTCTAATACCAGTATACATGGTTTCCAATATATTCAGATAAGATACAGAGATAGTGTAGGTATAACCACAGGAAGGTGATACAGGAATATCATCAATAATAGAGGCTACAGTTACATATGGCACGTTGAAAGTATTTACAACTGTGATATAACAATCATTTCCATAACATGGAGTTCATTTCACTTAGCATTATCTTATGTGTTCATAAGGGTATAGCTATTGGGCTCCTGTGATCCTCTGTTGTGACTTGCCTAAACCTGTGTTAATTATTCCCTATAAGGGAGACCATAGAGTCCATGTTTCTTTGGGTCTGGCTCACTTCACTTAGTATAACTTTTTCCAAGTCCTTCCATTTCCCTACAAATGGGGCAATGCCATTCTTTCTGCTAGAGGCATAAAATTCCACTGTGTATATGTACCACGTTTTCCTGATCCACTCATCTACTGGGTTGGTTCCACATTTTAGCTATGACAAATTGTGCTGCGATGAACATTGTTGTACTGGTGGCTTTAGTGTGATTATGTTTGTGGTCTTTTGGATAGATATCCAAAAGTGGGGCTGCTGGGTCATAGGGGAGTTCTATGTTTAGCCTTCTGAGGAATCTCCATACCGCTTGCCAGAGTGGCTGAACCAGTTTACATTTCCATAACAATGAAGTAGGGTTCCCTTTTGGCCACATCCCCTCCAACAGTTGTTATTGTTACTTTTCTTGATATAGATGATTCTTACTGGGGTGAGATGGAATCTCCATGTTGTTTTGATATATCATCCTGCAACAAAATCAATTCCAAATGGATCAAAGATCTTGAAGTCAAAACAGACACCCTGAAGACACTAAAGGAATGAGTAGGAGAAACACTTTGGCTCCTTGGCACTGGACGGAACTTCCTCAACAAAGACCCAGAAAGGCTACAAATCAAAGAAAGGTTGGACAAATGGGACGACATCAAACTACAGAGCTTCTGCAGGGCAAAGGACATAGCTCACAAGATAAACAAAAAGCCCACAGATTGGGAGAAGATCTTTACTGGCCATTCAACAGACAAAGTCCTCCTATCTAAAATATATGCAGAACTAAAAAAATTACCTTCATCCAAAACAAAACTGCAAAGAACCAATAGCCCCCTTATCAAGTGGGCTAGAGACTTAAAAAGAGACTTCTCTGATGAGGAAATGAGAATGGCCAAGAGGCATATGAAAAAGTGTTCTACATCACTGGCCATAAAAGAAATGCTAGTCAAAACTTCTTGCCTTTTCTATATATGTGGTGCTGAGGAATTGAACCCAGGGTTCCATGTATAAGAGGCAAGTGCTCTTGCCACATTAGGCCATATTCCCAGCCCCTACATAGAAAAAATTTTATGCCCTGGAGCTGTGGGAAGCAGGGATTGATGGACAAGGAATGGAAAATCCTGCTTATTTAGCCAGAATAAATGTGCTTTAAATTTTCACTTGCCTTTATCTGATAAGGAAGCTTCAGCAAAGGAAATCAATGTCTTTTGACCATGAAGACAGGTGTGAATGAAGGTAATGTGGCTGGAATGAAAACACATACATGTAAGAAGATGCTTGGCTGGCAGGTTTAACTCCTGATTTGCAAACACCCTCAGAAGCTGTAATACTATGTCTGCTTATCAAATCTAGTTTGTGCAAGGTAGTGGTTTCCTATAAGTCTACCCAGTAAAGTTGTGATTGATTGTGATCTAGCTGCAAAATAGTTATGTAAGGGTTTGGTCTTGACATGGACTGTTCCATGTGAAGGTCTGTCAAGTAATGTGTAGTAACATATGCATACATTTGGTAGGAAATGTAGAGCAACAAAATGTATTTAGCAACAAATTAATACCTCATACAGTAAATGTGAATTTATAGTCATTTTAATTGGTGTCGGTTTGTATCATAACTTAACTTCTAAATTTCCAACTGATAAAAATCTAGAAAGGCCTGGGGGGGTTAAGCAAATGTCCTGATCACTTTTGTTTTATGTTGAATCTTTAAGAAGTTGTACTAGGGGCTGGGAATATGGCCTAGTGGTAAAGTGCTCATCTTGTATACATGAAGCCCTGGGTTGGATTCCTCAGCACCACATATGTAGAAAAAGCCAGAAGTGGTGCTGTGGCTCAAGTCACCGAGTGCTAGCCTTGAGCAAAAAGAAGCCAGGGACAGTGCTCAGGCCCTGAGTCCAAGGTCCAGGACTGGCAAAAAAAAAAAAAAAGAAAAAAAAGAAGTTGTACAATGAGCATTCAGTTCACCATGTCAGTTTATGAGCACAATGCATCTTGATCAATGTCAAGGCTCTCAATAGAAGGAAGAGATCAGCATAGTAACCAAGTAAAATAATACACTGCAATAACTTGTTTGCAGAGGATGCAATTATTGCAATATCATTTAGCAAATAGTTAAAGGAAATCTGTGATATTCTAGAGGCATAATCTTATATTCTATAATGGCTATAAATGAGACACTGTGAGGACATTTGCATAACTTTCCAGTTATGAAGAGATAAGTTATGTTGCAAAGGACAAAAAATTATATGTCTCTTGTTCCCTGTTTATTACTGTATATCTGTGTACATTTTTTATGTTTGCCACTTATTGCATGCATTGATTCAATTCCTTTGAAAATTATAACATACCATCTAATTCTTTAAAAAATATTGTCAAGGATCTACAAAGGGGTTACAGTTACACACTTAAGGTAGTGAGTACATTTCTTGTCAAACTTGTTACCTCTTCCCTTACTTTTCTCCCATCCTCCCTCTTCCCCAACACCCCTCCAGTTGTACAGTTGGTTTAAAATATATTATCTTGTCGGTATTAGTGTATCATCTAAAGCTTAATATATTTTTTTCTGAAAACCTTTGGCTGAAATAATTAAATGAAAAAAATATGACATTTAAATATATTTAGCACTGTATTTTTTCCAAGAACTATACTTTAAATGACTATCAACATTTTAATATTTAAAATTATTACTTTATATTATGATTTCAAAGAAAGATAAATACCATTGTAAGACAATCATATACCTCACAACCTCCCCTTCAAAGTGCAGAAAATGGATTCAAGTATAAATTATTCAAAGAATAGAACATAATTCATTTTTAAAAGGTTAGAGGTTAAATTTGCCTCAGTTTATTTTGGTCATTAGCATTTGTTAGTCATTTAATTTCTCCATACATTTGTCTTGAGCCTAATATGTGGGCCTTCCATGATAGATTTATTTATTTATTTATTTATTTATTTATTTATTTATTTATTTGGCCAGTCCTGGGGCTGGACTCAGGCCTGAGTACTGTCCCTGGGTTCTTTTTACTCAAGGCTAGCCCTCTGCCACTTGAGCCACAGTGCCACTTCTGGCCATTTTCTGTATACGTGGTGCTGGGGAATTGAACCCAGGGCTTCATGTATGTGAGGCAAGCACTCTTGCCACTAGGCCCCCATGATATATTTGTTTAAGAGGTGGAAAAATGAATTATACTATGGCAGCTGAATGGACTTGTGATCCACCCACCTTGAATGGTTCACACACACAAGCATACACAAACATATATTACATATATACATATACATATGAATATAGGCACATACATGTATATATAAACTACATATGTATACATAGACCACATATAGACTATATATATTACATGAATGCTTGTTTTAGATATATGTATATTTATAAAGTGTGCTGTGGGTCATAAATGACTAGACATTATTAGAAAATCATGTAGTTTCCTTCCTTAAGGGAGAGTTTTAATGATGTATTTTAGATGAGCACGTAGTTAATGTATTCTGTGGTGCACTATGAACTACATATTTTGATCACAACCTTATTTTAATGTAGCATGCACTGATTCAAATATTAATTATTCTTTTATTATATATTTGGTCTTCTAAACTCCTTCATACGTTATACTTAAAGTGATAAAATGTAGGCAGTATCAAATCTACTAAAAGTTATAAAATGATTCTTGTTAGAATTTCCTATTACATGGTGTCTAAAGTATTTTCAACTTTAGCTTTACAGATACTTGTTAATGATGCAAAAATCTCAGGAAAACCAGAACATTTCTAGACTGATAGTATACTTAAATGGCTTCAAATTTAATTTATTTTAAAAGTATGAAATAATTTATGTTCATTAAATGCATGGCAAATATA
Organism: Perognathus longimembris pacificus; assembly: GCF_023159225.1. Lineage (NCBI taxonomy): Eukaryota > Metazoa > Chordata > Mammalia > Rodentia > Heteromyidae > Perognathus > Perognathus longimembris. The sequence continues at coordinate 42,835,564 of NC_063176.1, forward strand.
ATCTAAAACACAGTCCGTTTCTGTTTGTACAATGCATCACTTTATTCAGAATTGTATTGATTAGCTACCAAATGCTTTGGTATTCAGGATGTATTTAATCTATTAGACAAAATTAACCCTCATTACTGGGGACAAAAAAAAACCACAGTAAAATGCTTTTAAAGAATAATTTTGACTTAAACACTAAGAATATTAATACCAATACATTTTGTGGATGTTTATCCTTTGACAAGAAGAAAAGTTCCATATAGAATTGCATGGGCTCCATTTCACAAAAGCAGTAACCCAAAGCAGTTTGCAAAGACAAACAAAAGAGTTTGGCCACCTAATTAAGTAAAACTAAGACAATTTTAAAGATAGGAAATATGTTACATGAAAACGTAGAATTTACTGTTATCATAAACAACCATATCTTACTTAATGGTCATTTTAAAATTTTCAAATCACATCTACTTTTCTGTAAGATGAATGTCAGAGGTATATTTCAAATAGTTCTGTGTATGTCAATTTATTTTTTTCTACCGATTTCTGACAGGTAGAAAAAAATGGAACTGATATAATTGCTAAAGACAGAAACATATTTGAGCTTTCTTCCACCAATAGAGCCTCTTTTATTTTTCTAAATGTTATGATATATAAAGCAGTCTGAGAAGCTCCAGAAAGCTGACAACTGTCTGGATCATGTGTAACTAGAACAGAGGAAGCCTAACAGATCAATGCTGTGTGTCTCGCTGGAGGACTTACATTTCATGGAATCATAAAAGAATATTGAAGAAGTTTCAGACTTGTGTAAGTGGAAACTGTGCCTACAGCATATTCTTAGCCACAGCAAATATTTTCAAAGTCTCTCCTCTAAGAAAATGAGAAAAGTACACATTGAACAGTGAAAAAAGAACTTTATAAAGGAAAGTTTGAAAATAACAGGAATGAAAAGAGAGGGGCATGTGATAAAATTTCACAATAAACAATCATGCACAGGATGTGGATTTTTTTCATGTTAGCATATCTACTATATTTATATATTCCTCTATTTTTATATTTAGTTCCTAGATTTCCTTTACTTAAACAAGTTATGTCGATTTCTACAAAATTGTTTATAGAAATACAGGCTTATATCCCCTAATGCTATAGAAATTCCTGAGCAACAAACAGAAAAAGCCTTTTCAAGAAAGCAATGAACTTTAATTTAAAATCTGATGTACACACAAATTAATGGAATGTACTTGTTATTACAATAAAGTCCACCTTTATCTTCTATTGAATTTGAAGATCAACATTTTTTTGATTTTTGGTTTTGTTTATTTTACAAAAAATTGAAAAAAATAATTATATTTTAATCATATTTGTAACTCTCGTGCAGGCCAATGTTACTGGTATTTAACAATGTGTCAATGTATTACAGCTGATTATTTCTCTGATACAATAGGAGATACTATAAAATTTACTGTTCTATTTCATTTTTTTGTGCTATAGTTATTCAAACTAATGAGTGAGACATTTTGACACATGCTAAGGAAAGACCATTTTTGTTTTTCCTCCTACTTACCCATAGTATAGAAAATATAGGTTAAAAATAATGGAGAAGAAGAAACTAAAAATGTATATGATTTGTGATGGGAGTGGTTTTATACACATATCCTTGAGCAGTGACAGAAAACATCTTATCTCTCTGCTTGATGTAAAGTGACAGAGATAACTGCGACATTAATGTCCATTTGGATACACCTCACAGTCCACTTTTTGGGGGGGAAATGAAAAAGATACCAGGATACATTTTTCTGAAGGTTTCCATGACTCTATCAAAACTATTCATTTTTCCCTGTAGTTATGGGGCTTTGTGATAATTCATATTTTAGAAATTTATAAATACTCTATTTAGCCTGTCTTAATAAAAATTTTCTATCTGCAGGTAAATAAGTAATAACTGCTATATTGTTCAGCTTTTACATTCATATATTCTTAGCTACCTGGGTGAAAAATGGGCATTTGGAGGAGCATACCTGGAGGCCAGCCTAGGGAAAATGGTCATGAAATTTATGTCAAAAAAAAGGCTGGAGGTGGTGGAATATCTATGTCACTCTAGCTACTGTAAGAACCATAAGTAGAAAAGGCATAGATCAGGTTGTCCTGGGCAAAGAATGAGATACTATACCAAAAATAACCAGAGCAGAGAGGACTAGACACATTGTCGAATATTAGGGCAATTGCCTAGTATGCATGAAGCCTTGAGTTCAAACACCACCACTGTCAGAACTAAAAAGAAATAAAATTATTAACTGAAATGTGTTCTTTTTTTCCATTTAAAGACAACTAAATCCAAAATAACTAATATGATTCATTGCTCAATCAGTTGACTCAGTAACATCTAAACTAAAGTGATATTAATGGCAAGAATAATAAAATAACTGTGATAAATGAAAAAATATCAGGTAATGTTTTCAATTATAATACAAAATAATAAAACTAATAAATTTTAAATGACATGTTATTTCCTAGAGTCTTAGAAGGAAATAGCCTTCTTTAATTGGAAAGAATTGTATAAAAAGCTCACTTTCAATGGCTTAGTAAACAGATGGGGAAGCTTCAAGATACTACATTATTTAATGCATGTAGATATTTTTTTTGGGGGGGGGGTTAGACAACACCTGACAATGTAAACAGCAGTCCTAACAAAACTCAGAATTCTACTACAAAATAAAAAGTTTCTGCACAGCTAAAGACATAGCCACTAAACTAGTAAGACAGCCAACCATTTGAGAAAATATCTTCACCAGCAAAACAACAGACAAAGGCCTAATATCTGTCATCTACAGAGAACTCAAGGAACTAACCCTTTCCACACCCAGTAAACCAATTATTAAATGGGGAAGGGAGCCAAAGACAGACTTCACAGAAGAAAAAATAAAAATGGCAAAGAAACATATGAGGAAATGTTCAACATCCCTGGAAATAAAAGAAATGCAAATAAAAACAACTTTGGGATACCACCACACCCCAGTCAGGATGTCCTATACTCTGAACTGAAAATGTGGTACATGTACACAATGGAATTCTACACAGCAATTGGAAATGATAAAATAATGGAATTTTCAGGAAAATGGACATATCTTGAACAAATAATGTTGAACAAGACAAGCCTAGAACACACAGAGAACAAAGGTGCATGGTCTCCCTGATATGTGGATGTTAGGGGGAAAAAACAAAACTAAAAAGCAAAGATCGTGTCTGTAAAATTACAAACATCTTTTCAAATGGTATTTCTACATGTTTTGGTCAGTGACTTTATACCATGTCCCTAAAGCCAAACAATTACTAATTAAATATAAAATGTCTAAGATAGTCCTAGCAGAGATCCACAATAGCTGAACAGCTATGTACATATGATTATATAAGATGAGGCTAAGCAAAATGAACTGAAAGTTATATAAAGAAGAGGATTTTATTGTTGTTATTATCTTTAATGTACTATGTGAATTTCCTATGGCTTATCCCCTGTTGTTACTGTATATGACTCTGGTACACTAGGTATTGTAAATATGTTTATCTGAACTAGGGAAGGGAAAGGGAACCTCAGAAGGGTGAGACAAAGAATAAAGGGCATACCAATGGAATAGCGATACTCCGACAATATGTTGGAAAGGAACTGTACAACTGGCAGGATGGGAGAGAGGGAAGATGAGAGGAAAATTAGGAAGCGTGTAACAAGCATGACAAGAAATGTACTCACTACTTAACTATGTAACTGTAAACCCTCTGTACATCCCCTTGACAATAAAAGTAAATTTAAATTAAAAAACTTCTCAGTATTGTGTCATTTAAATTTCTGTTATTTAAACAGAGGACTTAAAGAAGTGTACTGTTTAGGAAAGTTCCCAAAATATAGAAAAAGTATAAAAACTTGGTGACTTTTATTACTAATCTCAATTCTTCCACATATTGCCAGTCCTGGGGCCTGAGTCTCATGGCCTGAGAACTATCCCTGGCTTCTTTTTGCTCAAGGCTAGCACACTACTACTTGAGCCATAGCGCCCTTTCTGGCTTTTACTATGTATGTGGTGCTGAGTAATTGAACCTAGCATTTCATATATAAGAGTCAAGTCAAGCACTGTACCACTAGGCAAATTCCCAGCAATTTACATATTGCAATATACATATTGCAATTTTGCATCCCAAAACTCTTTCCACAAAAAATAATCTCATTAGGCCTCATTGGAGTCCATTATAGATGTGGAAACTTAGACTCAGTACGGTTTTTAAATTTGTCAAATATCATTGAAATGGTTAATTCTGGAGATGGACTCTGAATTTTGGAACATAATTTGGAAAACCATGTAGTTATATTAATTAAATAATATTGAGTAGGCACATGAATGTAAAAATAAAAGAGAATACTGAATATCCACAAGCAGATCAAAGAATGTATAAACTATTGGCATAAAATACACAAAAATCATTGAAGAAATGTTCACTGGTTAATAAGTAGATTGGGGAAAACTTTGACATGCAAATAAAGCAAAAACAGTTCTAACATCATACCAGATACAAATACAAATTGCAGGGAGCTTAGAGTTCTTAAAATGAAGAGAAAAATCTAAGAGAATAAATAATTACATTCCCTTCAGACATTAAAATTCATTCATTGCCTTGTTGAGACCCAATGTATACAATTCATTTAAAAATTGATATACTTGATAACATCAAAACTAATAACATCTTTATAACAAAAAGACAACATGAAAATACAAAACAGAAAATATTGTCTCTTAGCTATATCTAATATTGGTGTAAGATTTCTTTTTTAATGTTTTATTTTTTAATTTTTAAAATAGAATGTTATTATAATTACTTAGGTGTTGGACAGAGGAATTACCATCTCATAAGTCAAGTAATTTCTCTTCCATAAATCAGTACCTTTGTCTTTGGACAATAACACCCTTTTTTCACTTCCACCAAGTTTCCTGTTCCAGTAACTCTTTTCACATCACACAATTCATTTATCACACAATGTATACTGAACATGCTTAATGCATTTGATTACCTTTCCTCCTGCACTTAAGATTTCTCTTATAACAATAAAATAGGAAGTTATTTCTAGAACTGCAATTCTTTACTTACAAAATAGCTGTAAACATGTATATATATATTTACATACATATACGTATATGTATAACATGTATATATTTACACACACACACACACATATATATATATATATACATGTTATTTTCTTTTAAAAAAATTCTTGTCTATAGAACACATGGGAAAATTCAGTGAAATTCACTAATAGTCTATGTTAGGCATTAACAATTAATAAACTTAGAAGCATCTGTCATTTTATTACATCAAATCTGTCCTGGATTAAAAAGTTTAGCATAACTAAGTTAGACAAGAATTTGTGACATTAGAAGTCTAATTGTAAAGTGATATATTTACTTCTTAATTGGAGTTTTTCTGGAATAAAGAAAGCTTACAATGTGCATGTCATATATCACTCATGATTAAAGTTAATCAGTGAAATAATTACATGCAATATGAAAGCATGTGACTTAATAGATTAAATGAAGCTGCTAATGGGAAAAGCCCATACTACTTTAGTAAACAAATATCAAGTAGTTGGAACTCAGAAATGGTATAGGCAGAATAACCAACTAGAGGCTCTTCATTCTCTTTAACTCTCAGCAGCCTTCCAACAAATAAATCATTTCATTTTGACTGGAAAAAAACATAAAACTAGGGGCTGGGAATGTGGCCTAGTGGTAGAGTGCTTACCTTATATACATGAAGGCCTGGGTTTGATTCCTCAGCACCATATAATAGAAAAAGCCAGAAGGGGCACTGTGGTTCAAGTGGTAGAGTTCTAGCCTTGAGCAAAAAGAAGTCAGGGACAGTGCTCAGGTCCTGAGTTCAAGCGCCAGGACTGGCAAAAAAATAAAAAAAAAAAACCAAAACAACAACAACAACAAAACCAACATAAAACTAAAGAAAATATTCAGAATAAAAAAGCAACTGTGGAGAGGAATCTTGTTGACTATTGAAATCTAGGATAGATAAGATAAAATATCTTTTGCCTACAACTCTATTCCTACCACATGGATCAAATCAGCTCTCCCTCTGGGGATGAGGCAAGAAAGAAGTTTCCAGAAGCCCTTGTTATCTCCTTGTTACCAAAATCCTCTTCACCACATCTGTGCATTCACTCTGAATCACTGCAGGTTTTGAGCTAGTAGAGGAATTTCCCCAGAGTACACAAGGTGAGCTACTTGATCACGTCTTATATTTTCACTTTGGGAATTCAAAAAGGAGAAAATCCACTACACAGTTGCTTTCTTATTGCAACAATTGCTGAATATTTCCCAACACTTGGGGAAAGATATTGGTACCTAGCTCATAAATCGCAAAACTCCCCAGACAGAAACAAGGAAAAGTCCTCCCTAAAGCATGTTAAATCAACTTGTCAAACGTCAAAAACAAAAACAAAACAAAACAAAACAAAAAATCCCCAAGCATTAAAAAGTAAAGCATCAGGCTATATATAAGGGAACCTCCCTAACAGTAACTCCAGACTTCTCAGTAGAAAACTGGCTGCCCCAAAAGAAATAAGAGTAATACAAGTAAAGAAAAGCAAACACACAAAAGAAAACCTCTCAGTTAAGAAAACATTACTTAACCAATAATGACAGAGGAATAAAGTATTTTCATGACAAACAAAACTTCAAGGAATTTATCACCACTGAACTTAACTACAAAATAAAAACATGCTTAAGGGAATTTTTGGAGTGAAAATGAAAGGATTATAATTGCTAATGTGTATATAGATCACAGGACAGAACTCACTGGAAAAGTACGATAATTAAAAGTCAAATTCTGAATATGTAGGTTCTGTAATAGTTTCACAAGTAGATTCCAGAAAAAGGTAATAGCTCTAAAACAATTAAAGCAACTGCAAGTTGTTATGCCATGTAAGAGTATGCAAACTGTGACACCAAGAATATGAATTTAAAGGGACAACAGAAATGAGAGGGTTCATTGCTACACGCTTATAGGAGTTGTTTCTCGGCTGCTTCATGTAAGTCTCATGGCAAATCACAAAACTAAAACATGGAGTATATAAAACAATAAGGAAAAGCATATCAAAGTTTAGCTAATAGAAAGTACAGTACAGAATCACAAAGATAGACGATAGAACAAAAAAGGATAAAAGCATGTGCACAACAATCAGAAATTAAAAAACAAATAACAATAGTAAGCTTTACCTACCAACAATAACCTTAAATATAAGCTCATTGAAATGTCCAATCAATAGACACAGAGTAACTAAATTAATTAAATTAAACCAAACCACATGTAGCTTTTTTTAGCTTTTAAGAAACATAAATTTCATAAAAGATGACATGATAATATTCTGCATATTAATGATAGCTAAAAGAAGGTAAGGTGGCCACACTTCAACCTGACAAAGTAGTTGCCAAGTCAAAAGCCAACAATGGAAGATTTTCTAGGTGTGAAATATAAATATTAGTAGGCAAATATAGACAAATACATACATGTATGTATATGTATATGCATATTCAGTGTAATATATATTCTACGACCTAAACAGATTCAAATTATGACTAAAATCAAAGTTAGCTGCTTTAGGCTACTAAACTAACCAACATTTACACGATTAAGCTATCTGTTTTACAATTTGTGAGGAACATATTTTATCACTAATAGTGTAACTTAAAGAGTGAAGAATATTTACATAAAATCCTTTAAAGTTTCACACTTTTGGAATTATGAAGTTACACAAAAATAGCAAAATGATGCTCATAAAACTTTCATTGTAAATTTATATATATTGTTCAATTAAGGAAAGTACTCTGTCAATTATAAATTTTATTACCTTAAATGCTACTTGAATATTGAAATTTTAGAGTTTTCCATAAAATAAACTTAGCTGCTTAAAGGTGTTAATTAAGTATAATGTACATATTTACTTTTGTAAATATATTTAAATTATGTACAGTCCAAAATGGCTTTACTTTCAGAAAAAACATACTTGTCCACAGAAGGTGCCAACACACATGGTGGAATTGGTAGAAATACATTTCCAATATGTCTATTGGCTTCAATAGTAAAACTAATTTATTCAAATAACCTCACATCTATTTCTATCCTCCTATTTTCTACTTAGTATTAACCAGTTTACTATGGCTGGAGTCTATGTTGAGTCATGTTTTCTTTGCATACTCCAATCTTATTTAATTTTATTAAATTCAATGATACTCTGTTAAATGTTTAATCAGAATACTTTATTACATTTTATGGTTACTTAGTCAGATATTTCTTCCTTCTCTGTGTTTCACTTACAATATGTGCCCCAGTGACCTCAAATTTTATTTTCTGTGTCCTTGACTAGATTGATGTTAAGACTTGAAGACAACCAGGTAATGATTAAATCTCATAATAGTATGGTCATTTTTATTGACAGAAATAAAATGCCAAGATTTTTTTTCTTGGATTTGTAATGAAACTTAAATATCAAGTAAATGATTAAAAATGTATCTTTCAATTTTTGGCTGCTCTTGTTATAATTAACATTGTTTTTGAAATCACAAAATGTATTTCCTCACTCCATTTTAAGACACAGAAATCCTGGTAGTTATGATGGAGGAAATAGAATGAAAATGCATACATAAATTACCAACACACTGCATTTCTAGACAAATACAGCAGAACTAGGTTTGGATTGAAGTTCTTTCTGCCAATTTCATGAGTTTATTTATAGCATCCTGGTCACTCCATCCACTTTTAGCATAATGCATCACAGAAGAAATTATATTATTTCTACAAAAAGCTGGGTGTCTGGAAAAGCATCCATCTCAGGCATCCACTGGAAGATGAAAGTATTTCCTAATTTAGCTGATACTGTGCCTACCATATTATCTGTTACTCACAAAAATTGCTCCCAGGCACTGAAGTTCTAATTTAAACTTTCCAAATAAAAGTTGTTTTCGTTTGTGTTATGCAGTTTTAAATGCCCCAGGGTAAAAGAATAAATGCATCATTTCCCATTTTGACAAGCTTGATGGAAATTTTGACATATAGACATTCATTTGGAAAGGACTGTAGATTCCCTTCAATCAGTGTTATTTATTGTTTTAACTGTATTTTATACATACTAAGCACATACACTTTGATAAGAGCTCTTGAAGGCAAAAGCATTAATAAAATTACAAATTCTATATTACATGTACCTCCAAAATCTCTTGAGTAAATAAAGTCAATCCAAGAGCACTAATTGCTTCATCTTTATCTACTAAAGCTGTATGAAACAACTGCTATGCACGTATATAATCATTAAAATGTGTTGACAGCAATTTAGTTGTTATCTTGGAGACTGTCAAGCACAATTCAAAATAGAAACCCAAATGAAATCTTTTAGAGGTAGGATTATATGTCACCATAAAATTTCAATATCCACATAAAAGTAATGTCTAATATCTGTATGTTTCCATCCTTGAAACTTAACAGGTATATGGAGAATTGCATTCTGTGATTTCTGCTTTCAGTTTCTTCTTCCTAATAGATTAGTAGCACACTGGTATGCCCATCACTTCTGTGGTCTGCTGTTCCAAAGCAAGAATATTCAGGAATATTCAGGGTGACTGTGTAGTATTTCCCCTCACTCTAATCAGGACAACAACTTCAGTCATATTTCAAATATTACAGAAATGTGGTTAGACAGACAAGCTTTCTATAAAAACAACTAGCCAACAAACAAACAAATACCCCATGTGCCTTCATCCATTCTTTTTATTTTATTTTATTTTATTTTACTGGCATATTGGGAGAAATATTTTTTCTTCGAGGAGGAAAAAAATCTTCTCTGGGTGGAAACAACTTTATAACTTTAGTCATAGCTTCTGAAGTCTCACATTGAGTAATGAAATACTTTTCATTTCCCACTACATTTAGACACAAACTATGGACATATATATTTATATATGTCTATGTCTATGTCTATGTCTATGTCTATGTCTATGTCTATGTATATGTATATGTAAACTAAGCTGAGTAGCTCATTTCTATAACCCTAGCTACTCAGGAGAATGAGTTCTCAGAATCACAGTTCAAAGTCATCCTGAGCAGAAAAATCCTGGTAAGAAGTTTATCTCCAATTAACAATGCAAATCTAGAAGTGGAGGTGTGGCTCAAAGTGTTAGAGGGCCATACTTGAGCAAAAGAGCACAGGTAGAGCGTGAAGGCCCTTACCTCAAGCCCCATGACTGACAAAAAAGGGAAATTAATATTTAAAGTATTAATGGCCTTAGTGAATGGCCTATGCTTAGTAGTACCAAATACGTGGTAATATGATCAAAGTAAAAAGAAGATCAAAGAATGAGAGATTTTTTTTTTTAAATCAGCTATACATCAGGTAAGGACCTAATGTCCACAATATTCTTACAGCTCAAAAAATTAAATAATCAAAAAAGACACTCTCAAAGAAAAAACAACTCAATTAATAAATATCCTTAATGAATTAGAGAAAAAATAAGTAAAAATGGCCAATAGATGCATGAGGAATATTTAACATACTTTTTAAAATTTTTTATTGTCAAACTGATATACAGAGTGGTTACATTTTCATAGTTAGGCATTGGATACATTTCTTGTACTGTTTGTTACCTCCTCCCTCATTCCTCCCTCTTTCCCTTTTCCCCCATGAGTTGTTCACTAACCAGTTTTGCAAGTATTGCTTTTGTAATCATTTGTCTCTTTTACCCTGTGTCTCTCGATTTTGGTATTCCTTTTCAGTTTCCTAGTTCTAATACCTGTATACACGGGTTCCAATGTACTCAGATAAGATACAGAGATAGTGCAGGTACTTTTCATAAAGAAGATGCAAATTAAAGCAACATTGAGATTACACCACACCTCATTTGGAATTGCCATTATTAAGGAAATGAACAATAATAAATGCTGTAAAAATGTGGGACAAAGACAACTCTAATACACTGAATTTAATGTAAACTCCATCAACCACTCTAAAAAGCATGATGGAGGTTCCTAAAAAAAAATAAAATAAAATAAACAGCATTATACTATGTCTAAATAATTCCATTCCTGGGCTTTTATTCAATAATTAAATGTTACAATAAAACCAGCAATGCAACCATGTACATTGCAGAATTATTTATTATAGCAAATTAATAGAAATCAGCAAAGATGACTCGCAGTAGACAAACTGATTTAAGACACCGTAGTACATTACAACCACCCCCCAACTCCCCCACACAATAAAATAGTATTCATCTATCAGGAAGTATGATATTGTACCCTTCATAATGAAATGGAAAGATATGGAAAAATTATATTAAATGAAGTAACCCAGACCCAGATTAAAAGATTTCATGGTAGCTAGAAGGTGCCTATAAATCTATAAATGAACACACTGGTTGGTATGCAAGCAGATACAAATGAATTAACTGAAGTATAGTAGACTCTAAGGGGATCTCAAATAGTATAATTCTTAAGAAAGAATAAGTCAAAGGCTATCAACGTAAGTACCAAGAAATGAACATTTGTGAGAGGGGATTTGGGGCCAAAAGATAGAGGTGGTAGGAAAATGAGGATGGAAAAGAGAAGAATGCAATCAAGAATTCATCGCATATACCTTAAAACTAAGAAAAATAAGGGAAGTAGTAGGTCGAGGGATGTTAAAATGCTGAAGGGATGACACAGATTGAGATGCATTTTATATGTTAACAGTTTTACGAAATAGCAAAAAAAAAAAAAAACAACCCAATACATATCTTACAAAATTAAAACACATGAAGGAAAGCGGTCAGTTGTGAGGGGTGAGTGAGAATATCAAAATAAGTGACATGATCAACATGTACTGTAGTCATAAACTGCTTTGTAGAATGGGAACTCCTTTGTATAATTCCTTAAAATAATAAAAATATTTAATAAAATAACTAATTTTAAATTTCTCCCTTGGTATAAGAAACTACTCAGTACTTTAGTGATATGGTTTAGTACATATTAAATAGAAAATACATAGAATGAAAACGAATGTACATAAACTGTCAGTCACATATATAACACCTTTAAATTGAATAAATATACATTTAGGGTGTGTGTACATATATGTCGCTGTGTTTAAATGTGCTATTTTCTGTGTTCTGACTTTGTATTTCTCAAAATAAATATGTTGTTCTGGGTGCTGGTGGGTAATGTAAGTAATCTTAGCCAATCAGAAAGCTCAGAATAATGACTTAAAGCTGAATATAATGATTTAAATAAAGTTTGGTAAGAAAAGTCTTTGATACTCTTATGTACAATAAAACACCAAAGAAGTGAGAAGTGGAGCTGGGTCTCCAGTGGTAGAATATTGTTATTGAGTATAAAAGCTCAAGACCCTTAAAATTTAAGGGTAAGTGCATAACACACACACACACACACACACACACACACACACACTCATATTGAAATATTGACCCTCGATATGTCTCAACACAGAGTGAGCACAAGTAAGCTGGCTTAATATAAAGTATAAAATTGTTCTTTTAGGGGGAAAGAAATAAAAGTGATGTTATTTGAAAATATCATTTTTAGTACTGAAGCCAAGACACATATTGGAAATGGGTTTCTTCCAATTCCTCTTTTTTTCTTGAAATAAGCGTCACTCAACAAATATGTTTCCAAGCTAGTTATCCTAAAAGAAACAGGAAGCACCATATATGCTGATACCCCAAAGGACACACTCTTCATTCTTCTCTTGAGTTTCTTTTCATTTCTCTAGATTCATGACTGTTTTCAGAAGCCAATTAAAATTTAAAATTATACATATATTCTTGGGATAAACCGTTGGATCATAAATCTGTTTTTTTTTTTTAATTTCTGGATATATTTTATCATTGTTTCATTTATAATTTTTTCATGTAGATATTTTAATGATACTAGACATTTTAAAAATATTGTATTATTTCTGTACTGATACACATGACCACACACTTAAGAGCCTCAGTGTGTGCTACTATTATGCAATTGTGTCACTAGTTAGCTACTTGAGGAGGTAACCGTATTTTATGTTCAGTGTTTTTTTATTACAAAATCGTGATGATTTCTTACTTAGAGGTTCTTCTGTAGAAGGTTTCTGAATTCATTCAGCATGTTGGATGAATCAGTTCCCAGTTCCTGGAAACTCAGTCCACACATTTTTCTTGTTCTCACCTGGAACGTGAGCTGAGGCTCTCCTCCACTTACAGAACCTGCCTTGCCCATAGTTCTTAGAGGAAAATAGAAATTGTGCCTAGACTCTCTCTATTACTTCACTTATCTCTTGATTCTGTTTTAAAAGGCACAACGGATTAGTTTAGACCCTATCAGATTATTCCATTAACTCTCAGCTAACCAATTTAGAAATTTTCACATGCAAAATATTTGAACAGCATTAAATGATCATTTTATTGAATTAGGGATGGGAATCTTGACTAGTTATTTTAGAATTAGGCATACTATAAGTAGCAAGGTTATTGAGATTTGGAAAATGAGTTTGCTACCCTTTCTTCTTTATTATCTAGAATAATAGGGCTGGGAATGTGGCTTAATGGTAGAGGGCTCACCTAGCATGCACGGAGCCCTAGATTTGATTCCTCAGTACCACATACACATGAAAAGCCAGAAGTGACACTGTGCTCAAGGGGTAGAGTGCTAGCTTTGAGCAAAAAGAAGCCAGGGGCAGTGCTCAGGCCCTAATTCCAAGACCTAGTACTGTGAAAAATAAAAGTGACTACAGAGAATATTAATTATATAATACCATTTTGACCACTGATAAAAGATACTGAAAAAATAAACACCCATTAATTTGGAGTAAAAATTACTAGTAAAACAATATAACTCAATTTACTTTTTATTTATTTTTATTGCCGCTTAGTGGATAATCTTTCACATTTCCATATTTTGTGCAAATTTTTATAAATATTTTAAATTCATATTTATAAAGTATTTACACAATTTTGTACAAACATTACTCCTGCTTAGATTTGTCAAGTTTTAAATTAATTTTCATAAAATATCTGATTCTTTATTGATACGTAACTTCTACCCTACCTTTTAATTTTAGCATTTTTGGGTGGTCTCTCTCTCTCTCTCTCTCTCTCTCTCTCTCTCTCTCTCTCTCTTTCCTATCAATCTCTTGGGCTCAAAATCTCTATTGCCTAGATACTTTCTGTTTTGTTACCATTTTTTTTTTCCCAAATGAAATGTTCTCTCAGTTCAGGGAATAAAACAGCAAACTAATTGACCTATAAACAACTGATATTTATTTATTATTATTTTATAGGTTGGGGATCCAAGACCCAAGGCACCAGTGGTGAGTAATGAAAATGGTTAGGATGACTTCTACCTGGATTCTCTTATAGAGTTAGGAACAGCCATACTCCTGGTCCTCTTCAGTTGGGCACCTGTCTAAATCATTGGCATGCTGCACTTGTTACCAAACTACACTCAAATGAATCACCTTGGTGGTTAAGACTTCAAAATAATAAATTTTATAGATAGAACAACACAAATTATAGAAAATAGGTTTGTAGTGTTCCTTTACATATATTAAAATTAACTTAATTCTGAGTTTCTGGTTTTAATTACTTAAAGCCCTTTACTTTATTTCATTTCATTTTTGTGCCTGAGGCTTCAACTGAAGGACATTTAATAATGTCATATCCCTAAGTTTCTCTTGCTCAAGGCTAGCATTCTACCACTTGAGACACTGCTCTACTTTTGGCATTTTGGTGCTTAATTTTAAATAACTGTCTTACCAGCTTTACTGCCAAAACTGGTTTTGTACCAAGATCCTAAGATTTCAGCCTCCTAAGTAACTTTATATCATATTTAATACTTAAGTTAAATAATCATAGCATTACCTTTCAGATACTTTCTTGAATGTAAGTTTTGAGAGAACAGTTTCCTCTCACATTTGGAAAAAAGTTATTTTGATGTGGAAAGACTTGGAAAAATTATATTAAGTGAAGTAAGGCAGACCTAGAGAAACATAGGTTTATTTCATCTGTAGTAGCTAAGCTGTGCCTATAGATATAAAAGTAAATACACTGGGTGATAAACAGGGGTTACAAGTGTATTAACAGAAATATAATTGACGCTATGTATAATGCAAGTAGTACAATTCTTTAAGAAGACTAAATTAAAGCCCAATAAAATAAGTGCTACGAAATGTATACTTACCAGAAGCCAGGGTGGGCCAAGGGGAAACAGACAGAAGAATGAAGTGGGGAATTAATTCCACATATCACAAATTAAGATATATAAAGGAAGGACTGAGTTGAAGGGAGAATGAAAACCTTAAGATGATGAAGTGATAATGAAGATCAAGATGCACTGTACACATAAACTGCTATTATAAATGGCAAAAGATTCAATACACAGCAAAAATTAAGATGAGGAAAGGTGGGTTGGGAGAGATGAGTGAGAATGATAAATGGATGATATTGATCAAGTTACTTGCATTCATAAACTGCTTTGGTGAATGGCAACTCCTTTATACAACTATTTCAAGAAAAAAAAAACATTAAAATGGTATTTTTATAAATACTGAATATATGAATGTTCTAATTTAAATAAGATTCATTTTAATGTATGAGAGGTTTTATTTAATTTTCATTTCCATAGATAGATAGATAGATATGCACAGATTTTACAGATATAGGTATTTATACAGATAGCATATACATGTATATACATATATATATATAGTAACTTGCTGATAGATTTTTATATATATACAGATATCAGCAAGTTACAATTTTTGTTTAGAGTGCATATTTAATAATGTCATATTTAATAATAGTTACATTATGGAGTCATGATAGAATAAAAATCAATTAAATATACAATAAAATTATTATTCAAATCAATTTATTTGGGAGAGAAATGGAGAAATGCAACCATAGAAACCATAGTAAAACCATCGATTTCAGCCACTGAAAGCTTAAGCAAAGTGCAAAGTCTAATGATATCCACAAAGTTGTCATTATTTCATCATTCAATATCCATATACTTTTGAACTAAATTGAGTAAATGTAAATACAGATGATTCTGTGTCACGGTCTTTATATGGTAGAATCATTAAATTATGTTTAAAGAATATTGTAGTTCAAATACTTCCATACTTAGGCAATTTGTTAATATGTATGCAAGGTTAAGCTTTAAGAAAGCAGTATCGTTTGTACATCAGGCCATATACCTAAGAGTCCTTTTTATGATTTCAATAGATTTGCTTGATCATGAATATCTAGCAATCAACAAATGTATATCAGTGAAGTTCAATCCTTCATTCTTCCCATAAAGAACACTTAACACATTTCTTGCAACAGAACTCTTAGTGCATTGCCAAACTCTGATGTTCTTAATAATGAAAAGATTAAAGGTCAAATATAAATTTTCTAAGTTTGATGAATTACTTAATGTAAGATGATTTTATTTTCTGCAATATTATGTTTTTAGGGGAAAAAATATAAAAACTTAGATTTTCCTGTGAGACTTTGAAGGAATTCTTTGAAAAGCAGGTGTGCAAAAAGTATCTAAATATAGTGTTCATATTCCTAAATGGCTCATTGTTTTTCTTATTTATTGTCAAAGAGATGTACAGAGAGGTTATAATTTCATATGTTAGGCCTTGGGTGCAGTTCTTGTACTGTTTGTTACCTCCTCTCTTATTCTCCCATACCCCCTCCCCCTTTTGTTTAGTTGGTTTACACCAAATTGTTTCGTAAGTATTGCTTTTGTAGTCGTTTGTCTTTTTATCCTTTGTCTCTCGATTTTGATGTTCCCTTTCGCTTCCTTAGTTCTAATACCAGTATATACAGTATCTACACTGGATACTGTATTAGGATGAGATACAGTGATAGCACAAGTACAACTACAGGAAGGAGATACAAGAGGATCATCAACAATACAAGCTACGGTTTCACATGGCAAGTTGAAAGTAATTACAACAGTGATATAACACTCGTTTCTAAAACATGGAGCTCATCTCACTTAGCATCATCTTATGCATTCATAAGGGCATAGCTATTAGGCTCTTGTGATCCTCTGCCGTGACTAGCCTAAACCTGTGCTAATTATTCCCTATGAGGGAGACCATTGAGTCCATGTTTCTGTGGGTCTGGCTCACTTCACTTAGTATAACTTTTTCCATGTCCTTCCATTTCCTTATGAATGGGTCAATGTCATTCTTTCAGAAAAAGACATAAAATTTCATTGTGTATATGTTCAACATTTCCTGATCCTTTCGTCTACTGAGGGGCATCTGGGTTGGTTCCATATTTTAGCTATGACAAATTGTTCAGCAATGAACATTGTTGTGCTGGTGGCTTTAGTGTGTCCTTGTTTGTGGTCTTTTGGGTAATTAAGGCAGAAATAAGGAATTGGAGAAACCTCCCATGCTCCTGGATTGGGAGGATTAATATAATCAAAATGGCAATGTTGCCAAAGGCTATCTACAAATTCAATGCAACACCCATTAATATCCTGACACCATTTTTTAATGAAATAGAGGAAGCAATCCAGAAATTCATATGGAACAATAAAAGACCACGAATAGCAAAACCAATCCTATGCAGAAAGAACAATGCTGGAGGAATTACAGAACCCAACTCAAAACTATATTATAAAACTATAGTAATTAAAACAGCTTGGTACTTGCTCCGGGAACAGGCCTGTAGACCAATGGAACAGAATTGAAGACCCAGAAATGAACCCACAGAACTATGCCTTCTAAATCTTTGATAAAGGAGCTAAAAAATAGAATGGAAGAAAGATAGCTGGTTTAACAAATAGTGTTGGCAAAACTGGTTCAACACCTGCAACAAACTAAAACTATATCCTTATGTATCAACCTGCACCCAAATCAACTCCAAATGGATCAAAGACCTCGAAACTAAAACAGATACCCTGAAAACACTAAAAGAAGGAGTTGGAGAAACACTTGGGCTCCTTGGTCCAGGGCAAAACTTCCTGAATAAGACCTAGAAGTGCTACAAATCAAAGAAAGGATGGACAAATGGGACTGCATAAAATTGCAGAGCTTCTGCAGGGCAAAGGACATAGCTCACAAGATAAACAGAAAGCCCACAGATTGGGAGAAGATCTTTACCAGCCATTCAACAGACAAAGTCCTCATATCTAAAATATATGCAGAACTAAAAAAATTAAATTCCTCCAAAACAAAACCTCAAAGAACCAACAGCCCCCTCAGCAAGTGGGCTAAAGACTTAAAAAGAGACTTCTCTGATGAGGAAATGAGAATGGCCAAGAGACATATGAAAAAGTGCTCTACATCACTGGCCATAAAAGAAATGCAAATCAAAACAACATTGAGATTCCATCTCACCCCAGTAAGAATATCCTTTATCAAGAAAACTAACAATAACAAATGCTGGAGGGGATGTGGCCAAAAGGGAACCCTACTTTATTGTTGGTGGGAATAAATTGGTTCAGCCACTCTGGAAAACAGTATGGAGATTCCTCAGAAGGCTAAACATAGAGCTCCCCTATGACCCAGCAGCCCCACTTTTGACTAGTTTGTTTTAAGGACACTTTTCAAGTGATTAAGGATGGTAGGATGAAACATGTATATCTGACTAAGATGGGCCTTGTTGATCATCCTATTTTATTCATGTCACAGGCTGAATAAACAGGAACCACTAAATGTAGATGTGACAGGAGTCTTATGTATTTTTAATTAATGGTGGATGTATCTTTTTCTTCCTTAGTCCTTCCTCCTCATCTTTTACCTCCCAGTCTTTCTACCTCCCTCCTGTCTTTCTTTCTCTCCCTCTTTTTATGTCTCTACTTCTTTCCTTCTCTCTTCCTCCCCATTCCCACACCATCCCCGACCCTGAATTTGATTAAAGATGTACATGTATAGGTTTTACTTTGAATTAAATTTGCAAATTTTGAACATTCTTGCTTGAGTCTATCTCATGAGATTTAATGTGAGATGGATGTATTTGTTATTAAATTTATGGAAGTTTGATTTCATTTAAATATTCATCTTTCTTTCATTTTCCCAATATAGAAATATGTAGGGAGGGGGGAGGGGGGAGGGGGAAATGAGGGCCGAGGTAACAAACAGTACAAGAAATGTATCCAATATCTAATGTATGAAACTGTAACCTCTCTGTAATTCAGTTTGATAATAATATATATATTAAAAAATATGTAGGGAATATTAAAGGGTTCAAGGTAAGAATGAAGCAACCATTTGTTATTTTTGTGTGTCTGAACACTCTATTTGTCTATAATTCTTGTGAACTAAAATGGATTTTCACTGCATTAATCATAGATTGTCCAGGCTCTCAGCTCAGCGCAGTTCTCCTTACCCACAGGAGAGATGTGAGGGTGTGCCCCTGTAGGGTAGAAACCGAGAAAATGTGCAAGCCATGAAAAATGACAACCCCAGCCCCCTTATGTTCAAATAAGGACTGAGGACACAGGCGATTTCAGGGAGCTGTCACGCGAACATCCAAAGGCTTAAATTTCAAGGTGGGGTTTATATAGCAGTGATGATGAGAAGGAAGGGGAGAGATTTGGAGTGGCTAGCTAGACATGGCGATAGGCTGATCAGGCTGTCCTTCACAGGTGACATCATGGGACTTCCTCTATGGGCAGTTGTCACGTCTCCCAGGACCGCCTCTGGGTTCCTCCCCTGCATCCATCTTGGCACCCATACAGTCCAAGGCAGGAGGCGAGGTTGGTTAGAGCTAGTCTTTCTGGTTCCGGATCCGGAGGTTGCAAGCGGAGCTGACAGCCAAGCGGCCAGGGCTGGAGAAGAGGCAGACCTATTAGGACCGCCTCCTAAAGCAGCAGCCAGTGCCCCACATCTCCCCCTTCTGTTTTTTTTTTTAAATAGCAGGAGGTGATGTAAACATAAGGTATATCTAGACATAAGGCAAATGTGGCACCTCTCCCACAAAGGGGAGTAAGTGAAAGGGCCACCCATTTGGCTCAGTCAGGGGAAAATTGGAGTTCTTAGTCCATTTCTATGCCACTCAAGATAACATAGGCTGCATTCTCCTTCTCTGGCAGTGAAGTAGAAACAGGTTCGGGCTCTGGCAACTCTGGAGGTCCCTGGCAGCCAAGGTGCTGG
This sequence comes from Perognathus longimembris pacificus, assembly GCF_023159225.1. Taxonomy (NCBI): domain Eukaryota; kingdom Metazoa; phylum Chordata; class Mammalia; order Rodentia; family Heteromyidae; genus Perognathus; species Perognathus longimembris. The sequence continues at coordinate 42,855,719 of NC_063176.1, forward strand.
TAACTTAACACATGTGGTTAGTAAACATTATCAGAAACATTGAAGGAAGGAGCCAAACCCTTACGCCTTTTTTGCAAACATTTTATCATAAATATTGAGGCAAGGTGTCAAAACCCTCAACTCCTATTTCCCTCCAACGGGAACCCCTAAGTTTAGTGGCAGGGGAGAGACAAAAGGGAAACGACAGTGTATTACTCCATTCCAGTTCTTTTGCAAAGCTGCAGGCAATATCACCACAGCAAAATATTGCGACATGGGAGACGCCAAGGCAGAGTCCAGGAAGGAAGCAGGGCCGGCGATGGTTCACTGCAGATGCAAGCAGGCAGGCTTCCAGCATTTCCATGGAAGAGCAGGAAGAAATCCACCACGGACTTTGTTTATTTTTTTTTCCTAAAGAGAACAAGGAGAAGACATTTCTCCAGAGCAAATGCTCATATCCAAATTGGGCTTGGTTCTCCAATCGGTAAGGCACATGCAAAGCCCCTTCCCACACTGCTTTGGGGAGATTTAAAATACTTAGTGTAAATTTAAAATATTTAATGTAAACATAGCTGTCCTTACCTGGTCATGGGGGCTGCTCCCTCCGTTTTGTTTTAATTAATAACAGAGAAGGCACCAGGCTGGGAGTATGGGCGGAGGTTGTCTATTCTGGAACTACTTCCTGCTGAAAAGGGGCGAAGTAGTCAGAGGTCTCTGATTCGTCATTTGGCCTGGTACCGTCATTTGGTGGGTAAAGGTCCTCATTATTTCCACGAGAATGGTTATCAGGGCCAGATGGTGTCATGGTCTCCTCTGGCTACCACCTGCAGCTTGGGCACATCAAGGAGTCCCTGGTACTGGGGTCCTCAGGGTCCAGATCTGGGCTGGGCACAGCAGTGTAGTAAGAGGATGGCCTTGAACTCCAAGTTGCCAGGTGGCGACCTCAGTGAGGGATGTTATCATGTTAAACGAGACTTTTGAAGAGGTCAGGAAAATGGCTGACAAGTTTACAGGGCTATTTAACATGAATGACATGGGACAACATACCCTGGGCATAAGCCAGAAAAGTTCCATTTGGAACATAAACCCAATTGTGGCCAATTACAAGGAAAGAGGGAAAGATGAAGGACATGTTTAGGGATAGTGGACCGGTTTGGAGTAGCCAGTCAGAGGCTAAAATAAATATATATACATATATACAAATGGTAGTAAAGGGAAAATGGACAGGTATGGGCATTGGGTGGGTAAACAACTATTCCTCCTGAACTCCAGGCTCTGTTTAATTTTGAAAGGACAAGACTAGGTGACTCTATTTAGGATGTGACACCATTTTTCTCTTACTCCTTTCCATGATCCTTGTTCCCTGGACTGGCTGAGTCCCAGGGGTCTAGATGCTCGCTGCTGGGATGGCTTGCCTCCATTGGCATTCACGGGATTTGAGCTCAGGGCCAGGTCACTGTCCCTGAGTACTTCTGCTCGAGGCTAGTGCTCTACCAATAGAGCCATGGTGCTGCTTTCAGCATTTTGCTGATTCTCTTGAGCCAAGCATCCAGCCTGGCTCTTTTCTGGTTAATTGGAAGATGGAGTTTTAGAGAGATTTTCTGCCTGGGCTGGCTTCGAACTGCAATCCAAGGAGTTCCAGCCATAAAAGCCATTTTTTTTAAGCAACAAGGAGAGCTATAGGAATAGAGCTTTACCTGCAACTTGTCAAGAATTGACCAAAACTACTTGTCAGAGTTCTGTCATAACACTTAGAGAACAGCAGACTGAATGAGATCCATGTGCCAACAAAGCAAATCATATCATTTAACCTTACCGGCAGGTGGAAGAGAGCACAAAAGAATAATAATCAAGAGGGCAAAGGGTCAGAACAATGTAAAGGTCTCAGCTTTAGCAGTAGCTGTGTCTTCCATCCCAAATCAGCAGGCCTCATTAATCATATGTGATGAAGGCAGGCAGGAGAGATGGGTTGGATCTGGGCAAGGCTGTAGTGCCACCTCTCGGAATCCTCTAGACAGGCTGTCACACCTCCAGCTGGGTTTCCTTCAATTTTCTACACAGACTGTTTAAGGACATTTGAAACCTCGCAGTATTCCTTGGTTGCTTACGCTGTCATGATAGGCCTGCTACAAACCCAACTCTAATCTTGGGGCAGCTCTGGGCCTGTCAAAGTCCTCACAAGACTCCTAGATTGCCTGTGCAGTTTCTGATGCAAGAGAGAGACAATAAGGAATCATTAGTAGTGAAACCAGGCAGTTTGGGAGCAGACTGTGGAAGCTTCCTGTGGTCACGGGCTGCCACAGTCCATGTAGCTCACACACTTGTTGACCTGTATTCTATGAAGCAAAATGTTAATTTTGAGTCAGGAAAATTTAGGTTAATACTCACATTAGTATAAAATGACTCTGATCCCTCGATCTTAAAGAGTTCATGAGATCACAGGACAGAAAAATGGAAAAGCAAAATTTTTAGTCCATACCAAAGAATTGTCAGGATCAGATGTACACTTGACTTTTAGCATAGATGGACATAAAAAATAACACACTGGTTTTACATCATTGTACTTTTACCACATGCTGCATATTTGAACCTTTTGGAGTTTTTCTTAGACACATTTGCTTGCACCCAAACATGACCAGTTTGGGTTTAAAACCTTAAAAAGGCAAGTAATTTTGAAACCACGATGCCAGTTTTTACATGCTTTACCGACAGACAAACAGGCAGACAGACACATAGAGACAAACAGTTGTGCACAAGTTTTGGGTGCGCTTAGAAAAAATTTTCTCTTTCTGAATTGCCCATGTAAGTCTACTGGAATTCCAGTGGCAAAATATTATTTTGCCTATATTTTAGAACCACGTGGTCAGTTAGAAAACAAAAGAACTTATCCTAGGAAACAAAAATTTTCACAGATTCAGGCTCATAGCAAGACATCTTCCTTGTAAGGCCACCGCCCGGGTGGGGGGCAGGGTTATCGGGAGGCTCCAAACCCCTGCCCAACCTTGAGGAATTCTATTGTTAACTGAAAGCTTAGCGTTTATCCAACAACAATCAAAGTTTAACCGAATCTCCAACTTAGCGAACACCGACAAAAACCGAAAGCCGTTTTTTGTTTCTTTCAAAGCAGATTAGCCAACAACAGATGTCAGATAGGCAAGCCCAGCAAATTTCCCAGGCCTCAGAAGTACGGGGTAGGGGGAGCAAAGGCAAGCCAGCCTGAAAGCGGCATGTGCCGCCACTCCACAGCCAGCCCCAAGCGCCGCCAGGGCCCCTTTGCCAGGCCTCCCGTCCTCGGCTTGGACACGTGGACACTGCAGCACCTGCTCTGTGCCTGCAGCTCAGATGTAATGCGCTCCACACTCTGCTGCCGCTGCTGTTGCTGCTGCTCGTCTGCCGCGAGTCTCGGGACCACAGCTTCTAGCTCGGAACCCAGGGGGCCAGACCCGGACCCACGTGCGAGCCCATCGAAGTGGAGCACCAAGCCCCTCTCCCCCTGGGCAGCAGGAAGGCTGCCCCTCTCCCTAGCAGCCATGCTAAAAGGGCCAGCAGTTTCCACCCAGGGTGCAGCATGTTTTACAGTCTTCCAGGCCCTTTTGGCTTGAGTGTCTGAGAAGTCCAATCCGGTATTTTGGAGCGTGGACCTCAAAATCTTAAAAAGTGGGTTACTCCCTTGACTTTGGGCCTGCCCCATCCTTCTCCAATGGGGGGACTCACGCACCCCAGGGTAAGATTGCTTGATTGACCAGTAGCCTCTAAGCCTTTGTTTGTCATGTGTTCGTATGCCGCGTGTTCGGGTGCCAACATGTAGGGGCTCTCAGCCCAGCACACTTCTCCTTACCCACGGAAGAGATGTGAGGGCGTGCCCCTGCGGGATAGAAACCAAGAAAATGCGCAAGCCGTGAAAAACGACAACCCCAGCCCCCTTACATTCAAATCAGGACTGAGGACACTCAGGCAATTTCAAGGAGCCATCATGTGAACATCCAAAGGCTTTAATTTCAGGGTGGGGTTTATATAGCAGTGATGACTAGCAGGAAGAGGAGGGATTTGGAGTGGCTAGCTAGACATGGCGATAGGCTGATCAGGCTGTCCTTCATAGGTGACATCATGGAACTTCCTCTATGGGCGGTTGTCACATCTCCCGGGACCGCCTCTGGGTTCCTCCCCCGCAGCCATCTTGGTGCGCATGCGGTCCGAGGTGGGTGGTGAGGCTGGTTAGAGATGGCCTTTCTGGTTCTGGCCCTGGAGGTTACAGGCAGAGCTAACAGCCACGTGGCCCCAGGGCTGGAGAAGAGGCGGGCCTATTAGGACTGCCTCCTAAAGCAGCAGCCAGTGCCCCACAATAGATAATCTCATCACTTGGTTTCATTTGTCTGTACTGCTCTTTAATAAAAAATTCAGTAGCTGTACAATTGTTTGCTTAAAAACTGATCTAAATTATATAAGTCATCTACACAAGTAAATTAAAAATGAGAACTATTTGTTCAAACCGTACTTTTCAAACTTCTATGTACTGAAACAAGAAGGATAAGCTAAATGGATTGTGTTACCAGATTTAGTGTTTGACACTCAGGATTGACTTTAATGATATTTCTTCTATTTGTTAGAAACTACAGATTCTTCCCCCAAAGAAAAGGAAAAAAAAAGAAAATGAATATGTCTTTCAGAAATTTGTTCTCATGTATATGTCAAATGGAAAATAATCTCCCTAGAATGTAGGATTACAACACAAATGTCAGAGAAACCTGTTTTATAGTTTCCTGTGTGGTAAGAATAAGTCTTTTGTATTTTTCAAATGATTGTAACTTTTAACCAATTGTGGAAAACAACAACAGCAATGCATTCTCATGTATGTTTGGAAAATGTAAATTTTTCCAATCACATTTGATTCATTTTGAATAATTTATTTGATTAGGGAAATATATATATATATTTATTTATTTACTGCATATATATATATATATATTTACTGGTAATGAATCTTTAAACAAAGTGAAAATACGATTTTCTTGTGACTCAAGGACCTTAAAAATCTAAAATAAGAATTTTATTTTATATTTTAAAGTGGGACCACACACTTTAGAGATGCAGAGAAAGAAACATAAATTAGAGAAGTCAATTTGTTGGGAGCAGTGCCTTTGACAGATTCATGACAAGACAGAAGAATAATTTTTGTTTTGAACAGTAGGCTGAAAGATTAATGATAAGAAATATAAAAATGATTTTTATTGGGAGGTGCAGTGCTAAGAGATTTGTAACTTAAAGATCTTTTTCCTGTAGTTTTTGAAATTGATAGTCTAAGACCTATTTATTTTTCTCTTCAAAAAAACTTTAATTGTAAACAGTTCTTCTTATGAATATCATCTTATTATTATGTAGAGCCTAAAATAAACTAGGGGCATAGTTTTGCCTTGCACTAAGGTTCTGCTGCAAAAATATGCACTTACAAATGCATTTTTGTAACTATATATATTTCAATTAATTTTTTTTTTTTTTTTTTTTTTTTTTTTTTTTTTTTTTTTGGCCAGTCCTGGGCCTTGGACTCAGGGCCTGGGCACTGTCCCTGGCTTCCTTTTGCTCAAGGCTAGCACTCTGCCACTTGAGCCACAGCGCCACTTCTGGCCATTTTCTATATATGTGGTGCTGGGGAATCGAACCCAGGGCCTCATGTATACGAGGCAAGCTCTCTTGCCACTAGGCCATATCCCCAGCCCTCAATTAATTTTTTGAAAATTCTGATTACTTCATATAAAAACTATATTGATCGGTATATGTATATTCATTTTTCTGTGGATTTATTAGTGATAAATTCTTATAAGTAAAATGTGAGAAATACCACCACCATCTTACCATATTTTTTACAATTTGATACTGATTAATGTAATTGTATTTATACATATCCCTACAGAAAACCAATTAATTCGAGCTATTTTCTAGTAATGTTCTACTAACTTTGTATATTCTTTTTATTAATGGCATTAAAATTACAGTGATGTTTAGTATAAATATGCCTGAGGTACTTTTCTTCTCTTTCTCCTTCTAAATAATATAACTCATTTTTGAAGAACTTCACTAAGTTTTTAACCTTTCCACCTGTCATGTATGCAGCTCTTCAGTTCATAATTATCTGCTCACTTCGATGAAGTTCTACATTGCTGACTGTCCATTCAATCATTTGGTGTATAATTCATCTCCCATTTTCAACAATAATTACGATGAATGGTTGGGTTTTCATTTTATTTCTTTTAGTGTTTAGTAAAAATATTTACTGATTGGAAAGTTAAGCTCACATAAATTAATTTGTAACTATATTATTTATATATATAGATGATACACCAAAATTAACTTTTATAGACATATATTGGATATTGCATATCCAGATTCTAGTTTCTATCAAAACGGTAAACTCAAATCCTAAAAGAACTACACAGGAAATGTTCCACCAGCCATCGGTTCTGTGTAGTTCCAACCAAATCTGTGACATTTACCTTGCCACACAGTGGCTCATGCCTCATGACTAAAGGAGACATTCTTTTTGAAATGTTTAATATGACACTTCCAACTAATTGAAAGAAAGAGGTGGTAATAATGAGCAATTAGATGATCTGCATTGGTAGTACATCAATTAAATGTCATATAGAGAATATAATGAATTAATTGAGGCTCTAGATAATAGAATATTCCCTTCCAGATATAGGTAGGATTAACATTCAATGTTTAAACTATTATCACATACTTTTCCCTGGATATGATAATTTTAGGTCTGTAACATATGTCCTATGGTGACAAATAAAAATATTATACTCTCAAGGAGGATGTAGATAATTTAAGGATTTTTTTTGTAATTGTTTCCTAAGAAAGCAATTATACTGGGGATGGCAAAGTGTAAGAAGACGCAAACCCCTCTACTTCCATATTAAATACAAGCACATCAATGGAGTGGGTATACAATCCAAATCCTGGCCTTCAAGCTGGTACCTTTCACCTTGAGCAAGTTTCCTTGATATATTCACTTATCAGGTGGAAACATTTGCAATGAGAAACTCAGAAAAATCTAATATATGAAAATCAAGAAAGAAATGTTGTGCATGGCCACAAATAAAATGGAGAATCAGCCCAATGTGACAAGATGAATTAAAATGAAGGTGAAGTGTATCTCTGAGCCATAAAAGATGTACTCAAGAGTGAGAAGCTAAGGAACTTTGTGTAGAAAACAAAAGCAGAAATTTTAAGGCCACAGTGAAGCAGACTATATAAATCAAATGTGTGTAGAGTAACAGCCGAGTCATAAAATGGAGCTTACAATGTAACTACAATACACATGGAAGAATAATACTCATTCATTGCAAAGCAATGGCTCAGGAAGGGTAGGTTATCATTGACTTTGTCAATCCTACTCTCAAAATTTGTGATGTATTTTCAAGTTTATTATCATGATCACAACCATGTTATAAAATGTCGACACAATATCTGATCATCCATTTCTGTTCCATCTAATCTATAGTATAACTCTTAATTGTAGTGAAAAAGAGAATTGACATTGTAAAATAATCAGTGAGATAATAAATAATCAGTGAGATAATAAATAAATGGAAAGCTCCATCAGATATCTAAGCCTAATTTGCTGAGCACTTTAGGTTTTGTATGTATGGAATCAATGAAAGTACATAGGAGAAGGCTGATAAATAATTTACAGCTAGAGAAAACCAAAGCTGCCTAGAAGTCACTTAGAAAATGGGAGCAAGCAAGACAGAGCAATAAAGGCAGGGTCAGAGATGAAGAGAGGTTCAATTAACAGCATTTCTAACAAAAAATATTAGTTCTGACATAATTTTCACAAAAGTATACATAGAATGCTCTGTTTGCTGAAATTAAATGAAGCAGAAAGAAGAAGATACCTAATCAAAATCCTACATAGTTGGTAAATTCATTGGATATAACCTTCAATTTGCATTCACAAATGTGTATAGTTCCTTTTCATCTTTCTTGGAATAAAAGTATGTGTACACATAGTTTTAAAAACTTCAATATAAAGCACTCTCAGTTACTTTAAAAAGAACTATGAGTAAAGCAAGGCTTATTAAGATAGTAAGGATCTGTTATAAAGTGTCTCTTTATAAAAGTCTAATTGATCATTGCATGCACAGAGAAAAGGTATGATAAACTGATAACCACCATAAGAAGCTTGGTGACATGTGCTTTATCATTTGCTTACATGATAAAAAATAGCTTGTAAAGAGTGATAGAAGTGGACTACAAACTCTTTTGAATTAAATGTGGCCACAAGAGAATGAATAATTTACCAGAAGTTTGAAGTAAGAAGTCATTTTATGTTTTAAACAGTTAGACCTAAGATGCAATTAATTACAAATAGTTCTAATTGTACATTCCTTGTTTAGTTTACTGTTTAGTCTTGTTTCCAATTATCTGGTGATCTATAAGAAACTATTTAAAAAATAAATCTGGGGGCTGAAAATGTGGCTCAGTGACAGAGTGCTTGCTTAGCATGCATGAAGTCCTGAGTTCAATTCCTCAGTGCCACATAAACAGAAAAAAAAACTGGAAGCAGTGTTGTGGCTCAAGAGATAAGAGTTTTAGCCTTGATCAAAAAGAAGCCAGGGACAGTGCTAAGGCCCTAAGTCCAGGCCCCAGGACTGGCAAAAAAAAAATCAGGAAAATAGGAAAATTTTATAGTATGATATTCTTTTTGAACACAAGCTAAAATTTACATCTTTAACATACTCTTCTAAAGAAGACAGCACATTTCACCTATTAGGAAAATAATAAAAAACATAAAACAACTTCTCAAAATAGTACTTCTCCTTTTAAAACTGTATAAAAAAAACCATACAGAATTTGTGACACTACCAATTAGATTTACAACTTGTTAAACAATATCTAAAAAGAAGAAATGTTGTGATGTGACATAAACAAGTATTATTTTATTGGCAATATTCAAAGTTACACATGATAGTGTGTCAGAATAACGACAACAGGGAAAGTACATAATTAAGGAAATGCTTCAGAAATGTAAGTATGAAGTTGTGAATAGAGATGCAGCATACTGACATATACCATCAGGGAGCCAAAAAAAAATTAAAAACAGATAAATACAAGTTGTTTTCTCATCAGAGCTGTATATAGAGAAGGCTGATAATAGATGAAAAAATCTGGGAAAGCAGGAAAAGGATGATAAGATAGGTAAACAATATTATTTTACTGAGATATCAGCAAATATCTATTAATTTAAAATCTGAACAGGAAAAGGACATATTCATAAAAGTAGCAAAACAATTTTCATAGAGTATATTCACAGAGAGCAATATTGCAGAAAGTTTCAGATAAATTTAGAAGAGCAATATTAAAATTAAAATAAAAGCAGCATTGGAAGGAGTATTAAAAGAACTATTGGTGTTTTCTGATTATTTATAGCCAATACGACACTTCTCTCATTAGTGACACTGAGAAAAGTGTATGAATGATTCAAAATTAATTAACAGACTTTTCAATTCCAAACCAAATGTTCTTGTTTTTTGGAATAAAAGCTATTGTAGAAACCTTGGGCTTTATGGTAAATGTTTTAATGTAATATATACTGAATTGTGCAAAATTGTGATTAAGAAAGTAATGTTTTTCTTCTAGCATCTTTTTAGGAGTTGGGTCAAATTTGATATTCTAATAACACTCTTGAAACCTAGCCAGGTGCTGATGGCTAACATCTGTCATCTTAGCTTGTCAAAAGTCCATGATCTGAAGGATATGGTTCAAAGCAATTTCTGGCAAAAAGCAACCACCATAGAGTAGGGCTGGAGGTATGACCAGAGCACCATCCTAGAAAGCAACCACAATGTATGTGGTTTCAAAGATTTACATGCTGAATTGAAAACTGTTCTTATAACTACTTAAAAATAGTGAAAACTGGGCTGGGATATAGCCTAGTGGCAAGAGTGCCTGCCTCGGATACACGAGGCCCTAGGTTCGATTCCCCAGCACCACATATACAGAAAACGGCCAGAAGCGGCGCTGTGGCTCAAGTGGCAGAGTGCTAGCCTTGAGCGGGAAGAAGCCAGGGACAGTGCTCAGGCCCTGAGTCCAAGGCCCAGGACTGGCCAAAAAAAAAAAAAAAAAATAGTGAAAACTGAGTAAATAAAATAGAATAAGTTGTTAACACTATCCAATAAAGACAACAAACAGTAGAAAATTAAGGTGATGATTTCTGAATATTAAAGAGAAACTGGGGAAATTTTGCTGGACAAGAATAACAATTTCAGGAAAGAGGAAGAGAGAACATTTTGCAGCATGGATAAGACAAATCGAAGAACAAAAGAGGAGAAAAAAATGGTTCAGGCTTCTAAAGGACCAATAATTTATTAAACAAAGCAACTGGAACCAATAGAAATGGATACACTACATTATCTCAATATATATTTATCAGTACATTTCTGAAGTAGAATACATGCATTAAATAGAATAATATAAACATCCAAAGTCAACTATGAAAGCTAATGCTGACATAGTATTTACAATCCTAGTTATTGTTTAATGAATGTTTTAATTTTTAACATCAGGAAATCATCATGTAAAACTTTGATTCATTTTGTATCTTTTTCAAGCTACTGTAAGAAAGTTAGCAACTTTCCCTTAATTCACTGTTTTTCTTTGTAAAATAGAAATAGGTATATTGAAATAGGTTTTCATTGAATAAATTAGCTTAACTCTTCTCAACATAAAGCTTTATTAAATTTAACATGAAATTGTACAATACTGCTTATTACTGAAAATAATATACTTTATTATTTAATGTATTACAATAAATTACATAAGGATAAAATAGAGAAAAATCTAATTCAACTTATTAGTATCATTTTAATATTGATACTATCATTTTGATAGATAAGAAATCTATCACAAAATATTGTGTTAACTATATGTGTGTTGTTATGTACTTATGTACTTTCTTAAAAAATGTAGAAAATAGTAAGAAACAATTTTTATTAACATTGCATAGAGTGATTGGAATACCTTAAGAATATAGACTAAAATTGGCCCCTTTCTCAGGGAAATATATGAGCCTTAAACTCTGAGAAAGTGCAGACATTTTTACATTGTCATAATTCAAAGCTTTCTGTAGTCAACTTTTTTCCAATTTCAGTAATGACTTTATTCATAAGTTTGAAAGGGATTTTTATGCTTGCTTCTTTTATGACTGGTTTTTAGAGGTTCTCTCTTCATCTTTATGTCTTACTCCATAACAAAGTACATCATAAGAAATGGCTGAAAGCCAAACTCCACACTTTATTTCAAAGTAACCCATTGTTTCGCTGTGTTTTGGCATTTCCAGAAATTCTGAAAAGATTATTAAAGATTTTTAAAGAAGTATGATGAAAAGTGATGTGTGGATTATTTTATGATGAAACATTAGAATAGACCAAAAATGTGATTGTTTAAATTATGATAATTAAAAAATATATATCTAGTGTTTTGATTTTAATGAAGGAAAGATGGCACTATATTTGGGTTTAAATGTATTCTTCAATTGAGCAATAGTTCTTTATTTGTAACATAATTCTTGCTTTAATGGTTAGTTGTTTTTGCTTTTACTTATTCTAATGATTTTCCTCCACTAGATCGTCACATTTCATGGAAATTGTTTATGTTTAATTTGTTTTGCAACTCCAATTGTTTTAAGATAGAGGACCTGAAAAGTTACAGGAAATAATTTTAATAATTGTAATGTTTGTCTTAAGAAAGAATACATGGACATAAGCTGTATTTCAAGAATGAACTCACGTTACATTAAAAAAAATAGTATTTCTCTTATTTTTTTCTAAAAACTATCTCAAAATGTTTACTTCCCACAGGAAAAACATGTATTGCATTTATATCATTCAATGGGCATGTATCAGTCCCAGGTCAATAATTTTAAGGTCATTGTAATTATAAAAAGTATCACATTTCCTTCCAAACCAACATCCAAAGTATTGAGATTTTCTGATTGTTTCTAAATGACAAAGTAACTACCTTTTCTGCCAGTTTAGACCATGTGGTAGTAGGTCAATGAGTTTACTTACTCTTACTACCACTTGTCCTCATTAATTCACTTGTCCACCAAAGGCCCTTACCATAGCAAGCACAAACTCGTACTTCAAAATTCAAAATAATTACCATGCCTCTAGAATCATTCTTAACTATTGAAACCAAGTCTACGCCCACTTTCTGTGTATGCCTTTATATGCTGCTTCTTTTGCTATGGAAAATAAAAAGTTCTTTGTCACTTTCTTGAGGTTTGAGTCTCTAAATCAAAGCTTACGAATCCAGAATTCAGAGCACATGAAACAGTGCCTGGCATGAAGTAGGAACTTAGGCACAAACATTGAAGAGGATAAACCAAACAACAACAACAAAACAACACACCTTACTGCTCCAGAAAAACAAATTCCTAGTAGCTAAGGTATCGCATGAAACAACTACTATTCTTTCCATTTTTAGTTGCATACAATACACAAAAAACCTTTTCAGAATAATAAAGATGTAATTAGACCAATTTCTTTTTTTTTTTTTTTTTTTTTTTTGCCAGTCCTGGGCCTTGGACTCAGGGCCTGAGCACTGTCCCTGGCTTCTTCCCGCTCAAGGCTAGCACTCTGCCACTTGAGCCACAGCGCCGCTTCTGGCCGTTTTCTGTATATGTGGTGCTGGGGAATCGAACCTAGGGCCTCGTGTATCCGAGGCAGGCACTCTTGCCACTAGGCTATATCCCCAGCCTGACAAATTTCTTAATGACGTTTGAATAGTATAAAATTGTTTAATGGTGATTATACCTTATGTCTTAACAAAGACATAGGAGAACTTACATGAGTAAATAAGAAAAGTGAATCATGATTTGCCATAGGAACAGCAGTGGAATACATCTAACCAATAGGAAAAGATAAGAAATAATTAGAAAAAATTTAAAATAGAAAAAAGTCTAAGAAATTATCATTGAAATATTTTTATTTACATCATATGACACCATTCAAGATTAGGTATTTAGAAAGGAAAAAAGATGATCTTTAACCTTTAATCAAATTTAAAATTTGATCTCTAAATTTGAAATATTTCCCACTAAAGGCTTTCTGGAAGAATTGAATATATGAATGAGCTTATGGGTTAAAATTTTTCAAGGGAAATATGAAACTGGAGCTAGGCCTATAAAAATTTTTCTAGAAAGAGTAGCATGAAAAAACAGAATAAAAATACAGAGCTAACACCAATTTTAAATAATTTAATAGCATACATGTAATACATCCAATAATACTATATTAAATTTATTATTAAATTATATTATAATATAGTTTTATGCACAGTATTTTAAAGATGAAAATAAACATAAAATTTTGTGAATCATCTCAGACATTTATATAAATCTCCCATTTTCATAGAAAGGTATTTTTGTAGTTAATATATTCCACTACCACAGCCCACAGAATTCACTGCTCCATTGTTTCTGTTTTACTTTCTTCTAAATATGAAACGTTTCCCTAATTTGCACATTATGCTCTAGTAGAAGCTAGGCTAATCTTTTCATATTTTTTTTCTGGCGCAAGTGAATGAGGTGTCAAAGCAAGACGTGATCTGCCTTTTGTACCCACTGGTTTTCGTTTCCAAAAATATAATCTGAATGTACTCATATAATGTGTAGCCATAGGGGATTGCCTTCTCTCTCTTAGCACTTCATGTCTGACATTACCCATTTTCCTGCATCTGTTCCTTCAGTCCACTTTACTGCTAAGCAGGATTCCATTTCATGTATAGACCACAGCCTATCTATCAAGCTGCCAAGAACCATTTTATTTATATGCATAGTTCCATCTCTACCACAGTAGATAATTGTGTGAACATAAAAGTCCAACTTTTATTTACAGGTATTTAATTTCAGCTCTGCATTTCTAGTCTTTAAAAGTTATTGAGAATATTTAGGAATCACAGCAAATGCTAAAGTTGAGTTTATGCTAGACTATTGTATTTGGATTAAAAATATTTTAAGTAGTTGTACACAGGAGGTGCCTTGTACCAAAGCAGTTTATGAATACAAAGCAACTTAATCAGTGTTACTCCTTCAATATTCTCATCCCCCTTTGACCCACTGCTTCCCTCACTATATATATGTGAATCATATATAACAATATAATATTATATAATATATAATATGTTAATATATCATATAATATAAAAATCGTATATATATGAATTCTTGACTGCATTTTCACTCCTTTCCCCCTTTACTTATCTATATATCTTGTTTCACACCACATACAATCTCTTGACTGTGCCCACTTCCTGGTGTTCAGTTTGGAATTTGATCTAACTGTTCCAAAAGAATATACTACTTGAGTTCTCCATATAGACTCTCATACCACAGATAATTAATTTGTAACTTCTTGCCTATGACCATGCCAATATGTTTACTTCTAAGTTTATAGGTTTATACTGTCTACAACAAACAAAGAAAAAAATCCAATCTTTATTTCTCAGGGTCTGGCTTATATCACATTAATATTATTTTTCCTAGTTTTTTCATTTCTTTATGAATGCTACAGTATTATTCTGTCTAATAGATAAGTAAAAGTTTACTGTGAATACTTACCACATTTATGTTAAACATTTAAGGACAAATTTTAAGGACATTTAAGGACAGAATTTCTTCACATTACTTAAAATGTATTTAAAATTTATTTTTCATTAAAACACCCAGCAATAATAGCTTTTACTTCCAAATTCAAATTTATAACAGATTTTCCACCTTTGTTTCAGCTATTTCACCTTAGCCTTTTTCCTCTTCTGTATATTTTTCTCTTATATGAGAATACCAAGTTTGGAATGCAGAACTTGTTACTTACCAGAAGGAGCTCTAACATCTTGAGAAATGATTCTGCTTGTTAGATAAAGCCTTCCTCTTAACCTGGCTCACCTCATACTCTAATCCTCTTGAACCTACATAGATGAGATTCTAAAAATAATAATTGCCATGACTCTCCCAAGGCAATTATTTCCTAGTCTTAGTGTTTTGACTTCTTTCCTCAGAATATATTTTATAGGGATTTCCTAAATACACAAAATATAGTTATTAAAGATTTCTTAGTATTTTAGATGCATCATAATATTTTCATCTGTATTACTTAGCTATTGCTTATCTTTAATCTTAAGAATATTCAATGTGAAAAACAATATTTTACCTAATGTGCACTTGCTAAAAGAATTTCCACCAAACTATTGTAGAACATTGAAAAATGGCAGGTAGCCAATGATACACTCAATAAAGTTTTCTTTAAATTAATATATCCACTGCTTAGACTAGATTAGACAAGTTAAACAATTACAGAATACTACTGCCTGCCTGGAAGTTGAATTTGTCTAGAGGAATATATGGATGGAAAATAGAGATGTGAACTTAAAAACATTTTTTTGCCAAATTATATTATGCCATTATTATACAGAATATGAAATTGAATTATACAGAATAGGGCACTTGCATACTATATATTTGCTATATAAATTTTGTTATACTTGCAATTTCATTTCTGTTTACATTGTACAATATAAAGCAATGCTCGTAATACTTTAAATAAAGTACAGTTTATTGGCTACTTAGGATAGAATTTTTTAATGCTCCACCTACAAGACAACCCTGAGTGAACTAGACATATTGGGCCATACATGAATATCAAGATGCAGGAGACTGAGGCAAGAGGATAGCAAGGTTAAGACCATACTGGCTAAAGAGCAATAAATAAACAAATATATAAGTAAAGAGGAACTACATAAAGGTGGAGGTCAAATGTATGATTATGTCAAAGTGTAAATGAGGTATTGCAAAAGAAATATGTGGTACATATTCACACCCACTTTGTAAGATTAGCAATAATGAAAAAGATGAAAAAAAGCACATCATACTACATATTGTTAATAACTATACTTGATAAATGAAAGTGAAAACAAATTTATGGCTTAAATTGTCTTATAAATATGGTATTCTAATTTTAAATTTAACAGGGGAACACAAAACAAAACACTGGATTAGGAGAATAGCCAAAAAATAGTAACATGAGTAATTTCTCACAAAAGAGTGTTGATTACAAGGCAAGCACTGTTGCCACGAAGCCATATTCCCGGCCCCAAAGATTTTTTTCTTTTTTTTTTTTTTGCCAGTCCTGAGACTTGGACTTGGGGCCTGAGCACTGTCTCTTGGCTTCTTTTTTGCTCAAGGCTAGCACTCTCCCACTTGAGCCACAGCACCATTTCTGGCTTTTTCTGTTTATGCGGTGCTGAGGAATCATACCCATGGCTTTGTGCATGCTAGGCAAGCACTCTACCACCAAGCCACATTCCACAAGCAAGAAAACACTAAAGCCACTAGCACAACAATGTTCTTTGCAGCACAATTTGTCATTGCTAAAATATGGAACCAACCTAGATGCTCAACAGTAGACAAGTGGATCAGGAAAATGTGGTACATATAGAACAATGGAATTTTATGGCTCTATCAGAAAGAATGGCATTACCCCATTCATACGGAAATGGAAGGACTTGGAAAAAAATGTACTAAGTGAAGTGAACCAGACCCCAAAAAACGTGAACTCTATGGTTTCCCTCAAAGGGAATAATTAGTGCAGGTTTAGGCTAGTCACAGCAGAAGATCACAACAGCCCAATAGGTATGCCCTTGTGAACATATAAGATGATGCTAAGTGACAAGAACTCTATGTTATGGAAACAAGTGTTATATCACTATTGTAATTATTTTCAACATGCCATGTAAAACCATAGCTTTTTGTTGTTGTTGTTCCTCTTGTATCCCCTTTCTGTGATTGTTCCCGTGCTATCACTGTATCTCATCTGAGTACCCTGGATATTGTATATACTGGTATTAGAACTAAGGAAGGGAAAGGGAATATCAAAATTGAAAGACAAAGGATAAAAATACAAATGACTCCAAAAGCAATCCTTAGAAAATCATTTGGTATAAACCAACTGAACAGCTCATGGGGAGAGAAGGAAATGGGGAATGGGGAGGAGGGAAATGAGGAAAGAGGTAACAAATTGTACCAGCAATGGACCCACTGCCTTATATATGAAACTGTAACCCCTCTGTACATGACTTTGACAATAAATAAATAATTATTCAGGAACAGCAACAACATAAACAACAAAAAGAGTGGTGATTAAATTCATAGCAAAAATGTTCATGTAAGTTTTTAGGTGAATACAATTTTGAGTGTTTTTCCTACATTCTCTTCAAATATATTGTGAAATCTCTGAAAGGAAATCATGTTTAAAGTAAAATACATATTCAGAGGGTACCACTGGAGGTGTTTTGAAGTAACCATATATCAAGAGCTTGGGAGACATGAGAGTTCCATGACAGGACACCAAGCATTCTGAAAGGGAAAGGAAGAAGGTTAAAAATATGAGGAATTCTTAGCCAGCAAAGAAGGAAGAAAAACAAGAAGATACTAAGAAACATTGTTCATCTATGAGAAAAGTCCAGTTCAGGATTGTCAAGTATTTTGATAAATCTTTAGTCCACAAGTTGAAGAAAAGAAATTCAGACTCTTTATCAACCGAGAATTTGGATTGTATCCTATAGGCAATAAAGAGGAAGGAGAATGCATAAAATAAAGAAAACAATCCTTTTTACAAATTAGACTCAAAACATACCAGGAGCTGTTAGAGAAATGGAATATGAAGGGGAGTAAATCTGAAGAAATTGCAATTAATTCTGATATTAAGCCTTTCACACTGGGATCTGAGCAGAGTAGTTTACATATGGGACACTCAGCATGACTAAAGACCTGTCAAATATTCCATTTATGATTAAACCTGTTATCTATCATGACAAACTATTCTGAAAACATGATACCATTAAGCAATATGTGATATTGGCCTTTTAAATCTTTACTTCCAACTCTTTAAGAAAACATTTTCCCTTATGATATTTTAGTAAAGTCTAAAATTTCAGAAGTCCAAAATATGTACCACAATCCCTTCTTCCAATGTGTCTTAAAGTGGAGAAAGAAAAAAAGTCAAAGGACATGATGATTATTCCAAGTGTTTAATAAAACTGATGATGAAAAAATTATGTAAAGTAAGAAGGCTTAAAACAGCCTCAACCTCTTCATTTAAAAGTTGTTTTTTCTCTTCATTAATATGT
Organism: Perognathus longimembris pacificus; assembly: GCF_023159225.1. Taxonomy (NCBI): domain Eukaryota; kingdom Metazoa; phylum Chordata; class Mammalia; order Rodentia; family Heteromyidae; genus Perognathus; species Perognathus longimembris. The sequence continues at coordinate 42,873,884 of NC_063176.1, forward strand.
CTAAATAAAACAAAATTGTATGACTATTTAAACAAATATCTGTGAAGTAGACTGATTTGTTTATATATTTGAAATAATCCATGTGGAAGGTAATATCTTGAAATTTTCAAGATAGAGAGACAGTAATATTTAAGACTGAGCTATAAAATGTCCAGTGTTACTAAGAACATAGATAGAGAATGTGTAAAATTAGAGCTGATGTGAGAGATCTCCCTTAGTGCCCTTGGCTTTAATTGAGAGCTCTGAGAACACTAGTTCCCTCATTGTCAATGGTCCTGAAAAGAAATTATAGGTGACCATAGTCAAGATGGAAATATGAAGTGTGTAAGAAAGGGGTTTTCACAAACACACACAATTTTGATAAAATGTCTGTTAATTTGAATGGAGTCTTATAAGTTTTCTGTCTTTGAAGCAGCCTACATTTTACTGCTTTCTGTCTCTACAAAATATAGAAAATAGCTTAAACATATTAACTTCAACTGTATTGTGGTTTTATTCATATTCCTTCTATGTTGCTAATTTCATTGTCTACTTTTTCACCGATACAAATTTCCTTTAAAAAGACAGATACCAACATTACTTTAATATTTAATTCACCAGGAATTATTACTGCACATATCTATTCTCAGAAGATGTAATTCATCTACTTTCATTTAGAAATATTTCCATAGAGACTGGACATAGCAATTTCTAATTGATTTTATGACTAATTAAAGTAAGTTAATTGGTGCATATTTATAATTTATAAGAAAATTGAGAAGATGTAATATTCATATCAATTTTAATTATTGAGGACTGGCCCTACCTATAGAATATTATCCATACTGAAAGGTGCTGCCTTGTGCCTTATAGTGCTGACATCACTTTCTAAATAATTTCAAGAAAGGTGTATTTGTTTTTTTTTTATTGTAGTTAGGTGACTTGGATTGTATATTGGCTACTGATAGAATTTTAAAATTTACTGTAACACTGCAAGTGGAAAATGAATAAGTCAAGCATAAGGAAATTATGTATTTAAATAAAATTGTCCTTAAAATGTGGTGAAATTGAAAGTAAATTAAATGACCATCAACTTTTTCCCATTAGCTACAATTAGATTATAATGTAACCATTCAAAAATTTAAAAAAGCAGCACACACACACACACACACAGAGTTAAGGCACATGAGGCCAAGAGATCTGTAATAGATCTATAATAGTAGCTAAATATGAAATCACTGATTAATTCATTTTATATCAGAAGAAATATATGTGTATAAATTTCCAATCTAAGTAACAACAGTAGACATTTTGAAAAATACACTATTTTAGATATCATGTGTGAAGAAAATATTTTCTAGTCTCTTTTTAAAATATTAACTGAAGGCAAAATAAACCTAGGTATATATTACTTTGAAATACACATTAAAAATTGCACCTTAACATTTGATTTAATGTCTTCTAATAAATGCTGTTGAAACTAGGACCAATATGATAGAAGAAATTTCTTTGCAAGTATGAAAAAATCAAATGAAATAGACTGAAATTGTTTAGTAAAGGGGTAGGGGAAGAGAGAGTCAATGGGAGGGTAAATTTGACTCTAATACATTGTGTGTTTGTATATAAATGTCACAATAATCATACGTCTGGTATAATCAATTTCTACAAATTGAAACAAATTAATATAAAAATAAACAAGGAAAGAAAGAGAGGGAAATAGAAAGTAAGAAAGGAAGAGTAAAAGAAGGAAGTGAAGAGACAAGGAAAGACAGAAGGCAAAGGGAGGGAGGAAGAAAGGAAGGGAGGCAGGCAGGCAGAAAGGAAGGGAAGAAATCACTGAGATTTGGTGCTGAAAAAATCTTAGGCACACAATGTTGTGGATTGCAGGATTCACAGATATCAAATACACAAAATTTTTATACTATGCATGAAAACTGACTACATAATAAGTAAACTAATGTCACAAGTTTCAAGTATTGTCCTATATTTGTAGTGGATTGAGTCACCTCTCTCTCATCTATTTGTAATTCTTGCTTTCCCTAAAATTACTCTAATCATTGGCCTAGTCTTGCTTCATTTGATTTACTTTCTTATGTAACAAAATCCTCAATTTAAGCAAATTAGATCATCTAAGATGTGTACTATTTTAATTTTTAATTTTATTTTTTACAGAGGACAGTTTTTAAGAGTTCTTGGTAATATTTTTCAATTACTTTAATCAATACTAAGAAAGCCAGAAGAGTAATTGAGTTAATGTTAAGGACACACTGCTACCTTTAGTTACTATATGTGTTTAAATTGCATATAAGCATTTCACTCTCTTAAGTGAAGCCTACGGATAACTTCTACAAGTTAATAACCAGCCTTCATCTAGTACATTTGGAAAACTATACCTCTTTTGGAATTATTACTAATAAATAGTTCTCATATTCAATAACACTTTATAATAAAAATATAAACTATCTGGCCATGGTATAGTACAGATATTCGTTAAGTATTTATTGTTTTTCAAGGTCTAGACAAAGATGCAGTAGATGGACAGTTGACACTGCTCCTATGGAGTAAATGAATAGTGAGAAAGTGCATACTAAAGAAGTAATTATCTGTCACTTCCTAGTATTGTCATCTTGGACAATTTGCTATCATCAGTGTGTAAAACAGTCTGAATTGGTAGATAATAACATGGTAGCATGTACCTCATGGAGCTGTTGTAATGATTAAAAGAGCTAATGAATGCCTGACATACAGTCAGAGCTCACTAAGCATTAGTTGCCAATTCTATCCCAATATGCCCTCCTCCTTTTATAAAAAGACTTTGGGGTCCAAACACAAAGGAAAATAAATCTACATTATGGACAGGCATCCTGACCACACAAGACTGATAAGGAGATGCACTAGTACAATTGAATGAAATCAATTTTGAATGTCTGAGGGTATGGAAGCTGTAGGATTGAAAGCCCCTAGAACATCAGAGAATTTAGCCAAGACAAAAGAGCTATTAAAGGCTTAGAGAGAATGAGGAAGCATAAAGAAATTGGTATGGTAAAGTGCTGCAAGGGTTTCCTTTGCAAAGACTTGATTCCTTGAAGACCAACTACCATGCTAATATTTTAACAAAGATTCATACACAGGCTACATTTAAAGGGAAAGGTGATGCTTCTTATTACAAATCCTGCTTCCCTCACATTGTAACTGTCACCCACAGTCCTTATTAGACTTTGGCAATAGTTGACTAATATTGAAAACCAGAAAGTCGTATGAAACACTGCCCCTTTAGTCTCTTCGCTGAACATTTAACATTAAAATGGGCTCAGCCAAAGGAATCTATGGAAAGGCTGTGATACTGCCATCCTTTCAAGTACAATTCTCCTTAGCAGCCATTTCTATTGGTTACATGTTGACGGCCTTTCAACGCCTCTGGTAGTGGTCGAGATCTGGCATCTAGTTCATTTATCATCTGATTAGGAAGGATTCATGTGACATGAGGACGATTTTCAGAAGAAAACAAGTGAAAATTTATGCTAAATGGCATGGATATTTAGTCCCATATCTATGCTGAATTAACATATTGAATCTGGGCATTTTGTGAGAGTTCTAGCACAGCATGTAAACAACTCACACCTGCAACCAGTTATTAAAAGAAACAAATCAATTGTTTTTATTATTCTTAGTATTTAGTATATAAATACATAATGATGTGCTATTGTTATTTGGTTATTCTTTTGTGATAGCAGACAGATTATGGAAATAACTGGTCCTCTTGCTTTACTTTTCTGTTTCAAGCATGAGCTCCAACTCCTGATTTCAGGAACAACTGCAAAAGTTAGTTAAACTGTAACATTTTAAGAAAAATAATAATCATTGTTTTCAGAGTGGTAACTCCATCTCATTTCTTTTGTGTACTTATATTATCTGTATGAGGGGGGAAAAAGGTATACAATACAGTACGGTATCAGTTGCCAAAATATAAAGATTTAATCTAACAGCACTTTTGAAAATAAGTAAGGTTTTCTGGAAGTACTATTTTCACAATTGAACTCATTCTAAATTTGTCATTGTATAGTTTGCTAACTTACAAAAATAGAACTTGTTCTTTCCCTTTTATTTTGAAAATAATTATAAGATTAATTACTCTTGAATTTTGACAAATATTTCTTTCATGTGGAAAAATTACAATCTGTCTCCTGATAAATGTATTTAAATTTTTTCACTACAAATTTAAAAGTTTTTTAAAGTACCCTCAATTTTTCTCCAAAACTTGATCTTATTGTAGGTCAAAGCAAACATTATTCTCTTTAAAAATATACATTAAAGTATGCATTTTTTAACATTTATCACTTGACTGCACATATCTTTTAAAAATAATCTTAAACTATGTAATTTAATTATAAATTGAACATGTAAAAGCAGTATACAGTCATTTTCAAAAATAAAATTGTTTTGGAATTGTTCATCTTAGTGCAACAGGCTCTCCTTTTCTGATTACTGTTTCCTTTATATTTTGATAAATACCAAATTTTTGCTAAATTAAGCTGAATTTAGCATATTTTTGTAGTATTTTATATATTTCATGTTAATCTGAATGAAAGAACAGTGTTGTTATTGTGTTGGCACTTGATTTTCTAAGCTCCCTTCATTATAGGAACATAATTATTAAAATACATTCATGATCGACCAGCTGATGATTTATGGGTACACTATGCTTTGGATTTATGGCTGAATAATGGAGGTGGTTGTGGTGGTGGTGTATATGTATATGTGTTTTTGAGTTTGTATAAAGAAATGCAGTAACTGGCCAGTTAAGGAGGACAATAGAGAAATAAAAGGGTGGGCAAAGAAGAAAGTTGTAACCTGCTTTTCAGGTGCATAATCAGGTACATTCCCTTAAAATGAATGGTGTGCAGCCCGCAACAGTGGCTCATGCCTGTAATCCTAGCTACTCAGGAGGCTGAGATCTGAGGATCACGGTTCAAAGCCAGCCCAGGCAGAAAAGTCCGTGAGATTCTTAACTCCAATTAACCAACAGAAAAATGGAAGTGGTATTGTTGTTTAAGTGGTAAAGCACTAGCCTTGAGCTGAGGAGCTCAGGGATAGCACCCAGGCCCAGGTCCAGGGTCAGGCCCTGGACTGACAAAAACCAAGAACAAAAACAAATCCCCACATCTGTGTGTAAGACTCCCTTGGACATATGTGAGGGTAACATTTTATGTACATGATCACTTGTTCCTCAGCAAGTCACTAAGGTCTCCTTAACCGTCCATATAATGAAACGTTATTTTAGTTTCTAGTAACAAAATGCAAGCACACAAATAGCTCAAACATCAAGAACCTCATTCTGATTTTGTTACTGGATACGAGTAATTTTATGTCCTACTGGAACTGCATAATGTATCTGAGCACGTTTTGGAAAATGCAAAGTGTTACTTAAAAATTGTAGATTTGAGGGGAACAACAGAATGTTAGAGGGCTAGGGAGAGGCAGAGAGATTAACCTAACCAGTCAAACGCAATTTCAGTTACTTTACAGTTTTTTCCTCCAAACTTATTCAATGATTGTTTCTGGTAGATAATTTTATTATTTTCTAAATTGAATTCAAGTGTTTGTTTTCTTGTCTGACTAGAAATAAGGAGCATGGCAAGAAGTCATGAAAGAAAGAAATGAGTCTTTTCAAGGAGGACGTGGTCAGTTAAATGAGTCAGGCATGCTGTTTACATCTCTCTGTGTTCAATATCACCCAGCATTGATTATCTCCGCTCACAGCTTCATTCATCTTATACCCACACCATCCTATCAATGTCTCTCAAAACAAACAAACAAAAATCTAACAAACCAAAACAGTGACATCTTGTGTGCTATTTTGTCACTATGCTGATTGTTCCATATTATTAAATGGAAGGACTGAAAGTAAAATAGAAATACAGCACTATTCCTCCATTCTTGAATGAGGAATAACTGACAAGGATTTCTATGAAGTGTACATAACTAGACCCACATACACTTTTATATGCACACCAATAGCTATGTATCTATTCTTTTGTTCATTTTTAATCATCTTTTAAATAGTTTGAATGCAGGGCCTTAAGCTTGGAAGGCAAATGCTCTATCACTTGACCTATGTACTGAGGCCTTCTGTGCATTCAGTTTTTATTATTGATTTTCTGGATTTTGGCCTGGCTAAGCAAAATCATCCTAACATGGCCTCTTGGGTAACATAGACCACTAGAACTAGGGAAGTGAAAGGGAATATCAAAATCAAGAGACAAAGCATAAAAAGACAAACGATTCCAAAAGCAATACTTGCTTGTAATACTTGGAGTAAATGAACTGAACAACTCATGGGGGGAGAGGGAAAGAGAGAGGGGAGGGGAGGAATGAGGGAGGTGGTAACAGTACAAGAAATGTACCCAAGGCCTAAAGTATGAAACTGTAACCTCAAAAAAAATCTTCAAAAAAAAGAAAGAAAAATATTATGGGGTTAATTTTCATACAAAGGAAGTGAGACTTCTAGAGATGAAATAACTTGGGCCAATTGAACTAGTGGCAGCATTCACTGGCCTGCAATGATCATGCTTTGAACCATCATGTGAAAGTCTTATAATAAACACATAAAGCTGCTATTTTATTAAAAAAAAAGGAGTCACTTGCATATTGTAACATATTTTTCTTCAGTGATTTCAAGATTAGAAAATTATGGAGAAGACGAATTACAGAGCATGGAGACAGATACACAATGAAAACTCCTTTCAATGAGTTGCAATACTGGTCAAGATGATTGTCATGGGAAAACTGAAAGCACCCAAGTTTAATGAAATGAAAGCAGGAAGACTTTAAGCACTGGATGGAACTATTAGAAAAGGATCCAGGGTCATTAGGAAACAGGATCTTCATGGATTTAGTCATCCAGATCTGCTCTGAGCATTTGTGTATATATGTATACAACTACATTTCCTCAGAGCCTGGAACAGAATTGTAGTGCAGAGACAGCTCCAAGGTCTTGCTGATGGACATCCTTGGGTTGCAACACTAGTAAAATATCAGGCAAAAGAATGACTCTTATAGGAAATGAAGAGTATCTATAAGAAAAATGTTAATGAAAGATCTTTCTTAGAAATAAAGTTGTTTCTTATCTAGTCAAGGTAATTGTAAAAACTGATTTGTTTATATAGCATCCTGTAAAGTATATGAAATATTCAAAGATTGAACTTCTATCCTAAGTAATATAGCATGAAATGAACATAAGTTTGTGTTTTTTTTTGTGGGTTTTTTTTTTTTTTGGTAAGGGAAAGATTTACAACTACACAAGAAAACAAAATAGTCATGTAGAGTTAAAAGCGTTTATGATTCCTTATATATAAAGATGACAAATTAAAATTCTTGTGCCATTTTATTCATGGGAGAGAGGAAGAAATGGTAAGTGATGAAGATTTGCAGAGAATTTGGCTTTGAATGAAACATACTGTGAGAAATGCCACAAAAATTTTCATTTGACACAGAAACTTTGCTGTGTTTCTGTGCTGCTGAAGTTACATATGAAAATATCTTTCTTTACATCCATGTTATGTTAACTAGAAGAATTTGGGGATGCCTTTGTTACTTTTGGAGTCAAATCTCTTGAGCTAATGGATAGTTTTTAGATTGAGCCTCATTTTGGCACTTGGGAAAGCAAAAGTACAAGCTTTAAAAAATTTGAAATGAAATTAAGAACATTTTCTTGGAAGATAAGTACCTCTCCAGGTCTTCAAAAATCTGTTTTAAGTGAGATTCACAGGCAACTAATCAAATTAAACCTGATATAAATGCTGGAAGAGAACCCTTAAAATATCCACTCAGAACATACTATTTAAACATTATTATGGACTTCATTTTTAGTATTTTTACCAGAAGTATATCACAATTTAGGACATACGAATTAAAATATTTATTGGGGCACTATTAATATAGGGTAGGGTTTTAGTCTTAAAATACAAAATTTTTACTAAAAAGATTTTGATGATCTGTAAAATAAATATTAAGGTATACAGTAAAAGAATAGTTGATGAAGCACTGCCATCTTTTGGTTGTATAAATTGCATTTGTAGAAAACACAGAGATGTGAAACAACTATGAAATTATAGAGTTGAAATGTTCAGTAATTAAGATATTCATAAATGAATGAAATAGGTAAAAAATCTGAGGTTTTAGAAAAGATACATGCAAACTCTACAGCACACTCAAGGGAGCCTTATGTTACCCAGTTTAAAACCTGATGGCATAAATAGACGATAAGACAGAAAGAACAACTTGAAATTCTCCTTACTTGACACTTAAGCTCCCTGGAAAAGGTAAATCATGGGTAACAGAAAATAAAACAGTGCATTTGTATTTGATATATTGTTTTAAATCTGTGGCTGACAAATAAATACATAAGATAATGTTTGCTGAACCATAATTTTTCAACAATTACCACTTTTTTTCTCATCTAGAAATTCAAATCAATGTCCTTACATTATAACAGCAGTGTTTTTCAAAAGCAGTTATTTTGACTCAGAAGCTTGTTTTGTGTACACATGCAGTACAAACATGGTAGATCTTTTTTCTTTCTAATAGAAATACAGAACAATTAAGTATCCTGTCAGTTATCCTAGAATATTCTTTGTAGTGTTTTAATTAAACTTTTATGAAAGAAAAGTGATTTAGAAGTTTAAGTCTTTGCTATATCATAATGATAAGCAGATGCTAACATTAGTTTTATACTTAAATACCAAGGTAGTTGTCTCATACAGCTTATGTCTGAAGGCAAGTCAATCTAAACAGACTGCTGAGTTCCATTTTAAATGACTTCTCTTATGCAGATTAATTTTCCTTAAAGAGTTGCAACAATCATTTTATGATATAACACAAATTGGTTATTAAAATCAGCTATATAATGAGGCTTGCTGAGAAATGATATAGAATTCTAATGTAGAGTGATTATGCCTCTAAAATTATATAGAGTTATGCTTTTAGTCATTTTAAAAGAATATAAATTAAAACTTAGAGCTTATATTACATCTGATTTAAATTAAGCATAAGATAAAAAATGTTCACACTTTCTTCATTGTTGTTTTGTAAGAAAATCAATGAATCACACTACAGCTTAGCTGGCTTCAAACTTCCTGTGTAGCCCAGCCTGAGCAACATCCCATAAAGCTTCAACTCCAGTCCATGGTACTGGGAATAGGAGCATATACCACCATGCCAGCTAATAATTCTTTTTTTTAATGAAATGAAAGGACACTGTTTTCCACATCTCACTTTTCTTCATCTCAGTGGCCTTTACTTCCTCTTTGTTAAATAAATACTTTGCTACTTTATTATTAAAAATTAAATTAAAAATTATAATATTACTCTAGTTTAAAACCAATGCTTGCTTCTATGATATTGGAATATTAAGATCCATAGATTGGAGAATATTTCTGTAAGCACAAAATTTGCATTGATTAGTTCTTTTTCAATTCAAAACTCCTCCTGAATTCTGTGGTAGATACAATGATTTCTTACCGACATTCTCCCCTTCCCTTCTTCTACCCTGCTTCTATTGCCTAAACTCTTGCAAGTACCCATTTCCTGGTACTTATTTTTTCCAGCTTTAACCAGGTTAAAGCTGGAAGTCTTCACTTATATTTTACTGTATGTCTCTCCAAGTTTAAATTATGAGAACATTGAAAGTAAGATACATTTTTTGAACATTTTCCAGTATGTGAAATAAGGTCATTCCCTGGTAGCCTTCATTTTAATGAGTACAGTTTGTCTCTAATGATCTATACCTCTCAATATCTATTAAGTTGCTATAAGTTTAAATTAAAAATCTTTTATGTAATATTATCTTGAAAGTCAACATATTCATTCTGACTAGACGTAAACATTTTTTAGTTCCTTAAGAATTAGTAATGATGAATTATATATAAAATTTGTTCATAAGTCTGTATTCAGAATTCTTCAATATCTACTGTATATATGTGTAATGAATACTTACAATGTTAACCCTTGATAATATTTCTTTCTTATATATTTAATCTTTGTTACATGTATTGGTGATTTGAGTAGGGTGCATTGACTCAAAATATTCCTAAAGACACAGTTCTTCTTGTACAAATTTTGTCTATAAATGGTGATAACTTTTACATTACAACAAGCAACATTAAGATCTATTTCTTAATATCTGTTATTAATATCTGTATCTGTTATTACCATGGTCTTCATCAATAATTGCTAGTTTTGGACATATTACATAAGATAGAAGTGAAATGGGGTAGAGGATTACTAGGAATGAGATATTGATTTATGCAGAATTGAAACCCACTGCATTCACCAATATCTTTTTGCTCCAGTATCTTTTTGCTCCAATATCTTTTTACTAGCTGGTATCTCCTGTTCTAGACGAGGAACTTCTTAAAATAAGCTGATCCACAGTTAAACATATCAGAGTAGAAAGATACCCTCTTCCTTGTCTGCTCTCCCCTTTTCACTTTCTTTCATTTCACTTGATACATTGCTTGCATGTTATTACTTTACAAATGAGCAAGTTGGCTCTGTGCATGTAGATATTATTAGTATTACAGTTGATTGAACATAAACATAATGTGTTGGAGCTGTGTTGTGTACACATTTGACTTGCCTAAGCTTTTCATTTTTGTGATAATCTCTGATGAGTATATAAAGTGTTTTCCATAAAATTACTTATTTTACCGGTATCAAGAAATTCTCAAAAGTATGAAATAATATGTTAAAGATCATTTTTCCAACATATAAAATGAGAAAACTACCCTTTGGTATCTAGTGCTGATTATGGATTTCTGCATGATGTGACAATGTTAGAATTATGAAAAATATATTGTAGTTATAGAAGTTCTTAAAATATGCATTTAAGTGTATGTTACAAAAAGGGACACAGAGATTTTTCAAATATCAAAAAGAATACTGCTTATACCTAGTAACTGGAAAAGTCTAAGGTAGACCCTGGTTTGGCCTGGAAGAGAGAAGTTATTATTACTGTATGTATTTTTTCTAAAACTCAAACAATTTTAACAATTTGCTTCACCTCATTTTAATTCAAACTTTAAAATCTCTGTAAAAAGTCTCTAGGCATGGTGAATTTAATAAAAATATTAATTTCTCTGGGGTTTGCAAATCTCGTCATAAACTGCCTGTTTCACTGTAAAATAATTTTAACTGGTCCAAGAATCTTTAAAAGATGCTTTTAAAGTTAAAATAGGCTGAGGTCAATCTGAACAGTGATGACTAGACATAAAGATATGCATAAAGGATACAATTTAAGAGTTACAAGCATGTTCTGGGATCTGATTTCCAATACAACCTATCTCTTAGAGAATGAAACCTCAGGGACATAAGGCATTTTGAAAGCATTATTCTAACTCTTTTCAGAACATCAAGAGGGAGACCGAACCTATTATATCCAATTTGCAGGTGATCAGTATAAGTCAATGAGAGGTTAAGTAACTGGTTCAAGGTCACCATGCAAGTTCTAGTGCAGCTAAAACTGAATGTCACATCCCATGAAATGATATCAACTGACCAGGGGTTCATTTTCAGATCTCATTACACTAAGCAGAAGAGTGGGTTAAATCACTGACTTCACTGAGGAATCTTAAAAGTCTTATTGAAAAATATAAAACCATACAACACACACATTTTTCTTATGCTAAAGATTTTTAATAATCTCATTGCCGAGAATTCCTAATTTCCGAAGCCACTTGTTTTTTGAGGAAGGAGGAAATTAAGGTAGATGAAAATGACAATCATACTGTTTGCCACATAGAAAGGTAAGCTTTCAGTCATCTGGGTATTTTGAAGCTATGACTACATGCTTTTTAAATGCACTGCTAAGGCATCAATAGTTGTCTAACCTGTGTAGCCACTATATTATTCTTTGTGAAGTTAAAGCTTGATATTTTGAACTAGACCCAGAAAAAGAAATTGTACTGTTATTCAATCTTTTTTCCCCTTATGAAAACAGGACTCACTAAAAGACACCACAGCTGTTCAAGCAGCAACTGGCAGGCATGTAAATGAAGGTGTCTCCTGGATTTCCATGCTAGTGTCCCAAATGGTCAGTTATTGACACTGTTCAGAGTACAAAAGCCATTGAAAAATAGCAGATCAATTCTGTGTCTGCATTTTAAGGCCAAATAAATTATTTCCCACTGAAATCATATCAATGATTTAGAGAAAACCAATAACAGCAAAAATTTATGCTAGATATTTGAGAAGTTTGTTCCTTTTTAGTGTATATAATGTGACTTTCATATATTTCTCCTACAAGAATAATAGATATTCTTTCAAAGCATTGGAACATATTGACACTAATTGAGCTAATTGAGAATAACTAAAGATAGAAATACATTAACTGTTGTAAGAGAGCTATAAGGGGATTTTGTAAAGGTCTGAATGGTAACAAAAATGGATTTAATTAGCAAAATTGAAATACCCAACTCCAGTTAGATATTTCCACAGGCTCTATCATTCTTTCCACCAAAATTCACTTGTAAAACTGAACAGATATGTAGTATGAAAATGAGAGTGACTGATTTGCTGTAATCTTCATAAATCATAGTTGTTATGAAATCTTATTTGGAAACAAATGGCTCTAAGGAGATAAATTCCCTACCATTTATGCTTATGTGAATTGGTAATGAACTCATTTTATGTTAAGCACCTAGGAGGGTAGCAGGGTTGAAATTTCACCCAGCATTCTGGTGGGCAACATGTAGTTTCATAAAAACTAGATTTTCTAGTGACTCCTGGGCTCGAATGGCAACCCTTTGTGCTCCAAGGCTGCAAGTGACATATTTGTGTCCCTTGTCAAGATAGATTTGGTGAAGGAATTTAATTTCTCCTCATCCCTGAAATGTTAAGTTCTCTCTCACCCTCCCTCCCTCCTTCTTCTTTCCCTCCATCCCTCTCCCTTCTCTTTCTCTCTTAAGATAACTAGAATCAGTGTATTTGTACAAATGCTTTGGCTATTCTGGTTACAAATTTCTAATTATTTGAAAATAATCCACAGTTTTTAATAATTAATTATGACACAATTTATTTCCAAAGTATTTTTTGTTTGCCACAGTGACAGTTTTTCTGATTCCAAGGAGCAATATCAGAGGGTTTGTCCTATAGCGATATAATACTTCTAATTTGAAGCTGGCTGTCTATCCATTCTTGTTAAAATTTTCTGTGAAGCAGCCAGAAAATAACATGTCCTTATCATGTTGAAAGCCACAGCTAGCGATGTCCAATTCTCTCTAGCACTGAAGGAATGTATATGAAATCTATGTCTCACCTAAGTTTGTATATGAAATATATAAGAAAAAGTAAAAGAAAATGCTTCAATTTTTTTTATTGAAGAGTCACTGATTTCTATACTATGTATTCCCTGAAATCAGTAGCAGTCTTACTACAGAACCCTCTTCCAGAAAACATATTCTTAAATAATCATGTAGCATTGCTTTATAGTAGCCAAGATAAAGCAGATGGGTGACTATCTTCATCTGTGTTTGGTATTTGGAGTTATAAAGCTTATCCACCAAGGGAAAGACATGATTAACTGGGAGCTAGAGGATCTTTAATGTAGCAATTTGTATTTTATAAAGATTAAATGTCTTGCCAGTATAAGTTCTTTATAAGCTAATGGAATATGACCATTTTTGAAAACTGGGACATTGAAATAATGAGTTGGGTACAAGTTTGACCTGAAGTTGTAAGATCTTGATCAAATGATTTCAACTTTGTAAGTCTGGAGTACAAAGCAGATTTTTAGTATTAAAGTGTAATTGTTTTAGGATCAGCCTCGGTGTACTACGAAGAATACAGACTCTAGCCTTCTCCAGCATATTCTCCCGCAAACCTCTACAGCAATTCAGATGTATTGCTTCAGCAAGTTATATAATGTGGGGGGGGGGGCACTTGAATTTGGGGTCTCAGCTCTGTCCCTGAGCATTTTGTGCTCAAGGCTATCCACTTGAGCCATAGCTCCACTTTCTGTGGTGGTTAATTGGAGATAAGTCTCAGTGATTCAGGTCTCAGCATCCGGAGTACCTAGGAGTACAGACTTGAGCCACCAGTATCTAGCTAAAATTTCTAAATATTGTAACGGTTTGTGTCTTTTTCTTTATCAAGTACACTTGAATATTAATCACATAAGTAAATCATCACAGTATATTTGAAGCTCTTCAAAAGATTTCTACAAGAATTGCAAGCACTTCTTCTTAATTCATATCTCAAAGTAATGTAGAAATTAGACTTTATTTTATGCCATGAAAAGAAAGACAGAGAAACCAGTTTTGAAGTTTGCTTGCAACCAGATAAGATAAACAAAGAGAATTCATAATACATAGTATCATTAGCCATGGAGTAATTTCTTTCTTTCATTTTATTCTTTCTTTGGGGGAGAATTTTTTAATTAACTTGTAAAGATTTTATTACAATAATATGTTTTCCTCTTTCCAAGGTTGACTTTTTGGAACCAAAAAATGCTCTGGAAAAGTCTGAGAAAATGTAATATTGGCAGGCAATATTTAATTTTCTAACATTAGTCATGAAAATTTCTTCTCTACTCTCTATTGCTATAATGATTCTATTAGTGGTTTTACTTTTCAAAAAATGTTTGTTGTAAATCAATCATAAAATAGAACATGCAGAATGTATATAATAAAATCTAAAATAAAGTAATTACGTTGATAATTGAATTAATTTCAGTATTTTTTTTCTCATAAATCACAGCACATAGGTAAATTTGTTCCAGATACCATCTTTTTATTTCTATTATAAATGCAATTTTGAGTCCTATATTGCTCACTGGTTGCTACAAATAACACAGATAAGCAGATACTTAGTCAGCAATTATTAGTAAAAGATAATAGCATTTTTTAAATTACCAAACATATGAGATTATGATTTCAATGAATACTGTAAATGAACTAGATGGGATAAAACTCTTCACTTTCTCCTTGTGATTTTTTTCATTTATTTTCTCATACTATTACAATATGCAATACAAAGTTATTCTCAATCTAATGTCTTTATAACTTTAGTAATTGTTAAATGACTCCTTGAAGAATACTTAAAATAAGCAACATTTTATCTCCCCTTCTTGATACTATATTACTACAAGAAAATTTTCTTCTGTCATCTATTCAAAATATTTATTCCCTTTTCCAGTACATTTTACAATATGTCCCTTGTTTCAGAAAAATCTTCCTTTATCACAACTTTTTATATTGTCATTCTTTTGAGCTGTTCTACTGGTAAGTACCGTTGTCTCAATTCATTTTCTCCACCAACTTGCATATTAAATATTCCATCTGTAATTATTTTTCATGTGGTCTAATTATTCAACTTCAGGTTTTTCTTTACAAACATAATTTCTATTTTTGCTTTATAAGTAATTATGTTTTTGCAATCATCCACAAAATAATTGTGTTGATTGATGAATTCTAGGCTGACAATTTCCTTTTTCTCTCTCTGGTAAGTCTCCCTCTGTACCCTAGAAAACTGTCCACTATAGTTTTGCCTGTCATTTTTAAGTAAGCTGTATTTTTCCTCATGGAAAATTTTAAAGTTCTTCTGTTTTGATTTAGGTTTGTTTTGGGTGTGCATTTCCCTACATCTTACATAAACCATTTTAATATCCAATATAATTTGTTGGAACTTTTGCTTTCTTAACCAGAAGCTATTTTCTAAATGTGTATGGAAATATCACAACAGAATCTCTTTTTGCAACTAGCGTATGCTAATAAAAATTATTTTTTAAATTGCCCTGCTTTTCTTAAATTGTCTTTTCCTCTCTGTTTTCTTTCATATTGGCATATCTCTCTACCTTCATAATTAACTAAATCCAGCATTTTGCCCTTGTCTTTTACCTTGACTCCTCTACCTCTCAATACAATTCAATTAACTATGAATTCTTAATATCACACAAGCCTCTTCGATTCTATCCAAAGCATTACTTAGTTTAATCTCAATTTCATTTGACAGATCAAACACAGAGTACTGAAATAACCTAATTTCTTTTTGAAGTCTCTGCTCTTGTCTGAACATTTTATCAGTGAGTGGGTGCTCGAAATGTGAAGATCTTGGTGTCATTTGGTTGAGAGTTATAGCAATTAGGATAAAGTGAGTTTATTTAATGCTAGAATCAAGCCACTGCTTCTATCTTGCAACTATGTTATGCTTGCAAGCAGATTCCCGGTTCCTATAATAATGACCAATTCATTTGGTTTTTAGGGATTTCATGAAGTCCTATACTCTGTCCATATTTGTATCCCACATGAAAGTTTACACTCTCATTACACTAATTCATATTAATAAAAACTGCCATTACATATTTATTTTAGATTCTGATTGGTTTATGTTCCTTTCAAAATATAGTCACTACCTATAAAAATGTATTCATCTGTTATCAGTAATCTTTTCACTGTGAGGAAGAGGAGGTAGAGTTAGATATTTCTTACTGCTTTCCTTTACTATTTTGTTCTGAGACACTAAGAAAATAGAGTAATTAGATACTTTATGAGCACACCAAACTAAAAGTTAATAGTAGTTTAACTAATTTCAGTTTTCCAAATTTGTCAAAATACTCAAACATTAGCTTGAAGCAATTAATCTCTACATATAACACATATTTGTGTATGGTGACTCAGAATTCAAGATATCTAAAATTATTTCCAAGCATAGATGTGGAGAAATATAGGAGTGAAGAAAAGTAAATAATACATCTAGAGATGTTATTTATCTCTCACAAATAGCCATAGTTGAACATTTTTTGTACTGAAACACTCCTTGAAATATTTTTCTCTAGTATTTTTGTTGAAGAAACAAAGTCATAGCAGTACATAATTTAGATCCAAAGGATAGGGATTGAGGACTCCTTTGAACTTTGTACTTATTTTTATTTGGTTTTCTGCCTAGCATTTTCCTTTAATGAGAAAGATTAGGAAACATAAATGGACAACTCTCATTCAATGCAGGAAATGTGTTATGAAAGAAAGTTTAGGAACAGAAAATGTGCGAGATAATTCACTAAAATCCACCACAATTTCTCTTCCGTCACTCCCACCATACCTCTCTCTTAGTATCTTCTTTTCCTTCCTTCCTTCCTTCCTTCCTTCCTTCCTTCCTTCCTTCTCTCTTTCTCTCTCTTCCTTTTTCCCTTTCTTTCTTTCTGTAGGGCCTGGGCCTTGAAATTAGGGTCTGGGTGCAGTCTGAGCTCTTTAGTGCCCAAACACTTTGAGCAATAGCACCACTTTCTGTTTTGTGTAATGAATTGGACGTCATTTCACTGGGACTTTTCTGCCAAGGCTGGCTTCAAACCGTGATCCTCAGCCCTCAGCCTCTTGAATAACTAGGATTATAGACTTGAGTCACTGGCAGCCCATCTGGGAGTACATACTTTCAATTTATATTTTCATCAATTATTCCATCAATGTACTTTCAGTGAGGTGTGGTTATTGGGACACACCCTCTTTATAAATCCAGGGACATCAATGTTTGGAATAGCTTAGAGAAATATCCTTGAGGAGTTTCAACCTGGCATTTTCATAGTTTATGCCTCAGTGTTGTATCTGGCCTTGTCTCTCCACAATTGGTAATCATTTTGAGAAAAGTCACTAATTTACAGCATTGAATATTAGTCTGAAACAAGCTTATTTGATTATTCACAGGAGAAAAATAATCTGTGATTTGGAAAAAGTTCCCTGATATAAGTACCACCACAATAATTTTCACTGTGTGAAATTAATTTTTATACCAGAAAACAAATATACTGTAGATAATATACTAAATTACTTTTTGAGGAATGTACTTAAAATAATAGCTGTGGATTCTGACATGAAACCTGCAGATAGATTGTTACAATTTGATTCACAGTCAACTAGTAATAAGGAAATCTGAAATGCTACAAAATTCAGTCATAGAGAAAAGAGGTTAACAGAGGACTATCATTCCATGGGCAAGGATCTCCCTGACAAGGACTTGCTCTATTTTGACCAAGCAACACTTTTCTAACAGTGTTCTTGGTTGTTGTGTCTGTCAAAAGCCTATCCTGTACACTGGTCAGACAAATAAACAGTGGCATGACATTTTTCTTGCACAATGTGGTACTGCTCTGAAAGCAATTTTCATTGTATAATTTCGATTTGAAATCCATTCATTTGTGACAGCAGTGTAAAGAGAACATTAATTTTAGTGCTTTGGGAATTGTTTTCCTTAGTGGTCAATGCAACACTGTCAATTACAGTGGCAGCAGAGTGAACTTGACAGTTGGCTGTAAGGATCTCAGGAAGGGGACTCAGAGGACGGAAAGTGGGCTTTGCACAGCTCGGATGATTCCAGTTTTAAATCCCAGGTATCAAAAACCAATGGTGTCTTTTATCCATTTGGAATTGATTTTGGTGCAGAGTGATATATAAGGATTGAGTTTTAGTTTGTTGCAGGTGTTGTACTAGTTTTAGCAGCACCATTTGTTAAAGAGGCTATCTTTCTTCCATCCTATTTTTTTAGCTCCTTTATCAAAGATTAAGTGGGCATAGTTCTGTGGGTTCATTTCTGGGTCTTCAATTCTGTTCCACTAGTCTTCAGGCCTGTTCTGGTGCCAATACCAAGCAGTTTTTATTACTATAGCTTTATAATACAGCTTGAAGTTTGGTATTGTAATTCCTTCAGCACTGTTCTTTCTGCATAGGATTGCTTTTGTTATTTGAGGTCTTTTATTGTTCCAGATAAATTTCTGGATTGCTTCCTCTATTTCATTAAAATTGTTGTTGGGATATTAATGGGTATTGCATTGAATTTGTAAATAGCCTTTGGCAATAGTGCCATTTTAACTATATTAATCCTCCCAATCCAGGAGCATGGGAGGTTTTTCCACTTCCTTAGTTCTGCCTTAATTTCATTTTTCATGTTTTTAAAGTTCTCATCATAGAGGTCTTTCATTTCTTTGGTTAAGGTTATTCCTAGGTATTTTATGTTTTTGAGGCTATTGCAAAAGGAGTTGCTTTCCTAATTTTGGCCTCGGTGTTTGGGTTATTAGCATATAGAAATGCCATTGATTTTTGAGGGTTTATTTTATATCCTGCAACATTGCCAAAGTTTTGGATCAGCTCTAGTAGCTTGGGAACAGAGTGTATGGGATTCTTTAGGTATAGGATCATGTCATCTGCAAAGAGAGAAAGTTTAACTTCATCTTTTCCTATTTGGATCCCCTTTATGTTTTCTTCTTGCCACAGACACCCTAAAAACACTAAAAGAAGGAGTAGAAGAAACACTTGGGTTCCTTGGCACAGGACGGAACTTCCTTAACAAAGACCCAGAAATGCGACAAATAAAAGAAAGGATGGAAAATGGGACTGCATCAAACTGCAGAGCTTCTGCAGGGCAAAGGACATAGCTCGCAAGATAAACAGAAAGCCCACAGAATGGGAAAAGATCTTTACTGGTCATACAACAGACAAAGGCCTCATATCTAAAATATATGCAGAACTAAAAAAAATTAAATTTCTCAAAAACAAAAGTGCAAAGAAACATCAGCTCCCTCAACAATTGGGCTAAAGACTTAAAAAGAGACTTCTCTGATGAGGAAATGAGGATGGCCAAGATACATAAAAAAAAAAAAAGTGCTCTACATCACTGGCCATAAAAGAAATGCAAATCAAAATAGCATTGAGATTCCATCTCACCCCAGTAAGAGTGTCCTATATCAAGAAAACTAACAATAATAAATGTTGGAGGAGATGTGGCCAAAAGGGAACCCTACTTTATTGTTGGTGGGAGTGTAAACTGGTTCAGCCACTCTGGAAAGCTGTATGGAGATTCCTCAGAAGGCTAAACATAGAGCTCCCCTATGACCCAGCAGCCCCACTTTTGGGCATTTACCCAAAAGACCACAAACAAGAGCACACTAAAGCCACCAGCACAACAATATTCATCACAGCACAATTTGTCATAACTAAAATATGGAACCAACCCAGATGGCCCTCAGTAGACAAATGGATCAGGAAAATGTGGTACATATACACAATGGAATTTTATGCCTCTATTAGAAAGAATGACATTGCCCCATTCATAAGGAAATGGAAGGACTTGGAAAAAAAATATACTTAGTGAATTGAGCCAGATGCAAAGAAACATGGACTCTATGGTCTCCCTCATAGAGAATAATTAGCACAGTCACAGCAGAGGATCACAAGAGCCTAATTGCTATGCCCCTATGAATGCATAAGATAATGCTAAATGAAATGAGCTCCATGCTATGGAAACGAGTGATGTATCACTGTTGTAATTACTTTCAACATGCCATGTAAAACCAAAGCTTCTATTGTTGATGATCCTCGTGTATCCCCTTCCTGTGGTTGTACCAGCACTATCATTGTATCATATCTGAGTACATTGGATACTGAATATACTGGTATTAGAACTAGGAAAGTGAAAGGGAATACCAAAATCAAGAGACTCAGGATAAAAAAAAAAGACTACAAAACCAATACTTGCAAAACTGTTTGGTGTAAACCAACTGAACAACTTATGGGGGAGGGGGAGGGGGAGGAGGTAACAGTACAAGAAATGTATCCAGTGCCTAATGTATGAAACTGTAACCTCTCTGTACATCACTTTGACAATAAATAAGAAAAAAACCCGATAGTGGTCGGGTATAAGTCAATCATGCCTCTAATCCTAGCTACTCAGGAGGCTGAGATCTGAGAATACAATTTCAAAGCAGCTCATGCAGAAAAATCTGTGGAACTCTTACCACCAAAGTGAGGACAAAGCTGTCAGTCAAGCTGTAGTCCAAGTGATAGAATACAGCCTTGAGTCATAAAACTCTGGCACGGTTTTCAGGTACTGAGTTCAAGTCTCTGGTACATATACACAATAATTAACAATAACAACAACAATAATAATAATCATATTTGAGGGTATACTATTCCAATAGTCATTCTACTTTTTAAAATAAAGATGTTCTCACAGTTAATCCAGTCTTCTGTTTTAATTTTAAGAGGTTACTAGTGGAAATTGGGTGATTTAAAAAGAATGAAAATGATGGCTTTAGCTGGAAGTTGCAAATGTCCTGATTCAGTATAAGCTTCACTGTGTGTGTGTGTGTGTGTGTGTGTGTGTGTGTGTGTGTGTGTGTTTTGGTCAGTCCTGGGCCTTGGACTCAGGGCCGGAGTGCACTGTCCCTGGCTTTTTCTCTAAGGGTAGCACTCCTCCACTTGAGCGACAGCACCACTTCTGGCCGTTTTCTGTATATGTGGTGCTGGGGAATCGAACCCAGGGCCTCATGTATACGAGGCAAGCTCTCTTGCCACTAGGCCATATCCCCAGCCCATAAGCTTCACTTTTTAAAAGTCGAGATGAATGTCCAAAGAATTGTGCCTTCCCAGGGCATGGAGAAGGGACAAAATGCAAACAATCTCAAGCTGCCTGTACAAAATACAGAGTTGACTCTTAAAGACAACATTCCTGTCCCAACCTGAAGTTTCCCTGTAAGGGATAAACCATGGTTTTAAATTGTATTTTCTGTTATTTCTAATGAGGTAACTTGGGGGAAGAACAATGTGATGCTTAAAAATATGGCTTTTGATGAAACAGATGGATTTTTCTTGGAGGGGAGGGCAAGTCAAAGGCTGTTATTTTTGCTATTCAGTCCTCACTGAAAGCAAAGACTGCATTCAGTCTCCTCAATCCTAGTTTCTTCTGTCAAAATCATATGTACAGGAAAATTCCCACTTTTGTGAATTTTCAAAGAAGTATTTCACCAAATACTTCATTTCAGTGCAAAATTTCAAATGCTTTCTTTTCATTTATATATATATGTAAATATTTTTACATCTTTGAAAATCTAGACACTCCATGGAGGGTACCTAGGAATTCACTTTTGGGATATTAAGTGAAAGAGTGCTTGAAATAAACCTGATCTCATCAAACTAATTTTTACAATCAGAGTTGGGCTGTTCTACTGTACTGACACCATGAAATTTTATATTTTTTATGTATAACAGAATATGTCTGGATGGGAGCCACAAGAGCCCACATTCCAATATATTTTTAGGCATTTTCTTACACCTTTGTTCTTTATCCAATCCCAGGAAATAATGATCTAAGCGAAGATGAGAAACTCCTTTATGCTCTATCCTTAGTATAAAGAGCAACCATCTTTGTAGTCTTCTGCAACCCCTTACTGCCTATGGAGGTACACAGAATAGCGCCCTTCTTACTGCATTGTACTTCAAGTTAACTGTGAATTTATTTAATTTCGTACCTGAGGACTAAGAGTGATAATCATTTAAGCTGTGAATAAATTTACTAGATTATCAAAGTGGATGCAACATAATCAGAGAGTTACTTTAGAAGTTAGTGTAGGATGGGAGAGAAAGAGGGAGAGTGGGAAAGAGACAGAGGCATAGAAAGTGAGAGTTTGGAAGATACAAAGTCAGTCTCTTCTAGAAAGGAGAAAATGGACTCTGCTAAGGAATGAAGATGAATGTGATCTCTACATAGCTCTCTGCAGACACCTTGCTTTTAGGATTTTAAAATGGATTTGGGGAACCATTTAAACTTTCTCCTCTAGAGCTACGCGTTAGTAAATATGTGCCATTTTAAGCCACCAATTTTATGCTAACTAGTTATAACAATATAGCAATAGAAATCTATCAGTGATATAAATTAGGATGAAAGTTTTAACCTATGTAAAGTAACAGTCTTTCTGGTAATTTTCTTCTTTCAATGGCTTTGGTTGTTTATGTCACTAAACCCAGGACATAGAGAATGCAAGAATCCATGGGCTCTTATTACTCCTTCTCTCTTCTCTTGCTTGTGTATGGATAGATTATTTCAGAGTTGACCCTCATCCCCCTTCCTTGCAAATTGCCAGGTATCATTTACAGTTGCCTTGGAAATCAGCTGAATTACTTTGACAGGTTTCCAAAATGGAAGCTGGCTGTGTCTTAAGGATACTCCTTGGGGTATCTTACTCAGATTGTAAACTAAGTTATCAGAACAGAAGCTATTCATCTTTTTATGATGGTTATAGGAGTTCTAATCTGTAGGATGTTTTCCACCTTCTATCATAGAAAGTCTAAGGCAATAGGAAAAGGGAGAGCCAAGATAACTAAATACCTCCTTGCATTCAAAGAAAAGACATTCGCTCCTATACTGTCCACAGTTGTAAAGGGCCTTTTATTTTGGAAAATCACGTGTGCACTTGCTATGACCATTCTCTGAGTCATTCTACCTAAATGTGGTAATCAGAATATCATTTAGTATATTTAATGAATCTTTGTTGCAATTTAAATCTAACTACAGTACAGCAGAGGCTGAAGCTTATTGAATTCCTTGGCTCTAAGGCTTCAAGTTCATCATGGCCATGGTTGGGTTGACATATTTATCTTGATACTCCCCCATGTGCTTGCCTACCTTTATATTTCAATGTAGATTAAGGATCTGACATCCTCAGAAATTAAGTAATTTACTGGGTCACACACCGTTCTTCCATATAAAATTCTATGTTGTAGTAACTAACTCCATTTCTGATGGATTTTTGATCAGGTGCAGAGTAAGATCCTCATCCTTTGTGACCCATTCATTTATAATGAATGGTTGCATGACCTTACTGAGTTGTTATGAGAAGATCCCCCAAAATGAAAGAGGTAAATGATACAGGTCTAGGAAGTACATTTACCCTTATCAATTAGTGTCAACCTTAATTGTATCTTCTCCACTTTCAGTTGATCCTGACAGAGTAATTCATGTTTCCGTACACTTAGTAACAGCTATAAAGATTATGCATATCAACTAAATTTAACCTACAGTGCAAATACGGTAGATGTTCAATTTGTCCACAAATTTCAAGAAAGGAAATATATGTGTGTACAAATAGGTACTAATTGGATAGTTTATGTTTCTGTAAAGTAAATAAGTTCTTATCAAACTGCTATATCAAGAATAAATATAATATTATGGTAACACTTATTTCTTGTTGGTATTTCCCAGTGGGTTGATTTTTTAAAAATTAAGTATCAACAAAGTAAAATAAAGTATAGCTACACAGAAAACACAAAAGATCTTGGAAAGTTTCTCATCTCTATATATATATGTACATATTTTCACTTATACACTTAATATATGTGTAAAGCTGTTATAAAGAACTATTTCCTTTGGTGTAAGTGTGGCCTGGGAATATGTGTTAGAAATGTTTATGTGCTATCTCTTATGTGGTAAACGAGACAAATAGCTATGAATAACTTCATTAACACATTCCATTTTTAACTTCATTATACTTTATAAAAAGTTGGCAATTGCTTTGCTAATTGTGGCTTATGTTGATGATGTCCTTCCAAGAATTATTCCTACAAGCAAGTGACTTAATCTTTTAAAATTTGTCCAATTATTCTTAAATGCCCTCTTCTCATTCATTTTCGGAATTTTAAGATATAGGCTTATTTTTATGTACAAATGGAATCAATGATATATTGCCATGTAGATCCTTTAGTTCTATATTCCAAAATACAAAGAAAGCTACAACTTTTGACTGTAGTAACACAGAAAGAAATAACAGGATTACAAAGTGATTTACTGTCAGTATACAGTCACTGGCTAAGCAATCAGCTAGGTACAAAAGACCAGCTAAGACTTATTTACTTATTTCAATTGAATGAGGAAATACTAAAAACAGGTATATTTTTTTAATTTTGATGAATCGGAACTCAAATGGTCAAATATGTTTTATGATGTCTAGGCCACCACTCTTTGTGAAAGGCTAATAGTTAAAATTGTCATACACTGACATAAAATTGTCGTAAAATTGACAGTAAAAATTGTAATACATTTCCAAAAACTATATAACCTCTTCTCTGTCTAATCTATAATGACAGATATAGAAAAGATATATTTATCACAATCATACAGCTAGAACTGTCCTTGGTCTTCCATTCTGGTCCTCTCCACATCATACTGCCCCTAGAAATAATGGGGGAGGATGAAAAATTAGACAGTGTCAAATATAAGGAATACTTCTACCTCAACAATACACGTATTTCTGACCTAGTCCATTCTGAAAAGTCTCTGGCTGTAGATTTGCATTATGAGTGAAGAAAAGAATAAGGCCACCGGACATAAGCTAAAGAAAATTACACTGTCATATTCAAAATAATGCAAGCATTTTGTCCCAAACCTTAGCTCTGGTTTTGAATTTAAATTGAGTAATACCCAGATTCAATACATGCTGACAATATTTAATACTATGGCATTAGCTTAATTTTTCTTTTTATGAGGTTTTATTGGGCTTCTTCTTTCTACTTTAAATTTTGGCGCTTTTTGCTTGTTGACTCTGGAATTAAAAAGAAAACTTAAAATGATAAAATATTGTTGTTTTTTCCAAGTTGTATTGATATTTGTGTGTGTATGTATTTGTGTGTGTGTGTGTAATGGCAAAACTAAATTTGCATATTTGAAGTATTTGATTTGGTGTCAGTATATGCATTTGCATTGTGAAATTATGACCACAGTGAATCTATTTAACTGCTCTATTGTTTTACACAAACTTTTAGTTTTTATTTGTGTGTGGCTATTCCGAATATTTTACTCATATATATATATATATCCAAGTATTGTCTAAAAAGAAGATAACCAAGAAAATATGAAAAAATTAAAATCCTGTACACAATAGATTGAAGTGTAGAGAACTTTTCACTCAATATTAGGAGATTGCCCTGGCAAGAATCAACTTTCCTTCACCCAAGTTAGCTAGCATATCTGAAGTGACTAAAATACCTATCCATCTCACGTGATTCTTTTTACTGATTTCTTATACTGCCCAGCTGCAATAAGGATCTAGATTGTGAATCCAATAACATTTAAATACCCTAATATGATTCTTTGGAAGCATGATTACATTTGCCCTATGTTTATAAAGTATCCATTCCTGGCCAATTCTTCATTTTCCTCTCTCCTTGGTGCTTTACTAGTAGTAGCTTCTGGCCTTGTTCTGGTGCAAAAGGAAACATTACAAATGTTTATATGTGAGTGTGAAGTTATTCTAGTCACTAATTCACCACAGAAAGTTTCTACAGGTCTCTTGAGTGGACCTTTGTCTTATTCCCAACTTAGTCTTCATTGCACTGGACCTGTTAGAATAGTTGGTCTACTACTTGGGTGTTTGATATACACTTTCATTTAAGAAATCTTTGAAGTCCACTGCTGACCTCAGAAAGGAATTTTCTACAAATTACTCCAGTCTCCTTACAGTGATTGAGAAATGTTCCAGATTATCTCTAATATGCATGTGTAAATTTCATATTATTGGAAACTTTTATCTTAGTAAGCCACATATAAATCTCAAGGCAACAGTTTCCTACTCCCTATTTTACAGTCCATATGATCCCTACATTCATCATCTGAAAACAGTGAACCAAGGAAAAGTAGAGGTTAATCTGAAGTAATTATCCAAAGTGCTCCAGTTGTCAGGATATTGGGGTGATGTTAAACTGTATGGACCACATATTCATATCTATAATATAATATGACTATAAATGTAATGTGAAATTTAGCAGAAGTTAGGAAGAAATAGAACAGATGACAGTCAATTTGGTTTCTAGAGGTTTCAACATAGACTTCAGCCTCTTGGTGTTTGGATATTTCTAATATTTATTTTTACCTAATGTGATCTGTTTTCCATCCTGTTTTCCTTTCTTTTTTTCCCTACCTCCTTCATTTCTTCTTCCTTCTTCATCTTTTCTTCTTCCGTCTCTCTATCTCCGCCCTTTCTTCCTTTCTTCCTTACATTCTCTTCTTCCCTTCCTCTCCCTCCCTCCCTCCCTCCCTCCCTCCCTCCCTCCCTCCCTCCCTCCCTCCCTCCCTCCCTCCCTCCCTCCCTCCCTTCCTTCCTTCCTTCCTTCCTTCCTTCCTTCCTTCCTTCCTTCCTTCCTTCCTTCCTTCCTTTTTCTTTTCTTCTTCCTGCCATTCTTGTAAGTTAACCAGCAAAATATGTCATTTCATCATTCATCCTTCATTTGTATGTTCCTCTGTGGCTACTGAAAACAGAATATATATGTATATGGGAGAACCAAGAAAAGTACAAGAAGAGTAATTGTGACAAACGCTGAAAAATCATTTAGAACATTGTACATTCATTTTTAAGTAAGTGATTTAGTGCACTGTGCTATAATGTTCTTAGTAGCTTATGTTGTAAAATGGCATTAAATTACATCTAATGATAGATCCATAAGAAAAGATGCGTATATTTTTGTTATTTTAAATTACTTTTATGTTCACAAAATTACTGGTGATTTCTGACTGCGGTGATTTCTGACTGCATTTAGTTTGCAGTCAAGATATTATTGACAGTAAAATATCCTATCATGCGTTTATAAAAATAACATGAATTTTAAAAGATGACACTTTAGCAATATATCTTCAATAGTGAGAGGTAAAGTACAAAGATTTTGTTAGGATATTTATCTGAGTCTTAAAGTATTATATGTTAAATATTCATGTTGATTTTAAATATACAGTAATGAAAACTCTAAAACGTAATAAAACATATATGGATTTATCAATTGATTATTTTCTACCTGATGAACTTAAAATTAATGACAATTATTAGTTTAAATTATATGCAAATTAAAATCTTTCTTCAAGTTGTTACTTGCTGTACTTGCCTTCTCCTCGGTCCTGTTACAATCTTATTTTCATGTAATTTTTTTCATCCTTACTCCATTATATATTTGGATGTTAGCAGTAGCAAAGTGCAGTAAAGAAGTACACTACTGGGGAAGGACAATCATTACCCGATAGATCAAAAGAATAAATCCAGTATCAGTCAAGTATGAGTTAAGCAAAAGGGCTTGACAGAATTAAAAGATATTACATTACTGCACTGCCTATGGACCTAATGCAGAACGTATGGCTGAAAGATTACAGATACTTGGCTGGAGCCATTCCATTTAAACCAAGACAATTTTAGTGTGATTCTGGACATGTCGGGAGCATGTTGTAAAATGCTGGTTGGCACATAGCCACTTCGGGTTTAATTACCCTTGAGGGAACAGAGCACACAGTGTTTCAGAATCGATGATGTTATTTGAGAGAAAAGTTTGAGGAAATTGGACTTATTCATTTTAATAAAGGACCATTATCCTTTTTTGACCTTATTGAAGTTACAGAATTCTGAAAGCCATAGATAAAAATTGATTGTAATAAATTCTTCCATCCACTGTAAAGAGGAGAAAATTATCTTAGAATTGGGAAACTGGGGATTAGAAATGAAATTCAGGTATAGG
Source organism: Perognathus longimembris pacificus (assembly GCF_023159225.1). NCBI lineage: Eukaryota > Metazoa > Chordata > Mammalia > Rodentia > Heteromyidae > Perognathus > Perognathus longimembris. The sequence continues at coordinate 42,902,164 of NC_063176.1, forward strand.
CATTTCATTGACAGCGGGAGATAAAATTTGACTAAGATGCAACCTGACATAGCACTAGAGCACTGTGTGTATGTACACACTTTTATGTGTCAGTTTGTGAAATACTAGAAAGTATCAACAGAGCTTTTAAAGAATACAATGCCATATTATAAATAGAAGTACATCCTTAAAGCTCATCATTCAGGGAAAAGTATTGGAAATACATATGTTACGCTCTAGATTGCCTCGAATGAATAGAAGGAGGACTTCCATTGTGTTTACAATCTCCCAGCTTCTCCCTAGAGCATCTTTTTGGTGAATTTCTCAATACACCGATGCCAGAATCATCTTCAAACATTACTTTATCTCTTCTCTCTTTGAATGGAGTGCTATTTCTCACCCAATTAAGTTCAAGCTCTTTGTTAAACATTCAAAAATTTGATCTTAAAACTCCATTCTCAAATTATGCCTTTATATTTCATACTAAAGTGTTTAGCAAAAAGTTTATTTTGAAATTGTGATTTCCAAGAAAATCAGGAAAAAAATAATACAACATTAACATTTAAGTCGTAAAAAGCTGCTCTTCAAGATGAAAATACAGAATAAGCAATGTCCCAAATCTATTTGACAAGTTTGTAGGTGGCCTGACTTCTGCACCATAAAAAATATACATATTATTACACCCTTAAAATACTTTGAATATTGATCATTTTCAACACAATTTATAAAGTATTGTAGTGTTACATGAACTATGTTTTTGGGAGGAAAACTGTGGGCTATTCCTTTTCCCCCTACTATACTTCCTTCTGCACATACTGCAAGGAAATTTTAACCACTTGGTTTGAACTTTTTGATTTTCAAATTTCTTTCTATCAACAATTAAAAGATCACAGCCAAATTTAAAAAGTACATATGGCATAAAACAATATTTAGGGCAAAAATATGATTTCACAAAAGAACACTTACTGTTTTATTCAACCTACTCTCCTACTATTTGATTTGGGGTATGAATTACTGGAACATTTTGCAAATTATTTAGAGCAAAAGTTGTGTTATTTTAGTGAAAAGGTATCTAATCAAGTCTGTTTTCAGTATATTAAATGATGTTTCTGAATTGCTATTAAATTGTTATTTTATTATTGTTTTTCATTTATTTTTTGGTGAAGTGATGTGCAGAGGGGTTACAGTTTCATACATAAGGCAGTGAGTACATTTCTGATCCAACTTTAGTAACCTGGATACTGTATATACGTGTATTGGAACTAGGGAAGGGAAAGGGAATACCATAATCTAGAGACAAAGGACAAAAAGAAAAACCAATGAAATAGCAATACTTACAAAACTACATGGTGTAAAACAAACGAAGGAGGAGGTAAATTGTTATGTAAAAATTTAGATACTTGGAAAATATATCTTTGAAATCTTACATGTAATACATATACACATTTTTTTAAATTTTATTGTCAAATTGATGTACAGAGAGGTTACAGTTTCATATGTTAGGCCTTGGGTACATTTCTTGTACTGTGTGTTACCTCCTGCCCCATTGACTATATCCTCACAATTATCCTAGTAGTAATTTTAGTTTAAAATTTAGTACTAATTTTAAGCAAATGAAGTATAGTAAGTTCAATAGAATTTCACTTTTCAAAAGAGTAACTGAATGTTTCTATTGTTCTGTGTAAATTGTTCACAAATGTCAATAGTAAGCAGATTTTATATTGTGATGTATAAAGTGCTACTTCTAAATCTTTGACAACTTTTGCCCAAACATAGCAAAATGTTTCTATTGGGAGTAGTCTTATCCAATGGGTTTCTATTGTTAAAGGTGTCATTTTCTCCCTCCATTATTCTGGAAGTCTTCAAGTCCAGTGTATGTTAACTGTACTTTTGACTGCATTAAGCACTAGATAAATATGTGTATTCCCTAGTGCCATGTTCCTGGCACTAAAATAAATGACCTTTGAATAGCCAGAGCCATTATCCTTCTTCTAAGAAAGATACATTTGACAACTGTGCTTTCATTGATTCAAAGGGCATTTCTTTCAGAATTCATCCTTCTGATTGTTTTTCGATAGTGTACTTGCTTCAGAAATAATCAATATTGGGCTGGGGATAATGGCCTAGTGGCAAAAGTGCTTGCCTCCTATACATGAAGTCCTAGGTTCAATTCCCCAGCACCACATATATAGAAAATGGCCAGAAGTGTCGCTGTGGCTCAAGTGGCAGAGTGCTAGCCTTGAGCAAAAGGAAGCCAGGGACAGTGCTCAGGCCCTGAGTCCAAGGCCCAGGACTGGCCAAAAAAAAAAAAAAAAAAAAAAAAAAAGAAAGAATCAATATTGGTGAGTATTCTAAATTTTTTATGACTATCTTTATTATTCTTCTAATATTAGATAAAAGTTGAATTTACATTTTCATCTTCAAAAGACCTGAGAGCAATACAAAATTCTGAAAAATATTGTGTTTATTAATATAAATGAGAAGTAACTTGATCTACCCAAAGTACTTACAGTTTCTGTATATTTATGGCTATATGACAAAATAAGTACTTTTTTAAAATAAATTTTAAGTACTTTTCATAGTCGAAAAGATTCCTAAGGCATGTCAATGTTCTATAGGTTCAAAAGTTAAACAAAATATGCATTTACTGTCAATTCTACTCCCCAACCACACCAGATCCTCAGGCTTGAATTGAAGCCTGGACCTGGATTCAGGCCCTAATCTGCTGAGGCATGGCTCCAGACCTGATTTTTACTGCTTGTTATGAAATACGCTCGCTCTTCCTACAGGGGCGCTTGCCTCGATTGAGGTACATTTACTTTAAGCTTCTGTTTTTGCTGGAATGATAGGCAAATACCAACACGTTGAAATTTTCCTCTATCAAGATTCAATTCTGTAGACTTTTTTATTTCAAGTGGCTCACAACTCTAAACCTCCCAATTCCAGTTTATTGTTCAGCTTAGCATAGCAGACATATATCAATGTACCCAACTATGGATTGAAAAGGGGTCTCTGGAGTTTTTCTGCCCAGAATAACCTTGAGGTGAGACCCTCCACAAAGAATTAGGATTATAGACTTGAACCAGCAGCCCCAAGCTTTCTATAGTTGATTTATATGAATACAATAATGTAACTATGGTTTTAATATCTCCTGCAATATTTATGTTGAAATCTAATTGCCTACAAAATAATATTGAAAGGTATGTTATTATCTAGGTGCTGGCAGCTCGCACCTGTGATCCCAGCTTCTCAGATGTTTAAGATCTGAGGACTGAACCTCCAGACATGCTAGGGCAGATAGTCTGAGCGACCCTTATTTCTTATTCACCAGCAAAAGACTGAAAGAGGAGCTGTGGTTCAAGTGGTTGAGTTCCAGCCTTGGGGGAAAAAAAAGCCAAGTTCACATGCATGCACACAGGAGCACATGCACATGGTATAGTTTTTACAAAGTGATTAGGTGGTAGTGCCCCTTCATCATGGATGTATTCAGCCCATCAAAGAAATGGGTCATCTACTTGTAATACTATAGATTTATAAGTAGTGAGTTCAGTTCCTTTTTGCTCTCTTCTATCACATGTAGGCTTTTAACTATGAACCAAATAAAATTCCATTAGTTACAATTACTTGAGCTATGGAATTGTGTTATAGACATAATACGAAAATAAATGCCATATGTGGATCATCACAGGGCTTCATTCTTGTATTCCCAACAAATCAGGAGGCAAAGATGTTTGGTTGAAGACAAACCAAGGCAAAAACTTGAGTCTTGTCTCATTTATTTTATGATCTTTTTATTTTTCTTTTCACGGGGCTTGAACTCTGGGCCTGGGCATTGTCCCTGAGCTCTTCAGCTCAAGGCTAATGTTCTACCACTTGAGCCACAACACCACTTCTGCTTTTGAGATGGTTAATTGGAGATAAGAGTCGCAGGGACTTTCCTGCTTGGATTGGCTTTGAACTGTAATCCTTAGATATCAGCCTTGTGAATAGCTAGGATTACAGGTGTGAGCCACTGGGACGCTGTGCATTCTAGGATCTTTTTAAAAATTACCAATCACAATAATTTTAAATGGCATAAATATAATTGCAATGAGAAAAATGAACTACTTTCAACTACTTCCATTTTGGCATCATTTATGTTCTTATTATAAAATTTTATATGATTTCTTATATCTCTTTTTAGTTCATATGTTATTAAATGAAGAGACAAGCTTTATTTATCTTTACATTCCCAATAGCAAACTTAGTGATACAAAAATAATAAATGATAAAAATTTTAAATGAATATTTTAATTAAGTTTGTGATGCAGAGGAGAACTCCCTACAGAAAAGCCACCAGGGAAATAATTGAATTATGCCCCAAACTATAAAATAACACTGAGTCTTAACTCAGATAATTAACAACAGATGCATTTTTAAATGGTTTGGCACTATTGTACATTCATACTTATGTGATTGAATCACAATATTTGTCTTGAGATTGTGGAATATTTATTTACATTACGTTATAAGCTTATGTTAATGGAAAGTTTGTGAAACAATGGTAACATAATTAATGAGCTCTAAGAATATTTCTAATAATAACAAGGTTGTCCTGAACATAGGCTGTATTTTTTTTATTCCTTTGATTGAACAGAACTTTGAAAGTTCTATAGAGAAAGAATTATTATATCTGAATGAGTATTGATAAATGCCTGATGCACTCATCAAATATCTCATCAGTCATCCTGAAGCAGACAAAGATTGCCCTCTAGTTCCAATCAATGTATGTTTGTTGTATGGCACAACACAAAGTAGTTAAGTGCTGCTTTGAAATTCTAGAAACATATTAGTTTACAATAATATGTGTGGGACTGCAATAAAAAAACAGATATTATCCCCTAGGAATAACAAATACCTACTAGAAAATAGAAACTCCAACACACACACACACACATACACACACACACACACACACACACACACAAGATCAAGGAAGTATTGATGGAATTACTTGACAAGAATTTCTGGTGCTTATTTGATATGTGTACATACAAAGATTCTGTCTGAAATAAAGGCAGAAAACATTTTGAAACATTTATATTTATCAGTAAGATGGTGACAGTTCTAAGTTCAATGTCAAATGAGTTTACATGGTTTTCTTTAAGCTGTTAGCAGCATGCTTTGAGGTACCAAGGAGAAGACATAGTATTTGGCAACCTGTAGACAAATTTTCACTGCTTGAAAAGTTTAATAAGAAATATAACATTCCTTCACATTGGAAAATGATATGTGATGAATTAATTTTTAAAAGAAGGGATCTGTTTACCTATGTTTAATCATTAATCTGCATTATAACTTGTCGTCCAGGGAAGGAAAAGGCAATGTTTAATTGCGCAACTAATTTTTTTGGTGTATGCATGATGACAAAAGATTATTCCTTGGCTCTAATTAGAAATGAGTTTTGCCATTTAAAACTGTTGAAATATAAAGTTGTTGAGAAATCATTTTGATTTACTTGTTTCCCTTCAATATAAATATGCCTACATGTTGTTGAATAAGTGTAAATTTATACATTTGATTACATTGTAACAAATTTATAAGTCCTGCTCTCATTAAGAAAAACAAACAAACAAGACAAAGTATAGCTACTATTCACTATTTCTAGGTATCACATGGCTTTGCTAAGTCATGATAAAATCTGAAGGCTTTGTGGTGTAATGAATAGAGGAGACACTATTTTTAACATACAAAATTAGGGTGGGAATGTGTCCTAGTGGTAGAGTGCTTGCCTACCATGCATGAAGCCCTGGGTTTGATTCCTCAGCAACACATATACAGAAAAACCAAGTGGTGCTGTGGCTCAAGTGATAGAGTACAAGCCTTGAGCAAAGAGAAGACATGGACAATGTTCAGGCTCTGAGTTCAAGCCCCAGGACTGGCAAAAAAACCCAAATTATATGACATAGCTATGATCACTGAGAAAATATATTATAATAGTAGAAATATACCGCCTAAAGATAGTACAGTCTTTTAACTTTTTATGGAGTAAACTAAGAAATGTGTAATATTTTTATAATGCACTGTTAAGTGCTTTAACATTGTTAATATTAAAATATTCTTAAAACTGAAATCTATTGATAGGAACTATATTTGACTTTGAAAACCAGAAATTTAAGGTAATAAACAACGAACATAAAAGAAAAATCATTTGGGGCTGGAGATATGGACTAGTGGGCAAGAGTGCTCACCTCGCATACATGAAGCCCTGGGTTCAATTACCCAGCACCACATATACAGAAAACAGACAGAAGTGGCGCTGTGGCTTAAGTGGCAGAGTACTAGCCTGGAGCAAAAAGAAGATAGACCCTGGACTCAGACCCTGAGTCCAAGCCCCAGGACTGGCGAAAAATAAAAATAAAAATAAAATATCATTTGATTTATTCAACCAGAACAACTGATGTGGCAATACATCTGAAAAAATAAATTACAATATATAACAGTATTACTCAAATAATATAAAATAGAATCTGCAATGTACTAAATACAGTGTCATACAAACCTATTTTAATATAAATACCTTCAATTTATCATGAAAAACATTCATAAATCAACATAGTAGGAAAGCCTACTGAACAAATCTAATATCGAATATTTTTATAACTAATCATTACTGTCTTATTAATTTTATTTCATGGCAGATGAGTTAAAATCTCAGTTTGATGAGAAAAAATTTTTAATGGGCCTCAGTTTTGTTCCTTATAAAACTACCAAAAGACTATTGGAAAAGAGCTGAAATAGTTGTTAATATGTGGAGAACTTCATTAAACTTGTAATACACACTGTATTTTTATAAAACTCATAAAACATATACAAATACTTATGTATGCATATGACTATATATTTTACAGATACATGCATATATAAATATCAGTTTTAAAAAATCTATATGAAGAAATGTTTAAAATATTATTACATATCAAAAAACTTTACTTTAAAGTTCTAATTTGGACTCAGTTTGTTAAAGTTGCCAATTCTATCCAAAACAATTAAAAAATTGAATATGACCAAAACAATTGCTTTGATATCTATTTAAGAATATTTCTAATGGAAATATTTTCTAAAGTATTTGATGAAAAATAAACCAGGTGAACACAATGGAATCCAGTATTAAAAGCTCAATTTTATAATCGGGTAAATTAGCATTCATCTACAAAGTAGAATACATTAAAAAGTTGTCACTAGTAGGAAAATGAATGGAATAGAAAAGCATAAAAATAAGACGGATTCAGGAAGACAAATACTATTTGTACTTTCTCCTATGTGGAGTTTATATTTATTTATTTATCCTTAAGCAGTTGTACAGCATGTCCATTCATGAGTACAATGCATCTCTTGATCAATGTTACAACTTACATCATCCTTTCCCAACCTGACCCACTCCTCAATTTACTTAGCTCTATTAGACATAAAAAGGAAGAGATGAAAGCAGAAAGTTTAAAAAAAAAAAAAGAAAGCCGAAAGGTAGTTATTTTAAAAGAAGTAAATAATCAGTATTGGATCAATCAGAAGAAAGCAATATAAATGTTAGAAAACAGTAGGATGATACTGTAACCTCACTGTACATCAGTTTGATAATAAAAATTTGAGAAAGAAAACAGTAGGTAAAGAAAAAATTTTATAAATGTTTGAAAAACTGGAAAGAGGAAAAAAGAACAAAGGGAAAAAGGAGTGAGGAAGAACATGGGGAGGAAGCAAAAGGAGTAAGGAAGGAAGGAGAAGAAAGGAAAAAGAACTGGGCAGAGAAAGGAAGATAAATCAGGAAGAAGAAATGATTTTGCCCTTTGGTGTTCCGGCAATATAAATTTAATGCTAGATAATTCCTTACTAATTTGTTTATTATTAAATATTTGTAAAATATTTAATTTCATACATCTAGCTATGATCACAACTTATCATTCTCCCTATCATTTCCCGATCATCCTTACCCCCACTTTGCATAGATCAAGTTTTACATAATTTACAGTGAATATAATGTTTGCATTTGCTCCTTCTGTGTCTTGAATTCTTGTTTGTGTTTTTGAGGGTACATTAAACAAAGATATATTGTAATGTGATACTACACTGTTGTTTTCTACTTCTAGCTACTTATATGATAACACGGATGATACATTAACTGCCCTCATACTACCATATATTTTGTATATATGTGCCCATAAGTAATCCAAAGTTGTTTTTTATCCCATTTATTAGTTAATAAATTCAGTCACTACCTTTGCATGGTGGTTGATGGCTTTGCTTGTGTATTTTGTAAGCTTTATGTAGAGTCATCTAAAACATAGATAAATCTAAATGTTAAAGCCCAAATATCACACTGAGTGTAATCTTGTACCCATCACACCTTTATGTGGTCAAAAATAAAAGAAAAATGATTAAAAAAAAATCATGCGTCATAGAGATCCTCATGGTACAGATTTGTATCCTCCTAAGATTCGAAGCATGTGCTGAGGCTACCATTCCAAATCCAACGTTGCATTCCGTTTCCCTGATTCAGTCCCTTGATGTCTGCTCCTGTTTAGCATATTTACAGATTTGAGTCAAGAACTATCAAGTGACACCATAATAAAACAGGAAGGGCAATGAGTGTTCTTGAGAATTTATTTGTATCCTGTCTTTGGTACATCTTCAAAGACAGCTAAGAATTTTATAACATTTTAGACACTGATATTGTAGTACTGACTGACCTCATAATCAGTAAGTGAATCACAGAGTACAGTTCTACAAGACCTAATCTGGGAAAACAAACAAGCGGGATAAGAAACGTAAGCACTTCCTTATGTATGAAACTGAAACCCCTCTGTACATCACTTTCACAATAAAGGAATGGGAAAATCCCTTCATAGTCAACTTTTATCTAACCTCGTATATTCTGTTCATTTTATTTTGTCTTAAGTGTTTTCTGTATATCAGCCTATGTATATTGGCCAGTATAGTAAGACATAACTGTTTAGCGGGAGGGAGGAAAGAAGAAAGATACTTTTCAGAGACAGAAATCAAGTTAAAAGTTAAATGAGAACCTTCTAAGTCAGGCTTACTTTTCAACTATGTCTTACTTTATGCTAATAATGTAATACATGTTTCTTAGACTTAAATAGGTCATGCAAGACATTTTATGCAAGTTTATTTATTATCCAAGGCAGGATTGATGGAAACATGGATTCCAAACATGTATTTTAGTTATTATAAGATGCTATTAAAAATACTATCACCAAGAGATTTTTATATTTTGTGAGATTAAATTTTATTATTTTTGTTATATTTGAAATGCATTATTGAAAATTTAATATTTTATCAAGTATAAGAGATGTATTATCTTCACAATGGTAAAATTATAATGTACTTGTTAGTACCCTATATATTTTGTTTCTAATGGTAAAATAACTTGTTATTAATAAGACAGTCTACAGCTTAGTGATTGTAAAAGCTTTGATTTTTTCCATGGAGATAACATGTTTTTAAAAAGAAAAATCTCTTCCTAGAATTAACCTTAGTTTATTTTAATATTATAGCAGATAAAACAGTGCATATATTAAAAGACTCAGCAAAATGCTGGTGGCTTATGTCCGTTGAGAACTGAAGATCGCAGTTCAAAGCCAACCTATGCAGGCAAGTCCCAAAGACTCAAATTCAATTAACCAACAGAAAATCAAAAGTAGCACTAGCCTTGATTCAAAATGCTCTGAGACAGCTCCCAGGCCCCTAGTTCAAGCCCCATGAACACTCCCCACCAAAAAAGAAGTATCAAAGAATATATACAATTACAAAAATAGTAAAAAAAAATATTTTTATATCCAGCCATATATTAAGACAGTTCTAAATAAGCATTATAACAAAGTGAACAGTCATTTCTGAGTCATTAACAAATATTTTGAAGTTAAAAATTGCCTCCAGAATAATAGATTATATAATATAAAATACTATGTAAAACTTAGCCAGAGTTAGGCTGTCATATGTTCCTTTAATATCATCAGATGAATCTTATACGCAAGTGTAAATATACTTAGTAAATATGCTAACAACAAAGTATTAGAAAAATGCATAAAATATTTAAGTTCTTGTATGGACTTACTTTGTGAAATACTAGCTTCTGTTTATGATGAGCCATGTACTTACCCAAGATGTGGAATAATATTAAAAAAAAAAGTCCCTGACTCCATGCAGTTTGTCTTTAAATGAAGAAGGAAATGCAGTTATCTATAACTGAGGGGGAAACACAAGATTTTATGAGTAGCTATATTCTCAAGTAGAAAAAAAAATAAAGGAGACTAAAGATGAGTACTGTGTTCCTGAGAGATACGCAACAAAGGACATCTGCAGGAGGTAATTTTCCAAGTTAAAATTAAAAAACAATAGTTGCAAGCTATGTCAAAAGCATTTTATTTTTTCTTTACATACCATTAACTTACATTTAATTTGAGCAAGAGCATATTATTAATTTGGAAATTAATATTTAAAAATACATCAATACATGTTTAATTACCTCTTGATTTTTAAAATATTTCAGAAAAGAACAATATAAAGAAATCATGAAACCGAGGGTGTTAGTAAGAATTGTAAAATAGTCAAATAGTATAAAAGAAAAGTGTTTATTAAATGTAGTTATTGTTACTAAAAACCTGTATGTACTCCTTTTGCAGCTTAGTGCATTTTATATTTATAGTTGTGTAAAATCAACATTATTATTATTATCAAAAATAGCCAGTGCTTGGAACTGCAAGATAGAAATAAATAATAAAAAGAAATACAAAGAAAATAAAAGTACTGAGAAATTTAACAAAACTTAAATCTTTCACATTTGATTTAGGTCAACCTTGAATTTTAGATGAATCACAATTCATCTTAACTGGGTCATCCATCCCTGGTGACATATGTATATCAGGAATTAGCATTGACTTTCAAGTCATTGAAATATTTCTATGGAACTTTGGAAGCATTTCAAATAATTAAAACGCTGACTTCTGCTTTTAAGATTAGAAGTAGTAATCAGCATTTGAGACCTTAAAGAAACTATAATATTTAAATATGTTCCAAGTTGTAATGTATTTCTTGCTTACAAAATAAATGACATTCAAATATTTTATTGTATTAGTCCTTAGGAGAGTTATTACACATTTCTTTCCAATAAACTAGAAAGTAAAATGAATAAACAATGAAACAATGTAAACCTTTTAAGTTTCGTCAAACCCTCCATGCTAACTCACTTAACTTGGTTTACTCATGTGTTAGTTGTTATGATTATGATTATGATGATGATGATGATGATTATTATTATTATTATTTGGTAAAGGTGTTCCCCTTGGCTTCACTTATATACTCAATCTGAGAGAAAAAAGTGCATGTCCAATTTATCATTTTGGACACAAAATTGAGGCTACAGTCGTTCTGTATCTTAGTGAAGAGCTCTCACTGTAGAAGGCAGTTTGCTCAGTTTACACTGTGGGGCAGGCTTCAGTGGGGTGGTCATCTATAAGGAGATCTGCAGGTCACCAGTTCACTGTCTGTGTGTGAAGTTCAAAGCAACCTATTTCACGTCTTAGCTTCCAATGCTTATATCTTAATCTCCAAACCTCTATTCATATGATTTATTTTTCAAATGCTGCTGAAGTCAAATGGGAAATAACAGAGTAAATAAATTCTGTTATTTCCTGTGCATAATTTTAGGAATAAGAAGAATGGTAGGAAGAAAGAAAATGTGATAGAGTTGAGAAAACTAGCCTTTCTGTTGAGCAAGCCTTGAATTTAAATATCTACTCTGTTATCCCTTGATTAAGAACAGGAAAGATAGCTATTGTTTCGAAGTTGACATTTTCCAGGAATAAAATCAAAATATTACTTGTTAACATTAAGATTTTTTTGGAAGATTAAAGGTATTGAAAAGGAATCTTGCAAATAAATTTCTGAATTAGTATTCATTATCAATATAACATTTTAATTTTTTAGTGATGTTAAAACTTCAAAGAACTGAAAATGATCCTGCAGTTAAAGTATTTTTTAAAGGAAAATTGAGTTGCTACTCTTAGTGAGATCTGTTACTTCTAAATACTAAAGGAAATATGAGGGAAATATTTGTAAAGTAGAAGGCACACTGTGTGTTCTTTTACTTTAATTGAAAGTAATTTGTTCTATCTTTTCGGTGATGAGGATTGAATTTAGGATGTTATATTTTGATAGACAAACATTTTGCCACTGAGCTACATACTAGACCTTCTTTACTTTTAGAATGCACGATATAGTGGAGAAAGTAATGACTTAATAGAAGACACTTGCATTGCTATAGCTAGCCATTTGGGCCTGGTGTTCTTTTTCTGTAAAATTAAACTGAATCAAATGATGGACTGTTACAATCCCACTTTTTGATTCAATACTAAGTTGATGTGGTTACATCTATCACATGAATGACAACTCCAAGAGCTAGTTTTGAATGATTCTCAAGGCAATATGTATCTTTTTTTCCCATCTCTTTGGACATATCAGAATTCTTTCAATGTTTTGACAAGATATCAATGAAGTTTTACTTCCTTGGACATATCTATATTAAGTCGTAAACCACATAGTTAAACTGCAAGTATCCAATATTTTATTTGTGTAAGACTATTTCGACAACAAAAAAATGTATCCAATGCCCAACGTATGATACTGTAACCTCTCTGTACGTCAGTTTGATAATAAAAATTTGAGAAAAAAAAAGAAAAAAAATTATTTAAATGAATCATGCATGATAATTGACTCCTAGAAAAGAAATCAAGCACCTTATTCTTGTACTGAAGTAGGGTAGTACAGTGATAAATGTAATCAAATATATAACAAGCATATATTCAAATATTACACTAAGATACCATTTTATATCATTAATATAAGCTAGAAAAAATAACTTTTAAAAGACTCTCTTTTATGGATGATATACACTCATTTCCAGATTCATGAATGAATTATGTGCTTACAAATGTAATTGTTACATAACCATGTGGTGTATGTCATATAATCTAAATATGTGAATTGTTTATTTTCCATCATGTCTTCTTGTGTGTTTTCCTATATTAATAAATGCCATTTTCACTCAACTTTTAAGAAGTGACTGTAATTCCATTTATTCAATCTTTCCAGGGTGTTCCATGAATCACTTTATTAACATAAGCTCAATTACATCAGAAAAATGCTTATTGTTAAATAATAAATTATAATGTTACTCAGAAAATTCCAAGCATTTTAGGTATTGCACTTCAAAGGCCATATAGATCAAAGGAACAAATACATATATTGTACAGTACATATGTATAAAGCCAATTGTTTTTGCGCCTTCTCTTCTCCAAGCTCTCCTTCCTTAACTATTGGAGAGACTAGTTTCAGCTTACTTCTTCTTCTTTTTTTTTTTTTTTTTTTTTTTTTTGCCAGTCCTGGGCCTTGGACTCAGGGCCTGAGCACTGTCCCTGGCTTCTTCCCGCTCAAGGCTAGCACTCTGCCACAGCGCCGCTTCTGGCCGTTTTCTGTATATGTGGTGCTGGGGAATCGAACCTAGGGCCTCGTGTATCCGAGGCAGGCATCCTTGCCACTAGGCTATATCCCCAGCCCCTTCAGCTTACTTCTTAATACTGAAAACTGATTAGCTAACTGAAGAGTATTTATGTCCCCATTACCTTTTTTATTTTAAATTTATAATGATGATAATTTGGAGTACTTCCCGATATTGGGTAAGAGCAATATTTTAAAATCTGCTGAATTTGCTTTTTTCTTAGTAGCACATACAGAAAGTCAATAAGCAATTGTAATTACTAGGTAAAATAATAGTTAGGGCTTATCTGTTTATTACCTACATACCTAGTTGGATAAACTATATTAGACTATTTTACTGCTTGTGCTTTCCACGTATTACTCATCTTTATGAGACCAAACTGAAACCCTTTTAGAAAAAAGTGGTTGGGCACTTGTTATTGTTCCTGTAGCACTAAAAAATTAGACCTTAATGTAGTATATATTTCTTATATTTTACATTGTTTGAATTTATTAATATCCATGTACATAGCTTTTTATAAAACAAAGTGTTCTGAAAATTTATACTAGAATGATGAATAAAGAAAGGAAAACAATTACGAAAAATAAAATAGGACTTGCTGGGAAAAATAGGTACTATTTAATGGTCCTATAAAATATAGACTATTTTAATAAATACACTAGATTTTCAGTGCACAAACAGTTGAAATATGGAGAGGATGAAGAACCACAACTTGGGAAATACTACTTTGCTTTGTGGCCTGACTTACATGTAACTCTAAAACGTTTTATTACAATGGTAACCAATATTCACTTATTTGCAATTTTTATGCTAAATTTATTCCCATGCCACAAGTTTTTGTTTCTTCTGGGATACATTTTGCTTCTGTGCAACCTCCCCTTCTGGTTTAGGAACAATTCACTCCTTTTCAGTGGGGATAATTTCCAACACTGGCACACAATAGCTGGCCTGTTCTGGTGGATCAGAGCTGTATTCTTATTTACTGAAAAGAGTCACAAAAGAAGAAACACAATTCCTGACAAGCCCAGATGAAAAAGTTCTTGAGTCTGCCTCAGAGGGAAGCTGGTCCTTAGGGCATGTACCTGCCGTCCAGCAGCTGGGGGTAAGTTAAAATAAAAGGATTTCAACGCATGTTCCCACTTGAGTGTTAAAGAAGACCCTATCCTAAAATTGCTCAGCTGAGGATAGGACTGAAAGTAAGGCTCAGTGCTAGAGTGCCATCTCCATCTTAGTAAGTAGGAGTTCCTGAGTTCAAACCCCAATACTTCAAAATAATAGTAACAACAACAACAACAACAGTAATTTAATAATAATAGAGACAAGATGGATGCTTTTTCACCTGCCCTAACACTAAAATAGGGCAATTAAGTCTAAATTTTACTATAAATGGTGGTGTCTCATATAGATTGGCTACTTTATTAGCCCCTCTCCCTAAAAAGCATACAAATAAATGTGAATCGAAGGGATGGATACAAATTAAGTTAATGTAAAGTTTATATGATCATGATCATTCTGTGATATAAATGAATTATAGATACCTAAAGATTTTTTAACTCTTATTTTTATTTTACAAAATTTTTCTCTATTTTCTTAATTTCTCAAGAAGGAACTAACCCTTCAAGGGGGCCCCAATTATCATATTTGCTTTCATATGTTTATGCTTTTCAGCAGAGACTTCTCATGTTGAATCAAACCTGACTGTGCTGTCAATATTTTGAAAGTCATTGTGTGTGGCTTGCAAAGATCAAGCACTGACAAAAAAATATGGCATCTTTCATCTATTCTCTTGTGTTATGGATTCTGGGAGATGCCTCTTGCTTTGACTACTGTGATGTCAAGGAAGGCAATTCTGTACACAGACATCTCAAGAAAAGCCAGCAATAATTCCGCAGTGATATATACAAGCCACCTTAGGAAAAGATATTTCCACCTCAGAATGAATTTGGATGACTGCGGCATTTGCTGTTAGAATATCAAGTCATTAAAACCTAAGTCATAAACCAGCCAAAAATTCACTTGCTAGTAAAATACCTATCTATATCAATATTATTTGAAAAGAGTATGTGAGTTTTTTAGAGCAGAGTAGATTAATTTTTAGATGGCTTCTAGTATATAAGTGGCTTGCCTCTCAATCTTTACTTCTGGGTGTGAGTGAGATGTATTTCTTGTATGTAAGACAAACTTAGAAAAAAGGGAATCTGGCTATTATAATGTCTGGTGTCCTCCATTCCTCCCGAAAAGAAGGAAAATATATTCACATGCTCTTTCTTCTCTAGAATTCCTTGATGGTGTGTTTTGACTAAGGGTCAGATGAAGATGGAAAAGCAATACTACTCTAGGTTTGTATCACAGCATCAACAAGAGCTTCAGCACTGACTAGCAGAGTCAGTTAGTTACTCTTTCTTAGGAAAATGACAGCAGTAAGTAGGCCTCATTGAAGGCCTACATAGTCATTCATGGCCAGAAGCCATGAAGATAGACACCACTCAGCTTGTAAAACTCAAGAAGTACCAGGCAAAACTTCAACTCTGGCCCCTTAGAAATCTTTATTCTCTTTTGGAGAAAATAAAGGTCATAACTGGTGAAGAGATTTTGATAACACATAAGCCTTGTCTTCTTAATGACCTCAGTGGTGTTGACAGTAATACACTCTTTGTTCACCATGGCAGGAATAGTAAACACAGAAATCACCCACCATTCCTACCCTTTGTTCTTCTAGACCTCAGCCTCATTATATCAGCTTTCACATACTCAAGTTAGGCAATGCTATAGCCATATATGACTTGGTTTTCAACCCTCATTTCCTCAAATGCCACTCCTGTCTTCTCATTATAAACCTGAACTATGACAACAATCTCAAGATTTTCTGCTGTCTTCTGAACTTTTTCAAACATCCATTATGACTTCCCCATGTATTTCTAGGCTAACTCCACCAATCTGGGCTACTCTGCTATTTCTAGCTGGGAGAGGTAGGCACTTTCTCAAGGGCTTCCTGAAGAAAGCAAGAGATATATTGAGAGGCATTTCTTTTGATACTGAAGTTAAAAATGAAGACTTTGATATGGTACATGTGTTCAGAAAATCTGTCCCATCTCCTCATAGAAACACACACACAGAAACACACACACACACACACACACACACACACACACACAAACAAAACTTAGTAGCATCAAAGTCTTCTAAGATACATGAGTGGCCATGAGGGCCATTGGTATGAGAAAGCTCATGCCAATAGAGGGCCTGAGCGACACACAAACATGGGTTTATAGTTGGTGACCTTTTTGGAATCTGACAAGTAGAAGGACAGAGCAGATCTACTGCTTTTTGTTTATTTCTTTTTTTGTTTTGGTTTCAAGTTTAAATTTATTAACAAGGTGATGTGCAGAGGGGTTACAATTACATATGGAAGGTACTTAGTACATTTTTTGTGGAGCATTGTTACCCTTCCCTCATTTTTCTCATACTTTCCCTCCTTCCCTATACTCCCTTCCCCCAAGCTGAATAATTAATTTCCAACATAGTTTCTCTGTTGCACTGGTTCACCCTTTAACCTATGTCTTACAATTTTGTCGTTCCCCTTCTCTTCCCTAATTCAGATAAATGTAAATTCAATACACAGGGTACCAAAATCAAATACAGCTACTGCTTTTTTTGTTTTTTTTTTTTTTTTTTTGGCCAGTCCTGGGCCTTGGACTCAGGGCCTGAGCACTGTCCCTGTCTTCTTCCCGCTCAAAGGCTAGCACTCTGCCACCTGAGCCACAGCGCCCCTCCTGGCCGTTTTCCATATATGTGGTGCTGGGAAATCGATCTGAAAGCTTCATGTGTAGGAGGGAAGTGCTCTTGCCACTAGGCCATATTCCCAGCCCCACAGCTACTGCTTTTGAAGAATGTCATCATCACATTGCTTCCAAGATGTCCTTTATTGAAATCTTCTCATCACTGAAATGCTTATATTTTGTCAATATCTATTCCATATTATCAAGAAGATGGATGCCTATGTTAGGTTCCAGAGGTCACTAAAAAGAGCTTCTATAATCACTTAGCCACCAACTCCTTGGTGATGATGATGAGGTACTGGATCATCTCTCCATAGTGCCCTTGTTTATCGAATACTAGCAGAACAGTTTCTCAGTCTATTCCTCCATGAAGTAACCTTTGTTCTAACACTGTTACCATATTACCCTTGAAGCTGCCAAGTAGTATATTATGTAGGGTTTTCTTAAGCACTCATAGGAATGGTCACTAGTGAAAAGTTCTTGATTTAGGATCTATGTGGTCTTCTTTCTGTGTTGCATTGAGTTTACACCTAATGATTTGTCAGCTGCTCAGGACACATCATTTCAGTGGTTGGATATGTGTCACTTGTTTGTGTATATAATGCTATAATAAACTGTAGAATGGCTCCACAACACTAGGCAATCATAATTAGTTAGCCCCACTTGGACAGATAATGTCCAAAGGTATAGGTTAGCTCCCGTAGAAAGCTGTGTATCTGGGAGATTCTCACCATAGTGTCCAGAGACAAGGCCTCACTTCAGATGCTGGAGTGAATAGATTTTGCACACAGAGGCAATTGTAATTCATCATAAGCTCCTCTGCTCCCAGCATATTTGCATGCTGATTCTATCAATATACCTTTCACTGCCCTGTGAACTGTCAGCCCATCTCTAAGACCTGTAAATTACTTGGTGCTCTCCTGGGCCTCCAGGGAGTACATAAATACTGGCAGGCCTTTCTTCAGGATGTCACAAATGCTCTTGCTTTGTTTCTTTCAGTTACCTGTCCTTGGATACAACAGTTTCACATTAACCATCAATTGCAGAGTTGGCTAGCCTTGTACAGCTCCAGTAGCTATCATAATCAATGTCTCTGTGTTCAACACCTCAGTCATTAGCAACAGAGCATGTACTCCATTCTAATAAAATTGGCCATTATGACACTACTCTTTGTCCATGGAGGTGGTATAAAAAATAACTCTCAAAAAGGGCCTATTTAACATCCTTCCTCAACCATGCTTCGTAATTTCATAGCTTTTAAGAGGAGGGAGTAAAATAAATGGCAAAACACAACAAAACAAACCCAGTTTTGGCTTTTCTACAAAGGTGGCTTTAATGCTAAATTGTATGATTCCTTTTGACAGATGAAAGGGGTACTAGATATCGGGTAAAATATGATTTCTCTATACATCTATGAGAGTCTATGCAGAAGACATTAGCATGTGAAGCAATAGACTATTGAAAGGGCATCACCATCAGTGATGGTGGGCATCAATCTATTGCTTAAAGGTCCAAAGGAACAAAAAGGGTGAAGAAAGAAAAGTTGGATGCTTGCTTGATCTTGACCAAGATCTTGCTCTGGTCCAAGAGTTTTCTGTTCTTGAATCTTCGTACTTGGATTGAAGTTTGAGGTTTGAGTCACATGATTGCACTAACATTCCTAAGATGTACTTGCAAGGTCATGGAAATTTTGAGCTTCTGAATCATGGATGCTAATATCAATAGATAGAAGATAGATATATAGATAGAAAAAAATTTATATACATATATAGAGATACATATATATGCATCTATATAAAGACACACAAATGCACACGCACACACACACAGAGTCATCTGTTACTTGTATTTCCCCATTGACATCTTAGTAGTGAAGTGGTATTCAAGAAACCATCCAAGTTATCAAGGCATTTCCTCTGATAGGTGCAGAGTATCAAACAAATTTAAAAAAAAAAAACGATAAATCCTATTTGAATTGGAAAAACTGTGAATTAATTTTTTTTTTTTTTTTTTTGGCCAGTCCTGGGCCTTGGACTCAGGGCCTGAGCACTGTCCCTGGCTTCTTCCCGCTCAAGGCTAGCACTCTGCCACTTGAGCCACAGCGC
Organism: Perognathus longimembris pacificus; assembly: GCF_023159225.1. Lineage (NCBI taxonomy): Eukaryota > Metazoa > Chordata > Mammalia > Rodentia > Heteromyidae > Perognathus > Perognathus longimembris. The sequence goes on from NC_063176.1 coordinate 42,921,576, forward strand.
CGCTTCTGGCCGTTTTCTGTATATGTGGTGCTGGGGAATCGAACCTAGGGCCTCGTGTATCCGAGGCAGGCACTCTTGCCACTAGGCTATCTCCCCAGCCCGTGAATTAATTTTTAATAATGTTGATTTTCTCCAATCACAGAACATTGTAGGTTTTGAATTTGTACATACATATGAGAAGAGAAGAGTAACAATAATCTTACACAAAAAAAATCTTTTAAGTATAGCCTTTTTTCTTAATAATTATTTATTTATTGTCAAAGTATTGTACCGAGGGGTTACAATTTCATACATAAGGCTGTGGGTACATTTCTTGTACAATTTGTTACTTCCTCCCTCATTTACCCCTCCACCCCCACCATGAGTTGTTCAGTTGGTTTACACCAAATGGTTTTATAAGTATTGCTTTTGGAGTTTGTCTTTTTTCCTTTGTCTCTCGATTTTTATATTCTCTTTTCCTTCCCTAGTTCTAATACCAGTATGTACAGTATCCATGGCACTCAGATGAGATACAGTGGTAGTGTGGGGACAACCATAGGAAGGGAATATGAGGATCATCAACAACAATAAAAAAGCTACGTTTTCACATGGCATGTTGAAAATAATGACAATAGTGATATAACACACGTTTCCGTAACATGGAGTTCATTTCACTTAGCATCATCTTATATGTTCATAATTGCATAGTTATTGGGCTCATGTGATCCTGTGCTGTGTCTAGCCTAAACCTGTACTAATTATTCCCTATGAGGTAAGCCATAGATTCCATGTTTCTTTGGGTCTGGCTCACTCGACTTAGTATAATTTTTCCCAAGTCCTTCCATAGCCTTTTTACATAATAATGAATTCCTCACGATCTCAAAAGAGACTGAAAGTTTGGATTTCTTTTAGTTCTATTTTCCTACAACTGAAATGTTCATAATTCAAAGTACACATTTAAGTTTGAAAATTGAATTTGACTTATGTGGTGTTTTTATATAGCAAAGGAAGTTGGCTTTTTCAAATTGAAAAATACATATTACAAAGAAGTACACATCAAGATTTAAAAATAAAAAATTTATACTTTCATAGTTTTATAGAAAAATGAGCTTATGTATCCTATTCTAATCTAAGAAAAATATATTTTGTAATTTAAGGAATAAACTTTACATACCTCTAAGTGAAGGACAGTAGCTATCATATCATGACATAAAAGGAAAGATGGAAGAAAACATAAACTGCATTAGTAAAACTGGGATCAACAACAAGATTCTAAAAGCAGTTCTGTCTAGAAATTGAGGTAGCTTACATTATAGACACCAATATCCTTCATTTTCAAGCACGGAATTCTTTATACTTTTTAAATCAGATAAGGAAAATTATTCATGTTTATATTTAAAATGTTCAAGTAATAGAAGATTCATAGGACTGAAAATTCATATTTGAATCATTTCATCTTTACTAAGAATTTTTTTTCTCCATCTTCCTGTTCCTTTCTGCATTCTCACTTATTTCTCTAATTTGCCTCCTTTCTCAAGCCTTCTTTCACTTTTTCATCCCCAGATAGCTGACAATTGTTCACATAAACTGTAATCACCTTATCAAATCTGGAATTCAAAAAAGACTCAGGAACTATCTTGAACAAGTTCTTTGGAACAAATAGGACTGCTTGTCCTTGATTTAATTGTGGGGTGAGACAATGAAAGATATATTGGGCTGGCCTGTATCATTTGTTATCCCTTAGAGTGTCATCTGACAGGGGTCACTTCGATTTGAGAAAGTTTCCCTCCATTCGAATAGAATGGTATTGCCAAAAGTGAATAAACAGCTGTTTTTCACTAAACAGTAAGTACAACTTATTGGAAAATACGGTAGAAATTTTACATTAACTTATTGTCCAGAATAAATTACCGTGTCTTACCTGTGTGCGCGTGTGTGTGTGTGTTTGTGTGTGTGTATGTGTGTGTTTATGTCTGTCTTCTGTGATAATAGATCTTTTGGGACATTTACTTTAGTTGAAAATTTACTAAAATAATAGGACTTTCAGTCTACATAAATGTTTTGACTGCTTAAAATAATATGGGCTACATAAATTCCTGTGCCTGGCCCTTTAACTCATGTTTATTTGATTTTGTTTATTATGCTATTACTGGAAATTTAGTGCAGCTAATCAACTTTGGTTTTATTGACCACTATGAGAGGAATTCAAATAAGATTTGAATATAGTACAAGTGTTAGTAAAGTTTTGTTAGGTCAGAAATATGACAATGAGAGAAATTATGTAGCACATTTATGCCATATAAGATAGTAGTTTAAATCACCCTAGCCATCTTCAACCATCTGCAGAAGTAGACACTATACTTTGGTTGAGTAAAAATGTAGTATTATTCACCATAGCCAAGATACAGAATTAGCCAACATGACGTTCAATGAGTGAATGGATTACGAAAATTTGGTATATTACTTATCCATGACCAAAATTGATATTGTACCATTTTTAAAGAAATAGAAAGACCTGCAAAAAATATGTTATGTGAAATGAGTCATGCCCAGAAAGACAAAGGATACATGTTTTTTGCTTCTATGTAAGAATTAGCAATTCTTAATTCTTAATTCTAAGCAAGAATTAGATTATAAACTTATAAGCACATATGCTGGAAGGTATGCAAGTGTATGTGAATGTTTTAACTGAAATAGTATAGATTCAAGGGAGAAATCAAATAGTGTAATTCCTTAGAAAGTCAAAGTCAAAGTTCAATAAAATGAAACAGTGGAAGTATGTACTTGAAAGGGCTGGTGTGGGGTCAAAGGGAAAGTGGTAGACAAAGGAAGAAAAAGAAGGAGAACAGAGTCAAGAATTAAGTATATAGTCAACAGAATTATGAAGATTGAGGGAGGAGGTGGCACTGTGGTTCAAGTGGTAGAGCACTAGCCCTTGAGCTGAAGAGCTCAAGGCCCAGTGTTCAAGCCCCAGGACAGACAAAATAAACAAAAAAACAAAAACATAAACAAAAAAGAATATTGAGGTAAAGGAAAGGGAGAGTAGGGAAGGGGTGGGTGAGGATATTGAAAGGGATATTCATCAAGATATATTTTATTTATAAGCTTCATGGTTAAATAACAAATCCTTTGTTCAACTACTAGAAAATGTATGATGGTGATGATGATGATGATGATGATGATAAAATGGAGAGGAGGGTATGAGAAGGAATGAATAGTGAAATCCCAAGTCACAGGCAATTTCACTGGTGGTGGTCAGATAGTCCATTTCTCAGGGTGGATGTAGTGGAGCCATTTTTCAATAAGAGTTATTAAACCACAGCAGGTGATTCAGCCTTTTCTGGAATTCAAGATGTTTGCAAAGTAACTACAGGAGAGAATGTCTCAGAATCATTAATCAAATTCTTCCCAAAGCTTAGTCCCTGTGGTAGAGTTACACCTTCCCAGCTGTACGGGAGATCGTACTGAATTGCATCACCTTGGTCATGTAGGCTTATGTTCCTTCCTGGGTGCTCCTAGGCTGAAAAAATGAAGCCTATCACTGATCATAAGTGACTGGGATAGACAAGCAACAAAAAAAAAATCTTGTAATTTAAAACTCTGGTGTCCCTATAGCCTGGTTGTCTGTAAGTTGGAAAGCTTAATTGCAATGCTTTCTCTCTGTGACCTGAGCCTCCATTTTAGCTTCCCTTTGCATTTCCCATCAACCATGTCTTACTATGCTATCATGAATTTTCCTGACACAGTTAGAATCCTAGGTGGCTTGTTCACATTGATGACCTAGAAAACAACCGCAACAACACAACAACAAAAACTTTCTAATGAAAGTCACAAAGCATCAGTTTCAAGAAAAAATAATAATAATGTAAAGTAATGTAGAAGCAAGCTACTTTTTTTCGCAAACAATGTATGGTGAGTTCTTCCCAAAAGCTTTGTTTCAGAAGGGGCTTTGAAATTTATCTTCTTCCAAATATCTCCTTTCAAAAAGTGCACTCTTAATACTTCAACCACTCACATTAAAATGCTGTTTCCCGTTTGCTTCTCACAAGAAACTAGCTGATGTGTGGATAATGCTGTAAATAGAGAATGGCAGTAGGAAACAGTAAAGAGATTTTTCTTATCTGCCAGAAAAGCTTTTACATTTTTCTTAGCATCCTCTGTTTCTCTATCCAGAATTAATCTCCCTTTCACACCTCAAAATGTCAGCACTGTCTTGTTTCAAGAGCTGAGGCTGCACTTTAAAAAAATATTATTTTATTGCCGTTGTTGTTTTTTTCAGGCACGATACAAATGTGTTTAAGTCTTTTCAGAAGGAAACTGATTATTTGATGTATATTTCCTTTCTGTGCATTTCTGGCACTTGATAGGCAATTAAAAATAAAAATTGACTTTATTTAGATTTATCTTCATGACAAATCTCCAGACTTCATTTTTAGGTGTTTTTTTTTTTTAATTTAAAACACAGAATGAATACAATATTATTCGGATCCTTAGTAGTACTTCCAATAAAATGTCAAATAATTTTTTGGACATAAAATAGGATTTGAAATAAGTAAAATGTGGAAATACCCACAACAAAAGCTAAGTTTTATCAAATTAAGAATGATCAATTTAATAGTAGGTGGAATAAAACCATACATACTGAGTCCATCTGTTTAGAAATTACTTTGGGACTGGCAAGGCTGTACATACCTATCATTGGAGTGACTTAGGATATTGAGACAGGAAAATGATGAATTCAGAGCCTGTATGGTCAAATGTAGTGAGAGACTATATCAAAGGAAGTAAATCCAGATGAAAAGGTTGTGAATATGACTAAAGAGGTAAATATCTCTGGTATCTATAATCAGAAACTCTGAGTTCAATACCCAATATAACAAAAAATAGAGAAGAGAGAGAAAGAGACAGAGAGAGACAGAGAGACAGAGAATAAAAGAATAGATCCTTATGATATAGATATATACACACTCAGATGAAAGGCCAAATGAGGACACATGGGGCCTTTAAGGAGCCATCTGCATGGTTGAGAGGCCTCCAAAGAAAGCGAGGTGTCCAGTACCTTGATTTTGAGGTATTATCCATTGAAATTAAAGTGTGTGTGTGTGTGTGTGTGTGTGTGTGTGTGTGTATGCATGCATGTGTGCAATCTGAGGTATTTTATCACAATGACATTAGCAAAATTAGTATAATGGCTACAGCATATTTATGGAATGGTAGGAACAAATCACTCAGGTTTCTAGTCTCTTTGCATTATTAGGATAAATTTAACAGTGGCTCCATCTGGTCTTGCGCATCATTAATAAATGAATATTCAAATGACAGGATGAGCCACAAGCAGTGGACATTAAGGAAATGTTAACTATCACTTAGCACATTGTTTACTTTTGAAGTTCGTTGTCAACATGGACACTCTAACAATGGTTCCTGTTATTCTTACTGGAAAAAGCATTGAATCCAAAAATCACATTCAAAAAGATCAATGAAATGTCCAAATAACATAAAGAGGAATTTGGGCAAGGAAATTTTTCCTAAAGAAAAGTGACAGCACAAAAAAGCAAACTGAAGTCTTTTTCTTCTTTTTGTGTTACAGGGGTTTGAACTCAAGGTTCTGTTTTAATTCTTGCTGGCAAAATGATCTCTCATTTGAGCTATGTTCCAACACATTTCTATTTTCCATATGGCATCTTGGTTTTGTGGTATGCTTCTGGTCAGAGACTTTGATCCTGCTATCTTTGTCTCCCAAATAGCTAAGATTAGAAGCATGCATCAACACAATGGACTCTTAGCTCAATTCTTTTTTTTTTTTTTTTTTTTTTTTTTTTTTTTTGGCCAGTCCTGGGCCTTGGACTCATGGCCTGAGCACTGTCCCTGGCTTCTTCCCGCTCAAGGCTAGCACTCTGCCACTTGAGCCACAGCGCCCGCTTCTGGCCGTTTTCTGTATATGTGGTGCTGGCGAATCGAACCTAGGGCCTCGTGTATCCAAGGCAGGCACTCTTGCCACTAGGCCATATCCCCAGCCCCAAGCTCAATTCTAAGTATATTTATCTTCATTATATTTTTTAAATTTTATTTATTTATTTATTTGTTTGTTTATTTATTTATTTATTTATTTGCCAGTCCTGGGCCTTGAACTCAGGGCCTGATCACTGCCCCTGGCTTCTTTTTGCTCAAGGCTAACACACAGCCACTTGAGCCACAGCGCCACTTCTGGCCATTTTCTATATATGTGATACTGGGGAATGGAACCTAGGGCTTCATGTATATGAGTCAAGCACTCTTGTCACTAGCCCATATTCCCAGCCTATCTTCATTATTTAATATTTAAAACAAAATAAAAACTATAATGATGCCTGCTATAATTCTTACATTAGTAATATATACATGACTTTCTATACAAGTTAGAGATGAATATTACTCTACTGTTAGTGAAGATTAGAAGTTTAGCCCTTAGGAATTCACATTCTAATGTTTCTGGTTAGCATTTGAAAGACTAATCTTGAATCCATGGTCTAAGGTTTGCAGCAAATGACCTGTAAACCTTCACATAATTCTGTAGAGGGAGTTCAGTAATGAGCACACCTAACATTAGAACTTTTTTTTTTTGGTTTCTTAATTTTGAAAAGTAGTTAACTTCAATATATGTATAGACCTTGCTATTTCCAATTTAAAAATGTGTCGGAATAAGATAGTCTTGTATTTTGAAACCAATGGGATTTATATCCAGTACAAAAATGTATGATTGGTCTTTTCTGTCATTCTCCAATGATTAATGTAGGGTTTATCTGCACTCACCATATGTTTGTCTATCTTGCTTTGTTACATAGTTTACCTGAATCAGTGTTCTCTTTGTGAGAATTTTTATGGACACATTGGTGTCAATTTAGTTTATTTTCAGATCAACATATCATTGGGTTAGAAAAAGCCATAATTTTATTTAGAGCTAATTAGAGAAAATAAATGTCACTGTACACATAAGCAAACATTTGCTTCAAAGAAGCTATTTACAGTGCACTTTTCAGATTTCAGTATTTAAAAAGAACTAAAGTCTAGATATTCTGCTAAAGATTTTGCTTATAATTTCTCCTTTATTTTAAATAATGAAATGAGCCAGGTGCCAGTGGCTCATGACTGTTATCCTTGCTACTCTGGAGACTGAGATCTGGGGAGTCAGGTTTAAAGGCAGTCTGGTCAGGAAAGTCTGTGAGACTTTTATCTCCAATATACTACCCAGAAAAAGCCACAAGTGGTGTTGTGGCTCAAGTGGCAAAGAGAGGCTCAGGGACAGCACTCAAGCCCTGAATTCAAGCCCCATTACCAGCAAAAGCAAGAAAGGAAAAAAAGAAAGAAAGCATACTAAATGCAACAGAAAATTAACATGGTTATATCTAGGCAAAGACAGGTATTAGTAATAAAGGGAATTAGAGGAGAAAAGAATGGTATGAGATTTTAAAGAGCCTGGGAAGTCCTGGAGGCATCCTGAATGTTAATGGTAGTCTTGGGAAAGAAATGAAACTATCTCAGCTGGATCAGTAAGGAAAGATGAAGGTGGATTTTGTCACACAATTTTTTGTCAGCTAGGAAATAGTGATTAACTAGGAACCAAAGTTAAGGGCTTACACAACCATAGTCATAGTTCTCCCCTTTTCATTAATATTGGGATTCTTTAGGTATCTTTTAAGTAACATTATTAACTCAGAATTCTAACCAAATTTATTTGGAGAAAATGTTTAATTCTACTATATTCCTAGCACATTTTCTATTTCTTTGCACTTATCAGAGATTATAACCTATAATTCTGTCTACAAAGAACTAATTAAATGTTTCAAGGAAATGAGAAACAAGTTTAAGCCAAAGTGATTGTGTCCTGGAAAAAGACCCCCATTAACTCACAATGGCATGTTTCCTCATGGAGTAGGCTGCTGGAACTATTATAGTCAGAGAGAAAAGGTGTGAATTACTGTGCATTGGAAATGAATAGAGATTATTAGGTATATGGGTTACAGCAAGGCAGAGCATTTCAAACTTCGGTTTTATCACATTATCAGCTTCAGGATTGATAGAGGATATATGCATCTGTTTTGGCAATCTACTCCACTTTTGTCTAAAACTTTTGTCTAGGACTAAATAGAAAATGACTATTAACAGTGGCTAAATACAAAGAGGACTTTGACTTTTGATCTTTAATATTCCACATGTCCATAATCACAAGGATCCAGCAGTTTGAAGAACCTTTAAAATACATGGACTTTCTCTAGAGGGCTTTGATTCATAAAATTATGAGTTTGATACTAAACTAACAGATATTTATCTTAAAGTGTTTACAAGAGCTTCAAAATGGGCTGGGGATATGGCCTAGTGGCAAGAGTGCTTGCCTCGTATACATGAGGCCCTGGGTTCAATTCCCCAGCACCACTTATAGAGAAAGCGGCCAGAAGTGGCGCTGTGGCTCAAGTGGCAGAGTGCTAGCATTGAGCAAAAAGAAGCCAGGGACAGTGCTCAGGCCCTGAGTCCAAGCCCCAGGACTGGCAAAAAACAAAAACAAAAACAAGAGCTTCAAAATTTCAGCAATATCTCCCCCACTAGCAGATAATTTTTAATTTTTCTGAAGTCAAAGATATTTTATTCTATACCACGACAATGGAAAAATCTTCAAAATTCTCTCTTCTCAAACAAAATTCTCAATTTCTTTATATCTGATGACTATGTTTGCTCTACTCAAAGTCTTAAGCTACTTTATATCATCATATTCTAGATCTACCATACTCTTTTGAAAATATCTCATTTACTCATAACTTTTTCTCATTTTGACATTTCTAACATCATACAAATTAGTACTAATGAAGACATAATGTTACCTCCTTCAACACCATATAATCAAACCATTCTCTTTATATAAATGTTTCCTTGAAAGTAAAAATTAAATATAAAATATAAAGGAAATGTGAAAATATGCCTTTGGCAAAATTGATATATTTTCAGCTGAAGTGTTGAGAAACTAAAAATAAGGGCTTTAAAAGTAAGGACAAAAAAGGAGGAACAACATTCACAATAATAATGCTTGTCAGTTGTATACACAATCAGAGTACTAAGAAAGGTTAAGTGACAAACATGTGTGGTCATCCTTTACAGTTCATTGATAATGTCATTCCTAAAAGTCAGCCACATTTTTTAACACAAGCATTTGGAGATAGAAGGGAACAGTAGCTTGTCCCTTCTGTCCAGATATGGTAAAGTATGTAAGAGATGAACGTAATTACTATAGAGACAAATACAGCAAGACACTATCAACTTAAAAAAGTCATTTCTCAATTTTAAGGAGGAAGATACAAATTACTTTAAGATGTGAAAGAGCTGAAGTATCCACTCATGAAGAAAAAACATCTTCAGAAGTTAGTGTAATTTTTAAGCTGTTAAATGTAGAGGGAGTTCTAAACAGATATAAAATGTAAGCATCTCATCTGAACATGAAATTGTCAAGAATGGCCATATTTGAGTTTCTAGAGCTGAGGATCTGGTTATAAGAAATAAATATAAACAATGTACTTTGGACTGGACTGCAGCTCCAGTTAAAAATGCACTTAGCATTTACTCTACATGGAAGCAAAAACAAGCTTAAGACTTGTGAATTTGATTTGTTTTCAGACAAGCTACAACTACCTTATCTCAACTAAAAGGGGTGCCAAAATATGAAGCATAGATTTTCAATAAAATACAGTTGGGAAATAACAATAAAAAGAATTCAGAACACAATTTTCTTAATTTGTCACAAGAAAAGGGAATATTGAGAAGATTATTTTATGTAAGAAATCAGAGTTTGATGTTTTTATTACTTGCTAGATAAGCACATTATATTTTTCATAACATATAACCTAATTACAAATGATTTGAAGTTTTAGTACACAATAAGAACTATGTACTTCAGTATAGAATTGTATTATGTATCATATGAAGCAGTTGATATTTCAATGTTATATAAGTAAAAAAAAAACTAGGGACAAGCAAATTTTAAAAATACTTGATCATATTTATTTATCTATATTTAAAGGTAAAATAAAAGAAAGGAATTGGATTATGATTAATGACTTTTCCCACTGGGGAAGTTAATTTCAAAGAACTAAGAATAAAAACATGTGAATGTTATATATTTAATTTTTTAAAACTATTTAAAATGTATAGTTCCATGGCTTGAGCTCAGGGCCTTCCTTCCTTGAAGGGTTTTCTTACTTATGAAAGGTACTCTACCATTTCAGTTACATCTCTAGTCCAGTTTTTTGCCGGTTAATTGGAAAGACATTTTTTTTCCTAAGGCAGCTTTGAACCTTGATGCTCCAGGTCACAGCTTCCTGAAGAGTGAGAAATTATAGATATGAACCACATGTACCCAGATATATTATTTTTAAATACTTGAAACAACCCTGTAAATGAACTTAACCCAAACTAGACATCTAAATCTAGAAAATGATAAGAAAATATTACTTATCATCCAATAACTGCTTAAAAAACTAAACAATCAACGAACAGTGCCAATTTTAGTTTGTATCTGTTTTCTACAGTTGAATAAGAGATACAATGTCATACTTTTATGTAGTGGTGAGAGAAAGCATAGAGTTGCAGAAAGGAATAATAAGTGAAAATGTGAGGTGCATTTTTATATAATAAATTTACAGAATCAATAAAAACAAATACAAATTTTATACATTAGGAAAATGATGACATTATTTAAATTAGCCATCATAATGAATCTAGTAAATCTAAGAAGTGTGATACCATAATTTTGTTGGTTTATACCATAACCCTTTTTCAGTATATCCTTTTAAAACATCAATATTTACATATTGTTCATCAATAATTAAGTAAAACAAAAGTAAATATTTCATAATAGGTGTTTCAGATAGACCATTTTCATGTCCATGCTGTAGGGCAATTTGATTAAAAACAAAACTATAAGTTCTAGAAATGACACTAGATTTTTTCAGTGGTTTCAGGCTATGTTACTAGAATTTTTCTATTATTTATCAAAAAGATAAATATATTTAGGATTTTTATTTGATGTTTAATATTTCTTTGCAGAAATATCTTTCAAACACCCCTGTTATTTGTTCTGGACTACTTCATGACTTGTTAACTAGCAACAGGAAACTTCAGTAAATTCCTACGTGTGGCCATCTGAAAATTGTTTCCTTCAATAGATTTTCCATCCTCAGGTGAAATGTCGATTGTCTTTTTTGTTTGTTAGAAAGAAGAAAGAGTTGAGGGAGATAAATGGATTTTATGAGTTAAGACTTGGCTTCATCTTAAGCCCTGGGATTTTGTGGGTGGGTCCTTTTGGGAGTCAGGATAATTAGAAATTGAGAGTGAAGGTTTTTTTTTTTTTTTTCTGCAGAAGTTCTTAAAAGACAAAAAGCTGAAATGGCAGTAGTGATTTATCATGGAAGAGTCCAATGGAAATTTTGCACAATGTCTGCAACTGCTGTCCATGGCAAACATTTTTTAACTTCCTAGAGCTAAGTGTTTACAAATATTTTATAAATAAAAAGAAGCATCTCCGACTTAACTTTTCTACTCAGCATTTTTTTAACGTAAGACTGTTCAACCTGACATATGTCGCAGGTAATTAGCAGTCTCTGCTATCAGAATACCTGCCCTACTTAGGCAGGCACTTCTTGTTCCTCATTAACCAAATTATGTTCAGGTCATATATCATATCTCTGACAATAATGACACTTTTATATTTAATTGGTTAAATAAATGTGTAATTATGGAACTTTTCTGAGCTACTATAATAAATTCTTGTAACTGCAACATTTGGCTGATGTAGATTGTGATGTTATTTGATCTGATGTAAGAAATAACAACACTAACATGCCATGTAGCCTGTACTTAATGTCAGATGTTAATAATAGTAATAGTTTTAAGAAAGAAAGTCAGAAATGTATTTAACATTATTCTGAATATTTGCTACATGATGGTACAGTATTTTGAAAAAAGAAAAGTATTATTCATAGCATTAAGGACAGAAAAATGAAATTTGTGACTTGTTACTAAGTGGAGAGATTGAAAACTTGACATATGGTAATTAGTTGAATTTATATCTTGCTGTGGGATATTTACAGTAATGATTACATTCTCAGAATACTTTTGGATCACAGCAAATACTGGCTCATTGAAAATCAAGAAGATCATGTTTGAGAAAGAGGAAGAATATTAATAGTAGTAAAATTTTCTCACACTTCTTCCTTCTAATTAGCACTTTTCTAATGGGTGTTAACAAAATGAGATTCATGACATAAATTTTCGAAGTTCTTCCACTCCAAATAAATGACATATGGCAGGATGTTAACGTGGTAAACATTTCAAGGTATTTGTCTCTAAGATGAGGATCTTTTAAAATACTATATATCAAGTCTTTTAGATCCAGATTTATCACTAAAGGTAAGATTTGTCAGCTGGCATTTGAATGCTTCATTACATTAGTCATTTCTCATTTCTCATTGCTTTGACAAAATGACTGAGAAATGGTATATTTTTTATATTTTATTTTTATTGTCCAGGTGTTGTACAGAGGGTTTACAGTTACATACATATGGCAGTGAGTACATTTCTTGTCAAAATTATTACCTCCTCCCTCATTTTACTCCCACCTACCCACCTCCCCAATCCCACTCCCCCAAATTGTACAGTTGGTTTACAGTATATTGTCTTGTAAGTATTGTTGTTGCATGGGTTCACCTTGTACCCTTTGTCTTACCATGACGTTCCCTTTCCCTTGCCTGGTTCAAGTAAATGTACATACAATACCCAGGATACCAAAATCAAATACAGAGACAACAGGGGTAAAACCATAGGGAAGAAAAACAAAAGAAAAAGACATAATTTCACATAGTGTATTCCAAAAAACAACAGCAATGATAAACCACTTATATGCATACTTGCAGTTCATTTCTCTTAGCATCATCTTATGTGATCATATGTACATAGCTATTAAGCTATGGTGATGATCTGTTAGGACTATTCTAGACATTTACTAATTATTATAAATGGAAACTACAGAGTCTATGTTTCTTTGGGTATGGGTCACTTAGTATGATTTTTTTTCCAAGACTTTCTACTTTCTTACCAATGGGGCAATGTCATTTTTTCTGATAGAATCATAGAATGGCATTGTGTATATATATATAACACAATTTCTTGATATATTCACGGTATATTTTTAGATCATGTTTTCACAGGTTTCAATAAGTACTCAATGGCTTTCTTGTTTCTAGACCCGTGGAAAGCCAGCACATCAGGACAAAAGAGCAAGGCACAAAGAACCCATTTTATAATAGCCAGTAAACATGAAGATGATAGGACCAACGTAAACCCTTCAAAGGTATGTCTTCAATGATCAACTTTTGCCTAACAGTTTCCACTTTCTGCAGGTTCACCACCTGAGGTTAATGTTCAGTTGTCACTCCAGGAATAGCTATAACCATTGATGAATTCTGCATCGTCTAAGATTTAGTCTTCTCTGAACATAGATACACACAGAGATACATAGGGCCTCTCGCAAGCCATTCAAGTTTCAAATAAAATTTAACTGGATGTGTATGTGTATATATATGTGTATATATACACATTTCTACACACACACAGAGACAGAGAGAGACAGAGACAGAGGGACAGAGACAGAAAGAGAGAGATAGGTAGAGAAAAACAGTGTGCTAAATTTGATGTCTAATTCCGTTTTATCTGAAAGAAAAATGCACATATGTAATCCAGTCCAGATGTGGGTTTTCATAATTACCAGGAACATAGACTAATTTTGTTCTGTCATTATTATAGACTAAGATAGGAAAATTTAAAGGACCAGTTGGTAAATGTTTGCTGACCATTCAGCTTCTATCATAACAATGAAAGCCTACTTTTTACACTAAAATAAAATTCTCCTTTAAGGTATAATGTAAACTTAGTGGGGGAAATGAGTACCAATACCTATTTATATACTGCTGCACATCTTTATATACAAAACTTGTGATAGGGTAGACATGACTCTTAGATCATAGTTTTTATAGCTCCTCGTAGACAATGTTTTTCTACATCAAGTTCAATCAGTTCCTCAAAATAGCTGTCAGAACTAAAGCATTCAAAATGGAAGCAAGAAAAATCAAAAGAGCTGCAAAGGAGAATTGGTTTCATTCTCAATAAAATTAACTCTCTTGAAGGTATATTTTCCAAAAGGAGCAATATAAAATTTTAAAATATATCTCTGAATAATAAAAATTTAACATTACCATATTTATTCCTGTTTCTTTTGTTTTAAAATGTGATTGTAAGGTTGAAGTATAGAAGGATTACAGTGACATAAGTCAGGAAATGAGTACATTTCTTTTTCAAACAGTGGTACTATTGTCTTCATTTTCTCCCAGTTTTTCTCCTTCTGACCTCTTTCTGCCCTAAGTTGTATAGTTCTTTTCTGCATGGTGCCTAGTATCATTGCTGAACTGGTTCAAACTTTCCACACCATTTCTGTGCTTCCCCTACCTTTCCCCAAATCAGATAAATACATATACAAGACAAAGGGTTCAGACATCAAAAACAGAGACAACAAGGAATAAACCAAGGGAAAAAAATGAATGAAAAAGTAAGTAACTGCAAACAGTAAAATAAATAACGTTTGTTTCCCTTTTGAAGTTTATTTAGATAAGCATTTTATATGTTCATATACGTATAACTATATCCTCCTTTGGGAAGGGGTATTGGGGAGGAAGAAAGGTGGGAGAAAAATGAGGAATGAGGTAATAAAGTTTGACAATAAATGCACTTAATACCTTACATACATAACTGGAACCCCTCTATACATTACCTTGACAATAAAAAAATAAGGATATCCTCATTTGTTCTTAGTGTGCAAATGCTTTGAGTGCTGTTTAATAAATCATGTACAAATGCAACCGTTTCTCTTTTGTTATCCATTGGATTTACTTGTAGATATATTTTAGGTATTACAAATGAGGGAAATCATGCAGCCTATGTTCCTTTAAGTCTAGCTTACTTTGCTTAATATAACTTTTTCCAAATTTTCTTACATATGGGGCAATACCGTTTTTTCTAATGGAAACATAATTCCATTATGTATGTATACTGCATTTTCTTGACCCATTCATCCACTGAGGGGAATCTGGTTTAGTTCCATATCTTGGAAAACAGATATCTAGTAGCCCCTGACTTTCACATTTTCATATATGTAAGATGAAAATGAAAACAAAACAATGAAACAAATCCCCTCACCTACTATGTCTAAAGCTTTATTTTATCCATAATCAATATTATTTTCTAATATTAAGAAACATGAGAAATATTTAACATGGAAAAACTCCTAGATTTTGGACCTCATCCTATGTAACCTGTTAGAGATTTGGTTTTGCAATTAATACATGTACTTTCTGTATTATAGTAATATTCTTTTGGCAGGCAAACAACTTCTTCTACCTCCCATTAGACAAAATAAAGCTAAATGGGACCTTGAACTTCAATCCTTCATTTTGCACCAATTATTGCTCTATTCATTTGGTCCTCTTCTTATTAAAATCTCTCAACATGTTTAATTGAAAGAGTATATTTCTAGGAATTATTACTTGTATTTCTTTCTTACTAATATACTATGGTTTTCGTTTTTACCAGTGAGTCAACCTGTTCTTACAATGTCTTCAGTGATCTTTTTTTTTTTTTGGCCAGTCCTGGGCCTTGGACTCAAGGCCTGAGCACTGTCTCGGGCTTCTTTTTGCTCAAGGCTAGCACTCTGCCACTTGAGCCACAGTGCCACATCTGGCCGTTTTCTATATATGTGGTGCTGAGGAATTGAACATAGGGCTTCATGTATACGAAGCAAGCACTCTTGCCACTAGGCCATATTCCCAGCCCCCAGCCTATTTCTTACCTTATTTCTTATGCAGACATAAAAATATCAGATGCAGTCATAACTACTTTCTGGAATGTAGCCTTACTCCAGACTTCTCATTGGTCATATTATTTTATAAAGCAAGTAGTTAGATAAATACGTTTTTTCTTTTACTTTGTTTTTTGGCCAGTCATGGGGCTTGAACTCAGGGCCTGGGCACTGTCTCTGAGCTTCTTTTACTCAAGTATAGCAGTCTACCACTTGAGCCGTAGCACCCCTTCTGGCCTTTTCTATTTATTTGGTAATGAGGAGTAGAAAGCAGGGCTTCATGCATGCTAGGCCAGCACTCAAACACCAAGCCACATTTCCAGCCCCCTAGGTATGTTTTTGCCTGTGAACACATGGAGTTCTGAATAACACTAAAGTCCCACCTATCTATCTTGTTCCTCTGTTCACCTGAGGAATATCAGAACTTCCTGCCAATTGGCTCAAACCAACTATTCTTTCTTTCACCTCCCATAACTAATCCATTAACAAATTCAGGTGAAGTCAAGTAAAAAGTCATGAATATTTCCAAGTCTTCTCATCTTTACACAGATACTAAATTCCCAGCTTAACTCTGTAATAAGGATAGAGCCTCTGCTTCATATTTTAACATCCTGTTAGGTGTGGTAATAAGTGCATTTTACAGTGAAAGCATATTTTTCTGTTTGATTAAATCTGCTAATATTTCTTCCAATTCTGGTGTTGTTATTCAGTGTCTCTTTCATGTCAGAGACAGGACATACATGCCAGCTTTATGATCACAACGGCCTTTGTTGTGATCATATTCAAGTGACAATACTTTTTCACTTCTCTGAGTATGTCAAAACATTCCTGCCTCAGCATCTTTGTAGTTAACAGAAATTCTATCTGATAGGTTCTAAATCTTCTTAAGCATTATCACCATCCCAATCTCAGTCCCAACATTAGTCTAGCTCTGAAGACTTTCCCAACAATCATGAAAAGTAACAGAAATCTATTCCAATCATTGTGGCTTTTCTAGCAGTTATTACTGAATATATATATATTTTCTCTTTAAACACACAAATCTACCTATCTTTCTGGCTGTCTGGCTGTCTACTATCCATCTACTTACCTATCTCATTTAGTATACCTAGAGTTGGGTCTGAAATTGCATATTTATCATGAATTTCCAGGTAAGTGCAGTTTTGTAAGGATTTTGTGTCTCATTTTTGCTTTTTGTAAACCATTTATTAAAATATAACTATCCTGACAAGGTTTTTTCACTAAACATAGCAAGGTCAAACAATAAAAGATTCATATAACCTTATCGTATACACCATGTATTTATTCTCCAGGACTGGTTTGGTAAAAAATCTTTCAGAAATTTACTCTGAGCCAATGTCTAAGACAGAATTCACTACTTGCCCAAGAGTCTTATTATTAACTTTTTAGTATGATTGGCAAGGTGGAGACACCCACTAATGTTTCTAGCAGCATGTTTAAGCTCAATGCCATGGGATAAATCTTTCATACTCCTTTCCCTACATATTGAATCTGTTTTTCAGATCAAGACCTCTAGTTACATTAAAATAATATGTACATTTATGGTTTTAAAAGATTAATAAATTTAGCTTTTTTAAATAAACTATGCAGAACAAACAGTAGAGCAGGCAGAAATCAAAATAGTTGTGTTAAACCAATTCATCTGCAAAGTTGCACCAATAGTATAATTCATCTCCAGGGGCCTAATATACTTGTCACCAAAACAACTGCTATAATTTATTTTCACAATGATAAAATGCCTCTCTTTGTAGTTTTTATACAACTCTGGGATTTAATACAGGTCTGGGGAGTGAAAATAATTAATTATAATATATGACTTTGTATTCTGAGAGTATATACATTTCTTTTTTTTTTTTTTTTTTTTTTTTTTTTGGCCAGTCCTGGGGCTTGGACTCAGGGCCTAAGCACTGTCCCTGGTTTCTTTTTGCTCAAGGCTAGTACTCTGCCACTTGAGCCACAGCACCACTTCTGGCCATTTTCTGCATATGCGGTGCTGGGGAATTGAACCCAGGGCCTCATGTATACAAGATAAGCACTCTTGCCACTAGGCCATATCCCTAGCACCGAGTATATACATTTCTACCAGCCATCCAAAGCTTTGTTAATTCATAATTAGAATGCATTACATCATAGAAAGCTTCCTCCCTTGCCTTGAACTCTCCACCCAGCTACTAATTCCTCATGCTTTTCAACTCAACTTCCAATGTCTAATGTAAGTACTGTACTGCATATGTCGAAGGGAGAAATTCTCATTAGACTGTCCCTCTTCTTAACAGCATCTGAAAAAAACACATATTAGCAAAGGCTACTTTCCATCAGATTGATTGGAAACAAACCCAGAGATTGTTCTCAGAACAACTCTCAGGTTTAAAATTTATGAGAACAACTTAAAAGTTTAAATTTTCACTGTGGCAAAAGGATGCAAATTCTTCTCAAATGCAGAGACACATAAAGCAAAAAAAAGAGAAAAGTTCATCCACAGGGATGTGTGTGTATGTGTGTGTGTGTGTGTGTGTACTTGTATGTGTGTGTATATATATATATATAAAATCTATGTATGAAAATATTGTTGTCATAGCACCAACTCAGGACACTGACTTGAAGTTTGGGCACATAACCTTGTATTGCAGCATTAGTATTACATGGACAAAATAGATTAAATCATTGAGCCATTGGTTGATCAAAGCTCAACCCTTCAATCCTATTGATTTTATTTCTGGCTTATCCAATCAGCATGCTGAGTCTTCAAAATGACCATCAGCTATAAGCTTGACAGTCTTTCAGTTATAAGATAAATACATTCTGGAGTTCTAATACATGGTAACAAGTTTTAAAATGTATTATATATTTAAAATTCTTATACTTACATGCTCAACCATTACAAATGTAAAGTTCTCTAAGAGATTAGTTCTCAAATAGTCTTATCTCACCCATTAAATGGCAGTAATGGGAGATGTTGGATATGATAATGTATTGATTATATTTGCTATTTTGCTCTATATAGGGCAACATCACTTTATATACTCTATAAGTTTTGTTTGCTTATCATATGTCAATAAAACAAAGAGAAATTAACCATAGCATGATCCATAAAGAATCATTCTCTTGGATGAATGTGCCATCAGGCTCTTAAAATTTCTTTTTGGTTCCTCTAAGTACTTCTTTATTAAATTCAGCTTGGCCCAAGAATACTGCTTAATCATTTTAAGGAGAGCCAACCTTTCGATATCTTGATCAACCTTTATATCCCTCCAGGTGGTGCTTGATCACAGTGGCCTGTCCATAGCAAGGATCTCATTTGATTTCTTTAGCCAATTTCTCCTTTATGTTTGATATTTCCTCCTAGTAATTTTTCATCCACCAACCTCCACTCTGTAACTTAGTTTATAAATCCCCACTTACCTATGTTGCATTCAGACTTTAACCTCATTCTTTACTCTCCTTGAAAAACCTCCTTGTTCATCTTGGTTCCTATATCTATTGCTATGTTCCCAAATAAAGTTTTCCTCATTGGTCTTTTTAAAGTATTACTAAATAACAGTTCTTTAATGTGGTCCAGGAATCTATCATAAACAGCAAAGACACTTATAAATTGGGAAATCCAGAAATTAGAGGTAATATGCCCTTAACTGGGAGGAAGTTATCTTTAATGTGAATCCCTTCCTGACACATGTCTGTTCCCTAAGGGAACATGTGCTATGTTCTCTGTTTTCCTAAGGTGTGGTGTAGTTTATTTTTGTGTACAACTCTGCTTAAGCAGTTTGTGATTCACATGTATGCTCAGAAAAAAGCCAGGAAGACCAGACAATCATATCTGCACAGAATCTAAATTTAATTGTACATGCAAATACCCATTAAATGAAGCAAAGAGTATAATCTGATTCCAGTAATTTTAACACTCCCACATGCATGAATAAAACACAGAATAGGCAATTGTGAGAGTGTATGTGTATATGAGAAAGATAACATATCCTTTTGCTGCTAAACTTGTCAAAAATTAAGGAAGTACACATTTTAGGCGTATAAATCATTATCACTCATGTTACTGAAGATGTTGATGTAATGTAGTTCAGGTACAGAGAACAGAAGAAAATGTATGTGCTTATATGGGCCTAGAGAGACTGGGACTGTAGGAGCATCTCATGGAGTGGGATGCCCTAAAGCTTATGCAAGTGATGTAAAGGTACTCCTCAATGCTCGCTAGGTACAGTGCCTTCCTTTCAAAGCACAACTTGACCAAGATAATTGACTTACTATAATGTATTTTCATCTAAAAATTGAGTGAGTCCTTCTATAATTGCCTTTAATACAGTCATAAAAAGGAAGGTAAAAGCTTTCTTTTCCAGATGACTAGTAAAAATACTACCACAGTAGATAGCACATTTGATGTCTCCATCAAACTTATTTGCTTAAGTGGAAATTGACTCTGCAACTGTGCTTTCACAGTCTTAGCATTTTAACATTTGAGTGGTAATACGGATTATAAGATACTGCATGCTGAAGTAGAATATGTATAGTTTAAGCACTCATTATTCTAAAAATAGAATTTAATTACAATAAGACTATGCCAACCTATGTTTATAGCTTTTGTGATTATTCAAAAATAAAGTCTACCTTATATAAAAAATTTTAAATCTAAGTATATATGCACCCAAACAAATGAAATCATCTTATATTTTTAATCAGTGTCAGGACTTACTGTAGAATGTATAACTAGAATATACTCATTTTAAATTATTTCATAATTTCTTCAGGGTCTAGTCTGGTATTTTGTAAGTATGGATACATTTAAATAAAATATTTCAAATGGAGTATACTGAATAATTATTTTCTTCCCAAATCTTAGATGTTCCAGCACTATCAATATGACTGTGTTCAGAAATGGCATATACCCCATTTGCCAAAAGCATATTCTTTTGACTCACATCTTGATTTTTGTTCTTGAATTTTACTATTATGCTTTTTTGGTAGCTACAAAACAATCTTTAAAACCTTTGCAAACTTGGGCTGGGAATATGGGATAGTGGTAGTGTGCTTGCCTTGTATACATCAAGCCCTGGGTTCACTTCTTAAGCACCACATATACAGAAAAAGCCATTAAAGGATGTTGTGGCTCAAGGGTTAGAGTGCTAGCCTTGAGCAAAAAAAGCTAGGAACAGTGCTCAGGCCCTGAGTTCAAGCCCCAGGACTGGCAAAAACAAAACAAAACAAAGTCAAGCAGCAGACATTTATGCACTTTATGAAAGCCAAGGGAAAAAGATCTCAAAGAAGAGGAGACTTGCTACTACAGAGAACAAACACATCATAGAAAAAGAAAGAAAAATAAAAGCAGCCTTTCCTAATTGTACATATGAAGAAAAAGTAAAAGGCTAGAATAGAAAATCAAGCCTGTCACATATTTGTGGGGTTTTTTTTTTGTTTGTTTTTTGGATACTGGAGTTTCAACTCAGGGACTATACACTTATTAGGCTTTCTTGCCCTGTTTCGCTACAACATTCTCTTAAACCACAATGTATCTTTAACCATGAGCCAAAATTTAAATTATGTTCTTTCTTTGATTTCTATCACTTAAAAAATATATTTACAATGCAGTCACTAAGCTTACAGGATTAGAGTCTGCAAAAATCACAAGTAAAGATCTTTTATTTTATCTTTCTCTATACACCTGTAAGAGGTAAAGAACATGCAAAGATATAGCAAAAGTCCAGCAATCTATAAGCCAGAAAGAGAAGCTGCAACAAGAACTAAATCAAAGAGTAAAATACTACTGTTTAAACCGAACAGACTGTAGAATTTTGTTTATGATATCACAAATATTCAAATATTTCAAATATACTAGAGAATATTGTTTACATTTAAACCAAATATTACCTATTTGCCTTCTCTTTCAAATAGTAAAGTACAAGCATAACTTATATATATTCTTAATATATATAATTCTATATAACTATATAATATATATGATCAAATTTATTATTTAATTATATATCATATTGTATAATTAATTATATATAAAGTATATGTAGCTACATATATACTTAATTTATATATGAATATAATTTATATATAAGCATAACATACATATGTGTACATGCATATTTCAGTAAAGTATTTATAACTTCTTTTACCTTTCTCAGGTCATTCATGTATTAATATTTTGGATTTAGTTTTAGGCTGGGGTATGATCATAAACCAAGAATAACAGTATATAATGTTGATCTTTGTCTTGCAACAACAGTAAAATCTTTGAGAAGCTTGCAAATGGTTAATAACTTGAAGAAATCTTTTGGTTGTTAAGAAACCAAGATTGATAAGAAAGCAGAAAAATGTGATAAAAGTGCTTCTAGATGAGAATGCTTTGTTAAGTGAATTCCTTTGAATTGCCTCAAAAAGTAGCATGAGATAGTCTAATATAGATTTTAGATTGATTCTATTTATTAATTACTTGTCTTAGGTAGATTACCCAAAATCTTCTAATTCAGTTTTGGTCTGTGTAAAAGAGAAATAACATAAAAAACTTATTATTTTTGTCTTGGAGTTCATTTCATAAAATATAATTTTATATGATCATATTCACATAACTATTGAGTCTTTGTCAATCCCTCCTATGTATGTTTTGTTACTGTTTTTGTTTTCTCTCCTTTTGTTAGTTTGCTGGTATTTTGGAAGGTAAGGGGAGCACAGATATCAGCAGAGCATAGAGTGATGGAAAGACAATCTAAAGTTTGCAAATTGTTAGCTGTCTCCAGAAACTAAGAGAGATAAATGAGTTAGATTGAGTCTCAGAGTACCAAGACATATCATCATTTAATTTCTTATGACTTGTAGCCTGCAGAATTGTGAGAAAATATAATGACAGTTGTTGGTTTAAGTCAGTAAATTTAAGGTACTTTCTATGCTTGTCCCATGACTCTAATGCGATGACTCAACCTTAAACTCTGGGTTTTGGTATGACTATACATTTTTTTAAATTTTATTTTATTTTTATTGTCAAGGTAATGTATAGAGGGGATGCAGGTACATACATAAGACAGTGAATACATTTCTTGTCAAATGTGTTACTTACTCCTTTATTTCTCTCTTACCTTCCATCCTCCGCAATCACCCCCCCGCCACCCAAGTTGTACAGCTGTTTTACAACATATTGCCTTGTAACTATTACTTTTGCACTGGTTCCCCTTTTACACTTTGTCTCACCATTTTAATGTTCTCCTTCTCTTCCCTAGTTCAGCAAAACATATATACAATATGCAGGGTACCAAAATCAAATACAGTGAAAACAGGAGTAAAACCATAGGGAATTTAAAAAAAAGAAAAAAAAACATAATTTCATATAGCATGTTGAACATAACAACTACAGTGATAAAGAACTTATTTCTATAAGTTGAAGTTCACTTCCCTTAGCAGCATTTTACATGATCGTATGTACATAAATTTAGCTTTGAATTATTGTGTTCATCTGTTAGGACTGTCCTAGAGATTTACTAATTATTGCCAGTGAGTGAGACTGTATCTAAAACTCAAAAAATTAAATTCCCTAACAAATCCTCAAAAAGCAATTGCTCTCTTAATAAGATGGTTAAAGAGGTTAGTTAATGTCTGAAGAGGACATGAGAATGCACAAGAGGCACATGAAGAATCGCTTGATATCACTGGCCATAACAGAAAGACAAATCAAAACAACAATGAGATTTCATCTCAACCTAGTAAGAATGTCCCTAATCAAGAACACAACAACAGATGTTAGTAGGGATGTGGCCGAAAGGGAACCCTGCTACACTGTTGGTGGGAATGTAAACTTGGTCAACCACTCTGGAAAGCAATGTGGAAGTTACTCAAAAGACTAAACATAGAGCTCCCCGATGACCCAGCAGCCCTGCTTTTGGACATCTATCCAAAGATTACAGGCAAGACCACACTAAAGCCACCAACAGAACTATGTTCATTGCAGCACAATTTACCATCGCTAAAATATGGAACTAACCTAGATGCCCCTCAGTAGATGAATGGATCAAGATAATGTGGCACCTATACACAATGGAATTCTATGTCTCTATCAGAAAGAATGACATTGCCACATTTGTAAGGAAATAGAAAGACTTGGAAAAATCATACTAAGTTATGTGAGCCAGACCCACAGAAACATAGATTCTATATTTTCCTCTCATAGGGAATAATTAGTACACATCTAGCATTATCCTTGCAGAAGAACATAATATCTCAATAACTATGTACCTATGAACACAAAAGATGATACTAAGTGAAATGAACTTTAAGTTATGGAAACAAGTTGCTTATCACTGTTGTTATTTTTCAACTTGCCATGTGAAATTATGCCAGATTCTTTTATCTTTCTTTCCCATGGTTTTACCCTTGATGTCATTGTACCTGATTTTGGAACGCTGGGCATTTTATATACTTTTATTGGAACTAAGGAAAGGAAAGGGAACATCAAAATGGAAAGACAAAGGTTAAAAGGTGAAACAATTCAACAGCAATATTTACAAAATTATATGCCAAACTATATGTAAACCAACTATACCACTTGGGGGTTAAAGGAAGGGGATGGGGAGGGGGGACCAGGGAGGAAAATGAGGGAGGAGTTAACTACTTTACTTATGAAATTGTAACCTCTCTGTACATCACTTTGACAATAATACATTAATTAATAAAAAGAAAGGAAATAGGTCAAAAAGAAATGCAAATCAAAACATTGAGTTTCCACCTCAGCCCAGTAAGAATGCCCATTATTAAGAAAACTAATTACAACAGATGCTGGAGGGGATATGACCAAAAGGGAAACCTAAAGCACTGTTGGTGGGAGTGTAAAATTAGTAAACGACTTTGAAAAGCAGTATGGAGGTTCCTCAAAAGACTAAACATAGCACTCCCCTATGACCCAGAAACCTCACTTTGGGGCATTTACTCAAATGATCATAAGCAAGATCATACTAAAGCTACCAGCATAACCATGTTCACTGCAGCACTATTTTCCATAGCTAAAAATGGATCCAACCCAAATGCCCCTCTGTAGATGAATGGATCAAGAGATTGTGGTATAGATACACAATGGAATTGTATGGTTTTATCAGAAAGAATGACATTGCCCTATTAATAAATAGTGGAAAGCCTTGGGAAAAATACTAAGTGAAGTGAGCCCAAACCAAAGAGACCATTACCTTTAATAGGAAGGTAATCAGTTATGATTAATGTGTCTTATAAATGCATCAGATATTAAAAGCTATATATAAAGATTTGCCACTCACATAAGGTCAAATAGAAGTATAGAAAGGTAGGAAACTGTTTATTTTAAGCAAATGTAGATATTTATTGGCAGTATTTGGCATTTTACATGGACTATTCCAAAAAATGTTCATTTGTCTCTTAAACTAGACCAAAGAGTCTCATATTTAACTCCTTTACAGTGGAAATTAAAGTTGATATTAATGACAATTCTAATTATCAGTGTTGTTTTAAACACAATTACCTAGGATATATGATAAATTTGAGATGTGTATGTCTATAAGTGTATGACAGAGAGAGAGAAAGAGAGAGAGGAAAGAGAGGAGAGAGAGATTTCTGGAATATAAAGAAAAGTATTTGAGTGAGTAAAAACACCACCCTTGTTTTTCTTTTAAAAGTATTGCTAAGAAGAGAGTGTGTTTAATATAATTTTGTTAGAATATAATGTGCCTAGCACATACTTAACATCTGTAACTATCTTCATCCATTCCTCACCTCCCCCTCAGTGTCATAATCATGTAATTGATTATATAATACAAAGACTTTTCAATTCTCTGATTCAATTTCACTGAGCTCAAATTGATAATTTGTTTATTTCTGAATGCTGATCTGAAAAATAAACTGGCATTTCTTTCTAACTTTGCATATACAAATAAACATTTAGAAAAGATAAATTTGGCAGGAAGCCTTGGGTAATGGTTTGTTCATTAATTCACTCATTCCACCAACATTTAGTGAGAATCTAGTTACTTGTTGTTAGTCATTTTCTATCATGAAAATGAATCATTGAACAAGATATAAATATTGTTACCTCCATAAAGATTATATTTACTTACATACAATAAAGAATAAAGTTTGTGTCAATGATGTAGGGTTTTCTTTTATTAAAAATCTACATAGGGCAAATGATAGAAAAATATAGTAATGGATATTCACAAACTAAAAATAGATGCAATAAACTTTAGTAGATGTCCCCTCCTGGAATGAAGCATATTGAAGTCATAAAATTTCCTGTCAAGGAACTCGAAGTCATATACTTCCATTTCCTAATTATACAAGCCAGAAGCTAAGGCCCAGGGAAATGGAATAAAGGGCTCATAACTCAAAGCCATTCAATGTAAAAACTGGGACTAACTCCAGATTTTATTGGTGCCGCATCAAAACTCTGGTCACTAGTATATACAATACTGAGACCACTCTAATTGGGAGGCAAGGCAGACCTGCCAGTGTCACATAAGGCTCCTTTATATTATGCTACACAGGTTACAGGGGCCTGACCCCAGAAGGAGTGGTTAAAAAAAAAAAAGAGATGCTAGTTCACTAATCTTGCAAAATCCAGGGCATTTAAAGTACTCTGGGAGCATTTTCAGAATCATCACAAAGGGTGATGCAAGAGTACATTGCAAAAACAAATGCTAGTGAAGGGTCATCAGAAGAAATTGCTCATTTGGCTTCCATGTGTGTATCGAATGGTTCTGGATCTGGGTAAATTAGTTAATGAAATTTACCTTGTCCAGAAGGCAGAAAATCATTCATGTCTCTTAGAAATCTACCATTTCACAACTTACAGCAATAGGAGAAGACTTGAAACTTTTCTAACCTGTGTTATGGGCTTTCCAAAAAAGAATAATGTCTAGCTCTGATTAAAATGGTGGACTGGGAATACAGCCTAGTGGTAAAGTGCTTGCCTCATATACCTGAAGCCCTGGGTTCGATTCCTCAGCATCACATACATAGAAAAAAAAGCCGGAAGTGGCGCTGTGGCTCAAGATGTAGAGTGCTAGCCTTGAGCAAAAAGAAGCCAGGGACAGTGTTCAGGCCCTGAGAACAAAAAAAAAGAAAAACAAAACAAAATATTGGTAATCTAGGTTCTATTTTCTTTACCACTTACCTTCTTGTGAGATGTTTTACAATGTCATTGAAATAAAGTATGCTTTTTAGATACAAAGATGTCTTCTGTAACTAAGATAATAGTTTAAACAGAAAATTTACAAAGATTGGCACAAATTCCAAGACATTGGAATTAAAATTCTATGAGGTATAAGAAGCTTTGGTTCAAAACTTAACATGTATAAAGCTGAATGATACACAGGCAATACAACAATGTTAGCATTCATACTTATGACATGGTTAAAGTAGGACAACTTTAAAGATAATGTCTTATTGCTTATTAGAACCAGTTCATCTACTAGACAGAATTATGGCACTATATTTTGTGCTATTTTAAAGTATAAGAAAAAATTTCTGTTTAAAAGCCTTTGCCAGAAGATTCATACACTGTACATGCTGCCTTAGAAAAGTTTTGTAATAGAGCAGTGCTTCCATTGTTAGTAAATATTGCAATAATTAGTATCAAAACATAGTGAATATTGTTAAAGAAAAACATTTTTTGCACATAAAGCAAAATTTGGCAAGTATGAGCCATCTTGCTGCTATTGCAAAAAGTCATAATAAATCATTGTATACTGGCTAGGTGGGCTCATTTTCACCATGAGTAACAAAACACTTTCTAGTTCTTCCAATGAATTACACCTGAATGCTCATTAGTGCAGGAAAGCCTCGAAAGGAAAATCAAACGAGCTAAATTCCAGCACTGAAACTCAGGGCACCTGAGGGAAGGAAGATGAATGAGTATCTTTACTTTTGTTCTTTTTCAACAGAAGATATAGAATCAGATAAAGAAGAGGAGCGCAGACACTTTTCTCCCCATAATGAGTAAAGTGAATAATTATTATAAATCTGAGGGGGGAAAATGATAGGAGAAACCAAATAACACCAACTAATAAATTTAATAATAATTAAATTAAATAATTTAATAATTTAATTTGTTAGAGATAGAGTTTTCCAAAATGAACAGGAATGTGAAAGTCACAGATTTAATAAATAGTTTAAGGAACTTTTATGATGATTATTGTTATCATGTTTTGAAAATATTGAATTCCTGGGAAAACAGTGGTTCATTTGATCTTTGGTCTTTGGAACTCAAACACTTTTAGCCTAGTATGAACAAAATGCATAGATTTTTTCCAATATCAAAATTATCTAGAGTTGGGCTGGGGATGTGGCTTAGTGGTAGATTGCTTGCCTACCATGCACGAAGCCCTGGGTTCGGTGTCTCAGCACCACATAAACAGAAAAAGCTGGAAGTGGCGCTGTGGCTCAGGAAGTAGAGTGCTAGCCTTGAGCAAAAAGAAGCCAGGGACAGTTCTCAGGCCTTGAGTCCAAGCACCAGGACTGGCAAATAAATAAATAAATAAATAAATAAATAATATATATATATAAAATTATCTAGAGTTAAGTATGTAAACCTTACAATGTTGTAAGAAAATAATTTTATTCTGTTTAGAAAATTGTGCCACACTTATTGGGTTATAGCAACTTATATTACAAAAATTCATTCTGCAGCTTCTACTTGCACATAATTGTATATTTTTCATGCAAATGAAAATGTTTTAGTATATAAGCATATATTCTATAACATGTATTATATGCAAGGTATATATAAACCTATCTACAGATAAATTGATATCTATCTTCATATATACACACATGAAAATTGAAAGTATAGAATTAAAAATCTACATTGTTTATTTAATAAAATTTGTGTTCACTTAGTGAAATTGGTAAAAAAAAATTCTTAGTCTAGTTTTTGAATATATAATCACTAATGTCATATTGTTAATATCTCTCATCATATCTGGGATATCATTCTTTTCCTTGAACATGGAGTTGAAAGATTAAGGTCAGTTAAGTTTATTTTTCAGGATTTAAAGTTTTGTACGTTTTGTTATGTATAGTGATCACCAACACTAGTTTAGGTTATAAAAATTGTGTGCATGCCATTTCTAGAGGAAGAGATGCATTGATTTTTTTAAAGATGTAAAAAATTTGAAAAGCATCGAAAGTTTCTAAGTAGGAAACAGCTAAAACTTATTTTTTTCTTAAAACAGCTTAGCTGAGATAGAACCCATTATAGATTCATATATATTTTTTGTCATCTAATTTTGAGTCAAAAAGTAGTCACAACAATTCAGTCTTTTAGGAAAGAAGTCCATGGTCAAATGAAAGAGAATATATCTTGTATTTTTTAAAGAAGAGCATAAACATCTCACTTTTTTTCTTTTTCCTCTGAGAATTGTGTTTAGTTCTTTTGCTCATTTACTAATTAGGTTATTGGTTTTATAGGAGTTTAGTTTTCTGGGGGGAAGCTCTATTTATTTTGATAATTTGCTCTTGCTAGATATGGAGCTACAGACAATCTTCTATTGTTTAAGATATCTTTTTAGTTTAGTGACAATATCCCTCACTATGCAGAAGCTTTTAAATTTGATGCAATCCCATTCATCAATTATCTGTCCTATTTGATGAGCCTCAGGAATTACTCCCTGCAACAATCATTTATAATGTTTCTCCTGTCTTTCAAGTAGCAGTTTTAAGATTTCAGGGCTTGCATTTTAGTCTTCCATCTTTATTGAATTGATATTAGTATAAGATGAGACAGCTTTCCAGTTTCACACCTCATCATATGGATATCTAAGTTTCCCAGCATCATTTGTTAAAGTGACTATCTTATTTCCAATATATATGTTTTGGACAGTGAAGAGGCAATGTAGAAGAACAATTACATTCACAGTGACCTCTGAAATGCCTAGAAATAAAACTAACCAATGAAATGAAGGACCTATTCAATGAACACCATAAACCTTTGAAGAAGACACAAGAGGTGGCAAGACCTCCCACCCTAATGGACAGATATTACTAATGCAGTGAAAACAACAATATTGCCAAAAAGGATCGACATACCCAATGGAATATCATGCCAGCAAAATTCCAGTATCATTCTTCACAGAACTCGAGAAATCAATCAAAAAATACAATTGCAAGCAGAAAAGGGCCTGAATAGTGAAAGTAATCTTGAACATCAGCAACAACAATAAAATGATGATGGACATGTCAGAATTCCAGACTTCAGGCCATAATACAGAGTCATAGTAAGAGAAACAGCTTTTTTACTGGCAGAAAAACAGACTGAACACCAATGGTACAGAACAGAACATTCTTAATTTTGGCAAATGAGCATTTTATTTTGAGATATAATCTATATGCAAATTATTCAGACACTCAAGACACAGAGAATTTAAGGACTTCTAGATATCATTTTAAGAAAGAGGAATATCTATCAGAACTTTTATTATTTTATTTTTGTGGTGCTATTATTTGAATGCAAGAAATAACATTAGTTAAAAAGGCTATCACTTTTCAACTTGTCATGTTCCAATCCTTTATTATTATTTTTTAGCTATGTAGCCCAAGCTCAAATTTTCAGGAATCTGTTCTCAGTCTTCTGAATTACAGATGTATGCCATTGTGCTTTGTATGAAGTGATTTTAAGAAAGTGAGTGCCATAAGAAGAATTCTATTTTAGAAATATCTTAATAATTGCACTAGGTTACAGTTTTATGATGCAGTAATAAAGGCCCAGATTTGACATAATAAAATATTGAAAACTCTTGAAATGTGTTACTTTAGATTCACCAATAAAGGGGTGGTCATTGGTCACCTATTTATAATGTTTATTGATTTATGCAAAACATATATATATATATACTATAAACATATCTATATATCATGTTATAATATATATACATATATTATACACTTTCAAATCTATATCTTTGAGCAGAGGTGTTTAAAATGTTTACACAAATATAGAAAATGACAGTCAGAGTATTAAAATTTTAAATGGGAGAGCGGGAACTTGTATCCATCTAACTACAATATATAGTAAGTCTTTATCAAGTAATACGGAATATAGACAATGTAACAGGACAGAACAAAATGCAATTATTCAGAGTGTCTGGGATCAAGGAACTTCTTTCTGGAAAGAGTGAGAATCATGAAGAATGCAACAGAAACGTTAATATCCATTATATGAAAGAAAAGAAACAGAAGGGAAATTTTTAGGTATAAAAAGCAATTTGAAAAGGATTTTCAAAACGGTAACATTTGACCTCCAAGGAGAGGAATGAAGTGACTAACAAGCAATGGCATGGAAAAACAATAATGTGACTGGTAAAATGAAAGTAATACTTTTTTGTGAGACATACTTCTCTTGACTCATAACCAATTAGCATTTTTGAAGCATGGTATGTGTGATAGCACTCTATTTTAAATTAAGAACTGAAATTAAAATGTTAAGATATCATATCGAGTAGACTCATTAATCTTCTAAATCAAATTTCTTCATTGGTATGGAATCTAACAAACTATTAGAAAAATTACTATTCATTAGATGCAAATTTTGATTCAAGAACGAGACCTCTGAATTGAAAAACCTTTCAAATTCATGATTCTTGAATAGTATCTTTGTCATAGCTCATTTCAGCTTCTTCTTATTTCTGGCAGAAAAACTTAATCAAAAACAGACATTGTTGGAGTCGCATAATAATATGCCTTTGATGCTATTTTTTCTTAGATAGCTTCGTGTTTATAGTGGGTTTTTTTCTCCTCCTTTTCCAGATCGTCCAGATTTTATAATTGATTCTCAACACATTATTGAAGAGTCTGAATGCCAAAAATATTGCACTAACGTATGGTTAAGTATGTTCAATGATGATTATGTGAATTTACTTATGGCCAATATTAGAAATTAATATTCTTTCAATATTAAATCTTACAAACCAAAAGAACAAGTGAAATCAAATGAAAGTGAAGAAGGGAAGCTTATATGAAAAAAGACATTAAATCACTGTCTATTCCACCTTGGTCATATTTGTGGCTTGAAAAAGAAAAATTCAAGTAACAGGAAACAAGCCAGAGGTAATGAAAGGAGAGGAAACTAGAACAAATGTAGAAGGAATGAATTTTCTCTGAATTATATGCTGTTGGTGTGTGTGTATTATTTATTCAATTTAAAACAATTTTCCCTGGAGCCTTGTGGGCTCCCATCAGATTACTTGTTTGTTAAAGAGGTGGGGTGAGGGACAGAAAGGTTAAAGAGGTGGGGTGAGGGACAGAAAGGATCACTAATCTGCTGGTTAAAGAAAAACAAAATCTTAGAGTCACCAAAAAATGTTAAAAAATATCATACCAAATTATATTCTCCAACAAATGAGAATGAAGCAAAGTAATTCAGTATACAATTGTTCTAAGGACAAACCTCATTTTGCTGAAAGCTTCTCCCAAACTACCATAAAACAGCATTAGTTTGAGAATGTGATTTTGGCTGGGAAATTAAGAATTGAAAGTGTTGGCAATATTTGTGATGTACAGTAATATAAACAAAAATGAATTCATAATAATCACTTAGTTTAATCCCTTATTGAGCAATCAGAAAGCATCTGTGTAAGATTAAAGTTAAAATTCAAACCTCCCAGATTGGAGTATGTTGTTTTGTTGTTATTGTTTTTTATAACTAAACTGGCAAACATTACTTAATGTCATAGTCAATGTGGACAGTTATAATAGAATTCAATAAACAGGATGATAGGTGATATATGGACAAGAGAAATGTATTTCTCATAGTTCTGGAAGCTAGCAACAGGCCTCCAGCGTGATCATGGCTCATTAGGACCTCCTTCTTTGTCGTAGGCTGCTGTCTTGTTTCTGAATCCTCCCAGAATTGAAATAGGGTTGAGAGCACTGTGCAGTCTCTTCATAAAGGCAGTACTCTTTTGATGAAGACTACATTCTAATTAGACCTAATTACTCTTCAAAGTAACTACTAAAATCTATGTCAGGGATCATAGCCTATGTAGAAATAAGTTGAAGATTTTTTTTAATGATTTGTGTTGCTAGATCTACAAATTGTTTAAGAAATAGAAAAATCTGTAATTTTACACTTTGATTCGAATTAGAAAATATATACAGTTACTTCATATAAAATAAAATCAGTAGAAGAAATTCAGAAGGTAGGCTTCTAGCTTGCGACCTCAGATTTAATGTTTTTTTTTTTTTTTAGCTTTGTCCTAAGTAATACAGGTTGAGAAAGAAAGATAATAAATTACTTTAAAGTCACAAAGGATAGGAATGAAAGATCAGAATAGCATGGCTTAAACAGTAGGTAGCAGGAGGAAAACATATAGAAGAATCTTGGTGCCTGTCTTTGATTTTGTCTATAGTATTAAAGCGTATATAAAGTCAAGTCTATATTTAAAGAAAAGGAAGAAAAAGATTTGAATTCTAGGAGGGAGAGGAGAAAGAGATGGAGAGAGACTTAGTAACTAAAACATTTAGTAAGCAGATGATACTAAGAGGGGATCCCTAATCCAATATAACAATTCACACACTTCTAATAGTTTTAACTAATGGAGAATAAGTAGCAATATTTCATCTATAACACTGGTGGGTTATTTATTATTTTATGGGATATTCATTCCTTATTAGTGTTCAGTTCAAATCATAGCTGTCAAATATCACTATTAGAAATTAATCACTAACATACCAACTTTAATAATACAACATCTTTTAAGACTATTTTACAATAGTTATCAAAATTTGCATTTCTATGCACATCAAGTTATGTCCAAAAGTTACACCATTTACACATATGTACTCAGAAAATGAGTTTCCATGAACCTTTAATGCAAAAACTGACTGAAATACTTTCAAGTTTTCTATAGAAAATTATACTAAAATTATTTTTATAGCAAGAGGAAATCAAAGAGAACAAAGGAAACATTCAGTTCAATGCACTATTGTATCTCTCTCGACATACAGAAGAATATATTTCTTCCATAAAGCAAGTAAAGGATTCTATATAAAAGAAACACTTGGAAAATAAGAACTATTAGAAATATGCTCACAATTTGCACTTTTAAAGATCAAAAACACAATAGAGGAAACAGTTTGCAAAGTGGGAGTGTGAAAGATAAACTTCAAAACCCTTCCAAGAAATAAGAACAGCAAAAAATATACAGAATGTTAAGGAAACAATGTAAATATGATTCACATTTTAAGTTAGAATATCTAATGTTGAATTTCGTTTCCTTAAGAGGGAGTACAAAGAAAATGAAGAAAAAGTTATTGATAGAAAATAAGCAATTAATTCATTGTTGTGAAAGCATGTAAACTTAAGTTGCTAAGTGCCCTGGACAACCCAAAAATAATTTCCAACCTCCAATGATCTTTGTTTCCACTATTCCGGGTGTCACTCCCACTCGTCAGGGTCTGCGCCACATTTCCACCTCTATGCTTCTTCTGAAGAAGTTCTAGCTGCTTGCCTTACTTGTCAGTCTCCTGCTCAGAGTCCTCGCTGGCTATCCAGTTTGATGGAATGTTGAATTAGGCCTAGGATGCAGATCTGCTTTGCAGTTAATATTATGCACTGGAAAGACCTTGAATGGAGAAGTCACAAGTGAACAGAGCTGTATTTAGGAGCCAAGCCCTTTAGCAGTAAAGGACAACGCTTCAGTCTCAGAATGTGGCCAGTGTTGGTTTGAGGGCATGTCTCACCATTTGATGTGAGCCAGGTTTTTGCCAAAGTTATAGAGGAAGAACGAATCTTCTTTACCCCCTAGCTGGGATGCTGTGTGCTATATATCGTTCAAGCTGAGCAAGCAAAAACCCATGTCTGAGGTTTGCCTCCAAATGGTTGTGTAGCAGAGACTGAACCTGCGTCCTCTGGGCTTCAACTCCCTGTTTCCATGTAGACTTCTTTTTATGATGCAAAGTGGTTCCTTCTGCCCAACAAGGTGGAGAAGGAGATTCCGCTAACACTTGTGAAGCCAGGGATCCTCCATTAGACATCATACCCTTCCATCTCAGACTCCTCTGCTCTGAACCCAAAAGCTTCCAAGTCTGCAGCTGTACTTCCCAGTCTCTTCCTAAACACTCTCACCCTTCCCACCTAGACTGTTGCCATTCTTGGCTTTTCCTTCCACTCTCTGGATAAGCTAGGGCAAGAAAACCTCACACATATGATACATAGATGATAGACTGACAGACACACACACACACACACACACACACAGGCACACATAGCTACAGCATCTATTTTCTATTTTTCTGGAAAGAGAAGGAAAGAATCATACAAAAGATTTCAGAATGACACTACCCTTTTAAGCCGAAAGACTAGATACTTTCAAATTTTTGGAGCTATAGTGTTTCCAAGTTTAGATTTTATATTTGGACAGGTCCTCAATCAATTTATTACCAAAGACTGACCAAAATTATTTTCAGGCAAGTAAAGTCTTGGAAAATCAAATAAGAAAAAGCCAAGTTCTTTCACAGTGATCATTCTCACATGATTTCTTGAAAGATGTGTTACACAAAAACAAAACATTATAGAGAAGACCCAGCACTGGGCAGAGGTAAAGGTAATGGTCATGTTGATCATTTCATGGCTGTCTCAAAGAATCCTCTTTCTAGTCATTGAAAACGGGGCATTGTGTATCATAAATAGCAATGATGAAGTGCTGATGTAACAAACGACTCCACCCTAATGAGGTCAGAACAAGAAGCACTTACTAATTCTTAATTCTGTAGATGAGAACTGATGGGCATGGAGCCCTATGAAGATGCTTAGGGTCATTCTGGGGGCGAAAAAAATCAAACACTGGATAGGATGGGCCTCCTTTATTGGAGGCTAGAGGGGACTGTGAGGTTCCTCAAGTAATGGGTAGAATTCAGTTCTACCTTCATTGGGAAGGAAGTACATTTTGCTTTCTGGATTTTGGCATTGTTCATTCTCTGCCTCTTAAGAAGGTCTTCATCTGGTTTCTTGGTGCATGGTAGTCTTTTTTCCTTGTTCTTACGGTTTTTGCTAAAGTCAAAAATGGATTTTAAGTCATCACACCTCAAATCTTTCTGACCTTAAGTTCTGCTTCAGTTATTTCACATTCCAGTAGACCTTATCTGAATGAGTGACTTATTTTTTCTGCTGTTGTTAATGACTCATGTGTTCATAGTGCAGCATTCTGAACATCTCAGAGCATTGTCCTATTTTTAAAATCAGTTCATTAGTACATTTAATTGCATTTGGAAATTTTGCCACATCATTAGCTAGATTTGTATTTAATTAAATAACCAAAAGGCAATAATCTTTTGGCCAAATATTTACAACTTGTACTGCTAACTACAAGGAACAATAGCTGAATCATCATAGTAATGTAAA
The DNA here is from genome assembly GCF_023159225.1 of Perognathus longimembris pacificus. Classification (NCBI taxonomy): domain Eukaryota; kingdom Metazoa; phylum Chordata; class Mammalia; order Rodentia; family Heteromyidae; genus Perognathus; species Perognathus longimembris. The sequence continues at coordinate 42,957,860 of NC_063176.1, forward strand.
TTATTATCAAGTTGATTAAATTTCTTAAGTAACATCTTGAGATGATGAAGAGAAAGATATTATGCAAAAGTTTTAGGAGTATCCTGAAAATTTGTAAGGGATCTAAGAAAAAACTTTTCTATGTAGCAAAAATCCTATAAATAATCCAAAATTTTGAGACCCTTGAAATACAGTTAAATCATTTTGAAATAATGTCACACCATAATAAGTAAATTAGCGAAATAATAAAAGTGCATTACACTAATAGGATATTAAAATGACATTTTAGGAATAGGATACAACTTTTTACAAATATAAACCATATGATACTACTTTATTTCAGTAAATCAAGTATATTTATTACTTTATTGAAAGTTTAAAATCAGAAGTGCATAAAAATATGACTAGTCACCTTCCAGCATATTGGAGGTTTTATTCTATTGTAGGTTTTATTCTATTACAGATATGAATCCATACTCATAAAAACTGTGAAAAGATCTTGGTTTACCTGTGAATGAAAATTCAATTTTAACTTCTTAATGAGGCTTAATAATGCCTTAACTAATATAATTTATTTAAAATGCATTTAAAAATACACTTAGCACTAATTTACAACCAGCTTAACTCTTAGAACCAATTAATGTTTTGTGAGCGTCCGTGCTACTAGGAAGTCTTTGCTCTGGGCATTTCTGTAGAGGATAAAACAGCCAACCTTAAACCCAATCAAGTCTCCATCATGAGATTTCTGAGTAGTCTTGAAAATTATTATGTCAAAGAAGATAAAGAGTAGGATCCATATCTCAAAGAAGGAACTATTTAACCAATTTATTTCATTTTAATTTTAAGTAACATTTATATGATGTCAGTTACTGGTTTTAGAAAATAACTTTTACAAAAGTAGATGATAATTTTCAAAATTATGCAGCAGAAGAAACAATATACTTAAAGCATTACTTCAGATATATTTGATTTTATGTGTTTAAACATTTAATTTTTTTAAATGGACACTAAATATTCTTCTTCTTGACAGTTCAAGTAAGCCAATCTATTTTCCTGCAGAGCAGTTGTTGCTATTCATATTATCAGACAAAATTTAAAAGACTAAAGGTGTCAGAAATTCTTTCAGGTAAGTTTTATAGTAAATATTTAATGCTTCAAAGTAAGCAATTAGTCATAGTTAACAAAAAGAAAACAGATGTGGTAATTAATTACATTTTAATGGGGATAAAAGAAGTAACACAAAATGTAGATGACTACCATTGTTTGGTATCTGTTATATAGGAACTATAAAAAATTCAGAGTAAACATTAATCATTCATGGGACAATTAATTTTAATTAAGGCAAATACAGTGTCCCATATGGTTTTAGACATCATCTACTCATTAAAGCGAACACTCTGAGAGGAGTATTTTTGGAACATTTTGGTAGACAGGATTGCTGGACAGCCCTAGAGACACCTGGTTAAACATCCTCTGTTTTTTATCCTGCTGTATGTCAGCGATAAGTACCCATGTAGTCTTCAGTGTAATGGAGTATGTGAGAATTTATTGTGTCTATTTTTCTTTGTAAATCTAGATCGCACACCAGGCTTTCTCCTTGGGAAATAGGATATGCTCACTTACATAATCGTCTGATATTTTCTGTCATGGTGTTGCTTTCCATGCATGTACCCCTTTTTCATATGTATATGTGGGTGGAGAAGTGTACACCTAGATTATAATACCTATAATAATGCTATTTTGTATGTAAGTTATCATTTTCATTGTTGATCTTTTAACTTAAAGTCATAGTCATTTAACCATAAAGTGCTTTGTATCATTCATCTTCTATAGGTCTAGAATTCAGGAACACAAATCAGGAAAGGTCTGTTTGGAGTGTCTCAAATTTTTGTTTTCGAGTCATCTTCATTTTTAGACTTCTGTGGAAGTAAATTGTTTCCTGTGGTTGGAAGATCTTATATCAAGGCGGTTCTTTTACAGGCTTGCTAGAAGGATCCATCACCTAATGTCTAACTACTGTTTTCAAGAAGGTCTCATATCTTTGCTATGAGAGTATCTGTTGAGGACTCCTTTAGGACCCTCATGACAAATAGTTGTTTATATTAAGCCTGGTGATCCCAAATTCACAGGTGGAGCCTGTCAGTTTGTTACATGATTAAATCTACATAAGAATATGAATATCAGCAGTGTGAATACTTGAAGGCCATTTTAGAGATTGATTATAATTTTGACAAACAAGAGGCATGGTGAATTGTTTAAGCTTAGGTGTCAAATTTTTATGTCAACATTTATTAGAGAATAGCATTATATTTTATAGGAACAGCTTATAATAATGAAACACAACATTCATGTGTTATACTGTGTATATTATAACCTGACTCTAATATTTATTCATACTGAGCAAACAATGATTTTCTCTAGATTGAATATAAGATTTATAATAAGGTAGATGCATCTTTAAATCACTGTAAAAACCATATAGGATTTTAGCTGTATAAGCCTAATATGTGTTGTTATTGAGATGCCAATAAATTGTCAATGAAGAAAACAAAAACAAAAATCGGCTGGAAAAGGCCAACCTTTTCTTCACAATAAAACCTCAAGAAATATTTTTCTGGTTTGTCAGTGTAAGGTTAAAACATATTAATGTTCATCAATTTATTAAATTATGACCAAATAGGCTTTATGGTGGTATAGCCAGAAAATTAAAAAGTTACAGTTAACATCTCTTCAAGTGATATTACTTGGTATTATATTATTTTGAAGAGCTTAAAATTTAGCTGTAAGAGTTTTAGAACTGTCATGTCTTTGGTTTTAGACATAAAACTTTTTACATTTGAAGAGTAATTTTCTTTATTCTCCATCTCTTCTCTAAAGTGATTCTTCTGATATTAAAAGAAACGAATGTAAAATGGTATTTCAGGGAGAACGAAGAACATTTTAGAAACACAAAATAACAGCTATTTTGATGAATATTTTTATTTTCTCTAGTTCAGTTTGTCTCATTTCACTGATAATATGGAAATATTTTAAACCCAGAATTCATGTTTTTAAACATATATTTAGCACTTATATTCAAGAATATAAAGCCTTAAAACTAATAATATACATGAATACACTTAATCAAGAAGTAAAACGTGATATTCTTTTCTATTTTTTAGTTTCATTGCAACATATTTTATAGTAAAGCTCTGTGAAAAAATTATTCCACTTATTGGCATAAAGTACTATGGCTAAAATTGGATTTTATTATTTTTGAATGACTTTACATGTGTTTAGAAAATAATATTCAAATAGACAGTTTATGAAATTTTTTGCATAAAATAACAGAAGACAAGAGCTTGCAGAAAACAGTATTCATACTCTCAAAGTTTCTATGGTCTAGGAAACTTTACACTGAAAATAGGTGTCTTCTCTATCCCTAATGAAAATGTATTCAAGTTGCCAGGTTTCAATCAACTCATGGGTCAACATTGGAAAAATCTACTTCTGAACTCACTCATATGCCTTTCGTCAGGACTGTTTTCCTCACTTGTTATTGAGGGGCTGGGAGCCCCCAGAGAGTAGTGGGTAGAAGCTGTCCTCAGTCATTATACACATGGGAGGATGAATCCTTTATCACACAATATGCTAGCTTCTTTCAAAGGGAGAAGAAACTACTGGGATGCACCTCAGTAGCAAAGAGTTTGTCTGTGATCCATTTGGAGTTGATTTTGGTGCAGGGTGATAGATAGGGGTCTAATTTTAGTCTTTAGTGTTGACCAAGATTTACCAGCACCATTTGCTGAGGAGGCTGTTTTTATTCCAACCTGTATTTTTAGCTTCTTTGTCAAAGGTTAGGTAGCCGTAGGTCTGTGGGTTCATTTCTGGGTCTTCAGTTTTGTTCCATGGGTCTTCAGGCCTGATCTTGTGCCAGTAGTACCAGGCTGTTTTTATTACTATAGCTTTGTAGTACAATTTAAAATTTGGTATTAATATTTCTCCTGCACTGTTCTTTCTACTTATAATTATTTTTGGTACTCAGGGTTTTTTATTGTTCCATATGAATTTCTGAATTGCTTCCTCTATTTTATTGAAGAATGATGTTGGGATATTGATGGATATTATATTGAATTTGTAGATAGCATTTGGTAATATTGCCATTTTCACAATGTTAATCCTCCCAATCCAGGAGCATGGGAGGTTTTTCCATTTCCTTAGTTCTGCCTTAATTTCCTTTTTTAGGTTTGTAAAATTCTCATTATGGAGTTCTTTCACTTCTTTGGTTAAGGCTATTCCTAGGTATTTTATGTTTTTGAGGCTATTGCAAAAGGAGTTGCTTCTTTGGTTCCAGCCTCGCTCTTCAGATTGTTGGCATATATAAAAGCCATTGATTTTTGAGGATTTATTTTATATCCTGCTACTTTGCCAAAGTTTTGGATCAGCTCTAGTAGCTTGGGGGTAGAGTCTATGGGATTCTTTAGGTATAGGATCATGTCATCTGCGTAGAGAGAAAGTTTAACTTCATCTTTTCCTATTTGAATCCCTTTATGTTTTTTTTCTTGCCTAATTGCTCTGGCTAGGAATTCTAGTACTATGTTGAAGAGGAGAGGAAAGAGTGGACATCCCTGTCTTGCTCCTGATTTTAAAGGGAATGACTTTAGTTTTTCACAGTTCAGAATATGCTTGCTGTTGGTTTGTCATAGACTGCCCTTTTTATATTCAGGAATGTTCCCTGGAATCCCAGTTTTGCCAGGACTTTTATCATAAATGGGTGCTGGATTTTATCGAATGCCTTTTCTGCATCTAGTGGTATAACCATGTGATTCTTTATCTTGCTCCAGTTGATGTGGTGGATTACATTAATTGAGTTGCGTATATTGAACCAACTTTGTATCCCTGGTATGAATCCAGTTTGATCATGGTGTATGATTTTTTTGATGGCTTGTTGAAGTTGGTTGGCCAGAATTTTGTTGAGGAGCTTTGAATCAATGCTCATCAAGGAGATGGGTCTATAGTTCTCTTTCCTTGAGGTGTCCCTATCTGGTTTTGGGATTAGGGTTATGCTATCATCACAGAATGTGTTCGGTAGTGAGCTTTTACTCTCTATTCATTGAAGAGTTGGAGGAGTGTTGGTGTGAGATCTGTTTTGATGGCCTTGCAGAATTCCGCTATGAATCCATCTGTGTTTTTCTTGGAAAGTAGATCACTTATTGCAGTTTCAATTCCATTGCTGAATATGGGTCTGTTCAGTAGATTTAAGTCCTCTTGGTTAAGTTTGGACATATCAATTTTTGTTAAGAATTTGTCCATTTCTTCCAGGTTCTCAAATTTGTTGGCTTATAGGTTTGCAAAATAGTCCCGTATACTCTGGATCTTTGTTGTTTCTGTGGTGGTGTTACCTGTGGCATTGCTGATCTTTCTTATTTGGGTGTGTTGTCTATGTTTTTGGGGAAATAAAATCAGACACCTTGAAAACTCTGCAAGAAGAAAGAGAAGACACTCTATGACTCCTTGGCACTGGAAGTAACTTCCTCAGTAAAGGCCCAGAAATCCAACAAATCAAAGAAATCCTGGAGAAGTGGTACTGTATCAAACTGCAGAGCTTCTGCAGGGCAAAAGATAATAGTTCCAAGATAAATAGAAAGCCCACTGATTGGGAAAAGACCTTCACCAGGCATACAATGGACAAAGGCCTGATATCTAAAATATACACAGAAGTCAAAAAGTTAAATTCCTCCAAAACAAACAATCAAAGTACCAACAGCCCTCTCAACAAATGGGCTAAAGACCTAAAAGAGACTTCTCTGAAGAGGAAATGAGAATGGCCAAGAGTCACATGAAAAATTGCTGTACATCACTGGCCATAAAAGAAATGCAAATCAAAACAACATTGAAATTCTACCTCACCCCAGTAAGAATGTGTATTATCAGGAAATCTAATAATAACAAATGCTGGAGAGGATTTAGCTGAAAGGGAACTCTACTACATTGTTGGTGGGAATGCAAACTTATTCAACTCCTCTGGAAAGCAGTGTGGAGGTTCCTAAGAAGGCTAAACATAGAGCTCCCCTATGACCCAACAGTCCCACTTTTGGGAATCTACCCAAAAGATTACAAGCAAGAACACACTAAAGCCACCAGCACAACAATGTTCATAGCAACACAATTTGTCATTGTTAAAACATGGAACCAACCTAGATGCACCTCAGTAGACAAGTGGATCAGGAAAAGGTGGTACATATACACAATGGAAGTCTATGCCTCCATCAGAAGGAATGATGCTGCCCCATTTGTAAGGAAATGGAAGCACTTGGAAAAAAATCATACTAAGTGAAGTGACCCAGACCCAAAGGACCATAAACAGTATGGTGTCCCTCACAGGGAATAGCTAGTACAGGAATAGGCTAGTCATGGTAGAAGACAAAAATACCCCCAAAACTACACCCATATGACCATATAAGGAGATGCCAGGTGAAATGAACTCCACATTATGGAAACAAGAGTTGTGCTACTGTTGTGATTGTTCTCAGCATGCCATGTGAACTCGTACCACTTTTTTTTTTTCTTTTTCCTTGTCAATTTTTTTGACTGGGTGGTTTGCGTAGTTTTGTTTCTCTTGTAGTCCCTTCCTATGGCTGTAACCTCGCTACCACTGTGCTACATCCAAGTACTCTGGATATTTTCTGACATGGGTAGTAGAATTGGGGAAGGGAGAGGGAATACAAAGATGGAGAGACAAAGAACAAAAAGACAAACCATTCAAAAAGCAACACTTAGAAACCTTTTGGTGTAAACCATCTTGCACAACTCTTGGGGGGAAAGGAGTAAAGGGAGGGGGAGGGGGAAATGAAGGAGGAAGTAACAAGTAGAACAAGAAATGTACTTACTGCCTTTCATATGAATTTGTAACCCCTTTGTATCATACTTTGACAATAAAAAAAAGAGTTTGTCTAGCAAATGTGACATCCTAGGCTCAGTCCCTAGTACCAAAAACAAAAAGGAAAGACAAAGTGAGAAGAAATAAAAAAAGAAAGTAACCTCCATTTGGATGTCAGGTATCTGTTGATATAGACTTTGGAAGATTTCCTCTTCCAAAGCCAATGGTAGGATTCAGTTCTTCAAAGTACCATCAAGGAACAAGATGAAGCTCATTATTTAAAGACACACAGAGTATCTGTGAATATCAACTTACTGTCACACATGCACACACATACACATACTTATCAACTTATTTTACAAAGCATTTGCTTTTACCTGTAATTTATCACACATGATGTATCATCTTACCGTCACATATTCTCATGTATAGGCATATTTGAATGTGGCAAGGATAGTGTTAATATTTCCATTTAGTGGAATAATTTTAGAGTTTCTAAAATATGATTCCTTTCTCTTTTGTTCTTACAAACTGCGTACATTTTCTATTGAAGCCACTATTTTAACTGTTGTTATTGCCATTTTATGAGACAATTGTTCTAAACTGATAACAGCAATCTAAAGGAATGTGACAGCTCTTTGTAAGAAATCTACCAGGTTAGTTCCAAAGTCAATGAGGACAATGTGACAATGGGGAGATGCTTCCTATGTTTTCAATTCCAAGACTGTAGACCTCAATGAATGGGGCTGGGTCCAAAGACTCAGCATCTGTAAACTTGGCTTCTTTAAAGGAATGTCCAACCATCAGAAAAAGAGAAAAAAATTACAAACTTGTGCAGAAATAAAACATTGAGGTTGTTTGGGAATGTAAGAGGAAAGAGAATTAAAATGAAGGGAATCATGGTATACTAGATACATATACTAGAAAATAGCAAAATGAAACCTTCTTTATACAGCCAATTGATGCCAAGTATGTGTAAAATATATAAATTTGATGCTCCCTTTATCAAAAGAAAATGTTGGACAACCTACATACTTTGCATTACTTTTTTTAAATACTGATAATTTTAATTACACTACTAATTTACTCAAATTTAATTTAGAGGACAGTATGCCCACTCTAAAATTATTATCCAAAGGAACAACTAAATCATAATGATATAATGGTACACCTGTCACTTTTAATGTTTCTTGAATTTCCAATAAAAGTTTCTTACAGATTAAGCTTATACTAGTGTGTTGTCAACTAAAATCAACAATATAATGTTTTATCTTAGTACTGCTTATCTGAGAAAATCAGATGTATATATGTAATTGGTTTTTCAAGAGGTGGAATAATTTTTGTAATTATATCTTGTGATGTTCAGTTGCAAATATTCAGTACTCTTTAAAACATACCTTTAAAATGAGTGCTTTTCAAATTCTATTCATTCCCAACTGGTTTCTAAATAGCATTCTCTTTGATGTTTCAAAATTAATCATTAAAATGGTATTTTATTGCTTTTACATTTTATGTTTTACATGTTAAGAAAGGTTAATGAAGGTAAAGTAATAATTTTTATCTCTCAATGGACTATTAGCATTACTCTTGCAGCAATGTTGTTATATATGAATGCATAATGAATGTGTTAAGCAAATGTGAAAGGTAAAGCATGCTCTTTTAATTCTGCAATATTTAGAATCAAATGATCAAAGCGTCTTAAGTCAGACAATCTTGGATACACATGGATTTGAAACGCAGTGCTTTACTTGGATAATGTTAGACCCAAAAGATAGCCACAAACATGAGGAAGTCCAGAAGAAACAGAAAAAGTATCGCTTCCTGTGGCTCTCACTCAGGACTGGAAAACCCAAGCCTGTAGCTAGATCCTCATATCTCATTTATGATAATTGGATCAAATGGTTATTCATAAATCATTCAACACCAAGGAGCTGTACTGAACAGTATTGGTTTGGATAAATCATTTTAGACAGAAAGTCTCTCTAGGAATCAAGCACAGTATCTAGTACAGTGCTCATTATCAAAATTACACAAACCCACATGCAGATACAAACTTAGGTACAATATTTCACCTCTCATTTTCAATTCTATTGGTTCGAGAAACTTAGTAACTGCTCATGATCTGTATGAGGTGTAAGAATGAATAACCAGATGAGTGAATGCAATGTAATTCAAGTGCTTTGACATGGAGTAAAGGGCTATCAAGGTTTAGGCAATGACAGCAGTTTAAATGACACTTAAAGTAGATGGGACATCTTCCATGTCTTAAGTTTGAACAGCCATTGTGTTCCGTATTGGTTCCTGAACAGGAATTGTTGTAATATGTATCATCTAATATTTAGGAGTGAGACAGTACAAAAAGCAATACTACTATGGAGAAGTCTTCAGTTCTAACACCAGTGTTCAGATGGTAATTCCATATGCAGGGCACAGTGCATGACAACCACAGGGAACGATGCTCTGTGTTACAGTGCCAAAGTTTTGAAATTCGTGTTTCTCTTAAGTTTAATTTAACATGGATTTGATATCAAGCCACAAATAGGAAAGAGTACAAAAGCTGATTCACAGACCCAACTCTATAGTCACTTGGAAATTGCTTTATATTTTAAAAACAAACAGAATTCACACTATTTTTTAAAACTAAAACTAATTAGCATTTTAGTATCTGTAGTTTTTAAAAATAGGAGTGAGTTAATGAGTGAATCTTTAGATTTGAAGATCACATGCAATGGTTTACAGAAAGAAATCTGCTATTTTTCATTCTACCAAAAATATTTTGAGAAAGGAAAACTTCTTTGGGGCTCATACCATTACCAATATTCAGGCATTGTCTGAAGCTCTTCACAAGCAGTCTACTGAAGGCCTTTTATAATCTCATGTAGTTGAAGAAACCTTAGTTACAAGTAGACTGCAGCTCACTCCAGTGCTCTCTCTTTCTTTCTAATTTGTCCAAATTTGCACTTACCCAAGACAGACAAACCAGGTACATTTCTTACTTTGCATTGAAGAGTGAATATCTTGAAGGTTTCTTATATATTTAGGTTCAGATATGGTTCAATATTTCACAGATTAGATTATAGATAACATAAAAGTAAATTTATTTCTGCTTACCCCAGGCCCCCTAGATGATGTTGATGAATTATGATTTCTGATGTATGGGATCCCAGCAAGAGGATTTAGAAGGAATTGCATTTCATACTGCCTTCCAGGAAGGCACAGGCCCCATAGGCCAGCTGAATTGTAGAGCATAAGCCTGTGATTTGGTGGATCATAGAATGAAAATATAACTCCAGGGACTCTGTGAAAAGTGAAGTTTCCTCTGGGTAACTCTAGTTATTCATTATGGTTTGCGGAAATATATCACTAATAAATAGTGCCTGAATGAAAATTGTGAAACTGAGTAGATGAGAGGCTATTTTAGTTCAGGCAAAAATGTCATTTACAAAATCTTCATAAATTGTATTTCCCATTCTGTGTCAGAGTTGAGACACCATAAAAATTCACCAATAAGTAAGTTGGCAGATTCGAGACATCGATTAACTCTGCTGAGGTTTTATTGAAGAGAGCATTTTCTATTACATTCTCAGATCCCAAAGGGCAATGGCTATAAAAGGGAACTCTAGTATTGGTAACAGAGGGTAAAAATGATGTTATTATAACAAAAAATGTGCTTGAATACAATTTCAAAAGAAATGTTTAGCCAACAAGATATCAGGGATTTCATAGGGTAAAGGACAGGCCAAGTTATAAGTAATTAGATTGGAGTTTCTTACAAATGATGATGATAAATACTATACATTTTGTATAACCATTATGTTATTCACAAAAGTAGAAAGTAATAGAAATGATTTATTCTACAGATTTCTGACTGAATTTGGAGATGTATATAGGTGAAAAGACATCATTTTAATTGTTTATTTGAAAATAATAATTTTATTTTTAAATTAATAAGAAAGAGGAGAAAAAGCAGAAGGAAGATCAGATGTAGATGAATATAGTTAAATGAATGGCTTCTGGGTAGAATAGGAAACATCAACTGCAATATAAAGACTATTTGGTAGATTTGCTAGAAATCATGCTAGAAAAACAGCCTGTGGCCAAACCAAAAACAAATCTGTCATGGTAAATACTTAGATTGTTATTGCTATCTGTGTCAAGCAGCTAGAAATTATAAAATGAAGATTTGTCCTTTAAAAGCAAGATGCAATTCTTTGTTGTTCTTTTCTGTTTTAACTTTCATTCTTCATGAACATAAAAAACAGTTGAAAAATAAGGTAATTGATTCTTACATTGGATTTTGGCACTTCAGAGCTAGTTAACTCAATGAGTTACTTCACCTTGTTTTTATTAGAAAGAGCTCACATGATATCTATGAATTAATATATATTCTCAAATGAAATAAATTGTAAGCAATGTATACTAGTATGCTGATTTCCTGTTTCTAGAAAGTTCCTTCTCTGAGTTTAATTCACCATGATAAGAGAATAACATATAATAATAGATGTAGATATAAATATTATGATATAAATATTATGTACATAATATTACATATAGAATACATACAGTAATACATATAGTAATGATTGATTCATTAGTTCAGCTGGTATATTTTGGACTATGATAAACATTCTACTTTTAGTATTTTTTTCTCTTAGTAGGTAGAGTTCTTATCTGGATAGAAAGTTATACTACTGATCATGGCATTCCACCTTGGCAACGTAAGGGAATAGGTTCATATGAATTTGTGACATTTTAACATAGTTTCCACTGTGTATCAAATCCTAGAGAGAACCATGCCAATTCATTGATATATGATTCAAATTTGGCAAGATAAAAAAAACAATCATTCAGAATAAATCTTTCTCTTCATCTTCTATTAAGGTCAGTAAACCAACTTAAATATTTTTGACTCTCCATTGCAGGAATTTCTTATATTAGATATATTTATGCGCTACTTGTGAATAGAGGAGTAAATATTTCTCCTAAAGTTTTTCTCTGTACCTCTCTTTAGCTATAACTTCTGCATGTGTCTAAAGAAATAAATACAAGTCTTACAAGGATTTATTTTGTTATTGAGTGTACAATTATGATTCTAAATACAATGATAACTTTTGTTCTAAATTTCTGTAAGTACTATTTTATGGTTTGTAATAAGCCCGTCTATGGAAATATGAAATGAGAGAATCTTACTTTGCAATGTATTTGGATAGAACTCAGTAAATAACATTCTCTTAACTGCTTGAACAGCTTAATACATTGGAATGAGAACTCTCTTATTGAAGGGATATTACCTGGAGATTCTGCACCTAAAATCATTTGACAGGATTGAGAAGATCATAGGTGAAAGCAAGAGTACAAAGTATTCCTTGACATTCCCTCTGTGTGTATGATCCTCTCTTTGAATAAACACAATGATGTGTGATATAAACAATTGTGAGAATTAGTCATAAAAGATAATCTCCAACTACCACATCTGAAGAATGCATGACAACAAAATCATTAATAGAAAACAAAGTAATATTATCGGTAACTATATGCTATCAGCAATGAATAGTATGAGTAGAAATGGGGGCAATAAGAAATTACCAGCAACTGTAAGACCACTTGGTCTTATTGGCCAGATGCCTCCCAGCTACAAGCAAGTGGGATGGTTGCCTGGGTGAATCATGTGTTTCAGTCCTGAGATGGTTTGAGATGAAGACCTAGATTCTCATTCATCAGTCCTCTGATTTTTCCAGTGATCTTTGAAATTGCTTTGTATTGTATTTTTCTGGGAGGTGAGATATGGCAATTTTGTTTTTCTAATCTAACAACTACTTTTGGGAATTTGCCCACATCTCTGGGATTCAAGTGGGAATTGTGTCCCATATTACTGTTGTTTTTATTTGTTGTTGTTGTTGTTTTTTAAGTTTACATTGAACATGTTTCTCTTCTCTGCTTTCTTTGTCCACTGGGGGCTCCTCTTTGGTTCCTTCAGTTTGCTGCTTTGGAAGTACAGCAGGCAGGTGAACATGCTGCAAGTTTTTGCTGGATTTATGACACAGAGAATGATCATTGATGCCATCGTTCTCTTGGGCTCTACAAGGCTTGGGTGTTTTCTACATCTGTTGTCCACAGCTCTCCATTGTTATCTGGATACTTTGCCAGAGCACTAATCTCTTTGGAGATAAAATTCACTAGTGTGTTAATAAATATCAATTTTCTTTTCCTGAAAATATATTTCTGTCTGAATTAATTATTAATATTTAAAAGATTTTATTCCTTCTCCCTCATTTGCTTTACCCATGGCCTAGTCAGTTCCTTTGTTTGGAAGAATTCTGCAACATGTATTTCACCCACTATTGAGATTGTTAGGTCCCTGATGTGTTTGTATTGATTTGTTTCTGGTGGTAGCTTGTCCTAAAATGTGTGTAGAAAGCAAGGTATTTTATGATAAAATTGTTGTGTAATGCATGCTTTGTGTGGAATTCAGAGGGAAACCCAGATTCATTGACTAGCAATGTCAATAATGCAAGTATCCAGCCTTTTTGAAAGGATAGTGGTGCTATTTCTCCTTTGTGGCCTTTTAGACTTTTGTTGCCTGAAAATTCCATTTTATTGGGAACCCATTTTCCATGTGGTCTTTCATGACTTTTTTTTTCTACCTTAAACACTTTCTAAATAAAATTCTATATTTCATGAAAAAGGAGAAATTATCAGCAAAATATGTCATATACATATGAGAAAACAAAATGCTGAAGCTTGATAGGATTGGATTAGGAAGGGGAGAAGAGTGAAGGACAAAGAGTGACCGAGGGATGATTTGATCACTGTACCATATACTCATGCGCTAACATGTCAATTGAAAGTTCCAGGTACAATTGGTGCTAAAAATAATATGGGAACAATTTTCTAGTATTATTCCACTAACTTTTGAAGTTCATTTTCCTAAAAAGCACTGCATTTTTATTGATTTGATTTCATTTTCCTGATTTAGGGAAGGAGCTATTACACATTTGCATCGCAGAAGTTATTTGTATGGAAATGTTTCTTATTCTTCAGGAGGAGTTGAAAAAATCTTCAACTGTAGATGAAATAGTACCCTGTAGGCTGTATGGCAAGACAGTCTCTGTTACATAAGCATACCCACAAACAATATACAAATGAACACACATGGATATGCCTCCAAAGAAATATTACTTTTCTGAGCTATTAATTTTATTAATATTAATTTTCTGAGGTATTAAGTCAATATTTCTAAACATTATTTTATCAATTTTGTAAAATCACATGAGTCAAGATTTTGTATACTTACAGTCTCCTGCCATTTCCTATCCCAGATCAGTATGTTGTTTATATGATTTATTAAAGTTATATTGAGTCCAGTCATGAGGACAGTTCTGTCTTTGAATTCTAGAACACCAAATCTGAATTATTACATTAAGCCAGAGTCCCTATGCTTCTCGTCTGTGAATGGATTGTCAGATCATCAGAAGCTTTCTTTCTAAAACCTTCACATTTACTTTATTGGATTTCAATAAATAGTTGCATATTACTGAAAATATTTTGCAGGTGTTGCTTTCTTCATTGAAGAAGGCTTTACTCAAATTGACATTAAAAATTGGTGACATGGTTATACATCTGAAGACAATAAACAATATTAAGACACAGAAAATAATCTAAAACATGGAAGTGCAATATATAATAATTTACTAATTCAGCATTTATCTGGTTCATTTTGAATTATCAAAACAAATTTGTTTGGGAAACCAGTGTGGGTCAAACTGCTCTTACCTAGCTTTAGAATTCACTAGTTATGTTAGGCTACTTAACCTGCAAAAGCACTAATTCTATTATAACAAATGTTCACTACTATCACAATCAATAGCAATATACTCACTACTGATATTATCATAAAAGATCAATAATAATCCAAAAAATATAAACTAATCTTTCTCCTATGTCTTTTATTTTAACTCATGGCTTCATTTTCTAACTAAACTGTGAATGGATTAAGATGTGTCCTCTTTTACTCTTCCCATCACATGTAATCAATTATCAAGTCCTACTGAGCGTACTTGCAAAATATCTCTCAATTATACACTAAGTTAATTAATTTGAAGTCTCAAAGGAGATAAGGGTATTATAGCAGAGGAAATCAAGTAATTAGGTAATTACAATGTGATATGCTTTCGTATATGTAATGTTTTGTGAAGAATTGCATATGAAGACATTGATAAGATAGTACATTCATTCTCTGATCCAAAGAAGAAAGAATTGTAAATGTCATTGTTAGCTACACCCTAGGCTTTAATCATACAAAGAGGCTTATGGACCCCTATGTTCAAGCCCCCAAACTGATTGTATGTACATATATGTGTGTATGTGTATATTATCTATGTGTGTATACATATATATGTACCTGTATTATACATTTATATTTATATATACTATTTACATAGATTTATTGAGTCAAGATATAACAAAACAATTTATTAATAGAATATACTTTAATGTCATGTGTTTCAACATTTTTACCTACCATCTTTTTTTTAACTCTTCTTAATTATATAGGTTATGCATTGAATTTCTGATGACATTCTCCCCATCTTTCCATCTTCATTTATCTACTCCTTTCCTCTTGGCTCTACCCCAGCACTTTCAAGTTTCCACTCCCCAGTGTTTTTTTTGTTGTACTCTGATATTGCTTTTCTAGGGAATTACACTATTTGAATTCTCCTTTGAATATATCATGTTTCAGTTAATGCATTAGTATATACTTGATATCACCCAATGAATTTACTTACTTATTAGCTAAATCTAGCTTTTACACATAAGAACAAACATGCATCCTTTGTCTCTGTGATCCTACTTTATTGCAGTTAAAATATTTTCCCGATATTCCTATTTCAAATGGTATATTATCAATCTTTCTGATAGACAAGTAAAACTCCATTTTGTATATATATCTCATTTTGTACATCCATTCATTCATTGAAGGGTATCTGGGTTGATTTGCATTATTTCTAAAGGAACTTAAGACTAGATTCTGTAACATGTTTTTTTGTGTGATTCCAAAAATATGTTATGCTTAAAAAATATTTTGAACAATTATGTAAAATTTTAGCATAGTAAATCGCACCTGAAAGATCTCAAGTTTTATCAATTGATTTTAGGCTATTTGCTTTTACAATACCAAAATAAATATTGCATTTATTCACATGACCATTTCTTTTTTTTTTTTTTTTTTTTTTTTTGCCAGTCCTGGGCCTTGGACTCAGGGCCTGAGCACGGTCCCTGGCTTCTTCCCGCTCAAGGCTAGCACTCCGCCACTTGAGCCACAGCGCCGCTTCTGGCCGTTTTCTGTATATGTGGTGCTGGGGAATCGAACCTAGGGCCTCGTGTATCCGAGGCAGGCACTCTTGCCACTAGGCTATATCCCCAGCCCCACATGACCATTTCTGAAGCAAAATGCAGCCAGCTTCTAAAATAGCTTAATTTCAACCATGTGATAGTGAAAATTTGAATCTAACTAATCTCAAACTTGCAATAAATATAAGAAAATCAATGTTAGAAATGATCAAATGATCTTGCACTATGTATTCTTCATCTGCAGAGCATTCCTAAAATTGTTTCTCAGTGAGAATCTGGCTTTTCATGTATTTGAAAATTAGAGAGCAATAAAAGTATTGAGAAAATTCGCTCTTAGTAATTTTTCCTATTAATAATACTGAGTAGTGATCA
Source organism: Perognathus longimembris pacificus (assembly GCF_023159225.1). Classification (NCBI taxonomy): domain Eukaryota; kingdom Metazoa; phylum Chordata; class Mammalia; order Rodentia; family Heteromyidae; genus Perognathus; species Perognathus longimembris. The sequence continues at coordinate 42,974,421 of NC_063176.1, forward strand.
ATATTTGATTTCCCTTTCTAAAATCATGCTGGTAGTTACAGAGAAGGAAAAGGAAATGGAAACAATTTCAGAGAATTGCAAAAATGTCTGAATGAATTTCCAACTATTAATCATCATGAGATTAGTTTTTTCATGCACTAGAGTAGCAATTTAAATTTATGAAACAATCCTAAACACATATAGAAATAAAGGGAAATTATACAGCTAAACACTTAACTTTAACATTATTTTCCATTTATCCTTGTCAATATCCCACTATACTGAGACTTAAAAGTACAATAGAGGAGAGGACTAGGTAGCAACAGCAAGAGTGACAACAGATGCGATTGTGTTACACTTTTTTTTTTTTTTTTTTTTTTGGCCAGTCCTGGGCCTTGGACTCAGGGCCTGAGCACTGTCCCTGGCTTCTTCCCGCTCAAGGCTAGCACTCTGCCACTTGAGCCACAGCGCCGCTTCTGGCCGTTTTCTGTATATGTGGTGCTGGGGAATCGAACCTAGGGCCTCGTGTATCCGAGGCAGGCACTCTTGCCACTAGGCTATATCCCCAGCCCTGTGTTACACTTTTTACAAGAAATGATAAAGATAAGATAGTGATATCTGACTGAAAAGTGTGACACAATGTATAATTTAGTCGAATTGGGAGGGGGAAGTTCACGTGCACAAAGTCAATTCATGGACAAAATTCCTTTAGAAGATTAATTTGTACATATAAGCAGGCTGCGTAGAGTGAAGAGGAGGCACACAGACTGAACAAGTTACTGAATAAAGGGCATCATGTCTGCAGTGGAAGTCCTTGACTTGTCACTCCTGATTCTCATGTGAGTAAAAAATGATGATTGGCCCTCTCCACCCACTCATCACACTTCCTATCACCCAGTTGCAAGAATTCTATGGAAAAAAATGAGTTCCAGAGAATAAGTAGACCAGTTTCAGCAAAGATGTGTGGGGACCTAAAAAAGTAAGATTCAGAAAAGGTCTACCTCTAACAAGAAAGATCTGCAAAAGTCTTCCTCCTTAGTGTGCTTCCTGAATGCAGTTAAAGATAAACTAAGTCTTCAACACAGACACACACACACACACACACACACACACACACACACACACACTCCACTCTAGGGTATGGGAGAACATATCTGGAAGAAATGGGGAATTGTGTTATTAATGATAATATTTGCCATATTGTGGCTGAACTGTTCTCCCAGTATGAGAGCCATTGCAGGAATATTGCTCTTAAAACTATTATATCCCTGGGAATTAACTTTTCTCCCCTGGCTGAAAAAAAAATTATACTTCAGCTGAGTGCTGGGAACACATGACTGTATTTCTAGCTATTGAGGAAGCTGAGATCTGAGAAATATAGCTCTAAGCCAGCCCAGGCAGGAAAGATCATGAGACCCTTGTCTCCAATAAACTACCCCTAAAGAGTTAGTGGAGCTGTGGCTCAAGTGGTAGAATACTAGCCAAGAAAGAAAGAAAGAGAGAAAGAAGAATATACAAAAAAGAAAAGAGAAGAAAAGAAAAGGAAGAAAAGAAGTTCAGGAATAGCACCTAGGCCCTGAGTTTAGTGTTTAAACTCCAGGACCAGCATTTACTGTCTCTCTCTCTCTCTCTCTCTCTCTCTCTCTCTCTCTCTCTCTCTCCAATATATATCATATATTACATTATTATATTACATGTATTTTATTATATTATGTGTCACATACACACTACCTCAAACAGGAAGTAGAGTCTCAGTTTTCAGTATGTATGGTAGTTTCCATAAGCTACATCTAATTCTAACTTTCCTTCTGTGTTATATTTATTTTGGGTTTCTCATTCCTGGCTATGTTTGTATTTTCCTTCAGTGTCTCAATCCCCTTTTTGTAAAAGGCCAGCTACTCTGTGGTAGAAGAAAATCTGACATATGTATTTTTATGTTCATCATTTCTTACAGAACTTATCTTTTGAATTTATGCTAAATATGTGACTTCTCTGGTGGATTCTATACAGCATTAAGTGACCCCAACCGAACTTTCTTCTCTTTCAGACAGATCAGCAATTATATCACAGACAAGCAGTTTTATCATTATTCCTATTGCATTTGCTTTGGAATTCAGAAAAAGAGGACCATATGAGACAGAATATATGTGCATGAAAAACAATTGAAAAGAAAAAAATCAATAGAAAATTGTTTTGATGTGAAACACAAGATATTTCATGAAAATTAGAATATTCTGCATTGCAGAGAAATGGATTCTAGCAGAGAAAGTCATCCTATATATATGTCTGATTGTTTTACTGATTAAAACATGCTATTTCTTTTCATTCTTTTAACACCCTTTTTCCTTTCAATGATTCTTGGCCCTGTTCAGCTACATAAGTAAATGACCTTCATTGTAGACAGATCTATTGAATCAAATATGAGCCATAAGGGTCCACATCACCATATTGCACCTGGATGTTGGGCGGCTATAACTTGTTTTAATCAGTAGAAGGTTGGGATAGGACACTGTCGAAGTTTTTTTTCTAAATCTTAAATGAGCTAGTCAGTCTCTAGTGTTTGTGCTCTTGGTATCTTGTGTTATTAACTATCCATCTACCATAGCAATAGTATAGGAAGATTGAATGCTGCATAGAAAGGAGTAAAGGGCCAGTTGTCTGATGGCTCAGTAGACCTCAAATGCATCTGTACTCAGACATTATCTGATCAAAATTGCATAGGAGACCCAAGTAATATTCTTCTATGCCCAGAAATCCACTAAATGCAGAAGCATTAACTTCACAACAATAAATAAGTGACATGACTCCACAAAATGTATTTTTTCATATTAGGATTTGCTATTCTTCAATTAGTCCATTACTAAGATAATGCTACCTCTGTACAGTATTCTTCAGAGTTCTGTTAAATAAGGCCTGTCTTATGATGATGCTTTTATATGTAAGTAGAACAATAAACTTTTGAAATTATTTTTTTCTGTATTTGCTAAATGTTCAACTTTAAGACTTTAGGGATCATATAAATTATGTCTAATTTAATCCCCTTTGATTAAATTCACACTTGTGATTTTGACATGTAAAATGACTGCTAATGCACAACATGTAAAACTTATTTACACAAGGCTCTACGGGTTGGTCTTGGTTCTAGTAATTTCCATGTAAACATATTGTCTAGGATAATAGTCACCGAAGAAAACCATGTATAAATTCCATTCAATTAAGCAAATATTTATAAAGAGTAATCTGAATTCTAAGTGGATATACCCACGTATGTAGTTCCAAATACTAAAACCAACCTTATGCTAGAGTGATACTACCCAGGCATATTTCTGAAAAAGTGAAAATAGGGACTCAGTAGAGACACTTGCACAACCATACTCATTGCAGCAGTATTTACAGTACTCAAACTTTTAAATAACCCGGACTCCCTAACAATGAAGAATGGATTAAGATTAATATGACACATATATGCTTGGAGTGTTATTTGGCAATAAAGATGAATTCAATTACATTACTTGCAGGAAAATGGTTGGAGCTGCAGATAACCATGTTAAACACAGAAAGCCAAGTTGAGAAGGAGAAAGAACACAGTATTTTTCTTGTATGTAGATGCTATACCTCAACGAAAACTGTATATTTAAACTCACACAAAAACATGTGTACAATATTTGAAAGTATATTTGCAAATAGTACTTATAAGTAAGCAAGTACTATTTTAAATGATTGTCGTGGGGCTGGAAAAGAGAAAGCCAGGGCTTGAACAACACTAATAAATAAATATTAGGAATAATACTGAAATGCAATGCATTTGAATGAATATAGATAAAGGAAATTCACTAAAAGCTGTTCAATAAAAGGTGATAGTGTTAATGGGAGAAGTAAAGTATGTGAAATACAACACTAACATCCCTTGGCACAGTTAGTATACATGGAGAGAATGGAGGGTGGGTATATGAAAATCACCACATCCATGTGTGGAATGGAACTGTGAAATTTGCTGACCTGGGGATGGGGATGAGGGGCACTGAGTCTGATCATGATATCATTTGAACATATGCATACAGGTTAAATTTAATTCTACCTTGGGCAACTATTAAGGCTAATAAAATGCAAAGAAAGTAAAAAATAAGTAGTGGCAAAATTTCAATGCAATTAAAAAAATTAAGAAACATCAAAATAAATCCTAAGATCTGCATTGGATGACCCTGGTGGAATCATCTTCACGTCTTTTTCCCAAAGTCCCTGAGCAATTCAGATGACTATAGGATCCTTCCAATCTCAAGTGACAATTGGATGACGTGCTTGATGATGCTTTAGATCTCATCACTACTTGTGCATATTAGCATTTTAAAGTAACTCCACAATCAACATTTCACAGTGAAAAACATGCCTATTGCCATGTAATACCATTTAGAAAACACAGAAGTGGGTGGCAATGGTAAAGAAACTCACTCCCTCTCATAGAAAGCCATATTGAAGTTGAAACAAGATGAGTGACAAAATGTGAGTAAGGCAGTTGGACCAGTCATCAATTCAGAAGTGCAGAAGAGAAATGAGATAGAATTATTATTACACAATCCTCATGTGCAGATACTTTCTTGGCAACAGGCCTGAGATGGACAGTGAATGGGCTGTGACTCATCTCCAAATGATGTATTATTTGGCCCAACATGAACAAGACTAATTGCTGGAATCTGTGCTAGTTTGAGTTCCATTATTTTTTCCCCAGAAGTATTCTGGCAGATTCCCCAACATTTTCTGTAGTAGTCAGCATAGTTAATGCCTAAAATCATGAGTAAAGTCACCTTGAGTCTTCCTACCCATGCTCCTGCATTTCCACTTTTCCTTTTGCTCTTTTCTGAAATTCACTAACATCGTCATAGTGTCTTAGCAGCTCATTTACTTGATCCACTTTCTGTGTCCTGTCTCCTGCGGGACAATGTCTTCCCTTCTTAGTGGGACAGAAGACCCCACTGGTCCTCTAACTTCTGGTGAAGAGAAGCATTGCTCAGAACTTTCCTTTCATCTCCATGGTGGAGTAGCTACTTGCAAATGTGAAGGCCTGAGTTTAAACCCAGTACTGTCTAAGAAAAAAAAAAGTAACTAGAACAAAAGGGGCTATAGAATAGATGCATGGCTCAAGCAGTAAAGTGTTTGCCTAGTAAGTGTGAAGTTCTAAATCCAAACCCCAGTATTGTTGGGAATGAAGAGAGGTGGAGGAGGGGAGGAGAGGGAGAGAGAGTGAGAGAGAGAGGGAAGGAGAGAGAGTGAGAGAGAGAGAAATAGAAAGGAGAGAGAGAAATAGAGGAGAGAGGAGAGAAGAGTGAGACAGACAGACAGACAGGGAGAAATAGAAAGACAGAGACAGAGAAACAAAGATCTTTCTGAACAGGAAGGAAAATGTTCTTTTTTCTTCCTTTCACATTTCCAGTATAAGGGACAGAAATGCTTAGCTTCACAGTGTTGAAATATTATCATTATCCATATCTACATTTACATCTATATCTCTATATATGTCTCCTTCCTCACTTCCTCTTTCTTTCCCTTCTGTTTCTCTTTTTTTTCTCATGCTTACCATTATCAATAATTTTACCATTTGTCAATAGCTCTATCTCTATCTCAATTCAATTATTTCACACTTTCCAAGGACTTTCGGTTTCTCTGTATCCAAGTATTTCTCATACCTGAGAAACAGAATTAAGAAATGAGTGTTTATTTTTATATATTCTGGTGCCACTCAGGATAAGCATACATTTACCTAGTCTACAGAACATTGATAAATTTTTGTAGCAATATACTGCATTTGGACATTGTGTGATTAGAAGTCTGCTTCATGCTAAAAAGCAATCAATGTAGTGAAGTATCTTGACAGCTTGCTAATATTCAGCCAATTTTCCCAGAATAAAATACATTACTAGAACTCTTCCTCATTAGTTTAAGTATATCTGAATATTATTGCAACATTGAGTTGGACTAAGTAATTATTTATGCATTTAAACTTAGTTTCCCCCTCTGAGATTTTGAGTCTATCTCCATATATCTCTCTCATCATCTGCATAAATAAAGTATATTGGCAAGGAATGAAGACTGTTCTTGGCATTTTCACAATAAGGAAACAAAGAGAAGGTTTATAATAAGGTTGCCATTAAATAGATAACTCTGATATTTCCTCAGCATTCTATTTTTTGTAATTTATTTATTAAAGAAAAAATTTTTGACAAGGTGTTGTGCAAAAAGGGTACAGTTACACAGTAGGGCAGTGTGTACATTTCTTGTGATATCTTACACCCTGTTTTTCTTTCTCTTCCCTAGGTCGGTAGACATATATACAATATGCAATATATGAAGAACATATACAGTAGCCACGTGGCCTACACCAAAGAAAATTCACCTAGGGCTTTAAATGTAATGTCGACAATAGACAATATGTCAACAACAGTCTTATATGAACGTACATACATAGCTTTTGCCCTATTGTGATCCACTGAGAAGTCAATTTTTGACCTTTGTATGTTGAGTAGTTGTTTGGTTTTAGTTACATAGTGTAGGGTCGCTGACCCAAACCTGTGGGAAATACCATTTGACAAGAAGATTTTGGTTTCACAGACCTGGTCTCTACTGTCTCCCCCTCCCCCGCACCTTAACAGTCATAAATCAGGGAGATCATGCCCCTGTGTTTTCTGTGTTCTAGGCTTGTCTTGCTCAACATTATTTGTTCAAGTTCTGACCATTTCCCTGAGAATGCCAATATTTCACCATTTCTAATTGCTATGTAGTGTTCCATTGTGTATAGGTACCATAATTTTTGGATCCATTCATCTGTGGAGAGGCATCTGGGTTCTTTCCACATTTTGGCTATTGTGAAATTTGCAGCAATAAACAAGGAAGTGCAGGTGTCATTTTTATATCTTGGAACCTGTTATTCAGGATAGATGCCTAGGAGTGGTATGGCTGGGTCATAGGGTAGGTCAATGTTGAGCTTTTTGAGAAACCTCCATACTGTTCTCCAAAATGGATGTACTAATTTGCACTCCCACCAACATTGAACCCCCTCCAGCATTTGTTGTTGCCTGATTTCAGAGTATAGGCCATTCTAACTGGAGTAAGGTGGTATCTCAGGGTTGTTTTTATTTGCATTTCATTTACTTCCAGGGATGTTGAACATTTCCTCATATGTTTCTTTGCCATTTTTATCTATTCTCTTGTGAAGTCTCTCTTTAGCTCCTTTGCCCATTTTCTAATTGGTTTACTGGGCTTGGAGGGGCTTAGTTTTGTTTTGTTTTGTTTTGTTTTTTTGCCAGTCTTGGGCTTGGACTCAGGGCCTGAGCACTGTCCCTGGCTTCTTTTTGCTCAAGGCTAGCACTCTGCCACTTGAGCCACAGCGCCACTTCTGGCCATTTTCTATATATGTGGTGCTGGGGAATCAAACCCAGGGCTTCATGTATATGAGGCAAGCACTCTTGCCACTAGGCCATATTCCCAGCCCGGGGCTTAGTTTTTTGAGTTCTCTGTAGATGACAGATATTAGGCCTTTGTCTGTTGCTATGCTGGTAAAGATCCTTTCCCATATGGTTGGCTGTCTTTCTAGTTTGGTGGCTATGTCCTTAGCTGTGCAGAAACTTTTTAATTTGTAGTAGTCCCATTTGTCGAGTCTCTCCCCTATTTGTGCCCCTGGGAATCTGTTCAGGAAGTTCCTTCCTGTACCTGTAAGATCTATCGTCTTTCCTACACTGTCCTTCAGTAGTTTCAAGGATTCAGGTCTGATATTGAGGTCCTTGATCCATTTTGAGTTGATCTTGATGCATGGTGATAGGTTTGGGTCTACTTTGAGTTTTCTGCATATGGCTGCCCAGTTCTTCCAGCACCAGTAGTTGAAGAGGCTCTGTTTATTCCATTGTATGTCTTTAGCTCCTTTGTCGAATATCAGCTGACTGTAAGAGAGCGGTTTTATTTCTGGGTCTTCAATTCTATTCCATTGGTCTTCAGATCTGTTTTTATACCAATACCATGCTGTTTTTGTTATGATGGCCTTGTAGTAGAGCTTGAAGTCTGGTATTGTGATACCTCCTGCACTGCTTTTTTTGCCTAGATTTGCTTTGGCTATTCTAGGTCTTTTGCTGTTCCATATGAATTTATGGCTTGCTTTCTCTATTTCAGTGAAGAATGTACCTGCGATTTTGATGGGAATTGCACTGAATTTGTATAACAATTTGGGCAATATGGCCATTTTCACTATATTGATTCTGCCTACCCATGAGCATGGGAGGTCTTTCCATCTCCTTGTGTCTTCTTTGATTTCCTTTATTACTTTTTTTATAGTTCTCATTAAATAGGTCCATCACGTCGTTGGTTAGGTTGACCCTTAGGTACTTTATTCTTTTGTTGGCTACTGTAAAAGGAATTATTTCCATAATTTCCTTTTTTGCTTGTATCTTGCTGGTGTACAGAAAAGCTGCTGACTTTGGTGGATTGATTTTGTTACCTGCTACTTTGCCAAATTGGTTTATTAGGTGTAGGAGTTTGGGTACTGAGTTTTTTGGGTCATTCAGATATAAGAACCTGTCATCTGTGAAAAGGGATAGCTTTATTTCTTCCTTGCCGATGTGGATCCCATTCATGTCCTCCTCTTGTCTTATTGCTATGGCTAGGGATTCCAGAACTATATTGAAAAGAAGTGGGGAGAGTAGGCATCCTTGTCTTGTTCCTGAGGTTAGGGGGAATGATTTTACTTTCTCCCCATTTAATACGATGTTAGAAGTTGGTCTGTTGTATATGGCTCTTATTGTTTTGAGGAATGTAACATTTATTCCTATTCTCTCCAGAGCTTTTAATAAGTATGGATGTTGTATTTTGTCAAAGGCTTTTTGGGTATCGACTGAGATAACAATGTGATTCTTGATTTTAGTTTTGTTTATGTGGTAAATTACATTGATTGATTTATGAATGTTGAACCATCCTTGATTCTTTGGAATGAAGCCTATTGATCATGATGTATAATTTTCTTGATCAGTTTCTGGATCCTGTTAGCTAATATTTTATTGAGGTGCTTTGCGTCTCTGTTCATTAGTGATATTGATCTGTAGTTCTCTTTTTTTGTTGGGTCTTTGCCTGGTTTGGGGATGAGTATAATATTAGCTTCATAGAATGAGTTTGGGATTTCTCCCTCTGTTTCTATTTCGTGAAAGAGTTTGAGGAGTATTGGTGTTAGCTCCTCACTAAAGGTTTTATAGAATTCATTGGTGAATCCTTCTGGGCCTGGGCTTTTCGTTGTTGGGAGGCTCTTGATTACCCCCTGTATTTCGCTGTAAGTTATTGGTTTATTTAGTTGATTTATTTCTTCTTGGTTCAGTTTGGGGAGTTTATACTTCTCTAAGAATTGATCCACTTCTGTAAAATTTTCATTCTTTAGTGAGTAGAGATTCTGGAAATAGTTCCTTATGATTGTTTGAATATCGTGTGTATTTGTTGTATTTTTTTTCCGGTGGAGTCCCTGATTTTACGTATATGAGTCTCTTTTCTTTTTTTTTGTAAGTCTTGCGAGGGGTCTGTCGATTTTTGTTATTTTCTCAAGAACCAGCTTTTATTATTATTTATTTGTTGAATGGTCTTTCTATTTTCAATCAGATTTATCTCTTCTTTAATCTTTGTGATCTCTCTCCTCCTAGTCATTTTAGATTTGATCATTTCTTGTTTCTCCAGTTGTTTTACTTTCATCGTAAGGTTATTTACCTGCTCTGCTTCCATTCTTTTATTGTGAGTGCTGAGGGCAATGATCTTGCTCCTCAGTACTGCTTTAGCTGTATCCCAGAGGTTCCTTTGTGATGTATTTTCATTGTCATTGTGGCTTAAGAATTCGTTAATTTTACCTTTAATTTGGTTGTGGCCCAAGTGTTAGATAACAGTGAGGGGTTTATCCTCCAAGAATGTGTATAGCCTCTGTGGTAACCGTTGTTATTGAGGGTTACCTTTATTCTACTGTAGTCAGATATAATACATGGGATAACATCAATACTTTTGTATTTGCTGAGGTTCTTTGTGGGGGCTATGACATGGTCTATTTTGGAGTATGATCCATGGGCTGCTGAGAAGAAGGTGTATTGGGTCTCTGTAGGGTGGAATATTCTGTACAGATCTGTCAGATCCATTTGGGATATGGTGTTACTTAGGTCCACAGCTCCCTTGCTAATCCTCTGGGTGTTGGATCTGTCTCTTGGAGAAAGTGAGGTATTAAAGTCACCCACTATGATTGTGTTTGGGTCTATCTTGTTCTGTAGTTCTGTGAGAATTTGCTTGACCATATGTAGGGCCTCTTTTGTTGGTGAATATACATTTATCACCGTGATGTCTTGGTTCTGGATTTTTCCTTTTATTAAAATGTAGTGTCCTTCTTTGTCTTTTTGAGTTGATTTTAATGAGAAGTCTAGCTTGTCTGACATCAGGATGGCTACTCCTGCCATTGTGTTAGGTGCGTTTCCTTGGAAGATCTTGCTACATCCTTTCATTCAGAGCCAGTTTTTATCCCTTGCTGTAAGATGGGTTTCTTGTAGACAACAGATGGCAACTTTTTGTTTGCGGATCCACTCTGCCAGTCTGCTACTCTTTATCAGAGAGTTCATACCGTTTATATTCAAAGAGATCAAGGATAAGAGTGTTTTTTCCCCTTCCATTTTCCTGTTAGGCTGTTTTTCCTCTCTTTTTTTTTTTCTTGTCTTTAGTGAGCTGCTCTTTCTGTTGGGCTCTGGATATTGTAGTTTCTTTCTGTTTCTGTCTGTGTGTCCTGTATGATTTCTGTTGGGTGGGGTTACCCTCTTAGAATTCGCTGTAGGGCTGGGTTTTTATTCACATACTCCTTTAGATCCTCTTTGCTATGGAAAGATCTGTTTTTTCCCCCAAATATGAACTCTAGCTTCACTGGATATCTTATTCTGAGTTGGCAATTGTTGGCCTGTAGGACTTGGATGGTGTTCTTCCATTATCTTTGTGCATGGTAGGTTTGTGTGGAGAGGTCTGCTGTTATTCGGATCCTTTTCCCATTGTAATAAATTTCTTTCTTTGCTTTGGCTGCTTCAAAATTTGCTCTTTCATTTTGAGATCTGTAGTCTTGATTATTATGTGCCCTGGGTGAGGATTTTCTAGGGTCTGGTCTGCCAGGTGTCCCATAGGCTTCGGTTACCTGGGTGAGGTCCCTTGTGAGATTGGGGAAGTTTTCTGCAATCATTTTATTGAAAATATGTTGAAGCCCTCTGCTCTGGTATTCGGCTCCTTCTTCTATTCCAATTATGCGCGATTATATCTCTTGTCTTTGTCCACTAGCTCCTGGATTAGTCTGCCCTGGAGCTTTACCGTTTCTTGGAGTGTGGTAATTTTCTGGTCCTTGTCGGCTGCATCATCGTTCAAGAGAGATTCTGGCTTCAATATGGTCAATTCCTTGTGCTATGGATTCAAGTGTGGAGTGTATGGATGTCAGGGAGCTATTTATGGTTGCCAGATCAGCTCTGATCGTAGAAATTTCTTCCTTTAAAGAGTTGTATTTTAAATCTATTTTTTCGTGCATCGCTTCTCAGGATGTTAAGGTCTTCTTTAATGGAGGTTTGCACGTATACATTTTGCTTCCATTTCTTTCTTGGTTTCCTGAAGGTCCTTCAAGACTTCCATTATAAACTCCTGGAATTCTTTTGTAATTTTGTTCCTGAGGCTTTCCATCATTTCTGCTATCATAGCCTCAGTTGCTTTTTTATTCTCCATCTCCTCTTCGGTCGTACTGCTTTTTGGAGCTGGCAAGTTGGCTTGCCCCTTCATGTAATTTGAAATATTTCTTGTGATTTGCGCATCTGGAGATCTGTATGTGGTTTCCTTGGGTTGCCTTTGTGCTGGTTCCCGCTGGTCCATCAGTGGGAGACTTGTTTGTGTCCTGGCTCTGGGGTTGAATTTGGCTGTTGAACCTTACTGCCCAATGGGTGAGCGTGACCGTCTCAGTTGTTGCAAGGGTGGTCACCCTCACTGCACTTGGGGGTGGGTAGGTTCTGTGTCTTTCTCTGCGGGATAGTGTCCTGCCATTGTGTTGTGCTGACCCTAGTGTGCCCCTGGTGGGGATTTGAGGGTCGCTGATTCAGCATGGTGTGGAGGCTTTTCTCTTCTTTGGTTCTTTTTTCCACTCGGTACCTTGGTCAGAGGAGCTCACCTCTAAGATTGAGATTTGCCACTGAGAGGCGGCTCTCCCACCTGTGTGGATTGCTCCGGGGCCGGTGTTGTTGTTGAGGGGCGGACCACCCATTGTTCCTGGATTTTGTGAGTGTCCTGCACAGCCATGGGCTTTTCAGGGCTGTGGTGCTGGGGTCTGGCGATCAGTCATTTGGTGGTGGTGGCCCTGGCTCTCCCCTTCTGCACTGCCCAGTTCCCCTGCAGCTTATGTCTAATCCTGGCCAGTCAGTCCCGTAGCTCTGGTCCCTCACCGCCACCGTCTGTCTCGGTAGGTCTGCACTCAGTCTGGGGTCCATGGAGCTCCTGCTGTCTGGACTCTGCGTTCCTGGTGTGACTTTTCGGCAGTTGGTTTGGTGGTGCTGGGTCCCCTTTCCCAGCCTGGCCCTGTTCGGGCCAGGGTTCCTCAAAATTCTGAAATTTCTCTTCTGATAAAGAAATTCATCATCCAACACTATATTAAACAAATATTTAATTATATTCATCAATTCACTGGGTACCTTGAGGCTAACCCAAGTTTACTATTGAGATGTTTGAAGTTGAATTTTAAAAAGAAAGTTATGTATCCAGTATAAATGGATAGGCAATGCCAGATTCAGGAGCTATTTCTGAAGGGAGACTTATATGTGATCGATTAAATTTTTGATGAGGAACATATCAGGAGCCAAGGATGACAAAGAATTTTCTACCTAAGGTCACTGAATTCTGTGATGCTTTCTGAGTCAGAATCACCAATCAACTATCGTCAAATTGTCCTTGGTGTGCAAGTTCTCAGGAAGTTCTACAACAATGCTTTTAGGGAGAAATCCTGGTAACTCAAATAAAAAAGGCAATATAGTGAGATGGATGGATAGATAGACAGACTGATAAGTAGATACATCAACAGTGGCAATGTTACTGAGCATTTTTCTAACATTGATCAACTAAAACTCTTTTTTTCCATTTTCACTTTCAGCCATGTAAACTAACACATTTGGAGAACACACAAATGTATCCACTCATACAAAAGCACACTGACTGTAATCACATTAATTTCTCATTTACTCATAGCCTTAAGACGGTTAGCATTAATACTGGGTTTATGTGCCGTATTCCCTTTCTCAGTAGTGTAATTCATGCCTTCTAAACTTCCTATACTTCCTCTTCTTCATCGACAGATGATGAATTGAGAAAATAAACCATGGAAGCACTCAGTAGAAAACTTGCCAAAGTTTCCAGTACACATCTGCCAGCTTATCTGCATCTATGCCCTTACCAGGATCTTTTTTTTATTGGTTTATGTTTTTAACTAGTATTAACCTTGTGCTTAGTGAACTACAGCATACAACCTCTATCATTCTTCTAAGGATATTGCCTTTAGAAATTTATTTCTTGCATCCATCTTTTTAAAAAAATTATTTATTTTTCTTATTTATTGTCAAAGTGATATACAGGGAGGTTACAGTTTCATACAGTTTCATACGTTGGGTACATTTCTTGTACTGTTTGCAACGTGTACAACAAAACTTCCGTCTTGGCACCAAATCTTTCAAGGGCACCCTCTTGTCTTTCATAGTGAAAAGTTCCTTAAAGCAGTTTATTCTCTGCTTTTGTTTCCCTATTCTTTTTACAGTCATTTCAGTTAGGTTTTCAGTTGATTAACTCTACCAGATCTCTTCTACTCCACATCATAACTGCCATCCATCTCATTTAGCTTTTGAGTACTCAGTTAACCTTTGTTTCATATTTGAGATATCTTTCTCACAATTTTTCCAGTGGAACTTTAATTCAGCCTCTCATTATTTTTCAAGTACATGTTTGGAAGAAAATGTCTTTACTCACTTTCCTGTGAGATTTCTTCCTGACCTTCATAAGTTTTTAAGAAGTTGAAAGATACAGCTATGAAAATCAAGGTTCAATGCCAAGAGATTTGGGCATCATGACACACATTAAAAAGTTGTTACTTTTAATCATACCACTACCAATTAATTTATATATTGCCAAAAAACTTATTAAAATCACACACAACATAGAATATATTTATTAATTTAATACTTCTTTTTGTACTTCCCAATTGGGACATTTGTTATAGTCAATACCTTAATTAATTTATTTCAAAAACTCATAAGTGCTATCTGTTGAATATACATCGAAAAATTTAAAATCCATTTTATTATACCATACTTTGGTTGCCATAACAGGAGAGATTACCCTAATAATATTAAATATTTAGATTACTTGAAGCATTTCATAAGATAACAGAATCCATCACATAAAAAATTCTGTATTTATCAAAAGATGATTCTTGTAAAGTTCATTTTATTTCCTGCATCCTGTGTTCAATACAATGTAAAAGAATCAGCTGGACAACTCATTTCTGTCACACAACAAAATCACCTTGATTCTCCTTCATTAATCTTCACAAAAGACCCATTTGACATCTCTGACACTGTCCAGAAATTTACAATTGTCTTTGAAGCTTTTGTTGTAGATGAAAGAAAGAATGCATTGATGGGAACAATATTTTCAAGGAACCCACAAAGAGTGGCAAATATTAATGTTCTGCAAATTCTGTTATTTTCCTTTATTACCATTATTTTCAAAAGCTCTATATTTCCTTGAAGTGTGAGTGGAAGCGAGATGAATTGGGTGATATAATTTTTAAAAAAGAAATAACTTCATCTAAACCAAACTTCAGTTTCCAGTGGGACAATTTCTTCTTCACACAATGAACTAACAAAGTTTGGATATTTAAGAAAGAAACATAGGGGCTGGGGATATAGCCTAGTGGCAAGAGTGCCTGCCTCGGATACATGAGGCCCTAGGTTCGATTCCCCAGCACCACATATACAGAAAACGGCCAGAAGCAGCGCTGTGGCTCAAGTGGCAGAGTGCTAGCCTTGAGCGGGAAGAAGCCAGGGACAGTGCTCAGGCCCTGAGTCCAAGGCCCAGGACTGGCCAAAAAAAAAAAAAAAAAAAAAAAGAAAAGAAAGAAACATAGTTTCCTTAGCTTACAGTCCTGCAGCTTCTATGTGTGGTGCAAGCACCATCTTGGTGCAAGTAAGAACTTGGCAGATAACAGAGAGGGAGCATGTGCTGGGTGAAGGTATTACATTAGTGACAGGAAGAACAAGAGCCAAAGGACCCATATGAATGAAATTATTCTCTCAATTGCCTCATGATCTCCCACAAAATGACACCTTTAAAGTCCCCAAACTTTTTAACAACAGAAATTTGAAGAGCCAGCTTCTAACACAGGAGCTTTCGCAGGATAAAGCACCTCAAAACTCGTGCAGTCACTAATGAAAAGGTGAGAAAAAAATCAGAATTCATGAAATAAGCAGACATGAGGGAAGGTGCAAACGAAGTAATAATTCTGGTTGTCCTGGGAATTCTGAATGACAACAGCTATTACTCTGAAAACAATTAATTTACACAGTTAGTGAATTTGTCCTTTCTCCATACTTTTAAAATTTGTTTTTCAGTTATGAGAGAACCACCAGTTAGTTGAAATCATCTTGCATTCAAGCAAATGAAAAGTAGAAAAACAGGTGATATCTTATTGTCTGGGTTTACATTCTTGGTTCATTATATATTATATCTTCCATGTGATCACTCTCTCTAAACTAACTTGTGTTATAAGTAAATTCTTCCTCATCAATGAACATACACATTTAAATTATTTAAAATGTTCTTTTGAGAATCAATTTGAATAGGTATTTTTTATTTTATTCCTGAACTCTCTATTTACCTAAATGTTTTGTTTTGAAATAATTCTAAACCACATAGATTATTGACCCTCTTTGATTTCCCCTTTTAGATTTTTATAGTTCTCACTAAATAGGTCATTCACGTCTTTGGTTAGGTTAATGCGTAGGTAATTTGTTCTTTTTTTAGCTATTGTAAACAGTATTATTTCCATAAATTCCTTTTCTGCTTGTACATTGCTGGTGTACAGAAAAGCTGCTGTTTTTTGTGGGTTGATTTTGTATCCTGCTACTTTGCCAAAATGGTTTATTAGGACTTATTTCTTTGGGCCCTTCAGATATACAATCATGTCATCTGCGAATAGGGATAGTTTGATTTCTTCTTTGCCAATGTGGATTACTTTGATGCCCTTCTCTTGCCTTATTGCTATGGCTAGGGATTCCAGCACCATGTTGAAAAAAAGTGGGGAGAGTGGGCATCCTTGTCTTGTTCCTGAGTTTAGGGGAAATGGTTTTAGTTTCTCCCCATTTAACATGATATAAGCAGTTGGTCTGTTTTATATGGCTTTTATTGTTTTAAAGAATGTTCCCTCTATTCCTGTTCTCTCCAGGGCTTTTAACATGTATGGGTGTTGTATTTTGTCAAAAGCATTTTGGGAATTGGCTGAGAGGATGATATGGCTCTTGGTCTTAGCTCTGTTAATGTGGTGAATTATGTTTATCGATTTATGGATGTTGAACCATCCTTGCTTCTGTGGGATGAAGCCTACTTGATAATGATGTATAATTTTCTTGATCAGTTTCTGGATCCTGTTAGCTAATATTTTGTTGAAGAGCTTTGCATCTGTGTTCATTATTGATATTGGTCTGTAATTCTTTTATTATTGAGTCTTTGCCTGGTTTGGGGATGAGTATAATATTAGCTTCATAGAATGAGTTTGGGATTTCTCCCTCTGTTTCTATTTCACAGAAGAGTTTGAGAAGTATTGGTGTTAGCTCCTCACTAAAGGTTTTATAGAATTCATTGGTGAATTCATCGGGGCCTGGGCTTTTCTTTGTTGGGAGGCTCTTGATTACCTCCTGTATTTCGCTGTAAGTTATTGGTTTATTTAGTTGATTTATTTCTTCTTGATTCAGTTTGGGCAGTTAATACATCTCTAAGAATTGATCCACTTCTGTAAAATTTTCATTCTTTTTCCAGTGGAATCACTGATTTTACATATAGGAGTCTCTTTTCTTTTTTTTTTTTTTTTTTGTAAGTCTTGAGAGGGGTTTGTCGATTTTATTTATTTTCTCAAAGAACCAGCTTTTAGTTTTATTTATATGTTGAATGGTCTTTCTATTTTCAATCAGATTTATCTCTTCTTTAATCTTTGTGATCTCTCTCCTCCTAGTCGCTTTAGATTCAGTTTTTTCTTGTTTCTCTAGATGTATAGCTGCATCATGAGGTTATTTACCTGTTCTGATTCCAATCTTTTAATGTGTGAGCTGAGGGCAATGATCTTGCCCCTAAGCACTGTGTTAGCTGTATCCCATAGGTTATTTTGTGATGTATTTTCATTGTAATTGTAGCTTATGAATTCATTAATTTTGTCCTTACTTTGCTCTGTGACCCAAGTGTTAGATAACAATGAGGGGTTTAGCCTCCAAGTGTTTGTGTAGTCTCTGTTGTATCCTTTTTCATTGAGGGTTACCTTGATTCCACTGTGATCAGATAAAATACATGGGAAAATGTCAATACTCTTGTATTTTCTGAGGTTCTTTGTGTGGACTATGACATGATATATTTTGGAGTATGTTCCATGGACTGCTGAGAAGAATGTGTATTGGATCTCTGTAGGGTGTAAAACTCTGTACAGATCTGTCAGATCCATGTGGGATATGGTGTTACTTAGGTCTTCGGCTCCCTTGCTAATCCTCTGTGTGTTGTATCTGTCTCTTGGAGAGAGTGGAGTATTAAAATCTCCCACTATGATTGTATTTGGGTCTATCTTGTTCTATAGTTCTGACAGAATTTTTTTTGACATATTTAGTGCCTCTTTTTTTGGTGAGTATTAATTTGTCACCAGGATATCTTGATTCTGGATGTTTCTTTGTATTAAAATGTAGTGTCCTTCTTTGTCTTTTTGAGTTGATTTTAATGAGAAGTCTAGCTTGTCTGAAATCAGGATGGCTACCCCTGTCTTTGTGTTAGGTGTGTTTGCTTGGAAGATCTTGCTTCATCCTTTCATTCAAAGCCTGTTTTTGTCCCTTGCTGTAAGATGGGTCTCTTGAAGACAACAGACAGCAATTTTTTTTGTTTATGGATCCACTCTGTCAGTCTGCTCCTCTTTATCAGAGAATTTATACCATTTATATTCAAAGAGATCATGGATAGATGTGATTTTTTCCCTTCCATTTTCCTGTTAGGCTGTGTTTCCTCTCCCTTCTCTTTCTTGTCTTTATTGAGCTGCTCTTCCTGTGGGGCTCTGGCTATTGTAGTTTCTTTCTGTTTCTGTCTGTGTGTCCTGTACGTTTTCTGTTGGATGGGGTTCCCCTCTAAGAATTCGCTGTAAGGCTGATTTTTTATTCCTTTAGTTCCTCTTTGCTGTGCTGATTTTTCCCTCGAAGGTAAATTCTAGTTTTGCTGGGTAATTCTGGGTTGGCTGTTGTTGGCCTTGAGGACTTGGATTGTGTTCTTCCAGGCTCTTCATGCGTTGTAGGTTTGTGTGAAGAGGTTCGCTGTGATTCTGATCTTTTTACCATTGTAATATAGTTCTTTCTTCATTTTGGCTGCATTCAAAATTTGCTCCTTATTCTTGAGATCTGAGGCCTTGTTAGTAATGTGTCTGGGGAAGGATCTTCTAGGGTCCAGTGTGCCAGGTGACCTATATGCTTCTGTTATTTGGGTGAGGTTTTCCCTTTAGAGATTGGGGAAATTCTCTGTAAAAATTCTATTGAATACGTATTGTATACCCCTGCTCTGGTACTCGGCTTCTTCATCTATTCTGATTATATGCAGATTATATCTCTTCTCCATGTCCACTATCTCCTGGATTATTCTGCCCTGGAGTTTGACAGTTTCTTAGAGTGCAGTAATCTGGTCCTTATCAGTTGAATCATCATACAACAGAGAGACTCGAGATTCAAGATGATCAATTCTTTGTGATGTGGCTTCGAGTGTGGTTTGCATTGAGGTGAGTGAGGTGTTTATGGTTGCCAGATCAGCTCTCATTGTGGCAATTTCTTCTTTTAATAAGTTGTGTTTTGAATCTATTTTTTCATGCATTTTGTTTCTCAGGATGTTAAGGTCTTCTTTAACAGAGGAGTAGAGTGTATCTATTTTTGCTTCCATTTCTTTCTTGACTTCCTGAAGTTCCTTTGAGATTTCCATTCTAAACTCCCGGAATTGTTTTCTGAATTCATTCCTGAGGCTTTTGATCATTTCTTCTATCTAGCCTCAGTTGTTTTTTTATTCCCCATCTCGGTCGTACTGCTTTTTGGAGTTAGTGAGTTGGCTTGACCTTTCATGAAATTTGTAATATTTCTTTGTGATTTGCACATCTGGAATTTTTGCACTATCAGGGGACTGTAGGTGGTGGCCTTGGCTTGGCTTTTTGCTGGTTCCTGCTGGTCCATCTGCGGGGACTTGTTTGTATCCTGGCTCTGGGTTTGAGTTTGGCTGTTGATTCTTACTACCCTATGGGTGAGCATGACCATCTTGGTTGTTACTGAGTCAGTTAACCTCACCACAGATAGGGGTGGGTCGGTTCTGTGGCTTTCTCTGAAGGACCATGGTCTGCTGCTGTGTTGTGCTGACCTTTGTGGGCCCCGTTGGGGGTCCATGGGTCGCTGATTCAGCATGGCATGGAGACTTTTCTCTTCTTTGATTCTTTCCACACTAGATGCTCTGCGTCAAGAGAGCTCACCTCTCAGATTGAGCATTGCTGCTGAGGGGCGGCTTGCCCACTGGTCCTGGATTATGTGTGTGTCACATGCTTCTCTGGGCTTTTCTGGGCTGGGGTGTGGCGATTGATCACTTGGCGGTTGCAGTCCAGGCTCTCCACGTCAGTGGCACCCAGTTCCCCTGCTGTTGTTGTCTTCATCCTGGCCGTTCAGTCCCCCACCGCTGTCTGGCTTGGTCCGTCTGCGCACAGTCTCAAATTTATATTTTATGTAGATTTTATGAGGGTAGGATCCTCTATGTATTTTTAATAAAACATCACCTATTAAACACAATATAAGAAAATTTAGCTCAATAATTCATTATAAACCAATTTTCTGAAACTTCCAATTTTTTTTCAGTCCTGGTGCTTGGACTCAGGGACTCTTGTCTTCTTTTTGCCCAATGCTAGCCCTCTACCTCTTGAGCCACAGCACGACTTCTGGCTTTCTCTGTTTATGTGGTGTTAAATAATCCAACCCAGGGCTTCATGCATACTAGGCAAGCATTGTAACACTAAGCCACATTAAATCCCAAAAGTCCAATTTCTTTCATGCTATAATTTCACTAAATAAAATTTGAGATACTATCCACAATATAGGAGTCAATCAGAAATGCATACACAAGGAGAGCAGCTTTCACTGAAAAAGATATACATAAACATTATTTCCTAGTAATCTTTTGTAGTATCCAAAGTCTTACTGATGAGACCAATACTTTGGGTCCTTTGATATATACTTCTAGGCATTGATTAATAGAATCTAGATCTAGCCTGCTGTGTTAAACAAGTAAAAAAAAAAAAGATGTAGAAAGCAATGCTTATTTTTCTATTGGGAAATGTGATGCAGTGACATGGACGTTAAGCCAATCAAGTAATGAGGTCAGCTTGCCACTTCCAGGCTTATGTGAAGGGAGTTATATTACTATTATTTCAGTGTAAAGAGCTATACAGAGAGGCTACAGATGTGTAGAATTAACAAGGTTTCTCAAAGAGAAAAAGTCATGAATAGTGTCTATATAAAGAAACTATATGTGAAAACATACATGAGAAAATTATATAAGGTTCAAAGAAACAAACGCAAAAATTTGAGCAAGTTGACTTACTTCTTTTCGTGAGTTGTCTAGTCTATTGTTTCTTTTTCTTTTTTTTTTCTATTTTTACTAATGTAGAACAAAAGCCTTAATAGGTTCTAGTTTTAATTGTTTAAGAGAGTAAGATACATATGAGATTTATTGCTGCCTTATTGTAATTTTAAGTTAAAAAAAAAACCCAGGGACATTTGTTCTTTACTGTATATCTAGTAATCGCATTTCTCCAGGATGATTTGTAGAAAAACACAGAATTAATGGGGCATTCAGAGGGTGTTGCTTTTTTATGGGCAAAATTAGGTATAAATTAAAGCTTCTCTGATTCAAGCCCACAAAATTTACAAGGTATTAAACTTCTTGCAAGCAAATGAATTGTAACTTCAAATACTAAAACCTCAAGAATAAATAGAACAAAACAGCCCAATATTTTTTCAGTTTTTAAATATCAAATCAACAGTTCTTGTATGTGAGAGACAGAGAAATACCCTGAACTACTGATCAAAAACTCAATGAAACAAAAGTAATTCATAAATAACAGAGAAGTGAGAATTAGTACACATGGTCTATTAAATGTCTTCTAAGTAATTTTTGTTTGTTTGTTTTGCCCATCCTGGGACTTGAACTCAGGGCCTGAGCACTGCCCCAGGCTTCTTTTTGCTTCAGCTAGCACTGTACCACTTGAGCCACAGTGACACTTGTGGAGTTTTCATATATGTGGTGCTGAGGAATTGAACCCAGGGCTTCAAGGGTGCAAGGCAATTGAACCCAGGGCTTCAAGTGTGCAAGGCAAGCACTCTACCAGTAGGCCATATTCCAAATCGTCTAAGTATAATTTAGTTATCCAAATAATTAAAAGGAAAACTAAAAATGATAGGTAAAAGGTGTGAAATTAGGGGTAGAAAGACTTGAATGGCAGCTGACTTTCCAACAGATAAAATTCCAGATTCAAGCAAACAAGCATCAGTAGTGTAATGAAAAATAAAATAAAATAAAGGAATGTATGCCAGCCTGGAACTTTAGTTCTATAATAATTAAGATCCTCTACAAATGAAGACAAAGAATTTTTACACCTACAAAAAATGAGTAAAATTATCATGTCAGTTTTTATAAACAATAACAACTTCACAAAGGTCAAATTTATATTTTTATTATAATTTACTATTAATTTATCTGTTTATTTATATTGCTGGTTCCAGATCTCTGTCTCACCTCTGTCTTTCTCAGACCACTGTCTGTCTTTGTTTCTGTCTGCACACAATGATATTATCATTTGACAATATAAGGTCTTTTAAAAGTAGCAAAGGCATCCATAGTCTGTTCCTAAACTTTGTTAGTAAGCTTAAATGCACTATATTTTTTAGATCAAATGGTTTCATCTTTAAAAAAAAATTAACTCAAGGAACTTTTGTTAAGCTCTTGTGACTTACAGGAGTTTTTGGTATGAAAGTGATAGCAGCGTTTGCTGGAGGGCAGCCACGGGGATAGGAAGAGACATCTACGCAACAATGCTTGATTCATCTCTTAAAAAGTGGTTTGAAAGTTATCAGAAATATTTTAAAAGCCTCTAGGGATACATTTCTATACACACAAACTCCTGTGCAACAGAACAACCTTAATCAAGACCCGGGGAGAAGAGAAGAGTGAAAGTTTTATTGCCAAAGGCACCAAAAAGAGTGGCATCATGTCTTCTCTTCTAGATGGAAGGCATATGAAAGCAGAAACTTGACACTGTATGTGTGTGTGTGTATATGTGTGTGTGTGTGTGTATACACAAACATAGATAGAGGTAAATGTTATATATGTACACAGATCAGATTTTTCTTTGCCAGTCGTGGGGCTTGAAGTCATGTCCTGAGCACTGCCCTTGGCTTCTTGCTCAAGGCTAGAACTCTACTTCTTGAGCCACAGTAGCACTGCTGGCTTTTTCTGTATATGTGGTGTTGAGGAATCGAACCCAGGGCTTCATGTGTGCAAGGCAGGTACTCTGCCACTAAAACTCCCAGCCCCAGATCAGATAATGTTTAACTATAGGAATCAAGACAGTAGACAATTTGGACTATGTAGGCTATTGTAGTAAGCTTGAAATTCAAATTGAGTTTATTATTTATATACTCTTTTCAAAATGAGGCCTGTGCCTAGATCATACCATGTCTTCCTGGTTTGTTGTGGAATTTCTCATTTTTTCTGTGGTTGATATTTTGGATAAAATGTTTTCCTCTTTCCTTTACTTTCTGAAAGGTAGAGTTACTAGCAAGACAATTTGAAAACATATTGATCATTGATCTCTATGCATTGTACTTATAAACTGACAAAATGAACTGAACCCATATGGTATAATTGCTTAAAGAAATTGGGGGAAAGAATGAGTTCATGTTTTAGACTTCAATATGTATTCCCTGGGGCAACAGTTGGAAAATCAGGCAGGGTTTCTGTATTGTAGCTTTTAGGACATTTTCCTCTCCTTTGGGTAACTGTAGATTAGTTCATAAATACTCCATTATTTGAATTAATAGTCATATCAAGGATCCCTTCATATGTATGAATTATCTCTTCAGCTCTTTACATATGTTATCTATATCTCTTGTCCAGAAATACAAAGTTTATATTACCTAGACAATCTTGGCTGTGTTTCAAGAACCCAGTCCATCACTTACTGATTGTTGTTTGTGTGGTTCAGCTGAGTTTTTCAGATGGCAAAGTGGCAAGTTCATGGTGGACCAGCAATGACTAGACATGATCAGGAAGCATAAGAGACAAGAAGGACTGGGTACCCACAGTCTCCTTTGAGAGTGCACACCCTATTAACCTACCAGGATTAATAGACATCACCTCTTAAATTTCCAACAATCCCTCTCTAGGGACCAAATTCAATGCATACAAGCCTCCTGAAGACATTCAAGGCCTTGTAGCATTTTATGCTAAAGATATTTAGTAACTTCCTTACTTACCTACTGACACATAGGTAGAGACATAAGTAAGTATATAACAATGTGTATAGAATGACTGATAAGTCCTGAACCACAAAAATTCCTGCTTCAGAATCTTTCATTAGAGGTAGCGAGCATTCATTCATTTGAAATTTAAAAATGAATTCAGATTACAAGAAAACCTGTAGTAATATAACAAGGTTATTTCAGATTGCTCATGACACTAACGTTGTTTTTTAATTCAGTGTAGCTATATGTTTTTATAAATTACTTGCCCAACTTAAAGGTTTGATTTCACATCATGTATGTACCATTGTCATCAAGTATCCCCTAGAGTAACAATAGTGCTCCCTCTATTTTCTTTTAAAGAAAGGATAGCATTTTTTTCTTTCAGAAAATTACATCTAGAGATATTTATTTTTTTCTGATCATCCTGATTTCACTTTCAGTTTATGTAAAAATATTATAAAAACAATAAAAATACCATTTTTATTTGTTTATTTTATTGTCAAAGTGAAGTACAGAGGGGTTACAGTTTCATAAATTTGAATTTAGATATTTATGTTTTTCTGTGAACTTACAATTTTGTTTATACTTTTGGTTTTAAGGAAATAGATAAGTGGTAAATTCAAGATTGTTATAGCTTTAGTAAACATTTATTTTATAAATCTTGCACTCTCACTTAAACCCAATACTATCATGCAATAAAGGAGAAGAAATAAATACTTAAAACTTAGCAAACTGGTGACACAATTAGGTATTATCTAACCCCTCACACAAAAGTGAAGAAAAAAAGAAAGAAAATATAAGGAAAACAAAAGATACATTCTCAAAATGTCAGGTCTAATTCTTTTTCTTCAACTTCTCTTTACAATTAAAACACAAAAGGACAAGGCTTGACATCCTTTGTAAGAAACTAAAAGACATATTAAAGAGAAACTACAGCCCAACTAGCCAAAACTTGATGATAATAAAATTAATTATGAAGTGTTTTAATGCATTATTATAAACATTACTTTGGCTCTAGGCTTCACTGAATGAGAATAACTTATTCTTCTGAGTTAACACATTCATTGTGATATTTCCATACACCAACACAGTGCACTTTGAAGAATCTACACTCTTCAACATGGCTTCATTCATTCCCTACTACTCCCTCATTTTCAATCAACAGTTGGAGGGCTGCATTATATATTATATTGTGGATTCATTGATGTATTTTTAACTCCTTCAGTTTAGTTAATGCTATAGGCTGTATTGAATGACAAATATTTGATCATCATCCACCTTATCAGTATAATCATTTTGAAATAAATGATTATTATAGAGGACCATGCATTTATTACAAGAATTTTAAGATAAAAGTCTCATAAACTTGTCTGCCTGGGATGGCTTTGAGCAGCAATTCTCGGAGCTCAGCAAGGATTATAGACCTGAATCATCAGCTCCAGTCTATTGAGGTTTATAAAAGCATTTTTTGCCAAGAAATACATAGTATCCAGATCTACATTATCCTTAGATATTTGAAGATTAGCACAATAACAAAATGAGTATTTATGTGTAAATTTTCCCTCACACTTACAAAACACTAAAAAAATTCTCCATGTAAACCTTAAACAAAATAAAGGTGCATGATTTCTCCAGCTTAAACTAGTCTGAAAAATACTTCAAGAAAGGGAGTGAAACTCTGCCATACGTTTTTCACTTTATCATCAGTTTTTAGAGAAAATGAGAGAATATATTCTAATTTTATCAACTAACCACAAATTGAATGATGAATTTTTCTTGAATTTATGTTTTACTTTACATGGAGGGCAGCGATTAAATAATAATTATGCTAATGACAAGAAGACCATGAGATTAAGATTCTTTGTAATTAGCAATGTGGACCTCAGAAATTTTAATTATTAGGGAATTTTGTGTCCAGAGATTTGTCACTTATGAAATACTAAGCTTGGCTTGCTAATTGACAAAATCATTTATTTAGTTGGATGTTCATACTCCACCAAAACTTTACTTTTTATAAAACATGGTGAAAAAAGTCTTAAAAAAAATTAATACAGGGGCTGGGAATATGGCCTAGTGGCAAGAGCGCTTGCCTCCTACAAATGAAGCTCTCGGTTCGATTCCCCAGCACCACATATATGGAAAACGACCAGGAGGGGCGCTGTGGCTCAGGTGGCAGAGTTCTAGCCTTGAGCGGGAAGAAGCCAGGGACAGTGCTCAGGCCCTGAATCCAAGGCCCAGGACTGGCCAAAAAAAAAAAAAAATTAATGCAATGTTTTAGAGGATTTTTTCCCATTAATAACAAATATAATGACCAATATAAATCAGCAGATATTGAGGCCGCTTCTATTTTAAGATACTTATTGGTTAATTAAGGAATTTTTCCTCTTGTTTTTTCTTTAAAAATAAAGGTATGGCTACTATTTATCCATGAAGTTATATGAAAATTATATTAATTTATATAATATAAAGTTATGAAAGAAAATAATATCTTGTTTAATGTGCAATATGCACCAAGATTGTTTTATTTTTATTCTTTTTTATTTCTTTTTATTTTATCTTTATGGAGGTGTATTTACAAGTTGTCATTTCAAATAACACCTTCCCCATAACCAAACCTATTTTCTTTTATTATCCCCTCCTTCCCTCCCTCCTTCCTCCCTTGCTCCCTCCTCCCCTTCTTTCTACTCTTTCTTTCTTTCCTTCCTTCCTTCTCTTCTTTCTTTCTTTCTTTCTTTCTTTCTTTCTTTCTTTCTTTCTTTCTTTCTTTCTTTCTCTATCTCTGTTTCTTTCATCTTTATCTTATTTACTGTTTCTTTTTTCATTACTTCTTTCTTCATAGCGTTTTCAAGTTTTGTTGTGGTTTTACTCAAGGTAAGCAACTCCTTATATCTCTCTAGCCCTCTTGAGTCTGAAACTTCATTTCCAGGCCCCAAGTATTTGTGATTTTACATGTTTTCTAGGTGATTGCAATGCATATTAGGTCACAGCAATTAATAAAAGTCAAGAACTTTGGTACAAAACTTTATATGTTTTATAAACAGGAATGGGCTTGCTCATTTTCAAACAAAGTAGAAATCTCTAAATATTTGGCCCTTTGGAATGCTTTGGTCAAGGAGTCTCCCATAATTTATGTTTCTTCAGAGAAGGAGACATAGGGTACTCAATAGTAATGAAAATAACTTACAAAAACAAAAACAAAAAACAAAAAAACATGCCATGTGTGCACATCACTTCCACTAAGAAGATGGCACTGAAGAAGACACTGATAAAAATGCACTTTCCATTCATGAGAAAAAAATAGTTAGCTACCAGGGTTCTTGAGATATGCAAGATTATTTTTCCTTGCCCATGATGGCAAGGTGTTCTCAATTGGAAAAGACATTGTGCCAGAAATTTTAAGTAGTAGTTTCTCTTCTTGTAACTTAATTGGACAGCATCCCAGGCTCATGTCTCTTCATGTTTTGACTCTGAATTCCTTTCTTCATATTTCCATGAATATTTATATGTTACAATTCACATATTTTAAAATATTTTTCCAGTTGTCAAAATTAACCTTTGTAATCTATTAAAAACATGGCATTTAATGATCTTTGCCATTAAGACAACAATAATAAATATTTCATTTTCTTTCATTACAGAAAGTACACATTTAGCTATGCTCAACATCCTCATTCTGCCTTGCAGAAATCTGTTTCATGGCAAATGAGCAGAATCAGTCTTTGCAATGAAGTGAAAAGAAAGGAAAAATATTTTTTAAAAAAGAGCATGTGTGCTTCTAAAATGAATATAAATGTTTTATTAAACATAATAAGATATAGGATAAATTGAAGGAAAAATAAAAATTATCTCTGAAGTTACAGATTCTGCATATTTGTGCAGAACGTGGCTAATGCACTTGGCTAATACAAGGAAGAATATTCTGAATTTCCATTTGAGCCAGAGAGTGATGTCAAATTTTTATATGTTTTCTTAGTGTTCTTTAAATCATGTTAGAGAAATTCTGGTGACAATTTACACAAAGATTAAGCAAAAATATTAAACAATTTTCATATATGCTTATTAACATTTTAAAGAAATACAAGTATTTTAGATCCAGATTTTTCTTTTTTTTATTTTTATCAAGATTGTCAGACTACAAACACTATATAATTTCTCTAATCCAGGGTTCAAAAAAACTCATTTATAGAACCACATAGACAATATTTGGCCTTTGTTTAATTCTTTCACATCTGATAACCTTACATAATAATGAAACAAAATGATGTAACTGTGATATAATAGATAAAGTAAGAAATGCTCTAAGTGCAATTTGGCCCATGTGGCAGGTTGTGAAATCTATGTCATATGAGAAGTAGTAACCTGTTAGAGACCCCTAAGGGTCCCTGTCTAGGTTTGTGTAACCAAACACAACATCTCCCTTGAGAAGATGTCATAATTACATTTTTTATCTCTTTCTGTGTGTACACAAATGTGAATAACATGTGGTGTGTTAATACACACCAGTGGATCCACACACAGTGGATTTTGCTCAGCCATCAGAAAAAAAAAAAAAAGGAAATAATGCTCACTGGCAAATGAATGGAGTTGAAGATCACCATGTTCAGTGGAATAAACTAGACCAATAGAGATAAGTATCCTCAATTTTATTCATAAGTGGGAAAAATAGTGGTGCAATGCAATGAACAAGTTTGTGCTGGCGGCTTCACTGTAACTGTGCTAGTGATCTGTTGAATAAATACACCATAATAGAATTGTTGGGTCATAGGGAAGTTTCCTGTTTAGTTCTATAAGAATCTCCATACTGATTTCCAGAGTTGGTTAAGCTTAAACTCACAAAAACAGTGGGTTAGATTTTCTTTTTGTTGTTTTTTTTTTTTTCTTTCTGAGGGCTTGGGCTCTGTCATCGAGCCTCTCTGTGCTCAAGGCTAGCGCTCTACTAGTTGAACCACAGTGGCATTTCTGGACTTTTCTGAGTATTTTATTGGTGATAAGAGTTTCAAAGACTTTCCTGACATGGATGGCTTAGAAACACAGTATTCAGATCTCTTTCTTCTGAGTAGCTAGGATTTAAAAAGATATTATGTGAAGTAAGTAAAACAAGGTTGCATTGTTTCTTTCAACTGTGCCAGCTATTATGTGCCTGCATATTGATAAGTAAATACATAATTTCATATGCAAGTGGATACAAATGAATTAACTAAAGTGTAGTAGATTCCATTGAGAACTCAGTTCTTTCTTTAAAAAAATAAACACAAGAACAAAGATCAACAAAATATGTACCAACTAATGGGTTTTTGCAAGGGGATGGTGTGTGGACAAGGGGACAAATGAAGTGGGGAGAGAACGGAGTCAAGAATTCATTGTAAATATCACAAAATTAAGAAAAGCAAGGGAAGGAGTGGGTTTTAGGAAGGTGATAAAGTTGAAGGGGTAACATTAATCAAGATGCATTTTGTGCATAAACTGCATTGTTAAATAGTAACCCCTTTGTACAACTTCTTAAGGATAATTTTTAAAAGTCAAAAAAGAAATACAGAAAAAGAATGAGTTTTTAAAAATAGTTATCATAAAGCTACAGTAATAAAAACAGCTTGGTATTGGCACCAGAACAGGCCTGAAGACCAATGGAACAGAATTGAAGACCCAGAAATGAACCCACAGAACTACGCCTACTTAATCTTTGATAAAGGAGCTAAAACAATAGTTTGGAAGAAAGATAGCCTCTTTAACAAATTGTGCTGGCAAAACTGGCTCAACACATGCAACAAACTAATACTAGATCCTTATATATCACCCTGCACCAAAATCAATTCCAAATGGATTAAAGACCTCGAAATCAAAACAGACACCCTGAAAACACTAAAGGAAGGAGTAGGAGAAACACTTGGGCTCCTTGGCGCAGGACGGAACTTCCTTAACAATGACCCAGAAAGGCTATAAATCAAAGAAAGGTTGGACAAATGGGACTGCATCAAACTGCAGAGCTTCTGTGCGGCAAAGGACATAGCTCGCCAGATAAACAGAAAGCCCACAGACTGGGAGAAGATCTTTACTGGCCATTCAACGGACAAAGGCCTCATCTCTAAAATATATGCAGAACTAAAAAAATTACCTTGTTCCAAAACAAAACCACAAACGACCAATAGCCAGCTCATCAAGTGGGCTAAAGACCTACAAAGAGACTTCTCTGATGAGGAAATGAGAATGGCCAAGAGACATATGAAAAAGTGCTCTACATCACTGGCCATAAAAGAAATGCTAATCAAAACAACATTGAGATTCCATCTCACCCCAGTAAGAATGTCATATATCAAGAAAAGGAACAATAACAGTTGTTGGAGGGGATGTGGCCAAAAGGGAACCCTACTTCATTGTTGGTGGGAATGTAAACTGGTTCAGCCACTCTGGCAAGCGGTATGGAGATTCCTCAAAAGGCTAAATATAGAACTCCCCTATGACCCAGCAGCCCCACTTTGGGTATCTATCCAAAAGACCACAAACAAAATCACAGTAAAGCCACCAGCACAAGAATGTTCATCGCAGCACAATTTGTCATATCTAGAATCTGGAACCAACCCAGATGCCCCTCCGTAGACAAATGGATCAGGAAAATGTGGTACATATACACAATGGAATTTTATGCCTCAATCAGAAAGAATGACATTGCCCCATTTGTAAGGAAATGGAAGGACTTGGAAAAAATTATACTAAGTGAAGTGAGCCAGACCCAAAGAAACATGGACTCTATGGTTTCCCTTATTGGGAATAATTAGTACAGGTTTAGGCAAGTCATAGCAGAGGATCACAAGAGCCCAATAGCTATACCCTTATGAACACATAAGATGATGCTAAGTGAAATGAACTCCATGTTATGGAAACAATTGTTATATCACAGTTGTAACTACTTTCAACGTCTGTGTGTCTGTAGTTTCTATTATTGATGATGTTCTTTTATCACCTTCCTGTGATTGTACCTACACTATCTCTGTAATCTTATCTGAGTATATTGAAAACCGTGTATACTGGTATTAGAAGTAGGAAATTGAAAGGGAATACCAAAATTGAGAGACACAGGGTATAAAAAGACAAACAACTAGAAAAGCAATACTTGCAAAACTGTTTGGTGTAAGTGAACTGAACACCTCGGGGGGGGGGAAGGGAAAGGGGGAGGAGGGAGGAGGGTTTGAGGGACAAGGTAACAAACAGTACAAGAAATGTATCCAATGCCTAACGTATGAAACTGTAACCTCTCTGTACATCAGTTTGATAATAAAAATTTGAAAAAAAATAAAAATAAATAAAATAGTTATCATTAATGTGAACAATGAAATTTTTCTCATTACAGCACACATCTTCACACTCACATGCCTCATTACTGTATTGATATATGCATTTGTCTAATCTGTAAAGTTTCTCGTTATTTTTATGCACAATGGCCTATGTATAAACGAGAATTTTCATTGTGCGGCAAAGAAAAGTTAAAACAATTTTATTTAGTTACTTAAAGGCTACTAATTAATGATAGAGACAATAATAGCATGCTATGTTATGATTTTTATTAATTTTATTCAAAACATTCATATAGAAATGTTTACATATTCTTAACATATTTGGATATATTACATAACATTGAAGAAATTAAATCACAAAAAACTGATTACATTTTCAGTTAAGACTTTTTCTTTGGAAGATTTTAATCTTTCCTTACCATATGAAAGTAAGAGAGAATTTTGTTATTGACTCATTGTTTCATAACCGAATTTTTTCACTGCTATTAAATTTAAGATCTGAGAATTCTAGTTGACATACAAAGGTACAAGTCTGTTATTTCCTGTTAAACAGTAAAAATACAGTGCTTCTAATACTTTACATTACATAATACTTTTTCAATTGTTGTGTTTGTGGTTCCTTATTTGTTTTTTTCATAAAGTGATATAGAGAGGGGCTGCAGTTACATAAGTCAGGTAATAAGTACATTTCTTTTTGGACAATGTCACCCCTTCTCTTAACCTCTTTCAGTTACCCCCATCCCCACCCACCAATTGTATAATTCATTTTCAAAGTAGCATCTAATGAGTATCACTATTGAATCTTCATTATTCTTCTTTAGTGAAATATTATTCTATATAATGTTTTGGTGTAAATACAATTATTAATGCATTTCTTTCCTAAATTGTAATTTACTTCTCAGGCACAAATGACAGTTATTCTCAAACCTTATTGACAGGTTGTGTCACACAATTGGTTTTAGTTTATGGATTGTAACTGGAGCCATTGGGATTCCCAATGGATAAGGCATTGAGTGATAATGCCATGTGCCACCATCTTTCATTTTTAATAGCATTTACAGAGAGCTTGTGCTGAAATCATAGAGCTAGAACTACTGTAAAAAATATGTTATTACTGAGCCTGTAACATAAGCAAATAGCAAGATATAGACAGGAGCTTCATGGTGAGAAGTACTCCTGGGACAAAGCAATAGAACCTAGTTGAAAATCAAACTTAAATATAAAGAAGACTGAGTTATGGTTTAACTTCACTAGTCCCTTAGTCCTATCCTTACATAAAAATAAATAAAATAATTAAATAAATGTAGCATTGCTGCTGAGATTTGCAGCACACACAACATGTTTTGAATCAGTGGGACATAAATCTTCAATGTGTTTATATTTTGAGATGAGGGGTCTGCTTCTAGCCATCTAGAGCATTATAACTAGGCTTTGAAGGAAAAATATTTAAAGCAGTAAAGCCGAATAAGGAAAGAAAACTTACTCTAGAGTATGTGATGTATGAGTGTTAAATATATTATTTTTCACAAACTCTCTCGTAATCTCCTTCCTAGGTTAACATTCCTTCATCCCCATTTTCCAAACCATTAAATATTATTCTGCACTCTAATGTTTAATGGTTGCACAGTATTTATATGGTGATGGTCTATTAAAATTTATTCAACCAATTTTCTATGCTTACACAAATAAGTTGTTCAGAGTTTTACCCATAATGAACTATGTTGTTATAAACAATGTTATAGCTATATCTTAAATACATCAAAAATTGCTACTACAAAATAAATATTTTGAAATGGATTTCCTGACATGGATCTTATGAAATACAGAGTCTTCTTTTTCCAAACTTACGTAATTCTATGTTCCTCTCTCTAAATTGTTTAACACATTTTCATTTTAAAATACTATTTGTGGATCGGGAGAAGATGGCGGAGGAGCAACAGCGCCCTAGCTGAGCTCCCTTCAACAGCACAGTTTTCCCACCCCACAGAAACTTTTACCACTAGATAGACAGCTCAAATAAGTTCTAACAGTAGAGGGATTCCAGCCAGGAAGAAAAAATCAACTTAGCTGGTCTGAAAACACAGATTTGAGCTTCAAGAGGAGTCCCAACACCACGGCAGTGTGGGCGCCAGCACTGGGCACCCCGCGCAGCTCAACGGAGACTAGGAAGAAATTCTCCAGACAGCAGTGTACATACAGATCGCAGGCTGAACACGGATGGGCTGAAATCTCAGAGACAGCGTGAGTACTCCCACGAAAGACAGTCTCACTTGCTCAGAGCAGCTCCTCCCCCAACCGCGAGAGCAAAGTGCCATCTTTGACACTGGCAAAGGGGCAGACCAGACTGGAGCTAAAGCCCACCTGGGGAAAGCGAGGACAAAGCAACCATCTTTGAGAAGGGCAAGAGGTACCAATTAGTGAGAGCCAGCTCCTCCCAGGAGAACGCCCCCTGCCCAGGTGGGAGGCTTGTCCTGGGCCTCGGCTGGGCTAGAGGTGACCGCTCTGTGTGCCAGATTTCCTAAATTAAAAAGCAAAAGCAGCGAGCAGCTAGCGGCACGGAACAGCCAAATGGGAGAACAAACTTCCCGAGATGGATAAACGGTCCCATTTAGAAGCCCAATTCCCAGCCAGAAACATAGCTGAATTCCATACCCAGTTCTGCCCAGAAGGCCGACCTGCCCAGGAGGGAGGAAACTCCCCAAGGCAAGTGACTCTCAGGCCACAGGCGCCCCGCCCTGCTGAGTCCACAGCCTATTCAAAGCCAGGCATTAAAGGCAGTGGCCCCACAGCAGATGGGAGGAGCCAAGGCCCCAAAGACTGCTCACATCCCTACCTATAGAGCACACCCAAGTCTTACCTGCAATCTGTGGGAATCACAGAGACCCAGGATTGCACCAACAGGGGAGGAGGGTCAGAACAGATCCACTCCTGCAAGTGGTCAGAATAGACAGCAGACCATCGCAAGAAAACCAGAGACTGTAGAAAGCCCATCCAAACAAGGAAGACTTTGTTTGTTTGTTTGTTTGTTTGTTTTGCCTCAAAAGTTTTTTAAGCTTTCATTTTTATTTTTATTTTTTTCTTATATTTTCATTTCTGAAACATCATTGGTTTGTTTTTGTTTCCCATTTTCACCTGTTGGTTCTATCATTTTTTTTTTGTTTTTGTTGTTGATCTTCTTTTTTTCTTTTTCTGTTTTTTTGTTTTGTTTTGTTTTTCCTTTTTATTTTATTTTATATTTTGCTTAAATAACTTTTCTCAGTTATGTGCATCTGTCTTCCAGTATTCACTCTTTATTTCTATGTACTCTCCTTCTTTAAAAATTACTTTCCCATGAATAACGTCTACACTCTTTACCGCTAACTCTCCACTGTCTATCTTTTTTTTTTGGCCAGTCCTGGACCTTGGACTCAGGGCCTGAGCACTGTCCCTGGCTTCTTCCCGCTCAAGGCTAGCACTCTGCCACTTGAGCCACAGTGCCGCTTCTGGCCGTTTTCTGTATATGTGGTGCTGGGGAATCGAACCTAGGGCCTTGTGTATCCGAGGCAGGCACTCTTGCCACTAGGCTATATCCCCAGCCCCACACTGTATATCATTTTAACTTTGTTGTTTCTACTGGTTCTACTCTCCTCCACATTTCCACGTCACTGGAACTAAACCAATATCATCACCCCCCCATACATTTTACTCTAGTTTCTTTATTACTTCTACCTTATCCTCCTGACTTACTACTAGGTCCTCCAGATCCCATTGACTCCTGGTTATTGGATAGAGGGAATTCCCACTTAATTTGAGTGAAACAAAGGGGTTCGTAGAGAAAGCCAGTCCAAAAGGAACTTAATATAAGAACAAGAATTGCTCATAGGGTTGTAACAGTAAATAAGTACTGAACACAGGGCTCAGGATTGGTTGTTATATTGAAATTGTATTCTTTAGGAACACCAAATCTAATTTTATACACAGGCATAAAGGTATGTGTATTTAAGCATGCGCTTCTAAGATTTACACAACAGTGCCTGGTAAGGGCTGCTTTCTGTCTTAAACGATGCTCAGAGGTGCTGATAGACTGGCATTCCCAATCCAAATGGGCAAAAGGAACAAAAAAAAAAGATGGCAAACAATGAAGTCTTATCCCACACTCAAAACAAGCAGGAAGCAGAGCAGTCAATCAAAGACATAGAAGAGAACCCTCAAAATGCTCTACAAAGTCTACTGATAAACATGACAAATGAAAATATTGAATCTCTTCAGTCAATTATTCTAGAGCGTGAGGAGGCAAAGCAAAAATTAATGGAGAATTTCATGGCATCCACAAATAAAAAGATAAAAACTTCAAGAGTCAAATGAAAAGATAACTACCCAACTAAAAGATTTGAGAGACAACACTCAAAACCTAATTACTGAAGTTAATGAAGTAAAGAAGTCCATACAGGACCTGAGAAATGACATCGAAATCATCAGGAAAGACCAGTCAGAAGTAAAAGAGATTCAAAATCAAGTAGCTAGCCTACAGTCCCGACTAACTGAAGCAGAGGATAGAATTTCAGGAGCTGAAGATTCCTTAGATTCTATGGAGAAAGATAAAAAATCAATACAAATCCAGTCCAATCAACAAAACAGATCGCTGCAGGAAATTCAAGACATGATCAGGAAGCCCAATTTAAGGATAATAGGTATTGAGGAAAACTTGGAGAAAGAATTTAGTGAAATAGGCAACCTATTTAACAGAATATTAGCTGAGAACTTCCCACATATGCAGAAGGAAAGGCTAATACAGACACAAGAAGCATTTAGAACCCCAAACTGACCAGACCAGAATAGGACATCCCACCGACACATAGTGATCAAAACAGGATCAGTAGAGTACAAGGAAAGAATCCTTAAAGCTGTTAGGGAGAAGAAAACAATCATAGATAAAGGAAAAGTGATCAGAATTACCCCAGACTTCTCAGCAGAGACCATGAAAGCAAGGAGAGCCTGGAATGAGTTACACCAAACACTAAATAAAAATAACTACCAACCAAGAATTCTGTACCCAGCCAAACTCTCATTCACAACCGAAGGTCAAATGAAAGTCTTCCATAGTAAGGAAAAACTGAAACAATATATCTCCACCACACCAGCTTTGCAAAAAATCCTTAAAGATGTACTGTACAGGGAAAATAATCAAGATCCCAATGCAGACAAAGAAATGAACCCTAAATAGTAAACATCAGATCAAGAAATGGGAAGAAACAGCTTTTAACACGACAGTGACAATGAAAGAAAGAAATGATCATCTCTCAATCCTAACTCTCAACATTAATGGTATTAATTCTCCAATGAAAAGACATAGGCTCATAAGTTAGATCAAAAATCAAGATCCATCTTTCTGCTGCCTCCAAGAGACACATCTATGCAGCAAAAGTAAACATCTTCTAAAAGTGAAAGGCTGGAACAAAATCTATCAAGCAAATGGCCCCCATAAGCAGGCTGGAGTTGCAATCCTAGTATCAGACAAAATTGACTTCAAATTAAAAAAAGTAAAAAGAGACAAAGAAGGTTACTACATACTAGTAAAGGGGTCTCTCCTACAGGAAGATATAACCATTCTAAATATCTACACACCAAATGCAGGAGCACCCAACTTCATCAAACACTACTGGCTCTAAAAACACTCACAGACCCAAACACATTGATAGTTGGGGACTTTAACACTCCACTATCACCTCTGGACAGATGAACACACCAAAAACTGAACAAAGAAACCACAGAACTAAATAATTGCATAGACCAACTAGACTTAACCGACATCTACAGAATATTCCATCCAGCAACAACAGAATACACATTCTTCTCCACAGCACATGGAACATTCTCCAAAATATGTCACATCTTACGGCATAAAAAAATCTGTACAAATTCAGAAGTATCAAAACCATTCCCTGCATTCTCTCAGACCACAATGGAATAAAATTAGAGCTCAACTCAAACAGCACCACAGAAAATCCTACAATTCATGGAGACTAAACAACACACTGCTGAACCATCAGTGGGTCATCGAAGAAATTAAAACGGAAATTCAAATGTTTATGGAATTCAACCAAGATGAGGACACAAAGTACCAGCTCCTTTGGGATACAGCAAAGGCAGTACTCAGAGGAAAATTTATATCTCTGAGCGCATACACCAACAAACTGGAGAAACAGCAACTCAATAATTTAAGGAAGCACCTTAATTTCCTTGAATGAGAACAACAAGCCAAACCCCAATTCAATAGACCGAAGCAAATAATTAAAATAAAATCAGAATTAAATCAATTAGAGACAAAAAAAAAATAGAAAGAATCAACAAAACAAAGAGTTGGTTCTTTGAAAAGATCAACAAGATAGACAGACCCCTGGCAAACCTGACCAAAAAACGAAGGTAGCACACTCAAATAAACAAAATAAGAGATGAAACAGGTAACATCACCACAGAAATAACCGAAATTCAGAAAATAATAAGGGACTATTTTGCAAACCTTTATGCCAACAAATCGAGAACTTGGAAGAAATGGATGATTTCCTAGAAAAAATTCATATCCCCAAACTCAACCATGAAGATTTAAACCTTCTAAACATACCCATATCCAGTATTGAAATAGAAACAGCAATAAATGATCTCCCATCCAAGAAAAGCCCAGGTCCAGACTGATTCCATCTCACCCCAGTAAGAATGTCATATATCAAGAAAACTAACAATAACAATTGTTGGAGGGGATGTGGCCAGAAGGGAACCCTACTTCATTGTTGGTGGGAATGTAAATTGGTTCAGCCACTCTGGCAAGCGGTATGGAGATTTCTCAGAAGGCTAAATATAGAACTCCCATATGACCCAGAAGTCCCACTTTTGGGTATCTGTCCAAATGAACACAAACAAAATCACAGTAAAGCCACCAGCACAACAATGTTCATCGCAGCACAATTTGTCATATCTAGAATCTGGTACCAACCCAAATGCACCTCAGTAGATTAGGAAAATGTGGTACATATACACAGTGGAATTTTATGCCTCTATCAGAAAGAATGACATTGTCCCATTTGTAAGGAAATGGAAGGACTTGGAAAAAATTATACTAAGTGAAGTGAGCCAGACCCAAAGAAACAGGGACTCTATGGTCTCCCTTATTGGGAAAAATTAGTACAGGTTTAGGCAAATCATAGCAGAGGATCACAAGAGCCCAATAGCTATACCCTTATGATCACATAAGATGATGCTAAGTGAAATGAACTCCATGTTATGGAAACGATTGTTATATCACAGTTGTAACTACTTTCAACGTCCCATGTGTATCTGTACTTCTATTGTTGATGATGTTCTTGTATCACCTTCCTGTGGTTGTACGTACACTATCTCTGTAATCTTATCTGAGTATATTGGAAACCATGTATACTGGTACTAGAAGTGGGAAATTGAAAGGGAATACCAAAATTGAGAGACACAGGGTAAAAAAAGAAATATAACTACAAAAGCAATACTTGCAAAACTGTTTGGTGTAAGTGAACTGAACACCTCATGGGGGGAAAGGGAAAAGGTTTGGAGGGAGGGGGGTATGAGGGATGAGGTAACAAACAGTACAAGTAATGTATCCAATCCCTAACCTATGAAACTGTAACCTCTCTGTACATCAGTTTGATAATAAAAATTTGAAAAAAAATACTATTTGTGAAAATTTTCACACACTAATATGTCATACTCTGACCAAACTCCCTTCCTCTTTCATTCTCCTTCATCCCAGTCTCCAAACTTCAAACAATTTATTTTTATACATAAATGCAAATATACATCATATACTTGCAAACAGCTTGATATAATCATATTAATTGTGTTAAAATCTGGCCACTTAAGTTTCCATACACATAGATGCTTTGAGTTTGGAACTCATATATTAATTATGGTGCAATATTAAATCCTTTTTTCAGTGATAACACAAGTATTGTATACTTCATAGTCTATTTAACTCAATAGAGACATTTTTATCACAGGCTCTATATATCTGAGCATCTTCAGATTCAAGAGCTCCCTGGCATTTGAGTTTGAGAACTGGGGACAAAAATTGCAAATGAAAGATCTTTAAATGACTTTTCTTTTGATTCATATTTTTAATGCTATGTCGACTAACATCATTTACAATGCATTTTCCTGGTTGATAATTTACCTTTCCAAGAAAATATACTGAAGCTATTATTTCCGTAATTCCTCTACTAGTGTTTAAAATCCTATAGGTTTTTTCCCCCTCATAAATCTTACCTGGCAATGTAATTACTTTCATCTGTTTCTTCACTAATGTGTTTTGTGTGGACAACATCATTCTAATGGCTTTATTTATGTAATCATTACTTATACCAATATTACAGATATCTCATATTGAGTCAATAGCCTATATTGCTAGTAGCATGTAATGTTGTAATTTACCATTAAGAACTCAGGGCTCCCTACCTGCAGAATTATTGCCCTCCTCCCCCTCCAAAAAAAATGTCATGTGCAAAGTGAAATGGCATGGTTCAACTCTCCATGAAGCCATAAATATGGTGGTTTTATAAGTTATTTTGTAGCTATACTTCCATAAATCTTCTTTCTTTTTTTCAGCCATTGAAGGCATCAGAATGTGTAGTCATTATTACTTATACTGTTTAAATATTTAAATAAATGACGAAATACATGTACATGAGGTGAGCAGTTGTAGCTGTCTTATTTATGCCCATCTCCCTAAAGTCCAGTGTAGTGTCAGGCATACTTTACTCACCCTAAAATGGTATAGCAAATGAGGACTCATTCTCTCTATCTTACTACACACTGGTGTCTGCTATTTCTGTGTTTATTAAAGAAATGTTACTTTGTTAGGGTATAAAAAAGAAAATCATTGACAAATGCCTAAATTCAGACCATCTTACCCATTAGATTAAATAAATTAGTAGATGTTGAACAAATGGTGTCTGACACTACTACATGAAAGAATTCTGAGTTATACATATATCATCATATAATAAGAAAAGCTTTTAACATTTCTGACTGCATGTGTCAAAATTTATCAAAAGTTTTCACATTGTATTGAAGATTTATAGAAAGAGCCCAAAGGAAAAACACTTGCATGGAAAGAGGAAAAGTTAAAGTACATCCAAATTTTTTATACTGTTCTGGAGGCCTTCTTTCCCTATGCTTTTCACAAAAATATGAATTTTGAGGTCATAATATTAAACTACTGATAGAATAGTATTTTCTTGAAAATGTTAAAATATTAATTTCAGGAACATTGTGATAAGGGTGTCGATAATTTTTTAACATATGAATCAATATTCTCTAGTATAACAGGAGAGATAGGAATCAATACATATTAGTTTAATGTCAAAGCTAGACATGGCATTTAAAAAATAGGAAATTGCTTTCTGAGTAGAAATAAAATGATATTTTCTTAAAGTAGAAGATGCTTTCAGAGCCAACCTATACCTGGTAGTATTAGTTTGTGGTTATACCAGAAATTTTAATATACCCACTTGTTATCTAGTAATTTTTAGGATTTGAAATATTAATAAACTCTGTTTTATTTTTATTTAGAATTATCACATCATTTATAAGCCTCTCTGGCCTTGTAAAATATACATAATTCTTCACTGGGTTGATGGTATTATTTGTGAGTAAACTATTCTCTGAAGATTTTTTATTGTAAGTGATCACATATTTTAACTTACATTCCTAAGAAAAGTATAGGTATTTTTCCTGCACAAATGCTGACAAGCAGTATTTAAAAGCAACAAAAATTACATTAACCTATACAGAACCTGGCTGTTGGCATCTTCTTTCTCTCAAAATTACTAGAAGTTATAAGAAGGAACATGTCTTTTATGGCCATCTTCCAAAGCCATCTTCCTTGTTCATGGAGAGACAAGAGGAAGTAGAGGGGCAATTTAGTAATCAAATCACTCTTTCTGCCTCTAATTATGCCTGGATATGAGATATTCCCACTCAGTAAGTTATTTGAGCACTTCATGGCAGTCTGAGTTGATTTGTCCTTGTGCTGACCTACACATTGAAGAGAGTTGTGGCTCCAGCTATGAAGAGTGTAATGTACTGGACCCCTCTTTTGGACTTATCAAGGAAATGTGAATAGTTCTAAATAAAGGTTGAAAGTTTAGCGTTTATTTCAACTTCAGCTATTTGAAACTTGAGCACCCTATACTTATCGAGAGATCACTTAATTTAGAAAGATGACATAATTCATCAGCAGTATCATATTGAATTCAATAAACTGAAAATAAAGAAACATAGAAGCTTTGCTTGATTATCTGAAGAATCTGAATGTATTTCTCTAAAATTTTCTGTCATTTGGACACTTGTCTTATAGAGAGCCCTGATTATCAGTCATTACTATACAAAGATTTAAAGTAAAATCAACACATAAAATTTATGTGTTTTAAGATAAATAGGTATTATGTTTACAAATGTCACATATTCATGGACAGGGACAAAGGCAGTGATAAATATCCAAAGACATACATATAAATATTATAAAGTTACAAGTCACAGGAACAAGTTGCTAACTAACATATGCCCTGCTTTCTGTCTTGATAAATGTATCTTCCTACTGATAAAACTAAAATAAAGGTTGTAATTTCATTCATGGTAACAGATTAGTACTTGTTCATGTCCAAATATTTTAGAAAAGCAAGTTATATTTAAGTGAGTTATAGAGTATGTATTACAAATTATTCATGTACTATTTTATGACTCTTAGAGAAGAAAAAAAATAATGATAGTGATGAAGATTTTCACACAATGTTAAAAAAGTTATGACTTTTTAAAAATCCACTAATAATTAAAATGAAATACTGATAACACAGATATAAAATAATTTATATGTAATAGTAAGCATATAATTTTTATTTTCTTATGAATTTATTCACAATTACCTAATATTAATGGAAAAGTATTAATAATGAACAAAGAACATGAGGATGTATTTAAAAATTATACATAAACATAGACGTTAGACTTTTAAAATTGTTTCAAGTATTTTTAAAATGAAATGAACATGTTAGTAATATTTTCAATTGAATGAATTAATCTTTTCATATTTTTCGTCATGTTCAGAGCTGCACATATATATACAATATGCATACATTTAAGAATAACAAATATTTTAAAATTCAGATTTATTATTCACTGTGTGTAACTACTGGATATTTTTTCTAAT
Source organism: Perognathus longimembris pacificus (assembly GCF_023159225.1). Taxonomy (NCBI): domain Eukaryota; kingdom Metazoa; phylum Chordata; class Mammalia; order Rodentia; family Heteromyidae; genus Perognathus; species Perognathus longimembris. The sequence continues at coordinate 43,016,726 of NC_063176.1, forward strand.
TCTGAAATCACATAGCAAAACAGCTAGATAATATAAAACTGGAAATTTGACATGATTGGGTAGGGAAATATTCTATTAATTAAAAAATATTTTGAAATTTTGTTACTGGAAAGAAAGGATGTGACATTTTAATTGGTTTCTGTGCATACTGAATCATTGCCACCATATGAAAAATTATCTGTAAATTAAAGTGTTCAGTGTATGAGTTTCACACTGGAAACAATCTGCAAATTTCCAAGGATTCAGATCAACTTCCTTTTTCTTTGAAATAAAATATAGAAAGCAAAGCAGATGAACAAGAGTTGGCTGGAATCCTATGAGTTCAATATGGTTTGCCATTTAGAAGATGGACAGTGTTCATACCAAGCCAAGGTCTCAGAAAAACAAGTCACACATACTTTCTAAACTATCTATATCTATGTCATTATGTCTATATATATCTATATACCATCCATCTATCTAACTCTATCTTGTACGTTATTTAAGTAACATGAGAATGTCTTTCCATGTTCAAATGAAAACTTGAGCAAAGGCCTAAACTTTAAAGCTGGAATTAAATTGAAAATGACTATCTAGTTGAACTGTTATTTGGTAACAAAAGAAGCATTTTTAATGAATAAGTAAACTTAGATGGGAGATTTTGATAAATGTAAAAATAGATATACTTTTGAACCATTTCTCATAAAATTCTTTAAAAAGCATTAAATTTGGTCAATAAAATGTTTTCTTTGAATTCTGAATACTATTTCCAAAAACTCCTATTGAATTAAGGCAGTTGTCTGTGCTAATATACTAACAAAGCATTGTCCCAACATGTAAACAGGGTTTTAAATAAAGAGCCCAATCTAAGCAAAGTGATCTTGTATAGCTTCTTTTCAGGCCTTTGTTTCTAGGTTCTGTTTCATTGTCCTTATGAATGGTTCCTTGTGCTTCTCTATCTCTTAGAATTTGAGACTTGTTTTTCCCTTTGTGTATTTTTTTCTCTCTGAAGCATTTGGTAAACTTCATGTCTTTTCATGTGAAATTATTAAGTTAACCTTGGACTTTCATAAGCTTCAAGTTGCAATTTTTTATTATTCTCTTAATAGAAAGAAGCTAAATCTTTAGACTGAATAGTTGAATAAAAATAGTGTGAATGGCAGGGAAACTTTTCTTAATCCAGATTAAGTCAGTTAAGTAAATAATAATATAAACTGCTAATTATTTTTTTTTTAAAAATGATCTAGTCAAATTGTCTATATCACTTCCATCACACACATACATAACATATTAACAGACATAATATACATTAACACACATACATATGTATATATTTGTGTATGTATATGAGTATATATAGTGTGTGTGTGTGTGTGTGTGTGTGTATGCGTGGTTATGGTGCTGGATTTGAACTCAGGTCCTTGTGTTTGCTAGGCTTACTTGCTACTGTACTACCTGAGACAAATATATCTACCCAGTGTTTTGCTAGTTATTTTTAGAAAAGAAGTCTTACAGAGTTTTTGCCTCTGCTTGTATTGAGGCACAATTCTCTGTGTCTTAGCCACTTGAGCAGCAAGGAATACAGAGATGAGTTCCTAGTGTGAATTTTGTAAATTATTTTAAACAGCCTCAATCATAGCTTCAAAAGAATTGTTAGGAGATAATTGAAATATAATACAATTTTCAGGGGAAAAAGTTTCTCTGTATTGAATACGTGACATTTTATTCTAACAAATTGGTTAGAATGTATGCTCATTTAATAATGAAGAAATATATTATAGGCAAAAATATAGTTTTTTAAATACACAATTAAGTTTTATTATATATTATATCAGTGATGGAAAATAATTGAATTAATTTTTTCTAATATCTTGAGGTTATTATAACCTGTTTAAGTGTAGAAAGATATCTAACAAAATTGAAACATGAAAATCAGGTGCTTGCCTTAGTACCAGCAATTGAGAAGCTGAGGCAATAAGTTAGTGACTTCAAGACAGGCCTGAGCTACATATGAAACTCAGCCAAAGCCACCCATGGAGCAAAACCCAGTCTCAAAAAATAAAAGACTTAAAATGTTGAAAAAAGCATACAGAGATACATTTCTGATTATAAATCAATTACCTTATCCAGGAGAGTCTATTAGCAAGTACAATTGCCACAAATATAGCAATACATATAGTCATATGTTGTTTTATATGTACATCTAGTCACATATTACTAGAATTGGCATTAATAGGTAGCTAAACATATAGTTCTTAGCTACCTATACAAGTTTACTTATTAAACATCCATCAAATCTGTAAAAGAATATAAACATAAGTGCTTGTATCACTGTATGCTAAAGGGTTTTTTATCATAATTTCAAAAAGTTTCCAATTGAAAATTTCTAAGTCTAATTGTTTTTTGCTCGAACCTTAAGCAAGCAAATAATCATCGCAGGTCAAGTTGTTTTTAGATGCTAATATCTTTAAGTTTTCGCAACAAATAGATGGAAGATACTAATTAAAACATAAAAATACTATGTCAGGATCGTATTTAATTTATGGTGAACTGTACATAAAAATACCAGAAACTTATCTGGAATTCTTATTCCCATTGCGAAGTAACCACAAACACTGTCTGTATTTCTATGATCTGTTCACATAGGGATCAACTATGAGAAAATTATACTTTACAGGAGTTTGGTGGTTAGATGAATTCAGATCTAACTCATCTAATTTAATACTACTTTATGAAGACAGGTAGAAATCTGATGAGTTAATTTCTTGCTGGGTTTTTTTTTTTTTTTTTGCCAGTCCTGGGCCTTGAACTCAGGGCTTGAGCACTGTCCCTGGCTTCTTTTTGCTCAAGGTTATAACTCTGCCACTTGAGCCACAGTGCCACTTCTGGCCATTTTCTATATACGTGGTGCTGAGGAATCGAACCCAGGGCTTCATGTATACAAGGCAAGCACTCTTGCCACTAGGCCATATTCCCAGCCCTGATGAGTTAATTTCTTATAAAGCACTTCTTTATTTTGCAGGAGAAATGTAAATAAAACTTTAAACATTATCCAACTTGACACTTAAAATTATTTCAACAATTTTCAATTATTCATATGATAGAAAAATCACTAATGCTTTATAGGTATTGAAGTGGTGACAGAGATGTAACAACACATCCTTGCATTAGATGACAAGCTTGGTGTTCTTATGACATCTGTAAATTGTTTCTAGTGTTAGTATTTTAATGGATACTTACTGAAAAATGTAAAATGTTGCTGCCCATTGATGAATATGAAATTCAAGAAAGGCATCTTGAATCAACCTTCAATTCAATTTGGACGTCGCTAACACATTTTCAAATTTTCTTATTTAAATCCTCAAATTCTTTAACATATTTGATTAGCTTCAACTATAAATAATCACCCTCAAGTCTTAAAGTCTTGGGTATTGCTGCTTCAAGAAAATATGGCTTCAATTCGACAGGTATAACAGTGTAAATTGGAATACACAGTGAAGTCACCATCCTTTAAAGAGTGAAGTATGGATTTCATTTAATTTATAAAGATAGTTGTAGTAAGTAAAGATTTTTGTTTATCAAAGTGAGTAGTAGATAGACTTCTTTGCTAAGAAATGTAGATAGCATTCTTTATTCACACAAAATTTATGTTTTTGAACAATGATTAATTGCATAATTAATTTTTCAGTTTGGGGGACTTTATATTTGTCTAAGTTTATCTAGGTTTTTGATTCTCTCTTGTTTCTCAAAGTCAGGTTTCAAAACATGGGACTTCAAATATAATTCATGTGGGTCAAACAGCACAGAAAATCTATTGTGAGTTAATTATTCCTATTTTTGTTTTTTATTTGTTGCTGTGGTAATGCTGGACATTCTTCTGAGAAATTAGTGAAAAGACAACAAATCCTTGCAAAAAATATTCAATCTATCTGCCAGACTTTGTTCTGGAAGAGAAAATGAAGCCCTGGTCAGAAAGAGTTTTTCTTCTTCCACATATGAGATTTTCTTGGAATTAACATTTCTAGATTACAGTCTGTTGTCACAGGTAGTAATGTTTCTGCATATAGATCATCAAGGATAGCATAAAAATGGGATTATGGTTATACATTAGCTGATAAAATGTGTCACTTTTATTCAGACACAAATATTATCTCCAGTATTCAACTCTTGTTCAAAATAAAAATCTGATCTTATGCCATTGCTGGTCCTTACAGCTATAGATCAGAATCATACTCAGTTATATATTTTCCATAAAGATTTTCTTTAGAATTATTATCAGATAACAGTGAAAGAATTAAGGTCACTTTCAAACTTGTAGTCTCATTTGGTTTGGAATACTAAATTGCTGCAAAATTACTGGGTCAGATTTGAATTTAGAAAAAAAAATGCTCTCCAATTCAATTTTCTTGGCTAAAAATATAGAACAAGAAAGCATTTAAAAAGATAGGCCATGGTCAAGAAGTAATTATGGTGTAGCATCTGGAATAAGATTTCTGTTAAAAGTTTGATTATGTTTTCGAATTGTATTTTCTGAGTAATTTTATGTAAATAATTTTGCCTGTGATTCAATTGTAATAATAAATAGTAAGGAAATATAATTTGTATAAAAAATCCTATATATCACCCAATGTTAAAACCTTGCTTGCTTCTACACATAAGAGAAAATATTCATCTTTTGTCTCTCCATGACTGACTTACTTCACTTAACATATTTTTTCCAGGTCTTTCTATTAATTTACAAATGGCACAGTATCATTCTTTATTGAATGAATAAAATTTAATTGTGTATATATACCACATTGTCTTGATCCATTAATTCCTTGAGGGGCATCTGGTCATATTCTGTTTCTTGGCTATGGTGAATCATGCTGTAATAAACATGTGTTGTATGGCCTGCAATTGTATACAAATGTATTAACTGAATTAATTAAAGGGTGAACTCAAATAGTGTAATTCCTTAGAAAAGCAAATTTTTCTGCAAAGTAAAACACCAGGAAGTGGGGACTCCAAAGGAAGGAAATGGGAGCAAACGGAAGGGGGTGAAGAAATGAGGATGAGCAAAGGGGAAGAAAGTAGTCTTGAACCAATACATACCATACAAAAATTAAAAACAGGGAGAGAGGTGGGTAGGAAAGGAATGATATGAAAATTAAAATGGATGACATTGATGAGGATATATTGTATTTACAAAGTGCTTTGTTAAATGGCAACTCTTTTGCATAATTTTTTCATGTGTACCATTCTGCCATTTTTCAATTCCAACTTACAGAAAATCACTTCTATAAAGCTCTAAGTTATATGTCACAATGATGCCAGCATTCCTGGTGTCAAGAAGAAAGAATGAGACAGCAAGAGTATAGGAGAAAGAGCAAATTTTCACATTTACAGTATGTATTCGGAGCTTTTAAAGGCTTCTTAAAAAGCAAAACAACCTCCATTTAATAGAAAACTTTTGTGAAAATAAGTATCAAATTCTATTTATTTATTTATTTATTTATGTATTTAAAATTTTTGTTGTCAAACTGATATACAGAGCGGTTACAGTTTCATAGTTAGGCATTGGATACATTTCTTACTGTTTGTTACCTCCTCCCTCATTCTCCCTCCTCTCCCCCTTTCCCTTCCCCCCATGAGTTGTTCAGTAGATTTACACTAAACAGTTTTGCAAGTATTGCTTTTGTAATCGTTTGTCTTTTTTACCCTGTGTCTCTCAATTTTGGTATTCCCTTTCAGTTTCCTAGTTCTAATACCTGTATACAAGGTTTCCAATGTACTCAGATAAGATACAGAAATAGTGCAGGTACAACCACAGGAAGGGGATACAAGAGGATCATCAATAATAGAAGCTACGATTTCACATCGCATGTTGAAAGTAATTACAACAGTGATATAACAGTCGTTTCCATAACATGGAGCTCATTCTACTTAGCGTCATCTTTTGTGTTCATAAGGGTATAGCTATTGGGCTCTTGTGATTCTCTGCTGTGACTAGCCTAAACCTGTGTTAATTATTCCCTATGAGGGAGACCATAGAGAACTGATCTTTTTTTTTACACATGTACTTCTTCATTAACCAAGAAATATATTTACTTTTTATTCCCATGAAATAGATTTATTATTTTCTATTTCTTTTGTATATGCCGATCATTGAACTACTAGTACTACAAAAGAAGAATATAGGGCTGGGGATATAGCCTAGTGGCAAGAGTGCCTGCCTCGGATACACGAGGCCCTAGGTTCGATTCCCCAGCACCACATATACAGAAAACGGCCAGAAGCGGCGCTGTGGCTCAAGTGGCAGAGTGCTAGCCTTGAGCGGGAAGAAGCCAGGGACAGTGCTCAGGCCCTGAGTCCAAGGCCCAGGACTGGCCAAAAAAAAAAAAAACACGCAGTATAATTAACTCAATCAACATAGCTTGTTAGAACATTGATAATAGCATATATAGGTCACATATAGGTCACATAAGTACGATATTAAACTATGAGTTGTATACATAATCTTTGGCAAAGACAGCAGATTTTAAAAGCCCATAATATCTTTCATAATTGAAAATAAAGTACTTTTTTCAAAGACTCATTTATTAAAACCAAAGGACTATTTCAATAAGGTATTAAGACTGCAGTATTGAATGCCCCTTGGGCAGCAAGCTGAAATAATGGTGAATTGTTATTCTAATCCTCAAAAGAACATTTTAATAAGTGTGATAAATGACTCACAGAGAGCTTCTGGTTTCAATGTCAGTGGAATTCGAATCAGACAAAAGTTGGCATTGAGTGATGGATGTGGAGGATTTTCCTGGTAAACACCTTGCCATGTCAGGACCAAACCAGCTCGTGGAACTCTCAGAGGCCAAATTCCTGTCTATTTATCAACTTTCTGCCTCAGGGTAGAAATGTAGACAGAACACTATTCATAGGCTAACAGGTAACATACTTCCTAAAATTCTATAACCCTTCAAAATGTTCAGGAGGAAACCAGTTAAAAGATACAATGCGCGAAAAGAAATAGTCAAGTTTACAGAGACAGAGTCACACGCACAGATTCAGTAGCAGATATGCTATCAACTAGGTTAAACACTTTACTTTGTCCTCTCATTTCAACATTATTACTTTTCCTTTGAAAGTCCCAGCTTTATGTAGATATTATGTATGATATATTAAATATCATATTTACAGATGAAATTCCTCCAAATTTTGTTAACTTTGAGCAAAGATTAAAAATGAATCAGTGAGGGAGAATGATGGAACAGGTGACATTAATCAAGATGTATTATACTCATAAACTCACATGCTGAACTGAAAGTACTTAAAGATAATAACAATAAGAGTGAATCAGGATATTATGAAATGTTTAAATGTTGATGACACAATGGAGAATAGTGTATTACTGAGAACTTGCCTTCATTTTTTTTCAAATCTGTTTTAAATGCTTTAATGACAGTGATTTTTGTATTATTTCAAATGTTCCCAAAGAAACAATTTCTGATTAATGCTGCAGTTTTCCATGCTCACACATCTCCCCCACTCTTCTTCAGTATTACAAGGTATAGGAAGCTTGCCTTGCAGAAGTATCCTGCTGATATATACCAAGTATTTTTGTTAACAATATGTTAAGTTTGAATGTAGCTTAAGAAGAAATCTAAAAAATTAAGACCAATACATCTAAAGAAGAAAGGTTTTCTCATAGGTTAATATCTTAGAATATACTTCACACATATTAGGAGGCAAGCTATACTTATAAATAATAAAAATACTAACATTTACTTTAAAATATTCTGAAATGTGTCAGCAGCTTTCAAAGTTATGTGGAGCTGTAGTTGATATATTGCACAATTATATTAATATTCAGGCCTGTTTTAACACAATTGAGATCCTGTGGACATCTCATTCATATGGTGTATTTGGTCTGGCGCTGTGATTTCATCTGATAAACTGCCTTTCTCATCACTTCTGGGTGAGGCTTCTTGTATCTTCTGCCTTGTAAACCACGCTTTAGTGGTCTACCCAATATGGTGATTGCATCCATAGTTTCATAATAAGTTTAATGTACGGGAAGTTTTTTGCGTTTTGTTTTGCTTATTTGTTTTGCCATTTATGAGGCCTGATCTCCCGTCCTGGGTGCTGGCCTTGAGCTCTTCAGTTCACTTTACCAATTGAACCATAGCTCCACTCTGTTTTTTTTTTGGCCAGTCCTGGGGCTCGGACTCAGGGCCTGAGCACTGTCCTTGGCTTCTTTTTTGCTCAAGGCTAGCACTCTGCCACTTGAGCCACAGCGCCACTTCTGGCCATTTTCTGTATATGTGGTGCTGGGGAATCGAACCCAGGGCCTCACGTATATGAGGCAGGCACTCTTGCCACTAGGCCATATCCCCAGCCCCCACTTCTGGTTTTGTGGTGGTTTATTGTGGATAAGAGTCACAAGGACTTTCCTGCCCTGGCTGGCATTGAACCGCAACCCTTAGATTTCAGCCTCCTGATTAGCTAGGAATACAGGAGTGAACTATCGATGCCTGGTTCTGCCTGTCCTTCCTCCCTCCCTCCTTTCCTCCCTCCCTCCCTCCCTCCTTCCCTCCCTCCCTTCCCTCCCTCCCTTCCCTCCCTCCCTTCCTTCCTTCCTTCCTTCCTTCTCCTTCCTTCCTTCTCCTTCCTTCCTTCTCCTTCCTTCCTTCTCCTTCCTTCCCTCCTTCCTTCCCTCCTTCCCTTCCGTACTTGTTTCTAAACTCAGGTGGTCATACTCTGGCTCCTGATTTTTGGTCAAGGATCCTACTCTATCACTTGAGCTTAATCTTCAGTCTGGCATTTTGATGCTTAATTAGTGATAAAGAGTCTGAAACTTTTCAGTTCAGTCTAGATTCCAATGAAATATTCCATTTCTACCTATTGTGTGGCTAGGATTAGTGTTAAGAGCCAATGGTGCCTGGCCAAAGAAGTTATAACTGACCAATCTAGGTTGGATAAAATTAAATGTATAAAGTTATAACCAATGATGACTATTTCTTTTGTTTATTAATGTCACGTATTGACAGAACATGGCAACTCTAGACTCAGTATTATGTAATTAAGCATATATGTTAGATTTAAGTCTTCATTTCTAAATATACTTGTGTCTATAATCACTCACCTGTAAATTTAAGATCCTATTAAAGGGCACTTCAGTGTTTGCAGAGTATAGTAAAGAGAAGAAATAAGTAAGGTGAAACAGCCCTTAACATATTGGAAAAAATTAAAAGTTTTGTGTTTATGATTATGAGAAGGGCAATAACCTGGAGCCACTGGTTTGTATTTGACTATCAGATATTTTGCTGAATAATTAAGATATATTATAACCTTAAAATATTTAACCTTTCTAGTGGTGATGGAGCTCAAGGAGTACACCAACCGCCTTGAACAAAACAAGCTGAAGTTGATTGTGAGTATTCAAAAGTTCAACTCCCAATTCCAGCATTAAAAATAATAACCTTTATAAAATCAGTATTTTTATTTATAAAATTAGTACAAGTATACACTTTTCATAATATTGCAAAACATTAACTATGTGATTTTTAAAAATAAATTAATATTCTGGAAATTTAATGTTTTAATGTTAATTTCAATGTTTTTCTTAATGATAAAAATTGGGGAAATTTAAACTCACCAAGTTGAGAGTGATTCAGCAGGAAGCAATTAATTTGGTATCATTTTTATTCCAACTTTATCGCAGTCTCTTAACCATACTTTAACACACTGCAACATATAAAAAACAGGTGAGCTCCACATATGTTTTATTACTGGTTAAAAATGAAAATAAAAGGAAAAACATACAAATAAATTTTATGTTTTAAAATTATCAGCTAGAGTTTTGGATGACTTTTATTTTTTCTCCCTAGCATCATATATTATGCTTGATTTAAAGTAAAATAAATTGATTCAATCATACTTGAGCTCTAATAAAGGAAGCAGACATTCAGAAAATAGCTGTTGAAGACTAGATTCAAAAGTCGTTTATTCCCACTCTTATTTCTATGTTCCAGCATGTCCTTAAAAGAATACTTGGTAACTTTATTCTTCAGATTCAATACAAAATGGGACTATCAATGTAGTACTTGTTACTTACAATGAACTATGAGAATTTGTGGGGATGATGACAGGTAAAGGAAGGTTCAATAGAACTGCAAACCTATTCATGACTTGAAGTATAGTTAAAAGTGAAGAGAGGAAATAGCTGAGAGGGTAATAACAAGGAAATAGAAGATCAGAAAGGAGAATTGCTTAGAGATCACGCATTTCAGCTCTTTTTCAAATCACAGAAATGAAAGCCAAGATGACTATGAATCCTTTCTGGAATCACATAAAGGTCTTACATTTTATTAATGACTTGGAAAATAACTGTAGCCAATTAAACTTCTTAAACCAAAATAATCTGAAATCATTAACCTTTACAATATGAAAGGAGTAATTTTTAGAGGTAAGCAATAATAACATTAATAAACAACTATGGAATCTAAATTTAGAGCACAAAGTGTCAAAATTTCAAAATTAAGATTTATACCTTATATTTTATAAACAAATGTGCTGTATTTCCTGATGTTGCAATATCAAAAATGTTAGTATAGATGTTAAAGAAATTCCGGATATTATAGAATGGAAAAAATAGAAAAGGTTTTTCCTCAAGTTTGGCAGACACGTCATTACTGATCTATTGATTACTGAGTTGTTACTATTATATTCCTGCCCTGAGTGACATTGTACTCGTAAGATTAGAAAAGTTATGATTATGCAATTTTGGTAAACAACAACAACCTCAGAAAGCTTGATAATATTTCAAACCACAATAAACAAAAATAAAACAGGATTTTTTGAAATTGATTTGAAGATACCAAAATTCCAATATCCATATGTTCAATTATCCATGTTGAATTGTAGTGACTTTTTTTCTGAGTAATCATGTATATAAGTTGAGCTACACAAGTTATACATATTTCTATGGTTTCATCTAAGTAGTGAAGAAAATAAATAGTCCCATATATGTGCCATACTAACTTTATGGCACTTTGCTAATTGTAGGATGAAAAGCAGCAGCAAGATAATATTTGTTATAGATTCTATATCACAAGAAAATAACAAAGAAAAACCATGAAGAGATACTGTTGTGTAAAGGTTAAGAAGGCTATCATCCAACTATAGAAATTATATCCAACATACTTAGGTTGTGGAAAAAGGTAAGAAGGCCAAAATGCAGTTTCTTATAATGTATTTTTTCTTTCAAGGCATTTATCCACAGAGACTGTAAACACTCCCACACAAAAGAATCTATGGGTAAATAAATGTTTGGAGAATTTTTTTTTTTCAGAATCACTAAAAGAATACTGAAGATGCAATGTTTAAATGGATGAAGCAAATTGGTCATCAGAGATTAAATATTATTTGGGGCTAGCAAGAATGTGCTATCAAACTATTAATATATTGCTATTGAAAGAGCATAAATGCAAAGAAATATATTGTACATCTTTCTGAGTGAAATTTTGCATATATTATAAACACAGTAATACACAGGGACCATTTCAGAATAGCACAATTATTATACATGATGCTGTAATAACAAAGAGTTAATATATTTTTTCAACTTTATAGATCTCTATACCACAACCCGTGAAATATGCACACATAATTCTAATGGAACTTAAATACTTCTATTAATAATTATTTGTTAACATGTTTTCATTAATAGTAACAATTTCATATTTCTTTAATTATATTTTATTGTTAAGGAAATGTACAGAGGGGTTACCATTACATACACAAGGTGGTAAGTACATTTCTTGTCATACTTGTTCATATTTTTACCACTTTCTCTCCTCTCCCCCCCCAGGAGTTTTACAGTTAATTTCCAACATATTGTCTTGTGAGTATTGCTATTACATTGGTTTGCACTTTATCCTTTGTCTCACATTTTTTTTTTTTTTTTGGCCAGTCCTGGGCCTTGGACTCAGGGCCTGAGCACTGTTCCTGGCTTCTTCCCGCTCAAGGCTAGCACTCTGCCACTTGAGCCACAGCGCCACTTCTGGCTGTTTTTTTCTGTATATGTGGTGCTGGGTAATCGAACCTAGGGCCTCGTGTATCCGAGGCAGGCACTCTTGCCACTAGGCTATATCCCCAGCCCTCACAATTTTTAATTAACTAATTTATTTATTGGCAAAGTAATGTATAGAGAGGTTATAGTTTCATATGTAAGGCAGTGAGTACATTTCTTATCAAACTTTTACCTCACCATCTTGATGTTCCCTTTCCTTTCAGTAATTCAGATAAACATATATGCAATACTCTGATTTCTTTTCAGATCATATAAATTACCTTTTAATATTTCAGTTTTTTAATAATAATGGAAGCTGTTTGGGGATTAGGGGCTTTGAGAGTAGTAAACTTTCTGAAATTATAAGAAATATTTTATTAAAATGCTATTCTGTATCCTTTTGATTTCCATGGTTTTCATGGAAAAACCAGAGAGTAATCATCAGTCACACTGGGCTTCTCTGTTTATGGTGGGTCATATTTCTTTCTTTTCTTCAAAATTTACTCTTTGCACTCCAGCAATTTTAGAGTGACTTCCTAAAGTGTGGACTCATTTAAAACTCTTCTTATTTAGAGCTCCATTACAAGGTATACAAATATGTATAATCAACTTCCTGATCTTTCTGTTTCTCCATAGAAGAACAGATAAATTTTCATGATTCTTAATACATTTCGTGTCATAGTTCTCTAAAGATTTAGCAACTTTTCTATGATATTTCTTTTAATTTTTCTCACTCAATAATTGCTACTGATATTGTCTTTCTGTGTCTGTGCACAGAAAGGTTTCTGTCTTGTATTTCTGTTTTCCCTTTCGTATTTCTCTATATATTTTCAGTTATTTTAAACATTCTGTTGTAACTTTCAACTACAGAATTAGCATTGAATTCTTGTTTATGCTTTCTATGTCCATGCTCATTAACTGTATTTATTGAATTGGTGTTATTTTTATTTTAGTTAGTAAATATTTACATTGCATCTTTGAACTTCATTTTTCTTATACTAGCTATTTGAAAGTCTTTGTAGTTTAAATACTCTGACAATATTCAGTAATATTTTCCTCTCAGTTAACTGGTATTCTATTGCCTTATCATCTCTCATTATTTTTGTTAGTAATTGATTGTCTTAAATACTATGTTGAAGCAATTTTAGATTTTAGTATAAAGCTTCTGAATGTCATTTTTGCTTGCTTGTTTGCTTTCTCTGTTTCTGTCTCTGTCTCCCTCTGTGTGTCTCTGTCTCTCTGCCTTCATTTCTCTCTCTCTCTTTCTCTGTCTCTGGATGTTTCTCTCTCTCCCTCTCTGTCTGTCTGTCTGTCTCTCTGTCTCTGTCTCTGTCTCTGTCTCTGTCTCTGTCTCTCTGTCTCTCTCTCTTTCTTTGTGCCAGTCTTGGGACTTGAACTCATGGCCTGGGTGCTCAAGGCTAGCAATGCACCACTTAAACTGTTTTGTTTTTTGTTTTTGGTGGTGGTGGTGTTTAACTGGAGACATGAGTTTCATTCACTTTTTTACCAGGACTAGCTTTGAGCTGTGATACTCAGATCTCACTGTCCTGAGTACCTAGGAATATAGGCACTAGCCATCAGTGCCCAGCATTTTTTTCTTTCTTTGTTAACTAGTAAAGAACTCAGAACTGATACCTATTTTTTAAGAAAAATGAAGAGTGATTCTTCATAATTGTGTACTATCATTTTTACAGTTTTCACTTCACAGAAAAAATTACAAGATATTATAAGTCACTATAATTTGTTACATTCCTTGGAGTTTTAAATATTTAATTGAAATTATTTGCATTAAGAAAACAAACCTTTAAAGATCTTGAAAAATAGCTTTGGAAAATAAATATTCTATTAGCACATGCACGATAAAAATTAGGCTGTGAACATATTGTACTCAACGAGTTGAAATTATATGCTGAGACTTTTGCTTAGAGGATTGTTGAATTAAGACTTTAAAATAGGAGAGGAAAATGAGAAGGGATTCTGGGAATTAAATTGCTTAGAGAAAAACGGAGGGGAATTTAGGTAAAATAGTTATGATTAATTGCAATTTAAAACTGAGTTGTAGACATGAAGTCTTAATAATATATAGAATGTATACTTCAGTAGCTCAACTGAATTTATCCAATATATAGTAAAAGATATCCATCATATAATTAAAGATATTTTTTACAATAACCAAAATGCAAAATTAGGTAAAAATAGTATTGATAGAGGATGAAAAATTATGAACTTTCTATAGATCACCAAACATAATCTTTCCTTCTGTATGCATATACATAATATTATGTAAATTTTGAAGAAGAGAATCCTCATGTAGTAAATGTTTATGAATCATTGTAAAAGAGGACACAATTAGCTGTCATAGGATATAGACACTTCTAAAGTTAATTTTTTCTTCAAATGATGTATTTTAGTAAATTTGTAAATTGAAATAAAATACAGAATTTTAGTTTACTTTAATTAGAGCATTTTACTTCAAACATAAAACAGTTGATTTCAATTCTCAGTGGGTCATCAATTTATCTCAAAATTAAATTAAAAGAACAGCAAAGTCACTGCTTCAGGTAACTTTTAACATTCCTTTTATTTAATATATTGTTTGAAAGTTCACAATAAGTAGTTTGATAGTTGTAAATTAACTGATGAAATTATCTTTTTAAAAGATGGATCATGTTTGATCACCTATTTGCTTAATTATAAATTAATATTATTATAATAACTTGTAAATAGGCACAAATAATAATCACATCTCAGGGTTGTTAAAGAAGAGAATATGTTTTGAAATGAGGACTTAATTTTAGTACTGTCAAGAATAAATAAATTTTAATAAAAATAAATAATGATTTTATTTTAAAAAGATATTAATATGAACTTTGAGACTTTTTTGTCTTATGTGCATGGTTATGAGTTATTATATGTCATCTAATAAAGTTATCTATAAATTACAATAACAGAAAAGTTGACAATTCAATAATTAAATTTTTATAATGCAAATATAGTAATTTTCTTAGAAATAAAAAGTCTCTTGAAGGTTAAAATTTGCCTTTCATTTGTCTCAACCTTCAAGGAGATGAATGAAAAATTTAATTAAATATCTAATTTCAAAATGACATGATAGTTTATTTTAGCCTACCTAGTAATTTTCTTGAAAGTTTAAGATTAGTATCTTAAAATTATCAACCTCAATACTTGAAATTGAAAAATATAGGAAAAAGTAACTTTCTACACTGACCTAAAAAAATTAACTATTTCTGCGGACATTGCGAATACAGCAAGTATATATACTCATTTTAAGATTGTGAAGTATTGCAACATATTTTAAAGTTAATCTTCACATATTTTACTTTTTCAGTATTAAAGACATCACATTCTATATCAATAGACTGATTCTGAGGACAAATATGGTGACTCAACACCATTGTGTGGAACCATGTGATCTGAGAGAATGTATGAGGTATTAGAGAAGATTGTAACAATGTCTTGCTTAGTCACAGTAGAGACAGTTTTTGCAAGTAATTTCAGGGGATATATATATGGATTAGGAGATGGGGAGATTAGGAGATTTGAACTTGGGTTTAAGATTCCATTTTCACAAGATTTAAAGCAAGATTTTCTAATTAGTTGCAACTCAAGGAACTGCCAAATAAGTCTATGGTCAAGAATGGAAAAAATGTGAGGGAGAATGAAACTGGAATCAGCCATCATCTCTTAAAGTGCTCATTTAGGACTAAGTTCTTATCATATATTATTTGATTTCCGGTTCCTTTTCATACTAATAATATCATGAAGATACATGCAAAAGGTTGAAACTACATCCATAATACCTCGCATTGCCAGAAACTCTTACATGACTGCCTGTCAGCATCATCCTGGATTTCTGGATTATATATAGGGCAGGTTGAGAGAGGGAAAGAGAGAGACAGACAGACAGAGAGACAGACTCAATCAGAGAGACTGAGGAAGGCAGAGAAAGACAAAGAGAAAAGGTGAGATAAATGGTAGTATTTTAAAATAGCAGTCTCAGAAACAACACCTCATCCTTTCTTTCATAATCCATGTATTGTCAATGACTTACCACACACAGATCACCCTCAAACCTCTCACACTGAGAACCCATAGAGGAAGTAGAAATCACAAGGGCCATTTGCCAGACTCATTACCTCACAAATCTCCAAGTTCAAGGGTAACAATCTTTCTGGCAAAGGTCCAACAATGTGATTCAATGTGACTTAAATCCTAAAAATGAAACCATAGAATACTAGAAACAACAAATAACAAAAAATTTAACACCAAGATTGAATTACTTTCTTATTCTGAGCATACAAGATAGGAAACTAAGAACTGCAGAGGAAATCAAACTTGCTTTAGGTAGAGATAAAACTGCAGAAATATACTGAAACTTTCTGTTAAGCTGCTCTGAAACAATTAAAAACTCTAAACTGTGCTCCAAAATAATGAAGCATTTTATGAGAAATAGCCTGAATGATTTATATTTTTCTATCTTTCCTGACCAATGTGTGTTTTGTGTCAATAAACACTATCTGCATGTAGACATAGAATGACCCAGTTCGCATGCCATAAACTCCTGAATTTAGGAATTGTCAAGGGGTACTGGAACTTATTTTGACTTTTTCAAAGTAAAGTTGATGCCTAGAATGAAACACACTTCTTAATTTTCTGTGTCATAAGTAATATTAAACCATAATTCATGTCTAACAGAAATTGTTTTACTATTTGTCAGAATATATCATCTCTCAAATTCACTGATATAGAGAGAATGAAACAGTAAAAAAGCATTTGAAGAGACACAAAAGACCCAAGTGACTCCATCTTAAAAACCTAACCTTAAACTTGCTCTCCCCTAAATCGGGAAGTTACACAGAAAGCCTACATAAACATTTTTTTTTTTTGAGAAAAACTGCTGAATGTCCCAAACAGAGTGTGTATGTGCTAAATGTGAACAGAGATGGAGACAGACAAGGGATGAGAGGAAGGACTGTGGTTTAGCCATCTGCTAACAAAGTTAACTATAGATAAAATTAGTCAATTCCCCTTTGCATCCCCCTTTGCTTGCTTAGTGTGATGTAATTGTTAATCAAATATATGCCTGAGTGTGTGGAAATTTCCCCAAATTGCTTAAGAGTTGTTTCATGATATACAAAGACTGCTAAACTTGGACTCGGGGCGTCACCATTGCTGCTGTGTGTGCAGAGGACTGAGCTAGCTCGCCATAAACGCCTCTTTGCTGTTTACACATTCGGTTCTTCTGGCTATTGAATGACATTCCTTGAGCTACTAGAGTCAATTCTCTATTTTTCCGCATAGCATTTTGGCAATAATTCCAAGGAAGCTGGTTTATAAAGTTACTGAACTTCGTTGTGAATGTATCCCAGTTTTGGACTTTCTCTGCTCTCTCACAATCCATAGAATATTAAGAGGAATAATGGTCTCCAAAGATGGTGTATCTTAATATGTAGAACGTGCAAATAAATCATTTGATACTAGAGAATTAAATTTCCTGATATAAGTATGATTGATAAATAGCAACCTCGTTCATTTTAAAAAGCTGATGCTGCATGATTTGTTGTGATGAGCAAAACAACAAAGTTCTTTCAAGGCAAACATGAGAAACACCTGTGTGTTTCCCACCAAAATGCTATATAGAATGGCAGATCACACAACACCCATTTTTTTTATTTACAAAATCAAGTTTTTTATTGTTGTTTTTTTAGAATCTGTAATTTATTTTATTTCTTAGTTAAAAAATATTGCACTAGACTACACTGTCCTGTTTATTTTGGCAGGAAAACAGAGCCAGGAATGATAAGTAAAATCACCATTACTGTTCTGTTTTCCTAACGTCACAAGTGCCTGCTACCTATTCCCTTTCCACTCAAGTCATAGATTTTTATATCCATTTATTTTTTCTTTGTTGTTGCTGACAGAAGCTGTCAGGAGAGCACAACTCATATCTCATATTCTCCCTCTCCCTTCCCTGATGAAGTTACACACTCAATATGTTTGATGTATTGTTTTTTCCCAAAGAAACAACTGTGCTTTAGAAACAAAATATGCTTCAAAAGTCTCAGCTCTGCCTAGTTCATGAACAGCACAAACCCTACAGGAAATGAAGACAAAAATATAGCTTTTAAGTACAGACTGGAATAAAATTAAAATGTATAATTTCTGGGTGGCCTTGGAGGCTACTAAATTATTAAAGGCATGATTTGTTTAAATATATGATACAAAGATTATTCAGATATTTTATGTCTGTGGTCTCTTTTGTAATGTATTCAAAGTTACAGACATTCTCCTTGAGATAATCACATACAAATGCATACACACTAAGTTACACATATCTGATTCTTAGATTATTTACAGGGGTCCTTGGAATGTCTCCTGTTTGTCTATGGTCTGACTGAACAACAAGAATAGGTTGTTTTGGTTTTCCATTATTCTAATATGAGCCTTCAAATGGTGTGTTACATTTAGAAGAATGAACCCTGAACATGCTTCATTAATAAAAAATATATATTTGGCCCTCTGAGCCTGTCGTTTCTAAAAAAAATACAACAATGTAATTTCTGGGTTTCATTTCAGCAAACAACTAAACACATTTGTTGGGTGTTTTAGCCCTGTTCGTGATGTGAACTGAAATAAACAAGGTAGGAACTGCTTTATCAGGTATGTAGAAAGTTCTGTGGACTTGAATTAAAAAGCAGGCTACACAAGAGGGAATCAGATCAATGTCAGTTAGATTTGAATCTCAGAAATGTCAACATCATATTCTCATCTATATTTTATGGGTAATCTCGTGTTTTTCATGTACGAATACTGAGAACCAAGGAGTAAACCTGTGCCTTTCTTCTCTCATTTGTTTAAACTCACAGTACTAATAAAATTGAAAGGGATAACATTGATCAAAAGGCACTGTGTTCAATAAAACACTTTGTTGAATGGCAATTGTTTTGTAAATACTCAATGAAAATGGAAGATTAAAGAAAATCTGGGCTCTGGGAATGTGGCTTAGCTGGTAGAGTGCTTGCCTAGCATGCATGAGTTTGATTCCTCAACACCACATAAACAGAAAGAGCCAGAAGTGATGATACGATATGGCTCAAGTGCTAGCCTTGAGCAAAAGGAAGCCAGGGACCTTGCTCAGGCCCTGAGTTTAAGCCACAGGACTGGCAAAAAAAAAAAAAAAATTCTGTCACAAAATACAGTTCCTTTTAAATACCACAGCAATATAAAATTTCATCCCAATGATCTATTATAAATAAAAAATCTTCTACTTTCACAATGTCAACATTTTAAAAGATTATGAAATATTTGTAAAGAACAGAGTACATGTACAACATTCATAAATCTGTTGAAAAATATACTAATCTTCATGCATGCATTGCAAATAGATTAAATGTGGTTCTTATATATTTTAATTATTCAAGAGCTCAAATACAAAGAATTTTAAGATTGTATTAATGTATGATAATAACAAAGCTAATTAACAAATATATTAATAAGGAAATGCATTAAAATAAAATTAATTCATAAATACTTTATACTACTATTCATATAAAATCTTTTTTTAGTATTTAGCACTTTTTCTCTTCACATAAGAATAGCTACAGCATATAGAAACTAGATGCTAACATTAATCAACAAAAGTTGTAATTCTGAGTTTTTGTACTCTGGTTTATGACAAATTTTAACTCATATTTCAGGATTTGGAATTGAAATTTTTAACTGTTAGTAACTTTTCCACTTAAATGGTCTTTGAAAGAAATAGATTAATTTATGTTATTTTGTGTAGTTGAATAACTTACCTATTTGCTTTCTTTCAACATTAATAAACATCTTGGATAGTTGTAATTTTAGTGGTATGTAACTGATTAAACTAACCAATCAAGGAAATTCTTACTTAGAAAATAAACAATGTCATTGTAAAAACACTTTTGTCCACAGAGCAATCTGATGCATATCTTACTAATGAATTAGAAGACAGTTTCCATCATTCCTTTGCTGTTTTTTGATTCTAATTTCCTTCCGATAACGTTAGCTGAATCACCATTGGCTCAGTAATTTTAGATTCCTCACGATGACACAGCCATGTTCATCCCTTGGACAGCTGTGATGGTTAATTTTATGTGTCAATTTGAGTAGGCTATAATGCCCAGTTGTTTGGCAAATACCAATATAGCTGTGACTCTAAAGATACTTTTCAGATGTGACTGAAATCTACATTAATAATAGTTGAGTAAAGTAAAGCAGTTTTTCTATATGAAGACAGTGGCCTCATTTAACAATTGAAGTACTTACAAAAGTCCTTATTCTGGGGGACTGGGGATATGGCCTAGTGGCAAGAGTGCTTGCCTCCTCCTGTACAAGAAGCCCTGGGTTCAATTCCCCAGCACCACATTACAGAAAAGGGCCAGAAGTGGCGCTGTGGCTCAAGTGGCAGAGTGCTAGCCTTGAGTAAAAAGAAGCCAGGGACAGTGCTCAGGCCCTGAGTTCAAGCCCCAGGACTGGCAAAAAAAAAAAAAGTCCCAAAAGTCCTTATTCTGAATCTACAAAATAGTAAGATAAGTCTTAATTGTTTCAAACTATATTTCCCTATATCTTATATCTTTTGCATGTGTAATTCATACACATATGTATATATACACAATATAAATCTATATCTCATGATACATAACTATATATTATGTTTATAATATATGTTGTTATATATGGGTGTGCATAAGGATATATATATAATAAAGATATAATGGATATTTATAAATCTTATAACAAAACTCTGATAGTGTATTAAAAGGATCATACATTATGACCCAGGTGTAATTTTTTATCAGAGGTTGCCAAAATAACTGCATCAAACACATTTCAATAAATATTGTTCACTCCATATTTTCCTTTTTTTGCAAGGGAAACATGTATTACCACAGCACTTGTTAAAAATGGTTGGTAAATTAGTACTGAAGGAATATGTAAATACAATTAAAGTCATATTTAAGAACCTCACAACTTTCTTTATACTCATCAGTAAAAAGTATAAGACAATTTTCAAAGTCTCAGCCAGAGCCTTGGTGTAAAAAGAAAAGTAAAGGTATCCACATCAGAAAGGATACAGTGAAATTAATTCTGTTTGCTTTTATCATGATCTTATGTCAAGAGAGTTCTAGTCATTCTATGAAACAATTCAAGATTAATATATAAGCTCAATAAAGTTGAAAGTTCCAAAGTCAAAATAAAAACACAATTTTCTACTTTTCTCTAACAATTGAATTAAAATTGAATTGTGGAAAATTTAGAAAACCATCATAAAGAAAATAATACTTATGAATAATTATATACAAATAGGTGAAAATTGGCACACTACTATCTGACATTTATGAAAGAAAACAAACACATGTAATTATAGTGAACAGTGCCCCATATTAATGTACTAGAAAATTAAAATTCCCATAGTTCTCTAAAAATCTGAAGTCACTGAAATCCTTATTTAGCTATAAATATTATAGAAATAGAAAAATAAAGCCAATAATAACTGTGAATACACAAATAAGAACACATCACATATCTTGAGTTCAATATATATTAAGTTATAATGCTCACATTTGAAAATTGACATGAAGATAAACATACATGCTAACAAAATATAGTAGGCCATCTTTAAAACACCATATGTGAAAAAACTATTTTTGACAAGGATGTTAAGAATGCACAATGGAAAAGGAGAGTATTCAACAGTATTGGGAAAACAAAATGTCTTCATGAAAAATAATGTAATTAGAATTATATTTTATCCCACACATAAATAAGATTTAAATGTAAGAATATAATCAAAAGCCTTCTAGAGAAAAATATAGAAGGGGGTTTTTCAAAAGGTTGTCACAATAATCATTTTTTAGAGGACATCACAAGAGCATGTAATTACAGTGAAAGCAGAAATGTGATCACAATCTGTTTAGAAGTATCTTTACTGCAACAAATCAATAAAGAAGTGGAAAGGTGACCATTGAAAATAGTAGAAAGTATATGCAAGCTACCTGTCTTGTAAAGAGTTAATT
Organism: Perognathus longimembris pacificus; assembly: GCF_023159225.1. Classification (NCBI taxonomy): domain Eukaryota; kingdom Metazoa; phylum Chordata; class Mammalia; order Rodentia; family Heteromyidae; genus Perognathus; species Perognathus longimembris. The sequence continues at coordinate 43,038,818 of NC_063176.1, forward strand.
TGCACAATATATGAGAAATTATGGTTAGTGAATAGCAAAAAAAAATCTGACTTAGAAAGAGCAGATAAATAAATGTGTATTTCAGTGGACAGTGGATAAATAAACATGAGACCTTAATATAAGAAAATAACAAATGTTGATATTATGAAGAAAAGAAAACTCTTTTAGACCAATAGTGAGCAGGTAAATTATATAACCATTCTGGAATACAAAGTGGAATTACTCACAAAATAAAATATATAGTTATCAGGTTATCCAGCAGTCCCAGTTCTGGGTAAGGTGGAAAATATTCAGTCTTAAAGAGACATCTATTTTCTACCATTCTTTCTGTAGAATTCAATTTTGTGCATATACTAAAGGTTTTTTTTTTTTTTTTTTATCCTTTCTTCCACTAAGGGGCATCAGGGTTGATATCATATCTTGACTATGGTAAACAATCCTTCAGTGAAGACAGTTGTGCTGGTAGCTTTAGGGCATGCTTTTTTGTGTTCTATTGGATAAATGCCAAGGAGTGAAATTTCTTGATCATAGGGAAGCTGTATGTTTAGTCCTTGAAGGAACCTCCACGCTGCTTTCCATAGCAGTTGAACAAGTTGAACAAGTACTGACAGTGCAGTGGTGTTCCCATTTGGCCACATCACAGCAGCATTTGTTATTTTTGTCTTCTTGATAATGCCAATCTAACTGGGTGAAGTGGAACCTCAGTGTTTTTATTTGCATTTCTTTTATGGCTAGAGATGTGGAAACATTTCTTTATCTGTCTATTGACATTCTTACTTCTTCTGAGAAGTCTCTCTTTAAGACTTTAGGCAATTTATAAATTGGATTGTTGTAGCATTTGTCAGGAAATGGAATAACTTGGGGTAAAAGTAATATTAAGTGAAGTAAGTCAGACCCAAAAATCTTAGGTTGCATGGATTCCCTAATTTATGGTAAGTAGAACGTGCCTATAAATATAGAAGCAAACACACTGAATGGTAAAGGAAAAATACACTGGTGCATGATAAGTTATACAGGTCGCTAAGCATTCATACAGAATAAGACCAAAGAGGGGTATTTTTTGAGAGGATGACATAGACACAGTAGTAGTGTACATTTGATTATATAAAATAATACTTATTGAAATGAACTCCAAGAAGTGAAAACAAGTTTGTTTTCTCGCTATTTTTGTTTCCATTTCCTTTTGTTTTGTTGGTTTATCTCTATTTGGAAGGATAATGGTGGAAGGGACAGAAATGTTGGGACAAAGGGTGAAAAATGCAACCATGATACTCTTTAGACCCTATGTTGAAAATGAGCTGTATAATTTCTGGGTAGGGATGCGATGAAAACTTGCGAAGGGACAAGGGAAGGAGTGACTCTGTTAAAAAAGAAATGTATTCTTCATCTGACTTATGTTACCTTAACCCCTGTGTACATAATTTTTCAAATAACAATAAATATTTTAAAGAGTTATATACACATCAATTTCGGCATTGCTTAAAATTTTCAGGATATGGAAGCAATATGAACGTCCATATGCATATGAATATATGATGAAAATGCAAACATATTCAAATGTTGACTAACCATTTGGGTGTCTTATGAGAAATGTATGATTTATTAACAGTTTCACAAGCAACAGGAGTGGTGTTGCTAGTGAACATTGAACATGATTCTTAACTGAACAACTCATGTATCAGTCTATAGTGACTCATGTGATGTCATGTACTTCATTGCTCTACACATACATGTGAGCTTACCATATTTCCATATGTTTGTGGATAACAAATACATATGAATATTATTCATCCCTTAAAACATGCAATAACATTGAAAAAATATGAAAAAATGCAACTAGAGACCATGATTCTAAGAAGAATAGGCCATACAGTGAAGAAAACCTTTATTCTATCTTTCAGATAATAAATTTTAAATAGTCACAGTCATGAAATCAGAGACTGCAATGGTGATTACTAAAGGTCAAGGGAGCAACCTTAGCTGGAATTATTGAGAATATAAAGGTATCATAAAAATTTTAAATGCTCTTTCATAGACAATAATGAATATCAGTATTACATTGTATACATGACAGAATTCCAAGAGGTTAAAAAGTAAATACATTATATGATCATCATCATCTAAAAATATATTTTAATCAATCATTCATATATATATATATATACATATGTATGTACACACACACACACACACACACACACACACACACACTCAGCTAAGAATTATGGCCCAAACCTGTAACATCAGTTTTGACAGAAGATGAGAGATAGGAGGATAGTAGTTTGATGCTAACTTTGACAAAAGCATAACACCCCAACTACACCACAAATAAAAAGGTGTCATTGCCTACCTCAAGTGATAGAATGTTTGTTTATCAAGTACAGGTCCTGAGTTCAAAATCCTAGTAATGTCCCCCCTACATATATATATATATATATATATATATATATATATATATATGTATATATATAATATAATATACTTTTACTTTGAACTCCAGTATTTTAATAAAATACTATTAAATAATTATCATCATATAAAATCAAATAGAACATTTTCAAAGGACAGTCATCATTACATTAAAATTAATTATGCTAAATTCACTAATTTAATTGACAAATATTTTCTCCTTTAAATTGTTGTGTTGTTAGTAGATGACTTGTAATGAATGTTCATGTAGGAGTCCAAATCTTCTGAAAAATGTACAATCTTTCAGCTAATATGAAGTGGGAAAGGAATATCTATCAATAAGCTTTTTGTTGCAGTAGCTATCTGCTTTTTTATAATAGCTAAGTGTTTCAAATTTGCTCTGCCAAACCTCTTACTATTTTTTATCCTTACATTCTTTAACCAGAAACAAAACTCTGCTTAATTATATACTCAAAAATTCACATAAAAATAAAAGGAAAAGATAGGTTTGCTGTTGAACAATGCCCAGATGAATGTATTCAAGATCATTCTTTGGTTATTCAATTCCTTATTTTTTAATCTATCACTAAGGTGTTCTTTGGTTTTTGAAGCCAATAAACTTTTAAACTTTCCTTTTCATCTTTGACCAAAGGATATTTCTTTTAATATCAGAGAAGCTCACATTACTAAAATTACCATTTTCACAGTTAACATTCACCTCAAATTACCTGTAATATGTCAAATCTTCACAACTAGAATTATGTTGAAAATGGATTATAAGCACACAACAGATTCAGGAGCTGTCATTCATCTTCTCCAGAGAGCTCATTAACCTTTAAAGGTTTGTACATGATTTCATAATTATCTTGCAATGGGATTTTTATTTCTCTTTTATTTCATCACTTTGCCCCTTTCTATGGCAGGCAAGGAAGCTGACATCAACTCTTTTAGATGGCAACAGAGAAAAACAATACATAAGGCAAATTGTTTCTGGAATCACTCTCCTTAAGACTAGCATTTCAATGAGACAGAGAAGGAAAGAAAAATTCTAGCTTATTTGCATACAAAGTGGTATAATATCACTCTTATAAATATGCCACAGAGTTAATATTTTTGTGTTGAGGATATTTTTATTTCAATCAGAATTAATAATACTTTATTCTCACAGTCATATGCTCCCTTGTGCACTTATACCCACTTTAAATGTGGAGCCTGAAACTCCTCCAATTTGTGAATGTGGCCATGTTTGGAGACAGAAACCTTAAACAGGTAATTTTATTAAATAAAGCCTGACTTTAAATCTCAGTCATAATCTGGTATGACTGAAGGGTTTATAAGAAAATGAGAAAATGTATTTTGTACTTTTGTATGTGTGAATGCAGTATTGGGACTTGAATTCAAGTCCTAAGAGCTTCCCCTTATCTTTTTTCACTCAAAGTAGGCTCTCTACCATTTGAACCACAGCACCACTTCTATCTTCTTGGTGTTTGTTTGGAGATAAGAATTTGCCCTTGAATTGTGATCCTTAGGACTCAGCCTTCTGAATAGCTAATATTACAAGCATGAGCCACTGTACCCAGGAGCATCTTTACTTAACAGAAGCAAGTTGGGCAGTGTTTGGAATTTCACTAAAAAGGAAAGGCATTTTATGGGTTTTTATAGAAATGTTTAAGATTTGTCTTTCAGAATATTTTTGGAACTGTTAAGAAACAGGAAACTTAGAGACAAAACATACATATTTTATCCTGCAAGTTTGACTTTTGCAGACACACTTTCAAAGTAGCACAGTGGGAATCCATTGGTAGTTTTCCATATCTATTCATCTTCAAGTCTGTTGACTCCCTCACAGAAAATACCAAGTGAAAAGAACCACTTTCTTTCCAAATTGTCACACTAACTATGTGATTGGTATTGAAGGTATTATTGATAACATATATAATGTTGTTGAACAAATGAGCAAAATAACCTTGATTATGCAAGTTTTGACTTTAATTCACTCAGCTAATTGTTTGCAACCGTATTTCCTCTATTGAAGTTGGATTCTTTTCTAATAAAACTGGTATCCATTTCACGCATTTCTAATATTTTCTGAAATAAAGTAGACTGGCAAAAGCTTAGATATGATATTTGCACTTTGGATAAGCCAAGGGAAGTTCGGGCATTTGAGATATTCTTTTTTTAATGGATTTCCAATACTTTTAGGCAAATACATTGATTGGCTGGTTTTTATTATTTCAGGAAATAATAAATATATTCTTGAAAAAAAGATAGTGATTTCAAAATTATTTTGACATAACTAAGTTTAAACTGAAGTAAAATCAAATATAGGTAGATGACTATTGAATGCTAAGTTTGATAGTTACTGTGACTCAAATAAAGTAAAAAGTTAATAAAACCTTGTGTTCAATAAAATAATCTCAAACAAATAATTTGGGAAAGCATTATATGTATCTCTTAAAATTCAATTTGCCATATAACTAGGCATTGGTAAATTAAAACACAGTTGTTCTGTTAGCTGGCAGATTTCTTAAAAATAGAAGATAATAGACTAGAATTTAAGGATTTTTAGAGAGTAGAATAGTGTTATTAAAACTCAAAGATTCCAGGTCAAAACAGTACAAGAAATGTATCCAATGCCTAACGTATGAAAGTGTAACCTCTCTGTATATCAGTTTGACAATAAAAATTTAAAAAATATATAAAATAAAATAAAATTAGACATCAAAAACACACACACACATACAGTAGTAAAAATACATGGATAATGTTTGAATCTCCTGTTAGTTTGTAAATGATCACAATAACTGTGTAACGAATGATCACATAACATGATGTTAAGCAAAGTAAACTCCTAGTTATGGAAATAAGTGGTTTATCATTGATGTTATTTTCATCCTATGATGTGAAATTATGCTTTTTTCCATTTCTTTATTGTTAAAGTGATGTACAGAGGGGTTGCAATTTCATATGTAAGACAGTGCATACACTTCTTATTCAACTTGCTGTTTTTTTCTTGTTTTTCTTCCCTATGGTTTTACACCTGTTGTCACTGTATTTGATTTTGGAAACCTGGTTATTGTATATATGTTTACCTGAACTAGGGAAAGGAAGAAAAACATCAAAATATCAAAATGGTGAGACAAAGGGTAAATAGTGAGACAAAGGGAACCAATGCAACAGCAATAAACTTTGCTTGCTTGCTGTAAACCAACTGTACAACTGGAGGGGGTTTAGGGAGGAGGAATGATGGGAGAAAAATGAGGGAGGCAGCAACAAGTTTGACAAGAAATATACTCACTGCTGTACGTATGTAACTGTAATTCCTCTGTACATCACCTTGATAATAAAAAATAATAAAAGGTTTGTAAGTTATTGGAAAAAAGGAAAGGAAAAAACAGCTTTTAGTTGTACTTTAAAACAGTAATTTTGACTGGGGCATAAAATAAAATATAAAACGTCAAGAATTATCCATCATGAAAATCTCACAAAACTAAACTACTACAGAAAAATGATCACATTTATTTATATTATAGGTCTGTATTTATTTGCAAATATTTTCACACGTTTTCAAGTTCTCCAACTAAGATTTTTTTCATTTGCACTAATTTTAGTAATGTTTTACTAAAATACTCATTCTAGTAAAATATTTACAATGATTTCAGTTTTATAAATTTATGATAATAAAAATATTGAGGAATTTATTCATTTATGTGAAAACAATTAGTGTTTCTAGACAGTGAAACACACCAATGAGCAAGGAATATACTCATTCTATTAAGTTTTTATTATAAAAAAGACTAGCAATTCTTCTTTAAAGAGTTTTGAGAGGGACTTCCGGGAAGACAGCAGAGCAGCTGCAGTGCACTAGCTCAGCTCCCTCCAGCACCGCAGATTTCTCACCCCATAGAAACTTTTACCACTAGAAATACAACCAGCCTAAGTTGTAACAGTACAGGGATTCTGGCCAGGAAGGAAAAACCGACTTTGCACGTCTGAAAACACAGATTTGAGCTCTGGGCAGTTTCCCACTGCCCCACCAGTGTCGGTGGCACCGGCACAGTGCCCATCACAGCAACCCGCACTCCATGGAGGTAAAGCACACAGTGGAGACCAGGCGGTGCCTGAGCACGGACGACCTGAAATCACAGAGAAAGCGTGAGTACCCACGAAAGATATTCTCACTCGTGACCACAGAGCAACTCCGGCAAGGCAGCCCTGCCCCCACCGCCAGAGCAAAGCGCCATCTTTGCCACTGGCATAGGGTCAGACCAGATTGGAACTAAAGCGGGCCTGGGAAAAGTGAGGTCAAATTAGCCATCTTTGAAAAGGGCAAGAGGGACCAATCAGTGAGAGCCAACTCTGCCCAGGAGAACGCCCCCTGCCCAGGTGGGAGGCGTGCCCTGGGCCTTGGCTTAGCCAGAGGTGCCCCGCCCTGCCCGCCGGAACTTCTAAATTTAAAGCGAAAACAGCCACCAGCTCCCAATGGCAGGGAAACAGCAGACGGAGGAACCTGAGACAGTTAAACGGTCCCGTCACAGAGGAAGCCCAATTCCCGGCCCGAAAAGGAGCTGCTTTCCAAAGCCACCTCCACGAAAGAGGCCGCCCGGTGCAGGAGGCAGAAGCCTTGCACAGGCAAGCACCTCTCAGCTGTGTAAAACAGGCCAGAGGCGCCCCTCCCTGCTGAGTTCACAGCCTATTCAAAGGCGGGCTGTAAAGGCAGCGGCCCCACAGCAGACAGAGGAGCAAGCTGAATTCTGCCAAACCCAGACAATAAGGAATATAGACTGCAGACCATTATAAGGAAACCAGAGACTGGGGAAAGACCATCCAAACAAGGAACACTCCATTTTTTTTTCTTTATCTTTTCAACATTTCTTTTTTTTTTTTTTGGCCAGTCCTGGGCCTTGGACTCAGGGCCCGAGCACCGTCCCTGGCTTCTTCCCGCTCAAGGCTAGCACTCTGCCACTTGAGCCACAACGCCACTGCTGGCCGTTTTCTGTATATGTGGTGCTGGGGAATCGAACCTAGGGCCTCGTGTATCCGAGGCAGGCACTCTTGCCACTAGGCTATATCCCCAGCCCTCAACATTTCTTAAACTTAAAAACAAAAAAAAATTTTTTTTCAATTTGGAAACGTCGTCTTTTTTTTTTTTCCCCATGTTTACTATTTTTACGAGTTTGTTTTATCAGGTTTTTTTTTTTTTCTGTATGTTTGGGTTGTTCCTTTGCTGATTTTTTTAAATTTTTTTTTCCTTTTTATTTTATCTTCTTTTTAAAATAATTTTTCTCTGTTATGTGAATCTGTCTCCCACTACTTTTATTTTTTTCTCTCTCTGCTTTCTCTTTCTTTAAAACTTACATTCCTATGAAGAACACCTCCACTCTTTTCTGCTAACTCTCCATTATCTATCATTGCAACCTTATTCTCTCTACTGTTTCTACTCTTCTCGACACTTCCACGTCACTGAAACTAAACCAAAATCACCACCTCCCCTCCCCAATACATTTTACTCTATTCTCTTTACTACCTCCAACTTACCCTCCTGACTTACTGCCTGGACCTCCAGTCTCCAATGATTCCTGGTTATTGGATAGAGGGTATCCCAGCTTAATCCGAGTGAATCAAAGGGGTTCATAGAGAAAGCCAGTCCTAAAACATCTTAATATAAAAACAAGAATTGTGTATAGGGTTGTAACAGTAAATAAGTAACTACTGAATACAGGGCCCAGGATCAGTTGTTATATTGAGATTGTATTCGTTAGGAACACCAAATCTAATTTTATAGACAGGTATACAGGGTATATGTACATAATTGTGAACTTGTAAGATTTATACAACAGTGCCTGGTAAGGGCTACGTTGGGTCTTAAACGGTGCTCACAGGTGCTGGTAGACTGGCATCCCCAATTCAAATGGGCAGAAGAAACACAAGAAAGATGGCAAACAATGAAGCTATATCCTTATGATCACATAAGATGATGCTAAGTGAAATGAACTCCATTTTATGGAAATGATTGTTATATCACTGTTGTAACTACTTTCAACATCCTATGTGTATCTGTCGTTTCTACTATTGATGATGTTCTTGTATCACCTTCTTGTGATTGTATCTACACTATCTCTGTAATCTTATCTGAGTGTATGGGAAACAGTGTGTACTGGTATTAGAATTAGGAAATTCAAAGAGAATACCAAAATTGAGAGACAAAGGGTAAAATACGAGAAACAACAACAAAAGCAATACTTGCAAAACTGTTTGGTGTAAGTGAACTGAACACCGCAGGGGGGGAAAGGGGGAGGGGGAGGGGGTATGAGGGACAAGGTAGCAAACAGTACAAGAAATGTATCCAATGCCTAACGTATGAAACTGTAACCTCTCTGTACATCAGTTTTATAATAAAAACTAAAAATAAAAAATAAAAAAAATAAAGTTTTGAGTACTAAATTTTGCAAGTCATATATTTGTATTTACTTTGATTTTTCAACTCATAACAGTATCATAAATTATACTAAATGATATAAAATTATTTGAGCATTGTCTTTTTCCAATAAAATATTTTATACATAATACAAGTCTGGCCAAATTTGGCCTATGAGATATTCACCAGTCATACTTCATTTGATATATTTTGTAATATGCTAGAAGATATAATTCATAAAGAAAAGCAGAAAGAAAAAATTGAGTGGAAGTAAAATGTCCAATGAAATTAAAAATGTGCAGAAATATGCCCAACTTTGGGATGAACAAACTGGCCAGTGTTTCTGAAGTGAAGTGTGTGAAGGAGAGATGAGCCAATAAGAATATGTGATTTAAAAAGAAACCAGAATCAAGACTTGTCACATCTGTCTTTATATGTCAATGGAAACTTGATTATGCTCTCCAATAAGTGGTGAACCTACATTCATAATAGTGCATTGATTAGGTTTCAAGAGTGGTCTTGCCTCCAAATCACTCATGTAATTTCAATATAAAAAAATAAAAAAAATAAGTAGCACAAAATTGGGACATTAAATTAATATGTTAGAGCATATGTAAAATGATGAGGCAAAGCTGTGCCATTGTTTGTGTGTGTTTGTGTGTGTGTGTGTGTGAGAGAGAGAGAGAGAGAGTACTTTAGCATCATCTCTATTTGGTCTTTCCTCAAGAAAACAAAACAAAATAAAACAGCACCACTACCAACAACCAAACTTGTTTGGTCTTCATAACATGCCGGTGAAACAGTGGTATAAGTTCTGTGCCTGAGCCAATGAAGAAGTTCCCTTCCTTTTGGTGCCCAGACCTCAGGAATCAGGAAGTCTGTCTTTCTATGTCCACCTTCTTATAAGGGAGAAATAGACTTACCCAGATTCAAGAGGGGAAAAGTTACTACTCTTTGCCGGTGGTAGAAATTACAGAGATATAAAGAATGTGTGTGGGATAGGAAGCTTTTGTGCAGTCTGCTCTAGAATATACTGCCTGCCACAGGAGACAGTGCATTTAATTCAAATATTATAAATAGATGTCTCTCACCACACAACTGAAGTTTGGGAATTGCTTCTCCCAAGGGCATTTTGAATGCAGTACTTTAAAACTTCATGCATTCTTTTCAATTAAATACGATTCCTGTGTTCAATCTTGATTTTATAGCTTTTTTTTTGTGAAATTCCAAGTGTAAAAATAGCTAATCTGAATCATATTTCTGTGTCTACTACTCCTTTCTGGGCCCTGACACTAGGGAATTAAATTAGCAAACTGACAGAGATCTTTATATGTGTCTCAGAATAAAAACATTAGAAAAGGATTGACTGTATATTAAATCTCAAAGCAGAATATTTAAAATCATTCCCAATTTCAACTAATTAGAAAATATATGTATGCCGGGCTAAGCTCTATCTCCTTCTGTGTAGAGGTCCTGGGCCTGTCCGCCCTTATCATGTGGTCCCCTTTTACCTTCACGAATATCCTCTGGCCAGTAGGAATTGACTGTGGGGGCGAGGTCCACCAGTAGTCTCGGTCAGCATGTGGTTGCGGGAAGCCCTCCTCCTTCCCTATACCTGCCAAGGAAGCAAGGCATGCATAGGCTCCTGGAGAAGCTTCAATGAGCGTTCTGGTTTATTCAAGGGAGTGGCTTACAGTCTTATACCAGTAATGACACACAAAGGAGTGGGACTGGCCAGGTGTTAATGATAGGCTAATGAGCATATCCATCATGGTGATGTCACGGCCTCCTGGGTCAGCCGGCGCCATTACGATACACATGCTCGCCACCGAGAGGCGGGGCTGGTTTGGCTTCTCTTCTGGTTGAACCCGAAAGGAGGTGGGACAGGCCAGCTAGCAGCTGCCCCAGGTCTTAAAGGAATAGCCATCCCCTACAAATGTATGGCATACTATAATTCCTCTGAATACCTACACCATTATTTTTCTGAAATAATTAAAACACTTGAATATAATAGTATTTCATGAACTTAAATTCAATTTTATCAATTCAACTTTAAATGCAAGAAATTAAAATGGCGAATATAGTATGCTGTTGTTTGTGCTGCCAATTAAAGAATTCCCAGCTAAGCAGTAAAAGTGAAATAAAATGAAAATTTATCTTTATATAAAATGACTTAATATTGTGCTACTGTTAATGTTTTCCAAGACGAAAATATTAATGCTATTTGGGCAAATGTGACTATTCTAGAAAAAGTGTATTTAAATCATTGGTAGCAGTTCGGGGCACTATTACCTCCTATTGCAGAACAGGAATGAAATTTCCTGTATTCTCCAGAAAGAAAACATGTTGATAGGGCTGGGATATGGCCTAGTGGCAAGAGAGCTTGCCTCGTGAGGCCCTGGGTTCAATTCCCCAGCACCACATATACAGAAAATGGCCAGAAGCGGCGCTGTGGCTCAAGTGGCAGAGTGCTAGCCTTGAGCAAAAAAGGAAGCCAGGGACAGTGCTCAGGCCCTGAGTCCAAGGCCCAGGACTGGCCAAAAAAAAAAAAAAGAAAAAGAAAAAGAAAAAGAAAAAAGAAAACATGTTGATAATAGACATAAAATGTTTTTCAGTGAATTTTTTATTAGAAAAGACTACAAATTATTCAAAATTTTAAAGCTCTCCAACAAATAATGAAAGAATGAATCTAACCAAGTGTTTCATCCATTCATGTTGAACACTTTGATAATAGCAGATTGGGATCTCTGGGAGATACAGGAACTTGTAATCCAAGCACCCAGGTTTAGTTCTTCCTTACAGACAACTGCAGAGCAACTGGTTGAAGCCTAGTTGTGATCCCATTGGCCCATTCCCCAATATACCGAAGTTGTGCCTGAAGTACTTATCATGGCTGTTGATAGCAAACTGAAGCATACCTGAGTTTTCATTATGAGTTCAGTGTTGCTTCCCCAGGCTGCTTGAGCTATGCTGTTATTTCAGGAACAGGTACAATAGCTCTCCATATCTAGCTACCAGATGGAATCAAATGAGTAATAAAAGGAGAGAGATGCTATGATTAAACTTCCCGCTTTCAGTCTTTCAGGTGAATGTTCTAGGAGACATTTAGTATCTTCTTCAACAAACCTCAAAACCCATCTTGCTCGCTGCCACCATCCAGTTTTTGTTCTCTGACATTATTATTCTGAAGAAAACTTGGACTACAATGATATTCTATGCAATAAGAAATTGACATAAAGGTTAACCAAATTATATATAAATCAATTATTATTTGCAATGTATTACTCTATACAGGAAGAGACACATAAAATTACTGTCAGATGTACAGAAATGTATTGAGAACATGCTCTAAAAACAAATAGTCAAGAGGCTGGGAATGTGGCTTAGTGGTAGAGTGCTTGCCTAGCATGCACAAAGCCCTGGATTCAATTCCACAGCCCCACATAAACAGAAAAAAAACTAGTCAAATATACTTGGTTGAAATGCTTCCCTTTACTCCTTTAGTAAAGAGAGGTGTGGAAAAGAAGAATAACAGAGATATGTTTCCTCTGTTCATTTATTTTACTGATACATAGGCCACATGAGTATAAATAGGCAATATCCTTTCTTTTGGTCAACTGAAAAAATAATTAAGACCATTTGATTCACATTTGAATAGACTAACGGCTTACATTTACTTTCATTGATTAAAGCCTGAAATTCTGATATGATACATCCTTGTTATAAAGGATGAATTGGTACAAACATTATGTTTTGATTCAAAGGTCTTTGATGTGTAAATTGCTCAAATCAAGAAGCTTCATTAACTTGTCCGTTGAGTTTCCTGTATCTGATTTTAAATTATACCATTTATAGTCTAAGAATTTATAATCTATCTTGTACTTTGCCAGGCACCAGGGATAAAAACAATTAAAACCTAGGAGCTGTCTTCAAGGACCAGTTATGAAGTTGATTACTCCATCATTTCTTCTTTCTCCCCAGGAAAAGTGTTTCTTACTGCTACCATTATTGTCTGCATGTAGAAGTCACTGTTGCATCTTTTCATTGCTCCATTGTGCCCATCCTCTAGGTCTCTTAGTTTTTTGCTTTTGCTTCTAATGCTTACAATGAAACAGGAAATGTGGGGGAGTACTTTTTCATGGATGTAAATTCATTTCAAAAAATAATATGGGGGCTGGGAATATGGCCTAGTGGTAGAGTGTTTGCCTTGTATACATGAAGCCCTGGGTTTGATTCCTCAATAAGATATATACAGAAAAAGCGAGAAGTGGCGCTGTAGCTCAAGAGGTAGAGTGCTAGCCTTGAGCAAAAAGAACACAGGGACAGTGCTCACGCTGACTGAGTTCAAGCCCCAAGACTGGCCAAAAAAAAATTACATGGCATTCATGTTACAAAATATTCTTTTTTTTTCTTTAATGTCAAACTGAAGTACAGAGGGGTTTACAGTTTCATATGTAAGGGGTGAGTACATAAAATATTCTGTGTGTAATATTTGTTAATATGTAATTTACAAAATGAAGATACCTTGGTATGTTTTCCTTTTTAATTTTTTATTATTATCTTTAAGTACTTGTACAAAGGAGTGATTACCTCTTGGCTTTGTGATTGCACAATTTCTATAGCATATTTTTCTTCTGCCAAAGGCAAAAGTACTTTAGGTTTTTGAATGGAAGATTTTATTTAACACACTCATAGAATCAGTTAGACAATATATTGCCATTAATTGCCACATTTACTATTCATTTGTTATGTTTAAGAGTTCATTTATTCCTATTACAGCCAGTTGAAATGATCTGACTCTCTAGTTTTAGAAGGTAATTACCTATAATAATTTTAGCATAATTCATTTCTACTTCTAACTTTTGTTTCTAGGTGTAAATCATATCATCAGAAAGCAAAGAAAAATAGTAAATAGCTGGGCTTACTAAAAATATGTGCTCTTTATTAGATTTTTAAAAACAACAGTAAAACAGCGTAATAATTTTTAAATACTCAATATACAACTCTTTGAGCATTCAGTTTCCAGACCTCTAATTCTTTCTAGTAATACTGCTTTTCTTGACAATTATACTACATTCGACAAATATTTGATATGTAAGTCAGAATAAGTCTCATGGCAAAGAAAACTGAATGACTTGGAATTCTGTAGATCAAGTAGACCACATATACTCAGGAATCACTTAGACTATCTTCTATAAAATCTTGAGCAAGTCACTGACATTGAAAAACAAAAACAAAACCCTGAAAGTAAAATGGATTTTTTTCAATCTGTATTCATTGCATTATAATATTGAATCAAGTGATCTCACATCCCTTGAGTCATGCTATTTTATGTTGGTTACACCAAAGAAAAGACTGACAGAACTGTGTCAGATTTTAATTTACTTGGGAATAGGATCCTAGTTTTAAGACTGAGGAGGAATGAAATGGTACAAGGAGGGAGAATCAATAGCAGGATACATTATGGAATTGCTCACTTGCATCAGCCTGTGGGTAATCTGTTTCTTGGGAAGTTCTGAGATGGATAAGATGTTTTCAGGTCAGTCCAAGAAAGGGAAAGAGCATCATTAATCAATGGCTCTTGAAGACTCTGGTTCTTGATGCTCTGGGTCTTGTGCATTAGATTGATCTCAGAGTGGTATATTCCAGATTGCTTATGAGACATTTTCTGCTGAATTCTTTTACTACCACACAAAAAGTGCACTGGCCTGAAGGAAATATGTAATTTGAGACGGAGATGGAACTTTTTCAAGATGTGCATGGATGAATGTGGTCCATTTGTCAGCAGAAAATAATATAGGTTTTTCTTTGTTATGAATTTTGTTGTGAATACCACCTACAAATAATTTTCTTTTCATATAGATGTTTCATTATAAACTCCATATGCAGGTGGTGAAACGCTGTATTCTTCTTTATTTGTATTTTATTAAACATAATACAATTAATTGAACTTTACTTTAAAAATAAAATAATTATGTATATTGTTTTACATTGAAAGTGTATAAATTTCTATTAAAATCAGAATGTATTAATCATAAGCACTATTAATTTTGGATAATTTTCCTCAGATGTACTACATGATTTTTACAATATGATCATATAGATTTACTAAATATTTAAAATTATCATATAGCCAGGATGACCACCCTGCTTTTAACGATTTATGTTGAAAGATATATAAGATTAGGTTGTAAAAGTTATATTTTTGTTTAAAAGTGTAAAATCCTAAATGACTAATTCCTTTATCTCATTTATTCAGCTATAAAAGCCATTTTATTTCTGTTCTCTCCAAGGATTCATGATCTATTAGAGTCTTTCTTCTTTGCTTTGACTAAATTTAGTTGCTCTGACCAAATTTATATAGTGGTTTGGTAGAAACAGTGTTATAATCACTCAAGTTTTTTTTAATGCTCTTTAAAAATATGTTGGGTAAATGTAAATGTTTTTACCAGAGCAAGTATATTTTGCCTTACAAAAGTGCTGGAGGGTCTCAGGTCTAAGGATCACTGTTTGAAACCAGACTGGACAGGAAAGTTTTTGAGACTCTTATTTCCAATTCACCATTAGAAAATTGGAAGCGGTCCTGTGACTCAAAGTGGTAGTGCAAGAAAGCTTAGGGACAGCCTCCAGGCCTTTTGTTGAACCCCATGGCTGACAAAAAAGAATGAAAAGAAAAAGTGTGGTAGGCAAAGCTTAATATATTTCAACAAGTAATTGACTGACAACTCTTTTCACTGTTATTTTATTACACCTAGTAAACTGTGCCTGTCTATTGATATCAGTCATCAGTTAACTGTTTTACATCGTATTTTTCTTTGCAGATAGAACAGTAAATTCATAGTACTACAACATCTTTTATGAATGTTTATGAACACATAAAACCTTAAAATGTAGCTAGGTGTAGTTATTTTATATCTGCTGAAGATACATTTTTGTTTCTATTGTAAATATTTGTGTAGGATATTGATGAAAACTATAAAATAGGATAAATTCAAACTTAATGACTAAATTAATTCCAAGTTCAAACCATAAACACTTTAACAGAGTCTGATATTAAATTACACAGCAAGTGCCACAAATTAAGGTCTGGAAGGTTCAGTGCTAAATCCCAAATTTAAAAAGTAGTGAAATAAGGATTCTGGACATATCTGGTGCTGTCTTGGCCACGTTGTAGATGATAGAGATTTGGGTTTATCTGGCACAATCTTGTCTTTATGGTAGAGGAAGGTGAACTCGCACCCTCAGGTGATGAGTTTGCTTAATTCTTGGAGGTGGGACCTGTCAGTCCTGTGCCTGGAACTCAGGAGACTCTCAAGTGTCCTGTCACCCTGATCCTGATCCTGACCCTATTTAGTCACAGACCAGATCAGGATCCATTAAGCCATGCCTTGTGTCTCCTGGCTTTCCTCGGGTCACCATGGCATCCCACATCAGCTCTTCACTGGAGTTGATCTGGTTTGTTAGTATTGCTTTTCTACTATTTCCTTCTCCTCCTATTCTCATGACTCAATGTTTTAAGAGTGTTAAGTCTATTCAAGTGGCTGCAGGTCTTTGGGGTGGGAGTCCACCTGCAGTCCCCATCATTGTAATAAAGACTCCCAATTTGACCTCTGAAAATGTGGCTTCTTTGTATCTTGTGACTGAATTCCTGTATAACAGCTTTTCCAATGTTAATAGATTAAAATATTAAAAATTCATTTTATACTGTAAGTGTATCAAAAACTAACTTCAATTTTTACTGTGATTTTACATAGTTAAAGTACATTAAAACCATCCAATCTAAATGTATAATAGCCAATACAAGGTAAGGAAAATGAACAAAAATTCTACAAGTAAAATCAATGTTCAGGCAATAAATGTCTTTGGTCATAGTTGTAACTTTTCACAATGATTAATCTAAGATAAATTTAAAGCTCAAAATAAATTTGAGAAAATATTGTGGAATAGCATGGTATGATTAGTTGATTTGGTTTTTAGTATTCCATAAAATTGAAGTTATAATAAAAGGGGTGAATATCTTAAAATGAAGATAAAAGGGGTAACAATAATGGTAATTTTGAGTAAGAAAAATGTTAAACTTCAATTACAATCACCCCTTATTCAATTGCAGAAACTGAACAGGACAGTGATCATTTTTCATGCAAACAATTCTATCAACCATTGCTTTATGCTACATAATTTTAGTTTCTACTAAAGTGGAAAAATCAAATGTTACAGTTATATGTACAAAAATATTCAAGAGCATTGGTAATATAAAATGAAGTATTAGTTTTAGAAAAGAAAAGAGAACAAAAAGAAAATTTCTATGAAATATTTGTCAAATGAGAAAAGTTGGACCTAATACTTTTCCAAAACATCCTTTATTTTAGTGACATATTTTCAGAGTAAAAAGTATAAGACCAAAAGCCTTACCTAGCCATTGCAATAATAAGACTTGGTAGTGATTGGTTTATCCAACGATGTTAAAATAAAAGTGTGGAAAAATTATGCAATAAGCCCAAAATGAAAGTCTACCTTCTTGGTAACAAAAACATATGTTGCTTTCTTATTACCAATAAATCGGGTACATTTTTCTTTTAAAGGTCAATCAATGACAGCATGAACTTTTTCTTTTCCAATACTGAAAAGTAGGAATGAATTGCTTGCACTCTACCTGGTACTGTATACTTTTGGATAAGTTTTAATTCCAAAAAATACATCAAGTGACCTTCTTCATAATATCACTATTGTTTATCTAGTTTCAAAGACAGTCTTTGTGACAGTATGCTCAATTTTCACAATTTTGATATTTCTTGTCATGTTGTCTGTGACACAGGAAATTTACATTAAAGCATTTTTTTCTTCAGAAACTTTGCTTTAAAAGTCTGAATTTCAGGGCCTGGGAATGTGGCTTAGTGGTAGAGTGCTAGCGTAACATGTAGGAAGTTCTTGGTTCAATTCCTTGGCACCACATGCACAGAAAAAGCCAGAACTGGACAGTGTGGCTCAAGTGGTAGAATGCTCACCTTAAGCAAAAAGAAGCTAGGAACAGTGCTCAGCCCTAAGTCTAGTCTCTAGGACTGGAAAAAAATAATAAAAAAATAAAAAGTCTAAATTACAGTCAAAACAGGTAAGGAGTGCCCAAAATTATCACACATATATTTAAATGATATAAGAAAACACTTGAGGAAGTTGTATGGCACAAATATATGCTTAATATGTTTATTGTCTACCAAACAGCGATTCGAATGTTCTCTTTCCACTGTGTAGAACCTTGTCTTTTATTTATTTGTCACACACATCTCCTTTCAAATAACATGTGGCAAAGGCAATTTGTAAGATTGATATTGTCCAATTGGCACTACCTAGAAACACATTGCAATGGAAATTCCATACTACCTAGGTCAGGATAAATAAAGACTTTATAGAATTAATTTAGCCTATCTATCTATCTATCTATCTATCTATCTATCTATCTATCTATCTATCTATCTCTAAAAAGAATGTGAAACGTAAACTAGACTAATCCTTTGTAAGTTAATTTCCCCTAAGTTGAAATTACTTTTTGGTGATTATGATCAGGTCCTTTAAAAATTAACCCCCATGATCGTTAGATACTTATTGAGTATCAAAATCACTTATGAAAGCTTGAAATTTACAATAGATCACTGAGCCTAAAGCTGAATTAATAAAATGAAAACTCTGAGGGAGGAAATGACACGTTTCTTTTTTGGGAAATGTCTCTGGTGATACTTCTTGAATTAAAATGCAAGACAAAATGCTGATTAAAATGATAGTGCAGTCAGTATTATACTTAGTCTATTTATTCATCTTCTTTCATATGTTCTGGAGACAAATGAAATGAAAGATTTACTTTTCTCCACTGTGTTTCATAATCATACTTTTCAAGTGGTCAGAAAACCAGTTTTCTATTTATCATGGAATCTATTATGACATTATTACAAGTAGAGATAGAGGAAGTAGCCTGCACATTAGAGGCAGACGTGTTTGCATATAAACCTTGACTCACTGAACTCAAGCCTTCTAAAGTTCATACTTAACTCCTCTGAACTCTGCTTCCTCCAAGTAGTACTAGTATTTACCTAGCAGAATTGTACCAGTAACTACATGAGGCATATATATTTCCTTATGTAACACACAATAACCACAATATATACTCTCTGGGAAATAATTCCTCTAATATCTCTCTTCTCAATTTTTTAAAGTGTTCTTGTATGCAAAATTGATCATAGATTCCAAGCCTAATCTAACACTGTTCATCATGTGAATTATTTTACTTTATTATTATTTTAAATAGTTAGACAAAGGGATTTTAATTAAAGAAGTCAGATTATGAGTAAAATCCATTTTGACCAATGTGAATATCTGCTCCTTAACCTCTAGTTATCTATTTGGATTGTGGCCTTATTTGAGCAGTAATTTATTTTAAAATATGAGACTTGAATTAAGAAGTTTCTTTATTTAAAATTACACCTCAATATCTTTATCTACTTTCTGAAGGGTTGCTTTATACCATTATTCCTCTCTGAGATACTAAGTATTTTAGTTATGTGTGTTCTTTCCACTCTACAATGTACATGCATCAAAATAATTAATTTTATGCATATCCACCACTACCAAGGTTTCAAGATTCAGAACTATGTATATGACAATGGCTTAATATTTATCAACAGAATAATATGGACAATTTAGAAACCCAGAATGGCACAGATTGAGGGCCAATTACAGGGACTGGAAGTCAGGCTCAATATTAATTCAATTTTATACAACAAAAGCACATGTAATCATACTGGATTTTCAGTATTTATTTAGAAACCTTTTATATGAGATTTTAACATTTTTATTGTCAAGGTAAAGTACAGAGGGATTACAGTTACATACATTTCTTGTCCATCTTATTACTCCTGCCTCATTTTTCTCCCACCTTCCCTCCTTCCCAGTCCCTCCCCCAAAATTGTACAGTTAGTTCACAATATATTGTCTTGCAAGTATTGCTGTTACATTGCTTCACATTTTACCCTTTGTTTCACCATCTCAATGTTCCCCTTCCCTTCCCTAATTCAGACAGACATACATAAAATATCCAGGGTACCAGAATCAAATCCAGTGACAACAGGAGCTAAATCATAGGGAAGACAAACAGAACAAAAAGGAAATAATTTCACACAGTACCTTGAAAATGACAACATCAATGATAAGCTACTTGTTTCCATATTTTTGAGATAATTTCTATTAATTGTTGTTATGTAATCATATATACATAGCTACTAAGATATTGTGATCATCTGCTAGAATTATCCTAGACATATACTGATTATTACCCATAAGGAAGACCATAGAGTTTATGTTTCTTTGGATGTATGTCACTTCATTTAGTATAATTTATTTTAGTCTTCCCATTTTCCTACCAATAGGACAGTGTCATTCTTTCTGATAGAAGCATTCAATTCCATTGTGCATATATCCCACAATTTATTCATCCATTCATCTACTACATCTGGGTTGGTTCCATATTTTAGCCATGGTAAATAATGCTGCTATTATGAAACTGCAGAGCTTCTACAGGGCTGTACCAATGCCTTATGTATGAAACTGTAAGCCCTTTGTACATCACTTTGACAATAAACAAGTAATTATTCAGAAAAAAAGACATTGCTTTCAAGACAAATAGGAAGCCCACACATTGGGAGAAGACCTTCACTGTCCATACAACAGAAAAGTACTTCATATCTAAAATATACTTAGAACTAAAAAAAATAATTAAATTTCCCCAAAACAAATACACACACACACACACACACACACACACACACACACACACACACACACACCCCAACACCTTCCCAATTAATAAGTGGGCTAAAGACTTCAAGAGAGAGTTCATTGAAGACAAAATGAGAATGGCCAAGTGGCACATGAAGAAGTGTTCAACATCACTGTCCATAAAAGAAATGCAAACAAAAACAACAAAGAATGACCATAATCAAGAAAACTAATAAGAACAGTTGCTGGTAGGGAAATGGTGTAAAGGGAACCTTACTACACTGTTGGTAGGAGTATAAATTGTCCAACCACTCTGAAAAGCGGTATTGAGGTTCCTCAAAAGGCTAAACACAGAGTTCCCTTATAACCCAGCAACTTCACTTTGGGGCATTTACCCAGAGGATCTCAAACAAGACCATACTAAAGCTAATAGCACAATCATGTTCATTGCAGCACTATTGACCATAGCTAAAATATGGAACCATCTCTGATGTGCCCAGTAGATGAATGGATCAAGAAATTGTTTGTATACACAAAATGGAATTCTATGCTTCTATCAGAAAGAATAGCATTACCCCATTTATAAGAAAATGGAAAGACTTGGAAAAAGCCCACGGAATGGGGAAAGATCTCTACCAGCCATACAATGGACCAAAGGCCTGATATCTAAAATATACACAGAACTCAAAAAATTAAATGCCTCCAAAACACACAAAGAACCAACAGCACTCTCAACAAATGGGCTACAGACCTAAAAGGAGAGAATGGCCAAGAGTCACATGAAAAAGTGTTCTACATCACTTGTCATAAAACAAATGCAAATCAAAACAACATTGAGATTCCACCTCACACCAATAAGAATGTCTATTATCAGGAAATCTAATAATAACAAATGCTGGAGAGGTTGTGGCCAAAAGGGAACCCTACTACATTGCTGGTGGGATTGCAAACTTGTTCAACCCCTCTAGAAAGCAGTGTGGAGATTCCTAAGAAGGCTAAACATAGAGCTCCCCTATGACCCAGCAGCCCCACTTTTGGGCATCTACCAAAAAGACTACAAGCAAGACCACACTAAAGCCACCAAAACAACTATGTTCATCATAGCACAACTCGTCATTGCTAAAATATGGAATGAACCAAGATGCCCCTCAACAGACAAGTGGATTTGAAAAATGTGGTACATATACACAATGGAATTCTCTGCCTCCATCAGAAGGAATGACACTGCTCCATTTGTAGGGAAATTGAAGTACTTGGAAAAAATCATACTAAGTGAAGTGACCCAGACCCAAAGAAACATAAACCCTATGGTGTCCCTCATAGGGAATAGCTAGTACATGAATAGGCTACTCGTGGTAGAACACCAAAATACTGCAATAGCTACACCCATATGACCACATAAGAACATGCCAAGTGAAATGAACTCCACATTACGGAAACAAGAGTTAAACCACTGTTGTAATTATTCTCAACATGCCATGTGAACTTGTACTACTTTTATTTCTCTTTTTTCTTGTCTGTTTGTTTGATTGGTTTGTTTAGCTTTGTTTCTCTTGTAGTCCCTACCTGTGGCTGTACCCTCGCTACCACTGTATCACATCCGAGTACCCAAGATACTGTTTATATGGGCATTAAAAGTGGGGAAGGGAGAGGGAATACCAAAATCGAGAGACAAAGTACAAAATGACAAACCATTCAAAAAGCAACACTTACAAAACCATTTTGTGTAAACCAACTGCACAACTCTTGAAGGGTGAAGGGAAGGGGGAGGTTGGAGGGGCTGGAATGAGGGAGGAGGTAACAAGTAGAAAAAGAAATGTACTCACTGACTTTTATATGAATCTATATCCCCTCTGTATCACACTTGGACAATTAAGAAAAAAATATTAAAAAGATTGTAGTAGAATTTTTCTAGCAGCTGTTCAGGTAATACTTTAAATTTTGGATTCTGTGACTATTGAGTCAGCTCCCTATGAGTAAACACAAGGCAAGCAAAGATGAGATCAGTTCAGTTTATACCAGCAATGATATTCCATCAGCTGATTATCTTACTTACTCCTCTATTGTATGTGCCCTGGGAAATTTTGCTATATGAAGAAGCGGAAATAATAAACTCCAACGATTCTGAACAGGAGTGCAAGGATGCATTGATAAATAAAATACCAGTCTTTTGCTTTAATGCATGTGACTGAGGTCTGGTGAAAGAAAAACTGAAGTCCTTAGGTAACAGATAAAATAGGAAGTTATTCCTTAAAATGGTTAATGGATGGCATTGTGACAAGTTTCAAACCCTCGGTATTTTAAACTACTCAATGTAACCAGAATGGAAAACTAAATACTCATACCAAGTGTCATGTTTGAAGCTATTTAGTTTTGATGAAGCAAAATAGATCTCAGCTACACCTCTTATTGTTGAAATTCTGTAACAGAATGAATTGTTTTCAGAAGCATTGACTAAAAGAGCTTTTGAGGAACTATTGATTTTTAATGTAGAAGGACTCTCCAATAATAAAAATGTCTTATTTCTTCTCTTTAGTGCAGTTTTCCCTCCATATTGATTTATTTTACCTAGTAATTACTGATTCTTTTGAACTATTACTAGGTCGGGAGAACAGGTTTATAGTTAACCTTTAAAGAGCATGCCACTTCATCAGCTCCTGCTAGTCAAATATTTCCCTGAGCAGGCTTGATTTTAGTGAGTTTGAGAAGACAGTGTATTTCCACAATGCAGACACTTCATTGCCCCATCATTTTATTTTAAATTTGACTGTCTAGTTGATTACAGAGGTGTTACATTTACATATGTAATGTAGGGAGTAAATTTCTTGTGGAACATTGTTAACCCCTCCCTTGTTTTTCTCCCACTATCCCTCTCCCCAGTCCCTGCCCACCACCCAGTTGTAAGGTTCATTTCCAACATGTTGTCATGGGAGTATCACATCTTTAATGCAGAAGTATATCAGAAAAATAGCTTAGCTTTGGCAGCAACATAATAACAGATACTTAAAAATACAATTACTTTATAGATTCCCAGTACAGTATTAAAGAGCATCAAACATGATACTTGTTATCAAAATATTGTAACCCAATAGATATATAGAATATGCACACACATAGAATATGCAGTTTCTTACACAAAAAGCTTCTCTCAGATTCCATGGGACAAACCTGAGCCTTTGTATGCATACTTCTGGTGCAATAAGTATACCATTATCTACCTTAGTTTATTTTGGTTTTCTTCCTTCATTTTCTAGCTTCTCACTTCTTAATTGATTCCTAATGCAAATAATCTATGGCCACATGGCAATGAATATTCCTATAATCTTTATCATGCAGTCAGAATTCCTTTGCAGTAATCATCAAGCTTCACACATAAAAATTATATATAAACATACATAAAATTATATACATATGTGATTTTTCAGAAGTTTTCATGAATCAAAGGCTCACACTGACTTTTACCTTTCAATATACAATTTGATTATGAGAAGCAAAAATGGACCATGACACTTAAATTAAGTTACAAATGAGGATTTCATGTTTCAATTCTCCTTCTGGACATTCTATAAGAATGCTTGCTATCAGCCCTCATCAGAGACCCCAGGGTTGCTGCCCGCACCAGTGGAGGCAAGCAGAACTCCCTCTGAGGAGACTATATGTATATAGATAGCCTGCCAGAAACCCATCCACCTTGGTTGTGTAATCCTTCATTTCTGGCAACTGTGATATTGTATGCATTTCTTTTGTCAAACGATCTCAGTTACAGAGCTTTACACCAAAATTGTTTATTTTTCATGCATTTTGTAAAGGAATTACAAAATGTATGCCATCTAGAAAGGAAAAAAATGTCTTTGACGTAACTTTAAACACATCTCTTATTTATTCTTTACCTTTATGTACAAGAATATCTAAATTTCTATTGGTGCTTGTGAAATTAATTTTTTCCCACAATAATGAAGGTTATGATTGCTGTTTTTCCAGAAAGAAAAGTCAAGGGACCATAATCACACCAAAATAAAATTTAAAATTTTCAGTTTTACTGTTAACTTTTAAACATTGATAATCCATATCATACTATAGCTGAAAGTTGCATAGCTAGAAATCACAAGTGCATGTGCATGTTGAATCAAGACAGACCAAGTAACCTATTTGTTAATAGTGGTCGTTGTTTATTTTGTAATTCAAAAGACAGTTTCACTTGAAGATGAAATTTTATTTTCATTTACTTTTTTTATATTCCTGTATCTTCTGAAGGAGGCTTATAAGAAAGATTTCTAGTCCATAGTTATTTGAGATGGCCATAATACTGTGGAGTTGTCCAGTATAAATACTATAATCTACATGAAGAATGCCCAAAGCTTTCATCCCATTTGAACATGTGATTTGGGAGGGGGGAGGGGAACTTGCTTTCAATAAACAGATGAGAATGACACCAGCCTGTTTTAGTTGCTTTACTTTCCTCATTGTATTTAGTTGTGTCACCAGAGGAATATCTCCTATAAGAAGATTTCTTCGATAAAATATGGGCTATTTACTTGCACACATCATGAAGTACACAACAAAAGCATCTCTCACACACACACACACACACACACACACACACACACACACACACACACACAAAGAAGGATGCAGAGACAGAGAGAAACACACATAGAGGAATCTCAATGAGAAGAAAGCCTGCAAAGATTTAGCAAAGTGGGGGTAAAACAGAGAGAAATAGCAAGCCAGGAAGAAGCACTGGTGACTCACAGGGCAGCAGAGGCTCCAATCTCTTCTCCTCCACTCTTCATTGAAGCTTTGCTTCCTCAAGGAATTCTCCTGTGCTGCCCCCTAAGTAGCCATGACTCCCTGAAAGCCACTTAATCCAGTACCCACTTTACTTCTATGCATTATTATTGGGTAAATGTTTCCCTTAAACCAAAGGATGGAATCTTCTTGAAATCAGCCAATGTGTCCCGCTGACCTTAATTCAATCCCCATTCCCAATCAGAGTTCCTAAGGGAGTCAGGCATGTTATTATTACCAAGAAATACTTTTGGTGGAAATGATTCTTTATCTCTAGCACGTTGTATATATTCTTATCACATAACATTGGACACAATTATTTCTGAGTAACAATAATATTTGGTTGTGTCCTCCATGTTTATTTTTACTTGCTTGATGAGTCAACATTTTGCACATTTCCTCATGAAATCAGATAAAGATTTAGGTTCATAATACAACTTTGTAAATGTTAAATAGCCCTTCTTAGTAATTTATTGGGAATAATACTAATATGAAGTTTGTTAAAGAGGTATAAAGGACTTTGTGTGTTCAACATAATCTACCACAGCTAATAACTTCTTTAGCTTAAAATCTTTAATTATTTAATATGAAGTAAGAACAGTTACCATTTATTAAAGCAGTACAATTAAATTTGCATTATAATTTGACATAAAGTGATATTTTCCTTGAATTAGAAGGCAACTGAACAATGAAAAAAGAAAAGAAATACTTCTCTAAGAATTAAAACTAATTAAGGAGTGTTCTTAACCTTGTTGTATAGTAAAACAATTAATTCAGAATATCTGCAATACAGTAATTCATAAGACTTGGAAATATGACAAATTTATATGTTACTATTTATGTTCAAATATATCCACTGACCTTTTTTAGGTGCTGACAGATAAACAGGAATTGTTTATTACAAATGATTTATATCATCTCTTAAAACATAAATTATGGCTAGCAATTATAGACTGCTATCTATCTTTTATCCAGCATATCTCCTAAAAATTACTTTCTCTTCACATTTTATCTACATATTTTATTTATGAACACAGTTATTTTAAATCTTGCTGGAGAAAATTTTTGGCTCCTACTGTAGTTTCTTTCTTTCCATGGGTTTGCATAAGTTATAAATACATGTGAAATATATCTGTGTATATAAATATACACATATATATGTATATACATATATACATATGTATATATGTATATACATATTATATATACATATATATATGAGAGAGAGATGTTTTTGCTACTGTTGTTGTTTATTCTAAAGGACCTGGCCCCTGTGTACTTGCTTCAAACCATTTTCTGGACATAGACATGGGACTATACATTTTTTAGAGAACATATGACCTTTAAGAAGTTGTCCAAAGGAGTTGCTTTTCAACAAAGCAGCTAATGAATATAGTGTGATCAATGTCACCCCCTCAACATTCTCACCTGACCTTCCCAATCCATCTTTACCCTTCTTTTCTTAATTTTGTGGTGTGTATTGAATTTATTTTGCTATTTAACAAAGGAGTTCATGTAGACATTGCGTCTTGGTCTGTGTCATCCCCAGTACATCTTCACCCACTTTGACCAACTCTTTCCCTTATTTTTCTCAATTCTGTGGTATATACACTCTGTCCTTGCCTACATCCAACTCTCTTCCCCAATTAATTACGCCTCCCCTTTTGCACCTCCCTACCTCTTCCAGGTACTATTTACTGGTGCTTATTTTGTTGGGCTTTCACTGATGTTCTCAACAATTCTCAAACATAAAACAGAATGACGATGAGTGCCCTGGCTTCTTATGTCTGTTGTCAGGAGAGGGATTCTTGGTAATTCCATAGAGTAAAAATTATAAGGCTCCTTCTTCCACTTAATGAGCATCTTTCTTTGGACAGGCTGATACCTTAATATGGTTATTTTGGATGACAAATTTATATGTCCAAATATATAATTTGTTTATATTAAACTGTCATAGTCATAATATTGTATCTGTAAATTCTTTAGTTCAAGTACTGCTACACACAAGATTATATGATATTTAAGAAAACAGAAATTTTATCTTGGTCCCTGACTTGACAATCTTTCAGTGAAGTAATCTCTGTACTCCGTATATAATGGTTTTCCTTTTCCCACAAAATTCCCATAGTCATAGTGTTATGTCTGATCTTTACCATTCCCACTCATACTCAAGTAAATAAAATTAATAGTGGAATAATGTTTGGGATACATATATGTATGTACATATAGTATGTAAAAGTATAATATATATACATATATAAGCAATTTCATTGAAAGAATAAATCAATGAATAATCATACAACAGGTTTAGGGCTACATATAAAGAAGTCAAAACAGAGAAGTGTATTTTCATATATACATACACATATAACATGTAATTCTCTGATTAATAGTAAAGTCATCTGGCCACCAGCCTATTCTTAAAACTTAGAGCATTGCATTTATTCTATAAATTGTAATTTATTTCCTCTAAACCATCCAATGTCCCTCCGTGCCTAGCTATTTGTTTCTCACACAAAAGCCATAGAAATCAGTTTTCTTTAGTCATGATTTGGTTAATGGACTTTTAAGCAGAACCTAATGTCATCAAGTTTTACAACTTCTTATTTATACATAGAAGACTAAGACATTAAGTGCCATGGGAGAGATGATGAGTGATATCTTTTTGTAGAAATGACATATCTAAGCATTACCCCCCTTCTTCAATGAACAAGGCCTTATTGTCAAGTCACCTGTCTGTTCCTAGCCTTGTTCACTTAGGATGATTTCCCTAACAAGAAGAACCTCAATCCTTTCTTCAAGCAGATCTCTGGGCATCCTTCCATTGTAGATGAATACAGGTGATATGTATAATTGATGGTACAAGGCATAAGCTTCATCCACAGGAACAAATAAGTGATTTTAAGCCATATGAATAAATAGTTTGGTTTATGGAAAGTGTAGGCAGTACTTCAGTAGGATAAGTCATAAAACACTTAAAATTGAAGATTTACCGATTCAAATAAGATAAAAAGTGTGAAAAGAATATTATTAGAAAACTCTAAGGTGTGTGTGTGTGTGCATGTGCAATTTTACAGAATACAATAAGTAATCTCAACTTGAAGGATTTCATACGATCTCTTTTGGTTTTGCTAAACAATTAAGGTGTCAAATTTCTACACTGTAGGTAGCTGTACTGTGGATCTGAGCACCAAGAAATGTCCCACCTCCAGATTTTCAACACCAGCAGTTAAAGAGCACTGGAGAGGTGGATTTGTTCCTTGAGGCAAAATTTTCATTAAGACATCTAGCATTAAATGGATTTGAGCTCTGAGAAGAAGCCAGTGATGTGTGTGACTAGAGTCATCTACAGCACACCTTGGAAAAGCAGAGAAAGGGCAAGGGCTCCGTTTGGGTACTGACAGTTTACATGCCATCCCCAGGGAGCAAAGCATCAGGGGATCATCATCCAGGACAACAATGACACCCAAGAGAAAGAGGACTAGGAGCTGTGCATCCAAAGAAACAGTGCATGGCTGGGAATATGGTCTAGTGGCAAGAGTGCTTGCCTTGTATACATGAAGCCCTGGGTTCATCACATATATAGAAAATCAGCCATAAGTTGCTCTGTGGCTCAAATGGAAGAGTGCTAGCCTTGAGCAAAAAGAAGCCAGGGACAGTGCTCAGGCCCTGAGTTCAAGCCCCAGGAATGGTGAAAAAAACAAAACCCAAACAAACAAACAAACAAAAACAGAAACAGTGTACTTCTATCCCTTTTCTTTCCTTTCCTCCCCACCACACACTGAAAGAGCTGAAGCTTGAAAGAAAAATAAAAAGATAGAAGATGTCCAGAGAGCTCAAACACAGACTGTTCTCTCTTTCTCTCAATTCAATGAGCCTTTGCTCTGAAGGATGGGCACAAAGAGCTGAAATTGAACTCTAAATTGCACTAGATCATATTTACAAGATTAAGCTTTGCTTATACTCCCCCTCCCCCATCGAACAGTTAGATTTCTTTGTCTCCACAGAAAGATCTTTCTTTCTTTTGTTTTTTCCTTTCTCTCAGTTACTATTCAGAATCCTCTATGATTTTTCAGATCAACTTTTAAGGGCTCTTCTTATAGCCATCACCAGCTATATTAGCCCTCATAAAGTGCTACTAGGACAGGTAGTGGGTACAGAGTAGTAACCCTTCTTCCTGTAGTTGGCCTCTTTATTAACAGAAATTTTATATCTCAAGAGGCTTTGTACACAGTTTCTATTGATTTTTTTTAAACATTAGGGCCATTTAGTAGATGTTATGAAGAAATAGAAAAAAAATAAAATTATTACTAGGTATGTAGCTCAGGAGTAGAGACTTTGCATAGCATGTGCAATGTCCTGGGCTTGATCTGCAACACTATTAAGAAAACAAAAGAAAACAAAAAAACAGAAAGTTTAAAACTTTGATCATACTAAAAGTATACACAATTTAGAATGGAGTAGGGATTTAAGCAGTGAAAGAAGCAATATAATTTTATTTACTAAATGGAACTTGATTGCAGATCAGTAGAATAGATTGGCATTGGTTCAATAAGACAGATATGTATACACAGGTTACCAGTATGTCTCAGGAGATTACAGAATTTCAAATCATAGAAATGTAAACGAGACTGACATGGTTTTAAATGTCTCCTCTGAAGACAATATCATCTATCCATACTTTTTTTTTGGCTAGTCCTGAGGCTGGAACTCGGTCTGAGCACTGTCCCTGACTTCTTTTTGCTCAAGGGTAGCACTTTACCACTAAGCCACATTCCCAGCCCATCTATAAATGCATTTTATGGATTCACTTTCTTCATCTGCAATTTGGAGAGTCAAAATTTGTCTTCCCCAAAATATTTTTTTTCTAAACTCTGAATTTAAGGTATCTACTATAATGTCTAACATGTTAAATGTCAATAATTAATAACAAAATGCAGTCCACTGATTGATAAAATTCTTCCACTTTACGCTTACCTGTTTATCTCTTGTTTCTTTCAAATTTTCACTATTAGTTTCCATAGTGAAAGTTCTCTGCAGCTAAGATCCATGTGTAATTACAGTAAACCAAAGTACTTCTCCTGCATCAGAGTATATAATATTTACATGACGATTTACTTAGAGTGGAAATAGACTAGATACCCCTTAAAGATACTGAAACAATGTTCATGCTTTGGTTATCAGTCTGTATGTTATTACAGAGTTCAGAGGGTTCCAAACCAGTACTCCACCAATGATAGGCAGAAAATTTCATCTACAATTCAGTAGAATAGTGACTATATATATTCTGACCTAGTTTTTCTTCCAGCACTGAACAATCACCACTTAAAGCTTTAATTTATGCCATGTTTTGAGATATAAACTTTTTGGAATTTTTACTTGCTAGAAATAAATACCAGGAAGAAAAACAAATCACCCTTTCAGATCTGAAGTTGTGTTCAATATACTAAAATGGATTTGAATTTGATTAATTTGAATTCTAATGCCTTGAATATTTTTTTTATTGTTATCACCCAATAGTATTTGGAACACAGAAAACAACCAGTAAAAATTTGTGTAGCCATTGATTTACTCTCACAACTGGACTATCAAGGAAAACTTCTCTTGAAAGTAGTTGATATCTAAGTTTGTAACCTGTTTCAAGTTCAAAGAATGTATTTTGTGAAGATAGAACAAAACACTGAGTATACAGTTTTTGGGATCTTGGTTGGATTCCTTTAAAAATGCCAAGTAATAGTCTTTCCCACATATCTCTAAAATATTAATGGCCAGTTTTATAAGTTTTCTTAAGCAATCATAGGAGCAAAGACAACACAAAGTTAATATAGTGAATAGGTCATGCTTTCCCTTCTGAGACACATTACATTTGTTTTACTCTCCAGGGCTACATTTTTCCAATAATGTGCATGGATAGTTCCATTATCCTCCAAGATAGCTGAACATTAATGAATCACTCAGCATAAGAAGAATAATGTTCCATATCTTTCTGTAGTTTCTAAGAATTCATCTCACAGTAGTTGGGTGAGTATAAAAGAATCTTTCCCACAGAGTCATTCTTATTTTTTTTGTGGTGGCTTTGCTGTGCACATTATTGTGCAAGGCCTATTAAATCCACTAAGTTTTAAGAGAACTGGTTTCTCAAAGAAATACAAATGCCCATTACACTAGGGTGTTTTCTTTAAATATGGAGTATTAATAGTGCTATTGTTTATTTTCTCTTCTTCAACTCTACTGGATGTGGGCAAACTAGAGGAAAGAAAGCAAGATAAAACTTTGTGAACTCAACCAACATTCAGTTGAGGAAGCAAATTTTGTACTTAATTAACTGGATAGAATTTCTTGAGTTATGGTTGTCTCTATTGTGTGGAATACTTTTAGGAGATAATACCATCATATTGTGTCTTTATTTGTAAAAGAATGTGTCCATAATTTGTTCATATAAGGTTAATATTAACATGTTCTTTGAAGAAAAATGCATGCTATATTTGGTTGACTAGACAAGGTAATTTCCTATTACCTGCTATTGTAAGAATTATCCTACCGATGCATTATGGTATCACTATTTCTCACCAAAATTTAGAAACTACTTTGGCAATGAACATAAATTACTATGGGTTGTTATAGAAATAACTCTTTTAAAAATTTCCATTTCTTAGTAATAATACCTTTGAACATGTTCCTTCCTTTCTTTCTTCCTTCCTCTCATCCTCCCTTCCTCCCTCCCTTCCTCTCCTCCTTCCTCAATTCCTCCCTCCCTCCCTTCCCTCCTTTTTTCTGGGTATAAATTGTGTATGATAATTTGCTTTTAACAAGGAAAATATGACTAAGGCGATAGACTATCACTTTCATTTGTTGGCATTTTTTTGCTTACTTTATCAGTTTGATGAAGTCAGCTGTCATGTTCAGAAATTATTTATAGACAATAGGCCAGCCTCCAGCCAAGATCAGGACCATCCAATAGCTGAGTCTTAAATTCAAGTTAAAGGAGGGACTGAATTCTGCCAACAGTTAAGCCAGAAAGATTAGAAGAAAATGTTCCTCAAAGAAAATGAGATAACTGAATATTTGGCAAGCACTAGCTGAAGCCATATGTGATTAATAAATAGCAAAATCATGACCAAATTACTAATATTTACAACTATGAGGTCATATTTAATGGAAGCTTTAAATCACCAAGTTAGGGCATCATGTGTTGTTATAAACCAATAAATAGTATATTCAATGGTGGTATCTAATTATGTAAATAAGTAAAAGTCATACAAATCATATAAAATCATTTACAAATAATTTGCAACCTTTCTTTTAATACAAATGTCATGATTACCAATTACTTTAGATTTATGGTTAATTACTCTGAAATGCTTTATTTTCTGTTGTAAGTAATAATCAATAATTTATAAATATTTTTGATATAAAATAAAACTTATTGCAAAATAAATTCATATTACTACTTTATTTAGGCAGTTTATGCAAAATGGAACACAGTTTAAAAACTATGATAAAGTATATTATTTAAACATATAGGGAACAGAAAATTTTATACAAATGAGAATTCAATATCCCTTAAAACAGATAAAGTCAATTGTCCTTGAGTTATTTTTCATTAGTATAATATAAAGAAATGAAAAGAACTAATTCAGATGTCTAACTCCAAATATACAGTTAGTTTGCTTGGCTTTGTTTCATATTAGGAAAATATAGTTTGTTTTAATTCATTTAAAGATTGATATTAGGGGAAACAACTTTGAATGACATACATAAGTTAACCAATTAGTGTAGATAGTATGTGATAATGTTCACCTTAGTAAATGACTTCCCAATCCAACTCCCCCAATTATCCCACCCACTGTCTTGCGGTTTGACTCATGACTGTCAATGAGCTTTATTGCCAAAGGTTAGCACTCTCACAATTCCTCTTCCTGAAATTTTAGTAGTTTATCAAGATAAGAGTAGCAAACATTTTATTGTCTGGGCTGGCTTTAAACCATTGTCCTCATATCTCAGCCTCATGAGTAACTATGAATACAGGTGTGAGCCACTGGCATCTAGCTTAGAAATCAATTTTTATATTGTTGACATAAAACATTTTATTTTTCCCTTGGAATAAATATATATCATTTACCTCACATACTTACTTTGTAATAAAAAAAAGTGTTACCATTGCAAAACATTATACAAATTGTGAGCAAATGAGGAAAACATTGTATACATTTGGGATAAATTTAGCCTCCAGTACTCTTCCAATTAAAAAAATCTATCTTGTCTGTATATTTATACAAGA
Organism: Perognathus longimembris pacificus; assembly: GCF_023159225.1. NCBI lineage: Eukaryota > Metazoa > Chordata > Mammalia > Rodentia > Heteromyidae > Perognathus > Perognathus longimembris. Next base: position 43,072,477 of record NC_063176.1, read on the forward strand.
AAGACAAAATGAAACTAATTTTAGCAAAACATATTTTAACAAATATTTGAAGTAAATGCTTTTTTCTTTGCAAGACATTTATAAAGAATTTAAATTTTGATATTGATGCTACACATATTAAAAAAATCTTTTTTGAATTATTCAGTCCATATTATAGAAATAAAACTTAATTGATGATCTTTAACACCAAAATTTAGAATATGTATATATACATGCATATACATATATATACTTTTTAAGAGAAAGCTATATTTTATATTTCATAAAACTTACATTTCAGGTTAGAACCTTTCATCAGTGTTAATATTGATAACTTCTCATATATTCCTTCTTCCTAGTGAAGGTTCCAGATATTAATGTATTCTGTTTTTCCATTGCATAAGTAAATGTTTAGAATCCAAATTCCGAATCTTCTATTAATGAATACTTCATTTTAATACTTCATTCGTAATTTCTTAATGCAAATGGTAATAATCTTTTAAAAGATGTTGCGGGAGTTTTATGATCCTAAAAATTAATTCAGCTGGACATAATAGCATTTCTCTGCAAAAATAATGTTTAATTTCCTGTGCATTAGAAGCTATTTTTTTCCTCTTCTTGAGGTACAGTATCATTTATTTACCTGTTTTATATTTAGATTTGTCATTTCTTGTATAATACAATAGCAATATTTCATCATTTATTTCTATTTTATTTTCCAAGTATTTTCTTTCTCAGCTTCATAAATGTATATAGCACATATTATACACACAATTAAATGATATATTCCCTTTTTGAGCGAAGGAAATACCAAAGAGATAAAGTCACATGTCACGTTTTGCAGAGAATGTATTATATTAAGCTAGGAAACTAGCAAAGGTACAAAAATACAGAGAGTTCCTAATGTAAGGCTCAGTTTTCCATAATTTCTGAGCAACAGAATACAGTATCCCAGATGTTGTTAACATTAAAGCATTCAGCTGGTATAGTGAGCTTACTAGTCACTGATTTTTTGCATTCTTGCTCCTGCATTGCCATCAAAAACAAAGAATTTGTGTCAATACATTCATGTTGGAGAAGGTAAAGTTTTATTGTTTTTTAATGAGTTTTAATTACTCATTGGTTAAATCAATGAGAGGGATTCTTTGTGACATTTCAGTTCCCAAATAAAATGTATCCAATCACCCTACTCACACTTGCACCTTTGCAAACAATTTTAATTTTAGTGTTCTGTTTTCATGTATGCAAATAAAGTACTTCAACCATTTAAGTTAAAATGTAAAATTAACACATGCTTCTCAAAACCATGTTTAACCTATCCTGTCCTGGCTCTATCAAGAATGTAGTTGTGATCTGGAGGAAAGACAGAGCCGACATAGTAGGGAGGCACCCTGACTCGCCCCAACTGAATAGTGAGCTGGGAACTCCAACACCCAACACCCCACCAAGAACCCAGCAAAACCAGCAGCCAGAAGCAGTGGAGAAATGCAGGAAAACAAAAAGGAGCAAAAAAGAAGAGCCGAAAACCTACACGGAGCCGGAGAATCTCCAGGGCACCCTTCCCCACCAGCCGACCCTGGCCCAAACAGGGCCAGGCTGGGAAAGGGGATTGGCAGACAGGCTGCTGGGAGAGCAGAATTCAGGCAGCAGGACTCCATGAACACTAGGGAGGGTGTGGACCAAGACACACAACGGCAGCGATGAGAAGTTCAGATCCACACCGGGTTCGGACAGACAGCGGCTGCGGAACCCAGCACGGCAGAAGGAGGGAACCAGGGTAGCCAGCACGACACTTCGCCACCCCCTGAAGGACCAACGGCTGCATGGGACACACACACAATCCAGAATCAGTGAATCCCCAATTACAAGAATGGAAGCAGACCAGGTGAATAACCTCACGATGAAACTGAAACAACTGGAGAAACAAGAAATGACAGAATCTAAAACGACTAGGAGGGGAGAGATCACAAAGATTAAAGAAGAGATAAATCTGATTGAAAATAGAAAGACCATTCAACAAATAAGACTAAAAGCTGGTTCTTTGAGAAAATAAACAAAATTGACAGACCCCTTGCAAGACTTACAAAAAAAAGAAGAGAAGAGACTCATATACGTAAAATCAAGGACTCCACCGCAAAAATTACAACAAGTGAACACGATATTCAAACAATCATAAGGAGCTATTTCCAAAACCTCTACTCAGCAAAAAAAACAATAATTTTACAGAAATGGGTCAATTCTTAGAGAGGTACAAACTGCCCAAACTGAACCAAGAAGAAATAAATCAACTAAATAAACCAATAACTTACGGCGAGATACAGGAGATAATCAAGAACCTCCCAACAAAGAAAAGCCCAGGCCCAGATGGATTCACCAACGAATTCTACAAAACCTTTAGTGATGAGCTAATATCAATACTCCTCAAACTCTTCCGCGAAATAGAAACAGAGGAAGAAATCCCAAACTCATTCTACGAAGCCAATATCATACTCATTCCCAAACCAGGCAAAGACCCAACCAAAAAAGAGAACTACAGACCAATATCACTAATGAACACAGACGCAAAGTTCCTTATTAAAATATTAGCTAACAGGATCCAGAAACTGATCAAGGAAATCATACATCATGACCAAGTAGGCTTCATCCCACAGTCACAAGGATGGTTCAACATCCGTAAATCAGTCAACGTAATTCACCACATAAACAGATCTAAAATTAAGAATTACATTGTTTTCTCAGGCGATGCCCAAAAAGCCTTTGACAAAATACAACATCCATACCTATTAAAAGCTTTGGAGAGAACAGGAATAGATGAAACATTCCTCAAAACAATAAAAGCCATATACAACAGACCAACTGCTATTATCATATTAAATGGAGAGAAACTTAAATCATTCCCCTAAACTCAGGAACAAGACAAGGATGCCCACTCTCCCCACTTCTTTTCAACATAGTGCTGGAATCCCTAGCCATAGCAATAAGGCAAGAGGAGGACATCAAAGGGATCCACATCGGCAAGGAAGAAATCAACTTATCCCTATTCACAGATGACATGATCTTATATCTGAAGGACCCAAAAAACTCAGTACCCAAACTCCTACACCTAATAAACCAATTTGGCAAAGTAGCAGGATACAAAATCAATCCACAAGTCAGCAGCTTTTCTGTACACCAGCAATAGACAAACAGAAAAGGAAATTATGGAAACAATTGCATTTACAGTAGCCAAAAAAAGAATAAAGTACCTAGGGATCAACTTAACCAAGGATGTGACGGACCTATTCAATGAAAACTACAAACATCTAATAAGGGAAATCAAAGAAGACACAAGGAGATGGAAAGACCTCCCATGCTCATGGGTAGGCAGAATCAATATAGTAAAAATGGCCATATTGCCCAAATTGTTATACAAATTCAATGCAATACCTATCAAAATCCCAGCCACATTCTTCACTGAAATAGAGAAACCAATCCATAAATTCATATGGAACAGCAAAAAACCTAGAATAGCCAAAGCAATTCTAGGCAAAAAAAGCAGTGCAGGAGGTATCACAATACCAGACTTCAAGCTCTACTACAAGGCCATCATAACAAAAACAGCATGGTATTGGTATAAAAATGGATCTGAAGACCAATGGAATAGAATTGAAGACCCAGAAATAAAACCGCTCTCTTACAGTCAGCTGATATTCGACAAAGGAGCTAAAGACATACAATGGAATAAACAGAGCCTCTTCAACTACTGGTGCTGGGAAAACTGGGCAGCCATATGCAGAAAACTCAAAGTAGACCCAAGCCTATCACCATGCACCAAGATCAACTCAAAATGGATCAAGGACCTCAACATCAGACCTGAATCCTTGAAACTACTGAAGGACAGAGTAGGAAAGACGCTAGAACTTATAGGCACAGGAAGGAACTTCCTGAATAGAGTCCCAGGGGCACAACAAATAGGGGAAATACTCCACAAATGGGACTACTACAAATTAAAAAGTTTTTGCACAGCTAAGGACATAGCCACCAAAATAGAAAGACAGCCAACGATATGGGAAAGGATATTTACCAGCACAGCAACAGACAAAGGCCTGATATCGGTCATCTACAGAGAGCTCAAAAAACTAAGCCCCTCCAAGCCCAATAAACCTATTAGGAAATGGGCAAAGGAGCTAAAGAGAGACTTCACAAGAGAAGATATAAAAATGGCAAAGAAACACATGAGGAAATGCTCAATAACCCTGGTAGTAAAGGAAATGCAAAGAAAAACAATCCTGAGATACCACCTCACCCCAGTTAGAATGGCCTATACTCTGAACTCAGGCAACAACAAATGCTGGAGGGGGTGCGGGGCAAGAGGAACCCTTCTCCATTGTTGGTGGGAGTGCAAATTAGTACAACCACTTTGGATAACAGTATGGAGGTTTCTCAAAAAGCTCAATATAGACCTACCCTATGACCCAGCCATACCACTCCTAGGCATCTATCCTAAACAGCAAACCCCAAGATATCAAAAAGACATTTGTACTTCCATGTTTATCGCGGCACAATTCACAATAGCCAAAATATGGAAACAACCCAGATGCCCCTCCACAGATGAATGGATCCAAAAAATATGGTACTTATACATAATGGAATACTACATAGCGATTAGGAATGGTGAAATATTGTTATTCGCAGGGAAATGGTCAGAACTCGAACAAATAATGTTGAGCGAGACAAGCCTAGAACACAGAAAACAAAGGGGCATGATCTCCCTGATATATGACTGTTAATAAAGGGAGACGGAGAGACAGTAGAGACCAAGTCTGTGAAACCAAAAAATGCTTGTCAAATAGTATTCCCCACAGGATTGGGGCAGCGACCCAACAGTATGTAACTAAAACCAAACAATTACTCAACATATAAAGGTCAAAAATTGACCTCTCAGGGGAATATAATAGCTCAAAAGCTAGGTATGTATGTTCATATAAGACTACTGTCGACATATGGTCTAATATCGACATTATATTTAAAGCCCTAGGCAAACTTTCTTGGGTGTGGCCACCTGGCTACTGTATATGTTCTTGATACATTGTATATTGTATATATGTCTACCTGACCTAGAGAAGAGATAGAAAAACAGGACGTAAGATATCACAAGAAATGTACACACTGCCCTACTATGTAACTGTACCCTTTTTGCACAACACCTTGTCAAAAAATTTGTGTTCAATTAATAAACAAATAAATTAAAAAAAGAGAATGTACTTGGGTTCTTACTTGATTCTACAACATAATTGTAAGGTCCACCCTGGAATGGCTCCATGGAGATGCTCCCACCTGGTTTAGACTCCACTCAGTTACCTGTGTAACTGTCATACCTAGAAGGAGTTACTTCCCCCTTCCTTGAGGTCACATCCCAATCTACCTGACCATGTCTCCCAACCCTGCTCTACATAAGGCAGGGCTGGGCTGGGGTCACCCTTTCTCTCTAGCCATACATCACCTCGGCCACAGGCCAGCAGTTCAGTAATAAACTTTCTCTCCTGCCCAAATACCGCGTGTCATTCTCCTTTATGGGATACCTACTTTAATAAACCTAACATATATGGCGGCATGATTCAGACCACTGGATTCAGAGTGTTGAAAATTTAATGGACTCCTCCTGTCTTAGAGGATTTAAATTTATGTGGTGTGAAGCCTTGATCAACATCAGGTCTTTGCTCAGTTCTCCTCTGACTGTACTCTTTTCCTCTGTTCCTGGCAAGTAAAAGTATTTATTTTTGAGCCATTTCTGATATAATGTTTCTGGGAACATGGTTCCTAAACTTTACCTCCTTGATTTTCTTCAGTAATTCTGGCTCATGGTTAACATTCAAGTACAAATGCTATCTTTTCACAGCAGCTGACAACACCCTTCTGGTTGCTTAAATACAGATTCCCATAGTCCACATCTGCCTTTCTTAATGTTGTAGAAAAGGATTATAGCCAATTCTACCTGAAAAACCCACTGGGTGCCCTGTTTGCTCTACGATTTCTGCTTTGACACATCTTGGTATGAAAAAATACCTTTCTAGGTATAATATACCCTTGGTTAAGAGTTTGTGACTTAAGAAAACCAATGTTGGTTTTTCTGTGATTTTGTTTTTTACTTTCAGTTCTATGATTTTTCTTGAGGACTAATAGCAAGAAAGAAAGAGCTAAAAGGTCTTATAAGCTTTGTGAACTTAAAAATAATTTTTGAGTTATGATAATTTGCAATGTAAGGAGAACCAGATTGCCAAGGAAATAAATGTAAGAAGAAAGACTAATGGAACTGCATCAAATAAACATTTTCTGTACAATAGAAGAAACAATTTCCACAAATAAGAAACAACTCCAAGAGTGTGAATTCTTTTTAAGAGTATCTGAGTTCTTTATGAGTTTTGATTTTATGAATTTATTATGTGCATGTGCTCTGGTACTAGGAATTGAACTCAGGGTCTCATGTTCTTCCTTAGCTTTTTTTTTGTTTGTTTGTTTGTTTGTTTCTAATTTTAGTAACTTCTTACTTCTCCTTAACCATGAGATTTTTTCCCCCACCTACAACATGCATGATCTTTGCCTACTCTTTGTTATGGGGTGTGAGGGAGGGGATTCCCTGTCCCTCCGAGAGTCCACCACTGAGAGAGTCTCAAGCAAAAAGATGAATTTATTGGGGAAGTGCCAGATGGACCAGTCCCAGGTTTCAAAAAAACAAAAACAAAAAACATATAACAGAAAACAGGACAAAGACACAGAGAGTTACTTCCGGGAGATTTCAAAGTAACTCCTGCAGCCCACACATGTCCTTAACACTATCAGGAAACAGGCCAGAGTGGGAGGAAAAAACAAAACGATATCAACAAACCAATTCAGCTTCAATGGAGAGCTGATTTGGGATGCCATAGGGATGAGAGATGAGGCAGCAGACAGGACACAGGACGTGAACATGGAGACATGTAGCATGGGGTAACGGCTGAGTTAGCCTGACCTTAAATAGGGTCAGGTCAGGGGACTGCATCACAGGAAACTCACAGTCCCAAGCACTTGACTGACAGGTTCAGTAACCTATAGGCCATGTGCCCACCCCTGTCTCTTGGCATTCAGGAACATCCGTTACCTGGGATGGGAATTCCCTTTCTGTAGGAATCCAAGCACACCCATCAAGACAAGATGCTAGATAGAACAACTTGCCTGCATTATTAGTTTGTTCCATAAAGAAAATTAATACAGGGAAGAGGAAACATTTTTAAGCAAGTTTCACTTTGTACTGGGCTCCTCAGTCAGAGTTTCATGTGGGCTTAATGTTTTAGATAAAAGTTATGAATAACAAAAAGAGGTAAATCTGTTTACTCCTTTGTGCATAGTAAAGGTTTACATGGAGATTATATGAATAATCATGATTACATTGTCATATGAACACCCTTACTTTCCAAAGGAAAGAGATATTGTAACATGAAAGGATTTCTACTCAGAGTGCTTTCCCCATAGCTCTGAGAGGCAATGAGGAAAAATTGAGAGCAACCTTAAATCTTAGGGAGGTAACTCACTATTAGCTGGTAAGACACAGGAAACACTAGTTCTATCACTACAGAATTCTAACAACAGCTTCTAACATCTTGGAAATAGAACTATCCCCCTTTTAGGTTAAAGCTTGAGGAACAACCAGGGAGTGCTACTATTCAACTTTATGAGATTCTGCATAGAGAACAGATTGGACTTTTAGCATTTAAAGATGGTAGAATGATATTATGTCATCTTAAACTTTTAAATGTGTAGACCTGTATTACATGGCAATAGAAAACATTCAGTTGTTTGAAATTTGTTGTGTGAATGATTTATTATGAAACAAAAGCTAGTGCATATATACTGAAAGAAACATCATTACTCTGTACTAGTTGATGCTCTGATGATGAATTAGCTAGGTCAGATGTACATTTTTGATATTGTTGTATATCATTTCCCACAGAAGACATTTTAAAATGCTCATGTTATGATATTTTCCTTTCTTAGTCCACCTTTAAGGATGTGAATAATACTCTCTTGTTCTTGAGTATGCCTCCCCCTGCAACCATAAGAATGACCTAAATAATTAACATGGTTAATAGTAGTAGTAGAGATGGAAAATTGTAAAACCACTATTTTTTATGTTTTCCTTTTGAATCTTGAAGATTTCTCTGAACGTAACCATAGTAACAGCTTTGAGCACAAACTGTAGGTCACTTGGAAAGATTTAAGTAGCTCATTTGAATACCTGGCTCCTGGCCCCATTAGCTTTGTTCTCATTTGCCTTTCCAGTATCTGCTTCAAACTGAAACTAAAAAGTAGCAGATGATCAATACAAATTTGGGTGAATTAATTGCAAGACTATTTCAGAAAGGGACAGTAATGTGCTATAAAATAGTACTGCTGAGCTTCCCATCAAAGGACAGAAGCTAATCATATAACATTTATGATGGAAAAGAAATAAAAATCAATGATTTCATTTCATCCATGTCATTTGTCTTGGGTTACTCTAGATAATTGAATGCAGTGAGAGACTCAATCACAACGCTATGTTTCACAAGTGTTGTTAAAGCTAATTTACTGATAAACTTGTTCATCTCGTGTGACTGGATTTATTTAAACAAATATGTAAAGACTAAGAATACCTATAGGGATTTTAATAGCATATGTCTATATAGAAAATAGAGATAATTCTAGGGAAATATTGAGTACTGCCTACATTTATTTTTTTCAGAATTAGCAATGCTTTTAAGATGTCAATCTTACTGTTTCTGAGCCTGAAAATGTTCGATTTCTTCTCTCCCTTCTTATTATGTCACTTTAACTTGGAAACATTTCTTATTGTCTTGCTTTCAAGTTGATGTAAGATTTCAAAAGTTATGGATGTAAAATTATATAAGGGACATTCTTGCAAAGAATTCGCCTATGAAGAGAATTTCTTTTTTTAGCTTAATTATAACAGAAAAATCTGCTAAAATATCCCAGAATAAAACCAAATAGAGACTTTTTAAAATAAACTGTAATTAAAAATTTTAATTATAATACTTATAGTGGAGTTTGTCATTTGTGGACCAATAAGTAAAAAATAAAACAAGCTACAGATCTACATTTTCCTCTAAGTCCATGCTTAAAAATTCTGCCATTGTATTTGTAGATGTATTCCAATTTGAACACATCAGAGTGTTCAAATATGAAGAGAATTATAAAGTCAATCCAAGGAAAAAGGGTCTTTAAAGAAAACAGTGATTTTCATTATAATACCTTCAAATAGTATCTAAACACATATTAATTAATAAGAAACAATAGAATTTGTACCATTGTGGTCAAATTATGTTGAAAAAGCTCAGAATTAGAAAAACATATAGATACTTGACTTCATGAGATCAAGTTTCTTTTATTTTCTGGAGATGGTACTGATATTGGGTTTGAAGTGAGGGCCTCTACTCTCATATGACTCATTCACTCAAGCAGGTGCTCTACCATTTGAGCCATGCTTCTGGTTCCAGAACATTGCTGATAGATTGGAGATAAGACTTGTTTGGGTTCTGGATTCTTAAATTTCAGCCTCAGCAGTATCTAGAATAATAAGCATAAGCCATAGGTACCCCACTGAAATCAAGTTTCTTGAACTATCAGGCCATATTAAGGACATGATCTTTGACAGTCAATGAATAATCTGTGTCTAATTTATCTTTGTTCATTTGTTTTGTGAGGATCTTGAACACAGGTCCTGAGTCTTGTTCCAGAGATTTTTTTTTTTAACTCAAAGCTAACACTACAATACTTGACCCATACCTCTACTTTTGGCCTTTTATTCAATTGTAGATAAGAGTCTCAAGGACTTTTCTTCCTGGGCTGGGCTGACTTCAAGCTACAATCCTCAGATCTCAGCCTGAGTAGTTAAGATTATAGGTCTGAGCCACTGTCACGTGGCTTTGATTTCTTTTTTATAACAAACCTCAAGATGACTAAGTTTCAATCTCACAAAAAAGGAGAAGAAAAAATTCATCTGATATATTTTATCTGAAAATGAAATCACCATTCCAAAAATAAAAACTATCAACCAAAGAAGGACTCTGTATAAAAGAAGCAAACATGAAGTTGGGAAACTGGAGACAGACAGACTATACACTGAAGGTGCAGCATTAATAAACTGTATAAGGTTAGAAGTACAGATACTATTCAGAGTTGGTATTTTCACATGACAAAATCATGCTGGAACTGAAGATTAGTTTGGTGGTTAATGTTGGCAGTCCAATGTTCAGCAGCAGCATCACACTCCATTTAGAATCACTTGTTTGGTTTTTTATTTTTTTGTTTTTGTTTTCCATTTTTTCTTTTGCCTGTCTTTACATTCATTTTAAGCATGTGCACCTGAAAGGAAAATCTCTAGAAAATCAGCAAAGATGACTGATGTCTAATTGACTTCCATTGTTCTATTATCCAATCCGCTCTTCTTCTTTTCTCCCCATCTTTCTTTGTTCTACTGTATTCATTCTTATATTCAATGTAAACCAATCAGGTATCAAGAGTATGCCAAGCTCCATGCTTGTGTACAGCAAGGGTAAGTAAGACAAAGCATCTGTCTTCATTCACAGTAGGAATAAGGAGGGGGGGAGAGAGAGAGAGAGAGAGAAAGAGAGAAGAAGAAGAAGAAGAAGAAGAAGAAGAAGAAGAAGAAGAAGAAGAAGAAGAGGAGGAGGAGGAGGAGGAGGAGGAGGAGGAGGAGGAGGAGGAGGAGGAGGAGGAGGAGGAGGAAGAGGAGGAGGAGAAGGAGGAGGAGAAGGAGGAGGAGAAGGAGAAGGAGGAAGAGAGGAGAGGAGAGGAGAGGAGGAGGGAGGAGGGAGGGAGGGAGGGAGGGAGGGAGGGAGGGAGGGAGGGAGGGAGGGAGGGAGGGAGGGAGGGAGGGAGGGAGAGAGAGGTGAAAAGCTATATAATGTGATGTCTCCTCACTGACCAGCTCTATGGGTTTAAACAAGAGGAAAAGGTCATTGAGACTCAGAGGATTGTATCTAAGAACATGATCTAGAGCCAGCCACATAAGAAATTTAAACAATTCTCCACCTAAAAATAACAGTGAGTGGTAGGTGTTATCATACAAGTCAAAGAGTATTCAGGATTCAATGAGAGACAAAGTCTATAAGGAAGAAAAAAGGAGCAAGACATTATAAGACTTTGTACCTCATCCAGAGAGCCTAGAGAATTAAACCAAGGACCTTGTGCAATGGAGTGTTTAAAAATTTCTAATGACACAAATGTTCCCTTGACCCATATATACCCCAGGTTCTGTTACCTGAGAGCTTTATATTCTATTCACTGAACAAAATGTATAACATCATTTTAGAAAATTTCAGTGTTAAGAAAGAACTGCTTCAATATTTCTACCACAGCCTAGAAAGTTCTGGTTTTGGAAAGACCAGGCATCACTTTATAAATGTTAATAAAGATCTCTTGAATTACTAAAATACATGGAACTTTTTCAGTCCAAGGCTGAGATTTATTGCTATCACTATCTACTTCGTACATTTTGTAGTGTTTTCTTTTGAAAAGTAATCTCCTGTGGACACTTTGATTTTTAAAGAAAAGTTATTATTAGCCTTCTGAAGAACCTCCATACTGCTTTCCAGAGTGGTTAAACAAGTTTACATTCCCACCAACAACGTAGTAGGGTTCCTTTTTAGCCATATCCCCGCCAGTATTTATTGTTATTAGTTTGAAGTCTAAACATAGAGCTCCCGTATGATGCAGCAGCCCCACTTTTGGGCATCTACCCAAAAGATTACAAGCAAGTCCACATTAAAACCACCCACACAAAAATGTTAATCACAGCACAATTTGTCATTGCTAAAATATGGAACCAACCGAGATACCCCTCAGTAGACTAGTAGATCACTAAAATGTGGCACTGCCCCATTCATAAGAAAATGGAAGGACTTGGAAAAAAAAATTCTAAGTGAAATTATCCAGACCCAAAGAAACATGGACACTATGTTTTCCCTCATAGGGAATAATTAGTACATATTTAGGTTAGGCATAGCAAAAGATCACAATAGCCCAATAGCTATGCCTGTATGAACACATAAGATGATGCTAAGTGAAATGAATTCCACATTGTGGAAACAAGTAGTATATCATTGTTGTAATTATTTTCAACATTACAAGTGAAACAGTACCCTTTTTTTCTTCATTTTATTCTATCATATTCCCTTCCCATGGTTATACCTCTGCTATCACTGTATCTATTCTTATTGCACTGGATACTGTATATATGTGTATTAGAACTGAAGAGCCAGACTTTGAAGTCAGGCCCCACTTTACCACGTAAATCCCACTTTACCATGTGAACCTGAGATAAGCAGGCCCTGTGAGCAAACTCAGGACAAGCTTATTAGGGCCCAGCCAGTCGAGAACTCTAACCAGTGGGAATGCTTAACTGTAACTGTCCCCAGAGTGCCTTGAGCCCTGAGCCAATAAGATTTGTACCTGTGTCCTAATATTGCTTGCTTGAACACCTGATGGCTGTAACTTTGTTTTTTGCCTTTATAAGCCCTGTGCAATCGCAGCTCAGGGCTTCCTCCTAACCTCCGCTGTGTTGGTGGGTAGGACGAGGCCCGAGTTGCAGCCCACCTGAATAAAGCCTTGCTTTTGCATTTCGGAATGTCTAGACTTGAGAGAAGTTAACAAGAGAGTAATGGACATTCATCCAACAGTCCCAAACCCCGTATACCCTGCTGAGCTCCCTGTCACCGAGCCATGTGTGGTATACTGTGTTGGATCTAAAGGATGCTTTCTTTAGCCTGCCCTTAACCCCACAGAGCCAAAGCTACTTTCATTTACTTGGCACAATCCTGAAATCGGGATAAGCGGTCAATTGACCTGGACCAGGCTGCCTCAAGGATTCAAGAATTTGCCTACCATCTTTAATGAGGCATTACATGAAGACCTGAGTGAGTACCGCTCCAAAAATACTGGAATAAGTCTATTGCAATATGTAGATGATTTGTTAATAGCCGCTCCAGACAAAAATAGCTGTCTAAAGGGAACAGCTAGGCTCTTAAAGACTCTTGGCAATTTGGGCTATAGGGCCTCCACTAAAAAGGCACAAATTTGTAAACCTGAAGTCACCTACCTGGGCTTCATATTAAAACAGGGCAAGTGTTGGCTGTCAGATGCACATAAAGAGACTGTGCTGAAAATCCCTGTGCCTAAGTCAGCCAGACAAGTCAGAGAGTTCCTGGGAACAGCGGGCTTTTGCCGGCTGTGGATACCTGGGTGCGCTGAGATGGCCAAGCCTCTATATGAAGCCACCACAAACCTCCCAGAATTTCGTTGGACTGAGCAGATGCAAAAAGCCTTTGAGGCAATCAAGAAAAGCCTTCTGGAAGCCCCTGCCTTATGCCTACCTGACATGAATAAACCATTCACATTGTTTGTGGCTGAAAGTAAAGGAATAGCAAAAGGGGTGTTCACCCAACCAATTGGACGTTGGAGACGACCAGTTGCCTACTTGTCAAATAAATTGGATTCTGTAGCTTCTGGGTGGCCTCCGTGCTTAAGAATAATAGCTGCAGTAGCCCTCTTGGTAAAAGATGCAGGTAAGTTAACTCTGGGACAGAACCTGACTGTGGCCACTCCACACGCTCTAGAGGGGGTGCTAAAACAACCACCTGACCAGTGGATGAGCAATGCCCACATGGTCCATTACCAGACCTTGTTACATAACCCCACACGTGTCAGCTTCTGTGTACCTACAACATTAAACCCAGCAACTCTGCTGCCAGATCTGGATCTGGAAGTGCCCCTGCATGATTGTGAGCAGATCCTGGCCCAAGCACATAGCCTCCGGCCAGACTTGCTGGATTTGCCGCTATCACATGCCGAGCACACCTGGTTCACCGATGGCAGCTGCTTCATTCGGGATGGAAAAACATATGCGGGTGTGGCAGTTACTACGGACACTGAGATAGTGTGGGCGGAGGCACTCCCTCAGGGGACTTCTGCACAAAGAGCAGAACTAGTGGCACTAACAAAAGCCTTACAGATGGGAAAAGGAAAGAGACTAAATATCTACACGTACAGCCAGTACACTTTTGCCACCGTACACGTCCATGGAGCCATCTACCAAGAGATGGGGCTATTGACAGCCGAAGGAAAAGCTATTAGAAACAAGCAGGAGATTTTAAGCCCCATTCGAGCCCTATTGGAACCAGCAAAGATTTCTATTATGCACTGTCCAGGTCATCAAAAGGGAGTTGATTCAGTGACTAGAAGGAATAATCTGGCCGACAAGGCAGCCAAGGAAGCAGCCTCCAGCCCAGAGCAGAAGTATTGATTGTAGTAGACCCAGGGCCACGAGCTTTGCCTCCTGTGCCCCAGTATTCCCAAGAAGACTTGGAGTGGATAAAGAAAATTCCAATGGCCCACAAACCCCTGGACAGAGAAGGAAACAATGACTGGTGGAAAACTTGTGAAGGGAAACTTATCTTGCCACAAGGGCTGAGTAAAGGGACCCTTAAGAGAATCCACCAAGCCTCTCACATGGGAACCCGAAGAATGCAGGACTTGCTCCGACACGCCAAAGTGAAAATTAAACAAGGAGATCAACTTATTGAAGATATCATTAAAAATGGTAAGGCCTGTCAGCTCACCAATGCCCCCAATCAACAAGTTACTAAAAGAGCTCGCCTCCGTGGGGATAGGCCAGGAGTGTATTGGGAAGTAGATTTCACAGAAATTAAACCTGGAAAATTCGGATACAAATATTTGCTAGTTTTTGTAGACACCTTTTCAGGATGGGTGGAAGCCTATCCAACAAAGCAGGAGACCGCGAACATAGTGGCTAAGAAAATCCTGGAAGAAATCCTACCCAGGTATGGCTTCCCATCCACCATTGGGTCGGACAACGGACCGGCTTTCGTTTCAAAAGTAAGTCAGGGAATAGCCGCTGCACTGGGGATGGATTGGAAATTGCACTGTGCTTATACACCCCAGAGTTCAGGACAGGTAGAAAGAATGAATCGGACTCTAAAAGAGACCTTAACTAAACTGGCCTTAGAGACTGGCACAGACTGGGTGTCACTCCTTCCTTTTGCTCTGCTTAGAGTAAGAAATTCTCCTTATCAGCTTGGCTTTACTCCTTTTGAAATAATGCATGGGCACTCCCCCGCCCATTATCCCTAGCCTTCAGAATGAATTGCTTGCTGATTTGGATGATACTGAATTTTTGTGTAAACTTGATTATTTGTAGCTCAAACACAAGAATATGTGGTCCCAACTTAAGGCAGTATATTATTCCGCTTCTGTCCCTACCCCCCATTTATTCAGACCAGGGGATTGGGTGTTCATCCGGAGGCATAACCCTAAATCCTTAGAACCACGTGGAAGGGACCCTACGTGGTGCTACTGACTACTCCCACTGCTCTCAAGGTAGACGGCATCGCCACTTGGGTCCATTGCTCCCACGCCAGGCCAGCTGACCCTTTTTCCCTGGATGATGACTATCGTGGTGGATCATGGGAGGTCTCCAAGCACCCGACTCAGTCGCTTTGCCTTCGCCTCAAGAAAAGAATGTTAGACTGAATATTGTTACAATTTTCTTTTTGCCTTCTTTCCTTGCTACCCTGGCTAATGTTGATGTTATTTTGGCAGCTCACTCCAAAGTGGGGTGACCCCCTTATTTTAGCAACTAGCAGGACTCCTGTAAAGTCCCATGCAAGAAGGCATTGGTAGTTTTGGGCTTGCTCAGGAATACAGGCATAGCCACCCGACCCTTAGAGTACAGCTGAGAAGTTTATGTATTATTTTGTTGCTGACATTTGGATACTAAACACTATACAGCTAATGGTAAGTCTGTATAGCTGAAAGTTAATTTCCAGTTTGAAGTAATCCTGCAGTCCCTTGGTAAAGTAAGGTTATAGTTTCCTGGCTAGGTAAGGTCAACATCCCTCAGTCAGCCTGAAGAAGCTACAGAAGATGGATGATCTTCACCCATCAGCCCCCCTTTAAAACCAAGGGACCAGAGTTGTTTTTTTGGTTATTACTTTGGGCCCTATTGGCCCATGCCTTATCTCTATATCATCCCCTAGACATGCAAGCCATTGAAATGGACAGAATGGAGCCATGATTGGCTCCCAAGGTACCAAAGAGAAAAGGAGGAAATGAACAGCTAGATTTTGAAGTCAGGCCCCACTTTACCATGCGAACCTGAGATAAGCAGGCTCTGTGAGCAAACTCAGGACAAGCTTATTAGGGCCCAGCTGGTCAAGAACTCTAACCACTGGGAATGCTTAACTCTAACTGCCCCCAGAGTGCCTTGAGCCCTGAGCCAATCAGATTTGTACCTGTGTCCTAATCTTGCTTGCTTGAACACCTGATGGCTGTAACTTTGTTTTTTGCCTTTATAAGCCCTGTGCAATCACAGCTCGGGGCTCCCTCCTAACCTCTGCTGTGTTGGTGGGTAGGCCCGAGTTGTAGCCCATCTGAATAAAGCCTTGCTTTTGCATTTCGGAATGCCTGAGTCTTGGTGGCCTTCTTGGTGGTCGTTTCGTGACTTGGTATAACAGAACTAGGGAAGGGAAAGGGAATACCAAAATCGAGAGACGAAGGATAAAAAGACAAACCATTCTAAACACTATACTTATAAAACCATTTGGTGTAAACAACTGCACACCTCATGAGGGTTGAGGGGAAGGGGAAAAGGGGAGGCAGAGATAAAATGATTGAGGAGGTAACAAGTTGGATAAGAAATGTACTTACTGGGCAGGGGCATGGTGATTGGGTAGGGGTATGTGTGATTGCACAGTGGCCTTGCCTCGGTTCTTCTGACCTCTGGGGTTTCGGGTCTAAGGAGCACATCGAGAGGTTGAGGGCCATCCTCCCCCGCCGAGTTCAGGGGCAGGGAGGAGACGCAGCCTCCTGGAAGTTCGCGATGCCCGGCTCCCCTTCCCCAGGCCTAACTCGGGGTTGGGCCCTCGCTCTCTCCTGGTAGGAGGTAATGGGGACACCGCAGTCTACCGAAGACTCAAGTTGTCCATCTGAAAAGTAATCCTGCCAGGAACCTCTGGCTCAGGCCTGTAAGCATAGTTACGCATGAGGCTGAGGTCTGAGGATGGGGGTTCGCAGCCAGCCAGCACCACCAGCATGTCTGTGAAATTCTTGTCTGTAATTGGCCACCAAAGAGCAGGAGGTCGAGTCTTGAAACAGCAACGGTGCCCAGGCAGCCCAGAGCTCAAAACCAGTTCTGGCCCCAAAAGTAAAGTAACTGGAACCTACAAGGCATTTTATTATTTGTGTGCTCCAGATAGGAGATCTTGACTTGGGTCAGACAAGAGGAATTGCAAAGGAAAAGCTATCTGGAAGGGTGACAGTTGGCACAGGGTGGAAGGGGGTCGTGATGTCCCCCCCTCCCGTGGGAGAGAAAGGCGATGAAGGTAAATCAGACCTCTCAGGAAGGGAGAGAGAGGGCAAAAAAAGCCAGGATTATGGATCGGGTGGCTAGAATACTTGTCTGGGTTTTTCGCCTACCAAGACACTACCCACCTCATTGGAAGTGGAGGGTATTCCATTAAAAAAAAAAGACAACTTTAGTTATACAAAGGAGTTGCCATTTAACAAAACTGATTATGAATGCTATAAGGTCCATCCTAGAGCTCCAAGCAGATGTCCCCCCCACCTGGTTAAGTCTCCACCCAGTTACATGGGGAACCGACATACCTGGAGGCACTTACTTCCCCCTGCTCTGAGGTCACATCCTAATTTACCTGGCTACTCGTCTTTCCCCTGCCTTAGATAAGGCAGGGCCAAGTGGTGGTTGCCCATTTTCTCCAGACAGAATCACCTTGGCCACAGGCCAGCAGTTCTGAAATAAACTTTTCTCTCCTGCTTGGGTACAGTGTGGTGTTCTCCTTTATCGGCTACCTACTTTAATAAGACTTACATATGGTTCCTTTAAAACCCCCAACCCCCAACTAGCCAGCAAAGAGGAGGATCAGAAGATAGTAGCTTGTCCATCTAGTGTCTATACCTTAACATAAGAACTACCCCAACTAGCCATGTCATCCAATTTTTATTTTTCTTCCCTAAGCCCTTCCTTTTGCCTTTCCATAGACTGCCAGCCCCTGCCTCATGAGACTTCTTCCAGTCTTCATTGAAGGACTGGCATCTATCACCAAGGGACAGCAGCTGCTTGCCTTCTCCCAGAGGGGCCATATTTCTGCCTTCACCCCCTTGCCAGCAGGAACTAGCTGGAGAATCTTCATCTCTTTTCATAATTATTAAAAGCCTGAAATATAGAGTCCACATAGGCAGGGCTCCATGCAGATGATCCCACCTGGTTAAGTGTCTACCCAGTTACCAGAGTAACCTGCAGACCTGCAGGCAGTTACCTCCCCTTTCCCTGAGGTCACAGCCTAATCCACCTGGCCACACCCTCCTGCCCCTGCCCTAGCTAAGGCAGGGCCCACAGTGGTTGCCCCTTCTCTCTGGCGATGCCTCATCTCAGCCAAAGGCCAGTGGTTCTGGAATAAACTTTTCTCTCTTGCATGAATACCGCATGGCTTTCTCCTTTTATCAGCTCCCTGCTTTCATAAAACTTACAGGCATATTAGAAATAAAGGAGAAAATGTTAATTATTTTTGTAAGATATGCAATGTGTCAAAAATTTCATGTTCTAATATCATTTTTAAGTGTAACGAAATTTGGAATGATTGACAAATGATTTAATATAAGGGAACTTTTTTCAAAAATTTGGAGTTCATTTCATATAGGAAGTAAGTGCTTTATCTTGGTTGTTGCTATTTTCAATGTACCAATGCCACAGCAATACTTAAAAGACATATGCTGTAAACCATCTGTACAACTAAGGGGAGGGAGGGAGGGGGTAGAAGAACAAGGAAGGAGGTAACAAGTTTGATAAGAAATGTACTCACTGCCTTACAGAAAACTGTAACCCCTCTGTACACTACTTTGACTAGAAAAAAACTAAAAAACAAAGACATAAATAAATTTTAATATTGAGAAAAAACCATAATTAACTCAATGTAGAATATATATGAAAGAATATGTAAACTATGCAATTGTTGCAACAAAAAAGTTTAGTAAACAAAGATGGGAAGTAAATTTCAGATTTTGAGAAGGGATGCCTACAATTACATCCAATGACATTCAAGAGGGATTGTTACAAGGACTTCTGGGAAAATGAACAAAAAGGCATAGGTGCTTGGTTTTAAAGTTCAACTTACTGATTTGTAATTAGAATGCCTGAAGGAAAGCGCAGGCACACGCCCTTTTTTAAACCAATCAAGGAACAGCATTCTGATTGGTTGTCAGAGTCCTGAGGTCCCACCCTCTCTAACTATAAAGGGAGGCAAACCCACTGAGGCTCAGGCTGTTCAGAAGGAGGCTCCACTTCAACACAGCTGCTGCAGTGACCGAATTTGGAACTTGGCTGCGGTTCGTGAGGATCCCAGTGAAGAATAACCTCTGTAAACTTTCATTCATAGGAAAGATGGACATGGACATCACCCAGGCCTTCCAGGAGGGAATGAGCTGCGTCATCTGCTTGAATACCCTCATTGACCCGGTCACCATAGTCTGTGGGCACACTTTCTGTCGACCATGTCTCTGCCTTGCGTGGGAAAAAGCTCAGAATCCCGCCAGGTGCCCGGTCTGCAGGGCTCCATCCAAGCGGAGGAACCTCAAAACCAACATCAAGATGAAGAATCTGGTGTCCATTGCTAGAAAAGCTAGCCTCCAGCAGTTCCTGAGCTCTGAGGAACACAGGTGTGAGACACACCAGGAGCCAAAGCAGATGTTCTGTGAGGTGGAAACCAAGTTACTGTGTAAGCTCTGCTCCCGATCTTCTGAGCACCAGGCTCATCGACACAGTCCCATTGAAGAGGCTGCTGAGGCCCACCGGGAGATGATTTTAAAACAAATGACATCCTTATGGGACAAGATACAAGAAAACCAGAGAAAAATCCATCAAGAGATTGTTTTAATCAAAGAGTGGGTTTGTTATATGCAGGAATACAGAAGATCCAGCAAGAATATGTTTGAGATACTGCTGCCACAATTACAGGAGGAGGCAAAGAAGCATTCAGAGAGACTTATCAAAGAAAACCGGGTGACTTTACAGCAACTTAAAGCAAGAAAAAGGCAAATGTTTAATAAAAAGACACATCTCAGAAAAATGTATCAGGAGCTGATGAAAACATACCAAAATCCAGATGTGAAACTCCTCATGGACTGGAAATATACACGAGCCAGATGTGAGTCATTGTTGGTATATATGCCCCAGCCAATGAATCCAAAGCTCCGTGCTCTTCCCATCTCCGGACTGATGGATGAACTCAACCAGCACAGAGTGGAGATTTCCTTCAGTCAGGAGACACAGAAGGCTGGTATGAGGCTGTTTGACAACGTAAGAATTGTGATAGAAGACAGTGTTGATGCATTTTTTAATTCTGATAGATCCAACTTCTCCACTGCATGGGGTGTCCAGACATTCAGCTCCGGGAAACATTACTGGGAGCTGACTGTGGATGACTCTTTGGACTGGGCACTAGGCGTCTGCAGGAGTTCCAGGAAACGGAAGAAGCCCATGGTAATTCACTCTGGGGACATATTCCTCCTTTTATGTGTGAAGGGGAAGAAGGATACTTGTCTGTTTACCACCTGCCCATTTTTGCCTCACTATATAGAGAGGCCTGTGGGCAGGATTGGTGTGTTTCTCAACTTTGAAGATGGAAGCTTGAGTTTTGTGAATGTTGCTAAGGGTTCCATTATCTGGAAGTATGACACTGGGTCCTTCCAAATTCCTGTCAGGCCTTTTTTTTCCACTGAGCGTTCAACATGATTCAGTAGGTAAGGACCTGTCCAAACCCTTCATGGAGGGCACCACTAATACTGTACCTTATTTAGTTTTCTTTGAACTTGAATATATACACAATTGTATTAAATATGAAAATGAAATAAAATGAATCAAAATGAAAAAAAAGAAATGTACTTACTGCCTTACATATGAAACTATAACCCCTCTGTACTTCACTTTGACAATAAAAAAAAAAATTAAAGTGTAGAGGTAGAGAGGATTGTGCCTTGCAATGTCTCCTTTGTTTTATTGAAACAAAAATATTCCAATAAAAATGTCAATATATAAAAAAGGAAAAGTTATTATTAAAATTATTTAGAAAATCAAATTAACAGTAAGTACACAGCACAGATCCATTGGTTTTTAAAAATGTTTTATTTTATTTTTATTGTCAAGGTGATGTACAGTGGGGTTACAGTTATAAACATTTTGTTAACAAAACAAAAGTTTAGATTAAGGAAGTAAAATAGTATAAGCATCTTGGATTAGGCCCAACTACTTGTTCCTGTCTTCCCTCAGATAATTTGTATTAAACACAAATTGTTTAATTTTGAGCTGCTTATACTCAGGATCACAAAATAATTATTTTCTTGAATACTCAGCCTGTGCTTCATCTTCATTGCTTCATCTTTTGAGTTATTGTGTGCCTGCCTCATGTCCATGGTCTTCTTGGTTTTTTTCCTTCAAAATAGCTCATGCTACTTACTACAAAGTACAATTGCTGCCTTTACTCTAAAACTGTTCTTCCATGTCTGCCTCCTTAAAGCAGTAGGCAGCTCGTCAGTCTCATAAAAATTTTCTTCCAATTTGCATAACAAAGCTCTTCTTTCAGTGCTCTGCCCAGAACTGCCTCCTTATCCACTTATTCTAAAAATACAAACTAAACATTGTCTCAATACCCATTACTCTATATGTCCTTCCTTTAATTTATCCCAAAATCATTTTAATAATCCATATTGCATATCCATTCATTTGAATTTCTTGATTCCCTTTTCATTAAAAGACAATTTTAAGACAACAGATTTTCTGAAAGTTCTTAACAATACTCCTTCCTATAAATCATGTCCAAACTTTCTCTGAAATCACTGAGTACCAAACCAAATTGAATAAATAAAAGCACAAAGAATTAAATTTCCAAATGTTTCTATTTCATTTGTTAGCAGAATTCTACACTGCCACAGATAACATGTGTAGCTAGCACATATTTTAATAGCAAATACTCACAATTTCTGTACCCAGAGTCTAAGGAGACTAGATTTAATCCACAGATACATCAGACAATAAAGCAGTAAATAGCAGTGATTATGGTATATTACTGTGAGTAGGCATGAAAATTATTACTATGCAGTTAAAATAAAGACAGAGTCTATAAATAGAAAAGAAATTAGTCTTCCTCTGATTAAAATTCTACCAGAAGCAAGTGATATATTAATTAAATATTGGTATTTTATAAAGAATTAGAAGAACATTTCCTAGGAGAAAGAGAAAGAAGAATAAACAGAAGGAAAAATATAGAAGGAATTACATGTGGGCAAATGATGCCAATGTAACTGAGACTGTGTGATGAGGTTTAATTTCTACTTCAGTGCTAAGGCCACAGATTGTTCTGTGTGGCCTGGATTAGAAAGCATCTCTAACATGTTTATAAAAGCTAGAGACTGCTGTAATGTTAGAATCATTATTCATCTTCAGAAACTTTAAATAAATAGTTCAGTTGTTAATACTGCAGCATGCTTCCTCTTTGAGTCTCATTGGTAGCACAAATACAATAAATATGTCTAGACAATGCATTTTCTCTGGTCCTTTCCTTGGTAACTCTTCTTACTGTTTTCTAGGTGCAACCAATTGGTAATATCAAACTTAATATATCCCACCTAAGTTTGAAAAATTAGAGAATCCCCAGTGGCATTCAGTAGGGAAGGATAGATAGCACAGAATGTCATTGGTCTAACAGTGATGAATCAGGCTATTCTGTTGGAAAATTGAAGCCCATGATAGATAGCGAGTAAGACATGTATTGGGTGAACAGGTCATCACTCTTGAAACACAGATTTCCCAGCCACACACACTAACATTTTTAATTTCTCTAGTACTTTAACGTGGTATAATTTTACAGATCAGTTATCCTACTTCTAATTAAGATATGAGTAAATAATATGCATGAGAGTGGGTTAAATTTATTTCATAAATATGACTGTACTTGGATGATTTCCACGAAATTTGTCAATTTTGAGCCTTTGTTTTTAAAGGTTAATCTTAGAGGAAAAATAAAACAGACTTTTATTTGTAAAAATCGTACTAATTAAGACTTTGCCTCTGCTGGTGAAATAGGTCCATGTCAGGTTTGATAAAGATTTTTAAAGAATTACATAAATTCAAATAAAAGATTGACTAGGAAGAATAAAAAAACCCCGAGAAAAGTTTCTTTATGTTGTCATTGTAACAAGATCCCCATTACAAAGGATGTATGTTTATATACTCCTCTGCTGGAGGAACATGTACTTGGAACATGTTTGAAAAAAGTGAAAAATGTCAAAGTTATTCGGTTGTCATACCCTCCATTGAGTTATCATATTGCAATATTAAAAAAAATCCTATTGTAATGGTGATGTACAAAGGGGTTAGAGTTACAGAAGTCAGGTAATGAGTACATTTCTTTTTGAACAGTGTCATGTCCTCCCTACTTTTCTGCCTGTTTTTCCCATCCTGATCTGTCTTCTGCCCAAGTTATATAGTTAATTTCCAATGTAGTATCTAGTGAGTATCAATACTGAATTGCTTCACCATTTGTCCCACTGTTCCTGTGCTTCCCCTTCCCCTCCCGAAATCAGATAAACTTATAGACAAGACAAATGGTGCAGAAATTAAAAAGCAGTGACAAAAAGGGAGAAAAAGAAAAAAGGAAAAAGAAAAGAAAAAATAAATACAAACAGCACAGTAAAAGAAAAAACCCTCATATCTATTTCCTGGGGTTCATTTGGATAAGCATCATTTTATGTGAGTCTATGCACATAACTATTGAGTCCTGGTGATCCTCTCCTGAGAGTATACTCTTTGGGTCTCTTTGTGTGAATATTTAGTGTCCTGTTTAATTATGTCCAAGTACAATTTTTTTCCTATCCCTTGAGTTTACTTGTAGATTTATAGGCACAATCTAACTATTGCAAATGAGGAAAACCATACAGCCTATGTTTTTCTTCGGGTCTGGCTTGGCTTAATATACATTTTTTCAAGTCTTTCTGTTTCCTTATAATTGGGGCAATGCCATTCTTTCTGATGAAAGCATAGAAGTGCATTGTGTATATCTACCATATTTTCTTGATCAATTCATCTACTAAAGTGCATCTGGGTAGAGCCTATTTCTTAGCTCTGGTAAACAATACTACAATAAATATGGTTGTGCTGGTGGCTTTAGTATGGCCTGGCTTGTGGTAATTTGGATAATCATATTACAATTTATTTGTATTATTTAAATATATTTTTTCATAAGATTTGAGAGAACTAAGCATTTAGAATATCACTTCTGTGATCCATAATTATATGACACCGGATGTTAATTTAGGGGGGAAAAGAGAAGGATTCTCCTTGTGGCCATGAAGAAAACAATGTAGTCATTAAAAAAGTCCCACAACACAAAGTTGTTCGTAGGCTGTAGGAAGTTTGACAACCATCAACTAACAGTTAGTGGCTCAGGAATCCACAGCCAACAAAAGCCAGATGCTGCCAAACCCTGGGTGATCTGGGAAGCAGAGTCCTTCTAAGTTGAGAGCCCAGAAGATTGTAGACCTGGCCTGCAACTTGATTGCAGATTTGGGAGATTTTTGAGCACAAGATTCAGTGGGGCTCATGCCTCCTGCTCCCAAAAAGTAATAATAAATAAATAGATTTTGTTTTCAGCCACTTGGTCAACTGAAATGTGACTCCTCATAAATAGAAAATAATGCATCCACTGAGGTAGGTACTTATTTTAAAACAAATCTTTCCAGACTCTTGTAAATTACCAAAAGGTGGCCAAACAGATGTTAATCACTAAGTTGTATCTACATGTGAAATGACTGCATAAAACCATCCAATTGCACTGTTTGCATCTTGTCCTATGTACACTATTTTGTTTGGCATATTATGATTGATGCCTAAATTGAAGATAAGCATTCGCTGTACTTAAAGGTTCTACAATGTGAAGACAAATTTCTCATTCAGAAAGAAAATTAATATACCAAATGGAAAATTTGAACAAATGATGACATACAATTGAAGTTGTATTTTAATCCATGCAGGAATTGATTACTAATTGGCAACCACTGCTTATAAATATATGCCAAATAGATTTGGAGCATATTTATTAGTTTACAAATGATATTCTAAAAGCCATCTACTCCAATAAAATTCTCTGCAGTGCGCTGTCATACTTCACCTTACATCTTGCTTTAATTCTTTTAAAAGAACTGACTGTAGGTGGAAATCTCTGATGGAGCACAAGAGATATGAAGGCCTGGTTGATCAACTTACATGTATTAAATATTAAAACATTTTTATTATATTATTATATTATATTAAAATATTAAAAATATTCCAAACATTAAAAAAGGAAGCACAATCTCCATTGTGGCTGATTTGTTTGTGATTTATAAAAATATACTTTCTCATAAAATGCAGAAATATCAGCATCGTGGGCTTATATTTAGCTTAACTGTGAAGCAGCCTTTCTTGGAGAGCGAACTTGGAAGTAGTCATCTTGGAAACCTATTTTTTTCCACAGGGTACATTGAAAATAACAACAACAATGGTAAAATACTTATTTCCATAACTTGGGGTTGATTCCACTGAGCATCATCTTATGTGTTCACATGTACATTGCTATTGGGCTATTGTGATATTTTGCTAGGACTATCCTAGATGCATACTAATTATTACCAGTGAGGGAAACTTTAGAGTCTATGTTTCTTGTGTCTGACTCACTTCACTTAGTATGATTTTTTTTTGTAAGTCCTTCCATTTTCTTATGAATGGGGCAATGCCATTCTTCCGGATAGAGGCATAAAATCTATTGTGTATATATACCACATTTTCTTGATCCCTTTATCTACTGAGGGACAACTGGGTTGGTTCCACATTTTAGCGATGGCAAATTGTGCTGTGATGACCATAGTTGTGCTGGTGGCTTTAGTGTGATCTTGCTTGTAATCTTTTGGTTAGATGCCCAAAAGTCGGGCTGCTGGGTCATAGGGGAGTTTTATGATTAGCCTTTTGAGGAACTTCCATACTGCTTTCCAGAGTAGCTGAACAAGTTTAGACTCCCACAAACAGTGTAGTAAAGTTGGGACCCTTTTATAAAGGGTATACCAATGAGTTAAAATTAATTCTATTCAAACTTTGATATAGAATTCCCTATAGCATAGAAACTATATTATAAAGGCATAGTGGTTAATTTATATGGACATAAATTTGTGATCAAACAGGAAGAAAAAAATTCATTAGGGTCTTCATATTCCCAAATTCTTCTATTACAACAATTTCATCTTTAGGCATGCAAATGTCTCTAAAAAGAAATATATGTACATATATATACATATTGCAATAATATAAAATGTTAAATTCAGTTACTAGCTTAGTTGAAATGCAGTTTCAGATGAAAATGAAATTGCTGAGTTTTATGATATGAGGAATACATCCAGGAGGAAATCCTGAGTCAAAACCTGAAATCAAAAATGGATTTCTAGGTATGAAATTTGGAAATAAAATTTGTCCTAAAGCTGAGTTTTAAACTGGATAAAGAAAAACATTATACTACCAAAATTATTGTTTGATTGCTATTTCATTTTGTAAGTTTTTTGTAACAGTTTCAAACAGGCCCACAGAGAAGGACAGACAATTCTTACAAGTTTGTCAGATGTAAGGTTGGCCTTAAATAAGTTTCAGGTAAGATCATGCTTAAAAACTACTTCTGTGTGGACCACCTTGTTGCTTTAATTGGAGTAAAGTTGCCTTTTGTAAGACTCATTGATCTGAAACCTGTGGTTTGAAGCCAGCCCAGGCAGAAGTTCACTGTGAGAGTCTTTGTCTCCAGTTAGCCAGCAGAGTGCTGGGAACAGAGTTGTGAGCTGGGTTGAAGCTCAAAGTGGCAGAGTTCTAGCCTTGAGCTGGAGAGCTGAGGTACAGCACTCAGGCCCTGTGTTCAAGTCCAGCGACTGTAAAAGTGAAAAAGTCACTCATGGGACAAATAGAGCATCCAGAGGCAGTAAGCCCCTGCTTGGATGGCAGAGATGGTGTCAGATCTTACAGTCATGTGTGTGTGACCTTTCAAAAGTTAATTAGATCCAGGAGGTCCTAGAAGAATAGTTCGTAAGCATGTCTTTCTAATACCCATGTCTGTTGACTGGGCAGGAACTTGCCAGTCATCTGTGATAGTGGGCAGTAAAGCTAAGGTTGTCAAATGGGGGATGGTTTAAAATGCTAACCCTCTGCATCTGCTTAAAGCGCTAACTGGCAGTGAGAGTTTTAAGCTGATACATCTGTTCAGGGAAGGAAGCTTGTGGACCTGAGATTATGTCCTTATTGAGATCTGTTAAAGTCCTGCAAAGGTAATGTAGGCATTGTTAGGTCATCAGAGACCAGTTTCCCCAGCCAGTCAGGAAACTGCTTTTGCAAACCAGAATGTTAAAAGGCTACACTGCTGTAGCCCAAAAAGAAGTTTGTATAGTTGTTAAAAGTTAAATGTTGAATGTAATTTCCAGTTTGGAATAAACCTCCTAGTGGACATCTGATCCTGCAGCCACTTACTTGGTAAAATAGGCTAAGAATATAGATTCCTGGCTAGGAAAGGTCAACACCACTGAGTCATCCTGAAAATTACAGAAGATAAATGATCTTCACCCATCAGCTCCCCTTTAGGATTGAGGGACCAGAGTCTTTTTTGGGAAGATGAGGCAGAATAAACTAAAGGCATAGAAAACAGAGGTAACAAGTGTACAGAGATGGCGCTTGTGAGAGATGGTTACAGGCCAAGCCTTCTATGTTGGCCTACAAAATCCTAGCCTTACTGGAAATATCAATTACTAAAATTTATTGCCCTGGAAAAATTACCCAAGGGCTATTGATTGCCTAAAGCTGTCTTGAAATTCAGTGGGGCGCCACGCTGTAGGAGCCAGTGTACTTAAAGGCAACCAGGAAAATATTAGAAGATTTCACTAACGTCAGGACTGGTTTAAGTTTCTTTAACCAGTCTATGCAGAAAGTTGCAGGCAACCCAGCAGAAGGTGTGACATTCTATTAGAGCCACTGGGAGCCACTGCTGCCTGCTGCCGCCACGTCCCCTGCCCATCCTATTTGGGTTAAGATCAAGGACAACCTGACAGTCATCTGGAAGAATCTATGTCTTCACCCTGAGCACCTCTACCATGGTAAAAGCAGATGGGACTCCATCACACGCAGCTGAATCCTGCTGGAAAGCCACTTTGGATCTGCTAAAACTAAGATTTGGGGGGGGATATTCTTTCTATGGTAACCTTCCTACTCTTCTGAGTTGATTAGAGTTGACTAGCTCTATTAAGAAAGTTGGAAAGCATGCATGTAGGCTAGACAGTCACTCCCAGGTGATGCCTGGGGTGGTAGGTGTGTCCAGGGGTATTAGAGTGTGTCCAGGTGGATTAGAATGTGACCTCAGAGAAAGGAGGGATGTAGCCAGTTACCTAGGTAACTGTATGGAGATTTAAACAGGTGAGAACCCTGGAGCCCCCCTGAGGGTGGACCACACAGATAACCTGTTTCTTTCTGGATGCAAGCTTAAGAGCGGCAGTCCTATCAGACTGGCTCTTGTCTCATCCTTGCTCTCCCCAGCAGCCTGTGGGTGGAGTCACTTCAAAGTCCAGGCAAGATTAAGCTCTCCAAAAGAAAAATCAATGATTTTATTTTTATGTACAAGGAAAAAAAGGGGGGGGGGAGGTGAATGTAATATGGAGGTCGGATCTGGCTAGCACCATCATTGGCTGTTGAGGGGTGTCAGATTGTCTCCATCTCAGATTAGCTAAAGAGAGCAGAAGCTGACTCCATCTTCATTAAGATCTCCCCACCCTACCCAGGGAAGTTCCCCTTCTCTGTGATAAGATTATGTAAACGTCTTGACCACTTGAGTAGTGGAACATTCAAGGTTAAACCATGAGTAGGCGGATCGGCCTGCATCATGTGAGCCCCGCCAAATCTGTGCCCCAAGTCTAACTAAAATGATAGGTTGGTTCACACAGTTGCTATAAGCCAGATTGTAAACCCATTGGCCACCTGCATGAGACCTGGCGTGCTCTGCAAGTGTTGTAACTTCATTGGCCACCTGTGTGTGGCACGCTTGACCATGTGATATTTGCCTTTATAACGAGACCCGGAGTGTGGCCCGGGGCATGTGGTCCCAGCTCCCCAGTCTGGATGCAGCCTTGGCCGGCCATCCTGCTTTTTACAGTTGCAGTCCCAGCTCCTGTGTCTGGGGCCGTGACTCTGGCCACTCAATATATGTTTTACTTCCCCAATAAATCCATCCTTTTACTTGAAAAAAAAAAAGTGAAAGTTCCAATTATTTTTCCTATTGAAAATAATTGAGGGCCCTTTTCTTGCTTCTTTAATTTTTTGTCAATATTATGATTTGATCTCAGAACCTCATACTTGCTAGATACATGCTCTATAATTAGAACATTACACTGATGTTTTATTTTATTGTGCCTTTTATATTGTTTTGTGATTTAAAAAAAAATGGTTCCTTTTCAGTTAGTCTTCCTACCTGCGTAGTCATAGCTTCAAACAGGATCCATCCAATTTAGACCTTCTGCTGTAGTTAAAGGATATTTACACAGCACCACTCCTAGTTCCTTTTGGTTGAGATGGTTTTCTGTTAACTTTTCTTCCCACTGGTACATCATTCTAGAAGGGGGCAGTCATGTGTTGAGCTGGCCACACACTTTAATTCTCCTGATCTCCACCTCCCAAGTAGCCAGGATTTTAGACATGAGTCAGAGGTACCTCATTTCACTCTTTCCTTCAATACAGTAAGAAAACAAGGTAATTGAAACAGTAGGATATATTAAATTTAGCCTTTGAATAGTTACCAGTAGTAAGCAAAGACCCAAGAGGAGTAAGTGGGTTTTCTTCTTCCAAAACAGTTTACTTCAGATATATTAACAGAGAGTTGAATCATAAGAATTGAGTTTTAAAATTTTTAAACCTTTGTCTTTTGGTTTATTTAATGCATTAAAGCTTATGGAACACAAGCATTATGCCAACAGCTAGATGAATTAAAAAAATAAACATAGTTGAAATAATTTCCCAAGTTCTAACCTTTATATAGTAATTGACATTTTTCAAGAGGTATGAGTTAATCTTAAATTTTTGAATTGGAGAAACCTCTCTGTCTCTTTCTGAAGATAGATAGATAGACATTTATACAGATATTTATTCTCATATTAATATATATTTTAAATCTCTGTATAGATATATTTATTTCCATGTATATATACGTATTTATATATACATCTCTCTTTCTCTCTCTATATGTCTCTATGTAGATGATTTCTCTATATATTTACCTCTCTATCTATATGCATAGCACCATAGAAACAGATTTGGGAATATAAATCTTTTTTGATAAACTTGAAGAATGGAATACTTCATCTTCAGTTCACTCACTTGTACTCTGCAGCTAGAATCTGTAAGTAAAACCAAACATAGTTCTCCTATCTCTGTTTGCTGAGGGAAATTTAGCCATCTTTTTTTATGTCTGTGAAAGCCCCAGAAATTAAATCTTTAAGCCACTGACTTCTGAATTAAAAACTAGCCTGGATGAGCGACTTGGAATGGTCTGCCTGGATGTAAGCTTCACTTGCACTGTAGGAACCAAATATTTCCTTTGCTGTTGAAAATTGTGAGCTATGCTCTATGACAAATATCCTTTTGATTAAACACCCACTCACATTTGTCAAGGTTCTGTCAAGTGAAAATTTCAGATTCTAAGGAGACCCTTATCCTCCAATTATTTTGTTCAGAACATTTGGTGTTTTGATTTCTGGGAAAGTTTGCTTTCCTGCAGTATGAATGAGTCTTGCCAAGTACTGAGATGATAAGTACCAACAATAATAATTGAGCCATCATGAAAGGAGAACATTTGAATATGGATGGACTCTCAGTCCTTGCTTTATTTATTTATTTATTTTAAATAAAAGAATGTTCTATGGAAACCAAGGGCCACCAGAGCTGTGAAACTGCAGTTTTGTCTTATTAATAGAAATTTCAAGAAAATAAAATCTTAATACAATTATGTAAGTTGTCTTAATATTGTGATAAAAAGAAGTCACAATTCTGAGTATGTCCACTTCAAAATGGTTATTAATCCTTCCTATGGGAAGAAATCTCAAAAATAATAATTCTTGAATTAATGTCAATGTAGCTATATAGTTATAGAAAAGCAAAAAACCCCCACAAAAACCCTCTGACTTTCACATGAAACAAACCATATATTTTGGATGATCTTTGCTTTATTTGTGTTTGGGAGTTTTAATTTATAGTAATACATTTAGAATCTGAATGACTTTTTATTTGGTAAAATTCATCAGTAATTCCTTGAATTCTCTAGAATTAGATATTATAAACTTTCATCAAATATTCAAATGAGATAAGTTTAAAAATATCTCTTCAGACCAAGACATATAATCACAAAGGCAAATGATATATATATACTTATGAATTCACTTAAACAATATATTTTAAAACATAAAAATATTTTGGTTATTATTCAATTCTCTAACCAATATTAACTTTATCTGACATAGTAATAAATATTTTGATATATGATGTAATTTGATTGGTAATGTAAAAACAAAGTTAACTGTTTTAGAAACATCATGTATTGCACTATTTGTACATACACTTTTCATGCTTTACTGCATCAGAATTTTTGTTTCAATATTCATTAGGGTATTAGTATCACAATTTGCAAACAATCAAGAAAATTGGAATGGTAACTACACATTAGATATATGGACTTATAACTACCAATCTATTTGGTGCCTTCATGGATGTCAAATATCAGTAATAGTAATACTAGTGATAGTAGTGTGTGTGTGTGTGTGTGTGTGTGTGCGAGCATATGAGCACTGGTCTTGTGGCTTGAATTGGGTACTGCCCTTGAGCTTTTCTGCTCAAGGCTAGCACTCTATTCTTTGGACACAAGCACCATTTCCAGGTTTTTTGGTAGTTAATTGGAGACAAGATTCTTAAGAAATTTCTTACATAGGCTAGCTTTAAACCATGATCTTCTGAACTCAGCCCCCTGAGTAGCTAGTGTACTGGCATGAGCTACTGACTATAGCTAATGATACTACTTTTGAAACCATTTTTCCACATGATTAAGTATGACTACTCTCTCCTATCACTGCTTACCACTATCTTGATTTGTAATTTCAACAAACTTTTAAGCTACCATGTATTCCAAGGATGTGCAATGAAGACAAATGCTTTGTGAAAATCTTTCAAATTGACATAATGGTATGTCCTATTTGCTAGTGATGACATGCATTCCCAACTAAATTTAAACTAATATAATATATATTAAGAGATGTTGCACAGGATTAACAAAAAAAAAAAGACATTCATGATATACTAAGGTTTGGAATCTTTAATGCCATTACATTAAAGTCATTAAGTTGAAACTAAATTTCAATATATGCTAAGCGTGGCATTATGACAATATGTTCTAGGAGATAAAACTGAATTATAGCTAAATTGTGAAAGTTATGGATTACACAATCACTTTATTTGTATGGGGTTATAGATTCTCTTTTATAATGTTTATTTCAAACTGCCTTTCATAATAAATTTGCAAAGTGATTAGATCAATAAACGTAGGGTTTGCCTATTTAAAAAATTAAGCAGTTCAATTTTCTCCTTTCTATCAAAGCTCCCAAGGACATATGCACGTATGCAAAAGTGTTGTCTTCTGGGAAATAAAGAGTGATAAAGACATCACAATGAAAAAAGATTTATCCATGTGGGAAACTCGTGGTTGAATTCTTCTTACCTTTGTAGGTCTCCAAGTTTATAGGAACCAGTACATTCTGAAACAATCCTTTTGGGATGGAAGTAAACCTTCTAGCTCAGCACAAACCCAGTGAAAATTCTGGACTTTTAGATATATGCAATTCTTTTGTTCTTTCTCTTCAGCACTTATCCCTACTGATCCAGCCACTGTTTCATCTCAGCATGAAATAACATCAGATAGCACTACACTCTGAAAAGTAGATAAAATGATTCCTCTAAAATAAGAAGGAATTAGAAATGTCCCCACAGTAGTAACTAGGAGTATAAAAAAAACATGAATCCGACAAATGTACTATAGAGGGGGCTTCCAGAGAGTTTCTACTCCAAGTTCTTCACAAAGCTGATTAGCACCAGAGAGTGTCTGACAGAAAATGATAAAGCTGGTCATGACAGATTTATGATTTGAAGCAAAACCAGCTGTCTAGTAGCTATTCAGCTGATGACAGCCTTTAAGTATAAAAAAATAAATAAGCAAAGCATTTTTTCAAATGATGTATACGGTTTCTGTGCCTTTGGTTGGGTAAAGGTGCAAGGATGTATGTGTGCAGGGAATTCTATCCTTTATTATTTTTCTGTGAGATACTGGTAGGATTTACAAAGAAGTATTATTTTAAAATGTTTAGGAAAGCAGTTATGAGAATATATTTATAATATGTAAAACCTTTCCTGTTTAATATGTATTGTTTTTTACAAACTAAATTACCTCTTAAAATTATATCTTGATTATGTTTAACCCTTTAGAGTAAAGAAAACAACCAAAAACTGAAAAGATTATTTTCTTGAGTATCTGTTCTATGGCTGATTTATTTCTTCTTGAAGTTCCATTATTATTCATTCCTGACTGTCTTGACATTTTGAGAGGGTATAAACATTTATCTTTCAGCAGAGCCAAATGTGTTAGTATAGAGTCTATTATTCTAAGTACAAACTTCTCTCAGTTTCTAATTCAACTTCATTTGCAGTACAAAATGCATGAGGGTAAGTCTTTCATTGCAAGTGCAGTTGAAAAACGTAGCATATATCACTTCATATTGAACCCAGGGTCTCATGCATGAGAGGCAAGGGTTTACACTGAAATATGCTCCTAACTCCTAGGAGATCATTTTTGTTCAATTTCTATGCTGAATTCGATACTATTTTGAACTTAAGATACAGTGATCACACATACTCTTTCTTCTCTCTCCTGCCATCCCTCTCTCTCTTTCTCTCTCTCTCTCTCTCACACACATACACACACACCAGAGTTTTAGTTATAGAACTTTCAAAAGTTGGACTACACAAATGTAAAGTAAAATAATAAAAGTAGTACATAATTAACATGCTATTCAATGATCTAATAGGAAAAAATGGAGGCAGAACATACATAAAATATGAAAACTTAAGCTGGTAAATGATGTACAAGGGTTCACAAGTTAGGATGTGGAGAAATCAAGTAGATATCCTAAGTCAAGTTATAGCATCAATAGTTAAAATAATAAAAATATAATTATGAAAACATAGTATTTGATATATAGTATTCATAAAGCATTTGTTCTTCTAAACATATGAATTTAAAATGTATATTCTAAATGTACTCTATTATTATAATTTATTTCATATTAAATTCTTTTTCCATTTTTTTCTCTTCCTTTATCTTTCTGATATTGTAGTTATGCCAGTCCTGGGCTTAAACTCAGGGCCTGAGCACTGTCCCTGAGCTTTTGTGCTCAAGGTCAGTGCTTTGCCCCATTGAGCCACAGTGCCATTTCCTATGTTAATTTTCTTTAATCATATTAACTTCATGTTCCACAAGACAAAATGATAGACATCCACAAATTTCTACTGTGAGTGAATTCTTTCATGACATTAAGTGAACCTGAGAGCTGAGAGAATGTGTATACAAATGAATGAGTGAAATATTGGGTATCAATTGGAAAGAGAATGTACTTGCTTTTAATTTTGCACCATCACTCTTCTAGAACATTCTCTAATAGCTAGATTATACATGAGAGAACACAAGTTACCATAGGGCTTGAGCTTGTGCCCATTAGTCCCAGAGCTAATAGGACAAAGCATAATAAAATATTAGAAAGACTAATAAAAAATACTTTACTGTTTTTATTACAGTTTTATATGTGCAACAGATTAGATATCTGAATTTTTCTCATAACTCACAACTATTTAATAATGAATGGTTTGTGATTGTGGGAGGAAGGAAGGGCTTTAAATGTTGGGACAAATCTCTACCAGCGGACTTCTGAAGAACCTACAAAGCTTGAGTGTTCATTTTACTGCTCTCAATAATTCTGCTTCTTCATCCAAACACAGTATTTCTGAAGGCTGTAGACAGATACATAAAAGTGAACAAGGAAAGGAGATTATTATTTCATAGTGGCTATAAATAGTGTTTGGGGAAATAGCAAATACACATCTCAAGAAACCTTAGAGATTTCTTTTTCATTTTTTTAAAAGACAGATTCTGTTTTTTCCTCTTGCTCTTCAACATACACACACATATTTTGCTGACAATTAATCCTTTATTTATGATAAATTGTTTTAAGGAAGACTTAAGCTCCACTAATAGTTTTCTATTCACAATAAAACCAAAATACATACCGCATTTTTATATTTAATAAGAGTAGTTATAATTTGCAGTTAATACAATGACAATTCATTAAAACAAATTTTAAATGTCATTATGTGTTTGAGGATTTCCATATTCAACTTTTTTTAATCTGTAATTTTAAATCTGTAATTCATGAAATACCTATTGCAGCTGTGACCCTTCTTTCAGGGGGCAATGACACCCATGACTAAGAGCATATTAAATATTATTGCCTTCATAAATTAAAAGTCAATTATTTTATTTTGCTGAACTTTGATTTTGGCTAAAGAATTATACTGTTTGAGATTTCCCTCGCATCTACCATATTTAATCGAATACATTTATTTATTTATTTAAAGTTTATTTGTTTTATTTTTGTTGCCAGTCCTGGGACTTGAACTCAGGGCCTGAGCACTGTCCATGGTTTCTTTTTGCTCAAGGCTAGCACTCTATCTCTTGAGCCACAGTGCCACTTCTGGCTTTTTTCTGTATATGTGGTGCTGAGGAATCGAACCCAAGGCTTCATGCATATGAGGCGAACACTTTACCACTAAGCCATATTCCCAGCCCCTGATCGAATACATTTATGTACACTTGCATACCACCCAATATGTTTACTTATGAGCTCATTAGCCAGATGTAGTTTCCACATATAAAGGGAAACATGGAATCCTTGTTTCTCTGGGCTTGACTTACTTCACATATTTTACCCACATCTTTCTATATATTTCTTTTACAAATAGTATAATTTAATCCTTCCTAATGGATGAGTAAAATTAAGTTGTGTATATGTATGATATTTTCTCGATCCATTTGTACACTGTGGATTGTTTGGGGACTCAAAATATGTAAGGTAAGGGCCAAGGGGAAATAGGTAGATAAAGGAAGAGGAAAAGAGAGGAAGACTCCAATGTATATCCTACAAACTTAAGAAAAGAGAAAGTGATGGAAGGGCTGAATAAGTGAGGGATGGGTGAGGTGGAAAGGGGTGACATTGATCTAGATGCACTGTAGTTATAAACAGCTTTGTTTCATGACATCTCCTTTGTACAGCTAATTAAAGAAATAATAAAAGTATAAAAAATATAACACTAGGCATATGCTAATCCAAAGTAACAAGTTGGAGCTATTCAGTAGGAAAAAATAGAAGGCTGTTTCCTCCCCTCATCACAAACTTCTCATGACAAATGAGGAAAATGAATGTCCTTTGAAAGTCACTTTCATAATCAATACAGGATCTGATTTTCTACTATGCTCCTGCAAACTATGTTGTCATGGTAATGATACTCTTCTTTATATCTTAGAATTTTATTTCTGTTTTTGCTCATGTTTACAACTTCCATATGTTTATGAAGCCAATTTCTTGCTGTACACATTCATATACATGTTGCACCTTGTCTACTCTCCCTATGATTTCAGTGTCAAGCAACAAATCACATGGTTTTCAAGAATTATGTTTGTTCTGTGAATGTATTTTCTTTCAAGGACCAGTACATTGCTTCACCATTTTCTTCCCTCAATGAGCAGAATAATTGATATCAGAATATAACAGCAAAAACATGGCAATATCAAATGAAAAAGGATAGACTCATTAAGGAAGTGATTTGACAATAAGTGTAGGTTTGGAACTTCTATTAATTTCTATTAATTACCCCCATTTAAATTAGAAGACAATCGCAATAACCAAATATAGCCATTTCAGTTTTATCTCCCATGTTTAGAAATCAATTTCTTATTTAAGAACAAAATGTGGTTAGGAAATATTGGATTCTTGAAATCTATTTACTTAAGTGATATGTATCAACAATTTATTTGCCCACTTAAAATGTAAAAATACCTTGTTTTCTCTCATATGAGAATTCTAGCTTTGAGTAACAATGATAAAAAAAATAAATAGTAAAAATAGTAATAATATAAATATGAAAGGAACCAAAAGGGACCTGTTTTCTGAGCATCACAGTTGGATGGGAGGAAAGTAGTAGATGAAAGGAGAAAATATGACTGACAAACTATGCAAATGTATAAAATGGCATAATGGGGCTTTGGAATGTGCCTTAGCCGTACAGTGCTTGCCTAGCATGCACAAAACCCTGAGTTCAATTCCTCAGCAACACATAAACAGAAAAAGCTGGAAGTGGTGCTGTGGCTCAAGAGGTAGAGTGCTAGCCTTGAACAAAAAAAAAAGCCAGGGACAGCATTCAGGCCCTGAGTCTGCCCCAGGACTGGCAAAAAAAAAAAAAAAAAAAAAAAAAAAAAAAAAAAAAAAGCATAATGCAACGGACCCAAACTGTAAAATAGAGGAATAAAAAAAAATAGTGAGAATCAGTTTTTCCAAAAGAATTTATGTGTATGTATAAAAATATCATAAAAAAACCTTTGTACAATTAACATATGGTTTAAAATAACTGCCTGATCTTAAATCCTAACTTGTCATTTAATCTTAACTAAGTTTGGGGACATTTCTCAATTATTTTCTTTGGTTTTCTCACACATAATATTGAGAAATTATTAAAACCAATCAAAGCTATTACATGAATTAACATTTCTAAAACATATATTGTATTGGTCTATTGTTTAACAAGTATTACATAAGTCTTAGCATTTATTATATTTTAATTTCATTTCAAATTTCTGACTAACCTTCTGAAGAAGTTAAATATAATTGTCAAGAACATGTTAAAGTAACACATGTGTTAAGGGATGCTAGAAGAGCCTGGGGAAGTCACACCTATTACACGCCCCCCCTTCCCCGCTTCCCTAGTTGGGAAGCAGAGATTAGCAGATCCTACCATGTTCAAGGCCAGTTCAGTGGCACACGCAATGGCTGAGTGAGGTATCATAATCCTATTGTTGCCATCACAGGAAAGCACAATGATGAGGCTCACTGGTGCATCTGTTATCCCCAGAAACCTTCACAAGCACAAAGAGAAATGTGACCCAGGCTATTATAGGCATCAATAAAACAAGAAGCTACATTTACAAAATGCCTAAAAGAAAATAAAAGCTGTATTTGTTTGTCAAGTGGTGGAATCAATTCCCAGTATTGACAAAAATTAATTAATTGAAATGAATAAAATATGAATCTGGGCAAACTGACTATGGTAAAATAGGTTCTTAGCTGTCTCAGATCTGAGGTTTATGGTTTGAAACCAGCCTGAGCAGACAAACTGAAAAAACTCTTACTTCAATTAACCAGCACAAAGCAGGAAGTAGAGGTGTGGCTTAAGCACTGGTGGCATCAATGAGCTAGGGAAGGCCTTGAGTTCAAACCCCAATACTGCAAAGGATAATAGAGTAACTTCAAGAGAGTGTGAGTATGCTTCATAGTCTTATCACTGCATTATTATAATTATTACTTGAGAGCAAAGTGTGTAATGTTCAGTCATTGAATTATAGTCATGGCAGAAGACTGTAAGCATTGACTACAGGAAAGAAGTGGGAAAAACACATTACAGACTAATTTTTTTAGCATCTAGGGAACAAATTACTTTATTCAACTGCATAATACATTAACTGTAAGTAGTTCCTTTAAATAGTGAATTAAATGTAATTTACCTCAATGAGCAGAATTAATTTAATTTAGCAATATGCTGGTTATATATGTCCTCTACTAGTTTGCCCTTACACTAGGTGAAAGGGACATTTATTAACTAATTTTTATTCAAGGAGTATAAACCAATTTCAATGGAATGTAATAGAAAATACTCTAAGAGACTCATCTTGCTTCTATTGAGAGAATAAAAGTGGAAACAGATTAGAAATATGTATCTATATTAATATATACACACATATATGCATACATATATACATATATTAGCAAAGTTTCATCCAGGAAGAATTGTAAAATAGAAGATTGTAGGTGATAGTTGGGGTTGCTTGGAGGAAGGATACAAGTTTAAACAGGATACATTTTAAATGCAGCAAGAACTATGATTAAAGTGAGAATCATAAGATTTTGTAGTGTCTGCATATTTTTGTAATTTTTTTCTCTTTCCTATTTTCTGCCTAAATTAAATAAAAGAAATAATTTCACTTTCATCCACTAAAAAGCTAGTTAATGATTATAATTTAGATGCTAGTGTAGGGCAATATCTATTTATACAAATTATTACCCTGAGCACCTGCTCCAATTTTTCATGTATTATGCTAACAGTGTTTTTTTGTCTTAATTAAAAATGTTAATTAGTGGTGATATAAACAGCAAAAGAAGAGCTGGTAACATATGCACAAGAATTTTACAATATGTGCATAACTTTTTTTTAAATTGATGAACTAAGCATGAAAGTAAGTAAAACAATTACAGAGAGTTGCAACATTTCAAATGAATCTGAGATGGTTCTCTGAGCCTCACAGTAGGTTAACATATGATTGCTCTCTGCTTTT
Source organism: Perognathus longimembris pacificus (assembly GCF_023159225.1). NCBI lineage: Eukaryota > Metazoa > Chordata > Mammalia > Rodentia > Heteromyidae > Perognathus > Perognathus longimembris. The sequence goes on from NC_063176.1 coordinate 43,112,367, forward strand.
ACAGATTTAGGTTCTTCCTGGATTTTTGCACATTCATGAGATGTCGAACAGTGACTATCTCTGTTAAAATTTTAACATTTGGAATCCTAACATGTTTTTTTGTTTTTTTTTTGCCAGTCCTGGGCCTTGGACTCAGGGCCTGAGCACTGTCCCTGGCTTCTTCCCGCTCAAGGCTAGCACTCTGCCACTTGAGCCACAGCGCCGTTTCTGGCCGTTTTCTGTATATGTGGTGCTGGGGAATCGAACCTAGGGCCTCGTGTATCCGAGGCAGGCACTCTTGCCACTAGGCTATATCCCCAGCCCCCTAACATGTTTTTAATAACATTTTTTTTAACATTTTGAATTTTGCTGATTACATTAACTTATCCCCAAATGATTTTGCAGAATACTTGAAAGGTTCTCCATCCCAAATCCACTCCTTGAATGTTGACAGGCATCCCTGTTGGCCTACGATGAGGATGGGGGAGAAGACGGGTGGCAAGCAAATGATTTATAAGTGTATAAAAATCTTTTGTTCCTTGTACTTTAATAAGATAATTCACAGTACCAAGAGAATTATGTTTTTCTTTACGTATTGTTTTCTTTTGTGGCTTTATATTTTTCTTTTTTCTTTTTATGTTTTTATTTTTATTTTTTTGCCAGTCCTGGCCTTGGACTCGGGGCCTGAGCACTGTCCCTGGCTTCTCTCAAGGCTAGCACTCTGCCACTTGAGCGCCACTTCTGGCCATTTTTTATATATGTGGTGCTGGGGAATTGAACCCAGGGCTTGATGTATATGAGGCAAGCCCTCTTGCCACTAGGCCATATTCCCAGCCCCTGTGGCTTTATATTTTTGAAGAATGATAAAAGGTGAGAAATTAACCATGATAAATTGTCCTCACAAACTAAAATCTTAAATTGAAATTATTTTGTACAATTAAAAATGATTGATAATTGATAATAAAACCAAAGTTGATAATAAATAGTCCTTAATAATGCAATTATTTCCAATGCAGTTCAAATGGGGTTACTTTAGTTTGCCCTAGGAATCAAGGAAGTAAATAAAATGAGCTTTTTGCAATGCTTTAAAAATATCTCATGGTACCTGTCCTTCATTAAGCCATCCTGTCTATTTTCTGTCTGGCTTAACTTCATATCAAATAAGGAACTAGAAGCAAGACACATTGTTTTTTTAAAGGAAGGACATTGAAACAATTTTCTTATGTATCTAGTGTGCAACTTTTATTTTTTAAGTATTTTGAAAATTGCAAGTATTTCCACCATTTTGTAAGAGAGTTTGAGCTCTATAGTATAAAATAAAAGCTGATGATTAAAATAATCAAAATATTAATGTTATTCATCCTCTTTCTTTTCTCTACAGCCCCTTTCAGTGTAGGTAATAATTGCATTCATATGTTACCTGGTTTACTCATGAGAAAGATTCATGACAGCAGAGACTGGCTATTTTTTTTCCCTGCTGTCTTTGGTTCATAAAAGTGTTTGGCCACTGAATGAATGCTTTTGTTGAATGACAGAACAGTCCTCAATTAGTGATGACTAAATAGAAACTGATGGATGGGGCAGCTGGGTAGATTCCTCTTGAACTTGATAATATACACAGTAAGTTTAGATCAATGTCAGTACAACAGAAAACAATAAGATACTGTAAAACAGGGATAGTAACATGACTTTATCCTTAGTCCTAAGGGAGACATAGGCAGTTTTAAGGATATCTGTCTATTCTATCTGTTCATTTATCTGTCTGTCTTTCACCTAACTAATGTATCAGATTATTTATCTATCATCTATCTATTTTCTCTGTTGATACATTCATATACATATTCATATGTGTTTTTCTAAGTGAATATAATGCTTATATACAAAAAACAAGAGATAATTAAAATATCAGATAGAGACCCATTTTAGTAGATAGACATAGTTGGTTTAGCAAGCAATCATATCCTGGCACTCTAGCACAGATCAACATTGTACCTCTGAATCATGATGAAATAGAAAACTTGAAAATCCAGGAAGATGATTCATTCTTCAGTTTCCATCTATCCCCTGACTCACAATCACATACATGAGTCAGACTTTGAAGATAGAATTTTCTTTAAGAATCCTTGTTTATTGTCTGAATACTGACTCCTCCATATCTCAGATGATTATGGAAATCACAGAGAGTACTTTTGGTTTTTTGTATTTTGTGACAGAGTGTTAAGTAGGAGAAACAATGAATATTCTTTTAACTATACTTTAATATATATAGGACTTTCTAGAACACATGGCCCATGTGTTAAGGAAGGAGACAATAGGAATATTCTGTAAGGATGGGTGTGGGACAAGGCACTTTGTCTTAGTAAATATTCATGATATCAGAAAACAAGAATGAAGAAATGCACAAAAGATGACAGTTCTAAATGTGAATGAAAGCAAGTATATATGAGAATTTTTTTAACTTATAAAAGTTAATTGTGAAAACTGGGCTCTGGTGGCTGATACCTGTAAGCCTAGCTACTGAGGAGGGTGAGATTTGAGAGTTGGCAGTTTGAAGACAGCCAGGATAGGAAAATCTCAGACTCTTATCTCCAATTAACCACCAAATAGCCAGAAGTGGAGCTGTCACTCAAGTTATAGAGTGCTATCCTTGAGCAAACTAATTCAGGGACAGTGTTCAGGCCCTGAGGTCAAGGCCCAAGATTGAAATGTGCATTTGGTGTACACACACACACACACACACACACACACACACACACACACACACACAGAGTTAATTGGGAAATCTGACCAGTAGAATGTTTATTTGAAAGAAGGATTCCTCCAAGTGCACATAACTTATGATATCAACAAAAAGTATAAAAATAAGCAATGTATCTGTAAGGAATTAAAAGACTTTAAACTGGAATGCATGTCTTCAACTTAATTAAATAGATTTGTATTACCAATCGTGATGTTTGCGCTTTTAACATATATCATATGTCTATGACCTATGCTGTGAAATTCTGTGGATATCTAACGCACCACTTCTACCTTTATAACATGTTGTGTTGTCATCTGCTACATTCTGTCTGCCTCCTCTACAGATGATGGACAGGACAAATTGTTTCCAACTCCTTTCCTTGGCAGACAACACTGCTGTAGTAAATAACCTTGGACTTATCCCCGTGTGCAGTTTTCTAGAATGACTGCCAAACTGCAAAATCTTATCAGCAGTGCATCTCTCATTCCACTGCCTCTTGGCCTTATCCAGATATTTGATTATTGGCAGTCCATTAAGCAAGCCAAATCTTGTGGTTATTCTACTTTGCTATCCTCAAGTAAGATTTTGAATATTTTTATATATTAATACACTTTCGTGATATCTCATGTAATCAGAGTTGTTGTTTTATTTTTTTTTTGCTTTTGCACATTTTCTGTCTAATTTACTTATTTTATGCCTTTTTGATTCTTGGTGTTTGTTTACCTGTTCTGGGTAGGAATCTTTGTCATTTTTACATATTTATAGTATATCTTATGCTGTCACATAATTTCCAGCATGCACACAATCAAAAAGCAGAAGAAGAAAGTTTTAAAGTATTCGTACCATCTACTGTTGATATTATTTGTGTGCAGGTTTGAAGAAACTGCATCCATTTTAAGTTAGGATTCTGTGCTTTTACATTCCAATCAAAAACCATTTTGTTGGTGATATTAGAATGTATTATAATATTCCTTCTCTATATGCAAATTAAATTTTCTTAACTTTACATAGTAAAATGTCTGTTATATTTCATGATATATAGTCTCAATGATCACTTTTATTTTATTTCTTATTTTTTTATTGTCAAACTGATATACAGAGAAGTTACAGTTTCATACCTTAGGCATTGGATACATTTCTTCCCTCATTCCTCCCTCCCTTCTCCCCCTTCCCCTTTCCCCCCATGAGTTGTTCAGTAGATTTACACTAAACAGTTTTGCAAGTATTGCTTTTGTAATCGTTTGTCTTTTCTTTTTTTACCCAGTGTCTCTCGATTTTGGTATTTCCTTCTAGTTCTAATACCTGTATACACGTTTTCCAGTGTACTCAGATAAGATACAGAGATAGTGTGGGTACAACCACAGGAAGGGGATACAAGAGGATCGTCAACAATAGAAGCTATGGTTTCACATGAAAGTAATTACAACAGTGATATAACAGTAGTTTCCATAACATGAAGTTCATTTCACTTTTGTCTCTAGTCCAGCTTTCTCTTTAGTCCAATTTTAAAGTTGAATTAGGATCCAATTGTCATATATATATATATATATATATATATATACATACATATGACTAATTTTTTATTATTCACATATGTATATATTAATGTAAGTTTATTACTAAATATATACACATATATAAGACTACACTAAAAAGGTTCTCAAAATTGTAATTATTCTGGCTGTAATCAAATAATATATTCATTTGTGGAGTTCCAAACTCTTTTTGTATTATAAGGTTTCTTGTATAAGACACCATTTCTCTATTTCTGTAGATCAATGACAACTTTGTCCATGGGGGATATTTGACTCTATCTGTAGATATTTTTGGTTGTCACATGGAGAAGTGTTATTAATATCAAAACAAGAATATTGAACCCCCTATGACATATCTGGTCTACATGACAATAAATACACTGTATAAAGTGCCAAGAAGCACTGACTTAAGTGATTTATTTCTCTTTTCTTATTAGCATTTCAAAAATCTCTGCATAATGTATCTAAATATCTCCTGAAACAACATTTGCACATGCCTTTTCATGTTACTGGCTCTTGTGTTCCCATTATACTATGTGTTGCTGGAGAGAAAGAGTGTTGGGTTGAGCATGTGAGAGTTTAGTTTATTTCCACACTTCTTGATCATATTTTACGGTATACTGCATTTCTTCTTTTGGCTCTTCTAGGTACATGATTCCCATCTTTTCCAGTCAAGTAGGAGAAGTAGATTAGGCATTTTGTCCTTGTTTCAGAAGGGAAATAGAATGGTTATAAAGATCTCTTTAACATCTATTTTCTCTAGAATTTTCTCTGAGTAAATTTTACAACACAAATTAGTCATCTTCCTTTTACAATCCTGCATGCTTCTTGCTTTTTCTTTGTAGCTCTGCTTCATGGGAACTCTTTCTCAGCATCTGTTTTGAGAAAAACAACAGGAACTTTCTGTAGGTAGTGAATTTCAGTGGGCAAGACTACTTGTTGGATCATGTTAACAGTCTCATTTAGATGACATATAGGAAGTGATGCACTAGGAATCTATCTATTGAAATATATAGTTCTCAATTCTAAAAGTTGCTCTTTGATTTAAAAAGAAAATTGACTAACAACACCTAATCTGCATTTAACTAAATGACAATGTGGAGCTTGTGACATGGTTTGCAAAATCATGTGTTCTGTTTCAGAGAAAATTTTACTGGTGTAATACATTATGTCTTATTTGATTTCACTTAATTTCAAGACAAAAGCTGAACCTCTTCACAGACTAAGTTGCAAAATATCTCATCCTTCTCTGTTTATGTTTTAAGAAATATGAAACAATCATCTTGTTAATAATAGAATTTTTATTATAAAAGGGAAAATGTTTTAGAGATACATGGTAATTCATTGTTTTCTTTTATAAAGGGCACATAATTCTTTCAAATTTTAACAAAATGGTATAATTTTATTATAAGTCCTCCTCTCAGAGTATCAAATCTCATTAGAAATTATATTTGTGTATCCACCAACACTTATGCCTTGGGAATCAGTATCAAGAGTCTAACGTAGATAAAAAGTCCATGAAAAACTTTCATGGCTTAACTTTATGAAAAACAGAATCAATCCACTGGTTAGAGTTCTGCTGAGAATCTGTAAGTGTACAGGAAGCAAATCACTCTCTGAATATCAAAAGATGAATACAAGTGGACTATGATCTCATGGCAGAGTAAGGCAAATAGCTTGATAATACCATTTCTGTACTTATCAAGACATTCTTGATCATTTTACCATAATAGAGTCAGAGTCTCAGCCTTCTGAGTGACTTCCTAAAATTGCTACTTTTAGAGACATAAAACTTTATGGATGACAACAATAGACAAGAGTCATTAGCCTCTATCCATATAAAAATGTGCTGTAACTTAATTATCTCAATAAATTACCCTAAAATTACTACATATCCTTCAAGTTTTCCTTGAACTATTGAAATATAATGTAAATAGTACTCATCACATCACAATCATAGGTAGGATGATTTTTTAAAGAATGAACTTAGATTTCTCATCTTCCAGAATATACATGTTATTTATGGAATATGATATACTTATCATCTAAGAATCCTTCAAACAGCTACATAAAAGTCTTACTTATTGTAACTCTTTAGAATTATGTAGTCACTTGATGTACAACTTGTTGAACACATATGATACAGAAATGGCTCCATCTCAGTCATGTTAGATAATATCAATACATCATTAGGGTGGTTTTTCTCTCAAAAGCACACATGGAAAGAGATAAAATAACACATATTATATCCTGTAAATTATTGCACACGTTTCAATTTAAAATATTTTCCCTAGTTACACAATTTTTGCATATACTGTTGCTGTTGTGCTAGGAATAGGGCACAGGAAAATAAAGTATTAATTAATGCTGGAGGAATGATTGATCCAATAAATCCTGTCTGGGGGGGGAAATCTATGGATTTATTTGAAGGAGACAAATAGGTAGACAAAGTCTATTTTAAAAGGATGATAAGTTGTTAATGCATCAAACTTAGTTTGTGAGTTCATGAATTTTTTTTAGTAGATCTTTTGGGCCCCTGTTGATGAGATCCTGCTATCACAGCCAGTTTAAATTAAGTATCAACACACTCACTTTATCTCATTCATTCCTCATAGTAACATTAATAATCTAAAGTGCCCTCAGCTGTGTTTTATTCTCTCTGTTGACTTTGATTAACTGACTTGTGCAGAAGTTAGCAATAGTGGAAGTTTGTCAAGACCATTGCTGCTACCACAAAAGACCTTCATGCCAATGAATGCTACGTAGATTGTATCAGGTCTTGAGAGAATAAAGGTAACACTTAGAGCAGTAAATCTTGGCTTATCTTCCAGTTACTCTACCATAATATAAGATATCACCAGCATAAAAATGAGAGAAAATACATTTCTGGAGATATTGTATTATTAATAATAGAAGTCATCCGATTCAGGAGCACAAACTATTAGTCTATGGCGTAGGTAGTACCCTTGCTATCTCTTCTTTCAAGAGTATGAAACCTGTGGCTGGTTATGATTTCCTTTTATGTAGTGATGATTCAATAGAGAATCATTTTAGGTCAGACAAGTGTCTTTTCTGATAAAGTTGATGGCTGAAATGTCAAGATAACACTCTTACCTTTAAATCATGTGATCATTTCTTCTCTCAAAAATCCATATGGTAGAGAAATCTTATTCAGAAGTGGTATGTTAAAACTTGGAATACCAATATATTAAAAATGATAAGAATCACTTCTACTATTTCTGTTTTCCTTACTGAAAAACCTGGTACAAAACAAATAATTTATCAAGACCCATTGTTTAATTCATAAGCCTAAAATTCTTTGCTGTCCTTCAGTTTGCAGCAATGTGCCTTGAATCAATAATGATTGCCTTTATGAAGCTCAACACCAATTGAAGTATCATAGTTGCATCATTAGTAAGTGTGCATGATATTTTCCTTCATTGAAGTTACTACTAGACTACAATAATGTCTAAGAGCCCTGCAGTCTATTCTTAAATATTTTTGCACTGAAAATAACAACTACATTTGCTTTATAGTTTTAAAAAGACTATCCAAAAAATTCTGATGAATGCATGCTAGCAAGAAACATATTCCGAGAAGCAAAAGCATGATCTCGCTGATTTCACATAAGAACAATGAGAAAAATTAAAACAAATATGTTGACTTCAATCACAACAATACTGCCAATAAAGTCCAAATCTCAAACTGAAAGAGAAGAAAAATAAAAATACAATTATGGAGAAGGTAAATTCATACTGGTAGAAATTGAAGTTAATATTGTATGACCCAAACAAAACCGAATATACATGAAAAAGAAAGAAAAGAAATGTTTAGGCTATCCTATGTTGTCATGACATGTGTTTTCTCACAAAAATGTTCAAAAACGCCACATAAATGAATAAGTGCTAAGCAGTCCTCCATCTGAATGTGCTTTGATCAGAAGTCATATCAAGAGGATTCAGTGCTTGTTAATTTCCTCCTAAGGGAAATTATGCGAAACACACAAAAGACTTTCATCATCTATTCACATACATGTACCCCAGGTATCAGAAACACAAATTATATGATACTTTTCATGAGGTATAAAGTCATAGCTCCATCCTTAAACTTGAACATAATAAAAAACTTTAATGATATAGTACTCTTCTTACTGTATATTTTTTTTTCTATAAGTATACATTTAGGTCCTGAAGCAAAGCCTCAAAAATGATAGATACACTACAAAAGTAAAACTGAAAATATGGATTTAGTCAGCAACATTGACGTAGCTTGGGGCAAATGTATGAAAGATGTCATTTATTACAGGAAATGGATTATAACATGAACACACACATTGATGCCAAGAATGTTGAAATACTAATTTAAATGAATATGTGCATTGAAAAATCAGGTCTGATTACAGAATAAGGATATGTGTTATGAAATACAATGAAGGCTTAAGAGTTATATAACTAAATATGGTTACAAACGCAGTTAGCTATAGTCTATGTGTATTTATTTATATATGATTTTGTTGGATGTGTTATGATGTAATATCTCTGTTTATAAAGAGATATTGGTATTTGATTGACTAGAACTATAGTATGGTGGAACACAGATTTTACTTCTGATTACTTTTAAATGGGAATTAAAAAGGGAATTAAATGGGAGCTCAAAAGTTCTAATAGGTAATTGGCAGTAATATAATGTAATGTTTATATGGATAAATGTTGAAATTTGGAGAGATTTGCAGTCAATGCTAACAACATTTAATCATTCAATCCATATACAAATAAGGAGTGTGTATCTTCTATATGTATATTTCTTCTATATGTATATTTACATATATGCACATTTATTTTTACACTTTTCCTGTACTAGACCTTGAATTCAGTGTCTCTCACTCTTCTTCTACTTTATCAAGGCAGGTACTTACCACTTGAGCCATAGCTCAATTTCCAACACTTTGCTAGTTATTTCCAACATTTTGCTACTTATTGTGTTTGTCTGCCTGGGTGAGGTCCAAACTTTGATAGACTTCTAAATAGTGAGGATTACAGGCATTTTTTTTTTTAGTAATATGGTTCTACAAATCAGTTTGTAAGTTATTAGAATAAATTCACAAACATGATGTGAATCATAATTTTCCTCTATCTTACATATTTTGATTATATGGTATCTTGTTAATATTAAATATTATCTATTGTACACCACATTAATAAACTTACTAGATATAGAAAAGTCAATATTAACCAGTTTATATCTTTCAAGTGACAAAGTGGCATTTGAGTACCAGAGGATTGTAAAAAATAAAGCTGAACAACAACAAAACACTTCTCTTTCATTATTCTTTCTTGGTCTTGGTCAACTAAAGGTTGAGTGGTCAGGGAAGTCACACCATCCTGTCATTTGAGGTTGTGATACCTTGTACTCTTCCTTAAAATAGGATCAACTCTGGAGCAAATGCAGAAGAATGTGAAGTAAAAACATTGTGCATGGTATTGGATTTAAGATCATCCTTTGAAAGAAGACATTCTAAATGCAAATACAGGTGCAAAAGCTTTCTAACCCAGTTGATGAGGCCACATTCTTAATCAGGAGTGCTGAGGGAGTGGTTACACCAGGAGCCAGTTGGAAAGGTGTCTGCCCAGGTGCACAGGCAAATCGCCCGAAAATGAAAATGAACAGGACTCATTTCAGAAGTTGTTGATTACACAGAAGCAGGTCCTTTCCAGAGTGGATTTTTCTGATTCAAACTTCTTGTGCTGCTTTATCGTGTCAAATGGCACAGACAAGAAAGCTCATGAATTGATCTAGAGTCATTTCATTTGCTTACCGGTGACTTTGGATAACATCTTGGAAAGATAAAAGAAACTTTCATCAATGAAAACACAAGTGCGCCTCCGAGAATTCTTTTCATCTCTTCAGAATTAGTTGTCCCTATCTTGTAACAGGGCGGTGCCCTAAAGTAAATTAAAGTTGGCAAGGGTTTCTTCACGTTTAAAACAAATATAAATGTCTGGGGTCAGTGCATTATCTTTGTGAGACAGGAAATTTGAAGCCTTGTATGGAGACAAGAGAATGTTTGCTCTTGGAAAAGGAAGAAATTCACTCTAGAGTCAGGGTCAGAGATAGTATCAGAATCCTATTGCTTTAAAATAAGATATTATTCATCCTATTTCCTGGTTCCTGATTTCACCGGTGATAAGGGTTCATCCAAACTCATCAGATGCAGAGAGAGAGAGAGAGACAGAGAGAGACACACACACATAGAGAGAACAGACAGACAGAGAGACAGAAAGAGACAGAGAGACAGAGAGAGTCTGTTGGGAACATTATATGTCATAATATATACTTCAACACTTTGCAGAGTGAAACTATTTTTTTTCTTATTTCTTGTCAAAGTGATGTACAGAGAGGTTACAGTTTCATATGTTAGGCCTTGGGTACATTTCTTATACTCTTTGTTACCTCCTCCTTCATGCCTCCCTCCCCCCTCCTCCTTTCCCTCTTTCCCCATGAGTTGTTCAGTTGGTTTACACCAAATAGTTTTGCAAGTATTGATTTTGTAGTCATTTGTCTTTTTGTCCTTTGTCTCTTGATTAAAAAAAAAGAAAAAGAAAAAGGGAAAAAAAAGGATTTTCATTGATAGAGCCAAGAAGAAACGTAGAAGACTGGGTTATTAACATTATCTATTCAAAAATTTAACACAGTTCTCTGAAGATACCCCCAACATACACTTGTGATATTCAGTGTATATATGCAGAAATGAAATCATAAAAATTAAAGAGGATGTGTAGCATTGGGGGTAATGAGAATGATGTACCTGATGGCATTGAACAAGATGTATCTTACTTGGAAACTGACATGCTGAATTGAAAGTTCCTTGTAAAATTGCTTAAAGATAATACAATAATAAAGTTTAAGACAATAAAAATAAATCATAAAAATATGAATGAACATGAGTAAAACATGGCCAAGTTAGTTTTGAGGGAATAAATAACCCAAAAATAGACAGAAAAAGAAAGACGTACAACTCTACTGACAGATATTTTGAAGTGTTGAACTGTGGACACAGTGATATTTGTTGTCCTTGATGAGATCCCAAAAGTTTGTTATCAAATTGGAAGGCTGTGTGTGTGTGTGTGTGCGTGCAAGTCCTTGGTCTTGAACTGAGGGACTGTGGGATGTCCCTGAGCTTCTTTTCCCCAAGTCTAGTCTCCTACCACTTGAGCCACAGCTCTACTTCCTGCTCTGTGATTAAGTACAAAGAGGAGTCTCATGGATGTTTCTACCTGCGCTGACTTCGAACCTCAGACTCCTCTGTAGCAGGGATTACAGATGTGAGCCATGAGCGTGGGAAAGAAGGCTTGATTTTGTTTCCAAATATTTTTGAATTTATTACAGAAAATGATGTTACCATCATGACTACTAAGTTTCAATTCATGATTTTTTTTCTTGAGAGATGCTGGGAATTGAACACAAAAATGTCACGAATGTTTAGACAAATTTGCTAAATTTCCGGCCTAACTTCCTCTCCTTCTTCTTATGTAATATGCTTGAAGGGGAAATATATTCATTTGCACACCTAAGCTCTTTAACTTCTTAACTTCTTTCATTATCATGACACAACTAAAAAGTTGCTTCTAAGAATCCCATTTGCCCACTGTTCTAGTTAAGTGTCCTTTTACCAGTGGGATCTGCTCTATCAAAGCTGGAGTGTTTTAATACCAATCATTACTGAGATTTGACTTCTGTGGAGGTAAAAAAGCATAGTTCCTTTTCAGGAAGATACAAAAGTCAACATGATTCATAGGCAGAGATACTCCTGAGATCAAGATAAGTCTAGACCATCTCTAAAAATACCTCTTCACTTTTGCTCAGTTTTCTTCTCTGTCCTACCTTATTTTACAATCCCCTCCTTCAGTTTTCTCCTAAAGATGGTCTCTTAATAACTCAACCAGGGCTGGGAATATGGCATCGTGGTAGAGTGCTTGCCTCGTATACATGTAGCCCTGGGTTTGATTCCTCAGCACCACATATGTAGAAAAATCCAGAAATGGCGCTGTGGCTCAAGTGGTAGAGTGCTAGCCTTGAGCAAAAAGAAGCCAGGGACAGTGCTCAGGCCCTGAGTTCAAGCTCCAGGACTGGCAAAAGAAAAAAAAAAAAGAGAGAGAAAGAAAAGAGTTCAATTACTCAACCACACAGGAGTCATCTTCTTTGACTCTCTAAGTTGATATCAGTCAACAACAACTTTAACAAAATGAGGAGATGAAACTCAAAATGATGTGAGCTGCTTGACTACCATTTATTTAACCTGTGTATTTTCTTTCGGTGCTCTGTAACTAGCCCATTTGGCTCTTCATTGAGCCAGATGAAAGTTATTTGTTGAAAGATACAAGCCTCTTAAAGTTTAAAAAACCAGTATAAATAATATGTTTAAAAGGAAATGTAGAGGATCTGTGAATAACTTGGTAGGAAATACTGGGAATAGAGAGGAGACTTTAGGGCAAGTTTGGGGAATATCATGAAGCTACATTGAATAGATACTTGGAAATAGTTTAAGCTGCTATTGACATGATTAAAATTTTAAATGAGAATGTTATCTTCGTTGTTCCTTTATGTTTTTCTTAGAGAGTTTCCAGAAATATTGACATCCTAATGCAGAAACAACCTTGCCCTGGAACTGCCATCGGCAATATCATTAAAACTCTGGCTTCTGCGCTTCTTACTTCGTGTTAATTTAAATTTACTCATGCCAGGCTTCAACCTCTCCTATATTTCTCATAGTCTGCCTTCAAGAGAGGGCTTTGCTGTTTCTTTTAGCTTTTAATTTTAATCTTTAATACAGTATCCCAGTGTTTTTAGATTTCATACATTGCATACTAAACACTATAGTATTGTTTTCACATATTCTCTATGTGGTAAATAATTTAGTACATGAGTTTGCTAGGGGTGTCAACAAAGCAGTACAGACTGCAGTTTAGGTAACAGTAATGCTACTATTTGGTATTTCTGGGAGTACAAATCAAAGATGATGCTACTGGAAGATAGTCTGTTAGAGCAGGATTTGTTTCATGTCTTGGATCTTGGTATCTAGATTGTGTCTGAATTCCCTCCTTGCTTGCTAAATTTTCTCATTTTTTGCCTCTTCATATTATATCCTCTCCATAGTGCCTGCCTCCAGATGTGTGTGTGTGTGTGTGTGTGTGTGTGTGTGTGTGTGTGTGTGTGTGTGTGTGCCTTTCCTGGGAGTTGAACTCAGCTCCTGGGAGCTGTCCCTGAGCTTCTTTTTTGCTCAAGGCTGGTACTCCACCACTTAAACCATAGCTCCACTTCCAGCTATTTCTTTCTTTCTGTTTTTGGTAGTTAATTGAAGATATGAATGTCATGGGATTTTCCAGGAAAGGCTTTTGAACCATTGTCCTCAGGTCTTAGCCACCTGAGAAGCTAGAATTGTAGACTTAAACCCTCTAACTTGAGTTTTATACCTAAATATCTTACTTTTGCTGATTAAAATATTTAATTTCTGAGTTTTCTTTCAGCAAAAATAAAAGACATATTAAAACTATTCATGTTTGAATATTTACTGTGATTTAGGTTGAGTTGGTAGCTCTTCTTAAAGGTCTGGCAAATTTTAAGTGAATATGCTGTCAACCTGTCATACAAATGTCAAATTATAGACTTGTAATTAAAATGGAATTGTGAAAGAGATTCCTATTCTGAAAACTTGCCTGTACCCAAATTTGTCATAAGATATCTGATGTTAATTTATTTAATTTTCATAATATTCATAATTTCACACAAAAGCAAAGTAGGATTTTTGTTTCCTTTGTGTGTTCAAATACATAATTTGTACTCATGTATTATACATTCAATAACCTTATCATTCATGTTTAATTGACAATTGTAAATTTTCTTAGCTTTTAGTTTTTTATGTCAGGAAAATTCACTATATGTCTTACAAATAAAATATTTGGCCTAACAAAGGGAAATAATGCTTGACAAGGAATGGCACATTGATATGCCATTAAATGAGACATTATGTAATTCAACCTTGATGAAGGGCTTATTGCAGAATTCATAACATCTATTTGAGTCAAGCATTTGTGTATTCATTTATCAGATAAGATCAACCTGAACAATCTTTCTTTTATAGCTATGATCTCTGACCTATTTCTCATCTTTAAATATGATAGTGACAGAAAATGCTTCCCAAATACTTAAAACCAGTTTATCCTCACAGACATTTGATAATCGGTTCACTACCAAGCACTTGCAAAGTAGATTGAGATGGAGGTGAACAGGAAAATTAAAAGCAGGATTTGCATGTTTAATCAAAATCAATCACAGCAGCGCCACCTATTGATAGGTGTTTTTAGTACACGTTGTAAATGCTGCTTGTATTAAGTTCTGTATTAAATTACAGGCCAAATGTTTTGCTTTTTGTTCTATTTTGTTTTTTACATATACTCAGTTGACACAGTTCTTTTTAATCTACAAAATAATTACTGAGTTATTATATGTAATTGATTCTAGATTTCTCTCTTGGTGGATTTACATGTTTCCCTTCATACATTTTAGTACTGCATTTTTATATTATCCATTACTATTTTTTTGTTTCCTACTCAGTGAATATTGTGTTCGTGCACATTTCCTTGTGGATTTCAGTAAAGAATTCTTTTTTTCTGAAATAATGTCCTCAATTCATTTCTCTGGTTTTAAAGAGATTCTGTAATTTCATTTAAGACCAAAATTCAAATTTTTATATTTTTTAAATGTGCTTTATGTCTTGTGTAAATCATTATTAACACTTAGGATTTTTTCTGTTACAGTTAGAAGGAATAAGTGCTAGTACTCAATTACACAAAAAGATGGTAAGATATTGTAAGTTTTTGAATGATAGAAGGAAAACTTTTGAATATTTTCACCAAAAAGAAATGATGTTTCAGGAAATATATGTGCTTAGTCTGATGTGATTATTACACATACATGGAAATATTGTACAGAGGGGTTACAGTTACATGTGTCAGGTAACCAGTACATTTCTCTTTGAACAGTGTCACCCCCCTCGCTTTCTTCTAGTTCTCCCCCCAACCCTTTCCCCTCCAAGTTGTATAGTTCATTTCCAACACAGTGTCAAGTGGGTGTCACTGCTAAATTGATTCAACCTTTATCCCTCCATTTGCATGCTTCCACTTTCCCTCCCTGATCAGAGAAACTTATAAACAAGACAGTGTACATTAATCAAAAACAATGACAAAAGGGAATAAACCAAAGGAGGGAGGAGAAAAAACTGCAAACAGTACAGTAATAAAACCGCTTGTTTCCATCTCTTGTAGTGATCACACTATTTACATGTAGGGGATTCTTGCTACATAATGTATAATATGAAAACTTGGTTGCCTCAAATAATGTGTCTTTATGAAGAAGTCTCTGTGAGTAAGAAAGGCAGGCATAATTTAGCTGGGGTTCTCTGCTTCAGAATCAACAGTTCAGCTAAGGGACATGAATCTGCTTTGTAGGCTTCATCTCACCCTACACATGTGGCTGTTGATAAGACTCAATTGGCCAAAGATCATTTAACTGGAGGCTTCTATTCTACATTCACTGTTGGCTAGAAATCACCCTCCATTCCTTTCTAGGTGGGACTCTTCTACAGAGCAGCTAGGGCTTTTGTTGTTTAAATCAAAGTTTACATGCCAAGATAGCAATACAAGAAAAAACAAGCTAAGAAAAATTTTGAATAATTTATTATCCATTCAAAGAAATAGCATCTCTTTGGTTTCTCCACAGCACATTGTTGTAAATAGCAGATTCAGTTTGCATAAGTAGTGGGGATAGATAAACTTGAATATTATGGAACAGAAGATAATGTCATATTGTAAGGAATTATATGCATATGTATAATTTCTTGGAAAGAAGAGACACTGAGGTTTGATGGTATGCTATTGTTTAAATGCTATGTATGGAATTGTTAGATGATATTGTTAAATCAGTCTTCATAGACAATTTAATAAAGATTTAGATGTGATTACTTTCTGAAACAAATGATATATGAATGTATATAAACATATATTTCTGGTTATGTATATTGTGGTTATATTGAAGATACACAATAATATTTTCAATATTTTTATTCCGAGTATTTCTATTTTCTTACTCTCTGCACTGAACATTACTCTAACACATCATGGTATTATTAGCACTCAGATCAATATCTCACACAAAATGTTTAATTATTGATTGTTAAATACAATTATTGATTGCATTACACTCCCTTAGTACTGTGAATATGAGTTGCTCCAATTTTCTGCCACCGGAAATAATATTGACAAAATCATTTTACATGGCACCAACTGAAAATCAAGTATTTATATCCACAATCATTTTGAGTTATATACTGATAGTGGGAATTGTCCTAAGTCTAGTCACTGAAAAATTTAAGAACTACCAAAAAAACCCTTCATAGTTTTAACTCTGTATTACTAAGTGGCCATGTCTCTAAGAAATTAATATTCATTTCCTTTAGAAAAGTAAGTATGAGAGAATACCCATGAGTTGTTTGTACAATTCATCTTTGCTCTTATTGCTCTGAAAGGAACTTCTTTTCTTCTTTACATGCACTAAAAAAAGTAATGTTTAGTGTCTCTTCGTGCTGAAGAGTCATTTCGAACTTGCTTTAATCCTATAGCAATTGATCCCAAATGCTTAGTGTGGGGGAATCTTTTGGTCTTTTCTGGTGAGTATATACATATCAATTATTCTTTGCTTTCAAAATTCTAACTCAAGCACTTGTACATAAATGCATTTCAGCAAGAACCTTATATAATAAGCATGAACTATCAATTTCCCTGCAATTTGGAGGCAATTTCCATATGTTACACCGTTATTATGTTCTTGTAGGATAATTGGTAATTATACCTAAACTGGGGTGCTGAGAAATGCAACTTACCCTGGTACAAAAATTATCTGTAATTTTCCTTGATGACCTCTTTTTTTGCCACCAGTTATTTTTGTAATTCATTTACATCATTTACAAGACTAATTTGTCCACTTACACAATATTCTTGGGACACAGTAGTTTAAATTCCTAGTAATTCTTATATTATTGGAATGTAAAGGACAGTCACCAGAATGGTATTTATTTTTCCTTCACTTTGATCTCCATATACAAGTCAGAAATTCAGTATTCAACATGTCCTATCAGTGAGGCACACAGGTAAAGTTCCAGTGCTTTTCATGGTTATAATACATATGAGAAATAGAAGCATGATGTAATTTCCCTCTGGTTAGACTGATGAAACCAAACTTTTGTAATTTACATTTTTTTCATGAAGGTGATGTACAGAGGGGTTACAGTTATATAACCAAGCTAGTGAGTACATTTCTTCTTGAACAGTGTTAACCCCTCCCTCAGTTTCTCCCACTTTTTCCCCTCCTTCCTTTTCCTCCACCCAAGTTGTATAGTTCATTTCCAACACAGTTGTCTAGTGAGTATCACTGTTGAATTGGTTGGCCCTTTGTCCCACCATTTCTGTGATTCTCCTTCTCTTCCTCAAATCAGATAATCTTATATACAAGAGAGAGGGCACATATACCAAAAACAGTGACAACAGTGAACTAACAAAAGGAAAAAGAGAAATGACTGCTAACAATGCAATAAAAAAAACTCTTTTTTTCCCATTTCTTATTGTTCATTTCTATACGCATCCTTTTTGTTTCATTTTTGCCAGACCTAGGGCTTTAACTCAGGGCCTGAGCACTGTCCCTGGCTTCTTTTTGCTCAAGGCTAGAACTCTACGACTTGAGCCATAGAACCACTTCTGGCTTTTGTATATATGTGGTGCAGAGGAATCCAACCTAGGGCTTCATGTATATGAGGCAAACACTTTACCACTAGGCCATATTCTCAGCCCAATATACGCATCATTTTATATGGTCATATGCACATTGCTATTCACTCATTGTGATCCTCTAAGAATATCCTTCTTTGTTCTCTTTGTTCTTAGTGTATGAATGCTTGGAGTGCTGGTTAATTAATCATGTCCAGGTGTAATTATTTGTCTTTTATTATCCAGTGGGTTAACTTGTAGATTTATAAACATATTTTAGTTAATAAAAATGAGGGAAAACATTCAGCCTATGTTTCTTTGGGTCTGGATCACTTCACTTAATGTAACTTTTTCCCAAGTCTACCCATTTCCTTATGAATGGGGCAATGCCATTCTTTCTGATGGAAGCATAGAATTCCACTGTGTATATATACCTCATTTTCTTGATCCATTCATCCAATCCATTTGGGTTGATTCCGTATCTTATTATGTTAAACAATAAACATGTTTGTGCTGGTAGCATTAGAATGGACTGATTTGTGGTTATTTCCATAAATGTCCAGGAGTGGTATTCCTGGGTCATATAGGGGAGCTCTAGGCTCAGTATTTTGAGGGATTTCCATAATGCTTTCTGGAATATTTGAACAAGTTTACATTCACACCAACATTGTAGTAGTGTTCCCTTTTGGCCACATGCCCACCAGCATCTGTTATGATTCATTTCTTGATAATGGCCAGTCTAACTGGGGTGAGGTGGAATCTCAATGTCTTTTTGATTTGCATTCCTTTTATGGCCAGAGATGTTGAACAAATCTTCATGTGTCTATGGCTATTCTTACTTCTTCTTCAGAGAGCTCTCTCTTCAATTAGTTATCCCAGTTGTTCACGGGATTGTCATTTCTTTGAAGATTTGGTTTTGGGGATTTTAATTTTTTGAGGTCTTAGAAAATTTTACATATGAGGTCCTTGTCTGATGCAGAGCTAGTAAAACTTTTCTCCCATCCCGTAGACTTTCTATGTGTCTTGCTAGCTATTTCCTTTGCCAAACAGAAACTCTTCAATTTAATGCAGGCCCATTTATCCAACCTTTCTCTGAATCTTAAGCTTAGGAAGTTTCAACGTGTGCCAAGGACCCCAGTGTTCTTTCTACCCCTTCCTGCAATATTTTCAGGGTATCTTGTCTTACATTGAAATCTTTAATCCATTTGGAATTTATTCTGGTGCATGGTGATATAAAGAATACAACTTCAGTTTTCTGCATTTGTGTAGTCAATTCTGCCAGCCCCATGTGTGAAGAGGTTATCTTTCTTCCATTCTATGTTTTGGGCTCCATGATCAAAGATTAGGTGGCTATTGGTCTATGGATTCATTTCTGGGTCTTCTATTATATTCCATTTGTCCTCAGTATTGTTCATGTGCCAGTACCAGGAGGTTTTTTTGTATGAGTATGGTTTTGTAATAAAGTGTGAAGTTGGACATCGATATTCCTCCAGTATTATTCTTCCTGCTAAGGATTGCTTTTGCCCTTTGGGGTCTTCTATTGTTCCATAGGAATTTTTTAAATTGCTTCTTCTGTATCATTGAAGAATGCTGTTGGGATTTTGATGGGCATTGATTGCATTGATGTTGCAGATAGTTTGGGGCATACAAACAAACAACTTGTATGTTGCTTTTGCATATATGAGAAGGGAGATGAGCCACATGAAATATTGCTAAATATCTCAATAAAATGGTTTTAAAAAGTTTATTAGATTTTTGGTTCTTATTAGACAGGTTAGGGGTAATCATAAAAAGCCAAGGATTTTTCTAGACTAAGTGTTGAGAAGAAGGAAGAATAACTTTACAATTACCTTAATAAATCTTATATAAGAGAAGAAAACACTAGGCTAGAACTCAACATGCTTGTACATGGAAAAAGATAAATGCTCCATTCCGCTAAAATAGACATAAGAAGAGAAGCAGGAGCAATTTTGTGATTTGGGCAATGTTCATGTATTGTCCATGTTCAAACATGAGTATAGAAATATTTTTTTTGTTTTAGTCATTCAGGGCAGCACAGTGGCTTTGGCTCATGTTGATGTGTTGTGAAATCAGATTTGATAACTGGACATCACGGCCTTGCCATAATTGTCAGGTCCACTCTCAGCAACTCTGTTCTCCAATCAGCTTTTCTGGGACAGTTTCTAGATTTCAGGATTTTTTAAAATTTTCTCAGTGCATACAAGCAAAATCCAGTTTATTTCCCTTTATGTCATAAGGCCTAATATCTGTGCTTGAAGTTCATGATACAATAAAAAAAAAAGAGGTCATTTTGCTGATGACCTATCTCTGGCTTCTATTCTTTTCTAGCTGAGCAAACTTTGCTTTCCACTTTCAAAAATACCCAGCAACTCCTTTCTTTGTGCCTTTTATTTTGTCTGATCATACTCCTCAAATCTTCAAACTGAATGCTTACATTTAGTATGGGTGTCTGTTTCTAAGTATCAGAGAAGTACTTGCATGCATCATGTAACTGAAAATGACTTTAACTGTCATTCTCATCTATTACTCTTTTCCTTCTATCAGTGAATTTTTAAACTTTTTTCTTTATTGTCAAAGTCTGGTACAGAGGGGTTACAGATTCATATGTAAGGCAGTGAATACATTTCTTGTTCAACTTGTTACCTCCTCCTTCATTTCTCCTCCCTTCCCCTCCCTCTTTCCCTCCCCCCCCCCAAGAGTTGTGCAGTTGATTTATACCTAATGATTTTGTAAGTAGTGCTTTTGGAGTGTTTTTTTTTCTTTTTGTCCTTTGACTCTCAATTTTGATATTCTCTTTCCCTTCCCCAGTTTTAATACCTATATAAACAGTATCCAGAGTATTCAGATGAGATATAGTGGTAGCAGGGATACAACCACAGGAAGGGAATACAACAGAAACAAAACTAAACAACACAATCAAATAAACAAGAAAAAAATACAAAAGGTACAGTTTCACATGGCATGTTAATAATAATTACAATAGTGGTATAACTCTTGCCTCCTTAACGTGGAGTTCATTTCACTTGGCATCATCTTATGTGATCATATAGGTGTAGCTATTGGGGTATGTTGATCTTCTACCATGACTAGCCTAATCATGTACTAGCTATTCCCTATGAGGGACACCATAGGGTTTATGTTTCTTTGGGTCTGCGTCACTTCACTTAATGATTTTTTCCCAGTCCTTCCATTTCTTTATGAATGGGACAGTGTCATTCCTTCTGATGGAGGCATAGAATTCCATTGTGCATATGCACCACATTTTCTTGATTCACTCGTCTACTGAGGGGCATCAAAGTGGGTTCCATGTTTTAGCAATGACAAGTTGTGCTCAGTGAACATAGTTGTGCTGGTGGCTTCAGTGTGGTCTTGCTTGTAGTCTTTTGTGTAGATGCCCCAAACTGGGGCTGCTGGATCGTGGGGGAGCTTTATGTTTAGCCTTCTTAGAAATTGCCATACTGCTTTCCAGAGGGGTTGAACAAGTTTGCATTCCCACCAACAATGTAGTAGAGTTCCCTTTTGGCCACATCCTCTCCAGCATTTGTTATTACTGGATTTCCTGATAATGAACATTCTTACTGGGGTGAGGTAGAATCTCAATGTTGTTTTGACTTGCATTTATTTTATGGCTAGTGATGTAGAGAACTTTCTAATGTGACTGATGACCATTCTCATTTTCTCTTCAAAGAAGTCTCTTTTTAGGTCTTTAGCCCATTTGTTGAGAGGGCTGTTGTTCTTGTTTGTTTTGGAGGAATTTAATATTTTGGGTTCTGTGTACATGGCTGGTAAAGATCTTTTCCCAATCTGTGGGCTTTCTGTTTATCTTGGAAGCTATGTCCTTTGTCCTGCAGTAGCTCTGCAGTTTGATACTGTCCCACTTGTCCAACCTTTCTTTGATTTGTTGCATTTCTGGGCCTTTGCTGAGGAAGTTTCTTCCAGTGCCAAGGAGTCTAAGAGTTTCTCCTATTCCTCCTTGTAGTGTTTTCAGGTTATCTGATTTTATTTTGAGGTCTTTGATCCATTTGGAATTGATCTTGGTGCAGGGTGATAACTAGAGATAAAGTTTTAGTTTGTTACAGTTGTTTACCAGTTTTGCCATCACCATTTGTTGAAGAGTCTGTCTTGTTCCAACCTACATTTTTAGCTCCTTCGTCAAATATTAGGTAGCCATGGATCTGTGGGTTCATTTCTGGGTCTTCAGTTCGGTTCCATTGGTCCTTGGCTATCAGTGATTTTTTTTTAAATTTCAGATCATTTGTATATATATGGTCAGAGGACAACGTGAAGGTGCTAATTAAATGAGGCTAATTAATTTATCTTTTACATGATCACTTACTGTGATGACACTTTCTTGCTTTTAGGTATTTTAAACTGTACCCCTCTGAACAACTAATGTACAATTTAACCAAATGAATACCAAGAAGCTGAAAAACGTGTTGTCAGGATCAGAGGAGTGAGATCAAGGGGAGAGGATAGAGAAAGGGATGACAGAAACAGTCAGTATATAATCAGTGCCTGTATGTGAAAATGGAACTAGATAACTTGAGGAGAAGGATAGAATTGGGAGAGATGGAAGAAAAGGATAGAAGGGGTGATATTAGTTATGATGCATTATACTCATAAACTGAAATGTTGAAACCACTTTGTAAACTACTTAAGCATACATATGTATATATATACATATACATGTTACATTGTTATTAATTATAGTTACTGTACAGTATGGTAGTATATCTTCTCTGTCATAAATTACTATCACTTAATCATGAATTTCTCATAACCTCTTTTCCCTTCCAAACCTCCAAATACTAGTAGCCATCATTTGACTCTCTGCTTTAATAAGGCTCAACATTTTTAGCCCCCCCAAATGAGATTATGTAGCATTTTTCTATATTAGCCTAACTTATTTTACTTACATTATCTCTTAAATTCATTCATACTACTACAAATAACAGGATTTCTGCATATGATCAAGCTAAATAATATCCAGAGCGCATATATACCTCGTTTTCTTTATCCATACATCAACGAAGAGACTCTGAAACTGATTCCCTATGTTGTCTGTTGTGAAAAAATTGGCACTGAATATGATATAGTCGGTGGTCATTTCCTTTCATCGTTGAACTCATTCATTTTTGAAAATACTCTATCCACATTTTTACTAATTTTCTTTGTCTAGTTCGGTCTCTCCTTAATATTGTATGAGTTTGGAATACAGGTACAACATTGTTTTTATTACTTTTTCTCTATAACACTAGAAGTATTCATTAAATATGTGGTGAATAAATAAATAGAGTTGATTTATTTATTAAGCTTTGTGTCCTTAAATAGTCTTCTGACAAATGAAAATTTCTAAGTCCAGAAAACATTATGTAGCAAAATTCATACAAAAATTGTGTATCCTTATAGCCTTCAGACGGAATCTTACAGTTCCCAGGAATTGATGCTCAGGAATGAGACAATCTTCCAAGTCATACCACATGAGCATAATTTTAATCATTACCCTATATTCTCTTCCTTATCTTCCAGAACTACACACCTGAAGCAATTAAAATCAGCTGCTTTTAGACTTTAAGAAACAAGATAATTTCATGGTCTTCATTATTTTGGGCTAAAGGTTTCCACTCAGGGCCTCTCAAAGGAGCAGCAGTGAAAGTAATTTAGTTGATTGTGGATGATTTAGTTTTGGTAAATGGCATTTTGTGACATACTCACATGCTCTACACGACTGTGAGTAGCATAGATCTTGGTATAAGCAAAGAGAGCAAGACCAAAGAATGCATTCTGTCCTATCCGCCAGGGGAATGTGTGGCTCAAATGTATGGTGTTAAGGTCAGGATGTCTTGGGATCCTGACATAAGACAAACTCAAGGTATTTATGTATGCACGTCATGAAATACACAAGAAAGTAAAAACTAAGAGAATAATAGTTCTAGGGTTATTTAGCCAGGGACTTAACTGTTTCCATGTTATTGTCAATATATTAAAATCAATCAACAGGGATATTTTATTTTGGCCCTCCATGAGGATCTTATTCAATATGGTTAGGACTCCAGTGAAGATAATGTTACAAGGAGCCCTCTCTATTATGCTCCACAGCCTTTCTGAATGTTCTCTATGAGCTTATATTTGGGGTGTGTGTGTGTCTGTGTGTGTGTGTGTGTGTGTGTGTGTGTGTGTGTGTGTGTTTAAGATGGTATAAAGAGAAAGAATTATTGGAAGATGCAGATCAGATCCTCTTTTAAAGAGAGAAAAATTTTACTTCCACACCAGGATAATAAAGTTGATATATTTTGGGCAGGTTTGGTTTGATATCAAGTCTTTTAGAAGATTTGACTTTGCTGAAAATTAACACCTGTTACAAATGTTCACATACATAATCACTGTATAAGGAGCACATATGTAAACAGAACTTGCCTCACCTCAGCTCTGTGGTACTGAAGAGGAAGGTGTAAGAGGGTCCCAGAGAATGTGTAGCTAGTATATTCTGCTGCTTAACCACTATTATAAAGCCATTTCTCTTAGAATTAGGGTAGTGTGTCTCCAAACATCCTGATTGAAACTGTCAGTCTTTTGATAAATTTAAAGTAGGATGTTACTCCAGTCCAGTTATTGGCAGTCCATCCACATATAAAAGCTATGCTAGCGAGTACAACTGCACACATGTGCATTATATGCATATGCGTGTATGCACAGCAGATACTTACTCAAAAGTATGTATCTTGGCTCTGCCTTGAGGTTCCATTTTCAGTGTCTGGACCTCTTTTCCTTATCTGTAAGATTCAACATGTTACTGATCATTAATCTTGTTTCAGTAACAATGAGACTGGTTGAATATTATGTGCAGTTGTACGGTGGAATTGAATATTACAGCTTTTGTAACTCTAACACTACTTTTATTTTTTTAATCAGGTAGATGCAGAGATTGTGAGAATGAACCCAGATGACTTAACACAGGCAGTTTTAAATCATTTCTATTTGTATAATGCAATCCAAAGTACAGTGATTAAAATGAATGAATTTTGTTTTTTCCATGTAAATATAACTTACAACTAACCTTGTGGCCCACTAGAACATATGTACAATAGTTACTTTAAATATATGTGGCTAGGGCAATATCTTCATGGCTACAATTTCTCAGCACACTTATTTCTTCCACAGGTAAACTATTATTTTTATACTGACAAGTATATGCTTACTACTAGGAAGTGACTTAATCCCTGGATCAGATCTGCACTACTTTGTTGCTAGTTTCAAACACATTATTTAAGTCACGATTTTGAGAATGTATAGGACATTCACATAGCTAGCCATGAGACAGAGCCTCATTAATAAATATTCTGCTTACATCTTTTAATGATGACTAATGAGGGAAATAGCTACTGTCACCCTCATTTTGTCACATCAACAGGTAAGTAATCCAAATTTACACTTTTATGGTTTAGTAAAGACCAAAAGCATGGCTTAAATGTTGGTTTTCAGAGAAGTGATAATGTTGAAATACAGAGGGTAGTACACAGAAAACTCAATGGAGATATTTTAATTCAGTAAGGATTCTCATCACATTTATTTTTAATGTGCAAGTCCTGTGTCTGCTATCCCATTTGGAATAATGGGATTTGGGATGAAGAAACATACTGAACATTGGGTTTTGAAATAACAATCAGCTACTCAGTAGAAAATGCCATCTCTAAATGATAATTTGTTCTCTCAGAAGTGATGTTAACATTTCAAGAAAATGGTCAGTGGGTCATAGCAATCCACACGCACATATACGTCAAATTAAAAAGAAAAGTGTTGTATTTTTTAAAGGACTTGTACATCTATGTTGTGTAATTTATATAAGGTTGTAAATTAAATGTCCGTTAGAACACTACATTTCTACTGTGCTAATAGCACATTAAAATACTGTGTTCAGCTCTCAATCAGATATACATGATGCAAATGGAAGTTTTGATGTCCCTAAAGAATATTGCAGAATATGTCAAAGGCCCCTTTGAACACAAATATAAGTAATTCCATTTAAAACCATAAAACATTGCAAATACATCAAATGTTCTTTGCTATGATTGCATATCAGTGAAAGGAGGACAATTTGTGACCATGGGTGCTTGTATTTTGTAATGCTAAAGAACATGAAGACTGGTTATGTTAAAATCTGTAAATCTAAATTAACAACAAAATAGTTTTTCATCTCTGGAAAAAAAAATGTTTTTCTTCATTATGAGTTCTCCTGACTTCAGTGCATGTTCTAGGAGAAGCAGTTTCCATCTGGGTTTTCTTGCTCAAGAGAAGATACTGAGCATGAGGCACAGATGTTTTTACTTTAAATTCAAGGGCACATACTCCACAAAACAGCATCTAAGCAGACAAGGATGCACTATTTCCTTCCTATTTCCATTTTATTATTTTCAGTAATTAGTGGTTGGAAACTTCATAAATCCATGCTTAAGCAATTTGCTATTGCTAATGTTTATATCTTGAGTCTTATATCTTTGTGTGTCCTTCTCCTCTTTTCTGGGAAGTCCTTACCTAATCTGTAGACCAACAGCTTTAACACTTACTTGGCAATTAAGCGTGTGTGTGTGTGTGTGTGTGTGTGTGTGTGTGTGTGTGTGTGTGTACTCATTTTATTTCATCCTTAATGAAATGGAAGTGAAATTTAACTGCATAATTGTATTTACAATTGTTTTAAGACAATTTTTGAAATTTATTTCTAGATGAGGAAAGAGCATATTAATTCTAGAAGTCCTTAAAACTGCAATTCAGTAATAGCCACGTCCGTATGAAGCAAAAACAAGGAAGGAAAATGGAAATGGTATTGAAAACTACCCTAACGAATCATTCTCACTTAAGAATGAAGAGCAGGTGTCTGGTGAAAGTGCTTTCCCTGATGCCTAGTACCCTCTGCCTTGTCTGCAGTTGGAAGAAGGGACAAATAATATGCCTAGATCTATCTTAGGGAGGCACTAAACCTATTTTCTGAGGCTCTTCTCTGAAGACCTAGTAACCTATAGTTTCAGCATGCCTTTGTAAATTAAGATTTCAACAGAAGGACTGGGTGAAGACAAGAGTGATATTACCCTTCACACTCAAATTCTGTCATCATAGTCACTTATTAATCATGAAAGGAGTATATATAGTTTTTGAATATTTTCTAATAGTATTTCATTGTAGGATGGTTCTTTCTTTATTTCCTTTGTTAGTATGGAGCCATATCTCCAGCGACTCACGCCTGTTTACAAATAAGAACACAACCATTGCTCTGAAATGTTTTTATTTCATTGAGTAAGTTGTGTTGTCCATCTTTGGATAATGGATTAAGCTGGCAAAGAAAGGCCTCTCAGTAAAGGAAATCTTGTCTTCTTTATTAAACCACAATTTCTTTCCTCAAACAATTTGTGTTCTCTTCTCATCATCGTGCTATAATAGCGCAGATGTCTTGATTTGAAAAAATCTCATTTTTCCAGAGACATGCACTTTGCTGTTATGTCAGTCAAGGTACGTGTGTGTGTGTGTGTGTGTGTGTGTGTGTGTGTGTGTGTTTCCAAGGCTACACATATAATTTGTAAAATGGTTCTTTATTTCTGCTCTACTGTATGCCAAGGAAAAATTAATACAATCACAACAATGCAAATGTGACTACTTGAAAGACATTAAATATAATGGCAAAAAGATGAAATACTAGGAATCTAAGCATAGGAAAGAAAAGAGTGCTGATTAGAGATTACCTATTAATTATATGTAATGTGCATTCATAAAAGAAAGGTCAAAGCTAATCTTTAAAATTTCTAGAAATCATGAGCCTGGATGAAACCCAGTAAATAATAGGTTTCAGAGAATTCACAGGATAAAATGAAGGTTGATGGTGTACCTGATTGTTTGTAAGAGAAAAACATTGAAACATTTATATTTCCAAAAGTTTCTTGTTAGTATTTTTTTTCCTGCCAATCCTGGGGCTTGAATTCAGGGACAGGGTGCTGCCAGAAGTATCTTCTTCTCAAGGCTTTGCTTTACCACTTGAACCACAGTGCCACCTGTGGCTTTTTCTGAGTAGTTTATTGGAATTAAAAGTCTTATGGACTTAGTTGCCTGGGCAGGCTTGGAACAGTGATCCTCAGATCTCAGCCTCGGGAGTAGCTAAGATTACAAGTATGAGCCATCAGCACCCAGCTTATTAGTATACTTTTATAAAATAGACACAAATGCATTTCTTATTGTGGTTTATAGTTAAAATAGAAACCCTAAAGGTCTGAGCAGAGCTTTTTTTACTTGAGCTTCATTTAAATAATAGCATTCTCAATATTATGGCTAAAATATACAGATATTGTATCCTATTATAGTTATGTTTAGGGAAAGTAGGTTAAGTTCATGATTGTAGGTGAAAATATGGACTATGACTCTTCAAATATTCTTCATCTTCACCTGTGTTTGATTGTCCTCTTTCCATTGCCCAGATATTGAGTGGTACATTCATATGTGATACTCAGGAAATTTGATGTAAATTCACAGAAATGACATTGAAATTCTTCAAGTTCAGACAAACCATGATGATTGATTATACAATGTTCTGTACCAATTTTGTACTTACCTGGGATATTTTTTTCTCTATACTTTTTCATGGGCCATCAAATTACTGCTCTACGATTACTTCCTGAAATACAAGTAGTGATTTTCTTGGTGCTTATTTTTCTTACACTGCTTCCATATTCACATTACTTGCCCTGTAAGTATGTCCAGCATTTGTGTTATTCTTATCTTCAAGTGTACAACTCTGTATCTAGCTATCATATTGTTATCCCTTTAAAAACATCAGAGGGTGTAGTTCATAGTAAGCTTATTCCATAAATGCTTGCTATCAGGAATAATATTTATTAAGTCTTCCTAGAATATATTCCTATTAGAAACTTTTCTATTTAGCACTTTTGCAAAAGATATTTGCTACCTGTAATCTATGATTGTAAACTCTGATACTGCAAGTTATTTTTTTTTCATTTACAATCTAAAGAAGCTTTATATTCATGGGTACTATACTTTTACCTGGCAAGTTAAATCTATGCACATATAGAATAGGTTTAAGAATCAACAAATTGCTAGCATATGTGAAAATGTGAGTTAAATAAAAACTTGTTAGGTAAAACATACTAAATAAGACAAAAAAATGAGAGATTGCATCATCTCATACCTGCTACTACAGTGGCTGTCAAAACAACATAGCAAGCCTTGATAAGAATTCAAACAAATTAGAATTCTTGTTTACTCTATGTGTGAATATACAAAGATAAAAAAATGTAATGAGCAACAAAATGGTAACTTATCAAAAATTTTTCTGATCCAGTTAATTTCACCTCCACAAATTTAACAAAAAAGGGTAAAATCAGAAGTCTCAAACAGATATCTGTTCTCCCATAATCACTGTGCATTATTCACAATAGTAAAAATATGGAAAATAACTGAAATATCTACTGAAAAGTGGGTGACTGAAGCATTCAAATGTGATAACCTATTGTAACTAGTATCATAGTCTCAATTTTGTTTTTATAATACCAATCAAAATAATGTATTCTAAGAAAATAATCTTTATAATAATAAGAAGTCTTTCAATATAATACCATTGTAGTAAAGACAAAAGAGAGAGTTTGGAAAGAATG
This sequence comes from Perognathus longimembris pacificus, assembly GCF_023159225.1. NCBI lineage: Eukaryota > Metazoa > Chordata > Mammalia > Rodentia > Heteromyidae > Perognathus > Perognathus longimembris. The sequence continues at coordinate 43,142,107 of NC_063176.1, forward strand.
ATAAAAGGGGTTACATTTATCAAGATATATTGAACTCACAAATGGCATATTGAACTGAAACCCCTCTGCACAAACACAATAACTGGTAGTTACATGAAAATATATAGAAGAAAGCCTGCTGTGGCTCAAGTGGTAGAACACTAGCATTGAGCTGAAGATTTCAGTGACATTGCCCAGGCCCAGAGTTCAAGGCCCATGACAGCAACAACAAAAAAACTCTAAAAGGATGTTTGTTATGGGGGCTGGGAATGTGGTCTAGTGGCAGAGTGCTTGTCTTGGATTCATGAAGTCCTGGGTTTGATTCCTCAGCACCACATATATAGAAAAAGGCAAAAGTGGTGCTGTGGCTCAAGAGCTAGAGTGGTAGCTTTGAGAAATAAAGAAGCCAGGGACAGTGTTCAGGCCCTGAGTTCAAGCCCCAGGACTGGCAAAAAAAAAAAAAAAAATATATATATATATATATATATATATGTCGATATATATATACTTCCAAATAAGCATATACCTATATACATTCTATTAATAAAGAACATTAAAATATACCATAAAGAATATATAACAGAACTTGGTAAATGTTCAATATAAATACGTTTACTAACATTTTCATATCATATGTTAATTGTACAAGGAAGATTCGACCACTACATTTCCATACCTACTTTACCACAATCAGACTTATCTCCTCTATTTTTCTTCCTGTCTTTATGCTCCCCATTGTTAAAAACAATTTTAACAGCTTTTATTGTTTTATATTTATATATGCATATAAATACTTTGACCAAACTCACCCTCAAGTATCCTCTTCATTCCCTTTGTCTTCTACTATTAAAGCCTACCTCCCCCAAAGGTAGAGGTATTTAAAATTGCATTTATGAACTCCAAGAGATGGAAACAGGAGGATTTCACTGTTGTCAATGTTTAATGTACTAGGTAAATTTCCTTTGACATACCCCCTCTGGTCACTGTATATGATTCTGGTACACTGGATATTGTATATATGCTTATATGAACTGGGGAAGGGAAAGAAAAATGAAGGAGGGTGTAACAAATATGACAAGAAATGTACTCACTACCTTATTATGTAACTATACCCTCTCTGTACATCACCTTATCAATAAAATTTAATTTAAAAAAATAAATAAAATTGCATTTATATTATGCTTATTGTGCCTCACAAGATTTGTCACCATCATTTACAATGTGTGTGATGAGTAGACATTCAGAAATGTCATTTTTTAATAATAGACGATACCCAAATCTTTCTGCAGTTGAATGCACAATTTCTGATAGGCACAACAGTGAAATATTTTATTCCACCTTTGAAAAGCTTAAGCTGAAAGTTTAATGAAGATATAGTTAGATTCACATTTCCTTACAAGTTGCCTGACTTTAGAGGCCAACATTGAATTCCAATGTTGCTGTCGGAAATGCTGTTAAATCACCTTCAATTGTTTGTCCTCTTGCTCCCCTTTCAAATGAATATAGAAACAGAAGCCCTGAATGTCCCCTTGAGATTTCTCAAGGGAAGAATCTGAAGATGAAACGGTCTCCTGTTGTTCCATAATTCTTTTCTTTTTTTTTTTAAAGAAAACTTTGGTTACTGTTAAAGAAAAACTTTCACTGTAGTTCCATGATAGCCCAATGACGGATCTTTTTCCTTCTTCTTTGTAGTTCCATGTTCTCCCATGACACACACAAGGTGAGTCAAATTGTCTTCAAAAGACATTGAACTTTAATCTATCAGGCTTTACATGAAACAAAAGGTATCATGTTAGTCAAAAGAAATTTCTAGGGAGTATAAAAGTAATAGATGCATTAGATGATTTTTAACTATGATTTAACCACCAGACATTGTGGGTAATTATGTTAGAAGGTACCACTTACATGGAATAATTTTCTTCTTAAAAACCACCTAAGTGCTATTCAGGGTTTGTGTAGCTGGCAAAAAAAGAGAAGACAATCATGCTGAAGACATACGATGAAAGCAGGTACTCTTCTAAAATAAACAATCTTGATTTTTGGCTTGTGTTATGAGAGAATGAACTTCCATTTTTGCTAGTATAATTTAGCCTGCACTGGTGAGGTAGAGTAAAAACACCGATTGGAAGGTCCACCCCAGGGAGGGCTCCATGCAGATGCCCCTACCTGTTTAAGTCTGTGCCCAGTACCTGAGTTAGCTAGATAACTGGCACACCTGGAGGCAGTTACCTCCTCTTTCTTTGAGGTCAGATCCATCCACCTGGCCAGATCTCCCACCTTTCCCTATATAATGGGACTCAAATTCCTGCTCTCTTTCCTTTTCTCTCTTGCTCTCTTTTGCTCTTAGTCTTTTCCCTTTGTCTCCCAGCCCCTCCATGACATGTGGGCTCGCAGTTTGATCTTCCCCTATTAACTTCCTTTCTCCTGAACTGTGTGGCGGGTTTCCTTTCCCGTGAACCTTACATCGATGAATTATATTCTAAGCATATTTGGAAAATACAATCCAAGAAATAACATGAGCTTCTACCTAGAGATAGAGAGATAGCTCTGCGTATTTGGGATCTGCTATTAAGTCTCTGTGTTTTGTGTGTTTTGAGACTGAAATGCATTGTCATTGTGTCCTGCAACTAGTAAAGCTATAGTAAGTAATCTAATTTTGATGATTAATACTGTTGTATGATGAAATATACTTACCTTCTTAGCATTCAGAATATATGATCACCACTTTGTTACTTAACCTCACCCATTACCTTTATATCTAATATATTGTTTAGAATTTAGAACTAAGTGACATAGAATACCCTTAGAAAACAGATACAATTTTATTTACTAACAGTGATTATTTAGTTTTAATGGAAGAATCCCATAGCCATGTTCTCATAACAGTGAAAATAATAACTGAAAATCTTTTAAGGTATTATCTTTTCATTAATATAAAACAAATACATAAAATCTTTTAAATCTGCTTATCTAGAACAGGTTAGAGCAGTGAGAAAAGTAATGTTTTTGTAATGACAAGAAGACCACAGAGCTAATTAAATTATATGGCAGGTCAACATATTTAAGCCATAACTTTAAAGACAATGTACTTAGTGCTGAATGACCAACAGAAATCTCCCTTCTCATTAACGACTAGTACTGTTTGTCTACTATATGTTTGCCCTCTGATCGGCTGAAATGCCATGTGTTGGGTTATAATTTGCATATTCTCCTTGAATATTAAAGTTTAAGAGCCATTGATTAAGCCTGGCATTGGTGGCTCACGCCTGTAATCCTGGCTATTTAGGAGGCCAAGATCTGAGGATTGCAGTTCAAAACCAGCCTGGGCGGGAAGTCCGTGATGCTCTTATCTCCAGTTAATCACCAGAAAACCAGAAGTGATGTTGTGGCTCAGACTGGTAAAGCAATACACTTGAGCTGAAGATCCTCAGGCCTTGAGTTCAAGCCTCAGGACCAAAAAAAAAAAAAAAAAAAAAAAAAAAGGAGTCATGATAACCTTTTGGACATTTATAGATTTCTTTGCTAAGGGTCTGTTTAAGTGATTTAGAGATTTTTTTTTTCTACTGAGTTTTTTTTCTTTGTATATTTAATGGGCAGGCATTGATTATATAACTTGAATAAATCCTCTTTATGCATTAGGAATAGCTTCTATGAGTGGATGGCTCTTGAATTCTCTCAGAAATGTTTTTGGTTTGTTTGTTTTGTTTTGTTGGTCAAGGGACTTGAAGTCAGGCCCTGGGCAGTATCCCTGAGCTCTTTTGCTCAAGTTTAGTGCTCTAACACTTTGAGCTACATTGACACTTCTGGTTTTCTGGTGGTTCATTAGAGAGGAGTCTCAAAGACTTTTCTGCCTGGGCTATTTTCGAAAGGGGATCCTCAATTCTCAGCTAGGATCACAGTTTTGAGTCACTAGCACTTGGGTTCACATTCCTTCCCTCCTATTTCCCCTCCTCCTCCTTTTTTCCCCCTCCCCTTCCCCTCCTCCTCCTCCTCTTTGTTTTTTTTCTGGGGCTTGAACTCCAGGCCATATATTCTCTCTTCCTTTGCTTGCTCATAGTTGGAGCCCTAACCCATTAGACATGAATAATGTCATCCCAGCATTTTCTAATTGCCTGGATAAGTAGTCTTACAAAATTTCTTCCCAGGTTAGCTTTGAACAATGTTTCTCTCAGCTCCTGATAATCTGGGCTTATAAATATGAGCTACTGCTTAAATAGTATGTTTTGATAAAATAAACTTATTAGACTTAATATAAAATTGTTTATATTTTTAATTCCATATGATTATGATAGATTTTATTTCAACCTAAATGATTAGTATTGATATGTTTCTCTAAGACTTTTTAGTGTAAATGTATAAAATGAAGTGATTTAAAAGTATCACATTGGTTCAGGTTTCCATTTGTTAAATATTTAAATTCCTTGATAAAAGTACTATTTTTGCAACCGAAACAATTAAAAGATCACTTTAGTCTCCTTTTATCTTGAGAGACAAAAAAGAAAATCTTCCAACCAACTTGAAAAGAGCACTCAATTATATATCAGGGAAATGAAAGTTTCAGATCAGATGCTTTTCATAATCTCTCTAAACAGGGGGCTTTTGTTCAAGATGGGATAACAATGTTTCAATTCCCCACACACAGATTTGTATCCATTCCCTCTTTATACTTCTCCTTATTTATGATTTCATTGAGCAGATTTTTTTTCTTGCCTTGTGACAAGTACCTTAGAGAAACAATGTGAATAGTGAATTGATTTATTTTAAGTCATATTTTCATTGATTTTAGTCCATGATCACTTGATCCCATTGTTCCTGGGCCTTAAGAAGACAAAAGATTACAGTGTGGTAGGGAGCAGGTGGTCAAGTAGAGAGTATTCTCTTATGGCTGACAAGAAGCAGAGCAAAGAAAGCAGTGAGGAACAGCTACACTCCACAATAACCTACTTTCTTCAGACAGACTCTCCCTCCTCAGTTTCCCACAACACCTAAAAAAGAACTCCAACATCCTGGGTGGAAATAAACAAATTAGACAAAGGGGATACTTCACGACAAATATCAAAATTGAGAGTTTACTTCTCAAAACAGGTATTAAAAATACAGAGATAAAGTACCATACATTCATTTGTTACTTTGTGAGTTATCAAACAATGATATGAATCTTAGAGATGCTTTTTAAAAAATTGTTTAATTAATAAAGAATGAGTATGTGTTATATCTGACTCATATTTCCAGTACTAGGAAATGAACTCAAGGTCTTGATTTCTCACTCACAGCTGATACTCTACTATGAGAGATATGAGTCCATTTCCAGCCTTTTGATGTATAATTAAGGATGAGAGTCATAGATTCGTCTTCCCAAATCTCACACATCTGCACAGCTACAACTATAGGCACAAATAAATTGGTGCTTCGCATATATCCTAATACCAAGAATATAAAATTAAATGATATCTCGATATTCGAGGGACACAATATCTTTTAAGACAATAAGGAATAAAGAAATATTATTATATCCCAGGGAGATAGATATAATCTTCTGATTACTATTATATTATTATTATTATTATTATTATTATTGGCCAGTCCTGGGGCTTGGACCCCGGGCCTGAGCACTGTCCCTGGCTTCTTTTTGCTCAATGCTAGCACTCTGCCACGTGAGTCACAGTGCCACTTCTGGCCATTTTCTATATATGTGGTGCTGGGGAATCGAACCCAGGGCTTCATGTATATGAGGCAAGCACTCTTGCCACTATTCCCAGCCGAGATAGATATAATCTTAAATTATAAAAAATAGGAAATGACAATAAAGAGAGGAACCCCAGCAAATCTACTTTAGAGAATCAAAGAAATTTGAATGGAACATGTATTCATATACAGCTGGGAAGATCTTCATGAAGGAGAAGCTAAGCAAAGTAGGGGTATAAAAGATTCCTTGTGCAGAAAGACAGCATATACAAAACAGCATATTTGTAAAGGTCTCCTTGCATTCATGAAATAATAATAGCATTATAATTTACACATAAAGAGGATAGTACAATATTGAGCAAGAAAACAAATAATAAAGAATTTAGACATTATCCTACAAGGAAACCAAGAGATTTTTTTCTTAGTAGAGACATACTTATAGCTAATTTTCACAGAGATTAATTTGGAAAAACTGTTTTAAACCTGAATATTATGAACATAGAAAATTCTAGATATATTTGGGCAATCATATTATGACATTAACCTAAGGCTAGTATATATTTTTATTTCTTATACAGGACTTATCAGGAGCATATTTTGAATAAATAGTATAAACATACATAAGAATCTTGAAAACATTCTAAGCAGCAGCCAAATCATTGTTTATCCTAAATTCTCCTGTTGGGAACTCATTTTATTTGATTAATAGCATTATGTGGTCTCTCTATAGTCTTCAGTGACCCTCTGGGTTATCAAATGCAGCCAATTATAAAGACATCTTTCATGCCAGGCATTTGGTTAAAACTTTAACAACATACTAAACTGGTGTGAGAATGTTTTCACACTACAGATAGTAATCTTTATTAAAGGTTTCTTTCTATTTTTGAATCTGCTTCATGTACTAGGATCTATTTAAGAAATGCTCTAATTTAAAGCCCCATTTATCCACATCAAATCTAAGTTGCACTTCTGTATATATTAAAAATAGAAAAAAAAATTCAAGTGTGGAATTAATACGTTCTTCCTTCTGTAATTTCAGATGAACCAGAAATACTTTCCTAGTGTGTCCTAATTTATACTTAGATTACTTTTTCTCCATGAGTTTATTAGTATTATAAAGGTGATGTACAGAGGGGTTAGAATTACATTAGTCAGGTAGTGAGTACTTTTCTTTGGAACAATGTCACCTCTTCCCTCACTTTCCCAGTTTTTCTCTCCCATTCCTACCCACAAATTGTATACTGTAGTTCATTTTCTACACCGTGTCTCGTGGGCACCACTGCTGCATCTGTTCACCCTTTGTCCCTCCGTTTCTGTACTCCCTTACCCTCTCAAAGTCTGATAAATGAATAAACACAACAAAAGGAAAAGGAAACAAAAACAGCAACAAAGAAAAAAAAATCTTTCCATTTCCTGGAAGTCGTTATTTCAATAGCCTCATAATAAATTCTGGATATGTATGTGTATGTTTTTTGAATATTTCTTTCCCTGGTCATAGGTATTACATGATCATTGAGAGTTTAAATTAGAAAAGTAAGCATTTGTTTTGGGAGTGATAATTTGTTCAACCACTTTGGAAAGCAGTATGGAGGTTCCTCAAAAGGCTAAACATAGAGCTCCCCTATAACCCAGAAATGCCACTTTTAGGCATTTTACCCAAAGAATCACAAACAAAACCATAATAAAGTTACCAACACAATCATGTTCATTGCAGGGCTATTTACCATAGCTAAAATATGGAACCGACCCAAATGCCCCTCAGTAGATGAATGGTTCAAGAAATTGAACCATTACACAATGGAGTACTGTAATGACAGAACTTATAGGAACAAAATTGGAAAATGAAGTGTCTTTGTAAAGCAAGCGGTTGCTTGGAATTTCAGGTGTGATGGCTGGTTCTCCTCTGCAATATTATATTGAATATATTACTCTGACAAGTCCATATTTGAACATGATAACTTTTAAGGCTCCACATTTCTGCTGTGGTGGTATTTGTGAAATTAATATGGACAAAAGGATTTGGATAAAATATTTAAGAAGTAGAAAGAGAAATGTAGCAATGGTCATTGATGTTATATAGTATTAGTAATTTTATTTTCAAATGTACATAGCATGATGTTGGCTAATTTAGATTATGTAATGAATTAATTTTCATGGGAGAGTATGCAATATCAGATCATTCAGCACAGACAAGTGAGGCTGATCCCAAAAAGACATGGATTTGTTTTGTTTCATTGTTTCCACTATATTTTTTCTATTTTTTCCTTTGCTTATTTTATTCTCTGGCAGGTCTAGACATACTTGAACTTCTACATAAATTGTCTTTACTGAAAAGAATTTGAGAGGAATCTACTCTGTACTGATAGGTTCAGAATGGCTGATAAATTCATTGTAAGGCACATATGAATTATAATTATAAACCCAAATGTGAAGAATTATTAACAGAAAATGAAAGGAAAAAATCAAAGCATTATGTAATAATTTCATAATTTACCTAACTGGCAGAGCATATACATACCAACAATATGTCAACATATTTTCTAATGCTATAATTGTATACATATTCAGTCAGTAAATATTTATTGAAGAACTCCAATGTGTTGAACATTATTCATGTTTCACAGAAACAAAGCATCTTGCCCTTGGCATGCTCATAAAATTCTACAATACATACTCAACAAGATGTCTGACATTTTTTTAAAGTGTTTTGTAGAAATATTTGTGAAGCAACACAAACAAATCCCGAATGCCTTTATTTACAGGCCCAGCCAGGAACCTTTTTCTAAGTCATAGAACTCCATGACACTAGCTTTTCCTCTTAACACAGCCTAGAGGCAGGATAAGAAAAAGAAGGAACACAAGAGATGTTTCAGCCCTGAAACTACTTGGGTCTAAAGACCAACTCTCTCCAAGTCCCAGAGGTGGGAAATTTTTTGCCAAACAGAAATTCTAAATATTAAAATACCTTTTCCTGTGTGGGATAGATAATGGTTTGTTTTGTGAAATTAGGTTGTGTTATTTTTCAGTATATGGAAACATCTTTGCAAAGCTGTAAGAATTTGCAATCTATAGAAATTGAGCACATATAAAATTATGAGTAGGAACACTTTAACTTCATGTTACTAATGAAGAGTAATTCCCTTCATCACATGCATGTTGAATCTTCTGCATAATCCTCCCTTCCTCATCCCAGGATTGAGAGGGGAATTCCAGCCTTAAGATGTGACTATGTAAAAATATACAACATCTGACACAAAACAGGAGACCAATGATGGTTTATGAAGCCACATGTAGTTATGATCCAGAGAGGATGATACTCAATACCATTCAAGGCAACTTAAAATCACTACATATCCAACACTGTGAGAGGGAGATTTGTTCTTACCATAAGGGATTAGAGATCCCTGGTCCTCCAGGGAGGATGTGATTGCCTTTTTAAAATAATTCTACAGGCAGACAAGGAACTACACCTGCCACTTAGGTCTAAACTATCTCTGGTCCCATTGGTAAGGAATAGTTTTGTCTAGAGAATCTATTATATAAAATAACTCTGCTTTAAAAGAAAATCAAGGTACTTGCTACAGTCTAAGCTACATATGTTTAACCTAGGTCTGGAAGCACAGGGTCAAACTGCTTTGCGTGACCATTCTGAAGAAGAAAGGTGTGGGAACAATTTTTATGGACAGAGAACAGGGATAAGTCGACAAATTTAGGAATGACACTGCTAGAGGCATTATTCATGGGAACTTATTCTAAAGCAGGGGAATGTTGTCTACCAGCTGTGATATTACAGTATTGTTAGTGAGAAGGTTGATCAAGTTAGTTATGTGTCTTTTGTGAACTGTCATATATATATATATATATCCCTATACATTCTTTTAATAATCATGAGTATGTTAGATACAAAGTCTGATCCAAATGTCTGTGTTCATACTTATCTTCTAAAGTCCCAAAGCAGCCCTTATAAACCTCCAGTGTCATCTTATTGGACTCCAATTAGCCTGCCTCTTGTATACCTCCTTGAACTATGTAGAAATATCTATGTTTGTATGAAGACAATTTTTTTTTGCACAAGTATTTTTCAGCAATATTTTATACCACAGACCTCATCCTCAGGAGAAAGCAGGAAGGGAAATGCAAAGTTAGACTAGTCAAAGTGCTCCCTGTTTCACCAAATGTTAAAAACCACATGATAGAAGCCCTAATGTTCAGTTTCTAACTACAGATAAAAAGTCCCATTTCTTTGTTCCTTTGTTTTAGGTTATTAACTTGCTCTAGGTTTAATATGGATACTATATTGCAAAATCCATGTGTTAAAACATGCTCCTAGGTTAGGGGCTTTGGATGGTAAGAGGCTGATGAACTTAGAGAACAGAGGAAGAGACCTTTAGCTGTTTGAAGTATGCCTTTGGAAGGGATTGTGGGAACATGGCTTCTCTGTGTTTCCTGGCTGATGAGGTTAGAAGTTTGTTCTGCTACATATATCTTATTGTTCCTGTCTGGTGCTTTCACCAGAAATACAAAGCAATGGTGCTATAAAATCTGAAGTAGAATTTCCAGAGCTGTAAGCTAAATAAACATACTTAGTAGATTTTGTTAGCATTTCCCCTGCCTCAGGTCCTCAGCAATTCCCATTAGCCCCCAGATCCTAATTAGCCACTCCTACTCACTATTAAGACCTATCTACTTCCCCTTTAGGCCCAGAAAGAGAATATGCCACCTGGATAAGGTGCAGCTGCCCTGTTCCTCCCTCTCCCTTGGGAGATATGGCCCCACTAATAAACGTCCTATGAACCTTCTTCTCCTGTCCATAACTATCTCTGCACGGTCCCCTGGGATGGCCGGGACATATCCTTTCAGTTGTTACTTGCATTATAGGTTTTGGGAATACAGTAATGATTAATATTTGTATCTTGTGGGGAATTCAATCATGTTATCTTAAAAAATATTTGTATCTTATTTCAGTTTCACAAGATCTACATTCAATTGAACTGAAGCTACAGTGGTTTGTGTCTACATTGTCATAAAATGTTGTTTTATAAAACTACTTAAAAAGTAGTTTTCATTAGAACATGTTTTCCAGTTTTGAAATGCTCATCACATTATATGTAAAAGGAAATGCTTTTCGTGTTTTTGTTTGTTTATTTGTTTGTGGTGTTCTCAACACACCTAGGTTTGGGGCTTTGGGAAAAATTTATAAAGCTATCTAAATTTTGGAAACATGTATAAACCAATTTCAAAATCATGCTTCATCAGTCAGAAACAATATTGAAAACTAAAGTCTTATTTTTAAGGAACCACATTTCTTGTAGATATTTTCAAATGCCTATGGTTTAGTGATTCTTCAGCATATGTCCTACAGCATCACAACATGGAGAATGACTCAGTAGGTCTCTCTATCTTTCAAGATCTGCCTTTCTCAATGGCTGTTATCTTCTTGCTTCCTTTCCCCATTTGTCATTTACCTTTCATTTTGAATCTTCCTGCTTCCAGACCATAGAAATTAACTAGCAAATTTGACCTTCCTAAGTATTCAACAGAGGAAGAGAAATAAAGAAATTTTGATTTTTTTCAAAGGCAGAGCATGAAAAAGTATGAGTGCGCTTACAAATTAATCACGACTGTGACTTCTCATATTTAATAATTATTTTAATTAGTTCATATAGGAAACTATTTTTATACTGTCACGTAGCTAGTAGTCTTTAAAGTACTTTATTCTTGGGAGACTCAAAAGGTATGAAAAAGAGTAGGGGAATCTAAAAGAGACAAAGCAAAAAAGAAATAATAATAATGTCTTTCTAAAAAAGAATTAGAGTGTGTGAAAGCATCAGATGAAAAAGGTTTCAATATCATTCCATGCTTTGTAAAATTAAATGAAAATCTTTCAAATGCAAATGTGACTTTGCTCTAAACATTTTACATCCTGCATCCTGTTCAGAGGAGATGGAAGGTGTTCTGTGTTTGTTTTGTTTTGTCTTTTCCATAAAGGTACATTTGAAAGACATCCTAAAGCTTTCCTACAGTATTTTGTTAATTCTCAAATCCACATTTTTCACATTTCATATTGATGACAAACAGAATGACCTCTAATTACAACCACAAGGGCAGTACTTGTGAGGTGATTCTTATGGACAAAGCAAGCTGCTTATGATGAAAATTTGCAGAAGGTATTAGAACAGCATGTCAAAATAATCTGAAGGAAATGGATGCACCTTCTTTAAGACACACTATCCTGCTGATGTTTTGATCACACTGATGATGGTTCTACATTTGAAAGCTCTGACATTGACACTGAGAGAAAACATGAGTCAGAAAGCTCACAGTGAATGAGCATGCGTTTCAAGGAGGAGCCTGCCACATTATTTCATTTATTTGACATTTTTATGGGTAACAATGTGGACTTCAGGAAAAGTTCTAATTCTTTTGATTGAGAATAAACTTTCAAAATGACAAATTAATATTACATTTTTTAATTTCCTTCAATATATTTTCATTTTCTAATATGAATTAAGTATTATAAATTACAAATTCAGTATTTGCTTTATATTTTATAAAGGTAATTTCGTTCATCAATATCTTTTTTTTGTCTTGTAAGTACTGTTTTTCTTCAAGATAACAGTAAGATATGGAGAGCAAAGAAAGGGGTGACACTGTCCAAAAAGAAATGTGCCCATAATAATCATAAAAATTTTAAATACAGTCAAGACTGACCATATGTTGGTGACTAGAAAGCAACAAAATTGCCAACAAATTTAGGAGGCATTTTTTTTTAATTTGTAAAGTATAGAAACATATTTTCAGAATCCTCATTCTCACATGGTTTTCTGAAAATATCCATGAAATTCACAATGTACCCTTTATTCAGGAAAACTCAAGTTGTAAATGTTTGCAAAATGATAAGTGAATGTGGAAATCCTAGCTTTGTTTCTGTGTGCATGTCTATGTGACTTCCTTTGTTTAACTGTCTGGATATTTGGATTTGCTGATTCTAAAAAATTTGCACTCCTGGTATCCCCCATAGTCTTATCAATGGTTTCAGAAAAGTGACTGACAAACTAGGTCTCACATAACAGGATTACTCAGTAACACTTTTGCCAACACCTCACATCTACAATGGCAAAATAAGTTCTAAATACTTGCTGTTTTGAAAATCATGTGTAAGACATGTGAAAGAACTTTCTTCCAAAGCCTTCCACTTCACTAAATCTTGGCCCTTCAGTAGTGTTCTTGTCTCAGACTTTCTCCCCTCCTCATCCCTTCCATCATCATGGAAAGGCACTTTCCAAAATATGGCTGCAGACCCTTCTGCTCCCACTTCTAAAAGTCGCTGAATATCAAGCAGCTGTTTCATGTCCCATTTATGTGTGTATTCCTCCCATGAGTCAACTTATTTGCCAATACACACTTACATAAATGGTATTCTTGGTTATATATTTCCAGACTTGATGACTTTTCAAAAAGAATGTTGAAACATTGCATTCTGTTTCTAAGAGTTTATTTCTCAAAAGTACTTTAGAAAAGAAGAAAATTATATCCTCATTGAAGATCATAGGATTCACATTTTGCCATATTTTTCAACCTGCTTGTATTCTGTTGGCCCTTGATTCAAAATAACAAATCACATATATAGAAATCTAGACTAGACTAGATAATAAGAGTATTATTCCATACCAATTTTCTTTTAAATTAAACATCCTTTGTACATATCAAAACCTGTTATTAGTTGTTTTTACTGGTTTCATATTTTTATGTACATTGACCAAACCTCAGCTGGCACATGTGATTAACTTACCTGAAGAATATGAATAACAATGTTCTCCGAAGCTAGAAAAGGTGAATAAAAAGTGTCTTTCGTAAAAATAAATTAGTTATGTATTATTTATGTTGTACAAATTTAAGCAATGTATAATACATGAGGAGAAATTTACTATATTTGGAGCAAAAAATAACTGAACAGTCTCTCAGGACCTTTATTAATATTTCAATATTAGTATTATTCTGCTGTATAATTGATTTGTAGGGAATATTTTGCATATGCTTTCTGAAATCTAATGACTGATGCTCAGAAATGATAGAATATGTATAACTTGGATGTTGTTTGGGGATAAGCTTCAAAATCCTGAAGCCAATTTTAGAACTATTGTTAATTTGGGAAATATTTCCATAAGTTTTGAAAATTATGACCGCTTATGAGAATATGTATCAAGAGAAACAACAACATCTTGGTCTTATACTTTTTCCTTTATTTTAAGCCATACAGGTTTTGTACTGGCTATTTCTTACTACACTATTGGATTTACTGCTTTACAGGAAAAAAAAGACAGATACTAAGTGAATTATGTGGCTTTGAATAGCAATCTGGGGCCCAAAGTTATAAACAACTGTAGAGATTTTTCCTTTTACCCCCATAAAGCAAGTATTTTGATCTTCTTTGGAAGCCAAAAATGGGCTCCAAATATTTGTAAAGCTAAGTGAAATGCTTTATGTGTTAAAAGAGTCTTAATAAATATGTATGAAGAGAAAATTGAAGTCCAATAATGTATTGAGTTTCTAGTCTATGAGCTTTTTTAAAACAGACCTGAAAGGAAACAATTGTATACCAGTCTTTGCAGTAAGATTAAAATAACAAAATACTAGAAAATTCTTCTTAACTGCTCATTATGTGTCTCTCATTCCTCTGTGAATCTTCAGAAAAAAAGATTCCATTATATGTATGTACTTGTATCATTGGTATAATGCCATTGTTATTTTTTCATGCACATGAGAAACCCAAGACTAAGAACACTTAATTCCTCCAAGATGTCATTGTATGTATGTATATATATATATATATATATATATATATATATCAAAAAACACTAAATTTTAGAAGCTAATTATTTTATCTTCAGCACTATTTCTAATGGAATAGGATTGCTATTATCTTTTCAGAGATGAGGCAATTATTTAATAATCAATAAGCATCTTCACTATAATCTACTTGTTTATTCAAACAAGTCAGGATTTGGAGCCGAATTCTGTCTCACTCCCCAAAGGAAACTGAATTTCATTGACAAAACGATGATAACAAAACTAAGGCAAACCACTTTACTGTTGAATAATAGAGCAGCTGGCAATACTGCTCATAGGTACAGGGCTTACTTGGCATGAGCAAGGAAGGCCCTGTGGTTTTTCACCAGCAACACACGGCAGTGAAAATAATAGTAACAAATATGAAAATAACTTTTTTTATAATCAAATGCTAGGAATCTGAATCATAAAATTTTTAAAGCACAAACCCCATTCTCCAGTTTCAAGAATGGTTATACTAAAAACCTTTTCCAGAAAATGTTTAATGTGTCACAAACATCATTCAGGGTGCTGTTTCCTCTCTATAATTGTAGGTTATTCCGAAAACCAGTTGTGAATGGTTTTTCACAACTAGGTATTTTCAGTCTGTAGAAGATAAACTCACAAAATGGCATGAAGTAAAGACCCACATATTTGAGTGGGAAATAATTGTGTTATGGATTTGAAACATATTTTGGTGACAGATTTGAGCATTTATAATGATATTAATTATTATTTGCTTTGTCTCATGACTGTTTATTTTGTTACTGGTTTTTGATGTATTTATTCAACAGATATTTAGCGATCACCTATTCTAGACTGAGCCTTTTATTATTTGTGGTTATTCAAAAATAGGTAGAGATTTGTTTCTAGTCAAGTTACCAATAAGTATATCTCATTATGAGAGAGAAAAGAACAAAGTTTAGAGCAAGTACAGAGAGTATTGTGGAAATGCAGATAAAAACTTTTGTCCCCCAAAGTTCCCTACAGCAAAAATAATATCAAATGCCAAGAATTTGAAAACATATTTACATAAAATATTATTGAAATTATATGTAATTACACATGGTTGGAGAAAGAAACTAAAAATTTGAGACGCTGATGGAATATTCGACAATTTAAATTTTGAGTCAGTTGATGAGCTTAATTTTGAATCTTTTAAAGTTTTTTGTGAAAGCCATGTGGAAAGTTAAAAAAAAGTTAAAAACAAAACAAAACCTCTTTACAAAAAGCCATGATGAAGAATAGAGTATTACCACAAAGTTCTAGTAGAAGTATGTACAGCTGAAAAGTCAAGTTTGGAGAATCATGATAATTAGAGTAGAAAACTTAAAGCTTGGTCTTTGGAGAATAGTTTCAAATCTGGCTGAGTTTCTATTTCGAAAACTATACCACTATGAAAAAGTAATTAAAAAAGTATGCTTCCAGGGGTAATACAAAAATCGGTTTGGTAGTTATTCAACAATGTTTATAAAAATACTGTATTTATAATTGTAAAATAGCATCTTTTGATACAATATTTGGCTGAAGTATACATGATTTTCCCATGTACATAGAAGCATGAGATGAAACTTTTCTGTTTACGCATTTATTTCATTCAAGGTAACTTATCACACATATATACTCATAAAATATAAATAAAAATAATGGATAATTCTCTTAATTCTTTTTACCTGATGAACAAGCAAGAGAATAATAGATATCATTGTTCTTCAGCAAATCCAGGTTACCAGAACAATGTGAATAAATCACTTGGCTGATACTGGTTGCTCCCTTCTGCCCCAAGTGCACTGATTGGCCATGCTTCTTCTGCCAAGCACGATGATGTGTGCCTGTAGCACAAAGGTATAAGTAACTGCAATATCACCCATAACTTTGATGCTAAATCATTCTTCCCATTTATTCCCAAATATCAATTATAGTCTTATTTCCCTTCGCTTTTATGATTCAAGAAAAAACATATAAAGGGCAGATATAATCTGCATATATGTTTATTCTAAATCAATTCTCATGTAAGACAAAAAATTTGCTCAGGAACTATACCTATATGTGTATCAGACAATATGCACATTCCAATTTGTGAATGATATTGTAAGGAAAAAAAACTAATTGCACAAGTATGCCTAGGTTTTTCTAATAAAATACTTTAACTTTTATTTTGATGGGAGTTAATATGGCCAATCACTTTCTCTAGGAAGAGATGGGCACTGGATGGAATCTTGAAGGATGTGTTGCCCTATTGAGAATTCCACACTATTTTAAGTCTTTTCTGGTGACAACTTACATTCTCTGAGAGGAATTGATATTATTTTGCTACTAATAAATGATAAGCTCATAGCTCAGAATGGTTTGTCTTAGAAACATAATATTCTTTTTTTCCTTCTTCTGACTGTTCTTCGTACAAATTACTCAGTAAATTACTTCAAGATTCTTTATGGTCCTTTGATTTTAAGTAACCTATATTATTTTATTATTGTTATCCATACTATGAACATCTATTTTCTTATGTCACCAACTGGATTTTTGTTTTTGTTTTTGTTTTTCCAGTTTTCTTGAGACCCCTCTAAGATGAATAATCTGTGAAATAAATGGAATATAATTTCGGGTCAATAATATATTTTGTGTTGTCATTTCTCTTTTTCTTCTCTTCTCTTTCTCTCACTCTGATTTCATAGTAAAAATTTCCTAATTTGAATCTGTGTAATGACCAAGATCATAACATAAGGGACATAATTCACTGACATCTGGAAAGAATCATCTCATTAATTCCCATGCCACCTTCAGAGCATATATTATAAAAATACACCATTTATTCCTGTTATGCTGGCAGAGCCCTCAGCATTTAAAATCTCTGTAGAGATTCTCTGTGTCATCCAACTTCTCATTAAACCTTGGACAACAGCTTTGCATTCATGAATTATAAGGGGAATTAGTTCAGACATCATCCAGTACTCTCCTGGAAACTCTTCAGAAAAGCTTAAGTGTATGAACAATTCACAAACCATAGTGTTAATGAGAAAGCAATGAGAATTCTGGCACATAATTATGGTGGAAAACCATAAGATGTTTAAATTGTTGGGCATAAAATATTGTCTTTATTGTGTTGAACCCTAGAGATATCTTAAGATAACTGAACATAAAATTGTCCAGATAGATAGTTTTTCCCCTTTAATCAATAGCTCAAAATATTTATAATGAAACCTGGAGGAGGTATAAATGATTATTCTGTTTCATTATGAAAATTGTGGTATAAGAACAGGACTTGAACATTTCAAGGAAAAGATAGAAAGCTAGGAAACCAAGCATCAACATTTTTAAATTCATCCCAATTTGAGAATCAATGGAAACTATCCTAAGGTGTACATTGAAAAGCTAGCAAAGGGCTTACCTTCCCTGTGCCTCTCTCCCACCTTTTTTTTTTTTTGCAGAGTGTCTGAAGGTCTTGTAATCTAGTGACTCAGTTAACTTCTCCACACCTTACATGTGGAATTACCCATGTGATTGCCTTGTGACCATGGCATACTACACCATGTGAAAAAAGAAGAGGGTTTAAAAGTGTTCAAAACTAAGGTGGCCCACTGGAAATTGAGATACCACATGTAGCTGAAGTGAACTACGATAATGCAGCAGCCTTCCAGCAGCGGTCAGTCATGGGAATGAGGGTGTCAGAAAGCACTTAGCATCCTGCTAAGCTGACAGCTCACCACAAATACATCAATGAGCCCAACAATACTGGTCGAGACCTGAAGAATATATATGACCATCTTAGGTAGTATTAGTTAAGGAACATTGGTATTAAGGCTTTATATTTGAGAGTTTTTCATGTTAAATAGCAAAAACTAACTAGTTAATAAAAACTAACTGGTCAAGACAGCAAACAATGACACATAATCACAAATTCTGTTTCTTTTTCCTTTCCACAATTCAAAGTCCAGAGTAAACTACACACCTTCCTTTGTTTTTAACTTAGTGACAGATGGTGATAATAAGTGTGTTCCATGATAACTAAATGTTGCTTATTTAAATGAATCCAATCTATAGCTTGTAAGCACAGTGAAGATTGGTAGCTTCTGGATAAGAGAAATATAGCTCAAGTAAAATGAAGGACTGATGTTAAGATGGCAATTGGCCCTTTCTACATTTTACTAAGGCGAGTCCTGGTAAAATTACCTATCTCATTGTTTGACTTTGAACAAATCCTTAATTTCCCTTCTTCAGCTCTAGCTACATGTATCAGAGAAAGACTCTGATATTTTTGTTGAATAGTTACAATAGTTATTTTTTGAAAGTTACATTAATCCAAATGGCAAAGTATTAATCTAGGACAGTTGATTGTGTTGCCTTTTCATTAGCCCAAAAGTGAGTATAGTTACATAAGAACATAAGTGTGGAAAATCAAACCATGCCAAGAAATCTCAGGGATAAGAAAAAAAATAACAAAAGAGAATATCCTACCCCTACTGAAGTTCTGTTTTGTGAGTGGAGTTAGGAGCCAAACCAAGTTATAAGGAAGATTATTAGCAAGGATATATCTCCCGGGGGAGAGGGAGCAATATGGTTTCTGTGCCTAATCCAGGTGGTAGCTTATAACTCTGGGGCTAGAGGGGAGGCAGGTAGGTCAGAACAGAGAGTGGGAGTTCCAAGGTATCCTTGGGAGCTCTAGGGAAGGGAAGAATTCAGCTCTGGGTGTAGCTGGGGCTAGAAAGAGGGGCTGAGGACCTAAGGTGGGGGAAATGCTAGCAGATACAGGGTACCATGAGCGAATACAGTGACAAAAGGGGTAAACCAAAGGAAGTGAAAAATGAAAAAGAAAAAAGAAATAACTTCACATAGTACATTACATATTAAAAAAAACTCTTGATTCCATATTTTGGAGTCCATTTCACTTAGGATCATCTTATATGATCATATGTACATAGAGCTATTGAGCTACAATGATCTTTTGCCAGGACTATCCTACACATATACTAATGATTACAAATGAAGGAAACCCTAAGTCTATTTTTCTTTGGGTCTGGATTCATTGAAGAGCATCAAGGAAATAACAGTGGCAAAGATTTTTGTACGATGAAGCAAAAACACTAGCTCCCTTACAAAATTATGTTGGTGACCCCATTATTTTTTTTTTTATTTGAGCAATTACTTATTTATTGTCAAAGTTATGTTCAGAAGGATTACAGTTTCATATGTAAGGCAGTAGGTACATTTCTTGTACAATTTGATACCTCCTCCCTTATTTCCCCAACCTCCCTCCCCCTTCCCCTCTCCCCCCCACAAGTTGTTCTGTTGGTTTACACCAAATGTATTTCTTTTGGAGTGGCTTGTCTTTTTATCCTTCATTTCTCATTTTGATATTCCCTTTTCCTTCCCTAGTTCTAATACCAGTATATACAGTATCCAGATGAGATACAGTGACTGCATGGGAACAACCACAGAAAGGGATACAAGAGGATCCTCAACAAAAAAAAGCTACAGTTTACATGGCATGTTAAAAATAATTAAAACAGTGATATAACACTGGTTTCCATAACATGGAGTTCATTTCATTTAACAGCATCTTATGTGTTCATAGGGCATAGCTATTGAGCTCTTGTGATCCTCAGCTGTGACTAGACTAAATCAGTACTAATTATTGCCTATGAGGGAGACCATAGAGTCCATGTTTCTTTGGGTCTGGCTCACTTCACTGAGTGTAATTTTTTCCTAGTCCTTCCATTTCCTTATGAATGGGGCAATGTCATTTTTTTCTGATAGAGGCATAGAATTCCATTGTGTATATGTTCCACATTTTCCTGATCCATTCGTCTATTGAGGGGCACCTGGGTTGGTTCCATATTTTAGCAATGACAAATTGTGCTGCGATGAACATTGTTGTGCCTGTGGCTTTAGTGTGTTCTTGTTTGTAATCTTTTGAGTAGATGCCCCAAAGTGGGTCGTAGTGGACCTCTATGTTTAGTCTTCTGAGGAATCTCCATACTGCTTTCCAGAGTGGCTGAACAAGTTTACATTCCCACCAACAATGTAATAAGGTTCCCTTTTGGCCACATCCCCTCTAGCATTTGTTATTATTAGTTTTCTTGATAATGGACATTCTTACTGGGGTGAGTGGAAACTCAATGTTGTTTTGATTTGCATTTCTTTTATGGCCAGTGATGTAGAGCACTTCATGGGTCTCTTGGCCATTCTCATTTTCTCTTCAGAGAAGTCTCTTTTTGGGTCTTTAGCCCAGTTGTTGAGGGATATGCTGGTTCTTTGAGGTTTTTTTTTTGGAGGAATTTAATTTTTTAAATTCTGCATATATTTTAGAGATGAGGCCTTTGTTCCTTGTAAAGATCTTCTTTCAATCTGTGTGCATTCTTTTTATCGTGGAAACTATGTCTTTTTCCCTACAGAATCTCTGCAGTTTGATGCAGTCCCATTTGTCCAATCTTTCTTTGATTTGGAGCATTTATGGGCCTTTGTTAAGGAAATTTCCTCCTGTGCCAAGGAGCCCAAGTGTTTCTCCTACTCCTTCTTGTAGTTTTTTCAGGGTATCTGTTTTTATTTTGAGGTCTTTGATCCATTTGGAATTGATTTTGGTGCAGAGTGATATATAAGGATCTAGTTTTAATTTGATGCAGGTGTTGAACTAGTTTTGCCAGAACAATTTGATAAACAGGCTATCATTCTTCCATCCCATTTTTTAGCTCCTTTATCAAAAGTAAAGTAGGGATAGTTCCATGGGTTCATTTCGGGTCTTCAGTTCTGTTCCATTGGGACTATGGCCTTTTGTTGTGCTAGTACCAAGCTGTTTTTATTACTATAGCTTTGTAATACAGCTTGAAGTTTTGTATTGTAATTCCTCAAGCCCTGTTCTTTCTACTTAGCATTGTTTTTGCTATTCAGGTCTTTTATTGTTCCATATGAATTTCTGGATTGCTTCCTCTATTTCATCAAAAATGGTGTTGGGATATTAATGGGTATTGCATTGAATTTGTGGATAGCCTTTGGAAATATTGCCATTTTGACAATATTAGTCCTCCCAATCCAGGAACATGAGAGGTTTTTCCATTTCCTTAGTTCTGCCTTAATTTTGTTTTCCATGTTTTTAAAGTTCTCATCATAGAGGTCTTTCACTTCTTTGGTTAAGGTTATTCCTAGGTATTTTATGTTTTTTGAGGCTATTACATAGGGATTTGCTTTCCTAATTTCAGCCTCAGTCTTCTGATCATTGGCATATGTAAAAGCCCACTGATTTTCGAGGGTTCATTTTGTGTCCTACTACTTTGCCAAAGTTTTGGATCAGCTCAAGTAACTTGGGAGTAGAGTCTATGGGGTTCTTTAGATACAGGATCATGTCGTGTGCAAAGAGAAAGAATTTGACTTCTTTTCCTCTTTGCATCCCCTTTATGTCTTCCTCTTGCCTAATTGCTCTGACTAGGAATTCTAATACTATGTTGAAGAGAAGAGGGAAGAGCAGATAACCTTGTCTTGCTCCTTATTTTAGAGGAAATGGTTTTAGCTTTTCCTTATTAAGAGTAATGTTTGCTCTGTGTTTGCTGTAGACAGCCTTAATTATATTCAGGAATGTTTCTGGAATCCTAGTTTCTCCAAAGCTTTTATCATAAATGGGTGCTGGTTTTTATCAAATGCTTTTTCCACATCTTGTGACAATCATGTAGTTCTTGACCTTGTTCCAGTTGATGTGATGGATTACTTTGATTGACTTGTGTATATTGAGCCAGGTCTGCATTCTGGTAATGAATCCAGTTTTGTCATAGTGTATGATTTTTTTTGATGACCTGTCAATTGGCCAGAATTTTGTTGAGAATTTTTGCATCAATGTTCATCAGGGAAATCGATCTATAGTTCTCTTTCCTTGATGAGTCCCTGCCTGGTTTTGGGATAAGGGTTATACTGCCATCATAGAATGTGTTTGGTAGCGAATTTTCACTTTCAATTTAATTGAAGAGTTTGAGAATTATTGATGTGAGTTCTGTTTTGATGGCCTTGTGGAATTCTGCTGTGAATCCATCTGGACCTGAGCTTTTCTTGGATGGGAGATCTCTTATTGCAGTTTCTATTTCAATACTGGATATGGATCTGTTTAGGAGGTTTAAATTTTCATGGCTAAGTTTGGGCATATCAATTTTTGCTAGAACTTTGTCCATTTCTTCTGGTTCTCAAATTTGTTCACATATGACCCCATTCTTTCTTGAAAGATTAAGTATTAACCTCTTTCTTAATTGTCAAACTACTTTAGATCTGCACTTGATTTCCAAAACAGATATCTGGAACTAATTGTGTCTTGTGCATTCATAAGATTTTAGATCAAATGGAAAAATAAATCAAATTACAAGATTAGGAGACTTATAAGTAAATAAACCATAGAAATCATAAGGAAAATGATAACATTATCACATTATGACTTTAATTTTCAACACCAAAAAGAATAAGAGAGAGCAGGTTTGAAACAATCTAGAATACAATATGAATTTTGTAAAGTTTTAAGTCAAAATATTTTTATACTTTTTACTATTTTGTAGGTAGATGTTTAGTGATAGTTATTAAGAATAAATAAAAATAAAATGTGTTGTATGTGTATATGAATAATTGGTAGTCAATTATTGATTTGATAAAACTTAAGCTTTGATTCCACTAATTTACATGGTTCATTTGCAAGGAAATGGACCTATGTCTGTATTTGTAAATTTTATTCAGTTTCTTAAATGAGAGCTGAATAAGCCTCCAGTTTATGAGACCTTGATCTTTACCAATCTATAAAATATTAGCAAATTTCAGTTTTTGAGTCTCTTTTACAATCAGTTTTGTTTATGGATCTCATGCCAGTTCTAACTCTGGAATGAGGGAAGTCTTGTCCTCTATGTATGTTGAGGTCAAAGTTCATACATTATTACTTTTTCATTTATTTCTCCATGAAGCCACATGATACCTCACACCTCCTATCCACAATCGTGCTTCTGATCCATCATTTATATGGTTCAGCTTTTTTTTCTAGTGGACAAATACCATCCTCAATTGTGATATTTGCATAGTGAAATGCCTAGGTTGTTAATAATCACAGCTATACAACTACTCAAATGCAGCTTCATATCCAGCAACTGCTTAGATGAAGACAGATGCTGTGCTAGGTATACTTAGTGAACACTCAGATTAACAGCATCATTCTTACATTTGTACACCTTATGGGGTATTTTATGAAGCTACAAAATTCTCAGGGTCTCTTTGAAAATAGCTGATTTCTTCTCACTTTTATAATAATCACCCCAATCCAAGTCAGCATTTTGCCTTCCCAAGACATTTTCTAATTCCACATGTCCCTCTTTCTCTACCCATGATATCTACAATAACTTCTCCACCAAGAAATCAGAGAGTATGTGGTTACACACTCATCCAATCATTTTCATTCAAAGGTGGCCTAAAATAAGCAGGGAAGGGGAGATGGGTGTAGAAAATGAAGATGAAGAAGAAAGGAAGGGAAGGAAAGAGAAAAAGTGAAAGAATACTTCATTAGAGACAAGAAAAAAATATGAGAAGTAACTTTGGGTATAGATTTACGGGTCGAGAAAATGAAGATGAAGAAGAAGGGAAAGAGAGGAAAGAGAGAAAAAGTGAGAGAAAACTTCATTAGAGACAAAAAAAAAAAGATATGAGAAGTAACCATGGATATAGATTTAAGGTGGGTGAGTTCACAGGCTGAATCTTTTCTATTTGATTTTGAGCCTTCCTGAAGCTTTAAAACTTTGGTTTCAATAAAATTAAAAGTTAGATGACATGAATAATTCTACTTTTATATATTTATTTGGCATAAAGTCACTAAAACATAATGAATCTAATGTAGTGGATCTACATAATAAATGTTAGCTATTATTATCTTCAGGATAAAATTTTACAGAATATAACAGAAAGTCACACTCTTAAAAGACTCTAGGTACTACCAGTGAATCAAAAACAGCCATCCATTTTTTCTTAACATTTTCTTCATATGTTTTTAATGATAGTTCTGTATGAACAATTACAGGAATATTTGAAGATTGATGCACATTCCTCATACAATAATATAATATGTCCCTGTATTTATTAACTTAGGATGCAGTCTCTAGATTCAACCAAGTGAGGCTGAACACATTTTGGGGTTCTGAATAAACAAACAAGTGAACTGTAAAATACAGATTAAAAATGGATATATCTATATTATATTTGGTGTTATAATGTGGAAATTACATATAATATATGGGGAGGATGCATACAGATTGATTGCAATTGGCATTCTATTCTATATATGACTTGAGAATCTAGATTTACTGTTGGAACCAATCCGCCCTGACCTGCATGGATGTAGGAGACCAATGAATAGTTTTTCTCCATTTTGAAATTAGGAAACTAAACCATAAGAAAAGATTTATTTTTATAAGACAGGATTCAAGATACAATAATGCATAAAGTATCCTTATAATTATATTCTCAATTCTCTTAAGAATGTTGTAAATGAACATGAATCTCCTCACAGACAATGGTTTAAGATTGTTGTGCCCTCTCAAATGTAATACACATGTTCTTTAACAAACATTGTAGCTTCTATACTTCACTTTTTCTGTATATTTCTGTCTGTATATTTCACAAATAATTTTTTAAAGTTATCTTTCTAGGTAATGTTACAGAAAGAATGAAAGACAAGACTATTGAGAATTCTGTTGTGTTAGATACCCTCCATTCCTTTAACTGCTCTAACTTTACTTTTTCCTCGTAATTCAATTTCTAATAATTCCCCATTCTATGTGAATGCTTTACATACACTTTCGAGGCTGTCTTATATTGCTAATGTATGAATATTCATTAATAATAACTGCATAATTGTTACCCCATATTGAGATACAATCCTGTCATCTTTCATTGCATTGTCTGGGAAAGTTTGACCTCTGTGTATAGCCTTCACCCACTAAAATACTACCATTATTCTCACCAGATCAACATTGATTTGTTATTCTCTTTCATCTCTCCATCTCTACTCTTTCCCTTGACTTCCTGCTGGTTAATCTCACAGACTTCAGAGTTGTGTGAATACAGAAAAAAAAATCGTTTTGAATCTACATAATATCAGCACAGCTATGTGTGTGACCTAAGAATCTCCTACTCTATATAAGTTCTAAGGAAATTATTTAAAAGGCATAAATATTTT
Organism: Perognathus longimembris pacificus; assembly: GCF_023159225.1. NCBI lineage: Eukaryota > Metazoa > Chordata > Mammalia > Rodentia > Heteromyidae > Perognathus > Perognathus longimembris. The sequence continues at coordinate 43,167,779 of NC_063176.1, forward strand.
AACAACACATTCATTTATAGGGCAAAATTAGTTACCTAAGTCCTTACTTTTACTGTATTTCAAAACTTCTGATTTATGTATTGCAGAAATAGTTCTGTATTTTGATTTTACAGGAGAAAAATAGTTTCTTGAATTTCTAAATGTTAAGTATTAAGAAAGTTTCATTTTATTGATAACTTAGCCACTGATCATATCATTTTAAAATGACTATTACGCATACAGGGTATTAGTCATGCCTACTGGCTTAACGGAACTTCCCAATTAGTAGAGGTAAAGTGACTTTTAAATAATAGAATAGCATGATTAATATTAAATACATACAGATACAATTGCAATAATTTAGTTTGGGAAGAACCTTACATTTTCTGATTATTGAATAGAATTTACCTGACGAAGATACATGGGAAGATTTGATAAGGTATTAAAACTGAATATCAAGAGAAATAATATGTTTCAGAGAGAAAAAATACAATGTGCTCAACAAGGAAAGAGCATCATAGGCGAGGTAAAAATGTTTACAAAATCCATTATGAGAAAATTTTGATAAAGTGAGCTCAGTATCCGTAATTGGAGTTTCAGCTTTGAATTCCCTTTGAGAGCTTCTCTCAATTCCAGTTTTCCACTGTTTCTAACTTAATCTTTGATATCCACATGGCACTAATCTGCAGCCTCCTGCCCCTAGCACACTATATATAATTTTGTATATGCCATTTTCTTGCTTGTCATTTTAATTGAACTATCCACACTTCTGATGAATGAATACACATTACTTAAGGAGCCAGACAAGAGAGACACAACCTATTCCTTCATAGAATATGCTAATGATCATTTTCTACCTGAAAGAGAAAAATGGCCTTAAATTCCTGTCTACAAAATGAAGCTAGAATCACTTCTGAGTTCTTTCACTTTTCTAGTCCCAATAGGATAGTTTTGTGTTGTTTTTGTTTGTTTCAGAACAAACACCTTCTAGAGACAAAGGAAACAGAATGCATTCTTCAAAATTTTAACTTTTTTGGCAATCAATATAATATGCTTTAAATGTCTGATAATCTCCAATATTAGATATTCCTGTTGAAGGATCAATTTACCTTAAAATTTCACCGTTTCAACCACATCAAATGAATTATCTTATTATCTTACCAACTTCGATTGTGTATTCCTTGAAGTCCAAAGAATGTTTAATGTCCAGAAGTGGTTACCTTACCATAAAATTTTATCTGGACTATAATATTCAACATAGCCGATTTTCTAACATTATTGATTTTTTTATTCTTTTACTCAGGAAAATTAAGGTGATTACAAAGGAAAATCAACTCTTTTTTTTCAAATTTTTATTATCAAACTGATGTACAGAGAGGTTACAGTTTCATACGTTAGGCATTGGATACATTTCTTGTACTGCTTTGTTACCTTGTCCCTCATACCCCCTCCCCCCTCCCTCTTATACTTTCCCCGCCTGAGGTGTTCAGTTCACTTACACCAAACGGTTTTGCAAGTATTGCGTTTGTAGTTGTTTGTCTTTTTTTATCCTGTGTCTCTCAATGTTGGTATTCCCTTTCAATTTCCTAGTTCCAATACCAGTATACATGGTTTCCAATATACCCAGATAAGATTACAGAGAGAGTGTAGGTACAACCACAGGAAGGTGATACAAGAACATCATCAATAATAGAAGCTACAGATACACATGGGAAGTTGAAAGTAGTTACAACTGTGATATAACAATTGTCTCCATAACATGGAGTTCATTTCACTTAGCATCATCTTAGGTGTTCATAAGGATATAGCTATTGGGCCTTGTGATGCTCTGCTATTACTTACCTAAACCTGTACTAATCAACTCTTAAATCCCTCTCTGTCTGTCTCTGCCTTTTTCTTTCTCTCAGTGTCTGTCTGTCTGTCTGACTATCTCTTATCACACCTCCCTAACTCTTATTTGTCTAGTTCAGGTCACTGGTAACTTGTAGTGTCAGTAAATATAGGAGTCAGGGTTAAAAAAAAAAGTCAGGGTAATAGATGTTCTACATCTGAGCAAAGATCCAGAATAGAGAAGGCAAAGACAAAGAAGTCACATCTATTCTTAACAGGCAAACCTATACAATTTAAAGATGACAAATTCTGTTCCCTCAAGTTCGAAACTCCATATTCATCACCAATACAAAGCTGTGTGTATGCTACATTTGGATAGTGTTTACAAAGTAAGTTCCTATTCTATCTTCTTCTCATTCTTTAGTAATCTTTTCTTCATAAGAATTATTTTACCTATTTTCAATAAAAGAAATATCAGTACTGCAAAATTTAATTTATATTTAAAATGTCAAAGTCATTACTGGAAATATCTGAGTCATAGTGATTTTCCAAATGAGGTTTCCTCTCTCTTGGAATACATACATTTCTCCACCCATTAGATCATATCTAACTTAGAGCTTGGTCATTAAAGGTAAGTGTGGAGTCACAGGTTTTATGGGGTTCAGTGAGACTTTCTGGATGATTCTACCTAATATGCCTATTTTTCACAGTAAAATTTCAGAATAAAGAAAGGTTAAATGGTTCACCCAATGTAGTCTGCTAACTTCAACTCCTCTAACTTCAAAATCCTTGCCTTTTCTACTACTGGCCATACCAGTAGGTTAAGTATGATTAGGTACGAGACACTCACTATATATGTAGTCAAAAGAGGTTTTATAACAGATGTATTATGTAACATCCTCACTATCTTGGTTGGAGACCTCCACTCACACCTTATGAGATTTCCATTATCACTTTATTGCCAAGGTTATGGGCCAAATTAATGTGAAAACCTGCTGTTCTTCTCTTCCTCTATCCTCCTGTACCTCAGAAGCCTCTATCCTACTGTTATCAGCTTGCCTGTCTGTTTCTGCTCTAAATTGGATCCGGAATAAGAAGTAACTTGTCAGCGACTGTACTACTCTACTCACATTCCAACTTACCAAGAAATGCACAGTCTCTTCATAATAAGGTTTTGGGAGAAATTATACCATAAGAGATGAGTGTTTATATAAGGAATTTTAGGGGATATTTTATTCTCTTTGATTGTCTTTATTGAAAGTTCCAAAACACTACTTACATATGGCTTTCCTTATAAAAATTAATGGTAGGTCAAAATAGTCTAAGAATTCAAAAGCTTATATTCTAATAATCATCAAACAAACTTTGTATCAGTGATGTACATTAGACATGCCATCACTACAACATCGACTGGTGTGTGTGTGTGTGTGTGTGTGTGTGTGTGTGTGTGTGTTTCTCAAAAAGTCCATTTCTTGATTCATGATATCCAAGACTAGAGTCTCTTTTGTATTACGTGTGTGTGTGTGTGTGTGTGTGTGTGTGTGTGTGTGAGAGAGAGAGAGAGAGAGAGAGAGAGAGAGAATGCTGTCTGAGCTTCTTTCTTGTCAGCTGCTCTACCAGTTCAGCCACAACTCTTCTGGCTTTTTGTTTTGGTGGTTAATTGGAGATTAGCTTCTGACAAACTTTCCCATGAGAGCTGGCTTTGAGCTGCGATCCTCAGATATCATTTTTCTGAGTAGTTATACATACCTGTCACAAAGAAGTACTATTTTACAGTGTTAAAAGATATTTTGGGGAGAAATCTGCTGCTAGAATAATTTCAATACAAGACAAATTAAAATTTATAACATTAAAAATTTTATTTTCTGAGCTTTTAATGCCAATTCTTTAGTTTTATTTTGAGTACAAGGAATAAAAAAATAGCTAAGAACCTGTAAAGAAGGTCAAGTAGAAAATTACCAGTGAGGGCTGGGGATATGGCCTAGGGGCAAGAGTGCTTGCCTCGTATACATGAGGCCCTGGGTTCGATTCCCCAGCACCACATATACAGAAAATGGCCAGAAGTGGCGCTGTGGCTCAAGTGGCAGAGTGCTAGCCTTGAGCAAAAAGGAAGCCAGGAACAGTGCTCAGGCCCTGAGTCCAAGGCCCAGGACTGGCCAAAAAAAAAAAAAAAAAAAAGAAAAGAAAAAAGAAAATTACCAGTGAATACTAAAATCTCCAAGAGAGAGCTTTAAAACTAATAGAAGATAACATAATGCATTTATAACTCCACTTTCAAAAAATCTTAAGCTGAATAAAAATGTTTAAACATCAAATGAATATTTATTGTTTTACAAATGAGAACCCTCTTCAAAAATAATATTTGTAGATAAAAATAAAAGGACATGCTACTTAGTAAGAATACATGTGTAATTCCAGACTCAAATTTTACTACAAAGAGATAATTAAAAAAACAGCCTGGTATTGACACAAAAGAAGACCTGGATGAAACAGACTAGGATGCCCATAAATAAACTCATATACTTACAGTCAGTCATCTAATATTTGACAAGAATCTAAAAACATACATTCACATATATACACTTGCACATCCATGTTCATTGATGCAATATTCACAATAGCAAAGTTAAGGAAAGGCCGACGCTCTACAATAGATAAATATATCAAGGATGTATATCCTATAAAATTCAGAAGGAGAGAAGGGGTGAGTTGTGGGGGATGGTGAGGCTTTTGATTGAAGTAACATTGACCAAGATGCGTTGTATTTAAATGTAAAATCCTTTATTCAATCACTGAAAGATTAACGAGAGAGAGAGAGAGAGAAAGAAAGAAACTGTAGTACATATACACCATGAAATTTTACTTATCCATTAGAATGAATGATGTTATGTCATTTTCAGGAATGGAGAGACCTAAAGCAAATCATATTAAATGAAGTGAACCAAGCTCAGATGGGTAAATAGTGAATGTGTTCTCTCATATGTAGGCACTAGATCTAAATTACACCTCGACATGATAACTTAAATAGGTCTCTTTCATTTACACACAAACAAACTATAGAGATGATACACTTAGGGGAGAAACCTACATGTGTATGCCTTCTAAACATCTGAAATACTCTATCAAAATAAACTCCAGGAAATGGAAGTCTATTGTTGTTGTGGTGGTAGTTGTGGTTGTTTAAGAAGGGGTAAGGGAGAGCACAGATATGGAAAGAGGAAGAATGAGCAAATGAAGTCATTGTATTCAATATGTTTTATGTTATCAATGAACTATGTAACTTATGAGTAGGGATTGGATAGGAGAAATTGGAGGAAAGCAAAGGAAGGAGTGACATTGTTGAAGAAGAATTGTACTGAATATCTGACTTTAAAATGGTAACCCCTTTATATAATTCCCATAATAAGAATAATAGTGATAATAATAAGGCAATGAAGTTGATGATGACAAAGAAAGAAAAAGAAGAGGAAGAGGAAGAAGAGGAGGAGGAGGAGGAGAAGGAGGAGGAGGAGGAGGAGGAGGAGGAAGAGGAGGAGGGGGAGGAATAGTAAAGGAAATGGCAAAGTTCTAAATAATCCTACTTTATTTTTAGATTTATAGCTCATAGATTTGATCAAATGGGGGTTAAAATCAATAATAAAACCTTTTCAAAATCAACAAATTCCAGTTCCTGTATATGTATTACATGGTTCAGTGGATACAAAAAAGCTCTGAATGAGTCCTACCTAATTGTCAATTTTGTTTAAATCACAAGAAATTCTCTGTGCCTCTCTGCATTAATTTTCTGAAAATACTCCCTCTAAGAAGCGTAATGGTGCCCTAAGCTCATGACTAAAGTTAATGTGCTTTGCTTAGGCGATAAAGTGAGAATTTGAGACTTGTAGAGAGGTGGCATAGACATTAGCAGAGGTTGAGCAGAGTTATGGGAAAAATCAATCAAGCTCACAGTACAGTAATGAACTCTGTGTATTCTTAGCCTTTGCTGTTTTTCCTCAATGAAGGTCTCCTTGAAACTCATACTTGCTGACACTTAGGGAATACTGTCCAGACTGCCTTCCACACAAGAGAAATAAAATTGATGCCAGAAAATGTAGCTGAGCCCTTTAAAAAGAGGGACATAAAATTGGTTAATAAAGATATGAATGGATCCACACCTGCCCCATAGGCACAGAGGAATGTCACTATAAATAATCAGTGATGGTAAAGCAAGGTTATGATTCAATTCTTACCCAATTATTTATCTCTCCCTCTATGCCCTCCTCTGTCATATAACCAGGTAATACCTCCCTCCACAGTGAAGAATGGTAAAGATGCCTATTTCTAACTTAGGAATGGGCCCACATGGCTTGCCTTAGCCAGGGTATCCATGAATGTAGGGAAAATGGAGTCTACAAGAGTGTTTATCAGTCTTTTTTTTATTATTAATTGTCAAAGTGATTTACAGAGAGAGAGGTTACAGTTTCATACATTAGGCATTGGATACATTTCTTGTATTGTTTGTTAAGTCCTCCCTCATTGCCCTCCCCTCCCCCCATGAGTTGTACAGTTGGTTTACACCTAACAGTTTTGCAAGTATTGCTTTTGTAGTCATTTGTCCTTTTATCCTGTGTCTCCCAATTTTGATATTCCCTTTCACTTTCCTAGTTCTAATACCAGTATATACAGTTTTCAATGTTCTCAGATAAGATACAGTGATAGGGCAGGTACAACCACAGGAAGGCAAACAAGAGGATCATCAACAATAGAAGCTATGGTTTCACATGGCATGTTGAAAGTAATTACAACAGTGGTATATCACTCCTTTCCATAACGTGGAGTTCATTTCACTTAGCATTATCTTATGCATTCATAGAGGCATAGCTATTAGGCTCTTGTGATCCTCTGCTGTGACTAGCCTAAACCTGTGCTAATTATTCCCTATGAGGGAGACCATAAAGTCCATGTTTCTTTGGGTCTGGCTCACTTCATTTAGTATAATTTTTTTCCAAATTCTTCCATTTCCTTGCGAATGGGGCAATGTCGTTCTTTCTGATTTGGCTGGCAATGTCTCTAAGATGCTAAAGGGGAAAAAAATGTCACCATCCTGGTCAAAGAAACATAGAGTAGACTCAGTTCATTCTATTGAGATTAAGTGATTGCTCTGTTAAAGTTTGGAGGGGTTGTGAAAGTGGTTGTTTAGAAATCTTTGTTATAGTAGTGACAAACATGCTATTGAATAAGAGAACCATGTTCTTAAAAATGTTTATTTTTTATTTTATTTGGCATATGCTACGTGGTTACTGTATATGATTTTGGTGTACTGGGTATTGTATATATGCCTACCTGATCTAGGGAAGGGAAAAAAAATGAGGGTGTAAGATATCACAAGGAATGTACTCACTGCCTTATTATGTAACTGTACCCCTTTTGTACAACACCTTGTCAACAAAGTTAAATTAATAAAAAAGTAAAAAATAAATTACAAAAAATGTTTATTTTTATTTGATGACATTCAGAGATGTGTCAACTAAGCTGTAGTTCAGAAATGCATGTAAAAATCCAAATAAAAGGCTAGTTCTCAATCTTGACACATGATATCCATCTAAGGCTTTTTCTACTACCAAAATCTGTTATGTTCAGCAAGCTCCATAGGTCTGCTATTATTCGATACATATGCGATGAGATCATAATCTCTCTCTGACTGGATTTCCAGTCTACAGAAAGAAGGTACAGAAATGAACCCCTTATGCTACAAAATAATCATATCCTTCTTAGGGAAAGCTGATTTTCTTTGGCAACACTTTCACTACCATGTAAGCAGTAACCTCTTTTGAATCTTTATGCAGATGTGTTTATTGCTTTATATTGCCATGTGCTTTAAATGAATGTTCAAAAATCTGTTGGATCTTTTCTGTATAAACCACTATTTCAGTAAAGTCCTTTAAATGAGCCAGATGGGAACAAGATAGGCTAGCAAGGAATTTCTGAAACAAAATAAGATTTTTAAAATTAAATTTATTTATTTGTTGTCAAGGTGAAGTACAGAGAGGTTACAGTTACATACATTTGGTAATGAGTACACTTCTTTTCCAACTTAATACCTGCTCCCTCTTTTTTTCTCCCAACTTCCCTCCTCCCGTCCCCTCTTCCCCTAGTTATACAGTTAGTTTAAAAAATATTGCCTTGTAAGTACTGCTGTTGCATTGCTTTGCATTTTTCCCATTGAAATGTTCCTTTCAAGCATGAAAAACGAGAATCTTTAGAAAAATAAATTAGTTGAATTAAATAAATGAGTAATATTTCTCACCTAAACATATCAAAAACAAGAAGACAAACAAACCAAACTCTTACTCCCAGGTGTCTGGTGCTTTGAACAAATCTGGGACTGTGATTCCATTTTTCATAAGTAGACAATTTTCTGAATTATTTTGAAGCTATGATTTTCAGTGAGTAAAGTGGCTTTTGTTTCCTGTGTAGAAGGTGCCACGAGGTTTGCTCTGTGCTGTTCCATCTCACTATCAGAAATTGCCTCGTTAACTTCTGTGACATTCTAAGAGCTACTGTGCTACCTAATAATGTTGGGAAATATACCCAGTAGCCATGCTATGGCTCAATGTTAGCATCCTCACAGCCTTCTAAAGGGGAATTTGTCCCTTTGAACCTGCAACATCCTTTATTTTTCATATTTGGTAATATAAAACCTTTTGAAAAGCCTGGAAGGGTGGATAAACTATGATAATTTGTAACAAACAGAAGCATAAAAGAAAAATGTTGTGCAGAACAGACTAAATCAACATGAGACACAAATTTTACAATCACTTGGAGTCTGGAAGGAAAATAAGAACACCATAGGATCAACAAAGTAAAAATTAAAGTAGAAAGATAACACACACACACACACACACACACACACACACACACACACACACACCAAAAGGCAATAGACAATTCCTAATGTGAAATGTAGTCAGCAACCTCAAAAGAAAAGTGAATTGAGAAAAAGGCAATGACATCTAAAATAATGATAATTCAACCTGAAAGTAAGCAAAAAAATATGTAAAATACACTGAATCTGAGAGAAAAGGAGAAAAATGTCAAACACATTTAGTTTTCATAATTGAGTACGGAGGAAAGGATGTTCTTACAGGGAGGGGGATAATATTATGTAGTGTATAGATTCTGCCACATAAAGCTTAAGATATTAAGTCACTTGAGAGTCACTCATTCCGCACACACAGAGAATTACTCTGCTGCTCTCAAAACTGACTTCACACCCTTTCCAACAGCACAGCTTCAAGTTGTAAAGGCTAAAAAAGAAAAGGGCCAGGTTCAGTTTTCAGGAATAAATTTCCCTAAGAACAATCTGTAGATGGGAATGGTCATACATTCTCAAAACTGGTGTCACACATAAGTCTCCTATGACTCAGTAATTTATTATAAAGTCAATCACTTATTTATTGTATTTTAATGTACCTTCAGTAAATTATTTGGGGATGTATTAACAAAAACTCTGTTTCAAACTAATGTGCTTTATCCCTAGCTTGTCTTTTCCCTGATATCCAGTAGCATATTTTAGTGAGAATTTCTTGAGGTGGAGAGTGAACTTTTCATAGATGTTAAAATCACTTACTCTTACTGTGGTTATGGTGTCTCCAACACACTCATCATAAGAGATAGGGGTTACCTTAAATTAAAGTTGGCATTTTCAGGTGTTTTTTCTTAACTGGGTTTCTTGAGAGAGTAAGCCCCATAGAAATGATTTATATAATCATTTCCTCAAAAGTTGATTGTTAATGTCTGTGTCTTGAAGTACTGTGCTAGCAGTAAAGGAGAGTAGTAACATTCATTGAAAGAGAATTTATGCTATTAGTTGCCAGAGGGCTTTGGCATCATGCAAATTTTCATAACTCAAATCATCAGTCTTATTCTTAGAGAGCAATCAAGCCATCTGTGTGTTAAGGAAGTAGTGAAGTGAATCTCTTAAATACAGCTTAATATATTTATTTTAATTATATTGAATTATATATTCACCAATTGCAGACATGTACTTTAAATTTATTTCAGTGTGTGTGTGTGTGTGTGTGTGTGTGTGTGTGTGTGTGTGTGTGTGTGTGTGGTTTGGGTATGATGTAAGTTTTCCAAAGATATACGTGATGAAAATTTTTCCCCACCATGAGATTTTAAGATAATGGAATCTTAATTGACTTTTCTCTTTATGGTTACCCTGTCTAAGGTAATTCTTTATATAAAGAAAAAAATACACAAATACAGTGTAAACTGTCTTTGTTCTCCACTATATAATAATGGGAATTTGGTATGGTCAATAGTTAACAAAAGAGTTAATTAGCAAGTGGACAGAGTTTCACCAGAGAAATCAAGGCATGATATGAACAGGAAAACTCAAAGTCAGAGAAATTGTCAACTTATTGATTCAGGAATTAATACAGAAGATTATAAGAACAGATAGTAATTGTAAGCAGAGAGAAGGAAACACTGAAAAAATTATTTACAAAAAACCTACAGCACTATAACAAAGAATGCATTAGATATATTCATCAGTAGTAGCATGGACATAGAATCATCTTAGAACAGATTGATTTTCAAACTGAAATGCAAGGAGAAAATAAGATTTGAAAATATTCTTTTTTTTTTTTTCTGGCCAGTCCTGGGCCTTGGACTCAGGGCCTGAGCACTGTCCCTGGCTTCTTCCCACTCAAGGCTAGCACTCTGCCACTTGAGCCACAGCGCCGCTTCTGGCCGTTTTCTGTATATGTGGTGCTGGGGAATCGAACCTAGGGCCTCATGTATCCGAGGCAGGCACTCTTGCCACTAGGCTATATCCCCAGCCCGAAAATATTCTTAATATTCAAGAGTTATAGAACAACATGAAAAGTTCTAGCATATAACTAGAATAATAACCTGAGGTGGAGGAGAAGAAAGGAAAAGAGAGAAAGCGAGAAAGTAAGAAGATAAGGAAGGGAAGGAGGGGGGAAGAAGGAAGGAAAGAAGGAAGGGAGGGAGGGAGGGAGGGAGGGAGAGAGGGAGGGAGAGAGGGAGGGAGGGAGAGAGGGAGGGAGGGAGGGAAGAACCCACCTCAAGTGTGTGTGTTTGGAAAATGTTAGTCATATGACCTACAGAGAACTGGGAAAAGACATCTTTCAACTGAATGTTGTTCAGTTTTTTGTTGCTGACAAAACATTGGAGAATGAAGGACTCTACTGGACCTCAGTAAAAGTAAAAAAACTGTGAATCAAATAGATTGATTTTAAAATGAATCTGGTCTAAGGTGAAAAAGATTTATATTATTTTATTAATTTTTGTATGGTTCTGAGAAACACAATAACTTAGATTTCACATGAGTCAGGTAAAGGCCAGGTGCCAAGTCTAAAAATGTATCAGAAAAAGGAATGTGTTTTGTCTTGGAGGTAGATACTAAGGCCATTTCTAAATCACTTTAGAAACTGACTGAAATTCATTCATATTCATGATTATATATGACTATATACATGCATATATGCATATATGTGCATATATACACACTTATATATACATAGATACAAATATATGTCTCTCTCTCTCTATATATATATAATATATATATATATATAAACAAGTTGAATTAGGGACTTTTCCCAAGCTCTTCAAATGTAAACATTCACAGTAAAATTTGCCTACTGATTTGCTAGTTTATGTACACTAGTTATATTAAAGAAAAAAAGCCATTAAAATTTGGAAGGATAACAAATGTGACTAAATTTTATAACCAGACCATATCATTTGATTTTGATTTTTTTGTAAACCATAGATAGCTATTAAACTATTTATTGCTAAGACTACATGCATTCAAAGAAATAAATTTAAACACCATTGTTGACTCATAAAAGAAGAATGAAAAGTGAGTAATATATTTATGGGCAGATATTAGACAAAAAATAAATTTGAATTATATGGAAAACAACATTTTCTTCCTTCTGTACTTAGTGTAGGTAGCTTTATAAAAACAATATAGCCACTTCCTGAACATTATAATCTTTGCTGATAGTTATCTAGCATTTACTCTTTCACCACTACCTAAAGTCAACATGCTACGAGTTAAAGGTCACTGGACACACACTCACTTTTAGGGTAGAGTATCCCACTTTTGATGGGAAGCACTTATAAAAAGCTATTGTATCATTTGTCTGAGAGTAGAAATGATGAGCTAATCAGTTTGAAGTCCAGATCAACTCTGCACAGTTTTGCTGCGTATTGAAGGTAGACTAGGACAAGCTCACTCTCTGCTCATTTACCAGAAGTTTAACATGTTGGGGAACATCTTGTATTATTTGGAACCTATCCATCATTACACATAAATGAGAAGGAGACTGGGATGCACGAGTGTGCTAATGCCAAATGGATACGTGTATTAAAGACAGTGCAACCATCTGGACTCAATATGGGTCCCAGAATGTTCCCATTTATCAAATTATAATTCCCATACAATATTTTATATCTGCAATTCAATGTTGATGAAAACATGATTGTTTTCAATTTCTCTAAGTGAGCCTCAGCACAAGTATATTTATTGGATGCATTTATCAGAGGTATGAAACGATTCATGGCCAATAGACAAATTCACTAAATTTTCTTTCATTTAATGGAGAGAATAGACATAGAGGAAAACAAGAGTCAACACTAGAGGAGCACTAAAACCCTATTTGACTGGAGCCACCTGGCAAAATATTCTTGTTTCCATATGTTTGAATTTATTCTTTCTAATCACTAAAGTGCTTTCTCTTTTCATTGTTTATCTAAATATTAAGCAAATTTCAAAGTGAATGCACAATTTCCATAAAATATTCTCTCATTCCTATCTTAAATGCACACAAACAATTCTTGAGTGAATTTTGATACTCCTGTATGTAAATAATTTGCTACTGGGGAAACGTGGCATTTATCTAATACCTTGATGTTAGATGTTTGGTGACAAGGACATTTTTACTTCAGGTGTATCCATAGTAACTTTACTCATAGTTAATTTAAAATGGAATCTCTGATGGTAGGATTAAAATTATTAACATTCAAGGCAAAGATAAATTATACAGGGATCTAGTCAATCATATACTGAAGCCAAAGAAGGATATACAAAGGAATGGTGGACAAAAGCTTAATAACTACATGTAGAAAATCATATAAAATAATATCCTATGAAATAAATGCCAAGTAAAGGAAACAAGATATACTTTAGTTGTCATTGTTTCTGCCGTTTTTTTTTCTTTTCCTTTAGTCTTCTTTGTTAGTTTGTGTTTGGGAGAGTATGGGAGGGTACATTAAAGATGAAACAAGGATGAACATATACAACAGTGATATGCACTGGACACTATGTATAGATTGATCTGATTATCTTAGAGGTGGGTACAGAAAGGAAAAACCAGGAGAAAGCAACTGAAAAGGAGATGTGGTTCAAAAAGAATAGTACTCATGATTCATCTCCTGATTCCTGTAACTGTTATCCCTTTGTGTATCAACCCTACAAGGCAATAAAATGAATAAAAAATACAAATAAAAAATGAAGAAACAATATATCCTAGGAGAGTTCCTTCCTACTTCCAATATAGGCATTGGGTTCTTTTTCATTTTTAGGCATCCTTTTTGTGTATATCTCACCTGTATGAGAGATTTTGCTGCTTAACATTGATAATTTGAATCTCATGGCTAAATTTCTGTAGATTCCTAGATCAACTCCCTTTCTGAAATACAGACTCTTTGTTCAGGACTTGAGATTCTCAATGACTAAATATCCAAACTCAAGGCTTCATATGAATATAATTTTCATAGGGGAAGATACTTGTTTCTGTATCTTGCTCTCTATTGTATCCTCAGTACTTATACTCCCTGGCATAAAATTAGGAGACTCTGATAATAGTTTCTTAACACATGATGAATATTTATGTTCCTAATGTTATCTAATTGAGATAGGTTTGTTGGTACATACCTATAATCCCAGTATTTGGGAAGAAAAGATAGGAGGGTTGTAAATTCAAGAGCAACCTGGCTTACTTATCTTGATCTTACCTCAAAAAATAAAGAACCAGGGCTGTGAATGGTGCTTAGTGGTAGAGCGCTTGCCTAGCATGCATGAAGCCCTGGGTTCGATTCCTCAGTACTACATAAGCACAAGTAGCTGGAAGTTGTGCTCTGGCTCAAGTGGTAGAGTGCTAGCCTGAACTGAAGCTGTAACACAGAGCCAGAGTGTTTGCCTAACATATATAAGACCCTGGACTAGATACCCAGCACCGCACACATGTATGCACAAACACACTCATACACACACACACACACACACACACACACACACAGATGAAAACAAAAAGAAACATAGAACTATATTCTAATGAAAAGGTACAAGTGATATGAAAAAGGCAATAAAGTAAACCACGTATTTTGTAATTGTTTGGTTTTGGGAAAATACTACAGTATGAGCTCAGGGATATGAGTTTAGAAGTAAATGTTTCGTCACTTGAGTGATGCTTGTATAATGTCTCATAGGGATTTATTAATTTATACAACACTTTTGCTTAACTATATTCTGAATTCTGCATGAAATTATGCTCACCCAGGAATTTCCCACTCCAGTCTGCAATCTCCATTTACTAAGCCAAGTCTAAAGTCCTTGGGAAGCCCTAGATGCTATTTACTCCTATAATCTTTATTTCATTTATCAGTCTAATAATATCCAAATTGACAAATTCTTGCAAATCCTTTTTTTAACCCAAGGTAATGAAATGATTTTCTTAGGTAGATTTATGCCCTATGTTACTCTGTGTACAGTACTCAGATCTTTTGGCTAACAACAGCCAAAAAAGAGTTTTACCCTGGTGGATAGAATGGCAACCTGCCTTTGGAATCTGTGTCCACTTGTATAACTTTGTAATCCTTTCATGAGTTACTAGCAGTTCTTTGAGTCTCTGTGAGATTATGTGTATGCTTTTGTAAATTCTTTTGACTAGTGCTTTCTTAGAACAATGACGTTTATTATATGAATTGGCCCTACTTTCTGGGAGTGAGTATTTGGTCTTGAAGAATATTTTTGCAGTTAAATCATAAACGGAAAATGAAAGTTGGGCAGTATTACTGTTGTTACTGTCACAAGTTACAGAGAAAACTTACATATCTCCTGTAGAATTCTTCATTGTTTTTCAATCTCTGGCAACTAATACTCTGAAACAACTTCACTTTGTCTTAAAACACATACCAAAGACTCATGAGCTTTTTCCCATTCTCTACACACTGCCTCAGCTTCTTTGCAATTAGCTCATCCACTAAATAATTCATTCGAATAACATTGTCTCCTTCACAAAGAGGCCTAGTAAAAACAACTTGTTGTAATTCCTAACTCAACAAAGAGCTTCCATTTTTATCCAGATGAATCTGACCTCCTAGTTTATTAAGATGGGTGTGTTTGGAGGTGTTAATGATGTTTCAGATTGGGGGTTTTCATTACTGTGAATACATTACCACAAACTGGGCACACAGGTTACCTTTTATTTTTTATTTACTTATTTATGTATTTATTTTGCCAGTCCACCGGCTTGGCCTCAGGTCCTAAGCACTGTCCCTGGCCTCTTTTTGCTCAAGGCTAGCACTCTCTCTTCAACCACAGGGCCACTTCTGGCTTTTTCTGCTATGTGGTGTTTAGGAATAGAACCCAGGACTTCAGGCATGCTAGGCAAGCACTCTACCACTAAGCCACATTCCCAACAACCCCCCTTTATTTTCTGTTGTTTCCTCCCCATCCCATCCCCCCCATCCCGTCCCCCCACCCCCCAGGTTGCCTTTAACTTCAATTTTTAAAAATTCATTAACTTCTTTTAGAAAGCTTGACACTCTGAAACAGCTTTCATTTATTTTCTTTGAAATTGCCATTTGTAGGATGTCACACCACTGAAATTTTAATAGCTATTCAGTGTATTCAACTATGGACAAGTTGGTTTTGTTTTGTTCACTGTTTCAACCACCATCTTGGATTTGCAGCACAATCAACATTCACATTCGTCTCAGCAACTCATGAGGATTTTTCTGTGTATTATAACTTTCTTATTTATCATAGATGTAGTGGTAAAAATCACACTGGAGTTTTTGTCTGTGTTGATGAGGAAGTTAAACACATTATGGGCAAGCTCATCAGTGTTTTGAAGAATCATTTCATCATGTCTCGTCTTACTATCATTGAGTCACGGCAGCTTTTCCACAGTAATGTGAACACTTCCAGCCTTACTAGCATTGACGGTTGCTACGTTACAACCATATAGTCAGGCAGACACAGGCAGCCAATGGTAAATATACATGTCTGTGCAGTCATAGACTTATATATGCTCTCGTAACCTTAAAACATGTATTCCTTGCTTGCCCCTCAAAATATTGACCCCATATAAGCAGTCTATGACTTCCTTATGATGAAGGAAAACTTAGATGTAGTCTCTGATTTCAAATTTCTTGAGCAATAGTCCATTATTTTGAGTTTTCTAGAAAATATATGCAATTGCATCTTCCTGTCATTGTAAATTACCTCATACTTCAAAAACATTTTTCTGCATAACAGTGAAAGAGGGTGAAAATTGCATGTCATTTGATATAAGAAGCCTAGCTTTAAACAGAAGTACAACCACTTGGAGCTGTAGGCTCTCAAAAAGTTACTTTTTCTCACAAAGCTTAGTTTTCTCATATGTGAGCTTGGAAAGAGGTGACAGAACTGGTTTTTTTAATAAGGGAGGATATTGAAGACATATTTTAAAGCCACAAGTTACAAAATATAGCTTCTGTTGTACATAACTAGGAAACCAGTTAACTACACAAAATCCCAGAGTACGCCTAGGTTTTGATTTGGGGCAAAAGGCAAAAGGAATCTTCACTTAGTCTGGGAATAATGGCAAAAGCTTATTATCTTAATGCTCAGAAATGATAGCACACCTATGTAATTTTTTCTGTGTAGTTAAGATAGTAGCTTGTAAATTCATTCTGACTTTTACAATGTTAATTCAAATTGGAAAGAACAGACTCTCAGTGGATATTGCCTAAGTAAAACTATATATAAAGCACTTTTATATGAAAGGAAATTTGCTGATATTTTCTTGATGTATTCTGATGCTAAAAGCTTCCAGCATCCAATAACTCTCGTTATATATTCAATCAATTCATACTTCATACTTTAAAGACTCTCCTTTGTTCTCACATGATTTTATTAAAGATTCCCAGTTGCAAAGTCAAGAATGAAAGTCAGGAACAGTGGTCTAAGTATTTTTTTTTTCAAGATTAAATGGAGAGAGAAATGGCATAAAAGCTAAGACCCATGACGGTTCAGTAACTTTGGCCAAGCTAAGCTCTAATAGACAATTTTCATACATCTGGACATGAGAAGTTTTGCTGGAACAGGGAGGTTGTCACCATTTGCAGATGTTTTCAAATTGCTATCTGTTATGGGATTATTACCTGAAAGACTCACCATTCTTGGAATTTCGAATAAGCTGGGGAATCAGAAATAACTCAAAGACAGAACAGGCAAGTAAATCAACATGGAAAGTTAGAGAATGACTGGATCTTCCTTCACTGAGACCACCTGGCTTTTTCCCTTCCAAACTCGGTAGGTTAATTCATTTAACAATATACTATCCTAAGTAAAAGAAATAAACCACATATTATATGATTCAACTTAAATGAATGTCCTAAAGTATTCAAATACATAGACACAGGAACAGATGATTATGTATGGCTAGTGGTAGGGCTAGTGGTGGGGTGAAAGAACATGGGCTATAGATATCTAGTCTGGGGTTTGTTTTAAGGTAAAAAAAAATCTTTTAGAATTATCTGTTGTGATTTATGCACATATGCCTACTTGAAATGGGCAAAATGGGTATCACTAAAACAGTTAAGTACTTTGCCATAAATTAGGCTTTAAATAGTCTTTAAAATACACAATATCAAATAGTTGCTAATAGATCAACTGCTAGTTACTTTTATTTGCTTAACAATCTCTAACTTTACTTATACCTAAATTTAAATTTATTTTAAGCCAAAATTTAAAAACAGTCTGTCATAAAAATCATGAAGGGGAGGGAGGAAGGAAGGAAGGAAGGAAGGAAGGAAGGAAGGAAGGAAGGAAGGAAGGAAGGAAGGAAGGAAGGAAGGAAGGAAGGAAGACAGAAGGAAGGAAGGGAGGAAGAAAAGAAAGAGGGGGAGATAGAGGGGAGGGGAGGAGGAAAGGCAGGAGAGAAAGAGCGAGGAAAGGATTATACCTAGTCTTGTGGATGTCCTTAAAAGTTATTCTCAACCAGGTACCAGTGACTCTCTTCTGTCATCCAACCTACTCTGGAGGCTGAGATCTGAGGATCACATTTCAAAGCCAACCTGAGAAGAAAAGTCCATGAGACTATTCTCTCCAATAAAACTACCTACTCAGAAAAAGCTAGTAGTAGTTTTGTGGTTCAAGTGGTAGAATGCTAGCTTTGAGCATAAAGTGGTCGAGGGATAGCATCTAGGCCTTGAGTTCAAGGCCCAGGACTGGCAAAAGAAAAAAAAAAGGCAAAAACAAAGCAAGCAAACAAACAAACAAAAAACCCTCTTCTCTCTGGAAGACACTGGATAAGTAGGAACACTTGAGACGTTTCCCCAACTGTGTAGAAAAGATGACAGAGAATGACAGCACTATTATGATCCTTTCTGTTTTCTCTTTTCTTTCTTCTGACAACTTATATTGGATTAGACTTTTTTCCTCAAAATTGTGAAGAATTGTATTTTTTTGTGTAATGGGAGAAAAAAAAACACACACACAAAATGTCATTCATTGACAGTACTTAAAGTGTATGTTCCTTTGACTGACAACTTTTAGGCCAATGCTTCTTTGCCTGAGGAACAGCCTGGGATATCAGACTTTATGGTGACAAGTGTTATTTAGGAACACCAGGAGGTCATGATGTTTTCACTGTTTAACAAGTGTAAGTAAAGAAGCCCACAATGCTGCTGTTCAAAATCCTTTTTACAGTCCACTTAATCCCCTTCACCATTCCCTTTCCTGAGCCCCAGCTTCAGAGCCACTTCAGTTCTTTGACAATTGTCCTCCTGCTCCTCCTCCTTCCCACCCAATCTTGTGAATCACTGCAGGCCATGTTCTGCTCTCCTACTTACTGCAGTCCAAGGGAGCTGTCAGCCTTTATTTAAAGGATCAGCTTAGACCCAGAGGTGGTGGCTGATCTCTACCAAGTGTAAACAAGCCCATCAGAAAGAGAGGCTAAGCTGGACAAGTGCTTGGAAGGTTTGTGACAAAATACTGCAGCTTATTTAGTCCAGTAGAAATGATTATTTTTCTTTCTTTTTAAAATTTTCTTTTCTATTAAGTAGTGATGTATTAACCCCAGATTGTTATCTAAAATACCTTAGGGTTAATTGCAAAGGTAACACTAATTTGAACAGTATTTCTGTAGACCTTTATTTGTGAGTATATATTTTAGAGTCCCTAAAAATATGTAATATCTTCAAGTACCAATGATTATGTTAAGGTGGATACCTTTAATTTTGTGATAAGGAAGAGAATGTTTATTTAAGCATTTACTGAGGAAGAAAACAAATGCAATCCTACATGCTTCTGTTCTTAAGATAAGATTGCATCCTCAAAAACCCAGCATAAATCAAAGTTAAAGGAAATAAAATTACTGGATCTGTGACTTGATTATCTTGATGGGAATGGACTTCACTCCCCTCCCCTTCCCTGTCCTCTTCCTTTACCCTCTGCTTCTCTCAACCTCACTCTCCTCTCTCTCTCTTTTTCTCCTATTCTTCCTCCTCTTTCTCCTCCTGCTCCTTCACTTCCTCCTCTTCCTCCTCCTCTTCTTCTTCCTCCTCCTCTTCCTCCTCCTTTTCTTCTTCTTCCTTCTCTTCTTTTTCATCCATCCTCTCTCTGTCTCTCTGTTTGTGTCTCTGTCTCTGTCTCTGTTTCTGACTCTCTATCTCCCTCTTTCTGTCTCTCTGTCTTCCTCTGTCTTCTGCCATAAACTCTGTGTCTTTGTTCAATCATACTTCTGCTGCAACGATAGTCTACCTCACACCCTGCTCAGAGCAGTAAAGCCCGGACTGAAACTTACACAGCCATAGCCAAAGTAAATCATGTCTTTTTTAAAGTTGTTTCTTCAAGTAATTGCAAGTGTAATAAAATAGTCGGACAAACACCAACTAATGCCTTATTTCCTAGTCTTTAAAGACTTCTGGGGAGTGGTGCCACTTTTCAGAATTTCCTGTCACACAGGCAATGGGATGTTGACAGATGACTCAATTGTTAAAATCAACATAGATACCAATTTTGACTGCTTTCAACTGGATTTCTGACTATAAAAACCCCAGGAAATGGACAAGAATGAATGAATCTGTGGCTGGAACACAGTGACTTTTCTTACCTACTCATAGTAGCTATGTTTTTTTCAGTTTACTCAAACACTGGCATCATTGAGCAGTGTGGTGATTCTCTTGTGCTGTTCTGCTGTGGTTTTGCCCTGGTTTGTAAGATGAAAATGTTTCAGCAGCCACACTGCATGTGGATGAAACTGGGCTAGCTAGCACTTAGCATCCACTGGTTAGCTCTTCCCAGGTAACACATATGAATCTTGAATTCCATCCCTAGTACCTATGTTCTTCATCTCTATCTGGTATCATGTATTTTAAGTCATTTTTAAGCAACACTGAAGAAAAGAATTTTTGTACAGCAGTATTTTTTTTGAAGATGTGACTTGGTGAAACATGAAAGGAAAGAAATCAGAATAGGTCAGGATAAAACACTAGAAAAAGGCATGTGTTCTTAGCTTGATCCCACAGGAAGCTTTGGAGTATGAATGGTGTCCTTACCTACTAGAAGGAAGAGCTCGACATTTACAGATTTGTATTCATCTGCCCTTGGCTGCAAGAGCTCCCCTTGGAAGGAATAATAACCTCCCAGGAATCACTGAGTGAGGTGATTTCCCTTTTCCAAAACTAACCAGAAAGACTACAGAGTATGTGCTGCAGGAGTACACTACGTGATAAAGGACTTCTATGGGTGTCACCAAGAGTTTGTATACCTCCATGACATAAACATGGAAGGTGACTCCAGGGAGTACTATGAAGAAAAGCCATGGGACTATTCTAAGAAACAGAAAGGATAGTTCTGCTGCAGCCTGCTTGGCTGAGGGAGAGATGGCAGAGGAAGTAGAAGGTGGGCTGGGCTAGATCAGACACGCATTTGAAGGCTTGGCTAAAGAGTCAATTTTATCTTAACTCTGAAGGGAAATTTTTTGAAGAGATTTAAGATAGGGAAATGAAACAATCTGATATGACTCTTTTATATTGATTTTTAAAAAGAGATATAATACACCTTTGTTATTAAAGTCTTAGACTTAGAGAAAGGATTATGAAAGAGTGTTCAAAGTAGATAAGTGGGTTAGATGCCATACCTGCCCCCTAAACTCTTAATGTTTGAAGTTAAGAAGAAAAGAAAGATGGGAAACTATAAAAAAAAATGACTTTTTTTTTTTTAAATTCAAAAGACTATCAGGGGACTTCTTATTCACTTGATCTGGAAAGGGAAAATAATATTTGACTTGAAGTGAAACATTTAAGAAATGTTACTTATTTTATATAGTATCAGTTATTTAGCAAATGACATACATGATTAAATGAAATGTACATCACTTTAGGGATGATATTTCTTTCATGTAAATTATCCAAAAATGTTTGGGTATTGGTTTGAGACAGAGATGTGCATTTTATCTTGCCAATACAATTAAGTGTGTGTGTGTGCAAGCGTGTGTGTGTGTGTGTACTTCTATAATTCCTACTCATTAATATAATTTCTGTAAACTTTATTAAATTAAGTAATGTGATGCAGGAAGTGGTGGTTTGCACTTGTGATTGTGGCTATTATGGATAAAATCTATAATATTGATATTAAAAGCCAGACTAGGCAGAAGAGAATAACAAGCACAAAGTAAGATTGGAATCATAACTTATGAAGTAGAGCACCAGCCAGGAGCAAGAAAGTTAAGTAAGAACAAAGCTCTGAGTTCAACCTCTGATACTAGAAAAAAAATAAATTAAATACTGTGTTAATCAATTGCTTTATGAACTAACAAGACATTGATAAGCTTTAAGTGGTGCTATATTAAACTGCAATAAATAGTTTTTGTAGAAAATAATAGGGCATATATATATATATACATATATTCTGTTTTGGCATTAGCATTTAAAATACATCATAATAGTTTAATATTTTAGTTTTTTGTTGTTGTTGG
Organism: Perognathus longimembris pacificus; assembly: GCF_023159225.1. Lineage (NCBI taxonomy): Eukaryota > Metazoa > Chordata > Mammalia > Rodentia > Heteromyidae > Perognathus > Perognathus longimembris. The sequence continues at coordinate 43,189,855 of NC_063176.1, forward strand.
TTTTTTTTTTTGGCCAGTCCTGGGGCTTGGACTCAGGGCCTGAGCACTGTCCCTGGCTTCTTTTTGCTCAAGGCTACTTGAGCTCTGCCACTTGAGCCACAGTGCCGCTTCTGGCCGTTTTCTATATATGTGATGCTGGGGAATCAAACCCAGGGCCTCATGTATACCAGGCAAGCACTCTTGCCACTAGGCCATATCCCCAGCCCAGTTTAATATTTTAGAAAGAAAGAAAATGTTTTAACCAGAAAATGGATTGTTTTATAAAACTAATACCAGAGTATGTAAAATATTAAACAATGAATAATAAACCATTAAAAATTCTTGAGATGTTGTAAGAATAATCATATGTTTGCTATTAAGATTATGGTAATCAATTTCATGTTTAATGAGTGTATTTATGGAATAAAAATTGAATATATAAAGTTGTTCTGTACACATTTTATATTGCATGTGAAATATTATGCACATGTCATATATTAATCCAATATTAGCATCATGGCTACAGTAACTTTTATTTAAATGAAATTAAAATAAAGTTACTTACAATTTTTTTAGAAGAAAAGAGGAATAAAAAGCTCTTTTCTGATACTGATACTCTGAGTTGAACACTGATACTCTGAGTTGAATGACTTTAAAGGGAATGTTAGTATCTCAGGATGCAAACCAGTCCATAATCATAAATGTGAAATCTAAGACAGTATTCTGAACTGGAGTTGTCGAAGAGGTGAACTTCCATAGATAATGAGAATGAAAAAATCATACATTTTGGAGCAATACTTTCCTGCAGTTTCTCATTACCCAGTGCTTACTGACTTTACAGCTTCACAAACTTGCTTTAGGAAAGAACTGGATTTCACTACCTAGAGAAATGGCTGTGCTTTTCAAACTGTCTTCAACATTTTTTGTAATTCAGCATTACCAAAGCAAGTGGAAAGTTCCTGTCAAGCTTAATTTTTTACAACACATTTATTCAGTGGACCATACACCTAAGCTGCCAATTTTCTTTCTAAGTCTTATGGTTTAATTTTATACATGTTATCTAGGCCTTGGAAATAATTTTCTGAAGGGGATGAAACCCTCTGATTTGTAACACCTTTTGATGAACACCATTTTCAAAAGGGAAAAAAGAAAACAAAATCTTTTGTGTTGAAGTAGATAGCTCCCACTGCACCAAAAAAAAAAGTGTATATATATCAAAGTCTTAACCTGCAATAATCTTGAAAGTAATTTTACTTGGACATAAGGTCATGGTAGAAGGAATGAGATTAAAATAAATCCAGTTTGTTAAGGCTGTTCTATTGTGGTTGATGTCTTAATGAGAAAGGGAAATTTGACTGTAGCTACTGGCTCAAAGAGAAGTTGTCATAGGACATGAGGAGAACACATGTGAAGAAGAAAGAGACTGGCTTGTGCTACAAGTCAAGAACTGCCTGGCCTCTTGAACCTGAAAGAAACTGAGAAGGAGATTGCCAGAGGACACAGAAAGAAGCCTTCAGTAGAGATTTCATAGGCTGAAGCCTTGATTTTCAGCTTTGAGCTTCCGCACTGGGAGAAAATCATGATCTGTTGTTGAAATCCACTCAGCATCTGGTATTTGTTATTATAAATCTAGGAAGATTTTACATTAAGGATAGAATTCTGAGCATTAAATGAGATTCATGTTCAATCTAAAAACAGTAGACAAAGCTAACAAATTCATACTTTATCTCACTTAACTTTTGAATGTTACTGAAAAAAGTATTTACTCTTCTAAGTCACAAAGGTCCTACCAATTATATGGGTTACTTCAATAAAACATCATGTATAAAATATGGAAAAGAGAAATATCATCGAAATGTTAGCATTAGTAGTCTTTTGCTTAAGCATATATGTCTATGCTACCTGAAAATGTCACTGAAATTCCCAAGTGTTGAACCAGTAAGTGTTGGGGATTCACCTTGGCCTTAAGGGGGGAAGGGCGAGGAGAGTGCTCCCGAGACGCCGCCCTTCCCCCAGCCCTGTGGCAGTGTGGAAGTGAGCCACACCTATCTCCTTCTGGGTCCTGGACCAGAAGGGGTAGCTTTGAGACCACACCCCACCTTGCGCCAGCGAGCACGTGTGCTCCCCTTTCACGGGCTTTGCCCAGAGGGTGGTACTATGGGAAGTGACGTTAGCCTATGAGGGAGGTCCTTGGGAGCTGCTCTTGGATGGACAAGCTAGCCAGCCTATTGCCAGCTCCTGCTCAATCCTCATCATCACTACTATGTTACTGTGAGCCCCTCCCAATTAAATTGGATTGCTCTCTGAAGCGTCTCGGAGAACCGTCTGTGCCTGGCTTCCTTGGTGGGTAAGGAGGGAGGAAAAGGGGATCTCGTTCAGCCACGTGCACCTTAGGCTAGCCCGTGTCACTTCGCTCCACCTTGGCCACCTGCTGGTCGGGTGCCCTGGGGAGAGGGTGAAAAGGGGAGCACTGATAAAGGAGTAAGCTTAGCATCCCCGCACCGGGGGAGGTAAATCTAGCCCGGCAAGTAAGGTTTGGCCAGATATTCTTTTTCAGATCTGTGACCTCATTACATGAACATGATTCACTTACATGCAGAATTCACACTCACACAGCTCATGATGATAAAGCATAACTTTTTTTCTAATTTATTATACCCTTAGAAAATAACAATCCTTAGAACAACAGTAATAGGTATCAAAATCCCAGAGGCATGATGCTCCAGGAAGGATGTCAGTCATGATAGGACAAATATTGTATGATTCTATTCATGTTGTATTGAAATCCATAAACAAACAGGGTTGGAGAAATTAGAACACATAGTTATTGGTCGAGGTGCAGAGTTTCAGTTGGAATAAGGAAAAAGTTCTGGAAATGGATATTAGTGATGGCTGTACACATCAAAATTTACACTTAAGATTAGTTAAAGGGTTATGTATACATGAGCAATATATAAATACATATATACTATGTATAGTGTATATATAGTATATATATAGTGGATATGTATACACACACCCATATATATATATATATATATATATATATATATATATATATGTTTCCTTCAAGAAACAAATAACTGAGTCATTAAGTCATGGAAAACTTGGAAAAGCCATGAATGGGTATTCACTATGTATAAAAAATAAACTTTGTTAATTCTCCATGCTGGATGACTCATGTTTGTTTCCAGACACTGGGGGAACAGGGACTGATGAAAACACAGACCAGCTGGGAATATGGCCTAGTGGCAAGAGTGCTTGCCTCATATACATGAAACCTTGGGTTCAATTCCCCAGCACCACATATATAGAAAATGGCCAGAAGTGGCACTGTGGCTCAAGTGGCAGAGTGCTAGCCTTAAGCAAAAGGAATCCAGGGACAGTGCTCAGGCCCTGAGGTCAAGGCCCAGGATTGGCAAAAAAAAAAAAAAAAGAAAACAGGGGCTGGGGATATAGCCTAGTGGCAAGAGTGCCTGCCTCGGATACACGAGGCCCTAGGTTCGATTCCCCAGCACCACATATACAGAAAAGGGCCAGAAGCGGCGCTGTGGCTCAAGTGGCAGAGTGCTAGCCTTGAGCGGGTAGAAGCCAGGGACAGTGCTCAGGCCCTGAGTCCAAGGCCCAGGACTGGCCAAAAAAAAAAAAAAAGAAAACACAGACCAAAGGTTTTTACTCTACTATAGTACTTGTAATGATGATGCATGTTACTGTCCATTTGTCCATTTCCACAGAATACACAACTCTGAGAGAGAGAGAGCTCTAACAGAAACCATGTGCTTTGAATGATAGGGATGCTCCCGTGTAGCTTCATTGAATGTAATAAACATCCAATACTGATGATGAATTGAGAGTGAGGAGCCTGAAGGGTGGGGCATATGGTGGATGGAAACACTCTGTTCTTTGTGCTCAGCTTCCTTTGAACCTACAACTAAATCAAAACAAAGGCTAGTAAAATGTCACTTACAAACATATGATCATACTTCACAGACCCTTAAAGTGCATGTAGACTTTGGCACCCTTTCATTGTGGAGGAAATAGGAAATGAAAGATTAATGTCACCGTGATAACTCAAAGCCACAATCAAAGCAATTCAGTTAATGGAAACAATGCATTATTCCACAAGGGATAAAAGACAGAAATATGAGGAAAAATTAAATATTTTTATTTTTAACTTTATAGTTGGTGGAAGACACATCTGAACAAATAGCATTTTATTTTTATTTTTTAAACAATGGAAATATATTCTGATTACAAGACAAATGCAGTATTTTTTGGTTTACTGCCAATTAACAACATGTACAGTTCTGAATCATGTGAACTGGAACTTAATTTGATATATATGTTTAGTAGCATGATTTTCATGTTAGTTTTGCACATAAACAGGCTCCTTGTGACAATTTTGTTCCCATTTTGTTTAGACAACTTTGTTCCATTTTATTTAAACTACATTCTTAACAAACCACAAAAAACACTAAATGTATATAGGAACATATTTGCATTATTTCATGTTCCAACAATACTATATAATTTAATAATTATATATTAAATTTATATAATATGTAATATTTTGGTGAGGGTAGAATTGTGGCCATTTCTGACCATTTTCATAATACTTTTCTCTTTAACTCTTTCTTAAGCAAGAATTCAGCATTTATTAGCATAAAGTATTTGCACAAGTGGATTTTATTGTGATGTTGAAATACATTCATGTAATGTGCTTTGATAAGATTTGTCTACTCTATATTATTTTAACTTCCTCTGCTCCTCTTGGAAACAGCTCTGAGTAAATTTTATAGTATTTTCAGACATCTTCCTGTTGACTACTCATCACATTCTGCTTTACTTCTCTCCACTTTTGAACAAATCATGTTCTTAATAGTTCTCACAAGTGAAAACGTAGTATTTGTCAAACATGATCATCATCAGTTCCATTTATGTTCCTGCAAATGACAATTTCATTCTTCTTTAGCACTGAGTAATATAAACATTGTATATATACACATTATACATATAGATTTGCCATATTTCAAAATAGTTTTGAATGAGCAACACATCTGAAAAGAACTGATTGTTATGGAAATAGCTGAATATAGATAGTACTGTCAATTTATCCACATTTGAAACACAATAAATATTGTCCTTACCCCAAATTGGAAGGAGAAAAGTAAAGGATTGGATGATATCTCTGCACATAGATGCAGGTGAATCTTTAAAATGACAACAACACAATAAAGTAAGGAAGCAAGAAGAATATTTCTCAGTGAATGAGAGTCAAGTGCTGAATTTGTCTGTTTTCTTTTGTATAGATTCTCCCATGTAGTTCATATTATGTTACTTATAATGAGAACAATAGGTAGAGCAGGTGAGCTGTTTGACTGCCAGCAAATATAAAGCATTGTATTTTCTACTCTCTGGAAGCTAAACAGTAGTTGATGCTTTATGAAAAGATATGACAAGCAGTATGGTTTTGAGTGTCAATAAATTAGAATACAAGTCAAATAAACAGAAAGAAAAAAATCAAAATATGATTATCCTACAGTAGTGTCAAGATGACAAGACATTACGAAAAGGTCCAGATTCTATGTAAAGATATCATAGGGCTGCATAATCTTTTGAGATACAGGAGTTGCTCAATAAGGAAATAGGTTCCGATAACAAATATTCTTGGCCAGGTATTATTAGCAATCATAAGTTGTCAATATTGTTTTTATATTGTTTATAACTAAGGCTACATAAATTTCTTACAGATAAGGTATTACATACTTCATTTTTCATTGATATATATTTTATTTCTCACTGTGATTTTTATCATAATTTAAATTATGTTATATCTATTTTATGTATAATTTATAATGATACATTTTATATTCTATGTTGATTTAGTGGTAAATATTCAGGAAAATATTCTAGAAAATAACTTTCTTTAAAAATAATTGTTCTTTGTAGTGACATAATCACTAGGGTGAAATACTTTACTTTTTGCCTTGCCAAAACAATGGTTTTGCATTTGAGAATTAAGATTTATATCAAAAGCCTAGGTGACTGATTTTTTAGCATGTGAATATATATAATTAATATTATAAACATCATCAGTACTAAATTACTTAACTATATCTTCCTTTATGTTTTCAATTCTTAACAATGATAATGCAATATTTAATTTTGTGAACAACCTCAAATTCATCCTCACTGTATAAATAAAGTAGCTGATATTCCCAAGTTTCTGTAGTAAATGTTTAGAGCCAAATTCAAACTTTTACCACAAAAACACTGAAAGCATACTGTACTATGTGAAGGGACATGGAAACTGAGCATCAGATTCATGAATCTAAGTCCTACTTCCTTTCCTAAGGGGAAAAAAAAAAGTCCTTACTCAATTTGTTTAATTCTCTAAGCTTCAATACCTTTACCCTTATTAATAAACATTTGCAGAGCAAAAAATTGTTATTTACTCCCTTTTAAAATAAATTACTATGCTGTTTATCATTTGCCTAAAATTCTCAGAGGATTCATTCAGCTACAGAATAAATAACTAATTTTCCTTATGTTTTTATCGTATAAGTGGTTTTTATTGGCTTCCACATGGTGTATTTTTAAATGCATGATTTTTTTTCTGTTTAAATTGCTGAGTTATGGATTTTTTCCAGTTTATGCTCAGGTTAATAATGCCAGGCCTATTGTTTGTCATTTTAATGACATTTAATTGTCCTTTGGTCAATATCAGCATATGTTAAATGTGGCTTTGTTGTGGTGTGTCCACACATAGTTCTTTTAGTTGGAACATTTAAATTTGCAGAGAAAGGTAAGAAGAAAAGTCATAATGGCTTTTGAAATTTTCTTTTTTTTTTTTCAGTGCTGGAATTTGAATCCATAGCCTTGTGCATGGTAGGCAAGCACTCTACCACTGTTCTACATAGTCAGAAGATTACAATAGCTCAATAGGTATGTCCATATGACCACATAAGATGATGCTGAGTAAATAAACTCCAAGTTATGGAAACAAGTGATTTATCATTGTGGTTGTTAATTTCAACATACCGTGTGAAATTTTCACTTTCTTATGCGTGATTTTACCTCTGATATCACTGTAACTGATTTTAGTACCCTGGATATTGTATATATGTGTATTGGACAGAAAAGTGAATACCAAAATTGAGGGACAAAGTATAAAAAGACAAACCAATGCAACAGCAATACTTACAAAACTATATGGTGTAAACAAACTGTACAACTCATGTGTGGGGGAAAATGAGGAGGGGAGAGGTGGGGAAAAATGAGGGAGGAGTTAATAAGTTGGATAATAAATGTACTCACGTATGAAACTGTAACCCCTCTGTACATCACTTTGACAATAAAGAAATTAAAAAGTAAAAACTCATAATTAACATTGGATGTTCTATTTGCAATTTTTCTCTTGGTGAAATGTCACATAACATTAGCCATAGAATTCCAGAGTTCAGTGATCTCATAGAAACCAACTCTCTTATCTCTGTTGTACAGAAAAGTGAAAATACTAAATGTAGAAGTTTTATTGGCTGACACAATTGAAAGGAATGCACAGAATAAAGCATTAGCATTTTTGTGCTAAATTCAAGTAATTCATTTACTACTTATCCCATATTTTACCAACTTCACCACAAGATGATCCTTACAGTGTTTTTTCAAATTTAATTAACATGACATTGACATTTACATAGTAATAAGATAATGTAATACGTATAATATGTTATATGTAAAGACAGACCATGCTTATAGATTATTAGATATTTGGCAACCAATATGAACTTTGTTTGTAAGAGTTAAATCCATATTTAAACTTGTAGTTATCCCTGGAGGGAGAATTGTGAATTTAAGGCCAATCTGGACAATGTACACAATGCAGAAAGACTGTGACAAAAAGAAAATGATATTTGGCACCTAATAGTTTCTTGATCTCAATATTTGTTTTGTTTTGTGAGGATGAATGCATTGATTTATTATATTTTTACAGCACATCAACTTATTTCACATGAAAATTTTATTTTCTCTGTAATAGCACTCAATGACTATTTGATCTGTGGCAGATTGCTTCCGGGATGCCCCAGAGATATGCAAATCCACAGTGTTTGATCCTTTTCTATAAGTCAGAAATTATTTGCACATAATCTAGTTACCCCTTCTCATAAACTTTAAGTCATCTCTCATTTATACACAGTACCTAGTACAGTGGAAATACAATGTGTGCAATTGTTATACTTTATTTTGTAGCTACAAGTAAAAGAAAAATATATCTGCCCACGTTCATTCATTTAGAGATGTAGCTGAGTTTTCAAATATTTCAACTCACGATTGATAAACCTACAGATGTTGAACATAATTATGAGGGCGACACTACCTATATGCATATACATCTTATATATCTATATGTCTCCCATGAATTTGTGTGATTTCAGCTAAAATTATATAGATCAAAACACATATGTACACAACATTTGTGAAGTAGTTTAGTTATGGACACTACCATTTCACCACACATTGTGTAGGAGCAAGTTGTTCTTGCACCTAGCCCTAGTATAATTATGACTCTAACATCACCCCACAAAGAACTGCTCTCTAAAAAGCTGTCTATTTTAGAAAACTGCTTGCCTCAAAAATGCTTCCATAACTGCCTCCCACATTCAAAAGTCAATTGTGGAAAAGTCAATTGTGTTCTTTTAAAAAGTGTATAATGGTTAATTATAAAAAGCATTGTTGGGCTGGGAATACGGCTTAGTGGTAGAGTGTTTCCTTGCATGCATGAAGCCCTGCGTTCAATTCCTCAGCACGTCATTAATAGAAAAAGCCAGAAGTGGCAGCTAGGCTCAAGTGGTTGAGTGCTAACCTTGAACAAAAAGAAGCCAGGGACACTGCTAAGGCCCTGAATCCAAGCCCCAGACTGGCAAACAAAACAAACAAACAAGAGCATTGTTAATTTGTTTTTACATTTTTGTATTTTTTTCATTTTAACCTTTCATAACATCGACATTTTTACTCTTCTAGGCTACATATTTTGCAATATCCATTTATCATCATTATTACACAGTCTACCTTCCATCATGATTCTGGGTTCTTTTTGTATGTATTATTGTTTACTACAATTGTATATTAAAATTTATTTGTAGTGTTTCTCTTCTATCTCTTAATCGTCCTTATTGAGGCTTGGCTAAAAATGGCATATATGTTATGTTTTATAGTGTAATGTTCATTGTATGTACATTGTGGAATTATTACATGAAGCAAATTAATATTCACTACCTCACGTACTATTTTAATTCTGAAGAGAACATGTAACATTATCCCTCTTAGCAATGTTCAAGGACACATTATTAATAATTAGGGCAACTGATCTGTACAATAAATCTCCTGAGTTGTTTAGCTTAATGGAAAAATCTGTACATTTGGCCCAGCATTTACTTAGTCCCTGAACCCAGGTATACATTTCTTTATGCTTTCATAATTTCCAGGCAATATTTGTCTCTCTGCACTTTACTATTTCTCCTAACATAAGCTCCCCTAGATTCAATCATATTGTCACAAATGACAAGGTTTCCTTCTCTTAAAAAAACATTAAGTACTTGCAAAAGGGGTAGCAATTCCCTAAGACAGGTAATGAATCCAAGGCATCTCAGTCAATGTCACTCTTTCTATTGTTCTCTCTGATTCAACCTCAAGTTACATTGTTCAAATTTTATTTACTGCACATTGAATATAATGATGGTATTTCCATAATTATAAAGGTTTGTTAGTATTCCATTCTATGTACATGTGGGATGTATGGCTTGTGTGTATGTGTGTGTATGCCACATCATCTTTGTCTACTCAATTCTTCATGAGCTGAGGTTATTCTTTATTATTGTTATTAGAAATTAAACTGCAATGAATGTTGGACTGAAAATCATTTCTAGCATTTTTCTTTTCTCTTAAAGAATGATTAAAGAAATGTTAAGGACGAAAAGTAAAGAAAAACAATAAAAATAAAAATGAGGGGCTGGGAATATGGTTTAGCGGTAGAGTGCTTGCCTGGCATGCATGAAGCCCTGGGTTTGATTTCTCAGCACCACATAAATAGAAAAAGCCAGAAGTGGCGCTGTGACTCAAGTGGCAGAGTGCTAGCCTTGAGCAAAAAGAAGCCTGGGACAGTGCTCAGGCCTTGAGTTCAAGCCCCAGTACTGGCAAAAACAAAACAACAACAAAAATACAAAGGACACACCATAAAAAAGATTAAAACAAATAACCTGCAATAGATTGAGACTACTTATAGTTCCATGGCACCAGAACATCCCCAAAGTCAGTTTTACTCTGAACACAGACTGAATGCTTTTAGTTGTTAGAATTTGTTCTCGTTCTTCTCCATTAGGCTGTATTATTGCAGCTTCATCATAGTTTTAAAACCAGAACAGACTGCAATTCATCTGAGAAACAGATAACATATGTGACATTTTTGCTAAGTGGTTCTAGTTCTGACACAACTAACAGTTGTTGGAAGAAATGGGTATTGTAAATATACTATTATCACTGATTAGTTACCTGGTACTCCACAATAGTCCTAATGTTTTACTAGTTTGTTGATGTTGCTGTAAAGAAAAGAAAAAGTATCATTTCTGAAGTCACAGAAATGGGATTTTCCAGATTTCTTTTATGAGAGAAATCTGATAAAATAGTCTCTACACACTTGTGTCCCTTAGATATTCTTACCTTGACCTTTAGATAGCTGTCTATAAGTCTTAGTATTTTTTTGCAACAGAACAGATGAGCAAGACAGTGAATGAAGCCATTCAGCCAGGTTCAAATCATACTTTTCCATTCATGAGATATAGTATAAGGTGGATGGTCACAATGTAGTACAGAATGAGCTCATAAATAGTGTTACAGAGAAAGAGAACATGATTTTAAAAATGACAGTAGATGTAGTAGAGTGGCTACTCTACTGGGGAAATTTCCTAGTTTATAACAAGATCATAGACACCAAATAAGATTTCATAGGTCCCAGTAGAATACTTCAAGAATTCTAATTCTGATAACAAAAGTATATTTCCCTAATATTTCAGATACAAATCTGAGAAATTCATTACATTTAGAAGAAATTAGACATAAAAATGAATACTTGATGTCAGGTGTCCTGGTGTATCTGATTCTCCTCATTCTTTCTTTCTTTCTTTTTCTCTTTCTTTCTTTCTTTCTTCCTTCCTTCCTTCCTTCCTTCCTTCTTTCCTCCTTCCTTCAAAAAATGTAACAAATATCTTTAAGATTTCATTTCCCATTTAATAAAAAGCCACAATTTATAGCTAAGCATAATATGTCATTAGTGTGTTCATGAATATTCTCTTAGTGTATAGACTATCAATTTATAATATTAAGTCATATGTAATTATACCTACTTTATTTTTTTATAAAATAATACAATGAGTATTTATACATAGACTGAATTGTTATAAACAATATCTTCCTAATAAAATGATAAAGCTTTCTATATGGAGAAAGCAAGTGTTTTCACATAAACATAAGAAAAACATTAAGTTTGTGGGTGCTTACATATCAAATTAAATTAACCTGTTACATGACAGCTCAGTTTGAGTCAGTATTGGGCATTGGTGGATGACTGAAAACTAATTTGCATGCCCAAGCACCATCTACTACTTTTAAAGCAAATGATTTTTGGTAAAAATTAGACACATGTGCCCTTCTAAAACCTAGCATATATAATCAAATATTTCTCGAAAGAAAAATCATTTTGTGGGGCTGGGGATATAGCCTAGTGGCAAGAGTGCCTGCCTCGGATACACGAGGCCCTAGGTTCGATTCCCCAGCACCACATATACAGAAAGCGGCCAGAAGCGGCGCTGTGGCTCAAGTGGCAAAGTGCTAGCCTTGAGCGGGAAGAAGCCAGGGACGGTGCTCGGGCCCTGAGTCCAAGGCCCAGGACTGGCCAAAAAAAAAAAAAATCATTTTGTGACCAGGAACACAAAAAGTCTGTCTTGGCCATATAACTGGAAAAAATTCATGCTTAGTAGTGCTAAGTGCTCATATTTATTTTTAAATGTACTGATATACTCTATTTCTGTATTCCATATAGACAGCATGATCTCTGAGACCACTTCCAATGCCTAGTTTCTCCTCCCACTCTAATACTCACATTACCTGTGACCATGAATTAAGCCTTGTAGTCATTAGCTACCACTTAACACAATTCCTTTCCCTTTTAAAATGAATGAATTCAATCAATGTTCATTTAGTACTTTTACTAAACGTATTGCTAAATATTCAAATAGTTTAAAATGCTTATCTTCTGTTTCTGTTTGCTTGCTTCCATTTTTCCTTGATAATAGCAAATTAAGCTTTGCAAGCTGACCAATACTGCTTAATTTAGCTATAACTTATATCCATATATTAAAGTTGACAAAAGTAGATGTCATATAACTAACAATTAAGACAGGATTTTTTTAAAGGCCATAGACACTGCATTTTCTAGATGTTTTTTAGTAAAATTTAAATTTCATTTACATGTCAATCCATTCAAATTGCCCTTGATTTTTTTAATGATAGTCCTGGTTATGGCAATCCTTGATTTTATATGACAGTTTTTGTTCTTAGTGCTACTCATTCACAGATGAACACTAAGGAGAATACTGATTGTATGAATTATATTCACCTGTAAGCTAGGCTGATTTCTGACCACCATCCAAAGCTATATAACCATTAAGTCAGTACCTCTAATTTGATTCCATATCTATGGTCACAAAATGGAATCTTTCAATTAATTATATAGTTATAATTATATTTTTCCATGCATAAATGCATGTAACCCAGAAAACATTATTTGGCAACATTGTACCATCAAATATCATTTTATGTCCTTCACAATACCACATAAAACTTTGAGTAAACCTTTTACTTCTTTAGATATCATATCATTGACTTAAAAATCTCCCAAGTACTCATGTATTTCTATATATTATAAAATAAAAAATTGTATCTCAGAATAACATGTGCTAGACAGAGAGAAAAAGTTGACTCAAATACACAGGAAAGACATTGAGTGAAAAAACGTGAGACCAGGAAATTTTCTTCAAACCGCTTGACTGTGAATTATCTCATCTCCATAGCAGTAAGCATCAGGCTCAACATCTCCTAAAGCGATGTCTAAAGAGAGAATAGTACATTTGGATGAAGCAGTATGGCCAATCTTTTCCTATTTTATCATCCAGATTATTGTAGTTTTCTTCTGCTAAGGAATGGAACTGATTCGGTCACTTCCCTGCCACTGTGGAATCCCTAACCCAGGGAAGACATGCTCTGAGAGGACAAGGGCTGTGTTAGAAATGCATGCCAGAGATAGTCACAACAAAGAGGACTGCTGCTGACACTTCAACATAACTTGCAATGTATTACAACATACTGAATAAGCCCATGCAACTAAGGAAAATTCTTTTCCTTTTGAATTCACATTTTTTCATTAGCATTAATTAGTTGTGCAAGGGGGTTTTGTTGGATTTTGTCCATATGTTCATATAATGTAGTTTAAACAGACTCAGCACACCTACCAAGATCCTTCCCCCTCCCTCCTATCCTGAACCAATCTCAACAATCTTCCTTGCTTAGTTTTCACAAGTGTATACAACGTATTTTAACCACAATCACTTTCCTAGACTCTCCCCATTCACTCCCAACTTTACTGTCTCTATTTCAATAGAAATTATGTTTTATATGATCTTTTTAATTTTTCATAAGGCAGTGTTCCCCCCCCCCCCAAATCAAATTGGTTCTTTTGCTTGTTGGCATTTTGATCATATAAATCCTAACTAGGAAACTAGGCAAAGAACCGTTGTCCAGAATCTTATGATTAAACTTTGCAGTCTCACCTATGACCTTCAAGATGCCACACTCAAACATGGATGTCCTATAGTACATTGGCATGCACTCATGCTTTTTTTTTTTTTTTTTGAGAAGGCATAACTGCTCTACTGCCAATTTTAATTAATGTTCTGTGCTGAAATAAATCTGATATATCAATGCAAGATCAAAAGTTTCATCTTTAGTTGTAAAAAAAAACAACACCTTGAGATTAATCTGGTGCTAATTCTATCATGAGTGGAGTATTAATGGAAATTGCTTGCCACTCTGGCTGACTCTTGGTGTTTGGTTATGGTGAACTATGGATTTGTGGAATTCAAAAAAATTAGATCAGTTATTTCAGATATTTGTCCCAAAGCAGGTCAACATTTTGAAGTGTATGGCAATATGTTAAAATAATATGTAATTAAACATTGCACCCCATTAATACCATGATGGTTAAGGGCAAATCCTTTTCAGAAATGAATAATTGGAAGTGCTAGGTTGTCCATGCAGACTGTGGTATTGGATTTTTTTTCTCCTGCAAGGTCACACTGAGGTTTAATTTTGATCAGATACCTTGTTGCTACCTTCAAAATATTCTCTGTGGTGCAGTCTGCTGGATTGCCCTGGTTTTGAGTCATTTTCTCTTCTGTTACCCTTCAAGCAATTTTGCTGAAAAAGCTGAGAATATCAAATGAATGTATTCCTAAAGACTTTTATAAAAAGCCTTGCAATTAAAGAACTGACAACTTTAAATACAAAATCATCAGAGTAAGTTCTCATTTGTGTAGGTTTTATAGCTAGAAGTGTCCTGTAACACATTATGGAATCTGATTCTTATAGCTGAAGAGACCAACACAACTATGTTCATTGCAGCACAACTTGGCATCCTAAAATATGAAACTAACCCAGATGCCCCTCAGTTGATGAGTTGATCAAGAAAATGTGCTATATATACACAATGGAATTCTATGCCTCTATCAGAAAGAATGACACTGCCCCATTCATAAGGAAATGGAATGACTTGGAAAAAATATACTAATTGAAGTGCTCAAGAAGCATAGACTTTATGGTTTCCCTCACTGGGAATAATTACTACATGTCCAGTATAATCCTAGCAGAAGATCACAGTAGCTCAATGGCTTTGCACATATGAACCCATAAGATGATGCTAAGAAAAATGAACTCCAAGTTATGGAAATAAGTGGTTTATCATTGTTGTTATTTTCAACATACCCTGTGAAATTATATCTTTTTCTCTTGTCTTTTTTTCCTATAGTTTTACCTCTGATGTCATTGTAACTGATTTTGGTACCCTGGGTATTGTATATACATTTATTGGAACTAGGGAAGGGAAAGAGAATATCAAAATGGAGAGACAACGGATAAAAGGTGAAACAATTCAGCAGCAATACTTACAAAACTATATGCTGAAAACCAACTCATGGGGGGGGGAATGGGGAAGGGGAAAGGCAGGGGGGAAATAAGGGAAGAGGTAATAAGTTGGATAAAAAATGTACACATTGTCTTATGTATAAAACTGTAACCCCTTTGCACATCACTTTGACAATAAATAAATACATTTTTTAAGTTAGCACTCCATGCTCTATCAAATTAGTGTCTCATTATCAGTGTATATAATATATGCTTAAAATTGTGCCTTTCTGGTTAGTCACAAAATATTCAAAGTAGGCCAGATAAATATAACCTACCCTTTAAATCCTATCCACAACTCATGAAGGCAAATAATTTTGAATTTCCCAGAACTTTCAAGTGTTTATAAGCCTATTTTATCTCTCTGTTTTAGTCTGTTATAAAAGAACTCACTTAACTTTAGGAAACGCTTAACTGCTCTACCAGGAAGAATGATTTTCATATCCAGAAGACAGATAGATTTTGATTGGTACCCTAAGGGAGAATAAGCCATAGTTCTATTACTAATGGAATGAACAATACATTACTACACTAGGCAATTTTGATCATCTCTCAATGTAAATGAGACACTGTTGAATATGTTTACTAAGTGTTGGTCTCAGAGCATTACCCAAGACAATTCCATAAAAATGAATATTGCATTTGACAATATTGCATTTGGATGTTTTCTGCTGCACTTTCAAATGAAAAGAAATGCCACTATTTTCTGTGCAATATTTTTTATTTTCTCCTCATAAAGATAAGTTTTATTTTTTTTAAAAATGATATACAAGTGCTACATCATTTTTGTAAAAAACTATTCATAAAATTTCCAAAGTATTTGGCTATTAATATTTTAGAGTCCTTTTAATTGGAGATGTATTTCAACTAAAAATAATCACTCAAATTAAAGTAGTAGTGAGAAACAATGTAAAATAGCCTTCCTCTGAACCTCACAAGAGGAGTCTGTCAATGTTTATTGCTATTATTTTTGGCCAGATGAACCACAAACCTATTATTCTGTCTTTTGGGAGATTCTACAAGCTACCCAATATTACTTATTATATTCACTTTCTCCATAAACCAGCTGTAGAGATTCTTTACATCTGTGTGTGCCTAAGACCAATGCCACGTACAAAAAAATAGTAAAGCAATAAATTGTAGCCCTCAGAGCTGTCATTACTGGTTAGTACTTTCAGGGATGCCAAGGAGAATGAATTCATTAGTTGCTTGAACAACAATGCATTGGTTGAATTCTGTACCTAATAAGTGATAAATTAGAAAAATGAGAAAGCCCTGCCCCCCAACAATTTTAAATTACTAACAATGTCTAAAACTAGTAGATCAGCACGTCTTTACTTACTGGGCAATATGTGTACTAATATAACATAAACACGATTACATTTTGGAATTGTATTTTAGAAAATATAAAATCAGCAATATTTGGTTAGGGGCAAACAGAGAGAGAGGGAGAGAGATAGAAAGAGAGAGAGGACAAAGAGAAAGGTCATTCTGGTTTAAATTGACTAATATATTAATAGTATACTCATATAGTAAAATGATGGGACACAATCACAAAACCAGAGACAGAGGAAAGTAGCCATAAGAAACCTGCAATCAAATGGTGAGAGGTCTTCAAAGGAAGTTTGAGTTCTTGGTTGAGCTTTCAAATTCTGTAACTTGCTTCTCAGTTTTCAGGCCATCAGCCTTGGGCTGAGTTAGGAACAACACTAGGAACTTTAGTTTTCTGTCCTTTAGACTCACACTGGATTAATTTTTTCAACTTTTAAATGTCAGTTTATGTAAGATTTTAGCCTCCATAATTGTCCAATCTAGATTGTATTAGAAATCCCTGTTATTTACTTATCCAACTAAACTACTAATCTAAATGTTTAGTATATCCATCTCATTTGTTCTTCTTTTCTGGGAAATACAGATTAAAACTGAGCAATATGACATATATGAGCACACACATACAGACATCACAACAAAATATGTTAAAGACTGCAGTGGATTAAATTTTTCTACAAATTCTCCTCCTGATAGGAGGAATTTTCTCTCATTCATTTTTCTCCTCTCGTTCACTCTTTCATTCATCTTTCTCATTCAATTTTCCTCCATTCATTCATGTGACAAAGTATATCTTTGCATTTTTTAAATGAAATTCTTTTAACTAAAAGTGCATAGTAGGAATGATCCTATTGCAAACCCATGCCATTGGTAATTTCTGTTTTGCTTTCTTAGCATGAAAGTTACTATATATGGAGGTTGAATTACCTTTGGAGAGATTATGATGAAAATAGTTGAAGCTAAAAATCAGATTGAAGTGTCTCGTTTGAGCCCTTAAAATTGTTCCTACCAGGTATCAGGACTATAAATAAAGCCATTCTGATTAGCCAACAAATAAATAACCAAATCATTGTAATTTATGTCACAAGGAACCCAAGTAATTCCTTAGGATTCCTGAATATATACATACATATATATATACATATATAATATATTGTATATAATGTATATGTATATAATATATCGTATATATGTATATATACAATATATACATAATATATAATGTACAATATTGTGAAGTAAACACATTTTTTCATTTTTGTGATGATAAAGCTAAGAGGACCAACTATTGATTTTTACCATAATATCTGAGACAACTGACATTTACTGCAGAATTTGTATTTGCAAGTGTAGTTTCATAGATCAAGCATTAGGTTTCCTTTTCTGTAGAAAAGTTTTGCTACTAAATTTCAGAGATTGCATGTATATTTCTTTTTTTTTCTCCTATTTCGGGCATTAATTTACTTTGATATATCTGAGTTCAATCCTGTTGGCCTAGTTTGAGACAGAGTTAATTAAAGAAATGTTAACCTGCTACCTTATGACAATGTATAACTTTGACTACATAAACAAAATGATTTCACATTTATAAAGAAAATAGTTTATAAAATTTTTTCTAAACATACCATATACTTTCTTCTTAAGAGCAAATCCTGAGAACAGAGTCAATAATTATTACTCATATTTTTTTAATGGAAGTCATGAAAAGGGGTGACAGTAGAAGGCCAGCATTAAGTGCATGAACTGAAATAAAAACAGATTAAACATTTTGGGTACATTGTGCAGAATTTCTTCATTCCTCCAGTGATTAATTTAAGCTACATTATTTGTGTCCTACCTTTCCAAATGATTTTATTTGCCTTTTGATATTCAAATTATTTTCCTTTAGAACATATAAGTAAATCTAGAGTATTAATTTCAGAAGTACGTGTTACATTATTCAGACATCTCTAATAAACTTAGTGTTTGAAAAATTATTTTAAAATTCAAAAACAAAATCAGAGCAAAAAGATAATTTAGATTGTATCAGTCTTTCTTTTATATTTTGGCCAAATAAAATTCTCTTAAGACTAAAAAACACTCCTTCCTGTAGTGCCTTTACACTGGTGCTAAATGTGAAACCAGCGTCGTCTCCAGGCAACCTCTGAAGTGGTGTTTAAGCCTGTTCTGGCTCCAGAATAAATGGTCTTGCTATGGCATCACATTCTTGCATTATTCCAGGGAGAGTCTGTGGCTTAGAATCACTTGTAACTCGTGTAGAAATGTGATCCTTAGTGTTCCCTGCGGTTAATCAAATTTGCTTTTCAAAAACCCACTGTAAAGTCAGAAATAACCGAGATTGTGTTGTATCAAACCTTTTGATAAGAGGTAATTTTGATAAGAAGCTTAACTGTAAAATAAGGACATCATATAGAAAGTTCAAAACAATGTGATGAATTGAAAACATTTTTCAGCAACTGTAACAACTATGATTTTATTTGAGCCAGTGGAAAATGAGAACCTGACCATATCTAACCATGAATACTTGCAAATAAATGTGTTAATCATTTCTGCATGATAAAAATGTCTACAATATCTGCGATCAATTCTGAAAAAAGTTCTTAGAAACATATATTAGCACATTTTGATGTGTGGGTGATATTTTTAACTTCTGGAAAGGACGTTTTCCACACACAGAACTAAATCTTCTAATACTAGTATAAAAATGGGAACTTTTAGAGAATTCTGTAGTGCTATTTCATCATAAGTTATAAATAAACTTTCATGTGTTTTCTGTTTGGCTTACAGAGTTAGTTTTAATTTCATAGTATCTAAGCCTATGGGACCAAAAATGTACCTGTAAATAAAGTAATAACATTCATACTCTATATAATAAATATTCATGCTGCTATATCTTCAGTTATTTCTTACTGAATCGAAATGATTCACTGATTCCCATGTAGACAACCAGAGATTTCTGTGTAAAACAGAGCATACTACAAAATACTCTCTTTGACTTACTTTTGGAATAAGTAAATTTATGGCTTTTCTATTAATGGTTCTCTATGGGGGATCCAATATAGCATGTCCATCTATGTATACAGTGCATCTTGACCTATCTCCTTCCTTTGTTCTCTTTTCTTCCACCTGCTCCATCCCCCATCAATGCCACCGAGTTGCACTGCTCTTTTCTCTATGCATGTACATTGGAGGAACCTATTGTTCCCTTTTCCATTCATTTGTCCATTTAAAATATGTTTTAGCTTTCTGATATTTCATTGGATGGCAGTAACAAGCCAGTGTGAGTACAATTCATTCAAAATCTCTGTTCTAAATGGAAGCCTGTCACTCTAAAGGTACTAGAATTGGTAACAGGTGATACATTGGCACTGAGTAACTTATTCTAAAAGGCTGTTTGTAACATCAAACAGATCCTTCTCCTAGAAAAGAAGGCAAACATGACCCTGTCACAATAGTCTTATCTGTAAATACTCCGGGTCAAGAGGAAGATGGGAAAGACATTGCAATAGACCTTGGGGAACAGAAATGGAATTGGCATGTGTGTGAATATTACTAGGAGTTGCAACAGCGAGAACTAGTCCCATAATAATTTCACATTTAGTGGTTATATTCCACATATTTTGTTTATAAATTTTGTTACCCTCATTAATAATCTATGATCACAATTTGACTTAAAACTAAAAGTGAGGTAGAGAATTGAAAGATATAGACAAGAATTCATCTTACAATTGAGACTTCTAAAGGGAATTTTACCTGCAATCTCTAAAAATATATTTTGAATACTACTGCTCGAGACAATAGCTAATATGTAAAAAGAAAGTAGGATAAATGATGGACCCAGGTGCAGGGCATTAGAAAGAAATGGTTCATGAAGCTAATCAGGTTTGCTTGGTAGCTATATGACTTGATCTCTCCTTCCTTGGAGGATATAATGTCACTGATGCCAAATTGTATTTAAGTAAAACAGGTTACCTTTAACACACACACACACACACACACACACACACACACACAATTACTTGTTTCTGATGATATACAACAGGATGTCATGGAAAAACAAAACATGAGTCTAGGAGCCACATCTCTTCTGCCTGAAATTTCTTATTTTTGTTTATAACTGAGTAAATCACAGTTTTGCAAGGCATATCTTCATGGTCCTTTGCAATACTATTATCTGCTTGAAACGTTTATGTGCATTTGGGCAGGATTGTGGATGTAATAGAAATTTATAAAATGGACAAATTCAATGCCAAATTGTTTATATACTTGCATTTGACTGTTTTCAGTAAAACACTCTAATATTTATTAGAAGTCTAAAGGAATTTAGCAAGCTAAAGATGGGATACTGGGAAGCCCATGATATATGGGGAGATGTACAATAGAAGCACACATAGGTTGCTATGGAACTTGAGATTAGAATGATCTGGTGTAGACATAGACATTGCAAAGCAATTCCAGTGAAAGGTAGTGCTTAAAATTACCTTTAAACGATGAGTGGGAGGTAACTGGTTGCAGAAAGATTGCAAGAGCATTTTTCCTGAGAGGAAAAGTAAGTGCACAGAGACTAAATTGCTAAAAAGCCTAATTCATGAAAATGGCAAATTGTTCAATATGGCTAAATTAAATGCAGAAAAATAGTCAGTAAAAATAAAGCTCAGTTCTTGGGTTAGCCACTATATTAACCTAGTTCACATTCTTTTGCTGTACTTGCTGGATTATAGAATATCTTATTCACCCTGTGCCTTAAGACTGTACCTGAAACATTCCAGATTCTAAATGGAAAGGATACAAATCAAAGAGATTCTTGTTTCACTTTTGAAGAAAATATAAATCTCAATTAAGAATTTGTTTCAACATTCAAGGTAAAATTATCAGGAGATATAAGTAAGTGTTTATTATAAAATAATTCTCTGATGCCAAGTTGGAAAAACAGCCTTTGTAAGCAGCAAGATAACCTTTAACCAAGTCTTTTTGACTTTCTAAAGATAACAGAATAAGTTGAACTCTGGTTTCACTGAGCACTAGCTTTAGGAACACACATAGAAATACATTTAAAATTAGCATAAGTGTTAAGGTTGATTTAAATTTGAAACTCAAGCAATGATTAATTAAAATAACTTGTAGAGTCACAAACAAATTGGAAAATATATATACTCAAGTTATTATAAAAATACTTCCAAAATTGAAAAATCTTCAGTTTTACAGACAATTAATTCACCTTCGTTCACATGGCTCATTAACTAATAAGGGAAACAAAGTCATACTAATTATTTTAGAGAAATGCTTGACTTTGACTAAGAAGGAAAAAGTATCAACTATATTTTCCAACAATTCATTAAATGATAGAACAGTACAATCAAAGAAGATTAAAGAAAAAACAAGAACTAAGGTTGTATTGTGTATAATTTTACAAGGGATTAATTTCCATTTTATATTTTTACTGTATTTATATAAGTACATATGTATATTTATATGAATATATGTATGTACATACATATATATGTATTATGCTAATTGTGGGTAACTGCTAAGGTTATTTATATAAATATATTATTTTGCCAGTCTTGGGGCTTGTATTCAGGGCTTGAGCACTGTTCTTGGCTTCCTTTTGCTCAAGGCTAGCACTCTACCACATGAGCCACAGAGCCATTTCTAGCTTTTTTTATGTTTATGTGGTTCTGAGGAATCGAACCTAGGGCTTCATTCATGCTAGGCAAGCACTCTACAGCTAAGTCACTTTCCCAGCACTGTGTGACTATATTCTTGACCCTAAACATGATTAATGTCACATTCTTTGGTCTCAACCTGACTGGGTTGGATTAGTCTTCATTACATATTTTCTTAAAAAAAATCATTACCTTCAAGTAGTTTTACAAAGTTTTTTCAATTCAATATGTCAATTTATAAGTAAAATGTGTTGTGTTCAGTGTCATCCCTTCCATGAATCTCTCTCCCTTGTCTGTCCTAACTCTCCCCATCCCCTCAAACTACCTTACTTTACTTTCACATATGAATATTTAGTGTTATGAGTATACTGTCCCACCAGTCTACATAGAGATTTTGTTTCTAACTTTGTATATTGTACAATATGTTTATTTTTAAATCTTATTCACATAGATAACATACAGTAGATAATAAAAATAAGGCTAAATCTTAGAAAAGATATTACCCTTAGCAATCAATCAACCAAAACAAAGTGTGATTACCTTGCATTATTTTGAAATCTTTCTGCCACACTCATAAGCAGCAGAAACAAGGAATATCTATGTGCCCTCTAGCCAGTGTTGTCATCACAACACATCTATATTAGAAACGGCAGTCAAGCTGTATTCCTATTGTCTAAACAAGATGAGTACACCAGCAAAGCAGCTTCTAGCTATAGGCCTGGAAATTACCACCCACTAGAAAAACTCACGGTTGACGAAGGGCTTTTTATAGGTAAGGACAGAAATTGGGAATAAGACAAAATGAATTACTCATTTATCACAATGTTGTTATGTTTAATATATTTAGTATTTTAGCTGCTCTGAAAGCCCCAAAGACCTTAACAATATTTTGGAGTTTAGATTCAATGGAAGTGTGGCAAAGGGCAAATATATAACACATCTGTGTCAAGAAATTAATAGTGAGTTTTACATGAATAAGAAAATCATGTGAAGCAGAGCGTTCAATTTATTCTGATTGAAGTATAACCATTGTAATAAGAGAAATGACTGACTTGAATGGTATTCCTTTTGTCATTT
Organism: Perognathus longimembris pacificus; assembly: GCF_023159225.1. Lineage (NCBI taxonomy): Eukaryota > Metazoa > Chordata > Mammalia > Rodentia > Heteromyidae > Perognathus > Perognathus longimembris. The sequence continues at coordinate 43,213,194 of NC_063176.1, forward strand.
TGCTTTCTTATTTTCAGGCTTTCAAATTTGTAATACAAAAACCTTTGGAATGACTCAAAAATTTGAGTAAGTAAACATTAATTTCTTATTATTTAACCACATTATATTGAAAGCAATGAAAGCCAGTATCGAAGTCCAGGTAGCTGCCACTGAAACGAATAGCTAGCAAATCTTGAATGTGTAAGAAAAACAGCTAAACATTTTTAAGGTACAAAGTGAAAAGATACTTTCTCAATGGTAACTAGTGTTACAAGAGAGTTTATGAAAAAGATAGTCAATTATATTAACATCAAAAGAAGAAACTGTCATAAAGTATTAACTGGTCTCTATTTCTAAACCACAGCAAATGTTGTTAATAGCCGTGATGAATAGCAGAATGAGAATAAATGAGACACACAAATGGGGCTAAGAAAACAGTATGTTTCAAAATAATGCATTCTGCATATATTTTAGTGTTTTACCAGAAGAAATTAAATTTGTAAACTCTATTTAAAAAATGTTTTCATATCACATATTTCATTAATATTTTCATTAAGTACTATGGCCATTTATCATATATTGCAAATGAATTGAAACATAATTTAGAATTGTGTATTGATAAGTACTTTTAGTCAAATTAACAAAGCAGCATAAAGTTTGTATCAAATAATCTAAAATTTTTCATGTCATTATTAAACATCCGAGTTATAGAAAACAAAATGAAGACACTAGCTTATTGTTCTACATAAAAGCAACAAATATTAATTCTCATAATATTACAATATTCTGAGTTAGATTTTCAACAAAGGAGAGTTTTAGTAGGAAGGATATCCTCACACCATCTCTCTCTGTGTTCAGAAGTCTTCTGAACTCTCTGTAAAATTTACACACTATGAAAAAGAAAATGAAGGAAGTAATGTTTTCATTAATTAATTTAGTTACAGCTATCACCAAAGCCTCAGGACAGAGTTTACTTATCCTTAGAAAACAATTCAGAGAAACAGACACACTTGAGAAGAAAGGGTATGAAGTATGATGGGTTTAAATTTCTTTGTTTTATTTTCCAAATTAGCATGATGGATCTATGCACCATGAAAAGATAAGAAAAAAGAGAAATAAATTTAATACTTGTTTTTTATATTTCTGTGTTTGCTGGTATTATTTTCTAGACACTTTTTCATGCATTTAGTTATTTCCTTTGAAGTGACCTCAAAGTTTTAAATTTACTGATATTGGGAGTAAAATATAAACGATGCCTCAATCTGCAAAGTTTGGACATACATATTAAATTAGAAAACCAGCTTTTGTCAAAGTAGCCAAGGTTCTTGGCAACTAGAGGGCATTTCTGGTTGCTGACATATTTTGCATAACCAAAATACGTTGGGGATTTATATAAATTAAAAGAAACAGAAACCACAAAATTTCTAAAACTGGCTCAGTTTTAGGTACCTTGTTAATAAGATGAAATTTTTCTACATAATTACTCTGCATGCTTTGCTGATTTGCAGTTTTTTGTTTGTTTGCATGCTGGGCTAAAGATCTTTGTTCTCCTAGATATCTGATCATTAGAATACCTCGTATCTATTAAAATTTAAAGGAATCATCTTTTGATTTATTTTTTGGCTATGTACATTCATTATAGAGGCAACAAAATTTTTGTTCTGTGATTTATTATTAATTATAGGGCACTGGTGAAACCTGAATAAATCCATGAAAAGAAAATTCTGAATGTAAGTTTCATGGGCCAAACACATTCCTTTGCAAACCACTGAATGAATTGCATTTTTTTCCAAAGCACTATGGGTTCCACTTCAAATCTCTTATTTTATAATGCTTACCGACACAAGTAATAAGAATTTGAACTATGCCAATTTACCAAATTTTTAAAATAATCTTTGAAAACTTGCTGTGAAGTTTTCATTTCATATCACATATTACATAAGGGGAATTATGTTAGCTACTGAAGCTTAGCATTTTTCTTCTCTGGAGATTTGTTAAAATGTAGCACAGATAAAAGAGCATTTGTAAAGGTGAATTAAGGAATAACATTCATGGTGATAAAAATTTCATATAGGTTTAGAAAAAGTATATCAGTGTAATTCTTATGAATATGAGGAAATTTATGACAAACATAAATGGTGAAACTTCTGTGAGCCTACAGAGTTGAAATACTTAGAATCCCTTCAGTAAAACAGTATGTTTGACTTCTAAGCAGTTTATTAAAATTAAAATTATGTAAAGGAAACATCAATGCAACAGCGGTACTTACAAGACAATATGTTGGAAAGGAACCTTACAACTTGAATGTGTGTGTGTGTGTGTGTGTGTGTGTGTGTGTGTGTGTGAAACTGGGAGAAAAATGAGGGAAGGAGTAACAAGCTTGTCAAGAAATATAGTCACTACCTTATGTAGGTAACTGTAATTGTTCTGTACATCACCTTAACAATAACATTTTTTAAAAAATAAGAAAAATAAAATAATATTCAATGTAGTAGTAATGGCTTAGTGCTTTGGTAACAAAATGCTAATTAGACTTTGAAATGGATAGCCTAGGTTGAATCGAAAGACAAGGCTACAGAAAATGTTGAAATAAGGTGACCATTTACCATTTCCATCTGGCATTTAATTGGACTTGCTAATTTTAATGGAGAAAGAAGGAAGGAAGGAAGGAAGGAAGGAAGGAAGGAAGGAAGGAAGGAAGGAAGGAAGGAAGGAAGGAAGGAAGGAAGGAAGGAAGGAAGGAAGGAAGGAAGGAAAAAGAAAGGGAAAGAGAGACACAGAGAGAGAAAGGGAAATGAGGAGGTAGAAAAGAAGGGGGAGGGGAAATAAGAAAAGGGGAAGGGGGTATGAGGGAAGGAGGGAAGAAGGGAGGAAAGAAGGGAGAAAGAGAGAGAGAGAAGGAGGGAGGAAGAGAAAGAAGGGAAGAAGGAAGAAAGAGAGGGGAAAAGGAAGAAAAGAAGGAAAGAAGGTAAGTCAAAAAGAAAGTACGGGGGCTGGGAATATGGCCTAGTGGCAAGAGTGCTTGCCTCATAGTTTCAGTTCCTCAGCACCACATATATAGAAAAGGCCAGAAGTGGCGCTGTGGCTCAAGTTGGGAGAGTGCTAGCCTTGAGCAAAAGGAGGCCAGGGACAGTGCTTAAGCCCTGAATTCAGCCAAAGGGAAGGGAAGGGAAAGGGGAAGGGGAAGGGAAAGGGAAAGGAAAAGGAAAAGGAAAAGGGAAAGGGAAGGGAAAGGGAAAGGGAAAGGAAAAGGAAAAGGGAAAGGGAAAGGGAAGGGAAGGGAAGGGAAGGGAAGGGAAGGGAAGGGAAGGGAAGGGAAGGGAAGGGAAAGGAAGGGAAGGGAATCACTAAGCTATTTTATATCCACTATATTCTCTCCTAGCTTTTTTTAAAGGCTACTTTTCCTGTTCTATCTGATTTTAAAAAAAGAAAGAAAGAAAGGATAATAAGTTGTATAACTACTTTCTCAGTTTACTCATAGCCAATTCCTAATTAGTATCACAGGAGGGGAAGGGGAAGCACAGAAACAATGGGTCAAAGGGTGAACCAATTCAGCAGTGATACTCACTAGACACTATGTTGGAAATGATCTATACAACTTCCATGGGGGCGCAGGGGAGTTTGAGAGGGGGGAAAAGAAAATAGGAGAATATGGAGGAGGTTGGAACACTGTTTAAAAATGTACTCATTGGGGCTGGGGATATAGCCTAGTGGCAAGAGTGCCTGCCTCGGATACACGAGGCCCTAGGTTCGAATCCCCAGCACCACATATACAGAAAACGGCCAGAAGCGGCGCTGTGGCTCAAGTGGCACAGTGCTAGCCTTGAGCGGGAAGAAGCCAGGGACAGTGCTCAGGCCCTGAGTCCAAGGCCCAGGACTGGCCAAAAAAAAAAAAAAAAAGTACTCATCTGACATACATAATCATAATCCCTCTGTATATAACATTTTCAATAAAATTTAAACTAAAAATAGAATACAAATAAATAATTTGTTGTTCACAATGGATGCAATGGAACACTAAGCTTAATTATCTCAAGAAACACCACTAGGAAAGTCTAAAGTTCTATCATTAAGAAGACACTGCTGATATATTTTTGTTGTTGCTTTTTTATGCAGAAATCTTAATGCCCATATTAATATTTGCTTACTTGTATAGTTGCGGACAAGGACAAACTGAATTCTATTCTCTAAAATTTAAAATATGTGTCCTGTCTTAAGCAATGTTACACTTTATGAAACTCTGCCTAAACACTTGTTGCTAAAAATGATCTGATTTTTTGATTGGTGCATTTGGTTCCTGTCACTGGGCTTCAACTAAGGGCCTGCTGCTGTTTCTAAGCTGTGTAGTAGTCAAATACAGATCAGTTCTACCATGCTGACCAACTAAAATGATTACTGGGAAACAAAATTTCTGGTCCCATTTCTCTCTGTATATAGATTTTCTTGTACTTTGGAGCGAGAAAAGAGACATTTTATATGGCAGAATACTACTCTCTCAGAGCAAAATGTCTGAATGATTTCTTTTTATCATTTTCCTCCAGACTCAAAATAGAGCAATAACCCAACAAATCTCTGAAGGATTATTACTAATTTATCATTTATCATCCTAAGGTATGTATACTTCTATATAGACCTATGTATAAATACACCGTTATTGCAATAAACCATGCATCCTAGATATCATAAAGAATTCCTTAACAGCACTTAGATTTTTACTAAAACTATCTGTGAAGAAATTCAAGTTGAAGATAAACAATATTCTTGTTGATATAGTAAAATAAATGCAAAAAACTTTCATAATACCAGTGCATGCATCCTTTTTCCTTTTTGTTGTCATTGTTTAGTCTTCTATCTATCTATCTATCTATCTATCTATCTATCTATCTATCTATCTACCTATCTATCACTAAGGAAGTGCCTGAGGTTACAATGAAATAATAGATTCAAACAGAAAATGATGAGTTCTTGGGAGAGAAGTGATTAACGTGTGTGTGTGTGTGTGTGTGTGTGTGTGTGCATGTTTATGTATGTTAAAGATACCATATTTCCATATGACAATAAACAATCAGAAATTAAACTTTAAAAATAATTATCATTTACAACAAACATTTTTTGATAAGTCTTACAAAATCAATGCATTTTTAGTGTCTTGAATCTACAAGTGATTCAAAATGATAGAAGTAATCAAATAAGAAATGTGCAATTGAAAATATATACTGTGTTCATAGATCATGACATCTGATATCATTAAACTTGTCCCTAAATCTCTCTTGTAATAATTTCGGCTCTCTCTCTGAACTACAGATTCCAAGTAGGTGCATCCAGTTTCTTAATGAATATCCAGAAATTAAAGATGAGAAATAATATTGGATAAATCATTCTATCCAATCTCAAGTCTTTCTAAGTATCTACAATAGTAAAACAACAAAGTTTATGTACAGATTAATGGAATAAGATCACCAAATCATGCCTAACAAAAAAAAGGATTATCTTTGCAGCATATGATAGAACCTTTATGTCATTATTATGACAAAAACGTAATTGACCTGAAGTAAATTTTAAATCATACCATGTGCAAAAAGTATAGTAACTGGAAATAACCCTTGGTCTATAAAAGATAAAATGCATAGAAGAAAACTTTGATTAGGGAAGTGTTTTAATTTCTGATATTTCAGATTCCACTATCATAGAAGTAAATCTGCTTTCTGAAATAAATCATAACTATTGTTCTTGGAAAAATGTAAAGAAATATTTCCATGTTGGTTGTGATGGTATAGCCCTGAACAGCTACTCAATGAAGTGGAAGTAGGAAGAGCATAGTTAAAGAATAACCTCCTGTGGGGGGAAAAAAAATGGAAGGAAGGAGGGAGGGAGGGATGGAAGGAAGGAGGGAGGGGTAGAGGGAAGGAAGAAAGGAAGGAAAGGAAGGAAGGAAGGAAGGAAGGAAGGAAGGAAGGAAGGAAGGAAGGAAGGAAGGAAGGAAGGAAGGAAGGAAGGAAAAGCAAGAAAGAAGGAAGGGAGGGAAAGACAAGCTAAACAAGACATCCGGAAGCAGGCTTCAAGTGGTACAGTGCCTTCCTCACAAGGAAAAGAAGGGGCTTATATTCAAAACTCAAGCATCATCAAATAAGTGAATACATGCATACATAAAATAATCATTTACAATAACTTTATATCTGTCTATCTGTCTGTCTGTCTATCTGCCTGTATCTACAAATGATACTGCAGTCTATCATGAATGAAACGAGATATATTTATAAATGGATTACTTTTGAGTAATTCAAATGTAGAAAAAGGTAATAAATTCAATTACATAAATTGGCAAAGCATGAGGCTAGATTAAAAATTTCCTTGCAATTCCTGTTAATTCCTTAGTAAGTGCAGCATACTACTCTATGTCCTATGGTTGCTGACAGACTGCAGTTTTCATGTGTGTGAAAGTCATTTTGAATTTACACCTTCAATTCTGGGATGCTGCAGTGGTTCCACAGGGCTAGACATATGTTAGTTCACATTGGGAATTTACAAATCAGTGCATGATCTTGAGTTATTAAAAATTATCATTTGACGGCTGGAAATGTAGCTTAGCAGTATAGTGCTTGCCTTGCATCCATGAAGCCCTGTGTTCAATTCCTCAGCACCACATAAAAAGAAAAAAAAAGCCAGAAGTGGAGCTGTGGCTTAAGTGATAGAGTGCTAGGCTTGAGCAAAAAAGAAACCAGAGACAGTGCTCATGCCCTGAATCCATGCCCCATGACTGGTAACAAACAAAATTTACCATTTGAAGGAAATTCTCTACTCAAACAAATGGTGGTTATCAAGTTGCTATTAAACTCAATTTGTATTTCACCTATTGAAACAGTGAATGTGACATCAACAAAAAGTAGGAAAAAATGAAAATGATACAAGCTTTTCAATGATGCCCAGATGATTTCACACTGCTTAAATGTTGGTTCCTTGAGAAACAAATATCATATAGCCATAATTTACTCACAGCTTGTTAGTGGCTAATGCTTATAACCATCAGGAGGTTTCTATGGAAGCTGAGACCTAAGAAATAAGGGTGGAAGCCAGCCCAGTCATGAAAATCACTACTTAATTCTAATTAATGAGCAAAAACCAGAAGTAGAGGTGCGGCTCACGTTGTACGGTGTTAGGCTTGAGTAAAGCAACTAAGTAACAGTTCTCACACACACAAAATTATCTGGCTGCTATCAATAACTTGGTGACTCTATCAATTTTTCTAGATTTTTAATTTGGCTCTCCCTTTCTCTGGGAGATATGGTTTGCAATTATATTACGTTATCCTCTTTATGTGTTATTAGTTGGACAATTATATAGATAGCCTCTCTGTCTGTCTGTCTGTCTCTCTTTCTTCATCTCTTTTTCCAGCATCCAATGTATAATTTATTATTATTTTTGTGTGTGATAGCCATTTGGATTGTGGTAAGATGGAATCACAGTGTAGTTTTGATTTGCATTTCTTTTATGGTTAGTGGTGTTGAACATTTCCAAATCATAAAATATTGCCTTTCATTGATTTCAAGTCATACAATTCTCTCCCAGAAAACAAAGCAGAGAATAAAATTTAACCATTACAGTTAACCATTGACATACAGATAGTAAGAAAGAATTCAGCACTGGTATTTTGATATTATTTGAAATATAATTAGAGAATTCAATATAGTCATAATAAAGACTTATTCATGAAAAATCGTGACAAAGATTTGGTTATGACAAGAAGTTAATAATTATCATTTGTCTTCTTTTGCACATTCACAATTTGTTCAAATACAAGAACAAGAACAAATATAAGAATAAGAACAAATAAAATACCGAACACATACAAGTATAACATGGGTCACAATCATGAGATTAAACTTTTGGCTTGTTATGAGTGCAATAACACTTTTTATATACTTAGTTCTCTGACTCTTGGGAGCAGAAGCATAGATTTTGACAGTTGCCTTTACCTAGGTTTTCATACAAGTGCTTATTTCTCAACTCATAAATTCTCTCTGAGTTAATTTAGGCTCTGGTGTTTCTCTATACTATTTAATTATTTACATTTATTTTAAATTCTATGTTTTATAACTGTGTTACTTACTTATTGGATATTCTGTGCATTTCTCAGTGGCTTATAGAACAAGTATTGAAGATACTATGTGACATTTGAAATAAATATAGAAACAAAATAATTTCAAAATATCACTGCATTTGACATTCTACTGTAATTCCTTTTTAATATTTTAACAAATTATCTATTAAAAGCAGTATAAGAAATGTATCCAATGCCTAACATATGAAACTGTAACCTCTCTGTACATCAGTTTAACCATAAAAAATAGCAAAAAAAAAAAGCAGTATAACATGTATTAATATGGACTAGTCTTCTCCATTGTGTCTAAATCTTTTTTTTTCTCATTTAAAGCATGGCTTGACTATTTTAAGGTAAAGCCTAACTGAATACAGCAAGCAGAGTAGAAAATATAACAATTATTAAACCATGCATAGATGTGAACAGGTTGCTTTAGGATTGTCAGAAAATTTGCTTTCTTTCTCTTTACAAAATGATCTGCAATATTTACTAAGGAACTGAATAGAAGAAATATACACTGTTAAAACTCTCTCGACTACAGTTTTTTAGTTGTTGTGTGATTTGAAAGAACATAAATTTGGAAGCAAAATTCCCTGATTTCAAAATTTAATTCTGTCTCTATATGGACCCTACATGGACTAATCATTTATTATCTGTCCGTTTTCCATTCAAAGAACTGTTCACATTTTTTAAGAGCTAATCTATGTGAAACTACTCTATAAGTGTTGATTGTATAAAATGGGACATATATTATAACTTCCTTGGCCATTAACTGACCTAAATTGAAATGGGTTGACAATTCATTTTACTTATGTGTGCAGATCAAATAATGAGGTAAATTTTTGAGATTATTTAAGGGAGTCATGTCATAACTGAGAAATAAAAATTGTGCATGATGTTTGATGAATTAGATAAAACAGATAATCCCAGCAAAAGCCACATGGTGTTGGCCAAACTGACCCTCACTTGCTAAAAATAAAATGTAATTTCCTTAAATCTGGCTCAATCTTCCAGAGAGTCAGAATGAGTAAAATACTTCCTTGAAGCAAGTTCTTCATACTTGAAAGGTAAATTGCCTCTCCTGAGGCACAATGATGAACTAATATACCTGAGAAAAGGTAATTTCTCAGGGATTCTCTTCCAAAAGTGTTGATTAAGCAATCAGATATTTTATACAACCAGCCTCTTCAATAAGTCCTAACATAAAACAAATTCTTTTTTAATCTTACAATAAAAATCTTAGCTATAAGATCAGTTAACTCATTCGTGATTTGATTGCATGTTGAAAGGACTTTTTCTTCAAGATATAGTATTAATAGCAGATGTTAAAAACTTGAAACATACATAAACATGTCATCAAATTCATCTTCAAATCCCGTAAAAATTGCAATGTCAAGTTGACCAGCCCACTGAGCCCTAGATTACATGTTTAATAATCCATGTATGGATTACAAACACTGTGTCAGAAACAAGTCTTTGTTCGCGGAGCGTGTACATATTATGTGACACAGTTTAGTTTCTACATGTTTAACATGATTTTTTTTAATTATAAAGGTATAGAAAATGATGAGACAGGATGCACCTTTGTCCCTTTTCAGTTTAGATTCTACACCCAAGTGAGATCCTGATATATACTTTTTCTATATTGTGCATATTCTAGTTTAAGAATTCATAATCTATTATTAAGATGCCAAATCTTCAATATCAGGTTTTTTTGAACTCACAGGGTGTCTTTTGCAAGCCTGTTTATTATTGCTCATATTTATTTGTTTGTTTGTTTGTTTTGTACCAATCTGGAGTCTTGAACTCAGGGCCGAGACACACCTCCAGTTTTATCATTTTTTGATGGTTACTTTGAAGTAAGAATTTCAAGGAATTCCCTGTCCAGGCTGACTTAGAATTCCCATCCTCAGGTCTCAGCCTCCCATGTTGCTGGGATTACATGTGTGATCCACAGGTGTCCAGGAGATGTTTGTTTTTAGTTTCAATATTATAAATGTCACTTATCCATCTCTTTGTCCTTTTCTGGAACTAAATTGCTCTTGAAGTTAACACCTCTTCAACTTCATACCCAAGTCTTCAAATCATCAAGTTCCTTCATTATCTTCAATGCCATGGAATACTGTAAGACACATTTGTGTATTCAGATTTTTCATATTCTGTGCTTTTCTTCAGAGTATTTTATTTCCTGGAATATCCTTTTCTTTTTCAGGCCATCTTTTTTTTTTTATTGAGAAGTAACTTAAACAATGTTCTCTGCTTGGAGTCTGAGTTCATTTCAACCAACAATGAGGTCATCTCATGTTTTCTTTTTCCAGTATACCTTAACCACATACATACATGAGATCCATTATAATTTTATCATTATCCAGTTTTTCTTTTTCTCTGCACAGAAAGCTATAGTCAATGCAGTAAAAGTCATCTTCATTTATCTGTAAATACGCCTCATCTTTGAAATTTTTCTGAAAACTAAGGTTTACTTGTGGATTTATAATTTATCATGACATGTTGACAAATATCAAGGTATGTCAACTCATTTAGAATTATGACATTGAATTTACAAGATTAAAGAATACAACATTGTTGTATAAAGATACTTTTTCTTGTTACTCCATATTCTTTAAGATCACAAGGAGTAATAGATGAATGACCTGCATGAGAACTTGGGTTTTGAAATGGTTGCAGTGATCCTGTAGGATACCATGTTATTGTTTGTTTATTTTTCCTATGTTAACTTCTGTCTTTTGATGCCCAAAAGGTTGCGTCCCTTTCTTTACATTGGTGTATCACAAATGCAAACCATTTAAAACTTTTCATTTCAACCTCCATGCAAGTAAGATCTGACTTAAATTCTTCCAATAAGACCTTTACTGAGAGAGTAAATTGGCTTGAGTTTGGAGCAGTTTTTGAGTTATCATACACAAATTACTATGTTACAAGCAACTGCAATCTTGAAAAAGCCTGCTTGAAACTCAAAAACTTTCTGATTTTTCCAAAGGGAGCAGCAATTCTCGCTGACATTTGTTCCTCCAGCTCTTTAAATGTTTTTTTTTTCTAAAGCATATAATTTCCAGTGCTGAATCCTTTCCTTTTATAAATTCTGAAGAGGTTTTGATTTCTTGATCAACCCTGATTGATACATCTCCCTGACAGCTAATGCCTATTATACATGTGCAGAAAGAAGGAAGCAAATTTTGTGTCAGGAAAGGTGAGATGGAGAAGCCAGCCTCTATCTAAGTGCTCACCAAATCACTCTCATTTTTCTCAGAAGCAAAGAGAAATCTGCAATTCCTAATCCGCTTTGCAAGTAGGCTAGGCATTTGACTGCCTTTGAGCCAATAGATACTGATCAAATATTGGAAATCTTTTGGAGGATTGAAAAGTCCAAGGGTAATGGCAGAAAACATCTGAGGAACAGATACAGTCCTTGAATTATTCAGCTGGTTAGTTCTGTGTGTATCCTGTCCTAGGTGAAAACAAAGTTCTACTGCAATTATTTTCTGGTTCTTTGTACAAATTTAGTCAACCATGAACAATGCATATCTCTGCCATATGAATCTGATGCCAGGGTTGAACACAAAATGTGGTGCATAGTTACCATCAATAAGCAAAATATATTCATTTAGTTGGGTATAGTCCAAGTCCAATGTATAAATGTTTGGTGACTCGGTACCACAATCTAGACAGAGTTGGAAGTTAAGGAATGTGGAAGAATGATGGGACAAGGGCTTTAAAATACTGAGCCTTTTTTTAATCAGGACTACAGGCAGTCTTCAGTCTTGACTGAAAAATAAAACAGATAACTTGCTACAAATGCCAGATTTGTGTATCTTACCCTCGTTTGCTTTTTGCAAATGTTTAAAAGTAACCTATCTTTATTTTTTCTGCAAAAATTTATAATTTCGTCTACTACTTACTCATATGTATAGTGTAACAGAGCAATGTAAAGATCAAGACATTGGAACCCCAGTGCCTAAATCTAGTTATGAATACAGCTTCATGAATTACATGTTTATTCTTATAAGTGGGATCATATTAAGAATTTTTAACTTCCATTTCTTTGTTCTGTAAAGAAGACCTGCAAAGGTACACTTACAGGTTTTGAAAAGTTTAGGTTGGAACAAATTAGTGTGATCTAAAGTAACTAGATTGCGTTTGAAACTCAGGGAAGGATAATTTGTTCTCTTCTTACTTCTTCCATTACTTCCACTTTAACTACCATGCAGGTTATCACTTAGTTCTATGATGCCTTACATTGGTAAAATGTTACCAATGCCAGTACTATCCATGAGATATAGAGTATTAGCTGCGGCATTTTAGTAACAGGTCTTTCAAATACTAAAGAATAATGACTCCTATCTTGAAGAATTATCACAAAAGTTACAGGTAAGTAGATGATTGGAAAGAAATTAACAAACATATTTATTCTTAATTGAATTATTACCTAAGATGTTTGACCAGCTAGGCCATATGTAATTATATTAGACATTAAAATACCTTCCATGATGTCTGACTATATAAAGTTAAAAAATTTACAAATGACTGAGTATACTTAAGTTGACTGATTCTGAACCAACCTTCTTTAATATTTTTTGCTTATTTTTGTGCTTTCATATTCCTATATTTTGATATTTATTTTACTTTGAATCATACTTTCCACACTAAGAATAGTTTAGTTAATTCCTAACCTAGTATTTTATAAGATATATGCATAAAATAAATGTCTTACAATGTGTTCTGAGATAAGAAATAGTCAAGACTCTATGATCAATTAAATTTGCTATGCATCTGACAGGAAATTTCACAATTGAAGATAGATAATGCACAAGAGGAAGGAAGGATCTATACCATTCACTAACAGAGCCACTTTCATGTTTTTATGACTCTTTTTCCATTGGCTTGTCAGATTAAACATTTTCCATCCTCGCTGGGCATCCTTCCTTCTTAATCACAAAAGAAAATAGGAGTATTTTCTAAGGTAATAGAATACTAACTTGCAATCCTAAATTTCAGGAATAAGCCCAGAAGAGTCCTTAAATGTCCTGAGGCTAGCATTTCAATATGTTTTCCCCCTAATGGCTGAAGTGTTGAAAGCTAGGGGCTCTAATCATTGAGAGGGGTTTGGATCAGAAGGATTCTGAATTTTTCATTGAAATGGACACTATTCTTTGTGTTAGAAATAATTTGAGATGTGGTTAAAAAAAAAACTTTACCAGAATTGTGGGAAGTAGAAATTTGCTGGAGGAAGTATGTCATAATAGCATGTCCTGAAAGTATTTCTTATTTTATTTTATTATTTGTTTTTGTTGGAAAGATGATGTACAGAGGGGTTACAGTTACATTAGTCAGGTAATAATTACATCTGTTATTAACTGTCATCTCATCCCTCATTTTCTCCCATTTTCTCCTTCCATACTCACCTTCCCAACAAGTTCTATAGTTGATTTTCAACATAGGTACTTATACCTCTATATTATTTCCAGTTGTGTAGGATACTTTAAACATTAGTTTTGTTTCCCTTCTTACTTTCCTAACAATAATATTCTATTAAAAATACTAATACACACACACATTTTCCTTCCATTGATTTTCTTTTCAAAAGTATGGATTATGTTGGACTATGAAAGGTCTCCCAAAGCTCATGAGCTAAAGACACAGTGACAAGCCCATGTCAGTATTAGATCTGCTAACCAGGAGAATTATTTTCTTGTTTGCTTCTGCTCTCCTCTGTCTGTCTCTGTCTCTTTCAAGGTCACTGTCACCATCACCACCATTGTCTCTGTCTCTCTTCCCCTCCCCTATCTCGGCAACCCTCCTGGTGACCATAAGATGAAAATCATTTTTTTGCACCCAGTTTTCTGTCATACTACTCTAATTTATAGTCCCAGAATCAATGGAGCTACCCAACCATGTATCAAATGCTCTAAAATTGTGAGTAATCATTTACATTTTCTTCTTTTCATTGTTTTTAGCAGGCATTTGCTGATAGTGATGGAAGCTTATGTACACTTTAGTAAGCACAACTTGAATTTATGATTACATTATTTATTCATGCAAAATAAATTTACTAACCACTTCCTACATGGCAGAATATCAATTGCCCAATAAAATGGCAAAAACTTGCCCGGTCTATTGTAAGAAGCTCATTCATATAGCATATAGATGTTAGTAAGGAAGCATCACTAAATATGCAGATCAAATACCTTATGACAGAATAGGTTTCTTTCTTTTTTTAGTTGAGCAATGTGAAACATTTTATTTATCTTCAATATAGACTCCTGAATGGATATGTATGTGTGTGTAAAATTGTAAGATAGTAAAATCTTATATAATTTTTTAAAACAATTATGCTATCAAAAGTCACACTAAATTTTGGCTTATGCAAATTTTCTATGTAGTTTTTAACACGAATTTCCAAAACACATGGTTTTGTATATACTGGCTATCATTATATACTGCTTAGATGTTCCATGGTTGTGTGAGACACAGGCATCCTTATATTGAACATTGAAAATGATTTCTATCAAAATATCTGGTAAATAGAACTCAAACTAAACCTAGATAGTGATGTGCATATTTTTAAAAATATTTTTCCCCAACCTGTTATATGTCTTTGAAGAGATAGAGCTGTATTTTTCCCTGTCATGAGAATTTAAAAAATACTAATGTACCTTATGCATTTTTATGATTGTTGTGACATTCAACTTATTGTCATTCTTTTTGAATTTTTTGAGTACAAAAAAGGTTTATCGGTTGTTGAGTAAGTCACTGGGTAGCGTTGTTTAGTTTGTGCCCTAGAACAATTTCTTTTGCTTCCAGGTAGATAAGGACCCAGAACAACTAGATATTCCCCAAACTTGATCCCAAAAGGAGATTGTCGGTATTTTTATCCGCTTGTTAAAGATTCAGAAGCATAGTTGTGAAACAGAACATTTCAAATCCTTTTCTGTGTATTTCCTTAAGGAAATGCTACTATGACACTTGAATTGCCCAGCCAACTCTAATTCTGTGTATTCAAAACTATATCTTCCTCAGATTACTTTGAAGCCCACAAAAACAGAACCCTTCTTAAAGCTTTTATTCTGTACGTAACAAGGAAAATCCCTGTTCAAGTACCTTCTAGCTCACACTTTCTACTCTATGTACAATTACAGTGTATTATAATTTTGTAAGAAAAATTAGATTGTATATTTTACCAATATGAGAAAAAACATGATGCTAGGTATAATTTAACAAAATATATCTTCATGTTACATAGTGGTTTGCTATTTGCAAAATTTTAAGAGTTTTAAAAATAATAAAAAAGGAAGATAACTTTACAAATTGTATCCACACACTTACATAACAAAATCATCATTTAATTCAAACCAAGGAGCAACAGAAGTAATTGTGAAAGAAGCTTAATCTTGTAAGTTCCAAACCACCTTTTTTGCCTTATCAACATTCAAATATAAAAAGTGGTACACTGTGGCTAATTTGAACTCTTCTTTTTTCCACTAATTAAATATATGTATATATAGAGAGAATATATATGTAAGTACATACCTATATAGTGAAGATTTTATATATTTCTTAGCATATCTCATATATTCTGAGAATATTCTCTCACTATATATGCAGAAAGAAGAACTATATGCCAGGAATCATTCCAAAGATGGGAAGAACAATCATAAACAAGTGATTTTTTTTCTGTGATTAAGCACTTAAATAAAGCAGAATATTCATAGTCAAGTGATGTCAATATTGGGATCATTGGCTACAATGTGTGTCAAGCAGACATGCCCAAGGATTCATACAAGGCAAATTCTAAGAATCAGGAACAGAAGTTAATCATCAGTAAAAAAAATCTTCAATTTCAAACTCATGGAATAGAAAAGGGTACATTAAAACCTATGTTACATATTGGACAGAGGCAAATAAAGAGATAAATAGCACAGACTGCAAAACAGCAAATTTTTGGCTTAACATCAGACACAATAAGTGGTGACTAACGAAGGTATTTAGTTGGGATTTTTGCTAATAATTCATGCAAAAAGTGTGTAGTAGTGGAATGGATTATAGCAATTCTTCTCAAATAGGAAGTGATGGAAATAATGATGAATCATGGAAGAGAATCCAAGGACAAGTATACATGGTTGAATTCAGAAAACTAACAGAAGTAAAGAAATGGAAATCAGAATTGTATTCCTTGCTAAGCAAGTGTGTGAACAGGATTCATAATCACATTTACTTCCTTAGAACTCTGTGTCTTTTTTCTGAAGGAATGGCTCTTTATTTATCCTATATCCCATGGTGGATAATTGAATTTCTTCCATGGCTTCCCCAAGAACATTCTTGTTTGTCTTTCTCTTACATATTTAAAACAGTAGGCCATTATGGCTTGCTATTTTTGTAAGGTTTAGTATTAGAGGACAATGCTAATAATTTCTCAATTATTTCCAACTTTTGTAATCTTCAATATATGAGATATGCTAAAACATGCATAAGATCAGTAGTATTATAATCTCTATATTTTCTAATAGATTTTAACACAGTATTCCATTATAATGTTGATTATCGTTTCTCTGATCATTAGTAACATGGATATTTCAAAGTCTGATTATTTGTCCTGAATGTTAATCAGCAAATATTGACAAAGATACAAGAAGAAAAGAAAATGGTACAAGTGTTTTAACTTATAGAAATTCTCTTTACATGTTATGTTGTAATCTAAGTGTTTGAGGCTTGCAAAGTTAAGATAATGAAATGTAATGTCCCCTGTGAGGATATGAGAAGGCGGCTCATTTGGAGATGATTAAGCCATAAACAATAGGCTACAGGAATGGAATTAATGCCTTTATTAAATAAGCACTACAGAGCTTCTTTGGCTCTTGCACCATTCCAGAACACAGATACAAGGAATTGCTTATTAATCAGAAAATGAGTTCTTACAACACACTAGTGACTTGCTGTGGGAATGGACTCTGATTGTGTATAAGGTACACTGTCTATAAAACCACTGGTGTAGCAAGTCAAACGGACTGACATGAGATACATAATTTATTTGTTGTGTATATGTATGCATATGTGTATATACATGTAAATAGATATATACATATATGTTAGCTTTATGTCTATAAATCTATCTACATCTATGTATCTACATATCTCTCTATATAAAATATACATAACAGACATGTTTTAAAGAAGTTTGAAAGAAAGCTGAGAAGATCCAAATTTTCCAATTGAGACTGGATAAGGTGAAAATTATGTATTCAATCACCTTGTCCATGACTTTCTGAAAATTCCAGGGATCCAGAGTGGACATATTTGGTCGCTTCTGCTAAAGAAGTTATTCAGCTGCAAAGTAAGGGTCTGAATATTATCTTTTACCTCATTAAATATGTCTGGATCATTTTCTTCCCACTAGAGCAGGAGAGAAAAGAAGAAAGACTGGCTGTATCATGGGGGTGGGGAGGATTTTGGAGTGATCAACAGATGACTCAGAACTGATTTATTTATTCTTTTCTTTTTAAAAATCAGTTTGAGAAATTATTCTACATTTATCAAATAAGCTCTCTGTTGTATTTCCTTTCTTTTCTCCTTCTTAGAGGAGCTAGAGATGAGGGATTGAATTTGTAAATATTTGGAGGCTAGTGGTATATGTGGCTATTCAAAACAATGAAAATTCTGTGCAGCTTTTTAATGGGCATGATCAAACCGAAGGTCAGAGCTGAACACAGGAACACTGCATTCTTGTGATAAGAGAGGAAAACACAGTTATTTGTATATCAAATCTTGTAGTTAAAAATATAAGTATGATTCTAAATTTTTGCCTGAGGAACTTCTAATTACAATAACTTTTTAAAATTAGTAATAACAGTGACAAATATATGAAATTAGAATATATACTCTTTGGAGTTAGACAATTAAATTGGTAGATTTTTATTTTACTTATGGATCTAAACTTGTTTCCTTAAATTTTGCTTAGTGTATTAAAAGAAGGCTATGAAACTATTGTGGTTGCTTGAATTATGAGCATTACTACATTGTGCAATGTATTTACCATGATCTACAAGTCAAATTTTATGTTCTCAATGGATGTAAAAATGATGAACTTAAAGTAGGAGAAAAAAATCACCCCTCATATATTCTCTTTAATTGAGTAATACTAGTGTTTTTGGCAGACTATATCTACAGTAAATAACAGTCTAATTAATTTCTGTGTTTGCATTTGTTGTCTATTATTTGTTACACTAATAAATTATTTTTATCTTATCCTCATATCATTGCAATGTCAGTACTGTTGGTGATATTTATGTGGTACCAAAGCAATGATAGAAACAAGGTATATCTAAGATGTTTTTAACCATATTACCCTGCTACATACTTCAGAAATATCATTTTAGCTACAGTTGTATCACCTACTAGCCTCCATCAGCATATGGGATTGTAATACTATCACAATGCTTATTTACAAGTAATAATTCGTTTAGACAAAAATGACACTGAAACACAAGACTAGATGTGTTGATAAGTTTATCATACGATAGAGCTAAAACGATTTCAATTTTACATTAGATGTTCTTAATTTCTTACCATGACAGTTGAAAGTTCCACTTTATTATGGATGTATATGCATAAAGAAAGCAGGATAGATAGAATTCTATACCATTTGTATAGAGCTCTTAAAATATATCCCCTCGGCATATGTGGAAAGTATTGTATGAGGAAGTAAGGAGAGAGAGAAGATGGGGAGTGGGAAACAGAACTGAAAAAGATAAAGAGAAGTAAGAAACAAAACAAATGATTTCAAGGGTACTTAAAGGTGTATTAGCTACTATTTCCGCAGGAAATGTCTATCCTGAAAATTCTAAGGATATTCTTGAGTTTTAATCCTGAGATTTGTGGAAAGAAGAATTTGATGAAAAATTACAATAGTGAAAATATAATGATATATATCAAAATTTTGTAATACACTCTGTATAGGCACACTTTTGCCACAGGAATTCGAAGGAAATAACCAAATGAAGGTTATTATTTGTTCAAGGTGTGTGTTGATTTCGTTTCCTGTAGCAAGGTCAGAAAACAGAAATTTAATTATGCAAGCAATGGCTTCCCCATTGCTCATTGAATACATAAAAGGGATTTCATGTTCTCCCTCATTCCATCATTCTCTAAAGTTTAAATATTTTCTGCCTCAAATGAAGTATATCTGTCTATCTATATCTATGTATCTATGCATCTATCTATCTGTCTACCTAGCTCTCTATCTATCTATATTTTTTCCATTTACTGACAATGTTAAATTCTTAGACTGACATATAGATAAGAAAAAACCTTGACATTCAATCATTCATTTCTAAACTCCAAAATGATCTTGGCATGTTATAGATGTGATTTATGTTATACACATTTCTTGTTAAAATGTGCACAAATGTATGTGTTTTTACCAGGCCGTATTACCATTCACCAAAGTTTCCATTTCCCTTGCTATGATGCCGTTTCCCTTAAAGAGACAGTGTTGCCCCATTGTTCATTAAACATGGACAGAAGAGAAACCTGTCATTCCAAGTGAAGAGTTTTGAGAAAGGGTGCAGCCAGGGTGATTTACCACTATGCCCCTTAAGTGTTGTTTCATAATAAATACGACAAGGAATCAGAATTTTTCAAGAGCTCAAATCAAAAATTCTTTTCTGGGGACAAAAATAACAGACTTCAGACAAGGATATTGTTTTCTGTGGCACATGCCTGCTTGCACTGTCTACTGACTGGCTATAGTAACCGACTATAGATTGAAATTGCTTTCCCCGAATTCTTTGTCTTTCTAAAAGTCTTAGCACCTTCTTCTGATACTCATATAACAAAATACCATCTCCTAACAGACACAGTAAGCTACTGTCATCATATTGTCTCAAAAGGCCTATCTTTACCAAACACTGCTTTTTAAGGACAATACTATAACAATATGTTTTGGATACTTTTTCAGCCAACTATGCAGACTATCACTTGTGAAGGACAAAATATTTTATAAGTTTACATTTGTGTTACTAGTGCCTACTCATTGAGATTCTTTTTTGTACAGAGCACATCTATTCAATTTGAATTTTCAATAGGTAATTTGATCCATAAGCAATGGAATTAGATGATAAATATTAATCCTTATTAATAAAAACATATCCAAATGTGTATCAATGGTTTGGTTGCTTTTTATACTTACTGCAGAAAATATTGTGAGATTTCTAAATTGCCTATCACATTTCTAAAGGAAACTACACAGAAGAAGTATACCATTTCCTTTTACAAAAAGACATTCATAACAGATAAAGAGATCTGGCATGTCATCTTTAAGGTTCATGTAGCAGAGACCATTCATCGACACATGCAAAAATCCTGTCAGGTTTTTTTTTTCACTGAACAAAAGGTCTTCATAACTATTTATCTTTACTATAGTGTCACAAGCCCATGAGCTGTACGACAGCCATGTAGTTAATGAACTGGAATCCCTTTTCCAACATTCTAGAATCTTACTTTCTGTTCCCACTCTCCATGCATAATTTTCTCTCTAATGTTACAGTACAATTCTGAACAGAAGTCTGCACTTAATCTCCATATCTTATCTTTCCAATTCATCTTGTTGGAAAGAATTCAACATCCTATAATTTTTCCCTCCATTGAACTAGAATAATTTCTACATTTAGATGATTCAGAGCCATTAACAGAACTTTGTTTTCTACTAGCATTTAATTTTACTACAATCTATTGTCAAATGCATTAAATAACAGCATCACAGATCCCTCAATGGCAAAGAAAACTGCAAGAAATACCTGTTTAGAAATACCTGTGTGAACCCCTATAATAATCCTGTCAATATTATTGAGCCATCATATGTGTATTCTCTTTTATATGAAATCAAACTCAGTTGCTCAAATAACAGCCTTTGCTATACTGCACAATTCTGGTTTCAGCCTTTCATAAAACCAAGGCTAGACAGGATGCATTAGCTTTGTATTATATATTTTTTCAACATATGAACATGAGGAATTGTAGTAAACCAAAGGCTATCTGTTCTAAGGATATGTGTTTGTAAAATTTAGTTGGCATAGGAAGCAGATATCCTCTGAAAAGGACTGTGAACAGAATATTTTCTTGCTTATGGGTTTAGGCCTTTTTCCACATAAAAGGTGAAAGTCCTGTTATCTCCTCTCTATTGGCCTTGGGATGATGATGAACAATAGGAAGAGATACAGCATTGTTCTGTGACTTGTGAATTTAAGCCTTTCTGGATGTGGCAATGTTCTCTTCCATTTTAATTATTATGTTATTCAGGTTTTTAGTCATTGTAATATGTTAAAAAAATACTTAAAGTTGAAAGAATTTGTTTTGTTTCACAGTTTTGTAGGTTTCAATCCATAATTGCTTGGCCTTATCATCATCTAGAATGAGGTCACAGTGGACAAGAATTTCTTGCCTTATGACTTTTGAAAAGCACACAGAGAGACAGACAGACAGACAGACAGCAAGGCATTAGTGCAAGAACGCCTACCCTTACTAATCAACTTATTCCCACTAAATGCCTCATAGGACCCCATCAATGAAGGATCACCCTACTGGATAAAGTCGTGTATGATTTTCCACCTACTTTTAGCCTTACTTTAATTTCTTAAGTGTTGCTGTATTTACCATGAATTTATTTTGTGAAAAAAGGAAATTTTAAAAGGTATTTCTGATGACTTTATAAAGAGTTACTGGTACTAGGACTATTGACATATATTCCATGAGAAGTAATACATAAGGAAGACCACAATAATCTCAATATAATATGTATGGGAAAGAAAAAAAAAACCTATAGTGTGTGTGTGTGTGTGTGTGTGTGTGTGTGTGTGTGTGTGTGTACAAGTGAGAAAGAGAGATGAGATTGCAAGAGGAGGGTGATAGAGGATTCTGAGGAGGAAGAAAGGGGGGAAATTATCCAGTAGCATTGATCTCGGTTAAAATGAGCATAATCCTTCCTAACTGTGTTTGTAAGCAGTCCCTGTAGCACAAAAGAGTCAATAAGGGCAGTACTCACTTCTGTGATCTGTATCAATTGACTCCTATTTATTGCCAGCAGAGCTATTGTCATAAGGTGCAGGGCATCCAGGAGAGAAACAGCAAAATCTTAAAACTGAAAAAAATATATCCTAAGAGACATCTACTTAGCCAATGAGCTTTGGGGAATTATGATTACAGGGAAAATATTTTTCTGCTAAAAAGGCAAGTATTTTCTGAAAACTTCAGCACACATGAAGCCAAGGAGGATAAAAATCCCCTAAAAAGGACAAAAGTGAATATATTTATTTCTGGAGAAGAATATGTACTACTCAGTAATGGCAAATAGACTGTGTGTAATTTTACCATTCTTGTAGTTTCATTACAGATTAGTATTATGGCACAAACACTGAATCTCTGAAAGCCCCTTGAATTTTTTTAGAATCTTGCCAATAAGACTAGTGCAATGTAATTTATCTTCATAAGATTCAGTACTTGATTTTTTTCTTTTTAAAATTTACTACTTATCCCTTTCTAGATTTTGAATACTATTGCACCTAAAGGAGATATTACACCTATCTAGAAGATACAAAGTATTTGAGCAAAACAGCAGTACTTAAAAAATCTAATGATTCTTAGAAAGGGTTGAAATTGAAAATTTTTCTAATTGGACAAATACTGGATGTAAATGAGAAAATAACATCTCTTCAGTGCCAGTAAAGTTCACATTAATAGCCCAGAGGCAATTTTAAAATATAGGTAAGCTGATTGAAGATTCAGTTTCCATATGTAAATGGTTCAAATTAAATTGAACCATTACTTTAAATACCAACCATGCAAGAGCATGTGGGTCAGCATACAAAATAACCTACTCAATATCCCATGTTAGGGTCATCACAGGCAACGTCTTTATTATGATCAGATCACCCAAGGTAACTAACTCAAGGTACTCCTTCTCCCGCTATATGTCAAGATTTCTCAAAATAAACAGTATACTTAGCTGAGCTCTGCTGGCTTATGCCTGTAATCCTAGCTAAGCAGGAGGCTGAGATATTGACATCATGGTTCAAAGACAACTTGATCAGGAACATCTGTGAGACTCTTATCTCTAATTAACCAGCAGAAAACCAGTGGCTGTCTTGAGCAAAAAGATCTCAGGAACACTGGCCAGACCCTAAGTTCAAGTCCTAGGATAGAAAAAAAAAAGACGTGATCAGGCACGTTCAAGGTGGTATGGCCGTATCCAATGCCTAATGTATGAAACTGTAACTTCTCTGTACATCACTTTGACAATAAATAAGAAAAAGAATAAAAGAGACTATATAGATATCTCCAATGAATTTTTAAAAAAAGAAAGAAAGAATGCACTCAAGTGACAGTTCAGGCAAACACATATATGTATGGCAATTAATACAACCAAGATTACTCATTGTCTTTGATCTTTTAATATTGTTTTAGCTAGCTAAATTCACCATGAGTGTTATTTTGTCAACTTGACTAGCCATTGACTGTCTACAGCAAAAACTCTGAGCCTATCTGTCACAGTATTTCCAGATGCCATTGGCATTTGATTTAGTGATATCACTGTAAAATAATGATAATAATAATAATAATAATAATAATAATAATAAAACCCCTTTGTAGAGAGCAGTGGACAGACATCATCCAATGGCTTGAAGTCCAAAAAAGAACAAAAGGTAGAAGGAGGAATTCATCTTTTTGTTTTTGCCAGTCTTGGGGCTTGAACTCAGGGCCTGACACTGTCCCTGGCTTCGTTTTATCAAAGCTAGCACTCCATCACTTGAGCTACAGAACCACTTCTGGCTTTTTCTGTTTATGTATTGCTGAGGAATCGAACCCAGTGCTTCATTCATGTTAGGAAAGCACTGTACGGCTAAACCACATTAGCAGGCCCCAAATTCATCATTTCATTTTGCTTTTTATAACCTGTTGGAGTTGGAACATTTCCTTCATCCTCTCCTGTCCCCAAACCAGAATATATCTCATCAATTAGTTTGCTTGATAATTGGAAAATCTAGATGTGGTATATATCATTTGACTCTTACTTGCTTTCCTAATCTCTTCTTGCCCATTCTCCTCTATCATCATGCTACAGCCAAACTCAAAGAACAGTTCATGTCCTTCTCTATCTTTTATCTGTCACTCAAAATTTTCTAATTTGCTGCAATACACTTCTTGCTTCTGTTCCTTTGTCAATTTGTCTTCATTGTTTAGTGTTTTTAAATGTCCACACTTTCCATATTTCCCATCTGTCATACAATAGCATATTTTCCCCTTCAAGATTGAGTACGATTTTTTTTTCAGCCTAGGACAGCCAAGGAACATGGACTCTCCCAGGCTGTGTAGCCTCTGTTGCAGTCACTAAACTCTGATATGGAAACACAAATGCAGCCACAGAATCGAGGCAAATAAATTGACATGGTTGTAAATAAGTGCACATCATCAACTTCTGCATTGCTTGCATTGTGAGATTGATACTTTTCTGCTGTGGAATGCTAGCCTGTGTGTTGTAAACTGTGTAACCTGGTACACAGGATGCTGTCAAGTTTCCAGAAATACCTCTGCACTGTGATTACCAAAAATGTAGCTAGATGTTGCCAGTGTCCCTTGGAGGGACAAGCAGCCCCCTCAGCTGAAGACTCACAAAATAAAAATTCAATTATAAAGCAGGCTAGGTTTGACCTGGTAACAAGCAGAAGTCAGTTAACAATTACTTTGTAGTACTTATTCCAATTCCTGTTCATATTTACAAATTGGCACTTTACTTACATTTTGTTACATATGTCAAATTTTGTCATACATTCTTTTTTTCATATTCTTATTTTATTTTATTTTTTTCAAATTTTTAGTATCAAACTGATGTACAGAGAGGTTACAGTTTCATACATTAGGCATTGGATACATTTCTTGTACTGTTTGTTACCTCGTCCCTCATACCCCCCTCCCACTGCCCTCTTTCCCTTTCCACCCATGAGTTGTTCAGTTCACTTACAACAAACAGTTTTGCAAGTATTGCTTTTGTAGTTGTTTGTCTTTTTTTACCCTGTGTCTCTCAATTTTGGTATTCCCTTTCAATTTCCTAGTTCTAATACCAGTATACACGGTTTCCAATATACTCAGATAAGATTACAGAGATAGTGCAGGTACAATCACAGGAAGGTGATACAAGAACAAATAATAGAAGCTACAGATACACATGGGACATTGAAAGTAGTTACAACTGTGATATAACAATTGTTTCCTTAACATGGAGTTCATTTCACTTAGCATCGTCTTATGCGTTCATAAGGATATAGCTATTGGGCTCTTATGATCCTCTGCTGTGACTTGCCTAAACCTGTGCTAATTATTCCCAATAAGAGAGACCATAGAGTCAATGTTTCTTTGGGTCTGGCTCACTTCACTTAGTATAATTTTTTCCAAGTCCTTCCATTTCCTTACAAATGGGCAATGTCATTCTTTCTGATAGAGTCATAAAATTCCATTGTGTATATGTACCACATTTTCCTGATCCATTCGTCTACTGAGGGGCATCTGTGTTGGTTCCAGATTCTAGCTATGACAAATTGTGCTGCGATGAACATTGTTGTGCTTGTGGCTTTACTGTGATTTTGTTTGTGGTCTTTTGGATAGGTACCCAAAAGTGGGGCTGCTGGGTCATAGGGGAGTTCTATATTTAGCCTTCTGAGGAATCTCCATACTGCTTGCCAGAGTGGCTGAACCATTGTCATTCATTTTTTACCTTTCTACCTTTGCTCATAACAAAATGAATCACGAAGTATTTAACTAACAGAACAAATGAAATTACTAACAATCTTTTCAAGAGAGATGCAAA
Source organism: Perognathus longimembris pacificus (assembly GCF_023159225.1). NCBI lineage: Eukaryota > Metazoa > Chordata > Mammalia > Rodentia > Heteromyidae > Perognathus > Perognathus longimembris. The sequence continues at coordinate 43,239,137 of NC_063176.1, forward strand.
AGTCAAAAGTCAACTTGTTAGAAATGCCAAGAGAGACTGAGCAGCATTTAAGAGATTAAAACAGTCAGAGTAAACCATAAGTTCAAATAAGTAGTGAAAAAGAAAAGTGAAAATTCATTACTAGAAGGTAAAGACTTATTTCAAGAGAAGATCCAAAACACAACAGTCAATGTAAATAAATTGTTGTCCCCCCACCAAAACAATGTGTCATGTGGAAATATATAATGGGGCAAAAATGAGAATTTATTGTCAAGGAAAGTTTCTCTAAGACAGAGAAAATGGGGCATCTGTTTAAAATGAGTTTCAATCTATGCTTTATTTGCAAACTCTTTATAATCTATTGATGATGAAAAAGAAAAATTGCCTTTAATGTAGAGAGGCCTACTAACACCCCCAGGAAGGACAGTCTTCCATTGACTAGACAAGCTGAAGACAAAAAATAGGAAATATGTGCTCTAAAAGAATTCATTCGTCACAGCTAGTAAGTTTAGGCCTAAGCACTTTTTGGTGAAGCACTTCTCATGGAAGTAGCCAGGGTCATTTTCAAGTCTCAAAGTGTGGCAGGCATTAGGGCATCTAGAAACATTTCAAATCCACAGGCTCTATGCGTGAGCTAGGACTTCCAAGGACTTCCAAGTCCTATTCCATTCTTTTATCCATTTACACTAGAGAACTGCATTTGTTTTCCTCTTCTCAATCATTACGTTTTAAAAAGAGGATCTACTTAGTAGCCTTGCTACTTAGTGTACACGTTTTTCCTGTTACTAGTGTATGAAGTCGAGCTGTGACTAGTGATCGGTGAATGAATAAGAGTGCATCTGCCCTTAGGCAGAGGTAAGTGTTTATGGATGCATGTTTTATTCTAGCCCTGATATCACCAGCTCAGGTTCATTCCCTACCTTATATTATGTGTTAGTCCCTAGTTTTATTGTAAATAACCTTAGAGATTATCTCAGAGTAGTACAATCCAAGAGAAAATTGGGGAGATAAAATTGTAAATATTTTTAAAATAAAAATCATGACTCTAATCATGATTCCTTTTCATAATGTTTCTAGGTCTTCTCAGTCTCACGTTTTTATTTTAAGAAATAAAGTTGGTGTATTCACTTCCTTTATGGGTCTATTTTTTTGATTCCTTTTTCCATTCAAGTTCCTGATGAGATTACACTTTCACAGGTGCTTGTAGTTTTCTATAACTAAGTTATTGCCTCTGGCCTATTAATGTGAGGCTACTTAATTGTCTTACATTTAGGCATAACACATTTTATTATATGATGAGACTAGTAAAAAGTATAATATTTTCCTCCAAAACTATGATGTGATAATTCCTTATTTCCCAAGCCAATTTTCTTAGAACTGAATAATTGATTAACGCATATATACCATGACAACCACACAACAAGAAATGTATCGAATGCCTAACGTATGAAACTGTAACATCTCTGTACATCACTTTGACAGCAAATAAGAAAAAATAGGGGAAAAGCTATGAGGCATTTCATTTTCAAGTATCTACTGCAACATCATCCAGTTGATGGTGGGTCACTTACACTCTGGCACAGTTAGAGGGACATCAAAAGGCTTAAAATATGTATCATTGTTAAGTAGCAGTCCATTTAATAAAAATAAAGGATGTTCACTGATTACAATTTATTAAAATAGTAATCTGAGATAAGAAAGAGATAGAAAAGAAGACAGGAAAGTGAGAGAATGGGAGAAAGGGAGGGAGATAGAGAAGAAGGGAGAGAGAGAACATGAAGAAAGAAAGGAAGAAAGGGAAGAAGAAGGGAGAAAGAGAACAGGAGTAACTTGTTAACTTATGGAAGGTTATTTTTATAACAAAATCCTCATAGCATGCATTTGCTATAATACACATTAGAAAGTTACTTGGGAATGGAGATGAACTCAGAAATCACTAATTCTATTCACATGTAAGATTAAATGAGACCTAAGAAAGTTCAGAAACTTAGTTCTTACTGAGTAGGAAGACCAACTGTCTTTTCTTCCTTTTCTTTTCTTTTTTTGGTTAACCAGAAACCTTCAAAGAAAATCTTCAAATATGTTTGCATTCACAGAGACTGATTAAAATTAAACCCCCTGGGAAGAAGTGGATTCAGGTGATACATAATAAATACCTTCAAGTGGAAAAAAAAAACAACTCAGAGAAAAGAATGCTGAATATAACTTTTCCAGGTAAGTCTGCTAGACTCACTTGCACCTTGCAGTTAATTCCAGAGAGTGTGTGGATGAAAGAGAGCAGCACAACAGACTAATGTTAAAAACGATGTGAGGGAACGCCAGGGCCAGGTGTGGAGTACGAGAAGCTGGTAGAAACTAAGTTGATAATAAGCCAATTCATGTTTTATCTGTGTCACTAACAAGAGAAACATCAACTTCCACAAGAAAAGTAAGCAACACTATGAAATCAAAGGGAAACTTTTGTTACTTTACTAGTGTTATAATAGCAAAATGAAATGAAAGTAATGATATGACAAGCATTGGTTTCAAATTTTCAGGGCAGAAGTTCACCAGTACATTGCTTGAGGGCTGGGAGGGACAGATTTTGTCCCTGACTGATAATAGACGTGATCCGCTATGTTATTCTTATCATCATTCTCTGTATTCAAATGCTCTGATGCTGAAAGGGCCTATTATTTTATATGTATATATATATAATATAAGTATCATACATCATGTCATATATTTTATATAGTATTTTAAATATAATGTCATATACCCTATTATATGTGACATATGATATATTTAATATGTATACATATATAAAATATTAACTTAACTAAATACTTAGCAATGTCTTTTCAAATAAGGTCACTGGATATTTATACTTTAACCTGTATATTTCGGATAGTATATGCTTCTTCAACACTTCTCCATTGAAAGAAGTGTAATGAAGAAGCACACTATTTGATCACTTCAGCATTCATATAGGAAAATGAAAACTATAATAATCCTTATTTCAGTGAGAGTTGATAATGACTACTCAAGCATTTCTTGTTTTTCACAATAAAATGAGTTTTGTCAATATAATTGACTTTCATCCATCTTATACACTCTATCGCTGGCTGAATTGTACACTTTGAGGTTTGCCCCTAGACTACTATGAAAAAGAGATGTTATCCATACTACCATGTTATGTGATGTATATGTACATGTATATATGTGTACATATGTGTGATATATATGTGTAGGTATATCTATTCACATGAAAATATTCATGAACATTTAAAGTGATTTCAAGTTTTGGGAATATTTAAGACTGTCTCTCATGTTCAAATGATAGTAGTAGTTCATATACCTTTACTATGTATTATTATTATTAATTTAAATATATAAATATATGGAGACCATACTTACTGTTTTCCTAACTGGACTAGTCAGAGTTCTTATAATTTATAGATGATTTGGGGGGAATATCCTAAATAAGTAATTGTGTCAGCAAATTCTGTTTCATTTTCCAATAGTTCATTTTATACTATGCTTGTTATAATTCATTTTATTTTTATTTAACTCATTTCATCTCATATGAGGAAGTTAAAATTCTGTTAGGATACCATGAACACAAACCAGAAAGAATAATTTACACAAATGAGATAATCATTATGTTGTTCAAAAATTGTGTAGAGATTGGTATCTTGGAGATTGTATTACTAGCCACCTTTTCCATGCATCCCGAATCTGTTTATATTCTGTACTTGCAGTAGTAAAGGGGGTACGCAGTCTTGGGCTGGGTGGGGGAGTATCATGGTTATCGCCACAAATTCACCATCATCCATCTCCAGAAAGTTGCACTGCTGCCTGAAATACATAGTCACATTCCAGTTTTCTTCCTCTACTTTACATTATAAACACATATGATCTCCCTGTATTCAAACTTAGAGTAAATGTCTCTTTTGTTTACAAATGTCATGAAAATATCCTATCTTCTCATCCACCTAATGGGTGATTGCAATCTCTCCATCATGGTTTCAGTTTATGAGCAGTCTATAATCATGATCAACTATGAAATTAGCTCAGTACTTCTACTTTTTTGGCAACTGAAGTAATTTGCTACAGAACATTTCTGTGGTTTCTCCAGGATCAATGGCATCACAATTCTAATCGGTCCATATTTCTCCATCAATTAAAAACTGAAAAAACAAACAAAATACACATTCCTGAATCTTCCTGAACTTCCTTGCTTCTCTGAAATTGCTTTTATCAAAAGGTTAGAAATGACCTTCAAGTTGCTACTGCTAATGGCTATTTTGCAATTCTCCCCTACTGGAGGAAGCATGTGATACAGTTGGTGCATTTTCCTACCTAGCTTTGACATGTTTCCTGGCTTTCCTCTTATATCCCTGACTATTCACTCTTAGTTTCTTTTGTAACATCATTTTCACTTCTATAAAGTCTAAATGCTGAATTGTGTCAAGTTAAACCTTTGAGTTAGCTTTCCTTCTCTGCCTACGAGTTTCCAACTCGGGATATCACCATGACTTTCTCCATCTTGGTTCAGTATTTCTTCTCAAAATTATTGCTAAGAGAGTCATTTTGGACAATGCTATTAAATGCTTCTCCTTTCCTCAGAAAACCTTTTTCATATGTTCTACTTCCCATTATCTCTAACATCCTAAATACATTATTTATATTATTTCTCTTTCTGTATCTCCTCAGGGTAATATAATTCCATGTAGATAAGCAATTTTGCCTTTCTTTATATTTCAGGAATTCCATAAAACTAAAATAAGATGACTGCACATACTAACAATAATAACAACAACAGTAATAATAACAGCAACAACAACAATACTATGGTACCTAGTAGGCATAGCAAAAGTATTTATAAAGTGATTCAATCAATACATTTTCCTAACTTTCATTACTCATCTCTGTCTCTTGGTTTCAATGTAAGCACCGGAGGCTCAGTTATCATCTCTAGATTTAATAGAGAGCAAGATCAAGTGAAAAAGATTACCTATTGGTAATTAAATTCCCCTTTTTAAAGAACTTTACTCAATCCTTAAAGAATAGAACTCACTCCTTATACATCTCACTGTATTCAGATCTAACTTATCATATGAAATTGACTTGTATGTGCACTTTCTTGTTTAGTTTTGATGTTAGAATTATGCCAACTTCCTCGGACATAACAGTATATTCCTATGTGACTTTTCTACCAGAGCTACTGAGCATCTTGAAATCCATCAAATAGATTTTGTTGGTCATCAATATGTCATTTAATGTGAAAGGGCTGTTCTTGTAGCAGCAGAAGGGAGCATTTAACAAGAAGTTACACTCAATTTTACAGAAATAAAAGTATTGTCTTTAAAAGTATTGCCCTTTAAAGTTCACAATTCTGTTTTCAACTTATTCTCATCCACTAAGCAGTGTTTATTTTTCCTTTATATTTTAAAGAAAGGTTTCTGGTTTCTGGTTCTGTAGGTCTGGGTGCAAGGTACATCTATCTGGTGATGGCCTTCTTATGAACACAGTCCTGAGGCAGTGCAAAGAAAACATAGCCACAAGAATAAGCATGTGTGCCTGGAGGTAGGGGGACACATCCATGCTATGAGTGTTATTCTAAACTCTCTACTCTTGCTTTCATATTTTTTTTATTTTGAATTAGCTTACATTTGTAATAGGAAGCAGTGATTTTAGTGACCACTGCTGCTACTGTCCACAGATTTTGCCAAGTCCTGAGTCAGTGCAAGTAACCTCACACTTATAAGTGACCCAGGTTTGGTTACAATAATATTGAAAGAAAGCATTGTTAACTCACTTCAAGTTAATTGTATTGTGGTTTTGCAAGAGGAAAGAATGTATGTGGACACTTGATAGGCATGTCATGTGTAAAGTATTCCCAGAAGTGAAGAGAGTTCTGGTCTCTGAATATGCTACTGATGGCATCAGTGACGATAATTCATTTCAGTCTTCATTACTTATCAGTCTTCACTTACTCTCTCACCTTTGGACTTGTGGACATTTCTTCACTTTTAATTCTGTTGTTGTTAAGGTTTAACAAAAAATTGATCAAGGGCTGGGAATATGGCCTAGTGGCAAGAGAGCTTGCCTCGTATACATGAAGCCCTGGGTTCGATTCTCCAGCACCACATATCTAGAAAACGGCCAGAAGTGGCGCTGTGGCTCAAGTGGCAGAGTGCTAGCCTTGAGCAAAAAGAAGCCAGGGACAGTGCTCAGGCCCTGAGTCCAAGCCCCAGGACTGGCAAAAAAAAAAAAAAAAAAAAATTTGATCAATCAGAGCAAAGCAGGAAGAAAGGGAGAAAGGAGCAACCCTAATGAGTAGTTGGGTAGGAATGGAGAGCCCTTGTCACTATTTCACAATCTGCACAAGCATCATTAATGTCACATTCCTCAGTCCATGGGACAGACCAACCTTCTGACATGCGTCTCTTTGTGTTGTGTTATACTTTCTAAACTTTCAATATGGTCCTGATATCATGCTATCCCACACAAACATGTAAATGAATCTTAGCTTATTTCATGTTTCCAAAAAATCCAAGCTATAAAGCTATATTTTATCTTAGCAAACAGTGTTCCTTGTATTATTTCTCATCAGATGTCTCTGTTGTGAATGTCAGCACAAACATTTCCATATTGCTTTTCCATATGATAATGGCAAAACGAAGTCCTCAGTCTTATCTACATTCTCACCAAGTTCAAGAAAGGGTTTCACACTATCGTCTGGATTTCAAACATACTCATATCTCCTGTCTTGAATACTGAGCTCATTATTTATTTTTCCCCATTATATAATATTAGTTTTTTTTAATTTATTGTCAAAGTGATGTACAGAGGTTACAGTTTCATACATTAGGCCTTGGGTACATTTCTTGTACTGTTTGTTACCTCTTCACGCATTACTCCCTCCTCCCACCCCCTTTATCTCTCCAGGACTGGCAAAAAAAAAAAAAAAAAGAAAAAGAAATACATATACCACCCAGACAATCCAAAAGTAACGTAAATCCCAATTAAAAAAAAAAAAAAAAGAGGATCATCAACAATAGAAGCTACAGTTTCACATGGCAGGTTGAAAGTAATTACAACAGTGATATAACAGTTGTTTCCATAACATGGAGTTCATTTCACTTAGCATCATCTTATGCATTCATAAGGGCATAGCTATTAGACTCTTGCGATCCTCTGCTGTGACTAGCCTAAACCTGTGCTAATTATTTTCTATGAGGGAGACCATAGAGTCCATGTTTCTTTGGGTCTGGCTCATTTCACTTAGCATAATTGTTTCCAAGTCCTTCCATTAGCAATATGACAAACAACAGTAAGCATAATTCTAAACAGTGAAAAGCTAAAACCATTCCCTTTAAAATCTGGAAAAAACAGGGATGTCTGCTCTCTCCCCTCCTCTTCAACATAGTACTAGAATTCCTAGCCAGAGAAATTAGGCAAGAAGAAAACATAAAGGGGATCCAAATAGGAAAAGATGGAGTTAAACTTTCTTTCTTCGCAGATGACATGATCCTATACTTAAAGAACCCCATATACTCTACTCCCAAGCTATTAGAGCTGATCCAAAACTTTGGCAAAGTTGCAGGATATAAAATAAACCCTCAAAAATCAACGGCCTTTCTATATGTTAATAACCCAAAGACTGAGGCCAAAATCAAAAAAGCAACTCTTTTTACAATAGTGTCAAAAAACATAAAATACATAGGACTAACCTTAACCAAAGAAGTGAAAGACCGCTACGATGAGAACTTTAAAAACATGAAAAACAAAATTAAGGAAATGGAAAAACCTCCCATGCTCCTGGATTGGGAGGATTAATATTGTCAAAATGGCAATATTGCCAAAGGCTATCCACAAACTCAATGTAATACCCATTAATATTCCAACACCATTTTTTTAATGAAATAGAGGAATCAATCCAGAAATTCATATGGAACAATAAAAGACCCCAAATAGCAAAAACAATCCTAAGCAGAAAGAACAGTGCTAGAGGAATTACAATACCAAACTTCAAGCTGTATTATAAAGCTATAGTAATAAAAACAGTTTGGTATTGGCACCAGAACAGGCCTGAAGTCCAATGGAATGGAATTGAAGACACGGAAATGAACCCACAGAACTGAGCTCATTATGTAAAATGCCTCAAACCTCATATAAAATATTCCATGAAGCCCTTAGAGGGAATCCTAAAACAAAGTACATATTACATAGATAATAGTAATCACTGATATTAGTGGAAATTTCTAAGGTAAATTCAACAGAATTTGTACAAATTCCCAAATCATTTATTTAGCTTCCTTACTCCTCAAATCTTAAGGTATATGTATTAATACACCATGCACTATTTTTTTTTCATAGCAGACATTATTTACTGTCCCATCAAGTAGGAATTACAGCCAGGCATAATGGCACATGCCTACAATGCCAGAGGCTTTGGCATGAAAATTGATTCAAGGCCACCTTGGGCTATATTTAAAGACTCTTGACAACAAGAACAAAAATAAATAAATAAAGTGGCCTAAGACTAATATATTTTATATTATTAAATTGCTTTTGTCTTAGGACAACATTCTTTTCAAGTTGTTGACCGTCAAGTCACTTTCTTCAGTACTGTTATTAATCTGTATAGTACTCATTTCCATTAAAAAACAACAACAACAAATGGGCCTTAAATATGGACAGAGAAAAAACTCAGATGTCAGACTACCATTCCAAATGAGTTATAATGGAATACAAAGTGAAGAAGACAGCCTGTTCTCCTCAGATATGAGAGAAATGCTAATTCAGTTAGGTATAAAGCTTTGGATGGCTCTGATTCATTTCATATCATGTATCAGTTTGACAGCCTATCAAACTTCATTGAAACTGAACACAATCACAGATTCATCCATTCTCAATTACAGAAGAAGTTGGGAAATATCATGTCCCCAGTGTCTGTGGTAGAGTAGAAGGAATATAATTTGTTAATTGTCAACTTACAGTTTTTATTCTCTTCCTTGCCAGTCTTCTCAGGAGAGTTGTGATCTCAAATTTGATTCTTTAGTAGGATGAAATAGAGACCATAAGGGAAAACATCTTCTATACTGGTCCTTCATAACTGTACAGATTGCAGGGGGGTGGGGGGAAATCACAGCAAACTCATTCACCTGACAGGAGGTTGAAAATCTATAGTTATATCAGTGTTGACAAAAACATAAGTTTGCTCTTATCTTACCAAAGTTTCTTAGAGCAATGTGACTCTGTCAATGAGTCCATTCTTATGCATTGTCCAGAAATAGTTGGAGCTATGATTTGAGCTATACATACATTGAGATAGATTCATGATCCTAAACACTGTCTAAATTTAATAAATATATATAAAAATCGCCTATCCTATGACACAAAAGAAAATAAATACAGATGCAAAGTCATTTAATTCAGTATTAAAGAAGGGTCTAAAGGACATGTCAATGAACAAAGTAATATTGAAGAAATTCTAGAAAAATTTAAGTCTCTGAATCAGCAAGCATATGATCACAGGCTAGTCCTCCATTTCCTTCATCCAGACAATAGATTCTATTCTGGAAAGAGTAGAAGGTATTAGCATAGAAAAGCAGTACCATCCACACCTACAAATCCCAGTCTAAGCCTAGAGCTTCTTCCTGGGACCAATGCACATATTCTTTTTCCTCATTGTTTTTCCCTTAGCACCCATTAGTTCTACAAGGGTATTTCATATTGACATGACATTTATGGATACAATGCATCCTGATTAGTGACCCCCCCTCCATTATTCTGCTTCTTAACCTTCCCAAATCAGACACATAAATCTCATTTTCACCCATGTATGCAGATTATTAGGACAATATTCACCCTCTGTACTCTCTCCATTTGCCCACCTCTCCCACTCATTCCTATATCTACATCCAAAGTTGCTTTGGCTTTTTAATGTTATTTTTCTTACACTAAAGTTTATTGTTCAAAGGGTTTTTATCATGGTATCTTTTTTTTCTTTTTTTATTGTCAAAGTGATGTACAGAGAGGTTACAGTTTCATATGTTAGGCATTGGATACATTTCTTGTACTGTTTGTTATCTCCTCCCTCATTTCCCCCTTCCCCTTCCCCTTTTTTCTCTCCCCTCATGAATTAGTTGTTCAGTTGGTTTACACCAAACAGTTTTGCAAGCATTGCTTTTGTAGTCATTTGTCTTTTTATCCAGTGTCTCTCGATTTTGGTATTCCCTTTCACTTTCCTAGTTTATGATATCTTACGGCTGCAAGTGCCACATTTTAATCAGGATCATATATGATCCTATATGTGTTTACATATTATTCTATCTGAATGTCTACATATAAGAGAAATGTGATTTTTGTGCCTAAAAGCATAGATTACTTAGTTTCCAGTATCATCTACTTTCTTGTATCTGATATAATTTCATTGTTCTGTATAAATGATATTCACATATGAATATAACCTATAAATATATACTGTGAATGATATATATGACTATGTAATATTGTATGTAATTAATATGATATGTTATTATATAATATTGTATATGTAGATGCATATACACTATTATCTGACTATACAATATTGTATTTGTAGTATGTATGACTATATAATGTATATATTGTAATATGTAATATGTAATGTAATAATATGTATAGTAAATGTAATATATGTTGTCCTTGTATTATATATGAATATGACTTATAAAGAACAATGAATATGCATGAATATCACATATATTTGCATTTATTTAAATGGATATTACCTATAAAATCATGTTTTGTTGAATCTCCGTCAGTTGTATTTGAGTTGTTTCTATTGGTTGCATATGGTGAATAGACCTGCCATGCACCCAAGTATGTAGATTGCTTTATTATATTCTGATTTACATTATCTTTGGATAAATGTTCAAAAGCAGTACCACTGAATATTATGTAACTATTAATGACAGATATAATGTGTAAACTTTAAGTTATTGTTTAAATAAGCCAAGATAGAGGGTAACTTTCTTGATGTTTTAAAATAATTTCATTTACAGCTCCATTTCCACCTACAATGTCGTGAATGTTCACCTCATTTCTCCACTTTACTTTGACCTCAGTAATGTGAAGATTCCTACATCATTGTCCAGGCCTCTGCTCTCCTTTTACAGTGAAAGGTCAACCCTGCATGCAAATTGGGAAAGAGTTCATATTTAGAACATTTTTAATGATCACATTCTTTTTCCTTAGGAATGTTTTTCAATGCTACTTGAATTAATCTTTAGGCAAACACTTCAAAGTAGATTTTTGATTCTAATTAGACAGCCTAAGACCCTAAAAGCTAGCTTACACAAAAACAATGTATATCTAGTTTCAAAGGAAAAGAATTGCCAGCTTGGGTATTTCTAGTTAGCAAACACTGAGTAGTCTGAACTTTCTCAGAATGCAAATTAGACATATGTAGGAGTGAACTCCCACCCACACGTTAACTTACATAAACTAAGCAATGAAAATCTTTTGTAAATTTTACTTCAGGATGAAAATTCAGCTTTGTACTCAACTTGGTACATTTTTTAAATTTTATGGTTTATAAGGGCAATTAAAAACTATGCACAATGGCAAGTCCTCTTTAAAACTGAAGATAATTATATATACATATATAAATAATAAAGCTCCTGAAATATCAAATATTTTTAGAAAACTGATTGAATATAAATAACTTACAATATTTACTAACTAGCATATAAGTAAAATCTAGCTTACATTAAGAGAAAAAAATCCCTGTATCCCAGTTAGCCAGATTTGTGGACTATATTAAAAATATATTGTCTAAGTGTAGAGTCCGTTCTTTAAAAATGATTTAAAAAATGCAACTCATGCCTTCTTTTTTTGTTATATTGCTAAAAAGAAACCATGATGCCCACTAGTTGTGAAAATGAACTATACAACTTGAGGGAAAGGAGACAGGGAGGGAAAACACTGGAAGAAAATAGGGGAGTAACACTGTACAAAGAGAAATGTAGTCAATACCTGACTTATGTAACTGTAACCCTCTGTACATCACATTTACAATAAAAACAGAAATAAAAAAAGCCAAATGTATCTTCCAGATACATGAAAACCTCCCTCATTGCTTTTAGGACTAAGTTGCCCATTTTCAAGATTTCAATTTAAATTACACTTACACTGACCTAAACTGTCATTTAGGTTTTATATTGACTAAGCAGAAAATCTTATTTTTCTGTGTTGGTTTGCTGTATTTTTGTATAATAATTTCATTTTCTAAGATATGTGATCATTTTCATTCCACATTTAAGGAAGGGTAGGGGAAATTTCTTAAATTAGTGTCAAAACCGTGCATTCTATATTCATATATAGAATATTTGAGGAATTGCCTTCATTTAAGGAAAATCTAAAATCTTGAAAGCTTTATAGTGACAGACTTGGTAGACCACACAACCAGTGTAAAATTGGATTTGGTGTGATTATTTCTGGGCAATAATTCAGAGCAAATAACATCAAGGAAAGCTTGCATAAATCCTGACAGAAAAAAAGTAGATTTAAATCAAACTAATAGGTTGCAAAACATATGAAATATGCTTTGTACTGTGCCTTGGAGACACATGGCTAAATCCATATTCAAAAAGTAAAAACAAACCAGAGTGATTTGAGGAATAAATTACTTGTCATCGTGATCTTTAAAAATGCCAGAATTTAATGCAAAAATATAATCCTAACATTTATTGCAGCAAAAATAAATGTCAACATATTAGACTTAACTGGCAAAGCCTTGTGGTAGCATTTCTACAGAGTGAAAGAAACATGACAGGCTGTATTTCACATTTATTAGAATGAGATTTGGTCTTCTTTATCCTAAGCAGTAGATTTAAACACTTTATTTTAATTTACTTCATGGTACTGAGAAAAACATTGACTCAGATAAGGGAAAAATGCTGTGTAAATTCGTTCACTGAAGCAATCCATCAATCTTGTGAGCTAAATATGTTATTATGACAAGAGCAAGCCTTTATGTTAGAAGAACCTAGTGCCGATTTGGCTGTGGCAATCTGTGTCGCAGGCAGCATGTGTCTCTGGGAAATTTTGCATGGATGTCTAGTCATACAAAATGGACATGGCCATTTTTCAATCTTTACTCAGGATTGTTTGCAGAGCTGACAAAGAATACTATGCAAGCTTGAAACTAACATTAACACATCCTGCCCAAAATATTTATAAATGACAAATTATGTAGGTATAGTAACTTCATTCTTTTTTTCCTGTGTACTAATCTAAAATGGGTATAAGATTTCAAAACATTACTTGATATTTTATAATCCTTTTAAAAGAAATCACTCCCTATATTCTGAGTAAATAGAATATTCATAGAACTCAGTTATTCTGGATGAATGACAAACTTGCCTTCTTTATACTTGATAAGGGTCAAGCATGACAGTGTGTATCACCTAAAAAGTGAAATGAATATTATATGCTATTTCAAACTACCAGGTATATAAACACAATAAATATGTATTATGTAAATCGAAATGTTTGCATACACATTTAGTGTGTATAGATAAATTCATAAATACCTTTGCCAGCAGGGCAGAAACTAAGTTTTTATTTGCATGAAGAAATATGCAATTATTCATGCAAATTTTGAAATGTCTAGTATGAAAATTAGTAATTTCAACACACTGCACTCTGCAAAGATATTTACATTTAAATATGAATCTACTCAGCAATAACGTAGTCAACAAAATTCCATATGCATAGGCATAAATAGGCTTTATATAAATATCCTAAATATTGTAATTATATGGACTCAAAACATACTACCTCAAACACTGACAAAGATATTAGAGAGAATAATTGAAAATGTTTTCCCCAAAGTATCTTCTGGAATTTTCATTTTGAATGTCACTCATTGGAAATGAAGACCTTAAAATAAACATTTTATATTCTTTTGTTTAAACATGTAATGGGAACTGCAATAGGGAAAATTTGGCAATAGTTGTCTCGGAGGCTAGGATAATATTTTCCTATTGTTTTAAGCAACAGTGAAAGCTTTACCTCAAAGTAGTATTATATGGTGCCAAAAGTATTGGGCTTTCACAGGTATAGCAACTCCAGATGAAGTTAAATCACTTTGTAGACGTGGCAGTTCTTTTTATTATTTACAATTTCTTGCTATAATCATTTGTCCATAATATTCTAAGGTGTCTATATTCATAATCCTCATAAGTGGTACGTCTTATCTGACCTCCACTATTAACTAAATGATTCAATAAAAAAAAGTGTTTAATACTCACCAGGGCAAGGCATATTGTATATGTCTTATAAATACTTGATAAATATGAATAGTAACCTTCTACTCCCATGTCTGAACTCAGTCTTAAAAATTCAGAAAATCTGACCCTCAACAAGCTTCTTGTTTAAGGTGAATGTTAAGTAATCTTCAATGTAATATATGATATGGTAGTGTGGGGTGGAAGGGACTTACATAAGGAAATGGAAGAACTTGGAAAAAATTATATTAAGTGAAGTGAGCCAGATCCAAAGAAACATGGATTCTATGGTCTCCCTCATAGGGAATAATTAGCACAGGTTTAGGCTAGTCACAGCAGAGGATCACAAGAGCCCAATAGCTATGCCCTTATGAACGCATAAGATGATGCTAAGTGAAATGAACTCCATGTTATGGAAACGACTGTTTTATCACTGTTGTAATTAGTTTCAACATGCCAGGTGAAACCATAGATTCTTTTGTTGATAATCCTCTTGTATCCCCTTCTTGTGTTTGTCCCCACAGCGCTATTACTGTTATCTCATCTGAGTACCCTGGATACTGTATATACTGGTATTGTTGGCCCCAGATTTCGGGGTCCCCAAAGACCACCAAGGAGCCAAAAGCCGATGTAAACACATGAGAATTTATTGCAAACTCCATCCTGGGCTCACAATCGTCACCGACAGAACAGGTTTGAATTGAGAGCTCCAACCCTCCATTCCCCAGGGTTTTTATAGGGCTTACACAGTGGCATACAGGGAATCATATTTCATCGCAGGAAAATCATAAAACAACATAGCAACGGCCTAGCTACTAAGAGGTGATTGGCTAACTTGTGGGCGTTACAATGATTGATTTAAGTAAATGACCTAAGTCTCAGGGGTGTTTGTCCTAGTCATTCTTGACTTGAGGGGACATCTGGAGTTTCCTGTTATTTCTTGATTACTGGTTATTATGAGAGTTTCACTGCCCAAAGGAGTTATTGACACATTTCCTGGAATCTCTGCAATTCTGTATTTTGTTCTTTTTGTCACAATGGCTGGACAGGCTTAGGTTGAGTTAGAAAAACATTTGGGGAAAACAAAGCTAGCAAAAAAAAAAACAAAAAACATTTAGGGAAAGCACAGGTATTAAGCAGTGAGCATTTAGCAAGCTGGGCCATTCTGATTTTTAATTAAATCTTAACTGATTTTTAATAAAAATGAAGTTGCTCTTGATTATTTCAAGTCATAATTTTTCTGCTCTTTCAGTATTAGAACTGGGGAAGTGGAAGGGAATATCAAAATCGAGAGACAAAGGATAAAAAGACAAACGACTCCAAAAGCAATACTTGCAAAAACATTTGATGTAAACCAACTCATGGGGGGAGGGGGGGAATGAGGGAGGAGGTAAAAAATAGTACAAGAAATGTAACCATGGCCTTATGTATGAAACTGTAACCTCTTTGTACATCACTTTGACAATAAATAGGTACTTCTTTTTTAAAGACCCTAGCTGTAGAAAGGATGCCCATGAACACAACTTGTGTTTTGAGGTTTTAACTATTGCTGAAAGCTTTGGATTTGGTAAACAGGTATCATATATATATATATATATATATATATATATATATATATATATATATATAGGATAATGGATGGTCTATGTCAAGAAACTCAGTTATCATTATTCACATCAAGTTGTGGGTGGTTTTCTTTGTACATGAAGGCTTGAAGGATGCTATAGACATTTTATTTTATTAAGTGTTGTGGAACAATATTTGTTTTCAACCATTGGATACACACTTCTTCTCTAGAAGTATTCTTGCTGTCTTTACTTGCCTGTGGCCCTTGAAATAGTGATGAAATAAAGTTGTTTCTACTCTGGATTTATACTAGAAGTTTTCTGATTATGACAATGGCAGCATCGCTGCTCTGTGCTATTAGGTAACTTGTTTGGCCCAAGTCAGGCTATATAGACTTGGGTTTGTGTGATTCTATACTAGTCTTCTATTAGACCACTACTCATTTCCTGTCCGATTATTGGCTGCTGACATTCTCCATTGCCATTTGTATGTGTTTGTTTTTGAGATAAGATCTCACTAACATTTTTCCAGTGCTGGCCTCTCGGAAAGTGATGATCATATCTCTACCTCTCGAATAGCTGGGATTGCATGCCAACAAGTTCATATAGCCATTCTTTTCATTGGTTATTTTTATGATAGCATCATTCTTCACATCTAGGCATGTGTTCGAGGCATATTCTCCCTTCAATAGCCTTCTCATTGTTACTGGGATCATAGGCTCATGCCAGCAATCCACCTACTCCCTGTAAACATGGGAGTCTTGTGGATATTTCTCCTTGAATTGGCCTGACATTTCAATTCTCTCCATCTCAGCCTCCCCAGGTAGTCCAGAATAACAGGGGCGACTACTGTGTCCAGCTGTGGATTGAAAACGGGACTTGCAAACTTTTCTGCTTGTGCTGTCCTGGAACCACAATCCTCTTGTTCTCAGCCATGCAAAAACTTTGAATTATAGATGAGATCCACTGATGCCTGATTGTACTCATTTATTTTTTTTTAAAAAAGAAATAATAATGGCTTACATTTTAAGGACAGGATTTGTAAGTATCGAGGATTGCTTTACCTTTTTCTCCACCTTCTTTCTTCTCTTACTCATTCTTCCAATTAATATTTTGGATCTCCCCATGTCCTGCCCCTTTCAGATAGCACATGACTTCATCCCTCTAGGCCTTGAGCATTACCAGCATTGTACTATTCAGGAAGCTCTCCAGATAACATAGTCTGAATTGTACCATATTTGGCCTCCCTTCATCATTTGTTTCAGGAAAAACTCTATTCTTTAGTAATACTGATGACTAAACTCAGAATTTCCTAGACTAGTGTTCTGCCACTTGATTCATTTACCCAAATCCTTTGTATTCATGTCTTTTTCAAAAAAGGCCTCAAAATTTTGCCCAATTGGCCTCTGGTTATAATCCTCTTATGTCCATCTCCTAAATCACTGGGATAAGAAGCATGGGCCACCAATTCTGGCTTGTTTTTGAGACAGTGTCTTGCTAATGTTTCCAGCCTCTGAAAATGACTATCATACCTCTACATCTTAAGTAGCTGTGATGGCCCAAATAATTTTTAACATTTGCTAGTAATTAGAAAATACTTACTTAGCATACATTAATACAAACAGGCTTCATTGTGAAATTACAAAATATATATATAAAGAACAATGATCAAATGTATCTCTATTAGTGTTTCATATCCTCCTCAATTATATCTTTTTTTGTAGATTTAGTATATTTCATTATGTTACTTTGATACATACTGATGTCAATGGTTACAGAACATGATCTAAGCCTAAGGACAAGTCTCATGGATAAACTGCAATGAAGTAGAAGATAAATGTAGCAGATAAAATGATCATAAGTTCTTGTATATAATTGATGAAAACATATTACAAACTGCAGGCATTCCTTTTCTAGCTATGGAATTATTAAAATTATAACTAAAGACAAGTGACTTAAAAATAACTTACAAGGGGTCTGGGAGTGTGGCTTAGTGGTAGAGTGCTTGCCTAGCATGCATGAAGCCCTGGGTTCAATTCCTCAGCACCACATAAACAGCAAAATAAATAAATAAATTACAAAAGTTACTAGCAAGAAAGGCCTAATGAATAATAAGAATACTTATATATATATACAATTCAAAGTAATTTCAGAACAAAGAGTCAATGATGTGTTAGTAAAAAAGCTAAATAGGATAGTCGACTGTAGACATGCATTATATAAGAAAAATTTGTACAATACTATTTGTGATGTCTTGTGAGTTTTATATTCTTCCTCATTCCTTGTATCTCCACTCTAAACTTCATTACCTGAGATGGATTAATGAACTCTGTGTATCTTTAGTGCTTAGAAGAAACTATAGGACAGTGCTTATGACATATTGCTAGAAAAAATAATGAAGGAATGAGCAAGTGTATTCCTCATTCTGAAATCTGAAAGAACATAAACTACAAGATGGTACATGACTCACACTCTCATTAAGCTTCTCAAATGCATTCCTGATCCATCTCTGAAGAAAAAGTATTTACCCAGATTGTCGTAAAAATGAATGCTTCTAGTTTCATTTTCATGTAATTGTCTTTTAATGTGATCTCTATTTTATATTTATTTCAATGATTCAAGAATGAACACAAAATTCATATACAGATTACCTTTTTCAGGCATCAGTATTCATAGCTCCTTGCATGCCTGTGATGTTTTATATATATAACAAACTATTTATCTAAGCAGCTGAGTTTTCTACATTCACCACAAAGACGATACTCTACCATATGTAAGGTGTATCAAAGCAATACACACTCCCCATACACATAGTCACAATTTATGATAACTTATCTCTAAATACAAAATTTTACAAATCTTAAGACGTTGCTATTTGAAATAAAGTATAATTCTGCTAAATAATAATTATTAGCAGTGTGTTTACCTATCTGCATTACCAATAAACACAAAATTATGAAGGTAAAATAGTGAAAAAGTATTATATAGACTTCATCCTTTTGCTTTACAGCTGAAAGAATAAAAGTAAGGAAAAAATAAGAGGACTTCAGAATAAAGTAAACTAAGATATGTTTTAGATATTGTCTCTGCCTACTAGCTGTATTCCTTCCTATCTTATGGTAAATGCCATTATGGTAGACAGATATTAATTCCTTCTGTCTCTTCCTCCTAATATCAAAATACTGTGCCATCTGCCTGTAAGTGGTATGGAAAGGCCTTTTGGTTTTTCAGCTCTTCTCAAAATCCAACCCATGTCCAGGGTAACGTGACAAAACTATCTGTACATGAGACCTCTAAACTTTGTGATAATGACCTAATGTGTCAGTAGATGTACTTCTCTTAAAACAATAAAATGAATAAACATTCAGTAAGTGACAGCTGTCATTATTACTAATATACCTAACTAAGGCTGTTTAATTTCTCTACTCTCTTCTACAAACATAATTATGTGCAATACATACAGGTAAATATTAAGTATGAGTGCTATTATAAAAACAGACAAAAAGTAACTGGTTGTAGACTGCTCTCTGATTTCCAAACACTCTAGGTTTTCATTTATTTATTTATTTTTATTTTGTTGTTTTGTTTCTCAAGAAATATGGGGTAGGGACAAGGTAACAAACAGTACAAGAAATGTATCCAATGCCCAACTTATGAAACTGTAACCTCTCTGTACATCAGTTTGATAATAAAAAATTTGAAGAAAAAAAAAGAAATTAAAACTTATTTTGGAAATATGAAAAAAAAGAAATATGGGGTAGTTTTTATGGCCATCTGTGGGGCTTGTTTCCATGACTCTTTCAAATGTTTACTTCCTTTCCAGTTAATTTTGTATCTGGTTAATAATTATTTGACAAGGTATTGATTAGTTATAAAATCCCCTTTACTAAGGTACCCCAATCCACAGACTCATTTATCCTTTCTAGAAAATCTCAGAGTGTTTGAAATATACTAAGCTTACATCTTACTACATATTGTAAATCATTTCTAAATGACTTACATTATTTCAGCACTGTATTTCAGCTTTCTTTTTTGAAAAATAATGACACAATGCATGCTGTCACTACATATAATATAATTTGTACATAGTAAAGAATTACAAAACCATAATTTAATATTAATATTATATTTTAATTTGTTCCTGCAAATTTAATTTATGCAAACAACATGTTAGACCAACAAAATCAATTGAACTTAGGAAAACATTTATTATTTTTCTGATTTTAAGATTAATATTTAACAATAAGACAAATGGTAATTCATTAATAATATTCCTTTTGTTCCAAATAATAATTTCACAAATCTTGACAGCACTTTTTAAATACCTTACATTTATCATTAGGCTTGGCTAATGAAATATTCATCTATTATGAAATATGAATAATCCTCTAAATGTTGCTAAGTACAAACAGTTTAGTATAAGAGTGATAATGGGTCTTTCTATGCACAGGGATATATGAATGCAAATATTACAGACAGAAATTTTACTTTTACTCATTAACAATGTTGTATGTATGTGCAAACGTATATGTGTGAGAAAGAGAGGGAAAAAGGGGAGGTGTAGGGACCTATGTATAGATTCGATGTTTTAACATTATTTTACATTATTGCTATCAGTAATTCATCCCCAATATATATAGAAGTTGCTCTTCTTCAAGCTAATTACTGCACTGATGGAGTAGTCATTCATGTTCTTCCTTCCTCACTGCATAAGTTCATTCCTCCTCTCTGTCACAACATGATGCTTCTTCATTGAATTCTAACAGTAAATGCCAAAAGCCTGTCAAGTGTATCTCTTTCTGTTACATGACAAATATCAATTCTGATTCAGGACTCATTGGTATCAGCTGTTGAAGACACATGTAAGAAACAATTTTATTAAGTGAACTGGACCCTTTATATGTTTTCTTTCTGCTTGATTACGCACTGCCACCCCCAGTTCCTGTCTTCTTTGTCACTGAAATGTCTATTGTCTTGACATATACAATGCATAAAGTCTTCAGGAGGAAGGAAAGCTGTGTTTCAATATGCTCTGAAGTCTGTGGAGTACTACAGTTGGAATTAAAGATCAGGAACCATTAAATTATGTCTTATGTTAAAGTGCTGTGATGACTTCATCAGGTTTATCACACAGGCTCTGTGCTTTCTCCTTCAATTAACTGTATTTGTTGAATTCCACTGACTTTTTAACATAGCATTCTCAGTGTTTCATTAAAAATACTCACTGCAGAGTTGCCAAGGGCTTTCAGATTTCTAACTGAGGTGTGTATATTTTCTCTAATTATACAACTGTATCCACCTCTCCAGTTTTGTATAGTTTCAAAAATCTAATAATGTATCCTCAGATTTAGAGGTAAGATCAGAAAATCTAAAAATGCATGTATTATTAGGAATACTTGCCTATAAACACAAGAAAATGTGCATAATGGAAGTCAGTGCAGTGTTTTACATTGAGAATGTTCTATTGTGAGGAAAATTCTATCAGAGCACTTTATATTATAGAACCTAAGCCAGAAAACCACATGGAAACCATTAATGGCCAGTGTTATCAAGTAATTTGTACTACATACATCCACTCTGTATAAAGAATTCTATTCACTGAAAAAGAAACTAAAATTAATATTAGAGAAATTCTGCCTGAATATTGTGTGGTAACTAGTGACATAGTCAGAGACGCATCAGATACATTAAGCCTCCTAAAACTTTCTCAAGCATTACTGTCATGATTAATTTTCCTCTGAGATCTTATACTTAGTTTCTTGCTAAGCTCATTTATTTGTAGCTACATAGTATTCACACATCTTTCAATGTACAGTTTGATAAGGATATATAAGATGTGTGTGTGTAACACTAAAATGAGTTCAATATCTTCTTAAATACTGATGGTTCTTTGTTATAGTGTTCGTTTCTAATTACTAAAAGTACATTATAGATTGCTACAAACTATATTTACTTTAACAAATGTTAGAAAGCCAGAAAGTTTCTCTTACCTGTGCTTTTGTGCTACTTCTAACTGTGTTCCTTTTTCCCTTTCCAAGAGCCTTTTCTAGTCACTACTTGCCATGTTTCTACTCAGTTGTTCATTAAAATCAACCTTTCAGTTTCCTCTTATGAGTGACAATATGTGTTCATGTCTTACTGTGTCTATTTTGTTTCATGTAACTTAGTGGTTTCCATTTCTATCCATGTTGCAGAAAACAAAAGGATTTCTTTCTTAATAGAATTTATTCTTACAAGATTTCAAATTTTCAGATGACCCTCTGTTCTGTTAAACTGCATATTCAGCATGGTACAGTAGTCTTCCAAACAAGAGTCTTCTTAGTAAGATTTATTGGTTAAAAAAAAAACTAGCCTTAAAGAAAACAATCATAAGGGAATAGCAAAATCGAGAGACAAGGGATAAAAAGATAAATCAATGCAACAGCAATACTTAAAAAACTATATGGTGTAAACCAACTGTACAACTCATGGCGGGGAGAGGGAATTGGGGAGGGAAGAAGCAGAGGAAATAGGAACGAGGAGGTAACAAGTTGAATAAGAAATGTACTCACTGCCTTACATATGAAACTGTAACCCCTCTGTACATCACTTGGAAAATAAAGAAATGAAAAAGGAAAAATTTAAACAATCATTTTATCATTGAATGTAATGGTTACACTGAGGTTACAGTTCAGACCATTTCTGTTTCAAATTTTGTGAGTATTCTGCTAATGATTTGGCTTGTACTTATCTACCAAAAGCACAGCTTTATCTTTTCTGCTGGTCTTGTTTGATTAAAAAGTAAATATGAGTGAAGACATATCATCCATTAAATCTGAACACCCAGAGAATATTTTATTAAGTAGGATAGTTAGCAGGTAAAATAAGAAAACAACTCTAATTTTTGATAATTGTAAGGGGCTATAGAACTGGTTATCAAACTAAAAGTTGATGCTTATATATCACCCTGCACCAAAATTAATTGCAAATGGATCAAAGACCTCAAAGAGCCCCC
This sequence comes from Perognathus longimembris pacificus, assembly GCF_023159225.1. NCBI lineage: Eukaryota > Metazoa > Chordata > Mammalia > Rodentia > Heteromyidae > Perognathus > Perognathus longimembris. Next base: position 43,261,939 of record NC_063176.1, read on the forward strand.
CTACAACCCAGCAGCTCCACTTTGGGGCATCTACCAAAAAGATACAAGCAAGACGACACTAAAGCCACCAGCACAACTATGTTCATTGTAGCAAAACTTGTCATTGTTAAAATATGAAACCAATCCAGATGCTCCTCAGTAGATAAATGGTTCAACAAAATGTGGTACATATACACAATGGAATTATATGCCTCTATCAGAAAGAATGGTATTGCCCCATTCATAAGGAAATTGAAGGACTTGAAAACAAACATACTAAGTGAAATGAGCCAGACCCAAAGAAACATGGATCGATGGTTTCCTTCATAGGGAATAATTAGTACATGTTTAGGTTAGTCATAACAGAAGATCACAACAGACCAATAGCTATGCCCATATGAGCACATAAGATAATGCTAAGTGAAATGAACTCCACGTTATGGAAACAAGGAGTCTATAATTGTTGTACTTATTTTCAACATGCTATGTGAAACAGTACCTTTTTTTTTTTTCCTTTTTTTTTCTCTCTCATATTCCTTTCCCATGGTTTTACCCTTGCTATCACTGTGTATGATCTATACTATATATACACGTGTATTAGAACTAGAGAAGGGAAAGGGAATACGAAAATCGAGAGACAACGGTTAAAAAGACAAACCATTCCAAAAGCAATACTTACAAAACTATTTGGTGTAAACAGCTCTACTACTCATGGGGGAGAGGGAATGGAGCAGGGGGAAGAAGGGGGCGGGAATGAGAGTGGAGGTAACAAGTTGGATAAGAAATGTGCCTTCCATATGAAATTATAACCCCTCTGCACTTCACTTTGACAATAAAGAAAAAAAAGGCAAAGAAAAATATCATCTACCTTAAAAGAATAAAAACAATTTTAAAAACCAGTGCAAAAGTTATGAATCTTTCATAATTTAAGTACATTTGTCAACATTTAAAACAGTTTTACTAATATATACAGATGCAGATAAATTAAGTAAAAGCAAAACTATTTTATTTAGCAAATTATACTTCAAAACATTATTTCAAAACATTGATAACATAAGAGTCACTGGCCTTTGTAAAAACCACTAAGTAGTAGAACTTTTGTTCCTTTCTTCTAACTTACAGCATAAAGTGAGCAAAATTTTAGGCCTTGGAAAATTGGCTTTTCTATGTGATTCCAGTTTCCAAAACTCTATGCTTTAGATTTGCAATGATATAAAACTTTCTAAGAATTTTTAATGAGAATTGTTTATTTCTGGATAGATTTTAGCCAGCATCACTTCCTCTGGGTTGGGCTGATGCTTGCTTGCATTAGAACCACTTCTTTCATACAGATTAATTTTTTCCAAGTCCTTCCATTTCCTTACAAATGGGGTAATGTCATTCTTTCTGATATAGGCATAAAATTCAATGTGTATATGTACCACATTTTCCTGATCCATTCGTCTACTGAGGGGCATCTGGGTTGGTTCCATATTTTAGCTATGACAAATTGTGCTGCGATGAACATTGTTGTGCTGGTGGCTTTAGCATGGACTTGCTTGTAGCCCCAAAAGTGGGGCTCCTGGGTCATAGGGGATCTCTATGTTTAGCTTTCTAAGGAATATCCATACTGCTTTCCAGAGTGGCTGAACAAGTTTACATTCCCACCAACAATGAAGTAAGGTTCTCTTTTGGCCACATTCCCTCCAACATTTGCTATTGTTAGTTTTCCTAATAATGGACATTCTTACTGGGGTGAGTTGGAATCTCAATGTTGGTTTGATTTGTATTTCTTTTATGGCCAGTGATGTAGAGCTCTATTTCATATGTCTCTTGGCCATTCTCATTTCCTCTTCAGAGAAGTCTCTTTAAGTCTTTAGCCCATTTGTTGAGTGGGCTGTTGGTTCTTTCGGGTTTTGTTTTAAAGGAATTTAATTTTTTTTAGTTTTGCATATATTTTAGATATGAGGACATTGTCCATTGTATGGCTGGTAAAGATCTTTTTACAATCTGTGGACTTTCTGTTATCTTACAGATTAATTGCTTCACTTATGCAGATTAATTTACCCTTACTAGGCTCCATCTCTAAAGTCTATGAAATGGGAACAAATGTCCATGTTCCTATTGTTACTGTTTCTTCCACAACTCAAATTGTATTTTATTCAAATTTCACTTCCAACACTGCCACATTTTGGGGGTGGGGGGATTCTTTTTGTTGTCTTTTCTGTATACTTAGTTCTTGGGATTATCCAGTTTTAGAAAGTACACCATGGACCTACTAGCAGAACCCAGAAAAGCAAAATAACTATATGCTTTGCTTTCTGTACATGACCTAACTAACAAATGTTCAATAAAGAGCCACTGGTGCTATTTGAAGGAATTAGCAAAAATTAGTCATTGATCATGATGTGCATGTTTCACTTGCTGTCAAGCAAGTGGCATCTGTTGCCTATTATTAGGAAAAGTTGGAATCTTTCTGCCCACTGCATGATGTTATTAAAGTTACCAGGGAAACACACAAGAAAATGAAGCACTGCTGCGTAGATGAAGGCTTTATTCGCATGGAAAAAAGAAGATCAGCTTTAGTAGTAGGTGGTCCACCATGGTCAGTGGGTCCTTTTGGCAGCAGAAGTATGGAATTCATCATCTTATGGTGTAGAAGGAGGGTCCCCCCACCTTCTCTACAGAGGGCAGATATAGCAACAAAATAGCCCAAGTTTCACCTGGTACACGTAGTAACTAGAAAACATTTTCACATAAGGTTATAATTTCAGAAAATGTTGCCTGGACTCTCATACTTCAGTAAGGAAGTTTTAGAGAGGCAAGTCTCAGATATCTGCACTCAAATGGGAATTTACACAGTGCACACGAGACTACTTCTCACAATAAATGTACACAGTGATGTGTACACAAAGAGCTGCTAGGATTGTTTTCACTTAAAGAAATTACTTATGGTTAATAAAATTTGAGGTATGTTTCAAGGGTTATTGTATACTTAGCTTAACATAATCATGTTAACACAGAATCATTCATATTCATGATTTATTTTCAAATAATCAACTCCATTTCTTATATGCTTTCTTGTTTCATTCATCATAGGTTTGGTTGCATTGTATTCAATGAAATATTTATTTAATAAAATGGTAGCGCACAATCCCATTCATGTGAGGTGTTTAGGTAAATCAGATATTCTAAGATACACTACAGGAATATGGCTGCAAAATTTGATAGGGAGAAATAAATAAAACAATAGAATAGTAAAATATGGTATAATCAGTAGAACTGTGGCTGTGATTTAAATAATTTTACATGAATACTAAACTATGCCCTTATACCACCTAGGAACACATGTAATGTGAATTGCATTCCCATAAGATCTTTGACTTAGGATAAGTTATATTTATATTTATAAGAAAATAGGGAAAATGTCAAAGAGGTAGTTGTGTATACATGCAGAATTCACTTGGCAGAGCCTTCACAACAAAGCAGGTGGGGGAAAGATTATGAAACAGAAGGCCAGTGCAATGAAGCAACATAATAGGACAGGGGATGTATGAACTTGAATGAGTATTTGGCAAAGCAGAAGCCTCAGATTTAAACATAGATGATAAAAGTTATCAAGGAGGTATCAGAAGAGGAGGAGAAGGGTGAAGTCAAAAAGATTTACTTGCCAGCTACCACCACCATCTGGTAACATGACAGTTTTTTTGTGCCGAGAAATTGTTCATACTCATGAATTAGTCAGCTTCAAAAAAAAATAACAATAACATCTAACAAAGAAACAACAATTAGATGTTTACTGATATTCAGATCGAGCAGAATACTTAGGCTGATGGTCTGCATATTCAAATGTCTGTGAAGCACATAGGTCTCCTGTAGGAGAAATCTCACTTAGAGTACTTTTTGGAAAAATAGAGATCTTTAACTTTTTTACTTACAAAGATTCTGTACTGTAATCAAGATCATAATAGTTGAGTTTTTAGGGGAAAAAAATCAGGGTCAATGCCTATAATACAAAGATTTGACTGTCCTTTATTTCATATACTAATTTCCATTACTATTAAATTTCTGAATTTGCACAACAGTTCATAAATCCACAGAATACATGAAGTTTAAAAAACTTCTAGAAAAATCACCACACAATTATATGGCATTGTATTAGTAAATAATAAAATATTTTCTAATTGTTTTTTGTATCTGAATTTACACTTTCATGATTTTAGCATGATGAGGTTTTATTCATGATTTTCTAGGTAATTTATTTTGATTTTTCTATGAAAGATGGAAAAAGGTAGGTTGATTATTATCTCCCTATGCCTACTCCGAACCTTTATAATGTATGTATATATATATATATATATATATATATATATATATTGCTTAAAGTTCTGATTTAGTTCATTGAGATCACTGTTGGTTTCAAACTGAACTTGCACATCATCACTATAAGCTGTTCATTTTAAGTACAACTTTTTATTAAAAAAAAAAAACACCCTCCAAATACGATCTTAACACTTAATTTTAGAAATTCGTTGATGCTTTTATTTGCTTGTTTGTTTATTTTTTCGAACTGGAGTTTGTACTATAGGCCTGACACTCACTAGGCTTTCTTGCACACAACTGTTGTTCTTCAACTTGAGGAATATTTTATGTGTTGTATTTTGTCTGGTTATTTAATTATTTGAGTTATCATTTATTTGTAATTGTTTAGATACATTTTATTATCGTAAAGATGGTGTACAAAGGGGTTACACTTACATACACCAGGTAATGAGTTGATTTCTTTTTGAACCATATCACCTCCTTGCTTGCTGTCTCCCAGTTCATCCCTCCCATCTCCACCCACAGGTTGATTAAGGTGCATGATTTGCTTTTGGAGGGGGGGCAAGTTGTTGAATTTGGTTGAGCAGAATTCTATTGAGAAGTTTCATATCGATATTCATGATGAAAGGCATGGGTCTATAGTTTACTTTCTTTAATATGTCACAATCTGATGTTGGAATAAAGGCTATGCTGGCTTCATAGAATGAGTTTGGTAGTAATCTTTCTATTTTAATTTCACTGCAGAATTTGAGGAGTATTGGAATGAGTTCTCCTTTGAAGGCATTGTAGAATTCATCTGTAAATCAGACATGTCTTGTTCTTTTCTTGGATGGGAGGTCTTTTATTGCTATTTACATTTCATTACTTGTTTGGGTCTATTTAGTTGGTTTATCTTCTTGGTTTAGTTCAGGTATATAAATGTTCTGTAGGAATGCTTCCATTTATCCCTGATTCTCCAGTTTTCTAGCATTAAAATTTCTAAGTATTCCCTTATACTATTCTGAATCTTGCTTGTTTCTATCATGATTTTCCCATTTTCCTCTCTAATTTCATTTATTTGGGTATGTTCTCTTCTTTTTGTAGTCAGATTTGCTAATTTTGTTTAGTTTTTGAAGAACCAAATCTTTGTTTAGTTGAGCCTTTTCATGCTTTTTAGTCTCCAAATTGTTTATTTATGAATTTTGATTATTTCTTGCTATTTGTTGGTTTGGGTTTACCTTGTTCCTGTTTTTCAATGAACTTGAGTTACAGGATTAAAATATTGATTTGATTTTTATCCAATTTATTGACATAGGTACCCAGCACTGTACCATTTCCTTTGAGTACTGCCTGTGCTATGTCCCAAAGGAACTGATATTTTGTCTGTTATTTTTCAACAAATTTCATAAATGTATGAATTCTCCTCTTATCTCTTCAGTGACCCACTATCCATTCAGCAATGTGTTGTTTGTTTCCTGTGATAGCTTTTGCTGTTGAATGCTAATTTTATTCTGTTGTGGTCTGAGAGGATGCAAGGAATAATTACTTTTTCTTTTTGAATTAGCAGACATTTGCTTTGTGTCCTTAAATATGACACCTTTTCTAGAATGTTCCATGAGCTGCTTAGAATAATGTATATCCTGATGCTGCTGGGTGAAAAATTCTGTAGATAGCTCTTTTTTTTAATTTTTTTTATTATTAATTGAACATAAATTTTTTTACAAGCTGTTGTGCAAAGAGGGTGCAGTTACATAGTAGGGCAGTGTGTACATTTCTTGTGATATCTTACAACCTGTTTTTCCATCCCTTGTCTAGGTCAGGTAGACCCATATGCAATATACAATGTATAAACCACATATACAGTGTTCACAGACTTGGTCTCTACTGTCTCTCCGTCTCCCTTTGTTAACAGTCATATATCAGGGAGATCATGCCCCTTTGTTTTCTGTGTTCTAGGCTTGTCTCACTCAACATTATTTGTTCGAGTTCTGACCATTTCCCTGCGAATAACAATATTTCACCATTCCTAATCGCTATGTAGTATTCCATTGTGTATAAGTTCCATATTTTCTGGATCCATTTATCTGTGGAGGGGCATCTGGGTTGTTTCCAAATTTTGGCTATTGTGAATTGTGCCGTGATAAACATGGAAGTACAAATGTCCTTTTGATATCTTGGGGTTTGCTGTTTAGGATAGATGCCTAGGAGTGGTATGGCTAGGTCATAGGGTAGGTCTATATTGAGCTTTTTGAGAAACCTCCATACTGTTCTCCAAAGTGGTTGTACTAATTTGCACTCCCACCAACAATGGAGAAGGGTTCCTCTTTCCCCACAGCCCCTCCAGCATTTGTTGTTTCCTGAGTTCAGAGTATAGGCCATTCTAACTGGGGTGAGGTGGTATCTCAGGGTTGTTTTTATTTGCATTTCCTTTACTAGCAGGGATGTTGAGCATTTCCTCATGTGTTTCTTTGCCATTTTTATATCTTCTCTTGTGAAGTCTCTCTTTAGCTCTTTTGCCCATTTCCTAATAGGTTTATAGGGCTTGGAGGGGCTTAGTTTTTTGAGTTCTCTGTAGATGACAGATATCAGGCCTTTGTCTGTTGCTGTGCTGGTAAATATCCTTTCCCATATCGTTGGCTGTCTTTCTATTTTGGTGGCTATGACCTTAGCTGTGCAGAAACTTTTTAATTTGTAGTAGTCCCATTTGTTGAGTCTTTCCCCTATTTGTTGTGCCCCTGGGACTCTATTCAGGAAGTTCCTTCCTGTGCCTATAAGTTCTAGTGGTTTTCCTACTCTGTCCTTCAGTAGATTCAAGGATTCAGGTCTGATATTGAGGTCCTTGATCCATTTTGAGTTGATCTTGGTGCATGGTGATAGGCTTGGGTCTACTTTGAGTTTTCTGCATATGGCTGCCCAGTTCTCCCAGCACCAGTAGTTGAAGAAGCTATGTTTATTCCATTGTATGTCTTTAGCTCCTTTGTCGAATATCAGTTGGCTGTAAGAGTGCGGTTTTATATCTGGATCTTCAACTCTAATCCACTGGTCTTCCGATCTGTTTTTATACCAATACCATGCTGTTTTTGTTATGATGGCCTTGTAGTAGAGCTTGAAGTCTGGTATGGTGATACCTCCTGCACTATTTTTTTTTTTTTTTGCCTAGAATTGCTTTGGCTATTCTAGGTTTTTTGCTGTTCCATATGAATTTATGGATTGGTTTCTCTATTTCAGTGAAGAATGTGGCTGGGATTTTGATAGGTATTACATTGAATTTGTATAACAATTTGGGCAATATGGCCATTTTCACTATATTGATTCTGCCTACCCATGAGCATGGGAGGTCTTTCCATCTCCTTGTGTCTTCTTTGATTTCCCTTATTAGATTTTTGTAGTTTTCATTGAATAGGTCCCTCACGTCCTTGGTTAAGTTAATCCCTAGGTACTTTATTCTTTTTTTGGCTACTGTAAATGGAATTGTTTCCATAATTTCCTTTTCTGTTTGTCTATTGCTGGTGTACAGTAAAGCTGCTGACTTTTGTGGATTGATTTTGTATCCTGCTACTTTGCCAAATTGGTTTATTAGGTGTAGGAGTTTGGGTACTGAGTTTTTTGGGTCCTTCAGATATAAGATCATGTCATCTGCGAATAGGGATAACTTGATTTCTTCCTTGCCGACGTGGATCCCTTTGATGTCCTCCTCTTGCCTTATTGCTATGGCTAGGGATTCCAGCACTATGTTGAAAAGAAGTGGGGAGAGTGGGCATCCTTGTCTTGTTCCTGAGTTTAGGGAGAATGATTTAAGTTTCTCTCCAGTTAATATGATATTAGCAGTTGGTCTGTTGTATATGGCTTTTATTGTTTTGAGGAATGTTCCATCTATTCCTGTTCTCTCCAAAGCTTTTAATAGGTATGGATGTTGTATTTTGTCAAAGGCTTTTTGGGCATCGACTGAGATAACAATGTGATTCTTGATTTTAGTTCTGTTTATGTGGTGAATTACGTTGATTGATTTATGGATGTTGAACCATCCTTGTGACTGAGGGATGAAGCCTACTTGGTCATGATGTATGATATTCTTGATCAGTTTCTGGATCCTGTTAGCTAATATTTTATTGAGGAGCTTTGCATCTGTGTTCATTAGTGATATTGGTCTGTGGTTCTCTTTTTTTTTTTGTTGGATCTTTGCCTGGTTTGGGAATGAGTATGATATTAGCTTCGTAGAATGAGTTTGGGATTTCTCCCTCCGTTTCTATTTTGCGGAAGAGTTTGAGGAGTATTGGAATTAGCTCCTCACTAAAGGTTTTGTAGAATTTGTTGGTGAATCCATCTGGGCCTGGGCTTTTCTTAGTAGGGAGGTTGTTGATTACCTCCTGTATCTCACCGTAAGTTATTGGTTTATTTAGTTGATTTATTTCTTCTTGGTTCAGTTTGGGCAGTTTGTACTTCTCTAAGAATTGATCCATTTCTGTAAAATTATTGTTTTTTGCTGAGTAGAGGTTTTGGAAATAGCTCCTTATGATTGTTTGAATATCGTGTGTACTTGTTGTAATTTTTCCTGTGGAGTCCCTGATTTTACGAATATGAGTCTCTTCTCTTCTTTTTTTTTGTGAGTCTTGCAAGGGGTCTGTCAATTTTGTTTATTTTCTCAAAGAACCAGCTTTTAGTCTTATTTATTTGTTGAATGGTCTTTCTATTTTCAATCAGATTTATCTCTTCTTTAATCTTTGTGATCTCTCCCCTCCTAGCCGTTTTAGATTCTGTCATTTCTTGTTTCTCCAGTTGTTTTAGTTTCATCGTGAGGGTATTCACCTGCTCTGCTTCCATTCTTTTAATGTGGGTGCTGAGTGCAATGATCTTGCCCCTCAGTACTGCCTTAGCTGTGTCCCATAGGTTTCTTTGTGATGTGTTTTCTTTGTCATTGTGGCTTATGAATTCGTTGATTTCGTCTTTAATTTGATCTGTGGCCCAAGTGTTGGATAGCAGTGTGGGGTTTAGCCTCCAAGAGTGTGTATAGGCTCTGTGGTATCCTTTGTTGTTGAGGGTTACCTTTAATCCACTGTGATCAGATATAATACATGGGATGATGTCAATACTTTTGTATTTGCTGAGGTTCTTTGTGTGGGCTATGACGTGGTCTATTTTGGAATATGATCCATGGGCTGCTGAAAAGAAGGTGTATTGGGTCTCTGTAGGGTGAAAGGTTCTATATAGGTCTGTTAGATCCATTGGGGAAATGGTGTTATTTAGGTCCTCAGCTCCCTTACTAATCCTCTGGGTGTTGGATCTGTCTCTTTGAGAGAGAGGAGTATTAAAGTCACCCACTATGATTGTGTTTGCGTCTATCTTGCTCTGTAATTCTGTGAGAATTTGCTTGACATATGTCGGGCCTCTTTTGTTCGGTGAGTATACATTTATCACTGTGATGTCTTGATTCTGGATTTTTCCTCATATTAATATGTAGTGTCATTCTTTGTCTTTTTGAGTGGACTTTAAAGAGAAGTCCAGCTTGTCTGGGATCAGAATGGCTACACCTGCCGTTTTGGTGGGTGCATTTGCTTGGTAGATCTTGCTCCATCCTTTCATTCGAAGCCTGTTTTTGTCCCTTGCTGTAAGGTGGGTCTCTTGTAGACCGCAGATATCAACTTTTTGTTTGCGGATCCATTCTGCCAGTCTGCTCCTCTTAATCGGGGAGTTTAAGCCATTTATATTTAAAGAGATCAAGGATAAGGGTGTTTTTTCTCCTTCCATTTTCTTGTTGGGCTGTTTTTTCCTGTTCTTTTTTTTTTTCTTCTTGTCTTTAGTGAGCTGGTCTTTCTGCTGGACTTTGGCTATTGAAGTTTCTTTCTGATTCTGTCTGTGTGTCTTTTATGATCTCTGTTGGGTGGGCTTCCCCTCTTAATATTCGCTGTAGGGCTGGTTTTTTATTCACATACTCCTTTAGCTCCTCTTTGGTGTGGAAAGATCTGGTTTTCCCTTCGAATGTGAACTCCAGTTTCGCTGGATATTTGATCCGAGGTTGTAAATTGTTATTCTGGAGTACTTGGATGGTGTTCTTCCACTCACTTCGAGCTTGGTAAGTTTGTGTGGATAAGTCGGATGTTATTCGAATCCTCTTCCCATTGATAAAAGTTTCCTTCTTCGCTTTGGCTGAATTCAGAATTTGCTCTTTAATCTTGAGGTCTGTAGTCTTGAATATTATGTGCCTTGGGGTGGCTTTCCTGGGGTCTGGCCTGCCAGGTGTCCTATAGGCTTCGGTTACCTGGATGGGGTCCCCTGTGAGATTGGGGAAGTTTTCTGCAATAACTTTATTGAGAACATGATTAAGCCCTCTGTTCTGATATTCGGCTCCTTCTTCTATTCCAATTATGTGCAGATTATATCTCTTGTCTTTGTCCATTAGTTCCTGGATTAATCTTCCCTGAAGCTTCACCTTTTCTTGGTGTGTGGTCATTTTCTGGTTGTTGTCAGCTGCTTCATCGTCCAGGCAAGAGATTCTGGATTCTATATGGTCCACTCTTTGTGTTATGGTTTCAATTGCGGAGTTTATGGATGTCAGAGAGCTATTCATGGTTGTCATATCAGCTCTGATCGTGGAAATTTCTTCCTTTAAAGAGTTGTATTTTAAATCTATTTTTTCATGCATTTCAATTCTCAGGATGTGGAGATTTTCTTTAAAGGCGGCTTGCATTGTATCCAATTTTGCTTCCATTTCTTTCTTGGTTTCCTGGGTGTCCTTCCAGATTTCTGCTCTAAACTCCTGGAATTGTTTTCTGATTTCATTTCTGACGCTTTCGATCATTCCTGTTAACATGGCCTCATTTGCTTTTTTAGTCTCCATCTCCTCTTCAGTCGTGCTGCTTTTTGGAGCTGGCGAGTTGGCTTGTCCTTTGATGAACTGAGTTATGTTTCTTTGTGATTTGCGCATCTAGAGGTCTGTGTAGATCTTCCCTCCCTTCTGTGTAGGCGTGTCTACAGCAGCAGGTGCTGTGGCTGTGGCCCCGCCCACCAGTGCAGGGCATGCCTACCAGAGCGGGCGCTTTCGCCGGGGGCCCCGCCCTCCTGTGCACTGTGAGTCCCCTACAACAGGCACTTTAGCGGGATATGCCTCCCAGAGCAAGCCCTGGGTTGTTGGGTTGTGCTTGCGCCCTCCTGCGAGCCCATTGCGGGAGGCAGTATGTGTGGGGCCCAGTGGGATCGACTGTCCGGGTGTGGCTTGGCACCCTCCGACCTCGCCTCCGCTGCGAGGAGGGGGGACGTGATCAGGCTCAGGTGACCCTGCTGGGCTGGTATTGCCCACCAGCGCCTGTGATTTTAGTTGTAAGAGTCTGCAAGGTCCAGGCGCCTCGGGTGGGGCTTGCACTGCCGGCCGTCCCCCGGCCCCTGTTGGGAAGGGGATGGGGCCAGTTCTGCCAGTTCAGGAACCTGTGGGGGCTGGGGGCTGTTCCGCCCTTCCCCTGCTAAACTGGCTTCCCAGCGCCTGATGGGAGCTTCCCGCCTGATTTGGGGATTCTTTGTTCCCTCGGGTGTGGGGAGGGGGAGGGAGGGAGATCTAGCTTCTTTTCGGGCTTGGGTCTCCCGTTGGGGGAAGGGATTATGGGGGACTCACTTTTGCTGCTTTGTGTGTGTGTCCTGCGCAGCTGTTAGCCCTTCAGGGGTTGGCGAAGTATTGTGGTGGCTTCCCCCGTTCCCTCTTTCTGCCGTGCTGGGTTCCCTTGTCCGAACCCGGTGTGGACCCGACCTTCTCGTCACTGCCAGTGTGTGTCTTGGTCTGCACTCTGCCTTGTGGCCGTGGGGTCTCCCGCTATATGAATTCTGTGCTCCTGGCAGCCTGTCTGCCGATCGCCGGGTTCCCCTTTCCCAGCCTGGCCCTGTTTGGGCCAGGGTCGGCTGGTGGAGGGAGGGTGCCCCGGTGAATCTCCGGCTCCGTGTAGGTTTTTGGTTCTTCTTTTTTGCTCCTTTTTGTTTTCCTGCGTTTCTCCACTGCTTCTGGATGTTGGTTTTGCTGGGTTCTTGATGGGGTGTTGGGTGTTGGAGTTCCCAGCTCGCTATTCAGTTGGTGCGAGTCGGGGTGCCTCCCTATTCTTTCGGCGCCATCTTTCTCTCTGTAGATAGCTCTTAAGTCTAGTTGGCCAATGTAATTATTTATGTCTGAGTTTTCTTTGCTGTTTTTTGCCTTGATAATCTATGCACAGATGACAATGATGGTTTGAAGACACTAGCAATCAATATGTTTGAATCAATGTGTGTTTTTAAGTAAAGTAGTGTTCTTTGGTGAAGTTGAGTGTTCCAGTATATGGTGTATAGATATTTAGATTTTTCATATCCTCTTATATGAGGGTTCCCTTTATTAGTATGCAATATCTTGATCACTTTTTAATAATTTTAATTTGATGCATATTTTATGTGATATTGAAGTTGCTAGTCCTGTCTATGGGGGCCATTTATTTGAAAGACTTTATTCCAACCTTTCACTTTGAGAATGTGTCCACTTTTGGCCATTATGTGTGTCTTATTTTTTGATCCAGTTAGCCATTCTATCTTTTAATTGGAGAGTTAAGAACATTGTTATTGAGAATTAGGACTGAAAATTGCCAGGAATCTCCTTCCATGTTTTCCATGTTCTTGGGGATTATTCTTTGTCTATTTTTACTATATCTATTTGATTTTCTAGTAAGGAAAAAATTTCTTCTCCCAATATGTTTGTGTTGATTTTCTTTACGTAGCACATCTTTAAGTATCTTCTGTAGTTTTGGTTTGGTGGGGATAAATTATTTCAATTTTTCTTTTTTATGAAATGTTTTCTATTTGTTCTTCAGTTATAAAGGAGAGTTTTACTGGGTGCAGTATTTTGGATTGGTAATTGTTTGCCTTTAGTGTTTGAAATACGTCATGTCAGACTCCTCTTGCTTTCATGGTCTCAGCTGAGAATCTGTAGTTCATCTGACTGGTTTTCCTTTAAAAGTAATCAGTATTTTTTTCTCTGACAGCTTTAAGAATATTTTCCTTGGTCTCTGTTGATGCTGTACAGATTACAATGTGATGGTAGGATGCTATTTTCTGTCTGGTGTTCTAATGTAATTGGACCTTTCTTTTAGGATATTTGGGACATTCTCTGCTAGAATTGTGTGAATTTTTTGCTATTCCCTTTGTTGCCTCCTCTTCTCCTTCCTCAATACCTATCAGCCACAGAATCCATCTCCAAATTGATTCCTTAAATTCCTGCAAGCTTCTTTCCTTTAATAAATTTCACACCATACAATAAAAATAACAATGACAATGAAAAACCATTTGTTTCCACATCTCAGAGTTCATTTCACTTAGCACCATCTTATATGATCATATGTACATAGCTCTTGAGCTATTTTGATCCTCTTGTAGGACTATACTAGACATATATTAATTATTACCAATGAGGGAAACCATGGAATCTATATTGTTTCTGTATAATTACCTCCTCTCCCTATTATATCTCCTTTATCTTATAGCTCTGAGACTCTGTCTTCTACATTGTCTCTTCTACCAGAGATTTTCTACTTTATTCTTTATTACTCTGTTTTCTTTTCTTTTTTTCTTTTTTTTTTTTGGCCAGTCCTGGGCCTTGAACTCAGGGCCTGAGCACTGTCCCTGGTTTCTTTTTGCTCAAGGCTAGCACTCTGCCACTTGAGCCACAGCGCCACTTCTGGCCATTTTCTGTATATGTGGTGCTGGGGAATCGAACCCAGGAACTCATGTATACAAGGCAAGCACTCTTGCCAGTAGGCTATATCTCCAGCCCCTTACTCTGTTTTCTGTTTGGCCATTTGAAGTGCTTTTACCTCTTCATTAAAGTCCTGTTTTAGGATTTCTAAGAATTTTTTAACAGATTTGTTTATTTTATTATTTCCTTAGATTTGCATGTTTCCAGTACTTCTTAGCATTCTGTCCTGGCCATTTGAAAACCATTTTGCTTTTATCATTTGGGAATCTGTGATATTTTTAATAGACTGTTCCCTGAGTTCTTAGTTAACTAGGCAGCTGGTTTTCTAATTCTTCAATGAAATTTACTTAACTGGCTTCAGGGCTTATAGACACGGTTGATTGAAGATGTAAAGTTCAGTTGTGGTGTGAAGCTATACTGTTAATGTTTGGCTATCAAATGAAAGTATTGATGTCAGGTATGGTAAAAATGGGAGGGGTGATTTTCTAGGGATATATATGAGTGAGAGGAATATAAGTTTATAAAGGAGTTAGGAGAGAAAACAAGGAAGAGACGACTGGGAATGAGAGCAATGGAGGGTAGAAACAAGGGAGAAAACACCTTGTATTCTACAGTGAAGAAGGATGCTGAGTAGAAAGAAAATGGGTGAAAGAAATGGAGCACTAATGCTCTCTACTCTAAAAAGCCTAAGGTAATTGCTGATACTTTCCTATCTAGGTTAAGCTCTACTCTTCTGCTTATTTTTTGCAAGTTCTGGATCTTGGATTTTGGGCCTGAGCACTGTGCCTGGCTTATTTTTGCTCAAGGGTAACACTCTATCACTTGAGCCAGAGCACCACTTCCAGCTATTTTTGTTTATGTGGTACTGAGGAATTGAACCCAGGGCTTCATGCATGCAAGGCAGGCACTCTACTGCTAAGCCATAATCCAGCCTCCTAAATTCTACTTTTGAACAGAGGAGAACAATATACAGAATAGAATGTGTGTGTGTATGTGTGTTTGTGTGTTTATCAAACAACACTATGTACTATATATATCATATATTACATATACTATAATACATATGTATGTATGTGTTTGCATATATATGTGTATATATGTATATGTATGTGTGTATATATACCTCTCTTTCTCTCTATATATAATATGTATATTATATATACATTATATATTATATATATATATATATATATATATATATATATATATATATATAACTAGATCAATAAACCCAGCATACTCAAATTGGAGTTTTGCCTCCTATAAAAATGACAGAGAGGGCTGGGGATATAGCCTAGTGGCAAGAGTGCCTGCCTCGGATACACGAGGCCCTAAGTTTGATTCCCCAGCACCACATACGCAGAAAACGGCCAGAAGCAGCACTGTGGCTCAAGTGGCAGAGTGCTAGCCTTGAGCGGGAAGAAGCCAGGGACAGTGCTCAGGCCCTGAGTCCAAGGCCCAGGACTGGCCAAAAAAAAAAAAAAAAATGAAAGAGAGAAGAAAGGGAAAGAAAAGCAAAAATAAAGAAGTTCTCTGCTCAGTATATCAAAAGATAAGAGCTATTCTGTGATGAAGTTTCTTTAGGAATGTTGTCTTTTTGTTTCCCTCAGTGATCTTCAGCTTTCTGCTTAGTCACAGCTGGAGCAGAGTCTGAGAAAGTTCCTTAATTCAGAGCTGGAAGTTGACTCTGTTGCTATATCCATGAAATTTTCCCCAAGAACAGGCAGTATTGGGAAGTGTAATGATTTCCATCAATCCTTTTTTGTTGTTGTTGTTGTTTAATGTCCAGGTGAAGTACAGAGGAGTTCCATCATTTTAGTGTTCCCCTTCCCTTCCCTAATTCAGACAAACATATACACAGTAGAATATACGTATGATTATATAAGATGATGCTAAGAGAAAGCAATTTATCATTGTTATTCTTAATGTAGTAATGAAACTATTCCTTTTTTCTTTTGTTTATTTTCCCTATAGTTTAGCCTTTGTTGTCATTTTCCACAATCTTTCCTAGTATGGACATGTCACAGTACCTGGTGTTGCTTTCTGAGGTACCTCTCCCATGATGTGCAGCTCCAAAGAGCATTGCTATCCACTGGCTGAAGTTTGTAAAACTGTTAGAAGTTGTAGTTTTCTGCTCAGGGATGGGGCTGGTTCCAGTGCTAGCAGTGGAAGGTTTGTGAATAACTTACCTCTGGGCCCTTTTCAAATACAGCTCTTTTTCTTGAATGGAGGATCTAGTCCAGGTTCTCTGGGTCACCACCAGAGCTGGTCCCTCAGGGGTGAGGTCTTTGATGAGGGATTCTCTGTTTCTAGATTTGGTGCTAAGCTGGCAAGCAGCATCCTTGGTGAGGAATCTCTGCATCTGCATGTAGTGGTCTTAAAATCTTTTTGCTTTATTTCCCCAGATGTGGATCTTTGGGTATGCCATTTTCCTTGCTGGACATGACCCAGACACACAGCAAGGGTCACTTTGATTTAGTGCCTGTTAGCCTATTTCTGCCCTTGTATTCTTGTGGTAGAATTTCTTATTTGCTAGTACATGTCTCTGTTTATAGATTGATTAGTGTGACTCCCTTGAGGTAAAATGTGTGTTGGGACCCTAATCTCTGTTTGGTCAGAGACCACTAGGATGTTTCCCTGTTGGAACCCCACCTTTCCCTGGCAGTCCTCTGACTATTTGGACAATAGTAGATTCAAATATTTATCCATCAAATTAGGCTCCTGACTAGCTAGTATTATAAGTGGAAGCCACTAGTACCCAGCTAAACTTTTTGCTTCACACATAAAAATGAATACACAAAAGCCAAAAGTATTTTGTTATAAGAAAGGCAATCTTTTATTGATATTTACAAATACATTTAAATAGCAAATTTGAGATCGAATTTCACAAAGATTAAGTGCAAAAAGAAAGCATTCGTATTTTGCTTCTTGTTAAAGAGAAACTTGTCTGTTTTCATAATTGTTTGTGAAAATATGCAAGGACTTCAACTCAGAGAATCTACTCTTATGCATTGGCACTGAATACTATGTAACTTTTGTAACAATTAACATTGATTGCATACTTTATTAGGAATTAATTTATGTGATTTCACAGTAGAATATACTATTATGATAGAACACAAATATGTTTATTATAATCAATATTTAATATTCTTAAAATATACATAGCTTTTCATGTCATTAAATGGTCATGGAAAACATCATAGTCTTTATTATTGTGGTACCTATGAATTTAGTTTAAAAATTAACCATGTAGTTCCTGGTTGATTTTACATTATTGACACCCATTTTCTTGAAAGATACTTTCAAAGGGAAGCATCAAATAAGAAAATAAACATAGATAAACCTATATATAATTAAAAAAAGGAAATAGTGTCAAATGTAATTTCTTTTTTCTTATCTGTCTTTCTTCTATGTTTTGTCTTTTGTTCAGTTCTTTTTAACCTTTTGTTTGTTCTTTGTTCTTACAATTTTTTCCTAAACATTGCTATGATGTGAATAAATTATCAGGAATTTCTCTCTGTGGAATAAATTTATACTCAATAGAAATTGTTAATTTGTAAAAAGCAGACTTGAGAGCAACATTCCAGTGGGCCAGGTGGGTGTCCGAGAAGCTGCCCAAAAGATCACTTCACCAAAATGTCCAGAGATAGACAAAGGTCAGATGGTGAGAACCCAAGTATCAGCAGTGGTATTTCAGATTCAGACCAGTACAACCCAGCACCTCCAGAACCTGAAGAACAGGAAGAAAGAAAACCTTCTGCCATCCAGCAGAAAAAGAGCACCAAACTCTCTGGCAAAACCACTGCTAAGTTATCCACTTTTGCTGAAAGAATTCAGAAGGAGCTAGCAGAAATAAACCTTGGTCCTCCTAACTGCAGTAATGGACCTAAATGAGATAACATTTATGAATGGGGATCAACTATATTTGGTCCACCAAAGTCTGTGTATGAATGTGGTATGTTATTTCTGGATATCACATGTTCATCATATTTTCCATTTAAGCCACCAAAGTTATTTCCACACCAGAATCTACCATTGGGACATCAATAGTAAGGGAGTCATCTGTATGAACATTCTTAAAGACAACTGGAGTCCTGCTTTGACTATTTCAAAGGTTTTGCTGTCTATTTGTTCTCTTTTGATAGATTACAACCCTGCGGATCCTCTGGTTAGAGGTATAGACACACACTATTTGACCATCAGAGCAGAACATGAGAAGATAGCCAGAGAGTGGACCAAAAGATACTCACCGTAATTCACTAATTTGTATGCAATGTGAAGGAGCAGAAGGCATCTTCTCACTGTGCTGTAAATCTTTATAGCCTTTACAGTATGGACTTCCGTGTATATGTTATACCAATTCTACTCTGTTTTTATTCTTTGGAAACAGAGATTTTTAAGACTGATGTGATATTTATAAATACAACTAATAAGAAATTAGGATACCACTGGATTTAGTTTTATGAGCACATATTATTCAGTTTTATGCTGGGCACCAGTGGCTCAAGTATGTACTGCTACCTTCTTGAAAGGTTGAAATGGGAGGGTTATGGTTTGAGATAATTTGAGAGAGGAAACTTCATAAAACATTTTCCCAAACCACTACTGTTTGTACTGGTATGCATATTTAAGTTATACAGAAGGAGGAGACTGGGTAGTTGCCTGTTAAGATAGAAAAGCCCAGGAGCGTTCCCTATTGAAGGAAGCTTGAAACAATGGTATGTGGTTGTGATCCTAGGCAAGAACAAGAATACCCAAATAGGTGGATCACAGGTCACCTGTGGCAGGGTGAAAAGTAAGAATGTATCCTAAATGTAACCAGTAAAAAAAAAATTATATAATTTCTGTAGACAATGTACATTAATAACTTTAGATATATTCATTGATATCTAAATATACTTTTTCTTATTTACATGTTGTGTGTATTTGAAGTGAAGTTGAAATAATCTCTTGAAGAAAATAAAAGTATAAATCTGATGAAAGATAAATGACAAAGAAGAGAGCAATTAAAACATAGAAGAAGGCTGACGGACATTCAATGATTTTTGTGCAGTCTTAAGGAGTTACATCAAAAAATAAAATAATTCTCAACATCAGCAAAGCACACTGTCCTTGTAATGTTGTGTTAATGTTGAGACCTAATCATTGTTCCTTACCATGTTACAATTTCCATGTTTTGAATATTATGAAATATCTTAAACCTTGTTCCTTTCCTACTCTATAATCTTTAGTCCTGTCATAAATTGTAGCTCCATGAATCAGTCTGATTCAGAAGAAGAAATGATCATTTTGTAGTTGATTAAAATGGACAAATAAATAAATTAAAATAATAATAATTAAAAATAAAATAAAATAAAATAATAATTAGGTCAAATAACAGGTGACTTTTACCAGAAGCTACAATGATTGTGGTGGTGGAGTGGGGGTGGGGGGGGAAGATGTGGGTCCTGTTGTTTTCTTCCCCTAAAATGTGCATATTAATTAGCTCCTAGGTAGTCAATAGGACATAATAAAGATTGAGCTAAAAATTCTTGTAATAAATTTTACCACACACACTGAGTTAAGAGACATAAAACTGTGTCTTGTGAATGTGAAATTAATTCATCAGACTATATTGGATCCCATTAAATCATATGTGCTAAGAAACCTATACAGATTTTGATGAATATGATAGAAAAATAATGAAAAGTCCAAAACAACACTTGAAATAATACATATAGAATAATGCCAAAGATAATTCAAGCCATTAAATCAGAAAAAATAAACTGGATAGTCAAAATAGTCATAAAGAGAAGATATGTGAACATGTCAATTTCAGTATTCTCAACAGTAGCTAAGAAGGAAACAACATTATACAATTAGTATATGTGTACAAAGAATATAAATGTGCCCATCATTTGTAATTGTATTATAACTGATGGGATTCATCTTAGACTATTCTTCTAATTTTGATAAACATGCAATCAAATATTCATTGAATATATTTATATCAAAAAATGAAGAGGCCATCCTATTAAATTCGTATATAATGATTAATCCAGAATATGATTCAGATTCAGAATTTCAACTTTAAAATTACAAGTCCAATTTGAATGGGTTAAAAATGCGTGTGCTTGGAAATGAATTTCAAAAAAACTGAAATATAAAACTAGAAGAATTACATTTACCTTTACTTTTAAAAAATTATTAGAATTTGAATATTAATTTTAAAACTTTCAAAAGAATAATTACCACTTGGTTAGTACAAATGAAAAAAATCTGTTTGGTTTAGAGAGAAAAACAGATTACTAAGAGAAATATAGTGTGGGTCAACAGGTCTTCATTAAATGCAAGATATTTGTGAATGATGAATTGCCTATGAAAAGGGAAGATTCATTTTTCACTTTACTCATTTTGCCATTAAAGATTTATGGGTGAATAAACTGGTTAACAATGCAAGCTTCAGGTATAAAAGACAAGAGAGGTCTTATTCTTAAACAACAAAGCACCAGAAAAGACAAATAATCATGCATTTCTATTTTATTTTAAGTCAACTAACAAGACTGGAAAATACCATGATTTAATTATATACAAGCTAAAAAATTAGAAGGTAAATATTTTAAAGAAAACCAAAATAGTATTCACTTTCAAAGATGACTTGTATTTTCTTCATCTATCTGTGTTATAATCATGGGTATCCCAGAATGTAGGGACATTTGTAAGTAGAGACTTCCGAGATAATTGAGGCCAAATGGGATCCAGTAGAGTGTGGCTTAATTGATTATGACTAGAGATGCTGACATAGACACACAATGGGAAGACTATACAAGAACTCAGGAAGAATATGAACACCATAAACCTAAAACCAAAAATGGTTCATCTCAAAGTAAGGTTGACATTGCCAACAACTTATCTCAGATTTTCAGTGTGAAAAATTGGGATAATAAAATTTTCTAGTGTTTTTTTAATGAGGGAAATTCTATATGTTTTTAATTTAAATTTTATTGTAAAGGTGATGTACAGAGGAATTATAGTTAGAGCAGTAAGGTAATGAGTGCATTTCATTTTGAACAATGTTTCCCCCTCCCTCATTTTCTCCAACCTTTTCACCTCTGAGTCCCCTTCCCGCTACTAAGCTGTAGCATTAGTTACCAACATAGTGTCAAGTGAATATCACTGTTGAATTGGTTCACCCTTTGTCCCACCATTTCTGTGATTCCTTTTTCTTTCCCTAAAGCAGATAACCTTATATACAAAACAAAGGGTACAGAAATAAAAACAAGAAACCAGTAACAACAGGGAGTACCCAAAGGTAATAAAAGAAAGGAAAAGAAATAACTGCAGAGACAATAAAAAAAAAACTCTTTTGTTTGTATTTCTTGGAGCTCATTTCAATAAACATCATGTTACATGGACATTTTCAAATAACTATTGACCCACTGTGAGCCTTCCCTAAGAATATCTCTTTTGTTCTCTCTATGCGATGGTTGGAGTTCTGTTTAATTAATCATGTTCAAGTGTAATTATTTGTCATTTACTATCCATTGGATTAACTTGTATATTTATAAATATATTATAGTTATTACAAATGAGGGAAACCATTCTGATTATGTTTCTTTGGGTCTGGCTTACTCCACTTAATATAATTTTTTCCAAATCCTTCCATTTCCTCTGGTACATGGCTCAAGCCATCCTGGAAAATTAATATAGCAGTGGCAGTCTATCTTATTAGAAAATATGAATTTTCTACTTATATACAATATACACAATCAGATTCATTACTGAATATTCTCTTAACATATACATTTTTGCAAAAAACAATGAATTATAATGTCTAAGTAGAAGGAAATTAGTTAAATGGAATTAATTTCCTCTTTTTTAGACTAAAATGTGACACAAAAGGAAAATTATTTTATTCTAAATTAGCTAATACTTATATGATGTTTATCAAACACCAATGTTACAATACAGAAGTGAAATAAAACAATTTGTATGATTTACCAGATTCCAGTAAATTACTATAAAATTACTTTTCTATTACAAAAATAATATAATTTTAAGTAATATCTTGTTTAGAAGACTGTTATTTCTGACCAATGAATCAAACAGAGTGATATCAAGAAGATAAGTGAAGTTCTTAAAGCCAAATATCATCTCGTTGCTCATCTGTGAAATCTAGACCCAAAATACCCAAATACATGTATAAGTGTTTGCATATGTATACAGGTAGAACATGATTAATCCTGTGGAACTGGCTGAAAGCAAAAGGAGCGGGGAAGACAGGGAAAGTAAATGATAGTAATTAATATAGAAGTACTGTGTAACTGTGTATGAAATGGCATAAGGAATATCACTGAAATCTGTTAATAGAGTGGTAGGACTAGGGAAAAAGAACAATAGAGAGCATTAATCTGACTAACATATAATATTTGCATGCATGAAATACCATGGTAAAACCTTGTGGTATAATTAATATATATTTAATCATGACAGAAAAGTAAAAGATTTGTTGGCAGGTATTAGAAAAATTGAAGAAGAAGGCTTGTAGTGGTGGTAGTGAATATGACTGAAGCCCTTCATACGCATGCATGAAAGTAGAGTAATGAAACCTGTTGAAATTGTTTTTTTAATCAGGGAGTAGAGATAAGGAAGAGATATAGGGGAATGTGTTATGTCTGAATGTATGATATTTATATATGGAAATGTCACAATGAAACCCTTCTTGTATGACGAACGTATACTAATAAATTTCTCTAATTGATTTATTCTAGCATTCACCATCTTCCAGTTTGGAAACTTTGAGGTATTTTTTTTTCATGACAGGTGCTTTTACTATTAGTTTGGCTGGTTGCTTTTTTTTTTTTAATAAAAGATTTTGGCATACTAGTTTAGGGGAAAATAAACTAGAAGAAAATTTCCCTATGACATGTGCTTACAGGTTAGAATGAGATACTGATGTGTTTTCTGGATATGAAAGGTTACTCAAGATGTATGGATCTCAGTAAAAAATATTAGGTAGTATTGCAAACCAACTTGGGCAAAATGTAAACCTAAAATATTCATATATAATACCTGA
This sequence comes from Perognathus longimembris pacificus, assembly GCF_023159225.1. Classification (NCBI taxonomy): domain Eukaryota; kingdom Metazoa; phylum Chordata; class Mammalia; order Rodentia; family Heteromyidae; genus Perognathus; species Perognathus longimembris. The sequence goes on from NC_063176.1 coordinate 43,284,951, forward strand.
ATTCTATATAAGGAAAATTATTTTCAGACATATAAAAATTAATAAATGTTATTGCAAATGTATTTAAATTTTCTGACACTAAATTATGTTGAATATATATTTCAGCAATAAAACCATTCTATGGACATTGGAAATTCAGTTCCAAAATAAATTTCCAACATATATGTATATTTAGTATGTATATATGTGTGTGTTTGTGTGTGTATTTAGGTGCATAGTTTTTCTGAGATCTGAGGTAATGGGTAACATTATTAAAACACTTAATCCCTTTTTCCCAACTACTACAAACTTACTCTGCCATATGTGACATAAGGACAAGTTATATCATTATAGAGTTCCTATCCATTCTCTATTTTACTGTAACAGTTTGGTAGGTGACTGTTGCCCTTTTTAAAGTTCTTATCATGATCCTCAAACAGGAAAATTAAAACGAAATGGCTTTTTCATCATGATTCTGTTGACTTGGATGTACAAGTTTTGTTTTCCCACTTCATTTGAGCCCCTGAGCCCTGCCAACTCTAATTCCATTTCCATAATAGCGGGAAGATCAGACTTAACATGTAGCACAGCAGAGTGACTCTGTGATTATTCTTTTCTTCATTTAAAGCAGTTGGAAGCAAAGTCCTTCAAATAGAAAACTGTGTAGAACAGAGCAGAGATCATCTGAGATATACCACTTGTTTCATGATAAACTGGAGTGACATGTGAAAGGGAACTTGAACTTCTTTCCATTTTGTTAATGCCTCTACTAATTGATATCATAGTCCAATAAAAGTAATGTTTGCTCAGTAATATTCATCCTCCTATGTCTAAATGATTTGATATAAACTGAACCCATCACTCTGCTTTTATAAGTAAAACTTGTTTAGTCTCCCTCTTCTATCCACAGTCATTGACATGCAACACGCCATGTGGATCAAGGGACAGGAGATGGAAATGTGGTGGAAGGAGTTACTTTTTTTAAAAGTAGACTATGTACATATATGTAAATATTACATTGAAACACTATCATATTACAAATATATGCTAATTTATAAAGAAAAATAAGAGTATTGTTCTTTCTTTCCATGAATGGGGAAAAGAAAATCTCTCTCATTTCTCTCTCTCACACACACATATCTTGTTATACTGAAATTAATTTTTGTTAAAACTTTAGAAGTCTATCCAGGAAGAAAAAAGTCTACCTTTTAAATTTTTACTTTGATCAAACTAAGGCTTTAAGACTACTATAAATGACTAAACATGTGAAATGATTTGATGTAAAATGTTTAATGTATGAATTGATTTCAGTACAAAAGTATGGTAAATATGTACTATTATATGGCACACTTGTGGGGGGTGAGGGCAAATATAATGGGTAACAGGAACAAGAAGATTCTTTCTGAATCGTTTTCCCAGCAGAAGCATTTCTGTTTTGACAAGAGAAGAGACTGGAATTTAGTTTGAAGGATTTTGATGAAATGTTTGCCGTGTTTCTCTAAATCATGTCATTGCCTATCTTTCAGCTGCTTTCCTTTAATTAAGACTTTTTAAACAAAATGTTGATACACCAAAAATGAATGAATAACTTTCAAATTATTGTTCCTGATAAATTATGAGCAACAGTGTGTGCCTTAATGCGAGGTATGTAACTGTCACTAAGACATTTGTGCTGACTGGCTGCAGCCATTTAGTGATGCATTTTACAAGCTCATGTTTATAAATTCCCAATTGATTCTTGCAGTAGGTAGTAGATTATAAACATGGAATATTTTTTATATGAAGTGAATAAACAAACAATATTCAGCCTAGGCATATTAAGTTGTACATTTTTAGATATCAGGATAGACAATATGCCAAGGTTAAAACCTAAGGGTGTCACTTAAAAACAAAACAAACATGCTATTTAGAGACTTCTTGAAAAATGCCTGAATATCATTCTGTTAATAAATTTGGTTAGATCATAGATATTGTTCCCTGTGCATTAAAAATTTAGGCTTTGGTAAAGCCTGAAGTAATTGATGTTTTAAACCACAGATGGAAAAAACATCTACAATTATGTGAAGGGAATTCAGATTAAATTAGTTTTCCTACTCTTTTCACCTTTATGCACTTAAATACTAAAATCCTATGAAACCTGCTATTCCTGATATTATCTCATCTCTGCACAGGTCTGTCTCCATCTTTGACATCACTGAAGTTATTTTAATTTGTTCTTTGGGATTTCATAAAGATGGAATTTCCTAAAGGTTTCCCTGATCTTTTAAATCCAGGCTATACACACATTGTCTGATTAGCAAATCATTTCTTTCTCCCTCTTTAGAATCTAGACATCATGAAAGGAAAAATGAAATATGTTTTGATCACTGCTTTATCTTGGGTGTCTGAAAATCTCCAGGAATTTAGCATACATTTTAAAACTATTTTAAAATGTAAGGACAAACCAATTTGATCGTGATAGTCAGCATGAAGGCCTGTAGGAATGCATGGGATGTGAGACTAGGTGCATTTAAAAATAGTATCTGGATTGCTCCTAATGGCTGCTACAGCAAATTATCAAATATGTACTGGGTTAAAGCAATGCAAACATATTGTGTGAAATACCTTGTTGAAAAACCTGATGTGGATTTCACCGGGCTAAGAACCATATTTCTTCCTTGTGACTCTAGGAGAAGACCTATTTACTTGTCTTTTTCAAAATTAGAGGATGTCATTGGCCTTTCAATGGTCAGAAATGCCAAGTAACATTGTGCTCAGTCCTTCTCACATAACATTCTGATATAAAAGTTTTTATTACCAACATGATTTTATTTCGAAATAATCACTTTCAGGAGGAAATTAAGGATAGATATGTTTTTAAATGTCAGTCATAGTCCAATAACACTGTTTCTTTTTAAGAGGAGGAATTCACTCTAGTGACAATTGTGCACCAAGAAAACCCATGTGAGGACACAATGTGAATATCACTATCTGAAAATCAGAGTGAATTTTCAGGACAAGAAACATACTTGTTTGCACCTTTATCTTAGCCTTCTTGCCCTCAGAAAAGTAGGAACGTAAACTTTATTCATTGTGTAAGTCAAGTCACATTGGGTAATCATACCCCAAATAGACAAAAGAATAAAAGTTTATCCCTCCATTATAAAATAGCATTGCCCTGTTCGGGAATTCAGGGACTGGGCATCTCTGGGAGGGGATTACTACAGTACTATTATAGTTATTGAGTAAAGAGAAGAACTTGCCTTTTCACACCGGTACATCGGTGATAATGCCCAAACTCAAGGGTACTACTCAAGACAGCTGGAAAAAAAGAACCAAGGAAGAGAGACAGAACTTCAAAAATGGACCAGAAATTAAACGTTAGTAATCTTTTTTTTTCCCTAGAATGAAGGAACCTGAACTAGATGAGATCATTACTTCAAAAAGCAATTACTATGTAAGGAGGGTGTGGGTGTATGGGGGAAATCCTATTTTTTGTAACTTGACAGTTTTTTGAAATCAGAACATAGTGCAGGAACACAAAATTTCACCAGTTCTATTTTATTATTTTGTTAGTTCATCACAATTTTAGATTGGCATGAGGTGGGTGAAGAGGAAAAAAATTAATGTAAGCTTGAACTATGAGGGAACTCTCCTCTCTCTCTCTCTGACTCCTCTCTCTCTCTCTCTCTCTCTCTCTCTCTCTCTCTCTCTCTCACACACACACACACACACACACACTAGAAAAGCTCAAAAGATTTTTGTTTTTTGCCTGTTCTAGAGTTTGGACTCAGGGCCTGGGCACTGTCCCTGGCTTCTTTTTGCTTAAGGCTAGCACTCTACCACTTGAGACACTGAGCCACTTCCAGCTTTTTCTGTTTATGTGGTGCTGAGGAATCGAACCCAAGGCTTCATACATGCTAGGCAAGCACTCTGCCACTAAGCTACATTCTCAGCCCAAAAATCTCAAGGGATTTTTAATGCAGAATGAAAAATGACCCCAAGGAGATTAACCCATTGTGTGTCTAAATAAAATGGAATAAAAATCCTGAGTATAGAAGCAATGTGTACTAAAAGTTAGCTTGCTCACTAAGGTGAATGAACAGCTGCCATGTTCCTACAGTTTAAAAATCCTGTGACAAATTTTTAAATTCCTATTTTAATCTGAGGCCTCTATTTGACAACTAATCTTTGGATCCTATTAAAAAAAAAAAAAAAAGAAAGAAAAAGAAAAACAATGCTGGAGAGGATGTGGCCAAAAGGGAACCCTACTACATTGTTGGTGGGAGTGTAAACTTGTTCAACCCCTCTGGAAAGCAGTGTGGAGATTCCTAAGAAGGCTAAACATAGAGCTCCCTTACGACCCAGCAACCCCACTTTTGGGCATCTACCCAAAAGACTACAAGAAAGACCACACTAAAGCTTCCAACACAACTATGTTCATTGCAGCACAATTTGTCATTGCTAAAACATGGAAACAACCTAGATGCCCTTCAGTAGGAGTGGATCAGGAAAATGTGGTACATATACATGATGGAATTCTATACCTCCATCAGAAGGAATGACACTGCCCCATTCGTAAGGAAATGGAAGCACTTGGAAAAATTCATATCAAGTGACCCAGACCCAAAGAAACATAAGCCCTGTGGTGTCCCTTAGTCTAATCATGGTAGAAGATCAAACTGCCCCAGTAGCTACACCCTTATGATCACATAAGATGATGCCAAGTGAAATGAACTCTACATTATGGAGACAAGAGTTAAACCAATATTATAATTATCAACATGCCATGTGAAACCATAACTTTTGTATTTTTTTCTCATCTGTTTGTCTGATTGTTTTGTTTAGTTTTGTTTCTTGTGTATTCCCTTCCTGTGGTGTACCCCTGCTACCACTATATGTCATCCAAATACCCTGAATACTATTTATATGGGTATTAGAACTGGGGAAGTGAAAGGGAATATCAAATTTGAGAGACAAAGGACAAAAAGACAAACCATTCCAAAAGTTATACTAAAAACCATTTGGTGTAAACCAATTGCACAACTCTTGGGGGGAGAGGGGAAGGAGGAGGGGGGAGGGTGGAAATGAGAGAGGAGGTAACAAGTTAAACAAGAAATGTACTCACTGCCTTACATATGAATCTGTAACCCTGCTATACCACATTTTGACAATAAAGAAAAATGTTTAATAAAAAAAACACCAATTTTCTTGTACATGTCATATATACATCCTTACTTCATGCATAAAGGCTGGCTTGTTATTTTTAGTACTCAAAGACTAAATTCTGTGTTGATGGGTGTAGGAAGGCAAACTTATTGTAGCTGGAACTATTGCTAGGACAGTTACAGAAAGTCACAGAGTAAGTGTGATTGGTCACAGCAAACACACACACACACACACACTTATTTTTGACAAACTACTTTCATCTTTTCATGTCTCATTTTTATTTTGATGGTTTTTATTTTTGTATGTTTTTTTCCCACTTGGGACCTTTCCCAGAATAGAAAATTGCCTGTAGAATTAATGTTCTGTTTGGAAAGATTAAGGTGTCGATTAAAATAGTCAATACTCAAATATGTTGTATGATTGTCTTGAGTTAGGAAACTGTTCAGGATCCTTTTAGTTTTTATTGACAGACTAATCTTCCTCTCTGTTTACATCTCAGTTCTGACAATTTGCTCAAATTATTGTGAGCCTTCTACTCACAGTACACTGAAAGAAATATTGTAACTTTTACTTTGTTACCATCTGTACTGTGGAGTTGTCTTCAAATATAAAATTAGACATGTTTGCTATTAAAAACACATTTTCCACATACAGCAAAGCTGGTAAAGACAGAAACTGTTACTGTGGCATGTTAGGTTAAACATAATATCCCTCCAAAAGGAAAAAAAAACACAGAGAATTTTGAATTCTCTTGTAAACTTCACATTTTACAAGTGATTTCCAAACATACTAATTTATAGCTATGACACCCACAAACAAGTGTTTAAGTAATCTAGAAAATCTATAACTTTAAGGGTATCGATGTGTAAAACCTAAATTTACAGAAAAATATGGTTTTCAATATATTTCACACTTACAGACAGAGTTATGTTGCTGTTAAAAAGTATCTGGGGATAATAAAAATTATGGTGTTTGGGGCCTTACAAATCATTTGATGCTAAGTTTCTCCTCTAGTGTTTACCATACTAAGCTTTATTAAACATATTTTTTCATGCTGTACCTCATCCTATCTTCATTTTTAATATAAACTTTTGGAGAATTTTATGGAAAATGTATTTAATGAAAGACAAGGTGATTATGGGCAAATTTATGTTCCAATAAAAAGAGAGGGATTCTTATTATAAAATATAAGCCAGCAAATGAAAATATTGGATGAAAACATTTCCAGGTGAAATATGCTTTTGTTATATTTCAACACATTATGTTATATAAATAAGGATGGTTCTATACTCTTAATCATTTGAAGTCTTTTAAAGAAAAAACTGAAAAGCGTGAAAGAAAAACTACTGCTAACAGCAAAACAAAGAAACTATATGTAAGAAACAAAGGGCAAAATCTCCTTTGCACATTTCTTTAGTACAGTTTAGGGACTATCATTGCAAGGTGTATTAGTTTCTCACACAAAAAAATTAATAAGAACACTTTTCAGGTAAGATTTTTCACATTCATATTATCGTGAAGCATCATTTTCTAGAAGAAAAAAATTACTTTGTTTTACTGTTCTATTTATTTTAATGGAAATTTGGTGTATCACTAAATCCAAACCTATACATATAATTAAAGTAAACAGTAAGTAAAATCTTTCTTCTTATTTTATTTTATTACTTTTTGCTTGAACTCTAAAACCTCTGTTTTACCTGGCTTCCCATAGTCAAGTATAAATCCATGTGGATTCCAATAATATCTTACTTTCTAACTAGAGACAACCAGAGCAAGCTTATTTGCTATTTTTACCTGCTAATTACCGATTTGCAAAAGAATTTTAACATGCTGTCTTTATCTTTGCCCTTATTTCCTATGCTTGGTAAAAATTCCCCTTGTCTTTGTTTAAATAGGTTATGTCTTTAACAGTAATTGTCTGTTGGGTCACTGTTACCACTACTAGTTATTCTAAATTTAGGATGGCACAGGCTGTATGTGATAAGGAACCATGTTCTATTGGGCACCACATTTCACATTTGCCCATGTTCATTCGACTTGATTCAAAATTGTGCTATTTTGTGAAAATCTCCCAAGAGAATTATTGTCTTGAATACAATGGTAGGTTCTCATGGGTGGAGCTCAGATACTTTTGTCAGCTATGATGTAAGGTCAGTTTTGTTTCCCTTGTCAGTGATGACAATGTGTGTTCTACATATAGGTCAGGGAGGTAGACAACCCAGGAAAAGCTAGGTCTTTCTCCATTAGCAATTAGAAGCTTCCTGATGCTTTAAGTGCCTGTGGATATATAAAACTACTGTAATTGCAAAGCTGTTTTTAGAATTACACATCCACTGAGACATTTTGACCTGCAGCAATGAACTACTAGGCAGTACTTGAACTGTTTCTATCAGTTAATTGGAAAATGAATATGCAACTGAATGGATTAATTCTACAACCTGTATGAGCACAGCAGTCATATGTGTATACTTCATGTCTATTTTCATTACATTACTTCTCGTTGCTATTATTTTCTTTGATTTCTATTTTGTCTCATTTCCTTTCATTAATAACCATTACATATGTGAGTCTTATTATGAAGAAACACTAAAATAATTCTTGCCTTTCCCCCATGAAGTGACATTCAACATATCATCTTACATATGTTTATTGAATACAGTAACCACATTCTGTGCTTGTTTGAAGTTCCTGAATATCATAATCATAATACAATGTTATTGCTTTCTCTTTTCCTCATGAGGAATCATGAACTCTAACATAAGGAATGCCTATTAATTAATTATTTAATACCTATCCCAAATATCAATGGTAGGAAATATGAGTGAAATAGAACATAAGCCTGTTGACCTAATTACAGTATCAAGTCACAATAAAAAGGAAACATCTAAAAATTAGCTTTGAACATATGACATATTGATTTTGATTTATATGACTAAGAAATTCTTCTTACATTGACATAAAAGAAAATACTAAGTGGATCCACTTTAGTTTGTCCTTCTAAGAAAGACACCCCCATGTCATGAGGAAGAATATTTTTATCATGAACAGAGTCAAGTCATTCACACTAGAGAAGCAGATAGAAAAAAGTGAGGTAGAAAGAATCAGAAAGGTATGCCTTTGCTCTCTATGTCTAATCCCGTATTTGAAAATAGCTAAATATACTCATTTTAGTTCAGGATTTTTATTTTTAAAGTAGAGTTCCATAAATTAGAGAATAGTCTAGAGACAGACTGGCAGACTTCCTTAGCTATGATATGGAGTTTGAATTTTATTCTACACAGCGTAGCAAATTCTTGAAATGTTTTAAGCTTGGAACAACATTTTCTGACTTGCAATTTAAAAATAGAATCTGGACTGTTAGGCAAAGAGTAGATTGGGTTGGACAAAAGGAAAGTCGTAAATCAGTTGTTTTGAAGTGATCCCTGTCCATAGGATAATTATAAGACTGATAGAGAGGCAGTCCTCAAGATTTTGACTTTTATAATAGTTTTCACAGCATAATATGTCTTATTATGAAAACTCTGGGCTAGAATTAGACTAAGGGAAAAATCCCTGACTTCTGTTTTAAATAGGCAAACTTTGAGATACTTAAGATTTATTCAAGTAGATTTGTCAAGCAAGCTGTTGTAAATATATGTCTGGAGCTCAGAGAAAATGTCTGGTGTAAAAATGTGTAATTTGGAGATGCTGGCATGTAGGTGGTGTTTTAGTGCAGGGAAAAATGATGACATTTCTTATGGAAAGTTCTGTTAAAACTTATTGTCAGGTAAAAATGTGACCTCAGAAACAGAAACTATGAAGGAAGGAGGAGATGTGGAATGAAAAGACCAGCAAGAAGACCAATGAAAATCACTCCAGCACTCAAAAGCAAGATGTTATTCTCCTTCACCCTCATGTTAGATACATGATTTATCTCTAATGTCTCCCATTTATCTAGATACCATGGTTCCTTTAAGAGACAGAGCTAGAATTAGGCATCTACCAGGAGATACATTAGCACTATAGAATAATGGAACCAAAATACGAAATAGTCATTGAAGACTCCATTATCTCCCAAAAGGAAACATCTGTCTGGGAGTTCTTAATAAAAAGCAAAACACACACACACACACACACACACACACACACACACACACACACTTTCTCTCCTTGCATTTATTCTCACCACACTACAGGCTCATAATCTAATTCTCTGAGGAATAAATCATATCTTTATTATTTTCACCAATATTTCAAAGGCTTTCCAATGTCAAAACACAAGGTTAACGATTATAAGTTAAAAACTAAAGTGAATTCCAAAGGGAAACTTTTTGTGTGTTTTTATCAATTTGAAAGTTATATTTTTTCATTACCATTACTGACCTTGGCAGTTTAGTGCTTGCTAATTGATCAATACATACCTGATGAATGAACATCAATGAGGTAAGTTCTCATTGTTACAAAAGGAAGGAGGTAACAAGTTAGACAAGAAATGTGCAGAGTGCCTTATGTATGCCCCTCTGTTCATCACTTTAACAATAAATAAATAAATAAATAAATAAGGACATGTTCTTGTGTGAAGTATGAATTCCAAGACTACAAGAAACCTCTCTTTCATTCTATTTCCCATGGTCTATAGTATTTTATGCATAGTAAATGACTAATCTTAGACTATATGAATGGATGTAACAATTTATTTTTATGAATACCAACTAGGGAGAAGATTAGTAAACACGAAACTCTTCCATTGGTAGACATTAAAAAGATATTTTATGCTCAGTGCCACCGGAATGACTGTAATTGTACTAAACACAAGGGAGCTCACTGGAAATTCTATATAGCTTTCAGATGGAGAAGCTGGTGATTAAATTAGCTATATAACCTAACATTACTCTTTTCCGTATATCAGGAAGACTTCAATATCAGGAGAAATCATTAGGAATTTTTTTATCATATATTAGAAATATGGATGGATTTTACACTAAACATTGTAAACACCTTTTTTAAAAAAATAAAATGGTACTCAACAAATGCTTGTGCTCTTACTTGATTTATATTGAAAACAGGAATTTTTAAACTCTTATTGTCATGGAAAGATTAAGGTCTTCTTCCATTTGTTAAGAATATCCTTTCCCAGTACATCTTTTTCCCTTTCCTTCCATTTATTACCAAGAATTCAAGATATCTTGCCTGTGCATAGCTGTAATGGTTCATCTGGGGAGTGGGTGAATGTCATTTAATTTCCAGTGAATCTCTACCTGGCAGGTAAGATTTCTGTGTACATTAATCCTGAGAACCCACCTTTGAAATAAGAACAATAATGGGAGAGCAAAAATTGGCCTTGAGAGCAGCTATCTTAATATAGCCTTTCCCTTAATATTATTACAGGGAAAAAAATACATGTGTGGTTTCTTCAAGTGAAATGTGCAAGCACAAAAGAAAAAGAAAAAAAAAACCTCTTCAAAGTGGCAAGGTCTCTGCTTGTTCAAATTCTTAAAATGTGGCTTAACATACAATCTCATAAAACATTAAATGGGAGAAAAAAGGAGGAAAACTTCCTTTTTTGTATTCCCTCAAGAAAGTACAAAGAGACAGGTGGCCCAAATAAGAGAGTCCCTGGTCAGATAAGTTCTTAATAATCTTTCTTTGCCATGACAAAGAAAGCTAAGTAGTGAACTGTATGACAACTCTATCCTCCCAGGAGATAGCACAATAGTGAGGAGAACATGATGCCTAAAAATGGCTATGTCTTTGACATGAGCTTTAATGCTTCATTTTGTTAACTGGTAATAGAACAGTAAGAATCTCTCCTTTTGTACCTAACGTTAGCCACATTTAACTATAAAACCCAAAGACAAATTGTCAAAAAAAATTATGTGGTTACTATTCATCCCTGTGTGTGTGTGTGTGTGTGTGTGTGTGTGTGTGTGTGTGTGTTATTTTCAGTTATATAATGGAGAACAAACAAATAAGCTATGTCTTTGGGAAAGGAATAATAACAAAAATAAGGAATCTGAAAAAACTCAAACCAACAGGATGTTAAAATAATGCCAAGTTTCTAAGTTGCTACATCACACTGAACTTTTTGTGCAGATCCAACTTAATTGCATAACAATAGCTAAAGATGAACTTGGACTCCAGTCCTGTTCCAGAGGCCCAGTGATTGCAGACAGTAATATCCTGGTAAAAGAGTTCCAGCTAATTAGCAGTCAACTTTGCAACCATTCCTAATTGGAATATAGAACCATTTTCCCTTTCTAATAAACATTAGTGTCTTTGCAGTGTAAGTAGAGAAAATCTGGCTTTGAAAGTAGAGGATAGTTTCAGAAGCAAATACCTAACAATCAATTCATTGATCTGAATATTACAGAAAGGTTGAAACAGATGGTTTGTGTGTTCATGGGACGAAGTGTGATACAGATTTTTCTTTATTATTTTTTTAAAATCCTGTCGCTTGGCTCTGTGAATTTTGTCAAATAACTTAATTTTTCTGCCATGAAATTTTCTCTGACACAGCTAAAAATAATCCCTACATCAGAAAAGGGGTGCTGGGAAGTTTAAATAAAAGAACTAACCTAAAGAGCTTGACCCATTTTACTGTATTCCACACCACAAATGGCATCAGTGACTTTTGACCAGAGAGATGTGAAATGAACCAGAACATGTAGCATGTTTCATCCCAGCAACATAGACCAAAGATTGGCAAACAGGAGGCCCACACTACTCTGCAGAAGCTGAACTGAGTTTGTGCCTACTGAGTTCATGGTTTGTATTTTTTCCATGGCTGTGTTAATGCTTCAGTGGCAGAGCATTCATTGCAACATCCACTGCTCAGTCTCCAACCCTATAATACCGATGATTTGTCTTTTTATTTATTTATTTATTTTTGTAACAGGGAAAATGTTGGTGGATTTTGGGTTTAAAAAGTGAAAGGAGGGCTGGGGATATAGCCTAGTGGCAAGAGTGCCTGCCTCGGATACACGAGGCCCTAGGTTCGATTCCCCAGCACCACATATACAGAAAACGGCCAGAAGCGGCGCTGTGGCTCAAGTGGCAGAGTGCTAGCCTTGAGCGGGAAGAAGCCAGGGACAGTGCTCAGGCCCTGAGTCCAAGGCCCAGGACTGGCCAAAAAAAAAAAAAAAAAAAAAAAAAAAAAAAAAAAAAAAAGTGAAAGGAGAGATTTTTGTATTCAACATTAAAATACCATACAGAATAGTTTCAATGACATAAAGCTCAGGTATTCTTTTAAAAATAAATAAAAAATAAGAACAAGGAAAATAACAAAAGATACTCTTCTGATTTGTGTCCTATTATTTAATTTTCTGGGTAGAATTGGGATTTGAATTCAGGACCTTATACTTTCAGGCAGATACTCTATGACATAGATTTAGTGTTCTTTTGGTAAAACATCTGTTCAAAACTGGAGATAAACTTTTCAATTCAATAGCCATTGTATTTAAAAACAAAGATCTCAGGGCTGGGAATATGGCCTAGTGGCAAGAGTGCTTGCCTCATATACATGAAGGCCAGAGTTCCATTCTCCATCACCACATATATAGAAAATGGCCAGAAATGGTGCTGTGGCTCAAGTGGCAGAGTGCTAGCCTTGAGCAAAAGGAAGCCAGGGACAGTGCTCAGGCCCTGAGTCCAAGCCCAGGACTGGCAAAAAAAAAAAAAAAAGAACAAAGATCTATAAGTTGTTTCAACCATCAATTTCCTATATGTTACAAGGGCGGTAAATAAATGACTACCATTTTCCCATAAAAGTATAAAAAACACATTCCTTTTCCTTAAAAATAAAAGAAGGACTACACTTAAAAGTCAGCAGTATAATCAAGAAAATTCACTTCTTCTAACCAAATGTTATTTAAGCAATTTTCAAAATTTTAATTTTGCATTTATTAAAGAATTCTTACACAGTTTCATAATGAAGATGGACTCTCCTGTTAGTACTATTTTTACTCGTGTTTTTATTCTTTTTTTCTTATTTTTTTTTCATTCTAAGATAGTAGTTGCATTACCAGTCCTTTTGAGGTATACAAAAAAAAAAAAAAGCAGAAAAAGAAAAACAACGCAGGCAGAGATAGGCTGCTGTTCTCCTCCTAGGAAACCAGGTTTTTGTAATGAGAGCACATAAGAGTCTCCCTGAAGGCAGAAAAATAAGAGTTTAGCTTTTCAACTCTGCATGTGAAATGTTTTACAAATTAGTAGACCTAAATGTTAGGGGAAGAGGGACAGAGAAATAAAAGCTGCTTATGTGTTGCTTGTGTATGATGAAAATGTTGTATATAACTTTGCCTTTTTGTGGAAAATACCACTCAGTAAGAACCTGGTACTATAAACTGTTACTTAAGCAGCTCCTACAGCTGCAGACTGATTAAAACCCAGCAGGTAAAGCTGTAACAAACAAATACCACCTGCTGTTGAAACAGGTGTCTGTGTCCTCATTTAGAAGCCACAGGCAGTAAGAAGATGCAGAGGGGTTAGCAAAGACCATTGGCTGGATTACCAGGAGCCTAGATTTCTGTAATATATTGCTCTGTGTCCTTGATCTTAATGCAGTGGGTTTTGACTTGCCAGGTTCGTTGGGGCTGCCGCAAGGATTAAACTCTGATACAATTAAGAAGACCTATATTTTCTCCTGGTAGGATTCCTCACGCTCAGTGTCAGTATTTTTTTCTTCCTTCGTGTTTTATTGTTGACCTCTCTTCACTCTGCACTACTTAAAAATCAATTACAGGACACTAGTTATTGAAGAGAGTTCCTTTTACCTACAAAATTGTACAAAAACAGAATGCTACCAAATGGTCTTTAGTAATTTTTACATACTAATACTATGTCTTCTGATACATCTGACATTCTTCTTTCCTCCAATTTCCAATGTCTTTTCTCTCTCTCTTACACTTTGTTTTCATCTTTGAAGTCTTCACAATGAACCTAGCACATTTAGCATTTACCAACAGAAGAAAACATAACTTGCATTGTTCCATACACTTCTGGTCTCCATCTACGTAATTTACATAATGTAAATTCTTGGAAGTCATTTTAGAATGATTTTTAGGAAGTGTCATTTTGTCTTTTAATCAGTTATGTTTCAGAAAAGTAGAACATTGGAAAAATTCAGATGATTGAAGGTTTTAGATAACATGTTCCTTTTAATCTGTTTTAAAGAATATAGGTAGAGAAAGGAAAAAGAATTTGAAAAGATATTTCTACAGATATCATAATGAAATTTTACAATAAAATGGTTGCTGTTAACCAGGCTTCATTGGCTCATGCCTGTAATCTAAGATCTGAAGATCCTGGTTCAAAGCCGGCCTACACAGGGAAGTCCATGAGCCTCTTCTTCCAATTAACCACCAGTAGTGCTCTGGTTAAAAGTGGAAGAGAGCTAACCATGAGCACAAAAACTCAAAGACAAAGCACAAGCGCTGAGTGCAAGCACCACAAATGACAAAAAAAAAAAAAAAAAAAAAAAGCACTCTTGTTGAGACATAGATAACTCAGAAGTCTATTTCTTTCTTCTATACCTGGCAACTTGAAATTGGTAAGATAATTTAACAATCCTAATGAATGGATTTGTTTATAAGGGCATAATATCAAACAGAATGTGTAGCCTCAAAAAAAGGATCATACTTCCAGATAATAATGTCTTTTCCCTGAGCTGTGAACTTTCTGGGTGTCTATACCTTTTCTTTAAAATATTAATGTCTGTGGTAGATACTTACTGTCAAAGAAAAACTATGAAAACAAAATATCATTGGAATATGAGGAACCAGAGAGGCTTTTGAAAATGAATCACGATTTTAGTAAACTGCACTTGTGCTCTTTGTTAAATTTAAGAGTGACTGGAAATTATTAGAGATTTCTGACACTTTCAGAAGTCAGGATGAAATGACTCCAAAGTTTAACATCTGTTACCATTGCCAACCTAATTGATTACCTAAAGGAAGCAGGTTGTATAGGAGTGATAAAGTGTGACACGGAAAAAGTATATTATCAAGGTGTTAAATTAACTATAAAGTAATCTTAGAGCTTCTAAATGTTCAGACTCCTTCTGTTAGATGTTAAAAGAAAGTGAAGGCAATATGCTCAATATTTTTCCTCCATATTTGCTTTGTCTTTAGCGGTCACAGAAACGATTTCTGCTTTTCCAGTATCTTTCTTTTAAGTAGCCTAACAGACTCAAAGTCAAGTTGAATATTTTTTGATGCTGGCCATTTATGACATGCTGGACTTTTTGTGCTTGAGGCTGAATCTAGCATTTTCACTAATTATATTTAAATAGCATCCTGCTCTTATAAAACAGCAAGTCTGAATTTTTAGAGCAGAACTGCTAAAGCCACATCGATGTAAATGCAGGAAGAGTGAAGTTAAACTTGAAGCCAAGGATACTATTAAGTAGAAAAGCAATTCATTCTTCCATCATTCCCGGGGGGCATATTTTCAGGTTTCCATATTGCTGCCATCCTTAAATACTTCTTGCCTTTAACATATTTGAAATTCATGACTGGTCAGAGACCTTTCAAATAGATAACCTCAGCAGTTTAAATGCTGACATGTTTTTTGTTTGTTTGTTTTGTGAAATTATGTAAGGCAAAAAAAGTTAATGTTTGCCTTCCTTTCTTATACCCACCCCAGCCTTGTCTGCATTTTCCTAGTGCTATTGTTTTCTCTGAATCTAACTATGTCATGCAAAATGACAAGGGCCTACCTCCATGAAAATAATATCTAAGGAAAAGGGAGAACAAAGAGATTTGAACCCCTGTCTCTTATGGTGTTCCTAGCATCCATTTAGAGAAGTCACCTAAATTTATTAGGTTCTTAGTTTTACTATTCATAGAATTAGAGATTAAGTTGAAATGTGGGGGTATTTTTTGTCCCACAAAGTGAGGATCTGATGTAATGATGACTGTAGGTTGCTATTTTTATAGTGTTATTAAAATACAACTTCCTGTAGTAAGACAGCTTGGATTGTAAGTATACTAATCCATATTTTAAATATGTATAGATTTTTGTAGCCAGAACACACAGATCAAAGCCTAGGTTCCCAGCCTCCCAGTGGCTTCCTGGTTCCCTGACCAAGTCTACATTCCTTACAGCTGTGCAGTCTTCCTGCATGACAGCTCCACATTTTTTCCTGCTTTTGAACTTTATGTGAACAGAATTATTACTAGGTGGTAAGTTGTCTTTTTTCAGCAGTCATAGGCAACATTCTCATCTGGTAGAGTGATGGGTGGTAGCATTTGCCTTTATTCTTACTGTTGTTATGCCCCATTCTGTACATTTGATGCAACATTGTTTTGTAGGTTTGGTCCATTATGGACTAAGGCTGCTCATAATGTTTTTGTTAACAATCACTGACTACTAGAAATGATATCTTTAAAACAAGGTCTAATTAAATGCATTCCTTCCTTCCTTCCTTCCTTCCTTCCTTCCTTCCTTCCTTCCTTCCTTCCTTCCATCTTTCCTTCCTTCCTTTGTTCCTCTCTAATACTGGGCTTTAAACTCATTGCCTCACATTCACTCAGCTGACTTGCCCAGCTGGTGCCCTACCACTTGACCAACATCCCTTGCCATGCTTTTGGCTGGTTAATTGCAGGGGAAATCTTTTGCAATTCCCTGCTTAGGGTGGCTTCAGACCTTGATCCTAAAGTTTTCAGCCTCCCGAGTAGCTAGGATTGCAGGCTTGCACTTCTAATTCCTAAAACAGTTCACTTCTGTATAGAAAATCTTAACACAAATCTCTTTGTTTGACTGTTGATTATGGACAAAGATAAAAATATTCATGATTATAATTTTTTACTAAAATATCATCCTATTTGCATGGTTAGCATTAGGCAAAAACAAAACAAAACAAAAAAGGAAGGCTGGAGAAAGATAATTTTTCTTTTTTTATGTCACATTGAAGGACTGGATGTTTGGGCTAATTTTGTGATACAGATTTCATGCAGCTTTTAAACTGATACATAGCAAAATAGGAAAATCATTTTAATCTTTGAATTCTTTGGAAATTAGAACTGGCTAGCCAAATGGTCTAAAAAATTAAGAGGAGCTTATTAAATTCTCATATCTCAAAAGTTTTAATTTTATGTAGTACACTTTACATCCACATTTTGATGTTAAGAAACAAATATACAAACAGATTCTTTGATTTTTGATTTATAAACCATAATCTTTCATTTAAAAAGCTCTACATATAACTGAGTGAAAATAAAAACCGACTAAAAAAAGCATCTGTAACTTGCTTAAGACAGATTAGACGTGACATGAAAAAAAAATTAAGAGTTAGCTCAATTGCCTATATCACACAAAGCTTATGGGTACTATTCTAGATAACCACCCCATCTTTAATGATAAAACTCTTCTAGCATTCTGATGCACAGTTCTTCCTGTGCATACTTCACCTATTTGTCTCTACAGATCCCATCTAATTATCAGGTTCTTGCCTAGTTAACATTATCCAACTGTAGCAGTGTGCCTTGGAGTCATCACATTGAAGCTTATAGAAACTAAAATGTTAACAATGAGCCATCATTCAAGTCCTCAAATTTAAAACATGGATTATCATGAGTATGGTCATCAAAGAGATATTTCAAGAAAATAATTTGAAGGAAGGATAATATCCAAATTTCTAAGTTGAATACTGTTTCCAAATTTTTATTATGAGGGTCTCATGAGATGAAAAAGTATAATCCCTCACAATAAGAGAACACCATTAAATTAGAAAAAAAGCAACATCTCATCCATTCATTCAACATGCATCCTCCATGATTCAGAGTTGAAAAGTTTCCACTAAGTCCAGAGGTAGGGAAACACTGAAGAGTTGTAAAGTTGTGAGCAATGGGAAACTCTGTTCTTGCTACCTCTGGCTTGCAGTTATTGAAAGTATGTCTCTTAAGAAGTCCGTTCAATTTACAGATTTAAAAAATGATTAGGGCAATTTATATAGCACAGGTATACAAAAATATCTGGTACAACCTTTGCTTTCTCCTTTTTTACCTTAAACATAGTTTCTAAAATTGTGACTCCTCATTTCTATTCATACAAAGTTCAGTTGTGCTATCCAACATGTGCTGGTATAATAAGGTAGTGAAAAAGTCATATCCATGGAATTACTTTTAGCGTTCCAGAAATTTTATTTTTAAAACTTATTTGAAATGGTTAAAAAAGGAAGAGCATTTATATTTCTATCCTGCAGAGTAGACTGGAAAATAGTTTTGTACCTGGGAGAATTAACAATACAAGTAGGCATACAGAGACAATGCTTCAAATGTGGGCATTGTTTTATAGAAATTTTGACAGCCCATTTCCTTAGTATTTTTATCTGTAATAAAAACTTCTGAGGGCACAATTGAAGGTGGGGGAGCATCTTACAAATGCTATTTGCCTTTCTCTGGTTTTCTCCCATAAAAGCAGCATTGTCCCTGAAAAAGGATTTTATACAAACTAAAATATTTGACTCATTTTAGCTTCATATAACAACTTAAATTTTTGACAGATTCTGAAATTGCAATTGCTGAGATAATTACTTGATTTAACAATTGTAGCACTTTGAGAAAAAGTCAAAAATTCATCTTTACAATAAAAGAAATTATATTTTAAACACGTATTGCTTAAATTTCTATTAGAAATCATGTCAAAATAGAAATTGTCAGATTTTCAGTAAATAGCTTCCAACCACTCATTTAATCTTGAGAAATCTATCATAAAATACATACAAAAATTGAAAAACAATTATGTCTATTGTATAACATACTTTTTATAAATTATATAACATTACTGTGATCATCTTTTTTCAATTCTTCATTTGTAAACAATTTATTGAACTCTTCATCAGCAAATATCATGTCTTTCTCTTTCCAATAACTTTTCTAAATTTATTAAAGATATTGAACAACATCTTCTTCCCATTTTCTGATTCTAAATTTATAGTACTTGTATCTTTGTTTATAATCTACAATTGTACAAATAGTTCTGTCTTCTCACATAAAAATTTGTCCTATAAGATGCTTTACTATTGATTTTCAGTCTGTGAGAATATCTTCATTCTTATATCTGGTAAGATTTGAACAATGACCAAATTCAAAGTTCTTAGGAGTGAAATACTCTTTAGTTCTATTATTACATAGTATGTAAAACTTTGTTATGCTGTAATATTTTTCCAACACATTCATAAAATATATGCTCTTAGATGGACATGTGATAGGTAAACAGAGGTTAAGGCAAGGGTGTGTGTTTGAGAGGTTAGTGTGGAGATAAGAGACAGACTGGGAGGAGTAAAACAGGAATTGATGATATCTAGTACCTCTACACATTCATATCATCTAAGCACTAAGCAACCAAGCATCACTTTTTGTAATTTTCTTGAAAGTCTGTCTATAAATAACATGCTTTAAAATGAAAACAAAGGACTATCTCTTATTGGACCTTTTTTATTACCAGTTTTTCAATAGTATTAACATAGGATATTTTCTCATACTTCTAAGCATTAAGTCGATTGTTGGACAGAAGAATCAAGAGAAAGATGGTGAATTAAGTGGTGCACACCTATAGTCTCAGTAACTCATGAGGCAGAAATAGGAAAATCATATTTTAACTTAAGGTAAATTATTTATAAACTGTACATCATTACAGAAAATCTTGTAAACATTAAACTTCAATAATAAAAAGACACATAATCGAAGGTTTAAATGAGTAAAACAATAAAATCCACATTTCCCAGAAACATAGACTCATATAGCCAATAAATATGTGGTAACGTGTTTAATATCTTAACCACCAGGTAAAGGAAAAGGACTACAACTAGATACCAGCTCACACAGTGGAGCAACATCATTTTAAACTGAGATAATAATAATAATACACAAGAACATGTAGAAATAAAACTCTCATACATTGAGGTTTGCATGTAAAGTACTATTTGTCAAGTAGACTGGTTTGAAGTCAGCCAGGCCAAAACTAACAGGAGACCTATCTAAGAGACAAGGTAAAAGAAAAAAAAAGTGGAGATTGGGAGCATGTTTCAATTGGTAGAGTGCTTACCTAGCTTTCTGAGGGCCTAGTTCAATCCCCAGCACAACAACAACAAAGAGACATGGGTTTATGGTCATATAAAATGTAAGGGTATCCTTGTCAACATCTTGATTTTTTTGCTGACAATGGATCCACAACCTGTCTGCAAGATGGTACCATCGGGTTAAATTGTGTAAAAATGACATAAGATTTCTCTACATTATTTCTTACTCCTGAATTTGAAGTTACAAAAATCTCATAGCAAAACCATGTTCAATCTAGCACCATTCACCAGATCCAAAGTGTATAATCAGCCCAAATGGATGAATGGATAAAGAAAGTTGTGTGTGAACACACACACACACACACACACACACACACACACAATGACATTTCACTTATCCATTAGAAAGAATGGTATTGTATCATTTGTAAAGAAATGGCAAAACTTGGAAAAAAATTATGTGAAGTGAAGTAGGTCTTGCCCAGGGAGATGAAGAATCCATGTTTTCCCTTATATGTAGAAGCTAGATTTAGCTTACAAAACAGTAAACAAATACATTAAGTAGTATGCAAGTATACAGCATGTGTAAACTGAAACAGGATAGATTCAAGGGAGAACTCAAATAGTATAATTCTTTAGAAAGGCAAAACCAAATTTCAGTCAAATAAAACATCAGGAAACAGGTGCTCAAAAGCTTCACAATGGAGTTAAGTAGAAAGTGGTAGATTAATGAAGAGGAGAAGAGTGGGAGAATATAGTTGCAGGTGGGGATGGATCTGGGGAGGGGCGAAGGTAGGAGAAAAATGAAGGAAGGGGTAACAAGTTTGGTAAGAAATGTACTCACTGCCTTACATATGCAACTATAATCCATCTGTACATTACGTTGACAAAAAAAATGAATGGTCCAATGTGAATACAATAAAATTAAGAAGACCAGGGAATAGGTGGTTAGGGGAAGGATGGTAAAAATGTTGAAAAGAATAACATTGTTCACTACATACTGTATTAATAAACTTTTAAATAGTAACTTCTTTGCCTACTTACTTAAAGATAGTAATAAACATTTTTAAGGTAAATTTAAAATGTCTGACATAAATTTTAAGTTGTAAAAATATAATAGTTATAGGTAACTTATAAAGATAAATATTTCCAAGCACTTTATGTTAACAAATTCATGTAAGTACTATATCAGATTATAAATTGTTACACATTTTCTTTTAGATTACATTATAAATTAATTATAATAAATTTCATGAAGCAATTATTAGATAATATCTTGACACACACATTTCCCATACTCTGTGTTATTTCAAGAACCTCTGACAGTGAAAAATAATGAAGAATAGCCACATGGCCAACACTGTCCACCATTATCCAGAGAAATTAAATTTTCAGACAGAATGACCAGGTCTGATTTATGGGAATTATGGGAAAGAGGCATAAGTCAAAAGCATAATGTAAAGCTTATGAAGGACATAACCATTTGTGCTAACATTTTAAAAATGAGTTTTACATAGTGCATAGCATTAATATATAGTATGAAGAGAAAGGTTATATTTTATATTCTCTATGATAGATATTATTTTATCTATTTTAATTTAATTTCGTATTTTAATATTGGCTTTCAACTTCTTACTTCATTTTCCCTCATTCTCTATTTTTTTAGTGGCAGTCTAAGAAGTTAAGAACATACATACTTCTGTTTACTAAGAATTTTATAAATACCTCCCTTCCTGGTAATTCTTGCTTAGGTTCTTTTATGTTATAAACTTGATGGTGACTCACTGAAGGTTTCATCTACAATGACTTCACTAAGCAAAAGACAATGGAAGCAAGTTGTACACAACTTCTGCAGTGTGAGATGTTACTGTGGAAAGACAGTAATCTGAGAAGCTCAAAACTCAGGAATTTGATCAAATTCCTAAATGCAGATTAGTTACTGATGAAGTTTTAATTTCATACAGCAAAATATTAGACTGTGACATTAGCATAGTTAACTTTGTCTTATCATTAAAAGAGTACCTTTAAATTTTTGAAATCTCATTCATAAATTGATTATAAAGCCTTTGAGTTTCTTCACTATGTCAATGATAACTTTTAAGTAATAATTAATAAACAAAAGTTTGGTATCTCAGACATTTTCTATCACTTATCATAAATCTTTTAGTTTGTACAAACATGCTGAGAGAAAAGAAGGGTTTGTATCTATTACCTTAATATACTGTAAAATGACAAGTCCTTAGAAAGCACCATTCTTCTAGTTACTAAGAAAATAAATCTGCACTTACCTCATGACCTCCCAAGTCTGGATGTGGACACATACTTCTAAAAATGCCTCATTCACATTTAACGAACATGCTATGTCATAGACAACTAAACTAGATTTTTCAGGAGAGTTGAAATGTTTTGATTCAGCTTCTTAATCTTATTTGAATGTCTTTCACAGAGTCAACTTCACTCTTCCACCATAATTATATCAAATAATCTCAAATAGATGTCTTAGCTTGTTATTGGTATCGTGAAAGAAAATCAGTAATTATTTTAGGAACCCTTTTACATTGTGTTCCCTGTCTTTTAGCACTATTATATCATGAATTGTGAGATATTCCTTTGAAAAACAAACTGAAAATATCTTAACTGAGCCATAGAAGACTGACCACATATAAGCAAGTGGTCACAGGGCAAGCATTTGAAGATCTGGTTCTATAAAAGTTAATTCTGATGTTTAACCTCTATGGCTTACAGCTCTTATTCTATCTTCTCATATATAGATTTCATTATTTCATGTATTTTAGTATTTTGATTTACCATTAAAATGCATAAACTCACACCCTTCTTTCAAATACCCAAGTCATTAACACACATACACATAAACATTTTTCCTCTCCCACACATATGCACATATCTCTTCTGAAATTATGTAATATAACTAATCTTAAATGATTTATTTCCTGTGAATTTTAAAACATTAAAAGGTGGTTCGAGTTTCAGTGTTTGTAAACAAAAGATGTCTCCCATGACAATCAATTGATAGGGAACAGGCAACCTGTAAAATGATTTAGTTAGAGCAATAAGAAGAGCTATTGCAGGACACAGAAATTGAATGGGAAATCCTTATATTGTTATTTTGAACATTATTAAACACTGTGCAATGACTTAATTGGGGTTTCCCTTATTGTTCTTTTAGTCTTAGAATGCCTTCTACTTTCTTAAGATCAAAACAGAATTTTCAAAAACTTTCTGTTCAGGTGTAAAAATCAATCAATCAATCTTTTCAGTTTGGCTTGGGAAAAGGGGGAGGCAGAGGAAGGGTTTGACAGCGGACAAGGTATATTGAACACAAACATGGATATGTCAAACCAAATACATTTTACAGCAGACACTAACAAAAATGTAGCAAAAAAATATGGTTATGTGATCAGGAACATTTATTACCTTAGCCTGTGAGTGTTTTCATCTTTGACCTTGCTAATCAAATTCTCATCAAAGGTATCATCTAAAGGTAGAGGAGTTAGTCATTTAATGTTGGTTTCCCTATGTGGAAGATTCTTGAAGGTTCTTTCCTACTGTGGAGGTTCTTGAGTCTTCAATAATGTAGTTGCACCCCAAAACCTCTGGAGGATCAGAACAAAGGAAATGCCATCTATGACCAGAAGAGACTTTAAATGAGTGCTTAAATTTGAAGCCATGCATTGAAAAGAATCAACACAATTGGAGACAAGAGTCCTCTGTGACTATGTTTGCCCTGAAAAAATTTAGATAATTCCCTCCAGAAGCAATCTTCAGACCCATTAATATAGCCTTCAGGGTCTGGGTGAATCTGCCTGGAAGCATACTTTATTTAAATAAATAGCTATCTTAATCAAGTAATAGATCCCCTTAAGAGCTCACTCATTGAATGAACCTTTTCCTCTCAGGATTCTCTTCATTGCACCCAGATGTAATTTCTTTGCAAACTGCCTCTGGCAATACTTTTGTTCCTTTGTCTTAATGTACAGATTTAAAACTTTTATTCACTGCCATTGTCTTAAGTGATTCTTCACCAAAGGCGATATTGTTCAGACTTATTTTAACACTGTAGGACTCAACTGTCCCTTTTGACCTTTTCTTCCTGAGCTAACATCTTAAGTTAAAAGTGCTATGCCTTGTATAGATCCAAGTAACAGTGTCAACTGCTTAAATAATTTTCCTTTCTTTTATTTTAATTATTCATTAATCAAGACACCTACTTTAGACTAGAGGATAGTTCCCTTAAATATCTCAGCAAAGTAAATATGACTACTCAGTATGACAATTCTCCACTCTAGAAGCTTTGGAACTTCTCAGACTAATTTTTTTTGTTGTTTCTTACTTAAAATATTTAACATGAGATCTATCTTTTCTTACAAGTCTTAAAAATGTATTACAATGTACTAATTGGTTTGTGTCCATATTTTCAGTCACACATTCAAAGTAGAAGGGTGCGAGAAAAGGGGCATATCACAGAAAAAAAGACTTCAACAGTACAGCAAATTTCCTACTATGCAGCAGCTCCCAATGAACAGAACTCTGTTTCCGGTCACAATAAAGACAGGATAACCAAAGCTACGTTTGGTTTCAGTTGTTACTATAGAGATTACTATTGCGGCTGCTGTGGGAGCTGGAAGTTCTTTCTAATTTTGTTTTGTTGTGCTATCACTAGAAGGAATATCCTTTTATTTTTCTCTCCTTAAGAACTGTAATGCTAGAATGCCACTGAGGCTCAAGTGACTGAAGGTTTTGCTCAAGTGATGGCACACCTACGTGCAGGGGCAAGGCCTTGCATTCAAAGCCAACTACTGCCCCAAATGAACTTTACTCTTGAATTTAATTTTCATTGAGTATTGAATGTGAGAACTTAAAAGGCTTTTTCCTCTATTTATAGCATCAATACCATTATATCTGGAAACAATATCATGAATGGACCATTTACTTAATCTGTGTTCTACAGTAAGAATGTTGGATATTCAGTTACACTAATCCCCTGACATTTTGTAAAATGAGATGCTGAGAGGCAGAGGAATTGAGTGCTTTATCCAAAATTTCATAACTAAAAGCATGAATTCAAACTTAATCCTGTCATCATGCCCAAACTTTTAAGTAAGGGTGTGCTATTGTCTCCATTTTGATACTTGCAATAACACTGTTGTGGCTGGACTTGTCTCCACACACACCAATTGCTTTTTTCCACTAATCACATATATCCAAAGTGTTGTTTTGCAAATCAAACTAATCATGTCCTTTCCTTCTTTCTCATATCACACATCCATCCAGTGCACCTACCTCACAGTTTTAGGCAGTCTTCAAATCGGTGATGTTTCTTTATGAAATGTTCTTACGAAATGTTCCCATTCTAGAAAGTATTCTTTCATTGGGTTGGGTGAAATGTCCCATGACTATGCAACTGGAAACCCTGGGGCAACCCCTCATGATAATACTCCTTCACTCTGCTCTAAAACAGCTCTATAATTATTTGTTTTGATAAAAAGGACATTCTCTGAAGACAGCATTGTTTCATTTTCTTAGTACAGCACATGTCCTAAAAGAAGTATTTTTCAAACAATCATTGCATTTGAATGGAAATTAATTCTATTCAACTAGTTTTTAAAATACTACTTAATCCTAATGAAATAAAATATCTACTTGGGAAATAAATGCCCTATAAAATCCGAAATGTGTGTCATGTTACTGATTCCACATGAAAGTGGAGAGTGGCTTTAGTATTCTCCGGAACATTTCTGTCACTGTGGGATCCACTTTAAATGTTTGAGACCCAGATAAAAAGGCTCTGGGTCTCTCAGTAGTTAGAATCTTCATATTCTTGTTTCAAAAGATTCAATAAAACTGGAAAACATTTAACCCACCTGCAAAATCCAAAGTGACACTGACAAGTCAAGAAAACAAGAGCGTTAAAATATATTTATACAGCATATCAACTTAAAAGAAACACTATATTTTTTAAATCTATATAAAATCTGGATTTGTCATAGAAATACCAAGACTTGCTGCATACAAGGAATGCTACCAGGGAATATCAGATTTGACTTTAACGTACATTATTCAAATTTGATTGTATTTTCAGTCTTGTTTCTCTCACTATATATGTATATATTATACATGCAATACATATGTACATATATACATATGTACATATATGCATATATGTATGTATATCTGTGTGTGTATATATACCTATGTATGTATGTATATATGTGTGTGTTTATTTAGAGAGAGAGAGAGATGCACACATATGCATTGAAAATGCAACCCTAAAAATCCTGGCTAAATACAGTTAGCAGCATTCATGCTTATTGCTAAATTAATTTTCATTTTTACAAAGCAAAATTCTTGATAGTGCCTTCATTAAATTTCTGCTTCAGTGTCTATTTTTTTCAACTAAAGTAAAATGCAAATGTCAGTTGATATGGATGTTGAACATAATTACATATAACTCTACTATGGCAGAACGATGCCAGGTTTTTCACTGCCTAATAATTCTCATTATTCTGCTCTGGCCTCTGTCCAAATCTCTTAGAATAATTTCAAGTAGTAGTGTCTGAAAGTGGACATCACATTTCTTTGTAAGATTGTTTCTCTATCCAACTGTTAAACTATCACCAGGATTTTCATCTGCTTGCAAAGTAGATGGCGATGGTGATATTTATAATACCCTACATTGTCAATTTCTATTTGTCAGTATTTTTCTTACTTGGAATAAATAGCAAGTGCCATTTATTTATGCTTTACACAATGGCTACTAGAGTTCTGTATCATTCAGCATAAATCAGTTTGTATTAATTAATGCAAGAGTAGGGAAGTTGGCAGCCCAGCATTTCTGAAACTTAAAATTTCCTTAGTCAGTAAAGACTGAGGAATCTCAAATGTGTATATTAAGTAACCAAGAAGTTTAAACTAGGGACTGAGAGTAAGCAAAATCTATACCTTACATGATTGGTTCTTGCATGCTAATACATTCTTAGAAGAATTATGTTTACCAGTTTCTTTATATTACCTGTTCTGAAAAAGGCTATCATTATCATTGTCTTCCTGATGCCCTATTATGAGGTTTGTTCAGTTGTAACATTGCTGGATTATGTGGAGCTCACAATCCTGCATTTCAGATGCAGTATTGCATCTTCTTTTTTTAAATATATTTTTATTATCAAACTGAATTACAGAGAGGTTACAGTTTCATACATTAGGCATTAGATACATTTCTTGTACTGTTACCACGTCCCTCATTCCCCCCTCCTCATCCCTCTTTCCCTTCCCCCTCCCCCCCACGAGTTGTTCAGTTGTTCAGTTCATTTTCATCATAGAGTTTTAAGTATATCTTTTGTAGTTGTTTGTCTTTTTTTACCCTGTGTCCCTTCCAATTTCCTGGTTCTAATACCATTATACACGGTTTCCAATATATTCAGATAAGATACAGAGATAGAGAGATAGTGTAGGTACAACCACAGGAAGGTGATACAGGAATATCATCAATAATAGAGGCTACAGTTACATATGGCGTGTTGAAAGTATTTACAACTGTGATATAAAAATCGTTTCCATAACATGGAGTTCATTTCACTTAGCATTATCTTATGTGTTCATAAGGGTATAGCTATTGTGCTCCTGTGATCCTCTGTTGTGACTTGCCTAAACCTGTGCTAATTATTCCCTATACGGGAGACCATATAGTCCATGTTTCTTTAGGTCTGGCTCATTTCACTTAGTATAACTTTTTCCAAGTCCTTCCATTTCCTTACAAATGGGACAATGTCATTCTAGTATTGCATCTTCTTAAGAGAAACTCAGTAAAGACAGATTTAATATGGATCTCTACCTTCTAATCTGCAAGCATTCCTGAATATTTTATTATTACAACTACCAATAATAATATTCCAAGTCCTAACTTTATTTTAGTAGCTGAATAGAAACTACATTTAAGAAAGATCTACAGATCCTAGGTAAAAAATCTAGGAACAGGATTGTCATAGGCCACATGATTCCTAGAAAGCAACTGAAAACCTCAATGCAGTGTTGCTAGTAGTTTTCAAGGTACCAAACTCTTGCAGATAATAATAGTTCAGATTCAAATCCAGAAAAAAAATGTATTTCTTGCCTATGTTGTAAAATTCACAAATATCTCCTTAGTAAACTTTGTGATAGCTTTAATAAATACTATTTTATACATCTCAAATAAGAAATGAACCTCCATTCAGGCATATTGCTTGTAGAGATCTACTGTTAATACCAAATTGCAAGCTGGAATACTTTGAACATTGCCAGCAATTCTCATTCCTCATATATTTACTTAGTAATTATTTTAAGTCAGAATGCTAGAATGCTTACAAAAGCTAGACAGTCAAATAAAATCCCATTTGGTTTTTGTTGTAATGGTGGTTGTTGTCTTTCTAGCCTTGTTCATAGGTGGGCAATCTTTCTGAAAGAGACCAAATAGGTTTTCGTGACTTGATAGTCTCTATCAGCAGTGCTCAACTTTACTTAACCAGCAAGGCATAAAGGGAAGAAGCCTATGTTCCAATAAAAGTTTATCTATAACAACTGTGTGAAACAGATAAATTTTATTTTTATTTTTTATTATTTTTTATGATTTTTTTCTTATTTATTGTCAAAGTGATGTAAAGAGAGGTTACAGTTTCATATGTTAGGCCTTGGGTACATTTCTTGTACTGTTTGTTACCTCCTCCCTCATTCCCCCTCCCTCTCCTTTCCTTCTCCCCCCATGAGTTGTTCAGTTGGTTTATACCAAATGGTTTTGCAAGTATTGCTTTTGTACTCATTTGTCTTTTTATCCTTTGTCTCTCGATTTTGATATTCCCTTTCACTTCCCTAGTTCTAATATCAGTATACACAGTTTCCAATGTACTCAGATAAGATACAGTCATAGAGCAGGTACAACCACAGGAAGGGGATACAAGAGGATCATCAACAATAGAAACTATAGTTTCACATGGCATGTTGAAAGTAATTACAACAGTGATATAACAGTTGTTTCCATAACATGGAGTTCATTTCACTTAGCATCATCTTATGTGTTCATAAGGGCATAGCTATTACGCTCTTGTGTTCCTCTTCTGTGACTAGCCTAAACCTGTGCTAATTATCCCTATGAGGGAGACAATAGAGTCCATGTTTCTTTGGGTCTGGGAGATTCCTCAGAAGACTAAATATAGAGCTCCCCTATGACCTAGCAGCCCCACTTTTGGGCATCTACCCAAAAGACCACAAACAAGAAGACACTAAAGCCACCAGCACAACAATGTTCATCACAGCACAATTTGTCATAGCTAAACTATGGACTCAACCCAGATGCCCCTCAGTAAACGAATGGTTCCGGAAAATGTGGTACATATACACAATGGAATTTTATGCCTCTATCAGAAAGAACAACATTGCCCCAAGGACTTGGAAAAAATTATACTAAGTGAAGTGAGATAGATAGATTTTAATTTGTGAGTTGTAGATTGCTGATCTAGAGGTAGCTGGGTAGCTGATTGTATTTGAAATTTATCAAAAAATGAAGAATATCAGATGACAATCTAAATTTTAGGATAATTTAAATGGTTGTTTTTTGGTTTTTTTTTTTTTGCAGGCCTGGGACTTGGACTCAAGGCCTGAGCACTGTCCCTCACTTCTTTTTGCTCAAGGCTAGCATTCTACCACTTGAGCCACAGTGCCACTTCTGACTTTTTCTGTTTATGTGGTGATGAGGAACTAAACCCAGGGCTTCATGCATGCTAGGCAAGCACTCTACCACTAAGCCACATTCTGAGCCCCAATTTAAATGTTTTTCAAGCGAATATTTTACTATTATATTTCCTTGGAAGATGTATTCCATCATTACAAGCATATGTTGCAATCTTAATTATAAATGTGATAGTTTACCAGGTAGAAAGTTCTTGAAGATAGAGTCCTCCTGATTGGGATAAGTATCCATATAAAGGATACTTACTACTCCTTCCTCTTTCCATCACGTGAAACATACAGGTCTATGAAACACATAGTAGCCTTGCCTGCAATTGATACCATAATAATACAGTCCTGATGTAGATATCTACCTTGTGGTCTTCATTATTTTTGGCTCTGTTCTTTTGTTTTTTGTTTTTGTAACTGAACTAATTAATGTTATTTATCTGGCCAACGACTTCAAATTCTATTATTCAGTACATATCACAATTCCAATGTCTATAGATTAATTCAAATCATTTAAATGTAGTTAAATTTTCCAAAAACGTATTGTTGAATTGAAATCAACTTTAAGACAGATTAAAGGTAAGTAGGTAACACCTACTGATTACATCCATAAACCACAAGTATAGGAAATGAGCAAATATAGAGGAGTAGGGAATTCTCCAGCATTGCGAAAACTATAGTAACCCAATTTCAATTCTAAAATGGGACATTTTAATACATAAAAATACTTTTTTGTTTAATCTGACACCTATAGCTGGAACATTTTCTTTGTTAATGTTTTGCACATATTTGAATTGGGTAAAACAGGTGTCCCTATCTACTTTCATCCTTGCTTTGCCTTTTCCTGTTTGTTTTGTGTATTTTTTGTCTAGCAATTGCATTATAATGAAGTTATGGTTGTATGGTCTGGTTAGCTTAATAAGCAGTGATATAATGGTAAAGTTGGTGACTTTATTGCTACAAATAAACTACATTCTCTCCAGGCCTGTAATTATTAAAGAGGAAAAAATTGTTATTAACAATTTAATGACTACAGACACTTGGGAAAATATACAAAATGAGGTGTATTTTCCCCCAATCACTTTAGATAGCACAGAAAGGATGTTTTTCATACTCAGAAATCACTAGCACTGAATTGAAACCATAGTAATTACAGAAATAGCAATTACAATTCTATTCCCTTTTCTATGTATCCAGCTTTAATTTTGTCTACATTTACTTGAACACTGTCTATCTTTCAATACAGCAGCTGAAGACAAAACTTAAAAATCATTCAGTATTATCAATGGCCTTTATTCTAGGTTAAAAGCTAATTATCTATTAGTTACACTAGATGTCCAGTGTTGCTCACAATTTTAAGCATATGATTTCTAAAATTATTTTAAGCCATTGTAAAGAAGAGTTTCAATTGCAAATGTCAGTTCATGAGTATAATGCAATTAGATCAATGTCATTCTTTGCATTTTCTTCCCTGTCTTTCCCTGTATCCAACTTTACATGTGTGCTTTGGACATTATAATTGTGTTGTCCTGCTCGTCCTCTCTCAATTCATAGGGTATCAACAATGCCTAAGATACAGTAGGTTAAATTATCTATGTGGAAACATTTACCTGACAATTGATAGTCATATTATTTTTGCAAACAAACTACATTGCTAGCTTTTTATTTTTTTAAGACTTTTATCTTTTTTTTTTTCTTTTTTTTTTTTTTTTTTTTTTTTTTTTTTTTTTTTTTTTGCCAGTTCTGGGCACTGAACTCAGGGCCTGAACACTGTCCCTGGCTTCCTTTTTGCTCAAGGCTGGCACTCTGCCACTTAAGCCACAGCACCACTTCTGGCCATTTTCTATATATGTGGTGCTGGAGAATCCAACCCAGGGCTTTATGTATACGAGGCCAGCTCTCTTGCCATTAAGCCATATTCCCAGCCTCCATAAGCTTTTTAAAAGAGAGGGCTATCACAACATTAAGCAGAAGGTTTTAAATATTGGATCAAAAATTGTGATGAATTTAGTCTGGGTATGTAAAATTTCCATGTTTACAGATACACATGGACAATCTATAATATATTTTTCTGACAAAACGTGCATGGCTACTTTAGTTTGTCTCTCTCATAAGGGAAATGCAAAGTTGTACAATGCCATCTAAAAATTAATTGAAATCACCAATTCCCAATGAAAGACACTGACAGATGGTATTCTGCCAGTGTGTTAAATTGTGATGTTATCTACACAAATCTCCTTCTACATACCTTGCCAGGTTCCATCTATCAGGGATTTATATTGTGTTTTAGTTTTTTTTCTTATTGTTGTCATTGTCCTGTTAAAAATGTCACTTCCCAAAGAACAGCATGAAGTGGAGAATGACTTCCAGACATGACATTTCAAAAATACTGATATATTAACATTTGATTCTCACACTCTTAAGAGTGCCCAAGGCATGCCTTCCCCAAAAATATAATTACATCACAGAAGATAAAGGGGGGAGTGAGAAAACTATAAAAATTATCTAACCTCTTGTTTTCTACAAACAAGAACTTGTCGTTTCTCTTAATATTTGGATTATCAATACTCTGGCTTTAGGCCAAGAAAGCACTCAATTCAAAAGGAAAATAGGAGCAGAATATGTGTGGAAAAAATAAATGTCCCTGTTTGCTCACTGTGTCATTATTGAAACACAGAGGTTTGAATTTCATTCCACATTGTTATGTCGTACTACATTATTTTTTAAAGGAACAGATATGATCCATGTTAAAAATACTGTCCACATGACACTCATGACATGAAACAGACCCTGGAAGAATGTATATATTCCTCATATTCATCTGAAATTGTTCATATCGTCTTAAATTTAACCCTGTGTAAAAAACAATTAAAAAAAGAAAAACCGCCTTAGACCTGGAAGAAAATAAACATACATATTTTGTTCTTTCCCCTGGCAGAACAAATACAAATTGCCAACACATACAAAATCCTGGAACCACTCTCTTTATCATCATCAATGAACTGTCCCAAATTAAATCAAACTCATTTGAGAAGATCCAGGACACACTGTGCAACAGCCGCTGTGGTCACATATCAAAACCTCCTTCAACTACAAGTAGTAACCAACGTATCATATTCTGGGTAACCCCTTGTTTTCCATTTTTCATTAACTAATTTAATTCAAGTTTCACAGCCAGAGCCACTAAATTAATAAAACTAAAGGGCTTCAGACTAATAGGGATTTGAAAGATCAAAAAGCATGTGCAATGTATGGCAAGGAACAGATGCAAGCATCAGCCATTTAGTACAGACTAGTGCTAAAAATGTGTTAAGCCAATGATGAATATTTAAATTATTCTTGTTGATGAAACTGTTAAAAACTAGAGCAGATAAAACTCTTAATTAGAATAGTAAGCAAAATAAGTGGTAACATGGTACCAATAGAGAAAGATGCTAAAAGTAGTACCACATGGAAACTGACTTCAGCATTTCATAGGTGGTATAATACCTTTAAGTTGAATAAATATAACTGTTAAGGAAAGAAAGGAACAGGACAGATTGGAGTGGTATGGGGAAATAAAATAAAAAATGTTACAAAGAGTATTGATGAAGGTTTTTTTTGCAGAGAATACATTCTAACTATATACCTCATAGATATATCTGCAATTATGAAAGTTAAACTAGAAACAAAAAGAGCAATAACGAAAATCTTAATAGATAACATTAAGGAGTAGGTCATACTGAATCCATATTGCATGGTGAAATTGATGTTTCAAACTCTTCTTACATCTAGAGGGCTTTTGAACTGTCTTCATTACAGTAACCTCCAAACACATGCAAAAAAAAACAAA
Source organism: Perognathus longimembris pacificus (assembly GCF_023159225.1). Classification (NCBI taxonomy): domain Eukaryota; kingdom Metazoa; phylum Chordata; class Mammalia; order Rodentia; family Heteromyidae; genus Perognathus; species Perognathus longimembris. The sequence continues at coordinate 43,318,631 of NC_063176.1, forward strand.
AAACATAAAAAAAACACTAACATCAGCAACAGCAAAGGAATGAGACAATAACTTCAAGATTAGTTTTATAGTGCTGGTGTTTTTGTTCTCACATGTGGAGACTTCAACTCAAATTCCACTTAAGCAGTGATTATATCAACAGTATTCCACAAGTAGGATCTGACTATGAGAATGTGACTATGGTAATCATACTACAATATTACTAAATATGCATAAACAGATAAGGATCATAGAAGATAAGAAGAGACAAAGATAGATAGATAGATTATAGAGAAATTTTTTCTGCTTTTATTTTCTCTCATTTTGTATTAAGAAAAAAGATTGTTTAAAGAAAAAGTGGGATTGTATCAAACTGCAGAGCTTCTGCATGGCAAAGGACATAGTTTCCAAGATAAATAGAAGGCCCACCAATTGGGCAAAGATCTTTTCCAGCCACACAATGGACAAAGGCCTGATATCTAAAATATACTCAGAACTCAAAAAGTTAAATTCCTCCAAAACAAATAACCAAAGAACGAACAGCCCTCTCAACAACTGGGCTAAAGACCTAAAAAGAGACTTCTCTGAAGAGGAAATGATAATGGTCATGAGTCACATGAAAAAGTTCTCTATATCACTGGCCATAAAAGAAATGCAGATCAAAACAACATTGAATTTCCTTTGGCGTATGCCATGTGGCTACTGTATTTGTTTTTGGTACACTGTGTATTGTTTATATGTCTACCTGATCTAGGGAAGGGAAAGAAAAACAGGGTGTAAGATATCACAGGAAATGTACACAGCCCTATTATGTAACTGTACCTCTTTTGCACAACACCTTGTCAAAAAAAATTAATAAATAAATTTTTAAAAGCCAAAACAGCATTGAGATTCTACTTCACCCTAGTAAGAACATCCATTATAGGGAAATCCAACAATAACAAATGCTGGAGAGGATATGGTCAAAAGGGAACCCTATTACATTGTTGGTGGGAATGCAAACTTGTTCAACCCCTCGGGAAAAAAGTGTGGAGGTTCCTAAGAAGGCTAAACATAGAGCTCCCCTATGACCCAGCAACCCCACTTTTGGGCAAAGACTACCCAAAAGACTACAAGCAAGTCCACACTAAAGCCACCAGCACACAACTATGTTCATCACAGCACAACTTGTCATTGCTAAAATATGAAACCAACCCACATGCCCCTCAGTAGACAGTGGATTAGGAAAATGTGGTACGTAAACACAATGGAATTCTATGCCTCCATCAGAAGGAACGACACTGACCCATTCCTAAAGAAATGGACTTGGAAAAAAATCATACTAAGTGAAGTGACCCAGACTGAAAGAAAGATAAGCCCTAGGTGTCCCTCATAGGGCATAGTTACTACATAATTAAGCTAGTCATGGGGCTGGGAATATGGCTTAGTGGTAAAGTGCTCGCCTCATATATATGAAGCCCTGGATTCGATTCCTCAGCACCACATATATAGAAAAAAGCCAGAAGTGGCACTGTGGATCAAGTGGTAGAGTGCTAGCCTTGAGCAAAAAGAAGACAGGGAAGAGTGCTCAGGCCCTGAGTTCAAGCCCCAGGACTGGCAAAAATAAAAATAAAAAAGTGAAAACATAATTAGGCTAGTCATGGTAGAAGATCAAAATGCCCCAATAGCTACACCCATATGATCACATATGATGCCAAGTGAAATGAACTCCACATTATGGAGACAAGAGTTATACCACTACTGTAATTATTATCCACATGCCACGTCAAACCGTACCTTTTGTATTTTTTCTTTTGTTCTTGTCTGTTTGTTTGATTGTTTTGTTTAGTTTTGTTTCTCTTGTATTTCCTTTCTGTGGTTGTACCCCCACTACCACTGTATCTCATCTGAGTACTGTGGATACTGTTTATACAGGTATTAAAACTGGGGAAGGGAGAGAGAATACCAAAATTGAGAGACAAAGAACAAAAACACAAACCATTTCAAAGGCAACACTTAAAACTCTTAGGGGGAGAAGGGAAGAGGGAGTGGAGAGGTGGTAGAAAAATGAGGAAGGAGGTAACAAGTAGAACAAGAAATGTACTCACTGCCTTTCATATGAATCTGTAACCATTCTGTACCATAGTTTGACAAAAAAGAAAAAAAATTTAAAGAGTTACATGGGGAGAAGAAACAAAATAAACAATAGAGTCAGAAGAACTTGGCAATCATGAATAAATGACCATATTGTTCAACTCAGGGATTTCTAAAAATTTAATTATACCCAAATCATTCTTTAGAAATACTTTTATCCAGAAAATTTATCTTTAAAATATTTCAATTTAGCTCCCAATTGAGTATCTTACAGCATAGTTTTCATATTACATTTGTAATTAAATTCACAGTATGTTATTTGTATAAACATGACCTAAATTTCAGGGTTCTTTTTAAATATTTAATGAAGAATAGGCTTTCATGTTTATTTCAAAATCATTTTTTACTTTAGTAAGAAAACAAAATTGACAACAAGCACCATGCACAATGCTTGCTATTTACCAAGCTAAAATTAAAACCTAGATAATATAGATCATCATAAGTGATATTTAAATATAGCAATGAAAATTAATGAGTTTATGGTCTCTCAGGCCTGTTTTCAATGTATTCTGTAAGTATGAAAATATACTCTACTTTGATGGATTTTATATGTTTATTTGTGCCTAAAAATAACAACATTTATTTTTGGGAGGTAGACACTGACAATGAGTTAGCAATGCTAAAGGAAACTCAATTTTGTTTATTACAATTCAAGAGCCTAAGACCACAGTAGAATAGTATATCTGGAAGTTGGAGTTTAAAAGTAAAAGTTTGATTAATTACAGTAATCTGACATCAGAGATAGTGCGTGAAAGTTTTCATATATCTGAGTAATGGAACTCATCAATATTGTTTACATATATAATGCTTATATATAGTTTATATATTATTTATATATACATTGTTTATATATAAACAATATTGATGATATGTGTGTGTTTGTGTGTGAATAGCTTAATCTCAATAATGTCTCAGCAAGAATGAGACATGATAATCTAGAGGCATGATACTGCAATCTTCTCTCAATGATTTAGGAACAAAGTGACAAAGGGCTAACGTCTGACATTTTAAGATGGCTGCGTTCAGAAAAGAAATAACTAGACAAACTAAAATATAGGAAAAATAACTGAAAGAACTAAGTAAGCATCATAGTTACTAGATGTATCACTTGAGGAACTGAAACTCGTAGGAGATTCTCTTCATAAAGTAACATATTGGGTGTAAATAGCGTGTTTTTTTTTTTAATAAAGTTATTTCACAGTGGCTTGTTTTTCTTTTTTTTTAGTCAACCTATGCTACATTTGACTTGATGCTTTGACTAATTTTTCATTGTCTCCAACTTTAAATGGCAAGCAAGGCAAGAGAAGGTGGCCAAACTGGGCCAATATCCAGAATAGATGGAATCGCTTATTCCATTAAGTGCTTGTATTGAATCCCAATGCATCACAAAATACATGCAGAAGTCTGGCATTAAACGAAAGACTAAAATAAGATTTAGGGGAGCAGATGTCCTTTACCTTTTTTACTTTTTAAGGAAATATCTCTTGATTAATTATTAGGGCCTAATAGAAATACTATAGAATATCTGACCATAAGAACAAGGCGGCCATAACCAGCTCTTAGTTCATCAACTGAATGAAACCAACAGAATTTCAACTTCTGGAAAAAATACAGAAAGATTGGCTTGAGCATGTACTAATGTAATATACATAATTAATGGTAACAGAGCTCATGCTGTCATGGGGCTTACTCCTGCCATCAATGGTGACTTTCTCTCATCATATCCTTATTACTTATTTCCTAGAGGATTTCTTGCCATGATTTGCATAAATGCTTCCAAAACAGTACAGGATTGGTTAATGAGCAGCATTTTTGCAATACAGACACTAGTTAAAGCATCACTAGCATTCAAAGATACCATTAAGGGGCTGGGGATATGGCCTAGTGGCAAGAGTGCTTGCCTCGTATACATGAGGCCCTGGGTTCAATTCCCCAGCACCACATATACAGAAAATGGCCAGAAGTGGCACTGTGGCTTAAGTGGCAGAGTGCTAGCCTCGATCAAAAAGAAGCCAGGGACAGTGCTCAGGCCCTGAGTTCAAGCCCCAGGACTGGCCAAAAAAAAAAAAAAAAAGATACTGTTAAAAAGAAAATAATCATTAAAACTCCAGTGTTGCTCATCAGTCTATTTTGTCTTTTGCCTTGCCTATAAAAAGAAATTTTATAATCTAGAGCAATCTGCAATGCCAAGTTCACCTTTTTTTGTAAGAAATAACCATGGAGGGTGCAGAATGTAGTCAAAAGTTCAATGTATATCTTACAAATCAGGGAAAAGTGAGAGAAGGAGTGGATTGAAAGATGGATGAGAATGTTGAAAGGGATAACATTGATGAAAAAACATTTCAGTCATAAGCTGCTTTGTTGAATGGCAGCGGTCTTTTACAACTACTTAAAGTGAGCACAGTGTGTGTAGGAATGAGAATGAATTCTTGATGACAGAATTCTGTGAAAATATTTATGTATATAAGCTTTTAAGAATGTTTCACTATATGAAAGTACGTAATTTGAAAATGTTTCCGTCAGCTCTAATTATCACCATTACTTTCTTTCCTAAAAAACGTTTTTTGAAGTTTAGGTTTCCAACAAAATCAAAAGGATGATGTAAAGATTTTTTTCGGTACCATCCCATATCCACTATGTCCAGCCCTCTCAACTGAAAAAATCCCCTACACAAGTGTCTGTGTTACGGTTTATGAACAAATGCTTACACGTTGTGCCATAACTTTTAGTTTACATAGGGGTTCACTTTGGTGTTGTGTATTTCATTCATCTCAACAGATGATCAGTGATGCAAGCAAACATTTTTGCCTTGTTCATATCATTTCAGTAACTTAAAAATCAGTACTCTGCTTTTTCTTCTCACAATAACAATAGGTGGATTTTCGTTTGATTGTTTTATATATAATATAATTTAGGTTTACAAAAAATAATTCTTCAAAATCATGTATTCTAATTCAAAAGAAATGGGTAATGAAAACAGATGGACCTACTTAAGAAACTGATGCTTGTTTTTATAATACTCTGTCTCTCAATTGTCATTAAAGCTCCAGTGTTAACCAAGAAATTCTAACAATGAGACCATAATTAAATCACCATTATTGTTGATGAAACCTTTCAAATTAATGGTCAAAGAAATAGTACATTTAAATATAAGATGCATTAAGTAATGATTATTTAGAGTGAGAATATACAGACTATTAGAATGTGCTCAGGAGTAAACATTTCTTCTGGCATTTTATTTTCAATTTTGAGTTATTCAATAATAGAAGTCATATGACACATTAGAAGGGTTTATTTTTGTCAAACAAGCAAATGATTTTTAAATCTTACATCATAGTTGATGGAGAAAAGAACATCAGGAAGATTTTGATGACTTAAGTTCTCGCATTTCATAGGTAGAAGCACAGATACCAGGCTATAGCCCAAACTTTGTTTTTCTAGTCTCCACCAAGACTGTTGGAAATAACTAGGCCATTTGCTTGTGACAGCTGGTGTTCTTATAAAGTTACTTGGTGCCATGTTAAGTCAGTCTCTTAATATATATACAATAAGATTATTTTCATACTTAATGGATGATTATATCTTTTCTTTTCCCACTGTTTTGACTAGAAAAGATGAACACAGCTTTCACATGCACAAATTAAAACTAAGATGGGATGAACAAAGAACCAAAATTTAATCATTTTTCATAGACTATAATACTTATTTGTAAAAGGAAAGAAAGTCAGCAGCTGTACTCCCAATGAGGACATTTTAAACAGTATTTTATTAGGAAACAAGAGCTGTTGAAGAACACATTTTTAGAATGGCAATTGTAACTTACATGGAATAAATATAAACTGTCACTATCTGAAAGAAATATCTGATACAGGAATAAGTCTTATCACCCAGAAAGCAGACGGCATAATATATCCCTGAAACCTTCAATTTTAAATAATAGATTTTCAAACTTCTTTAAACAATACCTCAGAATGCAATAGAGTCCTCAAATAAAAATTATAAAAATCATTTTATGAGAAGAGAACATTTTTTCCAGGAGCAAAGCTTTTCACTCTGTTGCTTTCTATTTCTGATTTACTTTGCAAGTGCTGAGATATTACAAGTTGAAGGGAATTCATATGCAAATACCATATATCTTTGCAGCCAAACTTCGGAAAATATGAATTAGAAGTCTTTCTTTTTCATTCTGGCAGGATCATTATATGCTTTTCTTTTTTATAATAGAAGAAAATGTAGATTTTCATTTTATTTACTATCCTGAAGGCACTTTCCTATTTCTATCACATTGTGGAACTGCTATTTCAGAAGCAGAGACAAGAAACTGGGTGATAACAACCAACCTATATTTTAATGTTTTATTCTAATTCTTATCTACTTTTAAGTAGGTTAATTATTTTAAGTTCCAAATTCACTGGTTCAACATTCCTGGTTAATTTGAACAAATTTTATGTGGTAAGTCTCTCATTTACTTTTACCTTTTGGAGTAGGACGGACAATATGAAGAAATACACTATAAATGTATATGTTTAAGCAACTACTTATGAGTTTATTGTCAATACACACAGATTATGTTAGGTATAGGATAAAATTACTAAATGCTTTTTTTCCCACTCATCTGCAATGCATCTTGTTTCTACTGTGTTTTGCTTTCCAAGTAAAGCTAAATATAAATTTTGCTTTTTATATAATTTTAACTGTGGACTATAAAATATGATTTTGTAATTGCACTGTAGCTTTTGGCTCTCTGTTATACCTTCAGTTATTCCTAAAATAATTATAGAACTTGAAAATGTACATATTCAAGCACAGAGAAGTCTCTGGAGATTGAAAATGAGCTCTCACTGCTCTTTTGCTTTATTCGCAGGCTGAAACATCTGTTTCAGTAATGTCAGCTTGCTACGGACCACTTTATGATCAATATGTCTTGCTCGGGACTTTAAAGCAGAGTCTTATAATGAAAAATACTTTAAAGTTCACTTTTCTTCTAGAACAGTTTCTGCAGCCTTTATCTGCTTAGATATTGACAGAAAATTTGAATGAGACATGTCTAGGATTTCATTAGTTCTTAACAAATGAAGTTTTGCAAAATGCCAGTATGACATTAAACAACTTGGCCAAAATTGGTGTATGGGATTAATGAAGTTACCCATGAACTTCTACTTTCAAAGCCACCAAGATATTATTTTTAAAATTTAATTTTGTTATCAAGGTGATGTTACAGTTGCGTATATAAGGTAATGAGCACATTTCTTGTCGAATGTTGTTACCCCCTCCCTCAGTTTTCTCTCACTTCCCCTCGTCCCCACTCCCTTCACACCCAAGTTGTACAGTTCATTTCCAGCATTGTGTCTTGTGCATATTCCTGTTGCATTGATTCATCCTTTGTCCTTTATCTTATTTTGCTGTTCCCCTTCCCTTTGCCAAATCAGATGTGTGTGTGTGTGTGTGTGTGTGTGCGTGTGTGTGTATGTGTGACACAGGATACTGAAATCAAATACAATCACAATAGAGGATAAACCAAAGGGGGCACAGTGCATTAAAAATAACAACAAAGAGATTAATAATAAAGCAATTCTTCCCTCATTAGAAAAATGTAACATTCATGTTTAAGAGACTCTTCATATCTCACTTGATGACTTTAACTTTGAAGTCTGCAATATCATCTGCAAAAGGCATCCCTGCATTGTTCCCATGGGAAAAGAATCTGCTGAGCCCAGGACTTATGGCTGTCCCTCTACCTCTAAGTTTCAAAGAAATGTGTCATAGGACATTATGTAAAGACAATTAACCAGTGTTCTACTCATACATTTTGATCCATCATAGAGACTGTGTCATAATTTTATATAAAATCTTGATAGTGTTCAACATCATATTTGCGACACCTACAGTAATGAACTTTTTTCATGTGCTCCTATCAGGAAATGGATATCATAAGAAGTGGCCTAATACTTTTGTCCCCAATAGTCCTTACTTTTAGTGTTTTAATAACAGAATTAACAGTAGCATGCTGAGAATAGCCTTATAAATGGATGTTGATTAGAGTGAAAAACCTGTATATTTTGAAAAATTATTAGTAAAAGTACATTTTTTATGTCTGTATTTAAAAATATTTGTTAATGGTAGATTTCTCATATCTGGTCCATCCTTGTGGATCCACTTATATAATGAAAAAGGTATCAGTTCAGCAGAGGCAGCATAGCTGATATAGGAGAGTTGAATGTCCATCTTTGGTTTGAGTCTCTTGGGACTTGAATTAAAAGTACAAGCAGGCTGTTCTCAATTCAGGCTATTCCATGTTTATGTACTCGTGCTGTGTGTGGGTGACATCTTAAAATGAAAACATATGAATGTCTGAAATTCAAAACTGTAAAATCTCCACTGATGTTCCTGCTAACAATCAACTTGTCATCTTTTCCAAAGGACAAAAGCTGATTTACGCTGACACTACATGAGATATTGCTTTATTAACTAACAAATATAACTAATGAGTTAAATTAAATTGTTTTAACTAGGTGAATTTTAATTTATCCTAACAAAATATTTAAAAACATATGCATTTACCTTTGTTGAATGCGAAACTCTAATTGTTTATTATATTAATATCTTCCTTTTCCACAACTGGTATTTAGTTCAATAGCGTTTCTTCAAATAAAATTAGACTTTTATTTCCTACTAACATTTTCCCTTGTTAGAAATAAGATTTATGTGAATAATAATTGTTAGCTATGGAACTATGTTATAGAATTAATGAAATTAGTCAATCAAGCTAATTGACTAAATATTATAATGAACACATTGCAGTTCTAAACAATCCAAGTTGAAGCATTAAACATGTAATAACAGTGAAAATAGCAGATCATCAAATAGTCACTGCATACAAATAGTACAGAGAAAATATACAAAGAAAGATTCTTTATTTAGCTACCAGTAACAAGACAGAAGAAATCTTGACATAACTTCTACTCTGATATAAACTGAGAAAGTCCTCTTTGTTTATCATACAGAGTAAACTTTGCAGGTGATATTGAAGGATGGAAGATGACTTTATTGAGCTTTGATAAGGATGTTTCCCTTCCTGGAATTAAAAAGTGTAACAATGTATTGGGAAAAATGAAAATACTGAACAAAACATCAAATAAAAAGAGCTCATGGGCTGTTAAAACGTGACTATGTTTCTCAGAGAGAACTCTTACTCTTTATTGATTATCTCTTCATAATAACTTGTTGCCATCACCCGACCACATACCATCAAAAGGATTGAAGGTGTTAAAAAATATCTTTCCACTAGGTACAGTGGATCATGCCTGTAATCCTAACTATGCAGGAGGCTGAGATCTGGGGATCCTGGTTCAAAGTTAGGCAGGAAAGTCCAGGAGACTGTTGTCTTCAATTAATCATGAAAAAAAGTCAGAAATGTTGTTGTGGCTCCAGTGTTAGACTGCTAGACTTGAGAAAAAGTTTAGCGCCAGAACCAGAGTTCAAGACCTATGACTAGCAAAAAAAAAAGAAAAGAAGAAAGGAAAAATCTCATATTTGGGGAGTTGCTTATCACATTTATGGTTCATCCAAAGCCTCTTTGGTACATCATAGAATATAATCACAGCTAAAAAAACAAAATCTATTTGATGGGAAGCAATAAAATAGAATAAACCTTAGGTGAATGAAAAAATAATCATGAAAATTCTAAGTAAATTTTCAGTTTTAGGGTTATCGTTTCATCATTTATAAATTTCAATTATTGATTGAAGGTCAAATAGACTCTCTATAACTTATTAGACCATGTGCTGATGACTTAAGGTAGATAAAAAAAAAAAACACATATCTCTTACCCCAAGATTGCTAAATTCCTGCCAAGGATTCTTTCACTAAATCCAAAATTACAACAATTATTATTTAGGAAAGTCATAATAAGCTGAATTATTTATATCTCTGAGAAGCATATGCCAAATCCCATTGTCCAATTTCGCAATTAACACATATGGAATCCACAAAGTTGCCTCTGTATACATTTCATTACTGTGGAATAATGGAATAATATAAGCTATTCCAAAAATGTGAACTTACTTAAATATTTATTTTTTCTAAGTACATACAGCCTTGAAGAAGCTAATTAAATCAATTAAAAATTGGAGATCTGAAACAACAAAAACTATTTTCTTCTGAATTTTAACACAATTCTGTGCTTCTGAAAAATCACCAGGGAAATAGTAATTAACACCTCCTGTAGAGCTCACCACTGTTTTCCTTCAAAGAAAGAAGAATCCTTTAAGAAGAAAAAGTAGAGTTATGTTAGCTTCCATTTACTGAGTGTGATGTTTTTCTCTATGACTCACTTTTACATTGTCAACTTCAATAATGTCCAAGATACAAATGCACTGAATTTATCCTGCTTGTGTCATTCAGAAGTGGTCCTGGAAATGACTGTTAATGTGTTTAATCTGGTCTCATTATCTATAAGTGCTTTCTGGATCTGTGCTTGACTGCTTCGTGTCGTCCACAACTTTTGTTGTTTTTTTTTGCCAGTCCTGGGCCTTGGACTCAGGGCCTGAGCACTGTCCCTGGCTTCTTCCCGCTCAAGGCTAGCACTCTGCCACTTGAGCCACAGCGCCGCTTCTGGCCGTTTTCTGTATATGTGGTGCTGGGGAATCGAACATAGGGCCTCGTGTATCCGAGGCAGGCACTCTTGCCACTAGGCTATTTCCCCAGCCCTCGTCCACGACTTTTGAACTTCTCTCTGCCTCTGTCTCTGTCTCTCTCTTTCTCTCTTTCATTATCGTTAACTAATAACTTTTCTAAAACAACCTATTTTGAAAGAAATATAAGAATTTATAAATTAAGGTAACTTAGTTTTTTTTTGTTGTTGTTTTTTTTTTGGCTAGTCCTGGGGCTTGAACTCAGAGTCTGGGTGCTATTCCTGAGTCCCTGGGCTTCTTTTGCTCATTGCTAGCACTCTACCACTTGAGCCACAACACTACATCTGGCTTTTTCTGTTTATGTGGTACTGAATGATCAAACCCGGGGTTTCATGCATCCTACACAAGCACTGTATTAGTAAGCCACATTCACAGGCCCTGTAAATTAGTTCTTTAAAGAGAAGCTTGTCAAAACAATATGTTGTAAACTAACTACACAACATGTGGAGAGGGGCATTGGGGAGGAGGGAGGCAGGTAGAAAAACGAGAAAGGAAGTAGCAAGTTTCACAAGACATGTACTCACTACCTTATGTATATAACTGTAACCCCTTTGTATATCACCTTGACAATAAAAACTTCAAAAAGAGTCATTTGTTTGTTAAATCCCATAGTTTCGTGTGTGTGTGTGTGTGTGTGTGAGTGTGTGTGTGTGTTTATTTTTTAGAATGGTATGGCTTATATTATTTTGTGGGGCTTGACCTCAGGGCCTGGGCACTGCTGTCCATGAGCTCTTTTGCTCAAGGCTAGCACTCTACCACTTTATGCCATATCTCCAGTTCCCAGTTTAGAATGATTAATTAGAGATAAGGGTCTCATGAGGACTATTATGCCCAGGCTGGCTTTGAACTGTGATCTTCAGAATTTAGCCTCCTCAGTAACTAGGGCTGCAGGTATGAGCTTCCGGAAGCCAGTGATTTATATCATCTTAAATGCACTGGGAAGAATGATGAAATATTATTTTAGTGGTGAATTTAAAATCATGTTTTAAATTATCATCCATAATTTTCTGATTCCTGATTATATCTCTTTCCTTTAGGGAGATATGTGTGAAAAGCAACAGAAAGAACATATAAAAGAAATGATGTGTCCTTAATAGGAACATAGCTATGTTAGAATGGAAAACACTGCACCTGTACTTGATCAATGCTGGAAACCTTCACATGAAAGCGCATTTAAAAGCTGGATGTTGGCGGGAGGCGGGGGGAATGAGGGAGGAGGTAACAAGTTGGATAAGAAATGTACTCAATGCCTTACGTATGAAACTGTAACCCCTCTGTACTTCACTTTGACAATAAATAAATTAAAAAAAGAGAAAGAAATACTGTGAGAGTGAATAAAACATATAAAATTAAAAAAATAAAAGCTAGATATTGCAGTATAACATATACATACTACAAAGAGACACACAGAAATATGCACACCTAAGCACATTTACTGAAAAGCAATCTAGCAATATCTCTTTCAGGTTTTTTTAACTTTCATCTAAGAAAGATCAAAAATAAGAAGACAAGACAAGTAGATACAGTCTAGAGAATAAAGCACGGCTTCATCTTACCTCCCTAACATTGGTAGAGGCATGAAGCCTTATGTCTATGACACTTACATTTTGACAACATTAGCTTAGAAAAGTAGCACCCAGTCAGACTTCTCAAAACTACCTACATCCTTCTTACTTGAGGAATCATGACTTTCCATTAGGAGATTTCAAATATGCTTACATAGCAAAAACAAAAGATTGGGAAGAGGAAAATGGTGGAGCCTCTAGGAAACTTGATTAATAACTAAGTCACCAGAGGATAAAAGTGTTGTGAATTAAGCATTTAGTGCATACATGCGTATAAGAATATGTGCATATGGTTAGAAATAAGAGGACATGGGACTTCATATATATAAACTGACCAAATGACCTTCACCAGTACTGTACAATAATGACGATTATTGTTTTTCTAGTTATAGAGTTAAGAAGGGTTGATTTGAGGTTGTCCATTTCAGATCAATCTTTCATTTATGTAATGTTTGGTGGAGGTATAGAGCAAAGGGAGAGAGAGAAAGAGAGCAATACATAGAATCAGAGAGAGAGACAGAGACAGAGTCAGAGACTGAGACACACACAGAGAAGAAGGGAGGGAGGGAGGGAAAATATATAAGTATCTTATGCCCACCATGATCAGGATTAGTAACAAACTGAAATGAAAAAGAAAACTTTTAAAGCAATGGCTTAGGCTAATTGGTGATAAGAATAATACACTTTTAAAGTTTGATTTTATGACATAGAAATTGAAATTTGGGGGTCACCTCGAAGTCTTTGATAGAAATGAAAACTTAGCTTTAGAACCTACAGGTTAAGTCAGAGAAATATTCTGGGATAGATTTACTTCTGTGTAAAGAAAAAATAGTAGTTAACTATTATATGTTGAAGAAAAAGTTCTGAGGGAAAAACTGTCATTACCATCAAGTACAACTTGTCATTGAGCACAACCCAAACTGTTCATAAAAGCCACCTAAAGTAAAAACACCTCCACATTAAGCAAGTGATCCACTTGAAATTTTAAATCATCCATTGTACTATATTGCAAGTGTTCTGTGAAAAGATAACTGATTCATGTTTTATTCTATAAGTTTATACTTCCAGAATTTGAGACTATTTGGTAGCCTACCTATTTTAATAATGACAGTGTATTCTATCAGATTGACCATTTCCAGTATAATAGTTAAAATCATAATATCAATACCATTTGCAAGCAATTCATACTGTCTACTTGGAAATAGTCCATGAAAATGAGTAAAGAATGACAATGTAATATTTTAAAGGGATTATTTTATCATTCAATTATATGACAAAATTATTTATCTAATTAAGAGAGTTTAAAACCTTGTTTTTTAATTCAATTAAGTAATTTTTAAACCATTTCTGTTTGTTTTATTTTCCTATTGAAATTTAAGGCATCGATTTTAGGGGTCACAACTCCAATTTTATATATTTACGTTATTATCTCTTTTGCCCTCAGCTTATATGTATATGTTAAACTCTTAACAAATAGTTGAACTGAAACATCGTATTCTTTTTTTTTAAGTTTTTATTGTAAAACTGATGTACAGAGAGGTTACAGTTTCATACGTTAGGCATTAGATACATTTCTTGTACTGTTTGTTACCTTGTCCCTCATACCCCCCTCCCCTGAAACATCTTATTCTTTAAAATTTTTCTCATGAATAATCTAGTCAAAACCTGTGCTTCAACTTTTAACACCTATCTTTTTTCACCAGGTAACTCTTATCAAAAGGGCAAATGTATTCTGTATATTCGGGTTTTTTGTTTGTTTGATGTCTGGTTTAGTTTTGTGTTTTGGCAAGGCCTTAGGAGACAGCTGTTTCTGGGGCTGTTTCCAGGAGTCTATATGGGCTCATGTTTTTTCCTCAGTTCAACTGTTTTCCATTCTCCCACTACAAAGTTAATTCTTTACATACATACATTTTGGCAATTGGCAGTTAGCAACTAGGAAATTCTTGCTTTCCAGTTTGGGGCTCACGGGGGGGGGGGGGGCACATTTTTTGTGTCTTTTTTTAAGTAGTTATTTGAGGCATTGTTTTTTTCATCTTTTCTTGCTTTCTTTTGAGAAACCTTCATTTCTCCTCTCATTTTCCCTCATTTTTCTATTCTTTCTCCATTGTTTGTTCCATTTTCCTTCTTTCTTTACTTCCTTTCTTGTGCCATTCTTTTATGTAGGTTTTTTTTCTTTCTTTCTTCCTTTTTTTTTTTTTTTTGTCTTTGTTCTCCTGTCTAACCTACTTCCTTGGAAAGGGACTGGAATGTGAGTTATATCAATTTAATATGTGAGCATAAATAAAATCCAAAAGAAATAGTTTCCTTGGCAATTTTGGGGGTCCTTTACTAGATCATGGAGTTTTGATGTTTTCGAAGTAGTGAACTTGGCTTTTGTTTTTGGTTTATATATTTGTTTGTTTTCTGGAGCAGCTGAGAGTGTTTTTGGAAATGGCATACAGTAGACTTTTCTGTCAAGGTTGGCCTCAAACCAACATGCGTCAATCTCATCTTAGCCTTCCTTTTCCTTGGTGAGTCCTGTGGTGTGAATTCAGGGACTGGGCGTTGTCCCTGAACTCTTTTGCTAAATGTCCCTGATATAATACTGTGAGTCACAACCCCACTACAGTTTTCTAATGATTAATTGGAGCTAAGAGTCTCACAGTCTTTCCTTCCAAGGCTGGCTTTGAATCACAGACTTCAAATCTAAGAAATGTCATATTTATACCCAATGTTTTAATGTGGTCGTTTCACAATATAATCTTAACCAAAATCTACAATAAATCCTGTGAAATAGTCTACATTTGATGCTTATCTTGCTTACATCAACCATATATGATTGTTTTCTTAGAAATTTGTTCATTTGTATAAAACATTAGCTTTCATCTATGATATATTTTAATTTTGGACCTTCTGAGAATAAAATCTTCTTTATAACCTGATTACAAATGGTATAAATATATGTACTAACATACTGGCTTCTAATCTTCCCGGGATCTTTATTCAGAACTTAAATTTAAATTTAAGTTGATTTAAACTGATGTTAAATTTAAGCTGATCAATAATCAACATGAAATGCGTCTGTTCCTCATTTGAACAGATTGGATTATAATTTACGATCACAAAGGCAGTATGCCTCCTTCCCGAATTCTCTGTTGCATTTATCATTCATACCTAATCAATCAGAATTTTTTTCTTAAATCCAGAATACCTTAGTATTTTTTTAATATTCTGAATAGTTTTATTACATAAATAGCTTAGAAAG
Organism: Perognathus longimembris pacificus; assembly: GCF_023159225.1. Lineage (NCBI taxonomy): Eukaryota > Metazoa > Chordata > Mammalia > Rodentia > Heteromyidae > Perognathus > Perognathus longimembris. The sequence continues at coordinate 43,334,245 of NC_063176.1, forward strand.
CAACTCCTTCTTTCACCTGGAAATATGCTTCTTTCAAAGTTTATAGATATTAGATATAATTTAACATTGTTAAATATAGTCTCATAAATTCAGTGTAATTTCAATGTATAGTGTGTGTACATTACATCCAATATTTTGTTTTGAATAAAGCACGAACACATGCAAGATTCCTGTTTTAACATTTCCATACTAACTATTCTTCCCAGCAATCTACATGCCCCATTTCCTGTGTGTGGAATGAAGAGTTGTCCATCAATCTATTTATGAACTTCTTCCACTGTGCAAACCTGCCATTCAAACATAGCTCTCCAGCCATACAGTTACATGCCTACCTACAAAGTTACTAAGAGTGGCGATGAAACTAGATTTTAGCAAAGGAATGTCTTCTCCGTGCTTCATTTATTTCCTTTGATAAGTGTGCACTTGGTGGAAAAGAAAGAATGGAAGTGGAAATTTGAACTGGAAGAAACCTGGGTCAATGGTCATTAAAATGATGAGGGATAACAGACTGGAGCTGGTTTATAAATGATAAATAATTATTCTTCAATCATTAAAACACTTGAAATCAGTTTATTATAGCCACACACTTGTCATAGCTATCTTGTAAAGTAGAAAAGATTTAAATTAAAAAGGTACATTGTTCACTTGAAAGGACTTTTGTGGATTCTCCAAGGTTAAGCAAAGTGCTGGGGATCTTAATGTTCATGTTACATCAGGAATGATATCCACCATCAGGCAATACTAAATTTTGGAATTTAAATCTTTCAAATACACTGTATTTATATTTACTAACAGATGCAATTTCTACCTTTTCTAAAACATCCCCAGCAACTTGCCTGTAAAAGAACTAGTAGTGCTAAATAGTATTTACTCACATAAGAAATAAACACATTAAATCATTTATACATGAAATGCATTAAGCATTAATAATTAAATGCAAAAAAGCCACGTTGACTTTTTAAAAAATTGATTTATTATTGTCAAATGATGGACAGAGGGGTTACAGTTTCACACATAAGGTAGTGCGTATATTTCTTATTACCTCCTCCCTCATTTTTCTCCCACCTTTCCCCCTCCCCAATTCCCTCAACCACCTGAGTTGTATAGTTGGTTTATGGTATATAGTTTTGTAAGTATTGCTGTTGCATTGGTTCACCATTTATGCTTTGTCCGTTTTGATGTTCCCCTTCGCTTCCCTACTTCCGATAAATGTATGTACAATACCCAAGGTACCAAAATCAGTTACACTGACATCAGAGGTAAAACCATGGGGAAGAAAGACAAAGGAAATTGGCATAATATCACATAGTATGTTGAAGATAACAACAACAATGATAAACCATTTATCTCCAGTTATTTTCCATAACTTGGAGTTCATTTCACTTAGTATCATCTCATGAGTTCATAAGTGCATAGCTCTTGAACTATTGTGATAGTCTGCTAGGATTATCATAGATGTGTACTAATTATTGCCAATTAGGGAAAACATTGAGTTTATGTTCCACGTTGACTTTTATTGTATGACCATAATGACACTTTTGAAAATCAATAGAAACAAAAATCTAAGTAAAAGCTCTTTCTCCTTATTTGTTCATTAGATATCTTTTTAAATACAGCCTGCAAATACAATCAGAAATATTTCCATAGGAGAGTTTAGTACATTAAGCAGTCCATGCAGTTGATTGTCACGTTTTCCTCTAAAAATATGTAGGGTAAAATATGTAAGGTACATTGAGAAGCACTGGAAGTGAAGACAAATGCCTATCTAAGGTGCAATCTCACCTTCTTCCTTGTGTGTGGCTGCATTTTATCCTTCAAGTTCACCTCAGTCTTCTCACCATCTAGTTAGCTCAATAACTTTTGTTTCGGTGCGAGACTTAAACACAGTTAATTAATGGTCCTTCTCAGTTTACTTATTTGCTGCAAAATACTAGCCACATTTGTGTCATGCGCGTCAATAGGATTCATATACTTACTTTGCACTGATTTATGTGAAGTATAAATCAATACTAAAAGTGTTAGTGGTTGTTCATATTGCCTTCAGTATGATTAATTTTCATGAGAAGAGAAATAAACACCAGCCAAAACACTTCAAAAGTTTACGTCAGATATATAAAGAAACTTGTACTAGATTAACCACCCATATGAAAATTCCATCTTTGATAAACATTACAGCCATAATTTTGTTTTGAATAAAACATGAACACATGCAAGACTCCTATTTTAACATATCCACACTAATTATTCTTCCCAGAAATCTACATCCCCATATCCTGTGTGTGAAATGAGGAGTTGTCCATTGATCTGTTTCTACTGTGCAAATCTTTATTCTTTATATTTATTTATTTACATACATATGTAAATATATGTATATATAATACATACATTAAAGATATGAGTCTTACTTCCTTGTCAATACAATGTTAATGATTTTTCTGTTAAATAAAATGGACTTCATTCAGGTTAATCGCCTTTAATGAAAATCTGAACTCCTCCTTGTTAAGTTTTCTTGTTCTTAAGTTGAAACTAGTCTTTAATGTCTTCTTTCATAATTAAGATAAAATCCTCAAATTAAATCCCTTCTGAAAGGGTACTAGTTTATTATCAGGTTAGCGTAACTATGGAATGTACCCTAATTCACTGTTAGATCTCTAGGCTTATTCTGCAATGGAAAATATACAATGATTAAAACTTGTCTAAATAGACTTTCCAATTACAACTCGAACAATTATTTGAAGTTTAACAAGTTTGTTCTCCCACTTAGGACGCTTATTTCAGAATTACAGTTGATTTTCTATCTCTTCTATGCAACTGATCAAAGTAAATCATCTGTAATTCATCCTTAACATTCACAACAGTTTAACAGTGTTCAATACGATTTAAGGAAATAAAAATAAAAGTGCTTGGAGGATATTAACTACCAGCCAGGTGCTGGTGGCTCCCACCTATAGTCCTAACTACTCAAGAGGCTGAGAACTGATAAAGTCAGCAGATAAACCTGTGAAACCAGTTAACCACTCAAAAGCCAGAAGTATGGCTCAAATGGGAGAGCACCAGCCATGTGTGTCAAAGCCAAACAAGAGTGTATAAGGCCCTGAACGCTAGTGATTGTGCCTGCTTGTACAAACCAACAACAAGAAAAGAAAGAAAGAAAGAAAGAAAGAAAGAAAGAAAGAAAGAAAGAAAGAAAGAAAGAAAGAGAAAGAAAGGAAGGAAGGAAGGAAGGAAGGAAGGAAGAAAGAAGAAAGAAAGAAAGAAAGAAAGAAAGAAAGAAAGAAAGAAAGAAAGAAACTAAGAAAGAAAGAAAGAAATTAAGAAAGAAATAAAGAAAGAAAGAAAGATAAAATCGAGTTTCTTAACCTAAGGTTGATATTTTTGCGTACACACAATTTTGGTAGCTTCTTTCTTAATGAGTTTGCCAACTACAAGAGAAGGAAGGAGAAATAGCTATGATGTGAACTTTGGAATCATACTGACCTGCTCAGGATTTTCATAGTTTTCTTAGTTTCCTAACAATGTGTATATGTTGAAATATTTTTCTCTCTGGATTCCTGAGTGGAAATGAAATTTTCTTTTTCCTTTTTAAGAAATCTTTGTTCCATGGCTTCACAAATCGATTGTTCCTGTTGAGAATTCAAATCTCTCATTTCTAATTTTTCAAATCTAACTCATCTATCTCTATCATATTAATTCCTAGGCTTCTATTTATAATTTTTCTTTTTTCTTTTTTTTTGCTAGTCCTGGGCCTTGGACTCAGGGCCTGAGCACTGTCCCTGGCTTCCTTTTGGCTCAAGGCTAGCACTCTGCCACTTGAGCCACAGCGCCACTTCTGGCCGTTTTCTGTATATGTGGTGCTGGGGAATCAAACCCAGGGCCTCATGTATATGAGGCAAGCTCTCTTGCCACTAGGCCATATCCCAGCCCCTTTTTTTAAAAAATAATTTTTCTTTTTTTTTTCTAGGCTTCTATTCATAACTTGTCTTAGGAAACTCCACAATACACACACTCTTTGGTTTTGACTTTCACTAATTTTGTTTAATTCCATGAAAAAGAAAAAAAATCACTTTAGTTAGTTAATATGAGACTCTATCAGATGATAAACTTTTCTTTGATAATAGCACTAGAGAAAAAATCCTCATCCTCAGAACTTTGATGAGGTAATAGTACTTCCTAATTTGTAATAGCATTTTTGATTATTTTAACTATTATTGTTTTTAATTGATACTAGCTTTTAAGTTTACAGTGTTAATAACTAATTTCTTCTATCAGGGAAAAATGACCCCAGGAATACTGATAGAAGGAAAATGATGATATGGCCAAATAAGTATGCAACAGTCAAAATAAGCTTATACAGATACTAAGAAACAAACATCAAAAAGTCTATGTGAATGACCAAAGGTATGCATGAAAGATTCAGTTGTCTACTCTGTTGGCTCTGTCTCTAACTAAACAGGCTTGTTAACAGTGCATAAGGATAATAGTCATTCCCAAAACTACTTTCCTATTTTTAATGGTTATTTTATGATTAAGGACCAATAATTCAGTTGGAGTTTTTATTAAAAAAAACTTCACACCACAAAGATAAAGGATGGAAGGAACTGTTTTAGTATCAATCTTCAGCATTGGTGATGTGACAATGAAGGTGGTCATTTTTATTACCTTAATATTTGGACACAGAATGTCCATGTTAATTTGATACAATCTGACAAAATATTTTTAGATGGTGAGTAAAGGATTGTACTTGTTTTTTTTTTAATCTCTGAAAATCATATTCACAGGATATGGATTTTAATCACTATAATTTGCTTAAAGTCTTTATACTAGCCATGTTAGAGAAATAATGCAGGCACATTCAAGCTACTAATGATTCTTCTCTTGCCCTTTGATGAGACCCTAAATTACTGGTCTGTATGGACCTGAGGTGGCCTTACTGAGGGTCAATGCACCATTAGACAATGTCATATCCCATGAGTACATTTAAAACGCCAAATTGCAGTCCGGCCATCCTATTTTTTTTTTTAAATCAAACTGATATGTTTACTTCAATTCAAGTAGTCGAGTTAATGATATTTCCCAAAATCCACCTATAGGAGTGGCAGGCCATTCTTGTTATTATACCAAAATTTTCAGCTGCTATTCTAAGACTTTAGTAACTTTTAATATGGTTTGTCACATGAGAAACCATCTTTTGAACGTTAAGTCTTGCTTTGCCCACTTTTTGATATATGGAATCTCCCATGAAGATATAAAATGGAGGATTGTGTTATCCCTAATAAGAGAAAAAATGCAATGTGTGTGCATTGTACTTTCATACAACTGAATGTATGAGAGAAAAATTAGGGAAGTTTAAATTTTTATGGAGAAGAAATTTGAAATAGATCTCAAAAGAAAAACCATATAGTTTTAAAGAAAAAAGACTCCAAATTGAAATATGTCTGAAATATACCTAAGAACTTCACATTAGTAAATGTGGGAGAGATCCAAACAAAAGTTTCCACTCCCATGCTTGTTTTACATACTTGGTCCTTTAACCATTATTACAATTATTATAGAACAGTGTTAGTTTCTGAGAGCAATATCATTTACCACCTGCTCATTCCTTCCTATAAACCTTTGCACATATATTTTATAATGTTTCATGAAAATGTTTGATCTAGCTGTGCCTTGAATTAATTATACTCTTAATTTTCTCTAAAATTTACTTCAATTATATGAGTGAATTAAATGGTATTCTTTTCTCTTTGGGGGATATATTTCTTCATCAACTAAAATTTGAACTGCTTTTCAAGATGAAAAGTACAAATCAATCTACCATACAATTCATCATTAGTTTTTAACCTTTCTGAGTTACTTTAAAATGTTATTAGCTTTATGTCTGAAAGAACCAAAGCCCCCAATCAATATCTCTAAGATATTGAATGCTTCCTCTGTCATTCTGCTAATCTCTGTGTTTAAGAATAGTAGGCTTTAACTGGAGATCAGAGGAGACAATTAACCTTGAGAAGCAGCATGGTGAGCTCTAGTTAATGGAAATATTCCATTAGTGGAAATGTTTTTCACATTTTACTCACATGACCAGAGTAACTTTAAAACACATCCTGGTTACCATTCTAAAATAATAAGAGTTTCTGTGGAATGATTTCAGGCATCTAATAAATCAATAAAACGATCAAAGTCTAGTTATGAAAGAAATTTCTAATATTAAACCAGGCAGAGAACTCCATTCATACTGATTCATAATGTTAAGTGCAAGATGAAAGACAACAAGTGTTGGGGTTCTGGACACCCCCTTTCTCCCCCCACGGGGAGAATGGTAACCACAAACTCTATGAAAGAGCACCCAGCCCGGCCCTCCGCCAGCGGAAGGCCAAAGGCGTGCTCACATGGGCAAACGCTAAGTTGAGGACGGGTTGCTGAAGCTTCCCCTCCCCCCAGTCCCCCCCACATGTTACCGAGGGCGGAGGCGAAAAGGAAGGCATCAGGGACACGCTGCGGTGGTGGAATGCGTCTCAAAGACTTTAATATGGAAGGGCACTTATATAGAAGTAATGGCGGGAAAGAAAGGGGGCTGGCCAAAGGGTCAGTCATAGGCTAGGGGTCACGTTCATCAAGTGACATCACGAAACTTCCCTTTGTGGGCAGGACAATCCCATCATGGTGTCACACACGTGTTCACCTCCCAAGGGGTGGAGGTCAAAAGGTGGGAGGGACTTCTATTGTCCCAAGGCTGGTGGAAGGGCAGTCTTTCCCAGGCCATAATAATCCCCAACAAACAAGGATTTTTTTCTGCCTTAAGTTCAATCCATTGTAGGCTAATTGATAATATTATAACCAGAATTTGAATATATAACGTAAAATAGTACTTTTAGAGACAATTTTAACAAAATATACTTACCGTTGTCTTTCCAACTCAAAATACATTTATTTATTTATTTATTTATTTATTTATTTTTATATCAGATCTGGGGCTGACACTCAGGGCCTGGGTTCGGTCCCTGAGGGTTTTATTTTTCCCACTGTGGTTGTATATCAATTTTCAGGACTCTAAAGTTCTGACATTTTTTATGCTGTTTACTGCAATAATCTTTACTTTGCCCTACAAGACAGCAAGCTTACTCACCATTATAATGTACACTCAAGTTGAACCATAACACAGCTAATTGTATTCAAATGCTAGCATGCATAAGCATTACCTAAATAGCCTGTTCTAACAACAATTACTAGGTCATCCTGAGTTTCCAATTAAGGAGGTCTTATATACTTGTTCTCTCCTCAATTTCCCAAGCAATGCTAATGCTTCTAGACTAAGGAGCACACACTTAGGGCCAGTGACTTAAGTATCTACCTACACGGAGTACTCATTATCTCTATAGCACATCCACCAACCTTTCATCCACTTAAGAAACATCTACATCACATTCAAAATTCAAAGGAAGGTCATCTCCTATGATAAAACTTCCCAAGCTCACTCGTTAGATGTGATGCCTCTGTCTGTCATGTGTATCTAGGAAACAGAAACCACCTAAAAATTTGAAAATCAAAAATTTAATCTAAATGAGATGGATTAAAATAAGATATAGGAATAAAGGTAGAAATTACAGGAAGACGTAATAAGAATATTAAGACACAGAAGAGCTAAAAGGCAGCCAGGAATCCATGGGCAGTGACCTACATTTCAGTAGAAAAGACCTGGGCATGGCATTTTGGATGCCAGAGTAGTGTCATTGGTGTTCTGATCAGAGATGTTGCTAGAAACTTGCCTTTATAAGGCATCAAGGGACACAGACTGTCAAGAGGGTGTTCATTTCTGTTCACCAGAGAAAATGGGTGTGGCAGAAATTAACCATGCACTGCCAGCTCAGTACTGTAAAAAATCTTCCTTTCTGCAGAAGCTGACCCCTGGGTGCACTCCGGGAGTCTCCTAGGAGAGCTCCGGGCCTCAGAATGAGACTCCATTTCTCTTCGTTGTGTTTAGAGAACACACTATGACAAAGTTTACATTTCCCCAGAGTAGACAATATGGGATGAATTTCATTCTGAGATTTCAGGATACTGAGAAAGATATAATATCTTCCTTATGGGATATATGATATCTCTACAGTGGCAGAATATATTACATTCTCTGAAAAGATATGATGAACTCAACTCCCATGGTATCCTCTGGATAATTCACTGATACATTTAATGACATACTGAATGTATATAGTCAAATATATGTATCATGTTGCCTATTACATTGTTTTATCTTTAGTTCTAATTACCAAAAATATTTTTAAAAATCTCAGAAGATACTCACAGAATGTATGGCCATGGTAATTCTCTTGCCTTCACTCCAGTATTCTGTGATTATATAAATACACTACCACCAAACCAGGCTTGTGTCGTATTCACCAAAATACAACAGAAACTAGAAATGTTGAAACTAGTAAAAGAAAATATAGAGAAAACACTTGAAGATAAAGGGATATGCAAGGACTTTCACTATAAGATTGTAATTAGTCAGGAAATGAGATCAGGAACAAATTAACAAATGGGATTGCATCAAATTAAAAAGCTTCTGTACATCAAAGGAAATAATTACCATAATGAAGAGACAGCCTAGAGGATATGAGAAAATCTTTGCAAGCTTTTCATCAGACAAAGGATTAATATCAAGAATATATTAAGAGCTCAAAAATTAAGCACCAAAAGAACAATTAATCTAATTAATAAATGGGTGAATGAATTGGACAGTTCTCAAGAGAAGTACAAACAGCCAATAAAGACATGAAGAAATGTTTAACATCATTAGGGATAAATGAAAAGCAAATTAAAATGACAGTAAAATTTCATCTTACCCCAATCAAATGGTTATCATCAAGAAAATTAACAACAGAAGATAAACCTTGTTTGCAAAGATGTGAGAACGAAAGAGGAATCCTTATAAACTGTTGATGATACTATTAGTTAGCCTGGCTACTATACAAATCAGTGTGTAGATTCTGCTACACCATTTCTGATCATATATCCAAAAGAAAGCAAATCAGAGTACAGTAGAGCCCTTCATACCAATGACCATCTGTCAGTGAATGACTATGGAAGACAACGCAATATATACATACATACATACATACCTATATATATCATATATAATACATAGAATACATAATAAATATAATAGATAGATATAAGAATATTCAGCCAGAAAGAAAAATAAATACCTCAAATTTAGCTAAGTGATAGACTGAGTATACCACAATAGTACCATATGATTATAAATGTCTTCTGATGTCATAGTTGACTCAGGTTTAAGTTTATTAAGTTTCTTCTACGAAGTACAGGCAATATTAAAATTATCTGATGATGCATGCTTGCTTCAGAACATCCCATCATTGAGTGACATATGACTGGATTAACTTCTATTTAGCATATTTGGCTTTTTACTTTTCCTCTTTCTGGTTCTGGATGCTGTCCCTGAGCTTTCTGAACTTGAAGCTCTCACTCTACCACTGAGCCCCACCTTGACGTTTAGCTTTTTGGGTGGTTAATTGGAGATAATCTCCTTCCCTGGTTGGCTTTGACCTGTGATCCTTGGATCTCAACCTCTTGAGTAGCTAGAGTTATAAGTGTGAGCCACTGGCCCCTAGCGAGGCTATTTTTAAAGTTAGCTGAAATCATTTCTTTCCCAGTTTCTTCCACTTACCTGTACATGAACTCAGTGGTTCTTCTGGTCCATCAGTATCATTCTTCTAAGACATTTCATTCTCTCAATTCAGCAGATTATTTTTGCTAATCCATGTCGTCAGCTGTACCATTGTCTACCTGGCAAGTTCTCACACCCTTGTTACTGTCACTCCAAAAGGGAGTGAAATATTTGTGTCAGAGCTAATACACATTATGTTAACTAGTTAATTTAACTTCTACGTTTATAAATTAAATTTTATGATAATAAAATATTTCTCTGCAATAGCAAAAACAATCCAGCATATGTTCTCCATCACTTTGCTTGTTTGTACCACAGAAGGTTTCTCATTCTCATTGAAATTATTGTATAGAAATGTTAAAAGAAGATATAATTAAAAGCAGAAAGATATAATAGTCTTCTTGAGATACAAAAGGCTACTATTATGACTATTTGTTTAAATTTCATTCTTCTCCTCTACAGTGACTGCTACAATCTATGAACTCCCTTAACTTGATTGAGTCTCACAGTCCTTCATCTACTAATCTATCAACATCATTAAATACACAAAATACTTTTTAGTGTCCAGGAAACTTAAAATACTATCAAATGATGCCAAGCTCTGAGCCCAGATTCAATGTCATCCACCAGTGCTCCTACCTAATGTCCTTTACTCCTGAACTATGAAAGCACTTAGTACATTCCAAAGATCGTTTATCATTTTTCCTGGATGAGAGGCAATAAAGCACTTATTTAGTTAAATATCTTTACTTTTCTTCCTTCTCCTAGAATACTAAAAACGTATCTATGAGTCAACTAATTTAGAAAGCATGGCATCAGTTTTCATTAACATCATAGGTGTCCTCACGTTTCTATTTCTATATTTCTTTATATTTATTAAATATATATATTCAGTCATTATTATACATCCAATGAGGCATGGATATTATTGAAATGTCATTTTTAAAATTAAACCTCAAACAATATGCTTTCCATAATAAATTAGTGCTGAACTTTGAAATGTTAGCTTTGTAATGGTTTCAAACTTGGAAATAGGGAAATGATGACTGTGTTAGATTTCCATCACAGAGAAGAAAACTAAATCTGAGAACATCAACCTGAGGTAGGAAAGATTTATTTTGGCACATGATCTAAAGTTGTTAATCCACCATTGCTTGGGCCAGTTGCGACCAGACTGTGTGGACATAGAGCCTGGTGTGCTGAAGGTGTAGCAAAGAAAGCCGCTCATCTTGAGGTAGCCAGTATAGCAGGACATAGAGAGAGGGAAAGAGGAAAAGTCTGGTATCAAATATACCCTTCAAAAGAATGATCATAGCACCCATTCCCTCCAACAAAGCCAACCTTTCATTGCTCTTACATTTCACAATTTTCCATGCCATTCTACCAGTGGATTCATTCATTGATTAAGTCCTCACACTTCTGCTCCAATGACTTCCACAAATGTCCCACCTAGGAATATAACATAGCCACAAAATCTCTGACACATGAATTCTTTAGGATACTTGCTGTACATATTAAAAACATTTAGAAGAAAACAAAACTTTGCATCTTCAACACAACTGGAAAGGCACTACTATGATTGTCTCTATTTTCTCCTTTAAACTTTTAGCACTTTGTATCTTAGGTAATAATAAAAAATAGAAATAATAAAATAATAGAATATAGCATATCCACAAAATCTCTGACACATGAATCCTTTAGGCTACTCACTGTATAAATTAAAAACATTTAGAAGAAAACAAAACTTTCCGTCTTCAACACAACTGGAAAAGTACTCTTCTTATTGTCTCTATTTTCTCCTTTAAACTTTTAGCAATTTGTACCTTAGGTAATAATAGGAAATTCTTTATTTGAAGTTGTTTCCTTAGTCTTTATTTTGCATTTATTCTTTTTTTTTCAAATTTTCATGACATTTAAACTTCTGAATGTTGATTTTGATGTCTTGGGAATTATTTGTTGGATGGGTAATGAATATGTTATGAAAAAATGAATTTTCTATTTTTAATTAGTAGCAATGGCCAAGAAAAAAAATGATGAGCATGGACCTCATGCATACAATGATAATGAGTATGTGATTAATTTTATTTAACCCTATAAAACTGTTACTATATATTTCATATATTTTCTGAAGAATTTAGTATCACAGAGACTGAATAAGTGACACAAGGTGAAAACCAGCACATGTTATGCAAGCAATGGAAATATTTTGCTTCCAAAGGAGACATGCATTTTTAACGTAAATATGGTAAAGAAATTTGCTTTTCTTTCTCTAATGTTCTCAGCAAGATCCTGATCATCTGATTTACTTGTTAGTCCTGGAAATATTTTTTTTGTTTAAATGCTTAGCCCTTAAGCTCTTATTGACCTATGACTCCTGCCCTTCCCTTTTTATTCTCCTTTGGTCTAAAATTCTCTTACACACTATATTAGCCCCCCCAACCCCCAATGATATATTTCCTTTTACCATGGCAAAAATGGGAACAAAAATGAACTTTAAGGGGCTGGGGATATGGCCTAGTGGCAAGAGTGCCTGCCTCATATACATGAGGCCCTGGGTTCAATTCCCCAGCACCACATATACACAAAATGGCCAGAAGTGGCGCTGTGGCTCAAGAGGCAGAGTGCTAGCCTTGAGCAAAAAGAAGCCAGGGACAGTGCTCAGGCCCTGAGTCCAAGCCCCAGGACTGGTCCCCCGCCAAAAAAAATGAACTTTAAGACGCTAGAACTTATAGGCACAGGAAGGAACTTCCTGAATAGAGTCCCAGGGGCACAACCAATAGGGGAAAGACTGGACAAATGGGACTACTACAAATTAAAAAGTTTCTGCACAGCTAAGGACATAGCCACCAAAATAGAAAGACAGCCAACGATATGGGAAAGGATATTTACCAGCACAGCAACAGACAAAGGCCTGATATCTGTCATCTACAGAGAACTCAAAAAACTAAGCCCCTCCAAGCCCAATAAACCTATTAGGAAATGGGCAAAGGAGCTAAAGAGAGACTTCACAAGAGAAGACATAAAAATGGCAAAGAAACACATGAGGAAATGCTCAACATCCCTGGTAGTAAAGGAAATGCAAATAAAAACAGCCCTGAGATACCACCTCACCCCAGTTAGAATGGCCCATACACTGAACTCAGGCAACCCTTCTCCATTGTTGGTGGGAGTGCAAATTAGTACAACCACTTTGGAGAACAGTATGGAGGTTTCTCAAAAAGCTCAATATAGACCTACCCTATGACCCAGCCATACCACTTCTAGGCATCTATCCTAAACAACAAAACCCAAGATATCAAAAAGACATTTGTACTTCCATGTTTATCGCGACACAATTCACAATAGCCAAAATATGGAAACAACCCAGATGCCCCTCCACAGATGAATGGATCCAAAAAATATGGTACTTATACACAATGGAATACTACATAGCGATTAGGAATGGTGAAATATTGTTATTCACAGGGAAAGGGTCAGAACTTAAACAAATAATGTTGAGCGAGACAAGCCTAGAACACAGAAAACAAAGGGGCATGATCTCCCTGATATATGACTGTTAACAAAGGGAGACAGAGAGACAGTAGAAACCAAGTCTGGGAAACCAAAAACTGCTTGTCAAATAGTATTCCCCACAGGATTGGGGCAGCGACTCAACAGTATGTAACTAAAACCAAACAATTACTCAACATATAAAGGTCAAAAATTGACCTCTCAGGGGAATACAATAGCTCAAAAGCTAGGTATGTACAGTTCATATAAGACTACTGTCAACATATGGTCTAATATTGACATTACATTTAAAGCCCTAGGCGAACTTTCTTGGGTGTGGCCACATGGCTACTGTTTATGTTCGCCATACATTGTATATTGTATATATGTCTACCTGACCTAGAGAAGAGATAGAAAAACAGGACGTAAGATATCACAAGAAATGTACACACTGCCCTACTATTTAACTGTACCCTTTTTGCACAACACCTTGTCAAAAAATTTGTGTTCAATTAATAAACAAATAAATTTAAGAACTTTAAACAAATCAAAATAATTATATTTTGAAGTCATATGACATTTTCTTTGGGCATAAGAGACTAACCCTTAACTATTGTATAAATTAAGTTCACTACATTGTTAACCACACTTTAATGTGATATTTATTTATAGCTCCACAAGGCCTTTTGGGAACATTATTTTTAACACTAACACAATGTGAAGAATACAGAATGTTTAGGAACTGATTGTGTAAATGAAATAAATGAATGACTTGATAAGACGTGCTCTTTACATTTCACATCCTCTGGTAGGAATGCCCATGAAATTCTTATCACCAATTAACTCCCAAAAAGTTGAAAGTGGAGTTGTGGCTCAAGTTGTCAAGTTCTAGCCTGGGGCAAACAATGTTCTGAGACATTGCCCAGGCCCTGAGACATAGTGCCAGAATCAGCATGTGCATGTGTTTGTGCATGCACGTGCACGAATACGTGCACACGCGTCGCGTGCACATACACACACTCACACACGCTTTTCCATATTAGCTTAGGTTAACATAAATACCTGTTACAGTCTCAAAAAGAATTGAGAGAAGAGTTTGGTGGAAGACAGTTGGTGGTTTGTGTTCTTGCAGTTGAGTGGTCACCATATTAGTGGGGGAAAAATTAAACATTATGAGAAGAATAAAATTTACAGACATAGAACTTATGGATGCCTGGAAACAACAAGAAAGAAGTTGTCTCAACCATTATAACCACTGGGCTTTTAGTTCCTAAAGTAACACTTTCTCACCTGTATCATGATTTTTGAAAAGAAAAAAAATTGCATTTATTTAATCTACCTTTCAATTGTCTGGTGATTACAGTTCATAATATTTTCTTGATGTGAAAAATGCACAATTTTGTTGGGATTTTCAATTAGTAGGGATATCACAGATCAGAGACAAGTGTGGGCTAAGAATCAATTGTAGTGGTAGAAATCCTAATGTTGGACTGAGGTCATGACTTGTAGTAATGGGTTCAATCTCTACCAAGAGAGAGACAGAAAGACAGACAGACAGAAAGAAAGAAGCATGGAAAGAAGGAAAGAAAGAAAGAAAGAAAGAAAGAAAGAAAGAAAGAAAGAAAGAAAGAAAGAAAGAAAGAAAGAAAGAGAGAGAGAGAGAAAGAAAGAAAGAAAGAGAGAGAGAAGGAAAGAAAGAAAGGAAGGGAGGAAGGAAGGGAGGAAGGAAGGCCTCAGTGTTTTAAATGTACACAGTAAGGAATGCTAAGCCAAGCACAAACCTAGGTACTATATTGAGTTATCTCTTATTCAGTTTCCCCTACTCTGCACAGTTTCTCAATGACAGCACATTCAGCTCTGTAAATGAAAAGGAGTTTTCTGAACAATGACGGTGAGTTTATGGTAACCAGGGTTAAACTAATGGAAAGCATTGAATTGATCAGCAGGAAACTGGAGAAAGGTTAAAATAGCCTCCATTTCTATGTTGCTGTACAATATTGAGTAATGTTAATTGAATTCCCCTTGTGAGATTCTAAGAGATTTTTCCACAGGATCCCTTGCTGTATAAAAAGGAAACAATGACTTGTGGTAAAGTTAATTCAAGCTGAGATACATTAACTGCAGCACATTATCAGCTGCTAAGAGTGCTATTAACAAACATCACCCACTGCGTATATTTGTGAATTAAGAGGTTTCCTTGTTAATGGAAATGAGACACTTTTCCTTGAAAATGCCAAGCACTGGATGTTGACATCGTTTTAAACAGCACAGAGAAGAATACGCTAGACCAAACACGACATGCCTCTGCTGTCCTTTGACAGGACACTGATTTTACTACTGGTGTATTTTGTTTTCTGGGAAGTTGTTTGTTGTGATATTGTTACCACCATGTTGTCACAATTGTCTTTTTTCCTTTTAAGTTGTTGTGGCAGGCAATCATTTTGAACAGTGTCACACCATGAAAACACTTGTATTCAACCACATTAAGGTATTTGGAATTTACAAAAAAATTGACAACTGTTTGTTTTGAAACAGGAATAGACCACCTAAGGATTCAGGAAACCCATGTCAAGGTTGGTCTCTGCTTATATATGTTTGCCTGTGATACTGGAAAGAGCAAATACTTGTATATATGGAAAGCTTACAATTTTCGGGATGGAGTCAATGCTATACTTAGTTTCTTTTCTTTAAACTGATTTGTTTTTAAAACTTGTGTTCTATCTATAATGTTCTCTGCTTTTGAGGATAGAAGGTTTTATAGTTCCACAAATCTCTAATATCTATTACACTAGAGTATTACAGACTATGTGATGTTACAATCTCTCAAACATATAAAACTGATAGCAACAAACTCCCATCCATCCACACACATCCCCAAATACAAAAAAACCTAAGAATTCTGATCCTTCAAATGTTAAAGAAAACAAAATCCTGGAAAACTTCACATTTTTCTTTATTTCAACAATCTTACATTAAGCATTACAGTATTTTTGCTTCTTTTATTAACCTTTACTTGCAAACACAGGTTAAGCATCAATGCATCAATGTTATTCTACCAGATACCCTTACACTTGATCAAACAACAATAATGCAGCACTAAGAAGCAGTAATTCAAAATTCTGCTACTGAAATTTTCATCTTCCATTTGTTTTGGCTAGAAAGTATGGACCTAGCGTATGAACAGAAATGTAATTCGTTTCCAATTGCATGGGAAGAAGTGACAGCACAATTACATGATTAGATATAAATTTTATTTATGCTTTCCCATGCATGAAATTTACATGCTTCCTGCTTGGTTTGTAACTAGACTCTAAAATACCTGAATGTATAATAACTTTCATTGGTGAATTACTAATAAAATGCAATTATGTGTAGAAATAAATTCGTTTCTAGAAATTTAGAAATGGAGGGAAATGGAGGGAAATCAGAAAAGGTACTTTTCCATTGACAAATTTCTGCAAAATGTTTCCACTATCAGAAATTTCTGAAAAATTTGGTACAAGAGGAATATTTAATGCACTCAAAATTTGAGAAAGAAATATTTGGTGAAGTGGATACTGGTTTACAAATGTGACCCCTCTTTGCATTACTATTGTTTAGGGCATGCATGACTACAAAAGACTTCTTTAATCATTTTACCTAAGAAAACTAGGGGAAGAATTGAATCAGAATACTCAGTGTGTTTTCTATAAATTTAAGAAAATTGATGGAAGGAGTAAGATAAGGAAAATGGAGGGAAATGATGCAACATCATGATTCATTATATTGGTATACTGTTTTGTTTACTAGCAACTCCTTCATACAATTACTTAAAGATAAAATTAAATTTAAAAAGATAACAAAACCTAGAGATTTTCATTGGAAACACTACTAATATTTAATAGAGCAGAAAAATGATATATGAAATGCAAAAAAAAATACAAAACACTAGTTAAATCATCTAAACCGAGCCCAAACAGCAGGTAATACAACTGAAAATTTCATATAATCCTATCCCACTTCTTGTGTTTTATCTGCTCACAGAAATAGGACCTTTACACTAAAACCTATATTCTTTTGTTCGAGGGCACACAAACTGGCTACATTTTTCAATTTGTGTCAGTCATAGGTTTGCTCACAATATATTTGATAGCATTGAACAAAATATGATTTGCCCTTCTATGGCCTGACACTCCACTGTTCTCAACTCTACTAGTGTAATCTCCTTAACTGCTTTTGTTTATTTGTTTGTTTCATTGGATATGTATCAAACCTTCTCTATTATCATAAGTTACATATCAATGAAAATTCACCCACTGTCTCTAAATTTAAAAAAATCAGATAACACATACTCATAAATCAATCTAAAATCATCACATTGCTCAAATGAAAAATAGCTTTCTGTTATCTCTGAGCCATAATTTTGAAGTTTCAATCTTAAGTCACTGGCCTATGCTTGTTAAGAAATAACATATTTCACTTTTATTTAATCAGTATATTCCATGTCAACATAGAAAATATATTCTAAGGTTAGAATATTAAAAAAAATAGACAATAAACAACCAAAAGAAATACCAGGAGGCAGTCAGGCTGCTTAAAATGTACAAAACATGTGGCCAATCACATAGTGATCATCAAAAGATTAATCCAGTGAGGAATACCACATTCCAGTTTATTTTTATTTATGCAAATGGAAGAAAACAGGATTTTGACCATGAAGACTGAGAAGAATTTGTGTAAGAACAAATATTTAATTTACTCTGTGTGACTCAATAGAAAGTAAAGCAGCATTTTCTTTTCTTTTTTCTTTAGACCAATTTTTTCTTCTTCAGTGCTTATTAACACTTCTACCAAAATTAGCTAAGGAGAAGAATCCAAAATTCAATACCCACCCAGTATTGCTCCATGAAATTGTTATCAGTCCTGGAACCTCTACTCCTTTGCCTCTATGGCCACTCAACCTCAGTTGTTTCAACCAATCTAGGGCATGAATTCTAATTTGAAGAATAAAAACAAATAGTGGCAACAGCAGATACTAGCTTGAATTGAATTTACTGAGTGCTAGCAACAGGAAGTAGCATAAAATAGCATTTTTCAAGGCTAGGTTTAATCTATTTGTTGCCATAAAGAAAACATCTCTAATATTAAGAATCATCTATTGAAAAAAAATAGAACAGCATTCATTAGCTAAAATCAATGCTTTCCTTTTCTTCCAAACAACATTGTTTGCTTTGGGAAAGTAGTGAAATGTTTCAATTTTTTCTTGAAAATATAGTTTCATTCAGTGTCTAAAGAAAATTCTGAAACAGGGTTTGCTTTGTTTATCATTTGTTGTTTACTAGGTGTTTCATCGATCTCTGGAATTTTTTTAAAATTATCATTAATCATTTTTATAGACTCATGTTTGAATATTCTGTTTGTATGAATCAAAATTTATAGGGATTTGTGTATTTTTAACGCCTCCTATTTACTTTACTTTGAGCAGTTTCATAAAATATTATCTTATGTGATAATCTGAAAATAGATTTTGAGCCTTTGTCCACTGCTCCTATGCATACCCTCCTTTGGCCTCACTATGTGAATAACTAGAGTCCTATATAATTTTTATGTCTCAATGTATGTGCAAACCTATCTGTCTGTCTGTCTGTCTGTTTCTCTATTTATCTAACAAATGCTAGTGGTATGTGGCCAAAAGGGAAATCTATTACACTCTTGGAGGGAATGTAAACTAGTTCAATCACTCTGGAAATCAGTCTGGAGGTTTCTTAAAGGAATAAACACAGAGCTGCCCTATGACCCAGCAATCCCACTCCTGGGCATTTATACAATGGAACACAAACCAAGCCACACTAAAACCAGCAACACAGTCATGTTCACTGCAGCAATGGGTAATGGTTTTACTAAGACTTTATTGCTAGAACAATTATCTCCATCTGTGAATTCTTGGTATATTTTTACTTGAGTTGAACACCAACTATTATAAGACATGTTAAGCCTGGTATTGGTATTTCATGCCTGTCATTCTGGCTGTTCAAGAGGCTGAGGTTATGAGGATTGGGGTTCAAAGCTAGCTCTGACAGATAAATCTGAGAGAATGTTATGTTCCATTAAATAGGGTAAAAAAGCTAGAAATGAAGAAGTAACTTAAGTGATAGAATGACATGGTAAGTAAGAAAGCTAAGCTAATGTGAGGCCCTGAGTTCAATTCCCAGTAGAAGCACAGATAAAAAGACAGCATGTTATTTAAGAGTAGTATGATGCAAATTTTTCCTACTTGTATTAAAATATAAAACAAATATTAACTAATATAAGTTTAACAATATTTTTTCTGTCTGGAATTTAAGAGAGTGTCCCTGTGTTGTAATTTGTCACAATAAATTTATTTCCAGGAAGATCATTTAGTTCTGAGTTTCTCATCTGAAACATGAAAAAATTAAAAATAATACTGAAGAAATAAATCAGGAATACTAAATCAATATTTTCAATTGTATGATGAAAAGTTTTAATCATCTATGAAATATTTTTAATTTGTTAGACTGATGAATAAATAAAAAATATGATTTAGTTAAATGTCATTGGCTTCAATTACAATTGCAGGCTTGTTTTGTAGTTTTTCATTTGTGATTAGAAATTAAAGAACAAGACACTATTTGCTTTAAATATTTACCTACTAAGGAGACTTACACATTGTTTCTTCTACCATACATCCTGCTTCAATTGGTAATATGAATTTTGCAGAGTAAAGAGAAAAAGAATTATGCCACTATTCCTTCTAACAGGTCAATTTCAGAGTATGAAACAATTAATCATTATGTGTGTGTGTTTGTGGGTGTGAAAAATACATTTTGTTGGGCTGGGGATATAGCCTAGTGGCAAGAGTGCCTGCCTCGGTATACCCGAGGCCCTAGGTTCGATTCCCCAGCACCACATATACAGAAAACGGCCAGAAGCGGCGCTGTGGCTCAAGTGGCAGAGTGCTAGCCTTGAGCAAAAGGAAGCCAGGGACAGTGCTCAGGCCCTGAGTCCAAGGCCCAGGACTGGCCAAAAAAAAAAAAAAAAAAAAAAAAAAAAAAAAAAAAATACATTTTGTTATGGTGTGAGATATATATATCACATATGAGCAACCAGCACCCTGTTAAATGTGATTTTTTACTTTATTTTATTTTATTTTTTGCCAGTCCTGGGCCTTGGACTCAGGGCCTGAGCACTGTCCCTGGCTTCCTTTTGCTCAAGGCTAGCACTCTGCCACTTGAGCCACAGCGCCGCTTCTGGCCGTTTTTCTATATATGTGGTGCTGGGGATTCGAACCTAGGGCCTCGTGTATCCGAGGCAGGCACTCTTGCCACTAGGCTATATCCCCAGCCCTAAATGTGATATTTTTAAATCTTGAAAACATGGATTTAAAGGAATCATTTTCTTTTCTTTCTGCCAGACAACAGTGACTCACATCATTCAGTCATCCTAACTACTCAGGATGCTGAGATCTAAGGGTCTTTGTCAAAGCCAGCCCAAGCAAGAATTTCAGTGAGAGTCTTATGTCCAACTAACCACCAAAATGTCAAAAGTAGAGCTGTAGAGCTGTAGCTTAGGTTAGAATTCTAGCCTGTGTAAACACACACACACACACACACACACACACACACACACACACTATTTTCTACATAATAATCATCTAATAATAGCAATAGCATGACTCTTGCTTAATTAATTACAATGTACCAGTCTTTCTACTGTCATGTGTAGCAGATTCTATACAACGTGTTTAGTAGTAGAATAATTAATATATTCATTTTAGGTGTGAAGTATTTCAGACACAAAACAGTGAAATATTTGCTTTTCAATGCCATTCACAATCATGTTCTACATATAGTATGATTTTGTTTTCTTTGGTAAGGAATATTATAATATTCATGTCATAGAAACTTTTACAGTGTCAGTAGGTGTATATTAGAAATTGGTAGTTGTCATTTATTAAGTACAAAGTTTAAAATGTTTTCAGAAATAAATTTTTAGTTGTATTTGAAAACATACAACCAAAGGGACTCGAGGTGGCTTATCAGCAACCAACAAATCCTTACAATTTAAGAAAGTGAGTTTCATTGATTTTCTTTTTGGCTGAAGGCCATTTTGAAATAAGTTGTATGTAGCTCATAAAACATACAATAAAAGAAACCAAACAATCAAGAGGCCAAGTTGAAATTATCTAGCAGTCAGGTCTTTCAGGGAAAATACACAAACACATACACACACACACACACACACACACACACACACACACCCTGCACAATCCACCATCAAACATAAGAATTAATTACTTGGCCTTTTATGAGGAGGAAAATCAAATAATACCCATATTGCAGAGAGAGTTGATGCTAATATATCAAAGAGACAAAGAAAAAATACAGTTTTTTTCAATTTTGGAAAGATAGAAATTTAGAGAAATATGTGATATTCTAGAGTTGAGGTTTAAGTAAGATATTAGTCAAAAGAAGATTTTAGTCACTTTATGCTACAGGAAAAATATATGATGGTAAAAAGTTACACAAACCCTTTAAGATATAAATATGTATTGAATAACAGACATGTATAAGGACACATGTTTAATTGTTTTGTACCTAATCTAAAGTATCCAATTCAATTTTGTGGAACTTTAGAATAGCAAATATCATTTGTAAAGGACTCATTAGAAAATATGTAAAAGAAAAA
The DNA here is from genome assembly GCF_023159225.1 of Perognathus longimembris pacificus. Lineage (NCBI taxonomy): Eukaryota > Metazoa > Chordata > Mammalia > Rodentia > Heteromyidae > Perognathus > Perognathus longimembris. Next base: position 43,356,101 of record NC_063176.1, read on the forward strand.
CATTATAATACTATGAATGGGGCTTAGAATGAAGATCAGAGATAGATGAATGGTCTACCATGTGCAAGGCCCAAGATTTGCTCCCAGTACTGCAAAAGTAAAAATTAAACATGTAAATGAATATATTTGAAAGTCTTTCAGAGTCAAATATATGATTACATTTAAATAGGAGAAAATATTTTGGAAAGCTAATGAGCATATATAAAAAATATTAGAAAAATAAAAAGTAAATTAAGTTTTCCAACATTCAACATATATTTAATAATTCTCCTGTGTGAGGCAATATGCTAGGGTAAATGGAATAATTCTTTATTTCCAAAATGATAATCTAATCCAAGTTAGGTAAATTTTCCAATAAATCTATAAAATGTCAAATGATTTCAGGGGGACAACAGAAAATAGTGAAAAAACTTTTAATATTATTAAGGCACAAAATTCCAATATTTAAGATAGCTTTTAGATTATTTGAATTGCATATTTTATTTCCTTATAGTTAGTGGTACTTGTTCCATAAAATGTAACAAGTCTGAGCTTAAAGAAAGATCTAATATATAATTTTTATTCTTTTATAAATTTTCAGTGTCAACAACCCAACACTTTGTCATAATACACTTAAAAGTTCTATAGCATTCAGGAAGTCACCATAGCAAACTAAGAAAAGCTTTGGGAAATACAGTTTCAAACATTATTTTTAATTAAAAAACATTATTAAAAATCTGATTTGGTATAATTACTGAAATCATGTAACTAAAAGCTTAAGAAAAAATAATTTCAACCTACTTTAGAAAATAAGCTATGGTTGTTTGGAAAAAATAAAGACATAAAACTATATCCACTATATGCATATTTTACATAGAGATGATAAGTAGAGCCAGAGAAGCATGGACAATTAATTCCACATGGACCCCAAATTTCATTTGTTGTTTAGCATGGGCAGCAAGTTTCCTAAAGGGAGATGTTTGATCTGAGTTTTAAAGCAAAGGTCATTTACTGCATTTACTGACATGTGCAAAAATACAGTTGACTTACTTTCTCAGTGGACTTAATGTGTAAAAGTATATATCAAGTTTAGGGCTTATAAATGTGCTCAGACAAGGAAGATCCCAGAGATATGGAAATGTTATAGGAAATAAATTTAGCACATCTGAGTTATCAAGTTTTGGAGAATCTTGTTCTCCCATTTATGGAGTCTAGGTGATGTCAACTGCGTTATAGAAAGATCATTCCAACTCCAGAGTGGAAAGGGAAGGAAATCAGAGGCAGGGAGACCTATGCAAGGTTGTTCAGTGTTTCCAAAGAGAATGTATGGAAGAATGAAATCGGCAATGCCGGTAGAGAGGGAATGGGCTGAACTGAAGTGATATTAAGCACTTGACATAAAAGTTCCTTTTTGTCCAACTCCAAATGAAGTCCCAAATAAAAGAAAATAAGTCTCAGTGATTTTAGTCTTTCCTGTCTCAGTTCAACACTCTTATGCAGGTGCATACAAATTTTACATGGGATTTTACATGGCTTTCTCAGGTACCATGAATGCCAATTTACTAATTAGAGATTAATTAATGATTGCCAAGAGAAGAGAAAAGAATCAGTAAGAGAAAGATTATAGACAGATGATATATAATTGGCACAAGTAAACAAAAATACATACATACATACATACACACATATTCACCTACATTTATTATAAGGTATTGGTTATATAATAATTGCTAGGTCTGTTTAGGTAAAATTAAAAGCTGGACAATCACACAGTGTCTATGGGCAGAATTCTTTCCTTAACAGTGAAATCTCAACTACTCTTCAGACTTTTCAACTGACTGAGTCTGGTCCACCCAGGTTACCAAAGCACATCTCTCTACTCAACTGAATATTGATTTTAACCACATCTTTAACATGTCTCCACAGCAATACAAAATTAATATTTGATGTCATAACTGGAGATTGCAGCCTGCCCAACTTGTCCTATCAAAAAACTACCATGCCAGAGATCTCAACAAAACTCTGCCTGATATGATTCCTGCATTTCATTCTCTGAAAACTTAGATTACCCTCTTATCATTAATCAAAATGGAAAAGAAAAAAAAGAAGGAGATTTGGCAAAAGACTGTATCCTGTACATGCTCATGGATTTGCCTTTTAAGTGTGATATATATTTAAATATTCTTAACAAGTGTTAAAATACAGATGTGCCATCCTAACAATTTAGAATCATGCTTTTCCTTCAAGAGGAACAGTGTGGGAGAGAGTGCAAGCCAGGCATGCTTGGAGAAAAACCTTTGTTTCAGCTCCAGGAATATTCCCAGGAAACATCCTTTGGGTAAGATGTGGCCTCTAGATACACAGAGAGGTTATGATGACAACTCTGTTAAGTGAAGGGATATATGAGATTGTAATGTCATCCACTGAGTTAGATTGCAAACACAATGAACTAATTTTCCTTCAGTATTGTAATAATCAAATATAGTTTTTTTAGGTAAGAAATTGTTTTCATAGCCCATTCTACTTATTGCTTGCAGAGGACAGCAGCTATCTTAATATACTGGATTCAATTGAATTTGGTGGGTTGCATAGATATTTAGTAACTTCCTTGAGTACTTACCTGGACACCCACTGAATTGTGTATGATAATCATCTTTCATAAGGTAATATTTCTCTGTTCACTCACACTCCATATTGCAAGCTTCTTTTCAGTAAACTTATAAGCAAGGAGGAATACCCCAATGTAATTTCTTGTTGCAAAACCAAAACATGCCAGCCACTGGTGGCTCCTGCCTATAATCTTAGCTATTTAGAGGCTGAAAAGCACAGTTCGAAACTACCCTAGGCAGGAAAGTCTGTGAGATTTTTTTATTCCTAATAAACTACTCAGACAAAGCACAAAGTGGGGCCGTGACACAAAGTGGTAGAGCCCTAGCTTTGAGAAAAACAATCACAATAACATTGTGCAGGCCATGAGTGAGTTCAAGCCCCAGGAAGGGACAGGGGGGAGAGAGAGAGATAGATCACAAAATACCCTTTCTTCTTCACTAGTGAAAGATGAAATGAGTTATGCTTAAGATGCTATTTAAGCTCCATTAACCTTCACCTTTGACTCTCTTTCTTTTCCTTTAGCCTGGGTCTGGAAGCCAACATTTTGGTCATAATATATGGGCCATGTGAATATATGTGGCCTCAGAGTGTGACTCCACAAAATCAGCTCCACACATTTCATCAGAAAACAAAATCATTGAAATCACTCTACCATGGGCTTCATTACACAGAAAGAAGTATGTAAGATGATGAGGTTGATAGTTTGGGAGCTGATGCAGAGACCCATATGTATCCAGGTATCTTAACTAAATTTCAGGATATAAAAGAATAAACCTACAACTAAAGAATGATTTTTGAAGATATACGTCTGTGTCTCCATTTCTGTTTTTCTTTTTTACTTATATATAGCACACTATCTATCTATCTAACTCTCATCTATTCATCATCTGTCTATAAGTTTTGAAGTGCTTTGCTAGACCAGAGCATGAATAGTGAAGCACTATGTTAGTTTAGACGTTGAATGCCTGTCTGTTTCACTTGAATATTTGTGTGGAAGGACATACCCTATGCAATAATTACTCAAAGAGCACCCAAAGGTCAGGGAACAAGATTTTTCATAAATTCATTGTGCCATAGTTACTCAAAACTTTCAATTTTACGCTCCTCAAAATGGAAAATAATAAAGTCCACCTAGAACAATGAGATAGGCCAAAATATGAAATATTTATTTACAAGAAGTATGCAGAAAATGCCTGTTTCATTTTCTCAAAAGTAAAATATCCACTTTAATAAAATGAATTAATTTGTTAAGGTTTTTTAATTATTAAAATGTTCAAATTGTCAGTAAAGGCTAAAATTAATGATCATTTATTTTATGATTAGAGTATAAAACACTCTAAGTATTACTCAAGTGTTACACAGTGACTGGTTAAGATTCTGAAATGAAATCTGTTCAGATTTTTCAAAGACATTATTACCAACAAAAACTAGATTACAATTTTTTTTTGTAATGTTTAAGGTATCTGGAAAAAATTCAAGATTTGCACTTTGAACTTTTATTTAAGTAATTAAAAAACCCATTAATTTTCATGACAGATGTAACATTAAAATTACTGGTGATGAGAGGAATGTAATGGAAATAGATTTAGCATCTAAAAGGGATGGTCAAAGTTGGCTTTCAGGACAAGCAGCATTACCAGCTAGCTTGAATGTCACTTCAGAGGGTCTTCCAGAGTGGAAAGCATGTCAGGAACGTGAGGTTAGTCATTCATGTAACTAGTTGGGAAGCACCTCACAAGCTTGCTAATCACTCAGTCTTTATCATGTACAGCATCTACACTAGGACTTTCTTGTGGGCAGCAGCATACAGTGAAGCCAGATATCGCCCCTGCAGTTGAATGTTCAGAACAGCACAAGTGACAGCGTTACTGTTCCTAGTTCTTGCCGGGTTGTGAGAAGAGAATGAGTTCCCTCAGAACTCACTCAGCTAGGACCACCCCTTTGAAGGAAGTCAATATCTGCAGTTAAACTTAAAACTCGCACTGCACAACCTTAATGGCAATGTTCCCCTCACCAGGAAACTCTATCTTAGCCATAAATACTGACAGGAAAATACACCTTAAAGTAAAAAGTTAACCAGAAGCCTGGCACTGGTAGCTCATGCCTGTAATTCTGGCTACTCAGGAGGCTGGGATCTGAGGTTTGTGGTTCAAAGCCAGTCCAGGCAGAAAAGTCCATGAGACTCTTTTCTTCAATAAACACCTCAGAAAAGCTGGAAGTGGCACTGTTGTTCAAGTGTCAGTGTGCTAGCCTTGAGCAATAAGATGCTCATGGACAGCCCACAGGCGCTGAGTTCAAGACCTAGGGTTGGCAATATACAGAGAGAGAACATAAAATATCTCTTTGCAGAAAATTCTACTTTGGAGAAGTTGAGCGTAAGTTTCAAAGCTGGTGTTGCCCAAATTCTGGTGGATAACAAAAAAGTTTAATCAAAGATCACCCCTAGGAAATATAAATGCTTGTAATCTAGAGGCTGTAATCTTTATCTATGTAGATTATATCAAATGTAATAAGATAATTTTCCGAGATAAAAAAGACATGTTAGAATGGTACACATAGTAAATTTTTTTTTCTTAAACGTTACAAGGTTTTGCAACTAAAAACACCATGTCTTAGTTCTTTCAAATAACAACATAGGGATTCATAAATACACAGTCGATACCCAATATATGACTTATTTACAGAGGTGGCTATTAATTACAGCTTATCATTTTCAACAGAGAAGAGTGATTTTTTGGGGGGGCCCAGTCCTGGGCCTTGAACTCAGGGCCTGAGCACTGTCCTGGCTTCTTTTTGCTCAAGGCTAGCACTCTGCCACTTGAGCCACAGCGCCACTTCTGGCCGTTTTCTGTATATGTGGTACTGGGGAATCGAGCCCAGGGCCTCATGTATACAAGGCAAGCACTATTGCCACTAGGCCATATCCCCAGCCCCTGATTTTTGTTTTTAATCATACTGCCAGGGCAATGGAAAATGACTTTGCATCCCTAGTAGCAAAAATTTGTGAGGCAAATTGATGGTAGATAAGGTCTAGTTTGGAAAACTTGCTATAATGACCCTGGTATTATTTCTGAATTTAAAGGCCCAAGGACATGTTAATAAAACAACAACAAAAAATTTACGCTGCTTGTTAAAAAATGTAAAACTGAATTTATTTATTTACTTGTGTATTTCCTTATACTATCCTTAGGAAGTTGTACAAAGGAGTTTCAGTTCAGCATACTAGATTTTGAAATCAATGAATCTCAATCTTTGCTAAGCCTCATTAAATATAAGATGCTCTTAAATAAGAAAATGAGAGCTTAAAATAATTGCTGGGGTGCTTTAAATTTTGAGAATGACTTCAGGGAGGGGGATAAAACAGGAGATCCGGCAGGAAAGTGCATAACTGTTCTTCTATAATAGGGAGTATTTTAAGATGGAACAGCTGCCTGTTCTTCCTTCCTACTTTACCCAATCAGCAAGAGCTAGCATGCTCTTAATATATGAATTCATCCCTCCCTTCCAGCCCCTTGTCATTGTGCAGCTCAGCAGGTATCTTTTCAAAGGTAAAATGTTCTTCCTTGTCATTAACAGTAGTAGAGATCTGTGAAGCTGGGTGACTGCTTCTTTTGTTCCCTGTGGAACTTTCTCTGGCACTTTTTCAATTCTCACTAGTAAAATTGAATCTCTTTCTCCCAACTGTTCATCACTGGATAATTGCATTCCTATCTGGGTAATTATCTCAGTAATGAGAAAATTACAATTCTTTTCCATGCCTACCATATTCCTGGCAACCAGCTTATTGAGTTCAGTAATAGTAAAGGTCAACTACATAAAAAAAATATTTATCCTTTTGGAATCTCAGCTCAGTTTCAGGCTGATTCACCTTTACTATTTTGCATCACTAATCTCTTCCTTTGAGGATCTCTCAGTGTTATCATACCTGATCAAATGATTGTGTCTTATTCTTTTTTTTTAGGGAGAAGATATTTTTTGGATAGAAATTTTGCAGATGAATCACTTACTCTGGCTTATATAAAATGTGTATTTTTTCCATTGATGTTAAAAATTCCTACTTAATAATTAGACATGTTAGGCTTAGAAATCTAATTCAAAGTTATTGTAAGACCTTATTTACACTTGCACTGGATTAAGATGATAATTTACTTTTCAAGGAAGTGAATTAAGAGGCATAGAAAAGTAGAATTTTATGCCTTTTGAAATTTGGAAATGTTTTTAGGTAGTTCTTGAGCACAAGAAATGTATTTATATAAACATAAAAAATTTCCATTACATAACAGATTGTGACCTTTCTATCATTCTTTTCTTCCTTCCTTACTCCCTCTTTCTTCCTTTTTTCTTTCTTTCTTTCTTTCTTTCTTTCTTTCTTTCTTTCTTCCCTTCCTTCTTTCTTTCTTCCCTTCCTTCCTTCCTTCCTTCCTTCCTCCCTCTCTCCCTCTTTCCTTCCTTCCTTCTTCCTCCCTCCCTCCCTCCTTTCTTTCTTTCTTTCTTTCTTTCTTTCTTTCTTTCTTTCTTTCTTTCTTTCCTTCCTTCCTTCCTTCCTTCCTTCCTTCCTTCCTTCCTTCCTTCCTTTCTTTCTTTCTTTCTTTCTTTCTTTCTTTTTCTCTTTCTTTCTTTCTTTTCTTTCTCTCTTTCTTTGTCTTTCTTCTTTCTATCTCTCTTTCATTCTTTATTCTTTCTTCCTATCTCTCTCTTTCTCTTTAAATACTAAAGGTTTCCATTGAAACATCATGATCACTGGGCTTACTTGATAGCTTAGAAGTTGAGCTACAGTTTTAGATCTGTATTTTGATGGTGCTATAAGCCTCATGAATAGGAAAAAGAAAGGGAAGAAGGAAGGAAAGTAGAGAAAGAAAGAGAAAAGGCACAAAATTTTGAGTAATGAGCAAGTACAATAAAGATGCAAGTGAATATATGCATGACGTGAAAACCAAGGAAAAAGAAAACAAACAAAAGGACTTTGATGTGAAGGAGACTACAGGAAGTGAAGTTTAAGCAAAGGAAAGCAACGAAACTAAGACTTCCTGTCACCAGCAACCAGGGAAGCATAGTCTATGAATTTTTCTTTTATTACTTCAGTCAATCTCTGTAACTTGGTAAGTGATAGAGCCAGCCTTTGTTTCCAGTCCGATCCCTGAGTCTACATTCTGAGTAAGTGGACAGTGATATAATCACAATCATTGAGGGAGAAAAGGATGCTAATTATCTTTAAGTCTCTTTGAAGCTTTAAGCTTTTCTTGAAAGCCACTTACATATTGTGAATGGAAAGATGCCATTACTTACATTTAATTCTAATACAATAATTTTATTTGTCTTATTAAGGATGACCTTGGGAGCAGAACATGGGTGGCTCATTCTTGTTATCCTCATAACTCAATAGGCAGCGATGGCAAGGATCACTGCTGATATTCAATCCTAGCAATGTTCTTATGGAATTCCTTATCTCAATTAAAAGATAGGTTTGCTAGTACAATTTTGTAATCTCAGCTACTCAGGAAGCATAAATAGATGGACTAAAAACCAGATTGGTCAGGGCAAATAAAGAGACCCAAATCAAGGGGCAATAAAATCTAAATGATGGTCTATAAAGAACAAAACACACACACACACACACACACACACACACACACACACACAGGCACTCACACACACAAAAATCAAGGAAGGAAGAGAGGGAGGGAGGGAGGGAGGGAGGGAGGGAGGGAGGGAGGGAGGGAGGGAAGAAGGCACACAAGGCACTGATAGAGAAGAGAGAGAAAGAAAGAAAGAAAGAAAGAAAGAAAGAAAGAAAGAAAGAAAGAAAGAAAGAAAGAAAGAAAGAAAGAAAGAAGGAAGGAAGGAAGGAAGGAAGGAAGGAAGGAAGGAAGGAAGGAAAGGAAGGAAGAAAGGGAAGAAAGGGAAGAAAGGGAAGGAAGGAAGGAAGGAAGGAAAGCAGGAGGGTGGGTAGGAAAGATTAATTGTTGGACAAGAGTAAAAACCACAGCAGCTAGAAATCACTTGCAATAATAAAAGTGAGCAATGGTAGAGACTAAGCCTAGAATGATTTGCTGATTAACTGTATACTGTATATGTGTGTGTATGACTAAAAACATGTATAAATTGTTTACACTGTGACATTAAAACTGACAACATTTACAAAAGACTAAATGTGATGTATGATAGTCCATTCCAAGCTGTATCTGGCTTTATCTCAACAACCAGAAAGTCAGAGTGCCATCACTGGGGAGGGCGGGAGCTTCAGACTGAAGGGAGGTGGCTGACTTCAGACCTGCCATCCTTCAGATTCCTTTTAGGCTTCCAAGTGGAATTCTTGAATTCACTTAATGAGTGAATACACACTTTAATTTCTTATTGTCTTGATAATTATTTAAAGTCAATGAAATAGATAAGATTACCACAAAAGTCAGTGTGGATAACAACAACAGCAACCAACCAACAAACAAGAACAACAAAAGCAGAAGTTCAAGGGCTCAGCAGTTCTGATGTACTAGCAAGGAAAACAATGGCACTGTGATACCATGCTTGCCTAATGCACTCAGTCTTTCAAGGATGAGGGAGAGTGTATTAAATTTGCAGGAAAAAGCAAGCCTTGTTAAATCCAACAAGAGGCATATCTTTTGTAATCCAAAGAGAGAGGTTTAAATAGGCACAGAGAAAGAGACAGAGAAAAATAGAATCAGAGAGAGAACAGGACACACCTTGAATTAACCATTATTAAGAAAAATTTACTGTAATGAGAATAAATGGCACAAATGTAGTATTCTGGCCACCCAGGACTTGTACCCATGACAAAAACAGTCACCAGCACTCAGTCAATTGGTCTAGGAGTCTTTATTTAGCTGTGCACAGCATCTGCTCTCCACCATCAGGATGGTAAAGAACAGCAATGAGCCACCACAGGGCTGGGCTCTTTTCAAAAATTTTTAATTTATTTTTATTTTTTCTTTATTGTCAAAGTGTGCTACAGAAGGGTTTACAGATTCATATGAAAGCCAGTGAGTACATTTCTCCTTCTACTTGTTACCTCCTCCCTCATTTCCCCCTTCTCTCCCTCCCCCTTCCCCTCTCCAACAAGAGTTGTGCAGTTGGTTTACACCAAATGGTTGTGTGTGTGTGTGTGTGTGTGTGTGTGTGTGTGTGTGTGTGTGTGTTGTTTTGTTTTCAGGTCCTGGTGCTTGGACTCAGGGCCTATGCACTGTCCCTGGCTTCTTTTTGTTCAAGGCTAGCACTCTGCCACTTGAGCCAAAGCACCTCTTCTGGCCTTTTCTACATATGTGGTGCTGAGGAATCGAACCCAGAGCTTCATGTATACAGGCAAGCGCTCTTGCCACTAGGCCATATTCCCAGCCTACAAATGGTTTCTAAGTGTTGCTTTTTGAATGGTTTGTCTTTTTGTTCTTTGTCTCTCAATTTTGGTATTCCCTCTCCCTTCCCCAGTTCTATTACCCGTATCAGACAATATCCAGGGTACTCGGATGTAGTACAGTGGTATTGAGGGCTGGGTTCTTAAAGGTAGAAGCTATGCACTCTAAAAGAGGTGGTCAGGTAGCACTGATGCAGGGGGTCAATGTAGGGGATAGAGCAAGGCACCAACAGGTTAAGCAAGTGGCTTACAGAAGCAGAATTTTGCCGTCAGGCTGAATTAATATCAACTTTATTATAACAATTGTTCCACGTTCCCCTAGTATCGACTAAGCAAGCATGAGCTGGCTAAAATAACCCAGTACTCAATCATAGTGAACCAACACGACAATCGCCATGGCATTTCTGTAACTACTACTATGGTTATTTCTATAACCTATTACTATGATTATTTTTACAATCTGTTACTATGGATGCTACCTAGATACAGAGAGGAACAAGGGCTACATATATTTTTAAATTTCAAACAACAAGGAACTAGTCTCACAGGTGGGGTGCAGCCCTCTAGCATGGAGTCACCAAAATGGAGTTATAGAAACTAAGAGTTAACTCTAAGACAATGATTTTTACAAGCTCTATTGTTTCTAGGACCTGACCAGAGGTGGGGGAGAGGGGCGTGCTACACTCTTCCTTGGTTTTCACAATAACCAGTGTTTTCCTGAGGTGTATATATAGAATCAAGAGATTTTCTTCAAGATAGGAAAACCTATTTTTGGAAGAAATAGTCTAATTAATTACAGCAAATAATGATGTAGAAGAGAAAGAGAATTGTCTTAAGAGATACATATAAGTAAGTCAGAGTACTGATAGACCAAGGTTGGAGTGTTCTTTATTCAAAATCCAGTAGCCAGGATGACAAGCATTGTGAGGAGGAATTAGATTTATTCAAAGGCAATCCTTTAGGAGATAATGGTACCTTCTTTTACAAAAATCTATCTCTGAAGCTATGTAGTAAGTTGTTCCACGAACCTTTCACTTTTTCTTTTTGGTGGTACCAAGGTTTGAACACAGGAATTGGCTGTTACTAGGTACATGCTATGCTGCTTGAGTCACACTGTTACCCCTCTTTGCCTCATTATTTTTTAATAGGGTTTTGGTTTTTGAGAGTCTATCCTAAGCTTGATCCTCCTATTTACAAAACTTTCCCCAGTACAGAAGTGAACAAGGCAGGTACCACATAAAAGCAGGGTTTGGAACAGTAACATTAAACCAGAAGTTACATTTTCAAGGAATAAGAAACCAAGTAGATGCAAACTGATTTCAACCAAAAGGGGTAATTATTAATGTACTATGTATTTAAGCTTCCTCCTTGTCAACAGATGCATTTCAAGCTTGTCAGTCACAATTTTCTGGACAGCACAAGTTTTATTTCACTCCAGGAATTTGGCATTCAGGATATGCCTTAACAGAGGAATACAATACACTTGTTCATATTTTTACAATTGTGGAATTACAACAACTGCTGAATTTTGGAGAAGTTGTAATTTGTTGAAATAACAAGCATTTCTCTAGCTGGTGTTCTGAGATTTCTTTCCCCAGCCCAAAGCAAAAGTGCCACTGTCAGTAAGCAAATGGACTCATTTGTGTGGCAGTAGGAAACAGAGAAAGTGACAAAGAGGAGTACAATTCAACTATAACCTCCCTCTCTCTCTCTCTCTCTCTCTCTCTCTCTCTCTCTGATCACTGCACTCATAACTATGGCTCAATAATTAAAGAAAACACAGCTTATTTGTTGGATGCCTTGATAAAGCAATTCAAGGATAAAATTTTATAGTCTATGGAGAAAAAATGGATTGGATACTTCAAACAACACTGTAAGTAAATAAATTTATAGAGATCTATGGAACATCTATTCTATGACACATTTCTGGGAATTGTTTTGGGTAGGAAAATGTTTGGCTTCTTTTCAGTTGAAAACTACTCACTTTAACTTTTTCCTTCATTTAAAAATATAGCTCTAGAAGTAATACATCAGATTTTTCTCTTGAGATTTGGCTGTAATCTTGTGTGCCTTTAAGACCTGGGACCGCTGGCTACTAGCCAACTCCCACCTCCTTCCGGGTCCAAAACCAGACCTGCCTCTCATCTAAAAGCACATTTGCCACCATGGCACCGGCTGAGGCAGGAGGCCGATCCAAGAGGCGGGGCCTCTGTGGGAAGTTCCGTGACATCACCGTGATGGACAGTTCATTAGCCAATCGTTAATACCCAGTTAGTCCCTCTTCTTCCTGCCGCCATTACTGTTATATAAACCTCTCTCTTGAATAAAACCCTTTGGAAGCCTGTAGACCATCGGATGGCTGCCCCAAATTCTCCGTGTCCAGTGTCTGCTCTTAAACCTAAGTGGGGCTGCGTATGCGGGGGTTTCGGCAGCCCTATCTCTTCTCAGCTTAGCCCGACCGGGACACGCTCTGCCCTCCTGCCGGTGGGAGCAGCACGCAGAGCCTAGTGTCCCTCACAATTAAAGGCTTGGCTTCTCCCCGGGGGAGACGTGGAAAATAAGCCCAACAGTGTTCTATACCAAGTGTGAATATTTGAAATCTAGACAAGGAGTACAAATTTTCACTTTTATAAAGAAAACTTTCTGAAGATCAAATGTGCCATATTGTGATGTAATAAGTAATATTATATTATTTAATTTTTAAAATTGCTAAGGGTATGTGTCACATTAATGGTATCTGTGTCTAGTGTTAAATATATTAATAACTTGGTTCTGACAAGAATTGTATATACACACACACACACACACACACATACACTATTACATTGTACACCTTGAATTTATATAAAAAAATATTTTTCCAGTAGGGAAATTTGAACTTAGCTTCCTTGCTCTTGTACCATTTGAGCTATGACACCAGGAATGCTTTGTGCTGACTTTTTGGATATGGAAGTCCCATTGAATTTTTTTTAATGGGCTAGCTTTGCATTGTAACCTTTCAGATCTTAGTTTTCTGGATGAACTATGAATATAGTTGTGAATCACCCAGGTCTGGTTTAGACACATAATCTTTATTTATCAATGATATTCCAATAATTCTGTAAAAATTTAAGAATGGTTTTGCTTAGAAGTTGGAAAGCTATAGGCAATGACGTGATTTAAGTGTGGCAATTTGGGTTGATAAGAGTTTCAATAATTCTTGCATTCCTTTGCATCCAAGGAGCAGTTGCAATATGAATTCTCGATTACTGTATCTCATCTGAGTACCCTGGATACTGTATATAATGGTATTAGAACTAGGGAAGTGAAAGGGAATATCAAAATCGAGACACAAATGATAAAAAGACAAATGACTCCAAAAGCAATACTTACAAGACCATTTGGTGTAAACCAACTGCACAACTCATGGGGGCGGGGGGGAATGAGGGAGGAAGTAATAAATTGTACAAGAAATATACCCACTGCCTTACTATGAAACTGTAACCTCTCTGCACATCACCTTGACAATAAATAAGTAATTATTATTAAAAAAAACATTGTCAACTTACTTTAGATATGTGGAAAACCCTGCACTTCGGGGAATTTCTCTTTGCAGTAAGAAAAGTAACTACCAGTTTAAGTGACCACATAATTTATTATATAATTAGAAATTTAAATATGGAACAAATTAACCTGATTTAAAGGGGGAAAGATATAAATTATATAAATAGAAATGAAGGTATAATGAAGTTGGAAAATGTAAAAATAAAGAGAGTGAGAGTACAGTGGAAGAAACCATTGAGTTGGTTCATAGAAAGAAGAACATGGGAGCACATATTGGCATGATTATAAGGGAGTTAGATGGAAATTTCAAACAATTATCATATGTACCAAGAATTCATCAGCTTATAATACATGAAAAATTGGATACTTTTATAACTTACAAACCTTCTTCACCCTAGATTTTAGCAAAGTTAGATTGAGATTTATCCCTGTAAATAATGTTTGAAAACATAGAGTTTAATTTAGATCCATTAATATGCACAAAACTAGATTACACTACTGAAGCATAACAATGTAAGTCAATGGAAAAATATAATATTCCATCAAGAGTTGAAATTCTATCTGTTTCTTGACATTTCTTATGTTCCAAAGGTAATAATAATAACTTATTCTTATTTTTAAGAACCCTTTGTCTTTTCTTTACATCATTAACAGCTATACATACATCCTAAACAAAGTATATTTTAGTTGTGCTTGAATTTTTGTAATGTTCTTTTTTTTTCTTTTCTTTATTTTTTTTTTCAAATTTTTATTATCAAACTGATGTACAGAAGGTTACAGTTTCATACATTAGGCATTGGATACATTTCTAGTACTGTTTGTTACCTTGTCCCTCATACCCCCCTCCCTCCTCCCCCTTTCCATTCCCCCCCCCCACCAGGTGTTCAGTTCACTTACACCAAACAGTTCTGCAAGTATTGCTTTTGTAGTTGTTTGTCTTTTTCTACCCTGTGTCTCTTGATTTTGGTATTCCCTTTCAATTTCCTAGTTCCAATACCAGTATACATGGTTTCCAATATACTCAGATAAGATTACAGAGATAGTGTAGGTACAACCACAGGAAGGTGATACAAGAACATCATCAATAATAGAAGCTACAGATACACATGGTACGTTGAAAGTAGTTACAACTGTGATATAACAATTGTCTCCATAACATGGAGTTCATTTCACTTAGCATCATCTTATGTGTTCATAAGGGTATAGCTATTGGGCCTTGTGATGCTCTGCTATGACTTGCCTAAACCTCTACTAATTATTCCCAATAAGGGAGACCTTAGAGTCCATGTTTCTTTGGGTCTGGCTCACTTCACTTAGTATAATTTTTTCCAAGTCTTCCATTTCCTTACAAATGGGACAATGTCATTCTTTCAGATAGAGGCATAAAATTCCATTGTGTATATGTACCACATTGTCCTGATCCACTCGTCTACTGGGTTGGTTCCAGATTCTCGCTATGACAAATTGTGCTGCGATGAACATTGTTGTGTTGGTGGCATTACTGTGACTTTGTTTGTGGTCTTTTGGATAGATACCCAAAAGTGGGGCTGCTGGGTCATAGGGGAGTTCTATATTTAGCCTTCTGAAGAATGTCCATACTGCTTCCCAGAGTGGCTGAACCAGTTTACATTCCCACCAACAATGAAGTAGGGTTCCCTTTTGGCCACATCGCCTCCAACATTTGTTATTGTTAGTTTTCTTGATATAGGACATTCTTACTGGGGTGAGATGGAATCTCAATGTTGTTTTGATTTACATTTCTTTTATGGCCAGTGATGTAGACCATTTTTTTCATGTCTCTTGGCTATTCTCATTTCCTCATCAGAGAAGTCTCTTTGTAAGTCTTTAGCCCACTTGATGAGGGGGCTATTGGTTCTTTGCGGTTTTGTTTTGGAGGAAGGTAATTTTTTTAGTTCTGCATATATTTTAGAGATGAGGCCTTTGTCCATTGAATGGCCAGTAAAGATCTTCTCCCAGTCTGTGGGCTTTCTGTTTATCTTGTGAACTATGTCCTTTGCCCTGCAGAAGCTCCGCAGTTTGATGGAGTCCCATTTGTCCAACTTTTCTTTGATTTGTAGCCTTTCTTGGTCTTTGTTAAGGAAGTTCCGTCCTGCTCCAAGGAGCCCAAGTGTTTCTCCTACTCCTTCCTATAGTGTTTTCAGGGTGTCTGTTTTGATTTAGAGGTCTTGATCCATTTGGAATTGATTTTGGTGCAGGGTATTATATAAAGATCTAGTTTTAGTTTGTAGCATGTGTTGAGCCAGTTTTGCCAGCAACATTTGTTAAAGAGGCTATCTTTCTTTCATACTATTGTTTTAGTTCCTTTATCAAAGATTAAGTAGGCATAGTTCTATGGGTTCATTTCTGGGTCTTCAATTCTGTTCCATTGGTTTTTAGGCCTGTTCCGGTGCCAATACCAACCTGTTTTTATTACTATAGCTTTGTAATACAGCTGGAAGTTGGGTATTGTAATTCCTCCAGCACTGTTCTTTCTGCTTAGGATTGTTTTTGCTATTCTAGGTCTTTTATTGTTCCATATGAGTTTATGGATTGCTTCCTCTATTTCATTAAAAGATGGTGTTGGGATATTAATGGGTATTGCATTGAATTTGTAGATAACCTTTGGCATTATTGCCATTTTGATTATAATAATCCTCCCAATCCAGGAGCGTGGGAGGTTTTTCCATTTCCTTAGTTCTGACTTAATTTCATTTTTTAAGCTTTTAAAGTTCTCATCAAAGAGGTCTTTCACTTCTTTGGTTAAGGTTATTCCTAGGTATTTTATGTTTTTGGGAGCTATTACAAAAGGAGTTGCTTTCCTGATTTCAGCTTCTGTCTTTGAAGGTTTATTTTATATCCTGCAACTTTGCCAAAGTTTTGGATCAGCTCTAGTATTGTGGGTGTAGAGTCTATGGGATTCTTTAGGTATAGGATCATGTCATCTGCGAAGAGAGAAAGTTTAACTTTATCTTTTCCTATTTGGATCCCCTTTATATTTTCTTCTTTCCTAATTGCTCTAGCTAGGAATTCTAGTACTATGTTGAAGAGCAGTGGAGAGAGTGGACATCACTGCCTTGTTCCTGATTTTAAAGGGAATGGCTTTAGTTTTTCACCATTTAGAGTTATGCTTGCTGTTGGTTTGTCATAAATTGCCTTGATTATATTCAGGAAACTTCCCGGAAATCCCAGTTTTTCTAGGGCTTTTAGCATAAATGGGTACTGTATTTTATTGAACACTTTTTCCGCATGCAGAGATAAAACCATGTGGTTCTTTAGCTTGCTCCGGTTGATGTGGTGGATTACAATAATTGACTTGCGTATATTAAAACAACTTTGCATCCCTGGGATGAATCCAGTTTGATCGTGGTGTATGGTTTTTTTGATAACCTTTTGAAGTTGATTGGCCAGAATTTTGTTGAGAATTTTTGCATCTATGTTCATCAGGGAAATCGGTCTGTAGTCCTCTTTCCGTGATTAGTCCCTGCCTGGTTATGGGATGAGGGTTTTACTGGCTTCATAGAATGAGTCTGGTAGTGAACGTTCTCTTCCAATTTCATTGAAGAGTTTGAGAAATATTGGTGTGAGTTCTGTTTTGAAGTCCTTGTAGAATTCTGCAGTGAATCTGTCTGGACCTGGGCTTTTCTTGGATGGGAGATCATTTATTGCCATTTCTATTTCAATACTGGATATGGGTCTGTTTAGAAGGTTTAAATCTTCATGTTTAAGTTTGGGGATATGAATTTTTTCTAGGAAATCATCCATTTCTTCCAAGTTCTCGAATTTGTTGGCATATAGGTTTGCAAAATAGTCCCTTATTATTTTCTGAATTTCGGTTATTTCTGTGGTGATGTTACCTGTTTCATCTCTTATCTTGTTTATTTAAGTGTGCTGCCTTTGTTTTTTGGTCAGGTTTGCCAGGGGTCTGTCTATCTTGTTGATTTTTTTCAAAGAACCAACTCTTTGTTTTGTTGATTCTTTTTTGTTTTTTTTTCTTCTCTAATCGATTTAATTCTGATTTGATTTTAATTATTTGCTTCCATCTATTGACATGGGGTTTGGCTTGTTGCTCTCTCTCAAGGAAATTAAGGTGCTTCCTTAAATTATTGAGTTGCTGTTTCTCCAGTTTGTTGATGTATGTACTCAGAGATTAAAATTTTCCTCTGAGTACTGCCTTTGCTGTGTCCCAAAGGAGCTGGTACTTTGTGTCCTCAACTTGGTTGAATTACATAAACATTTGAATTTCCGTTTTAATTTCTTCATTGACCCACTGATGGTTCAGCAGTGTGTTGTTTGGTCTCCATGAATTGTAGGATTTTCTGTGGTGGCTGTTTGAGTTGAGCTCTAATTTTATTCCATTGTGGTCTGAGAGAATGCAGGAATGCTTTTGATACTTCTGAATTTGTACAGATTTTCTTTGTGCCCTAAGATGTGATCTATTTTGGATAATGTTCCATGTGCTGTGGAGAAGAATGTGTATTCTGTTGTTGCTGGATGGAATATTCTGTAGATGTCAATTAAGTCTAGTTGGTCTATGCAATTATTAAGTTCTGTGGTTTCTTTGTTCAGTTTTTGGCGTGTTGATCTGTCCAGAGGTGATAGTGGAGTGTTAAAGTCTCAACCTTTCAATGTGTTTGGGTCTATGAGTGTTTTTAGAGTCAGTAGTGTTTGTTTGATGAAGTTGGGTGCTCCTGAATTTGGTGTGTAGATATTTAGAATGATTATATCTTCCTATAGGAGAGATCCCTTTACTAGTATGTAGTAGCCTTCTTTGTCTCTTCTTACCTTTTTTAATTTGACGTCAATTTTCTCTGATACTAGGATTGCAACTCCAGCCTGCTTATGGGGGTCATTTGCTTGATAGATTTGATTCTAGCCTTTCACTTTTAGAAGATGTTTACTTTTGCTGGATAGATGTGTGTCTTGGAGGCAGCAGAAAGATGGATCTTGATTTTTGATCCAACTTATGAGCCTATGTCGTTTGATTGAAGAATTAAGTCCATTAATGTTGAGAGTTAGGATTGAGAGATGATCGTTTGTTCCTTTCATTATCACTATCTTGTTTAAAGCTGTGTCTTCCCATTTCTTGATCTGATGTTTACTATTTAGGGTTCATTTTTCTGTCTGTAATGGGATCTTGATTAGTTTCCCTGTATAGTACATCTTTGAGGATTTTCTGTAAAGTGTTTTGGTGGAGATATATAGTTTCAGTTTTTACTTACTGTGGAAGACTTTTATTTGACCTTAGGCTATGAATGAGAGTTTGGCTGGGTACAGAATTCTTGGTTGGTAGTTATTTTTATTTAGTGTTTGGTATACTTCATTCCAGGCTCTCCTTGCTTTCATGGTCTCTGCTGAGATGTCTGGAGTAATTCTGATTGCTTTTCCTTTATATGTGATTGTTTTCTTCTCCCTAACAGCTTTAAGGATTATTTCCTTGTTCTCTACTGATCCTGTTTTGATCACAATGTGTGGGTGGGATGTCCTATTCTGGTCTGGTCGATTTGGGGTTCTAAATGCTTTTTGTATCAGTATAGGCCTTTCCTTCTTGATACTTGGGAAGTTCTCAGCTAATATTCTGTTAAATAGATTGCCTATCCCATTAACCTCTTTCTCCAAGTTTTCCTCAATACCTATTATCCTTAAATTGGGCTTCCTGATCGTGTCTTGAATCTCCTGTAGTGATGTGTTTTGTTGATTGGACTGGATTTGTATTGATTTTTTATCTTTCTCCATAGAATCTAAGGAATCTTCAGCTCCTGAGATTCAATCCTCTGCTTCAGTTAGTCGGGACTGTAGGCTAGCTACTTGATTTCAAATCTCTTTTCCTTCTGACTGGTCTTTCCTGATGATTTCCATGTCATTTCGTAGTTCTTGTATGGACTTTTTTACTTCATTAACTTCATTACTTTGGTTTTGAGTGTTGTCTCTCAAATCTTTAAGCTGGGTAGCTATCTTTTCATTTGACTCTTGAAGTTCATTTGTCTTTCTATTTGTGGATGCCATGAAATTCTCCATTAATTTTTACTTTGCCTCCTCACACTCTAGAATAATTGACTGAAGAGTTTCAAACTTTTCATTTATCATGTTTATGTAGACTTTGTGGAGAATTTTGGGGGTTCTCTTCTATGTCTTTGATTGACTGCTCTGCTTCCTGCTTGTTTTGAGTGGGGGATAAGACTTCATTGTTTGCCATCTTTCTTGTGTTCCTTCTGCCCACTTGGATTGGGAATGCCAGTCTACCAGCACCTGTGAGCACCGTTTAAGACCCAACGCAGCCCTTACCAAGCACTGTTGTGTAAATCTTACAAGTTCACAACTATATACAGATACCTTGTATACCTGTCTATAAAATTAGATTTGGTGTTCCTAACGAATACAATTTCAATTTAACAACCGATCCTGGGCCCTGTATTCAGTAGTTACTTATTTACTGTTACAACCCTGTAAGCAATTCTTGTTTTTATCTTAAGTTCTTTTAGTACTGGCTTTCTCTCGGATTAAGCTGGGATACCTTCTATCCAATAACCAGGAGTCAATGGAACCTGGAGGTCCAGGTAGTAAGTCAGGAGGGTAAGTTGGAAGTAGTAAAGAGACTAGAGTAAAATGTATTGGGCAGGGGGGGGGGTGATTTTGGTTTAGTTTCAGTGACATGGAAATGTGGAGAAGAGTAGAATCAGTAGAAAGAACATTAAAATGATAGGCAATGGAGAGTTAGCAGAAAAGAGTGGAGGTGTTATTCATAGGAAAGTAATTTTTAAAGAAAGAGAATGCAAAGAGAGAAATAAAGTAAAAATACTGGAAGACAGATGCACCCAACAGAGAAAAAAAGAAAAAAAAAGAAAAAGGAATAAAAATACAGAAAAGGAACAACCCAAACAAACAAACAAACAAAAATTGATAAAATAAATCGGTAAAAATGGAAAACAAACAAACAAAAAAACCAATGATGTTTCAGAAGTGAAAAAATTAAAAATTTTTTTTTTTTTAAAGTTTAAAAAATGTTTCAAAAGAAAAAAAATGGAGTCCTCCTTGTTTGGGTGGTCTTTCTCCAGTCTCTGGTCTCCTTGGGATGGTCTGCAGTCTATTTTCCTGATTGGCTGGTTTGACTTGATTTCAGTTTGCAGGGGTTGGATCTGTTCTGACCCTTCTCCCCTGTTTGTGCAATCCTGGGTCTCTGTGGTTTGCTCAGCTTGCAGGTAGGCCTTGGGCATCCTCTGTAGATGGGGACGTGAGCAGTCTCGGGAACTGTGGCTCCTCTGTCTGCTGTGGGGCCACTGCCTTTAATGCCTGGCTTTGAATAGGTTGTGGACTCAGCAGGGCGGGGTGCCTCTGGCCTGTTTTACCAGGCTGAGAGTTGCTTGCCTGGGGGAGGCTCCTCCCTCCTGGGTGGGGCGGCCTCCTTGGTGGAGGTGGCTATGGAGTGCAGCTCCGTTTCAGGCTGGGAATTGGGCTTCCTCTGTGACAGGACCATTTAACTGTCTCAGGAGTTTGTTCCCCCGTCTGGTGTTTCCATGCTGCCTGTAGCTGCTCGCCACTATTGCTTTAAATTTAGATATTCCAGTGGGCAGGGCAGGGCACCTCTGGCTAAGCCGAGGCCCATGACTCGCCTTCTGCCAGGGCAGGGGGCGTTCTCCTGGGCGGAGCTGGCTCTCACTGGTCGGTCCCTCTTTCCCTCTTCAAAGATGGCTCATTTGACCTCGCTTTCCCCAGGCCCTCTTTAGTTCCGATCTTGTCTGACCCTATGCCAGTGGCAAAAATGGCGCTTTGCTCTGGCGGTGGGGGAAGAGCTGCCTTTCAGAAGCTGCTCTGTGGGCGTGAGTGAGAATATCTTTCGTGGGGTACTCACGCTTCTGCTGCGATTTCAGGTCCTCCATGCTCAGCTGTTGTTTGGAGGATTTCTCCCTGGTCTAAGCTGTGTGCTTTAGCTGTGCGGATTGTGGGTTGCTGTGCCAGGTGCTGTGCCGGCACCAGCACTGGTGCGGTGGCAGGAAGCCGCCCAGGGCTCAAATCTGTGTTTTCAGATGAGCAAAGTCGATTTTTCCTTCCTGGCCAGAATCCCTGTACTGTTAGAACTCACTCTGTCTGTCTTTCTAGGAGTAAAAGTTTCTATGGGGTGAGAAAACTGCGATGTTGGAGGGAGCTCAGCTAGGGCTCTGCTGCTCCTCCGCCGTCTTCCCGGAAGTTATTGTGTAATGTTCTTTTTAACTTATTATTTCAATAGTCATTTTCTTTTTCCTCCATTCCACAAACTGGTGAATTTTCAACCTCTTGAATGTATGTTATTTAAATATTCAATTTTGGAAGTACTGCAATGTATTTATCCAGTCTCCCTTTTGCCATATGAATTGATAATTTGTTTTTTACTCTTATGAGACCTTTTCTCCAATCCTCTTATTGTGTGTCTTCTAATATACATGTGCCAAAGACTCTAAAGAACACAAAACTTTTGCATAGTAGAAGTAGGCTATATGAATAAGCATATACAACTTAAAGTAAAAATAATTTTAAATTTTTGCTTGTACTGGTCTTATTAATAACAGCACTGACATCAAAGTTCTCCTTTCTTCACACCTTTAGTATCTAATATTACCAAAGTTTCAAAATTTTGACCAATACATTGGATCATTTTAATTCTTATTCCCCTCATTAATACTGAAGGTGAAAACTAAAATTGTCACTCACCAGAGAGGCATTTTTCCCTAAACAGCTATATTGCCTTTTTAAACAAAATTTTTGTGATTCTACCCTAGAACTTAATATTTAGCACAAATTGGGCTTGAAATCTCAGGCCTCTTGTCTGTCTCCAGAGTGCAAGGGATAAGGTATACATCATTTTAAATTTACATGAAACTTATCAAGATATGTATATATTCTTAAAGGTATAATGCACAACTACTTAAAGATAATAAAAATAGGGCTGGAAATGTGGCTTAGGGGTAGAGTGCTTGCCTGGCATGCATGAAGCCCTGGATTTGATTCCTTAGCACCACATAAACAGAGAAAGCTGAAGTGTCACTGTGACTCAAGAGGTAGAGTGCTAGCTTTGAGCAAAAGAAGCCAGGAACAGTGTTGAGACCTTGACTCCCAAGGCCCAGTACTGGCAATAAAATAAAATAAAAATATAATTTTAAAAGATTTTGAAAATATAAAAGAGAACGTACATTTGTGATTGTACCATGTATCTATGTATCCCTAGACCAGGACAAAGTCAAAATTAAAATTTCTCCTTCATGATGATCACTTTTGCACCATCATGAAAGTGTAAAGCCCTAAGTCAAATCAGGAAAAGTAGAAAACCATCCAATGACAGAACGTAGTAGGTATGGGAAATTAAAGATTGGGATCATGCCTAAAATTTGCGACATTTAAGTAATCAGAGTATAGGAAGGAAGTGAAGACATGGGGAGTTTGCAATATTCAGAGAAATTGTGGTGGAGGTGTTTTCAAAATTAAAGGGACAACTCTTCAATATCTGTCATCTCTTGTTAGGACTAATTAACCATTTTGATGAGAACTCTTGATAACACAGTACATTGCCAAAGAAGCAAGAAGAACCATATAATTTCACATTTGTGTAGAAGTTTCAGAGTTACAGGGTCCTTTACTATATGACACTTCATGAATCCCTTTCTTGGAAACAACCAATGGCCACGGCAAGATTATTCTGTTTTCAAGATTTAAGTGTAGACATGATGAAAAAAAAAAAAAAAAACAGAAACATGTTGCTAATTCATTCTACTAAAAACAAAACAGAAACATCCCCCCCCCCAAAAAAAAAAAAAACAGACAAAAACATCTTAGCTTTTACCTCAATTCCACAAATAGTAAATGATACATGGATGCAAACTTTACATTGCATGTGACCAGAAATAATTTTTGGAGAGAAGATTCACAATTTATCCCCATTCTTTTTACCTTGGTCAATTTAACTCTTAGTCAAAACAAACTTGATACTGAAGAGTTATCAAGCCTATTGGATCTAGACGAGAAACTAGTCTCATATATGAGGAAAAACTCTCCGTGCTATTGTTTGGGGCATCTGGTCCCAGAGAATTACTAAATGTGTTATTTCTCAGCTCTGGCTTTAAGACCTGCCCTGTGAAGAGGTGTCCTTTCCTTCAGAAAACAGAGCTTCTTTTTTTAATCTCAGTTTCAGTATATATGATATTTTGTTGTTTTTTTCAATAACCTAAAAAAATCAAAGAGACAAATTACTATCTCAAAAAAAGGAGTAATTTAATTCTTAAACTGGTGGCAGAGGTTAGAAAGACATGAAGAAAGGAACATTTTTCTTCTGACTTTGTCTGACATATCCCCATGATTGCTCTGTATAAAGTTTTGGATCACTACTCTGTTATAGATTTTGCTCACAAGATAAAAAAAGATAAATCATTTTTGTGTCCATTGTAGATCTTTGTCATGCGTATATCCTTCAAAGTTTCTTAAACCTTTTTCTTCATGGAGGTGTACAGTAGACAATTGTATAGAAAGACGCATCAATTTTAGCACCAGTTTAGCATCAATTTTAGGCTACCAGTTAGCCCTAAATTTGTTTTATTTCACTTTGGATTTTATTGTCAGGAGAGTATACTGTACCCTTCTTTTTGAGATTAATGAGGTTTCTGACTATCATATGCAATTTAGCATTCATAAAGTCTCTTAGATCCAATTCTTTGTTACCCAACTACCATACTGAAGTTCACATTAAGACAAGTTAAATAAGAAGGGACAGTGGGAGTCCTTTATCCATTATACTCTGTAACTTTGGACTTGTAATCAAATACATTTGCCTGGTGTCTACTTGCTGTGAGGTAACCTCAAAAGTAAAAGCTTTCAAATAGCTTTTTTTCCCAGGTTACTTCTTTAGTGATACTGCTTAACCTTAGACTCATGTGACATGGCTTTTGTACAATTGGCTTAATTAGCATATCCTTTAATTGTCCCCCAAAGTGGCTTTTCATGTGAAACATTAAGGATTCTAAGAAGTTAGTCAACCTTTTGAATTAGAAATATGTACAGCTAACAGTTGGATGTATGTATATTCTTTTTACTTCTATATAAATGTATGTATATACATATGTTTTACTTATATAAAATATATGGATATATGTAAGCATAAATATATTATACATATTACTTAAATACAAATATATATATGTAGACCTCAGGTCGAAACTCTAGCAGTTTTACATGAGAGGCCTGGATACACCTTGGTCTTATAGGTTAAATAAAAAAAAATGATGGTAGAGGAGAGAGAAATAGGACTTTAAAAAAAAAAGATAACACAAGAATGCCTTGGGAAGAAAACCCTTCAGTATGTCTTCAGCCATCTTCAGGGTATGGATATTATGTTTATGGTTAATGAACCAAGAATTAGGGGAAGAGGAAGAGACCTATGCATAATGACTAAGTATCACCAGTCTCCATGGCCTTGTTAACCATTGTCTCTGACTTTATATCTGGACAGTTGATAGAGAGAGTAGTAGTTATCATTTCATCATCTGAAGGAACTGTGAACAAGTCAATCTTTCTTTTCTGGTCCTTGTGACCTGGAAAGTGGACTGTCACATGCTTTGTTTGTTTTGAGATAACTTTGTCTTTTTTCACAGGATGATAAGAAGATGGTATTGCCTCTCTGAAAACCAGTTTGCCTTCTATCAAAAGACACTTATGGGTAAACCAGTCCTTTCTGGAGGCCATGGTGATGGAAAATAGAATAGAAGAGAATATCCATTATAAGCAATACACACCCAAGGTAAATATACTGGGAGCCTACCATACTAGCCTATTGGAGAAATGATAAGAGTTTGACTTAGAGTTTTAGCATATAAATTGGGGGCCAGTGGTTGTTTATAGATAAAATTTTATATATAAATCTGTCTGAAATTCAAATCAGAGATCAGTGAGCCCAAAAGAGGTCAGCAAAGCTATTCCCTAGCTTTCATATTAAGTAACTGTGGAAATCTTAACAATTTCAGAGGTACATAGATATGCAGAGTTAAAAGCTTTATGTGGGGGGAGTGGGAAAAGTCTATTAGTATTATTTTGGGACAGGTTCTGTTCAAGCTATTATCCAAAAATTCAGTTAGATATTTGTAAATGCCCAGTTTGAAGTTGAATGATTACAATAGTACTGGAAGTATAAAGATTAGAGTCCTTAATATAGAGATTGGATATAGGAGAGTGAAGTGAGCTAGACCCAAAGAAACATGAACTCTATGGTTTCCCTCATAGGGAATAATTAGAATATGTTTAGGTTAGTTATACTGGAAGATTACAGTAGCTGAATAGCTATGCCCATATGAACACATAAGATGATGCTAAGTGAAATGCACTCCACGTATGGAAGCAAGTGGCAAAACATTGTTGTAATAATTTTCAACATGCCATGTGAAACAGTAAGGTTTTCTTTTCTTTTTTTTCTCTCTCATATCCTCTTCCCATGGTTACACCCCTGCTATCACTGAATCTGATCTTAGTACCCCGGATACTGTATATATGTGTTTTAGACCCAGGAAAGGGAAAGGGAATGCCAAAATCAAGAGACAAAGGATAAAAAGAGAAACTAAGTTGGATAAGAAATGTACTCACTGCCTTACATACGAAACGGTACCCCTCTGTACTTCACTTTCATAATAAAGAAAAAAGAGGAGATGAGATTCTATAAAATAAATTAAGCAATGCTAAGGAAAAATATTTTAGTGACATTAAGATGGTAAGGCAATATAAGAATATCCATAGAAAAGTGTGAATTTATCACCAAGGAAGAAAATGTGACAAAAACCTTAGAGAAAATCTCAGGTTTAAGGAGAATTCCAGGTTCATCCACTTAACAGAATTCTGGCTGAAAGTGGACAAAGGTAATAAAGTATCATCTGAGAAATGGTGAGGGATACAGAGCTTGATCATCTGTTCAGGTTGAGCACAAGCTGTAGGAGAAAGTCTAGTTGAAATAGATTCAATGAAGATTCACTAGAGCTTTAGTAAGGAGAAAATCATTCTGTGCCAATAAAGAGAGTGTGTTGTGGTTTTCTCTGCACCTTTCTACTAAAGTATCCATAAAATAGCAAGGGTTTGATGTAATAATCATGTGAGAATTAGAAAGAAGATTCCAATCTACTATATCCTCTGTATATAATTCCTACATGTTTTTTATATAAAAATATTTACTATTTTGCTGATAAAAAATAAACAGAAATCAGTTAAATATGTACTGCAGAAACTCCGTGAACATGATACGATACAATTCTTAAAATGCAAACAAGTAACGGTAGGACCAGCAATAGAAGAAAATGGCTTTAAAGTCAGTTTTTGTTTATGATGTGCCTACATGTACACACACACACACACACACACACACACACACACACACACACACACACACCTCATCAAAGCACTGTATCTTCCCAGCAAGATATTTGGATGTGGTCATACAAATTGGGACCATATAATGGGAGGTGGAGTTGAAAAAATTGTTGCGTTCTACCCAGGATATGCATCTGGCCTTACAGATTAATAGTGACTATCATTGTTGAAACATAAAATGCCTTATTTCCCTGTTTTATGGCTCATTATGTTTCACATTAAGGAGTTAGAGGCTTACATTTGTTTTATCGGAGCTTATGAGAGCAGGGCAGCCAACATATTATTTTATTTTGTAGTATGCTTTTATTAGAGGTCTAAAACAGAGTCAACATTTACCTTAGAACAATGGTCAATTGATAGATAATACAATTGAGTGTCTCACCTTATTGAGTCTTTAAAATTATTCTATTACGTGTCAATAGACAGGTATTTATTAAACAACACATTTGAGGAAATGTCTTAGGAGAAGGGTTGATAACTTTATAAAAACAGATTTAAACATTCTCCTAGACCACTTCATTATTATGTTGATATTGTATTAGTATGAGATGAGAATTTCCTTTTGTACTTGAGTACTTCAACCATGTTAACTATGCTAAATCTCTATTACTGTAAAAGACAACTTTAGTACAGCAATTTATTTAACGTTAAGAACAGTACGAGGTAGATTTTCAATGAATCAAAGGAGAAAAAAATATTTCTGAGAATGACCCACGCGCAAATAAATCTAAGGCTCACGGCAGAGAAAAGAACAAATGCAAAAGCTGTAGAGCACATACTTGCCTCGCTGATGCAAGAGCATTGCACAGCTTTGGGGATAGAGAGGAGTAAACCCTGAAATGACATCCAGGACAGATAACCCATAGACTTTTAGAATCCATAGTCAATAGTTTGAGACTGTTTACCTCAGCTCGTGGCAACAACTTTCGACATTCAGTGTAAGTATAACTGTGAATATCACCTTAAAAGAAAGAAAGATTCATTTCAGCTCACAGTTTCTGAGACTTCTGTCCATGGTCATATGACTTGTCACCTTTGGGCCTCTGGTTAGGCAGAATACCATGATAGGGAATGTGTTCTGGGGCTAAGCTCCTCACCTCAAAGTGGCTAAACAAAGAGATAGATGCTTTCCCCAATTTCTTATTCAAAAACATATCCTTAGTTACCTAACTTCCCTCCATTATGCTCCAACATTCCTGAAGGGTTTTCTCACTTCCCAAGACTCCCATAGGCTTTATCATTTAGCATCCATTTAAGTATGACATTATACCAGAAAACTATTTGGGGTTTTATTAGAGGAATGCTTTGAATTGTCTTATGCTTCATTTTAGTGATGACTATTGTTACTAAGATTAATATGGGTGTGTATATACGCTAAAATGTATGTTTAAGTGTTATGGAAATGAATCAATATTATTTTCTCCAAAATATAGATCAGATATCTGTACTATGCCCTTAAATTTATACGTAACATATATGATGCACAGTTAATTCAGTTTTGCAATCAATGTGTATTAGGAACTCTGAAGACTAACAGGAAAAAAAATGTGCTGGATTCAAATATTGATTTGTGTATACATTTGTAAAAAGCAAGAGAATTTTACTTGTAAGATATCTAAAATTGCAAGTGACTTAAGGCTTATTTATATTAGTACCTGTCTTGGTGATCTTATTTTTACCACTTAATTTTGTTACCTTGGATACAGTTTTTACTATTATTAGAACTCCATTATTTATAAAATGCCAAAAATAATAGCAAAAACACAATTACCCAAAATAAAATATTATTATAGTTTTGTGTAAAAATATAAAAGATTCTGATGTAGTATATGATGTGAAGTAATATTACTAGAACAACTGGATTTTAATATATTTTAAAGAAAGAAATAAAAATAAAACAAGTAATATAGAGTGGGAAAACTCTTAATGTTATTTAGTAAATATGGATTCAATTTATGTTAGTACTTGTAAGGACAAAATTGCAACAGCAGTTATTGGTTGCTTTCAAATGATAGACAAGTATGTTAAATAGTCTATATACCTTAAGTCATTTCATCCCTAAATTTGTACATGAGGAAAGTAGCATTTTTATCTCATCTTTTGAGAAATAAAAATTAGGGCTTTGATATTGGGTAAATTGTCCAAAATCTCATTACAACTAGTATTAACACACTTTACAACTTTACATTGTTGGGTTCAGAACTCAACATTCCCAAATATGGTGAACTGACTTCCTGACTAATATGAAATGAGGGTTCTCAGAAGCAAAGAATTTTTTATGCCTTCTCTTGTTCTTATTTTTACTTTCCCAGTGTTCCCTCACCCAAGCAGATAATAGAATCTAGAATTCTTCTTTCCCAAGGTAGGTATTAAAATCTAGAATACTTCATTGTATCCTACAAAACCTACCTTTGTTTCTTTCCTCTCTTCTCTGAAAATTTTCATGGGACATGTTTCTTGGTTTATACCTAGAAAGAAGATGGTTTCATACACATATCAAATAGAACCACAACAATCACCCTTTGCTGGGTTCCAACACTTAATTAATATTAAATAATGCATTTTTGTCCAATAATAAACCTTCATAGTTTTCAATTTTTCACTGATCACAGAAGTCATTCAGTGTTTATTTCTGAAGATTATCTTGACACTGGAAAATGAACCTGTATTGCTTTTCCACAGAGAATCAGTCTCTTGTAATAGGGGTGTCAAGGGATGGCACCTACAACTGGTATTACAAAGACATTGCTTATTTTCCACTTTGTGGTAGATACATGGCATGGTAATGGCATTGAATACATATAAAACTATCATGAGTTTTCTCCTATATGACAAAGCTGGAATTAAAAAAAATTCAGATTTCTTGGGAAGGGTAAGGGAATCATGTAGAGAAGAGAGTAAGAGAGAAGGGGAAATTAGAGGTTAAAATAGGGTACTAGGAAGGTAGATACCACCAAATCATCAAATATGCATGTGTAGAAATACCACAGTGAAACCCATTATATATATATATATATATACATATATATATCAATAATTGTGAAAGAATAATAAAATTTCTAAGCTTGACAAAGGCACCAAGAACATAGAATAGAGAGAAAACAATCTCTTAAAGAAATGGTGCTATTGGGGCCATTTTTTGACTATTGCAAAAAAAGGAAAAAACACATCTACCTATTACCACATATGAAACTAAACAGAAAATAGAATGAGGACATCAATGTAAAATCCAGAAGATCAAACAACTAGAAGAAAACTTAGGGAAAATTCTTTAAAACATAGGAATACACAATGATTTGGGGGGATAAGAGCCCCAAAGCATAACACAGAAGAAGCAGAACTTGACAAATGGGATTGTATCAAGGTAAAAACAAACAAAGAAATGAAAAAAAAAAACAAAACACTACAAAAGAAATAATAGATTCAAGTAAGAACTTTAGAGTTGGAGTCAAATTGAACTGATTATCTGATTGGAGGTGAAATTGAAAATACATAAGGAACTTAACAAAGCAAAATAAAAAGCAACTCCAATATTCTGTTTATTTGTTTTGTTTTTGTTGCCAGTCCTGGGGCGTGGACTCAGGGCCTGAGCACTGTCCCTGGCTTCCTTTTGCTCAAGGCTAGCACTCTGCCACTTGAGCCACAGTGCCACTTCTGGCTTTTTTCTATATATGTGGTGCTGAGGAATTGAACCCAGGGCTTCATGTATAGGAGGTGAGCACTTTACCACTAAGCCATATTCCCAGCCCCAATTCCAATATTCTGAATTTGTGAAGATAAGGAAATGTTCTAAACACTGAGCATTTCCTCCAAACTAATATTATTTAAATTTTTTCTTCAGTTTGTAAACATCTAGAAAATTTTGATACATTTGTTTGTTGAGCCACTTACACTCTTTACCAAAACTATTTATTTACCAATACTATGTTCTCTAACAGAAAATATATGAGCTGTAAGGTATTTTTTTTCACCTTTTCTCAAGGATTATTAGAGATATAAATTTATTTCTAAGAGTTTTACACTATTTAAGGATAGTTATAAACTAGAAAAAAAAGTTTATTTTCCCCTACATAAAATCCTGTTACGCTTGTTCATATATTTTGGTCTCTGGCAAAGCATCCCAATATTGCTTAATATTCTGGTAGGGTCAGGATGATTATTAGGAAATGCTGCAAAAACATGCCATGTAGTTTATATGTTCAGTTATGATGCAATCTTCAGTTAGTCACAAAATAAGGTATAATGTAGCTTTGAGTTTCTCATGAAAAAATTTATTTGGAAACAAAAATAAGAAGATTGTTATGGGTTCAACATTATAGAATCACAATTTTTAAAAGTGTACAAATTGCAAAATAAAGCATAGCTTTTCTTCATACACATAACACTAGATTTATTTTTACCTATGCATGAGTTTTTTATTGGTAGATTAAAGGGGAAAAAAGGACAACAACAACATTGACAACAAATTAAAAAACCCTAAAAACTCTCCAATTCACCATAGGCTGTCAATAATAGTGTAAATGTTCAAAGTACTTGTCTGTATCCTCAGTGGGAAGGAGGGTCAGAGATGAGCCATGGAAGATCAATCTGAAACAATTCTATGTTCCAGTCTATTTCTCCAACAAATGTGTGGACACAGGGAGTTCATGGCCCAAGGGCATCCCTATGGTCAGCACAAGAGGTAAATCACAACACGGTTTCAACCTTCCCTTTTTCTTTCCTTCAGTGTATGTTTATAGACAGACAAATTCAGGTTAATATGAACATCCAGGTCAACCACAGTAAAGGAAAGACTATCCAGGAAGGCCTTCCCAAGGCAGATGATTATTTAATAATAGAAAATGATGGTGGTTGGGTAGTTGCACTGGTGAACAACCCTAAGTTTCTTGGAACCCTCCAACAGAACCAACATCTTTCTACATTCATTCCAGTCATTTTCTTAAATGCTATCTTTTAGCCTAAATTTGCTAACACTGTCTTTAAGAGTGGGATAATGTAGAATATTCCAGTATTAAAAAGCCTCATCTTTCAAAAGAAACCTGATTTCTTAGTTGGGGTTGCTAAAATGAAATGAAAGACTAGGTGGCCAACATAGCGTTATTCTATCCATTTCTGAGGTTAGAGTCCTAGATAAAAGTGCTGGTGTAATCATATTCTAGATAGGGGCATCTTCCTGGTTTACAGTCCTGCTAATTGCCTTCTAGCTGGATGGTTGCATGGTGGATAGACTTAAGCATAAGCTTGTGTCTTCTTATAAGGACACTAATTCTTTCCTGAGAAACTACCTCATAATCTCATTAAATCTAATCAACTCTCCAAGCTTCACCTCTTAATATCATCATATGGGGGGAGGGTTGTCATCATATGAGCTAGTCCATAGCAGCTGAATGCTAAATATAATACTTAGCTATAATATCCAGCCTATCCCTGGTTTCTACATTATTATGACAAAAAGTATGACAAATACATGAAGGAAGAAGTATTTACCTAGATCATTACAAAATTATTTTCCACCCATGGAGTACCGCACCCAGTATACAATTCTGTAAAGATTTCTGTTCTAAATTTGAAAGATTGTCTTCCCTCATCTATTAATATCCTAGCAGTTGGAATAAAAGTAATAGGACTTATTAAACTGAGAAATGATTTAAAACATTTGTAAAATTTTACTAGAGGACTCCTTTGCATAGAATTGAGAACAATCAATGCTTTGATCAGTTATACTAACCAGTGTTGCTAGAAGTATGTCCTCACTCAACTAGTAAGGATTCCCTTGAATTAAATGGCCTCTCAAGTTGCCTGCCTCTACGTCTGCTCTTAGCATCCTTCAAGAAGAAAGCAGATTGTTGCAATCTTCACAAAAATTATCTTCCCACAGTAATGTAGCAAGCTGGACAGAAGAGTATGCTTCTCAATTTGTTGTCTCTAAGTTTTTCTATGGAATGGCTCTAAAGATAAAAAAAAGTCATTCTATTAAGTTTATGCAAGATGAGACACAATTTTAAAGGTAGAACTGAACATGTGGTTTTGCAGAGAGGACAGCTCTTTCTACACCATGTATAAGAAGAGTCAGATAAGAGAGAACATGTCCTTAAAGTGGCCAACATTTTTACTAACTGTTTGGGATTGGGAAAATCTCTTTTGTAAAATCACTATATATGTGAAATAGCAATCAATTACCCGAATAGTCCATCTACAATAGCAAATTGTAAGCATGAAAATTTCTCCACATCACATATAAATATTAAGGGTAAAGACAAGGGGAAAATGCAGTAGAGAGGATCCTGAGGATTCTCTGGGCTGGCTAGTAGTGTGCACCCCTCTATGATCCTCTGGGAAGAAGTGTAAACACTTTATATTTTAAATTCCATGTAAGTCAGCTACTGGTGGCTCACATCTGTAGTCCTAGATAGTCTGGAAGCTCAGATCTGAAATTTTCAGTCCTGGCAGGACGGTCTGTGAGACTCTTCAAGTAACTATCAGAAAAGAAAAAAAAAAAAAGAAAAAAGAAAACTGCAGCTTGTGCCTCGAGTAGTAGTATTAACCCTGAAGGGAAAAGAAAAATGAAAAAACAAACAACCAAAACACAACTCAGTTGGGTTGTAGCTGAATGACAAACCGCTTGCCTCGCAAGTGCAATGTCCTGGGTTCAATCCCCAGTACCAAAAACGTAAAGAAAACAACAACAAGAACAACTCAGGGACAGTGCCCAGATTGTAATTTAGGGACCTATGACTGGCATATGCATGCTGTGTGCCCGCGTGTGGACACACACACACACACACACACACACACACACACACACACACACATAACTACCCAGGATGCAGTTGCAGGTAAACTATGCATAAAGTACTATATTAAAACCTAAACATTTTACCTTTATATTGGAAACAAATACTATATAAGTCTTATGGAAGCTTGACACTAGAGTAATGTTCAACTAATCTAATTCAGCTGATCACAATTGTGTCAATACTTTATACTATACATTTTGTGGATGTGTGTCAATCTTGACCTGAGACCCTCTCTTTTTGTTGTTGGTGGTGGTGGTCCTGGTGCTTGAACTCATGGCCTGGTTACTGTCCCTGAGCTTTTGGGCTCAGATCTAGTGCTCTACCAATTGGAGCCACAGCTCCACTACAGTTTCTGGTGGTTAATTGGAGAAGAGTCTCATGGATTTTTCCTGCTAAGACTAGCTTTGAACCATGATCCTCAAATCTCAGCCTTTTGAGTAGCTAGGATTACAGAGGTGAGCCTCTAGAAACTGGCTAGATCGCTTTTAGTATTCTGAATTGTGATTTGTTTGAACTGAGTGACGAAGGCAGGTATTTCTGCTGAATTATGTCAAGTGATAATAGCTTTGTGATTTGAACACATTTCCATTAGCTATTTAGAAAGACATTACAAAATTGATTTTCATCTATGAACTGAGACGGGACATGGAATATTCTCCAGAAAATTACAAAAGAAAATCTTAAGTTGTACACATAATGTTGAACATTTAGCACGGAATACATTTTAATCAAATCATATTGAAAGGCATGAAGCATTTACTGTAATGTGTTTCTTTTTTTTTTCTACTTTACTTAATATTTTCCCTTAAAAACAGGGAAAGTAGTACCAATGGTACTACTTGGTGCATGGGTGTCCAAACCAGTTAAATATTTCTTCAAGTGAGATTTCAATTCTCCCAAACCAATCTTCCAACACAAGTTTCATGGGCATGAGGCACTTAATGAGTACCATTGAATGATGATTAATTTTCCAAATTTCAAGCTAATTAATCTGCTGTGAACTTAATTGATGAATTCAACCCTCTAAGTCAGAACCTAGTAGTAGGGTGGGCATTCTCAAAATTAATTCCTCTTGCAAAGCTGGAGAAATTTTGTTGCTTCAGACTAATTGTAAGTGATTAGACAAAAATGTTTTGATAATGTGCGGGTATTTTTTTATCCATCCTTTTTTGTCTTGTGTGCTGAATCGTGAGGTTCTAAGTTGAGCATGTACTTAATTGATCTTCTCCAACCAAGAAGCTAATTTTGAAGCAAATGCCATATTCTTAGAGACTCAACATAGAGGTTGTGCAACTTATCCATGCAAAATAGTTGTCTTTCAGATAAAAATCAATTTTGTTGGAAGAGACAGTCTTCCAGAAAATCAGCAGAAGGTAGTTCTCTAAAAGTACATGTATGAGATAAGAGAGGGAAAATGTAAAAGGTAGCAATGATAGAGAATCATCTTACTCACAAACTGTTATTATGAATTGAAACTCCTTTGTACAACAGTTAAAGATGTAAAACACAAAAATGAAAACATTAAACAATCAACTTGAGATTTACCTGTAGGAGGAAAAGCTAAAATAAGTCTCTGGTAATATTAATCAGGTTGAATTCACAATCTTATTTCCTGCAAGGAACTATAATGGCAAAGCAGAAATAAGGATTACTCTTTAAATTTATTTAATGACATGACATACATGTGTGTGTGTGTGTATGTGTGTGTGTGTGGGTGTGTGGTGTGTGTATGTGTACCTTGAAAATTGGTCCACTTTATCCTTGGTATTTTTCTAATCTTCCTTCTTTCCTTCTGTACTCTTTCCACCCTTCCTTCCTTCCTCCCTTTCCTCTTTCCTTCCTTCCTTCCTTCTCCCTCCTTTCCTGTGTTCTTTCTTTCTTTCTTTTCTTTCTTTCTTTCTTTCTTTCTTTCTTTCTTTCTTTCTTTCTTTCTTTCTTTCTTTCTTTCTTTCTGTCTTCCTTCCTTCCTTCTTCCCTCCCTCCCTCCCTCCCTCCCTTCCTTCCTTCCTTCCTTCCTTTCTCTCTTCCTTTCTTTCTTTTGTTCTTTCTTTATTTCCTTTTTTCTTTTTTCTTCTCTTATTCATTTTATTCCTTCCTTCCTTTCTCTTTCTTTTTATTCATTTCCTCTTCTCTCTTCTCTCTGTCTTTTTACTCTTCAGTTTTTTTTATATTTTAGTTTAAGGTTTACTGAAATATTTCTTGGTTATCACATGCTTTTGGCCACTGTGATTATGAGAAAGAAAATAGAAACAAATATATTACAGTGAAATGTGATTTAACAACAAAAAAAAAATCAGAAAAGAGGGCTGGGGATATGGCCTAGTGGCAAGAGTGCTTGCCTCATATATATGAGGCCCTGGGTTCAATTCCCCAGCACCACATATACAGAAAACGACCAGAAGTGGCTCTGTGGCTCAAGTGGCAGAGTGCTAGCCTTGAGCAAAGAGAAGCCAGGGACAGTGCTCAGGCCCTGAGTCCAAGCCCCAGGACTGGCCAAAAAAAAAAAAAAAATCAGAAAAGAAAGAAAGAAATTGAGATAAATTTTCTGTAAGGGTAACACCAAAGTGAAGGAATGACACCTATTTGGACATAGGGAGAGGAAGCTTCAGGAAATTCATCTCTAAAGAAGAGAAGTGTAAGCTGAGATAAGAAGGACTAGATGTTTCCCAAGGAGATGTGAGAGAGGGAAAGTAATTTTGATAAAAGCACAGCAGTAAGTCAGGGCAAACCGGATCCTGGGCATTTTGGGGGGAAAAAAAGAAAAATAAAAATACATTCCCAATATAATAAATCCTAGATTTTCTTTTAACCAGGACTAATGTATTTCATATAATCCATGCCTTAATTTCCCCCCAAAATGTAAGTTTAAAAAAAAAATCAAACAAGAATGTTTGATTTTCAAGTTCCATAACCTACCTCATTAATAGATAAGTCATTAAAATGTGCTATTGGTGCATTTGAAAATTACATATAACCAGAAAACTTTCTTCCTGGAGATAAATAAATGCTACACAATATTTGCAATTATTTTCATTCTTATTATCTTACTTTTCACTTTGTGTATATATTACTATTACAGAGCATTTAAGTTTTGTTTGCCTGCCACATGATGCAGATTGAGCCTTTACATAAATAATTTGCCAGGTAGCTATTTGCAGTCAGGAAGTTAAAGTGATAATTGGATATCTGATCAAATACTTTATGTATATGAAGCTGAATTTCTAACTCTGTTATGAGTCACCTAGGAAAGGAATATCAATTAATACAAAACCTTACACAGAGCTAAAGGATTTTCAGTAGAACTAGTTCATAATCTATAACAAAACAAGAAAATTCAAGATGCTGAAAAATGACTTAAAAATCATAGCACATGGTATTTTAAAATCTTTTTAAAATGTAGATTGGCATACTCAGAAAGCTTCGAATGTGTTCTTCAAAGAGATTAGCTATGCTGGTACATTGGCCGGAAAGCTCAGCAGAGAGTAATTATGAAAACAGTGTTTTGGAGATCATATTGAGAGTAGAAAGCTAATGACACACATTTTCTGAGAGTTGTTAGGAGGGTAGATATGATAAGAGGAGGCACACAGGCAACTTCTCTGAACTGTAGTGGAGAGAGATGAATGTTATCTACCAAGAGGAAGAGAGAAAAGCTCTGGAATTCGCAAGAGTTTTGAGAATTTTTATCAAGTTACTAGTAGCAACTGCCACCAGAAGTTCTCTGATCCAGGAGGTGTTGGATCCAAGAGTGGCATTTAGAACGACACCTATGGGTGCTTTCATCATAAAATCAACTTCTGTTGATCTACTGGGCACTTTAAACATAAGAAAATGGAGAAAGCTCAGAAATTCAACATGGATAATACAACAAACTGTGCACAGCTTGAATACAAGAAAATTGTGAAGCTAGGGTTTCTTTAAAGAAGTCAAAATATAAGCTAGGCACTGGTGGCTCACATCTGTAATCCTAGATACTCAAAAGTTCATGAGATTCATATATCCAATTAACTACCTAAAGCTGGAAGTGAAACTGTTGTTCAAAGAGGTAGAGTACTAGCCTTGAGAAAATTAGCTCACGGACAATATCCAGGCCCTGATTTCAAGTGCCAAGATCAACAACAACAAAAACCAAAAGAAGTTAAAACTATAGAAAAAAAAACTTATGTGTGCTTACACAGTTTGTCTTGTGTAATTTGATAGGAACTTTTGGGTAGAGTTTTAATTGCAAGATGTATTATAGTAATAAACATAGCTCTTCTAACTAGTGTCAGTTCCTTGTGCCAAGAAGACTTTCTCTTGCTTTTTAAAAATCTTCTCAAACTTCTGCTTGAAAAGACATGACTAAATTTTCTGTTTACTTATTTATTTGTACTTTATGTACCAACACTTGTAACTTCAAAAATCAGTTCTTCCCATGTATCTCTGAAATTATTCTCCTAGCAACTACCCTTCATACATCTATGAAAGTTTCTACACACACACACACACACACACACACACACACACACACACACACCTTTAAATTAAATGTTCAAGTAAAAATCACCCAAGAAAGTACAATTTAAATGCAAAATATTTTGGCTTAGTGTGAAACCAACATAATTTACACATACCAATAAAAATAATTGCTTAGGCACAAGATTTATTATTCAGTCAATCTAGTATATTATAAACACCAACCAATATACAGTGGCAATCAATTTACTATACTATATAAAGCATTTCATGTGGAAAGCAATTTATAATAAACCAAAGAGTCCCAAACACATTTTTTAAAGCTTGATATAATATTCACATAAATTCCTTGCAAACAATTAGGACTTGACTTTATAAACCTAAAGAAGGACTCTGCCCTGTATTTCCAATCCCATCAATTTACAAAACATTAAGGATTACATGAACCAAAAGGCTTATTCATATCTTTTATCCATTGTGAATATTAAAAAGAGATTAATACAAATGAATTGTTTTAAATTATAAAGATTCTTCAAATTTGTTAACAAGTGGAATTTACTATGAAAGAGCAGTTTTACAAATGTATTTCTGCTTTGATTTTATTTAAAGAAGTAATTTTATCAGCATGGATTTTGCACACATGTTACACTCCCTGATCCACATTTTACATTTGCTGTAACTAAAGGAGCTCCTGCCAATGTAATAAAGCCTTTGCAACTTGAAATGAGTAGGAGTTTCCAAAACACTTCAATTATTCTCTTGATGACTCTGAGAGATCTGGGGCGAAACTGACTTTCAGCATGCAAAATGAGGCATTTACAGGAGGTCACAATGTCCTCTCTCCCACATCTCCAACTTGCCTATCCTTCACACTTGAAGGGCTTCCAAGGTATTATCAAGGAAGAGAGAGAAAAATCACATGGGGAAATTCAAGTGGGAGACTTTCCAAATTCATTTCACTGAGATTCAACCAGCCCATTTTCATTAAGGGATGACCATCTTCCACAGGATCATAGGAATACAAAGAATAATACTAGAAAGCATGCTGCTAAGACATTTGGAATCTATTCTGAAAGGAGTACCAAGAACATTTATTCTCAAAACTGCAAGTATGGGTCATGTAGGGAGAAATCTAATTTTATCAGAGCCATAGTCTATACACTAATAATTGTGCTTGTAAAATTGAATCAATTATAATACCCAGATATTCTGAATTTCACCTGGAGATACAGCTTTTTAAATTTTTTTTGAAGTGTCACTTTACCAATTCAATGAATATGCTCAGTCAATACTGTGCTTTGGTGAAAACGAATACATAATGGTAAATGGGAGACTTTATGCTGCATTAAGTGGCATTTTATTGGGTGAAATAGAGCATATAATACCATGGGTAAAGAGGTACAACGTGAGAATGTGGGATAAAATGTCCTTTTCCCCCTAAAATGGCTCTTTTCTATTGTATTGCAGTTACATTCCTTTTTAGAATAGATATTCTTATCAGACACTTTCCTACCATCACTTTCTGATATAATGCGTATCTTGTGATTTCCAATCCTATCTTACAATAAATTTTCTTTATGTTCATAAAAATAACCTGAGTTGGAATTGACTAAAAATAACCTACAGAATTGCTGTGAATATTAAAAGCTAGTGATTTTCAAAGTTGTTTGTGTGTGTGTGTGTGTTTGTGTGTGTGTGTGTGTGTGTGTGTGTGTGTGTGTGTGACTGTAGCTATCACAAATCAACCTTGGAAAAATTCAAAGGCTTCGACCAAAATGTCCTTAAAGAACTTTGTACTTTTATTTCTACTTAAAATACAATGGCTTGTTTCAATAAATACATGGGAACAATGCAGGCAAAAGAGAAAAGAGTTTTCTTAAAATGTTAAGCCTCTTTTGACAGTTCTGCTCAAATTATAGTTGTTGTTTACATAGTACTGTTGAAAGATTTCTTGAGTTTCAGTATAATTTGTTTGCTAGTGATGCACCTTTTATTAAAACTCAGAAGTATTTTTTTGTATTCCTATACAAACCCCACATTCTGCTGAATGTCAAAGTATCCCAAATTTTAATTATCTTCTGAACCTATGTTTTAAAAATTTGTAACCCAGTAATTTTTACTCCATTTGTAAATTATTTCTTTCCCTAACTTTGTCTTTATAATTACCCATATTAATAGTTTCTAAATTCTAGTTTCTGCTAAAAATATTGCCAGTAAGACAACAAGCTTTTTTATCATTCCTCTGAACTAATTCTGCAATGTCTATCTTTTTCATCCTAAATTTCTCTTGAAATTGAAGTAAAATTGTATAGTGTGTACATGCCTTCTCTTGGCCTACACTTTATTGTTTTATTAACTATGGTAATAACAAGCCATAATTCTTTTTCTTATATGTGATCTATCTTAGTAAAGGACTGATTGAATCTAGTGCAATTTGATAAAAAAAAAAATTCAGGGAAATTCTGCTCACAGACCTTGTAATTATTGTTATATTCCACTAAGAAAATTAAAATTTTCTACTTAAGTGATAATATACTGGCTTTGAAATTACAATTATACCTCATCATCTACCTATTACATCATTTTTAATGTCTCTGAATTATCTGAACTCAAAAGTCTACCACAGTACAATTCTAATCCTAGGTTCTGACACTTTATACAATTTTTGTGGGTTGTTTTTTTTTTTTTTTTCCCCAGTCCTGGGCCTTGAACTCAGGGTCAGAGCACTGTCCCTGGCTTCTCTTTGCTCAAGGCTAGCACTCTAGCACTTGAACCACAGTGCCACTTCTGGCCATTTTCTATATATGTGGTGCTGAAGAATCGAACCTAGGGCTTCATAAATACGAGGCAAGTACTCTTGCTACTAGGCCATATTCCCAGCCCCTGTTTTTGAATGAATATTCTATTGCATGTGTTCCAAATATCCTTGAGTGAAGACTATGACTCTTGTGTCAAACAATCTTGATCCAAACACTGGCATCTTTGTTACCTGGCCATCAAAATATAAAATGAAAAAGTTAATTAATTTGTGTAGTAAGTTTAAAAGACAATATACTCAATATAGTGCATAGCCTAAAATACATATTTAAACAGTAGTTGTTTTATGGCCATATTGAAATTATGGATTTATTGGACTGTCTTCTTATGTTTCAACTTGATTAATTGTGTACTTCTCATATACAATAAATAAATAGTAATACATATAGTACACATATATATAATAAATACTACTGCTTCATCCCTATATTTAATGTTATGCATCACCCTTTATACACAAAAACTTTAGAAGTATTTTTTGCTAGGTACAAATTCTAAAAGTGCAATAGATGAAGAAAAGCAATCACTTGAATACACTTAAGCTTTGCATAGCACCCTGTTACAAAAACTTGTATAAAATTTATAAATCCTGGCAGACAGTCAAAAAGGTCTAACATAACAATGTGCTATGTTGAATCATAATATTGAGTTGGCAATGTTTTAGAATACATGTATTGCGTAAATAAAATACAATGCTTCATGTTGGTTGAAATGAGTTAAAATTTAAAAACAACTTAATAAAATTTATTATATATAATTAAATATCAGCACTGACTAATTGCAATAAAAATTATTTGAGAACAAAAGAACCAAATATTTTAAATTAGATAGAACTTAAATATACTATTTGTTCCTAACTAGCCAGGTATTTGTTGTATACCTATAATTTATAACTCTAAAACATACCCAAAAGAGGAGAATCATAATGATAACAGAAGAAAATAATTACCACTTATTGTTTAGACTAACTTTTTAGATATACATTTTAAGAGACTTGGAAAATGGTGAAAAGGCAAACCTTCTTATTTCTGTTTAAAATAGAAACTTAAGACATATTAAATATTATTTGCTACTTCAGTAATATAAAAATTAAAGGTATCCTAAGATGTATTTCAAAATTTTACCAAAATTATTTTAATTGTATAAAATTATATATATTTATATATATTATCTATAAAAATATTATATATAATATATAATTATATATAACAATATATATTTGTAATATATATTGTAATTGTAATATATATTGTTATATATATTACAAATATATATTGTTATATACAATTATATATTATATATAATATATTATATAAATATATATTGTTATATATTATATATAAAATTAATTACATAATATATTTTATTATTATATACTATTATATATTAATATAATATATTATATTGTAATAATATATTATATAATTATAATATATTATATATTTTATAATTATATAATATAATTATATAATTAAAATTATATAAATTATATAATAATATATGATATATTTATATTTATATATAATATAAAATATATTTTTATAATATATTATATAATAATATATAATATATTTTTATATATTATATATAATATATGTATTATATATAACAATATATTATATAATTGTATATAATATAAATATATATTTTATATAAAATTAATTATATAAAAATTATGTAAAAATATTTATTTAAAAAATTGATACAGTCATAGGAAAGGCCTACAGGGAATATTATAAAAATCCAAATCATAGATATTATTTACATTTTCTATGTGGTGTTTAAAATACTAACAACTGAGAAATAAAGCTTTTAAAAGTCATTCATAGCACATCTATAAAAGCTTTTCAAAGATTAAAAGACTAATTTTAAGCTCTCCGGAATTTGTTTCATTAAATTTGATATAAAAATATTGTACTTAAATTTCCTAATATTCTAGTCCAAAGTGAGTTAAATAGTATTTAAAACTTTAATGTTCTTCAGGTAGTAAGCGTGGTAACAATTTTATGTCCATAAAAATATTTTGAAATGTTATCTCTGTCTTACAGTTCTTAGTACCTGATCAATTAACTTCTTTGCAGTATAAATCATCACCAAATCAAGTGTCTTATAACATAAAAAGCAGTTACGTAGCTCACAATTCTTACTACAGGGTGAATTTGATCTTTCTCATTGAAAG
Organism: Perognathus longimembris pacificus; assembly: GCF_023159225.1. Lineage (NCBI taxonomy): Eukaryota > Metazoa > Chordata > Mammalia > Rodentia > Heteromyidae > Perognathus > Perognathus longimembris. Next base: position 43,399,212 of record NC_063176.1, read on the forward strand.
TTCAAATTGATCCTTGTGAAATGAACTGACCACAGACTGATGAAGATTCACCGGAAACAATGGAAACACATTTCTTTGTGTGCAGAACCACCGAGACTATAGAAATGTGACTAAAATCTAGGGCACACCTTGTTAATGCCTGGTGTTAGAGGCTACAGACAGTTAATTAAACAGGGTTGTAAATGACTTTAAATGGAAAGAATTATGCTCAGAGTTCAGACAGCATCTTGAGGAAAAGCTGTTGTGGGGGTAGACGATAATCATGAATTTGTGTAATAAACGTCGTGTAGGTACACAAAGGAATTTCAGGGAAATTTTCCTCCTGAACAGATGGATGTGGTTGGGGTAATGGGGGTAAGAGGAGGCAAAGGGATGGAGGAAGGGTTGTGAGGAATGTCAAAGTAACCTTAAAGGTAATTTTCAGTGCAGTTTGTCTCTTTTTTAAAGGTCTCTTTTTAAAAGACATTTTAACTTTTGAGCATTATTTTCTAGATGCCGGTGGTAGGAAATTGACTGCTGGCTATTGTTACATCTCAGTCTTTGATCTGAAGTGGTTTCTAGGTAAACTGAGTTTAAGTGATAGCTGGGCACATGGTATATGAGATGCATTATATTCTCATTATCTTATCTACCAACAGTCTACCTGGATTTTGTGTACTTGGTTAAGGAAACCCAATATATATATATATATATATATATGTATATATGTATATATATATGTATATGTATATATCATTTGAATATCACTTTTTCTATTTTACAGTGGAGCAAAGAATATCCCTTACCAAGCTCTCAGCACAAAACTATGGGTATTATGAATAATTAGAAGTTGTTATTACATATAAATATAATTATTTTTATATTTCTCAAATCTAAAAAAAAAAAATGGCAACCTGACAGCAACATGCAGAAAATAAATTGAGATGAAATCCATAGTCTATCTTGTATTATAAATACATCTTTCTTGGTAGTAGCCATCTTCTGGAAAATATGATCCTGTAGCCTAAAATGCCTTGAGAAATTCCTCTTTTTCCTGCCTTTGGTTTTGGACCAGTCTCCTTTTCAAAGTGTCTGACTTTGTGGGTGTATTTGGAAGGCTTTTCAATACAAAAATGTTTTTAATTCTTTCATACTTCTGAACCAGTCCCTTCTCTTAAGAATGGCTGTTCTTGGAAAAGGAAATTAGGTGATACATTTGAATCAGATATAATAGGTAGATATAATAGGTAGAACAAGAAAAAAAATAAGAGCATCGCAAAATGCCTTTCAACCTAGCTAAGCTTATGCCATTTGCAGAGAAGCAATGGAAACAAAACATTTTTGGAAGATTAGCAGTTTACTAATCATTGATAAACCTGAGTAAAACCGACATTAGAGTCCACACCTTAATATTATAACATTTTCTCCAGTAGCTATTATATTACTTCTGAAATGTTTTTGTTGAATTTTTAAGTGGAAAATATCTTGTTAGATACAAAACAAATACAGATGTTAAAAGAAATGTAATCCCCATTTAGCATATTTGTACAAATAATCTATTTTGATCTACTATGGAATCTATGCTGACATATATATCCTGCTTATGTTTTTGTTAGTATGAGAGAAATGGTTAACAATAGCATTCTTTCATTTCTATTTTCCTTTTTGGTCTTCAGAGCCCTCAGTCTCTATTCAGCTCAGAGATAAAAATGTATTAAAAAAAATCCCTCTATCTATGGAGTCTACAATCTCAGGAAAACAACTACAATATAAAGTAAACAAATGAGTAGACATATCTTTACAATGAGTTGATGGCTGACAAGGCAGTAAGGGGGACAACTTTAGAGAAGAAAAACAGTTTAGGAGACAGTCTTCCATTGATGTACTATCTTAATTCAGAAGTGCAGATAAAGAAAAGAACCAGACAAGTTGAATTGAGAATCTGAATATTTCAGACAAAGAAATGCAAATTGCAAAGTTTCTGAAGTAAAAATAAATGAGCTTTATCTGTTTGAGAGAAAAAAAATCTGCTCAGACATTAAAATATAAGTCTCCTTAGGATTAGAAAAGGCAAGAAAAGTAAGGTCTTATGAGTTCTTAAAATGTGAGGTCAAGAGTTCAGATTTTCAGCAGAATGGCTTTTATTATATTTTAGGCCGTCTGTTTAAATATAGTTCTTGTTTTGTAGGTAAATGAGTGGATTATTTAAGTATGAGGATGGAGGCAAAATGTCTGGCGAGGATATCATGTTGATTTAGACTGGGTTGTGGTGGAGGTGATAAAGGAGATAGAATAGACACAAAACATACTTGGGTCCTCAGCCTTGTGTTATAATAAATACGGTTAAATATTTATTTTCAGGATGGTAGTTATAGTCACTTAATTGAATATAGATGTGTTTACTACCAGAACAAACTAGAAGATAATGAGAATGAGGGATGATAAGAGGTCCAGGGTTCCAGTCTTGGTTTGAAAATTCTATTCTGTGTAACAAGAAGCCAAATTGAATTTGAGAATATCCAGCTGCTCACACTGGAGATGAAGAACCAGGAGTCGATCTGAGCTGGAGTCAAGCATTTCAAGTCTTATTAAGGTGTATTATTTCTACCCAAAATGTAATTTTCTAGAACAAAGTACTTCCCCTTTTTATTTTAACAATTCACAAACATGATTAACTTTAGTAATGGTAATGATTATCATAATGTTCAAAATATTACTAGTACAAGTCATGGCAGCAAATCCAGAGTTTCAGACATTAAATCTGTAGCTACCATGACATGATTCATTATGTGGTCTCTGAAAAGATGTTCATGATTCACCTGGGAATGTTAACCCAAAGAGAGATACTACCTGACTAGAACTTGAATTAGATGCTAGTGATTTTTGTCTGATCTCTTTTTGTCTGATCAAGTCAGATATTTTTTATAGTAATGAGCATGAGTTTACTATTGACTACACATACACACATTTATCACACACACACACACACACACACACATCTTACACATTGATTCTACCTTCTAGAGAAGTTATTAACACATGCGCACAGGACCAGTGAATGTTGCTGATGAGATATGAAGCCAGTGGACAAAAAAAAAGAGAGAGAGAGAGAGAGAGAGACAAGTAACCAAAGAAGTGCTAGTAACTCACGCCTGTAATTCTAGCTACTCAGGAGGCTGAGATCTGAGGATCAGGGTTTGGAAGCAAACCAGGCAGGAAAGTCTGTGAGATTCTACTCTCCAACCAATTACTCAGAAAAGGCTGGAAGTAGAGCTGTGGTTCAAGTGGTAGAGTGCTAGTTTAAAGCCAAGGAAGCTCAGGGACAGAGCCCAAGCCCTGAGTTCAAGCTTGAAGACCAGCATAAAAATAAATTTTAAAAAGTTAAGGGCTGGGGATATGGCCTAGTGGCAAGTGTGCTTGCCTCGTATACATGAGGCCCTGGGTTCGATTCCCCAGCACCACATATACAGAAAATGGCCAGAAGTGGCGCTGTGGCTCAAGTGGCAGAGTGCTAGCCTTGAGCGGGAAGAAGCTAGGGACAGTGCTCAGGCCCTGAGTCCAAGCCCCAGGACTGGCCAAAAAAAAAAAAAAAGTTAAGTCTTTGAAGGAAATTCAGTGTTTCTCTTCATACTATAATAGCACATCTTTATTGACACCACTTATTGAGTACCAAGTATGAGTCAAGATAGCTGTAAATACAATATAGACATCTATTTCTTAGGTCTTAAAAAAGGAGATTCTATGATCATCAAAATATTACATGTTAGGAACTTTGAATGAGTTAAACTTGCCCCAAGTCCCACAGAAAATGAAGATGTTGACTAGAATTTGAACCTGTCCTGTTTGATTCCAAGCACTTAAAGTCTGTGAGCAAATGTCTTCTACGAGAAAAGCAGGTAGGGAATGCAAATGAGAAAGGTGGAGACAGAAATCACAAAACACCTATGCAAAAGACAATTTCCTTTCATCTTTTGCAACCAAGTTTCTATGTAGCCCCTTACTTATTTCTCACCAAGTTTTCTACCCTTGGTCCTTGGGATAAAGCCTTACATTTAATCTGTTTATGACTAGATCATAACACTGTCCTTTGTGCTTTGCAACCTAAAAGAAATTTTCAGATCCATAAACATTTCTACATTATCTCCCTCATTTCGGAGATATTACAGATGTAGTGGAGGCATATACTCGTTCAGGAAAAGGCATTTTACCATTTTCAAATGTAAAACTTGGCAAGTTTAATAAAAATCACCTTTCATGAAGTGCTATGACAGTTTCTTTTATGCAGTACAGAAGAACTAACATGATCAAGAGGCAAAGCCACCATATACATTGGCAAGTAATTTTTTGTGTGTGCTAGGATATTCTATATTAGCTTTCATGACCTTTAAAATGAGGGTCTTTTGTAAGTGAACAATAGGAATAAAGGCTGCCAGTAGTACTGAGTTCTACAAAGCAAATGCATTTACTCCAACATAAAGGGTGGAATGAATATTAAGTTTTCCTTCTCTTTGTCAGTCAAGAAATAATTGAAGTCATGGGCCTATGACTGGGACCAGGCAGAAACCTAGACTGCTACTGGCCACTGTGGTGGTTGCTGGGAGAAGGAATAGACATAGTAATATTAAGAGAGGAAGATAAATTTAAAGCCTCCATAAACAAACACATAACTCCTCTGACATTCTCTTGCATTTCATGCATGAGCTCTGTGCAGTGAGTAGATTAGCACATTTAGTTTTCACTTCAGTAGCTGGGGTTTGTTATGAATGTCAAGCAATACAGATGGTATGTAATTATTCATGCTGCATCAGAAAACCACTATGAAGACACTATTAAAATATGATTGTTGATTAGTAATCATCGTGGTTTCTGGAAGAAAAAAATCCCTCAGTAAAAATTGAATCTCTTGTAGGCTAGGAAGCTACATAATTTGTCAAGTCAAAGCAAGGTTAAGATGTCAGTGTTAGTAACTGTGAGGTTACATGACCTAAACCACCCTGCTTCTTCCAGTTTGAGCCATGCTATTATTATTGTTCCCCTTATCACTCATTATCCATGTGCTTTATAATATATCACACCTTTCCTGTAGTCTTTCACTCACTATGAAATTTCCTCTTTAGAACATTTCCTGCTTTTTAAAAGTAAGGTCATTTCAGTGGATTTTACTTTTAAGAGTTTTTGAAAGTACAAGACTCATGACTCTGCAATTTGTAAATACAGAGTCATACATATTACCAATACACATGGTAAATTTACTAGAGCTAAATACATGGGAAATACTATGAAAAAAATCTTCCCATAGATTAACTTTTGACAGTGATTGATCATGTATGTCATGAATGTACTCCTTAGAAAATTAACATGTTGAAAAAGAAACTTCCTAATAGAGGTAGGATGGTTAAGAAGTTAATAAAGATTAAATAAATTCATCATGGATTAGGGCAGGACCCGTGAAACAGATGTGCTTATAATAAGAGATAGAAGTGCACACAAACAGGAAAAGGCCACATGAAAATGTATGTGTGTGTGTGTGTCAAAAGGGAGAGTTGAGAAGAAAGAACCTTGGACTTGAATGCCTATTGCCAAGAACTATGAAGAAAAAAAAAATAGAAGCGGTAAATATCAGAGTATTTATTTGAAGGAAAGTGGAGATCAGTTGATTGGAGTCAATCTGGAACACTACTCTGAGCAGGCATCTTTTATAAGAAACAGCCCAGATTTCACTCACAAACATTTCTTCTTTGAGACTGTTCTACTCAATTTCTCTTTCAGGTCTGAATGTTACTCTACTTCTAGATGTTTCACAGGTACATGGAACTGGAAGAGAATGAATATATAGACTTTCCTATGTTATTTTCATAGTGTCATGATGCTTAATCTTAGGTTTCTGGATTTCTCAAGTCAGGCGTGAACAATGTTATTATCATTTTAAAAAGATTTGATGGTTGAATTGATACATCCAGTGTACTAATACTTACAAGTCATTTACTGATCCTGGAGCAGTATATTACTATTATGTATGTTAGAAAATAAGAAGGAAGTCTTCACAGAAGAGTTCCTTGTAATCCCAAGGAAGAGATAAAACATGAGAACAAGTAATCACAATTCCACTCAGTAAACCATCATATAGCAAAGTGTGTGAGCTTGCTCTCCCGATTTGCCAATGGCCTGCCACTCTGATTCTGATTCTGATAAGAATTTGAGAATCATATAGAAAGTAACAAAAATAACTTGCCATTAGTGCAAAAATCTATCTACTTTTTAGATGGCTTTGAAAGTATTGTTCTGATTTAATATCAGTTGGAAATTAAACTAAAAATATCAATTTTTTACCACCATTAGATTTTAAAGATTGCACCATTTTATGTCTTTATTTACTTAGGTTTTAGGAGAAAAGATGGAAAAAAATCAAACTAGCAATTTGTTTACAGCAAGTTTTACACAGGAGTAAATAAAATTTATACCCTATTTGAAGTCAGCTACTCAGTAAATTTTGTTTGAAAACTAAGAAGAAAATTCAAAAATTTATATAAGCTATGTAATCCCCTTTCTTGTTTGAAATGCCTTTTATTTCTAACATTAATATTAAAAATTGTATATAGTTAGAATACTATCTTGTAGTTCTCTTAAATTCACAGATTATAACCCAATCAAAAGTGTACTGGTAAGCTCCAGTGTTGTGGTAAGCTCCAACCCTTCTGAATGTCTAGTTACATTCTGATCTCCTATATCTCTTTATTTATTTATTTTCTATTTTCTATTTTCTATTTTTTCTTATTTGTTGTCAAAGTGATGTATAGAGAGGTTACAGTTTCATACGTTAGGCCTTGGGTACATTTCTTGTACTATTTGTTACCTCTTCCCTAATTACCCCCCTCCCCCTCCCTCTTTCCCTCTCCCCCCATGAGTTGTTCAGTTGGTTTACACCAAACAGTTTTTCAAGTATTGCTTTTGTAGTCATTTGTCTTTTTATCCTTTGTCTCTTGATTTTGATATTTCCTTTCACTTTCCTAGTTCTAATTCCAGTATATACAGTTTCCAGTGTACTCAGATAAGATACAGTGATAGTGAGGTACATCCACAGGAAGGGTAGACACAAGAGGATCATCAACAATAGAAGCTAAAGTTTCACATGGCATATTGAAAGTAATGACAACAATGATATAACAATCATTTCCATAACATGGAGTTCTTTTCACTTAGCATTATCTTATGCATTAATAAGGGCATAGCTATTAGGCTCTTGTGATCCTCTGCTGTGACTAGCCTAAACCTGTGCTAATTATTCCCTATGATGGACTTGGAAAAATTATTCTAATTGAAATGAGCCAGACTGAAAGAAACATGGTCTCCTATATCTCTTTCTCAAAAGTACAATCAAGTCATGTTTTCTTATGTTTTATCTTTCCTTAAAGATAAAAACTTTCTATATTATCATGACGAAGTATTGATGAAGTGAAAAAGAAAACATTTTACAATTTATAGTTTATTGTGAAGGTGATATATAAAGGGGTTACAAGTTACATAGTAAGATAATGGGTACATAATAAGGTAATGGGGTCACTCATCCCTCATTTTTTTCCTGCTTTTTCCCATCCTAATACCCCTCTTTCCCAAGTTGTAAAGTTCATTTCCAACATAATGTTCAGTGAGTATCATTTTATAATTGGTTCATCCTTTGTCCACCATTTCTGTGATTCCCCTTCCCTTCCTAGAATTAGATCAACTTAATTACAAGACAAAGGGTACAGAAATTTAAAAAAAATCAAAAAACAACAGTGACAATAGGGTATAAACCAAACTTTCTGTGGTATATAGAATAAATAAAGTCTTTTCCGTTTGTTTTTAGAAATAAATCACTTTCTAAGTCCAGTTTTTATTTTTCAATGATTTTTTTTCCTCTGAAGAGTTTAAACTGTCTAAGTTTAGAATATAATTGACTCCTTTGTTAATTTGTACAGGCTTTACAGTACATTGCAGATAACTTTCTAACAAAATAGACCTTTACTTTTAGTGCTAGTATGCATTTGACTTTTAAGCATCAGAATCTTTCAGCATAATTACCATATTCTCCAAATAAACAGTCAACTATTATGTATTTATATCTCTGATAAAATGGAAAACATATAAAGAAATTGTACCTAGATATGATCCCAGTCTTGGAGAAACTGGATTCCATTGTTATAGATGAAAGAAACTTTACCCAATTTAAAACATTTAATTTTTACAAATCACATACAAAATTATAGTAATCGATCACTGTAAGAACATAACAGATGACTACAAATAAATCTTAAGTTGTCTCCCCTTTTTTTTTTTTGGTAACATATGAAGGAATGGAGAACATGGGGAACTGATGTGTTGACTATCAGTGAATACAATCCTCCATTGGGAAAGAATTGTGCTTTATATGAAGTCATACAATATTTGTAGTTTTTATAATCTGGGACCAAACACAGCTTCTTGGAACTTGTCATTGTTATTTTCTCAAAATCTGCTCATACTTCCAGAATCTTCAGCTAACCTACTGGTATAGTTACGAAATTAGATCAGGCAAAGAACAACACATACACTGCAAATTATAGTATTTTAAACAAATTTAAATAATATCTTAGGTTTTCTTGACAACTATTTTATTCTCCATTAAGGGCTTGAAACATTTAATTATATGCTGACATAGGGGAGATTTTCCTGTTTGTTTTTTAAAAAAATCTATTGAAAATACAGACATTATGTCTATTTGAGGTAAACCGTCATTTGGAAGATTTTTTTTTAACTTAAATTGCTCACAGAAATAATAACCATGTCCCCTTTTATGATTCTTCTTTCTCTTCCAACTCAGAATGTAATTCTTTTCATTATCTAGCAAACGTGTTGCTGATCATGTTTATGAATTATTTCTTTAATATAAAATCATCTATTAAATCATCTTTCATAGACAGTTCATATGCATTGCAGTACAGAGCAAAGGCTTAAGGTCCAAACTATGTAAGAAGTCAAAAACTTCAGAGAGTTCCCTAAATACAAGGGAAGTCATTTTCAGTTAATGTCCTTTCTCTTAGCAGTGTTGTTATTCTTTGGTACCTGGGGCATTCCAGAAAAGACAAACATCTTTGTGGCTGCTGAGATCTTGAATGTTTCCATTGCCCTCATTTAGCAGGGGAATCCACAGAGAGCAACGGGATGTATCACAATCTTCTCGAAGAACTGCATTTTGACCCATGATTATATCTGTCACTGAAACCTTTTCTCCTCTAATGTAACACAGCAGGAGGCAAGATGTTGCTTTTCTTCTGGTGAGCTTTATCAACATTGCAATTTCCATGACTTACAATGTACCTATGATGGATGCACAGTGTGTTTTAGCCATCTCATATTCCTTTTAAACAACATGCTTTTGAGGATCACAATCTATGATAATGTCATGAAAGTGTACTCATAGAATTTTTGGTAAGAATTGTGAGTTTAGTAAAATGAAAATGTCACATCTGAAAGAGATGAATGGCTCTGGATTAAAATAAACAGCAAATAATGGTGACTTTGTGTATAATGGCCCCTGACCATATTTCACTTCTTAGCAATTAAAAAAAAAATTGCCAGTCCTGGGGCTTGAACTCAGGGCCTGAGCACTGTCCCTTGGGTTTTTTTTTTTTCTCAAGGCTAGCACTCTACCACTTGAGCCACAGTGCCACTCCTGGCTTTTTCTATATATGTGGTGTTGAGGAATCGAACCCGGGGCTTTATGCATAGGACTCTACCACTAGGCCACAATCCTGGCCCCACATTTTAGCAATTTTTTTTATTTGCTGTTTCTTCCTTCCTGAAAGACCATTGGTGTTTTTAATCTTTCAGTACGTTTACATTATAAAAACTAAGTATTAAAATGAGTCAACTCATTCATAATATCAAGAGGAATAATTTATCAATTATCCATACTTCTTTTTGAAAGTCAATGTGACTTTTCCTTAGTCAAATAAATTCATTTAAACAATATCCATATGTATATATGAAACCAAATATAGCATTCTTCTAGAAATTGCAGTGGTGAATAAAGTAGATTATATGTTTTATAACCTTATATCTAGAAGTATATAACTTGGGATGAGATCAAATTTCTGTTAGAAAATGAAGGAGGAGAAATGGTCAGAAAAAGCCTTGCGGAAACTGACTACCATCCCAAAAGGTAACAGCTCAGGAGATGAGTAATTAGAAGGGCCATCATCACGAAAACAAATGACAAATGGTGGTGAGGATTTGGAGACAGAGGAACTCTGTATATGGTTGATAAAAAAGTCAATAAGTGAAACCACTGTGGAAGGCAGTTGGAGATTCCTCAAAAGCTAGAACTACCATTAAATTATACTTCAATTAAAAAAGTTCATAATCTAAGTATTATTCATCAAAGAATCATTTGTTCTCTAGTTGTCAGTGCTATCGGTATTTCGTTACCCTCAAGTTCCAGCTGTAATATTTTATATCAAACTTTATTTTATTTATCCCATTCCAGTTATTGAATTTCTATTCACTGTTGCAAAAATTTTAAACAGCTCAGTGAGGTGCTATTAACTATACTTATCATGTTGTACATCATATCACTATCTCTTATTCCACCAGTAACTGGAGGTTCATATACTTTGACTAACATCTTCTTATTTTCACCATTCCACATTCTTGAGTCTACTCTTTGGGATTTAATCTATAACTGATTTACAAAAGTAGTATTTACCTTTCTCTTTCTGGTTGATTTAACATAGTAGAAAGTCTTTGAGATTCATTTATGTTGTCATAAATGGCATGACTTTCTTTGTAAAAGACTGTATGATATTGTTTGAATGATATTCCGTGTGTGTGTGTGTGTGTGTGTGTGTGTGTGTGTGTTATTCTTCATTATCTACTTTGAGACATATGTTGTTTCCATCTCTTGCCTATTGTAGACAATTCTGCAATTAACAAAACAGTGCAGATTTTATTTTTTTTAAATAAGAATGGTAAGGTTACATAATAGTTCTGTTTTTATTTTTCCAGCAAACTCAGTCTTATACATACCCATAATGACCATACTAATTTACTCCAAGGAACAACATATCAAGGCTCCCTGTACTTGAAAATCATCTCTAATGCTCATTGTCGATTGTCTTCTAGAAATGACACTTTCCCTAAAAAATGGGCAATATGTTATTGTGGTTTTATCTAGAATTTTCTGTACAATTAATGATTTTGAACAATTTTGACTATAGCTATTAGGCATTTCTATGTTTTTCTTAAAATAATTATTCACTTAGTATGTTTTTCCCATGTTTCCCAAGTGAATACATTTTTTAAAGAAAGATAAAGACCCAAAGAAACAAATACTCTGTTTTCCCTCATAAGTAATAATCAGTATATGTTTAGGATTGTCCTAGTAGAGTATCACTATGCACATATGATCATATAAGATGATAATGCTAAGTGAAATGATCTCCAAGATATTGAAGCAAGTGTTTTTTCATTGTTATTTTTAATGAACTATGTGAAATTATTTCATGTTTTAAAATTGATTTATTTATTGTCAAAGTGGTGTACAGAGGGGTTACAGTTTCATATGTAAGGCAGTGAGTACATTTCTTATCCAACTTGTTACCTCCTCCTTCATCTTTCTTCCACCTACTCCCTGCCCCATTTCCCTTTCCTGCATTTTTCTCCCCCCTGGTTTAGCTGCTGTTGTCACTGTATTTGATGTTGGAATCTTGTGTAAGATATACATATATATATATATATATATCTGAATTAGGGAAGGGAAGAGGAATATCAAAATGGTGAGACAAAGGATAAAAGGTGAACCAATGCAATAGTAATACTTATAAGACAATATGCTGTAAACTAATTGTACATTTGGGGAGGTGAATTAAGGAGAAGGGAAGGTGGGAGAAAAATTAGGGAGGAGGTAACAAGTTTGACAAGGTATGTACTCAATACCTTATGTATGTAGTGGTAAACCCTGTGTATGTCACCTTGAAAATAAAATAAAATTTAAAAAAAGAGAAAAAAAATATTCAGAGTCTAAGCTCATTTTAAAATAGGGTTATTGTAGTATGTTGAGTTACATGTGTTCTTACTGTATTTTGCATATTAAAATCTTTGTCAGCCAAATGTTTTATAGTATCTCCTATTAGGTAAGATTTTTTTTGTTGTACTGAGCATTTAAAAATATTCATGTTTCCTTGTATTTAAGTTTTATAATAAAGGAAAGGAATAAATTATTCTTTTGTTTTCATACACTCACTTTTAAAGAAACTCACCTTTCTCATTTTCTTTTCTTGACATTCATTATTCAAAGTCAAATTTTCTGTAGATGTGCAGTCTATTTATGGTCTCTCTATTATGCTCTATTTCTTTATGTAATTTTCATATCAGGGTTACGTTTCATTGATCATTACAGTTGTAAAATAGTTTAAGATGAGAAAATATATGTGATTTTTCCTCTGAGGAATATTCACATCAAGGTTTATCATAGATATTAGCCTCTGACTTTTTTCTTTGCAATTTATTTAACTAGATTATGAGAGTAATATTGAGTTGGCAAGATACATGCCTCAAATAAATCTGTGTATTAAAAAAGAAAACACTGAACTCTGAATTTTTTTCCTATCCCAGAATTTTTCTAGAATGAATACACTCAAATCTGAATATTTTTCTTATCCACAGAAGTTTTCCCAGTATCCTGTGTAAGTCAGTTTTGTCATTTTCTTAACTTTCCCATTCTGGGTTTGTCAATTAGTTTTGTTCATCATTGGAGTGCTTTTGAGATTTTATGGAATCTTCTATGTAAAGTATATAAGTACATGCCAGAAAGAAATATTCCAGAAATAATTTTGAAGAGCAAACAGAAATTTTATTGTCCCCATAGAGATTAATGAATATTCAGCTGCTTTGTTTGGTCTTAAAGATTTTCTCATATTACCAATCTATATTTTCAACATTTTTGCCCCTCAGCAGACATCCTATGTTCTAACCAGTTTATTCTACAAATTGATCTTAGAACTATGTGGCAGGCTGGGAATGTGGTCTAGTGGTAGAGTGCTTGTCTAGCATGCATGAAGCCCTGAGTTTGATTCCTGAGCACCACATATACAGAAAAGTCTGGAAGTGGTGCTGTGGCTCAAGGTGTAGAATGCTAGCCTTGAACAAAAAAGAAGCCAGGGACTGTGCTTAGGCCCTGAGTTCTAGCCCCAGGACTGGCCAATAAACCAAAAAGGAACTATGATGATTACATGTACTAAACTTTTATTGTGAAATAGGTTGTTATGTTACTATTTACAAAAAAATTACTTATTTTTATTTATATTCCTTCTTAGTGGTCTTAAAATGAGCTAATATATATACACACATACATGTATGTATTTACATTTAAGATGAACATTTTTATTGGTTTCTGTAAAATAGGGGAGATTGTGTTTACTTTTAAAAATATCTTCTACTAGGAATCGACCAGATGCTGATAAGAAGTAGCACTCTCTCATGGTTAGGTAAATGTAGAAATGAAAATAATGGTATGTATATACTGGCTTTACATTTGACTATCTTTTCTATGTGTATATGTTATTTCTGTTCATGAAGATAATGAGTAAAGTTTTCCAGGTAAGATCATAGCAATATACCATTGATATTTTATTATATACAGGCCACCATAATCTCCAAGAAACATTTATTTAATTCAGTATATCCAGTGTATTCATTATTATTTTCCAGAAGTCCCCTTACATTGCTTACACAATTAAAAAATTCAAATTCACTAATAAAAGTTGGATTCAATTATTTTAGTTTTTAAGTTCACAGGTATTTTGGCAAACTTCCTAATTTCTCAATACTAATACACCACCTAGAGAAGAAGATGCTTCATCATTTTGACAATGCGAATGATTTTGTAAATATTCTGACTGTATTTCACAGGTCAGCACTCTCACTCCAGTATAGATCTGCATTTGCATTAGATTAGATCATAATTTCTTTTCTGCTTTACCTTCATCTTGACATGCTTTTTTATATACTGAATCAATAAATTAATCAATAAGATCCTTGGTGGTGGGATTTCACAAACAAAACAACCTGTGCTCTTCTTTATTATGAACACAAGAAATAACAACTTATTTCCAAAGCACTGATTTATTTTCAGAAATAAAATTCTACAGAAATTTGAGTATGGTGATCACTATGTCTTGAATATATCCTGGTTATCTTACATCTCGTACAGTGCAACCATCACTGATCTACTTAGACCTAAGTCGCTTCAAAATGGATAACCATGGTCAGGCACTTGTAAATCATCTACTAAATAGGACTAGAATCATCAAATAGCCTAAAAATCTATAATTTAAAAAAAAAAAAAAACACCAAACAAAAAAAAAAAAAGGTGCAGGCACAGAAAGAAAAAGGACATGAACAATAGAATTTTGTTTCCAGGACAGCCAGTGCAAAATGTTCTCATCTCCATCTCAAACAATAAGCTGCTGAATGAGGTATTTTGTACTGGTTAAGTTAAGCACCTACTGAGGTAGGAGTGTTGTTATCTGAAGCCAGACAGAGAAAAAGCATGAGAGTCTATATGAAAAATAATCTAACAGTAAAAACTTCTAGGGGTGTTTGAGTTCAAAACCCAGTATAGCCAAAAACAAATATTTTAAGTCTACTTTCAATAATATTTAACTACATAATACAGTATTACTAACTATAGGCACTACATTGTGCACAGAACACTAGAATTTATATTTCCTAAACAATTGAAACTTAATATCATTTGGCTATTGTTGACTATCAGCTTATGTCTCACATATTTACATACCCATTTCAGGCTTTAAAAAATATCCACTATTCTACTCTTAACCCTATGTGTTCAGGTCTTTTAGATTCCACATAGTACTTGAGCTTGCTACATTGGTAATATACTACTGAGCCACCTCTTTAGATCAAAATATTACGTTCTTTTATTTCATGAATTTTTATTGTTATTATAAAGGTGATTGAACAATGTCACCCCTTCCCTCACTTTCTCCCAGTTCTCCCTCCCATCCTGACCTGCAAGTTGTTTAGTTCATTTCAATATATCATCTACTGAGTACCACTGCTGCAATTGTTCATGCTTTGTCCCTCCATTTCTGTGCTCTGCCTTACCCTTCCAAAGATAGACGAAATGAGCAAACAAGACAAAAGGAAAAGAAAACAGAAATGACAACAAGTTAAAAAACCAACCACCTCTTGTTTCTATTTCCTGGAGTTCATTTTGATAAATATCATTTTAAATGTTTAGATGCACATAGGGATTGGGCCTTTGTGGTCCTCTCCGAAGAATATCTTCTTTTGGTCTCACTGTGTGTGAATGCTGGAGACCTATATGTTACCATCTCCCACTGTGTTTTTTGAGTACAAGCTAACCTATGTCCTACAATAGATTCTGTATGATTCCTTTTTATCTAATCCTTCCATGAACCAGAACCCGAAAATGTCTGAAAAAATAATTGCATCATCAGCTGAGAATGTGTCTTAGTGGTAGAGTGCTTTCCTAGCATGCATGAAGGCCTGGGTTCAATTCCTCAGCACCTCATAAACAGAAAAAGGCAGAAGTGGTGCTGTGGCCCAAGTGGTAGAGTGCTAGCCTTAAGCAAAAGAAGCTCAGGGACAGTGCCTAGGCCCTGAGTTCTAGTCCCTAGACTGGAAAATAAGAATAATAGTAGTAATAATAGCATCATTATAGAATATGCACACAATTTTATCTTTGTTGTTTTCTAAGAGTGGAGTTTAGTACCTATTTATGTAGCATTTATTTTTTTTAGAAATTGTTAGTAATCTAGAGATGACTCGAAGTATGTATAAGGATATGATAGGCAGTATCTCAGTGTTATGTCATTTTCATAAGGGATTTGAGTATCGATAGAGTTGGATACACATGCAGTTCTGTATCCAATCCTCCTTGAATGTTAGCATCAAAGGACATAGCTCGCAAGATAAACAGAAAGCCCACAGATTGGAAGATCTTTACTGTCCATTCAATGGACAAAGGCCTCATATCTAAAATATATGTAGAACTAAAAAAAATACCTTCCTCCAAAACAAAACCACGAAGAACCAATAGCCCCCTCATCAAGTGGTCTAGAGACTTAAAAAGAGACTTCTCTGATGAGGAAATGAGAATGGTCAAGATACATATGAAAACGTGCTCTACAACCCTGGCCATAAAAGAAATGCAAATCAAAACAACGATGAGGGCTGGGGATATAGCCTAGTGGCAAGAGTGCCTGCCTCGGATACAAGAGACCCTAGGTTCGATTCCCCAGCACCACATATACAGAAAACGGCCAGAAGCGGCGCTGTGGCTCAAGTGGCAGAGTGCTAGCCTTGAGCAGGAAGAAGCCAGGGACAGTGCACAGGCCCTGAGTCCAAGGCCCAGGACTGGCCAAAAAAAAAAAAAAAAAAAAAAAAACAACGATGAGATTCCATCTCACCCCAGTAAGAATGTCCTATATCAAGAAAACTAACAGTAACAACTGTTGGAGGGGATGTGGCCAAAAGGGAACCCTATTTCATTGTTGGTGGGAATGTAAACTGGTTCAGTCACTCTGGCAAACGGTATGGAGATTCCTCAGAAGGCTAAACATAGAACTCCCCTTTGACCCAGCAACCCCACTTTTGGGTATCTATCCAAAAGACCACAAACATAATCACAATAAAGCCACCAACACAACAATGTTCATCGCAGCACAATTTGTCATAGCGAGAATCTGGAACCAACCCAGATGCCCTTCAGTAGAAGAATGGATCAGGAAAATGTGGTACATATACACAATGGAATTTTATGCCTCTATCAGAAAGAATGACATTGCCCCATTTGTAAGGAAATGGAAGGACTTGGAAAAAAAATTATACTAAATGAAGTGAGCCAGACCCAAAGAAACATGGACTCTATGGTCTCCCTTATTGGGAATAATTAGCACAGGTTTAGGCAAGTCACAGCAGAGGATCACAGGAGCCTAATAGCTATACCCTTACTAAAACATAAGATAATGCTAAGTGAAATGAACTACATGTTATGAAACGATTGTTATATCACTGTTGTAACAACTTTCAACGTGCCATATGTAACTGTAGCCTCTATTATTGATGAGCTTCTTGTATCACCTTCCTGTGATTGTACCTACACTTTCTCTGTATCTTATCTGAATATATTGGAAACCGCGTATACTGGTATTAGAACTGGGAAATTGTAAGCGAATACCAAAATCGAGCGACACAGGGTAAAAAAGGCAAACAACTACAAAAGCAATACTTGCAAAACTGTTTGGTGTATATGAACTGAACAACTCATGGGGTGGGGGGGAGGGAAAGGGGGAAGAGTGAGGGGGGTATGAGGGACGAGGTAACAAACAGTAGAAGAAATGCATCCAATGCCTAATGTATGAAACTGTAACCTCTCTGTAATTCAGTTTGATAATAAAAATATATATATATTAAAAAATATTTTAAATATAATTCCACATTTCAATAATCACATTGAAAATATAAAAGAAAACAAAATGAAGAGTAAGCCATGAATCATTTCTCCTCCTCACTCCTTTTAGTACATTGTAAATCTTTTGTATAATTGAGTTTTGACACTGATTACTTTAAAAAATTCCAATGTGTTTTTGTGTTTTGACCAAAGATGGTTAAGAGTTTTAGTAATTGGCTTTTAATGAACATGTGTAGGACATTACTGTGTTGGTCATGATCTTTGGAGTGCATTTCTTGATAAATTATAAAACATTGCTAAGTTTAAGTCTGTGCTGTTGCATTAAAAGTGTAATATAATAAATATAGCAGTGGATTAAGCAGTTGACCTAAAAAATACCCTTCCCACCATCATCAAAGTATGATGGTGTTTCTAGTGCACTTGAATGGAGAGATGTCCTTTTAGGTATCAGTTTTCTATGTGGCTAGTGTTGAACTCAATAAAATGTGTCTTTACCCCAGGCTAATTGTCAAAGCATTAGAAACTTACTTTGTTCACTGAGATAATTTGATTGATGACATGGATGTTCAAGTAGATTAGGGTCAGAGACATGGATTGAGTTTCAAATTACATCGTAATTCTCCTATAGCAAGAAAATTGAAATTATCTCCGTGGAATTATATACTAGTTGAAAGTTGAGCCAACTGAGTTCATAAAAGATTGTTCTTTGAAATATAAAACCCACGGGTCAATACTCTAAGTAAAAAAAAAAAAAATCTTCATTTCCTACTCAGTACAGGCTGTTACTAGACAACAAATTGTCACTCAAAGGGAAATTTGTTCAACAAAGCTGACTTCTTGGTGTCTCCTTATACTTGTAGTGAAACAATATACCCTATGGAGATGACCTTTTAACTACTGAGTCATCTCAAATACTTCTTATAAACTTACATTTCATATTTTTGTGGTTGTTAGAACATGTGTTAGAAAATGTCAGTATACAGACACACACACACACATATATAATGTATAACAATATAGTTTATACAATTTGAAACCTGTAAATAAGAATATAGTGATAGCAATGAAGCAGTTTTAGCAAAGGAAGGAACTTTCGATCAAAGTTTGGTAGATTATGACATCTGTGTATACATACATATAAACTGAGTGATTTAGAGAAAAATATTTAATTAAGTGGAATATAATGGAACACACAGTTAAACATTCTGATATATAAATTTATATAACTATAATAATTCTTATGTTTACTCTAGCTTTAGCTGACATGCATTCTATAGCAATACACAGAGTATTAGATATAAACTTAGGGAAAGTTTTCAATGTTTCCATATAACTTGGTTGCCACATGGAAATATACTGTAATTGCTTTAGAAAATGTGTAGTTTTCATAATACAATAGTCTAAAGTATAATATGATAACTATTTTTGTATATCAAGAATTTACATTATGATGGCAACTACATAATAAAAACTTAATTATGTTATTAATATGGAGAAGATAACATGACATCCTACATAATTTCATAGAAAAGTCCATTCTGTGCATATTAGGTAACATAATGAATTCTACTGAATAATCAACAAAAAATATTGTCTCTAAAGTAAACATAATTGTCTGCCTACTGAAAAAATAGTCAATATGTTTAATGAAATAAACAGCAAGATAAACTTAGAAATCAGACTACTCAGTAAATTTTTAATTTGTCATTGAAATCAGTTATTTTAGAATATGTCTCTTTCAACAATGTCACATTTGATTTTAGATAATCAATCTCTTGTTTAATTTGTACTTAAAATAAAGGTAATCTTAATGGGGAAAAAAGATATGATAAAATAATGGAATTCACAGGGAAATGGTCAGATCTTGAACGAATAATGTTGAGCGAGACAAGCCTAGAGCACAGAGGACAAAGGCACATGGTCTCCCTGATATGTGGTTGTTGGAGGGGGAGGGGAGGACAGTAGAGATAATGTCTGTAAAATAACAAACTCCTTTTCAAATGGTATTTCTACATGTTTTGGTGAGAGACTTTACATCATGTCTCTAAAACCAAACAATTACTAATTAAACATAAAAAGGTCTAGGATAGACCTGCCAGGAGCACAATAGCTCAACAGCTACATACATATCATTATATAAGATGAGGCTAAGCAAAATGAACTCCAAGAGATGGAAACAGGAGGATTTTACTGTTGTCATTATGTTTCATGTCCTAGGTGAATTTCCTTTGACATACCCACTGTGGTCATTGTATATGATTCTGGTAAACTGGATATTGTATATATGCTTATCTGAACTGGGGAAGGGAAAGAAAAATGAAGGAAGGTGTAACAAATGTGACAAGAAATGTA
Organism: Perognathus longimembris pacificus; assembly: GCF_023159225.1. Classification (NCBI taxonomy): domain Eukaryota; kingdom Metazoa; phylum Chordata; class Mammalia; order Rodentia; family Heteromyidae; genus Perognathus; species Perognathus longimembris. The sequence goes on from NC_063176.1 coordinate 43,419,019, forward strand.
CTCACTACCATATTATGTAACTATACCCTCTCTGTACATCACCTTATCAATAAAAATTAATTAAAAAAGAATTAAGAAGAGATATCTTGTGCTGGGGATATGGCCTAGTGGCAAGAGTGCTTGTCTCGCATACATGAAGCCCTCGGTTCGATTCCCCAGCACCACATATATAGAAAATGGCCAGAAGTGGCACTGTGGTTCAAGTGGCAGAGTGCTAGCCTTGAGCAAAAAGAAGCCAGGGACAGTGCTCAGGCCCTGAGTCCAAGGCTCAGGACTGGCAAAAAAATAAAAAATAAAAAAAGAAGATATATCTTTTTTTAGGAATGTTCACACCTTTATTATAATTCCAAACTGAAAAGCAGACATCAATAACAGAATTCCTAAATACTCACACACTACTAATTGGAATATTCTAATAGCACTTCAAGACTATGAATTACAGCTATATGAAAAACCTAAACAGCCTATGGATTAAAACAATGTTAAGCAAATGCAGCAAACATAATAGATTATGTGTTGAACTGTTACAATTCCATACAATGGAAGAGAAACAGTAAAACTAAACAATATACTGCTTAGAATTGTATGTTTGTGATAAAACAATAAAGAAAAACAAGGAAATGTTTACAATGAAAGTTAGAATAATAGCTACTTCCAGGGTAGAGGGAAAGGCAAAGGACAAAAAAAAAAAAAAAGAATTTACATTATAGAAACTGATGAATCACTAATCTGCTCTGAAGTAAAATAAAGAGAATTCTGAAAGGGGTCCATATAAAAAGTTTGTAAATTCCTCAATCACTCACATTTTTACTCAAGACAAAAAACAAAAAAGCAAACATTTGTTTTCATTTAAGATGATTTACTATGTGAAGAGATATACTACCAAAAGAGAGATATACTACCAAGACAAAGTGGAGAGATTGTATGTTCATATATAATGAATCACTTAAAACTTCTATCAGTTCTCCAATGTAAGGTTTATTTCCTAGGTCTCTTTTGGTTATTGCATTAACTCCATTGCCAATGAATATCAAATCATTTTTGACATAAGCAACTTAGTTAACCATAACTTATCATTGTTCATCCTTGGACTCTTAACTATCTAGTCAATATATTTAACAAGAAGACATACTTAGTCAATATTAATTAAAATTAGTATGAAATAATTATCCCTTTAGAGGTAAAGGCAAGGTTGAATAGGTATACATAAAAATATGCAGCAGAGGGGCTGGGAATATGGCCTAGTGGCAAGAGTGTCTGCCTCATATACATGAGGCCCTGGGTTCGATTCCCCAGCACCACATATACAGAAAATGGCCAGAAGTGGCGCTGTGGCTCAAGTGGCAGAGTGCTAGCCTTGAGCAAAGAGAAGCCAGGGACAGTGCTCAGGCCCTGAGTTCAAGCCTCAGGACTGGCCAAAAAAAAAAATATATATATATATATATATATATGCAGCAGAATTCCTGGGAATGAAGCATAAAAACAAGTATTCCTAAGTAAAATACTTTATAAAATTACTTTAAAATATATATGTGGATATCTCCTGAAAAAATTCCCATGCGTTGATTATTTAGTTCATAGCTAGTGACACTATAGAATCATAAGGTCATGAAGAACTAATCTTAAATTTAACCTCTCTCCTTCTCTCTTTCCTCCTGTCCACTTTGTGGCTTCCATAAATTGTGTAGCTCCACGGACTGCAACGGAACTAGGTGACCATGGAAGGAAAAGTGATTCAAAAATGATTTTTCCTTCCTTTCAATGGCATTTCTCAGATATTTTGTCATAGGAACAAAGAGTGACTAGCTGCCAAGTATATTGAATAATAAATTAGTTTATTCCTTCTCCTTTAAGATTCTGAATCTACTGCAGATCCAGGGCTATCAACATGAAGCTCATAATAGATTATTTTACCTGCCTTCCCTGGACTTCTATTCTGCAAGGATCTCCAAAATTTCTCAGCAGTAATGAATAAGACATGTTATGTATATGTAGGGGGATTAGCAAGTTTCACAGAATGCAAACCATTTGGAGAGAGCTTACTTTCATTCCCAAAGGATTTTGTTTTTAGTGAAAAATATATACTTAATTTTCTCAATATGTAGTGTAAGTAAGTATATGTAATTTTCATCTAAATTTGTTTTCAGCCTGTATATCCAGCAAGGTATTATTTACTTTTCTTTCGGTTTTAAAATTTTATATAGTTTCTTGCAGATATGTCACATGCTTCATAGCACCTAGTACTTAACTCAGTGAAGAGTCCCTTGATTAATCAATTCATCATATCATACTAAATTCAAATCTTAATGAATTTCAAACAAAAATTGCTGGTGACACTATTTTAAGACATTGCATGTGAGTCTACCATTTTTCATTTTATTTCCTATGCTTTGTGCATTATACCTTTCAAAATCCCAGATAATAAAAAAGATAAACTATGGACTTATTCATATATAAATATAGCACTATACCTATTGATTATCTTGGAGAATTCAGAGTACTCTTTAGTTGCATCTGTGCTTTAAATCAATCAGCATACTTTTGCAGAAAAGAGTATATACAAATTAAGTCAATAAAATCAGGATAGATTATTATCATCTCCAAGGATATCTCATAATAATAATGTCAGTATGGGTTAAGGAAATATGAAAATTATACCTGAAACTTAAGGCTGACAACACATTTGGGGCAAATGTTTCCTTTCTTTTGTCAGTGAACCCAAAATAATATTCAAGAAAACATAAAATGGTATTACAGGGCACAGATCCTTTATGTTTCAGCCATTTCTTCATAATTAAATGCTGTCCTTTGAATCTGAAATCCAATTATCATTATTTGGGGTAATGATTCTGGTCACCAATTTAATATAATTCTTTTTTTTTTAAGCAGACTGCAATGGGACATGGAGGAAATGTAACTATGTTCTTATTTAGTGTTAAATTATCCACTTCACATAATAAGCAAATGTTGGAAACGAAGAAAGGATGTTCTCTACAATTTCTCTCAAATGGCACAGATTGGAGGCTTAGTAATTGGCCCAAAGTCCTGATTCTGGTCAATTACTTAAATTTCAGACCACTATTTTATATATTAAGCGTAGCTTCGCTTTCTTGAGAGTTTTCCAACTTAATGGGTTGCTTCCTATTTATGTAATGCCTATCTGCAAAGGATTTAATGTACTTTTAAAGATTATCTCATTAATTCTGATAATATGACTTCAAATTAGATAACTAGCAATCATACTGATGGAAACTGAGGCAGAGATAATTTTAGTGGCTTTCTTAAAAACCCACCATCTCCTACCCCTGACATTCTGCCATCGAGAAAGAATTGTCACCTTACACACATTCAGCAGTGGTAGGTCACCATATTCAAAAGTTTCCATAGAGACTACCCAAAACTTTCACAGTTTTCAGCTCATTATCTGAGAGACATGCTTTACTCTTTTGCTGCAGCATGTATATCAAGAAAGAAAATCTCCTCAGAAATCACTAAGTGGGAAGAAAATAGACAGGGCTCTATAGCCTCAGTAGCAAAAGCAGGAAAAACTTCTTTCCCCATTATTAATCTATTATACTAGTTTTGAAGCAAATGTCCAAAACACAGGACTAAAAGCTTAATGCCCTAGACAATAACCCATTAGGCTCAGAATTTGAGTCTTAGCAGTAAGAGGCCTTGGAGTCTCATTGATTGGCTTCCAATTTTAATGCCTTCAAAATGAAGGATTCACAGCTTTAGTCAGAAGCAACACAGGAGAATCACAGTCCTTTTAAGACATATATATGACTTTAAGTCAGCTGTTTCCCTGTATGTAAAATTAAAAATAAACATGTCTCTAATCTTACTAGTTTGAATAATAACACTACAAGAATGAAATACACGGGTTTCTCCTGAAATTTTCCTTGAAGTCCATCTTTTTTGGTAGCATGAGATGATACACAAAAGAAAACACATCTGACACAAATAGAAATAATGTTAAATTTAGAATAGCTATGTTATCACAACCATAATATTCATTAAATGGCACTGGAAACCTTTAAATGTGATTGGTAAATATGAGAATGTAGTAGGCCTTGTTCCCAGTGGTTGATCTGGAAAAATTCATGGTTTCCCAATACTATCTCTACAAAGACCCCCAGTATTGTTTTGGAAAGTCATTACTTAGGGACCTTTAGTGTATTAGGATTTTTTTCCCCTCTTTCTACCAATCGTCTGATTTAGACCCAGTCCCTGGGAGTATATTAGAGTGCCCTTCTCTTCCTTTGGTAATTTATTGTTTTGTGCTGGTCCTAAGGCTTGAATTCAGGGCAGGTCACTGTCCCTAAGTTTTACTGCTCAAGGCTAGAACTCTATCACTTGAGCCACAGATGCATTAATTACTATTTTGCTGGTTAATTTGAGATGAGAGTCTCACAAACATTCCTTTCCCCTGGTTTGATTTAAACCTCAGTCTTCAGATCTCAGATAGGATTATAGGCATGAGCCACTGATACTCAGCTATAGAACATCCTTATTAATTAGAAAAACAAATAGTAAAAGAAAATGTACCCACTGTCTTATGTGAAACTGTAACCCCTCTGTACATCACTTTGACAATAAATAGTTATTCAGAAAAAAAGAACACATACAGTGTTAACATTACAGCTACAAAGTGGCTCTAAAATTTCTGCAAACTCCAAATATACTGTATGTGTTGAATAATACCATGATATGATTTAGTAAAGTTATATGAGTAGACAAAAATTTCTTTCAACACACAATTATCATAGTTCCCCAGCAGATAAATGAGAACCAATAACATCTGACAGAGGACCAATTCACTTAAGCATAGTGGACTATATAATCAGAGCAACAACACAGGCTGACAATACTCTTTGTGATGTAATGTGGGTGTCACACTTGGAAAGAAGTGAAGCAATGAAACAAATGGAAGTAAGAAAATATCTGATGGAAACAGTGCACAAAAGGGAAGGTATTACCCAAATCATCCTGTATGAAAGTACATATTACTCACTTTGTTAAGTCAATAAGGTAATTCAATAGATAGTTATTACCTGTTTTATAATAATACTTTAGTTATATTTGTCTTATGCTAATTTTTCCCAACATTTTCCACATAATAAATAACATTTATGTCCTCACTTATGTTCTTGATAAGTTAACACTTTGCATTGTTGTATGAGGCACTTCATCACGTTTCCAGACACAGATACAGAGGAATACAACTTGTCAGTTACATTTTAGAGTTCAGTTCCATATCTACCAAGTATGAAACTCCACAAGTAACTGTTCTGTGTTCCTCATGCAGTTGTAAGATATACCCAATATGTTAGTTTCTGTGTTACCACCTTGACATGTTACTATACACTTAGATCAATATATTGTTTTTCTCTTACAAATTGGTACTGTAGTTCTCGGTCTGAAAAGAAGTCTCACAGAGTTAAGGTGAGGATATTAGTAGAACAGTTTCATTTGGAAGTTTTAGGGAGAATTCTAATTTGCTACAGCTGTCAAAGGCTGCCTGCATTCCTTGGATTTTGGTGCCTGCCTGTATCTTCAAAGGTTTTCAACGTAGCATCTTCAAATCTCCCTTTCTTCTCTTTTACGTAGCATCTTCAAATCTCCCTTTCTTCTCTTTTAGTTACACTGCTTTGTTTGTGGGTTGGCTTATTTGTTTGGTTCCAAATTCTTGTTCTTCTCATTTATGAACTTGTGATAACCTTGAGGCTAGTCAGATTGTCAAGCACAGTCATTCTTTCTCAAAATATTTAATTCCATCACATTCAGAGATTCCTGATATGACTTGAATAGGCAGCACATTCTTGGTATAGAGGATTAGTATTTGGACAAATTTTAAGTCGTCTTTCTCTTTTGTACATGTAGTTCGGGTACAATGATTGCTTCTCACTCAACAAATAAATGCCATTATTCTATAACTTCTTCATCAATTTTTATGGTAATGTAACTTCATTCCTTCATTTTTCATCACTTTATTAGCATTCATCATTTAATAAGCACTTGTTTTAGTCCTGTTTGGAATAAAGCACAGTACCAATCCATAATCACAGAAATAAAAAATTAAGCTTAAAGCAGAGAATTATATTTTTTGATATACTTTCTAAGGTGAATTTACGTTTTTATTTATATCTAACATGTGTAAACTCTATAGGTAGAGCATATAATTTATTGCTTTCAATGAAACTATCTTAGCATTTCAGAAGAAAATTGTAAGATAGCCATTATGAAAAATATATCATAGAACTGCTGCATTAAAAAAGAGAGAAAGGAACTCTGTGAAACTATAGCCTAAGGAGATAATATTGAGCAAGTGGCATACTGTTAGAGTGTCAATAAAATCAAAATTTTCCAGTTAGGAACATAATGAACTCTTTTCTATTGACACCCAAAGGAGCTTAATTCAAGAACACGTAGTTTATGCATGTTCCTCACCTTTCTCCATAAAATTAAACTGCTAAAAGCTCTCATTTGGGAGTAGTCTTGACTGTTTTTTTATTATTTCAGCAATATGGAAACATATCATATAACTTCTATTACATACAAAAACTATGAGAGACATTTTGTTATTTAGATTCTAGTCTGTGTAGTTTAATGAATGTATTATGTATATATATATGGAATTATCATGATAAACTGTTAAGAAAAGTTACTGCATTATTAACAAAATGTCCAATGCTAGATATGAATATGCTAACATCACACAAAAACTAGGGAGTCACTACACCAGTGATTCCCTGTCCACATTTAAGGCTTTCCTGAAACTGAGTCTCAGGAACTTGACCTTGCCTTGGGCTCACTCTAGCTGTTTTCCTGAGCTTTTGCCTTCTCAGACTTTATCATGAATTTTTAATATACCTCTTGTGCAATTCTGTCTCAGGAAAAAAGCATATATGTTTAGAAGTACAACTTCATCTCTCCACTACATGAGTCACTCTTCAAACTTTGCCTGTTTCCTCTTCAGGTACCAGTATTTTGAAGCTGATGCCTAGATAGTTAAATGCAGGTTAGAACTTGCTTCCAGCTTTGATTTTTTTTTTCCTCCCAAACTCTTCCATATCTTCAAGTTTATCTCTCTTGTTTTAAATTCTCTATTCATTTCAATGAAGCAATCTGAGAAAGTAATTTGAGCTTTATGCTAATATATAGTCTTGACTTCATATGATTACGCTCTCAGAAAACATGTTTTTATTTTAAAAAGAGCTATCAATTCCAAGTTCTAAGCTTCTCAAACTGCAATGTAGATGTCTGTTGTATATTATACTCAGGATATTAAAAGCTAAACACTGTGCATATATCTGAATTATGAGTTTACTTTTTTCTTACTAAATTAAAGCACTGCTTTTAAAATAGTGAGAAGGATAAACTCTTTCTGTCCAATGTTTTTAAATCAATCTTTAATTTCAGATAAATTTTGTCTTTAGACTAGTTTATGTCAGGTCCACTTGTGACTGAATACACTCCCTATAGAACACTGCAGAAAGCACACTGAAAATTCTGCCATTGTAGATATTTCAATATAAAAGTTTGAGAATTACTACCTATATGTTTTAAAATTTCCCTGCTTTGGAAGACTTTCCACAGTCCTGTGCTTCATTCCAATCACAGTCAGACATAAACATAGACTTGAAAAAGCAGCTGTTGCTATTGAATTCCTTGTTTGTAAAAGTTCTGGAATCAAATTCTCATTGATAAAAGGATAAACCATTAAAAAACAGAAGTACCAGAAAAAAAATACCTACGGAAAACATGGACAATTGTATGAAGACTTATGTTTTTATTTTTAATATTCTTGACAGCAAACTATCAAAGGGGGACAAACAAAAGTGTTGTGATAAATTTTATGGCCAAGGAGGAAATAATATTAAGAGTTAGATGATCATTACAAATGGTCTATAGCTACCTCCTTACTCTACAGGGAAGATGATGTAAAACTTTCTTTTTAGTTGCACTGTCAGCCTATGTAAGAAGAACTAGTCACCATACTAAAGGGATGGATTAAGAAAGCTTTCTAATATAAATTTAAAAAAAAAACTTGAATCAGTTTTAAGTAAAATACAATAGTTGTTATGTCATATATACCAAACATTATTGATATTGAATGCTGACTGAAAACTGATCACTCAATTTAACAAGAACTATCTAAATGTTCTAATTCATAGATCTTCACATTCTCTTTACATACAGATTTTTCCTGCACATTGAAGTAATCATTCTGGGTCGCTCTTCTCATTTACTGAAAAAACAAATCTGTATCTTTCTGTTTCAGAGATTGAAATCTTAGGGAAAATTTTTTTCTATCCTGGTTTGTGTATATGCTCTTAGCTAGAAGAAATGAGTTAGATTCATTGGCAGTGTGTACAAGGTGGGTGTTTTTATAACTGAGATAGAAATATTTGAAATAAGGGGAAATGAACAACCACATGTTCCCCAGAAGTGTGGAGCATTACGATGACAAGAAGGGATCTAACACGCATCTGAATGTGTGTGCCTAATCTTGAGCTGGGTGTTTTACAATCAATGTGCTCAAATTTAGTCCAGAATCACCATTCCAGAAATCACTATTAAATGGTTTTGGTCTGCCAAGATAATTTACAACAATAATCCCAGATATTCTCTGGAGTCAGAGATTAGGACAATTGGAACTCAAAGCCAGTACAGGTAAAAAGTGAACAAGATTTGATCTTAATGAGCCAAATGTATTAGTGTATGATTGCAATCTAATAGGTAATTGGATCGTGGTATAGGTTCGGCCCAACAAATCCACATGACCCTATCTGAAAAATAACAAAAACAAAGGAGGATTGGACCTTTCTAAGAATCATGAAGATCTGAGTTAAAACTTCCAGTACTGTCAAAAAAAAAAACAACAGTTAAATAATTATTGTTAAATCCTCTAGAGTACAAAGGACCAACTCTTTCTTGCATTAGCTTGGATGAAAAATGTGTACCTATAAGTCAAATGATAACTGTGCATGTCATTGCATTTCCCACTTATTTCTTAGAAATTGCTATGTATGTATGTAGGTATGTATGAGTGAATGGATGGATTTGAATACGTACCAGAGGTTTATTTTTCTCTGTGACTACATTTGGTGTTGAACTTCTTTCAAAAGAATGCATTTATTCTGAAGCCCAAATTAACATACTACTAAGTGCTGTGAGCCTATCTCTTCTTATTCATACAGTTTTTGTCTTTGATATGTGTGACTCATGATTCTTTGGTTTACAAAACAATTTCCTCTATTTCTTTCCATAGACATATGTTACATACTCACAGGGACTGAATGAATGCGAATAATTGTATGACAAATTAATAAGTGAAATACTGTTGTTTTCTAATTACTATCATAAATATGTTAGTACTTAGAAAATTAATTCTTTTAAGGAAATACAAATTACTACAATATAGATACTGCTTCTAAATTTAAAATAAGAAAAAAAATTTTAAGTGGAGGAAGAGTAGAAAAAAAATGTCAGAATTCTATTCTCAATAGTGTATAAATAAGTATCATTTAGTACCAAATGCTAACTTACCTAAAGTCCACCATTAAATGTATTTAGAGTACTTTGGTGATACATACACAGTTTTAGTTTCTATTTCAGAATAGAAAAGGCAACAGATTTTAGAGAAAGTGCTTTGAAAATGTAATCAGGCTGTGGGTCAGCCTTACTTTATCTGAGATTGTGAGAGTTAACATTGCCACAGTTACCAGACCACCTCTTCATTCATAGCCATAGTTATTTCATATTTTGGTAACACAGAAAAAATTTGAATGAATATCTCACCAAATTACCAATCTTGGAATGTGTTATAAGTGAAACCATACTAAGGGAAAATATCCTTCTATGTGCTATGTCTCAGAGAGAAAAACCCTGAAGTAATATTTTATAAATTATACTATTAGAGCAACATCTTCAGTTTCTCTTGGTTTAGCACTTCTTGTAACTATAGCAACACATAGCAAGACAAGATGTTCCTGATGCTTCTCTGTCTGTGTGTCCTAACTCTTAATATCATGTAATCTATAACTGCAGAAAATCAAACATGCTGTCCAATGATCCCCAAATTATTTAAGTATTTCTTCTGACTTTGTAGAAATGAGACTACCTCAGAGTTTTCTGTCTTGACTCTTGTGTCTGTGCACATTAATAGGTAAGAATCTTATTTGAAAGAGTAAAACACTTAGCCCTATAAAGGTTTGTAAACTTCCAATTGTTTTCTTAGGGGAATAAAGAATAAAAAGGGACTACACAGGTGACCTGTTTGCAATGCCATCTTTGCATATCATACTTGAAATTCACCTCAACTCTAAATATTAGCTTCCTTATTTTCTTTTTATTTTTTTTTCCATTTCCTTATTGTCAATGTGATGTACAGAGGGGTTACAGTTTCATACGTAAGGTAGTGAGTACATTCCTTATGTAAGAAGCCCCCTAATTTTCTAGACAGGAGAAACACGTTCCAGGACCACTGTGATTTAATAAGATGGCAGCTGTAAGTTCTTTAACCTGGACAGAGCCAAATGACCCAATTAATGAACAAATTATTTGAATCCTTTTCACATCATAACACAGAGAAGAAAATGAAAATTATAATTGGTCACTACAATAAAAGCTTTGGAAAAAAGAATATATCCTTAGACATAGCTAGAATTTCTGTTGGCATCTTTCAGTCAAATGAAATCCGTTAGCATGTAGGTGAATTCCTCAAAATATAATAAACTTTCTGGATCATTCAGACAGCAATTCAGTACTGATTTTCTCTTAACCATATCTGTAGAGGGTAGCCTGAGGATGGGGGGCCCAACTCGACCTTCTAGTACGATTCTGAGATTTAGAGGAACAGGTCTTGTAATGGCCTAAACTCTTCCATGTTACCTAAAGAAAGTGTGGCAGGGTATTTAGGATCACTGTAGAGTTTTTTTTAGTATCTTTTTCTGTCTTGGAAAGCAGAAGCAACCAAATCAACATGTATGTGTTCTCATCCTTCCCACAGCTAATAGAGCAGGACCTGAAAACACAAAAACCACCATTCTCTCTTAAGATTTACTCTCTCTGGTACCTATCTCTTCCCTAAGAAGAATCTAGATGAAACCTTAATTCCTAAGAGCTATATGTCTAAAGACAGCATTTCAATAATCATTTTATATTCCGAGAAGCAGAATGAAGGCAGCAAGGTCATCCTGATGTGTCTTTAGTTGCTTTCTATCAGAGGAAGAGTGATCAGAGAAAAGACCTCTCATTTCATAGCAGATGACAATGGTTCTAATCTCAACTCTATCACTAGTCAATTATCTGCACTTAGGTAAACCATTCAATAGCTCTGAGCCTACCAGTCTTCATTCATGCAGACTAAATTATTTTTGTGCTCTCCATTCAGGACGATGATTCTATAATCTATGCCTTCAATTTGCTTCTGCTCACATCGCTAACAAATGGAGTGTGCTTTCAGAAGTGCTAACCATCCTTTATGAGCCCACTTGTACACAAGACTATTAATTTTTTTAAAGTTTCCATTTGTATGAAAAAAATTCTAGACACTATGGCTTTGTGTTAATATTTATTTATTTATTTATTTATTTTTGCCAGTCCTGGACCTTGAACTCAGGGCCTGAGTACTGTCCCTGGCTTCTTTTGCTCAAGGCTAGCACTCTGCCACTTGAGCCACTTGCTTTTGCTGCTCTAAGACAATATAAAATGTAACACCAACTGAAGAATGTATCTTTCTTTTTTTTTTTTTTGCCAGTTCTGGGGCTTGGACTCAGGGCCTGAGCACTGTCCCTGGCTTCCTTTTGCTCAAGGCTAGCACTCTGCCACTTGAGCCACAGCACCACTTCTGGCTGTTTTCTATATATGTGGTGCTGGAGAATCGAACCCAGGGCTTCATGTATATGAGGCAAGCACACTTGCCACTAGGCCATATCCCCAGCCCTTGTGTTAATATTTAATGTTTAACTATTAAAAGATCCAGGCATATCACATTGTCTATTCATTTTAATTTATCAAGTGTGTATTTTGTGAACAGGATATGCCAAACCTCCAACTATCTCTTCCATAACATTGATCTTTAAACAACCCACAATTAAAGAGCAGTTGAGAATGTGCTTTCCTTTTCAGTTCCTTGACAGTGATTTTGTGTTTGATTTGATGCTCAAATTATATTCATTATTAATTTATTTTCAAATTCAGTGTAATGTGTGAGCATGTATGGTGAATGATTTATTCACCAATTAAATTACCAATGAGTAATTCTATTACTCTGGTTTACCAGAAATGCAACCATTCATCAGGAGTGATTTTTCTTCAGTGACATAGGTCTAATAATGTTCATGTTTTATGATAGTGGCAATTAGAGCTCTCAGCTTAAATAGTGTCTGTCCTCATGACGATACAGCTTAAATTCCCATCTACCCTACATAAGACAGGATTTCCACAAGATTCTAGTGGAAAAAATGGCTGTATATGGTACAGTTTGCACAATTCTTCAGCCATCCTGAGATTAATCATTTTCCTAAATCTTCGTGAGCTGTAGCTAGGAAATTATTAAAACAAAAATATACCAATGACCACCTTGAAATATTTTTGAAGGGGTAAAATATATCAGCTGCTACATTTATGCATACAATCATTGTCGAAATAAAGTTGTTGTATATTCAGAATTGATTCTCTATCTCTTCTTTATTTTATACTTTGTTAGAAATGATCACGATTCCTTATATAACCTGGTACTTATATTTACAATAATAAGAAGAAATGAATAACTCATTTATATTGGTAAGTTGAGAACTTATTTTATCTTCTGAAATACCACAGGTAGTTTAAACTCTAACTGAGAAGACTTATGCTTTCTTGTATGTAAATTTCCCATGGAAAAGACAAAGCTCAGGTTGGGAAATTTAGCTTACCACTTCAGGGATCTTGTAAGGATATATCATCAACAACTTCTGGAGAAGATAGAATAAAGCATATTTCATCTGTTTCTGCTCAATAGAAATACATAACCTTCAATAACATGTGCAGGATGCTTGTGGTTAGTGAGATGCCACGCTGTAAAGAATAGATGCAAAGGAGCCTGAGTTAAAGTCCTAGCATAAAAGGGCCACAGTAGTGGAGGAAAGCAGAAAACAAATGTCTATTGATGTGGACATTCAGGTGTCAAGTGAAAGTATTGTTTCTAGTGCCATATTCTAAGACAAATATCAAGAGAATTTTCACAAATGATGACCATGATTTTTCAGGCATAAAAAGGAAGGTTTGCAAGATGAACACATTGATGAGATTGTTGAGGTGGTAGCAAATGAATGGATCTGCTCTTTGACTGATACTTTGTGTACTTGATCTACATGAGTTAGCAGGTGAAATTTGTTTTTCTTAACTAAAACGTTATTCGTTAGTAAACCATAGCATAGAACTCTAGATTAAAGTTGACTTCTCTCAGTGGTACAAGAATAAAGCTACTTGATTTCTCTTTTCATCTTTCCTTCTTAGCATCCCAATCATTATATAATATATATGGGTCATATATAATAATACATATGCTATATATAATATATTAACTATGTTATATAATATGTGTTTATCAAGTAACAAAGGAATTTAATACCAAATACAAAGCATTTGAATCTGAGTCATTCAGATATAAAACTTGGTATATTCATTTCCTGCTTCTACAGTGTTTGTAGATAGAGAAAGTATAATATTAGCAAAAGCTTCCAAATGTGTGATTTAATGATATAAAAAGTAAGTGCTTTAATAGCACAAAAGAAGAGATATCCTTCCTAATCTTTGGGTCCTATTAAGTCAATGGTTTTGAAACTAACTTTTACCTGAATCCTTGTAAATCAATGGTAAGACACAGTGAACTGTTTTAATATGTCCACAGCACTACAGATACCCAGAGAACCTTAGAACTGCCAAGTTCCATTCACACTATCAAACAAATGAAAAATTTACTAAGCAACTGCTTATACTCATGGCCTATAGCTCATATATCTTTAGGGGATACAGCCTTTAGTGTTATTGTTCATGCAAAATGTGGAAGGGAAAGTTGAAAATCACTTTTAACATGCTCATGGAGTGAGCTAATTGCTTTCACAGAGTGTATGCCAATCCCAGCAAAATCCAGCCAAGTTTGAAGTTGTCTTAAAACATTTTTGTGTTGCAGTTAAATATAAATTTCTATACATAAGAAATATGAAAAAGGTTGTTTCACAAACAACTTAAAATTTTCCAGTGAAGATATAAATTTTTAGCCTTTAATGGGAGAGCACTGGACTGAGAAAAATATATTGTACTTTGATTACACAAAGTAATGGAAACCTATTTATATAAATTTGTGGTCACATTCAATGATGTACATAGTAAGATCTGGTATTGAGAATGCATCTAAAAATACATGTCATTATAATTTGAATAATTCAATATTACTGTAAATTGTTGTCATTTTTTGTACTCATCTAAACACTCTTTAGGCCTTTGTTGGTTATTATGCACATTCTTCCACCATTGTTTGCTTGTATATGCTGACTAATTTGCTATATTGTGGGAATTTGGGGGTTCCTTTTATGCAGGATGGATACAAAAATAAAAATACAAGGTAAAGTTATGATGTGGTAAGTAATTTTATGTTGTGTTGAAGTATAATCTCAACTTTAACCAGTGGTTTTGGGTTTTTTTTTTTGCCTTCAAGAAAAATGCTTTGGTATAATTTCAGAGTATGTAAAAAGTACAAGGGGGATGGTGCTTGGTTGAATTTCTTTCATTCAAGTATTTGCTTCCATCATACTTATTTAAGTCAAGTATATTACTTGATTTATAACTTGCATGCATATTTTATAATTCAGAATATCTATAAACATTGTTAATTGCAAATATACTACCAGAATTCTACAAGATGCAATTATGTTTCCATTTACTCTGTATGTAATAATTCTCTAAAGTATGAATCCGCAAACTATTGTATATATTTTAAGAGACAGATCATATGTTTCTAGGGTCCAAAATGAAACAGTATCTTAACGGCTTTTACCTATCTGGTTCATAGAATGTCAAAATGTTGTTATTTAAAAACATGCCCAGTTTAAACACTGCCCACAAACCATCTGATATTTTTGTCTTTTGTATTCATTCTTTACACTGATGTTAAATCTCAAGTGCATTTTCACAGAGTTAAATTTCTGTATTTATAACCTCAAGTGCCTGAAAGAATAAAAATTCACAATCTCCTAAGCACATCAAGTGCATTTCTGCAAAGAATACTTGACACCAGGAAAATGATGTTCACATCTTGATGACAAAGAGAAATTTAGAAAAAAAGCATTGTATCACTTATTTGCCAGAATGGAGCATTTATAGAGTTGTATTTCTTTAAGTTTCCACTAAAACATCATAAATATTTTCAAAAGTAGGTTACTTTCAATTTTCTTGCATATTTTATAACGCAAGTTAGGGCTAGGATTAATATGTAATGTGGTCTCATTAAAATATTAGTAATCTTTCATTATCGTATACTTTATCCTAACGTTCTAATATTGAAAAATATAAAGGGTCAGGCTGGGAATATGGCCTAGTGACAAGAGTGCTCACCTCATATACATGAAACCCTGGGTTTGATTCCTGAGCACCACATATATAGAAAACAGCCAGAAGTGGCACTGTGGCTCAAGTGGCAGAGTGTTATCCTTGAGCAAAAAGAAGCCAGGGACAGTGCTCAGGCCGAGTCCAAGGCCCAGGACTGGCATATATATATTTAAATTTGTATAATACTTTGTTACTGGTTGGTAAAGTTAAAAGTTAAATATTCTTTATTTTTCCTAATTGTATAAGAGCTACTCTGTTCTTTGAAATACATTTTCTCAGAATACATCATCCTTTCCTTCAATATAGTAAGTGGATATTAGAAGGTAGTGTACAGAGAACCTATAATGAAACAACATAAAAAGTTTAACAATTTCAATAGACAAGATGTCTAAATTTCTTTTTTTTCTATGATATTGACTTTATTAGTGTAGAACAATTAATACCAGCCATAAAAGTATATAATTAAATGCAATTATTACAAGTTAAAGTTTTATTCTCTTTCCTTGTTTGTGTGTGTGTGTATATGTATACCTTGTGCTTGCTATTCAAGCACTCTATTACTGAGCTATACCTTCAATTTCTGCCTTTGCTGTGTATTGTCCTTTAATTAAAAAAATGAAAACAACAAAACGTTGTTACTTCACAACCAATTTGAAACAGGTCATTCAGGAGCAATAGTACAAAAAGACAGTTTAGATTGGAATGCTAAATCTATCCATTATTAAGCAGAATGTCAGTGCTTATGATCTTGAAAATTCACCTCTTTTTCCTCAAATCAGTTCCTTTGTAATGCATTTTCTTGAGTTCTGCCCAGGACTGCCACAGTAGCAGTCCTGGGTTCAGAACCCACACCCCATTAAAGAATACCAGATAGACCCAGAAGTACAGCCAGCTGTTGGTGTTGAGGTTGGAGCTTCTGTTAAGTCACTCTGGGAAGAAGGTCATCCAGCCACCATAGAGTTCACAAACGCACAGTGTGATCTGTATGAAGTGCCGGTAATATTGCTCCTTGACAATGGCATAAATGAGGAGCAATGCCAGGAAGCCATCTAGCACAACGGTGAAAATTTCCAAAGACATGATATATGGATCAAAATGGAGCTATCGCACATCAGCTTTGCCATACTCTTTCCATAAAGATGCAATCAAGCCTTCCTCAGAATCTGCGACATTTCCCACTAAAGACAAGTAGACAAAAGCGCCTTCCAGCACGAAGTGCACCAGGGCATCGTAGCAGAGCCAGGCCAAGGCCCCGCGGTTGGCCGCCCCGCACCCACCGCCCAGGCTCAGGCCCAGCGCGCAGCCCGCCAGCAGCAGCGCGGAGCACAGCAGCAGCGAGCGGCCCGCCGAGGCCCCCAGGTCCCCGCCGGGTTCCATGCAGCTTGCGCGGACACGAGGAAAGCCGGGAAGGTGAGGCTGCGGACAAGATATCTAAATTTCTTAGAGAACTGTAGGATCAAAGTAAAGTCACAATGCTAGAGGAAACCTTCAACCTTCATAATGAATACAGTAACTGAACTGTGGCTGTAACTAGGAACTTGGAGAGGTGATAATGAAATAGAAAAGTTTATTCTACAAATAACTTAAGCTCTACTTAAAAAAATGGACTCCTGGACATCCAGGAAGATGACAGAGGAGCAGCAGAGCCCTCACTAAGCTCCCTCCGACATCGCAGTTTTACCATTCCAGAGAAACTTTTACTCCTAGAAAGACAGCCCAAATAAATTCTAACAGTACAGGGATTCTGTTCAGGAAGGAAAAATCGACTTTCTGGTCTGAAAACACAGATTTCAGCTCCGAGTGGCATCCCACTGCCACGCCTGTGCTGGCACCAGCACAGCACCCTGTACTCCAAGCACACAACGGCAACCAGGGAGAAATCCTCCAGAGGGTGGCAGACAGACGCGGCCCACAGGCTGCGAACAGACAGGCCAAAATCGCCAAGAAAGCATGAGACCCCACAAAAGACATTCCCACTCATGCCCACAGAGCAGCTTCTGGAAGCTAGCCCTTCCCTCACTGCTAGAGCAAAGCACCATCTTTGACTCTGCCATAGACCCGGTCAGACCAGACTGGAACTAAAGCAGGCCAGGGGAAAAACGAGGCGAAAGGGGCCATCTTTGAAAAGGGCAAGAGTGA
Organism: Perognathus longimembris pacificus; assembly: GCF_023159225.1. Lineage (NCBI taxonomy): Eukaryota > Metazoa > Chordata > Mammalia > Rodentia > Heteromyidae > Perognathus > Perognathus longimembris. Next base: position 43,436,755 of record NC_063176.1, read on the forward strand.
CTAAACAGTGAAAGCTAGCTCCACCCAGGAGAACGTCCCACCACCCAGGTGGGAGGCTCATCCCAGGGCTTCGGCTCACAGGCTTAGGTAAACTCAGCCAGAGGTGTCCCACCCCACCTTGCCCCACCCCACCAACTCAGCAGCTGACAACTCCCGACTCTCCAGCAACCAGAAATCCTAAAATCAAACCGAAAGCGGCAGGCAGCGACCGGCAACATGGAACAATCAGACAGGAGAGTAAATAGTTCCTGGAGAGTAAATAGTTCCCAAGACAGATAAAGGGTCCATCACAGAGGAAACCAAATTCCCAGCCTGAAATGGAGCTGAATTCCATAGCAAGCTGCACCCAGGAGGCTACCCAGCCAAGGAGGGAGGAAACTCCCCTGGGGCAAGTAGCCCTCAGCCAGGTAAACTATGCCTGAGGCGCTTTGCCTTCCTGAGTCCACAGCCTATTCAGAGCCAGGCATTAAAGGCAGTGGCCCCACAGCAGACAAAAGAAGCCACTGTTCCCTAGACTGTCTCTCAACTACAGAGAACACCCCAGTCCTACATGCAAGCTGTGCAAACCACAGAGCCCCAGAATTCAACTAACAGGGGAGGAGGGTCAAAGCAGATCCACCCCTGCAAACTGAAAGCAAGTCAAACCAACCCAACAGCAGGAAAACAGACAGTAAACTGAAGTGCCAGACACGTGAACCCCATTTTAGAATTAAACCCTGAGCCAATCAGATTTGTACCTGTGTCCTAATCTTGCTTGCACACCTGATTGTTGTAACCTTGTTCTTTGCCTTTATAAGCCCTGTGTAATCACAGCTCGGGGCTTCCTCCTAACCTCCGCTGTGTCGGTGGGTAGGACGAGGCCCAAGTTGCAGCTCGCTTAAATAAAGCCTTGCCTTGCTTTTGCATTTTGGAAATGTCTGAGTCTCGGTGGTCTTTTTGGTGGTGGTCTTGCGACTTGGCAGAACATAAACCATCACAAGGAAACCAAAGACTGAAAAGAGCCCACCCAAACAAGGAAGACTCCATTTTCTTTAAAAAATATATATATTTTTCATTTTTGAATTGTTTTTTGTTTTCAGTTTTTTAAATTTTTTTGATGTATTGGGATATTTTTGGTAAGTTTTTTTTGTGTAGTGTGTTTGTTTTCTGTATGTTTTCTTTGTTTGTCTTTTCACATTTTTTTCTTTAAAATTACTTTCCTTTGACTAACACCTTTACTGTTTTCTGTTGACTCTCCATTCTGTATCATTTTAACCTCTTTCTTTCTAACAATTCTTCTCTTCTCCACCTTTCCACTTCACTGAAACTAAACCAAAATCATCATCCCCCATTCATTTTACTCTATTCTCTTCCCTACCCCTAACTTACCCTACTAAATTTAGTTCCAGGACCTCCAGACTCAATTGACCCCTGGTTATCCGATAGAGGGTATCCTTGTTCAATCCGAGTGAGTCAAAGTGGTTCAAGAGGAATCCCACCAGTGCAAAAAGAACTAAATATAAGAACAAAAATTGCTCATAGTGATATAATGGTAAATAAGTTACTACCAAATAGAGGGCTCAGGGTTGGTTGTTATATTAAAATTATATTATGTGGGGACAGCAAATTAGCTTTTATATACTAAAAAGAGAGGGAAGGTATCTATATATAATTGTGAACTTCAAAGATTGATACAACAGTACTTGGTTAGGTCTGCTTTGGGTCTTAAGTGGTGCTCACAGTTTTTTTGTAGATTGGCACTTCCAATCCAAATGGGCAGAAGAAGCACAAGGAAGATGGCAAACAAAGGAATATCATCTCCCACTCAAAACAAGCAGGAAGCAAAGCAGTCAATCAAAGACCTAGAAGAGAACCCTCAAAATGCTCTTCAAAGTCTACTGATAAAAATGTTAAATGACAAGTTTGAATCTCTTCACACAACTATTCTAGAGTGTGAGAAGGCGAAACAAAAATTAATAAAGGATTTCATGGCCTCCAAAAGTAAAAAGATAAACGAACTTCAAGAGTCCAATGAAAAGTCCAATAAAAAGATAGGTACCCAGCTAAAAGATGTGAGAGACAGCACTCAGAAGCAAATTAGTGAAGTAAAGAAGTCCGTACAGGACCTAAGAGAAAATTATAGCAAAGACATAGAAGCCATCCAAAAGACCAGTCAGAATTTGAAACCAAGAAGAGCAGACTAAAAGAAGCAGAGGATTGAATCTCAGAAACTGAGGATTCCCTAGAATTCCCTAGAGAAAGAACAAAAAATAGTACAAAACCAATCCAATTGGCAAAACAGATCACTCCTGGAACTCCAAGATACAATCAGGAATCACAATTTAAGGCTAATAGGTATTGAGGAAAACCTAGATAAAGAAGTCAATGGAATAGGCAACTTACTTAACAGAATGTTAGCTGAGAACTTTCCAAATATCCAGAAAGATAGGCCTATCCAGATACAAAAAGCATTCAGAACCCCAAACTTACCAGACCAGAATAGAACACCACACCAACACATTGTAATCAAAACAGGATCAATAGAGTCCAAGGAAAGAATCCTTAAAGCTTCTAGGGAGAAGAAAGTAAACACATAAAGGAAAACCAATCAGAATTACCCCAGACTTATCAGCAGAGAACAAGAACGCAAGGAGAGCCTGGAATGAAGTATACCACACACTAAATAAAAATAACTATCAACCAAGAATGCTGTACCAGATAAACTCTCATTCATAGCCAAAGATCAAATAAAAGTCTTCCACAATAAGGAAAATTTGAAACAATATATCTCCACCAAACCAGCTTTACAGAAAATCCTCAAGCATGTACTACACATGGAAAATAATCAAGATCACAGTACAGTTAGAGAAATGAACCCTAAATAGAAAACCAGAATATTAGATCAAGAATTGGGAAGACACAGCTTTTAACATGATAGCTATAATGAAAGGAACAAACGATCACCTCTCAATCCTAACTCTCAATATTAATGGACATAATTCGCCAACTAAATAACATAGCTGGATCATAAAAGTTGGATCATAAGTTGGATCAAAAGTCAAGAAGTGGGGCTGGGGATATGGCCTAGTGGCAAGAGTGCTTGCCTCGTATACATGAGGCCCTGGGTTCGATTCCTCAGCACCTCATATGCAAAAAATGGCCAGAAGTGGTGCTGTGGCTCAAGTGGCAGAGTGCTAGCCTTGAGCAAAAAAAGAACTAAGGGACAGTGCTCAGGCCCTGAGTTCACGGCCTAGGACTGGCAAAAAAAAAAAAAAAAGTCAACATGTACCTTTCTGCTGCCTCCAAGAGACACATCTGTCCAGCAAAAGCAAACATCTTCTAAAATTGAAAGACTGGAATCAAATCTATCAAGTAAATGGCCTCCATAAGCAGGCTGGAGTTGCAATCCTAGTATCAGATAAAACTGACTTCAAAATAAAAATGGTAAGAAGCAACAAAGAAGGTTACTGCATATGAATAAAGGGATCTCTCCCACAGGAGGATATAACCATCCTAAACATCAACACTTCAAGTACAGGAGCACCCAACTTCATCAAACAAACACTACTGACTCTAAAAACACTCATAGACCCAAACACATTGATAGTTTGAGACTTTAACACTCCACTGTCACCTCTGGACAGATCAACACGCCAAAAACTGCACAAAGAAACCACAGAACTAAACAACTGCATAGATCAACTAGACTTAACTGACATCAACAGAATATTCCATCCAGAAACACCAGAATACACATTCTTTTCAGCAGCACATGGAACATTCCCCAAAATAGATCACATCTTAGGGCACAAAGAAAATCTGTATAAGTTCACAATTATCAAATAATTCCCTGCTTTCTCTCAGACCACAATGGAATAAAATTAGAGCTCAACTCAAACAGCCACCACAAAAAATCCTACAATACATGGAGACTAAACAACACATTGCTGAAACATCAGTGGGTCATTGAAGAAATTAGAACAGATATTCAAATGTTTATGGAATTCAACCCAGATGAGCACACAAAGTACCAGCTCCTTAGGTACATGGCAAAGGCAGTACTCAGAGGATAATTTATGTCACTGAGTGACTACATCAACAAACTTGAGAAACAGCAATTCAGTAACTTAAAGAAACAACTTCTGCTCCTCAAAACAGAACAAACTAAACCCCAGCCAATAGACGAAAGCAAATAATTAAAATCAAATCAGAATTAAATGACTTAGAGTTAAAAAAAATCAAAAGAATCAACAAAACGAAGAGTTGTTTCTTTGAAAAAATCAACAAGATGGACAGACCCCTAGCAAACTGACCAAAGTAACAAAGGCAGCACACCCAATAAACAAGATCAGAGATGAAACAGGTAACATCACCACAGGAACAACCAAAATTCCGAACACAATAAGGGCCTATTTTGCAAACCTTTATGCCAACAAATGCGAGAATCTGGAACAAATAGACAATTTCCTAGCAAAAACTGATATCCCCAAACTCAACCATGAAGATTTAAATCTTCTAAAAAGAACAATATTCAGCATTGAAATAGAAACTGCAATAAGAGATCTCCCATCCAAGAAAAGCCCAGGTCCAGACAGATTCACAGCAGAATTCCACAAGGCTTCAAAACAGAACCAATATTTCTCAAACTCTTCAATTAAATTAAAAAACAGTTCGCTGCTAAACACATTCTATGAAGCCAGTATAACCATCATCCCAAAACCAGGCAGGGACTCATCAAGAAAAGAGAACTATAGACTGATTTTCCTAATGAATATTGATGCAAAAATTCTCAGCAAAATGAACAATCGACTTCAACAGGTCATCAAAAAAAAATCATACACCATGATCAAACTGGATTCATCACAGGGATGCAAAGTTAGTTCAAAATATGCAAGTCAATTAATGTAGTCCATCACATCAACTGGAGCAAGGCAAAGAATCACATGGTTATATCCCTAGATGCGGAAAAGGCTTCTGATAAAATTCATAACTCATTTATGATAAAATCCCTGGAAAAACTGGGATTCTTGGGAGTACTCCTGCATATTATAAAGGCAGCCTATGACAAACGAACAGCAAGTAAAATTCTAAACGGTGAAAAGCTGAAGCCATTCCCTTTAAAATCAAGAGCAAGACAGGAATGCCCACTTTCTCTCCTCTTCTTCCACATAGTACTAGAATTCCTAGCAATTAAGCAAGAAGGAAACATAAAGGTAATCCAAATAGGAAAAAATGAAGTTAAACTTTCTCTCTTCACAGATGACCTAATCCTATACCTAAAGAACCCCATATACTCTACTCCTAAGCTACTAGAGCTGATCCAAAACTTTGGCAAAGTAGCATGATATAAAGTAAACCCTCAAAAATCAATGGTTTTTCTATATGCCAATGACGCGAAGAAGGAGGCCAAAATCAGGAAAGCAACTCCTTTTGCAATAGCCTCAAAAAACCTAAAATACTTCGGAATAACCTTAACCAAAGAAGTGAAAGACCTCTATGATGAGAACTTTGAAAACATGAAAAACAAATTAAGGCACAACTAAGGAAATGGAAAAACCTCCCATGCTCCTGGATTGGGAAGATTCATATTGTCAAAATGGCAATATTGCCAAAGGCTATCTACAAATTCAATGTAATACTCATTGATATCCCAACACCATTTTTTAATGAAATAGAGGAAGCAATCCAGAAATGAAACAATAAAATATGAAACAATAAAAGACCCTGAATAGCAAAAACAATCCTAAGCAGAAAGAATAGTGCTGAAGGAATTACAATACCCAACTTCAGGCTGTATTACAAAGCTAAAGTAAAAAACAAACAAACAAACAACAACAACAACATCAACAACAAAACAGCTTATTATTGACACAGGAACACACCTGAAGACCAATGGAACAGAACTGAAGACACAGAAATGAACCTGCAGAACTATGCCTACTTAATCTTTGTTAAGGAGCTAAAAAGAGGATGGAAGAAAGATACCCTATTTAAAAAATGGTGCTGGCAAAACTGGCTCGACATTGGCAACAAACTAAAACTAGATATTTATATATCATCCTGCACCAAAATCAGTTCTAAATGGATCAAAGACCTCCAAATAAAAACAGATATCCTGAAAAAACTACAAGAAGGAGTGGAGAAACACTTGGCACAGGAGGAAACTTCCTTATTAAAGGCCCAGCATTCAAACAAATCAAAGAAAGGGTGGACAAATGGAACTGCATCAAACTGCAGAGCTTCTGCAGGGCAAACGTTGCTAGATAAATAGAAAGCCCACAGAAAAAGATCTTTACTGGCCATACAGTGGACAAAGGCCTCATATCTAAAATATTTCCAGAACTAGAAAAATTAAATTCCTCTGAAACAGAACCTCAAAGAACCAATACCCCCTCAAAATGTGGGCTAATGACTTGGAAAGAGACTTCTCTGATGAGGAAATGAGAATGGCCATGAGAAATATGAAAAAGAGCTCTACATCACTGGCCATAAAAGAAAACTAACAAGAAAACTAACAATAACAATTGTTGGAGGGGATGTGGCCAAAAGGAAACCCTACTTCCTTGTTGGTGGGAATGTAAACTGGTTCAGCCACTCTGGAAAGCAGTATGGAGATTCCTCAGAAGGTTAAACATAGAGCTCCCCTATGACTCAGCAGCCTTACTTTTGGATATTTACCCAAAGACTACAAACAAGAAGACACTAAAGCCACCAGAACAACAATGTTCATTGCAGCACAATTTTTCACAGCTAAAATATGGAACCAACCCAGATGCCCATCGGTAGACGTATGGATCAGGAAAATGTGGTACATATCCACAATGGAATTTTATGCCTCTATCAGAAAGAATGACATTGCCCCATTTGTAAGGAAATGGAAGGACTTGGAAAAAATTCTACTAAGTGAAGTGAGCCAGACCCAAAGAAACATGGACTCTATGGTTTCCCTCATAGGGAATAATTAGCACAGGTTTAGGCTAGTCACAGCAGAGGATCACAAGAGTCCAATATCTTCTGCCCTTACGAAAACATAAGATGATGCTAAGTGAAATGAACTCCATGTTATGGGTATGAATGTTATATCACTGTTGTAATTACTTTCAACATGCCATGTGAAACTATAGCTTCTATTGTTGTTCCTCTTGTGTCCCCTTCCTGTGGTTGTACTCACGCTATCACTGTATCTCATCTGAATACACTGGATACTGTATATACTGGTATTAGAACTAATGAAGTGATAGGGAATATCAAAATCGAGGGACAAAAGATAAATAGAAAAATGATTCCAAAAGCAAAACTTGCAAAACCATTTGGTGTAAACCAACTGAACACTCATGTGGGGAGAGGGAAAGGGGGAGGAGATAGAGGTGTATAAGGGAGGAGGTAACATAGTAAAAGAAATGTACCCATGGCCTTATGTATGAAACTGTAATCCCTCTGTACATCACTTTGACAATCAATAAGCAATTATTATTTAAATTAAAGAACTTTAGAGATGAAAAGTAAAAAAAATCTCTTTTTAAAGATCAGATTGCTGTACATTATTTAGTATGGTTCTTAGCTAACATGGAATTATTAATCACTAGGTTTAAGCAAAAATACACTGGTTGGCTTTGTCCCACAAGTGTGACCATTTTCAGGATGTTATGTATTGTGGAAGGAAAATAAAATTGACAAGAGATTTATTTCAATTCACAATAGCCATTTAGGAGCCAAATGCACCAAAGAAGAAGAAAACTGTCTCACTGGGACCCTCTAGTGAGAGAGGACTCATTCCAGTGCAGGGAAGGTCTGAATTTTATTTATTCGTTTTGATGGGGTAAAAATAGATCACTGTGTCTAGGGTAGTTTTCTCCCCTAGATGATGTTAATGGAGGGGAAAAAGAAGAGAAAGAAGAGAGGGAAACAGAGAGATAGAGATACCCTGCAGTCATAGATAGGTAACCAATAGATTATGATAGATGATAGACATAGATAGCTAATAAGAAGAATCTACGCAGTTCTATCCTTTCTATCAGAATGAAAAACAATTATTAATCTCCATATGTCTACTTGTGCATTTATCCAGGACAATTATGTCTGGTTTGGTCTAAATGTGAGTTGAAGCAGAGCATGGGTAGGTTATGATTAGCATAGATACATATTTTTGTGTATTTATTTGTTTACTTCATTTGTTTTTGGTGTTACCAGTGTTAGAACTCAGAGCCTTATGCCTGTGCAGCTGATGTTTTGCCATTGCAAGCATTTCTCTAGCTCTGCTTTTATTACTTTGGAGATTGGGACTAGGGAATACTTCCTCACAGGCTGGCTTCTAACTGGGAATCTTACAAGTATAAGCCACCAGCACACAACAGGAATATAGTTTATATACAATGGCATTTCACTATGGTTGTACTGTAGAGGAACCTAGAGAGACCAATTGCAATGCTGCAAACCTACATCGCAGCAATGACCGATTAAATAAGAATATCTAGAAAGACAAATGGATATAGGTAATCCTAATACTTAGTAAGAAAAAAAATGGTAGCTATAGTTTAATGGCCTACAGAAAATAATGAGTTGAATTTTCATAGGATTGAATATACACCATTTCATTTGAACTCGTAAGGACAGTATGTTGACAATTTTGTTTTTCCAAACACTAAAACAGTTCAGGGCATCATTAATCTCAAGACACAACAGGTAATTTATAGCATTCCCATAGATACCCAGAATAACCTGTGGTAATGATGATATTCTTAAAGTCTAAATTTAGAATATTTTTTGCTCATTGGATAGATTGGTGTTTTGCATTTTTGCTAGTTTGTCATGGAGAAATTGATGTGAGATAATCTCAATGACTCTTTCTTGAATTCATGCTATATTCCTGAGTTTGCTATTCTTACTTCAAGTCTAGTAGAGTGACCAAGTTTATATATGAAATACAACCACATCCATCCATGTGACTAGTCCTTGAGCTTGGACTGTCCCTGGCTTCTTTTAGCTCAAGGTTAGCACTCTACTTCTTGAGACACATTACCTTACTTTCTACTTTTTTCTGTGTATATGCTGCTGAGGAATTGAACCCAGGGCTTCACCCATGCTAGGCAACACTCTACCAAGCCACATTCCCAGCCCACTTGATATTCTTTTACATTTTTTACATATATCAATTTAGGGCTTTCTTTTTGTTTCTTGTCTTTCTTTCTTGGCTTTGAACTCTGGAACTCATGATTGCAGGCTAGAGTTCTACCAGGTGAGCCATGCTTTCAGTCCTATTTCTAGGTCAATTTTTTTATCTTTTTATTTTATTTTTTTTCAAATTTTTATTATCAAACTGATGTACAGAGAGGTTACAGTTTCATATGTTAGGCATTGGATACATTACTTGTACTGTTTATTACCTTGTCCCTCACACCCCCCTCCCCCCTCCTCCTTTCCCTTTCCCCCCTGAGGTGTTCAGTTCACTTACACCAAACAGTTTTGCAAGTATTGCTTTTGTAGTTGTTTGTCTTTTTTTACCCTGTGTCTCTCAATTTTGGTATTCCCTTTCAATTTCCTAGTTCCAATACCAGTATACATGGTTTCCAATATACTCAGATAAGATTACAGGGATAGTGTAGGTACAACCACAGGAAGATGATACAAGAACATCATCAATAATAGAAGCTACAGATACACATGGGATGTTGAAAGTAGTTACAACTGTAATATAACAATTGTCTCCATAACATGGAGTTCATTTCACTTAGCATCATCGTATGTGTTCATAAGGGTATAGCTATTGGGCCTGTGTTGCTCTGCTATGATTGCCTAAACCTGTAGTAATTATTCCCAATAAGGGAGACATAGAGTCCATGTTTCTTTGGGTCTGGCTCACTTCACTTAATATATTTTTTTTCCAAATCTTTCCATTTCCTTACAAATGGGACAACGTCATTCTTTCTGATAGAGGCATAAAATTTCATTGTGTATATGTACCACATTTTCCTGATCCATCTGTCTACTGAGGGGCATCTAGGTTGGTTCCAGATTCTCGCTATGACAAATTGTGCTGCGATGAACATTGTTGTGCTGGTGGCATTACTGTGATTTTGTTTGTGGTCTTTTGGATAGATACCCAAAAGTGGGGCTGCTGGGTCATAGGGGAGCTCTATATTTAGCCTTCTGAGGAATCTCCGTACTGCTTGCCATAGTGGCTGAACCAGTTTACATTCCCACCAACAGTGAAGTAGGGTTCTTTTAGGGCAATTTTTAAGATTGGGTTTCATTTTCTTCCCAGACACTTGTCTGAGCTCTGACTGGAATACTTTAGATATCCTTCAGTTGCTGGAATCACAGACAAACACACTTTGTGCTTCTCTGAGGAGTCAGATTCTTGTGGGATTTTCTCTCCAGTCTGGACTGGAACTAGGAATTTCCAATCTCATCTTCCCTATTACTTTGGATGACAGATAGGTGCCATTGCACATATCTCACTAGGGATCTGACAATTTTTTTTTGCCAGGGTGGCCACAGTCTGTGCTCCTCCTGCCTCAGCCTTCCAACTAACTAAGATTACAGATGAGAGACACCAGCCTCAAACCATCAGTCTCATTTTTAAAAGGGAGACCCATGTAAAAGATTTATAATATTTGCAAGTGTATGCTTTGGAGCTGAAATCATTTGTACCACTCACTGTGGGAGGAAATAAAGTCCCCAAATGCCAGCCAGAGATGCTAAGAGGAAAACAAAGAAGACTATTTGCTAAAATTCATACTGGAAAATATTCTAACTCATCCCAATTCAAGGGAATGGAAGATAATAATAATATGTGCAACCAGAAAGCAGAGGTCATGCTACCATTATATTACAGAAATATTAAGATTTTTTTCTGAGAAAGGCAAAGAAGAGGGGCTTTTATGCACTAATTTATATCTATAGAAGCTTGATGCCTTCATAGGGCTCTAGGGGCTTTAGTACACTCACTCTTCACTAGAAAGGCATCTCTTATGGGAATAAGAGATAGTATTGCTACAACTTTATGTAAAGAGAGGACAGAGACTTTAACAAGAAAACCTCAGTAAATGCCAGAATTGATAGGACTCATTAAAAGGTAAGATTTTTCTGACACTATCACAAAAGCATGAGCACACCTTCACACCTTAGGGAAAACAACCAACAGCAGACATTCTAATGGGGCTGCCTCTTTTGCCTCATCCATCAAAATTGAGCTTTTAAATTGAAAATAGCCTTATTTTGCAATGTTTAGGTCACACATCATGAAGTTTGGGGTTTCAGTCCAGATTTGTACCACATATGAAATTTATATCAATAACATCAGCAAACAAACAGAACACTCAAATGTCTCTTAGGTTGATCTATTTTGAATCTCTCAAAATTACTGATGTCTAAACATCAAAGTAATGTTTATATGTTAAACTTTCCCTTACAGATTGGTTTCTTGCCAGTTTCTATGTTACTTCCTGTTTCAGAATTGTCTTTTTCCCATCCCTATTTGGATTTCAGCTCAATCTGGCCTCAGGTCTCAGGCCTGTCAATTTCATCTAGGTGAAACAAGCCCCCAGTTATTCAACCTGAACCCCATGAAACTCATTTATATTAAGTTCTACTTTTTATGTTCAGGATTAGTGAGTAAAGCAAATATTTTAAGGGTTTACAATATTTTTACTATATATAAATAAGATATGAGATACTTCAAACCAGAATGAGAGAATTCTAGCTTTAATATATTAGTTGATTGCCTTCCTGGCTTTTCCCACAAGTAGACAGATAAAACTGGGTCTGCAGAGGAGAGTAATGAAGAGGTCAATTGGTAACTAAAATTAAATGGTGGAGAGTGATCTGGGATCAGGAGAGAACTGGTCCTTCATTTCAGAAGAGCCAGTAGCATAGTGAACATCTCAGGGGAAGCTCTATCTCATAGCCTGCCATTCAACAACAAATCCCCCTCCTCCAGATTTCAGAGCCAAGCATGCACACAAGAAATTTTAAAAAGTGCTGTATCTTCAGAGGGGAACTGAGGGCATGTAGAGAGTGCTTTCATAGTAATTTTTGAAAATACAGTGAACTCATTTGTTCCAACCACCTTTTCACTAATAACTGCTTTTATCTAAGGTTAAAAGCAAGATATTGCTGCGGAGAGACTCAGTGGCTAAAGAAATTGGAAATATGCAATAAGTTTCTCTATTAGATTGTGCTTATGGTTCAAGTACTCTTGGAATGTTTAAGAATTGTGGGAGACAGATGGGCAGCTAAAACCCAAGAGGAAAATGGCAGGGAGGGACAGGAGAAAGAATAGTTAAGAGGGAGGAGGAGCATGTGTCTCACCTATGGTTGAACTGAGCTGAAGCAACAAGATGTTTCTATGGGTAGAGGAAGTAGTTTTACCGCCAAACAAGACAAAAACACAAGATAATCTGAAAGCCTCTAGGCTGTAATTTGGATGTCTGACAAAGTGCTTTCTGTATTATAACTCAGAGTGGCAAAATTGTATTCACTTCACAAGCAAGTCAGAGCCTGTCCTATGTTAAGTGCTAGCCAGCCTCTTCTCCACCATTTGAATTAGTTACTAGAGAAGACTAATAGGAAAAGTATACTGAGACATGCGTTCGAAGAGAAGGGTATATGGGGACTAGATGGTCAGGATTCCTAAGGGTTATTAGTATCAATAATTTAGATATACCTATATATCAATGTGTTGTTACTGGTGAAGCTAATTTAGTATACTTCTCTCTTTATACATGCAAAAGAACTTCCCGTTGGAAGTACCTTTCATTATTTATTTATAGATATTGTTACTTTACTTATTCTGAATATTTATACTTCCTTTCTCATTGGGCAGTTGTAAGCTGGTTACAATACAATACTATATATTCAAAGTATTCTAAATATTCAATGAAGTGAGCATTCTGAATTGTAACACCAAAAAGGTTAGCATGCACATAATTTGAAGAATGAAAATGGCTTGAGAGCATGAAGTCTCATTATCAGAAGGTAAGTATCCAAAACCTGTGTCTGGATATTTAAGTAGAAATAGTTCTTATAGTTCTTGGTATCTGGACTGTGACAGGTATAGGTTACATTATCACTTCTTAATGGTCTCCATTACTAACTTCATTACTGTTTTTTTCAGCTTTAAGAAGACCCTACTGCTTCGGGTGATAGGGAAATGAGCCCTTTTCCATGGGTACAAAGCTGGAATTTCGTTGATAGACATCATATAGCAACCCCAGGTTATGTGGAATGAGTGATTGAAATGGTACGCAGGGAGCTTAGTGTATTTGACTTCCTAGGCAACACCCAAAGCCTACACCCAGACCTGCCTCTCATACTTTTACTTGTTCATATCATCTTACCTCCTGGAGCTTCTGGCAAACTATTGTACATTTGAGGACCATTTTGCTTTTCTCAGATAACAAATTTTACCATGAACATTCTTTTTCCTTCTATTGAGATACAATTTATTTTTTTAAAGAAATATCTCCACAGTGTCATACTGCATTATACGATGGAATTTAAACTTGCTCAGAAAAATGCATGAAGTCTGAAGGTTTGAAATGAAAACACAAGATCACATTTCCTAAGTTACTGATAGAAGTGGAACAAGGAACTCTGTCTTATATATGCACACTAAGTCATTTGCTGTTTGGGGCTTATATTTTCAATACTATCATCTCCACAGTTTTCTTGTGTCTTTTTACTAGTTGATGGGCATCCATTCCCCTTCCCATTTTTCTCTTCTCAATCAGATAGTTAATAGCCTTCATATATAGACACATATTAACATATTAACTCTACTGTCAGAGTAGCAGCTTCTTTATGTTTCTCCAGAATTCTTCATGGGCAATTGTTAAATAATTTTTAAGCACACTGAGAGAGATTTGGTCTATGTTGAAATTACATATAAGCACTAAGAATTAGAAATTGTAATTATCTCTTTTGAATTTTACAGGAAATGGTTTAGTAGGCATTTACTGAGCTCTGAAAACATGCTAGGCATTGTGCTAGACACTAGGCAGAACTGTGAAGCCTCAGTTTGGAGAAGCTTATAAGCATCACACCAAAAAATGTGAAAGCAAAAGTTACATGGAATTTAAGTTGTGGTAGAAAGGGAGACATTTAATTCAAGTTCTAGTTTGCCATACTAGCTGTGAAAATCTGACCTTTGAATGAGCTTTCAATTCATCATCCTCATTTACATAGTGGTGTAACAAAGATAACACGTTACTGGGGAATAAAGTAAAAGAAGAACAATTTCTAAATTCTTAGAACTGGATTGGCCCAGTATAAGCATTCAGTAAATGTCAGTTTTTTTTTTCATTTTCATTAAATAATTAAAAATAAGTGGCTGTTTCCAGAGCTGTGGGAGCTAAAAGGAAAAACATGTTTCTCTTTAAAAAGACAGACCATACGTGTGGTTAGAGGTGGTAGATGAACTGCATGAATCTTTATGGATTTTTAGAAATATTCTTTAGTTTGGTTGAATGATTAAAATGGGCTGTGTGTCACCTTGTGTATTGCATTGTTAAGTGAATGGATTGGTGATTTGTTTGTTCAAAGACAGTTGTCATTTACATCTTGTTCCTTTCCTTTTATCAAATAACTAAATCCTCTCATTAAACCATTGTATCATCCATAATTCTCCAACTACAACATAATTTTACATTGACTCATGTAAACATTTTAAATAATAAATAAATAAATAAATAAGACAAACATGCAAGTTAGGGGCAACATACACAATCAAATGGAGCAGTAAAGAAACTAGTGCAGAGAATATTGGAGCTCAGAAATTATGCTAATGGACTAGTCAAGGAAATTCTTTGGATGACTATGATAAAATGAACAGTTATTAATTTCTTTTACACCCTTACTCTCAAGAGTTAAGGCATTTTCATAGACAAGTTCTCAGATTGTCTCAGACCAGTTCTGTCAGATTTTCATTGTCCATCACACTAAAGGTTTAATATATTGATAAACCCTATAATTTGCCAAAAAAGTCACACCTTACACATTATTCCTTTATTATTCAGGAGGAAGCTGCTAGTAAAGATGCCCTATCAGTAAAAGAAAGAAATGGAGAGAGAGAGAGAGAGAGAGAGAGAGAGAGAGAGAGAGAGAGAGAGAGAGAGAGAGACAGCTTATCAATAGAAAATTTGAGTACAAACTATTTATGGGTAACTTTGCCTATTGCAAAGAAGAAAGACCAAAGAGGCAGAGTGCATGACCTTTATGATCTTTTGTAGGCTGCTATGAGGTCTTAGGCTCCTTTATGATGTGGGGTGTAAGAAATTCATAGACTGGGGCATCTCACCCTTGCCATCACAGCAGGTGGTAATAGTAGTATTTTGGGGAGTGATATTTTGTTGGAAATGATATATTGCTTGTGACCTGTTTCTTCAACGTCTCCATGGCAGAGATGGAAAGACAGATTGGTTACTATGCTCTAAAATGGGGACCATTGCTTTGACTGACAGTTCCACCACTACTCCACACACTGGAGGAGAGTGATCCACCTCAAGGGCAGGAAGTAAGTATGGGGCAGGAGGATGATCAGAGAGAGCAGCCACCAGCCCTCAGGGGTGAGAAAGGATAGTCTTTGAAGGCTGTCCTCTGATGCTTAATAAGAAAACAACAAAGATTAAAAAAAATAGACCTTTAGAGGGAGAGAAGGTTATTTTCCCAGATACATGGAAACAGGGAAGAAGGAAGAGAAAAAGAGGTTCAACAGATATAAAAGTAAAGAAAAATGAGGATAGTATTCAGATTTCAAATTTAATTGTTTGGGATTGGTACTAAGCACAAAGTTTGAATCCCCAAATATCATCTCTGATTAATGACTTATACAATTTTTTAAAATATATTATTAGGTAGTTGTACAGAGAGGTTACAGTTCCACAAATCAGGTTATAAATACAATGCTTCTTTGTCCTCTATTACTTCCACACCTCTCCTCAAGTTAAAAAGTTTAATTTTTATATAATGTACAATGAATTATAATGATTGCACTAAGATATGGCCACCAACACATAAGAAACATTTGATAAATAGTGGGCTATTTAAATAAAATTTCAAAAATATGATTAACTCTATTCTATGAGATTTTCAATATATGTGGCTCTTTTGTAAGAAATAGATCTATGTCTATTTGAAAACAATGTCATTCAGTTACAAAACATTTTGAAAATTTTTTTCCAACACAGCTTCTTAAAATGCTTACTGTTTTGTATAAGCTTTATCAATTAATTGATTATTTTATTGACCACATTGGCATTGCTAGAACTAAGAAAATAACAACTGCTTTAAAGATTGTTGTATGAAAAACAAGACAACAACCCTATTAATTGCAAGACTACAGATGTTCCACCAAAACATGATGTTGTGACTTATTGACACAAGTAATTTTGAATTCTTTTAAAATTTATTCAACCATGCACAAAAGTTACTTTATGATAGTTTTTCTTATTCATAAGTTAAAAATAATTTCATTGTTCCTAGTTTCATAACAACATCTTTAAGCCTATGTTGTAGCCCAAATATGAGTCTACACAATTTAGTCATTATTTTATCCTTGGCTCATATGTGGAAGATTGAGCATAGAAGCTAAATTTGATCTTTGTGTTATCAGTATTTAACACGAAGCCTGTCTTTGTGTGTGCAAAAAATGTGATTGACCTCCCTGTTAAATAATAAAATGATTGCAATATAGCATAAGGAAGGGATGTCATTGTTTTCTATTGTCAAAAAGCTTTAACATTTTGGTAATTTCCTTTGTCTTTATTTATCTTTCTTTATTTCCTCCCTTTTTCAAAATGATGTGTGATACTAAGAAGTTGTTTAAATGATAAAAAGTGATTTAATGTATCCTAGAATATATGAAGCAGGATATTATTTCTATTAAATTCAACATGATTTATTATTTCCCCGATTATAATTACTTGGGGTACATTATGCAGAAAAGAGGCATTCTGGGAATTTAAAAAAGCAATAACTATAGCAAGTGTGTTTTACATGAAAATATTGAGGAATGAAGTCCAGAAAATACATATTTGTATTGCTTTGGACTACTATGTATCTGATATGTCAGGAAGAGGAAATAATTGAGGAATATAATTGTAGCAATATCCATTGAGTACTTATCAATGCCAAGAATTGGACTATGATTATGAGAAAAACAACAGTAAATGTGTTTCACAATAGTGAAAAACACAAGCAAGTAAGCACAATAACCTATGGTGATTGAAAAGAAGTTCACTATATGGAGGGAATAGTGAATCATTTCAAGGTATTTGCTGGAGCTCTTACATAATATTATAAAATCAGTGACAGGTTAGAGTCAGCCTACACAGACTTAAACAAGCTGATTTTGTACAATTCCTCCCAGATTCTCAATCAGTGGTGTCACATCATTTGCAAGAAATTATTTATTTTCTTTTTTCTCATTGTTATTGTAGAGTTAATATGCAGAGGGTTACAGCTATGTGAATCAGGTAATGAACAATGAGCACAATTCTTTTTGAACCGTGTCTTCATTTCTGTTCCTCTCTCCCTATTTTTCCATGCTGTCCCCACCCACCAGATATATAGTTAATTTTTCCACATAGCATCTAGAGAGCAACACAGTTGTATTTGATCACCCTTGTTCCACCTCTTCGGTGCCCGCCTTGACCCTCTCAAATACAAACAAGACAAAAGGAAAAGAAAGCAAAAGCAGCAACAATGGCAACTAAAAATGTCTCTGGTTTCATTTTTTTTGGAGTTCATTTCATAGAATAATTTTTATATTATCATCTGCACATAGTAATTGAGCCTTTGACCACCACTCCTATGCATATCCTCCTTTGCCTCAGTGTGTGAATGTCCAGAGTCCTATATAATTTATCATGTTGCATTGTCTGTATGCATATATATATATACATGTATATATGTGTGTGTATTCACATCTTCAGTCTTGTTTAAGGTGAGGAAATAGACAAATACCATATTATGATGCATGCCTCTCTACCACCAAGGCTTATATAACCAGTTTTAAAATGATACTAAAATAAAACATACATACTGTATAAATCTCTCACTGAAAGTGCTAAAGAGGAAAGAAAATGTTTTTATTTCTTTGGGCTAGAACAACTTGACATTTTATATTTTTCTCTTCTCTCCTATGACAATGTCAGCTTGCTTATAATAGTTTTAGTAGGACTGATTTTTCATTTCCTCTTTTCTAGAAACCTCCAAAACAAATTAGCAAGTATTATTACATGCTCTTATTAAAGAATTTTCTTACCAGACATAAGATAAATACAGGCAGCTGATAATTTTCATCAGTAGGTGATAGACTCACCGTTACACATGACAGATAATAACTCCCATCGCATCTTACAGATCAATGCATAGTCCACATGAAATATCTGACTAGAAAACTATTTTGAAAACTGAGTAGTGGCTGCAGTGTTCAAAGGGCCTGAGGCGATAATAACTTGCCTAAATACCAGCTGAAATTCAAAGAACGACTCTGCTGGATTGACTGCAGCTTTGCTTCCTTCAAATTAATTTCACAGTTTCCTTTTTCACCGGTGATCACCAAGGATCCATGTCCTACTGCCAATAAATAAGACTTCATTTGTTTCTTGGAATAATTATTTGTGTGCCATAGAACTTGAAAAAGCCAGTTTTTTTCTAGCCTGCAGCTACCTCTTCTTCGTTGGAGCACTCAGATTCGTTAAATCTTGGCAATTATTCCTGTACCAGATAATTATCATTTTAACCCAATCAATTTGCCCATAATTTTATCACTGCAAAGTCTCTAAGCCTGGGGAAAATATAGGCCTGCTTCAATACCTTTACTAGTCCAATTTCTATTTAGAGTTGTTCTTTGGGGGCTATAGAATTGCACAAACCTAATGAAATCTTTAGTGGTATTTTTTTTCCTAATAAAATTCAACTACTCTCCAACCTCATTTTTCATGGAAAAGAAAAAGCTACACACAATTTTAGATGTATGCATGTCATAAATACTACTGAATAGTTGCTGTTGGGAACAGCTGACAGTTTGCTTGCAATTCCCAGGGATGCATACAGGAAGAGCAAGTTTACTCATCTCCCAGTGGTCTGCTCAAGGCATAAACTGTTCGCACCTAGGAGTGAGGTTTTAATTGCTAACACTCCCGAAAGGACTGAAACACGAAGAAAGCAGGGGAGAGACAAATGGTCACAAAGACAAAACAATGTTTCCCCAGTGTAAAACAGGAGATTTTTCCATCACATTTTTCAGAGGGTATTTTAAAAGACTATTATTCATTGTAATAGGGACCTGGGATTCTAAAGAGGTAAGGAATTGGGAAATTTTCTGGATATGACCTAGATCTCCTTATTGGTGAGAGTAGCTATTGCAGAAATATAAAACCAATCCAGCCTAAGGAGTGTTGTGAACTGTTCCAAGGGGAGTGTTTGGAGTACAGTGGGATTTGTTTAGTAGGACACTTATACAGATCAGGCAGCAACAATAGTATGAGTAGCAAACCTGACACAACTTAGTAGGTCTTTGTTTGTGGCTAACTTTTGTTACTCTTCTAAGCCCTAAATGTATGTCCTATGTTATACTGGGAAAAAATAGCAGGTAAGATATATTGAACATTATATGACAAGATTAAGAACATTTACAACCTTCACTTATGTCAGTAAGTTAAACAATTCTATATGTTCTGTCCATGATTTCCATTTGCAAGAAATAAATTGGAGTCTCATAGTAATTTGTAAAGTTTGCTTAAAATTTAGTCACTAGTCATTGGAGGGGTCAAATAAAAATAGAGATAGACCTATTCCCACACTAAGATGGTATGCACTATGCTTTACTCAACATTGCATTTCTCACCTTATTTATAATGATATGGCTGATAAAGAATTTTTAGAATTTCTATGTACCAAATGAACACAAATTAGGTAGTTTAGACATCAGCTCAGTATCAAGGCATCAAGGAACTAAATCTGAAGTGAGAGACCTAGCTAGTCTCTCACTTAGAGGCTGTAAAAGAAGGAAATCTGCTCTCATGCTCATACTTGTCGTCTCCAAGCTATAATTCCTTGTAGTTATCTGGACGAGATGTCCATTTCCCCAAGTCCTATCATCTGCATCCTGCTCTCAGCTCCTAGAGGCTATCCCTTTTATTCCATGTTTGTTTTCTAATTCTTATTTTCTTGTTAGCCAGTCAGATATATCACTCTGCCTGTGTAAGACTCATGTGTAAGACTCATGCAAAATTCACTTGGATAATTTCTATTAATTAATGGTGAAAATGTGCTACATAATACAACCCGATTATAGCAATAACATTATTTGCATTTGCAACATTAGAATCTATGCCAGGTATCTGAGGGTATAAAGTCTTGTGCCTTACTTCAGGACTTTGTTTACATTGGTTCTGAGATAAGAATCACATATGATTGGGGGATTCAAAGGCTGTAATCACATAGCCCTTATGTAATAAATTTAGCATCGTATTAGATACTGATTATGGTGATGGCAATGATGGTAGGGATGGTTGCTCTAGTGTGAGTGCTTGTATCATCCCTAAA
This sequence comes from Perognathus longimembris pacificus, assembly GCF_023159225.1. Classification (NCBI taxonomy): domain Eukaryota; kingdom Metazoa; phylum Chordata; class Mammalia; order Rodentia; family Heteromyidae; genus Perognathus; species Perognathus longimembris. Next base: position 43,457,284 of record NC_063176.1, read on the forward strand.
TTCATCTGTTACAAACTAATTATGGATGTGATTGTGCTGAGAGATGGGGCCTTTGATCATGACATACTTAGCTCATGACAGTGAACAGTAAACCCCTTTGTGAATGGCATTAGTTTCCTTATTTTTTTTAAAGTGCCCTAAAGTGATCTCTCATGCATTTTGCCCTGTGAGGTTAGAATGAAAAGATGGCTACCTCCAAGCTGGTGAATCACAGGGGACACCTTTCCAATACCTCCATATTGGCTTTTGTAACCCTCAAAATTTGGAAAAATATTCATCTGTTGTATATAATCCACAAAATCTATAGTCTTCCAGGGATAGCAGCCTAGAAAAACTGAGACAATGATGCCAAAATGACAAAAATAAATTATCCTCAAGCCTACAGCAGGGAGCCAAGAAGAATAGGTTAACATTCAAATGATTCAGTAAAGGAATAGGATGAAAATATGAAGAGATTGTTCAGTTTGCTACTGAGGGACAGTTTTTCTAACTTGGCTGCTGTTGAATTCCAGTTATTTATAAGTTAAGGCTAGCTCAAATTTTAACAATTTAATCGCACCCATGGTATGAATCATTTCTTCAATTCCAACTAAGAGTCTTAGATGAGACTCTGCTTTAAAGATTTATTTTGTGTATTATCAAATTCCCTAATAGGAGTTCATTCTTCTATACCTTTACTGTTATCAATTAATACACTTCCCAGCTGGAATTATGTTTTTCCTAGATGATACATTACTGTAGGAATTATTAAATTACATATAGTCACAAGAGGTATAAAAGTCATGGTCACTGGGTAAAATAAATTACAACAATGTCAATGAAGCTTCAGTTCAGTATCTATTAGACTGGGTTAAAACCATCACTTGAAGCTCGTAATTCTTTCTCCACTATGTTTTATCACAGCGTATGTAAAAAGAAACCATAAACAAGAATATGAGGCTAAGACACATCACCACAAATCATCAGATTTTGCAACCAAACAATAATTATCAAGATATAGAGATGCTATATCAAGAGTCCTTGACATTAATGAGAATGATCATTACTGAATGGAAAGGAGCTTCTTTCACAAAACGAAAATGAGAGGCTACTTTGAGGTAGGGACTGGTGATATGTACCTGGAATAAAGAATGACAACTCTCAAGATTACAATGTTTTCAATGTTAACAGACAGAAGTAAATCCATGAGTACATAGTGTTATACTGGATTTGTGCTCAAAAAGCAACTCTAAAGTAAATAACTTGTATCATAGTGTGGATTATAAATTTTGGTCGTAAACTACATTTAACATTAAGAAAGAGAAGATAGCCTTGCCATAATCCCATTTGTTTTTTAGTGTATATATATATATGCATATATATATATATATATACTTTGTAATTCATATATTCATTAAGTGAATGGCACATGGAATATAAGCAGATAAATGACCAATTTTGCTACTAATACAGGGTCCCATTTTTCTTAATTATTCTCACGTAAAAGTTATAGTCAACTATAACATTTTCTTCCTAAGGACAGTTTCAGAGGTATCTATCCTATTCCTAATTTAGAATTTACTCCATTTGGCTAACCTAACCTACTGATTCTCATTTTCCTTCCAGTGGACATTCAATAAGATTTTTACAATGAAAGGAGGGGATAGATCACTAAAGGCTATAGAGACAAGGCAGAGATTATATATATATATATATATATATATTACATATATTATATTATATATATATATTCTACAATATAGAAAACAGTAACTTTCTTCAACAAAGAATACCTAGCCCTTAATATCAATGATACTGGGCTAATACCATTGTTTTCCCTAGCCCAAGGAATAAATTCAAGGATAAGCACTTGCTCTAAAGTGGTCTGATGAGAATCAAGTTTGGAGCAATTCCCTGATGGATAGAGGCAATGATTCTCTGTGAAAGCATGTGAACCTGCATTTACTTCAGGCATAGACGAATAATTCAAAATAGTGAGGAGAAAGCTTTACAGTGATTCACAATCAACTCAAGAAGACAGAGGTAGGCCAAATGATAGAGATGAAAATGTATGGAAAGTCAGATGAAACATCTTCCAAAACATCCTCTTCCTCTGCGTGTTTTCATCATGCAACAGCAGCCTTCGGGGTTCTCAGCTTATACAGCCCTGTAGACATCTCAGTATTCTTCACCTCCCTCAGATATTGCTGCTTCATATCTCTAACATAATTTTTCTACTATCCTATTGTGATTTTAAGGGATCCCATGATAATATTTTGCTCATTTGTACAATTCAAGATCTTCTTTCTAGCTTAGGGTCATCGGCTTAGTAACATTAAATATATCAGTAAGTTTCCTTCACAAAAGTTTGCATAAGTACTTCATGGACTCACCAATGGACGAACTTAAGAGATGCCTTAGAAGCCTGGGAAATAAAATAAAACAAATAAAATTGCTATGGTGTTTTGAAATTGATTCTATAGCATGTCATTTTTTCTGAAATAGAACAATGGCTCCAAAGATGAACATAAGTTCAACAGGTAAATGGTATTTAAAAGGCTGAATGGGAAATAAGACACTTCATTGAATAAGAGATTTTTAAAAAGATCATATTCTAGTTTATAATTTGCATATGTGGTGAGTTCCTCTTTGAAATATCAAATATACCAAACATATTTGGGAGAAGAGCCTTGCCTTCAAATGAAACCCAATATTTAAGTAGAGAAATGCTTCATTCTCAGGAAATGAAATCTGCATTCAACAAATTTGGATGTCTCTAACATATACGTGTTATTTGAAACCTTGTAAAGAAGTAAATTTCTCAGGAGATTTGTATATAATATACATGTATAAATAGTAAGTATATTCCCCATAAATTTGTATATGTTATACATTACACATTTATTATATATTTGCATGATAAAATATTTACATATATGCAAACACACATATACATGCATATACATATATATGTATATATCTGTTAAGGCAGAGAAGTTAAATTTTAACATCTAGATAAAGACATTGACCACCAAAATGTGTGTGGATACAAGAAACTTTTTCAGTCTGGTGGAAGATAAACAAAGGCATTGTTTTGATGATGAACACCCATTTTGCTGTAGAAGTTGGAAGTCGAGTTTAGGTTAAGAAGCATCATTAATTTGGTTGTAATTCAAAATAAATGAGAACATGTGAGATATGATAAGCTGTTCAAAGAACTCACTCAACTTCGTGGCATTATAACACGAAATAAGGAAAGCTCACATTTATGCATCAGCTAGGTATTTATTAACTATTTAAAAAGGTTTTGATAGAAGCTAACATGTTATTTGATTAGAACATGGATATGATCTCAGTATAACAACTGACTGTATAGCCAGTGGTTCACAGCACCCATTTCTATAGTTTTTTTTTTTACAGACACTTAAACAAAGGCCAACCAGCATCTTTGGACCACAGAATGTTCTACATTACATAAACAATATTTTATTCATATCCCTTGATCTTAATAACTGAAAGCGTAACAATTTGATTTTTAAAATTTTTCTGGGGTCAAAGACAATGTTTCTTCTTCCTAATTTTTATATTGCATATATTTTCATACAGAACTTACTATTATTCTTTAGTCAAGCCTTAACTAGCGGTTGTAATATGGTAAGTGGAAGCATTTATTTAATGAAAAAGTATCCAAAATTATTTTTATTTTAGTCATAAGCAAAGATGTTCTTAAAATTGAAAAGAAGAAAATTATTTCTTTTTGTTGGCTTACTATCTGATATTTTGCATCCATTGTTTAATCATTTGTCCCTTTTTCTCATTGAAATTTCTTTTCTCTTAATGGAACTCATGGATGATTTTTCTTCTAATTGATCATTAATAACTAATAACACTGGCTATAGTCATTCTTTTTAGTTTTAATGGAAACTAGTTTTTACTTCCCTTTATTGAAGCATTTTTAACTGTTATTGTATTTACATCTTTAAACACTGAACTTGTGTGTAGAATATATGTATGTGAATAAGAGTATATGATTCTTTTTGAAAAATAAAATATTGCGTGGTGAGATGATGGGGTATGGAAAAATATTTATTCTGTTGAATTGTTGATTGAGAAGATGTGACATACCAAATAGATATAAGAAATGGAAGACAAGATAGGACCTACTCTTGAGTGTTTAATAAAAAGTTAGTTAAATATGGAAGATATCATCTATTTCCCCTGGAAAGTTACACATAAAAATAGTATTTATTTATGAGATAGTTTTCTTTGATCTCCTTTATCATGTGTCAAAGTAGTAAAGTATTTTCACTATACCTAGAGAGTCTATACTGGAGGTACAAATTGTGCTATGTGATTACAAACAATGGTAGTAACTCCCTAAAGCAATAATTCTCAACTTTGGTGGAATATTATAATTAGTTAGGAATCTTTTAAAGGTCCCAGTGCCCAGACCATGCCCCACAGCAATTAAACGAGAATCTTTGTTTTTGGAATCCAGACATTAGTAGTTTTTAAAAGCCTTATATGTCTTTAGTTTGTGTCCCTGCCTGAGAGTTGCTACTGTACAGTGATATTACATTTCTTTCCTTTATAAAATTGCATATATTTGATTATGTTTATGTGTGTATATTATTTTATCTTGATATTGTATTCTGATTTGTTGTCTGCTGTCTCTCACTAACATTTAGAAATAATTTTATTTCTAAAGTATATTTTATATGGTACTTGTCTTTTCATAAAAGAAATGTACTCACTGCCTTACAAATGAAACTAACCACTCTGAACATCACTTTAATAATAAAGAAATGAAAAAAAATATTCTTGAAAGTAGAGTTGTGGCACAAGTGGTACAATGCTAGTCTTGAGCACAAAGCTTAATGACAGCAAAAGAGTCTGAGTTCAAGCACTAAAGCTGGCACACAAATAATTGGAAGGAGGGAACTAGAGAGAATGAGGGAACACATGATACTAAGTAAAAGCAAAGAAATGTACTTATCACTAGACATATGGAAAGGTGAACCCACTGTATATCACCTCTAAAACTAAAACAACAGTAAATAAATTAAAAAGAAAGAAAACAAAAATTTGTTTATATAATCTATCATATAATTTTTCAATATTATATCTTACTTATGGTTGAGATTGATTTTATTTGTTGTGTGTGATTACCATTTTCTATATCTGGCATAGAGAAATACATTGGTCTTGAATGGCATAATATTTTATATTCCAACATACAAAAACATGAACATCTAAAATAATATCTCATAATTCAATTTTTACCTTTTAACTATATAAAGGCCCATGATATGTTTTCTTCTATTTAAACTCATTTTAAAATTGCCCTTGAGTGGGGGGTGGGGGATTGGTATGGCAATGCTCTTGAGTGTTGAGTCACCTGTGAAGAACAGTTTTAGTTCAACAGCCTTATTTTACAAATACGGCATCAAAGAACTTGCCCAGAGTGATAGATACAGCAAGATGTGGAGGGCATTATGGTATGGCCATGACTTCTAGTCAGTGTCTTCCATGTTGGAGAATCCTGAACTTAGCTCTTCACCAGCGTTACACCAATTAGGAGCTGCCTAGTAGATTGATCCTCTCCTTAGAATAGTTAAATAAACTAGGTTTTTTTTCCCCCTAAGTCTAAATGACTGTGTATTCTCTTATCTATTGCCACCTAGCCTATCATAGGCTTATTAGAAATATTGTCCTCCTAAACAATCAAACTTCACAGATGTTTTTATGTTTTTTTACTAACATTCATCATATATATGTATAGACATACATATATACATACTTATATATGAATATATGTATGTATATGATACTATGTTATTTATTATAATTTGTAAATGCATGGATACATGAAGCTCAAGTATGAATTATATAATAGATACACACCTTTACACTTATTTTATATAAAGAACTTATATGGAGCACTCTGTCAATATTTTCCCTATACTATACAATAGTAAAGTACACAATTACATATATATGTATGTATAATTATGAAAACAGGATACGGAAGCCCCAAATACTGTTTACAAAAGAAATGAAGAGGAAGTAGGCTAAGAAAACGTAATACATAGTTGAACTTCTCCAAATACACAGTACATACTTAGTATTATCAGAATGAAATTCCCTTTTACTAGTAGTATATTATTAAATACTGTAAAAAATTGGAAATGCATATACTGGGAGCCTCCCACCAGGATTTTGGAAACACAATTAATATGTTGATAGACCAATATTCTTAACTTTAAGTAATTTTTCAATCAGGAAAATTTCTACCAACACTTCTTATACATTTTGTTAAACAAACACCAAGAGGAACACTGAACTCTCTTTTCATCCATGCTACTTTGAGAGTCATGTGATTTGTTTGGGAATCAACATATCATCAACTTACAATAGCATGAGACCTTATGGGGATTCCATTCCATGAATGACTGATATAAACTATGTATAACATTTGCATATTGATTGACAAATTCATTGACCATATCTGTGCCCTTTCTAACAAATTTTGAAATAGAACTATATCCGAGGGACTGATTTAGAAAATTTTCCCTCTTTTAAAAAGAAGTTTCCTTCTTGTATTGCTAACAGTTGGTTAATGTCATAAGTACACGCATAGAGTAGATTTATTTTATTAATTGTCTTCAATTCAAATTTCAAAAAATTAACTTGTATTCTAAGAAGGTTAATCATAGAAATTCAGAATCTGGCTTATATTTAAAGATTGACTCTTACTGTAGTCTTGTTGAAGGAAGACATTTTAGTTTTATAAATCTAGTTATATGGAAATCATAACTCTTTGGATAATAGGTTTTATACATTGTACATTCCTTTCAAGAAGGCTAAGTGAATTTTCATATGTTGTGTAATTAAATTTCATGTTTCCCAAAAGTCTCCAATCCATAGACTATATAAACTGTAAGCATTTTAATAAAACTGTTGCTGGGATTTTCTTTCTCATTAAAATTCTTTAGGCACACAGACAAATACACTCTCCTACATGTGCAATATAAACAGTTGTTGACACTTTCAATTTATTAAAAATTTAATTTAGTATTATTTTTAGAGTGTTGACTAAGGAACTCAAGATAACAATTTATATTTAATGTATAGACAAGTTTGAGATGAATGATTAATATAAAAAATTTCTCCAGGTTTCTAGTCAGCTGTGTTATTTATTAAACCATCAAGAAAATGAAGGATTTCTTTGTAATTTTTCTGGATTACAACGAACTCTCACCTTGAGCCATGTGACAATGAGGGAAATACATGATGAGATTCTAAAACTAACTTATTTCTGTAAGCAAGGTGCCATGGCTCGAATCCATAATCCTAGCTACTCAGGAGGCTGAGATCTGAGGATAATGTTCTTTCAAGTCAACCTGAGTAGGAAAGTCCATAAAACTTATTTCCAGGACTGGGAATATGACCTAGTGGTAGAGTGCTTGTTTCACGTATAGGAAGCCCTGGGTTTGATTCCTGAGCACCACATATACAGAAAAAGCCAGAAGTAGTGCTGTGGCTCAAGTGGTAAATTGCTAGCCAAAAGAATCCAGGGGGAGTGGGAGGGGGAGGGAGGAGGAGGAGGAGGAGGGCGAGGAGATGATGATGATTAGGGAAGAGTTTTGTCAGCTTTGAGTCAAAGAGTTAGTGAACAGAGCCCAAGCCCTAAGTTCAAGCAGCTTTACACACACAAAAGCAAGCCCGCACGTGAGTGCGCACACACACACACACACACACACACACAATTAGCTATCACCCACAGCTATTATCAAAATAATAAAAATGTTGTATTCTTTTTGTATAGATTATAAAAGTACCATAATAAATTAGGCATTGGTCTGAAGAGAAAGGTTCTATTTCTGGAGCTGTTACAAAATATATTGAATTATCAACTTAAACAGAGGTAGGTAATGTTTATTTTTAAATTACTATTATTTTTATTGAATAGTTGTAATAAGGGATTTCAACTCCACAACTTTGGTTATGAGTACAGTGCAACTTAATAAATAAAAGGAGGTAATGTTTATTGAGGATCACAGGTTAGGAATGTCAGTTAATAAACACAATGTCATTTCACTGTGGAGGAGCTGCTCACCTAATGGCAGGCAGGAAACAAAACTAGAGAGGAAGCTTAGGAATAGCTTCTATCATGTCCCTTGCATAGTCGTATTCCCAATGACACAACTTCCCCCATGAGGCCTCATATCTTAACAATTCTTCTTCTTCTTGAGAGAGTCTTGTAGTCAGCTGACCAGGATTTGTGGGATATTCTATGTTTTTCTTAACTTATCCTTCAGAAATTGGTATCAAAAATAACCTGTGAAAAGGTAACGTGTTTTATGCAAACATTACCTGGAAAGCACTTTTTACCCCATGGTTTACTTGTAAGTTGATTGTGATTATGAAATATTCCTGAAGAATTAAAGGCATGAATTGCACTACATACAGTCCATATCACTCCCAACAGCATAGTGCCACTTAACTTTACTCCTATAAGTCATTTCATACATATAGAGAATTTACTGACTATATTTAATGCACAAATCAAAGTATATCACTCTCTCCAATGAAAACATTTAAAAAGCAACTAGTCAACACTTAGCATTTTGTAGCAGGAAGGACAGGGTAGGAACTTTTAATAATAAACATTTTACTAAATAGGCACATTTCTTGAGAAGGACTTATGAAGAATACATGAAAGAATGAAATTGACAATTCAAAAGGAAAAGATTTCAAAAACATTTAATAATAGGTGTGAAGCTGAGTCGACCTTGTTGGAAGGATTTACCCTCTGGCTTACTAAGAATACAACTATTCCAGAATTAAAATTTATTTGTGGCTCAAGATTTACCTGGAACAATAAGAGGTGCATAATAATAATTATTAATATTTGATGAACTCCTACGACATGTTATCCACTATGGTAAGTGTTTTTGTAACTGATGATTATTTATAAATGCCAACAACTATGTGTGGTAGAGCTATTATCATTTCCATTTTTCACAGGAGGAAAGGGAAGCTTAGAAAATAAAATTGCTTTTGCAACTAGTACATGGCAGAACAGGGACTTGAATTTTTTTAATCTGATTCCAAAATTCACTGTTAATATCTTTTCCATTTATTCATCTCTTCTGCAAATGGAAAACGATTTAGAGGTGGTCAATTACTGCCAAGACCAGAGCTAAAAAGTGGAGGAAGAGAAGCAAAAAAGACAATATTCCCACATTCATAGGATGATTATTTACATACAATGAAGTTAATAGATATCTGCTAAATCTTAAAAATTAATCTTAGTAATGCCAGTTGAACTTTTCAAGGATTTCTGTGTCTCAAATAAGTTCAGCTTTGTTTTCATTCATTTTGTTACTCACATCTTTAGGGCTTTGAGTCTATAGAACATTGTGTGGTTCCAAAATTCTCCTCCCATATCTATATTTGAAAATTTTATATAATCATATTTGTCTTAAACAACATTTGATAAGTGATCATAAATGATTGTTCAAAATTCTGAGCTTATGATTTTGAAGTCCTTCATCAAACTTTGGGGTGTGTGTGTGTGTGTGTGTGTGTGTGTGTGTGTGTGTGTGTGTGTGAATTCTCCCTGGCTAGAAAGCCCACATTGCAATTTCTGTCTTATCTCCTGATAGATTTGCTTTTATCTGGACTGTATTATGACTTTTTATATAGGCTGCATTTTGTTCTTCCTACTCATTTATAGTAGTATAAAATAATATTACAACAATTTGGGAATAATAAGATTTAATTTGCTTATTCTGAAAACCATTGTTTACACCACAGCAAATTACTTGTCCTTATTCTTTCCTCTGCTCTCCTTTCATTATCTCTTAAATACTTCAGAATTCTATACCTGACTTTCACACATCTTTCACCTAATCATTTCACCTTTCTTCTAACTGGTTCCCTTAACCTGATTTTGCACTTCGTAGTGTGCATTTTTTAACTAAAAGTGACATGAAAGTGTTCTATGCATTATAAATTGTAGCATTTACAGAATACAGTATTCCAACTCTATAATTACTTGTAGTATTTCTTGGAGATAGTTATGTTGCTAGATCCTACAGTGCTTTTTAACTGAGAATGCTCATCTTAGTTGAATATACTGTAGCACTTAGTAACTCTAAATAATTAAAAACACATTTATTCACTAAATTATGGTGATAGGAAATTCTTGCTGTACTAAACTGATATTCATGCATTGACTTTACAGAGAAAGGAAGAGTAATTGCTATTTGTCTTATTTTTCAATTTTTGGCTCCTTCTGTTCCTTCTTTTTCATATTTTCTCTCTTGTCCGTATTCCTTCCTTCCTTCCTCCTCTCCTTTTCTCCATTTCTTTTTCATTTCTCCTTCCTTGCTTCCTTTTTCCCATCTTTCTTTTTTTCCCCCAACCTTCCTTTTCCCCTATCTCTGTTCATTTAGAAAATTATCACAGAATATTTTTCAGGTGTCCAGTATTGCCACACTTGGTGCTTTGGTATAAAAGTCTTTTCCCTCATGGATTTAAATTTAATGTCGATGAACTAAAAATTAGAATGAAAAAGTTAGTTATATAAATTGTCTAAAGTGTTTTTGTACTTTATGGGAAAAACAAACAAAAGTATACAAGAGTATAATCCAGCACAAAGAGGGAACAGCCCACTCAGCAGATTGATGTAGTAAACGAAAGTCTCATTAGTTCTCCTTAAGAAGATGAAATTTGAACAAATAATTAGAGTAGGTGAAATGAGACAAACAGATATCTCAGGTAAAAATGCTTTGCAGATTAGAGAAGAGCTGCTACAAATCTATTTCATATATGATGTCTATCTTTATCTGATTCTCATCCATTGAAGGTTAAAGGTAGCTTGTATTGTTGATGATCCTTTAGTATCCCCTTCCTGTGGTTGTACCCATACTATCACAGTATCTTATCTGAGTACAGTGGAAACTGTATATACTGGTATTAGAACTAGGGGAGTGAAAAGGAATATCAAAATCGAGAGACAAAGGATAAAAAGACAAATGACTCCAAAAGTAATACTTTCAAAACCATTTGGAGGGCCTGGGGATATGGCCTAGTGGCAAGAGAGCTTGCTTGCCTCGTATACATGAGGCCCTGGGTTTGATTCCCCAGCACCACATATACAGAAAACGGCCAGAAGTGGCTCTGTGGCTCAAGTGGCAGAGTGCTAGCCTTGAGCAAAAGGAAGCCAGGGACAGTGCTCAGGCCCTGAGTCCAAGGCCCAGGACTGGCCAAAAACAAAAACAAAAACAAAAACATTTGGAGTAAACCAACTGAACAACTCATGGGGGGAGAGGGAAAAGGAGAGGGTAAGGGAGGAATGAGGGAGGAGGTAACAAACAGTACAAGAAATGTACCCAAGGCCTAACATATGAAACTGTAGTAACCTCTCTGTACATCACTTTGACAATAAATAGAAAACAAAAGAACCTTTTCACATTGTGATAGTTGTGTATAGATTGGCCAGGTTTCTTCCAAGTGTTTTATACCAAAATGAAATTGATAAAACAATTTTACAAAATTAAAAATACGTTCATTTCCTTTGAAGACAAAAATAGCAAGTGTATATTTTCCTGCATTCTCTCCAGCATTTGTTGTTGTCTGTATTCTTGACAATGGCTATTTTGACTGTGGTGAAGTGAATCTTTGATTTTCTTTACCTTTACGGTCAGGCATATTGAACAGAGCTTTGTGTAATTATTGGCTATTTGCATTCCTCTCCAGGTTTGTCCTCTGTTCACTTCATGTCTCCAGTTATTAACTGAGCTGTTGATTTTTTTGAGATTAGGTTTACATTTAGTTCTGTGCAGATTATGATTATTAAAATATGCTGTCAGATATATCACCCATTGTTTAGACTTGTCAGTCTAGTTGCTTTTTACCAAGAAAAATGTTTTTATATGTCTATGGATTTGTTAGTATCACTTTTATAGTTTTAGTTCACTGTAGTTTCTGTTTCTATGCAGCAGTTTTTGCAAGGAATATGTCTGTGGAAAGATGAGGCAAAAAATCAGAAGCATGGAAGAGGCTGAACCCAGAGCCTCATGAAGGGTGGTGGATATTGAGGTAGAGAAGGCAGGCTTTCGAGAAGAATTAGTTTTTTGATGTCAAGCAGGATTTATTGAATGTGTAATAAGAAAGCAGCTCAGATGTAAGAAAGTAGAGGAGAGAAAACAACAAGAATTTTCCCTAAGTCATATCCATTCAAAGAACAGTTAGATTCACCAAATATTACTTTTTTGTGAACAAAGGCTCAATTATATATTCATGGACTATGTAAAAAAAACCCATATAAGAATTCTGTGAACTATGAATAAGATCTACTTGGAACATTTCAGATCAGGTTATTTATAATAAAAGATAAATCTTACATGTGAAAAATTTCTATTTACATAAATATATATTCTTTCCTACATGTTATGATAGTAAATTTTAACTCCTTAGGAATGGTGTATTTAAAAATTTTTTTCAAAAATAGTATCTCAAAAATTACAAACATTTCAGGAGTATCTGAAGTTTTACTTATTGTTTTACAAAACAAACAGAACCATCCCAATTCAGAGTAAAGGCTATAATTACTTTTCCATTCTTTCTTTTCATAATTGTTTCTCTCCCATTTTTCTTCTTTATTAATACAACAGGGTTGCTTAAGAAAACTTTAATTAAAAGGTTTGGTTTTCAGCTATGGTGATGGCTTGTAGTTACCTAGTTATGGTTGAGAGCCTAATTATCATTATTAATATTATTGCTAATAATTACATAAGTATAACCAGTAGTTTATACAACAGAGAAATGAATAAGAAAGTATGTGGTAGGAGGTCCAAAGTATGTGACATTTTTTACAGAACAAAATAGAAAACTTTATCCCTCTCTCATTTCCTGACTCATGTAACTGTAATCTCTCTGTATATCACCTCTCTAACAAAAATAAAGTATATTAATTTTTAAAGTAATAAAAAGTCAATAAACACAATAGTTTATCTGCTATCATGGGGTTTTCTTTCTAGTAGAATTCTAATCCCTTTCAGAAATGCAGTGAAAGAGCTTCAAGTACAAAATTGAGTTTCTATTATAAAATAAAAACAATGTCACCATGATTGGCCCAATGGTGTGGTAAAATCGACATCCATGCCTGGTTTTTCTTTGCATAGGAAGACATCCCAAGCAATTGACAAGTTGCTATGACTTCTACTGGGATCATTTTGAAAAAGACCTTAGACAATCTGGAAACATGTGTGTGTCTCTTAGCCACATTGAGCAGTATGATGCTGGGTTTTTTGCTATTCCAATAATGAGTTTAACCCCCCAAATCCAGTAATGTCACTCTTGGTAATGGTTATGAGTATTTAGTTGGGGAAGATTTATAGAGAACACATTATTCTAATGAGCATCTATATCCTATAAGTATAGTCCCCAATTCACCAATGAACAGTGGTGCTACTGCTCAGTATGCTTCAGCTATTTCAGAACCTGGGTAAAGGAAAGATTGTTAGGTCATGTTTCTAAGTTGTGAATATGTTGACATGGATTAATGAGAACAAATCTGGCTAAGGATTATGTAGATTTTCCAGATGCCCATCACGAGGCAGGAGTATATTTAGAAAAATTTCAATAAATATTTTCTGTTCATGTTATTTACAAATTTTAAATGATGCAATACCATCACCACAGTATTTCTTACAAGCAGTGGTCATCCAAGTAGTGGTTACAGTAGTCAGAGAAAAACTAAAGCTCAAAGCTCTGGGCAACAACAGATATTAAAAGTACTCATTAAAAGTTGTATACTCTGGAAAGTCTCCGGGAAGTGTTAACTAACTAAAGTGTTAACAAACTCTGGGAGAAACTGGTGTGCTCTGGATTTTTGTATATCTGTGATGTTGTCCCAGCGGAACATAGTTTCCCACATGCAACCAAAATCTATTTTCATTTACAAAGCTATACACGGGATTGACTTCTGTCATGCCTGAGCCATGGGAGTCAGTATGGTGTAAGTGATGAGAATCACACTTAAGAGTTTGCTAAATTGAGAAAATAAATTTCCATGAGGGAGGCAACGATTTCTAGAAACAGGAAAAATGCCAATATGTGCAGTGACTGCATGCCCCAGTGCAGGAGAAGATACCAGTAAACCTGTTAGGAACCATGATTAAATATATCTTGATTATACTTAGCATTATCTAATTCAAATGGAAACACATCTAGTGAACATTTTTTGGAGGAGAAGGCCTGGGATTGATCACTTCTTAGCAATATTGTTCCCCAGTGGGAAGACTCAGTAGGAATTCTTATGGATTCTAAAATATGTATTTCCTCCCTTTTTTGGGGAGGGGGGTTGCCCCTGTATTTGTTTCAATACTAGTCATGGAACTCAGGGCTCTGAGATTCAGATACTTATTAAATGCTTGCTAGGGGCTCTACCATTGAGTCAGGCCCCCATACCTTTTTCACTACCTATTTTTGAGGTAACATCTCACTTTGTGCCCCAACAAGTCTAGCTATGATCCTCTTACTTACACTTACTTAGGATGCTGGGGATGGCAGGTGCTTCCCATTGTGCCCAGACCATTTCTTGAGACGAAGTTACTTGAACTTTTTACCTGGGCTACATTCTCTGCAAGCCAAGTAACATACTCTGAACCCAGTACCTCTGACTATTTTGAATTTCAAACCATAAGTTTTCAATAATTCTTATTAAAACTTGGGTGTGATACTCATTCTTGTAGCACTGATGCTACAGCTCTGACAGTCACTCTCTTGCAGAGACACACAGAGGTAGAAGGGTCAGAGTGCTTTGATAAACTCCTCTGAGAAGACAGCATGTATGTCCAAGATTTTAATTCTCTTGAAATCAATACACTTCCAGATATATCTGGGAAACCATTCCTCTTGTGAGACAGATTGTTCTTTCCAGATGCACAGCCACCTTTCCGTAGGTACTCCAGCGATTACAGGTTGATTAACTGTTACAAGAACTGATGCCCCCAAGGAAATGGCCCCTTATCTTTCCAGCCCAGCAACCTGTGGGCTGGTGAAGAGGAAGGGGGGAAGTCAGTGAAATAACTTAGGGGTACAGCAGATGGTGGGAGAGGTATATACGAATAATTTGAAGAGTTGTCTGCCCTTTTGTCCTCCTCAGTTTAGGCTTGCAGTTTAATGTTTTGCCATCCTATTAATACACCCGTTTCCACTATGTGAAAATATTTTATGCCTACCTCAAAGCTTTCCTAAAAGCAATGCAGCAAGAGCATCTGTGAAACAAGTGCCTTCCCCAGACAGACCAACTAAAAACCAGGCAGAAAGTGGTTAATGTTTCTTAGGGAGCTCTTTTGCTTAATGTTGGTTTTCTCAACACTGTGGACTCTCCCCTGGGAGGTCATAACACTCCCTGTAAGTACATTTGCACTCCATGAAATCATAGTCAACTGAGCTAGCTCTAATTCAGTTAACACTTTGCATGAGCTGTGCTTTATTACAAATACAAAATCAGCAAAATCCACATGTTTAAAGAATATTAGCACCGGTTTCAGAAGAATATATTCTTGATTTGCAAGAAATGCTGTGTGTGGAAATGAGAAAGCAAAATTGATTGTTTATGTGTGTGTTATTCCTCTAAAGTATGGAAAAGTCTTTTCTTTCTTTTTTCTCTTTTCACTTCTTTATTTGCTCTCCTTTCCTTGTTGTCTTATTCAAAGATTTTATTTAGCATTTTTTGGATTAAATGCTTTGCACTTAAATTTCACTTTAATAATTTCATGTACTTCATAAAAGAAAGCTTCCATAATATTCCTTAAATACATATTTCCATACTCATTCATATTGTCCCGGAGATAAAAGGATTAATATTAGGTATATGGGATATACTAGATAGTATACTGGTGTGGTTGTATTTTAAATGTCCGTGACATAAAAAATAGTACTAGAGAATTTCATTCAACTGGGTTTTGAAATGTCACCGAAGACAAAAAGAATAATATTTCCACTGGAGAGAGGAAGCAGATAATAATATGGAGAAAGGAAACCTGTGGGCAAAAACGGATGCATGGAAAAACATGAGAAACAGATCAAATATGAAGTCATGCAGTTTGTGGGTGGATGCAAATACTCAAGCGAAGGAAGGCTCAGAAGTTGGAGAGGTGTTGAAAGAGAGGACATGGTGGGATAATTTTGGGAAGAATCTGCAATTTGTTTTTCACTTAATATAGAAGCTAGAAACTTAAAAACCTTGCTGCTAAGAGTGTGTCTGAACCAGTTTAAGCTTGAGGAGAGATGAAATTGGACACAGAATGCAAGTCATGTTTATAGAGAAATGAATGTTGGAAAACATCACTGTCATCTTTTTAGTGTAAATCTATTAGACACAGATGGACCATTTTCTAGCCCATCTGAATTTTAGGAAGTACAATAGTAGCCAGCAACAAAAGTATTTTTAAATTAACCAAAACCATTAAGATTTTAGAAAGAACAAAATTAAAGGAGGGAATAGTATGCCTATGAGGAAAATGAATCATAGACTACATAGTTTCCAGACAGTTTGGGTTGAATATGAGTTGAACTAATATTGTAATAGAGATTAGAGACAAATAGAGGTAAAAAAAGGACAGAATATTAACTGATAATATTATAAATAATACCTTTAACTGTACTTAGAAATGGTACTTCTTTTGTGTGTATGTTGTAGAATTAGGCTTAGAATACTATTTAGCTATACAAAATATAAAAGTGTAATGATGTCAAGTGGTTTTTGTTGTCCCCTAGACTGTACTTCTTTTAATGAAGCTAGTTTAAATTGAACACAGAAACAAAACTAAGAAAATAGTGTTCAAACGTCGCCTCTTTGCACCAAAGGTCCTAAATAGATTTGATAAATAGAAAATTCCCAAGTTTTCCTACTGCTTTGTTACCATCATTTGGAATTTATGAGCATACTAATTCTGGTTATTTTTGTTATAACTTGCCTTTGGATAAATATGAAATATATGCCTTAAATATAATGTTTATACCTATGTACGCATATATATTAAATGATGAATATTCTATACTTCTTAGTTTTTATCTTTTCTTTCTGGGAAATTATTTCAAAATATTTATTGATTTTCTTCATAATTAATACAAACTATGCTGATAATAAAATATTTAATAAGGCATTTATTAGTTCATGGTTTAATTTTTGGGTTTTTTTTTGGCCAGTCCTGGGCCTTGAACTCAGGGCCTGAGCACTGTCCCTGGCTTCTTTTTGCTCAAGGCTAGCACTCTGCCACTTGAGCCACAGCGCCACTTCAGGCCGTTTTCTATATATGTGGTGCTAGGGAATTGAACTTAGGGCTTCATGTATATGAGGCAAGCTCTCTTGCCACTAGGCCATATTCCCAGCCCTCATGGTCTAATTTTATAGCTTAAAATTATTATGTTTATTTTTAGTTATAATATTTGTAACTTATTTGTTACTTGACCAAATTTGAAATCTACCAATACCTTGTCTTAGTAAAATCCAATATTTGGAATAAAATAATGGTAATTTTATTTTTTTAATCCCTGAGAATGTCATTGTGACATATACATTTTATCATTGCAAACATTCTTAGAATTTCCTAATTAAACTATGTTCTAGATAAATCTTTGCTCATAAAACTTTCCTAACTGCCATTCTTCTTGGCTCATGCCTTGTTCCTGACTCTATTTTAGGCGCTTGCTCTCCCACAGTTCTCATTAACACCCTGACTTGGTAGATTTGAGAAGAGAAAAAAATGTTTCAGCATTATTTAGCTCAATCATTTCACTCTTGCTGAAATCTGCCACGTGAAACAAGTAAGCAAAAAAAAAAAAAGGAAAAAATGTGCACACACAAACATGCATATATATATATATATATATATATATATACATATATATGGATTCCAATTATCCATGTTAGCTCAATATTTACTTGCATACTTGAATATGGGGGGAAGATGTAATGTTACTTGATTTCAGTAAGTAATCCAAATTAATGAAATACTCTTCCAACCTGCACAAAAAGAAACATTTTAATTTTCCAAGGGAGAATAATTGAATCAAGATTATAAATAAATAAAATTTGGAGAGATAATAAAATAGAAAATATAAATAAATTCATGGGAATGTTTTGTTGGCTTCAGAGTTATCAAGCATTCTCATTTTGAGTTCATTATATTTCTAAATAAAATTTTATAAATTAGATCATCTTCGGATTGATTTCACTACTTTGAGCTTCCCTAAATTGACATTAAATATTTACATTTATATTTTCAGGGAGTAAGTGTGATATTCTGAATGACTAATAAATTAGTAATATGTTTTTAATAGAGATATTGCACTAGGTATGTCAAATAGCAGCTGACTTGCATTTATTCTGTGTATATTTCTCCAGGGAAGAAAACCATAACCTGTCACAGAGGATAAAAAATTTGAGAAGTTGGCAGTGATGTTCACTAGAGACAGTGGCAGTTATAAAACTGGGAAATCTTGCTCAAATTGGAATAATTTTGAATATAACCCCAGAAGAGTTATTGCTTTGGAATATACAATCCTTTCCTGTTTACAAAAATCAGCACGTGCATACTAATTTTTAAAGATTTTGTGACATTTACCTTAGCAAACCCTCACTTTCATTGTATGAATCAGAGGACAGACTATTTGGTGAAATGAGAATTATTAACATTATTCCTACTTAGAGGAAGAGTTACTGAAACTTAAACACACTTAGAACACAAATGTTCTGGCTGTTTTTCCTGGATGAAGAAACAATAAACAAAAGGTTCTTCAACCACTTTATATTTGATTTTAAAATAAAATCAACAAACAAGAAAGGAGGAATAGATTTAAAAAATTAACTTGGTTTTCAGAAGTGCATACTGTGTCTAAATAAGTCTCTGTAGTTTTATCCTTTCTCAATGTACAGATTCCTTAAGTTTATATGTGACTTTTTTGTACAAAATTTGAAATTCTCAACTATGATCTATATGCATACTTCTTCTTTCCTGTATTATCTTTTAAAAAATTCACAGTAACTTTTGATAAAAGTAAACATATTAAGGGGCTGGGGATATAGCCTAGTGGCAAGAGTGCCTGCCTCGGATACACAAGGCCCTAGGTTCGATTCCCCAGCACCACATATACAGAAAACGGCCAGAAGCAGTGCTGTGGCTCAAGTGGCAGAGTGCTAGCCTTGAGCGGGAAGAAGCCAGGGACAGTGCTCAGGCCCTGAGTCCAAGGCCCAGGACTGGCCAAAAAAAAAAAAAATATATATATATATATATATTAAGGCATTCAATTACTAATATAATCACTAGAAGAAACAACAGTGAAAATAGACTTTAAAGGGAAAATTATATGATAGTGTGAACATGAACAGCATTTTATTAAAAGTAAAAATACCAAGGTATACATACCAGCTGATAGATAGTGAGCTACATAATGTGGTAAATAACAGAAAATTGGAGATGTAGTTCATTAGATACTGAAATATAAAAATAGTTTAATCAATTTCAGGGTTATTCATTGTGAAAATTCTAGCCTTATTTTTCCCTTTAAAATTGTTTTCCAATTTGTTCCAGGAAAAAAAATGCAATAAAATTTGAAAGAGTTGATAAAAAATTATACTAAGCAAGGTATTCCAGACCCAAAGAAACATAAGCTCCGTACTTTCCCTCATCTAAATAACTATAATTTGTCTATAAATATACAACTAAAGCCAATGGATAGTAAATGTCAACTAATTACACCTGGATTTGATTAATCAAACAGCAATCAACATTAACTCAGTAATAACAAAAGAGGATATTTTTAGGAGAGGATCACAAGGGCTCAATAGCTAAGTATGATGCTTGCACAGAAACAGTGAGAAAAAGTGAACCAATTCACCAGTAAAACCTACCCCACAGTAGTATGTTGGAGGAAAGTCTGGAGGGGGAAACTAGAGAGAATGAGGGAGGGAGTAACACTGTTCAAAAGGAAATATACTCATTACTTGACTCAAGTAACTGTAACCCCTCTGTCTATCACCTTTACATTAATTTTTACAAAAGAAAATAAAGCATTTCTAGTCAAAGTTTGAGAGGAATAAAATTATCCTTATTGACTTCTCACTTCAAAAATGGGGCAGTCTGACATTCAACCTCATAAACATTCAGAGAATGATGCATTTGTAAACAGATGACAATTTTATAGCTACTTGATGAATTTCTGCTTCTTAGACTCATAGGTAATACTAGTGTGGCAGCACAATTCTAAATCAATCCAAATAATGAAAAGTATAAGAACCAGTGAATATCTTTTGTCATATTATCAAGAAACTCTGTTCAATTTTTAGTTGCCTTTGGTAAAATTTTCCTAGTGCTCTGCTAGCATGCAACTGCCATTAGGTTATTTAAATAATTTTCCTAGAAATAATCGTTGGATTAAACAAGATCTGGAAATTACAAAAGCATTGAAGAAAGCTTCAGAAATTATGGACTAAATCCTTAGTACATGGTTAAGAGAAATGTTTCTATCTGTACTTTTGGTCTTTCTCTGTCCTTGTCTCTGTTTCTGTCTATCTCTGTCTCTCTGTCTGTCTCTCTTGTTATTATCTACTTCAGTCATACATTTATTCCCCAAATTCCTAAATCTCTTGCAAGCCTGATTATCTAATGACTATAGAATCATCACTGGTATATGACTTTCATTTTACCATTGATGTTATACTAGTGCCTTTTAATAAATCACAAAGTTGTCCACTTCTGTGAACTCTAAATCAAACAAGCCTTTTGAATCCAAATAAGAAATAATTTCCGCCACAATAACTTGCAAATCTAAAACACTTGAGTGAGTCAGTATCGTGAAATAAATATCCTGAAGATGAGAATAATAGCAATAGAAAAAAAAAAGGTAATTAAGACAGCATTCCTTCTTTTAAATGAAGACACATTCTCTTAGTTACAAAAGAAGCCCGTTTCAGGCTGGGAACCCATAGCTCTAGCCTGTGATCTTATCTACTCAGGAGGTTGAGATCTGAGTATCATGGTTCACAGACAGCCTTGGCAAATCAGTGAGACTCTTATCTCCAATCAAATACACACACACACACTCACGCACACACGCGCGTGCGCGCACACACACACACACACACACAGAGCCAGAATTGAGGTGGTGGTTCAAGTGGTAGAGTACTATACTTTGAGATAGTGTTCAGGCCCTGAATTCAACATTCTGCTCTGGCACAAAATAAAATAAAATAAAATAAAACCATATTGTGGCTATTTCTAATGACAGCTTCGTTCTCGTACATTATCTTCTTCCACAGGAATCTTTCAGAAAAAAACAATTGGTAATGACCTATTTTATCAACCTTTGAAGAGTAGAAATATATAACACACACATATACATAAACTCTGTTGTATTATACATGTATTTGCTTTTTGACAGTACTGAGATTGGAACTCTGAGCCATATAGGCAATGGCCCAGATCTTTTTTGCTGTTATGATTTTTCCAGTACAATCTCCTTATTTTTCAGGCTTGCTGGACTATACTTTGATTTATGCTTTCATGCCACTGACTCAGCTTGTGATCAGACGAAATTAAGACTGGCAAATTTTGCCCACTTTGTCCTGGAACCACAAACCTCTTGACTTCAGTATCATGAGTAGTTATGGTTACAGATGGAATCCCATAATTCCTCCAAAGGTTTTGAGATAGTTCTAAGATACTGCAAAAGAAACTGCTTCCCAAAGATTCTAAGTTCATTATCAACATACTTTATCAAGGTTGTTTTTTTCATTTTCAGCCAATAATTTTTATTCCTCTAAAATAAAAATCTAACAGAGTTGACGTATATTTATTTTCCCCTGTGATTTATACATTGTAAGTAATGTTTACAATTTATTAAACTCACCCAGTGCTAAATGTGTCAATGAGTCATAGAAATAACGGAAACAATTTAAGGCTTAATTTATACGGAAACCATCAGAAAGTGAAATTTCTAACCTGGCTATGATTTAAAGTAGGATTTAACTTTTAAATTTATGGTAATGATAACCAGAAGTAACACTAGGTTTTCTGCCAGAAAAAATAAATATCTCAAAAATAAAATATTTTAAAATATCATTTCAGATGATTTTCCTTCTCACAGATATTTAAAAGCAAGTTTTTTGTATCTACACATCTCTTTCAGACTCCTGCAGAATACTTTTTGCTCTGCAATTGATTTTTAATGAGGCAAATCCCTCAGATTTAGAGGAAAATCCCTTAAGGCTTTCTATCAATTCCTTTTTATTAAGATAATGACTTTTTAAATGAATTATTTTAGGGAAAAGTACTAATAAGCATGCAACTGTTGTTTTTAATGTAGTGGAAAAAAATCTTCAGGCAGGATATGCTGATTGAAAGGATACTGTTCTCACTTCTAAGCAAAGGGATATCCAATCATTAATAAAAGAAAATAAAATTAGCTAGGAGCTATGAACAATTTCTGTGAATCTTGAAGCATTCCAAGTTGCTTTTGACGAAAATCTTAGAAATTATTTTGCACAAGGGCGAATACATTAACACATTCTATCCATATACACCTTTCTCAATAAACTATATATCTTGTCAATTCTTCACTTGAGATTAATTCAAAATCTCTCCAGTAATATGAAATAGTATATATGATTTTTGTACACTTCAACGTTATTTTTTCTTCTGTTTTTTTTTTTTAATCAGTTTTGGGGCTTGAACCTAAGGTTTGTTTGGAGCCACAACTCCACTCATTATTTTCTTCACTATGAAGAAGTGTTCTTGTGGTTTTCACTAATAAGGCCTCTTTGATTAAAACAGTATGCAGCCTCTATTTTTCCCATTTGATCCTCTCCCACACTTCCAACTTCCTTATATGTCTGATGGTTTTGAAATTTTCATTATTTATGTAATATCCTCTCATCATTAAACTTCAATGAATATGTTTCTTAGTTAACAATAGATAGTTGTATTTCACTCTCCTCCATTTTGAAGGTAACACTTATATATAAGAAGAGGAATGTTTCCATAGTTATTGGTTTGGGGGTGGTTTTTTTTTTTTTTTTTTTTTTTTTTTTTTTTTTTTTTTTAGTACAAATGTAATCAATAAGCAAATCTGATTGGGAAGTTGAAGTAAGTGGTAAAGGAAAATATTTGGAAAGGAAACATTTAAAGTTGAGATATGAGAACACAATCCTAAAAATAGTATCTTGAATAGTACTACAATTCCCTCTTAAATGATTGTTTCCTAGATATATACCTAGAATTCTAAAGTTAATAGAGAAAAATGTTTCACAGTTGTAATTTCTGTTATTCTCTTAAATCATAAACAACCACTTGGAAAATATATATAATTAGATTCAGAAATTAATGTCAATGAAGACATTATAGGTAAAATTTATTTAAATTAAATAAAAATATTTTATTTGTATTTTAATCTAGATATGGATATTCATCTTCTCTGTGAACTTCAATTCCAGCTCTTGACATTATTATATAACGTGGGCTTCTTCTCCTTACTTCTTTTTTTCCTTTAAGTTCTGTCATCATTGGAAGAACATATTACCATGATTTGGTAGATTTTTGCATTTGGCAAACAAAGAATTTAGAAGCAGACACACAGAGACAAATTTCCCACAGCACGTTCATTCAAATCAAGCACAAAGCCCAGCTTCAGAGGAAACTGAGAAATAATCAAGTAAACAGAGTTTTTGTGTCCAAAGCCCTTATGTAGGCTATAGGAGATTATACATGTTAATTTTATGCACATAACTTAGAGCTTTCTAAGCAAAGGGAAACTTTCCTGGAGAAGAGCAGACCAGAAGCATGCTTTCAAGGTGTATTTGGAACCAGGATGGCAATGCTTTAAGGTAGTATGAAGATCAAACTGCATCTTTAATTACAAACTTCTACGGGCTTTCTTTAGAAGTGGACTACAATGTAAATAGCCAGGGGATGAGCAGAACTGAAAGAATCTTGGAAGGTGTCACACAGAGGTGCTGAAATCAGCATGAGAAGATTAGAGGGGTTCTGAGAGTTCATTGCTTGTCAGGATTGAGTGGCTTTTTCTGGGCATGACTCTTTTTCAGGTAACACCTACTCACCACACTGGCACATCAAACCTTATTTAACAAATGAGTCTTCAGTACATCATTCTAGACTATACTTCAAGGAATTTTCTAGTTATCTGAGAGAAGCCAATATAATAATAAGAAAAGCTCATGGCCTTAGGGACATTTCATTTATTATCTATGTTAATATATTATACTTTGATCTGTAACTTCCTTATCTGCTAAAAAAGAATAATCATATCTACTTCACATAGGTGTAAAAAGACTTGGATTTAGGTAAATCACCAGGCACAATGTTCAAAATAATTCACAATTTTGTATATGTATGAGTTTCTATTCCCTGGAACAAGGCTTAGTACATAGCATCTCTGTCAGCTTCCTAGGGACACAGAACCAATTCGCTATAAACTCAGTAACTTAAATCAATTCAGATTTTTGTCATATAATTTCGAAGTAAAGAAATCCTAAAATCTAGGGTTGTGTACATAGTGCAGACACTTAAATAAATACATCTTTACTTGATATCCTCAGCTCTCGATATTCCTCATTCATAGACTCATGGTCACTTCACATTGTCCTCTCCTCTTCCTAATTCTGACTCTGATCCTCCTATCTTTCTTTAATATTGTCTTTGTGAATATATTGGGCTTACTAGGTACTCTGGAATTTCTCATGAAAAGATTCTCATTTACACCTAGAAAATCCTTCTACCACGAAAGATGACATAATCACATATTTGGAAGATAAGGATGTACATGACAAGTGTCTGTTCTGTCAGCCACATTATATTATTCAGAAAAATATTTGTATAAATTACCTATAGATCATGAGTTAAAAGCTTATTCTTTAATTTATATATTTACAAATAATCAGACAGACATTTATTTGATTCATTCACTCACAACTCATTATTAAAACTTGACTTGATAAAATATAAGTAAACAACATTTTTTGCAACATTGTCCATTTGAAGATACTTGCAATCACTTGTTTATGTCCTGATATTGAATTCAAACTTAAGGAAGTATCATAGATGGTTCTGGTAATTTTAAGGTAATAACAACTCTTCCAGAATGGTTGGGTATGAATCAAAAATGAAGAATATAATTTTACAGATTAAAGTTTTCTGTTCTAAAATTTGATATGAAGTTTCCTTTGGTTTGAAGTTTCTGCCAGTATATTAGCCAGGATGCATGCAATAGAGATTAGGGAGCAAACTGGTTTTCTCTTTCTGTCTTCTCCTGTTTTCTGTCCTCAGAATTCTCTAGAATTATAGAATGGAGAAGACATAAAGACAGAAGACATATAACCAATAAACACCACTGCTGTAATCTGATATTGGTGCATTTTTGAAGAAACCAAATTTAAGCTTGTCCTACTTTTAAGGGATGTGTATTTCCTCAACTTTATAAGTTACTTAGAAAACACACACAGCAAAATCTCATGCTTATAATTTCATTTGTGTGAATGTTATTGTCACCAGATGGCTATATAAATATTCCAGTTCAGTTTTCTGGATTTTGGCAATCTACTCCTTTTCTGAGCCACCCCCATTGTTTTCCTTCCAAGAGTCTTCTTGGACAGAATCATTCTGGTGCCTTCCCCCATTGGTCTATCAGTTGGCACATGAGAAATACACAAAAATCACTGTCCAACATATTTTAGGTGATCTCAGGATTATTTTTTTTCATATTCTGCCAGATGACAGTGGGAACTTTAGCATTAAACTTTCAGATGAAAATTTCCTAACTCATAACTTAGACACAGCATCTATTTCTCAGAATCCAAGGAACAAGTTTAAATTCTCCATAAAAGTTTCCCACAGAACATTTCTTTCTCATATGTCTCTTCTTCTTCTGTAACTCTCTCTAAAGAAAACTTTCATGTTGTCAACTTTTTTTCCCAGTCATGGGGGTTGGACTCAGGGATTGAGCACTGTCCCTGACTTCTTTGTGCTCAAAGCTGCCACTCTACCATTTGAGCCACAGTGCCACTTCAGGCTTTTTCTAAATATGTGGTGCTGAGGAATTGAACCTAGAGCTTCATATGTATATGAGGCAAGCACTCTTGCCACTAGGCCATATTCCCAGTCCAATATTGTCAATTTCTTACCAATTACTTTTTACTTTAATTTGGTAAGAGCGGTAACAGTTTATGAAATAACATCATTGTATGTTTCAAATTCCATAACATATTTGAATTCATTTTTATAATACAAAACTATTTAAAAATTGTTAAATTGTTATTGCCATTTAGATATCCTTACTAAAATCCCAAGACACAATTTATATATGAAGGAACATTGAAGAATAGTTAACCAGCTTACTGCCAGGTGAGGTGCTAGGGACTCATATGTCTAATCCTAACTGTGTTGGAGGATGGCATTCAGAGAACTGTGACTTCAGAACACAGTTGGCATATACATAATAAGACCTTTTGCCAACCAATAGTTGGATACCGTGGCATATGCTTGTTATCCAGGTATTTGTGCCAGACCCTTTCTTAATCAAGAGTTGAACATGGATGACCTCCAAGCAATTGAGACTGAGCCAGCTTGTTGTAGAAAAGTGTTCAAGACAAACTCAAAGGAGAAGCTGAAGTGTTGCTGTTCCCAATCATCCAAGATGTGATGGGAAGCGTCAACTAGTTGGACAGTATTCCAAGGATGGTCCTGGGCAGGAAATGAATAAAAATAAAAAAATTCTAGGTTTTTAAGACCTGTCTGTACCCAATATCTCTGGCCATAAAAAGAAATCAAAACATGGAGATTTCACCTCACCCCAGTTAGAATGGCCGTTATCAAGAACTCTACCAATAACAGGTATGGGCATGGTTTGGGAATATAAACCTGTTCAACCACTCTGGAAAGCAGTATGGAGGTTTCTCAATAGAGTGAAAATAGAGCTTTCCTATGAACCAGCAATACCATTCCTGGGCATTTACCCAATTTATCCAATTGACCACAAATAGGTGACAGTAAGCCACCAGCATGACCATGTCAATTTCAGCATTGTTTACCATAGCTAAGATATTGAATCAACCCACATGCCCCCCAACCCCACCCCGCGAACAAATGGATCAAGAAAACATGGCGCGCGCGCGCACACACACACACACACACACACACACACACACACACACACACAGAGTACTCTATGCTTCCATCAGAAAAAAAAAAAATGTCATTGCCCCATTCATAAGGAAGTGGAAAGACTTAGAAAAAAAACAAATATATTAAGCGAAGTAAGCCAAACCCAAACAAATAGAGGTTACATGGTTTCCCTCATTTTGTAATAATTTTAATGTGCCTATAAACCCTATAGATAGTGAAAGACAAATAATTACTCCTGGACATGATTCATTAAACAGCACTCTAAACATTCACACAATTAGAACAAAGAAGCTATTCTTAGGAGAGGGTCAATAGCTATGTGCTAATGGTTATAAAAAATGATGCTTAAATACTTGCAAAACTGTTTGGTGTAAGTGAACTGAACACCTGGGGGGGGGGGAGGGAAAGGGGGGGGAGGGAGGAGGGCATGAGGGACAAGGCAACAAACAGTACAAGAAATGTATCCAATGCCCAACGTATGATACTGTAACCTCTCTGTACATCAGTTTAATAATAAAAATTTGAGAAAAAAGAAAAAAAAAGAAAAAAAAAAGAAAAGTATCAAGTAGAAAAAAAAATGATGCTTACTGAAATGAACTCCAAGAAATAGAAACAAAAGTGGATTTTCGTTGTTTTTTTCAAATTTTACTGATTGTGCCTCCCCCCCCATTTGGATTTTTTGGATTTGTTTATTCCTTTTTGTCACTATCTTTGATTTCTGTACTGTTTGTCTTGTATATAAGTTCATCTGATTTGAGGAGGGGAAGGGGAAGCACAGAAATGGTGGGACAAAGAGTGAATCAATTCAGCAGTGATACTCACTAGACATGTTGGAAATTAACTATACAATTTGGGGAGGGGGTGTCAGGAGGGGTAAACCTGGGAGAGAATGAGGGAGTGGGGTTACACTGTTCAAAAGGAAATGCATTCATTACCTGACTTATGTAACTATAACTCTTCTGTACATCACCTTTACAATGTAAATTGAAAATAAATAGTTGTTAGAAAACTTTTCTAGATCCACCCTTTCTTTAGATGTGAAATGAGAGTAGTGGGAATGTTTGGGAAAATAAAAGATAATGCAATTCAAATGGCATCTAGAATCACTAAGTATAAATTCTATTATATAAAACATATTCAAATACAGTATCTGTTATACATTTATGCAAAATACATTACTTTTTACTTTTACCATTTTAATGATCCATGTAAAATCTATAATTAATCTTATGAGTTCAATGAACAGAGACAAGATAACCTTACATTGCCACAGTATGCTAACTCAGTTCTTTTTTCTCGTGTCATTTACAATTTATACTTGTTTTTTTTTTCTTCAAGATGATAGTAATGGACAGACATTATTCTTCTTGCTTTAAATCCTAGCAAGTTGGGAGGGTGAAATCTGAGGAGCTCAGTTCCAAGCCAGCCAGGAAAAAAATGTACCTAGGCTCTTATCTCTCTCATGTACATACATGCATACATATGTATATGTGTGTTCAAATAAATGTGCATATGTATATAGAGATAATATATTCATATGTCTGTGCATGTGTGCATTTACATGTGTGGATATGATATGCATCCATGTAGACTTGTATAACATATAGATATGTACATGGATATATGTATGCATGTATTTGTACAGACTTGCATATAATCAGGTAATTAAAACTTCCCATGTGGGGCTGGGGATATAGCCTAGCGGCAAGAGTGCCTGCCTCGGATACACGAGGCCCTAGGTTCGATTCCCCAGCACCACATATACAGAAAACGGCCAGAAGCGGCGCTGTGGCTCAAGTGGCAGAGGGCTAGCCTTGAGCGGGAAGAAGCCAGGGACAGTGCTCAGGCCCTGAGTCAAAGGCACAGGACTGGCAAAAAACAAAACAAAACAAAACAAAAACTTCCCATGTGAGTTTACACATCTCTACAACTAACCTCAAGAAATGTCACAGTGAATTTTGCCAAAACTCTTATAACTTGAATGAGGTTTCAAAGAAGAGGCTCTCTCAATAGTCATTGATTATAAAATAACATGCACTGAGTATTTCTAAGCAAGGAGCTACAGACAATGATTATTATTATTATTATTTATTCTTCTGGAATGCTAGGCATCAAACCTAAGCCCTCTACCACCGAGTTCTACACCCAGACCTTGATAATAATTATGTGCGTGAATACTACTCTCAATTTCCCTCTAACAAGAAATTGATTTGTTTTTGTTTGTGTTTTGGCTTTAACTTTGTTATGCATTTTTGTGGCTGTTTTTGCACCAGTTCTTTGTAAAATAGAATAAAACTCAAACACATGTGAAGTCGATAACAATAAAAGAAGCTATAGTTTTTTTTAAGGAACGTCAGTACACAAGTATTTCTAACAGAAAAGTTGTTCTTCACGTTCCTGCTTTTTCATACTGCCTACAGGCATACCCATCTCTTGCAAAGTGTCCCTTTAACCCTAGAACTATAACAATACAGGTCTCTGTGCAGTTCAATGTGTGTTGTTAGATACAGGTAGCTGTGGTGACCTGTAATCACCATATTAGTAGAAGATGTGTGGGGAGGGCAGTCTTATGTTTCTTCAACATCCTCTCTTGTTTTTTTTTCATGTTCCGAATTTTAATGACTTGGTTACCATTAATGCTAGAACATGATCTTAAGGTCATCAGAAATCAGAAGTGGTGGGCTGGGGATATGGCCTAGTGGCAAGAGTGCTTGCCTCGTATACAGGAGGCCCTGGGTTCAATTCCCCAGCACCACATATACAGAAAATGGCCAGAAGAGGCGCTGTGGCTCAAGTGGCAGAGTGCTAGCCTTGAGCAAAAAAAAAAAAAAAAGAAGCCAGGGACAGTGCTCAGGCCCTGAGTCCAAGCCCAGGACTGGCAAAAAAAAAAAAAAAAAAGAAATCAGAAGTGGTGAATATCTTCTGTTTATGAGACCCCAGCCAATCACCTCCCCAATTTCCAATTTATAGAGGATTAAAATGTTCATTCATATTTTTTGTTTGTGTGTGTGTTCTGCTAGTCTTGAGGCTTGCTGGGCCTTGGTCAGTGGACTTGCTAGATCACAGCTGACACTCTACAATTTGACCCAGGTCTCTGGTCTTGAGTTTGGGCGGTTAACTGGAGTAGTCTCAGATTTACATGCCTAAGCTGACTTTAGATCATGACCCTGTCGATCTCAGCTTCTTTAGTAGCTGGTTTTACAGGTGTCAGACACCAACACCTGGCAGAAATATACTTTGCTAGCTGCTTTTATGTCAAACCTTATCGTATAATTCAATGGATAAGTAAAATTTACATGAATGATCCCTGTCCAATAACAAAAGACTATAGTACATTTTCTCCAAAAAGAAGGGAGTTAAAGTCATGTCTAAGATAGAAAAACTGATACACATGAGAGACTGGAGAACAAAGTAAAATGGGGGTATGAGGGACAAGGGAACAAACAGTACAAGAAATGTACCCAATGCCTAACGTATGAAACTGTAACCTCTCTGTACATCAGTTTTATAATAAAAACTTAAAAAAAAAGAAGTGTACAGTATGTTTTTTTATTACACTGTATACTTTCAAAATTCAACTTTGTGGAAATTATAACAGACTTATATTTATTATACTTATTTTCTCTTATTATTTCCTCTAACAATATTACATTAATCAATCTCTATTTCTAATATTTATCAAGAGAAACAGAAACAGCTTATTAATAGCGACTATTCTCCAATTTAGTGGCAATACAGTAAGATTCAAAGTAGTCTTTTTTTTATTCCCAGGAGCATTAAATTCTTTGGCTGCAAGGACTAAGAAAGATTAACTCAACTTGTCAGTTATTGGATCCAGCCATTTTAAGCATAAAATTAAATAGGTAGATTACTTTTTCAAGCATAAAATATATAAACTGAGAATATATTATTTTGCTATTTAGGGATATGCATGTTTTCATATGTGATAGAAATGGATCATGGTGTTCATGGGATCAATTACATATATTGAAGTATTGAAATATTCTTTATATTTGTGTCTATTGAATTGATTAAAATGTGATGTTTCTGGATATGAGAGATGAACAGAAGCTACAGTGGTTAAAAACAAATGTGTATAGGTTTCTATATGTCTACATATACAGAAGAAAAGTGAGGTCCAAGTAAAGACAGAAAATAGTCTTAGTTTTTAAGAACTAAAACATCTAAAAAAAAAAAACACCACTACTTTTGAAATGGGGACATTTAGACTCTGAGGGACTAAAATTCCTGACCAAGGTTGCAAATAACAGCCTGTTAATTGACACAATTTTCAAATGTATCTTATTAATGAGGAGATATGGAAAGAGGGTAAATGAAGGTGGGTGGTAAGGCTAGGATTTGAGTAAAGACATTTAATGATGGTTGTAGAAGCATGTTTTGCGAACACATTATTTGTCACATGCTATGTAATACTTCCAAGGCACACGTGGCTTTGTAAGTATAGTTTTTATCAGTGATTTAAAAAAAAGTAATGATTATTTTTAATAAGCCAGATTTTCTTTCTGATAGTTATGTAATGTTTTTCTGAGAAGACGCTGAGAAATCCCATTTGAATTGTCACAAGTTAAAACTTCTAATCTCAAATTCTCATCACACTATGAGTTTATTTTTTATTTAAAAAATTTCAAATATCTTTAAACAGAGTGACAGCACTATATTCATTATTTTATGTTATGATTTTAGGACAAAAATAAGAACAATGTACCACTTTTAAATAATTATTACAAATTGCAAGCTACATTTACAAGACAATGAGAAGTAATAGATCTATATTTATACTTTGACCTATACAGTTCTTTGTTTCTTCATTGACCTTTCTCTTTTTGTCATCTGCCTATCTCATCAAGCTCTTATTCAAATACCAAATCTTGGAAAAATTTGAGATACTTTTCGATTCACAGTTGCATGGATCAAAGTGTATCTGTGTGTTGGGTTTGAATTACTAATACAAATTTCTTAGATTATACCTGGACTCAAATATTTGAGCAATTCCTTCTTGGGAGATACAAATGACTATTTCTTTACATGCATTAAATGGTTAAGACAAATAAAGAAGGGAGAAATGAATAAATGGAGTTACCATTTCCATTTTACAAGAAGACAAAGAAATAGTAGAAAAAATATTTTTCATTTTGTAAAATTTAATATATGAGACTCACAAACCAGGCCCAGATTAGTATTCCTAGAAGATTTGGAAAATTTTAATATTAAGACATTTTAGTTGATAGCATGAAAAATAAGTCAATTGTCCCTGTCAAAGACTTAAACATCTATTTTTGTGGGGTTTTTTTTGCAATTCAAAAGATGTAAAATGTAAGATGTAACTGTAAAATGTCAGTTAATGTTCAAATCTCATTAGCAAATTAATTAGGCTGTAGTTAAAATCTGCCACAAAGGCTGTAAAACAAACAAATCAAATAATCTGCTACTATCTACCCATGAAAATAAGTGAATTTTCCTGAGGCTCAAGGGGGTTGTCACATTTCTAATTAGTGTTAATTTACTTGTTTCTTAATTACTTAACATTAAAATTATTATAGCTTGTATTGCCTTGGCTAAACATCTATTATGGGTTTTTTTTGCGTGTGTAATTCTCACCGTTTCTTTTTCTATCTATAAACTTTCAGATTGCAAACCACGTCAAGATTGTTCTGATAGTCTTCTAAATCCTGAAATAGCAAAACATGTCAACTAGCGTAGTGACAATTTAACTATTGAACTGTTGCA
The DNA here is from genome assembly GCF_023159225.1 of Perognathus longimembris pacificus. Lineage (NCBI taxonomy): Eukaryota > Metazoa > Chordata > Mammalia > Rodentia > Heteromyidae > Perognathus > Perognathus longimembris. The sequence continues at coordinate 43,490,229 of NC_063176.1, forward strand.
TGCAGCAACTGCTGAAACAAATTAAAATAGTGATCAAGCCAGCAAAACCCAGAGCAAACAGAGACAGTTTTTGCAACTAACCTTGAACTTGAAGAAACTGAAAATTAGGCAATTTTTAAACTTTTCTTATGTCCTAATTTAAAAATACTTATGTTACAGAAAATAAGAATGTAAGATCTACCAAAGAGAAGCAGACAACCAACATATCTCTTGGCTTTCTCTTTTTATTTTTACAAATTCTTTTTTTTATTGTCAAAGTTAAGTACAGAGGGGTTACAGTTTCATATATAAGGGAGAGAATACATTTCTTGTTCAACTTGTTGCCTCCTCCCTCATTTTTCCCCTGCCTCCCGTCTCCCCATTACCATCTCCCCCCATGAGTTGTACAGTTGATTTACACCATATAGTTTTGTAAGTATTGCTGTTGCATTGGTTTGTCTTTTTATCCTTTGTCTCTCGATTTTGGTATTCCCTTTCCCTTCCCTAGTTCCAATGCATGTATATACATGGACTCTGTGGTTTCCCTCATAGGAAATAATTAGTACTCATCTAGGATAGCCCTTGCAGAAGATCACAATAGCTCAAGAGCTATGCCGTATGAATACATAAGATGATGCTAAGTAAAATGAACTCCATGTTATGGAAACAAGTAGTATATCACTGTTGTAGTTATTTTCGAAATTCCATGTGAAACTGTGCCTTTTATTTTTTGTATTCCTTTCCCGTGGTTTTGCCCCTGATATCACTGCTCTTGACGTTCTTGTAAGGTAGTTCTTGTAAGGTTCTTTACAAAATATTTCTCAGATGGTTCACCCATTTATTTTGTAAAATCCTGTTCTCAGTGTAGCCCCCGAACCACTTCTGTTCTGAAGCTGCCCAATTCATTAATTACTGTGTGCTTAAATGACCTCTTTTTATGTGCCTCAGTTGAAATTTTTAGCAGAAATAACCAGTATCACACATAAATGGAAGCCATAGAGCACAGACTCTTCAGTACAAGTAAATTCACAGACTCATTGTTGTCTTGGATCTAGGTTCGTCTCCATTTTCAGCACTAAAATCCCTTGGATTAATTTTTTTTTTTTTTTTTTTTTTTTTTTTTTTTTTTTTTTTTTTTGGCCAGTCCTGGGCCTTAAACTCAGGGCCTGAGCACTGTCCCTGGCTTCTTTTTGCTCAAGGCTAGCACTCTGCCACTTGAGCCACAGCGCCACTTCTGGCCGTTTTCTGTATATGTGGTGCTGGGGAATCGAACCCAGGGCCTCATGTATACGAGGCAAGCACTCTTGCCACTAGGCCATGTCCCCAGCCCCCCTTGGATTAAATTTATTTTAAAGCTTGGTCATCTCTTTTTGCAAGAAAGGTGATAGTATCAGTCACTGTTACAGCCTCCTATTTATTGTATCCCTTTAAAGTTGGCCATACATAATTTGACATTCTTCTCATTTTAAATATGATGATCTGTGTGCATTCTTCTTAACTCTAATTGAGAGCAATATTATCACAATATACACAGTAGGGGTCCTTTGTGTTGATAGGTGGGGATGTGATTAGTTTCCATAAATGCACATGGCAAATTGAAATAAATTCATAAAAAGGGAAAAGAATTATTACCATACAGATGATTTATAGTGCCCACTGCCACCCACATTCATTCTGTCTGAGGCAACTCCTGGACTCTATTGAAGACAGAGATGTGAAAACAGCTCTAAATTATCCTTGTTCACAAGACGAGAAAAGATTACTACAAGTGTTCATGAGAGACAATGTTAATAAAAGTCCACCACTAGGGCTGTTATTCCAATTGGTATGACTAAGCTGATTCAGGAATTCTACTACATTTTGCATTATTCAAGAGTCATGTAAAACACAGACACATAGTGTAAGATAAAAAGTAGTGACATTTAATGGACAATCTCTTACAAATACACATGAGAGGATTTGTGAGCACTTGTGCAAAAAGAGAGGCTCAGAAGAGAACTTTAACAATATTCATTCTATAAGGCAGGTATTTAAAAATGCTCCCGATTTGCTTTCCATACACTCCAAGAACACAGCAAGTGAGATGGTTGGCCCTCAGCCTGGAATGTGAAAATGGTACTTGCTTTGTGATTTTCTCTTTTTAATTACTTTATATAGTTGTACAAAGTGATTTCAATTCAATATATCAATTTGAGCATTGTGCATTTTGATCAATGTTACCCCTTCTATCTTTTCCCCCATCTCTCTGTACTTTACCCATCACCTCAAGTTACATGATTCCATTTTCATATATGTACATTGAATATGAGGATTGCTTTTCTATTTCTTTTCTCTCTCTATGTATATATACACCCTTCCTTTTAACTAGAAGCACCTTCAGACAAAACAGGCTCCCAGGTATTCACTTTGTTAAACTGTCAATTGGTTATTCAAAGCATTAAATATCTCAACTCATATAGACTCAATTTACTGACTAACATACATACATGCATATATATGTGCTACACATATGTGTGTCTATATATACATAATATGTATATATAGGTATAAGTGTATAGCTGTACATATAAATATAAATATATAAACATACATATAATATATATATATATTTGCTCCTGTGTATAATTTCATACATGTTTAAAGTTTAGATTTAATTTCTACATGAATGAAAACTGCAACCTTATTCATTCTGTGTCTGAATTAACCTAATTTTTTTTCACATCCATCCATCCATTTCCTGGGGTCTGGGAATATGGCCTAGTGGTAGAGTATTTGCCTTGCATACATAAAGCCCTCAGTTGGATTCCTCAGCACTACATATATAGAAAAAAGCCAGAAGTGGTGCTATGGCTCAAGTGGTAGAATGCTAGTCTTGAGCAAAAAGAAGCCTGGGACAGTGCTCAGGCTCTGAGTTCAAGCCTCAGAACTGGCAAAAAGAAAAAAAGAAAGATAAGAAGGAAGGAAGGAAGGAAGGAAGGAAGGAAGGAAGGAAGGAAGGAAGGAAGGAAGGAAGGAAGGAAGGAAGGAAGGAAGGAAAAGGACAAGATATTGTTCTTCCTGATAGATGAAAACTGAGCATAAAACTACCCCATGGCCCAGCAATACTGCTCTTGGAAAATTATCCAAAAGTTTTTGTTAGAATACAATGAAGACATTTAACCAAACATGCTCATTACACAATCTGTTGGTGAGTTATATAATTTGTGGAAGGGAGTGGGAGAGAAAAACTAGGAGACAACAAATGAAAGGATGACATTGTCTGAAAAGAAATATACATATTATATGATTTATGAAGCTACGATCCCACTGTAAATCACCTAATAGCCATAAAAATAAAATTTAAAAAGAAGAAATTGAAAAAATAAGCCTATGGGGAATTGAAAATACTTTATAATTGTGAGAATTTTCAATCAACTTTTCAGGAGTAAAGGAGTAGCTATAGCTACTTTTATAAAAAGAAAAATGCTGTAGACTTTATTTTTGAAATCAAAGTCAGTACCTCTCCAAATGACTCATCCAGAGCTGAAAAACAAATTAGGAGAGTAGTTCTTATTTCCAGAGAGAATTTCTTTTTCTACTATACTTTCTTAATTAATTTTTGATAATTTGTTCATTAATGTTTATATCTACTTACATATTTTAAGTCTACTTATATGTACTATACTATACTATGGGAGACATTTTGTTAATAAGGAAGCAGTTTATATGATATTTTTTTATTTTTACAAAATAGAGACATACCTTTAATGAGACTTCTATAATAAAGTTGAATAAAGTGACTTCATACTCTACAGTGCCCTCACTTATTACTGAATTATAATCTTCCTAATTTCACAATCAGTTTAATCCAAATCAATGTTTTAAGTGCTAAGAATGAAGGAAAAAAAATAAAATTTTGCAAAGTCTAACATTAAGGAATAAAAATGTCCTCTAGGTCAGCTACTCTCATGAAAACTAGACCCCTGTGTTGAAGATGCTTAAAATGTCTGTTGCTAGTTACTTAAATATTACACATAATACTTTTGGTTGCTGTGATCATTTTCAATACAGACACACATAGATTCACACATATTACATATGCCTACAATTTTCATTCATCTTCTTTGCAAAAAAGAAAATGACACAAATCTTTTCAGTTATAAAAGGCTTTATCATTTCCTGAAATGCTGTTCAAGTTATATTTAAATTTAGTTCTCTTTAACAATTCCTTTCCCCCCTCTACTGAGAAAGAAAGGCTTTGACCTCCTGGAGAATCTTTTCTTACATAGTTACTGAAATTTTTCACTTCTGAGTTATTTAGGCTGCAACAATAGCAGTGAGCTTTGAAGAGCTATGGTGGCAGGTAAAAGGTTAATTTTCTCAAAATGGAGATCTCTAGCTATCCCTTGATAATTGAAAGAGCTTCAGACACAAGTGATTCCATAACAATGCAAAGAATATCCTGAAGGTTAAATGAGAGCTTTCATAGGTTTATTTGTGGCTCTCTTCTTGCATTGATAGTATAAATGAACTGAAGAAAAATGACTAGGCTGAACTGACATGCTGCATGCTCTTAATAAGGACAAGACTCCCAGATTCAGTATTGTGGTTTAACAAGTGCTACTCCCCAAAGAAATGAGGAGCAATTTATTAGGATATTTGTTTTCCTTAATTAGCTAGTGAATTTTGTACATATATGGAGAACCAGAGATTAGAAGAGAGAGATCGCTGCTGTAACAAACTATGCTTTGTGTATAGTAGATATTGTTTAAGTCTCGTGATAGACAGAGACCCTAACATCTTATAATACTTAGAGAAAAAAATAAACATGTAAGGCTGTTTACACTAAATGTTTGTAATTAACATCAGCAATGCATTAATAGTATTTTACAGCATTCCATACTGCTTTATATTTTTCCAAGTGTCCTGAGAGAGGTGGCCACTGACCATCTGTTTCATTATAATCAGTAATAAAGGCACTAATGATACTAGAAACTATTAAAAGAGGTTTCTACTAAAAATATATATATATATATAAAGAAATCAGGATTGATTTATCAGGGGAAAAGTTAAAAAATAGACTCCGGTTTTATAGTTTTCCATTCAATCACAACTGAATATGAATACCAAATCTGTAATTGAGTAATTAAAGTAAGTTAATGTTGCTAGTTTATTGGTCTAAAGTTTAGTTCCCTGAAAAATTAAAATAGATAGATAGATTTCATAGTATTTATGAGAGTTTTAATTGAATCCATTGGTAAAAAGAACAACAACAAAAAACCTTAGAATGATTTGAAGCAGGTAAACACTCATAATAACATTAAATAATAGAAACCGTCTTTATTTCAGTTAATGCATACTTTACTTCAAGGTTAAGTTATTATGCTAAGAATGAATGAAAAAGGAAAACAAAATATTCTAAAATCTTATATTAAGGAAAACATACCTTCAGGGTCAGCTACCCTTCTGACAGACCCCTGTCTTGAAGATGCTTACATTAAGAAATGAATGTATGTTGCTAGATACTGAAATATCATACATAGTAGTTTTGGTTGATGTGATCATTGTCAATGTCTTCGTATATGTGCTTGCAATTTGTCAGCCTAGAAGGAAAGAAAATATTGATATTTTCTTCAAGCCCAAATATGTGTCTCATCTGGCTATTAATTCTACTTTTCATCAATGCAAACACATAGTATCTGATTGTATGCATTCATTTTCTATGGATGTCACAGAAGTTATGTATTAGATTGTAGCTTCTGGAAATAGGATACAATTTTAGAATTTCCAGAACTGAATAAATTCCTGCGGTTTGGCAAAACACCTTACAACATGTCTTCTCTTTGGGATGCTGTTACAAACCCCTAATAATCTTCACAACATATAAGCACTGAATTATGTAATTCACATCTCCGATGAGCAAAAATGAAATAAAACTGTTGAGTTTAGATATAATTTGAGATGGCAAAAAAGTTTCACATTACCTACAAGAATTATGAGAATGAATTCATAACTTTAATATAATTATGACATCAGAAATGGACAAAGGATGAACTAGAATTTACATAAGATTATATGTCATTACTAAATTATAAATACTACCTCTTATTATAAGTAGTGTATTGCTAAATTTTAGGAGTTTGGCTATTTATAATAATCCTGATATGAATTTTATCTTGTTTAAAAACTGAATGTTCTATCTTTTGGGTAATATATTTTAAGTAGCTAATGACTTGCATTTAGCATATCAGTATAATAACTTGTACACGATTGCTTCCAAATTACTTTTTATGACAACTAAAATAATTTGTTTTGCTAAATATTTTAAATAATCATTCTGTATATTACTTGGAAAAAAAGCTTTCTCTCTTTACAAATGATCCTTTTAGAAAGGATAAACTTTTAACCTAAGTTCTTATTTAAATTTAATAAAATTTTAATTGTGCAATCGGAAATGAATCAAATTTTGCTTTAACATTTGAAGTAAAAAATTCACAGAAGTTAATGAATGAGAATATTATGCATAATCATCATAAATGGTTATTTTAGTAAGGCACTCATAAATAATACATTAGAAACATGAATTCAATGCCTATGAATGAATATTTTGCACACTGAGATATGCATAAGGTATTATTTGTAACTTACAGCAATTTAATAGGCTAAAACTATTCTTTTGAATCATCATAGAAAGTAATATTTATTAAAATGAACTCCAGAAAATGGAAACAAGAAGTGCCTTTTTTCCTTTGTTGCTATTTCTAGGATATATATTTCTTCTTTTTACATTTTATTTATTTATTTATTTATTTGTTACTTTTTTATTATTATCAAACTGAATTACAGAGAGGTTACAGTTTCATACCTTAGGCATTGGATATATTTCTTGTACTGTTTGTTACCTCGTCCCTCATTTCCCCCTTCCCTCTCCACCTTTCCCTTCCCCCCCATGACTTGTTCAGTTGTTCAGTTTATTTTCACCAAACAGTTTGTAAGTATTGCTTTTGTAGTTGTTTGTCCTTTTTTACCCTGTGTCTCTTTATTCTGGTATTCCCTTCCAATTTCCTAGCTCTAATACCAGTATCCCCTGTTTCCAATATACTCAGGTAAGATACAGAGATAGTGTAGGTACAACCACAGGAAGGTATATAGGAATATCATCAATAATAGAGGGTACAGTTACATATGGCACATTGAAAGTAGTTACAACTGTGATATAACAATCATTTCCATAACATAGAGTTCATTTCACTTAGCATTATCGTATGTGTTCATAAGGGTATAGCTATTGGGCTCCTGTGATCCTCTGCTGTGACTTGTCAAAACCTGTGCTAATTATTCCCTATAAGGGAGACCATAGAGTCCATGTTTCTTTTTGTCTGGCTTACTTCACTTAGTATAACTTTTTCCAAGTCCTTCCATTTCCTTACAAATGGGGCAATGTTATTCTTTCTGATAGAGGCATAAAATTCCATTGTGTATATGTACCACATTTTCCTGATCCACTCATCTACTGAGGGGCATCTGGGTTGGTTCCAGATTCTAGCTATGACAAATTGTGCTGCGATGAACATTGTTGTGCTAGTGGCTTTAGTGTGATTATGTTTGTGGTCTTTTGGATAGATACCCAAAAGTGGGGCTGCTGGGTCATAGGGGAGTTCTTTATTTAGCCTTCTGAGGAATCTCCATACTGCTTGCCAGAGTGGTTGAACCAGTTTACATTCATACAACAATGAAGTAGTGTTCCCTTTTGGCCACATCCCCTCCAACATTAATCATTGTTAGTTTTCTTGATATAGGACATTCTTACTGGGGTGAGATGGAATCTCAATGCTGTTTTGATTTGCATTTCTTTTATGGCCAGTGATGTAGAGATCTTTTTCATATGTCTCTTGGCCATTCTCATTTCCTCATCAGAGAAATCTCTTTGTAAGTCTCTATCTCACTTGGTGAGGGGGCTATTGGTTCTTTGTAGTTCTGTTTTGGAGGAAGGTAATTTTTTTAGTTCTACATATATTATATATATGAGGCCTTTGTCCATTGAATGGCCAGTAAAGATCCTCTCCCAATCTGTGGGCTTTCTGTTTATCTTGCGAACTATGTCCTTTGCCCTGCAGAAGCTCTGTAGTTTGATCTAGTCCCATTTGTCCAACCTTTCTTTGATTTGTAGCCTTTCTGGGTCTTTGTTAAGGATGTTCTATCCTGTGCCAAGGAGCCCAAGTGTTTGTCCTACTCCTTCCTTTAGTGTTTTCAGGTTGTTTGTTTTGATTTCGAGGTCTTTGATCCACTTGGAATTGATTTTGGTGCAGGGTGATATATAAGGATCTAGTTTTAGTTTGTTGCATGTGTTGAACCAGTTTTGCCAGCACCATTTGTTAAAGAGGCTATTTTTCTTCCAGACTATTGTTTTAGCTCCATTATCAAAGATTAAGTAGGCATAGTTCTGTGGGTTCATTTCTGGGCCTTTAATTCTGTTCCAATGGTCTTCATGCCTGTTCTGGTGCCAATACCATGCTTTTTTTTTTTATTACTATAGCTTTATAATATAGCTTGAAGTTGAGTAATGTAATTCCTCCAGCACCGTTCTTTCAGCTTAGGATTGTTTTTGCTATTCTAGGTCTTTTATTGTTCCATATAAATTTCAGGTGCATTTGGTGTGTAGATATTTAGGATGGATATAGCTTCCTGTAGGAGAGATCCTTTTATTAGCATGTAGTAACCTTCTTTTTCTCTTCTTAACTTTTAAAATTTGAAGTCAATTTTGTCTCAAAGTAGGATTGCAACTCCGTTCTGCTTAAGGGGGCCATTTGCTTGATAGATTTGATTCCAGCCTTTCACTTTTAGAAGATATTTACTTTTGCTGGATAGATGAGTCTCTTGGAGGCAGCAGAAAGATTGGTCTTGATTTTTGATCCAACTTATGAGCCTATGTCGTTTGATTGGTGAATTAATTCCATTAATGTTGAGAGTTAGGATTGAGAGCTGATCATTTGTTCCTTTCATTATCCCTATCTTGTTAAAGGCTGAGTCTTCCCATTTGTTGATCATTTATTCTGGTTTACTATTTAGGGTTCATTTCTCTGTCTGCATTGGGATCTTGATTATTTTTCTCTGTATAGTACGTCTTTGAGGATTTTTTATAAAGCTGGTTTGGTGGAGCTATATTGTTTCAATTTTTCCTTACTGTGGAAGACTTTTATTTGACCTTTGGCTATGAATGAGAGTTTAGCTGGTTACACTATTCTTGGTTGGTAGTTATTTTTATTTAGGGTTTGGCATACCTCATTCCAGGCTCTCCTTGCTTTCATGGTCTCTGCTGAGAAGTCTGCAGCAATTCTGATTGATTTTCCTTTATATGTGATAGTTTTCTTCTCCCTAACAGCTTTAAGGATTCTTTCCTTGGACTCAACTGATCCTGTTTTGATCACAATGTGTCGGTGGGATGTCCTATTCTGGTCTGGTCGATTTGGGGTTCTAAATGCTTCTTGTATCTTTCCTTCTGGATATTTGGGAAGTTCTCAGCTATTATTATGTTAAATAGATTGCCTATTCTACTAACTTCCTTCTCAAGGTTTTCCTCAATACCTATTATCCTTAAATTGGGCCTTCTGATTGTATCTTGAATCTCCTGGAGCGACCTGTTTTGTCGATTGGATTGGTTTTGAATTGATTTTTTATCTTTCTCCATATGTTCTAGGGAATCTTCAGCTCCTGAGATTCGATCCTCTGCTTCAGTTAATTGGGACTGTAGGCTAGCTGCCTGATTATGAATCTCTTTTCCTTCTGACTGGTCTTTCCTGATGAATTCCACGTCATCTCTTAGGTCCTGTATGGACTTCTTTACTTCATTAACTTCATTAATTTGGTTTTGAGTGTTGTCTCTCAAATCTTTTTGCTGGGTAGCTATCTTTTCATTTGATTCTTGAAGTTCATTTATCTTTCTATTTGTGGAGGCCATTAAATTGTCCATTAATTTTTGCTTTGCCTCCTCACGCTCTAGAATAATTGACTGAAGAGATTCAAATTTTTTATTTATCATGTTTATCAGTAGACTTTGTAGAGAATTTTGGGGGTTCTCTTCTATGTCTTTGATTGACTGCTCTTCTTCCTGCTTGTTTTGAGTGGGAGATAAGACTCCATTGTTTGCCATCTTTCTTGTGTTTCTTCTGCCCATTTGGATTGGGAATGCCAATCTACAAGCAGCTGTGAGCACCGTTTAAGACCCAAGGCAGACCTTACCAAGCACGGCTGTGTAAATCTTAGGAGTTCACAATTATATACAGATACCTTTTATACCTGTGTATAAAATTAGATTTGGTGTTCCTAATGAATACAATTTCATATAACAACCAATCCTGAGCCCTGTATTCAGTAGTTACTTATTTACTGTTACAACCCTATGAGCAATTCTTGTTCTTATATTAAGTTTCTTTTCAACTGGCTTTCTCTATGAACCCCTTTGTTTCACTCGGATTAAGCAGGGATACCCTCTATCCAATAATCAGGAGTCAATGGGATCTGGAGGACCTAGAAGTAAGTCAGGAGGGTAAGTTAGAGGTAGTAAAGAAACTAGAGTAAAATGTTTGGGAGGGGGTGATGTTTTTGGTTATGTTTAAGTGACATGGAAATGTGGAGGAGAGTAGAATCAGTAGAAACAGCAAGGTTAAAATGATAGACAATGGAGAGTTAGCAGTAAAGAGTGGAAGTGCTATTCATAGGCAAGTAATTTTTAAAGAAAGAGAATGCAAAGAGAGAAATAAAGAAAGAATACAGGAAGACAGATGCACATAACAGAGAAAAATTATTTTAAAAAATAAAAAGGAAAAGGAAAAAAACAACAAAAAAAAATGAAAAAAAAAGAACAACAACAACAAAAGTTGATAGAACCAACAGGTGAAAATGGAAAATAAAAATAACCAATGACGTTTCAGAAATGAAAATATAAGAAAAATAAATAAAAATAAAAATGGGGCTGGGGATATGGCCTAGTGGCAAGAGTGCCTGCCTCATATACATGAGGCCCTGGGTTCGATTCCCCAGCATCACATATACAGAAAATGGCCAGAAGTGGCGCTGTGGCTCAAGTGGCAGAGTGCTAGCCTTGAGCAAAAAGAAGCCAGGGACAGTGCTCAGGCCCAGAGTCTAAGCCCCAGGACTGGCCAGAAAGAAAGAAAGAAAGAAAGAAAGAAAGAAAGAAAGAAAGAAAGAAAGAAAGAAAGAAAGAAAGAAAGAAAGAAAGAAAGAAAGAAAAATGAAAGCTTAGAAAAACTTTTGAGACACACACACAAAAAAGGCTTCTTTGTTTGGGTGGGCTTTCTACAGTCTCTAGTTTTCTTACGATGGTCTGCAGTCCATTCTACTGTTTGGCTGGTTTGACTTGCTTTCAGTTCGCAGTGGGTGGATCTACTCTGACCCACATCCCGTGTTAGTGAAATCCTGGGCTCTGTGGTTTGCACAGCTTGCAGGTAAGACTTGGGCATCCTCTGTAGATGGGGACCTGAACAGTCTTGGGAACTGTGGCTCCTCTGTCTGCTGTGTGGCCGCTGCCTTTAACGTCTGGCTCTGAATAGGCTGTGGACTCAGCAGGGTGGGGTGCCCCTGGCCTGGTTTACTAGGCTCAGTTTTGCTTGCCTGGGGGAGGCTCTTCACTCCTGGGCGGGGCGGCCTTCTGGGCAGAGCTGGGTATGGAATTCAGTTCCATTTTGGGCTGGGAATTGGGCTTTGAAACGGGACCGTTTATCTGTCTCGGGAAGTTTGTTCTCCCGTGTGGCTTTTCCATGCCGCCGATAGCTGCTTGCTGCTTTTGCTTTTAATTTAGAAATTCCTGCGGGCAGGATGGACACCTCTAGCTGAACTGAGGCCCAGGCCCAGCCCCTTGCCAGGGCAGGGGGCGTTCTCCTGGGCGGAGCTGGCTCTCACTGATTGGTCCCTCTTGCCCTTTTCAAAGATGGCCGCTTTGTCCTCGCTTTTCCCAGGCTGGCTTTAGCTCCAGTCTGGTCTGACTCTTTGCCAGTGTCAAAGATGGCACTTTGCTTTTGTGGTTGGGGAAGGAGCTGCTCTGTGGGCATGAGTGAAAATGTCTTTCGTGGGGGTACTCATGCTGTCTCAGCGATTTCAGCCCGTGCTTAGCCTGCGACCTGTGTCTGTATGCCGCCATCTGGAGGATTTCTACTCGGTCTCCATTGAGTGCTTTAGCTGTGTGGAGTGTGGGGTGCTATGCCGGCACCGGCACTGGCATGGCGGCGGGATGCCACCTCGTGCTCAAATCTGTGTTTTCAGACCAGCAAAGTTGATTTTTCCTTCCTGGCCAGAATCCCTGTACTGTTATAACTTATTTGGGCTGTCTATCTAGGGGTAAAAGTTTCTATGGGATGGGAAAACTGCAATATTGGAGGGAGCTCAGTTCCTCCACTGTCTTCCCGGAAGTCCCTAAAACTATTTTTGATATATTAAAATAACAATTTTAAGAAAAAATATCAAAAATAAAAGCATTAAAATATAAAATAATTTTCATTACCTTGAAGGATATTTAAAATATATCGACAATTTGACAAATCAATTTAGTGATAACTCATTCTTCCCCTTTACTAAAATAATTTCATCTAAATATGTTTAAAATAATACCTAACAATCTTGCTGGTTACAAAACTCTACATGCAGAATTAAACTTCTTTCTTTTAACCAGGAATTTAAAAATATTTAGGGAAAGATTATAATTTGTCTTAGGAAGATATTAATTTATGGGTATCTATAGACAAAATCTGTGCTTGAGGAGTTCTAAATCATCACTTTTAAATTTACATTGATGTTTGTATATTAATAGCCTATACATAAAATATTTAATTACAACTCTTAAAAATGTATTTTAAGATTTCAAGAAAATTACATTTTACGTGTCATTGCTAATGATCACAGAAGATAGAATGAACAATGTTTATCCTTACTTGGAATTTGTTATTTATTTGATTTGACAGTCATGAGTATTGAACTTGCCTACAGATATTCTGCCATGTCTCAAGACATACTTTAAATCTGACATCATTAAAACTGAAAAACTATGTAATTTATGCAAAGTAATTTAGCTGGTGTTCAGAAAGCCAACCAAAATGAGTCATCTTATTCTAGTATTTTCTTTAAATATAAAATTAAGACAATACAGGTTATTATAATGAATACTTCATAATCACATGAAAGGTAATTTAATTTAGAACATAGTAATGATTAAAAGTGCTTAAACTGTGTTGAGTATTCTTAGCATATTGTAATAACTGTTTTCTCATTCAGTTTAATAGTGGATATTTTCTTTATAAGCTCTAGATGAGTTTTAATTTCTAGAGACAGTTTGTTAAATTGTTTCTCATCAAATTAACTAAAGTTACATTCCCAAATATGTCCTTGTAAACAAAAGTCCAACAACAACTCAAAAAGACATGACAAGGGAAGGTATGAAACTTCCATTTTAAAAAGCAATTACAAGGCAAATCAGACAGATTTGACCTAAATATGTTCATGATATATAAAATCAGTACCAAGCTTCCCTTATGAGTAATGAGTTGTTCTCCATAATTATGCTCAATGCAATTAAAATGAATTTCTTTAAGGAATTTTTAAACAGCAAAGTCTCTGTAGGCATTTTATTCTTTCAGAAGGCAAACATAAATACATAAAGTAAAATAGAACAAAATTTATAAAAATAAAATTAAAACGTGAGCACAAATTATGTAATATTGCCTGGTTATTTTATAATAAATTCGCCTGAGATTCTATCATCTCATTATTACCTTCCTCTCATCTCTTGTTATTCCCTTCCATTTCTCATTTTAATTCATATTTACTTTCCTATCATTTATTAAAGAGAAATTCATGTGGAAAGTAAAAGAGGAAGCAACTCACTTCTAATGATTGCTTTTTTTTTTTTTTTTTTTTTTTTTTTTTGGCCCGTCCTGGGCTTGAACTCAAGGCCTGAGCACTGTCCCTGGCTTCATTTTGCTCAAGGTTAGAACTACACCACTTGAGCCACAGCACCACTTCTGGATTTTTCTATATATGTGATGCTGAGGAATAGAACCCAGGGTTTCATGTATGCAAGGCAAGCACTCTACCACTAGGCCATAATCCCAGCCCAGCAACTCTAACATGCTATCCTAAAGGATTGAATCCTACTCCAAACAACCTCCTTCTTTTATCTCCTTAGATTTTTTCCCCTAAAATGTAATATTTATTCCTTTGTTTTATTATTTAAAAAACTTTCTCAAAGTGCATTAGGTTGTGACAACACAATTATGTGAACACAATGCACCTTGAACAAATGTATTTCCTTTGTTATGTTCAACTCCCATACACCATCATCACTTTGAAAGAATGGGTTTCATTATGCTCCTTTAATAACACACACACACACACACAGACACACACACACACACATACTATGCTTTGACCATGTTCAACTCCAACACCATCTCCTTTCTCTTTTCTTCAGATGCTTATGGAAGAATTATGTAGCATAATTAATGTGATGAACTTGAACATTAGCATTTAAAAATCTTTTGATTACCTTTAAAAAAAAATGTCAAGGTGATGTACAGAGGTGTTGCAGTTACTTATACAATGTAGTGAGTCCACTTCTTGTCAAACTTCTTACACCCTTCCTCACTTTTCTCCTACTTTCCCTTTCCCCAACCTGCCTCCAAGTTGTCAATTAATTTCCAAAATATTGTCCTGTGAATATAACTGTTGTATTGTTTCATCCTTTGTCCTTTTAAATTTTCTTCTTTTTACCTATCTCGCTCTTCCTCCTTCTTTCCTATTTTATGCCTTTTGCCTTCCTTCCTTTTTTCCTTCTTTCCTCTGAATTTCTCCATACTTTGCTGTGCATCCTGCAAATCATATCATCCAAAAGACTGCATTTGATTCTATATATTAAACACTAACATGTAAATAACACAAAAAGTATTTATTTCAAGAATATTAATAAATCAATTGAAATCAGTACAAATCACTTTCTTTTTAATCTTCATAAGTATATTAATTACACTCTATGAACTTTTAAACTATGCTTGAAAATTTGCATATTTTCAATGTAACTTCAAAATTTTGAAATAGATGCTTAGAAACAACAAATCATGACAAATATGAAGTGCTTTTATAGTTAGATTTGCTATACTATGAATTTTATTTGGGTGTAGAATTATAATAACATTTCCTCTTCTTCTAAAGATATTCTACCAGTGGAAAATTTGTCAACAAACTATATGAGATGTGCTATAGTAGTCATTTTCCATGACAATTTTATAGTGCTGTAAAATATGGCTTGGACTTTCAATGTAAATTCAGATTTCTGAGTATTGTCCTTTTAGGGGTTGGGGATATGGTGCTAATACAAGTTACATGCAAAAGCACATGAGAATAAACCCAGGCGTATGACATATTGAGTTCTAAGATTTGCTCAAAATGTTGTATCCCAGGTGTTTAAAAAGAAAAATGCCCCAGCTAGGTATTAATGGTCCACTCCTGTAATCCTAGCTGAGGCTGAAATCTGAGGATCATGGTTTGAGCCAGCCTGGGAAGGAAAAGTTTCTGACTCATCTCAAGTTAACCCCAACCAAAAACAAACAACAACAACAACAGCAGCAAAGGAAGTGGAGCTGTAGCTCAAGTTTTAAAGTGCTAAACACATAAATCCATCTGAGTCTTAGGTGAGTATAACTCCACATTGTACATCTGTATTGTAAAAGATGGAATTGCCCTCACTAGCATTATCTACATGAAAGGACAAGATAATTCTTTAGCCTGAATAATTTCTTAGTGTTAACTATTCTCAGAAGGAATTAAAATAATTTGACCAAATGGCCCCTTCTTTCTAGCTATATTTTAAACTCAATGACTCAGAATCAAATCTAATTTCTTACTTCTGAAATGATGTACAAATATATCCTGAATGAATTCTACATTAATAAATGTTAATCTCATTTTAACACTGCTGAGAAAAATGCAGTGTTTATTTCAGAATGCAATTGCTTTTGTGGTGCGTAAAACCAAACATTTCAAGAAATGTATGAGGCATTTCAAAACCTAGTGAAAATTCAGCACTGTAGGTTTTAGAATCTGTAGTACTTAAAACAGAAATTAATGTTGAAATGAGTAAAAACATTTTTCTCATAAAAGACTATTACTAGGCTGAATAATGAGTTAGAGGCATAAGAGCCTTATAATTTTATTATTTTCATCATGGGAATATCACTTTTTGTTTGAATAACTTTCCCTTGAATGTATTTAAAATAAGGAGATCAAGGAGTTTATGTGCAATTATAATACTTTATATAATGTGGAGTGTTAATGCATGTCTATTAAATATTTAAAACACATTGCTATTCAAATATTTTTGAAGGTGTTACAAGACTAATCTCCTTTTCATTTCTTCTCCTTTTATTTTAATATAATCTCAACCAAGAAGTAAAGTCAGCTAACATATTGCAAGGTGAAAATACTTTTGATACTAATACAACTTGAAGGTTGATGTAGGGAATCTTGTTAAAGGGTGTTAAATTGTTAAATTCTTATTTTTTTTAAATTATATGACATTCAAAAACAAAGACTGCACCGAAGAAAGAAACTTATTTTAAAAAGATTATTGTACTCATATACTGACATGTTAAGTTGTAACTATTCAGCTACATAAAGATAGCAAAAATGTAATTCATGAAACAGGATTATTTCTATAATTTAGATGCTGAACATCCTCAAAATGTATATGTGTCAAAGGATAGTTTCCAAGGGTATGCTAGTGTGAGATGTCATGGACTTTTGGGCCAACACTCAAACCTGCCATACTAGCAGAACAATGAAATCATTTGATCTTCACCTGTAAGCTCCTAAAATGTGAACAAAAACAAACCTTTCTTCTGTACCAGTTTACCTTCCCAGGCACACTAATAGAATGCTGGAAAGCTAGCCATCACTGTTACTTTCAGAGAATACTGAGTGTTAACATTTTCCCTTGATTAATGTGAAATTATTTGCCAGTATATTAGATATATCGCTTCCCAGTTGAAGAAACCCATAGGACCCAGGATACAATATGAGCAATCATTCTGGCAGACAGAGTAATCTACTGCCTAGTCACTGCTTTTAGTGCAAAATTTCAGATTTCATGGAGTTTGTCGATTAATTAGAACCTCTGTAATGTGCTTGATAAGGTGCCATATTATCATTCTTTTTTCAAATTTCTGGGACTCTCTACTGGTATTTTTTCCATTGGAGTCAAATCATTAATAGCTTGTTTTACTGTCAAAAAATAGTGGAAATATCCACTAAATATTGTAAAGACTGGTTGACAAGTACACTAATTTGTGTGTGTGTGTGTGTGTGTGTGTGTGTGTGTTTCCCTAGATGATCTTTCCATTAGTAAAAGAGGGATACTTAATCCCCTATATAATAGTGTTGGCATCAACTTTTGTTTAAAAAATCCAGTGTTCTTTAATGAAGGATATTGCTGTAATGAATACAGCAATATTTGATGCATATCTGTTTAGCAGTTGTTATTTTTTTTCTATGTGGGTTATTTCCTTTACTAATAGGAAGTCATGTACATAGTTGCTTGCTGGTTCTATCCAGCAGATACTGTGTTAACAAATTAAGGAATTCCCTTGCAACAATAGTTTTTCCTACGTATTTAATATTTTTCATATATTAATACCATTATGGGGCTAGAATCAACAGACATGATTGAGCTTCAGGCATCTTTTCCTGGATCCTCTTTTAAAGTGTCAGATCATCCAAATGCTTGCTTGATGCAGTCTTGGTAACAGATTAAAGGCCACAATGTAAGGGGCAGTTAACAGGATATTAGGAAGTGGTAAGGTAAGTACACAGATACATACATCTAGTATTTTGATACACTCAGAATTTTTTGCCTTTTCATAGATACAACATAAATAATGAGGCAACTAGTAGTTTTCCACTGATGTCAGCTAC
Source organism: Perognathus longimembris pacificus (assembly GCF_023159225.1). Classification (NCBI taxonomy): domain Eukaryota; kingdom Metazoa; phylum Chordata; class Mammalia; order Rodentia; family Heteromyidae; genus Perognathus; species Perognathus longimembris. Next base: position 43,508,160 of record NC_063176.1, read on the forward strand.
CACCATGTATTCACAGTTCATTCACTCAGTTATAGTTCCTTTTGGGTCAGAGAGAGAAGAGAGAGAAAGAGAGAGAGAGGCATATATATGTGTGTATATATAATATTACATATCTTATAGATCTCATGTATCATATCTTATACATAATATTAGATTGAAGTCCATTAATTTCTAGATCTTTATACTATCAGAACAAAAGAACTGAGCACAAATAAGGCCATAACTACAGAAAAGATCTTTTTAATTTTAAATTTATTAAAACTTAATAATTGTTCTTATTGGCATTAGTCATGCTGCATCATATACTTCAAGTAGATAGAAGAGAGAACATTTTAAACATTATTACAAGGAAATGATAAATTTCTGAAGCTGATGAGAAAGTATTTTAGCTAATAGCATTCACTGCATAAAAACAGTAGTGAAATATCCTTACTTTGTAGTTCTTGTGCATTAAAAGCCATCAAAACTGCAATGCCCTCCAATTTTTTTTTTTAAGGAAAGGAAGAAAGAAACAACAGAAATTCTGTTTTGTGGATTAGATTGGTTTTGTATTGTTTTTTGATCTTTCTCCATAGATTCTAGGGAATCTTCAGTTCCTGAGATTTGATCCTCTGCTTCATCTAGTCTGGACTTTGGGGCTAGCTACTTGATTTCAAATCTCTCTTCCTTCTGACTAGTCTTTCTTGATGATTTCCATGTCTTTGCTATAATTTTCTCTTAGGTCCTACATGGACTTCTTTACTTCATTAATTTGGTTCTGAGTGCTGTGTCTCAAATCTTTTAACTGTGTACCTATCTTTTCATTTGACTCTTGAAGTTCATTTATCTTTTTATTTGTGGCGGCCATGAAATTCTCTATTAATTTTTGGACTAAAGAGATTCAAACTTCTCATTTAACATTTTTATCAGTAGACTTTGTAGAGCATTTTGAGGTTTCTCTTCTAGGTCTTTGACTTATTGCTCTGCTTCCTGCTTATTTTGAGTGGGAGATGAGACTCCATTGTTTGCCATCTTTCTTGTGCTTCTTCTGCCCATTTGGATTGGGAATGCCAATCTACAAGCACCTGTGAGCACCATTTAAGACACGAAGCAGACCTTACCAAGCACTGTTGTATAAATCTTAGAAGTTCACAATTATATTCAGATACCTTCCCACTCTTTTTTGTATATAAAATCAGATTTGGTGTCCCTAAAGAATACAATTTTAATATAACAACCAACCCTGAGCCCTGTATTCAGTAGTTACTTATTTACCACTACAACCCTATGAGCAATTTTTGTTCTTATTTTAAGTTCTTTTTGGACTGGGGGGATTACTCTGTGAACCCATTTGATTCACTTGGATTGAACAGGGATACCCTCTATCTGATAACCAGAGGTCAATGGAGTCTGGAGGACCTGGAAGTAAATAAGGAGGTAAGTTAGGGGTAGTGAAGATAATAGAGTAAAATGTATGGATGGTGATGATTTTGGTTTAGTTTCAGTGAAGTGGAAATATGGAGAAGAGTAGAATCAGTAGAAACAATGAGGTCAAAGGGCTGGAGATATGGCCTAGTGGCAAGAGAGCTTGCCTCGTATACATGAGGCCCTGGGTTCAATTCCCCAGCACCACATATACAGAAAATGGCCAGAAGTGGCGCTGTGGCTCAAGTGGCAGAGTGCTAGCCTTGAGCAAAAGGAAGCCAGGGACAGTGCTCAGGCCCTGAGTCCAAGGCCCAGGACTGGCCAAAAAAAAAAAAAAAAAAAAGAATGAGGTTAAAATGATAGACAATGGAGAGTCAGCAAAAAAAGAGTGAATGTGTTAGTGATAGGAAATTAATTTTAAAGAAAGAGAATGTGAAGAGAGAAACAAAGAAAAAATACTGGACAAACAAAACACACACACAAAAAAACAAAAAAACAACAACAGAAAACAAAAAAACAACAACAGTAAAACAAACAGCTATGCTCTTAAGAATACATAAGATGATGCTAAGTGAAATGAACTCCAAGTTAGGGAAATGAGTGTTACATCACTGTTGTAATTACTTTCTACATGCCATGTGAAACCGTAGCTTTTATTGTTGATGATCCTCTTGTATCCCCTTCCAGTGGTTGTCCCACTGTATCTCATCTGAGTACCCTAGATACTGTATATACTTGTATTAGAACTAGGGAATGGAAAGAGAATTATCAATATCAAGAGATAAAGGGAAAAAAGACAAATGAATCCAAAAGCAATACTTAACAAAACCATTTGGTGTAAACCAACTGAACAACTCATGGGGGGAGAGGGAAAGGAGGAGGGGGAGGTAACAAATTGTACAAGAAATATACCCACTACCTTACATATGAAACTGTAACCTCTCTGTACATCACTTTTACAATAAATAAGTAATTGTTAAAAAATTAAAAACTAAAAATATTTAAAAAAGAAATTCTAACAGAAAATTTTAAGGAAAATCATAGACCACACTTTCATTTTTTTTAAATTTAAAGGCTTTATGTCATTTACAACTTAAGTTGAATTGTATTATAACATAAAGAATTGATACAAAGTTTTTTTTACAATAGTTTTTAAGTTTTTTGATACTATAACATGGTTTAGTACTCATTGTTATGAGGTAATGAGTGACTGTAGTTAATAGTAATGTATTGGGCTGGGATGTAGCTCAGTGGTACAGCCCTTCTCTAGCATGTGCTAAGTTCTGGTTTCGATCCCCAGTCCCAAAAAAAGAAAAGACAAAAAAAGTAGTAATGTACCATATACTTCATACCTCCAAAGAGAATGAGATTTAGAGAGTTTTTACCATGAAGAATCTATAAATGCAAGCAATGATGGATATGTTAATGACTTAAATTAATCATTCCACCATGTATCTATCACTTAAAGCTTCACACTGCAATCTATAAATATTTGTAATTATTGTAGTGTTAAAAATTAAATTATTATAGAAAAAGCTCATGTCTCTACAATAGATTAGTAGATGCAAATAATGTTATTCCTACACACTATGGAATTTCACACAGGTATTAGAAACAGCAATATTATGTTATTTTCTGGGAAATGGGCAGACCTAGAACAATCATGGTACACAGGTAAGCCAAGCACAAATAGAAAAACAGCAAATGTTTTCTCTCATATGAAGAAGGCAGATGTAAAATACATTGGGACATGATGAATTACACAGAAGTACAGGCATTCATACACAGTGAGGCCAAAGGATGATATTTTTAGAGGAGGAACACAAATGCTCAATGCCTATGAGCACATAAATATTATTTCTTGAAATGAACTCAGCACATAGAGATGAGAGGATATTTCTTTGTTGTTGCTTTTGTGTTTTTTTCTTTGTGCCTTGTTTGTTTATTTACTTTTGGGAAGGTATGGAAGGGAACAGAGAAATGGAAGGACAAATGGAGAACAAATGCTCTAGTGGTACTCACTAGACAGTGTTGAAAATGAACTATATCACTTGCAGGTGAGGATGAAAGGGAAAACTGGGAGAAAATGAGGGAAGGAGTGACACTCTCCAAAAAGAAATGTATTCCTTACCTGACTTATGGAATTGTAACCCCTCTGTACATCACCTTTATACTATCAATCAACCAATCAATCAATTAAATTTAACTTCAATAAAACATGTAAAAGCACATCTGATGCAATCATGTTTTCCCTAAAAACCACTTGGGACTGGAGATCATTTAATAATAAAGTAGAACTAGATGTAGAACACTATTATAATATGCATTTTATGTGACTGGGAATATGGCCTAGTGGTAGAGTGCTTGCCTCTCCTGCATGAAGTCCTTCATTCGATTCCTTAGCACTGCATATATAGAAAAGGCCAGAACTGGCACTGTGGATCAAGTATTAGATGGCTAGCCTGGAGCAAAAAGAAGCCAGGGATAGTGCTCAGACCCTGAGTTCAAGCCCCAGGACTGGCAAAAAAAAGAAAAAAAAATCAATAAGCATTTTAAAGCCATGCACTTTGGTTTCCCTCATTTTGTAATATTAAAATATGTCTATACATTTATACTTTTGTTTGTTTGTTCTTGTTGCCAGTCCTGAGGCGTGGACTCAGGGCCTGAGCACTGTCCCTTGGCTTCTTTATGCTCAAGGCTAGCACTCTACCTCTTGAGCCACAGCACCACTTTGGGCTTTTTTCTATATATGTGGTGCTGAGGAATAGAACTCAGGGCTTCGTGTATGCGAGGCGAGCACTTTGCCACTAGGCCATATTCCCAGCCACCATGTCTATACATTTCTAAATTAATCCAGTGAGTAGTAAAGGACAAACAATTACACTTGGGCATGATCAATTAAACAGTACTCCAAGCATTTGCACACTGAGAACAAAGGAGGATATTCTTAGGATAAGATCACAAGAACTCCATAGTTTTGTGCATATGACCATATATAATGATGCTTATTGAAATGAACTCCAAGAATGGATATAACAATGTATTTTATACTGCTTGAAGTTATTTTGTTCTTTCTCTTTTTTTCCTTTTGTTTTATTACTTGTTTTCATTTTTTTTTTAAATTTCTATACCCTTTGTCTTGTACATAAGTTTATCTGATTTGGGAAGGGAAGGGGAATCAGAGTCACTGAGAAACAGGATGAACCAATGCAACAATGATACTCACAATACACTATGGTGGAAATGAATGTTAAAATTTGGGGGTCAGGGGATCAGAAGAGGAAAAAGAGGGAGAAAAATGAGTGAAGGGTAACACTGCAAAAAAAATGTTCTCGTTACCTTATGTAACTGCAGCCCCTCTGTACTTCATCTTTACAATAAAATTTAAGTTTATGAAAATTAAATAAACAAAGCAATGCACTTAATAAATATGAATAACAGGACATTCAACTTAGTCTTGTCTTTGCTCATGCAATAATGATCAATAATATTAGTGATCCAACACAGAATATCCTCAGACAATTTGAGGTCTAGTGCAGATAGGGGGGGCAATTGTCAAAGTTTTGACATCTAAAACTAAATCATTGTAAAATGCATAGGGTTGTTATCATAGGTTAAATGTGCATTTTGCACGTACAGTACATGTGTACATATAATGCACATAGTTTCAAATACATGTGTAACACATAGCAGGTACCTTAATATTTTTATTATACAACGAAGCAAAGAGAAACAGCCAAGACTGTGTGTGCTACTTCACCTCATTCACCTTGGATCAAAACCTCATGTTGTCAGTGGAGGAAATGAGTCATTGTCTTCCCTAAACTCAAGGCTCTCGTTCAGCCAGCCGCCTGTCAGGAAGGCACCAGGATGGAAGCCCATTACTCTTCCTTCAAGGCACTGGACAAGTTGAGGAGAGTCAGTCCCTTGCAGAACAGATGTCTTGCCAGTGGTCATGACTGTGTGTTTCCCTTTGGAATCGTTCTAGGAAGAATCGGAGAGATTAAGTTCACCAACAGCTCATCGCGTTTCACACTAAAGCAAGTCAGAGACCTGGACTTGTTTTCCAGATGAAATGGGGATGATTTGTGAGACGGGGCCTCCCGTGGTTATAGTTGTTGCTGCTCTTCTCCAGGCCTAATGAATCGCTGTGCAACCATCACATTGCAAGTGAATTTATGCAAACTGACAATGAAACAAGGAGGTTATTTTAGTCAAATCAATCAGATATTGTATCTATTTGAAAGGATAATGTAAGCATAATTGAGGCCGCATAATTAATGATTAGATGAAGCATCTAATAATTAAATGATAAGGAAGTATGAGAGGAGGGAGGTTCCAGCAACTTGAGCTCTAGGCCAGAAACTAAAAAGCACGTTCACTTCATTTGCTCAAATGAGGAAATCACTGGACCCTTCCCTTGTTGCATTATTAACTGTACCATCGTACTTGTGAGCACGTCCAGTGTCTTTGTTAATTAGGAATCGACTCAGTGTATTGAATAAACAAAAACTTTGGTGTTATATTATCCATATGTGTTGGGATCTTTTGAGGTTCTCCTTCTAACACTATCACTCTATGACCTTAGAATATATATTAGATATATTAGATGTGTGTGTGTGTGTGTGTGTATGTGTCTGCATCTGTATCTCTGTGTGTGTGATTTCTTTGAGTTCCAGTTTCTTGATATGTAAAATGTTTGAAGTATTCTTTTACTACCCACCAGTGATATGGGTGACATTTAAAAGGAATACTAAATATAAACACTTTAGATAGTTTCAGAGGCCATGTGCATAGTAAATAACATTTATAATGATGTAATTTGTATTATATAATTATGAATGCCATTTTGAATGACCTGACTCTATTCTTCAGTTGCATATCAAGGTATGACACATTTAGTTCTTTTATAAACTTTCACAGTGATAAAACATATCATTCTACTCTACATAGATTATGAAGTCTGTGTACTTGAACAATAAAATCATTGCCTCCATTTCAAGTGATATGCATATTATTTCCCTTTTGTTTAGTAACATCTGTTCCTTCTTTCACTAATTTCTTCCTTCCCATCTCCACCCATGAGTTGCTTAGTTCACTTTCGTCAATGGACACATTTAACTCTTATTGCCTCAGCTTATCCCATAAATGTTGGCTGAGAAACAAGACTTGATGGATATGGAATCAAATCACCAAAGACACTGCCAATGAACACAATATTGGTAAGTCAGACTTGAATAAAATGAGATATTTCTGCTCTGCAAAAAATGCCACGGATGAATAAATAACACAGAAGAGAAAAAAATTAAAAATGCATTACCCAAATTGTATAAACTTTGTAAAATATATGGCAAGGAATCTCACAATCCCATTAAAGAAGAGCCAATAACTCAAAAAGATTTCTCAATAAAATAAATATTTTGATGGAAAAATAAGTAAAAATATGTTTCACTTGTTTTTCATAGGAGATTTGGACAAAGAAGAAATATGAAAACATCACTGGTGGCTCATGCCTGTAATACTAGCTACTCAGGAGACTGAGATCTGAGGATCATGGTTAAAGTCAGCCCAGACAAGAAAGTCCTTGAGACTCTTATCTCTAGTTACCCAAGAGAAAACCAGGAGTTGGACTGTGGCTCAAGTGGTAGAGAAATATTCTGGAGCTGAAGAGCTCAGGGACAGCACCCAGGCCCAGAGTTCAAGCCCCATGAATGACAAAAGAGAACAAAGGAAGAAAGAAAGAAAGAAAGAAAGAAAGAAAGAAAGAAAGAAAGAAAGAAAGAAAGAAAGAAAGAAAGAAAGAAAGAGAGAAAGAAAGAAAGAAAGAGAAAGAAAGAAAGAGAGAAAGAGAGAGAGAGGGAGGGAGGGAGGAAGGAAGGGAGGGAGAGAGAGAAATGGAGGAAGGAAGGAAGGAAGGAAGGAAGGAAGGAAGGAAGGAAGGAAGGAAGGAAGGAAGGAAGGAAGGAAAGAAGGAAGGAATATGATATTCCTGCACTCTTGTTACAAATGTTAAATTTCAGAATATAGACAAAAACAAACTCTGATGAGAAAGAAGAATAATGGAAACAGTTGTGAGGAATGGAGGTAAGAACTGTCACTTTGGATGCAACTTTGGTAGTTTCTAGCAAGATTAGAGGTGATCATACCATAGGAACTAGTTATTTGATATTTAGCCAAGTGGAATGAAAACTTATGGCTCACAGATCTTTACAGCAACTTTATTCATATTTGCCCAAACTTGGAAGCAATTAAAGTGTTTCTCTAGTTAGATGAATAGATAAATTACAAGAAATATAGACAATTGCATACACTATACAGCTTTAAAAAGAAACGAGCTATCCACAATGAAAATGCTTAGAGGAAAAATAAATGCTTATTACTAAATAACGGAAGCCATTCTGCAAAAGCCATAGACTTTATGATTCAAATTCTATGAGATCCTGGAAAAGGCAAAACTACAAACATGATATGGAGTTGTCAATTTTAGGAGAAAAGAAGAGATGAATAGGGGTAGGACATAGAATATCCACAAAACAGGGTAACTATTCTGTATGATATAAAAATGGTATATATATATCTCACTGCATATTTGTCAAGGAAAAAAGACTACAAAACAGGAATAATATGCAATTTCCATAGTGTAAACAATGTAAAAATTAGTTAATGAAAATTTAGCAAACATACACTGTATTTATTTTGTAATGTTCTTTTCATAATCATACAAATCAGTAACTCTATACCTGAGCTTTACCTCGGGAATTGTGGAGTAAGCTATATATATAGTTCTTTATTGGGTGTTGCTTTCAGTGTCTGCAGTGTTGAGTTCCATATCTAAGGTTGACTGACTAACCACATTAGGAGATGCATATACAGAGATAGAGGAGAGACACAATGAAAGAAGATAGGGAGCTTGATCATAAAATGTGTGTGTGCGTGCGTGTGTTTATGTCTCTGTGTGTAATATAATTCTAGCATATCTTCATTGAGTTGATTGACACAAAATAATAAGAAAAATAAGCACAGATATTTTCAAGTTTCTGTGTGGCTTCAATTCTGCTAACACCCACTGATTAGAAATCCCAAGGCCAAGTTTTTATACAGTGGTTCATGGTAGCACTCCTTGTCAACAATAAATTGGCTCTGGGAAATTGCATGTCTGCTAAAGACCTGTTTCATAGATGACTGCCTTTTACTTTGTCCTCACACGTTGGAAGAGATGAGTAAACAGCCTCTTGTTTATTTTATAAGGACATTATATTTCATGAGGTCTCTGCTTCTCATGATCAAATCACTTCCTCGGGAGCTATACCTCTCAATACCAATCCCAAGAGGGTTAGCATTTCATAATAAAGCCTTTGAGAATATAAACATTAAGTCGATAACACAGAAATAGTAGTAGTTTTCTTTCCTGTTACTTGTTAGAAAAGTAATTTTCTTTTTCTCTTGAGTCCTCATGAGTTAAGAATTATACAATATGATGAATTGATAGTGCCAGTATAAAATTTTTGACTAAAATATACTAGAGAAACTTCTAGGATGTTCATAGAAATATACTCAACAAAGCAGCAATTCAGAAGTCATTCAATATTTTCTAAGTCTTTTAAAGTCTCTCATAAATCATTCTTCCATTCTTATTTCTACAAGAAGTTTTACCAGCTATATTTATGAATAGAGGTAAAAATTAGGTGGGAGAAAAGCCATTGAAAGAGAAGGCTTCTTGAGATTGTTGTATATAGAACCATAATTGTGAAATTTACAAAGCTCATGTTTATATGAAAGCACCATTACTCTCTCCTAAACCTGATCAGATTCTTAATTTGAACAGATTCTTAATTTGAATTGTGATTTAGGATTAAGCTTTAATTTCTCATAGGCCACAAGTTGGCAGTGAACAGAATAAGATATTCACTGTGTCTTTAATTTTTGTAAGAAAACAAGCTGATACTGAAGTGAATAAGACATTTACCACTTCACAGGAAAAATAAGGTAAATGTCAGAGACAGATCATTTTGAATTTATATTCCATCTCTAGCAAAGAGTAGCTTAGTCATTGGACAAAGCATTTTAGTCACCTTCAGTGTTTTCTTCTTTGTTTAATTGAACATACAAAATTTAGCTCATAGTTTGGCATTTAAGAGTTAAAGAAATAACATATTTAATGATTAAGCCTATAATTAATAAACAGAAGTTGATTCCAGTTTCCTATTAAACTATATCCTCAAAACTTAGTTACATTTTTCCCAAGGTAGAACAGAAATTTGTGAACAATGATGATGGACATTCCTGATCACAGAGAAGCTGGATATCTGAGTGTAGTTGGCTGATAAGCTCTGCCTGAATAAAAAATATCCTTTGTCTCGGAAAACTACTAGATTTTACAGGAGTCCAAGAGAAACTTTGTTAACATATATTTAATGAGGGAATAAAAAGTGCCAGGAACTGTGGCAAACAAGATAATTTGCCCCAGAGCTGCACACTCTAAAATCCATCACCACACTTTAATAAATATCTCAGTAGTCTCATCTGTTACAATGAGAAATTGTGTGATGCAAATAAGTTCCCATGTGCTTGATAAATATGGGGCTGATGTTAGCATAATAGAGAAGTCATAGTTCAAATGTGTTTTCTCCCAGCCGGTGAATTTTTGTGTAATAGCTGTTGAACACAGTAAGCAATGGAGGAAAACAAGCCCATACATTATCCCCATTCTCCTCTTGAGGCTCAGATGAACCACCTGTTCTATTTGGGGAGCCATTTTCCTGCTTGGTATGCATTTTGACCTTGTCCCCAGTACTCAGCAGCATTAGTTCTTCTTCAACCAGATTTCTCAGTAGCTTTTCCTCTTGGAAAGTAAAGGTTACGATTTCCCATATCCCTTCTGTGTTTTTTTGTTTCTAGGATTTATGTTTTCTTTCACTATGCCATATTCTTGGAGGTCGTTTATACTTCTTTCATTAGAAGTGCATTTGCATCATTGTTAATGACCATTCCTGATCACAGATAATTCTCTCTGAGCCCTGTTTTTAATGTATTTTTATTTCATGATATTGTGTGTTTAACAATGTACATTTAGGAGTCACATTGCAAAATAAATTTAGTTATTACATGCTATAAAGCCAGAACATTAGGGAATAACATTTAAACTTTTCTTATTATGAAATTTTCTCTGTTAATTGTTCCCTGATTTCCAGCATTAGCAACCATCCCTTCACTGAGTTCCCTCATGGAGCAGGCATTGAAGATTCTTAGTGTGTACACTTCATGAGGGATTTGGAAAACTTTCCTCAAAATTGACTCCACCCACTCAGGAAAGCACAACCCCATTCCCAGTATTCAAAGGGTTATTGCTACATGTTCAGCTTATCTTCTGTAGGACAAACGTCTCACCAATTGTAGCATCCCACCTTACTTTACAACAATCATTCCTGTTGAGTTTTAACATATTCATAGATGAACCAAGATGAATTCCAAGTTTTCAAGGAAGTTTTCCTAAGGTCACATACATATTTCACAGCTTTGTAGTACTCAGAGCCCGAGTGATCTCTTTCCCAAGCCAAGTCTTCCAGAATCACTACAACTATTCCCAGGGCTTCCTGCTTAGTAAGACTTAGATTATTAAGAACAAAAGGTTTTGATTCCTGACATATTATCCTTTCTGTTCCTGTGGGTGAAGTAGTCGAAAAAAATTAACATATTTTGTATGGATTAGTGCTTTCATTTAATATCTCAGTGGAGAAGGTTTTAGAGCATTGTGTGATGTTTTGTGCATGCTGATTTGAGGACGTAGGAGAGGGAAGGCTTATTTGTTGACATTTTGCTTCTGGTAAATAAAGTGACCTTTAGCTTTCAGTCGTAAACTTGAATTAAAGTAAAGATAAATGGAAGTCTGGTTACTCTGGCTAAAAACCAAGTGTATTTGGAATGAAGTATGTCTTGTACTCAGAGGAAAATGTTCATTTCTCCTTCCTTTGGTCCTGTGTTAAGTATCCAGATATCCATGAAAGATAGATTAGACAAATAATTCCTGATCAAACACTTTCATTTTTCATTGTAAAGGCAGTGATAATGTAATTTCCAGTAGAGAAGTTCCTGGAGTAGATATAAAATAACATATCCCCTAGCATAGCACGCTTGTGCATTTTTTTAGAGAAAGATTAATGTATTTCTATGGTCTGGGCCCTGTGCAAATTGGTGAAAATGGGAAATATAAGAAGAATCTCGATGTTCACAAAATGGACTATCTTGCTTTGGATCTCTATTTTAGCAATATATTCACCATACAGTCAGAAGTAAACACAGAGACATAGACACAATTATTGTCTGTAGTTTGTTCAACTCAAGGAAGTATTGGGAATGAGCTGAGAATGAAGCAAGCAAAAGGTTTCCTATGGAATCCAAATGAATTCAAATGTGAATGCCTTCCAATCTCATGCTGTTTGGCTATATGACCCCATTTTGAATTAACATTTTATTCTTATTTCTGCAGGGGAAAAACTTATCATGTTCCAGAACAAGTCATAGTAATGGCAAGTTTCCCACTCAAATCTCTCAATTCCTGTTGCCTTGGTTCCTGTCAGAACTTCAGACCCTCTGAAGAACCGCAGGACCACTGTTCTACAATGAAAGCATGCAAAACATAATTCACTTTGAGTTTCTATTATTCTACTAAGATCCATCTGGTAAATGAGGAATGGGAGTAGCAAAAAGATGCATGGAGAAAAAGAAGGAAGAAAAAATGAAATGGAGTAGTCCCATACCTTTATGTGATTTTATACTAAGAGTGCATGCCTGTTACATGTATATAAAGAAAGAGAGACAGAGCGAGGAAAAGAGAAGCAGAGAAAGAGAGAAGATAATATGCTTAGTTTTTAATCCTCCATTGGAACAATGATATATTCATATATAGGACTTGGTTATCTCATTAGGTTTCGATGCCCTGCCTTCATCCTGATAATGAGAAATAGTCAACAGAGTCCAGTACATGCACAGAATATACTGCTGCACTTCTGGAAAAAAATACTCTTGAATAGCTCAGATGGCTTTGTCAGTACAGCCCAAGAATATGGCTATGATGAGTCATTTTGAGCATTAACTTGAGTGGGTTACAAGGTTCCCAGACATTGAAGAGATTTTATTCTCACTATGCCTGTGATGGTGATTCTGGATGAACAATTGGGTTTACTAAATGAAAGTCCATGCTGTTCAATTCAGATTATTCTGAATATGAAGAGGAAAAGTGCAATTAGGACCATCTGCCAATTAAATGGCAACCTCTAGGATTGTTAGTATGGCAGAGTTCCATAGGAGTTTCACCTTACTTAGAGCCTTGGTCTCTATTATCCTTTGACTTATTCTCAGCTCTGAAAATACTGACTGAACAAGTTGATTCTCGACAAATAAGATCAAAAGCATTGCAATAATTCATGCTTTGAAAATATATTACCTGAGGGCCAGGAGCTATGTGGGGGGAAAAAAGGGTGTGTATAGATCACAAGAAAGAAGGCTGAGATGAATGAAGACTACTTTAAGTCTAATAGCAGTTAAAGAGGTAGAAATAAACTGCTAAATGTTGGCTAAAGGCAAGAAAACAATAAACAGGAGCTTCTCTGAACCAGTGTAATTCTTTTTGTTTTGAAGCTTATTGAAGCTTATTGAATTTAAAGGCAGATTGCTTTTTCTTTCTCAGCTCATCTTCTTTTTATATACAGTAAAGCAATGAAGCAAACCATTTTATCTTATACCCATCAAACTTTGGAGTTCTACAGTTTTTAATGGATAGATGCAAAAAGAAAAAGAAAACAGAATTATAACAGAAATAAGAAATCAGGTAGAAGTGCTACAATTATTTAAGGGGAAAGTGTTAGCTTACAGTAGTTAGCCATTGTTACATTTCTCAAAATAATACAATCAATTGCACCCCATCATCCTTCCATTTGTCACTCCTTCTTACCTTTCCAAAACAATTTCAATCAGTTTCAAAAGGTATTCTTTACATGGAAAATCTTTAACTTTAACCACACTAGTGGCATTATCTGGTTATTAGTTACTTTGGTAATTATCAAAACATGTTATACTTTTATTGGCAGTAAGTATTCAATTTGGCTACTTGAGTATATTTATCATAATGATGGCTTACTCTCAGTTTCTGTGTAATAAACTGTTACAACTACTTGTGTTCAAATAAAAGGATTTTAAATATAGTAAAATACACAACAGAGACCTAATGAATTTTTGGCAAGCTTATACATTGCTTCCTGAGGAGATATTAGGAAAAGTGGTCATTGGAGTTTACCACTTATTCCTAATAAATATTACTTCAGAAAGAAATGGGAGATTTAAGCAACTAAAGAATAAAAGATGTGTTTCTGTATACAAATATTTTTAATCAGGTATCAGTTTTAAGTAAATACATGTTTTGTTTCTAGGCTATTATAACAGTAATGAAACAAGAACAGGGATTTACTCAGCATTTTAATTATCACATTCTAGTCTAATTATACATTATCTAATTTATCCATCAAAACAAACCTATGAGGTGTTTATTTAATGGGTATGCCTATTAAATGAATAAAATTATTGTAAGAAGTTTGGACTGTTATTAAATTGGGGAAGACCACAATAACAAGACCAAGTAATCAAACATTCATTATAAGATGTTCAGATATAACTTTTTTATTCACTAAGTTGTTTTTTTCACAGTGCACAAAGGGCAGATAGGAAAATGCACAGTCCAAATGAAAGGCTCTTTGGGCCATCATGGGACTCAGTTCAGATAGAAATTTACGTTTGTATCTAAGACATGTGTCTTCTGAACAACATACATATCTAGTTACCATCTTCTTTCTTAAAATTCAGCCTCTACCTCTTGCTCACCAACATTGGACTTTTGTCCATATGTACTGTCTTCTGCCTATTCTCTTCTTGGTTATGTTCATAAACTTTCACTACAAATCTCAGGAAAGTCCAAGAATATTGCTACCACTTGCCCTCATTTCTGAATCTTGACATAAAACATACTTCAAAGACTTTGGTGTGACTGGATTGAAAAATACAAGAGTATTTTAACATTGGATTTTCCATTGGCTAAATAGATGTAGCCTTTACTCTTGATTCTGCCATATAAGCAAAATAAAATAAAGAATTCTAAAGGAAAAAGTGGTATTAATCAATGCATCACAAGAATGTGGAATAGCCTCATTTATTATTTGTTTTTATATGACTATTACGGCTGTGAATGAGTAGGAGACAGATTGTTTTAATCAATCAAAAATCTTTTTTGGCTCACTTTTCCAATATAAAATGTTGGCACTAACATTCACCTTTAAAAACTGTGCTATTGGCCATTAATTCTATTTGTACCTCTTAGGGTACATAAAATACATCTTGGTCAACGCTGGATTATTCGCTACGGGACCAAGTTTAACTATGGCTTTTGTATACTTCAAAGTAGCTCATTTCTGCACTTGTTTCCTGTGATAATTGAATTAGATTCCCAACTTTCAGCCAAAAACAATACCAAAAATTTCATGCAAGATAATTGATTAATGAAAGAATTAAATACTGCTGTTTTTTTCTGTACTTCATGTTTGCTTTCAAATGATTTATTGTTGAATACATCAATACTTTGTTACAATCAAGAGTTGAAAAGACCTTGTTCAAAAAAGATGTCTACAATATCAATTAGCCAGGACAGTATGGATTCTTGAGTAAATAGAATTTGGGACCTTTGATGATGAGTATCTAGGTGACTAGGTCAAGAGGAGAATCTCCATTACTGCAATACAGAGTCATAAAGAGTAGGCAGAGTCCAGCATGTCTTTCTCAGATGAACTATGACTTTCTTTATTATCTATGAACTATGACTTTCTGTATTATCGCTAATTTTTTCTTTTGTGGGCTTCTTCTAATACAAATAAGAATAAATATTTTTTAATTTTATTTTTGGAATTATTTTGGTGGAAAGACAAATAAAGCCCAAGTAAGATTATGTTAATTTATTTTCTGGGTTTTATTAAACTTAAACATTACATGGGCATTACATGCCTCTTGCTAGAAAGCATAAAAATCATGTCATCCTTGCACTCTCAGGAGGCTTTTTGAGATTTTGATTTGGTGAAACAGCCAAGTTTGTTTTAGCACGATTTCTCGTCACTGGTTGCACTGTTTCTTTGGTAGGAAGCCAGGAACCCCCATGAGCATCATGAGGTGATGGGCTTCTTACATAAATTTCCTGTCACTTCTGTGGGATTGTCCACTAGGGGGAGTTGGGAGGGGGGAAAGTGGGAGGAGGTAACAAACAGTACAAGAAATGTATCCAATGCCTATTGTATGAAACTGTAACCTCTCTGTACATCAGTTTGACAATAAAAATTTAAAAAGAAAAAAATAAAATTTTAGATTAGGTGGAACATGAAAAGGGTTAGGGTGTTCCACACTTTTAGTTGGTATGGGAGGGTTTGTGTGGAGGCTCTGGCTGGCTGCCAGTGAGCAATCCTTGTGTGTCCTTGCTTGCTTCCCAAATCTACCCTCACCAAGAACTTCTTGACTCTGTTAATACTCACCACCTTCTTTCAGCTCTTCATGCCTTCACTTTTTTTTTCTTTTTCTGAAATCATATTATTTCTACCTTCACTAGAAAGTCACATCTCTCTACAACCGTTGCTCACAGGTGTGTATATAAACATTGCCTGTGCACTGTTGCAACAATTCTAATTATCCTGTTGCTTCAATCTTCACTTCTTTTCTGACTGCTCTCAACAAGGAGGCAAAAACATTTTTTTAATGGAATAACTCATTACATGTCTCCTATCCGCAATTTAGTCTTTGTTCTTATTTACTATTCACAAAAACAAAATGGCCAGGGCTTTACAAGATCTTACATAGGGCTACCTACGCCATGTCCCTCATTTCCTCCTCATATCATTTTCCATTTCTCTCCTCGATGTTCACTACATGTTAGACCTATAAACCCCCAAGAGCAGTTGCACTGGTTCTTCCCTCAGATACCCTATTGTTCAGCTCCTTTCCTATTTCCATGTATTTAATTGTCTGTTAGACAAATTGTCTTAACCTCGTAATAGTTAAGTCTATCTTGGCAAATTGTTTTAACCTCTTAATGGTGAGATGATGACTCAAACCTGTAATCCTAGCTACTCTGCAGTCTGAGATCTGAGGATCGTGGTTCAAATCCAACCCAGACAGGAAGGACCATGAAACTCTTATCTCCAATAAACCTCTCAGAGAAAGCTGAAAGTGGTGCTGTGGCCCAAGTGGTAGAGCACTAGCCTTGAACACAAAGAGGCTCAGGGACAGCGCCCAGGCCCTGAATTCAAGTGTCAGCACTGGCAAAACACACACACATGCACATGCACGTGCACACGCACATGTACACCCACCCACACCTGACTGCTGAATAAATCTCCTTGTATATCTAGGTTATAATATTTGTTCTATCCCTTGCACATTCTATTTATTTTGATTAGACACCTGTTATTCTGTCTCATATTAGAGTTAATACTACATAGGCTTGTCTCATCTGTTGATTTTGCAGCCGTTGAAAGCAAGACAATGACAATCTGATTATAATTTATATTTTTATCTCTTGAGAGATAAAACAAGCACAAGTATAAAAATATAACAAAATTCCTATTCATATTTCTTTACCTAAAATTATAATTATCAGAAGTCCAATGTCCCCCATTGTATGGCTGGTAAAGATCTTTTCTTTTCTTTTTTCTTTTTTTTTTTTTTTTTTGTCCAGTCCTGGGGCTTGGTCTCAGGGTCTGAGCACTGTCCCTGGCTTCTTTTTGCTCAAGGCTAGCATTCTGCCACTTAAGCCCCAGCGCCACTTCTGGACATTTTCTGTATATGTGGTGCTGGGGAATCGAACCCAGGGCTTCATGTATACAAGGTGAGCACTCTTGCCACTAGGCCATATCCCCAGCCCTGGTAAAGATCTTTTCCCAATCTGTGGGCTTTCTGTTTATCTTGCGAGCTATGTCCTTTGCCCTGCAGAAGGTCTGCAGTTTGATGCAGTCCCATTTGTCCATCTTTTCCTTGATTTGTAGCATTTCTGGGTCTTTGTTAAGGAAGTTCTGTCCTGTGCCAAGGAGCCCAACTGTAACCTCTCTGTACATCACTTTGACAATAAATAAGAAAAATAAAATAAATTACAGAGCACACATCATTAGACTCATCACAATGAAACCCTCCTTGCAGTATTATTTATGCTAAATACCAAAGAACTTAAATGACCTAATTCTTTAGCAAATTTCAAGTAAACATTTCAGTATTATTAACTATAGTTGCTATATAATACTTTATATGCACCAATTATTCATCTTATAAAGGTTATACCCTTTGAATTTAGCTGACAACTCTTTTATTTCTTTTTTTCTTTTTCACATTCTTCTATCCTCCTGAAGACACATTCACCCCCACTTATTCTAGTGCTGACTTTATATATTCCACATGTAAATGATATCATTTAGTAGATTTTTTCTGTGCCTAATTATTTTGTGTCACATGATGTCATCCAGAGGCATTCATATAAAAAATGTCATTGTTGATTATGATGTTAGGTGTTAGCTTTTCAAGTATACTTTTTATTTCACATATTGATTCTTGTAGAGACCTAAAACACAGCACCGTGGCTCAATTAACACTTGGGAATATGGATTCAAAAGTCAAGGAAGTTTTATTTTATTTTGTTTGTTTCAGTTTGCCATTACTGGGGCTTGAATTTGGGGCTTAGGTGCTGTACAGTAGCTTTTTTGTCCAAGGCTGGCACACTACCAGATAAACTATACTTCTCCTTCTTGTTGGGGCTTAATTGTAAATGAGAAACTCTTGAGGTTGTCTGCTCTCTCTGCTCTTAACCTGCCCTTCTCAGATCACAAATTCCTGCATAGCTAGGATTACAGGTGTGGATCACCACACCCACTTAGTCAAGGAATATTTGAACAGGACAAAAAATCCTGAAAAATCAATGGTTTATTTAAATAGCATGATGAAGTATTATAATTACACTAATCAAAAACATTAGAAATGTTGAAAATCGGGGCTGGGGATATAGCCTAGTGGCAAGAGTGCCTGCCTCGGATACACGAGGCCCTAGGTTCGATTCCCCAGCACCACATATACAGAAAACGGCCAGAAGCAGTGCTGTGGCTCAAGTGGCAGAGTGCTAGCCTTGAGCGGGAAGAAGCCAGGGACAGTGCTCAGGCCCTGAGTCCAAGGCCCAGGACTGGCCAAAAAATAAAAAAATAAAAAAAAAAGAAATGTTGAAAATCAACAGCATTGTATATTTGATCATGAAGATCTTTCTCATATCTGATATTCTATGATCCCACAGTTCATCTCAATGCAAACTTTACCTTAATTCATTGAATCATTCATATTTAATACAGACTCTACTAAAAATTAAATATCATATGTAAAATGGTCAATGTCATGCATGCAAATTAATAACACAGTTTCAAACTTTCTGAGAAGCAATATAGTATTTAAAATAAAAAGTGTACCCATTACCTGACTCATATAACTATAACCCCCCGTACATCATGTCTACAATAACAATTCAAAATAAATAAATAAAATAAATAGACATACAGCCACAGACTATTATTTACATTTACATTCAATTATATATGCATATATACATATAAACATATAAATAGCTTGTAATTGGAATATATATCTCTGAAGATTCTGAGCAAATCCCATGCAGTTTGATATAGTATACTAAACGTAAACTCTGGATTCACATGTATGGGAATTTAGTATTTACCAAGCGATATTTACTCAAAGAGACAAGGAGAAACTCTAAAGCTCCATGAAACCTTTCCCTTGTGCTATTTTCTCTGATTATAAGGTTGTAAAAATTGTCTATGCTGTGGATTTGAATTTTTCTGTAATTTTAATTTCCCTTCCATCCTTTGATTTGGGGCTAGTTAAGTTGTCCAATCTTATTTAAGTTAAGTTGTCCAATCTTATTAAAATGAATATATTCTTCACATTTTTCTGAGAAAAATTGAAAATCAAAAGGATTGTTCAACAGCCACCAAATATCCTCTTTATGGAAACAGTTTGCTAAGCCCAGTGTTCTTTGTCTCATAGGTATTTAAACATTTTGTCCCCTCACGCCTTGCCCCAGAAATTGACATTCAGTTACAGGAGCCACTTAGGCCTGAGATTTGTTAAGATTTAGAGTCATCTCATGTGGTAGCCACTAGAAGCACACAGTGAAATGTATTGAACTTCAGGAAGCTGGAACACCTTTGGAGAGGGGTGGTATATAAGGAAGGAGGTAGATGAATGGGGAGAGGAATACTGGGAAAATGAGGCCATACTCAATGCACATATATAAAAATGAAACTAAGTAATCTGAGGGGATGAGTAGGGTTGGGAGAGATAAAAAGAATGATGGAAGGGATATCTTATCATGATACATTATACCATGAAACATCGAAATGAAACCCCTTAGGTAAATTACTTAATGATGACTAAAATTTATCTTTAAAAAATAGCATATATATGATTTTAATAACAAAGAAGATTGCCAAGCAAAAGTTTATTATCTAATTTATATGTCATACACACCAATATTAAATTCAAGTTATCTCATTTTATATTTTGAATGTGAGGTATGATTGCTTCAACCTTTAGGCTCATCTACTATTTTTTTTTCCTGTTACTTGCATGTAAGCTCAGAACCTTGTGCTCAACTTAAATTGCTTGCTTGTCTGAAACTCTACCACTTGAGCTCTCCCTCCAGAACTTCTTTATGATTACTTTGGAGATAGAATCTCAAAGACTCATATGTTCAGACTGGTCTTGAACATGATTCTCCGGGACACTCCTCTTGAGTAGTTAGGATGATTGATGTGAGCCACTGGAGCTACTTACTTTGGATCTCCTAAAGATGAAAAGCTGAACCCTTTGCTCTTGAGCCTAAATTATTCTGTGTTTAATTCTTTAGAATGATTCAAATATCATATTATCTATGAAACTTTAAAATTTTTAGACTGGGTATGTTGTCTTCCTTATGTCTTCCTCTAGCACCATAAAAAGATCATCACCACACTTAATCACAAAATAATTACTGATCATGTGCTTACTCATCCTCTCTATTTTGCTTGAAGTCCTCCAAAATCATATTGTATTTCTTCTAAATTTTGACCCCTTATGCCTTCCATCTTGTCTAAGATTTCATGTGCATGAAATACAGATTTATTGGACACACTGTTTAATGAGAGAATCTAGTTCACTGAGAGAATTAAATCCATTTATGAAGATGAGAAGATAGCTGGAAAATCTTACTTTCAATCATTTAATATTTGCATTTTTTCATGACCTCTGCCTCAAGTATTTTCTCTATACATTGTTTACAAAGACTAAATGAGATTGAATTACTAAGGTACTAAAACATAATCCTACCATTTAAAAAAATAACATAAATTAAGTTAACAGAGCATAAAAATGCCATCTTGCATATTACACTTTTTGAGCCGAATTAGCTTTTTAGGTGGTTTTAGAAATGCATTTCTTTACTCAGCTGAAAACAGTCTGAAAGGTTAAAATGGCTATTCCTTTCTATTTGTCTTTTGCTTCTCATGAATTAGGCCAGCACACATCATTTCTACACTACCCAGAGCCAAACTCTTGAGCCGTTTCTGTTATACATTCATTCCAATGGAAATAATGGCTTCCATTTACCACAGTGTCAGAGGCCAGTGGAGCCAAATCGGTTGCAGCTGCATTGTTTTATAACAGAAGATAATGTTATCCCCACTGTAGTTACAAATGTGATTTCCTCAGAGTTCAAACACTCTCAGAGCTAAACTGTGATTTGATGTCTAATGGTCAACTCGTGTTCTGGGGATTAAGTTAATTAAAACAGTTGCCCTACTCTATTAAAGCTCCCTGTAGACTAATTATTAAAGTGCCAAGCACCATTACAAACCTACAGCAATTGAAAGTCACAAAGGGACTTGCTTATATTATGGGAACTCCAGAACTCAGTAGATTATCGCCCGTAGTAAAAGAACATGCACACTGAGAAGTAGATTACCTTCTCCACAGCCACTGAGCTATTATAAAATGTACAAAGGAAAAGCCAAATGTACAAGCATTTGGATTCACAGCCCTTAGAATCTGCAATTTCCAAAGCTAGTCAAATATCACAAAAAGTGAGTTTGTAAAGTGCAAAGAACTTCATTCAGGCAAATCAGGACATACAACTTTGAATCCCAGAGCTCCCTCTAACTGGATAAACACATACCATTCCTTTGACCTCAAGCATCAAATGATTCATTTATAAAATAGAGAATATATGTACAGGAATGGAGATTCCATAATAATTTATTTGTAAGTTAACCAAGATATTTTGTAAGTACATTTTAGAAGAAAAATCTAAGCAGTTGTCATGGAGAACAAATATTATTTTGAAATCAGTAGAGACATACCCCTCTACCCCACCTTGAATAATTCTGATGGATTTCATTAAAGAGAACACAATATAGCCACAACTATATTTTTTCTGGGTGCAGATATCAAATTCAAAGGAAATAAAATTACTTTTCTTAATAACTTTTTATTAAAATATGTATTTCTCTTATCCTATAAGCCAATTATTGTCATGATAATGTATTTACAATTTGATGTCATTACTAAAATTATGGGGACAACATCAGTTACAAGCATTTCTTGACTTTGATTTTAGCTTCAACTTGGATTTAAGACAATGTTTTTCCTCTCACTATCTCCTTGTATGTGTACGAAACTATATGCTCCCATCCCTTACTTGGCAGAATTAAGCAGGACACATTCACTCACACACATCATGCAAGAAATACAGAAGGTATTTCACTTTTGTGTTACAGAACATGGAGAAATTCCTTTTCATGGTATACTTAATATGATTAAAACTGATTTTATTTCTGAACTTTGAGCTGTAGTTCAAGACATTTAATAGCTAGTACACAGCATTTTATGCAGTATTATGCTCAAAATATTATTATAAATAGATTTGGAAAAAGAAGCTTCAGTCTGTTGGGATGACAAAAATCAGGGCAAGGAAATGGAAAGGCTCAAAGATAGTTATTTTTTCAAGGTTATCTGTGATCTTTCACAGACTTCAGATATTCTTACTACTTATATTACATAGAGTCCATTTCCAAGCCTGTGATTCATTAAGATAGGACTTAGATCTTTTCATTTTAGATATGTCAGCACTGAAACATTTTAAAAATCATTTTCTATATTAGCTTTCCATTTATGTAAGTTTACTATCAACTGGTAATACTATTGTTACTTGTCAGACAACAAATCAGTTTGGTAATCATGTTGTGTAGTCAATAAATCATCTTGTAAAACCCCTTTTTCCTCAGTAAAGTTAACAGCAATACCTACTAGGAAGCCGAGTTCTCATTATTACTGCAAGAGGTTCTAGGGCTTCAAAGTATATAGGCTCTGGCAGAACTCATTCATCAAGGTAGAAAATCTGTTTCCAGCATTACAACAGGAGCCAAGATCCTTAAAGGATCAATTCTTGGGTGAATTACAGGAAAGGAAAGGAAGAATGAAAGAAGAAAATCCAATTTATTTAAAGTGGTGTATTTAAAGTTATGCATGTACAATTTTATAGACAATATTGCTTACAAACATTCTAAAGCACATGGGAATTTTTAGGTGCCCATATATAGAAAAAGCAGTACTTTTGTTAAACAGTAATTTTTAAAAAGGTTTTTATGCCAGTACCCTTGGCTCATTCCTGTAATTTGAGTTGATCAGGAGGCTGAAATCATGGGATCACAACTTAGCCAGCCAGCATAGGAAAGTCCATGAGACGCTTATCCAAAGCTAACCACTAAAAGCTGGAAATAGAGCTGTGGTTCAAGTGGTAAAGCAGCAATATTGAGTGAAAAACTAAGGAACTGTGTCCAAGCCCCTGAACTGGCATAACAATAGAGAGATAGATAGATAGATAGATAGATAGATAGATAGATAGATAGAGATAATCTTAATTTACCATGATAGTAAATCTAAACATTCAGAAATTATGATTGCTAATATTATTGACTTTTGATACTATGTGCACTAGAGAGTTCATAAACAAGTATCTGAAAACACATATCTAGAAAAGTTGCATTTGAGTCAAGCTTCAAGGTCATTACTTCTAAAGAACCCAGGAGGACAGGTACAAGTTTCAGCTTTCTGGTGGATATACAGCAGAAAAAAAAAGTCTCCTTCCCCCCTACAAAAGTTTAGTGAGTCTTAGGAAATATTTACTGATTTCATCGGCCTTAGGTATGATACATTTGATTATCTTTCAAAACTTTTATAACTCTATACAAACCAATTCATTTTGGTTATGTTGTAATATGTGCAAGATAGATTCAATCTGACATCAGTCTCTTGATTTGGGTAAATATTGTGATCGATAACTAACACCACATAGTCAATTTGATCATTGAATTATCATCATTTTTTCGTGAAGTTTCAGTTAGCCACAACTTGTAAATTATTTGGATTGGTCACGGAAGCAGGCTTAAGTGAACAGGGAATCCACTACTCACTATAACCATTAAAACTATATGAAATGTTTGATATTAAATATGTTGGTGGGAGAGTTAACATGTTATAATATCAAATTCCCTACAGTATCAAAGAAAATATATCCCAATGAATTAATCAATATTTTCAAAAGAAACAGAGTGAACACATTATATTACAGTCGGGTGCAACATAACTACATTTCATTCAATGACAAACTACAGTACAATGGTGGTGCTTAGTGATATCATAGTGGCTCTTGTTTGTGATCGTATATTAAAGGATGTTAACACCTGACAAATTTTCCTGGAAATGCATTTCTCAAAATGTAGCCCTGTTTTTAAGTGATACAGAAAGAGATATCTATAAAGTTCAGCCACATACCTGTTGAAATAAAAATGTCTTATCATTTACCATCTCTAAACTGGTGTCAATAGAACCAGACGCTTTGTTTCAGTTCCTGATGAAGGATATGAGACCTATAAGGCCAGTATCCAAATGAAGCTAAAATGGATGGCCTATATAATTTACTTTTCCCTACATTTTTGTTCTTTTCTAGTCCTCAGTGGATATGATGGATGCCTTTTCACATTGCTCACAGCAGTTTTCTTTACTCAGCTTAAGGATTCACAGAAATATTTTATCAGCTATTTGTAATTTTATCAGCTTAGTAAGGTGTGTACATAAAGCTTATATAATGTACACCTGATGAACTTTTCTTTCAACTCTAGGAAATTTGTTATGATCACTGTGGAGTTTTGATTACTGTGGAGCTCTTTACCTGAGTTGATGTTTGGTGAGATTTAAAGGTGGTATTGGCTAGTGTACAAGGTGGGAATTGGGCATCTATGGAGGTCAGCAAATTCAAATGTTGTCTCTAGTCAAAACAGTTTGCAGTTAAGCTCTTGAGCAAAAATGCATGAGTGTGTGGCATGTTGCTGCCTTTGAAAGATACCTACTAATGCAAGATGGATACAGAAGTGCATCCTCAATCTGACATCATAAATCAAAGTCAATATCAGAAGACAAGAGAAGAAAAGAATTATTTGCAGAGCTACCTTAAATCAACAACAAGAATTTTACATGAAACACTTGGTAAATCATAAAGATACAACAGAGTTACCCCACAATGGTACAGTAAATAATCAACAACCCCACTGTAAATCAGCCTTTACATAACGGTATTTTTACGCACAGGCATACATAACATAAAGAATACTCAATTTACCTTTTTTTCCATTTCTTTCTAGCTGGTGACTGACTTGTGATAGCATTATAAATTTTAGAGAAAATTAATTTAGAATGAATACAGATATAAGAACAATTTAAATGTCTGCCAGTAGTTATACTCAAAATGTACTGTATTTTCTTATTGTCAAATGAGTATGAATTGGAATATCATCAATACTGCTGCTTTATTATTGTTCAATACGTTTCGAACACAACACACGTTGGCTATATTGGAAACTGGGTTTTGAGCAAACCAGAAGAAGTATCTCATTCTTATTTCTGTGCCATTACCTTTTTAAAATAACTGACTAAACAATAAAACAATGAGCAGAGCAGAGCCAGTAAATTTCTCTCCTTACCCGCCCCCCCACCCTGTCTTCTCTTGCCATTGTTTGTTCCTCTTTTCTTCACAATTCTTCTTTATACTAGGGTATTACTGGATTTTTCTTTCATTTTCACATCATTTAAAATGTTTTAATCCTATTTAAATAACTAAGATTTTATTTAAAATATATAAACAATTTGTTTCTAAAATATATATATATATATAGGTATGCTAAACTTGTTATTACATTAACCCTGTATTTGGCCACTGAAAGATAATCAGTCAGTATATAGATAAAGAGAATCATCAGATAATTTTTATAATTCAGATAATTTAGATTTTTTAACTATCGTCCAATTTTTGTTTGTTATGGATTATATTAATTTGTTCTGAGCATTTATCCAATAAAACACAAACAGTGCCACATTAAAGCTACCAGAAAAAACATATTCATTGCAACATTTTTATCATAGCCAAGATATGGACTCAACTCAAATACCCTGCAATGGGCAAATGGATGAAGAAAATGTGATATATGTACCTACACAATGGAATTGTACACACTCATCAGAAAAAAATGATAATGTACCATTTGTAAGGAAAAGAAAATTATTGGGAAAAATTATATTAAGGGAAGTAAGCCAAAGCCAAGGAAGTTTAGTTTGCACAATTTCCCCATTTGTGCCTATAAATCTACAAATAAGCATATTGAATGATTAATACATACACACACACATACACACGCTTACACACACAGTAGGACATGATAAATTACATAGGACTCTAAACATCCACACACTGAGGTCAAAAGAAGATATGCATAGGATTGGTTGACAAAGGCTCAATAGCTATATACATATAATCATATAAATGATATTAAATTAAATGAATTCCAAGAAAATACAAAAGAGATGTTTTTGGTTGCTGTTTTTGCTCTTTTTGTTTTCTTTTCCTTTGGTTTGTTTGTTTGAGAAGGGAAAAGAAGGGTCACAGAATATTTGGAACAAAAATTGGTGGTACTCACTAGATACTATATGGGAATATATCTTGTGGTTAGGGATTGAAGGGAAAATCAAGGAGAAAACAAAGGAATGGGAGACATGGTTCAAAAGAATTATACTCATTACTTGATTCATGTAACTGTAATACCTCTGTATATCACCTTTACAGTAACAATATAATTAAATTGAATTAAAAGCCATGATCCCTTAATATTAAGAAAAAAGCATGTACAAAATAGGCTTACACATGACATATGAATTGCATACATACAATAGTTCATATATTTAGTATCACATCACTTTCTTTGGTGAGTGAGATTTTTCTGTGCAAACACTGTTTTGTACCTTAAATGACCACCAAAGAATCATATGTTGAAAGTTCTGGATGCAATATATCAGTATTTAGAGAGACATTTTGGTGATGAGAGCTCTGAGCTGAGAAACAGATGAATCCTTCTATGATTTTTTACTTAATTGGAGGGGTATGGAGATAATAAAAGATAACTCTACTTGGAAGATATAGGGCCATTGGCCCTTGAAACTATATTATGTTGCCACAACTTTCTTCTTGTTTCTCTTTGCTGCCTGGAAGCTTGGTTAAGTTATGATGTACTGACTGGCCATGGAAAGGTAAACTTCACTAATCATGGATGCAATCTCTAAAGCAGTGAGCCTACATGAATTTCTCTCTTTCTATGTTAGTTTTTCCCTCAACTTTTCTTTTTTTTTTTAGTCAAGTGAAAGAAAACTCACTAATATAGGGCATTTTCATGAAAACGCCACTAATTCTCTTTAAATAAAAGATTCTCAAAAAGAAGGGAATCTCAACATCTGAATAAGGTTCAGCATGATCTCCATAGCAAGAACAAGGACTTTGAAACAATCATTATGTGTCAAATAAGTTTCCTTCCTTCCTCATTCTCTCTCTCTCTCTCTCTCTCTCTCTCTCTCTCTCTCTCTCTCTCTCTCTCTCTCTCTCTCTCTCTCTCATCTTCTTTTTGTAGTGGTACAAAGATTAACCCTAGGTAATCCTAGGCTGAGATTTGAAAATAGTGTTTCAAAGCCAGCCTGAGCAGGAAAGTCCATGAGATTCTTATCCTCAATGAACTACTCAGAAAAAGCCAGAAGTGGCACTGTGGCTCAAGTGGTAGAGTGCTAACCTTGAGCAAAAAGAAACTTAAGGATAGCACCCAGGCTCTGAGTTCAAGCCCCAAGACTGTCAAAAACAAAAACAAAAACAAAAACAAAACATCTAAGCAGAGAGCTGAGAATGTTATTTAGATTATGGTTAGTGAAAGGGTGTTTTTCTCAAGACCCCAAGTTTCTAAGTTTAAAAAAATCATAGCTGATTAATGTTTATTCCATCATCCTGTATTCCAATGTTTTCATAGTAATATTTGCATTGGAAGTACACACTAGAGGTGTTAAGATGGGTGATTCCATCTGCTTGGGCTCCAAATTGAGGATCTAGGGAGGGGGAAAGACCAAGTCCTAACCACAAGCAAATCTACCTTCTGAAATGATTGTTAAACCACGAATAAATCACTGACTACAGGTTCCCCCTTTCATTTTGGTGATGTAAATTGGGTATGACTTGCTTGGGAAAATAGGGATTAGAGGCTGTTGTAGCCTTGCGATTTTAATAGAAAATGCAATTCTGGCTCTTGGCCGCAAATGGCTTTCTCCTTCAGTATCTTCTGACTTCTTCAAGCTGTAAAAGGTGCTAATAAATACTCCATTCCTGAAGAACCTTAACCGATTCCATATGCCATAGCTCTGTGGCTACAGACTCAGGTGCACTAAGTTAAAAAAAAATCCTTGGATTTGATGACATCAAGGGATGTTGAAATGAGAGAGAGAACTTGGAGCTGGGGAAACAAATTGACTCAAATAAGGTTATGAGACGGCCTCAAATTGGAATATGCAATGGGGATAGTAGTTGTTTATTAGAATGATTGTATTTGAATTATCCAAATACTATTTGTAACTATTTGTTAACGTATCAAGGCTATACATGAAGGATAATCATTTGTTTTAGACTTAAGACCCACATCCTTTCATGCTGTCACTTTGCAAAGAAGAGAGCCTTCATAAGTAATTGCCAATTTAACAACCACAAAAAAATCAATTGGGACACTAGATTCAGGGATGAATCATGTCCACAGTCAGTTGGGTAGTTGACGTAACCGAAGGGCAAATGAGCACATTGGTTCTGGCTGGCATCAAAAAATAATAGAACGCTTACAAATGAACCTGAAGTCTGTTGGGTGACCAGACTTTTGGTGATAGGAACTAAACTAGTATGTCTGAGAACAGTATGGAGAGGCAGGTTACGGAATGGTTCAGGAGTTTCGTGGTCATGGCAACTGTGAGATTGGTGTGAGTCCAGGTCCTTGAGAAAGATAAATATGGGGCCCAGAGATAATATCTGAAGACAGGTGTCCAAGAGCAGAAATAAATCAATGTTTAAAAATATTTGATTTATTTGAATGGTTTTCCTGGTTACAAAATTAGAATAAAAAAAGCAATCAATGCATATGTATAACTTGGAAAGAACTCATAGAAAATACAATCCAATTGATCTGAAATACTCTTCATAACTAGAACATGTATTTCAAATATTTAGTCTTTTTCTGTGGTTAAAAATGGATAATTTGAGGTCATTTTTTTCACTTTACAATATTGTTTTCTTTTTCCCATGTTCAATGCTCATATAAATTATTCTAATGATTTCATAGTATTCCCTATATTTATAGGAAATTTACAAATGTATTATTAGATTTAGGTATTAAACTGTCATATTATTTATGTGATATTATGTTTACATAAGACTTTACATATATTTTGATGCTAGCCACAGCCTTGGGCATGCTAGGCAAATGTTCTACAACTGGGCTGTATAACCCACTTGAAGTGGGTTATTTATGGTTCAAAGAGAATAGTTTGGATTAGAAGTTATATGAATCAGCTGGGTGTGGTATCATGTGCCTTTAACCCTAGATACTTGAGAAGCAGAGATATAAAGCCTTGAAATTTAGTGAGGAATTTAGTGAGACCCTCTCACAAAAATAAGCTGAATATAGTTGAATGTGCCTGTGGTCCCAGTTAATGGAGTGGCAGAGGTAGGATGGTAGTAGTTCATGGAGTGCCTCAGCCAAAACTTGAGACACTACCTGAAAAGCAAACTGAAGACAAAATGGACTAGGGGTGTGGTTCAAAGTGATGGAGCACTTCAGCCCCACTTTTGGGCATCTACCCAAAAGACCACAAACAAGAACACACTAAAGCCACCAGCACAACAATGCTCATCGCAGCACAATTTGTCATAGCTAAAATATGGAACCAACCCAGATGCCCCTCAGTAGATGAATGAATCAGGAAAATGTGGTACATATACACAATCAAATTTTATGCCTCTATCAGAAAGAATGACATTGCCCCATTCATAAGGTAATGGAAGGACTTGGAAAAAATTATACTAAGTGAAGTGAGCCAGACCCAAAGAAACATGGACTCTATGGTTTCCCTCATAGGCAATAATTAGCACAGGTTTAGGCTAGTCACAGCAGAGGATCACAAGAGCCCAATAGCTATGCCATTATGAACACATAAGATGATGCTAAATGAAATGAACTCCATGTTATGGAAACGACTGTTATATCACTGTTGTAATTACTTTCAACATGCGATGTGAAAACTTAGCTTCTATTGTTGATGATCCTCTTGTAACCCCTTCCCGTGGTTGTACCTGCACTATCACTGTATCTTATCTGAGTACACTGAAAACTGTATACTGGTATTAGAACTAGGAAAGTGAAAGGGAATATCAAAATCAAGAGACTCAGGATAAACAGACAAATAACTACACAAGCAATACTTGCAAAACTGTTTGGTGTAAACCAACTGAACAACTCATGGTGGGAGAGGGAAAGGGGGAGGAGTGAGGGGGAATGAGGGAGGAGGTAACAAACAGTACAAGAAATGTATCCAGTGTCTAACAGATGAAACTGTAGTAACCTCTCTGTACATCAGTTTGACAATAAAAATAATAATAATAAAAACAAATGCAAGGTTGAGTTCAATCATCAGCACTGCAGGAAAAACACAAACCAGAAATGAGAGAATCCAGGAACATAGATGCAACATTTTCCAAGAAAAAAAAATAAAAAGATTAACCCTAGGACTCTTACTCCACCCTTTTTTGCTGATAGCTTGAGCTCTATCATTTGACCCTTGCCTCCAGTCCAGTATTTTTCCGGTTAATTGAGGGTGAGGTCTCGAGGATATTTTTCCCCAAGGTGGCAGTAAATTGTGCCCCTTGGATTTCTGCCTCCTATGTATCTAGTGCTATGGGTGTTATTGATTCTCAGCTAGATTATACACTATATTGTTTACATATATTATTTTAGACATCCTTAAAAATAAGTCACAGAGTACTGCATCATTCCCAATTTGCATGTAAGTACACTAAACAACTTGAATTTGTGTAACATGGTCAAGTTCATATCTCTACTAAATGTCAAAGATGTTTTAAACTTAGGTATGATTTGATTTCAATGGCAAATGTTTTTAATTTCCAAAATATTTGCTAATTGTCAGACTAGATACTTTTACTGTTTCTCATGTTGAAGTATTTGGAATGTACAGTACCTTGAAAAATTATTTTCAAAGAGAAATGGATTTTAGATTGCATAGTTCCTCCCATTACATTCTCTATGATTTTATAAATTATACCTTATTTCTGGGAGATTTGTTTTTACGTTTCCTTACAAAATATATGTGTAATCACTGAGTGTAAAACATGCCTAATTACATGTTATCTTCTTAAAGTAATGTGAAATCAACATTTAGTTCAGCCAGTTATTTGCAGGACCACAAACTGGTTTCACCAATTACCTAATCCTCAGCTTGAAACATGAGCTCTGTAATAACCCTATCATTCTTAAGGCAATCATGGTAGTTGTAACATTAGAACTGCACTGAATTTAGGACTTTACTTAAGTTAGAAAAGTTTCAGGCACAGAGATAAAATATGGTCTACATATATTATTGAAATACATATTATGTATATATCATAAATCTCTCGCTAACACATTGGAGGAGGAAGAAAAGTAGAAGGAAGTGAATAATCAACAACTCGTGAGTGAAGGATAGCAGATGCTGATAAAAATAACTTTTTAGTTTGGATCAAACATTAATTTAAATTATAGTTTTCAATTTTTTTCAACTGCAAACTTTCTTGTCACTAAAATGGAATGAGAAGACTTTCCTCACTAAAAAATATATGGACAGTAGGTTCAGTCTTAAAGATGCTGTTTATCTATAAATGATCCATTTCCTCTAGGAAAAAAATGTAAGCTATACTCCTTATTAGAATAATTAAATTAAAATGTCTATTGGCATTAGCTATTGATATAAGATTTTTCACATTGCATTTCATACCATAGATTTAAACAATGATGGTAATAATTAGTGATCACTACTACCTACACTAATAAGATAGCCAAATAGCACAATATATACAGGAAGTTGATCCTTAAAGTCTTCAGAGAGAATATGTCTTGAAATAAATATTGATCAAATTTTCTCAAGGAAAAGGGGAAGGGGGAAGATGGTGGAGCAAGCCTGGCAGGGAAATTGACATATGTTGAGATAGGCAAGAGAGAAAGGAAGCTAGAATATCTAAGAATTTTAGAGACATTCAGGGACGATGTCAGAGCTTTCTGAGATGAAATAAAGACCAGATCAGGATACAATATTTACCTTCATAAAAACTTTAGATCTAAACATACATAGAGTCGTTGATAAAAATTAACTTGCTCTCAAAAAGTAAGGTCATTTGAAGAAAATTAAACTTTCCAGAGTATATGTTTGTGCTTGTGTATATATGGGTCCCCAAATCTAAACCAATCCGAGTTAAAATATTGATTGTCATACTTACCAACTGTGGGAATTTAGGGAAGTACTTGTGCTCTCAATTTCTATTGCTTTTTTCTGGAATGTGAAAATACTAACTATCATGTGAGATCGGGAGGAATGATATTCTAATTCTCTCTTTAAATGCAACAGAATAGATGTCAAATGCAAAATCATTCTTAATACATAGCTAATCATTGCATGCCAACTATGTTCTGTACTTCTCACGTATTATACGAACACTTCCTTTTTAAAATAATTTTGTTATCTTTAAGTAGCTGTACTGAGGAGTTACCATTCTCCAAAGCTTATGAATACAGTGCATCTTGATCAATGTTACCTTTTTTGACATTCTCATCCACCCCTTCCAACCTACCCTTTCCCACACTTATCTGAATTTAACTTTATGTATTGAATGATTTGCAATTTAACAAAGCAGTTTATGAGTACACTTTCTTGATGTGTGTCACATCTTCACCCCCCCTTCCACAACTCTTCCCTCATATTTCTCAATTTTGTGGTATTTACAATGAATTCTTGCCTGCATTCTTCTGCCTTACCCCCTTCATTATTCTGTCCCTCTCCCCTTGTCCCTAACCCCCTTTTTGCAGGGTCTCATTTCCTGGTCCTTTTTTTGTTGGGCTTTGACTTAGTCTTTTTAAAAGAATTATACTATCTGAGCTCTCCATAGAATCTTTTACACTTCAGTTAATTCATTTGTAACCTCTTGCTTACCACCCAATGTGTTTACTTGTAGATTTATAGGCAAATTTTAGCTATCACAAATGAAGGAATGCATGAATCCTATATTTCTCTGGGTCTGACTTACTTTGCTTAATATAATTTTTCCAAGTCTTTTAATATGGTACAATATAATTCTTTCTGATAGATGAGTATATATACCACATTGTTTTATTCATTTGTCAATTGAGGGCAGTTAGACTGATACAATAAAATAGTCATTATCATTATCAGTTTGTCAGTGTGAACACTGAAATATAGAATTTAATTAATAATCTAAATATATACCACTAAGTAAATGGTAGAGCTAACCTTTGATATATGAAATTTTACTCGACATTGTTCTCTTTTACTTATATTAGTGAATTAGAAGATGAAGTTTCTAATGTGAAGAAAGCAAATAAGAATCGGAGGTATCTTTTGCATAGATGCTATGTTTTAAATATGAAGTATCACCACAAAGGCACATGTCTTGAAAGCTTGGTGTCCAGCTGTTTGTGATCCAATCATTAAAAGTGACTGGGCCCTATGAGTGCTGAATTTAGACAAGGGTCAGTCCATTGATAAACCAGTGACACCCATAGCATTATTCAGTGGTGGTGGTATGTTGAGCCCTTGAAGAATATTTTGTCATGGCTTCCTCATTATTTTGACCTTTGTTTCCTGCTTGCCAGGAGGTGAGTGGCTGCCAGGATAAATATTTACCTTTAATAAAGATTTATAAATATGTATATAAAAATCTGTAAATGTGTCCACTGGACCTGTTTGAGAAGGATGAAACAGGAATGGGAGAAAGTCACAAATGATGGAATGGACGTTGATGAAGAACTCACAGTCACATGATTAGCTTGAACATATACATGTACTTTTTCTCAAGTTTGAACTGCAGGTTTCTTGATGATGAGTTACCTTACAAAGACCGACATTAACTCCAGCAATAGTGGTGGAAGGGGAACCTAGGACTGTTGTTTTTGCAAAAGATCAAGCAACAGCAAATTCCTACATGAGATTATTTAAGAACTCATGCATTCTTATTCTGACATGCACAGAGTGATAATCAGTCCACCAGGAAATGCATGTAATATTCAATATAAACTGTGCAATCTCTCTTACTCCTAGTTACTTAAAGAGAAAAAGTAGGAGAAAGGTGAATTAGGCACACATGAACACAACACAGGAAATTGAGTTAAAGAAGTATTTGTGTGCATGTGTGTGTATTTGGAATTTTAAACTGAATATAGTTTTGCAATGTCACCTTCATGTTTCTTCAGGAAGTGACAAGAAATATAGGTATTACAGATCATTATCCAAAGTGATTGATTTAAAAGATTTTTTTTTATTTTATTCAAACAAAATTAGGGCTATTTAATAGCTGAGCTTCATCTTTAGATATAAAATCGTTCCTGAGGCTTCTAAGGCTACTTTAGCATGATTTTTCAGAACAACTTCTTTCTTTTTTCAGAAGAGTTAAAAATGAAAACGTAGACCCCACAAATTTCTCTTGGTATTTCATAAGGACTCTTCATTTCTCCCATCAGTTCTCTTTCTACTTTGATCATGAACGTGAGTGCCCTGTTTTCTGGGGACACAGTATCTGTAGGCTGGGAATTTGTGTTTTTTGCTGAAGCTTTTGGCATAGAGTTAGCAGCTTCCTCCTCCATTCCTAGCTTTCCTAGGGCATAGTTATTTTCCCATCTATTTTCCAGTGTTCCTTTTTCTATTTTGCATATTCTTCATTACATTTTAAAGAAAAGTCTGGCAAGGCCAGCATCTCCATGATGTTATGAAGTAATCTTTCACTTTGTCATCAGTAGGATATTTGGAATGTTTTTTAGTTCTTAAGAATTTGAATCACATTGAAGCAGTAAGAAATTAGGTTTGCAAAGTTCTAAAAATTAACAAAATATACTTCTAAATTAAATATATGGACCTGGAATGTAACATATATCGAACAATGATAGAAATGTTGAATTTCTTACCAATTCTTTCCTCTGTGCTTAATTCAAAGGATTTCCAGTGGAAACATGAGACATACCCATTGATGTTTATGAATCTTGAAGAGTTGACATAATTCTGTGAAAACCTGATTAAATTTTGACATGTTTTGAACTGCAGTCAAATTTCAGAATCTTACTGATCTTTATTTACTTAAAAAGCTTTCCCTACCTACTCATGTTATTTTTTAATGCTCTGTTTTGTACAAAACTGGCAACGTATATCATTTGATGTGCCAGCTACTAATTAACTGAGTATTAAAATTCAAGTTTTCAGTGATTAAAAGGCCTAAGACTTTCTTCAAGTTATATTTGCTATTTTAATTTTTTTCAGTGATGCTGGAACACAGATTTTTTCCTCCTGACCTTGAAAGAGTTGCATTTTATCATAACTTTGCATTCCATTAAGAGAGTTGTAGTCACCTAGGACCTTCAGAACCTGTAATTCCAAAGTTTAAGAATTTGGGGAGATATGAAGAAAAAAATATTACTAAGTAATTTTCAGGCCAACAGAATGAGCTGAAGATTGAAAAAGACCCATTCTCTGGTGTATCTAATTGCATCCTTCATCTTTGAATTATACTCATCCCTTCAATGTGATTATTGACTGAAATGTGCTATTTTGTTAAAGGCCAATTTCCACTGCAGTCCTGTGGGAAAGAAGACTTAATATTCAGTTAATTACATTTGTCCTATTAAGCCTGAAAATCTTATTGCCTCTCCAAGTTCTCAATTTCTATTGCTCATAGGTGAGCTTATTGATGGATCTTAGCACACTGCAATTCCCACTGCACTGTAAGCTGTCATTCAATGGTCCCTAATTTAAAAAGAGTCTTCAGTTCAGCTCTGTGGAGTTACAGGGTCAGAAGTTGCAAACACATGCCCTGTAGCTTCTGCTGGTATATATTTTTAGTTTGTAACCTGTGCCTTACAAAATATCAACCATGGGACTTTGCTTCCCTTATGAGTAAATAATGTTTATATGGTTTAATTATTTGTAAATTGCTAACCTATATGTTGTCATTCAACCATCTGTGTATCAATATTAACTGAAGTTTACATGTGAAGAAAAAGAGAGCTATGTAACCCATGTGCTCAAATTAATCTACATAGTCCCCAAATACACATGTTTTTGCTCTGTTTCCCACATTTAACTTTCCTTGAAAGTCATTTTGAGAGCAGAAATGCTAAACATGGTAATTCCAGACATGAGCCCTAGTTCTAGCCACTAACTGGTTGTTGAGTCCTAGTAAATATCACTTGCTCTTTTTGTACCTTAATAAGCTTCATAATAGCAGAGGATCACAATAGCTCAACAGCTATGTACATATGATTATAGAGGATGAAGCTAAGCAAAATTAACTCTAAGAGATAGAAATGAGGATTTTGTTGTTGTTATTTTTAACGTTCTATGTGAATTTCCTATGGCTTATCCCCTGTTGTTACTGTGTATGATTTTGGTACACTGGGATATATATTTTCATCTGAACTAGGGAAGGGAAACAAATATGAGAGAGGGTATAACTAATATGACAAGAAATGTACTCACTACCTTATTATGTAACTGTAACCCGTCTGTACATCACCTTAACAATAAAATTAAATTTTAAAAGATAAACTTAATAACTGTACTATAAGAAAAGGAATAATGGCTCTGATGTAGTGTTAGGGTTAGGCTAAATTCAATTGAAATGATATTTAAAGTACTCATAACTATTCATGACACATCCTTGATATAAAAGTTACCTTTACATTTGATTCCTCTTCCCCAAACTGACCAGACTTCTCCTTATAGCATCCACAAATCTGGAGAATAGAAGAGTGTGTGATCTCCTGTCTGTCAGGCATTCTTGGCCTTCCTGAAAGAATGGGAAAATTGCTGGTTAAAAAAAAAAAAGCTCACAACGGCCAGGGGCCTATGGTACATGCCTGCAACCTTAGCTACTCAGGAGGCTGAGATCTGAGAAATCAACTTTGTAGCCAGGCTAGATAAGTAGTCCATGAGACTATTATTACCAATTAACTATCAAAAAGCAGGAAGTGGAGCTATGACTCAAGTGGTAGGGCATTAGCCTTGAGCAAAAAAAACCAAAACAAAAAAACAACAACTTGGTGATAGCTTGAACCTAATCCCTGAATTCAAGTCCCAGGACAGTACAAAACTACAGCTCTAGGTGTATTTTTACTTTCTGCTTTCAGATTGGTAGTCAAATTTTAATAGTGTGGGATACCTTACAAAGGCTTTCCCATGCTAGTTGTTAAAAAAAAATCACTTCTACTAATTCTGGTATACTGTAGTATTTGGAATATGTTTGAACTATGGAAGCATGTCGACTGCTCTAAGTTGAGTTTCCCTGCTTGAAGAATAAACATAATAATACTTGTGTTTATTTAAATGCTGTTTTAAAGGTTAAAATGAGTAATTTACATAAGCAATTTATTTCATAGTCTGGCACATTACTATGTAAATACAAAACTGCAGTTAGCTATTGGGATATTTTAATACTATATTTACCTATTTGGGTAAATTAAGAAAGTTAATGCTACTAAATTTCATTTTTATTTATTATTTATTTACCTATTTTATTCTTATTATTTATTTTATTATTATTCCATTTATTATTATTATTATTATTTATTCCATTATTTATTTTTATTATTTATTATTATCCCATTTAGTCATTATATATTTATTTATTGCTGATAGTGAGGATAATTCTAAGTGTTCACTAGGCATTTTTCTCATGCTAGCTCTTGAGCCATATCCTGTCTGGTTTTTAGTTGATTAATCCTAGAGACAGTCTCTTAGACTTGTGTACTTGAGATGGCTTAGAAATTCAAATCCTCAGATCTGAGACTTCTCCATAAATAGGATTATAGACATAAGCCATGAGCCTCCAGCTTCATTATTATTTTAAAATCAATTATATTTGAGTTTATTCAATCAGCAGTGTACTTAGATACAGCTTGATGATTCAAAATATTTTGCAAGACTTACAAAGTAAAGACATCGATTCTACATTCTTGCTCTCCAACTCTAATTCTTTCTCTTTCGTATACTCTATAAGCTACTTCTTCTGGTCTTCATTTGTGAAAATATTATCTATGAAATATATTTACTGCACTTCTCATTTCTTAGTCTAATTTGTTTGCAACTCAGTCTTCTTCACAAACTCAATTTTTTCTCCCTTTTATAAAACACGAAGAAAAGTGAGAAGAGGGGTGGAGTGGAAGGGGTGAGTGAGAATATTAAAAGGGGTGACATTAGTCAAAAGGCATTTTGTTCATAAAGTGCTCTGTTGAATGGCAACTCCAGTGTGTAACTACCTAAAGAAATATATTTTAAAGTGTTGCTAGGAAAATTTTGATTGCCCACGGAATAACTCCAATGCTAAACAGATGAACTATTTTAAAGGAAAATAATGAATCTTAGGTATTATATAGCATCATTACATGGAAAACATCAAGCCAGCCTACCTTTCCTCATTTCTCTTGTATAGATGTCCAGATTATAGGTGACTGAAAGACTATGAAACAGCCCAGGCCTTATTTCTGCCCCTTATGGAGGAAGTAAATCTTTTTTTTTTCAGATTTTGTACCATATAAATAAATCCTTTATTAAGTAAAAAGCATTTTTAAGGAGTCACTATGTTTTACTTCTCACCATGAATTCCTGGAACACCTGGATAAAGAGAATCTTAAATATAAAGGTATCAGCTGTTGCCAGAATCCTCTACCCAGGCATTTCTGCCACCTACCCGCCCCCCCCCGTGGACCCCCTGCCAGATAATTTTTGTCCTCAACTGAAAAGATCCTTCCCAATCCAGAACTTTCCCCTATCTCCCAGGAATAAGTTTTGTTTTTGTTTTCATTGTGATCCTCTCCATCTTCCTATCTGTGGTTATCTCTTCCTTCAAAATACTGACAAGACACAGGTTGGTAAGACCCGATGCCAAGCCTGATGAAACAGAAAAAGTTTAAACTTTGGAGTCAGACAGACCTAGGTTCACATTACAGCTTTATCCTTTATATCTGTGTGACTCTAAACAAATTAATCTCCTTAGTGTCCTCCTCTATAAAATGCTAATTACACCAATCCTGAATGGCCGATGTAAAAATTAAGTAAATAACCATGTAAAAAGGTTGAGCTCAATAATTATTGCTTCTTTCTTCTAACCTATTTGTGTTTGAAATCTCCAATACTTTCTTTCCTATAAAGTGATTCTGGTAGGGCAGCCAATTTCCTGGTTCAATAAAAATGGTCAACCTAGCAGCACATAATTAACTGACCCTCTTGTTGTATCCTGGTCACACGGGACTCAAACTCCTCACAATCAAATCACCAGCACTCAGTCAATTGAGCTAGGAGTCTTTATTTAGCTGTACACAGTGTCTGCTCTCCACCATCGGGATGGCAAAGAACAGCAATGAGCCACTGCAGGGCTGGATTTTTAAAGATAGAAAATATGCACTCTATAGGAGGTGGTCACATAGCAGACACAGGGGGTCAATGCTGGGGTTAGAGCAAGTCACAAATGGGTTAAGCAAGCAGCTTACAGAAGCAGAATTTTGTGGTCAGGCTGACCTAATACCAACTTTATTTTAACATTTGTTACCATGTTCCCCTAATATCAACTAAGCAAACATGAGCGGGCTAAAACAACTCAGTACTCAATCATAACTAAACCAATCTGACAGTCGCCATGGCATTTCTATAACTGTCAATATAATTATTGCTATAAACTATTACTATGATCATTTTAACAATCTGTTACTACAGTTGCTACCTAGATACAGAGAAGAACAGGGATACATATATTTTTAAATGTCAAACTACAAGGAACTAGTCTCAAGGGTGGGGGTCCAGCTCTCCAGCATGGAGTCACCAAAATGGAGTTATAGAAGCTAAGAGTAAACACTAAGACAGTGAAATTTTATAAGCCCTATTGTTTCGAGGAGCTGGGGGGCAGGGGAGGGAGTGCTACACTTTCCCTTGGGTTGCACACCTCTTCTCAAGATGCCTATATAACACAAAGTTGATAATAGAAGGGAAGCAGCTTGGGGCTGGGAATATGGCCTAGTGGTAGAGTGCTTGCCTCACATACATGAAGCCCTGGGTTCAATGCCTCAGCACCACATATACAGAAAAAGCCAGAAATGGTGCTGTGGCTCAAATGGTAGAGTGCTAGCCTTGAGCAAAAAGAAGCCAGGGACAGTGCTCAAGCCCTGAGTTCAAGCCCCAGGACTGGCAAAAAAATAAGGGGGTACGGGGGCGGGAAGCAGCTTGTAAGAATGCCCTTCTCTGGAAGAAGTAAATCTTGAACTAGGGAAAGTTTCCCATAACAGCCTTTAGGATTCTTCTTGTTGTTCTTTTTACTAGAAGCAGGATTTCAAACAGAGTTTCACCCAGTGAGCCCCAGGTTCCCTGAAGTATATAGCCCAGGGTTGTTGTTGTTCAGAGTTCTTCAGCTCTGATATAAATGAGGTCTGGGCAGGGACTGGTAGTAGGGGGAACTTTGGGGGTCAATCTCAAAATGAAATCCACCCTTCTTTGGTATCTTGATAACTA
Source organism: Perognathus longimembris pacificus (assembly GCF_023159225.1). Lineage (NCBI taxonomy): Eukaryota > Metazoa > Chordata > Mammalia > Rodentia > Heteromyidae > Perognathus > Perognathus longimembris. Next base: position 43,548,894 of record NC_063176.1, read on the forward strand.
TCTAAAAGTATTAATCCCACTTTGTCTGACTTTCTGCCTCAGATAAATAGGTAACCAGCATATAAAAGAATCTAGAAATAGTATCCCAAGAGGCAATGGGCATAAGTATATTGTCTCCTGTTTCTCATGGTTGGCATAGTGATGACCTTGGTTAGTCATTCTGCGGTGATCTCTTCGGATTGGTAATGATCAAGCCTGCTTCGCATATTAATTCTTAATTCTTTTGAGACATTCTATCTGATTAGACATCTTTATCTTCTGCGTCAGCTACAAGTGATTGTTTTTCCTAATATGAAAATCTCACTGTGGAATTCTCTCTAGCAGCATTCGTGTCTCCTCTGTGTTGACAATTCTTGTAACCAGTCCCATTTTATTTATTTATTTTTCCAGTTTTAGCCCCCATCAAAAGGGAGCAAGTGACCTCCTAAATCTTGCTAAGGATGAGCACTTGAGGACTTGAAGAAATGATGATGATGATGATGATGATGATGATGATTTAGTCTTTTGTGGAGCGTGAACTCAGGGCCTAGGTGCTGTTCCTGAGCTTTTTTGCTCAAGGCTTAGTGCTATATCACTTTGAGCCAAAATGCCACTTCGGATTTTCTGCTACTTTATTGAAGACAGAGTCTCATGGACTTTCCTGTCAGGGCTGGCTATGAACTATGATCCTCAGCTCTCAGCTTCCTGAGTAGCTAGGATTACAGGTGTGAGCCACCAGCACACTGCTAAAATTATTATTCTTAGTAGCCTCATTGAAATATGTGTTTTTGAATTATTTTAATTAATATCTAGCTCCAATGAGGGAGGAGGTAACAAACAGTACAAGAAATGTATCCAATGCCTAACATATGAAACTGTAACCTCTCTGTACATCACTTTGACAATAAATAAGAAAAAAAAAGAATCATAAAGAAGGACAGAAAAAAATAATATCTAACTCCACTGAAATTGGGAGTACAGTGATACAAAGAAATCCAATCATTCTAATAACCACACTTTTGTTTGAGGTATATCAGCTGTTTAGAATAATATGTAGATGATTTGTTGCTGGACCACGGATGAGGTCTTTTATCATCCATTGGACTAAACTCATTGTGAGCCATAAAAATCTATGATCTCATGACAGTCAATAATGGGAACAAATTTGGATAATTTTTCAACTCCACTTCCGGTCCTCTAAATTTCAATATGCCTGTTATTTGGATGTTAGTTTTTTCCCTAAGAAATCCTCCTAGCTTCTTATTTTAATTTCATATTCCCTGCCTGTTATAGTGAATGTTTTGAAAGTATCTTAGAGACAATATGGAAATTTCTCAATGACACCTCTTTGTACAATTATTCCAATAATAAAAGTGAAAGAAAAAAGTTCTTTTTTACAGTAAAAACTCTTTTTAACAGTAAAATGATGAGTAATGAGACATGCTTCTGTGGTATGAGATGAAACATTGTATAGTTAACATTAAACATTTTATTTTATTTTATTTTATTAATTATATGTTTGTTATGTTTAAGTAGTTGTACCAAAAAATTAACATTCAACAAATCAGTTTGCAAGTAAAATGAATCTTGATCCTTATGACTCCTTTCATCATTCTCCCCCTTTTCTCCTGACCTAACCCTTCATTTCAATTTTCCTAGCTTTATAGGATATGCATTGGATATTATGACTGCATTCTTCCTCACCTTCATTCATCTATTACTTCTCTTCACCTCCTCTCCCATATATCAAGTATCAGTTTTCTGATATTCATTCTGTTAGACTTGGGAATAATTTTTCTAAAAAAATATGCTATTTAATTTCACCTCTGAACATACATACCATATTCTGGTTAATTCATTGTGTACACTTGAATATAACCCTGTATGTGTTTACTTACATATTTATAAAGTAAATCTAGGTTCAACATGGGATAGGAAAACATGCATTGTTTGTTGTTCTGGGCCTGACTTACTTCACTTAACCTAACGTTTTATCTGTTTACAGTAATTGCGGTGGAGAGATGGAAGAACTATATAATAACAGTTAATAACAAAAATCTAACAACTATGTTTCCCTAATGTGAGTAAGAAAAACTTAAGGATAGACTATGGGAGCACTTGCATCCACCTTTATCCAAGTACGCTACCCAAAAGTGGACATGTAAACGCTCTTTATACCAAATTCCTATTAATAGCAAAGCTCCATTGCTACACAGATCTGATCACTGCCATGCAAACTTGAACCAACTGTCAAGATGAAATAAATATTAAAGGAGTAAAATGCTGATTTGGTAATCTAATACTGGCAGACAGCAAACACCAGTCACAAATAGCAATAAATTATCTTTAAAATTGTGTATTGGGATACTCTTTACATAATGATGAAGACACCCACACCACACACTTAGTTAGCACTTTCATAATTTCACTTATGAATGAAGTTCATAAATGTTGCACCCATATTGTAGAAGTGAAATATCTGTGTCTGATATTTACTAAAACTTCATTTCCTACACTTACTATGAGGCTTATTTAACATTTTTGGTAGTTTGTGAGGGCTAATAGATTACGTGTATACATGGAGCTGTACTTGTGGAACATTTTTCTCATATTGCCAAATAACTCACCTTGGTTTCTCAGGCCTCGTTCACCTCCATTTCTGAAACTTCAGTACAACATGCAAAATAATATACTTCCCTCCAAAAAGAAGTCTCCTAGTTTATCTGCCTTATAAAATCCCACTTTGTTTCATCATGTTACTGAATTAACATGCAGTCAGAGAAAGTGATGGTTTCATATGAAAATCAATGTATTAAGGTAAAGAGCCTCTTGGAATCCAATTCCCTAAGGGAACACAAGAGCTCATACCTCAGAATATGAGCACAGGGACAGGCTCTGTCTACTGTGACCTTGAAGAAGACTGGCCAGTTTCTGCCATCAGTGTTTGTATACCACCAGGCTCAAGTCCAAGTATTTAGGTCAGACTGCAAATGGCAATCCCTCAGGATTCAGCCAGTGCCCTGTGGGGATTGGTTATGGCAATTAAACAAATCTGTCTTAATATTTTTTATGGATAAAAAGGAAGATAATTATTTACCAGACATCTTTCAGTACAGCAGACTACTTCCTCTAGAAATAGACCTCAACTTTTCACATGATAGGAACTAGATTGAAAAGTGATTTGAAAATTGAAACCTTTTAATCATGGCAGCTAATTATCTTGTGTTTTCTTTTCTTTCTCACTGCACCCCCGCTCCTTATTTCCTAGTCTTTGCTTTGTCCTCTGCTTCCCACCCTCAGCCCCCTCAAATCTGGCTTCCCAGACATCTCTTGGGAGCCAGAACAATCATGTGTGACAGTTCCAACTACTTTAATTCAGACTTTTCCTCTTTATATGTAAGATTTAACTTCAGGCATTGAGATAAAAAAAAAAAAAAAAAAAAAAAAAAACGTCCTTTCTCTGTGACTTCTCAGACCCTTAACTAAATTACACCACAAACAAAACGCTAAAAAGTATTTTAGCTTTTTCTTCAATTTCATTCTAGTTACTTTTATCGAGGAAATCAATTGTTGGCATCAAGATCTAATCAGACCAACAACCTTTTTCATTTATTTATTTATTTATTCTACTCCTACCAGGATCTATACATTGTTCCTAGGAACCAATAAAAACACGAAGAAATGCTCAAAAATCTCTGCCATAAAGGAAATGAAAATGCCATTGATATTTCATCTCACTCCAGTAAGAATGGGTTACACAAACAACAGCAGAAAAAATATTTCTAGCAGGGATGTGAGGCTGAAGAGGACACTTATACATTACTGGTGGGAAGTAGTACAATCAACATGGAAAATAGTATGGAAAGACCAGATATAGAACTACAAGGCTACTCTTGGGCAATATCTGAAGGAGTAAAGTGCATGATAAGTAGAGCAGTGAATTGGCATATTCAAGGTAATTATGAATGTGTATATATACATATATAAATTCCTGCTGAAGAAGCAACCTATGTAATAAATGAGATTTTCTGAAAAGTGTTTTTCAGATATAAATTAGAATAAAATTAAGTAATATGAAGAAAATGGAAATGGCTGTAAAACATCATGTTAACCAAAGTCTAACTCAGGTTGAGAAAGACAAATTCTTTGTTTTCTGTGATTTGCAGATTATATATGTGTGTATAGAATATATATTTATAAAATATGTGTACAAATATATATTTTATATAATATAAACCTTTCAGTTATATATGCATATGTATATGCTACTATGAGAATATTTCATTTGGAAGTATGTAGAAAAATGGTAAAAATACAGGGAAACTATGGAGTGTACATGATAACAAAATACCTTTTATCTATCTATTACTATAGTAAGGAAATTTACTGGAAGGTTTTGAATGAGGTAAGCATGAGGGGAAAGGGAAAGGAAGAACAGAAGAGTTTAATGTAATTGAAGTCTAATGCATGCATGTGTGAAATATAGTGAAACCCATTTGGTTACTTAATATACACTAACGCAGAAGGATGAGAGGGAGCTAAAAAAGTGACAAGTATGAGCAGGAGAAATTAGGGCTAGTGGAGAGGGTAAAAAGGGGTGAATGTGGTCAAAGTGCTTTATACACATGTATAGAATAAAACATTGAAATTGTTTTAAAATTGGATAAATTGTTTGAGGGAGAGTAATAGATGGGCTGAATTTTATCAAGGAACATTTTATACATATGTGGAAATACCCTTAAAGGACTAATATATACTAATAAAATAAAGGGAAAAAAGAATATATTATAAAAGACTAATGCATGATATTTATAAATGCTAAGTATTGCTATGCCAAATAATAAATTGGCAAAGAAGATAACATATTACCATACATTTGCTCATGCGTAAGAATGTGCTGCAGTAACACATGTAATTTATGGATTTTTAAAAATATGCACTAATGTGGCAAGATCCTAAAATATGTCTTTTGCACTAGGCAAAATGTTCATCTTTTAGTTACCCTACCACCTTTAACATTAGTATTCTGACTAGACATTTTTTTCCTCCCCCTCTGTGTTCTTACTGCCTTTCTCTTTTCTTTAAATTAAAAGTCCTTATGCACTATGAGTAGTAGATAAAACAAGAGTCCCTAGATTACATTCTTGCTCTGACATTTTCTAGCTGCATTGTCCAGAAAATGATTTGATCCCTTTCAGCTTCACATTCTTCACTGGTCACTTGAAAATTATAACAATGTCACCTAAACGATAGTTCTTGAAGTGTTAGATATATTATGTTGGCATATAGTAATTGATGATTAAATGCCAGCTGTTACTCTTCTGATTGTAAGATTTATGTATGTATATAATTCTCAAAATCCAACCACATATAAAAGTAAAAAATGAGGTGAGTATGACTATTATGCGTACTATACTATGACTGTTGTTAGAAGTTTGGTAAAATTCTTCAAATTATATATTTATGTATATATATTTGCTACATATGAAAGTAAAAATCATCCAAATTATACTAAAACAGAAAAAATGGAAAAAATAACAAAATGGGAACAAATAGGTTAATAAGGAACATTAAAGAAGAGAGTTAATCTACAAAAAATAAGCAATGGAGATCATTCCAAAGAAAACACTAAATGCAGTGATATGTATATACATATGTACCCTACTTTTCATAAAAATGATTTTTCAACTGCTATACATGGTGGAGTCAATGATACTCAAGGACTCTGCTCTTCATTAACCTGGATAACCTTGATATGTAAAAATACTTGGATTTTTTTTCTACTGCCATTAGTAAGCAGAACTAATTGCAATTCATAGAACTAGGCCAGGAAGCAGTTGACCCAACCAGACTCTTGGATTCCCCTATGCCATTTTTTAATTAGAAGTTGTTAAAGATTCTCTCTAGTTCTGAATTCCAAAGATCACTTGAATGAAGTCTATAAAATACTTTACTTTTTTCAAGGCTTATAAAAGCAAAATTCTAGGAGACCCACTTTGTGTAACAACTCTGAAAATGCAATTCTTTTACTGTTGAAACTGGACGTAGTTTGTACCAAAATAACATCATATTTTCCACAGATGACTTGCCTGAATATCATTTGGGACATAAATTTCTACTGTGCTGTATTTGATATATTCCTTCACAACTTGAGTGTTATTTTTAAATTCAAGGCATATAACTCCATTCTGAAAATATTTTATGTTCTCTAAGAAATAGGACACTTTAGCTTTACATGTTATTCATTTTATTTTGTTAGAAACCAGATTATGAAGGGTATCAATGACCATGAATAATATTCATGCAATAATATTCTGCAAAAGCAGAATACAGAGGACAGGGAAAAGCAGAAGAGGAAGAGGAAGAAGAATCATTTGTAAGCCTGAATAAGTCATTGGAATACATGAGAAATAAAAAGGAAAGAAGCATGTGGAGGAAATATCAGAGAACTGACTCTGATATCACTCTTCATTTTGGACTTGGGAAGTTTGAAACAAATACAAAGAATTTAGTAGTGTTATAACTTTTTTACCTGTACAGGACTGCTATGTCTATACTGTACATCAATAGCAACAGTAACACTAGTATTGAATGAAATAATTGGCATGAAATATCTCTTTATTTCTCCAATGGAAATATTTTTAAGGAAAAGGGATTCCCTGGAATTGAACAATAATGTCATAAATGTTTGATCAGAAATACACTTTAAAGAAAGAATTTTTGTTTCAGAAATAGTTCTAGAAGTATCTGCACAAAACCTTCAGGTAAAATGCAAGTAGATATGTCTAATCAATGTAAAATCACCTAATGTCATGTCCTGACAAAAGGAGTCAGCCAAACAAGAAAGAAGGCAATCTTTTCTGTTCTTCCCCCTCCCCGCCCTTTTTTTTAATCAATCCTTTCTCTTGGAATTCTCTATATGAATAAATTACCTTAGGCATCTGTATAATTCCTAATACTGTATCAACACACTTGAGGTATATTATTTCATAGAGAGCAGAGACTCATTTAACTTTCATTTTGAAGTTGCTATCACTTGGTATCCCAATTTGCTTGGGTTTGGTGGGAAGGCACATGGCTAACCTCATAACATGGTGGATGGCATGACTCTTACATATTAGTGAGGGGGAGAGATTGTGTTGTGACAGTAAAAGAAATTTAGGGATCAAGACAGTAATATTTACAAAATCAAGCTCTCATGAGAATGTAAGAGTCTCACAGTCACACTCTTGCAGAAGTAATACCACCACTTTGATCAAATCACCTTCCTCTAGATCCCATCTGTGAGAGCATGGTCACACTGGCAACCAAGCTTACAATGCATTACCCTTTGGAAGATATACTCACGCCATACCCTAGCCATTACCCTTGCTCTTTCTCTACTAGAATATAATGTTGAAAAGCATATTTCCATTCATTTAACAAATATGTGGATTAATTATATTAATATCTTGTGAACTACAAAAAAACAAAGCTTTATACCTTCTTATTATGGATTTTTAATTATTTTTTTTCATTGCCAATGTGAAGTACAGAGATTTTACAGTTATATACATTAGGTATTGAGTATATTTCTTGTCTAACTTGATACCCCCTCCTTCATTTCTCTCTCACCTTCTACTTTAAAACGTTTTCCTTTTCTACAAAAAAGGGGGTGACAGACTTCTGGCATTGGTTAGATGGATAATTTGAAGAAATCTAGATTGTGGTCTGTATTTCGATGAACAACAAATAGAAGTCGATTTTATACTTCAATAGATTAAAAAAGGAACAAAAAATGAATTATATCATGTGAAAAATTAAAATAGAAATGTTATATGACTTATGAAATCCTAATTTTGTTGCCCAAAATATATCTGATTGAGAGCACAGTGCATTTATTTAGATTTCATCTTACATACTGAGCTACAGAGAAGGAATTAAATAGTTGCAAAGATTTCACTGTCCCACAAGATCTAAAATGTGTACATTCTGGTCTTTTGCAGAAAATTTTGCTGACTCCATATGTAGGTCAAGTAAAAGGTGAACAGTACTGAACAGTTTATCACTGGTTCACCTGCTTTCTTCCATTTTTCTCCTCAAAGCCATCTTCTGTAGAGCTAACAAAATGATGAATCTAAATTGAAAACGTAGCACTGTGGCTCTTTGATTGAAAATCCCATGACTTTTGAGAAACTATAGGAGAGTTTAAGTTTGGTAAATAGATGCATGCATCAGTGAATCTTCATTCATACTCCCTTTACTGCACTGGAAATTGAGAAATTTCTCTGATTAAGAGAAGAGAGTGGTGACAATTGCTCTCGGAAATTACCTGAGTTGGTCTAAAAAAGTAAAGAGAGGAAGAGATTTAAGACAAGTTTTAGAAGGGACCACAGCTAAGATAAGGCTCCCATGATCCTAAGGCTTCAAGGAGATAAATTGCCAAAGACCTATCAGAGAAAGTTGTAGATCTAGTAGAAGTTCAAATAATAGTAGGCAGAAATGTGAACAGAGCTGCCAGAAATTGACTTCTAGTAACATTCAACAACAAACAGCACTATTCTCTTTGCTAGAAATACATGATTTCAGCCAGGATAATGAGTATTGGGAACCAAGCAGAAAACTGAGGAAGCACAGATAAATAAAGAAAAATATGTTTTAGCCAAGAAGTCATCTCAGTACAGAAGCTCAGTATCCCCATAGAAATGCAATCAGAGTCCTTAAACATCATGTGAAATGACTAAAACCTACCACTAAACAAATACATAAGAGGACACCAGGTACGAAATAGGATTCCTAGATTGAAGAAACAGTTTGGCAGAGGCTTAGTAGCAGGATGGGACAGAGGAAGTAAACTTCTGCATAGAGACCCATTTGAACTCACTCTGAATCAGAATCCGTAGTGCATTTGCCATACTAGTTCTTGCACCTGAGATTTTTTTTACTGCCAGTGAGCAGTAGCATAAATATCAGTGTTCTTCATTGATCTAAACATGAAACACATTTCTGCATATCTCCACCTCAAACCCAGATGACAACTTAAAAGTGTTGATACTGCACATAAAAGGTTAGCAAGCACTGAAAATTCCATAGCAGGAGGAGGGCATAGGAAAATATAGAGTCACTTTTAAGTACTTTTTGGGGACCCCCTAAAGAGATGAGAAAGCCTAGACGTTTTATCTCTTCGATTCTTGGTAAAACACTGGACATTTTTAATGACATTTTAAAAGAAGCGAGTATGGCATTAGTACACTAAAGGAAGAACAGACATTTATGGAGATCAAGCAAGACATTCTAGAATTTCTATGACATTTTTCATGAGTCAATCTTGTCATTTAAGCAGTTACTAATGGATTAATGAGGTAAACATTCCTTTCTTTCATACCAGTGAGGCAGTCACTACATGTTAATGCCTCATTTGTCCTGTTTGCTTCCTGCTTGTTTATGATTTGTTGCAATATTATGCTCTTGTGTTTTTGCTTTTTATTTTTTTACAACACCCCATTTGTTTTATGCAGTTGTCTAAAACTTGGAGTGAGTAGAAAAAAAAAAACTGTGTACCAGTGACATTATTAAAAGCAAAATGTACTTCAATAACTTTGTATAAAAGTCAGGCAATCTGAAATCATTGGTTAGTTATATCTGTAGATAAAAGGGGAAAATATGAAAAAATATTGATAACCATACCTAACACATCATAATCATCAAATAATGGTATCTGGCCAATTATAAAAATCCTTTCATTGGACTTATGACTTACTTTTAAACATAATCTTTTAGAATTTTCATTACTCATATAATAGGATAGTTTTGCAATTGTTTCTGTCACAAGAAACAGACAAGAAAGGTAAAAAATTCAGGAACATAAAATTATTGGAGATTCGGAAAACACTTATGTTTCATTGGTTTACTATATTGGGCTAACTTAGTGCAAGGTAACTTTAAGCAAATTATGTAATTCAAGTTTAATCTATTTAGTATGACTAAAATTCTTCAGTTTTGAAATGCTAGACCTATGCAATTTCTGCCCTGAGGCATAGCCTTATAAGAAAAGCAGATGTTTATTTACTTCAGCCTAGCAAAAGAAATTGGAATTCAAATCCTATTACCACCACTTAATAATGCAAATTTGGAAAACCGTTCTGTGACTCCTCTTTTTCTTCCTTAAAAGGAACATAGCACGTGACTCATAGTCCCAGGAAAGACAGCAGTGCATAACACAACACTTAGTTAAAACCCAGGCCCAATCGGGAATGCTGCTTGTGATTTTTCTCCACCCCTTCCTTCTCCTGTTTCTTTCTGCCTTGGTATTTTACTTCCTTCTCTCCCTTTTTCTTCCACCTCTTGCTCATTTTCTTCCATTACTCTTCCTCCTCTTCCTGTTTCTCTCCCCCCTTCCCTTCCTGTTTCTCTACCCCTTCCCTTCCTGCATCTCCCCTTCCTGTTTCTCTCCCCCTTCCCTTCATATATCTCCTCTTCCTCCTCTCTTCCCACTCCTCTTCTAGCAGCTCCCTCCCTAAATGCTTGAGAACATGAATTGAAAAATCCGCAGACAGCTTAAAGATAAATTATAACTCAAGCAATAAGGAAAGAGGCAGCTGTACAAGGGAAAGTTGATGAGAATTTATTCTCCATAGAATAGAGAGTAATCTTGAGATGTTATAAAACCCATAATTATACAAATAGCTAGTTCTGCCATGAGGTCACCTCTGTTCCAAGTTGGAATCATGAATCTTGCAGGCGATTAACCCACTTGGATTCTTGCTCCAGTATCACAAGAGGGAAAATAGAATTTATCAGCTTCCTTTCTTCTGAATTCTAAAGCATGATTCAAAAGGTATTTTTAACAAGTAGTTCAACAATCTTATGTGTCAAGTAGTGTTTTGTGATATGGCCTGAGGAACTAGCAGTTTTGTAGAAAGTTACTCCTGAAAAATAGAACTGTGAAGTTCCAAGCAATTGACTTATGCACAAATGTTGAGTCTTAAGCAGTTGCTTGTTGGAGATAATATGATTTCATATTAGCACATCAGAATAATCACATGCTCTGAAACTGTTGTCTTCTTAGAATGGATACTAACTTATAATTCCCATGCTTGTTTTAGCTCTTCTGCCAACAGAATAATATTGCAGTAAAACTAATTTAAGTACAACAGCAGGCATCTAGGCAAGAGCTTTATATCAGGATTTTCCACAACAAGTAAAGGACCAAAAGTTTTATTTAAATTTAGGATAAGATTGTAAGTGATTTATTTGCATACATATATCAAAACTAAAATTTGTTAAATCATAAACCTTAATGTTGCAAAACATAGTGTGTACATGATTATATGTCTATACTTATCAACATACTTATATATCAAATACAGAAAGTACATAAAAACCTGTGTGTATAAGTATACATATATTCATTGCACATATATCTTACGTTCATAATTGAATGATGCCTATATAATTGTATACATATAACTTATATTGGTACATCTATTTGTATAAGCATGTGGGAGCAATACAAAGGATATTTATGTGTACATACAAGCACATTTATCTTTTAGAGTATTATGTAGCATTTTCTGATACCACTTGGACATTTAATATGTAGTATTTGCAACAAGTACATACTCATTGCCTTCACTAAAACATTTCTCCAAATCTACCACACCAATAGGTATTAAGCAAAGCAATTTGATTCAGTTCAATCACTAATTCTCAGAGTTAGTACAGATTCTTCTAGTCAATGGTTGGTTCAAAGGAGACTGCCCTTCATTCAGAGAACAACTACAAAAAGAGTTCCCAGGATGCTAGTCCAAGGACAAATTTGACTACAAATTTGAGAGTTCCTAGGACCCTGTCCTATATTTGATATTTCATTAGGATGATTCATGCACACCCCTATAAAGCAATGTATTCATCTATATTTATTAGAAAGGACAAAATCAGAAATAGCCAGGTGAAGAACTACTGGAAAACAGCTGTAAATGAGAAAAAAAATAAAAAAACTGATAAAGCTTCCCAGCATTGGTTTTTGCAAACACATTTTAGACTTGACCCCACATATAGAAGTAACAAAAGAAACAAGAATAGGATTTCAGTGAAACTAAGATATGGAATCAACCCTGATTCCTCTCTGTGGATAAATAGATGGAGAAAATATGGTATATAAACAAAATAAAATTCTACTTATCCATCAGAAAAAATGATATTGTACCATTTGTAAGGAAATGGGAAGACTGAGGGAAAATATAATAAGCAAATTAAGTCAGACCCAAAGAAACGAAGTATAAGGATTTGGAGAAAGAAGACCCCCCACGTTTTTGTTCAGGCGTGGGATTTTATTCTAAGAACCATCAGGCCCTCCACCAGATGTAGTGTGCAGTGTAGGTAGGAACTAATGAGAGGTGGGGAGGAAGAGTAGAGGGCTGGGAGTAGGTGTGGTTACAGTAGATCAGGAAGTGACCTCGAACCTGGGGGACTCTTACCCCTACTGAAGGAACCCCTCTTTTTCCCCCAGGTGTGCAAGTTACAGCTGCTGGGTAAGGACGTCTAGAGAGTGCCACTTGAGCACAGAAGAAAAACAATGGGGAAGGGGCCAATTTTCTGGACAAACCTAACACATAGGTTGCGTGATTTCCCTCATTTGTGGTAACTAGAATGTGCCTATAAATCTACAAGTAAATACACTGGATGGTAGTGTGTGTGTGTGTGTGTGTGTGTGTGTGTGTGTGTGTGTGTGCTGAGGTATGATAGAAAAAAATGTACAGTGGGATGTGATAAATTATACAAGTCTTAGGCATTCACACAAATTGAGACCAAAACAGGAAATTCTTAAGAGAGAATTATAAAGACTCAATAGTTATTTGCATCAGATCATATAAAATACTATTTAGTGAACTGAATTCCAAGAAACGGAAACAAGAAGTTTATATTTTCCTTTGCTGGCATTACAGTTTTCTTTTGTCCTGTTTGTTAATTTCTTTCTTTGGGAAGGTAAGAGGGGCACAGAAATGGTAGGACACAGGGAGACCAAAGTCAGCAGTGATACTTACTAGACACTAAATTGCAAAGGAACTACGTAACTTGTGAGTGGGGATGGGAGGGATAAACTGGGAGAGAACCATGGAAGGGTGACATTGTTCAAAAGAAATGTACTCTTTATCTGACTTATTGTAACTCCTCTGTATATCCTCTGTACAATAACAATAAATGAATTTTTAATAAAAGAAATTAAAATGTTTTACATACAAATCTTTTGTATAGGAAAGTCATCAATCAACAGAGTGGAAATGGAACAAACGCACAGGCTGTGACAAACCTTTTGCAAGCCATGCAGGTATAAAGGGGTTAATGCCTAAGTTAATAAAAATAATTATGTAAACAAATGAGGTGGCATTGATGTAATGGTGTGCATATTTTAGTGAGATAAAATACCTAACATTTCTATCTTAAGGCTCATTTGCATTCCAAATTCAGTGTCAATTTTCATATTCTGAAAGCTGGTGCAATTAGGTATTTCTGAGGCAAAGCACAAGAGCATATGAATGTAAAAAGCAAAGAAATAACAGAAATCTAAGGTAAACAAAATCTTGTAGAGTATCACTCTTACTCTACCATGGAAGCAGCTAAGTTAACTTTGCAGGATCTGTAAACCACTGAAAAATATGAAGCCACCAGCAAGTGATTGTATTGAAATTTAAAAATAAACAAATAAATCACATGGCATCAGGGCCACATTGCTATCAAAACAATATGGAACTATAATCAAGTTTTGTACTCTATAATTCTTACTGTGTTTCATATCATATCAAAATTTGTACTGTGGTTCCCTCACTCCTCATTTCTTCCATCTGGCTGCATCTGCCCCTTTCATATCACCTTCCCTAGAGAATGTTGAGCTTCTTGGAAGACAAATTTGATGCCACAATCCTAGCACAAGTGGGTGCAGCCTTAGTCCATCACTCAAGTCTGTGTGAATTTTCCAAGGTGGCAATCTTTCTGCCTCAGTTTTATCATACATAATTGGAAAAAAGTCATTCTAGCAGGTCAAATTATTTTCAGAATCAAATAAATTGTTTAAATGAAAACGTTTCAGATATACTGCAGAGTACTCACTTTGATATGTATTCTAGGTAAACAAATACGTTTTTTCACCTAATTTACAGTTCCATTTAAGTTACCAATAAGGACCGTGGAGTAAAGTTTTTCTGTAAATATTCCAATGTTTTTCTAGTATCAGCAGATTTCCCCCCAAAGTTGGTAATGTTCGGATTTCCTTGAATGTATTTGTATGTTTTAACAGATAAATTGTGGTTTGTAGTTTAATAAAATATCTCATACGTTCACATGAAAATTTTTTTTTCATTTTTTTCATTTCTTTATTGTCAACGTGATATAAAGAGGGGTTACAGTTTCATGCATAAGGCAGTGTGTACATTTCTTATTCACCTTGTTACCTCCTTCTTCATTTTCCCCCTGCCTTTCCCTTCCCCATCCCCCAACCATGAGTTGCACAGTTGGTTTATACCACATAGTTCTGTAAGCATTGCTGTTGCATTGGTATGTCTTTTTATCCTTTCTCTCTCGATTTTGGTATTTCCTTTCCCTTCACTAGTTCCAATACATACATATATATATGTATATATGTATATATATGTATATATGTATATATATACATATATATACACACATATATATATAATATCCAGGGTACCAAAATCAATTACAGTGACATCAGGGGTAAAACCATGGGGAAGAAAGACTAAAGAAAAAGGGCATAATTTCACATTGTATGTTGAAAACAACTACAATGATAAACCACTTGTTTCCATAACTTGGAGTTCATTTTGGTTAGCATCATTTTATCTGTTTGTATGGACATAGCTACTGAGCTATTGTGATCTTCTAGGAAGTGACCCAGACCCAATGAAGATTACTTTCTTTGATTTTTCTGTACAGTTGCTATCAAGGACAAACTAAGAGACAGCTAAAGAAACTTTATATAGGGCTGAGACTATGGCCTAGTGGTGAAGTGCTTGTCTTGTATACGTGAAGCCCTGGGTTCGATTCCTCAGCATCACATATAAAAAAAGGTGGAAGTGGCGCTGTGGCTCAAGTGGCAGAGTGCTAGCCTTGAGCAAAAGGAAGCCAGGGACAGTGTTCAGGCCCTGAGTTCAAGCCCCATGACTGGCAACAAAAACAAAACAAACAAACAAAAAATATAGAAAAATTGCCCTATAGCTGCAAATCTTGAAAATATTTCTCCCTCATGAATAACAAGAATTATACCTTTTACTGACATAGAACTATGCAACTTTGTCGCTCTTTTTGTGTTAGCATAGAATCTCAGAGCTTTTTTATTTTCTTTAGTACTTTCCTCATTCCTCATGTACCTTGACACTTTTAGTCTTGTAATAATTTTCTGTTTTTGTATTATTTAAGACTGGTATTGCAAAGTATCTAAAATCTTACTTGCAGAAAGAGGATTTATATATGCTTAAAATATGTATGAAATTTAGAATTCTAAATTCAGTCCTACACTAAATATTTTCTATTTCCCTACTGACTTCTCCAAAATGTTTTATTTCTGTGTGTCCCTACTCATCAACTGTGATACTAGAATAGTCAATAAAATGAGCAAAAGAATTACCCTCTATTTTTTAGCTTTTACAGTAAAATTGCTGTGTAAATTATATAGCTCATTAGGTAAATCAGCCTATGAGTAAGAAGATAACTTATTTGTCATCTCTGTCTGTTTGTCTGTCCATCTTTGTCTTCCTTTTTAGTCTTACAGTCAGGCTTTATAGTGAGAAATAAATGTGTTATTATTATGCATGTGTCTTCAGTCCTCTCAAATGCACTCCAAACATGTAACCCCAAAGTATCTGATAATCTTATCCACATCAAACTGACAAGTTTGTCTGGTTTTCCTTCACTTTTGCAACAAAAGGCTGACAAGAAGGAACTCTGATTAATAAAATAGTCTGGCCCATTTGATGTGATTTTAAGTATTGGGCCCCAATGTCTGGCTGTGGCTTTAGGCAATGAGAGTTTATCTTATATTTCTTATTTCTCCAGTGAACTCTACAAATCTTTAGACAGAGAAGAAAATTATTAACAATGGTACCAGAAAGAACTGAGAACCCAATCTTTTCTTGGTAAGGAAAGCAATAAAATGTAATAATCATTACCAACTTATTAAATATTTGATAATAAAGAGAAAACTAATAGTACTATTTTATTATAAGTAGCATCAGTTGCTTAATAATAGTAATACACAGAAAAGAGTTTCAAGGCTGAAAAATACTCAGAAATTATGGAAAGAGATAACAAAGCATTTCTAAATAAAGAAAAATGCAAACCTTAGTCACTTTGAGAATGCCCCCATACAACCTCTGTTAAAAGCAGTATGAATATTAAAAAAAAATCCCATGAAGACTTTCTTCTAAAGAAGTGATTTATTATTTAATATTTAGTTTCTTTTTATTATTGTGGCCAAGTAAGCAACGTCCTAATGGTCAAATAAGAATGTTTTCATATTTTATTGTTACAGCATTCATTCATTTATTATTAATACAACTCATAAATACTCTCACCATCAAAGCTAGCCTCAAGCAACCTTATCTGGGCAGACTCATACTTTGCTTCCTCCCCAGGGGTTTCCAGTTTCTGAATTACAATTAGCTGTCATCGAATCTGATGGAGGAGATTCTAGCCACCTTCCTCAATGTCTCAATACTGTTACTGACAGTAAACAGTATACTAAGTGGGACCCACCAGAATGGAGGAAAAAAATATGGAAGGGGGAGAAGCTCATTATTGCTAGCCAGAAGTTGATTAGGTATCTTTCTCAGATTTTTGTCTGAAACATCCATATTCTGCCAAATTTTGGACTCAGGTTATACCATCCTTTAAAAGAATTTTAGCCTAATTTTCACACTTTGTGTACCAGTGCAGGGAGAGAGAGAGAAGAGAGACAGAGAGAGAGAGAGAGAGAGAGAGAGAGAGAGAGAGAGAGAGAGAGAGAGAGAGAGAGAGAGAGAAAGAGAGAAAGAGAGAGAGGAAAGAGGAAGCTGGAAAGAAAGAGAGAGAGAGAGGGAGGGGGAGAAAGTATTTTCTTGCTAATTAAGTTTCCTCATAAAAGATTCTATGCTGTTAAATAATTCTTTTAGATGAAAAAAATCATAGGTTGTAGAAAATGCCTCAAATACCATTTAATTACTAGAACAATTCACTATAAACTGTCATATGAAAAATTCTGTACACACACACACACACACACACACACACACACACACACACACAATTTCCCTGTCACAGATTATAGGAAAAGACTGTTTCTCTGACTATCTTGTGAAGTTGTGAATGCATCCAAATGGCACACATGTTAATAATGATAGAACGATCCTAGTATAATTAGGTCAAGGGTTCACTATCAAAATAATGATAATAGTAGAAGTTATGAGTTATTATTAAAGGCAGATCTTGCTTATGTCCATATATCTTTCCATATGCTTGATTGTATATTTAATGCTTGCCATTTTTATGCACGGCCCACAATTCCTGAAATATGGCAGAGAATCCACAAGGGTCAGCCTCCGTTCTTTGGGTCAAAAATGCACAGGGACGGACATGTATGACAAAATATCATGAGCTCTGTCATAAAAATTTCTGAACACAGGGGCTGGGGATATGGCCTAGTGGCAAGAGTGCTTGCCTCATATACATGAGGCCCTGGGTTCAATTCCCCAGCACCACATATACAGAAATGGCCAGAAGTGACGCTGTGGCTCAAGTGGCAGAGTGCTAGCCTTGAGCAAAAAGAAGCCAGGGACAGTGCTCAGGCCTAGAGTCCATGCCCCAGGACTGGCCAAAAAAAAAAAAAAAAAAATTCTGAACACAGAAAAAGTGGCTCTACAACTACTTACAAGTTGAGATGGCAAAGAGAATTTACCAAAAGCTTCATAGAAGGTGCATGTAAACTCCTAAGTCATGAAATAAAATTTCCTTGAAGTAGAAAGTAAGATGGAAACACAGAGAAATCTTAAAATTTCATTCCCTGAATGTAGATGACATAGAATAGTACTTAGGCTAAGATACATGTGTCATTCAAAAGACATATGACATTTCAACTTTCAAGCAAATGAGGATTTTAAAATTACAATATGTTCCAAAGCATCCTGATTAGTACAGATTTTTATAGCAAATATCATAATCTGGATCACATTTTTCTCATACAGAATACTGACATAAAGTCTCATGTTCCTTCCATCACGCAAAGAAACAAGGCCAATCTGATAATATGTTCATCCTTCCCTGGACTTCCTTTTTCTGTGACCCTAGTCATGTTTTGTCTATTGCTAATCCTAATATTAAACCAAATTCTGAACCATAGAAGACCTTGAAGACCATTTTTGTAACCTGTTATTTTCTTCTTAATTCATGTTCTTAGCATGTACTACAATTTCAATTGCATTTATGTACCAATGATAGCTATGTTTAAACATTATTGGTCCAGGAAACTCTACATAATAACTAACTTTACATTTTAGAACAGTTCAAGCTAAATATCTGAAAAGTGACCAGTGGAATATTCTTCTAGAACTTATTTTACCCACACTCTTCCTTCCCCTCTCTAGCTCCCTCTCTCTAGTCTATCAGGAAAATCACACAAACAACCAAACAAAATCTTGATTGATTCAGGAGCTGGTGACTCACACCCTTATCCAAATTTCTCAGGGGGCTGAGATCTAAAAATTCTTCAAAGCTTGCTGGGGAAGGAAAGTCTGTGAGAATTTTATCTCCAATTACTCATTGAAAGAAGCTAAAATTGGAGCTGTGTCTTCAATGGTAGAGTACCAGCTTTGAATGAAAATAATGTATTACTACAGGACAGTTCACAAACTCTTGAGTTCAAGTCCTCATACAAAAAAAAATGTTTCAGCTTAGGAACATTGCATTTGAGTACAACACCTGATTCATTGGGACATTCAATTTGACTTGATCATATTTTTATTTTTTTACAAAACACAGCACCCAGTATACACCTTATATAGACCTACCTTGAGTTTTCCCACTATTCTCAAAAGCAGCAGCCTTCTATTTTTTAAAATACAGCCAAGAGTGTAAAATCATTTCCCTGCTCTGCTATGTCCAAGAAAAGTGTGCATTCTAATTCAGAAAGCAACCAGTAGCTTTCCAGTGTCATTTCAGTTCTGAGCAGTCAAAACCCCACTGGTCCATAGCATCTCATTGCCCTACTTCCTGCTCTTCAAAGAGGCCAGGTGTGTTTCTGTTGGTCACTATCACTTGCCAGTTTCAACTATTTTTGAAATACTGTGTCCAAGTGCCTCCTGCTATATAAATTGTGTTCTGGTTTCTTCAAAAAAAGAAACAGGAAATTTGATTGCTTACCCTTCCCAAACACCCACACATGGTTTGATTCCCTAGTATCTGTCACCTTCTAATATTCTCTGTAATACATTGGTTTTTATGTTTCCTCTCTTTATCTTCCAGTTGAAAGGTAATGAGTCCCAGAGCTAATAATTCTTCTACATTTTCCTGCTTCTGTATGTACATCATACAGTATTTACTAGTAAGAACACAATAAATGCTTATTGTATATACTATGTAACAAGTAATTGTGGAAAATGCATTACATAGCCTGGTACCCTGAAAATTTTAACAACTGCAAAGTAAAGAATGTACTTTTGAAATCTTAAGTAATTTAAACTATTAATTTCAAATGGATAAATAATATTAAAAGAACCTCATTCTTTTTCTATTTATAGTCATGACTAAAAATGTACTTTTCACTCATTTGCACAAATAATAAAACAATAAAAGATATGATTAATATAGGCTCTTTAAAATAAGGAAACATGGAGATAAAAGAACTAATTGTTGGCAATATCCTTACTTTTTAAAAATGTAGTTATAAATTGATATGACCTTCAAAAGTTAACAAAGAAAATAACTCAGCCATGAACTTCATTTGATGAGTAACATGGCTGTCCTCTAAGACTGTTCTTTATTACGAGAAGAGCAACCGGAAATACCTCAGTAAAGAAGTCTCAGGGGAATCGTCCACAAGAGATAGCTAAAAGAGCCTCATTGGACTAGGGATTGGACATGACTAGTTCAAAGTCAGTGAACTGTGGGTGGCATGCCAAGAATAGACACTTTTTCACTGGAAGGTTATAAAAGTTATTCCAAAGAGAGTTGTACCTGTCATTGATTTCTTATACTCTACTCAACAGAAATAAAAGACTGCAGTTTCTCTCTGGAAGATTAAAAACTGGGGTTTTCATGCTGGCCCTTTTACCATTTCTAAAGTCCTTTGTGAATAACTATAATTGTTATTGTATTTCTCTTGCTAAAGGGTATTAAGCAAGAATTTTTTAATTGGAAGAATCAATGGTACTGTTTGTTGTTACATTTTTTCCAACTTGGGAAAGACAAGATCTAAATGTCGCTGTATTTAAGCTTAAATTTAAAACTTGCATATCTATTGTCTAATTCTAAAATTGACATGATATTACAGCATTTTATATGATTTCCAAGGAAATCTCTTATCTGTAAAAGCTCTAATTATACACGCAATAACATCACCACTAATAACAATTTGCAATAGATTTGTTACTTCTAAATGCAATTCCCTATTCACTATGACATTTTGTTTATAATCACAACCAAATCCAAATCTTTGTTGACTATGTAATGAGGCACATGAGGTATTTTTACTGACTTTTTCTCATTGATTATAAAAAGGAAATGCACTGTTGCTAAAAGAAAATGATCATTTTAATTTTCAGAGATTTCTAAAGATAAAAATTATTTTACTTAGTGTGTTAAAATATTGCTTAGAAATTGTTAGGCTATATAAATAAATTCTGATGGTGTTCACCACCTTTTAATCTCAATCATCACATAGGCATAAAATGATACAGGATCAGTAGTACTTAGATAAGTCTTTCAAGGTAGATAATGATCATCAAGCGGCTCACACAATATGATTTAAAACAACACAGCCAGTACATACTTTGGAGTGGAGTTACCTTTTGTGGTAGATGCTATAGAGAATTGCAATTCAGATATTTGGAATATTTGTCCAGATGATACCATCATAACTCAAGTGGTCACAGACACATGGTCACCAAGAAACTATGGAATTTGTTTCTCACTGTAATCTGTTTCTAGTGGACTCATTGCTACAGGTAGAATAATCCTACACCCTCAAAGTTCTTTATGCTGCAAACTGAGTACATGTGAATATATGGCCTTATATTTCAACATGAGCTAGACATACAGTTATACTTTCAACATTTGAAATAAGAGGTATTGCCCTAGATTTATCTGAGGGGATCCAATCTGATCATGTTTACTTAGAGTGGGAAAATTTTTCATGGTCCTAATCAGTGGGCTATCCTTGGGACAGAAGATGTAGGAAGGAGAAGGGAAGAAAAAAAAATAACAGAACACAAACAAGTACTGGTGGGAATACGAGAGGAAACAAACCAGAATACTCTGTTGAAAGTAAAGTACTACAACCAATATGGATATCAATTGTGAAAAATAACTGGAAATATTGCTATAATACCATGTAGTGATACCATTCTTGAAGAAATAACAATGCGAGCAAAAATAATTAAATTCTATCCTTTCTCTTTCTTTTTTCTTCCCTGCCCCACATTCTCTCTCCCTCCCTCCCTCTTCATATTGACCTCTCCCTTCCTCTTTCTCCCTCCCCCTCCTTTCTCTCTCTCTCTCTCTCTCTCACACACACACACACACACACACACACACACACACACACACAATTAAAACTAGAAAAGGGATCTTGTCATTGTCCTCTTAAATTATCTCAAATTTCATGACCTCGGGAGAAAAATTTAAAAATCTCAACTGCAAGACCTCCAGCTAACACGCAGTTCTGGTCGGAATTGGCAGATACTCCTCCATCTGCGATGTATTTCAGAAAATCCACGTACAAGAGGAAGTACTCAGCTGATAAATGCAAGATTGGAAAGTAAAAGAACGAGAAGGTTCTTGCTAGTGACACCAAACCAGTTGGTGGTGACATGAAAGGGTAGTTACGCTTTGCGAAATGCCCATCAGTCCGCCTATGCGACAGCTGAGAGCCAGCATCCCTCCAGGGACCACCGCCATCATCCTCATGGGGCACCCCAGAGGCAAGATGGTGATATTATTAAAGCAGCTGGGCTGTGGTTTATGACTTTTGTGACTCACTCTAGCCCTCTGTCCCTCTGACCTTCAATCATGTTCTTCTGCATAGATCACACCAGAAATTTATTATTGCCACCTCCACAAAAAAATTGTTATCAGCAAGGCGAAAATCTCCAAACACCTCACCAAAGATTACTTCAAGAAAATGCTGCGGTAGCTCAGACACCAGGAAGACCAGAGTTTCCACACGGAAAAAGAGAAATATGAGCTTACAGAGCAGAGCTTGAGCACAAAGCGGGAATTCACAAGTTCCACCCCAAATCAAAGGTGCTCCTCAGGCCCAAGGTTACATGTGATGTTTCTGCTCTAACAATTGGAATTTATCCTTACAAAAATAGTGTTCTAAACTTCTTACCCAGCGCCTAATGAAATCATGTATAAGATTTTTTTTAAAAAGAGAGCGATCACACCCACCTACACACACACACACACTCACACATACACACACACAAAATAAATCTTCCACTTCCATATAAATTTTCATAAGCGACTTTCAAGCTCTGAAAAATCCTAAATTTAGTTAAAGTCTTTCCCAAGACTAGAAAATTTCTATTCTGTTATGTTCTGAAGAATGAAAAACTTCTGAGCAATTTTGAAAAGATGAAAAAGTGACTTGATGACCTAAAATGATGATACAGTGTATTATTATTGCAGGCAATTTTACCCATGGATAGAAGTAAGAATTGTGAATAGAAAATTATTCAATTGAATTCAATACACATTTTTATTTTGTATTGAAGCAAAAACACTTTAAGGTAATTAGATGTGAGAAAAGAGCCTCTGGTCCTATCACTCAAACCACAACAGGAGTGTCAACACTGACAAGTTTTTGATGCTACCAGTCTCAGCAGAGATCGCATCCCTGTTTTCTTTCAATGTGTGGATAACCTTTATACCAAGACTCCACTTAGGGTAAAGTGGTGGAAGATGGATGCCTCCAAGGTCCAATTGTAAAAGATTGGAGAGACATAAATTATTTATTAGAGCTATATATTACTACTCCACAGATTCCCTCCTTCCAAAGATAACATTGAGAACAGCAAGAAAAATCAAGAAGAAACCCAAGGTCATCAAAATCTTTATATGGAGATGTGCTGCCTTCATTCCTCCTGTGGCTGATATACCAGATAGTAAGAGCTAGTTATTTTTATTTATAAAGGATGAGGTTGATGGACAGATTGAATAATTGCTTGTTACCATTATAGAATTTGGTACAATCTTTATGACAGGAAAATATTCAAGTACATAGTTTCTGAAAAAATTATGAAGAAGTAATTTAGTAAAAATTATATTCAGTCTTTCATTATAATTTATTGGGAAAATACATGAGTAAATTGAGTTTAAACCAGTTGGGTATATGCAAGACAAATATTACAATTTTGAAACATGGAATTTACATTGACTAGAGTGCAGATATCACTGGAGTGGGAGGAAATATGATCAACAAAAATAAAAAGTGATAGCAAAGCTTAAAATTCAGAGGACTTTGTTAAAGTAATGTAGAACATTTGAATTGACTGAGGGTGAACACAGTGGGATGTTTGAAAATTGGCTTCGTTTTCATGATGAGAAGGTGTAGTGCTTGGCTATGGGACTGGTAGATGAGGCGAAATTAAGGAAAAAGATCTATAGAAATTAGTCAAACTGAAATAACTACATGTCTCTATTTCTGTCTGTCTGTCTACCTATCTCTGAAAATAGCATTGTGAAAATCCTTTGTACAATTAATATATTCTAAATTTAAAGGTTACAAAGCAAAAGTAAAAAAAATAAAGGCAATGTGATTTTTTTTATTTCATCTTCCTATATTGCAAAACAGTAAATAATTAAATAGGCCAAGAAGTGAGGAGAAAGACAAAGAATAAAAGAATGGGAACCAGAATAGTAGCACTCTGGACATCAGTAGACACTGCTTTACTTTCCTCTCATACTTTGTTTATTCTTAGATTTTTTTTCACTTACTCATATACTCTTGTAATTCTAGTTATATATCATCTCTGTATCTATGACTGTTCTCATTCTTAATCACAAATACTTTCTCAACTTTTTTTTATCATCATCAGAAATCAGAGAGGAGGAACTTGGTGCAATCTGGTAATAAAAACAAAATATATACAGTTCTTGAAACCATAAATGTATTGATGATCTAAGAGCTATTCTATATTCCTTACCACAATTATTCACATATTATTTTGGTTAATATAATTGTAAAGGTTGATCAACTGCAGAATTTAGGATTAAAATTTAAAAGATACATTCTTCAGGGGCTGGGGATATGGCCTAGTGGCAAGAGTGCTTGCCTCGTATACATGAGGCCCTGGGTTCCATTCCCCAGCACCACATATACAGAAAATGGCCAGAAGTGGCGCTGTGGCTCAAGTGGCAGAGTGCTACCCTTGAGCAAAAAGAAGCCAGGGACAGTGCTCAGAGTCCAAGCCCCAGAACTGGCAAAAAAAAAAAAAAAGATACATTCTTCAGTTGGTGTTACATTTTATATTGTCTTAGAGCAGCAAAAGCCAGTTGAATAACTATGTTCTATATCCATTGAGTTATTGCTATCATTGTACACTTATCCCAAGGATGACACAACTCCATTATAGCTGACTTTGTGTGACTAAGGCTTTCCATTAACATAACCTCATAAATTTATTAAGAGCCAAAATGAGGGCTCTTGTTTTTCCAGTGTGTTTATCAAATCATGAGTTCATATTCTGAGCTTTAAAAAGCTTGCTTTAAAGTAATTAAAAGCAGTATTTATGTCACCCAAGGGCAATCACTACTTATTTATTTATGATCTTGTAATTTACCTCTATTATCTCAGAGTGATGAGACCACATATAGAATAAGACTCACGATATGAGGACATCAACATTGGCCATTTGAACTCCGCTGTCGAAAAGACTGCAAATGTAAACAATGAAATGTAGGTCTTACATAGAAATGGAAGTACATAACTTAATTTTCCAAAGCTATTTTTCATAGCTTTAAGTGAAAAAGCACACAAACTGACCTCGAAACAAAGGTGCAAGTAAATGCAAGCTTCATATTCAGGCAATCAATTGGACTTTCCAAGGTAGCAGGATTTCATTGGTCATTATTTCATTAAGGTAGAACTGCTTCTAGGAACTCATACTTTCCACTGTGAGTCACTGATAACAGCAAAATTAAAAATAAAGTAAAAGGGGCTGGGGATATAGCCTAGTGGCAAGAGTGCCTGCCTCGGATACACGAGGCCCTAGGTTCGATTCCCCAGCACCACATATACAGAAAACGGCCAGAAGCGGCGCTGTGGCTCAAGTGGCAGAGTGCTAGCCTTGAGCGGGAAGAAGCCAGGGACAGTGCTCAGGCCCTGAGTCCAAGGCCCAGGACTGGCCAAAAAAAAAAATAATAATAAAAAATAAAATAAAATAAAAGATACTAAATGATCCCCCTCTCTCCTATACATACATGTACACCCTCACATACATGTGTCTGTTTCATTTCACAGAAAATTATGGTCTTGACCTCAAACTTGAGATTTTGCAATAAATAAACAATTTTACATAGAGGTTAGGTAAACTGTATTCAGAACCCTAAAGATATATTCAGAGTATAGTTTTGTTTGTAAGTTAAAATATTGTATTTCAATAAAGTTTACGCATGTAAGTGTGAAATTTCTTTAAAAAAAAAAAAAAAAGGTACTCTTGGTAGTTACTTTACCCTTTCTATATGCTGATTGTCCGAACCAACCATATGTTGTTCTTTAAATAAACATCAAGTAGGTGTATGTTAAACCCTAGGTGTTTAGCCACTTTGAGTATTCAACAAAAAATAAGGAAAATAGATATTTCAAGCATAGTATTCTGTTAATATGAACTAATAATAGTCATTGTTATTAATTGTGCTGATAAATTGTTGTAAATGAAGTGCTAACAATTGGTGTACTAAATACTATGATAAGCTTATTGGACGTATTGTCATGTACTTGATGGGGTAATTTATCATTTATATTTTTCAGATGAAATTATGTGACTTAAATGTGAATTATATGCACTACTGACCTATCTAGTAATTGTCAAAGCTTGGAAATTAAACAATATAATCTCTCGTTAACTGCCTTGTACATATCACCTTTATAATAACAATAAAAATGACATGAAGAAAAAATGGATAATTTACATTCCTAAAAAGAAAATAAAATTATAATTTAAAAAATTAGAGTATATTCTATCTCTTGATTCAAGTATTATTTTTATTGTACTTCTAGAGGCATATAGGCAAAATCTAAATCTATAATACACCTCTAGGTATGCACCTTAGATCCCCTGTTAGTACGCAAAAGGTCCTGTGTGTTAACAAAGTTAAAACAAAATTTTTAAGTTACTGTCTTGACTCAAATAAAGCAAATAAAAAGAGGCACTTACAAGGACACAACCCAGATGCCATAACTTGAAAGATAACTATCAAATAGATTCTTCAGCTGGACAACAGGAAGCAACCAATGAAAGGTATTCACTTTTAAAATCTTTTATATAGGAAAGAATTGTGAAAGAATTATAAGGATTACAAGTTATGGTACTATGGAGGCAGAAAAGTGAAAGGTGGAGAAGGACTAGGAAGGGAAAATTGTTAAAATTGTATTAATGAACTGCTTTGTACAAGTACTTAAAGGTACTAAAATAATTTTTTTTAGAAAAAAACATACATCACAAAATGATATTTTAATTAATGGCAGAAAATACACACAATGACATGTGCCTTATATTTTGACTATGTAAGAGGATACACCTAAATGTGTTCTCTAAGTGAATAAACCTGTTAATGTCACACACTGAAACAAAGAATTAAAAAAATTACGTATTATTATATCTCTAGAAATTCACCACATCCAGATTTTTCACATATATACACCTCTCTCCCTCTCTATCTCTCCCTCTCTCTCTCTCTTTCACACACACACACACACACACACACACACACACACACACATACACACACACAGCCTTGAGTCTCGGATCTTAGCAAGTAAGTTCCTATAAGTAGGGCAAGTTCTGTTTCATTATCTTGAAACATTTATTTTTTTGGCTAGTCCTGGGGTTTGAACTTAGACCTTGGGCACTGTCCTTGGACTTCTTTTGTTCAAGGCTAGTGCTCTGCCACTTGAGCCACAGCATCATTTCTGGCTTACTCTGTTTATGTAGGGCTGAGGAATTGAACTCAGGGCTTCATGTACGCTATGCAAGAACTCTACTACTAAGCCACATTCCCAGCACCTAAAACATATTTTTATATAAAAAGAAAGTCCATATATTGTGATTGCTTAACTTTAAAACTTAGCATTAGACTAAGTGTTTACATTTAAAAAATAATTTAATTTAGAGAAAACTCTCAAGAATGCAGTGTACATATATACAGCAAAAACATAACATTTGAAAGAATACTTTGATATTTTATCTAGGTACTAAATAAGGAGTTTGGCCTTTAGCCACAAATAAGCACAGTCGAAAGCTAGGTTGTGTTAGAATTTTCATCTTGAAAATTGGCAGGGAAATGTGGTAAAATCAGGCAGAGAAATGTGAGTGGGGGTGTCCATTAATATCCTTCCTGAAGCATGTAGGGTTGCTTGCACAGGACAGTGAAATGTAGAACACCGAACTCCAGTTGTTTCATTTTTGTCATGCCCTCCTTTGCATTGTGACAGGGATAGGTTAAAGTTTTCATATTCAAACCAAATACCCAAATGCAAGTGTCAATGAGCAGGACATGGAGAACAACATTAAGCCTTTGACAGGGAAACTCACTTTCTCCCCTGGAAGTAGCACTGACAAGCAAAGCAGATGTCAAAATAGTATAAATATATTTCGTACTAGGAAACTTCAAACATGTTGTGATCACACAATGGCTCAAGACATTGAGATCTAAATAACTAGGCCACTCTAAAAATAGAAACTAGCTTTCTATACTGAATTTATTTGATCAGATGTGTCAGGTGGCAGGGAATATAACTTGATATTTTTAACAAGTTTCTTAAGTAATTTTTCTTCATATACTTGTTTGAAATTACTCTGATTGAATTCAATCAGCTCTAAGGACTTGCCTTTGATACAACATCTTATCCTATAATGCCATTAAAATATCATCAAACACAAACAAGAAATAAGGAGGAAGTTTTATTTCTGCTCAATTCCAAGAATTGTGAAAGGTCCCTCCAGGGAAAAGGATGCTCACATTCACAGGTAAAGCTGGTCTCTATAAAAGAGTCGGGTCCATTGTTCTAATAAGGAAGAGGAAAGTGGTATTCAAATATGGGTTATTTTTGCCATTATAATACAATCTCAGAGTTATGCATTCTTGTGTTTGAAATCCCTAACTGAAAGTCAGTTAATGTAAACACAAGTACATGAAATCAGCAAATTAGTTTCAGCATCAGATTAATCTTTATAAAGCTCTCAACAGATATATCTACATACTTCCCCCATTACTTTGTATGGAATAAGGAAAAAAATCTCAAAAATGGCTTCTCTTAATTTTTGACTTCTAGTACTTATATAATCATAATGGCTGAAAACTTTTCAGTCTTTTAACATAACCATAGACATGTGAGAGTTTCTGCAAATGATGACTCTAAGCTACTAATCATAATAGTACCTGTGAAAGGGTTATGCCTTATTGGTTAGACACATGGCTTGACACAATAGCTTTTGGTTTCTGTACCAAGTATCTTCAGCATTTCTTTTCAGAGTTTATTCTTCCCCATTCACTTTAGTCTCGTTATAGGAAGGCAAATTATATTGTCATGTGAGAAATTTCCATTTCCTTCTGACTAGTGGAGAACTTTAGGAAATGTGAAGCTGGGCAGTGGGGATGTTTTGCTTTGCTCTAAAGGCGTCTCATCCCCATTCACTCTATGTGCCTGTTTCTGAAGAAATGCTATGGAAGCATGGTCCATGAATCAATGCTGGTGAAAAGAAACATCTAGAAATTTTACCATTTTACATTGTAGATTTTACATTTTAGACCTGTTGTGATTTTTAAAACAAAATTTGCATTTTCTGTTATTTTATGTTCCTATTTACCTACTTATTTGTATTATAAAGGTGATGTACAGAGGGAATACAGTTACACAAGTCAGGTAATGAGTACATTTCTTTCTAAAAAGTGTCATTTCTTCCCTCATTTTTTTCCCTCTCATGACCTACTTCCTCCACAAGTTTTATAATTTTCAGTATAATGTCTGATGAATGTCACTGCTACATTTGTTCACCACTGTCCGATCATTTCTGTGTTATCCTTAGCCCCCCCCCCACCAAACTGATAAACTTACATGAAAGACAATAGGTACAGAAATCAAGAACAGTTAAATAGACAAAAGAAAAAGGAAGCAAAATCAAAAACCCACTTGTTTCCATTTCTTGGAATTCATTTTGATAATACTCATTTTAGATGATCCTATGCACACTGCTATTGAACTTTGGGATCCTCTCCTAAGAATGTCATACAATACAATGCCTTTACAAAAAATTGCAAATAACAAAAGAAAACAACCAATTGGTGTTCTATTATTGCCAGATGTAGCAATATACCAGTTAATTTTTACTTAAAAATAATCATAATTTATTTGCCATAATCCTTCTTAATTTGCTTACTCCAGATAGTCTAAGAAAAATGCTATTCTAGAAGAGCTTCTCCTTCTATATTCTTTACACTTCTAAATTTTGTCCTCTGAAACTCAGGGGTAGTAATAGCTCTAACATTAAATTTAAGGGCTTGCACAATGTCTGTGGTTTACCTACATTATACTCATACCTTTTTGTGAATTCCTTTATAAAACTCTCTTTTGATTATGCTAATTTCAATAAGCCATCTGCTCCTCACTGGGGCACAGACTGGTACAGTTTCTATGTGAAAATTTTCCAGCTACTTCTAAATCCTAGCATTCAGTGCCCTCCCAGTTTCCTCATCCCATTACCTTTTTCTCCAAATTGCCACATTGTATATAGGATTATGTTAAGAAAGAATAGAAACAGCCACTGGACACCTACTTTGGTGACAACATGAGCCATTAGGCTGCCAATCAACATTATCCAGATGTCTGCATCTGGTTACCTCATTCTTCAAATCCGTTTCTCCCTGTGGTTAATTGCTTTCAATATGCAGTTTACTTGCACCCAGACTCTTGTCACAACCTAACAACCTAACAGTGATTGCCTTAATTCACATCCTGCAACTTTCAAATGCAGAGAACCAATAAACTTGCTGTGAGCTAACGGTTGCTGAGCGTGACACCGCACAGCCCTGGTTTCCCGGTGTAGCATTGAGCGTCAAATGAGAATAGTCCTGAAACATCTCCAAACAGCAATGGCTTTTGTCACCTTCAAAAAAGAATGGCAGAGCAGTCAGATTGAAGATACTAATTCACCTTTTTACTATGCAACTTGTTCACTTATAAAGAAGCATAGGACTCTAAAGTAAGCTAAAATCTGCTTTCTTGTAACTCTCAAATATTACTTTACCTATTTGCCCTCCATACCATGCATATGCATGTCCTGTTTTACTACAAGCATCCATACTATCAACATTATTAATATAGTATTTTTATTTGATACATGGCAAAGATGTGTCATTGTATTAGACTTTATTTTTTACTGGGAGGTAGTGCCTCTACTAACATGAAGAGATTGTCATCTATACACAGCATGCAAATGTAGACATAAATATGTCCATTTGCTTTTTTTTTGCCAGTCCTGGGGCTTAAACTCAGGGACTGAGCACTGTCCCTGGCTTCTATTTGCTCAAGGCTAGCACTCTGCCAACTTGAGCCACAGCACCACTTCTGACCTTTTCTATATATGTGATGCTGAGGAATCGAACCCAGGGCTTCATGTATACGAGGCAAGCAGTCTTGCCACTAGGCCATATCCCCAGCACTGTCCATTTACTTTATAAACAACCATGTTTATATTTCTCAAGATAAAGTTATATCCTCGGGCTGGGGATATGGCCTAGCGGCAAGAGCGCTTGCCTTGTGTACTTCAAGCCCTGGGTTCGATTCCCCAGCACCACATATACAGAAAATGGCCAGAAGTGGCGCTGTGGCTCAAGTGGCAGAGTGCTAGCCTTGAGCAAAAAGAAGCCAGGGACAGTGCTCAGGCCCTGAGTCCAAGGCCCAGGACTGGTTAAAAAAAAAAAAAAAGTTATATCCTCTTACAACTTAATGTACTCTGTAGTACTAGTAATAACATATGCAGAGACTCTAAAGATATATTCCAAATGAGGAAATAAGCATTTTCTTTTGTGAAATGCTTAGAAATGTTACATGCAGTGAGGCACCAATGGCTCAGCTGTGTAATCATTTCTAACCAGGGGGTTGAGATCTGAAAACTCTGGCTCAAAACCAGTAGGGGTAGACAGATCTTTCTGTAAGAGTTCATTCCCAATGAAGGTACATAGCTGGAACTTGATGTATTATTCAAGTGGCAGGGCAGCAGCAGGGTTCTGAATCCATGCCCATGTTTAAGTACAAGAAAGAGAAAGAAAAGAAATGAAGAAAAGAAGGAAAGAAGGAAGGAAGGAAGGAAGGAAGGAAGGAAGGAAGGGAGGGAGGGAGGGAGGGAGGGAGGGAGGGAGGGAGGGAGGGAGGGAGGGAGGGAGGGAGGGAGGGAAAGGGAGGAAGGAAGGAAAAGAGAGAAAGGGGAGGGAGGGAGTGAGGAAGGGAAGAAAGAAAAGAAAGAAAGAGAAGGAGCAATGAAAGAAGGGAGGAAAGAAGAAAGGGAGAGAGGGAGGGAGAGAAAGGGCAGGGAGAGGGAGTGAAGCAAGAAAAGAAATAAGGAGAAAGAAATAATTGAAGGAGAGAAGTCAGGGAGGAAGGGAGGGATGGAGGAAGGAAGGAAGGAAAAGTACAAAACAAAAGAGAAGGAAAGAAAGATGAAGAAAGAGAGGAAAGAAGAAAGGAAATATACAATTTGGAATAAAAAACAATTCTATGACTTATTAGCAGTGTGGTATGGAACAAAAACATGCAATTACTTTAAAATTGTTTTTAAGAAAGACTCATTTGTATTTTTTGTAGTGTGATGTCACTAATTTTTTAATGTGGCATTACACATTCCAGGAAGATTCTACAACATAATTTTTTCATCTTTTTGGAGTAAAGCAACTGTCATATTCTTTTCTATTACCGTTCATAGAGATATGTGTAGCCTTTTAAGTTATAAATATATTCATAACTATACTAACTTCCTCATACTTTTCAGTGAATACATACATGGCTAGAGCAAGACAGTGACATAACACCTGAGTGTTAAGCGAGTATTTGTGATCCGCATACCATCCCCACCTTTGGTTTATTATCTTTTGTCCCAGTTTCAGATTTTTATACCTTTTGTCTTGTATATAATCTTATCTTATCCGGGGATGGGAAGAAGAAGCACATAAATGGTGGGATGTAGGGTGAAGCAATTCAGCAGAGATACTGACTAGACACCATGTTGAGAATTAACTCTGCAACATGGGAAGGGGATAGAATTCTGGAGGGAGAAACTGGGAGAGAATGGGGAAGGGTATGATACTTTTCATAAAGAAATGCACTTATTTCCTGACTTACGTAACTGTAACATTGCTGGATTGTATCCAGAGGGGGGAAAAAATCTCACCCCCACATGGAAAAATGTCATAGCCGTTTGCAGCATATTCCATTATACTTACAAGTCTTTACTTGTGCTATTTTTACCCTCCAGATTCCTATATAACAGGTTCTTTTCAAATTTTATTTGGTGCATTTATTTCTCATGTTTGAAGTTTTTAACAATCTGTAATACATATAAGGAATAGTATATAATATACATAGTAGGATTTCCTATTCTTCACCATGTGAGATCTCTCTCAACCTTTCCAAATACCTGTGCTGTTGGTAGCATAGCCTGTCTATCTAATGGCTAAGATCATCTATATGACACTGCTAAATACACGGAGATTCCAAACATGTCAGTGTATTTAATATTATTTTCTATTTTGCCCCATATTCCTTTGGCAAAGTGATAGCTGAGCAAGCATTAACTACTATTTGCTGAGGATGTTTTTATATACTATGTTAAACCTTGTATTTAAAAAAGGTTACTTCCTCATTCAGGAGCTGAAAGAAAAGAAAATTTGGTTAAGAAAAGCAAATTTATCCTTATTATAAGGAGAATAAATGCACAGAGGATGTTAGCTTACTCATAACTTCAAAAACATTTCATGGGGTAGAATGATTCTCTTTCTAGCAGACATTGGATTCATTCTGCTGCATATCTTTCCTTTCATGCAGTGCTGGACTTGCATTGCTAATTAGTTACTGAGGAATTTTAGATCTCATTTTACTCATCGAATTCATCTGTATTTTTTTCTTTCACTGTTCATGCCTCCTTTCAATAACAAACAGTAAAACATTCACAGATATGTGCACACATGCATGCATGTATACATGCACGCTCACACACTCCTACATACAGAATCACCTTCCATCTTCCCACAGTTTAATTAACTAAATAGATTTTCTTCCTGACATTAGGGCTAAAATGTTTCTTTTCTTAAGCATTTATTTTAGAACACTTATGCTTGTAAGTCCTTTCTCAGCTTCTTGCCACCTTTTCAGACCATTAATATTTGTTTGTTTTTTCAAGGACCTGGAAACCAACTCTGAAATGGAACCACAGCCTGAGTTAGTATCCTTATCTTCCACTCTCTGTAGGAGGCTCGGAGTCTACCTACCATAAGTACCCATTACCAAACACTAGTGGTCTTTTCATATTGCCCAATGAACGGTCTGTTCACTCGGTGAACTCACTACATTGCTTAAAATTTCTCCAGTCATTTATATCAATAGAATTTAGTTTAGTCTCTTTTCCCTATTGTTTTAGTCTTGAAATAAACTCTTTGATTCTTTAACTATAATGCAAGCACATATTAGGACTATGACTATGCTGAATGATTGAAGTAATTTACATATCTGCCGTATACTATGTGTTCTACGAAATCCCTTTTGCAAATACTCTATACTCGGTCTTCACGGGACTTGGTCCAGATTGTGTTTGGTACTTCTACCAATGCCTGCTTGCTGGAAAGGTCATCCCTGAATTGACAGTGTTCATTACCAGTATCACTGTGGCTACATTATATTCTTCTTTAAGTAGTAAAGTCAATCCTGTTTGTACCTGACTCCAGAAAGCCACTTTCGGGCAATCTGTCTCTGTTGAAAGAAGTATACATTTGAGATGATCACTCAAAAGACATGAAGATTAATTCAATAAGCATTTTGATATTTTTTTAGTTTCAAAAGTAAGTCTGTGTTAAGAAGCATTTAAAATAATTTTAGTCATATATTTCCATGTTACACCGTTTTTCTCTGTATAAAGGAGTAATAAAATAATTGGAAGAATTTTCCATGGAAAGATTTAAGAAAATAACTTCATAATTAAAACAAAAATTATCTCTGAGGAAACTTCACAGACTCACCCAAATTATTTAAAGAGACATAGAGATCATTTTCACAATCACCTCTCTAAGCCATAATCCATCAAGATATTAGAGTGATGTTAAAAAATATACAGCTACTGTTACTTTTCAGCTTGAAATATTCCAATATTTAAAAGGACTACTCTGTGTTCATAAAATTGAAACAAAACAAAACAAAAACAATATACAAAAAAAAAAAAAAAAAAAAAAAAAAAACACCACCTCCCTTTTAACCTCTGAGACCGGCTCAGGTCTTTGCCCATGTTAGGGTTCTAAACCAGTATCTTTTAGCAACATGGAAAGATCTGGAACCTCCAAGAGACTTGGCATTTCCTCCTGCGTGGTACTACAAAATGAGCATCTTGACTTGCATGTCTTGCAAATATTTTCAATGGACATATGAAGTTCGAGGATTTGGGAGGTACATTTTAGAGAATGAGACCTAATAAATCTTATTAAGTTAAATGAACATACTTGTTGGGAACAGCTGTGCCTTTAAGAGGCCACAGTTGGCTTTAGCTTGTCCCCTCCCCTTCTGTCTGTAACTGGAAGAGAAGTCCCTGCCCCTGGGGGGTGAACACGTGGGTGCCATCATGGCGGGGACTTCTACAGAGACCCAGCTCTTGGGGGGCTGTAATCCCCGCCCACAGGGGAAGGGGATTTTGTCATTTCTCCTCAACTCATCGAAGTCCACAAAGATATGCCTTATTCCTTCTGCCGGTGGGAGGGGTAGGGCTGAGTGTCTTTCATAATTTGGGTTCAAGCATTCCTCCGGAAGGGGGAAGGGGGTCCTAGAGACTCCAACATTTGGGCATCTCCTCCGGAGAAGCGAGGAGAAGGGATCCTTGAGGTCCCGACACATACTTGCCATCTATACTGATTCTTCTTAACATATGCAAACATTGTGCTGTCACTTTATTCTCAGGGTCATTAGGCTAATTACAATTAGAGAAGAAAACCTATTTTATTCCTGTAGTTTGAGAATGGTCTTTCAGAGGAAAAAAGAATATTAATGACTATCACTTCTTTTATGCTTAACAGGCAAAAGACAAGTCTTAACTTTTATCAGACTCATAGGTGACACTCTACTAAATACTTAAACACATTCTATAAGGCTCTAGAGAAAGGTTCAAATGAATTCTTTGTGGAAATAGTATCTACAGGGAGAGAAAGAAATACATTAAAGTTTAGTATACATTGTAAGTTATTATAAGAATCTATATGAGACTGTGAATATCATTTAATATACCAACTAGTAGCACACATGTTAATACACTTAAGTAATATATTTAGAAATTTTATACCACTGAAGCATGACATTGCTAGAGAATAATAGTTGACTTGTTTTAACCCAGGCTTATTTGTCTTTTCTTTAGCAACCATTTAAATGGTGTTTAGGCATTTATTTGAAGAGTTTTAAATTTTTACTTCCCAAAATGAAAAATGTGAACTGATTTACAAATCTGATTTTATTTCCTTGCCAAACTCCTTAAAAATGGACTTTTACCACTAGATTCATCTACATTCTTCTGTCTCCTAAATTTATGTGGGAAATACAATACCACAGCATTTCAGACTTCAGTAGATAATTATCTCTTTGTGCTCATGATCAACTTCTTCAAAGGAAGTAAGCATTGTGTGTGATCAAAACCGTTAAGAGGATAAAAAAAAAAAAAAAGGCTTCTGAGATAGACCAGATTCTTGCTCTATATTTTCAGGACAAGCTTAGGAGAAAAACTGGAAAGTCTGGTCAATGGATCTTGAAAGGCCAATTTAACACATGAATATATAACTGGATTTAAATTATAATACTGACAGATAGAAATATTAGAGAAAAACTATGCTCATTGAGGGACATTTTGTCTCTATTCTTCAGAAACAGTCCTCTTTTGAGATAATTTATGAAATATCCACCAATGCATTGTTGTGATCTAAATAAAAATATTCTTCAGGCATAATGTCTTATTATCCTGTCTTTATAAATGATGCTACAAGGAAAAGCTAACTACATGATATATTTTCACAGGCTGAAGACAATTTATTAGGGTGGTTTGATTTCAAAATGCATCCATGAATCATAGGTAGCACTAAAAATTATAACTCTTAATGATGAGCTTTACTGTAACTCTCATCTGAGACCAACATGACCATAAAATCTGAAATCAAGTAATGAATTGAAAGACGCTGAAGGGAGCAGTGCTAGGTAAGCTAGGTAAGAAAGACTTAAAACACAAGAAGAAAGAAGGAGGTCAGGAGGTAAAAATCTGCTCCTCATCCATTCAGCCCCTGGGCACAGAGAAACTTTCAACTTTCATCTCTCTATGGTGTAGAAAGGGCTGCAGGCTGACAGGATAGCCTTGATCTGTGTGCAGGGACTAACCTCTTGGGTTTAATGCTCCAAATGAGACAAAGAATTAGTAGCTGAAGCATCTGCTTCTGCACACTCTGAACAATGAATGAATTCTGTATTTAGTGTAGCAACCAACAAAGGAGACAGTGATCTGGAAATGTAAATCACAGAAAGGATTTTCCATGGAGTGTTAATAACAGGTCAGTATTTACTCTGAAAAGGAAGGAGACAAATAGAAGTCTATTGAGAATCCAGCCCACCCTAATGTACACACCCGCTATGTTTTCAATGGTGGAATGACTTCATTTCAGTGGGGAAAAATATTTTTTTCTGGGTACAGTCTCTATTAATGTTTAATTGAATTTAATGAAAGGCTCCATTTTAAAGAGTAATTCAACACTAGAACACCAGAAAAAAAAATTTTCCCCTCTTTTGGAAATAGCAGTATTGTTATTGTCCTCATGTTAGGAAAAATCCAAAGGGAAATATATTACCCATGTCATTTTTCAAAGCTTAAGTAAATGTAGAAAGGAGAGTAATTCATTTAAAATAATATAGCATATAATTATTTTAGATACCTGTTCTTTTTGGGGAGGAAGAGGGAGGAAAGATATTGTGCTAGTTTTTTTTTTTAGGGGGGGCTTATTGCTCTTTTTAAACATTATGTTTTTATATTTTATTTTATTTTTATTGTCACGGTGATGGATAGAGGGCTTACCCTTACATATGTAAGGCAGTGAGTACACTTCTTGTCAAACTTGTTACCTCTAACAAGTATTATGTGTTCAGGAAAGTTTCCTTTGGCTCACATGGCAAAAGACAAGGAAAAATATTTCACCATGGAAAGTGACCAGTGAGCTTGACTTCAAAAGATAGTGAGTATTTAGAAACATCTCTCAATAAAATGAAGACTTGCTTTGTCTCTTTGAAAATGCTAGTATATCCTCAATCTTCTGGAGTTGAGGATATACTTAGATTCTTACAAGGAAAGATTCAATCAATGGCTACAATAGGTGCTTTTTTAAAATCTTCTAAAGAATCTACGAATAGTTCTATTTCTGTCAGTTCATCTATGTTTTTTGTTTTTGCTTTTGTTTGTTTGATTTTTGCCAGTCCTGGGGCTTGGACTCAGGGCCTGAGCACTGTCCCTAGTTTGTTTTTGCTCAAGGCTAGCACTCTGCCTCTTGAGCCACAGTGCCACTTCTGGCCTTTTGTATATATGTAGTGCTGAGGAATCGAATCCAGGTCTTCATGTGTGCGAGCCAAGCACTCTTGCCACTAGGCCATATTCCCAACCTCAGTTCATCTTTGATTGACACATATCAGCACTGTGTTTTTCATATAGTAGGAAATTAATAAAATGCAGTCTTATAGGTTATTAGATATTGTTTAAATGTCTTGTGTCTAGTTGACACAACTTATTAAACACATCGAATTTATGTAGTGCTGTGATATGTGTCTGCATGCATGGGTAGTTAGTATATTTGAATTTATAATTTCTCAAATGTCCCTTAGTCATTTTGTCCTTCATAAAATTAAAGCCATAGTAAGAAACTATATATTGGGTAAATTCATGTACCTAATGTAAGTGGAAATAGCCCATTAACTTAATTGAAGGTAAAAGACTATATAAGCATTTGTTTTGTTTTTTTTTATTTTGATATTTCCACTTGAGGTGAGCGTATATTGTATTATGTGAGCAAAGAGTAGAAAGCAAGACAGTGAATGCAAGATGGATAAGAGTATTATTTTCTCAGCCTTCCACATTGAAAAATTAAGAGGCTAATTAACTTTACCCAGAAAACTTACACACTTCCACTTTTTTCTCTAGAATAAAAATGATTACAAGGAGTTCCTTGCCTAGGTTGCATTAAATAAACAAACATAAATGATTACACTAGATTAATTATTTGAGAGGTGTATTTTCCAAGCAAGTAGAAATGTGCAAGCAAAATATAAAGAATCAAAGACAAAGCTTAGAGAAGGTGGAAAATGATGACAAAAATGAAATAATGAAAAACAGGGATTCATGTTCAAAAGTCTGAAGGTGAAGAAAGGAAAGGTGGGGAAGAAAGTAGAAACAGACATGTAAATACAGGTGTGACTTACAAGAAACAGAAATGTAAGTACATGTGTGATTTAGAAGTAAGCAAAATATGTGGATTTGTTTAGATTTTTAAAAGTTATATAGAGATTGGAAATGTGCTATAGTTATATGATAAAACAAATTTTTAGGAAAAATATATATATACATAATCTCCTAGCAACTGTAATTCTAGCAATTCAGGAGGCTGAGATTAGAGAACTGTGCTTCAAAGCCAGTCCAGACAGAAAAGTTACCATGAGACTCTTATCTCCAATTAAGTACTTAAAACAATGGAATTAGAACTATGGCTCAAGTGGTAGAGCCCTAGCCTTGATCAAAAAGCAGCTCAGGGGCAATGTCCAGGCCTTGAGTTCAAGACCCACACCTGACCAAAAAAAGAAAAATGAAAAAAAAAAAGAAAGAAAAGAGAAACCACGATCCACGATTGCAGAATATACTAATTAGAAAATCAAAACTCTTCATTTTAATTCTTAACTTCTTTTTTTATATACTTAAAATATTTTTATTGTTATTGTAAAGCTGTTGTAAAAGGGGAGTACAGTTAAATAAGTCAGGTAAATAAGTAAATTTCTTTTGGGACAATGTCACCCCTTCTTTCACTCTCTCAGTACCTTTATTTTTTTCTGAATAATTATTTACTTATTGTCAAAGTGATGTACAGAGGGGTTACAGTTTCATCCGTTAGGCCTTGGGTACATTTCTTATAAAATTTTTTACCTCCTTCCTCACATCCCCCCTCCCCCTCCCCTCTTCCCTCTCCCCCCATGAGTTGTTCAGTTGGTTTACACCAAATAGTTTTCTAAGTATTGCTTGTGGAATCATTTGTCTTTTTATCCATTGTCTCTCGATTTTAATATTCCCTTTCCCTTCCCTAGTTCTAATATAGGCATATACAGTATCCAGGGTACTCAGATAAGATAGAGTGATAGCGTGGGGACAACCATGGGAAGGGGATACAAGAGGATCAACAACGACAACAAAAAAAGCTACGGTTTCACATGGCATGTTGAAAATAATTACAACAGTGATATAACACTCATTTCTATAACATGAAGTTCATTTCATTTAACATTATCTATGTGTTCATAAGGGCATAGCTACTGGGCTCTTGTGATCTTCTGCTGTGACTAGCCTAAACCTGTACTAACAATAAAAGACCCGGAATAGCAAAAAGAATCCTACGGAGAAAGAACAGTGCTGGAGGAATCACAATACCAAACTTCAAGCTGTATTACAAAGCTATAGCAATAAAAACAGCTTGGTATTGGCATAAGAACAGTCCTGAGGACCAATGGAACAGAACTGAAACCCAGAAATGAACCCACAGAACTATGCCTACTTAATCTTTGATAAAGGAGCTAAAAACATAGGGTGGAAGAAAGACAGCCTCTGTAACAAATGGTGCTGGCAAAACTGTTTCAACACCCACAACAAATTAAAACTAGATCCTTATATATCACCCTTCACCAAAATCAATTCCAAATGGATCAAAGACCTCGAAGTAAAAACAGATACCCTGAAAACACTACAAGGAGGAATAGGGGAAACACTTGGGATCCTTGACACAAGATGAAACTTCCTTTACAAAGGCCCAGAAATGCAACAAATCAAAGAAAGGTTGGACAAATGGGATTGCATCAAACTGCAGAGCTTCTGCAGGGCAAAGGACATAGCTTGCAAGATAAACAGAAAGCCCACAATAGGGAGAAGGTCTTTACAGGTCACACAACAAACAAAGGTCTCATATGTAAAATAAATGCAGAACTAAAAAAAGTAAATTCCTCCAAAACAAATCCCCAAAGAACCAACAGCTCCCTCAACAAATGGGATCAAGACCTAAAAAGAGACTTCTCTGAAGACGAAATGAGAATGGCCAAGAGACACATGAAGAAGTGGTCTACATCACTGGTCATAAAATAAATGTAAATCAAAACAACATTGAGATTCCACTTCACCCCAGTAAAAATGTCCATTATCGGGAAAACTAGCAATATCAAACGTTGGAGGGGATGCAGCCAAAAGGGAACCCTACTACATTGTTGGTGGGAATGTAAACTGGTTCAGCCACTCTGGAAAGGGGTATGGAGATTCCTCAAAAGAGTGAAAGTAGAGCTTTCTTATGACTCAGAAGCCCCACTTTTGGGCATCTACCCAAAAGACCACAAACTAGAACACACTAAAGCCATCAGCACAACAATGTTCATCGCAGCACAATTTGTCATTGCTAAATATGGAAGCAACTCAGATGCCCCTCAGTAGACAAGTGGATCAGGAAAATGTGGTACATATACACAATCGAATTTTATGCCTCTATCAGAAAAAAAATGATATTGCCCCATTCATACGGAAATGGAAGGCCTTGGAAAAAAATCATACTAAGTGAAGTGAGCCAGACCCAAAGAAAAAAGGACTCTATGGTTTCCCTCATAGGGAATAATTAGTACAGGTTAACTTTTAACTTCTAAAGCTTCGTAAGTGTACACTGTTTTTTAGGCTCAGAGAAGGATCTCTGAAATGATGGCAATTATTTTTAGCATATTAAGGCCTTCCATTTCAACATAAAAGAAATTAAAGATCTTAAAAGTAAATGCAGAATCAAGGTCTGCCTACATTTGTGTTGTTTCTTCCTACTTGAGCTCAGGGGAAGGCTTTCTCTGAAATTCATTTACCTGTCCATCTAGAAAGGGTAAACATTTTCTTCCACCTTCATACAGACATCCTATTATACTAAAAGAAACTTTATAAAAATTAAAAAGGTGAGCACCAAAAACTAGCAACCACCAAGAGACACTTGTCCTTCAGGCGTATTGAAAATCCAATGATTATCTTACAACCTTTCTGCTCAGTTATCATTTGCTCATCTAAAGATCATTTACAAGCACTCAAAATTGTTTGTGATTTCTGCCGGTGTTTCTCATATGGGAAAAATAATATATCTTGTCTTCATTTTAATGACAAAAGTTACAAAGTTTGGGATCTGGGCTGGTTGATAGGAATTTCAGTACAGTATTAGCTTGTTACAATAAAAAAAAAAAATGGGGTTCTTGAGAGCGTCCATGTCTAACATAGAGGACAGAGAACAAAGACCAGGCCATGGTCTCCAAAGTGAAGATACAGAATTCATTATGAAGTGATGTAAATAATAAATCTGTTACTATACCAACTTTATACAACA
This sequence comes from Perognathus longimembris pacificus, assembly GCF_023159225.1. Classification (NCBI taxonomy): domain Eukaryota; kingdom Metazoa; phylum Chordata; class Mammalia; order Rodentia; family Heteromyidae; genus Perognathus; species Perognathus longimembris. Next base: position 43,591,194 of record NC_063176.1, read on the forward strand.
AAGATTGCTAATATTGTTTGGTATTAATATCATTGTCAATGTGAAACTTTTCTGAAACTGGCCCTTTGCCCTGTATTATGTAGTTGCAATTGCCCTCACCTGGATCCCCCCAGGGAAAACTATAACCTGTTTCGTCACCATATGGCCAGGTGGTTTCCTTTATGGTCAAGACTCCCTGACCTGTTTGAAACTGGTTTCTGGACATTGTGAGAAAGTAGTGAAACTGGTTTCTGGATATTTCTTGAAAGTAATTAACTGGCTCCTGGACAATTCAAAATTGAAAAGCCACTTTAATTAGGCAAAAGGGAAAATTCTTGTGGTTTGGGGGTTTTAAATCAGCCTTCTGAGATGTCTCAGGACTGCACCTTGAGATCCCAACCTCGAGTGCAGTCCTGACACGCCAGTATTTTCTTGCTCAATAAAATTCTTTCCATCCTTGATTGCCATCTGAGTGGTCTCATTCATAGCCAATTTCTGGATCCCCATAACTATGGCTTCTCCAGTAAAGAAGTGAGTGAACATGCCCACATAAAATAAAGTGTAAAATGTGAATTTAATAGAGAGAAAATATGCTGCTAAGGAAAATGGCAGCTCAAGTAAAGTAGCCCAAGAGGAAGCAGGTTATAAAAATATTAGTTTCCTGTGATGTTTGGATTATGGAAGAATGTCATAATATTGCTAATGGTCTTATCTCCATGGGATTGTCACTTAGCATATTTAGAAGAGAGCAGTGCATGTACAAAATTGCCATAGTTTTAAGTATATGCATGAGATGCAAGCCATATGCATGAAGATTTAAGCATTTTATTGTGTGAAGGTCAGGCTAAGGACACACACACATTTCCACCATGAAAGTGCTTCTTGCCTAAAAACTGGCCTGAGGTGTTTATCTGCACTTAGGGAAAAATGTGAATGACAAACTATTAATTACAGCAAAAAAGGGAGGTACTAGGGAGGAGATAACACTCTTTAGTGGTTTGCAATGTGTGGCTAGGAGAAAGGGTTGGTTTCAAATTTTTCCCCTAGATAACACATTTCCAGCAGCTCAAGCTTCTCAATAAACTTAGGGACTTGAAATAGATTGGGATGAAATTATTTTTAAAGGCTTTAGCATTAAACCCAAGAGATTATGAACAGAAAAACCCTAATCAACTCCATGAGGGTGTAATTTTTTTTTCTAGTAGGAGCCCAAAGCAGAGGATTTCTTTTCCTACACTAATTGCAACTGAACTGTTTGTCTATGAGTTAGATAAAATATATAAACAGACAAATTCTATCTGCTTAAAAGATATATCATGCTTTTTACTAACACCCACTTTTCTCAAATCCAGTAAGATCAAGTGCTTTCATCAACACAAATAATGTTATTTTATTTTTTGTGCAATTTGTTAAAGGTTATATTAGAGTTTACTTCATCTTGCCTTTAAAATAAATAGGCTGCTTTGATTACCCAACCTAACAGTCTGGAATTTTAAGGGACTCTTAAGTAAACTGAATCAGAATGTTCATAAGTGCTTGTGAATTGAAGCTGCAAGTGGCTTAATCTAAATCACAGCATGAGTAATTGCTGTAAATCCTCCTCACAGAGCCAACAATTCACCAGAGGGCAGATCTGTTAACAATCTTGTGCTTGAAGTTTACTAAGCTTGGAATTCTGAATGGGGCTTTAAATAAGACACTTTGCATTTGCAAAGTCATGTGGGCTGTATCTCTGAATAGGTTATATTTAGCATAATATATATAGATACATGCATCTATATACATACATATGATCATTTTCTTCAATAATAGTGGCAACAGTAATAGTATAGGAGTAAAATGGCACTGAAAAATATTTAAGGGTGAGATATTTCACACTGCTTAAAAAACAATATCCATACTTAATTTTCATCTGTGTACTAAAATATTTAATGAGGTGTTACCAGCCTTTCAAGTGTTCTAGGTATTCCTTGGTTCTTTGGATGTAGCATCAAAGATTAGGATGCTGCCTCAGGTGAACTAACAGAACCACCAAGACTATGAAGATAGCAACAAATGATTTATTACCAAAGTGGAATTACACCTCAGATGTGAAGGAGGTAGTTCAGGTAAGGGCCAACTGCCTTGAAGGTATGGTGGCTTGGGGCTTATTCAATCCAAAAAGAATTACTAAATGTCACAAAATCAGTGTGCTTCTTTTGTGGTCTTCCCAAAATATTTTTACCACCACACAATGACTACTGAGGTATAGAACATGAGATGCCTAGTCATACATCTGGGAGAACAAGGGCAAGTGTGCATGAATTCCTCTGGCTCATCCCCAGCTTAACACCATCAGTGGAAGGTAATGGGCACTATGCTCCTAGAGCATATTGGGGATATCCTGTATATTGGGCATATAGAAGATATTGTGTCCCTTATGTCAATCATTGATCCAGGATGGGGACCATTGGGGTTTTATGATTTCCTTCTATACCAGAAGAGAATGGAATCATAGAGCCCAGGCAACTTTTTGTTCTGTCTACCTATCTGTCTACATGTTCATGATTAGACCAAAGATGCCACACATTAAAGTTTGGAATTAAGCATGGACATAAATAACACCATCATTATATGGGGTGTCTCACATAAATAAAAGAGGAGGTTTGAGATGAAGAATAAGTAGTTTTATCACTCAGAAAATGTGACTGTTATGAACATAATAAAAATAATTATGCCTTCAGTTTTTCATTTCAGACCTATATTGATTAATCATTGCCAGTTTCTGGTTTTGGTTGCCAATGGTTGATTAAGTGGTAAATACATTCACCCTAAAGTCTTGTTTTTCCTTACTTAATGGGTTGGGACTCAATGCTGAGGACAGGATTAGAGCTATGACATGAGTCGGTGAGAATTCTTTCACTTCTGAAAAAGATATTTAGTGTTCAATATTTGTAATAAATTATAGAAAGTCAAGTTTCAGTTTTCAAAGTTATTTTAAGGGACCGTTAGCAAAAACTTAACCAAATCTTGAAGGAATGTTAAGTGCATCTATTTTCCACACCACACTCTGAATGCCAACTTAAATTATTTGATAAATGTCCATTTATAGAGGAAGAGATTTATTTAGCTACCCATTACAACTGAACACAGAAATCGAGTGTTTAAATGTGCATTTTTTGCTTTAGAATTTACATAAGCACCTCATGCTTTCCTTTGATGATGCACAATTTGTCTTTCCCTCTGAAAGGCTACAAAAAGAAACCCTTTACAGGATCCTAGAAGGAACTGTCACACAGAAGAAAACTGGTTGGAAGCATCAAGGCGTAAAGCTGTGGTTTCTAAGATGCTTTTAAACCTCACTGTGGTACATAATGCATATCCTTTAGCTGTTTGTGAATTATGTTTCCATCAAGTGAAACGTCTAGGAAATCTCATCTGCTCTGTTCATGTTTCTTCATTAGGATCTCCCTGGTTTTAAAGGTTCTTCTACACACATCTCTTTGATGCCTGTAAAATATGAGATTGAGAAATCTAAGAGAGTAGATCAATAATTCAAGCAAGCATACAAAGCAGTATATTTTAATATGATAGCCCGCAGCAGACCATTTGTAACTTTCAAAGTTTGTAAATTCGAGGCACAAAGCTAATTCCTCTTCCACTCTCTTCCACATCCATACTTGACTGATGAATTAGGAAGCCATATCCACTACTAGACAGAGAACACTGCGAATGGGCAGGGTAGGAGGCAACTGTGAAGGGACTACAATGCTGAGGATGGAATTGTTAAAATTGAGAACAATCCCATTGAAGCCAAAGACCGTACAGGGTATGAAGACTGATCATCAAAATTCATTCAGTTACAGACATTAATTTCATGTTTCTTATAGGTGGATAAATGGAGAAACAGTGAAGAAATATAAGGCTCTGCTTTTTGATCCTTAAATAATTTTGTTAACTAATTTTCTCTGCATTCATTTAATAATTTTAAAAATAAGTTCATTGTAATTTTCTGTGTTTCTTCTATTCCTAAACAACAAAAAAAGAGAAACAAAATAACCACAATAAAGAAAATATAAGCACATATATAACCTCAGACTTGGAATAAAATGAAAGACAGTGGGGCTGGGAATATGGCCTAGTGGCAAGAGTGCTTGCCTTGCATACATGAGGCCCTGGGTTCGATTCCTCAGCACCACATATACAGAAAATGGCTAGAAGTGGCGCTGTGGCTCAAGTGGCAGAGTGCTAGCCTTGAGCAAAAAAGAAGCCAGGGACAGTGCTCAGGCCCTGAGTTCACAGCCCAGGACTGCCCCCCCCCCCAAAAAAAAATGAAAGACAGTGACCAACATTTATGTGAGGATTTTTTAAAATGTAACTCTATTGTTATTATGGTGTATAGAAGGGTTACCATTTCATAAATCATATAATGAGTTCCTTTCATTTTGGACAATGTCACCATTTCCTTTGCTTTCTTCCATATGTGAAGATTTTGTGAAATGCTACATAAGAGTGCAATTGTTTGGATTCACTTTATATTTTTCTGTACAGTACTTATTTTTTCATTGACATACATTTCCAATTTTACTATTAGATATTTTTTCAGATATTGAGGATACAGTTTTTTTTTAATTATTTGAATCTCCAAACAAACATGGTATGTCAAATGTCAGTTTGTTTTACCCCCTAATTGGAAAGTGTTAGGCTACAATGGTAGAACACACATTGTCAGGTCCCCTGGGACATTTCATCTATAGATCCAACAATATTTAAAGCCTAAATGGGTGAAAAAACAAGAAGTCATTGTGTTATTATGTTGCATGGAATTGGTGTCTGAGTTCACACCTGAAGCAAGTGTGAAAATTTAGATATAGGCTGTGAATGGCTTGCCTGCCCAGTATTTCTTCAGGATTTTCAAATTGCATTGGCTGGTTTCAGTTATTGACCTAAGATCAATATTTTTTTCAGTCTGAGAGCTTGATATTACTTTTCACATTCTTTCCAATCTGCTAGCACTTCAGTAGTATTCATCGTCTCCATAAATGGTAACCAAACCTCAAGTTCTTCAGGACCAAACTTTTTTTTTTTCTTTTTTTCCCCAGTCCTGGGGCTTGAACTCAGGGTCTGGGTACTGTTGCTGAACTTCTCCCATAGTGCCACTTCCAGCTTTTCCTGAGTAGTTTATTGGAAATAAGAGTCTCACAGACTTCCTGCTTGGGCTGGCTTTGAACTGTGATCCTATGGTTTCAGCCTCCTGTGTATCTGATCACAGAAGTTAGCCAAGGGTACCTGACTAGGACCAAACTTTTATAAGCACACATGACCCAATCCTCCTCTCAGGCTTCATGTGATTTTCATATTAGGGCTCTCAGCTCAATCTTGAAAACATGCACAGATTTGGACACTTCTGAACCAATACACCAAGGGTCACTAAGAACTTTCATTACCATTACTTCTTCCTCCTAACCCTCTAGTCAACCCTCTATATGCCCAGCTACTTATGACTACACTCTGTGTAGTCACAATCTCAGTAATTTACAATCTCAGTCAGATCTGCCTCCTTATCACTGAAAACTGTCAGTGAGTTCCTATATTACTCTTCACTATCAGATTCCTAACCCAGTCCTCCCAGACAAAGTTCTAGTCTCTCTTTAAAAATAAAAAACAAAAGAGAGAAAGAAAGAACAAAAAAAATGCTTATTCTGTGTTGTTTTTACTCCATACCCGTGAGACTACTTGATAACACTCACCATATATCTTTGTGAAGTGATTCCCCCATATCAGCATGGCTACCTGCCTCTCTGGCCTTTGCTTAGATGTCACCTTCTTCTTGATTTGTCTCCTGAGAATTCCCAAAAGGGAACCATATTCCACTACTGATGGGAATGCAAATTAGTTCAACCACTCTGGAAAGCAGTATGGAAGTTCCTCAAAAATTTAGACATGGAACTACCCTATGACCCAGAAATTCCACTCCTGAGTATTTGTCCAAATTATTACAAACCAGAATACAGTCAAAATTAAAAATTAAATTAAATTAAATAAAAATTAAAAATAAAAAGAGGACATTTTAAACTCATTTTTCTGTTGACTCTGAACATCCTTTTAGTCTTCAATTAAACTGTAATGATTTTAGTACACAGACTATTGACTTTATAGGAGAATTCACATATTGTCAGTGAAGGTTGGATACTTTATATTATGTATATTTTCCAATAGATGACTCCACCTTATGCATACATTTCTGGAGCTTGAACCTTTCATATAGATGTAAATAGAATTCCATCAATATCCTCAGTTATGCTCTGTGGAATGGAAGAAGCAATGGGTCCTAGGAAAGAGAGCAAAAGTTAGATGAAGCACTCATGATTGACCTTTATACATCGCAATGGAGCTCAATAACAATGGACTACAAGCCTCTTTCAAATCAATATCCTCAGACATTTTCCTTAATAATTTCCAAGTCACAAGATGAAATGTAGATAGAAATCTTACCTAGGATATGTAAAGACCTATGTTCAATCCCTAGCTAAAATTAATAATGTAAATAATATAAAAGTCCAAGCCATGAAATCTGATGGAAGAATTGTTAACTAGCTTAAAAAATGACTCATGAGTTACCTTAAATAAAACAAGATTAAGAAAATATATTTCTTATATTTCTAAAATCTTTATGTCACTCGGCTCTTGCTTCATTTTACATAATAAAAAACAAAGATTAACATTTAACTCACATTTTTCCTATGCCTAAAAGTTATTCAGATTTCTATTAGATTCTTTGACATGAAAGTTCCCTGTAATTTTTTTTCTTATTGTTATTCAACTAGATCTTGTTTTACACAAAAGTGTCTCCTAAATAGAACTCTCATATACATTCTAGCAAGACTGCAGTGTTATGTTCCAAATGCTTCTTTCTCATGCTCTTCCATGCATGATCTCATCTCAGTTTTCATCTTGTCCCTGGTCCTATTTTGTCTTTACACTCTTAGGAGACATTTTTATTGGAGGACAGAGACCATCAGTAAGAAATAGATGAAGAATAATGTGGGTCGGCTCCAAAGTCTACTCCTATCTATCATGTTGTTTGATAGTTGATAATCTTCTCTCTTACAAATCTGTAGGGATAATGTGCTTTGTGTGTGAATAAATAGACAGAGAATCAGCATTTTCCTTCCTAGAGACTGTCCATTTGCCCCATTCACCTGAAACAGTGTGGCTTTTACTATCCTGGCATCCACTCATTCAATTCAGCTGACATTCCCTTTGTCATTCCAGCTAATGGATGCACAGTAACCTCATGGAAGTGTAAAAGGACATCTCAAAAGGCATTCCAGCTTTGCTGCTATTTCTAGAACTTTCAAAAGCTGACATGACTGATGAATCAACCCTAAATGGAGCCATCGGCTCTGTCAGTTACAAATACTCAGTGCACACCACTACTGGTTCATGTGTCAGGAGCAGGGTGCATTTTGTTCTCTTCAGACCATAACTTAAAGTCAACTTCATAAATGTCATTCAGTGTAACAAGATAGGTTTGCTATTCCTATGCAATTATAATATAAAATTATTCCTTAAGTCTATGTTTCAGAATGCCAAGAATCATTTTCGATTTTTATCAAGTAGCTGCATAAAGAGATTTCAATTCCACAAGTCAGATTATGAGTATAGTGCATCTTGATCAACATCATCCCTTCCATCAATCTCCTCTCTCCCCGTCTCGTTCCTACACTCAAGTTACTCAGTTTTTACATAAAGTACATAGAATATAATGACCATAAATATGGTCCCTCCATTCATATGCCACCCTTTTTCCTTGTCCTGTCAACAGTCCCTGGTTTAAGCTTCCTGGTGTTTATTTTGTTAAGCAGCATTCTCATTGTTCTGAGAAATTATGCCATTCTTCACCTAGGTATACCATGCTTTAGTCAATTTGCTTGTGTGTATATGCATGCAACCCTGCATAAATTTTCATGTTTGTTTGTATTTAAGATCTAACTTCTATTGGAAATACTTATTAGTCTTTATGATATAAATATCTGTTTGTATTTAAGATCTAACTTCTATTGGAAATACTTATTAGTCTTTATGATATAAATATCTGTGTGTTTCACTTTTCAGGCCAGTCCAGATGTCTGATTTGTATAAGGCTCTTGTATTCAGAAATAAAGAAAGAAGGAGGCTACAGAGTGAAGGAAGTCACAGGGTCTGTTATCACACAGAGTTGTATTCAGACATGGGCTATGGCCAAACATTTCAGGTTGAGGCAATGGACAAACAATACTGTCTTAGTACAGAAATAACTTTTAAAATTACATTAATATGATAATTCATGTAAAATTGTTGCATGGAAACTAGAATGTATAATGTGACTTGGAAATTTTTCCTAATGTCAAGTAGATGAATTAAAACAAATAATAGAAAAGAAAATGTAATGCAATTTATAAAGAATTTTGTAAGTAATCAAGGTTCGAATTGAGAAATATCACTTGGTCCTTAGAAACTAGAAAATATATCTATATCTATATATCCTTACAAATTAGAAACATAAAATAGCTCCACTGTCAAGAACTCATTAATGTTTACCAAATTAGCTCAGAACGAATAGCTCTGTAAGCTGGTAGTATCAATTTAAAAATAATATGAATCCAGAAGTATTATGTATTTTAATGTAGTAATCTAAATTATGAAGAAATACTACAATGTATCTTTATATTATAATGTGCATGAAATAAGTAATTGAGGGAAAATATTAAGGGTGTCTTATTTTAAAAGTCTTGCTAGAAAACCACAATATATTGATAAAATAAAACTTAACAAACTAAAATTTAACAATTGTTAAAGCATATTTATTTAATTGAAAATTCATGTGAGAAAAAGAAAGTAAAATTGCCTAACCATCTCTTTTTAGGACTATTTAGATATCCATAAGAAACACAGTTGGGAGAAAGGCAATTCAAGATTTGCTTTTACTGGACACTTTTTAAATTGTTTTATTTTCTAAATTTTTAAAAATAATTCCAATAGGAAGAAATAGAAATTTCAATTTAGTTTTCCCCTATTTTATGAATGGCCCAGTTATATCTCTTAAATTCTCAGAATTTCTGTTTACTTCTTTATCACTAACAGATGTTTAAACTTGCATTAGGGTTTCTTGGAATCCTATGAGTGAAATTCCTGGACCTCAGCCTGACATGTCAAGGAAAATCAGCAAATATTTGTTCGCAGGAATTTGTCTCAATGTCCCAGTCCCATTTAGGATGTGAGACAATAGACAAGTTATTCTAATAGACCTATTCTATCCAACGTATTACCTCATATATTGATTATGTGGTCGAAGATGTTGCATACAGAGAGAAAGAGAGGCTCCTAAAGTTATGTGAGCCCATCCATCATGTATCATCCTGGCAATTTCTCACACAGATTTAGGGCAGCTGTGGCACTTTCACACCAGACTAATGTTCCTCCTCTGAAAATTACCCATAGTTATCCATTTGTCAATATCTTAAGAGAAACAACCCAGAGGAAACAGGGCTATCCATAGCAAAGAGGCTACTTTTCAAAGTGCCCTTGCTTATTGAAATCCTCAGCATTGTAAAAGATGAAATTTTTACAACACACACACACACAGACACAGACACGCACGTTTTGTGGAAAATGCTATGCAGGGAAGAAAGCTCAGGAGAATGAGAACATATCTTTTAGCAGAAATAAAACTTGTTAAAATGTGACCTAGACCAACCTGCCATCAAATCAGCGGAACAAAATTCTCTGTGAGGCAACAGAAAGTCTCACTCCAACATAGAACAAGGCATCGCCTTGTTGCACATCTCTGTGTGTGGTTTTTATGAGTCATGCTTAGAATTCTACGCATTCACACATCCTCTGGTGGCGAACTTGACACCCTTCAAAGAAAAACATGATATCAAAAGAGAAGCACTGTGTTGTTAGTCAAAATAGAATTTTTCTAGTTTCAAAATCAGATCATTTTTAACAAGTTTGCCCTTCAAATTCACTAATGTTTTGCAAAGTAAATGACCATTGTACTTATATTTGATGACATAAATCCTTCATTAATTTGTTTTCTAGGCCCTGAGAGTTTCATTCTGTCTATGAACAATTCGTTTGACTTATATGTAATCAGTCTGATGTGGAATCGACGCCTTTCATACTCATAGTGATTTTAAGTGTCAATAGTCCACCAATAAAATGCATCTGATCCTTGAAAATCGGTGTGTGCTTGTTTTGATATCAACTCAGTTTAATTGTTTAAAATCAAAACTGAAGATTATCTATTTTCCAATACTTTGTATTTACAAATGCAATGTATCCTATTTATCTGGAGGCTTTACTTACTTGCAGGAGGATAGAAACAATGAATTTTCTGCTTGTTAGCATCTCAGCAAATGTTTCTGTATCAAGCTTCAAGGGTGTTTAAAGTATTCTTATGTATGTGTGATTCTCCCATATTTTACTCTCAAGACCATTTTACATACTTTAAAATTATTCAGGACTCCAAAGAGTTCATTTGTATATGTCATATTTCCTAGATTGGAAAGTAAAAGGTTAAAAAATGATATAAACATTTAAATATACACACAATTATTAAGTATACAGAATACGAATCTAATTATATGTTAGTTAAAGTGACATACATGCTATTAGCTGGCTGTGTTTTTCAAAATGTTTGAAAAGACTGGCACATTAACATTTTTATAACTCCCCTTAGTATCTAATTTAACATATGATACGTGGGATCTTTCTTTATATCTGAATTCACTGTGGAGTAAAATGTTGCTTTGGCTGAAATAGTGTATAAAGAATAGTAAACCTCCTTCAGTTTATATTTAAACAGGAATATTGTAATGACATTCTTGATAATGGTGGGTAATTTTTGATGCTATACACAAACTATCCTATGTTAGTTTCTTAAAGTTATTTGCAATGTTGAATCTAAAATCTGTTCAAAGAATTTATCATACTTTGTGAACTCCTTCATTTATTTTGAACTTCAGATGGCGCTTTCACCCATTTATAAATTTCAACCACAATTCATTTCTCACCGAATTATGTAAATTTTTCAAGAAATTAATCAAAGCATAGAATACAGAATATTAATACCATCTGCAACCTTACTGGAAAAATCAATAGAATATGGAAAAGCTGTCAACTTTGACTGGCAAATACAAGGTTTCAAAAATTCCCTCATTTGCTTCAAATATTTAGTGGACAATTAATACAATGAGTTTCTTAAGTAACAGACTCACCTTGTTCATTTACTTGGAAACACCTGCTCAAGCTTGTACAGCTACATTTTCTATTATTTGTGGAAATATTTGGCAAGTTGTGCTGAAAGGAGTCAGAGAAAGAAAATATAATGAGTAAAATGAAGTAAGTTAAGTGGCCTCCAGTCACAATTTTTTAGCAGTTTCTAGAAGGAGAAAGAAGAGAAACATTTTCTTTGAATTTTCAGATATTATTTGATTGATTTTTCTTTTTAATCTGCATAAAACTGAAATAATAAATTTATTGTTTCATATATGATATTTTAGGAAGATGTTACAACAGCAATGCAAAGTTTATATAAGCAAAGCTCATTGTTGAAACAGCTAGGGTTAATTGCAGTTGATAACAAAGAAGAGTCACATTAATTAAGAAGATAAGTAGTGATAAGATCCAAGGGCAAATTTAAAATGTCTTTTACTAAGAAGAGGACTTTTCATTTCATGTAAAGACAGGAAATTCACACAGATGATTGCATGTAGATAAATGTGATAATTCTTTGAATGCAACTACTTTTCTCTTGATACATATACACAAGTGAATTAAATGGAAAAGACAGTAAAAGGCAACTGAATAGGGAAGAGAATGGATAAATTAATGCTTTCATAGAATAGGAAAGGTAGACACCAGGAAATGATAGCAGGTTTATATTTCCCCAGGAGCAAACAGTTACTACATTTAGACTAGCTTTAAGATATCTCATTCAAATCCTTAACTACCATCAGTAAATCTCCAGTGCCCAGTGCTGTGCACATTGCTCAATTAAATCCAACTAATGTTTCTACCACAATTGGTATGAGCTGAGTACTACATTAAATCCCCTATTTACCAAGATTAACGATGCGATCATTGCTCATTGGGTATCATAATTTGGTAGATAAGAAGATTTCAAGAGAAAGTACAACTTGAAAACAGGATATATAAATTCTAAGTATTCAACATGTCAAGAGGAAAAATAACTGAATTACATTTTTATTAAATCAAAGGACAGGTATACTTTATAAAGAGATTAATTTGTCAGATAGATCTAGAATGCCTTGAATAATGAGAATACAAAGGTCTTGGATGAGATTCTCATATAAATAATTATGAAGTACTATCCTAATAACTCATATTTGGGGCATGAATATTACTAATCTTACAAATTACTCTTTACTTACTCTTTGGTATTATAATGTTGTGTTCTCTATGCTGCAAATTTACTTGATACTTTAGTCTTAAAGAGATTATTACATCCTTCCCCTCCCATCTCTCTGATGAAATTGAACTCAGGGAACCCTGCTAGCACTCAAGTATCCTGTCACTTGAGCTATACCTTAGCCATTTTTATATTAACTTTTTTTCCTTCAGATCATTTTACCTGGGATGGCTTCAGACTATAATCCCCCTATCTCCACCTCCCATGTAGCTGGGATTATAGGCATGAACTATGCCTGGAAATAATGTTTCCTTATTTCTCCAATATTCTAGTTGAAGCAATAGTTCCCCTAAAATTTCTTTCTATGAAAAATACTCACTGTTTCTTTCATTTGTTCTTGAGTTAAATCACTGAAATTCACTCTGATCCACCAGGACAAAGAGAAAAATAGAATATTCAAGAGTGCAAGTTTCAGTTCATTTTGTTTATAATTTATCCTTTTGATTTGTAATGTTTTCTAATCTATGAAAAGGCATTCTACTTTATAATGAAATAGCCTAGGGTAAAAAATGCAAAACAAAAATATTCACAATAAAGCTCACAGAGATGTAGCAATTAAAATGGCATAATAATAAAGTATCACATTGTGATACCTTCTTTTAAATTAAAAAAAAATACCACAGACTATACTACATCATTAATTTTACATGAAAAGATTCATAAATCCTTTCTCTTTGAGATCTGCCTGCGGTCAGACTCATGAACATTAGAAAATAATAATTTCTGCCTGAGTGAATTCAATTCATTCAATTGTAATTTCCTTTGTTGCCATTGTGCTGTGCTTTATTTTTTACATTGTTGTTATTATTTTAATTAGGATGTAAATACATATTTTGTAAAACTTCAAAGAATGTAGATACTTATAAATGAAGTGGCAATAATCATACTTTACCTCCTCTTTAGATGCCCTTGAACGTAAGGTAGGTTGAGCAGTGTTAATAGTTTAGTGTCCCTGCTTTCAACTTTTCCTTCTTTATCTTTTTTAAAGTAAATCATGTAGAAATATAAGCATATTTGTATTTTCTCAATTATTTTTATATTTAATAAAACAATATCCATTACTAAATAACATGTAGTGGACCAACTTCTAAATCAGAGCAAAAAATACACCCACTTGAAATGCTTCGTTTCTTAACTATAGCCATCACATAACCATTTTAACAATGCGATAGCTGTTGACAAATAGGTTGTTTCTAGTTAGAGAAATTACACTTTTTTTGTAATGTATTCCAGGCTAGGAGTTCCTTATTTCGTTTTCTCCTAGTAAAATTTCCTTTCAGTGGACACTGGTATGCTCTTTATACAAAAGGTTTTACCAGTGTGTATTTTACTGTAAAATTCAAAATAAGGTATTTCTTTCTATATTTAAAACAAATATACTATTAGTCTTCAGAATATTTAACATAATTGCTTAAAATAATATTATTACTTTTGCTATTTCATTGGTCATTAGTAAAAAAATGTAATAGAATTGAACAGTTTTCTAATGATTTTTTCTTAGCCATTTCCCCTCCATTTTTCAATTTTGTTGACACCAAGCCTTAAACTTAGGGCCTGGCATTCTACCACTTGACCCATGCCACTTGTATCATTCTTTAAAAAACATATTTTTAGGGGCTGGGGATATGGCCTAGTGGCGAGAGAGCTTGCCTTGTATACATGAGGCCCTGGGTTCGATTCCCCAGCACCACATATACAGAAAACGGCCATAAGTGGCGCTGTGGCTCAAGTGGCAGAGTGCTAGCCCTGAGCAAAAAGGAAGCCAGGGACAGTGCTCAGGCCCTGAGTCCAAGGCCCAGGACTGGCCAAAAACAAACAAACAAACAAACATATTTTTATTACCTTTATTATCTTAATATCTTATACAAAGGAGTTGCCATTCAGCAAAACAGTTTATGAATGCAGTGGCTCTTGTTCAATATCTTCCCTTTCTTTTTTTTTAATTTAATTTTATTGTCACATTGATGTACAGAGAGGTTACAGTTACATATGTAAGGTAGTGAGTACATTTCTTGTCATGCTCGTTACCTTCTCCATCATTTTTCTCCCATCTTCACTCCCCCAACCTACTCTTATCCGCCCTCCCCAAGCTGTACAGCTGATTTCCAACATATTGTCTTGTGAGTATTGCTGTTGCATTGGTTTCCCCTTTATCCGTTGCTTCACCATTTTCATGTTCCCCTTTCTTGCCCTAATTCGGATACATTCTCACCCACCCCTCCTATTCTACCCCTTCCAACACATAATTACTTTAGGCTTCTTTTTTCCCATTTAGCAAAGCAAGTCATGTATATAATGCATGCTGATCTGTGTCAACCCTTCAAAATCCTCACCTTCTTCAACTCATCCCTTCCCTTGTGTTTCTGTTCTGTAGTATATATAATGCATTTTTGCTTGCATTTTCCTCATCTCCCATTCATTCTTCTACCCTCTTCCCCTTGACTCTACCCCTACTTGCAAACAACAATTTCTTTGTCATTTTTTTAGGCTTTGACTTAAATAATTATACAACTTGTGCTCTCTACAGAGTCTACTGTTCTTCAGTTAATTTATCTGTAACCTCTTACCTATCATGGTACTAGCAATTTCACATGTGTATGTGTGTATTTACACACTCTAATGAATTTATTCTACTGGTGTGTTTGGAAGTACAAATATGTTGTCTGAAGCATTCAAGTACATAGACAACAGAACTAAGATGAGATAAAATGAGTTCTCTCCCAAAGATGTATCAAGCATATTATTCTCATATACACCATTTATTTATGTAAGCATGACTAAATTTATACACAATACTTATAGACTAAGTAATATTCTTCATGAATACATTATGTGTCATGTGACAGCAATCAGCAAAAAGTAAACAGAGGAATATATATATATATATATATATATATATATATATATATATATATATATCTTCACACACACATATTCTCTGTCTTCCTTTCCTTTTGGGCTTGAACACAGGGCCTTGAGCTCTCATGTGTTCTTTTTTTTTTTTTCTGAAAGCTTGTGCCTTATGATTTGAGTAAAGTCTCCAGTTGCAGTTTTTTGTTGATTATTTAGAGATAAATCTCTCTTGAATTTGTCTGCTTGGGTTAGCTTAGAACCTCAATTCTCAAATGTCAACCTTCTAAGTCATTAGTATTTTGTTCAATTACCAATGCTGGTTGAAAGTTTAATTTCTTTTTTTTTAAATTATTTATTGTAAAGGTGATGAACAAGTGGTTACAGCTACATAAGTAAAGTAATGAGTGCATTTTTTCTTTTTTTATTATTAAACTTTTTCTTTATTGTCAAATTGTGGTATAGAGGGGTTACAGATTCATATGTAAGGCAGTGAGTACATTTCTTAATGAGTGCATTTCTTTTTGGTTACCTCTCCCTTATTTCATCCTGCTTTCCCCTCCCCACTCCCCTCCACTCCAAGTTGTAAAGTTCATTCCCAACATGGTATCTAGTATCATTGTTCCATTAGTTCATCCTTTGTCCTGCTGTTTTGTGATTCCTTTTCCTTTCTGTAGATCAGATAAATTTATGTACAAGAAAAAGGGTACAGACAACTAAAATGAAAGTAATAATTGCAAACAGGACTTAAAGAAAACCTCTTGTTTCCAATTTTTGGAGTGTCGATTGATATACTTCATTATATATGGTCATACACACCTCTAACAAGCAATTTCACAACTATTCCAATTTTCACTGGAAACTTTAGGCTGTTAAGTTTTCAAAATTATTTATGTTTCTGAATTTAACTGTTGCCTTTATTTGACTGTGTTTAAATTCTGGTATCCATATGTCCCTTATTTTATAAATTTGTCCAAGGCTATTTTAAATGTCAAGCTGAGAATACTTTAATTAAAGTCATCAGTTCTAGTTATAATTATACCAAGTTGTAGTATTTTTAGATGTTTATAAAATACGTGAAGAGCAGCACAGCAATCCAACATTCTTCTGTTTCTCAAATGCAGCAATCCAGTTAGTATAAATAATATTTTATAACCTTAAAATAACAAGAAAAACAAAGTTATTATCTACCTTCTTAAAGTTATTGTTAATGTAATTTATACTACAAAAAGCCACACAGTAAGCAAATTAAGAAAAGGAGATCAGATCAACTTTTGCTCAATCTGAATGGAACACATTGTTTACTGCATAAATTGCTGTATCACAGCAGACGATCTACTAATACATTCACACACTTGTGAACCATGTGATACTCTAATTCTGTGCTAGTCTACAAATGATCAGAAGTTGTACATAGCTCTTTGTGGAAGCATAATTTAAATTCTTAACTAAATTATTTTATGTCAATTACATTAGATTTATACATACATGAATTCTTAAGACACTCACATGAGTGTATCACATCTATATGTGTGTGTATTACATCCATATGAGTGTATATTTGTATATCTTATGGAGCATTAAATTACTTTAAAAATAAAAGGAACTGGATGAATTATAACATGTGAGATTAAAACATTTATTTTAAAGTTGTCAGTTCTTCTTGATGTAGTACATAGTTTAATTTAATTTCAACAAAACCCAGTCAGCTTGTGTGAAGACTAGATAAGCCTATTCAAATTCCTAAAGAATGCCTCAGGTCCTAGAACATCTCATCAACCTGAACTCAAGAAGAAATTAAAAAAGAAAAAATGTGACCCTGGACAACTAAAAAAGGAATAAAACTAGACTACCTTACTTGTGGACTCTGAAACATTGAATCGATATCAATCATTTTGAAATTCCTTCAATAATTACAAGGAAAGAAACACTTCCAAAATTCATTCCTAGCGCTGTCTTCTCTTATACTGATAGATAGATAGATAGATACACACGTAGATAGATAGATCACATATATAGATAGATAGATCAGATATAGACATATATATATATATATCAGTGTATGAATTAGATGAGTTAGGAAGCTTGAGATGTATAAATGAAAGTGGCATAAAAAATTCAGAAACCAGGGAAGATAATAGAAGGCTACACCTTAAAATTAAATGCAAACAATGGTTCAGGGAGTACAAACAGAAGCAGGTGGACAAGGACATTTTGCAGAAACCAGAACCAGGGAAGGACTGAAAGGTCATTGTGTGGAACACAGTACCAGGTCTGCAAACAACCATCTCTCCCCTGCCCAGAGAAGTAAATAGAAAACTCACAGGAGACTCGATCAGCTAAGGAACAGTAAATAAAATTGCTACTCTGAAAGCAAGAGAAAAAAAAGTGTTTTCTACCAAAAAGAGAGTTTTAAAGTTTAAAAATCACCTGACGGATCCTAAGGCTATCTCTACCTAAACTTTCTGAAGAAATAAATGCTCACAGACTACTGAGATATTATTCAAAACACAAGTTCTCGGATACCAAAGGGGTGTGATTGACATTTTATTATTCACTCATTGACAAGTTCATTTCTTTGTACATTAGTTTTTTTTTTAATTGTCTCATAGCTATGCTGTGTTTTAAAAGTTAGGCAAGTTCTTTTTGTCTCAGTGTACCAACAGTCAATAACTGGACTTCTCTCCCCTTGATGTCATAGAGATGAAAATCATTGTGAGCTATGGAAATGCAGCAATAAAATATTAACAAGTTGCTGTTTGCTTATTCAGAGATTAGGATATTATGCTGAGAATCTGTTTTTACAGTTAATAAGCACCATTTGAAGGCACATTTCAATTGTTAGAAGATATATGGAATTGTGAATAACCCATCTTTGCTTTCTTTGGTCCATGGGTGCTTCAGGCTCATCATAGACAAAAATAAATCACATCAAAGAATAAGCTTCATGGAAGATCCCAGTACATGACTGTACTAACAGGAGTAGAATTGACTTGCGGTGTTATTGTATTTCTCTGTGATATTGCTAAGACTTTGATAACAGTCCTCAAAGGCTTGGACTTCCCTGTGATGCTAGTGGAAATATTGTTATCTTTATGTACAATCACATAAAGATATTTATAAGGAAGTAAAACAAAAACAAAAAAGGAAGTAAAACGTATTAATAGTTTTCAATTTACATGTACATCATCAAACTCAGATGACAGAAAGAAAAAAGATTCGACCTACCTCATGTTACTGATGCAATGCAGATTTTGCTTGAAGTTCAAAAAAATATCTAAATAGTGTTACTTGTGAAAGTTCATTCATAACTATTTTTTGTCAAAATGAAAGTATCATTTTCTTCAAAGTATTTCTTCTGATTTATTCTTTAATAATCTTTGCATTTGAAAAATACATAAATACACAAGTAAGCAAGCAGAAACAGGTTTTTCATATCTGCAAAGCAAGGAGAAGAAAAAGTGTAAAAATTTACATGTGGAATTTTTATAATCTTTTTCAACTTCCCACTTTGGTTTCAGGATTGATTTTACTACGCACCCACATGTGCACACACACAGATACAAATACTTAATATGCATATTTATGTGTGTATGTGTCTGTCAAAGTCTGTGTGTCTATGTTTACAAATATGTATATATAATTAGCATATGTGTATATCTGTGTAATCATATTTTATTTTTATATAATTCTATTAAAGCCTATCACAATATATACCTTTATTCAAAACAATCTAGAAGCACTGCTAGAATCTTAATATTATGATCACCCAAAGAGATACGAAAACTCACTACAAAGGCAACACATTTCTGGTGTGCTTAGAACATGTGAAAAATCCAGATGTGTTGCTGTGTTTGTCAGGCCCTTCACAGTAGTTTTCATTGATTGAGCTCTATGGGATTCTGCTGCAGAAGGCAGCAGAAAATGGTGCTTTTGCAGATGTTTCTTTTATGGCCATGGTTTGAAATGTCACCAATTAGGCAACATCAGAGATACTGTCAATAGCTGTGTCTAATCTTGCTGTGTTGATTCCGTCCTTAGCACTTGACAACCTAATAATGCCTTTGTGAAGAAGCACAAGATATTGTTATTGACATTATGTATTGTTGTCCAACTACCCTTTGTAATACACATATTAAGTATAATTAAAATTGAATAATTTTAGTGTATCATTAAAAATAAATTTTAATCGCCCTCTTTTCAATTTGTTTTTACAGTTGTTTAAAAAACATGCAATTGCCCAGTGAAGATAAAATATGAATATGTGCAATAATATTTTAAGTTACAGCAATGTGCAAAAATTAATGTCTACAACAAAGAGCATAGGAAGGGGCAGATGGAGTGACACAGTGACTTTTGTTAGATGAAGAGAGCAATTAAGAACACATGTAGTATAGTTATTAAGATTTCAGAAATGTTTCTCTGTGACTAGACATTGCATTCATTCCAGCAAAGTGATATGTCATTCATCTTCTACAAATTTGCCTTGCCACAACTTCCCAAAGCACTGAGAGACCCAGCTGTGGAGGTTGAGCCCTCCCAGCATGCGTCACTTGGCCATCATTGAAATGTTGAATGAATTAGACCTGTCCATATTTAGAAGCGTTATTCCTGGTACCCAGACATGATCATTTTTCTTCCCCAATGAGATAGTGTCTGAGGATTTGACTCATCACAGTATGATACCCGGACAAACTGTTGCAGAAGTTTTAATTCCAAATGGTTAGGCCTCTCAGATTTAAGGCAGGTAGTCTGCTGTGAGATTTATGGCCCTGGAGATCTTTAAGGCTGAGGTAACAAAAGAGAGCACACTCCTTGCAAAGTCAAAAGAGAAACCCTTAATTCACCTTTGTCATTCCTGTTTCAATCACTGAGAAACTCTTTTATTCTTACAGAGAAAGTAGAAAAAAATATACTTATTTGAAATTCCAAGCACAAGCTTCTTATTACATCTTGATGTAAAAAAATCATTAAAAAAATCAGTTTTTATATAAAAGAATTCAAAGTTCACACATAAGTCATTGTCTGTATTCTGCATAGATATATACACACATTATTGTGTGTATATAATCATTAATATCCAATAGCATGATGTCAAAAGTAATTTGCTGTTTTCACTTTATTATTGGCACTTTTATAATGGGGTTTACAACCAAAAAAAGTAAATTTATTATCCAAAGAGAAGTTGGAACAAGTAAAAGTAAAGAAAATGAAATAAATATAAAAAATCCGGTAATACATATATTCTCATGCTTTGTGGTGATACACATCACCACAGAGCTATCCAACCAAGACTTTGCCTAGAATTTTTTTCTTTCCTCTTTTTTTTTCACCTGTTTGTTCATGTTTTGTTTTTTTTTCTTTTTTGCTTGATTTTTGTTTCAATTTTGGACCAATATCAAACAGGAAATATGCTGAAAGACATCCATAAAACTACTACTGCAATATCTAGACAGGAAAATGGAGGTGTTAAGGCCTACTTAAATTAATTCTAGATTTTCTTTTTGTTGAAAATGTTGTTAACCTTGCCCCAAGACTGTTTTCTTTCCAAAAATGTTCCTCAATGCAGAAAGAAATGACTTGGTTCATTTATTCTCTCCCTGGCAGACATAGTGGCTCATTTTCCCATCTTCTCTCTGGTGTGGACTACAAACTTCAGTGCTCAGCTTCATTCCACGGAGAAACCAGACTTCTCCCTTTGACCCAAAGCAGTTCGGTAAGGTCATTCCACCTATCTTTGGTTCACCTTCAGATGATGAGTTATTCATGACCAAGTGAAACATCTTTGAACGCCAGGTTTTCAGAAATATTGTTAAGGCACAAGGTAATCCTTATTGCAAGGCTGTGTGTGTGTGTGTGTGTGTGTGTGTGTGTGTGTATAATTTTTTTCCTTTTGTTTTCTTTCTTTCCTTTTTTTTTTTTTTTTACAAAATACTGGGATATTTGAGTTATAGCGACTGTTGTGGTAGGCAGTCTGGAGCAGTTTTCTGATGACTATACACTGTAGAACTGGGTGGGGAGGGTTTCTGCCTCAGGGTATCACTTCCCCTGATTAGGAACCTGAACTTCCAGCATGTCAAAAGTTCTTAGACTAATGACCTGGGAAGTTTAATAGACATTCCAGTAAGAAGACAATGGAAAGATTCCTTGAAAGGGGAAACGTTCTAAAGTCATTGTCTCTTTTCTTCCATTTATCCCCAATTTATGTATATCCTAGCAATCCTTCCCTTAGGATCGCCCCCAATTCCTCTTCCGTACATACAACTCTGTTCTGCTCTCCTTGGAACCTGCTTAAATAGATGATAATTTTACATAGAGCTGCGAGAAACTTCTCCGATGTGACTCCATCTCCTTACAATTCAGAGCTGCTTGTACATCTCCACATCCCATGCCGGACCATTATGCAAAAGAGAAAACACTGTTTCCCTATTCTCTACCCAGAGACCAACTCATTTTATTGCAATTTCAAAGAAAACCTTGTAGCTGCAGCTGGGGAAATAAATGAACAAAACAAAACATGTAACCAGCCATTGTTTACTTATTGACTAAACATGTAATTGGCCCTTTATTTTACAGAGACAGTCTGGTTTTGAGTCTCAAAATTTCCTTACAAAAGGAAATAAAAACATGAAAGAAGTTCTCTGGTATTGTAGTTGTATAATTACAAAAATGCCAACATAACACATATAATTAATGTTTTACTCATATTTTTCTACTTATTTAATTTGAAAATCAATTTGGACTATGTAAAAGGATGCATTTGAAAACTGAAAGATTATTTAAAGTATACAGATAAATCATGAAATAGGGCCTAGGATAGAAAAGTATAGTAGTTTCAAAAGACCTTTGTTCTCAGTAGAAATAGATATCAACTAGTATATGTTAAGAATTTAGATTTTATTTAATCTATTTCTTGTTGACTAGTATTCCAGAATGTCTAATCATCATTACAATTTATTTCATCCATTTGTGGGATTAATTAAAATAACAAGATAAAAGATAAAAGGAGTGGCTGGGAATATGGCTTAGCAGTAGAGTACTTGCCTAGCATACATGAAAGCCTGGGTTCGATTCCTCAGCACCACATAAACAAACCATAAGGCCAAAGTGACCCCATCTTGAGGCAGCCGCGGTTTTGTTGTCTGATTAAACTATGAGTAACCCAGGCCACCAATTATACCGGCTAGCAGAACAAGCTTATTAGGGCCCAGCCAGTCAGGAAACTCCCTGCTTAACTCTAACCACCTGGGAATGCTTAACTCTAACCGCCCCAGAATGGCTGGAGCCCTGAGCCAATCAGATTTGTACCCACATCCTAATCTTGCAAGAACACCTGATTGCTGTAACTTTGTGGGTTTTTTTGCCTTTATAAGCCCTGTGAAATTTCAGCTCGGGGCCTTCCTCCTAACCTTCGCTGCATCAGAGTGTAGGACGAGGCCCAAGCTGAAGCCCACCTGAATAAAGCCTTGCTTTTGCATTTTGGAACGTCTGGCTCTCAGTGGTCTTCTTGGTGGTCATCTCAGGACTTTGGCATAACAAGTCAAAGCCAAAAGTGGTACTGTGGCTCAAGTGGTAGAGTGCTAGCCTTGAACAAAAAAAAAAGCCAGGGACAGTGCCCAGGTCCGAGTTCAAGCCCCAGGACTGGCAACAAACAAGACAAATAACAAACAAAAGATAAAAAGAGATGTATTACAAGTCCATGTATTCTTTATCTGCTCTTACATAGTGTAGCTTTCCATCACAGAAATGGCTCCTTTAGAGGCTAGCAAGGGTAAACACACACACACACACACACAAATGTGTGTATGTAATGTATATATACATATGTACATGTAATATGTATATACATATAAATGTATACATATATGTAATGCACATGTACATGTAATGTATATGTAAACACATATGTGTATGTGTACACATGTATATGGTACTGTATATGCTATGTATGGTACAGATACACAAACATATGCATATTTTCTTGTATCATATATATTACTATTCTATATATAGTATGAACTTGTATCATTATATATGTGTGTGATACTGACACAAATAGAATTGCTATTTTTTTTCTCTCTCATTACTTTTATAAAAGATCCAATTGTTTGTAAGGGAATTGAAGAGATAATAAAATGATTCAACTTATAAGCAAAAATAATTGAACATTAAAACCAACCAGTTAAGCCTTAGTAATTTGGGTTTCTGTACTAATGAGCATAATTTCTGCCCCAAGCTGGGGTATATGATCCATATCACTGACCAAGAGAAAAACTGATACATGCAGTCAGATTCACACATTTCTCCTGAGTGGCGCCTCTTAGAGAAGTAACTTTTCACTTGTAAATCTTAAGTTGCCATTTACTCTACCAACAAACTTCCAAAACCACTAACAATTTATCACATGAAATTCTACCTTTGGTAATGGGGAAGACTCCTTAGCCTTGTCTTGTAAATAATCTGTTACATTGCCAGAATAAACTAACAGTCTCTAATGCCTGTTAACAAGTATTATCTTGTAGTTGCATTTTAGCTGAAATCTAAAGAGGTCACTGGGACACTATGCTCATTAGCATTTAAGATAGAGAATACAGTTCTGTGTACATTATTGGGGGTAGCCTACACATTTTTTTTTTCAGAGTGTTTGGGTCATCTATATAAATTTGCCCGTAGGGAGCAGAGATTTGACATTTAAGAATCAAAATAATACAAATAAATAAAACACCAAATGCAGATGGATAATAAAAGGAAATGAGGTTAGTTGAACAAACAAACTAAAAATGTGTTTCCAGACTGAGTTGCAATTGACAATTTTGTGTACTGGAGCTATATTGTATTGTAAATGACAAATATCTCAATTTTTTCTCTATCCTCTTTTTTTATGCAGTGTTCAGAGCCTTTTCAATTAAATTGAAAGCAGACAGATTGATAAGAGAATATGTCTATACATGTATACACAGAAGCCAACAAAAGATGTAATTGGATTGGCATGTAGCTAAAGGTTTAAATAACTGAACAAAGGAATGGAATGGAAGAGAAAGCTTCTATTTTGTTGTTGCTGATGTTTTTAGACCAAAGACTAATTGATCCTTTTAGAAAAAGTATGGGTATTATATAATATAGACAAGCATTAGTGGCTCATGCTTACAGTTGTAGGTACTTAGCAGCCTAGACATGTAGCATTGTGGCATGAAGCCAGCTGGGTAAAAAAGTTTGCAAGACTCCATCTCCAATTGACCAGGAAAACACCTGCCTGGAGGAGTGGTAGAACAACAGTTATGCAGAGAAAGCTGAGAGCCTGTCGTCCTCACTTCCAGCCACAAAAAACAGGTAAAAAAGAAAAAAATGTGTGTCATAATATTTCTTTAGGCAATATAGTTGTTATTTTGTTTTCCTAAGGACCTTATCTCTTAGGGAAGAGATTGTTCTTATATCTGGATCTACAAGAATCATCACTGAACTTATTGTGTGTGTGTTCTCCAAGGCAATGCATCTCTCACACCTTGACATTGAATATTCTAGCTCCTAATAAGCTCCCTATCGCTGCTAATTTTTCATCAGTATAAAGAAATTTGAGCATTGTAGGTTATAGTGAGATAATAGGAGATTCAAGAAGGTGTCATTCTGTAGCTGTTGACTCTCTAATGTCTCCCGTTTAAAATGATTATCATTCTACTCTCAAGTTTCAAGTGAGTCTTCCAAACATCTTTTAAAAACATTGGTCTCATCAAGTTTAAATGGGTGTATTGACTCCAACTAAAATTGTGAGATAATTAGTGCAAAAAGTTTAAAGTTTGCCCAGGCTTCCAAACCTGCTTATTAACTATGATGTTTTATTTTTTCCAAGGATTAAATGTTTTCTCTTGACAGGAATAATAAACTAGAGATGGCCTTAGTGCAATTACAGATCAAAGACATTGATTTCAGTTCATCATTGAGTATAGTCTTAGCAACAAAATTGTTAATAGAAAATAAATATTTTTACATGAAGATGAAAATATTTTATATTGTAGAATAATCAATATAAAAGGAAAGATCCACTTTAGTTTGATTCTAAGATTTTAAGACATTTCAGTATTCAAAACCTGTTAAGGAGGTGTATATTTATTGCCTATATTTCTGTATGTGTCCAAAATTACTGTGAATAGGCAAAATAAAACAAGAAATCAAAACAAGGGGAGTTTATCATGTAGAAAATGTATGAATATATGTTTATTCATTTATTTGGATTTATAAGAGAATTTGGCAAGACAGTGTCATCTAGATCATTGGACAAATAGAAAAAAGTATTATGAACTGGTTATAGAAAATCTGTGCTTGGATTAAAATTGCATATATTGCTGATAGAGAATGAGATCTGGGAATTGACAATCATTTGTTCAATAAATGACACATAGATAATAAACCAAAGATTAACTATGCATAAAACAATGAAGAGATTAATTTTCCCTTCTGTGCTGTGCACATTTTTACTAACATCCTGAATGATAAACTATTAGATACAAATTTTTAAAATCAAAATAAAAGATTTTATTATATATATATATAACCTTAGTTAACAAGCTATTACAAGAACAAAGAATAAAAATAGTTCAGCTTTATTAATATTACAATCATGATTTTCTTTCCTGGCTCTAGTGGCTCACATTAGTAATCCAAGCTACTTAGGAGGTTGAGATCTAAGGACTCTTGTTCTAGGACAGCCTTGAGCAAAAATGTACCCAGGCATTGAGTCCAAGTTGCGGGAATAGTGCACAGGTCCACACCCATATTTGCATACATACATACATACAAGTAAGTCTTCTATAAAAAGTTTTAAAAAGCAACACATTTAAACTAATAGTGTGCAGTGTCTATACACTACTTGTCCTAAATACTCATAATAGAAGAAATATAGGCAAGAAAACATCCAATTCAGGAGTACTATGCTACTAAAATATAGGAAAAAAATGTCCATTTTCAATTGTAGTTAAGAAAGTTCAATTAAAATTCATGCTCAAAAGAATTTTATGTTAAGAAATAGGAAAGGAAAAATTTTAGATCTATAACTTCTAGTAAATATGAGGCCTTCATATAAGCACATATATATGTATGTATCTGTGTTTGTGTGTGCACATGTGTGTATGTTTGTGCTATTGGAGAGTCATTTGTATAAAATGAATGATAAGCATTTTTCAGAATTTGCTAATAAGGAAGATATGTATATTCTGTGAGCTAAGAATTTCCCTAGTAGTTTTTCCTTAGGTAAAACAAGTTTATGTGTTTCAAATATCTGTTACTACATGTTTTTCATAGACAAAGGAAGAAAAATAATAATACATATGGGTTACATGTTATAACTTGAGTTATCTCAAAGGCATTCTATTTAATAAAAAATGTAACAGTTGTTGAAATAGAATAACATGCAAATGTGTCATCCGTTGAAAGATTTCAAACTGATGAATGTAATATTATGCATATTTATGGTAACATAAAATTTTGCACATCATAAGTTTTGTCAGTATTATGCCCTACTCTATTTATTGTGTCTAAGAGAATGTATGGCTTATGGTTGGCATATAACAAATGGTTACTTGAATGTATTAGTGGTGACAGATTGTAGGATAGCAGAAAAAGCCACTATAGAATATGGCGATTTCTGGGCAGAAAGGAATGAAGAAGTAGTATACAAAAGGAATGTGCTTTTGTTCCCCTTCTAATCCACAGGGTTTTGTTTGCACACACACAGAGAGACATAATCTCCAGAAAGATTAATGTAAGAAGAATTGTGTTTTTCAAATGCATAGAAAATTTTGACAACTCTATATAATATAAATTACAATAAAAGAAATAAAAATATGACGGTTAATAAATAAACTGCTTAAAGAATAAAACCAATTTAGAGGAAAGACAGACTCCATCAAGCTATAAAATCATTTCATAAGTTGAGAATTTCTTTGGGAAGTCACGAGAATTTTTCACTAGAGCCTATAGAATGATTTAGAGATTGTTTGTTGAGTTAGAAGATAAAGAACATATATGAACACATAAAATCCTATTAAGTTTATTATTTTATAAAGTCATCAGTTTTATTTCCTATCATCCCAAATCTCCATTTGTGATTTAAACATTTCAAGGAATCATTTTGTATATTTTGTTTTGTACTGGATCCACTTAATTTATAGTATATCTAACTTATTTTTTTTCTCTTCTCTTTTTATGTTATCTACAAGTAGTTGTACAAAGGCGTTGCCATTTTTAAAAAGCACTTTATGAATACAAAGCATCTGGATTGATACCACTCTTTTCAGCATCATCACCAATCCCTTCCAACACTTCCCTTCCTTCACTTTTCTTAATCTTGTAGGGTATACCTTTAATTGTTTCTTAATTTATTTCATTGTTATTATAGGGGTGATAAACAGAGAGATTACAATTACATGACTCAGATAATGAATACACTTCTCTTTTTATAGTTATATTTTTATTCCATTGTACAAAGCTTCTAAAATGTGCTAAGGCTAAATATATTTTCAAAATGATCACTGGTTATCCTTTTGTACAATATCTTTTGATCCCTCACTCTCTCCCAGTCCCTCCCTCCTGTCTACATCCGTGAGTTGTCACTTTCATTAGTGTCTAGTGAGTGCCTCTTCTGTACTTTCTCGCCATATTTCCTTGAGCTCTGTGCCTTTCCCTCAAGCCTACTGAGGATATCCACTTGAATATACAATACCTAAGGAAAAGAAGACAGAATCATCAAAACAAATACAAATTAAATACAAATAAAAACTTAAGAAAAAAGAGATCTCCTGTTTCTGTATATCGGAGTTCATATATATATGTGTGGTGTGCATTATATATATATATATATACATATATATAATTTTATGTTCATATAAAGAGGCACATAGGCATTGCATGGTTGTGTTTTGTGACTCCCTTCTCAGTTTGTTCTGCTCTTTGCACATCTGCCTCTCCCACCATGATCCCACTCCACCCCTTTCAAGTTTTGCATTTCAGGCATTAATTTTGTTGAATTACTTTGCCTTCTCAAGGAATTATGCTATTTGGGTTCCCCTTGAATTTACCATATTTGTTTGTATACACTTAAACTGAATCTGCTTACTTATTAGTTAATCTTATTCTAGTTTCCACATGAGGGAACATAAGCAACATTTGTCTCTGTGTCTGACATACTCCATTTTCCTGAGTTTTCCATATCTTTAAAAAAATGGTACAAAATCATTCTTTCTAATAAATGATAAAAGTCAATTTTGTATATATACCACATTTTCTTGAACCATTTCTCCATTGAAGGACATTTGGGGTGAATCCATACCTTGCCTATGGCGAATAGTGCTGCAATAAGCTAGGAACATGTGAAAACATTCTTCAATATAATAAAGGCTGCTTATAGCAAACCTACAGCCAACATTTTACTTAGTCAAGAAAAACTAAAATTGTTTCCTCTAAAACCAGGAATGAGAGGAGGATGCCCACTCTTTGCTCTCCCCTTCAATATAGTCTTGGGATTCCTAGCCAAGAGCAACAAAGCAAGAGAAAAACATACAGGGGATCAACATATAACAAGAAGAATTAAATATATTCCTTCTTTCAGATGACATAACCATAAACTTAAAGGACTCTATATGCACTTGTCCCAACCTACTAACACTAATTCAAAACTTCAGTAAAGGATCAGGGTATAAAACCAACCCAGAAAAATCAGTACCTGCTCTGTAAGCCAACTATGAGAAGATTGAAACTGAAACCTGGAAAGCAACTCCATTTGCAATAACCTCAAAAAAAGGCAAAAAAATACAACAACAACTACAAATTAATCAAGGATGTGAAGGACCTTAACAGTGGGAACTTCAAATTTGAAGAATATTGAAGAAGACATAAAGAAATGAAAAAGATCATGAAAATGCAATACTGCACAACATAACCTACAAATTCAATGTAGTATCTATCAAAATCCCAACATCATTTTTCAAAGAGATAGAGGAAACAACCCCAGAATTCTTATGGAAAAACAAAAGACCCCAAATGTTAAAACAATCCTTAGCAGGGAAAGTCCTGCTGGAGGTAGAAAAACATCAAACTTCAGCTTCTAGTATAGAGCAATAATAAAGGAAATAGCTTGGTACAGGCACAAAAGCAGGCCTAAGGACCAATGGAACTGAATAGAAGACCTAAAAAAAAAAAACAAAAAACCAACAGACTTATAGCTCTCTAATAGTTGATCAGGGAGACAAAAAGGCAGGCTGAAAGAAAAACAGCCTTTTCAGAAATGGGTGCTAGCAGAACTGGACACCCAAATGCAGACATGAAATCAGATCCTTACATATCACATTACCCCAGCATCATTCAAAATGGATCAAAGACTACAATGTAAGGCCAGAAACAATGAAACTGTTACAGGAATGAATAGGAGAAACATTAGGACTCCTGGCACAGGAAAATCTTTCTTAGTAAAAATGCAAAAGCAAATCAAAGAAAGACTTGAGGAAGAAGAATGCATCAAATGAAAAGATTTCCACACAGCAAATGACATTGCAAATGAGCTAAACGGAGAGCCTAAAGAATGGGAGATTTTTGCCAGCTATACATCAGACAAGAGCTTATTATCCATAATATACAGAGAGCTTAAAAAATTAAACCCTCAAAGAACTGACAACCCAATTAATAAATAGGCTAATGAGCTGAGGAGAGATTTCTCAGAAGTAATTTTAAATTTAAATAAATGTCACCTCAATTTTTGGATGTGGACATATTATCTGTTTTTCTGCTCACGTATAATGTAGGTTTTGAAAAATAAGTTGGTTTGTTTGCATCTCAGGAAAAAATTGGAATCACAACAAATTACAAGATCAGAGCTCGGAAAAAAATTTAATTAATGTCATCAAAGTACTTGATCCTGACATTTAAGTACTTGTAGATTGAAAATTCATTTAATATAGTAACAACAGCATAGTAATTGCTAGAAGCTCAGAATACTAACAAGCATCTGTGTTTGCTCATAAAATAATTGGTAGTTATATACCTAGCATATCCTCTATAGGATTATTGTTCAGTTCTACTTTGGTATACTGAGCCCCACAGTCTGTCATGGTGCCTCTAGCAGAGGAGTGCAGATGTTAGATGCCATCTCCGAGTGCTGCTGTCATGGGTTGATACCAGTAATACCAAAAGACTAAGAAAAGATGGTTTTTTTGTAAGAATCAACCCTGGTAGGTCTAGAAAACTGTGCATAGTGTCAAATATGATTGTGGAGTCTTAAGACTTAATTTGGCTGCTCTTTTGGCTTTGGGGCTTATTTGGAAATCTTATTCATTTGTTATTTCTTGTTCAGTTTTTTGAAATGGGAATATTCATGTAATGTGTAACTACCATTGAACTTGAAAAATGGTTGATTTCTTTAACTGCATTGTCTTACAACTAGATAGACACTTGCCTCGGGGTGAATTGCCATTGAGTCTCAGCCTTATCTAACTTTTATGAGATGGTTGATGTTTGAAAAAATCAAGACTTTTGGAGCTATTTTGATCGAATAATGGTATTTTATATGTGGAAAGAATCTGTGTTTGGGAGTCCAAAATACATAATAAATGTTGTGGCTAGGTTTCCATATCCCTCTCTTCCCCTATAAAAATAAAGAAAAACAAATTTCTTGTTTAAATTTAATAGCTATCTTAACAATAGGAAGAGAAGAAACTTTCTTTGTCAGCCATGGAGCTTGAACTCAGGGCCCTGGCACTATTCCTAAGTTATTTTGCTCAGGGCTAGTCCTCTACCACTTTGAACCACAGCTCTACTTCTGGGTTTCTGGTGATTAATTGGGAATAAGAGTCTCATGGACTTTTCTGCCCGGGGTTGGCTCTGATCTCAGCCTCCTGAGTAGTGACGATTACAGACATGAACCACCAGCACCCAGCTAGATTGGAAACCTTTAAGAAGTTAGCTGTCGTGGGAGTAAGTGCTTAGAAAAGAGTGAATGTACCTACATACTTCCATTCTGCCAAGTAATAATGCAGAAAATGTTCTCTTTCAGGTCCAGACTCTATTTATATGTATCTCCATTCAAAGAATACACCATTCTAATTAATTCATAGTATTTTCTGTCACTTTGAGTAGGACATAATTTTTAAACCCTCTTCATCCTTTGACTCACTGAGACCTAATCAGACATCTCAGACATGTATAGTTATTATATGAAGACACCATATCATTGGTGACTTATGTATGGTTTGCAATGAACAGAATAGCAGACAGCTTTAAGGAAAAATAGTATGCATACTCACTTGCATGGTAAACATCATAGTGCTCATTATTTTTTGTGTGGGTAGTAATTTTCAAGTGCCCAGCAAAGCTATGTATTTACTTTGATTTGTCCTATATTTTCTTATACTCTGAAACAAATGTTTAGAATGTACATAGTTTAAAAACTAATATTTATCATTTATTTAAACTACATAAAACAAGCATAAATGTAATTAAAGGATTAGTAAATGCTTAATTATCATTTTAAAAGGCCTTGTGATAATGAATTTTCCATTATTCAGTATTTCAATTGAAGGTCTAATTAAAATGATTTATTAAGTTCCATTATGCTTCAGGAAAATATATATTATGAAGTTACTACCAACTAAGTGAAATAGGTTCAAATGAAAGCAAAAAAGAACCACAAGTTAGTAAGTTTAAAGATCCATTTCAAGCAATAGGTTATGTCTTACTCCACTAGGCCTGTCAACACAGAGTGCCAAACTTTGGTGGCTTCCACTGAAGGCATTTGTTTTCCACAGTTCAGAAAACTAGACACCTAACCAGGGTCAGGAACAGTGGCTCAGGCCTATCATGACAGACTTTCTGGAGGAAGAATTAAGAGTATTACACTGCCTGGCTAGCTCTCCCATAAAGTTAATGAGATAGCTCTGCAAACAAACTGGGTGTGGTTGGTCACCACTGTAATACAAGTTAAGCAGGGGATTGCAGTCTGGCTGGCCCAGGCAAAAATTCCTGGAGCCTATCTGAAAAATAGGTAAGGCAAAGAGGGGTGGAGGCTTGCTTGCTAGAAATTGCAAGGCTCTCAAGTGTTAGTGTAACCCAAAATATGACAGTACTGTTAGAGCCTTATGGGGCCCCTCTCACCTTCAATTTCATATGGCCAACTTGTGATTGTGTTGTTATTTGGCCTTTCCTCCATGACACTGTTGGAAGAGAGAGAGCTACACTGTTTTTCATCTTCTAAGTGTACCAATCCTATCGCATCAGACTATCCTTATGACTTCATAATAATCAATCACTTTTTAAAGGTCCATATTCACATTATCATACATGGCTAGTATTTTGACATATAAATGGGGGGGTTCAATGCATACATTTCAGTTTTTAAGTACTAAATTTTAGAAATACTTGCATTGTAATTTAAGCACAGACTTGTCTGGTGCACTTTGGTAGCTATCAATCATTTTTCTTTTTACATTAGTGTGCTGTATTTGCCTTACTATTCCTAATGCTTCACTGATGCAATATCACATTAGCAAGAAAATCCAGCTCTACTACTGACCTCTAAAAAGTTGCAAGCAAGGAATCTTTATAGAGAAGCCAAGAACAATTGAATAGATTAAGCATGATTGAGTTAGCATATGACTGGTCTTCTTTAATCAACCCGCTTTCTTAGAGACCATGTTGCACTTTAGTGTACCCTAGCAATTATAAATCCACTTTTAAAATATCAGCAACTGTAATGGATAAATAACTCATTTATGCAGCATCCGTTTGATTCAAAGAGCCAAGTGAGTTCCAGGAAACAAATGTGAACTCTCTTCCTTCTCTGGAACTGAAGTAAGCTCTTTCTCATTTCCCCCAAATCACTCTTCTGATGAGGACATGACCCAGAAAGTTACCAATTTCCTTATATTATTTGTTTCTTATAAATCACATATTCCTGTATCAGTACTAATCAACTCCACTCTCTAGTGGAGATCTAAAATGCAAAAAAATGTATAAGTAATCTATAATTATACATTTGTATTTAGCTACTAGGTCAAGGGATTACTAGATACTCTTCTGTGGCCTCAAATCTGTTGGTTTGCAGGCTCTTGGCTGTGGCAGTATATGCTGCTAGCTTATGACATGCCTTCTCTCATGTAGTACCCTGATTCAGACTTTTCCAGTAGAGAAGGAATGTAAAACATTGACTGGGGAAATTCTTATTTGCAAATGCTTTGGGTATCTCCACTCATAATAGCCTTTTTTTGTTATTGTCAAGTGTAATACAGAGGGGTCACAGATTCATATGTAAGGCAGTCAGTACATTTCTTGTCCAACTTGTTACCTCCTCCCACATCCCCCTCCCCCTTCCCCTCTCCCCCCATGAGTTGTACATTTGGTTTATACCAAATGGTTTTGTAAGTATTGCTTTTTGAATGGTTTGTCTTTTTATAATAGCTTTTTTTATTAAAAGAAAATAAAATCA
This sequence comes from Perognathus longimembris pacificus, assembly GCF_023159225.1. Lineage (NCBI taxonomy): Eukaryota > Metazoa > Chordata > Mammalia > Rodentia > Heteromyidae > Perognathus > Perognathus longimembris. Next base: position 43,624,943 of record NC_063176.1, read on the forward strand.
CATTGGAAAACCTAAGGTGATATGGGAAGGTATGTTCAAATCATGTGTTAACCACGTGAGACATTGCCATAGTCATATACTTCAGCAGGGAAAACCTGGACCATACTGACTGAAGTGTAATTCCTAGGACACAGAGCATATGTCTGAGAAAGTTCCAGAATGTAAATTTAGGGCATGGACAGATAAACCAGAGGGAAAATAGTGGATTAAAATTTAAGTTTATCCTCGAGAATGGTAAACATGGCCCATATTTCTGACATCAACTTCTGATGCCCACGTCAAGTTAAGTACTTCCTTATAGTTTCCCTGATCCCATGGGGAACAACAGTTCACAGAACCTAAGGACAGCTGTTAGAACCATTGTTATGAATTATTATGTTAAAGGATATATACATTTGAATTAGCCAAGGGAAAAGAATTCACAGAATTCTAGAAATTTCTAGCTATGGAAGTTCTTCCCATTGTTTTCATCCCAGGGAAGGCTGTCATCTTTACTTCCCCATAAGAGTATATGACTACAGTGGTATTATAAAATAAGGAAGTTCATCTTGGCCTTGTGATGCAAATCATAGTTGACTGCCCATAGGACTGATCTGTCCCTAGCACTGAAGCCCCAATCATAAATCATTTCCTTCTCCCTCTGGCATTGACAACCACTGTTCTAAATCTCAATGTTAGACTGGTACAACCTCTGGGAAAATAAAGACACTCCTCTTTGGAAAAACATTCTAAGAGTTTTAAAACAATTTGCAGAAGTGAAGGCAGAGACTAGTATTCTGTTGAGCAAGGTCAGTTTCTTCACTATGTACTTCCTGAGGATCATTTGTAAGTAGCAATTGAATGAACGGTTGCTAATAGGCCATACTTCTAGAATTAGGCAGTGGTATAAGTGGTCTAGGCTTAGTAGTATGAAAGTACTCTAGGAGAAATCTGTGTTATTTTGAGGTATGATTTTAAACATGTGGAAAGGAAAATAAATAAGTTTGGAAGAGGAACTCTCAATTTCTTTTCTGTGAAGTTGATACTGAAGAATGAAAGCATAAATGAACAAAAAACAAAATTATTAGCTACAATAACCTATTACCTACAATCAACAAAACTGGATAGGAAATAAAACTATGAGCCACAGTTTCCTTAGTTATTCACTGCAAATAATCATTGATTGTGGTACTGGAAAGCTGATTTATATATATATATATATTTATATATATATACACACACATATATATATGGTGAGAAGCAATATATATATGGGGTTTGATCTATATGTATACATATATGCATATGCATATATATTCACCTGTGAATATATGTGTATATAACATATATTTACATTTATGACGTCCAGACCTAGATCCTTGACTTTACATAAGCTATAATGTACTCATCCTTTCAGTCTGCCTAATTTCATTTCAGAAATGGTGTGCAATTCCATTTCTCACTGCCAGTGTCCTCAATAAATTATTCGTTGCATGCTTTCTTTGCCTTTCTGTCTCAAAGCTTTCTACAAGGTCATCCTTGCTGATGTAAGGGAATAAATGCTCTGGAGACCCCTTAGAGTGGTAGTAGTGTTAGGGGGTGAGTCAGAAGTTAAATACTTCCTCTTCTGGGACCTTTAATGGGTAAGTCTGATGAATATTCTTCAGAGCTTTTCAAAACACCTAAATGTTTTGAACTTAATTATAGTAATGATAAACAACTTCATACAGATTACACTAATTTTATCTCTCCTCTATCACATACCACTTTCTCTTCCTTTCATCTTGTCATGCCACTTCATAGGAACATCTGACCCATCACTGAACCATATGGTCAGATTGCATTCTCAGGGCAATAAACTAAGGCAGTTTGTAATGAAAGTAGCTTTAGGATTCAAATTTGAAATAAGACCCTGAAAACTTCTGGTGAGCTGCTCAGATGGCCACTTGTTATGGTGGCATTGTAGAAGGTGGGCTGTAGACTCACTGAGACAAAGAATAGGCTCGAAAGTTTGCCATCGCTTATCAGGAAAGCAGAGATGAGAAGCAATACTGAATAATATTTGTTGAGTAGATTATACAAAGTTTCATGCTACAAAACATTAAGCAGTTCCTTTTTAAGCTTTACTATAGTAAATAGCACTATTATTGCATCTCATGCTTTTCTTTCTGTAATTCTAAGTAAGTTCATCTCTATCAGGCTCATTTTTCTTATAAGAATTGAGTTTTAAATGTTATACACATACACAATAAGCAAAAGCACAGAATATTGTCTAAGATATCTAATATTTGTACACAATAACTATAACTGTTGTTTGTGTCAATCCAGTGAGAGTAATGTATGATATGTAAGTTTTATTAGGTATTACGTGAAATTTTCCTATGAAGTTGATTTTCAGATATGATGGGCATTTAGATAAAAATATTGGAGTAAGCCAGATGACATCATAATATGCATAGGCCACATGCAAACAATTAGAGGCCTAAGAGTAAAGACTGAGGTGCATCCAGGAAAAGGAATTTTAACTCCTTCTAGACTCTGGAATTGAATGTCGCTCAGTTCTTTCTTGACTTCTAGCCTCATGCCTTATCCTACACATTTCAGACATATCTGTTTTCATAATCCCATAATTTCTTAAAGCGCTCCCTACATCCTTGTGCCCACACATATTCCATTTTTTTCTATTCCATTTGCTGTTTCATAGCAACTAGTAAGGTTTGAGCCTTCCCTTTTGAAATAATATGAGCATTTTGGCATTCTGGTAAGCAGAAAGCTGGCTGCTCATGATGCCATGTCCTCATCAGCAAGCCCTCTGAATATGGCAGACGGAATGTGCAGATGGGACTATTGTTAGAAGCTTCAATTATTGAGGCAACCCTGATTAGTCATCTTTTTTATGCCTCCAAGTAGAAGAGAATTTTCTAGATGGAGTTCAGAGATTCAAAGGGAGAGAGATTTACACCCCCATTGCTGGAAGAACATTCAGAAAAGAGTATAAAGGAATATGGAAGCCTGCAGAAGATGGAAGCAAGTTTCAGACTTCAGCTTGCATGAAAGTGAGGACCACCATCTGGCCGCTACACAGAATTGAACTGAAGTCAGGTTCTTCCCTGAAGCAGACTTGCAGGTCCTTTATCTGTGTAACCACATCCTACTTCTGACCTGTAGACATGCAAGCTTAAAAACTTGTATGGTTTAAAACCATTTAGTTGAAGAAATTTATTGTGGCAGAAGCTGAAAACCTAATAAACATGTCAACCTGGAAATTTACACCATTTTCATCTTTGAAGTCAATTTCCCAAAATTAAATATAGGCACAGCAATTTGTAGATATTCACTGATGGTATGACTGGAAACCTTCCAGAATACCCTCATTCACACAGGGACCAAAGAGTGCATAACTTATTGCATACAGAAATTTACAACCTGCCTTACTGGTAAGTGTTGAATACCAGGTTAGTAAAGAGTAACTGAGATGTTATGATGTAGAAGCCCACTGGTTATTTAAATTCATCTAGAGCTTAAACATTCCCTCCCCCACTCATCCAACAGAGACAGACACTACTTTTCATCCCTGACAGATTGCAGTTCCTTGCCCACAGCTAAGTCCTGATGAATCTGCCAAGCAAATAACATGACCCAGTCGTTTGCCCTTGGAATGGCCTCCTCAATGGCACTAACCTTCAGTTTGTCTAATCTCTCTGTGCCTTCCCTTCCATCAAAAGAAAATCATTGCACTGTGGATCAAATCTGGAACATCCTGTTGATGTGAAGGATATGTTTGATAGCTAGAGTAGAGAAATTACTTCTTTTTGAAAGTTTCTTAGAAAATGTGTCAGGTGATGTAGTTGAAATCTTCTCTCTGGTATCGGTAAAGCACCTGGGCCTGAAGTGCAACAAAACAGAATTCAAATACAGAGCTAAATAAAAGACAACAAAAGCCGGAATATATCTTAGCAGTAGAGTGCTTGCTTAGCATGCATGAAGAAGTCCTGGGTTCAATTCCTCAGCACTACATAAAAAAAGCCAGAAGTGGCACTGTGGCTCCAGTGGTAGAGTGCTAATCTTCAGCCAAAGGAAGCCAGGGACAATGTTCAGGCCCTGAGTTCAAGCCCCAGGACTGGCAAAAAAAAAAAAAAAAGACAAGAAAATTCTAGAATATGATATTGACATGGACTTTCTTTGCTTTCTTTTGTTTTTTTTTTATTTGTAATTTCTAACTGCAGCAAAGTAATTCAAAAGGAAATAAATATTACCTAATTAGTTCACTTTAAACATAATAAAATTTAAAATGCCATGGATTTATTGTAGCATGATATAGAATAAAAAGTAACAAAAGAAGTTATTTCAGTAAGATGGAAAGGTTATATATCTGTATTGCTCTATATTTATTCTTAGGTACCAATTTAGCCAGAAGACTGGCACTGATTCCTCAAGCTAGGGCAGACTCCAGCATGTGCTTCTGTATTGTTCGGTGTACACTTATATTGTACAAATAAATGCCACATGGGGCTTTCTGTTGATACATAGAGATAGATAGATAGATATAGAGGAATAAATCTTATATTTGAATGGGTTAACTACATTATGATAGGAAACATCTATTCCCATCCTGCTTATAATGGTATTTAACATCTTTTGGGTGAATAAAACTCTCACAGAAAAGTGATAATTAGCTACTTTCTGCTTGCTATGTTAATAATACCATATATCGTTTTTAGAGATAAAAATATTGTATTTTACCAGGCTAACATCTTTGTGCAAATCCATTTTTTTCTTTTTAAATTCCCTTTTAGTTTTCATACTTTTTTTAGAACTATTCTGTAACCGGAATAAATGATTGTATTCTATTGTTGTAAATTTCACTCATACTGAGCATATTTACATAAATTGTACTATTCTGTATCACACATGAATAGCACATTAGCGATGTTTTTTCATTAAACTGCTAAAATATCTCTAAGGTAAAACTTGAAAGCAAAAGAAATCATCAAGTTAAACACTTTCCAATTCCTGATTGACAGGAGAGAAAAGGAAGTCCTGCAACAAATGCATTTAGCTTCATTTACCTCAGATATGCTTTTATTGCTGTTCTAATATTTACAAGTTTCTTAATTAAATCTCTCCATGTTTAACCAAAGGCTTACACACCAAGCCACCTTTCTTTCTTCTTTCAATCTTTCATAAAGTCACAATGCCAAAGAAAGATAACATACTTTGGAAAGATGAAGCATGTCCATGTTAATCTCAGGCTTCACCTGGCTTCAGGTGGAATAATGTAATCACAGTGCCTCTTTATCAAGTCTCCACTAGAATTACTGCCACAAATGTAAGGTTAATTTTAGAATCCTTGTATTAATAAAAAATTACTTATATATTTTTCTTTTTTAACACTTTGGTAAAGTACAAAGGCCACTGCTATTTGTTAATCACCACATCTATATTATCACATCTTTATTGTCTTTAGAAAATACACATTGTTTTTAATTCAGAAAAATAATCTATCCCCTCCTCCCTCCCCCCACTGGGGGAGGGGGGCCGCCCCGGCTGGACAACAAGCCAAGATAGGAAAGTGTCGGCAGGCCGCCCCCACCCAGCCCTCCCTCACCGGAGGACAATCAGACGGCCTGGGAGTCAAGTCACTGCAAGATCTCGTTTATTGAGGAAGTAAGTGCCACTAATATAAGGCACAGGAGCCAATCAGGTCTAAGATTGGCAGGAAGGGGAGTCATGAGCTGTTTATCAAGGGTGAAAGAGCCAGGGTGTCACAGCCCACAGAACCGCCTCCAGGTTATAACCAAAAACATTTGCAGCAGCTGCAGTGTTGTTGTTAGGCACCACCATCTTCGCCACACGTGGCCCCAAAACTGAGAAACAGGCGGGGCCAGCTAGTTGACTTCCAGGTGTGCCCCACAATCAAGGGGGCTGGGAATATGGCCTAGTGGCAAGAGTGCTTGCCTCATATATATGAAGCCCTGGCTTCAATTCCCCAGCACCACATATACAGAAAATGGCCAGAAGTGGCGCTGTGACTCAAGTGGCAGAGTGCTAGCCTTGAGCAAAAAGAAGCCAGGGACAGTGCTCAGGCCCTGAGTCCAAAGCCCAGGACTGGCAAAAAATAAAAATAAAAAGAGGGCTTCTATTTTGTTCAACTACTGCCACAGTTGACTATGATTATTTTATTCCTTAGTTTATCTGACCTTATCACTCTTTACTCTATTAGGACAAAATATCCTCTAACATCAATGGGCAAAACTACCTTTGCTAACTCCCAGGTAGTATAATATTTTCTGTTACACATTTAACGTTAATCTCTTTTAAAGTAGTAATAAACATTAAGCATGTATCTATAGATATGTACGTATAAACACACACAAAATAAATTGCAAATGTATTTATCCTGAGCTTTCATAAATATCTGGTTCCTTGAAAATAAAATTAGCTTATTTCTACGGCTTGTTCATATGTTCCATGCCAATTGAGACTATTAACCTAATGATTCTAAGGTGGAAGTTATAAATACAAGGTTTTTTTTCTCCTAGAGAATTTCTGAGGTTAAAAATTACAGAAAGATAGTTAAATTACAATAGTTTGCATATCAAATTATTACATTACAATAAGCAATACTATTTTAATGACTTGGTCCTTTGAAAACAAATAACTCATTATATGTAAATGTTAGACATTTGTTTATTTTTAATCAGTCAACTTTTCCTTTATACACCTTCTGCTTCTTTTTCATGTATTAATTTTTAAGTTGTGTTTATGCATGAATAAAAATCCATCATATTTCTTTGCATGCTTAAAAAAATTACACTATGGAGACAGAATATAGCTTAGCAGTAGAGTGCTCACCTACCATGCATGAAGGAAGCCCTGGGTTTGATTACTCAGCACAACATGCACAGAAAAAGCCAGAAGCAAGTGCTGTGGCTCAAGTGGTAAAGGGCTAACCTTGAGCAAAAGGAAGCCAGGGAAATTACATTATGCATACCTGCTATAAGTTGTTTTCTTCACTCAACATTATGCTTTGAAGGTCTACTTAAAATGACACATGGATACATATTAAATCTGATCATCTTAAATATTGCATCTTAGTACTTGCTAAAGTCTATGGTCACCATGATCAACATATTCCAACAGTCAACTACAAAAACAATGTGCCTATTTTGCCATATTTATGCAAAATGTTCTCTAGTATATCTTTGCTATGTATTTGAGTGTGTGCTTCATGGTTCATATGTTAAAAATTCAATATCCACTACAACAATGTATGGTGGTATGGTTAGGTGGTGACTAATTATGTAGTACAGGGCCAACCAGATTAACATGATATCATGATCCCAAAATATAGGATCTGAGTTTGCTGATATCTGACATATTACGTTATCTCTGATTTGGGTTTCTGAGAGAAGATAAACTCTCTCTCTCTCTCTCTCTCTCTCTCTCTCTCTCTCTCTCCCCCTCTCCCTCTCTCCCTCTCCCTCTCCTTCTCTCTCTCTTTCTCTCTCTCTCTCTCCTCTCCCCTCTCTCTCACTTGCTTATTCACTCATGACTTCTGCATTCTAGAACAGTATAACAAGAAAATACCTTACCAAATACAAGCCCCTCAACTTTGGACTTTCCAGTCTCTAGAACTAAATCTCAGAATAACCCATTCACACAGACACTTAGTTATAGATACACAAAACAAGCTAAATTAAACAAGCTATTTTGATCACAGTATTCTCTAAGCTAGATTCCCAGCATGAGTTGTACAGTTGGTTTACACCAATTGGCTTTGTAAGTATCACTGTTGCAATGGTTTGTCTTTTTAACCGTTGTCTCTCGTTTTTCAGGTTCCCTTTGCCTGCCCTAGTTCCCCATACACGTATAAGCAGTATCCAGGGTACTAAGATCAGATATGGTGACAGCAGGGGTAAAACCAGTGGAAGGGAATACAAGAGGGAAAAGGAAAGGTACGGTTTACATGCCATGATGAAAATAACTACAACAATGATATACCACTTATTTCCATAACTTGGAGTTCATTTCGCTTAGCATTGTCTTATGTGTTTATACGGGCATAGCTATTGAGCAATTGTGATCTTCTTCTATGACTATCCTACACGTGTACTAATTATTCCCAATGACGGAAACCTTAGAGTTCATGTTTCTTTGGGTCTGACTCACTTCACTTAGTATGATCACCAGAGGACCTCCAGAAGTGACCTTATTTGGAGATTGTTTCTCTATGGTGATCATCAAGTATAGATTAAATTACCCGATGTTCTTATAAATTACCAATTTTCTTATAAAATTGTGAAATTTGGACATGATCACTCACACAAACACACAGAGACACAGACACAGAGAGAGAGACAGAGAGAAAGACAGAGAGAGAGAGAGAGAGAGAGAGAGAGAGAGAGAGAGAATAGCTTATAAAGAAATACAATGTCAGCAAAAGAAAATCTCACCAGGGCCTTAATTTGGGACTTCTAGCCAATGAACGCCTGTTGGATAAACTGATCAATTTGTGACAATTTTATAAGAAGATCTTAACAATCTAACACATAAAAGATAGAAATCTAATCCATTATGGGATACAAATTTCTTAACATTTTTAGGCACTACAAAATATTGTTTCTGGTAGCAGTGAGTTTTTGTTTTGTTTTTGTTAGTCTTAAAATATCCATTTTAGGTTTTAACTCCCTAAAATGATCATCACCAAATTTAGTTTTCATTTGATAGACAGTCTTAGAAGACAGACTTAAATCGGAAAGGATCTCTGTTTTCTTTTTCCATCTCTGTCCCTCTGTCTCTGTCTCTCTGTGTCTCTGTTTCTCTGTGTGTCTCTGTCTCTGTCTCCTTCTTTTGTCCTTCTCTCTCTTTCACTTTGCCCTCCTCTAATGGCTAGTGCTTCTGCTTATATTTTACTAAGATTAATACTTATACCAATGACGAGTTTTAGGTCTTAACAATTTCTTAGTGTTTTAGGATTTATACAGATTTATCACTAACCTTTTATTATAAAATATGTTCCTTTTTCTCTTATATGTTCTAGTAATCCTGTTCTGTGCTCTATATCCAAAAATATGTGTTATCCAATAATAGGAATGTATAAAGTTCTGCACAAGTATCTAAAGACTAAGATTCCCAGTCGTGCAATAGTTTTGATTAATAGAAAGCAGAGCACCCATTTGTTGGCTTGAAAAGACTAATGCAGCTTTAAAATGGTAAAGGGAAGCATGCAGGCACAGACAGGGGATCCGCAGGACTCTTGAAGCTTAGCATTGAAATAAATTCTGGGGACAGTATCCTTGCCAACTAAAAGAAAGCACATGCCTTTGGGACATTCATAAGAACTCACTCTTTAGCCAAACTTTGATGCAATACACAGAGAAATAATTACAGTGGTAACACAAAAAGGTATGCATTGTCAGAAATAAACAGTCATCTTGCTCCATAATTTTTGTTTAAATGAATAGAATTAACTCTGCTTAAACATAAGATAGATCTAGTTTTCCAGACAATAACATATGGAACATTTAAAAATAAAAGGATATAAATAAGGAAGAGTAATTCTCACTTGGCCATATGGCATTTCTGTGAAAATGTAATTTTTCCTCGGGGTTTAGCTATGTTTTTGGATTTCAAGGTTTATTTCCTTTGTTAATGTTATTTAACACTTTGGTGGAGTATTTATGAGTTTTGAAAGGCACTTCCCATGATTTTGTTAGAATATTCTCATAAAGATATCAATGGTAATTAAAAATTATGTCAAAAACTAAAAACCTGAGTGTAGGTATATTTAAAACCTAATGTAAATGAAGATACATATGCAAGGAATATAATTGTTACCCATGTCTGAAAACTGAACAGAAGTCACACAACCAGTAATAACTCATTCTTAGCCAAAAGATTATCCCATACCTCAAAACCCCCTTAAATGTTCTGGGTCTTTTCAGTGTATAAAGCACTTACAGATATAGGAAAGATGAGCACTGTGTTGAAAAGATTAGTGATCTCAGCAGTAATTTTGAAATATTCAAAATGAACCATTTACTCATACATACAGTGGAAGTGAGAGTACTGTTTACTACATTGATGCTGCTCAATTTCAGGAGTTGTGAACTCCTGAACCTGTATGAGTTTACTTTAAAGAAAACATTGATATTGACCCAGCGATATGGTACCAAAAATGCCTTTCTTTTCTAAAGAAACATAAATTATGTTGCAACATTAATTTCTCATCCAATACATTCTTGTGGGATTTTTAAAAAATCATTATGAGTTAAACTAATTGTGTGGGCACAAACATTTGCATTATAGATAACTTTTCTTTCCCTCTAATAGTCGTCTAAATTTATGCTCTTTAAGATTTACTTACTACTCTATGTGCCAATATGAAAAAATTCTAAGAGATATGATATTTATGGAGATAAACAAGGTATGAAGGGATTATTTCTAATTATGTGAAAATTATATATATGTACATATATATTCTGTGCAAGCAAGTTTCTGAAAGCTTACAGTATAATTTTATCAATCAGACAGGACTCAAACAAGAAACAGATGGCATGCTTAAACTACGATAATTTGAAGAGGTCTTATTTACAAAGAAATTAATTACAAAGGTGTGGATGGTTATAAAGAACTGAAGGAGAGGGATGTTAGAGGAAGTCTTGACTATTATCGTAGGGCCTGAGTTAGGTAGAGAAGCTGTGAATAAGAGAAAGAACACTTGTAGTAAATTGCTTTCCCATATAAGCAACTAGGTTACTAATGACTTCTCATGACTTCTTTCTTTCCATTCTGTTTTCCATCTGGAAACCAACAAATACAACCCAATCATCAAATTTTGACAATGCCAGCGTTCTGGCTACATAGTTTAAGGATCTGCTTTCCAGAACAAAAATAGAAAAATTGGAGGAGATAGAGAGTTGATATGCCCAGGAAAATGGAAGGCATGTAGTGTGCTACAGTTAATTTCGCTTCACTAGGTGTTTGGTATTCATTGTAATGAATAATGCTTCCCTCCAGTAATTTTTGCAGTTATAGTTTCTGAAAACTGCTGTGACATGTACTTGCCAGGAAAGAATAAACTAAGCAAGAAGCACCCTTCTTTAAAAAGCTCTTCATATTTTTAACCTAAATTCATTTATATCATTAAAATATGATGATTCCAAAGAGAAAAAATATGATTTTTAAAGGAAAACAACACTGAAATAATTTGGGAATAATATTTTCTCAATTTCTGCAGAAGACAGTGGAAGAACTGCTCACATTAAGAAAATCAAACGAAATCATCAACTCTGTATCTGAGTAGCAAGCCACATCAGTTTCCTAATTGTCTATTCTAATTTTTCTGGAAATTATGTTTTATTCTAAATTATCATAAAAGAACTGTAATGATATACTGTTAAAAAGTATCTTGGTCTCACTTATGCTTTTATAACAAAATACCACAGGCTTGGTAGTTTATGATGAGTAGAAATTAATTGGCATATACTTCTGAAAGCTTTACGTCTTATATTAAGATAGTTAATATTTGCTGACAGCATTTTTACTACACTTTCACATGAAGGAGAGAAAGAGGGAGTGAGAGAAAATCCATCATCAAGCCCTCTCTAATAGACATGTACTGAAAGGCTTCTTTTTAAAGATACTGTATTTTAAGTAGTTCTATAATGGAGGTGTCATACAACAAAGCAGTTTAATAATACAAGGCATCATGATCAGTATCACATCTTTCAATATTTTCAATTTTAAATTTGTGTGGTATATACAATACATTCTTGGCTGTGGAACCCTATTATCCTTCATTTGTTTAACCGTCTCCTCTTTGCCCATCAAGTACCCTGGCTAGTTAGAGGTATTCGTTTCCTGGTGGTGATAGTTATGAGCTTTGACCTAATCATTGAAAGCCTTCCAAGTCCTATTTCTCAATGCTCTTGCATTGGGAATTTAATTTGCATATGTGTTTTTGAAGGGATAGCAACACTGGGCCGAGTCATTCGAATTATAGCTGCCACATAACTAAAATATTGCCACAGTTTTATAAGAAAGAGTTGTTAAGAATTTGATTCCAAATTCCACTTCTGTCACTTTAATTGTGTGATTCTGGCAAATCATTCAACTGAACTAACTACTGCAGGCCTAGATTTTTAAAGTAGAGATTATCATCAATATGATTTATTATAAGAGCTGAAGTCAGGACATGATTATACAATGATATTAATGGAGAAAACAACCAAGTTATGTATGTAAAAAGAATATTGTTTCATGTAAACAGTTTTGTGCTTGTGTTTCTAATCACTCTTCACATACACGCACACACACACACACACATATACACACACTGAAAAAACAGGCTTATAGTTGTTATTCAGTTTAATATAACTAGAGTAGCTAATTCTCCTCAGCTTTCTCATGATGTTGAACAACTGAAGCTTTGTAAACTTTATAGACCTTATTAAATGTGTTCATTGGATTAGACTACTAGTACTATTTTAACAACTCCCACCATGCAATTTGGAAATTAAACATGTTTTACTCTTGTGAAATGTTTGAAACATCAATTTAGCTCTTGCTCTTTAATTCCTCCTTTCCTTTCTTCTTTCTTACAGATAACAGTTCCTGGGCTTCCTTTTTTTGGGGGGGGGAGCGGGCAGTCCTGGGGCTTGGTCTCAGGGCCTGAGCACTGTCCCTGGCTTCTTTTTTGCTCAAGGCTAGCACTCTGCCACTTGAGCCACAGCAACACTTCTGGCCATTTTCTGTACATGTGGTGTTGGGGAATTGAACCCAGGGCCTCATGTATACAAGGCAAGCACTCTTGCCACTAGGCCATATCCCCAGCCGCAAGTGGGCTTCCTTTTAACGACAGGATTTTTGTCTTTTTCAAGGAGAAAGAGCAGAAGTGTACTTTATGGCATGCTTTTTAACTGACATTTGTTTCCTGAAACGAAACTCAACGAAAGCAGTCTAGGTTCTCTGGAGAAAGAAGAGGTTTGAAAACTTAGGAACAGAGGATATTTCTTTCAGCTAAAAGCAGAATTAGGAGTTGGGAATGTGGATTCTGGTGCACTTTTTTTTATTAGGACATTTAATTTGCTCTGTTTAAGTGTCCGGAGAAGTATAAGGAAGATGCAGTGGTGAGATTCAATGGGGCCCAGGCTTGGCCAGGGCTCTTCCAGTTGGCCGAGAGGGATGGTAGGAAAGCAAATGAAGGAATCAGGTGTAATGCAGTGGTGCATTTGGTCAAAGGATTAGTGGACTTTGGGGGTGAAGAACTACAGGGAATGTTCAGTGATTTTATTTATTTTTTGGTCTGTTTTCCTTTGTTTGAGGGTTGTTGCCTATAGCTATCAATAGTTTCTATGTGGCAAAAAGGAAGGAGATATGCCATTAAATTTGGATAATTCTATACTTAATTCTATGAGAATTAAAGGAAGTACTCTTTGCTAACAAACATTCAGCTTACTCAGATACTTTTTATAAAATATACAACCTTTTCCTAGGCTTGAGGATTTATGGTAGTGGCAAATAAACCATCCCTGAGTTAAAAATAAGAATTTCTCTGATCTTCTCTGCCCATGTTGGACTACAGGCTGGCTTTCAGGGTGAGTCATTATAACTATGATTTTATTCAACTTAAAGTTTTCTTGTAACACTGAGGTGGTTATTTTTATATCTTTGCTATATATTTCATTTTTTCTTAAGAAGTACAGCTTAATTGAAATATAATTGAGTCTATGCCCATACCACCCTGAAAGTGCCTGATCTCGTCTGAAATATAATTGACAATGCAAATAATGCATATATAAATGGATAATTTGGCAAGAGTTTCCATATATATTTGTATGTATTATATATATACTATTTTTGTATACATCATATATATGCATATATATATCCTATTTTCACACATACACACACACACACACACACACACACACACACACTCATCCTAAAAGTCAGGATTTTCCTGGAGCATGGAATTCACATTTATAATTCTAGCTATTCAGGAGGCTGAGAACTGAAGAACGCAATTCAAAGCCAGCCTGACTAGGAAAATACATGAGTATATGAGACCCTTCACCAACTAACCACCAAATAACCAGAAGTAGAGCTTTGGCTCAAGTGGATAAAGTGTCAGCCTTAAGCAAAAAAATATAAGGGAAAATACACAGTTCAATCCTTAGTACTAGCAAAACATAAAATAAAATATAAACTGAAATAAAAATTGAATGATCATGTCACATGCCACTCCCCACAGTCTCTTCACTCTGTGATTTCACCCTCTTGCTACACCAGCTTTCTTACATACCTGCCTGTTTCCTGCACCTTAAGTAATCTATGGTTTGTTTACCCACAAAATATTTGTTTGCATTTTTCATTTTTTTCATTAATGCAGCCTTGCAATACTTGCTCCGATATGTTTTGCTGAGGTTTTTGTCCTTCATTATATGATGTGGAAATCCACCAATGTTGTGGCATGTTTCAATAAATCATTCTCTTTATTGCCCAGTAGTATTTTACCTTATACATTTACCAGTTAATGGAAATTTGGGTTATGTCCAATTTTTACTTAATAAATAAAGAAGCCCTGCATATTCAGGTATTCAAAGACTGTGTTGAGACATAGATTCTCAAGTACTCTGGTTCTATGGGTGATACATATTTAATTGCTTTTAGATATTATGAAAATTTGTTCAAACGATTGTAAGATTCTATATTACCATCAGATTTATATGAAAATTCCAGTTTATCTCCATGTTCATAAACACTAGGTAAAAGTAGTTTTTTGTTCTTTTTTAAAGAAAAGGTGTTAGGTGTAGTGGGCCTATTGTTATTTCAAGTTACCTTGCAACACGCTATGTCCATGTGTTTGTAGCTTTCCACATATTTTCTTTGTTAAAGTACCTATTTCTTTGTGTCTTAAATATTAATATTTTTCTTCATTTTATTTATAAGTGAGATGTGAGCATGTGTGTGTGTGTATATATATATATATATATCAGGTGTAAATTCTTCAGGAGGTATTTTTAATGTATCTTTCTGAAATATATTTTACAAATATAAGTATATTTCACTTAACATCTTTTTAATGTTCTTCAGAAGTTTTAAATGTAAAGACTTGTTAATTTATTATTCTGCTTATTTATAGATCATGAAACAGGAAACCAGAAAAAGAAAATCAAAATGGAAAGTTGATTCTATGAGATCAATAAAACTGATAGTCATCAGGCCAATTATTGAAAGATGTACATTTCCTATACCAAGAATGATAAAGGAAACATACTGACGGATAACAAAACACATGTACACACATACATATATGTACATGTGCATATAAAATAGTAACTTTAAATAATTTTCTATGTGTGGTTATTAATTCAACAAATTGAACACATTTCTGTAAATTACAAGCTACAAAGTTCACTTAGGAAAAGTAGCCTAATCTCTTGACAAAACTAAATTTGTAGTTTATAAGGTATCTTGGGGGATGGGTGAGGTTAGGATGGTTGGGGGGAGGGTAGAGGGGTGACATTGAGCAAAACACATTGTAGCCACACATTGACATAGTCAATTGACACCTTTGTACCTCTCCTTAAGGATAATAAAAATAACCAGAAATAAATAAAACTTCAGATTCCAATGTCCATTTTCATAGTTTCTATAAACATTTAAAGAAGACATAATTCTAGCTTTATACAAACTTTTAGAAAACACAAGAGAATGAGAATATTTTAAAGTATATCCTATGAGAACAACCAGTACCTTGATTCCAAAGTTAGAAAAATATACAAAAAGTAGATATTCTACAAAAAAAATTTAACAAGTAAAGTTTAACTGTAAATCTATATACATATATGTATATATATATAGAGAGAGAGAAATATAGAGATTAAAGCCTTTAACAAAGCAGTATTCTAAGCTATTCCAAGAATTCTTGACCTCATCTCCTCTCCTCCCTTCCCCTCCCTGCCCCTCTCCTCTCCTTTTCTCTTCTTTCCTGGACTTTCCCCCTCCCTTCCTCTCTCTTCCTCTCTTTTACTCTCGTCTGACCTCCTTCCCTCTTTTCTACCTTTTCCTTTCCTCCACTTCTCCCTTTCACATTCCTTCCTTTCCCCTTCTCTTCTTTCCCTTCTGATTCTGTTCCTTCCATTCTTTCTTTTATTCCTTCTCTTCCTCCCTCCCTTACTTTCTTCTGTTCTGCCTTTTGCTCTATCTTCTAGATGATTTTCATTTATTTAGTAATAGATAGACAGACAGACTGACGGTGTTCTTTATGTATTTAGCTAACAAAAAATGATCATATATTTCATCTGTTTGTTCTGGCTTTTGTGTTTTTACTGATGGCTGTTTTCTAAAATCCAGTCATGCTCCATTATATGTATGCTTATTTTTGCCTCTAACTGCCACTTTGGTATATCCTCTACATTTCCGCATCTGTTTTCTAAGTGAAGAGGACCCTGAGTGCTTGTAATTCTTTACTACTTCATGAAACTGTACATTGAACACCCTAATAAATGTTCCCTTCTGTACCTATGTCAGAAATTGTGCATTCTACTTTCCCAGGTGCAGTATTGCTTGGGAAAAGGTATTCATAAAAATAAGTTGACATTGTACTAGCTGCTTGCAATGCAGAAAGGATTCTGCAGCTTGCAGTGACACCACCAGTGTGTGAGGGCTGCTGTCTTCCCACAGTCATGAACGTACCTACAGCCATCCAGCTTTTAAAGTCTGGCTGAGGAAATGGTAATATGCTAATAATGCATTTGTATTTTCATTTGCATGTTTCTGAAGTTTAATGACCTTTGGCATCTCTGACTGTTCTCATTAACATTTTAGTTTTTCTAATCTGTAAATTAGAGTTTAGCATTTTTAATCATTTGTCTGTTGGAATTGCTGTGTAATTGTTATGGATTTGTAGAACTGCTTACCATGTGGAATTTGTGAAAAGTATAAGTGATATTCTCCACCTCACTTTCTAAACTGTCATTCATTTACTAAAGATCATGATTCAAATCTTTTCAAAGCTCTCTCACCCCAGCAGGGATGTTAATATATACTTTATTATATGCAACTTAGTTCTACCTCATACTGGGTACTAGGTTAAAACCAGAGGTATGTGAAAATAGAGGCCTTCCTCTTTAGTCCTGATAGAGCTAAAGTTCTCATACTAAGATCCAAGCCCAATTAATTATCTTACTAATACCCTGATGTCTTGATTATATGTTTATAGAGCATCACATGCAGATAGAGACTGCTGTTCTGCTGTTGAATGTCATATACATTATTCATAATGCATGGAAGTAAAACTGAATAATTAATATCTCAATATCACTGATAATCTACCCTCCCCTTCCATGTGCCAATATACAATTTAGAAATTCTTTTTGATGTAGGCCCAGAGCACATTTCACACTGTGCAAGAGTTCTGTATCCTAAAAGATATATGTGAGGCCTATAAATCTGAAACATAGCTAAGGTGAGTCTCATCACTTGGCAGTTACTCCTTCCAAATAAATAAAATGACACCTTCCTTAGAAGTAAAAATAAGAAACTTTACCTATATACCTCTTTTAAAATAGAACATTTAGTAAAACTCTAGTAAACTATACAGTGATAGTTACAATATGCTGTAAACCAACTGTACAACTTGGGGAAGGGAAGGAATTGGTGAGGAGAGGTAGGTGGGAAAAGAAAGGAGGGAGAAGGTAACACGTTTGATAAGAAATGTACTCATGGCCTTATGTATTGTAACCCCTCTGTACATCACTTTGACAATAAATAAATAAAAACAATGATTATTGAGTTAATTCAGAGCTCAATATATCTCTCTCTCTTTCTACTGTCTTCACAATTCAGCTTAAATACTGATTGATTATAGAATTAGACTAGCAAAAGTTATAAATATGATTTCTGTGAAGGATATGTTCTTAGACTGTACATACAGTTCTATGAATTAATATCCTTAAAAACAGAAAGGAGACTTGTTTCCTAAGTAGCTGATGACAACCTATTTCATTATTATGTAGAAATCTATAGCTCCAGTTAAAATATATTATTTACTCTATTCCTTTAGTACAATTGATTCATATTTGTTTAATTGGTGAAACCTCTATGCCACTCTATCAAAATATCTTATATCTCTATAATACTAATTATTGATCCAGACTCCTATAAGCTACTGGTATAATCTTGGGGTCAACATTAATTACAGAAATGATACACTATACATACTTACAAGACACTGTCAGCACTTTGTGAATAATAATTGTGCATAAGGCACAATCTAGCACAACTACTATTCTTATAACTAGTGTGATTACAAATGATATTGGAAAAGACAGAAAACACAAAGGCATAGAGAGGGACTACAAGTAGAATCCCAAAATAGCATTCTTGTCAAATTGACTTCAAATTAGAATGACAGGCAAGAGATCCAAAAATAGATACATGGAAATAGCCAAGTTAATTAAAAATGGTTTTGTGAATTAGTATTATTTGGAAGTTAATGTCAAATTCTGATTCTATTCTGACATATTAGGAAATGTGTCATATTTGCACCCCAGGGCATTTAGAGGTCTTTTATCTAAGGGTAATCAGATTCCCTAGGGAAGAATCTTTTCATTTTATTCCTCTTGAGAGTCCAGCCTGCAGCACGAAGACCAAGATCTACTCCGAATAGAAATTCACCTCTAATATGACAGAGACAGACTGATAGTGCCTTATACATGCAGGTGGACTTCCTGCTGTTCTCAGCATGGAGAGCCATTGTTACTGGCTCTCCAGAAGTTGTAGAGTTTATTTTCCCCCATTAACAAGAGCACATTTCAATTCATTTGGGGTCCCTGTAGCCAAGGAGGTGGCATTACTACTACCTTTAGCACTTTGAAATGGTTATAGTCAAGTTTTAGATCGCAATCCTCATACCATTACTAACTGTAATGGTTTTCAAACAATACAACCCTAAGAGAGAGCCTGAGAATTATCCAGGAAAGGAAAGGTTGGAAAGTAGCTCTATTGAAAGGTAAGATTCTTCTGTGACTGAAAAACCTCCTTTGTGCCTTGACTGAACCCCAAATGGGACCTTTCCTATTGACAAGCTAAAGGAATTTCTGAGAACAGAATAGTCAAGCAACAAAAACTCATTTCCTCCAAATTGAAGTGAATCACGGAAGTTACTGCCTGAAAGAATAACCTCTTCAGAAGGCAGGGCAGAAAAGTTGAGCCCTATTCCTCCTCTAAGTGTATGAAGTTAGCAGAAAACTCTAATCTATTCCTGGACAGACTAGAAAAGGACCCTTTGAACAAGGAGAGAAATAGGTCCCACAGGTTACTGTAATTTCTCTAGCTAGCTCCTCGCTCAAATCATATCATCAAATACCTGTTACTGAAATGTTGGTTGCTCTGCTTCCTTATTCCCTAAGACACTTTGATGTTTGTGAAGCTATGAATGAATATCCACGTAAATTGGATTTAGAATTTGGCCTTTAGCATATGTGCACAACATACAGTGCCAATGTACAAAGCAATTCCTTCATGGAGTGCTAGACACTGACCATATGATGGCTCTGTCCCCATAATCTGACATCCACTGTCTCATGGTTGACATTTCTCCTTGCTATTTTTCACAGATTGGATGAAGAATGTATAAATTCATGGGCGTTGAGAACTCCAGAATTCCACTCAGAGCAATGTTTAGAGTTTTACTAGTTTTTTTCCCGAATGATATGAATATGGATTCTGAGTATTAACTGAGGTTTTAATGTTACCACTTATGGGTCATTATTTCTGTTTTCCTTTAAAAGAAACAAAATACATAAAACTATATAATAAAAATAATGAATATTTCATGCATCAGTCTTTCAGACTGAACACCATTATAGATATCTGATATTTATGGATCTGCCTGTATAGTTTTGCAATGAATTAGTTATGTCCTGGTGGGTTTGACTTTTTTTTCCCTAAATTTTCTGTCTTAGTATGCTTCTGAGGAAAATATGCAAATGCTCTCAGATGTCTAAGATCTAGCTTTCTATCCAAATTATTTAAGAAGGATATTAAAATTTCTACCTAAGAAATGATGGCAAATAACTAATCAGCAAGCGTTGGTGTGTATGAGTGACTTTGGTCTAGGCTGGGTAGAGCACACTCAAGTTATATGATCATCTGCATAGAAAATGAACTTCCATCCTTTTGAACTACAAATAATTTGGGATTAAATCCGAAGATATTTATGGTTACTGTTATGAATTTTTTAAATGTAGTCATTTCCTTGTTATAATAAGGAAACTTGTTATTATTCAAATTAGATATTTTTTCCTATTCAAGGTATTTGTTAGACCTGTGTGAGTCCATAAGTAGATGATAGAGCTAAACACACGTTCTTTTGGCTAAGGTCTCATCAAGATTTAAAATTCTATGCCAGAACACATGAGCAAACAAGTTGAAGATGACATTTGAAACATTTATTTTGTTCTAATCACTAAACTTTCATAGTGAAGGTCACTTCAATAACATTTAAAGTAGAAATGAAGTTTAAGTTTGGAGTGAGAGAATTGTAGTGTTAGCAGACATCCTAGGCTTGAGAGAAAATTTTTCATCAAAGAGAGAGCAAACATGGGAAGTCAGTCCTATCAAAGCCTTTTTCTTCCTGAACCAAAGGCATGTGATGGTGGATAGTTATTTGAGTTTGATCTTGAGTGCCCTGACATGGTTTTTGAGAGAAATTATTACTGAAGTGGTGTGGTCAGGAGAAAGGTATCAAGGAGAACAGGGGAGGCTAATTTAATTGCCTTTGTTCCTCAGTGACACAGCTTAAATTGAGCTTGTATTTCTGAGAGCACAGGGATATTTGCATGCTTGGATTTTCATAAGTGGAAAATGAACTGAAAGCATTTGTCCATACAGATAATGTATCACTTTATATTTGAAGGACAAAAGATGCAATAGGGAATCAAGAAAATCTGAAATTTCTTTTTGCCATTTTCTTCTGACTATTCAGGGGTAGAAATAGTGAGGTCTGGTTTAAAATATAAAATACAGTGCATTAATTATAAGGCACTGTTTAAGGGCTAAAAAATGGAAAGCCAAAATATGTGCCAACCCACCCCCCACAAAAAAAAAGCCATGATTCATGGCTATGGGCAAAGAAATCCTACATGAGGCATCCCTGATTTATTTATTCACATCTTACGTATATTAAAAACTCATTAAAATTGGTTCAATTTCAGTCAGATTTTGACATGAATGTATTACATAGAAGCTTTTTGTGTATATGACTAAATTTGTAAAGAATCCAGGAATTATCAGAACACTGATTATAAGTTGTTCTAAGAAAACAGATAAAATTGGATAATGTTTATTAATCTTTCAAAGGAGGAAAGACTTGGACCTCTTTATCTAAGAATCCAGAGGTACTGTGGTTTACTGGAGGTGTACATAATGGAAAGACTCCAAAAAGTCAATTCACATGCCTTGCCTCCAAAGTTTCAGATTAAGTTTGGATTTTTGGATTGAATGAACTTCTACATTTCTTAGAATTTGCTGTCAGTACATCTCATATCTATGATTATTGTTAGAGCTTTGATTAACATTCAATCATATCTAAGTAATGAAATGTTAATAAAGCCATTATAAATATAATGAAGACTGTAACTTTGCTATAGAGGAAAAGGATTAAGTGTATTTGAATACCGAATCACAATTCAGTGGTATTTATGACAAATATAAACTTATAAAATTCTAATGAATGAAAAATTAAGAAATGTGAGCTGTCCTTGTGAATGGATATTGATGCAGTATATAGGCTATTTATTTTCTGTTTAAATTGGAAATCAATGCAGAGATACAACAATTTAAAAATAGACACAGAAAGAGAATCAAGAAGAATGATAACCTTTAATTTAGAGAATGGGTCTTTTCATTTTTTTACAATGTGGGCTTATAACTGAACATAAACTTTTGCAGAAGTTACATGTATCACTGGGAGATGTCTGAAAATGGAACTAGGTAGATGCACTATCAAACTTGTTTACAGTTTTCAAGCACAAAATCCTTTATTGATCTTAGTTTGATTAGCAGAATATGGACAAGAGAATATACTTCACATTACTTTCTCACATGGTTGTTCTTTGAGATTTACTATCAAAAGAGGAAATCTTGCTGTGCTTCAGTAAGAATAGCTGCAATAAAACTCCACTTATTCATTGGCTATGTTGGTAAATACAGACTAAAATACGGTTTCTATCAAATGTGATTCTAGGATAGAAGAAATAGGTCACTTTTATTTTTAAATGTGCTTGATATAGATATGCAAGTATAATGCATGATTATAGTTAAATCAGTTTTATAATTAGCCATGTAATTACATGCACCATAAATAAGCCAATTATTTTTTAGTTTTATAAATTATATAATAGGTCCCTTAAAGAAATGAATGGATTACAAATAATTCATATAAGTACTGTCACTCAAATAAATTCTTATTTTAAATATTTATATCAAAATACCAATGTGTATGTGTACTAATGTTTATTATGTTCTGCTACTATATTTAGTATTTTGGGCCCATCTTGGCTAAACTTAATGTTAAATCTCTATACACATCGTGTTAGGATTTTTTTTTTCTGTAGTAACTGGAGTTTGAATTTAGAGCATTGAGCTTACTTGGAGTTGCTGTATTACCTGAATAGGGTCCCTCTCTAGTCCTTTTCTGGTTTAGTGATTTCTCACAACTTTTTGCTCTGGCTAGCCTCAACCATGATCTTCTTATCTTGTTTCCTACAAAAACTAATAATTACCTGCCATCCTTATATAATCCCAAACTCCAATTTTATTTTAACACTCATATTTAATATACAATAAATATGGCTTAACAAAGCAAATATAGAAATCTAGTAAAATATATGAGAATAAATATGTTATTACCACTAGAATTAAATAACTTAAAATTTTCCTATACTTTTTCAGTCTTTTTACACACCATAGATTTCAAGTTTGGAAATCTGTCCTAATGAGTAATGATGTATTCTTGTTTTTCATTGCATATTATATGGAATTATTGCACAACATTTAATGTTTTTCAAATATTACTTTAGTGCTTGTAGGATATTTCCTTAAATATTTTATTCATAATTGAGCCATTGCTTTATGTGTATTTACAGTCATTTAAAATTTCTCACTACAATGGTCCACCCTAAACAAACTAATACAACTAAAGACCAATGTTCTTGCATTTTCTAAAGAATCTCTTTCTGTTAATGATCTGGACACAGTAACTATGTATTTGTGAAAGGCTGTTGGTTGCATTGAAAAAAAATAAAATTTAGGGCTGGGAATATGGCCAAGTAGTAAAGTGCTTGCCTTGTATACATGAAGCCAAGGGTTTGATTCCTAGGCTGCACATACATAGAAATAGCCAGAAGTGGCACTGTGGCTCAAGTGATAGAGTGCTAGCCTTGAGCAAAAAGAAGCCAAGCACAGTGCTCAGGCCCTGAGTCCAAGCCCCTGGACTTGGAAAAACACCAAACCAAACCAAAAAACTTAAAGTTATTTGTTTTATAGTCTTAACTTTTAAGAGAAATTGCTTTTTTATGAAATGAAAAGTTTAAAGCTAAACAAATATTACATTCATAGTACTAAGTTAAAATAATGGTTCAAAGAAAATACTGCACAGGTAGTAAATATCTGAGGTTATTTTATTAGGGCAATTAACCAAGTGATATTATATTGAAGAGAAGCTATAGAGTTACAGGCGATTATGAGATGGTAAAGTATCAATCACTGCTGAATGTAGTGTCTCATTTTTGTAGACATGAAAGAGATAGAGATTGAAAATATCACTGTTTAATGTCAGCCTTGGGAAAAAGTCAACAACATCCCAATCTCAACCAACACAAAGCTAGGTGCAGGTACATGGATATCATTTTAGCTACACAGGAAATGTAATTAGCAATATCATGTTCAAGGTTGGCTTAGGTAAAAAGTGAAATCCTTTGAAAAACAAAATAGTAAAAGCAAAATCAGCTGAGGATATCTCTCAAGTGATAGAACAACTTCCTGGCTAGCACACGGCCCTGAGGGCAAATTCCAGTACTTCCAGTAGCAATCATCATCATCAACATCGATACAAATATAAAGAGTTTAATAGAACATGATTGAAAATTGGAGACATAGTTTCAAACTTTAAGCTTTCCTAACATTGATGTCATCCTGTTCATTATTAAACTCTTTCAGGTTAACATGATTTATTTTAAAAGAGGAGGTATTCTGTAATTAACAGTTGTCATTTATTATTGCTGTAAATATAGAAGATAAAATATCTATACATTTATATTATACAATTTAATCCTAGCAGTAGTTTTATAATGTGTGGTCATATAATTCAATTGTACACTTAAAAATACTGAATTCCCAAGGCAGTAAAATATTCTGTGTGTATTCCTTTCTTAAAAATTAGGCAAACAGTACACAAATTCAGATCTACCTATTTTTACAGCCAGTACTACAAGGATGAGGTATTGATCAGTACTATAGGGATTTCTCATGACCAGTCCAAGATTATTGGCTGTTTGGATATGTCAACGAGAATATATAAATGGAGTTTGCATAAAGGTGGGCCTAGAATATCTTCCAATATTTATATACTGTGAGGGTAAGGAACTATGTTGTAAATAATAAGGCACAAGGCATATGCATCTTTCAGAATATAATTTTGTGTGTTTATTTATTTGTTGATTTATTTGTTGTGTGTGCAGGTCCTGGGGCTTGAATTCAGAGCCTAAATTCTGTCCCTGAGCATTTGTTTCTAGTTCTTTTCTCTCTCAAGGCTTACATGCTAACAATAGAGCCACAGCTCCACTTGCAGTTTTTTGTTAGTTAGTTGTAGATAATTCTCTGGGCTGTCCTTGAACTATGATCCTCAAATCTGAGCCTCCTGTGTAGCTAGAATTACAGATATGAGATACCAGTACTCCACCAAAAAACAAAACAAAACAAAAAACCTTTCTTTTAGATTAGATACTTGTTATAGCTGTATTTCTAAACTCAATGTGGCCAGGACTTACTCCATTATAGTGCCTGGATATAATTTAGGGATAATTGAAAAAAAGTCAAAGAAATCATCCCTGATTAAATTTGTAAATGGCTGTCTGGAGAACCATTATAATTTATGAGAATTTGTTGCTCAGAGAGTAAATAATACAAATGACAGCATTTCCTCAGAGAGCAGAAGATCAAATCTGTTGCAAAGTAAGTGCCAATACTTCCTCTCAAAAACACAGCAGAAGAGACAGAAGTAATAAATGATGCTTCATTTGTTCAGATGCTTAGGGCCTTCTCATCTGCTTCAGAGCAGAGGGACAGTGTTTAAGAACAGAGGGACAGTACTTAACTCCTTCCGTGTAGTTAAACCACTACACATTCCCTTGGGAGAGGAAAAGCTGGAATTTTCCAGGACAGAATAAATGGATTAGAAAACATTGTTTAGATAAATGGCCTTATTAAAACCAACCCACTATTTCCAGCATACAGAGAAGTAATGGCTAGTTGCATATAGCAATTATTCCATTCCTCCTAAACGTAACGATGACAAAAACATTTTGATCCACATTGCAACACTGTATTCATGACATGTATAAAGGTGACAGGTCTCTTGAAACGAGCAAGGGTGTTAGATAGTGTACATTGGGTGTTAAAAATATAATTTGCGTTCTTCTAGTTTGGAGCTAACCCCACAATCCAAGGTGCAGATTCTCACAAATTTAATTCTACCTTCAGCTCTCCGGTGGTGTAAAAACTGAAAGTGAGGCAACTTGTCATTCAAATGAGTTATTAAAAATTGAGACTCTGGATCTTACCACTTTACAATCTTGTAGAGTCAGCATATATGAAGAGGAATTTATGAAGCATGCAGTGCACCTGGTCTAATGTAAACCGTATATACTGCTGTTTCCACCTCAATTAACCTGTGTGTTTTTTACAGGTATTTCTACTATGTCAAAAGAGTATTATTCTATTCAGCGAGCAATGTCTGGTCCTTATTGGTATCTTCTTACATAGCTTTAATAATAATTTGACATTCAGCATTTCTGAGTTAGCAATGCAATGTAATGATTCATATCTCGAATGAATTATCTAATTCTAGAGGGCAGCCCTCATGTACTACATGTGTTTTATTAATTGATTAATTACTCTGACACAAGTTGGAATCTTTTAGGATTAGTAAATATCACAGGTTGATGAGTTGAAGATCACTCGCTATAAGAACAACAGTAGCTAGAGTTTGCTAGCAATTGTGTTAGTTTGACGTAACAAAATAATATGTAAAACATATGATACAGTGCCCGCAATGAAATAGGTGATATAATACATACAGCTTTCTTTTATTCCTGCATTTAATTTTGCGGCCTCAAAAAAAAAAAAAAAGAATTTGTACGAGAAACGTACATGCGATTTTCCCTAGTCAAGACGATTGTTTTCATGTAGGCACTAGCTGTGTAGTAGAATGCTATCATTACAGGTACTCCTTATAATGAACTTTGAAATACTGCAATCTATCTCTCATGGCAACCACAGAAACTCCTATATGCTGGCTAAGAAAATAAGAAAGAAGAATAATCTCCATGTATTTTGCTGAGAAAAGAACACGATGAATTGCTTTCACAGGAGATAATGTAACACAAGCATAACTTTAGCAAGCAAGGATGCTGGCTTCTCATTTTTCGTTTTACAATGACTTGTCCAAATTTCCTTTGCTTGATTGCACAGAATTGTCTTGTTTTCAGAAAAACAGCATCAGATTAAAAGAAACTTCTCAGCAGGGGGAAAATATGCTTCAGGGAGAAGAACAGGAAAGGAGAGAAAACATTAGCAACATGGCTAGTTATAGGATTATTCCCATTAAATTTGCTTTGTGAGATTCCAGTGACAGTTTTACTGGCCAAAATATTTAATAGATTACCAAGAAAGTACAGTAATCTTTATCAGGGAAACAAAAACACTCCCACAAAACAGTATATCTGCTATACAGAGAAAGGAAGATATTCAAACATATACAGCAGTACTTGAAAATTAACTCCATTTTTTGGTACATGTGTGTGCAATAAGTCAGAATAAATAATCATATATTGCACTTGAAGTCCTTCTATAACCTTAGAAAATAAAAGCCTAGTTGGTACTTGACTTACAAAAGCGAAACAAGCTTACAGAGCATGGGTCCATGTTGTTTGGAAAGCAGTCAATAAAACTGTACCTTATGACTTTTTCTCCTAAAGGTTCTAATCAAAACAATTTATTTCAGCCATGTAAACCCTGCTTTTCAGTTGGTAGCTATTGTCAGCATGTTTCAGCAGCAGCGGCAGCAGCAACAAGAGCTGATGCAAGTTTTGGATTGAGAGTCTCAGAGCTCCCCCATCTGTCTCAGTAATGGCTGGATTTTGTACTCGATCAATACAGCCTGTCAGCTAGAGCATAAGGATTTCCCTCCTAACCTTTAGAAGAGCAATTTCACTGCGTCCAAACTTGCCCGTGGTAACAGCAATATCTGAGAGGATTAGGCAGAGGATCTGGGATGGATATTAACTACCAGTACATTAATTGCTGGAGCCAAGCATTCAGAGCATATAGAGTATTTCATATCTTACACTTCAGCTTCAGATGAGAACATTTTTTCATGCTAGAAGTTAATTTACTTGCCTGTATGAAACAGGGCTATATGTAAAGAAAGACAAGCCAGAGATCTGCAAACAGAGATACCATTTATTTCTGGGTTGAGGGTTTTCTGGAGGCTCCAGTCCGTTCTTTGAAAGTATTTTGCTCTCATCAGTAGTGGGATATGAGGACTGAATGTGATATGTTTGTCTTAGTAAAAGGTATAACTAGATCCTGGGGGGAGACAAAGTGCTTTGCTTTGTTTCTGCTCCAGTTCTCTGCTGAGAAATAAAACCAAGAGGATGCAATTCTTCTGCCTGCAATGGATCTGTAGTAGCCAGGACTCACGGCTCAGAGCCACAACTCCTTGAATGTTGGGTATCACTGCCCCTTAGTGGCTGCCCAATAGCAAACTTGTAAAACAATACGTAGCTGACATCACAAGTTCACAAATAAGTAGAGCATGTTTCTGTCTGTGTTCTAGAAGACAACAGAAACGTAACTGTGCACACCTCCCCTTTGCCATGACAGTGCTTTCTCCTCTCTGTTAATATAATACAGAGGGAAGGGCAAATA
Source organism: Perognathus longimembris pacificus (assembly GCF_023159225.1). Lineage (NCBI taxonomy): Eukaryota > Metazoa > Chordata > Mammalia > Rodentia > Heteromyidae > Perognathus > Perognathus longimembris. Next base: position 43,653,143 of record NC_063176.1, read on the forward strand.
TTTTGGGAATGATGAATCTAGAATGACATCTCCTCTCTGCTCTTCTCTAATCAGGTGATCTCCAGAAAGCAGCTGAATCCCTCTCCATTTAATTGTCACCTTCTAAAATGGAATCAGCAAATAACTGACTAAAACACTACTGTAAAGCACTAGGTGTGGTATCTAGTACTAACAGGATAGTGACAATTGTTAGAACAAACAAAATTTCAGAAACATGTGATCATTGCATTATAATTTAAAACAAGGAAATGTAGGAATGTTATGTAAATTTAGATCTAATCGATATGAAATTGCAACTACAGGTTCTTTGTTGAGTAACACTAGGAGTGATAGGCACAATGGCGCCTCCTTTCATTCCATAGTTCCTTCCTTTGCTTTCTCATTATCTATTACACTGTTATTAAATCATAACTGATTGTAACTTTGCTTGTTTTATAACCTGCTCTTCAGAGCCTCAGTCACAGACCTGTATGTGTTTTACCTTTGCATTCCTTGTGCTTTAAACAGTACTCCTATGACCTATTTAGCACATGAATGAATGAATGATTCAATAAAGACCAAGTCATATGAGGAGAAAAGTAAAATAAAAATCAGCCAAGAAGCTAAAGTCCACATGGAGAACATAAACGGTTACTATGATTAAATGAGAAAAGCCTGGCTACCACACATATCAAGGATGGAGGATAAGAAAAAATTAGAGAAACATGGCTAATGTCCAGATGGCCATATATATTGCCAAGGACAATTTAAAACCACTATGTAAATGGATACATGGGATGTTTTCTTATCGTGGAATGAAGTGTAAATGCAAAGAAGGGCAGCCAGCCTATACCTGGTACTTCCAGGTAGCTAGAGCAGCAGTATCTGTCCAGCAAGGTGACATTGAAGGATATGTCCAGAGATCTTCTAGAGTTCTAATAAACAAAAGATAAGCCATTGTTGACAATGTCATTAATGGTGTGGTTCTCATTTTAGCAAGCTGGAATACTAATATCAGGACTCTACAGTTCAACAGAGGGAGATGGGAAAGGAAACAGTAAGAGGAGATGACATCAAGGAAAATATGACCCAAATCCAAGAAAAAAAAAGACCTACATGTTACAATCTTAAGAATTCTTTCAAATGAGGCCAAAATGCAGTAATGTCCCAAAAAAGAAATAACATCAAAGCAAGATCAGTGGTACCCGAGACAGGGTTCAGATTATGGTTAACTGTATGTCTTTAAAACATTTAGGCAAGATGTTCATGCTACAGCTGACTTTATGGCTATGGAGTAGAAGCTTTAAACTGGTAAAAGGAGAAATATAAAACCTAGAAATAAGATGGTTCAAGTGAAAAGCTAGTATTTGTATTCTAGTATGTATTTTCCCTTCCCCCTTTTCATTCCTGTAAAAAAAGATAGTCCTGAACAACTTGCCTCTCTGAAGAAATGAACCCCATGTAATAAATATACAACCTAGTAGTGGCTTAATCAAACTGTTTTTAAGTAATAGGAGTGATTAAAATGAACAGCAATTGTGTTGACACAGCACAAAAATGAATCATGGTACAAAGCTGACAACTAAGAAAAGTTTCAATATACATTGCAGTCAAAGTGGTATGTAGTATTTCTTTGCATTAAATACTTTTGAGGGATGGCAAAGGTATATGAGAAGTTTAAACAATAGTCAAATTAACATGTTACTCCAGAGAAATATTTTGGAATTTTGAGTACACATTTTGACATTGGAACTTCATCCTGTTTCAGTTACAAATTAAATATTCTTGTGTCCTATGCATTACAGAAAACACTGGGGTAAATTTCTGTGGAGTCTACTGTATACAATTCAGAAGAACCAAATTAATTTTAGTAACTTCAGTATGAATTTGCGAAGACTTGTATGGACACCTCTTATGTTAAATTTTTTTGTATAAAAGATCCCTTGATTTTTAAATCTCCCATTCAATAAAATTGTTACCAGCTTATACTGAAGGAACAGTTTTCACTTCTTTATCTGAAATGTATTTTAACTAAACCATTTTGCCACAATAAAAACCACACAAAGTTCTTGAACTACATATCAAATATATCAAAAAATTAAATAGTATATGAAAATTTTGAAAAGCCTGTGGATTCTGATGTTATGAGAGAATATATGGGCTCCTCATAGAGGTTCGTGGAAAATTACACAAGAGAAAAGTATATAAGAGTCATCTTTGCTACATTGCTCTTGTCCTGAGCTTCATTCATTTGGGCCCTTATATCAAGCAATTGTTTAGGTCTATTACTATAAAATGCATTTCAAAAAATGAAAAAAAGGCATTCTAAAATAATTACAGAAATGGAAACAATGTAGATGAGAAAAGCAATTACCATGCATAAGAACATGTCTCCTTTTTACCTACTCCCTCATTCCCTCCCCCACTTCCACCCTCTCCCTTTCCCTCTTCCCCCCTATGAGTTTTACAGTTGGTTTACACCAAATGGTTTCACAAGTATTGCTTTTGGAACCATTTGTCTTTTTATCCTTTGTCTCAACAAGAAATGTACTCACTGCCTTACATATGAAACTGTAACCCCTCTGTTCTTCACTTTGACAATAAAGAAAAAAAAAGAACTTGTCTTCTCTTTTAAAACCACTTCGTGTTAATAATCACATTGGCATGTCCAAAGAGCTCACAGCGAAAGTCTAAAGGGGATTTATGTTCATGTGTAGCAGGTAGACAATCCGTAAAAAGACTTCTAAAAACATCTCATTTTTGGAAATTATTTGGAGTTTTACATGGACTGATGATATAACATCTAATGTTTCCCTCTAAAATTGTTGAAAAATTGGAGCTATTTGGGGACCATAGGGCATGAACAATTTAAGTGTCAGTAAGAAATGATTAACTTTGCCTGTAATAACAGCATATATTTCTTCTGAAGCTCTGGATGGTCAAGTAATCTTGTCAGTGTTTTTTCTTAAAATTAAGCATATTTTTACTTTTTTTCTTATTTCTTGTCAAAGTGATGTACAGAGGGGTTACAGTTTGATACGTTAGGCTGTGGGTACATGTACATTTTTTATACTGTTTGTTCAGTCTCCTCATGATAGTGTTTTGTATACCTAAAATATAATATATTTTCATCTGGGCACTGGTGGCTCAAGCGTTTAACTTTAGCTTCTCAGGAGGCTGGCATCTGAGGTTTGTGGTTTGAAGCTAGCTGAGGAAGAAAAGTATAAAAGACTCGTGTCTCCAATTAACCACCAAAAATAAAAAATAAAAAATAAAAAACCTGCAAGTGGAATTTGGACTGAAATGGTAGACATCTAACCTTCAAAACAAACCTCAGACTAGGCCCAAACTTCAAGCCTTAGCACAGGAAGTTAAGGACAAGGTAACAAACAGTACAAGAAATGTATCCAATGCCTAACGTATGAAACTGTAACCTCTCTGTACATCAGTTTGATAATAAAAATTTGAAAAAAAAAAAGAATTAAAGACAGAAAAAAAAAGTAAAAAAGAGGAAAGAAAGAGAGAGAGAAAGAAAAAGGAAGGAAGGAAGGAAGGAAGGAAGGAAGGAAGGAAGGAAGGAAGGAAGGAAGGAAGGAAGGAAGGAAGGAAGGAAGGGAGACTACTGAGGCCCAGTTGCTAATATATCTCATTCTATACTTACATACCAGGGTATAGTAGCATTTTTTTTTCAGTCCTGGAGCTTGAAATCAGAGCCTTAGCACTGTCCCTGGCTTCTTTTTGTTCAGGGCTAGCATTCTACCACTTGAGCCACAGTGCCACTTCTGGCTTTTCCTGATTATGTGGTGGTGAGGAATCAAACCTAGGGCTTTATGCATACAAGGCAAGTACTCTACTGCTAAGCCATATTACCAGCCTATTGTAGCATTTTATTGAAAAGAGATTGGATAATGCTGAGAGGATATTGTGCAAGGAATTTAATTGGTACCCCATATATATATATATATATATATATATATAAATGCAGAGAGGTTACAGTTTCATATATTAGGCATTGGGTACATTTGTTGTACTGTTTGTTACCTCATCCCTTATTCCCCCCTCCTCCCCCCTCCCCCTTTCCCTTACCCCCCCCATGAGTTGTTCAGTTCATTTACAGCAAACAGTTTTGCAAGTATTGCTTTTGTAGTTGTTTGTTTGTTTGTTTTACCCTGTGTCTCTTGATTTTGGTATTCCCTTCCAATTTCCTAATTCTAATACAAGTATACCCGGTTTCCCAATATACTCAGATAAGATACAGAGAAAGTGTAGGTACAACCACAGGAAGGTGATACAAGAAGATCATCAATAATAGAGGCTACAGTTACATATGGCACGTTGAAAGAGATTACAACTCTGATATAACAATCATTTCCATAACATGGAGTTAATTTCACTTAGCATTATTTTATGTGTTCATAAGGGTATAGCTACTGGGCTCCTGTGATCCTCTGCTGTGAGTTGCCTAAACATGTGCTAATTATTCCCTATAAGGAAGACCATAGAGTCCATGTTTCTTTGGGTCTGGCTCACTTCACTTAGTATAACTTTTTCCAGGTTTTTCCATTTCCTTACAAATGGGGAAATGTCATTCTTTCTGATAGAGGCATAAAATTCCATTGTGTATATATATATACCACATTTTCCTGATCCATTCTTCTACTGAGGGGCATCTGTGTTGGTTCTGGATTCTAGCTATGACAAATTGTGCTGTAATGAACATTGTTGTGCTGGTGGCTTTAGTGTGATTATGTTTGTGGTCTTTTGGATAGATACTCAAAAGTGGGATTGCTGTTTCATAGGGAAGTTCTATGTTTAACCTTCTAGTCTCCATACCGCTTGCCAGAGTGGTTGAACCAGTTAAAATCAATCAGAATTACCCCAGACTTCTCAGCAGAAACCATGAAAGCAAGGAGAGCCTGGAATGAGGTATGCCAAACCGTACGTAAAAATAACTACCAACCAAGAATAGTGTACCCAGCTAAACTCTCATTCATAGCCGAAGGTCAAATAAAAGTCTTCCACAGTAAAGAAAAACTGAACAATATATCTCCACCAAACCAGCTTTACAAAAAATCCTCAAAGATGCACTATACAGGGAAAAAAAATCAAGATCCCAATGCAGACAAAGAAATGAACCCTAAATAGTAAACCAGAATATCAGATCAACAAATGTGAAGACTCAGCCTTTATCAAGATAGGGATAATGAAAGGAACAAATGATCAGGTCTCAATCCTAACTCTCAACATTAATGGACTTAATTTGCCAATCAAACGACATAGGCTCATAAGTTGGATCAAAAATCAAGACCCATTTTTCTTTATATAGGTCTATAGCCCATGGAAATGGCTTACATTATACCTAATGATCTCATATTTTGAATAAAACATTCATGGATATAGATAATTTATACAGTCTATACTGTATAATATATAGTATGCCTTATAGTATATATAACATACATAGTGTAGAGCATGCCATATAGTACATATAGCATATATGATAGTATTCTATATAGTATATATAGCATATAGAACATACAATACTTTATTTATAGAATATGCTATACAGTATATTTATTATATCTTTTATATGCAGCATTTAATATATATTAGAATTATTTATAGCATACTACATGTAGTGTACCTAAATTTGTAGAGTTAATTTAATATAAAAAACAGATGATAGACACTTGTTTCAATATTATACTACAACACTGAATAAACAAGAGGACCCCTTGATGGAAATTGGTGCATAGATTTTTCTTGAGAGATGAACAATCAAACCTTAAATAACTTTGTAAATATTCCCAAATAAATGATAAAGCTAATCAATGGAAATAATTACGTTAACATACATTCATGTGTTTCATTTGTATAAAATTTTTTGGGTATCAAATTAATACAGAACCCTATTTGTTATTGACATTTGGCATTATACAGTGTTTTCATAGATGACTTTGCTTTTCAAATATATATCTTTCTCACACAGAGTATCATTCAATAGTTACAAAGGAAGTTCTGTTCCTTGGTTAAGCAAATAATGACCTTATCTTCCTAAATCCTTCTCAGTGCTGGGTCTGAATCTAGTTAATAAAGGGGTAGGGGGAGTTAATACTTTAGAATATATTGTTTGGGGGCTGGGGAGATAGCCTAGTGGCAAGAGTGCCTGCCTCAGATACACGAGGCCCTAGGTTCGATTCCCCAGCACCACATATACAGAAAACGGCCAGAAGCGGCGCTGTGGCTCAAGTGGCGGAGTGCTAGCCTTGAGCGGGAAGAAGCCAGGGACAGTGCTCAGGCCCAGAGTCCAAGGCCCAGGACTGGCCAAAAAAAAAAAAAAAAAAAAGAATATATTGTTTGAATTAGGACATTTTAGGGGTAATAATGGTTTGTGTTCTCATGTAATGGCATGCTCTTCTACACAGTTTGTTCCTGAAGCCTTTTATTTGCTTTTGTTTTGTTTTTATCTGTAATTCCATGACTGGAAACAGGGTTCCCTAATCCCACCATTATAAGCGCATATAATTAGCCATTATTATTAAGTTGATTTCTTTTCTTCTGCTTTCCTAAACATTTTTTAGATAGAACAATCATTGTTAAATTGCTCCATTGGCTTTGCTTCTGGAAGACTTACTGCTGTCTATGGAATACAATAGACTTAATGCACCTTCCAAATTGAAACACTTTTTTTTTTGCACACCAGACCTAACTAGGTTCATCAATATGAAGAGCCAATATTCTAAGAAAAGTACATTTGTATGAGAAACATAAAATTGAACAAAATTGTCTCCATTAGGTATATTTTTACAAATTAAGAAAAGGCTCATTATTCAATTTTATCAGTAGAACACCTTGATCCTGCTAATGGAATATGTTCTGTATGATAATTACTTAAAATTATCTTCCCACATTAAGGGAATTTGAAAAAGAACAGAGAAGTAAAGAATATTTATACTACATCATAATAACTAACATAAAAATTGGCTGAACATTGGAATGCATCAAACACATGACACATGTTATGATTTATTATCTAAACAAAATGTTTCAAATAGGAAATCCCCCTACCCTTTTATTCTGATTATTTGATCATTTGATCATTTCCTTGAGCAAAATTTATGGAAAAGCAACATGATTAGTCATGTTCAAATACATTTTGCTCTTCATAAGTAGGACAAAATCAAAATAATATAGATGTTAAACGAAGAGAGTTGTCTTTGTTAATCACACTATAAGACTACAGAAGATACAAAAATGTATTTTTCTTATGTTTTAACCTCTAAAAGCTTATTGAGAACACTGAAATGGTTATAAAAAGCAAAGATACAATTTCTTGCAATTATGTTTATATATAATGGAACTACTTTCTGTCAATCATTTACTTAGATTCTCATAAAAAGAACTAACAATTTTTTTTTAAAGTTTGGAGGTTGTATATTTAGCTCATTTGCTGTTTTGGGAGTTGGTCTCTTTGAGGAAGACAATTTCAGATCATTATTTCTGGCAAGTGTCCAGTCTCTTTTAGAAAAGGATGCTAAGTTTCAGAAAAAATTTATAAATAAAATTGAGTTTTCCCTTTATCGGTAATTTAGCTTGGCTTCTCAAGATGGTGGTCAAATAATTAATGCACGCAATTCCTGTACACAGCGGCTGTAAAGACTTTAAAAGATTCACATACATATAAAAACACATGCAGAAAGATTTTTTTCTTAAAATATAAGATCTGCATTCTTTCCATTATTATTATTTTATTATTATTATATTGGTAATGAGGATCAAATTCTTGCCATTGAGTGGTATCCCAGCCCCTCTCCCCCTTCTGAACAGACCCATATCCAGCATTGAAATAGAAACGGCAATAAGTGATCTTCCATCCAAGAAAAGCCCAGGTCCAGACGGATTCACTGCAGAATTCTACAAGGCCTTCAAAACAGAACTCACACCAATATTTCTCAAACTCTTCAATGATATTGAAAGAGAACCTTCTCTACCAGACACTTTCTATGAAGTCAGTATAACCTTCATCCCAAAACCAGGCAGAGACTCATCATGGAAAGAGGACTATAGACTGATTTCCCTGATGAACATAGATGCAAAAATTCTCAACAAAATTCTGGCCAATCGACTTCAACAGGTCATCAAAAATATCATACATCACGATCAAAGTGGATTCATCCCAGGGATGCAAAGTTGGTTCAATATATGCAAGTCAATTAATGTAATCCACCACATCAACCGAAGCAAAGTAAAGAGCCACATGGTTATATCACTCGATGCGGAGAAAGCGTTTGATAAAATCCATCACCCATTTATGCTAAAAGCCCTGGAAAAACTGGGATTCCAGGGAACATTCCTGAATATAATAAAGGCAGTTTATGACAAACCAACAGCAAGCATAACTCTAAATGGTGAAAAACTAAAGCCATTCCCTTTAAAATCAGGAACAAGGAAGGGATGTCCACTCTCTCCCCTTCTCTTCAACATAGTACTAGAATTCCTAGCCAGAGCAATTAGGCAAGAAGAAAATATAAAGGGGATCCAAATAAGAAAAGATGAACTTAAACTTTCTCTCTTCACAGATGACATGATCCTATACCTAAAGAACCCCATAGACTCTACCCCCAAGCTACTAGAGCTGATCTAAAACTTTGGCAAAGTTGCAGGTTATAAAATAAACCCTCAAAAATCAACGGCCTTTCTCTATGCTAACGACCCGAAGACCGAGGCTGAAATCAGGAAAGCAACTCCTTTTGCAGTAGCCTCAAAAACATAAAGTACCTAGGAATAACCTTAACCAAAGAAGTGAAAGACCTCTATGGTCAGGTTGTAATTTAGTCTTAAGATATGTATCTATGTGACAAAGGAAAGTTGTGTGCTACACTGGTATACAAGTCCAAGGACCAGGTATATATTATTGTATAAAAGAACCAATATCTGTAGATATTAAATATCAAAACATTAGAAGTTCCATGTAACAAACAGGACATTAAGCAAAGTCTGAATAGAATTATTTTTAAAAGCCTAATAACATTTTGGTATAAGTATATACTAAAATCACACTTAAAATATTTCTAGTTTGAAAAAGAAGAGAAGAAAAATAAAGAAAAGAAAGAAGATATCAAGAATAAAGAAGATAACAAAGAGAAAGAAATAAAGAGGATAACAAAAGGAAATAAGATAACAAGAATAAAAACAATAAGAGAAAGAAAAAGAAATAAAGAAGATAACAAAAGAAAAACAAAAGATAAATGAACATCTTTTTGTTTTCTAAAACCTGGTATCTCTGTCCTAAAACAATAATGAATATTTCAGATTTACTTCATTTCTACTAAACCAAAGAACTTGATTATCAATAGAGTTGGGATATGGGGCTATGTAAGTTTTTATAAAGTTTTCCTATGAAATTTAAAGAATTTAGCAGCATTCTTGGCCTCAACCTAATGGCCAGCATCAGCCCTCCCCCTTACTGTGTCAATCAAAAATTCCTTCAGGGGCTGGGGATATGGCCTAGTGGCAAGAGTGCCTGCCTCGGATACACGAGGCCCTAGGTTCGATTCCCCAGCACCACATATACAGAAAACGGCCAGAAGCGGCGCTGTGGCTCAAGTGGCAGAGTGCTAGCCTTGAGTGGGAAGAAGCCAGGGACAGTGCTCAGGCCCTGAGTCCAAGGCCCAGGACTGGCAAAAAAAAAAAAAAAAAAAAAAAAAAAAAAAAAAAAAAAATTCCTTCAGATATTTTTAGTGTTTTTACCAAGAAACCAGTTAAGAATCACTGATAGCACTTAAAACAAGATTAATTTACTAATCAGCATTATTCAGGAAAAACACTTGTCTTTTAGTTAGATACTTCACAAGAAACCATAAATTAATGACATTTATGTAACTATCTAAATTAGTTGCATTTTATTCATTATGTAGCAGAAGTTTCTAGCTAATCTATTTGCTGATGCATTTCATTGCTTAGAAGCAGACCATGAAATAGCCTTCTGTAAAGAATCTTACTTGAAAAACTATTGACTGGACACTTATTACCCAAGTAAACCAATCCTGGTTCAAAATATTTAGGTTCAGAAACTGTAGACACATGAAATGTATGTCCCCCTACAATTTTACAGTTCATGTGGCCTGCTGAGATGCAAATAGGTTCTATTATCAGCCAAGGTGCAATTTAAGATGATTGAATTAAAAGAATTTATGTGAGTTCTGTTTATTCCCATGAGAAAGAGTGGTAGGATACAGATACTTGATAGAAGCAATAGATGAAATTTATTACTGGTTTCATTATGATACTGTATATACTGGTATTAGAACTAAGGAAGGGAAAGCGAATATCAAAATCGGGAGGCAAAAGATAAAAAGACAAATGACTCCAAAAGCAATACTTACAAAACCATTTGATGTGAATCAACTGAACAATTCATGAGGGGAGAGGGTATGGGGGAGGGGGGAAATTAGGGAGGAGGTAACAAATTGTACAGGAAATGTACCCACTGCCTTACATATGAAATTGTAACACTTCTGCACATCAATTTGAAAATAAATAAAAATTTGTTCAGGAAAAAATAAATAAATAAAAGAAAGAAATGAATGTAAAGCCCAGGGCAGAAATAAAGTCTGTTTTCTTTATTCCTGAAACCTAGAAAGGCACCTGGTACGCAGTGGGAGCTCACTAACTGTTTTCTCTTTTCTATATTTGTTTATTCCTTTATCTTTGTTTTGCTAGTACTAGACCTTGACCTTTGGGCCTCTGGTTCTTAGGTTTCTCACTCAAGGCTGGAACACTACCATTTAAGACACAGCACTGATCCAACCTTTTAATGACTAATTGGAGATAGAGTCATATGGCCTTTTCTGCCTGAGCTGACTTGGATTCGAGACCCTCAGATCTTTGGTTCCTGAGTAGTTACGATTTCAAGCTGATTTCTATGAAATAATGTATCAATGAAGGATCTACCATAAAATATAGAGCTGATGCACACACACACACACACACACACACAATTGATTAGGCATATTGTTCAATTGGTGTTAGCTTATCCTATGAAAGATAGCTTTACACTGATTACAAGGTTGTATTGATTAAGAAGAGATATAAAAGGATATGCTTAATAAATGTTTAAAGTCTCATTAAAATTCAGTCATTTATTAAGACAATTCAAGGATCTAATATCTACTAACCAAGTTGTTTTGTAAGTTATAGTGTAGGTCTTAGAATTTAGGGTAAGAATAGATAAGACAAAATAACTCATATGGTTATTTACATTGTCCATGTGAAGTTAAGAAGGAGACAGTAAGATGAGAGCAGATAGAGAAAATGAGGGAGAGAGAGAGAGAGAGAGAGGGGGGGGGAAGTAAGAGAGAGAAAAGAGTTTAGCTTTCCGGAAAAAAAAAATCTCATGCATTTGACATTAAATATCACAGTTGGTCATAGGATCAAATTTTGCCTTGAAAATGCCTAGACAGGGTTCTCATGTATTAATCACAATTTCCTGAATGCTAAGTACAGTGCTTTGCAATTTTGCAAAATATAGCAATTAACTGTGCTTTAGTTTTAGCTATACTAAAGGCAAGTAATTTCTCAACTATAGTACTGTTAATGAGGTTGATGAGGCCAGGTTTAAGTTTTTAACATCTGTTGGGGTATGCATAATTGGAAAAAGAGTAGTATTCATATTTTCTGAAAAATCTCCTTTATGTTTTAAGATAAATTTACCCTATTACCACAAAAATTTGAATTCTGTTTTTTTCAGATATCCAGAATTAAATGCAAATGCATAAAGTCAAGAACTTAAACGTATTCATGTGGTTCAAAAGCCCCAGAGACTGTTCAATTTTCCCTTTGCATCTAAATTAGAGCAGGCTACATATTTTACAGACAACAATGTTTCCACCTCCCAATTTGTATTTTGATTGTCAGCCATGCCTTGCAAGATTTAACTAACCTATTACGGCCTGGTCATGCCATCTAATGATCACTTCTGAAATTCTCAGTCTCCACTTACTCATCAGTAAAATGGGAGAAATGGTGATTTTTCAAATGATTTATAGTGATATTTATAAGCTGCTTACAACTGTGTTTAACATGTAGTAAATGTCAGAATTGCTGTCAAGAATATGCTTTTTTCCAGATAGGAAAATGATCTTTCAGCTTATATAAACCCAGTCTCCTCTGTACAGATAGATTAAAGCATTCCTGATGCATTGAAGTCAAGTGGTAATGTAAATTGTATCATTTTTGAAATATATAATGAGTCAAGCTTGCTGTTTGCTTGCTTTACATCAGTTCTAGTGAATGCAATTTAAGCAAGTCAACCAGAATCATTAGAAAGACAGGTGCCAAAACCTGTGCTGAGGAGTCTCTAGATAAAGTAGAACAAAACACTACTGGTCTCACAGTGTACAGAAAGTACTTGTTTTACATCATGTGCAGAGATACTTTGCTTTCCTCTATCAATCTCTTTTCTGTGGAATATTACAACTAGATAAGTGTGTGTCACCTTTGCAAACATGCGGGTACAAGGCCTTTGAGTGTACTTTCTGTTGTTTCTTAAATAATGAGGATATCTTTCCCAGTCATGACTTTTGTTTTTGTTTGTTGTTTTGTATGACCAGGTTTCCTTATGTAGCTCGTAATGAAACTATACTGCAACTTGCTGTGTAGTTTCGGGGGCTTCAGATTCTTCAACTTATTACCTTAGCACAGAACACAGTGAAAGTTCTACCAAGCCTAGCTTCCCACTGATGAATGCTGTCACTATTCCTTCATTTAGGTGTGTTCTTGTGCCTGGGGCCAACCCAGTTGTCTCACCTTGGTTTGTTTGAGGTTCTCAGGAATAACAGGTCAAATGTGTGGGGAATAAAATATCTTGTGACAAGGGTCATACTATCCTTGAAGATTCAATCACCTTAGAAACAGGGTATCTTTTAATGTTTTAGCCATGGAGGCCAGAGAACCTGAGCTGTGAAACTCAGACAGAGCTGCACTTTAGCCTTCCTCAATGTCAGTGTAAGATATGCACATGTGCCTCCATTCACCTCTGGGCTGTTTTCCCCTGCCTTGGCTTACAGTGAATCCTATACTTCTGTTACCTCTTGCTGCTTATTCATAAATAATAAATTTGCTTGAAGTAGTGTTTGGGTGTGAGTGTGTTATCTCCCTAGATGCAGGGGAGTTGATAAGTGGGTGCAGTGAATCAGCTTCCCCATAGGCAGCTTTTTAAACATCAATTATTGTCGGCTCAAGTACATATCAACAAATGCATTCATGTAATCAACATGTACTTTTGGAAGCCCCACTTAGACATTCTGATCAAAGGTGGGAGATTCAAAGGTACAAAACTGAGCAAAACAAGTATGATTCCCTAATTTTAGAATTCACACTCTACTAGGTCTACAAATAAGACACCCTATACTCAGATGCTGCCAAAAGTGTATGATGACAGGGAATATTCATCTAAATTAATTATACATGATTGTATTATTTTTCACCACATAAATATTTTTAGCAAAAGAAGAAAAGACTTAAATGTTAACAAACGATCTTCTTGTGAGAAATTATTTAAGTATAACTGGAATAAGAATTTTCAATGTTCACTATGTTTAGCTGGTCTTTACTGGTTGTAACAAGACAAAAATAACTTGTCTTCATATCAACTTGATACAACTCTTAGGACATAGAGATGCTGGTAAAGAAATTTTAACCTCTGCAACTGCTGTTTCTTCCATTTCCATCTTCTCTACAGCACCGATCTTCTTATATAACTTCTCAACAATTGCTGACAGTCATTGGTTTTGAAAAGGAATTGGAGATAAAAATAAGTAAATATGATAAAATGCTTTTTTAAAAAAAGCCTTTACAAACTTCAACAGTGTCAAGTGGTGATTTGAATAATTTTATCTTGCAGAAGGAAAAGTGCTCAAATCTAAAATAAATGGTTAGGTATCTGAAATAAACCTTGCAAAAGGAACAAAATGTTCTAGCCCATTTTCTTGGCTATTGGTGTTAAGGAAAGAGCAGTGATTATGAATGTATGAATTCTGCTATTCAAGGCAAAAAAATAACAACTGAATTGATGTTATTTTCTGGGAAGAATAAGCATAGTTTGAGACGATGTTGGAGAATACATGTGAGCTTTATTCCATACAATATCCATGCACAGATTTCTGCATAAGCACATACATGTGCACAGACGTGATACCTAGAAAGTGGGAGTTCTTTCACAGCTGATGTTGAATTATTTAAAACCTCATATATTTGAGGTGTGTGTGTGTGTGTGTGTGTGTGTGTGTGTGTACGTGCGTGTGTGTGTGTGTGTGTGTGTGTGTGTGTGTGTGCACGAACCAGTCCTGGGGCTTGAACTCAGAGCCTGAGCAATGTCCCTACGCTAATGCCCTACCATTTGAGCCACAGCACCACTTCTGACTTTTTGGTATTTAAATGAAGATAAGAATCTCCTGGAGAATTCTGCCCAGTTTGACTTCAGATCTCATCACTCTCAGATCTCAACCACCTGAATAGATAGGATTACAAGTATGAGCCACTGACGGCTTGCATCATTTTGAAAAATCTTCTAAAGCAAGAACACAGAAGCTACTCTGTAGAAATGAAGGACCAACATCTAGAATAGATATGGTGGTTGGAACTATCAAAATGAATTGAATTATAAATCCACCAAAAAGAGAAGAACCAAACTTGAGTTTATAGATGAATGCAGTAATAATTTTATTTCTCTTGGATTGTCTCCTACACCAGTGATGACATTCCATCACTGAGGGCATGACATAAAATTTGTAGAAACATGTTGTCTGATTCCCACTTTCACCACTGCAGAGTCAGACTGTAAAACCCTTGGAAAACATTTCTATGAACCACACATGGGCTGCTACATATCTCAGTTGCAAATTTTTGTTGTGCTATATTCTTATTCACAGTTTTCTAAACAAGAGGTCAAATATTTAAATCTTAAGTTGTCATAGAAGAGCTACAAAGAATTTTAAATAACTGTCAAATTGTGCATAGAAAGTTGCTGCTTATGTATACACTAAGTTACCAGAGTTTTACATGGAATATAAATTGAATCCATACTATAATAGAATTATCTAGGATAGGATTCTTGTTGTAGTTAGAGGGCTCTAGAAACAATGGCTAATTTAGCATTAAAATATTCTGAGGGGCTAATTTCAAGGGAAAATTGAGAAGTTTGGATGGAAGAGAAAACATATTCAATTTTTACTAAAATGACATTTATAAAGTGTAAGACACTGAATATGGCCTCACATTTATAGGACTCTGAATACATCCCCAGTATGCCAAAATTTAACAAAGCAAATCTTGAGTGTTTAAAAGTAATTAAATATTTTAGTTTTTTTCAATTATTACTAAAATTTTTCTAAAATCTTTCAAATATGGTGAGGTAAACATCTAATAATTTACATAGAAGCAACTTTATTTATTTCTCTCTCTCTCTTCTCGCCCTCTTCCTCTCTGCCTCCCTCCTTCCTCCCTTCCTCTTTTCTTCCCTCAGTCTGTCCCCTTCCCTTTCTTCCTACCCTTCCTTTATTTCTTCTTGGTTTATCTTATACTGATTTTGAAATACTGAGATTTGAATTCAGGGCCTTGAGCTTGGTAGGTAGGTATAATAACACCTGAATCATACCACATCCCTCTTTTGCTTCTGTATCAAATATGTTCCTGGATTTTTTCTGGGGCCCTCCTGGATCTTTATACTCTTTACTGGGTATTTGCTGGGATGACATGTCCATGACTTTGCACCCAGCTTTTATTGATTGAGATGGAGGTCTTACGGTATTTTTTGAAATCTGTCTGACCTTAAACTGTGATCCTCTTGATCTTAGCATCTGAAGTAGCTAAGAGTATAGACATGAGCCACTGTGGCTGGTTTGACCCTTTGTTTAAATAGTAACTTTAGCAGATACATACAAATTCACCATAAAAGACAAAAGAAAAGGAAGAGAAAAAGAATAGATTTAGTTACATGAAGTATTAAAAACAATAATTATTAAGTTTAGCTCAACTAATATTATGACAAATTATTAATTAGTAAGTTTATGAATTAAAATAAATTTCTTTCCTCTGCAACCAAATAATTTACACTCTTAATTTACACTCATGTCTTGACCTTTTGCAATGTTTTTCTCTTTCACCAACATTGGAATTCACTACTTTTCATTTATTGTCATCACTGTTTCTTTCTTCTGACATGTTACAATTGCACAATGTTAGAAACACAAGTAAAGTATAATTATGCATTTTCCTTACAGAGACATAATCTGGTTGGCATTGCTAAATCACATCACAGAATCAGAGCATGTTTTCCCAGCTCAGAATACAGTTCTACTGTTTACTTAAGACCAGTTCTTTTGTAGATATTAAAAACGTTGCCTTCCATCAGCTCAGTCAAGGGATCATCCTGTTTTGAAAACTTTTGGCCATAGAGGCCTCAATATTTTCATCATATCAGCACACCTCCATTCAGTTTCTAATATAGACTACTAAGAACTGTATTGTTTGATTTCCTTTGATTATTCTAACAGTGTATTTGTTTCAGGATCAGGTACCAACTCACGTATTTCTTTTCCATAGAGGAGCAATGCAAATTCTGAACTGTTTCTTAAGCCCCTTTGCATTTTCAGAATCAGTAAGCATCAAGACAGATAGGTAAGTGAAGTTTCCCCCAATGTTTTGTAAAGAACACAAATTTCCATGGAAGTCATCTAAAAAAGACACCTGTGCACTGTGGGGAAGCTTAAGACACCATGTGTTTGGAAAGTGGATGGGAAGGGATGAAGGCATATGCTCTGTGAAGTTGTTTTCTTCCATCCTAGCCTTGTTGGCTGGCAGTCTGGCATCTTAATTTACCTCCTGGACATTGAACCTGGGCTATAAATATACCTAATGGGGTTTTCAATAGTTTTGTTTATCTCCCTGAGGACAGGAAAAACCTGCTGCTTAGAAATGTCAGATCTTAAACCTTGTTTCTATGAGTTTTAATTTATGTTCCATTTGTGTTTCTCTGAAGCATACACAGAAATCATCTTCAAAGAGCTATTTGTCATATTTGAAATTCTTAAGTAGTTAAGCTTTAGTTTGAAGAACCACCTGGAAAATTGGACACAGGCAATATATCCAGCACGTTAAACCCAGATATGAATATCTAACACTTTCGCTACCACAAGTTTGTTTACCAGAAAAGCAAGCAAGCCTGGTGATAGGTAACTTTGTAAATATAACTTAGCATTATATAACAAAGCATTCTGAAAACAATAGTTTATGTTCTGTATGGAAACAATTTGTGCTTACTTTTGTATTATGTTAATACTGAATTATTTTTAAATGGCAGAAAATGCACAGTAGAATTAATGACCTAACTTTTCAAAAACGAGATTCAGGAAGTAATGAATTCAAGAGACACTGGATCTCAAACAATAGTAAATATTCTTTGAGCATGTATTATCAAAGCCAGAGATTTTTGTTCTAATCAAATGCTGGCATTCATATTCTCAGACGCTAATGAGCTTCACTTCTGGCTCCTATGAGTTTGTCTGGCTAAGAAGATTGAAAGTATTGTTATAAGCACTGCTCTGTAATTCTTTCCAAATAGCTATGCTTAAAGGTATCTTAGTAAATGAAGTCGTATAGCCCATGAGCATAACCAAAGTCTCAACCAAGATAACCCCTGACATACTCTCTTGTAATACTATAATCTATCCTGGATTCCGATCCAAACTTCTGATTCTCATTGCAATAGTCCATTGTGTGTGTGTGTGTGTGTGTGTGTGTGTGTGTGTATGTGTGTGTGTGTGTGTGTGTCTGTGTCTTTGTGTGTGTGGTGTCTGTGTGTGTGAGTGGGTGGGTGTATTTTAACTGCTCAAGGGGCTTGATGTCAGGGCCCAGAGTTGGCTGTCTCTGAGCTTTTTTCATCCCAGCCTAGTGCTCTACCACCTCAGCCACCTTGCCACTCCTGGTTTTCTGGTGGTTAGCTGGAGATGACTCTCCTGGACTTTCCTGCCCTTGGATCTTCAGATCTCAGATTCCTGAGTAGCTAGGATTGGGCATGAGCCACCAGGGCCCAGCGTTCATTCTCCCCTCACCCCCCACCAATCAATATCCCATTCTAAATTGTTAGATTATTATATATTGAATACTTGCTGTTAAACTCATTAATTTTGGAACCAGTGTCTCTTGTTATACTGGTCTACATATCTAATAGGTACTTAGTAAATGTGTGGTTCAGAAATTAAAGAATAAATATTGCCTGGACAAAGTTGCAGA
Organism: Perognathus longimembris pacificus; assembly: GCF_023159225.1. Lineage (NCBI taxonomy): Eukaryota > Metazoa > Chordata > Mammalia > Rodentia > Heteromyidae > Perognathus > Perognathus longimembris. The sequence goes on from NC_063176.1 coordinate 43,671,413, forward strand.
ATATAAAATAAACCCTCAAAAATCAACAGCCTTTCTTTATGCTAATGACGCGAAGACCGAGGCTGAAGTCAGGAAAGCAACTCCTTTTGCAAAAGCCCCAAAAAACATAAAATACATAGGAATAACATTAACCAAAGAAGTGAAAGACCTCTTTGATGAGAACTTCAAAAGCTTGAAAAATGAAATTAAGTCAGAATTAAGGAAATGGAAAAACTTCCCATGCTCCTGGATTGGGAGGATTAATATAATCAAAATGGCAATATTGCCAAAGACTATCTACAAATTCAATGCAATACCCATTAATATCCCAAAACCATTTTTTAATGAAATAGAGGAAGCAATCTAGACATTCATATGGAACAATGAAAGACCTAGAATAGCAAAAAACAATCCTAAGCAGAAAGAACAGTGCTGGAGGAATTACAATACCCAACTTCAAGCTGTCTTATAAAGCTATAGTAATAAATACAGCTTGGTATTGGCACTGGAACAGGCCTGAAGACCAATGGAACAGAATTGAAGACCCAGAAATGAACCCACAGAACTACACCTACTTAATCTTTGATAAAGGAGCTAAAACAATAGTTTGGAAGAAAGATAGCCTCTTTAACAAATGTTGCTGGCAAAACTGGTTCAACACATGCAACAAACTAAAACTAGATCCTTATATATCACCCTGCACCAAAATCAATTCCAAATAGATTAAAGACCTCGAAATCAAAACAGACACTCTGAAAACACTAAAGGAAGGAGTAGAAGAAACACTTGGGCACCTTGGCACAGGATGGAACTTCCTTAACATAGACCCAGAAAGGCTACAAATCAAAGAAACGTTGGACAAATGGGACTGCATCAAACTGCAGAGCTTCTGCTCGGCAAAGAACATAGCTCGCAAGATAAACAGAAAGCCCACAGACTGGGAGAAGATCTTTACCGGCCATTCAATGGAGAAAGGCCTCATATCTAAAATATATGCAGAACTAAAAAAAATTACCTTTCTCCAAAACAAAACTGCAAAGAACCAATAGCCCCCTCATCAAGTGGGCTAAAGACTTACAAGGAGATTTCTCTGATGAGGAAATGAGAATGGCCAAGAGACATATGAAAACGTGTTCTACATCACTGGCCATAAAAGAAATCAAAACAACATTGAGATTCCATTTCACCCCAGTAAGACTGTCATATATCAAGAAAACTAACAATAACAATTGTTGGAGGGGATATGGCCAAAAGGGAACCCTACTTGATTGTTGGTGGGAATGTAAATTGGTTCAGCCACTCTGGCAAGCAGTATGGAGATTCCTCAGAAGGCTAAATATAGAACTCCCCTATGACCCAGCAACCCCGCTTTTGGGTATCTATCCAAAAACCACAAACAAAATCACAGTAAAGCCACTAGCACAATGTTCATTGCAGCGCAATTTGTCATAGCTAGAATCTGGAACCAACCCAGATGCCCCTCAGTAGACGAATGGATCAGGGAAATGCGGTACATATACACAATGGAATTTTATGCTTCTATCAGAAAGAATGACATTACCCCATTTGTAAGGAAATGGAAGGACTTGGAAAAAATTATACTAAGTGAAGTGAGCCAGACCCAAAGAAACATGGACTCTATGGTTTCCCTTATAGGGAATAATTAGCACAGGTTTAGGCTAGTCACATCAGAGAATCACAAGAGCCCAATAGATATATACCCTTATGATCACATAAGATGATGTTAAGTGAAATGAACTCCATGTTATGGAAACGATTGTTATATCACAGTTGTAACTACTGTCAACGTCCCATGTTTATCTGTAGCTTCTATTATTGATGATGTTCTTGTATCACCTTCCTGTGGTTGTATCTACACTATCTCTGTAATCTTATCTGAGTATATTGGAAACCGTGTATACTGGTATTAGAAGTAGGAAATTGAAAGGTAATACCAAAATCGAGAGACACAGGGTAAAAAAAAAAGACAAACAACTACAAAAGCAATACTTGCAAAACTGTTTGGTGTAAGTGAACTGAACACCTCATGGGGGGAAAGGGAAAGGGAGAGGAGGGAGGGGAAATGCGGGATGAGGTAACAAACAGTACAAGAAATGTATCCAATGCCTAACGAATGAAACTGTAACCTCTCTGTACATCAATTTGATAATAAAAATTTAAAAAAAATAATTATTACCTGGAGTGATCAAAAATGTAAGGCCATTCTTTTTGTTTGTTTGTTTAATATCCCATGTATTTAATTATTTGGTGCCTATTGTGCTCTAAAAATACTTTTTTTATACCCTGTTTAAAACAACAAAGAAATCAAACATGGTCTCATCCAGAGCCAAACCTACAATGTATTGCAAGAAGGTTGACTATTGTACAAGTAAGCATAGCAACATAGCACAATATAGTTGAAATTAATAATTAGTGAAATAAATATCAACAACAGCAAACTATTGGGGATGACCTTCTGAGCTGATTATCAGGACAGGATGGGAGTGGTAGAGGAAGAGATATAAAAACAAAGGCCCATGCAGGGTTGAGTGTGCTTCATACTGGAGATTAATTCTACACTTCCATACAAACCTTCTCACTTGTGAAATCTATGATATTCAAAACATGTGTGTCTGTTAATATTTAATGTCATTGTATATCTATGTTCTTAATTAATGACATTATATTAATGATAAAATGGGATTAGTAGAACCTGCATGAATTGGAATTGTGATTCTCTCTTCTTTCTTTACTATCCTCATAAGGAGATTTCTACCTCTCTAGTGCTTTTACACATGACCTACCTAGAAATTGACTGGTAGATTTACATATCACCCTAACTCCCATCAGTTACTTAATATGTTAAGCACATCATGATATATATATATATATATATATATATATATATATATATATATATATATATATATATATTTAAATTCCCTGTAGTCTCATTTAGTCCATTCTCATTTAAAAGCACTCATCCTTAGGTTAATATAAGTGGCTTACTTCAGGCAGCTAATCGTCAAGGTCAAGCTGGACAAGTGCTGCCTATAACATTGCTTTCAATCTATTCCAGGGATAACCTTGAGCATGTTTTATATTATTGGATAAATGAAAGTAATCAGAAACAGTTCTTCAGAAAAGTCCACTAATCAGTTTTTTTATTTCTCAAAATGATTTATAGTAGGAAACTTCTATTTCAGAGTTTCTTCAATTTGACCTGGCCATTTGAGAAGGGTATGACAGATGGACAAGCTCATGTTCTTCATGCAAATACAATGAAGCAGAGATTCAAAGAACTTTTTAAAATTGAACTTTATGTCTAAAGAAAACCCTTATAGATGGGAGAAAAAATACATTTCAAGTATATTGATATAAACCTATGAAAATTAATATGGCTACCTAGAAAAATCAAGAATGACACAAGATGGAAAAAGAGTAAAATTTGTTATTATATCTGTATGTATCATTATGCTAGAATAAATGTGTTTTATCTATCACAAAAATAAAAAGAGAACAGTAAAAACACCAACACACTAAAATCCAAAAGAGAAGAATTAAAAAATGATAGTTTAATTTTTTGCAGTATTTTTTTTTATGTAGCTGATTTCATCTTGATGGAACCTTTTGAAATTGAGATGTTTGTCCAGATCTTTTATCAATTTATCAAATTTGAGCCGTTTCCTTGAAATTAAAGAGAAGTAAAGCACAACATTTTCTAGAACAAAGCATAATGATGGGAATGTCATCAGAATTGATAAGCAGGTATTAATTTCAGACAATTTTAAATATCTAAATTAAATTCCAATATTAGATAACTTTCTGATAAAATAAAAGTTTTATATTAGAAGTCTTTCATATATATTGGCTCCAAACCAATACGTAAGACACCCCTGAAGCATTGTGGCCAAATCTTTTACTATCCCTATGGCTTTGTTTATGCAAATATATATATTTATATAAATATTATATATTTATATATAAATATATATACATACGTGTGTGTTTGTGTATTTATGTATGTGTATATATATATACACACATATATATTATTGTATCTATTCAAACACTATTAAGTTTGTTTTTCTCTTTCCAGGCAGAGTTTTGTCATGTAGTTGAAGCTGACCTGGAGCTTGCTGTGTCATCCATGCTCTCCCTCGGCCTCCTGATTATTGGAATTACAGGAATACATAACCATTCACGCATCTTTCATTATATGTAATGTAAAAGTCTTATTGTAAAAATGTAATGTGCAAAAGTTTGCAGATAAAATTAGATTAAGATAAAACAGAAAAAAATTAAAAATCCTTGGTCAAATACTCTCTTTCTGTTCCTGACTGTTTTTGTAATAAAATAAACTTGAATTTTTCATGTTGGGATTGATTTTTTTCAAAAGAATAAACCAACCTAAAGTGTGGCATGACAAAATATTTGGGTACAAATGGATGTATATATACCTACTCAGAAAAGATTTTAATCAGTACATTGAAATGTGAAAAATGAATATTGAGAAGAAAATTGCGGTTTTTCTGAATTTTGACAAATTTCAATAGTAGAGTAGAGAAAGAGAAAGCAAAAGAGAGAAAGTTGAAATGTAAGAACACACTATTACTGCCTATTTATTTTATGTATTAAGATATACATTTATATCAACTGATTTCAAAAATGCTATTTAACACTCTAATATAAACTGAGATGATATTGATTTATGTACTAAGTCGGCATCAATGAAAATAACATCCACATACAGATATTATTATGTAAGTTTGCGTTTGTTTCATAGTATATGTATATATAAATAAATATAAAGCTAGAGTGAGTTTTCTAGAAAACAAAAGGCCAAACTATCTGTTCTATTTGGTACCCTGGGTATTGTATATATGTTTATTGGAAGTAAGGAAGGGAAGGAGAACATCAAAATGGAGAGACAAAGGGTAAAAAATGAACCAATTCAACAGCAATACTTAACACAATTACATGCTATAAACCAACTGTACAACTGGGAAGGAGGAAGTTGGAGAGGGTGAAAGATGGAAGGTGGGAGGAAAATTGGGGAGGAGATAACAAGTTTGATAAGAAATGTACTCACTGCCTATGTATGAAACTGTAACCCCTCAGTACATCACTTTGACAATAAATACCTCAATTTAAAACAGAAATCAAGGCTGGGGATATAGCCTAGCGGCAAGAGTGCCTGCCTCGGATACACGAGGCCCTAGGTTCGATTCCCCAGCACCACATATACAGAAAACGGCCAGAAGCGGCGCTGTGGCTCAAGTGGCAGAGTGCTAGCCTTGAGCGGGAAGAAGCCAGGGACAGTGCTCAGGCCCTGAGTCCAAGGCCCAGGACTGGCAAAAAAAAAAAAAAAAAAAAAAAAAAAAAAACAGAAATCAAGACCCAAGTGCACTTTGTGTGACCAGGGGAAACAATTATTTGTATGTTGGAGATTAAAAAATAATAGTTGATGTCATTTTAGATCAATTTTATGTCATTTTCTGGTGGTATTTATCACTGAGATAATTTTCTAGGGTTACTAGGATTGTTCCCAAGACAAAAATGGCTTATCACCACAGAAATTGTCTTGTAGTTCTGGAGGCTAGAAGTGAACCAGTGGTGAAGATTACGGCCCTGCCCCCTTTGACACATAAGGGAAATTTCTCATGTCTCTTCCTAGCTATTGGTGGTTTGTGAACATCTCTGGGACCCTGGGCTTGAAATTCTATCAGTCCGATGCCACGCTCTTGACTCCCTGTGCTTTTCTACCTTCCTGACATTCTCCCCTTTCACAAGGAAGGTTATCTGTCCTACTGAATAGAGCCCATCCTAAAAGGCTCATCTTAATCTGATTAAATCTAGAAAGACCCTATTCCTAAATAAAGTCCCTCTCTGAGAAACTGGGAATAGACTTCAATATATCACTTTTAGGGTCACAATTTAAAACATAATAAATAGTGGGGATTTTTTTTGTTTTCTTTCTAAAAATGATATTTATTCTAAAATATACAATAATGATGAGCAGAAGGATCATACTTAGGTTTAATCCACAGTGGCATTATTAACACTCAGCTTTTGTTTGAATCTGTGTAAAAAGTAAATGTACATATCCATCACATATTTCACCTTGTGAACACACTAATATGCTCAGTCATTTTCATTTTTTTTTTATCGTCTGCCTGTTCTTTCAGATCAGACATGATGAAATGTGAACACTGGTGCTGTAACTTATAATTTTCTCTTCATGCCTGCTACTTACACACATTAAAATGTCTCCAGTTTCCTCATCTGCCCATATAAAGGAGAATTTAATTTGTGGAGAAACATGTAGCAATAATCTAATGCACACAAAATACTCGGCAAGGTATCCAACACAGGGCAAATGGGCAACAAACCTACATTTTCCTTTGTTGCCCATTCAAGGCCAGTACTGAGACATTCCTGTAGACATGTATCAATTCATCACATATCAGTAGTTTTATTTATTTATTTTTAAATCAGGAAATATTTTTAATATAGGGGTTCACAATTAAATACACACATACTTGCCAGAAAAGCCATCAAAATGAATAACTTTTCCTTTTCTTATCTTTTTGTTAATATTTTTATTATCTTCAAATAGCTGTACTAAGAAGTTGCCATTCAACAAAGCAGTTTATGAATACAATGCATCTTGATTAATGTCACCCCGTTAAACACTCTTATCCATCCTTCCCAACACATCCCTTCTCTCCCTTTTATTCTTTTATTTTCTAATTTTTGTTTTGTTTGTTCCCCTTCTAGAATAGGTCCGAGGATCAATGAAATAAATTTGAAGATCCAGAAATGAACCCACAGACTTATGGCCATCTAATCTTTGATAAGAAAAATCAAAACACAGGATGGGAGAAAGACAGCCTCTTCAACAAATGGTGCTGGCAGAACCGATCATATATGTTTAGGAAACCAAAGTTACATCCTTGTACATCATTCTGCAAAGGAATCAATTCCAAATGGATCAAAGACCTCTATGTAAGATCAGTTACCATGAAAATATTGCAGGAGGGAATAGGAGAAACACTAGAGCTCCTTGGCATGGCTGGAAACTTCCTAAATAAAGATCCAAAACACAAAAATCAAAGAAAGGCTAGATAAATGGGATTGTATTAAGCTACAGAGTTTCTCCATGGCAAAGGACGGTAGCTAGCAAGAAGAAGAATAGAAATAGCACGATAAAAAAAAATGAAAATGACTGAGCATATTAGTGTGTTCACAAGGTGAAATATGTGATGGATATGTACATTTACTTTTTACACAGATTCAAACAAAAGCTGAGTGTTAATAATGCCACTGTGGATTAAACCTAATCCACAGATTGGGAGAAGATCGTTATGAGCTATATACATCAGTAGTTTTTAAATGACTCTGTCTTCTAAATGAGCAACATAATTACAAATATTACAAAGAAGAATTACCAAAAACTTGCTGAATTTGGTGGGATGAGGATGAACATGTAATTATTTTATTTATCTGTCAGACCTAACACTATTGTCCTTTACACTAACACATTTTTACAAACCATGCAGTCATAAAATTCCATATCTCCGTGATTTAGAAGAATAACCTTGCTATATTTACATGTCCGTTTTAGGCTGTCTGAAACCTTTGTCAGTATGTGCTTGTCTTCCTAAGACCTGAGGCAAAAATACAAACCTTGTTAGACTCAGGATTTTACTATGGTAAATGGGAAGAACAATGGATGAGATGTGTAATGGGTATTAAAAATTCCCATAAAATGTATTGCATGATGCATTTTATTGCAATCCATTGACCAAACAAATTACAGGGGCAAACTGGATCCCAATGGGGTAGGGAAGTAGAATTTGATAATAATAATGGCAAATAATTGAGCAAATTAATAACCCTTGTTTATGAAGGACATAGAAAAGTGAGAAGGGAAAAAGTATTTGTTTTCATATCCTCATAGTAGTAAAATCTCAAGGAAATCAGATTGTGAACTCAAAAATGTAAAATAAAACTAGTAATAAAACAAATGTAGTACTCAGCCCTACAGATTGTTTTCTGAACCAAGAAACCAACCAAATGTCCTAATAGATTGATGTTGCTATAAAAATAATGTAAATGACTTATTAAGCAGGAACTTATTTTTTTCACAGTTTTAGGAGTTAGTGGTCAAAGCTCAGAATGGCAGTATTGTTAGATATCAGTGAAGGATGTGATTCAGACTGAAGATTGCTGCTTTCTCCTTGTTTCCTCAGAGAACAAGCTAGCTTTTTGAATTCATAAAGGCCGAAATCTATTCTTACAGTTTCCATCCTATGAGCTCCTAAAGCCTTCAATTCAAAATATCATCACATTGGAACCCAAATTCAGCAGGTAAACATTGGAGAGACATTGCCATTCAGAAACCATCATTCACAATGCCAATAAATTGTACATGGGTGTTATATATTAGTGTTCTTACAAGAGTTGTAGTCACATTGCTAGGTCACTTGCATGCATAGTTTTGAGTTAGAATTTATATTTGCATTAAGTAGAAAGGAAAACCCCATGCATGCAGATTTACAAGACTTGAAATGTTATGTTTTGCATTTAAATTGAATATTTACTTGCAGTCTTACAAATTTTCTCCATTTTTCTCCACATAATTAGGATGATTGCATTTTCTAATACTCTTAAATTTTTGATGATGATCTTATACTAATTCAAATACCTACAGTAGGGAATTTTTGAACCAATACAATTTATTTGGACTGAAACCTAGAATAATTATACATAAACTATTGAATAACAAAGAAAATAATGACTATGAAGTCATTAAGAATCATAAAACATTACCTGAATATTTTAATTCAAAATCCAGTTAACTGTTACATCATTTTGTACTTTGTGAATTTACAAGATACTACTTTGATTATTTAAAAAAGATTATTGAGTAGTGAAAATCATTAAAAAGGTGACAAAACTAAGCAGCAAATGCAATGCTGTCATGAAATTATTTTGCTTGTCTAGGCAAAGCCTGGGTGTAAAACCTCGCCATGATTATACTTTTATACTAAACCTAATTCCACTTATATATTGCAGTTCTCACACCATGAATGCACTGTCAGCTCTTAACGTCAGTGGAGCTCAAGAGTGTATTTTCTAGTTATACCACTGGCAATATTACTCCTGAGATCGAAAACTTATGTATATACATATCAAGATCACCAACCCTATCAAAATTCTATTTAAGGACCTCAAATAGTGAAACAAAAGATAAATTAGAGAAACTTTTACATATTATTAAATCTTTCCCTCAATCAAAATTTCCAGGTTTTGAAAACATGCTTTGAAAATGCTTTTTTTTTTTTTTTTTTTTTTTTTGGCTAGTCCTGGGCCTTGGTCTCAGGGCCTGAGCACTCTCCCCAGCTTCTTTTTGCTCAAGGCTAGCACTCTGCCACTTGAGCCACAGCGCCACTTCTAGCCGTTTTCTATATATGTGGTGCTGGGGAATCAAACCCAGGGCTTCATGTACACAAGGCAAGCACTTTTGACACTAGGCCACATTCCCAGCCCCCAAAATGTATTTTTGTCTTTTGATAAATGATAGCATAACATGTCTGTCTATATTTCTTTCTTTTTCTTTTCCTCCTTTCTTTTTCTTTCTCTCTTTTTCACTGATCAATTATTATGAAATTTACATTTTTATTATCTTGATTAAAAATCATAGTAAGTCATTAAAGGCTTATGTTTTCAAGGAAACCATTGACTTGGAGAGACCAATGTTAAATGACTTGGATGCTTATAATAAAGCATTGTGAAGAATCAATCAAAGTTATGTCACCTGCAATTGATTCAAAATAATGTAGAATATTTTCTTTTTTAGAGGAATTACATAATTCTTTATTTCAGTTCTATAATTAAACAGATGGTATGAATGAATGACAAATATTAATTTATTTGCTATTCTTTTGACATTTCACACATTTAAAATAACATTTCTTTGTAATGTGTTGATTCTTTTTCATTTCTTTATTGTTAAAGTGATGTACAGAGGGGTTACAGTCTCATATGTAAGGCAGTTAATACATTTCTTATCCAACTTGTTGTTGCCTCCTCCCTCATTTTCCCCCGCCTCCCTTCTCCCCACTACCTTCTTCCCCCATGAGTTGTACAGTTTATTTACAAGGTATAGTTTTCTAAGTATTACTGTTGCATTGGTTTGTCTTTTTATCTTTTGACTCTCGATTTTGGTATTCCCTTCCCCTTCCTTAGTTCCAATAAACATATATACAATATCCAGGATACTAACATCAGTTTCAGTGATATCAGGGGTAAAACCATGGGAAAGAAAGGCAAAGAAAAAGGGTATAATTTCACATGAAATGTTATAGTAACATCGATTATAAACCACTTGTTTCCCTAACTTGGACTTCATTTCGCTTGGCATCATCTTATGTGTTCATATGGACATAGCTATTGAGCTATTATAATCTTCTTCTAGGACTATCCTAGACATGTAGTAATTATTCCCAATGAAGGAAACCATAGAGTCTCTGTTTCTTTGGATCTGGCTTTCTTCACTTAGTATGTTGATTTTTGAATAGAATATATTTAAAATTGCGAACAATGTAGTGATAGTGTATTTATCATATATCTTTGAAGCAGGAAATGTAAAGTGATTTCAAACTTAATATAATAGGAAGTGAATACTTGGTTTTTGATATCTTATAGATAAGTATATTTATATATTTCTGAGAAGAAATAAAAATATATGACTTTCACATACTCTAGCAATAATTGATGGAAACAATAATTGTGCATCTGTGCTCTATAACTAAATATCTATGCCAACAGCAATTTATATGAATATATTTATGACCTGAAAGCCTCTATGGTTCATCGGTGTAAAGATTTTAAGAAAAAGATTTTCATTTACAAATCCATAATGAACTCAAGCTTGATATGCAATTTTTGCACCAAGAATATAACTGCTAATATTACTTGTAAAAATAATTTGAGTACAAATGTGAGTTCTTTTAAATTTATAAGTCATTTTTAAATTATGAATTTCCTTACAAAACATTCATACAAATAGAAATAGTGCTTTCTCTCTGTACCTCTCCTTTCTCTTTCCTTCTTCTGTTTCTGTGTCTATCTCTCCCTCTCTGTCTGTCTCTGACTCTCTTTTGATTTTTCTCTCTGTAAGTTATGTGTATACATTACACATGAAAATAAACTCATTATTCTTGAATATAATTGAGAACATTAATTATATTGAAGGCCACTGAAAGCCAAACTACTATCTAGATACATAATACATTTTAAATTGCCCTAATATAATAGAAAACATCTGTTCATATAAAGCACACGACTGTAATCAAGGATATAGATAAAACACCTAAATAATTCCAAAATTATATTAGCACTTTTACCATGCTGGAAACTTTAAAAATACTAAATTAATTGTTAATATTTTGTGTGTATGTATTTCTGCTACTTATTTTTTAGAGTGTGCCTACTTGCCTTGAAAAAGTGCTATACAAAATTCATCAAGGTGATTTAGAAAGATAAGATAGGACAGAACTGATCACAAACTTCTGAATTAAAAGGCTTAGGCTCTTACAATCATTCAACCACTATATTTTAATTCTTGGCTTCTGAATTAAATATTGGAATGGTCAAATGATGATCTTTGTAGCATGTAATTTTAATATGAAATTTATGAAATAATTACTCATGCTGCAGATTTGATTATTAAATGAGTATTGGCTCTAGAGGAAGGCATGAAACAGTTAACATCCAACAAATAATATTCATAACACTTCCTTTGAGGTTAGTTTTATTACCACAATTTAGAAACTAGAACATCTTTTTTTTTTTTTTTTTTTTTTTTTTTTTGCCAGTCCTGGGGCTTGGACTCAGGGCCTGAGCACTGTCCCTGGCTTCTTCTTGCTCAAGGCTAGCACTCTGCCACTTGAGTCACAGCGCCACTTCTGGCCATTTTCTGTATATGTGGTGCTGGGGAATAGAACCCAGGGCCTCGTGTATACGAGGCAAGCGCTCTTGCCACTAGGCCATATCCCCAGCGCAAACTAGAACATCTTACAAAACATAAAGGTCAATATGTGTTAAGACTTGGTCACATAAAAGTGTATGCCAAGAATAACAATAAAAAATATAGTTTACCTTAGTTTTAGCTTTGGTTATTTTCCAGTTAGTCTACACCTAATTTATTTAAGTCTTACCTGCAAAGAAAAATGAATCCACGTTTGGAATTCATTCAATGGATACTTACCAAGTGACCATGATAGTTCAGTCTCTGGTAAAGTGCTCTCTAGTGAGAGAAATTGAAAAAGAGAGGGAGAGAGAGAAAGAGAATTTATAATCACACCACTTCAAGTTCCATAATTGCATCTATTATTAGCATTATTCTTAAAGTCTTTATATTATCATTGGAACATTGATAGATATTATATACGTTGAAATTAATCTATGGTGAAATTTTGTTATAGTCAATGCTAAGATTTTGCCTAAATACCAAAGTAGTTATCACAATAAGTATAGTAATAAATATTGTGTGTTTATTTGTATTACATTACTTAATAGCTTCAACTCATTTATAGGTTGGAACAATTACTATAGGCATTAAGGAAAAAGATCAAGGTATCAGTGGCTCAGGGCAATAATCATAGCTACTCTGGAGGCTCAGATACGAAAAAAAGATGGATTTGAAATATGGATCATAAGCACTAGTCATGAGACCAAAATCATAATGAGATCATGAAGTACTAAAGTTAAGCCCCAGCATGAGAAAAGTAATAAGTTAAAGTGACTTAATAAACTTGTAAATACAAGCTGTATTATTTTCGTAGTTGCATTATGAACTAATTTCCTATAGCGCTCTGATTGTTCACTGAGCAATTATTTTGTTCAGTAATTAGATTTTGTCAGACTTAGAGGATGTAGATCATTCTGCACAGCAAGCTAAATAAATGAGTTATAACCAAACATGATATTCAGTATCATTTTGTGTGGGGGCAAAATGTAGGAATTCATAGGCTTTGAAATCAGGGGCTGTGTACTGTCCCTGAGCTCTTTTGCTCAAGGATAGCTAGCACTCTACCACTTAAAGCCACAGTGCTATTTCCAGTTTTCTGGTGGCTAATTAGGGATAAGGGTCTCAGGACTTTTCTGGCTAGGCTGACTTTGAACTGCAATCCTCAGATCTCAGATACCTGAGTAGCTAGCATTACAAAAGTGAGTCACCAGCACCCAGCAGTATCTTTCACTAGATTTATTTTATCTGTATAAACATATTTTTAAATGCTGCCTGGTAAGGCTTTGGAAGTTTCAATTTAATTCCTACAATTTAAAAAGAATTGTACAGATTTGGGACTTCTGTAATTTCTTCAGGCTGACTCAGGGGCGTTGACCTTACCTAGCCAGGAACCTATAACCTTAGTCTACTTTTCCAAGGGACTGCAGGATTGCTGCAAACTGAAAATTAACTTTCAGCTATACAGACTTACCATTAGCTCTATAGTGTTTAGTATCCAAATGTAAGCAACAAAATAATACATAAACTTCTCAACTGTGCTCTAAGGGTCGGGTGGCTATACCCGTATTCCTGAGCAAGCTCAAAACTACCTAAAATAAGGGGGTCACCTCACTTTGGAGTGAGCTGCCAAAATGACATCAACACTAGCCAGGGTAGTAAGGAAAGAAGGCAAAAAGAAAATTATAACAATATTCAGTCTAACTTTCTTTTCTTGAGGCGAAGGCGAAGCGGCTGAGTTGGGTGCTTGGAGACCTCCCATGTTCCATCACGGTAGTTGTCATCCAGGGCAAAGGGGTCAGCTGGCCTGGCGTGGGAGCAATGGACCCAAGTGGTGACGCCATCTACTTTAAGGGCCGTGGGAGTAGTCAGTAGCACCACGTAGGGTCCCTTCCATCGTGGTTCTAAGGATTTGGAGTTATGCCTCCGGACGAACACCCAATCTCCTGGCCTGAATAAATGGGGGATAGGGACAGAAGCAGAATCATATAATGCCTTGAGTTGGGGCCACATTTTCTTGTGCACGAGCTGCAAATAATCAAGTTTACACAAAAATTCAATATCATCCAAATCAGTGAGCAATTCAGTCTGAAGGCTAGGGATAATGGGCGGAGGGTACCCGTACATTATTTCAAAAGGAGTAAAGCCAAGTTGATAGGGAGAATTTCTTACCCTAAGTAGAGCAAAAGGAAGGAGTGACACCCAGTCTGCGCCAGAAGATATTGCTAATAGTGAATAAAATATATAGCTTATAAACACAATTGCTCTTGTTATTCTCCTTATCATATTTAGTTGTCTACTAGGTTATTTCAATGTCAGAATAGAGGAAGTTCATGATTCTTATATAAGCTCATTTTCTCTGTGTAATAGTGTCCTGTCACAAATCTATTTATTCAACAAAGTGCTACATGCTACAATATTCTTTCAGTGCTGTTTCTTCTTAACATATTCCTGGGTACCACATTTGAAGACAGATCTAAATTTTCTTGCATATTATTACACATTATTTTATTACTAAGTTTTCCAATCTTTTTTTTTTTTTTTTTTGCCAGTCCTAGGCCGTGAACTCAGGACCTGAGCACTGTCCCTGGCTTCTTTTTTGCTCAAGGCTAGCACTCTGCCACTTGAGCCACAGCACCACTTCTGGCCATTTTCTGTATATGTGGTGCTGAGGAATCGAACCCAGGGCCTCATGTATACGACACAAGCACTCTTGCCACTAGGCCATATTCCCAGCCCCCAAGTTTTCCAATCTTAATGCTTCTTAACACTTCATCTAATCTAGAGCTTTTCTTCTACTGGGACTTCATTACTTAACCAAATTAGCTTTAGTATTAACAGCAAGCAGAACAACAGGGCTTAAGATCAAGGGCTCAGGCTTTGGATTCAATTGTTTGGGAGCTGCACCTTGCCACAAACTGTGTGAGTTTGGGGTAATTATTCAGATGGAAATAAAAAGTGTATTTATAAAATACTCTCTTCATTTCCTTGGCCAGAGGATTAGATGAGTTTAAAATATAAAACCTTACAAAAGGTTCGTGTTCAGAAATCATATCATTAAAGTACTTTTGCCTTGAGGACATATTTGATCTCCATTTTCAAAATCATTATTCACTCACAAATTCCAAACAATTCTATAATAATAATTATATGCATTTAGCAACATGAAATTTTTCTCTAAATCTTTTTGTCATTCATATTGGTAGTATAAATTCCATAATCCAAATTTAAAAATGAACATATGACCAAAGCTTGATTTTATAAACCAACTAGAACTTAAAATAAACAGGAAGGTCCATATTTTTAATTATATGTATTTTTTTTCATAAAAACTTCCTGTGCTCACAATTCTTTTTTGCTTTCTCCTTTCTTCTCTTTTGTCTTGCTTTGATTTTCTTACTTTGTACACTGTTTTTATTTCTTGTTTTCTTCTGCAAATTTTTGAGTACCAAACTTTAATATTCAAACTTGACCCAACACACACACACACACACACACACACACACACACACACACACACAAAATCAAGAATAGTGCAAGTGGAAATAGTAGATAAGAATGGGGTCACCACAAGGTAACCCCTACCATATCCTCTTTCTGGATATATCAAGCAAATTTACTCAGTGTAAAACACTCTGAGAATGCTCCTAAAAACAACTAGAAATTCAACTCACTGAAGCACAGAAAGAAAAGAAGGAAACTACACATTCACTGAAATGAGTATAGAAACATTAAGTCAGACCATCTAGAGACAATCAGTCATGCTACATGACTTTCTGTAAATTATACAACATAATTAGTGAGCTCAGTAATGCACAGTTTTTCATTGTCACTAAATTCCATCATATTCATATCACAACTCTCATACATTTCATATTGTAAGGATATGTGATAATTTATCATATAAAATATAAATATACTAAATATGCATAAGCTTACAATACTGTTAGTATCATATATTCTGAAAGAGTTCCAGAATTCCCTGTTCAGAGGCCCCAAATTAAAGTCATGCTTCTGTTCATGCAATTACTTTCAAAGATTTATTATATCCTTCTGCTCTCTGAAACTTAGTTTTCTCATTCTCAGAAAGAGAACTTCATTTTTTTCCAGAGAACTGTGAATTGATTTTTTGCTACCTTTTAAACTTTGATAACTGTGTAAAATATTTATATGTTTATGAAAACTTGGGTCAATATGCTATAACTTTGGAAATATATAGTATAGTATTTGACTTGTTTGCGTTTTCATCTTTGCTAAGACATGGAGATCAAAACATTTGAATTGTGGAGAAGGTTGTAGAAATTAAATGTGATACACAAACAGCCAAACTGAGAGAAGCTGGAGCGATGCTGAGGTAGGCAATAATCATAGAAGTCCAAGGGGGAAAAAGTACATGAGAAGCATACAACAGTTTAATATAGCTCTAAATAGAGAGGATCAAGAATATATATAGTCTCTGTAACAAAATACTTAGACACTTTCAAGCTAATTCTAATTTATAAATGTACAAGTAAACATAAATTATGTGAATGTAAACAAATGTATTGACTGAAGTATGGTATTTGGAGAAGAACAATTCAAATGCTATAATTCCCTAGAAAAAATGAACTCATAATTCAACAAAACGAACACCAGGAGAGCTTGTACTTAAAAGGTGTGGGGGATGGATGGGGAGATTGTCAAGGGGAATGGGGTAGATAAATGAAGAGAGAAAGGTGTAAGGGAATTCACTCAAAATACTCAATGTATATCCTATGAAAGTCACGAAAATGAATGGGAGGGTTTGTGTTAGGGGGTGGGGAAGAATGAGGAAGGTGGTGACATTGATCAAGATGCATTGAGCTTATAAACTGCTTGTTGAATGGTAACCCCTTTGGGCAGCTACTGAAAGATAATAAAAATATGAAGTTTCCAGAAAAAAAAAAACATGAAAGTGGACACAAATCGAGTAGATAGATAGATAGATAGATAGAGATTACGACATTTGAAAGGTTGTTCTGGAGAAAGTCTGTGGGTAATAATAACTTTTGTGAAGATGCATAGTAAGCCAACCAAAGAAATAGTGGTTACAAAGCTATAGATGCTTGAGCTGGAAGCATGGCATAGTGATAGAGTGTTTGTCTATCATACACAAAGCCCTAGGTTCAATTCCTCAGTACCACATACACAGAAAAAGACAGAAGTGGCTCTTGCTCAAGTGGTAGAGCTCTAGCCTTGAGGCAAAGAAGCTCAGGAACAGTGCCCAGCCCTGAGTTCTGCCCTAGGGCTTCATATAGCAGATGAATGGAAGGGAAGAGAGTTTTCCTCACTCAGTTCTCCATGCTTTTCTGCTCCTGGTGTTTAAATTCTTTCTCGGTTTCTAAGTTCCAGGTCACAAAATGGCTAGAGACGTCTGATTATTGTTCTAAAGCAAGGGCCCTTACAGGGTAGCTACAATATACAATTAAAATGTTGACAGGGCAAGAGTAAAGTAATTGAGTATCTGGATAGTGAGATAATAAGGATTCAAATTAAGGGCCTGAAAAAGGAGGGTATTTAAATCAAAAGGGAAATCTTACTTTCCGATGGTAGAGAGGACAATTAGCCTTATGTATAATATTCCAGAGAAAAGGAATACATAAAGGACTAGAATACAGAAATCACCATGTAAGCACAGCACAGGGAAGATTCACAACAATCACAACCTTCTAAAAGTACAACACACTGACTTGTAGTGAATTAAAGATTTACAGCCTTATTCAAACAACAGAGGTAGTGTGGGAAAAATTTAAAGACTTTTACAGCCATAAAATATTTGGTTTTTGTATTCTTTCCCTTTAATTTTTGGTCTGTACCTTTCTTGATGTGACTTTCTTACTCCATCAAAATTATACATAAATATATTATATTTTATATAAATAAGAGATTTGACATTTTTAGTTGAACTAATAAATTAAACTCTGTGTGTGTGTGTGTGTGTGTGTGTGTGTGTGTGTGTGTGTGTAAAGGCATGAGACATCTCTGGAGTATGGAATTCACATCTTCATAATGTGCTGTTTAAATTGCACTTCCAAAGGTTATAATTTAGCTGCTCATATCAAGCAATGTGTTTGCCATGGTAGAATTATTTAGCTCAGCATTAGGTCTGAGGCTCACATGGTACATCTTTCTTCAGTTTTAAAGAATTTCAGTTCCCCAGGAAACAAAGCTGTATGCATTCTCATATAAAAGTAATGCTGAAATTAACAGAAACAAATATAAGCTTTCAGAGTTTAAAACTTCCCGAATTGTATAAATGTGAACTCATTAGGCATTAGTTTCTTTAGTAAATTGGCAATAAAACTAGAGTGACTTTAAGATCACTATCAGTTCTAGGGATAATATTTGCTTATCTAATATAATTTAGACAACAACTGAAAAAACGTATCACTTTAAAATGCTTCACATAATTAACAATAAATGCTTTCTATCCATCATCACTGTCATGTCCATTATTACCATCATCAATTAGAAGATAGTCTTGCAGTAGTGTAAAATAAATAGAGAGTAATGCATTCTTGGGATTCTTAGCTACTATATAGCTAATGATTATGATCTATATTGCTGAGCTATCAAAATCTCAGATTTCTTACCTGTTAGAGGAAAATTATGACATTCACACATTATTATAGTGAAATGAACATTAGCTTATAGTAACAGGTATATAATCCAGAAACATCGAAAGTATCCCCAAATGTGAGAGCTACTCTGAATATATTTATTATAAAAAATTATTTCAATCATCATCAAGTTAGAGGAAGAGTCTAACTTAATATACTAAACTCATGAGTTGCTTGTTTTTGTTTAGAAGAGAGCTAAGCATTTCCAACATTTGCATATTTATTTACTACTTTACATAGTATTTTCCAAATAACATAACATGTGAGTGACCTGCAAACAAATGAAGGCAAACTTGTAATTACTTAGTTGTATAATTGTGTTATAGGTTTTAAGCCAATCGTGGATATTTGAAAAGTTTGATATTTAATGAAGCTTTATTTGTTTATTTAATTCTTAGGTTTCTAAATATGTTTGAGACACAAAGAATCTAGCAGAAATTGTGGCTTTCCATATAAGCTTTCTCATGGACCTTTTATTTTAGTCTAGTAAAATAATCAAACATTAAAAACATTATGTATTTTGGCATTTAGATATACTAAGTACTGGAAAACCCAATGTGTATACTTAGACTCAAACCTTAAAATGTTATCCAGAATGTGTTTGATAGTGAGGCCATCCTGTAATATAGCCTACAATTCTATCATAGCATTTACCTTTTTTCTGATGTCCTTCTGTATCTTCCAGTGTAAAATTTATTAGGATTGATGTTTTCCCTTGTCTCTAGATTATTGTTCTGTAAGAGCAGTGACCCATAGAATTATTTTCATTAAATTATCAATTACAACACGGATTTAAAAAAAAAAAAACAACTCAGGTGGCTTCCTAATTGAAATTATGAAGGTAACAGGACTTATCTAACATTTGAGGTTCAAAATACAATGACAATTTCTCCCATGGAAAGAATAAATAATATCTAATGGGAAATGCAACTTGGAAGTATTTAGAAAATGAAGTCATATACTCTTCTAAGAAATGTGTGCCTTTTGTTACTTAACAAGTCAACTGGATTGCCTAAAATATATTGTCTATTTCTGTTCACAGATAAACTTTGTTTCTTTGTCTACCTCTTTGCCACTTAGTTCAAGAAATTTGATAAAAGTATGGTCTCATTAATCTCTGAAGAGGTGATATATGTTATTTCAAATGTCTTTACATTGTTAGGAAAAGAAGGGAGAACAAAATTCTATAGGCAGCACAATTTTCTGTTCAAACTTTAATATGGAAATAGTTTAACCTACATTAATGAACAAATTTATTTATTCTTTTCTTTTTTTCAAATTTTTAATATCAAACTGATGTACAGAGAGGTTACCGTTTCATTCGTTAGGCATTGGATACATTTCTTG
This sequence comes from Perognathus longimembris pacificus, assembly GCF_023159225.1. NCBI lineage: Eukaryota > Metazoa > Chordata > Mammalia > Rodentia > Heteromyidae > Perognathus > Perognathus longimembris. The sequence goes on from NC_063176.1 coordinate 43,691,414, forward strand.
TACTGTTTGGTACCTTGTCCCTCATACCGCCCTCCCCCTTGCCCTTTCCCCCCTGAGGTGTTCAGTTCACATACAACAAACAGTTTTGCAAGTATTGCTTTTGTAGTTGTTTCTCTTTTTTTACCCTGTGTCTCTCAATTTTGGTATTCCCTTTCAATTTCCTAGTTCAAAAACCAGTATACAAAGTTTCCAATATACTCAGATAAGATTACAGAGATAGTGTAGGTACAACCACAGGAAGGTGATACAAGAACATCATCAATAATAGAAACTACAGATACACATAGGACGTTGAAAGTAGTTACAACTGTGATATAACAATTGTCTGCATAACATGGAGTTCATTTTACTTAGCATCATCGTATGTGTTCATAAAGGTAGAGCTATTGGGCCTTGTGGTGCTCTGCTATGACTTGCCTAAACCTGTACTAATTATTCCCAATAAGGGAGACCATAGAGTCCATGTTTCTTTGGGTCTGTATCACTTCACTTAGTATAATTCTTTCCAAGTCTTTCCATTTCCATACAAATGGGACAACGTCACTCTTTCTGATAGAAGCATAAAATTCTTTCCTGATCCATTCGTCTACTGAGGGGCATCTGGGTTGGTTCCACATTCTAGCTATGACAAATTGTGCTGCGATGAAAATTGTTGTGCTGGTGGCATTACTGTGATTTTGTTTGTGGTCTTTTGGATAGATACCCAAAAGTGGGGCTGCTGGGTCATAGGGGAGTTCTATATTCAGCCTTCTGAGGAATCTCCATACTGCTTGCCAGAGTGGCCCACTAACAGTGAAGTAGGGTTCCCTTTTGGCCACATCCCCTCCAACAATTGTTATTGTTAGTTTTCTTGATATATGACATTCTTACTGGGGTGAGATGGAATCTCAAGTTGTTTTGATTTGCATTTCTTTTATGGCCAGTGATGTAGAGCATTTTTTCATATGTCTCTTGGCCATTCTCAATTCCTCATCAGAGAAGTCTCTTTGTAAGTCTTTAGCCCACTTGATGAGGGGGCTATTGGTTCTTTGCGGTTTTGTTTTGGAAGAAGGTAATTTTTTTAGTTCTACATATATTTTAGAGATGAGGCCTTTGTCTGTTGAATGTCCAGTAAATATCTTCTCCCAGTCTGTGGGCTTTCTGTTTATCTTGAGAGCTATGTCCTTTGCTGTGCAGAAGCTCTGGAGTTTGATGCAGTCCCATTTGTCCAACCTTTCTTTGATTTGTAGCCTTTCTGGGTCTATGTTAAGGAAGTTCCGTCCTGTGCCAAGGTGCCCAAGTGTTTCTCCTCTCCTTCCTTTAGTGTTTTCAGGGTGTCTGTTTTGATTTTGAGGTCTTTAATCCATTTGGAATTGATTTTGGTGCAGGGTGATATATAAGGATCTAGTTTTAGTTTGTTGCATGTGTTGAGCCAGTTTTTCCAGCATAATTTGATAAAGAGGCTACATGTCTTCCAAACTATTATTTTAGTTCCTTTATCAAAGATTAAGTAGGCCTAGTTCTGTGGGTTCATTTCCGGGTCTTCAATTCTGTTCCATTGGTCTTCAGGCCTGTTCCTTTGCCAATACCAAGCTGTTTTTATTACTATAGCTTTATAATACAACTTGAAGTTGGGTATTTTAATTACTCCAGCACTATTCTTTCTGCTTAGGATTGTTTTTGCTATTCTAGGTCTTTTATTGTTCCATATGAATTTCTGGATTGTATCTTCTATTTCATCAAAAAAATGGTGTTGGGATATTAATAGGTATTGCATTGAATTTGTAGAAATCCTTTGGCAATATTGCTATTTTGATTATATTAATCCTCCCAATGCAGGAGCATGGGAGGTTTTTCCATTTCCTTAGTTCTGACTTAATTTCCTTTTTCAAGCTTTTACAGTTCTCATCAAAGAGGTCTTTCACTTCTTTGGTTAAGGTTACTGCTAGTTATTTTATGTTTTGGGGGATTATTGCAAAGAGAGTTGCTTTCCTGATTTCAGCCTCGGTCTTTGGGTCGTTAGCATAGAGAAAGGCCATTGATTTTTGAAGGTTTACTTTGCCAAAGTTTTGGATCAGCTTTAGTAGCTTGGGGGTAGAGTCTATGGGATTCTTTAGGTATAGGATCATGTCATCTGTGAAGAGAGAAAGGTTAACTTCATCTTTTCCTACTTGGATCCCCTTTATATTTTCTTCTTGCCTGATTGCTCTGGCTAGGAATTCTAGTACTATGTTGAAGAGAAGGGGAGAGAGTGGACATCCCTTCCTTGTTCCTGATTTTAAAGGGAATGGCTTTAGTTTTTCACCATTTAGAGTTATGCTTGCTGTTGGTTTGTCATAAACTGCCGTGATTATATTCAGGAATGTTCCCTGGAATCTCGGTTTTTCCAAGGCTTTTAGTATAAATGGGTGCTGGATTTTGTCAAACGCTTTCTCCACATTGAGTGATATAACCATGTGGTTCTTTACCTTGCTCCGGTTGATGTGGTGGATTACATTAATTGACTTGGGTATATTGAACCAACTTTGCATCCCTGGGATGAATCCACTTTGATCGTGGTGTATGATTTTTTTTTTTTTTTTGGCCAGTCGTGGGCCTTGGACTCAGGGCCTGAGCATTGTCCCTGGCTTCTTCCCACTCAAGGCTAGCACTCTGCCACTTGAACCATAGCGCCGCTTCTGGCCGTTTTTCTGTATATGTGGTGCTGGGGAATCGAACCTAGGGCCTCGTGTATCTGAGGCAGGCACTCTTGCCACTAGGCTATATCCCCAGCCCGTGTATGATTTTTTTGATAACCTGTTGAAGTCGATTGGTCAGAATTTTGTTGAGAATTTTTGCGTCTATGTTCATCAGGGAGATCGGTCTATAGTCCTCTTTCCGTGATGAGTCCCTGCCTGGTTTTGGGATGAGGGTTATACTGGCTTCATAGAATGAGTCTGGAAGTGAACGTTCTCTTTCAATTTCATTGAAGAGTTTGAGAAGTATTGGTGTGAGTTCTGTTTTGAGGGCCTTGTAGAATTCTGCAGTGAATCCGTCTGGACCTGGGCTTTTCTTGGATGGGAGATCATTTATTGCCGTTTCTATTTCAATACTGGATATGGGTCTGTTTAGAAGGTTTAAATCTTCATGGTTCAGTTTGGGAATATGAATTTTTTCTAAGAAATCATCTATTTCTTCCAAGTTCTGGAATCTGTTGGCATAAAGGTTTGCAGAAAAGTCCCTTATTATTTTCTGAATTTCGGTTGTTTCTGTGGTGATGTTACATGTTTTATCTCTTATCTTGTTTATTTGAGTTTGCTGCCTTCTTTTTTTGGTCAGGTTTGCCAGGGGTCTGTCTATCTTGTTGATTTTTTCAAAGAACCAACTCTTTGTTTTGTTGATTTTTTCAATGTTTTTTTTTGTCTCTAATTGATTTAATTCTGATTTGATTTTAATTATTTGCTTCCATCTATTGACTTGGGGTTTGGCTTGTTGTTCTCTCCCAAGGAAATTAAGGTGCTTCCTTAAATTATTGAGTTGCTGTTTCTCCAGTTTGTTGATGTATGCACTCAGAGATATAAATTTTCCTCTGAGTACTGCCTTTGCTGTGTCCCAAAGGAGCTGGTACTTTGTGTCCTCAACTTGGTTGAATTCCATAAACATTTGAATTTCTGTTTTAATTTCTTCAATGACCCTCTGATGGTTCAGCAGTGTGTTGTTTAGTCTCCATGAATTGTAGCAATATCTGTGGTGGCTGTTTGAGTTGAGCTCTAATTTTATTCCATTGTGGTCTGAGAGAATGCAGGGAATGGTTTTGATACTTCTGAATTTGTACAGATTTTCTTTGTGTCCTAAGATGTGATCTATTTTGGAGAATGTTCCATGTGCTGCCGAAAAGAATATGTATTCTGTCGTTGTTGGGTGGAATATTCTGTAGATATCGGTTAAGTCTAGTTGGTCTATGCAATTGTTTAGTTCTGTGGTTTCTTTGTTCATTTTTTGGCGTGTTGATCTGTCCAGAGGTGATAGTCCCCAACTATCAATGTGTTTGGGTCTATGAGTGTTTTTAGAGTCAGTAGTGTTTGTTTGATGAAGTTGGGTGCTCCTGCATTTGGTGTGTAGATATTTAGAATGGTTATTTCTTCCTGTAGGAGAGATCCCTTTACTAATATATAGTAACCTTCTTTGTCTCTTCTTACCTTTTTTAATTTGAAGTCAACTTTGTCTGATACTAGGATTGCACCTCCAGCCTGCTTATGGGGGCCATTTGCTTGATAGATTTGTTTCCAGCCTTTCACTTTTAGAAGATGTTTACTTTTGTTGGATAGATGTGTCTCTTGGAGGCAGCAGAAAGATGGATCTTGATTTTTGATCCAACTTATGAGCCTATGTCGTTTGATTGGAGAATTAAGTCCATTAATGTTGAGAGTTAGGATTGAGAGATGATCGTTTGTTCCTTTCATTATCACTATCTTGTTTAAAGCTGTGTCTTCCCATTTCTTGATCTGATGTTTACTAATTAGGGTTCATTTATCTGTCTGTATTGTGATCTTGATTATTGTCCCTGTATAGTACATCTTTAAAGATTTTCTGTAAAGCTGGTTTGGTGGAGATATATTGTTTCAGTTTTTCCTTACTGTGGAAGACTTTTATTTGACCTTCGGCTATGAATGAGAGTTTGGCTGGGTACAGAATTCTTGGTTGGTAGTTATTTTTATTTAGTGTTTGGTATACTTCATTCCAGGCTCTCCTTGCTTTCATGGTCTCTGCTGAGAAGTCTGGGGTAATTCTCATTGCTTTTCCTTTATATGTGATTGTTTTCTTTGCCCTAACAGCTTTGAGTATTTTTTCTTTGCACTCTACTGATCCTGTTTTGATCACAATGTGTCAGTGGGATGTCCTATTCTGGTCTGGGTGGTTTGGGGTTCTAAATGCTTCTTGTATCTGTATAGGCCTTTCCTTCTGGATATTTGGGAAGTTCTCAGCTAATATTCTGTTAAATACATTGCCTATTCCATTAACCTCATTCTCCAAGTTTTCCTCAATATCTATTATCCTTAAATTGGGCTTCCTGATCATGTCTTGAATCTCCTGTAGCGATCTGTTTTGTTGATTGGACTGTATTGATTTTTGATCTTTCTCCATAGATTCTAAGGAATCTTCAGCTCCTGAAATTCGATCCTCTGCTTCAGTTAGTCGGGACTGTAGGCTAGCTACTTGATTTTGAATCTCTTTTCTTTCTGACTGGTGTTTCCTGATGAGTTCCGTGTCATTTCTTATGTCTTCTTTGGACTTCTTTACTTCATTAACTTCATTACATTGGTTTTGAGTGTTGTCTCTCAAATCTTTTAGCTGGTTAGCTATCTTTTCATTTGACTCTTGAAGTTCATTTATCTATTTGTGGATGCCATGAAAATCTCCATTAATTTTTGCTTTGCCTCCTCATACTCTAGAATAATTGACTGAAGAGATTCAAACTTTTCATTTACCATGTTTATCAGTAGACTTTGTAGAGCTTTTTGGGGGTTCTCTTCTATGTCTTTGATGAACTGCTCTGCTTCCTGCATGTTTTGAGTGGGGGATAAGACTTCATTGTTTGCCATCTTTCTTGTGTTCCTTCTGCCCATTTGAATTGGGGGATGCCAGTCTAACAGCACCGTTTAAGACCCAAAGCAGCCCTTACCAAGCACTGTTGTGTAAATCTTACAAGTTCACAATTATATACAGATACCTGTCTATAAAATTAACTTTGGTGTTCCTAAAGAATACAATTTCAATATAACAACCGATCCTGGGCCCTGTATTCAGTAGTTACTTATTTACTGTTACAACCCTATAAGCAATTTTTGTTTTTATATTAAGTTCTTTTAGTACTGGCTTTCTCTATGAACCCCTTTGATTCATTCGGATTAAGCTGGGATACCCTCTATCCAATAACCAGGAGTCAATGGAGACTGGAGGTCCAGGCAGTAAGTCAGGAGGGTAAGTTGGAGGTAGTAAAGAGAATATAGTAAAATGTATTGGGGAGGGGAGGTGGTGATTTTGGTTTAGTTTCAGTGATGTGGAAATGTGGAGAAGAGTAGAATCAGTAGAAAGAACAAGGTTGAAATGATAGATAATGGAGAGTTAGCAGAAAAGAGTGGAGGTGTTCTTCATAGGAAAGTAATTTTTAAAGAAAGAGAACGCAAAGAGAGAAATAAAGTAAAAATAGTGAAAGAGAGATGCACAAAACAGAGAAAAATTATTTTAAAAAGAAAAAAAAATAAAAAGGAAAAATAATCTAGAAAGGAACAACCCAAACAAACAGAAAAGAAAAAAACTTGATAAAACAAATAGGTAAAAATAGAAAACATGAAAAAAAAAAAAAAAACCAACGACATTTCCAAAGTGAAAAAAGTTTTTTTTTTAAGTTTAAAAAATGTTGAAAAGAAAAAGAAAAAAGAAAAAAAAATGGAGTCCTCCATGTTTGGGTGGTCTTTCCCCAGTCTCTGGTTTCCTTGTGATGGTCTGCAGTCTATATTCCTGATTGGCTGGGTTTGGCTTGATTTCAGTTTGCTCCTCTGTCTGCTTCGGGGCCGTGGCCTTTAAAGCTTGGCTTTGAATAGGCTGTGGACTCAGCAGGGCGGGGTGCCTCTGGCCTGTTTTACCTGGCTGAGAGTTGCTTGCCTGGGTGAGGCTTCTCCCTCCTGGGCAGGGCGGCCTCCTTGGCGGAGGTGGCTATGGAAAGCAGCTCGGCTTCAGGCTGGGAATTGGGCTGCCTCTGTGACGGGACCATTTAACTGTCTCAGGAAGCGGAGCTGGCTCTCACTGGTTGATCCCTCTTGCCCTTTTCAAAGATGGCTACATTGACCTCGCTTTCCCCAGGCCCGCTTTAGTTCCAGTCTGGTCTGACCCTATGCCAGTGGCAAAGATGGGGCTTTGCTCTGGTGGTGGGGGAAGGGCTGCCTTCCAGAAGCTGCTCCGTGGGCGTGAGTGAGAATATCTTTCATGGGGTACTCACGCTTTCTCTGTGATTTCAGGTCATCCGTGCTCAGCCGCCGTCTGGAGTATTTCTCCCTGGTCTCTGCTGTGTGCTTTAGCTGCCTGGAGTGCGGGTTGCTGTGCTGGGCGAGGTGCTGGTGCCGGCACTGGCGTGGCGGTGGGATGCTGCCCAGAGCTCGAATCTGTGTTTTCAGACGAGCAAAGTCGATTTTTCCTTCCTGGCCAGAATCCCTGTACTGTTACAACTTACTCTGGATGTCTTTCTAGTAGTAAAAGTTTCTCTGGGGTGAGAAAATTGTGATGTCGGAGGGAGCTCAGCTAGTGCACTGCAGCTCCTCTGCTGTCTTCCTTATTTTTTTCTTTAAAGTAACCTAAGACATGTCATTCACAAGATTTTAAGCAAAAATTTTATTTCGGTTGCAGAGAATTTTCTGAGTTTAATGGCTTTTAACTTGCCAAAGGCTGTGACAAAATATCAACTTCAAAAACAACCTTTTTTGGATTAAAAAAAAGCATTTTCAGTAAATCCTACGTTTTAATGTAAAATCTCACTTTGACTTGTTTTCTTAGCTTTATTTATTTGACTTCATATTTTGCCAAGCCTAAGAATAATGTATACATAAATCTACTACTCAGGAGGCTGAGACCTGATGATTGGCAAGGCTTCCAATTAGCCAACAAAATAATTAGAAATAGAGTTGTGGTTTAGGTAGATAAATAGGTAGGTAGATAAATAAATAGATGGACAGACAGAGACAGATAGGCATAGTGATGGTACATGGAGGTAGAGCTATAGATATAATAAAGATAGTTGGAGATAGACATTAGCATGAACTGGAAGGGACCTAACTAGAACAGTTATGTCCAAGAAGGATGCAGGCTCAAAAGTTAAGACCCCATGTAAACAAGTATCTGAAGTTGAAAAAGGGCGGGAGTTGTGGCTCAAGTGGTAGAGTGCATACTTAGCAATGAAAAAGCCCTGAGCTCAAACCTCTTTACCACCAACACACACACACACACACACACACACACACACACACACACACACACACACAAATATAAAGCGTGAGCATGAAATAATTGTCCTGTGGAACCAATGGATTTGCTGATGCAGTAAAAATGGTACAGGAAAAGCCCTCTGTACATCATTTAGTTCCTAATCTGATTGCACTAACAAACTGAGGATTGTAGTTATTTGTATTTATTAAATCATCACTAAATACTTTAGCCTTTGAAATAATGGTTCGATGTATCTTAAATGTCAACTAATTTAAAATGAAAAATAAGGTCACCAAATAGACATAGAGAAAAACATTTGATAAACTTTCCAATATAGTCATAATTAAGAAAGACGAATAATATTAATGAGTGAAAAGTGACAGAGCTGAAATTTCTTGGAGCAGGGTTTTGAAATATTTTACTTATATGTTTCAGCAGCAGAAATAGCTCCTTCAGAATAGAAGGCAATCAATAAATTAAATTTTAATTGTGCAAATAAAAGACTTTGAATTTGAAAAACTGCATCTATGGAACTTAAAATATTGATAAACAAACACTTAATTGAGTGTTAGAATCATTCTCTTTAAAAGAGTAAGTAATAAATATCAAAACCTTTTCTACTTACTATTGAAATTTTAACTGGAGTCTTAATATAGCACAATAATAAAGTGAAATACAATAAATACCCAGGAAATGCAAAGCAGAAAATAAAACTGTCATTATTTGTCACTAACGATTTTCTACACAGAACACAGAGCTATTGACAAATTATGTAAATAATTGAGGATAACACAAAGTTCACTGGATGCAAGATTTAAAATCCTAATTTTATTTCTGAACTCAGCAACCAATATTTCAGGTTAAAGATTATACAATATAATTTAGAGTCGCAATAAAACTATTTTATTTGGAGATAAATTTAGCCAATGATGTGCAGAATTTTTCATAGTAAATAATGAAAATATAACAAGTGACATTCAGGAAATAGTAAAACAAGAAGAGATAGCCCATGCTCAGAAGTCATAACAGAACACAATGTTGGCTTTCTTCAATGGACACCAGAGCAGTCCATCTGACTAATAAAACACTTCTTAATGTATGTTGAAGCTTTTTGTGGCATTTAACAAATGGTTAAAGTTTCATAAGGAAAGAACACTCCTCACAAATATAATTTGGAGGAAAAAATAAAAATGTTTTTAGGTGACAGATTCTTCTTGAAATTTGACTATGTGGTATAGTATGGAATTGATATTAAGATAGAAAATTTGATCCATGGAAGCAAACACACTGAAACATCCATGAGAGAAAAAGACAGAGAGAGAGAGAGAGAGAGAGAGAGAGAGAGAGAGAGAGAGAGAGAGAGAGAGAGAGAGAGAGAGAGAATGGAAGGCTGTTTTGCATGGCTTCTAAATTCCCTGTTATGGCCACTCTATTTCTACTTTTGCTGGCCTTACAAACTTGCTCGTCAACATATATTGTTGTAAAACCATACCAAGATTTGAATTCAGGACCTCAAGTTTGCTCAGGACCTCAGGTGTGGCATATCTTCAATCTCATAATTGTTTTTCTGCTTGAACTTTAGTCCACCGTGCAAGAATTATTATATAAAAACTAATAAGCATGAGAAGATGGTAAATGTGGGTATGTAAAACTCAGAAAATTGGGGGGAAATTCTCTTTAATAAATAGCATTTTCTTTCTGGTGGAACAGTATTTTTGTGCATATTTGACCTATTGCCTGTCTTTCTGTTTCTCCTACATTAAAATATGATAAGATTTCTTCTGGTTCCGTGGTCGCCAGGTCACTGCTGCATTTTTTTTTACACTGAAAACCATGATTCCATTCACTTTTGTTATCATTGCAGAAGGTTTATTATTCATCTTTTCAACACAACTATGAGGGTAGTACCAATTTCTTTGGGTTTTGAAGTCAAAGGGTGAACAAAACTTGTTTTACATGTATTTTCAGTTTTAACACTCACTTCTTTGCAGTAAATTTTGTTTTGTTCCTCAAAGGATCATTCCAGCTGCCTTATTAAATAACTCATGTCAAAATCAGTAACATGTGTCATTGAAGAATGGTGGAATACATACCTCATTGTTTCTTCTTTTACTTAATGACATGTTTGGGAATAACTGAGCCCAGTGGAGCTGATAATGAATATTGTCCTGTGGTAAGTTTATTTCAGTGCACAAAGCTATAGTCCAGCATGCTTTTTCACACCGAAAAATAGATTTGAATTTAATTATCACAAAGAATATCGATTTTTCATGGTATGTTTGTGAAAGCATAAAAATTGTTTACAGTTTCATAGGCCTGTCATATATTATGGGTTGAAACCAAGCAATTTATTCAAATAAGCTTGCACTTACTAATATAATTTGTGAACTCTGGAATTTGTAAAAGATGCTGGTATACAGAAAATTTTTTGAAACCAAATAAAATTAACTTCTTTGGGTTCAATGTGGCCATTTTAACTCATCTATTTCTATGTTGTACCTGGTAGGCAAGTGATGAATATTCTGTCTGCTAGATATTGAAATACGAACAATGATACACATTCAGGAACAACTTTAAAACTTATTAAATGTCTGTGTGTATATTACTTCTGATGTCAGCTTCAATGTCTGTGGATTTATCTAAGAGTTGGTAGGTCATATCAGCTTCCCTAATGTTCCCATTTTATTTGAGAATGAAATAGCCCAAATCGAATGAAAGTCCTGCAGGCAATAATCTCCATAAGGCCCAATTAATGAGCTATTTGCCAAATGATATGTATCAATGAAGAAGGGAAGACTATGACATGTTACAGATATTTATGGCAAAAGTGTCCTATTTTATGCCAGCTTTCCCGAATGTGGTACAATATTTACATGAGAATATAGTCAGTTTCTAAAAGTTTGATATAACAGATTTTTTGGAAATATTTGGACACTAAAACAAAGATTGCTTTACCAATATAAAAGGAAGGTCATTTTCTCCTTTTGAATTATAAAATGGATAAGCCATCATGATCCACATTTTAAAATTTTACTAAGATAAGTGTATCTCAGTTTAGAGTAGGGTTTAAAAGTCCACATACATAAGAAGAAAACACATTATTCTATGTGTATATTTTAAAGCAATAGTTTCTATATTAGAAATATTTACCAAGCTCATGGACATTCAACTCAGAGTATCAGCTTTGTATACAAAGGAAATATAAAGAATATTCTGTAGTTATTACAAAACTTTAAGAACAGATATGATACAAAATTAATTTCAAATGAGTTTCTTCAACAGAATGGTATCTTATACTAAAGAAGTACTTATTGAATGAACAATAGAACTTAGAATTTCATCTATAAAGCTATATTCCATATTTTGTTCTTTCTGTATTGACCTCGTAATAGAAAAATAGTTATAGCTGAGAAGATATTTTCTGAGAATTGCAACCAAAACCCTTATTGCTTCAATAAATACCATAAAAATACCTTTGAATACAATTTATTTGGAAAAACAGTCATAGTATACTTCAAAAGTATTAATATAGGGCCTGGGAATATGGCCTAGTAGTAGATAGAGTGTTTGCCTCGGATACATGAAGCCCTGGGCTCGGTTCCTCATCACCACATATATAGAAAAAGCCAGAAGTGGCTCTGTGGCTCAAGTGGTAGAGTGCTTGAGCAAAAACAAGCTAGGACAGTGCTCAGGCCCTGAGTTCAAGCCCAGGACTGGCAAAAAAGGGGAAAAATATTAGTATATAAAAATAAACACAAAATGGAGCATGTTCATTTAGTGATTTAAGAATAAAAATTAAAATGAACAAAAAGATGTATGTATAATTTAATGGGAAGTAAGTAATCTTAAATCATAGAAAGGTATAAGCCAAAAATTAAAAAAAAGTTCATATACATTTAATATTGTATGTAGAAAATATAAGCAAAATAATAATCAAATGATAATTAGAAAATATGTGTATATCTACATATGTCATTAATATAATTAAGTTCTCATTAAATCAAAAAAGTAGAAATTAAGTAGTAACTGGTAAAATTTCAATTATGTAAACAAACTGAAAGTCTTCACATAGTTAATGTGTACATTAAAATGCTCAACATAACTAATGATTAAAAATGCAAATGGATATCGAATATGTTGCATGTGGGAATACAAAATGTTGAAAGTTTCCACAGGGCAACTTGACAACATTTATCCAGATTATTAAAAATCCCATAGTCATTGACCCAGTTGCTCCATATTTAGGTATTTGTCCCAAGGAAATTCACACAGATGCTCAAATTAATTATACATGAGAATGTATATTGCAGCATTATTTATGGCAGGAAAAATCAAGGGACAAGGCAAAATGTCCAGTATCAAAGGAATAGTTGAGAAAATTACTTAAAAATAAGAGAATTTAAATAGTTGAACAGAATATTATGTATTGCACAGAATAAATTTTCACAAAATTTCAAAATATTATAAAATAATATTAAACAATAATAAATAATAAAATATTATAAAATCATATTATAAAATTAATTAAAATGAAATGCACAGTTTGAACTTTCAAATATATACTTCAGTTTAATTATGAATATTTATGCATATGTACATATATATGAAAACATTGCTGAAATACACTAAAATTTAATATTTTACACAAATATGTCCTACAATTGATTGTTAATAATTTTCTCTCATATTGCTCATTTAATAAAATGGACTGAATTATGCAAATTATAAATGAAGTTAAAGCAATATGTATTAAAGCAATGTCCATAAGTTTCCACTTACTTATGGTAAGGCAATAGAGAGCAAAATGATAGTGCAATATTAAAATATGACAAGTAACATATTCTATTTTAGTGATGAGTTTAAAAGTACAACCACTTATGATACCATTAAGCATATATTAGTGTTTAAAATCTGTATAATTAATAATTGGTACACTTTCAGATAATAATGTACTAAGATGTTATAATTTTTCAAAGACCTTAAAATTCATCACTTGAGAAGTTAAAGGTATATTCAAGCAATTAATAAACATTGATATTTTAATATATTAATATGGATTTATCTTTTTACATTAAACATTGATATTTTAATTAATTAATATTGACATCATTAATAATATATCAATGTTCATAATGAAATTAAATATCTAATTGAGTGACAGAAATATGCCACTTTGGAGTGTTAGTAGGAGGAAGTAGTGTAAACAAAGGATGTGAATGGGGGTATGATTGAAACCATAGGTATGCATAAAAATGGAAAAAACCTGCGCAGACAATGGAATGAGTGGCTTGCTAAAGCAACAGAACTAGAGTCGGTTTCCCTTGACCTCCCTGTGGCATAGCGCTCTCGGCTTATGTTTATGATATATGAATTTTTTATGGAACAGTTAAATACTCGTTGTTTTGGCAAATGAGGTATCTGTTGAAGTTATACTGCTTTCAAGTAACTTAGGAAAGAGAAATTCTAAGCTAATTTCTGCAACATGAGTACATGGAAGTAACTGGTGATTCAAAGTGGTGTGTGTGTGGGGGGGGTGTGTATGTGTGTGTATGTGTGCTGTATCTCCTCTCTCTCTCTCTCTCTCTCTCTCTCTCTCTCTCTCTCTCTCTCTCTCTCTCTCTCTCTCTCTCTCTGTATGTGTGTAGGCCTGTGTCTCTATGGGTCTGCATCTCTCTATGTGTATGTGTTGTATCTATGTGTGTATGTATTTATGGGTGACTTTGTGTGTATGTTTGGGGGTGTATATTTGTGTGTGTTTGTCAGTATGTGTTTATTTGGGGGGCAGGAGGATCCCACATGGCAAACTAACCCAAAAGAAGGAATGAGATGGTACTGTTTCACCAGTAATAACATGGCATCACAGCTTCTTTTATAACTTGTCTTTCCACAGGTGGCTCCATTTTTATAAATTTCAAATTCTCTCGATTTCTCAAACTTTTTAAAAATGAATTGTTTTAACTAGATAGATCTAATTTCTGAAAATAAAATTAAATATGTGAGTGCATACTATGGTTCTGTGTATGCATGTGTGTATTTACATGTGCATATGTGCTTGCAGCATGTGGTGTGTATGTGGTGTGTGTTTGTATGTGTGTGAGTGTGTGTGTGTGTGTGTGTGTGTGTGTGTGTGTATTTTCCAACCCCACTCCAAAAGAGCATATACAACTTGGAAATAACCTACTTCATCACAGATTTCCCCAGTTCTCAGGATATTTCTTGCTGGGGAATTTTAAACATACAGACATATACATTGCACTAAACATCAACCTGTCATGCAATTTCTTACTGCTGTTTTCATATGTGCCACTGTGTGATAACAATGAAAAGAAATCCCCCCAGATTTTACATATTTTAGAGAAGCATTCACTTTATACTCTGTCACTTTAAACAATAGAAGACATAAGAAATTGTTTTGTGAAATAGGATATAACAAAGTAAGAAAATGCCTCATGTTGAGTGTTTTATTATAACTGGTACAATTATAGAGATTAATATGTGTTATATTAAAATTTTAAATTCTGGGAAAAACTATATCAAATGTAATACTATTTTAATAAGCTATTGATTAAAAATGTTCTTCAAAATGACACATTTGAAATTAGAACCACTTTAATAAACTTAAATTATGGATCTGCACCCTGTTCAGATGATATCTAAGCTTCTGAAGTAACTGCGATCTTTAATTGCTCCATTTCTCCTTTATTTCTATTTTTCTGTTGCTAAAACTGAGCATGCAATCACCCTCTGTTCCTTTGCATCCATCCAAGGTTCATTGTTCTTAAGTAAATCATCCCCTGCGTAGTTCTAATTTCTAGTTCCCAATGTGGTCAAGTCTTTAATATCCTTGGCAGTGACATTTAAACTAAAGTGGTCTTGACAAAGAATTGAGCATCATGATCAATGAGTATGTGCCCAACTTTCAACTTTGGTGAGGGATTCTCGCTTTTTCCAGGAGCTGACCCAGAACTTTGTCCCATAAAAACAATATTAGTGCTTCTAGATTTCTCAACATATGTTTTCTGGGGCCCCTCACTCAAAGGCACTGGAGGAAATTATTAATACCTGAAATCTCAGGAGCCAACCTAACATGTCCTTAATGAAAACCTGTGGTGACTGGGAGGCAGTAAGCTCTGTAATTTATTATAACATGGGGAGGAAACACTTTTAGAGGTGAGAGCTCCTATTGCTTTCTGTCTCTTCTCTTTGTTAACCCTCTGCCTGAATGATCACCCAAATAATAAACTTCTGTTTGTACTACAGGAGTGTGTGTGTGTTCACTCATTAGCCAGAAATTTCTCATTATGAAGACATTATATGCAAATGAATTTGTAAGGAGAGAATCGTAGCACCATAGTGTTTATTTTTCATTTTGGTTGCTAAAATTTTGGAATATTTAAAAGGAAAATTGGAATAATCAAAGTGCTTTAAATGGGACTATGTAAAAAGATAGCATTCAAAATCTCTCTGCCGGTTTCACAAAGTTGTGTGCAATAAATTTCCCATCAGATGAACAACATTTTCACTCCCTCTCACTATCGGCTTAATGTTTGTTTTCTTCTTATCTGTTTTGATTCTTAGAGTGTCTTCTTTGTCTCTGATCTTTGTTGTGATTTTGATAATGCCAGGTTTATGGTTTGGGTTCAGCCAGTTATTGCTCCCTTTTCTCAATAATGTCATGATTGCTTTTCTTTTGAAAACAATAAGTACTTTGTGGAAAAGTATTTGAAGACATAGAGGTCTCATCTTCCTGTTTACCAATTGTACTGGAGTTGTTGTTTGTCTGTTTGTTTTTATTTGTAAAGATGATGTAAAGTGCAGTTACAGTTATGTAAGTCAGGTAATGAGTACATTTCTTGTCAAACAGTGTCATTCCCTCTCTCATTTTTCTCTCAGTTTTTTTCATAACACACCCACAATCCTGCCCATGCCCAAAGTTGTTTAGCTGATTCCCAACATAGTGTCTAGTAAGTGTCATTGCTGCCCTGGAGTTTTAACATCCTCTGATGAGATTTGCAAATAGAGCCTTCATGCTTTTTATATATACTTGCCTTTCTAAAACAAGAAATATCTTTATTCGCTCATATAATTCTATCAATATATTTTCTTCTTTCCTTCAATAACTTTCAAACCATTCCTTTTGCTGTTTCTTTTGATGCTCAAGCATGAACAATTATGATGAAAGTGAACCATTTTGAAACTGGCTTGTTCTTCAAACATGGTTACATGTTTCTTTGGAGAATCCACATTTATACTTCTATTATCTTAATAATTTTAAAATTGTCTTTATTTACATTGCAGGTTTTGTTTTTATTTTTAATATTTTTCTGAGATCAGTTGAAGAAATTTATTAAAGCACTTGTATTCTCTAATTCCTAGATATTGGTTCTGTAGTTTAATTTTAGGTCTAATATGGCAGCTGAGGAGTTCAAAAGTTACTGAGTATGTGTATGATTCTCTTAAAAGAAATTATTGATCATTCAACTAATTAGGAAAGTTAGTAATTCCTTGCAATATCTATTGATTTACCAATGCCATCATGTAATATATTTGAAATATGAAACATGTTCAAATTTAGTTTAAGTATTCTACATTTAATCTGTTATATTTTATTCTAATATTGTATTGATTCTGCTGATGTAAATAGGTAGAATAACTTCTTTTTTATACTTGAGTATCAAAAACATTTCTATTGTGTTTTTAGTATGCAAGGGAAAGGCATAGTTTCTGCCCTCTAGGAGCCCAGAGTTTAACATAAAATATGTTTTTCAAAATGTGAACATTTGGTCTTCATATTAAAATATGAAATTTCAGGATGAAATAGCTTAAAGCACAGACATATGCCATTTCTCATTTAGCACTCAGTGTAACAGAAGTTACACAATATACAAACATATTCCCATAATATTATTGGTCTCCTTCAGTGGAATAAACTCTGTAATTGGTTTCCATTAATATAACTCCATTTCTCCAATATCAATATTAAAAATTATTAGTTGGTATAAAAATAAATGCTAAATATCTAAAAGTTCTCACATATTCTTTGCAAAATTTGAAATAACTTATTTTATTAAGTTTAATATTGAATATTGAATTTATTACTCATCTGAGACCATTAGTGAGGCCAAATCCACTCAAACTGTGAAATATAAATACATGATCTTGTACAAACAGATGTATAATAATGAAGAAATCATTATCTCAAAAGATGTATTCAAGGTCCACAAGATAGGATTTTTAGAAACAATAATTACTAATGCAGGAATTCAAAAATAGCTAAAGACAGCCCCACTTTGAGGCATCTACCCCAAAACCACAAACAAGAACACACTAAAGGGGCTGGGGATATAGCCTAGTGGCAAGAGTGCCTGCCTCGGATACACGAGGCCCTAGGTTCGATTCCCCAGCACCACATATACAGAAAACGGCCAGAAGCGGCGCTGTGGCTCAAGTGGCAGAGTGCTAGCCTTGAGCGGGAAGAAGCCAGGGACAGTGCTCGGGCCCTGAGTCCAAGGCCCAGGACTGGCCAAAAAAAAAAAAAAAAAAAAAAAAAAAGAACACACTAAAGCCACCAGCACAACAATGTTCATCGCAGCACAATTTGTCATAGCTAAAATCTGGAACCAACCCAGATGCCGCTCAGTAGACAAATGGGTCAGGAAAATGTATATATACACAACAGAATTTTATGCTTCTATCAGAAAGAATGACATTGCCCCATTCATAAGGAAATAGAAGGACTTGGAAAAAATTATACTAAGTGAAGTGAGCCAGACCCAAAGAAACATGGACTCTATGGTCTCCCTAATAGGGAATAATTACCCCAGGTTTAGGCTAGTCACAGAAGAGGATCGCAAGAGCCTAATAGCTATGAATGCATAGATAATGCTAAGATAATATGAATAGATAATATGAATGCATAGATGCTCTTATGAATGCAAAGATAATGCTAAGTGAAATGAACTCCATGTTATGGAAACGAGTGATATATCACTGTTTTAATTACTTTCAACATGCCATGTGAAACCGTAGCTTCTATTGTTGATGATCTTCTTGTATTCCTTTCCTGTGGTTGTACCTGCACTATCACTGTATCTTATCTGAGTACATTGGAAACTGTATATACTGGTATTAGAACTAGGAAAATGAAAGGGAATACCAAAATCGAGAGACATAGGATAAAAAAAACAAACGACTACAAAAGCAATACTTGCAAAACTGTTTGGTGTAAACCAACTGAGCAACTCATGGGAGGAGAGGGAAAGGGGGAGGGGGGAAGGGGAAATGAGGGAGGAGGTAACAAGCAGTACAAGAAATGTATCCAATGCCTAACGTATGAAACTGTAACTTCTCTGTATATCACTTTCACAATAAGTAAGAACAAAAATAAAAAGGAATAAAGGGAAACAAAGAAGATAACCTACATATGAAAAAATAGCTAAATAATCTTTAAATTAGTGAAAAACACTACAGCAAAAGTCACTTTAAACAGCTCTCATTACAAAACATGCATTATCTTACATAAAGTGTCTTTATTCTTCAGACTCCTTACTGAGGACAATTTAACAAGGTAGAGCTTAAACATGATGTGTTCCATTTTATTATGCAATACATATGAAACATATACACATATATGTGTACATACATATGTGAATATGTGTCTACATTGTTTCTTTTCACACATTTTTTATTCTTCCCTTTCTGATTTCCTTATCCCATTGTTTGTAAGAGATAAGAAGAGGTAATACAGGAATTCAGTAAGGACTTACTCAAATATTGTACTTATGAAATAGTTAATGGACTGCTACATACTAAGACACCAAGTTAAAAATCAATAGTTATTCAAAAAATTTAGTATGATATCATTTAAAGGGAAGAAATTCTTAAGAAAATGCATCATTTATTAAAGAAATAAAACTTTCTATCATATTTTTTCTAATAATATGGAACATCAACTCAGAGGTATTGTGTTTGCAGACCTAGCTTGCTCTCAGCTGGTGCTCTAGTAGTGAAGCCATGCTCAGCTTCTGCTGGGTAGTTCAAGGTAGAGTGTCCCTGACCTTTCTTGGGCAGCTTGGGCTGGATTTGAATCCAGATATTCCAAGACTCAACCTCTTAAATAGCGGGTCACAGGTATCAGCTACAGAAGCACAACTTCTACCATTATTCCTTACTCTATTTTCTTAAAGAAATAGACAGTTGGAGAACAGCAGCCAATTTAAAGCACTAGTGCTAAGTTGATGGATGTTTGTATATGTTCAATTATATATGTCACATGAATCTGTGTATTAATATGCAAATTAAATATGATATATAATAAGACTAATAGAATCCAAACAAGTTTTTTTTACCAAAAACATTAATTTTTAAGAAATAGAGCAATTAAACAGATATAGATGATGAATCATTCTTAATTAGCAAACATTCACTATATATTTTCTGTTCATTATAATTGTATCTCTGTGGTATTATTATTTTGATGTACAACTTAATAATACTGTTGTTACTATTTCCTCCTTGATGTATATGACAGTAATTTCTTCTTCCTATTTCTTTGTTCATGGAATTTAGGTGAGAAATTTGCCACTTTTTTATGTTCTCTTATACACTACCTTTAAATTCAGCTCAAATCTAATCTTCTTCAAAATGCTTTTTTTCTGTCCAATTCCTTTTCTTCCCTCTGTAGACTAAAAGTCATTTATTTTATTTAAACTTTCTTTCACTGTTTGTTTGCAGGGCTCACAGTATTTTCTCATAATTCTTGCAAGCTAGCACCAAGACCTGCTCCATTGTGGTCAGGTTTTTGATTTATTAACCAGATTATAAAGTACAAGAAAGCAAATACTGGTCCAATTCACCATTAAATTCACAGAAATACCAGAACCAAATACTTACACTGACAGATCTGTGTTCCCCAAAAGGGTCAGTCACTAAGGAAAACCTGGGTTGTAACCCCGTATAAGCAACACCAGGGTTGCATAGAGACTTGGTCTTCAGAAATAGCTGCTTTCCATTCACAGTAGGCTAACCCTCTAAATTATTCTGTTTCCAATACTACAAGTCCTCAAATGATGATTGATAGCAGTTCTACCAAGTACAATTTCCTTTCAGGATTTACAGAATATTGTTTTCTCTTCATTAAGGAAATAGTTTTCCTTTTAAAGAATAAAAGGGAAAAACACCATCAATGCCTTAAGGCACATGGAAATCACTTTAGCAGAGAAATCATAGCACAGTTGGGTAAAGTTTATTGTGATAAAGCTTTTCCTTTGAGACTTTAAAATCTTACACACTTGTGGATTTTTTCTTCTTTGGAGGGAGGGGCACTATAAGTGATGGAACTGACAGCCTCACACATTCTAGTCAAGATGAGCTGCAACATCAGGATTTGTAACAAACTTCCAAATTTAGGGATCCCTAAATATATAGAATTTTATAGAAGTGCTACATACAGTTACTCTCAGCTTTTCTGTTCAACTAGTAGAGGATGATAGTCTGTGGGATAACATGGTGAAATTTCCATTCTAGCAAATTAGATTTTCAAACTAGATAATTCACATCAATGTGGATCTCCACTCATTAGCAAAACTCAACACTGATGACTAATTATGAAAAAAAGTTTACCATAAATTGCTTTCCTTTCATTGTTCAATATTTTTGCACCTGTAACTATCACTGTGCAGGGGTATTTTAATAACATGTATTATTTATTTAAATAGAATATACACCTATCTTACTGGTAGCTCTAGACTGATTTTTTTCCAACTAAGAACTCCATTTGTAGACATTTCCAAACTACACACTCAAGTCTAATAACAGAAAAATTGACAGCTACTAGAACACAGTAAACATTCCTATTTACAAATTATCCAAAAAAGAATTTTTTCCTTTTACCACCAGGTATAAGGTCATTATGTGTTTTGAAAAGAGTCACACATGGGAAAGAAAATTTAAATTTTAAGGAATTGAAGGCTGGTATGTAGTCTTCACTCAATTCTGAATTCTTATAGTGATCTTTAAGCATCATTAGGTCTTTCTATGTTTGTCTGCTTTATCTCATGGGGAAAGAAATGACAGTCATACTCATTCAATATTATGAATTCACATTTGTGTAAGAATCTTCTCATTACTCTTCCTTATCATTTCTACCCAAAAAATGGAATGTAAGGTAATTTGTTTGAGGCTTTTATTATTTAAAAAGACATTCTTTTGAAATGTAGCAAGGCAATTAAAGCAAGTTAAAAAATGCTTTGGTTTGACAAAGTACAAAGGGAAATCCAAATAGAATTTCATTGGTTAGTCAATAATATTTTGTAATATTGTAAAAGCAGCTTGAAACTAATATTGAGTACATTACATAGCAATAGTATCTATCCTTCACCAATTTTAGATGGCATCCCTAAGATACTGAATGACTGTTCTTCTCAAGATGTGTTAGACTCCTAATATTTGTGAAAATATGATTTTTAAATTTCAAATATCATACAGGATTGAGTCTGGTTTTAAAACTCAGATGTTATGCCAATTTGAACTTCATAGTGTAATACTAAGTAAATTTACAATATCACCATTTCCTATGGCTAAGCCATATGAACTGAATCCAATAAATTTGGTTACTAAAATGCATCATCTGAGTTTGCAAAATCATTTTTTGATAAATTGGGTTTGTTTGCATCACATTGTAAAGCTGTGATGCCAGCAACTGATAAGATTCAAAATGATTACAATGGTCTTCAGATTTTGTTATCAGTTTACCAAAAATCAATTTTTAATGTCCACCTCCTTTTATTTTTAAGTATCTTCTCATATACAATTTAAATATGACTGACAGATTTATACATGGCTTGCTGTCAATAATTTTTACTAAAATGCTTTTAATAAAACAATGTACAGCCATCTTTAAAACAGTGTCCGTCTGTCAGCTCCCTTGTTTCCGAGAAATGATGATTTCTGTCTTTATTGTTTTCCTCTTTACCTCTTCTCTTTCCACATTCGCTTCCTTTCCTTGTCATGGTGAAAGGAAAATGTTCATTCATTTAATATCAATTGTCATTATTCCTGCCACACAGTTTAAGCTCAGAAACATAACACGTAATGGACTGTGTTCTAACACCAAGTTTCTGAATTACCAGAAATGTGTCTGGATTATGAACTTTGGTTGACGATTATTATTATTTTAATAATGGGTGTCTTGTTAACTTCTTCAATTTTCAGTTCTGCTAATGGAAAGAGTTATTCTCTCTAAACCACTGATTCTAAATGACCACAGTTACTTCTCTTTCCCAAGAGAATATGAAAATACAGAGAACCCGTTTGTGTTGTTAGAGGGAAAGAGAAAAGGGAAAAAATGATGGAGGGTAAATGTAACAAAATGCATTATATCAATGTATGAAGGTGGCATAAGAAAATTCACTGAAAGCTGTTAGATAGAAAGAGCCAGGAAAGTACCACATCAAGTAGAAGACCTCAGAGGGGGTTAATCTGTTAAAAGTAAAATGTATTTGTGAAACGCCCTGGGGAAACACATTTATGCAACCAATATA
The DNA here is from genome assembly GCF_023159225.1 of Perognathus longimembris pacificus. Classification (NCBI taxonomy): domain Eukaryota; kingdom Metazoa; phylum Chordata; class Mammalia; order Rodentia; family Heteromyidae; genus Perognathus; species Perognathus longimembris. The sequence goes on from NC_063176.1 coordinate 43,713,892, forward strand.
AGCTAGAAATAAATTTCTTAAAAGTGGGAGGAATGTAAACCAGGTTCTGTTAAGTGGCAGTACGTCCATGTGGGGAGCATGGAAAGTGGGGAAGAGGGGAAGAGAGAGAGAGAGAGAGAGAGAGAGAGAGAGAGAGAGAGAGAGAGAGAGATTCAACATTGTGGAGATATCATATACAAAGATATGAGACTAGAAGAGTGAGATGTATATTGTTTTAGGAAGTAAGAAGAAAAATGAGTGAGAGTAATAGAGATGAATTTGATCAGGACACAGTTTATACACATACAGAAATATTGTAATAAAACTTTCTTTTACAACTAATATATGCTACAGAAATATTTTCAAGATAGAATTTTTTAAAAGGTGTATGGCATGGCTCAAATATTATAGTACCATTAATGGCCTGGGTTTAATTCAAATACTGCAAAAAGAATGAATGGAGGAAGTGCAAAACAGAAACAATCATTTTTAGTATAAAACATGATTGTGGTGGCATCCCATATCATTGCTTCCTGCTTTCCTCTGCTTTTACTTTAATGATCCAAGCTTTTTCCTTTTTTTGTCACACTAATTATTTTTAGTTCCATTGCCTTGAGGGTGTGTCTTAAATCTGCTTCTCATTATGATATGCAATATCATGTAACATTAAATAATGGATTAAGATTTTACATTAGCCTTACTTTAAAGGAGCCTTCGAGAGGCACAATGCTTTGATCAAAGAGGAGATTTTAACGAAGTGAATTTCAGGTAATGCAGCAAGCCATGGAGGAAAGAAATTGGTGCAAGCAGGCGCTTCTACTACCCATCAGTAAGAATTGTCTATGGCCTGAAAAGTACATCAGATGATTGCAGCAGAAAACATTTACTTACATCTATCTGCGAAGTTGAAGTGAACTAAAGCATAAGTCCCAAATCTGTTCAAAGCTATTTACATGAGTGGTGTGTTGGAGATGAATGGAAGAAACGGTTAAATTATTAATGCAGAATTCAGTTCTAACTTTAGCTTTGTAGAGCAGTCACAAAACATGCCCTTCTAACATTTTAAAGTAGCATTTAAGAGAAAGCTTTACTAAAAAGAAGAAAAGAAAAAACCTGCTATTAACAAATAGTATGAAATAATCATCCCCCAAACTCATTCCCATTGCTTATCATTCTATTACCCCAACAGACTGTTTGTCAAATACTAATGTATGTAACATATTATTCAACCATAGGTATTATATTTTAAATTTTATATGGAAGATATAACTCACATTAAGATTAATAGTAAGTATCAATGTGGTTCAAGGAAAGAATCCTCACTATTCTACTTGTTATGAGACATACTTCATCAACTATTCATTAGAACATCATAAAGGCTTCATATAATATTTCAAAAATAAAATTTTACACAATACAATGCTACAGTATTTATTTTATATCATCACTCATATGCTATGTATCATAAAATTCTTTGAAAAGAGTTACAAGCAAAAACTATATAGTTAAAGGATAGCCTATTACTGCTCAATTCTGCACTCTAATGTAGTTAAAATAAAGGCAAAATTTAAGAAAATCTTTTCCAAGATTTTGGGATCCCTGAGAATTACTTTCACCTTGTAAATCCAACATTCTCTTCAATTTTTTTCTAAATACTTAGAACAAATTGAAGTAGCTGAAGCTATAACAAAAGCTCATCTCCAATTATTGTAGTCTTAGAAGGATTACAGAAAAGGTAATAAAATGAGTCTTCTCACCTTTATAATGTTGTTCCTCAAAAAAATCATTTCCAATGAGAGAATTCAAAGAACTGTGTGAATTCAAATTGCACCATGATGACTCTAATTCTATTAGGAGCTGACCCCAATCTCATACTTGGATGATTTTAATGACTGCAGCAGAAACAATGTAGTAAATAAATAAAGAGAGCAACATCCATCCCCTCCTAAATCAAAGCAAGTTTATTATCTATAGTAAGAAAAGAAAAATAAGTCAGCTTTTACATCTGTTCTGCACATATTTTTCTTAACATTTCCACTTACAGCGGTGCAATTATACTTGCTATATATTATACTTGCTATATATTGCCATATATATTTTGTTATATATGTAGATTATACTTGCTTTTTACTTTTTACTAATCTGATATACTTCTATACAAGCCACAGAATCAAATAAGCTGTATTAGTCTTCCCTGATTAGCTCTTTGCATTCTATTGTAACAACAGCAAACTAATTCCTTGCCAGTGGTTGCGAAGATTTGCAGTGAGTGGGCCTTTAGCCGCTATCTTCCCAATGTCAACATTCATACATTTTCAGTGCTGTTCCACAGGCTACCTTTGTACTGACTGTGTCACATAGTGACCCTACTGGGGACAAGCACATTCCAAGTTTATGGTCACTTACTCTTAAATTGGCAACACAATACTCTTACTTCTCAGCACTCTGTTGTTTATGAGCACCTGAAACTTTTTTTTTCATGGCAGTTATCATCAGTCATTATTCTACGCACTTTTTATGGACAAGTCCTTCCTCTGTTGCAATAGAATATAATGTTCGTTGCAGCATTATTTACCATAGCTAAGATATGGAATCAACCCAGATATCCCTCAGTAGATGAATGGATCAAGAAAATGTATTCTTGAATGTATTTGAGAAAAAAAATTAAAAAATAAAAATTAGGGGCTGGGGATATGGCCTAGTGGCAAGAGTGCTTGCCTCGTATACATGAGGCCCTGGGTTCAATTACCCAGCACCACATATACAGAAAATGGCCAGAAGTGGCACTGCGGCTCAAGTGGCAGAGTGCTAGCCTTGAGCAAAAAGAAGCCAGGAACAGTGCTCAGGCCCTGAGCCCAAGCCCAGGACTGGCAAAAAAAAAAAAAAAAAAAAAAAAAAAAAAAAATTCATAAAAAGTAAAAATTAAAAAAATTAAAAAGAAAAGAAAATGTATTCTGTGCTTCCATTACAAAGAATAGCATTGCCCCATTCATAAGGAAATGGAAAGACTTGGGAAAAAAAATCATACTAAGTTAAGTAAGCCAGAGCCAAACAAATATAGATTGCATGGTTTCCCTCGTTTTTAATAATTAGTATATGCCTAGGAGAATCCTAGCAGAGGTTCACAATTGCCCAGTAGCTATGTATATATGATCATATAAAATGATGCTAATTGAAATGATCTCCAGAATGCAGAAACATGAGGGTTACTTTTTGTCGTTGTTGCAGTTGTTTTGTTTTTCTTTATTTTCTTTCTTTTTTAATTGTGTACCATTTTACTGTACCATTTTCAGTTATTTCTTTTGTCTTTCATTTTTTATCTCCTTTAGTTTATTCACCTGGTCTCTGTTTCTGATTTCAGTACACTTTGTCTTGTATTAGTTGAATGTTATTTTAGCTTTCTCTATGCAAACCTTTGAAATCATCTTGATAAAGTTATCCAAGACATTTTTCCTTTTTATTATGTCTAATGTTTATAATACTTTTTTCAACTAAAAAAGGAAATCTTCCTTTCTTTTCTACTTCAGATATAAGAAAGGTAATCTTTCTTTTCTTCATATTCTTCTGTATTATCTACCAATACCTGTCAATTGACTTTAGAATGTGCTAACTAATGGCTTATTAATCCTAAAGTTCTCCTTATACATCTATTTACTTGTAAGCCTAAATATTTCTTCATGAACAATTATTTAAAAATAATTACTTTAAAATAATTAAAATAGATTAAGAATTATGGCTTGTCACTTGTTTCTCACACCTGCAATCCTAGCTATTCAAGAGGCTGATAGCTGAAGGATAAGGTTGAAATTCAGCCTGGACAAGAAAGTTCTTGAAACTCTTACCTCCAATTATCCAACAAGGAAGTCAAAATTCCAACTGTGGCTCAAGTGGAAGAGTATATGTTTTGAATTAAAAAAAAAAATCTCAGGAAAAATACAAAGGCCTTGATTTCAGGCCCTAGAATCAGTAGAGAAAGAAAGAATGAAAATGAGAAGGAAGGAAGGAAGGAAGGAAGGAAGGAAGGAAGGAAGGAAGGAAGGAAGGAGGAAGGAAGGAAAGAAAGAAAGAAAGAAAGAAAGAAGAAAGAAGGAATGAAAGAAAAAGAAGGAAGGAAGAAAGGAAGAAAGGAAGGAAGTTATGATATTGAGTAAATAATGACCATGGACTTATACAATATTGACACAAAATAATTATATTGCATTATTATATATGCATATTTTAAACATGACTTAGATCTTATGCTTCCAAGTTACTTGACAATGTAAAACTCAATATGAACCCATATCCACCTTTGTATGTGATTCACTGAGGTATGTTTCACATATTAGTTACTATAATTCTCTCTCTCTCTCTGTCGGTCTCCTTGACCCTTTTCCTTTTGATTTCTCTCCATATCTCCCTCAAGCTAGAACTATAAAATTAAATTAAACAAAATTGGTTTCGTGCTTATCTTAAATTAGCTATGAAAATAATAAGACATTTGGAGAAAACAGACACATTTAAGAAGCAAGACGTGAAAGTTAAGGCACCCTTTTTAAAAGGAAACAAAAAAGTGATCTACTTCAGATATAAATAAGAAACACAATTTCTGCTATTCAAGATGTTCTCAAATAAAGTCAGATTAATTTTATCAAATTGAATTGTACTATTTTTAATACCAACAATCCCAGAAAATGACAAAATGAGTAGAATGTATTGAAAACAAACTCTTCCAAACTTCAAAATAAATACGCTTTGTATTTTTGAAACTAATTCACTTTATTATTATTATAGAAGTGGTGTACAGAGGAATTACAATCACATGAGTCAGGTAATGAGCACATTTCCTTTTGTACTGTATCTCCTGTTCCCTCATTCTCTCCCAATCCCTCCCTCCCAACTCCACCCATGAGTTGTGTAGTTCACTTTCATTCAAGTCCAGTGAGCTTCATTGCTACATGTTTTCATTCTTTTCCCCTCTAGTTCTGTACCCCCTCAACTCCCACGAAAAATACACTTGAATATTAATGGGTATTGCACCATTTTTTAATGAAATAGAGGAAGCAATCCAGAAATTCATATGGAATAATAAAAGACCTAGAATAGCAAAAACAATGCTAAGCAGAAAGAACAGTGCTGGAGGAATTACAATACCCAACTTCAGCTGTATTATAAAGCTATAGTAATAAAAACAGCTTGGTATTGGCAAAGGAACAGGCCTGAAGACCAATGGAACAGAATTGAAGACCCAGAAATGAACCCACAGAACTACGCCTACTTAATCTTTGATAAAGGAGCTAAAACAATAGCTTGGAAGAAAGATAGCCTCTTTAACAAATGGTGCTGGCAAAACTGGCTCAACACATGCAACAAACTAAAACTAGATCCTTATATATCACCCTGCACCAAAATCAACTCCAAATGGATTAAAGACCTCAGAATCAAAACAGACACCCTGAAAACACTAAAGGAAGGAGTAGGAGAAACACTTGGGCTCCTTGGCGCAGGATGGAACTTCCTTAACATAGACCCAGAAAGGCTACAAATCAAAGAAAGGTTGGACAAATGGGACTGCATCAAACTGCAGAGCTTCTGCACGGCAAAGGATATAGCTCGCAAGATAAACAGAAAGCCCACAGACTGGGAGAAGATCTTTACCGGGCTGTCAACAGACAAAGGCCTCATCTCTAAAATATATGCAGAACTAAAAAAATTACCTTCTTCCAAAACAAAACCGCAAAGAACCAATAGCCCCCTCATCAAGTGGGCTAAAGACTTGCAAAGACACTTCTCTGATGAGGAAATGAGAATGGCCAAGAGACATATGAAAAAGTGCTCTACATCACTGGCCATAAAAGAAATGCAAATCAAAACAACATTGAGATTCCATCTCACCCCAGTAAGAATGTCATATATCAAGAAAACTAACAATAACAATTGTTGGAGGGGATGTGGCCAAAAGGGAACCCTACTTCATTGTTAGTGGGAATGTAAATTGGTTCAGCCACTCTGGCAAGCAGTATGGAGATTCCTCAGAAGGCCAAATATGGAACTCCCCTGTGACCCAGCAGCCCCACTTTTGGGTATCTATCCAAAAGACCACAAACAAAATCACAGTAATGCCACCAGCACAACAATGTTCATCGCAGCACAATTTGTCATAGCTAGAATGTGGAACCAACCCAGATGCCCCTCAGTAGACGAATGGATCAGGAAAATGTGGTACATATACACAATGGAATTTTATGCCTCTATCAGAAAGAATGACATTGCCCCATTTGTAAGGAAATGGAAGGACTTGGAAAAATTATACTAAGTGAAGTGAACCAGACCCAAAGAAACATGGACTCTATGGTCTCCCTTATTGGGAATAATTACTACAGGTTTAGGCAAGTCATAGCAGAGCATCACAAGGCCCAATAGCTATACCCTTATGAACACATAAGATGATGCTAAGTGAAATGAACTCCATGTTATGGAAACGATTGTTATATCACAGTTGTAACTACTTTCAACGTCCCATCTGTATCTGTAGCTTCTATTATTGATGATGTTCTTGTATTACCTTCCAGTGGTTGTACCTACACTATCTCTGTAATCTTATCTGAGTATTTTGGAAACCATGTATACTGGTATTAGAAGTAGGAAATTGAAAGGGAATACCAAAATTGAGAGACACAGGGTAAAAAAAGACAAACAACTACAAAAGCAATACTTGCAAAACTGTTTGGTGAATGTGAACTGAACACCTCAGGGGGGGAAAGGGAAAGGGGGAGGAGAGAGGGGGGTATGAGGGACAGGGTAACAAACAGTTCAAGAAATGTATCCAATGCCTAACATATGAAACTGTAACCTCTCTGTATATCAGTTTGATAATAAAAATTTGAAAAAAATACACTTGAATACACCATGCATATGGAAAAGAAGACAGAATCATCAAAAATACAAAATAGAAATTAAAAAAGAATTAAAAAGCAGAGATGGCTCTTATTTCCATATCATACCAAAACGGAAAAATGTAAGGCATATAGTAGTTATTATTTGGCATGATATGTAAATTGTAACATTTATATAAATATATTGTTTCATTGTTATGAAAATTGTTGGAAGAAGCACACTTGAAAATCTTTATGATGACAAATCTATATTTATGAAACTATTTTATAAATTTCCAAGTTGTTTAATTTTTGGGTCATATTATTTTTAGTTTTATTTTCAAAGCAGGTCTTTATGATGTTATTAAACTACCTTCTCCTAACACCAACATGCATACATCAGGACTAACTCCTCATTTACACTCTGTTCACAGAAATGAATGCATTTGGATCTATATTGAAAGTATATGGCAATGTTCTTAATTATGTACCCAAAACTTTGTGTATACTAATAATTTTTATACATTATGACATTCATATCACACACATATGACATATCATGCACATATTGAAATTTCCAGTAAATGGTTATATGGAGTTCTACTATAGCCTCAGGAAACACTGGCAGCAAACTTTTGTAATTGAAGCAAGGCACAATTTTATCTTGATTAATAAGCCAAACAAAGTTGCATCCACATATGCGTCCTTAGACATTCCAAGGAATATGAATTTGAGTCTCTTTTAAGTACTTAGATCCCTAAATCTTTCTCTTGGCAAGTACAACCTTGGCTTCTTGAAAGGAAGTCCAAAGTCTTGGTCTGATACAAAGTCCAAATTTAAAACAAAATGCAAAACGTGTTTGGAAAAACAACAGAGTCAGCGCCACCTCCCCTATAAAAATAAGATTAAAAAAAATACGTGGAGTCAAATGTTTTCTCTTATATGTGGTATACAAAGAAAAGCCATGAAAATGGAAGAGAAGGCTATTATGAGAATGAACAGGATCTGTTGGAGGGGCAATATAGATAACAGAGAAATGGAGATTGATGATAGTCAAAGAACATTATACGACTGTATGAAAAAGTCTCCATCATACTCATTTCACACAATAAACAGATTGCATAAAATATTTGAAGTAACTTTTAATATTTACTTGGCTTTGTCTGAGGAGCTTAGTATGCTATAATTATATTCCTAAATTCTTAAAAGATTACTTTTAGATCTACATATCAGTTTGTTTTTATAAAATATATCTACTAATGTGTATCTACTTAAATATTTTGTTATCTGGTCATTAAGACAGTACTTCTATTATTATATATATAATACCTTTCAAGTTTGCATTCTTTCTGTTTTCTTCCCACTCTATGAAACAAATAGGTCTATATCAAAGCAACGTATTTCTTGCATACCAAATTTTAACATGTATATAAATACTATGTTGTACTTATGACGATATAGTTAAAAAGTGTCATGAATGAAGAACTGACTTTATGAAAGTAGTATAATTATTTTCAAACTGACTGTTGATGTAGCAGAGGTGTATCTTTGAAAAGAATTACAGTTTGAAAGCTTGAGATTGATTGGTCCATTATTTTTACTAACTCATCGAACTGCACACCTATAAATGCTAGTAATTCTTTAAATATACTTCTGCATGCTTTATTACTTCAATTTTTATTGAAATAAGCAATTCTTTACTGATAAATTATAATTCAAAAATAACTGGAAATATTAAGCTTAAATTAATGTTCTTATTAAGAAGAAAAATGTTTTACTCTGTTTCTGTAAAATCAATTAGTAAGTCAATTATAAGCATTTTTCAATTATTTTAAATTCTCATTATTTAATTTCCCAATGTCTTCCAAAGTTATTTCAGAAACAACTTCCTATGTACTAAACAAATTAGAACTTACCACAGCATGATTTTGAATAATTGTGAGTAGAATTAATTATTTTTCTCAAAGTTCTCTTTATAATTAAAATGTTCAAAATACATAGTGACTCAAAAGTATGAAAACTAAGAAAAAATCCACAAATTTCTACTTATAGTCTTAATGAAGAAGTAGATGACTATAGGGAGATTTTAACTTGCTTTAATGAACAGTGGACTTCCCATGTGGGTGTCAGCAAACCACAGAGTATGGTTATTCCTCTATAATAACCATACAAGGATAAAAAAAGGTCTGCAATTGCAGTCTTCTGTTAAGTTTTATGCCTTTAAGTTTTACACTAGAGAGAAATTAGTTTGTTTTTCTCACTAACTCCAAACCTTGCAATTTCTGGCTCTCTTTGATAAAATGTGTGTAAAATGTGGAGATTTAGGGTGAACCTATGGCTAACAATGCTTCCTCTGGCGAATTTGAGAGGGAATATCCAAAGTCTGAAAATTTTTCGTAATTGTAGCCCTGAATGTAGAGGGTTTATCCTGATTATAATATGACTTGTGAACAGAATTCTTTATTGGTGATGGGAATTTGGGTGAGCATCAAATGAAGTCAGTGAGCTTAAGAGATCTGCTTAGGGAAGGGAGGCAAACTTTTGTCCTGGTTTCTATCTCCATAACCCTTTCTCATAGCTTTGAGTATAGATCACATTAGATGAAAATATTTCCATTTCCGGAAGTATTTCCATCCATGACATTAGGTTCCATTGCTGCATACTGAAATTATTGGACTGTTATCTGGGCTTGAGGTATGAATATATGATTTTGTGGATGAGAAGAAAGTGAATAAGATTATGTACTAACCTTTATCAATAATTTGAAACCTGACAAACTGAATTTTATTTCATTTATTTGTGGACCAGGCCTTCAAAAAATAGCATCCACAGAATTTTATTTATTTTGTACTCCAGTTACATCTTTCGCACATTCCTCAAATTTTCATACTATTATTTTCAATATAGAATTACAAGAGTTCCCTCTTGTCCCTGCTAGGTAAGTTTCAAGAACCACTAGAAGATGAAGCTAGTTCTAAACTAATGCTACAATTACTTGAACTAATTCTTACTGTTTGCTACAATTTGGTGTTTATCATTTCAGGGAAACAACAAATGACGTCTCAGCAGAGGCTTTGATGTTCTCTATGTATCATCATATCATTTGGAGCAAACTTTCTGTTCATTATTTAAGCAAATATTGCACACTTTCGTGATAACTGTTATAAGATAAGACAGCAAAACAACCAACATTTTTTTTCTTTATTTTCAATTTGGTGGATAGAAGAGTTGGTATCATTGAAGAAATTAGTAACAACAGTATATATTTTTTCCTATTAAATCAAGAGAGTTATATTTTTCCTTTAAAAGGTAGCATTCCTGATTTTCTTCAGTATATCTAATTCCATTTATTATTACTCTTATATTTTGTTGTCGGGGGCTCTGGACCCACTCTCCCCACTTCTCCAGGGGAGATGCCTAAATTCTAAACTATGAAAGACACTCAGCCCCATCCCTCCCACCGGCAGAAGGAGTAAGGCATATCTTTGTGGACTTTGCTGAGTTGAGGAGAAATGACAAAATCCCCTTCCCCATCAGCCCCCCTCACGTGTCAGACGCAGGAAGAAAATTCTGGGAAGACAGCCTGATGGTTGAATGGGTCTCACAGGATTTAATTGGGAGGGGGTTTATATAGTGGTAATGGCGGGGAAAGGAGGGGGACTGGCCAAAGGGCCAGTCATAGGCTAAAGACCATGTCCCATCATGGTGATGTCACGAACTTCCTCTATGAGCAGGGGTTACAGCCCCCCAAGAGCTGGGTGTCTGTAGAAGTCCACCATGATGGCACGCACGTGTTTGCCCCCCAGGGGCGGGGGCTTCTCTTCCTGTAAAAGGCGGAAGAAGAGGGACGAGCTAAAGCCAGCTGTGGCCTCTTAAAGGCACAGCTTTCCCCAACATCTGCTCCTTTTTTTTTTAATTAGCAGGGGATGTTGTAAACATATGGCATATGTAGGCATAAGGCAAATGCTGACATAAGATATATAATGGGTAGGTAAAGTGGTCATCGGTCTGGCTTTGTCCAGAGAAGTCAGAGTCCTTACCTGGTTTTCACGCCAAGTGCAGACATCATCCCTCTTTTGGTGGTGAGGTAGAAGTAGGCTTAAGTTCTGGCATCTCTGGTAGTTCACAGTAGCTGATAACTTAAACATAAGTGATTAGTAAAACATTTCTTTTTCTTTATAAACATTGAAGCAAAGGTGCTAAACCTTTGCGCTTACTTTTTTAAAAACATTTCTCATGAAACATTGGGGTTGAGTGTCAAAACCCTCAGCTCCTATTTTCTTTCCAATGGGACTCCCTAAGTCTAGCAGCAGGGGGAGAGGAAAGGAAGAAACAAGGTGCAAAATTTCTTTAGTTTTTGTGTGACGCTGTGGGCAGTATTGCCACGGCAAAACATTGCACCATGAGAGTCTCAAGAAAGAATCTAGAAAGCAAACAAGGAAAGGAAGCTTGGTTGCCTCCTACCGTATGCAGTCAGGCTTTCCATATTCCCATGGAAGAGCAGAAGAAGTCCAACATGGTCCTCGTTTTCCTGGAGAGAACAAGAAGAAAACATTTTTTCCAGAGCGGGTGCTCTGGGTTTAATTTTTCATTCTAGAAAAGCATATGCAAGGCTCCATCCCACACTGATTTGGGATGATTTAAAATTTTTTTGATATTTAATATAAGCATAACTATCCTTAATTAATCCTGAGGGCTACCTATAAGCATAACTATTCTTAATTAATCCTGGGGGCTACCCCCCTCTTTTTTTTTAAATTATGACACCAGCGGGCACTAGGCAGGGAGTATGAGTGGAGGTCTCTTCTTCTGTAGCTACTTCCTGCTGAAAGGGGGTGACGTAATCAAGGGCCTCTGGTCAGCCTGGCACCGTCCAGTGTGGCTGGCAAAAGTTCCCATCATTACCATGAGAATGGTCACTAGGGCCAGAGAGTGCTATGGTCTCCTCTGGCTAACTCCTGCATCTTGGGCATACCCAGAAGTTTCCAGGGCTGGGGCCTCCAGAGTTCAGGTCTGTGTTAGGGTGACGGCTACGAATGGCAAATTCCCAGGTGGTGATCTCAGCAAGAGATTTTATTCTGTTAAAAGAAGCTTTTGAAAAGGTCAGGCAAAGTATTGACAAGTTCTCAGAGCTGGTTGACATGAATGACATAAAATATATCCTGGGCATAAGCCAGAAAAGTTCCATTTGTAGCATAAACCCAATTGTAAAATGAACAGGTAAGGAGGAATGACTGAAAGAAGGGTTTAGTGATAGAAAACTGGTTTGGAGTAGCCAGTCAGAGGCAATAAATAAATAAATAAATAAATATAATATAATATAATATATAAATATATATATATATGTATATATATATATATATATATATATATATATATATATATGTATATATCTGGCAGAAAAAGGAAAATGTACAGGTACAGGTATTACCTCTCTTGATTTCCCGGCTCTGATCCTTTTTGAAAGGGCGAGACAAGGCAGCTCCATTTATGATATGATACCATTCTCCTCTCACTCCATTCCACATTCCTGTCTGCTGGACTGGCTAAGTCCCAGGACTTCCAACGCTTGTTTCAGGGATGGCATGCTCCCATCCACATTTACGAGTTTTGAACTCGGAGCCTGAGCACTGTCCCTGAGCACTTCTGCTCGAGGCTAGTGCTCTACCACTTGAGCCACGGTGCTGCTTTCAGCATTTGCTGGTCCTCTTGAGCCAAGCTCTCAATCTGGCTCTTTGCTGGTTAACTGGGAGGTGGAGTTTTAGAGAGATTTTTCTTTTGCCCGGGCTGGCTTTGAACTGTATCCAGGGAGTCTTAGTCATATAAGCCCCTTTTTATTTCCAATTGAGCCACAAGGAAAACAACAGAGATAATCCATTTGTAACTTGTTGAGAGCTGACCAAAAACTGCTTGTTAAGATTTTGTTGTAACACTGAAGAGAACATGAGATATATGTGCCCTCAACCTGAATCACGTAATCTTACTGGCAGGAGAAAAATGACAACCAGGGGCAAAAGGTTAAAGCAGTGTGGAATTTTTAGTTTTAGCAGTGGTTGCATCTTTCATCCCAAATTGGCATGTTCCATGCCATACAATGGAGTCAGGCATGAGAGATCTGGGCAAGGCTGCAGTGTCATCTCTGCATAGACTGTCACATCTTGTCTTGGGTTACCTGCAAGATTTCTACACAGACTGGTTGATATTTAAAACTTCCCCAGCATTTTTGGCTTTTGTGGGTGCTCAGGGCCTGAGCATCGTCCCTGGCTTCTTCCCGCTCAAGGCTAGCAATCTGCCACCTGAGCCACAGTGCCCCTTCTGGCCGTTTTCCATATATGTGGTGCTGGGGAATTGAACCAAGAGCTTCATGTGTAGGAGGCAAGCACTCTTGCCACTAAGCCATATTCCCAGCCCAAGGATTTTCTTAATCACACAATCCACATGGTTATCTCTGTGGCCACCAACATAACTATGGTAATTTAACCTGGAGTAACTGTTAGGATAGGACTATTCACATCCTTACAAGGCTCATAAATCATTTGTGCAGCTTCCAATGCAAGGGAGAGAGAGAGAGAGAGAGAGAGGAGAGAGAGAGAGAGAGAGAGAGAGAGAGAGAGGGAGACCAAGGGATCCTTAGTAGTGAAATCAGACAGCTTGAGAACAGACAGCTAGCACACGCGTTGGACCTGCATCCTAGGAAGCAAAATGTTTAATTTTGGGTCAGGAAAATTTAGGTTAATAGTCACATTTGTATGAAACGATTCCAATTTTTTGATCTTGCGAGTTTACGAGAACACAGGAGATAAATATGGGTAGGTAAAATCTTAATTTATGCCAAAGAATTGTCAGGACTAGATATACACTTGAATTTTAACACACTGAATATAAAGAATAACACACTGGTTTTACATCACTGTACTTATACCACATGCTGCATATTTGAACCTTATGAAATTTCTCTTAGACACATTTGCCTGCATCCGAACATTGGGTTGAAAACCTATTTTGTTTTGTTTTTAAATTTTACCAGACATACAGACACACAGACACACATATGAACCCTGAGCGCTCTTAAAATTGCTTTTTTGATTGGCCAATTAAGTTTTCTGGAATTCCAGTGGCAAATGGTATTAATTTTCCCATAATAGAACCATGTGGTTGAATAGAAAACAAAAAGGAAACGTCTCCTAGTCACCCAATCCCAAGACAAATCTGTGACTCCCAACATGACAATTTTTTCAAATCACACCAGATAAGCAAACTTCCATCCATCCAGAAAAAACTCCTCCAGTTTTTGGTATCTTTGAACTGGTAATTATAGGAAATCCAACCAAATTGCTTATTGCTGTATCAAAACTCTTTGTTTCCCTTTTTAATATTCTGTTTTAGTTTATAATTTGAGGCGTCTCCTTGTTTTAACTTTTACCCATAAGCTATTTGTCAGGAGGGAGAGAAATGCAGCAGCTGCAACGGGGGGCAAGGGGGGGTTGAGCTGACAGACGCAGACTCTAGCCCCACCCAGCTGCAGCTGGAAAGTGCCGAGGGTCTGCCCGTCTCTTGAGTCCCCGCCCATCTGTGGCGGGAAATTTGAAATCTCTTTTATTTGTTAACCAAGTTTAGAATTTAGCCCACAAACTCAGAGCTAACGAACTTCCGACTAGCAAACATTGACAAAAAAAAAACAAAAACAAAAACCCAACAACCCTTTTGTTTCCTTTAAAGCAGATTATCCAGCCTTCCCAGGCCTCAGAGGAGGGGGGTGAGGGAGACAGTATAAAGCAGTTTGTGCCCGCCCCGCGCTTTGGGAGTGGAGGGGGCGCGCAAGGCTCTGCCCTGGGACGTTGCCCCGCTAAGCGCCGCCCACAGCTGCTGGGGGGGGCCGCCAGCCTCTCTGGCGCTCACGCGCTTTGGGGGCACCACGCTACTGCCACTCTCGCTACTCCGGCACAGGAGTCAAGCCGCAGCTCTGTGCTCCAGCAGCTTTCGAGTACTTTCACCGCACCCCGCTCGGCGGCCCAAAGATTTTCACAGTAGGCGCCGGCAATACTCGAGGCCACGTGGGCTCCAGCGCATGCCGCCGCTTGTGAACCCGAGCAGAGCCGCCCCCCCCCCCCAGCCCGTAGCCGCGTGGAACCCAAAGGCTCTCCACGCACCCGCCACCCATTCCCAGATTGGGACCTAGAAATGCCAGGTGGGCGAGGGCGCCTGCCACCATTCCCAGCGCTCCACTACCGTGTCTCCACGGGACGAGCGCCCTGCCCCATCCCGCCTGGCGCCAAGTCGCCATGGCTGGACAACTCTTTCCGGCCCCCACGTCCTGGGACTCGTGGAGCCCTGCAACATGCCTGTTTTCTTTCTATGCCTTCGCCTCCCCCCCCCCCCCCCCCCCCCCCCGTGGCACTTCCTCCTCTGAAAACCCACTTACTCAGCGAGTCTGTGGGGTCACTGGACCCCGAAATTCCCAGCCTGCGTTCCCGTCCCGAGTGGGCGCCATATGTCTGGGGGCTCTGGACCCCCTCTCCCCACTTCTCCAGGGGAGATGCCTAAATTCTAAACTATGAAAGACACTCAGCCCCATCCCTCCCACCGGCAGAAGGAGTAAGGCGTATCTTTGTGGACTTTGCTGAGTTGAGGAAAATGCCAAAATCCCCTTCCCTGTCAGCCCCCCTCACGTGTCAGACGCAGGAAGAAAATTCCGGGGAGACAGCCTGATGGTTGGACGGGTCTCACAGGATTTAATTGGGAGGGGGTTTATATAGCGGTAATGGCGGGAAAGGAGGGGGACTGGCCAAAGGGCCAGTCATAGGCTAAAGACCATGTCCATCACAGTGATGTCACAAAATTCCTCTATGGGCGAGGGCTACAGCCCCCCAAGAGCTGGGTCTCTGTAGAAGTCCCCGCCATGATGGTAAGCACGTGTTCGCCCCCAAGGGGCGGGGGCTTCTCTTCCTGTTAAAGGTGGAAGAAGAGGGGATGGGCTAAAGCCAGCTGTGGCCTCTTAAAGGCACAGCTGTCCCCAACATTTTGTAAGCATTATTATTAAGTAAAGTAATTTTAAATCAACAAGCACTGCAACACTGAGATAGGCCATGTGGTATTTAATACTTCTACTAAGAAACTAATGGGCAAGTAGCTTATGTAGCCTGGGTATACTAGAGGAAGTGATGAATCACACTCGGAATGGAATAGAGTGAAGAAGTAGAGGTTACTTTGTGCTTCCAGAAAAGAAGGAAATATAAAATTTTACTTGTTTACCTCTAAAGTTTCATTTAATGTTTTCAGATAGAAGTTGATCCTGGGTGACTGCAACCAGAGAAAATGATATATGATGAATAAGGAGAGACTATATTATCAAGCTCATCATAACCAATGACATATCCTCATACTAACATGAAATAAAGCTACTGATTTTAGAGCAGGCTCCCAGTATTTTCAGTGGGCTCAGACATATCTACACACAAACAAACACCAATATCCCTTGATATATTTAGAGGATATATTTATGTAATTGGTTTCATCCCCCACTACTTGAATGTCAAATTCCTCAGAGGCTGAATTCAAGTACAGAAGCCATGGGTGTGGATTCTGGACATCATCCTCTACAGCAGACAGACTGTACAATTACACATTTCTATTACACCCACTTGACCCCAAATTGTCAATTACTACTTCACCAGCCTTCACATGGCCATATTTATACTTTTTCTTTTATTTGGGGAAATAATCATTGAATAAAGTTTTCATTAATATTTCAGTAAACATTACAACACCTATAAGTATTTATAGTATTTTATACAATATATTTTTAGTGGTTAGTGTGCACATAGATCAAAACTCCAGGTAGAAATTAACTTGAAAAAAATCACAGTACTGAAACCGTACATTTGAGAACTTGAGATCTTGTATGGCTACATTACATAGTCCACTCTAAGAAATCAAATTTAGCAATAGTTTTTATTTATTGATATATTTATTTCATTTCTTATAGAAATGACAGTGGAGTGTATATGAAAAAATGACTAAGGAAGCATGTTTTGAGTTTTAATAGATATGATGCAGACCTGTATTATCAGCCACAAACCTGGTACTCATTTTCAGCATCATTACATATAGTCTTACAAAAATGAGAAATTTGCATTCCTTATTTATATTGATAAATAAGAACACATATTTTGCAGAAATTTATAGTGATGAGCATAATGAGTGCAGATAAAACTAATACCGGAATCAGTACAGAAAAAAATACAATAATAATAAATATTAATGTTTTATTTGTTCCCAAGCTTTCTCAAAACTAAGATTACTATAAGAAAATCCTAGTGTGCATTTTACACTTTTAGACAATACACGGTTGTTTTGCTTTGGGTATTAAATGTTATCCACAGATCCATGTTTGGGATGCATTGTCCACAGTTCGGTGCTCTCCATTAGAAGTTCTCTAGCTGACATACAGAATTAATATTCTTATCTGCTGCATGTGATTGAAATATTTTGCCAGGTCTAGAAAACAAATGTGAGTCACATGCTCTACCATTGATCTATGATCTTCAAGCTCAGACTTCAAAAGTTTTGCCTACTAAATACAGATGAGTGAATTGGATCCCTCTTACTGATTGCATGAAACTAAGACCTGGAAAAATCCAAAACCATGAATGGCTAGATTTGATTCATATTAAAGGCAGTTGTGAGAAGGTATTAACAGAGTTTTCCTAAGTTCTTTACTCAGCTGTGGTTTTTCACCATTTTTTTCTCTTTTCTGTGCTACTAGGTCTCCTTCCAATAAGTTCAATCTTAATCAATTCCAATAACTTCTGATTCTAAATTTAAAATTTGTCATTTTATGAGAGATTATATAAATATGAAGCTTCCCTAGGAGTGGAAAGAAAGATTTCCAAAATGTCAGCCAAGTAGTGATTTATTTACCATCTCATGGTTTAGATATTCATTTCCTTGCTGTGGAGAAGAACAGGCTCCTGGAATTCTAAATAAATAGAGATTCTTGAGAAAATGTAATTACCAGTGTGTACAGAGCCAGAGAGGTTCTGTGGACATAATAACTTTGGTAGTCATGAGAGAAAATCAGCATTAATGAAGAGTAATCATGGAAATCTTATCAGTTGGACCATTTAAAACAAAACAATTAAGAGGCTTTTATTTCATTAAGCAACCATAATCACTCTTAATACCATTCTGAGGCTTTAATGAAAAGAGTTCTCTATTTAACCTCAGTTTTAACAAAAATCTACAAATGCTCTGAAAGCATTAATAATTTTAAAATATCATTCCCCTTCTGAGAAGGTATACTAATAAATTGACTTCAACTGGGAAAAACATTTCTTTTCAATGGTTTTAATTATGCCATTCTTTGTTGTTAGAAAAGTTCAAATTTCCAAAGTCAAACATGGAATTATATACAAATGCAATCATTCAGTAAATTATACTAGGAATCTATAGGAAATTACAGTGTTATTCCCTGGAAATATTACTTAAATAATATTAGACAAAAAGTTAATTTATAATGTGTACATTTTGTAGTGTTTATATTATTTTAAAGCTTGTGTGGAATAGAAAATGAAAGGGTTTTTCTACCTTAATTTCAACCAGTGAAATAGTCACAACTCTTATTGTGGAAATACAGATGGACTGTCTAACACACCCTTTTCTCTTGCTTACATTCTGTAAATTGCCTTGTTTCCTTCCATAAAACCCTACAACTCACTCTTTTAATTTTAAAATCACACCAAAGGAAAGAAGCAAAATGACTTAATCCAACTGGGATAAAATATATACCTGTGTGCATATATAGTACAGTCAAGAATATAAATGAAACAGAAAAGGGAAAAAATTCAATACAAACAACTAAGTATGCATCTGACGTAGACAGTGGTTACAGTATAACATAGCATTCATTTTACGTGTCATACTTATATCCTCAAGCTAAGTCTTCTGTAGTACAAATATATAAACAGTAGCAGTGATAACATTTTTGAAGTAAAAATTATAGACTTTTATGATGTAAAATTTCAAAGGGTGATAGTAAAGTGTTATACAGGTGACTTGTTTCTGTTTTCTGCACATGGATATCCACTTTTGCCAGAACCATTTGTTGAGGAGGCCATCTTTCTTCCAGCTTACATTTTAGAATATATGGAAATCACAGATAGTGTAATTCTTTGGAAAGACTAAGGCAAAGACTAACAAAGTAAGTACCAGGAAATGAGGGTGGGGGGTTAGCTGGCAAGGGGAGATGGGGAGAAGAATAAATGAAAGAAATGAGTAGAATATAGGCAAGAATACAGTTTATATGTCATAGAACTGAGAAAAATAAGGGAATGAGTGGGTTAACAGGGTGAAGATGTTGAAGGGATAACACATATCAAGTTTCATTATATTCATAAATTGTTTTGTTAATTGGAAAAATTCCAGACATAACAGAAAAACTAATAAAAATTAGGGAGAGGTAGGGTGCAAGGGCGGGGTAAGAATGTTAAAAGGTGACATTAATAAACAGGTTTTGTATTCATGAACTTCTCTGTTGAAATGCAACTCATTCGTACAACTACTTAAAGAAAATGAAATATATTTTTAAAGGATGGTAGCAATGCA
Organism: Perognathus longimembris pacificus; assembly: GCF_023159225.1. NCBI lineage: Eukaryota > Metazoa > Chordata > Mammalia > Rodentia > Heteromyidae > Perognathus > Perognathus longimembris. The sequence goes on from NC_063176.1 coordinate 43,733,328, forward strand.
ATTTATTCTTTTCCATTTCTGTGTGCCATAGATGAATTTTTAAAATAAAATGACTTTATTCCAATGGAAATATGCCATTTTTAGCATCCAAAGGACAACAGGCTATTCAAAGTGCATTGGCAATTTTGAAATATGCTGTCTGTTTAGCAGAATTTCAAGGTTAACTTGTGCCTTAACATGGTTTGTTGGAATTATCTGTTGAGCATCAAAAGGTCACTGAAAAAGACCTTCAATAAATTACTGCAGCAAGCAGCTTTCAAAATGTTTTGATTGGCTTGCAATTCTCAGCAGTTTCATCTGTGGATTTTACAAGATATACACCAGAGCTCAGATTTGTCATAATCTACTTTGTTTGTTCAAGCTCTAGGAGGTAATCCCAATTGGAATTTTATCAAAATAACCTTATGGCAATAATGATAATCTGTCAGCATCTAGCTTCATTCCCTGCTTTATTCAACTAATGAATACTCTGGAGAAATATGGGTAATTTTCCAGAACAAATTAACCTTAGAGCAGAGCTACTGATAATGCTCATTTTCCTGGACACCTACAAGGCAAAATAAATTTAAGTACAGTTTAATCGACCCTTCCAGGCCTGATAGAAATCAAACAGCTAGAACATACATATAATGGTAATTAACCTAAAATGATGCTGGGCTTTAGATAAGTTGTGATAAACATCACATCTAGAATCCAAATTCCAAGCAGAGAGAATTGGGAAGCAGGCTGTCACCCACACCTCCTGCACATCACGTGTGCCACAGTAGTTGAGAAGTGGCTTTTGCTGGCAAAGCAATCTGATTTTTAATTATGCTCTTTTTTCCAGCACATAATGACCATGACTTGTTCAACATGAGCACCATGATGTGAGCTGCATTTTGTATCCCTCCTGCCTTGATTTTGCCACAGAATTGACAAAATGTAACACTCCATCCTACTAATAGGGCAGCAGGAAAACTAATTGGTATTCTCTGTTTTCAAATATTTGTATCCTCAAGCCTCTCTGCCTACAAAAGCCTGACAGTGTCTCTTCATTATCTCATTATGCTATAATTATTGCATACTCAATTGCCAGGCCCTGCAAGTAAGTCATTTCTGCTATGCATCGATAGAAGTTTGTACCTCTAGAACAAGATTTAACCAACTTAGGAAAACTTTAATTTAGAGCACAGTGCTATTTGTCTCCTGGTGATCCAACACTCAAATACTACTTGCTTTTATTTAAATGGAAGAAAAAATCATGCTAGTATATTGGCTCTTCTGGCTCTAATGCTTTGCTGATATTACTAGACTGTTTCTTTATACAATACTTAGCAAACACCAAGAAACATGGATTGTTATTTAATTAATATACCCTCACTCCTGCATTCTACTCTTCTCAAAAACCTCTTCTGAAATTCATGCATTTCTTCATATTTAGTTATTTACTGATATCTGTATGTATTTATTTATATATTCATTGACTGTAGACTAACACATTATTTTACATGACTATAGATATGCCACACTAAATGTTTAAGATACACTAAATGTATAAAGACCATATTCTTTCATTTAAAGGCATTAAAATTATCTTCAAATAACTCTTTAATATAATATTTTAAATTTTAAATTTCTTACATTATAATACCAGTTAGCTCAACACAAAAGTATTATATATTCATAAAATCTTCTCTTTCTTTTTTTGGAAGTTCTTGTTTATTTGTATTAAATTTTATGCTAAAGGTAATAGACAGAAGGGTTAACAGTTAATTAAGTAAGGTGATGAGTATATTTCTTTTTGATGGTGTTATGCCCACCTTAATTTTCTCCAACTTCCCCCTCCCCCATCTCCCGTCCCAACCAAGTTGTGAAGTTCATTTCCAATGTAATATCTTGTAAGTATCATTGTTGCATTGGTTCAACCTTTGTTCTTTGTCTCACCATTTCTGTGATTTCCCCTTGTCTTCCTCAAATCAGATAAGCTTATATACAAGACAAAGGGCACAGAAATAAAAAACAGTGACAATGGGTAATAAAATAAAGCAAGTGAGCAAGTAAGTGAAAAAGAGAGAGACAGAGAAAGAGAGGAAAGAAGGAGGGAGGGAGGGAAAGAGGAAGGGAGGAAAAGAGGGAGAGATAACTGCCAACCCGTGCTGTTTAATTAATAATGTCAAAATGTAATTATTTGTCTTTTGTTATCCATTGGATTAACTTGTAAATTTATAGACATATTCTAGTTATTAAAAATGAGGGAAAACATGCAGCTTATGTTTCTTGGGTCTGGCTTACTTTGCTTAATATAATTTTTCCCTAGTCTTAGCATTTCCTTACAAATAGGACAACACCATTCTTTCTGATGAAAACATAGAATTCCATTGTATATATGTACACCACGTTTTTTGATCCATTCATCTACTGAGGGTCATCTAGGTTGATTCCATATCTTAAATAATGCTATAATCAACATGGTGTGCTAGTGGAATTAGTCCAGGCTGATTTGTGATCATCTGGGTAAATGCTCAGGAGTGGGGTTGCTGGGTCATAGGGAAGCACTATGTTTAGTGCATTGAGAAACCTCCTAGAAATTGACTTAACCAAAGATGTGAAGGACCTCTATAATGAAAACTTTAAAAGACAGAAAGGACATTAAAGCAGATTTGAGGAAGTGGAAAAACCTCTCAAGGTCCTGGATTGGGAAGATTAACATCATGAAAATGGCAATACTGCCCAAAGCTATCTACAAATTCAATGCAATACCCATCAAAAGTGTAGACAAAACTGGCTAAATCCAACATTCTTTCATGAATATAGTCCCCTAAGTAAGAAATCCAATACATCCAACAGTATTGGATGAAATAGGAATAAAAGCAATGAAGACATTGATGATAAAGGCAATGGTAATATGGAAGACGTTGAATGGTAAGATGGTATCCATCTTTGTAAGGAAAAAGCATGAGTAAATATCTCTACTTCTCTCCTCACCACATCCTGAATGTGGAACGTACCAAACTAAATAATGAAGAAATCATCATGAAAGTCAGATTCTACAGAATTTTATGCAAGAAATTCTAAATGCATCAGTCTGCAGCATTTTGTTTCTTGCTTCATTATGGTGACCACCATAATGTACAAGGAAATGTTATATTTATATTTGAACTTTGAAAGACAGTTCCAAGTACTAGAGCTGTGAAACCTGATTATCATGCAGCTGTGGTAATTAGGCTAATGTCCTCCATTCTAAGAAGAACTACTGCTTGGCCATCTCATTTATTTTATTACCCAAGCTCATTTCTCCAGCTGTGATCATATGCTGACAGAGACAGGCATAAATGAAAATCAGAGAGCTCTAAATACCATACTGTATGAATTGGTTTGAAATTTAACACCTTGGGGACTTCATGGTAAATTAGTCCTTGTTTAGAAATATTTTAATGACCTTGGCAGTGAAGAGTACTCTAAGCTGGCCAATTTAGACAAGAACTGATGACACAAAATGAGAGGATAAAAATTAGCTGATTTCAAGCACCAAAAATAAAAGGATAGAACTTTATGAGTTGACTTTAAAGTTTTATGAGCTAAAGCTAAAATGTAATATAGGATAATATTGAAAGTCTGTGTTATCAAATTTTGTGAGGTCCTTGTTGTTTCATTTGATCAAATAAGACTATATTTCTTCATCTTTCCAACTGTATAACATACATATTTCATAATGTATTACTTCAATGTATACATGTACTAGAAAGCACTGTGCCTCTTCATGATCCACTATTTTTATTTTGCCAGTCATAAGAGAGGTTCATATAAAGATATTTACCTAAAATAGTATAAATAAATATACGTATACATATGCATATATAGACAATAGTTTACTACAGCAGCTTAGAGATTTTATACTTCACATATGTATATATGAAGTCTAAATTGGAATAGAAGATGTCACATTCAGAAAATATTATGTATTAATTACAACAAAGAACAAGAGAACTCTGCAGTTACTTGCTTGACTACTTCTAAAGGTGTTTTTTTTAATATGAGTTTTTAAAATAGCAATTTAATTTTGAAGGGTCATAATCAAATATATTTTTTCTTATATCATAATTATTAATGGACAGAGAGTATCAGAGAGCATAACAATAGATACTCATTTTCTTTAATACCTTAAGAGTAACTATATCATGACTTCAAAAAAGGCAATGATTGGATGTTAATATGTGGATCTAGATCTGGGTGTATCAAATGTAGGATTGGGGCAAGGTCTTCTTTCTGTTTTCAAAAAATTATCTGAAGAACATCGATCAGGGACTATATATATAGGAAACTAGTTCAACCAAGATTTGCAAAAAAGAATACAATAAGATTAAAACATATTTACACCTGAATTTCAAGACAAAAACTAAAATTCCCCAACTAACTGGACCTGTTAGACTATCAGCGTGTACTTGAGGATTCATGTTCTACAGAGAGAATTCAGACATGCCCTGCCCAAGTCACATCTTTGATTGGAAAACCACTGCCCTTACAGTCACTTCTACATTAGCAGTCATATTCAGTGCCACACTTGGAGGAACAAGGGTGTTAAGTTTGTAAATTAATTCACATTTGAAAAAGGAAACAGTGTCAGCATCTTCCATAAGACTTTTGGGATCTTGTCAAAGAAAGTCATCTGAAATTGAAAGATAACGATGTTACAAGGAGTAGCAAGGATTTCTATAGCATCTTCATACCTCTTGAGGATGGAGGAAGCGAATCCAACTATCATTCTAAAAGAAAGCTCTAAGATTGTCCCTGTATTTAAATATTGTGAACCTCAGTTGGGCAAAGGAAGGATGTTCATATGGACTAAGGTAAAGTGTGTTTATGTGGCAGGGACAGGGCGGGTATTATGTTGCTATAGCAGTTGAATGTAACAACTGGCAGGTGTATAATATTCAAGAATACAGGGATTATATGAATACTTGCCAAGTCTGCCTAACACATGGCACCAATGAAGAAATCATTACTACAGACAAAATGAAGTTAAGAGAGATGGGACAAGTACTCAGGAAGGCTGCTGCTGCTCCCAAACCAGTCTCAGGCACAGCATCTATTGAATGGGTGGTGGGTTTTGTGATGTATACAGACAAATGATTTGTGCCACTTAAACATTGCTCATGGGTGTCTGGAGAACTAAAGGTAAATATCATGTTTCAATTCTTGGGTCATTGCTTTATCTCTATGGTGCTAACAGAATATTCAACACAAAGTATTCCTTAGATTCATATTCTCCAGAACTTTGCCTGTATTACAGACATCTCACTCAGACACAACAGCTTTTTGGTGAGTGCTTACATTCATACTCTGTTCATTCTTATACTTCCCACCATTCTCTGGTGTCCTGGGATGGCTCCGTGAGATACAGTACATATAACTCTATGGTAGAGCATGTATTTAACATGCACAAAGCCCTCAGTTCAATCACTATCCCTATCTTCACAAAAATATAATAAAATCATGCACACATATGCTATTCTACTTTATAGGATAACTTTCATTGAGTATAACTTAATGATTAAAATGACAGGTTCTGTCTCTCTCTCTCTTTCTCTCTCTCTCAATGTATATGTATATGTGTGTGCATGTGTGTGTGTATATATACACACATGTACATATAAGAAGCTAAACAGTTCTATGAAATGGAATTTATTTTATAATTTGCTATTTTTACTTAATAATAAAAACCATCTTTATCTTTACATATAAAGTTATCTTGTTCTTTTTAACTTCAAAGAACATATTACTCCAAAGAAAATGCAGTGGGAGAAAAAGGGTAGAATTGTTGAGTGTTAACTTGTGGGCTTACTCAAATGTTAATTATATGCCTCATGCACATTGAGTATTAGGTCAATTGATTATGAAATTCGTTATTGGATTTTTAACTTTCAACAGAATGTGGATGGCTTAAGCCATGATGGACAGCTTATTGAGTGCTGGCCGTTGTAATGAGTACCTAGACAAATGCCATATAGTGCGTTATTAAATTTAATTCAGCCAAATCCATTAGATCACTACCATGTCAAAGTGCTAGGCATAGGTCACCCAAAAAATTAAAATAGGATAAATCAGACTTGCCAATCACTCAGGCTCTCCATGAACTTGTCTGCTCTGATGGAATCTAAATAGATGAAAAAAATTCAGTCATAGAAGGCAACGCTCATTGTGTTTTATGACCTTCATAGGACCAAATTATTCTGAAATGCTCATCAACAGCTACTCAAGTAAAGGAACATAATTTTTTATCACTTCCTCCCCTGAACAGATTTTAATCTATACTATTCAAGTGAAGATGACTAGAGAATTCTCTATTGGAAAGCCAAACCATCACACTTTATTCTTGACTATGCAGGATCACTTAGCATAATGCTATTTTCACTTAGAGTATCTTCATGTAGCACTGAAACCTCTCTCTATCTCTCTTTCTCTCTCTGCAACCAATTCTCCTCAGAATCTTCTATTTATTCTCCAATTTTACAAACGCTGTGACCAAAGTCTTTTTCTTCATCTCCACCAAAGGCAACTATATGCTTTTAAATTTGTTCTCTCAAATCTCTAACAGTTTATTTCCCCTTACTTTTCACAATAATGATAATATGAATAAGTTACCAGGATATGAGGGACACTTCTGGAGATGATAGGTACAGTCATAGCATCTATTCCTGGTTTCAAATTCATCATGTTGAATATAGTAAATATAGAAAGTTTTTTATGTGTCAATCATACCTTAGCAAAATATCCTTTAATAATTGAGGCCCTGCTATGGCATTCCCATAGTCCAGGGTTTCTACCAGTTTGAGATTTTTATAGCAGACTTTTTAATTGATTCCCTGCTATTTCCCTCACCCTCATTCCCAATAAATAATTCTGGACAAAGCATGAAAGTGTTCCTTCAAAATTGTATCAGATTTCATCTGTTTTTCAAAAGCCATCGAGAATACTTCCTTAATTCCTAAAAGTTCCCGCATGAATTGGTCTCTAGCTCCTAATCTGACACTACCTATTATGCTTCGTGCATGCTAGGCAAGCATTCTACCACTAAGCCATATTCCCAGCCCTGTTTCCAAATCTTACATGTCTCAAAGTATTGTCACTTGTGGTCTCTCTACCAAGAATGCTATTTCTTGTGACAGTGATGTGTGACTCATATCACACTTCCTCAAATTATCTGTTCATATTTTGTCTCACTGATTCTTTCTTCGAATCCTAGCATAAAATAACAACCTACAGCATGTTCAGTGTCACTAGTTTTTCTTTTTTATATTCATTTTGTTATGGTTAGACTGATGTACAGCTGGGTTACAGTTTCATACATAAGGCAATGGATGCATTTCTTGTTCAACTTGTTACCTCCTCCCTCATTTCCCCCGCCTTCACTGCTCCCCTTCTTGTCCCCATGAGTTGTACAGTTTGTTTACACCATGTAGTTTTGTAAGTACTGCTGTTACATTGATTTGTCTTTTTATCCTTGGCTGTTGCATTGGTTGCTTTCCTGTCTCTCAATTATGGTATTCTCTTTCCCTACCCTAGTTCCAACACATGTATATACAATATTCAGGGTACCAAAATCAGTTACCGTGATATCAGGGGTAAATCCATGGGAAAGAAAGACAAAAGAAAAAGGGCATAATTTCACATGGTATGTTCAAAATAACAACAAAAAATGATAAATGACTAGTTTCCATAAGTTGGAATTCATTTTGCTTTTTACTCAATTTTTCCTCAGGACCACTTATCTCTATGAGAAATGTCATACATGTACATTTTCAGTGGCTGTGATTCAATGTCATTTTCCTGAGTTCATGTATTACTTTTCTATTAAATGATTACTAAGTTAACGCACAAATTCTGCTTTGAAACAATGGTTGTATTGATTTTTGACTACACTGGACAGTATATTTCTTTCCTAATCCTGTACTTAGATAAATGTCCTTAATTTGATTCTAATGGTTATGTTGTTGGTAAGGTAATCGTATCTATGATGAGGCTGAGATCTGAGGATCACAGTTCAAAGTCAGCCCAAGCAAGAAAGCCTAGGAAATTCTTATCTCCAATTAACCAAAAGTGGAACTATGGCTCAAGTAGTAAATCATTAGCTTTGAGAGGAATAAAAATCTCAGAGACAGCGCCGAGGCCTTGAGTTCAAGCCCTGGGATTAACAAAAAAAATATATAAATAAAGATTTCCATTTTTTTATATTTTTTATTAGTGTAGATTTGAGAATTGTGTTTAAATGAGGGAAGGCAGGAACTATTTTTGGACTATGGAAAATAAACAGAGGCATAAACATGTAGACTAAATGAAACCCCTGCCATCTCACCTCTGCATCCTGTCTATCACCTTTACCATCTCCATTATTGCAGATTACATCCACTCAGAATTTAGTACATATTGCACGCTGGTCTCCATGCTCTTAATGTGATTAACTTGTTTAATCCTCATGACATCTTTCCATGGTGTATATCACCTACTTGTTTTTAATTACTTTCCCTATTTCATGATGATGTAACTGACATAATTTGACTCACACTCTGAGGAATATAAACACACAATCTCAAAGTACTTAAGGTTTAATGGGAATTCAAATAACAAAGCACCGATTCACAGTTATCAAAAGAGAGCCTGCAATGGTGGTTTGGAATGGACAACTCATTCATTGCACATTTTTAACAGGTTGAAAACAAGAGAAAACAATGAGACATTCTAATTTCACCTGACCTATAATACTTGCCTGTTCTTTATATCAGGGTTTTGATTTTTATCCTAAATGAAGAGCCTAAAATGCTGATCATTCATTTACTCTGAAATTTGGCTCACTAAGTAACTGTTTAGCCAGACTCACTGGGAAACAATCTAGTTATTTTTTAGACTTCTAGTCTCTAAATTGCCTTACTTAATCATCTGCCCTTTTTATTTTATCACTGATTGGTTATTGGCCTGTTGATGAGGAGCCTTGGTACCGGGTGTCATCATCATCTGAATTATATTTAGACTTTGTTTTGCATCTTCACCTGTGCCATGCCATCTCAGACAGAAAGGGAAGAGTTCTATAAGCCATACCCAGCTAGTTAATGGCCAACATTTATTACAATAAGACAGAAGACAACATCTAAGATATAACTACAAAGTGTTTACCATGACAGACAAGTGAGCCATTATTCCAGGGCACGCTCCCAGCGAGCAAATGACCTCCTACTCGATTCCTCTTCTTAAACCAAGCCTTTCACACTTGGGCCCTTGAGAACTATTTCAGAATTCAAATATAATGATTCCATGGGTTGTAGATTTGTACTTTCATAGCTCTTTGTTTTATTCTGAAGCTATTTAATCATATGCTTACTATCCATTTCTTCAGTGTCCTTTTATTTAGAAGTATTCATTGAAATTTATTATGTGAGAACTATCTTTTAGAGGAGTACAGTATTAACCCTATGCAAGATAGAAACACAATGCAAAACACAAGAAATAAAATAGAAATTAATTGCATCATCTAGATAAAATATACTAAATGTGCAAACAGAAAAAATGCCTAACTCTTTGGGCTTCATAAAAATACCACACATATATGATGTTATGCATTGTCATGGAGATATGAGGATGAATTCTTGATTTTATAACAGTGGAATAAATGTTTGCTCAATTATGTCCTGTATTTTTTAAAATACATTTAGTTCTGTTAGAGTTCTATTTCTCTTACCTATAATTTATTTGTGGTATCTCTTATTTGGATTTCTATTGGAGTGAACACAATGAATGATTGTAAGAAACTAGGACATATAGATGTATATATATATGTATACACATATGCATAAATATATCATACTATACAGCATTTATAACAAAAAATCTCTCAAAAAGCTATTATGAATGAAATTTACTTACTGTATTTAAATTTGGAAGCGACTATGCAGTACAACTTCTAACTTTGCTGTATTCCTGCACATAGCAATATTTTCAGTGTTGTCTCTCCATCCAAATCCTCATCATTTCATCCCCTGAAGGATATCGCTCAGGGAAGGTTCACAATGAAGAATGTTGCTACATCAACTAAATTTCTCCTTTCAAAGGGTAGAAGTTTTAGGAATGTCTTAAGATATTCATTACCCACATGTTAGTATCTTACGCCCAAGTCTTTTACATTTCTATTTATCAAGAGTTTTCTTGCTATTCATTAACACTAACTGCTTTAAAATAATTCAAATTTTAATCAGTGATGACATTAGTTCTCTCTCACACACATCATTTCTATATCAATAAAGAGTCCTGTGGCAAAATATGGCAAGTGCAGAGAAAGCTTCCCTTCTTACTCACTCCGGGAAACTGCCTCCGTTTACAAAAGTTGGCATGACTGACATGTATTAAAAGTCCTACAAAAGTACTGCAGGCAGGAAGTCAACTGCCATACTGTCTGCAGAAATCATCTTAATTGTCTCTGCTCCAAAATATTCTTCAAGCTGAGGTGATCATATATTTCTTCTCCTTGGATTGTAGAGATAAATAAGACAACAGAGATACACAAAAAGCTCTACCACACTGCACACTGTTCCTTCTGTAAAAAAGAGACAGAGACTGTGCAACACTGGATGCTATTTTCAAAGTTGCAGTTCCTCTTGTAATAAATATGAAGCTTTCCCCCACCTTGATTCTCAACCTAAATGGGAAAGTCATCTTTAAAAGTCACTGGTGAGAATTTTCTTCCAGTATGTAACAAACATATTTTCAATTAAAATTTAAAATTGTCAAAATAAGGAAATAATACATTATCACTTTCTAACATGAACATAAAATACGGAATTTTAGCAATTAATTTTGGTATTATATATTGGTATGTAGTGTATCTGAAAATAACTCATAAAACCAAAACTATTATTAGCTCTTTTACCTAAAGCCTTCACCTTCAAATAATTAAAATAAAGCAGTAATATATCAACTGATCTCATTTTATTTAGCAATTCCAGAAAACAAAACTTATATGTAATTCCAGTGGTTGAATTTTTTATCACAATTGTACTACATTTATATCAAAGAAATGACTTTTTAAAAATTATTTTCCTTACTGTTTAGCACCTTAGTGAAGATTTTCAGGTGTATAGGTTTATCACTCTTTGAAAGCTTGCTTTAATTTCATCTCAACCATCTTTACCATCTTTATTTACTGGGCTTCCCTTCAACTATGAACTTTATAGCACAAATCAGACTAGATGCAAGTGACTTTGTAGTCATGGAATTCCATTAAAATGTGTCATGTTTAATAATAATATAAATTGTTAGCCTTGACAAATTACATTATTATTGAATCAAGAGGAGAGGAATGCAGAGACAAAGAGGAGAGAATGCAGTCATAAAAGTCAATGCATAGCCTACAAAATTTAAAAAAAACTGAGGGAAGCAGTGAGCTTGGGAGTTCTGGGGGAGAAGGAATAAAGGGGAGACATCGATCAGTCTGTTTTGTATTTATAAACTGCTTTGTTGAATGGTAACTCCTTTGTACAACTACTTAATAAAATAATAATTAAAAAATACTAACAGGGTCTGGGAATATGGCCTAGTGGCAAGAGTGCTTGCCTCCTACACATGAAGCTCTCAGTTCGATTCCCCAGCACCACATATATGGAAAATGGCCAGAAGAGGCGCTGTGGCTCAGGTGGCAGAGTGCTAGCCTTGAGCTGGAAGAAGCCAGGGAAGGTGCTCAGGCCCTGAGTCCAAGGCCCAGGACTGGACAAAAAAAAACAAAAAAACAAACTAACAAATTGCATTGATGAGCTCTTGTTGCCTTCATTCACCACCTTTATGAAATAACAGTTTATTTCATGACAGTGGCATAGCACTCCTTCAAACATCCCTCAAAATAAAATAGCATTTAATTTATAAATATAATGGTTTGCTATTGCTTACAAAAGGAGTTTCCAGATAAAAAATTTTAAAGAATGGAAATCACCACATAAGTACGTTTTGGTTACTATAACAAAATAGCTAAGGCTTGGTAATTTTGTAAGAAAAGAGTTTCATTTAGCTCAGTTTTGGAGGCTGAAAGTTTAAACGGCCTAACATTAATTCTGCAAAGGGCTTTCTTGATTACATCCACTCTTGGTAAATGGTACCACAATGGCAAGTGTGCATCCAGGGTAGGCCAAACAGCAAGACAGAACCCAGCTGAAAAGGAAAGGGAAAATCTTTTAAGATTTCCAACTAAGCCCAGCCTCTTAAAGGAACCTATCATCTCTCCACACTGGCACACTATACTCACAACTCCAAACACATGAATCCTTGCAGGACATAGTTGTGCCAGAACAATCCTTTAATTAGATGCAATTCAAGACATTTCAAAAAGAAATTCATTTTTCAGTTGAACTTCTGGGCCTTCATTGAATCATGTTTTGAAATGTGACTATCTTTCCTTTTAATCTGCATAGTGCTTCTGTACCAGGTTAAAAATAAAGGGCTCATTATTTTAAGACAGTGTGCTTCTCATTAATTAGTTCATTAGACACTGTAAAATAGGTAAGAGTCATAAGTGGGATGCTCATTATTGTATAGGCATCCTAATTATTTGGATTTTTTTTTTTTTTGGCGCAGCTCTATCAATACACTTCTTGTAAACTTCCATTTATTTTCTCCATCATTCTATTTCGGTGTGCTCATGTGAAAGTTCTTATTAAAACTAATTTGTTTTGTGCACTGACAATCATGTTGAAAAGTCAGCAGGAAATATAAATCATCCAATTATTCCTATTGAGGAAACAGCATGAAAGTGTGGATAGATTTAGCGTGATGATTTGTGCAGCTTTTGCTCACAGTGCCATCTGAGAGGCTTGGATGACTTGATGCAGATTTGAATCTGCTATTCTTTCCTTTGTTCAGTTGGAGATTATTGATTCCTACAACACTCTAGAATGTACAGAATGAAGAGTAGAATATACAGGAGAAAAATGAAGATAAATTATGGTCTGGGCCAGCTAGTGGAAAAGCATCTGTTGTTGAAACACATGCGCTTTATCAATTTAGAATAATTATCAATGCCTTTTAAAAATCAATGTCAAGAGAGCCACTTTGTGTGTCAGAATTTCCCCTGATCAGATTTATTAGTGAAGCTAGGAGTACACAACATAATGATCATCTCTTTAATTGAAACAGCCGGGAACCAAAAAACCATACCTCTCCACCCTTTGACACAGACATCAGGGGGAAAACTGCTCATTAAAAAATCTGGGGAAGTGGATGGAAATTGATGTCATTCTCTGAAAAGTTAAAACTCAATGTGGTACACAACTTAGACTTTTAATAAAGTGCAGTTGAAGACAGCACAGCTGTTGCTTTGAAATGCAACATTATTTTCTGTGTTGTCTTAATGTTAGTCTTTGATAATGAATAAAGAAAATAGCCAATTTAAAACTCAGGGATGTCCTTCGAGAACAGAAAAAGTTGAGTGGCACACTGAGAGAAAATGAGAGGAAAGTGAATGTCACAATAACACTCCAGATGGTTTTGAGAACTTTGTCAATAGATCTCTACGATTCCTACTGGGAATCAGGGCTGAGCTGGCCCAAAGTTTCACTGGAGGAGCTAGCTGGGCACACATTTGCTTCCTGAAAAACAATACACTGTGTCTTCATCTTATTCAAAGTTCTGGAACCCAGAAGAACACTTTCATTCACTGTCTGAACTCTATCAGGAGGAAAACAGTGTCAAACTCTTTTAACTGTCTTCCTTGGATGCTGTCACATACAGGAAGGATTCTCACTCACCTAAAGAAGAGGGCCTCAACTTTGCTCCTTTCCTGCCATGCCATCACACACTACCCATCTGTGGAACCCAGATGCCCTGCACTCTTAGAGCCTTCATGTTCAGGTTTTCTATGCCAGACCCAGGATCTTGCATGCTCTATCTGTATATCTGTATGAACTCTTTTCTGCAATCCAGTAGGCATCGTCGCCAGTTCCACTCTCCCAGGAATATATCAAGCCAGTGGCAGCCACTGCCTAGCACAATGAAGAAGGGATGGTTGTTTCTCTACATTTCTGCCTAAAGCTTAGAGTGTCTAAGTGTAGAAACTGGTAACATCAAGGAGCAGGAAGTAGGACCGTGAGTTGAAGGATGGAAACGACTTTTTGGGTATTGCCATTGTTTTGTGTGTAGAAATGCAAATAATCTTGTAATAGGCTTCCAGGATGAAAAAAAAAACACAAAATGTAATTTTAGAAAAGCTGCTTGTCTTATTTATGATTTTAAATAGTTTAGATTTGTCAAATGTTAATATTTCCAAGACATTCAATAACATAATTAGATGACTTAATCATTGGACCTAATTAGGTGACAGAATAACCAAGATTTTCACCTCAGAGATAATGTTCTCTATGTTAAGAGAGCCCTTAAATTAGAATGTCTATTTTAAGGGGAAAATGTCTACTTTTAAGGAATAGGAGGGAAAAAGTGTAGAGAACAAAGGAGAGTTGACATTGACCAAGAAGCGTTATACTCATAACCTGGCTTAAAGAATTGTAACTCCTTTGCACAACTACTTAAAAATTAATGAATGATTGACTGAACTACTGAAAAAAGAAAATGAAGAAAAAGATCATTAATCTTTATATACTCTGTAAACATTAAAGTCACTGGAGGTAGTCTTTCAGAAAGTGTTTCCTTGTATCCATAATATTACAATTTTATGCTTTTTACACCCTCTGTGATAATTATCTCATGCTCAGATTCTTCTTTCCTCATCAAATAAGTAATGAGTAGATATTTGTAACTTTCTCAGTTCTAGTCTGGACCAACATATGAACAGACCTTTTAATGAACGTGATACATAGATATTTAATAAAGATAGACATATTTGAGAGCATTCATCATTACATTAATAAAACAAAAAATATGAGGCATCATTATCAGAATAACAAAAAGTTAAAAATTATTTAACAAATTCTGATACTAATCTAAAAAACTATATTCTTCATCACATGTACAAGATACAATGAGTCTGATATAAAACACTTCTGATATTTAATAAAAAAAATTCAAGACAAGTAGGGGCTGATGGCTCACTCTTATAGCCCTAAGATACTCAGGAAACTGAGGTCTGAGAATCACAACTAAAAGACAGCTCACACAGAAAAGTCTGTGGGACTTTTATCTCCAGTTAACCATCAAAAAAGCCAAAAATTGAACTGTGTCAGTTTTCAAGAGCTCTCATTAAGTGAAAACGCTAAGGTACAATGCCAAGCCCTAAGTTCAAACCTGAGAACAAACAGACAGACAGACAGACACACACACACACACACACACACACACACACACACACACACCACACAGTGAGACTAGATATAACTCAGTAGTTATACCCCTTATTATTTATGCTAGATGAATAAAAATTCATGTGTTTTAAATATTTTTGTAGTATTGTTCATGGAAATTTTATCTATAATGGCCCAAACTGGAAACAAGACAGATATTCTTCAATAGGTAAATGATAAGAAAACGGGTAAAGCTGTGCCAAATGCATACCAAGGAGAAACTATGCAGCAATACAAGTGGTCAGCATCTAATATACATAAAGGATGTGTTTGTCAGAAATTATATGAAGGGAAGGGGTGAGTCAAAGGAGGGAGAAAATGTTGAAGGGATGACACAGATGAAGATGCATTATATACAAAAACCACTTTGTTATATGACAAAAATAATTCAATACACAGACTGAAAATTAAGAAACGTGAGGGAAGGGATAGGTTGCGAGGTGTGGGGAGGAATGTTGGATGGGATACATTGATCAAGACAAACTGTGTTAATAAACAGCTTTGTTGCCTGGGAACTCTTTGTACAACTACTTAAAGATAATACAAACATTCCTTAAAAATTAAAAATAATAATAATCTGGACACAGAGGGGAAAAATTATGTGAAGGGCTGGAGAGAGATAAATGTGAGTATGCATTGGTCAAATGAGGAGTGATCTTTCTGCCAACAGGTCTGTTTTATAACCTGACTATCCTGGCAGTTTCATGAATCTACATGTTTAACAAAGCTATACATAACTCAATGTGCACATGATTACATATTGTGAAGACAATATGTATAATTCATTATGACTGCCTGGTAATTTACTGGAACCTCAATCAAAGGTTTGATTGGAAAGTATATTTCGCAAGATAATTTCTATTGACATGTTCATTGTCATGTTCCTAAATATGAAGTGATATCTATGGCTACACCAACCTGAATGCACCCAATATCATCTAAATATGAAGTGATATGGTATTCTGACTATGGAGGGATAAAGATTTATGAGTCATGTTTATAACTATTTCTCAGTCTGGACAACTGACAATGAGAGTCAACTTCAGGTGACTGAAAATGGTGAAAATTCACAATGTGAACTTCAATGGCCAAGTATTTTCCAGAATACTGGAACTTTAAAGAGTTAATTTAATTGATATTTCTAAACAGTTATGACATGAAACGAAAAGTAGTACATGTTATTATTATTATTATTATTATTATTATTATTATTATTATTTGGCCAGTCCTGGGCCTTGGACTCAGGGCCTGAGCACTGTCCCTGGCTTCTTCCCGCTCAAGGCTAGCACTCTGCCACTTGAGCCACAGCGCCGCTTCTGGCCGTTTTCTGTATATGTGGTGCTGGGGAATCGAACCTAGGACCTCGTGTATCCGAGGCAGGCACTCTTGCCACTAGGCTATATCCCCAGCGTACATGTTATTATTAATAGGTGGCAAGAAAAGATATTTTGAATGTACAATCAGATTCTGAGTCAGTAATAATTAAACCTTTCTTTAATCTAGGAATTTAAAGAGACTGTTAGTGCTAACCAATTTAAGTCTGTAAGACAGGGATAAAACACAAATCCTAAGCAATCTAAATGTGCCTATGTATGTATGTTTTGTGTGTGTGAGTGCACCTGTTACATTTGAAGCATCTATTAACACTAATATTGTTTGAAATGCATTTTACTGTGGCTGATTTAAATCTGAAAATTACAAATATAGTTTCTAAGGTAAATTTTAAGAAATGTATTTCAATTATCCAACTGACTCTTTTGCCCGTTACTAGAGATATGAACTATTTTAATTATTCATTTCTGTCTGTCTGCAGTTTTTGCTTCATAAATGTGCAGATGGAAAAAATTAAGTTCCTTCTATTAAAAATGTGTATAAGAAATACTATAAGAACATCTAAATTTATGCCATCCTCAATAAATAGATATTGAAATTGGTTGGCTTTTTAAAATTTGGTCAAATGTAGGTCAACAATTAAATTCAAATATGATCTTATTTTTGACATTGTCAAGAATAGGGAAATTCACAGTACTTCAAGTACAAAGTATTATTTTTCTATTTCTGCATGCTCTCCCATTTTCATGTAAATTTGATAACTCATGATATTAAAATGCCTTTGTGTTGTGGAGAAGTTCACTAAGCGTGTGATTCCCTGAAGTCATCTTGCTCCAAGGCCATGGTTACTTATTCTCATTCCACTGCCAAAGTTTGACTTAGCATAATGCTGATCTCACTCTATTTTTGACTCTGAATTACATTGCAGGCATGTGTCAGCTTATTACTAAAGTGGTTATACTAAGCCCCTCTCAAATATTCACTGTCCTATTTTGTGGTTTCTCTTCAGACAACACTTCTGTTTAGAGACATAGGTTTGTGGGTCTCACCAATCAGGATGGAGGTTGCATTCCTGTTGGAATAAACTATTAAAGCAAACATATTCCCAGGAAGAGCTCAAAGCTGAAAGTTCATTAATACTCAGGCTTACTGCAGATAAGAAGCTTCTCTTAAGTAAGCACATTAATCTTATCTATTCTTAGGAACATCCTTTGCCAGTGACCCTAAACACATGCCTTCTTGTATCAGCCTCCATTTTAGAGATCAAAAATTATATCGCACAGAAGAAATGCTATTTTTCCTTCTTCCAAATCAAGCATGCCAGATTTCTTCTTTATCCTGAATATACAAGTACCTCACCTGCACAAGTTAACATTATTGATACAGCACAGATCTTAGAGACAAGAGTTCCTAGGTATCTTGTATATGTTGTTGAGGTTGATCTTTTTCCCCAAGCAATTAATAAATTTCTTCCTAGGAAAGTGTCTATTTCTTATTCCTAACTTGCTTTCTAAGTAGGCTTTGAAAGAAATAAGAAAACAAATCTGTCAAACTACATTTCTACCATCTCTGTTTAATCCCTCAGAATTGACCAGTTTTTCTTTTTATTTGAAAATCATATTTAATATTAATAAATGAAAGGTTACTTAAATGCTCACCACTGGTTTTTAAAAATTGTTTTATGAAAATATCACCGACCATGAAGTGAACATTGGTATTTGAAAAGTTAAATCAAAATTTCCTTTGCATTATTTCTGAATGTTATCATCAGGATTGAAACCAAGATACAAAGGAAGAGACATGTTTTTTTTTGTGTAGAATAAACAGAGCATGTCGGTGCCAATGGTTCATGCCTGTAATCCTAGCTACTCAGAAGGCTGAGATCTGAGTATTGTGGTTCAAAGCCAGCCTGGGGAGGAAAGTCTTTGAGACTTGTATCTCCAATTAGCCACCAGAAAACTGGAAGTGGCACTGTGGCTCAAGTGGCAGAGCTCTAGAAAACATGAGATTCATCCATTCCTGTGTAAGGCATTAATGAGCCTGTGTCTTGGTTCACTCTATATTAGATTAGCTCTACTTTAGAAATTGGCTTTTTTTATTGGCTTCTATTTTCAAATTGCTCAGCACTGTAACCTCTAAAGAAAAATATATCTTACAATATCAGAAACATTAAGCTTACTACTGCAGGAAAGGGAACTTGCTAAACATTGACCTTAAGACCCCATATCAGTAAGGTTTACTCATTTTTTCCAAGCCCAGAATATCTCACATTCTTTAAATAACATCAATGTTCAGGGAAGGTATTGCATTTTATATTTCAAAATACTAAAATCAGAATAATGTTTAACTTGTGGAGAAATAATTGGTTTGTACAAAAGATTGCAGGCACTGACTTAGGAGATTGATGTTTGTGGTTTCTGTAAGGAGAGTCTTGCCGAAGAAAAAAAAACAACCCTGTTTAAATTAAAGATATCCGCCAAACCTGGATGAGTAAATAGATAACTAACCTTCTTGTCTATTACTCCACTATTATTCCCCTCATAAATGTCACCTCATATCTCCAAGTAACTTACAAATGCCTTTGCTGTGAGCATGGATATGCTGAATAGTTAGGATGCTATTATTTTAGTAAACCGATTCTCTTCTTGCCAGCTCTTATCGTCTGTGTCTTGGCTTTTGTAGAGTGAGCAAATGGACTTGCATCTGGTACTAAGTCCATCTTGGTCCTGGTTAGGTGAGAGTATATCCTTTGAGCTTCTATCTTCTTGTATTCCTCATATCATGAATTTATTCCCCATCTCTAGCATAGGTAGCTCCTCTTGCAATTATTTCCTTTGTTACTCTGACTGTATGCATCCAATCATTTAAAAATATCTACGCAACTATCCTTCCCTAAGGCATCTATGTTGAAATAACAACAGCTTTTATTAGCCTAGTTCATGCAGACAAAGGAAGTCTGATAACGCATGTATTAAAAGAAAATTCTTTACCATATACTAAAAATTTCCTCCACTAGATCATTGTTTCTAGGATTTGAGAGTTAATCTTTATTTATCTCAGATAAAGAAATTTTAATAAGAGTGGTTGTTGTCTACTATCTAAGCTATGTAGAGAAGGGGACAAAAAGATCACAGTTTGAGGTGAGCCCAAGTAAACAGTTTGAAAGGCTCTACCCCAACAAATAATTCAGGATGATGTTTTCCTGAGATCTTAGCTATGCAGAAGGTATAGGTAAAAGGAACATGTTCTTAGCATAGTAAGAGCAAAAACACATACTTATGTGAAAAATAACTAAAGCAATAATAGCTGGAGGTATGATTCATGTGTTAAGTGCATACCTATCTGACAGTGAAATCAAGGTACTACTAAAATACAAAGCTAACCAATAACAAAAAAAAAGAATTTGTATTGTTTAAGCATCTCAGTGAGGGAATTGGAAATAATGCATTGTATCAAAGCTATCTGTTTGTTGGTCCTGATTATTCATATGAATGTAAAGTTACAGAAAACCATTGTGAGGAAATAAACTGGAAATTTAGAAATGGAACTTCCTTGAGTCCGGTGTTGAATTTCCATGTGCATGCTTGGGATAGGAGGGCCTTGTGCATATTTAATTAGTGAGTTGATTTTATTAAGCCATGTATAATCCATGCTTCAAATATACATCATAAAAATTCCATGTAAAAATTCAGAACAGAAAGAATCTTATAGTATAGTACAATATTTTTCAAAGCTCTGAATCATTGTTAGTTGTCAGTGCTAAAATCATTGCTATAGTGATGCAAAAATTACACTTCATGGATCCAAAATATTGAGTCAAATGCTCTTAGGTAATTAATTTTAGTCATATTCCAAACCATCAAGATTTCCACAATTTAAAAACCATTTGTTGGCATGGAAACATCAACTTAATTAAAACTGGATTAAACTAATTAACCTAAAACATATTGTACTACTGAGTGTTTGATTTAAAATGCTTTGGAAGGAAAAGAACATTTTTCATAATCATTTTAGTTCTTTTATCTAATGGAAGTGTTTAGGTTTCATAATGGAGCTGCACATTCACTAATGTCCCAAATGACTACTTTCATGGGAAGGCAATGGTTATAAAGAAGGTTTCCATTAAATCATAATGCTAGTTTCCTCATGGGAATAGAGAGTAGAACACTTTCTGAACATTACTTATTGTCTTTGCTTAAGCACAGTATCTGAGAGATTTGAGGAAAATAACCACAGCATTATCCAATATTTCATCCTAATTGGCTAAGATTCATGTCATATAATGAAGATGATCAAAGTAGGTGAACCACAAAAATCAAACATGGCTTGGAGTATGATAGCCAAAATTTGTATTAATGAAACAACCAATCCCTGCTTTTTACTGATCAGCAAAGTTATAACGCAGAAACCAATAAGTAAGTACAGATGGAATTTGCTGAATATAGTTTAGATCATCTAGATTTTAAAATTGATTTTATTATGAATATTGAGTGCTTATCACTGATTTAGGCTCAACCTTGGGCAGACTCATCGGACATATCCTTGCATTAGCCACTACAATACATAGCTGGTTTTTTCAGCACAAATGTTCCTCTCTCTGAGTCTTACTCTCTATGTTCTGATGTAACCTCACACTTGTTAGTCAAATTTCCATCACTCAGGGATGGGAAAAATATACTCTTGAAGGGCATGCCCCCAAAGACGTACATAATTCTCATAGGACTCGCTTCCTGGGGTTCCTATGAACTTTCAAAAGGTAATCAAAGACTTAGTAAATTCAGGAGGCCAAAAGTAGCATGACCTAATCCACTGTCAAAGGTGGTGAAGCCACCTTTGTGACAAAGACAGATTCACTAAGGAATCAGTAACATTATGTTTTAGTCTCAATAGTCCCACACCACAGGTTCCAGCGCACCATGCATGGAACTTTTATGAACTCAATAAGTTAGTTCTATGTTCTTTGAATTCTCTTTCTTATGTATTTCCACGTTTGGTAGAATACGGAATATTCTGAAGAGATAGAGAAGGCAGCAGCAGCAGCCATTTTGTCTGCTAATAGGGTTCCTCAAGCTCCAAGTCATTTGGGTAGGATGGCGTCTTTCTGACTCAGGGGAGAGATAACCTTTTGTTTTACACAAATCTTCAGATGTATTGAATGAGAACCAAAGACATTTGGGAGGACAGTATGCTTCACTAGGTCTCCCCACTTAAATGTTAGTCCAGTGCATAAGCGTTTATCTCAGAATAAGAACAATGTACAAACAAGAGTCTCGACACCTTAGGCTGTAGTAAGTTGACACCAAAAATTAACCAGTACACGATCTCTCCGTGTATCTCTCTATAGTGAAAGAAAATGTTCAATGCTATAAAAAAAGTAACCGAGAAGAAATAGAGACACGACACAGGAATTGTTGCTGATAAGGGCACATGTAGAACCTGTTGATAGGGAATGACTTTCAGAGAAGATACATGAGTACACAGGAGAGGAAGAGAAAGCCACAGCCATATCTGAAGCATCTTTGAATCTACAAAGAAAAAGAATATAAAAGGCTCCGAGGCAGTAACTTTCAGGAATTCAGTGGCCATGGTGGAACTTGTGTGTCAAGGAGAATAACTAATATGGAGAGATGATACTGACTTGAACCAGAGGCATCAGGAAAGATGATAAAAATCAAGTGGGACTAATTTGGGTGGCTTTTTTTGTTTTGTTTTGGTTTGGGTGTTTTTTTGTACAAGGTATACATTTTTAATTAAATTTTATTAACAAGGTGATGTACAGAGGGAGTTACATAAAAAGGTAGTGAGTACATTTTTTGTCTTATTTGTTAGACCCACCCTCATTTTTCAATCCTTTCCCTAGTTCAGATAAGCATATATACCATCTCCAGTGTACCAAAATCATATACAATGACCACAGGGGGTATGCCAAAGGAAATTCACCTAGTATATTAAACATAACAACAATAATAAAATCCTATTTCCAACTCTTGGAGTTCATTTTGCTTAGGAACCCATAAAAGTCACTGCTGAAAGTCACTGTTGAATTTTTTAACAAATAAACTTATGTCATGTATAGTCTGCTTATCTTGGATAAAACTCTAGATTTTATTCATTTTTGTAGATACTAAGTATGCTGATTATTTATAAATATAATATGTTTTGTTCACAGAACTTTACTATATATTTATAGAGATACATGAGTTAAATTATGCGGCAATATGGCAGAGAAGTGTTGATCATTCTCTCTGTCCCTCTGTATTTTTCTCTCTGACAATTTAATGTCAAGCTTGCTACTTTACCCCTAATGTGACATATAATAAATGTACTTGTGCCTAGCAGGAGGTTAGGGATTTCTGTCAGCTATATTGTTATGCTCTGCAGGAATATTTAAAACCATTCACACAATTCAAATCTCTAAGCATTTTCCACATTACTTTGTGATTTCATTTGGATTATAAGTGTCTGTCAGAGTTTTGTTTTTTTTTTTTAATCATAGGGCGAAAACTTCAACAAAATTGACTCTTGCAACTAAGTAGAAAGCAGTTGGCAATGTTGACCAAACAAATTATTTTAATTATATGCATTTAATGCAAATGATGGAAGTTTCAGAGGTAAGGGCTTGTTGGGGGTGGGGTCTCTTTTTAATCCCAAAATATTTTCTAGATGGCTTAGATTTATATGAGAGAGAGAAAAAGAGAGATAGATGGAGAGATGTGAGAAGAGAGAGATAGTGCCTGATCATTTTTGTTGATGCTTGTCATTCCCAAACTTTGCTCTTACTCTCTTCCCTAAAACACCAGTTTTAAAGAAAGTCCTAATCTTCAGTTAAATTCACTCTCTCTTCTTTGACTCTCTCTGTCTCTGTTTCTGTCTTTCCTCTCTTTTACTTTCTGATAGTTTATCACTAACATGCCTACGACCTACAACTGGTCATATTTTATTCACTTTTATTGAATTTCTTATGTGCATTCTGAAATATAGGCCAAAATGATGTATACATCCTGAAATATACATACGTAATACACATATGAAATATAAATATGTATCCTGAAATTTATTTCAGAATAGCCAAGATTTCTATCTGAAAGAATGGCATTACCCCATTCATAAGGAAATGGATAGACTTGGTAAAAATCATACTAAGTGATGTGAGCCAGGCCCAAAGAAACATAGACTCTATAGTTTCCCTCACTAGTAATAATTAGTATATGCCTAGGACAACCCTAACAGATGATCACAATAGCTCATTAGATATGTACATATGACCACATAAGATGAAATGAACTCCAAGTTATGGAAATAACTGGTTCATCAGTGTTGTTATTTTCAATGTACTGTGTGAAATTAAACCTTTGTCTTTTGTTTTTCTTTTCTATAGTTTAGCCTCTGTTGTCACTGTATTTGATTTTGGTACCCTGTGAATTTTATATACGTTTATCTGAATTAGGGAATGGAAGAGGAACATCAAAATGGTGAGATAAGTGTAAAAGGCAAACCAATTCAACAGCAATACTTACAAAAATGTGTTGTAAACCAACTGTACAACTCTGGGGGCAGGGATTGGAGACAAGGGAATGTGGGAGAAAATGAGGGAGGAGGTAACAAGTTTGTCAAGAAATGTACCCTCTGTACATCACCTTGACAATAAAAATTTAAAATAATCAAAATAAATTTTAAAAAGATTTACAATCTACCTCATGTTATGTATAATTGGGAAAGTAAATTAGTTCACATTTTTAAATATTTTTCTTGTTTTTAAGTAGTTGTACAAAGGAGATACTATTCAACAAAGCAGCTTATGCATACAGTGTGTCTTGATAAATGTTACCCCTTTCAACATTCTCACTCAACCCTCCCATGTCAGTTCA
Source organism: Perognathus longimembris pacificus (assembly GCF_023159225.1). NCBI lineage: Eukaryota > Metazoa > Chordata > Mammalia > Rodentia > Heteromyidae > Perognathus > Perognathus longimembris. The sequence goes on from NC_063176.1 coordinate 43,757,830, forward strand.
TGTATAACTTGGAAAATCTCTCTTTTTTTTTTTGTCTTTACATCACTTTTATTTCTCTTGTTGAAGTTTTGTTTTAGGTCTCACATCAGTATCTGTTTTTTTAATCCATAATGCAAATTCTACATGAGTAACATACAGAAGGGTGAATCACCACCATGTTTTTAAACAGTTCTGTTTAAACCTCCTCAGGGAGAGGATTCTCCCTCTTCATTATCTTTCAAGATCATTCTAGATCCCTAAAACAGTGTTCCAGTGATTTATGTCTGGATGATATCCATATATAGTACAGAACCATCTGAAGACCAACTCTAAGTATTTCTTCCTCATTCAACTAGTTCAACACAGATATGAAGATTGAGAAAATCATTTCATGCAGTAGAAATAGAAACAATGAGAAATTGCATAACTTGGTCTTGTATTGAATTCTTGCCTTCAGAACTTGCTTGAAACAGAAGGTATATATGCTACTTTCATTCTAAGAAGTGCTGTGAAGCATGCTCAATTGAAAGATAGAAAGGTCAAATAATATCCTGTTGGTAATGAGCAGTTGTATCATATATTAATTCTGCAACACATGATCATGCATGTGGTCTCTAATAAAGCCAGATAATAAAACAGATGCTGTTTTGTGAAGGAAGAATATTTATCTATAGAAGATAGCAAGATTTAGCTCCAGAATCCTAACATGTTAATGTTTAGCATCTCTGATTTCCCATAAATCCTTGTCAAAACTTCACATATTCAACATATTTCAAACAACATTATAGCTTCTAACATACATGTCAGAAAAGCAAATGGCAGAAAAGCTTTCATGGATACCCTGGACCTTTCTTTTGTTCCTCGTCTTATTACCTGAAAACTCATTGTTTCTGTGGCTTAAGCTGTAGCCTAATGCTTCTTGGTATAATTCTGAAGTTAGATAAAGAAGCCAAGGGCTTCTCCTGTCAGGTGAAGTAAAACTGTGTTGATTGTCTTCATTAAAAGGAATAGAGTAAATGTGCTTTACAATGGATGGGCAGATTTGCTCTGTCAATTAAAGTATACCTGATGAAGAGCTGCAAACAGTGATTACTGACTGTGCACACCAATCCATTCTCATTCTCTAATATCTGTCTTTACACACAGAATGAGTGAACTATGCATAGATTGCTATGAATCACTACTTTCCATCGTCCATGTTGTACCCATATCTAGACCTCATCATAGCCCAAGGAATATAGGATTGCTTTTACCTTGCAATGTTTGTATGCAGGGAAAGTTCTAGTGGCTTTCTCATGTTCTTTTCTACAATAAGTTATCTAGTCCACAAGACAATGAACCTATGCAAATTATAATCTTGGGGAAAATTTGTTCTAATTTTGCATACACACATGTGAAAATTTTTAGCATGATATCCCTTTCTCTCGTTTTGAGTATGATATGAGTCAGAGGTCCATAATCACTTAACCTCTATAAACTAATCTGAATAATGGACCATAATTGTGATGTAATAATAATAATAATTAGTGTCATAACCCATGTCACATGAATCCTGATGGTCAACTTCAACAAATACAAGACTAGTGGCAGTGAACTTGATTAATGTCAGAGCACATGGAATTTCACAAATCACTACTGGAGCTCCTAATTTCATTCACTATTCTGCATAATGCCAAGTACACACTACTTAATATTATGGCACAAAGGGGCTATCCAGTCCTTTGATGACAAATCCATTACAAAAAAAATAATCCTTCCTTCCTTAGAAGAGCTGATAGTTTAATCCTCATATCCATGAGGGCATTTTAATATATGAGTCTACCTTTTTGTACTTAAAAAGTCTTAGCCAATCTATTATCTGGAGGTTTTGAGTAGGTCTGATATTCTGGTATAAAATCCCATACATCATACATACCTTGTGACCTTTACAATGGTTTTCATTGGCAATGTCACATAGTATATGCCACACTAATTTGCTTGGCTCCATACATTATCTGCATTTCCCAACTGATGGTAGAACATAAGCAGGCCCATTCTACAAGGAAGGATATCACTCTTCAGGATTTAGTCTGTGAGCCATGTTTGATATCACTCACCCAATAGGTGAGTGGAATTTAGTACTTCCAGTCCCTCTATGCCTGGATTCTTTAGGACTGAAGGCATTTTTTTCTTTCAAATGGTATATTCTTTTTTTTTTTTTTTTTTTTTTTGCGAGTCCTGGGCCTTGGACTCAGGGCCTGAGCACTGTCCCTGGCTTCTTTTTGCTCAAGGCTAGCACTCTGCCACTTGGGCCACAGCGCCACTTCTGGCCATTTTCTATATATGTGGTGCTGGGGAATCGAACCCAGGGCTTCATGTATACAAAGCAAGCGCTCTTGCCACTAGGCCATATTCCCAGCCCCAAATGGTATATTCTTGACCTAACTTAATAGTTCAACTGAACTCCTATATCACTGTGGTCAGCACATTTAATACTGTCTGATGACAGGAAGGAGTTGCTATTAACAGTTCAGTCGTTGGCTGTGCCAGCTGGAGGACATCTCCATGAAGGAATGGCTAAATCCTGTTAGATACTGAGTGTTCTACCTTAACGCTTTCCGATGTTCCCTTGACCAATACTAACCAAGAATATATACTTGAAACAGCATCTCGTGGTAATGTTATGATTGTCAAAGGGCCACACCAACCAGAATATTAAGTATCCATTCATGCAGTCCCACTTGAAACAAAATAAAAGGAACATAACCTAGAGTGAGAATGGAAATGTAGACCAAACGGAGAATGTGTAGATAGACACCAAGCCAACACTGCAGACCTTGGGTGTGTTTTCAGAAGCAACTCCAGGGGCATCAGCTGAATTTCTTCTCACTAATGTCTTTCCTTCAAGATTGCCTTTAGGAAACCAGTGTAAGTAGATTTTCCAAATACAGATGTAGAAATATACTTGTGTCACCCAGCTTGAAGAGTGCCAGTCATGGGGCTGGGGATATAGCCTAGTGGCAAGAGTGCCTGCCTCGGATACATGAGGCCCTAGGTTCGATTCCCCAGCACCACATATACAGAAAACGGCCAGAAGCGGCGCTGTGGCAGAGTGCTAGCCTTGAGCGGGAAGAAGCCAGGGACAGTGCTCAGGCCCTGAGTCCAAGGCCCAGGACTGGCAAAAAAAAAAAAAAAAAAAGAGAGTGCCAGTCATGAAGATGAGCTGCTTTGATCTCTGGCATCATCTGAACACATTTCCTTCTAATTTCTTTTCACCTATTATTTTTCAAAGATGGCACACCTGCACCACGGTCTGTAGGCTTTCCCTGACCACAGCTGGTTTCCCATGGTTCATCTCTCCTAGTTTCTTTCCCCAATGAATCTCTTATGTGGCCCATATTGTTTACTGAGCATTTGAAAAACGGAGTTGACAGTGAAAATGAGAACTTTAGGGAAAATTAATTGTTACAGAAAGTAATGTTAAAGGGGGTTGGAGGAAAGATAGCATAAAATCACACTATCTAAAATGAGACTCAAACACAAAGCTGTTTGAATTCTCAGGGAATTGGAACTCTCCATCCAGCTTTAAGTGATAAGCTAATATTGATCAAAGTCAAGGGGTTTAGATGAAGCATAGAAACACCATTGTGTTTTTGAAATTAATCAGATGGTAGAAGTGAACTAGTGAAAGTCAGTGAGATTTAAAGGAAGTTCCCTCTGGAGTGGATTGAAGCTTCTCTTTATAAAAGTAAAGAAAAGGAAGAAAATGGAAGATGAATACAACTCTCTGTTTCTCTGTCACTGTCTTTCTCTCTGTCTTTCTCTCTTTCTTTTCCCTCCCTCTTCCATCCATCTATCAAGTATTCTTCTCTTCTTTGGAGACCACACAAGACCTATATATCCTTTTCTGGACTCAAATTTGTGATCCTCCTGTCTCAGACTCTTGAGTGCTGTGATAATTGGCATGTGCTACTATGTCATCTGGGAATGTTATTCTTTATTCCCTTCCTACATAGAAAGAAACACTATGCTAATAACACACGGAGTACTTTAAATTTTGTTCCCACTTGCAAATTATTATCTGATAATATCAATAGCATGCAGCTTATTACTTAAATTGCTTGAAGTTACTTACATATGTTGGTCTTGCATAGTTTCTAATTTTCACTCAGTGCTTTTGTTTTTGTTTGTCTGTTTCTTAAACCAAACACTGAATAGTTAAGATATGAGACAAATACATATACTATTCTATTTGGTTGTTAGTATTAAAATGAAATGTGAAAGAGGAAATATACTTTGGGAATCTGAACTGAAGAAACTATAATGAGTAGCAAAATTAGGCTGCAGCAATTAAGCTGTAAGTATCTTTCACTGGAGTTTAGTACACAAGACATTCAATTTGAATGTGTAGCTCTTCTGAGCCAGTCACTGACCTAGTATCTGCCGACACACATATGCTTGTGTCTACTCTATCTGTGACAAAGGAGCTCACACATGCACACATACTGCTTTTGGTCATAAAAAAATTTCATTAAACTTAAAAAAAGGAACATGTGAGAATGACAGGATCTCAAAAATATTAGATTATAATTTCTCTTGTTGCAAGCTAATATAACATGGCTAAGAAGTTATGAAGCTTTTCTCCACTGGTCAGTTTGCAAACAGGTTGAGAAGTGAAGCACCTTCTGTGGTCCTTCCAATTGTGACCTGGGATTATACCTCAAGTTATCCAGTCCAACTGTTTAAAAAGTAAAAGTGATTGGGGCTGGTGATTGAGAAATTGCACTTTCAAACAAGATACAGGATACAAAATATTTTCAGCTGCAATTCTATAGTCGCAGTATTGTCAGATTATATACAAAATGAAGATGGAAAATTTATCTATGAACTCTGCCAAGTTTTTCAATAAATATATAAAGTAATTTAAAGTTGCAGAAGTAGTTATTTGTGTCCTGGCCTTATTGTATAGAAGAACTCAAAAAAACTAAAAGTATTTTACTGAGTTAAAGTTTTGATTGGATTTGGAACTATATCTCTGATTAGACATTTCCACGCCAGAAAAAAATAATCTATTTATCTTAGAGTTGATAATGCACTCTCCTGATTTTTACCTCAGAGTAAAAACAGGAAAACATATGTTTCAGAAATATAGGCCTCAGAAATAAGAGTTGGATAGTGTTTTGTGTTCACATATAATGTGTGCCTATACTATATAATTTTTTTCTTAGACAAAAATGGAAAAAGAGATCTTGGTATAAACATCTGATATTGAATATTGTCATCAGCTATTTGTTATTATTTATTTGAAATATTCCTCTCAAATGTCCCTTCTCTTCTAGATATTGAGTGAAGAATTACCAGTATTTGGTTGAGTATGGTGAGTATTTCTGAAAGTAAATAATACATTTCACTAAAGTGAGCAGTTCACCAGAATGAACACAGAATACAGAGAAGCCTACATAAATGTCACCTTGTCTCTTAACTAAAAAATGGAAGAAGGTGTCGACTGACACATTAATTCATTATGTATTCTTCGCATATATTAATAGGTTAAATAAAATGGTTACAGCTATGGAAAGCAAGGAAAAACTCCTAAATTAGCCAAAGGAATTGGAAAGCTAAAACCAAAAATAGAGTTGGGATACTGGACAAAATGTGCCGGTGTGGAGGAATTAAGAATGAATTGAGCAATTGAATTAAAAAATAGATCTAGTAAGATTCCATTTTTCGTATCCACTGTAACATTTTCAATTGTGAAATTTTGCTTTATAAATTATGTTCACTAAAATTCACATATTTTGATGTAAAATTTTATGAAATTAGACAACTGACTAGTCTTAGTAACTGCAGTTATTATCTTGATAGGAATAGAAAATCAAGAAGTAGTAGTTTAAATAATTAAAACTTGAATAATCATACTTGACGCAGTGACTATTGGCTCACACCTATAATCTTAGCTATGTAGGAGGCAAGAATTAGAAGGATCATTGTCCAAGGATAGCCCAGGCAAAAAATTAATGGGAACTCTCTACCTTAACCAATAAAAGGATAATCATAGGTGGTATATTCCTGTCATTCAAGATATCAGGAAAAGATAAACAGAAGACTTTGTTTGCAAAATAGTTTAAGGGTTAAAATATGTGGCTCAGAAGTAGAAAGCCCAAGTGTGAGGCCTTGAAGAAAAAGTAAAAGGTAATGTGTTAAAAAAAAAAAAAAGGAAATAGTTTAAAATATACCCTGAGTGAAAGCCAGAATAAGATGAGCTTGACAATCAAACACATTTGAAGCTGGGAGATGGTGGCTCACAACTGTAATCCTAGCTACTTAGGAAGCTGAGATTTGAAGATTGAGGTTCAAAACCATCTAGGGAAGAAAAGTTTATGAGTCTCTTATCTCCAACTAACCACAACAAAATGGGGAGTGGTACTGTGTTTCAAAGTGGTACAGCGCTAGCTTAAAGCAAAAGAGATCAAGGTCAGCCCCCAAGCCCTGAGTTAAAGCCTCATGACCAACCGAAAAAAAAAAAAAAAGATGGAAGGAAGGAAGGAAGGAAGGAAGGAAGGAAGGAAGGAAGGCAAGCAACTGCAGTTGGTCACCAACACATACCATCACAAGTACTAAGAAAAATGTATGATAAGCCATAATATTTGGTTTCAGGATTCAGAATATAAACAAGACTTTGAAAAAGAAAAGAATCACCTAAAAACCCTAGATCACACCTATACAAACTACATAGAAGCAAAGAGCAGAGTCTGATCATCCAGACAGAAAATCAGCAACATAGTAAAATCAGATTACTTAAATTGCACCCACAATCAAATGGAACTAACAGATCTCACAGAAAATTCCAGCCCACAGTTGCAAAGCAGAGTTTCCTCATCCACACATGATACATTAAGCAAAATTCAACATAGTATTTAGGCCACAGCATAGTAAGTATCTCTTGGATACTAAGTTTTCTTGGATTTATTACCATGTATATATTTTTTTTTTACACACACACACACACACATATATACTTTTTTGGCACTTCAACACTCTCCTCATTAAGCTGACTGCAGCTTTCTCTTTTTGAAGAAAATTATTATTTCCTATTTGTTGTCCATCTTTCCCATGCTATTGCATCTGCACTTCCTTTCTGTTAATATTACTATTCCAGTAAAAGTCAGCTCATTTAATGAAAGCTATAATATAAATGAAAAGACATACTATGCAAGTACAACTATGATGATAGTATTATGTGAATACCTAATGTCTTCTAAACACTTCTAATCTATTAGTTGAAAAATTGCATTAAAATAATAGTCACTTGTTTTTGGCAATCTTCTTTTTGCTATTAAAGTCATTGCATTCTAATTTATATAACTTAATCTATTACTTGCTGGTGTATTTTCCTTTGGAAAGATACATATTTTATCCATTCATACTTAAAAAAAGAAACTCTAACACATTTTTTAAACACACATACAACACACACACACGCACGCACACACACACACACACACACACACACACACACACACATAAGACACATACGCACATCAGTTAAGTATCTTCCAGGACCAGGTATGATATTTACCTTCTAAAAGCTAACTGGCATCCACTTAATGTTATCTGCAAAGTAACTGAATCCACTGAAAAGACAATTCTGGAAATCTAGAGATTTAAATCAGAGTTTCCAGTAACCTTACTGGAGTTTTAAGCAGGAATTTACCATAATCTAGTAAATTATAGATTTTAATTACATCTTAAATTTATTTTTTTTCTTACCACTTAATGATTTTCTCTTAGTAGAAAGAGAAAAAAAAAGAAGCAAACTGGCTTTGGGTAGCTATGTTTTAAAGAATGTTTGTCTTTAGCAGACGTATTTGCTTATTGTTATTTTCTTAAGTATCTGTAATTAGAATATGCAATTACACTTAAAATAATTTAGGGAATGTAATACCTATACCATCACTTCAATGACCACACTAAACTAATGTATTTGTCTGTAATCAGCACTACTTAATCAAACAGCACTAACTATCACACTTTTAATTATGTATTTGAAGAGTTTATATCTGAGTATAACTCAAAGTTAGATTTCCTGTGAGATTTAATTGCTGGCCTCAGTGTGTTTCTAATGCTGAACACTGATATTTATTGCCCATTTAAGCCAGTGTTTGCATTTGGGCTGAAGTCCAAATTGAGAGTTCTTTTGCAGAGTTTTATCTGTCCTGGGAAAATTCTGTTTACATCAGAGATCTAATATATCCACCAAGGTGAAATGTGAATGACACTAAGATGTATGGTTTTCCTTATCACAATGAAAACACAGTTAAGGAAAGATTAGATAATATGTAATTTGAAGTTTAGGGCTAATATAACAAAGTGATCCATAATTTGGTCAATAAATAGGTGGCAATAAGTATTAAACCATAATGATAAAGAACACAATTTCTGAATTCAGTGAGAACAAGGTAAATCACATGGTCTAGCATTGTAGGTGTTACCTTGGGCAATTTTTTAATTTCCCATTGGAAATAGTAAAATTACATGATAGCCATTTGTTGGACTTACCCTGCTAAAATATTTATAATTCAGATATAAAACTCCCAATCCATAGATAACAAAACTGGATAGTAGAAATGGAAAATTATTAGATTATTCATGCTCATTCTAAATACATACATCATACAAGTCTTTTTAATTTTATAAAAACTATCTGTACCACCAACTTGAAAATATCCAACAAAATTAACAATAACACATAACTGTAGTCCATTAATCATAGTTCAAATAAACTAGGGCAAAAGTGAGTTATGATCCTTAATTAAAAATGAGCCTGGTAATGTCTGACAAAAGACAGATGTAATAAAATAATGACAATATGTAATGTGTACTCAATCTAGAGTGATACGATCACATACCAGTGCATGTCTAATACAGAAGTCATCATTCTATACCTATCAGGACACATCAACTGAGAACTTGGAAAAACTGTCAAAATTCACTGATGCTGTTATAGAAGAGTTATTTGTATTCAAGTATAAATCTTTCTACTCCAATATCCATGTTTTTAATATTATGTTTGAGTGCTTACAATGGAAGGATGTATTGAAATTCATAGCTGAGAGGGATGATGGAATCCACAGTTAGGTAATAATAATGAATTTCCAAGAAAATAATCACAATCCACTGAAAAAGAGAGGACTAGGAGCATGCTAGATTAGACCCTATGACTTTATGTAACAAAAGTATGTAGTTTATAGAATAGAACAATATACAGTACTGGTATCATCTTGAGTCAAATCCCTACATGAGGAATGTGTTGGCCCGTGGTTAGCAGCCTACTTCTACTAAAACTCTTTTGTGAGCAAAGGCTTACAAAACTTCTATTCTTACCCATCCAAAATGGAGTAAGCAATCTTTGTTCACCAGAAAAATAGTGTTCTTCTTATTGAGGACATGATAAATCATATGCATCAGGAAATCAAGAAAAAGGTGGATTTGGTGCCTCCTATGTATTCCTTTTCAATTGTTTTCTGCAGTATCCCAGTCTACTCTCAGCATTCTGAAAAGAAAACATGTCATGCTGAGCATGTAAACCCTGGGAAAAAAAAGAGTAGGAAGATCTAAAACTTACATTTAGGAATTTGTCAAGGACCTTGGAAGTCTTAGGTTTTTTGTATTTTTTTGTGCAAGGGAAATACCATTTCACAAATGTTACAGTACACTCTTTTGAAGATAATGTACTAATCTCTCAAACTGATTTTGGACTGTAAAATAATGTTCACAATAGTGAGTACTAAACTGTAACACTCTTATGAAAGCACCATTATACTAAAAAAATGCCCATCCAAAATCAATCAATTTTTATACTTCTGTACCTTAAACAGGTGGTTTAACAAAGCTATTTTTCAAATTCAGTCATGTGCTAGAGCAATTAACCATGTCTTACCATGTAGCTTCTCACTCTTTTTCAGTCAAGAACAGCATTACAGCACTACTTACAAAACTATATAGTGTAAACCAATTGCACAATTCATGGGGGGAGGGAAATGTGGTGGAGGGAAGTTGAGGGAAAAACGAGGGAGATATTAACAAGATGGACAATAAATGTACATACTTCCCTACATATGAAACTGTAACCCCTCTGCACATCACTCTGACAATAAAGAAATGAAAAAAGAACACTGTCCTTGCAAGATTACTATGGAATTTTCACATTTGAGGTTATTAGTTATGAACCTCCATCCTCAACACTCATCACAGGCATGTAGAATCCTTCAGATCACATGATTGCATACCACCTCAAACAATATAAGGACTTATGATATGTAATTCTCTGAAAACCCTAGCATTGTTTGAACAAATGATAACACATATACTTTGGGGGGAATTAGATACCAAGGCTTCGCCACAGTTGAAGTTCTTGCAATTTGTTGTTCAAAACAGATACTTTAGATAAGCACAGAACTTTTTTAACATTCAACAGCAGATGAAAACTGTCTTGGGATTTAAACTAGTACACAGGATTTGAACTAACATGTTTACCTGCTCTGAGATGTCCCTGTGAGTTAGGAATGGGAAGTGATGGTGATGATGTGAAGCCCACTGTTATTTATATCTCAGAAACAATTTAATAAACCCAAGATCTGCTTAGAATTGAGTTGAATAGATTTCAACATTTCAGTTGAAAATTTTCATGTCATTTTAACACTTGGGTAAATTAATTCAAACAACTAACTTCTGAAAATTGCCCACCATTATTTGAGATCTCTGATAGCATTGCCCAGATACTCTAAGAACCATTCCATTATTATTCTCATCCTTACTCTGAACAATAATAATGCCTCAATCATAGGCTTTCTTCATCTCTAGCATGAGTCTGTAGTCAGCACAAATTGCCCTCATTCTGAGATTTTGTACATTGACTTCCTGCTATCACATTTTATGAATAAGAAGAGTTATTGTCAAGTTCATTATCTCAACAGAGAATGTTTGTGATGATGAAACTGCCAAGCTTCATCAGGTTGTTCACGCTTTTCCTGTTTTATTAACATGACCAGATTCAGCCTCCCTGTGATAACTCATTTTGATTTTAACTCACTTTAAAAATGAGTCAATTTGATTTTTCTAAACTTTGATGATTTAAACTCATTTTAGCATTTCCTGATATATCTTGTATCTAAGCAGGGTAGGGAAGAATCGAGTTCCTCTCAACTCAGCTATCTTAAGAGGAAAATGTGAGCAAGTAGAAAATTGACAATGATAAAAGTCACAATTGATCATTTAAATTATTTTTCCCAACCCATAGCTATCTTTTGCCATTTACAACTTTTCTTAAAAATCATTTAACCAATAACTGTCAAGTCATTATTCTATAATCCATGTTTCATTAGATACACTTGCTTGACTATATCTCAACAGTGTTTTGTCATATTTGGTTGAAGCACAAAGGTTGAAGATCACTATCTAAAAGGCAGAACATCCCTGAAAAGCTCCCTGAAACAAGATTTACACTATTCCAGTTTTATGGTGTTACTCACAGGTAAGGTGTAAAGATGCTACTGTCTTCCATCTTTATACTACATTTTCTAAAATTTACCTAAATATCATCTGATATAAGCAGAGACCTAGTGACAATATCTTAACAACAATATGGAATATAATTTTGTGAGGTGTAATACTATTTGCAGGAAACCTATCAGAAAAAAAGAAGAAGGTAGAGGAAGGGTAGGGAAAGGAAATGAAAGACAGAAAGGCAACAGAAGGGCACAGAAGGGAATAGAAATGAGAGGAAGGGAGAGAGGGTAGGAAATAGGAGGGGATGGGAATGAAAGGGAGGGAGGAACAGCCAAGAAATTATGGAAATTATTTCCTGAAAGGTAATTTTGAAATCATTTAAATTTCTATCATATAAACAATACTATTAATGATAGTTAATCTCCCAGGTAGCTCAAATTCTTATTAAAATGTCATTCATTTGTATCCAAAAGCAAAAATAATTAACAGGGTTGTTTCTGTTGTTGCTTATTTTTTCACAGTACTGAGGTTTGAATTGATGCTTTGCATCTACTAGGTGCTCTACTAAACAAGCCATTCTCTGAGTAGTAGTTCTGAAACATTAGTAAAAAAGACTGAAAATAATTTGATCATTTGTTCTGGGTGTGTGTGTGTGTGTGTGTGTGTGTGTGTGTGTGTATTTAAGATTCTAAGAAGAAAACCTAGGTTGACAAAAATAGATTATTTGGACATTCAGAACTATAAAGAATAACAAGTAGGGTTGAAAACAAATTGATATAATTTATCCTAGGACTACTAGTAAAGCCAGTATGCCTGGATAACTGAGTCTAATAACTTCCAAATAAGGGATTCTATATTTTTCTCTTTTTCAAAGTGGAGAAGCATTGTTGGTTGTCTTTCATAGTGGTGTTATGACTAGGCAATTAAATGAATATCATTTAGGAATACATTATTTTTGTTAGTCATGGGTTTTGAACTCTGGGCCTGGGAGCTGTCCCTGAAGTCTTCAGGTCAAGGCTAGTGAGTCACAGCACCAGTTCCGGTTTTTGTTTTTTTTTGTGTGTGTGTGTGTATGTTTTTTTGGTGTTTAATTGGAGATAAGAGTCTCATGGACTTTTCTGCCCTGGCTAGCTTTAAACCACAATCCTCAGATATCAGTCCCCTCATAGCTAGGTTTACAGGTGTGAGCCATCAGTGTCTGGGAAAGACATGAATTCTTGGATTATATTTTGTAGTTTGCAAGGAGAGTGTAGTTCTTTGGATTAAACTCCTCTGAATCCTAGATGAAGAGAACTATAGGTGTAGAACACTCTTACTAACAATGCCTCAGTTCTCCATAGGTTTTACTATGCACTTTAAAATTCAGTTACAAGAATACATATTTCTTTACATGAAAACTTAGGTAACTACACTCTAATATTAGGAGTATCATCCTCATATTAAACATGTAACTTTATATTCGTTTTGACTAATTTGAAGTTTTTTAAGTCATGTTTAGTTTCCACTCTGATTAGAGCATTTTGAATTCCAATTTTATATCCTTTACCATTGCAAATATTCTTTTCTTTTCTGCCAGTCCTGGGGCTTGGGACTTAGGGTCTCTGTCCCTGGCTTCTTTTTGCTCCCGGCTAGTCCTCTACCTCTTGAGCCACAGTATGTATGTATGTATGTATGTATGTATATATGTCTATATATGTATATGTATATATGGGGCTGAAGAATTGAACCCAGGGTTTCATATGTACTAGGCAAGCGCTCTAACACTAGACCACATTCCCAGCCCTTGCATTTTTTCTTTCATTTTATTTTTCTATGTTGTTAAGATCCATCTGTCTATGTTCGCATGATTTCCTTGGATTTTACAGTGATCATGTGATATACTTATGTGAGCTAAGTTTCACAAATGACAGTATTGACTTATGCCCAAGCAGTTCATATTGAAATACAAAAGCAATTCTAATGACCGTACTGTAGGATGATCATGTATGTTATTGGAGATCTTTCTTCACTAGTACATGAGAAAGAAAATAAAACTCAGAGACTTCTGGGAAGACGTCAGAGGAGCAGCAGAGCCCTAGCTGAGCTCCCTACAACATTGCCGTTTTCCCATCCCAGAGACACTTTTACTCCAAGAAAGACAGCCCAAGTAAGTTATAACAGTACAGGGATTCTGGCCAGGAAGGAAAAATCGACTTTGCTGGCCTGAAAACACAGATTTCAGCTCCGAGTGGCGACTTCCTGTCACACCAGTGCCAGCGCCAGCACAGTGTCCTGCACTCCACGCACCTAAATCACACCAATGGCGACCAGGGAGAAATCCTCCAGATGGTGGCAGACACAAGCAGATCACAGGCTGAGCACAGATGGGCCAAAATCACAGAGAAAGCGTGAGTACCCCACAAAAGACATTCTCAATCATGCCAACAGAGCAGCTCCTTGAAGGTAGCCCTTCCCCCAACTCCAGAACAAAGCGCCAGCTTTGACACTAGCATAGGGTCAGACCAGACTGGAACTAAAGCAGGCCTGGGGAAAGCAAGAACAAAGCGGCCATCTTTGAAAAGGGCAAGAGGGACCCACCAGTGAGAGCCAACTCTGCCCAGGAGAACGCTCCCTGCCCAGGCAGGAGGCTTGTCCTGGGCTGCAGCTCACACACTCCTGTGAACTCAGCCAGAGGTCCCCGCCCTCTCCGCAGAAATTTCTAAATTAAAACCAGAAGCAGCGAGCTGCTACCAGCGGCACAGAGCAACCAGACGGGAGAACAAACAGTTCCCAAGACAGATAAAGGGTCCTGTCACAGAGGAAGCCCAATTCCCAGCCCGAAACGGAGCTGAATTCCATAGCCAGCTCTGCCCAGGAGGCCGCCCCGCCCAGGAGGGAGGAACCTCCCCCAGGCAAGTGTCTCTCAGCCAGGTAAACAAGGCCCAGAGGCTCCTCCCACGCTGAGTCCACAGCCAATTCAAAGCCAGGCATTAAAGGGAGCAGCCCCACAGCAGATGGGAGGAGCCACGGTTCCCAAGACTGTTCACGTCGCCATCTACAATGGACGCCCAAGGCCTACGTGCTAGCTGTGTGAAGAACAGAGCCCCAGAATTTCACTAACAGGGGAGGACGGTCAGAGCAGATCCACCCCCTACAAATTGAAAGCAAGTCAAACCAGCCAAGCAGCAAAATAAACTGCAGATCATCCTAAGGAAACCAGAGACTGTAAAAAGCGCACCCAAACAAGGAAGACTCCACTTTTTTTTCTTTTCAAAACATTTTTTAAGCTTTTTTTTATATTTCTGGAACATTACTTTTTTTTTTGGCTCTCCATTTTAACCTGTTTGTTTTATCAAGTTTTTTGTTTTTTTGGTTGTCCACTTAACTGTTTTTTTTTTCTTTTTTTAAAAATAACTTTTCTATGTTTTGTGAATTTGTCTTTCAGTATTTTTTCTTTATTTCTCTCTTCACATTCTTTTTCTTTAAAAATTTACTCTGCTATGAATAACACCTCTCCTATTTTCTGCTAACACTCAGTGACTATCATTTTAACCTTGTTCTTTCCACTGATTCTACTCTTCTCCACATTTACACATTACTGAAACTAAACCAAATCATCACCCCCCCCCATACACTTTACTCTATTCTCTTTACTATCTCTAACTTACCCTCCCGACTTACTTCCAGGACCTCCAGATTCCATTGACCCCTGGTTATTAGATAGAGGGTATCTCTGCTCAAAGAGACTGAATCAAAGGGGTTCAAAGACAAAGCCATAGAGTCCAAAAAGAACTTAATATAACAACAAATTCATAGGGTTGTAACAGTAAATAAGTAACTACTGAATACAGGGCTCAGGAGTGGTTGTTATATCAAAATTGTATTCTTTAGGAACACCAAATCTAATTTTATATACAGGTATACAAGGTATCTATATATAGTTGTGAACTTCTAAGATTTACCCAACAGGGCTTGGTAAGTTCTGCTTTGGGTCTTAAAAGGTGCTCAGAAGTGCTTGTAGATTGGCATTCCCAATACAAATGGGCAGAAGAAACACAAGAAAGATGACAAAAAATGAAGTCTCATCTCCCACTCAAAACAAGCAGGAAGCAGAGCAGTCAATCAAAGACACAGAAGAGAACCCTCAAATTGCTCTACAAAGTCTACTGATAAAAATGATAAATGAAAAGGTTGAATCTATTTAGTCAACTATTATAGAGCGTGAGGACGCAAAGCAAAAATTAATGGAGAATTTCATAGCCTCCACAAATAGAAAGATGATTGAACTTCAAAAGTCAAACAAAAAGATAGTTACCCAGCTAAAAGATTTGAGAGACAGCACTCAAAACCAAATCAATGTCGTAAAAGAAGTAAAGAAGTCCATGAAGGACAAATAAAGGAAAATCCATCTAAATTACCCCAGACTTCTCAGCAGAGACCATGAAAGCAAGGAGAGACTGGAATGAGGTATGCCAAACCCTAAATAAAAATAACCACCAACCAAGAATACTGTACCCAGCTAAACTCTCATTCATAGCCAAAGGTCAAATAAAAGTCTTCCACAGTAAGGAAAAACTGAAACAATATATCTCCACCAAACCAGCTTTACAGAAAATCCTCAAAGATGTACTATACAGGGAAAATAATCAAGATCCCAATGAAGAGAGAGATATGAACCCTAAATAGTAAACCAGAATGTCAGATCAAGAAATGGGAAGACACAGCTTTTAAAAAGATAGGGAAAATGGAAGGAACAATGATCAGCTCTCAATCCTAACTCTCAACATTAATGGACTTAATTCTCCAATCAAACGACATAGGCTCATTAGTTGGATCAAAAATCAAGTTCCATCTTTCTGCTGCCTCCAAGAGACACATCTATCCAGCAAAAGTAAACATCTTCTAAAAGTGAAAGTCTGGAAACAAATCTATCAAGCAAATGGCTCCAGTAAACAAGCTGGAGTTGCAATCCTAGTATCAGACAAAATTGACTTCAAATTAAAAAAGGTAAGAAGAGACAAAGAAGGTTACTAGATACTAGTAAAGGGATCTCTCCTACAGGAAGATATAACCATTCTAAATATCTACACCCCAAATGCAGGAGCACCCAACTTCATCAAACAAACACTACTGACTCTAAAAACACTCATAGACCCAAACACATTGATAGTTGGGGACTTTATCACTCCACTATCACCTCTGGACAGATTAACACACCAAAAATTGAACCAAGAAACCACAGAACTAAACAATTGCATAGACCAACTAGACTTAATCGACATCTACAGAATATTCCATCCACCCTGCAACAACAGAATACACATTCTTCTCAGCAGCACATGGAACATTCTCCAAAATAGATCACATCTTAGGGCTCAAAGAAAATCTGTACAAATTCACAAGTATCAAAACCATTCCCTGCATTCTCTCAGACCACAATGGAATAAAATTAGAGCTCAACTCAAACAGCCATTACAGAAAATCCTACAATTCATGGAGACTAAACAACACACTGTTGAACCATCAGTGGGTCATTGAAGAAATTAAAACGGAAATTCAAATGTTTATGGAATTCATCCAAGATGAGGACACAAAGTACCAGCTCCTTTGGGACACCGCAAAGGCAGTACTCAGAGGAAAATTTATATCTCTGAATGCATACACCAACAAACTGGAAAACAGCAACTCAATAATTTAAGGAAGCACCTTAATTTCCTTGAAAGAGAACAACAAGCCAAACCCCAAGTCAATAGACGGAAGCAAATAATTAAAATCAAATCAGAATTAAATCAATTAGAGATGAAAAAAACTATCGAAAGAATCAACAAAACAAAGAGTTGGTTCATTGAAAAATTCAACAAGATAGACAACTCCCTAGCAAACCTGACCAAAAAACGAAGGCAGCACACTCAAGTAAACAAGAAAAGAGATGAATCAGGTAACATCACCACAGAAACAACCAATATTCAGACCATAATAAGGGACTATTTTGCAAACTTTTATGCCAACAAATTTGAGAACTTGGAAGAAAATGATGACTTCTTAGAAAAATACATATCCTCAAACTCAAACATGAAGATTTAAACCTTCAAAACAGACCCATATCCAGTATTGAAATAGAAATGGCAATAAGTGGTCTCCCATCCAAGAAAAGCCCAGATCCAGACAGATTCAAAGGAAAATTCGACAAGGTCTTCAAAACAGAACTCACACCAATATTTCTCAAACTCTTCAATGAAATTGAAAGAGAATGTTCACTACCAGACACATTCTATGAAGCCAGTATAACCCTCATCCCCAAATCAGGCAGGGACTCATCACGCAAAGAGGACTATAGACCGATTTCCCTGATGAACATAGACACAAAATTTCTCAACAAAATTCTGGCCAATCGACTTCAACAGGTCATCAAAAAAATCATACACCATGATCAAACTGGATTCATCCCAGGGATGCAAAGTTGGTTCAATATACACAAGTCAAGTAATGCTATCCACCACATCAACTGGTGCAAGTTAAAGAACCACATGGTTATATCACTCGATGCAGAAAAAGTATTCAATAAAATCCAGCACCCATTTATGCTAAAAGCCCTGGAAAAACTGGGATTCCAGGGAACATTCCTGAATATAATCAAGGCTGTTTATGACAAACCAACAGCAAGCATAACTCTAAATGGTGAAAAACTAAAGCCATTCCCTTTAAAATCAGGAACAAGACAGGGATGCCCACTCTCCCCCCTGCTCTTCAACATAGTACTAGAATTCCTAGCCAGAGCAATTAGGCAAGAAGAAAATATAAAGGGGATCCAAATAGGAAAAGATGTAGTTAAACTTTCTCTCTTCGCAGATGACATGATCCTAAACCTAAAGAACCCCGTAGACTCTACCCCCAAGCTCCTAGAGCTGATTCAAAACTTTGGTAAAGTTGCAGGTTATAAAATAAACCCTCAAAAATCAACGGCCTTTCTCTGTGCTAATGACCCGAAGACCAAGGCTGAAATTGGGAAAGTAACTCCTTTTGCAATAGCCTCAAAGAACATAAAATACCTAGGAATGACCTTAACCAAAGAAGTGAAAGACCTCTATGATGAGAATTTTAAAAAACATAAAAAATGAAAATAAGGCAGAACTAAGGAAGTGGAAAAACCTCCCATTCTCCTGGATTGGGAGGATTAATACAATCAAAATGGCAATATTACCAAAGACTATCTACAAATTCAATGCAATGCCCATTAATATAGAGGAAGCAACCCAGAATTTCATATGGAACAATAAAAGACCTAGAATAACAAAAACAATCCTAAGTAGAAAGAACAGTGCTAGAGGAATTACAATACCCAACTGAAAACTGTATTATAAAGCTATAGTAATAAAAACAGCTTGGTATTGGCATCGGAATAGGCCTAAAGACCAATGGAACAGAATTGAAGACCCAGAAATGAACCCACAGAACTACACCTACTTAATCTTTGATAAAGGAGCTAAAACAACAGTTTGGAAGAAACATAGCCTCTTTAATAAATGGTGCTGGCAAAACTGGTTCAACACATGCAACAAACTAAAAGAAGATCTTTATATATCACCCTGCATCAAAATCAATTCCAAATGGATCAAAGACCTTGAAATCAAAACAGAAATCATGAAAACACTAAAGGAAGGAGTGGGAAAAACACTTGGGCTCCTTGGCACAGGACAGAACTTCCTTAACAAAGACCCAGAAGGCTACAAATCAGAGAAAGGTTGGACAAATGGGACTGCATCAAACTGCAGAGCTTCTGCACGGCAAAGGACATAGCTTGCAATATAAACAGAAAGCCCACAGACTGGGAGAAGATCTTTACCGGCCTTTCAATGGACAAAGGCCTCATATCTGAAATATATGCAGAACTAAAAAAAATTACCCCTATCTAAAACAAAACCACAAAGAACCAATAGTCCCCTCATCAAGTGGGCTAAAGACTTACAAAGAGACTTCTCTGATGAGGAAATGAGAACGGCCATGACACATATGAAAAAGTGCTCTACATCACTGGCCATAAAAGAAATGCAAATCAAAACAACATTGAGATTCCATTTCACCCCTGTAAGAATGTCCTATATCAAGAAAACTAACAGTAACAACTGTTGGAGAGGATGTGGCCAAAAGGGAACCCTACTTCATTGCTGGTGGGAATGTAAACTGGTTCAGCCACTCTGGCCAGTGGTATGGATATTCCTCAGAAGGATGAACATAGAACTCCCTTATGACCCAGCAGCCCCACTTTTAGGTATCTATCCAAAAGACCACAAACAAAATCACAGTAAAGCCACCAACACAACAATGTGCATCGCAGCACAATTTGTCATAGCTAGAACCTGGAACCAACCCAGATGCCCCTCAGTAGAAGAATGGATCAGGAAAATGTGGTACATATACACAATGGAATTTTATGCCTCTATCAGAAAGAATGACATTGCCCCATTCATAAGGAAATGCAAGGACTTGGAAAACGTTATACTAAATGAAGTGAGCCAGACCCAAGGAAACATGGTCTCCCTTATAGGGAATAATTAGCACAGGTTTAGGCACATCACAGAAGAGGATCACAAAAGCCCAATAGCTATACCCTTATGAACACATAAGATGATGCTAAGTGAATTGAACTCCATGTTATGGAATCAATTGTTATATCACAGTTTTAACTACTTTCAACGTGCCACGTGTAACTGTAGCTTTTATTATTGATGATCTTCTTATATCACCTTCCTGTGTTTGTACCTACACTATCTCTGTATCTTATTTGAGTATATTGGAAACCATGTATACTGGTATTAGAACTAGGAAATTGAAAGGGTATATCAAAATCGAAAGACACAGGGTAAAGAAAGACAAACAACTACAAAAGCAATACTTGCAAAACTGTTTGGTGTAAATGAACTGAAAAACTCATGGCTGGGGGGAAAGGGAAAGGGGGAGGGGGAAGGGGGAACGAGGGACGAGGTAACAAACAGTGCAAAAAGTGTATCCAATGCCTAATGTATGAAACTGTAACCTCTCTGTCATTCAATTTGATAATAAAAACTTTAAATAAATAGGAAAAAAACTCATTTTGATGTGACTGATTATGCATGTTATGAGCCATTGCTAAGTTTGAATCATGACCTCTGTAGCTTTCCCAGATATATTGTCTAAGCAAAGTTGTCAGACTATCTTACTTTGTTCATGAAAATGTCTTTAATACTTTGGTGTGTGGCTTCATAGGATCATATTAAAACAATATTTAAGTATTTTATAAAGAAATAAACACTTGCTTTGCAATCCTAAGTATCCAGTGCTACCATTTCTCCATATTCTTTCTCTGCTTAACATTCCCATAAAACAAATACTTCAATTTTTGCATTTCATTTTTTTACATTCAACATTATATGAAAGATGCCTTAGGCTTCTACATTATTTCTATAATTAAAGCTTTATTGATGCCATAACATGACAGCATTTACATTATCTTCTATGATCAATCCTTTTGGGTTTGGGTATATATTTAATATTTTCAATCAATAAACTTGTTTTTAACATTGTAGTTGAGTGTTCATAGGTCTTGTGTCAGGGCATCAAAATATATTGCATTTTCAATGAATATTTTATGCAAACTTTGCTTTCTATCTCAGTAATAAAGGTGGACATTTTTCATCTGTGTACAGCTGTGTATAACCCAGGGAGTATTATGCTTAAGAAACATATTTCTGGGAATAAGGGAATAAGACAGCTTAGGAAATAAAATGTGACATATTACACATTTGTCTCATGTAGTTTCCTTAATTTCTCTATGTATACATTCATTGACATTTGAAATTAAAAAAGTGACTATTTCTATTACTCTCTTTCTGGAATACACCACAGTATGTACGTTTATGTGAATTTTCACCCATAAACAGGAAGTTTATTTAGTGTGAGAATGAGTTTATTCTCCCTCAGTAACATGCAGGCTCATCTAGGCCATTTAATGCCTTTCAGTAAGTTGTGTCTACACGTGTCAGTTGCAAGTAGCTCTGCAAAACCCATGAGAATAGAGTTCCTGCCTGGAAGGCAAAGTCAACATTGTATTCTTCTTGTCTATTGCAATCAAGAGAGAGCAAGCTAGGAGGTTACATACATTTCACAGATTTGATGCACTTCTTTGGTGAATGACTATGTATAATGACAGATAGCTTAAAGTGGTTTACTAAGTATCATTCAAAAATGTTCATCTCAATGTCTTGCAAGCTTATTCCTTGACTTGTAGTTTTTTTTTTGTATATTTGTTTAAATTCTATGAGATTTTACCTGTAGTCAGTTCTAAAATTCACTATTTCACACCAAAGTGGCTGTGGATATTACTATTTTATTTGACATTTTAGTATCTATTAAAAGAATAGATCTTACCTTAGGTTCTTATTGTGATGAAATAATAGGATTAAAAGAGATTGCACTTCACAACAAGGAAATATACTAGAACGTAAGAGAAAAACATAAAGGGAATCCAAATGGGGAATCAAAAAGTAAATTTATCTCTTTTTGCAGATGACAGGATCATGTAATTAAAGGATCATACATACTCCTCCCCCAAGCTACTAGAGCTGATTCTAAACTTTGGCAAAGTATCAGGTATAAAATAAACCCACAAAAATCAGTACTTTTTATGATTGACAAGAATTGAGATGAAATAAAAGCGACCACGTTTGTAATAACCTCAAGACAATTCTCAGAATTAACCAAAGATGTGAAGACCTCTATAATGAAAACATTAAAAATTTGAAAAGGGAAATTGAATATTTAAGCACATAGAAAGACCTTCCATCCTCTTGTATTTGGAAATTAACATTGTGAAAATGGCAATACTGGCCAAAACAATTTACAAACTCGATGTAATACCCATTAAAACTCCAACAATATTCTTCAATGAAAGAAAGAAGGCAATAAAAATTTTACATGGAATCACAAAAGACCCCAAGTAGCAAAGGCAATACTTAGCAGGAAGAACAGTACAGGAGAAAAATCAATACCAAATTATGTTGCAAACCATAATAATAAAAATAAGTTGTCACTGATACAAGAATAGACTTGAGGACCAATAGAACAGAATAGAAGACCCAAAAATGAACCCACAGACTTACAGCCATCTAATATTTGATAAAGAAAAAAAAAACCTGTAAGTTGGAAGAAAGACAGCCTCTTCAACAAATGCTTCTGGCAAAATTGGATATCCAAATTCAGAGAACTATATTCTTATGAATCACCTTACACCACTATCAATTAGAAAGTTGATCCAAGACCACAAAGTATGACCTCAGCCTATTATAGGAAGAGGTAGAGGAAACACTGGATATCTAGGAATCACAACAAATTAAAGAAAGACTGGATAAATGGTATTGCATCAACCTCAAAAGATTGTCCATGGCTAAGAACATAACTAGCAAGCTAAATGAAAGGACACAGAATGGGAGTTTTTTTTACCAGCTCCAAAATATACTTGGAGCTCAATAAATTAAACCCTCAAAAAACAAACCCAAAGGGCTGGGAATATGGCCTAGTGGTAGAATGCTGAAGCCCTGGGTTTAATTTCTCAGAACCACATATACAGGAAAAGCCAGAAGTGCTGCTGTGGCTCAAGTGGTAGAGTGCAAGCCTTGAGCAAAATTAAGCCAGGGACAGTGCTCAGGCCCTGAGTTCAAGCCCCAGGACTGGCAAAAAACAAAACAAAATAAAAAACGTATGCACAAAGAAACAACACAAATGACTAAATGAGAATGACTTAAAGAGTGCCTACTGACATAAAGAGAAATTTCTCTGAACAATAAGTCAAATCACCAATAGGCACATGAAGAAATGTTCAACATCTCTGGCCATAAAAGAAATGCCAATCAAAACAACATTGAGAAATTCCACCTCACCCCAGTTAGAAGGTTCAATATCAAGAATGGATGTGGCCAACAGAGAATTCTATTTCACTGTTAGTGTGAATATATACTTGTTCACTCTGGAAAGCAGTATGGAGGGTCCTCAAAAAACTAAACATAGAGATTTCCTATGACCCTACAGTTTCACTCCTCAGTCTTTATCCAATAGAACACAAACAAGGCTACCCTAAAGTTACTAGCAAAACCAAGGTTATTGCACAATTATTTACCATAGGCAAGATATGAAATCAGCCCAGATGCCTCTCAGTGGACAAATGGATCAATAAATTTTTCTTATATATACAAAATGTAGTTTTACTCATCCATCAGAAAGAATATTATACCATTCATAAGGAAATGGAAACATGGAAAAAAGTGTATTAAGCAAGTAAACCAGACCCAGAGAAACACAGGTTGCATGGTTTCCCTCATTTGTGTCTATAAATCTATAAGTAAACACATGGATTGGTTAGCAATGAGTTGCAAATGAATGAGATGTAGTATAATAGACTATGAATAATTCAAATAATATAATTATTTTAAAAGACTAGGTCATTGTTGTGCTAGTGGCTTTAGTGAGTTCTTGTTTGTGGTCTTTTGGGAAGATGCCCCAAATGGAATCAACCCAGATGTCCATCAGTAGACGAATGGATCAGGAAAATGTGGTACATATACACAATGGAATTTTATGCCTCTATCAGAAAGAATGACATTGCCCCATTCATAAGGAAATGCAAGGACTTGGAAAATATTATACTAAGTGAAATGAGCCAGACCCAAATAAACATAGACTCTATGGTCTCCTTCATAGGGAATAATTAGCACAGGTTTCGTCTAGTCACAGCAGAGGATCACAAGAGCCTAATAGCTATGCCCCTATGAACGCATAAGATGATGCTAAGTGAAATGAACTCCATGTTATGGAAACTACTGTTATATCACTGTTGAAATTACTTTCAACATGCCATGTGAAACCATAGCTTCTATTGTGGATGATCCTCTCATATCCCCTTCCTGTGGTTGTACCCGCACTATCACTGTATCTTATCTGAGTACACTGGAAATTGTATATACTGGTATTAGAACTAGGGAAGTGAAAGGACATATCAAAATCGAGAGACAAAGGATAAAAAGACAAACAACTCCAAAAGCAATAATTGCAAAACCATTTGGTGTAAACCAACTGCACAACTCATGGGGGGAGAAGGAAAGAGGGAGGAGGCAGGGGGGAATGAGGAGCGAGGTAACAAACAGTACAAGAAATGTACCCAAGGCCTAATGTATGAAACTGTAACCTCTCAGTACATTACTTTGACAATAAATAAGAACAAAAAAAGAAAAAAAAAGACTAGATCAAATCTCAACAAAATAAGTATCAGGAAATGGGTACTCACTATAGGGAAGGGTGGGGCTAATTGCAGAGAAGAATAAAGAGTGTAAAGAAGCCAAGAATTCTTTACACTAAGAATTATGAAATATATGAAAAGGGTTGGGGCTGAGGGGGACGGATATG
This sequence comes from Perognathus longimembris pacificus, assembly GCF_023159225.1. Classification (NCBI taxonomy): domain Eukaryota; kingdom Metazoa; phylum Chordata; class Mammalia; order Rodentia; family Heteromyidae; genus Perognathus; species Perognathus longimembris. The sequence continues at coordinate 43,782,706 of NC_063176.1, forward strand.
TTGAAGTAATGACAGATGAAGATGCATTGTGTATGTAAACTGCTTTGTTAAATGCCAAAAAAATATTACGTAAGCTAAAAATTAACTAAAGTAAGGGAAGATGTAAAATTGGAGGGGTGTGTGAGAAAGTTTAAAGGGGTAACATTGATTTATATGCACCATATTCATAGATTCCTTTGTTTTGTGGAAATGTTTGTACAACTAAAGATAATATTAATATTCAAAAAGTTTAGTAAACACCAGAATATATTGTCTGAGGACACTGATTTAGAAACATTAGTGAATATTTTTTGTTGTCAAATATGTACATATTTATATTTTGGTCATTTTTATGTTGGACATTATATAAACAACAATAAAAATTTGTTGTTTTACTTTTAACAGAAAATGAGTTCCTTAGTTGCTATTACATAATGCCATCACTTATAAAGCATTTCAAATGCAATACTAATCTAATGTCATTAGAAAGGAAAAAATGGGTAATTAAGAAAAGTAAAGCATTGCATAATGAATTATGAACCTGAACAAATATTCCAAGTAGTGAACATTTTTCAAAGAAACAGGCTTTATTTATTCTATGATGTTTGCATTTTTGCAACTTTATACTTTTTTTTTTTTTTTTTGGCCAGTCCTGGGCCTTGGACTCAGGGCCTGAGCACTGTCCCTGGCTTCTTTTTGCTCAAGGCTAGCACTCTGCCACTTGAGCCACAGCACCACTTCTGGCCATTTTCTGTATATGTGGTGCTGGGGAATCGAACCCAGGGCCTCATGTATATGAGGCAGGCACTCTTGCCACTAGGCCATGTCACCAGCCCCTGCAACTTTAATAAAGTTCTTTAGCTAATATCTATTGTTCAATGCATGTAATTTCAAATATACACTCCAGTAAACAGGAAAAAAAATCATTGTTAATATTTTCTTTAATTTGGGGTGTTCTTTCTCTTGTAGGTATATGACTCTAACATATGTGTTTGGGTTATATTAATAAAGATGATAGGCACAACCACTTAGAAAGTACAATGCCTTCTGATATCTTATAATGGCATTACTATTTGTGAGTTAATTTGTTGCTCAGAGAACTACAAAATTTAGAGAACATATTTTGGTGGTGTTAATACACATATAGTAAAGCATTTGGCTTTATTCTTTGGAAAATTAAAGTGTACATAATATTATTTAAATAAAGTAAGATGAAAAGCAAAATTTGGGCACCCTAAAACATCAATTGGGGGCACTATTGAGAAATAAATAATTGTATATTCATATAGTTGACTATTGTAAAATTCAAGAACTTGATAATAGCTGTAATTTCACAGTAAATGTAACACTGAAAAGATGGTTTCTTTAAAATCAATCAAAGGGCCCATTTGTGCAAATAGTCTGACAGTTGGAAATGCATGTATGCAGATTCATACAATTGAGATTTACTAAACACATATTTTCAGGAAGTTTTCTATAATTTAAATAAAAAAGTCATGTAATTGATCTTACCATTTTTCTTCATTCTTAAATATGTAAATCTGAATATCAATGAAAATTAAATTACATTCTACTGTACAGAAATAACATTAAAATGTTGAGATGGATTATATATACATATATTAGGTATGTTATGTGAAATTTAAAAAAAGTATTTAATATATACATATATTAATCCATTGAATATTAGCAAATGAACACCTAGTGTTTAAAATACTGATCTAATATTCATGAGTATAACTATAATTTTCCAAATTTAAAAGGAATGGAATGATGGTCCCTCTTAAAATATTTTCAGTGTATAACCTAAGAAAAGACATCTGGATTCTCATAATCCTCTTGTATGTTCAATCTGCTATATTTTCCAATACTGTTTAGCTTCTCAAAAACTCTACTCCACAAATGAATGCAAATGAAAAGTACAAATAATAACGTTATTATGAGAATTGTTTGGGAAATGTTTTAGTCACCTCTGGGACTTTGCAGGGTCCAACTTGAAGTCTGCTGAAACGGATTTCCTTCCAACATTAGAACTCCTGATTTAGCTCTTTCCATCTAAAAAACACTTGAATTCTTCAAGAGCCTTTGTATTATTGTAACAATGGGAATGTACAAATTGTCTCTATATTATCTGACTAATTCACAATTGTCTTCAGATGCCAATTTGTTTTCAAGAGTTGAACTTAAGAGTCCCATGAATCCTTTATATGCAGTACCAGATGCTCCACAAAACGAGTATCTTAAGCAAGGGTTGCAAACATAATGGAAGTGGTAATTATATTCAGAATTTTAAATTATAATATTAGCAATAATTTTAAGAAATGTATTTAGTAAAACAATTTGGGCTCTACTGATCATAGGAACTCAGTGATAAAAGTATCCAAAGGGCAAAAACATGGAAAATGATACATGAAACACTCTTCAGAGGGCCTAGAAAAAGACCACAATATAAATATATACTCTGATATGGCTTCAGACCACATACTTGGAAGCCACTGTAGGCATGAAAGTGCCTGTAAAATATGTTCCATAATGTGTGCACGATTAAAATGAAGAAAACTGAATGACATTCTTTGAAGTGTTTGATTTCTTTGATATAAAGTTTGATTTCTCTGAAAAAAGGAGAAAAACATAATCCTTGTTAGGAATATTCAATTAAAACACTACGCTGGGAACTTTCTTCAAATTGCGTAAAAGTACTCAAATGTATAGACAGAAAGGTTTGGAGAGAGATAAGGGGAATGAATATTCTCCAATTTCTTCCCAATAGAAATAGCCTAAAAAAAGCAAATGACAATGAAAAACAGCTGCTTCATGCTTCAGTATTTTTAAATGATTAAAAACTATCAATTATTCCTTCGGATGATGTCATTAATGAAGTAATTTTATTTGCTTTAAGGTTATCTTCAACATGTCCACTAAATCTAAGACATTATTGTATCTGATATTTTAATTGTACAATCAAACTAATTTGAAGTTGTTTTAGAAATTAAATATGTGTTGACAGTTTTATTTATATTATAAAAATTTGATCCCTAAAGCATCTACTATTTATTTGCTTTCCAAAATGACCCTGAGAGACAAAAAATGTGTTGTTCACATATTATTCATGTTTTAATGACGATCAAAAAGAAAGTGCACAAGGCTAAGGTGTTTATACCCCAGAGTCAGAGTGACATGGAAAAGCAATTGATGAGTAGTAGCCAAGACAAAAGGCATACTCAAGCCAGATTCTGTGCTAAATAGCTCATGTTTATTAACTCCTAGAATATTGACAAAATTATTCGGAAGATCCATTTCTACTTACCTAAAGAAGAGATAGTGACATGAACAAACTAAATAACTTCCTGCATGATCAAATAGCTAGCACAGCCCAAATCTATTCTATGGTGTAAATTCTGAACATTTCTCTTTTCTGGGTTTGATGGATTATTGTATGGAATAAAAACATCCCACAATAATATGATATTTATATCAGCTTTTCCTCAATCTAAAGTGAATGGTAAGCTTTATCTCTTTGCTTGCAATAATGTGATAGGAGACTTGTAGTCAGTGTTCACTCTAATAAACAGTAAGCACATATGATAAAACTGGAAACAAATTGAATATTTCGTAATATGAATAGAATTTTCCATTCACATTTTACTGTTTCCACCTAGATAATTCAGATATTCATAGTGATGATAAAGTAAGATATGTCTAATAGTATATAATATAATAGAACCTATCTATAAGTATCTTTGAACACAAATGAATGACAGTATAAATATGCCTACAGAACACAAGGAAGTAAAGGAATTTCTTTGAACATACATTATTTTCAGATTAAGTATGTACTTACTATGAAGCTTGTTAGGTCCATTTGCATTAGCTATGTCACTGCTATCTATGCAAATATTATCTTACTACTCACTAAATTCTGCCCAATTAAAAATAATGTAGAACTCGCAATCATCACTCTAACATTATTGTTTCCGTTAATAGTATATTAGATAATAGAATGCTTCAGTTAGCTGGAGGTATTCTAGAGCAACAAATGCAATGGATAATTTCGTGTGTGTGTGTGTGTGTGTGTGGTCTAAGTTGTTTCTTATTTCTGTAATAGACCTTAAGATGTTGAAATAAGTATTATTCTCTCCTCCCCTTAGAAGTTTTCATCATTCTTGGATCTATTATAAGGAATCATGGCTGGGGACTAGAATGCTAAGGAAAATAAACATAACAGACATAGTAGATCAAAGTGAAGTAAGCTCAAGTTTGATGGTATCTTGGACCTCATGAACTATCTCTGAAACTACCTTTCTTGGGACTTCTATACATAAATTTAAAAAGTACCTATTTCTTTACTGTTCGTTTTCTCTTACTTACTGATCTCTGCATTTTTAAGAGAAGGGATGACCTGCCAAAAGCAAGATATACCGAAAAGTTTTATTTCAAATCTTAGTAGAACAACAGAGTAGCAGTACTGAGAGATGACTCTGTTATAAATGATCCAACAGAATTCATTTAAGGAAGAATGCCAATGAAAAATTGCCAGTTCAAGCATTCCTGTATTCTTCCTCACCGACTTTTGTGCTTGGTTTGACATGCAACAATTTGGAAATGTTGTTTTAATTCAAATAGCTCTGATTTAACATGGTAGAGGGAGTAGAGATGGTCCAAGAACTGCTAAACATTCATCTTGGAACTATTCTTCTCTGGGGCTCAGGATTCCCTACTATTATGATGTTTCCAGCATGTGTCTTCTCATTGCTGACTAAATCACAGACTTTGGCACCCACTATAAAAATTGGCATAATTCCTGGTTTCACAAATAATGTATCAGCTGGAGCATGATGCATGCCTTCATTAACAAAATTGGGGCATGGTATTCAATAAACATCCCATCCAGCGTTTCACTGTCTGTCAATTTTAATTCAGCCAGAGATATTTTGGGTTGAGAAGTAAATTGTTTTATATTGGCAGGGAGCTTGGATGTGGCCGTGCCAAAAGTCTTAATTAAGCATCAAATCGAAGTATTATTTATGTAAGCTTTAAAAGAAAACAGCTTAAGGATTCAAACAAGTATAACCACGATTTTTTATGACAATACAATTTATGACAAAATTAAGATCATGCCTTAACTTAGAAAATAAATTTTCACTGTTTGGTCTTTAAAATTGAATGCATTGAACTACCATAATATATAGACTAATTTATTAATCCATGGAGTCCATAGTTGATTTGTTTTTAAGAAAAATATCTGACAGTGAAAAACTCATGAGTGGAAATATTTTCAGCCAATAGTGAAATTGACATTTTAAGTGTTGATGGAGTATTTTTGAGGGTTTTACTAATATTTTTCATTTGTTCAAATAATTCAAGAGATAAATGGCCCAATGAATACTTTTAGAGATATGTGAACATCTGATAATGAATGCAAAGTTTTAGATATCAACATCATATACTTAGTTCTTTCTTAAGGATGTTATCTTCAAGAACAATAAAAATAAAAGAAATTAATATATTTCTATAAGTAGCTCTGTGTTATCATGGAATATAATGATGATTGTAAATATGTCTGGAAAACCAAAATTTTCTAAATTACAAGCAATTGCACAAATACTCAAAGGACAATGTGACAAATATTGATGAACTTCTTAAAGTGTTCTTTTTCCTGTGTGTGATGTTGGTGAATGGAGGCATCTACAGTATTTTTCTTCTGTTCATGCACACGTGTGGATATCTGTATGCAGTAGAGTCAATGTGCATGATAGCTCTGTTTTTCTTCATCATCACTCTCAAGTCCTGAATGAGGGTACATACCAGACTGTTGCATCTACCCTTCTTCTTAGCACCTACCATGCTCTGCTATGAAAAGCAAAAAACAATTGTCACCTAATGTTTCCATAGTATTCCCCTCTTCTACAAATAACCTATAAATATCAGGTTCTCTTTTCTGTGTGTGTATGTATATATGTACATATATGTATATTTATTTACATATATGTGTATGATTACTTAAAACAAAGAAAAAGTTCACTTAAAATACAATAGGGGCTTGAAAAAGAACTGTGTTTTAAACAATTTGAGCTAAAGAGAAGAAAGACACATTTTAAAGACTCAAGAGAGCTTTGAGGTAAACTTGACTGAACTACTTCTGTCTCTTAGAGGTCTTTCAAAACCTTTGCATTTTAGTTCTCTGAATGTTTTCTCACCTCTAAGTGCTGATACCAATCCTTACCATTTATTGTTCAGAAAAATGGATAGGATCAATGGCATGATATTTATCAAGTGCTTTGAGCTCCTTGAACAAAAGAACTATATAAATATCATATAGTGCACTCAAGTATATAGAGGAGAATTGCTCTAGACTTCAAATTCTACAGGGGATATTCTATGTCATGGAATCTGCCCCAGCAAAATAGACAGTAATGAACAGCAAGTGCTCTAAGAAAATCTGTGGACCATTATGTTGATCCTCTACTTGTGGCAATAAAACACACATTTCATATCTATACTCCTCTTAGGGGAGTCTGTGGTGCATTTGCCTTTTGGCAAACAAGGCAGTGTATTTACCTATGTTAGTAAAAATTACAATTTAGTACTTAATTTACTACTTTAAATAATATTTGGGATTATTCATCAATTCAAATGGATTTCTTCCTGAAAGACATAAATAAAAATTAATCATCGTGAAGTCTCACAACACCCTACAGAATAGACATTTGTTAATTAAACTACTATTAATTGAGCACAAGTACCTGCTGTTTACTAAATATGATAATCTGAAAAAAGGACCTGTACTCCCATTATATTCTCAAAGTAGAGATGCACATGGTCAAATAGGAAAAGGAAGTGGTTTTCTTTCCTTTATTCTTTGAGCACTCAAATGATAGATATACACACATAATATATATATATATATATATATATACACATATATACAAACATTTATATGTATCTATTATCCATATATAATACACACAGGTGTGCATATATATATATATATATATATATATATATATATATATGCAGGCCTGTTTCTTTGGATCTTAGATGGAAAGATTAAAATTCTATACTTTTGAAGGATGAAGCAAAGAAAAAAAGATCTAGAGATATAAAGGTTTTAAAATTTAATTAGAGCAGATCCAGAAATGGGCTGGTCAAGCTTTCACAGGCTCTCTGTTAGAGTTAATGCCATCATTTGCCTGAACCAGCACTTCTTTGACTGCATCACCAATTCCAGCGAACTATTACATGTGTGATTTTGCACAAAATGCAGGCTATAATAGGAAATGCACACTGTGGTATTTAAATAAAGGCACAGAGTGACTTTCCTGTGGTAAATTCCCTTGTTTTCTAAATTAATGTAATTTTCTAGCCCATATCTCTGAGGGCAGCTACTGTTTTAGTTGTTCATCCATTTGTTTCACAGAGAAAACAGTTTCTTAGGTACTGAAAATTCCCTCATAGGAACACATAGGACTCCAGAAAGTCTAAGAAAGCAAAGGCTTCTTCCTTTCCCTTGGCTCCTGGAAAAGGAAAGGGATGAGCTAAACCTTTCACTCATAGAAAGGAAAAACAATCTGCTGCAAGATAAATGTGATGATTCATTTAAAACTCATAAAATTTTTCCATCATCTGTTCATCAAATGTATATTGATGAATGAATTTACAAGAAAAATATGTCTGTGAATTCTGGATGCCAAAGCTGTTAAAAGAGAAAACAAGATTCATACTCAAATATATATTTTCATAGTTTAAAAATATATTAAACAAGAAAACAAATAAGCAGGGAAATTTTAGTTGCTTCCAGATTCTGTGAAGTAAATGAATTTTATATATTTATCATATTTCTATTTATTATTTATTGTATTTATATATATTTTTGGAATTCACACCCTTGGCCTTAGAAATTGGGTACTTCATTTGCATCATTTAAGTCACTGAGGTTATGATACTTCCTTATAGTAGCAATAGGAATACTGATTCTGAAGCCACTATATAACCAAAGTCTCAGGGCTGATCCTTTTTTTCTATTCAGGGTTTCAACTGATTGTTCCAGGCCTACACACAGTGGGGGCTGGGAGGGGAGCTACATATTTAAATATGATTCCCATTTAACTGTCATAAACACACAGAAGAGGGTTTGAGGAAATAACTGTGTACCCCATAGCCACATCAAACTGACTCTCCACACTGGGGAAGTTGGAAAGCCATCTGAGAAGGTAGAAAGTGTACTCAAAGGAAGGGCAGAGCAGGGACACTGTCCAAATTAAATTCACTGACAACTGATCAACCCATTCTCAGAAGGCAGCTTTTAGTGGCCTTCAATTTGGAGCACAGGAACTGTGTTTAAAGATGTGGTCTCTGGGATCAGGAAAGATGTAAACTTCCAAAGCTTTCCAGATCTATAATACCATTATGACATTGAGTATTGAGTAAATAATTCTGAACCCTGACTGCTTATGTCTAAAGTAGAAAATGAAATAGTATTTGCTTCATGTGGATGTTACAAAATACACAATAACATATGTAAAGCACTTAACACATTGATGCATAAATCTGAGAGATAAATTTCCTTGTTCTTAAGAACAGGTTGAATCTCATAAGAAAGCAGTGGCTGAAATTGAAATTTACTTCTTTGAATGTTTTTCACATCATGGGACTGATTTTCTCCTTAAAGGGTTTGCTCACTTGTTTCTTTACTATGTTGACATTGTACTATTTTTTGTAGAAATCAATAGAACACAACAAATGTATCACCAAATAATACTGCTCACCTATTCCTACAAAGCTTCACAGCTCTTCCCAGCATTTGCCATGCATCTGATTGTATAAAGTAATCTACCAACATCCCTGAAAATTAATGTAATCAGTAGGATCTGACAATGTCACTGAAGGTTTTCAAGCAGGAGAAAGGCATAAGCTGCTCTTGATGGAGATTGATATCACAGGATAAGTAAGAATGAAATGTGATATTTCCCATGTCTTTTTCCCCAAGTCCACTAAATGGTGATTTTCGCACATCAAAGAATATCCATTTCCTTTATCCTAAATGAGAAATTTAGTGTGAACACAAATTAAAGGGTCTCTAAAAAACAACAACAATGAAAATCAATTGCTCATGACCAAGTACATTTTCCATTTCCTGTATTCTTACTGCTGTGAGGCAGAGAAGTAGACATGTTACAAGGCCAGAGCCCTGAAGAGAAAAAAGGACACACAGAGGCTGCCATTCAAAGATCTATCGGGAAGGACGTTTGCAGCACTGTGGTTCACTGTGGAGTGAATGATATAGACAGAATTCAAGCACTTCCAAAGCCAGAGGTGGGGCCATAAAAGGAGGGATTGTAGAGAGAGGTCTATTGGAATTCCTCTCAGAAAGCAACAGCCCATGTGCAGCCACAGGTAAGGCTGTGATGATGAAGATCAGGATGTTTTATATCAACAGTGTCACCCATGGGGGTGGAAGTCAACATTCCAATAAAGAGTGAAACCATTCTACGGACAAAGGCCTCATATCTAAAATATATGCAGAACTAAAAAAATTACTTTCCTCCAAAACAAAACCGCAAAGAACTAATAGCCCACTCATCAAGTGGGCTAAAGACCTACAAAGAGACTTCTCTGATGAGGAAATGAGAATGGCCAAGAGATATATGAAAAAGTGCTCTACATCACTGGCCATAAAAGAAATGCAAATCAAAACAACATTGAGATTCCATCTCACCCCAGTAAGAATGTCATATATCAAGAAGACTAACAATAACAGTTGTTGGAGGGGATGTGGCCAAAAGGGAACCCTACTTCATTGTTGGTGGGAATGTAAACTGGTTCAGCCACTCTGGCAAGCAGTATGGAGATTCCTCAGAAGGCTAAATGTAGAACTCCCCTATGACCCAACAACCCCACTTTTGGGTATTTATCCAAAACACTACAAACAAAATCACAGTAAAGCCACCAGCACAACAATGTTCATTGCAGCACAATTTGTCATAGCGAGAATCTGGAACCAACCCAGATGCCCCTCCGTAGACGAATGGATCAGGAAAATGTGGTACATATACCCAATGGAATTTTATGCCTCTATCAGAAAGAATGACATTGCCCCATTTGTAAGGAAATGGAAGAACTTGGAAATAATTATACTAAGTGAAGTGAGCCAGACCCAAAGAAACATGGACTCTATGGTCTCCCTTATTGGGAATAATTAGCACAGGTTTAGGCAAGTCACAACAGAGGATCACAAGAGCCCAATAGCTATACCCTTATGATCACATAAGATGATGCTAAGTGAAATGAACTCCATTTTATGAAAATGATTGTTATATCACAGTTGTAACTACTTTCAACATCCCATGTGTATCTGTAGCTTCTATTATTGATGATGTTCGTGTATCACCTTCTTGTGATTGTATCTACACTATCTCTGTAATCTTATCTGAGTGAATGGGAAACAGTGTGTACTGGTATTAGAATTAGGAAATTCAAAGGGAATACCAAAATTGAGAGACAAAGGGTAAAATACGAGAAACAACAACAAAAGCAATACTTGCAAAACTGTTTGGTGTAAGTGAACTGAACACCTCAGGGGGGGAAAGGGGGAGGGGGGAGGGGGGTATGAGGGACAAGGTAACAAATAGTACAAGAAATGTATCCAATGCCTAACGTATGAAACTGTAACCACTCTGTACATCAGTTTTATAATAAAAGCTTAAAAAAAAAAAGAGTGAAACCCACTGGTTCCTTCAATAACTCTAGTGTCTAGATGATGAAAACAGATTCCAAAGCAATGACAAGTATTTAGTAATGTCTTCCAAATCCTGAAGAGGTTTCACCTGTGACTAACTCTACTGTTCACTTAGAAGGGAGTTGGGGGTTCATATAATTCCAAGCATAATAAACCCACAACTTTACAACTTTATTAGTGGAATGAATACAGAATGTGGGTAACATCCATTGTGATGAAGGTGCTAGAAAGCGCTGGTATTATGAGATCCTCTGATAGTTTCTGGGCATCCTAGAAAAAGGCATTTCTATATGTTCACTTACAGCCAAATACATCACTGGGTTATTCACATTAAACAAGAAGCTATATCTTAAAAAAGAAACATTCAAAGAAGAAAAGTGTGCTTTGAAATTGTGTTAACATGAATTTAAATTATTTAGGATATTAACAAATTAAGGTGATATTGTAGAATTCTCTCAGATGCCAGGTGAAACATTCCGCCCTTACCTCACACACCCCCAAAAGAAAACACAGAGTATTAGGAAAGAAAAATTATTTTCAAGGGTAAAATCTTCCCAGACACTAAAGAACCTAAATCATAGGAGTTAGAAAATAATGGGAGAAAAACAAAGAAAATAAACAATTCAAGATTTTTTTTTCAAAATCAAGACCTAAGTATTTCAAATTTGAAATAGCATAGTATCCAACCAAGGACATATGGTCAAAAACTCCAAGGCAATAAAGAAGAAGACAATATCCTGAGTGTTCAAGAAACTTTTTAAAAATAGGAGAAAAATAAATACAAAATTAAATGTCTAGTACAGGTTAAAATGAAAACTCATAAAAATACAAAGAAAATCACACTCGGAGGAAAAAGATGGCGCGGACAGAGTAGGGAGGCACCCCGACTCGCTCCAACTGAATAGCAAGCTGGGAACTCCAACACCCAACACCCCATCAAGAACCCAGCAAAACCAGCAGCCAGAAGCAGTGGAGAAACTCAGGAAAACAAAAAGGAGCAAAAAAGAAGAGCCGAAAACCTACATGGAGCAGGAGAATCTCTGGGGCACCCTCCCCCCACCAGCCGACCCTGGCCTGAACAGGGCCAGGCTGGGAAAGGGGAACCGGCGATCGGCAGATAGGCTGCCAGGAGCGCAGAATTCAGATAGCGGGAGACCCCACGGACACAAGGCAGGGTGCGGACCAAGACACACACCGGCAGCAACGAGCAGTTCGGATCCACACTGGGTTCGGACAAGGGAACCCAGCGCTCCAGAAGGAGGGAACCATAGAAGCCACCACGACACGCCAACCCCTGAAGGGCCAACGGCTGTGCGGGACACACATACAAAGCAGCAAAAGTGAGTCCCTTATTACCTCCTCATGCAACGGGAGACCAGCTATCAGAGACCCAAGCCCTACAAAGAAGATAGATCTGCCTCCCTCCCCCTCCCCACCCCAAGGGAACAAAGAACCCCCAAATCAGGCTGGGAGCTCCCATCAGGTGCTGGGAAGTCAGTTTAGCAGGGGAAGGGCGGAGCAGCCCCAAGGCCCCACAGGTTCCTGAACTGGCAGACCCGGCCCCGCCCCCTTCCCAACAGGGGCCAGGGGACGGCCGGCAGGGCAAGCCCCACCCGAGGTGCCTGGACCTCGCAGACTCTTACAACTAAAATCACAGGTGCTGGTGGGCAATACCAGCACAGCAGGGACACCTGGACCTGATCACGTTGCCCCCTCGCAGCCGAGGCAAGGTCTTAGAGTGCTAACCCACGCCCTGACAGTCGATCCAACTTGGCCCCACACATACCGCCCCCCCAACAGACTCGCGGGAGGGCACAAACACAACCCAACAACCCGGGGCTCGCTCTGGGAAGCATACCCCGCTAAAGTGCCTGTTGTAGTGGACGCACAGCGCACAGGAGGGTGGGGCTGCCGGCTACAGCACCTGCTCTGGTAGGCGTACCCTGCATTGGTGGGCGGGGCCACAGCGGCAGCACCTGCTGCCGTAGACACGCCTACACAGAAGGGAGGGAAGAGCTACAAACCAAACCAGAAAAGCTATCCATCGATCTCCAGATGCGCAAATCACAAAGAAACGTAACACAGTTCATCAAAGGGCAAGCCAACTCGCCAGCTCCAAAAAGCAGCATGACTGAAGAGGAGATGGAGACTAAAAAAGCAAATGAGGCCATGTTAACAGGAATGATGGAAAGCGTCAGAAATGAAATCAGAAAACAATTCCAGGAGTTTAGAGCAGAAATCTTGAAGGACACCCAGGAAGCCAAGAAAGAAATGGAAACAAAATGGATACAATGCAAGCCTCCTTTAAAGAAAATCTCCACATCCTGAGAATTGAAATGCATGAAAAAATAGATTTAAAATACAACTCTTTAAAGGAAGAAATTTCCATGAGCAGAGCTGATCTGACAACCATAAATAGCTCTCTGACATCCATAAACTCCACAATTGAAACCATAACACAAAGAGTGGACCATATGGAATCCAGAATCTCTCACCTGGATGATGAAGCAGCCGGCAACAACCAGAAAATGACCACACTCCAAGAAAAGGTGAAGCTTCAGGGCAGACTAATCCAGAAACAAATGGACAAAGACAAGAGATATAATCTGTGCATAATTGGAATAGAAGAAGGAGCCGAATACCAGAGCAGAGGGCTTAAACATGTTCTCAATAAAGTTATTGCAGAAAACTTCCCCAATCTCACAGGGGACCCCATCCAGGTAACCGAAGCCTATAGGACACCTGACAGGCCAGACTCCAGAAAAGCCACCCCAAGGCACATAATATTCAAGACTACAGACCACAAGATTAAAGAGCAAATTCTGAATTCAGCCAAAGCAAAGAAGGAAACTTTCTACATTGGGAAGAGGATTCGAATAACAGCTGACTTATCCACACAAACTTACCAAGCTCGAAGTGAGTGGAAGAACACCATCCAAGTAATTCAGACTAACAATTTGCAACCTTGGATCAAATATCCAGCGAAATTGGAGTTCACATTCGAAGGGAAAACCAGATCTTTCCACACCAAAGAAGAGCTAAAGGAGTATGTGAATAAAAAACCAGCCCTACAGCAAACTCTAAGAGGGGAACCCCACCCAACAGAGATCGTAAAAGACACACAGACAGAATCAGAAAGAAACTTCAATAGCCAAAGTCCAGCAGAAAGATCAGCTCACTAAAGACAAGAAAAAAAAAGAGGGAAAAACAGCCCAACAAGAAAATGGAAGGAGAAAAAACACCCTTATCCTTGATCTCTTTAAATATAAATGGTTTAAACTCCCCGATAAAGAGGAGCAGACTGGCAGAATGGATTCGCAAACAAAAAGTTGACATCTGCTGTCTACAAGAGACCCACCTTACAGCAAGTGACAAAAACAGGCTTCGAATGAAAGGATGGAGCAAGATCTACCAAGCAAATGCACCCACTAAAACAGCAGGTGTAGCCATTCTGATCTCAGACAAGCTGGACTTCTCAGTAAAGTCCACTCAAAAAGACAAAGAAGGACACTACATATTAATACAAGGAAAAATCCAGAATCAAGAAATCACGGTGATAAATGTATACGCACCGAACAAAAGAGGCCCTACATATGTCAAGCAAATTCTAACAGAATTACAGAACAAGATAGAAGCAAACACAATCATAGTGGGTGACTTTAATACTCCTCTCTCTCCAAGAGACAGATTCAACACCCAGAGGATTAGTAAGGGAGCTGAGGACCTAAATAACACCATTTCCCAAAGGGATCTAACAGACCTATATAGAACCTTCCACCCTACAGAGACCCAATACACCTTCTTTTCAGCAGCCCATGGATCATATTCCAAAATAGACCACGTCATAGGCCACACAAAGAACCTCAGCAAATACAAAAGTATTGACGTCATCCCATGTATTATATCTGATCTCAGTGGATTAAAGGTAACACTCAACAACAAAGGATACCACAGAGGCTATACATACTCTTGGAGGCTAAACCCCACGCTGCTATCCAACACTTGGGCCATAGACCAAATTAAAGATGAAATCAATGAATTCATAAGCCACAATGACAATGAAAACACATCACAAAGAAACCTATGGGACACAGCTAAGGCAGTACTGAGGGGCAAGATCATTGCCCTCAGCACTCACATTAAAAGAATGGAAGCAGAGCAGGTGAATAACCTCATGATGAAACTAAAACAACTGGAGAAACAAGAAATGACAGAATCTAAAATGACTAGGAGGGGAGAGATCACAAAGATTAAAGAAGAGATAAATCTGATTGAAAATAGAAAGACCATTCAACAAATAAATAAGACTAAAAGCTAGTTCTTTGAGAAAATAAACAAAATTGACAGACCCCTTGCAAGACTTACAAAAAAAAGAAGAGAAGAGACTCATATTCGTAAAATCAGGGACTCCACCGGAAAAATTACAACAAGTACATATGATATTCAAACAATCATAAGGAGCTATTTCCAAAACCTCTACTCAGCAAAAAACAATAATTTTACAGAAATGGATCAATTCTTAGAGAAGTACAAACTGCCCAAACTGAACCAAGAAGAAATAAATCAACTAAATAAACCAATAACTTACGGTGAGATACAGGAGGTAATCAAGAACCTCCCTACTAAGAAAAGCCCAGGCCCAGATGGATTCACCAACGAATTCTACAAAACCTTTAGTGAGGAGCTAATACCAATACTCCTCAAACTCTTCCGCGAAATAGAAACAGAGGGAGAAATCCCAAACTCATTCTACGAAGCAAATATCATACTCATTCCCAAACCAGGCAAAGACCCAACAAAAAAAGAGAACTACAGACCAATATCACTAATGAACACAGACGCAAAGCTCCTCAATAAAATATTAGCTAACAGGATCCAGAAACTGATCAAGAAAATCATACATCATGACCAAGTAGGCTTCATCCCTCAGTCACAAGGATGGTTCAACATCCGTAAATCAATCAACGTAATTCACCACATAAACAGATCTAAAATTAAGAATTACATTGTTATCTCAGTTGATGCCCAAAAAGCCTTTGACAAAATACAACATCCATACCTATTAAAAGCTTTGGAGAGAACAGGAATAGATGGAACATTCCTCAAAACAATAAAAGCCATATACAACAGACCAACTGCTAATATCATATTAAATGGAGAGAAATTTAAATCATTCCCCCTAAACTCAGGAACAAGACAAGGATGCCCACTCTCCCCACTTCTGTTCAACATAGTGCTGGAATCCCTAGCCATAGCAATAAGGCAAGAGGAGGACATCAAAGGGATCCACATCGGCAAGGAACAAATCAAGTTATCCCTATTCGCAGACGACATGATCTTATATCTGAAGGACCCAAAAAACTCAGTACCCAAACTCCTACACCTAATAAACCAATTTGGCAAAGTAGCAGGATACAAAATCAATCCACAAAAGTCAGCAGCTTTTCTGTACACCAGCAATAGACAAACAGAAAAGGAAATTATGGAAACAATTCCATTTACAGTAGCCAAAAAAAGAATAAAGTACCTAGGGATCAACATAACCAAGGATGTGACGGACCTATTCAATGAAAACTACAAACATCTAATAAGGGAAATCAAAGAAGACACAAGGAGATGGAAAGACCTCCCATGCTCATGGGTAGGCAGAATCAATATAGTGATAATGGCCATACTGCCCAAATTTTTATACAAATTCAATGCAATACCTATCAAAATCCCAGCCACATTTTTCACTGAAATAGAGAAACCAATCCATAAATTCATATGGAACAGCAAAAAACCTAGAATAGCCAAAGCAATTCTAGGCAAAAAAAAGCAGTGCAGGAGGTATCACAATACCAGACTTCAAGCTCTACTACAAGGCCATCATAACAAAAACAGCATGGTATTGGTATAAAAACAGATCAGAAGACCAATGGATTAGAATTGAAGATCCAGAAATAAAACCGCACTCTCACAGTCAGCTGATATTCGACAAAGGAGCTAAAGACATACAATGGAATAAACATAGCCTCTTCAACTACTGGTGCTGGGAGAACTGGGCATCCATATGCAGAAAACTCAAAGTAGACCCAAGCCTATCACCATGCACCAAGATCAACTCAAAATGGATCAAGGACCTCAATATCACACCTGAATCCTTGAAACTACTGAAGGACAGAGTAGGAAAGACACTAGAACTTATAGGCACAGGAAGGAACTTCCTGAATAGAGTCCCAGGGGCACAACAAATAGGGGAAAGACTCGACAAATGGGACTACTACAAATTAAAAAGTTTCTGCACAGCTAAGGTCATAGCCACCAAAATAGAAAGACAGCCAACGATATGGGAAAGGATATTTACCAGCACAGCAACAGACAAAGGCCTGATATCTGTCATCTACAGAGAACTCAAAAAACTAAGCCCCTCCAAGCCCAATAAACCTATTAGGAAATGGGCAAAAGAGCTAAAGAGAGACTTCACAAGAGAAGATATAAAAATGGCAAAGAAGCACATGAGGAAATGCTCAACATCCCTGCTAGCAAAGGAAATGCAAATAAAAACAGCCCTGAGATACCACCTCACCCCAGTTAGAATGGCCTATACTCTGAACTCAGGAAACAACAAATGCTGGAGGGGCTGTGGGGAAAGAGTAACCCTTCTCCATTGTTGATGGGAGTGCAAATTAGTACAACCACTTTGGAGAACAGTATGGAGGTTTCTCAAAAAGCTCAATATAGACCTCCCCTATGACCCAGCCATACCACTCCTAGGCATCTATCCTAAACAGCAAAACCTAAGATATATAAAAGACATTTGTACTTCCATGTTTATCGCGGCACAATTCACAATAGCCAAAATATGGAAACAACCCAGATGCCCCTCCACAGACGAATGGATCAAAAAATATGGTACTTATACACAATAGAATACTACATAGCGATTAGGAATGGTGAAATATTGTTCTTCGCAGGGAAATGGTCAGAACTCAAACAAATAATGTTGAGCAAGACAAGCCTAGAACACAGAAAACAAAGGGGCATGATCTCCCTGATATATGACTGTTAACAAAGGGAGACAGAGAGACAGTAGAGACCAAGTCTGTGAATACTGTATATGTTCTTGATACATTGTATATTGTATATATGTCTACCTGACCTAGAGAAGGGATAGAAAAACAGGACGTAAGATATCACAAGAAATGTACACACTGCCCTACTATGTAACTGTACCCTTTTTGCACAACACCTTGTAAAAAAAATTGTGTTCAATTAATAAACAAATAAAAAATAAAATAAAATAAAAATCATTAACAATAAAAAAAGAAAATCACACTCAAAAATGCCCATGAAACTATTGGAACTCCAAGTGGAAGCAAAAAGTAACAAAAATAGGCAGGTTCACATATTATGAGCAATCCATGTTAAAGCATGTGAATATTCTCGCTTTTTAATCCAGTGATTCAGTTTGTTTACTTGAAATTTTCTATCTGCTCACTAGTGTCTAGTTTGTTTTCCTTTATTTCCTTCATTATATTTTATAATACCTACTATCAAAATTCTTACTGCTAATTCTAATATGACAAGCATCATGATTTAAATGTATTAACTCCTCCTATACCATTTCAATGTGTGTTCCATTGTTTCTGGCCTAAGCAGTATTTCTTCAGTTTCTCTGATCAGTATCATAGGCTCTTTTGAAATCTTGCATTAATGAGTGGTATTTGGTTCAACAGCAGCAGCAGCAGTTTCCTAAACAGAAACTTCACACCTCAATTTGTTTTCTTCTGTGTTGTCTTACCTTCCTCAATACCATCAGCAGGTATACATACTCTGTCTTAATTACATAGACTGCCACAATAAGAGCGATGAATTGCAAATTTTTACACTTGTTCAGTATTTTCTATAGTTGCTAGGTGATAGCAGCAAATGCCAAACAAAAATACTTCATCTTTAGATTACATTTTCTAGTTACTTTTCCTTTAAGTTATTTATACAGAGTGATTTAGACTGCATTAAAAATACTGCTTGAATAAAAGAAACATTTTGATTGGTTCACAGATTAATATAAAATATAGATTAATTTTTTTTCAGCTGAAGCAGCTGCTCACATGTTAAACTGCTAACATCATCAAATTCTAGCACACAGAAGTAAGGTGTTCCTAGGAATGAAGCTATCCTAAAGGGAAAGTAATAAGGCATATCTAAGCAGGGTGTTTGGTAATCTGGAGATAAAACTCTGACGGGATTAGAAGCATGAGGCTGCATTTCTGTCAAATTATTACCTCTCCATAATAACCCTTTCTTTCTTGTCACACCTGACTGTATAATTCCTGTCCAATTACAGAAGTGTCATTTTTTAGTGATTGTGTTAGCAATTTAGGTACATACTTTCCTTCTTCTACTTCAGAAGTTTTTCAGAAGACACACACTGAAACTGAGAGGCCTTTGTTCCTTGATGCTGTTAGGTGTTTTTGGTGAGGAAATTTGTTCAGACAGTGGGTCGTATCTGACTGGGATTGGGGATTCATTCTTTCTGGTTAGATTCAGACCTATATTTTTTCTAGTCCTACTCTTCCATTTGTTCCACTCTAGCAATGACTACTGATTAGTAGCTGTATCTTTAAGGAAGCCCTTGCAATTATTAAGTACCTGATGTATGACAGATAAGAAAATAGGACAATTCAAAAATTCAAGTGGTAAATCATAGGAGAAATCTCTATTGTCTCTATGATTTTTAATGTATAATTATGATATAAATTAAACACTTGCAGTAATTCACATATAAGAAAATGACAGATATTTAATATGGCATTTTTATATTAATGTATTTATACAGGTACAAAGACAGATACATACATGCTCTGACAAATATTCATACTGGGCTGGGAAATACATTTGTGAAGCTTTCCTTCAGGATGTAGCTGCTGTGGAAAATAGTGAAGTCTCAACTACTACATAATCCAGCAAGTCCACAAATGTATCTTGCTATATTAAAATACAGCTTTAAAAAGTTTGACCACTAATTTGACCACTAATACTGGGAAAGAAATATTACAAATAGGGAAAGATGAAAATAAATATAAGTAGTCTTAAAATATCTACAAAAATTTTCATATCACCTAAATTAATAAACATTCCTTAAAAATACTATACAAATATTGCTTACTGAGTGGAAAATGCATCATTATTTATGAGATGTTCTTTGTTGTGTGTTATGCTTCCAAAACTATTTTGTCTTTCCCAGTGCAAAAATACTGGCACTGAGATATTTATTTTTTTGTGAGTCTATCTCTCAGTAACCAGGAATTCACTAACAAGAAAAGTTACATTTTACTTCTTGACCTTTCTATTCCTATAAGTTAGTGCAAATAATATTTTTTAAACCTTTCACTAAATCAAAAACCAAAATAAGTTTCTTGCCAAATTTATTTTTTAATTAATTTATTTATTTATTGTCAAAATGTTGTACAGAGGGGTTAAGTTTCATATGTAAGGCCGTGAGTACATTTTCTTATCAAACTTGTTACCTCCTCCCTCATTTTTCTCCCACCTTCCCCACTCCCCAATCTCCAACCCCCATGAGTTGTACAGTTGGTTTATAGCATATTGTCTTCTAAGTATTGCTGTTGAATTTGTTTGCCTTTTAGGCCTCATCACTCCATTTTGATGTCCCCCTTCCCTTCCCTGGTTACAATAAACATGTATACAATACCCAGGGTACCAAAATCAATTACAGTGACATCAGGGGTAAAACCAAGGGGAAGAAAGACAAAAGAAAAAGGCATAATTTCTCATGGCATGTTGAAAAACAGAACAACAATGATAAACCACTTATTTCCATAAGTTGGAGTTCATTGCACTTTGCAATGTGCTCATATGTATATAGCTATTGAGCTATTGTGATCTCCTGCTAGGACTATCCTAGACATGTATTAATTATGACCAATGAGGGCAATCATAGAGTCCATGCTTCTTTGGGTCTGGCTCACTTCACTTAGTATAATTTTTTCCAAGTCCTTCCATTTCCTTACCAATAGGGCAGTGTCATTCTTTCTGATAGAGGCATAGAATTCTATTGTGTATATTTACACATTTTCCTGATCCACTCATCTACTGAGGGGCATTTGGGTTGGTTCCGTATTTTAGCAATGACAAATTGTGCTGCGATGAACATAGTTGTGCTGCTGGCTTTGGTGTGGTCTTGCTTGTAATTTTTTGAGTAGATGCTCAAAAGTGGGGCTGCTGGGTCTTAGGGGAGCTCTATGTTTAGCCTTCTGAGGAAACTCCATACCGCTTTCCAGAGTGGTTGAACAAGTTTACATTCTCATGAACAAACTAGTAGGGTTCCCTTTTGGCCACATCCTCGCCAGCATTTGTTGTTATAAGTTTTCCTGATAATGGAAATTCTTACTGGGTTGAGGTGGAATCTCAATGTTGTTTTGATTTGCATTTCTTTTATAGCCAGTGATGTAGAGCACTTCTTCATGTGTCTTTTGGCCATTCTCATTTGCTCTTCAGAGAAGTCTCTTTTTAGGTCTTTAGCCCACTTGTTGAGGGGGCTGTTGGTTCTTTGAGGACTTTTTGGAAGAATTTGATTTTTTGACGTTTGAGTATATTTTAGATATGAGGCCTTTGTCCATTGTATGGCCAGTAAAGACCTTCTCCCTATCTGTGGGCTTTCGGTTTATCTTGCAAACTATGTCATTTGCCATGTAGAAGCTCTGTAGTTTGATGCAGTACCATTTGTCCAACCTTTCTTTGATTTGTTGCATTTCTGGGTCTTTGTTAAGGAAGTTTCATCCTGTGCCAAGGAGACCAAGTGTTTATCCTACTCCTTCTTTTAGTGTTTTCAAGGTATTTGATTTTGCTGCTGGCAAATATGGTTCTTGCCAAATCTTCCTCAAAAGGAAAGAGAAAAAGATTATTCAAGTCACTTTTGAAACAATAAACTTCAATTAAAAGTACTTTTTGATTATTAGTGGTAGATTCTGAGTTAATTTCTGCAAATTGACTTAGTACACTAACATAGAGAAAGAAACAGGAGTATGTGAAGCGTGAAAAGGTGTATGTACATATTCATAAGACAAATGTTAGCTCATCTTTTAAAATTTAAACATAGCAAATGAACTGCTAGCACCAAAGTAAATGCTAATAGGGCCTTGCTAAACTATGAATCAGTGAAGTTATTGTTTTCTACAAATCCCACAAATGATTTACAGAGAAATTTAGAACCTTGGAATAAAAAGGTAGAGATACGATGTTATATCACTAGGCAAAAATATTGGCTGATTCGAAAAACATAAGCTATATTAGTTTATTTTCACAAGATCCTTTAGATATAGCAACTTACAGATAGTAACCCTAACTCTAACAAATCCCCTTTCCATGTAGTCTGTATTGTTTTCAAGATAAAAATTGAACTCATTTATGTAGGTCAAAGATATTTGTCTTGTGACATGAATTTAACTTTTGAATATTTGCTAAAATATTCTATATCAATATTTTATTATGCTAAAATAACATTTTCTAAAATGCACGTATTTGTCACTAATTGGTGCCAAAGTTACAAATGTGTGTATAAATATATATACATTATATACATGTATATACAAATATATATGTGCATGTAAGTTAGGGTATATGTATATGTACTTGTAAATATTGTAATTATTATGCCTAGTTAATTATTGTTTATTCTTTAATAATAGCTCGATTATATTCACTTTTAAATTTCCAACTTTTATATGCTTTTCCCAATTTTACTTTATTACAATTTTAGTTTCCTTGTTGCTTGATTATATTTAAGTTTAATTCTTTTATTGTATATATTTGAAATGGTGGATTATTTGGGAGAATGCACTCTTTGTTATGTTGTATAGGCCAAATATGCAGATAATTCCTGGTCCTTTACAGATTCTTCCATTGTTTTAATTTGTTAATAATGATTCAGTATATGAGAGCTAATACAAAGCACTGAAATTTGAAGGAGCCCCTCAAAGATTATGTGTTGGAATCCTTTTACTTTTGATGTGGAGGAATTGGGAGATTGGCCCCTAGGAAGTGATTGGCTCATATTCGGCCCTCATTGTTAGATGAATGTTTAATTTTCAGGAGTGTGTGGTTCATCTCTCTCTTTCTTTCTACAAGTCCCTTTCTTCCATAAAATATATTCCATCATATTATAGCCCAGCAATACCTCACCATTGGTACTACTCAGTCTTGTGTCTCTTTGTCTCAAGGATAAGCCAAATAAATTTCTGTGAAAAATAAATTACTGATCTTGCTTATTCTCTTATGGTATAGACAAAAAGGCTAAGACACATCACATTAATTCAAAGCCTATGATTAAAATTCAGATGAATCAAGCTAATAGGTTTTTTGCCATACTAATTAAAAACAATAGAATATTTTAAAATATAGAAGAGGATTAACTAGAACTCATACTCATAGGGAAGATATTTTGAAATGTTATCACACTAAATTAGGATAATTATTAATATAAATCATGTGTCTTATCCCCTCAAAAAATGAAGCACTTCTATCTACCACTGTAAAAATATAATATTTACTGATATTCAAAGAGCTTCAAGATATAAAATGAAATTAGGAACTTGATTTTGTGCTTTATTTACCTCAGGACTACTAGCAAAAATTAAGCATCAACTTAATAACCATAACATGGTAATACCTAATTGTTGTAGAGTATAAGAGAAGGATCATTTAACAAGTAAATAACACATAAACACGTTCAGTGTAATTTACAATCTTAACACAAATTTTCTGTAGACAAAGAGACAGAAAATTTCTATTATAGTTTTGATCACAAAGTCCTTAAAATAATTAAAGAAAAATATATACCATAGGTAACAATAATTGGAAACGTCATAAAAACATTAAGAATATACCAGCTCAGATATTTTTGGATATAATGATTATATAATGAACTAAACCCGAATTTTTTTTTTATTTTTATTTTTATTTTTTTTTTTTTTTGCCAGTCCTGGGCCTTGGACTCAGGGCCTGAGCACTGTCCCTGGCTTTGTTTTGCTCAAGGCTAGCACTCTGCCACTTGAGCCACAGCGCCACTTCTGGCCATTTTCTATATATGTGGTGCTGGGGAATCGAACCCAGGGCTTCATGTATACAAGGCAAGCACTCTTGCCACTAGGCCATATTCCCAGCCCCGAACTTAAATAATTTAAAATGAATATCATTATATGATGTACTCTGGGGCATATGTACCTGGTTTTGGACATAAACTCAGTATTTGAAATAATGAACTAGCTCTTTGTTTATCATATTCTTAAACTATCCTCAGCATCATGCTAGATTTTTTATTATGATGTCTGAGTATACAAGGACTGTCCCAGTTGCTGCCATTCTGAACTATCTGGGAGAAAAAGAGGAACATTTACTCCTATTTGTTTCTACGATTATTTTTCCTAGGAAAATATATTTTCAGTAGTTCCTCAGGAGTGATTACCATAATTACCATTTGCAAAGATGTCTGCAACAAAAGCATAAAGACTGAGAATGAGAGCATGTGATATTTCAGTCACTCTACAGGAAAGTGAGCTAGATCACAATCTATGTATTTCCTATGATACAATTAGAGTTACTTCATTTCCCATGCTTCCTTGTCTAAAATTCAGTCTTATTAATGAAAACAGTTTATTTTATTTGGATTAATATACTTAATATTTCAATAAATTTTCTATTGGGACATGAAAGAATAAAGGAAAGAGAAAATGAAATGGAAAGAAGAAAGGAAGGAAGGAAAGAAGGAAAGAAGCAAAGAAGGAAGGAAGGAAGGTAATTTAAATATAGAAGATTTTCTGTTTTGTCCATCCTATGTCAGTACAATGAAATATATCAGAGAAAGGCCTAATAGCCAATATATACAATGAGCTACCAAACCTAATAAGCCAATCGCTAAATGGGAAAGGGAACTAAGAGTGACTTCTCAGAGGTAAGAATGGCAAAGAAACACATGAGGAAATACTCATCATCCTCGGACATATAGAAAATGGAAATAGAGAAAACTGAGATTCCATCTCACTTCAGTTAAATTGCCAACATTGTGAATTCAAACAACAAATGTTCGTCTATGATACAATTACAGATACTCCACTTTCTATGTTTCCCTCTCTAAAATGCAGTATTGTTAATGATTTGGGATGTGGGGAAAAAGTAAACTACTGTGCTGGTAGAGGGAATGTAAACTAGAACAACCACTCTGGACAGCAGTCTGGAGGTTCTTCACAAAAGTAAACATAGATCTTCCCTGTGACTCAACTACCCATCATGAGCCAGGATATGATAAGGAAACCTGCACATCCATACTCATTGCTGCACTGTTCACAATAACCCAGATGGAAACAGCCCAGATGCCCCACATTAGATGAGTGAATCCAAAAAAAACGTAGTGCTTATACACAATGGAATTTTACACAGCCGTTAGAAAATAATAAAATAATGTCACGTGCAAATGGATGGAACTAGAACAAATCACATAAAGTGAGGTAAGCCAAGATCAGAGAGGCAAACAGCACACGTTCTCTCTGACATACAGAAGTTAGATCTAAAATATAATGGGTTATGACAAATTATACAGGATTCTAGATACTGCACACAGTGAGACCAAAAGAGAATACTCTTTAAGAGAAAAACACAGTGACACAATGCCTATATGACTCTATATTAATATAAAACTAGAATTTTATATAATATATATATATTTAAAATTACATATATACATTGAGATGAACTCCAAGATATGGAAACAAGAGAATTCTCTTTTTTCTTTTAATTTTTTTTATTTAAAATTTAAAAATTTGATGGTTCTGTCTTCTTTTCCTTATGTATGTTATATTCAAGTGTACATCTTCAGGAGTGTTAGGGAGAAAGTACAAAACTCGAGGAAAAAAGCATGAACAAAGTACAGCAGTGAAACTCACGATACACTAGTGATGTATACAACTTGTGGGTGGAGATGGAAGGGAAGGACTGAGAGAGTATGAGGGAACAGAAGACACTGTGTGCAAGAAAATGTACTCATTACCTGACTCATAAATGTAGTCCCATTATATATCACTTCTATAATAACAATAGAGTAATTTTTAAAAGCCCAGAAAGAAAAAAAATGATGAACACAATTCAGCAATATTAGAATATAAAATAATCTGCTGTTCATTGCATCATGTTTTGCAATCTTATCTTGACTCTGAGGTGTTTCTCTAAATGTCAGGCTACTGTTTCTTTCTCTGTAGGTCAATATATTTCCTCATACTGTGAATGTGCATTTTACTATTTTTGATGTCATTGTATGGGCATTTTTAAATTTTATGTAACAGTAATAACTTCTTCATAAAATTTAATTGGTATTCTACAAATCATGTAATCATATAGATTGTGATTAATTTTATTCCTTATACATTTGAAACCTTAATGGATAGAAGCTAGTTGAATAATGAGAATAAGATGGTAGAATTGAAAATTGAATTTGGTATCAGAGATTTAATGGTGAGCACCAAAGTTAAATACATATCATGTGTGGAGTCACACACATTCTATAATGCTTCTTCACCATCATAGGGCTGAGCACTGATGAGCAATGCATTTGCTTATTTCCAGATTGCCTGTCCTTCCCTTATTGGTTTTTCATATTTCTATTACCATTCAATCTATCCACTGACATATAATTGCTCTGTTGCTAGTATACATCATGATTTCTGTTTTCATTGGACTTTTATTAATGTAATAGGTACAAGAATCAACCAATCTCCAAACAAAGCCCCTAAAATAAAAGATAAATACCATAGAGATGGTAAGGAAGGTGTAGGAAGATCAATTAGCTAATAAATAAAGCAGAATGTTTACTAGTTTAGCAACATTTCAGCTGGTATGTATAATACTTGCATAATCATATTCCAAGACTCTGATTCCATAATTTATCTGTAGTATCTACTGTCAAAATGTTAAATTTGGCATTTTCCCCGACTATTTGAAGTTTCTGGACACCTTCCCATTGAATTGCTATGACAATGAGTTGTATCATGTAGCTATTGTGCTGCCTCACTCTGAAATCCCAGTAGTAGAAATTGATTCACAGGCCTTCACAAAAGATTTGGACTTGATCAATTTATCAGCAGTACTCAGTGTTTCTATAATGTGAATAACACAGGTACAGCTATGTTACTAGCGTATTAGGGTGCCCCCTTCAAGAGGCACATTTAGTTTGTAAGTCTGGAGGGTCTTGATTTTGTACTTGCTAATTTTTTCTCTTTTTATTAGCATGTCTGAGTGTACAAGAAGGATTTTACTATGGCATGTTTATACATGTGTATAATGTGCTTTGATAATATCCCCCGCCTGAGTACCCCATTTCCTGTTGGTCTCTTTATTCTTCCCACATAGTTGTGTTTCCACTTACAGATTAAAAATTAATGAAACAATCTCTATTTCTCATTGGAGAGAAAACACAGCAGTATTTTTCTTTCTGAGTCTCTGTCTACCTTGCTTAACATGATGATTTCAAGTGGTATCCATTGTCCTGCAAACCCATAATTCCTTTATTCCTCTTTTACACTAATGTTCTACTGTATGTACATATGACGTTTTCCTTATCCACACATCAGTTGATGATGGACACCCACACTGATTCCACAGTTTGATGATTGTGAATAATATGGTGGTCAACAGAGGTGGGCATGTATAAAATCTATATGGGAAGCCAATCTACATTCATTTGGGTATACAACCAAGAGTCTCTTTTCATGTGTACAGGTTGTCCATGTACAATATTTAAAACTATAAAACATTTATTATTTCATGTCCTAATTTAGATTGAAATATAAACCTCTTATGTGTGAGAGATGAAAAGAAATTGTCAAAAAAAAACACCAAACAACAATTTAGAGGAGCAAAGTATTAAAATCTCAGTAACCATTATTCCCACCCTTGTAAGAAAAATCTGAATAGGTTTTCTATGGTATTATACTGTGTATGCTAAGACTCCTCAGACAACTGAAGTCACTAATCAAATCGCCAGTCAGAATCCTGGAGGAACAGGAAAAATCTAGAAAGTCACAGGTGATATCTCCATGCCTGGAACAACAACAACAAGAGCAAGAACAAGTTGCATCCATAAACTAAAAGGAACAATTAAACTGTAAGTTTGAAGAACTTTGATAGAACCTTAGTGAAGAGTTGTGTGAAAGTCAGAATCTCCTAAAAACCACAAATTGGTAAAGGATACATTCAAGTACCAGTAAGTTCTCACAGTAAATAAGATCCATTTTTCAAAACTGTTATATGGGGAAGATATAAAATAGTCAATGTGAAATGAGATTAGAGTATTTTATTTATAAATTGTATTCTTCATGGGTAAAGTAGATTTGACCTGAATCTTGACTGTTCTTAGAAAATGCCGTTGTCCCATTGTTAGCTACAATCAGCTTTCTTATCTTATAACAGAAACTTAAAAGCCATTTCTGCTAGGCCCATGAATTAACTAGAAGCAGAAAAAAAAAAAGACTTCTCCATTATGTACCTGGGTCCTTTACACTGAAACATGCTCTCCTGTAGTCCCTTTAGAACTATCTTGGAAAGTAGGATAGAGCAGGCCACCTACAAACTCTTCTCAACAGGCTAAAGAAAAAAAAAATCATCATATAATCAACATCAATTTATAAAACCCAGAAGTGACTTGTGATAAAAATTCTCAGCTACAGTAGAAAGGCCTTTTCTCTACATGATAAAGAACTTCTACAACAAACATTATACGTAATGTAGAGAGACTGTGAACTTTCTCCCTGAGATCAATAACATGAATAATCTTTCTTTCATAGCTCACATCTTAAGGAAGTCCTTTGATAAAATACATGGTATAGAAATTTGAAGAAACAATTTTACAGTTCTTTCTTCAAAATTTCTGAAAGCCATAAGCAACCAAATTGTCTTTCAATGTGTAAAAAGATAAACTATGGGCACATTCGTACAACAAAATACTCAATGACAGAAATGAAGTGAGAACAATAACCGTAAAAGAAGGCTTGATATGTCTAAGTCAGAGGATCCAGTCTTTTAGGATTTCAACCTTTTTTTAATTTCTTTATTGCCAAAGTAATGTACAGAGGAGTTATAGTTCCATACATAAGGCAGTGAGTACATTTCTTTGTTTTTAGATTTAACAAACACATTTTATTTTGTAAGTTTCATAATAAAATGTAACAAAAATATCACTGATTTTTTCTTGCATTTGTATATTTTTTCTTCTTTATTGTCAAAGTGAAGTACAGAGCAGTTACAGTTTCATATGTAAGGTAAGTACATTTTTTTTTGCCAGTCCTGGGGCTCCACAGCGCCACTTCTGGCCGTTTTCTGTATATGTGGTGCTAGGGAATTGAACCCAGGGCTTCATGTATAGGAGGTAAGCACTCTTTGCCACTAGGCCATATCCCCAGCCCCGGTAAGTACATTTCTTATCCAACTTGTTACCTCCTGCCTGATTCCCACCCTCTCCCCTCCCCCTTCCCATGGGTTGTACAATTGGTTTACACCATATAGTTTTGTAAGTATTGCTATTGCATTGGTTTGTCTTTTTATCCTTTGTTTCTCAATTTTGGCATTCCCTTTCCCTTACCTAGTTCCAATATTATGTATACACAATATCCAGGGTACTAAATTCAGTTACAGTGATATCAGGGGGTAAAATCACAGGAAAGAAATACAAACGAAAAAGAGCATAATTTCACATGGTATGTTGAAAATAACGACAACAATGATATACCACTTGTTTCCATAACTTGGAGTTCATTTCACTTAGAATGTGTACTAAATATTCCCAATGAGGGAGACTTTGGATTTCAAACATTTTGTAAGAGATAAAAGACATTTTTTTTTTCAGAGTTGAGGACCAAACTCAGGAACTTGCACTTGCTAAGCAATTACACTTCCACTGAGCTAAATCCTCAACTCCACAAATGATATTTTTGAAAAGTCAAATATATAGTAACAAGGTAAATGATGGCCAGGACATAGCTAGAGGGAAACAGAATGTATATATTTTGTTTCTTGTTTGTTTGTTTTAGGGCAATAAAAGTATTCTGTGTGTTACAGAATGGGCAAAGAGTTGTTTAAACTAAGCCACTTCCAAAACAAATGGAAACCATAAAACTATAGCCAAGATGAACTGCACAAAATCACTACACTTAAATTGATGTGGGTATTGAATTTGGTTATGTAAGTGAACAATTCTGCTGTTGCTCTTCCTGCAGAATCTAACGGTAAAATTAAGCAAATATATGACAGATATTGGAAGACAAGAAGTTTATTAGTGTAGTGAGAATTTTCAGATAAAGAAGCAAAGAAAGCAAGGGTAATACTGACTGAAGTTGGAAACCAAGCATAGGTTTCTATCTAACCTAATATAGATAGAGGTGATTATAAAATATTTAGAAATATATGTCAATTTATTTAATGTTGAAATATAAACTGCCTAGCTAAAATGTGGAATAAGATTAACTTTTATCATCACATTGCTTAAATTCTAGTTGTAAAAGTTCAAAATATTATGCTCTACCCACTTTTCAGTTGAAAAGTACTTAAAAAGAAATACCAGCATAATTCTAATGGATACACTTAGAACCTAGATCATCTTAATCTGATAATCATTGGAGAAGATACTGATTCTAAAATTTGAGCAAGTAAACAAACACATAAACAAGTTACCTAGACCTTGTCTACAGAATATATTCCTGTTTACATATCAAACAGATACAAAATCCAAATGAAAGAATTTGTAAGAGCCAAATTTGGAGCAATCTGAGCAGCAAAAGTAAATGAAGTAGTAAAAATCCAAGGTATAAAATGGATATATATGACTTCACACTAATATAAACAAAAGATTTAATGGGTGAACGTATTGAGAACAAGAGAAAAAAATTCCGATATGAAAGAATTGAGAGGGACTGGGAATATGTCCTAGTGGCAAGAGAGCTTGCCTCGTATACATGAAGTCCTGGGTTCAATTCCCTAGCACCACATATACAGAAAACGGCCAGAAGTGGCGCTGTGGCTCAAGTGGAAGAGTGCTAGCCTTGAAGAAGAAGAAGAAGAAGAAGAAGAAGAAGAAGAAGAAGAAGAAGAAGAAGAAGAAGAAGAAGAAGAAGAAGAAGAGAAGAGGAAGAGGAAGAGGAAGAGAAGAGAAGAAAGAAGAAAAGAAAAAGAAGAAAAAGAACAGCAGCAGCCAAAAAATAAATAAATAAAAAGAATTGAGGATAATTTATGCCAACGTTGTTCCTTGAATGAGAGGAAATAGAAATATGAGTGTCTGTCTGTTGAGTAACTGTAGACTTTTACTTCCCCAAAACTTAAAGTGATGGTAACAGGTACCTGCAAAGTGCTACCCCAGGCAATCAAGGGCAGCAGAAACACTGGTAAATCTGGTTGAAAAAATGCACTGGTATTTTTTTTTATAGAAATGATATTTGATTCTTTGATAATTTTCTCCAATGGTAAAATTTCACTGGAAAAATATTGGCTAACTTCCAATAGAAGTACATTTCACAAATACCTGAGCAGAAATCCTTGAAGCTGTCAAAGATATCAAAGTCAAGAAAATATTGAGCATTTCAGAGTCTGAGAAAGATATAAAGAGGCATAACAATTAAGTAGTATTCTAGAGAGAAACCTGAATTAGAAATTTTTGTTTTGTTTGTTGTGTGCAGGCGCTATCCATGAACATTTTTGCTGAAGGCTACTGCTCTACCACTTCGAGCTCTGCCTGTTTCTGGTTTTCTAATGGTTAACTGGAGATAAGCATCTCATGGACTTTCCTCCACAATTCTCATATCTAAGTCTCATGAGTAGTTGGGAGTAAGACATGAGTGCTCAGCACTGAGTCTTTTAGTATAATATATGTAAGATCATAATCCAGTAGTTACGAGACCTATGTTTGTATTTATATGCATATACATATACATACCATACAATTTTCTCATTAATTTTTCTCTAACTATATAACTATTTTTAAAAGTCTTTTCCATATAGCTTTGAAATGCAAGACAGGAAAAAAAAATTCATACCATGGCTCAAAGGTATGAATGTGTAATTATGTTTCTGGCTTCAGTAACTTTTCACTTCACTAGAGCAACTGCTAACAATTATAGCTTTTTTGCTTCCTGCCCAGATCTCAATCTAGAAAAGGACACTATAACTTGTTTGCATATGTCAAACAGAAGTTAATGAATTCCTTAGGTGGGTGACTTAGTAGAAGCTTTAAGATGTCTTCTAGGGAACTTCTAGACATTTGAACAATTTAAGCTTCATTCCAGTGCTTTTGAAATGTAGCATTTTCAAATAATTTGAGATTTTTGGCTTTTAGTTTTTCTTCCCCCTCACCTCCCACCCCAGTTACAATTCTGTTTTCTGGAAGGTGTTTTTGTTAGTCACATAATTCTTGAAGCATTGTGTTTTTATTTAAAAGTGAATGGCTAAGTGATGAAGTTAAGGCACAACGCATTTCAAAGGATTTGGTAATTAGGAAGAATTTTTTTTTAAGTTTTTATTATAAAACTGATGTACATAGAGGTTACAGTTTCATACTTTAGGCATTGGATACATTTCTTGTACTGTTTGTTACCTTGTCCCTCATACCCCCCTCCCTCCCCCCCTTTTCCTTCCCCCCCCCCCCCAGGTGTTCAGTTCACTTACACCAAACAGTTTTGCAAGTATTGCTTTTGTAGTTGTTTCTCTTTTTTTACCCTGTGTCTCTCAAATTTGGTATTGCCTTTGAATTTAGGAAGAAATATTTAAAGGACCAAATATTATAAAGTTTTTCTATTAAATACGAGTCTCTGGTAAGCATACGCTTGTCTGATGAAAGATTAAATTATTCTGTTGAAATGTTCTAAATGTTGAAGAAAAGAAATAATCATAAAAATTTTCAGTAAATTTTCAAAATAGGGCTGGGAATATGGCCTAGTGGCAAGAGTGCTTGCCTCCTATACATGAAGTCCTGGGTTCAATTCTTCAGCACCACATGTATAGAAAAGGCCAGAAGTGGCGCTGTGGCTCACATGGCAGAGTGCGGAGCAAAAAGAAGCCAGGGACAGTGCTCAGGCCCTGAGTTAAAGCCCCAGGACTGGCAAAAAAAAAAAGTAAATGTTCAAAATATTTGATGCTACTCAGAAGTACTTCTATGCTTATTTAAAACTTGGAATCATTGAAACCTAGGGTTTAAGCAGTTTTCAAAATAAATAACTATTGACTATTAATTTCAGAAAAAACATTTAATATTACCTATACTTTATTGCACTTTTATTGTGCTCCTTATCAAACACTGCTTTTCATTTATTTTTTATACTGTAATAAGGCCTCCACATGAAGCATTTCATATCCAGGCAGCCAAAATTATTACTCCTATTTGTTGACAAAAACATTGTAATTTGTGCTACTTAGAAAAAGCAAGTGCTTGAAGAAGAAACTAAGTTTCTTCAGTGGTTCTTTTACAGGCATTGTTTTTCTCTCAATATCTACCTGCCATCCAGAGTACTGTATACTCATTTTCAAGGTGAGATATGAATCTTACAAGCATATATGTATATACCTATACATATATAGTCTCTATACATGCTTTTTTAAACGTACATATATGTATATGTGTGTGTTTGTGTGAGGTTCATCATAAAAAGAGAAAAAATTAACTATTAAATACAATGTGAAATGTGTGCTTAAATAATGAAGAAAATCTTTCAAATGGTAAAAATAAATCATCTATGCTTCTAATAGTGGTTAGAAAATCAAAAACATTTGATAATACTTATAGAAGTCAAATAATAGATGCGAACAAAAGTATATCAAATAGTCATACTGTATATTATTACCATCTAACAAAATTCAGCCCAGTCATATTTCTGATATACAAAACTAAAAAAAAATTACAGAACAAAATGAATTTAAGAGAGAAAAGTAACTTCTCAAGTATTAATAAAACTACTTGGCTGACTACTATTGAACAGACTCACAAATCAATCTCTTTTACTAACGTGCAAAATTTAAAGAGCAGATAAAGGAAGAAATTGAGTCAAGTGAACAGAGCAGGGATTCTGAGTAATCTGACTATATAGAGTGAATTAGAATAACATTAGATTTCAGCCCAGCTGGACTAGGGATTTCATATGAGACACTGAAGAAGTAATAATGAAAAGTGCTTTGGACTGTTGATATACTTTGAAAGCAACTTATTTGACATTTTTAAAGCATTTTAAATACTCTTGTAGCCATACATAAATAATTATGAAGAACAAAAGATTGTGGTAAATATCTACTTTTAGAAATGACTTTGTATAGGCACTTTTTTGGCTTATTATTTTGTTATATTTTTTTCAAATTTTTATTATCAAACTGATGTACAGAGAGGTTACAGTTTCATACGTTAGGCATTTGGATACATTTCTTGTACTGTTTTCTATGAAGCCTTTGATAAACAAGAGAAAAGTTAGTAGTCTATTTACCACAGTACGTGTAAGAGGTGTAATTGAAGCATGATAAAAGAAAAAAAAGGTCATAGAAATCACTCTTAGATATTTCAAATGGTTGATTATCCCCACTCCCTAATAAGCTGGTTAGCCAAATAGTTTTGAATGAAGTAATTGAACTGAGAAAGCGATGAAGGAAAATGAGTTCAATGGAGCTAGGAAATGAGATCCACAGGAGAGAACTAATTTCTGACTGGCGTTAATGGGAATAGTGGCATGCATTTAGAACTATTGAGGAAGATAAAGTGGAAGAGGAGCATATCTACCAGAATCATTGGGTATGGAAGAACAAGAGAGGGCAATAAGGACTGCTTCTCTCTCTTGGAATTGGCTGAAATACTTGACAATCAGCACAAATTACAATGAGGAGAGGAAAGAAATGGAGAGTGGATATGAAAGAAACAATATCAGTACTAAAGGGAGGATTTGTAAACAATAAGTAGATCAATACAAAGATTTCTTATGATTAGTGATGATATATGATTTTAAATGTTACAGTTTTAATTAAATTAATGATATATGATATTTTAATTAAATTATAATTTAATCATGTATGATATAATTAAAATTCTTAATCATATAAATACTTAGAGTTTGATGAATAATAAATATTTAAGTATATAATTTATTCAAATCACATTCATGAAATTAATTTTGAAGTGACCTTAAAACAAATATACATATATACAATTTGATCATCTAATTCTATAAATCCTACAGAATTTGCAATATTCCCCAATTAAACTACCTGCTATGGAAGAAAGCAGCAGGGTAGGAACCAGTGGTGTCACCGTAGAAAGGAAAGTGAATGAAATGGACTGCCACAAACAGTATGACATGGAAAGACTGTGCTCACCACAAATACATTAAATCAATGTACTATCTCACACATTATACAAAAGATCAATTCATGTATATTTAAATCTGAAATGAGGAGAGCAAATATCAAAACTTTTTGAGGACATGAGTTTTGTGATCCTTTACTATTGCTGAAATAATTTCTTCAACACTGAATAGGTTAAAAAAAAAAGAAAAATGTTTTATCACTCATTGTTCATGACAACTGGGAAGTTTTAACTGAGCTTTCCACGGTTTGATAATCTGAACTGATTTTTCTCTCATCTTTGATCAAGTAATGAATCAACTAGAAATGATCTGATTTTTTTCTGCTGGAATGAGAGTGTTGAGTGAATCATGTGTTCCATACCATCTAGTAGATAAACATAGAGATGTTCATGTTTCTAAGGTTGTTTTTTGAGAGCAAGCACAAACATTTGCAAGACTGAGACTCAGAGATACAATACCATAAGTTATCCACAATGGTATTGGGACCAGCACAGCACACAAACCTATAAGGAAGCAAGGAGTAGTGAAATGACCTCTTTGTATGTAGAATAAAGAAGCTGTAAGTTTATATTGTGTTACTGAAGAAAGAGCAGAAAGGTAAACCACAGAGAGCAGGTAGTTCTAATAAACTAGCAAATCCAGGGCTGGGAATATGGCCTAGTGGTAGAGTGCTTGCCTCGTAAACTAGCAATCCATTGCTATAGAATATTATATTTGATATTGTAGTAGTCATAGAACAATTACATGGACAAAAAATCATGAAGTTAGACACATACAGAGAGGGGAATTTGACACATGAAAAGGGCAGGCTTTTCAATAAAACAGACCTTAAAAAGTTTGGCTATAAATATGGGAAAATGTTTTTAAAAAGGAATCTGCTTCTTACCAAACACAGAAATCAATACAAAAATTTCTCAAGCCAGTATTATAGTGGTAACAGACTTTTGAAACCACAGAGCTGAACATTTCATGTACAATAAACTACATGAGTTACAAGAAAAATTAGAAAGACACACAGTAATTGTGAAAAATAGGTATGCTTCCTAGACAACTCAAGTAGATTCAAGACTGTTAAGAATACAGAGAACACAACCAAAATACTCAATAAAGTAACAGTAATAAGTCCTGAAAGCTGTATTTATTATACACTTACACAGATAATAGAGAATGCATCCTATTTAAGTGATAGCAGTTGAAAATTTACTGTAATTAACCAGATATATAAGAGCAGAAATATAAAGATAATTAATTTTGCTTTAAGTTTAAATAAATTTGAAGATTAAATAACTACTCTTAATAATAGACAATGACTTCAAAACACAATGCAATAACATTTTAATCAATTTCACACATTCTATCTGAGTAATTAGAAACATATGAGCACAGATGAAAGACTACTATATTTCTTTGGTTCTAGCAAAAGTATATAAAGAAATTTCAAATTAAAGAATATGATAAATATGACTAGGATCATATTTAGGAGGTAACTAATGAAGTATTAAAAGAAAGAATCATAGAAATGAACACTTGATGTAGAAAGGAAAATAAATGTATCACATATGAAACATTTTATTTAACTGAAATTGATATTGCAAGTTTTATTTCTTAAATGCTCAAATGCTTTGTTTCTGATATAGTTCTAGAAATCTACTTCCCAAAGAGACAATGGTTTATTTAATAATGTAGTCAGCATACAACTTTTAATTACATCTTTCCTCAAGATGATATGAAAGTTCTCTAAGTCCCCAAACAGCATAAAAAGAGCTATAGAAATAATCTATAAACAATAATTCATTTTTATCTACATGAAAAATGTAAACACTATAAATCCCAGAATATTTTATCAAGGTTCAACTTACACATTAATGTAGCTTTCAAGTTGAAGGCTTGTACACTAACATATCAATGAAGCTACTTCTAATTACATGTCATCCATAAGTAAATATATGCTACTATTCAAAAATGTAGAATCATTCCAAAATTTATTTTTTCACCAACTTAAGTTTAGCTTCATAAAATATCCCTATAATCATGTTTCTTTAAAATTTATAAGAAGCAGGACTTAAAACCTCAAAGGTCAACAAATGCCACACAAATGTAAATGATTTGGAAAATCAGAATGTGGAGTCTGAAGAAAGAAGGGAGTAACATTACAAAAAAAGGATATGTACTTGACACTACAAAATTTGCTGAGAACAAATGCAGTTCAAGATTTTATATCAGTGTTTTCAAGAGAAGACAAATTTGGTGATTTTTATTTTATGGTAATGGGGTTTGAGCTTAGGGCTTCGTATTTGGTTTTTGTTTATTTTTTATCAACAGTCGAGGACTGTTTAGTAAGGAGCAGCGAGGGGCACAAACCTTCCTGTGGGATTGGAGGTCGTGCGGGAGGGTGAATTTGGGACAAGGCTTATATGGGGTCTGAGCAAGGAGGCATGTTATTGAAAGTGCCACTAGGTCTTAGGAAGTTGGGGCCCACAAAGGGTTGTTCACAGCTGGGCCTAGGTGAGATGTCCTGCCTGCATATCAAAGCAGGCTCCCATGTTGAGGTTTCTGCCTGGTGTCTGTATGGGCCTGAGGCAATAGGGTGGGGGTCAATCCTTCATACTCCATCTTTGGATACATAGAAAGAATGGACCTAGAGGGGAATGGCAAGTCCTTCATATTCCATCTTTGGATACATGAAAAGAATCGGCTCTGAGGGGAGCAACAAGGAGAACAAGGCAGATTCCCATCATTTGAAACCCTGAAGGAGTATTAAAAAGTTGAGGGACATCGTGATCTTTCCTCGCTACTTCCTGCTGACATGGGGGCATCCAGGAGTCACTGGGGCTGGGGTCTTCAGGGTGCAGGTCCGTGCTGGGCAGGGAAGGGCAGCGTCCGGTTGCCTGCAGTGCCTTGACATGCTCCCCCATAGTGTCCTGAGTGAGGGCTGTTATCCTGTTAAAGACAAACTTGAAAAAGGTGAGATCAGGCAAAAGGCTGACAAGGTGGCAGGACTAGTTGGTAATGACATAGGAAAACAAACCCTGGGCAAATTTGGAGCATAATCCCAGTTTGTCCTATTGCCAGAAAAGAGGAATTTCCATATAACTGTGACCCTCTTACTCTTCCCCATGGTTCCTGGTTATCTGGACTGGCCTGACTGTCCAGGTGCTTGCTGGGATGGGTCAGTAGGCATTTCTTTGAACTCAAGGACTGGGCACTATCCCTTTGTATTTGTTTTTAAGTAGGTTCTCTACCTTTTGAGCTATTTCCTTAGATATTTTGGTCTGGATTATGTTTTGAGATAGGATTTCATCTTATGCTCATTTTTGCTCCCCTGCTTTGTGGGGCCTACTACCACACCCAGCCATTAGCCATTAGTCCTGATGAAGTCTTGTAATCCTTTTTTCCTTTTTGCAATTTTTTCCCCCAAGATAAACTCAAAGTTCCAGCTTATATATAACTGGGATTTGAGAACTGAGCCGTCCCACCTAGAAAACTGTAGTGCTTTTTATATTAAGTCTTTTGTCTATAAATGGCAAAAATAAATCAACTCATTTTCCAGTCACTAATAAGTTTAACAGTTCAACAATATTTAACTTCTATATCAGAGCAAGATATTATCTTTTGCCTTGTGTTGTTATTTTTTTCTCCTCAAGTGTCCCCACATTTTCACCAACTTGACCAAGCAACAGATTCCCCTTTCTCTAGTAACAATGCTTTCAAATCTAGTTATGTTCTCCAGTCACCTAGATTCAGACAGACAGTTTACTTTTCTTTCCTGAAGTATCTTTAAGTATCTTTGTTCAAGATATGAAACACAATGGCTTTGCCTTCGGTTGGCATTGCTTCCTGAATCTTTAATAGAACAAGTAGGAATATGTAGGTTTCACAGTGAAGGAATATACAGGAGTGAGGAGGTAATTTCTTCCCCAGTCTTCTAAATTTTTGAGCCTGAGAGTTTACAAAGAAAGAGAAAGAGGGTTGCCCTTTTTCATTCCCTTTTTGGTGCTCATCTAGATCATCTATGTGAGCTGACCTTTAACCTTACACGGGTAGGTTTCATGGGAACTGGCAGGCTGAACTTTGCCACTACACATGGCAGGAATAAATTTCTTTCATTTTACCTTAATCACTTGGGCATTCTTTCTACCCATATATACATATACTCACTTGTAAAATTTTCAAGAGCCATCATCCCTTGGACCAATTACCATGGGCCAATAGTGAGATGGAACTTCATGACAGTAGTCGAACCTCATAAGGATAAGAATGTGGCAAAACAAACCTACTCACTCTATGGAAGTCCAGGAGTAGAGAAAGAGAACAGGGATGATATATAGTACCCTAAAAATGTGGCCCCAGTACTGTGTCCCCCAACCACCCCTCATTATCTACAGTTCCCACCATCTCTGAAGAGTTCATTCAATTATGACCCCATCAGTCAATTAACCCATTAATTAGATCAGATATATGATCCAATTATTTCCAAGAAGCTTGTTAGCTGGCAACTCAGCCTTTAGCACATGACCTTTGAAGCTCTTGTCATAACAGACTATATAACTATTTTTCAAGATGGAATAAAGTTGGAATACTGCCTGTATGTCACAAAGAAATATATTTTACTTTTATGATTTCTATCTAAAAGGAGAATGGAGAAGAGGTGTTCTGACATTAGTTAATCTTTTGATTTATATATTTCAGTGCTATAGTTATTTTTTATTTCACCCTCTAATTTAAAACCCTATTAAAATTCAGTCCATCATTGTGTTTTGTAGAAAAATATTATTGAAGCAAACAAATCACACAGTAACAACAAAATCTCTCTGCCTTTGAGTTTGCTCTATTTTTTCCTGGGATTTGGGTAAAGGGCATTGTGTTTGCTACATTGGATACATGTCACTGAGACAGACTTTCATTGCCTTCAAATTTTAGACGTTTTACAAAGGGAGCACATGTATTCTATTTCTTTAGGAAGTAGTATGAGGTAAAGGATTTATATGCTCCATAGCCATTGTGCAGTCTGTGTGAATTCCACACGACCAGGTCAGATTCCTCTGAGTTCTTTAAGGCAATGTTCTCCGTCATTAGAACTCTGAAAAAAAAAATAGGTTCTGGAAGAAGAGAACAACTAAAAATGAGGTTAAATGTGCCTGATGAATAAGTAGAAGATGATCTATTCAAAATTCAAATTACTCAAAAGTGAAATATTCATCACGGATTTGAATCTCCTTCAAATCCCTGTGAAAGAAGATATTTGACAAAGTATGTGTATTATTTGGGGGAAAAATGAAAATCTTAGAGAACTTACAGAGCTGTATCAGCTCAAGTATATTTAAGGCAGAAATAATGACTTGTCATTATATACTTTAAATCATATTTGTATTGGCCAATAATGAATTTTGTCTTTATAATTAAAAATAAAAAATAAAGTTCATGGGGAATTAACTTGCCTTTGAATTAACACAACTTAATTTCTTCCTGAAGTTTTTTTCATACAGCTAATATTTGATGTTCTCTAGGTTTGATTCTAAGTTTTATCCTTTGGTATCTTTCTAATATGAAGAAAATTTTATTAGATTTATGACACAGGTTGTAGCTAACAAGTATGAGCACTGAAAATTACTACAGTTTGTAAAAATTTCCTTGCTACCAACAATTTGGTTTACTTTACAGATAAACTTGATAATGACCTTTGCCACAGGCTTAGGTCTGTAGAAATGTGTAGTCAAAATACTTAATAGAATTTTTACTTCTGCCATTACCAGTTAATTTAGGTAATTTATTGAAAGTGTTGTAACATGGATTCAATACATATCTGTATATGTTCCCTTTTCAGCATGACCAAAATATTCTATTAAGCATTATAATATTCTTTTATGCTTATTTATTACCTCATATTATTCTGTTATTGACGTCATGACTTTTCAAGAGTGCACATTTCTCACAAATATGAATGGAACATATGTCCTTTGAGCAAAGCAATATTACAAGCAATCAGCAGGCCTATGTAATCCTTACATCTCATACAAATATGCTTATCCAAACACTCACCACAAAATTCAAATATACAAATCACTAGGAAAATTAAGTGTGTTCTGAAATATTCATAAAATCAAAGTCTATTGTAATATTAAGGTGTAATTTCCTTTGGAAATTAGTCTAAAGTTTTGAGTAAACAAGGCTCAATTTAACTCAATAAACAAAAAAAACTTGAAACAGATGAGTTTAAAGGTTCATCTTATACCACGTGGATGTCACACAGCACAAATGACTACAATAATACTAAGCAATCCATGTATATAAAGAAAATAATAAGGCCCCAAATCTTCTAACAAAAGCTAATAACATTAGCCAATGACATAAGCTGATTTTAAAAGAAAAATAAATATAAAAATATCACCCAATGATTTCTTACCACTGGTGAATTTTGTAATAGGAAATATTTATATAGTTATTGAAAGCTTTATCTATCTTTTATTAGACTAATAATGGGCACATACATGTGTGTATGTATATATATAGTTATATATATGAAAAATATTTGTTACTAGGTTTTGATATGCAGATGTTAACATAGCAGAAATTTTTATACTTGTTTTCCATTCAGAAACTCCTGGAAAGACTTTATAAATTATTTTTCAATGACCCATCTATGTCCATTTGAGGAGAATCTCAAGATGGTGGCTGAGCAGGGATACAGGGAAAGTCTCCCTAGATGATTCTGAAGTTTGGTAACCACTGGTCTATCAGGGCAAAGCGCTATCTTGGGAAGAAGTAAATGAGTAGGACACAGCACTGCTGGTCTCTTCTGTAAAGTAATTCTTCCGAATCCAGAATGGAGTATTTTCTCCCAAAGACTTCAAGAACTTCACTCCAAAGTATAATACAGAATAAAGCACTTTTCTGGTCTTTAATACCCTTAATACTCTCTTCAGCACATACTCTATATAATCAGAGTTGTTAAGAGAAGAGAAACAGGGAGAGAGTAGCAAGCAAAGTTTCAAATGTAGTTATTCCATCTGAACTTTGTTATTCAGAACACAAGCAAAATTGTGATTTGGCAAACACAGAGGAGACCTTCGCATAGGAGTTGGTTCTATTGGTGTACTTCAAAAGATAAATCAGTCTTCCCATTCCAGACTGCTTTATTTACCACCTTAAAATAATTATCTTTAGAATGAGTAGATTGGATTACAAAATCAGAATTTATGGATCTAAACACATGGAAATATATGAATAAAACAGTAGAAGATAAACTGAATATTTAAAGAGATATTATTAAAGTTATCCTGTTGTCAAATGAAGGAAGAGAATATTTGGTTATCAGAAAATGAGTCCTATTGGCTCTTTGAGTACATTATGAATTTTATGGTACAGGTATTGGAGGCTTGAACTCATGAACTTATGCTCTCATTCTCACCAGCTTTCTTGCTAACTATTAGCACTCTACTACTTGAGCCACACCTCCACATAAATTCTTTTGAGTTATTTTGTCATTTTTTGCCTTACCTATAGAGATTTATTAAAACTAAAGAATCTTGATGGTTGTAAAGTGCCATAGAAAATGAAGCATAATTGTTATCATACTGTATAATTTTCAGTGAATTTTTGCTTGGGCCTTTAATAATGTAAAGCAAAGCTGATTAGACTCAACAATGAGAAAACCAGTGTCATAAGGGTCCATATGATGAGTAACAACAGCTCTTAATGCTATATTTTCAGTATGCAATGAAGATAAGAGATTCATGTGCATGATGTTGCACAGAAATTGTGACGCTCAAGAACTGCTTCCAAAATAGTAAAATAATGCACTGACCTGGAAACATTTGGGCAGCTACATAAAATATTAATTATGACACTACCATATTATCTGGAACTTCCACTCCTGGAAATCTTTTAGAATATAATGAACTCTCATGTCCATGTGAAATCTTGGACACAATGATTACCTTGGCTATGCCCAGTTCTCAAGACTCAAGCAGCTGAGATCAGGAAGAACACTGTTCAACGTTAGCTTATGTCAAAAGTCAGTAGGACCCCATCTCAACCAATAAGAAGTGTGGTGCCACATACTTACTATCTTCATGACACAGAAAACATAAATATAAAGATTGCAGTCCATGTCAGCCCAGGAGAAAAAAAAGCAAGTTCTAATAGAAAAAAATAATGAGAGCATAAAGGGCTAAGATCATGGCTTAATTAAAAGATTGCCTGCCTAGCAAGCAGAAGGCTTGAATTAAACGCTAATATGCACATGTGACAAAAAGAAACAATCGTGGCAATATGTAAATAAAGGTAAATGTGAAATAACCTAAATATCCATCATTTTGTTAGCCGGCAAATAAATGATTCATACAATGGGATCTATACAATGACAAATTGATTGGCAGCAAAAAAGAATAAAGTGCTGTTGAATGAATGTTTAAATAAATTATAGTAAAGAAAAAAATGTGACACCTAAATGTCTAGAATGAGCAAGTCTTTGGATATAGAAAATAGATTATATAAATTAGTAAATAGACAATTAACTATCTGAAACTGGATATTACTTGCCTTCCTCTTCTAAAAGCCCAATTCCTTCTACATTGAATTCTTCAACTTACATTTATCCCAGGTGCCACTCCTTTAAATATATTATCATCTCAAACTAAAGCAATAGTTTTAATTTTGGTTTGTTTTATGTTTAACTGTGAACAAGTTAGGATATAGTTATGAACTTCAACCTAAGCTTTGTGTAGTTTGGTTATCTCTACTTCTTTACTTTCTAGAGTGAGAAGAGATTCCAAGAGAACCTTTTCTGTTCTCTGTTTCAGTCCTAGTATTAATCCAAGGAATCTAGATTCCATTTACTGAGGAAGACTATTAGACACCAATACCTGGTAGTAGAAGTAATTCAAATCTCACACTATGAAGTGGCAAATGCTTTGGGTATTTCTTGAAGTGTATTAAGTAAAAAATACAATAAAGTATGAGTTGGATTACTCCAATTAGAGAAATGTACCTAGGTTTATTTTTTGCACTACCATTTCACTATTGTTCTACCCCAGGATACATTTTCTTAAAGATGATCATTAACTTTGGAACTTCATTGGAAATGAATCTTTTTCAGAGAAAATTGTGCTTGCTTCTGCCAGTTACCTGGAGGCTCTGCCACTGTGGCATCACTTTAAATTAAAATATTCTTTTGAGGTTTCTCTGACAATATAGGTTTGAATTTTTCTGCAAAGACAGAGGATGCCCATGGTTATGAATTCTCAGTGGAAATATATAACTTTCCCTTCTCCTTCTCCTGTGCCAGCTCAGAGATAGGAGTGTCTCTGTGTCTCACTGTTCACAGCAGGA
The DNA here is from genome assembly GCF_023159225.1 of Perognathus longimembris pacificus. Classification (NCBI taxonomy): domain Eukaryota; kingdom Metazoa; phylum Chordata; class Mammalia; order Rodentia; family Heteromyidae; genus Perognathus; species Perognathus longimembris. The sequence goes on from NC_063176.1 coordinate 43,827,121, forward strand.
TTTCTTTCCACACCCCACTTTACATTGCAGGTAGAGCCTTTGAATTTTCTATGAAATTCTACACAGTGGATGTATTTAACATTTTGTCTCCTACCCAAAAACTCTAAACTCATGAAATGTCTGACTCAAGATGTGGAAGAAACTAACAAAAGTTAAGGCACTTTTGGCATTAGTGTTCTCATAACATATACTCACAGTTTCATCTTTCCATTGATTATGAGTCTTAAATACATTCAGGGATGAATTTTCATTACCTTTTTAAATTATGCACGATATGATTATTTTAGCCTGTGGAAGACTTTTAGCTCTCTACCATACTAGGCTATGAAAACATAGGGTACATAAACAACTGCTTATTCTTTAAAAACAGATTTTTGTGTTATTTTTAAGTTTAAAAAAGTAGAATTTATTTTTCAATTTTAAATTCCAAAAAATGTGCAAGACTTTTCAACTTTAAGGTCTTGAGTTTTGAGAGGGAAAAATACTTGTTCTGGAAACAAGAAACAACTTAAATCTTGAATTTCTTATCTTTCAAAAGTATACTATGGTGATGAGCAAATGATGTCCAGAAATCTATTTCTCACAATTGCCATAGTATATAAGGATTGCAAAGGTAACTCTTCTCACAAAAAAAGAAAAGAAATAAGGATTAGTTTGGAAGGGGCAGCTGAGGAAGTATGGTAAAGTAGAAAAGGGTCATTTACCTAGAAGGGTTATTTACTATGAAGTAATTGTACAAAGAGTTTACAATTCCATAAGTCAGATTATGAGTACAATGTATCATATTCACTTTCTATTATATTATTTTTTCTATTATTTTTCCCCTTTTCTCCTCTCCCATACCTAACCTCAGCTATTTAGTTAAATTTTTATATAATCTATATTGAATATAATGACTGCATTTGTTAGCTCTTCTCTCCATTACAGTGGTTCCCACTTTGCTCTCCTGGCCCAAATACATTTCTGCTCTGGGGATTCATTTTGTTAAACAGTTTTGTTTTGGCTTTTTTTGCCAGTCATGGGACTTGAACTCAGGGCATGAGAACTGAGTACTGTTCCTGGCTTCTATTTTTTTTTTTTTGGCCATCCTGGGCCTAGGACTCAGGGCCTGAGCACTGTCCCTGGCTAGTTTTTGCTCAAGGCTAGCACTCTGCCACTTGAGCCACAGCGCCACTTCTGGCCACTTTCTATATATGTGGTGCTAGGGAATTGAACCCTGGGCTTCATGTATAGGAGACAAGCACTCTTGCCACTAGGCCATATTCCCACCCCTCATTAATCAATTTACTAGTTGTTCAGAGCAGTTGCACCTTTGGACCAATTACGTGTGTGTATGTGTGTGTGTGTTTGTGTGTGCAAGAAGCCCTTTGTATGTTATGTATGTTTGTATTTAGATATGATTTCTATCTATGAAAGAAAACATGCTAAGGCACATATTTTAATTCCAAGTCATTCCATATGTTTTCTCCATGGCAGAATACAAATGCATAATATTAAGATACTTCATTCATACCTTTTTAGCCAACAGAAAAGATAGTTTTTGTAACCATTTCCTGCTCATCATTAGCAGAATAAATCAACACATTTTACCTGATACATTGAGTATTTAAAGCTTGTGCTTAAAAGCTGCCTCAAGCACATGACTTTACTAATATTTTGAGCAGTAACACATGTAAGATGTATTTTTTTCATTATTTTAACTGGCTGTAAAATCATATAGAGATTCTTGAAATAATAAAAGGTACAATGCTTTGTTAAAGAGCAATTTGCAACTCAAAAAGCAACAGATTATTGAGGATATAAAACTCTTTCTTGTGAACCAAGTTAATAATAGTGATATATATCTGATTTCATAAATCTCAGTGCCCACACATTTATATTTACATTTATTTTAATAAAAATTAATTATAAAGATCTGAATATTTTATTTGGAAAACATTTCATTTGTTTTTCCTCTATGAATTTCATTAAAGCTTATTCCCATATGTAATTTGAATCCTAGAATCAATGCTTTGAAATATAAAGCAGCTGTTGACAGAAAATTCTGCTCATGCCATAGGGTTACAAAATGGGAGGTATTATCCATCTACTCACTTTTGTAGTGACTGACCTACTTAATGGTCCTGAACAGCGATTCTTCACAACTTAAAATCATGAAACCACTAACCTAACACAAACACAAAGCATGAACTGCATCTCAATCCATTAAAAAAAAAGTCATCTAATGTTGCAGAGTTCATTTCCTCACTCTTCTATTTCATACAAATGGCTTCCCAACAATAAGTGTGAGAATTACTCCTAACAAGAGCTGTGCAACTTCACGATAACTTTTCCCACAGTTCTGTTTAGGCGTATTTAACAGGGTTCCTCTCACAATCATCTGATAAATATTACATTCTCTCCTTACTCTATTACTTTACTTTCTCTTACTCTAAAGCTATACCATAATGAAATAAGTTGTAACTTGAGGTTCATTTGTAGTGGCTGAGGATTAAACATGAGTTGTAAATGGCTGCAGGTTTTGTTATAAAGGTTGTGTTCTTCAGAATTCCCTTAATTGTGGCCAAACAATCAAGGAACAACTTAAAGGAGGAAGTATTTGTTGTGGTTTATGTTTCAGAAGTGTTCATGCATCTTGGTGGGGAGGGCTTAAGGGAGCAGAGCCCATGCACTCATGGTAGCAGGAGGCATAGAGGAATGGCCCTTGCTGGCTAGCTAGCTGCTTCTTTCTCTCTCCTTCCATTCAGCTTGACAGAATACGGAATGGTGCCCTTCACAATCAAGAGTGGACATTTTCCCCTTAGCTAACCTTTATGGAAATAATCTTATAGACACATGCTTCACTAATCTAGATGCTTCTGAATCTGATATATTTGACATTCAAGATTATCCTGTTCCAGGCTCTTCTTTTCTCTTGCTAAAACAAGTTGTTATACACCATTTTTATACAATATCCTGCATGTCTTTCTATTGTTGGCATATTTGTATGTTGTGATTAGAGACTTTCAGTATTGACATTTATTTATTTTTTATTTATTTATTTATTTTTTTTTTGGCCAGTCCTGGGCCTTGGACTCAGGGCCTGAGCACTGTCCCTGGCTTCTTCCCGCTCAAGGCTAGCACTCTGCCACTTGAGCCACAGCGCAGCTTCTGGCCGTTTTCTGTATATGTGGTGCTGGGGAATCGAACCTAGGGCCTCGTGTATCCGAGGCAGGCACTCTTGCCACTAGGCCATATCCCCAGCCCAATTGACATTTATTTTAGTTCACTCTACTTCGTTAGTTTTATGAAGTCTCTATAAACAAACTTATTTGTGATTTCTGACTATGTATCAAAGAAGAAAGCTGGTAAAGAAATGAGTTTTAATCTCATATCTTCAAAGTATAGCACAAACTCTAGATTTCAAAATGTGGAATGCCAAAAATCATACTAATCAGTTTTTGAGGGGTTGTTGTTTCAAGTAATGCTAAAATTCAAGGGTGCTATTTCTTTAAATGTCTGAATCTTAGCATTTTTACCACAGTTTTTGATGTCATTCTATTACATTTTTTTTTTGAGGTAGTTTATTTGGAATTCTCCAGAGGAACATATCTCCAGGCACATCACATTTTATAATGAAAGTCAATAAGAAAATCAATTTCAATACATAGGAATTTGATTTATAGGCAACTGTTCAGAAACCTATCCATTCAGCAAAATGAGTTATCCCTCAATGTTCGAATATGTAAAATCTCACCCAACTAGAAAAAGAAAAACGCATTTTATATCCTGTTACCTAATTATTTTCAAAATATCCTATGAGCAAAAGTGAATGCATTTCTCACCCAAAAATTTACAGATAGTAAATTAGATTGAGGTAGGTGAGGGAGATTGCACGTGCACATAATCCTTCAGAAAGGAAAGGGCCCACTTAGTGTCATTTTATGTGTTTATATGGGCATAGCTATTGGGCTATAGTGGTCTTCTGCTATGAATAACCTAAACATGTAGTAATTATTCCCTATGAGGGAAACCATAGCATCCATTTTTATTTGGGTCTGGCTCACTTCACTTAGTATGATTTTTTTTTTCATTTCTTTACGAATGGGGCAGTGTTGTTCTTCCTGAAAAAGGTATAGAATTTCATTGTATATATGTACCACATTTTCCTGATCCATTCATCTGATCTTAGTACCCTGGATACTGCATATATGTGTACTAGAACTAGGGAAGGGAAAGGGAACACCAAAATCGAGAGACAATGGGTAAAAAGACAAACCATTCCAAAAGCAATACTTACGAAAACATTTGTCCTCAACAACTGTACAACTCATGGGGGTGTGGGAGGGGGGAGGCAGTGGAAAAATGAGGGGGGAGGTAACAAGTTGGATAAGAATTGTACTCACTGTCTTACATATGAAACTGAAACTCCTCTGTGCTTCACTTTGACAATAAAGAAAAAAATAAAAATAATTTTTAAAAAAGAAAAGGAAAGGGCTGAGACAGGAAAATCACACATTTGAGACCTATCTTGGTAACATAGCATGTTCCAGAATTATTTTTGCAAGCTTTCCTTAAAAAGAAAAGACAGAGGAAGAGAGAAGAAGAGAAAGAGGAAGAGAGAAAAAGAGGGAGGGAGGAGGGAGGGAGGAAAAGAAGGAATGAGAGAAAGGAAAATAGTATGACTATATACACATTCTGTGCGAATGAAGAATTAAGTATTAACTGAAATATGGTAAATTCAAGGGAGAACTCAAATAGCATAATCCCTTAGAAAGGCAAAATCAAAAAACACCAGGAAGTAGTTACTTCAGTGGGGTGGGTGTGACAGTCAAGGGAGAAGGGATAGACAGGAAGAGGGGAAGAATGCAGTACACAGGAGAGTTGGGTAAGAATGTTGACAGGGGTGATATTGTTCAACATGCACTTTATTTGTAAACTAAACTCCGTTGTACAACTAAAGACAATAAAATTTCTGAAAACAATAATTAAGTCAATAGGATATTTCAAAATTAAGAAGCACTATTCAGTTTGTGTGACTCGTTAATATAAATAGTTCTGTTTTAATATGTAATATGTACTCATCCTAAAGTAGAAGCCAGAAATAATAATGTATCAATGAACTAACAAGGATATCACTCTACAATTTTAAACCATAGCTCTACTTTCTTGTTGTATGTTTAATACACAACAAAAACAGGGTAGCTGTGTCCATCATCTGTGATGTCATGTGACAAAGCTTTTAATTAAATTTATTCATTCTCAATTTTGACTGGACACGATATTTTGTCTCAAAAATGGACTTTAGTAGGATTATTAATATAGCAAAAGCCAGTCAAGTTGAAATTGATCAACATAAATTTTCCCTTTAGCTAATATGTAACAGAATTTGTTATTCATACCCTTGACAGCTACAAAACACAGCTTATAAAATCTCAACATTATACATACTTAATAGTGATTTTAATACTACATATGAATTTGACAGGAAATAGTGATTGCACAGAAAGTTCAAAAAGAGATATTGAATGCTTCAGTCAGTGCATTTGTAACTTCTAGCACAGAAGAATGGATATAGTATCTAGAAGAAAAACTGATGAAGGAGAGACTCCTCATGAGAACCATAAGAATAATCAGAAATTAACAAAAAAAATCCTTAGGTGGAAACAAGGTATTTTATATGCATTACTTGGTGACTTATCTAACTAATTCTATAATGCAAACACTATCATCCTCTCTTTCTGAAGAAAGATATGGAGAATCAAAAACTTGAAGTAATACAAGTTAACTATAGCTGTCAAAGGCAAGACCAAGTATCATTTTGTGTTCCAAACTTCTCTCCTCAACACTTAAGAACCATAGTCAAACATCATTTTAAGAACAGGGTTTCTGCCAGCCAAGACAAATATGGCTTCTAATGACACCAGCCTCCAAAAAAGAAAAAAGAAATACCTTCTCCTCGTTTGAGGGCAGTTTACAAAGTGAGAAAAAATTTCTACCTATAAAAAGTCAAAAGCCAATCTACAAAAAAGTTAAAAGTAATTGACTGAAATTCCAAAGGTTTATGAATAATCATGTACCTTGAAAAAAATGAAGGTGCTATAGAAGTAAAGAAAATGATAACTCAAAGAAATCAAATAACATTTCCATCTGAATCAATACATTTACAACATGATATTTACCCAAAATTCTTAAGCATAACATGCTTAAATAATGAGCTTAAAAGTGATTATGTTAAGCTGGCAACAAAAGACACCATATGAATTGATCATTTATGTTTGAAACACCAATTACTGAGCACAGAAGAGAGTAAATTAATAGTTAGAGAATTTTATACAGATAGAATGAAAAATAGTGGCCCTGCACTTTCAGCTCAGACCTCTAATTTTTTAGCAATCTGTTCAACATTTCACTCAAAGACTTGAGGAATGCTCTTGAAATACCCTAAATTGCTTTTGGCTGAATATAATTCATAAACACTCTCATTTCTCCAGGGAAAACTTTTAAGGACAAAATTCCCTATTTGACATTTACTGCTAAGTCTTTGGCTTACTAGCAAGTATATCAAAATGGAATAAAATTGAAAAAATAATCAGCTTCATATTATAAAATTAAATTAGATTATCTTAAGAAAAGATGAAATATTCCTCTTAAATAATATTTTTGCAGTTTCTTTTTTTTATTTTAAGCTATTTGGAAAAAACCTGTAATCTTCCTCAGTCTCAGGAATCAGGCATTGAGAACAACAGAAATGGGGCTTTAACAATGCACTGTAAAATGCTGGAAAAGAGAAGCTCTTTCTGCATATTAAGTGATTAATGAACCTTGGATTAGCTTTGACTGATTTGCTGTTGAGCTTTTGCCTGAGATAGTTTGTCAGTAGTAAAGTTGCCCACTATGTTTTATGTCAAAATTAAATCATCCCAGGAGTATGTAGAAAGGCTTCTATAACATTCCAGACAGTATAGAAAATTAAAAATATCCAAATAATATATATGCCAATACAGTCACAACCATTTGCAAGAAAACTTATACATATTGAATACATTACACTAATAGCTGTATATTTTAGCCCAATGAATGTACAGCAATAGAAGACATTCATAACACATATCATGAACCATTTAGAAGGATAAGTCGATACAGGAGAAAAGTTATAAATTCTTTATAGAAAAGCTTTAACCTAACTGCAAATATGGCTGCTGTTGTCAACAACAGAGTTCATTATTCACAACCACTCTCTCTGCACCACATAAGATTGTGAATGAGCCTTTGATTCAGGTATTGTCACAAAGTTAAAAGCAGATAAAACTTATTCACATCTTTTACCTAATATGTATCTTTTGCATTAAAAATAAAATGTAACATGTACTTCATAAAAAGTACAAATCCATGTGAAATATATGTGAAAAGTAAGCTTAAAAATATAAATGTTCCTACTACTGTTTTTCAGAGAAAAATCCCTGTATCTCTTTATCAGGTTTAATTTCCAAATATTTTGTCATGGATATTGAAAAAGAGACATACTATGTCTCTGTGATATGCATGCTAACCATATGCTCTGTATATATTGTGTTTATATATGCATATGTATAAGTATCTTCTTTATAGAGAGAAATACATGGAAAGAATTTTATTTTCTATTTCTCCTATGAACATTTTTATTTTTAGCACGTTATTTAACTTCCATGATTTTTCGCTGTCATGGTTTTGTTATAACAGAACATGTTCCACGTTCCACTACTCAGATTTTAATTTTTAATGTTTCATGATCTTGAGAAAATGAGGGAAGATGTGATGCTGTTCAAAAGTAAATGAACTCATTACATGACATTTGTAACTGCAACCCCTCTGTATATCACCTTAACAATAAAAATTTTTTTTTAATTAGGGGCTGGGAATATGGCCTAGTGGTAGAATCTTGGCCTCATAAGCATGAAGCCCTGGGTTTGATCCCTCAGCACCACATATACAGAAAAAGCCAAAAGTGGTGCTGTGGCTCAGGTGGTAGAGTGCTAGCCTTGAGCAAAAAGAAGCCAGGGACAGTGCTCAGGCCCTGAGGTCAAGCCCCTGGACTGGCCAAAGAAACAAAAATTAAAAAAGAATATATGCATCCTGGCAGTATTAGGTAGAACATTTCTCATTATTCTATATGTTTTTTGTTAGTTAATTCACACACAATACAGTTCCACTGTCCTCTGTTCAACTGACTTCTAGATCATTCTGTCTTCTTTCTAGTAGTCTTGGAATTCTCTGCTTCCAACATCCATGGATGAGGAAGAGAATACAAAGAACATAACCAAAAGCTGTTTATAACAAGACAATAGGCAGCATAAATCATCCCCTTTTTTTCTTCCATTGCCCTAAAGGCATATTGCACACACAATTACAAGAAAAAAATCCTAGAAATATATATTTCCTGTGTGCCAGAAAAAGAAGAAAGAGACTCTTTCCCAGATACCTCACAAGTTCTTTGAGAGGAATCAATGGTCAACCCACTTGGATCGCTACCAAAGAAATAAAACACACTCACACACACACACACACACACACACACACACTTTTCCTGTCACAATATTTAGCCCTTCTATTCAAAACAAAAGAAAGATAACTTAATGCTTGCCAAATTACATGAATTTGTTTGTGTTCACAATATCATTATGTTAAACAGATGCATTAAGCTACTGGACTGGTCATCATTTTAGTAGCTAAAATTTTATAGAGTGCTGATTAAAACTTGTTGCACAAATTTCAGTGACCTTGAGGCACAAGACAAATACCAGCATTTGTGCTGAAAATTAGTGAGAGATTTATAAGGCCTCAAATTAAAAATAATTGAAACCTTAAAAATATTGGTGTCTCATCAGTAAGAATATTGGAATTATTCCATGGTCATGTTTTTCTTTCATTTCATAAATAACATTTTTAACTTAAAAATTACTCTACAGAATGAGAGGTTTAAAAAATATTTAGCTAGTGCTAATACAAACACTTTTCCCTAAAAAATATTTTTTCGATTAAGATAAGCCCCTCTGGATAAATTACCAAATGAGAAATTCTCTTGCTCCCAAATGCAACATTTCATACATTTTCTAGGAAATTATATAGCTTTCTCAAATATTCAAGTGTGAAGGAAATGAGAAACATCAAACATTAAAACTTTTTTCTTTTCTACTTGAATATTTTTTAAAATTTTAATTATGAATTATTTATTGGGTGTTATCTCTACATGAATTCCCATTCATTCCAGCAAGTATTTATATATGATCTGCAAAACACTCCTCTTGCCTTGTAAGACAGTTGGAAAACAGTGTCAAATTAAATAACTTTGATATTTAATCGCAACACCCTTGCAATCAGCTGTATGGTCTTGAAAAGTTTGTTCAATCTTTCTGACATTCTGTTTTTTCATCTTCAAATTGGATGTAATATAATCCAGTTCAAAACAACATAATGTTTAGTAATATGTTTAGTAATAAGAACCCTATATACTGTGCTATACCTATCCAAAAATCATTGAATAAGAGTTTAGTTAACTGTTATTAGTAATATTAAAAATCTACATGTTGACATGGATCACATATAAAACAAAATCTACACCTGGCAGCATATGGCTAGGTGCTGTATGATCAGAGAAAAGGAAATGAATGGCCTTCATAGAAGAACTGATATTTAGTTTACAATGTATTGTCTTGTAAGTATAGATATTGCATTGGTTCACACATTGTCCTTTGTCTCACCATTTTGATGCTTCCCCTCCCTTCTGTAATTCAAATAAACATATATACAATACCAGGGCCGGGGGAGGGGGGTGGGGAAGGAATTGGGGTGGGAAGGTAGGAGAAAAATGAGGGAGGAGGTAACAAGTTTGACACAAATGTACTCACTTCCTTATGTATGTAACTGTAATCCCTCTATATGTCACCTTGACAATAAAATTACATTAAAAAAATAAATGAAAATAGAGAATGTAACATTAGGGAGGTACTACATATTTAATCGTCAACTAAGAAATAGTGTAAGGACCTTGCTATCACCAAATTAAAAATATTTTGTTGGTTAAAAAATAAAAGAACTGATATGCCTGAGGGCAGGCTTCACATTAAATATTAGGATAGCCAGGTATTCAAAGAGAAGAGCAGTCAGGTCATCAGATTAATTGGAGCTGAGTTCTCAGTCTTTTCTAGCACGGAGTTATTTAGTTTTTAAGGACTGAATACCAGAGAAAAGTGGCATTTAACAGAGCCCGTCAGCAGTGGGTTCCTGAGGATCAAAGTTAAGTAGGACAGACAGGGCACTGCCCAGACAACATAACCCTTCCTGTGCACATAGCAAGGAGAAGCTTGAGACCACAGACTGCAAGGCATACAATGAAGACCAACTTCTCCATCAGGGATGCTTCCTTTTGCCTGACCCCAATAGCTCCTACAAGGAATAGACTGGAGCACCTAGAATATCTCTTTCCCAACAAAGCAAATACCAACTTCCCTACCATGAGAGCCTATGAATCATGGAGGAGACAGTCAGCAATTACATGTACCATCTCATGCCCCTCCCATCCCTCTCAGACTTACATAGGCTACTACATTTCCATGATGTCAAGAAGCTAAAAGAGATATAAAAAACTGAGGCCCAGGAAAATAGTCTAATAAGAGCTAGTTGAAAATATTACAACAATGCCTGGGCCTTTGTGACTCCCAGTATCCCATACTACTTACATACTTTATTCAAAGAGCAATTATGTTAGAGAAGTAGTGAATGATATCCTTTCATTGTTCTAAGGTGGGGTCATTAAAGACCTAATCTTACTAAATCTTCTGGATGCCTGACAATGCCAGGGAACTAACACAATCTGAGTGGTGACAGCCAGATAAGGAAAGGACAGAAGGCAAACTGTCATTTACCTTATTAAATCACTTTCAATATTGTACATCTCTACCTCACAGAATTGTTCTTGCACTGAATTCAGAGTTTCCCCTCCCTCCTAAGTGGCAGAATGAGCAATTCTTTCTGAATGTTTCCTCATTTCTTCAGATCTTTTTTAAAAAACTGGGGTAGGGTTATCTGACTATACTTGACAGTCTGTAGTCAGGTGAAGAATTTCAAATGAATTTTCAGACAGGAGGTCATCACATGAAGCTTCTTGCTGGGAATGTTGGTGACATAAACCCTCAGGGTATGAATGAAAGTAATCTTACTGTAGACCCAGCAGGTGCCACCTAATCAATTATGGTGACATTTCTTCTGACCTTTGTGTGAGGAAGTTTGCATTTATGCCACCATCCTCTTTTTGTCTGGGGCAAGCTGGAAGCACATGAGATGCTAAATTTAGATTTTAAAAACTAAAATATATAGGAGAAAAAGGGGAAAGAAGGAAGGAAGGAGGGTAGAAAGGAAAGAAGGTGGGAAGGAGGAAGGAGGGAAGAAGGGAAGGGAATTCTGAGAACTGCAATTAACATGTGATTTCTTTTCTCCTAAAAATTCATTTTTGAATGAACATTCTTTACATTATTTACCAGAAATTTTTCTATGGCTTAATTATACTTCTAGAATAGGGTAGTAAGATTGAGAAGGAAGTCAACTATTAAATTATGAAAAGTAATTCATACATATAGTACAAAATATATTATTTAATGTTAAGTTAATAACAGCTTCCAAAATCTACCATCTAGTGTCACAATAACACTATATAACAACCTGTAACAACCACTATATATATATATATATACGTATATATATATATATAAAACCAATCAATTAACAGTTCTATCTTTGCAGGCAGTTGGTTAGTTTTGTTCTAGTTCATGATAATATTTCTTCCAGCAGTAGAGTAAGGGCAAGAGCCTCTGCACAGCTCAGTAGAAAGGTACTAAAAGTAAAGAGTAAAAGAGACAGAGAGGGAGGGGCTATTGAGAGAGAAAAGAAACACACCCTCTCTTTTCATGTAGATACAAGAATATTTTCACTTTATTGAAATTTTTTTCTAAAGCATTGCTCAACTCAATAGGATTCTAGGGATTTATAAACACCATCTATATTTATTGAGACGAGGAGTTACAAGTAACATTCAAAGAAGAGTGGCATATAGATATTGAACATAAATAGTGGATTATAGGAACTATTCCAAAAGCCTAAAATACCTATATCCTCTTTATTGAAGGATTATTTATACGAAGAAACTTACTAAAATGGTTTGTTTGGTTATTTTCAAAGAATATCTTCAGCTATGTTATAATATTCAAGGTATTACACATGATGTTCTGTTGGGTAAACTACAGGAAGATACAACTAAGGAATATATCATTATAAAATAAAGACACATGGCTGGGGATATGGCCTAGTGGCAAGAGTGCTTGTCTCATATACATGAGGCCCTGGGTTCAATTCCCCAGCACCACATATGCAGAAAATGGCCAGAAGTGGTGCTGTGGTTCAAGTGGCAGAGTACTACCTTGAGCAAAAAGAAGCCAGGGACAGTGCTCAGGCCCTGAGTCCAAGCCCCAGGACTGGCCAAAATAAATAAATAAATAAATAAATAAATAAATAAATAAACAAACATAATTTGTATATAAAAACCACTAGTGCAAAGTAAAGAACAAATACTTCTAGAAAGGTACAACTCTCTGCAAAGCCAGAAGCTATTCCACACTAGTGTGGAATACTAGCAACACTGATAATATACTGAAAACATTCAAATACATATATGGTCAAATATGTGCTAATGTGAATTTATTTTTAAAAGACAGTGTTGACATTAAACACACCTAGAATGATAAGAACTGAAATATCTTCCTTTCCTAACTTACTGCTTTGAGATAAATGGCACCTGAAAACACAAAATGAATTGAAATTTTTAAAAAATATGCCAAAGGACACTGGTTGCACAATGATGGTAGCCTTTCTCTATTAAAAAAAAAAATAAGACTAGTAAAAACCTAGGCAGAAGGCTAGCACAGAGAAAGAATTATGTTGATGTGACTTGAAAGCCCTTGGAAAATATATCAGTCATTTCAGAGAATTTCCAGTGGCACCAGGAAAATTTAGGAATTTTCAGGACAATTTTCAAGCAGTAATTTGGGGGGGGGGGGAGTTAAAAGAGGTATTTCCCCTGCAGAGACCACAGAGGCATTGTGAGGCTAGTTTCCACCCACAAGGAGAAGTGGTAAGGTAGAAAGGACCTCACTCCTCACAGATATTCCTGTAAGATGATTATTGAATTGCTTTGCTTAAATCCTCAATACATTTGTAGTTGCTGATTTATTAGGAGACCTGTCTCACTTTCTTTCTAAAAATGACATAAACACTTGAAGAAAAATATAATGGAAGATTTATACACATGCAGAACTCAAAGTTTTTTTGAAGAAATGGTGGTGGAAGAAACAAAAATACACAGGCCATAGTGTACACTCATTCCATGGCTCCAGAAATCAATAATTAGCCAGGCAATTTGATTTTTAGGGAATAAACAAAAGAACTATTAAAAAGTATACCAAATGACAACCATAGATAGCTACAACTACACTGAGGAAGGAAGAGTTATAATTACACCTTATTGTTGATCAGGTTCAGAACCTTTCCAAATAAAATAGTTTTAGCGAGATGCCGCCCTTACCCCAGCCCTGGGCAGTGTGGAAGTGAGCCACACCTATCTCCTTCTGGGTCCGGAACCAGAAGGGATAGCTTTGAGACCATTCCGCACCTTGCGCCAGTAAGCACCCTGTGCTCCCTTTTCACGCGCTTTGCCCAGAGGGCGGTACTATGGGAAGTGACGTTAGCCCATGAGGGAGGTCCTTGGGAGCTGCTCTTGGATGGACAAGCTCGCCAGCCTATCGCCAGCTCATGCTCAATCCTCATCATCACTACTATATTACTGTGAGCCCCTCCCAATTAAATTGGATTGCTCTCCAAAAAAGAAAAATAGTTTTAGCAATATTGCTAGATGTTTTATTTTCTCTTTTGAGTACCATATTGTAGCTGTTATGAAACTTTTCCCCCCACATTTTGATTGCTCCATTTGCTAAAATATAGAGTTTAGGAGTATATTTATATTTTTCCAAGAATGCCATAGGTCTGTTCCAGGATGTACTTTATATGCCTATAAGCCTACCTGGCTAGATTAACCTAGTCTTCTTGTCCTCAGAGTCTGATTTTGTGCTTGACGATGTTGTGGATTGGTGGTAGAATTTGTCCTGTCAATTTAATTCTTGTCAAGAGAAATCTCTTCATCTCCTTTTACAGGAATTTGGTGCTTGCAAAGATTAGCAATTGTTTGCTTATTTGTTTTTTGGTTTTTAGATTCTCTCCAAATTTGAATTTGTCTGTTATCTTCTGATAACTGTATGGAAGTGATAGATTTGAGGGAAATATTTCTCACACTTGATTCTGTGTCTTTCTCAGTGTATTACTTCAAAACAAGTCACAGGGTTCTGTTCAGATATAGCCTGGAGTCCTTTGTCTCTGGAAATCAAAGAATGAAATTCATGGACAATGAAGGATGAGAGAAAAAAATATTGAATTGTGTTCATTTAGAAAGAAGAGACAAGAAATGCAAAAGCTAGAGGAACAGAAAGCAGTACAAAGAGGACATTATGACCTTCAAGTCTTTGTCCAGAGTCTTTATGCAACTCTGGGCCAGTCCAGAACTGCTCACATACATCCCTTACTTCACATACACACACACACACACACACACACACACACACACACACACAGACACACACACACTGCCTGGAAACCTGAGGTGACCTAGGGACTATGGGAATGCCTCTTTTCCATTTTATGCCCTGAGGCTGAACTTGTGCTAACTTTTGAACAAGGCACTTTATTACACTCTAAAACACCCCTATCCCTAACAACTGCCTACTCAACGCTTTTTGGCTAATTCAGAAGTTCATGAATCATTTTGTTTGTCACTGGTGAGGTTAATCTGATCACTAGGTTCAAGTGAGGTTTCGCCTATTTTACTGCTGTAAAATTAAATTGTTTCCATTTTAGTTCATAGACAGCCAAAGTCCAGATAACATCAACAGTATGCTGCTATTACACTTCTTAAATGTTCTCCAAGTAGTAACAGTAGTCTTTAGTGAAATATTTCCTAGTCAGTTTCCACTGGAATGTTGTAATGGTGATTTTTCTTTTTTTTTTTTTTCATCGAAGTCAATTTTATTTATGTATGTAAACTCTACAACAGCCCCCTTGGTACAATTACTATATGGAAATATTTCAAAGAGAATGATTTTTCTACTGGTCTAGAAATAGAAATGGCTAAAGATATTTCACTTTCCTCATTTTATCAAAATTTTTATATTTATTTTTGTTTGTATGCTGAGGTGATTGTGAGTGTGTGTGTCTTCTCCTTCTATTTCCTGCTCTATCTTGGTCTTCAGTAGTTTAACTTCCAAGAGGGATTGGTGTGTCTCATTGGCTACCTGTGGTTCTGTTTTCTGTACTTGTCAGGGTTAGAGATGGTTTGGGGGAGGGAAGGTTCTACATTGCTAAGTCTCTGTTTTAGATCAGCACTAAGTCAGTGAGTCTCAAAGGTGTAGTTGAAATGGCCCCACCCACCCAGTTCTGACACTGTCCCTGGAGAGACAATGTTTTGTTTGGTTCTGTTTGGGTTAACTACTCCCCTTCTTAACTGGCAGTGGATGTTTACTAGTACCTATATACTGTCATCCACAACTGTTTCACAGATTATTGGGCAGTGTCTCCATAGAGTTCTCAACCGCCTAGCCTCCATCCCCGTGGCTCAGGCTCCCACTCTTCAGGTCTGTGCACCCGGGATGTTTATTTCAAGACTCTCCTCTTTCAATGGTCCAGGCTTAACCAACTTCCACCAGTTATCAGAGTCACTCGGTTTAAGGCTTCTTTTCAAACCCCACCCACATGATGTCTGGGTAAACCAGTTCTCTTCTCTTCCCTTGCTTCCCGGCCCTCACCTCATTCCCCTTCGATTTTGACCACTAGGCTGCCCTTCAGTGTTTTCTGTCTAAGTAAAGTCAAATGGTGAATGTTCAGCTTTGTTATTTTAAGGTTTTAAAAATCATAGAATCAACTTGAGGAAAGTAGGCATTAAAAGTAGCAAATCTTCTTAGTCATATTCCTAAATGAGTTTCTTTTCATTTAAAATTTATTCTGTAAGGAGGATTTAATATTAAAAATTCTTCACAATATCACAATACCTTCAATATTCAATGGTTTTCAATATTGTTCCAAGTTCTGCGGTTACATCATCGGCAAGTTCATTATTAAGGACCACCGTGAATACCGGAGGTTGACACACCTCCACAGAAAGGAATTTAGATTGGCCATGTTTTTATCTTGAGCATAGAGCGGTGTTTCAAAGGGCTGCAATTTCCTTAAGCTGCCTATCTTGTAATACAGATTTTGTGTGATCTACTTTCTTGTGACATCAGATCCTCTATCTCCCATTCAATATTCACCTCGTGTGGCACCTCTTCACAAAAACAGCCAAATAGCACAGCTGGAGTTAATAAACTGAAGGAGGATGCCCATTACCAGCTACAAACATTTCTGTTGTTTGGGGTTTTCAGTATTTCATTATCTCTGCATCAGCACCAGTAGTTCTCACAGCTGAGAAGCCATCAAAATAACGCAGCTTGAAATGATAAATGAAAGAACTGTAACAACAGCAGCACAGAACATTTGATTTTCTAGACTTATTTTGTTTTTGGCAAGGATGTGTTTGTTTATCGTATACGTTCTTTGTTGGCAAATTCCACACTTGGAGAGTCCATCTGAGCATGATGATGGCAATGTGTCTTACTGTTCTCTCATTAAGAAAATAAAGCTATTTCATATTTTATCAGTGAATAGGATTGTGCACAATTTCAAATTTCCAAATATTGTGTCATAGTTTAAAAGGCAAAAGTGTTCCAATAACTTTAAGTAGGTCGGTATCTGTGTGTGTGTGTGTGTGTGTGTGTGTGTGTGTGTGTGTGTGCATGAGCACATGTCAAAACTGATAGTATATAACATCCAGTCAATATCCCATCCAGGTTAGATGGTAATAAGAAGTGAGCCTTATGACCCTAGATTTTTGACCATTAAAAGCTGTGGTGGACCCTTGCAAGGATTGCTTGCGCTCTGGACATTGTGATTTGGCAGTAGCCTCTAAATCTGATCCACTCACCTTTAGAGATTATTCAATTGCTAATTTGCTTAAACAGACATTGTTTCTCTATTTTTTTCTTCTGGATTATAGCTGCTTGACACACAATTTGTATATATAATTACAAGATACAAAATGAAGGGTTTTTTTAGTTTGTTAGTTTTTGTTTCTTTTGCAACTTTTTTGTTTTTTCTCCAATTCTGGGGCTTGAACTCAGTACCTGAGCACTGTCCCTGGCGTCTTTTTGCCCAAGGCTAGCAGTCTACCACTTGAGCCACAGCGCCACTTCTGACTTTTTCTATATTTGTGGTGCTGAGGAATCAAACCCAGGGTTTCATGTATGTGACACAGGCTGGCCATATTCCCAAAATGAAGTTTTGATTCATGTGCAAATAGGGTAGAGATCAAATAAGGTTAATTAGCGTATATATATCACCTTCCACTTTTATATTTTCTGAATTATACGATTAATATTTCTTGATCAATTATTTTACTATATACAATTTATTAATTATATTTACTGTTAGTTACTAGTCATAATTTATTATTACATATGCTATTCATTATTTATATTTATTTGATTGTCTGAGAACACTAGAACATAGTGTATCTAATTATAACATTGTATTCATTGAACAATTTATTCCCATTATCCACTGCTATATTCCCCACTTTAATCACCATGCTTCTCTCAACTTGCATTAGATGGAGATCATTCTATTACTTATGGCTGACATTACACTCACAAGGTAAAGAGGTGATTCATTCTATTTGATAAGTTGATGAGTTTGGAATTATAGTTTATGTTTTAATCTATTCTTTCTCATTTGTTTATTTCATGTTATAGGAAAGTTACCTTCAACTCTCTTAGCTTCAGCCTCCAATTTTATATTTAAAATAATAATAAAAATTCACATATCAGATATAAATATTACCTGAGGTGATATACATGAAGAACTCAGGATAATATTCAACACTGTAATTGTTCAATAAAATTATTATTGTTGCTGGGCAATGATGGCTCACTCCTGTATCCTAGCTACTCAGAAAACTAAGATCTGAAGAGTTTAGTTCAAAGTCAGGCAGTCAGAACAGTCCTTGAGACCCTTATTTCCAATGAACCTCAAAAAGCCAAAAATAGAACTGTGGATGGAGTAGCAGCTGTGGTAGTGTTAGTTAGCCTTGAGCAAAAACCCTCCAGGACAACATCCAGGCCCTGAGTTCAAACCCTAACACTGGTCACACAAACACACAAATTATTATCGTTACGAGTTATAATCCATGCTAATATGACCTTGACTCAAAAATTTGTACTTGATGATTTTTTACATATTGAACCCTCCATCTGTCTTCTGTAATTAGGAGCATGTTTCTAAGAAATTTTCTTTAAGAATGGATCATTTTATTTTATACCTCTGCAATTAACTGTCACAACCTTCAGAAGTAAAAGCATGAATTAAACATAGACATGATTCAGACGTTACTTATTATTTCAGCTCTTTCATTAAAAGTTTCTTGGTGATAGAAAATAAATGAATTAATTTTAACTAAATTAAATGCTGACCAATAAAAAAACTAGAGCCTAGAACTATTATGTTAAAATTATATTATGAGTGAATGAGTCTAACTGTGTCGTACAGAGGTAAATTGTAACGGGCCTCAAGCAGAGGCATTAACAAGAGTTCCTTGTGTAGACACTGGTTATGACTGAAAAATCGTGTAGCAGGGACATTAAAAGATTCATGGAGCTTCAAAGAGATGCTTCTCATTTTGACATCCATTAAGACTTTCAGAGCAAAACCACTGCAGATACTTTGTAATGACTATATAAAAATCACTTTGAATTCAATACATTTTTATTAATGAGCTATGTATTATCAAAAAATAAACCTTATCAAGCTATTGAGAATAATTTCACTTCCCTCATGTTATTTCCATGCTTTTGAAATATTTTATGTTATTATGATTTTCAGTATTTCCAATCAGTACACAATTTACTAAAGTGTGCTGGAGCTTGCTTTGTTCTCAGCTACTAAGCACTTTTCTTTTTCCTCACTAATTCCTTCACCTTAAAACTAACTGCTGAGTATGCAATTATATTCAACATCAAATGCAAAACTGTTAGTTTATTTAAATATGTCTGCAAATAGTGATATAATTTTTACTATTACAAATATGTTAAAAGGTAAAATCAGTTTACCCCCTGCAATGAAAATTGTAAGAATATTGCTGAAAAAACAAAAATGAAATAGTCTAACATAAACTTTGAAAGAGGCATATTGAATAAATAGAACACAGTGGTTTTTTTACAATAACATTGGATACATGATGATATTTTGGATTAACCAAAATCTATAGAATTGTATGGCACAAAGAGCAAACCATGCATGTAATACATGCAAATGAAAAGTGATTTTAGAATGTCTGGGATCCCAAGAAGGAATACAGTTTGTAATTAGAGCACCTCACTGTATCATGTCTCATGCAGGAGGTATGGAGGACCATCACAAAAAGGGCAGGGGGAAAAGTTGACAATCAAAATTACTTTAGAAATAATTTGGACCTAAGATTAAAGGTCAAAGGAATCAAAAACAGTGATTGTGATCCATTTGACATAGCTATTTGCTGGAGAAAAGAATTCGCAGATGGGATGGGAACAAACTGAGTTAAGCCAGGTTCAAATGGCATGTGTTCTCTCTGATATGGGAAAATTATATCTAAAAATAACCTGGAATATAATAGGTTTTATACAGGATTTTAGATACAGTGAGACCCAAACAGGAAAGTCTTAGGAGAGAAACCTAAAGGCACAATCCCTGAGTGCCTCTGCATATTTATATAAAATAATATTCATACTGACATGAACCTTAAGAGACCTCTGTTTTCCTTTTTGTTTTTTTAGTGTTTAGATTTTGATGACTGTGTCTTCTTTACCTTATGTATGTTGTGTTCAGGTGTATATCTTCAGAAGGGTTGAAGGGAGGGTGTATAACTTGAAGGGAAAGGGGTTAAAATTGCAACAGTGGAGCCCACTATACACTGGGGAAAGAGAACTATAAAGTTCCTGGGTGGAGATGGGAGGGAGGAACTGGAAGAGAGGAGGGAACTACCTCGTCTCACTACCTGACTCGTATAACTGTAATCCCTCTATACTTTTCCTCTATAACCACAATAAGCTAAATTAATAAAAAAGTTTATACTTCGCTCTTTATCTGTCCAGAATGTAAGCAGTAAACACAATATTAAATATTTAAATTAAAGGGTTTATTTTGTGCTTTTCTGACTACTTCTCGCTCCCATCTTTCATCCCATATAGTAGCAATGGAGTTTACCTGAAGTCAAAGTATTGATTGAAGGAAAAACTGAACTGAAACTTATTTCAAGGCCAAAATACAGTTGAGTATGTTCAAAAAGATTGAGGAACCTTGGTAAAGACTCAAAAGAATAAGAATTATTTTCTAAAGGCATAGTTAGGAAACAATGTTGAGCAACAAGAGAGAAAGGAAAGCAGAAAGATTATCATAAGCAAAACCAAGGTTACATTAGAATCATAAAATATCAGCTAAAAGAGTGTTTCAGCTACCTGTTTTCTACATCTCTCCAAACATTTTCAATAATAAATTCTAAATTCAACAAAAAGGTCTTTCTAGTGTATTTTCAAGATGCATTTAATAAATACAATCAAATTAAAAGATAAAACTGTCTGGACATTGGTGGCATATTGGTGGCATAGGCATATGCCTATAATCCTAGTTGAGAGGCTAAAATCTGAGGATAGGAGGACATTTCTAAAACTAGATATATTATAACAGGAGAAAGAAAGTTGAGACCTTTCACAGTCAGGAGCTAAGACAAGATGCTAGTAGATACCAGAGTCTGCCTGGAAGATAATTGCCTTGGTGGTATATCATGACATAACATGAACAACACTGTGTATTAACAATGCACTGAATGTCACTTGTGGATTTCTTACAAGGAATGGCTCCTTAAAATGATAATGGATTCCCCATCTCTGTATAAACTCCGAAATAAATTATCCCAACTTTCTTTTCAGCCTTTTTCTCTTGCTTGGGAAAGAGAAGTTGTTTTGTTACTACCAACACAGCAAACTCTCATACTGATAAAACTAAAGTCATAATTTAAATACAGTGTTCTAAGTTACTTTTAAATAGAAAAACTGTGCACGGTGAAGTCTATGTGGAGTATTAAAGCTTTAGTCATTTAAAGTCAAGTCAATAGAGCAATGAGAAAAGCAGTGAGAATATGACTCTTCTATCTACATGGATTTTATAGGCCAGAAAGACAATTTTTTTCATGAAGAATGAAATTAGAACTGGGGAAGGGAGAGAGAATACCAAAATCTAGAGACAAAGAACAAAAAGACAAACCACTCAAAAAGCAACACTTATAAAACCATTTGGTGTAAACCAACTGCACAACTCTTGGGGGGAGAAGGGATGGGGGAGGCGGGAAGGGAGGAATGAGGAAAGAGGTAACAAGTAGAACAAGAAATGTGCTCTTTGCCTTTCATATGAATCTGTAACCCCTCTGTATCACACTTTGGCAATAAAGAAAAAAAACTTAGAAAAATGAAATGTATTCCACTCAGAATTTTATAGTAAAACCTGAATTCACAGCAAATACATAAATTTCATGCATTACAGTGTCTATTACTTTCTGTGCTGATTTGGTACTCTAGGGAACAAATTTATCTCTGTTAGAAGGAATATTTGTACTGTTACTACAGAAGCTAGAGATGAATTTCAAACAGGACTTTTAATCCCTTCATTGTGCTATGAACTTCCAATTCATATAAACAAGGTCCATGTTAAACCCAGTTTGAGATCACTGTTAGCATAAACTTCTCTTAATATTGCTGATGCACAGAATATAGAATGTAGTCTACACCTTCCACATGAATTCACACACAGAATTGTTAAATTTTTCTTTTTGTGCATTTAAAATGTGATCTGAATAATTCCGTAGGCTTCCAACTTTGCAAAAGCATAATATACTCCAAAGCTTGTTATGATAGCATGAATTTAGTCATTACTGTAAATTTAAAAACCAAATTTAATTATTTTTGTTTTTATGACACAATTGAGTTTTGATGTTGTGTTTTTTTAAATATCTTAAATGTATCTCCCAAAATGACTGTAAATTTTTATAAAAATGTGAATGTATATGTATGTAGGTATAAATATATGTGCACAGCTTAACTCTTCTCTCTGAAATTATCAGGTCAAAACACTCCTATTTTAATTATACATGTTAAATGTTTTTACCATAAACTTATATGACAAAAATTCTATAAATGAATAAAGTATAAAACTACTGGTAAAGTTATAGAGTCACAATAGGCTTAAAATCTTCTGGGCATTTATGAGTATAGTAACATAAACATAAAGATATTGATAATTAAGATAATAATGAACTTACAATTGAGCAATTCTATAGAATTTGGATAGTTCTTGACTATGATATTATGCAGAAAATTAAATGCCACTTTCTACTTCCCAAATTACCATATATTATTTTGGCAAAACAAGATAACTAAATACGCAAAAAATCCATCTTTACTGTTCATGCCATTAACTTATATTTTCAGTGTTGGGATGGTATGTTTTTATGCACAGTCTTACAGTAAGTTTATTGTATGTCATGAATCCTGGATTTAGAAGAGATTATTAAATCTTTTAGGTCTAGAAATCTTGTCATATAATTTTATGGTTAAAGGAATTGAATGTACTTGGCTTACAGCAGTCTAGGATCGACATGACAGCTATGATATTTGATAGACTGTTAGAGCAAAGAAGTATTATGCTTCTTTTCTAGAGCAGCAGAACATGAACAAATAGGCAGGAATTACCTACAAGTCTGTATCTCAAAATAAGAAAAGGTTTCATAATGAAATAAATCTGACAACATTGTCTATCCCAAGAGATATTCCTCAATAGTTGCTTTTTCAAGCCTGACCCCTCCAGCAGAGATGTCATAAGAAAGACAAGTTTTAATGAAGTAAGAAGATCAGGTTTTGATCCTATTCCGGTTTCCCAATGAAATCCTTTTGTTCAAATTAAAGAATGTTCATAATGAAAGAAAGTTGGACTGAATGCTTTCACTGTTCTCATTAGAAGATAAGACAATAGACCTATAGAAGTCCACATAGCTGCTTAAAAATATGATGCAAACAATTAACAACATCATAAATAAAGAATAAAATGGAAAGAAAAGATATAGAACTCACTAGTCAATTGAAACAAAATCTAATTGTTGTCATGTTCCTTTGATGGTATTCAGGAAATCAACACTTTTTATTGCAATCAGGTTTGCCAGAGCTATGCAGGGTTTTACTGAGGAGTTTATATGACTAAGAAGCAATTGTTTCAGTTTATACTGTCTCTTTGGCAAAGATTTATTTCATAATGCTATGGTTCATTTAGTTGAATCTGTAACATTCACCAAACCTAACAGTAAAGAGGAGGTCTGCCAATATGACTTAGAATCTAATAAACACAAGAAACATAACTGCAACCATGCAGGAACCAACTCATCAGTTCTTATAATATCCTTGGTAAAAAAAAAAAAAAAAAGACCTGTGGGAAGAAACTATATGGAGGTTATAAATATATTCAGCCATGCATTTTAACATTAATCCATTCATTCATCAAATATTTATTGAGCTCCTACTATGTGCAACATTCGGTAATTTTTACTATTTTTGCATATTTATATTAATTTATTTCTGTCACAATCAGCTGTGGATTTCTAATCAATGCTGATTCCAAAGGCAAGATAAGAATACTCCTATTCTCCATCCTACAATTCTTGCTGCTATAATTCAAACAAAGATTCCTGTAATAAAGAGAAATTTGAACAGCACTCAGATTCATTCATACCTCCACTTTTTGGTTGAATCAACTGAGTTAAATCAATTATAATCCATTTAACTCAAGAAAATGTCATAACAAATAAAATTTAAATTATTTCAAATGAGGATAGAATAATCAATCCAACTTTTAGCATGCTTGTACTCTGTAGTGTTCTATATGATAAAATCTCCAATAAAATATTCTTCAATAATGAGAAATACTGTTAGTAGAAATTTGCACAGATGCAGAAGCTAATCCTTGGGAAAGTTATATGAGTGGTAAGAGCCAGAATTCAAATGCAAGTCTGTCTTTTCCTATTAATAAAGCAATTACTAGAAAAAATAGGAAAATAATAAAGATACATGGAAGAAAATGTATTTGGGTGACAAAAACTATTTACATCTTAGTAATCTCATTAAAACCATAAAATCAGACCCTAAATAATACAAAGAAATCTTTATAAATTATAAGTATATAAAATAAAACGTAAGTAGGTTAGGAATTACTAAAGTCCACATGCTAAAGTACCACTCAAAAATGATTTTATATCTAGGCAATACTGCTCACAAAGCCAGTGGTCACTGACTCCTTGTCTGAACTTCATGTATTCCTCAGGGATTCAAGATTTCTTGGACTAGTTGGAGCAAAGACTGAGGATTTCCTAGACTTATATCTGCTTAAAACTTTCTGCGACAGACACAAAACTTCAGATTATGTTACCAAGCATTTTCCTTCTGGAATAAAATTATATTTTACAAAACTATTGGAGACAGGCATGTCTGTTAATCTATATATATAGTTTTTCTACAGCTACAGAAGTGGGATTTCTGGGTCCCATTGTTTCTTGACAATATCAAAAGTGGGTTTTCTGAGCCCTTTGTTTCTCCTTTGCATCTTCCTCCACACTGTGGAGTATATAAGTGATGATTGGCCCTCATTCAAGTTTCTCAAAACACCCAATCAGTGTTTCATGTAGGGGCAGTAGACAGAGAGAAAATGGTTTAACATTTGAGGAAAAAAAATCTGAATGTCTCCAAAAGCAATCCTGAATTGCCTACTCTTCACTTTAGTTTTTGTTGTTTTTTTATTATTATTAGTTTACTTAATTGTTATGATAGAAATGATCTACAGAAGGATTACAATTATATGAACTAGGTAATGAGTACATTACCTTTTGTACAGTATCTCCCAGTCCCTCCCTCCTGTATCCACCCATGAGTTGAAGAGTTCACTTTCATCAGTGTCCAGTGAGCTCCACTGCTGCATTTTTACTCTTTTTCCTAGGAGTTCTCTACCCTCCCCCCAACCCTTTTGAAGATATACACTTGAATACACTATATATAAGAAATGAGGCTATAAACAAAAAATTTAAAAAAAAACACTCCACACATTAGAGTTCATTTCAATATATACATTATTTTTACAAATATGTGTGCTTATTCTTTTCATCTGATTCACAGAATTAAAATGTAGTCAACATTATTTTTTATTTTTAGACAACATTCTAATTTAATACATATTAGTATAATCTCCTGTTTAAAATAATAACATCAAACTTACATCTGTTTCAATCAAACATTTTGTACTTGTGTAAGCAGTACTGTGGTTAACCCATATAAATGTTATAACTAAGTATATGTAACAATTGAGGAGCAATTCTTGGATTACTTATCACAAATACAGAATACTTGGTTAGTACTATTTAAGAGCTGTAAATAGTCAAAACATTCCTTGCTTTCACTTACCCGTGAGAATTAAACTTTAATGACTTATTATTGCTGTGGAAAATTCAACTGGCATAAGTTAGAGACTTCTGACAGCCTGTTGAGTTCTGATATTGAGAGGTGTGATACACATATGCATGTGTCTGTATGTGTGTACCACATCAAGATTTCAACTGTAAAATGAGCCAGTGGGGTGGTTTTGTTGTTGTTGTTGTTCTTGGGGTTTTTTTGGTTTGTTTTGTTTTTGCTGTCAAATTGATGTACAGACATGTTAAAGTTTCACACTTTAGGCCTTGGGTACATTTCTTGTACTGTTTGTGGCCTCCTCCCTCATTCTCCCCTCCTTCCTCCAGCTTTCCCTCTCCCCCCATGAGTTGTTCAGTTGGTTTACACCAAATGGATTTGCAAGTATTGTTTTTTGGATTCATTTGTCTTTTTATCCTTTCTCTCTAGATTTTAATATTCCCTTTCACTTCCTTAGTTATAATACCAGTATATACAGTATCCAGGGTACTCAGATGAGATACAGTGATAGCACAGAAACAACCACAGGAAGGGGATACAAGAGGATCATCAACAAAAGAAGCTATGGCTTCTTTGAACATGGCATGTTGAAAGTAATTACAACAGTGATATAACACTCATTTCAATAACATGGAGTTCATTTCACTTAGCATCATCTTATGTTTTCATTAGGGCATAGCTAATGGGCTCTTGTGATTCTCTGCTGTGACTAGCCTAAACCTGTGCTAATTATTCCCTATGAGGGAAACCATAGAGTCCATGTTTCTTTGGGTCTGGCTCATTTCATTTAGCATAATTTTTTCCAAGTTCTTCCATTTCCTTACAAATGGGTCAATGTCATTCTTTCTAATAGAGGCATAAAATTCCATTGTGTATATAGACCACATTTTCCTGATCCATTGGTCTACTCAGGGGCATCTGGGTTTGTTGCATATTTTATCTATGACAAATGGTGCTGCGATGAACATTGTTGTGCTGGTGGCTTTAGTGTGTTCTTGTTTGTGGTCTTTGGGTAGATGCCCAAAAGTGGGCTTGCTGAGTCATAGGGGAAACTCTATGTTTAGCCTACTGAGGAACCTTCATACTGCTTTCCAGAGTGGCTGACCAGTTTACATTCCCACCAACAACGAAGTAGGGTTCCCTTTTGGCCACATCCCCTCCAAAAGTTGGTATTGTTAGTTTTCTTGATAAAGGACATTCTTACTGGGGTGAGGTGGAATCTCAATGTTGTTTTGATTTGCATTTCTTTTATGGCCAGTGATGTACAGCACGTTTTCATATGTTTCTTGGCCACTCTCATTTCTTCATCAAAGTCTCTTTGTAAGTCTTTATCCCACTTGTTGAGGGGGCTGTTGGCTCTTTGTGGTTTTGTTTTGGAGGAAGGTAATTTTTTAATTCTGCATATATTTTAAATATGAGGCCTTTGTCCATTGTATGGTCGGTAAAGATCTTTTCCCAATCTGTGGGCTTTCTGTTTATCTTGCGAGCTATGTCATTTGCCCTGCAGAAGCTCTGCAGTTTGATGCAGTCCCATCTGTCCAACCTTTCTTTGATTTGTAGCATTTTGGGGCCTTTATTAAGGAAGTTTCGTCTGGTGCCAAGGAGCCCAAGTGTTTCTCCTACTCTTTCTTTTAGTGTTTTCAATGTATCTGTTTTTATTTCGAGGTCTTTGATCCATTTGGAATTGATTTTGGTGCAGGGTGATATATAAGGATCTAGTTTTAGTTTGTTGCAGGTGTTGAACCAGTTTTGCCAGCACCATTTTTTAAAGAGGCTATCTTTCTTTCATCCGATTTTTTTTAGCTCCTTTATAAAAGATTAAGTAAGCATAGTTCTGTGGGTTAATTTCTAGGTCTTCAGTTTTGTTCCATTGGTCTTCAGGCCTGTTCCTGTACCAATACCAAGCTTTTTTTTAATACTATAGCTTTATAATACAGCTTGAAATTTGATATTGTAATTCCTCCAGCACTGTTCTTCCGGCTTAGGATTGTTTGTGCTAATTGCAATCTTATTTCTGGATTGCTTCCTCTATTTCATTAAAAAATGATGTTAGGATATTAATGGGTATTGCATTGAATTTGTAGATAGCCTTTGGCAATATTGACATTTTGATTGTATTGATCCCCCCAATCCAGGAGCATGGGAGGTTTTTGCATTTCCTTAGATCTGCCTTAATTTCGTTTTTCATGTTTTTAAAGTTCTCATCATAGAGGTCTTTCCTTCTTTGGTCAATGTTATTCCTAGGTATTTTATGGTTTGTTTGGTTTTTTGAGGCTATTGCAAAAGGAGTTGCTTTCCTGATTTCGGCCTTGGTCTTCATGTCACTGGCATATAGAAAGGCCATTGATTTTGAGGGTTTATTTTATATCCTACTACTTTGCCAAAGTTTTGGATCAGCTCTAGGAGCTTGGGAGTAGATTCTATGGGGTTCTTTAGATATCATGTCATTTGCAAAGAGAGAAAGTTTAGCTTCATCATTTCCTATTTGAATCCCTTTTATGTTTTCTTCTTGCCTAATTGCTCTGGATAGGAATTCTAGTACTATGTTGAACAGGAGAGGAGAGAGTGGACATCCCTGCCATGCTCTTGATTTTAAAGGGAATGGCTTTAGCTTTTCACCATTTAGAATTATGCTTGCTGTTGGTTTGTCATAGACTGCCTTTATTATATTCAGGAATGTTCCCTGGAATCCCAGTTTTTCCAGGGCTTTTAGCATAAATGGGTAATGAATTTTATCGAAAGCCTTTTCTGCATCTAGGGATATAACCATGTGATTCTTTGCCTTGCTCTGGTTGATGTGGTGGATTACATTAATTAACTTGTGTATATTAAACCAACTTTGCATCCCTGGGATGAATCCAGTTTGATCATGGTTTATGATTTTTTTGATGACCTGTTGGAGTCTATTGGCCAGTATTTTGTTGAGAATTTTTGCATCAATGTTCATCAGGGAAATCTGTCTGTAGTTCTCTTTCCATGATGAGTCCCTGCCTGGTTTTGGGATGAGGGTTATACTGGCTTCATAGAATGTGTCTTGCAGTGAACGTTCTCTTTCAATTTCATTGAAGACTTTGAGAAATATTGGTGTGAGTTCTGTTTTGAATGTCTTGTGGAATTCTACTGTGAATCCATCTGGACCTGGGCTTTTCTTTCTCTCTTTTTTTAGGGAAGGAGATCTCTTTTTGCCATGTCTATTTCAATGCTGGATATGGGTCTGTTTAAAAGGTTTAAATCTTCATGATTGAGTTTGGGGATATCAATTTTTGCTAGGAAATTGTCCATTACTTCCAGGTACTCAAATTTGTTGGTGTAAAAGTTTCAAAGTAGTCCCTTATTGTGTTCTGAATTTTGGTTTTTGCTGTGGTGATGTTACCTGTTTCATCTCTGATCTTGTTTATTTGAGTGTGCTGCCTTCGTTTTTTTGGTCAGTTTTGCTAGGGGTCAGACTATCTTGTTAATTTTTTCAAAGACCCAACTCTTCATTTTGTTGATTCTTTTGGTGTTTTTATTTTTTTGTTTTTTGGTTTTTTTTTTTACACTAAGTCATTTAATTCTGATTTTATTTTAATTATTTGCTTCCATCTATTGGCTTGTGCTTTGGCTTGTTGTTCTCTTTTGAGGAGCTTAAGGTGCTTCCTTCAGTTGTTGAATTGCTGTTTCTCCAGTTTGTTGGTGTAGGCACACAGAGATATAAATTTTCCTCTGAGTACTGCCTTTCCTGGGTCCCAAAGAGCTGGTATGTGTGTGCTCATCTTGGCCTAATTCCATAAACATTTGGATTTCTGTTCTAATTTCTTCAATGACCCACTGATGGTTCAGCAGTGTGTTGTTTAGTCTCCATGAATTGGGGGACATTCATTCATTCATTCATTCATTTCTCTGTCTGTATTATGATCTTGATTATTTTCCCTGTGCTGTACATCTTTGAGGATTTTCTGTAAAGCTGGTTTGGTGGAGATATATTGTTTCAGTTTTCCTTACTGTGGAAGACTTTTATTTGACCTTCAGCTATGAATGAGAGTTTATCTGGGTACAATATTCTTGGTTGATAGTTATTTTTATTTAGAGTTGGGCATACCTCATTCCAGGCTCTCCTTGTTCTCATGGTCTCTGTTGAGAAGTCTGGGGTAATTCTGATTGGTTTTCCTTTATATGTGATTATTTTCTTCTCCCTAACAGCTTTAAGGATTCTTTCCTTGGACTCTATTGATTCTGTTTTGATCACAATGTATCAGTGGGATGTCCTTTTCTGGTCTGGTTGGTTTGGAGTTGTAAATGCTTCTTGTATCTGGATAGGCCCATCCTTCTGGATATTTGGAAAGTTCTCAGCTAATATTCTGTTAAATAGATTGCCTATTCCTTTGACTTCTTTCTCCAGGTTTTCCTCAATACCTATTAGCCTTAAATCGGGCTTCCTGACTGTACCTTGGAGCTCCTGGGTTGATTTTGTATTATTTTTTGTTCTTTCTCCATAGATTCTAGGGAATCTTGAGTTCCTGAAATTCAATCCTCTGCTTCATCTAGTCTGGACTGTAGGCTAGCTACATGATTTTGAAACTCTCTTTCTTCTGACTGGTCTTTTTTGATGGTTTCCATGTCTTTGCTATAATTTTTCTCTTAGGTCCTGTATGGACTTTATTACTTCATTAATTTGGTTCTGATTGCTGTCTCTCAAATATTTTAGGTGGGTAGCTATCTTTTCATTGGACTCTTGAAGTTCATTTATCTTTCTATTTGTGTAGGCCATGAAATCCCCTATTACCTTAAGGATGGATTGATGTATTGATTCAAACTTTCATTTAATATTTTTATTGGTAGAGTTTGTAGAGCATTTTGAGTGTTCTCTTCTAGGTCTTTGATTGACTGCTCTGCTTCCTGCTTGTTTTGAGTGGGAGATGAGACTACATTGTTTGTCATCTTTCTTGTGCTTCTTCTGCCCATTTTGATTGGAAATGGCAATCCACAAGCTCCTTTGAGCACCGTTTAATACCCAAGGCAGGCCTTACCAAGCACTGTTGTATAAATCCTAGAAGTTCACAATTATATAAAGATACCCCCTCTCTTTTTTGCATATAAAATCAGATTTGGTGTCCGCAAAGAGTACAATTTTAATATATCAACCAACCCTGAGCCTTGTATTCAGTAGTTACTTATTTACCTTTATAACCCTATGAGCAATTTTTGTTCTTATATTAAGTTGTTTTTGTACTGGTGGGATTTCTCTATGAACCCCTTTGATTCACTCAGATTGAATAGAGATACCCTCTATCCGATAACCAGGGGTCAATGGAGTCTGGAGGTCCTGCAAGTAAATTTAGAAGGATAAGTTGGGGGTAGTGAAGAGAATAGAATACAATGAATGGGGGGTGATGAGTTTGGTTTAGCTTCAGTAAAGTGGAAAGATGTAGAAAGAATGAGGTTAAAATGATAGACAATGGAGTGTCTACAGGAAAGAGTAAAGGTGTTAGTCAAAGGAAAGTAATTTTAAAGAAAGAGAATGTGAAAAGAGAAACAAAGAAAAAATACAGGAAAACAAACAAACAAAACACACAAAAAAATTACCAAAAAGAAATAACCCAATAAAACAAACAAATAAAAATGGAAAACAAAAACAAATGACAATTCAAAAATGAAAAATAAAAAAATAAAATGTTTAAAAAATGTTTTAAAAAAAATGGAGTCTTCCCTGTTTGAGTGGGCTATCTCTAGTCTCTAGTTTTCTTGTGATGGTCTACATTCTATTTTCCTGCTGTTTGGCTGGTTTAGTTTACTTT
The DNA here is from genome assembly GCF_023159225.1 of Perognathus longimembris pacificus. NCBI lineage: Eukaryota > Metazoa > Chordata > Mammalia > Rodentia > Heteromyidae > Perognathus > Perognathus longimembris. The sequence continues at coordinate 43,858,625 of NC_063176.1, forward strand.
CAGTTTGCAGGGGGTGGATCTGCTCTGTCCCTCCTCCCCTGTTAGTTAAATCCTGGGGCTCCATGGTTCACACAGCTTGCAGGTAGGACTTGGTTGTCCTCTGTAGATGGAGGATGCTGAACAGTCTAAATAACCCTGGCTCTCCCGTCTGCTGTGGGACCACTGCCTTTAACATGTGGAGCCAGTGGTTTAAGAATTTATTTCTACAAATGTTCCATGACTCTGTGAAAGTATAGCATAGAGATATAATTACACCTGTATGTTCATTCATTCAATTTATGATAATGGAGGTTTAGCCAAATACTTTGTCACAGAAAATATGCAGGATATCCATGTATTCCTTAACTAGCAACACATACCTCTCTTTGAAAATTGTGGATCCTGGATTATTTACTTCCCTAAATACCCTAATACATCTTACAAACTCTATAGCTCCCTCGATTTTTTTCTGTGGTGATCAGATAAACAGTATAGCTCCAAGATGAAGAATCAACTGATAGTCAGTAGAGAATAAGATGTAAGAATCAAACTTTTTCAGGCTTTATTTTGTGTGTGTGTGTGGCTTATGCAGTTACGAAATGATTTTTCGGCGGGGTATTGACATTAATCTTGCAAGCCAGATATTATTTCAAACAGGATACTGCTTTAAGTATTCAACGGGTATTGAGCCCAAATCTTAGTTATGAAAGACAATTCTCCACTGAAAGACCAAGAATTCTTTTGAAAAACTGATGTCGATGTTGGAGCAAGAAGAATATAGTAGGCACAAGAAAAATCATCTACCAGAAATCCTTAACTTCTGGCCCAGATTTGCCAAAGTAGACAGTGGCAAAGGAAGAGCTTTGAGACTACATACAAGTGCTGCCAAAAGAAGCCAAAACAAAATTCCTAGAAGAGAACAGAAACAGAGCTTCCTCCTGTGTGTTCATGATGTTTTTCTTCCCCAGTGTGATCAGCATGGCCTGTTCTAAGCATATAACTAGATATTACTTGTGTGTTTTGCAGGTGAGAAAAGAGAGGAAGATCATAACCTTCCTGAACTTCATAAATCAGTAAACTAAGGAGGAACACATTTTCACATGCTGATTATGCCACTGGAAAGATCATAGGTCACCCAGATAATCTTACTATAAGGAAGAAAAGAACAAGGTGTTTTATGAATATATGAGCCGACATGAAGAACTATAATAGAAATACTGGGTAAGAAATACCTGTGCTGCTTGAGACTTTTCAAAGGGTGAGGGTTGATGTGAGTTAAAAAGACACATTACATTGAGCTCCATTAAAGAATTCCCACATTCATAATCCCCAAGTTTTCTAATACCTCTTATAGTCACACAGGTTGCAAGCTCTAGAAAGACTTATTACCAGATTGAATGCACCCATATCTTTGAACTGCTTGGACAAGAGCCACAGACAGAATTTCACAAGCAGAATGTAAATATAATTTAAAGGAAATTTCAGTATAAGTGATGTGAAGCCAATGATAATGGGAAATTTAATGTGACAGCTGATATATTGACTCTACTCACTGAGGTGATACAAATTTAAATCAGATGCAATGTACCCAACAGTCCATTGTGAATGACAAGATAGTACATAAGGATCACTAAAAGCTATTTGGTATTCTTAACTGAGAGATAAGACCAATTTATCTCCCCTTGAATCTGAGTTAGCCTGCTTGCCCAACTGACAACAGAACAAGAATGAAGTGACTTCTGACCTTAGGGCTCTAGTGAGAATCTGGCTATACTTATGCCTTTGGGCTTTATCTTCAAAAACTGGAGTATCTACATAAGGAATCCAACTTCTGGGAGGTTACCATGCTGTAAAGAAGCTCAAACCACCTACACTGAGAGACTATGTAGACAAGACAGCAATGGACATTTAGTTGGTCCTTGGAGTTTTCAGCTGCTAAGCATTTTGTCTATCTCAGTCTTATCATCTGAGATCATTAAAGAGAAAAAAACCACCCCTAGAAGGCCTACTGAAAAAATATTTCAAAAAGTTATATAATGCAAAAATCTTGATGTTTTAGATAAAAAGTTTTAGGATAGTTTTCTAGACAACAAACTAAAATGTGTTAAATATGATCATAAACATGGTGGTAAGCATACATATGTGTATGTAGTTGTGTGTGTGTATCTTACACAGAACTATAAGGTAGAAAGAAAAAAACCATGGATTCTAGGTTGAAAAATAAGAAAGGGCATAAAATAATTAAAGCAGGGCTAGAGGAATATCAAGAAACAAATTACTAAATTACTTTTGGTGGTAGATAAATTAAGGACAGGAATCTTTCTGGACTATATACATCCTGTAAACAAAGGCAATGTCCTTCTGGTTTGCTATATCTTTCTGTCAGAGCTGTCACCATGCCATCACAAGATAGATGTCATTTATTCATGTAAAGCTGTTATATTTTAGTTGGATCATAAAGGAACTGTGCTATTTCTCCTATAACTAGTGATGGATGTGGACCACAGTGAAAGGTTCAAAGTCAGTTAAACATCATAGTCACAATGCAACACACAGCCAGACACTACAAGGGGAAATAAGACTCAAGCTAATAAATATCAGAGTGCAAAACTAGGAAGAGAAATAGGAGAGAAGTGATCAGTTGCAATGTGAAAACAGACTAGAACAGATATCTTAGAGAACTGAGATCATTTCAATGGGTCAAGGAGCTACATGCTTAGGTTCCTAGGTGTTTGGGAGATAGGGACTGAAAGGGTCAATGCAAGCCCATCAGAAATGGATCTAAGTTAAGAATACTTATCCCAAGAAACAAGGCAAGTGTGGTGATCCATGGGAAAAAATGTGAAAAATAGTTAAGGAAGGACTGTGGGTATGGCTTAAGTGGTAGAACACCTATCTAGCAAGCACAAGTCTCAGAGTTCAAACTGGTACCACAAAAAAATAAATAAATAATCAGACTTTAAAAAATAAAATATCATAAAATGAACTCTTTATTTAGGATATGAACACAGAAGAAACTGGGAAGGCCTGGCCAATCATTTTCTGACATCAAAAGTCCAAAAACAAGTTTTAAATAGCACCCTAGATGCATCAGTTAGATTCCATTACAAACTATCAATATTTCCTGAATCCATATTCATAATGATATCCTTTTCATTCGGTTCTGTTGAAATTGAAGAAATCTCCACATTCTTTGAAAACAGAATACTGTAAATTCTTATTATGGGTAGGTATCTTTTCCTCAGGAGACCTCTCCTGAGGAAAAATTATCCACATTCAGGTTGCATAGAGTTTAGCATTAAACTCTGAATGCTTTATACTTTTATCCCTATAACACCACCCAACTTCTGCTAACTACAGAGTGCCTTTAAACAATTCTGTTTTTTTTCTTTGTCTCTTAAATTCAGCAGTTCATTTTTACCTTGTATTTGGGGGCCAATTTGCTTTTAGGGGCACACTATTACACAATTAAGAGCAAGGAAACACTCAGCAGGTCACATACACACATGAACTGAGACACAACACCTATTACATAAAACTAACTTGGTGTTTCTCCCTCTTCAGCTGAACTGTGCATGCACATGGGAAATTAAAACACTCATTTTTTTACTTTTGTTTTTCACTGTTTGGTCCAAACTGTATATAGTAAATCCATGAATATGGCGGCCTTACTGCACACATCTCTAGAGAGCTGTAGTAAATGATGGGAACAGATTCAACATGGCTGCATTTTGAATCATATGCAACTACTTAACATATCACTGAAGACTGTGTGCCTTCCCTCTGTGCGCCATATGTTAATTACATCGACATTACAGCAGGCTTACAAGTTCTTCAGTGGGAATGTGGACATTTCTGTAGCAACAACAATAAATGGGGAGCTTTATTTATGAGCTTAGGTAGGCTATAGATTTCAGCAGGAGAAAGCTGACTGCTCACACTGTCATCCCTGCTATATTAAGCCACATATGTGATGAGGAATGGAACAATAATTAAATCACTGGAGTGTCACTTTCCTCTCTCTGCAGCATTGCTCTCTAGATAATCTAGCAAAAAAAAAAAAATATGTTCTCAGACTACGAGTTAGCTCAATTTTTTGTCTTTTTTTTTTTTTTTTACCCTTTCTTTCTCTCCAGGACCATGGTGTGAAGTATCTAGAATGATCACTCAAGTCACATCATAATTTTCTTAATATATAAAATATAATTTCAAGTCATTTTTAGAATTGAAAGTAGAGGACAACATTAGAGGAAGCATTATATTTCTTGTTTTGAGTTTTAATGTAACCCCACAAAGAAGTAGCTTCATTTTCATAAAGAGATGCTGCCATTGTAGGCTTATGAACATAAAATAAATTGGCATTTTTATATTAAAACTTTATATTCAATATGGAAATATTATCTCATTTCAAGTATTTTGGGACCTTTAGAAAAACTAGATTTTGGTATGCATACGCAATCTGTGATGATAATTTGTGGGGGTGGTATTGAGCAGAAAAGGAAATATACCACAGTCGTTTTGAATATTAAAATGAAGACAATAGTCAGCTCAAGTAACTTTCATGAGCTAAAAGACTTATGTAGATCTCAACACCTTTTATTTTTAAAATTAGATACACCACAGAGGCATGATGAGAGAGAGAGAGACAGAGAGAGAGAGAGAGAGAGAGAGAGAGAGAGAGAGAGAGAGAGAGAGAGAGAGAGAGAAACAAAGACAAACACCGGGAAGAACACATAATTGATTGATCATTATTAGGGACTATTTAGAAAGGATCATTTCGTTTTTCCTTTTCTCTAAATCAATTGCTTTGTTATGGTTCTCTTGCTGCTATATTGTATTTTTAGAAAGCCTACACTTGACAAGTTCATAACACACAAATGACTTGAAGTACCTATACTCATATGTACATAATCCATTTTTATAACTAAGTCTATTTCCTCAGCTACATTATTTCCACATGGCCCCAGTCACAAATACCTGCACATATATAATACATAGGGGGAGAAAAAAAATGAAGAAACGAAATTCTCTTCTCTTTCCCTTTTCCTTTTTCCTTAACAACTCCAGGAGCATGTCCTGTTATTTCATTTTTCTCTCTTCCAGTTCTCCTTTGCCTCTCTGCTAAGTCATTTTTTTTCTGTTTAGGAGAAGGAAAAGAAATAGTGCCCAGCTCTCCTGGAGGCACTTTTTATTCTTGTTGTTTTGAAAAATCTTTTTTTTTTTCCTGCACTAACAGCAGCACTTATTAATCTTTGCTTGCTCTTGGTCTCAGTGGCTCTCTTTCTCTTCTGCTCTTCCCATCAGAAACCTGTAGATGGTTAAAATTATTTTCTTTTTTCCAGGTGTCTCTGGATCCTTCGGGAATTAGTAAAAGTGCTTGGTTTTATGCTGATCTCCCCTGTGTGAAAGGAAAAAGAATACATCAGTGGAACTTAGTTTGCTGTGAACAGCCAATATGTGCTGTAGCATCTTTCAAATTCTAGGTCAGCACAGAAGAAAAGGCCTTCTTGCTTAAAGTAATGAATCTCATGTTTTCCCTAGTTATAGTTCATTAAAAAAAATGACTGCTGTCAAACAGTTGGTTAAAGTAGTTAAATATAATTAGTTTGACTTTTACAGTTGCATCTTGGTTTCTAAAGCTTTCTAAGACTGTTTCAGTTATTTAGGGGCAATGATCTTTTCTGAATACCTCGTGTTTGGTAAAAACTGAGCATGGAGATAATTCCACCTGGCTTCTAAGAGTCGCCTACAGTGCTAATTCTGATGGTAAAATGACCACCCTTGAGGACAGGCTAATGCTTTGAAGACAGACTTGTTTCTCCTTCCTAAGTATTGAGAAGTGGAGAGAGTGGCCTGGGTCTTATTGACACCCTACCAAGACAAAGCATTATGGACAGTATTTGGAAGAAGTGTTTGTGGAAGAGAAGAAACCAGTGGCAATGACTATGTCTCTAATTTTGTTAGTATACTAAAATTATTAATTATTAGCACAGTGTGGAGTTTCAAAGCAGAGTGGCGATATACTTGACTAGGTAAAGATGCACAGGAGTTTTGTACTCTAATTTTATTTCAGTACACAAATCAGCACATTTAAGTGGGCATTAACTTTAAAATGTATATTCTTAAGATTGAGTTAATTCAAACAATTAGTGAGTTTTCAATTAGTAACCTACTGATTTCTAATAGCTTTGGCTAATGACTTTCTTAATCTTCTGCTAATGTGTGGTATATTTATGTGTAAGTGGATGTATATGTGTGTGAGTGTGTGTGTGTGTGTGTGTGTGCAGAAAAACACGACCTGTAGCTCCTTGACAGAGTCGGACTTACTTAGGATTTTCAATAATGTCTTCTAGAGCAACACAAATATTTTACCTGACATATTCAAAGTTGGCACTCCTGATTAGTGAGCAATTATATGGAACCATTGCACATTTTTCTCCAATAATGTTCTTACAATATCTCATAATAGTTTATTAGAAATATTTACAAATGAATGTCAACACTTTCATAACTTATTCTTTTTCAATTGCTAAATATACAGATCATAAGAAGCCAAACAAACTCTAATTCTCTATTTTGTAATTAGATACACATTAAAACAATAAAAAATATCTCATGTATTTTAAGAGATCTATACAAAAAAAAAAAGATAAATATGTACCTGCATCAAACACTTCTATAGCTACGTGTTCTTTGCTCCAGAACACTGTCTCTTGAGTTGTCAGGGAGAGTTGGGACAATCATAGGCCATAAACTTGGCTGAATAAATGAAAATACAGACCTAGGGCTTTAAGTTACCACCAGCATAAATATCACATGGACATAAAGTAACAAATTCAAACAAGGTATAAGCCACTCTCATTTTCACTACTCAAAATTAATTGAGTATTCTTTCCTGTACTTCTAAATATATTTTCTGGTTTTCCCAGAACATTTTCTGGGAATTGTATAAAAGAGAGACTTCTCTGAAGAGGAAATGAGAATGGCCAAGAAGCAAATGAAGAAGTGCTCAACATCACTGGACATAAAAGAAATGCAACTCAAAGCAACTTTGAGATTCCATCTCACCCCAGTAAGAATGTCCATTGTCAGAGAAAACTAACAACAACAGATGCTGGCAGGGATGTGGCCAATGGAAACCCTACTAGACTGTTGGTGGGAGTGTAAATTTGTTCAACCACTCTGGAAAGCAGTGTGGAGGTTCCTCAAAAGGCTAAATGTAGAGCTCCTCTATGACTCAGCAACCCCACGATTGGGACTTTACCCAAAGGATTACAAGCAAGATCACACTAAAGCTACCAGAACAAATGAACAAATACATTTATTGCAGCATAGTTTACCATCGCTAAAATATGGAACCAACCCAGATGCCCCCCTCAGTAGATGAATGGATCAAGAAAATATGGTACATATACACAAAGGAATTTTATGACTTGGAATGACTTGGCCGCATTTGTGAGGAAATGGAAAGCCTTGGAAAAAAATCATACTAAGTGAAGTGAGCCAGATTCAAAAAAACATAAACTCTATGGTTTCACTCATTGGAAATAACTAGTACTTGTCAAAGATAATCCTAGCAAAGGAGCACAATAGCTCAATAGCAAGGTACATGTAATCACATAAGAAGATGCTAAGCAAAATTAGCTACAAGATTTAGAAATAAGTGGTTTATCTTTGTTGTTATGCCTTTTTCATTTGTCTTTATTCCCCATGGCTTTACCCCAGATGTCACTGTAACTGACTTTCGTATACTGGGTATTGTATGTACGATTATGGGAACCAGGGAAGGGAAACACCAAAATGGAGAGACAAGGGGTAAAAGGCGAACCAATGCAACAACAATAATTACAAGACAATATGCTCTAAACCAATTGTATAACTCATGGCGGTAGGGAATTGGGGAGGGGGGAAGGTGGGAGAAAAATGAGGGAGGAGGTAACAAGTTTGATAAGAAATGTACTCACGGCCTTACATATGAAACCGTAACCCCTCTCTCTGTTCATTACTTTGAAATAAGTAAATATTGTTTTAAATCACAGACATTTCAAAAGACCCAATTTACCTTCTTTTGTGTCTAAACAAGGAACAAATTTGTGTGTGTTTTTTTCCCCAGTTAATCAATATCAATTCCTCACAGTCCTCCTCCAGTGCCCACTCCCACCCCAAACAATTGTCATCATTTAGAAAAGATCATCATTGGAAAGATCATCCTTGCTTTATGTGAGGACATGATATTCATGTGGAAAGTGGCAGCTTGTATTTCCAGAGAACTGAGCTTATATCGCGATCATTATTTCGTTAGGGAAAGGTACTATATCCTCCTAGTAAAACCTTCTAGTATTTTTTTCTTTTTTTTTTTTTTAGTTCTTTTTTCTTCTTATTTATTTATTTATTTATTTATTTTCTTAAAAGCTAACCCTAGCAGCAATGAAGTGTGCATCTGCTAGTGGGAAAGAGAATCCCATGAACTTTGGAGTGAATATCCTTGCCTTCAGATTTTTGTTCCCTCTCTTTTGCCTGATTTTATTCATCTTTACTTTGCTTGGTATCTGCATCTGTACAGTACTGACATCGGGGCTTCCTCTAAAAGTTTGATTATTTCAGTCACTTCATTCAATATTATATTATTTTATATGTACCAAAGAAGTAAGAGTCCAATGAATGGCCCGTCTCTATTTATTTATCTAATCTAGTAGTTTGGCAAAAGGACTAAATTAACTTGCATTGGATACTGATTATCCCATAGTAGTCTCTAATTAGTAGTTACCATGGTGACCTATGCTATGTAACAATTTAAATACAAGATACCCTTTGGCTCCTAATTTATTATCTATTCAATTCTCAGTTTGAGCTTACAAATGTATTTTTATTCCTGTTTCATAGGATGCAAAACCACAGAGAAATTGCTACCTTAAAATTATACAAAAAGAAATTTTGGAGCCAGTTTCGAAAAACACAATCTATTTAAATTTGCCCATAATTATATAATGAAATTCATCTGACTTTAAAAGATTTGAGCTACATAGAAAAAATTGGTAAACTCCAAATTCAATCAAAAAGGACATGTTTGTTTCCTTCAGAAAAAAAAAATCCATGTTGACTATGTTTCTTTATCCTCTCCATGTTAACTGCCCATTTCACCTAAAACAATTATTATACTCTTAGTCTGTCATCTGTCTATGTATCTGTCTATCATCTATCTGTCAATCAATCTATCTATCACACTGACAATGACATACAGTAAATAATGATTTTATCAATACTTTTTATATTTTGTTTTATTTTTATTGTCAAGATGATGTACAGAGAGGTTACAATTACAAAATATAACATAATGAGTACATTTTTTGTCAAACTTGTTACCTCCTCCCTCATTTTTCTCCCACCTTTCCTCCTCCCCAACTGCCCCAAGTTGTACAGTTTACAAAGTATTGTCCTGTACTGCTCTTGCATTAGTTCACCTTTTACCCTTTGTCTCACCATATAGATGTTCCCCTTCTCTTCCCTAATTTAGATAAATGTATATACAATACCCAGAGTACTAAAATCAAATACAGTGGCAACAGGACTTTTAAAATTTCTTTCTCTTTTGTTTTCCTTCCCTGTGGTTTAACCCATTATCAATACTTTTTAAATTCCTGTACAAAGCAACTGCAATATTGACAAAGTTGTGAGTATATTATGTTGACAGATGAGGTTAGATGCATTAAGATAAGTATAGAGTACCAAAATTTTGTAAATGTTTGTATATGATTAAACTATAACAATCTGATGAAATAATGCAACCAACATCAAAGGTAAAATTGACTACTTAAACATAGGCAAACTTAAACATGTGTAAACTTTGAAGCGCCAAGGATGTACTTAGCCAATTGGTCTGATAAATTTTAGGATGAAAAAATGTCACTCAAATCTCATGTTCATTTGTTTTCACATTTTTAATTGTACAGACTAATGACATAATAATAGCTTCATTGATATTACTGTTCTTTTCAGCTTCATTGTCACTTTGCTCATACTACAATGGAAATAAAGCAGTTAGATCTCCCTTTACCCAAATTACTTATTTGTCTTTGTGAACCTAGTCCTTTACTTGGCTTGATTTTCAGTCACATTGTGAGAAATGCCCCCATTTTTTCCCTCAAAGCTTTTCTCTCTCTTGTGTTCTAAGCCACATTCAATTTATTTACTTGAAACATCCTACTTGTATAATTGCATCTATATTTTTGTCATTCTCTTTCTCTCTTCGAGATCTTCTCAAAACAATTACTTTCTTTATACTTTGCTATTTAAAAAAATCACTTTCAATGCAAAGCTGCCAGTATTTAAAAATAAAAGGCAATATGTAGAACATATTTTCAGTAGAAAGATAACTGTTGATTATGTAAAATTCAAATGTATGGATTAGTATGTTTGTGTATGCTTGTATTCTTGGATAGGATGGAGGCAGACACAAGAGGGTCTGAGCCTGATACTGGACATTGGCAAAAATGAGAGACCTTATACCATAAAAAAAAATAATAATAAGGTCTAAGGCATGGCTTAAGGGGTAGAGTATCTGCCTAGCAAAAGCAAAACTATGAACTGAAACATAAAAACTGCCAGCTCCCAAGAAAATCAAATTTTGCTTGCAATTCTATATTTTGGAAAATTACTCACTCTCTTTCACAGTGAAACATGTGAGAAAAGCACTTTTGTTGTTATTTGTACTCCTTCATTTCATATTATTTTCTGTACTTCACTCTAAACAAGACTATGTTTTCAAACATTCTAAGACCATTTGATTTCTCAAGACCACCTATGATAAGAATGTGGTCAAATCTAGTTGTCACTTTTCTGTTCAGATTTATTGGTCATATTCTCCTTGACATATTTTCTTGTCTATCATTTGTTGTAACTATACTTTTCAGTGTTCCATCTGTCATACCTGTGCTATTCACTGTGGCTTTTCAATAACCTTTGCAAGTGCTTTTTCTCTATGTTTTTGTTTTTGTTTTTTTTTTTTTTTGCAAAATTCTAGTATAGAATTGTCCTGGGACCCTTTATGCTTACAGTGACCAAATGGTTGCTTTTTCCTTTTCAAATTTGGAGCAATAATATCATCTAGTTGCTAATGACCCAAATTTACTTCAGGATCAAACTTAGCATTGAGCAGCAGAGCTCAGCACCTTTACTTGTTTATTTATTAGGCAATTAAGATTAGAACTGCCAAAATGATTATTTGATTTACTTCTTAGCCTTCAAATATTTCTCTGTGAGCCTTTTCTGGCTCATTAAGAAAAACGAACTTACTCAAGTAAAATAGCTAGAAAAATTGTTTTTATGTCAAATTTGTCAGAAACAATCTTAGAGATTTGAGATAGAGACCCTGTCGTAAATTGATCTATTTTATTCCATTTTACTTTTAAAACCTTATTCTTAGCCATATTGTGTCTAACCACAATTCTATTCTAATGCATCTCCCCATTACAGTGTGATGGCTAAGGATATAAAGTTAAGTTCAATGTAACATAATTCAAGTTGTTGACAGCTATACTAAAAACCAGAGTATGTAGTTATTCAAATCATCTTTTATAGTTGAGTTCAATGTGAACTTTTAAAAAATGTTTAGAGAGGTGCTTAATCATAAGTTGCACTTATTAACCACCTTTGAATTTTATGACTCTGGAGTATAGAAAGGAAGTATATTCCTGGATTTATTCTATATGTTTAAACTAATCAAAGATATAGTATACCTTTTGATTAGCTTAAATGTATACAAAAGATGCAGTATACCTTTTGGTTTTAAATAAATATAAGTACTAACAGATAAAAATAAACAAGTATAAGGAAGTAAAAGTATTAGTGAATATGAGAACTCATATAAGCATTTAAATCTCTGAATATCACTTTGGAACACAAGTGTGGTAGTAGCATGACAGAATCTGGTATAGATTCATAGATTCTTGCAGGATGCTGGAAGGCTGAGATTTTCTTTCTCAACAAGTTTAATTAAAGGATTCAAACTTTCAGTTAGGAGGAGTTAGAATTAAGTTTAGGAGCTTTTTTGTGGATTTTTTTTTTCAGAACTCTGGTCCTAGGCACTGTCCCTGAGCCCTTCAACTCAAGGCTAGCACTCTACCACTTGAGCCACAGCACCACTTCCCAAGAGTTCTTTTATATAAGGATGCCTGTGGTTAATATAAGTAATTCTTACTTGCCAAATAAAAAAATGAACTTCACGATATTAAAATCAAATGGTGTTTACACATTCAATATACACCAAACAATTAAGCAAGAATAAATATGGGCCTCACTGGTTAAACACAAAATCTATTAAGAGGAATTAAATTCACAATTATTAAAAAGCTACCTCTTACTAAATGCTGTGTGCCTGCTAGCTTGTTAAACGTTTATCTTAGATTACCTGTTAAATTCTAACAATATTTTGAGATACAAACCATCTGATGCTATTTTTACAGATGAGGAAAACAAAATTCAGAAGATCCATACAACATAGTAATGTATATTCATGCACTAGGGTCTGTTCAGGAATTAGACTAATATCTCATGGCCTAACACCCTCACCCTTTCAATACTCTAAAGTTCCTGCTTTACAAGAAGTTAATATTAGATATAAGTTAAGAAACTTGTACAAATACATCTTTGAATCAACTCTAGTATGATTTTCAGCAATGTTTCCAAACTCTATTTCCTTGAAATTTTGCAGTGTTCCATGATGAAAGCACTGTGGTACAACATACTTGTCAATTTGACTATCATTCAAATTTTGAATAGATTTTTTACTATTTATTCATTTTAGCAATACTGAGAACTGAACCAAGTGCCTCATAGCAAGCATCTTCCATTTGAGCAATCAGCTTTTTGTTTCTATTTTATTTTTTAAGACAGTCTTGATTGGCCACGAATCTCTAATCTTCCTCTGGTATGTCCCAAGGAGCTGGTATTACATGTCTATACCACCATATGCAGTTTGTATCTTTATATTAAATATAAGAGATGACATTTCCTGATCAAGAAATGTAATCTTTCAAATTATTGGCATAAAGTTAGAAACAGACTTAAAAATAAAAGTAATAACATTCCAATATAAATCTATAGAACAAAATTATAATATGATATCAGATAATAACAAGAAAGTATTGTCAGTGAGCTCTCTGACATTATAATAAAATACTTGAAATGGTTACCTTATAAAGAGAAAAAAAGTCATATTGGCTTAGAGGTTGTAGTTTATAATATAGTGGGATCATCACCTTTTTAGACTTAGTTTTGGGTGCCGGATGGAAATGGCAGGAAACATACTCAAGAGCACACAACTTTCTTCAGGTACAGAAAGCAAAATGAGAGTCCCACAATCTCCCTAAGGACACAACCTATATATATGGCCCTACTACTTCTCACTAGGCCTCATTTTAGAACACCCCCCCCCCAATCTTGCTACCGTGGGGGTCAAGCTTTTAACAAACAAGTCTTTGAGGAATATTCAGCATTAACAAATCTTAGTGAAATAGTAATCACAATTTAGATACATTATTTGTGTCTGAGAGGCTGTAGTACCAAATTTGAACTGAGGACTTCACACCAGCTACATAAATGAGATAACACCTGAAACATGCCTTGTTTCGTCTTATTATATTTTATTTACTTCTCTTAATGTAAACAAGTCTATTTCAAAGTAAAAGGGAAATCATGAAAGAAAATAGAGAACTTCTCTTATCAGAAAGCTATAATGAAGGGCCTTATATTATGTTTTTATTATTGCCTTCAGGTAATTGTATAAAGAGGATTCAATTCAACATATCAATTCATGAGTACAATGCATCTTAATCTATGTCACAACTTCCATTGTTTCTTGATGTGTGTGCGTGTGTGTGTGTGTGTGTGTGTGTGTGTGTGTGCATGAACCATTATTACTACCAGAAAGTCTGTTGGAAAGTCAGATTATCCTGAGATATGGTAGATGAATCTGTAGTTTAATGACATCCAGTAATTCATCTGTTCACCAGTAAGTAAGACACACTGGCTAAACTGAACATTTTCAAGTTTGGGATAAACTGAAGAACCAAAAGTTGATTGACTATAGAGCTGTTTGGAATTTTTTTTCCTTCAGAGGGTTTAATTCTCTATGCCTGGGGCAAAACAAAGGAATTCTTTTCCACAGTTGGCCCAGATGATTCCAAAGTAGGGGAGACCTGAATACACCTGGATAGCACAGAGTTTAAAGCCTCATTGCTGCACAGATGAGGAAAGGGAGACCGATTCAGCCAAGCTGAATTCTTAGCTCTTCAGATTGGCTGCGAGTAGTATCACTGAAAGGACTTCCTAAACGCCACTGTCCCTAGTTGCCTATGAGCTCTTTCCTGGACTCTCATGTTTTAATGACTATCCATATGCCAATGGTTCCCAACTCTCTTGTTTAGAGCAGTCTTCCAAGCCTTAGATTTCTACAACTAAACATCTCCCCACTATTCCCTTTGGTGGTTTATAAGTCCCTTTTGTTCAATTCTGTTTTTCACTTCCTGTCTCTGAGGCACCACCCTCAGTAATGTGAGTTGGAACCTGGGAATCCTGAAGGACTTTTCTTCTCTTGCTGTGCATGGTCCACAGGATCAACCAATCCTGAAGGGTTCTCTTCCTATTCTTCAAATTAATTCCTTCTTTCCATGTCCACTATCATTGTCTCACACTATTTATTCACTAGATAATTCTCAAATGTTAATTGTTCTTCTTAACTCCAAACTCCTCATCCCTGAATTAATCTTCCCTAAAGTAGCCAAAGCTAGCTGAGCAAATTTGTCCCTTTTCCCAAATAAACTCTTTTAAAGCTCATCACTGCCCTTGAGCTACAGCTAAGATTTCCTAATAGAGAAAAAGCCTCAGAAAATGAATTAGGCATCACTTTTTCCAACCCAGGATTCCCACTGCATCATCCAGCTACATGAACAGCCTGAGCTTTTCATTGAGGGCACCATAAAGGTCTTTTGTCGTTTAAATGTCCTGCTTCTTTTCATCTGGGTTTTAGGCATTTCCTTCTACTCTCCAACGTTTGTGTCTTTTTTCTCTTTTATTAAGAGCAAATCTGCCTATCGACCCTTTAAATTATCTTTCCCATAGTTTTGAAATTCTAATCTTTGGACTTTCAAACACCATGGTACTAAAACAACCTAGCCATCCTGCACCAACGTTGGAGGTAGGATAGGGTCTGTTCCTTAACTAGCTCTGTAAAACATCTTGGTTCAGTCATTCTGTCTGTGTAAGTCTTGCACGCCTTCATTGATCACCTCAGTCCTTTAGTTTCTTCTTGTGGAATGTGGAAATCATCTGTATCTCTTACCATCAATTTCCTAGCAAGATTTAGTGTCAGCAATGAATATAAGGGCAGTTGGGGCTTTTCCTAAGTACCCAACAAATAAACTTGTGTCATTACGTTATCATTGTCACTCTATTGATGTGATCTGAGTTCTAGATGTCTTAGTCTATGCTCTCTCTCAACTTCCCCATGTACTTCCACCTCACTTTCCATGCCCTCCCCTTTCTATCTTTCTCCTTTATTTTCTCTCTTCCAGCATTTAGGCCAAGCTTTGTACCTAGAAATTTCTCAATAAATGTATGTTTAGCCGAACTGAATACATGTGTCCCCAAAACCTCAAAATATCAACCTTTCTATGCTAGACATCAGAACACTTCAGACTGTGTGTGTGTATGTGTGTATGTGTCAGAACAATGCAGATGCCCACACAATTATAGTATATTCAGAGTTCTTTTTCTTAATGCTTGTTTGTATAAAAAAAATCAGGAAATTCTTCCAGCCAAAATATATGTCAATTTATTTTACATTCACATATCCTGTGGAAAGTTCTTATTTTTCTCAGTCTATGAATAGATAGAAGTCCATCTTGCCTAAGGAAGTTCTAAACAAAGCTAATAAATAAGAGATTTGACTTGATCACTAAATTTTAAACTATTCTGAAGCCACTAGCCTTTCTTGTTGGTCACTATTTCCACACAGTGTATTCTGATAATTTTACTTCCAATTTCTCTAGTTTATTTTCTTCTTCCCATTGTTGCTATCACTGTCTTAGCTTAGAATCCAACCATTTTTCCACTAAATAACCTTGACAACTGATTACTGTCCTTAAATCCAATGTATATTTGACATTGTTACAGTTAATACATAGTTTTAGAAATTTAGAAATTAAATTTAAAAAATATGACTGTTAGTGGGGGGGGAAGGGGGTGCAGTTGGCGGTCAGTAGAGACCAGATCTGCAAAACAACAAACTTCTTTTCAAATGGTATTTCCACAGGTTTGGGTCAGCGACCTTATATTATGTATCTAAAACCAAACAACTACTAAACATAAAAAGGTCTAGAATAGACCTATCAGTTTATCACAATAGCTCAACAGCTATGTACATATGATTATGTAAGATGAGGATAAGCCAAAAGAACTCTAAGAGAAGGACCCAGGGGGATTCTATTGTTGTTGTTACATTTAATGCTCTAGGTAAATTTCCTTTGGCGTACCCTACATGGTTACTGTATATGATTTTGGTGCATTGGGTATTGTATATATGCCTACCTGATCTAAGGAAGGGAAAGAAAAATGAAGGTGGAAGATATCACAAGAAATGTACTCACTGCCTTATTATGTAACTGTGCCCTTTTGCACAACACATTGTCAACAAAATTTAATTAATAAAATTAAAAAACATACCATGGAGAAGTTGGTAATTTGTATCTTACACAGAACAAAACAAAAAGCCCATAACCTAAATGTTTATTTTCACTTCTGTGGACCAGCCCTAATAATTACCTACATTATTTCCAGTTCCCAGAATATAAGTTTTATCCCTGAGCATAATTTCAGAAACATACTCTTTTCCCACCACTCCCTAGTAAGAATCACAATTCTTCTCTACATCTAAAATTCACAACCAGAATGCCAATAATAAAAAAAAATCCATCTTAATTATTCATCATGGTATTAAATCCAGTCCTTCTAATATCATTGGCTACTGACTTGGAGTATGGAAGACAGGAAATTCTTTAAAATAGAAAGCACATATTCCACAAGACTGAGCACTATTTCCAAACATCTGCTGCCTCATCACCAGCCAAGTTGCTGTCATAATTCTTTTTTATTTTTTGAGAATCTTTGAAACTCAGTATTCAATACTATGAGAAGATTAATGTTATCTGTACATACTGGTTAAATTCTTAGCATAATCTCTTTGCCATGCTTGAACGAGTAAAACATCAGAGAAAACCATGAGGGTAGGTTAAAATTCCCCTCTTTATCTTGTAGATACTAAGATGTTCCAGAAAAACTTTAGAACAAGATTCATAAAGCAGTCCAAGTTGTACCAAAAGTAATGATTACAAGATGACAATTATGATACACTCTTTAGTGAGGAGGCTATGGCTCAACAATTGAGAACGTTTCAATATTTTATCCAAAGTGACTCAGTGAGGCAGAGAGCATACTTTCAATCCAAATACCTACTTAAAATGCCCAATTATGTTTATTCACTGTATTGCTCCATTTTTCACATCTATAACAAAATACCGCAGACTGCCTTTTTAGAACAAATAAGTATATTTAGTTCACGGTTTCAGAGTCTAGGATTTCAAGTAGTATGTCACTGTCTCTGGCAAAGAAATCATGACAAATATCATTTTGATGACAATAGACACAAGTTGCATGGTAATACAAGAAACTTTCTTGATTTTCTTTTGTGTGTGTGTGTGTGTGTGTGTGTGTGTGTGTGTGTGTGTGTGTGTGTCATTCCTGGCTGGGGCTTGAACTCAGGGCCTGGACACTGTCACTTGCACTTCTTATTTTGCTCAAGGATAGATAGCACTCTACCCCTTGAGCCACAGCACCACTTCCAGCCTTTTTATGAGCAGTTTATTAGGGATAAGAGTCTCACAGACTTTCCTGCCCAGGCTGGCTTTAAACCATGATTCCCAGATTTCAGCCTCCTGAGTAGTTAGGATTACAGGTATGAGCCACTGGCACCTAGCTTCCAGCCTTACTCTTTTATCACAACTCATTACTATGACAGCTAACCAGGGCCCAAGCAGACTACAATCTCTTTCATAGCCTATTCCCTCTATGACCCTAAATTACCTGGCATTCTGCTACATCTTTCAAAGATTCTACTACTTTATAACTCTTCCATATTGGGGAACCCAGCTTTCAACATGTCAATCTTTAAAAGTCAGCGCACAACAAATCATACTTTGTAGAAACTCGTTTAATGAATAATAAAACAAAAAATGCTTGCTTTTTATTATATGTATAAGTTGAACTTAGGACCACTGAAGTATTTCACTTGGCCTATTTTTTGGTAAAAGTTTACAATATATACCAGCTTTAATAAATAGTCTTTAATTTTTAAGTTTTCACACTTGATATCATGAATTATCAATTTACTTAAGTAATTTTAGACCTTAATCTTTGAAGAGTTTCAGAATTCCTTCTCTTGAACTAATTTTACATACTTAAAAAGGAAAGGGAAAAAAAAACTTCAAAGGAATCATCGTCGGCAGGGGTAGACCTAGTAAATCTGATTCTGTGAGTCTTATAACCATTTCCTAACTTGTTTGTGCTGAGTCACATCATAGTGATAATGCCTGCAGTTTCTGTCTTTATTTATTATACTGCGTAGGTATGTATCTAAACCTTGTTCTAAATATTTTCTATATGCCACTATCATTATGTTTTAACATTTCTCCAAACACTATATCATAATCAATCAAATTTTCTACAGATAGTTTTATATTGAATTTTTATCAAATCTAGGTATTACCAGAGTTTTATTCTAACAAGTAACTAACCTTATGTTCTTCACAAAATACAGTAAAAATGTTTTAATAAACATTAGTAAACTAGAGTGCTAGGATAATTTCAAGTGTTAAACAAGGGTTGTAAATATATGGATTTCATTGCATCACTCTGTCTTTCTATCACTTTGATGACTCATTAAACAAAGAAGAAAGGCACTAATTATTTGTTTCTTGTTTTAGTAATAATTTTGAGATGACAGCTTTCAGTTTGTTCATGAGATTTTTTTTTACCTCGACAAACTTTTTAAAATAAAATTATTTATTTATTTATTTACTTATTGCTAGTGCTGGGGCTTTGGACTCAGGGTCTGAGCACTGTCCCTGGCTTCATTTTGCTCAAGGCTAGCACTCTACCACATGAGCCACAGCGCCACTTCTGTCTTTTTCTATATATGTGGTGCTGAGAAATCAAACCCAGGGCTTCATGTGTATGAGGCAAGCACTCTACCACTAGGCCATAGTCCCAGCCCCTTTTTAAGCTTTTATTGATAATAAGTAGATTGACATTCCACTATTTCTGTTTTCCCATCTTTAACATTTATAAGATTTTGTTTAAAGGAGAAAATAGAAATTTTTTTCTGTTATCTATAACTTTCTACTGCTACTATAAATAAGTATGCAAGTTTATTTCTTAAACTATAGTATAACTTTTCTTGCATAATTTATAAACTAAGCTGGTTCTTTAAGTGTTACTCAGGGCCAGGAGCCAGTGGCTCACACTTGTAATCACAGTTCCAAGCCTGCCCCAGCAGGAAAATCCATGAGACTCTTCTCCAATAAACTCTTCAGAAAAAGCCAGAAGTGTCACTGTGGCTCAAGTGGTAGAGTGGTATCCTTGAGCATATAGCTCAGGGACAAAGCCCAGGCCCAGAATTCAAGCACCAGGAATGGCAAAATAAAAACAAAAAAAAAACAGAAGTTACTCAGTTGCAAATATTTTTTAGTTATGACCACCTTCTATTTATTATACTAATGTCTTGTTTGAAAGATGTACTTAATTGCATTATTTCCCATTTGTTACTATAGTTAATGATATCCAGAAGAAACTTTTACTTTGAATACATTATTTGCCTTTGTGTTTTTATAGGAGAATTTTAGATGAGTTTTAATCCAAGGATCTGAAAAGTAATTATCAAGCATCTTAGTGGACTACAGTTTTATTTTATAACAATACTGATTAATTTCAGTCTAGCCATAGAACAAACATGATACATAAAGAGAGTTGAGTCTATTTCCCAAGCACCCATTGACTTCTTGGCTGAGATTGTAAGGAGCTGTATATAGAATCTTATCTAACACATATTCAACTGCCACAAAGTATGCCCTGCTTTGTAATTGCTCTCACAGACATATTTGTGATGGATACCTCATAGAGAGTTAAAGAATGATGGCTTAGAAACTGACACTTCTTGCCAGTGATGGAGTAAAATAAAATCCAAAAATTGATATGCTGCCTCTTTAATAATGAAAAAGATTTGAGACATCAGTCTTCAGATGAAACAAAAAGTTATGGAGCCCATTTGGCTGCCGATGTTCAGTTTATGCATCGGTATAGCTTTAGGGACGTATTGAACAAAGTTAAATATAGGTATTTGGTTGTATTTCATTTGCATGAAATTTTTACTGCATTTCAAAAATAATTCTTTTGGGGCTTGGAAGATGTGCTTAGGAAGATGTTTCTGTTCTGCACTATGAATTGTGAGTGGAAGGGGAAAAGACAAATGAAGGTTTGAGACTGCAGGAGGTACAAGGTTCATGAACCTGAACTCCTTTTCTGTCTGTCTTAGGGACCAACCATTTCTCCAGGGAGCTAGTAAATTTGTAAGCTAGCATAGAAATCTCTAATCAACCTGAGTTGATTTTTGAACATGCAACAAAATCTTGACAAGTGCACTAAAAGAACTCAAACTTGTCACTGTGGCTGACATTAAAAACAAACAAGCAAACAAAACAGTGTTTTGAGATACAGATTAATTGGGTTCCAGTGCAAAGATTTTTGTTTTTGCTCTTTCCAAAATCTTTCCAAGTCATATACATCATGTTGACATTGTTCTCACAATGACAAAGTAAGCCTTTAGTTAATGATCTCCAAAGTACATTCTATTGAGTAGTATTCTGTAACTTTCAGATTGTTTGATGGGGGTGAGGGGGAAAGTGGGATGGGGACAATGTAGTAGAGGAGAGAAGAGTGAATGGAGCATCATAAGCAACTTAATCCAACAGACAAGGAAGCTCACTCTCTTCCTAGATCTATGGCTTTTCCCTCATATTCACTGTAATACTCAAAGGACAGGAGACACATTACATGTTATCTACTGACTGGATATACACATGGTTAGACATCTAGATAAAATTTTTTCTCTCTCTAACACATAAACACACACAAACCAAATATAAAACAAAACAAAAACAAACAACAACAACAAAATCCCTCCAGAACAATATATTTAAAATAAAATCACCTCTGGAGGTAACTTAAGACTCAGGATTAGATAATAAAGTTGTCTAAAACAATAGGGATAAATATGGAAAAGACAGGATGGAAATTTCACTAACAGGAGAGAGTTCTTTAAAAATTAAATAAATAGAAAAACTAAAGGTAAAGTAAAAATAATAAAACATAACCAAAGAGTTAATTTAAGATTTCTCAAAGCAAAAGGCAAGGTAAAACTTGGTGACAAGGTCAGTGGAAAACCATCCCCTAAGAACACAGTGCAGTCTAACAAAAATGGGAGTCACTGTAAAGACACAACAGATCCAGTTCACATTAAATTGAGCCCTAGAAAGGAAAGTCGACAGAGAACAGAGGCCAATAGATCAAAATTTCCCAGAACTGATGTACAATAACTTAGGAAGCACTGCAACCCCACCCCCAAAGAACAAATTAAAATGAAGAAAAATAAAAGAAATATCAAGGCACAAAGTAAAATGGCTGATAAGAATAAAATAAAATATTAAATACACAGATATCCACATATACACACATACATAAACACATAGTCATGAATTTCCTTAAGAACAGGATCTTATCCTTTATGTTTATCAAAATTAATTGAAAATATATGTGCACATAAAAACTAGTACACAGATGTTAACATTCTATGACAGGCTTATATATATTTGCCAAAATGTGGAAGCAGCCAAGATAGCCTTTCAGCTAGTGAATGCATAAAAATATTGTACATAAAACAATGGGAAATATTCAACACTGAAAAGAAATGAGCTATCAGCCATGATGAAAAATTTCAGGAAATAAAATACTTGTTTTTAGGTGAAAGAAACCAATGTGAAAAGCCAACACAGTGGATAATTCTCACTGAATAACATTCTGGAAAAGCAGTAACTATGAAAAGAGTAGAAAAGGTCCATAACAGCCAGAGACTAGTTGAACATGGGGAGAAAGAAGAATGGAAAGCACAGAATAGTTATCCTGCTTGATTTTTTATAATGGTAGATACATGTGAGTATGTATTAAATCAAATGACAATGGAGGAAGTAAGTTTGGATTCCCAGTAGAGTAAATTGCAGAGGACAGTCACATGCCATGTTTAAAGTATGCCAAAATAACGCCAACCTGGAAATCTAATCAAGAAACATATCCTAAGGAATTATAACACAATAGTTTCAGGATGAATAAAAACCGATATAATTTGTCAGCAGCTGATCTACTCTGACAAGAATCTTGGAAGTCCTGGGTTGAAAATATTAGAAGTCTAGGGGCCAATGTAAAGCATGTATAAATGATGACTAACATGGAAAGGAACACAAACATTGACTATGAAAATGTCAGTGATGTCCTTAAAATATACTAAAATGTATGTGGTATTAAAACCATAGGGATAAATATTGGATAGGATACAAAATTTTATATTTCTTATAATTATGTTGAAAAGATAGAGGTGTTTATAGTAAGTATGCACACATAAATGAGGCTACCTGAGGGAAAAAGGTTGGGGAAGATTGATGTTTAAGTCCAGCTCAGGCAAAAATAAATTAGTGAACCTTCATGTCAACAAACAGGGTTGGAAGTAGTATTGAATAGAATCCCAACTATGTAGGAGATAGCAGCTTGAAGACAGCCTTGTCAAAAACAGGACATAACTGAAAAAAAATATGGAAGAGTTAATACAATCTCTGTATAATTGAAACAAGATAGCATGGAAAAGAGAATAGTATTTGTGAAACAAAGACAACACGAGATGGTGAATGAAAATGGAAGGCATCATAATTGTATTGAGAGTAAATTGATGCACTACTTTAATTAAGAAATTCGGATTTGTCAGAAAAAAAACCTACATATGTCCATACAAGAGCCACATTTACAAGGCAACAAATTACAATTAAAATAAATATAAAGGAAAACAACAACAAACAAAAAACAGACAGGAAATCAGAATGTCAAAGGAGTTGGGATAGCCATTCAAGTGCTAGTATCTTTGCTATGTTAGGGTTAGGGCTCTGAAATCTCCTCAAACGAGATAGTTTTCCATCTTACATCAGATACAAAGGACTCTTGACAATTCTGCTTCCCAGTAAAGTAAGTTTGGAAAAATTTACTTTATGTCCAGTAACAGCAAATCCACACTCAATCTTCTTCTTTTGTCTGGTTGGCAAAAGCCAATGACTGGTCATTCTTCAGTTTTCCCCTCTTACCAAAGGATTTAATGTATGCAGTTTTTCCTAACACTGAATTCATCCCAGTGACTCTTATCCCAGTCACTTGACATGAGTTCAGTCTTCAGTTTTATCCCTTATGAAATCCACATCCCTATGTGAGTCTCATGATTTCATGTCTCCAGTGTTCTCAGAACACTGGAATTAACTAAAGGAGAGATCATTCTAGGCACTGTGACTTAGGTCTATAATCCCAGCTACTCAGGAGGCTGAGAGCTGAGGATCTCAGTTCAAAGCCAACCTGGGCAGAAAAGTTTCTGAGAGATTCTTAAGTCCAAGTAACCACACAAAAACTGGAAGTGGAGCTGAGTAGTTAAAAGATAAGGAAATTGCAGAAGCCTGAGTGGATTACATCTCAGTTTTATTGGGGTCTCTTTAGTGGGGTCCCTGGGTTCCCATGACCAAATTTGGAAGATTATTGTGGGGCAGATTTTAGAAACCAATTGCATGAATGCCATTAGGAGTTAGTAAGCAGAGGCACAGGGTGTCTATGACTAAGTTCCTGTCATTTGTTATGAGAGTGCATGATAGTGAGATATGAACAAATATGTGTATAATTTTGGTTTGAGAATGTAAGACGATCCCCATCCCAAACTCCATTTGTCTAAGAACATTGAAAATATTCTCTAAGAAGTTAATAAACTTTGGCAAAATGATTAAAAGAAAAAAACTGTTCTTCATTTCATTTTAATTTTAAATATGCCTAATAAAGCCCATTTATAGTTTCATTAGTAGTAGCACTGGTGACATTCTTTCCCCCAATTTTTCCTATTACTGAGATTATTAATGTTCAGTGATTCTTTGGATTCCTTCTACCCTGCTTAATTACTGTTGGTCTACCTACTTAATGTTACAGATTTAAAAAAACAGTCTATTACTTCTTGTTGTTACCAATCTTTCAGATTTAATGATGTACACACTACCACCTTTATGCTTCTACTTTTTGATAGCTTAGACTTAATGATATGCAATTGTGTGAGATTCGTTTTTGTAGAGATCTGTCACTGTCCTTATTTAGAGCTATTTTGAATTAGCTTTCATCTTTTTAGCATTTAAATGATCTAAGTCTTCCTGTATCTGGCTGTAGTTTTCTTTGTTATTTACTTTTCCTCCCACATGAATGTCAACTGTAGAAGTTTCTGCTGCTTATTTCAACTTCTGCTCTTTGTCAACCTTAGACTTCATTATATTCCCCCTCCTTAAGTATAATTTCCCATCATATCTGAAAAACTTTTAGGATAGTTTTACAGCCTGCCTGAAAACTTACAAGATTATAGAAATATAGTTAAGATGGTATGAGTTGAAAAAGAATGTAGAAAGAAATGTGCTAAACACTCATTTTCAATCCTTGGAGTCTAAGGAAATGAAAACAAAATCTCTCCCCTTAATAGTTACTTGCTTACTCTAAGTCATACAATGTCAAAGTTATGACCAGAATTTAATTAGAACTAGTACTGTTTTCAATATAATGTGTCCCAGCTTGAAATCTCCCAAAATATTTTCTCATAAACTAACTAT
This sequence comes from Perognathus longimembris pacificus, assembly GCF_023159225.1. NCBI lineage: Eukaryota > Metazoa > Chordata > Mammalia > Rodentia > Heteromyidae > Perognathus > Perognathus longimembris. The sequence continues at coordinate 43,883,650 of NC_063176.1, forward strand.
AATCAAAATGCATCTTATAAATTCACTAACCAAAGCATTATAGTAGGCACTGTAGGTGTGTTACATAGGGTATGCAAAAGTTATCATTATTAGAAACAAAATAGCCCCTTTAGCGCCATCGCTGAAGCAGGAGCGGGCCAAAATGAAGTTCAATCCCTTTGTCACTTCTGACCGAAGCAAGAACCGGAAAAGGCATTTCAATGCACCTTCCCACATTCGCAGGAAGATTATGTCTTCTCCTCTTTCCGAAGAGCTGAGACAGAAGTACAATGTGCGGTCTATGCCCATCCGAAAGGATGATGAGGTGCAGGTTGTACGGGGACACTATAAAGGTCAGCAGATTGGCAAAGTGGTCCAGATTTACAGGAAGAAGTATGTCATCTACATTGAACAGGTACAGCAGGAAAAGGTCAATGGCACCACTGTCCCTGTGGGCATTCACCCCAGCAAGGTGGTTATCACCAGGCTGAAACTGGACAAAGACCACAAAAAGATCCTGGAACGGAAAGCCAAGTCCCGCCAAGTAGGAAAGGAAAAGGGCAAATATAAGGAAGAAACAATTGAAAAGATGCAGGAATGAAGTAATCTTACATGCAACTTTCATTTAAAAAAAATGTATCAAAGAAAAAAAAAGAAACAAAATAAAACTGAAAGGACACTGGAAAGGACTGTTGTAATAGTTAACATTTGAGATAGGTCAGCTAAGGGAGGCCTCGCTAAAAAATGGGTAATTCTGTCACGATTCTAATGTGTGCTAAATGAGGCCTGGCAAAACAAGACCTGTGTAGTAAAGAATTTACTGTTGATCCTGAAAAAAGTGTGCAGTTTTATCTCCTTTTCTAAATCCCATGAGCAGTGTCTTTCTTTACCATGGTGATTAGTCATGTCAGAAAAAAACATCAATTATGATTTAGGGTGGACATTTCGGGTTACATAGCACTTGAAACAGGAAAAAAAAATCATATAGACAATCAAATCGTCAATGTTGTATGTAATGGAGCCCAACAAAAAATGTGAACAGAATTCCCATAGTTTCAAGACTTTCCTTTTTTTTTTTTTTTTTTTTTTTTTTGGTTTGGTCACTTGTAGGGGCTTAAAATCAGGGCCTGGGTGCTGTCCCTGAGCTCTTTTACTCACGGCTACAGCTCTAGCACTTTTTTTTTTTTGGCCAGTCCTGGGCCTTGGACTCAGGGCCTGAGCACTGTCCCTGGCTTCTTCTTGCTCAATGCTAGCACTCTGCCACTTGAGCCACAGCGCCACTTCTGGCCGTTTTCTGTATATGTGGTGCTGGGGAATCGAACCCAAGGCCTCATGTATACAAGGCATGCACTCTTGCAACTAGGCCATATCCCCAGCCCCCAGCTCTAGCACTTTGAGCCTCAGCTTCACTTCTAGTTTTTGAGTGGTTAACTGGAAATGAGAGTCTAACTTTTCTGCCAGGGATAGCTTTGAACCATGAGCTTCAAATCTCAGCTTCCTGAGTAGCTAAGATTACAGGCTTGAGCCACCATCACCCAACAGGTTGGGAATATTTATGACTTCTTTCAACAGTGTATGAAGAGCACAACCCTTGGAACTCCCTTGCTTCCACACTGAAAGCGGCTTCTAATCCCTTCTCCTGCTGCAACATCCAAAACCTTCTTGCAGATCTATTAATTCTAAGATCAGCAGCACCATTTGTTGTGGTTAGCTCTTTTTTGCTTCCAGATTCACCACGATTATTCCATCAAGGTGATGATCACTGTCCACTATGTGGTCAGTGAACCTCCTACAAGTTCCTATCTTAGATTGTCTACTTCACCATCAAAGGTGTGAGTCTGCAGGGTCCGAGCCACTCCTAAGAATTAGCTGAAAAGAAGCACAAGAGCATTGGCTGAAATGTAGGCCACATCATGTCCCTAGAAGTTTTGCAGGTTGTGCTACCTTCCTTCATAATGTTATATAGTAAATTATCTAAAAAGCCACATATTTGAAAGATCGAATCTTGGAGTTTTTATTAAGAGCATTAGCAGTCTGCACACAGCTAGTTGCTACAAAGGCCTGCAGCCCAGAAATAGACAACACTATCAGGAAACGGGCCAGAGAGGAAAGATAGGAGAAAAACAATACCAACAAACCAATCCAGTTCCAAGGGAGAGCTGACATGGGACACCATGGTGACCAGAGATGAGCCAGGAGACAAGACACAGGATGTGAACATGGAAACATGTGGCATGGTGTAATGGTGCCTGATCTGGCCTGACCCTAAATAGGGTCAGATCAGGGGGCTTTGTCTGAGGAGACTCCCAGACCCAAGTACTTGACTGACAGGTTCAGTAACCTATAGTCCATGTGCCCACCACTGTTTCTTGGAATTCAGGAGCACCTATCACCTGGGGATGGGACTTCCCTTCCTCTAGGAACCCAGGCACACCCATCAAGACAAGATACCAGATAGTACAACTGGCCATGTGGCCAATGATGGCACTGGCCAGATCTGACCTGCATATTTCAATAGATGTAATTCACTTCAATTGTTTTTACCCTCTAATATGCCCTAATCTGGAAGACATAGCTATGGGAAAAATCCATAGCTCCTACAAGCATCAAATCCCTGTGCAGAGTTACTGATTTCCCCAGCAAGACATGCCAGCATCAATGGGACAGACTCTCACTCCCAATATCTCAGAGAGTTACAGTGAGGCACCATCTTGTGGGAGGGCCACCTGCTGGAAAATGAAGTAGTCAGTAAGTCAGATGACATTAGCCAAAATGCAAGTAGCTTGCCACCAGGATTCCTGAGAAGGAACACAACTTGGGGCTTGGAAACAAAGGAACAAACAGAAATACAGCAATGTCAAGGTGCCTGACAGTCATCAAAGATGCACAAAGAGAGCAATTATTGGCTCTCTCCCCTGTGAGAGAGGTCAAGGATGAGCCATTTCAGAAAATAAGGAAGTATTTCAGAAATTGAAGAAAAAAATACTTGCTTCTGTTTGTTGAGAGCTCTGGTTATTGAGTGATCTTTTTTTTTTTTTTTTTAGTAAAACAGATTTCTTGGCATCCTCTCTAGCTTGCCTCAAATACTGTCTCTATCCTGAGGTATCCTTTAATTCCAAAATATCATCCTACTAATAGTTAAAAACTATTTTCCATGGTTCTTTCCTTAGCCTACAATTTTGATCATCCATCTAATTGTACATTATTGTCCACTTAGACATTTTCTTATGTTCTGAACTCTAGCTCTATTGACCTTCTTCAACTTTTTCAGATTCTCTAGGTTTCTCACTGCCCCAGGCATTCTGTACAAACTTTCCCTTGTTCTATTCAAGCTCCTCTTTTTGTACACTACCCAATTAGCCATCCTTCCCCTATTGAAATAATGAGTGTACTATGGGCATCCAGTCATATGTTGAATTAGCATATTCTTGACACCAATTCACAGTCCTTTGCACTGCTTCTATATTGTCTTTATAGCAGTCACTGAATTGTTTATATAAATGTAATAGAATATCTCACTCCTCTCTCATTATATTATAAGGAGTATGTGGACAGATGGCAAGTCTTGTGATGCTAAGTTGTTGTTTCTCACTTCTCTTCAATGAACAAGAAAGCATATGAAAAATGAATCCTTATTGACTTCTCCCTATGTACCAGATATTATGCTAAGTCATTCACATTGTTCACTATACTTTCAAGACAACATTATGAAGTAGATATTATTGACCATAATCTATAAATGAGTGAATATTTTTTCCGAGTTTATTTCTAAACACCTGAAGTTCACATAAATTAGGAGGTAGAGAGAACAGTTTATTGGACCTGAAGAAATTTCTGAGTGAATGCTTTTGTACCTACCACACAAAATACAGAAATCTCAAATTTTCTTGCTAGCATTCTACATACAAAAGAATGTGGACCAGGGCTCCTATAAGCAAACTCTAACCAGCCTGTGTGACCAGCATGAAATGCAGAGCAACAACTAATGGGTATAACATCACTTCTGCCTGGAGTGGGTCAGGGCAAAAAGTTTTAAGTGTGCAAGGTTTGTACATTAGTTTCCTTCTTCCCTGAAACAAATTACCACTTACAAGCATCTTTTATTTTCAGAACTGAGGGCGGAACTCAGGGCAAGAGGCAAGTGCTCTTCCACTGTGCTAAATCCTCAACTCAACTTACAAGCATCTTAAAACATGTATTAACTCACAGATTTGTAGAGAAGAGGTCTGATCTGGAGAAACCTGTGAACAATGTACTTCTATGCTCATTCCAGCTTTTGGCAAAATCCAATTCTTGAAGCAACAAGGCTGAAACCTCTGTTTCCTTGCTGGCTGTCTCTGTCCTGAGATGAAACAAAATAATACTGGGAGACAATTTGTCACTCAAACCCATGTCAGATAATTCAGTTCTTATTTAATGAGGATCTATGAATTCTCAGTCACAGCCGTGTGCATATACTGAAGTATAGTATTGTTAGATACACATTGGCTCTTTTGACACTGTGGTATCTGCCTAAAAAGATGATATGGCTTGAGTTGTATTAATTTCCACATGCAAAATGCAATGCTGAAGCCTCAGAACTGGACCAGTGTAGTTCTACACTTAAATGTTTACTGAAGATATGAAAATCAATGTAGAGTGGTAGATGTTTGGAAATGACATCATGCTTTACTACATTATAATACAATTTCACCTTAAATAATAGTTAATATGCCTGAATTTATGTGTACCATTTTTTGATACTGCCATGTGAATTTGATCGAGGTTTTCTCACAAGATATTTCAGTGCATATGCTATAAACCAAAGACAATTTCTACATGACAGGGTCTCTGACCAAATTTTTAAAAAGCAGAAGATAGCCACAAATATTCTTAATGTTATTTTACAGATACTAAGAAACTGAGATTCAGGTAGTTAATTATTTGTCTAAGATTTCAGAGTAGGTAAATTGTAGGGTGTGGACTTAACAGGGACTTGTAATCAATAAACATTTCACACCTACAATGTTATTTTGCTTTTAAAATAATAGAGATAATTAGGTAAAAAATTTAAGACAGGTAATTGCACAAAACACTTTGCTCAGTTTTTTCAAGATCCATTAACTACATGGGAATAATTGGTACAATTAACTTATAAGTAAAAAGTTACAAATTGAAGCTGAGCACTGGTTGGTGGCTCTTGTCTGACATGACTTGAGCAGAGAACATCTATACTATGGGGAGTATGCACTTCTCTTGGGAAAATTATTTTTTTAGAAAAAGATAATCTTTTAAATTATATTTTATTGTGTTTCACTAGTTGAAGAAATGAGTTTCAATTTGACATGTCAGTTTTATGTGTGCAATGCCTCTTGCTCTACATTGCTCCTTTCATTTCATCCATTTCCCTCATCCATCCCACCACTATTTGTTCTCTATATTTTCTCAGTTTCAAAGGATACACACTTGAATGTTATGATTGCATATTCTTCCCCTTCCTCTCCTCATTCATCTACATTCTTCCTCCAAAATCTACACACACACACACACACACACACACACACACACACACACACACATCTCCAATATCAGTTTCCTGGTATTCTTATAAGTTAGTTGTTCAAAACAGCTACTCCCCAGCACATACTATACTTCAATTAATACGACTGAGTACATGTGAATATCACTCTTTGTATGTTCACATATTTATGCAAAAATTAGGCCTAATTTGCACATATGAGAGAAAAACATATCTCCTTTCTCTCTCTAGGCCTGACTTACTTCATTTAACATAAAATAAAAAATTGCTAAAGAAATTATTTGGAAATACACCTGCAATCATTCAAAATTTACAAAATTACATATTTATGTGAGCTTGACTCATTCCATAAGTAATAAAAAGAAGTTTTCTATAGCAAAAGGCTATGTGATTTCCTTTCCACATAACACTATAGAACTTTCTAGAAATATTGAGATTGTATGATTACATGTACACATTCTAGCAAAGCACAAACAGAACTAGGGAGACTATCCAAGTAATTTTATTTGTTTGTCAGTTGTGGGTCTTGGACTCAGGGCCGGGCACTGTCGCTGCACTTTTGTTCAGGGCTAGTGCTCTTTACCCACAGCACCACTTCCCATGCAAGTGATTTTTAGCAAGATTTAATTGCAGCTCATAAATTAGAAATGATTAAACATTCTCTCGATCCTTCTCAGGGCATCAAACTCTTTCTCTTCATTTTACCACCTTTGAATTTCCTTCTTCACATGAACTTCATATACATGATTTTCAATGTTAGTTATCAAGGCAGAAATTAATAAGTATTACTTAACCCACTTTGTTTAAAATCACAGAATCATCAACTTGTGACATTCTAAATCCTATAATTGGGTTTGTTGCGCTTACTAGTGTTTTTATTATGTTTATAAAGATTATATGACAGCCATCTTGCTTTTCTGCTTGCAACCTAATAAGATATTACTAGATAGTAGTATTTAGGCAATAATTCTTGATCGCCTATTAAGATACCATCACAGGGGCTGGGAATATGGCCTAGTGGCAAGAGTGCTTGCCTCGTATACATGAAGCCCTGGGTTCGATTCCCCAGCACAACATACATAGAAAATGGCCAGAAGTGACGCTGTGGCTCAAGTGGCAGAGAGAAAGCCTTGATCAAAAAGAAGCCAGGGACAGTGCTCAGGTCCTGAGTCCAAGGCCCAGGACAGGCAAAAAAAAAAAAAAAAAGAAAAGAAAAGAGATACCATCACAGAGCCACTTAGAGATAGGTCTCTAAACTAATAGCTTATTAATACCAGTTTTTTGAAGGGCTGGGTACTGATAGCTCATGCTTATAATCATAACTACTCAGGAGGCAGAGAATAGGATATTCACCATTCACAACCAGCTTGAACAGAAAAGTCTACAAGACTTTGTCTCTGATTCCATTCTGTCTCTAATACATGCACAAAGAAAGAAAGAAAAGTAAAGAAAAAGAAAGAAAAGAAGAGAAACATGTACAGAAAAAAGAACTCTCAAGAGTAATTGTTATAGCAAGTTGTGAAAAATAATTTAAAATAGAAATATATTCACTGCCTTCTGTATGAAAGTATAACCCCTTTGTATATCACTTTGAAAATAAATAAATAAATAAATAAATAAATAAATAAATAAATAAATAAGATAAGATAACAATGCAACTTCAGTGTCAAACAAAATTGAGGCATCAAGGTAATATTAATCCTAGGCAAAACTTCAAAGTGCCTCTAGAAGCCTTCTAAGTATAGCAAAATAATGTAAACATACTCTAGATTTTTCCTATCCATGTGGTAGAAATGCAATCATAAATAGAAAATTTCAACAACAACAAAACAATGAAATGAAGACTCTTTGGTGAGTTGAGTTGATAGATACTAAACTTTCAAAAACAAAACAAAACAAAACAATTTCAGCCTTCATGGAGAGGCTGCTGACCGTAGAATAGATTACAAAACATTTCCATTTGGAGAACAAAACTACTCAAATGCCAGGCAATATCTTCTTTAGTCACAAAAGAATATGAGTCCAGGGCAGATTTTTTAAAATTAAATTCTGGAGGTCCTCTTTCTCCTTAATTCAAGGTGTTACACGACTTGCAAAGTCTAAGAATCCCATGCCATAATAAGCTGTGGTGAGATGAAATCTGTCAAAAAGTCTAAAGGCAGTGAACAGTGTTTATACCTTGGAATCTCCATGCAGCTTAGAGAACATATGTGATACGTTCTTTTAATTTACATAAAATTACTCCATTACATATGCAAGAGAAAGGTATTAGTAGCATTATATAAGGACTCTAAAAGGATAGGAACATGAGAAGGATATATATATGTGTGTGTGTGTGTGTGTACATGCGTGTGTATATTTGTGTGTGTGTGTGTATATCTGTGTGGTGGAAAATTTATTGAGCAATGGCATCATGTTTGAGAAAGGGAATGAAAGCACAATAAGTAGAATCAAGGAGTAACTTGGATGGGGAGGAGGGCGAAGAAATCATGAAGACTAGTCCAGGGTAAAACAACCTTCACCATACACTTCACTAAATACAAAAATATTTGTCTTTGAAGATAAATCAATTGAGATGATACTTTTCTGCAGCTGTCTCAATAAACTTTTAGTTTAATAAGGAGTCATGAATAAATCAAAGATCCCTCTAGAATGACAGCCCTAACTGTCATTTCCCAGTGATGTTGAATTGGTTATGGTTGTAACAACTCTTTCTGCATTCAAGGTCCAACTCTAAAACTTGAGCTGAAAGATCTAGTATCTGCACTAGCAGCTTCTCTGTGTAAGGAGAAATTCAGTCTCTCCACCTTTAATTGGATTTCTGATGACAGCTCTCCCTTTTCTGCACCTTGCTTGCTAGGAGTAACACTGCATTTGATTAAGAAAGCAGAAATGTCTGTCTGAATTTAAGGTAAAAGCAAAAGCTAAACTGTAAACTTCACTTTAGCATTCAATGTCAAGAGATGTACATACTAGCATTTTGTGACATTTATCGGTCCTCATAGATGTCAGATTGGTCCCAAACATTGCACTTAGTGTTTTGAATATTTTAATTGTGATGTATGATAATGTATTTTATATGCTTCTCTAATCATTTCAAATACATATACATCTCTCTATATAAACAATGCATACAAGTCAAAATATATTGCTGTGTACAAAAATGAAACCCAACATTCATATTTTAACCTTTCCATAACCCTGCCAGGACTTTGAGAAGTGTATGTTTTATGCAGCCAATCTTCTCACTTTCTTGTTTAATGCCCAAGGCTTAGCAAGTGGAGTTTCAAAGCATATAGCTATACTTTTGACTGATAGGGAAATTTTGCTTACTACACCAATTTTCTTTTGCTAACTTCATCCTTTTTCTATTTTTCCCACTCATAATCACCAAGCTATAATTGTTCTGTTAAGATTAATAAATAGTGTAAGTTATTTGAACCTTAATACTGTAATCAATTTATAAAGAGTTAAAAAAATCACCTGCATAAGGTATAGAAGCCTATTTAATGATTATTTTTCTGTCTTCAATGTATTTAAGTGTCAAAAGACAATGAATGAATACATACAAAGAATGCAAAGTGGGTCTTTAATATAGTCTAGAAGAGTTTTTGTGTTCCCTGCTTTATCATTGTTATTCAGGCTAGTCATAGTGTCATATTTCAAAAGGCTAGTATTGTCTTTCACTTTAACTCTTTAATAAAATTAAAGTAAAAAAAAGAATAAATTTAAAATCTTGTCCCAATTATTGAATGCTCACAGCATAGAAAATATTCATGAAATGGGATTATGTTAATATGTGGTGGATTTGCTGGATACTACAAAATCCTGATGAAGAACACTAGACTTAGAATCAGGAGATCTACATTCTAATCCACGTTATGCAGCTAATTACCTGTGTGACCTTGAATAACTAATCAAAATTCTAAGTGTTCCAAGTCTAAGTGTTTCCATCTGTAAAGTCTTGCTGGACTATGTGAGTTCTAATTTGTTATTAAGCAATATCTTGTGGTACCCTAATAATGAAGCCAAATTATTACTATCCAAGGTTAAAGAATGCTACAGAAAGAGAGACAGAGAGACAGAGAGACAGATACTTGAAGGTCGTTTATTTTCCTGAAAATGGTCAATTAGCCTCCAGTATCATAATTTGGTAACAAATGAGATTTGGCAGAACAAAGAACAAAGCTAGTAATTTTCAGAAACTTCTGTGTTTAACAAAAAATGTATACTAAAAGAACTAAAAGGAGATTTAGTTTAGATGAATTAGGTGGTCTTGGAGCTGAAGGCCCCTCAAATTTGAAATCTAAAATCAACAAAGTGTCCTGTGAACCTGGTCATCCAGTGAAGTCACATTGGAAAAGTGAAGTAACAAGTCAACCCTTGGAATATCCGTGTCCTAACTTGACTTCTCTTGAAGCAAGTAAGACCACAGGGGCTCATCAGAAAGGCAGAGCTTCATCATAAGAAGCAGAAAACCTCAAACTCCTCTTCCTCAGTATCTGAGAGCAGCTTAGAGCTGTTTAAAATGAGTATGTCCAGGATTTTGAAGCTGAAATCACAGATGCAAGAAAAACAAGTAGCTGTTCTGAATGTGAAAAGGCACTCCCAGAAGAAGACCGCAATGAGAATTGTGAAAATGGAGTGGGAACTGCAGGATTTACAGTCCCAGCCGTGTGCCAGGCAAGCTACACAGCAGGCCAGAGTGAAGCAGCTAAAGAAGACCTTGCAGGAAGAGGAACATTGTCTCCAGGGTTTGGAGACAAAGCAAGAAGAGGACCTGAAGCAACAGCTGTCCCAGTCTCTGCAAGAGCATCAGGCTCTAATGGAAGAGCTCAATTGCAGCAAGAAGGACTTTGAAATAATCATTCAAGCCAAGAACAAAGAATTGGAGCAGACCAAGGAGGCAAAGAATAAGTTACTAAACCAGAAGTAGGGAGTCCTCAACCACATGAATGACATGCTGGAGATGAGCTCCAGTGCATTATTTGCTCAGAATACTTCATTGAGGCTGTCACTTTGAACTGTGCCCACATTTTCTGTTCCTACTGTATCAATGAGTGGATGAAGCGAAAGACAGAATGCCCTATTTGTTGGCAGGACATCAAGTCCAAAACTTACTCCCTGGTTCTGGATAATTGCATTAATAAGATGGTGGTCACTCTAAGCTCAGAAATGAAAGAAGGACGAATTGTCCTCCTTAGGGAACAAAGAGCAAAGAGACTGTAGTGAAGAGCTTGCTCTGAATGCATTTGAAAGACAAGGTTCTCCAGCTGTGGCCCAGGCTGCTCTGGAGGTCAGCCGAGAAGCTGTGTGGACAGACTGAGCTCAGAAGCCTTGCATATTGCTTGGTGTCATGCCTAGCCCTGCTGGCCTCCTTCCTTGCCTTCAGCTGCTGTTCTGAAGAAGTTGCTGTTGAACACATGGACAATAACATCATTGTTTGAAGCACTGTGGATCACACACTGGCTGCTTCAAGTTCTTTACTACAGGTTCAGTGGATTGAGTTCTGGATTTGTTTTTGGTTGTTTTGTTTTGTTTTATTTAAATTGTTACTGTTTTTGGTACCTCACAAACATTTCTGTTGATGTATGTTTTGAACAGTTGGGTTCACTCCGTGGCTGCCCGGGCTGGCAGACTGTATTCTGAGCCTACCTTACCTCTTCTCTGTGAAAACAAATGTCATTTCTTGGAAATGTAAAAGCTATTGGTTGCTCAAAAAAAAAAATGTATACCTAATTACCTCCTCCAGAATCTCTGAGAAGAGATTAGATGATTATCTATAGGATCAATTGAATATATATACATGCATACATATATATATATATGTATATACATATATCCTTTAGCCTTCCATTACACCTAAAGAGATTAGCAGATGATCCAAGTATAAATGATATAGCATCTCAAAATTGCGTCCAATGTTGCCCATCTAACTACACAAGAAATGATTATAGCTACGAGTGTTTCCCCTGTCATTCCTCTTCCTATTAAATTGAAAAGCCAATTCAATCAGACAACCTAAGGATACCTGAAAATGAGGTAATATTTCATCACTACTTTTGAACATATGATATTACAAATAATACTTTGTTTAGTGCTTGAACTTTAATTTTTTGTGTAATTTTAGGAAATTTGGGAGAGAGAGAAAGATGTAATACCTGAATTTAATCTCAGGCCCTAGGCTACCTGACTTGTAAACCTGACTTTGTTCTTCACTAACTGTAAGAAAAAAGGATATTAAATATGGTATGAACTTGTATTAGTTAAAAATATATTAGCTAACATATATTAAAAGTATATTTATTATATACTTACAATATATTTGAAAATGCATTTTACTAATTTAATATAAATAATTTTAAAATACATATTATATATAATAAAATATTTCAAATATATTAATGAAAAATATTAGTTAAAATATAAGATTTGACACAGAGCACTGGTATAAACTTTGAAGAACTGTCTTAGATAAAGTATATTCATTGTCATGATCATGTTCTGAGCACAGGGCTTCATGTAATTTGAATGATCACTAATTGATATGAACATACACATAAAATATTTTTCCCATTGCAACAAGGCACAGAATGCCTTGGTACTAGTTTAGGAGCTAGAACAGAGATGATTGAATCACAGTCTTGGAATGAACAACTTTCTTCAAACAAATTGTTAAATACTTCAGACAATGGATTCAGATTCAGATGTGGGGTAATAAGTACACAGCAAGAACATTTAGTTACAATTCTCCTCTCATGCATAAAAATACAAATATCAGAAAAAGGTTTCTTTCAAGGTTACTAAAATGAATATTCCCTCACAACATGCCGAAATTGAATACTGAGGGTCTCAAGTTCTTTATTTCGACTTGCCTGTGAATTACTATCACAAAAAAACATGGGTTTCCTAGAGGCAAACAGTAACTTTTCTCAGTAGTACTGAAGACTACCTCAGCTGTTCAAAAATAAATAAATACTACAGTAAAAATGTTAGTATTATGAAGATCTGAAATTCTGACCTAAATCTTCAAAGGTGAATTTTTCCTGTGTTCTGAGCCTATTTGGCATTTAGTTTCTGTATATCCAAAATTGTCTTGTATTTTTATTTTCCAGTGTATGAGTCAAATTTATGAAGTTGATAAGATTCAATCCCATGATCAGGTTATGGAAAGTGGCATAACTGTGAGCCTTACTTAGTGAGCTTTACTTCAACTAGTCAGTCATTAAAAAGGACAAACCTAGTCATAGAGGCAGAGATACTAGAGAGAGATTTTCTATTTTTGGTCTGAGGCAGTGGGGAAAAGAAGGAAAGAGGAGTTGAAAGTAGTTTCTAGAAGTCGCAAATGACCCTGGAAAACAACCCATAAGTAAACAGTGATATCACTTCTACAACCCCCAAATTCCTACAATAGCCATGTGAGTTAGAAAGGCGCTTTCAGGTTTCAGAAATTTTAGACTGGCTCATACCTTAATTGGTGCCTTGAGAGACCATAAGGTCTTAGATATGCAATATCCAGACTTCAGACTGCCTATGAGGTAATAAATAGGTATTATTTTTAAAACTCTAAGTTTGTGACAATTTCCTACACAGCACTAGAAAACTAGTCCAAGCACTGAAAAGCTGTCATGTTCACAGTGGTAGATTGAAATTTTCTAAAGTTCTTTTATATTTTTTGTACTAGCCAATTCAGATTGTATCAACAGTTACTGTTAGGAGAAATGTATGTTTCATTCATTTGGAGAAAATGTGTACCAAAACCCAATCTTGAGTATTCATGTATTTTCATTCATTTTTACCAATTAGTAGTCAGTAAAATACATGGTTTTTACCCACAATTACATTGTGGCACATCTTAACACAAATAAGAGGCAAAATTCTGTGTGTGAGCGTTCCCTTGTGGGTGTGCATACATGTGTCATGTGTATGTGTGTGCACGTGTGTGTATGTGTGCACTGTGTGTGGGTGTATACATATATAATCACTGCCAGGATTTTAAATCAGGGGCAGGGGCCTCATGTTAGCTGTGCAGTGGCTGGAGCAGCCACAGTGTTAGACCTTTTAGGGGCTGGTTATTTGTGGAATAGAGTCTTCCTTGCTGCACCAGAATATGCCTGGATTTTTATCTACTTCTTTGGGGCACATGTCATCAAGCCCAGCTTCTTCACAAGCACATAAAGTATTGAGAATTGTTGGGCCCAGGTTGGTAAATGCATGGGGCAGGGAATTTTTAAGTAGGACAGGAACTGACAAACCATCCCCATCATATGAACAAAATGGCAGAAAAATGTGAAACACCTATGAATCTAAGGTAACAACCCATCATTTTAGAGTAGAGCCAATTCAAAAATCTATCTAAATTGTCTTAAGGCACAAGCTAATAACACAGAGTTATGTCCATAGACAGGAACTAATATCATGTGCCTTAGATACTATTGTTGTAGACACGAATGGAAATTAATGTTGTAGACAAACAATGGAAATTTCAGTGACATAAAAAGTCTCAGGAAAATATGGCCCTATAGGGAAAAACATATCTAAAAAAAATAGGGCTCCAAAATGTAGGGAAAAATGGAATTATAATCAGGAAACAATTACAGCAATGTTAGAGATTCTGAAAATTAGAGCTTGGAAGATAAGACATAGAATACCAGTCCAAAGAAATAAAACTATAAAAATAAAATAATCATAATGCCTATAAATTAGACAATATAAATTTGGTCAACAAATTCCTTGAACATCATAAAATAATAAAAATCATTCAATGGCTAACCTAGATATCCTTTGTCTTTTTCAAATATTACATTTCCATCAAATATAACTTACCATAAATTGAACTTTCAAGCTGATAATTTCACTGATAAACTCTACCAAATGGTTAAAGTACATAAATGCTACATAAATGTTACATAAATCTGTCATAAATCTTTAGAAAGAGAAAGCATTTAGCAATTAATTGAATCATAATAAAATTGCAATGAAAATAGAAAGTTAAATGAAAAATAAACTATAGCTCTATATTCCCTTCATGAGTACAAACCCAACAGCAGAATTATATATTACAAATTTAACCCTATGATATACAATAATAAAATGCCATTTCCTACTTCTTTTGTCCTGGGCATAAAAGGCCATTGTAATATTATCAATGTATAAGGCAACAAGGGACTAATGGAGAAGTCGAAGTCACTAAAAAATAAAACTTAGAAAAAAAAACACATGTGGAAAAAATAAAATTCAAGATGGGTTCCTGTGGCTCTTAGCTACTAAGGAGGTTGAAGTCTGAGACTCATGTTTCAAATTCATCCCATGTAGACAAACCAACTAACCAGCAAATAGTTTGGGAAGTACGGCTCAGTTTGTAGAGTGCAGCTTTGGAAAAAAAAAAGTTAAGTCCTAAGTTCAAGCCCCAAGTGTGCCAGAGCACGAGGCTCTGAGTTCAAGTCTCTGTACCAGTAGAGAATAATAATGATATTTTAAAATTAAATAATATAAAATATTTATAGAAAACTGTCAAACTGCTATAATTTTTGCATGAATGTCTAGAAAGCACTTAATGAGTCTTATATTTAATGTTCATTGAACAACTTTTTAAATAGGAATCTGTGATCATTACTTTATTGAAGGTACGCTCATAAGGGCTTTTTTTAGCCAATTTAGTGTAAGAGGACACAAAGGCCCAATGACTTTTAACCAGTTATCCTTCAAGATCACATGGTCCAAAGGTCTATTTTATAAATGATCCCAGGTTCAAACTGAAGTATTAGACTGATTCTACTCAGAGTTCCCTGTTCTATAATCACCTACCCTGCATTCTTTCATTGTTTCATGAAAAATTCCAATAGTGCTGTGGTTGTGGCATCATAGTTCACTAGTTTTCAGCTCAAATAAAACAAAAACCTCAAAATGTGTTAACATAGAACTTCTTCATTGTAATTCTTCTCAACTCCTATCATTTCTTCCCAAAAGAACTGGATTTTTAATCATCAATGATATTACCTGTATTCAACACAAATTGAAGTGAATACATCTACTACCTCTGTTCTAGAAATCTCTAAGAGGCATTCCCAAAAATTCACATAAGCATGTTCACTTTGTGGTGATGACATTGGCAGAATGACTTTCTACCTGGCTTAAATCCTATTAAAACTCATTGTCAAGAAAATACTGAGAGCATTCTAAGTTTTTAAGAAATTCTTACATGGTCAATGCTTCATTTGTCGAAATGCTCCCTGAAAGTGAATTGCCTGCTCAAACTCCAAATGGTGTCTTAGTTGTGAAAAAAAAAATGCACTTTTAAAGGAATGAATGTACTAGAAATAATTTCACTTTAACCATCTTAGCCCCATGAGGCTGGGTCAGAGCTGAATAGAATCGCCAAGGATACTGTATTCCCTAAAACCATGAATTTCAATTTAAAATTTCTTGAAAACTTATTAAAAAAAAAAAGCATAGGAAGATTGTCTTGCAATCTGTACTAAAAGTGACCTGTATTGAGAACTCTTCTGACATGTTTTAGAATATCCCAATTTGCGAAAGCAAGTATGTCACAAGGAACCAACAAGGTAAGACTGCGGAATTCAACTTAACACCAAAACATAAAGAATATGTCTAATTTAAGATTTTTGCACGCAATGAAGCAAGAAGAAAAATAAAATACATGATGTTTTACCAAGCTAAAGAGAGAGAAATGTTGTGATAACTAGCATTAGTGGCAAGGCCCATGTATCTCTATCTAAGGCTTTTTATACAAATTGAGATGAGCCACATAATAGAGGCAAAGTAAATAAAAGCTCTGCCATTGCTCATTGCCTGTGCGAAGCAGGGGTTCTAGTGGAGAAAGAACAGTCTATCCAGACAATATTCTGCTCACATAATTGAGGCCACCTGGTGTGAGCAAACCAAGGACAATTTTTCTGATTTTTGTATTACTTCATTTTTGTTTGTTCCTGGGTTTTTAGTGAACCAACAAAATTAAATGTGATTATATCTGCTAGATGCAACTCCAGGAAGGTAAAACTATTTTTATTTCTAAGAACATCATAACAACATTTGGTAGTCTCAATCAATTATGTCATTATGGGTAATTTATACCTACCATAATATTGTTTTTAAAAGCTTTTCCTTTATTTAGAAAGTAGGTTTCTCTAGAAGAAAATAATCAGAAAAAGCTCCTTGACATTGGTCTCTGTGATTTTGTTTTTGTTTGTTTTTTTCTTTTTTTGGATACAAGCCTTAAAAGCACAGGCAACGAAGAACAAAAGTAGACAAAATGGAATCACATCAAACTAAAAACCTTCAGCACAAAAAAAAGAACTACCAACTAAATGATGAGACAAACTACAAAGTGGGGTAAAACATTTGCACACCATATGTCTGGTGGGAGGTGTCCAGAATATGAAAAGAAATAAAACAAGTCAATAACAAGAAGACAAATAGCAAGAAACAGAAAAAGTGCTGGTGGTTCAAACCTGTAATTCTAGTTACTCAGCAGTCTGAGAACTGAAGATTTGGGTTCAAAGCTAGCCTAGGCAGGACAGACCATGAGATTCTTCTTTTTTTTTGCCAGTCCAGGAGCTTGGACTCAGGCCTGGGCACTGTCCATGGCTTCTTCACCCTACCTCTTGGGAAACAGCGCCACTTCTAGGTTTTTCTGTTTATGTGGTGCTGAGGAATCGAACCCATGGCTTTGTGCATGGTAGGCAAGTACTCTACCGCTAAGCCACATTTCCAGCACCATGAGATTCTTATGTAAAATTAAGTACCAAAAAGCCAGAAGTGGAAGTGTAGCTCAAGTGGTAAAGTATCAGCTATAGGTTAAAAAAAAAAAAAAAAGAGCTCATGTACAGCTACAAGCCCCTGGGGACAGATACACACACACACACACACACACACACACACACACACACACACACACACACACACAGTGGGCAACAAAGAAGGAATGTAACATGGCCGGAGGGTATTACAAAGTGTTCATCATTACTAATCCTTAGGGAAATGCAAATCACAATAACAACTCCTCACTTGTTAAATTGGCTAAAAAGAAAAAAGTCAATAAATGATGGCAAGGATATATAAATTGCTTATGGGAATGTAAATTGATATAGTCATTATGGAAAACAGTATGGAAGAGAGGAAACAGGGAGAAAGCTGTCATAAAACTCAAAGCATATCCTACAAAATTAAGAAAATTAAGAAAGAGAAAAGGTGAAGTTGAAAGGGATAGGCAAAAATATTAAAAGGGATAACACTGATCAAGACACATTGTATTCATAAACTGCTTGGTTAAAAATCAACTCCTTTGTAGGAAAATATTTTTTAAAAAGAAAAAAAAACAGAATGGAGGGTCCTAAAAAATGAAAATAGAAATATATGATATATCAGTCTGATCAATCTTACCTCTAAGTATAGGTCCAAAGGAAAAGAAACAAGTACCTTGGGGGGATCGGAACTAATTGACTATCACATTATTCATTATAGTCAAGCCATGAAATAATTCTAGCAGAGAACATGAGACATTGTGGTATATATTATTAGTCAGCATTTTTAAAAAGAAACAAAATCCCTAAAACAACACAAATGAACCTTGCCATGGTTTGAACATTGTCTGTCCTATGAAAGGTTTCATGGGTTTGTTCCAGTGTGGCAGTGTGCAGAGAACATGGGAGGCAGAGCTGGGGCCTCGTAGATGCCACGCCCCACTGCCTTGGATGGGGTTAGGACTGTCTCCTTGGATGTATAATTAGTAGTCATTAGAGAGATTTTATGAAAGAAGAAAACTTGACATTTCTCTTAGGCTCTGCTTTCCTACTTTTGAATGTAATCTCTCTTAAACAGTTTCCTACAGTTGTGGTACCAGGGGGAAGACTGTATCAGGGCTATCACCATGCTCTTTGGACTTTTAGTCTCCAAATCTGTGAATAAATAAGTAACGTTTTGGTATAATCACCCGATCTCACTAGTATCTCATTGTAGCTGCAAAAATGTACAAATAAAAATCTGGAAGACAAAATTCTATGTGAGATAATCTAGGCACTGGAAGACAAATACCATACCATCTCCAAATTTCATATCAGCAACTCCCTGCTTTTTCTTCATGTGTTTCGCCTCCTAACCTCTTGCTCTCAGTAGCTGTCATATGTCAGACAGTGTCAATTATATGCACTTATTTCTGGGACAAGTAAATTCTTTTTTCCTTTTTCTAAAGGACATGGACTTTACTTATTTTAATTTGTAATATCTACCTCCGGAGCCACAGATGGTGGACACTTTTGCTATAATTTCCAATGCTAGGTTCTCAATTCCTATGAATGCAAAAGAAATCAGAATGTCTACTAGATCAACTCCTGAAATTAACCAGTTCTCCTTCCAAAGATAGTGGACAACCAGAGAGAGGAATTTTCTTCACGTCCATCTTCCCAGTTGAGGGAGCCTGCAATCGCATAACCACCAGTCCTCTGCTTGAACCAAAACATACTGTGGTAACACATGTCTAAACTATGGGCTTGTATTTTTTTCTGTCTTTAAGATGATACAGAGGGAATCCCACATCCTCCTTAGTGCAAAATGAGGTTGCTTCATTTGTACTTAGGGTCGTTATTTACCTGTGTAACTTGATTTGACTTTTGGTTCTCCTCCTGCAGAATTACCTCCTTGGTCACAGATAGATTTCTGTAGATTACACCCAACTTAACAACTCTATCCATTTCACACAATCCATGTGATAGAAACTTCCACATGAGTGATTGCTGTCACATGATTACTCACTTTGAGTCCACCAGGAACGAATTGGCTCCTTTTAGCCATCTTACTCTTGGTCATTTCATTTTCTGTTGAGATGGCATTTATTCTGCTCTAGAACCTGACGTGTTACACACCAATTCTCCTATTCACGCTTTCTATTAATATCATGTGACATTTTACCAATAATTGAAGTCTTTAAAAACCATAGATTATTCAAAGGTTGGAGGACAAAATTTTCAGGGTTACTTGCACATAAGCCTGGATGAAAAGTCTTGTTCTATTCTATGACCCAAAAGTTGAAAGACTTTTAT
Source organism: Perognathus longimembris pacificus (assembly GCF_023159225.1). Classification (NCBI taxonomy): domain Eukaryota; kingdom Metazoa; phylum Chordata; class Mammalia; order Rodentia; family Heteromyidae; genus Perognathus; species Perognathus longimembris. The sequence goes on from NC_063176.1 coordinate 43,903,204, forward strand.
ATTTGACTTTATATGGACCAGTTTCTAGTTGGCAAATATGCCCTACAAGAAGGAACTCAACTAGGTAATATTTCATCTTGACACTGCTATTTGCTGATGATTAAGCCACTGAAATTTTGTAGGATTAACCTTCCCTATGCAGAAACATCTCACAGTTTTCAAACTTACTGTATCTTGAACTAGTCTGATGTCATGAATCAATATGATGTTCTGCTGTTTGTTCACCCCAGGACAGAGAGGGGATAAGAGGATTAACATACTGAAGCAAGACTAAAATTCTATTGCATGGCAAGATCTTTTATGATCATTAGAATAGAAAAGAATATACTCACAACACAGCTGTTGCAGTCTCTGCCTCATACTATATTGATCCTCTCTACAAAATGTATCATATCAAGTGAGAAACTACAGTTAGACTAGCTACTTTTGTCTGATTATAACAGGGCATCCCTATTGTAGCACAGTATCCCTATGATTCACCATCCTTTCACAGAGACCCTTGTGTTGATTTATATGATTAGGTTGACACTTGAAACCACTAATCTTCTTTATATATCCTAATTCTAAGATATTATTTCTGATTAGTGCTCTTCACCAAATAAAGATGTGCCAATGACTTTGACTTTTCCCTCTCAACCAAGGTAGTGCTTGCTCCACAGGCTGTGGAGATCATACGCACAAATAATTGTGGCTATTCCAATTATTCATTAGCTGGGAATGATCACTGAGCAAGGACAATCTACCCAATATATCTAGTGTATATTGTACCTAGCCCAGAAGCATTTTTTCCTGGCCCTGATAAGTCTCCATGCTAATAGTGATACCACAGTGACTTTTCAGAATGCTTAAGTATCAATTGCAAGTACAACATTGTGTCTAATATTTCTCAGTATGTTTTAAACTTGCTTGACTAAATGTTCTTAATCATTGCCTACCTGATGGGTGGGACCCAGAACGAAGTTAAAGTGCAATCATTTCTTCAAAGTGAAGAAAATTTTCATTTATTTTTCTTTCCTTCATGCTTTTTCTCTCAACCTTTCACAGTACATTTTATTTGCTACTTACTTAATGTGTCTTCATTCAGACATAAGGGCTGTTCACTATCACCTTTGACTCTTCCTGAATCCAGCCCAGGCATCCAAGCCCAGAACTTTAAGAGGAGCCAAAAAAAGCAGCAGTGGCTGCAAAATAAAGGCAAGTGAAGTAACCCCAGGGTTGTGGAGAAGTGGGATCGTGAGAGCTGCTAGAATTCAGGGCCACATGCAAATCAAAACTCAAAATCCCTGACAGATGTTTACTTGTTCCCTTGGATTCCAATCTTACAAAACACGGGTTAAAAGATAAAAATTATTAAGAATTCCAGGAATCAACAGAATAACAATAAATGCATGTGTCAGTTACTTTCAGTACATAAGGCACTGTACAACTACATTTGTTTTTCTACCATGAAGCCATCCCTAAACATAGTCCCTTTAGGAAGGATTCCAAGAGCGTTTTTTATATTTTATCACATTAAATACTTGCATGATATTTCAGAGTTCTTGTCCTTGGAAGATCCAAGTTTTGCTATAGTCAGCAGTTATGGTCACAAAAACAGTCCAAATTTTGAATACTCATGCGTGTTTTTCTTCATTTAGTGACCATTGTATTGTCCTGACAAACATGATATTCAGTTAACCTTCTGAATGCTTTGTGGTCCAGCTCCCTTGGTTAAAAATGCAGCTTTATCACTTATAAATAATTATATCCATCTAATATCTAGTGATAAATACCTTCAACCAGCTTGTACTCTTTCAGTAATCTGTTATCTATTATTATGCTATCATTGGCAGTATTAATATGATTGATTGTCAATTATTTTAATATTATCCTAAAGCTTAGCTTTGAACTATTGCTCTTAGTTTATGGGCTCTGTTTACAGTTTTAGTTTGGAGTTTGTTTGACCCTTCTCCTAGAAATCACATTTTCTTTAGATTTATCTATCAATATAAAACGATTCACTTGGATTAATGATGTACACAGAAATTTGTGGTAAAACTTTTAAGCAGGATTTTCCTTTTAAACCTTCCAAATTTTGCTTTTTAGGCCTCCCTTCTTACAAATTAACTGTGACCTACAGAACAGGTTAATGGTGCTGGAGTGCTCTGAATCCCTTCTTATTTTTAAGATAGCTAAAATGGAGTCCCCTCCAGTGGCCCATGGGAACATAGTTAGTAATCAATGCATCTTTGAGGACCCTGGGTGATTTATCATAAACATATTTCAATGAAAACTGAGTGGTACAAGTTTAGGCATAAGGGATTGGTCAGCCTGTCCCACAAGACAAGCTGATGGATCATTTGTTTCCCAGACCTAGATATGGAATTACCTGTGACACTCACAGTTCAACAACCTAATTGGAATTTCCCTTCTGCCTTGTCTTACTGGTTTTCCCTCCCTCTCACAATTGCCAATCCCTTAAAAATGTGTTACATTTCATTTAGAAGATGAATTTCTTCCAAACGAGGGTATCAAAAAGCCCATATAGAATCCTCTAGAATGTCTGTTTTCCTACTGACGTACTCAAAAGAGTTGTATGTTTCCCATGATGTGGCCTCTATCGATCATTTGTGGGTGACTAGACCACTTAAAGACTCCTCAATGTAGTAAGTGAAACATCGGATAAAAATAGTTTTTGTCCTACTGAGCCATTGAGATGTAATGATTACTTCTTATTGTAGCTTAGACTTAATGCACAATATGAGAAAGAAACTGAAATTAGACTGGGAAAACTCAATTGCAAAGCCTTTTTCTAGTCAACCAGGCCAATGAAGCCATGTTTTAGATTAATAAAGAGGAGGGACTATGCTGAGGACTGGACAGCTCATAATCATTCTGCCTCTGAATGGAGAGAAATGAGAGCTCCTGTCCTCAATCATACCACTAAGTTCTGGTTCTCAGGAAGAGAAAGCCCATTCTAAGCAATTGGACTTCTCTAAAATGGTTTCAAATAATGCCAAACCGATATGTCAATAGTAATAACGTTAATTTTTATCCTTGTAAGGGTTAAATCCCATAGGAAGAGAAACATTGCTCATTTTATTTAGAGTGCATTCGTTAACAACTTGAACCCTATCAGAAAAAAGGAATAGTAATTGAATGAATAAATGAAGGCAAGTCAAATATTTGACGTTCCTTCCTTCCTCTATGCATGTCTATTCTTGTTTCACCCAATGTATTAATTCTCCATGATCAAAATTAATTACATGATTTTCTTGACTTTCTCTAATATCTTGTCTGCTTTCTTGCAAAACTAGCTTCCTTGAGATGTATCATACAGTTACCTTCCCTAATATGTGGGAGAAATGTTTAGTCCAATCAGTTAACATTGCTATTCTATTGAAAAAAAAATTCCTGTATTATACTTCAACCTTGTGCTAATGGGGAAAGCAACAAGAATGCAATAATAAAACTTTAATCTACCACTTCACACTACTGGAAAAAACCTTCAAGTTAGTGTTACAGCATTAAATTGGTAATATTTAACTTCTGGTGAGTGTTTTATACTGTAAAATGTATATATTAGGCTTCTATTAGTAGGATTTTGGTAGAGATTTAATAGAGATCCACATTGTGTTTTGATTATATTTCCTTATCTGCACATATTTAAGATTTATTTCCACTAAAATTTTTGTGCATCCTATACTTTTAGTTTATATTTGAGTAAATATAAAAACCATGGATTTTTTTCTCATTTGCCACACACTTGCCTCAGAGAGTTTGTGTTCTGCCTCAGCCTCTTGTTTTGAGTTTCTCTTTCTTTCTTTTTTTTATTATGATTTTTTCCATGATTCTTCTAGAGACTCTCCTCAAAGAATTCCTTAAGAAAAAGTATGATAAAGAGAACCTGTCTGAGCAGTGTGCCAACTGAAGCAGTACATATGCCTACAAACATTGTCATTCAAACATTAGAGTGGTTTCTCCGCTACAGTACTTTTAATTTGGTTAAAGAAATTTTGATTCCAGGGTGATTTCATTTTCTCTTTGGATAAGTACATATTTTTCCCACCCAAGTGCTAAGAGGGGTGTGTGTGTGTGTATAGTTGAAAGCTTTCAAAATTCTATAACTAAATGCAAGTCTTCTTACTTTTGTACACTAAGAAGCTCTTTTCGGTATGAAATGTTCCTTTCTGAAAAAATGTTTCTTCATCTTTCTTTGATAAATTCCTTTGGTCTATTTTATCTTCTCCCTTTGTTTCTCATCATCCCAATAATGAACTTTTAGAATATTTTTACTTCATTCCTTTGTCTTCTAATATTTCCTTCTTATTTTTTCCTTTCCATTAAATTTTTATTGTGGTGAAATACATGTAATATTGACTATTAGCTATCTTCAATAATACAACTCAATGGCAATTATTACATTCACTTAGGCAACATTCCTGCTGTCTCCAGAACTTATCTCAAGGAATCTTCCGGCTTGTAAAAATAATGCTCCTTCTTATCACTCCAGGTCTAAGTACCTACTATGTCTATATAATTAGATGAGTCATTCCCTTCTGTTCCTTCTTATTTTTCTTATGTTTCTGTTCTAGCTACTGAAAATTTCACTCAATGGCATGCAATAATTGTAAAATATCACATTCATTTAATTTCATCAGTTATACTGATAATTATCAGTCTGGCTTAGGTTTTAGCCTGTTAGGGTATTTACATGGCATATAGATGACTTTTATTATTACTATGAATGTGTTACTGCAGTTTAGTGTAAATACTTGTCATCTTGATTAAAAATAATTCCATCTTTTTACCTTCTCTGTATGCCCACTTTCAAGTTTTTTCTTTCCTTTCTTTGCTCCTTTCTTTTCTGTTCTCAAGTATCTGGGAACCTCTGTAAGTTGACCACGGTGAGACTGAGGCAAGAAGCATTCTGAGAAGGAAGCCTTGCTAACCGGAGAAGCCTACAAATTGACAAACCTAATTTTATGAAGGGCAAATATGGCGACTATATTTTGTTTTTGTGACCTTGACTACTGGATGAAGTAATTGTAAATTACTCTCAGTATATTTGTAAAAGAGTGGGCATACTGAAATGCTTTGTAAATAAAAATAAACCTCTGATTTACAAGTGGAATTTTAAATATCTTTGCAGTCGCCACGACTTTATTAATAGTTATCATAACTTTGCTGTTCTCTAGAGTTTACTAGGAATTTCATGATTGCATATGTATATGTATCTTTTAACAATGTATTGTTTTGTTCTACATGCTTGTGAGAGGAGATAGATCATAGGTACTCATCTGTGACTTAATTGTTTTTCTTATAATGTAATTTTTATATGGCTCATTGATGTTGAGACATGTAACAGTAGGTCATTTGTTTTCACTGCTTCTGCTTAGGCATCAGGGGATATATGAGCCAGGCACTCACTTTGTAATTTTATTTTGTTTTTCTCCCATTTTTATTAACATATTTTAGTAGTACAAGAGAGGTTCAGGATAAGTAGACAGAAGCTGGGGCAACTAGATTATGGTGATATATTTTCACTTGGGCATTATTTTACCTCCATTCAAATTAAATCTGAGTACAGATTCTCACCATCTTCCTGAATTTCTGTGCTTCCTAATTTACTTATGGCTGGGGTTTAAACCTATAGTTTCTCTCCAAGTCTCATGTATGATAGAGCTTAATTGCCTGTGGCATTGACAGGATCTGGTGGAAATTTTAGCAGATGGAGCCCAGTGAGAGAAAGATACTGCAAGCAATCCCATGAAGGGCAAATTGGAACCTAACCCTTTCTTCTTGTAAGAAAACTTCTCAGCTGACACAGTGCAAGTCGCTTTGCTTCATCCTTCACTCCCCGCCATGGGCTGTTTGTTTGCCTTCATCAAGGCCCAAAGCAGGAGGCCAAAGCAATCATGGACTGAAACTTGGATCCCAAATAAATCATTCCTTCTTATTTATGTCAGATATGTTGTCACAGTGAGGGAAGACTAACACAGAATATACACTTTTATGTCTTGGCAATATGTATAAAATGATGCCTTTGCATAAGCTATGACAGTAACACAGACCTGCATGTGCTCCAAGACAGGAACTCATTACCTCTTGCTATTATCTTGATGCACGCGGCACTGCACTTTTTCGCCTTATCTTTTTGTCATCTCATCGTCTCATGGAGAAAGGGCTCATCATAACCTTTAAACGTTTTGTAATGAGAATTGCACATTCCTTTACACAAACGTATTTACTGGAAGGTAATCCTCACTACTTCAAAAAATTATAGTAATTATTTTGGTTTAGAAAAAGGTGAACTTTATCATGCATAGTCATTATTAATTGCTATTGTATGAGGCACTGTTTCATCTGTGTGAGTTACCATGGAAAACTTTCTGTCTGTTTTCAATAAATCCTCCATTTCAGATCCATGATTCAGTGTTTGTTCTTTTTAACTAGAGTTTTCATATCTGGCCCTTTTGGGTATTCATCGGTCAACAACTGCTTTCTATAGTAATTGAAGCTTGTTATGACTAAGGAATTTACGCCTACAAATTTCCCCAACCCATTTCATCATTCCTCCACTCATTCTTTACTTTCAGTCACTCATTAAACATCTTTCTCTTGAAAGGCCCACTTCTTATTCCTCTTGGCTTTAACGTGGTTGCACTTAGAGAAGTTCTGATCTTCAACTTAATAGTTTCCTTTTGTCCTACCTCAGATACTTTTAGCATTAACTTAAATTGTATAATCTGATCATCGTAACTACTTGACTAAAATAACATGACCAATACTGCTATTTCTCAAAAAGATTCTAAATTGAAATTACAAAGGTAGATAGGAGTTGAATCCACAATGTTGTTTGTTCCATATCTGGTATAAAAGTGGAGGAAATCATCTTTTTTTACTATTTATCACTTACACTAATTTATAATTCTTACACAGCATACAAGAACCATATGTTGTTACGGATATTGGTAGATAACACACACTTAAGGTACAGTGTGCTGCTATTCACACAACACTCTCAATCTTCAAGTAAACCTAGGGCCATCACTAACGGTGGAACAAACTTCTTAATTTACCAGATGATTAATATCATCATCATCTGAAATATGAGGAAAGCCTATCTAGAGGATTATTTTTATAATATTGAATGGTTTGACAGTAAAGCAATTATTGCTTTTTCAGGCAAATAATCTCAGTGGTCAAAATGACTATTGCCTTTCACATTCCTCATCCTTTCTTGCCTGTCCTCCCATTTTCATAGAATAATTGCTCTTGCAATATAAATATTAGCTCACTAGATTCTTGGTAGGGCTTATTACAAGGAAAATCCATGTCAACCCTTCTGGCTCATGTTTTCTTCTCTTTACTATGATTTATCATCTGGGAGTTAAATCTCATCCCTAACTCAGCACACATAGAGGTAGCAGTGGTAAGAAGCCAAACCTCTATATTAAGTGCTATGTAAATAATCTGAATTTTTCAAATGAATCACAATTTTCCTTGGTGCATTGTTGAAACTGCCAAAAACTGAATTTGGATGTTAAATACCTCTGGCAGAAAGCTCACATTACCTCTAGATTTTGCAAAAGATAGTTAACAACTATTCTCCCATCAACTTGCCTAATATCTCTGTGATTTTACTCTTTTATATTAGCAAACATTTTGAGGTATCAGAGGCAAATCATTTATTCCTTATATATTACAAAGGTCTTTCAAACTGAGCCTGAGTCTCAGTGTCAGGCTCCTTATCTCACCGTAATGACTTAGGATACTTCCAAAATCTTCTTTTAATCATCTTGTAGTTATACCATTAATGTGGGTATGATTTCTAAATAATCAAGTCTTCAACAATCTTGGGGCTTTAACAGTCACTAAGTTAACAACAAGAGAGCAATTCTTCTCTTCAGGAAATAATCTTCATAGTCATTGTAATGTTTGATTTAAGACAACTTTTCTAATTCAGAGATAAGTTAGTAGAGAAAATGAGTAAGTTTATAGATTCCTGTTTATTCTTCAGTTTGAAGCTGTAATTATTAATGCCTCTCCTGCTTAAAACATGACATTCATTAGAAGCAGAACACACAATAATTCTGACATAGTCTTGCATTCAAATGTCCATAATATATGCTACGCATTATAAAGCTGCCTGAAAACACCAGAGGCATAAAAAAATAATGGAGCCAGGTGTTGGTGGCTCACTCTTCTAATAATCTTACCTCATTAGGAGGCCAAGACCTAGAGAATCAAAGTTCACATACGGCCCAGACAGCACTAAACACCATCTCCAAAACAACTAGAACAAAGCCAGGAGGTGTGGCTCAAGTCCTAGACAACAAGCCAGGAAAGGAAAACCTAGCAAATGTGAGGCCTTGACAAGAAGGAGAGGGAGGGCATTGAGGGAGAAGGGTGACCATGATTATGACAATGAAAACATACGGCCAAGTTATAATGGACTTAAGCAAGAGGTAGGTTTTAAGTAATGGCTATAACATTGACAAAGAGTACAGGGAAATAAATGTTCTCATTGACAAAGAGTACAGGGAAATAAATGTTCTCAGCATAGGTAAAAGTAACGTATTTTTTTAATGGGCAAGATGCACAATCTGTAGGCATGCTTCGTTTAGAGATTACAAAAATTCTGAGACTGATATGAGTTTACCTAAAGAGAAAGCATTAGACATTGAAGATGTGGCGATGTTACTGAAGGCTTCAGGAATAGCGAGATCAGATACTTGAATGCTGTAAAGATTGTTTTCTCTGTCTCGTACTTGCTTCTTTCTACATGTCCACTTGATTATAGCATTTTTTTGAAAATTAGCTGGCTTTGTGATTGTCCTCTCTACCTGACTCCCCATAATTCAAGAAGTTAGTTTTATTCTATGAAAACATTGGCCACAATGAGCCTATTATCGCTTAGTTTTTGATCATTCCATTTTGTTTATGGTCTCTCTTTTCTAGGGCATTAATTCACCATGAAGATGGCTTTTTTGAGTTTCAGTGGTGCTACCAGGAAAACAGGGAGAGAACCTACTAGAAATTAGAAGTGGAGACGTCATCATCTTGTGTACATGCTTTTGTGGGTCATGACTATGTGTTCAAATTATTTGAGATGTAACAAAACATGAATATATGAGCACCATAAGTTAATAAAAGTAGAAAACGTACTTGGATATCAAGAGGATTTTGAATAAAAGTTAAGTTACTAGAGATTTAATGTTTACACAAAGAAAAGGTATAAAAATATTTAAATAGGGACTTTACACTGTCCTGTACATACTGTACATGTATAGTTAGGTTCACAAGTAAAATATGAACTCAAAGTTGATGGCATATGTAAGGTGAGAAAAGAATGTTTAGAGTCACAGGACTGACTAGAAAGAATTTCTAGTTTGAATATTTGAGTCAGTTGTAGCTGATGTTTGACTTTCTCCGAGAGAGAGAGAGAGAGAGAGAGAGAGAGAGAGAGAGAGAGAGAGAGGGAGATGGAGGGAGGGAGGGAGGGAGAGGGAGAGGGAGGGAAGATGGGAGGAAGAAAGGAGAAAGAAAGGGCAGGAGGGAAGGCGAGAGAGAGAGAAATGAGAGAATGTGAACATCTAATTCTCAGCTACTTAGCTCTCGCTATACCATATTAAAAGGGTTTGAATTCATTTAAAGAAATGAAATGTCTATCATCTTATTTTATGGTTAAATTCCCAAAGGTGCATCTTCCTTTGTCTGTACTAACTAAAGGCTAAATTGAGCCTGTGACTTTTCATTCTAAGGATTGAGGGTTCTCACCCAGAGTAAGCCACACTTCACAGGTACCATGTGCAATCATGTAGTATGAAAGGAAAGGTAACCATAGAGACAAATTAATTCTGCAAATGCTACAATGAATAATTTCAGAGATCTTTGCTATTCTCAAGGTAACTCCAAACTCCCATTCATGTTTGGTAGAATCTTTAAAAGCAACATTGGGATAGACAGTCTCCCATAGGACCATGAAACCACTTTTTAGAAGGAAATCTCTGTGGGCTACATTCTGTTTAAAATTCAGTATGAAATGCCACTCAATCTAGAAATTTCCAAAGATAAAAAGGCCTATTTGTACAGTGAATATCCCTTAAGATGTTTCACCTTGCAGTGACATGACGAGCATTAGAAGATATATGTGACATTGTATTAAAATGATTCAAAATGATGACAAAAAACAACTCTCATCTTCTTTCAGATGTGTGTTCTAAATGTTCATTGGATCCTAAAGGAAGCCCAGGAAAATATTCATCACTAGAAAACTGTATTTTTAATGGAACTAAATTCATATCATGAATTCTCCAAAGGAGAATATTATAATAGTTTTTGTACTATCAATATTCTTTAATAGAGAAAATTCTACCTATACCAACACTCAGGCAATTGAAATAATAAGGTAGAGTATTGTCTGACGAGAAACCTAAGACTATTGCACAAGAAAATTTCAAGTAAAGATAGAACTATGCAACGCAATAGCAATATTTAAAATTCAATATGTTGGAAATTAGCTGTACAACTTGGGGGGCAGACTGAGGGGAAGGAAGGTGAGAGAAAAATGAAGAAGGGGGTAACAAGTATGACAAGAAATGTACTCACTAACTTATGCATGTAACTGTAACACCTCTGTAGATCACCTTGACAATAAAATTAAATTTAAAAAAGGTAACTGAACATTGCTATTCTCCAGTAAATACTGTTCAAATTTTTCCTTTAAAATCACATAATTAAAATATATGTGATTTTAAAGGGAAGGTATACATAAAGTTACATTTTTTTAACCAACTGGAAATTCATTTCACATACATGCAGGCTATACTTATATTTCTTTAATCACATTTTAATAAATCCGAAGACTTCTCATCACTCTTTATGTAAATGTGCTCTTTGAACAACCTACATTGAAATTCTCTAGGGGTCTCCCACTAGAGACCTTTTAAATCAGAATTTGTAGAGAATCTGCAGAGACTGTAAGAATCTTCAGTACAGTAAATACCCAGGTGATTTTATGCACATGGTTTTTGAGAAAAACTCTATTAGTTTTTGCTTGTCCTAGAAAATGTATAGTCATTATCATCAAAAATATTGAAAAGTACAAGCCAACTACAGACTCAATTATTAATTAATTCATAGGTCATGCATCCTTACTGAGATGATTTCCAAGGGGGTAATAGGGTGGCTTCTGAGCTTATAGTTAATAAATTCCTTTTCTAATTTGGATATAAAACTGATAAATAAAAGAAAATCTTCACTATAGTGTGAAATGTGCAGAAATATTGTTTGAGAATTTTTATAATGTTGATTTTTAATGGTAAGTTTGTTTTCTAGCTCAGACCTCGAAAATGGTTTACAATTTGTTTATCCACCAGGGAGGTGGGCATAAATTATCAGAATTTTAAACACAAAGTATTTTTAATGTGTAATTCCTCCCAAGCCTTCCCAAGGAATGTCTATCAAATTGAAGAGCTGATGTACTTTGAACACTTAGCTCCAGAAAGAAGATGACATTTTTTTCATTAGTTTAAGATTTGTATTCCAAACTATCTGTCACAATAATAATAAATTCTGACAGTGCAGATCATCTGGTTTTTGCACACAGCAGAGGTATAATGTGTTCTTTCAGAGATACAAGTGACAATTTGTTCAAATCAGAGATTTAAAAAATTTAGACAAGCATGGGAAATCCAAAACATTATATTTCATCATTTCAAATCATTCATTTAAGGACATTTGTGTCTTGTCAGCCATAGTGATTAATATTCTGTATGTAAGAACAAATATAAGGTACTAGTTTATCAATTATTTGATTATTAAGATTTTCATAAGGTCAGGTGCCAATCAGCTTAAGTGCATATGCAAAGACAGATGATTTGGGATATAACTTGAACATAAATACACGGTGTCATTGCTGAGCTTTTTTGGCTTTGGTAAATATATCTATATGAAATTCCAATCCAGTAGACATAAGAGTACTGAAACATGTGCAAGTAACTTTACTTAAATAAGAAGAAATATCTTCTCAGGAAAAAAGTAAAATATTAAGGCCCCATTGTCTTTCTGCTCTGTACAAAAATACCTTGATCGCACTAGCATGCATCTCTCAAGAGAATGGTTACATTTTATCTGTTTTTGTCATCCATGACAGAATTGAAAGAAAAAGTGAATAAATAAATTTGCTCAGGAACCTACCACTAATGTCCTGTAAATAAATTATGAATGTGTATGTACTAAAATAACACCCACAAATACCTCACAAGTACCTCTACTTTCAAAATACAAATTAAGTAGTAGATTAAAAAAATAACTTTTCAATGTCTTTTACAGCTTGGCTCCCAACTACTTCCATCAATATACATCAATGTACAAAAGAAAACAGTTGATCTCTTTGAAAATTACTTAATACTGAGAGATCATAATTTATCCTGAATGAGTTAAACTGTCTCCTAACATACTTTCTATATTCTCAAGAAAATAGTTCTTTTGAGGGAGTGTAACTCCCTGAAACTTGATTTTCTGCACATAAAGTGCTTGCTTTAGTTTCTTTACCAAAAGAAACCTTTAGAATAGTCATCATTTTTTATCCTCCAAGCTACATTTTGTTGTCAAATTGTATTTTACATGAACACTGCAGAAATTTCCAGTTTAACCCTCAGGGAAAGAATTCATACCATCTGCAGCCCAGAAAGGATTAATCACAGATAAGTATAATGTGAAACTACAGCATTTTATAACATCACTAAAACATAATTACATAAATATAGTGTCAAAAACATTCAGGAACAAAGAGGGAAGCTCTCATGTTGAAGCTCACACTAGAAATTAAAAAAAAAAACAAACTAGGGGCTGGGGATATGGCCTAGTGGCAAGAGTGCCTGCCTCGGATACACGAGGCCCTAGGTTCGATTCCCCAGCACCACATATACAGAAAACGGCCAGAAGCGGCGCTGTGGCTCAAGTGGCAGAGTGCTAGCCTTGAGCGGGAAGAAGCCAGGGACAGTGCTCAGGCCCTGAGTCCAAGGCCCAGGACTGGCCAAAAAAAAAAAAAAAAAAAAAAAAAACTATAATTCTCTAAGACAATTACACTGAAAATCCGTATTGAGTCTCCGAACCAAACTACCTGTCTAGAGGAAGCTTTCCTCAACTGTTCAGATTACTTTTCTTCTATATTCTATTACTTAAAAAAGTGTCTTTACACGATCTAGTCCCTTAAGTGAAGTAAAGTAAAATTTTCCGAATCCTGAGAAAAGATCTATCTTTATAATGTTCATGATACCAAGTTGCCTTCATCAGTAAATGGTTCATAAATACTTAATAAGTTATTATGTGAACAGTTACATATTGAATAAGCATCACAGGAAAACAGAATTCTTCAGACTTGCACATGAAAGCATGCATGCATATGCACATAGTTATAGCTTCATGGGTCTTTTGAGAAGGACATGGCATATCAGACACTGTCCTATAGGTAAGTGAAAAAATAGGGGAACATATTGGAAATAAGTCCTTTATGCCTCTTTCTCTTTTTATTAGCCAAATCTGGTAAGTAAATAATTATAAATATGAAAAAAATGCATTCATTATACTCAGGATGTTCTTATTAATGTTCCATTAATGATGTCAAAACCTCAGTGACCAATATCAAGAAAAAAAAGCAAAGGCCAGGGCTGGAAATATGGCCTAATGACAAGAGTGCTTGCCTCATATACATTAAGCCCTTGGTTCGATTCCCAGCACCACATATATACAAAATGGCCAGAAGTGGTGCTGTGGCTCATGTGGCAGAGTGCTAGCCTTGAGCAAAAGAAGCCAGGGACAGTCCTCTGACCCTGAATTCAAGCTCCAAAACAGGCAAAAAAAAAAAAAAAAAAAAAAAGCAAAGGCCAAGCTCTGATGATTATAATCCTAGCTACACAGGAAGCTAAGACTTAGACAATTGTGGTTCAAAGTCATCCAGGGCAGAAAAGTCTCTGAAAAGCCAAAATAACCAGCAAAAATTAAGGCTGGATGTGGGTCTCAAATGGTAAAGTGACAGAGGTACAAGTATGAGGCCTGGCATTCTGCAAAAAGGAAAAAGAAAGAAGATAACCTATTCCTTTTGAATTATGTCTGTTGCGTTATATAAGAAGAGTTCACCATATCTTGTTGTTCCTAGTCAGAGAATCTGCCATCTTGACTATCGCCTGTGGTTAAGCCAAAGGAAGATGAGACAAAAAGGTTTCGTTCACAGGTTAAAAGCTCTAAATTATCATGTTAACAGATATTTGCGTTTGTAATTTATGGCCTACAAATGATCAATTTGTCTGACCCACCCAAAAGGGGCATTAATAGAGTTATAATAAAGATAGAATAAGAGATAAGTATTTAGCACTGATGTCTCCCTCTCACCAACACAGAAATAAGGACAAAAAAAAACATAGGTACCAATTACCAAGGTGATGTCTGCATAACATTTTCTTTTGAGTAGAATATCCAATTCATTTTATGTCTTTGTCTAACATTGTTGTTCTCTTGTCATTACTTCAAGCCACTTTATTGTAGTCTGAAATTTTACCCATTTTTTTCTCTGAGACTTTGAGCAGACTAAGAAAATTTGCCATTTTTCATTATTTTCAGTACAGGTCCTGACATCCTGTAGGTACTCAATAAATTTAATAACCAAATGAATGGCTCCTGAGATGCCTGGACCTTTTTAAACAGAGTATGCAAGGAGATTTATAACATACTCCATCCTGATTATATTTTTTTCAAGAGTAAATTTTAGGTCTTTATAACATGATCCCATTCTGTTTAGTTATGGAATCAGCTAATACATCTATAGATGATTGGGTGATCACATTAAATACCTTGGTTGTATTTTCCTCCAATTGAAAGATATGATCAAGGAATTTTTTTTTTTTTGCAAATGGAGCATTTTAGAAGGTGATGTCTAGAAACAAGAACTGCTCAAAAGCCAGAACTCACTGTCAAAGATTTAATCTAAATAATGAAACCTAGAGGCTGAGTTTTCCAAAGTTCATTTTAACTTTATTTCAGAAAAAAAAAAACACCTTTGAGTTCAATATGATT
The DNA here is from genome assembly GCF_023159225.1 of Perognathus longimembris pacificus. Lineage (NCBI taxonomy): Eukaryota > Metazoa > Chordata > Mammalia > Rodentia > Heteromyidae > Perognathus > Perognathus longimembris. The sequence goes on from NC_063176.1 coordinate 43,918,264, forward strand.
GACTAAAGGGATTTTTCCCTTGTCTGCCCTTTCCTTTTACTTGATATTTGTATCAACTGTTATCAGGTCATTTTTTTAAATAACCATGTCTATTAACATTGGATCGTTTATAACTCATGTAAAATCTAATTTACTTTACAAATGAACAAAGAAAAGAAACTGGTAAAATTTCATCCTACCCAATTCTCAGCAGTGTTGGCAATAATTTTTTATCTTTGCCATTCTTGGGCCTTGGACTCAGGGACTGAGCACTGCCCCTGGCTTCTTTTTGCTCAAGGCTAACACTCTGCCACTTGAGCCACAGCGCCACCTCTGGCTGTTTTCTATATATGTGGTGCTGGGGAATTGAACCCAGGGCTTCATGTATACAAGGCAAGCACTCTTGCCACTAGGCCATATTCCCAGCCCGGCAATAAAATATTTTTCATGATGATCTTTCTACCAAACACTTAGATGTTAAGGTAACCCTCTTGCATACTGCATTAGCCAATGACACTGTTTTGACCACAGTAGTTTACTGTGTATTATACTTTAATGAAATATGACTAGTTTAAGTCATCCCCCTACTTCCTAGAAAAGAAAAAAAGAAATAAAATGTTGAGAGGGAAATGATTAAGATGAAAGAGATAGACTTCTACTAATGCTAAGTATGGAAGTAATGTCAACTTCCATTTTTATTCCTCAATCTTATTCTATAATTTTTCCCCTGCCTTGCCAATTCCCTAGCCTTGGCAACTGTATCAGTCAATCTTTGATAAACCACCACAAAACCAAGTGACTTGAAAGAGAGTGCTATTTTATATAATAATGCCGTCTGCCCGTGGTTTTGTTTGGGCCCTCAATTATTATATAGCAATAAGCTCGAGGTCAAGTGAGTTGGAACCTCTGAGGTGGCTTAACTTTTAGGACTGATGGGTAAAATTGGTCTTCTGTCTTGAGTATCATTGGTATTTTTCTTGTAACATAGCATCCTCCAAGATAACTAAACATTGACACTTCAATGCTCAGCCACAGAATTGTACAGTGTCATTCATTATTTTTTATATTAGCTAAAGCAAATTTATGAAACTAAGTATAAGAGATATATAAGGACCTTCCATACCTGGATTAAAATGTTCTGAAAATATTACAGCCTGAACAGACAAAGTTATAAACAGCTTTGACTTTTTTTCTTCTAGAATAACCAAATAGTTAATTTCTAAACCTTATATTTTCACATAACAGTATACCATTAAGTAGGCAATGTGAGTCTGATTAGTTCCTTTTTCTACAGCAAGTATCTAGCCAGGAAAGAGTGTGCAAGCCAGTTCAGATCTAAGTTCCAATTGGCAGTTGAATTAATAGTATTAAATCTATAGAGCTAGCTTAATAGAAATGATGTTCTACTAAAGTAAGATGAAAGGAATACACCCAGAAGATGCCAGATGATATACAGGATCTTAAAAGCAGAATAAGTCACTGCACATGGCAATAACATAACTGAAGGAATGTATTTTCCCCCAGATCTCCCAACAAACACACATACTGAGAACCATCATCCTTCATTTGGTCAGTGGATGACCTTAAGCAAGCAAATTTCCGTCAGTTTCTTCAAAGAGTTGATACTCATAAGAAGGATTTTGATGAAATTGAGGGAGATCATTTATGTTAAGTAACTAGCGGTATAGTTTGCACTTAGAAAACATTCCCAAAAGGGTTTGCATTGTCATCAGCATCAACAACATGGTGCCAGCAATTTCCTTTAAAAAAAAAAAAAAAGAATCTGCTATAATATTTGGCAGAAAAATCCCTCCTGTTTATGTTATACAGAACCAGTTCTCATAGTTGGAATTCCAGAACTACATATACTTTTATAACCTTAGGTATGAACATAATCTGAGTTACTTACTATAAATGTGTACATTTGTGCACAAAATGATTTACAAATCTCCAAGGAATGTAGTATCTCAGGAAGCTTAAAGATGACCTAAACTGTATACCAGAAAACATTTCAAAATTGGGTAAAATAGCCTAGAGCAGCACTAAGCAACAACTTTTCTCTGACTTTAAACTAGAAATATGTTTGCTATTAAATTACATATTTCTGTAGCATGAATCACAGGACTTTGTGCAATATTTGCTACTGAAGAAAACAAAACAAAACATAGAAGATAGACACAAGGCATGGTTGACAACCGAGTTTTTCCTCTGTGAGGTGATGTGTCTATTCTCTGTCCAATGTGAGAATTTCACTATGTCATCCTTTCTATCTTGGCCTTTTCTTAATTGGATTATTGAGTTGGAGACTGCTTTTCAAGTAACTTAGTAACAGAAAACCTTTCCCATTTATTGTCTTGGTAACTTTATTCTCCAGCTCTGTTTTTCTTCCCAATTGCATGCACCACTCAAACTACAAGAGCAGCTTGCATTAGCACGAACATGCAAGGCCTTCATTGCCTCAGAGACACTTGGGCAATTTACGATCATTTGTTGCAAAGAGGCTTTGCCATTTCTCTCAGCCAGAAGGAAAATATCATTGCTTCCTCAATTGCATCTCAAGGACTCAGCTAATGCAGCCTTGGTGCTCTTCTCTGGATAGAAGTGTCTACAAAGGCTCTGAGAGCTCCGATCAAGTATTTTCACTGTCAGCCACCAAAGGTATTCTGCCCCCTGCCTGCCACAATTACAGGACTCTCTAGCCAGCAAAAAATAGGCAATCTGACATTTCTTCTAATGCTCCTGTCAATATTGAACTTTATAGATTGCCTGAAAAAGCAATTCTATTCTCTCTGCTGCTGAAATGCATTGCATAGTCTCTATAGCCCTCTGTGTCAATCTGGGACTTGAGGTTTCAAGATCTTTCTATGCTTGGCCACTAATGGCCCCTACAACATACTGTGCAAAATTGCTGCCTCACTGCTGAGTAGAAAGAGGAGGTAGTTGTTCCACTTACATCGCTCTTTCAGAGGATGAGATGGCCCAGCAAAAGAGCTAAGAAGTAACAAGGAAAAGGAGATTTAAAGACCTAAGTTATTATTATAACAATGACCTCCAGAGAGCAAAGGTGATTTTGCTTTCATACCTATTAGTGATGGAGCACTAATGAAGTGAACAGATTTCAGTATTTGAAAATCTCAGTAAATTTCCCTTTAGGTAGTATTCATTTTTTTCAGAGCACATTTTATTAAACAAAACAAACCCTTAACCCACACAAAGCCACCAGTGTGATATTCAGACAGGAGTCAACATTGTTAAGGAGAGTGAGTATAGTTTATTCCTTTAGGGTATAGTCAACGTGCAGAGGGTAATTAAAAGTGTGTACAGCAAGCAAAGACACAGCAAGGCTACGTCTGCCATGCACTATTAGTCACATAGAATTTCCAATTTATGTAACAATGAGAACAGTTAAATAGTGTTGTTCACCTTAAATATTGATGTTTTAATAGCTATAGCATCCTATAACTGCCACTTACTCCATCATCCTTAGCTAATATGCTTGAGAAACACTGTTTTCTTTATAAATTATCAAACATAAAGCATGAAATGATATTGTCTTCATATTTTCCATATTAAATCTAAAAAAATCAGTCTTCAACCTATTAAATGGCACTAATATGAAGAATATTATATTCGAACACTGAGAAAAAGGAAACTGTAGAGAACAAAAACAATCTTCATATCAATTGAACTGAAAACCCTTTCAAACTCATTTTTAAGCAGAGAAAATGCCTTTTGGCTGTTGTTGAGTTTAGCAGCAGCAGCAGCAGCATGCGTGGAAGGCAAGAGGAAGAAAGAATATGTCTTTAAGGTTGTTGGTGAGATTTTCCAATTTGGGACCAAATAGATATTGAATAACTAAACAAAAGAAAGAAAAGGAAAGTAGACTTTTTTGCATTCCAGCGGCCTATAGTGGAGAATTTTCAATGAGAACCAGCCTCTATATCCAGAGTAAAAATAAGTACAGAGAAAATCAAATCAGAGCACAGGTTACAGGAGAAAGAGTCATTGATCATTCCTAACAGCCATATCTGGAAATAATTCAATGAGGATGTGGAACCTTAGAGTTAGACTAAGTTTTCAACATGAAGAAAGCAATTATAACATGGCAGAGTCAGAGAACAATATGTGAATATTGTGCTAGTGAGCTTTCCAATACTGCAACACAATACCTGGGAGAGATCAACTCAAACGGGAAAAGGTTCATTTTGGCTCATGGTTCCAGACTATAATTACTTGGCCAGGGAGGTTGTTTTTAAGCCCACAACAGGGTAATATATCATGGCAGAAAAGCATGTTGGAGAAAGTTGAACTCTGTAGTGGCCAGGAGTCAGAGAAGACAGGAAGGAAGAATGAGTGAGTGTGAAAATAAGGAAATGTCCAAATATTTCCAAAAGAGAATTGCGGAATCAATTAGAAGACTCCAAGATGATGCTTAAGAAATGATTAGAATAATGCTTGATAAACTATTAGAAACTTTTAGAGTGATGGCTTGACAAGAGAGGGGAATGAATGAATGAATCTGATCAAAAGGAAAAGGAGTGAATGTAGAAATCAGCAATATAAGCAAAATTGTCCTCAGCTTGATGAGGGAGGTGGAATAGGAATTCATAGAAGGTTAGGTAGAAATTGAAAGTCAAGAAGAACAGTAGTCTTAAGGTAGTGAATATATCAATTTTTGATCATAAAATGTGCAGTTGGTCAAGACATTTCCTACGGAAAATTCTTTTAAAGAAAAAATTTATTTCCATGGAAAATTTATTTAGAAGAAGATCAAGGACACTGTGATGATGAACTCTAGTGTGACAGTTTGGCTGGGTTGTGGCCATGTATTTGGTGAATCATTACTTTGGTCATGGCTATTGGTTTGTTTGGGGATGGGATTAACATTTGGCTTGGTATAAGATTAAAAACCTTGTCTTCAGGGACCCATTCAGTCCGTGAAAGGTCTGTTTAGATTGGTTTGGAGAGTGGGAAGGGGAGACAAGGAGGAGTCATAGAGATTGATTTACATTATAGACACATTTAAATATGTCAAAATGAAAACTTTAACTTCATGCACAACCAACTGATCCTAATAAAAATGTGATTTACAAAAAGGAAAGGAAATTGAAGTTGACAAAATTTATCAGCATCATTGAATTAGCAACTTAACAATAGAAAGATCATCAGCTCACTCAGAACATGGAGAGATAAATACGAAACAAACCAAGAAGAATAACTAAAAGTTAACTGCACATGAACAGAGAGGATTCTGGTATTTTCCTAAGTTTCTCTTTGAGCATCAAGCACCACTGCTCTCCAGAATCAAAGCAATTTATCATCCATGAACAACTGCCAACAAGAACATCACCAGGGACAGGCTGAGGTTGTATTTTTACCAGGCCTGGGTTTTCATATAAAAGTATTGAATTTATGCGGACTGTGGAGAGTTGCTAAACTGAGTGTCAAGGGAAAGTCCCATCTTATTAGCAGTGATATTATCTTAGTTATGGTACTCTGTCATGTACAGACAAGCAAAGAAGAGCCAGATATGGAGTCACAGTTGCAAACAAATCTCAGTGTGCTTCTAAGGAGCCTCTTGTTACTAACCTTGTACTTTGCTTGTGGAAGAGCTTTTTTATGCCAAGATGTGTCAGGGACCCAGTATTATATCTTGGATCTTCATCAGTTCAAGCAAAAGTGATTGTGTGTGTGTGTGTGTGTGTGTGTGTGTGTGTGTGTGCTGAAGCTCGTAATCTCAGATTGGAATGCAGTCCCACTGACAACACATATAAAGAAATGCCCATAAATATACAATGAGAAACTCTGTGTGTGTGTGTGTGTGTGTGTGTGTGTGTATGTTTAGTAAAACCCACATACCTTCACAGAAAAAGGGACTATTCAGATGTTCTGAAATGATGGAAATATTTCATATTTCAAAATGTGATGGGGTAAAAACCTTCTTCCTTCACGGAGGGCAATGGCTGTTCCCATGCCCCACTCAAGCCTAATGTGATTAATGAATGCGCTTGCATGCAATCATCAAAGAGGCTGAAAGCAACACAGATGATATGTGTTGGATTCTCTAGACTGCATTTTCTTTTTGTGAGACAGGGTTACTGGGTCTTGAATCAGGACCTATTGTTCATTCTGCTTACTAGTCCATGGCTAAAACTCTACCACTTGTACATCAAGCTCAGCTTTTTGCTGTTTAAATTGAAAATGGAGTCTCTCAGACTCTTCTGGGCAAGCTGCCTTCAACCACAGAGACATCAGCTTCTGGGGTGGCTAGTTTGACAGGTGTGGGCCACCAAAACACTAGGCTTAGAGTAATTTTTGACTATTCATTTATACCTGACACCAACCCCTTGACTCTACTACCAATACACAATACCCCAGTCACACAAGCAGACTATCCAGGATGAGAACAAGAGATGAGGTAAGCTCATAGGGGTATAAACTGAAATTCATCTTCCCCTCCTCCTCCACAGTCTCTGAATACTTAGCTGGACATGGCATAGAAAGAGAGAGTGTTGTGACAAGAGGGGGGTGGAGAATGAGCATTTTAACACAGTAAAAACAAACCCATCTCTCAGTCTGCATGATGAGACTCTGTCCAGCCTCATATCTGACTGGTGAGGAGACAGAGTTAAGCAAACACGTAAGACGGCAGTGCCGCACAAGTACATTAACCCAACTGAATGGACTTCTGCCTCTAATGTATTTTGATAGTTTCAAACACAGAAAGTAAAACCAAATTCACAGAAAAACATTCCAACTTAAAACTAACCCACCATCACTTAAAATTAGTATTTTGCTATGCTTGATTTACCACCAACCTATGTGACTATTCCTCGCTGTATTTACCCACTAATCCGTTTGTCAATTTACTTCTTAGCAAGTCTCTGACTTAAGTGAACTTTCCTTTAATACATATGCATGGGCATCATGTTCAAGCATTTGCGGAGGGTTTTGGTTTTTCTTTTTCCACTTGGAATTTTGATATAACTATAGATGGTTCTATACATACATACTATATATACACTCTATGTATATAGATATATCTGTGAGACCAAAATTCGTATCAAAATAAAGAAATTAATGTTGTTTTCCAATTCTCAAGATACCTACTAAGGAAGACAATCACTCAACTGACACGTTGGAGTGAACTTTCATAGAAGCTTTTAAGAGGCCTCTCTGTCTACTCAGGAGAGATGGCCACTTAGATATTAAAAGACATGTTCCTAAACTACGAAGACATTTTTTAAAGTATGTTCCTAAACTAGGAAGAAGTGAATCAAGGATTAGGGAACCAGGAGAAGGAATGAAAATATGATGCCAAGTTCAAGAGGCTACAAAAGTGACTAAGGAACTTTAGGTAAGGTAACACTACACAGAGATATATATTACCTTATGTCTCAAAGAGTCAAGAGTGAATGTAGTTTTCACATTGTATAAAGCAAAATTGGAATCAGACTTCACTTTGACTACTTATTAATTGTATTACATGGAGAAAATTAGAAAAACAAATTGGGCCTTGAGGCTTCATTTGTAAAAAGTGGTGCAGAATTGTTCAAAATTACAAGAACACTCCAATAATTAAATAATTTTTCAAAAGGGTTGACTATATGCTAAACACTATATGCTAAACAGTAATGTAATCTTTGCCCTCAAGCAATGAAATCTTTACCTTTACTTTTCGATAATACCACAATTATTCTAAAGAAATGTATCCTGATGCCATTTTTTTTATCTCACATTGGGGAAGATCAAAGAAAAATATGGATTTATAAGTGGGATACTGATCACTGAAAGAAAAGACAATAATCCTCTAAAAGTTTTCCAGAGATACTATAAATATATTATAATTTCAATTTCTGCAATCATGGTAATCGTAGCAATGGTAGTCAATTTAAGAAAATGGTAGGCAGAGACAGAAAGAGAATATAGTATCAAGTCAAACTAGGTTAAAGACTAGAAAAGAGGGGCTGGTGATATAGCCTAGTGGCAAGAGTGCCTGCCTCGGATACACGAGGCCCTAGGTTCGATTCCCCAGCACCACATATACAGAAAATGGCCAGAAGTGGCACTGTGGCTCAAGTGGCAGAGTGCTAGCCTTGAGCGGGAAGAAGCCAGGGACAGTGCTCAGGCCCTGAGTCCAAGGCCCAGGACTGGCCAAAAAAAAAAAAAAAGACTAGAAAAGTATCACAATATAACAAATATTCTTGCTTGTTTTAGATGGTTGGGTTAGATCAAAAAAGAGGACTTTTTAATATAAGAGCATGTTACTATCCCCAAGGGGAAAGCCAATAAAGTCATAAAATATAGCTATATTCCTAGATAAGAATAATAAATGTGAAAATAAATATATATGTGCCCAAAAGAAGAAGATTCATGTATAATATTAATAGGGGAAGAACTGGGTTCTATAGTACATAAACATAAACACGACACAGCTTTCTTCAGAAAAAAAGAATTAACCAAATTACAAATCCAAAATTAAGTGTGTGTGTGTTTTCATTTCTTGTTTCTTACAGTAACAAATTCCTACAAGATTAATCATTCACACAAGACAATGTATTATCTTACAGTCCTGCAGATAACAAAGCCAAATTGAGGACCATGGGGCTTAGATGAAAGGTTGGCAATTGTACCTCTTCCCAGGAATTCTATGGGGAATTCCTTTTCATGCCCTTTCCAGCTTCTGGGCTACCAGGAGCTTGAAATTTGCCACATCTGAGCTATACTAGATCACTCTTACATTGGCTCAGCTTCCTCTGTTTTTCACATTTAATGACTTTGTGATGACTATTATTTAGATAATTCAGGACAATCAGTTGATTAGTAACCTCAATTATGTCTGAAACACAAATTCCTATTCAGCATGAATTTAGCATGTTCATAAATTCCGTGTGGCAGAATACGGACATTTTGACAGGGCATTGTTCTGTGAGCCAAAATACAAAGTAGAAATTTATATTTAGTCAATAAATAATTATATCATTGCCAATATTGGTATTCAAAGACAGCGTATAACTAGTTCACGTTTTTAAAAATTTTTTTCTTATTTATTGCCAAAATAATGTACAGAGAGGTTACAGTTTCATACGTCAGGCATTGGATACATTTCTTGTACTGTTTGTTACCTCCTCCCACATTCCCCCCTCTCCCCCTTCCCTTGCCCTCTCCCCCCATGAGTTGTTCAGTTGGTTTACACCAAACAGTTTTGCAAGTATTGCTTTTGTAGTCGTTTGTCTTTTTATCCTGTGTCTCTCAATTTTGGTATTCCCTTTCACTTTCCTAGTTCTAATACCAGTATATACTGTTTCCAATGTACTCAGATAAGATACAGTGATAGTGCAGGTACAGCCACAGGAAGGGATACAAGAGGATCATCAACAATAGAAGCTATGGTTTCACATGGCATGTTGAAAGTAATTACAACAGTGATATATCACTCGTTTCCATAACATGGTTATATTAACTACAGGAAACCTGAATGTATTTCTTCTTGGCTCCTCAATTTAATAGAAACTTGTCTTCTACTGACTATTTCCATCCAGCCCCAGGGCTACTTTCAGAATACCCCAAATTCTCTTTTCCCTATGGGTTATAAGATTTGGAAGACACACTTAGGAAGAGAATTATCTCAGCTCTTGGCCTCTTGGTGCTGTGGATTTTGTGAAGAAGCTGAGTGAGATTTCCAAAACCCCAAACTCTGTATCTGAACCAAGATGTGTGTGTGTGTGTGTGTGTCTGTGTGTCTGTGTGTGTCTGTGTGTGTGTTTGGGTGTGTTTGGGTGTGGGGGGAGAACCACAATCCCAGGAGGGTTGACAATGCCATTCTGCCATTCTGCCACTTAGCAGTGTGGCACTTGCTAGCCAAGGAAGCAAAGAGTAGATAAGGAAAAGGGCAGGACAGGATTTGTAAGGCAACTTGTCAATCCTTTTTCTCCCAAGCACCTCTTGGAAGAACCTTACAGCTGGATTCACAGTGACCATCATGAATATTTCTATGTGCCCCCAAATAACCAAAAGCTGACTCCTTCCAGAAGACAAGGGAACACAACCTAAGGCAGACAGCATGCATAGGAAACTGGTGCAAAGATGCCATCAAGAACGTTGGAGATCCTCATTTCAGAGACACAGACAGCAGGGGTCTAGGCACTGGGAAACAGTGACTCCTTAACTCACACAGGGAGCAGAACCCGGTTTCTATATTCCAGCTGGGAAATCACACAGCATGGCATCCTCTAACAGAACCTTGTGACTTTACTTGTGTGTTTGTTTAATATAAAGTGCTTTGTCCCGGTGAAAGCTGCAGAATTAATAATATGGAATAAATACTACCTACCGCTCTATTGCATATCCACTGTTAATTAAAAGAGGAACAATGGATAAACTGCAAGAAATCACTGAGGTTCAGTCGAAATAGAATCAATAGATTCAGCGGAATATAATGAGCTCAAACTCAATGGAAAAATAGCATTGGGGAGAATCCAAATGCAATATATTTTTATGTAATTATTCTTATAATTTTACATTTAATAGTATGCAATGAAGCCTTTTGTTCCCATTTACCATAAGGTTGTAAAATATTTGGCTCATAAAAGCATTAGGAGGGGGAAATGAGAGGGAGAGAAAAGGAAACCCTTTGTTTGGTTTTTTAAAAAGCATTCTTTTGTTTTGCTCCCTGGTTGTGAATCTGTCCCCTGAACTCATTGTTCCCTGATTTAAATTTTTTTCTATGCTCCCAAATGCCTGCCTTTAAACTTTCTATCATGTTTAAAAACAAATAGTGATGCCACTTAATTCATTTTGCTTTCCAGGGAGCAAAGGAAATGAACATTAAAAATGATTTCAACTCCTGTAAAGAAATCTAAAATAGAGAGGTTTAAATGGAAGCATTACAAGAATAATTGTATTTCCATATTTGCTGTTGATTTTTCTTAAGAGTTTCCCTCATCTGTCTCAAATGGCAATCTGGTAAACACTGGAGATAGCTGAGTTATACATTCTGCAAGTGTAGTGACCCAACACAGGTCTTGTGTTCAAAAAACAGCTAAAAAGCAGGAGAAAGAATGAAACTGAATACAGACTGGAAATGAAATTACTTCAGAAAGGGTTCTCTTTTTGTTATGACTTTAAGCTTCCTGATAACTCAAAGCTATGTTTATCTTACTCACTCATAGTGACCTGGCTACTGGACTTCTTCCATATTTGTCCAGTTAATTACTGTGATGTGTAGTCTCAGGGGAAATGATTCTTTACACAGACTGTGTCCTAAACCTATGGTCAAGAATCTCAAAGACAATTATGAATAAACAGGGAAGGAGCCTTGGCAAAGTTTGTGATGAGGCTGAAAACCAAACTGTATTGGCTAAATTGGGGTCATATTGCGACAGCAATGTGTCCATGAGTAACTTATCTGATATGGCAAATCAACTCTAGATGAGTTGCTGTAAATCTGAGATAAGTCTGTAAATGATAGTTTGTCTGTTTCAAAATACAGATCATATTAATTAATATCTGTTTCACAGGATTCTAAAGGTTAAGTAATATCCTTTATTCAAATTTCGTGATACTAGAAGTTAGCCCTTATTGGTGTTGTTACGTGCACTGTAATAGTTATAACTGTTGGAGGGGATGTGGCCAAAAGGGAACCCTACTTCGTTGTGGGAATGTAAACTGGTTCAGCCACTCTGGCAAGCGGTATGGAGATTCCTCAGAAGGCTAAACATAGAACTCCCCTATGACCCAGCAACCCCACTTTTGGGTATCTATCCAAAAGACCACAAACATAATCACACAAAAGCCACCAGCACAACAATGTTCATTGCAGCACAATGTGTCATAGCTAGAATCTGGAACCAACCCAGATGCCCCTCAGCAGATGAGTGGATCAGGAAAATGTGGTACATATACACAATGGAATTTTATGCCTCTATCAGAAAGAATGACATTGCCCCATTCATAAGGAAATGCAAGGACTTGGAAAAAGTTATACTAAGTGAAGTGAGCCAGACCCAAAGAAACATGGACTCTATGGTCTCCCTTATAGGGAATAATTAGCACAAGTTTAGGCAACTCACAGCAGAGGATCACAGGAGCCCAGTAGCTATACCCTTATGAACACATAAGATAATGCTAGGTGAAATGAACTCCATGTTATAGAAACGATTGTTATATCACAGTTATAAATACTTCCAATATGCCATCTGTAACTGTAGCCTCTATTACTGATGATATTCCTGTATCACCTTCCTGTGGTTGTACCTACACTATCTCTGTATCTTATCTGAGTATATTGGAAACCGTGTATACTGGTATTAGAACCAGGAAATTGGAAGGGAATACCAAAATCAAGAGACACTCACAAACTGTTTGATGAAAATGAACTGAAAAACTGAACAACTCGTGGGGGGGAGGGGGAAGGGAAAGAAGGAGGGGGGAGGGGGGAATGAGGGACAAGGTAGCAGTACAAGAAATGTATCCAATGCCTAATGTATGAAACTGTAACCTCTCGGTAATTCAGTTTGATAGTAAATATATATGTACATATATATATATACATATATATAAAGAAATCACAAATTTTAGGACTGAAAACAATAAGGAATAATAATTGTAGCATATCTAAAGTTCAGAAGTACCAAGTAAGTCTGATGATGTTACAGTAAAGGTACTAGTAGGATTTTTACCATAGGGAGGCTCCCTGAGAGAAACTGTTCTAGATTTTTCCTGACTGCCTGAAAGCCTGCCTTCAATGTCTCTGGGAGACATCACATTACTTACTCTGTTTCCCTTACTGCCTCATCTTTTTCTTCTCTTATTTCTAGCTTATACATACTTTTAGATCTACATAGATAATCAGGTATAATATCCTCACCTCACTATCAACTTCAATATATCTGCAAGGAATCCTTTATCAAGTGAGGTATCTTTTTAGAAGGTCCTGGAAACTCAAGCATTAAGATCTTCCAAGGTTTTTCAACCCAATTACATACACCAACATGATCAAATTCATAGTCTGTTATAAATTTATAAATCTTTTAATGTCTAATAGTAGTTCTCTTCTTCAAAACCATATACCTAGGGAAATTTTTGCTTGCTTGTAGGTTCCCATGACTTAACTAAGTTTGAGAAAACCTCAGTAAATTCAGAAAGACTCAGTAAATTCTAGAAAGACAAGAACTGGGGACAGCTCCTAGGATTTGTATGGAAGTTACATAAGTTATTTTTAATTGCTTTGACCTTCATTTAGTAAGTAATGATTATTGTTGTGTGAGGTACAGACTTTTAGGTTCATAAACACATTTTAAATAGGAAAACAAAATAAAATTTTAATTGATGTGGCAAATACATAAAGTAGACTAGGGCTGGGGATATGGCCTAGTGGCAAGAGTGCCTGCCTCATATACATGAGGCCCTGGGTTCGATTCCCCAGCACCACATATACAGAAAATGGCCAGAAGTGGCGCTGTGGCTCAAGTGGCAGAGTGCTAGCCTTGAGCAAAAAGAAGCCAGGGACAGTGCTCAGGCCCTGAGTCCAAGCCCCAGGACTGGCCAAAAAAAATAAAAAAATAAAAATAAATAAAGTAGACTAATGTGAAGTTGAGATCTAGAAGCAATAATATGAAGGGTGACCTGCTATCAACAGGAAGAACATTTCCCTGTGTTCAGATTTTATTTTCCTTCTCTAACTTTTAATTTGGTATGTTAAAAAAAAGATTTTTCTTCCATCACCATCTATGATGGTGAATTGTAGATGTGTATTTGACCAAAGAATTGTTCTTTTATGCTGAAATGTTTAGAGCAAAGCTATTTCCTCCTACAACTTAAATAAAAGGTGTCAGTGTGGGGGTTGCTCTAGTCTCAGGTTTGCCCTCCAAAGTACTGTTTAAGTCATAAACTCAACCCACTAGTAAGGAGCAGAAATTTCTTTTTTAACAGGAAAGACAGCAAATGACTTGGGGAACAATGGGCTGAGATGGAAGATGTGCCGGCCAATCTGATGAATCTGGCCAACCACCAGCTACCAGGTCCCTGAAGAGTGCGCATGCTCTCTCCCTGATGCTCTTGCTCGAATGCTAAGTGCAGGGCATGCATTCAATGGTAGCAGAGGTCATTCTGTGTTCCTGAAGTTTTATGATGACAACCTCATTTTAAATATAACTCCAGACTCCCTAACAATAACATTAATAAAACACAGGGTACTAACCAAGCTAGCAAATGTTCCAAGTGCTTCGTAATGAGAAATCTTTTAAGCACACAAAATCCTGGGAGATAGACCGGGCTATTATCTTGATTTCACAGATGAGAAAACTGGGACACAAAGTTACATAACAGAACTGGAATCACAGATCACAGAATTGGAAGGCGAGGCTTAGTAGTCTAGTTCAAAAGTTTGCCACTCCTTGCCTCCTCCCTTATTCTGCCTTATTTGATGATTTATAAAAATTCCGCACAAATAAAAATACTAAATAATGATCATCTTAAATCCCCAAAAGTTTATTTAATATGTTACTAATATTTTAACTTTACTACTATAGAAAGCTTCATGGTCTGACATCTCTGGTTCTGCTTGGTGGTTTGTTTATGTTCCTATAATTCTCTTCCTTGTCTGTACTAGTGCTCATCATCAAAACTGTTAAGATCTGAATTGCCTTTATAAGAAAATAATTATGTCATATGCCAAGTGATAACAGTCAAGTGTCTGTCCACTCCAGCTCCAGTGTATACTATGCTTATTTCTGTGAATAAATTATCTTTCTTAACATTCACTGGACAACAGAGAAAAAAGGCGAATTTGCAGTGAAGATTAGCATCATCACATGAAAATAAGAAAACAACTACTTTGGTTCTTTGAACATCCTGAGCATTACAAGGTGTGTAGGAAATGGTAAATCTAGAATCCAAGTCTTGCAAAGAGTCTATTTTCTGAAAGAAAGTTACTTCTGTAATTCCGTCTATGCACAGCCAGAAGTTGGAGGAACTTTGTATTTATCACTCAATAAAGAAGCAAGATTCATAGACAGGAAACATGCCCAATTCTTTCTGGAAGGAAGGTATGTAGATGATTGCCAACTTTATTAGGTGATATTTCCTCAAACTTAAATGGTCACATTATCCCTTTACTTGCCTACAACAAATAGATGCGTGTGTGTGTGTGTGTGTGTGTGTGTGAGAGAGAGAGAGAGAGAGAGAGAGAGAGAGAGTGTGTGTGTGTGTGTGTGTGTGTGTGTGTGTGTGTGTGTTGTCCTGGGGCTTAAACTTAAGGCCTGGGCATCATTCTTAAATGTTTTGTGCTCAAGGCTAACACTCTACCACTTGAGAGGCACAGATCCACTTCCATGTTTTGCTGGTTGTTTGGAAATAAGGGTCTCTGGAACTTTCCTGCCCAGACTGGCTTCAAATTATGATCTTCAGAGCTCAGCCTCTTAAGTAGCTAGGATTACAGGCAAGAATCACAGGTACTTTTTAGTAGTACTGATGTCCTTCCTGAGCCAACCTGAATACAGCTTTTATGAGTCACCAAATTAAAACCATGAATTTGCTATTCACAAGCAGTGGTTAGAGGTTTGGGGAGGTCTTAAAAATTTAATGACATTTCTTACCTGGTGCCTTCAGTCACTATTTGATGCTTTTACTTCTGCTCTACTCCCTATGGTAAATAAAAGATGGTAAATAAAAGATGTCATATTTTAAATAACAGTTTAAATATTTTTCCCCAAAAAACATTTTCCTCCACAAGTACTGCAACATTGTATTTTGTAATTTTTGACAACTGTTTCTTTCCATTAGACTTTAACACCTTGGTGGTATTTATTTTGTCTCAGTTTTGCTCACTGACAGAGACAAAATGCCAAGAAAAGAGGCTACAGAACCACATCGACCCATTTCTACACATTCTCCTACCATAGTGTGGGTTAAGGTCAGTGTAGGCATCTAACTTGTCCATTTCTTTTTTAAGATCACTCTCTCTCTGACATGTCCCATAGCCTTTCTTCCCTGTGGTATATTTACCAAGAAAATCTCTGCCCTTCGCAAGCCAGCTTACCATTTGGAATAGGTAAGGTCAATTAACAAAGGATGGATTTTAAAACTTGCCGAAGGACTGCACACTATCATCTAGCTCTTTCAATAAGAAAAATCACCATATTAATATTCACCTGACAGTGTGAATTGTTTATAACACTGGAGTAACCAAATTTCCTAACCTGTACCTAACACTGAGATTATAATGATATAACAAGCCAGGAGTTTTGAAAGAATCAGACTTACGTTTGGTGTGAGAGACATAAATTATCATTTGAGTAAATTAGTGTATCAAGGGTGGCTCTGGTTTCAGACCTCTAGGGACCACACAGCAGTCCACTATAGCAGACAGCAAGTGGTGTTCAGTGGGCTTTTCCTAAGTAGCACCAGGATAAGCAAGCACAGCTCATGCTGGCTTTTGCAGCTGACCTTGACTGATGCAGGTACAACTTTGACCTAAGCAAGCATGAATGAGATAAGGATTAGATTATCTGGGGACAGGGAGTCTTTTAGTTTCAGTTAAGGCTCACTTCATACAGGCTTTCCAGGCATTGAGGGGTGAAATGATTTTTGTTCCTTGTAGTGTTTCTTGTCCTCAACCGACTGGCACTTCCATCTGCAAAGGGAGTTTAATATCTATGTGGGCTCTAATGTAAGTGGGCGAGTTTTAAGCTTTTGCATTGTTAGTATTTGACATTAATAGAAGCTATTAGTTTAGCTACGTGAAATTCCTTCCCCTTGCCACACTTGAAAGGGTATCTAACTCCAAAAAGAGATTTAAAAAAAAGAAACCTTCCGGGGCTGGGGATATGGCCTAGTGGCAACAGTGCCTGCCTCGGATACAAGAGGCCCTAGGTTCGATTCCCCAGCACCACATATACAGAAAAAAACGGCCAGAAGCGGTGCTGTGGCTCAAGTGGCAGAGTGCTAGCCTTGAGCGGGAAGAAGCCAGGGACAGTGCTCAGGCCCTGAGTCCAAGGCCCAGGACTGGCAAAAAAAAAAAAAAAGAAACCTTCCCAAAGTTAATATCTTGGATTTATGTAACAGGTTCATAGATTTGAGAACCATCTTCTACCATGCTTTTTCGAATTGACTCTGGTCATTGAATAGGCTATGACCATAGCATAAGATTTCCAAGACCCAGACTGTATTATTGATCCACAAAAGGCTGTTTTATTAGATCAATCAATAAGTAAGCAAGTACAGGGAAGAGAAAGATATATGATGTTGAAAATGCCTCTTTCTTGAACAAGACTTAAAGAATAATGAATGATAACTAAGCACGAAATAGCACTTGAACATTTGCTTTTTTATGAAGTATGGACTCATAGTTGCACTAAAAAAGGAGCAGGGACTACAATCCTTATGGGGCTTACATCTCAAGCAGAGAGAAACAAAAGATAAAAGATTAATAAATGAGTATCTAGTATGAAAGAGAGTGAGAGGAAAAGAAGAAAACAAGAAATGTCCATTGAAGGAAGTAATCAAAGACTGATGATCAAGTTCTTTTCCTTATTGATGGGAAAAAGGATTGTGATTTAACATCAGGTGTCAACATGACTGACTAGAGTAAGATTATGTAGACAGTTGGTTAATCATTATTTCTGAGTGTGTCTCCACTTCTAGAAGATATTGCTATGTGAACCCCTGGGCATAATGAAGCATGTAGCAGTGGTTTTTATTTGTGCTATTGTGGGTACAGGCACAATCCTATTGGCTAGGAGTTTGGATCTAATTAAACAAAACAGAAATAAACCAAATTCTTTCATCACTCCAGGTGTTCATTCATCTGTCCTCTCCTGCCCTAAAGGTGTGGACACCAGGACTTTCATCAGTGACTACAGTTATCAGGCCTTCAGCCTCAGGCTAAGATCCAGATCACTGACTTCCTGATTCTGAAGCTTTCAGAGTTGAACTAAATCATGCTACTAGCAACGTAGCCAACCCACTTGTACATGGCCTATCAGGGGAGTTCACAAACTTCATAATCAGATAAACAAATATCCTGAGTAAATCCCCTGTTTATCTATCATTTATCTACCTGTCTCTCTGTCTTTCTATCTTTTGCCTATATCTATCTCCTATCACATTGATTCCTTCTCACTGAGAAACCCTGACTAACATAGGCAAACAAAGGGAAGGCAAAGATGTTAGAAACAAAGCAAGGAAACAAAAATGAAGACAAGGAGAACTAAGAAACCTAAAACCCTAGTTCTTGGACTTTGGACAATTGGACTTCATCAGATAAGTTCATCATGGTGACTTGACTCTTCTCTCTGTTTTTTTTTTGTCTTTAACAATAATCTAAATGCAACGGAGCCAACTACTGTGTTATATGGATTCTATTGACTTGTCAGTTTGGTATATATTGGGATTTCCAGGGTTGAGGGTACAGTGCCAATGCTGTGAAAGAATAAAATACCATGTGTGGATTATTTTTTAAGATGTGAACTCGTGAGAAAGTTTTGATAAAAGCATTTGAAAATCAGAAGTCCTGAATTATTATTATTTCTAGGTGATGTTCTACATCCTTCAGCACTGGACCACCTGACTGAACATGGTGGAGAGAAAGAAACTATAAAGGTTAAACTTATATATTTTATTCAGTTTTAGCCTAAAGTACTTCAGAGAATTAAATACTAGAATTGGAATTTCTCCTGTGAGTTTAATAAGAGTAGATAATACCGGAATGCAAATTTGCACCATTTTCAGAATTATATTACTTGGAATAATTTTTTTCCTCCTATGTGCCTACATTATGATGTCTCTTGCATGGGAGACTAGAAACTGACAGGTCAGGTTTTAGGTTAAGTGTGGAAGAAAGGATGAACTTCCAAGGGTACAGTTCAAATGAGGATTATTTCCATTTGTAAACTATATTTTTAATCTTTTGTGGGTATACACTGAAATCCACATAGGAGTCCTCAAAAGATAAATGAAGTTGCTGTGGTGGTAAGATGTAGGAGGAAGGAACAAAGATATTTCATAGAGAGTTGGTCTTTCTAGAAAGGACAGCTATAGTCATACCATAGCTCAAATATAGAAACATTTTAACCAGATCCCTTATTCTGAAGCACAGAGATTCGATGGGAAAAGCATGGGAATTTAGAAGCTTTTTTTCCTCCTTTGTCCTCACACTAGTCAAGTCAGACATCTAACGCCTATCACCTTTCTATCATGCTCATTTATTTGAGCATAATAAGAAAGGAAGAGGGAAATTAAGAATGGCTACTCACACTTGGATAAATGTTCGCTCTGAAGAATCTGTGGAGAGGTGGTTGAAGATTTCCATAGAGATCCCCAGCTCCTTGTCCAATTTCATATTGGGAGTCAAAAGCTGAGCTGTTGATCTCTGCACAAAGAACCATTAAGGTACATGTCACTTCCCTCATTTTCAACCAAATGAAACACTTCTCAAAATGAAGGAACTATTTTAGAGGCACATGTTAAGTACAAAAAAGAATTCCCAACTGGGTCTGTCATATAAAAAGCATCTGCTATTCCCACATTGTATCACTTAAGATCCTTGCCATCCTCCCTTAAAAACACATCCCACATGGCATAGCCCCAGGCGCCATGTTTTCCTCTGTTATAGCATGCAAATTAATGTTCAATAAATACCATATGCCTCTTTCAGCTTCCTCAGAGTTTCCATACACATATTTTTCAGCCTCATAAATTATTCCTACTCATCCTCCAACTTGCTTGCATGCTCTGAAGTTGCTTTATTCTAGAAATCCTTCAAAAACTCTTCCTGATGCCCTCCCTTCCATATGTCCCACAACATTTCTTGGGGTAGCACTTTTCATAGTAGCACATGGTAAGGTTCTTATTACATGCATCTTTTCTTGTACCTTAAAATTCCCTGCACTAGCAGAGTTCTAGTTGTGTAGTTATTCTTTTGGTGTGTGTCTGAAGGATGAAATTCCTTCAGATTTTCAGCAGTTTAGTGAAATAAGCATTTCATCTCAATTAATCCAACATTTAATAGCGTTCAAAAACTTAGAACTGGCTACAGACACGAGAGAACACTAGGCCTTCCTTCATTTGATCCTTGAAGTCTAACTGCAAAGGGAGTAGCCTCAGTGATGTCTGAGTGACTGTTTTTTGCATGCTTTGCTCATTTGTTCATTTCCAAAGATACAGAAGTATGAGATCTAGGGACAAAAATACCGCTCCCTTTTCTGATAGCTACTCTTGAATCACTCTTTTTTGAAAACCAGTTCAAGCTTTTTAAATTCCAACATTTCATATTTATTGGCCATGTCACTTTAATCCATATGTTTGTCTTTACTTTTTATTAATTGTTAAAATTGAATTGTACATATTTATAAGGTATACTGTGATGATTCAATACATGTATCCTTAGTATATAATGATCAAATAGCTAAAATATGTAAAATGTTCAATAATAAAAATATAATTATAATATGGGCAAATTAAATGAATATGCACATCTCCAGAGAAGGGATCAAAGGCCAAGAAATGTATGAAAATGGGCATGGGAAAATAGTTAAATATAATTTTCTCCTAAAGAACATGGTGGTCTTTATCCACTTGAACAATTTAAGTACTCGGTCAATATGATGTATTTGGGAATTAACCAATGGGCTGCTGTTACCTGTGAATACTGGGAGCGTATGAGCACATGGCCATGTCAGAGAACATTTTCCTGTCCCAGGGAATGGAAGAGTCTGATGTCCTGGAAGAGTTAACTCACTTCTCTGAGCATCTGCTTTACTTCCAGAGTGAATTAAGCATTGAGGACAATCTGCTTTAGTGTTGGGGATGCTGAAAGGTAAATCATCTCTTCTCACATTTATGATGTGCAGGACAGATCATGACACGCAGTCTGTCAAATTGTGTTCATTTGTGACAAAGCATTCCTGCAATTAAACCTCCTTCCCAATGATTCTTACTCTATTACTTCTGAGATTTAAGGGAGGTCTCAAGACCAACTACTGTCACTGACATGTGATGCTCCACCAGCCATTGGCAATAAATCACTCTTGCAACTTTTCCAGGTGCCTTCAGTCACAGATTATATACATTTTACAATTTATGGCAAGCTTTACAATTCCTACAATTTGAAGTAGGTCACTAAGAAGTGTTAAGAGTTTTGAAACTTGATGTGTTATGCTTCTTTTTCCTATCAGGAAATCTTGTTATTTTTAGCACTGGAGGAAACTTCGGGGATGATGTCATTCAGCCTCTTCATTTTGTAGATTGGGAGCCTGAGACCTGGGAAGGTTAATTGATTTCCTCTAAGTCCCCAAGCTAGGTAGTGGCTGTGCCAACACTGGAACCCAGCTTTGTCTTGTTCCAATGGCTTCCGTCCCACTCAACCTCCATCTCTGACTAGGCAAATCAGGCTTCTGATTTTTATTATTAAAGAATTATCAATTCTAACCCCAGTGACTAGGTCAGCAATAAGATTATTAAATTTTTATCTTACTCAGAGCTCTCTAAACTAGGAGGTTCTCATCTGCTATACTCAATCTGCCAAAAATATACAGAGGGAAATAAGGAGAGCATACAGTGGTGGTCACCGAATTAGACACTGAAAGCCATTAGCTGGGCAAGCACTAGTCCAATCTATAGCTAATTTTTTTCGTGATTTCAAAAGCATTTCTTCTTTTCACATAGCCTACAAGAAGCCTGCACAATAACAGTCTGATCTGAACTGGCACAGCTCACTCCCGGAAGTGCCTACACATTCTGACATCTGCAAAAATGCCAAATGAATCTGCCATAGGATAATGAATACAAAATGAATTAATAATGATATGTGGATTATAAATACAATTTACAGTTCCTCAGACAAAATAGTGTTTTTTTTTAGCATGCACCTGCATAAACTACCTCCTACTGTAAGCCTGTCTAAACTCTCCCTGCTGTCTTTCAGCACACCACCGCCATCTACTGTCCTCACATAGAATGGCACCCTTCTTCAAAGCTTGGTTTCTGCTTGATCTGCTCCTTCCTGTTTGCTCTGATTACCAAGAATATATATTTGTACTTCTTGTATTTTCAAAGTCATTATACTCTTCAGGAGTGGTCTCCCTTCGTTCAATTAGTAACTTTAAACTACTCCTGGGCAAGAATACTTGACAGCATGTTGTATTAGGCCATGTGTTCTTAATACCGCAACCCCATCTTCAATAGAACTGCTCCCTGTGAAAAAAATAATGAAAAATAATGCTGTTTTGCTTCTTTTAAGTATAGCTTCTTTTAAAGAAGTCCACTGGATGGTCAGACACTTCCAAGCTTTCCATACTTTCTTTGGTCATCATTTCAGTACTTCTAGACTCCTCAGACACATCATTAGACTTGTAAGTTATATTAGCTTCGATCCCTGCACCTCAGCAGATTTCTGCTCTTTGTTTCCTACTTCCTCCCTCTAGCTCTTCGAATCTCTTTCTTTCTTCATTATGTCTGAATTTCCGATGTTGGATCAGGGGGATGCTAAGCCAGTATTGACTGTTTGAAAAGATCAAGGTGACCTGTGAATGGAGGGGAAAATGTAGGAAGAATGCATGAGTTAGGTATCTGGTGTTAAAATCCAGATCAAGAGAAAGCTGCAACTTCCTCTAGCCCTGGAATGGTGAAGTTGTTGAGGAGTGTTAAGATTAGAGATACAGCTTGGAAGGTGGGTTAATAGCATTGTTGATGAATTAGATACAAAGTGAATGAGGAGAAGGAGACTCCTATAGCTTCTTGGCATTTATCCTGATTTGGAAAGGAAACCAAGAGTTCTGCTCCCAGTACTCTGAATATGAGATTTCTTTTTTATGTCTAAATAGAGCTATGTGGTGGTAGAGGTTTCATTTACCTGCTCAGTTCATTTAGGGCTATTACTCTTTTCCATAATAAGCTGTCCAAATAGGATTAAAATTAAAATATTCAGCCTTTTTTCCACAAACATGCTATACCTGAGATTCAAAGTTACAGAAAGAATGGAGAGTGTGACTCAGATGGTAGAGCATTTGCCTAGCAAATGTCAGGTCCTGATTTATTTTATGGAGAGATCAAAAGAGATGAACTGTTCACCCAGTACTTGAATTCATCTGAAAGATGTGATAACCTCTTTTAGAAACAAACACTTCTACTAGCTCCAGAGTCTTCCTATGTTTTGCATACTTTGGTTTAGATCTAAGAAATCAAAATGAAATGAAAATTAGTATAGTCTTCTTTAGCTTTGCCTGTGAAAGGTGTCGAATTGATCATTAGATGTCTAACTTTGTACCTCACAAACACATACTGCTGATTCTATGATGGTATGCAATTAAGTGGAGTATGTGTTTCTTTGTAACCAGGTCATCTTTATTTTAAAAAAATCCAGTCCATTTATTTTTCAGATTACAATATTCGCAATCATGTCATCTTTAAAAGTGTTTACCAAGGTTTAGGAAAAATGTTGTTGCCAAGTAACCAGTCTCATGGAGAGAAATGAATTAGACAGGATGTAGCAGAAAATGAAACTCAAAATTCCAAAAGAAACTCTTCAAAATCACGGGAAAGTACAGTGTTTGCGTGCCAACATTTGAGTCTTCCTAAGTTACATCCAGATTTGAATTTTCAAATGGTGCTTTAAAAGAAAAGGAGAGGAGTAGATAAACATTGTTCTCTCATTTTTGTAAACATATATTGAACAAATATATCCAGAGTTTGGAGAATTCTGATGATTCATTCTATTCATATGTGTGTGTGTTTGTATACATATACCAAACCTGTATTTGTATATGTGTGTATGACACAAGTGACCGGAAAGTGTGATGATTTGATTAGATACAAGCATTTAGACAAAGGAAAAATCATAACTTTGGCAACAAACTTGTAGGAAGTAATTCATTATGAGTAGAAACATTTTTAAATTTCATTATACTATTTACTGCTAATTAGGTCATATACAATTCTAAAACCATCACCCTTTTCCCTCCCAACACACGCACAATCCCATCGTCCATCCCTAGATAGTTCAGCAGTGTGATGGCTCCTCCTGTTTCTAGCTCTCTTGTATTTGTCCATCAAACCTGGTTCAGGAGACCATAGTGCAGCTTCTTTTTTCTACTTTTCTTCTAGACAAAAGAAACCTCTTCATCTGATCCTTCTCACTAAAATATAGAAAAGAACTTAATAGATTTAACAAGATCTTTTTTAATATGTCAGAGTCATTCTATTCACACTCTGCACTTTCAATACTGAGAATATTTCAGCCTATCCACAAACACTTTGTGAACTTTTAGGTGATCTGTGGCAATTTAATCTCTCTTAGTAAGAGGTTGTGCATGTTCACTTAAAGGACCCATTGAGAAGGGAACAAACAGACCCAGTATTCGCCTGGGAAGAAAACATTTCTCTTGTAACATGTCATCACATCTTCCTGATGAGGTAATCAATTAGAAACACAACCATAAAATGCCCAAGCTGTGCTAAGAATCATTAATAGGTCTTGTGATTTGTGATTTACTTGTTGATGTATGTTGTCTCTGCTGTTTTTACTCTGTGTGCATATTAATGCATATTAAATGGCTTCAGAATCCAGCAAGTTTCTGTGGCATATAAAAACAAATATGTGATCAACAAGTCTATGGAAGAAACTGCTCTGTATCCTCCAATCTATAGACCTCCCTCTTTTTTTTTTTTTTAGCAGTATTTGCGTGCCTCTATGAGAATATGATCAGGAGAATACTGACTACTTTTCCTAGCATGTTTTGCAGGTGGGTGTGGTCACACGAATGTAAGAACATGTAAGAACAGTGGCATGTGAACACCCCAGATTGTGCCCTCAAGGAAAACTGTGTCTAGCCCTCATCCCATTACTGTCTGCTGCGAATGAATCACAGCGAATCGTTCTGAGCTCAGCAGGTAAATGTAGTCCTTTAGAAAGGACAGTGGGAAAAATAAGAGAAACTTGGGTTTCTGATGACTCCCTAGAGCAAAAATGATCATGCCAGTTCAAGTTTTATATGAGCGAAAAATGAATCCACCATATTTAAGTGAACATTTTTGTTTTTACTTTAAAACTGTGTTTCAAGCAACAATTCTCTTTTTGTGGGTGGAGCTGTTTTTCCTGTTTTGAAATTGAATGTTATCAGAAGGGGATGACATGTTAACGTGTATTCCAGATAGATGTTGAATATTCTAAATAAAAAGCGAGCAAAGCCATTCATTCTAAAGTGACAAGTTATGATGGACATGGGTGTTCTGTGTTGCTCCTTGAAAGACAAAAAATACTACATAAGTTTCCAGAGAAATATATTTGATTCAATGAGCTGAAAAAAAATCTTAGAATTGAATTTAAAACCTTCACAACATGCCAACGATTCAACCCTACTTTGGCACAAGAGTTTTGGTAATTATTATGTGTAAGTCATACACTTATCTACTTGAAGAGAGTCACTTACTCACCTGATTCAAGTTGGCTTAAAAATAAAGCCTAAGTGGTTCAGGAACTCTTGATATCTTATAGCACATAGCCATATCCTAGTTGTTCCCTGTATAAAGGAAGATAAGCTTGATGTCTCATTTTTGCCATCTGTGTCTTAAGACAAACCTACGGAGCCAGAACTTTTAGTCCTATTTTTCAGATACTAATCCAATGTTCAATTGGATTAAATTGCCTAAACCAGAAGCACAAAAGGAATAGATGTGGAAGTTCTGATGACATTCATTTTCTGACACTGGAAACATTTCTCCCAAATTCAATTTTATTTGATGTGCCTATAGCAATGTCTATACAGTTTCCCAATGTTCTTAACATCATCTAATGATGAATACAAACTTTCCAACACAAGATGGTTTGCTTTGCACACAGTCTATTTATTGAGTCAACTAGTTCATTAGTGCTGGTGATTGACAGCTCACCTTCTTGCTTCCTGCTCAAAGGTTGTCAATCACATTGAAAGCTTCCGTGTACACATCCCTTCAGGTGTCTGAATGACATCAGGGCAAGTTTACTCCTACCACCTAAATTTATAGGAGCTCGTACCATGTCACTGATGTGTGTGGGTGGTCCTGATATTCTGGAGGAGAAATGTAATTAGGAAAATAGAATATACTTGATTTCTTCAATATATAGTTGACCTAGCTTACATATAGTACCTATTTTGCTGATACAGATAATCTTTCATGTATAATGAACACTCAGGGTCCCATTTAGAAGGATTAGAAAAATAAAACAGAGTTTGCTGTGGAATAAATTTTACTATGCCACACAATCTCTCCCAGTCCTCAGATTCTACTCATTGCTCAACAAATGATAATAACAGATTGTTCATTCACATATCAGCTTCACTGATATACTCTAGTTAGCACTAACCTCAACTATGTGGCACACCTACTACCACAATTTTTATACTTTCATAGTAACTAGTGTTTAGTTTGAAAAGAAAAAAATCTAATTCATTGCATTGTTATTTCTGCATTATTTCTTCAGCACGATTTCTATCATTTGTTAGTGTTATCACCAGCACACTTCCAATACACTAGGTAGTTAAGAAACTCTCCTAAAAATAACCCACTTTCCGCTGCTAGCAGTTAAATTAAAAAATATATGATTTATTTTTCTAAACAGTATCTCTCAGAAACTCTTTTTCCTTTGTTTTTCTGTAAGAATCTCTGGTACTTTCTAATGGGGGTATAGGTCTGAGTGAAAGCATATTTTCCATTCAGTAATAGAATCTCTTTTGGAAAGAGTACTTAAGAGCTCTCTAATAAGATGCACTGCAGAATGATGGTAAAAGTAGGTCCACTTACACCACAGCTTTGATGCGCTCACAGAGGAGCCTGCTCAGAGGGGAACTCACATGTGTAGGTGCTGTACCCTCTCCCTTTCTCCCACACCATGTCCCCATCTACTCGGTCTCTGCATTTCTCTCTTTGCCTCTCATCCCATCATCCCCTCTGCATTTATTTTGTCAGTATATCCGCTCACCCACAAGCTGAAGTAAAACTTAAATTTTCAAACATCTAGGAAGAATATAGATCAACATAAACATCTGTAATTCAGACCTAGTTTCAGAATCGTTACCACATTTTCTTTTGAAAATATCATATCAACAGGTAAGGAAATTAGACAGTAAGGTGTCTTAGCAATTCATGTATGATTTAACTCACCCAAATCCCATAAAATATCCACTTGATATCAACAGACTACTTTTGAGCACAATGTAAACTCCAGGCTATGAAATGAGGTAATACAGTAAAATTTGATTTTCAGTCTAAACATTGTATCCCACATTAGTGAATGCAAGACTGTTAGTAGACAAGCAGAGAATGGGTAGATGGGTTATGATACAATAGAATTCAGTGATCTAACCCTTTTTGCAGATTTATGTCATTTCCTTTTGAAATTGCTGTTTTTCTTACATGAATCAAATTATTGTGTTCTCAAAAACTCCCGGTTAAAATAAAAACCTATCTCATAATCCTGGGATATTAAAAAAAAACAAACCTGTCTCTCTTGCTTCTTTCTCTCCCTCTTCCTTCCTTCCTTCTTTCTTTCTTTCTTGTTTTATTTGTGCCTATACTGGAACTCAGGGCCTAGCCCTCTTGCTTGGCTTTTGTTTTCTTTTCCTCAAGGCTGATGCTCTACCACTTTCAAGCTACTTTCAGCATTTTGCTGATTAATTGGAAAAAGAATCTCTTGGGTATGTTTGTCCAGGTTGACTTTGAACTTATATCTTCATATGATGATTACTGGTAAAATATTTGTTATGTAATTATCTGACAGTATAACACAACACTCTCAGGACCCAAATCAGGAATCCTTAATTTGGGAAATGGTTGCATGTTTTAAACCTCTATTTACAGAAGATTTGTCCAATATATAATGTGATCTATATATTTGGCTTCTCCAATATAATTAGAGCTAGATACATTTGAGAGGTCCCTTGAAATAAGGAACACCAAAATGAGAATTTTTCACAATATAGTTATCTTATTTACAATCTATGGATCCCTAAAAATGTTTATACTCACTGTCTTAATATCAGATTTATGTAGAAATACTTGGATGAAATTACTTAGAGCTTTTATTGGAGGAGTAAAATATTTAAGTATAGCATAAAAACATATCAAAGGCTTTAAGAGCAGACTGCAGCCCCCCAGTTTCTGTAAATCAAAAATCTCATTTTTACCCTTATTTTGGGCACAGAAAAAGGAGTTAAATCCACTTTATTTCAACCCATCCTTCTGTAAAATTACCTTTCTGATTATTAAATGTTTCTAAAGTTTTCACCGTTTCCTGAGCGTGGAATATAACATGTATAGAGGCACTGTTTTTGCCCTCTAGGAGTATAACGAAGCTTGCTACCTACTTCTAGGAATGTCTTGGGGATTGAAATACTATTTTAAAGTGCCAAGAGCTACTCCAAAGAAATGTGCTGTATAATTGCAAATATCATTATAGATGAGTGGACATGTTCCATTAAGCACTAGGATTGGTTACCAAGGGAGCTTGTGGACTTTTCTTCCCTGGAGACCTTCAAAGTATACAAAGCTGCTGGATATACATACATCTGCCTATGTTGGCTTAGACAGAGAGGTGCATATCCAAACTGGAAGATTAATCAAGAAAAAAAAATATAAGTTCCCAATTTACATCAATATTAGGATCATATGCAGATAAAGGATGAAATGAGATAAGCTAAATTAACAAAGAGATTGAAATACAGAAATACCTAAATTTTGAGTTCAGGATTCAGAGAGGAAGAACTATTCAGGTTATTTATACAGTAGGCATTTATTTGATGGACTTCCAGGTATTCTCCACCTGATTGGTTTATTTCTTAAACAACCTGAATAGTTTTAAAACTTACTACTTTTGGCAAAGACAAAAATCCAAATTTCTCATCAATGAGGGATGAAGGGTTGACTAAAGGAGATATAGTTTTAAATCATCTAAAAATAAGGATTTCAAATTGACAATTTTTTATCATCAATAGTTCCTGAAAGTTCTTTCTCTTTATGTTTATATTTTTATTTGTTTGATTTAAAAATATCTTTAAGTGGTTGTACAAAGGAGTTGCCATTTAACAAAGTAGTTTATAAATAAAATACGTATTGATCAATGTCTCCATTTTCTCAGCCAGCCCTCCCCTACCTACCTCTTCTCACTCTTCTTAATTTTGTGGAATATACATTGAAGAGGGAAAGAATGCAATCAAAAAGTTCCTTAAAGTTCTTAATAAACTATTTTCTTAATTTAAGTCATTCTACTGAAAATAGTGTATAAACTATAGTAGCTTGCTTGAGTGAGCAAACGTAGTAAAATAATTTATTATTTCTCCCATGCACAGAGCAGACATTTGCAAAGTTGGTACTCTAAACATTTTTAAATGTTCAGACACTTTCATTATTATATATTTCTTTAAATTCAAAATCAGACCTGGGATTGTTTGAAAACAAACAAGTGCAAATAAGCAGTGTTCAACTACAATAAGAAAGTCCTAGTTGTGAGCTTGCTTGAGGGTCATTTGCTGCTTTCCCGTAAAATCTTAATAAAAGATAAGCAACCACATGACCTTCAGAGCAGGATAACCAGACTACCTGTTGGCAGAATTAATTATTGACTTGAAGGCTGTGAAATAGCCTTCGACAGAGTTATTTTCACAGTCTCTAGAAACTCTGCTTTCCCCTGGCATTATCACTGTGAACATTGACAGAAGTGTTTAAAACATTATCTATTATTTCTGCATCACAAACCCAATGTACTGGGTCAATCGCCTTGTCAGTTTCAGCCCTCAACCCAACCTGACTTAAATGAAGACGCAGGCTGAGCTAGGAAGAGACTGTCTCTAGGAAACAGGAACTTTGGGTTCTCAAGCTCAGCTCTGTGGCTTCTTTTGTACTTCTTTGTCTCTGGGCCTTAAATTCTGCATGTCTACCACCAGGAAATAAATAAGATATGCATGCACTTAGGTCTTTTTTATCATGAAGACTCATTGTTCCATTGTGTATTCTTCTGCTTTTGCAGTTTTAAAGGAAAACAAAGTTCTTCTTGGTAGTTGTTTTGTTAAGGACGTTGCATTACCCCTGTTGAAGCATGTGTCATTACTCAAGGCATAAAAATGTACAACTCCAGAGTCCAACTCTATGTTGAATCCAAGATATCGAGATCTTTGTTCAGCTTCCACTTAAAAAAAAAAAAAAAGTACGTTAGCCAGGCACCAGAAACGTGAAACCAGGTATTGGTGGCTCAAGCCTGTAATCCTAGCTACAGAGGAGGCTGAAACCTCAGAATCACATTCCAAGCCAGCCCAGGCAGGAAAATCCATAAGACTCTTTTTTTTTTTTTTTCTTGGTCAACTACTTTTCTTTTTTTTTCTTATTTGTTGTCAAAGTGATGTATCTCTAATTAATCACAGAAAAAGCCGGAACTGATGCTTTGGCTCAAGTGGTAGAGCACTAGCCTTGAACAAAAGCTGCTTAGGGACAACACGCAGGCCCAGAGTTCAAGCCTCAGGACTGGCCCAAAAAAAAAAAAAGAAAAAGAAAAATTTAAGTGAGTTCATTTGTGCCTCCTTTAAAAAAAATGAGAGAAGAAACTTAAACTTTGAGGTTCTGTTGAAAAAGCAAAGAGATAAATATGTCATACCATCTGATCTCATGTCGGCTATTAATTCAAGCTGGGTAGTTATTGTCATCTGTAGTTATGACATGTTTTCTATAATTTCCCATCCATACCATAGTATTTAATTCCATGTTCTTCCACTAAACAAGGAACTTTCCTAGGACAAAAAGAGCTTGTCCTGATCCTACCATAGGCACTTTCAGAAGACCAAAAATTATATGTTTGTTATTATTGAATTACACTTTTGTTTACAAAAAAAAAAACCACCAATTCTGTTCATAGTACAATCTGTCCTGTCGCTATAGCTTTCTAAGCAATCAAGTTTCCTTTGCTTCTCATACTAGCAAGGAAGGGTTCTTTGGGGGAAAGCGAGCATTTTACTTAATTAAAACACATAGACACATGTCCACACACAGACATCTATGATGTCTCAACTGGCTCACATGTCAATCATTCATAATTTCTGTGTAACTCAAATTCTTGCTTGGAAGACAGATTCACCTGTTGGGTGATCATGCAACCTTAGAAACAGAAATCATATGCTAAGATGACATTTAAAACAAAATGAAAGGAGCACTGAATTCGGACTGAATCGCTGAGATACTTAACCAGTACTTTATGGTCCCTTACTGGAGGGAAAATTAATAAAACTTCTCCCCAGTGGACAAGTCATGAGGAAATGTCCTGATTATTAATGTCAGATTCATCCATAACAACTATACCTTTACTGAATCTCAAGTAACAGATTTACAGGAAGTAGGTGATTATCAATGTGTTAGTCAAGAAAGTAATAGCGCTGCTGAGAATGTACTATGAGCCCCAGGAGCCCCATTCACAGATGGCACATGGGAAGGATAAATATTTTGGTCTAGGTCATGCCATTCTTTGGAATGAATTATGAATCTTTCATTGATGTTCAAAACGGCAAAGTCTGAAAGTACAACACTTGATTCAGTTTCATAAACTAAAATATTTCCCTCATCCAATAATATTTAATACTATATATGAGCAACTAAATATCAACTGGGCTGAAAAAATTCCGTAACATCCTTAGTTTTCCTTTCTCTCTGTCTCTCTTTTCATAAGAACTGTCATCAACCTCCACTGCCTCTTATTCTCTTTTATTCTCCAATAGGGAAACAAATAGCTTATTTACATTAGCTCTTAGTTAGTTCAGTTTTCTGAAATTCAAATTAATGAATTGTTCCAATTGTTACTTAAGATCAAACCATGAATTGTCATCCTAGATTTCTTTCCTTACTTGCAATCTGAACATTATTCCACTAGAGCTATACAATCCCTCTCCTACATTATCAGATTTCCCCCTTCCATCAGAATAAAAATACACCACTTGTTGTTATAAAAAAAATTCCATTACTCTTCCCAGCCTTTCCCATAACAGACTCAGAGTTATTGAATCTCTGTTTTCTGTGCTTTACCTTTTATCTTCAATACTTTTAATTTTATACCTATCAGATTTCTGAAAATATTCTCAAAGAACCTTGGTGATGACTATTTCAATAATCAACTATCATTAGTAGAATTTAGCATGGGTTATGCCTCCTTGCTTTATAATCACTAAATTCACTAAGATTTTTGCCTTTTTCTCCTTTTCATTCTATTCTGTTAGTAATTTTACCCTAGTCTTTTCTGACTTTGTCCTTTTTTCTGACCATTATTCATTAGGTCCAATGCCATAACACTTCACCTGGAATTTCTTCTCTTCCCATGTGTCTTACTCAGACAAATGTACATTAAGTACATTTCTGTGCTGATGAGTCTCAAATTTTATCTCAAACTCAGACTTTTCTCCTGAGGTTAGCTCATACACCCAAGTTTCTATTTGACAACTCCACTAGCCATATATAAAGGACCATGTCTAAGACCTAGGACTAATTCCTGATTGTACCAGAATATCCCTTGGTAATATGAATGCCATTCGTGCAGTTGTTGCAAATTGGAAACTTTTCAATCATTCTTCAGTTCTCATTTTATTCTTTCCAACCTCTCCATGATTAAGACATGTCATTTATAACTACTTCTTACTACTTCCATTTAAATACCCCCAATCCAAACCAACTCGGGATTTTTTTAATATATTATGATTTCCCCCATTCTTCCTTTTTTCACTTTCTCCTGTCAACATTGACCAAAACAAGTCTACATTCAGAGCTCTCTGCAGATTTTTCTTCCTGTTTAGAATAATAGCCTTAAGATACCACAGGACCTAACATCTAACTACAAAGTGAATTCATCTCTTACTAAAGATCATTTGTTTGTCATAGATAGCCTCAGCACACTGTGGTTTTTACTCTTCATTAAATACCACAACTTTATTTCCTCAGTAGGGGGTTTATATATGCAGTTTCACTTTCCTAAATTAATTTTACCTGAAACATTCATCCTGCAAGTTTTTCAAATATTTCTCAAATATTCCCTTAGATATCTGATTACATCTAGACGTTTGATTCAGATGCATACATAATCAGTAAGTTCTTAAAGATGTCTTATCTTGACTAATCAATCAAAATGACATTTATTTTCTATTACTTTACATTTTTTTGTTTTTAAAACAGACTTACTTGATCATTACCAGACTTAATATTTTCTCTATTTTCTGAAACACACTGCCTCATAAATTACTTGCAAATAAGGACTTTTTCCATCTTAGGCATGACTCAAAATCCTACAAAAGCACTCAGAATGGAGGAAGAGTTAAACAACATTAAGAAATGCATAGACTGATGAATTGTTAATATCTTGTCTTTCCAATTAAACAAATACAATGCACTATATCTCCACCTTATGTAGACCTCATAATTTAATAAATGCAGAGTTCAGTCATTGCAAATGCCTATGAAAAATATCCAATTCTAACTTTATCATCCTTTAATTTAATTTTGCAAGTATCTGTAAGACTCTGCTTCCCCTTTAATGTTCTTGGCTTCCTTAGATTCTTCTTAGAATTCATATTTAAACATAAGCCTTACAATCCTGCTAGTTTAGGGACTATTTCTATAAGGATCAATGTTCCCATTACAGAAATTCTCATCGTAACAGCCTAACAACTTGCATGTACAAAAATTACCGAACAACTTCCCTCTGGTGGATATGAGCTATTGTTTAGTATTCCTTTTAAAGTGACACTACTTATAGAAAAAGCATATCTTTGGGGAACCTGAGAGAGTAGGACTCAGCTTGCCCTTACACTAATTGCCTTTCCAGGCTGCACCACTTTTATGTATATACAGAATAACCTTCAATGTTAATGTGAAATCTTAAATATCCTCCAGACATTATCTCTGCTTTCTACTTATTCTCTGTTTTCACATTTTTTGCTTTGATCGTTTCCATTTCTATGTCTTTATTAAATCCTCCACTCGATGCCCTTGAACATTTCTGATGTCTCTGCTACCTATGGACTCATCTATATTTAATCTTCTCCATTTACATATGATTATATGCATGTATATGTACATGATATGAATATAGATATTTGTTTTTTCCTTGAATATTGGCCTCAGTTTCTTCATTTGATATTTTTTTCTGTAGAAGTTATAAACAAAATGCTATATTTTTTCTCTAAGTTGAGTTAACATATTAACAGGAAAATAAAAATAAGTCACAATTTGTTTGCTTTTTTACTGGTTCTTGAAGCTCCTGTCTTTAAGTCTGATTTACTTAAACCAAAATATTCAAATACAAAGTAGAGAATTTCTACAGGATGTTACTCAAGGATCTTCATCTGAGTAACAAATGACACAATAAATACAATCCAAAAATTATACTTTGTATTATTCTAGATTCATAGAAAATGAGTTTATTACAATATGTAAGACATATTCTACTTAATTTTGTCATAGTTCATATTGGACAAACATGCTTTCTTTATGTCTTAGCATGTCTTTTTATTCAAAAGTCAAAAGGAATTTAAACTCTAAAGGAATTTCAGAAAAACAACAAATCACTTATCTTCTACATATATCTTTTGGAACCTTTTTGGTCAATGTGCTCAAACACAAAACATCTAGATTCTTAAAGATCAGTGTTCATGCACAAGTGAATTAAAATTCTATTGTTTTTATAAAATGATACTCATTAATGTATTATCTGAATAAATTAATAAAAAGTGAGGAGAGGTAATCAATCTTCTAATTTTATATTTCTTGTTATTAGTGAGGCAAAAGAAAATATTCACTGAAGACTTGAGCCTCTTCATGTACATTCTGGAAATATAGAGTTACAGGGAATGATCAGATATAGATGTAGGCTCAAAGTGCTGGTAGTGTTGGTGGTAGTGTTGGTGGTTATACATCTTTTAGATGTATAAAATCAAAATAGAAACTATTGAAGTAGGGATATATGCCAAAAGAAGAATTTGAATTCAGTTTTTTTCTCTTTCATTTCATTGTGTTGAGGAAATACATTTCATTCCTTACTATAGAATAGTAACAATAACAATAGCAATTAATAGTTAACTGATATTATTTCAATAAACATATCACTTTAAGTCAATCTTATTTTCAGAGAAAGTGTCATTATATAGGACTTCAGCTTAATGTAATCACTTACACATCAGTGTCAATAATAAAAAGGAAGAAAACAGGAACAGGAAACATTAATAATTAGGCATATAGATAGTATATAAGGCCAATATTTCTACCAAATTTACAGTAATGTCTGAAACAATTGGACATAAATACAGACCACGTTAAATTTGCAACATTAAATTTGTCATATCTAATTAATGAATCCAGAAGAGATATAAATCTCATGTGCTACAAAAAATTAGATGCTATCATTTCATGTTGCCATTGATATTAAATGACTGAGGAAATTCACTTTCTTTTTTCATAGTAAATCTTCACAGTGTCATGTTTATTTTACAGTAAAAGACATTTCAATGACAAAATAGACTTATTCCTGCTGCAAACATGGTCAGTTGTTAGCATTTTGAGCACTGTGACTGTACAATAAGAACATGATTCGAAAAAAGAATTTTTTGGAGCTGGGGATATGGCCTAGTGGCAAGAGTGCTTGCCTCCTACACATGAAGCTCATGGTTCGATTCCCCAGCACCACATATGTGTAAAACGGCCAGAAGGGGCGCTGTGGCTCAGGTGGCAGAGTGCTATCCTTGAGCGGGAAGAAGCCAGGGACGGTGTTCAGGCCCTGAGTCCAAGGCTAAGGACTGAATTTTTGTTACCACATTAAGTCAATGCCACATCATAACAAATCTGGGTTGTGTGTGACTGTAGTATATATTATACATGCAAATAAACATGTGTGACTTTAAGTATATGGTTTAATGTGAGAAAATAACTATGTATATGTGTTCAGTTATATATTGACTAATTTTTACATGATTCTTATTTGAAAAGCAAGAGCATGAGTGATAATTAGTAACTTAGAGATTATATGTAACTTTCATGAAAGTCCCCATCACTTTTAATTGGCAAATACATGGTCAAAGTCAGGCCTTTCAGAATTCTATCTAACAATCGTGTTGCTACAGATCAGCACTGTTAATACTCCCTTGTTGAGAAGGATAAGTGATTTATTTCATTTTTATTTGCTTTGTTTTGAACTTCACTCTTCACTAATTCATGGTTTTGTGAAGAAAAATAGATAGCTTGGGAAACTTTCAAATACAAAGTAGAGAATTTCTACAGGACGTTACTCAAGGATCTTCATCTGAGTAACAAATGACACAAATTTAAATACAATGCAAAAATTATACTTTATGTTATTCTAGATTCATAGAAAATGAGTTTATTACAATATTTAAGGCATATTTTTTCTTTTTCTTTTTTTTCTTTTTTTTTTTTCTTTTTTTTTTTTGCTAGTCCTGGGCCTTGGACTCAGGGCCTGAGCACTGTCCCTGGCTTCTCTTTGCTCAAGGCTATCTCTCTACCACTTGAGCCACAGCGCCACTTCTGGCCGTTTTCTATATATGTGGTGCTGAGGAATCGAACCCAGTGCTTCATGTATAAGAGGCAAGCACTCTTGCCACTAGGCCATATTCCCAGCCCCAAGGCGTATTCGTTTTAAATTTCCATCATTAAACACCCCAGAAAACCTTAAAGCATTCAAATGTAATAAAGGATTTCAAAGCTTTATGCTATACTCTCAATCCATACACTTCTCTAATTTTTGCACAATACAAATTTCAGAGGCAGAGTGAGCTCCTGACCATGACTTTAGTAGCACTGTACTAAAGTCACACTGGAAATTAGGTTCCTTTTTAAATTAAAACTGAAATTTAAAAATTATTTGATGAAGCCTACTTTTAATTAATAATTAATATTAATAATTCAGTGTTCCTCAACTCATTTGAAGCCTACTCTTCTCCCGAAAGGTGAAACAGGAAAAAAACAATTTATTTGCATGTCAATATGAGCCATTACTACAGCATATAAAATGTATAACTTTTGCAAAAGATTTTGGCTCTTCTGGAACCAAAACAAAAAATGTTTAAAAGAGAAAATAAGCAGAGAGGGTTTGTGAAATGTAATTTTCTTTAAAAAATGGAACAGCTCTAAATAGTACTTCTAGGAGGAACAATTACCATTAACCAGCAAAGCACTGCTAGTTTTAATTATACTGTAGATATTTCCTATTTATATTTTATTCTAGTTAGCAACATTAAATTACATTTACCAGTAGTCTTCTCATTTTTTCTCTTACAGATTCATTGTAGACCCATTAATTCTGCTGCTCTGGAAATATCAAACAAGATTCATTGAGAATTTCCTATGAAATTCTCAGTTTTTCGTGCAAAGTTA
Source organism: Perognathus longimembris pacificus (assembly GCF_023159225.1). Classification (NCBI taxonomy): domain Eukaryota; kingdom Metazoa; phylum Chordata; class Mammalia; order Rodentia; family Heteromyidae; genus Perognathus; species Perognathus longimembris. The sequence goes on from NC_063176.1 coordinate 43,955,620, forward strand.
ACAAGGCTTCCTTAGAAACTTATGACATTATCAAAACCACTAAGTACAAGCTGAATATCTGAAGTCAATTTTGTGAATATGCTTAAAAGACTAAATTCTCTGAGGGATGACTGATAGACAATTTGTATCTCTCCTCCCAATCCTTATGGTGAAGTCCTCACCTCCATTACATCAAAATGTAAGTATCATTAGAGATGGGGACTTTAAAGAGTCAATTAAGGTAAAACAAGCTCAGAGAAAAGAGTCCTAATCCAGTGGGATTGGATTTAGAACACAGACACCCATTCAGAAGAATGCCCATGTGGGGACACAGTATGAAGGGGCATATCTGCAATGCAAAGAGAGGACTCCAAAGAAAAGCAAACCAGCCAGCACCTCGAATTGGAATGTCGTGGTTTTTGAATGCCTATCCTTCCTGATAGTGAGAAAATAAATGTCTGTTGTTGTAGCCATTCAGTCTGTGGTGTTTAATCATTAGTTTCCTAGCAAAATAATCGAAAAAACAATTTTAAGGGAATACAATGAGGAAAATGTATCAGTCAAGTTATTTATATCCTCTTATGTTAGAAAAAAATATACATAGTTTAAAACTGTGATTTATACTTCATGAAAAACACTAAATATCCAGAGAATATAATGTGCCACAAACACTCATCATTAATCAAATATTAAATATCATTTATCCCATTAAATACTTTTTGTTTTGTTTTAGTTTGGCTTCTTGCCAATCCTGGGGCTTGAATTCAGGGCCTGAGCACTGTCCCTGGCTTCTTTTTGCTCAAGGCCAGCACTCTACCACTTGAGCCACAGTGCCATTTCTGGCTTTTTCTATATATGTGGTGCTGAGGAATTGAACCCAGGGCTTCATATTCCCAGCCCCCATTAAATACTTTTTGATGTGTATTATCAACATGGATCACTTTACCAGTGATTCTGGTGATTTCTTTTTTGTCAGTGCTTTTTTTGTTTGTTTGGTGCTTGAACTCAGGGATTGGTTATTGTTCCTGAGCTTTTATGCTCAAGACTAGTGAGGTAACAAACAGTACAAGAAATGTATCCAATGCCTAACGTATGAAACTGTAACCTCTCTGTACATCAGTTTGATAGTAAAAATTTGAAAAAAAAAAAAAAAAGACTAGCATTCTACCACTTCTAAACCACAGCCTCGCTTCTTGTTTTTAGGTTGTTAATTGGAACTAAGTTTCACAGACTTTCCTGTCCAGGCTCGCTTTGAACCATGGTCTTCAGATCACAGTGGTCTAAGTAGCTAGGATTACATGCATGAGCCAGCAGTGGTACCCAGCATTTCTAGTAGTTCCTACTGGGAAAGTGTGGAACTAAAAATAGCATTCAACAAGTTCCAAAGAAATGTGAAAATAATATGAATAGGAATTGGGTGGGACAAGGGAAAATTTGCCCCAAAACAGTGTAAAAGACTAAAAATTCATGATTTTTATAAAGTATATGGTTTTAACAAGCAAGACTGAAATACAATATTTATTAATTGGATTAAAATTATTTAATGTCTTGAATCTATTAATTCTTTAAAAAAATTAACACTAGTTGAATCTATTGATACTCTGAAAAATATTTGTACATATTTGCTTCGTTTCCAGCATTTTTAAATGTACGTTTTCTTCCAGAATTCATCTCTGTGGTAGTAAGTTTGACATAGTGCCTTTTCTGAAAAAGTTTCATTTTAGAAACAGATTCTAACACAGAATTATATTCTTCCTGATGCAAAGTGAGAAAATCTTACAATCACTAACATATCAAAGGAAATAGCATTGAGCTGGTTTTGTTGCTAAGTGGTTAAACTAGTGCAAAATATGTAAAAACCCTAGGTTCAATTTGTAACAACAAACAAACAAGAAAGCAAAAAAGAAATAGTAGTATGTAGTCAAAATTATCCTCACTCAGCTCTTCAAAAGTGTTAAATTTAAACATTAAAAAGGGATAGGAAACTGAGAAAATTATTAAGGCTAATGACAACATTTGTAGGGCTATTGATCTTAATGTATTGCTTTACTTAACTATTATACATTAATAATAATAGGAAAAACCCCTATCTCTATCATAAATGTAATTTAACCAAGTGAGAAAGAAAAATACATCTATTTTAGTATAACACCTGTGCTTCAAGAAATTACTTTTCCTTTTCAGGAGAAAGCTAAAACATTAAATCAATTAATTCAAACATTACAATTTTTTTTTATTTTTTTTTTCTCTGCAAAACATTATTGTGGATAATTCAATTCACATAGTATTGGCCTGAGTATTAACATCTTTTTTTTTTTTTTTTTTGGCCAGTCCTGGGCCTTGGACTCAGGGCCTGAGCACTGTCCCTGGCTTCTTCCCGCTCAAGGCTAGCACTCTGCCACTTGAGCCACAGCGCCGCTTCTGGCCGTTTTCTGTATATGTGGTGCTGGGGAATCGAACCTAGGGCCTCATGTATCCGAGGCAGGCACTCTTGCCACTAGGCTATATCCCCAGCCCCCCAAACATTACAATTTTTAATTTCACTGCCTACTTTATTCCTAGATTCTTCACTTTAAAACTATTTCAAATGAGTTAATATCTAAATATTATCCTAGTATGTTAATAGAAATTTGTTAACTTAAGCTAACAAGAAACATGCCAATGTTACAATAATTATCTTTATTTCCCCCATGATCATTTTTTAGCTTTCCTAGAGCAATACTGCCAAATGCCTTAAAAAATCTCTTGTCAATATAGCAGTAGATATTATTGTCATTTCTAACTAACAACAAATATTGATTAACAGTTATTCTTTTGTCTAAATTTTAAGTTCATCAATGCAAAAGTCAGGCTGGTTTTAAGCAACATATATATTTTTCTATTTAGATAAATTATTTGCTTGTGTCCACAACCTTTTCTACAATTGGGTGGTTTTCAGTGTTCAAAGTGGCATACATTTTGATGTCTACGGTTGAGAATTCCTTGCTGTAAGCAATACACGAAGACCAGCATTCCTGTACTACAAAATTCAAACTTAAGACATCATTTTAGAATAAATTTTGGAAAATATGTATGTAGTGTTACCACTTTCTAATTTAGTCTTGTATTTTTTTCTGGATATTTCTCTGTCTCTGTGTCTGTCTCTCTTTGTCTCTCTATCTCTGTCTCTCTCTCTCTCTGCCCCTTTCTCTTTCTCCAGAAATTTTTCATTGATATAGAAGTCTCCTAGCTTTCCCCCACCCAAATTTGTCTGCAAGAGCCATCAGTCAGATCTGCACCTCCTGAATAGCTAGTATTCTAGACAATTATAGACATAAACCAGCATACCAGGCTTGGATTGTATTAAGTTTGAGCATTCTGGTTTTGGAATCATTTCAAAAGCTCATTGCCAACAATACTACTAAATTCCTAATAACTTTCATAAAGCAATGAGGTAAAATATAGAACAATGAAAAGATTTATTAATGATAGCTTTGACTTTCTGCTCAGCTAAGTAACTCTTTGTGAAGAGTTTGTGGAGCTCTTTGTAGGGAGTCCAGTATCTTCCATCTACTGTTGTCTATTGATTTCTTAGATTTGGAGTGGCTTCAGATTGTGCATTTTAACAATAAAATTTCTTCATTTCTTGATGGGGAGACATATCCTGGGGTTCTGGTACAAAACTTTTGGCTGTTTTGAACTGGGAATAAGGGTAAATAGTCAGGATCTAGCAGTTTTATTTTCTATATTGATACAAGGCATTTCACATAACTTCTATTTCTTCACCTTTTTTCTACTTCAAAATAGTTACTTTCTACTTTTCTTCTTTTTCCCTACAAAATTAATCAATACTATCTCCACTTTTTCACTGCTTCACTTCTTCACCATTAAAAGTTAAATCATATCAGTCAACCTCCATATTATTTAGATTTTTGAATTTCCATGCATTCATGCTTTTAATATGTATTTCCTTGGCCAGTTATTAAGTCATTCTCTTAATAGACACTGAGCATTTGAAGTGAAGTACAAAATCAAAGAAATCTCTGCTCACACTCTTGGGAATGGCTACCGAATAGTGAGTAATCAAAACCAAAAGGTGATATTTAAAACATCAATACCTGTGGGGAGGCTGTGAGAAGGATACATTCTCTAGCTCCACCAAAATTCTCTTAAGTCAGGATTTGAGCAGATTCTTCAGAAATCAAAATGCACACCTAAGCAAGAAGCATTATAATGATGTCATTAATTAATTATATTATTACAATTAATCATAATTAATTACAAGTATTACAATTAACTGTGATTAACAATTGCAGTTAATTAAGCATTTTAATTAATTGTAATAGAAAAAGCAAAAGTCCTCCACTGAAATTTATAAATATCCATTATTTTAAAACTGTATGTCTGTCAATCAGATTTTCTACATGACTCAGACTTTTATCATTTATTTCTCTCAAAAAATAAATTTGCGCATTTCTTGCAATACACATCCTTTTTGTGCATTGTACACTGACTCATCAAAGTCCCGCTTGAATAATACTACTAGCAGTGGTGATGACTGTGTTATTTAACTGTGTGACAAGGGCTCCTGTAATATCTTTATATGTACCAGTTCATTTAACACTCAGGACACTGAGGAAGATGCCATGATTATCCTCATCTTACAGATGAGAAACAGAGGTACAGAGACCTTAGATAACAAAGACATTATAAAGCCTTTCCAAACCCCCTCAGTGGAACTCAATCCATTCTCTTCTAAATACTCCTAGATCTTCCTCTGTATTTCAACTAAGAAACTTATTACTCCCTCAAAGGATTGTTTTCATGTATGTCTCACACATTATTTTCCTTTAGAATTTAAATATTATATATCCACTACACATATTTGAGGGATTTATAACACTTTCTGGATAGAGATTTTATTTTAGTATTGACTTGCTTAAAACTTAATATTATCTGGTTCTATAAAGGAGGAAATAGAAAGCATTTTACAAATAGGAATTTTAAAAATAAAAATTATTTTTGGATTATTGTCTGTTGTTTATACTGAAATTTTGCCTCAATCTATTGCTTTTACTTACTATGTTTTCTTATTACTACCTTTAAAATAGTTCTCATAGCTTCAGAAGCATCAATAAAATTTTGCAAATCTAGTGTGGATTAGTGACTTTGACTAGAGGAAGTTAGCTAGGAGATTGTCATCACAGAATGTGCCTGAAACCTCAAAATCTAACCAGAAGGAACATTCAAAGGGACTACAAAGCAAAATATTAGGAAAAAGTAGGGAGAAGTAGAGTGAACTCCCTGGATATGAAGAGGAAGGGGATGGAATCTAGAAATGAGTTTCCAGAAGAGAAATGATACAGTAGGTGGGACTCAGAGAATCATGAAAGGTTATAAGAACAAGCACTGGCATTTAAAGAAGGTGACAAAAAAGGAAAAGGGAGTTGAATAAGAAAACGGTAAGTCCAAAGAGAAAAAACAAAATCCACAAAATCATTAACAGAATTGTGAAAAACTGCTATATATGATGTATACGTTATATTTGGTGAAAAAATATATTTTTATTATCTTTAAGTGTTTGTACAAAGGAGTTGTCATTCAACAAAGCAGCTTAGGAATAGTGTCTCTCAATCAATGTCACCCTTTCAACATGCTCACCCTAGCCCAAGATTTAAAGATTTTAACTACAGAACCAATAAAGATCTAAAGCATAGTAACCACACGTTCCAAATTTAGACGGTTTTCCAGCAAATGTTCATCAATTTAGTAAAACTTTTCACTATATTCTGGCCTTTAAGAACCGTATTTGTGTTAGTAGAAAAAGAAGCCTTTAAACACTGAGAAAATTGCAATTATATAAACTTCAATTTACGTAAACTCCAGTTGAAAATCTAGAGTCAATGTCAAAATGAAGCTACAGATAAGAGAATTCGGTTAAATATTCTGTCTTATGTTTTACTTGATATTCCATGTGAGATTTATGGAAATATTGATGAACACGTTTTTGCTTACTTCTGAATATGAATCAAGAGGGGATAATGCAGTAATCCATTGCAAACTATCTCTAAGAATAAGAATTATCATTAGGAGCTGGGAATATGGCCTAGTGGCAAGAGTGATTGCATCCCATACATGAAGCCCTCCGTTCAATTCATCAGCACCACATATATAGAAAATGGCCAGAAGTGGCGCTGTGGCTCAAGTGGCAGAGTGCTAGCCTTGAGCAAAAAGAAGCCAGGGACAGTGCTCAGGCCCTGAGTCCAAGCCCCAGGACTGGCCAAAAAAAAAAAAAAAAAAAAAAAAAAAAAAAAAAAAATAGAAAGCACAGGAATAAAAGACAAGGAATTAAAGAGAAAAATGTCTGAATCATTTCCACTTTTTCACTTTGTACTATAAATACAGGATTCTGTACCTTGACCTACAGAGAATATCAAATAGTTTATGCTTCTGACATTTCTGTGATTGGACTTAAAAAAGTTTATGGACAATAGCACTTCTATTATTAGTTGGTTACCAATCCCCTTTATAAACTGCTTTCTTCTTTTCCTTCCTATTTCTGGAGAAGCAATATAATAATAAACAACTTGATCAATAACTGACAAATTGTGCCATTACATTATTATCAATCCCAAGGAAGAAAAAATACAATACTTTGCACAAGAATAGCATAACTTACACTGTAATGATGAAGAATTACATGCAAACTCATTTTATTAGCAGGGAAGTAATTTTTAGAGAATAATAGGTCCATGTAATTTCATCTTATAGCAAAACCATTTGCAAAATATCCAACGTAATGTCTTTTATATCACTCAAGTCTGAAAATACATGCATGAATATGTTGACACTTAATATTTATTTCTATTAAAATTTAGACATTAAGATTTAAGTTGAATCTGCCATCTTTTGTTTTTGTTAGTTTCCTTGACAATGACCATTCTAACTGGAGTGAGGTGGAATCTCAATGTCGTTTTGATTTGCATTTCTTTTATGGCAGGAGATGCTGACTATTTCTTCATGTATCTATTGGCCATTCTTAAATCTTCCTCTGAGAAGTCTCTCTTTAAGTCTTTAGTCCATTTATTAATTAGGTTGTTGATTCTTTGAGGGTTTAGTGGAGGGGTCTAATTGAGCTCTAAGTATATTTTAGATATAAGGCCCTTTTTTGATGCATAGCTGATAAAAATCGTCTCCCAATTTGTAGGCTTTCTATTCATCTTGTTAGCAATATCCTTTTCTGTGTAGAAGCTCATCGCTTTGATGCAATCCCATTTATCCATTTCTTTGATTTGTTGTGGTCTGGATCTTTACTTAGGAAGTTTCAAGCCATACCTAAGAGTCCTACTCCCTCCTACTCCCTCCTGTAATATTTTCATGGCCTCTGGTCTTACACTGAGATCTTTGATCCATGTAGATTGATTCTGGTGCAGAGTGGCATATAAGGATCTAGCTTCAGTTTTCTGCATGTGTATAGCCAATTTTGCCATTACCATTTGTTGAAGAGGCTGTCTTTCAAATAGGCTGTCTAATTAAATATTAGGTGGCTATATTTCTGTGGGTTCATTTCTTGTTCTTCTATTCTATTTCACTAGTCCTCAGGCCTGTTCTTGTGTCAGTACCAAACTTTTTTTTTTACTATTGCTTTGTAATCTAGTTTGAAGTTTGGTATTGATATTCCTCCACCACTGTTATTCCTGTTAAGGATTGTTTTTATCATTCAGGGTTTTTTATTATCCTATATGAATGTTTTTATTGTTTTCCCTATTTCTTTGAAGGAAGTCATAGGGATTTAGATAACCATTATTTTGAATTTATAAATTGCTATGGGAAGCATTGCCATTTTCACAATGTTAATCTTCTCATCCAGGAGCATGAGAAGTCTTTCCATTTCTGTAAATCTTTTTCCATATCCTTTTTCCAGTTTTTAACATTTTCACAAGAGAGGTCCTTCACATCTTTGGTTATCTTTGGTTATCTTCCTAAGAATTTTATTTTTTATTGATGCTAATATAAATAAAGTTACTTTCCTGAGTTCAGTCTCAGTCTTCTCATTATTGACATAGAGAAAAGCTACTGATATAGAACACAAACATCATACTAAAGCTACTAGCACAACTATATTAGCTGCAACCTTTTTATAAAATCATAGTCAAGGTATGGAATCAACTCAGATGCCCCTATTGTACAAATGGATCAAGAAAATGGATCAAGAAATGGACACACTATCCATAAAATTATATCATTCATAAGGAAATGGAAAGACTTGGGAAAAAATTATATTAAGTAAGCCAGACACAAAGAAAAATAGGTTAAATGGTTTCCTTCATTTGTGGTAACTAGAATGTACCTATAAATCTACAATTAAACACCATACACACACACACACACACACACACACATATATACATATACTGGGACATTATAAATTATACAGGTCTCTAGACAAACAGTGAAACCAATTGAAGATATTCATAGGAGTGGATCACAAAGGCTCAATAGCTATGTATATATGATCTTATAAAATAATGTTTTAAATAAGCTCCAAGAAATGGAAGGAAGAAGTTTTTTGGTACACACTGTATTCTTGTCTTAAACAATCACATGAAATCCACTAATACATACAATTAATGTGCTAATAATTTTAAATATATATAATAAGACTGTCTTGAGAAATAAATACTATGATCAAAATACAAATTAGACTGATTTTGAGTAATAATAAATACTTAGATTATTAGCATTGGGGATTATTAAGCAATCAAGTTATTTTTATTATGCTTGAAAACTACAAGGCAAATGAATCATGAAGCCTAATCTCAAAAACCTTACAATCCCAGGTGAGTAAGTGTTTATTAAAAGTGGAGAAATGGTTAGAAAGTCCTAACAGTGCTCTATGTTTGTATAACTGGTATTGATTAGAAAAAAGAAGAATAATTCTTATTTATGCTTTACAAAGACTAAACCTACTCTAAACACATAGTGCATTGCGTAGTTTGATAGTAGAAACTAACCACATAGTAAGAATTTTCTATAGTTCAAAAGCAAAGCGTGGATGTCCCCTCCTCTATGCTAAACATTATCTTTAGTCAGTCCACTACACTGAGGACTGAGAAACTTGAGGTAGAAGATGTAGAGGCCCAGGAAGTAAGTGGTCTCAATTAGTACAGGATAATGGCTATTTATTCTTTGCTGCAACAACATTTCAAAACTTAAAAGAAAAAAACTCATCCATAATCTATAAATGTGTAGGCTAAACATATGGTCCGCTATACTGAAATGGAACTCAGTAGATATAGTATTTTAGCATTGGCTGTGTTATATGAGGCTGATAGATGAGGTTTATGGAACACCTCAATGTAATAATCTAGCTAAAGTAGTGACACAGCATTTCATTTGTTCTATACCAACATTACATCACTATTGCACCCATTGTTTAAAAATACACCTTTCAACATTTTCAAACCATGAATTTCTTATCAGATCCCTTGCTTTCTGTGTTGTTTCTCTTTTTTACTTCTACTTTTAACAAATAATTTTTTCTTTATTGCCAAAGTGAAGTACAGGGGGGTTACAGTTTCATATGTAAGGCAGTGAGTACATTTCTTATCCAACTTGTTACCTCCTCCCTCATTTTCCCCGCCCCCTTTCTCTCTTTCTCCTCCCACTAGCCCCTCCCACCATGAGTTGTACAGGTTTTTATCCCAAATGGTTTTCTAAGTATTGCTTTTGGAATGGTTTGTCTTTTTATCCTTTGTCTCAATTTTGATATTCCCTTGCCCTTCCCTAGTAATAATACACGTATATACAGTATACAGGGTACTAAGATCAAATACAGTGATAGCAGGGGTAAAACCACAGGAAGGAAATATGAGAGGGGGAAAAATTAAAAAAATAGGTACTGTTTCACATGGCATGTTGAAAATAATTACAACAATGATATACCACTTCCATAATGTGGAGTTCATTACACTTGGCACCATTTTAGGTGTTCATGAAGGCATAGCTATTGGGCTATTGTGATCTTCTGCTATGACTAGTCTAAACATGGACTAATTATTCCCTATGAGGGAAACCATATCATCCATGTTTCCTTGGGTCTAGCTTACTTCATCCAGATGCCCCTCAGTAGAGGAGTGGATCAGGAAAATGTGGTACATATACATATACATATACATATACATATACATATACATATACATATACATATACATATACACAATGGAATTCTATGGCTCTATCAGAAAGAATGACACTGCCCCATTTGTAAGGAAATGGAAGGACTTGGACAAAATCATGCAAATTACTTTTAATTTCACTTTATTGTCAAGAATAACATTGCCCCATTCAGAAGATGGAAAGACTTAGAAGAAAAAAATCATACTAGGAGAAGTGAACCAGACCCCAAGAAACATAAACTCTATGGTCTCCCTTACTAATAATTAATGTATGTCTAGAATAGTCTTAGCAGATGATCACAGTTGCTCAGTAGGCATGTACATATAATCACATAAGATGATGCTAGAAACAATCTTCAAAATATGGATACAAGTGGTTTGTCATTGATGTTATTTTCAACATCCAAATTATTTTTAAGTAGTTGTACAAAGGAGCTGTTGTTTAATAAAGCTGTTTATAAATACAATGCATCTTGATCAATGTCAGCATTTTCACCCATCTACCGCTTTCCCCGGCCCTTCCCTCATTGTTCTTAATTTTGTAGGACATATTTTGAATTATTGACTGAGTTCTCTCCCATCTCTTCACTTTCTTTAGTGATCTATTTTGCCTTTACTTTTTCAGTGAGGGTGGCAGAACTGACAAAGCAGAGATTCTACTTTGTCAACTGAGTAGCAGAGGTATAGAACACAATAGTAGTAAGCCACATTAATCTGATTCCTTCAATAGCACCTCCAAGCAAATATAATCTACCTTCAAATCCACTGCCCCAAGAGAGGAGCTTCTCTAAATTTTGGTATTGCAACTTGGGTGGCAGTCACTGCGTATGGCACCACAATGAAGTACAGTTATGTTCCCCTTACTTTTTTTAAGTGCAGTATCATCTTAAATTTCCTTTGTTGTCCTCTTGAAATAACTGGCACAAATCTTAACACAATCACATCCTTTGTTTTCATTTGAATATAGATGGCAGGAAGTACTTACTTTTTAACACTAACTCTGCAGAGCCTATTTCCCTTTCATGTTCAAATGTCATGAATATTTATGAGCCCGTAGATGTAAGCAGTAAAATAAAATGAATTGGCTTGAGCCAAACACTATTCGGAGATCTTTTCCAGTTCATTCAACTGACTGCCACTTGACCAAGACCTCACTCAAATGTACTTACACATTAAACTACTCACTGAAAAATTGATTTCCCAAATGTTTTCCAATTACAAAATCACATGGAGTTTTGCACAAGGATTCAGCAATGCAATCAGTACTGGCAAGACTTAATTTTCATCCAATATTTTAAAGGAAGTTATTCCTTTTATTTTTTTTTTTTTTTGCTTTTTTGCCTTTTTGCTTTTTTTTCTTATCTGTTTGTCCTTAGACCCTCATTCTCCCTCTTACAATGCATTATTATAATAAGCTGCACTTTGTTCTGAAAGTCAAATGTATGCTCTTAGTAAAAGAAATTATATTTCCCTCAGCCAGGTAACTTGCAGGTCATGTTGCAGGCGTCTATTGCCAGTTGTTGGCCATTGATTTTCTCTGGCCTACAAAATATGGGCTGGGATGACAAAATGTTGATCCAAGTAGACGTTTACTTAGCTTTTATCCAGGCCCATTTGAGCTATTTTGCTCAAGGCAAGCACTTTACCACTCCAATCACAGCTCCAGTTTTGGCTTTATATATATTATATATTAGTTTATTGGAGATAAGACTTTCATGGACTCTCCTACCCAGACTGGCTTCAAAGCATGCTCCTTGGATCTCAGCCTCCTGAGTAGGCTTACAGGGGTGAGCCACCAGTGCCTGAGTCCAGCAAGCTCTTTTATAGCTGACTCCAGAAGAGATGGCACATGAAACCAGAGACCATTGCTAATGCACTCAGAGAAAGCAACTTAACAAAATTAGAAGCTGTTTATATTTTCAAGTTATAACTGAAGTAAAATCTACTAAAGTCATTCAGTATGAGGTGTTTTTTTTTTCATGATAATAGCTTAAAATATGTAGCCCTGTCTTCGAAGACTAGGAGGAAGCAAAGGCCCGTTCTGTCACAGAATGTTTAAAAAGCAATGGAAAAAAATACATATAACTAAATACATATAAAAGCAGTTGGAAAAAAATACATATAACTAGATCATACACTCACCTGAAATGCTTTTTTTTTCTTCTTTATTGTCAAAGTGAAGTACAGAGGGGTTACAGTTTCATATGTAAGGCAAGTACATTTCTTATCCAACTTGTTACCTCCTCCCTCATTCCCCCCCCCCACCCCGGTCTTCCCCTTCCCTAATTCCCTCCCCCACCATGAGTTGTATGGTTGAACACCAAAATTGAGAGACAAAGGATAAAAAGACAAACCATTGCAATAGCAATACATTCAATGGTTTTATACGGTCACAAATGGAAGTCGAAAAGCTATAGTTTTCTTCAGATTTTGAAATAAGTAATGTTACCTTGAAGATAGTTGTCTTTAGTGACCCAGGTGACCTCACTATTCCATCTCAATTTTGATCAACTTTAGACAGATGTCTTATTTATTCCTGACCCAGAGTACCAATCTCTGGACTTCTTTCTTTGATAATATTTCCTTGAATTAACAAACAGACATAACTTTCCATTGTAAGTCTTTTCTCTGCTCCCATTAAAATGTTATCTCTTATATTCCAAGAATTTCTTTCTCCAAGGACAAATTCATCTCTAAGTGGTATTACCAGGATCTGTTCCTCAGTGTTCATAGGATAGTAGGTGCCTAATTTTTTTCTTTTTTTAACAATTCAACTGTTATTTAATATTTCTTTTTTTTTCAAATTTTTATTATCAAACTGATTTACAGAGAGGTTACAGTTTCATACGTTAGGCTTTGGATACATTTCGAAGGCACCAATTAGTAAACCCAGGACACAATCACATTGAACAACCTCCCTCAAAGTCTACCAATAATTTCCATTATCCTTGACTCACTCAATAATTTCAGTGGTCTTGGAGTCTGAAACATGGCTTTGTGCTTTTTAGACCAAACCCTTTGCTATTGAGCCATCACTATATCTCTTTTTGCTTTCATTGCTTTGAGGGTAAGGCCTTCCTGTCCCAACATGTACCTAGACTGTGATTTGCCTATTTTAGGCTTTCTGTAACAGCTGGGCTGGAAGGCCTGTGCTACCAGGTACAGTTCCCTACCCCCATTATGGAGTTGGAGTCTCATTGTTCTTTCTACCCAGAATGAACTAGAACTCTCATTCTCTCTTTCAACCCCAACCTTCAAATTACCCGGGATGGAAAACAAGAGCTACCAGTGCCTGATAGTTCATTCTAATGTTACAAATCTGTCCTGTCTCACAAAGGAGTTGAGTTCATTCTCTTCAACCTATTGTGATAATCTTCACTCATTGCAATACTTAAGTTTCCCTTGCTTATTTAACTCTATCTGATAAAATTTTCCTTTAATATTAGAAACAATTCACAATACTATAGGAATAAACTGGCTTTTAGAATAGCAGGCTAGTTTACAAGAAGAAGAGGAAAAAAAGATTCCAGAAAATTCAGAGTGCACAAAATAAGAAACAGGCAAAGATCAAACTCATTGTACTGTTGTTAGACATTGTATTTTTAAAATAAACATACTTAATTTATCTTCAAAACTCTTATAGATATCATGATGTCCCAAGAAAAAGAAAGTAAGACTGTAGAACTACCCTCATGACCAAACAACTCAAACATCAATATCATAGATAAAGTCAGGTACTTCAAAAAGAACTGCTGATTAAACTACTGCTGTAAACTATCCTTACTGGATTCACAAAGTTCTTCATTAGGTTATACTGCCAGCTAAAGCTACCCACCTACCTGGAAAGATTGTAAAATAAGCTATGGACTGTGCAGTTTTTATGGTTGGAAGAAGATGGAAATCATTTCTCTGTTCCTGAAGATTCTACTATCCAATGTTTCTTTTGTATATGACTGAGGAAAATACTACAAAAGAAGGACTTTTCAGAGCAAAGAATTAGGAGCCAAAAATCAGTAGGAGAAGCAGTCTTTATGAGCTAGACCTAGGCCTAGTTGAATATAATTCCTACTTTCCAGGATTATGAGATCTATGAAGAACAAGTCATTTACCATGACCAAATAATATCTATGTGTTTGCTGCTGCTCTAGAGTAGATCACTATTACCATTTTATTTGTATTTTCTTGATGCATCTTAGACTGTTTTGTAAAGGACAGGATTTTCTTGGTTTCCATGAAAGATTTTGTCTTTTATCTAAGTGTACCTGATATACATGCTAAGAAAAGATTTTCTAGTTTTTGTCTATTGCTGAGATTGGATGCAAGTTTTCTATGGTCTTTCTTGAGGAAATACCTTGCATGTGTATTGCATGAAGAGGCACAGTGAAGAGGTAAGTGAATCTGGGGAACAGGAAAAAATAACATACAACATACGACATTATCACTTACAGTTATGTTCTCTCATATTTACCTACAAGAGCATCTTACCTCTGCCTATTTTCATGGAGCTAAGCAAGCCACAAGGGGAGGCTTGGTCATATGACATGATTGGCCAACAAAATGAGAGCTGGAAAAAGGTCCAATTAAAGGACAAAATTTAAAGTCTCTGTGTGTCTCCAACAGCAATCTTGCTTTTTTGCCTTTATTAAGAACTGTATACCCACAATACATGTTACTCTGAAGCCTGAAAAAGACTCATGAGCAGAACTTCAACCAAACCAAACCTGCCAAGATGTAACAAAAGTAGAAATGCCAGAGTCATTTAAACCACAGGCATCCTGAGGGGATGACAGTATAACCTAAATAACCAACAAACGTAGACCATGCCTGCAAGACTAAAAGTAGGAATTTTACATTTCACCTGATCCCCTTACACCTGGGTTTTGATTAATTACTCTCACTGGGAGGTATTTGCTTCACATTAGAAAACAGAAAGAAGCAAGAACACAGATTACAGCTACTGGAAACAACATTGGTAGTTATAGCTCCTACAGTTCTTCAGCATCCGAAGAAAGTTCCTATTCTTAGGGGGAATACACAGTCTCTCCTCTATATTACAGCCCTGCAGGTAATGACATTGTTCTACAATTAAAGACCCAGAGGCACTATTGCCTTTTCTCTTGTTTGCTCCCTTATGTCTAGGAAATATTACCAGTTTCTTACACTTACTATATTTTTTAATAACATCATCTTTCTAATTAGTTTGTTCATGTAATATTTCTAGTATCTAACGATTCTACAAGAATTTTCTTCTATCGAATCCTTTCATCCTGATCAAAATTGTTAAAAAGAGATTGTTTCCACAGTACTTCACCTGATGTATAGACAGGAAGTGTGTGTGTGTGTGTGTGTGTGTGTGTGTGTGTGTGTGTGTGTGTGTGTGAAGTTTGGAGTTAACTACAAAAAGTGGGGTAAAAATAATTCAATTAAACTAAATCAAAGACATAAAGAAATAGTAATAGAAAAGTACAACAACATGTCAAGTATGTGACCCCATATATTAACTAACTGCATAAAGCAGACATCATTCTCAGTACTACTATTAAGTATTACATAATACTCAAGTATATGAGTGATAAATATCTTTTTTCAACTCCATAAATCTACACATCCTCCTGAGCATGCTTTACTCTGATGTTAAAACTAAAATATGGAAATTGCAAAACTTCTCAAGAAATACTCATTCTATTAGGTTTGTCTTCATTATTAAAAATTACCTAACACTAAATATTAGTTACTATTCTTCAAACTAAAACATACTTAAAGAGAATATAGTTAAGTGATACAAAAAGTTGATTTTATAGCAAAGTAAAATATAAGATGAGCTCTACTCAAATAGAAAAGGTAATGAAAGAGGAATAAGTTTCAATATTTTGTAAAATATAAGCTAGAACCCCAGCAAGCAGTAAGAACAACATTGAAAGGTACAGGAGACAGGAATGAGATCTAAAAGGACATACTAAATATGATTTGCTTCAGGTAAAATGAAGTTACTGGTTTGATAGAAACTGACACTATAATTTTCAGTTCATAAGTGATACAATAAACTAGGAACATGCAGTTTAGACAAATAAGTGTTGAGTTTAAGTTCAACCTCAGCTTTGTTTTCCCTAATGGGATTCCAGACTTTCTTGAGCAAGTTTGTTATTTTAGTGGACATATGGAGAATAAACAGAATCAGAACAACATTAACACCTCATTACCTAGTATGATGGCTAATTCTTAATTATCAACTTGATTGAACTAAGAGGTGCCTCAGCTACTATAGCATACCTCTAAGTGTGTCTCTGAGTAACTTCTAAGGAAGATCAGACAGTCAGGGCTCTGATTTAATCAATAATTTCATCCATCGATGAATTTAAACTTTGTGTAAATTGTTGTAGGTAGCAACACTGTTGAATCTGGGCATCCTATGAATAAGTACATTGCTGGGGATATGCCTTTGAAGGGTACATTAGCCTGGACCTTTCATGTTACTGAGCTCCACTGCATGGATGCCCTGAGGTAAACAACCTCTGCCATAAGCTCATGTCACTTTGGCTTGTTATTTGGCTTTGCCTCAGGCTAAAAATAATGGAAACATGCTCCCATGGGCTGAAACTTCTGAAACCATGAACCAAAATAAATCTTTCTTCCTTTCAAATAGATTATCTCGTGTATTTATATAGCAACAAGTGTGCTTAAAGAAGATATAAATAAAGTATAAGATGGTGGTTAAGAAATGAGATGGTAGAATCATATTGGCTGTGTTTGATGACCATTTATTAGCGTGGGAATTTATACAACTAATTTAACCATTTTGTGGCCCATTTTCTCATCAGTAAAACTGCACTAAAGATAGGTGCAGTATAGGATGTTGGGGGTTTATGCCACGAACAATAATCTGACTGCATGCTTGTCACACAAATCAGTAAATAAATGAATAATACTTTGTTGTAATCAATTCTACTGCCCAAAGAGAGAATTTTTATTCCTTTGTCATGAAAACTTGTCCCATGCAAACACATGTGCCACACTTGTTAGTGAGAAATGTGTCATGTTGAAATTACAACTTCATGGCTTACATTTTAAAAATGCTTGATTTATTTATTTATGACTTTGTTGCAAATAATACAAATAAAGGCAATGTGAAAAGGCCAACAAGATGGAATTCCTTCACTTTGGTTTTTTTGTTTGTTTGTTTGTTTTGTTGTTTTGGGTTTTTTTCCAGTCCTGGGGCCTGGGACTCAGGGACTGAGCACTGCTGTGGCTTCCTTTGGCTTAAGGCTAGCACTCTATCTCTTGAGACACAGTGCCACTTCTGGCTTTTTCTGTGTATGTGGTGCTAAGGAATCAAAACCAGGCCTTCATGCATGCTAGACAAGCACTCTACAGCTAAGCTACATTCCAAACCCTCCTTCACTTCTTAAATGTTATTCCATGTTGGATAGAATTTCACTGTATCTCTGTGATCGACTCTACTTAAATTTACCAATGAGATATCACATCAAGTATTTCAATTTTTATCTCTTTACATATTTAAATACAGAAAAGGGAATGACTCAATCAGCTTGACATATTTCCAACTAAGAACTCTGTTGCTTCACTCAGAACTTTGGCTCCTAGAGAGCTATGTCCATCTATACTTAATCTTTCAATATTTCTTTGATGTAATCAAATTTTATTCTCTTTTGTAAAATGCATTGGTTATTTGCCTTTGACAAAAACCAGTTTATGCAACCTATCAAATGAATCCTTCACTAATCTTATAGAAATCTATGAGTAATTACAAAAAACATAGACTCTCTTTTGTACATTGAAACACCAACTGGTATGGTAAACTGAAACTCTCTTACACAAGCATTTAAAGATAATAAAATAAATAAATAAATGGTTAAATAAATGAATAATTTAAAAGATATCAACTTAAAGAAAGAATAGAGCTCCTAGGGAAATGATTTCTTACTGAAATTTCAAAATAGATAATTATTATTATTCCCCCAAGTGGAGAAAGAATCCTTAGGTCTTGATGTTCTTTACTTTGTTGCCCCATAATTTATTTTTTGTAGTTTATCTTCTCTTAAACATCCCTGATATATTTAATGCAGAAGCTCTGTATTGTGCATTTGTGTATGAATGTCTCATAAAATAATTGGCTATGCATGCAATACTACATTCAATTAAGCATGTGAAAGCAATTCTCTGAAAAATGCTGGTTTCTGTCTTGTCCTATTACAAAGCGATTAATACATGAAAATTATTTAATGCTAGCGAATGTTTTATCTCAAATTCAATATAAATGCAAAGATATTTCATTAAAATAAATCTGCCTAATAATGCAAATCAGAAAATATTGGATGCTCATGAAATAAAAATGCTTTGTAGCATCCATTAAAATTGTGCCTATTTAGCCTTAACCGGTCAAAAATAAGGGAAAATGGGATCTTAGAAATCTTGACTTTAAAATAATTTTACAGTGTCCTCACATAATTGAAAATTACAAATTTTTTACACATATTAAGAGTCCAACAGAGTGCTTTGACCTTGAAAGGCACATTATTCCAGCTAATGAGCAATTCCAAGGGTATATCTTCTCTATTAAGCTGAACATGATTGCCCTCTAAGTGCAATTCATTGGTGCTAGATCTGTTCTCCAGAGTAATGCAGAAAATATTAAGTCACTCTTTAACAGAGCAGACCTTTCAGCACTAAATATGCTACTTTGCCCTCTTAATTGAACTTTTCCAGAAGGAATATCAGGCAACAGTTAAAGCATACATACAGACTTTCATTAATGAAAAAAGAATCAAAGATTGTCAATTTGATGAGCTATCTGTGTCCAATTTGCAACCTTAGGGATGATTTTAACCCTGAGCCAAAGAGAATTAATTAAAACATTCTGTAATATTACCTAAATAAGCCTCCATTAAAGTCCTTCAATTTACTTTTTAAAGTCAAGTCAGCCCTTTAGACATGTTCCTTACTGTTTAGCTTCCTGTATCTCTGTTGTCCTCCCATCCCCACCCCCCACACCTATCCGCAGTATAAATTGACAGGGGCCATACAAAGATAGTGCTGTAGAATGTTCATTCCTGTGTTTGGACTGCTGGCCAAGCAATCCTTTCCCATCGAATATTGGCAGCACAATGTTATTTCTTTCAGTAATTTCCATTTTTATGAGTTTCCTTTGCAATTTGGCCTAGAAAATAAGATCCTGGGAAGTTCTGAAGAATCTAATAACCAGGGGTCTTTGGAATTTATCAGGGGCAGAAATGATACCAAAGCCAAACTCAAGAATTTAGGTGGTTGTCCTATTCAAGATAATATCACATGTGCGGTTTATTGTATTTTGTCGAGGCAAAGTAAGCAACAACTTCAGATCAATGATGTTTGTGGGACCTAGGTACAATTAGGTTTTGAAAATAAACCATCTCAGGTTTAAGTTTAAATTTTTGGAAATAAGTTTCGAGTGTTTACTGGTAAACTCATCATTCTAGTCTTCTGAAGTAATTATGTAATAATACCTTATGTAATTATGTATATTATATAATGTATACAATATACATATGTGTAAAATGTGGATATATTATATAATGTACATATTATGTAATGTAAGTTATACAATATGTACATTATATAATGTGTACAATAATTATGTAATTATATCTTACCAAAAATTCACTGTAACATGTACAGGTACAATCACTTTTGTATATGCCTAGGTTCTTCCATTTTACAATATTGGGGCTTCAACTCAAGGCCTCAATCCCTCCCACAGCTTCTCACTGAAGCCTGGCAGTCTGCTTTGAGCCAATATCCACTTTTGGCTTTTTGCTAGTTAATTCAAGAGAAGAGGGCTGGGAAAGTGGCTTAGCAGTGGAGTGCTTGCCTAGCATACATGAAGCCCTGGGGTCAATTCCTCAGCACCACATATACAGGAAAAGCTGAAAGTGGAGCTGTGGCTCAAGAGGTAAAGTGCTAACCTTGAGCAAAAAGAAGCCAGGGACAGTACTCAGGCCCTGAGTTCAAGCCCCAGGACTGGCCAAAAAAAAAAAAATTCAAAAGAAGAGTCTCTCAGATTTGCATTGGTTAGCTACAAAGCAAGATCCTCAGATCTCCGCCTCCTGAGCAGTTGGGATAACAGGTGTGAGCTACTTGCATAGGGCTAACCCTGGGTTATTTTATACTTTACTATCCATAATACTTTCATAGAAAATACAAGTGTTTCACAGCTACTTGCTGAGGTAAATAAACACTTCCTAATTATACTTGTTTGGTGCTGATTTCTGTGGGGAAAAATATGTATTAGCTTCTAAAACTTCGAAAGAATTTTCTAGTTTCAAGAATCTCTATGTTTTCATCAAAAGGCTACTTAACTGTGCTAGATTCTATTTACAATCTTCTCCCTGTTTTTCTTGCCTCCCTACTGTTCTTCCTAGTCTTGGGTAACCCCTAGTCAATTTTCAGGTTCCATGAGGTCTGGGTTTTTAGAATAAATGGCTGCCTAGTTTCTTCCACTTAACACAATTCATCCACAAGTTCTTCTGTAGCCACCTAACAGAGAGATAATAATAATGTAGTATTCGTTTCCAAAGAGCCAGAAGAGAGGATTTTAAAAACATATTCTTACCACAAAGAATTAATAAATGATTGTGGAAGGAGATAAGCTCACTCTGATTTAAATACTACAGAATATATTCATGTATTAAAATACCATGTATGATTCTTTAAATATATATGGTCATTATATGACAAACACAAAACTTTTTTTGAAGCTATCAAATAAAAAATAATTTCCATTTTTTCTCATGGCCCCAACAAACCAATGACTTAAGTACTCAGGAAAATGATAAGATCTTGTACTTATTTAAAGTCTAGTTTTAACTTTCTATACAATTGAAGTATATTATAGACTGATTGTTTGTATTTGTTACTAAACTTTTGATCCTGAAGTTCACAGTACTTAGAGATAAGATTTTGGCACAGAATTATGTTCTGAGGGTCGACTCTCATAAATAGCATTATTTTCCTTATAAGAGAAAGGAGATATTGCTTTCTGAGTTCTGTTTTCTTGGCCAGGTGAATATAGACATGAGAAGTTTATTTGCTAGCCAGAAAGGGAATTCTTACTATGCACTGCATCCACTAGACCTTGAGTCTGAATTTCTTAGTCTCCAAAATATGGAAAATAATATTTTGTTGTGTATGCTACCCAGCCCATTGTTGTTTTATAGCATCCTGAACACCCTAAGACAATAATCAATTAATAGAGAATCAATCAATTAACATGACAATTATTTCCTAATAGAATATATATAAAGACATACTTTTCTGTAAAAGAAAAACCGGAGAGGGAAACTTTCTATTCAGATTACATGGTAGCCTTTAAGCCAGCAAAGTTTAATGTAACAGTTGGGAAAAGTTATTTTGAAATAAGATTCCATAATTTTAAAGTACATAATTTGGAGGGATTTGACACTAAATTGTGTAAAGAAAGCAAAATTAAACGAGACAATGGATGTGAAAATCAAAACCAGAGATATGATAAATAAATGAGCACAGAATAATAAAGGTATTGTTGGGTTTGGATATTTAATAAATTAACAAGAAGGGAGAGAGAAGACACCCCTGTCTTGCTCCTGATTTTAAAGGGAATGACTTTAGTTTTTCACCATTTAGAATTATGCTTGCTGTTGGTTTGTCATAGACTTCCTTTATTATATTCAGGAATGTTCCCTGGAATCCCAGTTTTTCCAGGGCTTTTAGCATAAATGGGTGCTGGATTTTATCGAACGCCTTTTCCTCATCCAGAGATAAAACCATGTGGTTCTTTACCTTGCTCTGGTTGATGTGGTGGATTACATTAATTGACTTGCGTATATTAAACCAACTTTGCATCCCTGGGATGAATCCTGTTTGATCTTGGTTTATGATTTTTTTATTTATTTATTTTTTGGCCAGTCCTGGGCCTTGGACTCAGGGCCTGAGCACTGTCCCTGGCTTCTTCCCGCTCAAGGCTAGCACTCTGCCACTTGAGCCACAGCGCCGCTTCTGGCCGTTTTCTGTATATGTGGTGCTGGGGAATCGAACCTAGGGCCTCCTGTATCCGAGGCAGGCACTCTTGCCACTAGGCTATATCCCCAGCCCTTGGCTTATGATTTTTTTGATGAACTGTTGAAGTCGATTGGCCAGAATTTTGTTGAGAATTTTAGCATCTATGTTCATCAGGGAAATCAGTCTATAGTCCTCTTTCCGTGATGAGTCCCTGCTTGGTTTGGGGATGAGGGTTATACTGGCTTCGTAGAATGTGTCTGGTAGAGAACGTTCTCTTTCAATTTCATTGAAGAGTTTGAGAAATATTGGTGTGAGTTCTGTTTTGAAGGCCTTGTAGAATTCTGCAGTGAATCCGTCTGGACCTGGGCTTTTCTTGGATGTGAGATCACTCATTGCCGTTTCTATTTCAGTGCTGGATATGGGTCTGTTTAGAAGGTTTAAATCTTCGTAGTTGAGTTTGGGGATATCAATTTTTGCTAGAAAATCACCCATTTCTTCCAAGTCCTGGAATTTGTTGGCATAAAGCTTTGCAAAATAGTCCCTTATTGTGTTCTGAATTTTGGTTATTTCTGTACTAATGTTACTGTTTCAACTCTGATCTTGTTTATTTGAGTGTGCTGCCTTCATTTTTTGGTCAGGTTTGCCAGGGGTCTGTCTATCTTGTTGATATTTTCAAAGAGCCAATTCTTCATTTCGTTGATTCTTTTGGTGTTTTTTTTGTCTCTAATTCATTTAATTCTGATTTGATTTTACTTATTTGCTTCTATTGACTGGGGGTTTGGTTTGTTGTTCTCTTTCAAAGAAATTAAGGTGCTTCCTTAAATTATTGAGTTGCTGTTTCTCCAGTTTGTTGATGTAGGCACTCAGAGATATAAATTTTCCTCTGAGTACTGCCTTTGCTGTGTCCCAAAGGAGCTGGTACTTTGTGTCCTCAACTTGGTTGAAGTCCATAAACATTTGAATTTCTGTTTTAATTTCTTCAATGATCCACTGATGGTTCAGCAGTGTGTTGTTTAGTCTCCATGAATTGTAGGATTTTCTGTGGTGGCTGTTTGAGTTGAGCTCTAATTTTATTCCATGGTGGTCTGAGAGAATGCAGGGAATGGTTTTGATACTTCTGAATTTGTACAGATATTCTTTGGAGAATGTTCCATGTGCTGCTGGACAGAATGTGCATTCTGTTGTTGCTGGATGGAATATTCTTTTTTTTTTTCTTTTTTGGCCAGTCCTGGGCCTTGGACTCAGGGCCTGAGCACTGTCCCTGGCTTCTTTTTGCTCAAGGCTAGCACTCTGCCACTTGAGCCACAGCGCCACTTCTGGCCATTTTCTGTATATGTGGTGCTAGGGAATTGAACCTAGGACCTAATGTATAGGAGGCGAGCACCCTTGCCACTAGGCCATATCCCCAGCCCTGGATGGAATATTCTGTAGATGTCAGTTAAGTCTAGTTGGTCTATGCAATTGTTTAGTCTTGTGGTAGCTACATTATAGAAAAATAGAAGAATAGCTGGCATTACTGAAGCTGGAGCAGACAATTCTCTTTTTCTAAATTTTGGTGACATTTATACAGCAGAAAAATCATGAGGATAAGTTAGTTTCTACAAGACTATAATACAATAACCTTGAATACAGAGGTTGACAAATGCTGTCCATACAATACCACGGGAGGCTTAATTTAATATCAATGAATCCACAGATAGAGAAAATAAATTTACAAAAAATGTTCTAACTATCTCACAGAAACCACAAGAGAGTATGTTCCAGATTCTGAAAGTGTGTGTAGAAAGAATCTGAAGCCAGTGTCATTGTCCTGGTTTACCTATACTCTACTGTCTTTCTGGTTGAGCAATTAAGGCACATTGGAATGAGTGAATAAATATTCTTTTTTCCTTCTACAGAAATTCAGGTATGTTCTTTTTTACCCAATCCTGGTCTTGAACTCAGGACCTGAGCACTTTCCCTGAGCCTCTTGGTATTCAAGGCTAGCAATCTACCACTTAAGCCACAGAACCACTTCTGCCTTTTTCTTTTTTTCATATTTTTTAATTTATATTTTATTGTAAAGGTGATATACAGAGAAGCTACAATTACATAAGTCAGGTAATGAGTACACTTCTTTTTCAACAGAATCACCTCTCCTCTCATTTTCTCCCAGGTTTTTCCCTCCCGACCCGCCTCCACCCTATGTTGTACAGTTCATTTCCAACATAATGTCTAGTGAGTATCCCTACTGAATTGGTTCACCCTTTGTCCCACTGTTTGTTTCCCCTTCCCCTCTCCAAATCAGATAAACTTATATATAAGACAAAAGGTACAGAAATCAAAAGCAGTAACAAAAAAGAAGACACTGAAGGAAAAGAAATAACTGCAAATGGTACAATAAAAAAAATCTTCTTTTTCTTCTTCTTAGAGTTCATTTTGATAAACATAATTTTATTTGACCTTATATACTTAGCTATGGAGCCTTTGTAATCCTCTCCTAAAAATATCCTCCTTTGTTCTGACTGGGAGAATATTTATAGTGCTATTTAATTAATCATGTACAAGTGTATGTAATTATCTGTCTTTTACTATCAATTGAATTTATTTGTAGATTTATAGGCACATTCTTTAGCACATTTTCAAAGACCAGTTACCTCCAATCATCATATTATTGTTTTCCAAATCTTACATAAGATATTTGAATGGCAGAAGCATCATCATTGCCCTGAAGCTGAGCTACAAGAGAGTCCAGGGAAACCAATTTTATGGTCTAATTTAGCAAGGCAAGATTCAAAGTGAGGATTATTTTCAAATATAAATAGGATGTGTAGGAGATAAGACAACTAAAAGCATTGATCTCCGTTAGATCCTAGATCTTAATCTTTATTAGTCTGACATTATTAGTATATGCCTTCTTTACAATTTAAATGTGAAAATTATATGCACCAAAACTAATATAACATACTATTTTTTCATAAAAATGAACAGTTGTTATTCTACCCTATGAAGAAATCAAATCAGCTACTGAATCTACTGGTCCAGTTTCTGAGCAATGGTCACTCCATCTATAAACAAGTTGTTGAAGACTGCATGCTACTTTTCCCCTGGAATTCATTTTAAAAGCCTCACCTTCAGTGGAATAACATTAATAATTAGGATCTTTGGAGGATAATTGGTTT
The DNA here is from genome assembly GCF_023159225.1 of Perognathus longimembris pacificus. Taxonomy (NCBI): domain Eukaryota; kingdom Metazoa; phylum Chordata; class Mammalia; order Rodentia; family Heteromyidae; genus Perognathus; species Perognathus longimembris. The sequence goes on from NC_063176.1 coordinate 43,980,947, forward strand.
TAGATGAGGTCCTGAGGGAGGAGGACTCATGATGTGATTAGTGTTCTTGGCAGATGATAAAGCACCTCTCTCTCTCTCTCTCTCTCTCTCTCTCTCTCTCTCTCTCTCTCTCTCTCTCTCTCTCCCCTTCCCTATCCTTCCCTCCCTCCCCTCTTTCTTGGCTATGAGATGATACCTGCCTTATGATACTGAACTTCAATGTTTATTTCAGGTATATTTTTTGACAGTGAGCTAAATTAAGACTGAATCAGGATACCATTTCTTTATAAATTCAGGAGAATGAACCTCTTTCCAACTGATCTTGTATAAAATAGAATGAAAACAGAAAGAAAAGTGAAACACAGGTAGTAAAGAGAAGCCAGATACTCTATTCCTGATTTCTGCAAACAATTAAAAGTCCTTATTGTTAGAGACTATATTTTCAGATATATAATTAATACTTATTTTATTCTCAGATAATGACTGAGTTTGTCAATGTTATTCACCTGGAAATAAAAATGACTTGAAACTACATTTTCTCAGTCTTTATTTCATTTTATTGTAATTCTCCTACTCTCCATTCCCTTTTCTTAAGAGAATGAAAGTGTTAGAAGCTACCTCAGAAAATCCTCCAGGGTCATCTGTCATTCTGCTCTCCCAGATTTGGTAAGAAAATCTTTACCTTTGATTATGAGAAACAATAATCCACCAAGCACAACAATCATTACATTCTTTTATATTTTACTACAAAGAAGTCTGCAGTAACCAGATGGAAAGCTCAGCTGCCATTGACATGCAGTGTGGAATACTTGGTTATTTTAGACTAGGAGATCCCAGAGTTATATTCATTTTATCAGTCTTCCTTTTTTTTTTTTTTTTTTTTTTTTTTTTTTAGATATGGACCATTCTATGTTGCTCAGGCAAATGTCCAACTCCTGAGCTTTAAGGAGCCTCCTGCTCAAGTCAGGCACTACATGCATTTGTCAGCATATACATCATCATGGATTACATCTTAATTATCACAAATTTGATGCAAAACAGGACAGTAGTTTGTTCATTTGTGCCACTTCAATAGTGAAAAGGCAAATGTGTAGTCTCTAATCACTCTTAGTTATGTTTCTTCTAATCATATATTAAAGATAAGATATAACTACAATCTAGCCATAGACGATTTGGACCACATTTCATTATTTGCTGACCTCAGAAACATGAAAACACAGTGAAATGCTAGCCAAAGGATTAGAATTTTTTCAGGAACAGTGTCACTGGCTGAATATTTTATGTAATTGGCAGTTCTCTGGGCATAATTGCCCTAAGACGTAGTGAGGGGTCATGTTGGACAAAACCAAGGAGAGGTTTATCGAAAATTGCACAATATTAGTTTAGAATCCTTCCTCAAGCTTATTTTTACTGCCCTTTTCCAAACTGACATAAATATATAAATATCAGGGATCCCAAAAGTATTAATGATTATCACTAGTTACAAGTCTTCCTATAATAAAATTTCTTCTGTTATTTTTTACTTTTATCTATTATATATTTGTGCTAGGAACAAACAATAAATTAGTCACAGCCAAAGATCACTATGCATTCATTTGCTCCGGTTGTCACCTTGTCTCTAATTCCTATTACTATTGTTGTTGTTGGGTAGTTTTTCAAAGATTGCCATTTGACAAAGCAGTTTATGAATATAGTGCATCTTGATCAGTGTCACCCCTTTCATCATTCTCACCATCCCTCCCTTCCCTTCCCCTCACTTTACTTAATTTATATATATAGTATATATGTAATATATATATATTATTGACTTCATTCTTCACCCCTCAACACACAGCCCCGCGTGTGCTATTTATTGTCTACACTTCTCCATTTAACCCCACCTCATCCCTTGCACATACCCATTACTTGCTGCTTAGTTCGTTGGGCTTTGACTTTGTCTTTTTAAGGAATTACCCTATTTGAGTTCTTCCTTGGATCTGCCATTTTTCAGTGAATGCATTTGTAAACATTTGCATAGCACTCAAAGTACTTACTAATTTTCATAGCACTCTGTAGCTCTTAACACTAGCAGTCAGATAGGTGAAATTATTCAGACTTCGGAGCCAGTGGCAGAGGCCTTTGCTATCTCCCAAACTCTGTTGTCTTATTAAACTGGTAAAGTCAAGTTCAAGGAGCCGCCTAATAACTCTACCCTTAGCTCAGCCCCTCAGAATGAGGTTAACACTGCCTGAACAATGAAATCCCTATTGTCTTAATGAAGACATCATTGTCTTTGTCTTCTGGGAAAGGAAAAGTATAAGAAAAGTTTGCTCAAGTATTTCTATCTCTACAACTCTTCAAATTGCTTCTACTTTATATCAAAGGGTCTTTGTCCTCACTGCTTTAATAAGTACTAAATCCCTCTAGTTGGTTTAATCCTGAATTAAATTTGTAAAGTTATTTTAGGTATCTCAGATTCCTGGAAAGTGATGGAAACCTATCATGAAGGCTAGCAGTCAAATGGAATTAAGCAATAAAATCGCCATATTTAGCAAATAAAAATCAAAGCCACTCAATTACTGATTTAACAAACAGTACAAGAATTGTACCCAAGACCTCACATATGAAACTGTAACCTCTCTGTACATCACTTTGACAATAAATAGAAAAAAACAACAACAACAACAACAAAAAACTAATCCCAAGTCAGGAAAAAAATGTTTTTAGGGAAAGTATGTCTATGCAATATTTGGTGTACATTTCTGGAAGAAATGATTATTTATCAGAAATTCTAATTTAGCTGGGCATTCTGTATTTTATCTGGCAGCATCACAAAGCACATGACAACTCTGTAAGGATAAGACAAGTGCCAAAGCTTCTAGGCACCTGTAATAATTAAGATTGGAAGTCAAAACCTGTACTGTTTTCTTCCTCAGAAAGCCAGATGGATATTAGAGCAAATTTGTTAGAAGATATATTGTCTCAAATTGCTTATTGTTGAATCCATTTTGTTAGTTCATTTGACAGCACAACCTAAGTTGTATGTGTGAGTCACAGTTCCACAGAATCTTAATTTAGCCCCTGTTGTCACTGTATTTGATTCTGGTACCCTGGGTATTTTATACATATCTGTCTGAATTAGGGAAAGGAAGGGGAACATTAAAATGGTGAGACAAAGGGTAAAAGGCAAACTAATGCAACACTCATACTTACAAAACCATATGTTGTAAAACAACTATACAACCTGGGGTTGGAGAAGAGGAAGGGTAAGACAAATATGAGGGAGGAAGTAACAATTTTGACAAGAAATGTACTCACTACCTAACGTATGCTACTATAACCTCTCTGTACTTCACTTGTCAATAAAATTTTTTAAAGGATCTTAGCATTAGAAGCTTTACATTTACTACCTTGTGTAGACCAGACTCACAGTATCTTGTAGCAAAACAAGATATAGAGATACAGATATATATGTAAATAATTAAAATTCCTTCAATCCGGTAAATAATTCAGAATCTGTGGATTGCCAATTTTCAAAGAAGAAATATTCTACCAACTTTTGGGTTTTTCAATGGAGAAATATTATACCAACTTCCTGAAAAAATTCTTAATAAAGAGATAATTAAGTCTTTAAATATGCTAATTTTCCAAATGTTTAAAATACTTTTCTAACTAGGTTTACTTTTAAATAAAGGGAATAAATTACATAGTTATAAGAAACTCAAAGATTTTTCTGTATTCTCATTCTGCAATGCATGAAGAGTAGCATATATGGCATTTTCCCAAGCACGCTTATAGGGTTTGGGCAGCTAGAGATTTGAAACATTAGCTATCAGCTCACTGATTCATTGCTATTATTTTGAATTATAAAAAATTTCTTAAGCAATTTATTTATATAATGCCTTATAATAAAGAGTATTTTGTTCTAGAAAAAAGTTAATGCCTTCATATTATCCTGAAATAAAAATGAATCTACACAATATTTAATGTGCAAATCAAATATGTTTTGTACATGTCTTTGAGAGGATGCCCCATTTTAACTCAAAAAGAAGTAGACTGTATGAAATTATAAAACAATCTGCTATAATTCTAAGTAAAAATAGGAAATATTACAAAAAATGCATAGCATAGAGAGCACTTAATTTTCTCAGAAATTATATTATAGATATCTGTAATTGCAATAGTGGTGAGACTAAAACTTCCTTTATGGCTGAACCTTGTATTTATTGTTTCAAAGAAGGTAGGAGAACTGTGATGTTACTAAGTACAACTCAATGTAACAAAGGTTTGCTGATATATATACATATGTATATATATGTATATATGTACATGTATATGTATGTATTAGATGGATCATTTCCAAATTGCAAAATTTTGCCTACTGTACCAAGAATCTTTGAAATGTGATTCCATTTTAAAAAATGGAGTTCTTGTACCATTTTCATTAAATCTAGGCTATTGTCTTGCTTTAGCCGAGTAAGTGACAATTACATTAGTCTAAATGCAGGTATCTTTGGATGGTGCAATTTCTAGTCATCTTTTCATATCCATGAAACCACCATTTGGATAAAGCTGAGGCCAATGTGCTAAAAATGAGAGATCACATAAAGATGAGTCACCTCAACTACAGTAATGCTAGTCCAGCCGACCTTCAGCTAACTAAGAAGAACAGTCAAAAATCAAAGGATCTTATTCCAGATCAGAAAATAGACACAATGAAAAGCAGGAAGTAAAGTTAAATAATGTGAAGAGTTTTGACTTTTGCATCTGTGAAATGCAAACCAGATAACGAATATATCTCATGCTAAATTTCTCATACTTCTACATAATTTATTGCTTCTTTGTTCTCAGGAAGTTAGAGATCTTATTCCTGTCATTAAAAATTGAATCATAATTTTGTATTTCATATAAACAGCATTAAATATTAAGACTAATTTTTTGCCCTTGTCATTTCTCATTACAATTTTGAGCTCCAGTTATATCCTGATATGTCACAGTGGATAATGTCTTCAGGATTATAGATAGGTATATATCCAATTGGATCAATGGATTGTCCACAATTTATTAATCCATACTTTTCCTTTTTTTCCTTTTTGTCAGTCATAGGGCTTGATCTCAGGGCCTAAGTGCTGTCCCTGACCTTTTTTCTCTCTCAAGGCTAGCACTCTACCATGTTAAGCCACAGCATCACTTCTGGTATGGGGGGGGTCGTTAATTGGAGATAAGAGTCTCATGGACTTTTCTGCCCAGGCTGGCTTTGCACTGTGATCCTCACATCTCATCCTCCTCAGCAGCTAGAACTATAGGCATGAGTCACTAACACCATACATTTTTATAGTTATTTAGGTTCTTATAAAATATGCACTAAGCATTGAATAGACCCTCCAATTAAGGTGGCAAGAAACCTTTCTTTAAATCTGACCATCTGGGAAACATAAGTTTTTCACCATTAATGATGATAATCAGAGGTACATGAGTTATCCTAGCTACTCAAGAATTAGAGATAGAAAATGTGGGGTTTAAACAGGACTGTGAAAAAGTATGAGGCTTACCTAAAAGAAAAGAAAAAGTAGAAAAAAGAGAAGAGAAAAGAGAAAGAGGTGTACTCTGCCATAGCAGGATTGTATAGAACTATTCCTGTCTTTTCTTTTGGTGTTGGTCCTCGACATTACACTCAAGGCCTGGGTGCTGTTGCTGAGCTATTTTTTCTTTTTGCTCAAAGCTACCTGTCTATCACTTAAACTACAGCTCCCCTTCCAGCTTTGGGTAGTTAATTGAAGATAAAAGTCCCACAAATTGATCTTTCCTGCTCTGGCTGGCATTGAACCTCCATCGTAGATCTCAGCATCCCAAGAAGTTAGGATTACAGGCATAAGCCATAGTAAGTCTTTTTTATGATGATTAATTTGTTCTTGGGGAAGAGATCTGTAACCTACGTGTTTGATCAATGTTTTACCTTCTAACAGCAGCTATTAGAAAATCATGTAAATGTAAAAATTATCTTTGATATGAATTACATTTTCTATAAATAACCCAGTGCAAAAACACATCCTTGGTGAGGTGAGTAGCCCTTTTACATTTTACTAGAGAATCTAGAAAATACAAAAGTGAACAGCAAATAAGATTAAAATGTTTGGGAAACCAAAATAAAATTGTCACTTTATAAATGACAAGATTATATGTATAAAATTTTATTAATAGAATCCAACTGTCAATCTATCTCTCTAATAGCAACTGTGAGTAATCTTCTTAATGATAATACTTAAATGATACCAAAACCTATTAAGTAACTAGGATAAATTTGGAAAAGTATAATATATGAGAGATAGACATTAAATATTTCCTTAACAAGTCAAAGGATATAACACTTCAATGGATGGGATGACCAGCTATTATAAGTATTTCCATATTAAGAAATAAACCTTTATAATTAGATATTGTGAGTTCCAATTAGTATTGTATTGTATGATGGCTACACATAAAGTAAGTAATTGTGGAATTCAAGTCAATGGACTTTCATTGTTTTAAAATATGTGAATAAATATTATGCACAATTAGAACAAAGCAGATAGTTTAAATGTAAATGATGGTCTATGTTGACTCATTAAAGTAACAGGAAAATGTCATTCATTCTGTCTGGGTTAGGGCCATATTTCAAATGGCAGAGTACCTGCCTAACAAACAAGAGGCCCTAAGTTCAACCCCAAATACTACCAAAAAGTTCATTTCCCTTTGTATTACATTCCAAAATAGCATGGTTATCTACCATCAGAAATGTTATAAATAAACTCTCCAGTGACAAGTCCACTTCCTCTTACATCAATATTGTTGAGATTAAAATTTAGGGAGCAACTGATTTGCAAAAAAATTTGTCACAGAGTCAGTTGACTCCTTCACTTTTTCAACACTGACATCAATATTGTGAATTATTCCTTTGGAGCCTCTGAGATGTTTTATCCCAGTGCAATCTACTGTAATAAATTACAAGTAGGTTAGAGGTTTCCCACTGTTGTGTTAAGTGTCAGAAGGGTGATTGAGAGGGAAGAGGAAAAACATGCATATGTATAATGCTGTCGCACTCATAGGCACATAAAGGTAGGCAGAAGTATAGATGGAAAGGAATATTTGGGCATTGAACCCTCACAACTATTTGTATTCCTGAGATTCTTGGAACGTTTTATAGACTCCCAGGTGTACACATACTTTAGTTTGTATTTTCACTGCACCAAGATTGAGAGCATTTTCTGCTTTCTTTAGCCACCTGGCTCCAAATCACTAAAATAATCAGGGTCTTGTTGTAAGCATGGGATTTCTTCCCAACAATATTAATCCACCTAAAACCTGAGCATATAGCTCTGCCTTGAGGCAACAGAATAGGCATGTTGAGACTTGGGGATCTTTTTCAGTCATAAAGCACTATTTCGACGGCCCTACCAAACCAGTTCTATATACAAATAAAAGCAGGAAGAGCTTTTCCAAAGTTTAAAGTGCAAGGGTATGTTCTGTACCTATATAATCATATCTATGTTCAGTTGTATTGATTGCTTTACAAATTGGAAGTCATATTATATAGTTATTAACATAACTAAAATACATATATATTTAAAGGCAAAGTTCTTGGCTCTTAGTTTCCAAATATAGGTTTGATTATTAGTGACCTGGATATTAAAAATTTTAAATGTATATTACTGACACCCCCTCCAAATTCTATCTTCAAAATTTACCTCAGATGAGCTTAGGTATATTTCTAATCTCAGATTACATGATTTGAGAAATTATTCTCAATGTTATATTTCCTTTCAATACAAAATTAGGCATAACTGAAGTAATTTCCAGGGAAATTGCTGCTTGCCTCTGACATCATCAGTCAGTACATTATTACACAATGATTGAGCTTCCGCTTCCATATGCATCAGGCATGCCAACTTCCGTTCAAGTTTTGAATGTTCACATCAGTGTACAAATAGATAAAAATTTGTTTTGCTTCAGAGAATGTAAAGATATATATATATATATATTTTATTAATTGAACACAAAATTTTTGACAAGGTGTTGTGCAAAAAGGGTACAATTACATAGTAGGGCAGTGTGTACATTTCTTGTGATATCTTACGCCCTGTTTTTCTATCTCTTCTCTAGGTCAGGTAGACATATATACAATATACAATGTATCAAGAACTTATACAGTAGCCACGTGGCCACGCCCAAGAAAGTTCGCCTAGGGCTTTAAATGTAATGTCCATACTAGACCATATGTCGACAGTAGTCTTATATGAACGTACATACCTAGCTTTTGAGCTATTGTATTCCCCTGAGAGGTCAATTTTTGACCTTTATATGTTGAGTAATTGTTTGGTTTTAGTTACATACTGTTGGGTCGCTGCCCCAATCCTGTGGGGAATACTATTTGACAAGCAGTTTTTGGTTTCACAGACTTGGTCTCTACTGTCTCTCCGTCTCCCTTTGTTAACAGTCATATATCAGCAAGATCATGCCCCTTTGTTTTCTGTGTTCTAGGCTTGTCTCGCTCAACATTATTTGTTCAAGTTCTGACCCTTTCCCTGTGAATAACAATATTTCACCATTCCTAATCGCTATGTGGTATTCCATTCTGTATAAGTACCATATTTTTTGGATCCATTCGTCTGTGGAGGGGCATCTGGGTTGTTTCCATATTTTGGCTATTGTGAATTGTGCAGCGATAAACATGGAAGTGCAGATGTCTTTTTGATATCTTGGGACCTGTTGCGCAGGACAGATGCCTAGGAGTGGTATGGCTGGATCATAGGGTAGGTCAATGTTGAGCTTTTTGAGAAACCACCATACTGTTCTCCAAAGTGGTTGTACTAATTTGCACTCCCACCAAAAATGGAGAAGGGTTACTCTTTCTCCGCACCCCCTCCAACATTTGTTGTTGCCTGAGTTCAGAATATACGCCATTCTAACTGGGGTGTGGTGGTATCTCAGGGTTGTTTTTATTTGCATTTCCTTTAGTACCAGGGATGTTGAGCATTTCCTCGTGTGTTTCTTTGCCATTTTTATATCTTCTCTTGTGAAGTCTCTCTTTAGCTCCTTTGCCCATTTCCTAAAAGGTTTATTGGGCTTGGAGGGGCTTAGTTTTTTGAGTTCTCTGTAGATGACAGATATCAGGCCTTTGTCTGTTGCTGTGCTGGTAAATATCCTTTCCCATATCGTTGGCTGTCTTTCTATTTTGGTGGCTATGTCCTTAGCTGTGCAGAAACTTTTTAATTTGTAGTAGTCCCATTTATCGAGTCTTTGCCCTATTTGTTGTGCCCCTGGGACTCTATTCAGGAAGTTCCTTCCTGTGCCTATAAGTTCTAGCGTCTTTCCTACTCTGTCCTTCAGTAGTTTCAAGGATTCAGGTCTGATATTGAGGTCCTTGATCCATTTTGAATTGATCTTGGTGCATGGTGATAGGCTTGGGTCTACTTTGAGTTTTCTGCATATGGCTGCCCAGTTCTCCCAGCACCAGTAGTTAAAGAGGCTATGTTTATTCCATTGTACGTCTTTAGCTCCTTTGTCGAATATCAGTTGGCTGTAAGAGTGCGGTTTTATTCTGGGTCTTCAATTCTAATCCATTGGTCTTCCGATCTGTTTTTATACCAATATCATGCTGTTTTTGTTATGATGGCCTTGTAGTAGAGCTTGAAGTCTGGTATTGTGATTTTTTTTTTTTTTTTTTTTTGCCAGTCCTGGGCCTTGGACTTAGGGACTGAGCACTGTCCCTGGCTTCTTTTTGCTCAAGGCTAGCACTCTGCCACTTGAGCCACAGCGCCCCTTGTGGCTGTTTTCCGTATACATGATGCTGGGGAATGGAACCTAGGGCTTCATATATGAGAGGCAAGCTCTCTTGCCACTAGGCCCCAGCCCCTGAAGTCTGGTATTGTGATACCTCCTGCACTGCTTTTTTTGCCTAGATTTGCTTTGGCTATTCTAGGCTTTTTGCTGTCCCATATGAATTTATGGATTGGTTTCTCTATTTCAGTGAAGAATGTGGCTGGGATTTTGATAGGGATTGCATTGAATTTGTATAAGAATTTGGGGAATATGGCCATTTTCACTATATTGATTCTGCCTACCCATGAGCATGGGAGGTCTTTCCATCTCCTTGTGTCTTCTTTGATTTCCCTTATTAGATTTTTATAGTTCTCATTAAATAGGTCTGTCACATCCTTGGTTAAGTTGATCCCTAGGTACTTTATTCTTTTTTTGGCTACTGTAAATGGAATTGTTTCCATAATTTCCTTTTCTGTTTATATATTGCTAGTGTACAGAAAAGCTGCTGACTTTTGTGGATTGATTTTGTATCCTGCTACTTTGCCAAATTGGTTTATTAGGTGTAGGAGTTTGGGTACTGAGTTTTTTGGGTCCTTCAGATATAAGATCATGTCGTCTGCGAATAGGGATAACTTGATTTCTTCCTTGCCAATGTGGATCCCTTTGATGTCCTCCTCTTGCCTTATTGCTATGGCTAGGGATTCCAGCACTATGTTGAAAAGAAGTGGGGAGAGTGGGCATCCTTGTCTTGTTCCTGAGTTTAGGGGGAATGATTTATTTTCTCCCCATTTAAAGCGATGATAGCAGTTGGTCTGTTGTATATGGCTTTTATTGTTTTGAGGAATGTTCCATCTATTCCTGTTCTCTCCAAAGCTTTTAATAGGTATGGATGTTGTATTTTGTCAAAGGCTTTTTGGGCATCGACTGAGATAACAATGTGATTCTTAATTTTAGATCTGTTTATGTGGTGAATTACGTTGATTGATTTACAGATGTTGAACCATCCTTGTGACTGTGGGATGAAGCCTACTTGGTCATGATGTATGATTTTCTTGATCAGTTTCTGGATCCTGTTAGCTAATATTTTATTGAGGAGCTTTGCGTCTGTGTTCATTAGTGATATTGGTCTTTAGTTTTCTTTTTTGCCTGGTTTGGGAATGAGTATGATATTAGCTTCGTAGAATGAGTTTGGGATTTCTCCCTCTGTTTCTATTTTGCCAAAGAGTTTGGGGAGTTTTGGTATTAGCTCATCACTAAAGGTTTTGTAGAATTCGTTTGTGAATCCATCTGGGCCTGGGCTTTTCTTTGTTGGGAGGTTCTTGACTACCTCCTGTATCTCACTGTAAGTTATTGGTTTATTTAGTTGATTTATTTCTTCTTGGTTCAGTTTGGGAAGTTTGTACTTCTCTACGAATTGATCCATTTCTGTAAAATTATTGTTTTTTGCTGAGTAGAGGTTTTGGAAATAGCTCCTTATGATTGTTTGAATATCGTGTGTACTTGTTGTAATTTTTGCGGTGGAGTCCTTGATTTTACATATATGAGTCTTTTCTTTTTTTTGTAAGTCTTGCAAGGGGTCTGTCAATTTTGTTTATTTTCTCAAAGAACCAGCTTTTAGTCTTATTTATTTGTTGAATTTTCAATCAGATGTATCTCTTCTTTAATCTTTGTGATCTCTCCCCTCCTAGTCATTTTAGATTCTGTCATTTCTGTTTCTCCAGTTGTTTTAGTTTCATTGTGAGGTTATTCACCTGCTCTGCTTCCATTCTTTTAATGTGGGTGCTGAGTGCAATGATCTTGCTCCTCAGTACTGCCTTAGCTGTGTCCCATAGGTTTCTTTGTGATGTGTTTTCATTGTCATTGTGGCTTATGAATTCGTTGATTTCATCTTTAATTTGGTCTGTGGCCCAAGTATTGGATAGCAGTGTGGGGTTTAGCCTCCAAGAGTGTGTATAGCCTCTGTGGTATCCTTTGTTGTTGAGGGTTACCTTTAATCCACTGTGATCAGATATAATACATGGGATGACGTCAATACTTTTGTATTTGCTGAGGTTCTTTGTGTGGGCTTTGACGTGGTCTATTTTGGGATATGATCCATGGGCTGCTGAAAAGAAGGTGTATTGGGTCTCTGTAGGGTGGAAGATTCTGTATAGGTCTGTCAGATCCATTTGGTATATGGTGTTACTTAGGTCCTCAGCTCCCTTGCTAATCCTCTGGGTGTTGGATCTGTCTCTTGGAGAGAGTGGGGTATTAAGGTCACCCACTATGATTGTGTTTGCGTCTATCTTGTTCTGTAATTCTGTGAGAATTTGCTTGACATATGTAGGGCCTCTTTTGTTTGGTGAGTATACATTTATCACCGTGATGTCTTAATTCTGGATTTTTTCCTTGTATTAATATGTAGTGTCCTTCTTTGTCTTTTTGAGTTGATTTTAATGAAAAGTCCAGCTTGTCTGAGATCAGGGTGGCTACACCTGCCGTTTTGGTAGGTGCATTTGCTTGGTAGATCTTGCTCCATCCTTTCATTTGGAGCCTGTTTTTGTCTCTTGCTGTAAGGTGGGTCTCTTGTAGGCAGCAGATGTCAATGTTTTGTTTGCAGATCCATCCTGCCAGTCTGCTCCTCTTTATCGGAGAGTTTAAACCACTTATATTTAAAGAGATCAAGGATAAGGGTGTTTTTTCTCCATCCATTATATTGTTGGGCTATTTTTTCCTCTTTTTTTTTTTTTTTGGCTTTAGTGAGCTGTTCTTTCTGTTGGACTTTAGCTATTGTAGTTTCTTTCTGATTCTGTCTGTGTGTGTCTTGTACGATCTCTGTTGGGTGGGGCTCCCCTCTTAGAATTTGCTGTAGGGCTTGGTTTTTATTCACATACTCCTTTAGTTCCTCTTTGGTGTGGAAAGATCTGGTTTTCCCTTCGAATGTGAACTCCAATTTCACTGGATATTTGATCCAAGGTTGCATATTGTTAGCCTGAAGTACTTGGATGGTGTTCTTCCATTCACTTTGTGCTTGGTAAGTTTGTGTGGATAAGTCAGCTGTTATTCGAATCCTCTTCCCATTGTAGAAAGTTTCCTTCTTCGCTTTGGCTGAATTCAGAATTTGCTCTTTGATCTTGAGGTCTGTAGTCTTGAATATTATGTGCCTTGGGGTGGCTTTTCTGGAGTCTGGCCTGCCAGATGTCCTATAGGCTTCGGTTACCTGGATGGGGCCCCCTGTGAGATTGGGGACGTTTTCTGCAATAACTTTATTGAGAACATGTTTAAGCCCTCTGCTCTGGTATTCGGCTCCTTCTTCTATTCTAATTATGCGCAGATTATATCTCTAATCTTTATCCATTAGTTCCTGGGTTAGTCTGCCCTGAAGCTTCACCGTTTCTTGGAGTGTGGTCATTTTCTGGTTGTTGTCGGCTGCTTCATCATCCAGGCGAGAGATTCGGGATTCCATATGGTCCACTGTTTGTGTTATGGTTTCAATTGCAGAGTTTATGGATGTCAGAGAGCTATTTATGGTTGTCAGATCAGCTCTGATACTGGAAATTTCTTCCTTTAAAGAGTTGTATTTTAAATCTATTTTTTCATGCATTTCAATTCTCAGGATGTTGATTTTCTTTAAAGGAGGCTTGCATTGTGTCCATTTTTGCTTCCATTTCTTTCTTGGCTTTTTGGGTGTCCTTCAAGATTTCCGCTCTAAACTCCTGGAATTGTTTTCTGATTTCATTTGTGATGCTTTCCATCATTCCTGTTAACATGGCCTCATTTGCTTTTTTAGTCTCCATCTCCTCTTCAGTCGTGCTGCTTTTTGGAGCTGGCGAGTTGGCTTGCTCTTTGATGAACTGTGTTATGTTTCTTTGTGATTTGCGCATCTGGAGATCTGTGGATGGCTTCTCAGGTTTGGTTTGTAGCTCTTCCCTCCCTCCTGTGTAGGTGTGTCTACCAGAGCAGGTGCTGCTGCTGTGGCCCCGCCCACCTGTGTGGGGTACGCCTACCAGAGCGATCCCTGTCGCCGGGGGTCCCGCCCATCTGTGCGCTGTGCGCCCACTACAGCAGGCGCTGGCGCTATGGCCCCGTCCACTTTAGTGGGGTATGCCTCCCAGAGTGAGCCTCGGGTTGTTGGGTTGTGTTTGCGCCCTCCCGTGAGTCCGTTGGCGGGGGCAGTATTTGTGGGGCCCAGTGGGATTGACTGTCCGGGCATGGGTTAGCACCCTCAGACCTCGCCTCCGCTGTGAGGAGGGCGCGTGATCAGGCCCAGGTGTTCCTGCTGTGCTGGTATTGCCCACCAGCGCCTGTGATTTTAGTTGTTAGAGTCCACGAGGTCCAGGCGCCTCGGGTGGGGCTTGCAGTGCCGGCCCTGTTGGGAAGGGGGCTGGGCCGATTCGGCCAGATCTGGATCCTGTGTGGCCTTGAGGCTGCTCCGCCCTTCCCCTGCTAAACTGACTTCCCAGTGCCTGATGGGAGCTTCCCGCCTGATTTGGGGGTTCTTTGTTCTCTTGGGGTGGGGAGGGGGAGGGAGGGAGATCTAGTTTCTTTGTAGGGCTTGGGTCTCTGATAGCTGGTCTCCCGTTGGGTGAGGGGGTAATGGGGGACTCACCGATCCTGGATTGTGTGTGTGTCCTGTGCAGCCGTTGGTCCTTCAGGGGGTGGCGAAGTGTCGTGGTGGTGTCCCCAGTTCCCTCCTTCTGCCGCGCTGGGTTCCCCAGCAGCTGTCCGTCCGAACCCGGTGTGGAACCGAACTTCACCTCACTGCCGTCGTATGTCTTGGTCCGCACCCTCCCTAGTGTCCATGGGGTCTCCCACTGTCTGAATTCTGCGTGCCCTGTCTGCCAATCGCCGGGTTCCCCTTTCCTAGCCTGGCCCTGTTTGGGCCAGGGTTGGCTGGTGGGGGGAGGGTGCCCCAGAGATTCTCCGGCTCCGTGTAGGTTTTCGGCTCTTCTTTTTTACTCTTTTGTGTTTTCCTGCGTATCTCCACTGCTTCTGGCTGCTGGTTTTGCTGGGTTCTTGATGGGGTGTTGGGTGTTGGAGTTCCCAGCTCGCTATTCAGTTGGAGTGAGTCGGGGTGCCTCCCTACTGTGTCCGCGCCATCTTTCTCTCCCTCTGTAAAGATATATTGACCCTTGTCAATAAGACTGGTTTATGCTAACCACTATTACAGAAATTGAGCAAGAGTTTCTTTTGGCCATATGCACCTCGATATCTGCCATTCCCTATAGCTGCAATACATCCCAATACATGTCTGTGTAACAAGGATTTGGAGCCCCTGTGTCATCTTAAGAAGCATGTAGGACTTCACATGTGGCTGATTTTTAAATGCTATGGAAACTATTTTACAAAAGAAATTGTCACTGCTTTCTATTTAAATTGAGGTCTGGGAGTCTATGTGTAACAGCACACCTGATAATTGGTTCTATTATGAAGCATTGTCAAGGCAGATTTTCCAAGTACCAAACAAAATGCTTAACATTCTTTTCCAGCAAAAACTGCAACGTAGTGCTTTGGCAGCAAAAAATTTCCAATTCTATTTGCATCAAGGAAATCTAATTATGCCTTACATAATCCAGATTCTTGATCGGATGCCCAGGGTATTACTTATATACAATGTAGTGTGACTGTGTTTGGGGGAGAAGATGGGGAAATGACATTTTAGCATGAATCTAAGAGCATAATTTAAATATTTATATGTAAATAAATTTCATTAAATGTCTTTTTAGAATAACTCAGTGAATCTGGCCCCTTTATTAGCTTTTTCAAAAGCATGTCATACATTTGACTTTTAGACTTAGGGCTTTTTTAAAATTCTGCTAAAAGTCAATAAAATTTTATTAATAAAGTTCTTCATATGTTCCACCAGAAGGAATAACAACAAAAACTTAAATAGGATTATGTCAGCCATTTTTTTCTGGATAGACTCAGGCAAAAGACCCAATTTCCACTAATTTCTAGTCTCTACATCAGTAAAGCATAGGTACTATGCATTATCTCATGGCTCTTTCAGGGCTTGTATAATATTATACATGTGGTGTAGCAAACACTCAATAAACACTAAGTACCATATAATTCTAAACACTCCATAAGCTTGTGTATCCTATCCGACATATTTTTTCTGTTCCAATCATTTAACAATTCGTTTCTCAGTTCTTAGCAACATGTTTCCCCTTGATACTTTGACACAAGATGAATGAAACAAGTAGCTGACTTGTTTGGCCATGGTCCTAGAAGCAGAGTCTGAGAAGGGAGTGAGAGGAAAGTGATTTATTAAACAATCCTTTTAAGAAAAAGTGCCATGAGGGGAAAGCCCACAAGCCAATGAAGGGAAAGAACTATGCAACAGCACACTTGTTGGAAACTGTAGCTTTAAAGATATAGCTTTAAAGATGTAGAATTATTGAAATAGGAACCAGAGCACATTCTGCCCCTGCAGAAGAGCCACTGGGATTTCATTCCTCAACTGATGAGGCAGTTATTCTCATCATTGACTTATGAAAATTTTCTGGAGAAACTACAGGTGCCAAATGAGGTGCTGACTGTACCAATGGAAATAATAAAAAGCCTCAGGGAAACAGAGTAACACCTCCCCCAGCTTCTGATATACTCTCCTTATAAACTTGGCTCCAGTAGAGCAGAGACGTAATCATACATAAAGGGTAAAGATGTAATAATTTTGACTGACCTTGAAGAGTAGTCTAACAGAGCATTAGTCCTCCAAATCACTTGACTGCCTTAGTCCATTAGGCTGTTCTATACAACTACGCTTTTAACCCTCATAATTTGCACAACCCATATGCATATCCAGCCCGGGTAAATCACATTTTTTGCTCCAGTGTGAGTTAATCATGTCCATGATTCCTTTCTGTAGAGTCATTCTAATCTCTCTCTTAATTTTCTCTTATCCTGTCCTATTGGTATTCTTGTATATAAAGTTCTCTCAAACATTTATCATCTTGGATGGCAATCATCAGTTGATAATTTTTGTTTCTTTGGTTAGTCTGAGTACCCTAGGCATGAAAGTAGTGTCTTCTTATTTAACTTTCGTATGCTTAACATAACACTTACACATTCTAAGTGACTTAATACAAATTTGATACCTGAATGAACAAATACATTCTTTGTCACCATGCATACATATTATCTTTTTAGGTAAATGTATCATCTCAATTGCATGTGAAGTATATCCCTTTATAATTGGACTGCTAAATGTGTATGGCATACAGACTGTCTCTCAGTGCTCAGAAGGTGAATTCAGATCCCTGAAATGCTTATGTCAAAATTTCCACCTATCTGTACAGGATTAAGTTGAAAAGAGAACTGCTTTCCACAGCACCTCTCCAGGCATAATGAAAAGGTAAAGGGGATATTAATTTTAAAAGAACAGAGGTCAACATAAGAGTGGGTGTGGTTTTCTGGATAAGTCTTCCAAACCATAGGTAGAGCTTCTAATTAGCAAATTGGACACAGCCAATTCCTTTCATTACAGAAGAAGTTTTGTTAGTTCTTTCTTTCTGATGAAAACTTTATAATTTCCACATAATTTCCTTTTTAAAATATTCCTATTTTTGATGCTATTACTAATGTTCCTGCTTTTTCATGTGTGTTTGTAGTGTGCTAGTCGTGGGCTTGAACCCAAGTGCAGGGCACGGTACCTGATCTTTCTGCTCAAGGCTAGTTCTCTATCATTTGAGCCAGCTTTTGGGTGGTTAATGGGAGATAAGAGTTTCCATACTTTCCTGCCCAGGCTGGTTTCAATCTTTGATGCTCAGATCTTAGCCTCTTGAGTAGCTAGTATTACAGAATTAAACCACGGGATCCTGGCAAGTTCCTATGTTTTACATTTTAATTTTCAATTATTTCTTACTGATCTATCAAAAGAACTCTTCATTTGTATATATGTATCATAGGCCATTCCTTTTCCAAAATCATTTTTCCTTCCTTATAGCTGGACCCTCTGAAGTTTGGTTTGTATCTTGAAATATCTTTTCACTGTAATCATCTCTCTCATCAGGGATGGACCCCCTAAAGACCAATCATGAGACTAAATTAATTATGAAAATCAGTCTGCTCAACTTAATCCAATTAAACTTAATTGCATGCTCCCTATATTTCTAATCATCCTCACCTAGGGGACATGTTACCTTCATGTTTTTAAACAGATTTTCTGAGCCAAATTATTTTCACAAATATGACTCTCTGAAAAGATAGTTTAGATATAAGAAGACCTAGGGAAATCAGATTCATTTCATCAAAGTAAAACTTTGTGCCAAGCCTCATAATAACTTTTTAGTTACCTTTAAAGTTTCATTAATAATGGAAAAAATCTTCCAGAGCGAGTGGCATGTGACAATCTGAAAAATGGTCTAATCAGAAGGACTAAAAGCATAGTTATATTTTTCCATTAAGTCATCATATACAATGTGTACAAATCTCACTCTAAACTGAAGTTAAAGGTATAAAGCAATGTTATGAAAGCATACTGACAAGTTAATACTGAGAGCCAATGGCTCTTGACTGTAAACCTAGCTACTCAGGAGGCTAAGATTTGAGGATGGTGGAACAAAGCCAGCCATTGGCAGGCAAGTCCATGAGACTCCAGTGACTACCACAAAAGCCAGAAGTGGCCCAAGTGGTAGAACTCTAGGCTTGAGCATAAAAGCATAAGGACAATGCACAATTCCTGAGTTCCAACCCAAGACAACCACAAAAAAAATACATCGTGCAATGGCATGCACCATTTTTCTATAATACACAACTGTAATTCTTGATTTAGAAACACTACTATTACAAAAGACTTTTCAAAGATTATACTATTCTTTTGTGAAAACAAGAGTCATATTGTTTCATTTATCTGAATGCTACATGTGAATAGATAGCAAAGCCGAAGTTAAAACTTTTGGTTTTAAGCCCATGAACTTTTCAATAGATCACTGCTCTTTTTCCTATGGAAAAGCATGATTTGGCAATGTAGAGTTAATGATGGTGAATCTATTCTTATTTATAAAATTAACATTACCACTGTGTCCATTGTGAAATGATAGATACCAACACAGTCTCTTCTAATCAACTGTTTGTCAGAATAGGCAGTGGCCATCTTCAGAAATTTTAAGAAAAATCAAAAGTAACTTCCTAATTATGTGGGGGGGAAAATTCTAGAGCTCAGATTGGTTTTTTTGCTTTTTGTTTGTTTGTTTGGAACTCATGGCTTTGGGGAATGCTAAGCAAGTGCTTGATCAACCAAGCTGCATCTCTAGAGAGAGAGATCATTATCATCTGAGAGCAAGAGATGATTTCCTTGAAACTCAGTATTTCCACAGTTACAAAGGAAAATGATAGAGCTGGTTAGGGAGACAAATTCTTAGTCTATTCTAACTACTAAAAATATACAGACCATCAAAGACTTCCCTTTTTCTCCCTTAGGTATAGGTATCACATCAGAATTGTTAAATTTAAGGGATCTGATTCAGTTTCCAAGTAGGAGAAAGAAACGGAGTCAGTTTTTCCTCTCCGATAACTCAGAACAATTCAAAATGCCCTTCAAAATTTACAAGAAGGGGCTGGGAATGAGGCCTAGTGGTAGAGTGCTTGTCTTGCATGCATGAAGCCCTGGGTTTGATTCCTCAGTACCACATAAACAGAAAAAGCCGGAAGTGGAGCAGTGGCTCAAGTGGTAGAGTGCTAGCCTTGAGCAAAAGAAGCTCAGGGACAGTGTCCAGACCCTGACTTCAAGCTCCAGGACTGGCAAAAAAAAAAAAAAAAAAAAAAAGGTTACAAGAAAAACTGAACACAGATAGAGGAAGCTTTCAACCCCATTCCCTCTACTGAAATCCTCAGGTGTGATGTCACTTATCATTTGTGTGCATGAACACTGACAGAAGCACACAGCCAGAAATGCAACAAACATCCTTTGACTTTCCTTGCTAGGTTTGAAATGCAGCAAAAGAAACTCAGGAGGGAACAATCATATTATCATTGGAGAAAGGGAATACTCCAGATCACTTTTGTACATCTGTTTCTCAGAGGATGATAATTGTCTTACACACATGTCAAAATGCATGCAAATAATAGACAACTTCCTTTTAGAAGATGTGTATGTGGAGTGATAATGAATTTTTAAAGCAATGAATAACATGGAAAAGAAGCATAGGCGACTTTAAAATGTAGCTGTGGTTGAAACACTTTTCCTATTATGTGAAGTTAGATAGACATTTTATCAATCCCTAGGCTGCACTGTTTACTTTGTGTAGATGTTGAGACCAATGGTTCTGAATTTCTCCCATTCAATTTGGTCCAGAGGTATTTTTAATCAACTCTGATAAAAATAAGTCTAAAAACCAAGTAAGCAGACATGGCTTTGGTTTGAGTTCTTCTGATTTGAAGTACTATTTTTTTAACCTGATAAATACACAATTGCCTTTTACAGGAAATAATGTGGCAAGACAATATTAATGTGAAAAAAAACAAGGCATTGTAGAAAAGAAAGATTTTCAGTGGGTTAGCATCCTGTCTTAAGCTGAGGTCATTACTTCAACTTTCTGAGCCTGTGTCCTTATCTGTAGAAGGATGGAGATAGGAATAATGATAACAATAATGGCTATTTCTGAGGACATTTTGAGGACTGAGTTCTTTTTATGAAATACATCTTTGTGACTATAGTTTCCCCAAAGAATAGAAGCTATTTTGTTTTTGTTCTCATCAAGTGCAAACATTAAAGTTACAAAATTGAATGTATGCTTAAAATAAGAGATCACAATGAGGGCAAGGCTCCCGGAGTAGGGTACTTGATTAGCAAGTGAAAGGCCCTGAGTTCAAACTCCAGTACTACTGTAATAATATAGAATAAGAAATCAGTGAGCTCTCTCTCTCTCTCTCTCTCTCTCTCTCTCTCTCTCTCTGCTTTCAACTCCATTGATGTACACGACATGGTTCATCTCTCCAAAGAATAAGGAACACGTGAGAAGCAGACCAATAAACACTCAAAACTAAACTATAGAAGGGAGTTTGGGAAGATATTAAATGTAGTATGATTTTGCAAATAGAAAACCTGTTCAGAAGAGTTATTAGAAAAAGAGGAGTTAAGGATTATTCCCCATTATTAAGCTATTTCAATTTTGGATTTGAGTTCTAAAAATGCGAACAAATTAACTCTTTGGGAAATTGCTGGAAGTACTTTGGAAAAATTGTGTACTTACCAAGTTGTTTACCGAGGAAGAACAAAGGAAACCACTAGAGTTATTATGTGATGGTTTTTTTCAGTATCTAGTGGTCTTAAGTTCTGCAAGGCTCTGAATGGAAGCACACAATGGACAGCAAGTACAGAGTAAGAAAATCACTGCATGCTCTGTTCTCTTTTGACCATGTCTTTAGTATCTACATATCCCACTGTTCTGCATTTACAAAATGAGACCTATGAATGCAAAAAAATGAATATTAAAGTAAATGATCCATAAAGAGGTTGTTTGTAAAATCCAGTTTTCTAGTGTTACACAAGTTAAGATAGTACGCTCTGTAATTTTATTATTATTTATTAATTTATTTACTTATTGTAGTTTAAACTCAGGGCTTCCTACTAAGAAGATTCCCTATTCCTTAACCACATTCTAATGAAAAATTGAAACCCAGCAGAACCTGAAATCACTTTGTAATATTTTAGTTTTGGCTATAAAGATTGTTTTTTAAGTCTCATGAAATTCCATTGGTCATCAGTAATTGATATAATCATCTTTATTTTGAAAGACAACACAATTAGAATTCAAATGATTTTACAATTAGCACTTAAGCTGGAAAGAGAAAACACAAAGAAAGACAAAACCAGAAGCAAAGTCATAACTATAAAATTCAGACATCTATTCATACATCAATTGCTTTTTGAGAGTTGTTGAAATACAAATGGGAGAGAATGAGTCCTGCTCATTCTGTTTTGGTTTTTTTTCAATGACTACACAGTGTTTGGCAAACATTGGATACAGCACTGAAAATTTGTAGAGTGACATTAATTGTCAGATATCAAGGTCAGCCAATGGACAAATTGATTTGGGCCATGCCCTGCCTCTTGTTTTATATTGTTTTGAACTTCAACTCTCAAAGCTACACATGTACCTCAAGGAATAGTACTGGTCAGAGTAAGTCTAGATATTACTTTGGGGGCAAGGGAGGGCCTGAAACTAGTATCTATGTGTATTTTCTTTTTATTGTTGTTTTACTTTTAAGTAGTTGTACAAAGGAGTTCCATTTAACAGGTCAACCCTGGGTTGAAACTTATTTTCTTAGAATTTATTTTTTAACTTTAAGTAGTTGTACAAAGGAGGTGCCATGTAACAAAGCAGTTTATCATTATAATACATCTTTGTGCAGTGTCACAACTTTTGACATTCTCAACCACCTTTGCCCCACCCTTTCCCTTATTTTTCTTAAAACTGTGGCATATACAATGAATTTTTTGGATGCCTTTTCCAAATTCCCCCCTTCATTGTCTACCACTCTCCTCTTTGCTCTACCCCCCACCCGCTCTACACCCACACTCACAAGTACCCATTTCCATTTATTTTGTTGGTCTTTGACTTACATTATTTGAGCTCTCCATAGAGTCTAGTATACTTCAGTTTATTTATTTATAACCAGTCACATACCACCCAACATATTTACTTATGGATTCATGGGCTCATTCTAGCTTCCATAAACGAGGGAAATCATGCAGCCTTTGTTTCTCTGGGTCTGACTTACTTCACTTAATATAATTTTTTCCAAGTCTTTCTATTTCCTTATTAATGGTACAATATCATTCTTTGTGATGGGTGAGTAAATTCCATATACCATATTTTCTTGATCTATCCATCCATTGAGGATCAGCTGGCTGATTCCATATCTTGGCTATGGTGAATAGTGCATCAATGAACATGGATGTGCTGTTGGTTTTACTATAACTTTGTTTGTATTATATTGGATAAATGCCATGGAGTAGAATCTCTGGGACATGGGGTAATTCTGTATGCTTTCCATAGTTTCATAGTGCTTTCCAGAGTAGTTATACAAGCTTACATTCCAACCAGCAGTGTAGTAGGGTTTACTTTTGACTACATCATCTCCAGCTATTATTGTTTTTTTCTTGATAATGGCCATTCTAAATGGGGAGAAGTAGAATCTACATGTTGTTTTAATTAACATTTCCTTTATTACCAGAGATACTAATTTTTCTTCATATGTCTGTTGGCTATTTTTATTTCTTCTTCTGTGAAATCTTTCTTTATATCATTAGTCCATTTAGTAATTGGGTTTTGTTTCTTTGAGAGTTTAATTTTTTGAGTTTTAAGTATATTCTGAATATTAATCTCTTGTCTAATGTATTACTGGTAAAAAAAAAATCCTCCCATTCTATTAGTTCTTGTGGAGAAATGTAACATGTATAAACTTCAGTTAATATGGAAATAGTAATTATAGGGCAAATTAGAATGAACTGCCGTGGGCAAACTAGGAGCTGAAACTCAACTAAGGAAACTGGTGTTATTTCAGGCAATCTTGTTCCCTGCCATAATCTTCTAGGCAATGACATCATTGCTATGGAAAAACTTTAATTCCCGTTCATTCCTGTTATAATTGTAAATTTATTTTCTGAAACAAAAGTCTCCCGTGGTGGTGGGGCTAGGAATATGTCCTAGTGGTAGAGTGCTTGCCTTGCATACATGAAGCCTTTGGGTTCAATTCCTCAGCACAATATATATAGAAAAAGGCAGAAGTGGCACTGTGGGTCAAGTGATAGAGTGGTAGCCTTGAGCAAAAAGAAGCCAGGGACAGTGCTTAGGCCTTGAGTTCAAGCCCCAGGAATGGCAATATATATATATATATATATATATATATGTGTGTGTGTGTGTGTGTGTGTGTGTGTGTGTGTGTGTATTTGTATTTATATTTATATATTTATATGTTATAAATATATATATATATTTAGGTGATCAACAAACTACTGTATAAAAATTCTATACTAAACGTTAATGAATTAATTATTACTGACTGGAATTATTGATTATCAAAATCAAGAGCTATTTTCTATTCTAAAATTAAACACTTAAATGTGTAAACATCGTGTGCTTAAATATGGCCAAATGTATTTAAAGCACTTTCAAGTATAATCGCTGGAAGTATTTTTCTTTAAAATTTGCTCACTTCTTCCCTTTTCTATTCTACATTTTCTTCTTTTCCCTACAGCCTTCCCCATTTTAAATTATTTCTTTACTACATTTATCTTCCTGTTGTTCATCACTTTCTACTTCTTGTTCTTTTTCCTCTCATCTTTTTTCTTCTCTCTTTTATTATTTCTTACTCTCTTCTCTAATCTGTCCCTTTATTCTTTCCATTTCTTCCCTTCCATGGAACTATCTCCTAAGAAGGCAGAATGATGCTGCCACAGGAGGGAAGGTGTTCAAATAAACCAGGAAGTGGAAGGTGGAAAGGTGATCTGGAGAAACTAGTGATCCTGATCCCCAAGAAACCCAGACAATACAGAAGCAGGGGGAAGGAGAGAGATATGGTTAGCCATCAAGAGATGAGACAGAGGGCCAGGCACCAATGGCTGTTGCCTGTAATTCTCACTAGTCAGGAGGCTGAGACCTGAAATTCACCATTTAAAGCCAGCCCAGCCAGAAAGGCTCATGAGACTCTTCTCTCCAATAAACTACTCAGAAAAAAGGCCGGAAGTGGTGCTGTGGCTCAAGTGGTAGAGCACTAGTCTTGAACAAAATGAAGCTTAGAGACAGTTCCCAGGCCCAAAGTTTAAGCCCCAAAATGGGCACAAAAAGCAGAGAAAGAGAAAGAGAGAGAGACAGAGAGAGGGGGAGGCAAAAAAAGGGAGGGATGGAGGGAGAAAGGAGAGAGAAGGAGGTGAGAAAAAGATTTCTCAGCCTCCCTGCAGGGCAAGGAGGCAAGGAAGTGGCTACCATAGAGGCATCTCTTCTCCTAGGAAGTGGCAAAAAAGCCAGTGTGGGACATATTTAAAGGTGGTTTGGGTTGGTTTCTAGTCTTTAGGTAAGTATCATGGAACAAGACAAGTGAAATGATCTGATTTGGATTAAAAATATCAACTATAATATAAACAAAAATTTTCAGTATAGAGAAATATTACTCAAGTACAAAAAGGAGGAAAGGCTTGAGAGTTGTTGGGTTGGAATTTTAAGTATCAATCTGAGATCCTACCTGTAATCAACATGCCCATAGAGATACATACAGATACCTATTTCAGGTATATGTAAACTGTTGGTTCAGGAAAAATATATGAGTTCATAAGAAATGAAGATGAATGAGAGTCAGTTTGCATATTCCCACAATTTTTTTTTCTTCTTGATAATTTTAGAAACATGTTTTCTTTAATTTCCTTGGGGGATTACATTGTAACTCAAGCCAAATATGGAAGGCAAGGTATAAAGCAGTCAAACTCGAATCTTTGTTATGTCATTTTCTAGCTAATATTTGAAGAATAAATTGAGATGAAACATATAATTTACTTTTTTAGATGGAGTAAACATGAAACTGTATAGGCCACATAATTAGGAAATAAATGTCACTACGCGGGTCATGAAAACCTCAAGTTATCTAATGAGGAGTTAGTAGCCCTGTTTGTCATGGAAGAAACATAACCTAGAAAAAGTAAATGACTTCATGATTATCAGCTTTTAAGGAACTAGGCTTGTACTAAAAAAAGCTGAAGCATCCTTTCGATGAATGCAGCAGCAATATCAGGTTACTCGTTAGTTAAATTTGAATATTTTCTGAAACCCAAATTTTCATTTTTAGTCAGTTGTAACTATGACAAATACAATATACCTTTGATTATCTGTGGCTGACTTATGTATAATCTTGGTAAAGTTGATTCTAGAGTTTGACACAATAATCAAAAAAATGATATTAGCAGAAAGTGCTGTCTTCAGAGTAAAATACTAGAGTAAAAATATTCAAACTGGCATTTTGGGATTTTTTCCCCCTTATCATGGTGGTACACAAGCAGCACATTCCGATCCAAGAAATTGGAGATGTGCACGCTGTTGAGGTGTTATGAGAAAGTGTGAAATAAATTTCCCATTGAAAACATGTTGATAAAATGTTAGCAGGTAACATCTCTGTGGTGTAGGAAGAAAATGTTTTTGAAAATATCCAAGTGAATGGTCATGTTTTAAGTTAACAAGCAGTTGCCTGAAGCCTCCCTTAAAAATCAGTAAGCTGCTCACCTAGCAGATTGCATTAGAAATTGGATTTACAGTATAAAGTAAAAAATATGCTATGCTACAGAATAAGTGCAAAGACAGGGCAAATTTTTAACTGTCCTATATAATTTCACTCTGAGGCAGACAATAGGGTCTGGTATTATATAGTGAGAACCAATTAAAACAATGCTTGCAATTACTATGATAAGTGAGCAGAAAAGTATAGCATGTTATTTTTTTCTAACCTCTGACCAGGTGGAAAATATTTTATTGACATTTACTTCTTGGCTTTTGTCATCAAGGTATATAATGAAAAAAAAAAAGAATACAGAAAGCTGGCATCACATAATAAACAAATGTGTTGCCAGAGAAGAATAATGTGCTACAGTAAAATATTATCACCCTACACTAATTAGTATATTTTGAATGGAAAAATGCACAATTATATAATGAAAGGAAAACTTAGTAAGTGATTTATACACTCACACTTGCAGACAATTCTAATATTTAAAAAAGTATTTGTTGTTAATCTTTTACGATTCTCTCTCTGTGTCTCTGCCTCTGTCTCTCTGTCTCTCTGTTTCTCTGTCTTACTTGGTGTAAACACAGCATATGAGCAAGTTTTATACTAATGAATTCTCATCTTAAATATTATTTTTCTATATATCTACATCTACATACATAATCTACTATCTGTCATCTACCATGTAACCCAATCTGCTCATCTGTTTAGTAAATTTTTCTTGTCTTCTGCAGTAGTTGTTATAAATAAATGGCTTTGCTCTTATTTTCATAGTTTATTCTTGTCTCTGCAGCATAGCATTCACAGTTCATCTGATACTTTCTTCTTGCTTCTAATTCACAGGGAGGAATTGATGATGCTCTTATTCACCCTACCTGGGAATGACTAAGCTACACTTTGTCATAGGTCTCAGGGGCCCCTTCAAGCTGTCATTCCAGTTCTTCCTCCTTACTTTTTCTACCTGTCTTAATACTGCAAGCACACAAGAATTCCTGCCTTTTGAGAGAAGCTGAAAATGCTCTGTTCTCCATCTATCATCTTTTCAGCCAATGTCCTCGTGGAAGAGGATGTTGAATAATGCAAAGGACAGGCAAAGGTTCCTAGACCACACAGGTAAACACTCTGAAATAGTCTCCCTTAAAGCTCTTGCCCTAACAGGCATTTTCAGAGCCCAAGGCAACTTTTATAGGTGGGATAGGATGAGGTTGACAAAGCTATTTACAAAAATATTCCAGCCCAAGTTTTTCAAAAAGCAGCATCTAAAAATATATTCAATTATAGATATGTCTGTAAATAAAGTCCCCATCTGGTAACAAAACGGAAGATAAGTAAATAAAACATTTAAACTACACACATATCCTAACAGACTTGGCAAATATATATAATACAATATAATATAACATATATATATTATGTTTTCTGTATCTCTGTCTTTTTAAAATAAGAATTATATAGGAACAATGGAAATGTTTATTTGTTATAATCTAGGATACATGGTACCACAATGAGAGTTTGTGAAGTGGAGAGGAAGTGAAAATATCGCTATTGGTATTTGTGTATTTATTAAACTTGTGCAGGTGTTTATAACATTATCTTAAGCAGGATACATATGTTAATATTCTTTATATATGATATGTTACACATATGAATACATGCATGTCTGCATATGATAAACATATATCTAGAACTGTAAAATGGAAATATTTTTTGTACTATTGTGTTCTCTGATGGTTTAAATTGCAACTAACTCAGAAGGCACATGTTATCTGCGTGTTTCTCTTGGGATAAATAAAGCAGTTTGCTAAAATCAGTCACAGGAAATTCCACCACTAAAGTTCCCTGATATTTTGTAGACATCATTTGTCTTCGGAGGATTTCAGTAGAATTGTAACTGACAAAGAAATGATAAATTTATGGCACAAGATTTACAAATATACCAAATAAGACTGGAATAGATAACGTGAAAGAAAATGCACAGTGCTAAGTAAGGGATCTGAAAATCAGTACTATGTGTAATTAACCTAGAATGAAATTCATTATTAACTAGTATATTAATGATTCTTATTTAAGATTTAAATAAGCTATTTTGTAAAGACTGACTTATCATATTTGGGCAATCATAATATCCAATACATAATAACAAACTGAGATGATGATCTTTATCCTCTAAGATAAAAGCTTAATAAAGCATATAAGAAAAATATAGATGTGTTATTCAACCCTGTCTTTGTTGTCCCAGTTCATTTATCAGAGGTTTCATTTGAACTGAGAGATAAAATGTGGAAAGTGCTTAAGTTCTGGGCATTTTATTACAATTCATATAGGGCACTAATTTTTAAAGACCCAGGAAAAAGCAATATCAGCAAATTGATAGACATATACTTAAACAACTTGCATCAATTGTGGCATTCAGAGGCGAGGATAACAATGGTAGAATTCCTTTGAACAACTAATTTATAGGTTAACAAAAGGAATGCCAAGAAGCTGAAACATGTGTTATCAGGAGGTATGGGAGAGAAGAAGGGTGAGAAAAAAAGCTCAATACTCCTTCAATGTACATATGTAAAAATGGAAGTAGGTAAATTGAGGAGATGGGTGAATTTGGGAGAGATGGAGAACGATGGAGGGGGTAATATTGATCAATATGCATGGTACTCACAAACTGATAAGTTGGACTTTTGATACTTTTTAAATAATTTATATTTTAATAATTGCTTATATATTGTCAAAGTGATGTACACAGGGGTTACAGTTTCATATGTAAGGACATGGGTACATTTATTGTACTATTTGTTACCTCCTCCCTAATCACCTTCTTCCTCCTCCCCGTTTTCCTCTCCCCCCATAAGTTTTTTTTTTTGTTTGTTTGTTTGTTTTTTTGCCAGTCCTGGGGTTTGAACTCAGGGCCTGAGCATTGTCCCTGGCTTCTTTTTTGCTCAAAGCTAGCACTCTACCACTTGAGCCACAGTGCAATTTCTGGCTTTTTCTATATATGTGGTGCTAAGGAATCGAACCCAGGGCTTCATGTATATGAGGTGAGCACTTTATCACTAGGCCATATTCCCAGCCCTACCCCCATAAGTTGTTCAGTTAGTTTACACCAAATGGTTTTGCAAGGATTGCTTTTGGAGTTGTTTGTCTTTTTATCAGTTGTTTCTCAATTTTGATATTCCCTTTCACTTCCCTAGTTCTAATACCAGCACATACAGTATCCAGGGTACTCAGATGAGATACAGTGATAGCACAGGAAGAACTACAGGAAGGGGATACAAGAGGATCATCAACAAAAGAAGATACGGCTTCACATGGCATGTTGAAAGTGATTACAACAGTGATATAACAGTCGTTTCTATAACATGGAGTTCATTTCACTTAGCATCATCTTATGTGTTCATAAGGGCATAGCTATTGGTCTCTTGTGATCCTCTACTGTGACTAGCCTAAACCTGTGCTAATTATTCCCTATGAGGGAAACCATAGAGTCTATGTTTCTTTGGGTCTGGCTCACTTCACTTAGTATAATTTTTTTCAAGTCCTTCCATTTCCTTACATATGGGGCAATCAAACTGAAGGGCTTCTTCAGGGCAAAGGACATAGCTTGAGAGATAAACAGAAAGCCCACAGATTGGGAAAAGATCTTTACCAGCCATACAACAGAAAAAGGCCTCATATATAAAATATATTCAGAACTAAAAAAAATAAAATCCTCCAAAACAAAACCTTAAGGAACAAACAGCTCCCTCAACAAGTGGGCTAAAGACTTAAATAGAAACTTCTCTGAAGAAGAAATGAGAATGGCCAAGAGACACATGAAGATGTGCTCTACATCACTGGCCATAAAAGAAATGCAAATCAAAAGGACATTGAGATTCCACCAAACCCCAGTAAGAATGTCCATTATCAGGAAAACTAACAGTAACAAATGTTGGAAGGGATGTGGCCAAAAGGGAACCCTACTTTATTGTTGGTGGAAATGTAAACTGGTTCAGCCACTCAGGCAAGCGGTATGGAGATTCCTCAGAAGGCTAAACATAGAGCTCCCCTATGACCCAGCAGCCCCACTTTTGGGCATCTACCCAAAAGATTACAAACAAAAACACACTAAAGCCACCAGCACAACAATGCTCATCGCAGCACAATTTGTTATAGCTAAAATATGAAACCAACCCAGATGCCCCTCAGTAGACGAATGGATCAAGGAAATGTGGTCTATATACACAATGGAATTTTCTGCCTCTATCAGAAAGAATGACATACTCAAAATCATTTAAAAAGTAAAATAAAATCATGACCTCTCAATTTGCTCATGCCACATTTTTATTGTGTATCACTGTCATCATGTAGAAGATGGATCGCCTTCTTAGAACAAAGACAGGGAAGCATAGAATTTCTCCCTCATCTTTGGCCACAATTTTCCTTTGAAACCAGTAATCAGAACTTCCATATTTTATGTTAGAAATTGAGTTTATCTAGTAGTTTTTAACTCTAAAATATCACTCAGTCATTTTCAGTCAACAATTTCTTACAAAGTTCACAATCTTGTCACATGTTGTAGTATCCTATTATTTACTAAATATTTCTGAGACAACAACATCCTCTTAGAAGTTTCCAAATTTCCAAAGACTGAAAACAACTGGATACCTGAACTAGAAGTCTGTCTTACATCTCTGCATTTTTCTTCCAGGCCATCACAAAGGAACAGATACATGACATATGACTATCTTGAATACAAGGAGTTTTCATTCTGCTTCTACTTTTCCTCCCTTTTTAATAAACTGCTGAAAACTGTTTGACACTGAAAATCATCTACACATCCTAGCCATGGGAAAATAGACCCAATTTACAAACTTCCAGCTTACTAACTATAGGACATAGTAGCAAAAGACATTTGTAAATAGCAACAATATCTAAATAATAGTTACAATAATTATAGCTAAATAATTAATATTATTATATTATATACAATATAATGTTATTCAGAGAATTTCATAAAAAGTATATGTGAATAGGTTCACCTCATATTTGGTTAAAAATTTATCTGAGTCCAGAGAGAGAGAGAGAGAGAGAGAGAGAGAATTACATAAAGCAGATTTAGCCCTTAAAGATGGTAAGGGACAGAACAAGCCCAGGATTCCTTGCGAGTTATTTACAGTAGAATATCAACTATACCTGTTGCAAATGGATTGCAAAAGAAGACACTCTGAAAGGCAGTCCTTCCTAGATGACACTGCTCCCTGATCCTCTGGAATATAGCCTTGAAGGATACCCTGTTGGGGGCCTATATTCTAGTCAGCCCTCTCTCCCTCCCCCCTCTCTCTTGCCTGCTCACTCTTGCTCTGTTCTTCTTATCTCATCATCCAGATACCTACCCTGTCATTCTTCAGAATGAAAAAGTAAGGAAGTTGATGGTGGCTAACTTGGAAGAGGAATAGGTCAACCTAAGACTACTTTGAAAACTGTCTTACTGCAGAATCAAGGAAGGCAATATAAATGCACAAGCATTTGTTTCATAAACATTAAATATTCTGTAATAGTCAGTGAGTTCACTCTGTAGTCAATAGAAAGCCCAAGGACAATAAAAAGTCCAAAAGTTCCAGAATAAGATCCTCCAGACATTGCTGTTTCCCTTTTGTCTAAAGGGAAATAAAACCTTCCTCCCATTTTCAGAAAGATGAGAAACACTGCAAGGAAATAATTGACATTCTACATATTTTACTCAGAACAAAAAGTCCTCCTCCTAGAAAGGAAAATGAAGGAGAATCTAGGTCTGGCTGGGAACATGTTCATATTTCCCTTACAACAGAGTGAATTCTCTCAAATGCCTCACAAACATGGCTCAGTGGTGTCGGAGGATAAAAAGGAAACTGGATTTATTTCTTTATAAATAATTCTCCTGAAATATTGAAGAGAAATCTTTATTCCCAGTACCGTTGCCCAAACATTGATTGATGTTGTGAGAATGATCCCTAAAGCCAGCCCGGGCCCAGTCCCTCGTCATTCTTTCTTTAATATGCCATGTATCATTGTATCTATTTTACAGAGTTTCATGGGTTCTTTACACCCACCCGTGCGATGATGGCTGCAATAAACCTATTGAGGAATCGACTACAGATGTATATAGAAGATAGGAAGTTTGTCTCTGGCAGTAAAGATTTGGCATGTGGACTTGCTTCCTGTAGGAAGACCTAGGAAATTAAAATAAAAGGGCATTCCCAAGAGCAAAGAACAGGAAACTCCTCTGAGATTACTAGTAATATTTGATATAGTAATGCCGCTTAACAAATTACCATAGTGGCTTTGTGGCTTAGAGAACTAACCATCTACTTTTTTTTCCACTCAAGCTTCTGTAGATTTAAGTGTTATTCTGTGCATAGCTAGCTTTCACTGGGCTTTGCTTTGGGTAATAGATTTAATTTAAGTCTGCTCAAATGTCTTTGTATTCTGGGACTAGTAAGAGTGTGAATGTGCTCTTCTCATGATGGATGCTAAACAACAAGAGGCCAAATTGGAGGATTCGAGTACATTTCAAGTTTCTCCTGGAATTACTTTTGCTAGCATTTCAATAACTAAGGCTAGTAATTGGCTAAGCTCCATACACTGGCCAAAGTGACCAAGCTTTATACCATATTAGGAGAAAAAAAATACTCAGCTTACTAAAAAAGGAGGTACAAAAAGTTCACATGACAATTAGAGATGGTTTTTATGTAAAGAGTGGGGATTATTGAACAATGATAGAAACCCTGAATTTCTACAGGTATGTGTTTCCTGGAGAGGGAGGAAATGCTTAGCAGACCTCCAAGGAAATGTGACAGTTACAGGACATCTGATCTCTGCCTCATTATAAATGTTAAATTAAGTAATTGATAAATATAGCTTACTTTCTTCTACAAATTGTTAAAAATCTTAACAATGTAGATTTAAATAAGTTACCAGGCATATTCTACCATTCCTAAGTAGGTAGGGAAAAGCATTCTTTTAATTCAGCCAACTCCTATAATCTGGAGATAAGAGAATTCTGTTTGCAAGTGTTTGTTTGTTTTTCCATTTCCAGGAACATCTATTGTTCAAAATTGGATATATCATTTACTTGTTAAATTAAGTGGAACCAGTTAATGGAATGGGACTGCAAATTCACTGTGGCTATTCTATCACTTTTCATCATTGGACTTGATCTAACTTGTGATGACATTTTGATCATGATAGTCTAATTAAAACCCAATTTGATGCCAAGAGCAGGCACTATTACAGGAGGTTCATGAAATGCGCATAAGAACAACGTCATGGGTGCTGCCATGGCTAGCAGAGTGAATGAAAGGCAAATTTGTGGGGTTTTTTTTCTTTCAGTATTCTATTAAACTGCATCAGGGCCAGAAGGAGATACACGCTTACTCTTCAGCATACATCCCAAGGAATGAAAGCAAACGCTCAGTTGAGATGCATGCACCTCCATGTTCAAAGCAGTCAAAATGTGCATCAGCCTAGGTGTTCATCAGCCAATGAGTAGTATGTTATATATGAAGTGGAGTATTATCTGGCCATAAAGAAGAATTAAATGAAGTCATTTACAGGAAAAACAGATGGAATTAGAGACATCATGTTGAAAGGCTTAGAAGGACAAATGGAACATGTTCTCCTTACATGGGGAGTCTAGTCCTTAAAAATGGATTATAGGGAAAAGAACAAAAAGAAAGAAAAGTATGGATAACAGCGTCATGCACCAGTGGCTCACATCTATAATCCTAGCTACTCAGGAGGTTGCGATCTGAAGATGACAGTTCAAAGCCAACTAGGAGAGAAAAGTCTGTGCGATTCTTACCTCTAACAAACTACTTAGAAAAAGCTAGAGTGGGGCTGTGGCTCAAGTGGTAGAGCAATAACTTTGAGCACAAACAGACTCAGGGATGGCACCCAAGCCCTGAGTTCAAGATCTAGGACCAGTTAGAAAAGAAAAGAAAGAAAGAAGGAAAAGAAAAACACAAAAATGGATAAGAGGACTATAAAGTAGGTTCTTTCTTCAGATGGGTATCAGCTAGAAGGGGTTGCGTAGGATGGTGACTGTAGGTGAAGTGCTTTATACATTTGTATGAACGTAGAATGATGAAACATGCTGAAGTCATTTCAAGAATTGGGAAGGCAAATAAAGGGAAATGGAAGAGGATACAACTGATTGGGTTACACGTATGGGTTACATGGAAATATCACAAGGAAACTCCTCACTCAGTGAATGTATGCAACTAAAAATAGAAAAACAAATCACAGTGAACTCTGAGAGGTACAATTTATAGGTCTCAATCAAAAATAAAACCAAAAAGAATTTGACACAAGAGCTATGGTAGAGGAAATATAATATTAAAAATGAGTGTACAAATGAGAAATTCCATCTACACAACTGTGTCCTCATGAAAAAACAATGGCAGAAGGACTGGTCTACCCAGTGGCTCTTTATGCATCTCCCTTGCTATTTCTTAGACAAGTAATCTCCAAATATGTTACTTTTATATTATAGAAATCAGTCGCAGAAGGAGATGCTAATGTCTTTAGCCTTATCTCTCACAATTACTTCTTCTGAGATTCAGACAACTCTCCTAAAATCCTATGCCTTGATTTCCTTTCTGCTAAAATGTGAGTGAAAAGTCCCGTGTGTTTTTTTTCCTCAGAGAGTGAAGAAACTTTCCAAAGAACACACTCTGAAAACTCTTGGCAGGTGGTAAGTCACTGATCAGTTGCATTTGTTATTTTAATCTTTCCAGGCAACTATTTGCCTCAAGTCTAGATCCTGGAGGTTCTAACTTAACACAGTGTGGACACACAATGCAACTCTAATGACAAGAAAAATCCCATTCTTACAAAGGAAGAGAACGAATCATACACTCACATCCCATACGGCCACACATTTGGAACCTGTTATTTTCAATAATAACATGTTAGGGAAGCATTCATTATTGACTAGAAATAACTTATTTCAACAGTTAGTTGTAGTAGAGTTCATGCTGAGTGCCAACATGCTGATATCAAGCAGAAAAGGAGTAAATACAGTGAGCTCCATTCTAGCAGAAGACATCCAATAGTATGGTTTATTTTCAAGGCACTCTATTACTTCCTCTCAATCAGCAAATCCAAGGTAGATTCTTTTACAGCAGGAAGTGTTGCTCAGCCATTTCTCTCTGTGTTCTGTTCACCCTTTTGCCACTCACAGTAAAGCTAAATTATTTTAAGGTCACTTCTCTTTTAACCCACAGGTCTGGTTTAATACTCAAAAGCCACCCTTAGGTTAGAGGATATAAGCTCAGTTATTTGAATCTAGGAGAGCTAACTTGCTTTCATGAAGATCTCAGCTTTAGAGCCAGATAAATGTCTGCAGATGGATTTTGTGCAGAGCACAGCCAAACGATAGGAAGCCAGTTAGGAGATTACATTTCTATGTTCGCTTCCAGCAGATAAGTTTATCTAGGGACCTATATCCTCTTCATTTCTCAGCAGGAAAAAGAGTATTAAGACTTTGAGCCTAATAAAATGCATAGCAAAGCAATTTCATGGGTAAGACAAGAACTGGGCTTGTAGGAAAAAAAATATAGCACTATGTCTGTCCATCAGAATTAGTTTAAGAAGCCTGTTGTGCATTGGTATCAAAGATCTTTCTCTGGAGGTAATGTATAAAGTGCTTGTACAAAAATGACTGAACTTGAAGCCAAGAGGAAAATGAAGATCCTAAATTTTTCTGATAAAAGAAAATAAGAGAAAGAAGGAACAAAAAGACATTAGGGAACTAACTGCACATACGGCTAATGCACAATATGCTAATGCACAATACTTTTGACTGTTTATCAGTATTATGTAAGTATAAATTAGCAAAAAATAAAAAACCTTGTATAGCAAAAAATAGTCAGTAACAATATACATACTCAGATTCTCATGGAATAGTTTTATTGCACATTGGCTTTTATCATTGGCAGAAAGAAAGAAATACATTGAAAAGAGGTTGGATTTTAAATAGAGAAAATGATCATTTTAGAGCTGTTTCTCTACTTCATTGGTATGACTCCTATCAGAGTCTAAAATACAAAAAATATCTCACAATATTAGTGAATGGTGACTGCTGGAGATCAGGTGATTAGGGGAAGTGGAGAGGCTCACACCTGGAAGCCTAGCTACTTGGGAGGCTGAGATTTGGAGTATCACAGTACCAGGCCGGGCTAGGATGGAACATAACTGTAACCACAATGACTAATGCATGCCCATAGGCAAAATCTATTTTTAAAACTAAGTATTGAAAAATAGGGGTAGACATATGGTTCAATAATACCTCATCAGCCTAGCAAGCATGAAGCTCAGAGTTCCAATGCCATTACCACAAAACAATATGACTATGTAACAACAGAGGGAATACTTCAAATAGTAAAGACTAGGGAACTATATAGAGATAGAAAGTAAATAGATGGAAGTCAACCCAATGGATAAGATAAATTAGACTATGTGCTAAGATTATAGGACTTCTTTTTCCAATAGTGGAAATGTTCTACATTGTAAATTTAATTGTACTGATGGTTGCATAACTCAGAGAATAAAATTATTTTTGGAACCAACCCAGATGCTCCTCAGTAGATGAATGGATCAGGAAAATGAGGTACATATACACAATGGAATTCTATGCCTCTATCAGATAAAAAAATGACATTTGCCCCATTCATAAGGAAATGGAAGGACTTGGAAAAAAAATCATACAAAGTGAAGTAAGCCAGACCAAAAGAAACATGGACTCTATGTTTTCCCTCATTGTGAATAATTAATACACATCTAGGATAGTCCTAGCAGAAGATCACACTAGCTCAATAGCTATGGCCATATGAACACATAAGATGATGCTAGGCGAAATGAACTTCAAGTTATGGAAACAAGTGGTATATCATTGTTATTATTTTCAACATGCCATGTGAAACTGTGTCCATTTTTTGTTGTTGTTGTTTTGTATTTCTTTCCTGTTGTTATAACCCCGATTTTAGCACCCTGGATATTGGATATATATGTATTGGAAGTAGGGAAGGGAAAAGGAATACCAAAATCGAGAAACAAAGGATAAAAAGACAAACCAATGCAACAGCAATACCTTCAAAACTGTATGGTGTAAACCAACTGTACAACTTATGGGGGAGAGAGGAAAATGGGGAGGGTGGAGGCGGGGGAGAACTGAGGGAGGAGGTAAGAAGTTGGATAAGCAATGTACTCACTGCCTTATATATGAAACTGTAACACCTCTGTACTTCACTTTGACAATAAAGAAAAATAGTGAAATTTGCAGTGTGATGTTACAGTGGTGATAGTACAGGGACAAAGATCCTCCTTACAAAAATATAAAAATGTTTTTGTATCTCAATCACAAAAAAACCTTTACAAGAGTTTTGAAGTTTTATGCAGCCTTCCTTCCTTCCTTCCTTCCTTCCTTCCTTCCTTCCTTCCTTCCTTCCTTCTTTCTTTCCTCCCTTCCTTTCTCCCTTTCTCCCTCTCTCCCTCCCTCCCTCCTCTCCTCCCCTACTCCCTTTCCTCTCCCCTTCCCCCCTTTCTTTCTTTCTTCCTTGTGCCAGGCCTGGGGCTTGAACTCTGGGCCTATGTGCTGTCCCTGAGGATTTTTGCTCAAGGTTAGCATTCTACCACTTGAGCCACAGCTCTACTTCTGGCATTTTGGGTTCAATTGGAGATAAAAGTTTCCTGACTGGGATGGCATTGAGCCATGACCTCAGATCTCAGCGTCCGGAGTAGCTGGGATTACAGGTATGAGCCACCAGTGCCAGGCTTTTATTTAGTTTCTTAATCATTTAAAGTAAGCCATATAGTCATCAAAGCACACATGTTATCCAAAAATTTATCAATGGAGTTCAATGAAGTAAGCCAGATTCAGAAAGAGACTGCAGGCTCCTTCCTCATTTGCAGAGTCTAGATAGCAATTGTGCTACTGTTTGGGATGGAGCATGAGGGAAGGGCATAGAGAAAGAGAATAATATATGGTGAGTAATAACATACGCTGTTCCGAGTCCGAGGCTGGTATAAGGGAATCCCCACTGAAAGTTGTCAGATAATAGTAGGTAGGGGCCATGGAAAAAAGAGAATCAATGGAAAGAGTTAATCTAACTAAAGTATAACATATGCATACATGAAATGTCACAGTGGAATGTCTTTTTACCATTAATATACACTTTAACAATTCAAAGAAAAAAATACAGCATGTCTTATTGGAAGCAGGTCCCTGGGGGAGTAAAAGGGCACATAGAGAGGATAAATGAATGTGAAGATGATCTGAGTAGATTTGAACATGTGGTATTGTGCGCATGTCTGGAGATACTAAAATAAAATAACCCTATAAACTAATATATGCTAATATAAGTGGGATTTCTTATGTAATGTGTATAGATTAACTTTGAATGCTACCTATTCCAGTTTTATTCAACACATGAACATTATGCACTAATGAACTAAGCTCTAATATCTAAAACACACACTCAAGTAAATAAATATTTTACTTAAGATATAAGGAATTTGGAAATGTTCATCCTCTTTGGTAATTAAGATAATTGTTAAGATGGCATATTATTCTCTTTCCCTGTTTACCTACACCCATTCTCATCTCTGTCTCTAGATTAAAATGAAGCATCTGAAAGTTTCTAGAAATAAAATTCACACACTTTTCTACTATGCTTTGAGATAATATTCTGTCTTCTTGGAAATATAATGCATTCTGGGAACATTTGTGCTGGAATGACATTACATGGCTCCTGTCTTGGGTTTTCATTTACTGGTCCTATGGCTTCACTAGTTGACTGTGAAAACTGAAGACAGTACTGCAAATGCTGTGAGGATTTAATGTGTACTTAGAACTAAATCTAGCAGACAGTAAGGACCACTAAGTTTTGTTTATGTATTGATTTTTTAAAAATGTTTCATGTGTTTACTTGATGAATAACACATAAAACTAACGTGATTTTCCTTTTATAGGAAAACTGTTGTGTTTGGTTCCTCCTTCTTGGTTTTCATATCCTTATGGCTTCCCACATCACCCATGGGTAGAGCTTCTGAGGACTGTGTTGTTAATCTGACAATTATTCACAGCGTAGAGTATCCCAGAAACAATTCAGATCTAACTCAGATATCCCTGAGGTGGCATGGGTATTTTATCTTTTCAAATGGAAGTAATAGTCATAACAACGGTCTGATCTCCCTGAAACATTTGCCTTATGATCATCATTTATATCAAAGTGTTGGTAAAATGCTCTGGATCTTGTTTGAACTAGAAAGTACTTGACCCTGTGCAAACCAATAGTATCTAAACTGATTTCTGTTTCCTCTTTGAGCCACTCTTTACAGAGGAGTCATATATTTTGACAGGTTATGTTTTTTCTCCTTGCATATTATGGACAGTTTCAGAGATAATGAATAATAGGAACATTGAGCCAGGCACCAGTGACTCATGCCTGTAATCCTTGCTACCTGAGGGGAGCTGAGATCTTCCAAGGCAGGGAAGTTTCAGAGATCCTTATCTCCAATTAGCTACCAAGAAAATAAATAAAAGCCAGAAGTAGAGCTGTGGCTCAAGACAGAGTGCTAGCCATGAGCACAAAAGTTCAGGGACAGTGCAGAGTCCATGAGCTCAAATTCCAGGAAAATATAAAAAGAAAAAAGAAAGAAACATTTAGTACAAACAGGCAGCTGTCTGCACAAGTGAGTTCAATAGGATTATTGTATGTTAGCATGAGGATTGAGCTAATTGGTGATTATACTTCCTAGCTAAAATTAAGAATTGTAAGCATGTGACTTTGTCTCTCTAATCAGATCCAATCTTTCCTTTCTTAGGAAATTCCCTGGACACATCTCACTTATTTGTGAAGCTGAAGACTCAAGTTTGTGAAACCAAAAGCTAGCATATTTTGAGATCAAGAACTTGGGAACTTCAAGAGATTGTTCTTATGCTTGTATAGGTATAACCACAGAAAACAGCTATTAAATGAACTTAATTGATATCTGTCATCCAAATATCAAATATTCTTTGAAAACAGAGGTTAATGTGAACTATTATGTCTTATACTCCTTTATTTTATAAACTGAAATAAACCAGAAACACAATGTCTAAATCTACTGATATTTCAGAGTACCATTCTAGCATTATTACTTTAATCATTCAAAGCTTGCTAAGTGGTGGACCTGTTAGGATACCAAAAGAGGGGTGTGTGTGTATGTGTGTGTGTGTGTGTGTGTGTGTGTGTCTGTGTGTCTGTGTGTCTGTGTGTCTGTGTGTGTCTGTGTCTGTGTGTGTGCATAAAAATAAGTGCTGTTTGGATATAAATCCCTTCGAATCCAGTGGCTTCAATGCTAATCTGTGCATCTCTGTGTGGTTCTTGGCTATACTGAAGTAGGCAGTTCTGCCCCAAATTGGGAGCAGTTAAATTGGATTTAGGTTTGTTTCTTATACATTTTCTCTGAAACCCAGACTAAAGGGACAATATTTTTTATGACAACGTTCTGTGGTTTTTCCAGAAGCTCAAAAAAACAGCAGTAATTCCAGGAGAACATTTCAGCATTCTGTTGGTTTACTTCTATTTTTGAGTATAGATGGGCCCCCCAGTGTATTTTCTGCAAATAATATGCACAAATGAATGTCTTAATATAGTTAGCTCTTTAGAATTCAAAGAATCAATGTCCAGACCCTAGTCCCAGATTAGTCACTTTTTTTTTTTTTGCCAGTCCTGGGCTTGGACTCAGGGCCTGAGCACTGTCCCTGGCTTCTTTTTGCTCAAGGCTAGCACTCTGCCACTTGAGCCACAGCACCACTTCTGGCCATTTTCTGTATATGTGGTGCTGGGGAATCGAACCCAGGGCCTCATGTATATGAGGCAGGCACTCTTGCCACTAGGCCATATACCCAGCCCCTAGTCACTTATTTTTTGACCTGCAGTAAGTCATTTTGCTTCTTTAGAATTTTTCCCACCTCTAAAATAGAATCAGCAAATTACTTTGACATAATATGGCTGTGAAGAGAAAATAAAAGAATGTAGGTAGAAGTAAGTTGGAGTAGAATACTAGAACCCAACAGCTCAGTAAAAAGCCCTAAGAACCTGAAGCCATGAAGAAATTGGGCTAGCTATTACTGGAAAATCAAGACAGAAAGGAATTATAGCTCTTTGAAAACAAAATGCAATAGTGAAGGGTCAAAGGAAAAAAGACTATCGGTTGTTCGTCTTCAAAGAACAGGACGTTTGTTAAAGGGGATATTCTACTCACTTAATCCTATCAAGTTCATGATGTGATAAAGAGGAATGGAACTTTAATTGAGGTGTGGCAATAGTATTATTCTGAACAGTTTCACTTTACAGATACATGACTCACTGGCAGTCATTCTAGCGGAGACCAGGGGTTCCAAAATTTTCTACCATCATATCTTATTTCCTGGAGCTTGATTCATGCTACTGCCACAAATTCGTTTTATTTGCTTTTATAGTGAGTCATCCTGTCTATGGTTTTAGGGAAAATGAGATAAATGCTATTTACTGCAACACCCCACCAGAATTGGGTCAATTCAATATAGAAAGGTGCTGATATGTACCACCGATTTAATTCTTAATGAGTTAAATCTCCTTTCTATTTTACTAGACTTATTTCTGGTGACTAAAACCTGAACAAGAATTGGGTTTCCCATTTTCCTGTCCCTCTATAAGTAGCTATACAGTTGCAGGTATATTTGGTCTGGCAACGTATGCCCTGTAAAAATATATGCCCTGTAAAAGATGCAAATATCTAAGCAGAATCCTATTTCTCCTGAGACAACAATAGCTGTCTCAACAATAAAAAGAGGAGAGAGGACACTGGGACATCAATCATCTATAGACCACCCATTTTCATTCAAGAAAATAGCAAAAGAAAAATTTATTCAGAAATATGGCTTCATTCATTACATTTCTATAGGTTACTAAAGTATATTTAGATGGTGTTTACCTGTATTCCTAAAAGCTAGAACCAAAATAAAATTATATAACATAAAATAAAATACACAAAATAAAAAGTACAGTTGAGGGCTGGGGATATGGCCTAGTGGCAAGAGTGCCTGCCTCGGATACACGAGGCCCTAGGTTCGATTCCCCAGCACCACATATACAGAAAACCGCCAGAAGCGGTGCTGTGGCTCAAGCGGCAGAGTGCTAGCCTTGAGCGAGAAGAAGCCAGGGACAGTGCTCAGGCCCTGAGTCCAAGGCCCAGGACTGGCAAAAAAAAAAAAAGTACAGTTGAAAATCCTGGGGTTATATAGTAAATATTGTGTATTTATTCATAATTTGCTTATTTATGCTTTATAGGTAAATAAAATTAGATCACATACAGTAAGTAATATGAAATAAATACTGAATTTAGTCATTTGTGAAAGCAAGTATTTTTCTGATCCCTAATAAGATAAGATGGCATCACAAATAATTCTAGAATAGAAAACATCTCTGATGAGCTACAAATAATGTCCTATGTTCTCATTCCCTAAGGATTCAATTGAACTAAATGACTTTAATAATCGGTGTGACTGCAATGTCTGTGTAAACTGGCATGAGTAACTACTGACTACCAGCTACCCCAGCTGACAAATACTGACATCTCAGCAGACTGGAACACAAAATTACATTTCTTACTCACGAGAAGCCCACACAAGACATTCAGAGCTCCCCTCGCTGAAGCAGTGTGCTTCCTGGAACTAATGGCATACACCTTATCTCAGACTCTAGCTTTGTTGCATGGCTTGATAGAATTTTCAAGATGTGGAAATGTAGAATGCCTCAATATTATTCTATGAGTGTACTTGCCCAAAGGAGCATAATATATTGTCCCTGTCTTCTCAATCTCCCATGTATTATCCTAGGCAAATAGCAAGCATTTTTAAGACTTACTTTTCTCAAGCATGAGATAGAGATAATTATGGTTGCTTCTCTGAGATTTTGTAAAGGCCAGACAAAATATTATAAGATAGAGTTATAAAAATATATTGTAAGAGCCTTCCCAATGCCAAAGTGAGCACCAAAAATTGATGATTGTTTCCAGGCTCACTGTTAAACTTTTCAGGAGGAAAGAAGTACACTAATGAAAAAAAGATGTGGAGAGTGCAGTCAAGAATCCAATTATATCCTACAAAATTAAGAAGAGTTAGGGAAGGTGATGGGAGGGAAGGGATGGGTAAGAA
Source organism: Perognathus longimembris pacificus (assembly GCF_023159225.1). NCBI lineage: Eukaryota > Metazoa > Chordata > Mammalia > Rodentia > Heteromyidae > Perognathus > Perognathus longimembris. Next base: position 44,024,094 of record NC_063176.1, read on the forward strand.
TATTGAAAGGAGTGACATTGACCTGATATATTGTACTCATAAACTTCTTCGTTAAATGGAAACTCCTGTGTATGTAAAGATAGCAGTAAAAGAAAAAAAGGACAAATAAAAGCTAGAAAACTTTTTAAAAGTACATATATCATGAAGACATAAATACAGTTACATAAAATTATTTTCATGATAGTTGTACAAGTTATTATTATAATAACCATTATTTTAATTGCACATCCTACAAACATTTTCAAACACAATATTCTAGACTTCATCAATAAATTCCATAATGGAAGAAGATTGCATTTCTAATTTAGTCTGGCTCAACTTCAGCCTTCATGAAGTCCAGGATCTTGAACCTGACTGAATACATTATTAACCTTGTAATCTACTGCTAGCCTTACAATCTTTAAATCTCTAATATGTAAATATGTGCAGTGATTTTTTTACCAAACATCCTATCGGGTACTAAAAACAAAATTTACCTATGTGAGATTTAAATTCTTACAATATTTAATATTACAGTATAGGTAATGAATACAACAATGTTCCTTGCATTTTGTAGGATTTCAGAACTGCACATTGTCTCCTTTCATTGCTATGTGATCCATACTTTGAAACAGATCTGGCTTCTCTGGAATTTTTTTAAAAAATAAAACTGACCATGACTTCTTGTGGCCAATATACAAGAGCACTTAGAGCTAAAGTTTTGAGAAACAAATGGATACACAATCCCATCTCTATGGACTTGTGGAACCTTGTTAGAAAATAGGGTATTCCAAGTGTCAATGTAACCAGTGATCTCTGCCATCTGACAGGATTTCTTCTGGAAGGGCACAAATAATGTATTCATATACAAGCCAAAGTTACGTAAGGTCATTCATACTTAGGAACTTGTCCCTCACGGGTAAAGATGCAACCCTACCCACAAAAGCGTGAACGAGCAGCAATAAATAAGCAAAATGTTAGTCAGAGAAGGCCGACTATAAATATACACACTGAGTAAAACCTGTATCTAGTTGACCAGAGAAGAAAGAAGACAACAAACTTTCTGACCTGAAATGGATTTTTAAATGAAGTCAACAATAGCAGAAAAAAAAAGGCATTTAATATTACAACAAGCCCCAAGCTTTTGAAAGTCATTTGATATGTGTGTTGAATCCAAAACACTACTAGGGTCACTAGTTCTTTCTTCTCCCACTCCCATTCTATTTTGACACTGGTCACATCTGCCATCTGGAAAAATGAAGTGCAGTTACAACCTTTTTCCTTTTCCTACTAGAAATTATTGCTTCTATTAAAGGAAAAAAGCCTGCTAGAGCTAAGTGAAATAATGGTTCTGCATATAACCACTCATGGCAACAGCATGCATGAGCATTCATTCATTCATTCATTCATTATTCACTTGCCCAATTCACTCATTTCCCAATCCCTTTATTTGTAATCCTCTAATCACTAAATTTGTTGAATTTTTCTTCTATTATCAGTCCTCACTCTAGATCCTGCGACACTAGTAATGCCTGGCTGAAAATCAACCCTTGTCATTTAAGACTAAAACAAATCTAAATGGTGAGAATTAAATATAAATGAAAATAAACTATAACTAGTTTAAAAATCTTATATAGGAACCTAGAAGGAGACTGAAAACTCAAACAAATTTGGATAGCCAACAGCAACAGAGTGGAATTATATAAATGGATGCTGAAAAAAAGAAAACAGTAGGGGAGGGGCTATTCTGATAAAAAAGGTAAGAATGGAGTGAACAGGAGAGGAATAGACAAATGAAGATAGGAAGGGGTGCAAATGCAGTTTAAAATTCAGTGCATATCCTACTAAATTAAGAAAATTGAAAGGAGGGGTGGGGTTGGAAAGGATGGAGGAGAATGATGAAAAGGATACCATTAATCAATATATTTTGAATTCATAAACTAATTTGTTGAATGGTATTGCTTTTTACAGCTATTTAAATATGACAAAATGTAATAAAATGGTTAAAATAAAAAATTAATACAAATAAAAAATTAATAATAAAATAAAAAATTAAGACATATATTTTATATAATGCATTACCTCTTGGTACAAAAACATACTGGAATATATATATTCTTATTATGAATGATAAGAAAATAAAAAAGGCTCTATGGACCATGGACATCAATGGCAGGGAGAAAAGTAAATGAAGGTGATTACAGCAGAAGTAATTTTATTCATTTATGAAAATAGAGCAACAAAGGAAGTTAACTTTTTTTAATTTTTAACATCTTTATTGTCAAAGTGATGTACAGTTTCATACATAAGGCAATGATGTTTTCTGTAAAGCCAATAGCAGGGGTAAGGAGGAGTTACAGAGTAAATTGAAATTGTTGGGGTATGTCATAAACATGAATGGAAATATCATAAATAAACTTCTCCTGTATAACTGATATATGTTATTAAAATCATTTAAAAAAAGAAAGAAACTTGAAGTGTATAAAGGAGCCAACGAACACTGAATCGTAGAAGATGTATCTTGTTTATAAAAAGTATTTCATTCAAAAGACTTGAACTAGAAAAAGGCCTGGATTATTTTGGTGAGAGGGAGATAATTAATATAATTAGAAGATGGGAGCATGAATAGGGGGCTGCTCAAGATAACTAGATGTTCTGAGCCAGGGTGAGGAGAAAACCGCAAGCCATAAGAAGATATTTGAATTTCATCCCTAATGCACAAATAGGTGTAAGCCATAAAATAGCATAATAAAATTTCCATTTTCAAATAATTGCTTGAGCTACTGGGTAGAGTATGGGTTAATGAGGGGCCAAGGTGGAAGCAAGGAAAACAGGCAGGAGGTTCCTATAAATGTCCAAGAGAAGAATTATATTGACTTAAATGTGTAGTTCAGCTGCATTAGGGATAGTCATGTGAAGAACTCAGATAAATCACCTAAATTAGCATCATAATTAATAGTGGCTAGAGTTTAGTATGTTCCAGTTCTCCTACTGTATCCTTATGAAAATAGACAGTTGTAGTCACAACACGAGGACCCAAGGATAGTTCATGGCAGAACTACAGAGCTGCTATCCTTAGTTCCAGTTCAGACTCAACCTCAGATGAATGGATGTAGCCAAGAAAACTTGCTGTTTTTCTATCACTAATCTCACTGAAACTGGTGGACATCAAGGTAGAACTAGAGCTTCATTATTTTAATTAAGATGATGATGATGATGATGATGATGATGATAACAACAGCAACACAGTTTTGCTCGCTGCTTATCATACACCAGAGTCTGAGCTTAGTTCTTGTTTAGCTAATTCACACTACATTTTTCTGACACAAATACAAAAAGTACATCTAAATCATTTACTCTATTTTCAACACAAACACATCTGCTCTTTAGTATGTGTGCCTATTCTGTAAAAAGTGTGTATCTATGTGAAAAACCGTTTGGAAATCTAAAACTTTATGATCCATATATGATAACTCCAAGAAATTTTTGGAGCCTCCTTTCATGCTTTTCTCAGTGCCTTTAACACATGGATAAATAGTTTCAAATGAAGAAATAATGCCTTATTTCTGATTTGTCTCTTGTGAACACTTTACCATTAATCCATCATTTATTATGATTATTTTCATTACTTCCCCTTACCTCTGAAAGTGAGCTTAGTAAAGGACTTGATTTCTGTTTATCTTATCTTTTTCCTCCCTCATGTAACATGCATACAATGCAATCATTTTTGCAAAGTGCTAGGGAAATTGTTGCACACAGATCTTGGGTAGCCATTATGTATGAAGGTGCATCTCGTGTTGTAGAGGACTAATCTTGAGCTGGGAAGAGATGTGCTCTTTTGGGCACTCTAGAAAACTATCCAGAACAACTATCCCTGGGCTGTTATTTCCATCAAAGAGCTCAAAAAGCTAGATAAGTTTAAATCCATCTCTATACTCCCAGGTTTTTATAAGCACATTTTAAACATAAGGGGAAACAATGACTTTTATTTTGATACTTATAACAGGAATTATAACATTTGGACTTCCAATTTTACTTTTGCCCCGTTCCTAAACCTCAAATATTGAAAATACACTTGATAATATGATATTTTGGAACCTATAAATGTTGACTACTAAGACCTTAGAAGTATTACATCTTGAGGTTTTTACAAGGTAGTGCTCCTTCTTATTAGTATTTTATAAGTTCAAGAATTAACAGCGTGCATTACCCAGAAGATATAAATTAGGTGTTCAACTATTAAAACAATAGAACTGTGGTCTACATAAATTACTAGGTTATTATATTTTGCAGGCTGCTTCCTGACAGTTGTCAAATTTATTTTCAGTTGCCCGTGCAAGGGCTTGATTTGAATTCCACTTCTTCCTGTAGAGTTTTGGTCAGTGAAACTGGTCTACAAGAAGGAAAATGATGTTTTCTGTGGAATATATACTAAAAGAGTAGATTTGCAATTTGAAGTGCATTAGCAAATAGTATTTTCCTTTTGTAACCAATTGTTCTATTCTTTGATTCTGAGTATGTACATACTGGGGTCAGAAATTTATTCTTCGTCCTTTTCCAGATTTCTTTGTTATGATTAATAATCATGCACTATCAATGATTAAAAGTCTGTTATGGTACTAAGCCAGTGCCTAATGCTATCATCACACTGGTGAGAATATAAATTTAGAGTCATTTATTTTAAATGTCTTCTCATGGATCACTTAACTCAAATGTTGACAAATATAGTAGAGCTAATATATAGCTCCAGAAGCTTCTTCCTGAACAATTATCTAAAGGACCTTGATATCAATCTTTTTTATGGTATCATTTTGTCAAGCAAAGAGTAGTTAAGGGGTCTGCGAAATTTCACTGCTTCTAACAAATATAAAAAGAGATGAAAACTTTTCTAAAGCTGTTTTTCAGGTTTGGGGCATCTGTGTTCTCTCAAATGGGTTCACCAAAAGGTAACAAATGATGTCTAGGAAGAGTAATGATGAAAGAACAAATGACACAGTACTCAAAGTGTTTGGCAGAAGATTTTGTGTATTGTGTGTTTGTTATAGGAAAGCAATTTTGTCATTCTCAACCTGCCTCTTGTGTTCTGATTAAAGTTTAAAACACAGTTGATGTATTTCATGTGAAATTTTATGAAACTCATACTTCGATGTACCTAGAGAAGCATTAGACAGAGAGCCTCGTAAAAACATTAACATCTAGATAAGACTTGATAACTTTGACTAAGCCAATTTTGTATGTGGTTCAGGAATCTATATATTTATAAATAGAACAGATGGTGTCTGTGCATGGAACCGAAGGGCTAGCTTTTGATAGTTACAGGTCATCCCCCTGGAAAAAACCCGACACTGCTCACACAGCTTAGTTTCATTGCTCAGGATAAGGAACTTAAAGTCTTTGAATTGGTCATTTGCCCAAAGTGTTCAGATGGTGAAAAAAAAAAAATCTGCTAAATCTCACATACTTGAAAGTTGTAGCATTAGTTGCAATTTCTGTATTTTTAAACTTTAAAGGATTGTGCGCATTCTCCCTCAAATACCTTTTGACTCTGGTGTCTCTGAGGTTTTCTCTCATGCCAAGGCTGTTGCCATAGTTCCAATTCACTATGTCTGAGTTACTTTCCTAAGAGAATGAGTGTCACTGTGAAATGACAGTATGAATCCATGAAGACAAAAATTATATATCTCTTCCCTTCAATGTGCTGTAATATGTTTGAAGTTTACATAAAATTCTGGTGGGTAAATTGAAAGAAAATTTCCAAATTATGTGTTGATTTTTACACAATATTGAACACAGGCATGTAGCTGAGGAAGATCATCAAAAGTCCTAAGTCTTACAAGATGAAAAATTATAAAATAATAAAGTTTAAAAATATAGTAGCAGGTTGTAAAATATACTAGTACCCATTGTTTTTGAAACATAAGAATATAAGCTATCATATTATTAAAATAATTTTTAAATATTTGTTTCTAGAATAAGCCAAAATTTCTTTATAATCTTTACTTATTTCTCTGACATAGCCTGCCACTGATGAAAGAAACAAATATTCTGAGGGCATATAACTCATTATATAGTATGTTCCACTTCAAAATTCATTAAATGGCCATTGATGATTATTTGAAAATTTTGAAGTAGAGGGGTTTGTTTTGTTTGTTTTTTGTTTTGTTTGTTTGTTTTTGCTAGCCCTGGGGCTTGAACTCAAGGCCTGAGCACTGTCCCTGGCTTCTTTTTGCTCAAGGCTAGCACTCTACCACTTGAGCCACAGCACCACTTCTGGCTTTTTCTAAATATGTAGTGCTGAAGAATCAAACCCAGAGCTTCATGTATGTAAGGCAAGCACTTTACCACTAGGCCATATTCCCAACCCAAGGAAGAGTTGTTGTTTAGTTTCTGTTTTAACACCTTGCCCCAAGCAAAGGCAACCATTTAGTAAAGACATCAACAGTTTAATCATTGTATGCAGATACAATGATTTCCATAACATTTCTGACTAATAAAAACTAAGAACCAATTATGACTATCTAAAAAAATTAAAGTTACTCTGTAAATACAATAACACATTGTTAGCTCTTCAAAAATGATTAAATTTCATTTTAAAAAAGTAAAGCTACTACTCAAGCATTAGACACCAAATAGCATACTGGCTGGCCCAAAGGAGATTTTGTTTAGGTATCCATTCTGATTGGTTAATGTCTTGCTCTTCTAGTGGTTAATTCCTTTAACTATATCATACTTACTTGCAACAATCACTAGAGGATGTGACTGTAATTTTCCTGCCTTCTCAACCTGGCTGCTGGTTAATGTCTTGCTCTTCTGGTTGTTAATTCCTTTGACTATATCATACTTACTTGCAAGTAAGTCACTAGAGGAATGTGACTTCTCAACCGTGCTGCTTATGAGGGTGCCTGAGAATGACTTTCTTTTAAGTTCATGAAACATATTTGCTAAGACCAAGGGAAACAATGTGATGGAACAATAAACAATGCAGAAGGTAATTTTGAAGTAAAACGTGTGAACCCAGAGGAATGTTTAGGGAAGCAAATTGTATACCAAAGAGACCCTCAAGACATTTGAGCAGTTGATAAGGTTTATAAGAAGGCAACATTTCAGGCTTGAGGAATCTGATTGTCTAAGATGTCTTCCTCCTGACACAATGAGGAATTAAGTCATTTAAAGACCTCATTGCTAGCTTAATGCAGAATTTGGGTGGAAATAACGGGTTTCCTATAATAAATATGTGTAATGGATGGAGGAATAAACAAGAGATCTTTGAACTACCCAAGTCATGCTCAAATTTGTTTCCACTCCCTGTGACCAGTGTCAGAGGGAGTAGTGGCCCTCATTTGCATTTACTAATTGTGACTATGTAAATATCACCTGTCCTGATAAGTATCATGTTTTCTACAATCACCAGGAACCCAGTTGTAGTCTTCTTTAACCTATCACAGTGACTCAATATGTTTGAGAAAGTAAATATTACTTAACTTACTAAAATGATTAAATAATTGAAAGTTGTTGGCTTTTATAAAATAAAGCTTAGAGTTAAAAAGTAAACTTATTCATGAAAGTTCCTATCCTTTTGTTGTTTCTGAACCTTAAATTCTCAATCACCTACTTTGAGTTTTCTATAATTAACAGGTTTTTCAACAACAAATAAAAAAGAAACAGAGTCAATGTTGTTTATTTATATCTGTATTGGGTGAATATGAATGTGGACCTTTATCTTCAACAAAATCTGACCTAGGAATAGAGCTATGAATAATATTTTATTTTTACCAAATCTGTACATGAGATTTGATTTATAAATAGCAATTAGGATAAACTTGGAGTGGACTTTTGCTACCATTAGAGTAACATTTTTAGAACAATTATTTAGTAGTTTATTTTCAGCAAAAACAGTAACAGTGAGCACAGCTGCAATGATAGAGCGCAGCTAGCAAATGCAAGTTTATCATTTCATACTACAGTATCACCAAAGAAGGGGGAAAAAGACCAAAACAATGTGTGGAACACCTCTAAATTAAGTTAATTATTGGCCTTCTATAAAATTAGATGTAATGAATCTAATGTAAGATGTACTTATATTCACAGTGCCTTTAAGTTAACCAACTTTCCAGATGAGTGATGAATAAATTATTCTAAAAATAGAAATTAAATACCATTACCTAAAATAAAATTGATAGAAAATTAAAAATGTCAGGATCAAAGTGTGTTCAGTAAGCTTCAGACAAAGTCACATATGTTTTATGTTTCTAACTGATCACTAAAATATTTAAGTAACAGAATTCAAAAATAGATTTTAAAATGTATAGAAAATGGGACAATATCTTAGTTCAATCCCATGTAACTCATGTTTCCTTGTCATTCATTGTGAATCTGAAAAAAAAAATCCTGAGTTGCTAAACACACAGACTTACAGGTAAGAACAATTCCATATGAAACTATACTATTGTACCCTGCATTAATAGACTCTTGACTTTCATCTGAGATCCATAGTAAAAAAGAAGTATGAAGATAATCCCACAGTTACTTTCATGAAAATCTGGTCTGCTATTAATTCTCCTTGATTTATGCATCTAAATAATATGTAGATATGATAAATTTTTCAGAAGTATGATATTTACCACCTATGATACTGTTATATTTCTTGGGTTCCTTGAAAACAAGGTCAGTTGTAATTACTGCATTATTTCTAATATAATACTTGCTTCTTTGCTGACATTAAAGTATATATGAGCTCCTTGCTTTGAGACTGTACAGTATAAGGATTATACAAATAAACGTAAATCACCATGAAAACTTAGTCTGTTCCACCTTTACCACCCACAATTTCACAGTTCTAAAAATATCATAATCTTCCAAATGCGGAACTCATGACCTCATTAAGCATGAGAGAATTGGGCATTCATATATTCACACTCAAAAATAAATGTCACCCACACATTTTTATGGCTCATCTCAAATTATCTTCTTCACCTGACCCTGTATAAGAACAAAAAGAGCTTTGCTTACAACTGTGGTAGAACGGCTGAAATACTTTCAACACAATTCCTATATTTAGTATATACCTAGGAACTGTTTGGAGGAAAAGAATCAGTTTAAAAAAAAAAACAAAAACAAAAGACAGAAGAGGCATTACTTTTCTTGATAATAAAGCAGCATATTCTCTGCTCCATCTCACCAGCAATATTCTTGCAGGATATATTAGACAGCAATATAGACAGTTTACATAAACATATTAATGGTCCCCAACTAATTTTCTATGAAATATGAGCAGACTTTAGGAAATTTGTTCAAATTAATATCTCCTAGTTAGAAGGAGTTTCAATATTTAATATTCAGTCTTTCTGTGCATTCTTTTGACTTATAAAATGTTATTTTGCTAATGTCTATATAGGAAAATTTTATGTTTATGTCCCTAAATATGATTCTGCATTTATCACATGATTGTGGTAACACTTTCAAGTTATATTCCAAAAACCATAGGTCATGAGACACAGTGACAAGCAGACATTTTGAAAGGGTTACTGAGTGGCAAACCAGTAAGTGCCACTTCAATATTAGTGAGTCTGAGGTCTCATGGCTTCATAATCAGTGTGAAAAATTCTCAAGTATTGTGTGCTCCCCTGTAAGTAAAGCAAGCTCTTTGTTAGCCTTTGTCTTTTACCACTTATCAAAGGTGCTTGAAATGTTCAGAAAAGAGCTCAAAGAAATAGTGGAGAAGCAATCAAAGAGTAGAGACAAATTTTAACAGTCACCATTAAAATGTGATACAAAAATCATTTATATGATATTTCTAACCTAGTCAATAGTTATTACATTTTCAAAAGTTCAATTAAAAGTGAATTTTGGTAAAATGTAAAAGTGCTCCATATATTTTATGCTTGGGAAGGAGAAGATCTGCTAGATTTGAAGTTTATACTAATACCTGGAGAATATGAATTCAGAATTAGAGTAACAGTTACAGCTAAATTTTATTTGAACCTATAATCCAACATTTAAAAATTTAAAGCTATACTAATAATTTATAATAAAACTTTAGTATGAAATCTCCCTATTTATATTTTAGTTGCGAAGTTTGAGATAATGAACATAGTACTTGGCATAATAGTCTAGTGACACCACAATAGATGTTCCTATATCTTCATTATGTCAGATGAACAATAAAACCAAAAATTGAGTAGGTCAAAATCTCAACAATTTGGGCTGGGATTATGGCCTAGTGGCAAGAGTGCTTGCCTCGTATACATGAAGCCCTGGGTTCGATTCCCCAGCACCACATATATAGAAAAGGCCAGAAGTGGGCTGTGGCTAAAGTGGCAGAGTGCTAGCCTTGAGCAAAAAGAAGCCAGGGACAGTGCTCAGGCCCTGAGTCCAAGCCCCAGGACTGGAAAAAATAATCTTAACAATTCACTGCTCCACTTACTCATAGTAACTCTAGGCAAGTTTCTTTATTTCTCACTCTCCTCTTCTGCAAAATTATTATGATATTAGTAGTTCCTGGTGCATGGAGTCATTTGCACTGAAATGCATAAAGCAATTCATAAACTAAAATTAGCTGTCGTTGTAAATTGCTGGCTGACCATCAAACATTCTTAATAAATTTTGATGGTTTTGAACATATTTTTCTCTCTGTAACCCAAAGGACTAAATATACAAAAGGGTTTTAAGATTTTAGCAGAAAATGGCTATTGATATGAGATTTTTAGTTCTATTATTATCCTTCTAAAACAAATCTCTATGTACTTGGTTTTTTAAATTGTCATACTGATTTGAAATACCATTCTACAGCCACTTATACTTAGAAGAAAGTCATAGTTAGCTTTTAGTGTGTAAGGTTCAAATATGCCCAGGGTCAAATCTTCACACAGAACTGTCACCAGGGATCTCCAACAAACAAAACAACACCTTAAGCTACAGGGCAGGAAAATGCTTTAGAAGATACATAGATGAGACCATTAAACAAACAAACAAAAAAACTAATGCTGGTATGTAGCTACAGAAGCAAACTTTTCAGAATATAGTTATTATTTTTCAGTCTCTCTATCCAATTCACTTTTCAAATGTATTTGTCTTCAAGTTCTAGTGCTCTGTTCTTGCCTCAAGAAAATTATACACCTCATTTCCCTAAAAGCTACATTTTGATCCAAGATGCGTATATTTCTTCAAGCTACATTTCTAAAAAGAGCATCAGAGGGAGTCATTATTTCTACTCTTGATACAAATGGTGAAATTCATTTTCTTCTGTCAATACCCTGTGACAGTCTTCTGCACAGACAGAGATGTGACATGATGTGATATGATAGCTAAGGAATTATAACCTACTTTCACCTAGCATTATAGCTGCAGTAAACATCAAATAAAAAATAACTTATCAAAGCCTGGCTTCAGATTATACTGGCTCTATAAAAATTGTGTTCTGTAATGCCCTCTAAATTATAAATGTTGATTATCACTAATTGTGTGGTAAATTTCATCATTAATTCAAAATAACTAGACTGTAAATGAGCTATTGTAATGGGCATAGGGCAAAAGACTGAACATATCTATCCCCAATCTACTTTTAATTTTCTATGGAACCTTGACTCTAAAATATTGCTTGGCTTATTTATATTCTGCAAATAGCTTGTCTATAACAAAATTAGAACATTCAGGTTACTCAACAGTGAAATACTGCCTAACTTCAGATTTTTGTGAGGCCGGTCACCAGGAAACAGCCTGATTCATGGCATTTATTGTTAGTGAGTGTGTATCATGTACAGAGTACCATATTCCAATTGGAAATACAAACATGAAGATTGGGCAGCAGGAGATACCATATATACTTGTGAGCTCTAGAATGTGTGTGCTCTAAAAGAAGAGGTGACACATCACAAACCATCGACCTGGTCTAGCACTAGTTCATTGGAATGCAATTCATACTCATTACATGCACAAATGAATAATACATTCTAATGTTTGGGTGTGACTAGAATGTTCTATAAAATTTTGATTCCAAGCAAAGCAACCACAGAAGGAATTTTCAGAGGCAGAGCAACATGTGCGACAGAACTTGACCTGACCCGAAGAAACGCAGTCTCAAAAAATAGAGTTGCCAGCAACAAGTCTCTTTGGAAGTATAAGCTGTTGTCAGAAATGAGTCTTTAGGAGTATACAGCAAGAAATTCCAGAACACTCTACTTTCACAACTGCCACTTTCAATCCAGTGATACTTGTGATGGATAGATGCATATGATTCTTATTTCTGAGGAAATAAAGCTTTAATTTCTCTCCTACTGGAACTATGACATACTTTCCCATCACATTTGTTACCCGAATGTTTCTTTTTCTTATAATCTATTATAAACCTCTGATGTATTATGGCCTAAATGTGGGCTTCAGTATCTGATTTCACATAGCCATTTTGGGGCTGGGGATATAGCCTAGCGGCAAGAGTGCCTGCCTTGGATACACGAGGCCCTAGGTTCGATTCCCCAGCACCACATATACGGGAAGCGGCGCTATGGCTCAAGTGGCAGAGTGCTAGCCTTGAGCGGGAAGAAGCCAGGGACAGTGCTCAGGCCCTGAGTCCAAGGCCCAGGACTGGCAAAAAGAATGTGATCACATAGCCATTTTGAAGCTAGGATTTAAACCTAGAAAACTATATATTATAAAATAACGTATGAAAATCCTGGCTCATAAAGAGTGTCAGAAATGGCTAAATGTAAAACCTCCAAAATCAAAGATTTAGAAAAAAAGTAAATAAAATTTTTCAACAGTACACAGAACATTGCCTGTTTATTGTGAAAACAGCAAATGAGTCAAAAAATAAAAGAATTGCCTTTGACCTTCCCTTTTGAAAAAAGTATGCTACATTAGTAATTATTATGGGTTGTACAAGAGTAAGCCTAACAGGGTTCAATGGTGCTTATCTAGGAAAAATTTACAAAATACAGTAAAAAAAAAAAAAAAAAAAAAAAAACAGGTGTTAAGTTGTCCGGGATCTCTAGAATGTCCTTTATAGTTGTTATTCTGGGAAAAAGCCATTGAATAAGATTTGTTAATTTATATGTGTCAATCCTACTCAGGCCTTACAGATTTCCATGCAAGAATCTTGAATTCTGGTCACTTGTGCTGATGTCCAAAGGTGAATTTAAACTCAAGCTATTACTTTAACACATGAGCATCAGCTGTCACCACAAGTGGCTGAGCAGGATGGATTTCCTGTCCCATCATTCAGGTCTACACTGTCAGCTGGGCTTTCAGAGTGTCACATGATTCATCACAAATCCTGCCAGCAAAGCACATTATGCCCAGGCCCCAAAGCTTTAGTCGAGGCTTTGTGCTGCTTCAGCAAACCAGATACAGCCCTCATGCTGGAGGCACATCCTAGTGCATGGGAACATTCCAGAAGACTTGTAAATCTTATAGAAAGTTAGAGCTCAGAGGCCACCCATCATCACCACGTATGCAACTCCCTGCAAGTGAGAAATGGAAACTTGAATCTAAGAGAAATTCAGAATTTGCTCCAGGTCTTCATGGCTAGCTATTGGAAGAAGTTTGAAGGAAAGCTTTATGCCTTAAGTTCCCGAACTTGGAATGTCTTGCAAGGCAGATCCACTTAAAGACTGAGAAGGATGGGGTATAGAAATATAACTATGGAGGCAATAATCCATAAAATAACAAGAGAACATAAACCCCATTTAACATTTTAGTTCATTCTTGTCTGCTTCCAAGGTTGTTATTGGGGTTACTCAGCAGCCAACATGGAATGTCTTTGATGAAAGTATACTTGAAATACTAAGAAAAATTGTAAGCACGAACCATGAGACATTTGTATTTCCTGTCATTTCTACTGGAGGATGAAATGGATCCTATTCAACTGAAAACTTTAAAAACAACTTTTTGAAGGCTACAGGGAACACTGGTTTGAAAGTGACCTGAAGGAACCATTTGTGCAACAGGTATATATCATGGGGCAATATATCAAATACCTTGAGACACAATGGTGGTCCTTTCCATTTTCTTCCCATGAATCTATTGTTCTTTATATAATATGTTAAGAATCTCATAAAAATAATGACAATTGAAACTTCATTTTCCCCCAATTGGTTGGTATTTTGTTTGTTTTCTTATTTATTGTCAAAGAGATGTACAGAGGGGTTACAGTTTCATATGTTGGGCCATGGGTACATTTCTTGTACTATTTGTTACCTCCTCCCTCATTTCCCCCCTCCCCATTCCCTTTTCCCTCTCCCCCCATGAGTTGTTCAGTTGGTTTACATCAAATGGTTTTGCAAGTATTGCTTTTGGAGTCATTTGTCTTTTTATCCTGTGTCTCTCAATTTTGATATTCCCTTTCACTTCCCTAGTTCTAATACCAGTTTATACAGTATCCAGGATACTCAGATGAGATACAGTGATAGTGCGGGGACAACCACAGGAAGGGGATACAAGAGGATCATCATTTTGTTTTTAAAATACTAAGAACGAAGACAGACACAGGTGGCTCACGCCTGTCTGTAATCCTGTAAACTCAGGAGGCTGCGATCTGAGGATAATGGTTTGAAGCAAGCCCAGGCAGGAAAGTCTGTAAGACCCTATTTCCAATAAACTTTTCAGAATAAAAGATAACATATCTAGCACTGTGGCTTCACTAGTAGAGCAATAGCCTTGAGAAAAAGAAGCTCAGGGACAGTGCCCAGGCCCCGGTTCCTGCCTCAGGACTAGCACACATACATACACACACACACACACACACACACACACACACATACACACACACACATGCACACACATATATACACACACTACACATACTAGTAAGAAGTAACATGATTGTTATAGAAAAAAACAGGAAAATATTTCTAGCTCATCATGCATAAACTACCTGTAGATTAATTAAACAAAATATACTGCATAGTCCAAGAATGAAATTCTAACTATGGAGGTCAGCAATCTGGTCCTTTCAGTAACTTGGTCTTTTTACCTGATAGGTAGAATTCACTTGAGCTGATTTAAGGAGAGCATTCTCTATTACAGGTTGGTATTCTACCACTAAACCATTAATCTGCAACAACAACATGTGAATAATTATAGTCATTATTCGTTGAATCTTAACTATAAATTCTACTTGTCTTTACAGAAATCACTATCAGCCCAATGTAGTGGCTGGTGCCTATAATCCTAGCTACTCAGGAGGCTGAGATCTGAAGGATCACAGTGTGAAGCTAACTCTGGAAGAAAAGTCCATCTTCAAAGCATAACCAACCAAACGTCAAGCTAGAGGCATAGCTCAAGTGGCAAGCTGTCAGCTGAGCAAGCAAACCGAACATCTGCAAAGTCTGAGTTCAAGCCCTGGTACCATGAAAACCATCTCTACCACGTAATCAAGTTTTCTAGGTGAAAACACTACAGTATAGAGGAATTAAATAATATGGCTTTGATTTTTCATATAGTTATTGTAACTTAAGCCAGGCTTTGGTGTTATGCTACCCATATGATGCTTGTATTTTACATGGAAGACAGACAATAAATTTCATCAGCTTTTATCCAGGGAACACAGTGCTATAAAGTTTATTCTTATATTATTTGTAGTGTATGACATATAAATTACAAATAAAGGTGAGAACAAATGCTTAAAGTGTTCCTCAGCCTTTATGTCTTTCTCAATATGTTGAGAATTATTGCATAGCTTATAATTTACAATACACTTATAAAGGAATGGCAGAAATCTAATTTCCAATGTCAAAAAAGGAAAAAAAGGAGTTTTTATTCGATGTAATCACTGTCAATGATGTGAGGAATAAAAATGGAAAATACGAAACTTTACAGAGCAAGCAACAAGTAATCAAGCTGAGTCTATAGATTTTGACTGAGGTTGAACACATTTTAATTACATCGCTATTGTCTGAGAACCATATTTTCATTCACAAAAGGAGTGACTCCAGCATAGCTCTAAAAATCCAGCCTGGCTTTAACTCATCCCACAAACTCTGCACATCCACCTCTCATAAACTAAATTCACTTGACCATTTTTCACTCCGTGCAAAGGGGATGTCACTATAAACAGGTTTAAAAAAGAAAGGTGTCTACAGAATAAAGAATGTCGAACAAATTTATCTCCAGAATCCCATTATTAGGAAGGAAAGTAAAAGCCATGTGATATACAACCCTTTCTACTAGATTCATCATGTAATTTTTATTTTAAAAATCCAACTAATAATCTAAATCAAAGCATATGCCCACTGTAACAAATGCTTTTTAACCTTCAATTAATAATAAAATATTTAATGTACAACTCTGTTGATTATTCTGGTTTCCATGATGTGAGTTGAACTATAAGGAAACATGAAGACAGATCTGTCTATGGAGAAACAAGCCTGGGAACCCTTCTATAGGTCAGTGCTAGGAAGATCAGGGCTGGAGGCCAGCATGGGCAAAAATGCTAAAGAGATTCTCAAAGAAACAAGTTAGCTCCTGAATGTAAACCCAGTTACATGGAAAGTGGAGATAGGAGGATCACAGTCCAATTAGATCCCTAGACAGAAGCAAAACCCTATCTGAGAAACAAAGTGCAAGGTTTTATGGCCATGTCTCAAGAAGCAAGTGTGAGGCCTTGGAGTACAAATCCAAGCCCTGCCAAAGCAGATAGGTCAGTTACAATACTTTGTCACCACACTAGTAAGAGATGATGGTGACAGAGATCAGGACCAAGCCGTGGAAGTTTCTTTGATTCCTGGAGCATTGAAGATATGGAGTGCCAGCAAACAAAGGAACAGTCACCAAACACCTTTTCTGCCTGACTGAGAAGAAACTATTTGCTCTGGTTGGAGCATATTGATATAAAATGTTCAATAATATATTTTGATTTGAACATGGTTTTGGAGTAACCAATTCTATATGTAAGGTGGAATTCTGTATGTAAGGTAGATCTCTGAGACAATGGTTTTCATAGGTATGATAAAATGTATGCACACAGGCACAGAGACAGCCCAGGAAAGAAAATTAGACTGGCAAAACCCAGGTGACAGACAACACAGGCTGTCACCAAATTCATTTGTTTTCCTTTTGATCACATGTGTTAACTAGATTTCCTGGCTGGTCACGAAGTTAAGGATAAGCAAATCTAGCTGAGTGTCATACAGAAGTCTTGGGCAGTATATTCTGTATGATCTTATTTATCTACCCTTTGACAACTAACTAAGGAAATGAACACTTTAAAAGTCATGTGCTACAAATGGTTGTAGAATATATGACAGGTGTTTCCCAGATCTATTTTCTACATCTGTAAATATGGACAATGCTAAGATTTCTTTTCTAGTTATGACTAACAAGTTGTGAGAAAACTGATGCTGTTGTTTGTAATAGTTGGCACTGTGTCACTGTAACAGATATTTGGCATAATCAACTTTTAAAGAGAAATGGTTATTTGGGTTTATAGTTGTAGAAGTTTCAGTCTCTGATTTGTTGTCCCCATTGCTTAGAGCTTGTGTCAAGACATAGTGAAGAAAAATTATTTATGGCCAGGATGCCAGAGAGAAGAGAGAGAAATAGAGGTTTCATGTTGCTCCTGGGGCACACCCCACAGACCTAAAGGCCTCTCACCAGACCCCATCTCTTACAATTGCCCACCTCCCAATAGCTTCAAACCGGATCTAAGTCTTCAACACATGGACCTTTAATAACACTTAAGATACCAATTAAGGCATCATTCTTAAACTGCAGGATTTCCTTAGCAAGGACCCACTTTCCTCTGCCACAATGATTATGAAGCCACATGTTTGAAAAGGGGCAGCTCAGGATGGCAGAAGCACCATTAGCCTGTGTCACACAGTCGTCATTTGCTCAGAAATAGTCTCAGATGTGCAGTGGACTTTACATGGGAAAGGAACCTTTGCTGAATGACATTGGTTTCTTTGAGGTTTCTTGTTACCACTGCATGATCAGATGATCCTGATTAAACCAGTGAAAGTAGAATTGTAAGTTAAACACCTAAGTACAACACATTCCAAAGGGAGAGATTCTGCCATAACAGTTATAAATGACTTGGAATTATGTGTTTCCCAACGCCTCAATTTGCTTTGGAATTACAAGTAAAACTAGTTATGACACTATTTTAAACTCATACAAATTATAAGAATAAAGGAGAATCTTATCCGATTTTAGTTTAGAAATTCATGTTGAAATTTAAACTAATAGGTGAAAAACTGAATCTTGATACTGTAAATAACTTGCTATATAGTTTACCCATAATATAATATATGTATGATATATCAAGTGGGTATCAAAAGAGATGACTCGAAAATATATTTTGGATGGTGTCCAGGATATAGTTTCAATTAAGATAGGTATTGTTACTATTATTCTTTGAGTGATAAATGTATTCATGTTGGATATGGAGCCTTTCAAGGCAAGTTATATACAAAGATTTTTTTCTCCTAAATTCTATGTTCAGAATTATTGAGTTTAATTCCACTATACATTGGAGGTTAGGTATCACTGATGCAGAGAAAATACTCTAGCAACTCTAAGAAAAATGGTCTCATTTAATAAACATGGAATATATTAGAATGAAGAATTGTAAAACAAAGTGAAAAAGGGGACTTCTTACTTCATGGCTCCTTCCACGGACTAATTCACATCTAATTTTGTTCTCAAAACTAAAGCATGCTCAAATATAAGCTCTTACCAATGTAGCTCAAAATTTTATAATTTTCTCAGATCAAAATGATCACGAATAATTGAATCGTATGTTCTTGTTCTTAAACACACACACGCACACACACAGAGAGAGAGAGAGCAGGTGTAGAACAACATGCTACCCTACTAGAAGAGTAGTTGTTATACCAGATTTTTATTCATTTCCTCAATTACAACTGTGTGGAGAGCTTATTTTTGTTCAGTCTAGTTCAACAAATATTTGTTGAAAAAATTAACTGAAAGAGTATTCTAATTTTAAGATAAATGAGATACATGAGTGAAACAGAATTTCCACACCATAGAAGCACATAAGCAAAGTGAAGCTTAATATTTTATCAAAGCACAGAGTCCTTTGCCAAGGCCATCATTTTAAATCCATTCTGACCAAACCATCTTGCCCTACAGTGAAATCAAAAGTAGCAACCATGATTAGTTAGGTTTATAATAAATATCCATTATTTGTACCAAGAATGAAGGAGCAAGCTGAATATCATCAAATATTAATAGTCTTACTTTGATTTTCCCCACAGCATGTAAGTGCAAAAAAAACACTCAATACCATTCTTCAAATATTATTTTCTTTCTCCCTTCTGCAGTCATAAATGGCACAAGAAATGAGAGATGAGGTATCATACTGGATCTGCCAGACACACGTGCCTATTTCCATCTAAATTAATTAAAAATTAATAAAATTTAAAAGTTAAGCTTATGTGTCAAAGAGCTATATTTTAAGTACTGAATAACCATGTGTGCCTGGTGGCTAGCATATTAGATTATAGTGATACAAAGTATTTTCATTATTACAGGAAGTCAGTGGAAATATATGATCCTTAAGTTTATATCCAACGGAATTCTCTTTCAATTTTTCCATTCCTCCTTATTTCTCCTCTCTTTTCCCAATCACCCCCATGTCATGAATCACGAATGTAATCATTGAAATCATGAGCTTGTTCTTCATGACTTCAATGTAAAACAAGATGATTTCCTCAAGATGGGCTGGAAATATTGGCATTTCAAAGGTCTCTGCATTGGTCAAACATCAAGTTGTCCTTGCATTTTGTTTCTTGTGGCATAGGAATCGTTTTTCAGTAATATCCTCATGTTTATTTAAAATCAAGAAATGTATCCAATGCCTAACGTATGAAACTGTAACCTCTCTGTACATCAGTTTTATAATAAAAACTAAAAAAAAATCAATTATGATTATTTCAACAACGTCCCATGAACTTAGTTCAAGAGAAAAATCTTGCTACCTAGTTGAAGGTGGTAAAAAAAAAAAATCAGCAGTACTGTGACACACTTTCTGAACTCAAATGACTTTATCTATAAAAAGAATACAATGTGATACTATAAAAAAGAATATTATACTTTTAAATGATGAAATGAGGGTTCAAATGAGGAGAGCACAGGAGTTCTTCTAATTTGATATTTAAACTTTCCTAAAGATTGCCACTACATTCTACCTTTGGGTTCTCTCTGTTCCTCCTCTTCATTCCTGATATATGACTTCATGTGCCAGAATTTTTTTTTTTAAAGCCAGGGGTGGGGGCATTTCCTGGATCTCCCACTCTGGTACAATTGAACCAACTACAAAAATATTTACCAAATTGCGCAGACTTATTTTTCACAACTTATAATACCTGAAAAAGTTCACTTTTGAGTTTTACAAGTTTTTTCCCAAGAGCTTAAGCCAGGTTGAGATGTGCTTATTAGGGAGAATGTAATAAAGACTAAGTGGCAGTAAATCACATAACATCAGTCACTGGAAGAAGGTATCATTTCAAGAAGAATGTTGATCAGGATGGTGCTATGCATGTCAACATCTTAGAAAGAACTATTCACTATTGGATGGTTTCTGTAAAATCTAATACACACACTCCTTGCTATTTTCTAATTAAAAAGCCTTCACAGTTTCATTTGCCTAAAACTACTACTTGTAAAAAGTAATATAAAATTAGTAAAAAAAAATAATCTATCTACTTTCTCACCAAGTGATACACAAAAGTAATTAAATAATCACAACTTTCTCCAGAGAATTCCCTATGCTCGCTGACACTGGCTTTGTTGCCAGATTGCTTGTTAACATGATTTCTGCCAGTAGATAGTAAAGCAAAGCCAAGAAAGCACAATGAACTCAAGTATTTTTGCCCAGCTGTGTTGCTTGAGTGGGTGAGAGAGGATGAGAAAAAACTTTTCACACCCACTTTCTTGTGAGTGAAAAAGACTTACTGCAATAAGAAAGGTTTTCCTGCAGGTCTGTCTCTCATGGAGTGAAGGAATATCACATGAGAACACAGAGGGAATGAACACTCCCTGCTTCCTCGTTTCCCTTCCAGGAAAGGACTAAGTGGGAATTAATGCAGTAGGTGCCTCCCAAGTGCTTCCATTCATGCACAGTAGAATGATTTGTCCTTGGCAAACACACATTTTTCTCAGAGCCTGTAAAACGTCTCTCACTTTGAGGCAGGCCCAGTGATGTTCAACACTGCTATGTCTCACTGTACTGATGCGCAACACTGCTATGTCACCATGTGTTCTTGTTTTTTCCACATTAGCCTTGCAAGTCATGAGGCAAACATCATTCTGAGAGTCATGTAATGGAGTCATAATTATTTCTCTGAAAGAGAAATACAGAAGGAGAATGGCACTAGTTCAGTTTTTCTTGAGATCCAGCACTCAGTGTGGATGAACACAGTTCATTCTGTCAAGAATCTATTCTTGGGGATGTAATAAGGGATGATTTTAGGGATATTTTCCCCTCCATGAAGGGGAATTACTTGTATTACTATTTTTCATCAACACTCCAAGTTTTTGACAGGACAGTATATTCCCCAAATATTGGAATTGCGGTATGAGCATGAGTATTTTGGCCAATGAATTTTCTCTCGTTTTAATAACTTTTCTTTTTGTTTCTTCTTCAAACTTTCCAATGCCCAGATGTCCCCTTCCTGTTCTCTCAGGCCTACCCAGTAAATTTTCTAGTCACAGATTACCATCTGTTCCTGTCTAATGGTCTCATAGTTTGTATTGAAGGGATACTGAAGTTTTGTTCTCCAAAAATCATACAATCTACCCTCCTTTGCCTAGACAGCCTGGAGATCAATCCCCTCTTAACAAGTTGTCAATAATACCACAGTCTCTCTCAACTAATTTCAACACTATTTTTATATCCCCAGCCCTGAAGAAGCATTTTTACAATAGCTAGCCTTACTTTCAGGCCCATATTTTGGTGGTTCATTCATTTCATGGCCTTTCAATTTCTGAAATAAATGAATAACAATGTTTAAAAAAATTGGCCCAAGTCCTTCCATTTCCTTACAAATAGGGCAATATCATTCTTTCTGATAGAGGTATAAAATTCCATTGTGTATATGTACCACATTTTCCTGATCCATTCGTCAACTGAGGGACATCTGGGTTGGTCCCATATTTTAGCTATGACAAATTGTGCTGCGATGAACATTGTTGTGCTGGTGGCGTTAGTGTGTTCTTGTTTGTGGTTTTTTTTGGGTAGATGCCCAAAAATGGGGCTGCTGGGTCATAGAGGAGCTCTATGTTTAGCCTTCTGAGGAATCTCCATACTACTTGCCAGAGTGACTGAACCAGTTTACATTCCCACCAACAATGAAGTAGGGTTCCCTTTTGGCCACAACCCTTCCAACATTTGTTATTGTTAGTTTTCCTGATAATGGACATTCTTACTGGGGTTTGGTGAAATCTCAATGTCGTTTTGATTTGCATTTATTTTATGGCCAGTGATGTAGAGCACTTCTTCATATGTCTCTTGGCCATTCTCATTTCCTCTTCAGAGAAGTCTCTATTTAAGTCTTTAGCCCACTTGTTGAGGGGGCTGTTTTTTCTTTGAGATTTTGTTTTGAAGAATTTTAATTTTTTTAGTTCTGCATATATTTGTCCGTTGTATGGCCAGTAAAGATCTTTTCTCAAGCTGTGGGCTTTCTGTTTATCTTGCGAACTATGCATTCTGCCCTGCAGTGAGTGACCCAAGGAAACATGGACTCTATGGTCTCCCTCATAGGGAATAATTAGCACAGGTTTAGGCTACTCACAGCAGAGGATCACAAGAGCCTAATAGCTATGCCCCTATGAACACATAAGATGATGCTAAGTGAAATGAACTCCATGTTATGGAAACAACTGTTATATCACTGTTGTAATCACTTTCAACATGCCATGTGAAACCATAGCTTCTATTGTTGACGATCCTATTGTATCCCCTTCCTGTGGTTGTACCCTCACTATCACTGTATCTCATCTGAATATGCTGGGGACTGTATATACTGGTATTAGAACTAGGAAAGTGAAAGGAAATATCAAAATCAAGAGACAAAGGATAAAAAGACAAACGACTCCAAAAGCAATACTTGCAAAACTGTTTGGTGTAAATGAACTGAACAACTCATGGGGGGAGAGGGAAAAAGGGAGGGGAGAAGGGGGATGAGGGAGGAGGTAACAAACTGTACAAGAAATGTACCCAAGGCCTAACATATGAAACTGTAATCTCTCTGTACATCACTTTGACAATAAATAAGAAAAAAATTATAAAAATTGTTTTCTTTGTTGTCAAAGTGAAGTATAGAGGAGTTACAGTTTCATATGTAAGACAGTAAGATATTTCTTGTTCAACTTGTTACCTCCTCCCTCATTTTCCCTCCTCCCCCATCCCCCTTTCCCTCTCCTCCCATGAGTTGTACAGTTGGTTTATGCCACATAGTTTTGTAAGTATTGCTTTTGGAATGGTTTGTCTTTTTATGTTTGGTCTCTTGATTTTGATATTCCCTTCCATAGTTCTAATACCCATATGTACAGTATCCAGGGTACTCAGATGAGATCCAAAGATAGCGGGGGTACAACCACAGGAAGGGAATACAAGAGAAACAAAATAAAACAAAACAAACAAACAAGAAAAAAAGGTACAGTTTCATGGAGCAGCTAAGTGAAATGAACTCCACATTATGGAAACAAATGTTTTAACAGTGGGTTTTTAAAAAAATATATTAGCAACACATATATAGTAAATGAAAGTTTAAAATAAACT
This sequence comes from Perognathus longimembris pacificus, assembly GCF_023159225.1. Taxonomy (NCBI): domain Eukaryota; kingdom Metazoa; phylum Chordata; class Mammalia; order Rodentia; family Heteromyidae; genus Perognathus; species Perognathus longimembris. The sequence goes on from NC_063176.1 coordinate 44,047,807, forward strand.
GACTTCCAACAGTTTAAAATAAAATATTTATGAATAAATCTAATAAAATATGTACAAATATAAAGAAAGAATATTGACAAATCATTAACAAAATCATTTCCCAAAAGTAAAAATATTGGTGAGAAAAATAAAAGGTGTACAGAAATATTAAGAATTTCTGCCTTGTTTTCTTGTAGTGTTTTCATAGGCTGGGGTCTTACATTCAAGTGTCCAGTGAATGTTTATTTGATTGCTGTTTTTAGTAAAAGGAAAATGTGGTATATATACACAATGGAATGTTATGCTCTATCAGAAAGAATAACATTGCACCATTTGTAAGGAAAGGAAGGACTTGGAAAAAATTATACTAAGTGAAGTGAGCCAGACCCAAAGAAACATGGACTCTATGGGAAGCACAGGTTTAAGCTAATCACAGCAGAGGATCACAAGAGCTTAATAGTTATGCCCTTATGAATGCATAGATGATGCTAAGTGAAATGAACTCCATGTTATGGAAACGAGTGTTATATCACTGTTGTAATTACTTTCAACATTCCATGTGAAACCATAGCTTCTATTGTTGATGATCCTCTTGTATCCCCTTCCTGTGGTTGTACCCTCACTATCACTGTATCTCATCTGAGTACACTGGAAACTGTATATACTGGTATTAGAAGTAGGGAAGTGAAAGGGAATATCAAAATTGAGAGACACAGGATAAAAAGACAAACAACTCCAAAAGCAATACTTGCAAAACCATTTGGTGTAAACCAACTGAACAACTCATGAGGGGAGAGAGAGAAGGGGAACGGGGAGGGGGGAATGAGGGAGGAGGTAACAAACACTACAAGAAATGTTCCCAAGGCCTAACATATGAAACTGTAATCTCTCTGTACATCACTTTGACAATAAATAAGAAAAATAAATAAATTAATTAATTAATTTTAAAAAGCTCTGTCTTAGAAATAATACCAGTACTTCTTTGTGTAGTGCAACATTATTCACAATAACCAAGATATGTAATCTACCTAATTGTCGAATAGCAGATATATTGATGTTTAAAAAGGATGCATATGACAAATGTAGTGATGCCTATAATTCCAGCACATGGAAAGCTGAGACAGGAGACTCTTGACTTTCAGGACAATCTGCTCTAGAATCTTAGTTTCAAAAACTAATAATGTTATACAGGCCCCCTTTACACATGTCTATAATCAAGACTCTTATCCCTAATCAACTAGCAAACTCAGATCTAGAGGTCTGGCTCAAATGGTAGAGTGCCAGCCATGAGCAAATTGTCAACTGAAAGCATGAAGAAGGCTGTGAGTTCAAGCCTCAGTATCTACACACAAAAAGAGTGACATGTAACACTTGTACACACAATGGAAGACTTCAAAAAAGAAAAAAAGATATGTTAATAAAGAAGCCATAAGCTCCAAAAAGGAATCAAGCAGTCATTTATGACAAAAAATTGAACCAAGATGATTTTGGAAATTAAATAAAAACACAATCAAAAAAGAAAATTACATCCCAATTTATTTGAGGAACATAGAAACAAAATCTCTCAATAAAATACTTCTTAACTGTAGCTTAATCACTCAATCAGAAATGTCAGCACATGCCTTTGTGTTGTTACATGAGAGGTTATATTTCAGGTCTAAGATCCACATGAGTGAATATATATTCACTTTGTTCTCTGGATCTACCTTACTCTGAGCCATATAATATTTTCCAGATTCACCTATATCTTTGCCAATGAGATAATTTCATTTTTCCAAATGGCATAAAATTTATATATATGTATATAGATATACAGATTAACATACATGCACATGTGTATTATGTTCATCTATATGCATATATGAATCCATATATATATACACATATATAATACCTCATTTTTTATTCAATCATCTACTGTAGGGCTTCTGGGCTATTTCCATATAACTTAGCTGCTGTGAACTCAGCAGAAATAAAAACAATATATTTAACAAAGATGCCTTTGTTGTATTCTGCTACACAGTCTTTTAGCTAAATGTCCAAGAGTGGTCTTACTGGTTGATAGGATAGTTCTATGTGAAGCTTTCTGAGGAATCTCCATACTAATTTACCTAGTAGTCACACTAATTACACTCCCCTTCCTCTAATAGTGTATTAGGGTTTGTTTTCCTTACATCCTTGCCAGTATTTGCTGTTGTTGTGTTCTTGATGATATCCATTATTACAGAAGTAAGAAAGACTCTTCAATTTGCTTTAATTTGCATTTCCTTTTTGGTCAGAGATGTTGAGCATTTCTTTTTTTTTTTTTTTTTTTTTTTTTTTTTTTGGCCAGTCCTGGGCCTTGGACTCAGGGCCTGAGCACTGTCCCTGGCTTCTTCCCGCTCAAGGCTAGCACTCTGCCACTTGAGCCACAGCGCCGCTTCTGGCCATTTTCTGTATATGTGGTGCTGGGGAATCGAACCTAGGGCCTCGTGTATCCGAGGCAGGCACTCTTGCCACTAGGCTATATCCCCAGCCCCATCATTTCTTAATGTGTTTATTTGCCATATGTACTTCTTGCTCTGAGAATTTTCAGTTTAGCTCCTTTGTCCATTTATTAATTGTGTGATTGATTTTGTTGGGGTAATTTTTTTTACCTCCCATATATTTTGGTTATCAGAACCTTGTCAAACGTATAGCCGTAAAGACTTGCGGTCGTTCTGTTGGCCTTCTTTTTATCTTAGAATTTATGTTCTTTGCTGTACAAAATATTTTAAGCTTGATCTACTCACATTTTTCAATTCTTTGTCCTATTAGGTAAGCCCTTGAAATTCTGCACAGAAAATTCCTGCCCATACCAATGAGTTCTAGTATTTTCCCTACTCCTTACTATAGCAGTTTCAATATTTCAGGTCTTACACTGAGGTTTTTGATCCAATTTGTATTGATATTACTTCAAAGTAAGACCAACATCCAGTTTAAGTAATATGTATATGGATGTCCAGTTTTCCCAATGCTATTTGTTGAAGACGTTGTCTTTTTTCTAATATATATTTTTACCCAGACTTAGTCTCTGTCCATATGATTAGCCCACTTTTTAATGTTTATTTTCTTCCAATACTTTATTTGAAAAGTCATTATCTATTCCACAGAAGTCTTTCTTCTCTTTATTGAGAAATGGAAAATAGAAACTAAGATCTGCTGCTTATATCTAATTACTAATTGTAATAAAAGTTTCTGGGCTATTTCAGAAGGGGTGACTGCATATGTATGTGTATTTATATGAATGTGTATAAATGTATTAAAATTTGAATGCAAATCCCAAAGGCAAAATAATTTGCCTGATTATATTCTAATTATTTTATCCACAAATAAATCAGAAAATAATGTTGGGATTGCTAAGCCATAGGGCTGAAAAAACATACTGAGAGCCAGGCACTGGTGGCTCCCGCCTAAAATCCTAGGTACTCAAGAGGCTGAGATCTGGTTCTAAATCACCCTGGGCAGAAAAGTTCCCCATGAAACTCTTATCATCAATAAGCTACTCAAAAACTGGAAGTGGTTCTGTGGCTCAACATGGTATAGAGCACTAACCTTGAGTACAAAGAGGCTCAGGGACAGTGCCCAGGCCCTGAGTACAAGCCTCAAGACCAGCAAAAAATAAAAAATAAAAATCAAGCAATAAATAAAAATATACTTACCGAAGTACAATATTTGTTTATAATTTGTTAATATGAGGTACTATATTCATAATACTATGTTCAAAATTATCTTGCCTATTTATCATTCTATATCTATATCCATCTATCTATATATATAGGAATTCAACTGAATTTATACCTCATTCTTCCTTATTGACTGCTTCCTTGGGTTTGATCATATCTTTGCCTTCAATGCAAATTAGAATCTTTGTCCTTGCTTTTCATAGCTGATGTTTTCCTTCTCCTTACAGTTGAGACTAAGTGCCTGTGAGCAGAGTGTATCAGCCTTTTCTAATAGAGTGAGACTGCAAAATCCATGATTGAATTGTGCCCTCAGTTTTCTTCACTCTTCTGAATTTTTAGAATTATGTTGAAAGATAACTTTTTGGGGAATTTAATGTCTAAGATAGGGAGATTTCATAGTATGGCAATAAAATGTCATTATTTAAAGCTACTAGCTATCTTTAATGACAGCAATGTGGAGTTAGTCCATAATACATCTTCATGGACTGATAACATATTTTGAATTTGCATTTTTTCCTCAAGGTTAAGCATTTTTAAAGGTTGTAACTATTTAATTTAAATTTATAATGTTTCATGTTATATGTGAAGAATAACTAAAAGGAAAATGCTCCAAAGTGACTCTAAAAGGAGAGTTTTTGTACTTAAGGGTGTTTTGATCTGGTGAACACATTGTAAGAGTCTCAAAAACAAACAAAATTTATTTGAAAAGACATTTGATTTTGTTGATCTCCAAGTATAGCTCTTATGGATCTGGGCTTTTTATATACCTGGATTCATAAAATACTAGAAATGCTAATTTTTGATATGTGTAAATAAAATGTTTATTTGCTGAATTTGCAAATTGGAATGCACTTATTGAGAACACTGAGAGAACCTCCCCTTGCCAATGTTATGATTACTTTGCTATGTAAGCTAGCTTTGCATGAATAAGATTCTGACTCTAAATTGTACAATAGTGCATGATTGTGCTTTATCATTCTGTGTGTCATCATTGTGCACTTTGATTAGTTTATAAATCCATTTTTACTATAGAGCTAAATATATTCCAGGAAAAACTTGCCTATCAATCACAGTTTCAATTATTTTCTGTAAGTATTTCATTAAATACCTAGTATGTGCTTAATATTCTCTACAATTACTTAGAACTCTGACAATATATTAAAGTATATATGTAGAACATTCTATTTTAAAGAAAACCTGAATTTCAGAGATGTCAAACCTTGAGAAGTAGAAACTAAACATACTATGAGGAGAAATGCATTTTAGCACAAAAGGTGAATGATAGTGTTTATGAAAAGAGATAAATTGTTTTTAAAAATGAATAAAGTAGACAAATTTTTACTGAAAATACTACCCCTATTGAGGATATGGAAGCTGAAGGACTCTAAGTTCAATAACAGCCCTGTGAATAAGATATGACTTTGTCTCAAAAGCAAAACTAAAAGAAACAAAATTTAAAAGTGCTAGCGACATAGCACAAGCAACAGAGTGACTGCCTAACAATCATAAAACCCTGGGTTTAATTTTCTATGACACAATTAAATATTAGAAATGTAATATTATGATAAATATGGACATGAGATTTTAAATATATAAAGAATATTCTACAATACAACATATTATCAATAAGATGAAAATTTTCTGTAAAATGATCATATTGCCAGGAAAGTTATTAATTTTATGATATCTACTTACTTCATTTTTCAGCACTTTAATTATTAATATTAGTCAAAGAAAAGGTGTATCAAGTAAAGTAAAATTACAAAATTTTGGACAGGAAAAGAGATGCTGTTTTTGTTCACTGTTTATCTTGCTTCAAAAAATTTAACCATATATTGGAACTAGGAAATTGAAAGGGAATACCAAAATTGAGAGATACAGGGTAAAAAAGACAAACAACTACAAAAGCAATACTTGCAAAACTGTTTGGTGTAAGTGAACTGAACACCTCAGGGGGGAAAGGGTAAGGGGGAGTGGGGAGGGGGATATGAGGGACAAGGTAACAAACAGTACAAGAAATGTATCCAATGCCTAACGTACCTCTCTGTATATCAGTTTGATAATAAAAATTTGAAGAAAAATAAAAAAAATTTAACCATAAATAAAATATGTGTGTAAAAATCAATAAAATTTCTAAGTGCCAAAGTAACAAATATTTGGAACTATTATTTAAAATATGTCAATTAAAATATCTATAAAAGTATAAGGAGCCTAAGAATAATTATTCCAAAGTTTAAATAAATGAAAGAAGAAAATTTATATAAATCAGCCTTATTCATAGAAAACTTTTGTTTCTTAAAAATAAAAATTCTTCCTAATTCAAAGTTTGATTACATATGAGACAAATTTAATATTCATGCTTGACTCAAACTGAATTAAGAAAAATGTTCATTTCTAAGATTCAGTGATTGTCAATATCTATATGTAATATTTAGAGAAACATAATTGATCTTATGCAATTCCACAAAAATCATTACATATTCTTATTTGTTTAACACATAAATGTGAGGCCAAATTTTTTTCAAATTCTACAGGACATTATAAGGCTAGAATAAATCAATCAACTGCTATGTATTGTCACCAATGCAAGAAAAGAGATGAGAAATTTAATTAAATATATCTAATGAACATTTGTTAAAATACAGGGCTGACATTTCATACAAGAGATAAAAAACTATGTTATCAGTGACACAGATACAATGAAAATTTATCAAAACATAAAACGGGATCTGTACTTACTTGAAGCAAAAAAACCAAAAGACGACATTAAGTGTATACGCAAAAGCTCAAACATTCATTTGTTTACAAGATATGGTCTCTAAAGTCTCCCCATAAGAATTTTTAATACTTTGCAGAGTCCTGAGCAATAAAGGAAATATTTATATGCATTATGAAAAGCTGTTTATGCAAAGAAATCATAAAGTGATATATATATAGACCTCTAGCTATATCTAGGAGATATATATATATTTATAAATATATATATATCAACATAGGAGAAGAATTTTTTCCAATGTGTAAAATTGATTTAGTATCCAGCATATATAAGCTGATCTGAGGATCATGATCAAAGCCAGCCTGGGCAGGAAAATGAGACTCTTATTTCCAATTAACTACCATAAAAGCCACAGTAGAGCTGTGGCTCAAGTGACAGAGTGCTAGGCTTGAGCAAACAAAGTCAGAGACAGTACCAGTACCCAAACCCAGAGTACACACACACACACACACACACACACACACACACACACACACACTCAATGGGGAAGTATAGAAGGATGGGTGACTATATATTCCATGAAAAATGTGTATTAGAGACTAGATCCTTCTATTCACTGAGTATTTAACAAATAACAAAATAAAATTTAAATATCCCATGAAGGAATATTAAAAATGCTGAAGTAAATTACTTCTGTATGTTGGGAATTAGGCTTGACAACAGTGGAAGACGATACTAATTTTATTTCAATAGAAGTTTTCTAAAGTTTATACACATATACATAACTACATATGTGTGCACACACATACATGTGTGTATACATTATTTAACTCATTTAATGTATGCATTTATTCTTTTAAAAAGATTTCTAAATTGTTTTCAAATCATTTATGTGTGTGTACACACATATTTCTAGAACCTCCTATATTGCCACACTCAGCAACTAGTTCCTGATAGGTTAAATCACAACCAAGCCACAGGAAATTTAATACTTTAATTGTAAAGTTTTCTAATCAGTGGATTAAAAGAAACATCAGTCAAACCTGTGTGAGACTCAGCTTTTTCTGTATTATCTGAGTGATCCATGGTTAACCTCTCAAGTCTGTGTGATTACTGATTGCACAATCTATGCATTGGAAAAGCCCTAGTCTTTCCTCCACTTAATACAGTGCTGACTTTTCCAAATAAACATTGTACAGGGAACAAATGAATGGGTCTAAATCTTTTGTCTACCCTTGCCTACCAATATAATTAGAAAAATAAATCACATAAGGAGTTCTTTTCCCCAACCTTGAAAAGGAGATCTTCTTGCGCTTGAGAGTTGTGAAAGAGTAGAGAGCAAGAATGAACTTCCAAAGTGAAAGCACACTGCCTATTCAGTTGTCTGAGTTCTTTTGCTCAAAGGAAATGAGTTGGATGGATTTCTGTTTTTCTATCAAATTCTCAAATATAAAATCTACAAGTAAAATACTGTGTGGTTAATTAGGAAAGATGATCTAAAATTTGCAAAGAGCAAAAGTTACTTCTGCAGTGTTTTTTTTGCCCTCATCTCTTACACTAGGGACACACCTTGATAGTCCAAAATCCTTGGTCTTGTTCACTTGCCATGAGGAAGTCTTTACCATTCTTTTGTGAGTGCATAAGTGTGTGTGTGTATGTGTGTGTGTGTGTGTGTGTGTGTGTGAATGTAGAATTCAAGAGCAATTTCTTGTTTTCATTTTATTTTTTTCCTAAGGATATTCAACTGAGGATTATTCTTTTATCCAGAAAGAATATATTAATATCCTGGGCTAGTAATCATAGAAGAAAGTTTTCCCTGGATGATATCCAACAGTTAGAGGTCTTAATTTCACTTGTTTGGTCTCAATCTATTTTTGAATAAAATTAAAACTCAATGCATGCATACAGTTCCCTAGTTTCCTTTCCCTGGCTCTCAGCCTTCACAATGGCTCTGAGCAATGGCTGGGGTTTATTCCCATTAGTTTGACACTTCTCAACCCAGGGGAAATACTTTCATCTGTAAACTTGATCATCTCATTAAGCATGCTTTCTTCCAAAGATTTTTATATTAAAAGATTATTAAATAAGTCCACAGAGCCTTAGACTGATCCCTGAGGAATACTATTCTTAATAACTCACAAATTAGAAGTAGCCAAAATCTCCCTAAACTTTACTCACCTTAAGTGGTTGGTAGTTCAGCTACATAGCCAAATGATTTTCCTAATTTCATTTAACTGAATTTATAATGTTTACCACATTAAACACTGAAACCTTAGCTAACAGAGATTTGCATCCCACTAAATACAAATCAGAATCCGTACCTCCAGAGAAGCAGTGATTGAAACCAGAAAATTACTGACTGGATCTTCAATCCAAAGAACTTCTCTGCAGAATGGCAGTAATGATATAAACTCTGATTGTTGACTTTCGGCCTACAAAATGGTGAGAAATAAATTTCTCTCTCCTAAACATGACCAAACTGCTATTTTTGTCATAGCAACATAGATACACTAAGACTACCATCTGAAAAAAAATAAGAATGCAAAAATATATGCATACACTCTCAATAGCTCTATAATAGATTAATAGGTAAATGAAGCAGTAAGTGAAGATAACAGGGACCAAGAACCACTGAGTCTAATGCATGAGGAAACACATATTTTCCTTGTTCATTAATCTACATAACAGGATAGACAGAATCATTGTTTTTGAACATGTTCTTTTGGGAAATAAATTAAATATGTAGACACGGTCTTAGAAAAGAAACCTACATTAGCATTTCCTTAGCAGAATCTATTGGTGCTAAGGTGCAATCCAAGAATCCCATGAACACTAGTTGAATGATTCCAATGTCAGTGTTCACTTTCAAATGTATCTGTTACTATGGAAACAATAAGACCTTTGGAAAAGAAAAGGTTTAATGGTACTCACAAGTGCTTTGAAAATTGCAAATGCACATAAAGTCTCTAAACACCTTACATAGTCACAAAATCATATGGCGAAACCTTGGGAAATTGCCTCATGAAAATATACACTTATAAGCATCTAAGGAATTAGTCAACAACTGGAAAGTGTAGTTCAATTGAAATACCACCTCCTTGTTGAAGCTCTCCCCCAGTATCTTCAATCAGAAGTAATTGCACCATCCTTGGTGATATAGAGAACTCATAAAGCATAATTCAACTGTAGCATCTGTTTTTACAGCTATTTCAGGTCATAAATGTTTCCTGCAATAGATTACTATTGCAATGGCTCTAACTAATTTATACATGTTTTTTCTATATTCTATGAAGTTACTAATAAAAGATTTAGGGAAAATGATTTGTTTAATCCATTTTAGTAAGTTTAACACAATTTTTAACATTATTATCATGTTATTGCTTGTTAAGCTTTTGTTTCCTTCAGTATATCAAAGTTCACTGAACTGCCTTTAGTTGATTTTAGTCTCTACATTTTGCATTTTTAAATGAAATAACAGATATATTCAACTATAGTTTACATGCACAAAAATAACTCCTTTGAAATATCAGTTAAGAAGTTTTCATAAGTATTATATAGTCATATCACCACCATAATAAAATACATATTTCTAATACACACACATATATATATGCCTGTGCACACAAACACACACACACACACACAAAATTTCCCTTTCATCCCTTAATAGTCAAATTTCTGAAATCACTCCAAGCACCTGACCAAAATGGCCCCCTTTTGTGTTTTCTCCTGGTGGAAGGATAAAAGGGAAAAGAGGAAAAGGAACCCTTTACTCCCTCCAGCCCTTTTATAAGGTTGGTAATTTCACTTATAAAGGCAAATCTCTCATGCATCCACTTTCTAAAATTGCTTCTGTTAATACTATACATTGGAAATTAAGCCTCCATCTGAACTTGGAAGATAAACAAACATAGCAGATGCTAATAGGAGTAACTTATATTCAGTGAATTCAAATTATGAAGAGAAATATAAATCAAGTCAAATAAGCAAAATTCAGATAGAAAGATACATTCTGATTAGCTGATAAATCAGAAAATTAAAAAATTCTCCAGGCTTTTCAAAAAATTAAACCCTCAAAAAAACAAAAACACAGTTAATAAATGGACTAATGACTTAAAGAGAGATTTCTCAAAAGAAAAAACAAAAATAGCCAATAGAAACATGAAGAAATGGCTCAGTATCTTAGGCCATAAAAGAAATGCCAATCAAAATCAAAACAACACTGAGATTGTACCTCACAAATAATGGTCATTATAAAGAAAACAAACAGCAAATGCCAGCAAGATTGTGGCCAAAAGGGAGCTCTAATATACTGTTGGTGGTAAGCTTGGTTGGTGGTAAGGTAAGCTTGTTCAACCATTTTGCAGTATGGAAGTTCCTAAAAATAAATAAATAAATAAATAAGATTAAACATAGAACTACCCTATGGCCCAGAAATCACAGTCCTAGGCATTTATGTAAGTGATCACAAACCAGGTTACAGTAAAGCCGCCAATACAACCACGTTGGTTGCAGCGCTCTTCATCATAGCCAAGATGTGGAATCAGCAGAGATGCCCATCAATGGACAAATGGATCAAGAAAATGTGGTGTATGTACAGAATGGATTTTACTCATCACTTAGAATGATATTGTATCATTCATAATGGAAAGTCTTGGAAAAATTATATTAAAAATAAGCCAGACCCAGAGAAGCAAATGTTTCATGGTTTCTCTCATTTGTGGTGGATAGTATGTACCTAATAAATCTATTAAAATAAATGTGTTAGGTGGTATGTAAGTGGTTATAAATGAATTAACTGAAGTGTAATAGACTGCATGAAAATTTCAAATAGTATAATTTTTTTGAAATACTAGTTCAAAGCCCAACAAAATCAACACCAGGAAATGAGCATATGCAAGAGGAGGGAGGGGCTAAGAGAAGCAGGGTAGATGAATGGAGAATGTAGTCAAGAATTCACTGTACATAGTACAAAGTTAAAAAGAGGAAAAGAAAGGGTAGGTCGAGGGTGGTAAGAAGGAAGGGGTGACACTAATCAAGATGAATGAAAATAAAACTCTTTGGCATAACTAAATGTAATTAAAAACACATTTTAAAGATCTTTAGGCTCAAAATGTTTTCCTCTAAACGTATAAAACAAGAATTGGTTTAAAAAATGCTACTCTTCTGTGGATTGATTCGTATGTTTGCTTATGTCTTCTTAGGTTAAATTTATCTGTGTGAATCTATTCAACAATATAAAATGTTATTTACATAAAACTCATAAGAAATATTCATTGATTCACACATAAGTGGAGTGTTTTTTCTCTAGACTCAGAATTGTGTATTTTTTTTTTATAAATCTGTTGACTCAGGTTTTGTTTCCTTGATATAAAGCAGCAAGGAAGATTTAATTTTTTAATACAACAAACCTTTCATCATGAATCAAAGTAGATAAGAAATAACTTACCCTGTCCTAGAAATAAGTCTTGATCTTATTTTGGTTCAGACCCTTTGGAATCTTTATTTTTTTTTCTTTTCTGTTCTTAATGGCTCAAGAAACTTTAAATCTGAACCCCAGAACTTAGTAAATATTATAATAAAGACTTGGGAATGGAGAGGGAAGTTTATTTCTGTTGTTTGACACATCTATCATCACATATTGCTGAGAAAAATTACATTATTTTGTTTTATCTGTGTATTGTGAATTTCTGTCACAATTAAAGATCAATTCATTTTCAGAAATACCAAATTACTACGTTGTATATTTTATGCTTTCTCTATAACTAATGGTTTATTTATTCTGCAGATAGCTGTTTTCTAGACAGTGGTATATCAGTGTGAGTTTTTAAAATGCTTCTTTTTGGTAATATTTTATTTTCATCTACTTCATTACTTTTTTATTTAAAAGTTCACCCATTATTTTTAGTTATTAATTTCTAGTTTTTTTTTCAAAGGCATTGTTAATTTTTAAAATGTATTGTTGAAACTTCTAATTCCACTCAGAATGAAAAGAGTTGCAAAATGTTCTCAGAACAATGACCAAAAAGATGGGTAATCTGTACAGCAATTGTCTTTAGCCCATTGGAGAACAAAATTTGCCAGGTAACTGAAGTACATGTGATTCCCATGAGTGATGGGGCTTCTACAAAGGATTTCACTCTTGATAGAAAGGAAAAGGATGATGTCCTCCCCATTCAAGCCGCTAGCCAGAAACCAACTCAAACTTTTAATAAAAATTTAAAGGTCAACTGCTCTTTATGATTGATTTTAAGTAGCAAACAGAAAGGTGATAATCACTTTTACAATCTTGCCCAGAGACTTAAACCAATAAGATTGCTTTCTCACTGAAATAGGAAATATGATAGACATTTTTGTCCTGGCCGCTCCAATTCTACATTAAACCAGAGGACTAGAGGGAGGATCTGATAGGAGATGAAGTATAAAAAGATATTTAAAGGTAAAAGAAAAACAGGATCAACCATAAGAACAGATATTTAATGTGTTTCTATGCAGCAAATACTATCTATATAAACATTTATTGCAAACTAGTTGTTGATATTTTATGTAAATACTTGTAAATATTCTAATACTTATATATGTATATATCCTATAATACTATAAATAAAAGTAGCAAGAGTAAATTAAGTAAATTTTGAGTATGGCTTTTGTTATATGTAGTAGCAAAGAAGCAGGTTTCAACATGCAACTGGTAAATCATCTCTAGTCATCTCACATATTCCAACATTAAAATGAGTCAGGTAGGGTAACTTACTCCTTTAATCCAAGCTACCTAGGGGCAGAGGTTAGGATGAGCAGCCTTTCAGGCCATCATGGGCAAAAAGTCTAGTGAGATTCCATCTCAACCAACAAACCAGGCTTGTTGTTGATACAAATCTCTCTTTGTAGTTACTTGGGAGACATGTCTCCTAGCAAAACCAAGATTCTGAGTTAAAAACCCAAAGAAGGAGAGAGAGAGGAGGGTGTGGGGGAAGGGGGAAAGGAAAGGGAGGAGAGGAGGGCAAGGGAGAGGGAAGAGGGGAAGTTGCCAAGAAGGAGAAGTAAAGAGGAACAGGGGATGGGGAGGAAGAAGAAAAATAGGATGATTCTGGAGAGAAAGTAGGCTTCCCTTTTCTTACTTTTGTTTGATTTTTATTGTGGCTTGTTTGTTTAAACTACTAGAATGAGAAACACTTCAGCACTTGACACAGGAAGGAATGAAGGTTCTGGGAATGAGCAGGCTTCATCTTCTAGATATACATGCACACTCTAGTATGTAACCAGACAGCCTGTGCTGCAGAAACAAAGTTGTGAGGTGAGATTGGAAAGTAGAATTGTGCTCACACTTAAAAACATTGTTTACAGTCATACTAAATTTTGGGTTGTTCAGTTACTAAGATAGCAATTTTGAAAAGCTGACTAAAGTTCCTGTTGTGTAAGAAACAGCTAGTACAATGACAACTTCTTAATTTAACTCCTCAAAAGTTATTTTAAAAAGGAAAGAAGAAAGAAAATAGAGAGAGGGGGAGGAGGAAGGAAGGAAGGAAGGAAGGGAGGGAGGGAGGGAGGGAGGGAGGAAGGAAGGAAGGAAGGAAGGAAGGAAGGAAGGAAGGAACCAGGAGTTAGCAACAGCTAATTTTTTTTACAACTATTGTTTTAAGGGGTGTGGCTTTTATTCCAGGTGGAAAATTTTTGTTTTCCCAGATTTCTTTCACACACACACACACACACACACACACACACACACACACATTTCATAACAGTTCTTTCAATTGAATTATTCTATGATAGGCTTTATGGGTGTTTTTGAAATACAAGGTAAATAAAACTAGTAAGCAATACAAACTGTGGTATTGACAGACATTATTATAAGAAGAGAGAACTTCATATTTGCTTAAATGATGATAATAAAACTATATATATATATATATATATCCATTGCTGCTAGGTTTGTTGTTTTTTTGCAGCAAAATCAATGCCTTCAGATTATTTTGAAGTACAGGGAACTTTGAATTTATGAAATATTTATGAGAAATCACATCATGTCCACAGTGGTTTCTCAGCTGTGACTACAGCATATGGTTTATAAATTGAAACAGGTGTGGGAGAACAGGTGGTCATGCCAAGTAAGGAAAGGCCTGGAATTTACTGTAGGGAAGCAACATGATAAAACACCACCATTGGCATGGAAGGCAACTTGCTGATTTGATGGCAGAATGCAAACGACATTCGCAGGGGTAAATGCACATGACAACACTTGAGATGAAAGTGTTCACCCACTAAAATTTCACATATGGAAGTGGAGACGCAGCCAGTAGCATTTCCCCACCAGGAGTTTGAATCATTTGTGGCTCAGTAGCTTTAATTTTTTAAAATCCTCTTAACATTTTAAAAATACCAATTAGTGCAAATTAGACTTGAGATTATTTTATCTATACTCTATCTGCATTTCTGAAAATAACACAAATAGTCACCTCTGCATCCATAAACTACAGGTATCCAAAGGTTTGCTGTCTTTTTATAAACAGCTAGGTATAATGCCTCATTGTTATTCCAGAAAGTACTTTTAAAAAGAAGTCACCTTGAAATACTATATGATTTATTGAAAAGAGCTAATAAGAAGTATTTATGGTTTTCAAATCTTCTTCTTCATATTATATATATTATATTATATATATTATATATATTATATATATATTATATATATATTATATATATTATATATTATATATATTATATTATATATATTATATATATATTATATTATATATATTATATATATTATATATATTATATAATATATTATATATAATATGAATATATAATATATAATATATATATAAAATATATATATTATATATATATTATATATATATAATATATATAATATGAATATATATTATATATAATATATATATAATATATATATAATATATATATATTATATATAATATAATCATATTATATAATATTATAATATTATTATAATATTCTTTATATAATATTCTAATATAATATTATTATAATATTCATATTATAATATGAATATATTATATATAATATATATTATATATATATCTATATATATATTGTTCAGTCAGAATTTGGCGGTCTACATGAATGGAAAGGAATGAAGATGTAAGAACTCACACTTAATAACAACAATCTCAAAGACATCAAACTACCTTTCTTTATCTTTCTAAAACTCTTTAAATGATCCCCTTGTCTAGGCACCAGTGGCTCACGCTTTAATCCTAGTTACTCAGGAGGATCATGGTTAGAAGCCAGCTCAGGCAGGAAAGTCCATGAGACTCTTATCTCCGATAAACTACCAAAAAAGCCAGAAGTGGAGCTGTAGCTCAAGGGGTAGAGTGTTAGCCTTGGGGAAATGAAGCTAGAGAATAGCAGCCAGGACCTAAGTTCAAAGCACAAAAAACAAACAAACAAAAAAAGCCACTTAGTTTCTTATAACTAAGAGAGTTAGTATTTAGAGCTAAAGAAGGCAAACTGAAGAATGTGGTGTGTATAACATTATGTTTTCAACTGACTAGCAAGACAGTGTTATACATTAGCTTGCTTTCTCTCTACGTGTGTGCACATGTACATTTACATGAACACATGTGTGCCCACATATACACATACACACAGATACCAGAGTAACATTTTCACTCATGAAACCTCTTTCTTTCCAAAAGTGTCCTTTAATCAAGAGTCATACCTTTGGTAAAGGTGACACTTGCTTCCTGAAGGCACCTCGACTCTATGAAGGAGAGAGCTACGCAGGGCCTCATCTTCATGGCTATAATTACAAAGGAACCAAAGATCATCCTCTACCCATTCCAGTACTCTTATGTTTTCTCACATGTGCTCCTATCCAGGACTCTACCTAGTAAGTTTCTTACCAAAAATCTGTCTTAAAAACAGGAAAATAAAATGTTCAGTGGTTGGTATTTGAAGTAGTTCAAGATGGAGCCCTAGAATCACCTATTGGCTGAGTGGCATCAAGGACTTCTTCCCTGGCAGAACTAACAGTATTAATATCTCTTGGTAAGTAGTAGCAGGAAAATCCATTTGCTGGTCACTAATGGGACCTCATATACCCCATAAAGGACTGCACCAGTAGAAGCAGTATATCAGGCTTTTAAGAAATACATCAAAAATAAGAACAAAGAAATTGGATTATTATTTTGAAGAAAATAGTTGACTTGGATGAGAAAAGAAATGAAACACTGAGGATGATTAATCAGCAATTAAATCCTAAGAGTTTTCCCTTGGCAACATATAAAGAGACTCTCATCTACTGAGGCTGAAAACAGAAAACTAGGATTTAATCCTAAAAGTAGCAAAAACTCACAGAAGGTTGAGAAAATTCAGGTCTTACTCTCCCCAAAGATTTGACCGCAATAGGGTCTCCATTTAAAGTATGGAGAGCTATAGAATTAGATGACAGAGTGTCCTGTTCCTGAGAGCGGGATAGATAAGCAGCCAGCACAAGTTATTCATCAATCTATGAAAGCAGAAGAAATTAAAGATTGCCAACTGGACACCTAAGATTAGCCAGTCTGCTAAAAATAATTTCAACTCCCTGCCTAGTTTTAGAATTTGCTCAGATTTTCAGATCCAGAACTCATACATGGAAACAATGAATTTTTCAGAATATAGGTCATGTCTACCTAGCAAACTCAAGGCCTTAAAATCAAACACCAGCATTGAAAGTATACACACACACACACACACACACACACACACACACACTCATGAATAATGAACACATGCATGGATGCTCATATTTAAGTAGGTAGGTAGGTAGGTATCACACTCTGGACCTAAAATAAATGATACCTGACCAGAGAAGAGCAACAGAATAGAACTTGCCCTCTCATCATGAGCTAGTATATAGCCAATATTCCACCAGAAGCATAACCAGTCTCTAGGATGTATTCATACCTAAAAGTGGGCTATATACATATACATATATGTATATATGGAGGAAATCCATAGGCTAGGCCATCAGGAAGGGCACTAGAAACCTGGGTAAAGGCTAAGGCTTTGGTGCAAAGTTCAAATATTTTTCTTCAGAGATACCATATTCTTCTGAAGCCTTTGAACTGACCAGGTCAAGGCTAAGATAATCTCTTTTGCTTGAAGCTAACTGCAGGTATCAGTTGTATCTACCTAAGAACAGCCGAACTAGGGACTGATTAAACAACTAGAAAAAAACAATCTAGCCAAACTGACATACATTATTAAGCATTCTATTTAGTTTTGTGCAGATCTTCTGTTTCATAATGTCAAATGTGTTTGGCAGCCAACCAGTGTAACTAAAATAACACATTCAGGGTTACACATGAACAGGGTGGGAAGACAAGAGAGGTTGGTGAGAGCCCCATGTCCTCCAGTCACAAGGCTGCACATGTGACTCAACTTAAAATGGACTTGGCCATCAGTGAAGGCAAATTATCTTAATAAAAAGAGCTGAATGGTTAAACTTGCTATCTCCATTCTCTATAGAAAGAGAAACATTCCTTGTTTATAACTCTTATAGTCATCAACATTGGTGAACGACTGATTAGTGGTAAGAGGTTTGCAAGGATATGATGAGGTCTGTAGAATAAAATACATGGCGATTAAGTATGAACTGGGAAGGCTTTTGCTTCCTACAGCAACACCCACCTGAACGCTACTTCCACGAAGCATTTAAACAAGTGTGTAGATTGACTACCTTTGTGAGCATCATTCAATTCCCGCTTGCCAAAGCTAACTAAGCCCCTACTGCTGGTAAAAGTTCAAATTCCAGCAAGTGATATATCACAATAATAATTCCTCAATATCTCACCATTCAGTATCTCACCATTCCTCTAGTGGAGATAACAATCATTTGTCCAAACAATGACTTCATTATATACATTCTACTCTGAAAAGTGGTATTGATACATTGTCTGTGTGCTACTTTATTCTCATCCCCATGGGGTCGTGTGAGGGTATTTGAAGTGTTCTACAAAAAGCTCTATGGTAGAAGGCTTGGTGCCCAGCTGGTGATGCCATTAAGAAAAGTATTCGACATCAATTTCAACAGTGAGTTCATTATTGGGAAGTGGGATCTAGTTGGAGGAAGGAGGTCACCAAAAGTAAGGCTTTAGAAACTATATTTTCCTTTGTCCACTTCCCATCTCCATCTGCTCCCTGGCTGCAGAAAACGAATCAGCTTTCATGCTCCGCCATGTTTTTCTTTTCATGTTTCTGCCTTGCTACAGGCCTAAGAGCAATGACACTAGTAAGCCATGGACTAAATCCTCTGAAACCATAAGATAAGATAAATCCTTCTTTCTCTTAAGTTGTTTTCACAGGTATTTTTGGCATACGGATGCCAAATTGACCAACACAGGTCTCATCTAGTATTTCTAAATGGTTAATGCTTAATATTCTGATATAAAACAAAACAACTTTACAAAACCTGCTTTGCAACAAAGGAGGAGAAGATATGGTCACATTAACATGAGATCCAGATTACCATCAACTGAAAATTTTTATATTCTGAAGTGATTTCCTTTACCTGAAGAGTGTTCCCTTGCTTAAAACATGATCCTTCTTAGGGTATCAATCCTTCTGTGACTAGTCAATGCAGGGATACAAAGATGCTTGGGTTGGCTGTATCTTTATTCTTACTTCAGTACAACCTAACAACTTTACTTTCCTATACTGTTTTATTAGCCTTCCCTCACTGTTCTTGATCACAAGAGTAATGCTAAAAAAAGTCTTTATGCAAATTTCTTTCTCATAATCTGCTTCTAGGAAAAATCTAATCCGCTACAGCAGATTCTACAAAACAGTATAACTAGATGTTCAGATAAATGAAAATTGTTAAGTGCCAAAATACTGTTATCATTTTTAAAAATTATTTTATTGTCAAAATATCTAAGTGATATCTTTGTTGTCATATTTATTTGCATATGCAAAGAAGCTATTCTTTTGGTAGATTTAAAAAAATATTTGGTCTTGTAGAAGTAATTTGTAAAGTATTAACACAAAATACTAAGTCATTGTAATAAGGAGTGAATTATCATTCTTGAATTCAACACAAATTTACAATAATACAGAGAGTTGTAGCTATCCAGAGGATATAATACTATCCCTTAAGGGCTGTATACATGCACATCATACAGAGACACATATATATATAAACTTACATAGACACATACATACACACAGAGACACACATACACACAGACTTACATACACACATAGACACAGGAAAATATAAAAAAGCCACACAGATATACGGCACTAATGGACTCACATATACACATACCAGACCCACACCTAAAGAATATAAAAATAGATATAGTACACTGAATGTATTGCATAATATATGCCATGCAATTCATTCTAAGAGCTCCTACATAACTTATATAGTTTATTTATCAGGACAACTCTATCTAGTATACATGCTATCATGATATATACCAAGAAAAAAACCTGAGGATTATAAGGGTTAAGTAACTTGCCCCCAGATCACACAATTTGTAAAAGAAAAATCAAAGAAAGTAAAGAAGAAAGAAAGAGAAAAAAAAAGTCAGAACTGAGATGACAGTTGTCTGCCTAAATTTAAAACCACATTTTCAGATATAATACATAAATTTTACTAAAAAAGAACAATCCAGTAATAATAATAATAGCCTGGCACCAGTATCTCCTTAGGTGTCTGAGAGCTCAGGAGTGTGGTTCAAAGCCAGCCCAGGAAGGAAACTCTATGAGACGTCTATCTCCAATTAACCATCAAAAATCCAGAAGTGAAGCTGTAGCTCAAGTGCTAGAGCACTAGCCTTGAGCTCAAAAGTTTAGAGACAGCACCCATGCCCTGAGTTTAAAGCCCCAGGACTGGTACCAAACTATAAAATAAGAGTAATCAAAACATACATGTTTAGCATGTAATGCAACAGAATAAAATAACATACCTTGACATCTAATTCAGTTGTTAAAATTTATACTTTATCATTTAGACTATGATTTGTAATTAATTTGTAATTAATTTACTAATTTGTTCAGTTGACAGGCTTTAAAGTCACTTTCTCACAATTGTTAGTAATATATGGAAAGCTTACTCAAGCATTAATTCTTTGAAGAACCAATCAAAACATTTTATTAGTACATATTAATTGAACAAAAGAATTTTATTCTACTTTTATCAGTGTGTATATTGTACTTAGATCAAATTTAACATCCCTCGCCTGGAAATATGGCTTAGTAGTAGAGTGCTTGCCTCACAAATTTAACCTTCCTGTTACTTTTACTTATCCCTTACCACCCACCCTCCTTCATTTAAAAATTAACACTGTTCATTATGCTAATTTTATATATACATACATATGTACGTATATTCACCCTGGCCCTGTTCTCTTTTTTCCTTCCTTCTTCCTGCTAGTCACTCTGCAACAGTGCCCCTTTGACATTCATGTATAGTATTATTATTGGCGTTATTATTATAGTTAGTTCTAGATTCTACACATGAGAGAAAACAAGCAATACTTGTTTTTCTGGTCAAAACTCTTACCCAGCAATTAACATCATGCCAAGAACTTGAATCTCTCTCCTAGCTGGAAAAAAAAAATCATTCATTTACTCACCACTTCAAATAAACTGAAAAACTCTCTACAAGAGATGTTTGCTTGGCCTAAAGGTCACATGCATCTTAAGTTAAATAACATCTCTGGAGACTTCACAAACATGTTTACCAAAATTCAGACATCTTTAGAAAAGCTCTAAAGTGCTTTTTGAGTTTTTCAGGCAGTGGCCTTGAATCTCACACTTCATAAATGGGCGGCAAACAGACTTCATTTTAAAAAGGAATATCAAAGCAGGAATACCAACCCCAGTTAACCCTTCAAAAATGTTTAACAATCTGCATGGAAGATCCATGATCAATTGGAGGGTAGGTTGAACTTTCATTGCTTTGATAGTTAGATGAATCATGAAGGGGAATAAGATATGTCTGCCTTAGTAGTTCTGATAATAAACTTGTCAAAGCCCTAAATTTTAATCTGTTGATTATTCAAACCTTTTGCTTGAACTCTGATTTTGTTTTGGGTGCTCAACTAAAAGCGGCTGATCAACACTTTAAAGACTTAATCTTCTTACTGTGTCTAAGAACATTTTCTGGTTGTATGGAATTACAGAAGAAAATAAGTGAAGAATGAAATTTGGGGTTGTAATGAGGAAGTACAAGGATAAACATACAGTTATGTGGAGAAAATATTACCTTTGAAATGGTGAATTCCATGAGTTATGTAATTTGCATATTAAATTTCTAAGTGATATATAGTTTGAAGAAGGAGAACCATATTAAGTCTCTTGAAAATCTGTATTGGTCTGGAAACCACCTAATATTGCAACAGCTCTATTTCATTATTCAGGATATTTTATTTGAGCAAAGTTTATTGACATTCTCGATTTAGACAACTAGGCAGTAACATGCAAGAGTCTAAGTTGAGATTTTATTAATTTTTTTGGCTTATTTTTTCCTATTTTCTTAAGGGATGAGGAGAATGACAAAAGGAGTGATATTGATCAAGATTTATTTTATTCTTACGCTACTTTGTAGAGTGGCAACTCATTTGTACAACTATTTAAAGATAACAATAATATTTGAAGAAAAATATTTTTAAATTTTCTTTGAGTAGTTGTACAACAAATTAGTTAATAAGTACAATGGGTCATTATTGGTGTCATCTTTTTCATTTTATCCCTTCCTTCCCAACACAAACTTCCCACCAATTTTTATAGTTTTTAAAGATACGTGACATATTGATACTAATCCTGAGTTTAAATATCTAGTCTTTGAAGAAGGAATCATTTCCCATGTATTATGTGTTAAAATACAATATTTGGGCCAGATGCTGGCACAAATTTTAAACAACAACAAAACAGTAGTTGCAAATCAGTGTTTTTCAAATGTTATATTGATGATGGAGAGGGACTATCCTGTGTATTGGGGACAGTTTGTTTGTTTGTTGGTGTATGTATGTGTGAGATTTCTTTAGCATCCCAGACTTCTAGCCAGTAGACAATGAAAGAATCCTCTGTGGGATTAATCACAAATATTTCTATAAATTTATCCTCAGGACAAAATCTAGATTAATAGCCATTGACTTGGGTGATCCCATTAAAAGAATACACAGAGTGATTATACCATAATCATGCTACTCAGTCATATGAAATCAGGACACAATATTACCTACCCTCTGAGGCACAGATACTTGCCTCATGACTATTTAAATTGACACACATTAGATTGGCTATAACAATAAAATCCATACTAATTCCCATGGCTGGGCCTTCATGGCAGATAAATAAAGTAGAGTCACTCTCAGAGGAAACTTGGGCAATATGTACTCCATCTGACCTCATAAAAGAGAAAGAAGATATTGTTTGTTCAAATGTGATACCAGCCCAAAGTTTTATATTTGTACCCCCTTGTCCACCTTAGAAATGATTCTCTCTATTCTTTCTCTCCCTCCGACCTTCCCTCCCTTTCTTTCTCTGTTCCCCAGGCCCCTCCCTCAAAGGAGTTCAGCATAAACAATAGTTTCATTGGCACAATACAAATACCAGGTAGTCAAATCAAAAAGTTCAATATCATTTGATTTACCTAACTTATACAGTATTAGCATCCTGCTCCATGCAAATGGACTCTTCACTTGTAAGATTTTAAGATTCTTATTATTTCTACACATTTTTTTTTTACCTCATATGCCTATCTTACAAAAAACAAAGAAGAAAATAAGGTCAATACTTCAACTTCAGTTCACTGAAATTCAGATAGTTTTACATGGAAACAGAAGAGGCTTTCGGAACAATAAGGTGAATCTGATAGTAACAGTCAAAATATATTCTATATAGTGTGCAAATGACCTGCCATGGAGCGAAACTTTCAGTACAGGGAAACGTTACTCTGCCTGTACATTGATAGCATCATAAATGTTTGCAGAACTGCTCCTGTGGAAGGAGAATCAGCCAACCATATATATTACAATTTTTCTTTATTGTTTAGGGAATACAAATGTATATAATCATGTTTTTCTTAGGTCATGAGTTTGCCATCAAATAAAATCATTAGGGGATAGGGAGATGAATTCTCTTATGGACTGCTATAGCTTAATTTGCTGAACAAATTAAAGATAAATGCAAGTTTATGAGTCGCTTTGTATCTTATCCTACCCTAAGGCAAACACAATCTTGTCAAACATAAATAAAATGTATTTATTTCTTAAGAGACATTTTTAAAAATGATAATTCTATATGTGAAAATATTCCCTATCAGACTACATTTCTTGAATATCTTGCTTGCCAGATATAGTGATATATATGTGTATATATGTGTATATATGTGTATATATGTGTATATGGGCACATATATAGGTACATCTATATAATGCACTTTTGTGTATCATAATTATTTATGTAGACATATATAGACACATTAATGTGAGTTCATGGGAAGTAGTATCATGTTACTATAATTTGGATCTTGAAAGTCTCCCCAAAAATCATTTGTTTAAAGACTTAGTCCCTCATTAAGTATTATTTAGAAGTCATGAAACCTTTAAAATATGGGATTTACTGTGAGAACTTGGGTCAATGGAAGATTGCCTCTGAAGGGGATAGTGAGAATCTTGTCTCCTTTCTTTCATTTATACCTGGCCACGAATTAAACCAGGCCTCTTCCACTGCATTTCCTCCCACCCTGACCGACTGGACTGCCACAGTCCCAGAATAACAGTGGCAACCAGTCATAGATGGAAACCTCCAAAACTGAGCCAAAATAACCCTCTCTCTCTTTTCCCTTTTCAGTTAATGTATGTAAGATACTTTTTTACAGTAAAGGCAAAATGACTAATAATTATTGGGCTACTACAGTTGATTCTGAGCATAGGTGTTTGTGGAAGAAAGTTCAGACAACATTTCTTCAATTAACTCTTTGAGGTATTCTGCTAACTTGAGCCTTTCGCTACACAAGTGAAGGAATTGATTCTGAGAATCCCCAAGCCTTATGGTTTCAGCTGTTCAGTTTCTCTTCATTCTAGTTTAGGATTTAAGGATTTGAGAGCTGATACATCGTTTTCTATTCATCCACATATATTTTTAATGTATATAATCCTTTTCTATTGTCTTTTCTTCCATTGTCTCATACTTATTGGTTTAGATAAACCTAATCCCATTACCATGAGCTTAATGTGGTTCCAGGAGAGAATTAAAGTAGATGTAAAAAAAATAATTTGCCATCTTTACAAAGGATTTCTACTTTAAATTGGGGATGACATGGTTTAGCAAGAAGAGAATTTAATATAAAGAGGATCCACGTGTAAGTCTAGCTAGTAGGAATAACTAGAAGCGTAAATATTCTCAGTTGTCCTAAGGTATAAATTCTTCTTATTTTTAATGAGTAAAGACAGAACTATCATTTCCTTCCCCCTTTTACTCCATCTCTTCCAACTACTTGTTTTGAGACATGAAAAAATATATTCATTATAAAATCAAAACAATGAAACTTATCCCCTCCAACATTTATTATTGTTAGTTTTCTTTATTTTTTCTTTTTTTTTTTCCTTTTTTGGCCAGTCCTGGGGCTTGGACTCAGGGCCTGAGCACTGTCCCTGGCTTCTTTTTACTCGTCTAGCACTCTGCCATTTGAGCCACAGTGCCACTTCTGACCATTTTCTTTATATATGGTGCTGGGGAATTGAACCCAGGGCTTCATGTATAAGAGGCAAGCACTCTTGCCACTAGGCCATATTCCCAGCCCGTTAGTTTTCTTGATAAAGGACATTCTTACTGGGATGAGGTGGAATCTCAGTGTTGTTTTCATTTGCATTTCTTTTATGGCCAGTGATGTAGAACACTTTCTCATATGTCTCTTGGCCATTCTCATTTCCTCATCAGAGAAGTCTCTTTTTAAGTCTCTAGCCCACTTGATGAGGGGGCTATTGGTTCTTTACGGTTTTGTTTTGGAGGAATTTAATTATTTTGATTCTGCATATATTTTAGATATGAGGTCTTTGTCCATTGTATGGCCAGTAAAGATCTTATCCCAATCTGTGGGCTTTCTCAGAAGGCTAAACATAGAGCTCCCCTGTGACCCAGCAGCCCTACTTTTGGGCATCTACCCAAAAGACCACAAACAAGAACACACTAAAGCCACCAGCACAACAATGTTTATCACAGCACAATTTGTCATAGCTAAAATATGGAACCAACCCAGATGCCCCTCAGTAGATGAATGGATGAGGAAAATGTGGTACATAAACACAACGGAATGTTATGCCTCTATCAGAAAGAATGACATTGCCCCATTCATAAGGAAATGGAAGGACTTGGAAAAAATTATACTAAGTGAAGTGAGCCAGACCCAAAGAAACATGGACTCTATGGTCTCCCTCATAGGGAATAATTAGCACAGGTTTAGGCTAGTCACAGCAGAGGATCACAAGAGCCTAATAGCTATGCCCCTATTAACACATAAGATGATGCTAAGTGAAATGAGCTCCATGTTATGGAAATGACTGTTATATCACTGTTGTAATCACTTTCAACATGCCATGTGAAACCGTAACTTCTATTTTTGATGATCCTCTTGTATCCCCTTCCTGTGGTGGTACCCTATCACTGTACCTCATCTGAGTACGCTGGGGACTGTATATACTGGTATTAGAACTAGGGAAGTGAAAGGGAATATCAAAATCGAGAGACAAAGGATAAAAAGACAAACGACTCCAAAAGCAATTCTTGCAAAACTGTTTGGTGTAAACCAACTGAACAACTCATGGGGGGAGAGGGACAGGGGGAAAGGAGAGGGAGGAATGAGGGAGGAGGTAACAAATAATATAAGAAATGTATCCTATGCCTAACGTATGAAACTGTAACCTCTCTGTACATCACTTTGACAATAAATAAGAAAAAAATACTTTTCAGTTAAAAAAAGAAAAATAGGAAGAAAAGGAAAATAGAAACAAGTCAAGATTTTTTTCTAAAGTATGTCTTTTGAAGCACTTCATTTTTCCTAGAATTTATGTGCATTATTCCCTTTAATTCTTAACACAGGCTTGTAAACTGGGGTTAATTGTCATTATTACCAGCATTGCATATATAAAAAAAACTGAGGAACAAAAAGCTTAAGTGAACTGAACAACTCCTGGGGGGAGAGGGGGAGAGGGAGGGGGAAGGAGGGAAATGAGGGAGGAGGTAACAAATTGTACAAGAAATGTACCCACTGCCTTATGTATGAAACTGTAACCACTCTGTATATCACTTTGACAATAAATAATTATTCAGAAAAAAGTAAATAAACATGCTCGTTACCTGAAAAAAAATTGTAAATCAGGCATCTTTTTAGTTAACTAAATGACAAAGTAGATAGCCATAAACAATTTTCTTTATTTTTCCTTCACTGTGGATAGAGTTATATTTTCTACTTTTCTACATGTTTACAGAATGCTTTCCTTTATATTTGTTATCTTTATTATCCTTCAGTAGTTGTAGAAATTTTTCAGTTTTTCAAGAAATGGTTCAATTTGCATGTGTTTCTGAAAACAATGCATCTTAAGCAATGTCACCTCTTTCAAAATTCTCTCCTTTAAAACTTATACATTGGAATATATATATAAAGGGACTTTTGTGGTATTTCCATAAGTACATACTTAGAACAACTCCCCATTTCTCCCTTCCTTATCTTTTTTCAGTTTTTAGTAGATTTTGTTATGCTGTGTTTTTCATATAGAGAGAGAGATAGGTATCAATTGCCTTTCAGTCCTCTCCCAATTCATTATTCGCTATGTTTCCCTTTCTCCATCCAACTGAACCTCTCCTAGAAAGTCTGCCTTACTTTGGTTATCTATTTATTTGTATTTCTTTGGATTCATTCAGCTTTCTCTGCATGTCCTCTCTCATTTCATTGATTCCTTTTATAATAATGGTTTTGAGTTATTTCCCTGATTTCCTTTTCTCCACTCTCCTGAGCATCTTTTCCTTTGGGCTTTTAAACCTTTGGGGAGGTCTCATGATGCTTTATTTCATATTTCTTATGTTCCTACACTAAGATTTATGCGTCTGAGGCCAATTCTTTGGGTTTTTTTCTTGGTTATGGGGCTTGAACCTGGGGCCTAAAGCCTTGTCCTTCAGCTTTTTAACTCAAGGCTAAAGATCTTCTCCTTTGAACCACTACACCACTTCTGGTTGTTAATTGGGGATAAGAGTTTCATCAAGACTTTTCTCTGCCCGGGCTGGCTT
This sequence comes from Perognathus longimembris pacificus, assembly GCF_023159225.1. NCBI lineage: Eukaryota > Metazoa > Chordata > Mammalia > Rodentia > Heteromyidae > Perognathus > Perognathus longimembris. Next base: position 44,075,464 of record NC_063176.1, read on the forward strand.
TGAACTGAAATCCTCAGATCTCAGCCTCCTGAGTAACTAGGATTACAGATTTGAGACACCAGTGCTTAGAAATTTTAATTACCTGTAATTTTATACTAAAAGTGTTGTTTCTCTGCATTGCTCAGTAGCCAAGTACTTAGGGAATCATAGCTGGATCTCAGTACCATAAGATAGGGGATAACTAACAGAGGTCTCCAATACTTGCCTGTGTTTATGTTTAGTTAGTTTGGTTTTTTGCCAGTCCTGGGGCTTGGACTCAGGGTCTGAGCACTGTCCCTGGCTTCTTTTTGCTCAAGGCTAGCATTCTGCCATTTGAGCCACAGCGCCTCTTCTGGTTTTTTCTATGTACGTGGTGCTGAGGAATCGAACCCAGGGCTTCATGTATACGAGGTAAGCACTTTTACCACTAGGCCATATTCCCAGCCATGTGTTTATGTTTAGATGTGACTTAGTGATGGGGCTAGCCACTGATCAACTGTCCATGCCTGTGTTGTGTTCTCCTTAGAAATTTCCCTTTCTGTGTACTGAAAGCCATTGCTGGGCACAGAGCACTTTTTAAAGTCTATAGGCCAGCCAATGTTCCCCTTTTGCACAGGTATTTCCATTTGTGTTTTTGTGGCAGAATATAGGCTACCCTCCCAGTCTTCCCACAATGGAATGATGGGAGGGAAACAAATAAGTCCCTAAGTTCTGCACCAGTGATTCATAACTGAGAGGCTTAAGTACTTGATCTGTAGGTCTCAATTCTCTCAGACCCTGCCTAACATTTTTTCTTCCTCTGTGAAGTCTAAAGCTGACAGTATTATGTGAATCACAAGTCCTGTGTTTGAAGCTTTCAACCTACAAACAAGCCCACAAAGCTCCCAGATAGCTCCCAGAGGCTGAGCACTCTGCAAGACACTGCTTTTTCTATAGTGACTCGCAGACACTCCCTCTGCTCTAGCCAGGGAGTGTGCTGGCACCACTCCACGCCCTTTACTGCCTGGGTTCCTGATGTTTTTAATTCTTAGCTTGACCATGTCTACACCTGTCTCTTCTGTCCACGGCCACTTCTTATGGATGTATTTTGCCTGTTTCTTGTGTTCCAAGTGTCTTTGATGGGGCTCGGTCTCCAGGTCTGCCTGCCTGCAAACTTCATGGAGCTATCATGCCATTTCCTGCAATCCAAAATCTCTTTGAGAGGAGGTGAGTTCCGTTTCTATAAATGTTCTTCATGCTATGATACAGCTCTCAACAGGCCATGTGGGACTACCAATTGCTGAAGCCTTCTTCGTTGTCTTTGCAACTCTAGTAGCAATCTCCTGCCCAATCACAGTGGCTAAGTGACCCAGAAATTCCTGATCTCTGCTTGTTCTCTGAAGCAACATTCCTCCTCCTTCTTCCTCTGATTGTAGCTCTGTCCCAAAGCCTGCTTGGTTGCTGCCTGCTTGCAAGTAGCCAGTGCAAACTAAGTTCTCTACGAATAGAGGCTAGATACCCTATTATCTGAGATGATTCTCCATCAATGATACAGCTCACAATGAATAACACTAATATTGCAGTCTCCTAGTATTCTTGTCTCCTATCCCTGCAACTTTTCCAGACATAGCTAATTATTCCTTTCTTTAAAATACATGTATTTCTGCCTATGAAAGTGGATCATATAGAAGAAATTAAACCTTGTTATTCTTTGGACATGAAGAGACAAAGTCTTGGGTCTTGATTCTGGCATTTCAACTATGTGAGTAGGAGAATCAGTACACTGAATAAAGATCCCTCATTTGATAATAATGGCTATATCTACCTGTCTGTGTTGCTTTGATTAATAGACTTATAATAACCAAATGCTTTGTAAACTGTTACACAGAGTATATACTCTATGATTATCTATTTCTACACAGTATTGATTATTATTTATATTAATAGTAATGGTATAGTAGTTATTACTGAGAGCAATGCTTTACTGAACCTTTTCTTAATGATGATACTATGTCTATGATAAACAACCACACTGTTTTAGAAAAAGCCATATGCCTGACATGTTTCCAATATTTTGCCCTTTTTTGATTTGCTAGTGAGTACATTTCTCATTCATTAAATTAATCATAAAGGCATCGTTGTACCTGCCTCAGACTCCAGTATTTAATCATCAAAATTTAAATGTTTCATGTTTTAGAGGGTTGGAAGAGGGAGTTGTTGATGTTTTTACATTCTGGTCCTTATTTCCAGTAATATAAACGCATTTACCTCAGGTTTGGTTACTTGCTTTTCACAATTAAGACTCATCAGTGTAATATGTACTTTCATTAGAGGGAAAAAAAATGTGAAAACCCCCACCATTTTCTAAGTACCAGTACTTGAAACTGCATCTCCTTAGAACCCTAGCAAGAGTTTATACATATGAGTAGGACTTCACACAGAACTCAAAGGGAGGAAGAAGCAGTACTTTCTTTATAAAGAAAACATTGATTTTCTTTTCCAAACCCCTTTCAATAAAACTCACTAACTTGTTTCTCTCTTGTCCTACAACAGAAGTGTTGGCTTAAAGGCCTTTATAGATTTTCCCCCCCATATAACAACAACCACATTTTTCATGGTCAAAATGCCACTGCACCTCATCTTTGAGAATAAACAGTTCCTACTTTGATTCTGTGATCTTTTATCTTGCTTGCCTTTTATCACCCTGCCTCTGTCAGTGGCCATCAAAGTCATCTGATCTCAATCTTTCTATTTCCAGTCTGACTGTTTCTCATTGTGTAGATGCTTTTAATCTCAGAATACATCCTATCAGCAACACTTCTTGGGCAACCACGTTTCTCAGTAGCTGCAATGCAGCTATTTTTCAATTGAACAAATTAACATGGTTTCCAATATTTCTTTAAATGAATGCAAAATTGGTAATAAAACATTTTGCTTTTCCACATCATTATTTTATAAAGTCCTTCTCCTGTTGCAGGCAATGCGTAATCCAAGAATAAATTAAATAGTGTGTTATTCATTTATTCACTGCTTTATACTTCACAGAATATTTTGAAACAGATTAATTTGTTTTATCTCAGCTCCATTCCTGAGGCAGATGGAATGGGTTTTCAAATGGTTTTTAGTGTCTTTTAAAGATAAAGAAACTATGACTTAGGGGTTTATGCAACTCACCAGAGCTCTCCCTACTAATAGAGACAACTGACATTGAAGTCCATGTTTTCTGACTCTTTAGCATCTATGATTCATATTACACTAGTCACTTCATATCCCCATTGTAAAACACATGCCCTAAAAATTTGAATAATGAGATAATCAGGGAAGATACAAATGCTATCAAAATCTATTCAAGGATAACCTTCAAAATATAGACTTTGAACCAGAAAAGGATATATTTGTGATCTGATTTGGTTAAGTAATCACTGAGTTATCTTGTGTTACATACTGTGAGTAGTACCTACAAATAATATTTAAGTTTGTGTGCCGAATGCATAAAAACTATGCTAAAGCTCTAATGTGGTATCTAGAAAACAGCAAATTGGTAAATAAATGGATTTCTTTATCCTTTTTTCTTGGGTAAATGTTTGAACATATAACATATTTTGAACATAGTAACATATTTTGAAGACTGAACTCCACAATAATCCCACATGCACATGTATTCCTATATTCTTGCTACAACTCTGTCCTATCATATCAAAACTGATTTTTTAACTTTGATAATCTCTATATAAGCTATTATAAACGAAGTTTAGAAGGGAATTTTGAGGAGCTGGAAATGTGGCTTAGCGGTAGAGTGCTTGCCTAGCATGCCTAAAGCCCTGGGTTCAATTCCTCAGCACCATATAAACAGGAAAAAAGCTGGAAGTGGCACTATGGCTCAAGAGGCTAGCCTTGAGCAAAAAGAAGCCAGGGACAGTGCTCAGGCTCTGAGTTCAAGCCTCAGGACTGGCAAAAAAAGGGGGGGGGAGTTTGAGCTATCTCATCCGACTTTGTGGCTTCGTCATTTAAAAGCTAGTCACAGGTAAGCTAAATGGTTTAAATAGTGAATTAGATGACTGGCATTAAATGTAAATATGGCCTAACCTAGAAGTACATGTATTTCATTGAAGTCACGAAGCTTTTCCACAGGAAAAAAACTTAAAGAGTCAATTTTGTGCCACTAAAGGATTCCAGGAAAGGACTCTTGGGGAATGAGTTAGAGAGATATTGGAGTCAAACTCTCCAAATATCAGACCATCCTCCATTTCACCGTAGCTAAAGGCTGGCTCTAGTCCTCTAGCACATGCCATTGCTATTACCTGTCCCATGCCTAAAAGGCTCATCTGGAAACGCTATCTAGAAAGTTTAATGAATCCAGAGTACAGTTTATGATAAACCATAAATACAAAGCAACAAGGACAAACACTTAAGAAAATAGTGGGCAGATAAGAATTCATTCCTAGACATGACCAGTTGCAGTATGAAAGCACTGCCCAGGAGTCCAGAGGATCTTTCACCTGACCAAGCGGATATCAACCTAGCAACAAGCGGGAAAATAGCTGAGCAGTCCTTTGATAAATGGCTCACTATTTTTCCACGTTCTGTCGTTATGAACCTGCAGTCAATATATGTGCAGAATTCCCAATATGCAGCTGTTGTGTTTCTACTGAACTGATCTCAGGGAAACAAGTTCAACAAAATTCTTTAAGGAAACTTTCTATTTTTAACTATTTATAGGAAATATCAGTTTCTTTCTGGTACTTGCAGATACATTAACCCAACATAAATATTTGAGAGGTCAAAAGAAGAAAGTACAGATTCACTTTTTTAAAGCAACCTGATAGTTTGTTTGGGTGGAGATGATATTTTCTTCCTGATGTCTTTCTTGGGACAAAAATTCAGAAGCACAAAAAGGTGAGAGTCGAAAAAGAAGAGCCTGTAAGAACCTATTTTCCTGACTGTAACATTGAGTTATTGTATTAGATTGATGATACTCGTCATCAGAGTTAACACTTTTTTGCCAAAGTCTGTTTTGGAGAAAACCTCATCCTCTCAGTACACTTTTTATGAGCATTAATTTATTGTCCAGGGAGTTTTATTTGGGCATGTCTATATATACATACGCCCTTCTTCATTTCTTTCCTCTCCTTAACAAGCCAATCTCAGCAAGCTTTACTATTGTTCCATTTGCACTCATGCAAATAAAGTATTTTAATTAAATTTTATTGACAAGGTGATGTACAGAGAGAGTACAGTCACATAATAAGGTAGTGAGTACATTTCTTGTCATATTTGTTACACCCTCCCTCATTTTTCTTACCCTTCCCTAGTTCAGGTAAGCATATATACAATATCCAGTGTACCAAAATCATATACAGTAACCACATGGAGTACGCCAAAAGAAATTCACCTAGTACATTAACCATAATGACAACAATAAAATCCTTCTGTTTCCTTCTCTTGGAGTTCATTTTACTTAGCCTCATCTTATATAATCATGTACATACATAGCTGTTCAGCTATTGTGATCCTCTAATAGGTCTATCCTAGACCTTTATATGTTTATTTAGTAATTGTTTGGTTTTAAATAAATAATGTAAAGTCACTGATCCAGACATGTGGAAATACCCAAATAAAGTATTTTGACCACATGCAACATCTACAACCTCTCTATTTGTCCTAGCCCGTCTCACTAATAACTACACTCCTGGACATGACCTTGTGTTTCATTTACTTAACAATTTCAGGTTTTTAATGTTTGGATGAATTCATGGTAGAAAGCAGCTTGTTTTAATACTGAATGGAAGTTGATTTGGGGATATTTATTTTCAGGTATTTTATTCAATTATGCTTGTTTAACAGCAACCTAAGCTTTTTAAAAAGAATATCATGTAATTCTTGATGCCTTGCCTGAAAAGTCTTTGGAATAGGTGCATTTTCCAGGTTACCCACTGCTCAGTCCTCTGAAAAATTGTTACTATTTCTTGACCAATGTGAGATTCTGTGGAGAAACTTGTTAATGGAGTGATAATTGTTTCACACCTACTTTCAATATGTCTACAAGAAGCATTTTAATTTCTGTTTCTCTGAACAGAACAAATGCCAAAGGGGAAAAATGGTAAAAAAAAAAAAAAAAAAAAAAAAAAAAAAAAAAAACATATATATCTATAGAGTTGGCTGCTGAGGAACACCACAAACAAATTATAGGTTTGGTCTTTATAAATCCTTTGTCTTGGTAAAAGAAACACTGGTCTCCCATTTTGTAAAAGGTTTCTCACATGAATCTATACAATTTATAGTTTACTCTGTCTTTAAAGCAACTAGACAATGGGTCATCTGATTTACTGATGTTATGCCCAATTACATTTTAACTGTCCCTTTAGTGTCCCTGACCCCAAATGGCTACCATAATTCCTTTCCTTCTTTACCTTTCTTCTTCCTTTCATACCTTTATTTCCCTCTTTTCTTTCTCCTTCCCTTTCTTCCTTTCCTTTAACAGGAAACTCCACATTTGTGAATAGATAATGATAAAAGTGTTGAATTGGTTTTAAGATGGAATGTGATACAACTATTATTTTAAGACTGCATAACTCTATAATATATATTATCCTTGCCAAAGTAATTTGGCCTTCCACAATCATTTCATAAAAAAAGTTTCATTTCATTAAAAAGTTTGTCTCCCCTCCCCCCCCCATATGATCAGAAAGAATCCCAAAGAGTTGAAAATTTTTCCCTCAAGAGACACCTAATTCATTATAGGTGGTAAGTTAAAATCTTGCATCTACTTTATTTCCCTTTGGCCCAAAACATTTGTGGGAATTAATACAAAAGTTGGAGCAACTACAGAAAGATGAATAGCACATGTATTCATCAAAGAAGTAAACTCAGAGCTGTACTCTCTCATGATTTATAAGTAAAAGTTTGATAATCACTAAGATAAACTCATACATAACCAAGGGTTTCCCTTATTCTAATTATTTTATTAGAATATTAAAATACTCATGCAACTTTCAGGTTTTACCAATCATTAATCAATTGGGGAGTTACAGATGTTCAAGCTCAAGAGAACTTTGAGAAAAAACAATGTAGTGTAAAATAGTTCTTTCTGGATTATGATCCAAAATCCTAAGCTTCCCTTAGTTCACTCACATACACTTGAGAAGCTGTTGAACTTTTCATCAAGTTGAAATTTAGAAATTATGGAGATAAAGAGCCTATTTTATTCACCCATGATATCAATTGCAACTAGCAATTTAAAATCTTACTTGGTAAGATCAGAATTCAGATGACCAATTTTCTAATGAATGGTCTTTTCCATTTAACCACAGCTGGTTTTCCTAGTCATTCTTCTATTGTTCTCATATCTCTGTGGAATGCTGAGCCTACTCCATCCCATTCCTTCATCTTCTTTCCACATTCTAAAAGACAATCCTTTATTCTCACATACCAATGCATTTACACAGAATAAAGTTGGTTTTTAGTGTATATCAATTGTAAAAAGAAATTTCTTTGTGATATATTCATACATTCATAAAATAAGCTTTAATCGAATTCACACCATTACTTTTTGTTGACCTCTTCCCTAATACTAAAAAATTTTAATAAATTTAATTATTACATTTTTCATATGTACACATAACATATATTGACTAAATTCACTCCACTTTGCACTCTCCCCCTTATATGGGTTTTTATATCCATACATTTCCCATTTTGTCCAAGTTATTCTCTTCTTTTTAAGGTGTAGATTCCATTGAGGAGTAATAATAGGCAATATTTTTTCTTCTTCATTTGCTCTATTACCCTAATATGATGATGTCCAATTCTATCCATTTTTTTTAAATAACGTAATTGCATTTTTCATGACTTGGCAATAGGTCTTTAATCAACTGGAGAAATCCCAGGCTCTATCTATATTCCCATACATTACATTGCCCAATAAACAAGGACAAAAATGACAGTGAGTCCCTGGAATCTCCTTGATCATTTACCCTAATTCTGTTATGTCCCTGAAAATGGTACCATGAGAGACAAATCCAGTATTATTTTCCTAGGCAAATATCAGATTTTGCAAATCCTGGCTGGTTGAGAACCATAACACATACTTCCTGGACTTAAGTCTTCTATACTGACCAATTAAAAGCTAATCGCATGGTTATTTATAATACTATTGTTATTACTACTATTATTGCCACCTCTTTCCTTTGTTCTATTATATCATGGTTATAAAATTCTAATTATATGTCAGTTTGCTATTTATTGTTTTATTTTGTCTCCTTAAATCCAGATAGCTAGCTTTCTTTATCTCTGCATCCTATATTTGTTAAGTAGTGTGTGGCTTGTATTATCTTACAGTTTATTTATTACCTGTGATTTTGATCTAATGGTAGAAATAGCATTTTAGAACCATACCGTCTCAGATTTGATTACCCAGCTAACTACTTATTCTTTGCCTTTCCAATACAAACATGTTTTATTTTCTACATTTTCTCTGCGGCAATGGGGAATGAACACATATACCTTGTGTGATTAAGTGAGATGAGTATTTCATATGAATATTACACAAGCAAATGACAGAAGGGCCAGAATACATTAAATGACAAAAAAAAACACATTCTGAAAAGAAAAAGTTGCTGGTGTTCAACTAGAGAAGAAAATATGTCCTCAAAACATAATTCATCAGATGTAATCTCAATAATGAAGAAAATAAAGATCTGTCTTGTATGCATTATATTTTAATTTTATCAACCACACTCAGAAGTAGGAATTATTATCTCTTTTACAGATGTGAAAACAGACTTTTTAAAAATTTAGTCAATATTCCTCTGATCAAATAGTATCCTGCAAAATCCATCCTCAATCACTGACCTCTGAATGTAGAGCTCAATCCCCTCCGGCTTATAGATGATTATTCCGTATAAAAGAGGAATGTATGTACCTCCAGGAGAAAGACTGACCTTATTTAGAGAAAGTATAACTCAAACAGGAAGTTTAAAAGTAGAGAACTGTCACTTGATTTTTTGTGCCATCTTCTGACCACAGAAAAGTCAATTTTGTCAATCAGGCAAGGTATTTGACTCCAGGGTAGGAATCAACCATGTGGAACTTTGAATCAAAAGAGGACAACAAAAGACATCTAATCAAGAGGATGGGTAAAATCAATATAATCCTGATGTGTTGCCACCTAACAGCTTTAGATCTACAGCCAATAAACTTGCCCAGCCTTGCTACAGCACCCTAGAAAGTAATAATAGTAGGGAGACAATTCACTTTCATCACCTGGGAGAAATATGGTTCCTTTGAAATAGAGTAGAAGGTATATTATTTTTCTTGATTTCAGATTCAAAAAGCATTTGTTCAAAAAGCAAGCTTGTACCTATTATACACCAGGCACTGGCTAAAGATTAAACAGGAAGAAACCACTGTCCCTTCCAAGAATTAGAAAGAACTGGAAATTCTCTAATTTTCTCTTGGAAAACTAACAATTATACAACAGGAAGAAAGAGGGAAGGGCAGAATTGTGATGAGATAATATGTGTTACACCTCAATGGAGATTGTAATATTGTGTTAAATGAAGAAATTCAGGCCCAGAGAGACAAAGGATTCATGTTTTCCAGTATATGCAAAAGCTAGATTTAGCTTATAAACATAAAAGGAAATACATTGGGTGATGTGCACATATACAAATGTATTAACTGAAATACGATAGTTTCAAAGAAGAACACAAATAGTGAAAGGCCTTAGAAATTCAAGACAAAAGTTCAGCAAAATAAAACACTAGGAAGTAGGTACGCACTCCAAAAAGGTGGGGTGAGGTCAATGGGAAAAGGGTGGGCAAATGAAGAGGAAAAGAGGACAGAGAATGCAGTGAAAAATCCAGTGTGTGTTCTACAAAATTAAGAATGGGAGTTGAATGGAGACAGAAAGGATGGATGAGAAAGTTGAAAGGGGTGACATTGATGTGATGAATTTTATTCATAAATTGCCTTTTTAAATGGCAACTCCTTTGTATAACTACATAAGATAATTTCATAAATCCATTCAAAAAGCAAATGTGTTTGCATGATTACTATTCTCTCCTCTCGTGTGCGTCTCTCTGTGTGTGTGTGTGTGTGTGTGTGTGTGTGTGTGTGTGTGTGTGTGTGTGTGCCATCTCTCTCCCACTTTCTCTCTCTCTTTCTCTTTTTGGAGCTGGCTTTAGGTCTTGAACTCAGTATTTGGGAGCTGTCCCTGGGCTTTTTACTCAGGGCTATCAGTCTACTATTTAAGCCATAGCTCCAGTCCTGGCTCTTTGCTGGATAGTTGAAAATAAGAGTCTCGTGGACTTTTCTGCCCAGGTTGACTTTGAACCTTAATCCTCAGATCTCAGCCCCTGTAGTAGCTAAAATTAAAAACATGAGCCACACTCCTGGCTTTGTGTGATTACTATGCTTTAGTTAGTTGGAGAAGGCAGGTAGATTAGAAATGAAAGGAACAAGATATTTCATCTAGAAAAATCACCAAGCAAAGGGACACTAGGATGTGATCAAAAGGCATGAAATTTTGGAGAATTACTCAAATGTCAAAGACTATGAATTTTGTCTTGATTCCAATAAGTAACCACTGAAGTGGGAAGACAGCAGGAATTGAAGTGCAACTTACATAACGAGATATAATTTTGAGTAAAAAGTGATTATTTGATTCTGCATTATTTTCTGAGACCTGAATTCCTCACATCCAGATCATTCCTACAATGCTTAATTTGGAATTTGGGAGGATTTCAATTCAGTTTATATACTCTTTAAATTGAAAAGTATAAATTAAATTGGAAGAAAATATCTTTTCAGATGTTCAGCTTTAAAATCAATAGTGTAAGAACTTAGTCATTGTCAAACCATTTATTTTAATCCAACGTAATCATTTTTTGTTTTGTTAATCTGGATTGAACTAACCAGCTTTATCTGCCCTACAAGAGTCCTGAAGTAATGACCCATCCCTTAGTAACAAGTTCCTTTTCATAGTTAGAATGTCAGGTTATACTACCAAACTTGTATCCAGAAATTCATATCTTAAAATATCAGAACCTGACAGTACCTGACAGCATCACAGCAGGGCTGTTTATGTAAGACTTAGGAAGTGAGAAAACTGTAAGAAAACAGAATTGTTCTGGATAATTTTATAAAATAGCAACAGCAACAACAAAACCAACCTCAGTGTGTAGGAAGACGAATTCTCTTTGGGGCAATACATTGCACAAAGACTCCTGGACCAGAGCAAAGTGTCTGATCCAGGAAGAAGTATTGTGAAGTCCTCTTGTTCAGCTTCAAAGATTCTGATCCTTCATAAGAGAGAGAGACAGAGAGAGAGACTATAAAATTGAAATGAAACAAATATAAAATAAGATATATTTGAATTTTTACTATGGTCATCATTTCGGTGTAAATTTTTAAAAACTGAACAATCTCTCAAGGTCTGTCTTTCTTCTTTTCTAAAGCAAAGCTATACTTACTTCACAAAAGTTCTTACAATTAAGTGATCTATTCTGTAACGGGCTTTCCACAAATAAAAAAAAAATCTAATGTGGCATTAAGATAGATTACAATAGGATCGCATAAGAGAATGAAATATCATATGTTTTGACATTTGAAGACCATTAGGTTCCACAGAGGTTTTCTTTTAGTACAGAAATAAACATTCTTTGTTTACTTTTGATACTTAACTGATTTTTGTCAGTTATTTACCATATTTTCACTGCTAAAGTTAGTGGCCTATCTAAAGGTAGGCTTCCAATATAAAGTTAAATAAAAATAATAAATTACAGACTATTTTCTTGATGATGAAAACCACACCTATGTAATTCCCCCAGAAGCTCTGGAAAAGAAATGCCCAGTACAAATAAAAATGACTCAACCATGTTTAATATTACACTAGCCACATTAAAATATAAAAGGAATCAGAAAAAAATTACATTCACAGTTTTGACTTAAACTAACATATCCAACATCATCATTTTGACATACCACCAATATAAAAAATGTACAATGTTTTGTCAGATGCTGTTTTACTCCTAATCCTAATTACATGGAAGGCTAGAATATACACAGAAAGTTCAAAAGTCCATGAAATTCTTCTCTTATCTTCAGTTAACCAGGTAAAAGCCAAATGTGGATGTGTAGCTCAACTCGTAAAGTACCAGACTTGAACAATTACACACACACACACACAAAAAAAAACCCAAAAAGCTAAGAGAGAGAGGATTTGAGGAATGCTCGGGGTCACAGTGGCAGCTCCCAAGTTTTCCCTGTGTCCCTGGCTGGTCAGCCCGCTTTATGCTTCCCCAATAAATCCATCTTTTTGCTTGAGACTGTCTCTGAGTGGTGTACTCTTGGGGGAACGTGGAGCCTCCTCCCCCACCCCCAGACCCCATAACAACTGAACAGGGTCAGTGAGAATCTCTACTGGTGGTGCATGCACTGTTGATGAGCTGATTAATCAACTTTTCAGGACTGCAGGATGGAGGGCCTGACACAGAATGGTGGAAAATTCCTGAGAACAACTGTGAAAGCTCTTAGAGGTGCAGCCTTGGCAAATTCTGAATCTTCATGATGACTTACTAGCATTATTTGTATTTAAGCAGACTTCTCAAATGGGACAAAAAGAAATAGAAAAAGGGTATCGTTAATAGTAGTAGAACCACTCTCATTTTTTGGAGATGATGATGTCACCAGGTACAAGTAATTGTAGCTATTCAGGAGGCTCAAACCTGGGGATCAGGTTTCAAAGCCAGTCTCAGCAGGAATGTCCTGTGACTGTTATCTCTAACTACCAAAAAATTAGAAGTGCATCTATGGCTCAAGTAGTAGAGCACTAGCCTTGAGCAAAAATCCTCAGGGCCAGCGCCCACATGGTATGGGAATTCAAGCCACAGGTCAGGCCCCATTCCCACCCACCCCCCAATTCCTAAGTTTATAATCAAAAAGATACTTAAAAGGCAATAAGAAGCCTTTAAGAAATACAAAAATCTTAGTTCACATTTTTATTACTTAAATGAAAGAAGGGATCACTTCATTAGGAAGAAAAGGAATAGGTCAGAAGAGTCTACTTCATTATTTTCAATCACTGTCTTTCTTAAAATTTTCCTAGATTGTCCAGAACTGCATTGCAAGAATTAAAAAAAGAGAGAGATGAGAAGATATTCATGAAGAATATTTAGAGATTAATTCCTTAATTGGGAACCTAATATGAAGACATTGTTTTTTGGAACCTCCACTATTTTTTCCTCAAGGAACATATTAAAAGTACTTCAGTTAAAAAGTACCTAAAAACAGTGATGATTATATCACAGTTCAGTGTAATCCTTCATTTTTATAATCACTAATGTAAGACATTAAAGAGCTATTGAAAGGAGAGTAAATAGATCCTGAGTTAGAATAGTTACTTAAAACATTTTCAATAACTGTGCATCTTTTTTTAATTTAAATTTTGTCAGATGTACACAGGAGATAGTTACATAAGTAAGGCAATGAGAACATTTTTAACAGTGTTACCCCATCCCTCATTTTCTTCTACTTTTTTACCTCCCAACCCCCCATCCTCCTAAGATGTAAAGTTAATTTCCTACATAGTATCTGGTTATTTGTTTACATACTACTAAATTCATGCCTATAAAATATTCTTATTTTTAAGTAAACAGGGTTTTTCTTTGAAGACTTGGATATTTGAAAGAAACCAATAGCTATTCACTACTTCTTTTTCTGAAAATAGTTATGAAGTTATTTAACACAAACCAGAGTTAAAAAGAAACAAATAGTTGTTTCTGCTCAAAAATTACTAAAGTCTTAAATGAAGTTATGTTCTATAGGCTCAACAGGCTTGTCTCACTTTATTCTCATTCACAAAAGTAATATTTATAGGTTTAGCGTTCAATTTTGCATGGTGAACTAGGAAACCAGTCTTATCTTTCTAAGGTAGTACAAAAAAAAGAATTGCCCTTTTATCCCAAAAGACATATATGTGCTTGGAATCTTGTAATGCAATTGAGCTTAAGCGTTCTAAGTGCCTTCAGGCCATGGATCCCTGACCATAATAGAATGCACAGCTCTCCTCGAGATCACTGCTGATAAAGGGTAAGCATGCAATGTCGTGCTCACCTTTGAAAATAATGACATTTTCAGCTGAAACCTGGGTGAATAGGAGTTTGCTAATAAAAGATTTCCTTGGGAAGTCAGACTCTAAAATGAAGTACACGTAAGAATCTTGCTTGTTATTTTTTAACCTGTAGAGGAGTCACAAAGTCCAGCTAGTTTCACAGACTTTCTGATTTTCAACTTTCCTCTCTCACTTGGGTAATTCTGAGGAACAAATTTCTCCAGGCTTTGTGTCACCAAGGAAAGAGAATGGTCAAAGTTACTGAGCAAGGAAAGCAATTTCATTCTCTTCAAACTTCCTGAAACTCTCAAGTTTCCAGTGAAACCATCGTTATCCACAATCATTGGTTTCTCTTTAATTGGCCAACTTTTTGCAAGTTATCTTGGGAAAGCCAGAATGCTTGCCTTTTGGAAAACCAATGTAAGTGTAGTATGTAATTTGCCTATCAATCCACTGTGGAAACTCAGAAGCAAATATTAGGACTGAAAGTGGTGGTTCATTCCTTTAATCACAACTACTTGATAGGCAGAGGTAAAAAGAGCCTGGATAGAGATAAATCAGGGGCAAAACTGGAAGACCCTACCTGAAATGCAAACTAAGATCAAAAGGGCTTGATTCTAGTTCAAATGGTTAAGCATTTGCTTCAAGTCCCTGAGTTCAATCCCCAGTACTGTTTTTAAGTGTCCCATTAAGTTAGAATTGATGCTTATTTCTGTGATAGACCTATTAGAAGAAAGAATACGAAATAAACTAATCACATGCTATGGCTTAAACTCAACTGTTTTGTTTAAAAGATTTTACCAATAACCACTTCAAGGAATTTTGGGAATTAATTTAAGTAGCCAGACTAGCAGTAAAGAATTCATCTAACCTAGAATGACCAGGGATCTGTATTGGAGTCCTATAGCCTTTGGTTTCTCACAGTGTAACTTGATCCCTGAATATTGGCTCTCAGTTAGTGTCCATTCACGAAGGATTAGACATGGACATGGGAGCAATGTTCTTCACAAAATGACTCCATAGGGAAACCACAAAGGAAGATCATTGGATGAAATTGCCATTCTGGATTCTAAGTTCTCAGAGAGGAGAAGAAACTCAAAGGGGTCAGCCTGATATGAAGTAGGAATGGAAAATATTTGAATTTATAAAAATCATTTTCATTCTGTAATGGTCTGTGACATGTCAATTTGGCTAAGGTAGCTACATCAAACAGAGTGGAGGGCCAAAAGGCAAATGACAGAATTTGTATTTCCCCTTCTGGTTATTCAGTCATGCTATAGGTGCTGCTGAAAGGGATTCGGCAGACATGCCATAAATGTCTAATCAGCTGACTCTAAGTTAGGATCATTTTTACAGGCCTAAGAAGCCCTTCAAAGGAACTTGGCATTTCCAGGTGAAGAAAAACCTCAAATATTAGCTAAATGGCGCTACCTTCTCTGTGTTTTCCCTTCTGGATACTTGTGGGGGAAAAAAACAATAGCTTTAGCTCATGCAGATAGCTTCTAGTCTTCTCTTTTTGATTGTCCCTAAAAATATTGGGCTTTCTAGCCAGACCCCAGCTACATAGTCACATAAGCCAAGACCATATAGTTAGAAATTTTCTCTCTCTCTCTCTCTGTTCCTCTCTTTTTCTCTTCCCCCTTCCCTTCCTCCCTTTCCAATTCCATTTCTTTTGTTGAACCTACACTAAGATTCCTACACAATAGCTGATATAGTTTAATCAAATAATGACTAAAAACTGCAAAATTTAATAAAAGCTACTGTAATGCATCTGTATCTGTTGTATCTGTTTTATGCTCAACAAAATAGCATTTGTTTGAAAAAGAATAAGATATATCTATTGACTCCTTCCACAAAATACTGAGTGCCTAATTCTATTCACTCCAGAGATACAGCAACAATTAAAACAGGAATAGTATTGTTGCTGTGATGTTTCCATTGACAAGTAAGAGACTGAAACCACCAAAGTCAAGTAATAATGAGAACTATAATGAAGCATGTTTCCTGGGGTAGTTATATAATGTTTTACCTGAAAATAATTTATTGTGCTATATATTATATTTCTTGATGACTAGGAAGTTTTCTGGAATAGGAAATGTCAGTAGGTCAGAGTCGGCGAGAATGTTATTTTATATAGGCTAGTTGGAGAAATTACTTCTGATAATATTTAGGAACAAAATGCTTTGCAGTTCAGGTTTAAAATTTTGGAGACACTAATGCTGAAGGTAACAGATCTCTAGCAACACTGACCTAGCTATGGCAAGAACAGGTGTGCAGGAGTCTCTGTGAGTGTGCGGATTCAAGGGCATTAGTTATGACCTTGAAACATATTTGACAGGATGACTTTTAATGTTCTTATCTGTAACATTTGCAGTACACACAACAATTTCATATAAAATTGTCTACATGCAAAATAGTTTTCATTGTTGTTTGTGGTATGAAAGAATATTCTCTCTTTTTTTCATTTAAAACACAAGCTGAGATTTTGTATGTTTCATTTTGCTTTATTCCTTTCATCTAATTCGTTTGTAAACCTGCTACTGTGTAATGGTCTCAGTTTTTTAAAAAGTCTGCTTAAAAATTTCTATGATGTTCATTTATTCACTATTTGGATAGTGTGGAATTGAGCTGGATCTGAAATCTTTTTTTTTTGGGGGGGGGGGGCCAGTCCTGGGGCTTGGACTCAGGGCCTGAGCACTGTCCCTGGCTTCTTTGTGCTCAAAGCTAGCACTCTGCCACTTAAGCCACAGCGCCACTTCTGGCCGTTTTCTGTATATGTGGTGCTGGGGAATCAAACCCAGGGCCTCATGTATATGAGGCAGGCACTCTTGCCACTAGGCCATATCCCCAGCCCTGAAATCTTAACTACTCAGGAAGCTGAGATCTGGAGAACCATAGATTTAAAACTGGTCGGGGCAGATAAGTCTAGTAAAAATCCATCTCCAAAATAACCGGAAAAAGGTAGGCTAGAGGCAACAGCTCTAGGTAGAGCAACCACCAAGCAAGCTCTTGACCCTGACTTCAAACACCAAATCACTAAAATAAATGAATTGAAAACATTTGCTAAGCTAAATGCTCATCAGTTAAATGAATAACATGCTTAACCCTTTCTTGGATCTACTAATCAAATGACATTATATTTCAATTAGTTGTTTATTATTTAAACTTTTTATTTTGAAATTTTACAGACTTTCATGACATCTGAAATAACATATGAATCTGTCACTCAGCATCAATAATCACAGTTGTTTTGTTTAATTGCTTTATTTATAAGCCCCAGGTTAGTTTGCAGGGGAAGATTTTAATTTTTCCAGGGGGGTGAATTTTATTCTTTCTAAAGCATTTTAAAGCATTTTTCAGTAAGCTAGTATGTGTACTACACTCAAAATGCAAAACAGGTAAAAAATTGCTAAATTATTTTCCTTTAGTTTTCAAATTTCAGACGTATAAGCTGATGCCTTGCTTATGTCTTTACTGGAGAGTTTCACTTTTCTTTATCTTTCTTACATTTTTTGTGAGTTCATATCTTTTTGTATTTTACAATGTTATATTCAGTAGTATCATAATATTTCACATATGCTTCATATTTTTAACAATATGTTAATCAATTGAATCATATTTTTAACTTTTTCTAATTCTCAAATTCCAAGTAAGCAATCTGTCATGCAGTTTTATCCCTAAGAGCAATGGAATATTTCTTTGGGGGAAAATTGTAAGATATTGGTCTTCCAAAATGTGGTTGGCAGCTAAATTTTAGTTACTGAAATTGTTTCTGTCTGCAAATATAAACATTCACTTGTCTGCTTTCACAAGAACAGCATTTAAGATTTTTCTAGTTCCTATTTTTATGAGTAGCATTCAAATTTTCTATATCAAAGTATAATTACATAACTCATTCCACGTCAAAGAAGAGCGTTATGTTTCCGAATGAACTGCATAATATGTCATTCTGTAGAGAATCAAGCATTATTTTTATCCTGTGTTTAGATTGCTTCTAGTCTTTTTTCTATGCATTGATTCTTGAAGTAGCATTTCTAAGCCAAAGATAAATCATCAGACTTATCAGAAACTGCCAAAACTTTCTTCACAGAAGTTGAATCAGTATTGCATCCTTCCTTAATTTCTCTTTTTCTCAAAGACTTGATACCAGGTATTTTTTTCCACACTCTAAGGGTTTTGAGAATCTAATAATTGATAAATTATGTACTAATTGATATTAATTTTTAACATTCTTAGGACTCAGAAATATATATATATACATATATATGAGGGTTATTATGTGGGGGTTATTTGTATTTCTCTCATTTTTGAAATCTTTTATCATTTTTTCACACTTTTTATTTATTTTATTTCTGCTTTCCACTTGTTTGTTCAGATACTCATTATACATTAGAAATAATAACTTTTGCTTAAGTGTAAGTTGTACATACTCTGTTATTTTCTCATCTTTGTTCCAGTCCTTTTCTTTAAACTATAAAAAGTATGTGTTTAAAATAAAAGTATTATTGTTTTTGTTCTTCACAAAAAGTTCTGAAGGGATAAAACAATCTACTGTTCATCTTATTAAAATCATATTAAATTTAATAAACAAATTGTAGGAAATTGACCTCTTTATGATACTTTGAAGATATGGTATATCTTCAAGTTCTTTAAACACTTAAGTTTATCTTAAGGAAAAAAATCTGTGGTTTTTAAGAAAACTAAACAGGAATCAGCTAACATACTTATATTTGTGCCAAAGCCTATAAAATAGAATTTAAATGAAGAATAGAGTAAAGCTGCATGATTTACCCAATTATTTTCTACAGTGTACTCTAGACACCAAGAGTATAACAATATGCTGGCTTCAATTTCAATTCATAATACAAAAGCAGAAAGTTATAAGAAAACCTAGTTTTAGAAGACTTCTGTTCTTAGAGATTCAAATTCTGGGATAATAGAAATCCTTGTGTCAGAAGAATACGTAGAACAAAGATGAAACTTTCTGTATCCTATTAGTAAACATCATTCTCTGGCACAACTGAGCTCAGAATGGCTACCAATTGTCACTGATTATTTCCATTACTTCTCCCGAAATACCTGACAGCAAGTATACATAGAGAAATAAGAAGTAAATGTTTCAGAGAAATGACAATGTGTTTTATTAGTTTCAAACACTGCTGAGCCCTCCTTAAAAACATGCACGTAGGGAGTAAATGATCAAAGTAATTAACAGTTTTTACTTCTCCCCCATCTAAAGTACTCATGCAGGGGTCTTAAATGCAAGCAATTTAGAATCCCTTTACAAATTCACATCTTTTTCTAGAATTCAACTATAATGCTCTCTTCACTTCTATTCTTTGCTGCTATAATATTCAAGTAAAGCCTTATTAAATTCCCTTCGGAAAGATGCAAGGAAAACATGGCTTAGAAGAGCAACTGCCTTGAGGATGAGAAGAAGGAGCAAAGTACAATATAAGCAAACTAAAACTCAACTGAAAAATCAGAAATTAGACTGTAAGTTTTCTGTTTCCCTATTAGATGATTTGAATAAAAGTGCATATTACAAAGCATATATGAATTTCACTCAAAAACACACAAAAGTTCTGTTGTAAAGATGAGGATAGAAGTGACCTGTGGGGGTGGAAGGACTGTAAGAGGGCATTTGGGACTTCCAAAGACATTGGAAATCTCCGGTATCTTGACAGGGTCTTGCTTTTATCAGTAACATACATTTGCTACAATTATCCAACTGCACACATATGAAGTATAGCTACATTCCAAATTAGTTTTCCTCAGTAAAATATATATCCTCTCTCCACATACTTTATAATTCAAAGGAGGAAGGAGCATATGGCACTATCTAGAGATTTTAATGTTTTTCCACTACATTTCTTAACTGCTTACATTCTAGCCAATCATAACAAAGGACTCTGAGGGTTCTCTCATTTCATTTCTATATCATACAATAAGTGGAGTGTAATTAAGTAATTACTTAATGTAATTAAATTTAGTAAATTAAATTAAGTCATATAATTTAATTAGTGTAATTGAATTTAGTGAAACATTGATCATGTACTGTGACACACAACAAGCCTGAGCAAATACAAAAGATAACTACTTGCATCCTATCTGATCAAAATGGAATTAAACTAGTTCTTAACAATAAAACAGACTGCAGAAATCACTCATACACAGGAAAACTGAACAGCGTACTGCTGAACAACAGCTAGGTCACTGAAAAAATAAAGAAGAAAATCAGAAAGTTCTTACAATTCAGTGAAAATGAAACCACCCCATACTGGAACTTCTGGGCCACAGCAAAAGCAGTCTTGGGAGGAGAGTTCATAGCTCTAAAGGCACACAAAAAGAAAGTAGAAACAGTTCAAGTAAATAATCTCATGAAGCTAGAAAAATAGGAACAAACCAATCCAAAAAAGCTACTAGGAAAACAGGAAGAAACCAAACTCAAAACTACTAGACTAAGAGAAAATGTAAAGATTAGGGCAGAAATCAATGACACAGAGACTGAAAAAAATCTACCATAAAATCAACAAAACAGAATGCTCATTCTTTAAAGATAAAAAAGTCAGGAAAATTGACAGACCACTAGCTAAATGGATAAAGTTAACACACACACACACACACACACACACACACACACACACACACACACACACACACACACCAGGGTACTATTTCTGTTCCATCATTATATGGTAAATTGACTTTTCGAATAGAGTGTTATAAATTTTTAGCATATCTAATGATCAATATGTACTCTATAACCAAGAGAAATCAACCAACCTTTTACCAGCACCCTTATTACCTGTTGTTCTACTTTCTTATCTTTACACTTCTATTATCAAAACCATGAGAATCTGATCTGTTTCTCATACCCAATGGGACTCATAGATTTTATTTTGCAATTATTGTATAAAGACACACAAACAACATGTGTCAATTGAGATTTTCTTATTCATTCCATATCCTAACATCCAGACTAGCATGTAGTAAGATTTTTACTATGTAAAGCATCCATTTTGTGTGTATACCACAGTGTGTCTATGTCCAGCCACTGAAGAATATAAGGTTGATAATATATGGTTGATGTCAGATTTGGAGAACTATGAATCTAACTCTTAAAAAGCTTTTGTGCTATAGACTATCAAAAGTATTTAGGATGTTGAGCTTATTTCTACAATGAGCATTTAGGGTTTTCTGTGAATGTCTGAAACCTTAGGAATCAATACCTCACTCACTTTCCATAGAGTACTATTCATGTTTTCAGTAGCCCCAATTCCATTTTTCCTCTCCAGAATGGTAAACACAGTACTGTCAGAAAAATTGCTTTTATATAAAAGTACAAAGCTGTCACTATTATTGTTAGACAAGTACTTTTTCCTTCTTACTTATTTTTAAAATCTGTATTATGTACCACTCTTATCTTTAATCCATATTTTATTTCTTATCAAGAGAGACTATAGATCTCACAAAATTTTCAGAAACATAGGATAATCAGCATGGAAATTTTAAAATAAGCAATCGAACACTACATTTCAGAAAGCATAGCATTCACTTTTCCATATTAAGTAAATTATATATATTCAGTAATTAAGTACAGGGAAAAATATATGTTAAAAATAAACATGAATCTGATTTTATATCTTGTGTTTTAGTTCCTCTCCCTTGACTATCCTGTCACCAAATTTATTATATTTAAGTCTCATGTTGATATTATTGGGCAAGTCACTGACCATGTCTTAAATAACCATGACTTCTTGGTTTTTCAGTGAAATTTGTTTGGGCTTGTTTTAACCCTTTTCTAGTAGATTAGCTTCTTTCTGGACCTTCAAAATCCATCAGCTTTCAAAGTTTGTTCCACTGACATGAACTTCAACTGTCCCAAGTAACCTCCATCCTGAGAAAATGAATGTAATTTTTCCTCTAATACAGAAAAAAATTAAAAGGGAAAATAAATATTCATGGAGTTCCTCATCTGTGCTGAGTTCCTAACAGGAACCTGTCTTCTGCAAGCTCTATCAACATGTGAAGAAAGTTAACTCCATTGGAACTCCAGCTCATGACAAGTTGATTTTAACTTCATCTAACTTAGCCCTCATTGATAATGCTTATAAGGACATTCCACATTAGTTTAAATATTTTTAAAGTCCGAGTCACATTTAATTATGTCATTGTACTGTTAGCAAAACAATGGTAAATCACATTACAGAAAAAGCACCCGGCAATTTCTTCATGCTTCCATTCTGGAAGCCTTTCTTTATATCACAAAATTAAAGGTATAATGTTTGGTATATGTAAAACAATATTTCTTGTGTGTCTTTACAAAAGTTGCTTTTTACTAATCTTTTTTACATTCTCACTGTTGCTTTGACCAATTAGCTTCATTATATTATAATCTGCCCATTGATCCCAATCATTTGGAATTTTATATTTCAACACCTTCCCAGAGCCCAATTTGCTGGTACTCTACACCTTGTTCATCAGTAAATGTATTTTATGCATTGATGACTTGATTATGAAATGGTTCAGATTTTCTTAACAAAATAGTAAGACATTTCCACCTCTAACAAAATCCTGTGCAGTGATCCAAAATCATAACATCTGATTATCACTTGAAGATATAGTCACTTGGAGACCTTGAGACATATAGTTCACTTTATGAATGCTTAGAAGGAAAAGAAGCTTCCAAAATTCTCAGATTTTATTTATTTTTTAATAATTAATTATTTATTGTTAAAGTGATGTACAGAGGGGTTACAGTTTCATATGTAAGGCAGTAGTTACATTTCTTGTACAATTCTATCAGAAAACCAAAGAAATAAGCCCATAATCAGTATGAATGGATGATAAGTTGCTGGATTTTAGTACTGTCTTTTATTTTTGTTTGGTCTTGGTTTTGTTTGGTTTCTTGAAGTGTTATCTCCATGCTTGCAGAACCCAGGCTGGTCTCAAGTACATGATCTTCCTACCTCAGCCTCCTCAGTGCTGGGATGGTCCACTGTTTTCACTACATAAGAATATAACTCTCTGATTGGGAAACTAAAAGCATTTGAATACTACCCTTTTAAAATCATGCATCAGAAAATATAAGCAGAAAAAATAAACACAAAAAGAAATGGAAAATACATCAAGATGCCAATTTGCAGAAGAAGACCAATTTTAATGAGTTTTGGGAAATAAATAGGTTATAAACTAGCTTGATTGTGTGTTTACCATTGCTATACAACAATAGGCCCACTGACCCTGCACTGTTTTCAAGTCATGTGCAAGATTTACCCTTGATTTCAGAAGTTAACATTTCTTCATTTTAGCCAATAATGTGCGGTTAATGAAATAAATATTTTTTCTTTTTAAGATATCAATTTTTAAGTAACTAATCTAAGTTTAAGATGATCCTGTGAAAGAAAACAAGACAAAAGCAAAACTAGGATTAATAAAGTTCTATACACAATTTTAATGCTCTGAACTTGACTTTAAAGCAATTAATGACATTCTGGGGATCAAAGTTACAACTGTAAAATGTACTATGATAGCAAACAATAAAGGGTTATAGTTCTCCTCAAGATGTTATAATAGATTTCAGATTGAAATTGAAGAAAAATAATTGTATTCTTGCATTTAGGAATAGATCTTGTCAATTTCTTGATTTAGAGACACTTGAAGTTTCATCAGTGATACTTGAAGGT
This sequence comes from Perognathus longimembris pacificus, assembly GCF_023159225.1. Lineage (NCBI taxonomy): Eukaryota > Metazoa > Chordata > Mammalia > Rodentia > Heteromyidae > Perognathus > Perognathus longimembris. Next base: position 44,099,221 of record NC_063176.1, read on the forward strand.
TATTGTAAGACACGGGAGGCTGAGCTTGTACCATGATAAAGTTCTTCCAGTTTTAGTGACATTGATCATGGCCCATTTAAAGGCTCTGGGAATAAGTGAATCCCTGAATGAAGCTGCAGCTTATGTTTGGGCATTTTATTTTTAAACTGTAGCTTCAGTAGAAATTGGCATGAAATATTTGATTCCACAAGGAGTCTTTCTGTTAAACAACATGAATGGAGTCTTGGAAACATAGCTACCTGCAAAAACAAGGATAATGGAGAACAAGAAATTAAAGTGAGAATTCGATTGTACACAGAACCAGGTGCTACAATGCCCTGAACCTCAGAGTACTTAGTCTCTAAGAAATAAAGAAAATCACATATGGCACTATCATATTTGGAGTCTACCGAACTGTCTTGAAAGTGAAGTTTATCCTTGAAAGGCCTGTACTAATGCTGGCTTACCTATGTTCATATGGAGACTATCAGACAACCCAGGCCCTCTTCACAAAATAGGCTGTGAGAGAAAATGAGAAAATGGACAAAACAAACTCCAGAAGTTCTTTTATTCCCTAGAATTATATTGTTTGTGTTCCACTATTACAGGCTTGTATTTGTTAGGATACAAGTTCCAATGGTGAGGTATCTTTAAAAATGGAGAATGAAATGAAATTACTAAAAAGGTTATTCTTTCAGGAAATGTGGTTTTATATTTGAGCCACAGGTGAATACTTTCTCCAAGTTCTTATGGAAAGGAATAGTTATTGAAAATATCCTTTTAATTTTTGCAAAGACTACTATAAACCAAACATTTTTACCTATGTGTTTCAAAAAGAAATATGTTGATTTCAATATACTCTTTATTTGGCTGTCTTCATTCAGTCAAATTGCTATAACAAAATACCTTAGATTTGGTAGTTCATAAATAGTAGAAATGTGCTTGTCATAATCTGGAAACTGGGAAGTTCAAGATCAAGGTCATAGTAGATTTTCTATATAGGGTAGGTCTGGCTCTGAGACAGAACATTCTGAGTGCCTTCATGATAAAATCATAAGTCATGGGCTAGGAGTGTGGCTTAGTGGTAGAGTGCTTGCCTAGTATTCACGAAGCCCTGGGTTCGATTCCTTAGCACCACATAAACAGAAAAAGCTGGAAGTGGCGCTGTGGCTCAAGAGATAGAGTGCTAGCCTTAAGCAAAAGAAGCCTGGGAGAGTGCTCAGGCCCTGATTCCAAGCCCCAGTACTGGGGGAAAAAATCTGTAAGTCAGCTATCTGAGGCCCCTTTTATAAAGGAATTCATCTCATTTGTAATGGCTCCATCAGGTGATAAAAAATAGTTTCTCCCTAATACAACACCATTTTGATGATTAGTTTTCAACCTGTGAATTTTGAGAGAAAACAAGATAGCAGTTGCTTACTGAGTAAGTTGTTCCTCTGAATCACAATGAGCATGAAATGCTATGAGCATTGATAAGTAAATAATGCTGCTATCAAATTTATATTTCTCACATCTATTATAAAAGAAAATATTTACTATTTGGCTCTTACTCTTTTCAGTAAACTTTTTCAAAAAATTGTAACTAACAATGACCAAATACCTTCCAGTTGTGCTGACATAGTTGGAAAGGCAAGTACAACATCTATAATGATGGTTTTATCTATGATTAAAATCTAGTCCTTGGTCAATCCCAAAATGCCAGACATCACAGCACAAAGCTCCAGGCATGCGTGTCTCCTCAGTGGCACTTGGCTTAAAAAAAAAAAAAAAATCTATCAGAAACAATGGCCTCACACCTGTCTGGAGAATCTTTGCTGGAAGTCAGCCCAGCCAGGACAAACAATCAGCATGATCTATTCTCAAAACGAAGCCAAGGGGCTGGGGATATAGCCTAGCGGCAACAGTGCCTGCCTCAGATACACGAGGCTCTAGGATCGATTCCCCAGCACCACATATACAGAAAACGGCCAGAAGCGGCGCTGTGGCTCAAGTGGCAGAGTGCTAGCCTTGAGCGGGAAGAAGCCAGGGACAGTGCTCAGGCCCTGAGTCCAAGGCCCAGGACTGGCCAAAAAAAAAAACGAAGCCAAGTATAGTGGCACTCTCCTGTAATGCCAGTCATGTAGAGTATTGCTTAGTTAGCCTTTCTCTGTCCCTTGCACCTTCCCCTTAAAAATATCTGTTTAAAACAAGATATTGTTAATTAATTTCCCAGTGTGGTATTTTGTAAAAATGTCAGTAACTTTTACTCTGTATTTTGTGTCTCATTTTGATATCAAAGTGATCATCAAAAAGCTCCAGACTGTCTTTCTCTGAAGAGTGCCCAAGTAATCGTTCCTTTACTTCCATACTTCCTGGAAGATAGAGGAGCTTTTTTTTTTTTTCTTTTGGCCAGTCCTAGGCCGTGAACTCAGGGCGTGAGCACTGTCCCTAGCTTCTTTTTTGCTCAAAGCTAGCACTCTGCCACTTGAGCCACAGCGCCACTTCTTGCCATTTTCTGTATATGTGGTGCTGAGGAATCAAACCCAGGGCCACTAGGCCATATTCCCAGCCCCTTCCTGGAAGATAGAAATGATATATCTTCTCCTATCTCCACTTCTGCACTGCTACAACAACACCTGCCATTGTCACCATAGGGTGGGATGGTATTATCTTACACAAATACAGGAAGGCCTGTCAGAATAAGACACATTTTTATATGGATTTTTAAGGAGTAACACAAAAATGTCAAATAGAATGGATTATTGTTTTATACTTCCTGGAGTCATTCAAAGAAAAATTGGAAGAGGAGAAGAAAAATTCATAGGAACCCTGGGCATTTTCAACTAATAATCTGTGAGAATTATATCAGATCATTTCCATTTCTATCTTTAGTGACCAGTAAGTTCAGAATTAAATTTAATCAAGTAAAGTATATATTTTATCCCTGACTGCAATTATAATGACATCTGCCTTGTCCAAATGGTCTAGAAGCTACTTAGTTCTTCATTTTAACTGTGCCCAATTTTTAAAGTTCTCATAAAGTCTTTGAATATCTTGAGAAAGGTAAACTTGGTGCCTTGGTACCATTCATGGTAGAATAAAAGGAAAGTCTAAAGTTACACTAAGCAAGCAATTCAATAGAGAGCAAATTACTAATGGTTCAATTAAGATAATTTCCACATATGTTTGAACACATATAACATGTTTGTATATGTCCCTTATAATGTACCTTTCCAATTATTTTTACACAAACTACATTTATAAATAGAATCAACACAGCTATAAAAGCATTCTGTCATTTGTTTCATTAGAGGTACTGTTATTGTTTCATTAGGAGTAATATTATGTCGGTGATCATTTCAGTATTTTACAGGCTCTTCCATTACTAGTGCTCTGATAACGTAAATAAGATTGTGCCAATTAAACTAAATTCTAAAAGTTATTATTGTCCAACTGTTTTTCCAAGTCAGTATCATGATCATTTTATTGCTTTGCAAGACAAAATTAAATGTTATTTTCTGTCCAATTCACCACCCTCCATTTGCCCTCAGGCATCTTGTTTTTAGGCCTGTTTTGTTAACAAAATTTCCATGTAAAGCAGTTCTAGACATGAAAGATAACTTTGAGGAATATATTGATTTGTACAGAAGACCTGATCCATGAGATCTAGTTTTAATTTTTATATTACACAACATTCTATTTGATAAGAGCTTTTACATTAAAAACATAAATAAAACCTCTTGCCAGGTACCACTGGCTCACACCTGTAACCTTAGCTACTCAAGAAGCTGAGAACTGAGGATCATAGGTCAAAACCAGCCTGGGCAGCAAAGGCTATGAGACTCTAATCTCAACGTCCAAAAAGTCTGAAGAGAAGCTGTGGTTCAAGTAGTAAAGAAAAAGTATTTAAAGAATAATGACCAGGACCTGAGTTCAAGACTCAGGACAGGGACAAATATAAATAAATAAATAACCCCCAAATAAATAAATGTCTCTTCAGTTTTCACAATGCAGTAGCCTACTCTACTTTTATGAACTGGGTGCCAATCAGTATCCTCTAATAATTGTTTTCTGTAATATGATCATCTATTGGTCCGCACGTAGGATTTAGCAACCAATAAGCCTGTCACAACCTGAGGTCAAAGATGTAACCCAGAACTCATGATTAGTTCTTGAATCATTTCCAAACTAAAGAATATTAACACTGTGTTGTTAGCTTGCTCCATATTTCCTCTCTGGAATATTTCCACATCAGCCAATGGTTACAAAAATATCCAATTTCTAGCAACCAAAAAAACATGTTATTTTAAAAAGAGAAATTCTTAAAACCTCTTTTGTAAAATATGTTATCATTAAAGATGGACATACACCTTGCAGCCTTTAACATAATTTTGAATTTTTCCTTCTGTTACTCTAGTATACCTGCAACTACCTTAAGACTGTGTCTATACTAAGATGAAAACAGAATCTCAAAACCTCTGGTTTAATTTTCACTTATGAAATGAAGAGTAGCTAACTTCAGAAATTGTCAGGAGGGACCATAATTTAAAATTTAAAATTGAGTGCAATTGTCAGATTGATTAATATATTTATATAACAAAACCACTGTTATGCACAGGATTAATTTAAGTCACTTTTTATGGGTTTACATTGCATAAATTTACTTTAAAGGGGTTGTTTGAAAATCTCTCCTTTAAGATAACACAGATTTATTTAGAAATCCTTCATCTAAAGATATCACTAATAAGGCCAAAAAGATGGACATCTTGACAGAGCCAATATTAACCTCTAGATAAGATCATTCAGGAATTTTGTCAGCTCAATTTCTTTCCAAACTGTAGTAGTGCTAAATGGATTAATACTAATGACACAATTCTCATTAGGTTTCAACACTTAGTTTAAGAACAAGATTTTTAAGATAACATTTAGACATGAGAGAAAATAATTTTTCTGATTCCACTTCTTCCAATCAGTGCTTCCACACTGCAAGAGAAGCTCCAGAGAACCACAGACATTACAGAAATTACCTGGGTTGGTAGCAGGGAGGGGGGCCAGAGAGGAGGCTGTGGCAAAGAGCAGGGCCTGAAAGGCAGAGAGCACTGAGCAAGGATAATCGAGGTGGCAATGTAAAGGACCTTATGAAGCTTTCACTTTAAGGACACTGGAAGCCATCCCCCAAACTACTGAAAGACATTTCCTGAAGAAATTCACCATCCTTTGAAACAGTAATTCTCCAAGTGCAGTGCTTCTACCTATACCATCCAAGAATGTATTATAGCTGTAATGCCTGAGATTTCATTGGATTCATTGAATCAGGCACTCTGTAGTTGGAGACAAATTCTGTGTGTGTGTGTGTGTGTGTGTGCGTGCGTGTGTGTGTGTGTGAAGACTTAATTATTTAAAGCACTTTTATGTTCACAGCATAATGCATGGGGAAATGTAGAGATGGCCCCTTATCTACTGCTCCACACATACACAGCCTGGCCTTCCTCGTTGTCAACCTCTCCCGCTAGAGTGGCACCTATTTACTGAGTCAAGAGTCTGTAGTGTTTATTATATAGCTCATTCCTGGCACTGTAGATGTCCTGGGTTTCCACACACATATACAGACATAATTCATCATTAGCGTACCAGATCGAATATTTTCATTCTATGTGCTTCATCTGTTCTCTCTTCCTTTCCACCTAACCCTCAGGAACCACGGAGCATTTTATCACCTCAAAATTTTGACCTGTTTAAGAAAGACATGCATTCAAGATCAGATAATCTGCAGTGTTTTTTCAGATTGGCTTATTACACTAAGTAATATGCTGTTAAATTTCTTCCATGTCTTTGCAGGGTTTATATACCATTTATTTTTCATATTGAATGATAGTCCTTGTTCTGGATCTATTTTGCCTACTAAAGGACATTTTGGTTACTTCAAAATTTGGCAACTATGAATAAAAATGATATGTGTGAAAATAAGTTTTCAATTCCTTTGGGAAAATATCAGTGAACATGATTACTAACTTGTATGCTGAGACTAGATTTCTTCAACAGCCAACGTACACTCACCAAGCAATAGTGTAATTCTGCATCCTTGCCAACATTTGTGCCCATTTTAATAGGTGTGTAGTGGTATCATACTGTCATTATCATTTTCATTTATCTTCTTATGTGCAATGTAGAGTATCCCCTCACATTCTTATCTGACTTCTGCATATATGCTTTGGTGCATGTGTTCAGATCTTTGATCCACTTTTTAAATTAACTTGCTTATTTTCTTCCTAATAGGGTTTAAGAACTCACTTTTCTTTTGGAAGAGTGAGGCTTGAACTAAGAACCTCATGCTTGTGAGACAAGCTCTCTGTGTCCCAAACCACAACCTCATACCTTTTAATTTTAGTTTGTTTTTTTGTATTTGAGATAAGGTTTTGCCTAAGGCTGCCCTTAGACTGAGACACTCCCCTCTGTGCTTCATGAATAGCTGATTATAGACATGAATCACTATTCTCAGTTTGTTGACTGAAATGAGGTCTCACTAATTTCCTTTTGCTTAGGCTGGCCTAGAAACATGATCCTCCAAAACAACCTCTGCAGTAGCTAAGAGTACAAGTGGGCACTGACATATCTGGCCTGCTTTGGATAGCATTTCTTTATGAGATATTCTTCTCTAAGTATTTTTTCCTAATTGATGGTTTTCCTCTTCATTCTCTTCTCACTGTCTTTCACACATAAGAAAATGGTCACTTTTAAAGGATGATTTCATAGAATACATAGGACACATGATTTCATAATTTGGAGAGGTTTATTATCCTCCATTCACACCTGAAATATTTCATTCTATTATGTTCATGCTTACATAGATTTTGAAAAGAAGCCAATCTTATTCTTATCTTTTTATCTCTGTAGGTAAGTTGATTTTTCCCATCTTTCTTCTTTCCATATTTATTTTACCTTTAATTATTTATAGCTTGAAAATGATATGTATGCCTAGATGACATTCTTTGGCTTCTTTTTTTCCTACTCTGTGTTCTCTGAGCTTGGTTAAATCCTTGTTTGAGGGTCTAACACTAACTTGGGGAAATGTGAGTATCATTTCAGATATTTCTTCTATTCAATTCTATGTTCAGCATTAGCTGTTCCAATCATGTATATGTTTTCATTTCTGTACTTGTTCCACCATCCCTGAATTTCATGCTCTATGTATTTTCACTTCTTTTTCTTTTCATTTTCTCTTCTGGTTACTTTTCAGTTTGGGAAGTTTCTATTTGTGATGCCCTCAAGCTCAGAAATTCTTTCTTCAACTATTCCCAGTTTAGTCATAGTGCCAGAAAAGACAGTCCTAATTTCTGTTAGTTTCAGCAAACACAGTGTTCTTATTATTCTTTCTCATGACTTCCATCTCCTTGCTTGCACTGTTTGCCATTCTTGAAGGTGGTTACTTTATCCATTAGTACCCTTACCATTCTAATCATTATTGTTTTAAATAGTTGGCCTACAATCCCGTCATCTCTGCCATGTCTCTGACTGGTTCTGACACTTGCTCTGGCCCTTCAGTCTGTGTGTTTTGGAGTCCTGCATGGCTATAGTGTTTTGATACCTTTGGTGGATGTAGTAGATTAAAGGAACTATGAGGGAGGAGGTAACAAACAGTACAAGAAATGTATCCAATGCCTAACATATGAAACTGTAACCTCTCTGTACATAAGTTTGACAGTAAAAATTTTTTTAAAAAAATAAAAAAGTAAAAAAGGAACTACTGCAAATTGGGCTATTGTAAAGGGAAAGCAGAAGAGGAAACGTTCTATACTCCTCCACACCTCTTTGTCTCTGGAACATACACTTTATAAGTGGTTTTCAGCCCACTTCATATCCAAACCTGTAAATGGACAGGATGACTAGACAGAGCTCAAGCTTGGAATTTCCCTTCTCTCCTGTGGAATGCAAGGACCATCTGGAGCTGGTTATTTCCCTGGCCCAGTTTCAGTTAGGCTGTGAGAAAAAAAATTAAAAAGAAATCAGACAAGGCTCTACTTAACTAGTTCCTTCTGAAGGCAAAGATGCTTAAGAAAAACAGAGCATTTCATTTTTAGAAGCTCTTACTTCAAAGAAGTTTCTTCCTTCTGCTAGAAACACAGGGGAATTTTTCTCCCATATTTTCAAGAACTTGATTGAACTCCTAGGTAAAATTCACAAAAGCATGACAGTGCCTCCATGACTTAGTTCCCCTGGAGTTTTTCCCTCTGAGAGTTTATTCTCACAGAGTCTTGAACACTTCATCATTTACAGCTCAGGTTTTCCTGCTGGTTTTTGGGGAAGTTTCAGTTGATAGCTTTTCTGATACTATAAGATAATTCTCCATATCTGTCTGCCTCCACAAGTTGTGGGGGAACCATTTTCCCCGTGACCTCACTTCTCCTCCAGATCTAAAAAGAGCTGATTTTTCATCTTTTTGCTCATCATTAAGATAGAGTGGCAATGTCAAATTCTTTATATGGGTAGAAATAGCCTCAATAATTTTTCTGCTTCAATGATCAAATTAATGTTGGCAAGAAAGCAGATCAACTAGAACTTTCCTATTACTGGGGAAGTGTCCATCACTAAAATTACTTTGCAAAACCAGCGGGCAACTTTTGCTAAAGTTGTCCATATGTTTATTCCATGGGAAAAAAATTTCACTCCCAGATACATAATCAACATAAATAGATGCCTTATATAGACATTTCAAGCAAAAATTCGACACCAAAACATTCTTCCCAGCCAGCAAAATTTAGCCTCAAACTGGAAAAAGAACAAATTTACAACTTGTGGAATGTGATGAAATACTTTAGGTGTGAAAAATATTGATCAGTGCACAACACATAAACCACAAAGTAATGCCAACATCTACCATATGCACAAGTGAGAGTATAAACATAAATTTGTACACAAACAATATTGAATCAAGGAATTCAGTGCCAGAGGAAGACACACTGTATGATTTTATTTAAATAAGTTACTAAGCATTAAGGAAAACCTCTCTACATTCTTTCTTGATGGATAGAGATGGAAATTTCAGAAGAAATAAGGAATGGTGACTGGGAAAGCCTATAATATAAACCACTGGGTGCTAGTCATAGTTTTTAGTTTGTTTCTTTGTCCTATTGTGTGTGTTGGGGGGGGGGGGGGTTGGGGGGGTAGTTGTATGTGTATGTCCTGAGGTTTGAACTCAGGATCTGGGTATTGTCCCTGAGCTTTTTGCTCAAGGATAACACTCTACCACCTGAGTGTTAGCCCTACTTCTGCCTTTTTGGTAGTTAATTGGAAATCAAAGCCTCACAAACTTACCTGCCTAAACTGGCTTTAGACTAACCTCCTTAGACCTCAGCCTCCTGAGTAGCTACGATTACTGGCATAAGTACTACTGCATAGCTAATAGGTTTTTTTCTAAACCTGAAAAATGGACATATGAGTTAGTTTTAGTTGAATTCAAAACTACAACTGGTATGAATGGTTTCCCTCTTCCACTAAGGAATCTATGTTTTCTCAACCACAATTTCCACCTCTTCAGGTTGAGAGGACTTATAGGTGACATAACCCAAGCCTTTAATGCTGAGTGGGGTAACCACAAATTTTTCAAACCAAGATTGTTTTGCAGGTCCATCCTCAGTTGTGATTATGTAAGGGAGGAACAATTAGAGCCCAAAAAGATTATCTAAATACAGATATCTAAAAACCAGAGGAAATAACAAGCAGGTGGTTAAAATGACATAGTACAGTCACAAAAAATGGATGTGAATAGTCTGTGAGAATTCCATTCATTACCCATTTGTTTCCTATAATCCCTTACTTACTGCAAAAGGAATCACAAAGGAGATTTTTGAGTTTCCAGATCTTCATGTTAATCCCAACTCTGTTTCTAATACTATTCAATAAATCTGGATAGACTTATTTCCCAGCATACAGTCACCTGAGCCACCACTTTAACCTCTTCACTGAGGTGATAGAATAGACTCTGTCAACCATCTCAAAGATCCGCTCCACTTAGCAACTTCACCATTTGTTACAACTATGGCTAAGTACATTCATTTTTTTTTATTATTGGGCTCAATAATAAAGAGAAAATGTCTCAAACCAAGCAACTTAAAAAAGGGATCATGACTTTTTATTGGGGTAACTGCCCTCAGCCCCACACTCTTCCATTTATCACTCTTGATTAAAGATGATAGTTGCACTTTTATGGACTCCTATATTTCCTCTGGAAAGACTAGAGCCTGTCAACCATCTCTAAAGATCAACGCCCATTAGCTGCCACTCAATCTTGAAATGTTACAATAATTGTGCTCCCTGTCTGCTGATACTGTCACTTTATTAATTTTGAGGCTTTAAAAAATTCCATGGCAAGTAATGACGTCAACCTTTATCTTATCTAATATCCATTCTCCCATTATTTTGGTAAAAGGATCCTCACATTTTAGCTAGGTACATAGCTTTAGTTTCACATACAAACTATTTGGTCTCCCACACAAATAGATGGAGCATTTTAACAAATGAGACAGAGAAAAAAAGTACTATATTTCACTTTCAGGTGGTACACACATAAGTTATTTACTCATGAACTTGTTTATTCACTTTCTTTTTATGAATATTGAGTGAACTAAAAGAATAAAATAGAATAAAATAGAACAAATATATAGTTGGTACTTTGTTCTGGTGGGAAAATAAATATAATTAAAACTACTTGAAATTATTATATTCACATTATTATATATATATCAACAAAACATATACATATAATTTGTGATCTAGTAAATATCATGTCCTTAGAGAATTAAACTACGTGTATGAAGAGAGTCAGATCTAAATTCAAGTGATCTGACAGAAAGAAATAAGTTCTACATTATTTAAACACTTTATCTGTTGGGTATTTTTAGACTACCTAAATCTGTTTTGTCTGTATTGTTACTAACACTCATCTCCATCACTTTATTATATCAAATTTTATATAGACTCAGAGTGAGAAGAAGGTAATTGCAGCAGCAGGGAAAGCAGAAGTCTGTCATAGTTGGGGGCCAAATATCAAGTCTGCCATAGTTGGAGGCCTCAGGCATAAATGCTCATCTCAAAAAGCTATCATGGGACTGGGAATATGGCCTAGTGACAAGAGTGCTTGCCTTGTATACGTGAAGCCCTGGGTTCAATTCCTCAGCACCGCATATATAGAAAACAGCCAGAAGTGGCGCTGTGGCTCAAGTGGCAGAATACTAGCCTTGAGCAAAAAGAAGCCTGGGACAGTGCTCAGGCCCTGAGTCCCCAGGACTGGCAAAAAGCAAAACAAAACAAAAAGCAATCATGACAAAATTCAAGCTTAGCATATCCTGAGATCATATTCAGTCCACGTAAAACACTCAGTTTCGAACCTCTTCACTTTGAATTATCTTTGACCATTATTCTGCTTCAAATATCCACTGTCAAATCACAGCTTAAATCCTGCCAATATTATTAACTGTTCTTACATCAAAACCATCACCTCCTGTACTCCTAGCTTTTTGTCTCTATCAATTCGTCTCTAAATCTGTTTGAGCTTCAATAGGGATGCCTATTTTTTTTTTCAGCTTTCCATATTCCATGTTCTATTAGATTTCCATGTTCTCTTGTACACATATTTCCCCTTAGGCTTAATTGTACCTATCTAACTATGAATCATTCTTACACTATTCCTTTTTTCAAGAGTGTATATAGGTAATATATCAAAAATTTCTCCAGATAGTAGGGATGGAAAAGTGAAAAAAACTGGTAAAATAGTTGTTTCTTGGATGTTTCTTGGATGCTCTTTCTAGCAGTGATACATAAATTTAACTATAAAAATACATCTTCTAAATCTTCACAAATTATAAAAATAGTGTTATTATATATTATCTACTATATAACTTGATGGTTTAAACAAAATGCACCCAACGAATATAGAATATACCCAATTCCAGATTTAGCTATTGCAAGCGAATGAACCAATCTGGTACTAAATCTCAAGTTTTGCATCTTAAAAATGAGTAATTGAATAAGTTCTCCAATATAATGCTTAGTCACTGAAAGTGGCATGCATAATTATCACTCTATTATGTAGGCTACCATCATATTTAATGTGGACAGGTGACACATTTATATTTATGGCTAATGTCTTAGTCCTAAATTTTAAACGTAAGTATTATCTATATTTAAGTTGGAGTAAAATTTACTCTCTGAGTTTGCTGCAAGTGGATTTGTTGCAACTAGACAGAAATAGATATGTAAAGAAGAAGGAAAATACTATAGTTTTGTGTAAAATGTATTAACAGATACATTAACAGGTAATGAAGGGGATGGACTTGTGTTTGCAAAAGAAAATGCTTTATTTATTGTAAACTGCATTGAAAAAACTACTTGAAAAATCATTACAGTATATACATATTTTATCTGATAATTTACCAAGCATTTTTAACCAGAGAAAGTTCTAAAATTAGTGCTTATGAAATGCAAGCTGAGTAATGAATAGTAATTAGCAATGATTAGAGTCATTTGAAACCAGTTTTGACTCTATTTCTACATTTCAAGTTTCATATTTTTATTATAGTGTAAACTCACATTTATTTGAATTGTGCTAAACAAAATATCAAAAATAAAGAAGAAAAAAACTCAAATTTGTTTTCAAAACTATTCCATAAGCATCCTTTTATAAAATTTTACTTTTATCTTTAAGTAGTTGTACAAAGGAATTGCCACTAGTGTATTTTATCTAGCAATATAAAAGTTATGACTTATGGGATCATTTTGATGAAGTTGCATTACCACCATTAACCAACGCTTCTGATCCAGACGATAATTATGAGATGTCTGAACTTAGTTATTTACTTACAGAGATAAATGAAAATGCAAATGTCTTCTGGGAATATTCCCATCGTAAGTATTTTATGTGAGCAGAGCCAGAAAAAACTCAACATCTTTGAAAGCAAGCTTCTATTTAGCATCACAAAAATGAAATTCAGATACAGCCTGAATAGTGTAGCAGCTAACCCTGGTTGAAGAATGAAAGGTACATTTCAGGGTCATACTTTGCAAAACTGACGAGTCTATTTTTAATAATAAAATTTTAAGAATCATAAAATAAAAATATTTAGCAACAATTCACATTTATCATTCCATAATAATGGCATTTGGCTTTGGCCAATTATTCCTTTAAACATCAGACTATTTAGTCCAAAGGTGATTTCTTCACAGCATAACACACATACAAAGTAAACAAAGCAAGTCATCAGGAAAGGAGGCTGAGAAATGCCAAGGGACAGGGGATGAGTGGGTCACAGTGGGCCTAGGCAGTCATCAAGCCATGCAGGTATCTGGAGAAAGAGAAATCCACAGAGGGCTATCACTGACTGGAATATTCCAGGAGAAACCAGCAGGCCAATGTAACCAGAGAATGACTAAGGTGACGACTGATTGGAAACAGAATGGTATGAATGAGTTAGGTTACTTGGTGTTAAGATAAATGAGGAAAGTATTCCATGGAAAAGTTTGTATTGAATGATAGGTTTTAGGCTCAAATAGTTGTAAGAAGACTTACATTAATGGGTTTTTAAGGCACAAGTAGTTTTTTCAAGGTGTTCACATTTTGAAAGAGAGGAACTTGTTTTGTAGAAGACAAGACTATAGAATTATTAGCTTTACCACACTACACAAGCAAAGCCAATTCTCCTCATATATATCAGAAACTAAACAGCCACCTCAGATCCTAATTTTGCATTTGCCACTCTGTTTATTACATTTCCCAAATTCCCTTTGAAATCATATTAGTCTGAAGAGTAGACTATTTTGAGTATAAGAAAAGAAAGCCAACATAGCAATTCCTATTTGACATTTAGAGATTTGCAGCCACCTGGGATCTCTGTGTAAATATTTATGAGTAAAGATTCCCTTGTGGCTTTTGTGACATGCATTTCTCTTTGCCAAATCTTAACTCTGGTTCTGAATTCCCATCCTGGAAACAAGTCTTTGGGCTCCACGAGTGTTTTGAATCAGTATATCAATTTATCATGCCAAATTATCTTCATGGAAGTTTGTCAGGTTGTCATTCGCTGTGGCTCAGTCTTTTACCTCAGATGAGATAAACAAGGTACAAAAGGGATAAAGTCACAACATCCAAGGAACTAAGTATTATCGTGCAAAATGTGAGACACTCTATGGTCCCTCACATCAAGGAGATCTGCACAGAAACTTGAGACATTTAAACAAATGTATTTAATCAGTGTGGCATGTAAATTCCTCAATGTATATGAAGAATATATAAAACTCTCACAGACCTCAAAACGAAATAAGATAAGTGACTTCTGCAAAGCCTGAGTTTTTCTTTACACTAAGTACCATTATATTTCTCCCAAATATTTTGCATTTCCCCAATTCAGGCTTTTAGTTATCTCTTCAAATATTCAAATTTTCTTTCCCCTTACTATTGAATTGGTTATGTCATTCTAAAAGTTGTAATTACATTCTACATTTTTTTTAAAGGAGACTACATGGAATGCTTTTTCTCCCAGGTGCTTTAGACCTGTAAATCTTAATAGCTTCTATGTTACCCTAGTAAAAGGAAGGAAACTTCTCTTTCTCTATAAACCCCCACAAAATTTTACAGAGTAAATAGAAATGAAATATGAATAATAAAGCTTAGTAGAGTAGAAAAGAGAAAATACTGACACAGAATGTAGTTTTAATGAGCAATGTTTTGCCCATTCACTTGAGTCCTGCCATGTTCTCAGAAAGTGATCCGAATTAAAAGATGTGATCAACTCTGTCTGTTGCATTGGTCAATAATATTGCAAACCGAAGTCTGTCTGTTCATCATTGCTCCACTAGCTAGTGCCGGACTTAAACTCTTTTTTCCTCACATGACCACCAAACCAAGTCCCATGACAGATTGTATTTGCTAAGTATGGCTGCAAGAATTCTTCCCATTCTGCAAGCTCTTCCAGGGGTCTTGCTGCTTGCTCATCAAAACAGGAAAATTAGTTTCTTTCTCTTGAATCCTGGTGGTTTTGTGTCTTTCTTGCAGTAATAAAATGCTCTAAGCCTACAAGACTTTCTAAGCTGTGTAGGAAAAGACAATCAACTTCCATGTCTGCTTAAACATTCATACCATCCCTGGAGCCCTGAGCTACCATGTAAGAAATCGGCAACCTCAAGCGACTGTTTCAGCTTTTCAGCTAGTTGGATGAGCTCCACCCACATCAGGGAGGGAAATATGCTAGGAATTTAAATGTGAATCTCATCCAAAACCACCCTTATAGGGCTGCCAGAATAATCATAATTAACCTGGGCACTTCGTCACAAAGTCAAATTAATATATAAAATTAACTACAAAGCTAGAATTCAATCAAAAAAGTATAAGGTAATCAAAAAAGAATAGTCCCACCCAAACTGGGCAAAGCAATCAGTAAAACTAGACTCAGATGTTGAGAGGATTTAACGATGATCTTGTTTGCTCAGGCATGATAGCTCACACCTATAATTGCTACTACAAAGAAGGTAGAGATCAGGACTGCATCTCAAGGAAGTAGAGCAAAAACTAAATAAATAAAATGTTACTAAGATTTCATCTCAGCCAATAAAGTAAATGTGGTAGAATTCACTTGTGATCATTGCCTCACCAGATATATTAAACGGATTACAGTCCCATGCTGGCATAGGCCAAAAGCAGAAGACTTTATTTGAAAACGAATCCAAAGAAAAATGGGCTAGGGTAATATATCAGCATTGCACTCACATATTTCATGAAGACATTAGGGTTAAAATGATCTAAATGTGTTTATAAATGTAGTCTAATTAGTCCTTTGTTTTTTCTGTGTGTTAAAATTATAGATGTTTTATAATCAGTATTTGTTGGGCGGTACTGAAGTTTAATTCAAAGCTTTGTGCTTGCTAGGCAGGTGCTAGCACATGTGAACCACACCTCCTGATGAGCTACTTTTTAAATCATCATCATAATAATGACTATACTTTCAGGGATCATTTCTATAGTTTGTTAAATCATCATAATAATACCATGCTGATTCATTACCTCCAAGAGAATTGTATGAAAGAATACATTTATTTAAAACATTGCTTTTATTTTGGAAAGTTTCTTTAATTTGATTAACAAATATGCTAATTTGGGGGAATTTGAGAAGATAATTGTAATCTTGCAAATATAAATGACTTCTATGGTCACTGTGTTATTTTTTACTACTTAACACTATTATATTCATGTTGCACATTACTGAGAGTGAAAATATGGGAAAAAATGGGCTGGGAACATAATTCAAAGAATTCAGTGCTTGCCTAACAAGCCCAAGCCACTGAATTCAAACCCTGATTCCACAATAAAAACATAATCAATTTGAAAAATTGACTGTCAATGTTGCAAATGAAGATGGGAAATTATGTAAAAATGAAACTGCAAAATGAACATATTAGAAGTAAATATACGTGGCGGGTTAATGATGCTTTTGATGGGTTTAGCAGTAAACTTGATAGAGGAAGGAATCACTTGACCTTGGATATGTTCACAAAATGACCCAAATCAAAAAATAAAGAAGTAGGAGAATTGAAAAGCAGACGAAGAGGAGCAGAGAATTCACCTGATATGAGCAGTCACAAGCCCAAAACAGATTTAATTAGAATCTCCAAAAGGGAAGCAAAACAGGAAAGAATAAGTCAAGATTTTCCAGTATTAGTGACAGACATCAAATCCAGATCAAACTGCTCAGTGAACACCAAACAAAATAATTACTAAAGAGAAAAAAAGAAATACCCCCAAATCATTCGGAAATCAAACAAAACCTCATGCATGCCTACCATCCAAACTGCTTTAAAAAATCTGAAATGTTCATAGAAAAAAAGGCAGAGAGAGAGAGAGAGAGAGACAGTATTTTAAATTTTTTGCCAAATAATTGCAAGCCAGAATACAATCAAAGGAATTACTTGTTTATTCAAGCTTACATGTCAGCAAGGAAGCAAGGAGCATCTTTTAGTGCTGAAGGTAACAAACTCTGAAACAAAAATTCTACATTAAGCAAAAATAGAAATGAAGATTTTTCTAATGTAAACTGTTATGCCAAGTCGTGAAACCACCACCAAGAAGACCACCGAGACTCAGACATTCCGAAATGCAATAGCAAGGCAAGGCTTTATTCAAGCGGGACTGCGGCCTGGGCCTTCTCCTACCCACCGACCCAGCGGAGGTTAGGAGGCAGCCACGAGCTGAGATTTCACAGAGCTTATAAAGGCAAAAACCAAAGTTACAGCAATCAGGTGTTCAAGCAAGATTAGGATACGAGTACAAATCTGATTGGCTCAGGGCTGGAGGCATTCTGGGGGCGGTTAGAGTTAAGCATTCCCAGGTGGTTAGAGTTCTTGACCGGCTGGGCCCTAATAAACTTGCCTTGGGTTTGCTCATAGTTTAAACAGACAACAAAATGCGGGCTGCCTGAAAATGGGGTTCACCCTAACTCTTCATTCCCCCCTTCATAAACAAGACAGATAAAAGCAATTGCCAGCAATTTAACATGACAAAAAGTATCACAGAATATTCTTTAGAAGGAGGCTGGACAAGCCAGGCACTAGCAGCTCACCTGTAATCCTACATACTCAGGAGACTGAGATATGAGGATTGTAGCTCAAAGCCACCCAGGCATGAGACTCAGGAACTCACAATTTCTAGACACGCATTCTACTGCTCAGCAACACCTCCGACCCTGTTCATTGCTGGTTATTTTTGAGATACTGTGTCACTTCCTGCTCACGCTCACATTTGGACCTCTGTCTGCCTATTTTCAGATTCCTGTGGGCATGCTGTGGCATGGTCCACCATCTCCAGTTTCCCTCTCTGAGGCAGAGTCTGAGATTTTTTCAGCCCTGGCTGGCCAATACCAAAGATCCTTTCAATCTGTCATTCTATAAAGCTTAGGATGACAGTTGTGTATACCTACACCCAGACAGGAGATGAGAAAGAGTGTCAGAAACTTCTGACTGGACTAACTAGCATCAAATTGCCATCCTCCCATTCTCAGTCTCCCAGGTAGCTAGGAAGACAGGCAAGAGTCACCAGCAGCCAGCTAAAGAAGTTCTCCTTTTCATTTGTGCCAGTCTTAAAAGGAAGTCATTTTTATCTTATTTCTGACACCACCTATATCTTGATTCCCAACATAAAGGAGAAGATGTGGCTGATTTGTCAGCCATCTTTGTTCCATTTTAAAGCCCTGTCAGGAATGGATAAAATGAAGTAGAACATCAAAGAAAATCATAGGTATTCTTGAACTGCAAGTGGAAGGCTGGTTAGATTGAAGGAGATATTGAAGATTTTCAAATTGAGTACTCTATAATTTTCTATTTTGCATCTCTGCTGAAAAATGACAATTCGTGCCATTGTGTCTTAGAGCAAAGGCCATGGTTATTTAAAAATATAATTAAGCAGCAGAAGCTATGGATACTTCTTTCTACACCATGGATGTAAAGTCACATCATGAAATACCTACATATTTTCAGAAAAGAATAAGAAAAGAACACTTTCATCAAAGGAAAAAAATTCTTCTATATAGTTTTTTTATAGATTAAGTATTTATCATCTTTAGCTGTTCTACTCAAATTGTAGGTACCAAAAGTTTTTTATAGTGCTTATGTAAGATAGATCTTTATAAAGCCTTAACTTTCAAAAAGAGTAAAGCAATTAAAACTTTCAGAATCTACATTAGCTTATACACCAATGCCCCATCCCACCAAAAATCTTATTATGGTTGACAGCTTAATGATAATAAAATCAGCTTCCCCATTTGTTTTCAATTTTTCTGTGTATTCTGAAACAATTATAATGAGCTATATGAAAGATATAGAGATAGCATGTGTCAAAACTAAGAAAAATCATGTTCTCCAGTAACGCCAATTATCAAGTCTCTAGCTACTGTCTTTGTCATTCCCTCTTACAATCATTACTGCTTTAGAGTTGTTTAGACACATCATATCTTAATGAAAAATATAACCACAGTATGGGGCTTGCACAGGCAAAATATTCCCCATGATACTGAAACAGGTATATATAGCCAGAGCAAAGTCTTATATTAATTTAATTAAGACTAGAAAAGAATTAACTTTTAAAGCATTAGAATGAAAGCACACAGACATTTTTATATACCACTATGCTTTATTCTTGGGCTTTGATTCATCTCCATGTCCAATTCTCTCACAAAATTACCCCCACATTATTCTAAAATGGGGATGTTATATAAATTTATTCCTAATTCTGCAAGGAATTGGAAATGTTTAAATAAATGTTCCTCATGATGCTAGAAATTGCATGCATGAGTCCTGGAGGGAAAGTTTTGACTGGAAGAAGAGAGGGAAATTTGCAGTGGGTTGGGAATTGGATATGTGTATTTGCTGATTTGGGCCAGATCCTAGGTGCCAGAATGAAATAGTAGTAAAGAAGCTGTTCAAATACATACAGTATTTTAAGTACAGGTGGGGATTCAGGTTTGAGCAAGAAGGAGCAGACAAAGCAATGTGCTGTTGTGTCTCAATGTGCCCTCAAATATCTCCAGATGATACGTGACTGGAGATGGCATACCACGCTTGCAGTTCAGATCTTTGTATCTAAATGTGAGCCTTGCCATTTGTCAGATTTCTAAACTTCAGTGCATGACTTGACTTTCCGGATTTAATTTTCTTATCTATCATATAGGCATTGTATTCACCTAAAGAGTTCATTTTAGAAAAGGAGAGAGAGCAGAGTCTGAGTAAAACAGTTATTTAAAATGCTACCATGGAATTATCACTCAATAATATGGGTTGGAATTATTTTTGTAAAGGTAGAAGTGTTAAATAAGGAGTTTCATGGACTCAATCACACAATCAATGTTGTAAATATTTTTAATATATTTATATTTTAATTTCCTCTCACTGTTTAGGGTATCACCAAGAAATTCCTAATTTGGCCCAATCCTCATGTAACTGACAATGATGAACCTTAGAGAAATGATTTACAAACAACTAACAAAAGATACTAGGAATTAAAAATGAATATTAAAGAGTAATTAAAAATTAGTGCAAGGGAACATGACTCAATTAATTTGCTATTTTCTGACATGAGGCAGTCTCCAGTGTCTACCATCAGCTCATGGAAACTTCACAGTCTTACTAAGCAGAAAATCCAAAGGCAGAGGTGCAGGGAAATAAAGTCACTAAAAAGAAAGGAAGGAAGTTCCACAAAGGAGTAGATGAGACAATGAAGGCTTGCACCCAAATCTCTGGCTAATCTTGAATCAGATTACAAACAACTTGGTAAGCCAACAAAATAAACACTGAATAACAAAAATCAAGCCAATACCCACATGAAAAGGTGGATTTATCATTTGTATCTAGTCAATCAGTGTTCATAAACATGCAAAGTCTATTACAGGTTTCTGAGATGATTACATAGAACCCAAGACTCTTACTTATGTCTTCAAATATAGTGAATAGAGCTAATATATCTATAATAGCAGTGATAATATCCAAGAAATAAGCCAAAACATACCAACATGCAAAGTTTTTATTTTTAAGGAGAAAACAAAGACTAAAACCAGAGGAGACCAACCCCATGATTACCCAAAATAAAATATAAATACTTTGTAACACTATAATTGTGTCTAGATTATAGTGAATGAGAAGATAGAATATATTACTAATGAACTAGAAACCGGAGATGGAGTATCATGGCTGACTGCTGCCAGACCAAATTAAGTTTCTCCTCTGACTAACAGACGCCATAAGGCTTAAACACAGGAAGCCAGGTTTGGTGAAGATGCCAGATAGACAAAATAAAAGGAAACCAAAAGGATTGTAATCATAAACCTTTAAAAGGGGAGGGAGACTAATAAAAATATTGAAACAGCCAGGCACTGGTGGCTCATGCCTGTAATCGTAGCTACTCAGGAGGCTGAGATATAAAGATCATGATTCAAATCCAGCCAGGGCAAGAAATTCAGTGAGACTCTTATCTCCTGTTAACCACTAGAAAACCAGAATGGCACTGTGGCTCAAAGTGGTAGAACATTAACATTAAGCAAAAAAGCTCAGTGCCCAGACCCCAAGTTCAAGCTTCAAGATTGACAAAAAAATAAAAATTTGAAAGGAATTGAAATAGATCTTTGACAGGACTTCAGTGTGCTGATTTGTTTGATACCAGAATGAATTCAAACTGTAAGTGAAACTCTCAAAAATACTGATAACTAGTATAATAAAATAAGCAGGATCTATTATAACTTCAAAGTTCTTCCTGAAATGTATTTTCTTTCAGGTAATACACTTGTTATGTATATTTTGTCCCTATCAGCTATTTCCTTTATGATGCCTGTTTAGAAATTAGCTTTAGCATTCTTGTTGCATTAGTGACATCAATAATTCGATTTACACTATTAGCAAAATCATAATTGTGATATATTTGTTCCTTCAATTGTTTATTCTTTGTTAAATGTGCACTAGACACCATGCTAAGTGATGGAAATACAATGCAAATCAAATAGTTTCAAGTTTCTCAGAGTTTCTGGTCTTATATAGGATTTGAAATCATGAAGACAAAATGGCTGAAAAACTGTTGGTTTCCTGATAGTAATGGAGCAGATGTCAGCGGGATCCAGTCCAGCCAAGATCAAGGAAGAGATTTCTGACAATGTGAAACTGAAAATGTGATTGGGGAAAAAAATGGGTGAATTTGGACTAGGAAAAATGACAGGAGAAGCAAACAAGGAAAGTAATGATCAATGCTGGGCAATGGAAAAATACGTTCGCAAGATCAGAGGCAAAGTCAGAATGATCAGAAAGATAGGGAAGATGAAAAACATGATCCATAAAGACAAAACCACTATGCCATTTAAGTTATCTGACACACATTATGTGCTAAATGTTAGTGTTGAGAAACTATTCACAGAAGAAGGCATAGTCTACATTTTCAAAAGACAATGTTCTGTCCAACAGTTTCTTTATATACAATAGAGGTGACATGCTTTCTTAAAGCTTCCCAATTGGGTCAGATACAAATTAGGAATCTGATTCTAATCTGTATATTTGAGTAATTGTAATGTCAAAGGCTCATCGGCTTGAGCAGCAAAGTTAACTGTCCAAGAATGCACATGGAAAACTCATACTGGAAGAAAACCTAACCTCCTCCCCCAAGAAAATAACCCCATGGATTATTTCCATCCAACAACATTCTCATCTACGTCCCTATTCCATATAAGTTGATTCATGTTATGTGGGGTGAGGCAGACAAGAGAGTGCAAAGGTACCCCTGAAAACAACAGGGTTCACCTGGCATTAATGAATAAAAGGGAGCCACTCTGGTTATGCCAGCAAGTTCTCTTCTTCCTCTATTGCATTTGGGGCCAACAAGTGTGAGCATTACATTTCTTACTGTGGCATTATATATTTATAATAACATACTTGGAACATCCCAAACATGTATGGTCCTTTCTTCAATTGAGAAAGAAAACCAACTTGCAACATTAAGAAAACAAAGCTTTAATCCAAATCTCCTAGACTTAGCTCAGTGATTTTTTTTTTCAAGCCACAGGTAAAGATCTCACTTCCCCATTTTCCTTCTTGCTGAATTTTATAAAGACAGAGAAGCAGCTTGCTTTTGAGGAAGTATCAGAGTACTGAGACTACAGATAAGTCAGAAGGGCAAACAAAGGTATTGCCCCATTATACCCACTGATTCAGCCTGAACACCTGCTTCATCAGAACCTTGTCAGAAAGGTTCTCAGAGCCTCTGTTGCCTTCTCAACATGCCAGCAAATTTTTATGGATGATCAAGTCAATTCTATGGGCTTCCCCTTTGTTTCAACTCAGGTAGCTCAAGTACTCGACCTTGAACTTTTACTTAGAAAAGAAAAAATGTAGAACTAAATTTTCAAAATCAGAACTCTTTGGAGTTCAAGTGCTTGGAAATACTACACTATTGGTCTTTTCATTTTCAGTTCCTCTGGCAACAAATATAGCCTGCGGGCTTTCCAAATCCCTCAGTCCTGCCGCTCCTGGAGTTTGATTTGCTGTTTCAGAGGTCTGAAGAAAGCAAAGGATTTTAGGTTTGATGTGGGTTTCAATTAAGAAAACAGCATCTCTTGTCTGATATAAAACAGAGAGGAAATTTTGGCTCTCAATATAGTGCTTTTCCCATATTAAAGAAAAAAAAAGCATATGCTGGCCAGCTACGCCAAATAACACAGAAACCACAGTGGTTGCCTAGTTTGTCTTAGCAGTCATGTCCCCACTCCTGAAAAATACTTCCTGTCCGTACAATCCTACCATTTTCCAGTATGTATGGTCCTTTCCATACATTTTCCAGTGGGGATGTTCTGCGTCTCTACCAAATTTATGGGCCAACTAATGAGTCACAACATCAAAAAAAAAAGACCATTTCTCATACTGAATCTAGGTCCAATAGAGAGAGATAAAGATTTAAATTTGAAACTTTGGGGGCTGTGGAATTATAGGTCATAGCAGTTCCCCCCCCACACACACACACCCTGGAATTCAGAGTAACAGAGAAATTACTGAACATCTCACTCTGTTTCTCCCCTGGCAACATGGACACAACATTTCCATGAAAATCTAATGAGCAGTGGATGGAAATGACTTCCTACAGCCTTTGATGTAGAGTAAGCTCTCAATTAGATTATCAGTAGACTTTTCACTGTTATGAATTTCTAAGATATCTTCTGATGGACACAGGAGGTCTCAGGGTCATTGAGTCTGTTTCTATCTATCCACAAAAACAAACACATCTCTCCTCTTCCAATAGTTCTCCTTTTTACTAGAAAAAAAACAGGTTTTTAATTCATCATTTCCCCTGAAACCAAATAATTCAGTCATAAATTCTAGGTATCATCAAATGGTTAAACTCTGTGTGGCATTTTGTATCTTCATATTGATCTTTGCAGAAAAACTTTGACCTGAATGTTGTCATAAAGTATCAACCTGCAATAATTCTATTCTGAGTTTATAATGAAGTAGCCAGTTGAAGATAAGTGAATCACTAAGCAGACTCAGCCTTCAATCTTTATTAATAGACTGATTATCTGAGCCACAAACTTTATCAAATGGAGGTTGTTTGCTCCCTCGAAAATTTGAAAAACTCTGAATTAAAATAGATGCCAAGAGTAGAACTGGATAACCTAAGGGAATTTCATGGAACTCCCTGTGAGCAAGTATTTAGTGCAGGCAAATAACCATGTTGAAGAATCAGAATGTAATCAGCAAGGAAGAGACTGTAACACAAGAGTTAGAACAGGCTTGCCTACTGAACATCTTTTCAGAACTCTTCCTTGGCATTTACATATAAACAATCATCACTTTTTTAAGTATTTAAAACTTTTCAAATCTCCATAAAAATAAAGGGATTTGAATCCAAATCATAGTTTCAGATATTATACTTACTCCTTTAGTAATTATGTTAATGCCTCCACTGTCTAACATCATTTGCCCACTCTTTGATAGATCAAATCCAGATAACTTACTGTGTCTAGAAGACTCCTCAAGATCTAATCCTTGTTCTATTTCTTACATTACCACTGAGTACTTCCTTATCATATTCTAGTAGGGATTCTCGGGATCAATGAGAATCTGTTGGTTTCACTGGGACAGGAATCCACTTTTCTTCTGTTCTTTGGACTATAACTAACTTACCTTCCTGACTCATCCTCTGTGCTATTCCTCTAGCATCTCACAGACGGATGCAGTACTACTCCTATGTGACACCCTGCACAAGATTGCCAATATATCACTCAACTTGGTGCCTTTTAATTCTGTTTTCTCATTAGCTTACAAGCAACTGCAGAATGAAGGCTCTACCGTGTTCATTCTTCCATTCACTTTCCCATTCCCAGAGTATTACACATAGTCAAAGAAGAGGTGCTTGAGAGTTATTGCTGAATTATGTTACTATGTTGCAATAAAAACATCAAAAAATGAAAGAGATTCTCATTTTATCTTATGAGGATCTGGCATTATTTAGGAGCAGGTTCTTAAAAAGAATAAGTAATTGAAAGATGTCCAATCCCCTTAAAAGATTGAGAGTGAGGAGAGATATGTTTTACAAAATATGATTCCTTGCCAAATTTATGAATACACTTGTAATATGACATTAAATTCAAAGTTTCTACTGAGAGGCCAAAATACACCAGATAGCAGATTAGCAGATCTATGAGAGTGTAAGACATTGAAGTTTTGAATAAATCTTCAAAGCCGCTATTTAAAAAATGTTGAGGGATTTTCTTTATTTCTTATCTCATATTGAAGGTAAAAAGGCCACAAAAAAGAATTTGCAAGAAATATTCAGCTGAAGAGAACCCATGGATGGCTGACTTTGTCTTCTTTCTCCTCTCTCCCTTTCTCTCCCTGTCGTCCTGCTTCCCTCCATCCCATCCTCCCTTTCTCTCTCTTATGGACACATGCCTGTGTGCATACACAACACACACACACACACACACACACACACACACACACACACACACACCTCTAAAACTGAAGGGAAAGAGAGAAGGGCCCCAACCTCCTTTAAATTCAACCAGTCAAACATAAAATTAAGAGGTTCTAATAGTTCAAAGAGGTTTTAATAGTTCAACTCACAGAACTTAATAAAATGTAGCCCCAAGTTTGGAATATCTAATTTACTTGTGGGACATCTAGAAGGAAATACAGACAGAAGTTCTAGTAGGCTGTGTAATGAAGGTGAGGAGTCCTAGAAGGAGGCTGTACACTCCTCACATTGGCAAGGCAAAAGATGAGTGAGCATTTTCCATGGGCCTGGTGTGGGCCATGCAGCAAAAAGAGCCAGTTCCAGACTTATGTCAGGACCTTTGAGAAGACTGTGTGCAGGACAAGAGGACTCTAGCTGAAAGAGATCTATATGAACAGGGCTTCTAAAGGCAAGCAACATCTTAAGGAAAACATATGGTCCACATGCAAAGGCTCATCAGGTAAGCCTCTAAACAACTCATGAAAGCACAGCTCCACGTCTACCAGGATCAAAATGCATTAAACCACTTTAACAACAACTCCTGGACCCTTGATTTCCTTTTTCTCCCTCAAACTCCAACTTATGCTCATGCTAAGCAAAGAGAGGGGGAAACCACATATATTTTAGAAGAGAATGTATATACTTCAAAAGCCAGAGTAAGGAAAAGCATGGTGTTACATAATGAAAATTACAGCTATGAGGGAGACGAAACTAGAAGAGCCATTGACCAAGGCTAGAATCTGAGCAGAATAAACACTATCTGGAAAGGCAAAAAGGGCTGAAGTATGCCTCACATGGTAGAGCACTTGCCTAGCAAATGCAAAGTCCTGAGTTCAAATTCTAATACTCCAGAAAATAAAATAAAGTATAAAATATAGCCAATATGAGCATATGCTGTGAAACAATGTGAAGACAATGGGCTCTCAGAAAGAACAGAGAGGACTTAAAACATTAAATAAAAGGCTATAATTCTATAATCTTAGCTATTCAAAAAGCTGAAGTACAGAAGATTGTAATTCAAAGCCATCCAGAACAGAAAAATCTCTGAGAGTCTGTCTTCAAAATAACCAGCAAAATTCTGGGATGAAGGTATGAGCTAAGTGATAATGACCAGGCCTGCAAGCAAGCTGAGCAAACTCAATGCTCTAGTTCAATTTATATAGGCAAAAAAGAAGGAAAGAAGGGAGAGAGGGAGGGAGTGAGGAAGGGAGGGAGGGAGGGAAGGACGGAGGGAGGAAGGGAAGAAGAGAGGGAGGGAGGGAAAGTGTTAGGAAGAGATTTATAGGAAAATATAACCTACAAAATTAAAGACAATTTTAATATACATTTCAGATCTTTTGAACAAAATGTTTCCATTGAGATTTGATAGTTATAGGTCTTAAAGTTCAGAGGATGGGAATCCTGAAATGAGTTATAAAAGAATAGCATCCTAACTACATGATTCTCAAAGGCTTTCTTTAAGCACACAGGATTTGAGATTGAGGAAAAAGCCTATAAAAAAACCTTTGAGCCTCTTTGAAAGAGAGAATGCTCTTAAATATCAGGAATTACCATGATTCGTGGTATTTTTCCTGTGGAATCTAAGGCCTGTGTTTAACTAGCTTGACTTTTATTATGAGAATGAAAAACAAACAATCATTTTCCTTCCATCATTGTGGGTGAGCTGGATAGAGAATGGCTTCTGATCCATCCTTGCTCGTTCTGTAGGGCCCTCCACTTCTATTTGATTTCCTACAAGATATCATTAGGTCCAGCTGTGCTCAGCAGCTCTAATGAAAATAGATGGGAAGAGGCTTGATGGAAATGAAAACAGAAAGAAAATTCATACCCCAGATTTGATGCTAAGACTTTAGGAGGAAAATGCTCTCCTAGCTGAGGCAAGAAGCTGCCCATTACATGAGGGCTTCTGAGACAGGCCCACCATCTCCTGCCTTGGCACTGTCTATCAGAGATTAACGGAAGATTGCAGAACTCTGCTGCTGTGGTGCTTTATTGCTTGTGTGACTGAGGCTGAGACTTTAAGAGCCTTTTCCAACACAACCTTGAAAGGAAACACCATCTGAAACCTGTGAGGTGAGTGCTGTTGGAAAAAAAAAAAAGATAAACTGTACTTGGTAGAAAATGCAAATGACTTGATTGCTCAGAGTGACAGATGGCTGTTTCTCTGCTTAAAGTGGCTCATGTTGTGTAAGGAAAGATAGATCTCCAACTGCTAAAATATACAAGGATTCTCCTAGGGAATATTAACCCGAGGGCCGTACCAGCACTCTTTAGGGACAGAATGGCATTCTTCAATTTGGAGAAGTTACAATTGAATCATTCCCATTGAATTGTGTGAGGTAGAGTAAAGACCCTTCCCTCAGTCTTCAGGGCTGTGACTTCCTCATTGAGATACTAGCTTTGAACAACAGGACAAAAATGTTGTACTCCAAATATACTATTCAGTGGTCACTGTGACAATAAACGTGTGAAACACAGCTTAGAGGAGAAAAGGTTTATTTTCACATTTGAAAAAGCTTCAATCCATATTGGTTTGGGCCTATGGCAATGCATGTTCATGGGAGGAGGAGTGTATTCACCAGGAAGTGAAGAAAGAGAAGACAATTCCAGCATCCCAATATCCCCTCTGAAAAAGCACACACCTGATGAGTTTGTCTCACTAGGAAAGGTTTCTACCAAGTATCCTATACTGTTAAAATATAAGCCTTTCAGAAAGAGTTCTAAACAATAGCACCAAGGTTTAAAACAGATCTGGTGAGAGACAAAATTCAGGTTTGTCAGGTGAAGGTTTTCATGTGAGTTGCAACAGAAAAAGAAACACAAATACATGTTACTCCTTAAGGATAACAAGTCATTATTAAAATGTACCTTCTTGGGTATGGCTTATTTCCTCTACACATCTTAGTACTTTCCTCATTGTGCTATTATGCCCCTATATTTCTGTCTAACTTCTGTTAAATGCATTCTTTGATTGTGATAGCTTAATATGTAAGATAAATTTCATAATCCACGAAAACAGCATCATACACTGCATCTCATTTTGCAGCTTTCCTCCAAAATTACAGCATTATCTTTTAAGTAGAGATTTGTAGTAAGGACAGAGATTCTGCAATGACACAGGTTTCTACTTCCTTCTCTGGAAACTGTCATGCTTATATTCTTTCCATTTGTACATTAGGCTGTTTGTCTGTAGTTGGTGAGGAGGTATGGCTCAGGAGATAGAGTGCTATCCTTGAGCAAGAAACATATATATATATATATATATATATATATATATATATATATTCCAGATACTGTTGTGCTTTTCAGCTCCCAATAGCTTTACTGATTTACAAAATTACTACATTATGGTTAGAAAAAAAGCATTTGATTGATTCTGGTTCCACTGTATTCATTTTTCTCTGACATCCAGTTCACTCACATTAAGTACTATGTCCTACACATGTCCTATACATTTTTCCTAAAATAAGCTTTTATTGTAGTACCCAAAACATATACAGCCATAATTTACCCAATCAATGTAACTGACAATAGTGTATTATAATTTTGAAAACGTTTATACGTTAGTCAAGTTTTCACTAGAACTTGTACATTTTTGTCTAATGTATGTTGAAGTTATAATGCTAGATTGCTATTGATAAACATTTAGATTGTTTTAATAATTTTTATATTGTAAATCATCCTGAGGTGAATATTCTTGCACTTCAATTCTCAAACGCACCTGTGCATGTGACATTGGGCTACAATTCAGAAAGTTTTTGTTAAAGGCATTTTCAATAATCAGAAAGAACTTTACAAACACTATCTATCTTGGAGTTAAACTAAGAAACTGATGAGAATCACTTGATTTGTTAAACATTCCACCACCACTAATGACTATCTTTGAGGAATAAGGACTTGTGTCAAGCTTGATAAAAAATTTTTTTCAAAACTTTTTGCCTTCTACTTAACCAACTCCAATTCTTGGCATCCAGATAAGATGGCTGTTCCTGTCTTCACAAAAGGACTCTAAAATAGATCTATTTCCATTTTCACAAAACTTTGATTATTTTTCTGATACATATATATTTTTTCACCTGTTCTTTTGACATTCATGGTTGTCAGTATAATATTGTTGGATAAAAAGACTGAAAAGTCATATCTGCTATCTCACAAATCAGAGTGTACTTCTTGAAATGAGAGCATTAGAGATAAACTGCCCTTTTTACCAGTCACTGTGAAAAACACATAACAAGAAAAAGATCCTGAAGTCTTTGAAGAATATCCTCAATAAATTTCCGCAAGTTCCAATTTTCATCTTCTTGAGAAATATTACCAAGTTCTTTCTGAATCACCAGTATAACTTGCTACCCGTAAGTTCAAGCAGCCATTTGATCTACTCTAGGGCAAAGGTTAAAATGAAGGCATCCATATTGTACAAAATGACTGGTATCCTTCTGGGGGCTGGTAGCTGAACTTTTCTTGTTAAAGAAGGATGGTGCTTATCCTCAAGGCAAACAGTGCTTTCTGGGGAGTGCATCCATAGATTGAAGAGAACTGACTGAGTTAAGTAGGCTCAGTTAACTGACTGATTGAAGTGGAACTGAGTTAAAATTCTTAGGGCTGAAAGTTTGTGTGCCATCTTTCACTTATTTCTCTGTTTTTCCCATCTATAGAAATAAGACAAAAGGTTCACTTCCATGGTCTATGTGGACTTGGCTTATATAAAAACTCTGATTTTTGTTTACTGCTGTTAGTAGTGGAGTCTCAGCACCAAGGATAATGGTGGTAATATGGCCATTGAGACTTACTGTATCATCTGACCTATGAGACAAAGAAGCCATTACTGTGCTGCTTCAGTGGAAGTGTCCACTAAGATCCAGAAACACTAAGAAATATGCCTAAAACCCACTATTGGGTAGGTAGATCTAAAGACTGTAACCTAAGTGTGCTAACACCTTAGATATAACTCAAAAGTGTTAAAATACATAAAGTTAACTCAATTATGGATCTATGTGAGTGTCTAGATTATAGAAATCATAAAGCAGTTTTTTTAATCATTATGGGTGTTAAATATGGCCAACCTAGACACCAGTGACTCATGCCTGTAATCCTAGCTACCAAGAATGTTGAGATCTGAGGACAGCAATTCGAAGCCAGCCCAGGCAGGAAAGTCCATGAGGCTTTATCCTTTAAGAAAGCAACAAAAAATTAAGAAGAGGAGGTATGGCTCAGGTGATAGAGTGCTATCCTTGAGCAAGAAACTTCAAGAACAGCCAAAACAGTCATCACCAGCACTCTTTCTGGACTGTCACCTATGCTTGTCTCTGCTCTCCTAAATTCTTTTTTTTTCAAATTAAAGTTCTACACCATGTATTCATTTTAGCCTATGATATGTATGATGACCCTTCATAATTTTGCTTCTTTTCTCCCACAAGAAAAGTCCATCTTGACTCATACTTGTGAAGGTCAGAGCTGGCCAGCAACATTACTGGCCACATGCGAGTTGTATTATCTGTCATCATGTCTTGATGTGTGTGCCTGAATTCCTAGAGGAAGGGAAGTCCCAACCCCAGGTGATGGGTATTCCTGAATCCCTGGAGACAGAGGTAGGCCCTTGGCCTATGGGTTACTGAACCTGTCAAGTGCCTGGGACTGGGAGTTACCCAGCCCCTGACCTGATCCTATTTAGGGTCAGGCCAGTTCAGGCACCATGCCACCATGCCACATTTCTCCATGTTCGAGTCCTGTATCCTGTCTCCTGGCTCATCTACAGTCACCATTGCCAGGCTAGATTTACCTCCCCCGGTGCAGGGATGTTAAGCTTACTCCCTTATCAGTGCTCCCCTTTTCACCCTCTCCCTGGTGCACCTGACCAGCAGGCAGCCAAAGTGGAGTGAAGGGATACGGGCTAGCCTAAGGTGCAAGTGGCCTAACGAGATCCCCTTTTCCTCCCTCCTTACCCACCAAGGAAGCCAGGCACAGATGGATCTCGGAGATGCTTCGGAGAGCAATCCAATTTAATCGGGAGGGACTCACAGTAATATAGTAGTGATGACGAGGATTGAGCATGAGCTGGTGATAGGCTGGCGAGCTTGTCCATCCAAGAGCAGCTCCCAAGGACCTCCCTCATGGGCTAATGTCACTTCCCATAGTACCGCCCTGTGGGCAAAGCCCGCAGGAAAAGGGAGCACACGTGCTCACTGGCGCAAGGTGGGGGATGATCTCAAAGCTACCCCTTCTGGTTCCGGACCCAGAAGGAGATAGGTGTGGCTCACTTCCACACTGCCCCAGGGCTGGGGGAAAGGCGGCGTCTCAGGAGCACTCTCCTCGCCCTTCCCCCCTTAAGGCCAAGATGAATCCCCAACACACCATGGCACACCAAGGCAGCTCTCCATAGGAGCTGAATTGGTTTGTTGGTATTGTTTTTATTCTTTCTTTCCTCTCTGGCCTGTTTCCTAACAGTGTTAAGTGTATTTGTGGGCTGCAGGCCTTTGTAACAACTGGCTGCCTGCAGACTACTAATGCTCTAATAAGGACAACAAGGTTTGATCGTTCAAAATGTGGCTGCTTGGATGATCTCCTATATAACATATGGGCACTCATCTGGGACCCCAGTGCCAAGGAGGGCATCTGGGTTCCTTGAAGCCACTGGCCAATGGCCTCAGCTGGCCGGCTGCCAGGGGATGAAAACCCCTACAGGGGAGGTCCCCCCCTGAGAAGTTCCAGGGCTCTGTGGTCTTTCCACAGCTTGTTGACACTAGACATGCCATCCAAAAAATCTTTTCGGAGTTACTTGGAATTGATTTAAGTTATTTCTAATTGGCAGTTGTGATTTTCTAATTACAATTTTCTATTAAAAATCACTTTTTATCATTGATTGCCTATTACAGTAGGTAAACTCTCCTTAACAAGAGAAGATATATCAGATAGTAAACATTCAATATGGCCTTGCCTAATTTCATTAAATTTTATTTATTTTTTTAATTTTTATTGTCAAACTGATGTACAGAGAGGTTACAGTTTCATATGTTAGGCATTGGATACATTTCTTGTACTGTTTGTTACATCCTCCCTCATTCCCCCCTTCCCCTCCCCCTTTCCCTTTCCCCCCATGAGGTGTTCAGTTCATTTACACCAAACGGTTTTGCAAGTATTGCTTTTGTAGTTGTTTGTCTTTTTTACCCTGTGTCTCTCAATTTTGGTATTCCCTTTCACTTTCCTAGTTCTAATACCAGTATACATGGTTTCCAATGTACTCAGATGAGATACAGTGATAGTGAGGGTACAACCACAGGAAGGGGATACAAGAGGATCATCAAAAATAGAAGCTACGGTCTCACATGGCACATTGAAAGTGATTACAGCAGTGATATAACAGCCGTTTCCATAACATGGAGTTCATTTCACTTAGCATCATCTTATGCGTTCATAGGGGCATAGCTATTGGGCTCTTGTGATCCTCTGCTGTGACTTGCCTAAACCTGTACTAATTATTCCCTATGAGGGAGACCATACAGTCCATGAGCAATGTCTTCTTATAACTAAGCATATGAGAATTAAAGTCGAGATGGGGTTCCATCTCTAACCAAGGGAATCTGGCTTATTCTCTTGTTTTTTAGTTTTTCATTCTTGTTCCAATAGAAAACACACATGATAATAGTAATGAAACCGATCTCATAAAATTGTAGAACTTTTTTAGGACAATGAAAACTAATACACCTTAGCACACTAACTGGCCTGCACTGAGAATTTAATTTGTATTTACAGTTTTGTTCATTTGATCACGTGACATTTAAAACAATTCTTTGAAGGATTCCTTTCAGAAATATCACATTAAGTATCCCAAACAGTAATTCCTTGTCACTTTAACTCATTCCTGATGCTGAGAGGCTGTTAACCTGAACTTTTCTAGAGAGCACCTGAGAGTTAGCCAGGTCCTGAGCCTTCTGGTTCTTTAACATGTTCATGCACAATGAACTAGGTAAAATATCAAAGTAGGACCTTCTCATTGCCATAAAAAAGCCACCAGATCTATATAAGAATAGTCAATAGTTTGCTCACTTTCTAAAAGAAAAATGAACTGGAAAAAAAACTCTCATGCCTGGGGAAAAAATAAAAATGAAAAACATCACTACTGAGAACATCTATATGTAAGTGACCTCATCACCTTAATATAAACTATTTTCCTTGATTCTCATAGAGATTCTGTCTATGAAATATATGGGCATTTTTCAGATCCCCTTGAGAAGTTGATCAAATCTTTACAAGAAATGTACCCAAGGCCTAACGTATGAAACTGTAACCTCTCTGTACGTCACTTTGACAACAAATAAGAAAATATATATATACCCATCATGTAAAGAAATTCAGAAATCACATATACTAGATGAGAAACCTTTCTAAATTTCAACTTCTTTAACTAAAAGGATGACAGAAGTCATATTTCCCTCAGAGCATTAGAAGGATTACCAGTAATAATATGGAAAATGGCACATTCCCTTTTGTTGGAGAGATAGCACGTATAGTGCAGAGAACTGACTGACCAAAATGCTTATACACACCCAAGTACAATAAACCACCAGTGCATGGAAACAGACTGTGGCAATCTTCTACCTGTGCTAGCAAAAATGTTGGTTACCAAAGATCTTTCATTACATTAACATTTTCAGCTGTAAGGAAAGCAAAACTTACTTGTAGTTTTTCTTTGATCTACATCCGTGCCTACACATGTGGTCCATATATTGAATGTGGAGTTGCTCCACTTTGAGAATAACAGCAAAGGTCTTCAATTTTTACTTATTTCTATGATCTCCTAAATCAGGCTTTTCTCTCCTATAGTAAAATAAGATAAGTGGAACTATATCTAGACTTTTTCTGTTTAACATATAGCCAATGTTAATACTGAGACCTCTCTGTTATACATCCAACCTGAACTTTCCTCTCCCTGTCACAATAAAATTATTTAAAATGAACATTCATAGTATTTGTTTCCTAGAACCAAGAATATGGTTTATATCCTTCACATGGTGTAATATATCAAAATTCTTAGACCTTCCTATGACTTTAAAACACATTTGTGAAATAGAACATTGAGTGCTTATATTGGCCATTATCTCTGAAGCATTTTCCCATTTTCCCCTTTGTCTAAACCAGTTTACTGAGGTAGAACTGATTCACAAAAAGCTGTCCATATGTAATATGTGCAACACAATGAAGATAAGAACACATCCATGAAGCCACCAACATAATCAACATCTCAACTATTTATCTCTTCCACCCTGCTCAACTTACCTCAACTATTATTTATGTGTGTGTGGGGTGTGTGTGTGTGTGTGTGTGTGTGTGTGTGTGTGTGTGTGTGTGTGTGTGTGTGATAACCCTTGGCTTAGGATCACCATACTAACAAATCTTAAGCCTGCAGAATATTGTTAACTGTAGGCATGATACTTCAGTAATACTATTTATTGAGCATAAATGGAAATTTTGATATTGACCAGCATCTTTCTTTCTCAGCCCCTGACAATTCCCATTCTACTCTCCATCTATGAGTTTCACCACTTTAAGATACTCCCACAAGAGATATCATTTGTAGCTGTCTTCTGTGTCAGGTTTATTTCACTTAACATAATGCCCTCTGGCTCCATCCTTATTATTTCAAATAGAAAACTTTCCTTCCTTTTTTAGGCCGAATAGTATAATATTGTGTTCATGTTCCACATTTTCTTTACCAATCTGCTGATGGATATTTAGGTTTAGTCAATGTTCTGTCACTATGTACTGCTACTGAAAATAATGCTATAATAAATATGGAATGTAAATATCTTTACAGTATATTGTCCCATTTGGAAAAGCATAGAAGATACAAAGGCTGCATTCAGAAGTTCTTACTACTCTCAGCTACAAAAGAATTTATAACACATAAGTTAAGTAATTGCTGGATAAAGTATAACATTTCTTGAAGATTTTTTAAAATAGCAAGTTGAACACAACAATGTACATAAAATTTATGTGAGTATACATAAAATTATATAAGTATATAATTTAACTAATAACATATGGTCAAGTGATATTTTTCTCAAAAATGGAATATTTACTTTTTATGTGAAAATAAATGCATCTGTCATATTCCCAATAAAATAGAAAAAGGATTATGCCAGTAAGTACAAAATAAAAATTTGACAAAAATCAACACTAATGCATTCTCAGCATTTTAAGAACCCAGAAGAACAATTTAAAAAGCTAATGGAGAGCTTCTATTGGGAAACTTGTAATTACAATAATTCTCTTTTTAAAAAAGATGAAGCACTTTCCTTCATAGATAAGAAAGTAAGCAAAGTTTCTCACATGACTTCAGGATTCTTTTCCTGATATTATACACCACATGTTCATTATCGGTATATAGAGAAGACATTGGATTTCATATGATGATTTTTTTTTCTTGTTGTTTTGCTAATCACACCTGAGAGTTTTCTGACGGTATCTTTAGGGACTTTTAAATAGCAGATTTGGAGATATAAAAAGAGAGAACGTTGAAAGGGGTGGCACTGAACAAGATGTATCCATAAACTGCTCTGTTAAACAGTTAGCTTCTTTGTATAACTACTTAGAGATAATAATAAATTAAAAATCCACTGTCTGAAAAGTTTGACTGTAAGATGTTTACTAAGATAAACCCCTCCATATTTGAAATAGAATACAAATTAAAATTAGCAATACCTAACCTGCTAGCTTAAAAATTCTTAGCCTGTAGTCTGTGCTACCTCAAAAACCAAAGATTTCATGAAATCTGTATTTTATTTTTATTTTAGGTAGCACACTTTGGTTTCCTTATTCTTTTAAAAAAAAGTTTTGAGATAATAATAAAGTTGATATTACCAAAAACGTCACACAACACTCTTACAATGAAAGAATCAATAATCAAGGGAATCAAGCCTTTGTTATATCAGCATCCCAACTGACGGGAAAAAAAAAGTGTGCATGCATTGTCTTTAACAAGACAAGTGTGTTTGTGGTATGTATGATAATTTAACTCTTTCCATAAAATAATTTTATTCTAAAAGTTGAATAAGGAAGACTATATCAACTACCAGAAAACTATTGCTTATGCTCCAATTTCAGCTAGCCATGTGTATTCATACATAGTCTTTGGAAATACAGATATATGCTTTGTTGATATGTCATTTTTGGCTACTTC
The DNA here is from genome assembly GCF_023159225.1 of Perognathus longimembris pacificus. Classification (NCBI taxonomy): domain Eukaryota; kingdom Metazoa; phylum Chordata; class Mammalia; order Rodentia; family Heteromyidae; genus Perognathus; species Perognathus longimembris. Next base: position 44,135,871 of record NC_063176.1, read on the forward strand.
AAAGTTGAATAGTCACCACTCTGAGCATATGACCTATAAAGCCAAAAACATTCACAGAAGTTTAACAACCTCTGAGTTGGGTAGTAACAAATATAAATTTATTTTGTGTCCAACTACTATGTGTTACACACTATGTCAACAACCTTATTCAATGGACTTAATTTCTATTTGTAAAACTGTGTAAGATTGGTATTCAACTTACATTGAAACTCACACACGGATAACTAACCTAAAGATACCAGGTATGACATGTTTAAAGTCTCCTTTCTTAAACAATAAGTCTCCATCTGACTCTAGATATATTTGTGGAATGTTTATAAGAGAAGACATGAGAAACTGGAGAGTTGGAAACATAAGTGAAATGCAGAAGAGTTAAATAGGCTATTTGACGATGATATAATGTCTCTTTTACTTCCCCAGTAACAATCACAGAACTGTCATATAGTTGGCACCTACTAAAAAATGTATGAATGCATCATCTCTGGGCTTAAAGAACCTTAATATTGTATGAGATGGGAAAGATAATATATAACCATGATAGGAGTCAGACATATTATGTAGTACTCCTATAAATGACATAAGAAAAAGAAAATGTGTTCAAGGAGGAAGCAAAGTTGAGTCGCCTATAATGCCTTAGACTAAAGGAATATAGGTAGAAATGAAGTGAAGCTTGCCCTATCTAAAGAAGTTGTCTTCTAAAATGCAGCTCAAGCAATCAAGTTTATTCATCAAGGCATATAAACTTATTGTCACAAATCTAGAAAGAGCTAGAAAGATAAATTCTCAGTATTCTCCTTCTGTAGTACATTGTAAGGGAAATTATAAACAGGAAATTTACTTTCTAACTTAAAAATATAATTGTTGTCTCTCTGCTTTCATCTCCTTTAAAACACAAGCTTGAATATTCCCAATTTCTTATAGTATGTCTCTTGGTCTCTAAGAAAGGTGAGATCAAAATCTAATCAACAGGTATTCTAAATGATGTATGCATACAAATGTATTAGTATAAAAAGTACCCCCAAACAAGTAAGAGAATCCAGTGACTACTGGTGCTTGCTGTTTTGTTATTTTTTAAACATTCATTAGCATGAATTAATCATACAAAGTTTTGTTGCCACATATATATGTACATATATAATATTCTTTGATCAAATTCACTCTTTCCCCATACTACTCCTTCACAACTCTCCTCTCTCCCTATTCTCTAACCATTTTTTGTGAGTTTAATTTTGCTATTTTGAAATACATATACACAGTGTAGTCCTGTTACCACTGGTTTTCTGTTTTACCTTACATCTTATTATTAGTTACTTTTTAGGTCTATATTCTATGTATGAGTGAAAAGGTGTGATATTTTGGTTTCTGAGCATGGCTTATCACTTTTATTACAATGGTCTGTAATTCTATCCATTTACCAATGTAAATCCCTTTGTTACCATACTCTTACTAGCATTGGGAAGCTTCTCAGATTTTATAATAATAACTAACATGAACAAGTCAAAAAATGCAACAGCAAATACACTGAAGAAAACAAAGCCAACCTGATCTAAACTTGGAATTCAGATGCACTGACACATGTAAACAACCATGTAAACCCTGCTCTCTCTTGAAAGTTCCTTTTGATACCCTTAATGTCATTGTCTGCATCAGGTCTGCTGTCAACATGTGTTGACAGATGAGTGCTAGGTAAACCTAATGCTCCTTTGCTTTCCTTGACAAAGTCAAAAATGGTGATTATGACTCACTTTATTTTATTTATGCTAAAACAGTTCCACAGAGACTTAATAAGTCTACACCTAACTGTAATCAGAAAAACATATGTCTAAATGGCTTTTTTAATGTATTTATTGTCAAAGTAATGTACAGATAGGTTACAATTTCATACGTAAGTCAGTGAGTACATTTCTTACCAAAATTGTTACCTCCGCCCTCATTTTTCTCCCACCTTCCCTCCTCCCTAATTCCCTCCCCTACCCCTCGAGTTGTACAGTTGGTTTACAGAATACTGTCTTGTATGTATTGCTGTTCCACTGGTTTACCTTTTACCCTTTGTCTCTCCATGTTGGTGTTCCCCTTCCCTTTCCTAGTTCCCATAAATGTATATACAATACCCAGGGTACCAAAATGAGTTACAGTGACATCAGGGGTAAAAGCATAAGGGAGAAAAACAAGAGAAAAAGGCATAATTTCACATAGTACATTGAAAATAACAACAACAATGAGAAACCACATATTTCCATAAATTGGAAATCATTTTGCTTAGCATCGTCTTATGTGATCACATGAGCATAGCTATTAAGCGATTGTGATTTTCTGCTAACACTATCCTAGACATATATTAATTATTATCAATGAGGGAAACCATAGAGTCTATGTTTCTTTGGGTTTGGCTCACTTCACTTAGTATGACTTTTTCCAAGTCTTTCCATTTCCTTATAAATGAGTCAATGTCATTCTTTCTGATAGAAGCATAAAATTCCATTGTGTATAAGTACCACATTTTCTTTATCCATTCATCTACTGAAGGGCATCTAGGTTGGTTCCATATTGTAGCAATAGTAAATTGTACTGCGATGAACATGGTTGTGCTGGTAGTTTTAGTGTGGTCTTGCTTGTGATCCTTTTGTTAGATGCCCAAAAGTGGGGTCCTGGGTCATAGAGAAACTCTATGTTTAGGCTTCTGAGGAACCTCCACACTGCTTTCCAGAGTAGTTGAACAAGTTTACGCTTCCACCAACAGTGTAGTAGGGTTCCCTTTTGGCCAATTCCTACCAGCCTCAATTGTTATTAGTTTTCTTTCTAGTGGCCATTCTTACTGGAGGTGAAGTGGAATCTCAATGTTGTTTTGATTTGCATTTCTTTTATGGCCAGGGATGTTGAGCACTTCCTCATGTGCCTCTTAGCCATTGTCATTTCCTATTCTGTCTCTCTTTAAGTCTTTAGCCCATTTATTAAGAAGTGCAGTTGTTTCTTTGAGGACTTGTTTAAGGGGAGTTTAATTTAAATTGCTTTTTATATCTAAGGAAAGTGAAAAGGTAAGAACATCCAAAAGAAAGAGAATGATAAGGTGTGTTGGGTTTTTTTCTTAAATAGGACTTGAGAGTTATGCACTCATCCAAACCAAAGAATGATTCTCAGTGTTAAGTTTTGCCTGAAGTTCAGATGTAATTATTTTTACTTTTGAATTCTAAGTATTTGAGAAGGACTAATTATAGTTGTTAAAAAGAATCCTCTAAAGAAACTATATTGTGGCTGTTTTCCCATAACATTTCATTCTTTAATAAGCATATACTGAACACCTATTTGTTCTCAAGTACCATAAATTTAAATTTTAAAAAACTGTGTTATCCTTCTATTACAATATGGTAACCAGTATTTCAGCTTGCTGTAGAGTCTATTATACTTCAGTTAATACTTGTATACAGCTCAACAAGTTTACTTATAGATTTATAGGTACATTATATTCACCACAAATGAAAATCATTCAGTCTTTGCTTCTCTGGGTCTGGTTTACTTCACTTAATATAATTTTTCCAAATCTTTTTATTCCCTTATGAATGGTACAATATCATTGTTTTCTAATAGAAGAATAAAATCCCAAAATAAAGGAGGGTGTAATAAATATGGCAAGAAATGTAAAATAATTAAATAAAAATAATAAAATTCCATAAATAAAGTTCCCTTGGGCCACATCCTCACCAGTATCTGTTATTGTGTGTTTTCTTATTAACAACCATTCTAACTAGGGTGAAATAAAATCTCAATGTTGTTTTTATTTGTATTTCTTTTATGGCCAGAGGTATTTAGCTTTTCTTCAGGTGTCTATTGGCCATTTTCATTTCTTCTTCTGAGAAGTCTCTCTTTAAATCACAGGCCAATTTATTAATTGGGTCATTGTTTCTTTGAGGGTTTAACTTTTGATCATCTAATTGAATTTTAAGTATATTCTGGATATTAGGTCCTTGCTTGATGTAAAGCTGGTAAAAAAAAAAATCTTAAAATCAGCACCCTAAAATGAGTACATTTAAGTGGAGTGTGGAAGATTTACATATACCTGAGGTTTGGCCTGCCGTCTGTATGTGCCGGGGGCAATAGGGTTGGGGAGAATGCTGAAGGGGGGGCAACACTGATTAAGATGCATTGTATTTGTAAGTTGTTTTGTTATATGGCACCTCCTTTGTACAACTACTTAAAGAAATTTTTAAAAATTAAAAAAACAACTAACATGGCAAACATGTCAAAACATTGACCAGAACAAGAATGGCATGTTATTAGAAGAAAAGTGAGAGAAAACACTATAACAAAGAAGGAAGGGGTGTTTCTTCCATAGACAGTTAAATAAAGAGACATCTGTATCTAAACAGATACATCTAAACACAACAAAGTGTTTCTTCTCTGTTGAGAAGCTACCTGACCAGCCTATGGTGCCATTGAGAGATCATGGAACCTTTAGGAGGTGGGGAGGAGGTTAGGTTACTGGGATATGCACTTGAACAAGATATTAGAATCCTCTCCCTTCCCCTTGCTCCCTCCCTCTCCTTCTGCCTCTCTCTCTCTCTCAGCTGCAATGTGTTGAACAGTTGTGAACCTACTGATATGCCCTACCATCATGGCCTGCCTGACTAAACCCCCCCAAAATACCAGAGGAAACTGACTTCAGACTAACAACTCTGAAACCATGGAGCCAAAATAAGTTATTTCTTTTCTTCTAAGAGGACTGCCATGGATAGTTAAGCAGCTCAACAGAGAACGCTGACTAAGACAAGGGAATAGGGAAACTATCAGATAATAATAATCTAGATTTTATTTTTTAGTCTTAAAAAGCCCAGAAAAAAAACATAAATGAGTCCTAAAAATCATTCAAACCACCTTGCATGCAAATCCCTCACTAAGACAAAAGTGAGAGGAACAACTACCATGAGCAGGTGTTTGCTCATTTATCGGTCTTCAAAAAACTAGAAGAGGCAAAAAAGAGATACTACCAGCAGATTCCTAAAACACTCCAAATGAAGAATCAAGGTGACCTTAGTGAGTTGTTTTCAGTAGAAGGACCCAAGAGAGTTAAAATCACCAAGAGTCCTCAATGCCTTCTTGAGTCTACTAGCATTAATGTATAAAACATAAGTCATTCCTAGTGGGCAACAGAGACCCAGCCGGAGCAGAAGGAAAATATCCAGGGATTCAGAGAGAATGTTTGGCCTGGCAGACTTTGATGTGGCTGACCCAGAGCCAAGGGACATAAAGTGTTCCAACTTTACTCTCTTTTCTGTGGATAAAGTTTATTTTAGCTTTTTCCATTGATGTGGTTTCTTCTTTTTAATGCCATTCCATGTAGGAATACAACATATTCTTCAAACAGACCAAGCCTTAGTTCACTCCACAATGTAATTCTCCTTCTTCAGGTGATTCTGAAACATTGTCAAACAGTACAAAAAGAGTTTTAATGTCTGGCACTCTTCTGCATTATCTTCTGAAGGTTCATCTTTACATTGCATAGGCATTTTCCTCTAGCAGAGAAAACATCATTTTTTATTCTTTTGCTTTTATGGCGCCCAAGGTAGGAAAAGAAGCACTTCTAAGGGATATTTTTTTATCTCCTTCAATTCTTTTCCAGTGAATATTCTGTTTTGTTCCTCCTTCCTCCTTTCACAATTAAATAGAAAACACAGCAAAAGCATTTTGTGTAAAGGCTCTGACTTCTTTTCATTGAGCACATGCTGCATCAACTTTAGGATATTGAGGTATATAAATTAGGACTTCTGTCAACCAGAGCTTCTGCTCCTACCATCAAAACATGACTGGATTTTTAACAGAGCATCATGGGTAAGATGGCATCTTGGTGTCTGTTAAGGTATAGAAGATGCTAGGTATCTGTTTTCTTAATCAAGGGCCAAAATTAGAAGCATCTTTAAATAAATACTGTTCTGTTAGGGATGATAAATTCAATAAGGACTCTGAACTACTCTTAAAGAATTAAAAAGGGAGACAGGGGGAAGACGGCAGAGGAGCAGCAGAGCCCTAGCTGAGTTCCCTCCAACATCGCAGTTTTCCCATCCCAGAGAAACTTTTACCCATAGAAAGACAGCAAAAGTAAGTCATAACAGTACAGGGATTCTGACTAGGAAGGAAAAATGGACTTTGCTGGTCTGAAAACACAGATTTGAGCTCCTGGTGGCAACCCGCCGCCACGCCAGTGCTGGCACCATCACAGCGCCCCACACTCCATGCAGCTAAAGCACTCAACGGAGACCAGGGAGAAATCCTCCAGACGGTGACATACAGACAGATCGCAGGCTGAGCACGGACAGGCTGAAATCGCAGAAAAAGCATGAGTACCCCACGAAAGACATTTTCACTTGCACCCACAGAGCAGCTCCTTCCCCCACTGCCAGAGCAAAGTGCCATCTTTGACACTGGCATAGGGCCAGACCAGACTGGAACTAAAGTGGGCCTGGGGAAAGCGAGGACAAAGCAGCCATCTTTGAAAAGGGCAAGAGGGACCAATCAGTGAGAACCAGCTCCGCCAAGGAGAACGCCCCCTGCCCTGGCAGGAGGCTTGTTCTGGTCTGTGGCTCACACTCTCAGAGTTGCTGACTCCCACCCCCACGCCAGAATTTCTAAATTAAAACCCAAAGCCGCGAGCAGCTACCAACGGCACTGAATAACCAGACGAGAGAACAAACAGTTCCCAAGTCAGATAATCGGTCCTGTCACAGGGGAAGCCCAATTCCCAGCCCAAAACGGAGCTGAATTCCATAGCCAGCTCCACCCAGGTGGCCACCCAGCCCAGGAGAGAGGAACCTCCCCCAGGCAAGTGTCTCTAAGCCAGGTAAACAAGGCCAGAGGCGCACCGCCCTGCTGAGTCCACAGCGTATTCATAGCCAGGCATTAAAGGGAGCAGCCCCACAGCAGACTGAAGGAGCCACTGTTCCCAAGTCTGTTCATGTCCCCATCTACAAAGGACACCCAAGGCCTACCTGCAAGCTGTGCGAACCACAGAGACCCAGAATTTCACTAAAAGGGGAGAAGAGTCAGAACAGATCCACCCCCTGCAAACTGAAAGCAAGTCAAACCAGCCAAGCAGCAAAATAGACTGCAGATCATTGGAAGGAAACCAGAAACTGTGAGAAAGCCCACCCAAACAAGGAAGACTCCTTTCTTTTTTTTTTTTTAACATTTTTTAAGCTTTGTGTTTTGTTTTGTTTTGTTTTGTATTTCTCTCATTTCTGAAACATCATTGGTTTTTTGGTTCTCCATTTATACCTGTTTGTTTTATCAATTTTTTGTTTGTTTATTTTGTGTGTGTATGTGTGTGTGTTTTGGTTGTCCATTTTACCATTTTTTGTTTTCTCTCCTTTTTTAAATAACTTTTCTCTGTTTTGTGAACTTGTCTTCCAGTATTTTTTCTTTATTTCTCTCTTCTCATTCTTTTTCTATAAAAATTTACTTTCCACGATACCCAGTAGCAAAAAAGAAAAGACAAAAGAAAAATTTACTTTCCTATGAATAACTCCTCTACTCTTTTCTGCTAACACTCCATTGACTATCATTGTAACCTTGTTCTTTCTACTGATTCTACTCTTCTCCACATTTCCACGTCACTGAAACTAAACCAAATAATCACCCCACCCATACACTTCACTCTATTCTCTTTACTATCTCTAACTTACCCTCCTGATTTACTTCCAGGACCTCCAGATTCCATTGACCCCTGGTTATTGGTTAAAGGGTATCTCTGCTCAAACAGAGTGAATCAAAGGGTTCAAAGACAAAGCCATACAGTCCAAAAAGAACTTAATAGAAGAACAAAAATTGCCCATAGGGGTGTAACAGTAAATAAATATCTACTGAATACAGGGCTCAGGAGTGGTTGTTATATCAAAATTGTATTCTTTAGAAACACCAAATCTAACTTTATATACAGGTATACAAGGTATCTGAATGTAATTGTGAACTTCTAAGATTTAAAAAACAGTGCTCAGTAAGTTCTGCTTTGGGTCTTAAATGGTGCTCATGAGTGGTTGTAGATTGGTATTCCCAATCCAAATGGGCAGAAGAAACAAAAGAAAGATGGCAAACAATGAAGCCTCATCTCCCACTCAAAACAAGCAGGAAGCAGAGCAGTCAACCAGAGACATAGAAGAGAACCCTTAAAATGCTCTACAAAGTCTACTGATAAGAATGTTAAGTGAAAAGTCTGAATCTCTTCAGTCCACTATTCTAGAGCATGAGGCAAACCAAAAATTAATGGAGAATTTCATGGCCTCCACAAATAGAAAGAAAATTGAACTTCAAGAGTCAAACGAAAAGATAGTTACCCAGCTAAAAGATTTGAGAGATAACACTCAAAACCAAATCAATGAAGTAAATGAAGTAAAGAAGTCCATGCAGGACCAAACAGATAAGTATAGCAAGGACATGGAGATCATCAGGAAAGTCCAGTCAGAAGGAAAAGAGATTTGAAATCAATTAGCTAGCCTACAGTCCTGACTAACTGAAGCAGAAGATAGAATCTCAGGAGCTGAAGATTCCCTAGAATCTATGGAGAAAGATCAAAAATCAATACAAAACCAATTCAATCAACAAAACAGATCGCTCCAGGAGGTTCAAGATACAATCAGGAAGTCCAATGTAAGGATAATAGGTATTGAGGAAAACCTGGAGAAGGAAGTTAATGGAATAGGCAACCGATTTAACAGAATATTAGCCAAGAACTTCCCAAATATCCAGAAGGATAGGCTTATACAGATACAAGAAGCATTTAGAACCCCAAACTGACTAGACCAGAATAGGACATCCCACCAACACATTGTGATCAAAACAGGATCAGTAGAGTCCAAGGAAAGAATCCTTAAAGCTGTTAGGAGAGGAAAACAATCACATATAAAGGAAAAGAAATCAGAATTACCCCAGACTTCTCAGCAGAGACCATGAAAGCAAGGAGAGCCTGGATTGAGGTATACCAAACCCTAAATAAAAATAACTACCAACCAAGAATAGTGTACCCAGCTAAACTCTTATTCATAGCCGAAGGTCAAATAAACGTCTTCCACAGTAAGGAAAAACTGAAACAATATATCTCCACCAAACCAGCTTTACAAAAAAATCCTCAAAGATGTACTATACAGGGAAAACAATCAAGATCCCAATGCAGACAGAGAAATGAACCCTAAATAATAAACCAGAATATCAGATCAACAAATGGGAAGACTCAGCCTTTAACAAGATAGGAATAACGAAAAGAACAAATGATCAGCTCTCAATCCTAACTCTCAACATTAATGGACTTAATTTGCCAATCAAACGACATAGGCTCATAACTTGGATCAAAAATCAAGACCTATCTTTCTGCTGCCTCCAAGAGACTCATCTATCCAGCAAAAGTAAACATCTTCTAAAAGTGAAAGGCTTAGGGCTAGGGATATGGCCTAGTGGCAAGAGTGCCTGCCTGATATACATGAGGCCCTGGGTTCGATTCCCCAGCACCACATATACAGAAAATGGCCAGAAGTGGCGCTGTGGCTCAAGAGGCAGAGTGCTAGCCTTGAGCAAAAAGAAGCCAGGGACAGTGCACAGGCCCTGAGTCCAAGCCCCAGGACTGGCGCACACACACACACACACACACACACACACACACACACACACATAAAAGTGAAAGTCGGGAATCAAATCTATCAAGCAAATGGCCCCCATAAGCAGGCTGGAGTTGCAATTGTAGTATCAGACAAAATCGACTTCAAATTAAAAAAAGGTAACAAGAGACAAAGAAGGTTCCTACATACTACTAAAGGGATCTCTCCTACAGGAAGATATAACCATCCTAAATATCTACACACCAAATACAGGAGCACCCAACTTAATCAAACAAACATTACAGACTCTAAAAACACCCATAGCTCAAAACACATTGATAGTTGGGGACTTTAACACTCCACTATCACCTCTGGACAGAACAACACGCCAAAAACTGAACAAAGAAACCACAGAACTAAACAATTGCATAGACCAACTAGACTTAATCGACATCTACAGAATATTCCACCCTGCAACAACAGAACATACATTCTTCTCAGCGGCACATGGAACATTCTTCAAAATAGATCACATCTTAGGGCACAAAGAAAATCTGTACAAATTCACAGTATCAAAACTACTCCCTGTATTCTCTCAGACAACAATAGAATAAAATTGGAGCTCAACTCAAACAGCCTCCACAGAAAATCCTACTGTTCATGGAGACTAAACAACACACTGCTGAACCATCAGTGGATCATTGAAGAAATTAAAATGGAAATTCAAATGTTTATGGAATTCAACCAAGATGAGGACACAAAGTACCAGCTACTTTGGGACAAAGCAAAGGCAGTACTCAGGGGAAAATTTATATCTCTGAATACATACACCAACAAACTGGAAAAACAGCAACTCAAACACTTAAGGAAGCACCTTAATTTCCTTGAAAGAGAACAACAAGCCAAACCCCAAGTCAATCGATGGAAGCAAATAATTAAAATCAAATCAGAATTAAATCAATTAGAGACCAAAAAAAATCAAAAGAATCAACAAAACTAAGAGTTGGTTCTTTGAAAAATTCAACAAGATAGACAGACCCCTGGTAAACCTGACCAAAAAATGAAGGCAGCACACTCAAATAAACAAGATAAGAGATGAAACAGGTAACATCATCATAGAAACAACCAAAATTCAGACCATACTAAAGGACTATTTTGCATACCTTTATGCCAACAAATTCGAGAACCTGGAAGAAATGGATGATTTCCTAGAAAAAGTTCATATCCCCAAAATCAACCATGAAGATTTAAACTTTCTAAACAGACCCATATCCAGTATTGAAATAGAAATGGCAATAAGTGATCTCCCATCCAAGAAAAGCCCAGGTCCAGACAGATTCACAGCAGAATTCTACAAGGCCTTCAAAAGAGAACTCACATCAATATTTCTCAAACTCTTCAATGAAATTGAAAGAGAACATTCACTACCAGACATATTCTATGAAGCCAGTATAATCCTCATCCAGAAATGAACCCACAGAACTACACCTACTTAATCCTTGATAAAGGAGCTAAAACAATAGTTTGGAAGAAATATAGCCTCTTTAACAAATGGTGCTGGCAAAACTGGTTCAACACATGCAACAAACTAAAACTAGATCCTTATATATCACCCTGCACCAAAATCAATTCCACATGGATCAAAGACCTCAAAATCAAATCAGACACCCTGAAAACACTAAAGGAAGGAGTAGGAGAAATACTTGGGCTCATTGGCACAGGACAGAACTTCCTTAACAAAGACTCAGAAAGGCTACAAATCAAAGAAAGGTTGGACAAATGGGACTACATCAAACTGCAGAGCTTCTGCAGGGCAAAGGACATGGCACGCGCAAGATAAACAGAAAGCCCACAGATTGGAAGAAGATCTTTACTGGCCATTCAATGGACAAAGGCCTCATATCTAAAATATATGCAGAACTAAAAAAACTACCTTCATCCAAAACAAAACCACAAAGAACCAATAGCCCCCTCATCAAGTGGGCTAAAGACTTAAAAAGAGGCTTCTCTGATGAGGAAATGAGGATGGCAGAGAGACATATGAAAAAGTGCTTTACATCACTGGCCATAAAAGAAATGCAAATCAAAACAACATTGAGATTCCATCTCACCCCAGTAAGAATGTCCTATATCAAGAAAACTAACAATTACAAATGTTGGAGGGGATGTGGCCAAAAGGGAATCCTACTTCATTGCTGGTGGGAATGTAAACTGGTTCAGCCACTCTGGCAAGTGGTATGGAGATTCCTCAGAAGGCTAAACATAGAACTCTCCTATGACCCAGCAGCCCCACTTTTGGGTATCTATCCAAAAGACTACAAACAAAATCACAGTAATGCCACCAGCACAACAATGTTCATCGCAGCACAATTTGTACTTGCTAGAATCTGGAACCAACCCAGATGCCCCTCAGTAGACGAATGGATCAGGAAAATGTGGTACATATACACAATGGAATTTTATGCCTCTATCAGAAAGAATGACATTTCCCCATTCATAAGGAAATGGAAGGACTTGGAAAAAATTATACTAAGTGAAGTGAGCCAGACCCAAAGAAACATGGACTCTATGGTCTCCCTTATAGGGAACAATTAGCACAGGTTTAGGCAAGTCAGAGCAGAGGATCACAGAAGCCCAATAGCTATACCCTTATGATCACATAAGATGATGCTAAGTGAAATGAACTCCATGTTGTGGAAACAATTGTTATATCACAGTTGTAACTACTTTCAATGTGCTATGTGTAACTGTAGTTTCTATTACTGATGATCTTCTTATATCTGCTTCCTGTGGCTGTACCCACACATCTCTGTATCTTATCTGAGTATATTGGAAACTGTGTATACTGGTATTAGAACTAAGAAATTGAAAGGGAATACCAAATTTGAGAGACACAGGGTAAAAAAAAGACAAACAACTACAAAAGCAATACTTGCAAAACTGTTTGTTGTAAATGAACTGAACAACTCATGGCAGGGGGGGAAGGGAAAGGGGGAGTGGGGAGGGGGAACGAGGGACGAGGTAACAAACAGTGCAAGAAAGGTAACCAATGCCTAAGGTATGAAACTGTAACCTCCCTGTAATTCAGTTTGATAATTTTTTTAAAAAAGAATTAAAAATACATGTCAGAGAATACAAAAAATATATATTGCCTACTTTACAAAAATGTGTATCTTAAGGATGTAAAAATTATTTTATTTCTCTTCTGTTCACAGTTTAGAGGGTTGGATATATAGAAGCTATAGATAGTAAAAGAATCAGATATCTATGTATATCAGTAGGTACATCCAGTTATGAGATGAACTATGATTCCCTCAAAATTCACATTTTGAAGTCCTAAGTCCAGTGCCTCAGACTTTGACAGTATTTAGACATAAGTTCTTTAAAAAGATAATCACGGTCTTTAAAAAGATAATTGTGAAAAGTGAGAACTAGATTAGTCAAGGCATAAAGCTTCACTTCCAAAACAACTTCACTCACATACCTGCCATCTGGCTGAGATAACATAAAGGCTGGACACATTTTAGAATTTTCACAGGTACATGGCCTTTCCAAAGAGCAATATAGATTATTGGCAGCATGATGGCCAGTTTCCATAAGAGTATTTTAAGAGAGAATGTTCCAGAAAAACCTGATAGAAGTTGATAAACCCACCTCTCAGAATCCATACATACCCCAAGATTCAGAATAAGGGAACAAAGTCATTGTGCATTGAAGAAAATCACAATAGTCCAATAGCCATGCCTTTATGAACATGTAAGATGATGCTAAGTGAAATGAACTCCACGTTTTGGAAACAAGTGATATATCATAGTTGTAATTATTTTCAACATGCCATGTGAAACCATACCTTTTTTCCTCCTGTATTCCCTTCCTGTGGTTTTCCCCGCTATCACTGTATCTCATCTTAGTACCCTGGATACTGTATATACGTGTATTAGAACTAGGGAAGGGAAAGGGAGTACCAAAATCGAGAGACAAAGGGTAAAAAGACAAATGATTCCAAAAGCAATACTTACAAAAACCACTTGGTATAAACCAACTGTACAACTCATTGGCGGGGAATGGTGGGGGAAAATGAGGGAGGAGGTAACAAGTTGAACAAGAAATGTACTCGCTGCCTCACATATGAAACTATAACCCCTATGTACTTCACTTTAACAATAAAGGGGGAAAAGAGAAATACTGTCAAAGAATTTGGTAGCATAGTTTACAACCTCCATATTCTTCTTTCTGGTTACAAATTATTTACATTTCTTCCATGTGAAAAAATATATACTCACTCTCTCGAGGCTCTGTCTATGATGACATGAATCTTGGTCTCAAAATCAGAATGTGGATAACATAAATAAATAATGATTTGGATAATGTAAGCAAGGTAATTGACAATCCCAAAGTTTCTCAGTTCAAGAAACCAGCTGCCTTCCATCCACTGCCTTATTCATAGTGGGGAGCACAGAGAGACAAACATTATAAATTCCTTTCGGATGAGAGGTAATGAGTGACACATGGACATTTCCATAATAATTCAGAAGTTCAAGTGCCCCTATTGCCATTTCCTAGATTGTTAATTCTGCCCTATTTAATGGAAGTTCTTCTCTTTTGATCTCACCTCCAGCCTTTAGATGCAATTTTTACCTTTAATAACCCTTCTTTTGCTACTAACTGACTTTGTTTGCTGGGAAGTTTCCTTAGTCTTCTGCATGGCCCACTGAAATAAAAGAGCCCAGGAGTATATATCTCTTTGTCTCTTTTTGTTGTCTCTCTTTTTTCTATTTCTCTCTGTCTCTCTCTCTTTCCTTTTCTTTCTTCTGCACATCTCTATCTCTACAGGTTGATGCTGTTTCCTAATATAGTTCCTTCACATCTCCATCAGTTTCTTCTCTACCAATTTATATATAATCCATCGCATTGCATATAAGTCAATCCCACACACCTGTTTAAAAGATAATTTCCACCTGGAGTCCTGTCTAAGGGTGCAACATTCTTAAAATTCCTAGAAGCCTATTAATAAACATAGGTCTTTCAGATGAATCTATAAAAATGCTTTCTTGACTGAGAAGAATTATGACACGGAACCTTTAAGTATTTTTGAGGTCCTAACAAAATATTTTATAGTCCCTCTCTGACTTCTTTACTGACAACCACATTTTCCTGACAGTGCCCTGGACTTATTTTATCTGTGCTAGGAGAGACTGAGGGTGAAAAACAGTTGTATTTTAAAACATAAAGGTTTGGGGGTTTTATGCTTGCTTTAAACACTGCTCAAAAATGAATCCCCTTTTCTTTTCATAGTTTATTTCCCTGTGTGCTATCTTCTAATATGAAAATAAAGGAACCAGCTAACATGATTAACATGTATTTGAAAAAACACAAAAACAGATGAATCGTTTCATTAAAATATAATTTTATTTTTTAATTCCTACTTTCTGTTAGCTCTTTTTTGCCACAAAGAAGAATGCCTGATGTAAACAATTTAAATGAGTATAGGTTGGCTACAACACAGCATCAGACCATGGCCGATGGTCCCATGTACTTGGGCAAAGCAAAGTGGAAGCCTATGGGAAAAGAAGTTCTTATCTTCATGGTCAACAGGAAGCAGAGAACAGAAATATAAGAAATTAAGGAAAGGCATCCATTTCATAGACACACCCTCATCAACATTAAAAATAAAAAAGGATATATACAGATACACTAACCTATACATTTGTGATGTGTAAGCCTCATGGCTTTGTTCTTCACCTTGAGGAAATCATATTTATGACATATGCCCATTTTAATAGAGTGACTTGTTTCCTTGCTACTGTTTGAGTTTTTATTTAGTTCAGATGTTAATTGATCTTTCTCAGATGTAGTTTGCAAATGTCTGCACATATTCTGCAGATTGACTCTTCGCTGTTAGTTCCTCTGCTGTGCAGAAGAGGCCTCCAAGTGTTAATGCAATTCTATTTGTCTGTTCTTGCTTTTCAAGTGCAAATGGATAGGTGAATAGGAAGGTAGGTGAACAGACAGACAAATAGATATGAAGAAGTGATTGCTTAAAGCTAGACGTGCAGGGAGAGGATTAGGGAAAGTGAAGCTGAAGGAACTAACGATGGTTATAGAATTCTTTTATGAAGTGATGGGTTTTTTGTGGAATTGATGGTGGTGATGGCTGAAAATCTAAACAACCTAAACAAGCCATTGCACTGTACATTTAAATGAATTGTTACAATGTGTGAATTATACCCAGTAAGGTGTTTTTAAGCTAAAAAGAATTGAAATGATCATAATTATTTTAATAGCTAAGGATGTAATACAAAGAAAGGACAGGGAGGTATGCAATTGTCATAATGAGCATTTTGGGTAGAAAGACAGAATGAAGGCAGAAAAATGATATAATTGAAAATAGATTGTTTCTAATGTCCTAGCCTGTTTGACATGGCATGCATTAAACATGTTTTCCCGTGTATATAATAAAATATTAAAACTTAGTATAATAAATAAGGAGTATGCATCTACAAAATACTTACTAGAATCTTCCTTTGAGTATGATGTGACTAGGCAGAGCTATAACATTACACAAATAACCATCACCAGCCACTGATCATGATCTAGATCAGGCAACAAGTGATTTCAGTTTTGAGAAAAGTTCATCCGTCTGCCTTGATGTAGCAGCTTCCATTGCTGCATGTACTTCAAAGGAACAATTAGAGTCCATGTTTCTTTGGGTCTGGCTCACTTCGCTTAGTATAATTTTTTCCAAGTCCTTCCATTTCCTTACGAATGGGGCAATGTCATTCTTTTTGATAGAGGCATAAAATTCCATTGTGTATATGTATCACATTTTCCTCATCCATTCGTCAACTGAGGGGCATCTGGATTGATTCCATATTCTAGCTATGACAAATTGTGCTGCGATGAACATTGTTGTGCTGGTGGCTTTAGTGTGTTCTTGTTTGTGGTCTTCTGGGTAGATGCCCAAAAGTGGGGCTGCTGGGTCATAGAGTAGCACTATGTTTAGCCTTCTGGGGAATCTCCATACCACTTTCCAGAATGGCTGACCCGTTTACATTCCCACCAACAATGAAGTAGGGTTTTCTTTTGGCCACATCCCCTCCAACATTTGTTATTGTTAGTTTTCTTGATACAGGACATTCTTACTGGGGTGAGATGGAATCTCAATGTTGTTTTGATTTGCATTTCTTTTATGGCCAGTGATGTAAAGCACGTTTTCATACGTCTCTTGGCCATTCTCATTTCCTCATCAGAGAAGTCTCTTTTTAAGTCTTTAGCCCACTTGATGAGGGGGCTATTGGTTCTTTGCATTTTGGGGGGGGGGGGAAGGGAAGGGGGGATGGGGAGGGGGGAATGAGGGAAGAGGTAACAAACAGTACAAGAAATGTATCCAATGCCTAATGTATGAAAATGTATCCTCTCTGTACATCAGTTTGACAATTAAAAAAAAACAAAGGAACAATTAAATAATTTTTACCCATAAAGAAAAGCAAGGCATGAAAATTTTAAGGCACCTCACATCATTCTTAAGGTTGCATAAGCCTAATAAAATAATTGAAGAATTATGTGACACCATGGAGGTGCATGAAATCCAGCTAATGAATTATGATTCTCATATCCTTTCTTCATTCTCTGTGGCTGAGGCTGCATTTTAGCAAGTTAAGTACAGAAGCATTTAAACTGAGAGCTCAGTCATGTTCTCTTGTCTGGCAGAGGGGATGGCTCCTGCATAGATGCCCAACATGAAACAAAAAAGGGAAATTGGATTTTGGAAGACATAGAAGGATTTTCTTGTTTTCACTTAGAGAGAAAATGTCCCTGTTTATTTTATCAAGTTCATCAGCACCTAAGAATGTTTTATGGAGTGAGAACAAGGCTGTCACCTGGTACATAATTCTACTCAATTTACTTCAGATGATTCCACCAACCATGTAATCTTCTCCAAGGGAAGGAAATTGCAGTACCACAGGTGCCCAGGAAGAAGGTGGAGAGGGAGGGCAATTATTTCAGTGAAGAAGCAAACCTGCTTAGGTGGGTCAGAAAGCCACTTCTGGGCTCCTTTTTATTACACTATATTGGTAAAAGGTAAGTGTCAACTGTCTTAAAAAATTAACAAGTAACAAATAATATTTAAATATGCACCAGGTAGAAAAAGGGGCCCTAGTCTTTATCAGTGCTCAGACTTAGTCAAAGACACAAATTGATGGCCTTAAACTATACATTCTCCATGGATGGAGAGGAAAAGTAACTTAGTATACTTCTCCCAGGATAAATAAAAGAACCACAACCTGATAGAGAAGCAAGATGCCAATGGCTATAAACTGATGGACTTGGCAATGAAGAGTCAGAATAAGTAGCACGATTTAAGTCAAGAGCAGCCATCCAAATATATTCTTAAAGTGGTTGCATTTGTTTCCCGAGGCTGCTGTAGCAAATGACTGTAAACTAGATGGCTTGAAATAACAGAAATGTATTCTTTCCCTGTTCTGGAAACAAAAAGTCCAAAATAAAGGTGTTGGTTGACTTGATTTCTTCTGCAAGTCTGAGGGAGAGTCTGTGGCTGGATCTGCTCTTCATTTCTGATGGTTGTCAGCAACCCTTCTCACCCTCTGGATTATAATATACTCCTGACTCTATTTTCTGTTTGCATCTTCACATCCAGTGCTCTCCTAAGTTCCATCACATCTCATTATCTTTGTGGTGTTTATCTGGGCATTTTCTCCTCTTCTCACAAGAACACAAGTTAATGGACGAATCTCTCCTCCAACCCAATATGACCTCGCCTTCACTTGACTACTGTATGCAAGGACTCTATTTCCAAATCAGGTCATGGTCACTTGTCCTTGGTTCACATGTGGGCATATGTTTTGGAGAACAAAATTGAATCCATAATATTGATCCATGGGAAATTTTAGAGAGATAAAATGAGAATTATTATAAGAAACTAAAATCCCTACTGAGAAAGTGTGATCTAATCTGGGAATTAGAATGCCTCCACACACCTGACAAGATGCCCAATTGTGTGGAAGTCCATTCTTAAGAAGCTAAAAGAACAGCAGAAGTATACCTAAAGAATTGGAAAACACTAAGTTCTCACTTTCTTAATTTCTTCAAGGCCAAGTATAAGCATAATGTCTCAAATTCCCTTTTAGACACACCAACTCAGACTTTCTTAGGATAACAAAACACTGAATCTATGTAAGACGTTTTTCTTGTGAGGATGCCAGATGAGAGCATCCTCACACAGGTGCACCTTGCAGAGGCACAGGGACAACAATGGCTCCAGTTGCAATGCATAGTGTGCAGCATCTCAGTCTTGGTAGTACCAGCAGGGATGTCTAGTACAATGGGTAATGTTCAGTGGCAGTACCCAGCAGGACTTTTTTGTTCCATAACATAATCTCAAGTATTGTTGCTACTGTAGCACTTCCTAATGCTAATACTCTACCTATCCAGAACTTTACAAGAACTTTTCTGTATGTACAGAAATTCTTATTCTGTTTCAAATAATGAAACTTGGGGTCTGCTTCTGGAATCAAGGTTCTTGACTTAAAAAAGGACAACTAAGTAAATATGCTGACAGTTTCAGTATTTATCACATGTTTGAAAGCATAAGTCCCAGCCATCCCAGAGGACCATGCGGAAATAATCACAGGAGAAGAAGGTTCATAAGGAGGTTTATTAGTGGGGCCATATTTCCCACAGGAGAGGGAGCTACATGGCGACTGCTTCTGTCTAGGGAGGTGAAGGGGAAGTAGTTAGGTAGTGAGTAGGAGTGGCTCATTAGGTATGGGTGGATCTGGGGGCTAGTAGGAGGAGCTGAGGACCTGAGGTTAGGGAAATGCTAACATCCCCCCATTTGTTGTTTATTAATAACAGAGGAGGGGTACCAGGCTGGGAGTATGGGCAGAGGTTGTTTCTTCTGGAGCTACTTCCTGCTGTTATGGGGTGAGGTAGTCAGGGGTCCCTGATTCGTCATTTGACCTGGTACTGTCCAGTTTGGCTGGTAAAAGTCCTCATCATTTCCACAAGAATGGTTATCAGGGCCAATGGGTGTCATGGTCTCCACTGGCTACCTCCTGCAGCTTGGGCACATCAAGGAGTCACTGGGTCTGGGGTCTTCAGGGCCCAGATCTGCACTGGGCAGAGCAGTGTAGTAAGAGGATGGCCTTGAACTGCAAGTTCCCAGGTGGCATCCTGAGTGAGGGATGTTATACTGTTAAAAGAGACTTGAAAAGGGTCAGGCAAAAGGCTGACAAGTTCACAGGACCAGTTAACATGAGCGACATGGGAGAACACACCCTGGGCACAAGCCAGAAAAGTTCCATTTGGAACATAAATCCAATTGTGGCCCATTACAAGGAAGGAGGAATAACTGGACTGGGGGCAGGAAGGAAGGAAGTATTTAGGGATAGTGTCCTGGTTGGCAGTAAACAGTCAGAGGCACATATATATACACACACACACATATATACATAGCAAGTAACAAAGGCAAGAGTGCAAGTTTCTGTCCAGATGGAAAATGGACAGGTATGGACATTAGGTGGGTAAACAACTATTCCTCTTGATCTCCCGGCTCTGATTAATTTGGGAAGGGCAAGTTTAAATTGACTCCATTTAAGACGAGACTTCATCTCCTCTTACTCCGCTCCATGGTTCCTCATTGTCAGGATTGACCTCATCCTGAAGGTCTAGGTGCTCATTGCTTAGCTTGTCCCAGTTGGCATTCATGGGGTTTGAACTCAAGGCCTGGGCACTGTCCCTGAGCATTTCTGCTCGAGGTTAGCGCTCTACCACTTGAGCCACGGTGCCGCTTTCAGCATTTCAGTGGTTCTCTTGAGCCAAGCTTACAGTCTGGCTCTTTGCTGGTTAGTTGGGAGATGGAGTTTTAGAGGGATATTTTTTCTGACCGGCTGGCTTCGAACTGTAATCCAAGGAGTCTTAGCCATAAAAGCCCTTTTTATTTCCAATTACAGCAACAGGAGAACAATAGGAGTAGAGCTTACCTGTAACTTGTTGAGAATTGACCAACAAATACTTGCCAGAGTTCTGCTGTAACACTTAGAGAACAGCAGACTGAATGAGATCCATGTGCCACCAAATCAAATCATATCATTTAACCTTGCTGGCAGGTAGAAGAGAGCACAAATGAATAACAATCAAGAGGGCAAAGGGTTGGGACAATGTAAAAGTCTCAGCTTCAGCAGATCCAAAGTGGCTGTGTTTTCCATCCCGAATCAGTAGGCCTTGTTAATCATGTGAGATGGAGGCAGGCAGGAGAGATGGGTTGGATTTGGGTGAGGCTGTACTGGCATCTCAGAGTTCCCTGGATAGATTGTCTCACTTCCTGCTGGGTTGCCTGCAAATTTCTACACAAGACTGGTTAAAGACATTTGAAATCTCCCAGTATTCCCTGGTTGCTTACTCTGAGTACTCTGGCTATTGTAGCCTGGTGCCCTACTGGTTTAAGCAGGGTGACAACTTTAAACAGATTTTAGAAATCCACACAGACCAAGGGCCAACCAAGTCTGCTCTCTGCAGCAGCCACGACAGTTTCTGAGACATAGAGGGGGAAGACACCAATGCTACCCCAAGGCAACCCTGTGGCCACCAAACACAACTCGGATCGAGGTTAACAGCCACATTTGCACACTCATTCCAAAATGACTCTGGTACCTTGATCTTAAAGAGTTTATGAGAGCACAGGAGAGAAAAAATGGAGAAGCAAAATCTTAGTCTATACCAAAGAATTGTCAGGATCAGATGTCTATACCAAAGAATTTTCAGGATCAGATGTACACTTGACTTTTAGCATAGATGGACATAAAGAATAACATGCTGGTTTTACATCTTAGACACATTTGCTTACACCATTTGCTTGTATCAGTTTGGGTTTAAAACCTGTTGGTTGTTTTTTTTTTTTTTGGCTTGGAGTCTGGTGATAAGAGTCAGGATTGCCTCCAGGCTGTTTACTGTGGCTCTACCCACAGGCTGCAAAGAACAGTTTAAGACAAGAATTAAAGTAAGTTAAAATAGTAGTCAAAAAGCAAGTAATTTTGAAACCATGATGCCAGTTTTTACATATTTTACCAACAGACATACAGACAGTTGTGCATAAGCTTTGGGGTGTGCTTAGAATTTTTTTTTTAATTGGCCATGTAAGTTTTCTGGAATTCCAGTGGCAAAATGATATTATTTTGCTCATATTTTAGAACCACGTGGCCAGTTAGAAAACAAAAAAAAACTTTTCTTAGGAAACAAAAATTTTCACAGATTATCTGGTGCGGAAATGAAGAAGCCACATTTTGAGAAACCAGTTTAGCTCCAATAGGGAGCTGAAGTGGTATGCTAAGACCAGAGAAGGTCCAGGAGATGGGAGACAGAACACAAACAGAACACAGACACCTGACAAGGCATAATGGCAGCTGAGCTGGTCAGAGCCTTAGCAGGCTCACAGCAAGACACCTTCACCTCTGAGCATTTGAATTGCAAGGCACATTTGAATTGCAAGGCCACAGTTACAGAGTTTATGGTGGTGGGGCAGGTTTACCTGGAGCTTGAGTCTCCAAGTCCCTGCCCTGCCTCGAGGAATTCAAGGAATTTTGCATGCCCATTACCTGGGGGATGGGTGGGCTCCACCTCCAAGAGTTTTTGGAACCTTGATGGAACCAAGATGGCACTTGCTAAAACCAATTCTATTGTCCACCACGTGGTTAATGCTAGAGAAAACAGGATTTAGCCAACAACAAGCAGAACTTAACCAAATCTCCAAGCTTAACAAACATCAATCAAAGCAGATGTTAAGCAAATATTGGTACCTTTGGAAGCCAGTACCAGCCCATCCTATCACAGCCAGGCTGGCAGAGTTTAGAGAGGCAGAAAGCGAGAGAGAGAGAGAGAGAGAGAGAGAGAGAGAGAGAGAGAGAGCTTATAGAATTTATGTAAGTCCAAATTTGTAAGATTGGGCTCATACTTGAGCAGCTTTAGACTGTTCCCCACTTGATGCGTGACCAGCGGAGCTGAACTAGAGAAAATCCAAGCTCCCGGCTAATGGTCCCTCACCCTGGTTGGAGTTTCAAATCTGTTGTGGTGGATGATTGTGCCCCTCCCATGGTAAGTGATTAGCAGAGCTGAAGAGTTAATACCAAGGGTCCTCGGTATTACTCTGGTCAGCTGAAATATGAGAGACAATCAGCGATGGAATCATCACCCCAATCACTGTGTCTCAGACTGAGGGCGGAGTGTGGCTCTGAAGCCATGGCCCTGTGGCCCTATGCTACGGTCATTGAGTGGGGCTCAGAACTTGGCGCCAAGATTTTTGGTGTGGCCCTGAAGCCACGGCCCGGTGGCCCTACGGTAAATCAGAAAATTGAATCTGAGCCCTCGTTTATATGATCACTTACTCTGGGTGTGAGGGCAAATTTGTAGATTGTTATGGTGGATGAAAGTAGAGCGCTCGATCAGGAGAAGTTACCTCGGTGGTCATCTGGGTGGGCTTAGGACAGCAGAATAGGTCCCAGGGGCAGCTTGGACCCCCCAGAAATGGGGGAGCAAATCCACCGGAGAACCTATCCCAGGTTCGGCACCAATGAAAGCATAAGTCTCAGCCATCCCAGAGGACCATGCGGAAATAATCACAGGAGAAGAAGGTTTATAAGGAGGTTTATTAGTGGGGCCATAGTTCCACTGGAGAAGAAGTTACATGGCAACTGCACCTTATCCAGGTCGCAGCTTCTCTCTAGGGAGGTGAAAGGGAAGCAGTTAGGTAGTGAGTAGGAGTGGCTCATTAGGTATGGGTGGATCTGGGGCAGGCGGGAGGAGCTGAGGACCTGAGGCTAGGGAAATGCTAACAATGTGGTCCAAACATTTTTTCTCATGAACCAGTTTTAGACCATTGCTCCAAGAACTATCAATGTTAGTACTTAAAATTATGGATCCTGGTTCAAATCCATTGACCCCAATATTTCCTACTTACATGACTATATGCAAATGATTTCACTTTTAAGAGCTCTATGTCTCAGTTCCTCCATCTATACAAAAGGCAAATAACAATTAGCCTCCAGCTCATAGGATTCTTTGAGAATTATGTTGGGACAAACTGAACACTAAATAAATGCTGCCCATTGACTTTATTTTACCCATGAGCTATGTCAGAGAGGAAATAAGTCCACACTATGACACAGTAATTGCTCTTGGCATACCATTCCATTTGCATGACAAAGAAAAAGAGTCAGAAAGGAATCTCAAGACTCTGAGGCTGCAGTACCAGATCTCAATCTCTAATCAAACAATGCTAGAGTTGGATTTGCCAAAAATCCTAAGAGAGATTCTACAGTTCAGATCGCTTTGAATCTTAAGCGCCATGAACACTTGTAAGACCGTCCCCACTTCCATTGAAACAAGATTCTCAAGTCTACTGTCCTCCCAAGTGAATAAAATGGAAAGATTCTTTTTCTCTCATAGCTTCTAGAATAGACTCAAAATATATAAGTGAATTAATGATAATATGAGAGATCAGTAAACTGTATAGTTTGTGATATGGAAAGATGAGTGCGCTCTGGTGTGCCTAGTGGGGGCTCCAGCATGTTAAAATAGGCAGATCCTTTAGTAAAGGTGATATTTGATAGGATTAAGGGAAATCATAAAGTTGGCCACATGACAATCTACAGGAAGAGCACCCAAGCAGAGGGAACAGCCATTGCAAAAGCTCTAAGAAAGGACTCTAGCAAGTACTTAAAAGCGGTCTTTTTTTTTTTTTTTGAAAAGCATTAACTTCTCACTTGGTAACTAAAAGCAGAATAAAGTCTGATATTTCTGCTTTCATTTTATATCTGTTTCCTCTATTTGGGGTGAGATTTCTGCCTAACTCTATACACAGGCATATGAATCGCTCCAGGAGGACTGGCTGCCTGAAAACTAGTGACCTTAGACCATCTCATACTTCTTTAAGGCAGAAGAGGAAAAACAGCAGAGGCATCTTGCCACCAGTTTTGATAGTGTTCTAACTTAGACCCCTTTACAAAGTACCTGAGAGTCTCCAGGCATTGTCCTACATCTACAGGTATGGATTCTAAGAACAACAGAGCCTCACAGATAGATCTCATCACACCATGATCAGATCATCCCCAAACAGAATCCATCATCTCATAGGGAACAGATTGTCACATCAAGTGATAAGGATTTCCTTGAAACCACCTTGCAGAACTTACATTATTCACATCACCCTTTGACCTAGACTACATAATTATGCATACTTCTTGCCCCTTCCCCAATTCTTCCTCTATTTAAATCTTAAGTTCACACCTGTACTCCCAAAGGTGGGATGAAATACTCGCTCCCTATCTTCTTATAATAAATAATTTAAATAAAATCATTTCTTCTCTTTTCATCATCATTTTAATTTGCTTTCTTTAAATGCTGGACCTGATTTCTTACAACACCCAGTGTCGGGCCTCTGGCCTACAACTTTGTTTAATCTGGGAATAGTGTATGCCCAACATTTTGAAAAATAACCCATAGGTGGTAAAGTTGAAGGAGAATGAGCAGAGAGAATTTATCAGGGACTATCACAGTTTGCAAGAAATTATTTTGTCTAGGGCTTTCCCACGTAAATCCTTAGGTACTTCATTGACTTGTTCAAACCAATATCTGTTCCGGGTGGTTATAACATATAACATTATGTCCTGTTAACCAAAGTAAACATTTCCCCAACTTCTGAAACTTTTCTACCTTGTACCTTCACTAGACAGGAGTTAAACTTACTACCAGGGCCTGCCATCTTCTAATATGCCCAGTCACTAACAAAACTTTGGTCAATCTATACTTTTAACATTCTTAACACTAAAAGAAAGAAGGAATCTAGTGATCAAAAGAACAGAAATTATCTATGAATGCTTTCTAAATCTATATAATGATCAAAATAACTTGTTCAAAGTACAAATCCCCAAATGTACCCAAGACCCACTGTTTTAGATCTCTCCAAGAGAAAAACAGAAACCTATGCTCTTACTTTTATTTTGTAACAAGTTCCACCCCCCAAGCTATCACAAAGTTTTAGGCAATACTTCCTTATCCCCACCACAAAGAAGGGAATAAAAAGCCCAAAGTAATTAAATAATTCCCCCAAATGAAGCATTTCTCCTCCTTCAACTGAGAAGGAATTTTTTTCTCTTTATTTCTTCCATTAAGTGCTCTCATTTCTTTCTAATATATAGGAGTTGTCTGCTTTTGATCAGTGTCTAAGAGGGCTCTGGTAATGCTTTCTAATCATGTCTCCTAGGACAACTGACTTTGGAAACCTAAAATCATCTTGGGGACGACTCTATGCTTTTCCTCATGAAAAGCTCACCTTGAAACAGTAGCGACTCAATGCCTGGAAGATTATTATATCTTCTTAATTGGGACCATCTAGAGAGGCCTGGATCCATAGAGGCTCTCTTTGCCGAGTTTAAATAAAAATGGTGTCCCTTTGTCCTTATTATTTTCAAGATGATACATGTGATCTAAAGGCTCTCACACACTGAGGTGCTCCAGATGACATCAATAGGCATTAGGCAAGTGATGGGGCAGCAGGAATGGGCTCATTATCTCCAGCCCAAGCCGAGAGAAAGGCAATAATAATCATTCTCTGCTTTCCTCCAAGCTTTTAACTGGTGTTGGAAATATAAGTAACCTTCCTGCTTTCAGTTACAGTGAGTAATACCTTTTCCAATTGGTGGATAGACCTGAATTCTTACTGGATAGACCACAGGGATCAGGGAAAGGGAATACTGAATGACAGACATTATATCTCTACATCTGATATGGTTGATTTACCTACCAGAGAGCAGTGACTCTCCAATAATACCTTCTACTTCACCCCAACTCTTTCATAAATGAGGGATGTATGTATTCATAGGAGCCAAAGTGACTAGGTCAAAAGAAATGGCCAGAGACTATGCAGTACCAACTCCATGAGCCATTTTGTTTCCCAAAAGACTTTGCTCTTCTTCCTACCAGGGACATTGCATTGATGCACCTGTGCATTAAAATCCTATGAATCAACTGAGTACTAAGATATAAGGATCTTGGTTAAAGGCCAGAGTAGGCAGAAAATTCCATGAGACTCTTATCTCCAATTAAACAAACAAACAGTAAAAAGGACAGAAGGAAAGTTGTGGCTCAAGTGGTAGAGTACTAGTCTTGAAGAAATAAAACTCAGCAACAGTGCCCAGGCCCTGATTTCAAGCCCCATGATGGGCATAAAAAAAGAACAATAAATCCACTGACATCATTTTTTTTTTACCAAACAGTTTGTAAGTATTGCTTTTTTAGTTGTTTGTCAACTGAACAACTCATGGGGGGGGGAAGGGAAAGAGGGAGGGGGGAGTGGGGAATGAGGGACGAGGTAACAAACAATACAAGAAATGTATCCAACACCTAACGTATGAAACTGTAACCTCTCTGTACATCAGTTTGATAATAAAAATTTGGAAAAAAAAAAAAGAAATGTATACAATGCCTAATGTATGAAACTGTAACCTCTGTAATTCAGTTTGATAATAAATATATATATATATCCATTGACATAAAAGGATCCAGAGAATCTAGAAATATGTTTTTGCAATCAACAGAAAAAACACACACATTCATACTGAATGGCAATATGACAATCATTCTAAATCTCTCTCTTTTCCAGTTTCTTTTCTGATGCCACCGACAAGGGAGCCATTCATCAAACATAGTATTTTTAACTATAGTCATAACCTCCTATGGTAGACCTCTAGAATTGACCCATCTTCTATATCTAAAACTGTTACAGCAGTGCAGACCAGCAAAGATCAAGGCCATCTTTTAGAGAGGATAAAGAAATTTATTGCCAGCAATAGGAACCAGACTAGTGCCAGGAAGAAGTTCTGGAAGGAGGAAGAAACCTTGGGTTTTACACAAGCTGGATACACACAAAATACGTATTAATCAGATAAAATTCAGGCATGCTGAGGTCAACTTCTGAGCATGTGGGAAATTCCTTCATAATTGTGCAGAAATAATGACATCCTGTTACTACCCTCTCTGTATTGTTATTTTAAAAAAATGCTTTGTGGGCTTTAGAATCACATAGCCCATTTGCCCCTGACCCACATTCCAGCAACAGCCCTAAGACCACTTTCCAGCAACTGGGTGGGGGCCATATTACAACAACCAGATGCTGGTCCCTTCATCAGGAGGAGTAACTAATGTTGTCTACTTCAAAACTATACAGATATTGAATAGTAGTGACTCCCAGCTTTCTCTCTAACCGTAGAATCCACCATGCTACTCTATGTCCCCGAGTTTGACTACGTTACATGGCTCATGTAATAGAATTAGACAGCCATTATACTGTGCCTGGGTTATATTATTTAGCATGATATTATTAAGGTTTATTCATGTTGTCACATGGAAAAGGATTTCATTCTTTTTTAAAGACAGCATAATATTCTACTTTTTGTACATATACCTTGTTTTCTTTCTATGTTCTCCCGCAAAACTTTTGATTGATTCTGAGATCTTGTCTCATGTGAATCATGTTGCAATAAAAAAATGAGTAAGATCTTGATTTAATTTTATACAGCCAAGTACACAGATTGCTAAACCATGTGGCTGTCCATTTTTTATTTTTTAGGATGTTTATTCTGTTTTCCATCAAAAGCTGGGTCTCTTTTCCTTACTACCAAGAGAGAACAAGACTTCCAATTTCTTTTCATCCTAACTAGTACTTTTTAATTTACTTTAATTGTCGAGGTAATGTACAGAGAGGTTACAGTTGCATACATAACATAGTGAGTACATTTCTTATCAAACTAAAACTGGTATTTCACATTTGAGGTTTTCATACATATGGTCAGCCTTGCAAATGTAAAGTGATACTTCACTGTGATTTTGATTTGCATTTTCCTAAGGAATAGTGATATGGAGTGTCTCTTCCTGTGCCTGCTTAACATTTCTCCGTGTCTTTGGAGAACTGTCTTTTCAAAACATTTCCAATGATTTGATTACATGTTTGAGAGCTAGATTTGAGAAGCAGATTTATTGTGAATACTGATAAAGCCCTGTTGCGGTAACCCAACCACTTATGACCACAACACACCTTCCACAATAAGGTAGATCTACCAACCACTTCACCAACCACAATAAGGCACAGGATCTATATTAAGAAAGTAGAGATTCCATTGTGTATATATACCACATTTTGTTGATCCATTCATCCAATGAGGGGCATCTGGGATGATTCTAAATCTTGGCTATGGTAAAAAAAATAATACTGCAGTGAACATGATAGTGCTGGTAGCTTTAGTGTGGCCTGGTTTGTACTTTATTGGATAAATGCCCAGGAGTTGAATTACTGTGTCATAGGGAAGCTCTATGTTTAGTCTTTTGGGGAACCTCCATACTACTTTCCACAGTGGTTGATTAAGCTTACATTCCCACAGTAATGTAATAGAGATCAAGATATATTGTACAGGGGCTGGGAATATGGCCTAGTGGCAAGAGTGCTTGCCTCATATACGTGAGGCCCTGGGTTCGATTCCTCAGCTCCACATA
This sequence comes from Perognathus longimembris pacificus, assembly GCF_023159225.1. Lineage (NCBI taxonomy): Eukaryota > Metazoa > Chordata > Mammalia > Rodentia > Heteromyidae > Perognathus > Perognathus longimembris. The sequence continues at coordinate 44,165,003 of NC_063176.1, forward strand.
TATAGAAAACAGCCAGAAGTGGCACTGTGGCTCAAGTGGCAGAATGCTAGCCTTGAGAAAAAAAAAAAAAAAAGAAGCCAGGGACAGTGAGTTCAAGCTCCAGGACTAGAAAAAAAAGATACATTGTACACATAAAATGCTTTATTAAATGGCAAAAAATTCAATACATAACTTAAAATTAAGATAAATAAGAGAGTGGTGGGTAGGGAAGGGTGAGGGAGAAAGTTGAAAGGAGTGGAATTGATCAGGATGCACTGTATTCATGAACTATTTTGGTGAACAATAACTCCTTTGTACAGCTACTTAAAGATTTTTTTTATCAAAAGACATAAAGACAAAAAAAAGCACATGGCGATTACAAAAATTGCTATTTGTCTAAGCTTTGCATTGAGAATGGACCTTCAATTTTTTGCCTTTGTATTCTAAACCTCAGTTGCTTGTACACTGTTTTATTTTGGTTTCATTTCAGGTTTCTGAAATACATTTTGGCTACAGCCTTTTCAAATTTGATGAAAAATGAGAGCAGAGTCTGGCTGATCCTTGCTTGCTCTGCTCTGGCTATTTCTAGAATGCTGACTCAGCACTGACCCACCACCTTCCAGGCTAGTTTCTCTATGAGAAGTATAAACCATTCAGCTACATACCCATCCCAGGTCTCACAGCTGGCATCTGTCGTGCCCTGCTGAAACAGGCCTTTAACCCATCCTGATTTAAGACTCACACCTGTGCATGAAAAGAGAGCTAAAAGTTAAGGATCCTGCTCTCTCTTGTAGCTGGTAGAGCTGAGAAAATAAAAGCCAAAAGATGGTGAGGATTCTTTCCAGATTCAAGTTGTACTTCAAACCTATGATGGCTACTGAAACTCCTCTTTTTCTTTTCCAAACTGTACTGGTCTGAGCTGGATTATTGCCCATGGTCAAGAACTGATTAATGCTTCTGTTCATCATTCTCAGCCCCTTGCTCGGTGCCAGTGGTGCAGTAATGTTCAACTAATTCTTTTTTTATGGACAGAAAACTTGATAGAGTTCTGAGAGCCATATAATTCACACCCTCATTTGCAAATAGTCAAACTGTCTTCTGACAATGAAATGTATTCTCTAATATTTTGTACATAACCAACTGGTGATCAAAGTTGGATAAAACCTACTGAACCCAGACATTTCTCTCCGTCATACTTTGGCTTTTCTAATGGGATCTTTGTGCCTAAATTATATGCATAGATGTGGCTCTGATTCCACTTCAATTTAAATATCTTCAGCATTGATCCATCTGGGAGTACTCTCCTGTCAGACATATCTCTCATTTCTCACTCATGGAACTGATTTTGAGTATCTCATTGTCCTGAAAGATGTTGCTCGGATGTCTCCATTTCAGTAGATGTGAGTGTGTGTGTGTGTGTGTGTGTGTGTGTGTGTGTGTGTGTGTGTGTGTGCAGGCCTGGGGTTTGAATTCAAGGAACAGGTTCTGTCCCTAAGCTATTTTACTTAAGGCTAGTGCTTTACCATTTGAGCCACACCACCACTTCTGGTTGGTGGTTAATTGGAGATAAGAGTTTCATGAACTTTCCTGCCCAGGCTGCATTTGAACCTTGATCCTCAGATCTCAGCCCCCTGAGTACCTAGGACTACAGACAGGAACCACCGGCTCCTGGCTTCAGTGGATTTTTCCTAATAAATTACAAAGGATTTTGAATGTTATCCTCTAAACAATGGAAATCACTGAAAGATATTTTAGCATAGGAAGGACTTGATTGGATTAGTGGAGAATTAGGGCAATGTGGCAAAGTGAGGATATTCATAGCCATTTTTGTTCTTGTTTTTATTATAGGTGCTGGGTCTCAAAATCTGGGACTTGGTACTGACATTGAGCTCCTTTTTGCTCAATGCTATCCCTCTATCACTTGAGCCATAGCTGCACTTCCAGCATTTCAAACTGTGAATAACTGGGGATAAGAGTCTTAAGATGTTCCTGCCCCAGCTGGTTTCTAACCATCATTCTCAGATCTCAGTCACCTGTGTAGCTAGGATCACAATTGTGAGCTACCAGTGCCTGGTGCCTGTAACTGTTTACTAGAAGAAACAGGCCTGGATATATATCGTAGAGATTTGATATAAGGATAAGATACAGTTTACAGAATCTGGTACCCAATTAGATTTGATACTTTTGGGTAGGTAGAATAATGGTTCCCCAAAGATAACCACACCCTAATGACCAGAATCTGTGAATATATTACCTTATATGGAAAAAGACCTGCAGATGTAAAGAGGATTATGACCTTACAATGAAGAGAGTATACTCTATTGCCCAGATGAGTCTAATCAGATCACAGGAGACTATAAGAGCAAAGGACCTTCCCAGCTTTCCATTTATAGTCAGAGAGATGGGGTAGAAGCAATAGACATTCAGGGTGTGAGAGAGATCCATTGGTAGATTTGAAGAGGGAGGAAGGAGCCCATGGGCCACAGATTCTGGGTGACACCTAAGAGTTAGGCTCAGCCTTCAGCCTGTAGCCAGCAAGAAAGCAGGAATTTCAGATCTACAATCATGAGACTGGATTTTGTCAAAACACAGATGACTAGAGAAATACTTCTTTTTCTAGAACCTTCAAGAAGGAACCAAATCCTGTTAACACCTTGACATTAACCTAGTGAGACTCATATCAACTTCAACTTAAAGAGCTACAACATAAATCCATTGTTTAAAGCATAAATTCTGGCAATGTGTTATGGCAACAATAGAATCTAATATAGATTTGAAAGCAAAGACAGGAGTAGATCACTCCAGTGTAAGAAGTAGAAGGATGAGGACTGGGAGTATGGCCTAGTGGCAAGAGTACTTGCCTCCTACACATGAAGCTCTCAGTTCGATTCCCCAGCACCACATATATGGGAAACGGCCAGAGGGGGTGCTGTGGCTCAGAGTGCTAGCCTTGAGCAAGAAGAGGCCAGGGACAGTGCTCAGGCCCTGAGTCCAAGGCCCAGGACTGGCCAAAAAGAAAAAAAAAAAAAGAAGTAGAAGGATGAAGAAGAATCTTCCATAGAAATTGAAAAGGATCAGGAAGTTTATTTTTTTTAAGTGATACAATTTAACACTGCAAGGGACCAAGTACTGAAACTTAGGTTCTCTTAGAAGGAGGAAAGCAATATGGTCCCTAGAGCTTATGTGCAGGTGGAATGATGTCCTATAAACTAAATCTCTCCTTTCTTACAAATAATCTCTACATTTTTTTGGTGCTACTCCTGGGGCTTGAACTCAGGGCCTGAACACTGTCTGTGAACTGCTTTTGCTCAAGGCTAGCATTCTACCACTTGGGCCACAGTTATACTTTCACCTTTTTGGTAGTTTATTTTGTTAGGGCTGACCTGAAAACTGGAGTAACTAAATATAAATTTTAGTGTTAAAATTAACAGCTTCTAAATCCTGGTGATGACTCCATGATAGAAAGCTGCACCCCCACCCATGAGACTAGTTTCTTGTAGTTTGACATTTAAAAATGTAGGAAGCACTTGTTCCCCTCTGTACCTGGGTAGCAACCATGGTAACAGACAGTAAAATGATCATAGTCATAGACTATAGAAATAACCATAATAGTGGTAGAAATGCCATGGTAACTGTCAGGTTGGTTTGCTTATGATTGAGTACTGGATTGTTTTAGCCCGCTCAAGCTTGCTTAGTGGTAATGGGAAAACATGGTCACAATTGTTAAAATAAAGTTGGTACTAGGTCAGCCTGACCGCAATATTCTGCTTCTATAAACGGCTTGCTTAACTCATTTGTGACTTGCTGTACCCCCTGCACAAACCCCCTGCATCAGTGCTACATGACCACCTGTTGTCAATTCCTGATATGGAGGCCAGTTCCCAATATCAAAGCCAAAATAGATAACTGAAAGGGTAGATAGCCAATAGAAATAGGACAAGACTTGCTTGCTAAATGCCATCCAATCAAGCATCTGCCAAGTTGGAAATACCCTGCCCCTGTTGTAATCACAATAAAAACCCTGCCTATCTGAGGGTCGGGCCTTTCAATCCATATCCGATGCATCAGTGACGGGAGTCCAGGCTCGAGTTTACAATAAAAACTCTTGTGCGTTTGCATAGGAATCGGTTCCTTGGTGGTCTTTGGGGACCGGAAATCTAGGCATAACAATTTCAGGTAACAATCTTGCAAATTTTCCTGCTTTTTTCCTTTCTGGGCTGGCTTCGAACCAGGATCCTCAGTTTTCAGCCTTCTCGGTAGCTAGAGTTGCAAGGGAGCCACCAGCACCCCTTTTTTGTTTTGCTTTGTTTTTTGCCAGTCCTGGGACTTCAACTCAGGGACTGAACACTGTTCCTGGCTTCTTTTTGCTCAAGGCTAGCACTCTACCACTTGTGCCACAGCGCCCCTTCTTGGCTTTTTCTGTTTGTGTGGTGCTGAGGAATTGAACCCAGGGCTTCATATATACGAGGCTACCACTTTACCACTAGGGCAAATTCCCAGCCCTCCAGCATCCCCTTTTAAGTAAAAAAGAGAACCGTGCACATAGTAACTATGGACAGGTAGCATGGTTGCTTTCCCTTCTGACTTAAAGACTTTATGTTTTGTGAATGTGTATGCTGGTAGGTGAAACTAGTTAAAATTTCAAAGCACTTTAAATACTAGCTACAGAGCCAAAAGAAGTAATACGTTTCTTTCCTCCAGAGAGTCCAGTAGCAGTAAGTGTGGCTGCCAACAGAGTTCAAAAGATTATGTTAATCGACTCACTTCTGAAAGCATGTACACGTTTAAGTGACCAATAGCCTTTGAATTTGCACAGGTGTTCTTGTGGGAAGCTGAGTGGTTCATCTTTGTCACCCAGCACCTAATGCAAATGCATTATTTCAGAGGTATTTATTTCCTAAGCATATTGAGGAATAAATGAGATTTGTAATAAATTGGTAAAGTCACTATAATATCCAAAACACAATTTCTTACATGACTTTCAAAGACTCCCACTGCTATGCATAATGTTCATAACATGGAAACTTAATTCTTTAAAACTTGTAACAAAAATATCCATTTACATTTGCATAGAGATAATATTCAAAGTACTACATACTCCCCCCCACACCTCTCAGAGCTTTGTTCTAGGAAAGAATTGTTCCCAGAAAGTACCTTATCCTGACAAGGCTGGTTTGGCATGCAATTATGATGTATGTCCTTGACTCTACTCAAGTTCACAGAACAGTACATATTTTCTTTTCTTAAATAACAGAACATTGTCTTGTTCCAAGCATCTCTGGGAATACTTAGGTGTTATTTGAAAATCACTTTTAGCTTCATCATGCAGCTTTTTGTAATATTTCCCCAAGTAGGTCTTCGATTATCTCCTTTGTGCCCATGATCCCACTACTGCTTCTTTCTTTATATCACACCCCACTCAAGTCTCCAGAGATCGCCCCCCAACCCACGCTGGCAAGAGTCTAAAATCATCAATCTCGCTTTTTGGAGTTTCTGGGCTGAGACATAACTCAGAAACCAATTCAGCTAAGACTCTAGAAGACAGGATAAAAATAAACGGTGACCAGAGGTGAAGAAAGTAAATCTGGGAATAAGTCTGGTTAATGGCAGAGTGAGACCCCCACATACTTGTTTTGAGGTGACAGCACTTCCCACAGTGGCAGTGCCACATTTCTGATAGGAAGCAACCAAGTTAGGTAATGCTTATATTCCTGGCCACCTCCCACCCTCCAAACAATGGCTCCTTGTGTCCTCAAAGAAACAGGCTGTGATTTGTAGGTTATGAAATCAAATACATTATGCACTTGGAACTCAATCCAGGACTTCTTCCAATTTTTGAGTTTAAAACTTTATTAATTTGTTGTATTATCTTCAGGTAGGTGTACAAATGAATTGCCATTTAGCAAAGAAGTTTATGAATACAGTGCATCTTTTTTTAATCAGTGTCACCCTTTTCAACATTCTCACCCATTCCTCTCTATTGTTTCCTTACTTTCTTCAGTTTGTAGTATATATATTGAATTCTTGACTGCATTCTCTTCCTTCTTCTTCTTTCCACTTGTCTATTCTTCTCCTCTGGGCCCCACCCACCTCTGGCAAGTACTCATTTCCTGGTGCATCTTTTGTTGGGTTTGACAGTTTTTCTAAGGAATTATACTATTTGAGTTATCCCTTGAATCTACCACATTTCAGTTAATACATTTGTATATACTTGCATATCACCCAATGTATTTACTTATAGATTTATAGGCTAGTTCTATATGCAACCTTTGTCTCTCTGTGCCTGACTTACTTTACTTAATTCCCTTTCTTTCAAGTCTTTCTGTTTCTTTACAAATGGTACAATATCATTCTTTCTAGTGGATGAGTAAAATTTGGTTGTGTATATATACACCATGTTTTCTTGATCCATTTGTTCATGGACAGTCATGTAGTCTGATTCTTTATCTTGGCAATGGTGAATAGTGCTCCAGTGAGCATGATTGTGTGATGGTAGCTTTACTGTGATCTGGTTTGTGCTCTTTTTGGATAAATGTTCAGGGGTGGAATTGGCAGGTCAAAGGATAGTTCAACATTTAGTTTTTTGAGGAATCTCCATACTACTGTCTAGAGTGGTTGAACAAGCTCACATTCCCATCAGTAGTGTAATAGGATTCACATTTGACCACATCTTTGACAGCATCTGTTATTGTTTGCTTTCTTGATAATGGCCATTCTAACTGGGATGAGATAGAATCCCATTTTCAAAATTATTGTCCTTTCCTCATTCATGCCTTTCCACCTATACCAAAATATGCCATTAGGCACTGATTTTTTTATTCCTCCTTTATTTTATTTATTTCCTCTTCTTTGGTTCCTTCACTTACATAAGCATTTGTGCACCATTTTATATCTATCAATTTATGTATGCTGTTATCGTTTTACAGTGGTATGAATCATGGGTTCTACCACTGAGCTACAACCCCAACTTCTTTGCACTGCTGTTTTCAATGATGAAATTGATATCTCTTGTCTGGTAAGTTTGGAGGCCTTCATGTATAAAGAGTAGGGAGAGTTCTGGTATTGCAATCCCAAGATGCAGAGCAAACAAGAGAAGTCTCTGCCTGGACATAGAGCACTAGGTGATAAGTAGACCTCAGCAGCTCATGCTCGGGCTTCAGTTTCTCCACAGGAATTAGGTGATTTAACTAAACTGTCTCATATTCCTTTAGCAACAATATCCCCTGGCTTTGCAGCTTATTTGAGTTTATCAAGGAAATAAGTTAAAAAAAAAAAGTTATGACTATCATGTTTTCATTTCATCACTCATCAACTTTGTTTCCTGAGGACATTTATGAATGCAGAGTTTTTTGTTTGTTTCTTGTTTTACACTTTCAGCTCTGTTTCCCTGGGGAATTGTATCCTTTCAAAGAAGGAAGCATAAATACACCTAGACTATTCATGAGTCCAATACTTGTGTCTTTACAGATACTTCCTCCTTACAAATTCAATTTAAATAAAAGCACAGTGGCAAGGAGCCCAGCACACTGACACACAGCCAGACACAGAGCACTGGTACTCACCTCCTCCCACCCCCAGCGTTCATGGACCTCTTCCCAAAGGCAACAGACAGACACATAACATGGTACAGCACAGTTCGGGAATATGTCACCAGCGAACATGATTTTTGCAAACTGGATGCCTGATTGGAGCCTGCTCTGGGGACAAGAGCAGTAGCACTGCGCCTCTGGCTTTTCCACCTGCTAGCTGCTAGCTTTCCTCTGCAGCCACTCCACGTCCCACTTGCCTTCTCTTCACCACTTCCAATCATCCTCAGGCTTTCAAGCCATCCTATTCATCATCTAGTTCTTTGTTTCCTCTTTTACTGGCAGGCCTCAACCTTATCTGCTCTTTGGTTTGATGACACCTGTATGACAAGCGGAGTGACACAACCTTTCTCTGCTCTGATTGGCTCACAAAAGACCTAGGGTATCAGCTTACTCCTGGGATAAATGAAGGAGTTGCCATCACATCTCATAATGGGACATATAATGTATGGTTAAAAATATGCACTTTGACTACATACAGGCATGAAAACATGAAAATAAGAAATGAAGAGCTGCTCCTCCCCCTTGCCCCAACTGGATCTTCAGCTTCACTCCCACACAGACGCTAACTTGATTCTTGCACATCCTGAGGTTATAGAGAACCTGATTCCCAACACTTTTATGTACAGAGCCTGAAGATGGGACTTATGTGAAGGTATTTTGAGTAATCCTATTGTCTTAAAGTCCATTGGGGTGCCATTGGGTCTAAAGACACTGGCTTTTGGAAGCAATTTTTTTTTGTGGAAAATGTGTTTTTGGAGTACTGAACTATATATGGCTTTAACTCTAGTAGTTTCAAGCTATATGTGCTATTATTTATTCTCTGTGTTAAAAATCTTAAAATATTCTGTATAGACCCTCCCCCAAAGTAGATAAAATGGAGTATAGGTAGAGCCTAAATAAATAAGATAAAATACATAACTTTAATATGCCTAAATAAATAAGCTGAATGCCTAAATAAAACTACCAAAAGAAAAGAAAGAGAGAGAGAGAAAGAATGTGTACTTTGTGCCTGGCACTGGTGCTTTATGCCTGTAATCTTAGGTACTCAGAAGTCTGAGATCAGAAGATCATGGATTCAAAGCCAGCCTGGACAAGTAGCTCCATGAGACTCTTACCTCCAATAAACCATCAAAAAAATAAAGAAAGAATATGCACTCTGGAATCGATAGACATAAGTTCAAATTGTGACTCTGCCACCTACTAAAGAGATGGGCCTGACACGGTTTTATAACTTGTCTTCATCCTTGCTTTTTTTTTTCTTTCTTTCTCTCTTTATGCGCATGTACTCATAATCACACATGGGAGGGTGGTTGAACTTGGGGCCAGAGCACTGTCTCTTAGCTTTTTTCACTCAAGGTTTACAATCTACCACTTGAGCCACACAGCCACTTCCAGCTTTTTGCTGGTTAATTGGAGATAAGAGACTTTCCAATTTGTCTGCCTAAACTGGCTTCAAAAAGTTATATTTACATCTCAGCTCCCTGAGTAGCAATCAGCTACTCAGACTGAGCCACCAGCTTCAGCCTTACCCTTGGTTTTGATCAGTGAAGTAAGGTTGTCATTAGCTGACTTAGATCATTTTTTAGTATAATGTTTGTGAGACATCTGCCACACATTAAAACTTCAATAAATTAGCAATATTATTATTATTATTTTATCATGATTGTCAGCTAACTATAACACATCTAGCAGTAAGGCAACCAGAATGGCCAGAGTCAAAATTACATCATAAAAGTGGCTATATCACTGGTGTTATTTAGCATGGAGAGAGAAGCAAGCAGGGGAACGGATAGCTATTTCAAATTTATGCTCCTCCTACCACCACCACCACCCCAAAAAAGATTGGCAGTTGTTTGGTGTACCCAGTAAAAACAGAACAAAAGTCAACCAGGGAATTTTTTTCTCACGATAACAAATAATTTTCTACCATAGCGCTGTGGGGAAGTAAAATAAACTCCTTTGAAAGGTAATGAGAATCCCATGGCTGAAAGGATCCAAAGGGAGCCCGCCTTGTAGCCTTTGGGTGGAAATAATATATAAGTGATTCAGGCAATGGATGAACTATTGAATTTTTATGACTTTAAAAATCTCTTACAAGTTCAAAGACGATGGCTCTATAATCATTTTCAGCCCCCAACTCAGAAGCAGGCAGATATTTTTAAAAGGTGAAAGAGATCCAATCAATTTGGCTCCCTGCTAGCAATACTTGAGAGAGATAGATGTGCTGAAGATGTTTACGGCATTAGTAAAACTAAGGATTGGGGACTACAACATTCTGTGTTTTCTCATTTACCATGGCTCTGAAAGGCACTTTTCTCAACTACAATCCTGTGATGCCAGATTTATTATGTAAAATTGAGTGGATGGCTACATTGTGAGAGACTTTTGAAAATGTAAAACGCAATGGCAAAGCCTCTTACATGGAACTGTGTTTACTTAATTAGCTCAATGTTTAGAGGTAGTTAAAACAGGCAAACCATCTTTTCTCCAGCTGAGATCATAAAATAAGGTGAAGGATGATTTCACAAAAGTGTGCAAGGATTTGTAAAATGTCAGGAACACAGAGAGGTATTGAGTTTTAAGAAGTAGATATTTTTGAAGTCTTAATAAAGATTCCTTCTCCTCAGAATGGTTCAAAATATCTCATAGACAAAGGAAATTACCAGTCTCATAATTTAAAAGTAGTTGCAGTAAGAACTTTGGAAAACATCTAGGAAAATCTGACAGTTGTTTAAAACAACTGGTTTATTTTGTATATGTATGTATAGAGACACGTCATAGACTAATCTCTTATATCAAAACTTGCTAGGCACAGATGGCTCACATCTGTAATCATAACTGCTCAGAATACTGAGAAATATGAGATCTGGTGGATCAGGGTTCAAGGTAAGCCCACTTAGAAAAGACTGTGAGAACTCATTTCATCTCCACGTAATCAGCAAAAGGCCAGGATGGAGTTGGTGGGGGGGAAGAGGGGGGATCTCGGTAGGATGTCAACCAAGCAAGAAAGCCAAGTGAGAGCATGAGGCTCTTAGTCCTGAGTTCAAATCTCAGTGCTAAATTTATTTTTTTTATTAATTAAATTTTGTTGACAAGGTGTTGTGTGAAAGGGGTACAGTTACATAATAAGGCAGTGAATACATTTCTTGTGATATCTTACACCCTCATTTTTCTTTCCCTTCCCTAGATCAGCTAGGCATATATACAATATCCAGTGTACCAAAATCATATACAGTAACCATGTAGCGTACACCAAAGGAAATTCACCTAGAACTTTAAATGTAATGTCAACAATAGAACGCTCCTGTGTCCTTCTTTTGGAGTTGTTTTTGCTTATACATATTGTAAGGTCACTGAACCAAACTTGTGGAAATACCATTTGAAAAGAAGTTTTTTGTTTTGCAGACCTGGTCTCTACAGTGCCCCCCACCACCACCCTAACAGTCATATATCAAGGAGATCATGCCCCTTTGTTCACTCAACATTATTTGTTCAAGTTCTGACCATTTCCCTGCGAATACCAATATTTTATCATTTCTAATTGCTATGTAGTATTCCATTGTGTACCACATTTTTTGGATCCATTCATCTATAGTAGGGCATCTGGGTTGTTTCCATATTTTGGCTATTGTGATTTGTGCAGCAATAAACATAGATGTGAAGATGTCTTTTTGATATCCTGAGACCTGTTGTTCAGGATAGATGCCTAGGAGTGGTATGGCTGGGTCATAGGGTATGTCTATGCTGAGCTTTTTGAGGAACCTCCATACTGTTCTTAAAAGTGGTTGTACTAATTTGTACTCCCACCAACAATGGAGAAGGGTTCCTTTTTCCCTGCATCCCCCTCCAGCATTTGTTGTTGCCTGAGTTCAGAGTATAGGCCATTCTAACTGGAGTGAGGTGGTATCTCAGGGTTGTTTTTATTTGCATTTCCTTTACTGCCAGGGATGTTGAACATTTACTCATATGTTTCTTTGCCATTTTTATCTCTTCTCCTGTGAAGTCTCTCTTTAGCTCCTTTGCCCATTTAATAATTGGTTCACTGGGTTGGAGGGGGTTAGTTTTTTGAGTTCTCTGCAGATGACGGATATTAGGCCTTTGTCTGTTGCTGTGCTGGTGAAGATCCTTTCCCATATGGTTGGCTGTCTTTCTAGTTTGGTGGCTATGTCTTCAGCTGTGCAGAAACTTTTTATTTTGTAGTAGTCCCATTTGTCGAGACTCTCCCCTATCTGTTATACCCCTGGGACTATATTCAGCAAGTTCCTATCTGTGCCTATGAGTTCTAGCATCTCTCCTACTCTGTCCTTCAGTAGTTTCAAGGATTCAGGCCTGATGTTGAGGTCCTTAATCCATTTTGAGTTGATCTTGGTGCATGGTGATACGCTAGGGTCTACTTTGAGTTTTCTACATATGGCTGCCCAGTTTTCCCAGCACCAGTAGTTGAAGAGGCTATGTTTTTTCCATTGTATGTCTTTAGCTCCTTTGTCGAATATCAGCTGACTGTAAGAATGGGCTTTATTTCTGGGTCTTCTATTCTATTCCATTGGTCTTCAGGTCTGTTTTTATACCAGTACCAGGCTGTACTAAATTTAAAAGAAGACTATCAACACTAGATGTTATTCTCAGACCCTGAAATCCGTGCTGGAATAGACTTCCTTCCACAGCTCAGGACCTATGATAGAAGAATGCAGAGCAATAACAAAACATTCGAAGTCTAATCATCCACAGACACGGATAAATTCTTATTGTGTCAGACAATGATGTGGAAAGTGCATTTGAAACATTGAAAGATGTCAGAGGGGCCACGAATCCAGAGAATTTAATAGCCTTTCGGGGATGATTCTACCAATAAACATGTATACTTTTGGAAGGAAAAAGAAATGTCTTTGCGTATGATAATTAAGTGGAGGGAAAATGTTTTCCACTAAACACAAGTTACACAGTGAGCATTTTTAACAAAACCTTTACAAAGAACTTGTATGTAATAATCCACATACAATAAAAATCGACCCCTTTGAGCAAGGCACAGTGGTAATCTTAGGAACTTAGGAGGCTGAGGCAGAAGGATGGAGAGTTCTAATCAGGGCTACATAGTGAGACCTTATGTCAATAAAACAACATGGAAAAATGCAAATCAAAACCTATCCATTATCCCATGGCTATTAGTAAATGCTACTATAAAGAGACCTGACCAACATCCTCTGACTGAGAAATCATGGAGCTGGACACCAGATCCTTTGAATTTCATTTAAGAGATCAGACTGAAACCAATTTAGTCCTTAAACAGAGACTAACATTGGATTGCTAAAATAAAATGATGACTGGTAATAGTGCTGAGGAAAACTGGAAGAGTGTAGGCACCATGCTGAGTTCTGCATATATAAGTCCTTGAGATGGACAACTCATCTACAAGATTAGTCTGATTTGACTCGTGGCTGAATTTTGGGGATGAACAGCATAATTCATGGAATCTAGAAAGGCCTGAACTTCACCCAAACCTTCAGACTAATTACTAACGGCATTTGTCAGGTAATGAGCTAGAATCTAAACCTTCTGCTTTCTTCAAAAATGCCTTCCTTTTAAACTAGCATGTTGTGTCACACTACAACAAGCCTTTACTACCACCACTAACAATAATAATAATGTTTAGCCATGATTAAGCATACACCATATTTAAGGATCATGAAAAGACAAAAGGCTGAGACCTAAGCCACTGTTCCAGGTTGTCAAAAAGCAAACATGGCAAGGCATGAACAACAAAAGAAATTCAAGTGTCTACATATATCGGATTAAAACCAAACTAGCAATGAAAGCAGCCCCACATTCAGAGAGCTGTGAGAAACAGTTGTTTGTCCACAGCAGCTGAAGGCATGGGTGAAATTAGGATGAAACAAGGCAGGCAACATGCTTAGTTGTAACACTCCAGGATGGTGTGTGTGTGTGTGTGTGTGTGTGTGTGTGTGTGTGTGTGTGTGTGTGTGTGCAGGAATTTACAACCTAGTGATTCACACTGCCAAGCTTATACTTAGCTCTTTGCAATATGTGCCAGCTCCTGGTGTTTTCCCATCAGCTAACTCAGATGTCATGAGAAAGGAAGAATAAAGGCCCAATAATAAGAACTTGAAGACAGCCCACTATATTTAGATACAGATATAACCCTCTGTCTATAGATGTAGTGTCCGTGAGGCACAAAGCTGCTTAATCTTTCTCTCTTTGCAGGCTTTCAAATCCCTTCTCATTTTGCATCCCGTGTGCTTTGTACAAGTGCCAATCCCTTCTAATTCAGCCCTGATGTCAAGTGACAAAAGGAAAAACTCCCACTTGAACTCTCTGCCTTTCAGCCTTTTTGCCTCAAGTCTCCTTCAAACAAAGACTTTGCCTCTGATTCCCGGCTTGAGACCACTTTCTTAGATGACATACAGCCTGTTGTGGCCAAGCAGTTTGCTTTTGCTTTTTTTTTTTTTTTTTTTTAATAGAAAAGGCAATGCCTAGATTCCCCAAGGATGTAAATTAGAGTGTTGTGGCTCAGTGGAGGTCTCCAATGACGCCTCCCACTGGGTGAGGGACTATTGGATTTCCATCTGTGTGTCTCATACCATTGGTGGCTATTGTTTAAATAAACATTACTTTGTATAGCTTCTCTTTTGAAAAAAAAATTCAATACGTGTTGATGCCTGGTTAAGAGGAAAGAAAATTGCAGTATTAAAAGACTAGTATTTTCAGAGTCTTGTGATGTAAATTGCTAATTTGAAACCCAAAATATTGTTCAAGTGTCTTTATTTAATAGCAGGTGATTGCAAGCTGTAATTTGCAAGCTGTAGATGCAGATGGTGATGTTTTGCTCCCTTTTCAGCAGTGCAGTACAGTATTTACTGCAGATCTATGCAGACACAGTACAGCCAACTGTGAAAGAAAACACTCTAGAGGAAGACCTAGCACAAAGTTTGCAAGTCAAAGACAAGTTTCAAGATCTGTTCATGCCTCAGCCAGAGCAGGCTGTTCCCTCCAGAGCCCTAAGCCTGCTTGTTTATTTTTTTAAAAAATGGAAGGAGTCATCCATTGGTCTGCCAAAAGCTTGCATATGAAAACATCTATGTGAGGAAGAGGTATTGAATTTAGCTTGATTTGTTCATTAGTTGACTGCAGAGAACCTGGGGAAGAGAGAAGATGTAGGAGGGCATTGTCAAATAAATTGTAGGGTATCTAAATGTGAAGTTCCTATAAATATGAATGACAGGCTAGTGTAAGTATGCCCAGTGCAATTTGGGATAGACTGAGCTGCATTAGCCATACTTTACTAACCAAGTACTCATTATTCACCTGAACTTCACATGTAACTGGAATTTGTGTACTTCTATTTGCAAACCCAGGTGGGGAGAAAGGGTAAAGTCACCTATAGGCAAAGGATAGTCATGTACAGCCACCATGCTAGGAATTTGCCTTCTGCTCTCCCGTGAGATTATGACAATTTACCACTTCCATTTTTGTTGTGAGTTACATTTCAAAGAAAGGAAAGTCATAGTTCCAAGATCTTAGGTGGATGTCGTTCACTGTGGCAGGTGATGGCAAGCTGTGATTTGCAAGCTGTAGATTTAGAGACCTAGTTTCGAAGACCTGACTTGGAAGACTCGGTGCTTTCCACAAAATGATGCTGATACCTCAGCTGTGTTCATTTTCCCCCATGCCACTTAGGGAACAAAAAAGAAATCCAGTGTTGTTCTCTAATTCCAGTGGCCTCCCAGCTCCCCTACTCCTGTAAAACAGCAAATCAACAAGCAAACACTTCCGACTTTACTGCATCCTACCCAATCCAACTGGACTTACCAAGGAATAACGATAGACATCCCCAATTCATGCTGTTGTACCAAAACTCAGTCACAAGAAACAGAGAAGCCACGTTTGAAGAGGTCATATTGGGAGTCTTTATTGGAAAGCCAGTGACTGCTGATGGATTCTTGTCAAAAAGACCTGCAGCCCCTGGAATACACTTAATACTGTTAGAAAACTGAGCCATGACAGTAATAAAGCAAAGAAAAACAGAAGCAGGAAGACAATACCATCAAAGCAGATCAACTCCCAACAGAGAGCTGAAGTGGGACACCATGGTGACCTGGGGAGAGCCAGGAGACAGAGACATGAGTCATGGCATTAAGGCACCTGGGCTGGCCTGGACCTAAATAGGGTCAGAGTCAGGATGTAAGGTCACAGAAAACTTGAGAGTCTTGTCAGTAGGAGGCCCAGGACTGACAGGTCCAGTAACCTATCATCCAAGTCTCCACCATGCATCTAGTAATTCAGGAACTCGTATCACCTGGGAATGGAACTTCCTTGCCTCTACCATGAAGATAAGATGGCAAAAGTTAAACGCAATTCCCTATCATCCACGACAGCAAGATAGTGCCAGTTAGACCCAGTCTCTTTATTTCAGTGTTACCGAAACAAATCTTCATAATTTTCATATTCTCTTTGTATCTTATTATAGCCTGTTACCAGAAAATCTACGAGGTTAGACTTCTTTGAGCATTCAGCCTTTCACTGAAGTGCAACATTCTGAGATATGGTAAAAACAGGACCACAGGGGTCCTTTTAATTGTTCCTCTATTTCCTGTTTTCAAGTCCTAATTGGTTCCATGGTCCATCTTGTACCCTGTGACTTCATAGAAAGTCCTGCTTGCTCTTCAGTGTGTCTTATTAGGTAGAGTACTGGTGTTTGGGTAAAATGATTCCTCATCATAAGAGACTGACTGAGTGTTGCAGGACACCTGTCATTCCCATTTCCTCTTCTTAAATATTGTAGTCAAAAACATCCCTGAATAGTACCAAATGCATCTGTTATTGGGGATGGAGGATCTCCTCCATAGTTGAGAGTTATCAAGGAGTCTGTTGAGATGGGCAAAATGACTCAGTCCTGACCAGTTAGACGTAAGAAAAGGTGTGCCGGGGTTCCTGAGGAAAGTTTCCCTATTCTATAAAAGAGGCCCAAGGAAGGAACAACTGGATAGAGTCTTGTGGGCACATGATATCTGAGTTGTTAAAAGTATTTTGTCACTCATGAGGACAAAAACAGAATAAAATATAGCTAAGTAAGAATGTTGAAAATCTCTGGGCCTGGGATGAGATCATGAACCTACCTTTCTTGTTAGGAAGGAATTGAACTCTTTTTTGTGTAATCCTCCGAAATGGGAATTCTCAAGGCACCGGCAGCTTAGAGCATCCAAGCTCTCATGTCATTGAACTTCTTAAGGAAGAAAAAACAAAGAGCTCCAAGGAGACCAGAGGAGTGTGAGATGCTAAAGACAGGGTTGGTACACTGTGTTGTTGTTAAGAAGAGGGGACTAGAGTCAGAGAAACTGAATTCGAGCCTTAATTTTAATTAACTAGCTTTGTGACCTTGGGTAAGACATTCTCTCATGCTCAGATTTTTTTTTTTACTGAAAGATTATGAGAATTAGATTTATGAAAGTTGTCAAACCACACTAGAATTCCAGATGTGCCATTCGCCACATGTGTTACCACATCCCATGGTCTCTTGTCTCAGCTGCCATTTCCTGCCCCAATTAAGGCACTGTGTCCTCCCGTTCTATTGACCCCAATGCCATGATATGCTATTCTTATATAAATGTCATCTCGGCCAATGATCGGTCTCAAGATCTGTATTATGTTTATGTCTTTTTATGCACACAAAATGAATCTCATTCTAATTGAAATATCTAAAAGCAATTGGGAGACATCCACTGTTAACATTACCTGCTTTCTTTCTCAAAGCAATCTAGTATACCTCTCAAATTAAGAGTGGGTAAAAGCTAACCTTGCACATTACATTACATCCTGTTCAATGTCTTATGAATGTTTACTTTCAGAAAAATAAAAACCACTTGCCCTCATCTACTGAAGGGTATTACATAAGCCACTTAGATGCCATATTCTCCAGTGCCATCTAGAGGATCCCAGACTAAAGAGGAACCAAAAAACTTTAGCTGGGAGAGAAAAAGAAGCAGGGAGAAAGCAACTGTGACTGGCAAAGTAATTTCTTAGACATATCAAATTGTATTTTGGTGATCTATTAGTTTAGATTGAATAGCTAAGCAAAGTCATACATGGTATTGTATATAGAGAAAGTGTATGGAAATTTTCCTCACTGAAATCAATGCCTATTTTAAAACCCAATCAATCCATATTTGTTAATATTTTTAAATATGTTCAGAAGATACAGACTACTTATATTAAGTGCCTATTGACATTCAAGAAAAATAAAAGTTAGCGACATGTTCAAAGCCTTTGTGCCTCCATCCCCAGCCCGTAATCTAATGCCTAGAAGATAGAATACACTACAAGTTCCTTTAATTGGACAGAGTTCAATGGGTCATGTTTAGATAGTCATTTTTGGTGATAGATAATTTGTGTCTAATTAAATAACACATCACTGTTAAGCTAAATAAGCACATGTCTAAAAAGTTTCAAATGCTATTTTCATGGTAGTTCTGTGCTGGGTACTTTTCTCATAGATTATTGCAATCATCCATCCCCCAAAGCCTCTGATATCTATTGATGTTTAATTCTCATTTTACAGATAAGAAAACTGAGTTGTAGATAGGTAGAATGTCTTTTCCAAGGTAACACATAGGAAATATCTAAACAGGGTTTTAAGTGTAAATTTACTCCAGTGTCCAACAGTGTGCAATGAAACCAGTTAAATGCAATGTCAATCACAGCAATTAAATATAACCACTGAATGTCACAGGGACTATGTCCATCCAGGAGGAAGAGATTATTAGGCTCTATCACATGCAGTCCTGATGTTTAACCATTTTTATCTATAAAAAGAAATTATCTATAAAAATGAAATTCTGGCTTGGAATCAGTGACTCACACCTGTAAATCCTAGCTACTCGGGAGGCTGAGATCTGAGAATTATAGTTCAAAGCCAGCATGGACAGAAAAGTCTCAAGGCTCTTATTTCCAATTAACCACCCCAAAGCTGGAAGTGCAGCTGAGCTGTGGCTCAAGTGGCAGAGCACTAGTCATGAACAAAAAAGCTCAGGGAAAGCATTAAGACCCTAAGTTCAAGCCTCAGGCTGGCACAAAAAAAAAAAAAAAAAAGAAGAAGAAGAAGAAAGGGAAAAGAAAAAGGAAAGGAAATTCTGTGTGATTCAATGCATTAGTTTCCAATTCAAGTCAGTTTCCCTTTAAGGCTGATAAAAAGAGTCTTTTGTTAGGTACCATTTCATTTACCTTGAGTTTTTCATGGTCTCTTAGCTACTGCAAGCACCAACTAATTAAACTGGATTACCACCAAGGAGAACACAATTTCCTCATGTATACTTATGTGCTTGTCAAGGCCAGGACTCCTCAACATCACCTCCAGGTTGTATTGATCTCTCTTATCCCACAAGTACTTTGTGACAGTAAGCACTAGAAAGGCAACTCCAGCGCCATTTGTTCAGAGACACTTTGTTTAATGTCTGGCTTGAATAAATGTTCTTTCTTCGTTGGTTCATTTGGCTAGACCAAGTCTCCATGCTAGGGTGAGTAGAGGAGGGCTATGCAGTGGTCAGGAATAGATAATGAGTTACAGGATATATCTAAAAATGAATTAAAGATAAAAAGCACTGAGTGTTTTACAACTACTCTCAAGCAACTGGGTACCACTTTCAGCAAACCATGCAAAGACCATGTACCCGAAACTAAAGACGATCAGGGCTTATTGGCTTCTGATGTAATAAAGCTAATGACTTTTGCTTAATATTCAAAGGGCACTTGATTAAAAACCAAGGCTTTATAATCTACTTCTACCTTGCACTAAAATATTTCTCTCCTTTACTTCTTTTTCTACTGCTGTAGGGAAAAAAGGATTGTGTGTACCCAGATACACAGCCTCTTCTCTTTTTTAATGCACAGCCACCTGCTCACTAAAAAAATACACTACAGAGTAGACTAAAAGGAAAGAGATGAGAAATGAAAAAAAGACGCCACAGAAATGAATGTGAAAATGCACTTCATAGAAAACCAAAAGGTATGAAAAAACAGCTTTTAAAAATTGGAAAGCCTAGGGAGATTCTGGGGCAGGCAAGAACAAGAATGAGAGGAATAAAGTCCGCCTCCTTTGACATACTCAACAAACTGAAATAAAATTACAATTACTTATTATTCTAGAAGACTGGATTTTCTAATCATTCGATGATGACTCTGTAGAATGCTGGGGCCCAAGCTCTTCATATTATGCTAAAAAAATTAAGCACCTTATTATGGACAAAAAGAGAGGCAATCTTTCTGTGGAATGAGCTGGAATATTTCTGCCCTATCTTCTCAGAAACTTGACAGTTAATGTATTATTTGTCTCTGATTCTTTTTTTTTAACTGTATTTTTTTTTGTCCTTTCTTTTTTGGTACTAGGGATCGAACCCAGGACGTTGCATTTGCTAGGCAAGCGCTTTGCCACTGAGCTACATCCCATCCCTGTATCTGATTCTTATTCCCAACTCAGTATAGAATTCTGGCAATGTATGTTGGCACGACTTTCCTACTACCGTCTGTTTTCAATTACTCTTTATTCCCCAACATATCCTCAATTCTGAGCTTCTTCACCATGCACTACATGGAAATGTTGTCAAGTAATGGTAAAGATGGCAGTTTTACAGAGATTCTACTCAATGGAAAACACCCACTACCTAGTGCCATACAAAGCACCTACAAATCAAATCCCAGAAATCCCTCTTCACAGATGGTAAAAGCCAGACACTCAACAGGTGAGGGCACCATGATCCTCTTGCAGCAGCATTCTTACTCTATAACAGTTTTCTTTGTAACAATCATACTTCCTGCCTCCCAGATTTCTGTGTCGCAAACAAAGGCACTCAAAAGAATTTGAAGACTTGATTTTAATTTTTACAATACCATAACATGTTATGATAATGAATATTCAAGTTTGGGGAAGTGAGCAATCCAACAGTCCTTGAATCAGGATTTTCCAGGTCCCGTAGCATATTTGAGGAAAACATTACTCCTACCAGAAAGATTCAGTAGGTGCTAGACATGAAGTGCCATGTTCAGTTTGTTGTATTGTGTCTTATGGTCACTGGGATTAAAATACTTGGGTTGGTTCAAAAATACCTGGGTTAGTTCAATTTCTAGTTTGTCTACCACTACTGTTTTCTGTGTGTCTGATTCTATAAACATAAGTAAGTACAAACTTCTCTGGGCTTTGTAAACCTATGAGTAAATTAAATACAGTAAGAGTAATAACTAAAACAAACACATTAAACTTTTGTTGCCTAAATAACAGAATGTCATTTCCTACTCATATAACTGTTATTATGAGTCATTTGCCTACAATCTTCTACATAATGATTCAGAGACCCAGGAGCCCTCTACTTTGTGTATTTATCATTCCTTTTACTTTCCATAAAAGACTAAAGAACACAGTTTTATGCTTTTCAAAATACATGCTATAGATAACTCAACATAGCCATTCCAGTGTAAAAGCCATCACTGATAACATATAAACAGATCAAGTGCTCTTCAATTAAACTTTGTTTTCAGAACTTACAATGTGCTGTACCACTTAAGCCATGCCTCTAAATTGGCATTTTGCTAGTAAGTTGTCGATGGAGTTGTACAGACATTTTTCCCTGTTTGATGTTAACTGAGACCCACCCCCCCCCCCAGATCTCAGCCTACTGAGTAGTTAGGATTAAAACACGAGCTACTGGCACTCCAGTTTATAGTAGAATTATTTGGATAGAAACCCATTGTAAACTGAAGAGAATCTATGAACATAAACAGATGGCAGGTGAAATTCAACTTGCTCACCATAGCTTTTCAACTTCTACCTTAGGGTTTATTTGTAACTCCTAACCTAGGTCTTCATTAGAAGTCCCTTTCTGAGTCATTTTCAATCAACTGGTTAAGAAGAGGAAATCGGGATGTGAGAAACAAGGAAATAAGAGTTTCTGGATTTCTTCAGTGGTTGTAAAGAGGGTTATGGGAGATACTGAGTATACAAAGCTACCTTGTATTTTGTAGTCTGCTATGCAAATGTGGAACTCCATTTTTATTTGTAATTAACTACTACCTACGATATCTCCATGAATCCCTTTTCACCAGAGAGTACTAGCCCTTATAGAAATAAGCTAAGTTGTGGGCCTTCATGGTACTTAGAATTTGGGGATTAAAGCTGAACGTACAAACTGTAGTTTAAAAGCTAGAGAATCATAAGCCCTTTGTCTGACTTAGGTGCCTTGAAGTGACCCACAGTCTCTGCTCCCTCCATGGTAGAGACAAGTTTCGTATGCATAAAAGCAATTACAGGGATTGGAGGCATGCTCAGTTGATGCCTGCCAATGAATGATAAACATCAGATACTGAATTCAAGTCCCAATCTTGGATAAAAAGAGAAAAGAAAAATCAATGACTAAAGCACTTTGCAGGTTATCTCAATACTCAGTTTATGTGTTGTAAATGTGGCATTTATTTAGAATATTCTTCAATGCCAGAGACAATAAGATGGACATATAAAAATGAAGTTTTTCTTAGTATTAACTAATTAGCTAGCGATCCATGATTAATATTCTCCAAGAGCAAAGCTCTGTGCTAGAGAGATAGGACACATCAGAAAGCATATAAACCAAGATAAAAAAAAATCAGTTCTCAATGTGATCCCCTCAATCAGATTTTGAAGGTCTCACTTCTAAACCATTTAATGTTTGAGATAGGGTCGTGGTATTTTTCTTGACAGCCTTTTCACAGAGTAGCATGAGCAGCACAATTATTTCAGTAATTTTAAAAGGTTTCTCTTCTGTTTGTGTCTTTTAAATGATGGAATTAAACATGGAGAAAATGAAAAATGCAAAAGATTAGAATTAATTATATTAAGTCAGGGATAAAGCAGAGATGATTCATTTATTTATCTAATTTTTTTAGCAAAGTGACAAATTGAAGGGGCTTCCTGTGAGGCAATTAGCCATCCATCATTTGTTATTTCAAACAAAGCAAGTGAATCAGACACTTAAAGTGGTTTGTAAAGGCTCAGGGAGCACAAATAGTGAGATGTAGGGCATTCACCGAAAGCTAAGTTTGCAAGTTGGGATGATGTTGCCTTAACTGAAGTTGTGGTCAGGACAGATACCTGTATCTCTCTCTCTCTTATACATAGTCTCTCTCTATTTCTAAACACTAGTGATCAGTTAATAAGGTATATATAAGACCCAGTCTGTGCTAGGAGGTCCCAGTTTATCTGTGTTCTTCAATACAGTTATTAGTGGTCTCTTTATTCACTCTCCAGAGTGTCCCTCTTTTAGATAATACATTGTATAGACATGTCTACAGATATATGTTCAAGATTTCATGCATAGAATATAGAGGGAGTTATACTGCCACATAACAGCCATGTCCAAGATGGTGGAAACATAAAAATGAGCAAAGCAAGTGGTAGGATCCATGGGTGGTAACTTAAGAACTGGTCATGTCAATTCTCTCCCCAAAACCTAGTGCAAACATTGGCTGACAGGCTCTGACATGTAAGCTGTCTTTTCCTGAGTGAAGCTAAAGTACATAGTGATTTAAGAATCTGTGTGAGCTTCAGTCATTATTGAAAAAAAAAAAAAAAAAACCTGTCCTTTGTCACCTGGCATATTTACTCACATTTATAAAGTACAGACTTCCTCATCTTTGATGAGTAAAATATTATCTTCATTTTTCATCTAAATAATTGACCTGTGTTTTCCAAAATTGAATGGGGGGGGGGATCTTATTTTTTGGTATTTTACTCATCTTGGTAAGCAAAATAATGTATTAATCAACTAAATCATTAACTTGCATTTGTCAAGAGTAAATTTTTGGAGAGAATTTGTTGTCTTCTGATGGATTCTGAAGTTAATAATCATAATGATAAAATCTCAGATGGCAGGTCAGGATAAACTAAAGCAACATTCAGTCTTAGTGTCCTGAAGACAAGAATGTATGGCTTGCTCAACAGCATTAGCCAGTCAGAAGCCCATGAGAAAGAACATTATTCCAGTTCTGAACTCATTCACTTAGTATTGCTGTATCCCATGTTCAAGTCAGCACCAACACATATTCCTGCTGTTTCCCACTATCTCTGCTTCCAGGGTAATGTAGATGCTTGGACTGGGGCTTCCCTCTGCAGGACACTTAGGAAAGAGGTTGTTGGTTCAACCTTCAGCTAGAAAAGAGGGACTGCTCATCTAAGCCATTCTCTCTAACTTTAAAGGTAATGAGAAAATTCCTGGTCTTCATATTGCTGCCATACCAGGCCAAAGCAAAAGATATGCTCCTTTCCTCCCATAACGTATCCTCCTCTTGACTTAGCCAGGAAAAATAAAACCCTCTCTACACTCCAAGAAATGAACCTTCCATTTATCTATTCTCATATCTTCAGAATGTGACACAGTGGCTACTCTTATAGTTGTCTCATATACACATATGTAAATTAATAAGTGAATGAAGAAATTCACATGTAGCTAAAAGAAGAATCTGTTGGATATCATATAACTGTGTGTGCCCATTGCCAGCGCCTCTATGAGCTGGGAGTCCCTGCGGAAGTAGGTGCTTTGTTAAGTCCAAGAACTGCCTTAGAAACAGATCCAAACTAAACCAAAGGCCAAAGAGATTTTCAGGAAGTTGATGACGTTCAAAGAGACCTCTATTTGTGTGAGAAATCAGTATTGTAGAAAAATAACCAACATATGCAAGAAGCAAATGATTTATTGGGGAAGATAATTGTGCTTTGGGTACATAAGAGGAAGGAAGGATAAACAGCTGAAGATAACAGAGAGGTTAATTCAATGCAGCTTAAACAATAAGACAATGTATTAGCTGATATAACTGGCAACCCAGGGTATGTAAGCTTCTGGGTTTGGTCATTTCGAGACCCCCAAACATTTTCATCATAACTGCAGTTTCCCTCTGGTGACCTTCCTGTGATAGGGCAGTGATAAAGCATGCCCAGGGAAAGAGGGAGATGATCCCTCTCTGTGACTTTCTTCCTATTTTATTTATGCATGTATTGTTCATCTATTTTTGAAGAATGCATGCTCTGTATTACTATTAATGAGGCTTGTAATCCCTTGACTATTGTTTTCTCCTAGAACCTGAGCAAACATAATTCTCATAGCCACAGTTTGCGCCTCTCCTTCACTGGCAAAGAAACCTGCCAAAGAGCCTGAGAAGCTTTCTTCTCACATCTCCTGACCCAGAATCAGACCTGACAAGTCCTTGAACATGTCAAGAGGTCATGCCCTTACTACCTTACAGGAGCCATAAGCCATTTCTACAGAGACAGATGGCTGTGTGGTGAAAGGTGGGCACCTAAAAACAAAATTATTCTATGGTAAACTGGTCAGCTCTGTGATGTCAGATTATTGTAATCTTGAGAAAACTGTCTTCCCTGGTAATAAGGCTTGACAGTTTATAAATTCTTCCAAATCTCTGATAAACAAATAGACACCATTATCCCATGTTTATAGATAAGGGAACCAAGATTCCACCACAGACTTAAATGATTTGCCAGTGACAAGTGCCAGTGGAAAGGCTCTGAGCTATTAAAGATGCTTGGTCTGTTGTCCCGACATTAAAAACCCCAGTTACAAAGTTTGAAAAGGAAATGTCCAAGCAAATGTCTCATATGCTATAAAGTTATTTGTGGAACAATTTCCTCTATTATCATGTGCTTTTTGGTACATCATTTCCTCAATAGGTTTTTACATGCCTGACAACACCAACACACACACACACACACACACACACACACACACACACACACACACACTTTTTCTACCTATGCCTGCATTTCTGAGATTGCAACATCCCCAGCAAAATTAAAAGGTAAACACAGACACGATTCCTAATTCAGAGATTCTTCTATCAGGAAACATGGAAAAAAGGAAATGTGTGTGTGCACGATAAAGTACACATACGCTGTAGACTTTTTCTAAGCAAAAAGGAGAGGTCAACGAGAAGAAGTGGGGTCTGTAGACACACCACCACAAAACAATCCATTCTCCAAAGCCACATGGGAACCCTGTGGGAGAGAAGGTGATACTTCAATTTTGAGCACTAAAAACTAAGCCAAACTTTCCAGATGGGGTGAGGAGAATCCACAAAAACACGAAAGATCTGTCCATGGGGAAGGAGACTAGGAGACTGTAACAATGAGTTGTCAGGAAGAGGAAGATGATCTGGGTAAAGAAACAATCTAGTGCTTTTCCTCACAAGATAGTCAGCTGCCTAATTATTTGCTGGGCCATTAGAGGTGAATCCCAAGGAAGAGGGAGGATCTTAGTCCAACCATTGAAGAACGTAAGCATGTCATTTGTCTTTGCTAAGCCTCATCTTCATCACATGGACAACAACAACAACACCATGCCCACCTCTGAGGAGGTGTTCTTAATAGTTCATGTGGTACAATCTATGAAGAGCAGAGCTCAGTCAGTGGTGTGTGGTCATGAATGGCACCAGACCACCAAAAAAAAAAACAAAGTGACTTCTTTGGTCTCTCACCTACCCCCATCATTACTGGGGCTTGAACTTAGGACCTGGGTGCTGTCTCTTAGCTTTTTCCCTCAAGGCTGGCTGCAAACCACATTCCTCAGATCTCAGTCTCCTGAGTAGCTAGGATTCAAGGAGTGAGTCACCCATCACCTGGCTAAATTTAATCAACTAACATTGAAAGTAACTATTGTCATGTTTCACGCTTGACAGCTGAACATTTTCTATTAGATTCAAGAAGAGCCTGTTAAGACACAGAAGTAACTGAGGGGTTAAATTACACATCAGGGTTTAACCTGGCCACTTTTATTTCCTCTTTTAAGGCACTGAGATTCTAACAAGACCTCTATCATCCTCCCTGATGAAATGAATTAGACATTTTTAAAATATCTTCTTTGTTAAATAATGATCAGCAACATCAGCTTCCAGAAGCTTCTCTCTTCCCATCACGATTAGCCTTTTCTAATGATTCTGCTCAGCTAAGATTTTTAGTGTTTTTTAATTGCATATTTTATGATATTTTAATTTTATGTTTATTCATTATTAATCATCTTTATTATGCTTTAATTGTCAATGCAGCATCCTAAGCAGGGAGAAGGAACACTTCACAAATAAGAATATTAATTTATATGCCTTAAAATAATAATTAGGATTTTAATAAAATTACTTCCCTTAATAGGTCTCTATGGAATGTAAATCCCCCACCCTTTAATGCACTAATGAGATATGACTTAAATATCATCAAGCACTGTGCTCACTTCTAACTGAAAGCTTTTAAGCAACAGCAATAAACCTTCGAAGTATTTACCTAAAGGCAAGCTGCAGATTGCCCTACAAAGAACTTCACAAAAGAAGGCTTAAGCCTGTCTCCTCATTCTGGTACCTCATGGGAGATGAACACGCCAGAATTGCCCGATCTCACGGTCGTCTCTTCAACTATTTCCTACCAGTCTCTCTCTTCTTAGGAAGGGGGCTGTCTGTCAGCACAAAGTTTTGCAAAGCATCCTGGGTCTCAGGACCACCCCAGATGCAGAAAGTCCTCATGCTGGACCCATGGACAAGGCTACCTTTCATCCGGGGATAGCATTGCACTCTGAAAACTTCAGCTTACCCCACAGCCTCAGTACACAAGGAAAATACTGGGGGAATTGTGGGGCATGAATGAAAGGAACTTGTGTCCTGTGTCATGGCTGCCCTAGAGAAGCAGGTAGTGAAACAAAGGAGGGTGGCCTCCACAAAATACAGACTGCTTTAGAGGCTCCTGGATTTGCCACTGATTTCTCCTACTGCACTATTATGAGCGCAGGAAAGAAACAGGGTGTGTTCTTTTGAACAAATACACCTCTTCGGGTTGCGTCCAGGGTTCACACTTAATACCACCCCTGATGTATAGCTTTCTTGTCACTTGACAGTTTTAATATTCTACTCCCATTTTGTAATCAGAGGCAGCAAGTTTTACTGATGGCGTGTCTCCTTCTAGGCAGAGGATGCTATGGCCATTCTGGAATTAACCTAATATTCTCCCGGCATCATTTCCAAGAGTGCTATTCTAATGGCTTTGTGGGCAGATCTATTCCTGGTAGACTTCAATGGGTTCCTGTAAATAGCATTAATTTTTTAATGTAAAGTACATATCTTTTAAATCCCTTAACAGAAAGGAAATACAAAAGTCAGTAAATCTTCCCATGTAGAGGCTTTTGAGGTGTATCTATATGTGTGTGTGTACTGGGATTTTTCTCGTGGGCTTCTTTAAAAAAAAAACTATTTTTTAGCATAATTAGTTGAATAAAGGGGGGGGGAACTCATTGAAGCATTTCCTTCATGAACACAATGTATCCCAATGAAACCCATCACCTCTGTCACTCCCTTCTCACCCTCCTCCCTTCTAAAAGTGTCAATAGGTTTCACTGTTCTGTTTTTATGTATACAAATAAAGTATTTCAGCCATATTCACCCCCCATTTACCCTATGCCTTGGTCCTCCCCTTCCCCAGTGACTGTTTTACTTTGCTCTTAGTAATTTTTTTAGTATATTAATTTGGACCAAGGGGTATTTCAGATGTGCATATATTTTATTTTTAAATTAACTGTTACCACAATTTCATCAACAATACCTGAGTTCACGGAAAAACAAAAAGTTATTTTTCAACAAAAATCACTGTCATCATTCTGTGTATTAGTGCAAAAGTTGTTGTAGCCTAATTACCAACAACAACTAGCCAAAGGGTGCCAAATGTTCACACCTGTAATCCTAACTACTCTACTTGGGAGGTTGAGATCTAACAGTGAAGGTCTGAAGCCAGCCCAAGCAGACAAATCCACAAGATTCTTATCTCCAACTAACCAGCAAGAAATCAGAACTGGAAGTATGGTTCAAATGGTAGAGTGTCAGCCATGAGAGAAAAAGCCAAGTGAGAGTGTGGGGCCCCAAGCATGGATCTTTCACATTTTGTCAGAAATGCTGTTAGAATTTCATTGCATAAACTTTAGAAATTCAATCTCTAAAAGGTCATAAAACTCAGCCCAATGAGGACGATAAAATGATAACATGTGGAAACTCAAAGGAAACTCCTCATAACCTTGGCTTCAAGTTTTCACATGACCTATCAAGAAGCAATGGTCTGTGTGAGACATCAGGTTTACAAGCTCACTGCAATATCTTAACATATGGCACAAAGCTGGAGACACAAGATTGCAGGAAGTAAAATTCCCTTCTAAGAGAATTCCAGCAGGGGGAGGGAGGCAGGGTGAAAAATGGAGGGGTCAAAACACAAAGACATTCATTTTTTTTTTTCTTAAAAAAAAATGTGGATTTGTCATTAACTCTCAGAGGAAGCTGGGTGACCAAAATGTCTTTACAGTGACAGAAACAGAGTAGCAGCAATATGTAACCTCAATTCTGAGAATTACAGTAGAAAATCTACACAATTTAAGATATAGAAATAAAAATCATTTGGAGTATACAATAAAAGGCATTATCTACACAATGGGTAAACCAGAGAAAAAGGACAAGGAGAGGAATACTTCAGAAGTTAGGAAAATAGAGCAAGAGAGCCCCCTGTTGGTCAGACAGAAAACCCAGCTCATTACTTTGAGCCTTCAATCAATTCCCTCTTGTCTCTCTTGTGCAAATTTCCCAAACTATCTTAGCCATCCACCATTATGCATTTATGTTCTGACACTAATGTTGTTCCATTTCTGTACTCACGCAACAGTCTCTTCATTTCAATTCACTTCCAGAAAGCAATCTCAAATTTATGGGTATATACCTATAAATACACACACACACACACACACACACACACACACACACACACACACACACACACAATGTACCTCAATCAGAAAAGACCCTCCATCACCCACCTCTTCCTAAACCCATTTCAATAAGCTTCATTTCACACATGTACGTACAATATTTTGGCCATATTCACCTTCTTTTACCTCTTTATCCCTCCTTTCTGCCACTTGCACCCACACCCTAGGCAATAAGTATGTTACGTTCCTATCACTCTCATCTTTTTTTTTTTTTTTTTTTTGCCAGTCCTGGGCCTTGGACTCAGTGCCTGAGCACTGTCCCTGGCTTCTTTTTGCTCAAGGCTAGCACTCTGCCACTTGAGCCACAGCGCCACTTCTGGCTGTTTTCTGTATATGTGGTGCTGGGGAATCGAACCCAGGGCCTCATGTATACGAGGCAAGCACTCTTGCCACTAGGCCATATTCCCAGCCCTATCACTCATCTTTTTAAATGTATGTTCACACATACATTGTTCACACATTAATTGTTCACACATGCATATACAGTAGTGTACTTTCCTGTCTCTGGTTTCTCCTAATACTCTACAGCTTTCCATGACTTTGGTTTTGCCCCCTCCATTCACAGTATTTCAGTTTTGTTCACACTTGTTGTCTTTTCTTCATTTCTGCTTCATCTAGCACTTCAAGTCTTAATTTCATCAGCAGCCAATAGAAGTATTGAACTTAGAAAAGGATCTTGTAAAGCGAAACAATCTCAGGAGCCTTCCAGTATTAATGTTCTTCCCCTGTATCCATTGAACTCATGATAGACGCTATTAACTCTTTCTTTCTGCCTTCCTTCCTTCCTTCCTTCCTTCCTTCCTTCCTTTCTTTCTTTCTCCCTTCCTTCCTTCCTTCCTTCCTTCCTTCCTTCCTACCTTTCTTTCTTTCTTTCTTTCTTTCTTTCTTTCTTTCTTTCTTTCTTCTTCTTTCTTCTTCTTTCTTTCTTTCTTTCTTTCTCCCTTTCTTTCTTTCTTTCTTTGCGAGTCCTGGAGCTTAAACTCAGGGCCTGATCAGTGTCCCTGGCTTCTTTTTGTTCAAGTCTTGCACTCTGCCACTTCAGCCACAGCACCATGTCTGGCTTTTTCTATATATGTAGTGCTGAGGAATTGAACCCAGGTCTTCATGTATGCGAGACAAGCACTCTACCACTACGCCATATAGCCAGCCCAGCTATAACTATTGACTTCCACTTTCAGCAGGTTCCACAGACACTCCCCACTGGCCCCAGTGTTGTGATGAATGACATAATAATAGGGAAAACGAGTCCAACAGGAAAGAATGTGGACATCGGAGCTGGAAACAACATGCTGATCATGACCAGGGAAAATCCAACCACTGAGGCCTAGCTCTACACGTGAACATTTAAGTTTTATGAAATGAAAAACCAAGGTCTCACTTTTCCTTATAATAGACTGAATTATGTTTCCCACTTGAATCCAGAAGGCCTGACATAATGCCAAACTCTCTTTGCTGCCTATGGCGGAGCAATGGTGGAGGTCAAGACCAAGCATGACAGCTGCAAAGGATCAAAAACCTGGTTGACCTTCCAGAAAGTACGAGGGTGAAACTGAGACTTAGGAAGGAGGCAAATGTCTTCTCTATGGTCCAATATTCACATCCTGCACACAAAGAAAACCTTCCTCTATGGGCTAAAGTAGTTTCAGAATGCCTTGATATAATACTTTAAATATGTGTCTTTAAACATTAGACATTAACTAGGAATAAAAGCTAACTTATAATTTATGGCCCTAAGTGAAAATTCACTTAAGTTAGACTTTCAATTGCTCAGAGATCTCATTACTGCCAGCCAGCCACACCAGGGAATCCGGGGGAGACCCTGTAATGAGAATGAATTACAAGGGTCACTTTCTCTGCTCTGGGAGTCACATATAGACTTTAACCTTCCATGAGATAGGATGGCCTCCCTAGTATGTTTACCCTTCTGAGGATATCATAGATTTACTTTTAAGATTCTTGAAGAATTGAGATGTTATTTGATGCTGTAGTAATTAAAATTACAATAATGCCAATTCAGTTTTTCAACCTATGCCCCAAAATGATGATGACCTGTCTCTTAATTTCTAACACAACAATCTTGACATACTTCTGTTTTCTGAGGGAATCTCTTGCTTGTGTGACTTCAGGCAGAACACAAGTCAGGGGGGAAACCTAGTTAACAGAATCCTCTCCTTAAAAAAAAACTCATTTGTGTCAATGAATTTCCAAGATTCTTTGAACTCTCTATGTTTGTGATGTGACTAGGCCCTGCAATTAATTATAAGCATGAATAATAGATGACTTCGAGCTCAAGAAATAAGTCAGAGGCTCCAACAGTTTTATCCCCATTCTCACACATAGCTGTTCTTGCAAACACACATTCTATTTTCATCATGTCAGCACATTTGGGGATAGGAAGTTTGGGTCCTAGCCTTCTCAGTTGCCTCATTAGTGAACAGCTTGTGTAATCAATAAGTTACTGACCAAGATCCTAAGACTTCCTTATCTCAGCCTTTGCATGTTCAGATGTCTTAAAAATGATGAAACTGCACTCTCTATTCTCGTTCTTTCTTTCTCTCACTTCCTCCCTCCTTTCTCCTATCCCCCCCATTGTCCATCCCTCTTTCTTCCTCTACTCTCCTTTTCTCATCCTCACCAATATGTCACAATAATTACTTAGCACAGAGTAGAGTTATGTCAACTTTCCTTTCTAAGGCCAAAATGTGGCTCTGGGATACCAAACCTTTCCCTCCCATAACATCCTCAGCAAAAGGCTCTCATTTCAGTGACAGGCTTTTTAAATAATAGGTTGAGGCTTCTCAGCAGTCTGAAGATTTCTGGTAGGATGTCTGATATTTAAGACATGATAAACATCCAGCGACATTTCCAGATTCCAGGGATAAATTGGAAAAGGATTGGGTTGGACATTCTTTGTGACCACATTTTTGATAAGTTAAGTAGTGATGTTCACTTTTTTGGCATGCTTTCCAGGTATCCAATTTTTTTCCAATTTTTCTCATTAGTGATGGAAGAAGCCCTTGTCACAGATAGCCTGTTCAGACTAATTTGGTGACCAACTAAACCGCATGGATGGTTAGGGAAATACTAGCTGGCCTGTAGATATGTATGAATAATTTGGGCTAATCTCCATTACAGTCTGAGCAGTACCATGGCCAGTTTGTGTGGCATATGGGCAGAGTGGGCACATCTCTTCCTCTGGGCCATGCCTGCTCACTAGTAGTCTTGGCTTGCACTATTCAGCAGTCAAAGATCTCCCTCCTCTGAGCCTTGTGAAAGTAGGAGGAAAACCATTGTATTCTTGTACATTGCTTAGCCAAAGGAAAAGATAACAAAGATGTCACTTCCTCTCTTTTCACTACCTCTAAGTAAACATCTAACAGATAGCCCTCAACATCTGGATGCAAAGATTCCTGGGTAGCATTTACAACTTGACTGGGCAAGTGCTTCTGAGAACTTTCTAATGTCTTCATTCCTTCATCTACAGAACACAACTAATAAAGACAATCTTTGATGGTTCCTGGAAGAATTTTATGTCAATTGATTAATATAAAGTTGTGCCTAAATACAGTCTAGAATTAAACATAAATAAATAAATGCTAGCCTCAAGCCAGTGGCTCATACCTATAGTCCTAAACTACACCAGAGGGTGAGATCTGAGTATAAGGGTTTGAAGCCAGCCTGGACAGCAATGTCTATATGAGATTCTTCAATTAACCACCAGAAAACCAGAAGTGGCACTATGGCTCAAAGAGGTAGAGCCTTAGCTTTGAGCCCAAACACTCCTGGACAACACTCAGGCTCTGAGTTCAAGCCCTGTGACTGACAAAAATAAATAAATAGATAAATGAAATAAATAAATGTCTCAGGAAAAAAAATGAGAAGAAAAGCCTAAGAAACAGAGGCACTTGAGAGGAAACAATAAAATATCATTATCAAAGCAACGAAGCCACAATACTACTGTTGGTGTGAACCTAGGCTGAGTTGTAGTGGCCGTACGTGATTAATTCTGTGTGGTTATTGAAGTTAGATTGCTTTAAACTGAGTTTGGGGTTTCCTGAAGGGTCTGAACAATGAAGTGCCCACACAGTGGCCTACCCCTTCTTTTCTCAGCAAAAAGATCCCCATATAACTCTGCTTCCCTGGACTAGAGCTTCCCCACACCCCCCCACCCCCACCCCAGGTTGGGTTGTCATGGCTCTGAAGTCCCATGGGCTTCCTATACTGGCATCTCTTGGATATCTCACCCTTAACAAGGTCATTCCTCTATGCAGTGCCATAGGAAAGCACAGTAATAAGAGGATACAACTCTTGCCCTATGCCACTGGCTTGTCCAGTGGTAAACGCTAGCCTCTTGGGAGGGAAAGTGAAACCGCAGGACTCTGTACCTTCTATATTCATGGATGAATACAGAATCCATTTTCCACATGGAGATTATTCCTTTATCTGAGCTCTCTAACACTGTGGAACATGCCTGAAGTCTATGACACCCCTTTTTTAACATTCCAGAATTGTTTGGTCAATCAGTCAGAAAGATCTGTCCTTGAGTTCTCATCATATCATCTATCTTAAAAGTTCTTTCTGTAGAGAACTACTCTACTATCTCCAGGCAAGAAAATTAAACATTATCCCTGCCCTAAAAGGGCACTGTAACACTTTTGTTCCATATCTTCAGTAAGAAAGGAAAATGAATACAATAGATTTAGTAGAACAGAACATAAATTGATTCTCAATACTCTCTGTGTTATCCACTGATTGAGTATAAATTATAAAGCAGGCACTCTACTGTCTGGTTTATAGACTATTCCACAAAATCCTAGACTGATCCTCTGATAAGAGAATGGAAGTTCAGAGAGGTTAAATAACTTGCCTGAGGTCACACAGCTAGTGAGTGATGAAGAAGAGCTTTTGAACTCAGTTCTGCTCCCATAATAGTAAGTTATCCTGCTTCATAAACACCTTCAATAGCCAAAGGGAAATGCAGAGCAGATGAATTGGGCTGAGCCGAATGACAGAACAGTTAAGTCTATTTTTCTCTAGTCACTAAAACAGTGCCCCACGGGCCTGGCCAGCCTCTGTATGTCTCTGTAAGTGACTCATTTATTTCCAGGGAGTGACTTCAGTCATTAAGAAGGAAAATAAGCTGAATAGCACCAGACACACAAATCACATTTGAAAGTATCTTTGTCCACTCATCAGCACTACCAGGTTCACATTTAAAGCCCTGTCTTTTGCAAAAGTGCTGGAAGTGCAAATCCAGCCTTTTCCTAGAGAATCACAGAGGCAGACTTTCCCAAGTCATAGCCAAGTCTCCACAACATGTAAGCCACACAGACTGACTTCTTCCAAGAGTTGCATGCACTTGTTTTCAGTCTTTCAAATGTTTACTGTTTATGGAGTTTCTAAGGCACAGTTCCCCTTCCCCGCCCCCTAAAAAACAGCCCCAGAATGAGAAGAAAAAAAAAAAAAAGAAAGAACAAATAACTGGCATTTGTCACTTAATACTACTAATGTGGCCTAAATGTTGATAGCACTCCCCAAATTCCTACATTGAAGCCTAGTCTGTAACATGATGGTATTAGGAGATAGAGCCTTTAAGATAAAGCCAGGGCTGACCTCTCGAATGTGGCTCATGCCCTTATTTATAAGAGAGAGAAATCGGAGACTTGCCATATCTCCTCCACCGTGGGAAACACAATGAGCATGCGCTATCAATGAACCAGAACTATCTATGGTTGCTTTTTCTTGTACCTTTTACCTTGAAGAACTGTGAGAAATAAATATGTCTAACAATTCTCCCCCTAATGAAGCAAGTAAGGAGGCTGAGTCCCCCTTGTGAATTTGGGGATTGGCATTTCTCCACTGGCATATATCTCCAAAGGCACCAGCCTAAAGCCCTTCCCATAGAATTCAGGCCCAAGAGGTTTCCAGGGAACTTCATCTGACCTTCTGTTCTGATCTCCCCATAAAAAGTGAGGGTGAAGAAAACAAGAGAAGTTTCTTTTCTCATACCTGTGTATGGGAAATTGACAGCTTTTCTGAATTGGAGACCAAGTGTCACCAGTCTCAGATTTACTCCGCCAAGACACAGTTAAAAGATCCAAGAGGAGAGGTCTTTTTTGGAAAATGAGGCTGTCATGTCTGCAATAAGGAGCATTCTTTATTTGTGCAAGGGGCTTGGTGGGCCACACTCAAAAGCAGTTAGAAGAATGTAATGCTTTGATGTTCATGGTCTTTCTATCCCGAGTTGCTGGGATGTCTCAGCAAATCACCTTGGTGGAGGGAGGGGCCCAGAGCCACAATCAATGTACTGATGACTGGGACTTCCTTGCTGATTGTAAAAGCCTGTTTCAGACTGAAAACAGACACCAATTCTTCTGCTTAAATCTATGAGGCATGGCAGAGTTTCCTTAAAACATGGACACATTGCTGCCAGAATTAAGAAGCACCCACAATAGCCTTAGGCAGTCCTTTGAACTTCCAGTAAGGAAAGACCAGATCATTTCCTTTCCCTTAAAAGACTTTAAGTAGGGCTGGGGATATGGCCTAGTGGCAAGAGTGCTTGCCTCGTATACTTGAAGCCCTGGGTTCAATTCCCCAGCACCACATGTACAGAAAATGGCCAGAAGTGGCGCCGTGGCTCAAGTGGCAGACTGCTGGACTTGAGGAAAAAGAAGCTAGGGACAGTGCTCAGACCCTGAGACCAAGCCCCAGGACTGGGCAAAAAAAAGACTCTAAGTAGACCAGAAGATAGCAGTCGTCTCTGGCTGTGGGCTTCGAAGTTTGGCTTGGCTTTTAACTCACTATCCATTACTTTCCAACTATTACTGCTGCCCAGTCACTTCCTTTTTGTATTCCTTTCTGTAAAATGGGAATACATAATAATAATAACTATCATGCAGGGCTGCTATGAAGAATAAATGAAATCATTACTGTGAAAGTCTCTAATCCAGCTCACAATAATGTTCAAATGGCTATCTTTATGTAAAGATCAATCTAGATAAAGGTAAATTGGCAAGAGTTTCCAACTAACTTGGTGCTGGTTGTTCCTTAAAATTAGTTCCTCACACAGTTGTAACTACTTTCAACCTGCCATATGTAACTGTAGCCTCTATTATTGATGATATTCCTCTATCACCTTCCTGTGGTTGTACCTACACTATCTCTGTATCTTAGCTGAGTCTATTGGAAACCAGGTATACTGGTATTAGAACCAGGAAATCGGAAGGGAATACCAAAATCGAGAGACACAGGGTAAAAAAAGACAAACAACTACAAAAGCAATACTTACAAACTGTTTGCTGAAAATGAACTGAACAACTGAACAACTCGGGGGGAAGGGAAAGGGAGAGGGGGGAGGGGGAATGAGGGAAGAGGCAACAAACAGTACAAGAAATGTATCTAATGCCTAATGTATGAAACTGTAACCTCTCTGTAATTCAGTTTGATAATAAAAAAGAATTAAAAAAATTAGTTCCTCACTTCCCACTCCCTAAATCCTGGTATAACCACCACCATTTCATTTCTCCAAGCACATAAAATATCTAGTAGTTGGGGCTGGGGATATGGCCTAGTGGCTAGAGTGCTTGCCTCGTATACATGAGGCCCTAGGTTCGATTCCCCAGCACCACATATACAGAAAATGGCCAGAAGTGGCGCTGTGGCTCAAGTGGCAGAGTGCTAGCCTTGAGCGGGAAGAAGCCAGGGACAGTGCTCAGGCCCTGAGTCCAAGCCCCAGGACTGGCCAAAAAAAAAAAAAAAAAAAATATCTAGTAGTAGATCATAACGAGAATTACAGAGTTGAATCAAGGATCAGAGTTTTTAAATGCCTAAAGGTTGGCAAAGTAGATTACAAATATTTCAAAGGCAACCACTGTTCTTTGTGCTGTTTCAGGAACATGCCAATTTCATCTTCAGTCTTTAACTCAGGCTATTGTGCCTGGAGCCCTCTTCTGCCACTCTTCACATAGTAACTTCTTTTCACTCAGCTCAAGAATGACCTCCTTAGATGGGGGTCCCATCTCCCAGCCACCCCATTTTGGTCACTACCATATATATGCCCATGAACACACACACACACACACACACACACACATGCATATACATGAATGCATACACCATAGCTACTCCATTGGGTGGATCATATATATCACTTATTTATTTGAGGTTGATTTGTTTTCATCTCTACTAGAACATAAACTCTTTGAAGGTAAGGATTTAGCTCATTTAACTCATTCCTCCTTTTTGAGGAGCTAGAGAACCAGTGCTGGTCACAACCGTATGTACTTTACTATAATTTAGCTAATGAAGTAAAGAATAAATTCAATCCTCTTAATTCCAGTATGGTGCCATTGTACCACACGATTGGCATGCTCTACTGATTTAGTATCAGGACTTTAGAACAGTCAGGTTGTGTCACAGTTAGTCAAGGGCAGTGATTTTAGTGTTATATTTTTGGCATATCCTGCCAGGGTACCTGATTCTTCTACTCAACTGCTACTTAGCATTCCAAGGTTACCCTGGATTCTAAAAAATAAAAAGAAAGAAAGAATGAAAAAAGAAAAGAAAAAACAGTTTCTTGAGCTGAGTGTGGGTGGCTAACACCTATAATTCTAGCTACTCAGAAGGCTGAGATCTGAGGATCACGTTTTGAAGCCAGGCAGGGAAGGAAAGTCTATAAGACTCTTATCTCCAATTAACACCTAAAAGGTCAGAAGTGGAACTTTGACTCCTGTGGTAGAGCACACTAGCCTTGAGCATAAAAGCTCAGAGACCGCACCCAGATTCTAAGGTCAAGCCATAGGATGGCACACACACACACACAAACACACACACACACACACACACACACACACACAATCCCTGTTTGTATGTACCACAATGAGAAAAACCTTGAGAAGTATTGTTTCATGGAACCAAATGATTCTAGAAAGAGCTTCAGGCATCAAGGCTCTGGTGCTGGGCAGTATCCCAGAGCCTGACTCTAAAGACTCCCAGGGCCCAGCTTCCAATAGAGCACCACCACTTCCTTACCACTTCATGGTGGAGCTTCCACAAATTATAACATGCAAAGGGGGAAAAGACACCTCTCAATCAATATCTAGGGCATCTACACTGAGGCGGATTGTACCTTTGTGGACACGATTACACCCCTACACAGCTATCTATGTCTCAATGTCTTCATTTCCCTCTCAAATTTATGCCACTAGATTATTCATTCATTGCTTGCCTTTAAATCACAAAATATTCCACAGAAGGTAACATCTGTCTCAACACCTTAGAGAGAATAAGTCTCCATGCCCCCTCTCTTTCAGGATGACTCAATGGGAGGAAATGTGCACCAAAGATTATTGACCTATCCCAATGTCATGTCTGTCAGTGGATAATACTGCCCTGTGTGTCTTATTCTGTCCCTACACACACCCATCATCCAAAGCCATTCATGAGCTGGCAGCCAACACCGCTTCTCTCTCAGGCCTTCTACATACTTCTGCCAGGAGAACAGATTTTCAATGGCCTTCTGCCTGTGGAATATAGCAATCCATTCAGGAGTAAATTTCCAGTGCAGGGCAGCATAATGATTCTCATTAATGTTGATAATATTCATGTGGCTAAAATCCACATGCCCCCAGCTAAATATTCCCCTGTAGAGACAGTAGCCCTTATCAATTCACTGATCTTTCATTACAGGTAGGTAATGTGTTTGCTCTGTACAGCAGCCTGGTGCACTGTAATAGTTTTGTTCATCATGCCTTTAAATCCTTTGAAACCAGGAAGTTTTACATGTATATTTAACCACTATGGCCAGGTGTCTCCATTTTAACAGCCTGCTGCTGGAACATATGATAGGAATCAAGACCTTCCAGCTCAGTTTCAGGAGGTTCTCATCTCCTGAAAATATATTCTCACGTAAATCAGCGCTCTTCCTATTCAACACTGTTGTTGCTGGGGCCATATAACTACTTGCTGTGTGGAGCGAAGGGTTTGAGGGTGCCCTGTGTGCTCTGGGGTCTTCAGCAGAATCCCTGGCCTCTATCACTAGATGCCAACAGGATAAAAAAAATGTTTACAGACATTGACAAACATCCATACAGGGATAAAACTGACCTTAGTTAGGAATAGTAGCATCAAATAATGCAAGAAGAAGAAATATATCTCCTGAAGTCTAAAATGTTAAGTCTAACCTATGTCAGGTACTAGTAGCTCACACCTGTAATCCTAGCTACACAGGAGGCAGAGATCTGAGGATTGTGGCTTGAAGCCAGCCTGGGCAGACAAATCCAAAAGATTGTTATCTCCAATTAGCTAGCAAAAAGACATACTAGCTGAAGGTATCGCTCAAGTAGTAGAGCACCAGCCTTGAACAAAAAAGCCAAGTGAAAGTGCAAGGCTCTGGTTTAAGTCCCAGTACTGACATGCATGTGTGCATGCACGCACGCACACACACACACACACACACACACACACAAACATACACTCACAGAGTTAAATTTAACTTAAACATAGAGAACTCCATGTGGATAACGAGAAATAGGTATATTATCAGATCAGGTCTTTAAGCAATGAAAATGGTGAGGACATTAATTCAGATTTTACTAATTCTAAATTTTTGAAAATTTTACAGCTATAAAGGAGCCTAAAGATCAATTCATACAACTCCCCATGAGACAATGTAGGAAACTCTGACCCCAAAATGGTGACTTCTGCCTGACTTTCCATCATGACAGTAGAGTCTGGATGAGAATTCAGACTCCCATAGCCCAAGCTGTAAATATATTATTTGTCTCATTCATTTGCTTATTTAACAATGTATATTGATGTGTCCATCACTTTAGTACATCAGTACAAGCTGGTGAATAACAAACGAAAGAGAGAAGTAATACCTTTATTGCATTTAACTCTAGGTAAAATGCTGGATTCAAGTCTAGAGACACAAAAGAAAAATGAAATATATTTCCCAATAATACAATGGAGATGGAGACCAGTTGCAAGTACTTTTTGTCTATATCTCCATGTGCACTTTACATCTAGCATGCCATACAATTTTACAACAAAAATACCTAAGAAGGTAGAATCTATTACCTCATTAGTAATATTGGTAAGTACAATTACCCATGGTAGTCCCATGACTCACAGGATAGTTATAGAGATGAAGCTGACTCTTATAACTAGAAATATGTCATCTTCCTACTAGAGCAGAGAGAAGAGTTCACAGTGGCCAATGTTGACAACGTGTAGTGGCTGATGACAGTATATGACAACCTGACATAAGTATCCTATGACATAGGAATTACTCTTGCTATTCTAGGTGGGTTTACTAACAACTAGTCTCAAACTCCCAGTATATGAATACCATATATGGAAAGTATATACAAATACTATATATGGGAAAGGATAGGACTCGTACAGCTGAGCATCACTGAGATCAAACCAGTTTTGTCCTTTGCTTTGCATCCTTTGAATTAATCTTTTATCATCATTGAGACTCAAGTTTCCCTTTCCATAACATGGAATCTTTGAGAGAGAGAATGCTGTTAATATGATGAAATAACACAATGTCTTAAAGGCATGAATTTCAAATCTCTTGTACATAGTGAATGTCCAATGTTAACCCCATTTCCTTGTCCTAATCTTGCTGTACCCTTGTTCCCACATTTGGAAAATGGTCTTAATGAAAGGGACTGATTTTGTAAATTTGAAGTGAGGTCTGTAAGAAAATATAAGATATGTGAACTTAAATGTAAGTGTCAGCTATTGTTATGCAAATAATCATGAATTAGTTAGGAATTGTCTTTCATGGATAAATCCAAGGCCTGGATTCACACAAGCACTATGGAGATGAATCAAGATGTTTCTCTCCCAGTATTTATTACTCCTTCCAGTCCAGCCTCCCAACTGACAGATGGGTAGTCTGGGACCTCCAAAAGTGTAATACTTTGACTAAGAATTTCAGGAAGCTCTTTGTGACTTTTTAAAACTCATGACTTCCTATCCTCTTTTCTTATTATTTATTATTGTTGTTCATATTGTTATATTGCATGGGCGAAGCTGAGCCTCGCCATTAGTAAAACTTAAGGTGACACTTGTGTCATGGAATAACTATACCAAGATCTCTTTACAAATTTTATTATGTGCTATCATTGCAGCTTTTGGATTAAGATGCAAATAAACACCAGAACAATATTTAAGAAAAAGTGACCAGTACCACAGCATGTTCTTACTGAGTCAGCTCTAAGTTTAGGCAGACTGGGAGGAGAGGCTCCACGCTTCTTAGATTCATTCAGTTCTGAGGAGTTCTCATCACCTCCTCAGAAATCCCTTCCTTGTCTCCTGTACTAAAAGGTAGCACCAGGTAGCTGAGGATTCCTATTCCACTCAAGTTAATTTGTCCACTTAGCCATTACACAGATAGTAAGTGAAACTGAGGAGGGATGCTCTGGAAAAGCATCCTGAGAAGCTGATTCTTCTGCTTTCACACATGTAAGTGAAGACTGCATCATCAGCTCAAGATGCTCCATTCCAGCTACATATCCACGAAAGGAACGGCCTCTTGACCACTATAACTGACATCAGATTATTAAAAATGTCCAGATGGCCATCCCTATAACCAGGCAAATCAGCAGCATCCTGGAAATTTAGTGCCAACAAGAAGTAACTAAACTAAGGAAAGGGGGTACATACTGGAACATGAAGGACTAGAAAATTGTATGAGCAGAACTCCATAGGAAGCCAACCTCTTTTGCTGTGTGCCTGACAGAGTTAAAGCTGCTTTGTCAAAGTGCCCTGGTCCCCAAGTACCCCTAACTTAGCAGGAGAATCTGTTTCCTCCCTTGTGCACTCCTGCCCCCTCCCACTCCCATCTGCACCAATTAGCAGAGAGCAGATTGCTAGAGACCCAGGAGAGCAGCTTGAGGCTAGCAACACCTTACCAAGAACAGGGAGCCTCCACAGCCCTTGCAGGTAATGGGGTCGAAAATGAAGATGTATTAGGGGAAGAGGTATTACAAACTCTGATGATTAAGTGATGAAGTGAATGGAAAATGAGAAATGTAGCACACGTGATTAAGGAATCACTAGCTGATTCCCAGCAAAGACAACCTATGAAGGAGGCTGAATATTGTCATACGTTATAGTGTGACCCAGCCATCATAACCTGAGGCCAGACTACAACACAGA
Organism: Perognathus longimembris pacificus; assembly: GCF_023159225.1. NCBI lineage: Eukaryota > Metazoa > Chordata > Mammalia > Rodentia > Heteromyidae > Perognathus > Perognathus longimembris. Next base: position 44,207,565 of record NC_063176.1, read on the forward strand.
AAGAGAGGTATTTTTTTACTTTCTGTTTTCTTTATTATGTATGGGTTTCTGTATTTTTTAAGATGCATTTAATAGTTTAGTTACCTGGTTCTGTCTACTGATTTAGTACTATAGGAAAGTACCTCAGATTAACATAAAAATGCAAGTTGATGCCTATAATCAGAAAAATGGAGCTGAAATATTCAGATGAACCATTTGGATTCTAGATGGTATGTTTGACATAACAATTTGGAGAGCCAATCTCAGATTGCTTTCCTAATAAACTATGCAGGGTGGTATTCCCAGGTGTCACTGCCGTATAAATCTAGCCAAAAGGCAAGAGGGGAGAAAGTAGATTCTGGTAAAGAGAAACTGGTGTGAATGTTTTGTCCTTCATACAGATACATTCTATAGGAAAAGTTTTAAGCACATTTACCAACCCATATATTTTTCATTCTTTTAACTGTTGTGCTAATGATTGTCAGTTCTTTCTTCTCCTGTCCACAGGCTTGTGATTAAATTGGAATCTCTACCTCCCTTCACCTTTGCCTCCCTCTCTGTACTTTCTCTCCTTCTGTCACTTTGTCTCTGTCTGTCCCTCTCTGTCTCTTTCTCTCTGAGTCTCTCTCACCAAACACACACACACACACACACACACACACACACACACACACACACACACACACACTTTTCCCTGTTCCTTCCCCCAGAAACACTGTGTGTGACTGTTTACTGAAGAAGAGAATTTGGTGGTTTAGGGTTGGGGCTGCCACAGATCATACAAGATGCAACACAAAAGAAATAAGACAACCCAGAGACCTCAGAATCAGTGCAGGTAGCTGCCTTGGTTCTGAATGGCTTCACACTTGCCAAAATCTAACTCCCAGGAAGGTATCTGTGATGCTTCTTTTGTTCAAGTATTTTAAAAGAGAGAAAGAGAGAGGGGGAGAGGGAGAGAGAGAGAGAGAGAGAGAGAGAGAGAGAGAGAGAGATTGATTCTATCAATAAAACCACTTGTCCTTGAGTACTCCCTTGAGTGTCTCAGGTCCCCCAGTGATAGCAAGCTGGTTTATAACATGCTTGCAGTTGCTCCATCAATTCCTGTAAATAGTCATGAAGACTTTGCTTGTTTACATCTTGGGACTGCAAACTCATTACTCTCCAGTATCTCCCATGCCATTTCTAAACAACCCTTCCTAATCAGAACACAGGTGGGGCAACTGATGGAAAAAGAAAAGCCCATCAATTAATCAAGTAATGACATTAAGTCTGGGCTGAGGAATCAGGTAAAGCTACAGCTTTACAATCCTGTTCCAATCCTGTTATTTATATCAGTCTCCTGTACTGTCTTCTCTGCAGGGCTGGTAGCTATTCGCACATGAAGGAATAAGGATGAACAGAATGGAACCCTTTTCATCACCTTGCTCTTTGTCTAGATTTGGACCAGCAGGAGGATAGTGTAAAAAGACAAGAAATTACTCACAAAACAATATAAAGCTCAGGATCTGCTTCCATTAGATTATGGCTAGGAGTCATAAAATTGCCTCTGTGCCTTTTTTGTCCTTAGTTCTTTGTGTAAAATTGTATTTTTTTTTTATCCTGGTGACAGAAGTAATATATTTTCATTGTACAAAATCCCAAAACATGGTAAAGCACAAAGAGGAAAATAGAAACCATCCATAACCTCACAACCCACAGATACATCCTATCATTTTCATATGTGTCCTTCCAACAACTTTTATTTCTCTCATTACTTAATTGGGAGCATACTTTTTTCATAATGTTTTATAATTCGCTTTTACTTACCATAACGATTTTACTCTGAATATTTGTTTCCAAGTTTCTTCGACATTATCTTTAATGGCTCTGGTATCCATACCCAAAGATATAGCATAATTACTTATATGATCCTGTTAGTGATAGGAACTTAGGCTCCCAGCAGCTCTACTTGATATGGCTAATGGAAAAGAAAAATCAGACTGCAGGCCTAAGAAGACTTGGAATCTAGACTTTAGGGATCAAAAAGAGTTCCTTGGAGAACGTTAACTTTTTTCTTCTTCATTGTCAAATTGAAGTACAGAGGGGTTATAGTTTCATTTGCAAGGCAAGTACATTTCTTATCCAACTTGTTACCTCCTCCCTCAATTTTCCCCCATCTCCCTCCTCCCCAATCCCCTTTCCCCCCATGACTTGTATGGTTGGTTTATACCAATTGGTTTTGTAAGTATCACTATTGCAATGGTTTGTCTTTTTATCCCTTATCTCTCGATTTTGGTATGCCCTTTCCCTTCCCTAGTTCCAATACACAGATATACAGTATCTGGGGTACTAAGATCAGTTACAGTAATAGCAGGAGTAAAACCACAGAAAGGGAATAGAAGAGAAAAAAAAGGTACGGTTTCACATGGTATGTTGAAATTAACTACAACAATGATATGCCACTTACTTCCATAACATGGAGTTCATTTTGCTTAGCATTATCTTATGTGAGAACGTTAAGTTTTAAATAGCACCTTTCATATTGTAAGGCATGATGACATACTCTTCAGTCCTCACCATTGACCCAGATAGTCTTGACCTTAACAGCTTTCCCAGTTTTGCTCAGCTTTACACAGAATCCTTCCTGGTGCCAAGTCCTGACCTCCTTTTTTTTTTTTTTTTTTTTTGCTAATGTAAGTTACGATTACATTTTTTTTTTTCTCAAATTTTTATTTTCAAACTGACGTACAGAGAGGTTACAGTATCATACGTTGGGCGTTGGATACATTTCTTGTACTGTTTGTTGCCTTGTCCCTCATGCCCCCCTCCCTCCCCCCCTTCCCTCCCCCCCGCCCAGTTGTTCAGTTCACTTACACCAAACAGTTTTGCAAGTATTGCTTTTGTAGTTATTTCTCTTTTTTTACCCCGTGTCTCTCGAATTTGGTATTCCCTTTGAATTTCCTACTTCCAATACCAGTAAACACGGTTTCCAATATACTCAGATAAGATTACAGAGATAGTGTAGGTACAAACATAGGAAGGTGATACAAAACATCATCAATAATAGAAACTACACATTCACATAGGACGTTGAAAGTAGTTATAACTGTGATATATCACTTGTTTCCATATCATGGAGTTCATTTCACTTAGCATCATCTTATGTGTTCCTAAGGGTATAGCTATTGGGCCTTGTGATGCTCTGCTATGGCTTGCCTAAACCTGTACTAATTATTCCCAATAAGGGAGGCCATAGAGTCCATGTTTCTTTGGGTCTGGCTCACTTCACTTAGTATAACTTTTTCCAAGTCCTTCCATTTCCTTACAAATGGAACAATGTCATTCTTTCTGATAGAGGCATAAAATTCCATTGTGTAAATGTACCACATTTTCCTGATCCATTCATCTATGGAGGGGCATCTGGGTTGGTTCCAGCTTCTCGCTATGACAAATTGTGCTGCGATGAACATTGTTGTGCTGGTGGCATTACTGTGATTTTGTTTGTGGTCTTTTGGATAGATACCCAACAGTGGGGCTGCTGGGTCATAGGGGAGTTCTATATTGAGCCTTCTGAGGAATCTCCATACTGCTTGCCAGAGTGGCTGAACCAGTTTACATTCCCACCAACAATGAAGTAGGGTTCCCTTTTGGCCACATCCCCTCCAACAATTGTTATTATTAGTTTTCTTGATATATGACATTCTTGCTGGGGTGAGATGGAATCTCAATGTTGTTTTGATTTGCATTTCCTTTATGGCCAGTGATGTAGAGCATTTTTTCATATGTCTATTGGCCATTCTCATTTCCTCATCAGAGAAGTTTCTTTGTAAGTCTTTAGCCCACTTGATGAGGGGGCTGTTGGTTCTTTGCAGTTTTGTTTTGGAAGAAGGTAATTTTTTTAGTTCTGCATATATTTTAGAGATGAGGCCTTTGTCTGTTGAATGTCCGGTAAAGATTTTCTCCCAGTCTGTGGGCTTTCTGTTTATCTTGAGAGCTATGTCCTTTGCCGTGCAGAAGCTCTGGAGTTTGATGCAATCCCATTTGTCCAACCTTTCTTTGATTTGTAGCCTTTCAGGGTCTTTGTTAAGGAAGTTCTGTCCTGTGCCAAGGAGCCCAAGTGTTTCTCCTACTCCTTCCTTTAGTGTCTTCAGGGTGCCTGTTTTGATTTCAAGGTCTTTAATCCATTTGGAATTGATTTTGGTGCAGGGTGATATATAAGGATCTAGTTTTAGTTTGTTGCATGTGTTGAGCCAGTTTTGCCAGCACCACTTGTTAAAGAGGCTATCTTTCTTCCATACTATTGTTTTAGCTCCTTTATCAAAGATTAAGTAGGCATAGTTCTGTGGGTTTAATTCTGGGTCTTCAATTCTGTTCCATTGGTCTTCAGGCCTGTTCCGGTGCCAATACCAAGCTGTTTTTATTACTATAGCTTTATAATACAGCTTGAAGTTGGGTATTGTAATTCCTCCAGCACTGTTCTTTCTGCTTAGGAGTGTTTTTGCTATTCTAGGTCTTTTATTGTTCCATATGAATTTCTGGATTGCTTCCTCTATTTCATTAAAGAATGGTGTTGGGATATTAATGGGTATTGCATTGAATTTGTAGATAGCCTTTGGCAATATTGCCATTTTGATTATATTAATCCTCCCAATCCAGGAGCATGGGAGGTTTTTCCATTTTCTTAGTTCTGACTTAATTTCATTTTTCAAGCTTTTAAAGTTCTCTTCAAAGAGGTCTTTCACTTCTTTGGTTAAGGTTATTCCTAGGTATTTTATGTTTTTGGGGGCTATTGCAAAAGGAGTTGCTTTCCTGATTTCAGCCTCGGTCTTCGGGTTGTTAGCATAGAGAAAGGCCGTTGATTTTTGAAGGTTTATTTTATATCCTGCGACTTTGCCAAAGTTTTGTATCAGCTCTAGTAGCTTGGGGGTAGAGTCTATGGGATTCTTTAGGTATAGGATCATGTCATCTGCGAAGAGAGAAAGTTTAACTTCATCTTTTCCTATTTGGATCCCCTTTATATTCTCTTCTTGCCTAATTGCTCTGGCTAGGAATTCTAGTACTATGTTGAAGAGCAGGGGAGAGAGTGGACATCCCTGCCTTGTTCCTGATTTTAAAGGGAATGGCTTTAGTTTTTCACCATTTAGAGTTATGCTTGCTGTTGGTTTGTCATAAACTGCCTTGATTATATTCAGGAATGTTCCCTGGAATCCCAGTTTTTCCAGGGCTTTTAGCATAAATGGGTGCTGGATTTTATCGAACGCTTTTTCCGCATCCAGCGATAAAACCATGTGGTTCTTTACCTTGCTCCGGTTGATGTGGTGGATTACATTAATTGACTTGCGTATATTAAACCAGCTTTGCATCCCTGGGATGAATCCAGTTTGATCGTGGTGTATGATTTTTTTGATGACTTGTTGAAGTCGATTGGCCAGAATTTTGTTGAGAATTTTTGCATCTATGTTCATCAGGGAGATTGGTCTGTAGTCCTCTTTCCGTGATGAGTCCCTGCCTGGTTTTGGGATGAGGGTTATACTGGCTTCATAAAATGAGTCTGGCAGTGAACGTTCTCTTTCAATTTCATTGAAGAGTTTGAGAAATATTGGAGTGAGTTCTGTTTTGAAGGCCTTGTAGAATTCTGCTGTGAATCCATCTGGACCTGGGCTTTTCTTGGATGGGAGATCATTTATTGCTGTTTCTATTTCAATACTGGATATGGGTCTGTTTAGAAGGTTTAAGTCTTCATAGTTGAGTTTGGGGGTATCAATTTTTTCTAGGAAATCATCCATTTCTTCCAAGTTCTCGAATTTGTTGGCATAAAGGTTTGCAAAATAGTCCCTTATTATTTTCTGAATTTCGGTTATTTCTGTGGTGATGCTACCTGTTTCATCTCTTATATTGTTTATTTGAGTGTGCTGCCTTCGTTCTTTGGTCAGGTTTGCCAGGGGTCTGTCTATCTTGTTGATTTTTTCAAAGAACCAACTCTTTGTTTTGTTGATTCTTTCGATGGTTTTTTTCGTCTCTAATTGATTTAATTCTGATTTGATTTTAATTATTTGCTTCCGTCTATTGACTTGGGGTTTGGCTTGCTGTTCTCTCTCCAGAAAATTAAGGTGCTTCCTTAAATTACTGAGTTGCTGTTTCTCCAGTTTGTTGATGTATGTACTCAGAGATATAAATTTTCCTCTAAGTACTGCCTTTGCTGTGTCCCAAAGGAGCTGGTACTTTGTGCCCTCAACTTGGTTGAAGTCCATAAACATTTGAATTTCTGTTTTAATTTCTTCAATGATCCACTGATGGTTCAGCAGTGTGTTCTTTAGTCTCCATGAATTGTGGGATTTTCTGTGGTGGCTGAATGAGTTGAGCTCTAATTTTATTCCATTGTGGTCTGAGAGAATGCAGGGAATGATTTTGATACTTCTGAATTTGTACAGATTTTCTTTGTGCCCTAAGATGTGATCTATTTTGGAGAATGTTCCGTGTGCTGCCGAAAAGAATGTGTATTCTGTCCTTGCTGGGTGGAATATTCTGTAGATGTCGATTAAGTCTAGTTGGTCTATGCAATTGTTTAGTTCTGTGGTTTCTTTGTTCAGTTTTTGGCGTGTTGATCTGTCCAGAGGTGATAGTGGAGTGTTAAAGTCCCCCACTATCATTGTGTTTGGGTCTATGAATGTTTTTAGAGCCAGTAGTGTTTGTTTGATGAAGTTGGGTGCTCCTGCATTTGGCGTGTAGATATTTAGGATGGTTATTTCTTCCTGTTGGAGAGATCCTTTTACTAGTATGTAGTAACCTTCTTTGTCTCTTCTTACCTTTTTTAATTTGAAGTCAATTTTGTCTGATACTAGGATTGCAACTCCAGCCTGCTTATGGGGGCCATTTGCTTGATAGATTTGTTTCCAGCCTTTCACTTTTAGAAGATGTTTACTTTTGCTGGATAGATGTGTCTCTTGGAGGCAGCAGAAAGATGGATCTTGATTTTTGATCCAACTTATGAGCCTATGTCGTTTGATTGGAGAATTAAGTCCATTAATGTTGACAGTTAGGATTGAGAGGTGATCGTTTGTTCCTTTCATTATCACTGTCTTGTTTGAAGCTGTGTCTTCCCATTTCTTGATCTAGTGTTTACTAATTAGGGTTCATTTCTCTGTCTGTGTTGGGATCCTGATTATTTTCCCTGTATAGTACATCTTTAAGGATTTTGTGTAAAGCTGGTTTGGTGGAGATATATTGTTTCAGTTTTTCCTTATTGTGGAAGACTTTTATTTGACCTTCGGCTATGAAGGAGAGTTTGGCGGGGTACAGAATTCTTGGTTGGTAGTTATTTTTATTTAGAGTTTGGTATACTTCATTCCAGGCTCTCCTTGCTTTCATGGTCTCTGCTGAGAAGTCTGGGGTAATTCTGATTGCTTTTCCTTTATATGTGATTGTTTTCTTTGCCCTAACAGCTTTGAGTATTTTTTCCTTGCACTCTGCAGAAGCTGTTTTGATCACAATGTGTCGATGGGAAGTCCTATTCTGGTCTGGTCGATTTGGGGTTCTAAATGCTTCTTGTATCTGTATAGGCCTTTCCTTCTGGATATTTGGGAAGTTCTCAGCTAATATTCTGTTAAATAGGTTGCCTATCCCATTAACCTCTTTCTCCAAGTTTTCCTCAATACCTATTATCCTTAAATTGGGCTTCCTGATTGTGTCTTGAATCTCCTGTAGCGATCTGTTTTGTTGCTTGGACTGGATTTGTATTGATTTTTGATCTTTCTCCATAGAATCTAAGGAATCTTCAGCTCCTGAGATTCGATCCTCTGCTTCAGTTAGTCGGGACTGTAGGCTAACTACTTGATTTCGAATCTCTTTTCCTTCTGACTGGTCTTTCCTGATGTTTTCCATGTCATTTCTTAGGTCCTGTATGGACTTCTTTACTTCATTAACTTCATTACTTTGGTTTTGAGTGTTGTCTCTCAAATCTTTAAGTTGGGTAGCTATCTTTTCATTTGACTCTTGAAGCTCACTTATCTTTCTATTTGTGGATGCCATGAAATTCTCCATTAATTTTTGCTTTGCCTCCTCACGCTCTAACATAATTGACTGGAGAGATTCAAACTTTTCATTTATCATGTTTATCAGTAAACTTTGTAGAGCATTTTGGGGGTTTTCTTCTATGTTTTTGATTGACTGCTCTGCTTCCTGCTTGTTTTGGGTGGGGGATAAGACTTCATTATTTGCCATCTTTCTTGTGTTTCTTCTGCCCATTTGAATTGGGAATGCCAACCTACCAGCACCTGTGAGCACTGTTTAAGACCCAAAGCAGCCCTTACCAAGCACTGTTGTGTAAATCTTACAATTTCACAATTATAAACAGATAACTTGTATACCTGTCTATAAAGTTAGATTTGGTGTTCTAAAGAATACAATTTCAATATAACATCTGATCCTGGGCCCTGTATTCAGTAGTTACTTATTTACTGTTACAACCTTATACGCAATTCTTGTTTTTATATTAAGTTCTTTTAGGACTGGCTTTCTCTGTGAACCCCTTTGATTCACTCGTATTAAGCTGTGATATCCTCTATCCAATAACCAGAAGTCAATGGAACCTGGAGGTCCAGGCAGTAAGACCGGAGGGTAAGTTGGAGGTAGTAAAGAGAATAGAGTAAACTGTATTGGGGGGGTGGTGGTGGTGATTTTGGTTTAGTTTCAGTGACGTGGAAATGTGGAGAAGAGTAGAATCAGTAGAAAGAACATTCATAAAATGACAGACACTGGAGAGTTAGCAGAAAAGGGTGTAGGTGTTATTTATAGGAAAGTAATTTTTATAGGAAGAGGACGCAATGAGAGAAATGAAGTAAAAATACTGGAAGACAGATACACAAAACAGAGAAAAATTATTTAACAAGGAAGTATAAGTAAATAAAAAGGAAAATAACCGAAAAGGAACAAACCTAGCAAATAAACAAACACACAAAAAAACTTGATACAACAAACCAGTAAAAATGGAAAACAAACAAACAAACCAAAAAAAAAAAAAAAACAAAAAAAACAAAAGAAAAAACAGCCAATGATGTTTCAGGTGTGAAAAAATTAAAAAGAAAATTTAAAAGAAAAGTTAAAAAAAAATGTTTGAAAAGAAAAAGAAACCAGTCTCTCGTTTCCCTGCAATGGACTGCAGTCTATTTTCCTGATTGGCTGATTTGACTTGATTTCAGTTGGCAAGGGGTGGTTCTGTTCTGACTTTCTCCCCTGTTGGTGCAATCGTGGGTCTCTGAGGTTCGCACAGCTTGCAGGCAGGCCTTGGGCGTCCTCTGTCGATGGGGACGTGGGCAGTCACAGGAACTGTGGCTCCTCTGTCTGCTGTTGGGCTGCTGCCTTTGATGCCTGGTCTTGACTAGACTGTGAACTCAGCAGAGCATGGCGCCTCTAGCCTGTTTTGCTCCACTAAGAGTTGCTTGCCTGAGGGAGGCGGCCTCTTTGGCATAGGTAGCTATGGAATGCAGCTCCGTTTTGGGCTGGGAATTAGTTTCCTCTGTGACGGGACCGTTTAGCTGTCCCCGGAACTGTTTGTTCCTCCTTCTGTTGTTTCCGTGCCCCTGGTAGCTGCTCGCAGCTTTTGCTTTAAGTTTAGAAGTTCCGGCGGGCAGGGCGGGGCTTCTCTGGCTAGGCCCCGGACTCGCCTCCCACCAGGGCAGGGGGCGTTCTTCTGGGCGGAGCTGGTTCTCACTGATTCCGCCCCTCCTGCCCTTTTCAAAGATGGCTTTTTTGACCTCGCTTTCCCCAGGCCCGCTTCAGTTTCAGTCTGGTCTGACCCTATGCCAGTGGCAAAGATGGCGCTTTGCTCTGGCGGTGGGGACAGGGATGCCTTCCAGAAGCTGGACTGTGGGCACAAGCGAAAATAATTTTTTTTTTTTTTTTTTTTTTGCGGGGTACTCACGCGGTCTCTGCGATGTCAGGTCCTCCGTGCTCGGCTGCCGTCTGGAGTATTTCTCGCTTTAGCTGCGTGGAGTGCTGGGGGCTGTGCCCGGCACTGTGCCGGAGCCAGCGCTGGCGCCGCGGCGGGACGCCGCCTGGAGCTCAAAACTGTGTTTTCAGACCAGCAAAGTCGATTTTTCCTTCCTGTAGAGAATCCCTGTACTGTTAGAACTTACTTTGGCTGTCTTTCTCGGAGAAACAGTTTCTATGAGGTGAGAAAACTACGATATCAGAGGGAGCTCTGCAGGGCACAGCCGCTCCTCCGCCGTCTTCCCCTGACCTCCTTTTACATTAGAAAACTTATTGTAATAAATTTTTATATGATTTTTGGCATAATTTCTGCCAATCTTCATTAAGATATAATTTTTTTAAGCTTATGGCCAGTATCATTACCCATGAATGTCTTTCTCAAGGATTTGGAAACTATCTCTTCTTTGAAATGTAATCATAAAGAAAGATAAAGTCCTCATCTCTCAGTATCTGTGGAAGTTTAACAATCTAACTTCAGCATAGGCCTTCTTCCAAGTTATGAACCTTCTTCGTGTCATGAAGAGATGATAAAGTTTGCTTTCCCTTTGGATGAATTCAAATACCAAATACAGATGCCCTCCAAAGTTCTCCAATCCCAAGGCTTAAAAACTCTCATCACCCATTTCAGTTGTTAATCTTACACTGAAGCCTGGCCTGGCCTTTCTATTCTAATGGTCTTGATCAAAGTCTTCCTAGAATGTTTAATTTTGGCTGGCATATGTTTTGCTTTGAAAAAATAAAAGTCTTAAATAGTATCACTTATGATTGTGCAAGTGAAGAAAAGAAGAAAATGACCAAAAGAGATGTATTCTAACCAGGAAATCTGTGAGCACTGAGAGTTGGTACCACTCACATTTCCTATTCATCTTTTAATTCCTATTCACTACACATATAAAAAAGAGATCAAGATTAGCAACAGTGATCTTATTGTGCTCTTATTGCCTTGTTGGAAACTGATTGGCTGAATCCTCTGGCTTCCAAAAGAGATTAAAAAATCTACAGGTTTGTTGTGAAGGTTAGGCGAGATAGGGGGTGGATGGAAAGGGGAAGGAACTGGCACATGGAAATCCTCTGTTCTTATTCATTGTCATTGCTACTATGGAAGAGCACTGGCTTTAGAGTTGGAAAAGGCTGGAATCAAATTTAAAACTCACTGAGTGATTCAGCCAGGTAATTAACTCTTGTCCTTATATGTTATTGAAAGGTTTATTTAAATATGATCATCAAAGTTAATGGTTCCTTTTGGTCCTTTGGTGAGCAGATTCTTATCAGTGCCTGTGAAAGTTTCTGGCCCCTAGTAATTCAATCAGACCCTGATGCAGATGCTGCATGAAGGGATTTTTGCAGATGTTAACTAAAGTCCAAATCAGCTGATCTTAGAACACAGTGTCTGGAAGGGCCTAATAACATCCTGCAAACCCTTTAAGAGCAGAATGTTTTCTCTGGATGACTATGATTACAGAGGGAAAAAGCTATAGCGATTCCAAATGTGAAAAGGATTCAACATTCAGGCACTGAAAGGCCCTGATAATATCTCCAGGAACTAAGGTTACCCCTGGCCTACAGCCAGGCTTCTTGCCCCGCTTGGAGTGTATACATGCAGAAACCAGATTCTAGCCACCTGAATGAGCTTAGAAGTGGATTGTTCCCCATATCCTACAGATAAGAGCACAAATTCAGTAGTGTCTTTAACTTAGCTTTGTAGAACTCTAAACATGAAATTCAGAAAGATCACTCAAATTTCAGCCCTACAGAAATGTGAGACTTAAAAACAAAATAGTAATGGTATACCACATTAGTCATAATTTGTTGTACATCAGCAGGAAATGAAGATAAACCCTGATGTTTTCACCCCAGACCAGTTTTTTACCACTGCCACACCACAGGTAGATACAAAGGCAGTTATATAAGTCAACTGTTTCCTATGTGTCCATGTACCATAGCCTAAGGTCAAAATATGACATTATCCACAAAGGACACATAGCCACAGAAGCAGGGCATCCTGGTTAAAACGATCAGAGAACCAGAAGAGTTCCTTTGGAAATACCCTTGCTTTCAAGCCTCAGCACCACCGCACTGAAGATACAAGACTGTTTTCAAAATTGAGAAATATAGGCAAGTCCATTTGTACCTTTTTATTGACATTTCTGACCTTGCTAGAAAATTGTTATGTTTTGCTATAAAAATTATCGGAGAGTGCAGCTTGCTGAGTGATATTTTATATTGCAGGACAGACCACTCAAAGCCACTCTTCTCAAAGGAGTGCTGCTGCCATGGAAAATCTGTAGGATATCTATAAGATTTTATCATCCTAGCATAAGGTCTCCAATGTTAACCAGTCCTCGGTGTTAGCAAGTGATTCAGCAGATAGAAATATAATGTGACATTTTCATCACTGACTCAGTCCACCAAGTTCAGGTTCACTATAAGAAAAACACCAGAAGTCTATAGGAAATATGTGTGTATGTGTTGTGTACACACACACACATGAACATATATATATATATACACACACATATGTATATGTTTAGAGAGAGACAGATATAATTTGTTAAAAGGTTTTGGTGAATATTGTGTCTACTAATGAGCACAAATTTGTTTGGGCATTGCTTCTTTGGATAAATTTCAAAAAATAAAAGCAAAAAGCAAGTCAAAGCCAAAGAAAGGCCTAAATAAGCCTCTTGACCATACCTACATCATTTTGTTCAAGTTTTCTGGCCTCAGATTATAAGTACTTTTATATTCATTTAACTGTCATAAATAACCCAGGTCTCCACCAACTGTAATAACAGAATTTCCATGTTACAACCCCAACTGTATTTAACCATTTGTCAGTATAGTAACCAAATCTCTAAGTTGAATTCCATTGCCACTTCTATTCAGTATTATTCATCATAATTCAGTTAAATATTGCCTCAAAAATATCAGAGGCAGGGAAAGATGCTTAGCACAGAGGTGTAAGGGGGACATATCTGTGTATGTAACCAGCAAAGGGAGATATCAAACTTCATAGAGATCTCAAACTACCCCTGTATTCCTTCCTGTAGATCAGAATAGAAAGCAGGATTCCACGATGCTAACAGTGGACAACTAAGAGTCAACTCCTCCTTCTGCATCTACTAATTATATACCTTTGGACAAATCACATACATTATCTAAATCTCATTTTCATCATGTGTAAAACTGGGGAAACTGCTTGTAATATAACGAGCCTATTTTGAAGACTTCATGAGGTAGTCTGTTTTCAGAATGCTGTAATAAAATACCATGAACTGGATGTCTTATAAACAGCGGAAACTTATTTCTCAGAGTTGTGGAAGTTGAGAAATCCAGAATCAAGACATAGGGTAGATTGCATGTTTATGAGACTCAGCTTCCTGGGACCATACATGGTCATGATACACATGGTTTGACAAGAGATCTGTCTTCTCTTATATAAAATGGTTCCTTTCATAAGAGTATGTTGTCATGATCTCTAAATACTATCAAGTTGGGATTATGTTTCAACTTACTAAATTTTGTAGAAAAGACTCCAAACTAATCAAACTCATTTAGAGAAAATTTTGGGTTGAAACTTATCTTACTGATTGAGTTACATCTTTAAAAACATATATAGCCAGTGTTGTACTTGCATTTAGTTATAAGTAAATGAGTTTTTTCTCCCATAAAATAATTACATATATCTAGGGGAGAAATCTACAATTGGAAAAAGTGATACTTTAGTCTGAGGTTGATTTATTTTTAGTTCGGATAGTATAGGTAAAATCATGTTTCTGTATTTTAAAGCAATGCATATCCTAGAAATGGCTATGAATGCTAAACTATATAGGTCTACATTTAATTAGAAATAGACTGTAATTGATGGGAATCAATAGAGGATATTTTGTTTATAAATTGAAGACTGCACAAAAGCATAATCATTCATTAAGATTGATAAAAATCTATACATCTCAATTTCATTCTACTGAATTTCAAAAGATTTTCTTTCACATTAGACACTATTGTACTTGAGCAAGAGTTCTAGTTTCTGCTCTGGCAAGTATTTTTTTTTTAATAATCCACTAGTTTCCTCTATGCCTCAGTCTCTCCATTTATATAATAAAAAGTATGTTTTGTACACTTACATATATGTAACTATATTGTAATTGTAATATAGTGACATAAATCTCCATAAAATGTATGAATGATCCCTTCAAAGTTTATTTCAAAATAAAAGCCAACAAAGACTGATAACCAATCAAATAAACACATTAAATTCTTCAGAATTCCAACTGGTAAGTCTTCAGAATTCCTCAAGGTAAATGTGCATCATACTTATATTGTTTCTGCTTCCAATTTAGCACACTATTCTAAATGCAATGGATTTCATTGAATAACTGATTGCATTCATGCAACATAGTATCATTGATGTCACAAGGCCAGCTACATCTACTGAATAAACAACAGCCCCAACTGTATTTAACTATTTGTCAGCATAGTAACTGAATCTCTTAAATTGAATTCCATTACCACTTCCATGCAATATTTTGTTTAATTTTGGAAGCAAGGGCATATTTTTGCTGAAAAGACCTTAAGAAAACACTTTATTGTGCAAATATGCTATTATACTTTGGGAGAGAATATGATGGTTCATATAGCTTTGAGTTAAATACTGAAAAACTTGGAGAGAGGTCTTGTGGTTTCCTCATCACCAAAATGCTTAAGGACCTTGTAGGCAACTGTCTGTCAAGACTGCATTCTCTTTTTGCCCTTTATTTTCCTGAAGGAACCAATGCCTTCACTGATCAGGCCACATCCCTGAAGCATCTCTGAGCCAGCAGACACTAGACTGCATGGGGAAATGAATTTAAAATTCAGCCCCTAAACTCAGCTCACAGTCAAATAAAGAAAGCTCTTTAACCCCTTTCACTTGGTTAACTTCATGTGCTATGATAACTTGTGATTCCTATGGACTGCTAATAGAACCTACTTTCAATACAGTGTTTGTGAGCCTATGCACAGTTGAAATAATACATGTCCAAAGCCTGGGAATCTGTGCTCTATTGGTAACATGAAAACAGTGGATGTCAGGCCTCTAAAATGCAAACACTATGATGGCTGAGAAAAGCAACTTTTCCTGGGTAATTTGTGGACATGCTACTATATTAAGTGACCAAGACAGTCATAGAGTCAGGATAGGACAAGCATGGGAGGACAATTTTCCAAGTATATTAATAAAACAAGAAGTCCAAAGAGTTTCCTCTCTCAGAAACCAGGTTCTGGATGCTTTATCTATTCAAAATACTAGTTCTCCTTGAAGACCAGCTCTTGTTCACCTCTCCAGCACTCATCTGCCTTTCTAAGGTAGCTCTTTAACTCCTCCCTCTTTGGGTGACTTCAGTGGCCTCTCTGTCCTTCCCCCAAGCAATATAGCATCCCTTGCTGAGTTGAACAGGCTGTGAAAGAAGAGCTTCTCTCCCCTGGCAGAGAACAGCCAGTCCTCTGCAGAGCTGAGAAGAGGCAAGAGCACACAGACCTGAGGCTAGGCACAACAACAGTACCCTCAGAAGACTCTCTTCCATGTTTCCAGTAGCTGGAACTGGCCATTCTGCTAAAAAAAAAAAAAAATCAGCATATCAGCCTGGATCTGCTCATCAACAACCAAGTCCTGAAGATCTGCCATCTCAATTCTTCTTGGAACTCCACCAGTTGTCTGCTATGCCTGGGCTTGTCCTTCTGTAGTCTCCTTGCCTTCCCTCCTAGTTGTTCGTCTCTCAGCTACTCAGAACACGTCCTGCTCCTTGATAGGACAGAAGTCCTTCACAGTCTATTTCTCCTCACTCTCCAGGCTCCTTCCCACAGGGAGGATGCTTTCTCCTTTCTCCTCCAGTAGCTCTATGTTGCTCACAGCAGTCTGCTTCACTCTCTCTTGCTCTTTGCTCGTGCTTTACCTTAACATCAAAAAATTGCTCTAAACTCCTACTCATTCTTAAATGATAGATCATAATGTTAGCTTGCCTTATGTTGACTAAGTCTTCCAAGATGTGTTTAAGAAATGTCAGTTTTTGTACTGAAAAGTTCATACTCTGAGAAACTACCTCATTTCTTTAGCCTTCCTTGCGCATCTCTGTCAGCACAGATATACTATATTGAAACACTATTTTGAACTGTTATGTTCCTATAGTTTAGTCTTCTTTTCATTATCACACTATATCATAATATATCCTGGCTCACACTAAATGATTTTTAATGGCAGAAACTCCATTTATTTGATTTTCTTACCTTATATAACTCCTGGCCCACGATAATCACTTACTAAGATAGGACAGGAGAGAGGAAGAAAAAGATGAGCAATACAAGGAATCAAAGAATGAAAATTTATTTCAGAGAAGCATGATGCTGAATTCCAACAGACTAAGATACCTTACAAATTTCAGTCACTCTGTGCATCTTCAAGATGTGGTATCTGTGGACTGATTTTTGTCCTTATAAATAAACTCTCTTTCTCCTGCTTACCCTTATTTTTCTTTTCATTTATATATTGGTGTCAGGAACAATGTAAGGATAAATTCTAAAAAAGGTGTTACAGAAAATAAACCATCAACATTTCAATGCTTAAAGCTAAGTTTCTTTATTACTTGTGCAAAGTTGCTCTTTAATGGGCAGCTCTCCTCTGTGTGGTTTTCAGGATCCCAGGATCTTTGCTATTGTGTCTGCACCACTCATTCTCATGAGGTCACAATCCTCTAAATCTAAGCTGTAAATAGAAAACATGAGGGATAGGTTGTGGGTAGCTGCATAGAATAATCCAGGAAGACCAGTGTGCCTCATTTCCTCTTCATCCCATTGGCTAGTGCTCAAGTATGTCCATATCCTACCTACACGCATGATAATACAAGTAAACAATCTCAAAAGCTAGGATGCTGTGAAAAAAGTGTTGGAAATACCCAGTAGTGGCTAGAATTATTGCTTTTACTATTGTGACTGGTACTGATACCCTTAAAATGGCTAATTACTCACCTTTGTGCAAAGGCATTCTAGACGAGGGATTACCATGATTATAATTTTTTAGACTGAATCCTTTCAGTCTCTAAAAGTCCACAGCAGCTCTTTCATAGTCTGTTGAACACTAATAGATCCCACCTCAAGATCCTCTAGTTTCCTTATAACTAAACTAAGTGTCTAAGCCACTAGGAGGAAGAAAAAGAAGCTCAGTTCTCGGACACATACATACTAGGCGCTGTGTGTTATGAAGTACAGTGTTATCTATCATCAGACACTGATAAACTATAATGAAATACAATTTCACTTTGTACTCAACCATGCATTTTATGAGAATCCCATAAACTTTTACCATCAGCCTTACAGAGCAATAGCAAACCCCTATGATTCCTTATGTTCTACTTTCCTGGGTGCCTTCAACAAAGAAAAGTATTGATTTTGAGTTGTCTGAAGTACACTCTATAAAAAATTGCCCTCAGTCCATGGCTTTCTTTCTAGTAGACTCAAATAATGGGAGAAAATAGATGATCCCATAAAAAATACCCATGCAGGGAAGTTATGTGGACACTTGCCCTAATGACAGCCTCTCCTTCAACCGCACTCAATTTTAATGGAGAAGCCAAAATTCTTGATGCTGAGACCCGTTTTAATACCAAATTGACTCAAACCAAAAACAGTAGAAATGTATTGTTTCAACTATTCTACTTCTCTCCTTATAGATATTTTTTAAAGACTAAGTACTATATTTGATCTTTATTTTTTCACCCTTATTTTCACCCTTATTTCACCCTTATTTTTTCAGATAAAAAGGCAACAATTTTAAGAGCTTACATTGTTTTTCCAGTTTGATAGGAATATATGTAGGCATGAGTAAACTCTAGTCCTTCTGTTGTACATCCTAAATCTCTACACATTCCCAAATGCCAACTCAATATGCGTTACTAAAATCGAATGAGTGTGAATTGAAGAGTGCATTCTGAAGGAGGCAGGACAAGAAAGCTATGGGATTGAGTAGAGAAACAACGATGCCAGGGGGTTGAAGGGGATACCACAGCCACAGCTGAGTCCCAAGTCAATGGTCTTAAAGAGAGCCAGTAGGAATCATGCCCAAAACAAGCCAGGAGGATTTCATCCTACAAGCCTCAAGGGGCATGCTTTGTTCATTCAGGCTGTGGCAACAGACCCTAGACAGGATGGTTTAAACAACAAAAATTGATTTCTCCTAGATCAGAAAGCTGAGAAAGATCAGCATCAAGATGCTGAAGGCCTACTGCCTAGCTTACTGATAGTTACATTCATGTTATATTTTTCACACACACACACACACACACACACACACATACACACACACACACAAAAGAAAGGGTAAGGTTGCTTTGGAGAGTCTCTCTAACAAGGACACTAAAAGCTCTTTGTAAATGTTCTGATTCATCCCAAAGGGGACTAGGTTTCACATCTGAATTTGGAAGGGACTTTCAGATGGGGTGTGAAGGCCAAGAATGGTTCCATTAGACCTAAAGCCACAGAAAAACCAGAACTGGATCACTCGTTGCCCAGCAGCCCAAAGAAACTCTGGAGGAAGACGTGTGGAATGGTTATGTTGGATACTTATAGGAGTAAGTGCCCCCTCAGTCCTCTAAAACCTACAACTTTTCACTGTCTCACCGTAAAATGAACCGCAGATAAGAGGATCTCATATTTCATTTCTCTCTCTCCTATAAGCTGCCTGAGATGATAAACCCTGCAGAAGAGCAACAAGTAGGAAATAAGGTGTTTTCACTGTGTGGTTCATTTGCTTTACTTGTTTATTTCCCCAGGAATGACTGAAGAAAAGAAAAAAAAAAAGATGCTTAGCTCTTCCTCTTAGTTGATGAGAATTTATTTTCAAATTTTAATCTCAAACTCAGCACTGACTTACACCTATGATGACAAGCAATTGCTAATCCTCCCAGACTTCGGTGTTTTCTTCATTGCTGGGTATAGTTTTGTGTTTATTATATTGTGTATTTCTCTATCCCTGATTGCTCAAGCTTGATGTGGGGTATATAGTGGCTGGTGTTGACTCTATCTTGATCAGGGAAACATGGTAGCAATTGTTAAAATGAAGTTAAATATTAGGTCAACCTGACCACAAAATTCTGCTTCTGTAAAGGGCTTGCTTAACTCATTTGTTGCTTGCTCTACCCCCTGCATCAACCCCCTATACCTGTGCTATGCTTTTACCTTTATAAACCCCAGCTCAAGGACTATTAGTCATCACAGTGTTAGCTCCCTAGTCTGCACTGTGTCCCTGGCCAGTCAGCCCACTTTTTTATGGTCACACTTTCAGCTCCATAGTCTGTGCTGCATCCCTGGCTGGTCAATTCGCTTTTTACTTCCCCAATAAATCCATCTTTGCTTGAGACTGTCTCTGTGTGGTGGACTCTGGAGGGATGTGGGTTTGAGTCCCACCTGGGGTACCTCCCCAGGACCCTGTAACAGCTGGAGGTAAGTATATATAGAGATATGCCCCCCATCTGTATCGCCTACATTACCACCTCTGCTCCCAAATCCAACTACAAAGACTAAAGCAACCTTCCAGAAGACACAAGAGCTGACTGGCTTGGCTGAGATTTTTGTCAGATTAGCATTGCCTGTGCATACTTCTAATTGCTAAGCTAATTTGCAGCTTCTATGCAACCTTGATCTTCTTCTTCCTCTTCTAGCCCAGATTGTCCCTTGAAATCATCACTTCCTCCTTATGGTGTATTACCCAAGGAATATATGCAATTGTCTGTACAGATGTGTTTATATGCTGAGACGGTGTCAGAAATGACTAGAAGGCCTGGTGGCAAGTCAAAAGCTCATAGCAGCTGATAGCTTTTGTACAACCTGTCTCAGGCAATTTGATAAGTGTTGTTTCAACCCACACATGGGAGACACCCAGCTGGTTAATAGTCTGCCCCAATCTGCATCGGATCTTTCAGGCAATGGCCTCCTCCCCAAGACATGCAATGAAAGAAAACAAGTTGGTACACCTTTCCCATTCCCTGTTCACTTCACTGCAGTCTTGTCATATTTCCTGTACTTTCTTATATGAAGTCCGATGTTCAAAACAAAGGATAAAAGGCTGTTTTCACTTTTCATTTAGCCTGTTATTGAAGTGTTTAAAGGCTTTTTCTTCACCAAAGCTCTCAGTGTCTTGGCAAATACAAATGTGAGTAGGTTGGATCGTCATTATAATCATCATGGCTCTGGTTTTAAATTTCATATAAGGAGAGTTGTTATTGCCCTTACTCGATTACCAGGTCCTGGGAAACAGGCCTAGGTGTTATTCCAATAAGCATTCCCAGAGCACAGAGGTCTATGGGGGCATAGCAAGTGCTTTTCAAATTGAATTGAATACAAAGGACTTTCGATTAAAATAGTAAAGGGATGCCTTTGCTCCCAAAAAGGTCTCCATTTGGGTGATTTTCATTTTCTCCTTTAGCTTTCCCTATACTTTTTTTCAAATTTTCTGACATGAGGATTTATTACTTTCATAATCATTTATTTGAGAATAAGTTGCTCAAAAATAAAGTCTCCACAGGAAACCCTGATGCCCTGTCACCAGGAAAGGAAATATGTATTCTGAATAATAAAACAAAAACTGCAGCCCGATCACCAAGACTTCAGCTTTATAAAATATTCACCTGTATGTATGGTGCCTCATCTTATATATCTTTGCATCTACCCAGGAAAATGATATACAGATGTTGTGAATAGAGACAGCATACCTCATCTCTGATGTGTGTATGTGTGTGGGGGCAAAAGCTTTTAACTACAGCTCCAGGGTTTTCCCATTAAAGCAACATTTGTTACCCAGCTGGAGAAGCAATCCACACCTAGATTCTAAAGATGTCTATAATCTTCCTCCTACACCAAAAAACCAAAAACATCTTGACAAGGCCCACATCAGTATAACTGCTGGAGCCCAGGTTTTCCCCAGCAGCTAAGGAGTTTAGTTTCTCAGCACAATAGAAAGAATGGCTTCTGAGCTCTGGCTGCTACAGTGACTTCTGGTATGACAAAGAAAAGCTCCTCTTTCATGTCTACCTTTACATTTGAAATTCAGCTCTGTTCTGTCATGGCACCTCTCCTTGGTACCCTAACTGTTCCCTCAAGAGCTTCCACCTTTGTAAACAACGTTCTCACATACATACATGCACACACACACACACACACACACACACACACACCTTTACAATTGATATTACCCACCCAAGGATTTAGGGGTCATTGAAGCAGACCTAACTTCTGCACTGCATTGGAATTCTCCTAAACTTCTGTGTGTTTCATGAGCAAGGGGAATAGGTGCATTTCCAATCCTACTGAGACAGGAATGTCAGTTCCTCATCTGGCTCTGCCTGAGAAGTGACAGAAACTCCCTAGGGTATTGCTAACATCCTCACTAACCTTGATAATATCTCCTTGATAGTATTCCTCTGTTTCTTTTCATTTTTTATCAGAAAATAAACATCTTGAGGAAAAGTTATATTGCACAAGCATCATTTCTGTTTAGTTAACTTTCCTTTGACCCACTGTCTTAGCCAAGCGTTGACACAGAAGCCCAGGACTCGCTCATTCTTGGCAGAAACACTGGTGTGGGTGCTGAGGAAGGCAGTGAGATTACTCAGTGAAGAACAAGGCAAAGAAATTGGAAAGAATGATGAGAGCCCAGGACGCAAAGCTTGCAACCGCCTTCTTTCTCTCAGGTCTGTTTCTTTCTGGTTTCAGGCCCTAACTCCATTGATGAAGGCTTTTTACTTTGCTTCGGACAGTTACAGCATTACAACTTGAAAGGAGTGTTTCATTCAAAAAATCTATGTCAGGCTCCCAACAGCCTAGCTGGATTTGAAGCTAAGGCTAACAAAATAAGTCCATGGCCATTGTCCCATTTAAATTCTAGAAGAAGCCTGTGGGCACATATTCCAGCATTGTTCAAAAATGAGGAGACTGAGATTGGACAGACTTTAATGACTTTCCTTATGTACCAGAATTTTAAAAAGTAGGAATGTAAGGCTGGGAATATGGCCTAGTGGTAGAGTGCTTGCCTTGTATACATGAAGCCCTGGGTCCAATTCCTCAGCACCACATATATAGAAAAAGCCAGAAGTAGAACTGTGGCTCAAGAGGTAGAGTGCTAGCCTTGAGCAAAAAGAAGACGGGGCAGTGGTTAGGCCCTGTTCAAGCCCAAGTACTGGCAAAAAAAAGGAATACAGAGTTCTTATTCTGCTTTAAAAGAACTAGTGGGTAATGTTGAAGATACTGCAATAGTTCAAATCAATGTGCTGTTTCCAGGGCCTATGCTAAATAACATCGATGCTTTGCCTCATTTATCCTCCCATAAACGGAATGGTGTGGGCTCTTGTGATTATGATCATTCTACAGAGGAGAAATCCAAGGGACACAGAGTTTTGTGATTTGCCCAAAGGCAAACAGTAAGGGGGAGACTTTGCCAAGTGTGTGCTAATCTATGATGTGGTCCCCTGTGCCTGAGGATTTATCAATGCATTAACATTAAAAAGTCAGCTTCACAAAATAACAAGGACAGGTACTGTATAATTAAATGGCAAACTGTGTAGGAGAAACCATAATTGCTACAGGAATTCAGAACAGGAAGAAACTAAAACAATGGGAACTAAAATAGTCAGGAAAGACTTGATGGGAGAATGTAAGTTCTAGGCTTCGAAGGAAGCAGAGGAGTTAGGCGATCAAAATGGTAAGGTGACAACAGTTAAGAAATGTACCAAGATGACAGCACTTAAATGCCAGCAGTTATGACATAATAAGAAAATGGGTCCAGTTAAAAATATTGCTGGCATTTTGGAGGATGGAAAGAAGGAAATGAGTTATAAGACAAAGTCCAGCTTTGACTCTTCCTTATATTGTCATGACTACATATGATTATTATTAACTATTGTTATTATTAATAATAATGTTGTTACTGTTCAAAGTCACATTCAGAACCTAACCTAAAGGTTCTCTTTCCCCGATTGACGCATACTTCTACTCTGAAATTGGTCTTGCCTGTATTGGAACACCTCCTTCCCAACCAAGCTTATCCATGAACCTTCAGTTCATATGTAAATCTACATACCAGGTGGTATGAGAACTTTCTGGAACTCTACACGCTGGTAATTTCAGAGTCAGTCTAGGAAGGTGGCACTCATGTTCCAAAGCATTCTACCAAGAGCATCAAAGGGGTGCAAGGAAGTCTGTTCTGGTCACAGAGCGTGTGACTAACCCTTTGTCACAATTGCTGCCCCAGACATTTCTGTTCATCACTTCACCTTGCCATTCTCCTTGGACCATAGTATCACTCATAATTTTGCAGAGTTCAAGATAAACTCCATTACCTTGACACATCTTTTCCCCAGCCTACATACTTAATTCACCTCCCATGTGCCTGCTGAATAAATCCTTTTTAGATAATTTCACTCTCACCTCTAAGTTATCAAAAATATAACTCTCTCTTTATATGTAGGTTCTGTCTTTGTTCACCTGGAAGGTCAGATGGCTTATTGGAAGGCAGGCAGTTTTTAAATTAGAAAATTCAAAACTTTGCTTAACTATCTCTTACACCTGGGAAATAGGAAACTTTCCAGCTTCAGGTCTTGGCTCTGATAAGTGAGAATGATCACCAGATAAACATTTGATTATTATTTTATTAAAATAAATAACTATACCTAGGGTTTGGCTTCTATTATCTGCCCGGAAAACTACAGTATACTTATTTTTCTGTCTTTATCCACATGTGTATCACTTTATATTTTAACCTCTTAGAGAGCAAAATCTATATTTTTTAAGATTAGAATCCCATGAATCATTTAGTGCTAGGGAGTCAGTGAGGAGCTGCATTTTTGTGTTAACAAAAGAAAAAAAAGATTTAACCACTACCTCATCATGCATTTCTGTGTTTGGCATTATGCCTGATTTCCATAATTAGATGGCATTACTTAAAGTCACTGGTCTATTTCAAATGAGCTACATGTCCTAATTATTTGTCTAACCATGCAATGAGACAGGTTTTTACTTTAAAACATTAGTTATGAGTCCTTGCCTTGCTAGGGATAGATTTCAGTGCCCGAGGGCCTTGTTAGATCATTTCTTGTAATCAATTAGTCAGTGTATAGGCAAGGCCATAAATTCTCTAGCTTATCCTTTCCCTCTAGCTTCTGATAATTTTTTTCTTCTTTTTCATTGAAAATAGAACACCTAAGATGTACCCTAAGAAGTTATCATTGCATTTCAGATCATTTAAAAGTTATATCCTTCTGTGGCTGTGCTCTGTCTTAGAAACAATAAAATAAAATAGAAGCAGGGGTGCAAGCCCAGCCTCTCCCTGACTAATGGTGACAGGCAAGCCCGATCCAGGATCCCCTAGGGATTTTTCCACAGAGTACATGGTGCCTTGGAAAATTACTGAGGATGCAAACTACCACCATTAAAAGAGCTATTTTAAACTAAATTGATTCTTTGTTCTTTAGCCAATTGGCAAATCCTCCTCTTGAGACATGCTTCCATTTAGGAAAGCTAAAGCACAGCTCGTGGACTGAGACTTAGAGGAGGCGAGGGAGATGCTGACATAGACATTAAGTAGGAGTGAGCCACAAGGGCAGCGGAATCCTGGGGAGCTACATGAAGGGTCTCCAGGCTCTGGGTCTCCTGTGTCAGGAGGATGGAAATGGGAGGCGCAGCAGGAAAATGAGGGACCAGTGTTGGTGTCAGGATCAGTGACGAGATCAATCAGGAGTTTCTCTCCTGGATTTCAGTGTGGCACTCTTGTCTTTGGGATGTTTTAAAGACTTTCAGCTTCCCTGACTTTTACAGGAAGAATTCCCGTATTCCAGACTGCACGTGCACAGCATGCTCCTGAAGAGACAGGAAGGGGAACAAAAACAAAACCCTCAAGTCCGCTACCTGGGCTTCCATGAGGAAAAAAAAAAGCCAAGAGTAAAGGGGGTGGGGAAGAGAGAAGAATGCCACGAAGGCAGGGATATGACCAGAGTCCACACAGAGAGCTCTACAATTGAAGCTGGGCACCAAGGGCTCACACCTGTAGTTTTCGCAACTCAGAAGGCTAAAATCTGAGGCTCTTGGTTTAAAACCAGCCCAGACAGAAAAGTTTCTGAGACTCTCATCTCCAATTAATCGCCAAAAGCCAGACGTGGAGCTGTGGCTCAGGTGATAGAGCACCAGCCTTGAGCAAAATATGCTAAGGGACAGTGCCTAGGCCCTGAGTTCAATCCTCAGTACTGACATACACACACACACCCCCCTAAAACTGAGCATTTGAAACAACTTTCTTTTTTCCGTTTTTAACAATTTGCTATTCTTTTTATATAACCTGTGTTCAATGTTAGAAGGATCAAATAGAAAAAAAAGTATCTATAATTCACAAAATACTTGAAAATCATTTCATCCATTTTTCTAGATGTATACTGAAATCTCTATACATCTTTTACAAAAATAAGACATACATTAATTGTCATTCATTCAATGGACTTATGTGTGTGCACACATGCATGTACACAGCTGTATAGGTTTCCACCGTAATTGCTGAACCGTAAATTCATATTTTAGTTTCCAACCTAGAGAGATTTATATCATTTCTGAACTTTTGGGTTCTTATGTGTAAAAGTGAAGAAGATTTTGGGTATGCAGCCTCACCCGCCTCAGACTGTACTTAATGGTCGGGGGTTTTTAGCCTCCCGCGCTCTCCTGTCCTGCAGGAGAGACCGAATTGCACACCCCACGTGGACGGGTCCAGGAAGAGGATATAGGGGGCTGACAGACTGCCACCCAGCCCCACTCTCGACGGAGGACACACAGACAGTCCAGGAGCCAGTCAGTGCTAAGACTCATTTAATGGCGGCAATGAGCTATTCTTTTAAAGGGGCCGAAGGGTGGCGGAAGGGGAGGGGTACATGTGCCTACGTAGGGGCTGGGATTTGATGCCTGAGTTGTCCATTAGGGTGGAGCTCCAAGGGACCTCCCTAAGGGGCGGCCTACATCTATGTGGACAGCCTCGGGGTTCACCACCAGGCGCCATCTTGGCTACAGGTTGTCCCAAGGCTGGGAGGCGGGGCCAGCTAGAACCACCTCTTAATGATGCAAGGCATCCGGGCGGGTGTGCCCCACACTTAACAATATCTGGTTTTTGTCAGGCCTGAGCTAGATTCAAGGGAGAACTCAAGCAGTGTAATTCCTAAGAAAGCCAAAATCAAAATTCACTAAAATAAACACCAGGAAGTGAGTACTTGAAAGGGGTGGAGTGGGGTCAAATGGAAAAGGGTAGATGAAAGAAGAGGAGAAGAAGGGGAGAACATAGTCAATAATTCAATATACAATCTTACAAAATTAAGAAGAGTGAGGAAGGAATAAGTGGGTGAGAAGGTGGAAAGGGGGACGATCAAGATGCACTGTATATATTCATATACTGCTTTGTTATATGGCAACTTCTTTGTTCAACTGCTTTAAAAATAATAACAAAAATAATGTCAATAAAGAAGAGAGAAGATAGCACAACATCCCATCTCTAACCAGAAGTTCCTATGAGCTGGATCATCAAGGGCTCCTCAGAAGCTCTGAGACTACCCTCCATGGCTTCATGGGAAACGTAAGAGCACATGGTCTCAGAGAGGTCAGCTGGTCCAACCCTGGAAAGCAAAGCCTACAGACAGCTGGAGGTATTTCACCTCAACCTGCAATGCATCCCCATCAGACCTGACTGCCAGCACCCACCTGAAGAACTTTCGAACACTACAATTAAATTGTAGGGCTGTCTTCCCACTCTATTGTGAATGGTTTTAGAATAATGTTTAAACATGGCAACTTTAAGATTGATTGGGTTGGGAGACAGCACTAGGGAAAGAGTGAGGTGAGGAGGTAAGGATAACTATCTCCAATTAGAAGTGCCATCCGTACATATGATAAAAAATTCAGAGGCTTCCCAGCGATGTCAACTTATTCATAATTGATTTAAATGAATCACTAAAGAAAAAAAGAGAATTCTTTAATCTCTTATATAACGGGTCTCTGAAAAATTAATACTAGAATCATAATTCAATTTTTTTTTAATTCTAGAAAATGTTCTAACACCTGCATGGGCTTGTCATTTATCCTGGCTGCTTCATTGAGAACCTCCCAAACTTGACTTAGGCTGAGTGGTCTTTAGTATTAAATACATCTGGAAGGATATAAATGACACTGTCCTTCATGAAAAACAGTGGACTTTTCAGTTAATTTTTTAATCTGGAGAAAAATCTTCTAGCCACAATTGGTCTCTTGCACTAAGTCCTGGCTTTCCAGGGATGGATAGGCTGATATGAGTCTGGACCAGCTGATAAGGGGAACTGGGCACATTGTTTCCTGCCTTTGTGTTTACTGATGTTGAATTAAGTGAGTTGACATTGGTCACTTTTGAGAGGATTCACACTGTGGAAACTGGCAGATGCTTTTAATCAAGTCCTTTCATTTCTTCTGATTTTTTTTTTTTTTTTTGCTGAGAGATGATTTTTAGTAATTTACCAACACATCACCCTGCCTAATTTATTCCTTACCCACATCTTAAAAATTCACCTCCTGGAACCAAGCATGGACTATGTCGATAACTCCCATATGCACTCTTTAGGACACTAAGGAATATTTCTGCTCTAAGTGATAACAGACTAATCTTAGACTCATGAATGATCGGCATTGTCTCCAATCCTGAGAAGACTGAAATTCTACTTCCATTTCTCATTTTCCCTGCAATACTCCCAAGACACATTGACACTCTGAACTCTCACAGAAAGTCAACTAAGGCATTAAATCTGGAACACATGATCCAGCTTATTAGAAATTACTCAAGCATCCATTTGTCAAACCATAAAGGTTTGTAGAAGGCATGACTCTGAAAACACCTGTGGTGCTCCAGTTAGTGATCAAAATGCACTTGTCAGTCCATTCCAGAAACCTAGGCCACAGTAAATGCTTAGCATTCAACTGACTTCATTGGTTCACATTACACAGACCCCAGAGTTTGATACTTAGTGGGAGCTGCTACTTTCCTGCTGGGAATCAGCTTCCATCCACATGAATATATTAATAATAAAAAATTAATAATAATTGTTAGTAATGATAAGTATAAATAAGCATCCACCCATGCAACTCACAGACCAAAGGTTATGACTGTTGTACAAACCTCATTTGTTTACTGATTTATTAAAATGTCAGGGTTACAATAACACAACTTCCAGCTATGCTAACTTATATGGAACTTAGCACTTTCTCTGCCAGGCTGCATTACCAAAGAAAAAATTTTATTATTCTTTTCTGTCTTTTAGTGGACTAAGAATTTGATAGAAATCAAGACATTTAGAAAACATTTAGCATATCCCACTGAAAACCAAAGCTCGCAGCAGCTTTATTTGAACATTGAATCCTCCTCTGTGTTGGCAGACCTTTCTAATAAACAACTCTAAAATACTGACCAGGTGTTATGGCTTAAAATAGAAAGCCATCAGCCTAGATAGATTTTTGTCTATTTAAATTCATTAAGAAGAATGGGTCCAACCACCTGTTGAATATCATCACATACTTAGTAACTAAAAGCAATTTTTTAGATTTTTGGTGCATTTCAGAGTTTGGATTTTCATGTAAAGATGCTCCAGTGGTAAGGTTGATGAGAATATTCCAAAATGTGAAAAGCTCTACAATGGCAAGACTTCTAATGCTGAGAATTTGGGGTAAGGCACACTTGAGCTTGTCTTACAGACCCAATGACCAAAGTGATCTCACAGAGTGGAAAAGAACATTTCCTTATGTTTTCCATTTCTAGGGAGACTCCCTACATTTCTTGATTTGTGATCCCTTCTTTCATTTTTCAACTCTATCAATGTATCATTTTCAAATTCATTCTCTCTGCCCCTCTCCTGCCATGCTATTCCCTTTCTTCCCTTGTAAGTACCTTTGTAATTACATTGGTCACTTGATAAACATCAGATAATATAAAGTATTTTTTAAATTTCAGGATCCTTAGCCACGTGTCCAATATCTTCCTTGCCATGTAAGGCCACATATGTATGGCTTTTAAACATGAATACATGATCCACTTTACAGAGTCATTATTCTCTTTACCACTGTGAAGACTGCTGTAATTTCCCACTTATATGTATTCACAATGAAAAGACAGTGGCTAGCTGTGTTTGATGAAAATCAGTTGGTAAAACTAGGGCCTGGCGCTGAGAATGTGGCTTAGTGGCAGAGTGCTTGCCTGACATGCATGGAAGCCCTGGTTTGATTCTTCAGTACCACAGACACAGAAAAAGCCAGAAGTGGTGCTGTGGCTCATGTGGTGGTGTACTAGCTTTGAGCAAAAGAAGTTCAGGGACAGAGCCCAGGCCAGGCTCTGAGTTCAAACCCCAGGACTGGCAAAAAGTAAAATAAATTAAAAAACTAGGGTGTACATAACATTAGAAGCTAGAAAACAGATTTCTACATCTAACTAAAAAGATTTCCTTCTTCCCCCAATACCGAATGTGCCCTTGGCTATCTTGTGTAAGGGAGAGAGAGAGATTAGCTACAGAAATAACTATTAAGTATATCAGAAGAAATTCAAAGAAACATAAAAGAACCAGTAGTTTCTCTTGTTACTTTCATGTACAGGTTTTGGAAAATAAAACTATTTCACATTTTCACTATCTTTGTAAAAGATTTAAAAAGTAAGAAACAGCTTCAGGGTTGAGATTAAATCAATGGTTTATCTATAAGACCTTTTGTTAAGACTTTAGAAAGATGCAACCAAGTATCTAGTTAGACCCTCACAAGTAGACTAAAGTGTTACTTAAAATCTTTAAGGCAATAGCCCACAGCATCCTGACACTCAGCCTAAAATAGGCAGAGGTCTATCTTAGAAAGAATTATTGAGTGACTTCAAGATCATGGCATGAACCTAGTCAAATTTATAGAATTCTCCCTGAGCAAGATGTAGGAAATTGTGTCCAGCCTGAATTAAGAGGTGCAAAAAAAGCCTCAAAATGAAAAGTTTCTGGACCTCCAACATTGTACAAGCAGGAGTGGGTTGACAAAGGTATTTCACTGCACACATAAGCCAATTCCTCTGGAAAGGGGAAGAAAAGAGGGAGAACCACAAGTCACAGAGAACAATGGACAAGGATCCACCCACTCTCAGGAAGCAAAAGGGAACAAGGTAAGAAACCCAACACTATGGGCCTGACTGAATTTCTTTGGGTCAGTGACAGTTTGACACCTCTGCCAAATGGAGGTTTGATTCTTGTTCCAGTGGGAAGTTTTACCACTTGGCTCAGTCCAGTTTCTCTGAAGATAGAAAAACACTTAAGGATAAAGAAGCAGTTATTAACTTCCCCAATGAAGCTCAGTCTCCTTCCAACTTCCCAGCTCAATGTAGACACATGGGGGTACATGGGCAAGACCTGCGGAAATTGACCCAGCCAACCTGGTAAATTACAAAGCAATCTATACAGCAATGGATAACTGAAATGGGAGTTTAGCAGAAACATGGTCCCAGAAGCTATTGGGGGCAAATGAAGTCAAGTGCCAATTTAATTGCCCTTTTTCTAATACTTAGAGCAGTCTTCCCCTCCATCCATTCTACACACCGGCCTCCAGGTATAGTTTCTTTCCAGCCATTGCAAGATTATCTACTCAAAATCCCATTTCTTATAATCCTGATTTGACTATCCTGTACCACAAAACTTCTGGAATACTATGCATGGATTCTGAATAGTGCATTGACAATACTTACTCAACGTATAAATGTTACCAGCTGTTACAAGAGAAGTCTTCCTGCATTATAAAAGCCCAACACACAAGATTGTGAATCTGGGAAGAAAACTTCATCAAAAGAATCTGCTATCTTACCTTGTTTCAGAAGACACTTCTTCAAAACAGTTTTTTTTTTTATTTAATCTTATTGTCAAAGTGATGTACAGAGTGGTAACAGCTACTGTCCAGGTTTTCAGACCCCCGGGCTCCCCCGACCTGCAGATGAGATGGGAAAGGCACCCCAGACCAGACGAGCCAAGAAAGGAAAGGGCCAACAGACCGTTCGCACCCAGCCCTCCCTCACCAGAGGACAATCAGATGCGTCTGGGAGTCAAGTCGATGCAAGATCTCTTTTATTGGGGGGAACACGTGTAACTAATATAAGGCACAAGAGCCAATCAGGTCAAAGATCGGCAGGAAGGGGGCGGGGCTGTGCACCTATCTAGGGACTGTAAGGGGAGGCATGAGCTGTCCTTCAGGGCAGAAGAGCCAGGGACCAACCCTAGAGGTGGCCTGATTTTTCACAGTCCACAGAACCACCTCCGGGTTCACTGTCAGGCACCATCTTATCCACACGTGGCCCCAGGGCTGGGAAACAGGCTGGGCCAGCTAGTTCCCGGCGTGTCCCACAAGTTACATACATAGTTAATGAGTACATTTCTTGTCTAACTTGTTATCCCCTCCCTCGTTTTCTCCCACTTTCCTTCCCCCATCCCCACTCTATATTGTACAGTTCATTTCCAACATATTGTCTTGTGAGTATAGCTATTGCATTGGTTCACCCTTTGTCCTTTGTCTCACCCTTTTGTTGTTCCCCTTCCCTTTCCTAGTTCAGATAAATGTATATGTAATAGCCAGGGTACCAAAATCAAATTACAGTGACAACAGAGGATAAACCAGAGGGGGGAAAATTAAAGAAATAACTTCACATAGCACATTAAAACAACAAAGAAAAACCTCTTGTTTTCATATCTTCGAATTCATTTCACTTAGTATCGTCTTATATGATCATATGCACATAGCTATTGAGCTCTTGTGATCCTCTTCTAGGACTGTCCTAGACATATGCTAATTATTACAAATGAGGGAAACCATGGAATCTATGTTTCTTTGGGTCTGGCTTACTTCACTTACTAGGATTTTTTCCATTCGTAAGGAAATGGAAATACTTCAAAACAATTTTTTGCAAAGAATCTCTGGTGTTTCTTTAGCACACTTATCTTTTCTCCAGGTTCTCCATGAACCTAAGCTCCTAAGGAAAGTCTCAAGAAACTTAGAAACTTCCCAGCTGATAGACTGATGAGGCAGATCCATGTACTTAGGAGCCCAAGTCCCTCCTAGGAAGTTGCTTGCAGGCATAAGAAGGGACAGTCAATCTTACACAGCTGCAATTCACTGTACCAGCTCTCAGAAAATGAAAAGGGGAAATGAGCCAAAGAGTCTCCCTTCCTCACTCCCAAGGACACTGAGAGAGACAAGTTTCTACCTGTCCCCTGTCCCCAAACCCATGCGGTGGGCAGAAATCATATAATCACAGGAACATCTCTACTTTGTGGGAAGGAAACTGAGGCTCCAGGAAGATGAGTGGCTGACCCAGGTCAGGAAACTCTACTCCAGACATAGCTATGGCTTCAATTCAGGTTCCTTTTGGACATAAGATTCTCATGGCCGTTGCTTGTTTTGGGGGGAACTTGGGTTCAGTATCTAAAGCTGCCCTTTCCTTGGCAGGTGACACTGAGCTCACTTTGTAATTTCTTTTTTTTTTTTTTTTTTCTCAAATTTTTATTTTCAAACTGACGTACAGAGAGGTTACAGTATCATACGTTGGGCGTTGGATACATTTCTTGTACTGCTTGTTGCCTTGTCCCTCATGCCCCCCTCCCTCCCCCCCTTCCCTCCCCCCCGCCCAGTTGTTCAGTTCACTTACACCAAACAGTTTTGCAAGTATTGCTTTTGTAGTTATTTCTCTTTTTTTACCCCGTGTCTCTCGAATTTGGTATTCCCTTTGAATTTCCTACTTCCAATACCAGTAAACACGGTTTCCAATATACTCAGATAAGATTACAGAGATAGTGTAGGTACAAACATAGGAAGGTGATACAAAACATCATCAATAATAGAAACTACACATACACATAGGACGTTGAAAGTAGTTATAACTGTGATATATCACTTGTTTCCATATCATGGAGTTCATTTCACTTAGCATCATCTTATGTGTTCCTAAGGGTATAGCTATTGGGCCTTGTGATGCTCTGCTATGGCTTGCCTAAACCTGTACTAATTATTCCCAATAAGGGAGGCCATAGAGTCCATGTTTCTTTGGGTCTGGCTCACTTCACTTAGTATAACTTTTTCCAAGTCCTTCCATTTCCTTACAAATGGAACAATGTCATTCTTTCTGATAGAGGCATAAAATTCCATTGTGTAAATGTACCACATTTTCCTGATCCATTCATCTATGGAGGGGCATCTGGGTTGGTTCCAGCTTCTCGCTATGACAAATTGTGCTGCGATGAACATTGTTGTGCTGGTGGCATTACTGTGATTTTGTTTGTGGTCTTTTGGATAGATACCCAACAGTGGGGCTGCTGGGTCATAGGGGAGTTCTATATTGAGCCTTCTGAGGAATCTCCATACTGCTTGCCAGAGTGGCTGAACCAGTTTACATTCCCACCAACAATGAAGTAGGGTTCCCTTTTGGCCACATCCCCTCCAACAATTGTTATTATTAGTTTTCTTGATATATGACATTCTTGCTGGGGTGAGATGGAATCTCAATGTTGTTTTGATTTGCATTTCCTTTATGGCCAGTGATGTAGAGCATTTTTTCATATGTCTATTGGCCATTCTCATTTCCTCATCAGAGAAGTTTCTTTGTAAGTCTTTAGCCCACTTGATGAGGGGGCTGTTGGTTCTTTGCAGTTTTGTTTTGGAAGAAGGTAATTTTTTTAGTTCTGCATATATTTTAGAGATGAGGCCTTTGTCTGTTGAATGTCCGGTAAAGATTTTCTCCCAGTCTGTGGGCTTTCTGTTTATCTTGAGAGCTATGTCCTTTGCCGTGCAGAAGCTCTGGAGTTTGATGCAATCCCATTTGTCCAACCTTTCTTTGATTTGTAGCCTTTCAGGGTCTTTGTTAAGGAAGTTCTGTCCTGTGCCAAGGAGCCCAAGTGTTTCTCCTACTCCTTCCTTTAGTGTCTTCAGGGTGCCTGTTTTGATTTCAAGGTCTTTAATCCATTTGGAATTGATTTTGGTGCAGGGTGATATATAAGGATCTAGTTTTAGTTTCTTGCATGTGTTGAGCCAGTTTTGCCAGCACCACTTGTTAAAGAGACTATCTTTCTTCCATACTATTGTTTTAGCTCCTTTATCAAAGATTAAGTAGGCATAGTTCTGTGGGTTTAATTCTGGGTCTTCAATTCTGTTCCATTGGTCTTCAGGCCTGTTCCGGTGCCAATACCAAGCTGTTTTTATTACTATAGCTTTATAATACAGCTTGAAGTTGGGTATTGTAATTCCTCCAGCACTGTTCTTTCTGCTTAGGAGTGTTTTTGCTATTCTAGGTCTTTTATTGTTCCATATGAATTTCTGGATTGCTTCCTCTATTTCATTAAAGAATGGTGTTGGGATATTAATGGGTATTGCATTGAATTTGTAGATAGCCTTTGGCAATATTGCCATTTTGATTATATTAATCCTCCCAATCCAGGAGCATGGGAGGTTTTTCCATTTTCTTAGTTCTGACTTAATTTCATTCTTCAAGCTTTTAAAGTTCTCTTCAAAGAGGTCTTTCACTTCTTTGGTTAAGGTTATTCCTAGGTATTTTATGTTTTTGGGGGCTATTGCAAAAGGAGTTGCTTTCCTGATTTCAGCCTCGGTCTTCGGGTTGTTAGCATAGAGAAAGGCCGTTGATTTTTGAAGGTTTATTTTATATCCTGCAACTTTGCCAAAGTTTTGTATCAGCTCTAGTAGCTTGGGGGTAGAGTCTATGGGATTCTTTAGGTATAGGATCATGTCATCTGCGAAGAGAGAAAGTTTAACTTCATCTTTTCCTATTTGGATCCCCTTTATATTCTCTTCTTGCCTAATTGCTCTGGCTAGGAATTCTAGTACTATGTTGAAGAGCAGGGGAGAGAGTGGACATCCCTGCCTTGTTCCTGATTTTAAAGGGAATGGCTTTAGTTTTTCACCATTTAGAGTTATGCTTGCTGTTGGTTTGTCATAAACTGCCTTGATTATATTCAGGAATGTTCCCTGGAATCCCAGTTTTTCCAGGGCTTTTAGCATAAATGGGTGCTGGATTTTATCGAACGCTTTTTCCGCATCCAGCGATAAAACCATGTGGTTCTTTACCTTGCTCCGGTTGATGTGGTGGATTACATTAACTGACTTGCGTATATTAAACCAGCTTTGCATCCCTGGGATGAATCCAGTTTGATCGTGGTGTATGATTTTTTTGATGACTTGTTGAAGTCGATTGGCCAGAATTTTGTTGAGAATTTTTGCATCTATGTTCATCAGGGAGATTGGTCTGTAGTCCTCTTTCCGTGATGAGTCCCTGCCTGGTTTTGGGATGAGGGTTATACTGGCTTCATAAAATGAGTCTGGCAGTGAACGTTCTCTTTCAATTTCATTGAAGAGTTTGAGAAATATTGGAGTGAGTTCTGTTTTGAAGGCCTTGTAGAATTCTGCTGTGAATCCATCTGGACCTGGGCTTTTCTTGGATGGGAGATCATTTATTGCTGTTTCTATTTCAATACTGGATATGGGTCTGTTTAGAAGGTTTAAGTCTTCATAGTTGAGTTTGGGGGTATCAATTTTTTCTAGGAAATCATCCATTTCTTCCAAGTTCTCGAATTTGTTGGCATAAAGGTTTGCAAAATAGCCCCTTATTATTTTCTGAATTTCGGTTATTTCTGTGGTGATGCTACCTGTTTCATCTCTTATCTTGTTTATTTGAGTGTGCTGCCTTCGTTCTTTGGTCAGGTTTGCCAGGGGTCTGTCTATCTTGTTGATTTTTTCAAAGAACCAACTCTTTGTTTTGTTGATTCTTTCGATGGTTTTTTTCGTCTCTAATTGATTTAATTCTGATTTGATTTTAATTATTTGCTTCCGTCTATTGACTTGGGGTTTGGCTTGCTCTTCTCTCTCCAGAAAATTAAGGTGCTTCCTTAAATTACTGAGTTGCTGTTTCTCCAGTTTGTTGATGTATGTACTCAGAGATATAAATTTTCCTCTAAGTACTGCCTTTGCTGTGTCCCAAAGGAGCTGGTACTTTGTGCCCTCAACTTGGTTGAAGTCCATAAACATTTGAATTTCCGTTTTAATTTCTTCAATGATCCACTGATGGTTCAGCAGTGTGTTCTTTAGTCTCCATGAATTGTGGGATTTTCTGTGGTGGCTGAATGAGTTGAGCTCTAATTTTATTCCATTGTGGTCTGAAAGAATGCAGGGAATGATTTTGATACTTCTGAATTTGTACAGATTTTCTTTGTGCCCTAAGATGTGATCTATTTTGGAGAATGTTCCGTGTGCTGCCGAAAAGAATGTGTATTCTGTCCTTGCTGGGTGGAATATTCTGTAGATGTCGATTAAGTCTAGTTGGTCTATGCAATTGTTTAGTTCTGTGGTTTCTTTGTTCAGTTTTTGGCGTGTTGATCTGTCCAGAGGTGATAGTGGAGTGTTAAAGTCCCCCACTATCATTGTGTTTGGGTCTATGAATGTTTTTAGAGCCAGTAGTGTTTGTTTGATGAAGTTGGGTGCTCCTGCATTTGGCGTGTAGATATTTAGGATGGTTATTTCTTCCTGTTGGAGAGATCCTTTTACTAGTATGTAGTAACCTTCTTTGTCTCTTCTTACCTTTTTTAATTTGAAGTCAATTTTGTCTGATACTAGGATTGCAACTCCAGCCTGCTTATGGGGGCCATTTGCTTGATAGATTTGTTTCCAGCCTTTCACTTTTAGAAGATGTTTACTTTTGCTGGATAGATGTGTCTCTTGGAGGCAGCAGAAAGATGGATCTTGATTTTTGATCCAACTTATGAGCCTATGTCGTTTGATTGGAGAATTAAGTCCATTAATGTTGACAGTTAGGATTGAGAGGTGATCGTTTGTTCCTTTCATTATCACTGTCTTGTTTGAAGCTGTGTCTTCCCATTTCTTGATCTAGTGTTTACTAATTAGGGTTCATTTCTCTGTCTGTGTTGGGATCCTGATTATTTTCCCTGTATAGTACATCTTTAAGGATTTTGTGTAAAGCTGGTTTGGTGGAGATATATTGTTTCAGTTTTTCCTTATTGTGGAAGACTTTTATTTGACCTTCGGCTATGAAGGAGAGTTTGGCGGGGTACAGAATTCTTGGTTGGTAGTTATTTTTATTTAGAGTTTGGTATACTTCATTCCAGGCTCTCCTTGCTTTCATGGTCTCTGCTGAGAAGTCTGGGGTAATTCTGATTGCTTTTCCTTTATATGTGATTGTTTTCTTTGCCCTAACAGCTTTGAGTATTTTTTCCTTGCACTCTGCAGAAGCTGTTTTGATCACAATGTGTCGATGGGAAGTCCTATTCTGGTCTGGTCGATTTGGGGTTCTAAATGCTTCTTGTATCTGTATAGGCCTTTCCTTCTGGATATTTGGGAAGTTCTCAGCTAATATTCTGTTAAATAGGTTGCCTATCCCATTAACCTCTTTCTCCAAGTTTTCCTCAATACCTATTATCCTTAAATTGGGCTTCCTGATTGTGTCTTGAATCTCCTGTAGCGATCTGTTTTGTTGCTTGGACTGGATTTGTATTGATTTTTGATCTTTCTCCATAGAATCTAAGGAATCTTCAGCTCCTGAGATTCGATCCTCTGCTTCAGTTAGTCGGGACTGTAGGCTAACTACTTGATTTCGAATCTCTTTTCCTTCTGACTGGTCTTTCCTGATGTTTTCCATGTCATTTCTTAGGTCCTGTATGGACTTCTTTACTTCATTAACTTCATTACTTTGGTTTTGAGTGTTGTCTCTCAAATCTTTAAGTTGGGTAGCTATCTTTTCATTTGACTCTTGAAGCTCACTTATCTTTCTATTTGTGGATGCCATGAAATTCTCCATTAATTTTTGCTTTGCCTCCTCACGCTCTAACATAATTGACTGGAGAGATTCAAACTTTTCATTTATCATGTTTATCAGTAAACTTTGTAGAGCATTTTGGGGGTTTTCTTCTATGTTTTTGATTGACTGCTCTGCTTCCTGCTTGTTTTGGGTGGGGGATAAGACTTCATTATTTGCCATCTTTCTTGTGTTTCTTCTGCCCATTTGAATTGGGAATGCCAACCTACCAGCACCTGTGAGCACTGTTTAAGACCCAAAGCAGCCCTTACCAAGCACTGTTGTGTAAATCTTACAATTTCACAATTATAAACAGATAACTTGTATACCTGTCTATAAAGTTAGATTTGGTGTTCTAAAGAATACAATTTCAATATAACATCTGATCCTGGGCCCTGTATTCAGTAGTTACTTATTTACTGTTACAACCTTATACGCAATTCTTGTTTTTATATTAAGTTCTTTTAGGACTGGCTTTCTCTATGAACCCCTTTGATTCACTCGTATTAAGCTGTGATATCCTCTATCCAATAACCAGAAGTCAATGGAACCTGGAGGTCCAGGCAGTAAGTCCGGAGGGTAAGTTGGAGGTAGTAAAGAGAATAGAGTAAACTGTATTGGGGGGGTGGTGGTGGTGATTTTGGTTTAGTTTCAGTGACGTGGAAATGTGGAGAAGAGTAGAATCAGTAGAAAGAACATTCATAAAATGACAGACACTGGAGAGTTAGCAGAAAAGGGTGTAGGTGTTATTTATAGGAAAGTAATTTTTATAGGAAGAGGATGCAATGAGAGAAATGAAGTAAAAATACTGGAAGACAGATACACAAAACAGAGAAAAATTATTTAACAAGGAAGTATAAGTAAATAAAAAGGAAAATAACCGAAAAGGAACAAACCTAGCAAATAAGCAAACACACAAAAAAACTTGATACAACAAACCAGTAAAAATGGAAAACACACAAACAAACCAAAAAAAAAAAAAAAAAAAAAACAAAAGAAAAAACAGCCAATGATGTTTCAGGTGTGAAAAAATTAAAAAGAAAATTTAAAAGAAAAGTTAAAAAAAAATGTTTGAAAAGAAAAAGAAACCAGTCTCTCGTTTCCCTGCAATGGACTGCAGTCTATTTTCCTGATTGGCTGATTTGACTTGATTTCAGTTGGCAAGGGGTGGTTCTGTTCTGACTTTCTCCCCTGTTGGTGCAATCGTGGGTCTCTGAGGTTCGCACAGCTTGCAGGCAGGCCTTGGGCGTCCTCTGTCGATGGGGACGTGGGCAGTCACAGGAACTGTGGCTCCTCTGTCTGCTGTGGGGCCGCTGCCTTTGATGCCTGGTCTTGACTAGACTGTGAACTCAGCAGAGCATGGCGCCTCTAGCCTGTTTTGCTCCACTAAGAGTTGCTTGCCTGAGGGAGGCGGCCTCCTTGGCATAGGTAGCTATGGAATGCAGCTCCGTTTTGGGCTGGGAATTAGTTTCCTCTGTGACGGGACCGTTTAGCTGTCCCCGGAACTGTTTGTTCCTCCTTCTGTTGTTTCCGTGCCCCTGGTAGCTGCTCGCAGCTTTTGCTTTAAGTTTAGAAGTTCCGGCGGGCAGGGCGGGGCTTCTCTGGCTAGGCCCCGGACTCGCCTCCCACCAGGGCAGGGGGCGTTCTTCTGGGCGGAGCTGGTTCTCACTGATTCCGCCCCTCCTGCCCTTTTCAAAGATGGCTTTTTTGACCTCGCTTTCCCCAGGCCCGCTTCAGTTTCAGTCTGCTCTGACCCTATGCCAGTGGCAAAGATGGCGCTTTGCTCTGGCGGTGGGGGCAGGGATGCCTTCCAGAAGCTGGACTGTGGGCACAAGCGAAAATATTTTTTTTTTTTTTTTTTTTTTTTGCGGGGTACTCACGCGGTCTCTGCGATGTCAGGTCCTCCGTGCTCGGCTGCCGTCTGGAGTATTTCTCGCTTTAGCTGCGCGGAGTGCTGGGGGCTGTGCCCGGCACTGTGCCGGAGCCGGCGCTGGTGCCGCGGCGGGACGCCGCCTGGAGCTCAAAACTGTGTTTTCAGACCAGCAAAGTCGATTTTTCCTTCCTGTAGAGAATCCCTGTACTGTTAGAAGTTACTTTGGCTGTCTTTCTCGGAGAAACAGTTTCTATGAGGTGAGAAAACTACGATATCAGAGGGAGCTCTGCAGGGCACAGCCGCTCCTCCGCCGTCTTCTCCCGTGAGTCTCACTTTGTAATTTCGTAGGTGATCTATGTATGACAGTAGTTTCCTGCAGAATTTTTATAAGGATTAAGTGAGACACTGTAGAGGAAACATTGAAATTAAGAGCAGTTAAGTATAGAAGCACTGAGCTAGATTGTGTGGGTTCAAGACTCATCTCTTGGCCCTCATAGTTGGGTGTCCTGAGACAAGTTGTATAACTTGTCTTTGCCTCCACTATGTTTTTTTCTTAAATGAAGACATAAATAGCCTTAGCTCAGAGGATTTGGGATAAGACTGGAGACAAACTGTTATATGAAAGGCTTAAGTTAGATATGAAGCTACACTTGATATTAGATATTAAGTTACACTTGATATCAGCTCTAATTCCACAAAGTGGCATTCAGTTTGCTAAAGGTTCTTTTCACTATGCCAGCAAACTGTAAAATTTCATAGAATTTGCAGGTTTACTCAAATATTGAGTGAATTTCTGAATACCTTTTCTTTGACACTGTCCAAAACATGCTTTTTTACCAGAATTAATAGTTGTCTCTGTTTTAATGAGACACAAAGGATTTTTTGCCTGATTATAGTTGTCTGTATTAAATTATTCACTATAAGAGGTGGGAAAAAAGGCTGGCTATTTTTTGAACAAAAAAGACAACCCCAGACCACCTAGGCAAGCTCCATGGTCCCCTGTGGTGTTAAGCAAACACCTAAAAGGACCCATGTCTCAGTGAACCCAGACAGTGAGTCAGCCATTCCACAAGCTCGTGTCAGCTGCCATCAGCAGCTGTGATTTGAAACCCTAGAGATGAAGGCAGAAGTCAATCAGAAACAAGAATGCATCCCCAGCTTGAAGATAGAGGAGTTTAAAAATAAAGACAGAAGCCCAACGCATATTTTAGGTAGGTCCATGTCATTCCTATTTAACTCTTTAGACTATGCACTCAGTGAAAGAGACAGAGAACGTCAGAGGGACTGTGGAAAGGAGGCATAACTGCACTACAACTACAGCAGTGATTGCAAGCAAAGTCTCCTTCCATGATCCTATGTCTGGGAATGAGTGTTGCAGGGGCTTGATTCAGTATCTTCCTAAGGACATCTTCCCTCACTAGGGCGCTCTCCATGTACCCAGCCCCATGTAAAAGCCATGCTTTCCCCTAATACTCAGACAGAGAAAGAATATTCTGCCCCAACAGTGGAGGAAAACAACTAGACCTAAGGAATTTCCCAACATCCACCTGTGCCTCCACTGAGCTGCCTTCCTTAGGACCTGCAAGTGTAACCTTGTAACCACAGGAAATTGTCGCCTCCCATGTGACAGCTCTGTTCTGCGCTCCTCAGAGTTTATTTAACAGTGTTTCCCCTCTGTTTCCTTAATATAACTGGGGAAAGAAACCTCAGCATTTCTGTCATGCAGGAGATTAGGCCTTCTAATTTCACACCTATAAACTTAGTTGGACTGCATTTTGATGATTTATAGGCCTGCAATCTTGTGAAAGAAAAGGAAAACAGGGACATTTATCACTGTTCCATTGATCCAAACAACTATCATGTCTTCATTCTATACCAGTAACTCAATGCAGTAAGCCTACAACCACTGGACCTCAGCTAATCCCTGAAAGAGGCTAGAATGCAGTGATGAGCTCAGCAAAAAACAAAGAAAAGAAAAAAGAAAGAAAGAAATGCCTTCCAGAAAATTTTAATGTTAGGATAGTAATGTGCTCTCATCTTCTGATGTGCTCTGTCAGGAGGACTTGTTTTGGATTTATCTGAAATTGATTTATACCGAGTAGGATAAACTACTGCTTCTCCCAGGAAACTGTGTTGTATATGTATCAGTGTGTGTGTGTGTGTGTGTGTGTGTGTGTGTGTGTGTGTGTGTGTGTTATGTGCTCAAGCAGAGGTTTGGAGAAAGAACTTTGCACATATAGGAGATTCAGATGGGCCTCACACTTGCTAGATAAGTCCTCTACCACTGGAACTACACCTGTAGCTGATAGTCTCATTAAATCACTCGATGTACTGCATGACATTCAGTATTTTGCCTAAATTGTGTGAACAAAAGGCAAAATGAGACACACACATACAAAAAGCAAACAAAAAAGACTGATCGTATCTCATTTAATCAGTAAAATTTCTTCTTATTACTTCCAATTTGTACACATAGATCCTTCAGTTCCAGAATTCAAATGCCATACTAGGGCCTCATTCATGATGAAGCTGTAATGGGGGAAGGGGGACTGGGCATCGGTCTCTTGATAACAACAAAGAAGTTTTCTTTCCATGACTCATCTCTGAAACACAGGATCAAAACAAAGGTGCTCTCTCTCTCTCTCTCTCTCTCTCTCTCTCTCTCTCTCTCTCTCATCTCACAATCAGAGATTTTGCTGTGAACTTGGTCATTGGCCAAGAAAATATAGAAGAGAAGAAACATCAAGACCTGCTGTTCTTGGTCTTGCCTATTTAAGGCTTTGAATGTACCAAAACACATCAAATTCTCCATCTGAGTATTCTCCCTTCCTCATTGATGGCTGGAAAGAGATATCCCAACCTATCCACATCATAACCAATGCCAAAGCCCAAAATACTCCGAGATCCCTAGCAATCCAATTAAATCTAAACATAAAATGGTTATATGATTTACAAATGTAAGGACTTGACATTGAAAAAGAAGCATTTAGGCACCCCCCCCCAAAAAAAAACTCCTTTGCTTTCATAGGTTAGGAAGAACTGCTGTATGTTTAGGCCATCAAAGGCTCAGGAGAGTATTGAGGCTCTCTGCTCTTCTTAAAGCCAGCAGCAGTGGCCCCTTCTCCCAGGGTTAAGGAACCACAAGAGTTACAGCCACCAGAAAGCACTGGCAGCAGTAGAGTGAAGAAAAAAATGGGGTAACTTGCAATTAATATCCTT
The DNA here is from genome assembly GCF_023159225.1 of Perognathus longimembris pacificus. NCBI lineage: Eukaryota > Metazoa > Chordata > Mammalia > Rodentia > Heteromyidae > Perognathus > Perognathus longimembris. The sequence continues at coordinate 44,250,482 of NC_063176.1, forward strand.
ATGGTAGTTGTATGCAGAATGGGCAAAAGAAAGCCTCAGATATTCTCCCTACCCTGGGTTCAGTCTTCCCCCAGCATTTCTCCAAGCCCATGATGCCATCTCTAATTGCAATATATGTTCCTGTACACAGCCACAGGCACTGAGTTCCTCCACAAACACCGTGCTTTTCATACACCTTGGTTCTCTCTCTTATATTTTTTCAATTTTCTAATCCATTTCTTCCAATCACTTCTGAGAGGAAAGTGAATAAAAGCTCCCAAGCTATAATGTGAAAGGACACAAATGAATACCCACAGGCGTGTGCTCTGCTGTATGCACTTAAGTGAACATTTGGATTCTGTTGACAAAGCACATAAGGAACTGAATTCCAGAAAATTAATTCATTTCTTGGCCATCATTCTAGCCATCCAAAATCAAGCAAAAGCCCAAATTCTTGGATTCTGTGAACTTGATAATAGCTAACCATGCACTGGTGGGCAATTACCTGCAGGAACAGCTCAGTTGTACACTGTTGTTTATGATTATTATCATTGCTGTCTGCAGTTGGATATTTAGACACTGAAATTTAAAGAAGTGTTGTGCTGCTTACAAAGTTCCCAAATAGTAACCATCTGAGATATAGTTTATATACGTAGAGAGAGAGAGAGAGAGATCAAATATTCTATTATATCTTTTCCAGTTACCTAATTTTTTTAAAGTAGTCTGACCCTTCACTATCCCTAAAATGTAAGTATTTTTGGAAAATCTAATTTGAGCTAAGTAAAAGCCAAGAAATTAGTTTAATGAAGCAATCAAAGCCACAGTCAAAATCAAGGGAGTTCTGTTTTGTTGCTTCTGCTATCTGTTCTGGTTAGCAATCCTTACACAAAGCTACATCAAACTTAATGACAAAAACAATAATGATCCATTGTTATGGTTTCTTCCTCTCATGAGACTATAATGTGTCATGATGACAGTTTCTAATGGGGTTACAATCAGATGGTGGCTGAGGCCAGAGTCACTTCTAATATTTCTTTACTCAAATGTCTGGCTAGTGGCATTCACTAGCTGGGACTTTAACTTAGTGATGCTGGCCAAAGTGATAGTACGCAGTTTGGTCTTCATCACAGAATTCTGGCTGAGTTCCAAGGGCTAGAAGCAGCCAGGTGTGTTGCTAATCTAGCGTATTACACAGTTTCTATCACTTCATTCTCTTCAGTACAAGCAAGCTACTGAGGCCTGTCTCCATTCAGCTCAAAAGGAATCATTCTCTATTCCTCATTGTCAAAGAAGTTTGTAACATAAACTCTGAAAGACTCACAGCCCCTTTGTTCAAGTTATGTGACATCTAGAGTGCTCTGAGGAATATCAAAATGTGCCTTGTTTTCACCTAAAAGACAGCTATGTAGTAGGGAGGCTTACAGCTGCATTTCCCCAAATATCTGAATGTTCAAGAGAGCAATAGCAATGGTAATAATTAACAACCACCATGTGGTTACTGTGTGTTAAATGTCTTAAATGTGTTCCTCAGTCTCCCTATGTGGTAGTTATGATCGCCACAACCCTGCTAATCCCCACAGAGGGGTCTTAAACTCGGAATAATAAGTTTTGTTATTTCAAGAAAACAAAAATCTGTTTGCAATTTCCCACATAAAGAAAAAATAGAAACCTTTTTTTAAGTTTGGTGACAATATTATTTGGGTTTAAGACATATTTTCAGTACACAGATCATTATCAAGTATGTTATTTATTTTTTTATATGGAAAATGAATGCAACTTTCTCAAGTCCCTTTCTTAAGTATAAATCATCCCAACGGGATGTCTTTTAATCAGAAATGCATGCAAGGAGTCTGCCAGCAGACTCCCAGAAGGACCCTTGAAGCTGATGTAGGAGTTGGGCAGGGAATTGGGAAACCTGATGGCTGAGAGTGATGTTTCAGTTGTTGATTTTTTTTTTAAAAAGAAAAAACAATCACATCCTGGCTCACTGATGTCAACAGAGTAACTAGTTAACATTCCACAGGGACTTGTTTTCCCACAGCACCCAGGAAACAGGACAGCTCCAGTCTCAGGCCAAGAACTCCCCCACTTAACCCGTACAAGGAGTTGCGGATGCACAACCCAGTCTCTGGAAGTTAGTGACACATAACCCAGTTCACCTGGCCTCACTGCTTACCTTTAGAATTTGTGGTCATGGGACCCCCAGTGAAGATGTTCCTGGAGCCTGTCCACTCTCACATCTGGACAGTGCTTTCTTATTGTAGTTTGGCTTGAATTTGCATTGATAAACTTGTCCCTGAAAGTTTTTATCATCTTTCTCAGTTGATACAAATGACTTTCTAGCCCTCAGACCCAATGATAAAACCGTATTTGAGAATCCACACCCAATACGGGGCATTGTCGTCCTTCAGAGTAGATACTTAGAGCTCAGGACAGACAGTAAGCAATGAAATTCCAAAAGCAGAACTTGATGAAAAGCCCAGAGCCCATGCCCAAGGATTACTGAGCACGGAAGCAGCCTGCTGCCTCCCCAGAGCCCTCTGCTCAGGCTGATCTCATTATTTGAAAACATGGCCACAACCTTAACAAGAGGTGCATGTGGAAGGCAAGCCCAGCATGAGCAGGGCCTCTGCTGAAGAAAGAGTGTGTGCAGAGGCCAGGGGTGACGGTAGACAGAGCGAGCACCCCCACTGACTATTGACATATTGATCCAGACAGAACAGCTAGAAAGTCAGGCCAGCCCTGAGTCTCCCCAATCCTCACCACTTTATTGTAATGGAAAGACTCTTGCAAAGAAGCCGGTGAGCACGATGCAAGGGCACGAAACAAGCCCAGGCCCAGGTGCTGCCTATCTGTCATCGTAGCAAAATGACCAGAATGACAATTTGGAAAAGGTCACAGTTAATTTGACAAAATTGCCCACAGGAAGCCTGGAGCCCAGCACTGTGTTAGCCTTGAATGTAAAAAGAAAAGAAGAAAGAACAGAAAAGTTGTTTTTTTTAATTACCTAAAGAAGAGAAGAAGAGCAGACACTGCTGAACTTTCCTCTCAGAATGCATTCTATTAAAATTTTTCCATGCACAGTCAGCACTCAAGGGCCTGGGGCTTTATTGTATATCAGTAGAACCATAAGTACATGCAATAAATAAATCTAAACTTGAGGTTGCTTGAATGAAAATGTGCCTGAAAGGAAATCAAACTGGCCTCCTGAGAAATACAGAGAGAAGTCCAGATCAACTTAATAACAGGGATTAGCAAAACAGTTGCTAGGCTGTTAGCTTTTTACCAGTTTCAAGTACGCAGTGAGGAGTCGCTGCTATGTTGTGAAATTTGTGCTTAAATAATTAGTTCTGGCTGTTTCTGTTACAGGCATTTCAGAGGGTGGCTGGGCAGAATCAGCGATTGTTTCTGCTTTTCCCTGCAGGACCAGGGAATGGACAGGGTCTCTAGGCTACCACAGTGGCTGTTTTGAGAACTGGACCATATGAACAAAAGAAAGACCTTAGTAGTTTTATGGATTGTTTTCTTTCTTTTAAGCCCACATTGCTCAATATTGCCAAGGTACCTCAATTTCCTGATGTTCTTTGAAAATGGCAAGGATAATCTAGAATAGGTACCTTGTCCATAAAAAGCACCACATTTAGAGACATGAACAAAGATATTGAACCACATTTGGATAAAGTACAAACTACAATATCCTGGCTTCCTTTTACCTTTCCTCTCACTGGTTATGGCTGTTTTTATCATTCATAGTAGGTAGTCATTTCCTCCAAAGACAAAAGTTCAGAATTAATGTTGATCAGTGCTTGCTCTATGTCAACAACTGGGCTAAGAGCTTTCAAATGTTTGCATCTAATGTGATCTTTAACTTTGCACCTGAGTCTGCATTACAGCTTCTCCTCATACTACATGACTTGGGTAAGTTACTAAACATTGCTGAGCCTCTACTGCAGAAATTTAATAGTGACATTATTGTACTCATGGGATTATTATTTGCATAGAATAAAATAATGTTTATGCATATAAATAAGAGTTTTGGGTTTCCAAAGAAGTGGAACAAAGATTTGAAGAAAGAAAAAATGGATACAATAGAAAGGAAACCAAAGGACTCAACTCCATGGCTCATTACTGTAATCCCAGCTATTTGAGAATCTGGGGGTCATGATTCAAAGCTGCTTGGGCAAAACAATGGATGATATTCCATCAATCAATAAACTGAGTATTGTAGTACATGACTGTAATTCCAGCTATCTGGTAAGCATGGGTAAAGGAATCAAGGTCTAATCTAGCCAGACTTTAATCCAAAAGAAAAAAGAAAGAAAGAAAGAAAAATAACTAAGGCAAAAATTTCTGGCAGTGTAGATTAAATCATAGAATATCTGCCTAGCAAGCACAAAGTCCTCTGAGTTCAAACTCCAATGTCACTAAAGAGAGAGAAAGAGAAGATAGAGAGAGAGAGAGAGCAAAAGAGAGGGGGAAAATAACATCAAAATCTTGACAAGAAAGATGAAAGACCATTCTCTAAATATTACAGAAGCCAGAGGCTCCCAGCGCTCATGACAGCACATGGTACTTTACAGCTTGAACACTGCCCCTATGGAGAATGAATTATGGCTACCTCTTACAATTATTTTGCCTAATAGTTAAAGTTTCAAGACCAAAATATCCAATTAACCATACTAATATTATGTGACTGGAAAAACCAAAGTTCTAGTAACAGGGACTCCATCAGTCCCAATGGTATAAAACAAGGTTCCTGAGTCTACACTTACTTGAAGGTAAATTACCAGAGGAAAACAGAAGATCACTAGCAAAGGAGACAGCACACTACATACTCCCTTAAGACACCAGAGAGACAGCGTAATGTAATGTGCATGATAAGTCACAGAACTCCTAAGCAGCGGTGTCTATCTTCCTTGCAATGAAGTTATCCATGGTCATCTGCAGAGAAGTATACTGAAGCTCAGTATACTCAAATTTCCCCAAGTCATGTCAATATAAGACAACCAAAGCATCTGACACCAAGACCAACCCTTTTCCAATGGGAAGTAAAGGCGAAAAATTAGGAAAGACAGAGTTACATAGATGAACGAGTGCTGAACAAACATGGCCTGTGATTTAGGTCTTTAACCTTTTTTTTCCTTGGGCACAGCATGAATTTTCAGTGCCAGTCTCTTAAGCTGATGGCGCCTGCTCTGCAATCGCTGCACAGCCATGCCTCGAGGTCAGACAGCATTACTGCCCTTGGCAACAAACTGACTCTGAGAGGTCTGAAGAGTCTAAGTACAAGTCTTAACCTCACGTTTTCTGATGAAATGGATAAGGGCTCTAAATGTTTATGAAGTCAGACACACATGAATTTTTCATTTAATCTCACATGTAGGAGAGGCCACATGAGGCAGTGGAGATAGCAGAAGGAATTAGGAACTTCTGACTATTACTGGAGGAGTTTGTCCAAGCCCAAGACCTCAGTCAGGTCTAATGCACAGGTAAGTGTCTGTTGCCACCAGCAAAAACACTGAGCACTGAAGGAAAAGAATGTACGTGTCGGCATCACGGGCTGTTTCCTGACTTCTAGCACAGTTACTCATGCAAGTTCAGCATGTGCCAAAAGGTCCATGATCTTTAGATGGAAGGTTGGGCATAGGAAGTGTTAAAGTTGCACAAATATAAGATAATTAAGCAATTAAGATAATTACTACTATCTTTCTTTGCATAAAGTTGGGAGAAGTAAAAAGAGAAATTCAGAAAATATGGTTACAATCAACGTTTCTAGAAAACAGCAAATAGGAGGAAGGAGTATGGGAAGGGAGGGCTATGAGGACTAGATATGTCTACTGGTTCCCACGAAGACAGTCACACTACTATTAAACACCCAGATTTTTCCAACAGTCTCTAGCCTTCATGATTGTCATTAGACAATAATTTTTGAGAGTTCTAAAACTCACATGTTTTCCAGGCCCTAGAGGTTGTCCCAAAACCCTGGGTAGAAATGAGTTTTCACTGAGAGTTAGCCTTTTGGAAGAGAAAGTTTGGAAGGAGAGAAACTCAGGTAGTATAAAAGAAGTAGGCCAAAAAATAAAAAACAAAAGATACCAGGAAGAGACCAGTCACAAACAATCCCACCATCAAGAGAAGCAACTGGAATTTCAGGCAAAATCTCCTAAGGAGGATACAAACTAGCAGAAAAAATTTCTTCACCAGTGGAAAAAGAAGTAGGAAAATGACCCCAACCACAGAAAGGTGCATGTGAACAACAGAAAGGCTAGCTGGAAAGGTAGGCCATCTGAGTCAACCACAGTGTGATTACTCTTTGTGGATGTCAGTAATGCTCAGACAGAACACTGAGCACACCACCTGAATGTCTACCATGTGCCCATGAATGTCAATCACAGGCATATACTGACTGTGTTCATTCAAGCTGTTCATGGTAGAACTAAGCTGAAAATCAAGGCCAGGCTTTGCAGACTACATTTGGGTTTCCCTGTGCTGTACCCAAATCTATGTCTAATTCTCATCCCTATGCCTGAGGCTGGCAAAGCCCTATTCAGGACAAATATTCATAGAGTTTTATTATTATAAAGTGGCCATTTTGTAGGACAGAGACTTCATAATCAGTTTTACTCCAATTCAAACATTAAAAAAAATAAAGCATTGCTCTAAGCCTTTAATGCATATTATTTCATTTGGTCATCAAGTAGTGCTATTTGGTAGGCATTAGGATGGTTCCTATTGAATAGATGAGGAATTTTGTGAAGAGAAAAGTTCACAAACTTCCTGGTTACATAACCAACATAGTCATAAGAAGAACTCAAACATGTTCTTTATCCATAATGCCAAACTATCTTCCTCTGTTTAAAAATCAAGGCAGGGGAAGGGCAAATATATTCACAAAGTCATGGACACTTTCTCTTGTTTTTAAGAAAAAGTTTTCATAAAATTTAAATGACAGTATAAATGTATACCTGACATCAGAGAATCACTTGGCACCTCAAGTAAGTATAATCTTTTGTTTTTATGTAGAGTTAAATGTTCTGTTAAAACAGCAAATGAATTAAATAACTATTATTTCTAAATTCCACATTCTCTGAAATTTGGAATAGAGCTTGCATCACATTCACAGGTCCTGTTTTCTATACCTTATATGGAGCTGACACGTGGACACCTCATCCTACATAATGAAATGTAAGTAACTTCAGAACAGTATAATCATCTGGTTCAGATATGGGTCCTTGCTAATATCTAGTTAATATGCTACCCAAAGTAGGTGTTCATTAATTCAAAACTGAAGGACTTGTTATCAACTGCCTCACAGTATACGTTTTTTCCAGAAAATGAAGCAAATCAAAGGAACTTAGCTAACTTAGGGCTTTGAGTCATCGGATTCTAATTAATTGAAATTCTATAGGTATTGGTCTCTCTAAAATAATTTTTCTATCATGAGTAAACCTTGGAAACTAAAGACTATACAACTTCCTATAGGATTTTTATTTAGAATTTCAAACATTTAAGGTTGAACAGATATAGTCTTACATTTTGAGACTTCACATTGTTGAGGTACAGTTAAAAATTGGGTATGAATCCTTATATATCACCCTGCACCAAAATCAATTCCAAATGGATTAAAGACCTTGAAATCAAAACAGGCACCCTGAAGACACTAAAGGAAGGAGTAGGAGAAACACTTGGGCTCCTTGGCACAGGACAGAACTTCCTTAACAAAGACCCTGAAAGGCTACAAATCAAAGAAAGGTTGGACAAATGGGATTGCATCAAACTCCAGAGCTTCTGCACGGCAAAGGACATAGCTCTCAAGATAAACAGAAAGCCCACAGACTGGGAGAAAATCTTTACCGGACATTCAACAGACAAAGGCCTCATCTCTAAAATATATGCAGAACTAAAAAAATTACCTTCTTCCAAAACAAAACTGCAAAGAACCAACAGCCCCCTCATCAAGTGGGCTAAAGACTTACAAAGAAACTTCTCTGATGAGGAAATGAGAATGGCCAATAGACATATGAAAAAATGCTCTACATCACTGGCCATAAAGGAAATGCAAATCAAAACAACATTGAGATTCCATCTCACCCCAGCAAGAATGTCATATATCAAGAAAACTAATAATAACAATTGTTGGAGGGGATGTGGCCAAAAGGGAACCCTACTTCATTGTTGGTGGGAATGTAAACTGGTTCAGCCACTCTGGCAAGCAGTATGGAGATTCCTCAGAAGGCTCAATATAGAACTCCCCTATGACCCAGCAGCCCCACTGTTGGGTATCTATCCAAAAGACCACAAACAAAATCACAGTAATGCCACCAGCACAACAATGTTCATCGCAGCACAATTTGTCATAGCGAGAAGCTGGAACCAACCCAGATGCCCCTCCATAGATGAATGGATCAGGAAAATGTGGTACATTTACACAATGGAATTTTATGCCTCTATCAGAAAGAATGACATTGTTCCATTTGTAAGGAAATGGAAGGACTTGGAAAAAGTTATACTAAGTGAAGTGAGCCAGACCCAAAGAAACATGGACTCTATGGCCTCCCTTATTGGGAATAATTAGTACAGGTTTAGGCAAGCCATAGCAGAGCATCACAAGGCCCAATAGCTATACCCTTAGGAACACATAAGATGATGCTAAGTGAAATGAACTCCATGATATGGAAACAAGTGATATATCACAGTTATAACTACTTTCAACGTCCTATGTGTATGTGTAGTTTCTATTATTGATGATGTTTTGTATCACCTTCCTATGTTTGTACCTACACTATCTCTGTAATCTTATCTGAGTATATTGGAAACCGTGTTTACTGGTATTGGAAGTAGGAAATTCAAAGGGAATACCAAATTCGAGAGACACGGGGTAAAAAAAGAGAAATAACTACAAAAGCAATACTTGCAAAACTGTTTGGTGTAAGTGAACTGAACAACTGGGCGGGGGGGAGGGAAGGGGGGGAGGGAGGGGGGCATGAGGGACAAGGCAACAAGCAGTACAAGAAATGTATCCAACGCCCAACGTATGATACTGTAACCTCTCTGTACGTCAGTTTGAAAATAAAAATTTGAGAAAAAAAAAAAATTGGGTATGACACACAATAAGCATGCAGTGTGAGTGTGTGTGTGTGTGTGTGTGTGTTGGTTAGTCCATAGACAAATCTTATGAAGTTGGCATTATTCTTATCCTCAGGCAACACCTGTGTATGACTAAAGATACTGATAATAAAAGAATAGTAATTTTTTAAAAGAAACTAGGACATAGAGAATTGCCTAGTTTGCCTCAGATCATGTTTGTCATATACGACATGCCAGGATTTAGTCCCCTACATTGTGGCTTCAGGACCAATTACTAAAAGAAGAAAAATCCTGATCTCTAGTAACATAAGAGGGAAAATTATGAAGCTTGAGCTTGACTACTAGAGTCACAATCATCTTGGTGCTTGGGAAAGCTTCAAGCAAACAGACCAACTATAAAATGGAAATGATAATGCCAGCCATATGTCTACCTGTGTTAAGCTTTTTCCTCGCTACGGCGATTCCCTGAGAAAATGATTTTAAAAGAAGAATTATTTGTTTTTAGCTCATAGCTTTAAAGGTGTCAGTCCATACTAACTTTTCTGTGGGCCTCTGGTGAAGAAGAACAGCATGGTGGTAGAAGTGTGCTAGAGCAAAGCTGCTTGCTTCATGGCAGTCAGTAAGCAGAGAGAATAACAGGAAGGGTCCAGACCCTACATATATACTTCCAGGATATGCCTTAGCAACTTACTTCCTCCAACTGGCCCTACCATCTATGGTCTCATTGCCTCCCAATTGTCTCCTCTATTCAAATTTTGACTGTATTTTTTTTTGTCTTTTCTTTTTTGGTACTGGGGATTGAACTCAGGACGTTGCACTTGCTAGTCAAGCACTTTGCCACTGAGCTACATCTCAGCCCTTCTATTCAAATTCTGAATTCACCAATGGATTTAGCCATTCACGAGGTCAGAGCCCTCAGGATCTAATCTTCTGTGGAAATGCCCACATAGAAACACTCAGTGGTATGTTTTACCAATCTCCTAAGCAGGTTTAAATCAAATCAAGCTGATAGTGTTTACAATCATAGTTACCTACATTATGATAAGATCCTATCTATCACAACCACTTTAAACTAAAGGGCAAACTTATGACCATTAGCCCAAACATATTAGAATCCTCTGCATCCCTTGGAGGAAGAGGGTAAAAAGCAGGAGGAAAAAACCTTTAAAATTAAGTTTTAGTCATACTTCCCAGACAAACAAAATGTGGGTGCCAGTAGGTGATGGAGAGATGTTCAGTGTATTCCCACAAATCTAAGTATACTAGGTTACTCAGGAGAAACTGTAGGCTGACTCATAGAGCCAATTATCTCAATTAACTTCATTTCAGTGCAGAGATATTTCAGGAATTATGAGTGGTATTGTAAAAGAAGATTAATTGTAATGGAAAATTTTACCAAGTAGTCTAAAAATAATTTTAAGAATGTTGCCAACCCTACAGGTTATTAAACATCTTTAGACTAGAACGAACATAAAAATAACTTCTAAAATTAGAAAATTCAACATATTTAATGATGGGAGGGTGGAAGGAATAAAATTGTCTATAGCCTTTTGTGATGGAAGTATAACCCCACAGCTAATTTCAACTTTTCTTAGACCTGTGCCCTTGTGTAGTTTCATCCCATTATTGAGGTCCTGTCTCCTCTAGGATAAGATATTCTCTCTGAAGTTGTTAGCAGAAGAAACCTTTCTCCTTTAAAAAAAAATCACTATTTTCCCTCTAGAATAACTTAGATGAAAAAACTATGCTCTTGTAACAAAAGACCCAGTCTTTACTGTCTTTGGTATAAGATGCCAGTTTGGCAGAGAAGCTTTATCCCAGCCAATTATTTTGAAGCCTAGATACTTTCCATGTATTGGCTTTGCCATCCTTTGAGCATCCTCCTTCATACAATGCTGGTTCATGAGCACATCTATTAAAGAACTTGAGACAAGAGAAAATAATGTAATTCACAGAAAGTTATTTTTACTTAAGTGGGGCAGAATATGAATATATTTTGACTTATTTCACTAACGAGACTTTGTGGCCGTGCCCAATTTCATGGAAGGGTGGAAAAGTAATTTTAATTTTGTATTGCCTTTAAGTAGTTGAAAATGGGGTTTCAACTCAACACATCAATCTATGAGTACAATGGTCAATGCCATGTCTTCCATCATTCTACTCCATCTCTCCAAACCCCACCCACACCCTCAAGTTGCTTGGCTCTCTATTCACATCTGTGCATTAAATTAATGACTGTATTCTCCCAACGTGCCTCTCTTATTTCATCACCTACCCTCTTTTACTCACTTTCCCCATACACACACTAACTAAACATGCTTAACTTTCTGATGTTCATTTTGTTAAACTGTAGGTTAGTTGTTAAATACCACAGGAATCCACTCTTGAGGATATCATGCTTCAGCCACTTCGTTGGCGTATATATGAATATGATCCTGCATTTGTTTTCATATACATTTATAATTTAGATCTAACCACCATGCATGAGAGGAAATATGTTCAATTGTCTTTCTTAGCCTGACTTAATTCACTTAACATAATTTGGAAAAGTAACATCTTAACAGATGAAAGGAAAGCAGAACTTTTGAATAACAACTAGCTGTTCATCTCCATTCCAGAGTTTCCTGGTGCTTGAAATAAAGCTCCCTGAAAATTCCGAAAGTTAAACTCATTGCACTAGACTTTTGTACTCAAGGGTTAGGTGTTCAATTTAAAAAGAAAGAATAAATGAATGTCATCCCTCTTGAACAGACACCATGACTTTTGATTTTCTCTTTGAGATATTTAGCTCAATTATACTTATTTATGAACTTTCCTTTCCCCTTGTGTGTCTGGTATTGTTTGTGATATTATAATTATAATGAATACCGGTACCACATCTGATGCATATTTTATATAGGACATCCACCAAGAGTATTTAATGAATAATAAATGAATATATTTGTCAAAAGATACTACAGACTCATTAAGAAATGCATGAAGTAAGATTTAGTTATGAAGAGGTATTTGTGGTTAAGACTAGTAACCTCCCAACTCTATCTCTACAAAATGAATTTCCCTTTTCTATCGGACACACTACATATTCGTGTGGTGGTAGGGTGGGATCTGGTCAATTAAACGCAAAGATGTGGGCAAAAATGAAGTCCACCAGCCTAGCCCTTGACCATGTAAATCTCTTTCCAGTCATTCTTTCCCTGACTACTAAAAAGACACAAGAGAGGACTCCAAGGCCTTGGGAAGATGGAACAATAAGATAGGTGACAAAGACATCCTCAATCACTATGGAAAGTGCTGCCAGGCAAGGCTGTGCATGAGAATGGGAAATGGATCTCTACTGTATTAAACCATTTATATTTCAAAAATTTTTGTTGAAGTACTTTGTCTACCCTACAGGGAGAAGAAAATCCCGTAAGAGGCTAGCTGGTATTTCTTTATGCTTTGCAACAAAACATCCCACTTGTTTCTTCACACCTAGATGTAAAATTTTCTCCTTGAAATACTTCACTAAAAATGGTCAATAGCTAGTTAGGACAAGCGTTGACATTTGAAAACACCACCAATATGTCACTGAAGCTTGGAGTGAGAAGTCAAGGGCAATGGAGAGCCATTTAAAAACAAGCACTGTCAAGATCCTGAGGAACATAGCATGCCAGGTAAATGGCTTGAGATCACGATCCCTTAACAATGGGCATCTGTGAAGGAGGAGAGTAACATAATAAGATTTTTGAGTTAGAATTTGTACTTCTGTGAAGACCAGGCTAGGGACGAGGTGAGCCCAGAAAGAGACTGGCCCTGACATAATTATTGCACCAGAGATTCTATGAGGACCCGACCAGGAACCATAGCAACAGGAAGAGAGAATAGGAAGCATCCATAGGATGTTCCTACCTGACTGCATCATAAATGACTTGCTATGACCAGAAAGGTAGTCAGGGTGTCTCCTAGGGGAAAAAAAGACACAAAAGTTGAATAGGTTTATAAAGGAAAATGGTAATTCTTTCCAGGCTGCCTGCAGTTTCCAAATAATAAAAATAGAACTATTTACAAGTTTTCTTTGCCTCATTCACTCAAAACAAAGGCGTTGAGCACTTTGTCTCATGGTAGGTAGAGGAAGTTTATGTGGTAGGAGAAATAGAACTAGAACAGAAGGATCTGGATAATTTGTTTTCACTGCTAAGCAGCTACCATGCATTGAAAGACAAATCTCTTGAATTCTTTGATGATTTTCTGTAAAAATTGATGTAATAATAATATTCTTAGACATTTGCAATATAAAAGAAGGATATGAGAATTTAAGACATCTTTAATGTCAAAAGTGTCAATAATACAATATACAAATGGGGGCCTAAGGATCCAGTAAAGGTATTTACAGTTAACTTGGTGTTAGCCTGATAATGTCTGGCTCTTTTTATACCTACCTCCATCTTTAGGTATTGGAGAATGATCCCTAAAGTTGCTTTGGAAGAATAAAGAGAAAGTTTTGCCACATATACCAGTCAAGGTTCAGACATCAGAAGGCCTGGAGCTTGGGCCAAGGTCAAAGGCCAATGCTAAGGGCAATCCAGGGAGAAAATATAATGTTGCTCAGGCCCACTATGACCATGTGACTCCAGTTAAAGGGGAAGAAATTGTTCTCAGTTCCTATACCCTCTCTCAGCTACAAGGATACACCTCCCTATGGGTGGAACCATACTCTCACAACAAGAGCACTGGGAAATCCAGTCTTTGCATCACTACCTAATGGCTCTGTGACCTGAGGCAAATCATCATTTCTGGTTCTCTGGTTCTCTGAGGCATCAGTGATTCTCAGCAACCCAACTATTTCTAACCAAGAATGTCTCTATGGAGCCTTTGGGACACACTGGCCCTCGGAAGGGAAGCTCTTTCCTTTTGCTGATATAGTCTGTTTGCTCAGCAAGATTAAGGAACATAATAAATATTCAAGCCAGGCAGTATTTGGACTGGGACACTGCTTAACAATGCTAATCTTCTGCGTATGTAGTCAATGCTTGCATCAGCTTCACATATTTATAAAGATGTCCTTATCACCCAGGGCTCGAGTAAATTTTTAACTCGAATTTTCATTGGTAGCTTCACTTAGCCATCTCCTGCTACTAATTCCCAGGCTGAACTTTTTTGGTTTGTTGGGTTTTTTTTTCAGTACAAAACTGAGGTCAGAGGAAAAGCAAATCTCTACATATATTTTAGGAATCTAAATCATAGTTTCTAACTATAGCAAAGTGTAAGTCCAAGTTGTTATGTAAGGATATATATTACGTGATAACTGAATTAGTTGTTGTCCATGTCTTGGCTTACTCTACCGATTTGCTCAATTCAGCACCTTGGACAGGTCTACCACACTGTAAACTGATAGGTGAGTTGCTAAGTCTATTTGGTGGATTGGAGAACACTGCCTTCAAATATAAACCGGGTAGAATGTCTTTGCAGACAACAGAGTGAAAAACTACCTTAGTGGAATGCCCTGCAAATGAGAGGTTGCTATTTTCCACAAAAGTACTCATAAAGTGTGTGTGGTGGGGGGTGGGGGGGGGGGGGAGAACTCAGACAACTCTCACCTCTATCTATTACTGTAAAATGCCAGAAGCAATTATGATGTCATGTGTTGCCTAAAATTGGAGCTGTGAGACAGCTTGGGATGCAGTCAGAGCTAATAAAGCAAATAAAACCCACCGAGTTTTACTGCACAGCATTGTTTCTTTCCACAATTACAGTCAGACAGAAAAGGCATCTGCCACATTGCACTCGATTTATTCCTCCTCTATGTCCTTTCTTCTCTTCTCTTCTTTTGTTAAAAAGAAATCTGGACTGGTTGGGTATACTGAAAAAATGCCTTCCTGGAGAAAATTCACATAACTTATTGCTGTATACCTGATTAAAACATGCTCACCTATTTTATACTTATCTCAACATTAGGCATCTAACAAGAGAACAAAGAGCTTTCTACCTTAAATGAGAAAGAGAAAATAAAAACAAGATTCCTGGCATTGAGGGTCTTTCTCACAAATCCTACCTTAGGAATTCTAGCAGTAGAACACGGATTTCCAAAGTCTTTCTTTCATCAGTTCCCTAAGTCTGAACATATTATTTTTTTTTAATTTCCTTTGGGTCTGACATCAGAAGAACCAAGAACCAAGAACCAAGAACATTTTTATTTTATATGTTATGAAAATATTCCCCTACTCCATATAATTTTCAGGTGAAATAATGTTTTATTTTTCTCAACTATTAGCAAGAATTGAGCAGTTGGGAAAACTTCAGGAACCAGGGACTATGGGTTTCATTTCTTTCGATACTCAGCCAGCCACTATATCCCAATTTTCAGGAGCTTACATCCTCAGAGTCAACCCAAGGAATTCATCCAGAGAAAGATTTTCTGTTTCATGTTTACTTTGTCTCTTTTCCTCTGTAAGCTGTAAAGCCCTTCACATCTCACCAATCCATATACAGTGTGTGTGTGTGTGTGTGTGTGTGTGCATGCACACACACATGCACGTGTCAAATGACATCAAAATGATAACATTGCAGTTGGATCCCAAAAGCCCTCTTAGGGCACGTATTGCCATCAAATACAGCTCTTATGCTTTTGATCAATATCTGTTCAGCCCTAAATATGCTGAAAAACATCATACAAGAAGCACACATAGGAATTATGTGGGATGTATGTAGATGTAAGTTATGGAATCTCTCAGACCACATCTGCTGAATGCTAAGTCCACAGGCACCCAACTTCACAGAGTTGTTTGCTATGCCCTTTTGCTCATCAGTAGATTGATTTTCATGTTCTGACAAAGCAAACGGTTAGTGGTGTTCAGGTGTTGCTTCGTGCTTTGCACTGAAGACCCAATTAGCAAACACAGTCAGGGTACAGGTCAAGAATAGAGGTTTAGCTGACATCCTTGAAGCCAAGCCACTCTGTCTGAACAGCTTTCCAGTGACTTTCACCCTGCTCACACATTGCCTCTGATCACACACATCACCAAACTCTGTGTACAAAGCCAGAGAGACAATAAACAGCTGTTTATCGAAATATCATGTGTCATGGCACAGTCAAATCAAACAACCCCAGAAAGATCATTCCTGGTAAGGAATATGGCTTACACAGAAATATAAAGATGGTCAGGAAAGGCTCAGGGCTGCGAGATAAATACACAGTGAATATTTAGAGATGGCCTGGGTTAAAAGCAATGGCTAGAAAGTTGGATGTTACTTTTTTCACTCACAATAGACCAGCTCTGTGGATCTTAGTAGGTTGTCGCTAAGTGATAGGGACATCTTGTCATTGAGTACACTTTAGCCTGCCACAATAAATTCACATCAGATTTACGATTTGCTGAGACTTCTTGGCGGAGTTACAGACCAATAATATGTCAGGAATGGCAATCTCTCTAGCTGTTTTCCCATCACACATTTTATAGATTATAGACTTCAAGACACCAAGTGGTTAGAAGACATGGATAATAAATCCACGGGTATTAGAGCTGTGGGGATGATGTTAGAAACCTCACCCGTGCACAGATGCACTGGTAGGCCCTGCCTATTTGTCTCTGGAGTGGCACTGTTGGGCAGTAGACCCTTTAGTGTATAGGCTTACTCCCACAAGAAGAACAAATGACCCACGGATCCATCCAACTAGCCCCTTCTGTAAATGAATTTCACCAGGTGTGGACTTGGCCAGCCCAGTAATTGCAGCTGGAGTCACAGCCAGTTGGCATTGGCTTATTGACATGGTGGACAATAACAAGAAATTCAGCCAAAAGCAAGGAATCTGCTCCCTTAAGGGTAGTTGTTAGTGCCCCCTGTGGTTGCTGTCCTCCAAATTTCACTAACTTTTAACCCTCTCAGGGATCACAACAGAAAGATGGTGACTAGAACACTGTGAGGGGCATGGCCATGAACTGTGTTATCATGAAAAGGAAAATATTTTCTAAAAGGTAGACTTGATGAATTAGAAGTGTTTATCATCAGTTCTAAGCATTTCAGATTGAAAACAAATTAACAATAAGCCCTAACTTTAGAGCACTCAAAGTCTAGTAGACAAACAGAATAAGTAATGCATGACATTTTCATAATCATTGGTCTAAGAAAGATGAATGCCACTGATCTTAATTATTTTTCTTTTGTTAGTTTATACATAGGGGGAAGGGATTTCATTGTTAAGATCCTAAGTATTAATATCTCTTGATTTGCACTCTTCAACTGTGTGTGTGTGTGTGTGTATGTGTGTGTGTGTGTGTGTGTGTGTGTGATTAGTTGCAGATAAGAATCTTACGGACTTTCCTGGCCAGGCCAGCTTTGAACCATGATCCTCACTTCTCAGTCTCCTGAGTAATTAGGATTACAGGCATAAACTATCAACATCTAGCCACACTCTTTTTTAAGCCATTATTTTATTCATGCACCCTTAGCAGTTTAAACACAACAGTCCACCAGTGGTCTCATCACAGGAAAACAAACTGAGCAAGATGACATTGTCCAAATTACGCCTTAAGTGGGGCAAAAACCAGATCCTCATCACACAGTGTTCTAGTAACTTGGTTTACTGTAGTCCATACAGAGAAGTTCCATGTTTCCCATTCAAGGGAGAAAGCAAAAGAATCCTAAAATGAACCTACTTTTGCCAAAATGTATAGTTGCCTTTCCAACTACATGCTGTCTGCCTGCTTCCCTTTCACCATGAGGATGCGTACTCCACACTGATCAACACACTCGATGTTCCTTCACAACACACACCAGTGAGGCACATCCCACTTCCTGCACTGCCCCAGAACAATGTCAGCCATGCCTCACTCACAGTGGAAACCACAGTTCACTGTTGGGAAAGTTCAGTTTGCCGAGCTGAATCCAAGTGTTTTCCTGCTGCTGATCCTGCCAGATTCTTGAACAACATGTGGAGGGGGTCCCTGAGCTCTTTTTGCCCAAGGCTAGTGCTCTACCACTTGAGTCACAGCGCCACTTCCATTTTTTTTTTTTTTTTTTTTTGCCAGTCCTGGGCCTTGGACTCAGGGCCTGAGCACTGTCCCTGGCTTCTTTCCGCTCAAGGCTAGCACTCTGCCACTTGAGCCACAGCGCCGCTTCTAGCTGTTTTCTGTATATGTGGTGCTGGGGAATCGAACCTAGGGCCTCGTGTATCCGAGGCAGGCACTCTTGCCACTAGGCTATATCCCCAGCCCGCCACTTCCATTTTTGAGTGGTTTATTGGAGATAAGAGTCTCATGGGGAGACTTTTCTGCCTGGGATGGCTTTGAACCACAATCCTCAGATCTTAACCTCCTCAGGAGCTAGAAATTCAGATGTGAGCCACCGGTGCCTGGCAGAACATTTTTAAAAATTAATTAAGATAACTCAATGAAAAATGAACACCCATGGGAATGGGAATCTTTATCTGTGTAAGCAAAAAGTGTCACCTCTCACCCAGTCCTACCCAAGCATAAAACTTCTATCCTCTGTACATCCCTGTCTCTCTAGGCACAATGGACTCTTGCACGCATCTAATAAGGACACAGAACAAGTTGAGGTTCCCCTCCCCCAAAAGAAATTCGGTGATCTAAGTGAGGTAGCACCACAGAGGCCGTGGGACCAATGTCTCCACTCACAGGGCTTTGCCTACCTGAACCTGTGCTTTCCCCACTCGATGTGCGTGATCTGCCAATAAGGCTGGGATTCCAAAGGTCTCTCAAGCACTCTGCAGGCTGTTCCTATTCTTCATCCCTGATGCCTGCTTTCCCCATTAGCACATGTCCCTTCTACCACCCCTCCACTATGTCACTCAGCCTCCCCTCTTCTCCTCTCACTCTTTACAAAGGTATACTAGAGTGCGGTTGAGTGATGAGTAGTCTAGCATTTGGGTTTTACTCTATCACCAGTGTTCTGGCTGTATCCCTAAAATTAACATATCCCAGGAATTAATATTTCAAAGAATTATCTTACTTCATCAAGCATTGGCATTTAACACTTGAAGGAAAGCAAAGGGTTATGCTTGGTGTCAGAGTATCCTTGACTTCACAGGGCTCTTAAAGTCTTAATATAATCCACATGACCCCGTTTAACACCTCTCTTGCCACATCATAAATGTTTGGTAAATGTCAGATATTGTAACTGTGGTCCCCAAAAAAGTAGCTTGGGAGAGATTATTTTATAGTAGGAATATTCCACCATTTCTTAATCAGAATGGGTGCCAACAAAACCAGCCCCACCATCTTGGTCTCCACCCTCCCCGTTTCTTCTTCCATTGAGCTTTTCTCTTATGACAGTGAGGATGATTCACCCTTTTCACCTGCCACAAGTTTCTATTTCACAAGAAAGCCCACTTATCAGCACTCAAACCCTGAGTTAATTTTTGGACTAGTCTTTGAAATTTTCCAGCAGGGAATTTGTTCCGCCTGTAATTATAGCCAAATACTCTAACCAAAAAAAAAAAAAAAAAAATTCAGAATCAGCCTGATGTGGTGGCAGATAATGCTACTTCAGAGTGGTACCATTAGGCTTCCAATGACAGGTTGCTGGCTGAAGTGGTCTCCTCCAAGCCACAGCGGAAAGCCTTCGATGACAGGTAAATACTACAGCAGTATTCATTAGAACTTGACTGGAACACACCACCACCACAGGGAAAGTCAGCTTAAAAATCATAAATGTCGAGACATAATGAGCTTAAAGGTCAGGTTTAATTACAATTGTTGAACTGAAATACAGTAATTACTGAAATCATGTTGGAAAATTATTTTAATGGTTTGAACTATTTCATTGGTGCTTTTGTTTCTGCAGAAGGATGATTCTTGACAGGCATTTGTTTCCTTGTATGGACAGAAGCAGAGGAAATGAACAAAAATATAAAATAATAAACTAAAATAAAATACTGATGAGACAGTCTTCAGCCCCAAAGAGCTCCATAGGAAAAAATTCCATGTTACCATTTTATTGACCACTTTTTATTATTAGTGCTTTGGCTATAACATTAATGAAGATTCAAAGCAAGCTCAATGTAACAAAACAGTGAGCACATTTATCACTTGGTTCCCAGGCTTTGTAGGGAATTGAATCAATAAATAAACAACTGATGAGAAAATAACTCAATAGATGGAAAAATTTGTCCTATCTAGGATTTCAAAAGTTTCTATTGGGAATGTTTACTGGCTTACCTAAGTACTTTTGTTTGTTCTTTATCATCTCTTTCCCTTGGTCTTCAAAGGACTAGTGAGTTGAAATAATCTTTTAATTTTGTTTTGATGTAATTTTTGTACACAAAGATTAAGGAGAAGACTTTTCAAAGTTTGACTCTGTTTTAAAAAAGAGAAGATACAATAAAAATTTCTAACTCCTAAGGAAGTTAAGTGGTGTGATAATAAGCAGCCAGGGGTTTATCACAAGTTCCTCATCATTGGCTTAAAAAGGTGGGGGCGGGGAAGTCCTTTGGAAAACTTAATCTGAATAGTGATGAATTCCCAGAAGGAAAAGGGAAGTCTTGTCCAGTTTACTTCTCATATGGAGACAAACACTCCTGAAATGAAAAGACCTAGAACATCAATTCTAAGGGGAGAGGGGGAATGGTTAAAAGGAGGCAAGAAACCTACAGAATGTATTTTGTCAAAATGGAGAACAAGGGGCTAAGGAAACAGCGCTTTACGACCAGAAAGACACATTGAGGAAGACAGTTTTAGCGGAGAGGAGAAACTGGATGACACCAAAGCATTTAAAAGGAAAAGTCCACTAGTAACAGACTATGCAACACCAAACTATTTGTCAGAAAGCCCACAGACAATGCAAGGAGAGTCTGCACTCTGCTCAAGTTCAATAATCGAAAAGGAAAATGACATTTAATTAAGAGTTGCCTGCCTTCCAGGTACTTATGACATTGGAATCAGTGTGGACATAAGGCTCTAAAGCTGACATCAACATAGTTCACCCGAGAAGTCATTTGCTTCAGATTTACAGCCCACTGTAAGAGAAAAGTGAAAATTTATGACAGGTTTCCATCTGGCAGGCTAGATCATTAGCATTCACACTGATAGCAGCAATGATTTAAATTTCATAATCTAAGTGGAGATATGCATCAAAAATTCTTCTAAAATATGTCTAATGGCTCTAACTGACTTCTTTATTAGAGTCTGGATATGGGAAAAATGTCAGATACCAATGAAGAAGTCATCAAATGTTAATTTTGGTCTACTCCGCTGATAGAAATTCATGATAAAGTGGCATCGTTGTGGCTGAATCCCCCCCTACACACACACCCAAGCTCTCTGAAAGAGATGCCATAAACTAACTACTTTTCATTGCTTCACAAAATAAAATCTGATTGCCTTGTTTGACCTGGTTATAGCAAGCATTTCAAGTCATAACAATGATTATTTATTAAATACCAATAGCTATTTTGGGGTGATGGAGGGAGGAGAAAGTACAGCCTTTGGCATGTGCTGTTCAGGGCCAATGAATAAATCCTGCTAACAGAGGCAAAGAAATAAGTGTAAATCTTCTACTGCAGGAGAGCAACTTTGCCATCCATTTTTCTGAATTAAAGCTCACTGTCACTGCAAAATGCCCTCATGTTGTCAGAACAGGACTGTGTAAGAAGATAAACTCTTGACACCATCTCTCAACATCGAAGATGATAAAGAAATGTTTAAAACAAAAAGAAATGTGGTTTACATATCAGAAAACAAGTCCAACACTCAGAGCAGCCTTGGATGCTGTTGGGAACCAGTTAAAAATATGCTGAAGTTTAAAGGAGGTTAATATAATTCCAGGGGTTTCATGCATGGTGCTGCAGAAATAAAGCAAAGAGCAAGAGTTAGAGATTCAAGAGACAGGCTGGAATTAAATTTGGTTCCGCCACATTTTCACTCTGTGACCTTGAGAACGCTATTTATCCTCCCTCATATTCTACTTCCCCATCTAGAAAATAATACCCAGCTCATGGTGTTGTTAAGACCAGAAGTGGAATGTCATATATGAACATTCCAGCACAAAGAGATTTTAACTATGCAAAGCTTATGGGCTCGGGTACAAGCACTGTATCTCATGTGAATACACTGGATACTATATATACTGGTATTAGAAACTAGGGAAGTGAAAGGGAATATCAAAATCGAGAGACAAAGGATATAAAGACAAACAACTCCAAAAGCAATACTTGCAAAATTGTTTGGTGCAAACCAACCGAACAACTCATGGGGGGAGAGGGAAAGGGGGAGGGGGGAGGGGGGAATGAGGGAGGAGGTAACAAACAGTACACATTTAGAAGATGAAATAATTATATGTGCAGAGTTTTAAAAGTTCATTGGTGAGCTTTATCTTAAACAGAATAATAAAATAATACAATGGCATATTAAAAAAAAAAAAAGAAATGAACCCAAGGCCTAATGTATGAAACTGTAACCTCTCTGTACATCACTTTGACAATAAATAAGAAAAAAAAAGACAGACTATATAATAAAATAATACTTGGAAGGGGAAAAAAAGCTTATGGGCTTTCCAAAGAACTGATACTTTGCTCTGTGATGTCCTAAGACACTTCTACTTCCTGTAGGAGCTGACAGGAAAATTTATGACAGGCAGGGCCCAGTAGCTCACACTTACAATCCTAGCTACTCAGGAGACTGAAATCTGAGAATCACTCTTCAAAACCAGCCTGGGCAGGTAAGTCCATGACCCTTATCTCCAATTAACTATGAAGAAATCATAAGTGGTGCTGTGGCTCAAAGTGGTAGAACATTAGCCTTGAACAAAATTGCTCAGGGACAGTACCCTAGCCCTGAGTGCAAGCCCCATGACTGACAAAAATAATAAAAATAAAAGGCATGACAAACATTCTCAGTTGTCTATCCAACAGGCATTGGACAGACTGTGGCTATTTGCTCTATAGTAAGGAAGAAGAGTGACTCTTCTGTAGTAAGAAATGGTTAGTTTTATATATGTCATATAAAATGTACCCAGGAAAATGGGGCCCTTTGTAACTCTAGGGAATAACAAAGATTGGTTTTATGTTGGGTATAAGTAGCGATAATAATTACTATTTGCCAAATACTTTGCCTTAGATGATAATAGTCCAGCTTTTCTAAATTTGTCTAGGATCGTGTTACTGTAATGAATCAAGAGCACAAGTGGCAGTAGACCTGAATGGCCTATGTGGCAAATTGAAGGTAAAGGTTATCTTTCTGAGTCTCTGAGTGACCATGTAGAAGAAGATCTAAGCCAGTTCACCATGAATACTGAGCATGAGCAAGAAGAAAACCTTTGTGGTTGTAAGCCACTGAGATTTTAGAACTGCCTCTTCTCCCAGCAGGCCTCAGACCATCCTGGCTGGTGCAAGAGATAATTTTGCTAGGACCTGATGAAATAAATGAGAAAAGAAGAGAAAAAAAATGTTCGCATTCTTCCAGCTGTGACATGATTAGGAGAGCAATCAATGAGAGCGAATCAATGAATATCAGAGAAGACTTCATAAACAACATCATGTTTGAACTCAACCATGATCTTAAAGCAGTTGAGAAGTTTCTCAAATTCATTAGAAAGGGGGATAATTTAAAATATGGAGGCTGGGGCTGAGAATATGGCCTAGTGGCAAGAGTGCTTGCCTCGTATACTTGAAGCCCTGGGTTCGATTCCCCAGCACCACATATATAGAAAATGGCCAGAAGTGGCACTGTGGCTCAAGTGGCAGAGTGCTAGCCTTGAGCAAAAAGAAGCCAGGGACAGTGCTCAGGCCCAGGACTAGCAAAAAATAAAAATAAATAAGATAAAAATGTGGAGACTACAAGAAGGGGCGCTCTGAAAGATTTGTGTGTAGTAGAAAAGCTGAGACCAAAGAAGTCGTTATATGGTCTTCTTGATATTTGGACTCTTTTTTTGGTGGGCTAGAGACTTTTCTACTGCAAAAATCTATAACAGTTAGTGGTGAAATGTGAGGCACATATTTCTGGCCAGCCCTGAATTTAGAGTGAGACAGCAATGATATCATTACAATTTCCGAGGGCTATTGCCACCTGGTGTATTGCATGACATGAAAAAGATCAGCTGCCGATTACGTGCAAGTCATTGCTCTCTATTCCATTTAGGAAAGAATAATGGAATTCAAAATGGTGAAACTCACATTAAAAAAATAATAAATTGGTGCCAATCTTAATGCTTAAATTCAGTTTGCAATACACACTTTACAAATTAGCCTAATGCACCGACACATCCAACAAAGACTTTCTGTGGTGGGCACTGGAAGCCATCAGAGGATTTATGCAGAGGAATATGTGTATTTGGGAGAAATTTTATCTAGAAAGTGGGGGGAGATGGTGGTGAGGGTGACATTTAAGAGACTGTTACAGTCATAAACTTTAACAAATAACACAGACAAAAGGCCCATCCACCAGCTCACAAAGAAATTAGTATTTTGTGGTATGTAATTTGAAAATCATCTCCAAATAAAGTATCATCATTGTTTCCTCTTTCCCTCATGAAAACTCCAAATGAATGTTAAGACCTTAAATAGTCAGTAGGGTAAGATTTTCTGTAGAAAATCACACTGATAAACAGTCAAGATAAGGAACTGAGAAACAAAACAAAGAGAAAGAAACAGAACAAAGAGATGGAAGCTAATGAGCTTGATACAACTCACAACTTGTCAGCAAAATCTAATTTTTATTGAACGAACAGCCAGGTCCTAAAATGTTGTGGGCACTCACCAAAGATACACAGAAAAATAAAAATAATTGATCAACAAAAATGCAAAGCAACATACAGTATTTAGGGATGAGTCACGATGAAACAGCAATGATTTCAAGTCAAAAGTTTCCATTATTGTTGTTATTCGAACATCTTAAGGCTTGGCACAAACAGTCATTTTAATTAACCACTAGATTTTTTTATCCACTGTTAGAACTTTGTTGTTTCATTTTTCACCATTATAGACATATTGTCACAAGCCTCAAAGCACAGTAGTCCAGCAAAGTATTGCCAACTTGATCGAAACTGGCAAGAAAAATGAGTTTAAAAGTGATCAAGCGGGGCTGGGGATATGGCCTAGTGGCAAGAGTGCCTGCCTCATATACATGAGGCCCTGGGTTCAATTCCCCAGCACCACATATACAGAAAATGGCCAGAAGTGGCGCTGTGGCTCAAGTGGCAGAGTGCTGGCCTTGAGCAAAAAGAAGCCAGGGACAGTACTCAGGCCCAGAGTCCAAGCCCTAGGACTGGCCAAAAAAAAAAAAAAAAAAAAAAGTGACCAAGCAGTAAATTAAAACAGAAAAATTAATTCTGCATCTAATTAGCATTGTTCTATAAACAATACGTTTGGGGAGTGTCATCAGGACCGAAAACTGTATCCTGTGAGAGGCTGACTGATACCCCAGGTTGAGAAAAGACAGCAAGGCTAGAGCAGATTCATTGGTCATTTGGGGAGAGAAAATAACACACTTTCCCTACTTGCTCTGTCAAATAAAGTTGGCAAGTATGCGACTCCTATACATATTTTCAGGATGAGCCATCAAAAGGAAATAAATGCTATGAAAACAGTATCTGAACTAGAACATATAATCTCACTCTCACAGCGAATTCACAGAATAATCCATGGTGATAAGAGAAACCCTTCAGCCTCCCTATTAGTAAGTAAGAGAAGACTGATTTCCATTAAGGATAATGAGCATAGATTGAATAGTTACTGTGGACTGGGCAACATTCTAAGAACTAGCACATATTATTAAATCCAGGAGTATTGTCTCTCTTGGAATCAGGAAGAGTAAAGAGAAAAATCCCCATTTTTGTTTTATTTGTATTTTTATCCCTATTTGACACATGACAGACACCAAAGCTCAGGAAAGTTAGGGAATCTATGCTCATATCGTGTAAGAAACAAAGGATAAAACAGGTCCATCTGGTTTCAAAGCCAATCATAATTACCACCGTGTTATACTGAAACTGCTCGCTGCCATGTTTTAAATTATCACTTGAAATTTGAGGTCATATGCAGGCTTTATAAAAATAATACAATTCCCATGTGTCACGGTAAAATGTGTCTGCTTAGGAACAGAACACTGATAAGGTTCTTTGAATGAACTGTGTTTAGCAAGCACACCTGTTTCAATGAGCACCAGCATCCTGCCATGTGCTAGCTGACAGCAGTACATAAAGGACTTTATGAGGTCTTTATCGACCTTTTAATGTCGGCCCACGTTCTAATGGCATAGTACATTATCCACAGTGGAATTGTGTGACCTGTATCCAGTGACAATCACTAGGACTAACCCAGAAACATAGTTAACCTGGGGATGCTCTCATCAGATAAAGGAGAAGCACAGGCAGGTTAATATCAGGGCAGGACCACCGATAACAGCCCTGGTCCATAAACTGACTCACTCCCTTTGGCAAGAAGTTGGAAATCACTAGATGATATTACGTGGCATCAGGCAAGACAAGTGACATTGCTTGTGAATGTGTTTCCCCCACACTTGGCACTACAAACCTAGGGGAGGAGAAGAGAAGAAAAACTGGCAAATTTATTTGGAAGGATGAAAGATGATAGTGTCATGACAAGCCCTTCTCTGATGGTAAATAACCAAGCGTTTATTGGGTGACTGTAATTAGAGACAGATTTCAATGCAGCATGGATACAGCTGTTTCTGTCCTTTCGGCTTCAGACTGTTCTGGACCGTTCTGAGGCCAGTGGCATTTTAGCCAATCAGTGCCGCCTCGATGCACCCAGCTGAACTCTTTCTTCATGGAGATGAAGGGCCTGCCTATGAAGACTGCTCAAAATTCCCAAATGAGGGCCCTGAATTTCAAAGGCACCTGGAAGGCACACTTAGGGTGACACACCTAGTCGGCTTTGCCTATATTAGTATTTGTCCTGAGTGTGTGCTAAGAGGCCCTTGGAAAATTATTGCCACAGTTAGCCTGATGTCTCTCTGTCACTACCAGGAAAGCATTTTTGCTTCTCCTACAGATGAGAGAGAATTCAAGAAAGGTGTCCATTGTCTATTTTTCCGGAGGAAAAAATACAAAGCCATTCAGAGAGAGACTTTCAGGACAAGCATAAAAAGATGGATATTACATTGACGATCTAAAAAATTTCAAACCTCCTCAAGCAGAAAGTAGCATGGAGGATTGAAGGATCTTTTATATTTTTTAAATCTTTTATTTTTAAAACCATGCTTGCTTTGTTAATTTTTATTATATTTTATTATCTTTAAGTAGTTGTACAAAGCAGTTGCCATTTAACAAATCAGTTTATAAATACATCTTGATCAATATCATGCTTTTCATCATTTTCCCCACATTCCTCCTAATTGTACCCTTTTCTTCAATTTTCTTAATTTTGCAGAGTATGCATTGAATTTTATGACTGCATTCTACTGCACCACTTTCTCTCCACATCTGTCTACCCCCTTCCCCTTGATCCTTCCCTCTTGCAAGTACTTGTTTCCTGGTGTTTATTTTTTGCTAGACTATTTTTTTTCTCATGTCTTAAATGCAGGCACAAAACAAAGATTGGAGGAACACAAGGTTTCCTTGAGTGAAGCAGCCAATGGGAAAACAGCATCTCTGACCTGAGGTTAGCAATCATCTGCCTTTATAAGAGTGTGGCAAGCCAAACCCCTTCTGTTCCCACCTTAATAAAAAGAAAGCCACACAAACCAGACCCAGTACTATTTAGGTCAAAAAGTCTAGTTTCTAAATAGGGCTGGAAACAATACAGGTAGTATTTGTATCTGTTAGAAAAACTGAGGAGAGAGAGAGAGAGAGAGAGAGAGAGAGAGAGAGAGAGAGAGAGAGAGAGAGAGAGAGAGAGAGAGAGAGAGAGACTTAACTCTGGTCTTAGTTTCTGAGTGCTCTGCAATTCCTATGTCCTTTCCATAAGCAACTATCAAGGGTTACCTGTCCAGGAGAAGAGAGATGGCAACCAGTTTGGACAGAGACTCACATTCCCATCCTACCCTAGATTATGAGTGACAGGGAATACAAACTGTTATTATGGACACAGCCCTTGTTTTACAACACTGAATAAAATTCTCTCTTTAAAGTTACTATACAAATGCTTACTGGAGTGGATTAACATAGACATCAATATACTAAGTGCCTTTTTCTCAGAATTAAACATGGTAATGTTATTTTTTTAAGCTCTCCATGTATGGCCTACCTTTGTTTTCAAGGCTATTATAAGTGGAATGACTTCTTCATTCTACAGATATGTAATTCCTTCACTCAAGACTGAATATATGACTATCTGCAGTTTCTATTTCTAAAAGATATCTGGTCAACCTTCAAGCCATGGAGAGTCATGAAGATCTCCCTTTACTCTGGCTCAAATAAAGCATTATGGTCTGGGAATATTGCCTAGTGGTAGAGTACTCACTTCATACACATTAAGCCCTGGGTTTGATTCCTCAACACCACATATATAGAAAATGCCATCAGTGATGTTGTGGCTCAAGTGGTAAAGTGCTAACCTTGAGCAAAAAGAAGCCAAGGACAGTGCTCAGACCCTGAGTTCAAGCTCCAGGACTAGCAAAAAAATAAAAAATAAATAAAATAAAGCATTACACTTAAATAAAATACAGAATTCCTTACTATATCCATCTCAAATTTAGAAATCTCAAATATAGAAATTTATAGCAATTTCTTATCTCACATAATTGTTACTGATATTATTTTCTTTGTTAGTTTTTCCTGGTTTCAGGTTTCAGTCTCAGGGCTTTGTGCCTCTATTTGGCTTTTTTGCTTAAGACTAGTATTCTACCTCTTTAGCCATAGCTCCACCGCCAGCCTTTTACTGGTTAACTGGAGATAAGAACCTGGTGGTCTTTTCTGCCTGAGTGGGCTTTAAGATATGGTCCTCAGATCGCAGACTCCTGAGTAGATAGGATGACAGGTGTGAGCCACTGGTATCCAGTGCCAAATTTTTAAGGACCAGAAATCTTCAAGAGGGAGGAATGGAAGAAAGGAGCCAAATAGAGAAGGAAAGACGGTGAGAGAGAGGGAAAGGAGGAAGAAAGAGAGAGAGAGAGAGGCTATATTTTATAACTTGATGTCTGAGGTCAGATGCCAGCCACAAAGATAAACTTTGACTCAAAGTACAAAAGGACCATGTTCTTAAGGCTGGCTACCACACTTGCTGAGACCATAGTCCCTTCTATGATCTCTCCTTATCTCTCCCTTCTTTCTCTCCTTATGCCAGTGCTCTATACATGTAGACTTTTTGACCATTTCTAGAGCACCTTGTAGCTTTCCTTCCTTGGTTTCTTTTTGTTTCTTTTGCCAGTCCTGGAGCTTGAACTCAGGGCCTCAGCACTTTCCCTGGCTTCTTTTTGCTCAAGGCTAATACTCTACCACTTGAGCCACAGCGCCACTTCTGGCTTTTTCTATATATGTGGTGCTGAGGAATCGAACCCAGGGCCTCATGTATGCGAGGCAAGCACTCTACCACTAGGCCATATTCCCAGCCCCCCTTGGTTTCTTTTTAATCTGTTCTTTTCTGCACCTGGGACATCTCTTATCAACTCCTCAAATGGATGAATTCATCACAACAGCTCAAATACCACATCATCTGATCAGTCTTCCCAAGCCATCTAGTTTAAAGAATCTCCATTGTGGGGGCTGGGAATATGACCTAGTGGCAAGAGAGCTTGCCTCGTATACATGAAGCCCTGGGT
This sequence comes from Perognathus longimembris pacificus, assembly GCF_023159225.1. Lineage (NCBI taxonomy): Eukaryota > Metazoa > Chordata > Mammalia > Rodentia > Heteromyidae > Perognathus > Perognathus longimembris. The sequence goes on from NC_063176.1 coordinate 44,280,199, forward strand.
TCGATTCCCCAGCACCACATATATAGAAAACACCCAGATGTGGTGCTGTGGCTCAAGTGGCAGAGTGCTAGCCTTGAGCAAAAGGAAGCCAGGGACAGTGCTCAGGCCCTGAGTTCAAGGCCCAGGACTGGCAAAAAAAAAAAAAAAAAAAAAGAATCTCCACCGTGGATATCAAACTATTTCCTTCCAGAGCACATAGGTAGATACTTATGTTTATTCATGCTTTCAAGATGATAACTCAGAAAGACAGGGACCCTCTCTGTCCTGGAAAATATTAGTAGTCTGAATGAATAACTCTTCCCACTCACCATCTCACATTGTAACAGACTGGATCCAAACTATACAGTTGATCAGTAGATATTTTCAAAAATTAGGCATAAAGCTAGTCTTGTAACACCTAGTGCCAGCCATATTCCTGCATCCCATAACTAAGTTTGACATTTTTGCTCGCGACTTGAGCTGTACCATGTTAGCCACAGCCATACCTCCACCTCCTGCCTTTTACTAGTAAATTGGAAATAAGTACCACATGGTCTTTTCTGGTTGGGTGAACTTTAAGCCATGATCCTCAGATCTCAGCTTCCTGAGTAGTTAGGACTACAGGTACAAGCCATTGGTGTCCTGCAAAATGAATTCCAAATTAGTTTTGCAACCTTAAGATTTCATTTTTGACTTCCCAGAGTAACATCTGGCTTTCCTTTGAGAGTCTCTGTTTCGGCAGGTCATAATCTTCTGGCTTACCTCCTTTTGTTTTCTCTGTTTTACTGAGTTTCCACACAATTGTTTCATACTCAATTCCTACTGCTCAAATCAATATCTCCAGTTCGACATTTTAGCATATTTTGTCTGCATGGATTCCCCAACTCAGCACCAGCCAAAGTTATTGAATTCCTGCCCTCTTTTGAAGCCTCATCCTGCAGGATTTTTGGCAAGTGTGGCTCTACATCACACCACACCCAGCCAACACTTCCAGAACCCCATGCCCAGAGCCAACGTTGGAGAATCATCCTGAACTGAACAATATATGAAATTCAGGTGTCTGGCTTCTCTTTGCTTTAATACGACCTCTTATCCTCTAGAGAGCTTGTTAAGAAGATAGCAGGTTTAAAAAAGGTTTTCAAAGGTTGAAATTCTCTTGAGTTGATCTTTCTTCAACTAAACGTAGTTGGAGCATAATAGCTGATCCTCTTCAGAAGAAGCATAGGAAGAAATGCTTTATGACTATTTTATGCACTTTATGACTATTTCATATCCTGTACCCTAATTCTGCCTGAAAGTAAAATTTGTCCATAATCCTGGGTTCCAATTCCAGCTGTAACCTTATTTTCTGTTTTGGGAGATGTAAAAATACAAGTGGGGTTTAGATGCTCTCAGAAACCCTCCTAAATTCTACGATAAATGGAATGCACAATAGCAAGGCACATGACCTTCTAATTATTATACTTTGGCAATATTCGCATATGAACTCAGGTCTCATGCTTGCTAAATACAAGAACTCTACACTTGACCCAGGCCCTACCATTTTCTGCTTCCATTATATTTTCAGATAGAATCATATGCTTTTTGCATAAGGCCAGTCTCTATCTGAATTTGCTATGGTTTTTCATGTAGCTGGGGTCATAGGATTCACCACCATCCCCATCTATCTGTTGAGATGGAGGCTAGCTAAATTTTTTGCCCAGGCTTCCTATGATCCTCCCAAGTAGCTTAGATTACAGGAATGAGTCACCATACCAGCCTCCTTTGATCTTTTTGATGCACCTGAGTCCAGATGCTAGCTCCTAGAATAACAGCACAAGACCTGAAGCCTCCATTTTCCTCCTTCTCCTTCCATCAGAGTGCTCCTTGATCTCCCCTGATCCTTCCCTCTCCTTTTTCTCAAAGGCATATTGGAATCAGCTTCCATACTTGGCTCTGAGGCTTGCACTAGCTTCCAATGTCCTTATACAAATCCCACTTGCCAAAGTTGCCTACATTCATTGATAGTCCTCAACGTTCTTTGTTGTTGTTGTTGTTGTTGTTGTTGTTGTTATTTTTTCTCCTTTATTGTCAAAGTGAAGTACAGAGAGGTTACAGTTTCATATGTAAGGCAGTGAGGACATTTCTGATTCAACTTATTAATCCACAAGTTTTAGTGAAAGCAGAAGGCTTTCTCTGCCAAGTTCTCAGATCATTTCAGGTCCTGAAAGAAAGAAGAAACACAAGTAGGAAATATAAACTGCTTGAATTTGAAGACATTTTTACATATGCTGTTAATAATTGTCTAAAATAGGGGCTGGGAATGTGGCTTAGCAGTAGAGTGCTTGCCTAGCATGCATGAAGCCCTGGGTTCCATTCCTTCGCATCACATAAACTGAAAAAGCTGGAAGTGGCGCTGTGGCTCAAGTGGTAGAGTGCTAGCCTTCAGCAAAAAGAGGCCAGGGACACTGCTCAGGCCCTGAGTTCAAGGCCCAGGACTGGCAAGAAAAAAGTGTCTAAAATAATTTCTGTTCTCTTTGCTTTCATGACCAACACATCAGAACTCTAGTGTAAGTTTTGAGGTCAATGGTTTAGTTTGATAAACCTGAAGGTGATTAATATATCCATTAGACTGTAAAGCAATTACATATGATTGCATATTTCTTTAATACCAGCATTTAGAAGGCTGCAGCAGGAAGATAAGGAGTTCAAAAACAGCCCAAGTTACATAGCAAGATTCTGTCTCAAAAAGAAATATATCTGGTCTGGGGATATGGCCTAGTGGCAAGAGTGCTTGCCTCATATACGTGAGGCCCTGGGTTCAATTCCCCAGCACCACATATACAGAAAACGGTCAGAAGTGGTGCTGTGGCTCAAGTGGCAGAGTGCTAGCCTTGAGCAAAAAGAAGCCAGGGACAGTGCTCAGACCCTGAGTCCAAGCCCCAGGACTGGCCAAAAAAAAAAAAAAAAAGATACATATCAGCTAATGATAAAATAATAATTTCCACGTGCTACTCTCTATGTTTCCAGACATATTGCCTGAACTTCTTTCATTGTTTTCTGTATATTTAGGGGATGAAGTGATTCACAGGAAGAAATTATATGACCTTTTCTAGTAAGCAAAGTAACCAACTTGTATGATAGATTTGAATGTAATAGTTGTATCTAATTCAGTTATTCAGTTCTTACACATGGACACACACAAACACACATACACAGGAACCTTCCAAAAAATTCTCATGATGCAATCAAAAACAGTCTCTTTTACTTCTAAACAATGGTTGACAAGCAAAAAGGCAGCAATTTTGCTCCAGCTTCAGATACCCCAGGAAACTTTTGCAGTTGGTGAAAGCGATAAGAATTAGGCTCCCTCAGTCCAAGCCTGGTTTTCCCACATTCTCTTAAAACAACTTGTGTCAAAAAAATATTTTCATTCTAATCTCCTTTTTATATTAAATCCTCACTGATATTTTTCTATAGAAAAGCCAGAGAGAGAGAGAGAGCTCAGAGGCTATGGTTAAAAAAGCCCACTTATGCATTCCTCTCAGCGGTTGTTAAACTAAGAGGATTTCCTTACAGGGCATCACGAGGGAGTCTTTCACTTATGCAACATATCAAGGGAAAGAAAATGTGCCAGAATTATCCTCTGGCGAGTTTCAGTCCCTTCTGCTTCTGCCTGCACACATTTTTGCTGTGGTGCCATCTGTCTAAATTCACTATTAATTGTTTAACTTTTCCTTGGGGGTTGTTAAGTGCTGTTAATCTGCCTTCAGAACAGGTTAAAATCATGCAAGCAAATGAACACTTCAAGGCAAGAAATATATTTCATAAGTCTGCTTCGTCATCACAGGTCTTCCAATTATTCATCTTAAAATGATGGTTCAAAAGTCTGTTTAGAAAGGACCAAGGAATGTGGAGAAAACAAAATACAGTTTCTTTACTAGCACACTATGTTTGAGGGTGTAAATTCCCTACTTTCCCCTAAAGATAATAATCGGCAAAGTTTTGTACTGATATATAAACAAATACAAAGACAATATAAATAATACCATTTGCATTAGGTAAAACAATTAAGCAAATATTTTTAACTTATTGAATATGTTAAAGTACTTCATAAATTAAATAGCAACTGCTTAATTGTGACAAATTATATGCATATAAATATATATGTATCATATATCGCACATGTGACAAAGATATCAGTAGCAAGAAATATTTAAATCTCAATAATAATGAACGATTGAATAACATTTAAAATCTTAATGTATTAGAACAACTATTGTCTTTCATTCTGATTGCCCTATAAGTAGACCCTATCATAGTCTTATTTGCCTTTGCATTGCCCAAGAATCTTACTGACTCACTATCCACTTGGGAGACTGAGAGCTGAAGATCAGGGCTGAAAGTGAGCTTGAGCAGGAAAGTCTTTGAGACACTTATTTCCAATTAACCACCAAAAAGCCAGAAGTGGGGCTGTGGCTCAAGAGCCCTGAGCAAAAATGTTCAGGGCTGGGAATGTGGCCTAGTGGTGGAGTGCTTGCCTCATATACATGAAGCCCTGGGTTCGATTCCTCAGTACCACATATATAGAAAAAGTCAGAAGTGGCGCTGTGGCTCAAGTGTTAGAGTGCTAGCCTTGAGCAAAAAGAAGCCAGGGACAGTGGCCAGGCCCTGAGTTCAAGCCCCAGGACTGGAACCAAAAAAAAAAATTATATATATAATATTATTTTATATATTATATTATATATTGTATATACATATATATATAGTGTTTAAGGGAAAAAACAAGGAGAATATTTCCCCAAAACTCAGTTCTTAGAGCTCTCTCTCTCTCTCTCTGCAGTTCTGCCTTCACCTTCTTGCATGGGGCTCATTGCGTCGTGACAGGGCCTCCAGCCACTGCTTATATGGACCCCAGTTCCTTTCCCAAGTGTCCACCAGACATTTCTGTCTGGAAGTCAACAACAACTCATCACAAATCAAATCACCAGCTTCTAGTCTAACAAACTCAACTCTTCACCACCCTTCTGACTTTCTAGGAAGGCATTTTTTTAATATTTCTTTTACTTCCTTCTCTTGTCTACATTTCAGTTTCCAAACACTGTAAACACTCAACAAAGAGGGTTGTTCTTAATCCTGTTTGTCCTTTCCCATTTCTTCACCAGAAGTACAACCCTGGATATTATATTATGCTCAAATTATTTTAGTTACTACATTCCAACCCCTGATTCCAAAGTTATACAGATAATACAGGATTATCAAAGAGATCAAAGCCATCTGTGTGTATATATGCACACACACACACACACACAACACAAAACACACTAACTTTGCAAGAATGAAGACTTCTTAAATTTTTCTCAGATCCCTGAGCTTTCCACACCCATTGTTACAGAAGTGACTCACTAGTTCCTCTTCCAAAATAGCCAGAAAAAAAAAAAAAATCCCAACCCCCTTGCCTCTGAGTTGGGGCTGCTGGACTGATGTGTAACCAGAGGAATGGGAATAGCTATGCTATAAGCATCTTTCCTGCCTGGCCCTTACAAACCAACTCTGTGCTTCTTAGGGCTACACTGGAGAAGATACAGCTCAAGAAGATACAGCTGAAAGATGTACCTACATTAGACTATAAATGGGATCAGGAAAGCCATGATTGTAATGTTCAGTAACCAGGGTCCAAAGTTTAGCTTGTTCTAGGCAAGTAGCATTACTATCTACTTCATTTTACTTCCAACTAGCCAGGTCCAACTAGCCAGATTTTGGGAGCATTTATCTGTATGCAGGCTAATGAAAGACAAGAACTGAAGGATAAGGCCGGTCATCAAAATGGGTCTAAGGACAAGAATAAAATAAGTCTAGTTGACATAATAAGGGCACTGAAAATGGCTCAATTGATTTCCTTCATAAAAAGCCCTAGTTCCCTTTAATCATTTCACATCTGACCCTGCTTGGTTCTTTATGCAATGAAACAGAATAAAGGCATACTATAAATATTGACCATTTTTATCTTACAAACACAAGAAACTCTACAGGATGGACTCTTCCTGCCTTCTTGTTGGAGTGAAATGTGGAAATTCTATCTCTTCATGGCCAATTCCCTTAGATGGTGTCATGAGTTAGGACTTGCTCCTGGTTCTGGAAATCAACCTCTTCTTAGAAAATGCCCTTAGATCTTCTTGGATGCCAGGATCAGTAAACAGACAAGCAGAACAGACAAACAGGAAGGTTGCTCTACTACTCAAGCAGAGGATGGAATACCAGCCAGGACTTCCCGGGCTAAGACTCAATAGCCTTCCCTAGTGAGTCCTAAGTCAATTCCTTAGTCTTAGCCACGCTTCTGTAAACAACCCCATCATGTAAATCATCTTCAAAAAGCCCACTGAGATTTCCTTTACTTTTCTGCCAAACACTTAACTAATTTTTTTAAAGAAAGAAAAAAACAATGGAAATATTATGGTCCTTACAGATTAGACCATTATAAATCTGGAAACCCTGTGTTTTAATCAGATAATTCCAGCCAAGAAAAAAATAAGACAACTGCCAAAATTACTTTTAAAAATTAGTCACCCAAATACATTGGCAATCTACCTTAACACCAGACCCAAGTCTGAGTGGAAATAAGAAACTACCCAACGTAGGAGTAGACACAGGGTATTACACATGGCGCCTCCCTGCCTGCCTAGAGACTTCTGCTGCCGATGACATTTTATATATACACTGATCCTGACGAGTTGTACTTATAAATGGACATGTGGAATCGAAACTCCTTCATATATAACTATTGAAAGATAATTAAAATTTTTTCTTAAACACCTTCAAGCAATGCTTACTTCCATTATTATTCAAAAGAACTAACTAGCCATAGAAAGGATTATTTACAAACTCTAGGTTGTCTTTGTTCGGGAAGCAGATACAGCTGCCTATGGTTAGAAAAGTATGGCTGACACTTCTGCCTGGAGCTTCCCAGAAATTCTCAATGCCTTTCTCCCTGGAGACCTCTCTTTGCAAGTGACAAGACAGATGTGCCTCAAGTTTTCAGAAGACAGTGCCCTCCATACAAAGAATATGGGGATAAGGACTTTGTAGCGTAGAGCACATTGTCTCTCTGCCAGGTAAAGGACCCTGATCCATTCCTAGTGAAGATCTGAAATGTACAGGGTAAAACCAGAAATGAGCCAGAAGAAAATAAAATTCCTATGAAATGGCCTTTATATGTACTTGTTCATTGTTCCTACAAGCATTTATCTTAACTGGATATGCTCATCTGTTCCGGTCAGTAACATTTATACCTATTCAAGTCACAATTAACTCCTATAGAAAATTTTGTTTTCATGGTTATTAGTGAACTTAATCATGTTTATGGATAAAGCCAATTAAGATATATCTATCAAGCCTGTCTTGCAAGACAATCTACATCACTGGACAGACCACAAAACATTTTCTAGACAAATAATCCATCACCAGAGCAATGTGAAATCAATCTTCACCAGGGAAGGGGAGAATAAAGTCCTCAAAACTTGTATCTTCAAGATATGATTAAGGAAAGACTGAGGTGTGTGTGTGTGTGTGTGTGTGTGTGTGTGTGTGTGTGTGTGTGTGTGTGTGTTTAGACCTACTACTTTCTCATCCAACAAAAATAATCTCTCTTTTTGAGGGGAGTGGAGAGAGAAAGAGGCTGGAAAACCAGGTGGGAAATATTTCCTCTACGCAATGCTAATATTAAAATACCCTCGCTACCACTGTACTACATCCGAGTACCCTAGATATTGTCCGATATGGGTAATAGAACTGGGGAAGGGAGAGGGAATACCAAAATCAAGAGACAAAGAACAAAAAGACAAAACATTCAAAAAGCAACACTTAGAAACCATTTGGTGTAAACCAACTGCACAACTCTTGGGGGAAGAGGGAAAGGGGGAGGGAGGAAGGGGGAAATGGAAATGAGGGAGGAGGTAACAAGTAGAACAAGAAATGTACTCACTGCCTTTCATATGAATCTATAACCCCTCTGTATCACGTTTTGACAGTAAAATAATTGAAAGAAAAAAATTTAAAAAATAAAGTAAAACAAATGTCATCCAAAATTTTCTCCAATCACCTTTTATTATAAAGAAGAGATTCACAAACTAGCCCAAAAAAGCCCAGGGACAAAGGGTGTGATTGTAAGAATACAACTAGCATCCTCTGGACATCCAATGGCAAGAAATTAAGCCTAGTTGGACCTTCAGATACTGTGAATTCAAAAACTAGGTCCTCTCTAGTCCTCAGAGGTTTGTTTTCTGTTTACAGACTCTGCTCACCTTGTTTCTCTACTAAATTTCTGTGTTTATTCATGCTACACGTGCCCATGGGAGAAAGACTAGCCACTGGTCATTCAGATTCGATTCTTTGGCTAATTCCCCAGTTGTATGTCTTAGTTTAAATACCCAGGAGAAAGATCTGACTGGTTGGGGGAAATTAAAACAAGATTAATTGGTTTTAGGTTAGAGATTCTTTTATGTTCCAATCAGCAGTGATAGGAAGATGGTTCTATTGCTTCCAGGTGCAGAGGCTATACCCAGCCGTACCCTATACTCCAGACACATTTTGGAGATGCTGGAACCCAAGTAAGAAGCAGCAATATAATCTGATGTTTGATATGAGCCCATAATAAATGACATGGCTCATGAATAAGAGAAATGGAATTGGTAACCAACTGGTCTACTTTCAGTTCACAAGTTTCCCAAGGACCTATGGGCATCAGGAACAGAAGTATCAATGTGAGGATGCTGCTACTGTGCATTCATCTTTTCCCATCTCCTCCAATATTTCCTTCATCCGTACTTAAAGTGGAATATCTTTGCTAGCCAATTTTCCTTTAAACTGAAGGCTCTGGGTCAAATTCTGGCAGGATGGTTAAAAAAGAAATTAAAAAGAAAGAGAGAATTCTTGCTTAGATCAGAAAGAAAACAAAAGGTAGAAAACATATACCAAGATAAAAAACTTCTGAGAGAACTGGGTGTCAGAAAGGGTTCAAGAAGCAGATTCTTAAAATGGAAAAAAAAAATCAAGATAAACAAGGAAGGGATGGGCAGAAGTGTTCCTACCATTTATAAATGTGACTATTTTACGGCTAAATTCAGTGAATCCTGATAAATCATATCTCTGAACCCTTGTGTAGATGTCTTTTAACATGCTCTGAGTTTGAATTCCAAACTTCACTCATTTATTGCACTATCGCTCAATCCTTATCTATAATAAAGACTGAAATATATTCTCCTTAATTTATAGGGAGGAAAACTTGAGCTTTAAAGCTTTGTGGACAGAACACACAATTCAAGTATCCTTTCTCTCCATTTGGCCTGCTCTTAATTTAGATGCTGGAATATTTGTTGAAAGTAAAGAAGAAATGGAAGAATAGCAAATAGTGCAAATATTTGTTTGGAAAAAATAAACTTGTGTTTCCATCTTTAAATCCCAGTCCTGCACACACTGGCCCTTTGTCACCCTTCCCTGGTCCCCCACTTAATGTCTCCTAAATTTAATGATACTGAGTTCACTGCCATTTAAGTCTTTCTTCATTCAATAGCTAGGAAAATTGTCATTGGTATGCAAACTAGTCTCAAGCAAGGAACATTACTCTTTAATCTCCTAATTTTAATTGGTACACCATCATGCAAACTGTGGCTGCTAATGGCCTAGTTTGTAGATTAAGACCAACAGACCTGAACTTCAGTATACCATTAGTTACAAATAAAGAAGAGGAAAAACACTGAACAATGATAAAAGGGGGCATTCCAAATCAGAGAGAAGGTGATTCTTTCTCATCTTCTGCAAGGTTCATGGACCTATTTCAATGTCCATTTGTAACAGGATTTGGATTAATGCTTTCTGCCTGGTCAGATAATTTCAGAACAGTTGGTAAATTGAAATGATTTGCTATATATGTACCAATGTTATTGGCTAGCCCAGGAAATGGAGCTGAACAATTTGCTCACAAATGGCATTGTTTGAACTGACAGATATGTTACTCTCACTAGAAAACAAATATTTTACATGAAAAGAATGTATCACTATTTAAGGAAAGCATATTTTTCTTCAATGGAATTAACTATTGTTATGATTTGCAGTTCTTTTCACCCTCCAATAAATTGAATCTAATATATATTCATCTTCCAAAGAGCTCACACACCTGTCACCAGTGAAGAAAATGAAAATTTCAAGTGAAAAAGAAAATTTTCTTTAGATACATAGCTGGTAGATCAATAGATCAACAGATCAATCAATAGATCAATAGATAGATCAATAAATCTATGAAATGGAATAGCCTAATGAAGGGGTAAGTCTCTTAGTTGCTATAAAGAGTAAATAAGAATCATTGCCAAGAACAAAATAATGTATATACCTCAAAATTAAGAGAAGTAAGGGAAGGAGTGGTTTGAAGGGGGCTGAAAAAGTTGAAGGGATGGCACAGATCAAAATTGTTAGATGGCAAAAACAAAACTCTCAATACATATGCTGAAAAAACAAGAAATGTGAGGGAAAGAGTCAGTTGGGAAGGGTGGGTGAGAATGTTGAAAGAGGTGACATTGATCAAAATGCATTATACTCATAAACTGCTTTGTTGAATGGCAACTCCTTTGTACAACTACTTAATAATAAAAGATATCTCAAAACAATAAACAAAGGAATATTTCATTGTTTTTAAAAGAAAATAAAACACAATAGTGAAATTATGCTTGTTATAGTTTGAATTATGTTCTTCAAGAGAAATGTTTAAGCCTTAATCAAAAGCATGTAGAACTATGACCTCATTTGGAAATTGGCTCTTTGTAAATAATCCAATTACAATGGGGTCATTTGCACATGGCTGAAGTCCTCAAAATGTGGAGAAATTCAATCAGAAAGACACATGCAGATGGGAGATGATGAGAAGGCATGGAGGGAAAAAACATTCATGTGAATGGAGTGGCAAATGTACATGTTAAGCATCTAACTGTAGGATTACTGGTAAATATCAGCTCCTAAACGAGTCAAAGGAAGGTTCTGTCATTCGAGACGATGTGATACTGCTGATGCCTGCTGATACCTCACTCTAGCCTCAGGAAATGTGAGACAAATTTCTGTTATTTTAAGCCACCCAGTTTGTAGCATTTTGGTACAACAACCCTATAAAAAAAAGTCCTATTTGTCATGAGGTTTGTGCACACATCTCCTCTATTACGATTGTAACCTAGCTGTGTTGTCTCCTGTTCCAAAGAGTTTGGTTTCACAGGTCAGGAAGGTTTTACAGGAAGCACAGAGTCCTGACACATTGACTATCTTTTCTCCAGAAGCATAGCTAGAAATTAATAGAGCTGGGTTTTGAGTCAATGCCAGAGCTCGCTACTGTATGAAGCATTCTACTGTTTCACACTGTCTTTAATCAATTTTCAGGGTAAGTAAAACAAGGGAGGATTAATAAAATTTTGGACAAATAACAATACAATTCTAATGCTCCAAAATGCTCTAAACTAGGGAAAGCAATTTTTAAACTAGAGGAACAAGATTGCTCATCTCATGAAGAGCAGGAGAGGTGTGGGGAATTGGTGATGGGAGAGTCAGGAGGGTACAAAACACGTTCGTTCTTTCTAGGATGGAGAAAAAAATGTCCAGTAAAGGCACACTCGCCCCTCTGCTGCACAAATCATTATATCCCTTACTCAACTGTAGAGAGTCAGCTTCACAATGAGAAAAAGAAATGAGTGCTTTTTATTCAGGAATTGACCTCTAAAAAGTGTCTCGATCCATTTTTTTAAAAATTGGCACTGTAAATGGTACAGGATGCTTAGAAAATCACCCCAAGTGTGTCAGGCAATTGAAGGAATCTAGGGAGGGAAAAGGTAGTATGAAGGGAATAAGGACCAAAAAAGGATTCCTTCTCCTTTTCAGATGAGAGAACCTTGCCACTCTGTCAAAGAGTGGCCTGTCTCTCAACCTGTCACCATGGGCACTAGATCAGCCACTCTAGCGGCTACAAGAAAATAAGGTGTCTATTGCCTACTTTCTCCTTTTCAGCCATAATACTGACAATCAGCACAGGCCTGGAAGTCTGTGGAGATTATCACTCTTTTTCTGTGTCATTTGATTCTATGACAATGAAAATACTTTCAAATCTTATGCTTCTGAGGCCCACTCCAAAAATAATAGACAGCAAGCACAAGGAAACAATTAATTTTTCATATCACTAAAACAATAGGGGGGACTTCTTAGATCATCATAATAACCACCTTACATTTCACAGTTGTTGCATCGGTGATAGGCTGTGACAGAAATGCCTTCCTAGTGTGACATTATTCAATTCTCTCAGCAAGCCATCTAAGTAAAGCAGCTGCCATCGCCCCTGTTCTACTGGGGTCGAATGTGTACAAATGAACTAATTCAAGGTCAAGCAGCCAGAAAATGGCAACACTAGGATACAAACTTGGGTCTATTTTATCCCCAAGCCCGTATTCCTTCCCCTAGGAACAAAGATATAGAAAGATCCAGATAAAGGCGAGGGGTGCTGACCTCTAGATAAAGCTTCCTATTCTAGTTTGCATATTGTAGCCACCTCAGCCTTTAGGGATGAATCAGAGTAGACTGACAAAATGGGAGGAGCACTAAGCTGATTTGGGGGCAGTCATGTATTCACATGCATGGACCTCTTCAACACTGTAGCACCAGAAGTTCAAGGTATAGGACCATCCATTGGGGAAACAATGAGTACTTCCTCGTGTTAGTCCCAAAAGTTTACATACAGCAGCAGCATATATGTGACCCCTTGGCCTAAGCAAAAGACAACCGAACTTTCAATCATCTTCCCCACTCAGATCAAGGTGGCACATAAATACGAATCTTGGAACACATCATACATTCGTGTAGTTCCTGAGAAACTTTTGATATTGAGGCAGGGGAGGGAGACAGAGAGACAGAGAAAATGGTTCTTAGCTCATCTTCCCAATCCAGCCAACAGCATTTCACATCCCCAGAGTGGTTTCAAGAGCATTCTAACGAAATGATAGATCTGTCCATGGTTTAACAGGTGCACTCATGAGCAGCCAGGGCAAATTCCACCTGTCTAGATTTGGATCGACAAAATATTGCCTACTTACTTGACATTTTGTGCATAGTTCAGGATACAAATGACAAAGTATACAGGATTCTAGATGCCCATATACCGTGAGACCAAAAGAGGATAGTCTTAGGAGAACATCACCAAGTTATAATACCCAAGCACCTCTTCTATGTATATAAAGTAATACACATATGGAAACAAACTCCAAAGATAAGGGATCAAAGAACCTGTATTCCTTACCTCAACTACAGTGTATACATGTGTACATCTGAGGAAAGGGGGGGCATGGAATCGGTGAAAAAATGAAGCAATGGAGCCCACCAGCTGCACTAGACACTGATGAAAGTGAACTATGCAACTCATGGACAGAGATGAAAGGGAAGGAATGGGAGAGAATGAGGGAAGAGATGACACTATGCAAAAGCAAAGAAACGTACTCATTACCCGACATATGTAAGAGGAATCCCACTGTATATCACCTCTAAAACAACAATAAAATAAAATTTAAAAACACAACAAAGAATATGCTCATTGTAAAACAGATAGATCATAAATGGTGAAGGGGATGTATGAAACTGAAGAGAACATTTGCCACAAGTTGTCAACAGACTAAAGCTAGGAACATCTTTCCAAGATAGAAAGATGACTATCAGCCACAGACTTTTACTGAAACTACACTCTAACCTAAGCACTCTCAAAGCACTAGAGATACAGAACCAAAAATCATTGCCTTCATAGAACTTACATCTTAGTGGGGCAAAGACCACCAATTCTTTATAGCTACCTATTTGACTCTCTAATTTTAGAGACTGAAGTTTGATCAGTAATCACATCCTCTGATACGTCCAAGAAGAGTTATTGATGTTTTTCTTTGTTGTTAGGATAACGTGCCTTAAAGATGGACTTCTAAGCTCCTTACATTTAAGACCAGAACCTCAGAATGAACACATGGGATTTTAAAGAAAATATGGCTAAAATATTTATCCCCTCTATCATCAAGAGAAATTCATTCCTGAATATTTCTTTACTTTAGAATTTCAGCAATGTTTTGGCTTCTGATTATAAGCCAAGAGATTTGCATGGACCTGTGACTGCAGATATATCTCTATCTCTTTAACAACTAGAAAATGCAGCAAGATAAGGCTGGAGAAAGTGAATAATATCATGTAGTTGTACTTCATAGTTTCCAAAGTTCTTTCACATACGTAGATTCATTCATTTCGGTAAGCTTTCTACTTACTAAAGTTTATGTTCATGCAAATAGGAACATTAGGACATTTATTTGTGTTATTTTTATACCATTTTGTTGTTAAGTACTAAGCAAATGTTCTACAACTTTAATTGAATTTTATCCTCAAAGTAACTCCAGAAACTGAGATGAGCAATAGAACCGCCAGTAAATTGAAGGCTCAGGGGAGTAAAAGGCCTTCTCAAGATTTCACAAGTTGTAAAAATCACAAGCATGGCTGTTGGTGAACGGGAAAACCCTAATGCAGTGATCACTGAACTAGCACGGTAGACACTGATTTAATTGAATTTGGAGAAATCAAGAAATGTGACATTTCTCACACACTTGTGATTCATATTTGCTCCATGCTGCTGCCTTTATTTCATGAATTGTCAGCCTGAGATAGTACCTGTTAGCTTCTTGCTATGAAGGATGAAGCTGAAGTGTTGATCCCTAAACACACCTTTCTATGTTTCCTCCTTGCCTTGATCCCCAAATTTACTGATTGTATTTCTGTATTTATTTACTTAACAACTTGAAATGTGAAAACTAAACACTGCTTCCTGAATTTGCAACTTTACTAGCATCAATTAACTCCTTACTATTAATAATGCCCTTTATTCTTTTTCTTTTTTTTTCTCCTCCACTCCTTATTCCGTAAGTGTTGTTATTGTTACTTTAAATTGTCAAGGCTTATGACTTTTTCATTCACTTCCATAACTCTACTCCCAACTGCAACAGACATTATACCTATAAATTAATGCACCAACTGAAAACAATAACGCAGTTTTTTCATGTGGATGCAAGTATTATTCAACACAGAATCAAATAGAATAGCTTCACACACCACAAAGTATACCCCCTTGCCATGAAAGCACTGTAGATAAAGTGAAATCTTTTTAGGACCTTTTATCTCAAACAGGAATCAAAAACCACAATGGGTGGTTTGCACACAATTCATCCAGTCATCTTAAAAACTAGTCAGTCTCAGGTGGACCCAAAACTATGAATCATTAATGAGCCCCAGATGAAGCTAATGCTGCTGGTCCCTGGAGGGCAATTGGTAGCAAACTCCCTCTTTTCAAAACCTTTAGCCTCTCTCATTTTTTTCTGGGTCACAATGAAAACCCACTATTCGTTTTCTTTGTTAAATTCCTACTTCCACCATTCCTAAATTAGAAAACTCCATATGGCCTCTGTCTTCTATTTTCAGTTCTCTACAAAAGAATGTTAATTTGGGACCCCTTTCTCCATCAACGGCATACTTGTGATTTTTTAAAAGCAAATTTTATCTTTTGATACTTTTTTGTTGCTAGTCCTAGTGCTTGAACTCGGGGCCTCAGCACTGTTTCTGGCTTCCTTTTTTTGCTCAAGATTAGCACTCTACCACTTGAGCCACAGCACCACTTCCGGCTTTTTCTGTGTATGTGGTGCTGAGGAATCAAAACCAGGGTTTCATGCATGCTAGGCAAGCACTCTGCCACTAAGCCATATTCCCAGCCCCTTGGTACCTTTTTAATGTTGTTGTTTGTCTTGTCTTTGTAAGTGCCAGGGTTTGAACTTAGAACTTTACATTTGCTAAGCAGGTACTTTACCACTTGAGCCACTCTGACAGTCTGGGTTGTTTTTTGTTTGTTTGTTTTGTTATTTGATGGTTATTTTGGGGATAGGGCCAGCTGTATGTCCAAGATGTCCTGCACTGTGAACCTCCTGTTCATGTTTCCCTTTATCACTGCAATGTCAAGAAGGGCCAGTATGCCCAGCCATTGTACTTCCCTCATGGTTTGAGGTTACAGCTGTGCACAACTGCGCTAACCCCCCTTGATTGAAATGGATGTTGCCTCACAAACTTTCATGCACAGGATGGACTTGAACTATTATCCCAGTGCCAGCCTCCCAAATAGCTAGAATTACTGGTTTGAGCCACTGTGCCTTACTAAGAGAAAGGGCTTTTTTGTTATGGGGTTTTGTTGTTATGTTTTGTTGTTATGGTTGGTGTTGTTAATTCAGTACTCTTATGAAAATGTTGCACCCACCTCTGAATCTATTCACTCTAAAAATAGCTTTCTAGAAACCCAGGATGAAAAACGCCAACTTCTAATCTAGTTGGCCAAGAAGTTTGTGAAACAGGTCCATCTATCAAGTCAACTACATCCAAAATATCATTTTCGTGTAAATATATCAAGTCAAGCCTTAATCTCAATTAACTAATTCCCCCCTCAAAATTTGGTTAATTAGACTTGGTCTCCAGAAACATGATTGACAACCTTTCCAAGAACATATTTGCATTCCTTACTCAAAACAGCCACTAAAAAGTTGGTTCCTTAGCTAAATAGTGTGGCACACATTGTATATTTAACTCCAGCATTGGAGGGGTTGAGGCAGAAAGATTGAGAGGTTGGGGCAAGCTTGAGTTGCACAGTGAGACTCTATCTCAAGTAAAATAAGGCTGTTTACTTCATCATTGTGACATAAGTAGCACAAGGGAAAAAGTGTTTTTAAAAATCCCTCTGGAAAGATCTGTAATGGATTCTCTTGTCACTAACTAAAACATGAAGAGAAATGTGACAAATACATCAATTCTAATAAGAAAATATCATGATAACAAAGAAGAAAAAGCATGCAGTTAATTCATTTTTAAATAATCCTAAAATAATACTCAGTTGCACCCTGGATTCCATATCTTGAGATATGACTAGCCATTTCTTTCTTTAGCCCACTAACTCTGATTACACAAAAGCAATTATAGGGAAATGCATAATAAAACAGCAGGTAATGCCGACTAGAATTCAGAAAACTGCCTACAGGGGGAAAAAACTAAACAGTTATTCATTGTTAAGCATCCCTAGACATGGTACTCTAGGAAGAGCAGTGGATGTGAATTTTAAATATTTAGAAACCTCGGGGTGCCTGTAACACAGAGATCTCCCTTTCCCCATTTTACAGTTTGGGGAAACCAAGTCAGCAAGCCTCACTGGCTTTGGATGGATATCTGCAGAACTGAAACCCAAAAGGGCACTCAGAGCTCCATTGGATTAAGAAGTATAATTAGAAACATTCTTCTCTTACTTAGCTGAGTCACCTGGTGTCTTATTCCACACTTCTACCAAAATTAAATGCATTAATTTTTTTTAGATTGAGTCCTAGAGAATGTCATCTGCAGTTTAATCAGGTTAAGATATGTTATCAAGTGCTCAAAGGTCCAAGACACAAAATAACATAAATAAATAAAATATGTAGAAAAGACTAACAACACCCTAGGAAAATTGTTCATCATATTACTATTGAGTCCATTGCCTGCAATAGACTGAGGCAGAGCCAACAACTCATTTGTTCTACCAGATACTTTTTCCCAAGGCAATAGAAAATATCTAAAAATGCACTTGCTGTTTGCTGTTTTTTAAGGCCCTGACATAAGTATATGACTACATTTGATAAGGCTAGTAGGGATTATTTTTTAAAATATACATTATCACCAGTAGGGGTTAGTTTTATAAAGCTTCATTAGAGTCCGATCTCCTCCTGGAACAGGGCTCCATCTTTTGCTTCCTGTGCCCCATCTTTATCAGTGAAGACATCTCTAGAAGTAGAAATCCCAGGGACCATGGGCTCACTCTTAATTTTAGGAAAGTTGTATGATAAGCCAATAACCACAATGTCTCCTAGAACGCACAAGTATCCTGGCTCAAGAGTTACAGAAGTGAGGAAGGTTAGGGAACTCCCAGGGAAAATTGGTCCCTTTCACCTAAGGGAACATTCCAAGAACGTCAAGACAAACCCTGTATTCAATCCAAAGTTGTTAACATGCAGAAAAGTGTAGGCATAGGACAAAAAAAAATGATAACAAGGAGAAAGTAACAGGAATTGGCCAAAGAGAAATCTAACCATAGTACAACAAGATGAAAGCCCAAAGAGATATGAAGAAACAAATTGCTCAACATGCACAGAACAGCAAAGATTGAGTGCATTGGAGAGACATCCCCGGGAACTGGGCACTATGGAATAAAGCAACAACCTTCTTTGTTTCTATGGCATCAAAATGTGTTTTGCTTCAACCTTTGGCTCAATACCCTTGTGGCCGTCATAGACTAATAACTATAGCTGTTATAATTAAGATTTCTGTGTAATATTTATAAGTTCACAATCATTCAGATTGGCAAAAGCTGGAACATTGCAGTCTACAAGCCAAATACAGCATGATGCCTATTTTGTAAAATAAAACTTTATTGGAACAAAATCACATCCATTCCTTTTTGTGCTATCTATGACTATTTTCAAGCTATAGCAGCAAGTTTGAAAGTTCCAAAGGAAAGACATATGGAAGGAATAACAAGTTTAGTATGTCTTGAGTTTAGCATTAAAGGCAAAGAATTGCACATGACCCTAGGAAGGTTCATTGAGCCTTGATACCATGGCAAAGGATTGAATTTATAGGCCAGGTAAAGAGGATAGATTGAAATGCTCTAGGTAGGTTTAAGGAATTCATCCTGTACTTTCAAATGCATATTAAATAGAACATAGAAAAGAAAATATATTTTCTAATCACAGAAATCATAGTCAATAGGCAATTGCACTTATCCTTGAAAAGTGATCTGAGCTAAAGAAATGGCAATGAGAATGGAGGGAAGAGGCCTTGGACATTTTTACCTGGGCCACAAAAATTTAGTCCTGGAAATTAGTATTGCATTCGATGTAACATAATAGAACAGCACTGTAAGGGTTTTATTTTTCTTACATTACAGAAGTTTGAGTATAGACTGTCCAAATTCTGTGTCTAATGAAGGGAGCAACCAAAAACTACATTTTTCCTTTGTTTCTTCTCTATCAAACAAAGCATGTGATTCTTATCTTCATGGATATGAAATGGTTGTTCTATTTGATGACATTGTGTCTATGTTCAAGCAGGGAGAAGATAAAAAGTAAAAGAAAAATCAAGACCAGGGTAGTGTGTTGATGAACATCACACACACACACACACACACACACACACACACACACACACACATTTTCAGAAATTCCTGGAGATTTGCATTCTTATCCCACTGGCTATATGTGGGTTATATGAATAAAAATCTGGACAGGTATATTTATTAGAGGATATTACCACACCCACACAAAGTCAAGTTTCTGAGTAAAGAAGATAGGAAAAATGATTGGGAAGGTAGCTAGCATGTTTGCCACAGTGACTGATTAGACCTGATCACAGTGAAAAAGGAAGACAATTTCCCTGGACCCACAATCACCACAGTAGGAAGAAGAAAAGAAAGGATGGGAGGAAGAGGATATTAAGGCTAAATGAAATATGAGTGCCACTTTGAACATGTGAATGTGTGGTGCCCACAAGACAGTTATTGATAATGAGAGTCTGAAGCTAATGAGAAAAGTCTGGAACTAAAGAAATATGATAGAAAGTACTATACATCTGCTTCAAATGCCTATGACCTGTATGCTATATCTGGCTAATCATATAGCCTTCAAAATCCTTAATTTTTTTAAATGCAAGACAATTTATAACTAGTGTTCCATTGATCATTTCTAAAGCCATACAAGCTTTGTAATTATTTATTGATTTTATTTTATGTTGACCAGGATGCAAAGGAAATAAAATTCATGTAGCACCAAAACAATGCTCATTCACTTTGGTTGGCCTTCTCAGGATTATTCAAAGCAGAAAAATGGCGAACTGAGATTCTTTAATCATGTTTATCACAGACTAACTGATTGGAGACATTCCTCCACTAAGGAACTAATATCCTTCATGGGTTGAATTCAGGTGATCTTACTCCTTCTGGGACAGGAAAAAAAACTTCTGGAATCCTCCTGAAGATCACCAGAAAACTGCTGACCCACCAGGGAAGCAGTTAGATATCCTTTGTGCCCTGCATCTGTGCATACTACTTTTGGCTATTCCACCGCCATAATTAGATGAGACTAATGCCAGGGACTCAGATACCAGTCAGAGTATTCCACCAGACAACGGACCACACTCACTATCTCTCAGCCTGGTCTTTGTTCAGTGGAAAAGCAGTTCTTAAAACAAAGCTCCCTGTAGACAATTTTGATGAACAACACTTAAAATGAGCCATAGGAAGAGCATGCCATAGTATAGAGCTATAATGATACCTGTGCGAGTTTCCTGTCACTATGTCGAAACATCTGAGTGAAATCAAATAAAAGGAGGGATGCTATTGATCCCTGGTGTCTATGTATGATTCCAGAAGGAAAATATGCTTATGACAAAAATAAGAAAATACAAGAAAGGCCTACATGGGAAATAATTTCCTCAAAAAGAAAATGTCTAAAAAGTAAAGTACTATGCCAAATACTACATAAAGCATAAAGCTTTCTAATTTAGATTGATCAAAATGATACTCTATTATAAGCACATTTCATACTCTTTTAAAAAAATTTTATTGTCAAACTGATGTACAGAGAGGTTACAGTTTCATATGTTAGGCATTGGAAACATTTCTTGTACTGTTTGTTACCTCCTCCCTCATTCCCCCCTCCCCCTCCCCCTTTCCCTCTCCCACATGAGTTGTTCAGTTGATTTACACCAAACAGTTTTGCAAGTATTGCTTTTGTAGTTGTTTGTCTTTTTACCCTGTGTCTCTCGATTTTGGTATTCCCTTTCACTTTCCTTGTTCTAATACCTGTATACATGGTTTCCAATGTACTCAGATAAAATACAGTGATAGTGAGGGATACAAGAGGATCATCAACAATAGAAGCTACAGTTTCACATTGCATGTAGAAAGTAATTACAACAGTGATATAATAGTCATTTCCATAACATGGAGTTCATTTCACTTAGCATCATCTTCTGTATTCATAAGGGTAGAGCTATTGAGCTCTTGTGATCCTCTGCTGTGACTAGCCTAAACCTGTGCTAATTATTCCCTGTGAAGGAGACCATAGAGTCCATGTTTCTTTGGGTCTGGCTTCATGTAGTATAATTTTTTCCAAGTCCTTCAATTTCCTTATGAATGGGGCAATGTCATTCTTTCTGATAGAGGCTTAAAATTCCATTGTGTATATGTATCACATTTTCCTGATCCATTGGTCTACTGAGGGGCATCTGGGTTGGTTCCATATTTCAGCAATGACAATTTGTGCTGCGATGAACATTGTGCTGGTGGCTTTAGTGTGTTCTTGTTTGTGGTCTTCTGGGTAGATGCCCAAAAGTGGGGCTGCTGGGTCATAGGGGAGTTCTATGTTTAGCCTTCTGGGGAATCTCCATACGGCTTTCCAGAGTGGCTGAACCAGGTTACATTCCTACCAGCAATGAAGTAGGGTTCCCTTTTGGCCACATCCCCGCCAACATTTGTTATTGTTAGTTTTCTTGATATAGGACATTCTTACTGGGGTGAGATGGAATCTCAATGTTGTTTTGATTTGCATTTCTTTTATGGCCAGTGATGTAGAGCACTTCTTCATATGTCTCTTGGCCATTCTCATTTCCTCATCAGAGAAGTCTCTTTTTAAGTCTTTAGCCCACTTGTTGAGGGGGCTATTGGTTCTTTGCAGTTTTGTTTTGGAGGAATGTAATTTTTCCATGTATCAGATTGTCTCTTTCTTTCTTTGGTTCTATGGGGAAGTAGGGGAAGATAGGTATGTGTAAGTATGATGTGCCAGTAGTGGGGCTTGAACACAGAGCCTGGTGCTTGACTTTTTATCTCATGGCTGACATTCTTCCACTTCAGCCATTCTTCCAGCTTCAGCTTCTTGCTGGTTAATGGAGATTAGAGTCATTAGGATTTTTCTGGCCAGACTAGCTTCCAACTTCTGTCCTACAGAGCTGAGGCCTCCTTCATAACTAGGATTATAGGCTTGAACCACTGGCCAGAGTGTCTACTCATTTATACCTCCATTATGGGAAATTCTGCAGGACTGTATCAAAAGTAAAAACCAGTCTCAAAATTTTTAGGTATTTACATTATAAGCACTCAAGTTTATCTCTATTTTCTCTTTTGTTTTCTCTCTTTGTCAAAAATGTCTACACCAGGCACTGGTGGCTCATGCCTCTCAACCTAACTACTTAGAAGGCTGAGATCTGAGGATCATGGTTCAAAGCCAGACTGATGGAAGAAAAGTAACCATGAGACTCTTATTTTCAATTAACTACTCAACAACCAGAATTGGTGCTATGGCTCAAAGTGATAGAGCACAAGCCTTGAGCAAAAGAGCTCAGGGGCAGCACCGAGGCCCTGAGTTCAAGCTCCATGACTGACTAAAAAAAGATGATAATAATAATAATAATAATAATAGTAATAATAATATGTCTTCCCTACTCAAATATATATTTATCTATATTTTCTTCAAGATGTTCCACTATTTTGTTTGTTGATATTTCCCAAGTAAACCATCAAGAACTATTGTTTGTTATTTTTATTGGTTCGTTTTAGTGTATAATATGAAAAACATTTAACTTTTCATTTTATTAAATCTACTCTTTTGAAGCCATCTAGTGAATAAAATATCTGTTGTTTATCTGCTTAGGTCTATCTCCTGACTTTAATCAACCTTAGAGTGCCGCATACTAAAACTTTTACCATACTTCTCTTACTACCTAAAACTGTATAGCCATCATTTAGCACATCACAAAAACTCAGATCATACTTTGGAATGTCACAAAGACAATATAAGCATCTGTCCCTTCTACATAAATGTCAGGGATTTTCATGTATCAAGTCCCAGAAGAAGGTAGCAGGTCTAGGTCTGAATAATGCCAGTGATACACTATAACTCTTTTCTGCAACCATTGACATTATTAGAGTACACTACTGCAATATACAATCACTGAATCGTTTTCTTCAAAGTTCTCTTTTATTGGGAAAGCCAAGCCTGATTAACTTTCTCCTTGATAGTAAGATGGAAGCTAAATTCTTTTTAATCTAATTGGCATTTCTCTTCAACAGCTTGTTTTCACTAGTGAGTACTTGTCACTGCTGTTCTAGATTCAAAATAAACACTGTAATAAGTCAATGGTTGTTGTCTTTGGGGAGGGGGGCTTTGAGTGATATTTGCTGCCTATTATTCTGAATACAGGCAACTTCATAGACAGCTCCTTATGGAATAGGAACTCTAAGCTTGCCATTCACAATGGAACCAACTGACTGGCCTCCCTCAAGAGCTTGTTAGAAACAGAAAACTTCAGTCACCAGACCTACTATATCTGAATCTTCATCTTAATAGTAATTAGGGTCACATAAACTATGAAAAGTTCAGACCTATAAGGCATGAAGAAAACCTACGGCTCCAAATGTCTCCATTCCCTCTTTAGTCCAAAATGGCAAATTTGAGGCTTCATCTCAGCATATGCAATATGCGACACACAGGAAGGATTTACTTGTGGAGGCTTTTTAAAAGACAGCTTTCTGTGGAGGAGCTGTCCTTTGAGATTCATTAGACCACTGTGGTTAGAATATCAACCCAGGGCAGGAGCCAACCAAAGATCAGGTTTTGTTCTAGTTTAGTTTATGTATTTTTACTGTGGAACATTGAAAAAAATGCCCAACAGGATGCATGTACATTGTGATTTTCCTCTTTCATTTAGGGTAAAACCCTTCCAGTGGTGGAAAACTGTCACAATAGATGAATAAATGATACTCACACCAGAAGAAGGTAATGTACCTGAAATATGCTTACCTTCTTGTTTATAAAATTCTAAAATTTCAAGATTGAACAAGATTACCGAACCAGGTGTCAATGGCTCACACCTGTAATCCTAGCTATTCAGGAGGCTGAGATCTGAGGATCAAGGTTTGAAGCCAGTCTGGACAAGAATGTCTTTGAGACTCTTATCTCCAATCAACCAACAAAAATAAATAATGCTCCTCTCTGTACATCACTTTGACAATAAATAAGAAAAATAAAAATAAATAAATAATGCTGGAAACGGACATATGGATCAAATGGTAGAGTGCTAGCCTTGATCTAAAAAGCCCAGAGACAGCGCCCAGGCCCTAACTTCAAGCCCCAAGAAAGATACAAAAAATAAAAGAAAAAAGAAAGGAAAAGACCTAGAAGAATCTCTGGGTCTTGCCTCTGCCTCCCATTAACTCCTTGTCTAGCATCTGCTTGGGTATCTGTGATGACAGAGAATCACTGCTTACAGCAAGGCAGCCCCTTCTAGTTTACAGAAATGCAAATGAAGGGAGGCTCTTCCTCTGATTTCCTCATAGCACTGTGGTCTGTGGTCCTGGCCTTAGGAATCCACAGAATAATTCCACATCCTGTCTTACAACCTACTCTTTCTCATGTGAAGCCCCTTGCCACATCCTCTCTTCTCCAGTCTCTACATTCTCATACACTATAGATCAAAGGGAAATCCACTACAATTATGGGCAACAATTTCTTTGTGTTATCTTATTTTGTTGTTTGAGTTAGCATGCATTTAAAGCAGGAGAGGCTTATTGTGATATTTCCACACATCTACCTAACACACATAAGCAAACCTTATCTCCATAACATTTCCTTGCCTTCCCTTCCCCCTTTTTCAATCTCCATTTGTTGGATTTCACTAGGCTATCTTTCTGTCTATACAAATAATGTTCCTCAATCTTCATTACCCTCTCATTACCCCCATTCAACAGCTGGCAAAGATTTTCTCCAATTTTATGGGTGCTCTCTTGTTTCTGGTCATTGTTTCTTTGAAGTGCAGAAATTCCTTTTGTAAGAAATCCAGAAAATAACTAAAAGACACCTGCACTTCCAGGTGAATACAAAAACAACTATATAAAAGCCAATAAGAAAATCCCTGGCACCTGCTCAACATAGTTCCTTCCCAAGACCTGTCACCACACAATAGTTTGAAGATTCCCAGCTCCAAGCTTCTCACCAAGAAACAGAAGGCTACAGCATATATCCAAAGTACAGAATCTTCAGGAGCTGCCCGAGTAACTGGTTTCTATCATGCCTGAATCTAAGCACTGACAGCAAGTGTTCCCAGTTGGAGGATAGTGAAAGAAAGAAAAAAAGAAAGGTTTGAACAAGTGCATACTCACTCACCATAAGCCTTACTCCAAGTTCAACAGAAAAGCCAGAAGAAACTCCCAAACCCCAGACCCTCTCTAGGGAGAGAAATAATTGTAGTATATGTCCAATGTTCCAGCTTTTTAGGTAGTTGTCCAAGGGAATAATTTCTAACTGTATTCTCAGAGTGCTCAGATCCACTATGCCCCAGATTTCTAGGTGCTATGGAGAATAAAAGAAAGACTGGCCACTTGTCAAAGAGACAGAAGCTACAGTACTACAAACAGACTCTAGAGAAAGCAAGATGTTTTGGGCCTCTGAAAAAAAGAAACTGGCAAATATGTCTAAATCAAGTAGTTACGTATATAAATCCAGAGAGAATTCATTCACAGTAAAAGTCTGTGGGACCCCATAATCTAGCCAAGTTTGACTAGAAAGGTCTCTCTGGGTATGAAGTCAGTGAATGAAGAATGAAGGTAGTAACTATTTTTGGTTGGGTTTTCTTTTGTTTGTTTCCAGATATGCCAGTCCTATCACAAAACAGAAATTAACTCTAAAAAATGAAAGTACATAAACTCCCTGACAAAAAATTCAGCACAATTCACCTCAGGGGGGGAAGGGGGAGGGGGGGAGGGGGAGGGGGGTATGAGGGACAAGGTAACAAACAGTACAAGAAATGTATACAATGCCTAACGTATGAAACTGTAACCTCTCTGTACATCAGTTTTATAATAAAAACTTAAAAAAATAAAAATAAATAAAAATAAAATTCAGCACAATTACTGGAAGATTATCAATCAGTTAAGAAAAGTGATACATGAAGAAAAGGAGAATATCAATAAAGGGATAGAGAAAACATTTAAACTAAACAAAAATTCTGACATCAAATACTAAAGTATAGTAAGTGCAGTAGGACCTGAGTTCAAAGCCCCAATATTGGCACAAACACATACACACACACACACACACAGAGAGAGAGAGAGAGAGAGGAGAGAGAGAGAGAGAGAGAGAGAGAGATACCCACAATCAAAGATATATATTAAGAACAATCTAAAATAGAAATTACTGAAAATAATCCAACTTGAGATAACATCAAAAAAATTATATACTTAGGCATAAGAAAAAAATATTTACACATGGGAGAGTGAAAAACTACTGAAAGAGTATAAGCTTAGATAGACCCAGTTTGTTTATGCTTTCACCTCTTTTTGTTTGAAGTTTAAGGCTATGATAAAGCTCTGAACAGTGGTTTGTGTGGGTGTAGGCTTTCATTTCTCTTGGGTAAATTTCAAGGAATGGAAAGTCTGGGTCATATATATGGTAGAAACTTGGGGGGTTTGGGCTGGGGATATAGCCTAGTGGCAAGAGCGCTTGCCTCCTATACATGAGGCCCTGGGTTCAATTCCCCAGCACCACATATACAGAAAATGGCCAGAAGTGGCTCTGTGGCTCAAGTGGCAGAGTGCTAGCCTTGAGCAAAAAGAAGTCAGGGACAGTACTCAGGCCCTGAGTCCAAGCCCCAGGACCGGCCAAAAAAAAAAGAAACTCGGGCGTTTGCAATCTGGTTTGGGATGAGATAATAGATTAGTGACTCATATATTTTCCACAGAATTGGTTTCTGAAATACATAAAAGCTCCCGAACAACAGTGAAATAAACAAAATTAAAAATCGGATTAAAAAACAAGCACGGAGCTGGGAGTATGAGCTAGTGGTAGAGTGCTTGCCTCATATACATAAAGCCCTCCCTGGGTTCCATTCCTCAGCACCACATATATAGAAAAGGCCAGAAGGGGTACTGTGGCTCAAGTGGTGGAGTGCTAGCCTTGAGGGGGAACAAAAGAAGAAGAAGAAACCAGGGACACTGCTCAGGCCCTGAGTTCAAACCCCAGGACTGGCACAAAAAAAAAAAAAAAAAAAAAAAAAAAAAGGAGCAAGGAGTCAGGAACCAATGGCTTATACCTGGAATCACTGAGATCTAGGATCACTGTTCAAATCCAGCCAGGCAGGAAGTCCATAAGATTCTCATCTTCCTTTAAGCACCAAAAAGCCATAAATGAAGCTGTGGCTGAAAAGGTAGAGCTGAAAAGGTTTAGCTTTGAGCAAAAACAAAAACCAAGCAGAATAATAACAATAAATGCTCAAAGACAGTGCCCAGGCCCTAAGCTCAAACCCCAAGACAGGCATAAAAAGGAAAAATAGTGGGCAAGGTGCTTGAATGGATATTTCTTCCAAGAAGATATACACATATACATCCTCAGTAAAATCTGCTCAGGGTCACTAACCATTAGAGATAAACAATCAAAACCACAGTGAGATACCACCTCACACTTGTCCAATGACTTATATGTGTGCGTGTATGTGAGAGAGGGGGGGAGGGAGAGAGAGGGAAGGATGGAGGAGAGGGAGAGAGAGAGAGGGAGAGGAAAAGAGGTGATGTGTTGGTGAGGATATGAAAAAATAGAACCCATGCATACTGTAGGTGAGAATATAAAATGATATATAATTTTGCAAAACAATATGGAAGTTTTTCAAAATATGAAAAATGAAAATACTACAATAATTACCAATACCATTCCTGAAAATTTGCCTAAAAGAACTTTTTAAGTTCTCAAAGAAATGTGTGCACTGCCATGTTCACTATAGCTTTGTTCACCATAGCCAAGAGGTAGGAAAAACAGAAATGTCCATCATAGACAAGTGAACAAAGAAAATGTAGTATCTCCATATAATGCAATATTCAGTCTTTGAAAAGGAGGGAATCTTGTCATTTATTAAGCCTGCATGAACCTTGAGACCATCAATCTAATTAAACAAACCAGGCATGAAAGGACAAATGCTAAAGTTTGCTTACGTAAGTTACCTAAAATAGTCAAACTTACAGAGAAGTAGAACAATAGTTGTCATAAGCTGTAATAAGAAGTAATGAAGTATCATTATTGAATAAAGTTTAATCATTCAAGATAAGGAAGTTTAGGTATCTTCTATAGAACAATGTATATACCATTACTTACATTAATATGCAATGTACATAAATGAAAATGGAACAGGTCACTTGAGGGGATGGTTGGGGTTGTGGTAGATGAGGGAAGAATGACGGAAAGGTGACACTTATCAAAATATACTCTACTTATAATTTGGCAGATTGAATTGGAACCCCTTTGCACCAAAAAAATAAAATTATAAGATGTAAGAGAGTAAATATGTGGCTTTTACCATTCAAAAATAGTATCAATAGGAACCACACAGATGTGCATTAAATACATTTTAAAGAGTCAAAAACTAAAATTAGATAAACTGCTTCAGTTGGTACCCCCAAATTAGAATGATTGCCCCTTTATTCTTATTTTATTACTGACCAGCTGGGTAAAGGAGATTAATTTTCTTACCTTCTTCAGGCATCTATTTCCTCAGTAAAAAGACAAAAGCAAATGAACTGTAAACTTTGCTTTGCCTCTTTATTACCTTGAATTTTACATGTATTCAACATAGTCTGAATGATAAAGGGCCAAAATCTCAACTAAAACTGTTCTTAGACAAACTTAACCTTCTATTTTCAAGTAGCTCACAAAGACTCTATTTTTCCCTTGTCTGTTCTCCTGTGCTGAATTATGTAAGTGTTCAAGTCTATGTATATTTGTGCCTCAAGCAAAATGGTTGACAGAAACCCATGAACCCATCATATGATGTAATTACCAATAATCCCCCTTCTGGTTTATAGTTTGCCGGCCAGTGATTACAGCTGGAGGATGCTTTCAGCAGGAGCAGCAGCTTGGAGTTGCCACTCCCTCCCTGTCTTGGGGAAATGGAACTGTGAGTAGGTTTCAAAGCAAGGTTTGCTGCTTTTTTGCCTGGAACACTCTTTAATTGGGTCTCATTTAGAAACTTCTCAATCCCATTTTGGAGATTCTGGTCACTGCGTTACTTATTGAAGCCCTAAAAGCTAGTTATGAGGCATGCCTAAACCTATGAGAATGTCAAAGCGAAAATTACGATCATTTCTGTTTCCTTCAGAGAATGTAAAAAGCCATCAACTTGACCCTTTTAAAATATACATTAATAGAAACCAAAGATAGCAAAGCTGTATGAGAAACTACTTATGCATTTGGGATTCAAATTATACTTCTTAAGAATTTTCTATTCATTTAGCCAGGTTTGAAACTGTTGGGTTTTTCCAGAAACCCACAGACTATATAAAAATGTGCTGAACTAGAAACCATGATCAGAGCAGTAACACCCACATCCTGTGAGCCCAAACACTCTCTCCATCCTACTTCTGTAATGACTCTGCCATCTACTCCCCTGACTCACCCCTGTTAGTACCAAAAAGGCAGCCAAGGCTCTCATGACTTCTTAAGTCATGAGGTTGGCCCCACTTCCAAACTCTCCTACACAGACACCAGAAAGGACTTTATGAAAGCACAAATTGGAGATGACTTCCTACTTTAAAATACACATTCAGCTTCATCTCTCCTCTCTTCTAGCCTCCAAGGGCCCACCCACAAGGCCTATTAATTGTCACCCACTCAGTCCCCAACCACTCCATGAACTTTCGAATACCTCTGTTAGCTCTCTTTCCTGCCAGGAATACCCAAATTTATATATTGAAATCCTACTCATCTTTTAGTATGATGCTCAAGTATCATGTTCAACAAAACCATCCACAACCCTTATAGAATGGTTTCAACTCAGACTGATGTGCTCCCGTGAGCACTGATATTTTCATGTGGTCTTTTGTCTTCACTTAATCAGAACTTTAAAAAGCAACTAAATCCAAGGTATATGGCCATGAATGATGAAGCATGGCTCCAACTCCATGGTTCCCACATTTTTCTAGGCTATTTTTATCACATGTCCTCCTTGATGATCTTTTTACTCATCTAATAGTGTTCTCTTTCTGTCACTGGACTCCATACCCCTTGGAGAAGAGATATGTATTTCATTCAGTACCAAAACAATGAGTAAATCCTACCTAAATCTATTGGACTGTACTTACCTTACACTGGCTAATTCATATTGCCTGAATAGATGTGTGTTTGTACTGATGTTTTCATGTACTCATACCAAGTAGATTGTAAGATTTTGAACATTAATGGTCATGCATTGCCCTCGACATCCTCAATGTGCCTTTCCTATCTCAAGACAAACAGGTGCTGGTACAAACACCTGGCAAGCATTCATAGAGATTATATGCAGGAGAATTTATCAGCACAACTGGCTTATAAAAATGCTAAATAAACACAAACTTCCCTTCAACTTAATTTGTGCAGATCTTCATTTTCCAGATTCAAAATAAGCTGGTCATTGTGTAAATCTGGTGGAGTTTTCTAGTAAGAACTTCCAACAAAGCAAAATTTTTCTCAACTGACCCATCTTTTCCAGGGGATTACCATCCAATCAGAAATACCAGGGATATTTTCAAATAGCAGTGGGGGGGAAAGTGAATGTTTTAATTCCTATAAAACTTTGCAAAAAGGGCTGAATGATGAGAGAGCTTTAGAATTATTTGTGGAGGAGGGGACGGGAGACGGGGAGTCACTTCATTTCTCTGTTACTTAGTTTTATTATCAGGTAGGAACGATCATATTTATACCACTTTTATATCCCTCAAGAGTTTTATAGAAATATAATTCCTGTAAAATTAACCTGAATGGGGGAAAAAAAACAGGTAAAAGCTTATGAAATGTGAGGCAGTATGTGTAACAGTGAATCTTACATGACACGCTCATGACAGCCCCATCTCTCAGGGATGTCCCCAAGCATAAGATGAGGACACTTGGGAAATTGACACATATACAACCAAAGCTTCAATGGTAAGAGATAATGAATTCTGCTCAAATCCTCTAGGGGCAGATAAGGAGCAAGTAGAGTGAGAGCAAACCCTCCGTGACCCGTGATTACAAGGCCAGGGAAAATATGGATAAGCGGATTTCACAGATTATCCAAAAATATAACTTTCACCATTTATGACCTGTAAACTTTTGCAGAATTCCTTACAAAGAGCCAAATCACTTTCACCTGAACTCATCGCCTACATGAATTTCACTACCAATTCTATACATCCTCATGCCCAGATGTAAGCTGCAATAAGTAAGTAAATAAATAACTAGAAATGAAGAGAAATACTGGGGCGAGTCTATGTCTAATACTGTTCTGCTCTTGAGAGCTCAATGCATTTTGTTCCCAGTGACCTGTAAACTACTCTTTCCTGGCAGAAGCAACCAAGATCTGCCAACTCAGAAAACTCATTTAATGATCCCAGGCCATGGAGATTTCCCTAAAGCACTTTAAGCCCCTGTCTCTTCAACACATGCCCCTCCCTCCTTCTCCCCCATCCCCCACAGCAATGAAATCAAACCTTAGATAATACTCAGCCCAGAACTTTTCTACAAATAATTCCAAAGCTGAGGTGGGAAATGGCTTAGAAATGAGTAACTCTGTTATTTGAATTATTCAACAATTCTTTCCCTGACAACCCTTATGAGAAGATGCCTTCCTGTCATTTCTCATTATGATAGCTTTTCTTTCCCTTCTTTTTTTGCCACATTTCCTGAAATATTGGCAAGATGCTTCCAAAGCCTTGTGAAAAGCACCTTGGGAGGAAACGTCTGCACAACAGCAGCCCCATAGGTTACAGGCCACTTAATCTTACCCCGCAAGCAACAACCAAAACATAGGCAAGGTGAAAAAACAGACAGTGGTCAGGAAAGCTCTTCATGGGAATTAGAATGACACTGAGAAAAACAGACACAGGAGGAGTGCATGCATTCGTGCATTCATTCATTCATTCTGCAAAGATCCTTTGAATGGTTTGCTCTTTGCCAGACAATCTACACAGAACATATAGAGTTTGTCTGCGTGTTTCTAGATACTACCAATAACTGCAGTGTGCTTGTCTACTCCAATTGTGTCTGCATTTGTGCTAGTGAAATGAGTGACTGACATTAGAAAGAGCTCAAGAGAGGATCATCTACGACCCCAGTTTGTCTAGAACTAAGGGGGTTCTTGAGATATAGCAGTTTTAACTTAAAACAGAAATATCTAAATATACAGGGATTTAAAGTTAACAATGCTAGAGGTGACCTTTTTTTCCTTTTTTTCTTTTATATATATTTATTATCAATCTGAATTACAGAGAGGTTACAGTTTCATACATTAGGCATTGGATACATTTCTTGTACTGTTACCTCGTCCCTCATTCCCCCCTTGCCCCTCCCTCTTTCCGTTCCCCTCCCTTCCCACAAGTTGTTCAGTTGTTCAGTTCATTTTCATCAAACAGTTTGTAAGTATTGCTTTTGCAGTTGTTTGTCTTTTTTTACCCTGTGTCTCTCGATTTTGGTATTCCCTTCCAATTTCCTGGTTCTAATACCAGTATACCTGGTTTCCAATATACTCAGATAAGATACAGAGATAGTGTAGGTACAACCACAGGAAGGTGATACAGGAATATCATCAATAATAGAGGCTACAGTTACTTATGGCACGTTAGAGTACTTACAACTGTGATATAACAATCGTTTCCATAACATGGAGTTCATTTCACTTAGCATCATCTTATGTGTTCATAAGGGTATAGCTATTGGGCTCCTGTGATCCTCTGCTGTGACTAGCCTAAACCTGTGCTAATTATTCCCTATAAGGGAGACCATAGAGTCTATGTCTCTTTGGGTCTGGCTCACTTCACTTAGTATAACTTTTTCCAAGTCCTTCCATTTCCTTACAAATGGGGCAATGTCATTCTTTCTGATTAGAGGCATAAAATTCCATTGTGTATATGTACCACATTTTCCTGATCCACTCATCTGCTGAGGGGCATCTGGGTTGGTTCCAGATTCTAGCTATGACAAATTGTGCTGCGATGAACATTGTTGTGCTGGTGGCTTTAGTGTGATTATGTTTGTGGTCTTTTGGATAGATACCCAAAAGTGGGGCTGCTGGGTCATAGGGGAGCTCTATGTTTAGCCTTCTGAGGAAGCGGTATGGAGATTCCTCAGAGGTGACTGTTTTTTTGTTTTTGTTTTTGTTTTTGTTTTTGGCCAGTCCTGGGGCTTGGACTCAGGACCTGAGCACTATCCCTGGCTTCTTTTTGCTCAAGGCTAGCACTCTGCCGCTTGAGCCACAGTGCCACTTCTGGCCACTTTCTGTATATGTGGTGCTGGGGAATCAAACCCAGGGCCTCAAGTATATGAGGCAAGCACTCTTGCCACTAGGCCATATCCCCAGCCCGAGAGGTGACTTTTTAAAAAAAAATCTTTAAGCTTCAATTTTCACACCTGTAGGACAAAGGTACAAGATTACATTACCTCTAAGGATCATCTTTCAACTTGAGTGTTTTAGGCTGAATTTGACGTCCTCTGGGATTGTAAATGAGTCTATGAAGTTGTAGGGGTTTCTTTGCAAATCTGTACACAAATAAAAATAGTACCAAGTTGAAAGGTGTTAGAATCCTAACAGTAGGGACAATCTCTTTTAACCTGAATACATTCATTTTATTTAAGCCCCAGAGTTATTTGTAATGGGACCTGGATAATCTTAGCCAAGCACTCAAAATGTCCCCCTCAGAAATTCTGGCAGAAAACCCTAGAGTCTATTTTTGGCAAGAAATAGTTCAAAGTTATATTCGACAGCTACCTCAGCAATTAAACAGTGGTGACCTCATGGTATTTGAGGTGGAACAGACCTCTGTGGCCACTAAGTGCTTTTGTGTTATGAGTAAGATTGGAGAAGAGATATGGAATATACTCCATAAGAACAGTTATGTCTTTGGAAGAATCATGAGTAAAGAAATGAAGGATGGAAGGGCAAGGAGCAGAGGGCATCTCAATCTTGACCCTGCCTTGAAAGAATAACTTACTTTGCTTAGACTTCAATAGCTTCCTCTCCAAAATAGGCAGAAAGCATTCTTGTCTTCTCTTAATAAAAGTATGTATATAATTCTATATATTTATATTATCCTTATGCATAGATGGATTTTCTTTGACAATTCTATCT
The DNA here is from genome assembly GCF_023159225.1 of Perognathus longimembris pacificus. Taxonomy (NCBI): domain Eukaryota; kingdom Metazoa; phylum Chordata; class Mammalia; order Rodentia; family Heteromyidae; genus Perognathus; species Perognathus longimembris. The sequence goes on from NC_063176.1 coordinate 44,314,423, forward strand.
TTGCATGTTAAATAAATATGAATGTGGTTACATATATACATTACGTATACATATGTATGTAAAATATATGTGGGCAAAATGTGTAAGATTTCTAAAACAGTATCCACCCATATACTATCCATATGTAAATACTACACATAAACATTATAGGTAGCATATAATATATCTAGAAATATATATGCAGAAAGAATACCTACTATGTATCTACGGTGTCTCTAGATATCAAAAAAATTCACAATACCAGAATTCCCATGCAAATCTAGAGAGCTACATTCCAAAAAGGAAGTTCCAAAACCACTGTCTTTCACTCCTTCCAGGGCTGTCAGATCCATTTTTTGGCAAACCTCTCACAGTCACTCAATCAATATAAGAAGGTATCATTAAGCTCACATCCTGTGGGCTCTCTCTCAACTTCCCCTCGCTTGGGGGGGAAGGGGCTTGTCTGCCCCTTCCTGGGTGGCCCTTTATCGATCTCACGTGGGAGCGATGGCCACAGGTAGCCTCCTCTCTCTCTCGACTTCCCCTCGCTTGGGGGGGGAAGGGGCTTGTCCGCCCCTTCCTGGGTGGTCCATGATCGCTCACGCGGGAGCGATGGCCACGGGTAGCCTCAGTGGCGTGTGGTCGCAGGGTGCCCCAAAGCCGCCAAGAACGACACGGACTCGTGGGTCCCTGGAGAAAACCTCCAGGGCTTCTGTTTTTTCAAATGAGGAACCTCCCAGATATACTCCAAAGGCGGGCACAAGAGAGGGGCCCCTGATTGGTCCCAAGGAGCTGTCCCTCAAGTGATGTCAGACTTCCTTCTCTTCCAGTTAAAGACAGGAAGGGGAGGGACAGGCTGAGGTCAGCCGTGGCCCCTTAAAGGTGCAGCTGACCCCAACAACATCCCAGAAACATCTATCCTTAAGTTGCTAGGAGATCCCATGGGCTATAGAAACTCATGCTTAGAAAGGCCTCTCAAGGCCTTCTGTCACTGATACCTTCTCTGACTTGGACTGGTGCTCTCCTATTCCCTCCTTGTAAGAACATAATCAGGAACAATGAGCCCACCTACTCGTAAGACTTCTCCTTACTTAACAGAGTCAGCTCATTATTGATCCACCTGATTCCACTCCAATGGGTGCCTGGCACAGTGCCTACCAGCGTTTTCCTCCTTTACTGTCCTTTTCCTACAGAGGGCTCACTCAATCATCACCATTAGAGCTTTTTCTTTTATTCTTTCTATTTTTTTTTGGTCTGAGACCAAGATCCAAACTTGGTACCTGATGCTTTCACTTATTGCCTAGTGCTCCACCATTCAAAGGAGATCTTAAATAGTGCAACTTCTTAGAAAGGCAAAATCAACATCCAGCAACCAAAAACACTAGGAAGCCAGTCCTCAAAAAGTGTAGGGTGAGTTCAAGGGGAGACGAATGCAGAGGACAAAAGGGGGAGAATGCAGTCAGACATACAAGATACATCCTGCAAAGTTAAGAAGAGTAAGGGAATGGGGTAGCTAGAGGAGGGGTGAATAAGAAAGTTGAAATGAGTGTCATTGATCAAGATATATCTTATTCATGAACTGCTTTGTTAAATGACTACTCCCTTGTATATTAACTTAAATATAATTTTTAATCCAAAAAAATTCCATAAGCGTCAGGCCAGTGATGGACTCACAGCCCCAGTGTTCCCCTGGGGATTACCAGAGAAAGTTAAAGAAGACAGCAAGAGCAGCAGGGGGGGGGGGGGGGCGGAATATGGCATCAGAGACTAAATTCTATTTGCAACAAAAAGACACTTCTCCCACCTTTAGACTGGCAAGAAGCTCAGAATTGCTGAAATTCCAATTCCATGGCAAAAGTCTATTGCTCTGCCTCTTCTTACGCCAGTGGCACAGACATACTCTCCCAAGTTTGATTTAACTTTCTTGCCAATAAATGGAACAGGTTGTTAGGAAACAATTATCTGAGAACCTCCCTCCAAACTCTGCTGTTTTTCAACCCCATTAGTGTTGAGATAGCAGGATACGATTGCAGGATGATTTATCTCTCAATACTGATCTGTTCTTACATTACTGGACATTTCCTCTACGGCTCAGTCCATCAATCATGTAATCATTTGAAAGTTCTGCAGCCCCGGCTTGCCTTAACAGAGCTGCACTCGCTATTTATCTTACATGCCGTCTCTCATTCTTGTCAGTTTTAATTCTGCTCCATTCTCATTTTCTTCCCCTGTCCCCTGAGGGCTCTGTCTGGGATATATTATTATTCAGTATTTACAGGGATGTCACTTGAAAAATGTCACCATTGCAAATGACAACGTTTCAGGGGTTTGCCAAGAATCATCAGGGCCCAACTGCCATTTTGAATTTTTATGCCACCATGTAAATTCCACATCTACCTACAAATCTTTAAAACTATCCACCTGGTTCAAAAGAAGCCTCAGGGCAGGAATGTGACATTTCTAAAATCCTTCAAGATTAATTGCACAGTTTCCATTTAGGAGCAAAATTTATTCAAGTTTCTATTTTTAGGGAATATATATACATATATATAATTTAGAAATGCTTCCACCATTATTAATGTTGTCAAATAAGTCAGGCTGCAAGATCTGTCCTTAAAGACCTTAAAATTTGTAATGATGAATTATCTGAGTCTTAAAATCAACTGTATTTCTTTTTTAATGAGGAGATTTAAATACTTATTCTAGCTAATACCCAGGATCTGCTCTAAACAAGGATACACACAAAGTTAATCCTCAGAGCAAATCTGGATTTCCTGTTATGGTCAAAGAGGTCCATCAGGCAAACTATTCAAAGAGAAGGAGAAGTCTATTTATTGAACATGTACCAGGTACCTGGCTTGATCACAAACATTGTCTTCCAAATGCTAACTACAATTCTGCAGATAAAAATAATTGTCCAAATGTTCAGAAACAGGAATGATAAAGTACCATAAGATTGCCAAGCTCCAGAAAGTCTCTGAGCCAGTATTGTAGCCCATTGCTGTGCAATCCCACAAATTTACTTCCCAGTGCCCTCCATACCCATTTCTATCTGTCTTTATAAAATAATCTTATATTGTAAATTGTAATAAAAAAAAAAAACTTCTTCCTAGAAGTGTATACTCCACTTTGGGCCTATGTAACCTCTTGCCAGTCTAAGGTCAGCATATTAATAGATAAGCCTCAGCGATCTCATTTTGTCCTGATTCATCATGGAGGAGATGGGGGAAGTTGAAAATGTACTCACTTTCTTCCAGATTGGACTAGAATGATCTCAGATTTGGGGTATTACCAGGCCCAGCTTAAAACAAACAAAACTTAAAGTCATCTTCCACATGCTTCTGCCAGGAAATTCTGTACCTGGATCTAGGGCCCAAAGACCAGCTGGAGTAAAAATGCTCCTGTAATTTTGTTTTGTTTAGAACAAACATCCCCTAAAGAGTTTACTGGGCCATGACTGGTCAAAGGAGACAGTAATTCTTGGTTCCTGGGTCAATCTCAGCAGAGCAAGACAACTTGAAGGATGTTCAAACAGGGAAGCAGAGCCAGGCTTCTAGAATATGCAAAGAAAGAGCCCAAGGATAATGTAGGTAAACTACTCGAGAGCAGAGAGGCCCAGAAAAGAGACTGCAACAGGAAAGACCAGAGGTCAGTCTGGTAAGAAGGTAACATCACAAGATTCCTGCAGCATACTGCTGCATTACCTAAAAGACATGCATGGTCCCTACAAGCCACTCCCCCACCTCCCAGATCATTCAAGGGACCTGGATAGAGCTACAGGCCTTGAGAACCCCATATCCTGGAGAAGTTGAGCAATTACTACTAATAATGACTCACATTGTAGCAGGTACCTTTACTGTCTATGTTACTCTCTTTAAATTTTCTCAATAATTACGTGAAGCAACAGCTAGTTCTGTATAAAAGCCTCTTCGTTATAATAGAAAAACAATAGAATAGACCAGGAATTCCAAATTTTGTTATACTGGCTCTAAAATTTATACCTGTAACTATTTCTCACACCTACTACCATCTTTTGGGGGAGGGGTGTAGATGAGGACTAAATACTAGCACTCGTGGGCTATAGACTTCAGCAGAAGGCACCACTCAAAGTATTTGTTTTCATCCACAACAAGTTTTCCAGAGTTTCAGTCAGTGAGTCCAGCAGTTCTTGGGTAGGAAAACAGAAGCCACTTTGATTGTTCTGAATATATCAATAGTTTTAAAGCAGGGAATTAGGAGTTCACAGGCCTATACAGTACCCAGGGTACTGAGATCAAATGCAGTAACAGCAGGGGATAAACCCTAGAAAAGAAAAAAAGAAAAGATTTCACATAGTACATCAAAAATAACAACAACAATTTAAAAACTCTTGTTTCCATATCCTGGAGTTCATTTCACTTAGCATCATCTTATGTGGTCATTTGTATATAGCTATTGAGCTATTATGATCCTCTGCTAATACTATCCTAGACATTTACTAATTACTACCAATGAAGGAAACCATGGAATCTGTTTCTCTGGGTCTGGTCTAATGTTTATCTGAATTAGGGAAGGAAGGGGAATACCAAAATGACGAGACAAAGGATAAAGTTTGAACCAATGTAATAGCTATACTCACAAGACAATATGTTGGAAATTAACTGTACAACTGTAGGGGGCAGACTCAGGGAAGGGAAGGTGGGAGAAAAATGAGGGAGGGGTAACAAGTATGATAAAAAAATGTACTCACTCCCTTACACATGTAACTGTAACCCCTCTGTACATCACCTTTACAATAAAATTAAATATAAAAAATAAAAATAAATTAAAAAGACGTTCACAGGCCTAAAGGAAACAGCAGTAGAAGTCAGGGAAGCAACTCAGACCTTCTCTGCCTGTTATATCTAGGTCAATTAGTCTCCACACCCACCCACCTACCCCAACCCACTGAACACCTTAAGGACCACTGACAATTTCTCATGGCTTCTCAGCCAGCAGCATAAGACAGGAAATTCCCCATAGGCACATGTACAACCCACTTTGAACTACATATCTGTCTGCCCACGCCTCTCCCATAACCACGTCCTTTGCCACAAAACCACCATTCTTCCCTCCTTCCCAGAAAAAAAAAAATCTCATACACTACAACCCCTGCACAGACTCTATACAAAGGCAAATGTGAAAGGACACTGTAGGAGCAGTGGTTTCTTCCTCCTTCACAAGGCCTGAGGAGTATTTTCTAACACCTAAGGGAGACTTGGTTATGAACATGTACAACTTTAACAACAGATAATCTATTAGAGATAGGTGCAACTAATAGCCATATTTATAGCTCAGGAAACTGGGGCTCAAGGAAATTAATGTGGCCCAAATCTCATACCTAGTACAAAGTAGGGCAGGGTTCAAATCCAGAAAGTCTTGCTCCTGAATTTTTGCTCTCACCTTTGCACGAAATTGTGTTCATAAAGACATCTCGGTAAAGCTTGGCCCAGCTCTTTAGTGCCATGGCCATTACGTGTAAGCTGCATGGATTTTATTGTTGATATATTATTTGTAACACTGTATTTGTTTTTCTCTTAATTATTACAACTAGCATTGTTCAAGTATTACTTAAAAAGTTGTCAGATATCTTCACCAACAGTTTGTCCCAGATTTTAAAGCAATTCCAAGTCATTTTGATGTCTAATGAATAGATCATTATGGCTTAGTCACAGATTTCTTAGTAATTGACAATTGTCTTTGTCTATCTGATACTGTTCCAACAAAATACCTGAGTCTGGGTCATTCATGAATAATAAAAGTTTATTTGGCTCATAGTTCCTGGAAATCCAAGATTGAGAACCTCATCTAGTGTGTGCCTTCAAAGGCATGCCATTGTAAAAGGTAGAAGAGCAAGAGAGGGGGATGGAAACAACAGAATGCTACATGCGTCTTTTTCTGCATATGCCAGTCCTGGGTCTTGAACTCAAGGCTTGGACACTATCCTTGAGCTATTTTGCTCATGAGTAGCACTCTACCACCATTCTACTTCTGACTTTTTGGTGGTTGATTGGAAATATGAGTCCCCAGGCTAGCTTTGAACTGCAATGCTCACATCTCAATCTCCCGAGTAGCTACAATTACAAGACTAAGCACCCAATGCCCAGCCCATACTCATTTTTTGTAATCAGGAATTCACTTCCTCAATAATGAACCCACACTTAGGATACCACTAATTCATTCTGGAGGGTTCTATTCCACCTCTCAACACTGTTGCACTGGAAATTAAGTTTCCAGGACATGAGTTGTCTGGGGTATTTTTGTTTTTCGATGCTAATACTTGGGCTTGAACTGGGCCTTGGGTGCTGTCCCTTAGCTTTTTCACTCAAGGCTGGCACTCTACCACTTAAGCCACAACTTCACTTCTGGCTTTTGGGTGGTGAATTGGAGGTAATAGCCTCAAGGACTTTCCTTTCTGGTCTGGCTTCAAACAGCGAGATCTCAGTTTCCTGAGTAGCTAAGATTAAAGGCATGAGCCAGAGGCACTCAACTAAAGATAAACTTTGGAGGATACATTCAAACTATAACACCAACTCTGAAAGACTGGTAGGTGGTGGGTAGCCATAGATATGTGTGAATATGAGCTTATATGAACACACACATGCCCAGAGGCACGCACATGCATACCCAGATAAACACACGAACACTTGTGCACACTTTGCAGACAACAGCAGTGTAACTGTACTCCAGCTGATGCCATTAATGATGGTGAACTCAAGGAGCTTTGTTCCAGCAATCCCAGCTGGCCAATTATTGCAGGAAGCATGCTCCCATGTATCAGCTCACAGAAAATGTTCAAATTCACCTGCAGCACAGTACAGAAGTGAGACTGAGCATTGGACTTACTGACTGCAAGCTGCCTGGAGTAGCCCAGAATACATGTATGGTCTCTGATTCCATCTCTGGGTACTTCAGGGAAGACTGTAATTGGAAAATACTGCCCAAGCAGAAAGTATGCCTTTCTTAATAAACAGTGCTCCTGAAGAAATTCAAAAATTACCAGAGGAGAAACTCGGTCTCCTGTTACCGTCAGTGTGCTAGAACTGGCTGAAATTGATCTGAGCTTTCAGCTAAAGTTCTTTCTCTTCCAGCTCATTTAACCATACAATTAGGCAGTTAAGTACATGCAAAATATTTAAAAATTATACATGCTACTCATCAATCCAATGATCAAAACTTTTTACTCCAGAGTAAATGATCAGTTTGCTCTTTCATCATCTCTCCTTCCTAAAAATCTCCAGTTGCTCTTTAGTAAAACAAGGAAGAAAAGAGAAAGATATTTATCATCCCCCAGAAATTTCATGATTTCTATCAGATAGTAGAAGCAAAAATAATTAGTTGGAAGATTTCAGATAAAAAGAATATCAAGCAAAGGAAAGGCATGACCACGTGGCTAATAAATTATTTTGCAAATGTAGGGGAGAAAATTATGCATGAATACCAAATTTCCATGCTAGGCAGGTGAACAGCCTGTTTAACGACTGCAAATTCAAAGCTGGAAATCACATCACTCTGAACAGGTATACAGTATTATATTCCGATTGAAAAAGGAATGCCACGTGAAGCGCTCAGCAAAAAGGTAGCAGAGGAATATTGCATCTTTAATAGGATTTTTGATTCAAATGTGCTGAGCCAAACCATTTTAAATTGCATTTGAATAGTAAACAGATAACATCATCATTTTTAAAAACCTGCACACTTGTGCCAGATCAACACAGAGCCTGCGAAATAAAGACAGGGAGAAGGAGGTATCAGTTCTGAATAGCAAATAAAATTAAATATGACTTCTCAGCCATGAGTCCCTCTTCTCGTCAGGCTTCATAGAGGTAAAGCAAGGTTAACTCCATCCTTACTCAGCACAGCTCTCAGAAGGAGGCTTAGCTAACAGTTGCTCCTGATCAAAGTGTCTTTTCCAAACAGATTTAAGTTGGGTAAAAATTTTGCTTCCTTCTGTCAAATCAACTTACTTCATTGATATTTAGTACAAGATAACAGGGAACAGTTAAAGAAAAATGACAACAGGAAGTGGCTCCCCAAAATTACAATACCAATAATTCAAACAACAGAAGGTATCTGAAAAAGCCTAAGAAGCCATGGTAACAACCACCCCTGCCAGGAAAGCCTATTTCCTAGAATCCACCCAACTCAATACGGTTAACTAGGTTAATATATATATATATATGTATATATGTATACATATATATTAACCTATGTATACATATATACATATATATATATATATATATATATATATTCTATCCCACCCAACCTGGACCCTCAGCCCAGTCTGAGACTTCTCAAAAGCTCTTGCTTGCCTATAAACTAGTCAGATCCTCATGTACTGGAATCAGGGAAGCAGCAATGTTTCCATGATGACCTCTGAAGGATTTTCTTGTCACAATGGCCCAGTAAATTTTAAATTTTTGTTCATAGACTTCCAAACAGGGAATCATATAAAAAGGAATGCCAGCAAGATCTCTCTCCTACTTTTGTCCTCTATCTGCTCTCCTTCTGCCCTTGAAAGACAAGACCACTATCTATCATATCATCTATTATTGATATATTACCTATAATCTATTGTGTTGTTGTTACCCATCATTCCAGAGCATTGCCCCATGTTCAAGTCATGGCTTCTCAGGTTTGACAAGCATATTCTCCATTTGAAGACTCCTAACCTCTCAGGCCTACATTTGCTCTAAGACATCCAGGATTTTATACAATTATCCTGCAGGAAGGAAAAGATAACCTTTCCTTCTTTCATTACAACCAAAAAGAAGGTATTTTCAGACAGTTTTCTGAGGTAAGCTTGACCATTATTTCCAAAAAAAATAAAACTTGGTTTTTCATCAGGTAAACTGATGATTTAGCAACGATCTTACACTAATAATAAATAGCAAGAGCTTAAAGCCAGTCTTATTTGTCCATACATTAATTTATTCTGAGTTAAAAGTAGATTTTTTTATTTCTGATGTTAAGTTATAGATATTTGCTCTTTTATTGTATCTATGGGGAATATCAGTGAGTTTTGTCTGTACAACAATCTGTCCTTCCATTTGGTAACTGCAGCCTATTTTCAGTTGGAGAGCAATCCCCATAACATCCCAGGTAATTCAGGTTACGCTGATATAATCTTCAAATCATTAGACTAAACAAGGGAACCTTTTCAGGCCAATCAAAGTAGTTGATTCTGGGATAATCATGTGACCCAGTAGGCCAATAAAATGTTGCTTGTGCCCTCTGTTGACTATCTTGGCTGAGACAAAAATACTTTGTGTCCTGGAGTTGATAGACCAGTAGATCTGTCAACCTAAGGCTAAGGGACGCCATCTTACCCCACCACTGGAGGGCCCTTAAAAAAACTGAAGCTGTTCAGTAGAAAAAAATCAAACTTGAGGTCTTTAATCCATTTGGAATTGATTTTGGTGCAGGGTGATATATAAGGATCTAGTTTTAGTTTGTTGCATGTGTTGAGCCAGTTTTGCCAGCATAATTTGTTAAAGAGGCTATCATTCTTCCAAACTATTGTTTTAGCCCCTTTATCAAAGATTAAGTAGGCGTAGTTCTGTGGGTTCATTCCCGGGTCTTCAATTCTGTTCCATTTGTCTTCAGGCCTGTTCCTTTGCCAATACCAAGCTGTTTTTATTACTATAGCTTTATAATACAGCTTGAAGTTGGGTATTGTAATTCCTCCAGCACTGTTCTTTCTGCTTAGGATTGTTTTTGCTATTCTAGGTCTTTTATTATTCCATATGAATTTCTGGATTGCTTCCTCTATTTCATCAATGAATGGTGTTGGGATATTAATGGGTATTGCATTGAATTTGTAGATAGCCTTTGGCAATATTGCAACTTTGGTTATATTAATCCTCCCAATCCAGGAGCATGGGAGGTTTTTCCATTTCCTTAGTTCTGACTTAATTTCATTTTTCAAGGTTTTAAAGTTCTCCTCAAAGAGGTCTTTCACTTCTTTGGTTAAGGTTATGCCTAGGTATTTTATGTTTTTGGAGGCTATTGCAAAGGGGGTTGCTTTCCTGATTTCAGCCTCGCCTCGGTCTTCGGGTCATTAGCATACAGAAAGGCCGTTGATTTTTGAGGGTTTATTTTATATCCTGCAACTTTGCCAAAGTTTTGGATCAGCTCTAGTAGTTTGGGGGTAGAGTCTATGGGGTTCTTTAGGTATAGGATCATGTCATCTGCGAAGAGAGAGAGTTTAACTTCATCTTTACCTACTTGGATCCCCTTTATATTTTCTTCTTGCCTGATTGCTCTGGCTAGGAATTCTAGTACTATGTTGAAGAGCAGGGGAGAGAGTGGACATCCCTGCCTTGTTCCTGATTTTAAAGGGAATGGCTTTAGTTTTTCCCCATTTAGAGTTATGCTTGCTGTTGGTTTGTCATAAACTGCCTTGATTATATTCAGGAATGTTCCCTGGAATCCCAGTTTTTCCAGGGCTTTTAGCATAAATGGGTGCTGGATTTTATCAAACGCTTTTTCCGCATCCAGAGATAAAACCATGTGGTTCTTTAGCTTGCTCCGGTTGATGTGGTGGATTACATTAATTGACTTGCGTATATTAAACCAACTTTGCATCCCTGGGATGAATCCAGTTTGATCGTGGTGTATGATTTTTTTGATGACCTGTTGAAGTCGATTGGCCAGAATTTTGTTGAGAATTTTTGCGTCTATGTTCATCAGGGAGATCGGTCTATAGTCCTCTTTCCGTGATGAGTCCCTGCCTGGTTTTGGGATGAGGGTTATACTGGCTTCATAGAATGAGTCTGGAAGTGAACGTTCTCTTTCAACTTCATTGAAGAGTTTGAGAAATATTGGCGTGAGTTCTGTTTTGAAGGTCTTGTAGAATTCTGCAGTGAATCCGTCTGGACCTGGGCTTTTCTTGGCTGAGAGATCCTTTATTGCCGTTTCTATTTCAATACTGGATATGGGTCTGTTTAGGAGGTTTAAATCTTCATGGTTCAGTTTGGGGATATGAATTTTTTCTAGGAAATCGTCCATTTCTTCCACGTTCTCGAATTTGTTGGCATAAAGGTTTGCAAAATAGTCCCTTATTATTTTCTGAATTTCGGTTATTTCTGTGGTGATGTTACCTGTTTTATCTCTTATCTTGTTTATTTGAGCGTGCTGCCTTTGTTTTTTGGTCAGGTTTGCCAGGGGTCTGTCTATCTTGTTGATTTTTTCAAAGAACCAACTCTTTGTTTTGTTGATTCTTTCGATGGTTTTTTTCGTCTCTAATTGATTTATTTCTGATTTGATTTTAATTATTTGCTTCTGTCTATTGACTTGGGGTTTGCCTTGTTGTTCTCTCTCAAGGAAATTAAGGTGGTTCCTTAAATTATTGAGTTGCTGTTTCTCCAATTTAAATCAAAACAGACACCCTGAAAACACTAAAGGAAGAAGTAGGAGAAACACTTGGGCTCCTTGGCTCAGGACGGAACTTCCTGAACAAAGACCCAGAAAGGCTACTAATCAAAGAAAGGTTGGACAAATGGGACTGCATCAAACTGCAGAGCTTCTGCACAGCAAAGGACATAGCTTGCAAGATAAAACAGAAAGCCCACAGACTGGGAGAAGATCTTTACCTGCCATTCAATGGACAAAGGCCTCATATCTAAAATATATGCAGAACTAAAAAAATTACCTTCCTCCAAAACAAAACCGCAAAGAACTAATAGCCCACTCATCAAGTGGGCTAAAGACCTACAAAGAGACTTCTCTGATGAGGAAATGAGAATGGCCAAGAGACATATGAAAAAGTGCTCTACATCACTGGCCATAAAGGAAATGCAAATCAAAACAACATTGAGACTCCATCTCACCCCAGTAAGAATGTCATATATCAAGAAAACTAACAATAACAGTTGTTGGAGGGGATGTGGCCAAAAGGGAACTCTACTTCATTGTTGGTGGGAATGTAAACTGGTTCAGCCACTCTGGCAAGCAGTATGGAGATTCCTCAGAAGGCTAAATGTAGAACTCCCCTATGACCCAGAAACCCCACTTTGGGGTATTTATCCAAAAACCCACAAACAAAATCACAGTAAAGCCACCAGCACAACAATGTTCATTGCAGCGCAATTTGTCATAGCTAGAATCTGGAACCAACCCAGATGCCCCTCCGTAGATGAATGGATCAGGAAAATGTGGTACATATACACAATGGAATTTTATGCCTCTATCAGAAAGAATGACATTGCCCCATTTGTAAGAAAATGGAAGGACTTGGAAAAAATTATACTAAGTGAAGTGAGCCAGACCCAAAGAAACATGGACTCTATGGTCTCCCTTATTGGGAATAATTAGCACAGGTTTAGGCAAGTCAAAGCAGAGAATCACAAGAGCCCAATAGCTATACCCTATGATCACATAAGATGATGCTAAGTGAAATGAACTCCATTTTATGGAAATGATTGTTATATCACAGTTGTAACTGCTTTCAACATCCCATGTGTATCTGTAGTTTCTACTATTGATGATGTTCGTGTATCACCTTCTTGTAATTGTATCTACACTACCTCTGTAATCTTATCTGAGCGAATGGGAAACAGTGTGTACTGGTATTAGAATTAGGAAATTCAAAGGGAATACCAAACTTGAGAGACAAAGGGTAAAATAAGAGAAACAACAACAAAAGCAATACTTGCAAAACTGTTTGGTGTAAGTGAACTGAACACCACAGGGGGGAAAGGGGGAGGGGGGAGGGGGGTATGAGGGACAAGGTAACAAACAGTACAAGAAAAGTATCCAATGCCTAACGTATGAAACTGTAACCTCTCTGTACATCAGTTTTATAATAAAAACTTAAAAAAAATCAAACTGGAAAATGGAGAAACACAGACTAGAGCCTAATCATTCAATACCTGTATCAAAATCCCTCCTTTTCAAAAATGTGAACTAACTAGGGGTCTGCTTTGTCTTCAAGCCATTCGAATAGACTTTCTGCCACAAGTGACTAAATGAGTCCCTATATAAGATTTAATTGCATAGCAGCCAGCCTACACTTATTCTATTTAAAACTGATAATTGGTCTGCTTACACCACCCACACATTTGTGAGATATAGTACAAACAGACAGAAAAAAACAATTCCCCAAATAGGATTACTTGCTTCTTTTTATAGAAATAGAGAAAACATGCTGGTAGCATGTATTGGCTGGTATAAAGTATTTAGCTCAGAAACATGATAGCTTTCCTAGTTGGATTAATTCTTAAGGTCTCAAAAAAGAAAACAAAAAAACACATGTATGCCTAGGGCTGATTCTTAAAATCCCATGAGTTCATCTACTCCTGTGATTTCCATTTCATTAGGTTGTGGCCCCAACTAACCACAGAATCAAAATCCACAGAAACAAGGGCCAAGAATCTTTATCATTAATGTTTTAATCCATACCAATTTTCCTCAGCCTAGTCAGATGGCTGTAACAGAATACTGTAGGTTATATGGCTTATAAACAAGAGTTGTTTATTTTCCACAGATGCATAGGCTGGGGAAATCCAAGAGGTAGAGTTTGGTGAGGGCTCTCTTCCTTGTTTCATAGATGCCCATTCTCACTACATCATCACGTGATGAAAGGGATTACTGTTGTCTGGGGTGTATTCCATAAGGACATTAATCTTTGTCAACCCAATTACCATAACCTAATTACCTCTCAAATGCCCAACTCCTGCTATCATAACATTAGGGATTAGGATTTCCACAAACTAGTTTTGGTTCCTAAGAAGAAACAAAGGAATAATGCTTCTAGTCCAGTGTTAGCCTCTGATCTAGACTTTGTCCTAATTATCAAACAGACCCCAACACTTGAAGCCCACCCTTGTTTTCATTAGATCACAAGATAAATTTTCCTAATATCCAAATTCTGACTGTTGGCATTTTACTTCTATATTTCATCTTATTCTGTCTCAAGACATATATAAACTTCAGTCATGGGCATAAAAAAGGCCTTGCAGACAAATCACATTAACAACATGCATCAATGATGAGCAAATGTGTAGAATCTTCCTAGTTTTGCTGATGGCATCTACTTTCATTATTTAAGGTTGGTTATTTAAAATCTCATTGTTAACTTTTACCACATACCTCAATAGTGATCACATCTGCCATTATACTCAGCAAAAACAATGGTTCCATTGGTGACTATAGCCAGTGGTTAGGCAGTGTCTCTCTCTTACTTAAGACTAAATTTTAATAAATATCAGCTGAGCACAGTCCACTATCAGATTAATGTAGAGTCACTACATCAAAAGCAGAAAACATTCTCAATCATCTCTTTCCTGAAATAAAAAATATATAACTTGAACTCACCTAAGGAAATCATTGAGAGAAATAGCAACTCTACAATTCAACCTAGAAGGCCAAGATCACCTTGTCCAGGGCACTTACCAGCAACAGGCTCAATTGAGAATCCCTCCGAGGTTTTATATAGGTCATTTCTTGCTATCCCTTATGGATCATAGACTGCTGACTTGAATACTCACAGGGGCTGGGTATATATAATGGAGTAAGCAAGAGTTGTAGGGTTTTTATGGTATTCTAATTTAGTATGTTTTCACTTATGTCCACAAAACATGCTCACTCTCAATGTTAGAGAACCACAAGGTTAGAGCAGCCGTCATTGCCCTGGAAGTTAGATCAAGCAGTCAAAACATTCTTCTCAAGGGAGGCAAAATTCTTAGCTATTTCCATGATCTGTATCCACACGAGAATCATAGTATATCAATAGAAATATGTATATTCGTGTCATTAAAATGTTATGAAGCTAGAGATGATTCTTTTTAGAGTTAAGAAGTGGAAATACCTTCAAAGACTTGCTAAGGAGAAAGATAATGATTTTTAAAAATTGAGAAACATCAGGAAACTAGAGAATTTAAGGAATTATCTAAAGGGGCAGTGAAAGCCTAATATGGTAGCAGAAACCTGTAATCCCACCTCTAAGAAGGATGGATGAAGAGAATGACACACCTAAGGCATCATGGATTATACAACAAGACACTGGGTCAAAGCAATAAGTAAGTTAATAAAACAAATGAAGGAGCAGACATTTGTTAACTCCAAATGACTTCTGACAATGAGAAAATATGACAAGATCATATTTTTCCAAAGAAATCATAAATCTAAGTATTTGGATAAATTTTCCAAATTTTTATGGGCCAAGATATATTTTTTAATCAAGAAGAGCCTTTTACGGTCTAAATTAAATTTCCAAGGTTATGTGGCCTGTAGCTGCCAAAGGAAAGTCAATCTCCTTAGTGGAAATATGAAGGAATTGTTTTATCCTTAGAGCATTTGGTGGCTACTAATTAGCTAAATTAGACAAAGAGGAAAGGTATTATTCGTGCTATACCCACTTAGGGAAACCATTCATCATTTAATCTGAAAATAGAAGCCTTTGCCCACTGCCAAATATGAGAAGCATTTTCCTAGCTCTTCAATTTTAACCAAGATCTCAATAATCATGGGAAAGGGGCCCTAGTCGTTCCACAGCTATTTTTAAATGAACATAACAGACATCCCCCTAAAAAGCACTCATTGGTGTGATAGATTGATGCTTTCAAAATTGTGCTTTTCAAAACTAGCAAGCCTAGCTCCTGCATAAGTAGCGATTTGTTTATTCTTCTTATCTCAAGTCACAGCAAATATTGTCCTTGTCTCTAAATGGTCAGATTTCTGCCTACCGTATCTTAATTCTGCCTTAGAGAGATAAGTCTAAAAAGTTAGATACGGCATTTACAGAACTTGCTCTATTCACACAAAAGGATGCTAAATATTTGATGATAATCTTCCCATTCTTTGAATTAATATGAGTGCCAATCTAAAATAGCACATGGTAAGAAAAAGTTTATTCTAATTGCATTTCCTGTGTTCCTTTCCCATCGTCTCAATTTGGAGAATAAAATTAAAAGTCGGCTCTAAAAAAAATTTTGTCTTTCTTCTTTTAAATGACATGAAGACATTAGTTTCGCCTTAATCACTTCTCACTCCAACAGCGTGAGAAGCCTCAGCATGAATTCTTTATGTGTCCACTCCACCAACTCAACCTTTCTGCTGTTTTGCTGAGTTTCTCTGCTTTGGGTCCTCTGTTTCCTCCAGGGTATTTGAAGGTTTTGTACATCACCTGTACCCCTAATGACCGACAATGATGCTGAGTGTATGAGAATAGTGGTGGGCTCAGCAATTCCACATGCAGAAAGAGAAAAGAATGTTTGCATTATAGTGAAACCTGGGTATTTCCCTCATGGACTAGAGGAAGCTCCAAAGACCCCAAAAGGCCTTTGCATTTCCAAGAGAGGTGAAGACTTTGTTATTTCCTGGTCTGGACTCACCTAGAGAAGCTATGTTCCGAATTTATATTTAATGAAGAATCAAGTTTGAAATTCTGCTCCAGTGCACAATGCTTATAAATACACCACAGCGATACCACTGGGGTATTATAAATAATACATGTAATGTTGATTAAAATTTTGATGTAAATTTCTAAAAACTTTATTAAAGTTGTAAAATAACTGACGTGGATTGTTTATAGTTAGATGACAACTTAATTAATCAACTGCTGTCTCCCCTGCGGTGAGGCTGAGAAGTGTGTAGTCTCTATTTTTATCACCAAAGAATGAGCCAGAAAACACAAAATTATCTCCCTTTCAAAACATCAAATTATCTTTCTTTCAAAATAGTCTGAGTATTAATTGTGAAGCCTGACAGCACATAGTCTTTGCCTCAACTAATAATTAATCTGGAAAATACAAATCTTGACACTCAACTGGTAGAAGAACTAAAGTGATAACCAGAGAACATTTTTTTTATTCACACTTATTCTAGAAATGATCACTTTATCTTGGTAGAGAGAAAATGTTCAATTTTCAGATCACTAAACAATTTAATTTTTTATTAGTGATAAAAAACACAAAAAGCAGCAGAATAGGAAAGAAAATTCATATACACATGCAAGTATATTGCATACTGTTTGTTTTTTCGGAATTCTGGTTTAATGAGACATCCCCTTTTTAAATGAGAAATCCCAAAGCAATCCTGAACATAAATAAGATCATGCCTAAAGTAACATCTTAGTCCTTTATTACTTTATTATTGTTTTTTCCCAAGAGTTTAGTTATAAATGAAATAGTTAAGGAATCACAAGAAACTGGTTTTTAAGATAAAGTGCTTGTAATTGCTACAGTATGGTCTATTCTTTCATTCAATCATTCATCCATTTGACAGGTTTATTACCTGCAAAGCCTTATGGCTGTCATCTGGAGGGTTACAAGGATCAACTAGATGCAATGTCTGAGTTTCTCAGTGTAGCAGGCAAGATGTGTTATAGACATAAGTAATTCTGTGGTAAGGAGAGAGCTGAACACAACTGAATTCACATCCTATCTCCATTTGACCCCTCTGAATCTCCTCATCCATAAAGTATGGAAAGCAATATTACTTATATCATAAATGTGTTATGAGGATTCAATGAGAACATTCAGGAGAAATTCCTAGAGGAAGACAGCAGTGTTGTCATTGCTGTCATCCAACAAGGGAGTGGTCATTAGAGGAGAATGCTTACTGTGCAACAAGCTTAGCACTTACCAGCTCTGATCCTTTGAAGTCAACTCCTATCTATTCTGATCTTTCCTCTAGGATGAGCCACGTATAATAACTCACCTGAACCTGTGCCTCAAGTCAATCATGTTGGACCTACCACAATTAGGCAATTATACTGTGCTCACAGGCTGAGCAAGGAAAGGGGTACCTCAAGCTCTTTGCCTTAACTAACACGCCCTTAACTCTTCACTGTCACACTCAACTTTAGAGAATATTTTATGCCTTTTTGACATGTTTGACTTCAGACTGCATTAAGTTAAAAACTGTTTCCTTGAACATAATGAATAATTAAAGTTTAAACATTGGTTTGAAGGTGCCATTGGACAATAAATGCTTTTATCTCAAGGAGTGATAGGTTTTGCTGCCTTTCCAGGGCAAATACAGATGACTGGATCTAGCTAGTATTTAACTCAACAGCTCCCTTACATAACAAACCCTTTGATTTGGGCCACAGAAGAACTGTCTACTGTTGGCTGTGCACAGAGCATCCCTTACCTACCCAGAAGGGTTCACTCTCCCTTGTCTCTATTGTTTTCCCATAGATACAGGAGTCTGACTCTTCATGCCTCAACTTAAAATTCCATTGCCAGTTTTCATAAAGTATAATTTGGCAAAGACCCTTCAATGTTATCTGATCAAACTTCCTGTGGGAGGTCTAAATTCCTTTTCTCCTTTTCATCATCCTAGAAGTCTTTCTGTTGCTCCTTTTGCTGTTTTCTGCTACTTGATGTCACTACAGCACTTTGGAACTACAGGATAACCCAGATCAACTGACACCATCACTAATAGTTTACATGTGCCGGGCATCGGTGACTCACATATGTAATATTAACTACTCAGGAGGCCGAGATATAAGATAGAAATTCAAAGCCAGCCTGGGCAGGAAAGTCTGTGAGACGCTTATCTCCAATTAGCCACCAGAAAACCAGAAGTAGCTCAAGTAGTGAAGTGCTAGCCTTGAGCTGAAGAGCTCAGGGACAGGGCCCAGGCCCAGAGTTCAAGCCCCATGACAAACAAAAAAATAGTTTACATGTGAATCCCTTCAGAGTTACATTTTAAGCCCTCTGTCTTACATAGCAATAGGTTCATACATACACAACAGATTCTCAATAAATGGTTTAAAACAAATGAATTTGTAATTAATGAAAAAGTCAAATAAAATAGCTGCCACGTATTTAATGCATCTCATTGAGGGCTCTAATTAGATTAGGTGGCCTAATTAAGCATATAAATGTTCTCCTAGTAGAATTCTTACATAGAAAATTCCTATATATAAACTCAAAGCTAATGATCAATAAGTCTGAGAGGGTTAATAAAGAAAGGATACAGATAGCCCTCTCAGGACTCATGAACACAGCTGAAATATTCTAGTCCACCTATGTTTCCAACTTCTTCTGTAGTTAACTTTAGACATCAGTTAAATTACTGGAATGCTTTGAATTCTCATGCTCCTCCAACTTCTAGTCTATTTTTCTGCATCTCCTTCCAGTAACATACCTCAACACAATTGTCTATTCTTTCCACCTCTATCCATTCTCTTGTCCAGTGTGTAGCTCCCTGTCTTCACCTTCATCAACACAATGGCTGGATATAGCCTAGTTTATTACTCTTTCTTGGTTGATTTGCTCTGTTCATTCAGCCATGTTGCAGACATTTTAAATGATTTCTCCTCACCTACCCAATGTCTGTACATCAGTATGCCCCACCCCTGGCCTTGAATTCTTCTCTTTCCTATCATCAATGACTTCTTTGGAAATCGCCTTTGCGATTTCATCTCTTTATATAACAATAATAAATGGAGGACTTCCACATAAGTGTTTTGCAACCCAAACTCACTGAGCTCTAGATTTACAAATACAACTGTGCAGATAATATATTCACACAGACACCTGATAGAAATCCCAACAAATCCTCAACTAAACTCATCCTGGTCATTCTTCACACAATAATAACTCTTGCCTTCTTTTTCATAGATATATTATCTTTAAGCAGTTGTACAAAGGAGTTGCCATTTTACAAAGCGGTATATGAAGACATACGAGGCATTTTGATCAATGTCAGCCCTTTTCAACACTTTCACCCCTCCCTCTCAACCCACTCTTTCCCTCACTTTTCTTAATTTTGTAGGTTATGCACTGTATTCTACATTGTGCTCTCCCCCTCTTTTCTTCTTTATTCGTCTGTCCCCCTCCCCATGACCTTACACTCCCCTTTTCAAGTACCTTTTTCCTGGTGTTTATTTTGTTGAACTTTGACTTTGACTTCCTAAGGAATTACACTATTTGAGTTCTCCCTTGAACCTACCATATTTCAGTTAATACACTTGTATACTCTGACACAGTACCGAATGTATTTACTTACTAGTTTGTAAGTAAATGCTAATTTACACATATAAGAGAAAACATTCAGCCTTTATCTCTCTGGGCCTGACTTATTTCACTTAACACTTGGAATTATTATGAAAGTTTCCTTATTAGTCTTTCTGATTCTACTTTCACTTTCTTTTATCAACACACTCATAGAGGAATCTGGAGAAAGAAGTTAATGTCACTACTTTGCTCAAACTCTCCAATGACACCTACCTCACCCAAGCAAAAGTTGAAAATTTCCCAATGGTCTGAAAGGCCCTACAGGATCCTGTTGCTGTCACCTCTCCATTTCTTCAGCCTCACTTCTTATCTCCTCCTGACCTACTTTATTCTAACTATAGAAATTTTCTTATGCTTCTCAAACATACAAAGCTAGAAGAGAGTTGCTGCCACTGGGTGTTTATTAACTACTTGGGGAAGGACAGAAGAAATGAAGAAATGAAGGGAGAAGAAGGAGAGCAGGAGAGAAAGGAGGAAGGAAGGAAGGAATTTTTTTCAGTTTTGTTTTATTTATTCACAGCCCACACTTGAATATAGCAACAATTGCCCAAAAAACTACATTTCTACTATGGAAAAAGCTATGTTTTCTTATGGTCAATATGTTTGATTATGCTGTACCTTTCTTTTATATATATATACATATATATATTTTATTATCAAACTGAATTACAGAGAGGTTACAGTTTCATACATTAGGCATTGGATACATTTCTTGTACTGTTACCTTTGTCCCCCATTCACCCCTCCCCCCTCCCCTTTTCCCTCCCCCCGCCATGAGTTGTTCAGTTCATTTACACCAAACAGTTTTGCAAGGATTGCTTTTGTAGTTGTTTGTCTTTTTTTACCCTGTGTCTCTCGATTTTGGTATTCGCTTCCAATTTCCTAGTTCTAATACCAGTATACCCGGTTTCCAATTTACTCAGATAAGATACAGAGAAAGTGTAGGTACAACCACAGGAAGGTGATACAAGAAGATCATCAATAATAGAGGCTACAGTTACATATGGCACGTTGAAAGTAGTTACAACTGTGATATAACAATCGTTTCCATAACATGGAGTTCATTTCACTTAGCATCATCTTATGTGTTCATAAGGGTATAGCTATTGGGCTCCTGTGATCCTCTGCTGTGACTTGCCTAAACCTGAGCTAATAATTCCCTATAAGGGAGACCATAGAGTCCATGTTTCTTTTGGGTCTGGCTCACTTCACTTAGTATAACTTTTTCCAAGACAGGAAGGAATTTTTAAGTGGCTCAAACCCAGCATACAAAAGTACAAATATAAAAACTATTTGTATAATTTTTGTATTATTTTAGTATTCCATATTCTTTAAAGTATGTCTCCACAAAATTTGGATTTTGCTTTAAAGCTAAATTGTAGACTGCAAACATTCTTATTATTCAATGTTTTCAGAAAATTATTTAAGTGTCCATGAGAAAATAGAATGGACACATTATAGAAACTCAGAATGGATTCAGAAACGGCAAAAGGATTTTATACAGAAGAAAAATGTGTGTGTTCTGAAGTATTACAAGAAGAGCACAGGCCTTTATTTCATGGACAAATAAAAAACACAATGCTAAAGAAATTGATTTTATGCTAGGAAAAAAGAATATATACAACTTAAGGGAAATTGGGTTGAGATAACAGAGGTGACCAACCAACAATATCAGATAAAAAAGTCAGAATAAGCATCCAGAAGGTTGTAATAGACACAGTGATTCAACACTTCACAGATCAATTTGAAGAGCATTCCCAGTGAGTTGCCAAAGCCACAGATCTGAACCTGTGAAACTTCATTACTGACATTTTAATACCCTTGACATTGTTTTAAGAAAACATTTCACAACCCAAAGCCCACAGACTATAAAAACAAAAAGAAGTTGTGTGTCTGGCCCCTCAGCTAAGAGATTCTGCAGAGAGGGATTTAGTGAATGAATCTCTCCAGAGAGAGAAGCAAAAGACTGATGCTACCACTTGCCACACAAAATTAAAAGTGACTATTCAATATTTGATGTCATTGCTTAAGATGCCACCTGATATGATAAAGCATGTCAAAAGCTCCTCTAGTCCACCTAAGTGATTTACCCAGATATCTAAAGCTTACATGATTAAGTGTCAGATTTTTGTTTAAATATGCCTAGAGTGTATTACCTCCCAGCTTCCTTTCTGAAGCAGAGTTCGTGGGATGCAATTTAACTTATTTCTGGATGCTTCAGCTGCTGTCAAGAGAGACTGTGTGATGCTATAATAAAGAATTGGGTTTTCAAGACAGAATGACATGAGAGATTGCTGCTCACTCTTCTACTTACAGCCATTTGGACCTGAAACAAAGTTATGTAAACTCGCTACACCTCTGTGTCCTCACTTGGAATAAAGGCACAGGAATACTATCGATGCAAAACTCCATTGGGGCACACACACTGAAGGCTCCTGAATGTGTGCTTTGTGACTTTTCTCCTCTCTCTCTCATACCAGTTGCCAACACAGCCTCCTGGTTCAAACCGGGAAGCTCAATAGGCACCACACAGAAAGACCAAGGCTGGTCTTTCCACAGTGCTTAGATGCTAACCACAATTCCATTTGGCCCTCAACTTCTTCCTCTTTCTGTACTGGCTATCACTAAGGTCCCATCATGCTTTGCAACCACATCACCTCTGCTTTCAGAAATGGCTAGTATCATTTAAACCATCTATTTTATGGCTTATAATCTGATTGAACTCTGCATTTAATTATATTCTCTAATTCATTATACAGAGGGCTTACCCAAGATCACCCAGCAAATAAAGTACCACCTAGGATTCATTTCTCAGGAATTACAACTCGAAATCCTGTTTCCCCCTGGCTAACCTGCACCCATAACACCTGCCAGGGGCCTCCAGGTGAACAGGATGTGTTTGAACAGAGCCTTTCAGGCAGAGGGAACGCACACCTAAGGAAGCTAATGGACATGGACTATGAGATGGAGAACAGATGGAGAGGAGCTGGCTGACGCAGAGAACTGGGGATTAGTGAGAGGTATAAGAATGAGCTAAAAAGCGGAATTCAGTTTTTAAAAAAAAAAAAAAAAAAAGCTGTGATGATGAAAAAAGAGAATGTCTAGCACATACCCAAACCTGTAAGTTTGGGGGAAAACTTATTCAGAGCCATAGACCAGATCTTCCAACTAAGCTAACAATCATCCGTGATGATATGAGTTGCAAGTTCCTAGCCCATGTGAAATGTATATAATATTAATCAATATGGTCATCTAGGGTGGAGGTTGGTAAAGCAGAACCTCCATAAAGATAAATCTACTTATCTCAGATGAATCAATTTATCTCTTCTGGCCCAAACAAATATTATCATGCCATAAAAAAGTCTAGAAAAAGATATTCCCATTCTTTCATCTTTTCTTCATAATCTCCGGGGAAGGGGCTCTTGTACCTTCAAATCACTGAAAGTTCTGCAACCTTAATTCTTGAACTAACAAGAAAAGCCAAATTTGGAAGATCTTAGAATTACATGTAGTACATGTATTGGCATTGCCAATATCTTGAAGAGTTCTATTTGGTTATCAAGTAAGAAAAATAAAGGCTTCTCCTAAAAATAATGTTGAGGACTCGGGTAGCTCTTGATCAGACAATTCACAAGCTGTGGAACAATAGATCTGGGATTCAGCCAACAGGGTATACCAACTCATCCTCAATGCTGGTGTTTCTGGGCCCACAACAGCCAGGCTATTTGAGATCCTATTAGGAAGGGAAGCTGAAGTGGAAAATAAAGTTCCTAACAAATTAAGAATTAATTCAGAAACAGTGTAGAGCTACAGGTGTGTATGTGTTAAGCCTTTGGGGATATTCTATGACAAACAATTCAATTAAGTATGTTTCTTATAAACAACTAACACTATTCACTGTTAGGGAGGCTAAGCCAAAAGTTCTATTGCTTAATACCATCACATCAGCAATCGTCTATCAACTTAGGAACTTGAGGAAAAGAGCAGATATTCAGACCACAGCAGCGGAGATGAAAGATCACCCCCTCTGTGTAATGTCATAGACTAAGGAAAATTTCATGCAAGGTTCAAATGAGTAAAGAGCCTTTCACGGTGGCCAAGCAACTTGAAAGTGGTTGCTCTGATGAAAGACAGTGCCACACCCCTTGAAAAGACCACAAGTACTACATGTGAACAGGGACCACATCACTTCTCATCCGTCTCCACAATCAACAAGTCCATATCAGCTACCATTCTCATATGAGCTCACAGCCCAAACATGGCCCCTTCCTGACTATTGAGAACTCTGCCACTGAAGGCAGCCTCCCTGCCCACACAGTGGCTTCCATGGCTCTCATTTATGTTCATCCATCTTGGACCTCCATGTACATCAGGAAGTCATGATTCATAGAGTTTCTCACCACACTTTCTGGCTGGTACTGGCTTAACTCTCTGCGGGTACTTCCAATTTTCCAAATCTGCAACCCTCATTTGGACTGCTGATACAGCTTTTTCTCTTTCTTTTTTTAGGAACCTGCCTCATTTGGTCCTCAATACTGGCAAAGAGAAGACAGGGAAAATGTGTTGGCAAACCTTGCTACATTTCTGGATCCAGGCAACACACATACACACACACACACACACACACACACACACACACACACACACACACACACTAACTTCCTGCCAAGCTGATGAACTGTCCCCAGATGCCATCAATACAATTTCTACACAACACACCATGAACTCTAAGTCTGGAGGATGAAGTGGCCAAAAAGTGAAGCAGCATTCTGTACCCAATGTTTACTTAATAAATTCTATGTTATTATCTGCCTGCTGTATTCTCCTGGTCCAAGTATGGGTTTGTTTAAAATAGGAACCTCTTGCATTTTTTTTTTTCCTTATTAGTAATAGCTAAGCAGGACATCACTAAAACGTTTCCCTCCCCCCTGCTTTGACCAAATAATGCACTCTCCCAACATCTGCCCCTGGCATTCCATATCATATTGGATTCAAATAAATCACAGTTGACTCTAAAACCCTCCAGCAATTCATGCCTGCCTATATCAACTCCCACACACTCAGCTGCTCTTGTCACATGCACCTCTGCCTGGCCCTGTTTCCTCCACAACTTGCAATTCTTCACCTACCTTCCTTGCTCTCTCACCCACCTGAATCAACCTTCCATCACTAACTATCTGCTTGCTAATTTGAGAGGAAGCAGAAAAGGTTGAGTCAGGTATCCTAACTCATATTCTTACCTAGTTAATCCCTGACTGCGTGACCTTGGAGAATAGCAGGAATCGCCATGGTAACAACAATAGGCATTTATCAAACCCCTTATGTTTTTAACCCCTTTAATCCCAACTGCAACCTCAGGAGACAGGGACCAACAGCGCCTAATTCCTCTTAGTCCACGTCTTCTTGCTTCAGAACTAATAATAATAATAACCACTTTGAAGGATAAAAATGAAGAATGTGTGTGTGTCTATGGGTGTGTGTACACACATACACACACACACACACACACACACACACACACACATATATATATATATATATATATATATATATATATATATATATATATATATATATTCCTGTCGATTTCCTTCCTCCCTGGCCTCATAACCAGGTCCACCTATTCCCTATTTCCCACAAATTCTCACTCGGGAGTCTCCACTCCGATACAAGAATACAAGTGTTCTCTCTCTCTCCCCTACCTCCCAAAAAGAAGTGTGATGCTGTTCCTTTCTTTTCCCACAACCTAAAAGCACTAGGAATTTTCCATGGCCCTGGGTTGAGGACCTAAACTAGACTCTACCTTTAGGAGGGAGGACAATGGCCTCCTCACTGTGTGCACAGAGGCCCTTTGTCCCTGCAGCTGCTCTAGAAGGGGAACATCTTCCCACTTGCTCTCAGAAATTCCTTCACCAGAAGACAAAGCTTCTCATTCTAAGAAGCCAGGCTTCAAAATGCAACCAGCACTGGATAAGTTAATACTTCAATGTGACTTAAGTTGCTGCTTTCAGATTCTTTTCTTTCCAGCAAGAGTCGGCAGAGATAATAAGAACACAAGAGGGAAAAGACTAACAGGCATGGAGATGGTTGTGTCCACTTAGCTATTTGGCTCAGAAATAGTACAACTCCTTATCAAGCCCCATGTAGAACTGCTTCAGTAATAGCCAAGATGGAAAATGCCAAACACACAGAAGATTAATAAATCTGTAGCCCACATAGAAGACATCTCAGCTTATAAGGCAGCCCACTTTGGGGGCCTCATTAATACTTTTCACATTAGTTGATAATTAGTGTTCCTATTAAAGTCCCCTAAAGTCATGGAAATCACCAGCATTTTGAGACAGGACTAGAATTTACCATCACTAAATATAACGGCATCCAGTTATAAAAATTATTTTTCTATCCCATGAAAGACAGTGAGGAATATCTATATTATCTTTTCCTTGAAGTAATGTGAAAGAAGATTCAGTGCTGTTACAGACAACCTCTCATATCGCTGCCTCCTGTCACCCATGACCCTATGCAATCCTCTCCCCTGCAGAAGGATTTACACTTAATGAATTGCTTCTCATTAATAGCTTGTCAAAGTCATAATGGCAGCCTTTCCAGATGAGATTCTAGAAAGACAGTGGCTGCTGTCATGGGTGTTTACTTTCTGACTCTTCTACCACTATAAGGACTCTGGCTCCCAAATTTTGGGCTGCCTTATGACATGTACATAGCAGAGAAGTTCCCAGCCAACAGCAATGACAAACCAACGCCCTCATTCCATTATGCTGGGAATAACTAAATCCTTCCAACCACCACAGGAGAAAGGGTAGAAATGAATTCACTCCTGGTTGAGAGAAGCTCCTTCCAATGAGATTACAGTTGTGGTTGACATTGTGACTATAAGCACTTGACCTTGAACCGGAACCACTCAGATAAACCACACCCAGAATCCTGATTCCCAAAAATCTGGAGGCAATCCGTGTTGGTATTTAAACAATGAACTTTGGGAGTAACTGATTTTAGGTGGCTTTTTTAAAAATTATATTCAAGTAGTTATATAAAGAACTTACCATTTAAAGAAGCAATTTGTGAATACAATGTATCTTGATCAATGTCACCCCTTCTCATCTATCTACAATTTTGATACACAACAACCCATAACTATAACAAGTGTCTTTTGAATTCCATTTTTTAAGTCCCAAAGGATTTAATTGTGACTTTCGGGATCATTTATAAGAAAATACTTTAATTTTTCACTTAATCTGTTTGGAATTTAAAACCTCAGACAATAGCCTGGTGCTGTTGGGCTCCTGTCTGTAATTCTAGCTACTCAAGAGGATGAGATCTGATTATCACAGTCCAAAGCCCACCCAGACAGACAAATCTGTGAGATTCTTACCTCTAATTAGCCAGCAAAAAGCTAGAACTGGAGATGTGAACCAAGTGGTAGAGTACCAACCTTGAGCAAAAGTGCCAAGTGATTTCAAGCCCTAGTACAAGAGTGTGTGTGCTGTGTGCATGCATGCATCTGCACACACATCAGACAAGCTACAACTCTGAGATATTTTGCCTAAGGCTGAAATAAAGGTATGTATTGGAACATTATGGTTTGGATGACTCAGAACCTCAGCAACTTCAAGTTTATTTTAAAAAAAAACAGTATTTAAGGATTATGTGACAGGCTAGGATTTTAAATATCAGGTTAACTTTGTATTTATGGTACCATCTATAAGCTGTCTTTGAGAACTGTAGCATTTTTGAGTCTATGATATTATCAGGCCAGTTGGAAATTAAGCAAACTAAGCTTCTGAAGGGCTAAGTGACTCTTCATGTGGCAGAAAAAAAAACACATTTTCTGAATCTGGATCATTGATCTATCTCACTACGTTGAAAAAAATCAAGAAAGCGTGACCAACTGTAATAACCTTGTCCATTTTGCCCAAATAAAAATAGAACATCATTGGAGAAAAATTGAAATGCCCTTCAGCCATACAGCCCTCCCTGGTTCATTGTCGTCGTCCTCAACCTGCAGCCCACATCTCAATAGCCCATTGGACCGGCTGGTTCATAAACACTCCTGATTTCACAAATAAGCTTTACGGGGCTAGAGCTCTCTTGGGGTGAACTTGCTCTCCTCGTAGGTTAATTTAAATAGCAGTGAAAATTTAGCTTGAAAGGATAATTACAATTTTTCACCTCCTTTTATCTCGGGTTATGTAAATGAGAGTTTAATCTTACAGTTCATATTATATTAATACTGGGAATAAAAAGATCTCAATATACCCAGGCACTGTCAATCATGTTAGAAAACGATGCTCCCAACAATCATAGTGAGTACAAATTGAACTTGTTCCCCTAATCAAGTACTGTGCATATTATCAATAAGTCAACAGATGGACTTATAGCTTGCAGACTTCTCACTTGGGCAGTGTAAGCTGCTGTTTTTTATCAGATTGTAAGGCTTTGGAGGATGAAGGTTGCCAACTCTCCTCTAACAAGAGAATTTATTGAAAACCTAGGGATAGCCTCAGAGAAGCAAATTCAACTTCTGCCCCCTTTTAACCTACAATTTCCACATCCTGCCAAAGGTAATGAGAGCCTACCCCTGAGTGACAAGACCTCCACAGGAGCCTCATCCTCCATGGCCCCCCACAGCTCTCGTGGGAGACTCTGTCACTCACAGCATTGAATAGTGAAACGTTGAAGGGTAGAGAAAGGTAGAGAAACGTAGTAGCATCGTCGAGTTTAATAAATATCAGGAGGAGGCTGGCAGATCTGCTTTAACCCCAGGGCATTTAAAAAACAATCAAAATACTGTTTTCCTTCCACTGAGTGTTAACACAACACAGTGTGTGGGGGTATTAGAGTTTAGAGAGAAAGTGAGAGACAGGACCCAAAGTTTTGTTGTTGTTTTTTTTTTCTTTTTTTTTTTTTTCCTATTATGCCTCCAGGCCAAGCTCAAGGTCTAATTCCTAGGGGGAAACCTTTTTAGATCATCTCAAATCCACATAATTAATCTCTTCAAGTGTGTGATCACAGGATATTAGTAGTGAGGATAATATTAGGCAGTAGATAATAGTAATGAGCAATATAAGTCTGTGAGCTCACACCTATAATCCTAGCTCCTCAACAGGGTGAGATCTGAGGAGCAAGGATTAGGAAAAAATGAACCAGAAAACTCTTATCTCCAATTAGCCAGCAAAAAGCTCCAAGTGGACATTTGGCTCAAGAGGAAAAGCACCAGTATTGAGTGGAAAAGCCATAAGGCCCTGAGGTTAAGCCCAGTACTGGCACACGCATACACACACACACACACACACACACACACACACACACGCCTGTTTGTGAATAAACTACAAATAGAAGTCTGTGAATAAATTCCAACACCACTGTTCATCAACCACTTGGACACAACTTTACTCCAATGTCTTTCATAAAATGTAGACAATATCTGGCTTGGTATGAGATAGTCATTAGAAAGATTATGATTATGAGCTGGGCACTAGTGGCCCATGCTTGTTGGCTACTCAGAAAGCTGAGATCTGAGGATCAAGGTTCAGTATCAGCCCAGGTAGAAAAATCCCCGAGACTCTTATCTCAAATAAACTACTCAGAAAAAGCCGGAAGTAGGCACGTACCTTACGTGGTATAGTGCTAGGACCAGTTGTTGTTGTTTTTTTAAAGCATGTATACACATGTATGAAAAGGTGCCAATGAAACTCATTATTTTTGATAAGTCACATATGCTAATTTAAAACCAATGAGAACTGCAGGGGAGCTCTTATGAGCAGAAGCACTTGAGTGCTTGCTTTGTGTTCAAAAGAAATGTTCACCGATTTTATCTCTTCCGACTTGTATGACAACCCTTTGAGTGAGATATGATCACCCCCTATTCTACAAAGGGAAAATCAAGGCTTAGCGAATGTGAGTAATCCATTTCATGATTGCTAGTGAGGGGCAGAGCTAGAATTCAGGGCAGAGCATTCCCAGTGAGAACAGGCATACCTCCCTGTATAAAACACGGCCATCTGTGTACACTCTAGAAAGCTGCATCGTCCATCTTCAATAATTTAGTATAGTATGAGCTGAATACATACCTATCTATCTCCCATGCTGCCGTGTTAAGCTTCATTGAAACCACCAACAGCTTCTTATTCTTCCTGGGGTTTCTGATGCCTAGAAAAATGCTTAACCTTTAAAAGATACCCATTACACTTCCTTAAAATAAAATGAGGGAAGAAAGTTTCAGCTTCCCTATAGAAAAAATTACCCTTCGTTAAGAAAAGAAAAACTGCCTGGTGAAAGAGAAAGGACCACAAATTTCCTGGAGCAAAAGGAAGTGTTCAAAAATGAACAGACAGGATCATGAGCCTGGAGATGCTACCACAGGCATTTTTCTGAGAGATACCTCTCGCTCTCTGAAGCCCATCAGTCAGCATGCAGGTATGGATTGTCTCCTGAGTCCTAAACTACCCTTGTAGTATCTCAGGGGTTGCAGCGAGTTCAAGCTGAGCTCTGACCTACAAAGCACCTATACAGGTGATGCTCTAACCCTAAAAGACATTGGAAAACCTCAACGGCAAGGATATGGCCTAGTGGCAAGAGTGCTTGCCTCGTATACATGAGGCCCTGGGTTCGATTCCCCAGCACCACATATACACAAAATGGCCAGAAGGGGCGCTGTGGCTCAAGTGGCAGAGTGCTAGCCTTGAGCAAGAAGAAGCCAGGGTCAGTGCTCAGGCCCTGAGTCCAAGCCCCAGGACTGCCCCCCCCCCCCAAAATAAAAGCTTACCATCTTCTAATAGATTCTCTGTCATATGTAAGTCTTCACAAAAGAAGTTGCTTTGCTAAATCTTCCTGCAAAAAAAGCAGTTTGTGGAGTTAATACTCTCTGGAGCAAATAAATTTCAGAGATAGGAGACCATTAAAGTGTGAGAATTCATTTGGCCTCCTTTTCTTATGTTGGCAAGAATAAATTCTATCTGTTTTAAACACTCAGACAATAGAGGGGAAAATGTGATAAGAAGAAGAAATGAACAGTAGGTAGGAGCAACTAGATTTCTATGTGCAAAAGAAAGAAAAAAAAAGAAATGAAGTTAGACCACTAACTCATACTATATACAAAAATTCAAACTGAATCAATGGCCTAACTATAGAAACTAAGACTGTGAAACTCTGAAAGCAACAGATATGTGTGATTTTAATTTGGCAATGTCATCTTGGATAGGAAAATAAAAGCATAAGCAACAAAAGGAAAAAGATACATCAGACTTCACAAAAATAAAAATGTCTGCACACAGACTGATAGTATCAAGCAAGTGAAAAAAAACATATGGAACAGGAGAAAATATTTGTGAATTATATCTCATAAAAATCTAGTTTCCAGAATATATAAAGTTCTTCTAAATGTAACAAGAAATAATTCCATTTAAAATTTTCCAAGACTTGAATAGACATTTCAGCAAAGAAGATATGGAAAAAGCAATAAGCTATGAAAAAATATTCACTGCCATCAGTCGTTTAGGGAACACAATCAAAATCACAATGAGATATCATTTACACATACCAAAATGCTAATTATAAGCTAATACTTGAAAAATACAGAAATTCTGGCAAGCATGTGGAGAAATTGGAACCCTCTATTGTTGCAAGGAATATAAAACTGTGAAAAATGTAAAAACATTTGAGCAGTTTCCCCAAAATAATTAAACACTGAATTATCATGTTCCAAGCACCCTACTCCTAGTCATGTACCCCCAAAAGAATAAAGCCAGGGACTCAGGAATGTGCATGCCAATGTCCAATGCATCATCACTACTCACAAAAGCCAAAAGGTAAAAACAACCCGTGTCCATCCAGAGATGAATTAACAATCTCCTAAATGTATTCCATAGAATATTACTCAACTACAAAAAAGGAACTGAAGCTATGATACATGATAGATACAAAATGGAGGCCTTGTACAGAAGAGCAAAGATTGCACTTGTATTTGTATGATATTGTTAGAAAAGATGAATTCATTCAAAGGAAATTAGGGTTTACGAAAAGGGGAAATTAAGAGTTGCTGCTTACTGTCTGCAAAGTATCTGTTGGGGAGGGGGTGAAAAGATTACCAAAGTGCCTAAAAGTGGTTAAAACAGCTGAGCACTTGTTTTTGCTGAGCACTGGTGGCTCAAGCCTGTAATCCTGTCTATTCAGGCTGAGATCTGAATCTTGTTCTTTGAAGCCAGTCCTAGCAAGAAAGGCCATGAGACATTTATCTCCAATTACTCACCAAAAAGAAAAAAAAAAAAAGGAATAAAAACCAAAGTGGAGCTGTGGCTCGAGTGGCAGAGTGCTAGCTTTGAGCAATAAAAAGCTCAGGGACAGTGTCTAGGCCCTGAGTTCAAGGTTCAGGGCCAGCACCAAAAATAAATAAATAAACCTGTAGATTTTGGGTTACGTACATTTTATTCAAGTTCAAATACACTTGAAAGGAAATTTTAAGAAGGGTCCAGGGGCGGGGTGGAGTCCAAAGGGCTCTTGGAATCACCTTCTCTAAGAGCAGAAGCACAGCACCATGGCAACAATCCCCATGAATGCCAAGGCTCCTCCTGGCAGCCCCTGTCATGGCTGCCCTTCCCTCCCACCCACTGTAGAACACGGCATCCTGGCTCTCAGCCTGATGTTATTTCCTTTTCTAAGTTTTCTCCACAATGAACGAGGACGACACTTAGCCGGAGTGAGCCTATCTCACAAAGCGACAGAAACCAAGTCAGCACCAGCGCAGTGAAAATCCACTCGGGAACCTCGAGGGGTGACAGGGGGAAATGGTTTACAGCAAAATGTGCTTTTCCCCTTGGGGATCAATCTGCTGGGTTTTTCTTTTAAATATCTTACATAAACTTCCCCCAAGCAATAAAGTGGCAATTGTAATAAGTGAGAGCAGATATTTAGACTCTTAAGTGCCACCTCAAAACGACAAAACATTGACTTTCACTTAGAAAAAAAGATAAAGGGTTTAAAAATGGCCTTTTAATTCATGAGAGGATAATTCCTTTGTTTCATTTTTTATTATCCTTCAGTACTTTGCACAAAGGGGTTTCAATTCCACATGACCGTTTGTGAGTGCCATGCATCTATTGGCCAATGCCCCTCCCCCCATCATCCTCCCTCCTTTCTCCCACCCCACCCATGACCTCAGTTTGCCAAGCTCCATTTTCCCAAGTGTACATTATATATTATGACTGCGTTCACCCACCTCTCCTCTCTCATTTGTCTACCCCTTCCCTTGACCTTGCCTCTCTTCCCTGATACACCACAAGTGCCACTTCCTGTTGTGCACTTTGTTAGCCTGCAAGTTAGCTGTTCAAAGGAGCTACACTATTGTAATTTCCCTGCATACACCATGCTTTCGTTAGTACATTCATTTATGTATAAATGCCTATGACTCTGTGTATTATATACATATATATTTATAACTTAGATGTAACTTCCACATGAGA
The DNA here is from genome assembly GCF_023159225.1 of Perognathus longimembris pacificus. NCBI lineage: Eukaryota > Metazoa > Chordata > Mammalia > Rodentia > Heteromyidae > Perognathus > Perognathus longimembris. Next base: position 44,347,868 of record NC_063176.1, read on the forward strand.
GAAAACACGTCCTTTGTCTCATGCTGAGCTATTTTGACCCAGCATTTTTTCCTCACACATCCAATGACAGCAAACAAGAAAGCAAACCCTCAGAGCCACCCTCAGAGTCATTTTCCTTTGTGCAAAACAAGTTGGAGAAGTAGGAACTCTGATTCTGCTGTGCAAACGGGGGGAGCAGCTCACTCACACAAGGCGTGTCAGCAAATCTTCCTTGCGACAAATGTATTCACGCATGTACCACAAATCCCATATTTTTTAAAACCACATGCAAGGTTTGCCGCAGGCAAGTCAAGCTGATACTTGTGTTTGTACTTTGTTCCAGATGAATACTTTGAGAATGTATCTGGACCCGGATGTTCAAAGCCACTCATGAATTCCATCTTTAAGTGTTTCCTGGGCCACAGAGTCCTGCAGTAGACTCAGTGTGTTCAGAAGGCACTCAATAGAAGGAGTCCAATAATAGACCCTATTGTTGGTGCACATAGGAACCAATTCTTTTTTTAAAAATCCATTTTTAATGAACGAATCATTTTCAAGTGTTCATTACATGCGAGGCAGTTTGAAGGGAAGAGTGGATGTGTGCTGACCCTCAGTTTCCCTCAACAGCCACCTTTTACTTCAACACCAATCCCTCTCCAAGTCATCCTTTCCTTTATGTCCTCATGACCTCTCCTGCAAACTTTCAGAAAATTCCTAACCTGCGCACATTATTTACCTCCAGTACTTAAAACAGGACCTGATTTGTAGACTAGAAGCTTACCATTTATTTATTCAGAGCAATCAACACATATTTGCTGATGAAACAACAAATGAACAAATTCATTTGTTCTGTGGCAGGTGAATGAAGGAATGAGGAAGGCATGGATGGATTTTATCATGAATACCTAAATAAGAAAAAAAAACAAAAAACAGGGCTGGGAATATGGCCTCGTGGCAAGAGTGCTTGACTTGTATACATGAAGCCCTAGGTTCGATTCTCCAGCACCACATATACAGAAAATGGTCAGAAGTGGCGCTGTGGCTCAAGTGGCAGAGTGCTAGCCTTGAGCAAAGAAGCCAGGGACAGTGCTCAGGCCCTGAGTCCAAGGCCCAGGACTGGCAAGTAAAAAAAAAAAAAGAAAAGAAAAGAAAATATTTTTTTAAAAAAATTCTTCTGTGCATTTTCTCCAAATAACTAGCAAGATTAATTCTTTCTTCTTTATAAAATGGACATGTTTTAATAGAAAGACTCTGAAGGGTTTAGGTAAAAATCTAGGAATGAACAAAATTGTTTCTTGCATCAATTTTCAGCTTAGGTTGTTTTGCTTTCTTGTGCTCATTTGACTATCTTGACTGCTAACTGTATAATATCTTTCCGTGAGTGAGAGGGATCATATATTCACTGGACAGGCAAGAATTCAGTGCAGTATTTTGTCCTTGACTTTGGAATAATACTTTAAAAGAAGGAGTTTTATGCTCACTATAAAGTCTAGCTTGAACTTGAATGTAGTCTATATTTTTGTCCCTCCATCTCATAGAAATATTTTGTTTATAGTAACTAAAGTCTAATTGATGTGCCATGTTCCGTGATAAAAAGAAAAATTCTATCACATGAAACATGGTTCTTACCAGAAAGCTGGGCCGCAGCCAGGTTTCCCCACTCCAATGACTACATGTCTCCTGCCCAAATGCAGGCAAAATTCTATAGAGGACGTACTCTGCCATTCCTGGCCATGTTAGTCATCAGTGTTTCCAAAATCTGAAGTCCAAGGTTGATTGCCATATTAATGTGGTTGCTACCAAGCCTGGCAGGCATTGCAATCAGACAGACATCTAGTTACAATTCTCTGTCTAACTATGAGAAAGAATCACATTCCTGACATGTCACTTGCTCAGCCTTTACATCTTCATCTCTTTCAAAAGCTCACAGAAGGAGAGAAGAGGAAAATGCCAGACACGAACAAGTTAACCACTCCCCAGGGTGAGTGGTGATGGCAGGTGGAGGTGGAGGCCTAGGTGGCAGCAGGCAAGAGAGACAGGTGAGGCAGCACACAGTTAAAGTGCTGACCCAGATGCCACTGGAGGAAGGACCGCAAGGACAGAAGAGAAGTGAACGATGCAGTCCTGCCATGGGCCAGCTCCAACCCATTCCCATTCACACATGGCCTCCCTGCAGACTGGAGAGAGAAAATGAGGTGCAGGAAGTCTTTATGTCGTTCATGAAGAGTCACTGGGCCAAAACAGAAAGTAGTAATTCTAACCTACACCTTCCCAATTGCAAATCCAGTGGCATCTTAGTATCATAGTCCAGTTAATAAGACTAGTTGACCTTTCAAGGTAGGCCAAAGGCTGGGTTTCACTTGGCAAAAAAAAAAAAAGAAAAAGAACGAAAGATTCAAGGGCTATAAATTCTGTATAATGACCAATCAATCGTGGTACCTTTTCCTGGCCATATTATCACCATCTTTCATGTTGCTCTCAGCATTATCCACTGCAGGAAATCATTCCCTGATGATAACGTTCAGCTTTGCTGACGTTATCAGGCAAGTGGTGACATTCAATTAGTGAAAGGCAAGTTTCTTCTATTAAAAACCCTCCAGGAAAGATTTCTAGATTTCTAGGAACTGACCAGAAGAGTGAGTGGCATTCAGAAATAGAAGACTCACTCTGAACTCTCCAGAGATGTCGGTGCTCACAATGTCAGTCCCTTCATAGTTCTGTCTCTCGTCTCCCATGTAAGGGCTCCATTGTGCCATTGTCTGTGTCCTGCCATGTTTATAACCTGGATGAGTCTGTAGAAAAACAATAAGACAAGCCCTCAGTAGCACAAGATAGTGTTGTTCAGAAAAACATAAGCAAGATGCATAACTCAGATATCAACTAAGCTAAATCATGGCCAGGGACAACTATGACATATTAGGAAGGTAAGAGCAGAAGTGGAAATTAAATGATGTGAAAGTGATGTGATTTTAAATTAAGCAAATAATAAGTCAAGATGTAGCTATAAAGTTCTGATAGCCAAGGATTTGCTTTTTTTCAGATAAATTATTTTATTATTAGCTCTATATTGTCTTTGGGAAAGAAAACTAGATATGTACTAATTCTTTAGAAGAAACAAAACTCTTCCCTAAAACATTAGTCTATATCAAAGCTGTCCTTATAAAAATAGCATGAGAGTTTTATATATATATATAATGTTACATATATAATTTTAAATATATATAATTTTAAATTTTCTAATTGCCACATATAATAAAAAATTAAATGGCCACATTTCTAATATAATATCTTAACTGAGATTCATTTAGTAGCATTGTATTTAAACCAGTAGGTCCAAAATATTATCATTTTAATACATAATCAGCAAGCAAAGTCATTGTTTCTCATACCTTTAAACTATGATGAACATTTTATGTTCAAAGCCTGTTTACCTAGAAATGTTACATTTTCATTGTAAATAGTTGACCTATATTACATAAAGTATACAGCTGAAAAAAGTAGGTTCATATACTCAAATTGCTCTGATATGCTTAAAAACTTCTCAATTGCTTAGTATTCACTTTTAACTTTGAATTAGTTAAAAACTAAACAAACCTAGGTTCCTCAATCACACTGGCTGTGCTTGGAACACTCAGTACCCTGCACAGACAGCGCAGGTCTAAACAGAAGGTCCTGTGTAGGCCTTCCTGTTGTGGGTGCTGACTAACACAGCATAAGGTCTTCTCAGTAAAGCTTTACAAACCTCATTTCTTCTCCTCAGTCCTCAGCAGAAGCTCAGGGCCTAATGCCAAGGTCCAATTTAGGATTAAACAGAAAGGTAAACCCAGGGCATCCACTGCCTAGTTTCTTAGATGACTAAGAATGAACCAGCTTCACAGAATACCCCTGTTTTCTTTCACTGGGTTTTGTTTTATTTTTTACATACTAAAGAAGATAAAGTTCACACATGACATTTTCTGACTTAGAATAATCATATGTTTTTAAAAGCATTCAGCCAAATGATCGCTGGTGGCTCATGCCTATAATCCTTGCTGCTCACAAGGCTGAGATTTGAGGATTGTAGTTTGAAGTTAGATGAGGCAGACATATCAGACTCTTACCTCCAATTAATTAACAAAAAGAAACAGAAGAGGAGGTGTGACTCAAGTGGTAGAATACCAGCCTTGAGGAGCTCCAGTTGCGCAATTGGTTAGTGCGTGGTACTTAGAAGAATACCAGCCTTTAGTGAAAAAGCCAAGAGAAAGCATGAATGCCTGAGTTTAAGCCCTAGTACCAGAACAAAACAACTGAAAAGAAAAAAAAAAGAAAAAAATCACCCAGCCAAAACTGATAAACACATACAAGAACTAGGTCTTCAGAAAAAAAATAACAAAAGATACTGAAGTCTCTTGAGCTAAAGAGATTACTTTAAGAAGCTCAAAAGTCAAACAGAAATAATGCAAATTTCAATGCTATAATTGACTTCCCCTCTCCATGGACTCTGAATCCAAAGATTCAAGCAATTTTAAATGAAAAAATATTTTTTAAAACTTGTATCTGGTGTCCCTCAGTGGATGAATGGGTCAAGAAAATGTGGTATGTGTACACAATGGAATTTACTCATCCATTAGAGAGAATGATATTGTACCATTTGTAAAGAAAGAAAAGATTCCGAAAGTAAGTCAGGCCCAGAGAGACCAAGGACTCAGGTTTTTCCTTATAGGTGGAAGCTAGACTTAGCAATATGTAAATGTATACAAATGTATTAAATGAAATTCCTTAGAAGGAAAAAAAAATCAAAGTTCAGCAAAATAAAACACCTAGAAGCAGGTACTCAAAAAGGGTGGGGTGGGGGTCAAGGGGAAAGGGGCAGACAAAGAGGAGAATGCAGTCAAAAATGTTCTAAAAATGGAGAAGCATGAGGGAAGGGGTAGGTAGGAGAGGGATGGGTGAGAATGTTGAAAGGGGTAACATTGATCAAGATATAATAATGAACTGCTTTGTTAAATGGCAACTTCTTTTATACAACTACTTAAAGATAACAATTTTTAAAATTCTAAAAAAAAATTAATGACCTGGGATTGAAGCTGGAAATGTAGCCCAGTGTTAGAGCACTTGCCTAGTAGGTACAAGGCTGTGGGCTTGGTTCCCATGATGAAATGATGATGATGTTGATGATATACATCTACATAGAGACTCTTTCTCTTGTTTCTAGTTACTTTCTCAACTATACAGTATGGTACCTAACTACATAATATTTACACTGTACCAGATATTATAGGTAATTTGGAGATGATTTAAAGTATAATGCAGGATGTCTCTAGGTTCTGTGCAAATACTGTACTGTTTTCTATGCTGTATAAAACAATTGTGCTGGTTGTTGGATTTTGATATCCACAGGGAATGAATTCCCTATCAATGCTAAAAAAAAAAAAACTGTATGCAAATACTGTTTAAATGGAGAACAAATGAATAGAGGAGCATCCTCCTTTATTTTTATCATGCCACCATAGCCTTCATATCAAAGCCTAGATTTCATAAATTAAAACAATAACACAAATTCAATTAAAAATGTCAAATTGGATCTAGGAAGAGAGACTGGTCCACCAAGGAAATTCGCAAAGCCTTTGCCCTCTTTTGCTCTCCTTCATCGCTCTTATCCTGTTACAAAACAGATGAACTGAAACACACTTAGGGCAAAGATTTGTGATAAGAACATAAATAAAACAGGAAGATAAAGAGGAGTTGTTACCAAAGCTCCCAAAGTGGAAATACAGAGAAAAGGTCCTCCATTTTTCTCTTCTTCTCTTAATTAAAAATGCCAGATTTGTCTATAAATCAGATCTGTGAGGTCCTTTGTAGAGTCGTTGAAATTGGCACAACCTTCATGAGCGAAGAACTCTATTGGGATCCAGCCCCCAGTTCTACCTTGCCTCTATCCAATCCCCTCCTAGAAGGGAAAGAGGATCATCTAAAGAAAAAATAAAGATTAAATGATTATCAAAATGCAACTGACATGTGAAGAAACAACATGCACTGTGGCAGGGGAGATGTCACTATTTAGACACTTCCCACCCAACTGTGGAATGGAACTCGCCAGGTCCTTGCTGGGTGCTCCTCACCCTGGACCTTCTTCTAGCCTGACTGCTTCCCTCAGTGAGCCCGGCTGGGCATAGCCACCCAGTGCCTTCTCCTCTTACCATCGTTTATCTTCACGGCTGGAAATGTCAGAGACATGAGATTTGCGTTCCCAAGTCCCCTTCGGAGGGAACTAACTAAGCAAACAACAATATCTGTGTGATGTTAGCACAGCACAGTGTCTCCTGAGGGAAGAATTCATGATCATTTGTGTGATCTGCTGCTTTCCAAGGTTATGGCAGAATGGCAGGGATTTGGGGTTGACAATATTGCAAGAATGAAACCAATCTCTCTCTCTCTCTCTCTCTCTCTCTCTCTCTCTCTCTCTCTCTCTCTCTCTCTCTCTCTCTCTCTCTCTCTCTCTCTCTCTCTCCTCTGTTTCTTTGTTTCTCTCCCTTCCATGCCCCTTCTGGCTGTCTGGCTGTCTCTCACCATGGGAGCTAGTGGCATGGGTTGACTTCATGCCAAGCACTGCTTGAACTCTTGAACTGCCTCATTTAAACCACATTTAAACCATCCACAATTCTTGAAGTCATTTCCATTATTATCCCCATTCTTCAAACAAAGAAACTAAGATACCTAGAACATGAGTTGCCCAAGGTCACACAGCTAATACAAAGAGGAGCCAGTATGTCAGCATCCAGTGGTAATTCCAGAAACTGCTCCTAACAGCAGTGCCACAGCGCCACCTTCCGGGCATGCTGGGAAAATCTACTTGCCAATGAAGCGTTGGCTCTCATGGGCTGAATGTGTTTTTCTCCTCCAATTCGTATGTTGAAATCCTAATCCCCAATGAGTGGGGTATGCTTGACCTGGACCCTTGAAAGGTGATTTGGGTCAGGAGAGTGGGGTCCCTTATAAATGGTATTAGAATCTTATAATAGGTATCAAAGAGTTCCTGCACACAAAGGAGGTTATAGTGAGAAGATGGTGTTTATGAACCAGAAACTGGGGCCTCCCTAGGCACCAAATATGTCGGCACACCTGAGGACTTCCCAGGTGTCTAGCACTGTGAGAAGTAAACACTGTGCTTTAAGCCAACCAGATGATGGTATTCTGTACAGAATCAAGAAGAGAGGAAGGTATCAATCATGCAATGCTTTAATGAAAATTTAAACCTGAGGAAGACAGGAATACATTAGAAAAGATTAAGATAAATAGTGACTCCACTTAAATACAAATACTCGACAGCCACCTGAATTACATACCAAATAGAAAATAGACCTGGAACATCATAAAAAATACAAGCAACAAAAAAAATGGAAGGTAGAGAATGAGGAGATGTGTGAATAGTCATTTTTCATGGCAGTAACTCAAATGCCAGGTGTAGTTTTCTGAACACAATAGTGACTTCAATTTCTAGGTGTTTTGCAAAAATACTAAATCTTACAGTTGAAAGAAAAAGGAAGAAAGAAAGAAAAGAAAGAGAGGGGGGGAGCCAGGGAGGGAGAGAGGGAGGGAGGGAGAGAGGAAGAGAAAGAAATCATTTAAATTCCACATTTTCATTTCTTCTCATCAGTTGAAATAAAATTAATCGCCTTTTTTTTTGTCATGGGCTTGAACTCTGGTCCTAGGTGCTGTCCCTGAGCTCTTTTCCTCAAGGCTAGTGCTCTACTATTTTGAGCCACAGCTCCATCTGTGGGTTTTAGGTGACTAATTGGAAATGAGTCTTACTAAGGAGGAAGGAGAATGAAGAGGTGGAGAAAATGAAGGAGAGAGTAACAGTTCAAAAAGAAATGTACTCATTACCTTACTTACATAACTGTAACCCCTCTGAACATCACCTTTACAATAAAAAAATTTTAGTGAAAAAAAGTCTCACCAACTTCCCAGCCCAGGCTGTCTTTGAACTTCAATTCTTAGATCCCAGCCTCCTGACTAGCTAGGGTTACAGGTGTGAGCCACCAGAACTGTATGCATTTTATTTTCTACTTGAAATAGCAACACTAGCTGCAATCTGTTCTATAAAATATCTATAGAACAATATCTGGAATGATCTGGCACACATGCAAATGGTGTTTCTATCTAGGTGAAAGTATTTGGCACACTACAATTATGATTTATATTACTTCCTCTCTTCAGTTGAGTGAGCACTTACAATATGACAAGACTTGCTCTTATTCTGGGTTATTAGTCACATATAAGATAAACATGCTGGCTTTTCCTGTTCAGATCTGCTGCTCCACCCAGAGAAGAGATAAACAATAAACAAATACCAACTACCATTTCAGAAACTGAAGCACATGGAAGCATAGACAGAAAAGGCAGGAGGAGCCATTTTTACAAAAGTGGTAAGAAACCACTGCAGAGTGGTAACATTCATGCCAAGAACCAAAAGAAGTACAAAGAAACAGCCATGCACAGACCTGAAGGAAACAAGGGTGGAGAAAGCAAAGCACACATGTCCTGGGGCAGGACACATATAGTAACACTAACACCGGAAGTCCAGAAACTTCCAAACTTGAACTAAAGCACTCAGTAAGTTGGATGGCGTGCCTAATTTCCCACCATAGCAATGCATTAGACTTGATCTCGCTTCTATTCATTTTCATTTTTCCACTGCCTGCCTCACTGCCCCCAGCCACGCTGCACCGTTAACCGTTGTAGACTTCGATCAAGGCTTTTATCTTGGATGAAGTATTGAAATTAGCAGATAACCTACCCGTGTCTTCTCCCTGAGCATCGAGTGCCCAAGCGGGGTGTGTTAAATGCTTGCTTAACTAAGCTAATGACTACGATGAAAGTTTTATTGACATTAAACCCTTTCAAAAGTATCTGACAACCTGGCTAAAAGCATATATATAAATATATATGTATGCTGTGTGAATCTCCCTCATTAATGAGGCAATTAATCGTGAGAATTAGCCAACTTCACTGAGAACTAAGCTGGCGGCTGTGAACCAGAGCTCCAGGCCTCGCCCCCAAATCCCCGGTGGCCGTCCAGCTGAGGAGGCCTGTCGCTGATTGACGGCAGTGGTTATTGATTGGGGATGCTGAGTACAACTCCCAGGGGGGCTGCTATCAGCAGGGCAGAGGCAGAATTTGGTGAGGCCCATAGGACCCTGAGGACTGGCCTCATCGGGAGCGTGGAGAAGCGCCCCCTCTCCCCCACCCCGGCAGGCACAAGAAGAGAAGGTCTCATTCTCATTCACTTGGGCCTCAGCCCCACCAGGCTGACTCAAAGAATATGTCAACCCGAAAGAGGCTTGTCCTTTGGGGGCGGGAGGAAGGTAAGGGGAAAAAAATGAAGCTTCTTAAGTGCAAATTTCAACCTGTTGACCAATGGATGTACACTTCAGGAAGAAGGCGAGAGGGAAACATGGGTACCCAGATTCCTCCCACACCCACAGTTTGGGATCTTATAGAGGTTAAAGAAGTGTGTGTGTGTGTGTGTGTGTGTGTGTGTGTGTGTGTGTGTACATGTACCCTCAACAAACTCCAGCAACATTTCAAAGGAACTGCCCCCCCCAGTCTAGTGTACCCTAACACCTCCCATCAGGATCAGATAGAGAAGGACACTACAGAAATGAAGCAGTGGGTCACCCTGACATCTAAGCCCACAGTGCTCAGAATCACTCGGGTCAAGGCACAATTAGGAGTTGGGGGCAGAGGATTACATGCACAAAATGATCTTATGTTAAATCCATCACAGGCAACCGGAAGCAACCAAATGACCAAATGACGGGAGTACAAAGTACAATCACAAAAGGACCCCTGTGTATGGGGGAGGGCGGAGAATGGATTAATGTTCTAAGAGAATGGTAGACTTCTGGAAAAGCTTTTGCAGATTATCCTCTTGATATGTGTGTTTACTCTGTCATCTCTTCACGATTGGCAGAATGTCAGCATTAACAGGTGCCAACTTTTTCATTAAAAAATGAAGGCAAGATGGCTCTAAGTTGCAAATGTCCTACTCTAACTGCTAACTTAAGGGCTCTCTGCAAATTCAGAAAGGTGCCTGTGGTTGGAGTCTAGAAGGAAAAGACTGCTACGATTTGCATGTGACTTGCCCTGAAGAACATGGTATCAAAAGTAAGTTCCCAATATCGAGGTGACGTGCTGAGGCCTCCGGGCGGACATGGTGTCCTAAGGGCTCCGCCCTCATGAAGTTCGCTCACAGGGCTAGGTTGTTATGGGCCTAGAAAGTCCCATCTCCCTCCTACCTGCTTTCAGCTTCTGCAGGGAGGCCCTGACCATGCATCTAGCTGCAACCTAAACACACCTCTTTTACTTACCAATTTCCCAGGACAGAGAATCTTACTTTTGAATGCTACTGCAGTAATTCTGCAATAGCCATACAAAATGGACTCTGTCCGGGGTGTTCAGGAGAAATACTACATCAGTCTCACATGACTGGATCCGCAAGCTGAGTCAGCACCTTCCCGACTCTGTCCCATCACCCATTTCTCCCTGCCCCCACAGACTCAGCACTGTGCCTCCTAACCTAACCAGAATGGAAGAAGCCATCGGAGGAAGGGCAGATAGGTCTCCACCAAATCCATCCTCTCACTCTTCCACACTTCTTACTTCTGAGGCTGTGACCCCCTGCTGCTCTCCTCTGAGCACTGGTCCACACAGCAGTCACTCTGCAACCCATGCATGGGTGAGCGGAGAGGGAGCGTGGTACCACAAGCGCTGGAAGCGGAGCTGGTGAGCCGCACACGTCCCACAGAAGCAGAACAGAGATGGGTTGTGAAATCACAGCATCAGCAGGTTCTGTGGCCTCAAGAATACATTTCCACAACACTAGGATGCTTTCCATAGTGATGCTGCCCCTCACCTACATCCCATGCCCAGTTATTTATAAGTTTCAGATCTGGCTGCCTATTTGTCAATTCATTTTGTCACTGAGTTTTGATTGAAGGACACATGATGTATCAAGTACTGGGCTTGATAGTGGTTAGCACCCAATGTTGCCTGACAGAGTCTGCCTTCACAGAGGGAAGTTTTCATGTAGGGAAAATGAAGCAAAATCTGGTCTACGCATATTGAAATCCTTCAGAAATTATGTTCTAATAATTGCCTTATTCACTCAACAAATGCTCAGCACAGTGCTAAACTGATAGGATACAGAATCTTACTTTGGAATGGCTGATATGTGGCAGTAAGTGAAGTGACGTCATGAGGTGCTCTCCCAGCCCTCTGCTGTAAATACAGCAATCACTGGTGTAAAGATGAGGAAACCGAGGTTGAAGGTCATTTATCTGAGAATGGGCAGAGCTCCAGCTGATACTGAAGGTACTCCCTACACACAGAATCAACGCTGACCAGGTTTGCAAGGAGATCTTGCAAAGCATAGTACCAAGATACATCCAAAACAAGACATGAGGATCTAAAAGGTAGGAAATCACTTAGAACAAGACTTTGGGGACAGGCTTTTGAAAGATGATATCTCCTCTATCTTGGAAGACATACAGGTATGAAAAATGAAGAATGAAATGAAGGAACAGGACATATTTACTGGAAAATACTATAAATGGCATTAAAGTTATTATAAAAGTTACATTTCACAGGAGGAAATAACCCTGTCCTGTAATAATATTAAATTACTGTAGGATTTTGAAAGGAGCTAGAAAATCAGGCTTGGATTAAAGGGGCAGGGATGTCATTCAATGGTAGTATACATATGTAGCATGTTCAAGTCTTTGGGATTTGATCCCCAATGCTGAAAAACAAAAGAAATCAAATGAGATTCATAAGCCGCTAAAGCTACAGTTGTAAATGAATCATTATTTTTTCTTGGTAGTCATCATGTAGTTAGACTAAACTGGCTTGCTGTACATAGGTACAGTTTACTTAAATAAAAGTAATTTGATAAAACATCAGATGGACTACTCTCAGATGGGTTTAGAGACTACCCGTTTGGACTCTTGATTCCCTGTAGCAGAAACCCCAATTTTTTTGGATCCTCACCTTTATAACATCCTCCCAAAAACTGAGAATGGAATGTACTGACTTCTGCACTAGGAAAAGCTAAGCAAAGTTAGCCTTCAGTGTTACCGCCTATCGTAGGCCTTGAATTACATCATCGAGATGTGTATTTTTACTCTCACATCCAGGTTCTGCTTCTTTGGTTTTATTTCCCAGCTGCTTCTCCCCATATTATGACAAAGCAATGTTCACCAGAGGATCCAAGTTTATAGTCTACCAATTTAACAACCCCAGGAAAGGAGAACATTCTCTCCTAAGAGTTCCAACACAATATGGAACTAAGTTAGGACACCTGCCTCGGGCCATATGCCCAATTGTGAATCGTCTTTCTGACTCTGATTAGCCATGCCTGAGGGAAAGTTGCTTATAACAGAAGAGGCGAGATTTCAGAACAGGATTTACACACAGAGAAACACCAAGGTTACAAAGGAACACAGGAAAGACCATGTGAGGATGCAGACAGAAGGAGGCTATCAGCAAGCCAAGCAGAGAGGCCACAAAAAAAGAAATAATAATAATGTGCCAATGGGTTGCTCTTGGAGTTTCAGTCTCCAGAGCTGAGAGAAAAATAGATTTCTGTCATTTTTAGCCACCTAATCTGTACTATTTTGAAGTGGGAATCCTAACAGTGTAGTATAAATAAACTATCGGGGGCGGGGGTAATGTGTTAGATTAAATATCAACATTTTTGCCCATTTTGTCAATCAAAACAAGTCCTTATCTTCACTCCTTGGATCTGCACTGGCCTTGGGATTTAAGTCTTCCATAAAAAGGTAGTGGCTGGCGCAGCTTTTAAGCCCAGGCCTCCAGCAGACTTGCAGTTAGAACTCAGTGGTCCTGTGGGGAGACCACACCAGCTTTCTCAAGTAGGCAAGGCTTTGTGGGGCAGGGACAGAAAAGAGACTTGACGATCTTAGCTATTCCAGCCAGCCCTTCCATGGTGACAGATGACAATACTGCCTTGTGATTTGCTCATAAGCAATAGATGGTGGCAGAAGTGAATCCTGAGACAGAAGCCTGCTTTGATCTTTTGGAACGCGCACTTTGAGGAAGCGCTATGGCACCCTGACTTTAGAAAGGCTGGTGAAAGCCCCCCGTGGAGAAACAATTCTACCAGACCTCTAGTTCTAGCCATCATTCCAGCCCAGGTGCAAGCACTGGGAATGAAGAAAGCATCCTGGACATCGGTCCAGCTGACTTGAACATTAATTCAGATGAGTCTTCAGACGAGAGTAGGTCCCATGGAAAGCTCACTATGTTACGTAACTGAAAGGAAGCAGTTGAAATCAGCCCACCAAAAATACAGAGAGAAAGATCACAAATTCTCATTATAAGCAAATAAGTTTTAAAGTGTTCTGTCATATTCTTACACTACCCAAAGTCACTTAATTTTTTTAGTAACCTGAGCCAGGGGCAAGTGGCTCACAGCTATAACCCTAGCAGAAGTCTGAAATATGAACATCAAGGTTTCACACCCAGACTGGGCAGACAAATCTGAAAAATTCTTATTTCCAAATAACCTTCAAAAATCAGAAAATACAGGCATGGCTCATGTGGAAGAGTCCCAGCTGTGAGCAGATAAAGCCAAGCAACAGTTCAAATACCAGTATGGGATGGTGGGGGGGGGGGGGAAGAGCCTGAAAGCTATATAAAACAGTGCTCTAAACCATATGTTTCCCTCTATGACAACAGAACATTGACACTTATTTAAAACGTAGAGCTAGCTAATAAGGGCTGTCATACACAAGATGCCACCACACTATGACACGAGAGACGATTTCTCTCTCAGGCCTAGAGAAGCTCAAGGTCAAGGTTTCAGCAGGATTGGTTTCTCCTAAGGGCTCTCTCTCCCGCGTGCCCTCTCATCGCCTCTGGCTCTGGGTACCTACACCCTCATGTCTCTCCCTTGTTCTAATTGCTTCTTATAAGCACACCAGCCAGATGTTATCAAGGGCTACTCTCTAAGAGCTTCATGTCAACTTAAGGTCCAACTACAGTGAGTTGAGAGACTTCTACAGATACACGTGACTGGCCAGAGCAATGGTGCCATAAGGGTGCTTCTGCTACAAAGTAGCATCTACCATATCAATGAACACAGACTCAGTAAGCAAGGCAACTAGGAAGGGATATGGGAGACTTATGAATTTGAAGAGGATTTACATGCATGACACAGTGCTACCCAGGCTGAGTGAAATACCTCTATCCTTTTATAACTCTGGAGCTGTATCTCCTATCTCCTAGAGATAGGCTTGGCGTTTCTTGTCACTGTCACATTAATCCTTAAACAGGGGAGAGACAGAATGGCCATTTATAACTCCACAAGCCTACACAGTATGTGATCATGTCCTCCGCACTGTGAGTGATATATAAAGAAAGTGAGAATGAGCTTTCCTTGCTCATGTGGTGCTCAGAATCAAATGAAGGGATGAGGAGTGGATAAATGAGTTAAAGGAGCAATGGAATAATAAACAAAAGGAAGGTAGGATGATATTATAATATACATGTAGTATATATTCTATATATATATATAGAGAGAGAGAGAGGGCTGTGTGTGTGTGTGCGCGCATGCGCACATGCTTACATGCGCTCACGCAGGCAAGGTTCCAACAGAAGTATCGTCCCCGTGGCTCTTGCTCGTGGGATCACATTAGCGTCACAGCTACAAGTCTGCAGAATTATGTGATTCTGTTCAGCATCAGTATTGATTTACTGGCTGCCCTGAGAGAAGCTCTATAACCTCCCAGGGACATAATCTCGAGTTTTCACGGAGGGAAAGGCCCTTCTTGACAGAGGCCTGGGGAGAGTCTATTAGCTCACTGTCACGGCCAGGGTTTCAGACCAAGGCCAGATAGCTTAGTTTGCAGGCTTTACTTCCCAACTAATGAGTCCACAGTCTCAATCACAGGCTTAAGTTCTTCACCCCTGGTTTAACTTCACCCACACTCTGAGCCCTTCTGTGGGGTACTCTAACATGAAATGCAGCTCAGGTTCCTCGAGGCTTAGTTAAAGCTCAGGGCTGTGAGTTTCAGTGATGCTCTCCCATTGAGTCAGCAAAACAGAGTTCCTTGTTTGTTCTCTAGCTATGCTCTTGTTCCAAAAGAAAACTCTGCTTAGGATCAATAGATATGCCTTCTCTTCAATATTTTCTGCTACAAAAGTCTAAACTCTTCACCCACTATCTCTGCTCTCAAGGCACTTATATCTAAATTAAAGTTCTCTTCTCACTTATTTGTGTCTGTACTGAGACTCTTTCTTCACTTTGGAATTCCTTTTCTGTGGCTGCTGCTGCTGGTGGTGGTGGTGGTCCCAGAGCTTCAACTCAGGGCCTGGACACTATCTATGAGCTCTTTTGCTCAAGGCTAGCCCTCTACCACTTTGAGCTACAGCACCACTTCCAGTTTTCTGGTGGTTAATTGGAGATAAGAGTCTCACAGACTTCCCTGCCTGGACTGGCTTTGAACCCCAATCCTCAGATCTCAGCCTCCTGAGCAGCTAGGATTACAGATACCAACCCACTGGGACCCATCTGACATTCCATGTTTATAACAAGCACACTAGATTTACTTGTTTTTACCAACTGATGGGGAGTTGTTTGAAGCTATTTGCATTGCAACTCCGTGTTTTTACTTTCACTGCATGTTTACTTGGAGTGATATGTTGAATGCTTATGTTCCCTTCCTTCCAGATACACAATTCAAACATTCCAACCTTTCTTCAGGAAATAATCAGCATTAGAAGAGGGCTTGGGGTTGGAGCCATCAGGAATGGGACTAGTGTCTTGCGAACAGTCTCCAGAGACACCTTCCTTTCTTCACCATAGGAGGGTATGGGGAAAAGTTTGCTATCTATGAACCACAAATCAGGTTCTAACCAAACACTGAATCTGCAAGGCCTTCATTTTGGATGATTTATCCTCCAGAAATGTGATAAGGAAACATTTGTTATTTAAACCACAAATTTATGGTATTTTATTCGAGTCACATTGAGTTGATGGATACAAAATTGAGTCAGATAGTGCAGTGATAGATATCTAAAACATGTGGGAGAAGTTCGGGAACCCAGTAATGTACTTAAGACTTACATTCCTGTGTATAGACTTTTAAAGGTGGTTCTGGTGAAGGATAGAGGTGGTCACAGAGAAAGCATGGCCTTCCCAGAGAAGCTATAAAACTAATTATGAGCAGAATGTGGGCAGAAATGTAGACAATAAATTGTGATTCCAATAAAGTCTTGGATGGAAACAAGGAACATGTTAAAACAATGGAGAGAAGACAATCTTGTTATTTTAAAAAAGTGATAAAGAGCAGGATTGTATTCATGCTCTAGTATTTTGTGAAGCTAACACATGTTTTGTCAGAGGTGTCAAGGGGAAAGGAGGCAGATGAATGGAGAGAGGAAGTGAGGGTGGATACAGCCATAATATTCAATGTACATATGTGAAAATGGAACCACATATCTTGAGGATATAGATGACATTGGCAAAGATGGAGAACAATGGAAGGAGTGACATCGATCAAAATGCATTGTACTTATAAACTGAGTTATTGAATTGAAACCTCTTTGTACAAATACTAAAAACATTTTAATCAAGATGCATTGTACACATAAACTGTTTTGTTAAATGGTAAAAATATTCAATGCATAACCTAAAATTAAGTAAGGGAAGATGTGGGTTGAGATGGGTGGGTGAGAATGTTGAAAAGGGTGATATTGATCAAGATGCACTGTATTCATAAACTGCTTCGTGAATGGCAACTCCTTTGCACAACTACTTAAAGATAATAAAGATATTCAAAAAGAGAAGAAAAGAATCATTCAAAGGATTTGGTCTAATTTGCAATACTGTCAATAGAAGGTAAGAAAGTTAGTAAGAATGATAGAATACATTTTCTGACATCAAGTCAATGAAAGTCAATTCCATAGAACAAATCCACTAACTTATGTGTTAAAATATTCAATTTCATTTTAGCTGATGAAATTTCTTAAAACACTGTTGAAGGAGCAGCTTGACTTCTCTGAGGTACTTAGGAAAAGATGCAAGAAGGAAGAGATCCACTGAACTTAAGACTAGAGAGGGAAAGGGGGGGTAGAACTTAAAAGTTTGAAAAGTTCTCTGCCTGTTCACATTCCAAGTCATAAAAGGCAGTCAGAGAGAACAGGAAGTGATAGTGACTAACATAAGCACGAGCCTCAGATTTCATCAGGCCCCATAGCAAGGACATCACGAATTTTATCTGAAGGAAAGAGCTGGGAAAGGATGAAGGAAGGTTGTCAGGTCCCTTAGGCTTTGCAGTTCAAGACGTAATGCTATTTAGCGTTAAACACGCCCCACTGTTGAAGATAAGGGAAGATGGACAACTAAGATGGTTCAGAGACCTCCAGGATCATCATCTCCAGCTTCAAATTAGCCACTGCTTGTGTGTCTTTCTTCCTTTCATTATTCTTCCTTTTTCTTTTCCTTCGTTCCTTCTTTTTTTTGTTCTTTCTTTCTTTCTTTGTGTTTTGTGCTGGTGCTAGGCCTTGAACTCAAAGCCTGGGCACCATGGCTGAGCTTTTCTTGCTCAAGGCTAACACTCTACCATTTGAGACACAGCTCCATTCTGGCTTTTTTTTTTTGGTGGAGGGGTGATTAATTGGAAATAACAATCTCATAACCTTTTCTGTCCTGGCTGGCTTTGAACTGAGTTCCTCAGCTCTCAGCCTCCTGAGTAACAAGGATTACAGGCATGAGTCACAGGCCAGATGACTTCTTCCCAAAAGCCATGGGGGCTAGACATATGAACACAGAAGTTTGGAAGAGTGCTAAGAACTATGGGAATGAGAAGGCAGCCCATCTCACCCTTCATCTTCCATAGGTTTTGCTAACAGTCCTATTTGATAGGGCACAGGACACATGGGAACTGTGACACTTGACTATAGAATGACACACTTAGTAGAAGCATGATCCAAAGAAGAACTCGATAAAACAAAACTTGGCAAGGCACAAGCTCACACAGCTCTTGTGCAAGCTCAGTTGCTACAATCACAAGTGGACAGAGTGTAAGAAGACCATGCAGAGGCCTTCAGAAATATTCAAACAGGAAATAAAATGAGCCCAGTGATCACTCACAGACTCCCCAGAGGACACAGAGCGGGTCACCTTTGGGCAAGCACTGTAAATATGAAGGGAGAAATGTCAGCTACTAAGGGGTCATCAGATATGAAAAGAAATTTAAGTTTCTCAAACCCTAGAGTTCCCAAGCTCTCTATAAACATCTTGCCTATTAGCTTGCCTGTGTCCAGATCCAATACCTTTGAGGGTGCTAAGCAGCAGCTTTACAAGGGTAAATGAAAGGGTATTACTGTCTGTCTATTTATCATATCTTGATCACCTAACACCATGGTACCTATTAAGAAGAGCTAGAAGACATGATAGGAAAGGTTGTCTCAGCTGGAAGCTTTTCAGTTGCTTATGCAACCGGAGATAAACAAAGCAAGGTTCTCCTTAAATTCTCTCCAATCTTATGTGCTAATTAATCATGATTACTCTATACAGTAAGCATATTTGAGGAGATTAATCTGTACTAGCCTCAGGTAGCATCCTAATTAACAAGTTGCTGAAGCAGCGGTCTCCTCAAGAGTGTAATACACTGCTAGTGCCATTTGCAGGACAGTGGTGTGCCTGCACATTCGGTTCACATGCCAATGGGTGCTACAGGAATCTATTCTATCGCTTTTGGTCTTTCAGTCTTTCTGATCCTGTGTCTTAGCTCAATCGTCAAGTGCTACCAAGAATTGGCAGCGTATGTGCACCTTAGCATTTATCATAGATAGGAACTTTAAAGATCAGCTGCTCATATTCCTCCACAATCCTTAGGAAGTGATAGTTCATACAGAGTTGAGTGAGATGTGATAGACATTGTAGACTATGTCCTCATCTGGTTGGTTTCTCAATAGGGAAATAAAATGGAACTATGTTAAGGAATAAATGATCACTCCCCATGTCTGCCAGCATTTCAGGCCCATCCTTCCCCTCCCAAACCTTCCTTCATTTGTTTTCTCTACATTCCAGCAGTTTGTAATGAGATCAAGCACTCTCTTTATAAATATCCTTATAAATTTGTCTCCAATTTGATTAGTTTTTCCATAGATGCTGATTTTAATTCCATGAAATAAAGAGACTTGTAAAGATTTAAGCTGGGATGGGGACATAATCAGATAGTTACCTGTGGCTATTATTTGTAGGTAGAGGCTAGAAAATTGATAGTGGAAGAAAGCATATGTCTAATGAGTTCCTCCAAAGAAAATGAATGAAATAGGAATGGAATAAAGGGAGATAAGTCAGAGAAGTTAACAATTATGGATGAGAAAGAGGATGGGAGAAGGGAATAGAGGGGAGAAAGAGGGGAATGGAAAGGAGAGGAGAGAAGGAAGAGGGGAAAGAGAAGGGAAGGGAGGGAAGGGGAAGGGAGTAGAGGGAAGGGGAGGGGAGGGGAGGGGAGGGGAGGGGAGGGGAGGGAAGGGAAGGGAAGGGAAGGGAAGGGAAGGGAAGGGAAGGGAAGGGAAGGGAAGGGAAGGGAAGGGAAGGGAAGGGAAGGGAAGGGAAGGGAAGGGAAGTAAATATTAGGCATTGGGGATAGATGGTTTGTGAATCAGCCTTCACCAAAGTCTCAGACAATACCACAAGTAACTCTGAAGCAAGGTTGTTCTTCAGATTAGCAGGTTGATCCTGAAAAACAAAATGATTGCATTTTTATAAATGAAAAATATTTTCAATGTATATATTTGTAATACATTTATTTCCTGTATCTAGGAAAGAAAATTCCAAGATGGTTATTAACATATATGTTTAGTTTATTGAAGAGTGTTCTCAGGAACAACATGAGTGAAAAGAAAAAGAGGAAAACATTTTTCTAGGTCAATATTATAGATTTATTCCCTGAAAAAGAAATCACTAAGAGCTTTCACTAGCTACTATACAACAGTACACTAAAAACACCTAAATGACTGTTTTCTTGGAGATTTTGTGTAAGTGGAAGAGACCGATACCCAAGCAAAAAATAAATCTCTTCATCACAAGATCAAGGCCTTGAAAGTACCGTGTAGAAAAGTTAAGCAACCTGGGCAATGGAGAAGGTAATGATGGAGATGGTGAGGAGATGATTTTTTAGATGAAGTGGTCTGGAAAGGCCACTCTAATAAAGCAATGTATAAGGCTTGAAAGAGGTAAAGGAGTGAGTCATACAAACATCTGGATAGAGAGCATTCTGGAAACCACTGGCAAAGTATGTTTGAGAAATACTTTATTGTGTTTTATAACTCTCTGAGGCTCCATATGGTACATATCCCATAATTCAACCATCTACCTCCTAATTGCTCAACTTTCAGGATGCTTCCAAATTTTTTCCATTATAAAAATATTCCAGTGAACATCTTTGCACATAGATCCTTACTTACTATTTACTTTGACTGCTGGGAGATGGATCATCAGAAGGGAGATTTCTGAGTTAAAGCACATGTTCATTGTAAGCAAAGTACAATTTTAACAGTCCATAGCAATTTATAATTGCACCAGCAATGTGTATGAAGTAGTTCCATGTCCTCAATTAGGCCACTATATTTAAAGTCTCATGGAATGGGTGGTTTATAACCAAGAGAGCTTTATTTCTCACAGTTCTGGAATGAGAGGGGCCCAAGATCAAGCACAGACTGTTTGTGGGGACAATCCTCTCCTCTTTCTGTTGCAGACAGCTGACTTCTGACATGGTAGAGTACAGGTCTCTGCACCTTCCATTAGAGCAGTCATCTTCCAGGCACCAATGGCTTACACCTGTAGTCCTACCTACTCAGGAGGCTGAGATCTCAGTAATGTCTGTGAGTCTCTTATCTCCAACTAACTACCATAAGAAGCCAGAAGTGGGGCTGTGACTCAAGTGGGAGAGCGCTAGCCTTGAGCAGAAAAGCTCAGAGACAACACCCAGGCCTTGAGTCCAAGACCTAGGATAAACACACACACACACACACACACACACACACACACACACACAAAAGGCTCTACTCTCCCAAAGGCCTCACCTCTAATACTTTCACATGTGGAATTTGGTCTTCAACATGAGGATTTTGGAGAGACACAACATTCCATTCATCACACAGCTTTTTAAACTCTGGTCAATCTGCAGTATGTCAATATGGGCGTTTCTTTTATTTGCATTTCTGATGACCAGAGGAGCAGCTTTTCAGGTCTTTACTGCGAGATGCTCATCCACAGTTGAGCTATGTGTCTTTTCCTTGACAATGCGAAAAAGCTCCTTGTAGAATGAGGGAGATGAACCCTTGCTGTTCGCATGTATGGCAAATATTCTCTTCTAGCCTAACATTACATTTTTTCCACTTCAGAGTATCAAAAAACAGATATAAAGATCTAAACAGTTTATCACTTTAAGTGATACTCCTAACATCAAACTTCATGGCAACAAATGCAAATATTATCATACTTCACCAGACTCCAAATTAAAGTTCAGAAAACCCTTGTTGCCAGAGATTTTGAGATTAGGAAATGATGAGAGAGAGAAAAATCTAGAACAGGAGGAACAGAAATTATAATTGAACAATGCCAGTTTTTAAATACATTTTGCATTCACAGAAATACAAGAGGAAAACATTCTAATTATCTTCAATTAGTAATAATGGGTACTATGGTATTAATTTCTACTCACCATTCTTGCTTGAAACTTGGAAGGTTTCTTAAATTTTCAGTACCATACTTGTAATTTCCATTTATTTCCCCCCCATTCAAATGATCAATGCCTCCTTGATTGCATGACTCAGAAGCTTCCTGCCCCCTCCTCTTCCGCGTGCCTGTCAAGTCTTTTCTTGCACATCTTGGCTGGAGACTTCTCCACTCCTCCTCACAGATGTCACCTGATTACCCTTCTGAGTTTACTGTGTTTTATCTTCCTTTGTCTCCCTGAGGATTCACTGAAAAAATCTCTATCCTTCCCTGAGCCATCTGCTTTACCTCCTCCCTCTATCCCCAACTCCCAATTTCCTCTCTTGCTAATTATCCCCAGCAGAAGTGACTCACAGTCCACGAGACTCTGATTTTCTGGAACTGAAATTCCGACAGTTACCAGACAGGTGTGCAGAAGTAGATTTCACTCTATTTTAGTATATTTTGAAGTTGGAGAAAGATGATCAAGCCTGAATTTAGTTCTGAAAAATCACTGGTGCTGCTATGGAAGGCTGTAGTCTGGTTTAATAATTATGCATGTAAAATTAGCCTAGGGGGATTAATTTTATACAAGTTGACATGAGCCAACAAAATTATAATAGTAATATGGAAATGGAAAAATTTATATACCTCAAGAGAAATATATGTGTAGAGAAGAAAGTTCAATCCTCTCAGGATTGGACCTTAGCAAACTCCATCTTCCTAAGCCAATCATAGTCAACTGAAATAGAACCAAAATGTCCAGCTGATTCTCCGCTGGGAACTGAGACTAGAGCTACAACCAACATCCTTGAAAGCACATAGTAATGGTAATATTTACATGCCTGAAAAGAATTTCTTCCCAACCTACAAATCTACAAGTAAACACACTGTGTATGTGTATAAGTGTGTGTGTATGTATATATGTGTGTGCATACATACATATATGTATATATGGGACATGATATATTATATAGAACCCTAGTCATCATATAGAGACAAAAGGAGTCTATGCATAGGAGTGGTGGACATAGCTCAATAGCTATGTACAGATAATTATATAAAATAATATTCTAGGCTAGGAATGTGGCTTAATGGTAGAATGGTTGCCTAGCATGCATAAAGCCCTGAGTCCTCAGTACCACCTAAATAGAAAAAGCTGGAAATGGCACTATGGCTCAAATGGTAGGGTGTGAGCCTTGAGCCAAAGAAGTTCAGGGACAGTGCCCAGGCCCCTGAGTCCAAGCCCCAGGACTGGCAAAATAATTATCATCATCACCCCTCATCATCATCATCATCATCATCACCACCATCATCATCTATGAAATGATCTCCCAGAAAAGGAAAGAGGAGACATTCTTTTTTCCCCCTGTCAAAGTGAAGTACAGAGTAGTTAGTTTCATATGTAAGGCAGTTAGTACATTTCTTGTTCAACTTGTTACCTCCTCCCTCATTTTTCCCCCACTTCCCCCATTTCCTCTCCACCCCCCATGAGTTGTACAATTGTTTACACCAAATGGTTTTGTAAGTATTGCTTCTGGATTCATTTGTCTTTTTATCCTTTGTCTTTCAATTTTGAAATTCCCTTTCCCTTCCTTAGTTCTAATACACATATATACAGTATCTAGGGTACTTAGATGAGATACAGTGATAGCAGGGGTACAACCACAGGGAGGGAGTAAGAGAGAAACAACAAAAAAAGGTATGGTTTCACATGGCATGTTGAAAATAATTACAACAATGATATAACATTTGTTTCCATAACATGGAGTTCATTTCACTTAGCATCATCTTATGCGTTCATAGGGGCATAGCTATTAGGCTCTTGTGATCCTCTGCTGTGACTAGCCTAAACATGTACTAATTATTCCCTATGAGGGAAACCATAGAGTCCATGTTTCTTTGGGTCTGGCTCACTTCACTTAGTATAATTTTTTTCCAAGTCCTTCCATTTCCTTATGAATGGGGCAGTGTCGTTCTTTCTGATACAGTCATAGAATTCCATTGTGTATATGAACCACATTTTCCTGATCCACTCATCTACTGAGGGGCATCTGAATTGGTTCCATATTTTAGCAATGACAAATTGTGCTGCAATGAACACTGTTGTGCTGGTGGCTGCAGTGTGGTCTTGCTTGTAATCTTTTGGGTAGATGCCCAAAAGGGGCTTTTGGGTTGTAGGGGAGCTCTATGTTTAGCCTTCTGAGGAACCTCCATACTGCTTTCCAGAGTGGTTGAACAGGTTTACATTCCTACCAACAATGTAGTAGGGTTCCCTTTTGGAAGACTTTCTTTACTTGTCATTGTTGCTGTTTTTGTTTTCTTTGCCTATTGTTTGTTAGTTTGTTTGTATTTGGGAGGGCACTGAAAAAGTGGAACAGGGGTAAACAAATACAACAGTGACACTCACTAGACACTATATGGAAAATGAACTGGATATCTTACAGGTGGAACAGGAGGGGAAGACTGGGAGAGAGCGACAGAAGAGGAGACATGGATCAAAAAGACTTGCACTCATTACCTGACTCATGTAACTGTAACCCCTCTGTATCAACGCTAGAACCATAAAAAATAAAACAAAGAATTTCTGTCCAAACATGTAAGGAGGCATATGTTTTTTCATGATGTGGGAACTTTGTCAGTATCCAACCCCTGGGCTTCTAAAATCCATACAACGTGGGTTGGTGAGAAGGGGAATGGAATGATATATCTGATTGGTAAATTGAGTGGGATAAATTGGCCATGAAGACTCCAATACTCCACCTCAACATCTTCTTAAGCTTGAATACTGCTTAACTTTTCCTAAAAAGGAATTCTTGATTATTGGGTTCCCCACAAGCAAATTCTAACACAAAGACTCATTTACAAACAGTATTTAAGAATGTGCTGCCAGGGGTAGGTGAGAGGGGATTAGGAAAAGGGAAAGCGAAGCAAGGATTCAATGTGTGGTCACTACCAGCAACAGTGTAAATCTCAGACGTGTTGTGGAATAGAAATTACACCACAGAATCTGTCTTGACTGGAGGAAAGGGTGCTCAGTAGTCAAACTTCCTCCCACCCCAACAAAGCTATAGAAGTTGGCATTCTGATAAACCTGGACTGATGAAATATGGCTTATGATGGTTCTAGTCTTGATTTCATATAGCTTCTCAATCTGAGAAGGAATTTCAAAGAGCAATGTTTTAAGCTATGCTAACTGAGCATTGAAAACAATGTTAGTTATACTGGGTGCAATTAGAAATTGACAAGACAAATTGTGGGCTCCATGCAGACATGCTAGCTAGTCCTGACAATGATAACCTTGCTAACCTCGCCAGTGGAAACCAGCAGGAAGGACAGATTGGCAGCCCAAAGAATCTGAGTTCTAAGTTGATGAAACCACTACTCTTGAATTTCACTTTGCCAAACAAAATTTCACCCCTAACTTGCTCAAGCTCCTATAGGTAGTTCCCTATTGATAGCAGCCAAGCAAAACCCATCTTGAAATACTTTCAGGCTTTCCCTTTTAATTCAAACTTAAAATAAACCCAGTGCCAGTGGCTCATATCTGTAATCTTAACTAAATTAGGAGGCTGAGACCTGAGGATCAAAATCAGGCGGGCAGAAAAGACCCTGAGACCCTCACCTTTAATTAACCACCCCCAAAAAGCCAGTAGTAGAGCTGTGGCTCTTGAGCAAAAAAGCTTAGGGACAGCACCCAAATACTGAGAACACACACACACACACACACAC
Organism: Perognathus longimembris pacificus; assembly: GCF_023159225.1. NCBI lineage: Eukaryota > Metazoa > Chordata > Mammalia > Rodentia > Heteromyidae > Perognathus > Perognathus longimembris. Next base: position 44,373,315 of record NC_063176.1, read on the forward strand.
ACACACACACACACACACACACACACACTTAAAATAATGCTAGAAATTCTTCTTGGAGATTGGTTTTAGATTTTTTTTTCCTGAACTTACAGGGATTGTTGTATTTTTAATTCCCAAAATTACATTTGATGTGTTACATATATATTCTCTCTTTCATCCATGCATTTATTCATTTATCTCTTCTTCAGAAAATGTTTATTGAGTACCTGCTGCCTGCCAAGTACTGTATTAGACTCTGGGGATATTAGACAAACAAGATACAGTTCCTTTCTCTGAAAAAAAAATGCAGATTTCATGACAGAGACAAAGCAGGGAGACATGCTACATGCAGAGTGTCAAGTACTATGATAAATGTCTGAACAAAGGGCTGTGGTGCCCTAGAGGGGATGAATTGTTTCTCTGGTAGCTGGAGGCAAATGTACAAATAGCAGCCTGCTCAGCAAAGAGCCACAAAGGAAAAGACTACACATCCTTATTCAGCTGTGAGAGGCTCTCCAGTCCTTCACTGGACATTACAGCTGCCCTTCTGGCTAGGGAAAGACCTTCAAAAGGGATCAGTCCATCAGTACATCCAAAGTGGATAAACTCAAGGCTGGGGGTGGCAATGCAATCCTATGAACCTCCCACCCCACATACAAGCCTTTCTCTTAACCTCATCCCAAAGGCCATTCAAGAAACTTGTCCTTCAGAAGTGGTTATAGTGTCCTTCTTTGTCATGTTTTATTGCATTACTGTGGTTCTCATCTTTTTTTTTCAAATTTTTATTATCAAACTGATGTACAGAGAGGTTACAGTTTCATACGTTAGGCATTGGACACATTTCTTGTACTGTTTGTTACCTTGTCCCTCATACCCCCCTCCTTCCTCCCACTTTCCCTTTCCCCCCCTGAGGTGTTCAGTTCACTTACACCAAACAGTTTTGCAAGTATTGCTTTTGTAATTGTTTGCCTTTTTTTACCCTGTGTCTCTCAATTTTGGTATTCCCTTTCAATTTCCTACTTCTAATACCAGTATACACGGTTTCCAATATACTCAGATAAGATTACAGAGATAGTGTAGGTACAACCACAGGAAGGTGATACAAGAACATCATCAATAATAAAAGCTACAGATACACATGGGACGTTGAAAGTAGTTACAACTGTGATATAACAATCGTTGGTTCTCATCTTTTTGTTTTCAAATGAACATGGCTCTTCTAAAACTTACCCAAGATTGAATGTTACCTTCTAGTCACATGTACTGTTTTCACAACTGCATTGAGTTTATATGTCTGAATGACAGTACAGTGATGCTCTGAGATGAAAGGGTTTTTTTTCTTAATTTTCTGAATCATTTTAATGCACAAAGTTTCTCTTTTACTTATTATTTGCTCCAAGAATCAGATGGATGGTAAGACCTCCTAAACAGGCTTTTAGGAGAGCCTTACGAAGGACAGAGATGAGAGAGAATGAGCCACACTGATTGTCAGCCCATACAATCTTCCTTACTGTCTCTGTCCACTTAGCATCAGAAGTAGGAAATGAAATGGTGACAGTGTTGGCTTTAGATCATACCATTATTTTCAACAGTAACTACCTAGATCTTGACCCTTAAAAAGTGACCACACTCAGAACTCAAGCAGAACTCTTTACCCAAATTTTTTAATAATAAAATCATTATGTATCCAGGGCCTCCTGGCTATAATCATGCCTACTTAAGAGGCTGAGTCATAGGATCATGATTAAAAGCCAGCCCTGGCAGAAAGTTCATGAGACTCTTATCTCCAATTAACTTGCAAAAAGCCAGACTCAAGTGATAGAGTGCTAACCTTAAGTGCAGAAAGCTACCCAAGAGCTCTAGGCCATGAGTTCAAGCCCCAGTACCATAAAAAATGACAATGATGATCAGAGTAGGAAAATACAACAGAGAATATTTAATTTCATCTCTTAGTGTTTAAAAAGACAAAGTGTCCTAATTCCTCCACATATTTATTTTTTCTCCTATCCAAAAATTTAAAAATTCCTGTCTTCATCTACATGGAGTTAATGTGAAACAAGGAAAAAGGAATAGTCATTAAAAGTGAGTAGTGAGAGGTAAGTAAGTGAATTTAGCAAAACTGTGAAAAGAGACCAAGAAATACATGGAAAAAGGAATAAGACTCTCGTTAGACTTTGTTGGGCTACTAGGGACAACCTGGTTCTCTCACCATCAAAGCTATTAGGATGCCAACTAATTTAACTCAATCATTAAAAACTAGGTAAACTGAGGAGAAAGGCTGGAAAGTTTGTGGATGCTGAGACAATTCACATTACTTACAAATAAGACTCATTAGAAAGCCATGCCAGTGGTCTCACATCTGTAATCCTAGCTCCTCAGGAGGCTGAGATCTGAGGATCACAGTTCAAATACAGCTAGGGCAGGAAAGTCTCGGAGATTCTTATGTCCCATTAACTACCAAAAATTCAGAAGTGGAACTGTGGCTCCAATAGTATCAAAAACCCTCAGAGACAGCACTGAGGTCCTAAGTTCAAGCCCTAGGACTAGCACACATACATATGCATTCACACACACACACACACACACACACACACACACACACAACTAATAATAGTAACAACAATAAATAAAAATTATTAGCAAGACCCCACCTCTTGTTAGGGTATAGGGTATAGGAAGTTTCAACAATGGCAGATAAGTTACGAAAATTCATACTTTTTAAAATCTAGAGCTAAGAAAATATTTGGGAAAGAATATAGTTGAGTAGTGGTGGCTCACACTTATTATCCTAGATGCTCAGGAGGCTGAGATGTGAAGATCATGGTTCAAAGCCGAGCAAAGCAATAAAGTATTTAAGACTTATCTCTAATTAACCAGAAAAAAAAGGCCTGAGGTGAAGATGTGGATCAAGTAACTGAGTGCCAGCCTTGAGCAAAAAATAATGCTGAATGAAAGAGGCTATGAGTTCAAACCCTGGCACATACACACACAAACACACACACAGACACACACTTTAGTGGTCAATACACATTGATATGATCATATTCAGTAGCAAGAGTCTGGAAAACAATTATAACTCTGTTATGGAAAGGAAGACAACTCTCTCAGAGGTAGGTAGGTAGGTAGATAGATAGATAGACAGATAAATAGATAGATAGATAGATAGATAGATAGATAGATAGATAGACAGACAGACAGACAGACAGACAGCACCATCTATGGACTATATTTTTTAAATTACTAAATTATCTAAACAACCAAGGAACCAGAAAATCAAGAGAGAAATTTATAAACTTATAAATTACAACTACTCTTTAGTCAGTTCTCTCCTCTGAATAAGATTTCTCACTGAAGAAATCAGCCAACTCAGAATGGATCGATAGCTACATTTTGAAACCCTGTCCGTGTATCCTAAAACATTGAGGCTAAGAACAACTAAAGGAAATTAAAGCCAGGAAATGAACACACACTTACACATAATATAGCCAAGGAGACCACATCCATGTAGCAGTATCTAGGCAAACCTGTTTTTGCAAATGGAAATGCTAATGGGTCCTTAACTCTTGATATAATATTAGTAATGCTGTAAGTACACCCACTCATATTCCGGAGACCACGTTTAATGCACATAACTCCCTGACCTTTAAGATTTCACTTATATTTTTAAAGATGCCCCTGAGAGCTCTTAACTGTTCCCATTTAGCCATTGGTCATGGGATAACAATGCTGTGTGATATAAGTAATTGCTCCTAACAGCCATTACCCTCTAGGGTTCCTTTCTTCTCTAGAAAGATTGTGTCTTTAGGATTGGAGGGACTTAGAGAGGTCGATTAGTCTCTTCTGGCCTTCAGGCTGGAATGTACTTAAAAGCTGTCCCAAAGAAATAGAAATCTGAACTCCACTCAGTAACCCTTTCCAATTTCCATCCACTCTCTCTTGCAAGGAATTCTACCTTCGTTTAACCTAAGTGCCTCTCCTGGCAGTTAATTCACTTTCCTCTCACTTTGTCCCCTCAGGGAAACAAGCAATATTTGGCCAATGGTACTCTAAGTGCAAGAATCTTTCCAGGACTGAGCTATCCAATGCATAAATTAACTTTTTTAAATACCACACTTAGACTGCTTGACACTGAGGTCAGAGAGAAATGGTGGACATGTCTATTGGCTGAGAATTTTTTTGAAGCCAAATGTTGGGGCTGGGAATGTAGCTTAGCAATAGAGTGCTTGCCTAGCATGAATAAAGCCCTGGGCTCGATTACTCAGCACCACAAAAACAGAAAAAGCTGGAAGTGGTGCTATATCTCAAGAGGTAAGAGTGCCTAGCCTTCGGCAAAAAGAAGCCAGAGACAGTGCTCGGGCCCTGAGTCCAAGCCCTAGAACTGGCAAAAAAGAAAAAAGTCAAGTATTAATAGTCACAAAGCACTAGTGTTTTCAAATAATATTTCTTGAAAAGAAGTATGATGCATAGTTCCTCCCTAAAAGGAACCTCAGCATCCACTACAGCGGATGATAATACCTTCCCTAGGGGCCAACCAAAATTGGACTGTGGGCATCTGGGGTGTGAGTGGTCATTTTCACAGTGTCACACAAAGCTAGGCCATTAGAAAGTGTCTCTTCATGTGCTGTCTGCCAACCCATGACCATTGTGAATGGATGGAGCACCATCGCTTGGACAAGCATTAGCAAGATGCTCCAACAGACATATGTAGGGCCCAAACTTGGTGAAATATGGATATTGGGTCAAAGTAACTTCATCTCCTCCTCACCACCATTCTGGCACCTTCATAGATGACAGGGACTTTTCACCCGCTTCTGAAAACCCTACAGGTGAAATAGGGCATTCTTTACATCACAGATGTGTGGTGGTGGTGAGCTCCAGGAAAGTCTTGCTCTTGAGAATTCTTGCCCTAAGCCCTACTCGGAATCCCCTTGTTCCACATAGCTTGCTTTACTTCAGTAAACTTGCTTTTGATAGGTTTTAGTTCCCCACCTGAGTCATGTGGTTTTTGCCTTTATAAGATTTGTGCTAGCAGCCTTCAGGACTGCAGGTTTGGGGGGACATGAGTCCACCTACAGTCACCAACTTTCTAATAAAGATTCCCAATTCAACCTCCCGAATGTGGCTTCTCTGTATCTCACAACTGAGCTCATATAACATTAGTTTCTGCCCTTCTGTAAACTGAGAGAAATAGAATTACATTTGTGTCACACTTGCATACCAAATCTAATGGCTCTGGGTGGCTAAGCTTGCTCGAAAAGCACCAAGAAACTATCAGGACTCCATCAATCCCATCCCAGAACCTGGGATACAGGACTCAGGATGTGTTTTTCCAGAAGTTTCCTATCCCAGTAGAGTATTTTAAACTAGGACTTTACCAGGTTAGGGGAGGTTTATTATCTGCCTACTACTGTCTGTTACAGAAGTTTCTAGCAAAGAGCTAAGAGGACACAAGACAAAGCCACAGAGGCTTCAAGTCTTTGGTAGCCTTAAACATCTCTTATATTCCCCAGAAAAGAGGCAAAGAAGATCTGAAGTGTCTAAGATTGGTCTTTCCCCATGTGTGTTTGGCATGATAATTCTTAAAACCTTGAAAGTACATACAAGTGGAACTGCTTTATACTGGGGGTTTTTTCCCTCTCATTTTCCCTTCAAACTTTCTCATTCTGACCTAGAGCTGAGACCTGAGTGGCTCTTCTTTCAAAAGTGTGACCTAAGAAGAAGCAAGCACATCTATCCTTGAGACAGCCTGACATTTTCATAAAGAACTTGATTAAAAAGAGAAAGAAGAAGAAGTAATTACAGAAATGCAGATGGTATTTTTTTCCTTTATTGTCAAAGTGAAGTACAGACAGGTTACAGTTTCATACGTAAGGCAGTAAGTACATTTCTTGTTCAACTTGTTACCTCTTCCCTCATTTTTCCCTGCTTCCCCTCCCTTTCTTCCCACCCCCCTCCCCCATGATTTGTATATTTCGTTTACACCAAATGGTTTTGTAAGTATTGCTTTTGGAATCGTTTGTCTTTTTATCCTTTGTCTCTCTTTTTTGATATTCCATTTCCCTTCCCTAGTTCTAATACCAGTATATACAGTATCCAGGGTACTCAGATGAGATACAGTGATAGTGGGGGTACAATCACAGGAAGGGAGTACGAGAGAAACAAAAAAAAAGTGTACGGTTTCACATGGCATGTTAAAAATAATTACAACAATGATATAACACTTGTTTTTTAAGTTTCGCTTCCAAATCACCTGTCTGTGCTCCTAAGCCCTCCAGTAATCACAAGGAGGAGCCCCTCCCCCCACCACATCCCTCATTCCCCCAATTATTTCAGGCCCACTCTCAGAGAGCTGCCCCCTCTTCAGGGTCATTCTGACCCTGGGAGCTAGTACAACGGCAAATCCAGCTGCCTTTGTACAGTTCCCACCTCCCAGCCCATGTCTTCCTCAATTTCACACTGTACTAGTCTTTGCCTGATTCACTGAGTTCTAAAAAGATCATTCTTACTGAGTTTCTCCCTTTATCTCCCCACTCAAACACACAAAGAAACCGTCTTGCAAAAATCCACCCACTCACTGGTGGCTTATGCCTGTAATCCTAGCTACTGAAGAGGCTGGGCAGCCTGGGCAGGAAAGTCTGTAAGACTCTTATTTTCATTAACCATCAGAAAACTGGAAGTGGAGTAATGCCTCAACGAGGCACAGCATTACCTTTAAACAGAAAAGCTCAGGGACAGCACCTAGGCCCTGAGTTCAAGCCCCACAATTGGCATACACACACACACATATACACACACACACAAAAAAAAAATACACCACTCAAATTTTAATATATTCTTACTTATTCACCATGGTTTGGCAAGTGAAGCTCTGCTTTAGAGAAGAGTCTGATGGAGACTCTCTGGAAAGACCAAGATGATCGATTAATAATGTCTGCCATCGACATGGGAGATTTAACAGTATTATAATATGGGTGAATTTAGCAACTCTAACTTTAATGGCATGATAACCATAACACTAAGAACTTCTCTACCCAGCCTGGCTTTGAACTTTGGGTCATCAACATCTCAACTCTTGACTAGCTAGGATTAAAAGTGTAAGTCACCAGGAGTCGTGCATTGCTAATTAACTAGGCCAAGATGCATTCATTTATTCTGCATGAGAAACAAGAGAAATTATCTAGGAGAAAGCCACGGGTCTAGATGAGTTAAAGATGAGTCACTTTGTCTGGTTCCTTTGTCTGTCTTCCTACCTTCTGCCAAAAGGTAGATCCTCTTAAGGGAAACTAGAATCCATTTGCATGAAAGCTAGCTTCATCCTCTGTTGTGTGGATATGCTAGGAACTCTGAGACAAGCATTTCAGCACAATCTAGCTGAAACCACTGGTACCAGGCAGTTTCCTCACCAGCCAGCTGCCCCTCACCCTGCCAGATTCTGAGTGCAGTTCAGAAAAGTGATTGCACTGCGAAACCAAATGGAACTCAGCACGAGTTAACTTCTTCCTAAATTCTGTGGACTCCAAATGGAATCCAAATTGAGTCCAACTAATGAATCCAAATGGAATTCATCACAAATTAATTTCCTCCTAAAACTAAACAGGTCATAATCTGATAGGTTACCAAGCAAGCTAAAGGTTTCACCCTACCAACAAATATTTAGGATTTCCTGCTCAATCACTTCCCGAAGAACATAAAGGCCCAGGATTCTTTGTTTAGTCTGGGCTCCTGTTCTGATTTAGGCTCTCGCTCATAATAAAATAGGAGAAAATGATGGCGTCCATAGATTTTTTTTTATGCCATAGGCAATCCTGAAAAATACTGTAAGAAATGAGATGAGAATTAACAGTGGAGAGAGAATGGCAAAAGTGAATTTCCATATTGTTAAAATGCTCAGGTAGAAGCTGAGAATATGAAAATTTAAACAGAGAAAGGTTACTTCTTTCAGTACTTCTGGCACATATCAAGGCCTCATTAGCACTCTGTTAAGAGCATTGAAAGAATCTTGTTAGCAGGATATAAAAACAGTTTCCCATTTAACCCACAAGGTAAAAGGTACCCTACTCCCCAGGGATGGAGAAACAAGAACAAAGCCAGAGAAGTTGCCCTCCTCCACTGAGCCCCGTGCCTGATATGAGTACACATGTTCTTAAGGGAACATCCTCATCAAACGACAAGTTCAGGAAAATTCCAGCACCAGTGACTCAAGCCCAGAATCCTAGCTACTCAGGTGGCTGAGATACAAAGGACTAAATTTCAAGACCAGACAAAATAGGAAAGTCTACAAGAGTTTGTCTCCAATTGACAAACAAAATGGTGGTCCAGAGGCATGACTCAAGTGGTAAAATACCAATCGTGAGTAAAAAAAAAGCTGAGCAAGAACATGAAGCCCTGAGTTTAAGCCCTGGTACTGGGAGAAATAAAGCAAGAGAGAAAGAAGAGAGAGAGAGAGAGTGGAAGGGAGGAAGGGAGGGTGAGACAGACTGTGAGAGAGAGAAAAGAAGATTGCACTTAGAATTTTAAAACCACTAAAAAGGGATCAGAAAAAGAAATAGGCCAAGTCATTTTAAGAAAATAGAGGCATTCAAAACAAACACCCTTAATTCAGGTTCTGTTTTGAAAATGTAATCCTTTTTATTGTAAGTTTATTTCTGTAAATAAATGGTCTGTAGTAAGATAAAGTATGTTCCCACAACTTTAAGACTAACATCTGGTACTGAAATAAGGTCTTTGATGATGTGGTTTAATTAAAGATCCCAAAATGAGACTAGCCTGCCTTTAGGACGGGCCCTAGTCCGTCTTTATAGAAGAAACAACTAGGAAATTTAAGATATAGAGACACAGAAATGAGGCAGACGAGTTCAGGGTCTGCTTCTAGGAAACAAGAAATGTCAGGAGAATCTGGAGGAGACACGAGAGATTCTCTCCAGGAGCCTTTGCCAGGAGTGTGGTCTTTCCAACAGTTTGCATGGGCTTCTGTCCTCCTGAACTGTAATGGAAGAAATTTCTCTTGCTTTAAGCCAACAATTTTGAGGGGATTATTTTACAGTAGCTCCCAGGAAACCAATATGTGGCCTGCTTTGAGGAAAAGGTGGTATCGATGTTAAAACTTAAGGCTCTAGTCTCTAAACAGCTGTTTATCTTTGTATATCTTTAAATTAACATTCTGTCTCAGGACAGACATTTCCCACACTTGGTGTACTGGACAGAATAAGCAGGGATATTCTGCAGTGACTGCCCCAATTCTCAGTGTCTGCCATGCTATAGGCCCACCACAGGCTTCAGGAGACGGTGTGTACAGTCTGTCACAGACAGGAAATTCATCATGCTATAGCTGTTCCCAGGGGTACACACAGCCCGATCAGCTGCTGCCAAGACAGCACAGGGGAATTTCATACCAGCTCCTACTCTGTCTCTTAACTCAGAGGAGAGGCATACAATTCTGCTCAGAGCCCAGCAGCAAAAGCTCCTCGTGAGACTAGCCTCATGAATGCACTGGGAAGCATGCGAGAGTAAATGGAATACTTTGCGAACAGGACTTGGGCTGCCATCCCAGTGAATGTACGTGATTAAAAAAAAGAAAAGGAATTCTTCTCTCACAGCAGGGCCACCCCAGCAAATAAATACGTGGCCCTGAGTTCAAACCCCAGTACCACCCAAATAAGCCAACAACAACCTCTTCTCTTTTCAAGGGATGAACGTTTAGAACTTGGTACCAATAAAAACACTTCAATTATTTTTTTTTAATTTTTACTGCATGAAAGCACCCCAAAGCTCATCCTGTGTGTAGGTGCAGCTTCAGACAGGGTCCTCATGTGCCCACCTCCACCTCTGCCTCTGGATCTGACCAAACTTTTATTCTCTGCGGCTCAGAAAGAGGAGATCCTGGAACACTAGAACACTTAGCAGTTGAAGAAATAAACTCAAGAAAGAAGAATGTTTATGCCAGGCCTTTACTACAAGTCCATCCTGAAGTAGCTACCTTTGGGATTTACTGAATGGACTCACGTAAACATGAAAGGGTCTCGTGTTCTGAATTGTGCAGCCCCTCAAGCTCCTGGGTTCTTCACAAGATGCTGTCTTCTGGGTAGCATGACCCCACCCAAGGCATGTAGAGAAGGTGAGGCCTGCAGTGTGCTCTGGGGCGTGGCCTGGGGCGTGGCCCAGGGTGACTCCACCCACAGGTCACTTGGGGATCTGCTCTCTCTTCCCCGAAACCATCTGGAATATATTCCATTTCAACCGGTCTCAAGATCCTGTGTCCCATCCAAGTTTATTTCCCATCATTTTCAAACAGCAACAAAATCTGGATCCCAATAATTACCACTGAGTATGATTTAGGGAAGGAAAAAAAATAATAATAAACACACTTCAAATTGCAATCTTCTGCAATTTCCAGCTGAGGTAAACAAGCTTTGCAAACACAAACGTTTGCAGAAAATTCTTCCTGTGCTGGTGAAAACTGTTTTTAAATGGATGCAGGTGGTCCTGGGAGGATTCCAGCACGCTGTTCGGGTATTCCCTTAAGGGCGCGTTACTTTCCTGCTAGTTAACTGTTATTTTTTTGTCTACAAATTAATAGGCACTGTTAACCGGGAATTGGGATTTAACCGGTGGATGGGGAATCAGGACCTCAGAGACTGCCACACAAAGCAGGGAAGCCAAGGGCCCTTCCTGGCGCACTGCTAGTGTCTCTAATGACGGCTTGAGGTTAGAAAGAACTGTCTTGCCTTGCAAGAGGATTGGCCTGAAGGAAGTGCAAAGGAGAGCTCGTTTAACTTCCAGCAAACCATCCAGAAGTGGTGGAACTTATTAGAAGAAATGTCATGTCCCGTCCCCAACCTTTCACTGTGCAGATGCCATTTAAAGCAAGGAATCAATGCAGCCAGCCATCTCTGCTTTCCTTCCTCCCTGAGTGGTGTTATTAGGCATCACCATGATCAACATCCCCAAGACTGCTGTACAAAGAAGAGGTGACCAGGGCCTCTCTCTCTCTCAACCGACCTTCCAGAAAGACTGGCCAAAAGAGGTGGCACTTGTCTAGATACTTGATTAGAAACAAGTGTGAGTGCTCTGTGTCATACGCGACTTTCCTATGCTTAGTTGAAACCTAGATATTAACACTGAAGCTTCCACAGAGTCCTGAGGCAGGGACTGTTAACCTCAGTGGACTTGGAAAAAGTGATAGCTTATAAGGAGAGGCCTGTAATCAGACCTAGAGAGAACAGGGTCATCGTTTATTTTCATGAATCATTAGAGAGCAAGGTTGCTATCCAATATATGCGCCAGGCCCTTCCTTGCATTCATGCCTACGATGGATAGAATTGCCAGTGCTTTTGTGCAGGGCAGTAGAGAGGGGGGAAAGGTAATGAAGTCTCATCTTCGTCCGCTAGCCCAAGCCAATAACATGTCATTACATCCACCCTTTTAAAGCTACATAAATCAGGAGTTATATAAATAGAGAAGAATCTCCAAGAGGCCACAGCAATCTCAGGCCTGCCCACTCATCATCTGATTGGAGCCTTCATATTGTTCTTCAGGCTGGCAAAAATACAAGATTCTGCAAATGGGCTTGAAAAGTCCAAACAGCAGAAACTCGATGGGATGTGCTGATGGAAGGAAGGAAGGAAAGGAGGAAGTGAGGAAGGGAGGGAGGGAGGGAGGGAGGGAGGGAGGGAGGGAGGGAGGGAGGGAGGGAGGGAGGGAGGGAGGGAGGGAGGGAGGGAGGGAGGAAAGAACCATAGGAACATGTAGATATGGCTGGCCAGATTTGGCCAGAGATTTGATTTCCATGTGTGAAGGGCCACCCCCTCCCCCATGTTCACTTCCTGCCATGTTTGAATTAACAAACCCTGAAGAAATCTTGGGAAGGATAAGAAACAATCAGACATTAAGAAGTTTTTCTTGGGCTGGGAATGTGGCTTAGTGGTAGAGTGCTTGCCTAGCATGCATGAAGTCCTGGGTTCAATTCTTCAGTACCATATAAACAGAAAAAAAAAAAAAAAGAACAGACTTGAGACTGTGGCTCAAGTGCTAGCCTTAAGCAAAAGAAGCTCAGGGGGGCTGGGGATATGGCCTAGTGGCAAGAGTTCCTGCCTCATATACATGAGGCCCTGGGTTCGATTCCCCAGCACCACATATCCAGAAAATGGCCAGAAGTGGCGCTGTGGCTCAAGTGGCAGAGTGCTAGCCTTGAGCAAAAAAGAAGCCAGGGACAGTGCTCAGGCCCTGAGTCCAAGGCCCAGGACTGGCAAAAAAAAAAAAAGAAGCTCAGGAACAGTGCTCAGGCCCTGAGTTCAAGCCCCAAGAATAGTTAAAAGCTTTTTTTTTAAGTTTTTCTTTATCCAGGAAAAAGGAAACTTGTTCATTGACCAGCTCCTACTCTGAAGAAGAAGGTGATTCTTTGTCTCTTTTGTCAACTCTGTGGAGTGTTGATAAATCTATATGGGGGTCCATTTCAAATGATTCAGATCACCCCATCAATAAACAATTACAGCTGTCTATTGTGGTGGTCTGTCCAGTATCCTGCATTCTCATATAGAAACATCTCCATTCTATTCAGTGCCATGCCCCTTCCTTCCCTTCATGCTGATGAGGTTTTGATTATAGTATCGCCACATTTGGCCTGGATAATGAGGACGTTACATCTTCAGCCACCATGGTGGGCTAGAGTAAATGAGCTTTCCAGCCAAAACCAATGTCTTTTCCAGGAGAACCTGGATTAAAAGAAGAAATAAACAGATAGAGAGAAACTGAGGTAGAAGCTCTCTTGTCATCTTGTCCAAGACTCTAGAATCAATGCACAGAAATTAGAACTAAAGGATAAAGAGAGATGAGGGCTTGACATTCATTGGTGACTTTTGAACCTGAGTCCAGCCACGCCTGAAGGAAAGATCCTCTACACTTTTCAGTCAACGAATGCTTTTTGTGTATACTTATTTGTTTGCTTGTTTGTTTACACATGTGGTAGAGGCTTGTTTGTCTACATAGAAATTGTAATGATTTATCCAAGTGTGTATCTAATACTATGTGTCCTTTTAAAATACAAAATATAGACTGTTCCCACAAGAAACGCATGTATTAGTTAAAATAATAACTATCATAGTCTCCAGGAGCAGACATTCATCACTGTGAATTCCATAACCTCCATTACGATACATTTTCAGGAAATTAGAGCTTGACAAGTCCCATGGGAGAGGAAGTGGGGGTCACCCAAGGTGCTGTTTTTAATTCTGCCAGTGGAGCAGAAAAAGGACATGTTACAAGGATGATTTAAGAGTTTGTAAGAGCAGATTTCGACCCTGAAACCTCCACCCACCGCTATCATTGCTTGCTTTATTCTACAGAGTGCCCGAAGCTTTGGATTCTGAATTCTAAGCTCTTCAGTGTAAAGATTTGACACCAGAGTCTCAAGTGACACAAAAGCACAAAGACTGTCTGAGATGTCCTATAAATTACACTCAGCAGCGATGAGAGAAGAGAAGGAGGCATAAAGAAACTGCTCCATGGAGCTTTATGAAGATCATATTTCAAATTGAAAGTAGGAAATCTGGGAAACAATTTGTATTACATAGGACTGGGAAAATTGAGAGAGCGAAGGTCTATGTTTCTAATATATTTTGATGAACGTAGGTATGGAAATAGAAACTTTATGATCTGCACTACTCTTTCTCCGTGGAATAATGTGTTGTACTTATGTTTGAAAACCACATAGAAATAAATCTTTTAGGTTAAAAGCCCAGATCTTTAATGGAGCTATTCTTTTCTCTGTGCCCTATGTCTTTTGGAAAGTTGATGTATAAACTAATAGATTAAAATGAAAACTATAAAACATGGTGGAAAGTAGTCAGTTTGATGGTGTACTTTAGAAAAATATATATATATAATATTACGAAGAAAAAATGTCATTTGACATCAAAAATAACATAAGTACAAATATACAATCTGAGGAGAAATTTTCAAGTGATAACCAAACAGATGAGAAATAGAGACCCAAACTGACAGACACAACTGCTCTATGAATATTTCTTCACTCCCCCTGTTCATTTCTCCAAAATGGGATTCAAATGGACCATAATATAGATATCTAAATAATGATTACACGTATCCTGCACATTTCCAACTTACCAATTGCTCTTTGTGGCATCTAAGAAAACAAGAAGGAAAAACAGAACATCCAGTTTTTAGAAATACAAGTGTCTCTGAGAAGTAATTGACATGCAGGTAGGTTTGTTAGCTTCAAATTGTAACAATCACTGGTGTCTCAGACAATCCCAAAGTTCAGATTTGGGGAACTAACTCAGAAAATCTGTAGAAAAGAAAACTTAATTTTTATACCTTATCTTCATTATTTTCTTCCTCTGTTTTCTTGAGTTTGGTTTGCTTCTCCTTTTCTAGTTTCTTAAAGTGTAATGTTAGGAGACATTGCACTTTTTTTTTAATCTCTTATATACGTGGTTAGAGCTGGAAATGTACTTGTAGATATTGATTAAGCAGTATCCCCAATGCTTTGGTTTTCATTCATTTCAAAGTGCTTTCTCATTTTCCTTGTGAGATCACAAGGAAAGTAATCTTTGATTACTTAAAAGTGTGTTGTTTCATTTCCATGTACCTGAAAGCATCCAGTTTCTGCCTCTTACTAATTTGTAATGCCATTCCACTATGACCAGAGGATGTATTTTCTGTGGCTTCAATTCTTTTAAGTTTACCGAGGTCTGTTTCATGGCCTCCAGCACTGCCTATTCCAGAGAGAGCTCTGGGTGACCTTGTGACAAATGGGGACTCCACTGTGGCAAAGCATAACCCATTATTAATGTGTATGGGTCTAGTTGATTTGTAGTGCTTTGCTTTGTTATTGTCCTCAAGCCTAGTTGTTTTTCCCATTATTAAAAGAAGGTCTAATGGTCTCCAACTGTTATACTACATTGTCTTGTACCTCTCTTCATTCCTGTCAGTCTTTGTTCTAGGTATTTTGAGGGCTCTCATTATGTGAAGATAGATAGATAGATAGATAGATAGATAGATAGATAGATAGATAGATAGATAGATAGATAGATTGTGATGTGTTCCTGATGAGTTTCCCTTGAAGCATTAGGAACTGTTCTTCATTGTCGCCAGTAACAATTGTTTTAACCTGGTCTGTAATATCTGATTCTGTAGCCTCACTAGCCTTCTTTTAAGGACAGTATGTATATGTGATATATGTTGTCATTCTTTTACTTCCAAATTCTTTATGGCTTTGATCCTAAAAAGTGTCTTTTGTATGTCAAGTGCCAGTGGCTCACTCCTATAATTCTAGCTATTCAAGAGACTGAGACCTGAGGGTCATGGTTCAAAGCTAGCCCAGGCAGAAAAGTCCCCATGAGTCTCTTGTCTCCAATTTAAGCACTCAGAAATGGGAAGTGGATCTGTGGCTCAAAGTGGTAGGATGCTAGCTTATGAAAGAGCTCAGGGATAGGGCCCAAGCCCTGAGTTCAAGCCCCACAACCAACAACAACAACAAAGAGTATGTCTTGTAGACAGCATATATTTGGATCAAAGTTTTATTTATTTTGCCAGTGTATGCCTTTTATTTGGAGCATTAAAGCCACTTACTTGCAGGAAAGGATTCATGTCTTCTCTTTAGCTAGGAGAGGGTCTTGTTTCTTCTATGTCCTTTCTATCCCTTTATTTCTCTATCACTGCCTTCTTTTGTATGAACTATCATTTCTTGTAGCCATTTAAATTTGCTTGTTTCTTTTGGTATATCATGAGTTATTTCCTCCAAAGTTTCTGTGGGGACTATACTTAACATCTTAAAAGTCTAATCATATTCATACCAATTTCATTTCAATAGTACACAAAAAAGTTTGCTCCTATAGACCACAATCCTACCTATTTCTCACATAGCTGGGACTACAGACACATATTACTATACCCAGATTGTTGACTGAGTTGAGGTCTCACTAACTTTGGCCAGTGCTGGCCCCAAACTACATGGAGAATCAGAAATCCAAGGCTACCCTGAACAATACACCAAGACCCTAACTCAAAAGTCCAAATAAACTGGTGCACTGGTGACTCATGCTGGTAATCTTCGCTACTCAGGAGGCTGAGAGCTGAGAATCGCAGTTTGAAAGCAGCCCAGGCAGAAAAGTCTGTTAGACTTGTATCTCCAATTACTTAGCAAAAATCAGAAATGGAGTTGTGGAGCAGTTGGTAGAGCAGTAACCTTGAGCCAAGAAGCTCAAGGACAGTGTCCAGGCCCTGAGTTCAAGCTCTAAACTGGCCTGAATAAATGAAAGTACCTTTTTAATTCACCAAAAAAAAAAAACCTCTTACTATATTTTATGAAATCCTTCACAAGGGAGGTTCTTCTCTAAGAAATTCACACCTGGAAAAACAAAATACCCTCAAAAGAGTGAGGGTGTTTCTATGTGATAATCAGTGGTATGTGTTGGCTCTTTACTTTTTGCCTTGTCGACCCGGCAGCTCGAAAGCAAATCAGTTTCTCAGTTACCATCATTATTGAGTCAAAATTCGTAACATTTGATTCCTATCCCTTCTTTTCATGTTCTTGCATTTCAATTCAACCTATATTTCCTTTATGAAAGAACTAAGAGGAAAGAAGTAAAGCAATGTTGTGAGTGGGCACAACATTTTCTGGGTACACAGAAGAAAGCACCAAGCAAACAGCCTCCCCTTTCCTTTTTCTATAATCAATTTCCATCCTAGGGAATTTCCTGTAGAACATTTCACTGACAAAGAAAACCTGTGTGATAGGGACACTGAGTGAAAATGATTAATGGCATTTGACCTGAGCCAGTTACCCAATGACATTCGTTTGGCTGCTAAATCTGAATCTACCTTATGCTAAAGAAGAAAATACATCCAAGGAAAGAAAAGACTGACTCAATCAATCAGATACCCAAGGGAGAATTTTGCCTGTACTGCAGAGTTACTGGTTGGGAAAGAACATCACTTGTACATTTCCTCTTGGGAAATTCTTTCTGAGAGGCAAGAATGTTGGATTCCAGAGGCTGGCAGAACATGCCAGCAGCGGTATAAGTTCCTTGGGATTGTGTACAGGTAGAAATATCTCACCACCAAATAATTCTGGGCTCTGACACCAACTCCCTATCCTTTTGGTACCTGAGGCTTCCTGGGTCCTTTTTGCTCAGTGACCAGGTGACCACTCTTCAAAATCTCCGGCACAACCACCAGACATGGCCAAGGGCTCCCAAAGCATTAGGGGGACATAACACTGATTCATTCTGCCTATGCCCGGGGGGGGGGGCCACAGCCCCCCATGGAACATTAGCACAAGATCTGTGTTGGGCCATGCTTTGCTTCACTGATTTTATACAACAATAAGTTCTGCCTGTTTTCCCAGCTGTCCCATGCAGTCCTATGAGGTTAAGTAAGCCTAGCCCCTGAAACTTCGGGAACTCCCGCAAAGCCAAAAGGTTAAGGGACCATGTCCAGGCCCTCTTGAGTTCTAAAAGAAGACATAAGGACAGACTCGAGCCTCTACTCAGGCCCCTCAGCCTGAGGCAGCTTTGGCTCCATGCCCCATGGGTAGCAAACCCCACAGATACCCACATATGGCCCATATCTGCAAAGAACTTGCCCGTGTCATTCTGTGTCCTCCACACTGCCTGTGCGTGGCTTGCCCTACCTACCAGCCATGAGGTAGATGCCATGGAAACAGCTGCTCTTCTGCAGTGTTTAGGGCCCAAGGACAAGAAAAAATGGCCCAGCCCATTCAATAGAGATGAGTCAAGGGTTCCAGATATTTTCAATTCTAGCTTCTTTGAGTTCAAAGATATAAAACCTGCAGCAAAGGAGCTATCCCCAAACTAATAATCCGTTCTCCTCATTCCATGAAGCACCTGTGCCTCTGCCATCTTGCTGAGAACTTGGGGTCACCCCTGAATCTCCCTGTCCCTCACATTCTGACCCCTCACTTAAGGAAAAGGTAGTTCTAACCCCCAAACAACAGCCACTTCTCTGCTAGGCAGTCAGAGTCACTGTGATCCAGTGCCTGGAAGAACAGATGTCACCTAGGGCAGCCCAGTGCCCATTGCTTCCCACGCCTAGGCCTCCCCTCTCTCTAACGTGGATGTCTGCTCTCCAGACCCTGGCTTTCCCAGCCAGGAACCTTGTGCAAGCGCTCGCACACGCGTGTGCGCACACACACACAGTGCACTACTTCTGGCTCCAACTCTGTTTCCAGTCCCTGGATGTTTGATGCTGAGAGGAACACACCACCAGACTCTAGTGCAGCAAGGGAAACTGAGTCCTTCATTCACTAAATGGGGCCTCTGAATTTCTCTGAATTTCTCCAAAGCGGCAGGAGATAGCAGAACAAGAGATGCCACGGCCTCTCTAGTTTGGAGCAAGCACACATCTTGAAGATGGAGAATTCTTAACAAGCTTACTTGGGAAATGACAAGACTCCCATTCCAAATCTTCAGGGGGATTCAGGCTGCTCTGTCCCCCTTCCCTTCCTGTCTCCCCACCCCCCACCCCCACCCCACATCTAGGTGAAAGTCCCACAGGCATGATACGCATAATCCAAAAATTTTCCCACACTTGGGGTGAGCCTCTTTCTCAGGCGCCTGATTCTATGCGTAATCCCAGACTTCATATCCCAGGCATTATCGAGCATCATCTATGAAAATCGGCCAATGTAGTCAGTGCCTAAAGTGCTTTGCTGCATGCAGTAGAGCTGGGAGGTGGGCAAAGAAGGCAAATGGGATCAGTCTTGCCCAAAGAAGAATGTTTTGTGGAAACATTAAGAAAGGCTGGTGCCAAAGACTGACCCCGCTTTCAAGACCTGTGCTTAAGGGACAGGCAGAACTGAACACACCTGGCCAGCAGAAAGCTAGCTACACAGGTTTCCTCATCACCACCAAAGACACTGGCTTATGTTTCTGTTCTTTGCATCATTAAAACCAAAGATTGATGTTGCGTTATGTGTGGGTTTCTGCTGGGCCAATCCGTGCCCCTCAGATTTCAAGCAGTCATTCACCTACAGATTTTTCACAGGACAGAACCCTCTGCAAGCTTGGGAATAGCCTTGGAGGTTGGGGGAGAGGAGCTGTCAGAGGCTCTGGACAAGGCTTGCCTTGTGGGAGCAAATCAGAAAGAGTCTGGGGGCGAGGGAAAGCAGAGAAGGCCAGGAATGAGAAAGCAGGAAGCAAATGAGAATTTAAATGACAGGCCAGGGGATTCGTTTATTAAGTAGGAGAGAATGGACTTCAATTCAGAAGATCATTTTCTCTCTTCTTGGGGTTACTGCCTACCAAGGTACTGTTGTAAGGAGAGATCCTAGATGAGCTATTCATCTCTACCCATTGTTGCAAATATATTTTAAGTGTGTGCCAGCCCCTCGGCTGAGGTCCCAAAATAAACAGGACCTATGGTCTCTCCTTTGAGAAATTCAGTCTAATGGTGAGATAAATGCACCCACAAATAACACCATCAAAAAAATGTAATAAGGACAAGAATGTAAGCATAAAATGCCATGAGAGACAATGGGAGGAGTAATTGATCCATAGCATCTGGAGATCGTAGGATATGTGATCTGGGTTTTGAGGCATAATAAAGAGTTCAGGATACTGAGGAGAAAGTCAGAGAACAAGAGCAAGAGAGCCATTCCCAACAAAGTAACTTGTTATCTCAGTGGAGAAATGTGAAAGCAAAACTTGGACCTGATGAAGAAGCAGATCAAATCATGAAGGGCCCCAAAATAAAAAAAAAAAAAAAAAAGACACATCCTCCTTGTCCCTGCAGAGGTCTGAGTATCCCTGGCCTATGTTGACAAAAGCTCTTCATGGTGCATTTTAACTGAACTATGCGGTGTTTCCCAAGCTGTTCCAGGCGCTCAGCTCAGCTCAGCTCCCTGGACACAGCCTGGGGTCCAGGAGGCCCAGAGAGAGGCCGGGCCCCTCACTCCCATGAGCTATGCGATGAACCTCTGTGCCTCATGTTCTACTTCCGTGAACACTCAAACCTGCTCGCCTTCTGGAATCAAGTGAATGAGGCGTGTGACATAGTGGGACACTGTTTAGCGTAGACACAACCAGCCACACAGAACCACGAGGATGACATTAGGACATGCCAGTGAGGAAGGTAACTGTGCCTTGCCCCTCTCACCTAGCCAAAGTGCTCCTGGGAGGCACCCCTGGGGAGGTGGGGAGCACTGGCAAAAGCCAAAAGCTGGAGCATAGGTGTGTAGTATAGACTCAGCTGCGCAGGGGTGAGGAGAGACACGAGGTGCAAGGGGCAGATCCTGTCTTTCCTAAAATGCTGTTCTGTTCTGCATAGCTTCCTCTGTATCCAAAATATTATTTATGTTTATGTATGAGCCTTTTTAGTGCCCTTTTCCATTTGTCACCCTGCTCTTGGTCCCTGTAAGGCAGGCACCCTGGGCAAAGCAGCCTGAGGGCCTCCCCTCCCAAGAGAGCCCCCCAGGCCCGAAACTCCAGTCAAAATGGCTCTTCAGGTCAGTAATGCCTGCCTTCAATTAAATCTAGGGGCTTCTTTCTTCCTTCCTTCCTTCCTTTCTTTTGGCCTGCTCTGTTGTGAATGTTATCAAATAAAAATGTTTAAAGGAGAAAAGAGAAGTTTTGAATTGGAAGGCTCAGCAGTCTCCACGAGAAAATCAGCCTAGATTTGGCCATTACCCTGAGGAAAACCAGGAGGTGAATTGTAACAAATACATGAAATCCACATCACCTCCCAATGAGGGGTCTTAATGCAGTCCCGGGCTCCGGGTGCCTGTCTTCCAGGCGCAGAGACACTTTCCGGGAGCCGACGCCTGGGCCAGGCAGGCAGGGCTTTGCAAAGTACAGGAGCCTCAACAAGTCTCAGCACTTAACAACTTCCTTAAATCCCGGTCCTGCTGACTTCTCGCCCTCCACGCCAGCCCTCAAGACGCTGTTCAGTAATTCAGTTTGAAAAACTCTTACAGAGATCAATTTTACTAATGCACACACAGCATAATGGAGGCTACGCTACCAGAGGCAGAGGAATCGCACGCTTTTTTTTTCCTTTTTCTGAAATCAGAGAACAAGAAGGGGAATTAGCGATCAGGTTGGAGCTGCAGAGCCCAGAGGATGGCTTCCCTATGGATTAACATTTCCTGACTTTGCGTTTTGCAGAAAGGTTACAACTATTTATGCTGCGCACGAGCTATGCATAATAATTCCAATCGCGGCTCAGCTCTAACCAGGATGCTGGTTGGGATTCCAAGGCAGATATCAGAGCCCCTGGATTTCTCATGACAGCTGTCACTCAGAAATGGCAGCAAGATTTTACATTTCTCACTTTCTCTGCCTCTCTCTTTTTCTTTTCCAGATAGATAATTAGATGGATATTAAAATTCATTTTTAATATACCAAAGTATTGTAGTTTCCTTATAAATTAACTTTTCTCTTGTAAATGTTTTTTTCTAGACATAAAGGGCTACCTTCCAGAATCTGAGACTAAGCAATGACTCCCCTAAGACAGAGATCTAATCTAAAGACAGATCTCAGTCATAAGTAATGACTGATTCAAAACATTCTGTGTTAATAGGACTCACAAATCAATGAATGGTAAACAACATACAAGGAAAATGTTCCGGGTTAGTACTTGGGATATTCTAGGTTTTGAAATGACTGCTTTCATTGGTTTGGGCTGCGATCATAAAATCACCATGGACTGACAGGTATCTAAACAACAGACATCTATTTCTCATAGCTGTGGAAGCTGAAAAATCCAAGGTCTGGGCACAAGAAGATTCAATGTCTATAGAAAGTCTACGTCCAGGCCTATAGACATCTCCTCATGGCTGTGTCCTCTAGGGCATAAGAGATAGGGGCTCATCTGATTATGGGGGCAAAGGCCCTTGGAGGTTATGATTTCACATATTGCCAAACGGGGGCCGGGGTGGGTGGGGAACGGCAGCTGGGGAGGGGCACACTAAGGCCACAGCTGTGACCTATGATGTCGCACACATTAAACCTAATTGTTTCTGAGTGTAGGGCACAAGCTAAGACCCATGATTGGTGTTCTGCATAAAATCTATTTTGTTAACAGTTTTGGTTTGCCAGTAACTGAGCCATCTATATGTCTCTATTTGCTTCAGTGACTCGGATTTTCCCAATATAATTTTGGCTATGTATTAAGTCCACATTCAGCTGGAGCCCATGGTAAGCAGGACATCAGAGAGGTATTAGATCATCACTGCTACCTCATACCACTTAGGAGATGAGGGCTCTACAAGGACACAGGGCATGGTAAAGCCGCGGAATGACTTCTGCTTTCCAGCACCATCCTTGATTTAGACTTCCAGGAAGGAAGGGGAGGAGAAAAGAGAGGTGGGGGGAGGAGAGAAGAAGCATAAAGGCTCAGTGTCAGATGCTTAGCTAGTGCATCCCAGGCCTTCCCACATAGTCTAGGTCAGAATGGGGTTTTCCAGAAAAGCCCATTCACTACACAGTTCTTTATTATGTCCAGTATTAGTATTGGTTTGCTTGCACATGACTGAAGCTCAGTTCAAACACGTTATTTTGATGTTGTTTTATTGGGGATGGGGGGGACAGATTAATCAGCTCAATTCCAAAAAGCACAATTTGTGAGAACAGCCCCTGCATGGGGCAGGGAGGCCTCCTGCGTCATGACAGCCTGAGATGGGCTATCACCAGACCTTCTGCCTAGAACCCCTTGCTCTTGTGCCCAGGTGTCCCTTCTTCAACGCATGGCTTGCCTCCACATTTAGCACTGGGCCAAGGGAAACGTGTGCCCATCTCAAAGCGCTGGAGCTTGACATCATACAGCGTCAGGAGAACCAAGGTTTCTCGTGTCAAAAACCAACTCCAAGACTCATTGGTTTGGCCTGGGTCACCCTGTTCAACATGATGGTGGATGATGGGTACATGGTGTGTGTGGTTTCCATGGCAACAGGAGGTGGCCACTCTCTGGCAGAAAAGGACAGTGGGCAGGAGGCCCCTTAATGTTCTCTACACCCATCTGGGACGATTTCTTTCCTCACTGCATGCCTACTTTCATTCCTAAAGAGGGAAAGCCTTTGGTAAATATGAATTGAATGTCAATGGTAAAAAGCAGGAAGTAGAGAATAAAAGGAGCAATACAGGAAACCAGGGCTGGCCCTGGCAGCCAGCTTTCCTGCCTATAAGCTCGCTACCTGCAGGGTGCTTTTGAGAACCAGAGGAGAGCGACTCCACTCCTGGGTGTTAGGGAGTGAGGACTTTCCTGTAGCTGACTCTCAGTGGGTTCAGACCTTCTGACCTGAGACAAGGCCTCCTGCTGCCGAGTTCCCAGGGTTTTTCATCTTCCCTGCAATCCCAGCTGTCCTGAGAGCAGCTGATAGGAGAAGCTCGCCCCAGGGAGGGCTGCACTTTGTCAGGCAAACACTCTGATAAACACACTCTGGGACTCAGAGCAGACAGCCTGGGGAATGAGAGAAGCAGCGTGGCTGCTCTGCTTCTGAGAAAAAAGGAGAGAAAGGAGAGGAAATGGAGGCAGATACCCGAGAAATCCAGAGGAGAAATGAGCCTAGAGGGGTGAGCAGCTCTGGGCTCTGCTGTGTGAGTCTTCCCATTCTGTAACAGCAGCCCTCGTTCTCTCATCGCCTCTGGGAGAAGCCTGAGAAGGGAGTAAAGTGTGTGTCAAGGTCATAGTGGAGCCATGGACAACCTGACCAAGTGAGTAAAGACAGAGACATCTGGCTGAAGCTCCCAATGCACAGATGTGGAAGTGGCCCACAGGTCTGCACCTGCTAGGGGCCCATCTAGGACACATGGCAGATGTCTCCTGCAAGGACAGCTGACCCATCCTCCTTGCTTCTCGTGAGAACAGATATTAGTCCCAAGAACAATTCCAACTGTTAAGGCTAGCCCTTGTAGTCAGGCCCCAAGTTCCTGTTATTGTACTGGACTTTCTGACCTGGGATTTTAGCTCCTCTCCCCTCTTATTTTCCCTTCTCCTCCTCCTTCTCTTTCCTCGTCCTCTCTTTCTCCTTTTAAAGGAAGAACCAGAGAGATAATGAGAACGAAAGAACAAAACAAAGATGAATGAAAAGAGATTGATGCAGAAAAGGTGAGAGGGAAGGGAAAGAAGGAAGAAAATAAAAAATACAATGTCATTGGTGAATTCATTAAAAAAATATTGACTGAGAGCCTACTAAGTGCTCCATGCTCTTATAAATACTAAGATAAAATAGATGAGATAGGGAAAGTTCCTCCCTTCAATGAGTTTACATTTGATGAATGAGACTAATAATAAATAAGCTGGCAAATAAATAATTGGAAAATCTTCATTTAAGAGCCAGGCACCAATGGCTCATGTCTGTAATCCTAGCTACTCGAGAGGCTCAGATTGAAGGATTTCAAAATCCTCCTCTTTACACCAGCAAAATCAGTTCACACAGTCAGTCTCCTGCTCAAAATCTTCCATTGCTCCCAATCTTCTAAATCTAGCCTGAGCAGCGAAGTCTATGAGACTTTTAGCTTCAAGTAAGCACCACAAGCCAGAGGTAAAGCTGTGGCTCAATTGGTAGGCTTGAGCAACAAAGCTCAGGGCAATGCCCAGCTCCTGAGTTCAAGCCCCAGGACCAGCACAAAATAGTAGTGATAATAACAATAATAAATAAGCAAACATGAATTTTCAAAGCTAACACAATAAAAGGATGGAGAATGTTTCAGGTATCTATTATTAAAGCACTGTTAAGGCCACCAAACTGTGACGTTCAAGAACAATGATTGGTTTGCTCAGGATTCTGCAGTGTAAGTAGGTCTCAGTGAGGATGGCTCCATTCTGCTCACCTCGGCTCTACTCACATCCCCGAGCAGATCTGTGCCATCTTCTCCTTATCTGCAGCTGATGAGGCAGTTGATACCTCATTTAGTTTCCTGGGGCTGTTCATGGAAACAATGTCATGTGATCTCTCCATGGACCGTGGGCTTCCTCCCAGTATTGGCACCTTAGGATGGTAGGTAGGTAGATACAGATATGTAATAGAGATAGATAGGTAAATAGGTAAGGAGATAAGATACATACATATATACATACGTAGGTACATACATACATAGAAGCAGTGCATGTATTTTAAGAAGCTAGTGCACATCTCTAGGAGCTGGCAAATCTGAACTTCAGGCTTGTAGACTGGAAATTTAGGGAAGATTTGGAAGATTGGAATCACTGGGACCTTCTGAGCAGAGGACTATGGGATCTGCTTTTGCTGGTGTGAGGAAGAGGATTCTGGCAGCAGACTGCCCACATGAATAGATAGATCGGTAGGTAAACAGATTAAGGATAGGTAGATATTATATAGGTAGATGGGTGGTGGATAAAAGATACACATGTACACACATATGTACAGATGCTCCTTGGCTTCCAGTTGATGACATCCTGAGAAGCCAATAGCACTAGAATTATCGGTAGGGATGGAGCAAAGAGAGATCACAGGGGATAGCCCTATTGTCTCCCATGCCCAGTCAGCCATGGAACAGACATGAAGACATCCATGCGATGCTGGCCCTTGGCTCTCGTTTTAGAAACGTCAGATCTGAATTGGAAAAGCAGTATATGACATTCCCGAGCAAATGCACTTGGGGATTCCAGCTCCCGGTTGCCAGCTGGCTCCCGACTGCATCCAAGTTCTTGAAGGCATGGTTCACAGTTGGTAGCTGGAAGCACAGGCCCCAGAGCTCAGCAGGGGTGAGCTAGAAGAGAACCCAGAACATTCTAGCAACTGGTTCCTTATGATGATCTATTCATGGCCTCAGAGAAGAGATTTCAGGCAGTTGAGTCAAGGAAAAGAAAACAGTTTGTAGAGCACATTTCTCTGTTTTCTGCCTCCTAGAAAGGTCACGCGTGTGATGAGATATTAAAGGCAGTCCCAGGGACAGTGGAGAGGCAGGCAGCATGCACGCATGCATTACTTATGAGACTCCACTGAAATGTAAATGGGGGTGAGTTTATTGGTTCCCTTGGTCTTAAATGGAATCATAAAGAATTCATTGGGTCCAGCCAGGGCCTTTCAGATCTGGAGCTCAGCGAGAAATATGTGGCATGCTAAGGTTACATTAATAAAAAATAAATAAATCCATGTCCAGGAAACGCGTGCTTGTGCACTATAAAACTGCCCATTCTGTAGATATTAATGTTTAATGTGTTTGTAAAAAGCAGTCGGCTCTGCCGAGCACAGCAACACAAACGTCCTGCACCCCTCAGTACTTAACATCTCAGCGTGACTGCTAAGTGCTCGGTGGAGAACCAAGCAACCCAGGCAGCAGAAGGAAGGGGTTCTGCGCAGGCACCTCCACAGGAAACACTTCTGAAAGTTGCTGTGCTAAGAACAAATGCTCTGGTCCTGTGCTAACTGCTGACACTGGAAGGCCCCCCACGCTGAGCTCAGGAGAACCAGAATGAGGAAGGCAATGTTTCCAGAATTAAACTGGACTGAATTCAATTAGACTGGAAACCCGCATGAAGAAGACCCTCTGAAGATCCTGACAGCCAGGCACAGGTGACTCCCACCTGTAATCCTAGCTACTCGGGAGGCTCAGATCTGAGGATCGTGGACCAAAGCCAGCTTGGGCAGGGAAGTCTGTGAGACTCTTATCTCTAATAAACAAACAAACAAACAAAAAGTCCAAAGTGGAACTATAGCTCAAGTGGTAGAAAAGTAGCCTTGAACAAAAAAGTTCAGGGAGAGGGAAAGGGGGAGGGGGAGGGGGAAATGAGGGAGGAGGTAACAAATTGTACAAGAAATTTACCCACTGCCTTACATATGAAACTGTAACCCCTCTGTACATCACTTTGACAATAAATAATTATTCAGGAATAAAAAAGCTCAGGGACAATGCCCAAGCCCTGAGTTCAAGCCTCAGGACTACCAAAAAAAGAAGTAAAAAAAAAAAAAAAAAAGCTAACTACAACATCAACATGCAATTGACTTTATAGAAAACATCTCATAAACATGCAATTCACAGAAGCAACACTAGATGAATGAATGAATGAATAATTAATGAGTGAATGAAGTTTATCTAGGCAAGTTAATTAACACTTGGTCCTAATCACAAGCGTAGAAAACCCACAGGTTTCCTGTTCAGGAAGGCTCAGTTTAATGGTCCCCACTTCCTAGCTTTGTGTTGTCTTCCTCAGACAACTTCACCCAAGCCCAGAATGATCGTTAGTGAAACCTAAAGATAAGGCCGTCGTTCTACACAGATGCTAACATCAGGAGCTCCTTTAGCATCCCTCCATCCTCACCTTCCTCATGCTAGACTTAGTCCTCACCCTCATCCTAGGAGCTCAGAGGATGTACTTTCCCACATTAGGGCTGTCATAACGAAGTACCACAAACTGAATGGCTTAAAACCACAGAAACGTATTGTCTGGCCGTCCTGGAGTCTGGGAGTAGGCGATCAAGGTGCCATTCATTGGTTTCTTCTGAGGGCTGACAGCCCCGGTGGTTCCTGGCTATCCTTGGCATTCCTAAGCTCACAAAGGTGCAGGTGCTTCACCCCAGCCTCTGACTTTACCTTCCCTGCTCCCCCTATCCAGGTCCATCTCTATATCCAAATCCCCTTTCTTCCAGGAAGACAACCATACTGGGTTAGAGCCATCCTTGATCATTAAAGACATC
Source organism: Perognathus longimembris pacificus (assembly GCF_023159225.1). Classification (NCBI taxonomy): domain Eukaryota; kingdom Metazoa; phylum Chordata; class Mammalia; order Rodentia; family Heteromyidae; genus Perognathus; species Perognathus longimembris. The sequence continues at coordinate 44,400,928 of NC_063176.1, forward strand.
ACTAAAATTCATCTCACCTCCCCAACTGGCAAGAATGTCATCTATCGTGCTGTCTTCCTCCTCTCCCCACAACTGCCTTTGGTATACAATGAAGTGCTTACCATCCACCCACAGGGAAAAGGCTTGGGAGAATGCAGATGGGAAAGGCACTGTGCTCTCGCCCCATGCCATCATCTTACAAATGAGGATGCAGAGAACCAAAAAGAAACAGGGACTTACCCAAGGTCATACTGCCAAGTAGAAACAGGCCATAGGTGTTAACCAGGCTTCAGTACTTGGAGAACTTGCCCTGTACACATGAGGCACTGAGTAAAAGCCCCAGCACTTCTAAGAAAAAAGAATGCCAGGCCCTGAGGACTCACACCTAGAATCCTAGCTACTCACGAGGATGAGATTTGAAGATCAGGGTTTGAAGCTAGCCTAGATGTACAAATATGAAAGACTCTTCACTTGACCAGCGAGAAGCTGGAAGTGGAAGCGTGGCTCAAGAGATAGAGAGCCAGTCATGAGCAAAACTGCCAATCCAGAGCAAAGAAACCTGAGTTCAGGCCTAAAACCAAACAAAAGAAACAAGTGAGGTCTAGAACTCAGGTCTCAGTTCCCCATACAGTGCTTCTCTCCATAGAAAAATCTCCCAGTATTCTTGAAACTCTCATATTACAGCTCTCTCCATTAGTGTTGGAAGAGAAAGCATCTCTTACACATATAAATCTCTAATAAAGCCTCACCCAGCTGCACAAATGCATTGCAATAAGCAAGGAGTCTATCTTAAACCAGATGAATAGACTCTACTGTTATTTGTCGTCATTATTATTATTCTAATCCTCCAGTCAAAATTGCCAGAAAAATTCGGAATGCCGTTGTCCTCCTGTGTCCAGCTTCAAGAAAACAGGTATAGAGAACAGCTCACAGAAATTGAATCACAGTTTCAGCTAAATACATATTTAATTCCTTATGTATTTTTTATATTTTGTCTTGTGCAGGACTGTTTACCTACTTAATGGTAAAAATGGAATCTGTTATCACCAAGCAGCTGTAGGGTTTTTCTTGCTCAGTCTTGAAGCGCCCCCTACTGGAATATTTTTGTATTTAAGAAGCTGAGAAATGATGAAAATAAGCCATGCAGAAAGCTGGAGACATTTTTAGAAAGAAATGGGGGCAAAATAGGAGGTGGAGAAATAGCTCCATTGTTCCAAGGGGATTTGAACAAAATTCTGCTCAAATCCATTTCTGAGCCTTCTTCTCTATGCGCATTCACGCGGGGTGCTTTGCAGATGCAGCCCGGAAAAAGGAAGATTGTTTGCCCACAGAGCACACAGGCAGACACCCTGCAAGCAGCTTCTAAGGAGGCAGAGCCCCGGGAAGCCCCTGCAGCCCTGGCAGACACAGGAAACCAGAAGTTGGAGAAACAGCCGCAAAACTTTTGCCAACATTAAGTTGGTTCACGATCAGATTTGGTGATCATTTTTCAAAGAAAGGAAATCTGGCTGGTTCTTGGGTCACTGTAGGTGTGTCTTGGAAACAGCATTTGCTGAGGGAGGCCGGGGGCCTGAGGGTACGTGGCAATCTCTGCTTTCCACTCCACTATACTGTCTACCTAAAACTGCTCTTTAAAAATAACCAAGTTTATTAATTACATACTAAAAAAAAAAATAACAACAGAGGCTCTTATCTCTAATTAACCATCAAAAGGCCAGAAGTAGAGCCATGGCTCAAGCCTTAAGCAGAAAAGCTCAGGGACAGCACCCCATCCCTGAGCCTGAGGTCAAGTCCAGGACAGGGCGCTAACATTCTGGTGAAATCAGTATTTTTAACAAGCAATGTAAGTAGTTTGGGTAGAGAAGCTTCCGCATCATTTCCTAAAAATTACTGATCATTCAATATGTTCATTTTAGAGACTTGGAAGCAAGGCTTGGGAAGGTGGAACAACTCCCCAGAGTTCTTCCATTCTGTCTGTAGGCCAGTTCTATGAACATCAACTCCCAATACTCAGGCACAAAAGCCATCCAAACAGTTTATAGGTGATACATCTGTTGAGATTAATCCTCTCCATATTCCAAATCCTATAGAGGAGAAATCTGCCTTAGCCACTGGCCTTATATGTATGAAAATCTAGCAGCAAATGAATAAGAGACCTTAGATAATGACTAGGGCAAAGGCCTCATGAGGAACCCAACTCCATGTGGGAGCTGAGTCCTTGGTGGCAGCCACAACCACAGTGCTCAAAGCATTGTGGTCCTGACCAACCTGGCTCACATTAGCTCCTAGCACCCTCCCCAGAATCCTCCAGCTGCCTGGGGTGCAGGATAGGAGAAAGTGAATACATGCCACTCAGGAATGCAAAGAGTGATAGGCAGAGACATTTAGCTGAGTGGTTGGGAGAGGGGTGGAGGAGAATGGAAGCCTCCTCTTCTGTTTTAAAGAAAATTCAACAGCTCTCCTAGTGACCTCTCTTAGGAGTTAGAGGCCTCTCTCTTTAGGTCTGAGGCCAGATCTGTTTTCCCATCCTGCAGGATAAACATGGTCACACATATTGTCCCTAATCATGGATAGAACTATAAAGGGAGATGAAGGATATCATGCCAAACCCACAAAATCGCACCACATAAAGAGGGAACCTCAATGGAATCTATAGACTTGAGTTCATAGTGTTATACCAATATTGGTTCATCAACTGTAAACAAACGCACCCCTGCAGGGCAGGATAGGGCGAAGCCAGGATGGCCAGGGAGAATATGTGAGCCAAACTCGGAACTTCTGCTCCATTTTTCTATAAAATCCAAACTATTAATTTATAAGTAGGGCAGGGCAGTGGCCCTGGGAGCTCCCCTTACAGAAGAAAATATTTCCTGGTCTAGCAAGGCACATAAGTGGATTAAATGACAGCCAGGCAAATAGAAATAACTCCTGAGAGGGAGGGAAAACGCCCAGCTGAGCAGATGTATGCATATGCATACATCTAACACTAACCTTCCTGGCTCCCAAACCCCACAACCAGGCCACCAAGTCCAGAAGCACAAAACAGCAAAGTCCCAGGCAGCCAAGTTCTGCCCTTGAGGTCAGAGAGACCCCCCACTGCTTCCTTAATCATCAGGAAAGGTAGAATTTCCCAAGAACTGCTCAGATCCTGGTGTAAATGAAGCCCAGGGTGTTGACCTGCTGGTAGGGGCTTTACATTACAGCCCAGCTGTTCTCAGAGCTAGGAATTATTTACTTACAAAGGTGAATACTTTCTCCAGGCCTGCTTCCCCGCCAGCAGCATTCCCCAGCATCCGCTTGCTGATAAATGTGTACAGAAGATCGCAGCCAGAAAGTCTGTACGCCCCATTGGGCCAGCCACCATTAAATCTCTCCAGAGCTGATGAAAGCCACGTCTGCCCATCCTGACTTAGCCAATTTGTCTGCTCGAAGAGGAAAAAATTACTTTGAAAAGAATGGCCAATTTTAAGACAGGGGTTGCTTTTTCATTATTGTGAAACATTTAGTGGAAAGGGATATTTATCACCCTTTGCTTACTGAATTCCCTTGCAGTTGCTATAAACAAGGAGCCCAGCGTTCCTATTATCCTGAAGGTGGTTAGGTTTGCCTTAGAAACTACCAGGGAACCCAGGCTCAATCAAACATAAGCCCAGAGCACTACCCAGGAAATGTACGCACAGTGCCCCCTGCGGGTGCCTTGACAACTAAGCAACATCCACAAGGTGAGCATGAAGAAGAAAGAAGGGTCTTAAGAGAAAAACATCCCTAATGCACAGAGGACTTATTTCCACGAAGCTGCAGTCCTGTCTACACCTTTATCTTATTCCTTTGTCTTCCTTGCTCCCTCTCCCCTCAGACACTTTGGATAGGAAGAGGATTGTCAACTCTTTCTGCTCAAAGGCTGGTCCTTACAGGAGCCAGTTCCAGCAAGGCATTTACTAAGACCTCTTGTCTCCACTACTACAGACCCCTGTCCACTATTACAAGGCTTGGCCTGTAGGAGGCGCTCAATAGACATTTGTTGACAGTTTGCTCTCTCAGTACTACCCAGCCAAGGAAATATCCCAGAAAACTGAAGAAAGAGGCAGACACAACCAAGGACAATGACCTTGGCTGGCGATCCCATGACCTTGCCCACTGATGGATGGATACAATAGTGACATGGTACAAGAGAAGCTGAGATCACGTGCTCGCTTCGGCAGTACATATACTAAAATTGGAACAAAGCTGAGATCAGGAGTTCAGAGATAAACACTGTATTAATGTATACTATAAATTAGACATGCACAAATATCATTTTATTTTTCTTTAAGTTTCATGTCCCTTCACTGAAGAAAAGTAAGCAATGAAAAGATGAGCTTCTCTTCCCCTACCTATGTCTTTCCTTCAGAAGATAATTGTGCCCTAGAGATCAGAAAGTAACACCTTTGAGAAAACTGCCTGGCCTGGTCCCCTCTCCTCCTTGATCTGAAGGATAGCTGATCAGTAAAAGCCACAAGCAGCATAAATCTATGTTGTAAGGTCCTGCAACTAACCATCTTCTCAGGCTGTCTCCCTATGAGCTGATAACTTCAAAATGCTATAGCAACAGCAACGATTAGTCCCTAGAACAAAGGGGACCATCCAAAGAATGTTCAACAGGACCCCTTTGCCTCATTTTTCCTGGCATTACACCCTTGCTAAGGCAAGCTCATTTGCATCCATCCATGTACCCACATCTTACCTATCACATATGTGTGTACTTCCTGGTTCACTTGCTGACTAAATCTCAAGACTGCTTAGCTTGGAAAGCAGAACAATCTGGATGGTTCTATATGAAAATACCCCAGTGCCATGAAGGGCAAATGGGTTGAGGGTGAGGTAGGAAAACTGTTTGTCTTGACTCAGCTTTGAACTTCACTGAAAGACTCCTACACTGTTTTGAGTAGTTATGGGACAATCAGCCTTCAAATGGCATCTCACTCCACCTGTACAGAAAAACCTTCAACCATGTATTGTGTTCTTTTCTAAGAGCTCAATGCTAGAGAAACAGAAACTCATACGGTTATAACAACAAACGGTTACTGGGCACTTCCCCTGTGGCAGGTCTGTTCCAACCACTAGTGGGAAAGCATCTGATTCATACAACTTACTAAATGCTGTTACTATTCGCATGTTCTAGATGAGAACGTGTGGCTTAGCTAAATGGAGATTTGTGAATAAAACGGAAACCCAAGGGTGGGGGGGTTGATGGCAGTGGAAGTTAAATTCAGGGCCTCTCCATTGCTCGCTAGGTGGTCTACCACTGAGCCATACCTCCAACTCCCTAAGGTTTCAGGATGTGAACCAAGGCTGTTGGACTTCAGAATCCTTGTCCTTAGCCATTATGTAATACAGCTGTTCACAGATGTGGAGGGGGCCAAAATTGAAGTCTAGAGGGACTGGCCATGGTCCTTTCTCTCTTACCCACTATCATTGTGTCCAGGGACCAGTTAGGAACTTCCTATTGCCATCACATGATTATTCTAAAAACTTGAGCTCAGGTTAACAGAGAGGAAGGAGGGTGGGAGAGAGAAAGAAAACTAGCAGAGGCTGCCAGGCACTGCAAAGAGAGGAGAAGTCTTCAGGAGCACGGAGGATTTTCTGAACTAGACAGTGGTAATGGTTGTACAGTATCACTGAATTGTGCATTTTAAAATGATTTAAATTTCTGTTACATGAAATTCAGTGCAAAAGAAAAAAATTTTAAAGCACATTGTGCATTCATTTCTAATCACCTGTGATTCTTTGCCAAGTCCTTCCTTGTCTTATAATTCTCCCAAGTCCCGTCCTTAGACTGAGAGGTAGAAGCAGCTGTTTCTCACCGGGTACAATTATGCTCTATTCCACGTGGGCACCATGACCCCAGAAAACAGGGCTGAATCAGCTGGATAAATGGGCTGGACAAGAGCCCCAGATTGCTTTAAAAAAAAAAAAAAGATTATACCTGTAACTTTAGCTGAAAACTAGAAGAACAAAGTTCAAGGCTGACTTCAGCAGAAAAGCGCAGGAGACCCCCTTTTCAACTCATAGATGGAGGTAGTAGCATGGGGATGCCTTTCGTCCCAAGGTGTCAGGGAAACTGAGATCAGAGGATCACACTTGCAAGCTACCCTGGGTTAAAAAGTAGAGATTTCTATGTAGAGAAGCTAGATGGAGTGCCTCAAACCTGGCTTATGCTTGTGATCCCAGCAAGAACCCAAAACATAAAAGTAGGTGGATTGCTGCTCAGATCCATCCAGGGAGAAGCAAGACCCTGTTCTCAAAATAACCAGTGAAAACTATGGCTGGAGGCATGGCCCAGCAGTCTGGAGCTGAGGCTATGAGTTCAACCCCCTCCTACCATCAAAAAGGAAAAATAGTCTTGTTATTTATTTCTTCACTTAATATACCATACACAACAGGATCTTTAACACCGGCAGAATGTCCTGTTTCTGGCTGTATCTGAATAAACCTGAGTGTGGGGGTTGGGATCACTGGCACCTGCATTGCAGTGGGTGGTCTCATAGCTACCTCTCTGTCCTCTCCTCTGCACATTCCCAAAGCTTTTTCCTTTTGTCTCTTCCCCAGAGGCATCTCCTGGGCTCCAGTCCCCTGTCTTTCCCTAATCTCCGGCCCACAAGAGTCCCAGGAGCTCACCTTGGCTCCTTTCCATTCCACCGAAGGAGAGGAGTGATTTCTATTCTCAGAACTTCACCTCAATCCTAGATCTTCATGCACAAATGCATTCATTTCTTGGATTGGGGCTGAGGGGTGGGGTGGGATCCATCTTCATTTGCGATTTTAATCATTCACTTAGAAAGCAATTGCAGACTTTGTTCTAGGACTAATAAACCAAAGCAGAAAACGGGCAAGGAAAGTAAATCCAATGTTTAATCAGAGTAGGGGAAGGAGACCTATTTTTCCCAGTGTGTGTGTGTGGGGGGGGGGGGGGGGATCAGAACCCTGGACAGTTCTTTCCTCATGCCTTTTTCTGAGAACTACTTTGGTGCAGTTATTTGTCTTTTAAGTTCTTTCTGTATTTAAAGAAAGACCCTGGAAAGGGGACTGTGGTTTAGGCGATGAGCTAGTGGCAGAAGCTTCGTGCCTCGTTTTACTCTGTGCTAATCTCCACATTCCACTCCAGGCTGCTTTCGCTGAGTCAGCACGGTTCCTTTAAGCGACCTGATTCTGTAATTCCATTATTAATATTAGGAAAATGGCTTTCCTCTACACTATTTTGTGCTATCCATGGAAGAAAAAGAAAAACAGTTCTAGAATGCATTAGCTGTGGCAGGCTCCGGCAGGATTATTTGCATCAATATAAACCGAGTTAATCGTGGGCCTATTTGAATAATCAGTCACATGTCCACCCCACCCCCACCCCCTCGCTGCAGCCAATACCACTGGGGATATGGAATTGCATTTGGGTCCCAGATTCTCCGAAGCAGTGCAGATTTATTTTTCCAGCGTGCTTTTGCAGTAGCATTTGGCTATTTACTTTGAAATTTCCCCCGTCCTTCCCTAACTTGTGATGTCAGCCTGTTCTCCACAGCAGGTCAGAGGTGGCATGCAAGCCCATAAGGATTAAGAAGGCAGAGGAGTAGTTCATTAAGAAAAACAAGAAGCTTGGGAGTCATAAATATTTGAATGGCGAAGATGCCTCTTATTTGTTCACAATATTAAATTGCCTTGGGTACAATATTTCACTGATTTACAATTTTCAAAAGCAGAATGGAAGCAGCAGAATGAAAGTAGATGTGGGGTGGGTAAAGTTAGATGTAAAGGAGAAAATGTTGGGTATTTCCAACTTACGCATCTTCTCTGGCTTGTCTGGAATTAACTGGGGTACACTCCACCATCATGGAGGACATAGGGAGCTGGACACAGGGGAGAAAAAGGGGGCTCAAGGAAATATGCTTTTGGTTCCAGGTCAGACCACTCTATCTAAAACCATACATAGCTGGCCAAAGCCCTCAGAACTCTCTTTCCAATATGCCATTGTGCTTCCTCCCCCTGGACATGCCCTCTCTCCTCCAGCCTGGCTTACCTTCCTCCATTCCTGGGACCCCACCCCCACCCCAGGCCCTTCTTTCTTTGTGCTCAGCTGCTGGTCTTAAAGTTCTTCCTGCTTCCATTCTCAAATAATGTCACTCCTCTTGACCTGCAAAGAATAACCATGGCACCAATTTCTTGGGTACCCTGAGTACCTCTTAAGATACTCTTTCATACTCCCAATAGTCAGCCACAATCTGCAGTGAGTTGAATGGTGGCTCGAACAGATATGTCCAATACTGACCTCCAGAACTGTGACCATGACCTTATTTGGGCAAAGGGATTTCTCGGGTATTAGATAACAAATTCGAGATGAAATTCTTTCCAGAAAATTCGAGTAGGCTCTAAATGTGATAAAAATGTCCTTATCAGATACACAGGGCAGGGGGGGAGGCTGTGTGACATTGGAGGCAAAGACTGAAGTGACACAGTCACAGTCAAGAAATGTCTAGAGCCATCAGAAGCTGAAAGTGGTGAGAAGGATTCACTCCCAAGAGCCTTCAGGCAGAGAATGGCCCTGCAGACACCTTGGCTCCAGAGCTATGAGAGCAAACATTTCTGTGTATCAGGGTCTTGAATTTGTGGTAACCAACTTGACAAGCACAGTAAGCTAATATACCATCCTTCTTCCTTAAACCCTGAGGTCCACTGAGGCCAGGCACTCACTCCGGCCAGCTTGCTTACCGCTTCTCCAAAGAACTCTGTATGTTTGTTAGATGGATGGAAGGATGGATCGATGGACGGACAGGCAAGTAGTGAAGCACACAGCATCATAGGAAAAAATGTTTGAGTGTTTTTTTTCAAAGGTAGAGGACAGAAGTACCATATTGGAAAATGTTCCTTTGTTTGCAAGTTTTGGAAGCTAATCCAAGCTATGTGCAAAGTCATGGGGATAGACATGTGACTGAACCTGAGAGGACTTAGGAAGGGAAACCATTAACAGTAACGTTGCTCCATCCATCAAACACCTCTGTGTACATGTGCACCCACGCACGCACGCACACACACAAAGATGCCTTATTTTTCTTTCTTGTGGCACAAGGTGCCTTCTTTTTATTGGGGAGGGGATGCTGGTGGGGGGGGGTTATTTTGTTATTTCTGCCCACTAAGATCCACGAAGGCTATATCTCCTTCAGAGTGGTCCATTCACCCAAAAGAGTGACTCTCTTTCCCCACGCTAAGTCCTCACAGATTACCTAACTGGCCAGACCTAGGTAAAGAATCTTCCTTTTATTCAATCAGGGACAAGGAAAGAAGCAGAGCTTCCTGAGCCGCCACCTGCACCTGGGGCCCAGGCGCTGTTCCTGGGCTTCTATTTGCTCAAAGCTAGCACTCTTCTGCTTTGAGCCACAGTGCCACTTCCATTTTCTGGTAGTTCATTGGAGAGAAGAGTCTCACAGACTTTCCTGCCCTTGCTGGCTTTGAACCATGATCCTCAGAGGTCAACCTCCTGAGTAGATAGGGTTATAGGCAGGAGTCACCAATGCCCAGCTCCCTTACAGTTTTTAAAGCAAGGAGACATTGACAAAACCCAGGAGATAGCCCCACCCCTGCTTAACCTGCCCTTTGTCTTTCTTTCAGACATCTGGAACCACCCATTGTCTCTCCCATGCCACCAGCCCCCACTATGGCTCACGGGTACATGAGAATTGATTTCTGTAGTTCACTGGTGCCCTGCACTCAAGGCCCAGACTCCCCTGGGCTCTCACTGGTTAATCACATGGGCAGTGCAGCCATCTTTGCTAGAGAAACAGAGCAGGGAGGGGAGGCCAACCCCTAAGCTCAAGGCTGGTTTCTTCAAGCACAGCACACCTACCACTCCGGTCCACATGAGATACAAGACTCACTAGAGCAGACACTAGAAACGACACCTCCCGGAGAAGAGAAAGCCCAGCAGCCTTGGCGAAGCAGCTAGGATGAAGTCTGTCATAATCAGTGTGCTCTAGGATCGCATCACAGGGAAAAGCAACATTAAGAAAAAAAAAAAAACCTACAGTAAAAAAAGAAGTACTTAGAGGCACTTATCATAATGAAGCTAAATTAAATTACAGCAGACAAATGTCATCTTGAAAGTACTTTCCCAGCTTTCAAAAACAACAACAACAACAACAAAAAGTTTCCATGGGCTGAGGGGAAGCAGAAATGTCAGAGAAGGAGGAAGAGCAGCAAGACTCTGGTTCAGTGGCCGCACTTGACAGGTGGGGACCACGAAAATTGAGACTCGTCCTGCCTCACTGTGGCCTAATATAAAAGCAGAGGCTAGAAGTTAATGCTCCCAAGTTTCTGGTTGGTGCTAGCATTTGTCCCTGTCCTCGAGCCAGACCGGAGGCTTGGCTCAAGTGGCAGAGCACCAACCATAAGTAAAAAGCTGAGCAAGAGTTTAAAAGTCTGAGTTCAAACTCCCCCTAGCACAAAGGAAGGAAAGCAGGAAGGCAGGAAGGGAGGAAGGAGGGAAGGGAGGGAAAACAGGGAAGGGAGGGAGGGCAGGAAGGAAGAAAGGGAGAGAGAAATGAGAAAGAAAAGGAGGGTGGGAGGGAATGAGGGCAAAGAAAGGGAAAGGGAAGGAAGGAGGGAAGGAAGGAGGAAGGGGAAGCTTGCCTTCAGGCCCTGTCCCGTGGCATCTTCACAGGTACTTGGGGAGGGCAGGTCTGATGTGGACAGAACAGGAAGTTGTCCATTAACCTTGGGTCCAGTGCTCTAAAAAGAGCCCTTACGCTGCTATCTGACTCCTAAATTCCATTTTAATGAAAGAACTGAAGCTTAATGAAGGTTCTTAATTCTAAAAGACGTTAGGGCCCCCAGGGAAATAGGAAGAAAGCATGCATATTTTAATGGGTTCGGAGAAGTAGGACTGGAGTATGGAGAACAACAGCCCCAAGACAGCACATTGGGGTCGCAGCACAGTGGGGGGAAACTAGGCTAAGAGCATGGCGTCATGAGTCTAACCTAAGGCACACAGGCATGCATGTTGTGCTCTTAGGAATCTGCTGAGCTGGGCTGAATGGGAGTGATCATGTTCAAGTGTGGTAGTAAACATTTCAAGGACTCTGTCACTATAATGTCTCTCAGTCTTGTCACCTGCCCTGGCATCATCCCTCTAGGCAGCAGAGATGGAGGTCTAGACACTTTCATTCCCAGAAGGCACCTGGGCTCCTCATAAATGCAGCCAATGTTTGCTAAATCCACAAAACTAGAGTTGGGGGCTTTGTCTTCTCCCAGGCCTCTGATCCCAGGAGAGGTCTTCCATGCCTGTTTCCTATAAAGTAATTATTTTTCCCAATACTCTTTTGTAAATTAGATGAGATGATAGGTGTAAAGTACTGAGCATGCGCAGGTGCTAATAATAATAAGTAACACAAAATGTTGCTGTCAAGCTGGACACTCACAGTTCATGCCTGTAATCTAGCTAGCCTGGGTAAGAAAGTCTATGAGACTCTTACCTCCAATTTACTAGCAAAAAGCCAGAAGTGGAGGTGTGGCTCAAGTGGTAAAGAACCTGCCTGGAGTACAAAAGCTCAGAGACAGTGCCCGGGCCCTGAGTTCAAGCCCCAGGAGCAGTGCGCACACACACTTGTGCTCCCGTGCACGCACATGCGCATGTGTGGGAGTGTATATACGCACATGCACACGCGCGCATGCACACGCGCGCATGTGCACGCACACTCCTGTGCACATGCGCACACCAGCTACTTTTACAAAGAGGGAAAGGAGCTTTCAAAGACAGCAAAAATATTTCATGGACCCCCTGGTTCGGTTCCCATGATGTACTTCTATGGATGAAGGCATTTGCTATGTCTCTAAACAAAGGGGTCTCTCTCTCTCTAATGACAGAAGCTGCTCACACGTTTGCAGTTCAAGTCCTGGGAAAGCAACCATGTTGCAAGAGCCCAGCATCCCCTATAGAGTTCATGTATCTTCCTGCTAAAACTGATTCCTGGTGATTGTCTGATTAAGAGGAGGAAATGGAAGGACATCGGGATTTAAATAGGCTACTGAGGTTCAATGCAGTTCTGTGAAACTCATAAAATCATCTACAAATACAGATACAAGGGATAAAATGCTGCATTGAGAGAGGTTCATTTGCAAGACCATCAAAGGCACTTGCTACAGCTCCTCACCTTTTGCTCACGTGGGGTTTGTTTTCCCTCTTAAATACAGATCCAAGACTAGCAGCATTCATTCCAGCTAGGAAGATTTTTTTTACCACAAGCAGCAGAAAGCTACACCAGCAGGCGCCTGAAACATGAAGACAATTACTATTTGCTTAATCTACAATACAGGGGATCTAGATGGTTCCATGGCTCGATTATGTCATCTGATAAGAAGGATCAGACTCTCCCTCCCTTCTCATTATACCACGCCCTAACCAGAAGGTGATACTTCCAGACTTTTCAGTTTCAGCCACTCTGATGGTATACAATAGCATCTAGATTTAGTTTTTGTTTGCATTCGCCCTATTACCTGTGAAGTTAATCTCAGGTGTGTTTTAGAAACTGATGTTTCTACTTCAGAAGTTATCTCAGTGCCTTGCCTCTCTATCCTTCTACATGTGACCTCATGATTGCAAGATGGCTGTTAGAGTAGCAGATATCACAACACCACATGCACATGTGCTAAGAAGGAAGAAAGAAGCAGAGGACAAAAAAAAAAAAAAAAGATTCATTTTTCAGAAACTGAAAGCTTTCCAGAACCGTGTCCTCCCGCTCTAATCGACTTCCTTTGAGGTCTGAATATTGTCCACTTCTTATAATTAATTCACCATTGATTGTCCCTGAAGAAAGACACATGGTGAAGTCAATAACCAAGAGGGTTGCAACTATTGAATTTATTGTGTGACGTTATGACACACAAAACAGCATGAAGGACAACAACACAGCCCCTTGGTACTCTGAGCTCAGCTTTAAAGCGTTCACTGCCAATGTTATTAAATCCTCTTCATGCCCACTTCCTCCCAGGAGATTTTAGGGATTCATCATTTACTTGTCTGTCTCTCTCTTTCTCCCTCTCTCCTTCCTCCCTTTGCTGTCCTCTCCTTCCCTGACTTTCTTCCCTATCACCCCTTCCTTCCCTCCTCTCTCTCTCTTCCCCCCCTTCTCTGGCTCAGAGAATGTCTGCGTGTATTGACTTTTTGTGTAGATATCATACTGCAAATACTCATTTGCAGATTGCTTTCTTTTGATCAATATTATGCCCATGGAATTAATCTATATTGACTCATGTAGTTCTAGTTCATTCCTTTTCACTGCCATGTGAAATTCCGTTAAAGACATAGCACAATTTATTTCTCCTCTGATGATTTGAGTGTTCAGTATTTTGCTATATTAAGTGCTACTTCTGTGATTATTTTACGTCTACTGTAATATACACATGTACATATATCCACATATAGGTGTATATTTGTATATCATGCATATATTTATATAAGTGTGTGTTTATATGTATATATGAATACATATACATATAATGGTACATATCTAAGAATTCAGCTAAGAGCTGGGAGGTAGCTCACACCTGTAATCCTAGCTACTCAGGAGGCTGAGATCTGAGGATCACAGTTCAAATCCAGCCTGGGCAGGAACAGTCCATGAGACTCTTATCTCCTACTAACCACTAGAAAGCCAGAAGTTGTGCTGTGGTAGAGTTCTAGCCTTGAGCTGAAGAATTCAGGGACAGCACCTAGGCCCAGAGTTCAAGCCTCATGACAAAAATAAAATAATAATTCAGCTAAGGTGTAGTTTAGAAATTTTATTCTGAGTAATACAGAATTCATATTTCCAACTTAAACTAATGTTGCTAAGTTTTCTTCCAAAGCAGCTTTACTGATTTTTGTTTCTCACAGCATAGGTAGATAAGAGATATCATTATACCACTTCCTAACCAAAACTTAATACTTTTAGACTTTCCAGTTTCTGGCAGTTTGATGGTATAGAATAGCATCAAATGTTAGCTTATGTTTGTATTGCCTCTGTTATTAGTGAAGTTAGTTTCAGGTGTGTTTTGGGAACTGATGATTCTACTTCAATAACTTATCTCAACCATTTTCCCCCTTCCGATCAATCATTTTCTTTGTAAATTAGAGATAAATATATTCTGGATATCCATTCTTTATGTCTTCTTTACTGCAGGCTATCTTTTAAACTTCTTAGAGATATCTTTGGCAAATAGAATGTCTTAATTCAAACCATTGTTTTTTGTTTTTTTCACTATGACTTGTAACTTTGGAATATGATGAAATTCCCTTCTCTATAAGTTCCACTCTCCATACAGGTCACAAAAGTGTTCTATTTTCCTGTGCTTTTAGACTATCCTAATAAGTCCACAAGTAGGTCTTTAGCCCACATAATTTTTGTCTATATGAATGACAAGTGTCAGCAAATGAAAGACATTCCTATTTAAGATGGAGCTCTCCCATCAGCCCGCATGGCCCGCCATCTGTACATGGAGTTGTGTCTGTGCTGTCAAGATCTGATGGATCAGCTTATCTGGGCCAACACCGCCCACCTCCATGGTTGGTAGCCAGCCTCTTCTCCCCTTGGAAGTTGTCTTGTTCCATTTCTACCCTTAGCATGTCAGGAAATACAGAATGACTCTTTCTTCTCCATCCTGATCTTCCTGCAAATCTACACCATGCTGGCTGCTTGCTTCACTGTGAACCTACGAATAGCATTTGTCACCTTTTCATCTGCATAAGTAGCGAAGGGTAGGAGTTTTGTACTTCTCCAAGCTCCAAGACTCATTTCCCATTGGCAACGTCATCTGATGCCTCATTAGTAGAACAGCATTGGCAGCTGCAATCATTAAACAGGACCACATCAGCGAAGGCAAATGGAGGAGGAGCTACTGGCTTTACTGCGGATGTCCGCACCACAGCAAAGGAAACCCACATGACAGCAACCTTAGCAACTTTCAGGGGGCAAGTGAGGAAGTAGCAAGAAGGGCAGGGGGTGGAGAGGAGGAGTTTTAACTTGGTTCAAGGTTTCCTCAGAGAGTGGACTACCCCAGGCCCCACCTGCCCCTCACCCACCTTCATTCTCTTCCTCCTTTCACCTGAAAGAACAAGAAAGAACTTTCCACCCTCCTCCCCTGGCTGGCTGAGCTCTCAGGATCTAGCTTACTATTCAGATTTTCTAATTCCGTATTCCCATCATCAATCTCTACTCCCTTTCTAACTTCTGTTTTATTTTTCTCACTTCTGTTTGGCATGTATTCATATGATAAGCATATTCCAAAAAATGTCCAGGGGAAGGTGTTTAAATGTATGACCCATTTCACAGAGAAGGCGTTGAGCAACTCATTCAGCCACGTGCGCTGGACCTGGAGATCCGACGTCAGACTCTGCAGGCCCAGGCTGGAGTTTTGCCTCCTCTTCTCCTCTTACATCTCCTGCCTTCCTCGTGGCCTTCTGGTGCTGGAAACTATAACTCCAGTGGCCAATTTGCCTAACAGGGACTTGCCACACTTTTCCTTGCTAAAATGCCTTGATGCACACAGTTGCACTCTTTGCTAGTTGAGTGTGCATCTGAAAATCTGTAGGACCAACGACCCTTCACACCAACTGCCCCTGTGGTTCCTGAGCTCCTTAGCACTCCACCCCAGCAAAGGAGGGGTGTTTTGAGTTTAGATTTTTTGTAAGGGTGATGTTTAGAGGGGTTATAGTTACATACGTAAGGTAATGAGTACTCCCTCCCTTGTTTTCTCCACTTTCCCTCCAGCCCCCCAACTCCCCTCCCTTCCAAGTTGGGCAGTTCATTTCCACATAGTGTCTTGTGAGTATCACTGCTGCATTGATTCACCCCTTGTCCCTTGTCTCACCATTTTGTGATACCTCTTCCCTTCCCCAAATTAGATACACACACACACACACACACACACACACACACACACACCACCGGATACCAAGATCAAAAAGTGATAATAGAAGATAAACCAAAGGAGGGGGGGGGGAATGCAGGAAAAAAATAACTTCACACGGTACATTTAAAGAAAACTCCTCCAGATCCAAAGAAATATGAACTCTATGGTTTCCCTCATAGGGACTAATTTGTACCGATTTAGGCTAGTCATAGCAGAAGAACACAATAACCCAGTAGCTATGCCCTTAGGAACACATAAAATGATTCTAAGTGAATGAACTCCATGTTATGGAATCAAGTGTTATATCAGTGTTGTAATTATTTTCAACATGCCATGTAAAACATTTCAACATGAGATGTAGCTTTTTTTGTTGTTTCTCTTGTATCCCCTTCCTGAGGTTATATCCGCACAATCACTGTATCTCATCTGAGTACCCTGGATACTGTATATACGTGTATTAGAACTAGGGAAGGGGAAGGGAATATCAAAATTGAGAGACAAAGGATAAAAAGACAAACCATTCCAAAATCATTACTTACAAAACCATTTGGTGTAAACCAACAGTACAACTCATGGGGAGAGAGAGAAAGGGGAAGGGAGGAGGCAGGGGGAGGGGGAAATGAGGGAGGAGGTAACAAGTTGAACAAGAAATGTACTCACCGCCTTACATATGAAATTGTAACCCCTCTGTACTCCACTTTGGTAATAAAGGGGGGAAAAATTCCTGTTTTCTTAGGTTGGAGTTCCCTTCTAGGAGCATCATTTTATATGGTTATATGTGCATAGCTACAGAATGATTGTCATCCTCCAGCAGAGGAGTGTGAAAGCATCTCAAGAATAGGATGAAAATCTTGACACCAACTTCTGAGCCCAGTGCCCTGAGCAGCCTTCAGAAAAAAAGCACAGCAGCAAATTGTGGGTAGGTTGGCAAGGAATGCCAGAGCAACTCCCCAGAAAACATTCCAGAACCAGCTGAACCACTGTTTGTCTGCTGGGGGGATACCACAATCCTCTGGCTTCTCCTCCCCTAATGTTCAAAGTTTTCAGTTTGGTTGTTTGGTGTTTTTTTTTAATAATAAACAAGAACACTTGGATTGTTCTTAAATATCAGTTGTCATATTACCCCTTGCCCTGAACTCTTCAGTGTTGCCAGACAATAGCATACCAGCCCATCATGTGCGTTAGTTTCCACTGAAGAAGGAAGGCTAAGTCATTCTATACACACCCCCTGGAGGAGGGCCCTGTAATATATAATGGATGACTGAACCCTAAAGAATTCCCTGTGCTGTGGAGCAGCCATACTGAGCTAATCCTTAGCAAATGGGGTAGTTGTCAAAGCAGGAGGTAAAGTGATGAAGGAAGGAAGTAGTGGGCCAGGGATCTGGGATCTGCTAACTGAAGCTCCAGCTTTGTCTGTTCTCTGGGGCATGAGAGGAGAGGCACTTCACCTCCCCAGACCTCTGATCTGCAGTGATTGAATTTGGTCAACCAGTTTCTTGGATCTGCTAGAATAGGGCATGAAGATTGGGCAAGAGATTAGGGCCACTCTGTAAACATATGTAGCTCTATGGGTATGGGACTTCTGTAGCTGTGCACACAGTGCCCCAGGCTCAGAAGGGCTCCAGGTTTAACTCAATGCTTAATTACCATCTTGAAATTCTTGGTAATTTTGTCTTTGAAGTTGGGTTTTTGTAACGAAGCCAGAGGGGACATCTAGAGCATGCCCATGAGCAGAGGAGACACGTGTAGCCACATGGCTGCCTCTGCTCCTTTCTACCATGCGTGCTCAGCTCCCACGGGCCCAGGGTCTCATGGACTTCAATGAACAGGACACTGACAGCCTTAGAGGTCATACTTTCTGAGAAAACCAGGACTTGCTTCCAACGCAGAAGGGAAAGGATGCTATCTAAGAAACATGAAGAACCATGCACCAGTTCAGAGTTGAATCATGCCACCCCTTCCACAAATTTCTTTACCCCTCACACATGGAAATCTTACTTTACTTGGAAATAGGACCTTTGCAGATGTTAGTGAGAATAAGCGCAGTGAAGATGATACTGCACTGTATCCTTTTTGCTTGTTTTGATTTGATCCTGGGGTTTGAACTCGGGTCCTAGGTGCTGTCTCTGAGTGCTTTTTTGCTTTTTTTTTTTTTAATCGAATGGAAATGGAAATAAAGGTCTCATGGACTTTTCTGCCAGGCTGGCTTCAAACAGCAATCCTCAGATCTCAACCTCCTGAGATGAACCACCAGTGTCCAGCATGAGCCCCTGGGGTCCGGCATTCTGTCTCCTTTTTGACGTCTTTCCCACAGAACTGACTCCCTTGCAAAAAGGGGAAATTGAAGCATGGTACAGGAACACGAGGAACACAATGTGAAGCCCTCAGTTCCGCTTCTACAAGTCAAGGAACTACCTGAAGCAAGCAAGGCATGGCGTGGGGATCCTCTCCTAGATCCTTTAGAGGGGGCGCCATCCTGTCAACACCTGGGGGTCCAGCCTCCCCCATATTGAGACAACAACTTTCTGTCAGCTAAACCACCTAATCGGTGCTACTTTTTGGCAACCCTGGTAAACAGATACAGATGCCTAGCCTATCATTCCTTCCTCATGCTGCTGTCCCGGGCTAGTCAACAACCAGCACGAAACACAAGATATGAAAGAGAAGAGGAAGCCAGGCAGCCCCCAGAGCCTCTCCCTGCCCCTCCCTCCTTCCTCATTTGTAGGCCAAAAGGGAGAGTGTCGGTAGAATCTGCACATGTCAAGAAGTGAGATAGCTACCAGCTGAGTTGCTCTTGTGTGGCACTGCCACTGTCCTCCTGTGGATGCAATGCAAGCTCTGAAAGGGGAGTCATGTCATGGGGATTCTGCAAATGAGTTAAATGCACACATTAGCATTTGAAAGTAGCACTGCCCAATACAAAGATGAATAGTGAAATCCATGTTAATAATGAAAAGTATCATTCCTTTCGCCTTACCATATTAAAATAGTCAAGACAAATTGGAACATGACCACAAGTAAAAAGGGGGGAACTATTTTACTACTTTGAACAGCATTTCTTCCCCTTATTTGGAAAGGTGAAGGGATGGGAGCTCTGCCTTGTCATAATTTGCAATTTACGTATCCAAGAACTGCAGGAATGCTACTTCTATCCAGATGTTCTGAACTTTTTGCTTTTCCCCGACTCAGAAGTATGGCTATGGCTGATAGTGTTTCTTATAACTCACGATGCATGTAGATGACATGACTGTGACACAATCACAGACCACAGGGTCATCTTTTCTCTTCCTCGTCCTCCAGATTCCATTTACTGCTGAAGAGGGAGGAAGCTGATTCTGCCCATTCAAGGAGACACGGAGGCTTTGGGATGTGAATGCAGTCCGTTTCATATACTCTGATTGCACCCATCAGGAACTGATGTCAATCTGAGGTGAGATTTCCCCAGACACCATATTTATCCGAGGCAAGGTTTGTGCTAAGGTTTATGTCTAATTCTATAGCCTCGGAATACATTTAGTCTGACAAAAGCAACAACACCAGTAACAACACCTTGCAGAAGGCTATCAAGACTCATGCATTCATTATGACTTTCAGAAATCCATGATCCTTCCTGTCACTCCTCGCCTAAAGCAATGAACTCTTGGTTGGGGGAGGGGAGCAACCAAGGAAAACATTGGATATTCCCTTCTAATTTTATTCCACCACATATTTACTTGACAAAAGCATCCTGGGTGCCTAAAAATCCCTATATCCAGACAAAAAAAAATACAAGCAGTGCCTGGGGATATGGCCTAGTGGCAAGAGTGCTTGCCTCTTATACAGGAAGCCCTGGGTTCAATTCCCCAGCACCACATATACAGAAAATGGCCAGAAGTGGCGCTGTGGCTCAAGTGGCCTTGAGCAAAAAGAAGCCAGAGACAGTGCTCAGGCCCCGAGTCCAAGGTCCAGGACTGGCCAAAAAAAAAAAAAAAAAAAAATACAAGCAGATGAGATGAAACAAATGAATCCAGACAAATGGTATAATTCCGCACCATCCCCCCTGTACTGCTTAGCCTTGTGAGGAATCGAGTAGACATTTGGAGCCATATAAAAATAATGACTTCCAAGAGCAGATCTCTGGAAGGCAGAAGACAACCACAGCTGCCGATGAAAGGGAGTTTATTCTTCACAGTCATGCACTGTCTCCTCTTTGACTGTGCCAAGATCCTTGCTCAATTCCACAACAGCCAAACTTCACTGTGTCCAGCTTTACAATCTTGACCTCAAGACGCAAAAGTTAAAAGCAATACTTCTCTTAGGGCCAGACATGGGGCACACACCTATCATCCCAGCTACTTAGAAGGCAGAGACCAAAGAAGAATGGTTCAAGGCCAGCCCGGGCAGAAATTCAGGATCCTATTGAAAAATAGACATATTTATGAATTTATTATACATGGTTTTGACCAAGTGCAGTCAAAATGGTAATAATTCTTTAAAAGAATCCAAAGAAAGTTCAAAAGCATTTTTTAAATTTCCACATGCACATTGTACAGTACAGTTGCTGCAGAAAGTCTCCCAGCAAGCTCCACAAAATGGTCATGTTTAAAACATTGTGTGTGATCCCAAGTGTTTGCATGTCCTTGATTTTGTGAAAATCTGTCCCCCAAAAGCAAATGGTGCCCCAAAAGCTAGGCAAAAAGTTATGTAATCTTCCCATGGCAAAAAAAAAAAGTCACATAAGGACCTGAATAGAAATAATCAAGGGGGCTGGGGATATGGCCTAGTGGCAAGAGTGCTTGCCTCCTATACATGAGGCCCTGGGTTCAATTCCCCAGCACCACATATACAGAAAATGGCCAGAAGTGGCGCTGTGGCTCAAGTGGCAGAGTGCTAGCCTTGAGGAAAAAAGAAGCCAGGGACAGTGCTCAGGCCCTGAGTTCAAGCCCCAGGACTGGCCAAAAAAAAAAAAAAAAGAAAGAAAGAAAGAATCAAGGGAAATTTTTAGGTTTCTTGAATGGCAGCCACATCTTCAGTTGAGATTGGGTGGATTGTAGGTAGAACAAATCAAGCATTCTCAGTGCAATACCAAACTCTCTGCATTCTGAGCCTCCACGGCTTTTCCTTGTGGCTTTTCTTTGGAGCTGTTTACCCATGGATATGGGTCTTGTTTAAGTGGCTGCTCACTTGCCTAGCCGAGTGCCTAGCCAAATGTGAGGCCTTGACTTCAAAATCCACCCCTCAACAAAACAAAAATAAAAGCACATTGCTTTCCTTTCTTCCTCCTAAGAAGGAACAATAAAACTCACCGCCGCTGTGTCCTGTGTACACATTAGCAGTTACTCCACTGAGCACTTTACATAATTCTCTCATTCCATTCTCATCCTCCCAGCAAATAAATATTGTTATGTTACAGGGGTTTTGTTTGTTTTGCTTTGAGACAGAAAGCACATAGCTATAAAATAACTGAGCCAAAATTCAAACCTACATTTTTCTGAGTTCTGCAACCATCATCTTCACAATATTACTATACAAAGAATAAACCCGATTCTTCTATCTTCTCTCCATACATACCTTTAATATACCTTGTTAAAATAAACATGAATATACTACATATATGTGTGCGTGCACACGTGTACATGTGTGTGTCATATGTAATATGAAACTTATTTTTTAAGATCGAATAAATATATTCCTGGCCTGTGGATTCAGACCATACAAGGTTTATGGGGCTTTAATGAGGGGGGTTTCTTCCTGGTTTGTTTGGGGTTTGCTCCATAAAACATTCAAGAAGTCATCCCTTGCCTCCTCAGATCCTAATTCCTTGTGGATCTCTCCTAACCCAGCAGCTTCCGCTTCTGCACCGGGAATGATGGATGGCTGTTTTCCCAGGCCTGTCTCCCCCCGCCTTGCCTCTGAGTTCTAATGCAATCCTATTGAGACCCTGGCAGGGGAAGGAGGCATTTTGATTTGTTTGTTGATTTCCAAGACAACTCCCTGGGAAGTACCACAGTGATTGTGTTCAAATTCACCTGAGGAAAGTGTTTTGTTGCTTATTAGAAAACAATCTTTGCCACAGTAAGGAGCTATTCGTAAGACCCAGAAATCAGAGATCAGAGGCGACGGGACTGCTTAGAAAGTCCCAGATCTTTTTTGTGAGATCTACTAGTACAACAGATTGGAGAGGAAAGTGAAGGGAGAGGAGTGAAAGACAGTAACTCAATGGTGGAGAGCCTATCTTTTGGAAATTTGGACATAGCCCAAGCTAAGCGACAACTGCCACTTTGAGCAGGACAATGTGCTACAGATTCTTCAGCCATGGGTCTTACCCATTCCTCACAACATCCCCCGTGGTGTAAGAACTCTTGTCTCTGTTTGACACCTGAGGAGATCTTGTGTCAAATGATGCATGAGATTTTGGAACTTCTGTGGCCACTGAGCTCCTAATTGGAGTGGGGGTTCTACAGGGACTGACGTGTGCCAGACTCTAGAAGTTCCCTCATTAGAAAAGCCATGACACTCTAATTTGTGATCTAATTAAAGCCTTTCCTATCAGGAGCTCCAGAGCCCTTTGACAGGCTGGGGAAGCAGAGACTCTGCAAGTGGTTGCTCCAGTCCCTGACCCTGCAAAGTACCAGGCCTGGGGGAAGCAGCATGCAACCCCAACAGGTGCTGTTGCCAAGATCATGCATGGAAGCTGCATCTCCACACCCCGAGCAGCTTCTCCTCGTGCTGGGGCTCACTTCTACCAAGGATGACAGCTTCGACTTCTCCCCGCTTTCCACACTCTCATGGAGTGCCTCTGATTGCTGCAGCGGACCCGGAACCATTCAGAAACATGACCTGTGGCCTTTCACACTCGTACTTTACCCCTGCAATGCAGAAGACAATGGGTAAAGTTCTTATATTAGGCTGACCAATGTCAGCCTAGCCAAGATGGTGAGGGAGATGTGCATCCCTTATGCTCTAACCTGTGTCTCAAGCCTGTAATCCTAGCTCCTCAAAAGGCCGAAGGCTGAGGGGCACGGTTCAAAGACAACTCTGGCAGGAAAATCTGTGAGACTCTTATGTCCAATTAACACACACACACACACACACACACACACACACACACACACAAAAGCCACAAGTGGAGCTGTGGCTGAAGTGACAGTGTGTCAGCCTTGAACACAAAAGCTTAGGGACAGCACCCCGGCCCTGAGTTCAAGTCTCAGGACTGTCACAGGAAAAAAAAAAAAAAAGAAGCAAATACATGGAAAACGTATGATCCCAATTTTTCTACCTAGGATTACTAAATGGGATTATACTTTTGAAAGTGGACCCCCTATTTTATCATTAGTTCATGGCTATATAACAAGCCCCTGGACATTTACTGGTTTAAAATAAAAACCCATCAAACCTGGCCCCTTTCATGCATGAGATGGGGGGGGGGGGCGGGGTGTGGTCAGCTTTCAATAAGGAAAGTGGTTGGGAGACTGTTCCTTAGGATGGCTGGCTCTTGGCAGAGAGGTTGTAAAAGCAACATCGCTCTCACCTTCTAGAAAGTTTGCTTAAGCTCTTTCCCAGGGAAACTGGAAAAATTCCCAGGATGTAAGTGGAGCTACAGACTCTCCTGAACTCCGGGCTCGAAACTGGTATCTTGTCATCTCCAGCACACCCTTCCAGCCAAAGCAACTCACAAGAGCTTCCTATATCCAAAGGGGAGAGAAACGAGCCCCACCAACTAGTAAAAGAAGCCCATTCCAATTGGGTACACACTTTCCAGAGTGTAATGACTGCGACTTTCACAGACATCTACAAATGAATCAAATAACTTGAGGAAAGAGTAAGATAAATAAGGCTTGGCATGTTTTAAAGTTCTTGGATAGACTTTAATGCACTGAACTAGATTGTTAAGTGCCACAAGAAAGGCATTTGTGTGTGCTGTCGCCCTCCCACCCCCAAACCTCAGCAGCCATCGGGTCTTTTCATTTCATTCCCTTGTGTGCTCGGTGCTCTGAGGATTATCTGTACAGCACGAGTTTGCCCTGCTGTGAATTTCCAGGCTGAAGCAGGGAAAAAGATACCTGCTTTCATAATTTACGCAATGCAATACCATCAATGGAGCAGACGCTTATTGGAGGGGAGAATGCCTGGTTTTAGAGCAGGGTTGAGAGGGGAACATTTGGTTTCTAACCTGGAAAGATCTCAGTGAATTTTCTTACACTTTCCCTGAGGTCATTACTGTTTCAGAGCCAGCTGAATTGCTCCTTAATAACAATCCTTTGCTCTTGCACACATCCTCCAAAGTATGTCAAGTCATTTACTATCACTTTTAATTATCGGCCCCCACATGAGACAAGGATGGGTCATTCTGCATCTTTGGCAGATGTGTGAAATGGGCAAAGGGAGATAAAGTGACATTAAACTTCTGTGCAAGGTCACCTGGTTGTCACATTCACAGGACACATTCCCAGCTCCATGAACTTCACCAGTCATTCTGGGTGCTTCTCCCCTGTAGAACAAGTGAAATTCCTCAGTGCCACGTCAAACAAGTCAGAATTTTTTGGTTCACACATGATGAGAGATCAACTCTTCCACTTTATGAGGGTTTCCCCTTGTCTCTGTTCTGCTTTTTGATTTGGTATAGATGTGAAGTTTTTAAACCCAGCTTCCAGGTGTCTAAGAGGAAGAGGTTCTAATTGCATTTATTTTGTGATTTTTTTTTTCATTTAAGGAGATGTACATTCCCCAAACTAAAGCAGAACAGCATTTACTCACCCCTCTCCCCTTCCCCAGTAGCTCCCAGGTACAAAAGAGGGATCAAGAAAAGCAGAGAGGGCTAGGAATGTGGCCTAGTGGCAAGAGTACTTGCCTCCTATACATGAAGCCCTGGGTTCGATTCCCCAGCACCACATATATATAGAGAGAGAAATGGCCAGAGGTGGCGCTGTGGCTCAAGTGGCAGAGTGCTAGCCTAGAGCAAAAAGAAGCCAGGGACAGTGCTCAGGCCCTGAGTCTAAGGCCCAGGGCTGGCAAAAAAAAAAAGAAAGAAAGAAAGAAAGGCAGAGAACCATGTGCGCTATCTCTGTATTTTCACAGTGATACCCAAACAGGACATAAATACAGACTTGTTTCCCTAAACCAATGCACTAACACCAACATACCCAGTGACCTAAAGTCCACTACCCTTAGCAGCTGCACAAATTCCTACAGAAAGACACTGATTCCAGTGAAGTCTTTAAGATGACTGTAGACCTTGTTTCCCATTCTTGAAGAATCACTTCTCCAAATACGTGCTCTTCCACACATACAATCCAAACCAAGCAGAGTGTTCTGTTTCTGTAAAGGGAAGGGCAAAGTCAGAAGTGAGAACTACACAATACATTGAGAATGCAAGAGACAATGAGGTAAATATGCATCCCCAGCCTAAGGTGGACTAGCCAGGACTCAGGACTAGCAGGTCTTCTGAGTTGTGCCAAACCAGCTGCAGGCACCCCTAGCAAGGCCCACTTTGGCTGACATAAAGCTGTTATAAGGCAAGTCAATTAGGAGAAACAGAGAAGCCACATTTTGAAGGGCAAATCGGGAGTCTTATTTGCTGGTGACTGCAGGTGGACTCCTGTCACAAAGACCTGCAGACCCTTGACTACACTTAACACCATCATGAGAGCATCCACAAGAGCAGGAGAGGAAAGAAAGCAGAAAAACAACACCAACAAACTAGATCGACCCCAATGGAGAGCTGAAGCAGGATGCCACATTTACCTGGAGGAGAGCCAGGAGATAGGAAACACAGACAGGAGCAAGGCCTGGGGTATGGTGCCTGAACTGGTCTGGGCCTAAATGAGGTCAAGGCAGGGGGCAGGGCCACAGGAAACCCAAGAATCTCCCAAGTTCAAGGCACAGGACTGACAGGTCCAGTAACCTATCATCCAAGTCCTCACCCCTGCCTCTAGGAATTCAGACACACCCATCAATTGGGAGGTGGGACTTCCCCTTCCTTCACCATGAAGACAAGATGGCACCAGTTAAGCCTAATTCCCTATCCACCATGTGGTCAACATGGCACTGGCTAGACCCAGCCTCCCCACTTCAAAACTGAGGAGATGGTAAGCAGTGCTCAACTTCCATGGTCAGCTTAATATAGACAACTTGGCAATGTTTAGAACTGGAAGAGGCATTACTGGATGTATTTCCTTCCATCCGTCATCCATTTGCTCTTTCCTCGCATGATTAATGTAGAGTGCTTACTTCCTGTTCCCGGACCCTGGAGGGATCTAACCAAAGCCTACAATTGGCAGTGAAACATTCATAAATTCATTTTCTTGGATTCCTTCCTACTCCCACTTCAGGTCTGTGTGCCATTTAGCTCTGCCTGGGTAAGATATTAGTCATACTCTAGCAAATTAAGACGTAAATCAGAACTCTGTCCCAGGAAACAATTGAAAAAGGCTTTCTGGGAGACACAAATACTCCAGGTTACAAAGGAAGGCCATGGTGGCAGAGTGGCAGGTAGACAGCAAGAAGTAGTCCTACCGATGGTCCCCATGCCACAGGCTATTGTAGGAATAGGAGGAAGGATGACTGTAAGCAGACTGTGCACTGGGGGCCTGGGGCAAGGGTGCCATTGTGCCTGGAGCTTGGCCTGGGGCTTTAAGCTGTTGGTTCACCAGGAGAGGTCCCCACGGGAGCACACCAGCATACTTGCTATGATCTGCAACACTGCTTTTTTGTTCCTGGGTCCTGAGACTAATCTTTCTTATCTAGGTATAACAGGTGAATGTATGTCCCAACATGTGTTCTAACTAATTGCTTATTACTGAGTGAAATTTATCATCTTCAGCCTGTCCTTGGCCCTCTCATCTGCCCACACCTGTGAAATCCTCTAGCTTATACTCCAAAGCCATATTTGACTGGTTCAAATGGCATCTCTGCCACTGAATGGCTCTGGGTAAGAGACTCAAGTCCCACTGCTTGCATCTGATATCTGTTTTACAGGGTCATTGGGAAAAGGAAATGAATAGGTATGCCAGCACTTGGCACAGAGTCAGCAGTCAGGAAATGTTAATTCTTTCTACCCCCTTTCCAACTTCTTCCTCTGTGTATCCATGATAGGTTATTCATTCAATTACCTGTGACTTAGGTTAGAAGCCGCTTTATATAAGTTGGTGACAAAGAGCCCTCAAAATTGATGATGGATACTTAAAAAAAAAAAAGAAATGGAACCTATATTGACTAGAAAAGAAAAATAAGAGCATCCACTTGGGAAAAGGTAGACAAGGATAATTGATTTTCGTGGTCACTTTCTACCTGGAGAGATAAGGGCAGCCATTTGTTTATAATCAAGTCTTATAATTTTAAAACATTTGTCAAATCAGTCATATTTTACAAGATAATCTTCCCAAGATGTGCTGCATGAGAAATTCACTCTACATCTAAAGAGACAAAGGGAAATGAAGGGTGATGATTTATTTAAAAAAAGAAAAGAGAAAAGAAATAGCAAGCTGCTACCAAAGGAGGTATAAACAGAATACAAAGAACCTAGGAGAGAATAAGCACGTGAAGTTGGTAAGGATTCACTCACTGTGGTTAGATACTCAGGTTATTTCCAGTGAGGGTTCATATATGTTATTAAAATGTGTAGAGTGCAAAGTTTGTCAGACACCTGACAGCAACTCATTGCTAATGAGTTAGCACACACACTGTTTGAAGACAACTTTCTATATTCATTTCTTACCTGTATGGAAATGAAGTAGAAGGTCCTGTAAACAGACAAGAGAAAATTGAGCTCTTTAAATTGTTCACTCCCAAGAATGCTTCCTAAATTCAATACACTAAAGCCTTATGGGAGAAAAAAAAGTCAAGCGATCCAATATACAGCTTCAGTTGCCTGCTGGGTCTAGTTTTGCCAGGCCCACATATTTTTCCAAAGTTGGCAAGCATTTTTCCTTTACAAGCTGTTGGGGTTTTTTTTGCCCCTCCCAGCTCGGACTCTTCCTTCTTTCTTTCCACCCTCCTTTCTTGCCCTCTCCCCTAATCACCCCGCCTGCAGGTAAATTAGAGTGGAACGGGGGGTCAGCTCCGACCTGACGTGCACGGGATCTGCCGCAGATATGTGATCGCCTCCTTACGCTAAAAGTCTGGCGAACATATGCAACGGGGCCGGCTTCTTAGAGCGAACTGGCTTTATTAAGAGAAGGACAAGGGGAGATGATTCCGAGGGAGGGGTTTGACCAGGATGTCGATAGGCTGAAAGGTATCACCTGACCCCCAAGGGCTAACGTCACTCGAGCGTGCCGAACCAGGGCGGGTAGGTAGGCGCCGGGCTGGCTAGGTTGGGGGCTGTTTGCCCAACCCGTTCCTCTGGATTCCAGTCCAGAGGGGGTAGAAGGGCCGCATTCCCCAGGGCTGGGGGAGGTGCATCAAGCCCCTTCCATCAAGGGGGAAGATGGACCCCAACAACAAGCCAATAAGACAAATGAGCATCAAAAATTAGCTGGACAGTCGGGTGCTGGTGGCTCATGCCTATAATCTTAGCTACTCAGGAAGCTGAGATCTGAGGATCGAAGTTCAAAGCCAGCCCAGACAGGAAAGTTCATGAGGCTCTTATCTCCAACCAGCCTGCAGAAAAAAGGATGTAGAGCTGTGGCTCAAAGTGGTAGAGTGCCAGCCTTGAGCGAAAGAGCTCAGGGACAGAGCCCAGGCCCTGAGTTCAAGCCTTAATGGACTCTGCCTTTGGCACTGGCAGGAATGAATTTCTCACTTCCAGTAGAACAGGAGGTGCAGGTCAACACCACCCCCCAAGAAAAAACCTGAAGCCACAAAGATGCCAGCACCCAAATTATCTACCAGCACTATCCCAGGCCTGGCTGGAGAAAAGAACTAGAAGAGCATCCTCAAGCCCACCCCTGCTTTGAGCTCCGCTCAATACCAGAATGTTTGCAGAATTCTCTTAAGAATGCTCTTAAGGAAAAAAAAATGTACCTCTTACTTTTTGTTTTTTCCATTTTAAGCCAAATGCACTCAGGACAAGCCAAAAGAGATGGTCCCTAACAGCTTCCACTCCCACAACATCTTAATGGCCTAGTTCAGGACAAGGACAGCAGGCAACAGTTAGCATGCTAAGGCAGTCCTCATTTAAAACATGCCCTTAACCAAGTTTTTCTTACCAGAAAGCAGGGCAAGCTAGAAGCTCACTGCCACACCAAAGGGTAGGTGACTACTCTTCAATTTTAAAGAGAATGGTAGGGGGCGGGGCGGGGGGGAACAAGAAGAAGAATGAGCAGTTGTCCATCGTTAGAGCTGTATTTACCGATGCTCAAGGAAAACCAGGACACAGACTACAGGCACACTCACAACAGCAGCACACATCGCCAACAGGATGAAATCCTATCAGGTGGGAAAGATGGATAGTAGTGCCCTCCCCAACACACACACAGAAATGTTTTCTTTAAAACGATGTCCACACATAAAGCACCATGACTTTTCTTTTCTCAGCAGATCTGCACTTACCTGACCTGCAGCGCAAGCCCAGCGTGACTAATCGGAGCAAGCCCGGCCCTGTCACTTGAAGGCGCATGGCAGCTCAGCTGGGCAGGGCGGCCTGGCTTCCCTAGTGATGGATGGCTCTGGGCTGCAGCTCCACTTGAGATGCCAAGTGTCAGGATCCCCAGGGCCGCCCACGCCCCCCTTGCCATCGATCACGGATTCGAATGCACTCAGGCACACATAATGGATTTCATTCAAGTCAACTGCACAATGGGGAGATGGTTTTAAATTTTATTCTGTAATGAGGGTGGCTTTATTGTTGAAGAAACTGAAGGAATACAAATCACCAGATTTGGGGCCCATTAAAAAAAAAAAAAAAGGCCAGCATTAGAGTCTGGAGGAATGTGAAGTTGAGAAGAGGGACTCTTTCCAAGATTTATGTGGAAATAAAACAAAAGCTTTATAAAGTGAGAGAACAAGACTCTAATGTGGTACTCCTTCAGAAATATTTATACAAGCCTTTGAGCCGAGCCCAACAATTCAGAGTTGATACCGTGGCACGGTTCTCAAAAACATATCAAATATTAAAAACCCCATTTTGCAGAAAAACAACATTTTCCATGCTGAAAAGGCACCGCAATATGGAAGCAAACTTCCCCTTTGTTATCCATCCAAAGAGATTCAAGAAGGGATGCTCCCCGCCACACACACACAACTGCCCCCCGCCTGTCCCCAATCTTTTACATTCTAGGCAGGAACATCTTTTCTTGTGCCACACAATCAGGAAGAAGCTGGCAGCCTGAACACGGCTTCTCCACCTATGTGGGCTCCCCCTCCTACAAGACCTCAGTGACTGATGGCAGAGCAATCACCTGGGCCCAACCAGGACAAGGAGAAGGATGCAACGGTTCCCAGAGGCCTCTGCTTAGCCCTGTCAACGTGAGACAGGCCAAAGCCAGTGCGCTTAGTACATAGAGCCGTTCCCAGCTTGTGGGCTCCTAGAATCAGGGAGGCTGCCTTTATGGAGAGCATCTCCTAAAGAAGGCGGAGCTTGACACAAAGGGGGCAGGTAGCGAGCTGGCTACTGCCTACCTAGCCCCACATCTTTGCATGTATCATTTCCCCTTCCTAGCAAACCTGCTCTCTGTGCCCTCTTTGCAGAAAGCACCTGCTCTTCCTGAAAAACCCTTAAAACTATTCTCAATACATCTCTCAGTCCTGTTCTTCCTCCCTCAGTGCCTCCCAACCCCCGTGAGTCAGCCCTTGTAAATGCTGTCAGCTGCACTCTGAGCATTTTGACAGTGGAGACGGGTTTGACAAGAAAGTTCTAGACCTGAAGGGAGGCAAGATTGTTCTGATGTGGAAATATAGACGTGGAGCTTCCCATCACAAGATCCCTTTAGCCAAAGATGATCGAACAAACAATACGCGCTCTGTATAAAAAGGGACTTAACATTTTATTGCAACTAGGAAGCTTGTCCGAATTTCAAATGCTCCTGAGGAGATGGGTATGTGTTCTCATCTGAATTCCATTCACCCCATGGTTGAAGGGCTCTGAAAATATAGACAAAAGGACTGGCCATGCTTCTTTCTATTGGGGAAATCTCTGGAATCAACTGATTCTAAGGGAAAGCTAGGAGATACCGGCCTTCATCCTGTAAATTTGGTGGAGACAGAGCTAGTTCAGGAATGCTTGCTGAAAGGTGCCCAGGCTTGGTGCAGGTCCTGAAGGGCACAGAAAGGAGATGGGCAGCGGGAAGGTGAAGGAGGCAGGAACGGTCAGTTGACGTGTCACCCAATCTAGGTGAGGAGTTGTGAAGTTTCCCTGTGAAAGTAAGGACTCTTCCCTTAGGGTTCTTGACTTTGATCACAGAATAAGAATTTCTGGCTATGTGATAATGGTTGTAAGCAAACAAGCAGACAAACAGAAAGGCCAAGGCACACTTCAACCTAGTGTGGGTGCTCTCAAAGGGAGAGACATGGAACTCTTTGGCATCAAGAGTGTTTACATGATAAAGGCAGGGGGGGGCCTCACTTCAAAGTCAAGGAAAGATAAGTGTTCATCTTTGGTTTTCATTATTCTTAGTGTTGCTACACTCACTAAGTTGCTGGCACTGGTTTACCACTCACTTTAATTCTCAGGCATTTCTCTCAAGAAGGAATACATCCTGACACTAAACAGATACTAATTCTTTTTTTTTTTTTTTTTTTTTTTTTTTTTTTTTCTTTTTTTTTTTATTATCAATTGAACATAAATTTTTTTTTTTTTTACAAGGTGCTGTGCAAAGAGGGTGCAGTTACATAGTAGGGCATTGTGTACATTTCTTGTGATATCTTACAACCTGTTTTCCCATCCCTTGTCTAGGTCAGGTAGACCCATATGCAGTATACAATGTATCAAGCACATATACAGTGTTCACAGACTTGGTCTCTACTGTCTCTCCATCTCCCTTTGTTAACAGTCATATATCAGGGAGATCATGCCCCTTTGTTTTCTGTGTTCTAGGCTTGTCTCACTCAACATTATTTGTTCGAGTTCTGACCATTTCCCTGCAAATAACAATATTTCACCATTCCTAATCGCTATGTAGTATTCCATTGTGTATAAGTACCATATTTTTTGGATCCATTCATCTGTGGAGGGGCATCTGGGTTGTTTCCAAATTTTGGCTATTGTGAATTGTGCTGCGATAAACATGGAAGTACAAATGTCCTTTTGATATCTTGGGTTTTGCTGTTTAGGATAGATGCCTAGGAGTGGTATGGCTGGGTCATAGGGTAGGTCTATATTGAGCTTTTTGAGAAACCTCCATACTGTTCTCCAAAGTGGCTGTACTAATTTGCACTCCCACCAACAATGGAGAAGGGTTCCTCTTTCCCCACAGCCCCTCCAGCATTTGTTGTTTCCTGAGTTCAGAGTATAGGCCATTCTAACTGGGGTGAGGTGGTATCTCAGGGTTGTTTTTATTTGCATTTCCTTTACTAGCAGGGATGTTGAGCATTTCCTCATGTGTTTCTTTGCCATTTTTATATCTTCTCTTGTGAAGTCTCTCTTTAGCTCTTTTGCCCATTTCCTAATAGGTTTATTGGGCTTGGAGGGGCTTAGTTTTTTGAGTTCTCTGTAGATGACAGATATCAGGCCTTTGTCTGTTGCTGTGCTGGTAAATATCCTTTCCCATATCGTTGGCTGTCTTTCTATTTTGGTGGCTATGACCTTAGCTGTGCAGAAACTTTTTAATTTGTAGTAGTCCCATTTGTTGAGTCTTTCCCCTATTTGTTGTGCGCCTGGGACTCTATTCAGGAAGTTCCTTCCTGTGCCTATAAGTTCTAGTGTCTTTCCTACTCTGTCCTTCAGTAGTTTCAAGGATTCAGGTCTGATGTTGAGGTCCTTGATCCATTTTGAGTTGATCTTGGTGCATGGTGATAGGCTTGGGTCTACTTTGAGTTTTCTGCATATGGCTGCCCAGTTCTCCCAGCACCAGTAGTTGAAGAGGCTATGTTTATTCCATTGTATGTCTTTAGCTCCTTTGTCGAATATCAGTTGGCTGTAAGAGTGCGGTTTTATTTCTGGGTCTTCAATTCTAATCCACTGGTCTTCCGATCTGTTTTTATACCAATACCATGCTGTTTTTGTTATGATGGCCTTGTAGTAGAGCTTGAAGTCTGGTATGGTGATACCTCCTGCACTATGTTTTTTGCCTAGAATTGCTTTGGCTATTCTAGGTTTTTTGCTGTTCCATATGAACTTATGGATTGGTTTCTCTATTTCAGTGAAGAATGTGGCTGGGATTTTGATAGGTATTGCATTGAATTTGTATAACAATTTGGGCAGTATGGCCATTTTCACTATATTGATTCTGCCTACCCATGAGCATGGGAGGTCTTTCCATCTCCTTGTGTCTTCTTTGATTTCCCTTATTAGATTTTTGTAGTTTTCATTGAATAGGTCCGTCACGTCCTTGGTTAAGTTGATCCCTAGGTACTTTATTCTTTTTTTGGCTACTGTAAATGGAATCGTTTCCATAATTTCCTTTTCTGTTTGTCTATTGCTGGTGTACAGAAAAGCTGCTGACTTTTGTGGATTGATTTTGTATCCTGCTACTTTGCCAAATTGGTTTATTAGATGTAGGAGTTTGGGTACTGAGTTTTTTGGGTCCTTGAGATATAAGATCATGTCGTCTGCGAATAGGGATAACTTGATTTCTTCCTTGCCGATGTGGATCCCTTTGATGTCCTCCTCTTGCCTTATTGCTATGGCTAGGGATTCCAGTACTATGTTGAACAGAAGTGGGGAGAGTGGGCATCCTTGTCTTGTTCCTGTGTTTAGGGGGAATGATTTAAGTTTCTCTCCATTTAATATGATATTAGCAGTTGGTCTGTTGTATATGGCTTTTATTGTTTTGAGGAATGTTCCATCTATTCCTGTTCTCTCCAAAGCTTTTAATAGGTATGGATGTTGTATTTTGTCAAAGGCTTTTTGGGCATCGACTGAGATAACAATGTGATTCTTGATTTTAGTTCTGTTTATGTGGTGAATTACATTGATTGATTTACGGATGTTGAACCATCCTTGTGACTGAGGGATGAAGCCTACTTGGTCATGATGTATGATATTCTTGATCACTTTCTGGATCCTGTTAGCTAATATTTTATTGAGGAGCTTTGCATCTGTGTTCATTAGTGATATTGGTCTGTAGTTCTCTTTTTTTGTTGGATCTTTGCCTGGTTTGGGGATGAGTATGATATTAGCTTCGTAGAATGAGTTCGGGATTTTTCCCTCCGTTTCTATTTCGCGGAAGAGTTTGAGGAGTATTGGAATTAGCTCCTCACTAAAGGTTTTGTAGAATTCATTGGTGAATCCATCTGGGCCTGGGCTTTTCTTAGTAGGGAGGTTCTTGATTACCTCCTGTATCTCACCGTAAGTTATTGGTTTATTTAGTTGATTTATTTCTTCTTGGTTCAGTTTGGGCAGTTTGTACTTCTCTAAGAATTGATCCATTTCTGTAAAATTATTGTTTTTTGTTGAGTAGAGGTTTTGGAAATAGCTCCTTATGATTGTTTGAATATCGTGTGTATTTGTTGTAATTTTTCCTGTGGAGTCCCTGATTTTACGTATATGAGTCTCTTCTCTTCTTTTTTTTGTGAGTCTTGCAAGGGGTCTGTCAATTTTGTTTATTTTCTCAAAGAACCAGCTTTTAGTCTTATTTATTTGTTGAATGGTCTTTCTATTTTCAATCAGATTTATCTCTTCTTTAATCTTTGTAATCTCTCCCCTCCTAGTCGTTTTAGATTCTGTCATTTCTTGTTTCTCCAGTTGTTTTAGTTTCATCGTGAGGGTATTCACCTGCTCTGCTTCCATTCTTTTAATGTGGGTACTGAGTGCAATGATCTTGCCCCTCAGTACTGCCTTAGCTGTGTCCCATAGGTTTCTTTGTGATGTGTTTTCTTTGTCATTGTGGTTTATGAATTCGTTGATTTCATCTTTAATTTGATCTGTGGCCCAAGTGTTGGATAGCAGCGTGGGGTTTAGCCTCCAAGAGTGTGTATAGGCTCTGTGGTATCCTTTGTTGTTGAGGGTTACCTTTAATCCACTGTGATCAGATATAATACATGGGATGATGTCAATTCTTTTGTATTTGCTGAGGTTCTTTGTGTGGGCTATGACGTGGTCTATTTTGGAATATGATCCATGGGCTGCTGAAAAGAAGGTGTATTGGGTCTCTGTAGGGTGGAAGGTTCTATATAGGTCTGTTAGATCCATTTGGGCAATGGTGTTATTTAGGTCCTCAGCTCCCTTACTAATCCTCTGGGTGTTGGATCTGTCTCTTGGAGAGAGAGGAGTATTAAAGTCACCCACTATGATTGTGTTTGCATCTATCTTGCTCTGTAATTCTGTGAGAATTTGCTTGACATATGTCGGGCCTCTTTTGTTCGGTGAGTATACATTTATCACCGTGATGTCTTGATTCTGGATTTTTCCTTGTATCAATATGTAGTGTCCTTCTTTGTCTTTTTGAGTGGACTTTAAAGAGGAATCCAGCTTGTCTGAGATCAGGATGGCTACACCTGCCGTTTTGGTGGGTGCATTTGCTTGGTAGATCTTGCTCCATCCTTTCATTCGAAGCCTGTTTTTGTCCCTTGCTGTAAGGTGGGTCTCTTGTAGACAACAGATGTCAACTTTTTGCTTGCGGATCCATTCTGCCAGTCTGCTCCTCTTGATCGGGGAGTTTAAGCCATTTATATTTAAAGAGATCAAGGATAAGGGTGTTTTTTCTCCTTCCATTTTCTTGTTGGGCTGTTTTTTCCTGTTTTTTTTTTTTTTTTTTTCTTCTTGTCTTTAGTGAGCTTGTGTTTCTGCTGGACTTTGGCTATTGAAGTTTCTTTCTGAATCTGTCTGTGTGTCTTTTACGATCTCTGTTGGGTGGGCTTCCCCTCTTAATATTCGCTGTAGGGCTGGTTTTTTATTCACATACTCCTTTAGCTCCTCTTTGGTGTGGAAAGATCTGGTTCTCCCTTCGAATGTGAACTCCAGTTTCGCTGGATATTTGATCCGAGGTTGTAAATTGTTATTCTGAAGTACTTGGATGGTGTTCTTCCACTCACTTCGAGCTTGGTAAGTTTGTGTGGATAAGTCGGATGTTATTCGAATCCTCTTCCCATTGAAAAAAGTTTCCTTCTTCGCTTTGGCTGAATTCAGAATTTGCTCTTTAATCTTGAGGTCTGTAGTCTTGAATATTATGTGCCTTGGGGTGGTTTTCCTGGGGTCTGGCCTGCCAGGTGTCCTATAGGCTTCGGTTACCTGGATGGGGTCCCCTGTGAGATTGGGGAAGTTTTCTGCAATAACTTTATTGAGAACATGATTAAGCCCTCTGCTCTGATATTCGGCTCCTTCTTCTATTCCAATTATACGCAGATTATATCTCTTGTCTTTGTCCATTAGTTCCTGGAGTAATCTTCCCTGAAGCTTCACCTTTTCTTGGAGTGTGGTCATTTTCTGGTTGTTGTCAGCTGCTTCATCGTCCAGGCGAGAGATTCTGGATTCCATATGGTCCACTCTTTGTGTTATGGTTTCAATTGCGGAGTTTATGGATGTCAGAGAGCTATTCATGGTTGTCATATCAGCTCTGATCGTGGAAATTTCTTCCTTTAAAGAGTTGTATTTTAAATCTATTTTTTCATGCATTTCAATTCTCAGGGTGTGGAGATTTTCTTTAAAGGCGGCTTGCATTGTATCCATTTTTGCTTCCATTTCTTTAAACGAGGCTTGCATTGTATCCAGTTTTGCTTCCATTTCTTTCTTGGCTTCCTGGGTGTCCTTCCAGATTTCCGCTCTAAACTCCTGGAATTGTTTTCTGATTTCATTTCTGACGGTTTCGATCATTCCTGTTAACATGTCCTCATTTGCTTTTTTATTCTCCATCTCCTCTCCAGTCGTGCTGCTTTTTGGAGCTGGCGAGTTGGCTTGTCCTTTGATGAACTGAGTTATGTTTCTTTGTGATTTGCGCATCTGGAAGTCTGTGTAGTTCTTCCCTCCCTTCTGTGTAGGCGTGTCTGCGTCAGCAGGTGCTGTCGCTGTGGCCCCGCCCACCAGTGCAGGGCACGCCTATCAGAGCGGGCGCTTTCGCCGGGGCCCCGCCCTCCTGTGCACTGTGAGTCCCCTACAACAGGCACTTAAGTGGGGTCTGCCTCCCAGAGCGAGCCCTGGGTTGTTGGGTTGTGCTTGCGCCCTCCCGCGAGTCCGTTGGGGGGGGGAAGCAGTATGTGTGGGGCCCAGTGGGATCGACTGTCCGGGTGTGGCTTGGCACCCTCAGACCTCGCCTCCGCTTCGAGGAGGGGGAACGAGATCAGGCTCAGGTGACCCTGCTGGGCTGGTATTGCCCACCAGCGCCTGTGATTTTAGTTGTAAGAGTCCGCAAGGTCTAGGCGCCTCGGGTGGGGCTTGCCCTGCCGGCCGTCCCTGGCCCCTGTTGGGAAGGGGACGGGGCCGGTTCTGCCAGTTCAGGAACCTTTGGGGGCTTGGGGCTGTTCCGCCCTTCCCCTGCTAGACTGGCTTCCCAGTGCCTGCTGGGAGCTTCCCGCCTGATTTGGGGAATCTTTGTTCCCACGGGAGTGGGGAGGGGGAGGGAGGGAGATATATCGTCTTTGTCGGGCTTGGGTCTCCCGTTGGGGGAAGGGATTATGGGGGACTCACTTTTGCTGCTTTGTGTGCGTGTCCCGCACCGCCGTTGGCCCTTCAGGGGTTGGCGAAGTGTCGTGGTGGCTCCCCCGTTCCCTCTTTCTGCCGCGCTGGGTTCCCTTGTCCGAATCCGGTGTGGACCCGAACTTCTCGTCGCTGCTGGGTGTGTCTTGGTCCGCACCCTGCTTTGTGTCCGTGGGGTCTCCCGCTATATGGATTCTGCGCTCCTGGCAACCTGTCTGCCGATCGCCGGGTTTCCCTTTCCCAGCCTGACCCTGTTTGGGCCAGGGCCGGCTGGTGGGGGGAGGGTGCCCCGATTAATCTCCGGCTCCGTGTAGGTTTTCGGTTCTTCTTTTTTGCTCCTTTTTGTTTTCCTGCGTTTCTCCACTGCTTCTGGATGCTGGTTTTGCTGGGTTCTTGGTGGAGTGTTGGGTGTTGGAGTTCCCAGCTCGCTATTCAGTTGGTGCGAGTCGGGGTGCCTCCCTATTGTCTCGGCGCCATCTTTCTCCTTGAATCTTCTCAGTTTTGATACACACCAGGCTCTTTCCTCACCCAGACACCACTACCAGGTAGAGTTCACCATATATCCCATTCAGCAAAAGATCCAGATACTAATTCTTGAGATAAGAGATGCTTCCTGTTGTCTGTCTTAGAAGCAAAGAGAGTGTTTCTATGTTTCTAAGCACTTAGTTTCTGAGTTGCCTTCACCGGGCTTCATTTTCCCTAATCTATCCTGCCTCGTTTTCCCCTAAAATGCCTTTGTTCCTTTCATCTTAAGGGTGAAGATTAGTCTCCTGCATTTGCTTTAAGCTGAGTTTAGAACTCTGGCCATTGCTCTCCATGCCTTGTATCCCTTCACCGATCCTGCCTCAGAAGGGCTTGTGCGAATGTTAAGTCAAGGGCAGCCCAGGCCAGGAATGGGTGGGAGTTGTACTTCTCCAGGAAGGTGGGCTGCTTGTCTGCCTTTGCAGGTCAGGACACACACACACACACACACACACACACACACACACACACACACACACACCAGAGAACAACTAACAGGGCCAACACCTGGCTTGAATCAGAAGCCGGTCTCCCAGGAGAGTGTGGGAACAGGGGAAAGCAGCTGTACAATGTGCCCTGTACATCTTAGCCAGGGCTGGGGAGGACTCAGGACCCAGCACCAGCAAACTTGGCTTTCTGATAATCCAAGGCCCACATCGGAAGAGGATGAGGGGGACTTGCCACACTGGAGTTGTCTGGAGAAGCCCCGCAGGCCGACTTCCTCCCCAGTGTCCTTTCTGATGAGACGGAAGGACCTGCCGAGAGGGTTACGGAGGACTAAGCGCCTCACAGAAGCCCACAGCCTGCCCCCTGTGCACTCAGTCCACGGAGCCCTCCTCATCCCCACCACAGCCTTGCCCTGGGCTCACTGGGAGGAAAACGTCTCAGCCAGCTCCCCGTCCCTCATTGGGGACCTTCTTGTGTTGACACAAAGCCACCCCCAGCCTCCCATCCCTGAGCTCCTGTGGGGCTGCAGAGTCCGCCAGCTGGGACACAGCGAGACACACACACACACACACACACACACACACACACACACCCCTCAACCAACCACACAAACAAACAGAAAGCTTCCATCTCCCTTGGATTGGTCCACAATACAATTGACCAGGCTTTGATAAATGAGAACTCCAGGGTCTTTGTTATTAACCATGCCTTGAAGAAAGCACTTTAAAAGCCCAGAGCATCAAAACCAAAAGAATTAAAGCAGTGAACTAGTAGTAGGTTGTGCTTGAAGACTAAATTGAAATACTTAATATTTGTCTGATGCCTACCAAAACAAATTATACAAAATAACTTGAAATGAGATATTTAATTAGCTATGCTGAAATGGAGTTGCTCTCAAGCCATTACTCCCCTTAGCAACATTTGCCTCATTTATGAATATGAGACCACTACCAGCACTAACTCGATTTGGGTGTTTATGTATAGAGATATTTCTAAGACCACCCCTCCCCGCACCATGCAGACTGTTTTCTGCTTCCTTGCTTTCCATATTTGTGGGCACCATTCATTATGAACAAAGCAAAATAAAGACATTGCTCCAAATGAGAAACATTTGACGTTTCCAACTGGACAAGGAAAGGGCTGTTTGTTCAATGTGCCCTGCAGATGTGGCCACTGAATGCATGTGCACACACAAACTCTAAATGAACAGCCTGCATAATTGTGACAATTATATGTAGCAATATGCTCTATTTCTACTACCAATTCAGGAAGCTGGGGAGGAGGGAGCACCTCCTAATTTTGGTCTTTTAAAAATTGCAGCTTTATGGACTCTACCTGCATACTGATAAACCTAGAATTGTTGAAAAATACTACAATAAATTGAGACAAAAAAATATTGCCATTGAAAAATTATAAAATTAACCATTTTGCTGGGGAACTAGCTGACAATATTGGTACTGTACTGCCATCTAGTGGACACAGTGAGGAACCACATCCTCTTTTTGTCTGACTTCCGGAGATGTAAAAATAAGCCTAACAAGGGGGTGTCTGGCATATGTGCTCTCAAAATCTTAAATAATATGATTCCTAGCTTGTAGACTGTCAAATTTTTGTTCTCCTATTTGAGCCAAGACTTGTTTGAGAACTTGAGGAGGAGGTTGCTGACCAGGAAGAAAGAGGAATCGGACACCCAACTTGCATGGGTCATGAACCAGAATGAATGAGCAGATTTCAGTCTAGTCTTGCCTAACCTTCTTTTCTGGATTTGATTGGTTCGTTTAAGCTGAAAAAATGTGTTGTATGCATGTGAAATCTCCAGATATTTTATTTCGACAATTTTAAAGGAATTTGACTACACAGTCTGAATAAAATGTGTGCAGAAGCCAACTCTGGCGCCAACAGAGGCAGCCTGTGTCCTTTGCAGTAGAAGAAAAGGTTTGCTGATGAGGAAGGGAGAAAGCACAGAACAGGTTTGCTCTCCTCTTAGAAATGTATCAAGTGAAGCTTGGTACCATGCATCAAAATGCCAGTCGGACCAAGTGAGAGAAGAAGGTTTAAACACAGCATTCGCTCCAGTGATCCTTGCCCCTGTAATTCTCAACCTCTACAGTGCAGGACTTAATGAAAATTTCTCCTACAGTAAATAAGCTGTTTCTCTACCTGGCCACATGTGCTCAATCTGCACCCAAAGAATCTGCACCTAAGAACTATGATGGAAGACATAACAAGAGAAAGGAAAAAGAAAATGCCTATATATAACTGAATAAAGCCAAAGAGAGATAGAAATTGCCAAAGCTTTTGTTAGAATACTGATTTCAAAGTAATCATACTGAACAAGGGAAAATAATACAACAAGCCAGGTGCTGGTGGTTGGTGCCTATAATCCTAGCCACTCAGGAGGCTGAGATCTGAAGATTGCAGTTCAAAGCCAGCCCAGGGAGTAAAGTCCATGGGACTCTTATTTCCAATTAACCACTAGAAAACCAGAAGTTGGACTGTGGCTCAGAGTGGTAGAGCACTAGCCTTGAGTGTAAGAGCTCAGAGACAGTGCCCAGGCTGAGTTCAAGCCCCATGATCAACAACAACAAAAATCCAAACATCAAATAACCAAAGGGAACTAAGAGGAAAATCTGTGTCAAAGTGATGGTGAACTCTGAAACTCTGAATGTCTCTATTAAACACATTGCAGGTGGCCAGCAAAGGACTAGGCTATGAGATACTACAGCCATTCTGCTCTTCAGCTGACTTGGACCGACATTTCATGTTGTCTTTTCCCTCTTGAACAAGCAGTTTGTTTATTGAGCTGAGCTCACATGCTGTTGATGAAAGAAGGACATTGAAATATGTGCACAGATGACAGCAGGAGGAGGAGGGTTTGTAAGGGCCTCAGTGGTCAGGACAGGTACAACTTCCCCTCTTGCTGGTTATTTTTGTTTCCCATCAACATACGGAGAATATAAGAAACTTCCATTTTAATTGGGGTTTGACTCAATCCTGTTTGGCTTTCTTGCATGTGTTTTGCAGCTGTTGTTTATATACATATAAGATTTAGAGGTTTTGTATGTTCCTGGTGAATTGACCTCTTCTCACACGAAGCTTTCCAGTGCTTACAACTTTCATGGTATATAATTTTCTCCCCCCTTATTTACTTATACAGTACTTAAATTACACCATTTATAGACAGTCTTACAGTCTTGTCCATCTAAGGAGTTTGCCTCTTAAATCAAGTGGTTGTGAGTAGTAGTAGTATTGTTTTGTCAGTCCTGGGGCTTAAACTCAGGGCCTAGGCACTGTCCCTGAGCTTCCTCTGCTCAAGGCTAGCACTCTACCACTTGAGCCACAGTGCCACTTTCAGCTTTTCCTGTTTATGTGCTACTGAGGAATCAAACCCAGGGCTTCATGCATGCTAGGCAA
This sequence comes from Perognathus longimembris pacificus, assembly GCF_023159225.1. Taxonomy (NCBI): domain Eukaryota; kingdom Metazoa; phylum Chordata; class Mammalia; order Rodentia; family Heteromyidae; genus Perognathus; species Perognathus longimembris. The sequence continues at coordinate 44,442,842 of NC_063176.1, forward strand.
GCACTCTGCCACTATGCCACATTCCCAGGGCTCAAGTAATTATTAATATCATTATTAAATAATTATGATATTGCTAGTTATCTCTCCAATTTTCAGTTTCTTTTTATGGTTCTTCTATTTCTCCTTATTTCTTTGGAATTAATCAAATCTTAAGCATTCTGTGGCTCCCACTGAGGTTTCAGCTATTGCTTATTTTGTTTAATGGTCTTGCTTTAGGGATTTCAGTATTCACCCACATCTTACTTATCATACACTACATAAAGTCACATTATTTTGTGTGACATGAAAGATGCTTTCAAGAATATAGTTATATGTCTCTTGTGATCATTGTCACATATTTTGTTCTACGTGTTGTAAATTCTGAAATGTAATCATCTCTGTTTTAAAGTCTTATGTGCTTATTAAAAGACACTCTAAAAAGTGCCAAGTGCTGGTGCCTTACTGCTGCATCCTAGAGACTCAGGAGGCTGAGATCTGAAGAATGGGGTTTGAGAAAGAAAAAAAAAAAACAAACAAACACCATTCTGTGAGTCTCTTATCTCCAATTGATGAGCAAATACCAGAACTGGAGGAATGGTTCAAGTGGCAGAGTATCAGCCATGAGGGGAAAAAGCCAAGTAAAAGCAAACCCCAGTACCCAGTACCAGCACACACACAGGCACACACATGCACGTGCACAGACACACACACAGAGACACTGAAAAGTGGCCAAGAAGCCTCATTCTTTACTAAAAATCTACTCCCCTTCTCTTTCTTATCAGTAGGACCCCAATTGTGTTTGAGGCAGCAGGCAATCAGATATCAACTCACTACATTTCTAGTGTTTCTAGTTAAGAGTAGCTTTATGACATTTCTCTGGCTGTCTGCTAAAAAGGGAGGTCTTAACAATCTCTTTACAAAGAAGTAGCATGCACCAGAATGCACCATTTCCCACTGGCCTTTCTTCCAGCCTGCAGAAGAATGGGATGCCAGCAACTGACTTAGGCCACCAGGCAACTGCGACTGGGTAAATAGAAAGACTGGATGTCCTCAAGCTCTGGTAGCATCTCAGAGCTACATTAACTCCCCCCTGGACCACTTTCCTGTGGGTATCCTATTCAATGAAGGGGAGAAGAGGGGGAAATGCACCTTAATTATTTAAGACACTTGCTTAGTATGTTTTCTGCGATTTGCAGCTGAACAAAAATGCCTCCTGAGGTGAAGGTTGCTTCTCACTGTGTTCTCCTCCACATGAAGGCCTTGTGACTCGGCGTGGAAAGGCAGGCATCGCTGGTACTCATCCAAGCCAGCTTCACGCAAGAGAGTTCAGTTTGCTTCACCATCCAGTCAGGCATACAGCACGAACAACACAGACCATAGTGAATGCAAGACCAGCCGCTGCCTGCAGCTCCCTAATCAGAAATATATATATATATTCTCACTAAAAATGCAACAAAAAAAAAGAGGATGCTGTGTCTCTCAAGTGAGGGAGGGAGGGGAGAGGAAGACAAAGAAGGGAGGAAAACCAACTTGCAAGACAGGTCCTCTACTTGTCAGTTTTAAGAATATTCCCATGAGCTTTGTTGTCAGTCATGGGGCTCAAACTCAGGGCTTGGGTGCTGTCCCTAAGCTTTTCTGCTCAAGGCTAGTGCTGTACAACTTTGAGCCACACCCCATGTTCTCCCTGGGGTCCTTGCTAAGCCCCTTCAATACAGCACTCATTCTCACCCTATTCTTGTCTCTCTCAATTTGGAAACCAGTTGGTTTTTTTCTGAGTACTTGAGACACTTCCAGGAGGTATGTAACTGGTGTATTCCTCTCAACCCATCTGGAAGTAATGATGCTACAAGGTAGAGGACTTTTTCATATCCTTGACCTCGCTGGTGATTTTGAGTTCATTTCAAGGTCAAGTCCAAATAGCTCCAATATGGCGCCTGCTTGAAGGCCAATCTTGTCCCTTCCCTTTCCTCAGTCAAACCCAGCCAGCTATGCTTTCAGTTTCTTGAAGCTGGTTTGTTCCTTCATATAATCTTTCTATACATGGTATTACTACCACTGCTTGGTTTGGAAATCTCTTCTCCTGATCAGCTTCCTCTTAATTCTGCAGGGCCATTTCTTCAGCAAAGGCCTTTTCCTTCCACTTCAATCGAACTTCCTCTATATCATTCCAGAGTCCTGTGAACTCTTCTTCATAGCACCTGTAGTAGCTGGGTACTGGTGGCTCATGCTTGTTATCCTAGAAATTCAGGAGGCTGAGACCTGAGGATTGAGATTCAAAGCCTTCCTTGGTAGAAATGGCCCTGATTTCAAGCCCCATTTTCAGCACCAACACCAAAACAAACCACACAAGTGTGGTAACTAAAATAATTATGAATTTGCTCATTGAAATAGATGAGAACTAGGCTTATCATTGCTATTTGTCCAGCACACTGTACTCTCACAACATAATGTACTGGTTAATACAAAGACTCACACTAATTACTAGATAAAAAATATTGCCATTAAATGCTGAGTTTAGGACAAGGGCAGAGACCAGCCTGAATATGCTCAGTAAAGACACTGAGCTCTACACATAGCTTGAAAGAATCTTCCCTCTTGTAAGGCCTATTGAGTCATCCCTCATTGCAGAGTCTGAGTTTAAAAATATTTCTTCAAGGGGCTGGGGATATAGCCTAGTGGCAAGAGTGCCTGCCTCGGATACACGAGGCCCTAGGTTCGATTCCCCAGCACCACATATACAGAAAACGGCCAGAAGCGGCGCTGTGGCTCAAGTGGCAGAGTGCTAGCCTTGAGCGGGAAGAAGCCAGGGACAGTGCTCAGGCCCTGAGTCCAAGGCCCAGGACTGGCCAAAAAAAAAAAAAAAATTTCTTCAAGAAAACACACTAATCACTCCATGCCATCTTGATCTTTCCCTTCCAGAAGCCTCGCAGAAGTCAATGAAAGATCAGTACACAATACTCACTTGTATTGGTTATTAGTCTTAAACTGTTTTCTAAAAAATCAGTTCATGAAGGGCCTTCGTGATCTGGAACCTGAAGGCAGCAATGGTGGCTATTATTCATTTATCCACTCACCAGGCACGTAATGTATTCAGTGCCTAAATTGTCAGTTCTTGGGAGTTCACAGCTAAGACAGGAAGGGTCCCTGCACTTAGGTAGTTTCGTCTATTGGGCAAACAAGTAGCCAAGTCACTGTAAAGTAATATGACAAGTGGTATGATGAAACAGAAAATTCTGGACACACACACAGACATGGTCTCTTTCAGTCTGAAGCACTCATGGGAGGAGGCTTCCTGGAGATGGGAGCAGAGGTAAAGATTTAGATGGCTCGCCAAGATTAGCTAGCACACCTCAGCAAAAAGCAGTAGGAGCGCAGGGAGGAGGGAGGGAAACTGGAGTCCTGAATGATGGTTGGGTGTGTCCAAAAGCAGCACACCTGAGGCAATTCGGGCCGACAGCCAGAGTGTAAGATTCCTTGTTAACCTGTTTACATTTTATCTGTCAAGGATGAAAAGGCACAGAAATGCTTCATCCAGAGAAAGTCTATTGTGCAGTTAGAAAGTTCACCAACTAAAGATTCAATTAGTTTTTTAATTAACAAAAATAGAAAATTAGGCAGGGTCCAAAACAGCAGAGAAGAGATTATCTATAAATTAAATGCACCCATCCTCATGTACCCTTCCTCTCCTTCTTCAATCCTTTTCCACAGCCCAAGTCCCAATCCTATTTTCAGGCTAATTTTCTTACCTTTAAATGTCTAAGGCAACTTCTGGTATAGTAGTTCACTGTGGCACAAAGGCTTTTTTTTTTTTATCCCCTTGCCCAACACCCCCTTTAATTTCTTGAAATTGTATTTTTTTAATAGTCATCTTTGTATCATGAGGTGTTTTGGGGTTTGTTATTGTTGTTGTGCTATCGGTATTTTTTTGATAGAGATGAAGATCTTGAATGTCATAGGCAGAACTTTTCAAGAAGAATCTAACCCCCAAAAAAGCCACATTCTTCCTTTGGAAAACTTCGTAGGCCCTCACTGTTGGTGATCTTAATTCTCCTGGTCTATGGCGACACAACAGAGGACGCAGGTGGGCTGGGAAGAGGTCTTACCCTCTCACACTCTCACAGACAGAAAAATTAGCCTACCTGGGTATTTTGGAGCTATGCTATAATGCTTTGACTACAGTAACAGTTAGGGAATAACAGTATTCTTAGGAAAACTGCAACAATAAGCAGCTGCTATGAACAAGACTACATGAAACTGAAGAGATTGAAAGCAAGACACAAAGAACTGTTTTGATCCAGGTACGATTTCTTATAGTCCAACTCTGAGAGGGAAGAACCTTGGAGGGGGGAACATCTGGGAAGCACAAGGTTGGCCATTAAGGACTGGAGATGTGGGATAGCTGCACATCTGCTTGAAGATACACTGCCTGCCTTACCTTCCAGCTTGCTGCTATCCCCCAGTTCTTGAGGCCGATGTTGAAGACATTGCAGGCAGAGCAGTATAACTTGAGAGAAGGATGGACATTTGTTCTCAATCCAAAGAAGAAATCAAGATCTGAACCAAAACCTCTAAAATGTCACATATGGATCTGCAGCAATTACAGCCACACAGAGGTCCCTGTAAGCCACTTCAGACTTACAAAGAATTTAAAAAAACAAAAACAAAAACAAACAAACAAACAAAAAACCAACCCAATCTCAAAATGGATGTGAAATCAGAAACCTGACCCCCATTCATTCAAAATGAATGTGGATCTACCCAGGGATATCTGAACAACCAAGACTGGCCCATTTGAAGGCTAGTGAGAGGAACTGTTTAATCAGTACTATCTAGGATTATATGAGACCGCTCAGATGCTATGCTTCTGAACATTACCCACAAATAAACACCCTCACTGCTATTATCAAGTGTGGATGGAACTCAGTAATTGCCCACTCATTTGCTAAAACCAGACTACTAATTAGCAGAAGCCCTATAACTTGGCCCTAATAGCTTTCCCAAGTCTTTTGCAAAAGAGCACCATTAAATTACTCGTCAACTTAATACTTTTGAAATGCAAAATCCCTCCTCTACAAGCTCACACCTTCCCAACATTTGTTTTACATTTCTATCCCTTACAAGAACTTCTGTCCTATTTTGCTAAAGTAAGCAAATGTTATATTAGTCTACTTTCTAAGCTTCTCAAAACAGTGATACATGGTAAACTAGTAAACACTTGTTTAATGAATTAAGAAAACTATATTATCTCTTCCCACCTAAATCATTTTAAACAAGACAACACTTATTTATGATCTAAAAACAGGGTCAATATGACTAAACTTTAAACCTAGATTTTCTTTCATTTACTTTTTAAGAATGAAGAATACATGAAGAATAAATGCTGATTAGCTGAAGAACAATAATCAGCTCAAGTTTTAACCAGATGGTAACTCAGAAACAATGGTATGAAATAAAACAGTAGTCACACATACAAGTATTTTGGGAATGCTATCAGTGCTACATTTTCAATGTACTTCTTTAAAAATATACTATATGGCTTAAAAGTTAAGAACATGGCTCTACCACTGACTAGTATGTGATCTGCAGCAAAGTATTAAGTATCTGGGCTAGTGGTTCATCAGCCAAATGGAAATTTTTAAAAAAATACCTACCTTACAGGGTTTGGTGAAAAAGTGAGAATATATATTAGAGTTTAAAATTAGTGTCTGGCAATAAAGTGCTCAATAAATATTCCATGCTATCACTCCACATATCATGAATTTGGTTAACAACCTAATGTTTAATGATAGGAGAGTGTTTAAGAAGGTTATGATAAATCCATACAATAGCATATTATTATACAGCCATTAAAATGTTGCTCATAAAGAATTTTAATGATTTGCAGAAATGCTTATGTTAAGTAAAAAAGCATGATATAAAAATGGATAGTATGATTTCAATTATGTAAAATATACAACAGTATGTAGAAAAATATCTGGCAGAAAACATACCAAAATATTCAAAGTAGCTATTTTGGGTAGTAAAATTTGATTTGCTTCCTTTTGTTTTCTTTATACTTTTCCTATAACTAATGTTCTTTTTTTCCCCCTTTTAACAGTAAGGAATTTATTACTTTTGAAAGCAAGAAGACACAATAATTTTTAAGATTAACATAAAACAAATGGGTAATTAAAAATTACAGAAATGCTATCATTATATAAATGCTATAAAAAATTTACTGTCACTTGCCCAAATTTCTTTCCTGTTGCGTGCACAGAGTACTGTACTAACTCAAAATTAATACTGTAAACAACGTAAAGTAGTAAGTATATTCCTTGGTTAAATCTATAAATGAATGTGGAAAACGGTGCATCCACCAAAGGTGCCCTGATGGAAAGTGTGTATGTTCTCTGCGGCCAGCCTCCCCGGCCAGCCTCCGGGCAAATGGCACTCAGCTGAGCCACAGCATCATGCAGAGACAAGCGTGATCCTGCTAGAAGCACATGTGCCGCCCCCAGCCTCCAAGCTCCAGCAGCTCTTACCTTCCCTACCAATCAAACAATAAACTTTCCCTCCCTTTTGAAATTTTCAAAGAGAAAAGTTCCTCCTGCCTGGTTATATGAAAATGAAAGATAAGGCATTCCCTTAACTCTGAATAAGCTTTTCAGCTTTTTATGCAAAACTACTTCCCTTCTTAGATAGCTAAGGAGTTTGTTCTGGAACCTTACCTTTCAGATTATCTTTATTATTTATTTATTATCCAAAATGCTACCTTCATTTCAGTCAATGTTTGTCCTTACAATATTTGATCTGCTAAATATAAAAGTATCATCCTATAGCAATATCATTTAACACCTTATTTTTTAGCAAAAGAACCAAGGGAAAGTAAACAATCATAATTTATAGGAGATTTTGTAAAATTTTCTGTAATCTTAATTAGTGGTTCCTTTGATGCAAATATCAAAGAAACTTCTCATTTATCGATCAGCATTTTCATCTAAAGACCAGTGAGTGAGACATGATGTATTTTAGCCATTATCCTAAAGCACATTCTAGCTAACGTGTATCTGCTGACTATCCAAACATCCACCCATAGTGCATTAATCAGAGCATTTATGACTGAATTTTTCAAGGCAGAACACACAGGAACTCCCCAGATAGTAATGCATTTTGGGACTGTATGTGACATTTGTCACAGGAAAGCTTTACAACAGCCTATTGATTTAATGAATACCAAACTTGACAAATTAATACAACACAATCTAAATGCACCATAAATTTATATTTGTTAATCTCGATATTAGAACACTTAAACATTTCAAACTACATAAAAATATGACAGACAATATAAAATAGAAAGAAAATTTGTTGACAACTTCCAAATTATCACTATTTCTCATATTGCAATTAAGCAACAAGATAGCTTACACGGCTCTCCAGAAAACATAGTGTTTTTAGTGGAGTGTTATCAACAAATATCAGCAGTCCCACACAATATTGTCTCCAATTTATTATCTTTTCCACAGTACAAATTTTTCACAAACCGTAAGTCCTTTGCAGTTATTCGAAGTCTGTAAACAAGGGTCTGAATCCCCCACGCCCCGCCTCAGTTTCAGCTTGTGAATGTTTGAAGTCCTCCAATTGAGCTTTAACTCTTCCATTCGCATAAGGAATCAAGAGGTTTCTCTCCTTAAATTATTTATATTTTTATCATACAGCCTGAAATGCAGGAAATCACAGTGAAAGCCCTGGGGAAAACAAAACATGATCTTTACAGCAGGACTTGAACCTTTATACTAAATGCATTTTGAAGAAGCGTCCCATAATAAAAGCATGGGTTTTCGTTTCCAGAAATCAAGTCAATTAGAAACCCTAGTTTCTACTTAAAAACCCATTTTGATCTAAAAGTGAAAACAGTTCCCTATCCATAGTCATTTTATAAACTCTATACAGTTTCACTTGCAGAGATTTTTTTTCCAGTCTGGAAAACAGTAGTGCAATTAGTTTTACTTCTTTTAAGTTATTTAGTCCATCATGTAAATAGCTCTGTGGAAAGATAAGAAGATGCTCTGGTAAACAAGAAATTTTTGCAAGCCCATGCTGGCTTACTAGTCCGTTAAAGCTTGTAAGTCCATAGTGGCTTTCAACAAAATATTGTATATACATCACCATCAAAAATGCAGAAATAAATAGGCAGAAAATGACTGTAAACTGTCTCGTCTCATTGATTTTTCAGTAATAATTGGCTTGATGAATTGGCTATGTAGTCACTTAAATAAGCAGACAGTTAGACAGTTGCCTTGAAGGACATTCCACTATGGCATCCAGTTTCGAAAGCCCCAATGGAGTTACAGTCCTAAAATTAAAACAAAAACAGAGAGTAGAGGATGGGAGAAAAAAAAGTTTACAGGTGCCGCTGAAATGAAATCCCAGCAAGTCAGCCAGATCACTTCGACTTCTTCTTAAAAAGGCTTTTGATTTTTGATGGCTTTTTGCTCTTCTCTCCATTGTGACAGAGATCGTGTGGGATGCTGCTTATCCTGGTAACACTTGGGGCTTCCTGAACTGGTTTGCTATCATTGCCAGCAGAGGAACATGATGTGTGGCGAGGTTTAGGCACCGGGATGCCACTAGAAAGCTGGTTCATACTACAGGATTTCTCCAAGATGCCATTGTACACTTTGCTTGCAGGACTGAAGATCATACTCTTCGTTTCTGTCAGACCTACGCAATCAGGAGAGCCCCGGGAGAGATCTGCCGTGACGGGTGAATCTCCTCTGGAGGAATCCTCTAGGGAGAGCTCATCTCTGGATATCTTTCGAGGAGACATTGTTTGGTATATCTCGAGGCTTGGAGGAGGAGACTGTTTCCTTCCAATGGAAGAGTTTAAGGAGTCACATTCTGAAGCTGTGTCTGGTACTTCCCTGAAAGAGAGAGTCAATGGCAGAACTTCTAAGTCAGTGTGTTCCTAAGGGTATTGACAGACAGTCAAACTAAAACTACATGTTATTATTTGCTAAAACATTTTAAAAAAGAAATGTTACAACTCTGTACACATTTCAATCTAACTAGGAAATTACAATTTTAATATACTTACTAAGGCTATATTAAAGCTGTGTAATTTTTAAATATACTATAATGAAATCTTACAAAGAAAGAATATAAGAAAATAAGTATCATTTCTTCAGTTGAAAGGGAAATAAAAATGTCTAAATATTATCACTTTTTTAACACTTCAAGTTTTGTTTTCTTTGACTACATTTTTCTGAATCTATATATTTGAAATGATGGAATTTTGGTCACTGCTTTTCCCTTTGTTTAAGTTTCATTGACTTTATGAAATACAGTTCCTCCCTAAGGAAGAAAAGAAACATACTACACTAAAATGCAAAGTCTACTAGAGCTTTCAAAAGGGGACAGACAGAACTGAAGTGTGAAAGAGTGGACAGGGGGTGAAAGGTAACTCCACAATGCTAGTTTTGAAATGTGGGTTTTCAATAAATTCTTGCAGAATTAATCCTTTGTGACTGTTTCTCTTATTTCTTTATGGTAAAAAGATAAGGGTACAAAACTGGAGTTCATAACCCAACAGCCAGCATACAGTAAATGCTATCCTGCCATTCCTTCAAAACATAGCTCAAGGGCATGCTCCTCATGACTCCCTATTCCAGAACCACTAAGTGATCCCATTGCTCCTAACTGGTCTCTCCTTCCATCCTTGTGCTTCTCTCAGTTACTTCTCTAGACAGCCAGTAAGGGGACTTCACACAAGCTCAAGCACCACACCTCACTCACTTCAAGACCTTCCAATCCAAAGTCCCTGCCTACAAGATCCTGTACATCTGGTCTGGCTAGCTTTCTATCCCCACATCCTGTGTTGTTCCAGCAACATGCATGGACACTCCCACAGGGCTTAGCACTTGCTGTTTCCTCTGTCTGTTATTATCTTCCTTTTCAACTCTCTGTGGCTTAGTGCTTGTATCCTTTAAGCTACTGCTCTCTCCCCAGAGAGGCCCCTCCCAGTCACCTGTGGAAAGGAGCAGTCATTTTCCTTTTACCTATCTTCAACATCTCAGAATGTACCAGTAGCAAAAATGGCATTTCATATTAACTTGTTTATGCTACTGCCAGAAAAAAATAACTTTAGGATAGGAGGTCTTAAAGACTTCTGTATTCTCTGCACTAGAACTGTGTAAAGCTCACAGTGAGAAATTAATATGTAACAAATGAAAGAGAAAGAAAAAAATGGAATAGTGAGGAGTAGGAACTATGCCTAATTCGATTTTTCATGTCCTGATTATTTACTCTGTGAAAAAGACAGATTAAAAAACAAAAGATATAGAGACAAGGTAAAAGTAACCTGGCAAAGAAATAAAGTGAGACAATAGACAGGGCAGAAGGCAAGAACACAGTGATTCGCATTTACCCGGCCAGGAACAGCTCATGCGGCTCAGCATCAAGTACCCAGCATACAGCAAACACTGAACTCCTATTTGTAGAATGAATAAACTGAATGAGCTCTCACCTTGGTGGCCTTTAATTACTACTGCTTTTTTTTTTCATTTACTTTTGACAAATACTTCATGATAAAGCCATATTTTAGATATCTGTTAGACTGAACTTATACATTTCTATGTACCTTATTCATACAGGTAAGTGAAGAGTATCTTTATTATAAGGTACAAACCCCCCTAGGCTAATGAAGATTTAAATAATGTATTAGAGATAACATATATACATATATATATATTGACATATAGATATAGATATATCTACCACTTGAACTATAACTCCAGTTCCTGCTTTTGCTGGCCAGTTGGAGATAAGAGTCCAGTGAATCTGTCTGGGCTGTTTTCCCACCTCTGATCTCAGCATCTTCGGTAGCTAGGATTTGTAGGCATGAGCCATTGATGCCCAGCTAAACCGTTTTTTAAAAATTTAATTAATGATTTCATATATGTAAGACATAGCTTCCAATGCTTTCAGAATTTGATAGTGCTACCAAAGGCAGTTTAGAAGTGATAAAGTGACTAAACTCAGAAATCAATCACAGTAGGTATATTTCTGTGAAGTGACGTTTTGCTGAGTGGATGATTAGTAACTGAATGGAATATATTGATGTTCCTTGAAGCTATCCAGCTTCTCAAATCAAAAGCTAATTTACTAGCTGTATGGCAGTGGCCCGTACTTATAATCCTTGCTAACTGGGAGGTGGAATAGGGGAGGATCACAGGATCACAATTCAAGGGCAGCACAGGACATACCATGAGTGAAGAAGCCTTTATTAGACAGTGCAAATATCTATCCAGTTCGTGGCCTTTTTAACCACAGTTGGCTGGATGCAATGACACCCGCCTGTCATCCCAATCTATGAGGATCTCTTCCAAGACCAAAAGCTGCTTTGCTAGCTGGGTGCCAGTGGCTCATCCCTATAATCTTTAGCTACTTGTGAGGCTAAGAGTGGGAGGACCATGGTTCCAGGCTAGATTAGACAAAAAAAAAAAAATCTTCAAGACTCCATCTCCACAGAGACAAGCTGAATTCAGTGGCAAACACCTGTCATCCCATCAATGATGAGAAGCCTAAAAATAGGTGGATCACAGTGTAGGCATATGCCCAGGCATGAAGGGAGTCCCTAATTCTGAAGTTACCAGTGAGAAATATGGCTGGAGGCATAGATCAAGTGGTATAGTACCAGCCTGCCAAGTGTAAAGGACCTGAGTTCAGACATCAGTACTGCAAAAGGAGGAAGGAGGAAGGAGGAAGTAGGAGGGGAGGGGGGAGGGGGAGGGGAGGGGAGGGGGAGGGGAAGGGAGGGGAGGGGAGGGGAGGGGAGGGGAGGGGAGGGGAGGGGAGGGGAGGGGAGGGGAGGGGAGGGGAGGGGAGGGGAGGGGAGGGGAGAACTTATTTACTTACAATTCTATGAATTGTCTTAGCACTATGTGACTTAGGAACTAGAATCATGGCTTAAGTGATTGAAGTACTAGCTGGGAGTGAAAAAGCTAAGTGAGTCCCAGAATCCAAGCCCTAGCATTGATATTAAAAACATGAAATTAAAAAAAGAGCCAAAGCACCTCTCCTCTGCACAGACAGAACTAAGAGACTTCACCAGTGTTGCTTCATAAAAAAGCCATTTAGAAGGGGAGGAGGAGGAAGGAGGAGGAAGGAGGAGGAAGGAGGAGGAAGGAGGAGGAAGGAGGAGGAAGGAGGAGGAAGGAGGAGGAGGAAGGAGGAGGAAGGAGGAGAAAGGAGGAGGAGGAAGGCGGAGGAGGAAGGAGGAAGAGGGATGAGGGAGGAGGAGGGAGGAGGAGGGAGGAGGAGGGAAGAGGAGGAGAAGGAAGAGGAGGAGGAGGAAGAGGAGGAGGCCAACTATATGGCTATGCATGTTAACTTCTAAGATGAGTTTAAAATATATCAAAAACTTATCAAACATACATTAAATAATGTGTGAAGAGAATATTGCCTAAGTGAGGAAATGTGGATTCTCAATTCTTCTGTTACAGTAAGAGAATTTGACTGACATCTACTGTTACTTCTAGTTCTAAAATCAAAGGAACTGAAAGTCTAATATACTGATTCTTCCCCATAACTAATTAATTTGCAGTGTAGACACAGCACAATGTAAAATTTACATTCTAGCACAAGTTTTCTTTGAAATGGTGAACTTAATTGTATATGCTGTTTATGTTAATTTTTTATTCTTTTTTCTCCGTGCATACAGTTAAATTCAGGTTTGATACAGTATTAAAAGAGGCAATTCAAGGCACAGTTCAAATAAACATATGCATAATATATGCACATGAAAGTCAGAAAACATTAAGTATAGTTATTCTTCTGTAAAGATTCTAGTGGTTCAACAGTGAGAGAGTGAAAAAAAAAGAGGAAGAAACATTTTCTGAATTCAAATTCTACTTCTGAAACAGCTGTGAATTTCTGACACTGACATTGTTATCTGACATGAGGGCTTAACCTCGAAGGGAAAATTTTTATTGGACAGTGCAAATATTTGCCTAATTTTCCTACCCCTTTCCAGAAGCCAGACAAAGCTATCTCACTGATAACCATGGTTATACTGTAAAGACACATACAAAAGGAATCCTAAAGTGCTAACTGAGCAGTTACCAAATTGCAATGGGGATACATTCTTCCTTTGAGAATAAGCTGTGCTAAGCACTTGTTTGTCATAAAAGTAACTTTGAACGAGTAGCTAACTATGGTTAAAAAAATGATCATTTAATGACAAATATCATCCAGAGTAGGGTAAAGAGCTTTAAGGGGAAAGTGAGAGCACATGGAGTGCTGCCTTTGTTTTGCTTTACAGGGATATTAAAACTCTGAAGACACATGACTGCCAAGAGGCGACTAGGTGCTATTCAATTCAAAGGAGGAATATGATTTAGGGAAGAGAAGCTTCTCAGCCACAACAGGACACAGGGGTCTCAAGCTGGACTAGAATACATGCTGCTTCATCCGTTGTGTGAAGCCAGGCAGGTTACAAATGTAACATATTTACTTACTTTTATCATTTCTCCTTTAGGTTCTCCAACATTTCTTAAACTTTGGGATATATTATACAACAGAATACATCATTAAGTAGCAACAAATTAAATTCTCTGTAATAATTAATGGGGTTTTCTGTTATTGTTTTTGGCTTGTCTGTTTGGCAACTGGTTTTTGTTGTTTGTTCTGGTAGTAGTAGGCCTTCAACTCAGAACCTCATGCGTTACTAGGTGGTTGCTCTACCATTTGAGCCATACATCATCCTTTTGTGAAGTGTTGTGGTTTCTAAGCTGAGGGTGGCCTCAGAACGTAATCCTCCTACCTGTGGCCTCATGTACAGCTGAAATCACAGCTACACATCCCACAACTAACATAATGGTTGAGATGGGGCCTCACTAATTTTTTGGTCAGGCTTGCCTTGAACAATAATACTCTTTATCACTGCCTCATGAGTAGCTGGGATTCAGGCTCAAACATTTATATTCTAATATAAAATGATTCATCTAGGGCTGGGGATATAGCCTAGTGGCAAGAGTGCCTGCCTCGGATACACGAGGCCCTAGGTTCGATTCCCCAGCACCACATATACAGAAAACGGCCAGAAGTGGCGCTGTGGCTCAAGTGGCAGAGTGCTAGCCTTGAGCGGGAAGAAGCCAGGGACAGTGCTCAGGCCCTGAGTCCAAGAACCAGGACTGGCCAAAAAAAAAAAAAAAAAAAAAAAAGATTCATCTAACAAGTTTACATTTGGGGCCTGAGGCTAATGTAAGCCAATGGCTTACAAATTCCTAGCCTCTAGTGTCTACCTACCTTGACTAGATATTTAATCACAGGCAAATGTAAGCACTACTGGGAAACGATACCACAGATAAAACTAAGCTCTCAAATTGGCACGAGAGATTATTGTCAAAGTAACTAAATTTGAGTCCAGAGATCTGAGATAGAGAAGGTTAGAGATTCAGAGCAAAGGCTGGATTTATAGAAGGGAAATGCTGCTGCTGGCTCCATGTGAAGATGTAGGTCACACTGCAAGGAATGGCAGGCAGCCTTTAGGAACTGAATTCTGCTACTCAGCACTCGAGCTTTGAGAGAGGACCCTAGACTCTAATGAGAGAGAACACAGCCCAGCCAATCCTTCATTTTAGGCTTTTGGGACTCTGAGCAAAAATAAGTCACACTCTAGGCTTGGACTCCTGAAGTAGACCCGAGTGCTCGCGTGAAGCCACTGAGTCTGTGGCACCTTGTTACACAGCCACAGAGAGCCAATACAATGCACGTCAGTTCCCACCTCCATGCCCATCCTCATATCCCTCATTCCAACGCAACCCCATTTTCCGCACGTTATTCACTGCCCCTACCATTGCTTTTCAGCAGTGAAGTAAATGGCCTCCTCCTCCTCCTCATTCCGATAGAGCGCAGGGCAACTTGACACTGAGAGGATGTCTGGATCAGGGGAAGGCAGCGAGTGCTGGGGATGCTGAGGCAGGTGAGGATGGCGAGGATGGGCTGGATGAGGAGCATGTGGAGGAAGCTGGGCTCGCTGGGACTGTGGCGAAGAGGGCACAATGCTACGACGAGAGCGACACAAACTGCTGCTTCGGGCTAAAGATCCAGCAGGTTTAGCCACAGTCCCTGAAAGACAAAAGCCAATGAAAACACGTGTGATGCCTAGTGATCGCTTCATGGTTACTGCAAATACATGATTTGATCTTTCTTTATTCCAGTAGCTACATTATACTATCATTCTCTACCTCCAATGCTAGAAATATTTAAAATATAAGATGTAGCAGAAACAGTCACAAGTCTAAAAATAAGTGAACATAAACAGTCTTACAAAAAAAACCCTAATATTACTAACCCCAATACAATTTACCCAATACAACCCACCCTTACATATAAATTAGTAGAGCATATTTATTTTTAAAAGTCTATACTTAACAATACTTCTTTTACACATAGATGTTAGTTTAAAACAGAGAGTTAGCAAAAATAAAGTTGTTATTCCCAAATCTAATTTCTTTTGCCTTTTGTAAAAACTGCTTCTATAGTGCTATTGCTCACATTTAAATACCAAAACACTATTTATACAACACTGTTAAAATAAGGTTTTAAACATTTATCTCAAGTAGAAAAATTTTTAATAGAACTTAATAGATTTTTACTTTTGTTTGACAAATAGGTTATAAAGGATTAGAATTATGAGCCAGGCACCAGTGGCTCATGCTTATAATCCTAGCTGCTCAGGAGGCTGAAATCTAGAGAACTGTAGTTTGAAGCCAGTCAATCCACGCAATAAAGTTCATGAGACTCCATCTCCCAATTAACAGGCAAAAAGCAAGGCTGGCGGCATGGTTCCAGTGGTAGAGTACCAGCTGAGCAAGCAAGCCAAGCATGTGCAAGGTCTGAGTTTACACCCCAGTACCAGAAAAAAATGGGAGGGGAGGGTATTGTGTGTGTATGTGTGTTAATATTATCTTTACCTCTGAATATAACGAAGATGCATAACATGAAATAAAATTTAATTATGAGAAATGGTTAGTATTCTGTTTTAAAACTGCTCGGTACTATGAAGCTTTCATAGTTTGTATGGTTTTTTGTTTTTGTTTTTGTTTTTGGGCCAGTCCTGGGCCTTGGACTCAGGGCCTGAGCACTGTCCCTGGCTTCTTCCCGCTCAAGGCTAGCACTCTGCCACTTGAGCCACAGCGCCGCTTCTGGCCGTTTTCTGTATATGTGGTGCTGGGGAATCGAACCTAGGGCCTCGTGTATCCGAGGCAGGCACTCTTGCCACTAGGCTATATACCCAGCCCTAGTTTGTATGTTTTACCTTCCACTTTCAAATGTACAGAATAAATTGAAATGAAAATAACCAAAAATAAAATGTCCAGACATTCATCAATGGCTATCTCTTGAAATATCACAATACGGTTGAACATTTCTATTCCTTGAACATGGATTCTTATGGGACTAAATGTCAGGCCAAGTTCATCCCATGTGTGCCATCAATCTTGTGTGCTTCAGCTTCAGGCTTAACTTGGGCTGTCATTCATCCTCAATGTCATCACCACAAAGGCATTCCATTTATTTCCCGTATTAAAGCATCACTTGCCTGAGAACAACTTTCTCAAGCTAGGATTACTCATTTCACATATCATATATGCATCAAGAATAAGCTGGCTGCCTTCCAGCACTGTCTGCACACTCTTACTCCTTCACCCGTTTATAAAAATAGGCTCCTTCCAAACCTCGTGCTATTTATTAGGCAATAACAGTCTACTGCCTTTACTTCACAGGTTACTTCTTAGTCCTACTGCACTCCATCATCACCATGAGCAACTTCAACTCTAAGACTGATGTGACACTTAACCAATCAGGATTTTCATTTCTCTTCCCCTGACATTCAGATAGTCAATCCATGCCTTGCCTTGACTACATTTAGAAATGTTCCATTTCTGAAGTTTTATTGCTTAAACCCCCTAAAGCCAAACTCCTCAAAACAGATTATCCTTCTCTATTTATCAGGACACGAGACATTTAGATTCTGACTACATTTCCGTCATCTGTCCCACTTCTATCCTAAAACTCGCATGCTACTTGAGTAGGCCTTCTCTTATCTCTATTTTCATCATCTCACTTGCTACTTAACCATCACCATTTAAACAGAAATGCCAAGAAGACAAACCTAAAATACAGGCCAACAAGTACAACAACAACAAAACTTCCTCTACCTCTTAAGGCTGTTCTTAAAAATTGTACAGTCAAAATTTCAGTGAAAATATTTTACACTGGGACATGACCTGCACCTGCCTTCAGTGAGTATTTTAATTCTCCCTGACCTCTGACCAGAACCTAACACGACTTAGTTCTTTCCTTGACTTCTTTCAGTACATTTTTACCTCCATCTTTACCTGTTCCTGAGTGATCTTCAAAGTTCTATTCTAAGCCTTATTCTATTTTTGTTTCACTTACTCATCCTGAACAATTCCATCTATTCTCATGACTTCACAGATCATTTGTAGTGTGTAAAAGGCCACATCTGTAACTATATTCTATCTTTCCTTTTAACCTGAGAGCCTTATAACCAACTTTCCACAGATGTCTAACTGAATGCAACATTTCCTCTTGAACTGTACTTCTACTCCTGTATCCCTTGTTTCAATCAACATCACCACCACACATCAGGTAGTCATTTATGCAGAGACCTGAAATGAGAAGTCAAGGGGGAAATTGGGAAAAAAAGGCACAGAGGTGAGAGAATGTGATACTTCTGAGGATCTAAGAAAGGCATACTGTTCCTGTAATAGAAGGCATATAGTATTCCTGTCACAGGAGAGAAGCTCTCTCAATTCTGAGTGGAAACTAGATAACGGGGCAATCTAATCCATTTAAAGAGTCTGGCTTTCAGGGTTTTAAGTAGTAATATTTCATTTCCCTTTTGTATTTTGGCGGTAATATGAAGGGTAATATGATGGATAACACATGAGAAGGGAAGATAAACTAGAAGTCTATTATAATCTGTTGGCAGTGACATGTAGATTTGACAGATACTACAGACATAGAAGTGGAAATACTTTTTGGTCAACTTTATGTTGATTATGATGAAAGAAGGAGAGTCAAGAATGAAAAAAATACATTTACTTCTGATTCTAGCAATATGGAGGTCAAAGATCTGACTATTAATGTTCTATGCTCCCAAAACACATTTTAAATGCTTTTGAATAATCTGCTGTGCTAAATATATAATTGCTTTAAATGCACAGCTGAGCTAGCTAACAAGAATATCAAATTTTCAGTTGCCAAAGCAAAAAGAATAAGAAGAAATGCTAGAAGGACTGTTACAACTGCTTTGTGAGGTGATCCTTTCAATTATCTAAGGAAATTATTTTATTTTATGAATATAAAATGAGGTCTTGGTTCCATGTGAAGCAAAGAATTAAAAACTAAGTACCAAGAAGGGTCACATCCTTAGTGAATAAGTGAACTTTTCCTACTGCTATAATCTTAGACAAGTATTCCAAAGACTCTATGAAAAACACCATACTCTGGGCCTAAATCTCCAAGGAGCTTGGAGTTTAAGTTCATTCTACCAAAAAGTATCTCCAGATGTGAAACCTTAACCTAACATTTAGGTAAACCTAAATACTGGCCCTGAGGTAGTGAATCCTTAAAACTGCTGCCATAAGCAAAGAAATTTTTAGCAGCACTCTGATTCCCTCACAAAAGTGTTTGGTTGTTTTCCAGAATACTATAAATACATGCAAATATCTAAATCAAGAGAATATATAATCTTCTCAATAAATGGGTAAATGAGCTAAACAGACACTTTTCAAATAAAGATCTAAAAATGATCATAAACAAATAAAAAGATGTTCACCATCTTTAGCCATCAGAGAAAGGCAAACCAAAACTACACAGAGATTCATTTTAGACCTGTAAAAATGGCTATCATAAAAAAAAAGTAGTTGGGGCTGGGAATGTAACTTAGTGGTAGAGTGTTTGCCTAGCATGCATGAAGCCTGGGTTTGATTCCTCAGTACCATATAACCACATAAACAGAAAAAAGCAGAAAGTGGTGCTGTGGCTCAAGTGGTAAGAGTGCTAGCCTTGAACAAAAGAAACTCAGGGACAGTGCCCATGCCCTGAGTTCGAGTTCCAGGACTGTCAAAAAAAATCATTAAAAAAATAGCTGGATAGTAGAGAATGATGAAAGGAGTAATATCAATCAAGATATAAACTAATTAGTTGTAACCCCTTGGTACAGCTACTTAAAAGAGAGATTTTAAAAAATAATAAGAGCAGAGAGAAAGGAATGTTTACTCATTCACTTCTATTAAGTGATTTCCAACAATGGAAATCAATATAGAGGTTACTCAAAAATATAAAAATGTAACTCCCACGTAACTCGGCCCTATCATTTCTGTTTATACTCCCAAAGAATTAAATTAGATATATAGAGAAAAAACTGCACTCATATTTACTGCAGCACTGTTCATACTAGCCAAATTATAGAATCAGACTAGATGTCCATAAGCAGATGAATGGAATAATTTTGGTGTACATATACATGCAAAAACATGAGAAGGGTGAACCTATGTCATTTGTAGGAAAATACATGGAACTGGAGATCAACATGTTAAATAAGCCAGTTTCATAAAGTTAAGTATCATGTTTCCTCTCTTTACCTGACCAGTTATGAAAATGAAATGAGGACCAGTGGGAAGGTGGGAGGGAAAGGGAAAAAGAAGGGATAATAAAAAGTAACAGATGGGGAAAATATGATGAAAGTGTATTATATTTTATGTGTAGAAATGTCATGATAAAACCCTACATATAATTTAATATAAATCAATTAAAAACAAAAACTGAAGAAAAAACAAAACATACATATATTTAGACACTTAAAACACATACTTCCAAGTAATACATATATTAAGGAAGGGATATACTAGAAATCAGAAATTTCTAGTGATAATAAAGTTACACATATCAAATTTTGTCAATATGAGTAAAGCAGTTAATGAAAATGTCACAACTTTATAATCATATATTAAGAGGGAACTAAGAACTGAAAAATCCCAGAGTTAGGTGCCTAAATGTTGACACAAATGCTTATGCTCCAAGAAAGGACATAAAAGATGAGAGGGGAGATAATAGAGAAGCTAACCGTTTTTTCAGGAGTGAAAAATGAAATCAAGGAAAAAACTATACCAGATTAATCAATAATGTTTCTAGGTACTATAAATAAGTAATTATAAAGACGATGAAGATATATTTTAAAGATGAAACTGTTATTTTGAGACTTGTAAAATACTATAAGCATCTTTTGCCAACAAATTTTAAAACATAAAACAAGCAATATCCTAGAACTATATAACTTAACAAATTTATACTTTTAACAATTAAGGAAGTTGAATTAATAGTTTTTATAATATGTCTCCTCTCTACCCTACCAAAACACACTGACATTAAGTTAAATTGCCAAGTATTAAAAGGACAAATAAACCCTATTACCAGCCAGACATGGATAATCCTAGCTCGCTCTCCAGAAGGCTGAGATTTGGAGCTTCACTTTTCAAGACCAACCCAGATAAAACATTCATGAGAATTCCCTTCTTGACCAATAGCTACACCTGTCAAGCCAGCTATAGCAGAAAGCACAAAATAGGAGGATCACAAATGAGGCATACATTTGGGCAAAAAGGGAGACTCTATCTCAAAATAACCAGTGAAAGAAAGAGCTCCAAGTGTGGCTCAGCAAAATACCTAGTTATAAAGTAAGCCTGATGCCTTGAGTCTAAGCCACTACATAAACAAAAATCCTGACAAAGAAGTTAAAAACAAGGGAACCCTACTTCATTGTTGGTGGGAATGTAAACTGGTTCAGCCACTCTGGCAAGCAGTATGGAGATTCCTCAGAAGGCTAAATATAGAACTCCCCTATGACCCAGCAGCCCCACTTTTGGGTATCTATCCAAAAGACCACAAACAAAATCACAGTAAGGTCACCAGCACAACAATGTTCATCGCAGCACAATTTGTCATAGCGAGAATCTGGAACCAACCCAGATGCCCCTCAGTAGACGAATGGATCAGGAAAATGTGTTACATATACACAATGGAAGTTTATGCCTCTATCAGAAAGAATGACATTGTCCCATTTGTAAGGAAATGGAAGGACTTGGAAAAAGTTATACTAAGTGAAGTGAGCCAGACCCAAAGAAACATGGACTCTATGGTCTCCCTTATTGGGAATAATTAGTACAGGTTTAGGCAAGTCATAGCAGAGCATCACAAGGCCCAATAGCTATACCCTTATGAACACATAAGATGATGCTAAGTGAAATGAACTCCATGATATGGAAACAATTGTTATATCACATTTGTAACTACTTTCAACGTCCCATGTGTATCTGTAGCTTCTATTATTGATGATGTTCTTGTATCACCTTCCTGTGGTTGTACCTACACTATCTCTGTAATCTTATCTGAGTATATTGGAAACCGTGTATACTGGTATTGGAAGCAGGAAATTGAAAGGGAATACCAAATTTGAGAGACACAGGGTAAAAAAAGACAAACAACTACAAAAGCAATACTTGCAAAACTGTTTGGTGTAAGTGAACTGAACACCTCCGGGGGGGGGGGGGGGAGGGAAAGGGGGAGGAGGGTGGGGGGTATGAGGGACAAGGTAACAAACAGTACAAGAAATGTATCCAATGCCTAATGTATGAAACTGTAACCTCTCTGTACATCAATTTGATAATAAAAATTTGAAAAAAAATCAAACAGAAAGTGTTAGAAAGGAAAATTAATGGCTAAAACAGTGTATGATTAAAGATACAAGAAATGTAACTAAAATAATAGTGCAAATGAAATCTTAACTTATTCTAAAAATAGCAAACACGTCAATGTATAGAATAGTTCTATGATTAAAGCATGTAAGCCTAGTATGTGTGAAACCCTGGGTTTGATCTCCAGCACTGCAAACAAAACAAGCAAGCAAAAAAAGTTAAAAAATTACACTTTCACTGATACTAAATAGAAATACACTTTCACTGATATTAAATAGAAATTATTTGAATGGATTAAGATTTTACAGAATAAAGAAAAAGTAAAAAAAGCAATCACCTCAGAATATGCAGAAAAATAATTTTGTAACATGCACTGATAAAAAGAAAAAAAAAAGAAATGAATTTCCTTAAGAGTAATCTACCAACACAGAAAAACCAATACTTGATGGTAAAATGTTGTAAACATTCTTTTCAAAGTGACACACACAAAAAACCCTATCTCCAGTGGAAATTTTTGTGGCATTTCATTAGTTGACTTTCTGAAGTTAAATATTCAGAATTTAGTCTTATTAAATACAAAATTTCCTGTAAAGTTATGATGACCAAAGGAGAGCAGAACTGACAGAAGCAAAGAGAATAGCTGGATATGCTTCTATATCCCTGGAGAGAAGGGTTACTACAAGCTAGCAGAGATAAAGTGGAAAGGATGTTGAGACAACTGTTAACCCATACATCAAGAGATATATTTAGATTCCAACCTCACACTATGAGCAAAAATAACTTCCAGGTGGATTAAAGGACTAAAGGATTAAAGGAAAATCTTAAAAACTTTAAGAGAACAAATAAAAGTCTACCATCTTCTAAAAAGCAAAACTCATCTTTTCAAACTTATTAAAATGCCAAAGACTAGGAGAAAGTGTCTGCAACTTTCAAATAACCAGAAAATACAAGGAACAGTTCCAAATAATAAGGAATCTTGGAGGGATTCCAACACAATACATGTAACTAGAAGAGAAATCTAACAACAAATGTCAGAAGATGAAATGGTACTCAACCTTTAACAGACATCAAGGAAATAACTTTAGGAACAATGAGGAATTATTTCAGTCAATTAGTTACAAAACAAATAAATCACAACATTCCAAATATGAGTGAGGATACAGGCAGATAAGCACTCTTTGTAAGCGTGCACATGAAAACTGAGAGAACCATTTTGAGAGTAACTTGGCAATGATAAAGAGTGCCTCCCCAATGACCAGCAATTCATTCCTAAGAGTCCAGGAAGAGAAACTCAGGAGTTATAATGCAAAGAGACCCAGGTAAAGACACTTCATACACTATTTGAACAAGAAAAAAAAAAAAAGAGAAATTTGAAGTGGGAAAGTAGATCAATTACAGTGTTTAAAAATTAACTACAATTAACTCATATTAGACAGTTCCAATAACTTACTTCAATATATAAGCAGAAAAATTTGAAACACAGTTCTGAGCAAAAAATGTTACAAAATGATATCTATAATTTGGTAACATCTAAATTCTTAAACATCCTAAATTGCTATGGATATACAAGTATTTAATAAAAGGAAAACATGCTTCTGTACACAACTTTACTATTGGCAAGGGGAGCCGATGTGGCTTCAGTGTATCTCTAATGGCTGGTTTCAGAGAAAAAGAAAGTGAAAAGGTAAAATATTAAAACCTGTTTATCTTTGTGGTTTCAGTGTATCTCTAATGGCTCATTTCAAAGAAAAAGAAAGTTGAAAAGGTAGAATATTAAAACATGTTTACCTTAGAGGTTTCAGTGTATCTCTAATGGCTTATTTCAGAGAAAAATAAAGTTGAAAAGGCAAAACATTAAAACCTGTTCACCTCCTCTGTGGTGGATAGGCATATTTGTTTCAGTAGTTTAATTACATTTGAATGGCTTTAAAAAAAACCTGAAATAAACTTACTATATTCCTATCTTAAAAGCCATTATCGCATATTTAAAAAGAAGAAATTATGCTCTCTGTTCCTCTACCCACACTTAGCTAATGTTGACGTTTTCTGGTTTTCTTCGAACATAATTAAGCACAGACAATTCTTTTCTGATTATTGTGTTAGACTCTTTGACTTTGCATGTTTCCTTATTATTATTTCAAATATCAAATATACATATAAAGGTGATTTTTTAAAAAATTTAAATGAGAACCTCAGTTGTCATTTAAATGAAGCACCTTTATCCAACCTGTGACTGCACCTGTTGCTAAGTACTGTTTTATATTTAGCAGAATGGAGTACCGCTGTAGTGCCACCAGGAGGAGGCAAAGATCTCCAGCTATAATCTGTAGCATGAGTTATATTGAAGATAATACATTTGACCGCAACATTTTAAAAATATATTAAATTGCAATCCAACTCTTCTCACATTTAAAAATATAGCTTACTCAATATACTACAATCATTTAAAACATATACCAAGTATTCATATTAAGTATTTTAGTGAGTGTGTGGATATTTATGCTTGCATATAACATGGTGAGTTTTTTTTTAATACAAATAAAAGCAGAGAGAAAAAATAGTTAATTTACAAAACATATCTTCAAACACATTTCTGATACTGTATAATTAGGTATTTTAAAGAAAAATTACAATCCTACAAATCTATAGTTTGCAAATGAGTGCATGTATTTTATCTATCAGGGTTGTAATTGAAAAGCTAAACAGATGTATTTCAAATGAACAAACACAACTGACAACAGTCACACTGCAGAGCCAGCCAGGATCTAGATGAAACTTAGCAACTATTACTACCTTGCAGCATGGGTAAGGAGATGAGTGAGGACACACACTTCTAGTGATCACTGCACTTACAATCTGCCTACTCCGCTCACCTTCTTGGAGAGTTTCCTGCCTCCTCTCTTTCCTGGTCCTGTAGGTGGGCCTTTAAACCAGAGACTTCAAAACCAGAGAAACGATACAGTGTAGTTACTGACTAACAATTAATTGGCAATTTGAGGGCTTTATTTCACAAAATGTTTTATAAAGTTAGAAATGTTTCTAAATCCTCACTTCAAGAAAGCTGTTGGAAAGAAAAATTTAAACCAAAAATATGTACATATCATGTTTTCATTGGTCTCAAAAACTAAAATTTCCATGTACATTTTCAACCCACCAAATACTGGAGGACAACATTCATTTTAGCTCCATTCCTTAGAACCTTGCTCTATCTACATTATAAAAAGTCACAAATATTGGGGAAATGGGCAAGGTAGGCAGTTACAAAGATGAAGAATTTTCCAAATGATTTCTACTATAAATTCAAAACTTCGGTTAGGGGCAGCTCAGTGGGAGAGCACCTGGGAAGGAGGTAGAAGACCCTGAGTTCAAACACTAGTAACACCAAGAAATAAAATACTTCAAAACAAATATTTTTGCAAAAGGTCCAAGCTAATACTACATTTCACCTCCCCAGTGAAATGTATTTTCACAATATAAAAATTTTCAAACCACAGTGCAAAGTTAAGCAATACTACACAGGAAAAAGAAGTATCATTTTTAAAAAAGTTCAATTTTCTAGTAATGAAATAGCATTATAGCAAAGTGTGGTAGTGCATGCCTGTAACCCCAGTATTAGAAAGGTGAAATCAGGAATATTGTGGGCTCAAAGCCAGTCCAGGTTACAGAAAACGACTTCCTCTACTCCTGAAATATGTGTATGTGTATGTATAACATATATATACACATATGTAAGCATATATTTATTTACACATATGTAACGTGCATACATATGACATATTACACACTTAGGTGTGTACATATATTTGTATTAAAACATAGTATACACTTAAATATATTTAAATACAAAATTAATACAAATTTTACATATCTTAAGTATCTATAATGTTTTTCTAAACCCTAAGGCAGTAGTTTTATTTTTAAAAGATGCACTGATTTAGTATTTTTTGAGTTAAACAGAGCAAGGTAATATTCTTTCAATAAAATGATAGAATTTTTAAAGCAGAACAAAATACAAAAAGAAAATGACAAGTCGTACAGTTTTTACAATACATCACAGAGGACTCAAAATCAGTAGCTGGTTAAGAGGAGCTAGGATTTGAACTCGGGTTTCTCTAAGACCTTCCCTTTTTTTTTCCCCCTGCCAGTACCAAGGTTTCCTTCTTGCTCAGTTTGCTTCGCTAAGCTGGTGCTCTACCAATTGAGCCACACCACACCTGCAGCCTGGCTTCTTATGGGTTATTTTTGTAAATGGAGTCTTCACAGCCTTTTCTATCTAGGCTGGCTTTCAACTGCAATGCTCTGGATCTAAGCCTCCTGAGTAGCAAGAATTACAGGATGAGTCACTACCTCCATGCACCTTCCCCTAACTTTTATTTCTACTGCAAATTATGTTTGTAATGACTCTTCATTTCAATTATAAACAAACTCCAATATTTTAAACTTATTGAATATAATGAGTTATATGTAACAGTTGCTCAAATAAACATTTGTGATCAATTATGCAAGTGAAACAAGCACTCATTCCTGAATAATCTATAAATAAAACAGGTAAGTATAGAAATATACCAATATTGTTCTAAAAATACATTTATATAAAAAATTTAACATATGCACACCACATGCACTATTCTCAAACAGTAAACACTTAAATTATTAACAACAAAAAGGAGGAAAAAGAAGGAAAATATTTGTGTCATATGTTTCAAAGTAAGTAATTCTTCACAAGGCACAGTAGGGAGTTTCTTTCAAAACCATACTAGATTTTGCCACTTACCAGGAAATTGAGATACTATTGGGGGTGTGTCTTCATCTAAGTCATCAACCCCTCCAGCAATCGGGTAGGGTGGAATGGAGACTCTGGGCATCACTACCCAGCTGTGATCAGAATAAAGGGAAGAGGTCAGGCTGGGGAGTCCGGAGTTATGGGCTATCTGAAAGCCACAGATCTTCTCAATCTGTTGCCAGCGAAAGAGTCGTTCTCGTAAACAAGTTGTCAACTCTGAGAGAGCTTTTCTGAAAAATCAGTAGAGGAATTACTTGTTGAGCCAAAGAAGCTTTAGTATAACACTGAAAAACAGCAATTAACTACATAAATAGATCATGATGATTAACTGATTTCAAGAAGAGATGACCAAATCTTAAAATTAGCTTACATTATGTAATTGTGTGTGATTAATATATGATTTAAATATATACCTCCTGTAAAGTATGCATTTTTAAACATCAGTCAATACCCAGATAGATAACATTCTTACTTTGCTTCCAGAATTTTGTGATCTACTTCATCTAGGGAGGAGCTATGAGCAACATGCAGAGTCCCAAACACTGTGCTTCTCTTCTTTTTAATTTTTTCTGCCTAGAAAACCCAAAGAAGAAAAAAGTAAAGCTAGTTTTAACAAAACAATATATATATATATATATATATACTAGTGAAACTGATTTGGTTCTGAGTATATTAATAATCATAAACCAAGATTATTAGCCAAGATATAGCCTTGTTTTCCAAAGAGAAAACGTGAGAAAAGCATGCTTTCCTAAGCCAATCAGTGGAATTCAAAACTTGGTTCTGCAGAAGTTTTTCATTTCTTTGGTTGAGAAAAGACCTGAATCTTCTATTAACACGAACAGAAAAAAACTATTGACTATATCATACTACTTGAGGTGTTAGTGAGTAAACTGAGCATTTTTTGTCTAGAATTCAGATTAAGACTTATTCTTATTTCACACAATAAGTGCAAACATTAATTTCTAGTAACTACTAACCTGAATCAGATAGGAAGCAGCAACCTAGAGGAGAAAAGCTCCGTATAAAACTTTTATGAAAATGATGATAATAACTTCTAAAGTACACTAAGGTTATCTTGAGAGCAATATATGCACTTGTTTACACTAAGTGATGTTACTTTAATGCCTATAATTACAGGAGTCAATTTACACAATAAAGTCTAACTCAAGGAGACAATCAACAGTAAGTCTTTTATTCAGTTCTTTTCCATCTAAATTGATTAGTCCCTCTAGGATGTGATGTAGCCTAAGAAACAAATTTAGTAAGCTTTGAAATTAAAAAAAGAGTACCTCATCCTTAGCAATGGCTAACTGCATTTCAGCATTCTGTCTTTTGATGTTATAGTATTGTACTTCTACTTCATGTGTTAATTGAAGCCATTTCTGAAGAGCATCTGGAACAGACCAACTGCTTCGAAGTTCAAATTCTTTTTCAGCCTTTTTTAGAGCCATGCGAACCTAGAAGAGAAGGCAGGAAGACATGAAGATGAACGAGTTAGGGTATTTTATAGTAAATAGGATTAAAAAAAAGAAAACAAGTTCATTTACATTCTTTAAAAGCAACTTTTTAAATCACTATATCTAAATACAATGTATCTCTCACATTAAAACTAAAGCTGAAGTCTTAAGTGCATCTTAAACTCACTAAACAAAACTGTGAAGCCAGAGAACGCATATATATGTGTACATATATACACATATATGTACATATCCATGTGTGATGTGTGTATGTGTTATATAAACATATGTACATATATACATATATGTGTGTGCATGTACATATGTCTTTAGTACACTGTTTAGGTTTTATATTTCATAGTTGCAAATTAATTCATGACATACATGCCAATTAAAACTGATCGTATTTACCCATAAAGCATTTTGTGCACATAAACTAGGATATGAAGATATATCTAAAATCAGGTGGACGCTTTTTATGTTATCTCTTCTAATGTTCCCAGAAAACCCTTACAACAGTTACTTAACCATATACTCATCTTTAAAGTAATTATTATTTATACTTTTTTCTTTAGTTTTTCTAAAATAGTTCATTTTTTTGTGCCAGTCCTGGGGGTTGAACTCAGAACCTAGATGCTGTCCCTTAGCTTTTCACTCAAGGCTGGCACTACCACTTAAGCCACAGCTCTACTTCCAGCTCTTTTGTCAGTTAAATGTAGATAAGAGTCTCACAGACTTTCCTGCTCCAGCTGGCTTTGAACTACAATCCTCAGATCCCAGCCTCCTGTGTAGATATGATTATAGGCATGAGCCACCAACACTCAACTGTAAATGAGTTATTTCACACTCTACTACTTGCCTATTTAGTCTACTTTATCTCTTCTACTTAACTTACCCTTTCTAATATACTAGAAAGTAAATAGCAAGCATTTGTAGACCATGTGCAAATTTTAAGGGCACAGATTCAGATTGAGAATCTTGCTTGGTTTTCTTTCTTGAGAAAATGAATACCCTTTAATATAACGAGGGAGGTGGGAGGCTGGGAGGGACGATTTTTGGAATGATTACGTCAAAAATCATCAAGAATGAAATCTAAACATGTGTGAAGACACATGGTACAATTTGTAGAATGTAGAATTTTGTATGTTTAATTCAAGACCTTCAAAGCTATGAATGATCTATGGAGCTTCCTCTTTCGGGCGCACAATAACTGCAGTTAATTGCTTTTGAAGCTAAGGCTAACTAAGGTAACACTATTCCTAAACTAAAATGCAGAGGAATGTTTGACCTGAGCAAACCCAGCTTACTTAAATAAACTTTATCATGTGCCAGAATAAACTAAGAAGAGGACTATACACAAACTTCTGATAAAGAAACAGAACAGCTGTCAGATACTGTGGAGAAAGAATCATGTAGAAAAACATTTCTTTTTTAGATTTTCTTGCTTACTATCCTTTTTTTGCATACTATCTTTTAAACTCCAAAAATTTTTTTAATAATCACAATGGGATACTAAACAGAATATTCAAAAAGAGAAAATAGAAACAATCTCCTGTATATATATAAAATGTATATAATAAAATTATTACCAATTAATAATTAAATTATTAAAAGAGAAGCATTAAAATAAGAGTTCCTTTGAAAAAGCAAATTCAAGGCAATACCTGCCTGGCATAAGTCATTGTGCACCTGCCTAGCATAAGTCACTACGCAATGTGTAGGAGGACCACATGGTTTAACAAAAACAGTTGGGTAAACTGTGTGGCATCCTTACTAATCTCTCAGGAAGAGAGAATTTTGTGCCTATATTCTGAGACATGCAGTTTTGCATAATACTACAAAGTGTACATCAGAAAGTTATTTTTCTCACAAGATTTTAAAACTAAACCCTTTACACATTTTTTTTTTCCAGTCTTGTGGCTTAGACTCCAGGTCTGAGCACTGTCCCTGGCTTCTTTTTGCTCAAGGCTAGCACTCTACCACTTGAGCCACAGTGCCACTTCTAGCTTTTTCTATATATGTGGTGCAGAGGAATTGAACCCAGGGCTTCATGTATATGAGGCAAGCACTCTCTCACTAGGCCATATTCCTAGCCCCTCTTTACATAATTTTTAATTCTAATGTAGTATACATATATCTCTATGATTATAAAGAAAAAATTCGGTGAAAATCTTGTGAGAAAAATAAATCCAGTAAATTGTTTCTGTGTTAAATGTGTTCTTAGTGATTTTAGATTATTTCCATAAAGTTATCCCCTCTAAAAACTCAATACAAACACATTTAACATAAACCCACT
This sequence comes from Perognathus longimembris pacificus, assembly GCF_023159225.1. Lineage (NCBI taxonomy): Eukaryota > Metazoa > Chordata > Mammalia > Rodentia > Heteromyidae > Perognathus > Perognathus longimembris. The sequence goes on from NC_063176.1 coordinate 44,473,124, forward strand.
ATTTGACCAAAGTTCCAATTCTTACTTTGAAATGACATTATTTATGAGAATGGACAAAGTGAAATTTAGAAGTTAATAACTTTGTCAAATGATAATTTACTGCTTAAAAATATAATTAGAACAATTTTGTATGCTAGAAATAAACAGCAACGAGTAATATTGTGTCCCAGAAACAACTACCTGAAAACCTGGCTTCTCCAACCAATTTTCTTATTTATTATCTCTGAAACCTTCAGAGTGTCCTTCCTCCTGAGCCTTATTGTCTTAGAATGGAGGAGGCTATCAGTACTTGTCCTGACTAGTCTTTAAGACTTTTTTTGGCCAGTCCTGGGCCTTGGACTCAGGGCCTGAGCACTGTCCCTGGCTTCTTCCCGCTCAAGGCTAGCACTCTGCCACTTGAGCCACAGCGCCGCTTCTGGCCGTTTTCTGTATATGTGGTGCTGGGGAATCGAACCTAGAGCCTCGTGTATCCGAGGCAGGCACTCTTGCCACTAGGCTATATCCCCAGCCCCTCTTTAAGACTTTTTAAAGAACAAAATAACTGATTTTGTAAAATTAAAAAAAAATAAAAAGTGGTACTATTAGTCACCCAAAAATCTTTGTTTTAGGGAAAATAAAACATTACACACAAAACAATACATACCAGATTATCCTCCAGAATTTCAAGATAATCTCTGTCTATTTACGTCAAGATAGTGGTAATTTTTTATAACAAGAGTAGAAAATGAATATATATATACATACTTGTGTGTGTGTATATATATATATATATATACATACATATATAGGTATGAGCTTATAATTAATTCTCTCAGAACCTTTCCAGTCTTAAAAGACTGTTCATTGTTGAATGTTTACTATACTCTATTTCTAGTATAAGAAAACAGATCATAGGTAGGACATCTTTCAGACAGCTTTAGAGCTTAATAGTTATGCTCTAAACCATTTAAAAGAATTAAATAAATGGATACTTAATAAGAGATCTTTCACCTTTAGAAAGTTCAACATTAGATGTACTTTAGTACACGATAGAAACTCAACATGTTACAGATGTTAAATAAACATTTTGAATATACTCAAGACAATTAACAAGACTTCTTGAAAGAATGAACATGATGGTTACTTGGGCTTTGATCAATGTTAACAATACTACTGATTCATTTATTAACTGAGAAACAGTATACAATAGAACTAAATGTAGAAAGTTGGGCAAAGAAGGACCTAGAAGCTCAGAGTAGCAATTAAAATCCTAACAAATGCTTTTTATGAAATGTAAGTACCTGCTCCAGTTCCTGCTCTGCATACTGACGTCTGCTCAGTTCACACTCAGCTCCTTCCCTGAGCTCTCTCAGCCGACAAGCCTCCTCCTTGGCATAATTGATTTCATCCATCATTTTGCGCTCTAGATTTTGCTTTTCTACAGCAACATTTCTGTTTTCTTCCTGTGCCTTTTCAAGCCTTAAGAAACAACAAAAATTTAAATTTCCTTTAAAAATTTCCAGAACACCACTTTTGATGAAAGAAAAAGTACTGTGTCATGCAACTTCATACATATTTTAATTACAATTGACGGCATTTTGTATTCATCTTAAACTTGGGTGAAAAAACATCAGGCAACCTATATAGTTATTTTGGTTACCTTGGGCTCAAAACAGGACAACAGGTAAACACTCTGCAAAAAGACTTTTAAGAAATTCGTTATTCAATGTTCACTGCAGCGCAATTTGTCATAGCGAGAATCTGGAACCAACCCAGATGCTCCTCCGTAGACGAATGGATCAGGAAAATGTGGTACATATACACAATGGAATTTTATGCCTCTATCAGAAAGAATGACATTGCCCCATTTGTAAGGAAATGGAAGGACTTGGAAAAAATTATACTAAGTGAAGTGAGCCAGACCCAAAGAAACATGGACTCTATGGTCTCCCTTATTGGGACTAATTAGCACAGGTTTAGGCAAGTTACAACAGAGGATCACAAGAGCCCAATAGCTATACCCTTATGATCCCATAAGATGATGCTAAGTGAAATGAACTCCATTTTATGAAAATGATTGTTATATCAGAGTTGTAACTACTTTCAACATCCCATGTGTATCTGTAGTTTCTACTATTGATGATGTTCGTGTATCACCTTCTTGTGATTGTATCTACACTATCTCTGTAATCTTATCTGAGTGCATGGGAAACAGTGTGTACTGGTATTAGAATTAGGAAATTCAAAGGGAATACCAAAATTGAGAGACAAAGGGTAAAATACGAGAAACAACAACAAAAGCAATACTTGCAAAGCTGTTTGGTGTAAGTGATCTGAACACCTCAGGGGGGGACAGGGGGAGCGGGGAGGGGGGTATGAGGGACAAGGTAACAAACAGTACAAGAAATGTATCCAATGCCTAACGTGTGAAACTGTAACCTCTCTGTACATCAGTTTTATAATAAAAACTTTAAAAAAAAAAAGAAATTCGTTATTATTTAAATCAAACCAAAAATATAATCCTACCTATATCTTGATTTACTTCTGATGTTTGACTCATTCATTCCCAAGTACCATTTATAATGACAGTATATTTCTAATAATATGAAATAAAATGAGAATGCATTCTTTATGTACTAACCTACATATATTGATATACATGCTCACATTATGTTAACAAGTTGCTCTCCCTGTAACAAGAGTTTGTAACTATTCTAACTTACCTCTCTTGTAAGTCCATAAGACTTTGCTCTGCAGTTTGTAGACTCTCTAAGTCTTTCATCATTTTTGCAACATGTTCTTTTGATGTCTTATTCTGTGTATAAGCAAACCAACATCCTCCAACACCGATTAGAATAGAAACTGTGAGAATAAAATCCTTCATCCAGTTATGAGGTGGGCCTATAAAGAAAATCACATAATTACTCTATTAGTATAACACAATGTAAATATACAGGGGCATTAAAAAATGAGCAGATACCTAAAACCAATTTTTTTAAATCTTCCCCATATACAAATTCTGCCCTTGTAAGATTCCTATTTTCAGATACTCCTATGCTTATTAGCTTACCTGATATACTGAATCTACAGAAGGGCAAAGATAATGCACAAAGACATACTATGGGCCTAGTGTCAGTAAAGGAAGCAGAAACTGAAGTCATGGGGACCCTTCCAAAAGCAACAGCATCTTCCATCATGTGCTGCTGCTGAAATGGGCCCCTAACAGGGTCCAGGGAGGAATCTCACCATTATTACTCTGGGTCCTTTCTATCAGTCAAGTTAGGCACTTGTCACTGTGACAAACTGGAAATCTAATCATTCACCAAAAAGCATTTTTATCATCATGTAGCTATGTCATTAAGTTCACCTTTGGTCCTCAACAATGAGAGATACTCCCCCCACCAGACATTTGGCAGTATTTATATATCCCAACTGGGAGGTGATAGCTGAAGGTAGCCATTACTGGAATCTATTGGGTAGAGGCTTGGGATAGTGCTCAACATCTGACAAAGCACAGGACAACATCCTGCCCACTCTACCTTACCCCTATCAATTGCACTGACCAACATGTAAACAGTCTGAGAAACTGGTTTAAATGGTCACAGTATTCTTAGGAGATACAAGGGTTATTAAAGGGAAAGCAAGGAACTTCTACCCTGACCTGGTAGGCATGATGTACCTCAGTATGGGGGTTTCTAAAGTAAGGAAGAAAAGGAGGAATGTGCCAAGGCCTACTTTTTCTCTTTTTTCTTTCTTTCTTTCTTTCTTTTTTTTTTTTTTTTTTGGCCTTTGGAGAGTAACATCTGTTTTCTTTCTGTGCCTTTTCAAGCCTTGAAAAACAAAAGCTATTCAACTATCAATCCACAGCAATTTTCAGGAGACTCTCTAGAAGAGAGAAACAATGATAATTAACAAAATACAATGCACTATTTTAATGTGCCAAGGAAATATAGATTATAGTGGTCTAAACTATCTAAAATGGTCAGACCTTCCACAGGAAGACACGCTACATGTTTGAAGAGATGAAGAAATCTACAGAAATCCCAATTCCCTAATGACAAGGCTATAGTTCACCTGTGTTTACAAGGTGTGATAGGTAGTAAGTTCCATGCCAGAGACCCTCGGTGTTCAACATTTCCAGAGCACACACCCTCACCTATGGTGGAAGAGATACACTGCAGAGTGCTAGTCTCAAAGGGTTTGTTTCTATTTCTGCCTCCGATAGATTCAGCTCTGGCTCTACTTCAACTATTCTCAGACTTTTCTCTGAGCCCTATTCTCTGACTCTGGCTGAAATAACAACCACCTTGGAATAACAATAAATAGAAAGACATGTCCCAAACTCCATAGAAAATACCACAAACTGGAAAAGATTGAAGAAAAAGCTCCCTTTAAATGTATCTCTGCTAATTTGACAACATGGCTTTTATGAATCTGTTATCAGTATCTGACTGTGGCTCTCATTCACTCAAAAAATCCTAAACAAACCCATAAAAAGTAATGCCTCATTAACTTCTTAACTGGCTTGCTTATTAAAATACTTGTTTACAACATTCTTTCAGATCAGTTTGATTCTTTTCAAATGACTTAATAACATCATATTCTCTGAATTTAAAAGTGGCTTGTTCTCATTAATAAAGGGAATATAAATATTCCTGACCAAAGTGCATATAGAAATTCTATAATTCCTAATTTCACTAAACATTCACTTGAAAAACACAAAATGAGAATTTCACCAAAGACAATTCCTCAGCAGATTCAGTAAAGAACTCAAGACAAAGAGAAAGGAAGTAAAGGGATCCTATCTGTGGATTGGCATTTTAGCAGTGTTCCACTTCCTAGTTTGTAATTCCCATCAATTATCACAAAGGAGAGAATTCCAGATGTTTCACCAGCTACTCTCAGCCCAAGGCAAAAAAACACTACTAAAAAGTCATGGAATTCATCTGGCCACTCGGTAATGCTTTTTAAAAGGCTCATCCCCAAGATGGTATCACAAAAACCCAAAAGCAGGAGCTCTAGTGGCACAATCGGTTAGTGCACGGTACTTATACAAAAACCCAAAAGTTTCCTAACTCCAGAATTCAGGTAGAATAAATATTGTCTTCCTAGTCTGTCTAATGTGAAACCCACTTGTATTGTTTTTTATTCCTTTTTAGCTTCTACGTTTTACATAAAACGTAATTCCTGTAACAGAGATTCTTCAAACATTTTTTCTTCTAAAAATTTCTGAAATTTGAAATTAAACCTGTTTCTCGAGAAAAATATTCCTGTCAAAGTAACAAAATACAAGATTTATTTTCTTTACAAATATAACATCATATTTTCTCAAATGTTCCTCTTCAAAGCAATAAATAGCTATATCCACCCTGTGCTCCTACCAGAACACTCTTTATGAAACTTCAACAGGGTCTCTTTCTTCATGACTTCCTGTCATCAGTCAGGACAGTTAAACTACCATATTTCTTAGCCTTCTTCAGTGAATATCCAAGTATAGTAACAATATTGTTAAGAGTACTGCAAAGACCAAAGTTTTATATTTAGAAATTCTAAATTATCATAGCTTAACAACTTTTTAGATTAGCAACTAGTCTTGAAAACCACAATGAATGTTTCAGTGACAGAAAATTCCATCTTATAAATCTTTATTTCAAAAGACAGTATCACTGCTCAAAAAGAAATACACTCGTTATCTTCCTTATATAACCGTAACCCCTCTGTACATCACCTTTACAATAAAATTTAAAGACTATTAATTTCTTTCAGTTAATAGATGATTACTAACAGTGAATTATCTCTCTTACTTTCTCCTCACACAGAGACAGTTTCTGCATCATACTCTGAGTGAGAGATACTAACGTGTCAGAGGTCCAAACAAAACCACATCCAGCGCCTTGAGCTGAAGTTTCTGTCTGTGACTCCGGTCGGTGATTTTCAACTGAGAAATCATAAATGAAAGCTCATGCACTGCTATCCTGTTCATTTAAAACACACATATATAGGTTAAGTCAAAGTATTTCTAGTACATAAATTTAAATGTTCAAACACCACATTAAATACTTTACATATTAGTGATTATTGTTAATAACTTTGCTATTCAGTGATCCCTATATATGAATAATTTAGTTGCCACATGGATAGGTTACCTTTAAGGGTTGATTTCTGCTGTAACTTACTATAATTTAGAAATTTATAACTGATATTTTACTGTCACTTAAAAACAAGACCAGAAGTAACTTACATCATTAGTACACTTTAAATTTCTCTCAATTTCATTTGTACCATAATATTCTAATATTTAACCTGTTTGAAAAGGAAGAAGTATGCCAAAGACCTAAGTGGAAAGTATAAGGTTTTCTTGGGTTGGAGTAAGTAGGAAAGTTTTTATAGTAAGAATTCAGAAACATTTTACTAGCAAAAAAGAAAGTGCATAGGGAGACAAAGGTGAAGAAGGTAGTAAGGTCACTTTGGGATTACAAATCAAGGCAACCTAGTGTTCAACTAGGAGTTCTTAACCAAATATGATGCTAGTAAAGAGCTTATAACAGGGCTGGGAATATGGCCTAGTGGCAAGAGTGCTTGCCTCGTATACATGAAGCCCTGGGTTCGATTCCCCACCACTACATATATAGAAAACGGCCAGAAGTGGCACTGTGGCTCGAGTGGCAGAGTGCCAGCCTTGAGCAAAAAGAAGCCAGGGTCAGTGCTCAGGCCCTGAGTTGAAGGCCCAGGACTGGCGAAAAAAAAAAAAAGTTTATAATAAAACCTAGTAATACTAACATAATTAATAAAGACAATTCAAAAAGCTTTAGTGGGATGACCTGAAAACGTCTACATTTATCACTTTTCTCCATAGACATATTCTTTATTTTAAATCTCTGATCTTGGTAAGTATGTGATTGCTGTCTCTATAATTTTAAGACAGAAATTTGGGCATCTCTAATAATCTTTACTTACCCAAGAGAAAAAACTACCTATAACTTTATTAACAAAATCTGGATCTGCCAATTTTCTTTCCCAAAAGACAATATGAAAAAGTATGAATTCTTTATATCCAGAACAATATATATATATTTTTAAAAACCTAATTGCATTTTAATGCTCTAACATGACTTAACCTAGAAACTTGTTTTATTTAAAAGAATATTCTATTTTATTTAGTTTTGTTCTAGAACCTATTTGTGCCATGAACATAAAAAATATTTAGTATTTGATGAATTAACTTTAATCCTCATAATTTCACCATCACTCTACTTATCTGTATAAACAAATTAAAAACATTGATTTTGACACTGAGAATGTATCTTGGTAAACCTAACAACATTAAACTTAATGTGAAAAATACAAATCTCAAAGTAATAAAAGCTGCTTATTTCAACCAGGCATGTAATAAGCAAGTTTACAAAGTATATAATGTAATTATTTCATCACATATAGTAAAATGCTAAAATAACAGGTAATCTTTTCTGATGAAGAAATCAACTTGGTAAGAAATGGATCATATGTAGCCACCTTGCAAGGGTAATGTTATGGTAGAAGCATTGTACATTTTCTATTTAAATCTTTGAGGATTATTAGGTTAACTAATTAAGTTTTTGAATATATAATTTGAGAAACTAATAACTGGATCTAGATACTTAACAAATAATGAAACAACCTTGTATATGATTGTAGATCTGTTTGGGTTTAAATGCTGCTTTGGGCAAACTATTTAACTTGGATCTTACCTTTAAATTTTAGCCTATAACAGTGATGACAATATATATCTCATCTTAATCATGTAGATAAGACAATATAAGGTCCTTCTATGTAACATATATTTTAAATAGCTAAATTTTCTAGAAAATTTAATCTTAATTGCAATATAATTTATGGCCACTAGAGAAAATTTAATTTTAATTGCAATATAATTTATGGCCACTATCAGTAGTTATCATTTTTAAAACACCAATTATGAAAGATCTGTATTTTAATCCATTCAAAGTAGCTTTATAAAATGATCAATATCAAATAAATTTTCTTTAGTATTCTTAAGTAGTCAAAGGTTGACCCTTTGATGTTTATCTAAAAATAATATACTTGGATCCATCTTTTTTTTTTTTTTTTTTTTTTTTGTCAATCATGGGGCTTGATCTCCATGCCTAGGCTAGTGTTCTACCACCTGAGCCATAGTGCCACTTCCGGTTTTCTGGTGGAACCATGATCCTCATATCTCAGACTCCTGAGTAGCTAGGATTACAGGCATGATCCACTGGCACCAAGCTTGACCCACCACTTAATTTTCAAAATTATTCTCCTTGAAAATAAAGGTGTGGGGTTTTGTTTTGGTTTGGCAGCCATGGAGCTTGAACTCTGGGCCTGGGCTCTTTAGGCTAGCGCTCTACCAACTTTGAACCAAGCAGCCAATTCCAGTTTTCTGGTGGATAATTGGAGATAAGAGTCTCATGGACTTTCCTGCGCAGCCGGATCTCAGATCTCAGCCTCCAGAGTACCTAGGATTACAGGTATGAGCCACTGACCCCTGGCAAGAATAAAGTTTAAAACACTTGGTTACTTAGACAAGAAAAAATGAGAGGCTTGGCATATAGTTCAGTGGTAGTTCAGTGGTAGGGCACTTGACTAGCATACCTGGGGTAGATGCTCAGCACTACAAATAAAGAAAAATAAAATTTTATAAAACTTGATCATATACACCTTGGAAAGACTTAAGAATGGACATATTTATAATACTTCCTTTGTACCTTTAGCTACAGAAGTAACTTACACATAGAGCATTGAAAAGTGACATCTCCTATACAGTTCTTCCTAAGTGGAAAACACATCTGAATAATAAAGACTCACCTGGGAAGTGTTGTTCCTTTGACATTATTGTCTCTAAAATTCTTCTCATATTGTGGGAGTTCAACAAATTCTATCAACCACTGAAGGGTATCTTCAAGAGTCCAATTATGAACTGCAAAATATAAGTGAAATAAGCATATTGAAAATACAATGTTTTCAGAATCTTTACATTTGCTAAAAGATGTTGGAGTCAATTTTTTATTCAATTCAATCAATGGAAAGTACTAAAAAGAATATTTAGCACTCTGTGCAGAGGACCTAAAAAGCAATTAAAGAAAAACCTTAAACCCTTAAAGGATTACAATCTAAAACAAAAAAAAAATAGAGAGGAAAAACATTAGCAATGACAATTCTAAAGTAAGCACCTACATACAAAGTTTGTACAGAATAAAATAACCCATCACTTTCCTGGTTGTAGAAAACTTAAGTTATAGCTATGTATTCCTTCACCTAGCCATATACAGATATTATACTGCAATGTCAGGTTGTAGTGTAATCAACTGGGACCATTAACACCAAACAAGATGGATGTTTTACAAGTTCAGATTCTCTGGCAAAGGTACAATTGGGACAACTTAGAAGCAAGTGGAGGGAGGGAAATTTCAGGTAGTAACTTAGTTATAAAGGAAAAAAGGAAAGATATTTTGTCAGGTTAACCATCTCTGAGGAGTTAACATCTAAAATGAGACCTAAAAATTGCTGGATACCACATTCTGAAGTTCTAAGAAAAACATCCCAATTAGAAGTGAAAGTTAGCACGAAATAAGTCAGATATGAAAAGACTAGATGTGTTTAACAGGTAAGTTGGAAAAATCAGAAAGGGGCCAAGGTATAAGTCTTTTCAATTTCAAAAATAAGGAAATGAAATAGTATGTAAAATACAACTCTTAGATACAAAGAAGCACTCATATAGGAAACATGACGAAATAAGGGCATTCCTTCGTTCCTGTCTTCCTGGCCAGATAAAATAGATTATTGCCTTACACTATTATGGTAAAACAGAGTAGAGTGATCAGGGTCAGACTTGGAGTGTATTACAGGGATACCATTAATATGATGCATTAATGAAATGAACAAAGATTAGATTTCAAAAAGAAATTCAAAAAGAATTGAGCTATAATTTGGAACTGAGATGTTCTTCAAAGGCCCATGTGTTAAAAGCTTGGTCCTAAGTCCACAGAGCTATTGGAAAATGATGAGCACTTTTAAGGTAGGCTGAATGGTACATTTAGGATCACTGAAGGTGTATCCTCACAGCACAGGACAGCACAGGACCTTATTCTCTTCCTCTTTCTCTCTTCTACTTCCTGGTCCTAAGGCAAATGGCTTCTCCTCTCATGATGTGCTGCCCCACCCCATCCCAGCCCTGCAACAGAGATCTAAAAGTAACATGTCCACTGAATCATGAACCTTAATCTCCAGTATTTAAAAATCTTATAATAAGGTGCTAAATTAACTGTCTCCATTTTGGAGGCAAGAAATGAAGCCAATGAGACCAAGAGAGTAGTCGAACTAACACATGAAAACTGACCACAGAACGAAATACTGTATTCTCTAAAAGCAACAATACTAAATAATAGTAAAGATATAAGCAGTTAAAACACTGGAAGAATATCAGATGCTTTTGCTTGCCTGCAGAATAAAAAGGGCATTATGAATTAATCCAATGGGAATGCTAGAAGAGTGGTGGAAAAATGAGGGGTTGTATATTTAACTTCCATTTAATTTGAAGATTTGGGAAATCAAAATTGCTCACAGACCAAACAAGAAGACAAACAATAATAGGATAACAAAGAAAATAAGTGAGCAAAAAAAGCAGAACTGGGAATCTGTGTATAAATTGACCTAAGAAATATTTTTTCTTAACTACAGAGAATTCTGAATTCACATTTGCAAACAAAGCTAAGTTTTGCTCTGCCTTTTTCAGAAATTATGTTGTATAGAGAAAAAACAATAATAGTTAATTTTAAAAATTCATTAAAATGGTATAACTTAAAGTTAAGTGATGATGTTATATTGGGACAAAACTGATCGTCTTATTGCTCTCTCCTTCACCTGTTCCTGTCATAGAGCCTGGATATGGGCCTGATGCTGCAGTACCCATTTAACGAAATAAATTGAGGTTATTAGCAGCCAAAAGTTCAGGCCTGGGTTCTTCCCATTGAATCTAATACATTCAAAGTGGCCCTTTTATGCTTATGTTTCTTCCTTTCCAAGATGAACTGCTTTGAGAACTGCCCTATCTTGACTGCCAAGAAACCCATAGCACAGCTGCACCACACACACCCACATAAAATGCTTAGCCAAAAAAACAGGATATGGTTCTCTCTGTGTCTGACTGTTCAACAATAATAGGCCATGATCTAAACACTACAGTACATCAAAATATTTTTCATTTCCAATGACAGTAGAGAAAGGGAGAAAACTCAAGTGTGAAGGAATGCATATTTAAAATGTCTAAGTCCTAGTACTACTCTACCTAAATAAGCAAAACACGCAGTGTTTCTAAGATGTTTTATTTAAAAATTAACATGTAAAACAAGATTGTAACACAAAACTTGGAGGAAGCTTGAGTCCTCTTTTCCTATCTGGTGTCTCGGATGATATCTGGTGAACACCTTCTCTTCTCATGACCAGGGCTTGCATATTACATTAGCTTCATCTAGTCCAAATATTTCGGTTGTCTTTCAACTCTTAGAACAGATCAGATCATACTCATTCCTCCTCTTTTCATTGTGAAGAACATTTTTTAAAATAGCATGTCCTTCTGTGGCTGCTCTCTGGAGGGTATGCTACAAACCAACAGCACATGTAAAAAGACTCAGAGGAAATCATTTTCTTCTATTCCTCTGCTTCAACTCTGCCTACTTTATATTATTGAATCCCACACCTCAGCTAAAGCTGTGTAGTGCAGAAGGAAGTCTTCCTAACACAGTTAATATGACCATAAATCAGTCTGTACTTTTACATCCAGAATTTAACTATAATTATTACTAGGACTATTCTTTCAATTATCTGTTTATCCACAAAAAGAAGTAGAAGTTTCTTGCTCACCATTCTAGCCATAGTGTTCAGTACCCAGAAGATTCATCAACAAATGGCTAGGTACTGTTGCATAAAAGAGGCAGGACCTGTTTAACTGACAAGTATTATGAAAATCTATTTTAGTATTTTACTGAAGAGATTAAAAGAAAACATAAGTATTATGTACATAAGAAATTCTTGGTGGCAAAAGAGTGGGTCATTTAGAAATTATTTGGTTTCCTTGGGCTGGGAATCTGGCTTAGTGGCAGAGTGCTTACCTAGCATGCATGAAGCCCTGGATTTGATTTCTCAGTACCACATGCACAGAAAAAGCCAGAAGTGGCACTGTGGCTCAAGAGGTAGAGTGCTAGCCTTGAACAAAAGCAGCTCAGGGACAGTGTCCAGACCCTGAATTCAAGGCCCAGGACTGGCAAAAAAAAAAAATTTTGATTTCCCACTGCCATCTCTGATTAGCCTTTTACATGTGTTGCCAATTTGTAGCACACCCACCAGAGAGCAGGCACAGAGGAAAGCTTTTTTGTTTTGGGGGTTTTTTATGTAATTCACAATTTATAAAGAGATACAAAAATGGACATTTCTACATTGTTTTTGTTTGAACTTGTGGCCACTGTTTGAAGTTCATGTCCCCACACTGATGTGGGGCAATGTTCAGTCCCAGTTGGGCCACTGACTTATCGTAACATCAGAGCCAGGTTATTTAATTCTGGCTCAATTCCCTAACAAACAAAATAATGAAAATGAGCTAGACTATCTTTAAAATTAATTCAAATTCTGTGTTTTTTAAATAATTCCAAGCAAGGTGGTGTGTAAAGCACTGCAAATTAATTGGTTAACTACACCAGTAAAATATACTTAGGGGAATACTTAGGAAAGTACTCTAGGAACTCAGAAAATAGCAATAAAAACTTGCTAATATTTATTAAATACAACCATTCTTAATAATCAAATAGTCGCTGCAACAACTTTCAAAGTGGCACTTTTATTTTTACATTGAATCTAAAAGTTGATGAAGGTAAAATTCTTAACTAGGCAAACCGATCTGTCTATAGCCAAATCGAGTTTCAGATCAAACCTGTTTCTTCAATCATTGACCACTATACAGTAACATTGCCTTAGGTCCTCACAAACTTGAGACCAGGCAGTTTTCATCGTTTTTTGGACCACTCCTACCTGCAGCCATAAAAAATGACTATACTTCCCATGCCAGTTTCAAATTTGGGAGTGGTTTTCCATTCTTCCTTCTTTGCCAGGCTCTTTCCTCCTTGTTCTTTACAACTCAGATAAGGAACTCCTTTTTCTAGGAAGTTTTCCATCCCATTTCCACATTAAAGTTACCTGTATCCTTCTTCATGCCTTGTGATTAGCTTAACATGTATCTGCCATAAGACCTACAACATACAATGTTATTGTCCTTGACCAACTTAACCTACTGATTGATGAGTTCCAGAGTTCTCACAGGGGCGAGAACAGTACTTTTTCACTTGACATATACCATTTTTCACTAAAAAGACACACACCTTAAGTACAGGGGTATGATGGTTAATAATGATTATCAATTTGATTAGACTGAGAATTCTTTTCATCCTCCCTACCCCTTGGTAACAGGACAATTTTTGTAAAAGAAAAAAAATGAAATTTCTGACTCTGTACCCAAACAATGGCACTTTCTTTCACATTTCTACTGTCAGTCACTACCACTTTGTTAAGCTAAAGAAAACTAGACCTAAGAAGTAAAAACTTTCTGATAACAAAGAGGTGTTACTAATGAGAATGGAGAGACAAAAGTAGAGAAATATAGCTATTAACTGAGAGGTAAAGAAACTGGTTATCTTGTGACTACCCAATAAGGCAGACTTTAAAAAAAGACATGAGTCATGTAGGAACACATCAGTTGTACAGCTAAGTTATAAGTAGATGAAATGCTCCAGAAGAAAGTGACCCCTTCCCTGAATTTCTATAGTACTTACTATTTCTACCAAATGACATGTCATATGAGCTGCCTTATTTTATAACTATCTCCTTACATATGCTCCTACTATATAGTGAGCTTCCAGAAGACATGAAGCACTTAACCCAGCATAGAGCTGCCATTTAAGTATTGGCTGAGTGTATTGTTTTCTCCTTCTTTAAAACATAGAATCCATTTTGTTTTGTTTCTACTTAAGTATCTATTAACTATCCCACAGTATTTACTTGTTTCTCTCATATAGTCTATAGAAAACAATTTTCAAAACCAATGCACTCAGGCTTAAAAATACAAAGCAGCTTAGAGAATGATCTCCATATAAATAGTAATAGTAAGTATATGCTACACTATAATCTTTAAACATTTATGAAATTGGGTAAGTGAAAAAACATATCCAATTATAGCTCATGTCTATACATGTAGAGAAATATTAATAACAGTAGAAGGTAAATTTTATGAACACTTGACAATTCCAGTTAACTGTGATAAAAACGTTCCAGAAATTGCTTCAGGAAATTCTCTCAAAAACATTAAAGGCAGGTGTCAGAACTAATATTGCACTCCTTGCTTTATGGGTCAAGGAAAACTGGGATTGGAGTTTAAGTAATGCCCAAGCGCATACTTACAAGTAAGAAATGGGATTTATAACAACTTTGAACTTCAAAGCCACAGTTCTTCCCCAGAAAAAGGAGGAGGAATATAACAAAAATTTCTGCATGCTGACAAAAAAAATCTCAAACAAATTCACCATCTGTTGTGGCAGAGCTTGAACATGAGACATACACATCCTAATATTCAATGCTTAATTTTTAAATAGCTTTCCTACTATTTAATTATTATATCCCAAATTTATGATGTACAATATATGTATTGTCTTAATGTTAAGGAAGCATCTAGCACAAGTTTTGTTAGCAATATCAACCTCTAATGTAACAAGAGAGAACACTAGAGTCAATACAGTATAACAATTCACTATTTTCTACTAAACCATGAAAAGCTTCTTCATAAATACCAAAAGATTTGGTAAGGCATTAGGGAAGAGAAATGAAAAATAAACATCACTATATCTATAGAAAGAAATTATTTTGAAGCTTCTTAGCAGTTTGAGAAACATTAGAAATATTGGCATCTTTGTATAAATTACTGCATTTTAAAACTACACACACACACACACACACACACACACACACACACTAGCATTTACCACAATTTCAGACTTTCAAGTTACAAAAGCCTTTACAATAACAAACGTAACTTCTCATAGGAAAATTCAACGAACTTAGGGTACAACATTGGCAGGGCTTCAATAACAAAATTTTAATTAAATGTAATGCAAACATGAAAGAAGATAGCAAGTTGTTCAGTGTAAAAGGTGAAGAAGCTTCAGGCCTTCTCCATCGGTTTCATAGTTTCTGTGGTGCCACTTCTGATGACCAGCTGCTCAGCACAGTCAAGAAAGGGTTATCTTTAGAACAGTACCAGAATGTGAACTCCTCCTTTGCATGTCGGTCAGCAGGGCATGTCTCTGCAACATGGACTACATTCCTGCAACAAGCTATATTTGGATACATAAAGCCACACCATGAACTTCGGAAGTTCAGATACTAGGAAGCTATACTAGCACTTCTGCTCATGAATTCCTTGTCTTGTCTTATTCAAGATAAATGTTGGTAAATGTCTGACTATTCAGAACTTAAAAATTACCAGGGTGCCCTGGTTGCAATAAGTAGTTCAAGGATCACTACTATAAACTACAATCTTACTCGCATTTAAATTAAGTGTATTATCAATACTTAGTCCCATGCAGATTGAAAGAGGTAACAAAAACAGATCTTAAAAACAAAAACTAGAGTTCATTTCACTTAGCATCATCTTATGTGTTCATAAGGGTATAGCTATTGGGCTCTTGTGATCCTCTGCTGTGACTTGCCTAAACCTGTACTAATTATTCCCAATAAGAGAGATATCACAGTTGTAACTACTTTCAACGTCCCATGTGTATCTGTAGCTTCTATTATTGATGATGTTCTTGTATCACCTTCCTGTGGTTGTACCTACACTATCTCTGTAATCTTATCTGCGTATATTGGAAACCGTGTATATTGGTATTAGAAGTAGGAAATTGAAAGGGAATACCAAAATTGAGAGACACCAGGTAAAAAAAGACAACTACAAAAGCAATACTTGCAAAACTGTTTGGTGTAAGTGAACTGAACAACTCATGGGGGGAAAGGGAAAGGGGGAGGAGGGAGGGGGGTATGAGGGATGAGGTAACAAACAGTACAAGAAATGTATCCAATGCCTAATGTATGAAATTGTAACCTCTCTGTACATCAGTTTGATAATAAAAATTTGAAAAAAAAACTAGAGAATTATGATTGTCCTGTAGATGATAAAATGCACAAATGACTCTTTAGAATATACTCTACAAATATAAACTATCATCATAACAAAATAATTAAGTATAGAAACAGAATCACTGTATAATTATGAAAATTCTAGGACTTGGTTTTCTTCATTTCAAACCAAAACAGAAGGCTTAGTAGTTTTAAGGGAACTAAATGTTTCCTAAACATCTCATTATAGGAGTCATGAAGAAATTTTTTACCTTAGGAAAAGAGTGGCTAAATCTCTAGTTATTCTTTCTTCCAAGTGCCTGTTATCACAACTATGATGAAAATCCTAAACTAGATGGATTATAGGCCTGGTAGGAAACAAGAATCTATCTCAAAAACAATGAAAGTGAGGGAATGGCTCAGTAGAAAAGTACTTGACACCCAGCAAAGGGCCAGTGAGCTGGGAAGGAGGGAGGGAGAGAAGAAGGGGAAGAGAGCCATGAGAAAATCCATTCATTGTCCAAAGTTTGAACTCCAAATGTCAATAGCCTATCAGTTTATCCTGAAAGAGTCACTGTATTTTATATAAAAACCGCTTGACCCTCTCTCTCCCATCTATCCCTGGATCACAAATAACCTGTTCTCATACTCTAGATTCTCTTGCTCATCAAACTGCAGAAGCTGGCTGGCTACTAGGTAGCTCTTCCCTGATTTCTGAGAGGAAGGAGACACGGAAGAAGGGAGCACAGGGCTCATCCTGTAGGTCAAAGCGATAGGTCTAGGCTTGAGCATATGACTTAAACCAGTTATTTCTCCACCTTTTTCTAACTATATCAGTCAGGTTAGATTTCTCATTCCTTTTCGGTCATGATCCTGGAAAAGGTAAACATTCAACTGTCAAAAACGACATAGAGAAAGATAGGAACAGAGTAGAATATGTCTCTCATTGTATATTTGCACTTTATAATAAAATAGGGATAGCTTTTATTTTTTATTTTTATTGTAAAGACGATGTACAGAGGGGTTACAGTTACATGAGTCAGGTAATGAGTACACTTCTTTTTGAATGGTGTCATCTCTTCTTTCATTTTCTCCCAGTTTTTTTCCCCTCTCAGCCCCCCTCCCTACAAGATATAAAGTTCACTTTCAACACAGTGTCTAATGAGTATCACTGCTACATTTGTTCACCCTTTGTCCCATAATTTCTGTGCAGGGATAGCTTTTAAATTAAAATAGTAAGATCTCCTTTATCAATTATTTCTTACCTCATTTATTCTATTCATATATAAACACTATAAAATCTCCCATCTTTTAAAATATAAAATAATTTTCTTTACATCATTTTTACTTTGAGGTACTAAAGCCTCATTTATTTTTCTACCTTTTGAAAGTTGACAATATTTACTATCTTTACTTACTTATTTGCTTACCTATTCACTCCATTCAGAATTTCACTTCACTACTTCAATAAAAAATGCCTTTTTTTTTTTGCCAGTCCTGGGCCTTGGACTCAGGGCCTGAGCACTGTCCCTGGCTTCTTTTTGCTCAAGGCTAGCACTCTGCCGCTTGAGCCACAGTGCCACTTCTGGCCATTTTCTGTATATGTGGTGCTGAAGAATCGAACCCGGGGCCTCATGTATATTAAATGCAGTTTTTCAAAGTTGAATATCTACTACAAATAGGCCTTCTAAACTTTGGCAAATAAATACATCCAATAACCCAAATCTACAAAATATAGTTGTCCTGAAGTAAAAGAAAAAGAGTATCAAGAGAAATAGAAAAATAAGAAAAACAAATTTTAAAAACTCAAAGCAAGCCTAATGAGTGGATCTGAAATAAAAGAAACAAAGACACTGAAATGCTAACATAGAATCATAACTAAGAAATAGAAGCAGAGCTGAATGTCTATAATTCCCACACTCAGAAGGCTGTAGTAGAAGATTGTCAATTCAAGAAGCCTAAGCTACATAACAAGATCCTGTCTCAAAAAAATAGAAAGGGGGCTGGGGATATAGCCTAGTGGCAAGAGTGCCTGCCTCGGATACACGAGGCCCTAGGTTCGATTCCCCAGCACCACATATACAGAAAACGGCCAGAAGCGGCGCTGTGGCTCAAGTGGCAGAGTGCTAGCCTTGAGCGGGAAGAAGCCAGGGACAGTGCTCAGGCCCTGAGTCCAAGGCCCAGGACTGGCAAAAAAAAAAAAAAAAAAAAAAAAAAAAAAATTTTAAAAATAGAAAGGAAGAAAAAAAGATGTATCAGAAACTTACTGTAAGAGCTTTTACTCATTCAAATGTTATAGAGCTCTTTGATAATAAAGTAATAAGGACAAACACACACACCTTTGTAAGAGGTACAAAAGTCAATTCTGACTGATACATAACAATGTTGGACTAATGTGAAAACTTACCACAAAAGTTATGCTATTTGTCTAGCAAAAACTCATTTGTCCTTCTTAAATGTTAGTGGACTCTATCCACTATGAGCAACATGCTATGTGACCTCTTCTTTACACAGAAGAGACAAACTACAAAAGACGTTTTGTTAGTAGTACAAACACTGACATTTGTCATCCTGAAACTTGACTCTATCTCAAGAAGAAGCCTTCCCTTGTTTTTCACTGCTTTCTGTGAAACCAATAAAATAATATTGCCAACAAGAGTTCTACCTGAAAGAACTGTATGGAATATGAAAAGTATTAAAATCTAATTTACTAAAAACAGCACACTTTGTAATGTATTAGCGCTTGAAGATTTTTTAACGTGCTATTTTAATTTAAAAATATCTTCAGGCTATTAATCTAGCAGAATGTTCCCAGTAAAAGGGTGACAAGAGAAGAAAGGTTAATGTCCCATAATGCAATTCTACTCACCTTACTTAACCTCGATAGACAGATGCATGTGCTTCTCTTATTATCGCACCTTTTGTACAATCTCATTTACAGATCCTTACAGATTCCTTTATTATATGAATCAAGTAAAGGACAAAAGACAAATTCTTTATCTGTTTGTGTTCAATATCTAGGACATTACCTTGCTCATAATAAACAATTTATAACAATGTTTACTGTTAGAACCAGTTAGATAAATATACTCAGCCCCAGTGGTTCCGAGATCAAATGGGGGAGGGGGGCAAAATTGGAATTTATTCGATACAAAGAAGCAAAACTAATTTATCCTCCTTTGAAACATTTTTCCAAATGAATGTTTCATTCTTCCCACTCAAGTACACATCATGGTAAGCTTAATGCTAATCTTCTTACCTATACCAAAACAAATCTTTTATCTTTACAATAACTTGCCCTAACTCCTAAGATTTGTTGCCGTAATAAGAAAAATGCTAAATATTCTAAAATTTCCTACAAAAACAACAAGGATTGATGATACTTTCTACAATAATATCCTCCTTTGCTACCCAAATCAGACACAAACCAAACTTCCTGAAAGTTTTTCCAGGGAACTATTATAGATTAATAAAACCCTGACACACAAGTAGCATTTTATGTGGCACTCCAATGTCCACTAATCCTGTCATTGGTCACATTTGTCTTACTGAAACAGCAATAACATATTGTCTGAGCATTTGCTGTGAGCTAAGCACTTTACATATGCTTTACATTCGCTTCATTCCTTTCCTTCACATTAACAGATAACAGAATTAAAACAAATGCTAATCACTACATGATAGTAACAAAACATAAATGTTCAGATAAATGTTCAAACAGTAACATCTCACATTCCCTAAAAATTAGATTTCTTGTCTTTAAGTTATATTTCAAAGATTAAACACTTAAGTATTCAATCTTTTTCATTTATTCATATTAATATGTGAACATATATGCCCCTTTCTTACTTCTAAGAAAATTCCATGTCTTTTAAAATCTCACTGAGGGAATCATCTGCTAAATGAAGCCTTCCGATAATAAATCTATTCATTCTCTTAAACTCTAGTGCCACTTAGTAAGTAGCTAATCAAACTTTTTATATTACTTTTTAACTTTTTATCTCTACACATGAAATAACAAAAAGCTAACTTTGTTTTTGAAGTTAATTTTTTTATTATTTAAATTAATTTATTTTTTTCTTCTGGCTAGGCTTTACATATACTTGAAAGTGATTACTATCAAATGCCTACATCTCTCTTAATTTCAGCTCTTTAAATTTTTTATTTTTTAGAGGAAAAAATTAAAACTTCCCCTAAATTTTCAAACATCTATTCAATCAATTGTAAGTTGCAAAATTACAAAACGACATTAGGTAAAATAAGACCCACACTGAACAGAACAGAAACATTACTTCATAGATAGCACAGGTTCTATAACCATCCCAGTGTGTTTTCATTTTTAAAATAGTACATTTAGTTTTTATCTATTATAATTGCCACATCTTGTATATAACTGAGAGGTTTTATTAACATTCTCCTACATTAGAGATCTTACTACCATTCGACTATATCCAATACGTCTCACAATTTAGTTTATTGAAATCTATCAGAACCTAACATTAGTTTGTAAAATGGCTTTCATTTGCATTTAACTACTACCATGTGCAGCATGATCAAACATTCCACAGAGAGAGAGATGCATTCAAATCATTACTAAAATTTTTCTATTTATAGTCAGAATCAAATTCTATATAACTTGATTTTACTTGTTACTACTTGACAACATTCCAAAAGATCTTGGTACATATCACTATCTTTTGCATGATGTGTTAGTAAATATATAACCTAATATGTTCATTCCAAATAAAAATGTAGAGATGAGACACCATCAAAAATACTTCAAAACTTTAAGTATAACTAGTTTAGTTTATAAAACATTATTGCAAAGAAAAATTAAGATATACTAAATGCTATCAAGTATCTCAGAAATTACTCTAGATCTAGTGGGAGATGCACCTTTAGCAGATCTTATTTATATCATACAAGATACAAGAAGTATATTTTATAAGTGACTTTTAGGATCTAACGTTTACAAAGAGAGGAGCAAGCATTTTATATTACACAGCTACAAAGTTCACATGTTGTTTATTCCATGTTACCTCCACTTCCACTTTCAGCAAGTAAGTCAGATAACTAAAGAAACTGTGGGGGCTACAATTTAAGGTCCACCTTCATGCGTCCTTTGAGAACTCCTGATCAACCTTCACAGACTACATTCTGTGCAAAGTCTTACCAGATATTTAATCTTTCCCTCCAGTGAATGACCTCAACCCCCTAAGTTTATTTGTATTACTGTATATATCACCTGATATTGCAATTACTTACTTTATCTTTTCTACTCAGCAATTTGTTCATTGTAGCCCAAATCCATGTTAACTCAGTTTAATTCCCAGAGTCCAGTGCAATGACACAGCACTTAATATTCTGATGCATTTCTTGTATAACATAAATTATCTTAAGTGCACTGGTAACTGTCATGTCAATAATAAGTCATATTATTTCATCTGCAACTTTTTCAAACATGTTTTTCAAACATGTTATTATTGCTTATCTCCAATCAACAGCAAAAAGATGTGAAATATATTCTAACCATCAACACATTTTTTCCTCTTAGCTCAATTTGGTCACACCCTCCTGTTTGGTATTACTTGTTGCTCAGTCCTCATCATGGTGCACTTTGCCCTTCCTTCCATTTTTAGCTAGCTCCTTCAACCCTACCTAATACAGTACCTTTCCCACTTCCATCATCATCTGTACTAACGACTTCTAGTGTAAGCCCTACTAATTCCATTGTAAATACCTGTATTGACTATAGTAATTACTCTAACAAATTTAAATTTTTTTACATGTACTACTATTTTTATTAATACTACTGTTAGTGCTCTACTTACAAAGCACCATAGATTCTGTGTAGTCTGTTTCACTGACATTTTCCCTGTAAGCCCATATTTTCTTTTCCGAAAAACACATATTACATTATAGCAAACACTAAAGCTATTTCAAGAACAAAATAATGCACTAGTCAATGTTCAAAATTTTTATTCATTCAACAAATATTTATCAATATCTAGGTTAATAATGCATTGCTCTGGCTACTAGACATAGTAATGAGCAAAGAATGAGTGCATGGTATAATGCACATACAACAGATTTTTGGACATATGTAACTAAATGATATATATCATCTTAGTGTCTGATGTTCACCCCAATCCCTTCTTTTGCAGTTTTTGAACTTTTTCAGAAGACTCATTTGTTTTCCAAGAGAAATCATTTAAAAAAAAAAAAAACAACACAGCAGCATGCCCTGCCTTCCCACTGTTCCAGCAACAAGCCCCACCTAACCGGACCCTTTATGATAGTTTGAGAAAACAGTCACTATGTAGTTTCTCGGGGAGGTTTATCTTGCTTGAACCTTCCATGTATTTCCCTTTCCTTTCATGTAGCTGTGCTAGCCTTGACCCCTATGTCAGTTCTGTGGGAAACTGAAGCTTGCAGAGATACCAACAGTAGATAACGTGAGCCAACAGCATGGACGATGGTAAAAGATCTTAGCACGTAAAGATTAAAGTGAAAGTTCAAGGTAAAAGATCCTTAAGAAGCCATTCACCATGGAAAAGCCTTAAGAAATAAAAACAAACCAACAAATACTCTGATCACAAAAGATCTTTAAAAGTCCTTTATTTGGAGAGGTATTAATAAAATGGACAATGAGCTTCTGCTCTCTGAGAACAGACACAACAGTGTTGAAGAAGTCAATTCCATATACTCACAAGGTGAACAATGATATGGGGAAAAACACTGGGAGTGCCCACTCCAAGTGTAAAATGGGGTGTGGTCCAAAGTAAGCCTCACAGAACACAACAGCCCTTCATAAAGACTTTAAAGGAGAGGAGGGAGCTAGCCAAAGGGACATTTGCATTGCTACATTTGTGGAACAGCAAGGGGTCTAGCTTACATGGAGCAGTGAAGGAGGGAGATGAGAATTCAGGGGCTAAGAGAAAATGATATAGATGAGAGAAGAGGGACAGACATGTAGAGAGATTTAAAGGACTTTGTAACGACCTTAGGTTTTTCTCTGAGCAACTATCAGGTATTTAGTAGAACGGACTTATACTTTAAACAGATTGCTTCACTGGGTGAAGAATGGACTGAAACAGAAGTGTAATGTGGAAGAACGAAATAGTCTCAGCTCAAATATATTTCTTCAGCATATTCCAAGAAACTGCAGACTTCTGCAGACACCGCAATGGCTGTGGAATCTTGTCTTTTTATAAAAACAAGTCTACATCCATCTAGATTAGTAAATAGCAGAGCCGTTTCTATGACATCTTCCTGTTTCAGGATTTTTCTTAGGAAAGAAGAGATTAAGGATCTGACCTTAGGTCTGGACAAAGCATGCTACCTGGGAGACTCCATTTGCCTAACAAGATAACCCTAGCTCTGACTACTTCCTCTACCAGACTTTCCACATCTAGGGCCACCTCTTTCTTTCCCGTAGAAGCCAAAGATCTATCAATTTATTTAGCTCTTTACAACAAAATTCAACCTTCTTAAAGTCTCATACTTCTGCTTACACATATGAATAAATCACTGTTTTCTCCCCCTCTTTCTCTGCATACTTATATGATCAGTTCATTTAATATAATAAAATGACTGAAACTTCAGAGGGAAAAGAATACACTTAAATTTTCCCTACCATGTAAAGGAAAACCAATTAAGCAGCTGCCTAACTATCCAAGTCAGAGATGATGGTGACTGAACCAGACAACAGAATGGGAGTTAAGCTGCCAAATCTTTATTCCTTCACTAAAAAATAATTAAGTGGACTCCACTCATTATAAACATACTCAAATCCTAAAAAGTAGTAGCAGCAACAGAATCTACAGTAAAGTTTCAATTCTTTTAATAATGTCTAGGAATTGTGGAGACATTTCATAGAAATAAAGTCTGTCACTGAGTTTGTCACTATGCTATCATGTTTCCCCTATGGGACTTATACCAATTTATTTCTATTCCTTTTCATTTCCAAGTTCCTATTATTTTTAAATGATGTGGGAAGGGGAAATAAAGGAACTTTCGTTGCTAACGTATGACTAGGTCAGTGATCTTTCTTATCTTTCCTTTTCCACTGTATATTTCAATAGATTCCTTTTTTTAGAAAAGCAAACACAAACATGTAAACAAGTTATAAACTTCTACAGTAAGAAAAATAAGACTAGGATAGTTTTCTATAGTTTTGCATTTCTGAAACATTATCAATAAGAGCAAAACTGTGATTAATTTACACTCATGGTATCTGTCCTAGTTCCTCCTAGTTTTAGCAAAAAAAACAAAAAAACTTTCAGAGAAATACTCAGCACAACGTAATTGCTTAACTTTCATAAAAGAACATTAGAAAAATTATGTTCTAGTTCACTGATATTCAAAAATATAAAAATAAACTTAATGAACATTTTTGCTTTAGTTTTCAACTTTAGTAGCTTGTAAGCATTAGAGATTGTGGAGGCTTTAGAT
Source organism: Perognathus longimembris pacificus (assembly GCF_023159225.1). Taxonomy (NCBI): domain Eukaryota; kingdom Metazoa; phylum Chordata; class Mammalia; order Rodentia; family Heteromyidae; genus Perognathus; species Perognathus longimembris. The sequence continues at coordinate 44,497,745 of NC_063176.1, forward strand.
CAGAAACTTTTCCTGCCCTAAAGAATTACCATCCATAAGATAGCTTGGAAACTTAGAAAACAAGTAAAACACAAATTACCCAATTTTATCATGAACCTTCTGTGCCCCTTCCACCCACATCTACAGTCTAACTTTTTGTGTCTTTCATTACCAAAGCTGGACTACAATGAGAAACTATTAATGGAAAATTCCACAAATAAGCAACTTACTACAATTAGTGTGACAAAATCTTACTTTGTCCTACCAAGGATATGAATTATCTTTTTGTTCAGTATATCCACATTGTATACAGTACTTAACTCTTTAACAAGTGAGGAAGATACATTTATGTAACTTTTATTATAAAGCATTGCTATAAATGTTCCATTTGATTACTATTATACTCTCTTACTGGGACTAACTTACAAAGTAAACTTCATTGCAAGTAGATGTTATGCACAAAAAAAAGGTAAAAAATATACAAGGTACAGTACTATCTGTAGTTTAAGGTACCTACTGGGGGGGGTCTTAGAACACAGCCTAGGTACTGACAAGGGGCAGCTACTGTATTATAAGATTTCATAAATTATTTTTTTAAGAAAAAGCTTCAAGGGGCTGGGGATATGGCCTAGTGGCAAGAGTGCTTGCCTCGTATACTTGAAGCCCTGGGTTCGATTCCCCAGCACTACATCTACAGAAAATGGCCAGAAGTGGCGCTGTGACTCAAGTGGCAGAGCGCTAGCCTTGAGCAAAAAGAAGCCAGGGACAGTGCTCAGGGCCCTGAGTCCAAGCCCCAGAACTGGCAAAAAAAAAAAAAAAGAAAAAGAAAAAGCTTCAAAAATCTTGCTTATAAAGTCTTTAGAAACTGTTCACCACAACTGAAAAAAAAAAAAAAAGAAAAAGGGCTGGGGATATAGCCTAGCGGCAAGAGTGCCTGCCTCGGATACACGAGGCCCTAGGTTCGATTCCCCAGCACCACATATACAGAAAATGGCCAGAAGCGGCGCTGTGGCTCAAGTGGCAGAGTGCTAGCCTTGAGCGGGAAGAAGCCAGGGACAGTGCTCAGGCCCTGAGTCCAAGGCCCAGGACTGGCCAAAAAAGAAAAAGCTTTTGGTTCCCAAATGTTTACTTGATAAACCCGTTATTTAAAAAACTCAATTTAATAATTGAGACAGTGCTTCAAAACTTTAAACTCTCAGATATGCATGATTTATTCCAGAATAAAGTATGAAACCATAGGAAAACAGCATGATACTTTATGAATATAAAAAAGATAAAAATTACCATTCAAAATTTTAAATGGGAGATAGAGGCATAGCTCGGAAGTAGAGTGCCTGACAAGCAAATCCAAGTTCCTGACTTGCCAAATTAAACAAAAAATAAAAACAGAAAAATACTAAAATAGAAATATTCATAGAGAAATATAACTTGATATATTTTTGGCAAAATCATTCACAATGAGTGGGCTGCCAATAGCTACGCTGGCAGAAGCACAAATGAGGGACGTAGATCACAAAGATAAAGGATATAGATCACTACCATGAGTCTTACCTTCTGATGTTTTCCATCGCTTCCACAAATCCTCAACAGTTATATGCTTATCTTCTCTGTGCAGATGGCTGTGCTTATTAGTAGCATCTTTATACTTCATATCTTCTCTGATAAACTACAGAAGAAAAACACTAAGTTAAACATGCCTTTAGTCTTAATAAACTAAAAACTAACATTTGACATGAGGTAGGTGACTAGTTTCATACAATAACTAGTAGATTGTTGGTATTTTAGTTGTATTATGTGCCTTGTTTATTAGGTATATTTTATGGAAAAAAAGGACTGAGAATAGCCACTAAGGACCTTTTAAAGGAATCAGAAAATGCTTTCGGAGCACTTATGCCAGCATGTGATCAATGTGCTCATTTTATGGCCTCTTTCCTTAATGGATGGGAAATTAAAAATCTGCAACAGCATTATCAATGTGTTTGAAAAGCACTAATGTAAATGATTTACTTCAGCATTTGTGTATTTTGTTGCTCTCAACAGTGCCATCTTCTTTTACTCTAACTTCTTTCTGAAGGTATATGGAAGGGGGCCTGCCCTCAATCCCTCCCTCCTGCTCTTCTGGACTTGACACATTTAGAATCCAGTAGAGATACCTGGAAAGATCACTGCTACTGATGCTTAGAAACTGCCTCAATCTTGGAAGAGGCCCAAGAGCTGCAGAGAAAATCTAGACTGAAAACCATGATTGACAGGGCTGGCAGGAAGTCTGTCTTGGAAACTGTCCAGTCCAACTGGAACAAATGGCAACTGTTTCATTTATGTGATACATATTTAAAACAATGGATTCTTCACCATATGAACACCAAGAACAGGAAAAGTTCAATCCTGTGGTTTCAGAACCACAGTTCAGAAAGAAGCTAACTTCCTGGAGACAATATGTGGTATTCTAGCTATTTGTTAGTTTTTAAAAGATCAGGATGAATTTGTGTATGTTTACTAAACATGTAATTAACAAAATAAAAGACATCCAAGAAAGGCAAGTTAAAACAATAAAAGCTTGCAAAGATAGGTAAACTTATTCAGAACTATCTAGTTCTAAGAAAACTGAGTAAAAAGTGAATCTACTAAATTATACTTTCCCTGGAATTACCACCCAGAAATATGTTTCAGATTTAAAACCTGACCCCAGGTTAACATAAATCATAAACTACGAGAAAGTAAAAGTATCTCACAGCTGTATCTTACAGCTCTTTATTATTCTGGCCGAATAATGAAACAGAAAAACACTGAAATCACACTTTTTTATTGAAACTAAGTTGGAAAATGTTTGAGCCATCTAAACACTAAAACCCATTAGCTTCCACAAACTCTGTTCTCAACATCCTACAAAAAAAAAAAGCTTTATAGAAAACTGCTAATTTTATTTTTTTAAAAAGACAAGATATCAATACATATTGAAAAAACAGTTAAGAATAACCAAAAAGGCATTAATAAAAGACAAATGCTTTTTATATATTGAAATCTAGAAATCTAAAGACAGAATCTGAAATTTTATTAAGAAAATCTTCAAGTGATAGTATAGTAAATAATGTAGAGTTCACCTGTAAACATATTCAATCATATGCAAACCTACTACAGGAAATTTACAATAACAATACAAATAGAGAAGAGAGTAAGAAATAAATATCTATTGAATATTCTTCTCAAAAATATTCATCCAGATAATTCTTTTATATAAACTCTTCTAGTACCATTGAAAGAACTTGCTTTAAAAAGCTGCTTTATATTAAACTTCGGAATTTAGTTTTAACATAATAAACTGATTTGTTTCTTGTACCTATAACACATACATTTGTGCTAAATTACTTTACCTACCACTTTAACAAAATCTGATACATTACAGAATTTATTATTTGAGGACTTTAAGTCCATCACTTTCCCCTGGAACTACCCACCATCATCAATACAGATCCCTTCATGTGTCCACACATTTTTCTCTCAACCTGCCCCTGAAAGATACCTCTCTAGAGAACAATTCCAAGCCTATACCAGAGTAACAGAATTCTTTCGAAAAATTCTAACAAAAAAAAACTGCAATTAATATCATAAAGGGCTGAACCCCTTACTCGTAGATTTCTTAAAGTGGGATAAATGTAATGGTGTTCAAAGTATCATTTTATGGGCAATCTAGATTGATCAGGTAGTAAAGGAAACCAATAACACCAATAAATATGCACAGAAAAAAAATAATGAAAGAAACCAAGGCAAACAGGGAGACAGAAATGAGCAGCATTTGGGATCTGCCTCAGTACTTTATTACTTTCCAGTTTCAGCTTCTCAGAAAGCCTGAGCAGCACAACTTTTATCAATGTTTTCATCAATACAAACTGTGTTACCCCTTTTATTTTTAGGCTCACATTTTGAGACCTCAAAACCCAGGAGACAGGACTTAATAACCACAGTTAAAGCACTCAAGATCCCAGAGTCTGACAGACATATATTTGAAATCTGACTCCAAAATAGACTGTCAACATTTGCAAGCTTCTCTTGAACCTCTTAATTCTTTTCTGTTCAAGGAAGCACCACATATAGTTATAAAAAAGATAAAATTTAAAATACATACATACTAGGCATAGAAAAATATTTTGCAAGCATAAGTACAGTATAAATAAAGTATTAATAAGTTCACACAGATTGTGTTGTTAGATTTAACATATTTTAGGAACCAACAGATACTTAAAATGTAATATTGCCCAATACTGTTAGAATTCCATTTCAGATATTCTGAAACAAACATAAAGCAAAGATGGAGAGAAACACCAAAGACTCCTCACTGACAATGTAAGCAGAGATTTTCCCAGAGGACACCTATCATCAAAATAACACCATGTCCAAGGTCTGATATTTAAGTCAGTTAAAGCAGATGGGTTCCTAATAAACAATTATAGGGTCTTCCTGTCTTGAAATACTACTCAAATAGTTTAGTATAATGTTTCAGGAAAAATACACAACATTAAAAGAAGACTCAATACTGGGAGTAATTTGTTTTTAATTTCTAACATTTGTCATTATGCTAACACATTGATTTCCAAGCTCTTAGATCAAATACCATAGTAACTACTAAATTACTAATGTTTCTCCCTCCATCCTAAAATTGTTAAACTGAAAAATATGGTAGATTAGAGAACAACTTTGGCCAACAGACTACTGAGATAACCTAAATCCCTCAACAGTTATGACCTTAACCTCAATGGTTCAGTGTCATCTACAAAAGGCTAATAACCTCCAAAAGGTTATAAGGATTAAATTACACATTCTGCATGAAGAATAAAAAACCATGTCTGGTACAAGTCAAAGACAATCAATAGTGCCAATTATTTAAATTTTATAAAACACGAATTATTTTAAACCAACAAGTGAGATCTTTACCTTTATTTGCACAATCTATACCATTTCTTGAAAAGGTGAAGACAGTTTGAATGCATTATAACAACTACTAATCAGTGAACTAAGAATTAAATCTACAAAGAACAGAAATACCAAATCTTGATTGAAAGCTACCACTCAAGATGATTTCACAAAAAAAAGATTTCACAATAAAAAAGTAAACTGCATTAAACTTAAAAGTTATTCAGCTAATTTCAAATATTTAATCTATATTAATAGAAATATCAAAGTAATGTCTACAGCTTTTATACTTTAACATAAACCCTACCTCCTACTACTGTTAACCCCCTCCTTACTGTTATCATACCATCTCAGTCTTAATACCCTTCCCTGGGCTACCAACATCCAAAATCAACAGACAATCTCTAGTTTATTTATACTAAACCCCCAAAATGACTTACCTTAGGATTCTATTCTGAGAGTTCTGAGTTCAACAGACCCCAAAACTACTGTCAATACCAGTAAAGCTGGAACCTAACCTTTCCACAAGCTATCCCATTCCTTCCTGCCTGCATGTGAATCACCTTACTGTTCAGTGTCTCCACTAGTTACTGAGTAGCCATTTCAAGTTTTCAGATCAGCTTTCTAGATATCAGAATCATAGTGCTTGAGTTTAAAGTTAACCCTAAAAAAGAAAAGAAAATGTAGAGTACTTATTTCAAGTGAAAAGATGAAAGCTTTCAACCTCAGGCATCTACGAAGGGCCTTGGAACATATCTCCTGCATATAGGGGTGGAGCTAAAACTAGACAACTAGAGATATACCAAAATCTAGCTTTGGCCTTGTTTCTAAATCTAGCAAAAGGCTTTTGTCTCAAATTCCTGAACTCACAGGTGTCCAAATTTCTATCTCTGTGCCATCTAAGAACTTAAACAGAATAATGCTCATGCAATCATAGAAGTTTAATATTACATCCAATCAGCACAACATCAGTAATATAAAGGGTGAGTCACTGGAATTAATATTAATATGTGACTGTTTAAGTATTTAATAAATAAAAGATCTGTGTTTTATTTTCTACAGTTAGTAAGAATTTGCATTTCCAGTAAAGATGAAATAACAAAGACCGTATTTGCCATTCCCTTCAAAAATATTTAAGGTATGAAACAAATTATATAAACAATCATTTTTAAAACTGACTGTGAGGCAGTGAAGAATAGTATTCCCTGAAAGACAAGAAACTATGATTTTAAGAATGTTCAGGGGCTGGGGATATAGCCTAGTGGCAAGAGTGCCTGCCTCAGATACACGAGGTCCTAGGTTCGATTCCCCAGCACCACATATACAGAAAACGGCCAGAAGGGGCGCTGTGGCTCAAGTGGCAGAGTGCTAGCCTTGAGCGGGAAGAAGCCAGGGACAGTGCTCAGACCCTGAGTCCAAGGCCCAGGACTGGCCAAAAAAAAAAAAAAAAAAAAAAAAAAAAAGAATGTTCAAATTAGTTCAAGAGCAAATTTCCCTGACAGAGTCCTGGAAGAAAGAACTCAGCAGTACCAGGCAATTTTTCTGAGATGAAGACATGGTTTTGGGAGTATGACAGACTATGGATTCTACAGACAACAGAGCTAAGCTTTAGTGAAAAGTAAGCTGCACAGATAAGAGTCTGCACAGCTAGAAAGGGTTGTCTTGAACTCTTACTGACCAGCATGTGCGTGTGAAGAAGCTCTGACTAACCAAAAAGTTTTAAAAACTACATGGAAAAACAAAAAACTAGAGAAAAGCACACTAATGATCACACAGGGTAAGAGTAATACTAGTGCCTGTTTCAATCGGGACTGTAAATTCATAATTTGTGAATCACCAGGTATAATGCTGAGAAGGGTTTTGTCTCATTACTGGGAATTAAATGAACAAATCTTGCTTAAAACATAGGTAAATACAAGCTCAAATAATTACACTGTTTCCCAGTAATTTAGTCCAGTTCTAGAACAAAACTTGAGAATACATTTATAGAACAAAAATATCCTGTCCCCTCCAAAAGAAAATTCTATATCTGCTATATAGTGAAAGGTTACTAGCCATGCTAAGATATAAGAAAATACATGTCAAAGCTCAAGAGAACAGTCAATTAATCAAACCTAACCTAAAAATGGTGAGGCTGAAAGAATTAATTTTTAAAAGAAAGTATTAGAAGATATATATATATATATATTTTTTTTTTTTTGGCCAGTCCTGGGCCTTGGACTCAGGGCCTGAGCACTGTCCCTGGCTTCTTCCCGCTCAAGGGGAGCTCTGCCACTTGAGCCACAGCGCCGCTTCTGGCCATTTTCTGTATATGTGGTGCTGGGGAATCGAACCTAGGGCCTCGTGTATCCGAGGCAGGCACTCTTGCCACCAGGCTATATCCCAGCCCTAGAAGATATTTTTAACAAACTAAATACTGAGCTTGTCAAGAACCTGGAGTGGTTCATGCCCTGTAATCCTAGCTATTTGGGAGGTTAAGATCTGAGGATCATGTTTTAAATCTAGCCTAGGCAGAAAAGTCCATGAGACTCATCTCCAACTAACCACCAAAAAGCTGGAAGTGGAGCTGTGGCTCAAGTGACAGCGAGCTAGCCTTGAGCAAAAAAGCTCAGGGATAGCACCAGGCCTGAGTTCCAGCCCCAGGGCTGTCACCAAAAGACAGAGGGAAGAAGGGGGGAGGGGGAGAGAGGGAGATCAAGATACAATATTAAAATTCTTTCAGATTTAAAAATAAAGACCTAAGTTGAAATTTTATACCTAAAACTACAAACTTTGAGGGGAAAAAATACACTGAATAAATTATGCCTTAAAGGAATAGGTCATCAAGAGCTTCATCATTCATCATTTCATACAGGAAGAAATTTACCCATTAAAAAGATACCAACATCTAATTTTACTGCTCATCTCTCAGAATTTTAAGAAAGCCGATCACTAAGAGACTTCACTAATTTGCCACCTAAAGCAATTTTAAAATATCCTTAACGTCTGTTTTACAGGGAAAACAAAAGAATAAAAGGAGTTTTTAATACTTCCATTAGTGAGGCTCATTATAGTAACTATAACCCATTTCTTTGACTATGAAAATCCTCTTATCAATGTTTAGGGAATGTGGGCTTCTTAGGCTTCTCATTGTGGCCTACAGAAAGAAATGCCCGTATTCACCATCTATGTGCTACGTAATCAATGTGAAGTCCACAGAGTACTTAATGAAAAACATGAAAGTGGGAATATGATCAAGCTAAAGTACAAGCCAATAAACACCACTAGATAATTACAGTACAAAACAAAGAATAACTTTGAGTTGGAAGAACATCGGTGAAAGGTAATACAGAGAAACAGGGAAGGCTTTATACGGAGGTTCTATTTAAACTAAAATTAGCCTTACAAGATAGCTATAATTTGACAAGCAAAATTAAGCAAAAAAGACAAAAAGAATCCTAAGCATTACAAGAAATGTATCCAATGCCTAACGTATGAAACTGTAACTTCTCTGTACATCAGTTTGATAATAAAAATTTGAAAAAAAAAAAGAAGAATCCTAAGCAAAACACTGCACGAACATAGGATGTATACATAAAGCTTCAACTGTTCATCTTGACAGGTAAAGAGAACATAAAGAAGCTGCATAGTAAAAGAGTGTAACTATAGTATAAAGATCATGAATGCCCAACTAATGAATCTAGATTATAGTAACTATAGCAGTGGTTCTCAGAGTGTGGCAGGACCAGTAGTATCAACATCATCAGGGAACTTGTGAGAACTTCAAATTATTGGGTTTCTTCCCAGATCTACTGAATCAGACATTCTGAGGGTGGGCCAAGCCATCTGTGTTGTAACAAGTCCTCTAACAACTCTAATACATACTAAAGTTTGAGACCACTGGACTATGGAGATCCATAGGCTTGTTTTTTTCAGAGCTGAAAAACAAACTCAGCCTTGTACTTAAGTGCTCATCCCTTGAACTAAATCCCCAATTCCTCAATATATCCCTTTAAGTAGGAAACAGAATAGCAAAATAACATATTCTAAAATGTGTTTAATCAAGCAATAATAGTAAAAATGGATTTAAAAAGAGGACGTAAATAGCAATGGGAAGACCAGTTAGAAATCATGTAAGAATAAAACAACAACTCAGAGGCAGGAGGAGACAGATAAGCTGAGACTGATGCACTGAGCCCAAGTACTAACTAAAATAGTGATAGCAACAATAAAAACACAACACACACAGAGAAGAGAAAGTGGTTTGGTTTGTGTTGTGTTTTTAAATTTTGTTTTACAGTAGCTATAACTAGTTTAGTAGAAACTATTATAGAAAAGGAGCAATGTAATTTTTTGGCATTTAGAACAATAAGTTGGAGACTCTAGCAGACCAAACATGAGAATGGAATTCTGGAGATAAGTCCGAACTAACAAACACAGAAATGATAATTAAATCCATGAGCCTGAACAAAACTTCTAGAAAATGAAAGTAGCCAAAAGACAAAAAAAAAGTTATGAAATAAATGATGATGCAAGAAAATCAAGAATTACTAAGAAATCAAAGCAGATAAAAGAAGGAACACCACCAACCAAGTGCTTTTCAATTTTATCTTCAACAAACTAACACTCCAGAAAGAAAAGATTTCACTCTGCATAAATTAACACTCTATATTCTTGTTCTACTTTACTTCTTTTCCTGATTTCACATGAAAGAATGTTTGTACTACCTATCAACCAAACCTACTTAATAAGGCCCAACTCATAATCCATCGTTGCTTGATCCTGTGGATTTGGGCTTGTGGTAGCACAATTATACCATGGCACTAACATTCAAGATATAAGTCAATATCCTGAGATTCACACAATACAATGGGAACAAGCAAGGTATGAACTAACAGCAATACTCACAGAGTGGAAGGTCCTAGACAATGAGCTGACATCAATACTCAGGTTGAAGAATGCATGGAAACACATTCTTTCAGTTTCTAGCTTGTACCAACAAAAATAATAATTCAGAACTGTATTGGAACATGTGAGAGCACGAACAAGAGCTGAGAGTTCAGCTGGAATCCCAGTTCTCCTTACATATACCAGGTGATATAGGTAACTTAATCTCTGTGTTTTCATCTATGATACAGGGAGACTACTACTCCTGTCCTCAAAAAAGTACTACCAAATAATGTCAGAGGATAAGAGCAACTTTCCTTACATCTTTGACCACTCAAATGGCTTTCTAAAACCAAACAGTGGACCCAAGGTGACTATAGCTCTAAACTCAGATAAATTTCAGGATAAACAATGCATAATGTCATAGGAACTTTTTACACTAGTCAGTTCTTCTGATATGAAAATGTAGGGATTTTTTTGGTTTGTCTTGCCTTTTTTGCTGGTGGTAGGTATTAAAACTCAATGTTTCAAGCACACTAGGGAAGCACTTTACAATTGAGCTCTCTTTCTGTCCCACCATTGTGTATGTGTCTGGGTATGTCTGTCTATACACATGGTAAGAATAACAAATTTCAAATGTATTGTAAACATATTACTAACTACTGTACAATAGAGTCTCAAAACATATTTATCTTATAACTGAAAGTTTGTACCCTCTGGTAGGTAAAGTGATCAATGTATTCATTAGTTTGACTGTGGTAATCATTTCACAATGTACACATATATCAAGTTAACATATTGTACACTTTCCAGGCAATTCTTATTCCAGATAATTATCTCTCGACAAGGCTGAAGGGGAATTATTTTCAAAGAAAATCGAGGAAAGTCAGAAAAGTTACTAAAAAAATTTCTAAAATCAGTCAATGACAACACTAATATCATTTTTATGTAGAAAATATTTTCCAGCTATATTGTTTTTAGGGGAGAAAAAATCACTTAACATTAAAGAAATAAAACAGCTTGAGTGCATCTGCTATGTTACTAGGAAAAAAGCTGTACAGTATGAGAAGACTCAGAATGATTAACTACAATGAAATAGATATGAATCTCACTAATAATACCAATCTTGGCATAATGCTTAGATCCATTTAACAACAAGTTCATGAAGGGGCAAGACAAATGCTAAGCACAATACAAAGCAGACTATGATATGCCATGCAGTGAGGATAACTATATGGCCCACTGGGCCTGAGATAGATAGACATGTTGTCTTAGTGTAATTCTTAATAGCACCCTCATGAACTCTCAAAAGTATGCCACTTTAGAGTGAGTTATGTTGTCAATCTATAACAGCACTTATATAGGACTAACAACATCAATGTTACAGTAAGGCACAATTATACAATTTATTCGCCTGTAAAATGGGGATAGGTTCTGTATACACTCAATTTCAGACATCTTGTAGAAGATGAGACAATATGTGAATGTGCTAAACTCTCAAAAAATAGATTACATAAATGCAATGCCATGCTGTGATCCTGAAAATGCTCAGGGAAGGAGGGGGAGAGGAGCAGGACTGGCAGTACAGTCAGGCTAGAAATGAAGAAGTCCAGATGTACAATCCTGATTCGCACTCCTACTCTTCTGCCCCCTTCCAGTCTGTAACAATGTTGAGTATAAAATGCTGTGAGATCAAATTAAAAATTAATGGCACAGGAATGAGAAATTATTTTTAATGAAAATGTGTCATTTACATGCACTCGAAGGTAAACAAAGAATTTGTGAGAAGGGGTTTAAAAAAAGATTTACTAGTTGAAGCAGGGGTATTAGTAACACCCACCCCAAAACAGGCAAAAGTACTAAGTTTGACATTTTGTTCTGTCCCACCATAAAATAAAGTCACAAATTTTTAGTTCTTCCAAGAGTCATCTCAGACTAGAGGCTACTCTTCCAGTTTATTAGGTTTCATTTAGAAGTATATTTAGCATTTCAAGCACATCATTAAACAAAAATTATACTGTGATGTTTAAGTTCCTACTCCACTAGAAAAACATGAACTATGATGTGCTAATGGGCTTCTCAAATGGCCTGTGACTTAGGCAGCCTAACAAAGGCAGAACCATAATAAACCAGAATTGTAAAAGCAGAGGCAAGACAGACTGGATGGTAAAAAAAAAAAAAAAATGGTAGGGTAAGGAAAAGTTTTCAGGTACTACACTGTTTGCTTTAAGGAACAAGCAGATACTAGAGAGATTTCCCCCCCTCCATGGGGGTGGGGGGATCAGTCATGAGACTTGAGCGCAGGGCCTGGGCACTGCCCCTGAGCTTTTGTGCACAAGGCTATATCTCGACTTCAGTTTTCTGGTGCTTAATTGAAGATAGTCTCACAGACTTTCCTGCCCCAGCTGGCTTCCAACCTTGATCCTCAGATCTCAGCCTACTGAATAGCTAGGATTACAAGTGTAAGCCACCAGCACCCAACTTGATACAATTTCTGACATACAAAGCTTCACTTAAAAATAATAAGCATTTAGCCATGTACAAGTAGTTCATGCCTATAATCCTAGCTACTCAGGAGGCTAAGATCTGAGGATCATAGTTCAAAGCTAACCCAGGCAAAAAAATCTGATGGACTCATACCTGCAACTAATCAATAAAAAAAAAGTTGCAAGCAGAGGTGTGTTTCATGTGGTAGGGCGCCAGCCCTGAGTGAAAAAGCCAAGTGAAAACAAGAGGCTCTGATGTGCTTACTTGTTCACAGTGGTAACACTCCACATATGTGCATTTAACATCTGATGAATTAAAAATGATTTTGTAACTTGTAATTGAGGTACTATTATGTGAAATACCTGTCAAAGTTTACATAATAGTTTCCCCATCTATAGATTATGCACAATGGTAACTTTTTTCCCTTAAAAAGGTATTTCTACTATTCAAAAATGTGAATTTCTTCTATTTTCTAGATTTAAATATCTTTATAATAGTGGATGCTTGTCTCTTGCAAAATATCATGAAATTTGGCTATCATTTTAGAAATTGGGATATTGGGGGTGGGAGAGAGGGTAATAGGCCACAATGGCCTTACCTTCATGAGTGGAATGGATGTCATTATAAAAGGATAATGTGCATCCTTTTAGCCTCTGCATGTAATCCATGTAATCCAAAGTGTTCCTCCTCTCCAAAAGACACAGCATGCAAGTAGCCATCACGGGATCAGAATCACCAAACTTACTGGCACCTTGGTGCTGAACATCCTAGCCTCCAAAGTTGTAAAGCAATACATCTCTGCCCATTATAAATCGCCCAGTCTGTAGAATTCTGTTAAAAAGGCACACATTGGACTCAGATGGCTATGTTGCCAGGGTAGTGCTCTAAGCACTTGTCTAGCACATGCATCAACCCTACTTCCAAAAGAGTCATATCTTGTGGTACTGGGGATTATTTTTCCAAAACATATGCTTTTGAAAGACACATTTCAATCTGTAATCCACCCCTTTATAGAAAAAGTCTGTCGACTCCTAATTTAGAAGATAAGAACTGAGGAGACATAGGTGCAGAAGTGATATTGAACAGTAAGAGATCTAAAATGAAGATTTTGCTTTAACCATACTAAATTTAAAGCAACAGAAAGAGTCTTCAAAAAGTATCGAGGGTGATACTGATCAAGATGCATTATATGCAGCAACTGCTTTGTTAAATGACAACTCTTGGACAATTACTTAAAGATAATAAAAAAAAATAACTATCAAAAGAAAGCAATACATGTAGAACATACAAACTGACTTAAGAGATACAAGAATCAGAAATAACCTGAAACTAGGTAGACATTCCCAAAACAAATATTTTGCATAACAGATCAAGAATTTATCTTTAGAGAATATTATTGTTTAACAACTTACTGTTAGATGACAATGTTATTAAAGGATATCACTGCCGTGTCACATAATATAATACAAGAAATACTGTAAGCATGTCAACAGTGACAGACAAGAAAGTCAAAAAGAAGGCCTAAGAAATGGCAGGAGGATTGATTAGAATGAGACCAAGACAAATAAAACAACTTTTGTGAAGAAACTAAAAACTTTGAAAATACCAGAAAAATGATGGGAATATTTTAAGAACTAAAGACAGCAGGTATAGTAAATCAGTAAAGTGCCTCTCCTTGTTGTCTCTGTCATGTACAATCCTCTACCACAGACTCTGAGCTTAGCCAAATGTCTCAATTTCACCAATCTGATATTAGCAAGCACTGGCAAGCCTGATAAGCATTTTCACATGGGGAACTCATCTTCTTGGAATACCAGTACTTGGAAGCCAGCTGTCGGGCTGTAATAAAGCTTGAGCCAGGCTCCTGAATGATGATAGGTAGAGAAGGCAATATCACAATGGACAGAAGGATATCTTGTCCCAACCCTCACAAATGAATGCTGATTGCCATAAGTGACCTCTACCCATTCCTACATGAACAGAAAAACTGTCCATCAGATGAGCACAGACAATTCACAGAACTGGAGACACAATACACCATTGTCATTGCCTTATATTATGGGTTGTTTGTAAAGCAACAGTAGATAAGTGATAGTCAGAACAGCATATGTGTTTAAAAAATCCAAGAGTATGAGACTGAAGGTATTTTGATACCTGGAAAGAACCAGACATGATGGTGGCCTACAAAGCTATTCAGGAGACTAATGCAGGAGATCACTTGAACCCAGGAGTTTGAGGACAAACTAGATAATACATCAAGACACTTGTCTCTCTACAAAAGAAACAAGAGTTCATTTCCTTTAGCCTCGCTCTTCTCATTGTTGGCATACAGAAAAGCCACTGATTTTTTTTGGGGGGGAAGAGGGGAACTACCCCTGAGGCTTGAACTCAGGGACCTGGGCTGTGTCCTAGAGTCTCTCTGTGCTCAAAGCTAGCTCTCTACTACCTGAGCCACAGTATCACTTCAGGCTTTTTCTGTTTATGTGATACTAAGGAATCAAACCTAGGTCTTCATGCATACTAGGTGAGTACTCTACCACTAAACCACATTCCCGGTCCAAATAATTTTTAAGGATTAATTTTATACCTTGCTACTTTACCAAAATTTTGGATCAGCTTAAGTAAGTTGGGGATAGTAGTCTATGGGGTTCTTTAAATACAGGATCATGTCATCTCCAAAGAGAGTTTTACTTCATCTTTTCCTATTTGGATCCCCTTTATATTTGCATCTTGTCTGAATGCACTAGCTAGGAATTCTAGTATTATATTGAAGAAGAGTGGAGAAAAGAGACATCCTTGTCTCTTTTTATTATCATTCCTGATAATAAAGGAAATGGCTTTAGCTTTACACCATTAAGTATAATGCTAGCTGTAGGTTTGTGATAAACAGTCTTTATTCATGAATGTTCCATGAATTCCTAGTTTCTCCAGAGCTTTTTCATCATAAATGGGTGTTGGATCTTGTCAAATAATTTTTCTGCATCTATGGAGATGATCATGTGATGCTAAGCGAAATGAACTCTAAGATATGGAAACAAGAGGTTTTTCATGTTGTGGTTATTTTAAATTTACTATGTTGTTATTTCTTTTTTCTTGCATTTTTCTTCCCTATGGTTTAGTTCCTGTTGTCATTGTATTTGATTTTGGTACCCGGGGTATTGTATATATGTTTATCTGAATTAGGGAAGGGAAAGGGAACAACAAAATGGTGAGACAAGGATAAAAAAGGTGAACCAATGCAACAGTGATACTCACAAGACAATGTGTTGGAAATCAACTGTACAACTCGAGGGGAAGATTGGGGAGCAGGAAAGGTGGGATAAAAATGAAGGGGGAGGTAAAAAGGTTGACAAGAAATGTACTCACTGCCTTATGTATGTAACTGCAACCCCTCTGTTCATCAACTTGACAATAAAATTAAATTTACAAAAAAGAAACAAGAAAAAAATAACTGACAAGTCTTACATACAAATAGGCACTTAAAAAAAAGAAAGCCATTTAAATAGTGAGGGTAAAATTAAAGCATAAAAAGAGAAAAAAGAAAATTTTAAAATGAGCTGGGCATGGCAGTATACATCTGTATTCCCAGCTTTTCAGTAAGTAAACACTGAATCAAAATTCTATGCCATAAAATTAAAAACAAGGTTATCAAGACTTCATCTCGACAAGAAGCAGGTACAGTAGATGGTTCCTCCAGCCCCAGAGACAAGGAAGGCATATGTAGCAGGACTGTCATATGAGGCCATCTACACGCAAAACACAAAAGCCTATCTAAGAAGACCTAATTCCTATTAGCAATCATGAGGCCCTAAGTTAAACACCATAATAAACCCAAAAGAAAAAAATAAATAAGGGGGTGGTGCTGTGGCTCAAGCTGAAGAGCTCAGGTACAGCGCCCACACCCAGAGTTCAAGCCCCATGACAGGAAAAAAGACAATAAAGAAAGAAAGAATGAATGAATGAATAAATGAATAAATAAATAGAAAACAGAAAAGCTAAAGATACTAAGGGTTTGTAAGCTGAGTCATACAGAATAAAAAGAAAACTTAAGACTGGCCACACAGTCATTCTCTTGTAAGAAAATACAGGGAAAAAGCTTTCCACCTACTTCATCACTCTCATCTACTTCAATCCCACCATCTTTGTCATCATCCATTTGTTTATGGATCGTCTGAAGAGCTTCCAGACTAAATCTATCTTCTTCTGTGAAGCACGGTGGACTCAGTGACATGCAGGGATCTAAAATAAAATAAACGATAATTACAAACTTGCCACACCAAAACACAGGCCAGAGTAAAACAATGTAATTTAAAAGGGAAAACTTGCAATAAAATTAAACTTTAGACTAAGATGCTTGAAATATCAGAGTACATTTTTCACATCAAAAATATAATATATGAACACAACTGACTAAAATTAATAATCCTACTTGCAGTTTCCTGTCTGCAAAGCTCTTTTTTTCTCAAATACATCCATGGTAAACAAACTTCTTTCATTTAACTCTGTTCCTCCTAAACTAGCCTTCTTCTTTACTCTTGACTTGATTTTTCTTCATAGTACTCTAGCAGCCTATTATATTACCCACTTTGTTTCCTAACTTTCACACTGTAATCAATCATGAGATGACAGGCTTTTGTTTTATCATTCCTCTTTCCAACATACTTATATCACTATTACTACCACTACATATTATTATTGTTTTCTATATGTGTACATTATAACTATGGGATAACTAATAAATGATGTGCCTGACTCTTACATATAAGCAATTGGCCTGATGGGGAAAAAAAACTAGATTTTAGTAAGTATGTTTAGAAAAAGGAACAACAAAGCAAACTCAGATGGAAATATAAAGAGCTTGGAAGCCACAAATAATACAATTTTTCAAGCAAAGGGGTTTCCAATTGGGAGAGCTTAGAATTCTTCCCTTCTTCCTCTTTTTTTCAACCCCTCCCCACTACTACTGAAAGTTAGTGGAGGGGAGAGGGGCAAGAACATTAAATAACTACAATGTACCGGCAAGAGGTACACAACCAAGAACTGTTCTCCCACTAGCCCAACAGTACTTTCCAAGGGACGGAAGAAAACACTAGCAAGTATGGGTGGAGTAGCAATAGACCTGTAAAGACAGCCTGGGGCTATCATCAGTGAAGCACAACAAACAGCAGTAAAAACATTCTGAAAGAAGCCACTGATGGTTAAGAAAGACAGTACCTAGGACTGAGACTGCAGTTCATAGTAGTGCACTTGCTCTATTGTCATTGCTCTAGAAGTACATACTAGCAGGTTTATATGTCTCATTGTTTTAATGTGCATTTTTTTCGATAAATTAAGTTATGGAATGCTTTTTCATATACTTATTTGTCATCTCTTCTCTGATAGGCTCTATGTTGTATTTTAATGAGGAGCAAGTTTGCTACAAAAAATGTTTATCACATTAGTCCAAATAGGAAATTATAGAGTACAACCTATACGGGGGCAGTGAAGAGAAAAGGTCACACTGAAGAGACAATTGAATGACATATATGAATGACATGTTACGGCTAAAAGTTGTCTAGATAAGACAAAGCCACGCTTCTCTTTAGTTTAGCTGAGACCAAAACAGTTACAAAAATGCATCAAATGATTTTTGTTACACCTGGAAGACAAATATGCCATATTTTCCATTCTGTCATGTGTGAACTGAAAAACATAAGGAATAGTTTGGAAACCTAAGAAAATAAGATCTCTAAGGAAAAAAATGAAGCTAAAGAAAAGAAAAGGCAGTATTTAGAGCTTATTTTCCTTCTATCATACCATTTAAGCCAGTGAACTTCATGCAGAAGAGAACTAAGTAAGCCGGGTGACTTAATCATAAACCAATTAATGTAGCCTACTAACAATGAACAGCATCTGATGGTGCCAAGCTCTTGGCTTACTATCTTGGCAACTATTTATGAATCTCATGGTTGAGAAATATTCTTAATTACCAAGATGGAAAAATTTTAATAAGTATTGTTTTTACATGTATTTATTGCTTTTACTAAGAGCTCAGGCATAAATCAAATATTTCAACTTCAATGCTTTTAGAATAAACTTTCTCTAGTATCTTCAGGGATTATCCTTTGGTGTCATTTTTCAATGTACTTAAACATCTGATTCAAACTAAAAAGGAAAGTAAACAATGGCTACTTTCTCTTCTAATGACCACTCTACAGAGTCTATCTTATATTCTCAGTATTCTTTAATGCTGCCAGGATTTAGCATACTAAAATGTCCTGCATACAAAATTATCAGTCATTCTCAAACAAATTTAATTAGTAAGAATTATTATGGCATATTTTTCTCTTATTATCAGGTACATAACAGGCCTTCAAAATATGCTAGAATCTGCTGACAGCATATTACATGCCAGAACAACAAATGAAAAAGAGAAGTTGGCATTGGATTTGTACATAGAATACCATACTAGACCTGGCATATAAATGCAGACAGAAGGTTCTAGAATGTCGAGAATGTACTCAGACATTTGAAAAGTTAAACATTTAAACAAGACACACCCTCTAATCAAGGGCTGAGAAACCATTGCAAATATATGTAACTATGACGTAAGTAGTATGACCCTTGCTGGAAACTTCTGACTGATGACTAAACATTTCGAGATCCAAACCTCTATAACCACTAAGCACAGAAAATCCCTATGAGTTTACCTAGAAAGAAGCTGCCCCTGACTAGTAGTTTAAAATTCCACTGAAAAACTGCTCATTTCACCTGTATATTCCAAGTGTTTGAACTAAAGTATCATGTAACATATCATAAATTCCTTAGGTTAAACCTTCTCACTTTCTAAAAGCATTTTAACATTTATTCCTTCTAAGCTTTTTCACTCCCATTTATTCCCCTACCTACCACCATACCACAAAGCATCTTAAGCTCCTGCTAATCTTTTCAGAACAAGCCGTAAGTCCCATCTCAAAACTAAATTAATATGAGACTCCTTCTCATTGCCCAGCAAATCCCTCTATCCAAAAAATATCCACACTTGTATTTATAATTAACCAATAAGTTTCTTCACTGCACATAAATAAAAGAGGAGTCTTCATACACCTATATTTATCTCTACATGCACTGACACCTATATTTTTTTCCATTTTCTTTTATACTACAAGCTTCTAGAAAGCAATAATATAATAGCATCTGTCATGTGGGAAAATATTTTTTACTAAGTGTGGAAAAAAAAACCACAAGCATACAGGTACATTCACATACTTATTTGACTTGTGGCTTCCCAGAATGCTACAAAAAAAAAAAAATGTTTTAGTTGGATGCCAATGGCTCACACCTAAAGTACTAGTTACTAGGTTCAAGCCCTTGGTGCCATGTAAGCAAAAAATAAATAAAATAATTTTAAAAGGTTACATTAATTCCAAACAATATCTTGTTATGATCTAAGAACAATCCATTAGGCTGGAAATACTGTAATTCAGTAGCAGAGCACATGTCTAGCATCCACAAGGCCCAGGGTTCAGTCTCCAGGGCCACTAGCACACAAAATTCAAGAGCAACTTGTTTTATTTGTATCAGTTCAGAATTTAGTATCATGTAAAATAAAATTGGTATCACAGTATTATGGATGAACACAAGGGAACCAAAAGAGCATTCAATTCATTCTCATAATGGCTGGGAATATGGCTTAGTGGTAGAGTGCTTGCCTAGCATGCATGAAGCCCTGGGTTCAATTCCTCAGTACCACATGAAAAAAAAAAATCAATTCATTCTCATACACACACACACACACACACACAATTTTATGTTAGAATTAAGTGAGATAGCTATATATAGAAAATATAAAGCAGTGTGTGTAACTGATTTGGAACTCAAAGCTTGCCCTCAAAAGATAACTGTGGGAGCTGGGCACCAATGGCTTATACCTATAACCCTATTCAGGAAGCTGGAATTTGAGCTTAGCAGTTCAATGCCAGCCCAGTCAGGAAAGTCCATGAGACTCTTATCTCCAACCTAGCACTAAAAAGAAACAAACCCAAAAGACATTAGTGGATCTGTGGCTCAAGTGACAGAGAACTAGCCTTGAGCAAAAAAAGCTCCAGGACAGCACCTAGGTCGAGTTTAAACCCCATGACAGGCACAAAATAAAACAAACAAAAAAGATAATTGTTGCTATCTAGAAAGGTGAAGTGTCCACAAAAACTAGCTAATAAATGGCACAGCAGGAATTTCATAATGTAGTTCCTGACATCTGTCTAATCTTTCTACTATATTACTGTGTGATTTTAAAGAAACAAACAAACAAACAAAAAAAGACTTAACTCTAACTACATTCTGGCTCATTCCAAAACTAAAATACAAATAGCAAAGATAATGAATGAAAGTGAGTGACTAATATGAAAACATTGAGTACTTTACTTGATATTTAATTCAAGTACTTTCACTAACCCTGTCATGTCAGTGTCACATTCTCTCTTTTGATGCATAAACCAAGGTTCTCACAGGTAAGTTCTCACAGGTAATTTACTCTAAATCAAACAGCTGGTTATCTATCCCAATCCAAAGAACTTTATCCCTTCCTTTCCTATACCCCACACACAGCCTGTTAAAAGGAAAAGAGCTACTAGCTTTAAAAGAATACTTAAGAGGAATATTTTGTATGCAAATTCCAAAACAGGAATCTAAGGACAGGATCATTGAAATTACTACTGAACAGAAGTATAAAACCTCTCAAAAGCATTAATTTTAAAAATAAAAGTCTCATTTAGATATATTTTGCTATGTGCTTATTAATGATGCAAACAATTATTACAGGAAATTTGCAGTTTTTTAAAGAAAACAAATCCACATTTCCAATTAGCAGAGTCCATTTACCCAATAAATGTGGTCACAGCAATAAAAACATGGAATTCCCTTTGTCCACCATCTGTTCCACATAAGAAAACCTCTACTATCATCATAAAGGAAAAGGAAAGAGTCAATCATATGGATAACAGCATAAATACAAGGCCACACCAGAGAACAGACATTTAATCATATCTGCAAATCAAATATTTCTAAGTTGATAACTACTTACATAATGTATATAAAGCCAGCCAACTGACTTGAGTCCATGGCTCACAACTATAGTCCTAGCTATTCAAAAGGCCGATCACTGGACATCAGCTCTGGACAGAAAAGACCAGAAGACTTCCACTCCAATTAACTAGCAAAATGCTGGACTGGAGGCATGGCTCAAGTGGTAGAGCACCAGATGTAATCAAGTATACCTCAAGTAATTACAAGGCCCTGAACTCAAGAATAGGTACCAACAAACTGCCAGTCAATCCTTTCAATCATTAAAATTCAAAAGCAGAAAAGATGTTTATTTGGGAAGGGGAAAAAAAATCTCACAAAATCCCTATTAAAAACAAAATAAAAGCTTATAACTTAGTTCCCAAAATACCAAGCTCTAAACTCAAATTTAAAGCTTTTTAACTTATAATTAAAAACACTAAAGCAAAAATATTATAACAACATCTCTTAATTTTGAAACCATCTTACCACAATTTTTTTAAAACAGCCTGTTTAAGATACCCAAAAGCAGCAGAGAAACTGGAGATGTCATGACTGAGCACTGCAAGAAGTCTTCACAAATAGCTGAATCAGGAAAAACATCTGTTTAATAGTTTGTAACACAACTGATGCTATCCTTTTTACATTTTATATGTGCTATCAAACAGTTGTTATTTTCAGAAATATTTTTTTTTTTTTTTTTTGGCCAGTCCTGGGCCTTGGACTCAGGGCCTGAGCACTGTCCCTGGCTTCTTCCCGCTCAAGGCTAGCACTCTGCCACTTGAGCCACAGCACCGCTTCTGGCCGTTTTCTGTATATGTGGTGCTGGGGAATCGAACCTAGGGCCTCGTGTATCCAAGGCAGGCACTCTTGCCACTAGGCTATATCCCCAGCCCCTTTCAGAAATATTTTATAAGTTACTGTTATAGGTTATTTATAGATTATATATATATATATTTACCAATTATTCATATTAGAAATTATAAAAAGATCTTTACTTGCTTTAAAATTGGTAGGTGAAGAGAGTTCAGTGCCAAAGATGCTTGACAATTCTTCATACACAGAAAACCTTCTTTATACCTAGAGTATGCACATTAAAATCTCTCTTTTTTCTGCGAAGTTGTTTATTTCATCTGAATCTTTCCTGGTATTTAGGAATGGGCTCTCTTTCTAAATATTAGGTTTTAATGGAAGATCATACTGAATGTTATAAAATTATTCAATCTATATCAAAATACATGAATACAAATTAATTCTTCCCTTCCTAATCAAAGATTTCTCCTTAGGAAGAAATATACATTACTCCAAAAACTCAGCAACTGTCTAAAACTCATAATGTTCATGTTTAACCCAAAAGAGTTATCCAAAAAAGAGTAATATTTTCTTCATATTCTTAATAGTTTGATTTCTTCCATTTAGGGTGGATTTAAGCTTTGGAAACTGTTCAAGTAATCAATTTGCAGAGTATCATTTGTATCTGCTCCTGTTTAAAAAAAAATCTGCTTCTGGTAAAGATTTTCATGTAGCCTATAACCTATGAAATACCTTAATTTTCTACTGTCATCTAAAAAATAACTTTAACAATTTAAGTTTCAGAATAAAAAGTACTACAGATATGAAATTGCCAAATGTGTGTGCTCACATTAGATTTAACTGAAACAGTAAGTTAATTTGTTAAATACGAAGACAATATAACATAATTTAAGGTAACAATAATCCTTTTATTTCAAACATTTTCCAAAATACAGTTTTTTAAGTAAGAACTAAAACCAATACAAATTACTGACTTGTATTAGTTTGCTCAGTTCTATTTTTCGATTGCCTACTAGCTCACAAGGGATACAACCTATATACTGTGTACTTACTGAATAAGTGATTCAAGGTAAAAATATAATAGGTGGTCATGCACTGAGGTGGTCTGTATATTTGGCTGGCTTAATTGAACTAGAAAATTTTCATTTATTCCCCTCCATGGAACAATCAGCAAAAATAGCCAAACTACAGAATGTCACAACGTACTAGACATTCAAGTTGACAGCAAGCAACTCCAGTCTTACAAATGTTCAGGCCAAAACTCTGAAATCCTCCCTCTTCTCATTCTGTTCAACACCAAGAAATCTGTAGGCTTTACCTTCAATATATCCTCCAGACTCTACTCTTTTTCAGAGCACCATCATCAGTTGCATAATTACTATTCTTGCCTTTTGATGTCTTCTCACCTCTTCTCCACCGTTTATTTAATAGATAGCCACTCATCACTCCCCTACAAACACCCTTAACTTCCTTGCCTTTTTCTCACTGCATCACACAGGTTTAGCAAAGCCACAACCCTGGTTAAATTGAATTCTCCATCAACTCTGCACTGACACTATGCATCTAAACCTGGCTGATCATGCTTTAAACTCATAACCACAGACCTCAATTACACTCTTAAGCTGCCAAGCAAGCATATTTTAACTCCCTGGCCTATTAACACCCCCACTCTATTTCACACCTTCTTGATCCTCAACCCTAACTGCCTCCTCCTCAACCTTATTCAGAGCAATGACTGCTAACTATACTTCCGATGGAAGAAAACAAAATTAATGAACCTATCCAAAGAGAACTTCCATAAATCCCTATGACTCACAGAACCACCTCTCAATAGTCTGTATCTTCATACTGTGTCTCTTGCCTACTCCAAGTTTCTATACAAGCCTAGCTCTACATTTGTGAGCTGCATTTCATCCCATTTAACAACTCACTTTTGGAATTTATCCTTAACATTATACTACAAAAGAATTACTGCCATTAGTATATAAGCATACAGGTTTTCTTCTGTATCACAAAAAAAAAAATGAAAGACTCATTTCATTACTGTTCTGTTCCTTTTTTCATCTTGCAGAAAATAGCCTGAAAACATTCCTAATGACCATCTTCAATTTCTCTCCTCCTTTTCTCTTTTAAAAATATACTCCCAAAAAAGCCTGGTGAGGAGAAATTCATAACTTCTACACTACTAAATCAAATAATCATCTATCTCACATCTCAAGTTACTCTGCCTATCAGGAAGCATTTGACAGAAATGATCATTCTCTTAGTTTCCAAACAACACAACATTATCTAGACTGACTATCCTTTTCTTCTCCTTACAAAGGGCAGGAGGAAACACCTGATGATCATGATTGTACTCATTATTTTGGCTATTAATATATAAATGTACTGAGACATTAAATTATATATGCTTTAACCAAGAATCACTTATTGCATGTTAATTATACTTTAAAAATTATTTTTTGTTGTTGTCAGGGCTTGAACTCAGGGACTGAATGCTGCCCCTGAGCTAAAAATTATTCTGACTACAAACTGTCAGCATTCATTCACATACCATTCATATTCTACTAGAATAAGATTGCCCATAGATGAGGATCACAGGGATATTAAACTTGATTTTTAGAGCACTGGATGAAAACAATCCTGATCATTGAGAAGATTTAGCTCAATTCTTATACAATTATCTTTCAATAATAATCTACCATTTTCAATTAAATATTGACTGTCCTAACAAAGAAGGAAATCAAATGGGTGGTGTAGTTTGACATTCTTTTTGTCACGAACTATTATTACAGCATCAGAAATAACCTGCTGACTTCCTTGTTTTTTCTCCAAATGCAACATTTGAAAATGACTTTTATTATCCTTAGCACTCTCTGCATACCTCAGCTGTTTGGTTTTATTATTTAAACGATAGCTAGAAAATATGTGTACCATTTTCTTATTTACAAACAACTATGCATCATATTTTCTGTCTTTTTAATAACCTTGTACCCTCTCAAATAGCACCAATTTGAACCAGGTATTTTAACAAATACTATGCATAAATAAGATATCACTTAATAACCCCTCCATACATCAGTTTGACAATAAAAATTTTTAAAAAATAAAATAAAATATCACTTAAAACATATAGGAAACTGAATTCACTTAAATATTTTACAAAAATCAATCTTATTTATGTGTCTACATGTGCACAAAAAAATGAGCTACCAGACTTCATGAAACTCAAATGTCCAAGGACCTTCTCTGGTTATTTCACAATTTCAAGTACTTAACCAAACTCAGCAGCAAGAGATTCATGGAAACTGGGTGGGACACGGTCCCTTGTCAGGTTTGTGTCTTGTATTCAGGCAGTTGCAGAATATGAATTTAAGGATAACAGATAGAGGCAAGGAAACAAGTTGTCATTCCAAGGAAACAAGTTGTCATTCCAAGCAATGGGAAAGAGTATAAACTAAGGCTGTGCTAAAAGTGAGTACGAAAAAGTATTTAGAAGATTAAATTTCACTAACTCACAGAACTCTCACTAGAGACACTTTCGTATAAAGCCCCTATAATAGAGATGACATCAAGTAAGAAAAGACCTTACTCATTACCAAACATAAAGATTACTACCACTTTCCTTTGCATTTCATAATTTTAGAAAAAGATACATAAAGTAAATATTTAAGTGATCTGATACTACAAACTAAACTCTATTATCATAAACTTTTATTTCTGTTCCTGTTCAGCAACAGGAAGACTGCTCCTAAAAGGGATCTAAGAAAACTCCACCTTTCACATGACAGGGGGGAACAAATGCAACAACTGCCTCCCAACTCATGACGAATAGGAGATAAGAATGAGATTCAATAATAACAATTGTTGGAGGGGATGTGGCCAAAAGGGAACCTTACTTCATTGTTGGTGGGAATGTAAACTGGTTCAGCCACTCTGGCAAGCAGTATGGAGATTCCTCAGAAGGCTCAATATAGAACTCCCCTATGACCCAGCAGCCCCACTGTTGGGTATCTATCCAAAAGCCCACAAACAAAATCACAGTAATGCCACCAGCACAACAATGTTCATCGCAGCACAATTTGTCATAGCTAGACTCTGGAACCAACCCAGATGCCCCTCCATAGATGAATGGATCAGGAAAATGTGGTACATATACACAATGGAATTTTATGCCTCTATCAGAAGGAATGACATTGTTCCATTTGTACGGAAATGGAAGGACTTGGAAAAAGTTATACTAAGTGAAGTGAGCCAGACCCAAAGAAACATGGACTCTATGGCCTCCCTTATTGGGAATAATTAGTACAGGTTTAGGCAAGCCATAGCAGAGCATCACAAGGCCCAATCTATACCCTTATGAACACATAAGATGATGCTAAGTGAAATGAACTCCAGGTTATGGAAACAATTGATATATCACAGTTGTAACTACTTTCAACGTCCTATGTGTATGTGTAGTTTCTATTACTGATGATGTTCTTGTATCACCTTCCTATGGTTGTACCTACACTATCTCTGTAATCTTATCTGAGTATATTGGAAACCATGTTTACTGGTATTGGAAATAGGAAATTCAAAGGGAATACCAAATTTGAGAGACACAGGGTAAAAAAAGAGAAATAACTACAAAAGCAATACTTGCAAAACTGTTTGGTGTAAGTGAACTGAACACCTGGGGGGGGAGGGAAAGGGGGGGAGGGAGGGGGGCATGAGGGACAAGGTAACAAACAGTACAAGAAATGTATCCAATGCCCAACGTATGAAACTGTAACCTCTCTGTACATCAGTTTGATAATAAAAATTTGAGGAAAAAAAAAAAAAAAAGAATGAGATTCGAGTGGCATCAAATAGGTAGAACTGGGCCTAGGAGGGGGTGTGGTCAAAAGACTAACAATTACTCATTCTTCCAGCCTGCAGAACTCATTCAGAAATTTCTAAGAAATGGTTTCAAATGATCTAGAATGAGATAAAAGAAGTCATTCATAAAATATTACTGAACATTTTAGGTAATATTAGCTGAACTGCTGTGTAGGTTCTATACTAAAAAGTTTTTTCTATTATTACCATAATCAAGGCCAAAAAAAAATTAACTCCCATTGAAAGAAACAGCTTTGTCACTAAAAGATCTGATTTTCTACACGCCATACTCTTACCAATTAAAGGTAACGTTTGTAGAGACACAATATAAAAATGATCAAAATGCTGGGTCAGTGTTTTAGACATAGTTCTCAGTACTTCTGACAAGAAGGAGAAACAACAACAAAAAAAAAAAGGAAATCTAGATCCCTCCTCTCCATTCTGCTGCCATTTCCCTAAGAGACAACCTCCACTGCTTATACCCAAACCTTCCTATAATGGCTTCCTCTTTCACCAGCACCACTGTACTACAAATATAGCTCACTCTATAGGAACCATCTCTCTTTATGAATCCAATCACATCATTCCTGCCTCTGAAATTCTGTACCTTTTAGTGGTGTAAAACATAAAGCCCAATCTTCAGCTTGAAACACTAGTCATATTCTGATCCTAGGAATCTTCTGTCAGTGATGATAAATAAAACTCTCTATAAAGCCCTCCATACCTTCCTAATAGATGTCTCCTATTCTCCATCTATGCATCAAGACTACCCTTGCAAATAACATTTTACCTCCCAACCGACATCCTCACTAACTAATCTACCTCTCTAAGGAATAAGCAGAATTCCTCAAGAAATACCATCAGCTCCTCTGGAGCTAGATCTGATCTCAAAATTCAACTTCATTATTAACAATCTAATCTTCATCATATCTCTCAACATCTTCAAATTTTAACTTATCCAATTACAAAATTAACACATAAAAAATCAAATCAGATGGGCTCTTAAGGACAACAAATATATAAGTAAATATAAAATATATAAGTTGTTCTAGAAAAATCAGTTAAACTGTACTTAATAGTAAACCCAAAAAGGAACATTTACAATATAATAGATGAACTCTTCTCTATTAGGCACTGAGTGCCTTTGTGATAAAGGCAGTGAGTTTTTTTTGTTTTGTTTTGTTTTTTTAGGAAAATGTCATCTAAAAGGAAAAAGGCACAAGTCTACACTTAAATCTGTCCCTCAACATTTGGTCAATAATATAATTGTACGTAAATGCTTATTAAATGTTCATACAATTTAAGCAATACATAGCCTCATTCCCTAGAATTTTCCAAACAACTGACAACTCTACCATTTTGGTGTTCACTTTTTTATAAATATAGGTGATCAAAATGAGTCAGGTAAAACTAGAATTTTAACATTTAAAACACGTCACTCATATTTTCTATAAAGCTACACAGGTAAGAATGCTTGGGATTTCAAATCAACTCAGAAATTGCTTTGTGTGTATGGGTGTGCCTGTCTTATTAGTTAAGCTGAGGGCCTGAGCTTTTTTGCTCAAGGCTAACAGATTATCACTTGAGCTACAGCTCCACTTTCAGCTCTTATTTTGGGTACTTAACTGAAGGCAAGAGTCTCATGGATTTTCATGCCCGGGCTGGGTTTGAACTACAGTCCTCAGATCTCAGCTTCCTGTGTAGCTAGGATAACAGGCATGAGCCGCTTGGTGCCTAGCTAGGAAATCTTTTATTATGACCTTAGACATCAATCATTTTACATGCACCAAAATTCCTAGGAAAACATGTACTCTTTATCTGACTTATGTAAACTATAACCTCTGAACAATAAAAAAAATTTTTAAGTTAATTCCTATGAGGACAATGGGTACAAAAGAAAGGAAACAAGAAATTCTTTGTTTTGTTTTGGGTTTTTTGCCAGTCGTGGAGCTTGAACGCAGGGCCTGAGTACTGTCCCTGGCTTCTGTTTTGCTCTACTACTTGGACCACAGTGCCACTTCTGGCTTTTTCCATAATGTAGTGCTGAGGAATCGAACCCAGGGCTTCATGTATATGAGGCAAGCACTCTACCATGAGGCCATATTCCCAGCCCAACAAATCCTTAACTGAAATCAAACAGCAGAAGCAGGGGTTAAAAAAAAAAAAAATCGATCTCTGGGAGGATAAGAAACTATACCTTTCAAAGATGAAATAACAAACTTTCCTATAATACCACCAATGTTTCAGAATCTAAAGGAAATATTAATTACCCAGAGTACAGTTAGAGAATAAAAAGTTAAAGAGAAAAATTGGATTTCAAAGAACTACCTTCAACAATTTGTTTGAAAATCTCCATACAAAGTAAAGTTTTACTAAAAATAACACTGAATTAATAGTTTTTGTAAAGTAAATTTTCAACTGGATTTCCAGTTAAAAGTTATGGAGCAACCACACAGGGCTTTGTTTCATACTGTATTACTTGAATTTTAATCCCTGAAAATCATAACAAGGCTCTCTTTGTGTAAATCCTGGAGGAAAAAATTCAATAACTACTTTGACAATAGTTTTAATTATTGGTAACTTAAGAAACCAAAGTCTTAAAATTCCTTTTTCTCAATATAGTCAAATGTTCTCTCTACTAAACTCTTGTAATGATAGAAAACCAAAGAAGTCAACGTATCTCAATTACCTACTGTTTCACTTAAAGGCAAAATAGAAGTCAATGATTTGGGAAAAATGGATCTCAGAGTTAGCACTGAATACTCACTACTTACTCATTCATAACCTTGAGAACTTCTCTACTCTAGCCTCTTTAATTTTCTGTAAACTCAAGGAATTTAGACAGATCCCAATGGTTCCTTTTCACTCTGCTTAAATATTTGCCTACATTTGTTAACTTCAAAATCTTCCATTTATGTAGTTTACAGTTTAAAGCACTTGTCAGTTTATCTTTATAAAAGCTATATGAAGTAGATAATTGTATTGCACATGAAGAATGTTGAGGTCCAGAGACGTCAGAGCCAGAAGCAAAATCTAAGTAAAAATCCCTCAGTTTCCTCAAAGACTGATGACTCAGAAATCTTAGCAATTCTGAAAATCCTAATATACAAATATAAATCGCTATATTAAAATTACATAGTACACAACTTATTTTTTAATGTATCTGCATTCAACCATTTACAAAGTAGCATGCAACTAAAAAAAAATGGAGGCAAATCAACTCAAGCTACTCCAATACACACACACACACACACACACACACACACACACACATACACATATCAAGGACAGGCACAGTAGTGTAAATCTATAAACTCTGCTATCTAGGAGGTAGAGATGGGAAGATCAAAGCTAGAGTCCAATTGGAGCAAAACATTAAGGTGACCCTATCTCAAAAAGAAGATAAGAATGGTGATTTTCAAATGTTTCCCATTATTTATTAAACTATACACTTATTTTATATCCTTTTCTGTATTGTACACATCACTTCAAAACTTTATATATTTCTTTTAAAAAACCTACTACTTATATAAAAAGTTCCTATATAGGATCAAATAAATTAATACATAAGCTTATTATGGAGAACATGCCCATATTAAAATATCCATCTGAAAATTAGGTGGAGAGCCACTGGGGTCAGTAGCCACAGATTTTATGTGTCAACTTAGGTAGGCATAGTACCAAATTAGTCAATCAAACACTAATTTAAATGTTGCTGACAAAGTTATTTTGTAGATATAATTAGCATCTAAAATCTGCTTGTTATAAGCAAAGGAGATTTCTTAATAGTGTCAGTGGGCATCATACAATCAGCTGAAAGACATTAAGAACAAAACCAGGGGCTGGGGATATAGCCTAGTGGCAAGAGTGCCTGCCTCGGATACACGAGGCCCTAGGTTCGGTTCCCCAGCACCCACATATACAGAAAACGGCCAGAAGCGGCGCTGTGGCTCAAGTGGCAGAGTGCTAGCCTTGAGCGGGAAGAAGCCAGGGACAGTGCTCAGGCCCTGAGTCCAAGACCCAGGACTGGCCAAAAAAAAAAAAAAAAAAAAAAAAAAAAAAGAACAAAACCAGAGGCTTTCCCAGAAACACAAAACTTCTGCCTAGAGAATATAGCATCAAATCCAACCCAAAAGTTTCTAAGACTTGTCACCTTCCCTACATATTTCAGACTTGCTAACTTCTGCAACTGCATGAGCCAATTTCCTAAAATAAATTTCTTATTTTGTATTTCCACTGGTTACTTTTTTCTGAAGAACCCTAGTTGATATTGATTCGGGTATTGAGGGTAGTCCTAGAGAAGTTTGAGTTGGTTGTGGAGTTTCTGAAATTAGTTCTCTACTATAATTAGACTTAGGCAATAAAGGCCTGGATTTCCTGTGGTAAAGAGGAACTTATAGTCCATGACATGACATATTAATAAAGATACAATCATTGAAAATAGAAAAGCAAGGCTCTGCATAACCATATAGGTGATACCTGAGAGTATTTGTAAACTAATAAGTATAATAAAATTAGCAGGTGGCTCCTAACTGCTAGATAAAGTAGGAAAATCAAAAGAAAAACCCAAGGTTTCATATGCCAAGCTTAAGCAGTGCATAAATGGCCTATGTCTGCCTGAATAAAAACCTCTGTAAGTGCAGAACCAGATTTCTGAAGATCAAAATCAGAAAGTCATTCCGTTGACTGCTTAATTACAAAAGAAACTAAGTCCCCCCAAATCACAGAATTCTCTGTATACAAGTGACAGCATTGAGTAGGAAGAAATGGGATCCTGAAAACTGGAATGGGGACATATGGGCAGAGCCTCATAACAACAGGGACAATAAACATCTATATTCTGTCAGGTTATCTATTAGTAGAAGCAAGTTCTATCAGGTCTTTATTAGAAGAAGCAAGGAATTCCTAGACCCTCTACCATCTTGCTGTTATGACTAGAAACACTATGAAACACTAAAACCATAGTTTAGTGTCCCTATGTTAGTACAGTCACCAGGCTTCATTCACCATATGAAGCCTTTGTGGGATGAAGCCTTGAAAGTTCTTTGTACCACTGCTTAGGCAATTACAAAAGTAGTGCAAGAAAGACAGATGAAGCCTTGTAGGAGGTCACTGGGAAGTGATTAACATTGTTCTTGTAGAATTACAGTGTTCTAGATGTCTTCAAAGAACAGAACTGGTAGGGTGACTGAGGGTCAATATCATCAAAGTATTTTGTTTTTATGTATGTACATATGCATGAATACATGCATATATATTCATATATGTACATACACATATATACATACCCTCCTCACTCTGTATCTGCCTACCTCACCACATAATTCCTCTTAAGAACAGTGCCAATGCCCGCATCATGCCTTTAAAATTTTCAAAACTGTACACACTTTTTATATCCTTTTCTGTATTGTACACATCACTCAAAACTAAGGTTACTATCTAGAATCAAGTAAATTACTACATAAGCTTATTGTGGAGAACATACCCATATTAAAATATCCATCGGAAAATTTCCTTTACACATTACCCAGTATCAGATATTTTGTTGTGAAAACAGAAAATTAAATTCAATCTACTTTATTTGCATGAAGACTCTCTAATGGCTTCCTGAGGATGTTTTGCCAGACAAGTAGGCTCAGTCCCTACTCTACTTGTAGACTTACATACTACCAGACCCAGCAGACCCAAGTTCAAAGTATGACCCATGGGGAGGCATGATGCTCTCCAAAAGAACCAAATAGTTTTTTCCAGTTTATACTGAGAGAAAGCTGGAAATATATAGATAGGAATCAATGCTAGAGTTGCAGAGTAATAGGAACAAAACATAAATTTTGGTCAAGCAAAGTTTATTGATAAGGACTCACTAAAAGATATTACTTTTAATATTGCAGTTCAACAGATAAGAAAGGGTTCGGGCAGTTTAATTGGTTAGCTAGCTATGCACAGACCAAATTAGGTCCTAGATTAAATGAAGACAGAATGTGAGAATAATACTTCCACAACTATGAAAAATAAATTTGTGAGAAGTTTTCAACATTGTTAAAGAGTTCTGTGATTCCTGTCTATGCTAGAAATTAAAGTAGTAACCATTAAAAAATAAAATTAAAAAATAAAATAAATAGTAACCACTAGTACTGACTGGGATCCTTAAATGCAATGAGAATAATTGGATACTGAGAAAACAGAGTCCAAATACCATTATTTAAAAGCCAAACACAAGAAAAGCATGATAATAATAACGGATAGCACAATGAAAATAACCAGAGTAGTCTCACTCACAAAGACAGAGTTGAGAGTTGACCACCATGCACCTAGAAAAATATTAATCCTTACTTCATCTACAAAGTAAGAAGAGTTCCAGGTTAAATAATTATTTAAATCACAAAAACTAAGAGTAAAAGCCCTGTCAATGAATTCTTATGAGAAACATGGATTCTATCAAGGAAGGACATTATTATACCTCACTACAAAAAAAAAAAAATTTACTGACAATTTTCCCCCAAATGAACAGCTTTTCCAAGACTGGACACTGGCTCCTAATAATTCCAAGACATCCAAACATCATCATGTCATCTATAAGAATAAAAGCTTCAAAAAGCTTCTGCCCAGCAAAGGACATTGTTGCTAAAAAAGACAATGGATAGGAGATCTTTACCAGCAATACATCTAACAAGGGTCTAATAACTAGACTATACAATGAGCTTAAAAAGCTAAAACTCAAAGAATCAGTAATCCAGACAAAATGTTAATTTCCCATAAATTTTTCGAATGGCCAATAAATATAGGAAGATATGCTCATTCATGGCCATTAAAAATTATACTGCACATTAAAGGATATAGTTACTAAGATAAAACCACATCCTGTAGAATGGGAGATTTTGCCAGCTATACAAGGGCTAATATCCAGAACATACAAAGAACTCAAAAAACTAAATCTCTGAAGAACAAATAACCTAATTAATAAATGGGCAAAGAAGCTAAATATAGACTTCTCAGAAGAAGAAAAATGGCCAATAACACATGAAGAAATGCTCAATATCTCTGGCTGTAAAGTGGAAATCAAAACAGCATTGACAATGCATCTCACCTATCAAGAATATAAACAACAAATGCTGGAAGGGAAGTGAGGAAAATCCATTTTTCCTATTTGCATTTTCCTATTACTAGGATTGCCAGAACTCACAAAGCATTCACTATTAGTCATGGTGATGAAATCACAAATTTTTTGTTTTCTATCATTACTATGATATGCTCTTTATATTCTAGAAATCTTAGTTCCTCAGAATGGAGTTAAGACTGGATGTTGACACTAGAGACTTTCCATAGCTCTGAATCAATAAGCAAAGAATGGAGCTTGCAAACTAGTTCAAGGCCAGCCTGTGCTACTTACCAAGATCCTGTCCTAAGGGGAAAAAAAACTGAGTATATACAAGATTGAGATCAAACATGACCTAAAGATACAAGTAAAATTGTTCAAGAGCACAGGACCATCTCCTGCTAGCAGAATTTTAGATTTGCCAGCCCCTACAATCACCTCAACCATCTGTATCTGTCCATGTAAGTGAGAGAGATATAGATACATGTATGTAACAATTAAATTAATTTTAATAGTTAAAACCTAACACTTAACATATCACTAAATTGGCTGATACAATCACATATGCAAGATAGAAAAATCGTATCAATTTTTTCCTGGTGCTAGAGTTGAATTCAGGACTGAGTGTGCCTTGACTACCTCTCTTACCTACCTCTCTTACCTGTACTCTTCTACTCCTCTATCAACTGCTAACTCAAGAACAGCCCAGTGGTTTTAAGTCACTCCAATGTCCAACCATGTCATTCTCTCCACCCCAGTAGAGAGGAAAGGGCTCTCAGTCTATGATACGATCATACCTTGCCTCTTCTTTCAAATATCTCCTAAGAAGCTTACCCTGGGCACTATATATAAAATAGCAAATACTCAACACTTTCCACTGATGTTTTGTATATCCTTCGCCTATGTAATTCTTTTTTCCTGAGTACACTAACCACCTTCTGAGGTATATCCATCCTCCTCTACTTGTTAATACTCTTTTCCTCTATTTAAATGTAAGCTCATTTCTTTATTTCATTCACTCTTCCAATACCTAGAATAATGCCAACATGTGCTCTAGAAGCACAAACTGAAATAACATATTAGCCTTAAGTTAAAACTCAAATCTTTCCATTTATGTGAAAATGCTATTTACAAAAACATCAAAGTGTTAAGTGAAATTAACTCCATGGTATGGAAACGAGTGTTATATCACTGTTGTAATCATTTTCAACATGCCATGTGAAACTGTAGCTTTTGTTGTTGTCATTCCTCTTGTGTCCCCTTCCTGTGGTTTTTGCCTACACTATCACTGTATCTCATCTGAGTACCCTGGATACTGTATATACTTGTATTAGAACTAGGGAAGGGAAAAGGAATATCAAAATCGAGAGAAAAAGGATAAAAGACAAACGACTCCAAAAGCAATACTTACAAAATAATTTGGTATAAACCAAATGAACATCTCATCAGGAGGAAAGGGAATGGGGGAGGAGGGGAAATGAGGGAGGAAGTAACAAGTTATACAAGAAATGCACCCACTGCCTTATGTATGAAACTGTAACCCCGCTGTACATCACTTTGACACTAAATAATAAAAAAATCAAACAGGAAAATGTTATGCACCATCCTAATTTTTCTTTATTATCTTTTTTGTTTATTCTTTAAAATTTTTATTATCTTTAGTTGTACAAAGAGGTTTTAATTCACATGTTAATTTATGAGTATTCTACATCTTGTTCCATGTCACCCCCCTCCATCATTCTCCCCATCTGTCCCAAACAGTCCTAGTTCTGCTTAAATTCTTTTCAGTGATTTGATTTTACAGAGAATATGAAAGTAAATGTTCCACTCTTTCACATTTTTCCCCCATTTAACCACAAATTATGAGCTCTATAGTCCCAACTTCTCTACTTGCCAAATAACAGGAACTGGTCCATGTGATCAGCTTCTTAAAAATCTAGTCTCTACTCAATAGCTATGTACATATGAACACATAAGATGATGCTAAGCGAAATGAACTCCAAGTGATGGAAACAAGTGCTTTATTACTGTTATTTTCAACATACCATGTGAAATCATGCCCTTTTCTTTTGTCTTTCTTCCCCATGTTTTTTACCCCTGATATCACTGTAACTGATTTTGGTACCCTGGGTATTGTTTATCAGAACTAGGGAAGGGAAGGGGAACATCAAAATGGAGAGACAATGGGTAAAAGGCAAACCAATGCAACAGCTATACTTAGAAAACAATATGCTGTAAACCAACTGTACAACTTGGGGAGGGGGCAGTTGGGGAGGGAAGAAAGGTGAGAGAAAAATGAGGGAGGAGCTAACAAGTTTGATCAGAAATGTACTCACTGCCTTACAAATGAAACTGTAGCCCCTCTGTAACATCACTTTAACAACAAATTAATTAATTAATTTTTTAAAAAATCTAGTCTCGGGGGCTGGGAATATGGCCTAGTGGCAAACAGTGCTTGCCTCATATACATGAAGCCTCGGGTTCAATTCCTCAGTACCACATATATAGAAAAGGCCAGAAGTGGTGCTGTGGCTCAAGTGACAGAGTAGCTAGCTTTGAGCAAAAAGAAGCCAGGGACAGTGCTCAGACCCTGAGTTCAAGCTCCAGGACTGGCAAAAAAAAAAAAAAAAAAAATCTAGTCTCTAAAAGTCAGATGTAAAGAAAATTTATATGAAATTTTCATACCACCTAAACATAAACTTAGCTTTAAATTGGATTTCATTCTCATAATGCAAATAGCACTGGATCCTATAAGATAGGTTTCACTTGCTCCTAAACTACTTACTCTAATAAGTATAGTAAACTATTTATCTGGAAGTTCCCTTCTGACTCTACTTAGGCACAATACAAATAACCTAAAAAATGAAAAACTCTCACAAATGAAAATTATGTCTTTAATATTATAATTATTATACTTTACTCAATGGAGGACCTTCACACTACTAATATTTATAACCATTCAACTTATAATGCTCTTCCAGCCTCAGCAAACACCAAAAAATAAAAGCTGCCTCCCCAAATGTGATATAATCAAGCATATGATCATGATTCCATTTAAATTACCTTCAAAAAAAGTCTATGGTATTCAAAGATAACCTTTGGCAGAGACATGCAATAACTATAACGAGTTCTGGGGTGAAAACAATGTTAAACTTCTTGATCTAGGTGAACCCCGGGGGCTTCATGTATAGGAGGCAAGCACTCTTTGCCATTAGGCCATAGTCCCAGCCCCCTGAGACTAGATTTTTTTCAATTAATTAATTTGTTGTTAAAGTAAAAACAAGTAAACAAGTAAAAAACTTATGAAAAAGTAAACATTACAGCACTTCAAGAACATAAAAGATAAAGTTGATAAGCTCAACATTTTGGAAATGATTTGCTCCCAAACTGTCTGAAACAGGTTTTATAATTCAAATGAGTTCAAATTAAAATACTCAAGTTGCAAAACAAATAAGAGTCCTGTTGTGAGAATCCTGCCCTACCACTTGCCAGCTCTGTGAACTTGAACTTACCCTCCCTCTTGAGTCTGTTACTGCATCTACAAAATGGGGATCTACTTCATAAGCTTATTGTGAATACTACGTTTGTGTACAGCATTGAGAAGAGTGACAAGACATACTAAGTACTCAATAAATGTTGGTTCTTCACTCTTGTGGGATACTTAGTCCCCAATGATGCTAAATATTGTTTCTGCTATAGCCAACTGACAGATGAGCACTGAAATGCAACAGAGCTTCTTAAAATAACTTGCACCTTACTCTATCTAAAAAGCAGTATCACTAACAGTTTTCTTTGAATTTGAATTTACCAAAATAAT
The DNA here is from genome assembly GCF_023159225.1 of Perognathus longimembris pacificus. Classification (NCBI taxonomy): domain Eukaryota; kingdom Metazoa; phylum Chordata; class Mammalia; order Rodentia; family Heteromyidae; genus Perognathus; species Perognathus longimembris. Next base: position 44,535,610 of record NC_063176.1, read on the forward strand.
TGCTATAACACAAATTGCACTCAGCTCCACTCCAGTTCTTAATTCTTCATTACAGCTAACAGCTACACAGTTCTGAAAACTAAATTAACATCAAAGCACCATATGAATACAGTGCAGGATTTTAAAATGACAATAACTGCTGTTTTATAGTAGTTACATGGTAAATGCAAAACATACTTTCTGTATTGATCTTATTTGTTGTTGTGACAATCCAATTAAGTACACATATTACTGTTCATCCTCATTAAAATTATGTAAGTCCATTTTCCTGGACAGTACATTTATTTTCTTCATTTTCTTCACTTCATTGAGGTCACAGGGACTCAGACTATTTGGAGAAACAGTTCATCTTAAAGAAAAGATTGTAATTCTTCAGCAAGACTTCCATTTAACTGAATTCTAAAGCAAGTACCTCTCTTCCAGAGGATCCGAGCAACTCAGGTATTTAATCACATTATTTCAATCTCACTTGAGATAACTTTCTTGGTTTACTAAGAAGCTTATCCATTTGCCAGGTGTTAATCCATGTGTCAATTTGATAATCTTATTGTTAACAGTAGCTTTTCAGAGAATAAGTGCGGAGGATCAGTTTGATGGCTATATAACGAAATTATCAGTGTCATACTGAAACATTAACATTAGAGATTTACAAGACTGGCTCAGCACATCAGCAACACACTCCAATCTTACTTGCTGCTTCTTTCCACCAACTGATGTAACATTAAGCCTCCAAATAAATTAATAAATATAAAACAAAACGTTCATCTTAAATATCAAGTCATTTTCATACCATATTTTAGTACTACAATTCTATATCAACTGTAGCATTATGGCAGAAATGAGTCCTTAAAACTGCTCTGCCCAGCCTAACTTACAGTATATTTTTTAAGCCTCAAGCAATGTTATGCAACAAAGTTTTCTCAAATACAGCATTGGGACAGCTCCTCTATATCCCAAAAGAACAAAAACATCTAATTTACTGAAGAGCAAGTGATAATGTTCTAAATGGTTTAGACATACATATATGTGCATGTGTTTCTGTGTGTGATTTAATCATTAGTATGACCTTAAAGGAGAGGAATTATGTCCTTTTCCCCCCACACCAAGGAAAACCTGAGGCACAAAGATTTGCGCTAGCTAACAACCCATAATTTACTAGTAGGGTTATGTTACTCTGAACTCTTGCTAACTCTCTTATCCAATGGAACACTTCCCTTTCAATAATCTCTTGTTCCTACTTTACACGGTAGGTTTGTGTGAGCACCAATCACACGGATAGAACCAGGACTTATATATACAAGCCATAAAAAGAGGCTAATGACAAACTTCAGACTATACAAGTCGGTATGATAGATCACAGCAAGCAAAAGATCATATTGAGAAGAACTAGGATTAGAAAGTAAAAGCAGGGACTGGGAATATGGCCTAGTGGCAAGAGTGCTTGCCTCCTACACATGAAGCTCTCGGTTCGATTCCCCAGCACCACATATATGGAAAACGGCCAGAAGGGGCGCTATGGCTCAGGTAGCAGAGTGCTAGCCTTGAGCGGGAAGAAGCCAGGGATGGTGCTCAGGCCCTGAGTCCAAGGCCCAGGACTGGCCAAAAAAAAAAAAAAAAAGAAAGTAAAAGCAACCAATATTTGTAATATGTGTGATAACTCACAATTACTACACAGAAATCTGATCTGTTAATTAAGAAATTCAAGAGCTAGTGGTTTAGTTCAGTTTATGAAGCTCAGAAGTAGACTGCCTGTCTATCATAAGCAAGGCCCTGGGTTTGATCCCAGAGAAAGAAAAACAAAGGGGAGGAGGGAAGAAGAGAATGAGGAAGGGGAAGAAGGCAGAAAAGAAGGGAAAACAGGAAGGGAAGAAGAGGAGGAGAGGGAGGAGAAGGGAAGGAGGAAGGAGAAAGAAGTAAGGAGGAAGGAGAGAGAATGAGGAATGAGAGGGAAGAAGAGGAGAGAGGGAGGGATTATTTAGAGATAAAACTGGAGGGGTGTCCTATCAACAGAAAAGTGTTAAAACAAAACTGGGGAGAATTTAAAAACACACACACACACACACTTAACCTATTAGAAAGCTCATCACTTTTAATGGCTCATTTATACAGTAATCATTAACACTCAAGAAAAATACCAGTCTTCATTTCTTCATTAGTCTGTTAAGAGTGCAATTATGTGCCAGGATCTCAAACCTCTATCACAAAGGAGAATGTGTTTAACAACAAACACACAAAAGAGAAGACATTTGAAGTCTTTCCTAATCAAAGACAAGAAAATATATCCCACCAAAAATAGCAAAGATTCTTTTCCAACAAAAATATCAATGGGCACTCAAAAACACAAACCTTCCTAAAAGCAATTTGGCAGTGAATGAAAATACATAAATGTATGCTTTTTAAGCCTTAAAATGTCTTTTTAGTTCATAGTATATTTCTGCATGTGTACCCTTAAAATCCAAAATGTAGAAGAGATTTAAGCACACAGATGTTTATACAAATTTTAAAAGAAAAACTGGAAACTATCTGACAGTGCGACTCTATCCAGCAATAAGAATGAATAAATAATTTGTATCTTCCATTCCATTTAATAATTAAGAAAAAGCTCGATGTTACTTTTTTAAAAACAAGACATAGAAGTGCAACCAAGAGGACAACAACTTGTCTTAGTCTATTCAATCTGCTATAGCAATATACATTAGACTGTGTAATGAAAATGTATTGCTGAAAATTTTAGAATAAAGGGGAGAAAGAAAGGGAGGAAAAGGAGGGGAGGGAGTAGAAGGGAAGGAGGGGAGGAAAGGGGGAAAGGAGATAGGGCTAGATTTCAACTATGGAGAACTATTAATAGATTTTTTTTTTTACAAATTAGCCAAACCTAAGGCCTTAGGGGTTTGGTATTATATGCAGTCAACTAGATTAATACACACATATTTCTAAGTTATAAAAGTAATTGGAAAATCTTACTGGCCTACTTATAGACTGGTAAGTCAGTCTGAATGCAAAGAGAATGCATAACACAGAATTCAGCTAAACCAAGACAGACTAGGAATTACCAATAAGACATCAAGAGCAGAATGGAATGTCCAGGTAAGAAAACAGAATCTAAAACCTGGAAGCAATGACCAAAGAATCATAACTGAAAAACATGTTTAGTCAGTCTGCCAGAGAATCACAAACTAGACTCTATCTCTGACATGAGGAGAAGAAATTCATGGGTTTAAACATAGCTCTGAAAAGTATAACCACAAACTCCCTAATCCCAAATGTTGAAAATCCAAAACATCAAAATTCCTGAAGTCCAAAGTAATGAAATATCAAAGTCCTGAAAATATAATTTTGGAAAATAGTTTTTAATTTTTTTCAAGACTTGATTATAGTTTTAAATGATTTGAGAAACATCCAAAACATGGTGAAAGAATTCAACGTAACTTTACACAATTAAACAGACAAAAATATAACATATTTTTATAAGCTCTTAGGTATACTGATTGTTGCAAGGTCTAACAGTATTCATTAAAACAAGCTAAAAAGCAAGATATGTAAATAGATATCACTACAGCTGACAATTGTGTACAGACAACTTTACAACTTTATTCTGGTACATCCTGACAAATAACCTGAAGTCTTTTTACCAGTCAAAAACTGTGAACGATCACCACCAAACATGCAGTAGACTGGAGCTAAGATCCCTCTTATCTTTCATAAATGCAGGTGGGACATTTTCATTGACTCAAGAAGTTTCAACAATTCTGCATACAAGCATAATTGTTTTACACAACAAAGTCAATGTTGTAATAATGCACAAGAAGTCAAACTTGCAACAAATACACAAGAGTAATTAGTATTCTCCTAAAAGTCTCCATATAATTTACATTCCCAGGATTGGAAATGGTGCAAAAACAAGTATATAGCATAGTAAGCTGTATTTTTAAAAATGTGTTTACAGGGGCTGGGGATATAGCCTAGTGGCAAGAGTGCCTGCCTCGGATACACGAGGCCCTAGGTTCGATTCCCCAGCACCACATATACAGAAAACGGCCAGAAGCGGCGCTGTGGCTCAAGTGGCAGAGTGCTAGCCTTGAGCGGGAAGAAGCCAGGGACAGTGCTCAGGCCCTGAGTCCAAGGCCCAGGACTGGCCAAAAAAAAAAAAAATGTGTTTACAATTTAAAATAGCTGAAAGACTAGTAGTGAGGCTCTGAATTCAATTCCCGTTACTAAAAAAAAATAGCCAAACAAATAAATAATAAAATAGTGAGGTGGAGACTAAAAAGGAAAACCAAAAAGAAAACATGCATACAAAAAAGTGAACTAGGAAAATTGTAGGAACTTCACAGAGAAAGTTTATAAGAACTGATCAACTTTGATGAACCTTAACTGCATCTTAAAGTCTCTTCGATCACAATCAACAGCTGTTTTCTTTTTTTCACTGTGGGTATTCACTGGGAGAATAATTCACATTCATAAACACACAGTAATTCCTTTAGAAACATCCTTACACACACCCAAAGTAATGTGTTACTGTTATACCATTTGTAGTTATTCATTCCAACCAATATAATGCATAAAAATGCACTAATCCCTTTCTCAGATTTCAGATTTCTATCCTTAAATAGCTTTTCTTTCATTGGATATATTTCAATAGCAGCTGTCAGGATTTCAACATTTAGGACTCCAGCATTTCATGGGTTTGGGATTTAGCAGATTTTAGGATTCAGGAATTTTGACCTTTGGGGATTTCAACATTCAAGGTTATAGAGTTCTGGGCGGTGTATCACTCACTCCCAAGACCAGACAAAGACCCAATGCTCCTACTACTAGAGAAATAAAGGTAAAAGCTGACAACTCTTACAATTAAATAACAAGAATCCCTCTTGATCCAGGACCCATAAACTTCATAGCAAGTTTATATGTAATTAGTATTAACCAAAAATACTAAAAGTTGTATTAGCGACAGTAATGTTAAGAGAGTACAATGTGAATTACAAGAATATTATCTCATCTAATCCAAATGATTTAGTTCAGAATAATGTGACAGCAAGAATGAACAGATTGTGAAAAGGGTCAAATGTCTAAGAGTTTGTGTTTGATTGACTAGAGAAACAATGGCACCATTAAAAGAAACACGAAGTCATTCCCAAGCTATTCATGAGACAGAAGTAGGAAGATCCTGATCTGAAGTCATATCTGCAAAGACCAAGACCCTATCTGCAAAATACTGAGTTCAAACATCAGTACCAACAACAACAACAAAATAAAAAGACGGGGAAAGAGATAAAGAATGATGAGATAATAAATGGTAATTATTGAGCATTTCAGGTAGAGTATTTTAATCATAACCCTATAAGGTACTAAATTAGCTCACAAAAGCTAATTACATATATGCCATCCTCCCTTCTTCCTTCCTAAAAGAACCTCCATTTTGTTCAGATATGGGGCAGCAATACATTCAAGGAAGACAAGTACTTTTCCCAGCAAAACGATGTTTGTTTGAAACAAAAGTAATAATTTCCCTTGGCCAATAAACCAAGTCTGATCAATGAGACACTAGATGGACACTGGGAACTTCCAGGAAAACCACAGCTATCAAGCATATGCATCTTGGAAGTCTTTAGGAAGCTTGAAGAGAGCAAGCTCAGAATAGTTCTTGATTTCCCGCCTCCTCACTTTCACTATTTCCCAACCTATCAACAAGACAAACCAAATGTCATTCCAAAGCATCTTTCCAATCTTTCTTCTTCTATCAATCTCTACTCCTATCATTCTGGTATAAGCCACTATCAACTCTAAACTGGACTCCTAGTAACTACTATCCTAGACAATCTCCCTGACACTTGTGCTCCCAAGAATTCACTCCCCACCCAAGACAGCATGAGAGACCTTTAAAAATGTAATCAAGCTGTGTGCCCTCATGATAGTAATCCCAGCCATTCAGGAAGCTGAGACCTGAGGATCGTGGTTCAAATCCAGCTCGGGGAGTTAAGTCTACCTCAACAAAGCTGGAAGTGGAACTGTGGATCAAGTGGTAGAGCGTTAGCCTTGAGCAAAAGAAGCTTGGGAACAGCACCCAGGCCCTGAGTTCAACACCTAAATACACACACACACACACACACACACACACACACACACACCACATATAGAAACTGGAACCCTTATGCACTCTTGGTACGATTGTAAAATGGTGTAACCACTATAGAAAATACTAAGGAACCTCCTCAAAAAACAAAGAGTAGAACCATTGTATCATGTAGCAATACCACTTCTGAGTATACAGTTAAGCTTTTGTGAAGCAAGATTTCACAAAGGTGTTTGCACACTCATCTTCTCAACAACAAAAAAAAATGGAAACAATCTCATTGTCCAATGACAAATGAATGCATGCAGAAAATGTGGTACCCTGGGTATTGTATCAGAACTAGGGAAGGGAAGGGGAACATCAAAATGGGGAGACAAGGGTAAACGGTAAACCAATGCAACAGCAATAGTTACAAAACTATATGCTATAAACCAACGGTACAACGGGGGGGAGGGATTAGGGAAGGAGGAAGGTAGGAGAAAAATGACAAAGGAGGTAACAAGTTTGATAAGAAATGTACTCATTGCCTTACATATGAAACTGTAACCCTTCTGTACATCACTTTGACAATAAATGAATCAATTTTTTAAAAAAGAAAATGTGGCAGGCATACAAAATGGATTATTCTTGCTTGAATCTGCATGTGTGATGGTAATGAAGCTTGAACTACAAGCCTACATTGTTGTCCCTCACAGCTTTTTTGCTCAAGGCTGGTGCTCTAACACTTGAGCCACAGTTCCACTTTATTCTTCAATCTTAAGAAATCCTGTCACATGTTAAAAAATAAATAATATTAACCTAAATATAATAAGCCAGTCACAATTAGACAAACACTGTATGATTTCATTTATATGAAACTTCTAAAGTAGTCAAACACAAACAAAAGGTGAAATGGTGGTCGCCACAGACAGGGGAAATGAAATTTCAATAAGTACAGTTCCAGTTTTGTAGATGAAAAGGTTCTAGCTAATAGTTTTTCAATAATGTGAGATATTTAACTGTACAATTAAAAATATTTCATTTTATGTATTTTTCTACCAATTAAAAATAACTATGCAGGGGCTGAGAATGTGGCTTAGTGGTTGAGTGCTTGTGTAGGATGCACGAAGCTCTAGCTCTAGGGTCGGTTCCTCAGCACCACATATACAGAAAAAGCCAAAAATGGCACTGTGGCTAAAGAGGTAGAGTGCTAGCCTTGAGCAAAAAGAAGCCAGGGATAGTGTTCAGGCCCTGAGTCCAAGCCCCAGGACTGGCAAAATAAAATAACTATGCAGACCAAACAAAAAAATTATAAATCATGATGTTACCCAGGTGAGGGTTTCTGGGATAGATCTTGGTTCTAATTCTTTTGTGTCCCACAGAAGTGAGCAGTACCCAGCCAAACAGCAGTAAAGCAAAAGTTTGTTGAAAGTGAAGTGAAATCATACTCTGAGAATGGAAGGGCAGACTGAATATGGATGCCACAGCAGTGAGGCTAACATTCTCTATTGTGTCTTTATATGGGGGAAATCAGCAAAGGTGGGTGGGTCACTGGGGAAAAGTAGGGCATTCTTTTGGCATAAACTCTGATGGACAGATTGACAGGTAGGGCTTATGTAACAGATGGGTGTTTGCAACTGCTCAAATCTGTCAGGACCTGTCCAAAGGAATCTGTGCATGCTCCTCACAGACACTGGGCAGTCTTGAATCAAGACCGTGGGCATCTTTGGGGTTGGGAGGTAAGCATACTATCCTTGTCCTCCCAGACACACACCTATACACACCAAGTGAGGGTGCTAGTTTGCTCTGAAAACATCCTGATTATCAGGATGTGATCCCAGTCAGAATAGCTGGAGGATTTTTATGAGTACCTTTTATCAGGACCTTCTGGTGTACTTGGGAAGCTCTTGAGGCATTCCTTAGGCAGAGCAAGATCTGTGGCTGGATTTATGGGCCAGTCTCCTGAGTGGCGCTGGCAACCATGACTCTGTGTCTATCTGCCTGCTTCAGTATCACTTCACTACTCTCTTTAATATGCTTCCATTTCTTCCTTCCACACTCTTAGTAAGCCTAAAAATTGTAACAAAGTCTAGAAGGCTCTGTAACATCTGGTCATTCTCAGTTCCACGATCTTTCTTACAGCAAGGTCTTTATCAAGCTATTTCTTCTATGTGAGAAGGTGTACTCCAACTCTTCAGAGACTTAGCTCCTTATTGTCCCTCAGATTCCACCTTAAACCACCCTACCAAACTAGGAGTTGTCCCCACATCATTTTCTACTTTTGTTTTCTCTTTCATTCTTTAATGGTATTTCTCACAACTTTATTTGTTCTCCTATATTCCCAACTGAGAGGCAAGCTCCATGGAAACAAAGACCTCATCGATCACTCATCAGAGTCCCCAATAAATCTGTAATATATTTAGTATTCAAATACTAAAATTAATTTCACATTCAAAAAAAATCACTCTATGAGCACTTTCCAGTTTTATATTTCCCTATTTTCTATGACATATAACAAATTTCCTATTATAAATCTTTTACATTAAGAAAAATATTTGTTGTTTGACATTTCAACAGCAAAAAGCTTTAAACCTTTTGGTTGCATAAAGTAAAAATGTACAAAGAGCTTAATGATACACTTGGCTTTCTAAAAATATAGAACTCTTCAATTTCACTGCTCTTATTTAGTTCAATCTCAATCTCAGGCCATTAGTGATCTGGCTACATAGGTCACAAAAGTGTCTCAAATGATGCTATATGACTAAGTGCAAAATGGGGGCTGACGGTATAATTGAGTGGTACAGCACTTGAATAGCAAGCATGAGGTTCTGGTTCAATCCCCGTATTGCAAAATTAACTAAACAAATGCAACAGAAAACAACTTTAAAAATCCTCAAGAGATCATGGCATAGTTCTATAATTATCCTACATCTACCTATTTAGACAAAAAGAAATTAACAATAACTAACACACTTGCCAGGTTCTTTTTGCCCATTTTATATATACAATTCATTTTTTTTCTTCAAACCTTATTTTAGAGGTAAGAAAATTTAGGCACTGATTGGCTGAGACATTGGCCCACAAATACAAACCACTGTCAGGCTGGAATTCAAACTCAGGTAATTCTGCTCTGATGTAGAAGCTATGTTCTCCATCACGCTATACAAAAGTAGAACCAGACTCAGCTGAAAGATCTGGATATAATATACTACTCACCTTTATGACCACATTCCTTAAATTATACTGATGAAAAACGCTCAAATAGAAATAACTAATTTATTGGATAGGAACTTTTTAAAAAGTTACACTTAGAAAATAGCCTTAACTCTCAGTAATTACACATCTTATGGGAAGTTTTTAAGACTTCATAATATTTAATAGCAAAATTTAGTTAGTTGCCAAAGACAAATGAACATGGAACTCAGAAGGTGCTTGGACAATAAAGATCTAGAATTTAACGCAACTAACAATGTATAATTTGATTGCTTCTTCAGGCTCATTTCCTAATTTAACTTCAATCGTATTTTATGTTTCAACATAAAAATCCTTGGCACTGGAGGATAAGGGACAATTTCCCTTAACAAGAATAGTCCTAAATCTCTATTATAATGTAATATATTTCATCTCTATCATACATTATGTAACAATAACCTTGTAAGGACTCTCTAAGGATTAAAGGAAACATAGAACATGCAAAATTCTTGATAGTATTTGACCCCCACATGCAAATACACATGGTACCCTATAAGCAGACACATCATTGACTGCTCCTCTGGCTATCGGCTATTCCCATTTCCATTTGGCATTCTCAAGTATCAATATCCATGCTCCACAGGCTTTTCTACTCAGCTTCCTATGCACTTACCCTACATGACAGCAAACAACTCCTGTGAAAAAGAACTTCTTCACAGAACTCTACCTTTGTACTGCAAGAAAACACTGCATACCTCGATACCATATACTATCATCATAATGTGTTATCAACCTCTAAGTGGATACATCTCCTAGTAGACTTCAAGGCAAAGTAAATATCTTAACCTTGAAATGCCAAATGTCTAGCTGAAACCTGGCACATAGCCAGTTTTCTGTTAGCTTGTTTAAAGAGAAAGAAAAATAATTTATAAAAAGAAAGGGAAAAAGAGAACTAAATATATTCCTTTACATCACACCTATTCCAAAAGGAATAAAAACGTAGCTCAGTGGAAGAGCCTTTGTTTAGCATGGATTCAATCCCCAACACACCTCAAAAAAATAAATAAGAAGGGAGTTGAAAGCCAATGGCAGTGGATCACCCTAGCTACTCAGGAAGTTGAGCTCCAAGGATCAGAGAAGCCAGCCAGAGCAGAGCCCATGAGACTCTTATCTCAAATTAACCACCAAAAATCTCAAAGTGAAGCCGTGGCTCAAGTGGCAGCAAAAAAGCTCAGGGACTGTGCTCAAACCCTAGGTTCAAGCCCCAGAACCAGCACAAAATGGGATGACAGGGAGATGAGTAGAACATAATAAAACAATTAAGGTAGTAATAAATACGGTACAGCTTCTTTAAACATCCTACAGCATATTCTAAACTGAAAATGGTATAGCTAACAAATCCTAGCAAAAAGGAAATTACTCTCAAGACTATAGCCACAATGGCTATACAGTAATCACTACAAGGGCCAAATGAAATAAAGCCAAAAATCAAATCAATCATTGGCTTGGGGCTCCCTACCTACAATTTAGAACTTTTCCTAGTAATGAAGTTCTCTGAGGAGGAAATGTTCAACTAGAAGAACAGAAGACTAAGAACACACAATAAAGCAGGACCAACCCTTAACATCAGCAACAAAGGAACTAGTCAAGGAAAATGGTTACTGAAGGTAGGATTAGTAGTGTCAAGTCTGAATCAAATACTTACTAAGATGAATACCTAGGCTGGATAAGAAAAAAAAACAAACTATTTACTTCTGATCCTAGAAATGAGTGAAATTTCAAAAGTTAATTTTAAAACAAATGATATACCTATACTTGAAGACAGTGCTATTTATGAAGTAGAAAGAAGACGTCAGCTCTGATGTAGCTGGTTTTATTTGTCAAATAACTGGAAAATATACTTGCAACTAACTTTTTCTTAATAACTTCACAGATTATCCTGCAAGTCCAATCATATACAAAATAACTAATCTTATATTAAAACAAGGGAAAGAAGCCTGTTTCTTGGATTTTCAAAAGGCTTTGCCTAAATTATTCATACAAATCAAAATCTTAAATGTTTAAAAGTAACTTATATTTCTTAGAAATCAAAAGTCAGATTCACTTCTAATTTTAGAAGAAAAGCAAGTTTATAAAATGTCTAGGGGCTGGGGATATAGCCTAGTGGCAAGAGTGCCTGCCTCGGATACACGAGGCCCTAGGTTCGATTTCCCAGCACCACATATACAGAAAACGGCCAGAAGCGGCGCTGTGGCTCAAGTGGCAGAGTGCTAGCCTTGAGCGGGAAGAAGCCAGGGACAGTGCTCAGGCCCTGAGTCCAAGGCCCAGGACTGGCCAAAAAAAAAAAAAAAAAAAAAAAATGTCTAACATTTTCAAAGCACTGTATCACTAAATTTGAGACCTACTTCTACACTGTTTCCTATCTCTTGACTTCTATTATCCCCCCCTCTTCCATCAACAACCCAGAATTAACTTGCTCATAGATCATATTCAAGCATCACAGTGTCACTCACCCATTCATGAAAGGATATTTAGAATTCCATGAGTTTAAGAACAAAATTGAGGATATTCAAAGTGTCTTTTTCTCCTTAAAATATAAAATAAATTTGTGGTCTATAACATGTTCATTTGTTAAATGTTCACAATTAAATATTTAATGTGCTTCCCAAATAACCTAGGAAAATGGATATGCCAAGAAATTCATCACGTTTGTCCCATGGCTTCCCATATTGCCCAATACATGGCTATTTATCCCAATTTTAAAGCTGATGACACTTCCACATGTATGGAATACACAATGGAACACAAAAATACTTGATGAGTGAGACCCAACCTTTTTTCTCCTTCCATTCCCCGCTACTTTACATACATCCTATACATAATTATGCCTATTCTACTTCAAATTCTACATTCCTCCAAATCAGCCTCCTACTGTCCTCCAGCAGTTTGCAATCTTTACTGAGATATTCAATCTATCTCATACTATTTACTTGTATGGATGAGGTTAAATGCAACATACTTGGTAAGAAATGTAAGCTTTGCAATCATGTTAATGCCTACTTCTGCTACTTATTTTGTATGATCTTGGTCAAGTTACTTGAGTTCATGGTGCATGTTTCCTCTTCTCTTGTTTGAAGATAAAAGCAATTATCTACCCGATGTAACCTTAGAACCCCAAACATGGATGCATATAAAGCAGTCAGTATAATAATGACATCATTAATTATTTAATCAAGTACCTGGCCCACACTAGTTTTAAGCTTCCAGTGGGCTCTGTCCTATATCATACTCTTCCATACTCATTCTCATTTGTTTTATTCTGCTTTGTTTAGCACTTGCTTGATAATACTCCTAGTTATAAGCTCTAACATCTGTCAAAAATGTCTTCTAATCAGTTGTTCATTATACAATTAGCTTGAACAGTTTATACTTTACTACGTGTGTGTCCACATATGTATGTTTGTACAATTTTGGAAGTTCTTACCTCAAGTTATCAATGACTAGGCCAATATCTAAAGTGTTTGATATAATTACTCAAAAGAAAAATCTAAACTAATCTAAAAACTAGCATGCATCTGGCCACAAATCAAGTACTTAGAAAATTCCCATGTGAGCCTTCCTTCTGTATAAAGTTAAGCTAAATCTTATTTTTCTAACTGTCCCTTTCAAGTTATTCCTGTGCCATGACATCCTCATCAGAAACCAAATAGTTCCTGATATTTTCCAGAAGACTTAAAGTATTCCATGTTTTGAAGCCACTAGACTATTAATAATTCTTAAATGTTTAGGAAATCTAGATCAAACAGATACCAGCAGATTCTTTAATCCTATGGCTAGCAATGCAAAACAGAAATGTTTTCTGGGTATATGTTAGCAGTGCAAAGAAAGAAGTTTGTCTCAAGGATTTTCCATTGACAGTGATGCTAATTTGAGATGTTTCTGTCCACATTAATAAAAGCTCTACAAGTGTGGTTTTTTTTAACATTTTTGTACTGACCCTTCATAATGGTATTCTACTTACAACTAAAAATATTTAAATTTTTATGGAGATTTAAACACTTCTAACAGGCATTTTAAAGATGCATTTTATATTTTTATAATATACTAAATTAGGCCTCTTGCCCTGTGATGCCCAGTTACACCTTGAGATTCTGCAGAGACCCTACCAGCTAGGCTCTCACCAGATATATCCTTCTCACTTTGGACTTCCCGGGCCCTAGAATCATGAGCTGAATAAACCTTTATTTTTACAATCCAAAATACATGTGTGTGTATACCAAATTAGTGGAATGATATAATTGAGATAGAACATATATAGACATTATAGAATGCTTTAAGCCACTTTAAAAATTATAGCTGCAAATGCTTTAAGAAAAAATGTTTTTAAAATTCTGAAACTAGCTACAGTAGTACATACAAGAAAAAAAAAACAATGTTTTAGCTGCTCTATATATTTTGCCCATTTTGTACAGGTAGTCTTTATTCTTTCATAAACTGTTTCTTGGGAACAATATCTCAATGAGATCAATCACCCCAGTGAGATTGACTCACTGACTCTATACCTATTTGGCTATATATATATATATATATATATATATATATATATAATATCTTTAAAGTGATAATTACTAAAGTTCTACTTTGAAATATACTTACCAAGCTCTTAGTCAAACATCCTAGTTGGGAGACAGTGGCTCACACCTGTAATCCTAGCTACTCAGGAAGCTGAGATTTGAAGAATGCAGTTCAAAGACAGCCAAGGCAGGAAAGTCCATGAGACTCTTATCTCCAATAAACTCCAGAAAAAAAACTGGAAGTGACACTGTGGCTCAAGTGGTAGAGCACTAGCCTTGAGCTCAAAGAGGCTGAGGGACAGCACCCAGGTCCAGAGCTCAAGCCCCAGGACCAACAAAAATAAATAAATAAATCTCTTTCAGTTCAAATCATGCTTTCAATTGTAAGCACTTTCCAAGAGCCCTCAAAAAGTTAATAAAGAGAAAGGGAGTGAAGGGATAACATTGTGCAAAAAAGAAATGTTCTCATTAGCTGACTAATGTAACTGTATAACCCCTATGTACATCACCTCTTTAATAGTAACTTTTAAAAATACACATAAAGTTTTAAACTTTTACTTTTACTACATAACACTGTAAAATATTTACACAATTAATTCAAAAAAAGGAAATACTAAAAAGGAAATGGAAATATAAACCTATACTCATTATGACAAAGGATGTTTATTTTGATGATTTGTTGCTGTGCGTTTCTATTCAAACACTTGGTGCAAAACTCAGGAAAAGACACATGACTTAAAGGCCAATTTATTCTTAACATGCACTAAAAGTTTGCCCTTGGGAGGCAAACTTCAGTGAAAATGGATGCTTTCTAGATTTTATTAGCAAGAGGCCATGTTTTAAGAAATTTCCAAAAGCAAGTATTAAAATACCAGTTTGGAGAGGAAAATAGAAAGTGATTTGCGTTGTTATTTTACTCAGCTATTATGAATACTGACAATTAACTGACAGCTTTAATCAGGAGCCAGAGAGAACAATTTTCTCAAAATGCTTTCAGAAATATTTAATTTTCAAAATTCACATGAATTTAGTTCTCTTATGTCTGATGTCTTTCTCCATTGCCTAGAGTGTAACATGGCAGTAGTTTATAACTCTGTCTATGGGTCTACTTCCTGAACTGCACAATACCACTAATAGATTATGTTCTGGGCTTAGAACATTTACAAATAAACCATAAAAGAAAGAACTACTCATGTAGTGTTTTAAAAAAGAAAGGAAAGAGACATGCAGAGGCCACATAGTTCAAAGCCATTTTCAATGTTTAAATTTCATGAGTTTTTTCATTTACTTTTTACAAAATACCAGTGCTATGGGCTGCATTTACAAAAACTTACTAAAATCACTGCAATTCAACTGGCACACTGTGTAGTTTTATCACCTTAAACTTTATATGAGAATGTTTAGTCAAAATCAATATTCTAAGAAAGGAAAAATTAGGGATACCAATAGCAATTCAAGGGCCATTATTATTTTGATAAGTTTACTTTAATATATCACAATTTAAATGCATTTTGTGTGGTATATTAGATTTTTCCCCAAGAAAGACTGTCTTTTTACAGTTCCATAAGTAACTACCTAAAAATTTCAATCTTAAAAAGATTATAAACAGCTTATTAAAATAAAATTACATCTGAAATAGTTGTCTTGTATGATGTACCTACTATATCCTTCTTAGTGGTCAATAAACAGCAAAACTCTCACCTGTTGTTTTTTTCTTCCAGTTGCATTTTGAGTGTACTGGCAATTATTAGTCAAGCTCTTTTGCTCAAGCTATCAAGAGCCACTCTTCTAAAACTTCTGGGTTTTGCCAAATGAGGCAATAAACCTTCAAAGCTATGAGAATCACCATTCTTGACATGTGCCATAGTTTCGTCCGAATAAAAAATAAGCAAGGAACTATTCTACCAGACCCCTACTCAAGCTACTATCCTGATCATTTGAAATATCTTATCAGTAGTAAGTTTACTGTGGCAAGTTCCATTAAAAAAAAACTATTGGTATGTTTCTGAAGTAAATCCGATCTGATCATATATATGTTCAACACCCTACAACTTCCAAAGTGTCTAACAAAGTTTACCAACATCCTTCTTCTCCCAAGAAGTGTAAATATTGTTACAGAACCTAGAGAATAGCTAGCTGCTTAGTCCTAAAGCACATAGGTCCTGAGCACTTCCCAGAGCAGCTGTTATTAAGTGCCAGGCGCCTGTGGGACTATTACTTTGGTTAATGATAGGCCATTTCGTTCTACTTTACTTCCCTCTTGAAATCCTGCACCTGGTGCAGAAAACTTAAAAATCTACTTCAAAAAGCAACGAAGTACTTAAGAAACCTAGGTATTACCTTAGCTCTCCCTTGCCCAAAGCAATCATTTCAGGATCTTTATTGACATAACGACTTAACCCACAACGAATCGGTTACCCGAGGCAACGGAAGACTTTTTTTTTTAAAGTATTCTCAATGTCTACTCGACCCCTCCCCCAAACCTGTGTGCAAGTTTTCAGTCATCGCTAGCACCTTCTCTATTTCACACGATGCTGGTGCAATCTGTCAGAACTGTGCTCAAACACACGTCCAAAATGCCCTGCACTTGAGAGATGAGGTGGACTTGGGGTTGCCTGCTAATAAGCTTCCTGCACCCAATGATGCTCCCAACAGCAAGCCCCCCCCCCCCACACACACACACACTTTAAAACGGCCTCCTTCCACCCACTCAGAAAATACACAAGCAGCTTAGACCTGTTTCCGTGCAAAGCCCTAACCGCCGGGTGTCCCCGGTAGTGGGGCTCTCAAGGAACCCTCTTCAGCGCTTCCCCGGGGACGCCGAGCTCAGCTGCCTTTGCAAAAGCCGCACTAGAGGCCGACGGGTACCGCATTGCTGCGGCCGCCGGCTTCCATTTAGCAGCTGAGGGGGGAGAAAAAAGAAAAGAAAAGAAAGCATAGAACAAACTCGGCCCCGGCTCCCGCAGACCCCGGCGACTCTCCGGCGGCACGAAAGAGAAAGCGCCGGATCGCACGGTCTGGAACGCCGGGCGAGCCGCGCCGCAGGGCGGGGAAGCGAATGCCGTCGAGCGGCTCCCGGGAGGGCGGGGTGTCGGGGGGGGGGGTGGGAGCAGGAAGGCTCCCGAAGTGCCAAGGACCCCCCACGAAGCAGCGGCGCCCCGCGGGGCTCCGACCCGGGCCGTCCAACACCCGCACCCGCCGGGACGCGAGCCCGGCCCGGGGACCGGGGGGGAATCCCGCCGCAGCCCGCCCAGACTCCCCGGCCCTCACCTGTCAGGAGAGCCCGGCGGTCGCCCGCCGCCGCCGGAGAAGAGGCGGCAGCCCCGGCCGAGCCAGCCGCCCGTCGCCCGCGGAGGTGTCTCGGCACCAGGTCGCATCCGTCCGCGGCTCCGGCCACCAGCAACCCGAACACCAGCAGCGCAGCCCAGCGCCGCCCCGGCAGCCAGCCCGAGGCCGGGGCCGGGGCGGGAGTCCCGGCGGGATGCGGGGCGAAGGGACCGCGAAGTGGCGGCGCCCCGGCCGCCGGCCACTCGCTCGCCCCGCGAGGCACCGCCGTCGCCGGCGACTCCCCGGGCCGCCCCCGCCACCCCAGACGCTGGCTCCCGCTGGGCGCCAGCCTGGTCCCCGGGACACCGGCGGCCTCCGGAGCTCGGGTCGCGGCGCCGTTCATTGGTTCCGGTTATTTAAAACAAAAACAAAAAAAAAAAGTGGTGGGAGGCAGAAAAGCACCGCGTCTCCGGGCCCTGCGCGACTCCGCGCTGCTGCCGCGTCGAGACCGGGATCCGCTGCTCTGGCGCGGCTCAACCCCAGCCCAGCGCCCGCGCCGCCGCCGCCGCCGCCGCCGCCGCCGCCGCCGCCGCCGCCGCGGCGCATCCCCCCCGCCCCCTCCGGCTCGCGCCTGTCGTAGTACCACGCTCGGCCGGGACGCCTCCGCCCCTCACACACTCGCTGGCATACCGATCCCCCGCCTCCCTCTGGCACCGCCACCGCGCAGGCGCGTGGGCCGTCGCGGCGGTCGCACGCATGCGCGGGGCTCGGGCCCCGCCCCTCCCCAAGGCGTTCCCAGACAGATGGGCGAGGCTCCCGGCGGCTTCTGACTCGGCCTCCTGGAGGGGAGGCGGGGAAGGAGGCGGGTGCGGCCCGCCCCACGCCCGCCCGGCCGCAGCTGAGGCCCGGGTCGCCCCGAACCCGAGGCGACGCGGAAAGTGGGAGCTCGTTTGCGCGAGCTTCCCCGGTGTAGACGGCGCGGGTGAGACGGGCCTTGCGGTGCCACCCCCCGTGGCTTCGGCACCGGCGGGGCTGACAAGCGGCTTCGCCGTGCGGAAGGCAGCGGAGCCTCGCGCTGTATTTACTCGTCCAACGTGGAAAGCACCCGCTGCGTGCCTAGTGCCAGGCCTTGCAGCAAGTTCTCGGCGAATTTACACGTGGTCACTCCTCTTTATCATCGCCATGTTAGCAATGAAGAAACTCAAAAGTCCGAAGATTATATATATATATATATATATATATATATATATATATATATATATGGCTATATATATTACCTACAGCTAAGCCCACGGCCGGACTTCAGCAGCTGCTGAATGGCTGGATTTGCACTGGCTTCTTACCCTTATGTGTTTAGTAGACCTGACCTCACCGCCTCACCCCACCCCCCCACCCTGCTACTTGCCCCGAGTCCTTGCTGCTGGCGGAATGGGCAGCCGGAAAAAAAAACACAGGGAGAGACTTGATCGCGCTGCCCACCTCTCCGGAGGCCAAGTGCTGGTGTTGATCAGCCTCGGTTCAGAGCAGGCCCATTGGCATGAGAAGTTATGAACTAGCAGGCTGCATGGAAGAGGGGTAGCTTAAGTAAATAGAACTTGTCAAGGAATAAACATGGTCATGAGTTCAAACTGAAATCCAGATTCTTTCTCATACAGATAGCTTTCTGGGAGTGAGGTAGGTTCGGATGGATCCCAGGACCTTGTAGATTATTATAACCATGAACTTACCACAAAAATACACCTACCTCCAGCCCCCAAAAATCATACTTTTAAGATCACCTCCTTTCAAACGCAAAAAGTGTTGAATACACACAGACATACAAGCATACAACCATGCAGAAGAGCCTGCCAGGGACCATTATATAAGACAGTGTCCTTAAGCACAGAGGTCCGGCTGATTATTTATTGGTTTGTTTGGTTGTTATCTGTATTCCAGAAGATACTCAATTACACAATCTCAAGAGTTTAGGCAACCAGACCAAGATAGCCACAAATATCATTCATTGTGGAAGGAGAAATGCATATTGCAGAAAATAAAAGGATATAAAATACTTTTGAAGCTAGTCAATCTATCAACAATTTTTTAATATATTATAAGGTGATGTGCAGAGGGGTTACAGTTATGTAAGTCGGGTATTGAGCACATTTCTTTCTGAACAGTGTCACCTCTTCCCTCATTGCCTCCATTTTTCACTCTAGACATCCCCCACAAAATGTATAGTTCATTTTCAACATATTGTCTAGTGAGTATCACGGCTGAATTGGTTCACCCTCTGTCCCACCGTTTCTGTGCTTCCCCTTCCCCTCCCCAAATCAGATAAACTTACATACAAGACAAAAGGTACAGAAAAGCAAAACAGCGACAAAAGAAGAATAAGTTAAAAAAAAAAATAAAGCTCTTGGAGTTCATTTTGATACGCATCATTTTATATGATCATATGCATATAGCTTGAGCCCTTGTGAACCTCTCCTAAGAACAATTACCTCTTGACTGACTTCTTAGGGGCAAGGTGTTCTGTTGCCAGGACTTCATAGGGCAAAGGGGAGATTATATTTCCCCCGCTGAAAGGCACAGCAATGAAGTCATACATTTACTTTGAACCTACAACAGGATGGTAATTCTTCTGGGAACTAGGGGGAAAAGTAAATAACTGGCTGTTTCCTGCTCTCCAGGAGGCATCATTTAATTCATCCAATATTGACAACACCCAGTATGTAACAGGAAAGGCACCGAGTGATGGGGACTCAGCAGAATAAGAGATCCAGTAGAGAATCATTTAAGTCAGCACTCGCCGCTGAGATGGACAGTACAGTCGTTGCCTGGAGAACCTTATGATCTTGCTTCAGACATATATTTACAACCATTCAATAATTCAAAGCTAACAGAAAGTCATAGTTAATCAGTTGCCAAATTAGGTAGTACAAACTGTATTGTTGCATTACTAATTTTAAATCATGAGCAAATTAACAAATCGCTGAACCCAAACTTTGTGAAACAAAAAATGATTTTTTTTTCCCTTTTTAAATAGGGTAGTGGCAATGAAAATGCACTGGACTTGAGAGTTATATTCTTAACATGACTGGAGGCACGGACAGAAATCAGCAATCATTTGAAACCTTTTTGTTCCAGGCCCAGGCCAAGCATAAATGTTCTATATCATCTCTGCCATGGCTACCAAAATTTGATTGTGAACAGAGAGGCACAGTGTCACTGTGCACGGCATCATAAATCGAGATAGGGGGAAAAGCAAATCTATTTCTCTGCAAGAAAGTACACGTCTAGAATTTACACGTTTCCACTGGCAAGCCACACATAAACGCAGGCTCCATTTCAGTCTTCTTGTCTCCTCAGGTTCCCCCTCTTTTTTTTTCCTCCCCACTCAAAAGCTTTCCTCCTCATTTCCCCTTGCCAAACCCGATCCAAAATCTACCTCAAGCCCCTTTCCCTTGACAACTACCCTAATCTTACAAGCCTCTTAACTTCCAACCCTTGCCATTTCTTGACAGAATGTGCTCACTGTCCCATGTTAACCCAGTCACGATTCCAGGCGTCTGATGGGCAGCGCTGCGCCTTGTAACCGTACAAACCTGGTAGAAACGGCAACCTCACCACTTCTCAGTTGTGGCCTGTGGGCAAGCGGATCCCTTCCCACTTTCCCCAAGTGTACACTGGAAATTCAGGGCAGCAAACCCCACCCCACCGAACCCCTAACTGCTGATGGAGACAGGAGCCCAATCGAGTAAGGGAAGCCTCAGCCTGGTGCCTGGCTCACGGGGATGTTGTCATCCCTGGTGGAGAACCGGCCCCAGGCTCGGGACGTAAATTCCAAGTTGTGCATTTGGCTCCATTCACCTCCACGCATCACACTTAATGGATGTTCGATTTCCTCTTCCTGCAAATAACTCCCAACTCTTGGGGCGCACCCAGCACAGATGCAGAGCACCTGGTTCCTCCTCATCCCACAAGCAAACCCGCCCTTCTTCTTCAGAATCGGGCAGCCTTCCCACTCTGCTCTCCCAGCTCCCCGGCATCCTGGACGAAACAAGACGCGCAGCCAACTCCAACCGGGAGAACCGGATCTCAGCTGTCGAGCAAGCAGTGCGCCTGCGCCGACCGACAGCCTCGCGCGTGCGCTGGCAGCCTCTCGCCGGCTTCCCCCACCCCGTTGCAGGAGCTCAGGCTCCAGAAGTTCCTCAGCTTGCGCCGCGCCTGCCGGGCTTCCGGCTCCCAACTCCGTGGGCGGTGCGTCCGCGCGCCCGGGCGCCGCGTGGTGACGTCACCGAGATGGCGTCTTGAGAGAAGAGTTCCTGCACGAGGCTTAAGGAAGAGGGGCCTTTCTGCAAGTGAACTTTCTGGGCTTGGCCTGGGTGTGCCAGGAATATCGGGGGAGGAGGGAGCACTGTGCCCCTTCTTCCGGATGTAGTGCCCAGGGAAAATGCAAGATGCTGGTTGGGGTGGAAACCCTGCTACTCATGGTTCCCTTCCTCAGGTTTGCCAGAGGATTGAGGTCTTGAGCTTTGACATCTCCTGGTACGACAGCCCTCATGTGATCAGAACAAGGAAACTTAGGCCTATCAAATAGGGTCCTCCAATCATTGAGTAAATTAAAACACTAAGAAAAAAAGAACAGGGGCAAGGAATATGGCTTGATGGTAGAGTGCTTGCCTAGCATGCATGAGGCCCTGTACTACATAAGCACACAAAAAAATTTTAAAAACAACAACAACAAAAAAGATAACAGGGAGTAGTTCATTAGCTAGGGCTAGCTGGCTACACACAGGTAAATTGTGGAATGTTGAACTTGTGAATGTTGTCAAGAGAAGGTAGAGAACTTATCATTGCATCTATCTCTGGGAAAGAAAAAGGCTTTTGTTTTTTAATGTCCTAAACTCGAGGTAGGAAGTCACCCAGAACTTTTAACATGATTTTCAAAAATCCATTTCACCTAGAATAAGTAAGTTAACTTGTGTCCACCACAGCCAAATAGCGACTGTGTGTAATTTTGTTACTAAGCAAGGTATGTTTGCTTTGTTACTCTTGAATTTGAACTGTTAAATGAGTACAATCAATCAGGTAATGAAGCAGTAATGTTGATAGTTCTTGTCCTTCCCAGCCACCCCCCCCCCCAAAAAAAAGGCCAAAAATGGCCAGTGGCTCAGGTCTGTGTCTGTGATCCTAGCTGTTCATGAGGCTGGGATCGAAGAGTTAGAGTTTGAAACTAGTCTGGGCAGGAAAGCCTGTGACACTCGTCTTGAATTAACTGCCCAAAAGAAGCTAGAGTCGAGTTGTGGTACAGGTGGTAGAGTGTGTGAAAAAGCTCAGCAAGGGCACACAGGCCCTAAATTCAAGCCTCAGGACAGGCACACCCCCCTCCCTCCAAAAACAAAAAACAGCCTGTGATAGAGATAAAAGTAAACATTTCACAAAGGAACATGATGAGTAACTGAAGACTCTTTCATTTGCACATGGTTGAATCCTTGGATAGTAATGACAATTTTCAAGATAAATGGCAGTAAGCAAAACAAGAAATACCTCTCACTTTATAGCAAATGATGCAAGAAGAATTGATAACATGGAAAAACTATTGCATATGATGAAAATAATTCAAGCGTCCAAGTGAGATGCCCAGTGTTTGTTGAAGAACCAAAGACTGAGTGGTAAAATAGGTTTTACACCAAGTCCTATGGGTCCAAATCACCAAGCAAATGTTCTTAACAGGAAGGATGTGGGTGCAGTTCAGTGGTAGCATATATGTTTAGCATGTATAGGTTCTAGGTTCAGTGCTCATTTTCATTCAGTGTTTTTCATTATCCACCAAAAATTTTTATAATAAATTCAAACAGGTTGCAGGCTACAACACATTAAAATTACACTAAGAATAAATGGAATTGTTTTCAAAAGAAATATGAACATAAACTATGTCACAAACATGTAAGTAAAATATTTAGGAGTAAATTTGACCAAGTAAATGAGAGATTAGTCCACCAAAAACTGCATGTAAAAGAAACTGAAGAAGACAAATAAATGGGGAGATCACCTATAAATCATGAAGTAGAAGAAAATTAAAATTTCGCAATTATTCAAACATATGGGCAGACTTAATACACCTTTACCAAAATCCCAGTGTCATTTTCAGATGTGAAGATCCACCTATCAGAGAATAAAATCAGACCTATGTCTTGAGCAAAAATCAACTCACCAGGACAAAAAGACTTAAAATTAAGATTTGGAATAACTTAGGCTAGTAGAAGAAAACAGAAGACATTTCCATGGCACTGAGCTTAGAAATAATTTCTTAACTAATAATTTTTAAGCTATACAACAGTAGAAAAAGAATGACAAGACAAGGGTTCCCTTTACACTGTTGGTGGGAATGTAAACTATTATAGCCATTGTGGAAAATAATGCAGAGGCTCCTTAAAAAAATAAAATGAAAGTAGGAGGACTGAAAGTATGAATGAAGTGGTAAACAACAAAGGAAAAAATATGAAAGAATAAGATGGAAACAGTGGACAAACACACAGATACAAACCCATGCACCCACCCAATCCACCTCATGCATGCTCCTCTTTCCATTTTATACCCCTAACCAGCTGGAGACTGCCAGTTGGGACCCCCACCACAGACACATGACCCTCACCTTTACATCTTCAGAACCATAACCTAAATAAACCTTTAAAATAGCAGAATAAAAACTAAAAATAGAATTACTAAATGATCCTGCAGTCTCCTCTGGCCTCTTCTTTACTACCAGAAAATTGGTAGTAGCATATGAAAGAGACAATGGCATTGCTATGCCTATTTCAGCATCATCCAGACTAGCTCAAGTAAGGAAGTAATCTAAGTGCGCACTAACAGATGTGTGGATGAATAAAATGCTTATATATGCACCATATAACACTATTCAAAAAGGAAGAAATTCTGTCATTCTCAATAGCATAGGTGGGACTAGAGGGCATTATGCTAAGTGAAATAAACAAGATTTTTTTTAAAAAATACGTAATGATCTCACTTATATATGTGAAATCTAAAAGTAAATCTCATGGAGTCAGAGAATTTAAAGGTGGCTACTGAAGGCTAATTGGGAGAAAGAAGGATGTGATAGAGAAGATATTTGTGATAGGATATGAAATATCATTGAGACTGGAAGAGTAAGTTTAAGCAATCTGCACTGTGGGAAGATTATAATTAATAATGCACTGTATGTTTTTAAATGGCCAAAAGCACATATTTTATTTAAAATATTGCCAAAAAATGATAAGTAGGTGAGATGAATGATATGCTAATTTGTTCTTTTGGATCTTTCTACAATGTTTACATAGATCAAAACAGTACATGGTGCCTCATAAGTATACATAATTATTATTTGCTAATTAAACTTCATTTTTAAGTGTTCATAACATCTATAATTGATGAGTCATGAAGCCACTAAAAGGGTTCCCTGTAATACTCACAAAAATTATGTAGAGGACAATTATGTACTCTCAATATCCCCAACAGAAAGCAAGAACACAAGAATATGTACAACAGCACATACAACAAAAGTACATGAAAATCACTACAGGGCAATGCCTTAGGCAGCTGTTTTTCACTGTGACAAAAATATATGGGGAAAAAATCAGCTTAAAAAGGAGGCTTGGTTTATTTGGTTTTATGGTTTCAGTGCTTTTAGTCTAAGGTTACTTGGCCTAGCCAGTGGTTTGGGGACTGTGGCAGCCCAGTTATGACATGAATACATGGAGAAGGAAAATGGTTAATCTCTGGGGACAGAAAGCAGAGAGTGGAAGGGGCTGGGATTCCCAGTTCTTCCAGAGCACAACCCCAATAGCCTAACTTGCTTCTACTAGGTCCCTCCTCTTAAAGGTCCCTCTACAGCCAGAGCACCACAGGCTAACAACCAAGCCTTTCACATATGGGCATAGAGACCTTTACAATACAGAACAACCTCCTCAAAACAGACAAAGGTTATATTTTAATCCAGGTTTCCTAGAAAACAGGATCTGATTTTTAAAAACTAACCATAATAAGAAAACTTATGTAACAATTCCTGAGATAATACAATCCCAGAGAAGCAAAAGCAAAGGGGGTGTTGGTGGGGGGAGGCATGAAGCAAGGAAGGAGGCAGAAAATCGAGATAAATACTAAGCTAGCTACAACTTTGCAACAAAACCCAGCTGGCAGCTAAGTTTCCCTTGATGTCGCCAGAGAGGACCTGGGAGAGCCTGGTGTATTGGATTCATACAAAAAGGAGGGAGGAAACTGCAGTTTCTGGCTCCCATCAGCCAAAGGTTCCTGTTAGGAGACAGGAACTCCCCCACACCTCTCAATCATGCCACCTGCCTCTCCCTGCAGCTGCCAGGGAAGCCGGATCCCTGAACAGCAGAGGCATTATCTATGCAAGAGCTGAGCCAGCTACTGATGAGAGCCAAGGGCACTCTCCAGCTGCCCACCTGCAGCCTGCCTGGAGCTTCCCGCAGAGTCTGCCACCTCCTACCACACGAAAATCCCAGGGGAAAAAAATGACTGGAGACTTAAAACAACAGGTAAGGCACTATATCCTTTTTACAAAATTCTTTGTTCATAACAATTTATTTTTTTCTAATTTTAACCATTATTCAAGTACACAATAAGGGCTAGTTAGCATAAATACAGTATAAATGGTTTGGAGTCATGTACATAGTGCAAGAATAGAGAAAACTGAATGGGCAAAAATGACCAACTGAAAGTTGACTGTTCAGCTACCACATAATTTAAGGGTGCACATACACTGGGGTGCATATTCAAAAATTTAACATAAAAATTGAGAACTATGAATTTTCTGTTTTGAAAGAGAAGGTTAATCAATGAACATGTTAAGGGAAATGATGGGTATGATGATGAGAAGTGAATGGACAGAAACAACATTTTAATTTATATATTAAGATCTCTAACCATTTAAATCATCCAGAAACATCTAGATCCTTAAGAATGTTAAAAATCATGGTCAATATTACAGGAGAAGAGGGCTGACTGTATTTATCAGTCCCAAAGGTGTCCTTATATTACTAACTGGTTGGGTAACAAAGCACATAAACAACCAAAGAAAGGCACAAAGAGAATTCTGGAAGAGGAAGGAATATATTAAGTAGATGTAATAGGAATGGATTTGAAAATTGATTAACATTTAAAGATTTAAATTCTTTCGGGCTGGGGATATAGCCTAGTGGCAAGAGTGCCTGCCTCGGATCCACGAGGCCCTAGGTTCGATTCCCCAGCACCACATATCCAGAAAACGGCCAGAAGCGGCGCTGTGGCTCAAGTGGCGGAGTGGTAGCCTTGAGCAGGAAGAAGCCAGGGACAGTGCTCAGGCCCTGAGTCCAAGGCCCAGGACTGGCCAAAAAAAAAAAAAAAGATTTAAATTCTTTCAATGCTAATCAACTTTTTATGTAAGTGTGCATGTCCTGGAGTTTCAGTGCTATTTTTACTTTTTTGCTCCACCACTTGAGCCAGAACACCACTCCCAGCTTTTGGGGAGTTAATTACAGATTAGAGTCTCAGGGACTTTTGCCTAAGCTGAGCTTCAAGCCATGATCCTCAGATTTCAGACTCTGAGAAGATAGCATTAGTCACCAGAACCTGACATATATATATATTCAGTTGT
Source organism: Perognathus longimembris pacificus (assembly GCF_023159225.1). NCBI lineage: Eukaryota > Metazoa > Chordata > Mammalia > Rodentia > Heteromyidae > Perognathus > Perognathus longimembris. Next base: position 44,562,335 of record NC_063176.1, read on the forward strand.
GGGGTTTGAACTCCGGGCCTGGGAGCTGTCCCTGAGCTCTTCAGCTCAAGGATAGAGCTCTACCACTTGAACCACAGGGCCATTTTCGGTTTTCTGGTGGATAATTGGAGATAAGAGTCTCATAGACTTTCCTGCCCAGGCTGGCTTTGAACCACAATCCTCAGATCTCAACCTCCGGATTACAGGTGTGAGCCACCAGTGCCCGGCTCAATATTTTTTTATGGATTAAAACAAATCTAAAAATGCTGCAATGTTTAGACTATAATAAAAGAGTAAACATTCATTATTCTGAAAACCCCCAAACTCTGCTTGTCCTAACATAATGTTATTTCATAGTGGACATTAGGTTTTAGGAGATGAAAGGCTAGATGAAATAACATAATGATATTTTGTTAGCAAAATAACTGATTCATTATAAAGGGGGAAGGGAGTTTTATTGTGATATTATAATCTGATCACTCTTACTCCTTCCTCATTTCCCTTACTGCTTTCCCTAGTAATTGCAATAGCTAACCTAATAACGATTTGCTCTCATGGTGTCAAAGTTACAAACTAATTTGGGCCTCATCTTGTAAAGCTGTTTCTACAAAGTTAGGTAATGAAAATGAAGACAGAGGTCTAGAGATACCCCTCCCCCTCCAGGAATTCAAAGCATTGTATGGTACCCTGCTGTCACAGGGTTGGCAATTCTCAGATTTGGACTTGAAATTAATGAAACTGTATTTTGGCTTCCAGGCAGCAGGATTTTATATACAGCTCTGCGAGAGTTATGCTCCAAGAAGCTACTGCCTGAATCTGATTAAGTTCAATCCAATTTTCTGAGAAGAATATGGAACAAAAATACAGATCAACCGGGAATGATGAGGTAAGGCATTATTAAACAAAATATTATTATTAAGCACACATATGAGACCTGGAACAAGGGAATATCACAACATCTAGTCACTACTACCATGACAGCCTCAGAGCTCAACTAGCCTCACTCCAATGACTGTTGAAACATTCTTCTGTGCTATTGTGATATAATATTCCTAAACAGTAATAATAGCATCAAACATAACACTGTGACCAAGGAAATCCAATGAGGCATGTAGGCCATGTTCAACATAATGATAATTAAAGGGATTTGGAGTTGTGTTAGTAACTAAATGACAGAAAATCAACTTAAATCAAGAAAACTTTATATCACCTCATGGTTTCAGTGGTTACCATTTCTGGCTGGCTGGCTCCATTGTTTCTGGGCCTACAGTAGAGTAGAAGGACATGATAGAAGGGCATGATGAAACAGGCTTAGTCACCTCATTCCAGCTGGGAAACAAGGGGAGAGGGGGAGGGGACTGGGTCAGGGCCAAAATATACCCTTCAGAGGGTCACCCTCAGCAACCGATTTCTCCCACCTTCTAAAATTTCTAGCACTTCCCAAAATAACCCAAGCCTTTAACACATAAATCTGTGGGGAATATTTTATATTTAAGCCATAACATTCTGCCTCTTGTCCCCAAAGAGTCATGGGCATCTCCCTATGTGTCTAGTCCAGCTCCAAAGGTCTCAGTGGGTCCATTACTTCTCACAAATCAGTGTCCAAAATCTCCTCTGAGACTCAAGGCAAGCTTGTGAGCCCTAGCAAAATATGAAAGTTACATACTTCTAGCAGACAACTGTGGGAAAAGAGGATAGAAAGAAGGATTCAACCAAAGCAAGAGCAAAGACCCAGGAGAGCAAACATGAAATTCTGCAGCTCCATGTCCAACGTCCCAGGCATGTGGTGGTGTGATGTGAGCTCCCAAGGGCGTGGACATCCTCTCTTCTATGACCTTGCACATGGCCTCTCTCCGGACTAGCTGTCACTGCTGACAGATATTTCCACATTCTCGACACCTCCAACTTCCTGGTGTCTCCACTGCATCTTGGGCTTTACTCTCACAGTTCTATGCATGGCCCTCTGAGGGTTACCTGCAGGTATTCGTGGCCTCGGGGTCTTCATATGATTTATAGCCCTCACTAATCATAGAAGTAGCATAAAAATATCTAGTAACAGCAGAGATCTCGTTAACTTAATGGTAAGTGATTCCAAGTTAGTTTATTAACAAGAAATCCAAGGTGCTTGGATCACTCACTCAAAGTGTGAGATGTTAGAGAACCTATCACAATATATGGAAAGGTCACCGGAACCAGTGAACTCTGTGATCAACCAACACTTTGCAATTGAGAAAGTAAATTACATAAAATACTGATTGGTTTACTGGGTAGGATGTAGTAGGATTCTCCAGAAAGAAAGAACCAATTAAATAGATGATGATGATGATGATGATGATGATGATGATGATGATGGATAGGAAAACAGACAGACAGACAGATAGACAGACAGACAGACAGACAGACAGACAGACAGACAGATAGATAGATAGATAGATAGATAGATAGATAGATAGATAGACTGACCAACTAACCAGTACCAAGGCTTAAACATAGTTTGGATTTAAAGCTGACAAAATATAGATTTAGAGCTCTACCTGACAACAATAGAACATTAATTTATCTGAGTGGGTACTAAAGCACTTACTATCTTACAGCTAACACTTTAGTAACCATTATCTCCTGCCTTGCTATAAAAATTTTCTTCAAAGGTTTCCCTGTTTTGTTTCTGCCTTCCAATGTCTATTCTTGACATGTCTACCAGAGATTATGTTATCTGCTTTAAAAGCCTCCTATTGCTTGGACTAAGAGCAATAATATGGCCAATGGGGTTCTATACTTTTTGTCCTATTATTTCTCTTTTTTTTTTTTTTTTTTTTTTTGGCCAGTCCTAGGCAGTGAACTCAAGGCCTGAGCACTGTCCCTGGCTTCTTTTTGCTCAAGTCTAGCACTCTGCCACTTGAGCCACAGCGCCACTTCTGGCCATTTTCTGTATATGTGGTGCTGAAGAATCGAACCCGGGGCCTCATGTATATGAGGCAAGCACTCTTGCCACTAGGTCATATTCCCAGCCCCTCTCTAACCTTATTTTTGTTCATCTCCTCATTCAGAATGCTGGAATTACTTGGTCTTCTCGTTGCTTCTCGAACAAGCCAGTTACAACCTGGTTTTGGGTTGCAATAGTTTTTCTTTGGCCAAGAACATTCTTCCAACAGATTTGTAGAAGGATTGCTCCCACATCCTCCCCTTTTAGCCTATTACACCATTATCTCTTCAGTGGGGCCTCTGTTGATGACTCAGATGAAAAATCACAACCCTCATATCCACCCAAAGACACCTTTTAACTTCCTAGACTATGCTACTTTTCTTCATAGCTCTTATCACTATCCAAAATATAGATCACATCAATATAAAGTCTGAATGGTGTCACCCACAAGAGTATAAGTTTCAGGGCATAAGCACTGTGTCTCCGGAGCCTACAAAAGTGCCCCGTAGAGTAGGTGGTCAGGTAATATTAGGTGAATATGGTAATGAATCAATGACTGAACACACACATCTGGGAACCCAAGTAGAAGTTTCTTTCAAAGATTAAAAAAAAATGCCATTCGCATAAGAATAGAAGCTACAACTTTGATCAAGGGGCAGATTACTTAAAGAACTTGCACAAAGAAAGAGTAAAGGATAGGAATTGGTGTTAGGTTGCCAGCAGGAAAGAGTTCACATAATGATGGAATTCTCCCACTAAACCAGCACCAGAACATCAGGGACCTTGTTTCTTCTTGCTCTGCATTTTATCTCTATTGCCTTTCTGCCCTTGGCATAGAAGACATTCAATGGGTACTTGTTGAATTAATTAATATGGTGAAATGCTAAGTACAAGGACATTTACAAAGGATTTTAATGACCCAGAAATGGCTTGATACAGTGAGTTAAAAAAACAGAAGATAAAACTTGTATATGCAATTTGATTTTAACTACGTTAAGCAAAGGTTCTCATTAGGCAACATAATGAATCCCCTTATTGTCTAAGCCAATGTGAGTTGTGGCTTATTACATCTCAAAGCTTCCTAACTGATCCACTCACACAAGAACTTCACTCATAAAGAGCTCCTCATGCTTTCCCAGAGCTTATTAAAGAGCAAAGCAGAAAGTCTGAAGGAAAAAAAAGTAGTGGTGCCATTAATAAAACTTACCTGACAGCCAGGGGGAAAAAACAGGAAAAGTATTTAATTAGTACACAAAAAAGCAACTGTAGAGCCATAAACCCAGCTGGCTAGAGCCATTAAGTGTAGGATCGGACAGTTTTATAGACTTGAATAACTTTTAAAGCTATTTTTATAATAATAATGATCTTGAGTCACCACTAGAAAATTCAACTTGTGCAGTATATTCAGGTGGAGAAGATGACATCTATCATCTATATAATGCAGTTTGAAAAGGTTTTCATTAAAATATTTAAAAGTTCTAGGAGTTACATAAATAAACCAATATTCTTCTGGAAAAATCCACCTAGCAGGAACTTCTCATTTTGCAAAGATGTTAAAGATGAATTGTTAAAAATGAATGAAAAATATTTTATTCAACAGTCTAAAGTTCCTGAATTAATTTTGGAGATTGTGTTTTTCTAAGATTTGGGATGTATTATGTAGTGTCCAGGGCAGAAAGCTTAATTTAAATCGAGTTCTGTCACTCCCTCTCCCAAGACCATGTATTAATGGATCTGGGATGAAGCTCTGGGTCCAGCATTAACAGACAACCCCAATGACTAATAAGACAATTTAGGAGTTGCCAGGCAGTTAGTTCTCTGCTTTATGAGTCCTCTAGCTCAGAACATACTCATACTTGCTACTCTACAGTAGAAGAGGTAGATTCCATCCCCTCCTTGCTCAAATGTACCTCAAGCCCCCACAGATTTGTTTGGTGTATGTGTACACCAGTGCGTGTGTGTGTGTGTGTGTGTGTGTGTGTGTGTGTGTGTATACTTGTACATACAGGAACTGAGGGTCCCGTTCCTTAGCTTTTCTGCTCAAAGCTGATGTTCTACACTTGACCTACAGGTCCACTCCTGGCTTTTGTGGTAGTTAGTTGGAGATAAGAGCCTCAAAAGCTTTATTGTCTGTACTGGCTTTGAGCCATAATCCTCAGATCTCAGTCTCCTGGGTAGCTCAGGCCTGAGCCACCGTGGGCTCTCCCACAGTTTTAAAGACGGTGAGGGTCATACCAACACTGACATTATCAAGATTGCATGATTCTACTTTTAGCTCTAGAAAACTCCTTTATGATTACAATTTTACTATAAAGTTTGGGTTAGTGCCAGTATCTCCAGTTACATATTAATGTTAATTAAAATGCATACAGTATATAGCCTATGCTCTAACACTGTCTGATAGCATCATGATCCTGCACTGCAGTGATCTAACCAGTGTATTTGTGCACCATCTCTCCTTTCTCTGACAACTTAAGATATTTTATTCCTATACTTGGCACCTAACTGGAGGTGGGTTATTTGTATGACACCTAGGAAAACATTACATGAATATAAAAGGGGTGTGTGTGTGTGTGTGTGTGTGTGTGTGTGTGTTAGATGAAAAGTTTGAGAGGCACAAATTTACATGGGCATCACATTGCTCTTTTTCTCCTTCTGTGGCCTTGACCAAATTGCAAAACAAAGTTTCATTTTAATACTCCCCCCACAGAAATTTTCTGTGTAAAAATTATTTCACAAACGTAAACCCTATGGTGTCCCTCATAGGGAATAATTAGTACATGATTAGGAAGATCACAATAGCCCAATAGCTATGCCCTTATAAACACATAAGATGATGCTAAGTGAAATGAACTCCACATTATGGAAACAAGTGTTATATCATTGTTGTAATTATTTTCAACATGCCATGTGAAACCATACCTGTTTGTTGTTGTTGTTTTGTTTCTCTTGTACTCCCTTCCTGTGGTTCTACCCCCACTATCACTGTATCTCATCTGAGTACCTTGGATACTGTATATACATGTATTAGAACTAGGGAAGGGAAAAGGAATATCAAAATCGAGAGACAAAGGATAAAAAGGCAAAGCATTCCAAAAGCAATACTTACAAAACCATTTGGTATAAACCAACTGTACAGCTCATGGCGGGGGGAGGTGAGGGAAAATGGGGGAGGAGGTAACAAGTTGAACAAGAAATGTACTCACTGTCTTACATATGAAACTGTAACCCCTCTGTACTTCACTTTGACAATAAAGAAAAATTTGTTTCACAACTCACTTGTTTATACTATATAATGTTTCTGGAAGTTGAAAAAAATCCTGCTGCCTCTTCTTTTTCTCCTCCATCACAACTATTTGCTCAGAATGAACCTCTAGTCACTCAGATGTCCCTGGAAATACTCCATCCCTACTGCTGGAAACCCCTATTTATTGTTTAAAACCCAGCTCATATATTGTCTCTTCCCAGAAGCCTCATAATTGCCAAGGAAGAATTAAGTCATTCTTCTTTCTGTGGTCCTACAGCCTGCTATTTCAGCATTTATGATGTTGTACTATAATTACTCATTTACACGTCTGTCTCCTCTATAGGCAAGTCAAAGGCAGGCCCTATATCTGGGTGGCCAGAGACTCCTTTGGATCCTGAGAATATGAGAGAGCACTGAGGGTTGGGTAGAACTCATAGACTTTGGTGCCCATTTGAATATGGGAAATTGAGATCACAGAACTGAAAATGTTTCTAAATTCTTGTCCATTTATTCCTTCATCCATGTGTTCATTCAAGAATTTAGCATCTATTCTGGCATAAGAGAATATTAGATATTGTATTAAAGAAAAATGAAATACAGGGAAGAAGTAGATGAGGAGGGGTGGTGAGAGCAAATAGAACAGGTTGAGCGGTAGCTGCTTGCAAACCTTCCAGGAATGCTGGCCAAGGGTGCACTGGGATGTGTGGCTATGATGAGGGAGAGCTGGATCCAACCTAAAGACAAAGGGGGAGCCAGCACCAATGGAAGGGCCCGGGAAGGGTGAGACACTCAAGTGGTAAGCAAGTTGAAGAAGGCAAATTGTGAGGTCCCGTGTTCAGAAAGCAGGAAAACCATGCCATTAAAGTTACTAACAGTAGTAAGGCACTCAACACAAAGCATTTCCTTTGGCCTGTGTTTTCTCTTTCAACATAGCATGGTCATTTTTCATCTGCTATTTAATGTAGTTCTAAATAAAGAAAAATTGACATTGGTGGCCCCATTATTGGTTACTGTTCATCTTTACATTGTACAGTGCCAGTTTGTGATGCCACCAATAGCCAGAGCTGTGTGACTCCTCTCCTGTGAGGAGCCACTAAACACAAAATGTATCTCCCATGACTTGACCCCGAGGGTGCCTCAAACTAGCCAGAAAGAATAAGCACAAGCCTCTGGAAGAGGAGAGCAGAGAGTTCCCAGACATGAGTCACCTAAGGGATGTGGGAATACTCTCAGTGTGAGTTTACAATTTCTCTGAGGTCCTATCCTAGAACTCAGAAGGTCTCTATAAAGAAGGTCTGGTGACTTCTGTGTCCCCTCTGCTATCAGCCTTCAGACTCATGTACCACTTCTCAGCAAGGGATTGGAAAGGACCTTCCATGGGCCTTCAGTCCAAACATATGTCCGGGGTTGACCCACAAGGGTATTACCAGGTTATGCTAGGTATGTGGACTGGGGGTGTGGAGAGACTGGCCCCCACCACATTGCCCTCTAACAAGTATGATGCTGCTAAGGATGCCACCTTAGTGCAGGTCCATGGGTCTGAACCTCATACCCCTGGCTCTTGGATTGTTCCAAGGACAGAAGGCAATGACAGTCTTAGAAGAAGGGTCAGAAGGAGGCTGAGGAGGGACCCAGGATGGGAAAGGAAGAGGAGCAGGTGGTCAAGCACCCTTGATGGATTGCTCTTCAGCAGAAATGCCAGGCCCTCGGCACATGTCCTGCTGGCTCGTGGAACTTCTCTGGTCAAATGCAAATTCAGACATAGTATTATAAGAATTTCAAGGCAGCAGCTGCAGAGCATTAAGCCAAAGGCACGAAACCCTACTGCGTGTGGGGCCCTGGACAACTGCGCTGTTTGCATGCCCAGAAAGCCAGCTCTGGTCTAATGACATGCCCCAAGATGGAGAGAAAATAAAAGAGGACAAGAAAAATACAGGAGAGTCCCAGGGTGAGGGGGGTGGGTGGGTATGAAGGGCAGAAATCAGTAGGAAGGAGGGAGCGAGAACAGTACCCAGAAGCTCTAAGAAGAAAAATCATCTGGACAGAGGCACACCCTTTGAAGTTTACAGATATGTTTACTTCTCCTGCGAGCATTTGAAAACTTGGAGCCAACCTTTGGAAAGTGCAAACATTCTCATAAGAACTAGGCTTTTCCTTGTTTAAAAAAAATCAGAAATGGCAACCATGCTATGTCCACATTCTTCTGTGGCTATAATCAACCAGAGAAGGGACAAGGACAGATACATGCCACTCTTCTGACAGGCTTTCTCTGAGTCACAGGCTTCACTTGACATCGCTACTCAAAGTAGACCCTATTCGGCCACAGGCATGTGCCCTTGGGACTGGGTTCTGTGCTGTGTCCAATGCTGCAGAAAGGCCACCTGGGAGGGGCACTTAAAAATAGGTCAGTGGATCTGGAAAGTTAAAAGGGAGCATGAAGCTTTATGAGAACAATCTGAATGGGGTTTGGGGTTGGGAGCCAGATGGTGGTGGGTTGAAGAGTGAATGGGAGGTGGAGACAGCAAGGGTACAGACTAATTTGTCAAGCAGTTTTTTTTTTCCTTATAAGAGAAGGTGAAGGAAAAGTAGATTGAACCCACCCAGTTATCCCTATTCCTCCTTCATGTGTCTTCCCACACACCCTCCTTAACTAAAGAAGGAAAATGACATGAAATGCAGTAAGAACTGTTTGAAATTGTACACTTCAGGAAAAAAAAATCAATTCCACCCCAGAAATGGAAATTAACCAGGGCCTTACCATTTCCTATGAAAGTGGGGGTACTCAAGAGATATTGATCATGAGTACCATCCTCTCTCAATATCCTGCAGAGATGGGTATGGGGCCCTTCTGGCCCTGGATACTCATGTCTCTCATTGCCAACCATGAAGAATTTGCATACCACACACACACACACACACTCTCTCTCTCTCTCTCTCTCTCTCTCTCTCTCTCTCTCTCTCTCTCATATACTTTAAATAATCTCTATGTTACTTATAATACTTAGTACAATGCAACTGCTATGTAAACAAGTACATAGTATGCTTCCAGAAACCAAAACAAAACTTTTTTTTCATTTCCAAAAGTATTATTTTGTATGATCAGATGCACATAGGAATTGTGCACATAGGAATTCTTCTCCTAAGAATATCCTTCTTTGGGATTCACTGTGTGTGAATGCCTAGAGACCTGTATAAGTTATTGTGTCCTGGTGTATTTTACATCTACTTTCGACATATGAGAGAAAACGTGCCATTTGTCTCTTTGAGGGTGACTTGCCTCACTTAATGTGATTTGTTCTAGTACCATCCATTTCCCTGCAAATGCCAAAATATTATTCTTTCTAATAGCTGTGTAAAATTTCATTGTATATAGGTACCACTTTTTTTTGTATCCATTCATCTATTATAGGGCATCTGGGCTGTTTCTGTAACTTGGCTATTGTGGAAATTCTATTTTTTAATCAAATATTTTTGATACTCAGTTCAATCTGTGGACATAGAACCCAAGAATCTGTTGTCTTGATCATATCAGATTGATTATATCTATTGATTGTACCTAAAGCTAAATTGAGACTAATTCAGATAACATTTTAGTTTTTAAATATACTTTAATTTAAAAATTGTGTGTGTGTGTGCGCGTGCACACACGCGCTGAACACCTGTGCACATATGTGGTTACTAGGCTGGAAGTCAGACCTCAAATTCTTACATGCCTTTTTTGTTCAAGGCTGGTCCTCTAGCACTTAAGCCACACTTTCATTTCTAGCCTTTTTCTGGTTAACTGGAAATGAAGAGTCTTGTAGGCTTTTCTTCCCCAGGATGGCCACAATCTTCAAATCTTAGCCTGCTGAGTAACAAGGATTATAGGCATGATCTGGAAAACTTTATGACATCTTTTAGTGGCAAGTTTTAGAAAAGATCTATTTAGTTTACATTGTGGAAATATTAAAGATTTATACAATTAGGACCTACTCTAAAAATTCAGAAAACTATTTGACAGCTTCTCTTTTTTTTGTCTTTTGTTTTTTAAGTGAGATGTAAACTACTCAAATCCTAAGATGGTAGAGTAGGCAGAGTCCCCCTTCCCATTCCATTGTTGAATAAACTAATCTTAAAATAAACGATGACATCTGTTTCCACCTACTGTGCCGTTGTTTGGATGTTTTACAGGCTTGTTTGTTCATACAGAATGTAATTGGGAAGGCTGATACTTTATTATGAACATATTTAGATTTGGATTTAGTAGGCTCCATGTTTGGTGAAGAATGTAACTTGGTCAAAAAGACTTTAGATCCCCAAGTAGAACTTACCAGAACTGTGAGGGCTTCGTGCATCTTCCTTGAAGCTACTGTAAATGCTCTTTGACTTATTAAGAGACCCTGAGAGGTGATTTAGGTCAGGTTTTGGAATCCTTGCAAACTAGTCAGATTTTAACTCTGGCTTCCGCTCCTCGGTCAAAGCACAGGAAGCCTGTTTGTTCCCCTGTGGCCTGCTCTTACCAACTGCTCAGAATGTGGTCTGCAGAGAAGGCCGGGGCCTGGGGAGCTATGTAACATTTGATGGTTAATGGTGTTGATGTGATTTTGTGACTTCAGCACGTGTGAAATACACGAGTCTCTTGTGGAATAAAAGGAGAAAACTCTCATTGCTATATTCTTCTTTATGAAGGTAAGAAGTCAGTCAGTCTTCACCTACTAAATTGCTAGACTTCTTTAAAGAAAAAAAAAACATCTTGTGTTCATATCTACCATTTTAAGTATCAATATGTGTGTGTGTGTGTGTGTGTGTGTGTGTGTGTGTGTGTGTGTGCCAGTACTGGTTAACTCAGGGCCAAAGCACTGTCTCTAAAGCTTTTTGCTCAAGGCTGATGCTCTACCATTTGAGCAACTGCTCCATTTCCAGCTTTTTTTTTTTTTTGGCCAGTCCTGGGACTTGGACTCAGGGCCTGAGCACTGTCCCTGGCTTCTTTTTGCTCAAGACTAGCACTCTGCCACTTGAGTCACAGCGCCACTTCTGGCCATTTTCTATATATGTGGTACTGGGGAATTGAACCCAGGGCCTCATGTATACGGGGCAAGCACTCTTGCCACTAGGCCATATCCCCAGCCCAATTTCCAGCTTTTTGCTAATTAATTTTAGATAGGTCTCATGAACTTTTCTGCCCAGGTTGGCTTTGAATCACAATCCTCAGATCTCAGCTTCCTAAGGAGCTAGGATTATAGGCACCAGGCCTCCAGGCCCCAGCTTCGGGCTCAGACGCTCAGTGTATGCCATAGGTGGATACAAGTCACATAGACCTTGTCTGTGTGGATTCCAAGCTCCCAAGTCAGTGAGCCCGTGGAATGTAAAGGCCAGCAACTGGCCTAGCCTATACCTGGATGCAGGTGGCACTGGAAGACGTGTGGGTGAGTCTGCAGGGAGTGGGGAGGGGGAGACTGGAAAGCGAACAGGTAGAAAAGCAGGGCAAAGGATGGGAAAGAAACTAGGCCATGGGCTGGGGATATAGCCTAGTGGCAAGAGCGCTTGCCTCATATACATGAAGCCCTGGGTTCTATTCCCCAGCACCACATATACAGAAAATGGCCAGAAATGGCGCTGTGACTCAAATGGCAGAGTGCTAGCCTTGAGCAAAAAGAAGCCAGGGACAGTGCTCAGGCCCTGAGTCCAAGGCCCAGGACTGGCAAAAAAAAAAAAAAAAAGAAAGAAAGAAAGAAACTAGGCCATGCATACTGTTTTTCTTCAACTGCCTTTCACCCACAAAGAATGTATGCTCTGACTCCAATTAATCACTCAAGCAAGACCTGCAAACCCAATAGATTTTTCTTCAAACTTTATTCTCCTTGCAGGATGAAAGTTATGTCCCTATGTCCTTTCTATTGGACCTTTCTTTTACCTCTAACATGTCAACTCCCCATCCTCTGTATACACACACACACACACACACACACACACACACACACACACACACACCCTGAATGCATTCTTGCCTTCTCTATACTTGCCCTTAATGATGTCATCTAATACTATCTTTTCCATTCTTTCTTCTCTACAGATGATTATTGAGTCATGTTATGTAGACTCAGCCTCTTTGCCAATTTACAGACCAATCTCAAGGATTAGTGTAGTGGAGAGAGCTAGGAAATTGGAATTCAAATACAATGAGATCACATAAGCAAAACTCAAAGCATTGTACTAAAAATGTCAATTTTTTTTTCCTTTTACAATCTTTACACATATACTTTTATTCAGTCTTCTTAACATCACTTAATGACCTGAGGAGAAATGTGGGGACATTTTGTATTTTTTTTCTTTCTCTACCATTATATTCAATCAAGTGCCACAGTCTTTAAATATCCTATTTCTTTCCTTTTTGGGTGGCAGGAAGAGGTGGTACTGAGGCTTAAAGTAAGGGCCTTGCACTTAGCTAAACATAAGCTCTACCACTTTGGGCATTCTACCAGTCCCAAATACCACATTAAAATTTCTTTTCCCAGTTAGGTGATAGTGTCTGACTCAAGAGCTCAGTGAATCTCTATTATTAACCAAAGAGAATACAAACCCAGTATGAATTCATAGGCTCCTGTGTCATTTTTACTTGTCACTCTTCTATTCTCACTTTGCTCCAGCCAATTGGATAGTTTATCATTCTCAAAAAAAAAAAAAAAAAAAAAAAAACCAAAAAAAAAAAAAACCAGCCAGTGGCTCATGGCTGTAATCCTAACTACCACTGAGGTGGCTGAAGTCTGAGGATCATGGTTTAAAGCCAGCCAGGGCAAGAAAGTCTCCAATTAACCACTAAAAAACACTGGAAGTGTCACTGTGGCTCAAGTGGTAGAGCACTAGCCTTGAGCACAAAGAGACTCAGGGATAGCACTCAGGCCAACAAAAATGAATGAATGAATGAATGAATAAAACCCTTTCCAAAGACATTTGTGGACATTTGTTTTTGCCAGGCCTGAGGCTTGGGACTCAGGGCCTGAGTACTGTCCTTGGCTTCTTTTTGCTCAAGGCTAGCACTCTACCACTTGAGCTATAGCACCACTTCCAGCTTTTTCTATATATGTGGTGCTGAGGAATCCAACCCAGGGCTTCATGCATGCTACATAAGCACTCTACCACTAAGCCACAACCCAGCCCCTTGTTTGTTTTTTTGTAACTGGTTTGTTTTTTTTTTTGTGTGTTTTCTTTTCTTTCTTTTTTTCTGGTACTGGGGATTGAACCCAAGCACTTGCTCGGTAAGCCCTTTGCCACTGAGCTACAACCCAGCCCATCTGTGGACATTTGATCACAGCAGTTTCTCAGTTTCTTCTATGGAATGCCTTTCTGTTTCTCCCCTCTATCCAGTCCTCAATACGGTATTGGTCTGGGTCCAGGCAGGAGAACAGAAACCACTCTAGGTGTTTCAAGCAAAGGATATTTGGAACAGGCAATTGATTTACAAGGTACTGCAAGAATTGAAAGAGCCTAAGGGAGGGAGGAAGAAGATAAGGGGCACGAAATAACATCAAAGCCCCCATGGGATGAAACTCCTACATTAGCACCTGCTGCCATGCTGCTTTGTCGATTTTAGATGTGCCGAATGCATGCTGCCTGGAGCAGGTGGGCCCTGCTGAAAAGGTGATGCTGCAGCTGGCTGCTGCAATCAGAAGCCCTTGCTCCAGCAGCTGCTAGCATCCCTCACCTCCAAGCCTGAGCACTTCAGAGCTAGAGATCTTTCCACAGCCTTTGGATCACTGTCTATGACCAGCTGAGCTCAGGAACTGTGGTTTTCAGACACCTAGCCCCACTCTACTTATCAAAGTATAAAAAAAAGGGTAAGATGAAGGTGCAGGACAATAGGTGAATAACTGACAAGGGCCAACTCAAATCCCATGGATCTCCTCATGTGTTTGTTGGTGTCTCTCTTCTTATTAGCCCTCCAATACTTCCAGCTAAATGAAACATCCCCCTTCTTGTGATTTTTGTCCTTGTGTCTCTTTGGTAGCGTTTGAATATATTTGTTAAGGAGCTACTCTGCTGATGCCTCTGACTACTATGAATGATGCCCCCTTGGCCTCCATTTATCTGGAGCTTCATGGAGTTAGAACGTGGTTGGGGAGACACTATGAAGCATGCAATTACAATGTAATTTGGGAAATCACAAATGGGAAAGGTCAAGAAGTACTTCCCAAGGAAGCCAAAGGCTGAAGTCAAAGAGGTAAGGCCGGGGAAAAATTGTCTAGATGGGAGGAAAATTATGTGCAAAGGTTTGACAGAGACAGACAGAGAGACTAAGTAGGAGGGCTTCCTCTTGTAAGAACCAGAACATGTGTGGTAGAGCCAGAACATTTGAAGGACAGGAAAAGAAAGGGAAGAACGGGGGTGGGGGAGGGTGGAATTGGGCTAGACCGGACAACAGTTAAGAGTAGAATAACTGTGGAAAGCCACAGGGAGGAATTTGGACTTTATCCAAGGACAATGAGAAGCAGGGGTGTGTTATGATCAGATACCTATGTGATTCCAGAGCCCAGAAGAGAGTGAAGAGGGAAGGGAAACTGTTCAGGAAGCTGGTAGAAGGAGCAAGGATATTAGCTGAGACTAGATGTGGCATTGCAAAGACATAAGTAGATTCAAAATTATTTTAAAATAGGGTTGCACTGGGAAACCTGGGAGGTGAGACATCAAGTTGCTTTGCATAACTGAGTAGACAAAAGTGACACTGCTGAGATGCAGAAAACAGGCGTACTATTTGAGGAGTATTTTAGCTTCCATTGCTGCTATAACAAATTATTACAACCTAATGACCTACAACAACAGGAAGTTACTAATGTAGAGATTTGGATGCCAGAAGTCCATGTGGATCTTTTTGGGCTACCCAGCATCTGGAGGTTCAGAGGAGATTGCCCTGCCTTCTTCAGCTGCTGCAGGCCACATGCATTCCTTGGCTTCTGGCCCCATCCTCCACCTTCCAAGTCAGCAGAGTAGCATCTCCAAATCTCTATAATTCTTTACTTCCTTTAAGGACACATTCGATACCATTAGATTCACCCAGACAACTCAGGTCCTCGACTTATATCTGCAAAGCTCCCTTTCCCAGACAAAATCACATATTCACAGCTTTCAGGGTTAAGGATGTAGACATCTTTGGAGAACATAATTTTGCTTACATTAGGGAGTGAGGTCACTAATATGAGTTCAGTCTGGCACTTGGGGAGCTTAGTGAATGTTACTGAGTGATGTTACTGAACAGAACACAGGATATGTGAGCCTGAGCCTTGGGAGCATCTAAATAAGAGACTCTTAGATATGAGAACACTCAAAATATAGGTGCCAATTAGAAATGTAGACGAGGACAGGGTCACTCTGGCAAAATACTGTATTAGTTACATGTCACTGGGACAAACCTGACATAAACAGCTTAGAGGGAGAACAGAATCATTTTGGATCACAGTTCCTGAGGATTTAGCTCATGGCCACTAGGCACCTGGCACTTGGGTAGAATATCTTGGTGGCAAGAGTATGTGGTATTCACCTCATGGTCAACAGGAAGTGGGGAGCAAAAATATGAGAAGATACCAGGAATACAGGAAGTCACCAGTGACTTGTCCTTGGGGACAAGATGGAGTCTCCAAAGTCAAGCTAGAGCTCCCAAAGATAAGCCTCTGATGACCTACTTCCACCAACTAGATGCCACATTTTACCTTTCACCACCTCCCAATAATACCATCATTATGAATCCATAGGGATTAATCTATTCATTAGGTCACATCCTTTGCCATCTAATTGTCTCTGGAAACACTCTCACTCGCACGCCCAGAGGTCTGCTTTACTAATCTCCTAAGTATTTCTCAACCCAATGAAATTAACAATCAAAATGAAATGCAAGTCCTTAGAGCAAAAAGAAGCCATGAGAAACATCACCTATCAATGGTTGTTCTGAACAAAGAAGATCCTATAAAAGAGAGTGAAGATGAGGAGCCAAAGGGCAAGAAGGACACTAGGAGCAGGAGCAGTCCCATTTACTCCTCAGGATCCCAGGGTCTCCCATTTCTATTTATACCCTTACACCCCAACAAAGCCTTCCTGGAAGATGAATGGTTTGTTTGTTCCTGGTCTCCCAGATTAGACTGGCTACTGTCTCCTATTCCTAATTGAAATTTCCAGATAACTCTGATGCCCCTAGATTGAGTGTAGGCATGGACCTGACCTCCAGCACCGCCCCTAACCCAAGGCAGGGACTCTATATTTGTTGGACAATTAGATACATAAGCTGGGGATTCACTGGTGACCTAACTGGCCATAAGCACAAGACATCCTCAGTGTGTTGGCAGGGTGGGAGACCCTCCCCTGGGCAGCAAGGGTTTCACAGGGAATGAGTGTTCCAAGAGCAGACAGACCCAAGACGCCTGCTGCTCCACACCCACCACTCAGAGCCTGTGGGCACCGTGCCTGGCACAAGGCAGTCTTTCAGTAAATCTCTATGCTCCTACCCACAACGAGGGGTACTGGGGGTTCTCTGTCTGACCCCTAGCAGATAGCCGGATGTTCTGTGATTTTTTTTTTCACAGAATAACAGACCTGAATACATTCTATTATCCAGAGGAATTTGATTTTTTTTGTTTGTTTTTTTGTATTGAGGCTTCAAATCAGGGCCTCTTGCTTGATAGGCAGGCATTCTACTACATGACATTAGCTATGTCCTCAGTCCTTTTCACTTTAAGTGTGTGTGTGTGTGTGTGCATGTGCGTGCGCGAGTGTCCACACTCATTGTTTACACTGATTGTGAGACTTGAATTCAGAGCCTGGGTCTCTGTCCCTGAGCTTTTCATTCATTTTTTGGTTCCATTCCTAAAGCTTGAACTCAGGGCCTGAATGCTATCCCTGAGCTTCTCTGCTCAAGCCTAGCACTCTTCCACTTGAGCCATAGCTCCACTTGTGGCTTTTTGATTATTAACTGGCGATAAGAGTCTCATGGATTTTCCTGTCCAGGCTGGCTTTGAACCATGATCCTCAGATCTCAGCCCCTTGAGTAGTTAGGATTATAGGCATGAGCCACTGGGGCCTGGCTGCTTTTGTAGTTATTTTTCAGATCAGGTCTCTAGTTTTTGCCCAGCTAGCCTCCTACTTATGCCTCCTACATAGCTGGGATGCCAGGCATGTACCACCACCACACCTAACTTGTTGGTTTAGATGAGGTGTTGCAATCCTATTATAGTTGAAATAATAAGCATAATAAGAACCACATTTCCCAGCTTCCATAGTACTTCTTAATGGTGCTTTACCACCTGCTCCATCTACTTTAAGATTCTTTAGAGACATTTCATCTTTGCAAAGCTTTCCTTTGCTTGAGATGAAAATCTCATCTTTAGAACTAGAGGAACAGAAATTGCCAAGAACTGGGAGTGGCTACAGGAGCTGCAAGCAAAGGGACACAAGGGAATTTTTTATGGTGATGCAAATATGATTTCACAGCCCTGTGTATCTGTCAAAACTTGTAGGACTATACACTAAAAAGGATGATTTACCTCTTGTGAACAACATCTCCATATATCTAATTCAAAACAAACAACCACAAAACAAATGGATGCTGGACCTTCTTGCCTATGTTTGCACACGAGAGCACCCCAATTCTTCATTGTACCTCTTTTGGCCTTGGCGCTTGTGAAATCTTATCACCCGTGTCATTTTGAATATATCTACTCCCTGGTGTTGTAAAGTCATGTCTCCCTTACTTGCATGTTGACTGTTTTCCTTGAGGTGACTCAGAACCCACTGATTCTGAGGAGCTGTTTTCATCGAAGGATGATTACAATCTGCCTGGCCCTTTCCCCTTTCTTTCAGAACTCTTCTGTTAAAACCACACTACCAATTCTGGCACAGAGAGGGAAGGCTTTCACAGAGAGCATGAAAAGTAAACATTACCTAGGGACATAAAATCCCTAACTTACTTCAAATATAGGTGTGGAGGGAAGAGAAAAAGGATCAAACGTTCTGCCATTTTGCCTTGTGAAGGAAAGAAATTGTATACTTTTCTCCACCATTGGACAAGCATCAGCCTGGAGCCGGGCAGGCCTGCACCACCTGCTTGTGCTTGTGATTCTAGAGATATCAAGTGTCTACAAAAAGCAGAAGTCTACCTGTGGAGGACCAGGGAGGGGGTTCCCACCCACAGTGAAGCCTTGGGGTGAAAAGATTAATTTACCACAATCTTATGCCAAAAATCTGATTTCCTTGAGTTGCAGAAGAAGACAGAGCCTGTCTTAAAGAATTCAGTATTATTTTTGTCTTATGCCTTGATAAGACTTGACCTGCAGAGTCCTTGATTTAAAAACAAAACAAAACCGGCTCTTGTTCAACATCACTCAAAACAGTACATTATTTTTTAGTAGGTAGAAATATTTGCTGAAATGACATTCATTCCAACACAACAACTAGCAGAATAATATGATCAGGTGCATTGCTTTGCAGAATAGCTTAAAGTTGGTGCGCCTCATAAGCCTGGCAGAGATGAGGGCTTTATCATTTCCATTCCTAAACTTTAAAAACAGGATTCTGTCCAAAGGAGGACCCTTCATGGGCAGAACCCCAAAACACCAGCCAGTTTGAGGAGAGGAGGCAGTTTGATGTGGGAGGCAGCAGAGGGGGGGAGGGGAGGAGATCTCCAGCATCTGTGAAATGACTTTTCATAAGTGACAACATTATTGTATAAAGTATGATGTCTGATATCTTTGGGGGAGGGATGGTACTAGGATTTGAACTCTGGGGGCTTTCCTTGTTAGACAGGTACTCTACCATTTGATCTACACTCCCAGCCATTTTATTTTAGTTATTTTTCAGGTAGAGCCTCACATTTTTGCCTGGGCCAGTCTTGGACTGTGAATCCTCTAATCTGTCCTCCCCTTGTATAGCTCAGATATTGACATATACTGCCATGCCCGTATTATTGGTCCAGATGGAGTCCGGCTAACTTTTCGCCTAGGTAGGCCTAAAACCATGATCGTTCCAGCCTCTGCCTCCTGAGTAGCTAGGATTACGGAAGAGGTTAGAGGTGACAAATAGCTGAGAACATGTCAACTCTGAAGAGTTCTGTGAGGCCATCCCTAAAGATGAAAGTCAGTTTTGGAGGAACATTGGGTCTGCAAGATCAGATCACTTCCATTTAAAGCCATCAGCCTACTACACAGATAACTCAGCCAAGATAAAGATAAGAACCAAGATCCACTAGTGAAGTCTTCCCTGAAAAGCTGAGCACAGGGCTCCAGAATCTTGGTAAAAAGGGTTGTTTTCATTTGCCTATAAACATTGTTGATCCAGAGATGGAAAGAGGGGTGAATTGAAAGGACCTGTCAAATTCAGACGGACAGTTACATAATCTTTCTTCCAAATTAAAAGTGTGTGTGTGTGTGTGTGTGTGTGTGTGTGTGTGTGTGTGTGTGTGTGTGTACTGGGGCTTGAATTGCCTTTTTTTTGCTCAAGGCTGGTGCTCTACCACTCTACCCCTAGCTCCTTCTCTGTCTTTCTGGTAGTTAATTGGAGATAAGATTCTCATGGACTTTTCTGCCCAGGCTGGCTTTGAACAGTGATCCTTGGCTCTCAGACTCCTGAGTAGCTAAGATTGCAGGCATGAGTCACCTCCACCTGGCTCCAACATTTAAACTTTATAATATTAATTGCTGCTCTCTGGTAGGCTAGATCTCTTACAGATATCTCTTTTGTGGACCATGGCCATTGTAGATTAGGAAACCAGAATCAGAT
The DNA here is from genome assembly GCF_023159225.1 of Perognathus longimembris pacificus. NCBI lineage: Eukaryota > Metazoa > Chordata > Mammalia > Rodentia > Heteromyidae > Perognathus > Perognathus longimembris. The sequence continues at coordinate 44,582,218 of NC_063176.1, forward strand.
GGAATGGCTCAGCCAGAAAGGCCAGGGCCTTGAATATGGCCCCTAGATGAGGCCCCTACTGCCTCACAGGTGCTGGTAAACCAGCTGAGAGTTCTGCTCTGCTGGTACGTGCTGGGCTGCCACCTATATCCGGTCACAAAACTCACCTGCCAGCCAGTCACCAGACTCTGTCCACAGGCCTCACACATGCTGCCCTGACCTACACAGCCACAGACAGAGAAACACTCCTACCTGCCTTAAATAAACTCCTACCTTGGCAGCAGCCAAAGGGGATTCTTGGCTTAGCTTTGGTGCTTTTTCTGCTAAATCACAGCTGTTTCCATAAGCATGTGGATCCACTGACCCCCTTCATTTTCTCCGTGAGACGGGGCAGGGGGGAATAGGAAAATTCCACAAATGCATGCAGCAGTTTCCTGTCCTCCTTGTCCACACCACCCCCATCCCCCTTCCCAGCCCCAGACTGGAGCTGAAATGTGGGAAGGGAACTGACCAGAAGTTTCACAGAACTGGAGTTCCTGCAGGGTGGATGCAGCTCAGCTAGTTGCTAAGTGGCCTCGAGCAAATCCTACAGCCCCTTGGGATTGTTCCTTCAGCCAAGGAAAGAGAGCTCAAGGTAACATGAGTTCTAAATTCCCTTCCATCTCTAAGCTGATTCTTGAAGTTTCTTTGGAGTACTTTGGGACATTTCCAGATCCTTTGACTGACTCCCAGGGCCATAACAGGGACCCTGGGAATCTGTGATATTTAAGCAAATAAGCTTTTTCTCATCAATGCATTTGTGGCAGGCAAGCACTTTAGTAATAAACTTCCCAGGGGCTCATTTAAAGCTCACTTGAAAGGCAAATACATTTTTAAAGTGAATGTCTTCTAATCACTTGTTATTTGAGCTTCGCATTTCCTCCCAATCAAGTTCTGAGCATCTGTGAAGGCCCTGGCAAGGAAGATAATTGATCTGGTAAAGGAAGGAGTGAAGAAGGACTGGAAACTCAGGAACGTGTCTCCATCCCTGTTTCTGGGTTCTTCCCTCTCTCCTGCATTTCTGTCTTCACTATTTACAGCAGTCATATAAAAGTGCATATTCAGCCAGTGCCTGTGGCTCTCACCTGGAATCCTAGCTACTCAGGAGGCAGAGATCTGAGAATCACCATTCAAAAGCAGCCATTCAAAGCCAAACTGGGCAGGAATATCTGTGAGACTCTTACCATGGAATTAATCACGTAAGAGGCTGGAGGTGGAGCTGTGGCTCAAGTAGTAGAGCACTAGCCTTGTAAAAGGAACTCGGGTATAGCGCCCAGGCCCAGAGTTTAAGCCCCAGGACTAGCAAAAAAAATTAATTCATTTTTTAAAATGCACATTCACTTGGGGCAAACTACCATTGAAACCTTATTTCAAGGGCCAACAGTAGGCATAATTTAGAATATTTCAGTAACTACTCGAAGTCATATCTATTTGTGACTTTATCAAGCTATCTCCAAAATCTTGTAAGGTTGGTACTTTCATTATCCCTGTTTACCAACAACGAAACTGAAAGCACAGAGAGGTTAAGTAACTTGTCTGAGGCCACAGAACTAAGAAGTAAGGCAGGCTTTGAAGGTGGTAGGACTCCAGAGTCCATTACTATACTGCATTACACTTGGATATGATCTGAAGAATTATAGCCTAACAAAAGTTTTCAAACTTATTTGCCATCTAGGCAAAATACATTAGTTCAAAGATGATTTGGAAATGACACACTGGTTTCTACTTCATAATTTTCTCAGTACAAAAACTATTGGTTCTCAAATGATCACAGCCAATGTTGTACTTTTCTTTTGCATCTCTGCTCCCATAATGGATTTCTGGAAAAGCTGCCAGAGAGGCTGCTAGAGTTCAGAGGCCATGTAAGGCACCCAAGGCTAGAGTCCAGAGACTGAAATTAATGTCCCAGGCTGACGTACATTGTCTACCCAGGAGCGGTAATCGGGACGGGCGGTGCTTGTGTTCACACACATAGCTGGCTGGTCCTGAGCCAGGCCTGTTTTACAGCAGAGGAAATGAGTCTCAGGGCACCTGATAACCTCCCTGGGGACCACATGCTTCATGAGCACCAGAGCCAGGGCCAGGGGCCAGGGCTGGGCAGTTCTGACTTGCAACCTTGGGCATCTTTTAGCCTACCTTTAACCCCACTGTTTGCAACGCATCTGCCAGACATCATTTTGCAAACATGTTTGAAAAGAGGAACCATTGCAAAGTTATTTATTTTCAGAATCTCCAGTTAAGGATTTGTTGGGTCAAAATTAGTTTGGCATTCCGGCCAGATAAATGGGTTGCAGCCTCATGTTTTGAACCCAAATGATGGCTCTGGTGACTGAGAGATTCTTGCAATAGCTCTACCTTGAAAGATGGGATTGTCATTAAGTGAAAGTGAAAATAGGTACATCCGATCATCTATTACCATTTCTTGTCCTCGTTGACTGTGCTGATGAGCGAAAGCCAACCCTGGAACCAGTGGGCTTCCAGTCATCACAGGGCATCATGGGAACGCTAAGCTATGGCGGCTGAGTTAAAATTTAGTCACCTTTACCCAAGATACGATTGACTAAGCACCTGAGTAGTTTATAAAAGACATTGTAAAACCTCCTGAGGGGGAAAAAGCAATATTGTATAACCCATTCAGGGGAGAGCCGGCCTTGCCTCCCCATCGCAGTGGGGGGTTAACCTGCATTGGCTGGGAAGTTCTTTTCTGTGTCATGATTATTATTTCTTAGGAAAGGTTTATCTTTTATTACTAATAAATCATTCTCCACTGTTCTCTCAATCTACGTCATTACCCACACCCACAACCATTACCGACATGTACTTTGCAAAGCTCCTTAACCATTGTGAGGTTAAAATCAGTGACTGTTTCTGCCTACCAACAGAGTTATATATCTTGACATATTGTTATATCAGACTTTACAAGATTGTGTTGTTACGGTTGTTGACTGCCTGACTGAACCCAACCTAGCAAAGTGCGCATTCACATTGACTATAAATTCTCTCAAAGTGAGAATTATTACTGTCCCTTAGTTTTTATGCTCACAGCTAGTGCTCTACCACTTGAACCACAGCTCCACTTCCAGTTTTTTGGTGGCTAATTGGAAATAATAGTCTCACAAACTTTCCTGCCCAGGCTGGATTCGAACCATGATCCTCAGATCTCAGCCTCCTGAATAGCTAGGATCGCAGGCATGAGCCAGTGGCACCTGGCCAAAGTGAAAATTATGAAAGGCCTTTTGAAAGGTAATGAGAAGTAGTTTTGATTGTAATGCATCTCCTTTCATAGAAAGAAGAGTTTAGAATTTAAAACATAAAGTTTACCATTCACTTTTTGTTTTCTATATAATATTCTCATGCTATAAGCAGGAAGTTAGGACACTAATACATGGTACCTTAAATTGCTTTAAGCATCTTGACTTTTTATGATTATTGTACTCATTAAATATGTATTAAGTAGCTGGGCAAGAGTACTCAAATATGGGGTTTACATGATGGACAGGAAGAGCAGGAAGTTCCGCATAGGATAGGCATTAAATTTCTCTTTATTACAAAACTCTGGCCCTGAAATAAAGATGCAAACAGATTGTTAGAGGCAATACAAATAGGTCTGTGCCCATTTATGCATGTTGACAAGGAGACTTTGGCTAAGCTATGTTGATTAACTCCCCTGATCCTCACTTTCCTTCATTATCAAATGTACATAAAGGGAGCTGATTCAGTTTGCTGAAGGTCAAGGGAATGCTTGCATTATTTAGATCATAGTAAACTTTCACTTCACTCTAGCTGTTCTGCTCATTACTGAAAGCAAATGCTTTACTGATGACTTAATTTGCATTTGGAACTGCTAGAAGGCTTTACTCACTGATAATATAGCAACTTTGTGAAGCAGTTTCTAATATATCCTTTTTATGGACTAGAAATAAAAAAATGCTGATATCTTAAAGTAATTGTACACAGTTGTCACACAACTGCTAAATGGTAGAGCTAAGAGTTGGACCTACAAATTCTAGGTCCAAACTTACTGTGTTTATGTATTATGACTACACACCAGACAGTAATTTCCACATATATATAACCCCACCACTAAGGTCATTCTGTTTACTCATGGCAGGCCAGGTCAGTGATAAAGGAAACTGGAGACAACAATTCAAAACAGTAGAGAATAAGTTAAGTGATTTTAAACTGGGGTATAGAGTTGTATCCTTTTCCTTTTTTTTTTTTTTTCCTCCACAAAGAGAAAATTCCATTGGAAAAAATAACAACAATGAAAAATAAAGCATGCCCTTATATGCTCAGTTCCTCCTAGAAGAAAAGTAAAAATATCATGACTTTAGACATGAGGAAGCAAGGCAAGAACATCAAAATATAAATAGTTGACAACACCAGAGACTTATGTTCAACTTGACCCTCATTTAAGGCACCAGCAAGATCCACTGGGTACAATTGAGATACAAGTTCAGATGACTTTCTGAATTTGCACTGCACATCAAAAGTCCTAGCAGACAGGCCCTCTACTCAGCCATTCTAGCAGTATATTCTATACAAAGAATGCATATGCAAGCTAGGAATTTATGACACATATGGCCGTGTGAATTATTCTAAGGAATGACTGTGAATATACGCAGAGATTTATCAACACAGATGCTCATTGTGGCAGACAATAAATAACATCAAAATAAGGAAAGGAAATAACCTTGGTTGTTCGAAGACATTATTTAGCTAAATTACAGTTCAGTTATATTATATATTATATTATATATTATGCATATGAAAAGTACTCAGAGGTTAGTAGTCACAAACTCAGAATTTGTTGTGGAATTAAAGTGAATTTTGCTTATTTTCTTTGTGCTTTTATGTGTTTCTTGGATTTTCTTTGTTGAGCATTCATTAGTTTTATAACTAGGGAAACCAGAATATTATAATAAATAGAAACATTTATGCCAGTTTGAAAAGCTTGTCAAGATTCAAACTGCATGTAATATAACACTTAGTTCAAGCTATATGCTGATAGCTACTCAGCTAAGATCTGGGGTATCAAAGCCATCCTGAGAAGAGAGTCTATATTAGACTCTATCACTAAAATAAACATCAAAAAGCTGGGCTGGAGACATGGGTCAAATGGTAGAGAGCCAATGGAGCAAGCAAACCAGCTGAGTAAGCAAGAGACACTCAGTTCAGGAGAGGAAAATAAAGGAAGAAATTATAAAACTCAGCTCAAAGTAAGTAGTAAGTTGTTGCGTCACATATTTTAAACTTCCATTTCTGGCTTTTTTTTTTCTGCCAGTCCTGGGCTTGGACTCAGGGCCTGAGCACTGTCCCTGGCTTCTTTTTGTTCAAGGCTAGCACTCTGCCACTTAAGCCACATCACCACTTCTGGCCGTTTGCTGTATATGTGGTGCTGGGGAATTGAACCCAGGGCTTCATGTATATGAGTCAAGCACTCTTGCCACTAGGCCATATTCCCAGCCCCACTTCACATATTTTAAACTTGGCTAAACACGGTGTTGGGTCTTGATCCTTCGGTCTATCTTTCCTGTCTATTGCTGCAGTTTCAGGAATGTTCTTCCCATTTAGAGGCAAACAAACCCAGTTGATTGCTAAAATAACAATCTTCGGTCTTATTTTAATGACCAACTTGTGATCATATACCAATCTCTGATCCAATCAAGTGGCTCTGTGAGTGGAATGCCCCGACTGGTTTTAACTACACCAGGTCTGTCCCTGGAGTCAAGTGGTAGGGTCAGCTAGGATGATATGGAGTCAAAGCGGGGCAAAGGTGGCTCCAGAGACTCAGTCATTCTGTGGAAAAGACCACAGAATGCTGGGAAGGTAATGAAGCCCAGCAGTGAAGAAACAAAACACATGGACCACGATATTTCACACAATTTCTTTAGATGCTGCCTCCCGCCTGGGAAGACCATATGTAGCCTTGACTCACTTCGATCTCTTGTGATTCCAACTGACAGCAAAGAGAGAGGATTTATTAGGTCACATAACTGAAAGTCCACAGGTCAGGCTGGCTTCCAGTGAGTCTAAGCCACCCAGAATTTGGCTCTTCCTGTCCCTCCAGTGGTGACTCACAACTCTGAGCTGTCTCCCCTAAGAGTAAATCTCTCTGGTGGTTCTACACTTCATATCCCAACATTTCACCAATGCTAGCTGGAGACAGAGGTCTCTTTTACATTTTCCATACCCCAGTTCCTGTGATTATCACCTCTCTCATTAGCCTGAATGGGATCACCAGCTCATTCCAGACCAATCAGTGTGGCTCACCTGAGGAAGAAGGTGTATTGATTGGCTCGATTCAAGTGCAGGTATATCATCTCTGGTCAGTCTACCAATGAAAATGGAAAAGGGGTTGTCTTCCCAAGGAGAAGCAAGGTGGGAAGGGGAGGTGAACATGAACTAGCAAACATCTGTCACAACTCTAGAGGAATCTGACATATTTTCAGCTCTATCAATAGTTCATTCTTGAATGGGAAATACCTAGTAACTCTATTTCCTACTTGTGGCTAGAGTATCACCAGTGTTGCAGATTTTGGCTAAACTTATATGACTAAACAAAGAAGGGCATTTAGCACTGGGCTTTGAGGCTGTGCCAATTTTCAGCCTTTCCAATGGGCTATGTGCTGAAGGAAGCAGAGAAAAATCATAGCAATCTCAGAGACGCCTTGAAGAGCCCACAGCAGCCTCTCATCTATTGGGCTTTAGTCATCTGAAATAGGTTTTTTTTTTTTTTCCTGTTACATTTGTTTTCATGCAACTTTGTTTAGGGAAACATATGGGGTTTGAAATGTCAGTACTCTGGGAGGGAAGGAGGAAGTGTAGAATGCTCTGTGCTCTTGTCTCTTGTTTACAAAGCGGGTTCAAAGTCGTGCTGGGCTAGCAAGAAAAACAAACAAAGTGATCTGGGTTGGCTCTAGGTGACATCTGTCCACCAGGGCAGTCATTAGATTCGCAAGGTTCTCAGTAGGTGGCATAATCTAAGAAGGAGATGTTATTCTTTCATCCCCAGAAAGGAAGTGGAAGGATTTCTTTAGAGACAGAGTCTTTAGTGGTAAATAAATATGTCTCTGACAGAGAGAGCAACAAGAAAACTCTATCAACTGACAGCTTAAGAGAAGAAGAAGAAAAAATCACCAGGATGAATGTCGTTGCAAACGAGGGACAGCTTTGAGGTGACGTGATTAAAAACACCTCAAAGCCAACAGCAGGGTTGGCATCCCATGTGATTCACTGATCTGTTTTCCCATGTGCTGAGGACTGCAGGAAAGAAATAATGGTCCATCTTGCTTCCCATGAATCAACAGAATTCTGCAAACGTGTCATAAAATGCCAGTGAACTCATTCCTCTCACCAGGGTCCAAGAAATGGTGGTAGGAGAAGAGGAGAGAAGACTAGCAGGGAAAGGAGCTTGGTCACAAGAGATGTGCCAGAAGAGGAAGACAGGTGGCCTGGTGGCCAGTGCAGGGTGAACAGCCAGGGACAAGGCTCTCCACTGCGGTGAGTCCTGTCATAATGCTAAGACTCGTCCCCATAGTCATGAGCAGCCTAGCAGTTCAGCCACTGACCCAGGAACTGCATGAATGAGACTTCATCTTCCAGTCCAACTTTCCCCAGAACTATCACATCTGCTAGATTATCTAGGTGTGGGACCTAGACCTTAGGAGGTTCCAGGAGTTCATAAACATAGCTGAGTCTTGAAATAAAACAATTTCTGCTTTAAACTACACAAGGGGCACTGCAGAGCCCAGTATGTACTTAGGCAAATGGGCCCATGGCATAGATAATTCCATTAACTGTTGGATTGATTGTTCATAAACATTTTATTGCATTCAAAAACAATTTTTAAGGTTCCATTTTATTTCACTTGAAACAAATCCCTAAGGTTGTCTGATGACTGCTGGAAATCAGAGCCAATTGTAAATTAAATGAGTTATTCATTGCCACATGATTTCAAAAACAAAACTATAACATTCCTTTGAAAACTATCCAGCGCAAATGATGCTTCATGGCAAAAGTAAACACATTTAAATCCCTTTACTAAAAGCATGAAGTGGAACCTTCAAAAGAAAGGGCAGTGAGGACACAAAGCACCAATGGCTTCTTTATGTGCATGAATTGCAAAGGTCTGTTGGGTACTTTACATTGTTTACTTCAGGCACCTCTGAACCGAATGCAGTGCTTAACACATAGGAAAACAGATCAGTGAATCACTACCTGGACCCTACAAAAGGCTAGTACATATTCTAGGCACTGAAAAGACAGCTGTGAAAACATATAATCTCTGTACTGATTGAACCTACAGCCTAATGGAGGCAAAGACTATCACCAAGTAAGTTCTACACGTAATATGTCAGATGGAGTAAGTGCTTAGGCTAAAAGCCAGAGTGGATCAATGTTGAAGGTTACAATTTTAGATAGAGCAGTCAAATGTTTAGGGTTTGAAAATGAAAAGTCCCCACACGTGCATGTGTTGGATGTTTGATCCCTAGCTGGTGGTCCTATTCTGGAAGACTCTGGAAACTTCGTGTGGTGAATCCTAGATGGAGGAAGTAGATCACTGTGGGGTGGTGGTGGATATGGGGGGTGAGTGTCTTTGGGATTTACATCCCTAGCTCCTTCCTTCCTGTTGCTGGTCTGCTCAGCTTCCTGGTTGCCATGATATTAACTGCTCAGCTTCGCCACGCCTTCTCTGCTGTGATAAGCTGAAGCGATGAATCAAAATAAGTTTCTCCTTCTTTTTAGTTGCTTATGTCAGATATTTTGTCACAGTGACAAGAAAGTGAACCAACATCGGACAAATTGTTACAGGAGAAATGAGGTCATTGGTAATGACAAAGCCTACCTGACCTTGGGGATGCTGAAGTCTTTGGAACTGGTTTGTAGGAAATACTTGGGGAAAGCTGGAGAAATCGGCTAGAAAAGGCTTAGCGTGGTATAAGTGGAGCTGAGTGGGTGATTCCGGTGGGAAGCTCAGAAAACCAGAATACCAGCAGAAACATGGGCCAAGCATGGAGTTTTGTACAGGATGGGAGGAGGGGAGAACTCTTAAGACTTGGACTATAGGTCATTCATGTTACTCAAAGGCAAAGATTTTGTCTACATTTTGTCCATGTCCTAAGATTTTGTAGGAAGCTGAGGTTAAAGGAAGAGAAGGATTCATGTGGCAGAAGACAGCGTGGCATTAGGGCTTTGGACGTTGGCCTGGCAGAGCACACATGCCCAAGGTGAAGGCAAGCTGCTCACCAACACAGATGCAAGAGAAAGCTAGCAAACCTGTTTTAGGAACCAGTTACTTACAGGGAATTCTGGCGCCCTTGCTGCCAGTGTCTGTCTCAGGAGGCCTTGCCCTGCCTTTGTTTGTTGAGTGTGGGTCTCCCTGGCAGCTATTTTTTGGGGGATACTACAATCATTGTTTCTAGAAACACAGATGAGTCTCATACATAGGAACTAAGACCTGAGCTTGACTGCATACCTGACACCAGCGAGAATGGACTTTAATTGTGGCTCTGTAGCACTCTGATTCCAAGGTGACCCTTGCTGCCAGGGTGTGCCCAGCCACTGCAGGCCTGTAGTAAGGAGATTGGTATTGGGCATGGCTCAAAAACATATTTTAATAGTATAAGAGGGGTTCATTCTGTTCAGATATATTCAGAGGATAGGAAACATTTTAGAAGTTAAAAAGTAATCATTTCTACTCCCGAAGGTTTAAGATAGCCTGATTTCTATCTATTTTCATATACTGTGCTATAGATCCCTTGACACTGAAATATGCATCTTAACAAGTTTTTCAGTGGTTCTTATGCACTGCCCTTGACCTTTATATTACGTAGTTTTGCAGACAGCACATATCTGTGGATGTTAAACATGATTCACATGCACAGAACATTTATACAACACAAACTGAAGAGAGCTCGGTTATTGTACCATAACAAAGTATCATTGATAACTTCCCCTGTCACATATATAACAGTACCTCCTACTTATGAACAGTTCCTTCGTATTCGGCAGCCGGTCATGTTATTTAATTAACTCCCATGGATCAGCTCTTGCGATGTCTCCTGGTTCTGGGAGCTGCTTTGGATCTCACCCTGCCCATTTTAGAGTTGCCTGTGCTTGTTCAAGTTCTCCAGCTTCTTTGCAACTTGCTTTTCTCTTCCAGCTGCAATCTGAGGTTACTAACAGTCTGTTCCCACATACAGTCAGTGGCTAACTAATAGCTGAGTGGCAGGCATGCCCTGATTGACCTGTTTTTTGTCTAAAAATACGGCACACAGAGAAAGACAGAGACAGAGAAATTTTTTAAAGAGTTTCTATTTGAGCAACATTGCACAACATAGGGATGCAGGTCCCTCACGGTCATCACATGTGCACATACACACAACTGATGTGGCTTTGAAGGACATTTCTTCAAACTGAATTGGATTTTTAGTATCAATTTTGATAGAAAAGTTGTAAGATTAGCATGGATATTTTATTCATAGTCTCCAAATATTAACCTTTCCCACAAATGTTTTATACACATATACATACATATATACATACATACATACGTACACATACACATGCGTACATGCACACACACATTTTTGTCCTGAACCTTTTTTTTTTTTTTTTTGGCCAGTCCTGGGCCTTGGACTCAGGGGGCCTGAGCACTGTCCCTGGCTTTTCCTGCTCAAGGCTACCACTCCGCCACTTGAGCCACAGCGCCGCTTCTGGCCATTTTCTGTATATGTGGTGCTGGGGAATCGAACCTAGGGCCTCGTGTATCCGAGGCAGGCACTCTTGCCACTAGGCTATATCCCCAGCCCTGTCCTGAACCTTTTGAGAGTCCGTTGTCACTAGTATAATCCACTCTTCCCAGTTTCCCCAGGGATCCCGATTTTAACATTGAAAGCCACCACGAGGAGTTGCATCTGTCTCAGACAAATCAAACACTAGTGTACCCCTTAACTTCGATGTAAAATACCACTCAATCTGTAGTTCTATATCAGACTTTGCCAATCTTTCCAGTAATATCTTTAATAAAAGTAAAGTCATACATCATGTATCACCTTCACTTGTCACGTTTTATTTTCTGTCCTGTTCTCTTCTGGCACAGTTCTCCAGTATTTATTTCTCATGACATTAACATTTATGAAGAACACAGGACAAACATTATACATAGTGTCCCTTAGTCTGTGTTCGCCTGCTGTTTTTTCAGGATTGGATTATAGTTATTTGTTTTTAACAAGATTATCACAAAGGCAAGGCAGAGTGTTCATTTATCTCTTTATAAGGTACAGTATATTAACTTTGGTCACTTGATTAAGGGAGTTTCTGCCAGATGTCTGTGCACAAAATTATCATTTCCTCTTGGAATTAATAAGTATATTGTGAGGAGATATTTGGAAATGATGTAAATATCCTGTTTTTCATTAACCCCCCTTATTTTAGCACCTATTGCTGAGTCCTCTGTGGATTGATTATTTTTCTGATGAGTTAATCAATGGATCAACTTTCAGCAGAGATTCTTTTCTTTTCCCAATGGAGTCTTTATTGGAAGAGGTACATTTAGATTTATGGAGGAGATAGGCAAGTTGCAGATAATTACAGTATAATGGTTGATCTATTAAAAAGAAAAAGAAGCAGGAATTGGCAAATTACAAACCACTCTTGTCAAATCCAGCCCAACTTCTGGTTTTGTAGATAAAGCTTTATCAGAACACAATCATGCCCATTCTGGTCACCTCTGTGCTACCTGTCAACCCACAAATCACAAAGGCTAACATTTGCCATATGGCTCTTACAGAAAAAAAAAGTTTTCTGGCTCTGGATAAAAGGACTGTGGAGACAGCCCTGCTGAACTGAACTTCACTTCTGATTAACTCACACACAGGGAGTTTCATCCACTGGGCTGGCCCAAGGGAAGAGGTGTATACCACAAAGTTAGTTCCTGATCAACAATATAAAGTGCATGACTTCTGAATTATAAGGCTACTACAAAGTCTTTACGTAGAAACAAATCAAGTTATGGTCACTAAAAATGATTACCATACTTAAATACAATTACCACAACTATCCTGACCAAAATCATTTTATATCAAAATAACCCCAGGTTAGGTAAAATGTCATTCCCCCCTCTCCCTTCCTCTTCTCCCTGCCCCGAGCACTAATTTCACTAATTTTTTACAACTGCACTCCAGTAATCTGAACACCTCTCTAAGTGAAAAACCTGGACAAGTCTATCTGTTTTGACATCAGCTATGGTTAAGGTAAACAATAAGGACTGAGAGGAGGCTAAAAGTATCAATTAGTCATTCCCATGTGAAATCATTTTTTTACTTCCAGAATGTATCTTATTCCCTAAAATCTACCTCTCCTCACTCCCCAGGATTAAGCTACACTGAATATGTGCAGAAAGTTGTGTTTTGTGATGGGATGAGGAAGTTCTGGGAAGTCAATTAAGAGCTCTCAAAGTAACTTAACCTTGTTGATTGTTCTCAGCTATGGGGCACACCCATGGGGCACTGAAATGAGCAGCTCCAGGAAAACAACCTGATTTTTTAGGCCAAACTGACATGATTGAAGTACAGAAGAGTTACATTTTATTCTGGCAAAGTTTGGTCACAAAAAGTTTAATCTGACTTTTTCTGCAATAATTTCATGTTGGTAAAAGCTCTCTGTAGGAGATCTCTACTTGAGATCATGTTAGGATGAGAATGTAACAAGAGTATTAGTGAGGGATGGAGTTCTTTTTTGTTGTTTGCTTTTGGTTGTGGGCCTTGAACTCTGGGCCTGGGTGCTGTACCTGAGCTCTTCAGCCATTTGAGCCACAGTACCACTTCTGGTTTTCTGATGGTTAATTGGAGGTAAGAGTCTCACAGACTTTCCTGCCCAGGCCAGCTTTGAACCACAACCCTCCGATTTCAGCCTCCTGAGTAGCTAGGGTTACAGGCATGAACTACCAGCTCCAGGCTTGATGAAGTTCTTATTAATCCTGGGATCCTAGGTACTCAGGAGGCTGAGAGTTAAGGATCACAGTTGAAAGCCAACCTGGGCAGGAAAGTCTGAGAGACTCTCATCTCTAATAAGCTACTTAGAAAAAGTCAGACGTGGTGCTCTGGCTCAAGTGGTGAGAAAAAACATCCCAGGGACAGTGCTCCGGCCCTGAGTTCAAACCCCAGGACTGGCACCAAAACTTACTAACTAAACAAATAAAAAGCATGACTTTCCAGGCGTGGTGGCACTATCCTGTAGGAGGATTGAGAGTTCAAGGCTAGCCAGGACTATATCTTGAGACCTTGTTTCAAAAAACGAAAGCATACTGAGGGAGATTTGGAAAGGTTTAAGCACACAGGAGAGACAATGACCCAGGTTGTGGGAGTGGAGAGAATGACACCCTCTTCTCTTCCAGGAAAAGCAGAGACCACCCCTGGAGCCTTGCACTTCCTCCTCTTCCAAAAGACCTGAGAAAAGCAGACTGCCCAGTGGAGCCTACATGGCTTCCTTTAGAAAGGCAAGAGAAAGGCTCTGAGCCCTGAGGTCTCTAGGACAGGCTCACTCAACCAGATGCCACGGAGGAGTCTCTCCAGGGGACCCCACAAGCCTACAGTGAGGCCCTACCCCCACTTCTCTTGCGCCTGGATATGTATGTCTCTCCCCCACTTCCTCCTTGCCTGGAAAGCAGGTGGCATCTGACATAAGGCGGCATTCCAAGTTCACAGTCCAGGTTGGGAGATTAAACAAACCCACCCAAAAAGCTAAGAGGCTTGTCCTCAGTTTCAAACAAACTTTGCCTCTATTCGCACTCCTCCTCCCTCCTCCTTGGCTATCTGGTGGGATCTTCAGAGGAGCCTGTTAAATGTTCACTCCCAGCTACTTTGGCTCCAGTAATAAAGCTCTTCACTTCTTACCTTTCTGCTTGTGTCCTTTCCTTCAATTCTTTGTGGGATTGAGACCATAAACCTGAAGACCCCTAGACAATATCAATACAATGCTCCCTTCCTTCCACTAACAGAAAAGAACAAAAACAAAGTATAGCTCTAAGCTCTTGGAAGTTTGTGGCTTTAAAGCACTAGGTGCAGGTGGCTCATGCCTGTCATCCTAGCTACTCAGGAGGCTGACAACTGATGATCACGGTTCAAAGACACCCAGGCAGGAAAGCCTGTGAGACTCTTATCTTCAATTAGGCAACAAAAAGCAGGAGGTGAAGCTGTGGCTTCAGAGGTAAGAGGCCAGCCTTGAGCAAAGACAGAGGGAAAAAAAGCTCAGGGACAGTGCTCAGGCCCTGAGTCAAGAGTCAGGACAAAAGAAAGAAGAAAGAGAGAAAGAGCGAGAGGAGGAGGAGAAAGAAAGAAGAAGAAAAGAAACAGAAAGAAAGAAAAAAGGAAAGAGTACACAGATTAAAAAATATACTAGACAGAATGTAAAAGGTTTAGAAGAACATACACATGACACTCCAAATGATCACAAGCAGTAGACCATGGAGAAGGCAAAGCAAGTTGATCCAGATAAGATTCAAGCACAGAAGCCTCTGCCCGGTTCCCACAAGGAAGAAGATGGTAAAAATGGAGCCTAGGAAGCCAAGGGTGCCTGTACCCTGCCATAGACAGAGAGGAGAGAGGTAGGCAACTTTCCCCCTTCAACTGTACCCTTGGTGCCCAATATAGGAACATTTTGTGTTAAAGCAAAAATACACTTTTGTGCAGAAGGGTTAGTGTTGAGTATATCTACTTTCTTATGACTTCCTGAATTCCCTGCATTTTTTAGAGTCTCCTGGCCAAGTTCATGTATATTGATTGGTTATCACTGTACATGGAATTAAGTTTTATTAGCCCCCTGTCCCAGGTCAAAACACCAAAGCCCAGAAGAGTGAAGCCGCTGGCTTAAAGATGGCTAAGCCTCAAATTCAGGCCTCCTGATGGAATCCTGGAATTCCTCCATGGAATAAAATTCAGTTAAATATACTTTATTCAAATTCAGTCTATAAGCTGTTATCTGAAGCCCTCTGGACCAGATGTGTTCTAGAATTGAGACATTTTTAAAATTCTAGCAAGATACAAATAATGTATAATAACATGCATAAACTATATGTTATACAATGTTTCCCACCAGAGCCTAGGACAGAACTCTAGTGAAAACACTTCAGAATTCTACAGGAAAAGGGATGAATAATTATTCTGAAGTAAATTGGCTATAAAATAATAATAATGTTATTAATATTTAATATATAACAATATTATTATAATTAGTATATAATAATAATAAATGGCTATACATGTCCATTTTGGTCAGTGCTCATTATCACATGGTATTTTTTTCTACCTCAGGGCCTAACACATGACTTTATGGTTATTACTGTGACTGCTTCTTGTCTTTATATTGTCTTTTACTACCAAGTTAGTTGTACATACACATACACACATACTCTAGAAATTCGGGAGTTTATCTTACAATAGTTTTCAAAAGTGACGAACTGAGATACAATAGAGGACCTGATTTGCTTTGCAACAAGACTACCTGGAGATGTTCACAAAAGTCTTCCTCCAATAGCAATTCTTGTGGTAGTTACAATTTGGCTTATTGACAAAAAAAAAAAAGGAATGGAGTTGCAAATGCTTTTCCCAGGTGGCTTTGAAAACTGTGAATGTCAGACTCTGAATATGGAAGCGGATATCTCTTGGTCTCTGTCCCTAAAGAGGTGGCCCTCACAGGAAAGCCCAGCTTCGTGGTGGGTGAGAAATGGCTTCTTAGAATTCCATGGGGCTCTTTGGTAGTAATTTTGCTGGCAGGCATTCCTGGTCTCTAAAGCTCTGAAAACTACAATTCTCAGAACGACTTAACAGGAAGCCTCACCCAGTAGCAGAGGAAGCTGAGGAAGGAAGGAAAGATGGCAGTGCTGGGGGAGGGCCAGCAGATTAAACAATAAGCAAGTCACCACCTTGGGACTGTATGTGGCCAGAGACGCACTCCACCTAGGAGTCCCTGGCAATTTCCCAGACTCTCCTAGGCACCCAGTCTAGGGCTGGCCTGGCTTACTCCCCTATTCCCAAGCTGGCTCAGAGTTGTCCTGCCTCCGGCTGCTGTGTCTGAAACACATCCTCTCCTCAGCCCCTCCAGTCGCTTTACCCACTTGCCTATCACAAACTGTATGACCTTCACAGCCAATGCCCACCTCTTTACCCTCTGGCGGCCCACAACGTGGTTTGCCTCATGATATCTACCAATTTGTGTGTCTGCTAGCAGTGACTGGTCAGGGAAGGTTGAAATTTCAAAGGCAAGTGGGAGACAGATGAATAAACAGTGGGTGAGTGCTGGCAGAGAGAACAGCATGGCTGAGCAGAAGCTCAAAGATCAGACTGTGATCCAAGAACTGCCAATAACTGAGCATGGCTGGCATCTAGATGGCAAGCAAGGAGGGGAGGGGCACTGAAGAACGGATTGGGGCAGATGGAATCTGGACAGTGAACAGGCCTGATCATAAAAAGGTCTTAGAGACCTTGATAAGCAATTCCTACAGTTTAGTCCACAGGTCCTCATATATGGTTGGGCATAGATGAAGCACTCCATTATGCCCTAGCATCATCGGTTGAGTTCTTACCAAAGCAGGTTGATGGGTGTCCCCCAAAGGTTTGTCCCCAGAGTGACATTTCTGGGAGGTGTCTGGGAGGTTCCACCCTTTAAGAGGTGGAACCTACCAAGAGGCCTTTAGGCTATTGGAGGTATGCCTCACCAAGGAGATCATGGACTCCAGTCTCCTCTTTTCTCTCTGGCTCATGATGTAACTTTTCACTTTGACATGTGCACCTGCTATTGCCATCTGCACTAGACCACATTAGAAACCCAAAGCAATCAGACTACACAATCTTGAACTTGAACTTCCACAGCTGTGAACTAAATAGCTCTTCTTTGAACTGAATTGAATAGTCTCTTCTTTGAAAGGAGCCAGTATCAGGTATTTGCTGTGGCAACATAAATCTGACCCATGTGGTAGGGAGGTGGGGCACGATGGAAGTCAGGAAAGGGAAAGCAGGAAATATAGGGTGTTTCTGTAAGTAGCTCATGCCAGACCTCTGGGAAACTACAGAACATGCTTCAGAGTCATCCCACCCAAAGACTGAGGAAGCTAGGGAACCATCCACCCACTCCCATCAGCCATCACTGGAGGAGTACTGTTATGGGTGTTAACTTTCTGTGACTGCAGCTGCCCTGTGCAAGGGGAAGTAGGAGAAAACACAACAGGCAGCAAGCCATAGGTGCTTGAAGAAGCTTCCTGGTATGTCAGAGCAGCTGATGATAAGGATATGGGTGGGAGACAGAACAATGTGGAAAATACGGTAGTGTTTGGCCTTTCACTCTTGGTATGAATCAGGCAGGAAAGAAACGTCCCACTCAAGGGGTAACAGAGAGTTTGGTGGAGGAATGGTTCAAAGAAGCACGGGCAAAATGAGAGAGCCACAAATGATACAGGCAGCCCCCCTGGGCTTGCATCAAAGGGAAGCCATTACTACTGCTAGGTAGGAGAAGGAGGAGCTTTGCCTCCACCCCACTCAGGTGAGACAGTGCTGATGCATGCTCTCTACTGTTACCCTCAGATCTGAGCTGATCCTCATCCATGCAACCTGCCCAGCAGTGTGCTCGTCCTGCATGTGTTTTCCCAACCCATTTCTCTACCGACCAGCTCCTCCAAGGATCATCTCTCAGTTAACCTACTTGGTGGAGAGGGGGAGAGCTGGAATTGAGGGGAAGAGATTGCTACACAAGAGTGTTACCTTAGGTAGGAAAGTGCAGAGCTGCCAAGTGACAGCAAGCTGAAAGCAGAAACACTGTGTCCCTTCTCTGGTCTAGTTCCCCAGCCAGGGCGACCATAAGCCAGGAGACAAGAAGTCCCAAGGCATGCGCAGTCCAGGCAAAGCCCCTCCCAGGGAATGGAGTAGAGAGAGTGGTAGGAGGTCACACTTGGCCAGACAAATAGAGAAGACCCAGCACACATCTCTAATACCAGACTATGGCTTTCAGCCAGCCCTGTCTGGACAGGTATCTAGACTGCCAGAAAACTCATCACTTCATAATTAGGCCCAGGACTGCCCAACAATGCCTTGAACTCCACACCATTTACAATCCCTTTTCAATACCCTGCACAGAGTTGGCTTTGAAATAACCAGCAGCTGGGCAGAGCAAGTGCTCATATCCGTTCTCTTGAGAGCCAGGATCCAAGTCTTATCTTCACCATCAATGTCCAGTGTTCTCTGAGGCACATCATGTTCTTCCAACAAATGGGAAATTATTGTTGGAATTGGGGGCTTAAAGAGTAGCATGCCAGCTATGAGTGAAAAAATCAAAGAACAGACTGAGGCCCTGCGTTCAAGCACCAGTACCAGTAGGGGGAGGGAGAGGAGAAATAGTTGATGCCCAGCAATGAGCAATGCATTGTTTAACTTACTATTATTTAGTTTACTATTACTTAATAACTACAAACTAATTTAGTATTACTTTAGGGTAGTCAGACCTTGGAGTCAGCAAGCAACCTTGATCACTGGAGGAGACATTTATCTTCTGATTTCTTAATGTAATGATGCTCTGATTAATGTGTAATTTTAGATGTGACCTAAGGTGAGAATAACATGGCTTCTACACTGTGGAAGTTCCTATGACATCTTATCAGGCCAAGGAGGCTGAAATCATTGTTTACTGTATGTCAGGCAATGTGGACATGGTAACACTTCACGAATGGAGAAAACCGGGCCCAGAGAGGGGAAGAACTTACCCAAGCTTGCACAGCTAGACAAAGCACAGCTCAGAATGCAATCTGTTTTACTTACTCTGCAGTCATCTGCTTCAACCAAGGGTTCTAATGGATTGCTGCTCAAAAAATCCACACCAGTTATCTTTAGAAACATAGCACACAAGGCCAAGCACACTCAGAGGAATCATTGGGGCCCTCAGTGATGACTATGATGTGCTCTTGCAAAGATACCCCTCCAACTGCACTGTCACTGATGGCTGGGAGCCTGGGCTCTGGGGCCAGGCCATCTGGAATCATCCTCTGGCTTGTCACTTAGCACTTATTTACTCTGACACTTTGGACAAATTGATTGTGTGCCTGTGCCTCAATTCTCCCATCGCCAAGTTACAGCAAATAGCCTTTCCCAGTAGGGTCATGATGAACACTGAACGAAGTTAATGGAGGCTGGCATGGAGTAAGGCACTCAGGAAGACTAGCTGTGCTTGTTTGGGTTAGTCGGTGGCATCCTACCAACTTGATATATTCATGTATGAGAGAGAGAGAGGCAGAGGGAGAGGGAGAGAGAGGGAGAGGGAGAGGGAGAGGGAGAAAGAACACCATAGAGGTTTGGTGCCTTCATATCCTGGGCAAATGATTAATGTCACATATGGATGAGATACATGAACTGGCCAAGCAAGTGACACATGGTATGGGGTGTTGTTTGAAACATATTTTGGTTTGTGGTTTCTCTGAGCCATTTTTGTCTTTGCCAAATGACCCCCTTGGGAAAATGAGGCATATATATATATATATATATATATATATATATATATATATATCTGGCTTTGAGAAAGGAAGTGAGAGGCTTCCCTCAAGAGGGTACAGTGGGGGTTGAGGAATTCAAGTGAATTCAGCACCTGCACACCAAGGTTGTCTACACAGTGGAAACTTTAAATGACCTTGGTTGTGAAAGACCTTCTTCCCCACCAGCATGCTCTTGAACAAGGGACACTGTCTGGATGGGAGGTAGCAGCTCTCGAGTCTCATATCATGTTGAGCTGACCTGGGCTAAGGCAGTGTACAACTCTACTCTTCCCTCTTAGTTGAGGGTGGGAGGGATGCTTGAGTCCCCCACCCCCTCCCTCTCCCATAAGAACTTTGTCTGCCAACTCCTATGATATGCTCCCTGGTGATGTTATAGGAAAAAGAGAAGGAAAACTTTGCCCCGTCAGGTTCAGAGAGTACTGAGAAGAGAGAGAGAGAGAGAGAGAGAGAGAGAGGTGTCACTCATTCATCACTCATTCATTCATTCATTCATTCACTCAGTACTGGCTGTGATTCGTTTCCTAAAAGAGCGATGAACTAGGTGGCTTAAAAACAACACAACTTCATTCTTTTACAGAGAAGGCAGACATTGAACATCAATGTGAGGCGCCCTCTTAGCCTGTGGCAATCCTTCACTTAGAGCTAAAGAACTTCAGTCTCTGCCTTGGTCATGGAGGCCCCTATTCTACGCCCTCAGGCTGTGTGTCTGGATGCGCCTTCAATGGCCTTGGTGGAACACTCATCATTGACCAAGCATCATCCGATATGACCTCACCTTAACTAATGACATCTGAGAAGATGTAATTATGGCTTTCTGAGGTCTTGTGTGGCTATTAATTCAGCAAAAAGGGTTTTTATTCAATACAGGTGACTTCTTTATGCCCCATGGCACTTCTAGTTGTTCCAGATACAAAATGAGTAAGACTGCTCATAGTTAATCTCCTGAGGAGAGAGACACACAAGAAACCTATTATAATTCCACGAGATAAATATGTGCTACTACTTTATATTTATTTTCTTTGAAACCAACGATTTGGGGCCAGATTGCAACAGATAAACCAGAAGAGCATCAAGTCCAGTTGGTCTAAAGCTGAAGTCCCACGTTAGTCCAGATTTCAAAGGGGTTCCCCTGCTGACCTGTGAAGCACAGTCACCTCCCACGTGTCACCACACCATGGGGCACCACCGTGCCCTCCCGACTGCGGGACAGCCACGGTGCTGCTTAGTGCGGTGGCACTGCATGGTCCTGGGGTGGAACCAAGAGCCCTGGCCCAGGTTCCCAGAGCTCAGTCTGCACCCTGCTTCACTCCTTCTCTTGCCAGTCGGTCAGCTTCTTCATTACCCACAAATCCTGAGTGAGCAGGAACGTGCAACCACTGGATGTCCATGTCCCGGGTGAGGCGCTCCAGCGCCATGAAGTCCTCCTTGCGGATCACACTGGTCCTCCACCCGTTCCTCCTCCAGCCTCGGACCCAGTGGGTGATGCTATAGCAACCCTAAGAGGTGGTGGTTCTATTGTCTCCCCCTCCTCCCCCCGCCACATACACCCCATGAAGGCCATCGAGAGCCAGGAGAGGTCAGGGAGGGCGACCCCAGACGGGGCTGAAGAATTCGAACACAGCGCTTGGGAAATAGGAAGCAACAGGGCCTGGAGTCTCACTAACTCTTTGCAGATCTTCCTTCCTGGCTGAGGGTGGAGAATGAACAGTCGTGGGTGGAGGAGGAGGTGGAAAAACCAGGCATGTGAGGTCCCACCGGGAGGACTTGCTGATGAATATAAGGCCCAAAAGTCAGAATTTTCAGCCGGAGTGATGGAAGAGACCCAGAGAAGATGGATGGAGCAGGGACAGGCCTGGCGGCTGGAGGAAGAACTAAGTTTAGCATGGACCTTGGGCATCTCTAGTCTCTCAGGCCACAAGAGGAGGATCTGGACCAGATGGAGAATTCGCAACATGAAGCCACAAGTCCTGGTCCCCAGACTTGATTGTCACATGGAAAACCCTAGAAACCCTACTGAAAATATAGATTCCTGGGCCTTGTCTCAGACTCTTGATTCTTTATATGAGAGGGCCCAAGAGTCTGTCATAACCAGCCCCATTATCTGCAATAAAAGATTCTGTGGGGCTAGATATAGCTTAAGTCAGGAAGGCTTAGAGCACAAAGGCTTAGAGCAGCCATGTGATTTGCCAGCATCTGTGGGAAGAGGAGGGGCCAATGATCAGAAACCCTGAGTGGAAGCAAGCTGTCAGTCTGGTGGTGGCCTTGCTCCTTCTTCCACCCAGGCTTTATTTATTCTGCCCTGGGCTGGCTTGTGAAAGGCCACCTCCCACCTTTAGGCCTGGATCTGTGTTTCAGCTGTTGGTCCATCTCCTCTCTGAGTAAATATTTAAATCCACTTTGATTTTTTTTCCCCTCTAAACAGAAATGAATCTTGCCTCCTGGATGGTGTCAGCTGCTCCCTGTGTGCTTGGGGGCTCTGTCCTCACACCCAGGGCCAGGGCGGGGCTCTGGGGCTCTCAAGTGATTGATGAATGGCTGGGGAAGGAGACTGGAAGGCTGCAGGCCTGACCGCCTGGACTGAAGCTGTTCGACCTCAGTGTGGACTCTCTGGACTGGCCAGGCTTGATGTGGTCAGGGCCTGGCACAGCCAGGGCACCCAGGAAGCCAGGTGCCCTCTAGAGAGGTCCCAGTCCAGTTCAGCTAAGTCCCACTGCTGAGGTGGAAGGCACAAGATGGCGTCACATTCCAGGTAGATTTCTAGATGTCAGATCAGTGCCAAGCCCTCCTGTTGCATGTCACAAGTGATGAACTTCCTTTTTTTTTTTTTTTTTGCAATGCTGAGGATCAAACCCAGAGTTGTGCTCATGCCAGGCAAGCACGCTAACACTGAGTTACTCCCCAATCCTCGAGTGATGAACTTTTCAATAGCAGAAAAAATATTCAACTTCCTGCTGCTTTATTTTTATTTGTAGAACTTGTATTCCGAGGCCCTCGGGGAAAAGTCTACTCAATGAGGAATTGAGAATGTCAAGGTAATGATTACCACCTAGTTTCCAGAAAATCCCCTCTTCCCCAGATCCATTCCTTCCTCTGTCCTTTATGCTTGTAATTTAGCTGGTATTTACCCAGGTAAGTCTGCAGGAAAGATTCTTGTTCAGAAGGGCTGCAAAATCTAAAAGTAAAAGGGGACTTTTCTCTACCCTCTTTTCCCCAACTGTCCTCTCTCCTCTTCGTTCCACCAGAACTCTGCCAGCTTGCCAAGCGGCACCCAGGAACAGACTTCCTCTTTAATCTGCTGCATCTGTTCACCCCGCCTACTCCCTGCTAATCCCCCCAAAGGCACTGCTTACCACAAATGGGCAAGAGACAACTGGGAGATGACCACAGGGCGGATTCGCGTGGCTCCAGCCACTCTTGCCGGTTCTGTTCCTCCTCGGTCACTTTCATTCTACCCAGCCAAGTGACATTTAAGAACACTTTAGTCACAGCGTCAGTTCCAAATTCCCAGCTCATGGAGCCAAGCCTTTGTCATTTACCCACATGTGCTCATCAATGGTACCCCTGTGACTTGGTTATATTTATCTGGGAATGGTTCTGATTCCAGCCATGGGAAAGTGAAGAAGCTTTGGTTGTATTGATGGGTCAGTCATTGCCTTGCTATGGGGCATGGATTAAGAAATACTCCTTTCCAAGCCATCTTTTCCCCATTTCAAAAACACCGGAATCCTTCGTACAAAGCTATTTTGCCAGAAGCTCTAGAATCAACATTTCAAGATTACATTTTTGAAAGTCAGGTTATGAATACAATGCCCCCCTCTCCTTTTTTTATTATGGTCCTGGGGCTTGAACTCAGGCCCTGTGTGCTATCTCTGAGCTTTTTTTTTTTTTTTTTTTTTTTTTGCCAGTTCTGGGCCTTGGACTCAGGGCCTGAGCACTGTCCCTGGCTTCTTTTTGCTCAAGGCTAGCACTCTGTCACCTGAGCCACATCACCCGTTCTGGCCGTTTTCTATATATGCAGTGCTGGGGAATTGAACCCAGGGTTTCATGTGTACGAGGCCAGCACTGTTGCCACTAGGCCATACTCCCAGCCCATCTCTGAGCTTTTGTGTTCAAGCCTGGCACTCTACCACTTTCGAGTTACAGCACCATTTCCAGGTTTTTGGCAGTTAATTGGATTTCTAGTTAACATGGAATTTCCTGCCTGGTCTGGCTTTGAACCACGATCCTCAGATCTCAGCCTCCTGAGTAGCTAGGATTACAGGTGTGAGCCAATAAAGCCCAGCTGTGTACAATGCTTCCTGGTAGTCACCCCTTCCATTCTTCTCCCCCTTTTCACCCGCCTGTCCCTGCCATCGAGTTATGTAATGATTTCTTTTCTTCTCCCTTTTCTTTTCTATTGCTCTGTAGTATCCTCAATGAATCCTTGGTACCCAGGAAACTTGTGTGGGGGATGCAGTGCTGATCTCTTATAGCTTGAATATTTCTCCATTGCCCACATCCATAAGCAGAAGCTCTAGTTCCTAAAGAGGTGGGATTAGGAGATGAAAACTTCGGGAGGTAATTAGATCATGAGGCTAGAACCCCCATTCCCAAAATGGGATTAGTGACTGTATCAGGAGAAGATCCCACAGCGGGGCACAGAGCTGCTTTTCTCTGTCACATGAGGGTACAAGGAGAAGGCTTCCGCAGGTCTAGAGTAGTCCTCACCAAAACCAAAGCTGCCAGCATGTTGACATGGACTGTCAGCCTCCAGGACCACGGGGAATCAATCACTGCTGTTTAGGTCTATGATTATAATGTTAGGGCTGACCACACTGATATTATCTTCATATTCATAAGATCAGCTGTACACATCAGTATTCACACACATAATGTTTGCCATTCCTTTATTATATGTATTTTTTTCTGTATTTGCTCTATTCCCCAGTACCTGATGAACTTATTCTCAATTCATCGACATAATACTAACTTATTCTTTCTAATGGAGGCACATAATTATAGTGCAGCTGTGCAATAAATTATTCAAACTTTCATATATATGTATATATATATTTCACTCTTTCTAGCTTTTGCCATTGTTTATATTTTTGTTTGTATTATATATATATATATATATATATATAAATGTATTTTCTTTTTTTGGTCTTGGAGCTTGAACTCAAGGCCTGGGTGCTGTCCCTGAGCTTTTCTGCTCAAATCGAGCACTCTACCACTTTCCGCAACAACTCCACTTCCAGCTTTCTGGTGGTTAATTGGAGATAAGAGTCTCAAGGCAGGCTTTGAATCTCGCTCCTCAGATCTCAGCCTCCTAAGAAGCTAGGATTACAAGCCTGAGCCACACTGACGCCTAGACTTTTTTTCTTTTTAATGTTTGTGCTAGTCCTGGAGCTTGAACTCAGACATGAGTACTGTCCCTGAGGTGTGTGCTCAAAGCTAGTGTTCTACCACTTGAACCACAGCTCCACTAAAGGCTTTTGGTGGCTTACTGGAGATAAGAATCTGCTCTGGCTGATTTGGAACCATGGCCCTCAGATCTCAGCCTCCAGTAGCAAAGATTATAGGTATGAGCCACTGGTGTCCAGCAATACAGCACATTTCTGTGTAAATGTATCCTCAGGTTTTGAAGCTTTTATGCCTATGGATAGATTGCTAGGAGAGGTATTTTCAGGACAAAGATATATGCATTCTAATCATAACAGACATGGCCATATTGCTTTCCAAAAAGATGTGCTAGTGCACATTTCCAGCCAGAAATGTACAAAAGACACCACATTCCCCTTAGCAACAGGATTCACCAATCGCTCATTTTTCCATCTGGTCAAAGTGAAATGATATATTGCTGTAACTTTATGTGCATGCATCTGGCTGATTACATGACTTTGGCCTCTTTTCATGCATGTGTTGGCCCCACGAAATTATTTTTCTGTCATTTGCCTATTTGGATTCTTGGCTTGGTTTTCTCTGGGAGTGTTTATCTTTGTCTTGTTTGTTTTGCCTAAGTCATTTGCATAACATACTGTTCCTTCTCTTTCTGATCTCTGTGTTCACAGTCTTCTCCTCCTCAAACTGTGTGCTTATCTGTTTTACTTAGTGTCTTCTTTTGTGCAGGACACAATAGCAAAAGGCCTTAGGTTGAGTAACTTTTAAACCTGAAATTTATTGATAATTTATGATTAATTTAATGCTCCCTGAGTAACTGGGATTATAGGCATGAGCTACCAGTGCCTAATTCATGTTTTAATGACCGGGCACTGCTTCCTAGGCTGGCTATGAACTGTGGGCTCAAGTGAGTGCTCCCATCTCAGCCTCAGGAGCAAAGAAGACTGTGGATGTGTGCTACAAGCACCCAGCTTGAAAAACAATCTAAACAAAGAAACAAACAACTACTGAGGAAAAGGCCTCTTGATTGTAGCCAGTTGATAATTGTGGTAACACAGTTTCAGAATACTTCTATCACCACCAAAACTTCTTTCTGCCTGTTTGCCCTCCAGTTTAGCCAACTACACCTTTGTTCTCTGCCTTTAAACGTTCCTTTTCTAGATGTGCAAAAATCACTTTTGTGGAACTATGAATTTATATGGAACTATGAATTTGTAGGTTTGTTCACCATTCTCTACTATGCTGAATCAGTCTAATGAAAACATAAAGACTACGAAATGATTTTGAAGAGATGTTCATTCTTACTCCTAACAGGAACAAAAAGCACCAGTAGAATAAGATACTACTTTTTCCCTCCTAACTTGGTAGTAATTCAAAACTTCTGTGACACACTGCATTGAGCAGGCCTTTGGGGGAAACACATTCTTATTCATTGCTTATAAGACCAAAACCCCTTGGAATGACCCCTATGTATGACGATTTGGAAAAATTCCAACTGCATATTCCCAGAAGTTCTACTCTTGGGAAATTATTCCACAGATACATTTTGTTAAGGAAGAAAAGTACGTATTTTTCAGCACTGCTTGTGGAAACCAAAACTATCAAAAATAATATAATAGGGGATAAATTCAATGTCACTACCCTCACCAAATGGAAACCTGGAAGAGCAACATAATACATGGCAAGATAATTCAGTTTTTGTACTTAGAGATATCTTAGCGATTTAAGCAGAAGCAATTTTTAGTGTATAAAATCATTACTGTTTGTGTAAGAATGTTTTAAAATTTTCCCCAAGATTCTGCATCTGTATTTACTTGCAGATATAAAAACGAACTCTGACGTCAGAGACTTCTGGGTAAGATGGAAGGAAAGACACCATGAGTGAATGAGGACAGTCGGGTAAGGAAAGACGCTACATTCCAAAGAGAGAAAGAGGAAGAACATCAGGAATCACAAGAGTGGACAGGACAGCTGAAAACACACACAAAGAAAGGCTCCACAGGGAAAAGTGGGCATACCTGCAGCTCCAACCCTGGCTCCTGGGGAGAAAGGAACAAAAGGTAAAGCCAGACAGCTTACCTACCATTGTTATTGGAAATTGCTGCTAAATTATATCAAATACATTTTTGGTACTTACAGATAAGGTGCTAGGGTTTTCTTTTAATATTGTGGATGACTTTTTTTTTTTTTTTTTGCTGGTCCTGGGGCTTGATTGCAAAGCCTGGGCATTGTCCCTGAACTTCAAGGCTAGCAATCTATCCCTTGAGCCAGAGCCACATCTGGCTTTATTGAGTACTTTATTGGAAACTTTAAGACTTTCTTACCTGGCCTGCCTTCAAACTGCAATCCTCAGATCTCAGCCTCCTGAGTAGCTAGGATAATGGGCATGAGCACCGGCGCCTGGCTTGCGGATGAGTTTTACATCAGTGACGCCAAAGAACTCCCTTTCCACGTGTTCTCACCCATGCAGTTCTCTCCCTCATTGGCACAAGCTATGCTTGTGACTTCAGCCAATTGCCTCCCGGAAAACAGGACACATCAGCATTTCCTAAGTTCTTGAACAGAGAATTGGCTCCTCCCACTAGGAGCCTGGTCCTGTGCTGCACAGAGCTGGGGCCATGCCGCTTAATGAAGAAGGAACCTCTGAGACACTCCAGTTTCATTCAAATTCCTAGTCATGGACAATTACATGAGTGACTCAATTACTCCATTAAAACAGAACTGCTAAGCTGAGCCCAGCCAAGCCAGAGTCACAAGAAACAATATACTCTTGTTGATTAAACCACTAGGTTCTGGGGTCATCTGTTATTGCCAAATCAGATAATTTGAAAAATGTTGTAGTAATGAATCATGTTGACACACTCTCTGATCCATATATTTCTCTTGAATTTTGAAAGAAATCCCAAATCACAAAAATTATTAAATCAAGAAGTTGCTGTTGTTTTGTTTCACTGTTAGATTTATTGGCCTATTTTGACTTTTATATTTTTAAATGTATTGATTTAATTTCTTTTCTCTTTTAGTATTGAATCGTGGAATAACTTACTTTTTTATAACCTAGAATCTCTTAAGTAACATTTTAAGTATCCATGTTTAAGAGTTAAAACTCAACCATGTTTTAATATCTGTTTCTTTTCTGTTTTTGTGCCAGTTCTGAGGTTTGAACTCAGGGCCTGGGCTACTGTTCCAGAGTTTTTGTGCTCAAGACTAGTACTCTATCACTTGAGCTACAACTCCACTTCCATCTTTTTGGTGGTTAATTGAAGACAAGAGTCTCAGGGACTTTCCTGCCCAGGCTGGCTTTGAACTAGGATCCTCAGATCTCAGCTTCATGAGTAGCTAGGATTACAGGTATGATCCACCACTGCTCAGCTGTTTCAATTTTTTGTTGCTGTTACTTTACAACAGGGTCTTACTAAGTAGTTTAGGCTGGTCTTGAACTTGTGATTCTCCTGCCTCTTCTTAAGATCTGTACTGTAGGTATAAGCCACTGCATCTGACTCGATGTTCTTACAGTCACTTCTCCCATGTTCTATATAGTAATTGATGTTTATTATTCTAGTTCATTTATTATTTTTGTATTTTAGTTTGTTTTTCAGTTCTGTACTTATTTATGACTTAATTTTTTGGTTGTGCCTCTTATTTTAATGTAAAAGACTCATTCAATCTAGTTATTGGACTTTTCAAATTATTTTATTTTATTGTGTTGAGTTCTACTTCATTAATATTCAATTCAATTCACCTTCATAGTTTCTTGTGGTACATTTTCTTCTTTTAAATATTCATCTTCAAGTTTGAAATAATTAACAAAATCAACCAGAAAGCAATGAGTAGTAACAGTAATTTATGACTAAGCTAGGACTTTGTTCCTTTAAAAGTAGATTGAAATTATAGAATGCTCATCTAATTCCCTCTTATTCTTATGACATCATCTCCCTTCTTTTTGGCAACAGAATCTTAATATCTTTTGGGGGCACCTGCTCCTCTTCTCTCAGTCTACCTGATCCAACAAAGTACAGGCTCATGACTCAGAACTCCCTAGTCAGAGTTTATATATAGCTGGCCAGTGATGGACCTGGGAATGGTCACATGACCCAGGATGGGCCAATCACACTTGCCAGATACAACTCCAGAAAAGAGGCTCCAGTCCTGGGATTTGCAGATGTGATGAGGAAAGATTCTCTGGCGCTGCCTGAGGATGCCTTCGTTGCCACTAGAAAGCCAGTTGGAGAATGAACTGGCACCGAGGAGCGGAGATAGATTCTTAATGACATCACTTGTGCCATGATTGCCCTGTCTGGAGCTGATTGACTGTGAGCATTCTTAGGGTGTGAGTAAACTTCCACTTTGGTTTAGTGAATTTGAATTCCACCTCTGTCCCGCGTCATGGGATGACTTCAGATAGACCCGGGCAGTGGAGTGCCACTTTCCATGAGAAGCAGCCGGGTCAGCTGGCGGAGGGGCAAGTCATCCCACACACTTCGCAACTCACTTCTCTGGCCTTTCTAGATGCAAGGCTCATTGTTTCCTACTCCTTCCTTCTTGGAAGCGTCCCCTCCCTTGACTGCTTTGTAACACGGCATCTTCTACACTATTAGGTTCTTCTAGGATTCTGGTTGTTAGACGTTGGTGTTAAGGGTAATATTTTCTTTTTGTTAGAAAAAAACTTTAAAACTGGCTAGAATTTGAACTTTCTGACTTGGGAGAAGGGCAAGACTGTACTATTCTTTTTGGTTAACAGAATCACCTCCTTAATGGGCCCATTTGCCTAGAAAGGCAGAGGGGCGGCAGGAGACCAGCTTGGCCTGGGCCAGGACTTGCTTTTAGGTAAAACAAGGAGGTGGCCAGCAAAGATGCTGGGTGAACCTAGACAATTCTGCATTTGCATTGGAAACCCTTGACTCTCTGCTGCCTCTCTCTCACATACATGGGTAACTCCTGCCCTTCAAATGCTTTTCCCAATTCCACACAAGCTACTTCCTTGCCCTCTCATCACTTACACATCACTTTCCAGTGAATCTTTTCCTGACCACCATGTTCATAATGGCGCCCTCCTACTGGCTCTTAATACCTACTCTTCCTCTCTCGGACTCATTTCCCCTTATGTTTATCACCATTGAATATGGCTTCCTTCTCTCATGTGCCTGTTTTGTTCAACACTGTATATCCCTGGTTCACAGCAGGTGCTTGCAAATGTTGTTTTAATGAATGGAATCAAGGATTAAAGAACCAGTGACACCGGTTTTCCTCCACCATTACAACCCTTTTCTAGAGAAGTCTGAGCCAAGAGCTCATCAGGGCTTGGAGCAGGAGGCAGATAGGAGGCAAGAGAAGATTTTAGACTGCTGTTCTGCAGAGGAGAGTGTGTAGGGTAGATTTGAGAGTGGACAGGAGGATGGGCGATCATGGCAGCAGGTAGGCTGTAGGAAGCCTTCTTAGTGGTCAAGAGAAGACTGAATATGTCTTGGTGTCTGAGACAGAAAGGACTACAAAAAGAACTCAGGCATCTGGCACAGAAGCATCCCAGAGGAGCTCAATGATGAACTTGCTTCCTCATATCTCTTTAGAAAACAGGTAGACTTTTGTACATCTTCAAGGAACATTGAAATGTATTAATACATTATTCAATGTGCTTTTCTTTTCTTTTGGTGGTACTTTGTGAGCAGGTGCTGTGTCACTTGATCCATGCCTTCAAGTCTTTTTGCTTTGGTGATTTTTGGTATAGAATCTTGCTTTTTACCTGAGCTGGCTTAGAATACAATCGTCTTCCTTCTGCTTCCTCCTCTGGCTGGGATGACAGATGTATGCCACCGTGCCTGATTGTTTTTCTATTATGATGTGGGTCTCCTGGGCTGGTCTTGAAATATGGTACTTCCAATCAGCCTCCCAAGTAGCTAAGATTACAGGCATGAGCCACTGTTCCTGGCTTCAACATATTTTTCTGTAATGCTATCTTTTGCTTCCAAATGTAAACCTTACAACTATATAGTTACACATATATGTGTACGTGTGCACATTGCACACACATTTTGTTTTGGTTATAATAGAGTGTGAACTTAAGGTCTCAACAGGCAAGAACTGTAGGGCTTGATCCATACCCTCTGCCCTTTCTGCTTTGAGTTATTTTTTTGAGATAGGGCCTCACATATTTTTTTTCTAGTTTTATTTTATTTTTATTTTTTTCTTATTTATTGTCAAGGTGATGTACAGAGAGGTTACAGTTTCATCCATTAAGCCTTGGGTACATTTCTTGTACTGTTTGTTACCTCCTCCCTCATTCCCCCCTCCCCCTCCCCCTTCTTTTCCTCTCCCCCCATGAGTTGTTCAGTTGGTTTACACCAAATGGTTTTGCAAGTAAGGCCTCATATATTTTTTTTTGCCAAGATTAGCATTATATTATGATCCTCCTACCTACATGCTCCAGGTGTAGCCGGAATTATAGGGGTACACTATTACAGACAGCTTGATTTCCCCAATGGAATCTCACTAACCTGTTTTTATTTTGCTTGGATTGGCCTTGAAACACTGTCTTTCCATTTCTCTCCCTCACCACTAGAAGCTGGAATTCTAGATGTGGGCCACCACACCCATGGTGTTTTTTTTTTTTTTTTTTTTTATCACCTTGGTGCTATAAGAAAGATTCTGTGGCCACTTGCCTTTGCAACCTCTTAAAATTTATTTAGTCTCTCCACCCATCTGCATATCATGATACTAAATTATGCATATAACTCATTTGTGTATGTTTCAGGTACCGTCCTAGGAATTTTCATATAATAATTTAATTCTTACAACATCTCCAAGATAGAGGCTAACTGCTATAAAAATGCAGTCTAAATTCTCAGTACCTTAATGTGATGAAAGTTTATTGAGCCTTCCACTAGTGGCTCCATTGTTCCCTCAGCACCCCGAGTCCTGTGAGACCCCCTCAGACAGCAAGTTGGAGACCAGAAGAGTATAAGGCCCACCTTGGACATGTTTATGTGCATGTCCATAAGTGACACATCATGACCTCTCACATTCCATTGGTAGACTTTAGCCACACAGCAAACCTAGCTGCAAAGAAGGATAGGCCAGGAAGAGGCTAGGAATAGCTTTTAACTAAGTGCCAAAGGCAGGGTCCTAGGATGCTGTTTTATACTTGGGAAAGACAAAAATGTAGAAGATAAATCGGTAATAACTGATTCAGGTGCCAGAATTCAACCGCAAATGGTCAGTGTCCAGAGTACAAGGCCATTATTATGACAGCTGATCTGAAGATGAGTGAGTCCATTGAAGTTGACAACTTGTCATCCAAATGAATGAAGACGAAAAATCAACATAGACCCCTGACTGTTCCCGTAATGCTGCCCACCCTCTGCTCTGCTCTTTCTGGAGTCGGCAGCCAAGAGGAGCAGGTGAGTGGCAACCGGGCTCTCCTCAGCAGCACTGGGCAATTGGGAAGCGGCCTCAGCTATCCTGTGATTGCTAGTGCCAGTCACTGAGAGCTGTCCTCCGGACAGGAAGCCAGCCTGACAGGTAGGCGGGGCTGTGCAGGCCGAGGGCAGCTGGGAAGGAGGAGGGGCTGGTGGCATTGAAGCAGTCGAAGTCACCCTTGACATGATTAATTTCTAGGAGTCATATTCAGAATGTTATAGGTCACTTAATTTAGTTTTTGGCTTTTTTTTTCTTAATGGGTTGGTGGGGTGACTTTTGACAATCAATGAATGGTGCTTTGGGGGCAAAATGCAACATTGAGGTGTGTCAAAAAGAGCTATCAGGGCAACTGTGTGCCTGTGGTCTGTGCCTGTAATTCTAGCTATTCAGGAAGGTGAGATGTGAGGATCACAGTTCAAAGCCAGCCTGGGCAGGGAAGCCTGTGAGACTCTTTTCTCCACTTAATCAGCAAAAATCCAGAAGTGGGGGTGTGGCTCAAGTGGTAGAGTGCCTTAATTGAAGAAGCCAAGTGAGAGCAAATGTTCAAGATCTCCTCCCAGCACCCGAAACAAAACAGCAATAGCAAAAACCTTGAAAACAACCAACCAACAAATGATATATAAAGGGGGCTATGAAAGCCAAATCGGGGTCCTCACAAATTCAGTCACCCAGGCACTGTGCTTTGCTCTCTGAAAGCAGTAAAGACAGCTCTGTCCTGGCCTCTGCTGCCTCCTACGGAAGGAAACTTCCAGAACCCTTGTGGTTCCTGTGTCAGCTTCCTTGCTGGCTGCAAGCTCAGAAACTGTCTCTGGGAGCCTCTGGTCTCCTGGAACGAATCCCGCTTCCAGGCTGCCGCCTGCCCTGCTGAGCTTTGTGAGCCAGTGAGTCACAGGCAGATCCCTGATGGCTCTTGTGAGTCACGGGGCCATGGGACAAGATGTTGAAGGGTCCTCCTTTGCTTTTGCATGGCCTCATTCAAAAAAGAATCATTTGCTTTCTCACTGTCACCTGAGAGGCTCCGGCCGCTCGAGCTGGCTAGGATGGAAGGAGCTGGCTGGAGTCCGGCAGCTGTCCTGGGCGCAGGAAGTCCGCAGCTACTTGTGAACAGTAATGGGAACTATTAATACTGTTAAAAATCCAGCTTCCAAGTTCAAAGGAAGTTCGGATATTGTCAAGGTCAGGCTGCAGAGGAAAGGGGGCTCAGGGGGTGCTTCCTACTTCCTCTGAATCTTCAGTAATCCCCCAGGCGCCAGGGAAAGCCGGAAATCCTCTGCGCTGTAAGTCCTTGAATCTCAGGCTCTGATTTGCCTATCCAGGCCCCAGAACTGGGGGCTCCTGGCAGCCCTCGTAGTGACACAGACATGCTACTTGTCATGTTGGTCTGGCATCAGAAATCACCCTCTTCTTTTGTCCCCACGGACATCCACTCCTCCCTCGAGACGGGCTCCAAGCTCATGGCTACTTGCAAACTGCTGTAGCTCCCCACTAGCCTGCTATTTGCCATTCGCCTCACAAACCACATTACATTTGACTTTCTCCACCAATGTCACCATCCCTACTTTAGAGGTGAAGACACTAGGTTTGAAGGTGTCAGTCTCCCGAGACCAAGTCACCAGCACATGACAATTCCTGTGGTATGCTGATACACCTGTGTAGAAACTCACCCACCTTTCCATCCATTCAGCTGGCCATCCCTCCAAATACCAAATAACCAGGCGGTTCTCTCCTTTGTCCAGAGGCCTGCTCCAGCTCCGTGTGGCACTGGGTACACTAGAAGCCTGAAGAAAGAACTTCACTCGTCTCACAAGTTGGAATACTCACTGACAACTGGCTAGTGACTGAACATTCCCCTTGACTTTTTTTTTGGGGGGGGGGATAGCCTTGTCCCCAGATATCAGGAGCCAGGAAGCAATGTCAGCAGCTAACCAGGCCTAGGGAAGACCATTTAAGAACTGTCTAGAGATGAGGAGTCAATTGTGGTTAAGGGCATACCCATAATCCCAGAATTAAAAGTTCAAGGAAGGTATGGGTGAAAATTTGAGATCCTCTCTAAAAACACAAACTAAAAAATAAAGTTAAAGAATTTGGGTTATGGCTGAAATGGCTTGAACATTTATCTAATAAGGACAAGACCCTGAGTCATTTCCCAGTGTCACCAAAGGGCGTGTGTGTGTATGATATATATATATATATATATATATATATAGAGAGAGAGAGAGAGAGAGAGAGAGAGAGAGAGAGAGAGAGAGAGAGAAAGAAAGAGAGAGAGAGAGAGAAAGAGAGAGAGAGAGAGAGAGAGAGAATGATCCCCTTGCCAGAGTCCTGAGTCTTCCTTCTAATCTCGGAAGTCTAGTTGAAAACTTGTTCAAAATCTTTTAACAGGGAAAAGCTGCTGTGAGGAAAATCCTACCATGAGTATGGAACTCTGGCCTTGAGATTGTAATCACAGGAAGTGTAGCACTCAGTTCCCAGAGCAACCAGAATTCTTTCTCTTTCCATCCTGCCTGCCCTTTTTATTACAATGGGTTCTCTGAGGCCTGGAATACAAATCCAAAATACGATTCCACAGCATCCTACGTGTTATTTTTAAAACAGTTCCTGGAGATCCTGGGGCTATG
This sequence comes from Perognathus longimembris pacificus, assembly GCF_023159225.1. Classification (NCBI taxonomy): domain Eukaryota; kingdom Metazoa; phylum Chordata; class Mammalia; order Rodentia; family Heteromyidae; genus Perognathus; species Perognathus longimembris. The sequence goes on from NC_063176.1 coordinate 44,617,180, forward strand.
TAGCACAAAGCACAGGAAGTGACAAGAACAGCAGTTGTCGGGACCCAAGTCTGGTCCTGTGTACACAGGACACTATATATTTGGGAATGCCTCTCATCCCCCCCACCCCTGCCCCAGTCCAGGCTGTCCTCCTCTCCTGGGTCTTGCTCATACTTTCTTCGTCATTCATTTAGTTCTATACCACACTCATCTCTCTCCTCAGCTGCTACCTCCAGGACATGGAGAACTTCTCGAGGTCAGAAACAATGTCTATACCACTGCCACTGTCATAGTGCTCATTTTTCAGTGCTCACTGTGACAGACACCGTTTTGTGCTCTATGGGCATTATAAGACAATCGTGCCATGCTAGTCCAATGAGGCAGCTGCCCTTCTAGTTCGCAGGGGCTGTTTTAGTGGCTCGCTCATATCCCTTGCATAGCTCTGGCAAAGCCTATCTTAATGTGAAAGCTTCCCCCCACTCAAAGCTATTTGGAAGAAATATTAAGCAATCTTATTTCCCCTATCAGTGCAAAATAATTTAATCATGCCTAAGAAAAAAGAATGTCTCTAAATGGAATGGCAAACCTTGCCAATGGCATGTCAAAGTGATAGCCTGAGGAGGCAGGGAGATGAATGGCAGACATTGGAGGGTTTCAAATGGCCTTTACCAGGCCATGGATTTTGGGCGAGTCCCCTTCACTCTCTAAGCCGCAGTTGTAACATATGGAAAGTGAGGGCAATAATTCCTTTTTTATTTTTATTTTTTGTAGTGTGGGGAGAACTAAGGAGGATATAGGTACAATATCTAGTGTGGCATATACCTTGAGGTAAGTTTTTCAGTAAGGCCTGGTTATTGTTGATCTGAGTCATGGTTAATACTCAGCTTTTAGTAGTATATCTAATACAATTGAGAGTTTGGCCTGAATTTATGTCAAAGTAGTTTTTAATTCTCTAAAACGAATTCATCGTTGTTCCCTAAAACAAATAATTATTTCTCCTGTTGTAAATGTGGAGTGCTAAGTACTAGAACATGAACTTGCTATACAAGAGCTAAAGAGCTAGAGTTGTAGTCTATAGTTAAGGTATCTCATGTTTTGAGAAAGATTCAGAGGACGGTTGTCCACACAGACTCCTGTTCTAGTCCTGGGATGGTAACAAAAAGCTGTAGCTCCAGGCAGCAGGGAGCCTCAGCAGTTCTGCAAATGGAAATGTCTCCTGGCTGTCAAAAGGCAAACCATGGAGTGGCCTGGGAATGCCTACCATAAAGATTTCTGCAGTACTTGAGATTTCCTTTGGGTAGTTTGAGCAACAATTCATCAGCCCAGGCTCTGGCAGTAACCTAGAGAAGCAGAATGATGAAGAGGGCAAGGACAGCCTAAGACCTGAAGCTGGGCTCTTGCCAAGGGCTTTGGGCAGTCACGAGACAGCGCTGAGCCTGGGGATAAGAGGCTTAGACAGCAATCTTTAATCTCTCTCTGCCTTCTCAATATTGGATTTGTAGAACACACAGGTGGTAGCAACGACCCGGCCTCCATGATTCTTCTACAGACAGCCCTACAGACAGCCTACTATCATCTTCCTGTTTCTGCCTCCCCACTCCAGTTTAATTTTGACATCGTATTGCTAGTCTATACACTTCTGTAAACTTCAGTTCAAAAAGCATTCCCACTTTCTTTCTCAGAGGTGTTAAGCTTTTCCTTTATAAAAAAAAGGGAGGATAGGATTGGCTAATATTTACTTAGGCTAACTTTATTTTAGAAGTACTCTTTTATCTTTGAATAAGACATTCCAATCCCTCCCCCCATCTTCCTGATCTACTTATTCAAAACATTTTCCAGGATATCTTTAATCTGAAATGAAACATTTTTTTCTTCATGTGTTTCAATAGGTGTTGTTCTAGTCATGAAAAATCCTGTCAGCCATCTGCGTGTAAAGTCAATCACTCCTCACCCCCTTAATTAAATCTTCAAGTTGGACACTGTGCAGTGAGATTCTTTATTTAAAATTCCAAGAGAAGACATAGCAGGCTTCATCGCTTCTTGTAACAATGCCAGTTTTCCATCATCTGACCCTCCATTGACATCAGTGGACTAGGACCTTTCTTCAAAGGAGAGTATATGTTTTTATAACCTAGATGCCCAAGATGACGACAGAGGATTATCTTCGGTCATTAAAGATGTTAGAACATTCTTTGTTACTGATGGAAAAAATAGCCCTATGGTTAGTTTGGATCTGTGTTTGAAGCTGACTTGAGCTGTCATTTGTGTTCATAAGGTATGGACTCCAGTTGGAGGCTTAGAAGAACCTTTGTGCTTTAGGACCAATGTTTAAAAGCAGATGAGTTCCATGGCTTCCACTTTCTATCATCCTACTGTTCAGCATAGTTGAAAGTGATGTCAAAATGATTGCCAGAAAAAATACAAATGCACACTAAGAATGACTCTGCCTCTGTTTTGGGAGGGAGCTGTATTTCTCTTCAAGGCAAGGTTACTGAGGCCATGGCTTCAGGATATGCTGTATTTTTTTTCTTCTACAATCGTTTGGCTGTTTTATGAGATAAACACCTCACTGTTGTTTTTACTCCACATTCTTTTCTTCCAGAAGATGAATAAATAAATGTTCAGTTACAAGGAACACTGGCAGAGCTTCAGGATGCCAACGTCAAAAGCAATTTAGCTTGACAATAAAGCTTTTGGGTTAAGCTAGCCCTTCCCCACCCCCACATAGAATATATAATGTACAATGTTAAAGACAGATGTAAAACTGTTCGCACAATTAAGGGTAGATCTCCGACTTTGATGTGCGGCTGCTGACAATTCCCCAGCCTCTCCATATCCTTTCCGGCTCCCCCACAGCTGGACAAGCTGATAAGAAAGCCCAGGGGCACCTCCTTTGACCCTCGTGTGAAATTCACACCATTCAAGGCAGGTCACCCCAGCCCCACCTTGTAGCCACCATTAGAACCCCAAGCCAGTCTTCCTTCCTCTGTTCTTTCTTGGGCAGCTTTTGAGTCCTGCTTTGATTTTCCCCAGAAGGTCTCATTAAATGAGTAAGGACCATTCCTCTCTCTTCTGTATGCGTACTTGTTAATATCAGTTGTAACATGTGAATCAACATTTGGGGGTGGGGGGGTTCTATCCTGCCTCCGTAGGGGGATGAGAGGGGAATGGTATGGTCTCACTAAAAACATTTGCACGTGTTAATAACTGTTACATACATGAGCAGGGAAAAGAGGGAGCTACTAAAACAGCTACTGTGGCTTTTTGAGTAGAGAATATAGGTTTTTCCTTCATGTGTTTCTATATTTTCTAACATTTCTGTTAAATATGTATGTGTACATATACTATATAGCATATGTGTATGTGTAAAAAATCTATGTGTGCAATACAGTAAAAATGTTCTGCATTAGGAGATAAAGATTGTATCCTCAGAAATACCACAATGAAACCTGTCAGTGAATATACACTAGTGAACTTCATTTTTAAAGAGAGATAAGGAAAATGCTCAAATCATTTGGTCTTGTTAAAATGTAATCCTAAAATGAGAGGAGAGGGGAGCTGGTGGCTTACACCTGTAATTCTAGCTACTCAGGGGGCTCAGAGCTGAGAATCACAATTCAAAGCAAGCCAGAGCAGGAAAGTCTGTGAGACCCTTATCTCTAATTAAGCACCAAAAAAAGCCAGAAGTGGAGTTGTGGCTCAAGTAGCAGAGCATGATTAGCCTTAAGCAAAAGAAGCTCAGGGACAGTGGCCAGGACCCAAGTTCAAGCCCTAGGACCAGTACAAAAATAACAACAAAAAACAATGATAAAACTTCATGTATCACATGATCTGTCTTTCTCTTAAAAAAAAAAGAAAAAAAGAAAAAAAGCCAAGGAAGACTGAACACATAGAGTTTCCCCTTTTAAGACCGTTTTAATCTAATCTTTGAAACTATTTGGATGCAAGTCAGCTTTGGAAAACATATTTCTGTTTTGTTTTTTTAAAAAGGCTTTGTCCTCAGGGATACAAGGCTACACTGAACTCGTTCAGATGTAGAACTATTTACAAATGTTAATTAAAAACGTATTACCAGCAGCATCCTGTATGGGAACACGGCCATCCCCTGTCTTGCAGAGTTTTACTCTAGTGATGGCAAGTTGTGTTCTACAGATACTCATCTAGGGGGACAGCCTCTCAGCGTTGAGAACTAAGGGTACCTGACCTCACAATGAACGCGATCAAGAGGGAATATTCAGAATTTGGCCACCAGTCCACTTTGCGACCTGGACTCCTCTTGTCTCGGGGGTCCCCAATTTGGCCTAATGTAACAGAGCTGAGAGAACTGAGCCAAGGAGGGTGTTTCACTAGAACTGAGGCCCGCAAAGACCTCCACTCTGGGGCTTTCTAAGCAGTTGGTTCAAAGCATGTATCCCAGAGGCCTTAAGAGTTCATCTAATTGACTGTGTGCTTCAGTGACCTGCACAAGCCGGTTGTCCCCTTCCACTCACCGAGACTTCCCTTCAGAGTTGCTCTGCTTCCTTCCTTGTCCCTTATTGGGGTTAATTAGCTACCCCTCAAATGAGGTTTCACTAGCCTAATGACTTACTTATGAGCCTGGAAATGTCTTCTCTTCCTTTTGCCTCAAAAGCTTATATTTAATTAGTATTCCTAAGGGAAGGGCATCATTAGACTGACTGGAGGCCGGAGAGCTCTCCCAAGAGGCTGCACAGATGGCATTGTGGGTACCGGATCATTTGCTAGCTGGGATAGACTTGGGGTCTTGGCGAGGTTGTTCAATCACCCCCTCTGGGAAATGAAGCTTTTCTTCAGCTGCCCTCTAGGGAACACTGCGGATTAATTATACCTAATGCTCTCAAATCTGCTCAGCCTCTGGGTTACATGAACCCTTTGAGGTCCCAAAGTGGCTTTCCCTGCATGGTTTGAAACAGAGAGGAAATTAAAGAGAGTTGAAGAATGGGAAGGACCAAGGAGGCACTGCAGAGGTCAACAGGTTATGTCTGATGGCCAGTTTTAGCAAGGCATCTTACCACACATGAAGAAATACTGTCTGCCAAACATTAGTGAACTTATACATGAAAAATGTGAGTGACCCCAAAGCACAAGCCATGATGTGAAGAACCCCTTCACAATGGATGTCCTAAGATCTCAGTTTCCCTTCCTTCCTGTGGCTTTCTTTTCTGGCAAATCTACAGAAAGCAGATTCATCTGTTCTGCCCTAGAAGACAACGTTAGGCCCTGTGGAATTCTGGGTAAGTGCTGCACCGTCTGGGACATGCCCAGTTATGTCTACCCAGAGGGCAGGCTGTGCCCAGCCTCTGTTTCTCTGGCAAGCTTTCCCACTTGGCCATGCAGGCTACAGCCTTACCACACCGGGTAAGTCCCTCCCAGTCTGCTGACAGCCGTTGTTTGGGTCTTGCCAGAGGGGAAAACACAAAATTATAAGTTAGAGTAAGAAGAGCGCATGTTAAGTCCTGCCACCCAGCAGCTGTTTGAGCAAATCTTGCATGTCATTCGTAGAGAGCCAGGGTGAAAAACAAATCAAGCTCTGTCATGGGGCGCCTCTCCAGCATGCAGCTCCACTTCGTCCCCCTGGCTTTCCTTCTGCAATGGGGTGGCCAGGATGCTGTAGTTTTGACTTAATCCAGAATTCAAACCAGCACCCAGAGACCAAGCAAGTGCCCTAGTTATTGCTGGCAGCCTGCACAAAGCCAAGCAGGGGGAAGTAAGAGCAGGGAAGTGCAGGCCAGGAAAAGAGATGGATAGATGGCAACAGCATGTGCACTGAGAGAAGGATGTCTGTCAGAGTCCCGGCCATGGGGCTGCAGGCAGCAGCTGACTGTGGCTGGCCTGCCCAGTCCCCAACTCCACCCATCTGCCCACCCAAGGAGGTAGCTTTGCCCAGCCCAGCCCAGCCCAGCCTAGCGGACAGGCTAGGACCTCGCCTACCAGAGGCTTGTCTTGATTTGGTTACTATTTGTATTGACTGACATTATTGAAGGAAGCTCCAGAGGGTTCCATTTTATTCCAGAAACTCCTTAAAGCAGCAGCATTTGCCATCTGGGAACTTGTCTGAAATGCAGAACCCCATCTTAGGTCTACTGAATCAGCACCTGCAATTTGAGAAGCTCTCTATGCTTCCTAAGAGTGTGACAGGCTAGGAGCAGGCCCTGCAACACGGGCTCCCTAGCGCGGCTGGACTTCACAATCACCCAGGGAGTTTTCAAATACCGTGGACAGAGGCTGGGGCCTGTTGTGTGATTCTGCTTTAACTGGCGTTGAAGCACAAGCATTCTGTGCTGGGCATCCAGATTTTTAAATGATTCCAATGGGTTCTACTATGCCTAGAGTATCTTCAACCTCTTTCTCCTTGCCGAGTGCTCCTCAAATTTAATGGGGTCAAAAATCGCCTGGCAGGGGCTGGGGATATGGCCTAGTGGCAAAGAGTGCTTGCCTCGTGTACATGAAGCCCTGGGGAATTGAAGCCAAGCACCACATATTTAGAAAATGGCCAGCAGTGGCACTGTGGCTCACGTGGCAGAGTGCTAGCCTTGAGCAAAAAGAAGCCAAGGGCTCAGGCCCTGAGTCCAAGCCCCAGGACTGGCAATAAAATAAAATAAAATAAAATAAAATAAAATAAAATAAAACGAATCACCTGACAATCTTGTAACCATTCAGCCTCATATGTAGTAACGCCTAGGACAACAGAAAAAACTTACTATTTCTAAGTGTTCCCAGTTATGCTGATATTGCAGCTCCAAGGATCAGACTCTGAGAAGCAAGACTAAGGCCATCTAAAGAGTAGCCATGTAAGGGAAAACCAATGGCCGAAAGATGGGGAAGCACCAATTGTGTTGTGCTCAGATCAGATGGCAGGAGTATGAGAAAAGGATGTCAGGATACACAGCTGAGCAGATAGATCTGGGTTCCAGTTCTTTCCCTACCAGTGGTGGAATCTTGACCAAACTCTATCATCTTTCTGGTTTTCTCATTGTGGAAACAGGGATAAGCTTGGGCGCGTGGTAACTGGGCGATCAGAGTCTGGAAGATGGCAATGTGCAGGCCAGCCTGTCCAGAGAGAGGCCTAAACAACTGAACAAAAGAAAGAAAATAGGGACTAGACAGACCACTATACCTACATAAGGTGACCAAGTGTCCTGTCAAAAATTTAAAACAAAACTCCAGAACAAATTCTAAAAAAACAACAACAACCCTACAATTTAAGAACACATTCTTTAAATTTAAAAGGATTTGTACTTACATGTTGAGAGAGCACACAGTGCCCCCTCTGAGTGTGTATACAAAAGAACAAATACCAAAGCATATTCCTGTTTATCCCAAAGCTTAAAGAAAAAGAAAACAAATCCTCAGGAAAAATCTAGACATATTAACAAGTAATATATAAGAAAATCAGACTAGTTGTAAGCAAGAAGAAAATAGAGAAGCAAATTTAAGATACTCAAGAAAAACAAATGTTAACCAAGGACTTTATATCCAACTAAAGTTATTTATTATTTTTTTTTTGCCAGTCCTGGGCCTTGGACTCAGGGCCTGAGCACTGTCCCTGGCTTCTTTTTGCTCAAGGCTAGCACTCTGCCACTTGAGCCACAGTGCCACTTCTGGCCGTTTTCTGTATATGTGGTGCTGGGGAATCGAACCCAGGGCCTCATGTATACAAGGCAAGCTCTCTCACCACTAGGCCATATCCTCAGCCCCCCAACTAAAGTTATTTTTAAGTAAAAAAATAAAAAGGCACAGGCCTGCTTTAATCAACAAGTCCTCTATAGGATTATAGTTTATCCTAGGAGCTTTCTTGGAGGAATACACTAGAAAATACGTTTCAACAAATACAGTCATGGGTTTCAATATACAGTGTGTGAAAAATGAACCATGCAACTAACTACAGGGCAGGGAGAGGAAGGGAGAAATGGAGGAAAGTAAGGGAAGTATTGTCCTTATTACTCGATTTATGGGATTGTAACTCCTTTGTACAACTCCTTAATAATAAACTCCTTAACAGTAAAAAATTACCCCTATTAAAAAGTTTCTGACAACTGCAATGATTAACAAGACATTGATACAGACTTGGTGATCAGCACCTATTATAGCTACTATTGAGTAAGAATTAAATGTACGAGTCTATGTCTACATTCTGGCAATGTGTTCTGACAATTAGGCTGCAGCTACACTATTAAAATGGGAGAGCAAATGACAATGACACTTGACAACATTTGTGTCGAGGTGAGAGTTCTAGTCTCTTGAGAATTGTTGGAGGAAGCAAATGAAAAATTATAGGCACCTGATGCCATCACTTCTTAGGGAATGGTGATTATTAATATGGAGAAAATAATATATAGGAACTTAAGCAAAAATACTGTCTATTTGAATTAGAGGTTACCTTTGAGCACCTGGAAAGACTTAGCTGCAATAACTAACCTGGCATCAATCAAAACTCTAACAACCAGATTGCCAGGCTTTGAAATGCTGTTTTACATTTAAAACAATCCAGGACCTTTTTGGTGGGTTCCGTAATTTTGGGTTTGGGAAAGATGAGCTTAGAACTTCTCAGCATAACAGGCAACAGCAAGTTTTCTGGAAGCAGCTGTCACTCAGAAGAGATGGGTAACTCGAACTTCAAAAGGATAAAAACTGCAAGAGATTAACAGCCCATAGCCTAAGTTCTTAAATGGATGCATTGATATGACATCTGTAAGAGCTGACCACCATTTACAATAAGGAACTAACTCGTTATCGTGATAACGAGTGATAATGATCGTGATAACGATAAAGGGAAAGAATCAAATTATCAGGGCTCTTCTATAGTATGCTATTTTACTCATATCAATCAAGTGTGTGCTACTTCCACAGAACACCCAAGGCTGAGGAATTTATAAAGAACAAATGCTTTAGTTCTCAGTTCTGGAGGCTGAGATGTTCATTAGCAAGGTGTTGGCATCCTGGGGGTCTTCTTGCTGCAACGTACCACATACCACGACGGGATGACGGAAGGGCAACAAGACACGCACTTCCAAGACTCCCTTATTTAAGGCCTTAAAGCCAGCCATGAGTTCCTCATCAAACAGCTCTGACTGGGTCGTGGGTGGGGGGGGGGGGGGCGGGGCATGCAGGGAATTCAGCACAGATGTGGGAAATTGTCTTAATTCCAAGGAACCCAAAGGTTCTTGCAGTGTTATGGACCAGGGGTCAAGAGGGAAGGAGATGGGATGGGGTATGAACAAGAAAGCATCTAGAACCAAGTTAAAGTGAAGAGGCTTCAGTCTCCCTTCCCCACGTAGATCAAGAGCCAGGACTAGGAAGGCCGCACCCAGTCTGTTCCTGCCATCAGCGACTGCAATGCACCGACTGGGTAGGGAGGGTAAGGGCCACTTCTTTCCTTGATGACCTGTCAGGTAAAAGGTTTCATAACTGCCTGTGGCTAGACTCCCCCTTAACCCCCCCCCCCAAAAAAAAAATCACAGGTAAGTTGTGGTCCAGAAGAGCCAATATGCAGAGATGCAGAAATCTAGACTAGCTGAAACAACAACAAAAAGTTGGAAGGCTGCAACCACTTGAGGTCCAGTGTTTAGGCACGAGATTGTCCCTAATGTTTCTGGCAGGTGTGTTATCTGTCAGTTGTGGCTTTGGACTGCAATCCTCAGAGCTCAGCCTCCGGAGTTGTCAAGATTATACATATAAAGCCACTGGCTCTCAGCCCGATCTGCTTCTGAAATACCCAGGGACTTTTCATGGCAGATCCGATGGTTTTTCTCTAAGAAAATTGATTGGAAACTTAAAAAAATAAAATAACTTTAAAAACCAATGTGAGATAATAATGCTGAAAAATATCCATAATGCCATTAAACGTGACCAATTTTTTCACAAGCCTCTTGCCCAGAAAGGGCACATTGATATGAGCTTTTACATAGTCTACCATCTGTGTCATTTTCAGTCAGTTTTGATCTATCAATTTGGTCCTCATGATTCAAATTTTCTTACTTTTTTTGCATGCCCAGTATTTTTTAAATTAAATACCAAGTATTGGGAATTTTATTCTTATGAAAAACCTTGAGCTTTATTCCAGAATGGGGTTCAATTGATTGGGAAACTTGTAATCCTTCTGATTTGATTTTGCAAGCGGGGACTAGAACAGCATTTAGTCTTGGATTAATATTCCCCACCAATAAAGTATTCTACCTAATGATGCATGAAATATGAGGTTTTCCACTCCGGCTGGGGAGAGCAGGGCCCATTCCTGGCCCTTGTGAGCACAAGCAGTCGTTTGCTCTAAGCCTTATGAGTGTTTTCAGTCTGGAGTAGTTCTTACATGTGTGTCTGAGAAGAGCTCTCAGCTGAATAGCTGAAGGGGATCATCTGAAGAACTTCCGTATTCTTTCTGTGCATCTCCCTCCTCTCTGGTATTCTTTCCTTCAGGCTCGTGGTGCTTTGCCTCATTGGCCTCCCAATACTGTATTACCAGCCCGAGCAGATAGCCAGGTTCTTCCTGGGTACCTCCTTCCTAGGTTGCATAATGGAAACTTTCCTCAGTTGGGATAGCTGCAAGGCTCTGCTTGCTTGATTAGCTCAGATCTTGAAAACTGTTCTCATTTTTATGTTAAAATAATTTTCGTTGTTATTAAAGTGCTGTACAATGGGGTTACCATTTTGTAAGTCAGATGTTTCTTTTTGTAGACAATGTCATCCCTTCCTTTGCTTTTCCTCAGTTTCCCCCTCTTATCCCTGCCCATGAGTTGCACAGGTCATTTTCCTCAGTGGAATTTGTTCATCGTTTCTCTCTCCCTTTCTGTGCCCTCTACTTGCCCCTCTACAAAAGAAAATATACAAAGCAAAAACAAACACCTCCACTACCCAGAATAGAAAAATGTGTTTCCATTTCCTGGAGTTTATTTCTGTACTTTTAAATAAATCTTCAGAGGAGTTACACCTTGGTGTTGTCCTCGAAGAGTAGCCTCCTTCAGCATGTATGTGAATGCCTAGAGTTCTGTATAGGTTATCCTATTTTAGATCTATCTTCCACATATGAGAGAAAATGTGTTGTCTCTCTGAGCTTGGCTTACCTCAATATTTCCCTGCAAGTGTCATAATCTTATTCTTTCTAATGGATGAGTAAAATTCCATTGTGTATATATAAACATTTGATTTATCCACTTATCTCTTGTAGGGTATCCGGGCTGTTTCTGTAACTTGGCTATTGTGAGTAATGAAGCAATGAACACTAATGAGCAGGATCTTTACAGTATCCTGACTGGTAATGTTCTGGGTAGATGTCCAGGAGTGGTATGACTGGATCATAAGGAAGTTCTATGTTTAAGGAAAACTTATTTTATATCTACTTTTCTTTTTTAAGTCAAAGTACAGGGCAAATCTGATTCTGGTTATTCCCCTGCCTTAGTCTGCTTGGGTTACTGTAACAAAATGTTATGGACTGGGCAGCTTAAATAACCGAGATTTACTTTTCATAGTCTGGAAGCTAAAGAATCCAAGATCAAGGTGACAGTGAGGTAGGATTTATCCTGCTTCCTGCTTCAGCAGTGGCACCGTTCTCACTGTGAACTTACCCTCTTCTTAGTGAATGTCTGGAGAGTGTTCAGTCTCTTCCTCTTCTAGAATATTCCTCCCATCACAGGACCTCCACTTTTATGACTTCTTCTAAACTCAATTACTTCTCTAATATTATAACTCTGGGTCCATCACATGACTGTCACGGTAATATATTCTTGTCCTCAGTATCCATCTTGATCAGATGTGGAAATCGGTGCATACTATGTGTAGAAGACTGAATGTACAAACTGTTACTCATTTATGTATATGTAATGCACAGGAACTCTGGGGCAGGCAATGTTAGGTTGTTCTCCTGCAGGAATCTTCAGTGTTTATATGGACTGTACATTTCCACAAGGAAAGCACAGTATAAAATAGTCCCCAAATGTACTGATCAGAAAACCTCGAAAATGACGAGGCACTTTTTTTTTTCTTTCAAATTTTTATTATCAAACTGATGCTGACGAGGCACTTCTGACGGGCTCTATTGTTCTGAACTTTTCCGCATGACTCTATTTCTATTAAATATATACCCCTTAAGGATAATGATAGTTTTCTTTCTTCTTGTTTGTGTCTAGTATTAAATGTTTTGAATATTTTTATTATGTTTAAGTAGTTATACAAGGAAGCTGCCATGCACCGAGGCAGCTTATGAATATAGTGCATCCTGACCCGTGTCACCTCTTTCAACATTCTTACCCACCCCTTCCAACCAATCTCTTCCCACACTTAGCTTAAATTTAGGCTAAATGTATTTATTTATTTGCCTCTCAACAGAGTAGTTTATGTGTACAATGCATCTTGCTCTGTGTCGTCGCTCCCACATTTTCACCTCCCTTTTGCCCACCAAGTGGCTGGTAGTCCCTTAGAAGTGAAGAGGTCCGAAGGTAATGCTGGGATTTGCCTCCATGTAGTGGTTGAGTATTTATATAGGCCACGACAATCGAGAACATCCAGATGGGTGTTGTTCCCTTTCTCCAGCTGAGGCCTCTGACCACAACTGAGGGCTACAGGGCTGATTTGACCTTGAATGCAGGAGAACAGAGTTCCTTGTTCCTGGTGGTAGTGTGCTTTTACACCATTTCTGCACCTGACTTCTAGCCTGGCATTATCCAGATCTCTGACAAAGGTGGGGGGGGGGCACTTTTAGGATGTGTCCCTAATGAACGGACCTCAGCCCCAAGTCTTTCTTTTTTCCAGACACATACTCAATTCTTTCCATTTTCTTCAGGCTTTCACTCATGAAAAATGCACTCCTCCTTTGTCCCCCTACACAAGGGGATGAGACACCAACACATAAAATATGTACTCTCATTCCACTCTCGGCCTTATTTCTTCCCTCCCTTTTCCTCTGCCTCCACAAGCCAGTCGATCACCCAAGTATTTGGTGAAATAGTTTGTATGTGATGAATGCAAAATTAAGTTGCATGTTAGGAGATAATTTGTGCTATTTCAAGAAAGTTTGGCAGTGGCTCCATTAGAAAGGAATGCAATACTCTTGTTACCACGAGCAAGTAGATATAATGAATATGCCGAAGCCAAAAGAAGGGGAGAGAATCTAATTCACGGGGTGGGGAAAAAGCGGGTGAGCAGTGGCCCAACTAGTGTAGTGCAGTGCAAGTGCAGACACCATCACGGCCCTTGCTGTCTAAAGCAGCAGTGGGTTTAATTAGAGCCTATGAGGCTTCCTAAGGGAGTGTTTATTACTCAGGAAGATGATCTGAAAAATGACCTGGACCACAGCAGAGAGTTTATTGCACAATCACTTCTGACAGAAGAGTACTGGCCCTAGACACATCAGTGATCCCACCCCTAGAAGATTCCTGGTTCCCCAGACATCAACCTCCTGAATGTTTATCCTTTAATTGGATCTATTTCCTCACATCCCTCCAGCCCCCCAGGAAACCATTCCTCTCTGCCACTTGGAATTTCCAATTCCAAAGGTGAGATCAATCAACTATTCTCAACCTCTTCTCCCAAAGCTACTGTCCACCTGCTCATATAACTAAACGCAGGCTGTATCCTGCGGACAGCCTCTCGGTAGTCTTTTCTCTCGATAGATGTTTTCTCTCTTATCCAAAGCGCCAGTTCTCCTTAATGTCAGTTGTAGAGGGCCATTTCCCCTTCCCTCTTTTTGTTTCCCCCTCTTTATTATTTGTGCCAGTTCTGGGACTTGATCTCAGGGCCCAGGTACTGTCCCTGAGCTTTTTTGCTCAAGGTAGCACTCTAATACTTGAGCTACAGCTCCACTTCTGGATTTTTTTCTTTTGGTAGTTAATTGCAGGTAAGAGTCCCGTAGACTTTCTTACTAGGAGTAGCTTCAAACCACAATCCTCAAATCTCAGTTTCCTCAGTAGCAAGGGTTACAGGCATGAGCTACGCCCCCTTTTCTCTTCCAAACCATTTTGGTTCTATGAAAACTAACACTATCTGGTTAAGCACTTGGTCCCTCCATGAAATCACTCAATAACCCTGGTCTTTCCTCCCCATTCTCATGAAAGCTAGCATGTAACTCAGTTTTCTGCTTTATCCTTACTCCTATGACCTCAAAGTATATGTTGATGATTCTGCTTGTCCCACAGGCTCATGGTGTTTTGGTTTTTCCTTTTTTTTTTTCCCAGTACGATGCCTCATTCCTTCAAAGGTGTGTTCAACTCACTCATCTACTGTGTGTGTGTGTGTGGTTCTGGGGCTTGAACTCAGGACCTGAGAGCTGTCCCAGAGCTTGTTTTGCTCAAGGCTGACATTCTACCACTTGGGCCACAGCTCCACTTGTTGCTTTCTCATGGACTTTCCTTCCCCTGGCTAGCTTGGAACCTCAATCCTCCTATCTCAGCCTCCTGAGTAGCTGGGCTGACAGGTGTGAGCCACCAGTGCCCAGCACTATCCATCTATCTTTATCCATGTCCATCAGCCATCCTACCTTTCTCCTCTAATCTATGTTCCATTATTCACCAAATCAGTTTCTTCTCTGAAACGTCCTTGTCCTGTTCAGTGAGATGTGGAGTCCAATAAATAGCACCCTTCCGATTCCTTGCATTCTGTAATACGTGAGAAAATTAAAATCTATTGCACATCATAAAGTAATTCCAGGGAATGTGACTTCATTTTATAGAAAGACTGGCTTTTTAAAACTAAACCAAGCAAAAAAACCCTAAAAATCTAAGCCTCAGGTTTATGTCCAGGACAGCAATTACCAACTATAGCCATATCCTCTTGGAGATGAAGACTTTGTAAAGCCAGGGAATAGAAAAGCAGCAGGGGACGGACATTCACTTTGGGTAGATGGATCCCAGGAAAATGTGAAAGAGAAGGTTGGCTTTTCACGCTCATTCCATCATCCCAACCCATCAGCACCACGATCCATTCTTCTGCAGGGAGGAGGGCCAGGAGCCTTGTGCCAGTGAGATTAGGCAACGTGATGACTCTCCTGACCTCGTTTTTCAGCCACTGGATTTGGACAACTCTGTCTTCCTGTCAGCACCAAAATAGTGGAAGACAGTCTTCACAATACTTTTACATACCTTATCTCAATGGATCACAGAAAAAAAAATCACACAGAAACGAATTACCTGTTTTAGAAAAGGAATGAAAGCCACATGAACTTGTCCTTGTCACATGCGATATCTAGTATGCTAAATCAATCTATCTCGGAGGAGATGGATTCCTTCCTTCTTGTTACTGAAACAATTTTCCTACACATCTTAGCTTAGGACACAGTTTTATCTTACTGCTCCGGAGATAAGAAGTCCTAAAATCAAAGGTCTGGCAGAGCTGAGTCCCTTCGGATGCTCCTAGAAGAGCATTTCCTTGCCTCTTCCAGAGTTTAGAGGCTGTCTGAAAATTTAAACTTCATCTTTCCCAACCTTTTCAAAGTCAGCATCATAGTGCCTTCAACGCTCTCACACAGCCTTTTTCAGTTATAAGGACTCTCAGCAGTTATTATGTTGGCCCATTGGAAAACCCAGGCCACCTCACCTCCAAATTCTTAGTAACATCAGCAATGGTCATTTTTGCTATGTAATGTCCAGTAGCATATACTCACACACTTGGGGAATTCGAGCATCTAAACATTAGAACATCTTAGGGAGGATTATTATTCTATCACAGGGAGGATGGTACCATAACTTCCAGAAAAAAGGTGCTAGAATTCTAGTTACCTGAGTAGTACTAAAAAGGTACAAATACACATATGCATTGAAGCTTAGCTTAGTACCTTGCTCAGATTAAGCATTTAATACCTGAATAACTATATGAACACCATATACCTAAGAGTAAAGAACAGGTGACGAATACAAAAACAATTTTCTAATTAATACAACAAAGGTGTTGATCATGCCTGCAGCCAACTGCTTAAAAGAATGATTTTCAGAGATCTTCAGATGGTCAGATCTTTATGATGGTCAGAAATATCAAATTTCCTTCACTGGGCGCTAGATCTCTGAATGCCTCACTTCTACTTTATACCTAAGTTGGCGAAACTATTACACTGATATAGCCTGAAAATTATTTGTTATATTCTTAAAAAAAAAAGCACAGTACATTTAAAATGAGGTGAGCCACAACACTTCTGTATTCTACTGCAAGTTCTACAGAGTAAGAAAAAAGAAAAGAAATAAAAGGCATACAGATTCGAAAGAAAGGAAAATTGTTTTTATTTATGGTATGCTATATATGTAGGAAATCCTACAAAAAAGATAGTAGTATTTTAGTAAGGTCTCAGGATATAAAGCAAGTTAAAAAGATCAACTGAAGCTCTATATCTTAATAACAAATCACTTGGAATTGAAAATTTAAATACCATTAACAATAGCATCAACAATGTGAAATCATTAGGAATAATCTTAACAAAATATATGAAAGAACTACAGCATACTAATCTACTACATTAAAAACTTCAAAATATTTCTGAGTGAAAATTTAAAAGACCTAAATGGAGAGCTATAGCATGTTAATGGATCTGGAAGACTCAACCTTGTTATGACATCAGTTTTCCCCAAGCTGATTTGTAGAACCAATGCCCTTGATAAAGATCCCAGCAGTCCTTTTTATCTTTTGATGCACAGTGAAAAGCTAACTCTAAAAGTTATTTGGAAATGCACAGAAGGTAGTCAAATAATTCTGAACTAACCAGCCTAAGAGAGAATCCATAATACACAGCTTTAAGACATATTTTAAAGCTACAGAAATTAGAGCAGTGTGGTATTACAAGAGGAAAGACAAATTCACAGAACCAAGTAGAAAATCTAGGAACCAGCATATATACATACGTTAATCAATTTACATGTTAACCAAAGGTGCTGACCCTCCTATGCAAATGGGGACTTCTTGTGCAAAATCACAAAGCTCAGCTCTTAGCTTGTTACACACACACACACACACACACACACACACACACACCCCTAAAAAAAAAACAACTAAACAACAAAATGGATCTTGGGTTAGGGACACTGCTTAAGTGGTAAGAGTGCCAGCCTACCAAATGTGAGACCCTGAGTTCAAACACTAGTACCGCCAAAAAATTTGGTGTGCAAAGTAAAATCCAGAAGAGCCAAACATAGTTCGCCTCTTAGATTACTTCACCACCCGTGCCAGGATGTATGTATGTATGTATGTATGTATGTATATATGCAAACACAAACATATCTTCGTAATCTTGGGCTACGTAAAGATTTCATAGACAGGACACAAAAATACTGTTCCTCTTTAAAAGATACATAAGAAAATTCAGGAGAAAAAATTCAAATTACTAGTGTATTTAGAATATATTATTTCAGCTTAATAATGATTGATTAAAAATACTCAAAAGCATTGAATATGTTTTAAGAATACATTATGGATAGTATATAAGCATGAAGACTAGCAACATCTGTAATTAGGAAATCCACATGTACGCTATTGGCATTATGAATGGGATACTACCAAGTGTTGGTAAGGATCTGGGGCAACTGGAACTCTTCTATATTCCTGGCGGGAAGGAAAAATAGTAGAACCACTGCAGAAAAGAACTGGGAAGCTTTCTTGAAAGTTAAAACACATACCTACATACCAAGTGAGTGATGACCCTCAGAGAAAAGAACACATCTGTCCATATGAAGATTCGTGTTCAGCAGTGACAAGGAACACACTACAGGCCACACAATATGGGCGAGTCTCAAAACATCATGCTAAGTAAAACAAGGCAGGTACAAGAGAGTCCACATAGTGAAATTCTAGAAAAGAGAAATCGAATCTTTAGGCTGGAAGCAGATGTGTGTGTGGAATGCATGCATGAGTGAGGATTGAAGGGAACTGTCCGCCAACAGAAATAGTCTAGTATCTTGATTGCAATGGTGGTGGTAACATGGTTATGCACGTTTGTCAGACCCTGTACATTTTTCTTTACATAAAACATATCTATCATTTTATTGTGTATCAAGTATACCATAATAAAGTAGACTTAGGAACAAAACTGAATGAAGCACCTACATGTCTTTTTTTCTAACAATAAACTTCTCCTTTGGACATCTACAGAGAAATTCTCACCTCAACTGGACAGGATGAACTTCTCAACTCAACTATGAGATGCAGGAAAAGTAAACTACTACTCAACAGGGAGTTCCTTCACCACAAAATGAATGAGTTTGACTGGATGGCACCGTTCATTTATTCTATACGCACTTATGAAACCCATTATGGGCTAGACAGTACACTAGCTTCTAAAGATGTAAAGCTGTGATGAATCTATTTTGTCCTTCAGGAGCCACAGACTAGCAGTCCAGAAAATCCAGTGAACACAGGACTGCGATAAAGCACATGTGTATTTAGAGGAAGAGCAGGATTCCTAAGAGGTGCACTCTTCCCTTGAGCCAAGTTTTAAGGAAGAAGTTAAGAGTTCAGTAAGGAGATGAGAGGAAGCATTCTGAGCAGAGGTGACTATACAGGCTGAGGACCAAAAGCAAAAGCTACCTCTGGGTGAGGTACTCAGGGTAACCTACAGGTGCAGAACACGGAATGTCCCTTATAAAGTATAGCTGTATCTTGGTTAAAAGAAGTTTTTAAGAAATGCTACTGTGGTTTGAACAGTTGTAGACCTGAACTCTCTACCAAACGATATCCACAGTAGAGTGAACTAAGAAGAAAATAATTGCTGTTAGAATCTTTTCTCTTGTAAAGATTTTTTGGCTATTGTCTGAATGGTCCAGGGAAAGCCTGGTGGTGTGTGATCTGAAGATCAAAAGGGACAAAGAGCAGTATTCACTCCCTCTATCCACAGAAGATGGAACTTTGGAAGTACAGGGATTTGAACTCAGGGCTTCATGCTCAGTAGATGATTGGTCTACCACTAAGTCACACTTCCAGTTCTTCATTCACAGATTGCAGAAATTCCGCATCCTGCATCTTTTCTATCTTAGCCTTATTTTCCTGGAAGAAGTAAAGCAGAGTCTGTGATTGAGTTCCTTTGGCTCACACAGGCTGCAGGCCTCTACAGATGCCCCACAATTCCTGTGGTCAAAGAGGGACAGTGGACCAGCCCTGAGACTAGGGGTAGGGACCAGCCTCACCTGAAAAGGCACTCCAAAGAAACACTAGAGCAAGATAAGCACTAAGTACTCAGGAGGAGTAGGGATTTTGTGGATGAAAAGAGCATTGCCAAGACAAAGAGGAGAGATACATGTGGACAAATTTCCTCTTACATCTTCCATACCTAACCTGAGTCAATGAAAACCCCCTTAAGAATAAAGTGAACCGCGCATAGCTTGTGACAGCCACTGCTCAATCTTCTGAGCACCAAATTGGAGCATGAGGTTTTATCAGGACAAAGTGATGGAAATAATCCTAATTCTTCAGCTCTAGGGTGTCTTCACCACAGAGCACAGAAATTTGAGTGGAATCTTGAAGCGTGGAGAGACAGGTGAGCAGCCATGACTGGCCGAGGAGCAGCCGGCAAGCTGGGGCGGCTGGAATACGGGACGTTGGACCAGGGAGGGGTGGGGGAACATGGAAGCAGAAAGACCAAGCTGTGAAGAATTAGTCCTATGCGACAGAGTCCAGAGGCACAGGACACACCAGCGACTGGCACCCAGAGAACTATAGCAATCTACTCCGTGACAAGGAAGAAGTGAATGGGGAATGAAGCTATGCGTTCATGTATAAGGCTGAGGACAGGGTGATGCTCTCCATGTTCCCTGTGAAATAAGGGAACACAAGGGTGCAGCTAAGTCAATGCTGGGAACCGAAATTATCCAGAACACTGTACTGTCAAATGCAAAGAGCAGCACGTGGCAGAGCACTGTGACAGCACAAATCACACAGTTACGCACAAAGTTGGGGTTGGGAACTGAGATTTACAACTACTGCCTCGAGCCACCCGTGTTGAATGAAAGGATCTGCTAAGTATGCTTCACTCGTTTAAAAAATAGACAAATGATCTAGGGAAATGACAAAAGTGCTAATGAAGCTGGACCTATTTTGAGCTTCAAATGGTTCATAGAAATGACTAGCACCTTAACTGACTAATATTATCTTCTATTTGCAAAGCTTGATCCTTTGAACTATTTAGGAACTGACAGCTAAGGCCAGAACCCCATCTTCTTAGTAAGTTTAACTATCATGAAAAAGTAGCCAAAACAGTCTCTAGAAACCCCCACACACGTCCTCATATTTTTGCCCCTCTCCTGGGATGAGGGCGGGAGGAGACAGCAGCCTCACTGTGTGCTCGTCCTCTATGTGTACACATAATGGCAAAGCATGGGATGACCAATTCATCACCTTCAAAAGCAGTGAAACAGGGTTTACAAAGAACCAATCACAGCTAATTAAGTCAAGCACCTGAACAAGAGTATTTAATATAAAATTTCAAGTTAATAACCTTCACTACAGCTGAAGTCTTGTGCTAAATTTCATATAATTTCTAACGTGTGCTGTCAAAATGAAAGATTCATAGGCTGAGTATGGTGGGACACGCCCATAACCCCACCTATGTGGGAGAGGGAATACAAATCACTGCTTTAAGCCAGCCAAGGCAAAAAGGTGAGACCCTATCTCAAGAAACAAACCAGATGTGGAGGTACATGTAATCCCAGTTGCTCTGGAGGCCAGCTGTGGGCAAAAATGATATTGTATCTGAAAAATAAGCTAAAGCAAAAAAGGGCTGGAGGCAAGTATAAGGCCCTAAGTTCAAATCCCAGCTCCACAAAACAAACCAAAAAGCTTCATGAAATCCATCTGGATGGAACTCTGCAAACTTCTAGGTAACCCATATCAGAAGTAATCAGCATCTTGAATTTGATTCTAAAATGAAAAGATAGTAGGTTTAGGATTTTTTCACATGCTAGCATTCCAAATTACTGAAATGTAGGTCTTTAGAAAGTTCTATAAAATAAGAACACTTACAATAAAGGCCAAAAGAAGACTGGAGGCCTTCCATAATGTGTTCAGTTCTAGAACAAATGTTTTTGCCTAAACCTCAATCCTGTGAAACCAAACTCAGCAGATGGGTGGGTTTGGGGTCTTCATTCCCTACACACACACACACACACACACACACACACACACACACACACACACACACACCCCTCTCTCCCTTCCCGGGGTGTCCTTCTATTCTTCCAAGGTAACAGAATCTGGCCACAGATCTCAGCTGACCTCAGGCTTCTAAGCAAGAGACTGAGAATTGCAAAGAGCTCTACAGACTTCTCTGACTTTCTGAGTGTGAAGACTAAGCTATCAGCGGGTGGATTTTGTTTGACATTCTCCAGTAGAAATGCTCGAGGAGAAATAAAATGGTGAGGGAATCTAGAAAATCCCCAGGGAGTGACAAGTTTCTGAAAACCTCGTATTTCAATTTCTACTAAAGACATTATCTTGTTCAAGTCTTCTCACTGCTTATCCCATGACTGGCTCTGAGTGAGGAACCATTTGTGAGATGAAAACAATATGCCATGTAGGGTAAAGCTACAGATAACATAAAAGAACTGTCCCAGAAGTTCCATTACCTCTTGAAGTTTATTACAGTGTCTTCAGTGCTTATTGCGTATCTTGTTACATGCCTTTTACAAGTCAGAATTGTATATACAGTGTGCTCGATTTAGCAGAAGTTATATGTATTGCTTCTCTCTTGACAATCAGTGGCATGCACTGCAATTTTTGGTGTGCAGAATTATTGTTTCAGAAAGTGAAAAATTACTTGGCTTTAACTGAGGTGGGAACATGATCTTTATTGGCTTATATGCAAAATTTAGTTTTGGTTTTATGCAGAGTTTGCATAGTTCATGATTAGTTTCTAATGAAAAACTAGCTGGGTTGTCAGTGACTGCGAAGATCAGGTGACAGTAGCAAACAGAAAAATTTGAAGCAGAGGCATAACTTTTAATGTAGAAAGGTCAGCAAGAACTGCCTGAAATAAAAACATAAAAAGAATGATTAATACCCAACGCAGTCTGATAAAGCATAAAGGAGTACCATAGCAATGGCATTTGGGTACCGGCACACTCTTAAATTCTACAGATTCCTATGAAATCTCTGTACCCAAGCTAGAGCTTTCCTTCTCTTTCCTGAAGCTCTGAAGGTTCATAAGCGCTCAAAAAGCTAAAATGTGCAGTGGAAAATAACCTGTGCCTTAGCCTTGAGCCTTCTTCAAATATACAAGTAGCATGAGTTTATAAGAGGTCTAACATTTCAACTTGCTTCTATAAATAATCATACACTATGATTCCTAGAGCCGTTATCTTAGTGTAGGGAGTATCTGACGGCAGGAAATCATTTGAGTGAGAACTAATGTCGGTCCAGTCACAAGGTACATAAACATCCTCTTCCCTTTAAACAAAGCACGGAGGCAGCTATTTTGAGGGTGAAATGTACATTTCTTTAAGAGAACAAGTAGATAAATATGGTAAGCACTGTTTAATCGAACCATATTCCAGATATAAGTTATGTCACTGAAAAGCAACCAGTATTATGTAATTAACTCGTAGTTTAAAACAACCCCCTAAGGCCTATGGGTCATCCAAACATAGCTTCTTTAAGCACTTCATAGAACGCTTCTCTGTTCTGTGAGTTTGACAAATGAAGAAAAATAAGGATGTGTAACACAAACCCCAAGAGTTCCTATTAAAATGACCAGGTATCTAGTTTCCCATAATGACTACAGTGGCGTCCTACAATAATCCTGTTTATGACCCACTCATAAGAAGGGTTGTTTCAAGCGATTTGGGAAATGTGAGTCCTGCATATGACAGAGCTGACAATTTACAGGTTTTCCCCAAGTTGAAGAAATCAGCTACCAGTCCTGTGTGCGCTTCTGCATGGGACGGCGACATGCCCGGGCCTGGCTGTGTCGCAGGAACTTTTCTGTCCCGTGGAGTGAAACTTATCCTCACCTCAGCTGCAGCCAGTGATGTCACCTCCATCAGGTTCACTGCTCGGAAAGCAAACACGGCAGCTGCCAGGACTGGAAAAGAATGCACACCGTGTCAACGGCTGGCCTCCCCGCCACCCGCCAGCCACCGGGAAGGCTCAGCGCAGAGCCCTGCACAGCTGCCACAACGGTGATGCGTGGAAACGGCCAGGCAAGGCGCCTGCCTGACAGCCACCCACACGGAGCCCCGCAGGGCTGGCGAAGGGAGAGCCAGCGCTTGGAAAAGTATCATCTTCATGACTGTAGTTATAAACTGATTTGTGGAATTGAAACTTCTTTTATACCTAAAGATAATATTAAAAACATTATAATAAGAACCCCTACGGAACAAAAACTTTCAGTTTTGTCAGTGGCTAGAGAAAGAAAAAAAAAGGCAGACACAGTCATCCCAACACACAATACGCAGAAACGCATGCTCTACCATTAGCCCAGGCGGCAGAGTGTGTGAATCAGGAGCCACACAGAGACCCTGGTCAGCATGGTGACCCTGGCTGGAGGGGAGGGGGCGTGGCCTGAGGTGACACCGCCCCGCCCCCCTGCCTCCTCAGCCATCCTCAGGGTTGGTAGTGCACTCTCCATGCAGCAAAGCATGGGAAACTAACGGTAGTAAATACTCAACTTATTTGGAAGGTCTTTTTTCCCCTAGAGATACTGCATAGGTAGTAAAAACATAATTTTTTTTTTCTGTGAGGCTAATAGAAGTTCATTTCCACACAAGTGCAGAGTTTAGAAATATTACTGATCCACTACACTAACAGAAACTGAGGCTCAGGTAGCACTTTCAGAGCCACATAGGTAAAAAATGGCAGAACCGTGGCCGAAAGCCTGTCTGTCACCTGGCCACCACGCAGTGCAGCACCACTTCCGGGGCAGTGGTGGGCAGGAAGGGCTCGTCTGGACACGGACAGCCACGTGCTATTAGGGAGGACGTGGGTGCTGCCCCTTGAGCCTCTGCAGAGATGGCATGAGGGCGAGGCGCAGTGGTCCTGGCCCGACAGGCGGGGAGCTGGTGGGGTTCAGGAGTGAAAGCCAGGAGCCAGACTTCTGAACCTTCCCAACGGGCAAAGTTCAGTCAATGCCTGGGAAGCCCGGGCACTCCTGTAGGGGACAAAAGATTTAGCACAGTTTGTCAAAAAGCCTCAGAACCTGGAAGAAGAATCTGGAGCAAAAAAGGGGGGAGAAAGTGGAGGTGTGGCTCAGGTGGTAGAGGGCCAACCTTGAGTGGAAAAGCCAAGTGGAGCACGAGGCCCTGGGTTCAAGCCCTACTAACTGGTACAACTAACTATAAAATAACTTTACAGTCAAGGGATGGTGGCTTACATCTGTAGTTATAGCCACTCAGGAAGCTGAGATCTGAAGATGATGGTTCGAAGACAGACTGGGCAGAAAAATTCACGAGATTTTTCTCTCTCATTAACCAGCAAAATGTCAGAAGTGGAGGTGTGGCTAGAGTAGTATAGCACCAGCCTTGAG
The DNA here is from genome assembly GCF_023159225.1 of Perognathus longimembris pacificus. NCBI lineage: Eukaryota > Metazoa > Chordata > Mammalia > Rodentia > Heteromyidae > Perognathus > Perognathus longimembris. The sequence continues at coordinate 44,641,589 of NC_063176.1, forward strand.
CGAAAAAATCAAGTGGCACTGAGGTCCTGAGTTCAAGCCCCAGGAGTGGCATCCACACACAAAAGGAGGGTAATGGCAGAACAAAATTTAATTAATCCAACCAAAGTACATCCATGGGGCTAGGGATATAGCCTAGTGGCAAGAGTGCCTGCCTCGGATACACGAGGCCCTAGGTTCGATTCCCCAGCACCACATATACAGAAAACGGCCAGAAGCGGCGCTGTGGCTCAAGTGGCAGAGTGCTAGCCTTGAGCGGGAAGAAGCCAGGGACAGTGCTCAGGCCCTGAGTCCAAGGCCCAGGACTGGCCAAAAAAAAAAAAAAAGTACATCCATGAATGTATGGAGATATCATAAAAATCTCCTTAGACAAGTAATACACACTAATTTTTTTTTAAAAAGACAAAACAAAAATCAAGTCAGCTGGGATTATTCTTCTGTAACAGGGATACAAGAAATCCAGGTCAAACTGGATGCTGGTGGCTTATGCCTGTGATCCTAGATACTTAGGACGCTGAGATACGAGACTTATCTCCAATTAACCACCAGAAAACCAGAAGTGGTGCTGTGGCTCAAAGTGGTAGAGTGCTAGCCTTGAGCATGAAAGCTCAGGAACAGTGCCCAGCCTGAGTCCAAGCCCTATAACACACTCTCTCTCTCTCTCTCTCTCTCTCTCTCACACACACACACACACACACACACACACAGCACAGAGTCTGGGTCAAAGAATTTTCTGGTTAACTGCAAAAAAGACAAATGCTGTGACGTCATGGACCCGCACAACTACCTTTCTTTCTGTGGGCCAGCAACTCTTTACAGTTTCCCATGAACTGCAGCCGTATTTCAGACAGGGAAGACATCTTAGAGCTAAGGAATAGGATACCTGCTTCCTTTTTGTGTATAATTGAACCAGAGGCTAAAAGCTGGACAGAATTTTCTGTTATAGTGGGAAAGAGTTTTGCATAGCAGGAAGTTGTTTTTCTAAAGGTAGATAAGAGGCAGGACAAGACAAGTGTATTCAGTGACCTCAGCACCCCAAATGCTGTGTGCTCATAACCTTTATTTATCTTGGTGTCACATCACACAAGTTCCTTTCTGTTTGCTTCATGCTTAGTCTGCTCAGCCCTTCTGCAGAACAAGAGAAAAGATCTATATTTTGAGGATATGTTCAATTGAACGTGATCTAACAAACCATATATCCACACTGGCTATAAATTCTCTCAAAGTGAGATTTTTTTTTCCTTCTTTTTTTTTTTTTTTGTTTGTGCTGGTTCTGGGCCTTGAACTCAGGGCCTGGGCACTATCCCTGAGCTTTTTTGCTCAAGGATAGTGCTCTACCACTTGAGCCACAGATCCATTTCTGGCTTTTTGGTGACTAAAGATAAGAGTTTCATGCACTTTCCTGCCTGGGCTGACTTCAAACTGTGATCCTTAGGCCTTAGCCTCATGAGTAGCTCGGATTACAGGTGTGAGCCACTGGATTTATTGGCATTCTTGAATACATTTTTGAAATGATACCAAATGTTATATATGATACTCTTAAAAGTTTCTGGCAAACCCAGAGGAGTTATTTGGTGAAAAGTCTAAGCTATTTTAATGTGAGAAATGGTAGCAGAAAATCAGTCTTGAAAATAAGGGACTTTGTGATGAGGTAGGGACGAGAAAGTAAAAAAAAAAGAGGACAGGCCAAGCACTGGTGGCTCATGCCCGTAATCTTAGCTACTTAGGAGGTCAAGATCTGAGGATCATAGTTCAAAGCCAGCCTGGGCTGGAAAGGCTATGAGACTCTTCTCTCCAATTAACCATCAGAATACTAGAAGTGGTGCTGTGGCTCAAAGTAGTAGAGCACTAGCCTTGAGTGAAATTGCTTAGGGACAGTGCGCAGGCCCTGAGTTCAAGTCCTGTGACCGACAAAAAAAAATGGCAATGACCTTGACCCCTTGGCTTAAAAGAACATTTTAACAAGTCATGTTATCCAGAAATAAAGTGGGCCTCTGCTAAGACAGGGATTATCCAACACAGAAGTGTTCAAATAGAAGATAAGTTTGGAAAAGTGCTACCTGATGCCCTCTCTTGTGCTTCTGGTTTGTCTTTCTGTCTGTGCACCAGTTGTCTGTCTCACTGTCATTCCTTTGAAAAGCATGAGAGCAGACCCTTCTTTCCTATTTACATGGGCTTAAATATAATGACTAGGGAGAGTTACCAGGAGTTGTTAAAAACATCAGTCAGTGAAATTTCTGAATGTATCAGGGGTGACATTTATCTTCATGGTTCTCTATTATTGACCTAATTTTCCCTTTCCAAATGATACTCTATTGCTACAGACTTCTCAGCATTCAAGAAAACATTAATGTGATACTTACAGCATATTTATACCCTACTTTTCTTTAAGCATTATTTTCACAATAACACAGAGAAGTACTTTCAAATTATTATAAATTTAAGGTTAAAAAAAAAGAACACTTTCCAGGCACTGGTGAATCACATCTGTAATCCTAGCTACTCAGGAGGCTGAGATTTGAGGATTGTGATTCAAATCCAATCTGGGCTTTCCTAAGTCTATGAGATGCTTATGCCCAATTAACCACTAAAAAGCCAAAAATGGAGCTTGGCTCAAGTGGTAGAGTGCCAGTCTTGAACACACTGCCAAGGCCCTGAGTTCAAGCCCCAAGACTGGCACACACACACACACACACACACACACACACACACACACACACTTATCAACTTTGCTCTTCTCCATCTATTGTAAAAATCTCTCAATTATTTTTATTTTTTATTTTTTGGCCAGTCCTGGGGCTTGGACTCAGGGCCTGAGCACTGTCCCTGGCTTCTTTTTGCTCAAGGCTAGCACTCTGCCACTTGAGCCATAGCGCCCCCTCTGGCCATTTTCTGTATATGTGGTGCTGGGGAATTGAACCCAGGGCCTCATGTATAGGAGGCAAGCACTCTTGCCACTAGGCCATATCCCCAGCCCACTCAATTATTTTTTTTAATATCCTAGTAGTCCTAATGATAGAATTAACTGAGACTACTATTGTACAACAGGGAAACCAATAATACAATTAGTAAGAAATATATGCCTAGTATGCTTTTATACAATTGCCTTGGTGCATATGTATACCATAAACAACTTAACTACTAAATACACATGCATCTGTGGCTTCTTGAGAATTTTTTAAATTAAATTAAATAAATTAAATAAGAGACTACCTCAAATGAAAAATGTAGCCGGCAGAGAAGTCAAAGACTTTTGGCAAAAAAGGAAAGGTTTTGAGTGCAGTATAAACTGAGTCCAGAAGAACTTGTATTTCAGCTCTGCAGGTCACCCAGTCCCAGTATGGACTGAGAAGGGGCACAGAACAGAAGGTAAGGCAAGATGGGGGGGTTCAGGGTAGAACAAGTGAATCCTTACTGTGCTACGGGACCTCCCAGGTCACAGGAGGCTGAAGCCCTGATAAGACCAAAAGAGGAGGGGCAAAGAGGAAACTGTGGTCTTTCCTGGGAGCCAATAGGAAGTCAGCAAGAACAGGGACCTTGACAATAGAAACAACATGTACCTCACAAACAAGCACTTAGTCTTACCAGCAAGAATTTCCAAAGAGTTGTATCCTAGGATTCGATCCCACAAGAGCAGGAGTTGGTCTGTAGCTAAGTATCCAGAGAAAGCTCGAACCATCCACTTAAATGATATGCGAAGTCTGTAGACAAAGGGAAAGATTAATTTTACCAATGGATTTTTTTCTTACAAAAAAGCAATATCAGAAAACAACAGAATCCATTCCATTCTTAACATCGCTACTTAAAGGGCTTTAGGGGTCTGTTGGTCATTTAAAATTCAAGTCCCTTCTTCTAAGCTGTAAAAGAACAATCAGTGATCTTAAACTATTAAGAGGAATGATTTTGTATCCTGGACCACCCCCCCCCTTAGGTTGGAAACTCTTCAAAAATAAAGACATAATTAACAACAAAAAATTATTTCTACCTTGATAATCAAGATTTACTTAAATTTGGATTTAATATACATTTGTAATATGAGAGGGTTTCTTTGTGGTAGTTACATATATGCACATAGTATATGATAATTTACATATATGCACACACTGTATAATAATTTACAAATATGTACACTATGATAACTGGATCTTTTATAAAAACTTTCTGCTGTGTATGAATTTTAAGTCTTTTTTTTTTTTTCTTATTCTTGGTGTTTGGTGCTGGTCCTGAGGCTTAAGTGCTGTCCCTGAGCTTATTTACTCAAAGCTAGCGCTCTACCACTTTGTGCCAGGTTTTGGGAGTAGTTAATTGGAGATAATCTCATGGATTTTTCTGCCTGTACTAGCTTTGAACTAAGACCCTTGGATCTCAGCCTCCTGCATAGGTAGGATTACAGGCATGAGCCACAGGCACCTGGAAGAATTTTAAGTCTCTGAAATAAAATTGTTCTAATCATAGGTCACTTAAATAAATTTGTACCTTAACAGTACATTAGAAAACACTAGTAGAACCTTATTTCTAACAATGAGCTAAATATATTCAACCTGGTAAGAAAAAAACTAGTTATTATCTAGTTCAGTTATAATAGTAGAAAATGAGGCCAGATTACTATTAAGTTGAAGAAATAAAGACTTGGGCTTCATGTAAAATATTTCTGCCACATTCCTCCTATCAGGAACAGAACACTTTTAATGGCTACAAAGGAAAGAGAATTAATAGATGATATGAATTATAGTTTTATAAATAGCGTTTATAATCTTTCTGGAACTCACTGGTGTTTTACACAGAAGAGGTACAGTGTGCATGCATGTGTATACACATGCCCATCTTTATTTTCTAGCTGTTTTCTTATAATCCTTTCATCTTGAAATAATTCCATGAGGCAGCAATTCTCCTGATTTTAAGATTAAAAAAAATCAAATGATCATGATTTAAAAATAAAGAATGCCAAGCACAGAATCCTAGCTACCAGGAGCAAGAGACTCTTTTTGAAACTATATGGAAAGTTAAAAGGTCCGGAGGCATGGCTCAAGTGGTGAAACATTTGCCTAGATGGTACAGTACTTAGTCAAATCCCAGTATGTCAGAAACAAAGGAAGGAAGGGAGGAAAGAAGGAAGGGAGGAAGGAGGGAGGGGAGAGTGGGATGGATTGAAATTATACCACAAATTACTTTACCAGGATTGCACAGATTCTTAAAAATAGAATTTGAACCTGGGTTGAATTTATGACTAGCTAGCTGTCTCATCTGCTATGAGTTGAGTTTGGAGAAGATAAGCATTGTTTTTCATTGACTCTTTCCTTCTGTGGCCTCAAAAGGTTAACGTAATTTCTTTCTTTTTTATTTTTTTAAGAGTTTATTTAGCAAAGAGGAAGTTAAAGCCAGAGTGAACAGTGGAACCCAGAAACAAATTTCATATATATTCTCCTTAACAGTGAAACATGGTTGTTCAGAGAAGAAAGGATCAGAATATTAATAACCACTGGGAAGTTTCTATTGCTTTACTCTCTAAAGAGAACCAGCCAGGTGCTGGTTGGTGGCTCACACCTGTAATCCTAGCTACTCAGGAGCTGAGATCTGAGGATCTAAGTTCCAAGCACAAAGAGGCTCAGGGACAGTGCTTAGGCCCTGAGTTCAAGCCCCAGGACTGGCAGAGAGAGAGAGAGAGAGAGAGAGAGAGAGAGAGAGAGAGAGAGAGAGAGAGAGAGAGAGAGAGAGAGAGAGAGAGAGACAGAGACAGAGACAGAAACAGAAACAGAGAGACACACAGAGAGAAACCAATACTACTGAAATCTAGAACTACTAAACATAGTCACATACGGACATCAGGAATGAAATTCAAGCTTCTGGGAGGAGAAATCACAGGACCACCACTGGTCTTTCCTTTAACAGGAGACAGCAACCCTATATAGTGTCCACAGGTTGTCCTTTCATATTAACCTACACTGAGTTTCTCAGGTTGAATTTGCATCAAACAAATATTTGTCTTCATCTTGGATAATACTCTCATGATGAACAGTAATTAGTTCAATTTGGTGATTTTTGTCCCAGACACAAAAATCCTAGGACATAGACTTTGATTAGGACACTGGTAATTCTTCCAAGGATTTTTCTCCCCCTGCTGCTCTGGACTGCATGAACCCAGTACCTCACACATGCTAGGCAAGCACTTTGCCACTGAGTTACATTCCCAGCTCTCTTCCAGGCAATTTCTGCACAGGATAGTTATAATTTTACTATTTGATAATTACTGTTTTATTGGGAAAATTGCTAGGTTAATTTCCCTGAAGAATTACTACATCTCCATATGCAATTTGCCATCATGAAATAAGAGCTTTCTGTATTTAAATTTCACCATGGTAACCAACTTGCTGCAGAGAGAGAAAAATACTCACGGTTGAGCCCCAATTTCCCGCAGATGATAAAAGAGTTGGGGGAGATATGTTTGAAGAAGGGTTTCAAACAGCAAACAGAGTGATACAATGCCCTGGATACAATAAAGGATAAGACAAAATATTTAATGTTTAAATATTAACTATGCCAGCCAGCACCTAATTCAAATAGAATGAGAAAGAGTATGAATACAATTATTCCCTTTATGAAAATATCTCTACTACTGTATTTTATATTGCTTTATGAATATTCACACTGTATTTTATCTTTGTTTATGAATATTCACACTTAGGGATACACTGAGTTTCCTTTTAACCATAATCAGCTCCCCATGTAAATCCCTAGGTAATAGTTGGAGAGTCCGAGGCTAACATTATTTTACAGAAAACCTGCTACTTTGCTACTCAGTCCTAACAAAATTAGTGCTTTTCTGGATGCATGCCAATTTCCAGGTATTTCCCCGGCACCACAGGCGCTCTGTTTACTCTGTCACCTTAAGTCCTCTGCCCAACACACTCACTTTTTGGGGAAAACACTTCCTGCTCTTCTCATTCTTCTAACTCTGTACTAGGAAAAGTCCTATTTGCTGACTGCTTGAATTTGCATCAGGAAGTTACCAAACCAGAATGTTTGATTGCTTAAGTACAGATCTTTCTTTGCTTGCCTGGCAGATCTATTTCTTAAAATTAATATTGTGTGTAAAAAAAAAACCAACTTAAGCAGATCTTATTACTTGACAACTTCTAATAAAGTCTTTCTTGTAGGTCAGGATTCCCTGGGGGTGATCTCAGTAAGGAAGTTTTAATCCTCTTTGTGTGTTTCTGAAGAAATAAGGCTGTCAAGGCTCTACATAGTTCACTCTGGCTGCAAGCCAGATAAGAAGCCAACTTCCTGTCTCTATTCTGCTAACTAAAGAAAGGGTAGAGGCAGGGCTGGCCCAGTCAATTAGCTGGAAAAGGACACCTCCTGGCCAGCATTAAGATATGGCAGGAAGACCTAGCGTTCTCCTCAGGAAACTATGAGGGGTGTGCACTGTGCAGCAGGTTCTCCTTTTGTTTTAAAATTCTAAAGCATACAAGATGCACAATAGGAAAGTAAAATATGATCCAAATCATGAATTGTTAGAAGACATAATATTATTATTTCTAATTACTAAGGTAAGAGAACTAAATCAATTTACTTCGAAAGAAGGCCAAGGTAATTGCCAGTGCTTAGAGTATCTGCACCATCCTGGAATTCTGTTGTTTCCCAACATGTCGCTAGCAATGAGAGAGGGCAAAAGTAGAGACAAGGATACTGGCTGGGGAGGAATACATAGTCTTAAACTTAGGAGACAAAAAACCAGCTATTTGATTAGCAGTAACATGGTCTCTTCTTTGGAGTAGTTTGGTAGGCTTAACATACATTCCAATGGAATCTTTCTCATGGAGAGGCAGCCCAGCTACCCACAAGTAGAACAAAGCAGATCGAAGGGGGAGAGGGAGCAGAAAATAAAACAAAAACATTCCATGGTCAATAAATATGCTTTTCCCTGACTCTCTCATAATGAGGCTAATACTAGTTCAACAGCTGACAACTGGTCCAATAGGGAACTGACAAATAAATATCAATTTTCATTATGAAAGCAGCAATAACAACAAAAGCAGCCATTTCTTTGCTGAGTATGGGCTGAGAAGTACCTGGCGCTGTACAGACTTCCTTATGGCACTATGTCAACCTCATTTCATAGACAGGACAAGGAAGGCATCTTTTAAAACTTGAACTTGGTACCTGACACTTTCACTCACTGGTTGGTGCTTTACCAACTGAGCCATGCCTCCAAACCCCAGGGTAGCATCTTCGCTAAGGAAAATAATGGAGGCACTCTACAGTTTTTCTTAATATAGAAAGATTAAGTTCAGTTGATAAAAGACATTTTCCTCTCTTATTAACCCAAGCAATTTCATTTGCTCTCAGGGACATGTAGCTTGCCATCACAGATAACAATTTACTGCTTCTTAATTTGAGGACTTTTTCTTAACAGAAGAGCAGACTTGAGTTTGAGTTGCCATCACTTTTTATGAACTTACAGAAGGATGAGAAGAGATGGAATGGAGTCTGAAGAAGAAGCGCACATACATCTCTCGGAATATCTGATACAGTTTGTAAGGTTCATGGTACAGAAAGCAGAGTGGAGCAACTGCAAGAAAAATAGCTCGTGAGAACCCCGAAGAGGCACTGCGCGTCCACAGGGAGTTCAAGAAACGTGGACCCAGACATCATATAGTAACTGTATTCAATCAAGTTTCAAATCATACATCCTTTTCTAATTTTGAAAAGGATATATAGGTATATATGTATATACAAATACATATATAGGCATGCAGGAAATTTCAGTAGTTAAAAATTGTAAAAATAATAAAATAAAAAGGAGGGGGTATAAGCTACAAATAATATATTTCCAATTAACAGTAGACTAAGAAATGTAAAGGAGTTATGTAGGGATACTAAAACTTCCAAGTAATTTTAAAGAGCTACATACAGTCAAATCTGTTTTCAAAAAAAAAAAGAAAAAAAACTATTAAGAAAGTTAACAATTAGGCAGTTCATTTTGCTTTATTATTTTTAACAATTTTCATTTTGAGATGGAATCTCAGTATATAGCCTAGGCTGGCGTTTAACTTGGGGTTCTCCTATTTCAGCCTTCCAGATAAGGATAAATCTGTTTTACTTTGTCTCCCAAAGAATTCCAGCCACTCCTCAAAAATTTCTAACTCCTAAAGGTCAGGTAAATTAAATATGAGATACTTTATAACTACCTTTTAGAATCAAGGCCTTCAATTAACTCAATTTGAAAAATTTTTTAAACTGAAGTAAATTGAAAAAAATCCCACAACTAGAATTACTAAAAGGATAAAAGGACTTTTAATTTTATTTTTGGTACTGGGGATTAATTTCACGGCCTTGCCATGCCTCCAGCCCATTGAACATTGGTTATTTTCTAGGCAGGACCTTACTTTATGTTCGCCGGGTCTGGACTATGATCCTCTTACTTGTACTTTCCCATGTCACCAGGTGATGACAGACATGCACTACCGTGCCCAGCCATTGGTTGAAATGGATTCTCACAAACTTTTATGCCAGGGCTGGCCTCAAACTGTGATCATCCAATCTCTACTTCTCATTAGCTAGAGTTACAGGCATGAGCCACTGTACCCAGCAATAGTTAATATTTTTATTATTAGGGGTAACAGTTTATATTCTTTTTTATTTTATTTTATTTTATTTTTTTGCCAGTACTGGGGCTTGGACTCAGGGCCTGAGTACTGTCCCTGGCTTCTTTTTGCTCAAGGCTAGCACTCTGTCACTTGAGCCATAGCGCCACTTCTGGCCATTTTCTATATATGTGGTGCTGGGGAATCGAACCCAGGGCTTCATGTATAGGAGGCAAGCACTCTTGCCACTAGGCCATATTCCCAGCCCACAGTTTATATTCTTAACCTCTTTAGGTTTTGCTTATGCTAGAGGTCATTGTCATATTGTATGTTATGCTATGAAATTTTGATGATTCAAAAGAATAGAGTATGCTGTAATTCAAGTCTGCGATGGACACCATCAAGATAGCATCAGGTAAAGTCCCTAAGTGCCTTGCATTCTTTTCACTGCACGCTAGTTTTAAAGTTGTATATTAGGTCATTCATCATGACTCTCTGATGCTGAACACAGAGATGAGCTTACAAAGGCAAATATTAATTTACTGCTGATTCTTGTTACAAAATACTAAGGTATTCCTGTGTGTTCTGAAGTGAATGAGTAGAAATAAAGGAGACAACACTAAGTTTAGATGGAGCACATGAAAACTGAAGTCTTACGTGACATTACAGTGTAGGGAATCCCTCTCCGTGTTAACCTTTGTTAAGCTTCCTGTGTTCCTCACTGGATGCCATGCAAGCCTCCACAGGCACCCTCAGCTCCAGGCCTGCACCCCCATGCCCGCAGTGCTAAGCGTTCCAATATAATGGTTGCTGTATGTACCAGTAGTCTGGAGAAATCATGAGCTTAAACTCAGTGAGGCCCCTCCCTTCAGATTCTTTCTGAAATATATATATATATATATATATATATATATTTTAAAAAGACTCACTTGAGAATTGCTCAGAAATTCAAGTAACTGGACTTTACACCTCTTGGAGCTAAATATTAATGTGTTGTAATTCCACTAGATACAAGATGGCAAAATTTACAACTTCCATAGCATGTTCTATCTCTAAGTTGCCAAGATCACTTCACTTACACAATTCTCATGACCCTTTATTTTCAATTAAAAAAAAGGACATATTAATATAAACTCAGTGCTTTAAAATGCTAAGTGTGTAGATGGTGTGATATGCAGTATTATTTTTATGTTTAAATTTCCAAAGTATAAGAACAATGAATATGTTCAAGCCTAACTTACCATACATGGAAAATCCATGAAAAGGGATTACACCTAAAAGATAAAAGAATACTTCTTTTCAATAGGTAGGATATATGCATTTGTTAGGGCAAATTTAAGGACAAAATCTGAGAATAAAAGTATCTCCCACTTTTGGTCGAATTTTGTTCATGTCATAAAGACTTTGTGATAATAGCTAATAAAATATTTTATTCATATATATGTATATACATACATATATATGCTTACAAAAGCAGGATAAATTAAAACAAAGCAGATGACAGAACCGAGTTTGAGAACTCATTGCAATGGCTTCAAAGTCAATAGATTGTGTTATTTCTGAAACTTTATCTTGTTTATTAGAATCCAACCTGTGAAGAGATTAGTGAGTTTTTCCAGGCACCTCTTATTACCATCACCTTAAAGAAAACACATACTCAGCAACATTACTAAAAATTATAACATAGGAGCAGTTTAGAAGAAATATTGCTGGGAATATAATACAAATTCAGTATCTCACAAGGATTCTATATGCATATACATTGTTATTAAAGACAGTAGCTTTTTTTTTTTTTTTTTTGGCCAGTCCTGGGGATTGGACTCAGGGCCTTTGCACTGTCCCTGGCTTCTTTTTGCTCAAGGCTAGCACTCTACCTCTTGAGCCACAGCACAACTTCTGGCTTTTTCTGTTTATGTGGTGCTGAGGAATCGAACCTAGGGCTTCATGTGTAAGAGGCAAGCACTCTTGCCACTAGGCCATATTCCCAGCCACACTGTTGTTAAAGAAATATCCAAAGCTTAATCTCAGCAAGCTAATCGTATTTTTATATTTGAAGTGAAAAGTCAGAATTTGTACAGAGCCTTGTTCCCAAACACAAATTATTCTGTGAACACAATTTTTACTGCATATCTAATAGAGCACTGAATCAATATGGAATCAGTACAGAATCTGAAAAGTTTACTTCCTTGAAAAATAGGAATGTTTTGTTTTGAGGCACAAACTTCTTGTTGGCAGGTTATCTAGACCGCTTTATGAAGCAATAGTTGGGTCTCAGTTTACAATACGCCCAGCAACGGGGGCACAGTAGTTTCCAGTGCAACCAGTACATTCTGAACAATTTCCATTGGGAGTGGTTATTTCTTATTCTGGGTCTCTCCATGTCTATGCAGTATTCCTAATTTTTACTACAGTAGATGAAAACTCTCACAAATGTTTTCTGTCTCCTTTGCCCCATGACCATCAGGGATATTTTTTTCTCTGATTGAGTTTCTTAAGTTGCTTTTCAAATGAAGTGGTCCTAAATAACCTCTCCATTTTATATTCCTCTGGACAAGCTGCAATCCTGGCATCTTCCCTTCCCATGGATGTACAGCTAAGATGGCGCATCTCAGCAGTTGTTTTTGGACTGCAGTAAAGGATTGCATCCTTATCTCTGTTACATTTGTGAACCACTCAAGTTGGAGATAATTCTGGGTGCTCATTCTGTTATCTCTGTTCCCTATTCTTCCTGGTTCCACATTATTGTAAAATTTGATATGGACACTATCTATGTCCTCATCTAAAGGAATCTAAAAATGCAGGACAAGGCAGGGTGAGAGCAGTAATTGGCACTGGAAACCTCTTTCCTTGTTAGTATCAGCTAATGAATCAGTACCCTATTGCAATAAATGAAAAGCGCGACTGGGTGTCGGCCAGACTTGGTTGGCTAATCTGCTGCTGTCACTTAGAAACTTTAAGTGCCTTTGGGTAAGTTTCTTAACAGCTCTAAGCCTCATTTTTCTTATCTGTAAGTCAAAGATAATGCTAGACCCTACTTAAAAGAATTAAATGAGATAATGGCTCTAGATGAGTCAAGAATAAATAGCTTGGGCCTGTAATAAATGCAAAGTGTTCGTATTAACTTTCATAAACTATTTATTTCTTCGTTGTTTCTAGAAGTTATTTTATTAAAAAAATAAAACAAAAAGCAGAATCCAATATGAGGAGAAAGCAATTTTTACTGTGAGCCAGCGGGCTTCACCCTGCAGCCTCGCTCTTCAGCTCTGATATGTGGATTCCCAGGCCCTGCACCCCGGGTCCTCCTAGCCTTCCAGCCTGGTGCACACACTGATTCCATCCGGCTCTGGCTGAATTGGTTTTCTTGTTCAGCTCTCCTTGGTGAGCCACTCCCACTTCTCGAGTGTGAAACATCTACCTGCCTGTAGCCCTTACCCCTTGCTTTCGGAGAGTGAGGTCAGTACAGGAGCTATCTGACTTGTCTGCCCTTTATTCTTCATTCTTTCCCCCTCACTTTCCCTTGCCAAGGGAGACATACCCCTTTCCTTCTTGGGACCTAACATCTTTACCTGGACTCTGAATCCTGCCTCCATAATTTTTACAGCACTGAGCACGCTAGGGCACTCACCACTGGGGCCTAGCAACTGAGACTTACTTCTTTAAAGGACTATTTTAAAACAACAACAACAACAACAAGCAAACAATAATATGGGACAGAGGATATTTGTGGCCAGCAAAACTTCAAGTATTTACCATCTGGCTGGCCATGGAAAAAGGTTGCCAGTCCCTGCTTTGGAACTCTGCCCCATCCATTATCCCCTCTGCCTTCGTGGGCATCAGTCAACAAGTGTATATTAAGCCTCTACTATGTGCTGGGTACTATTCTAGGGACTGGAGCTGACCTTTTGTTAGGGAAAGTACAACTGTAACACAATAAGTGAATCGTGTCAGATAGTGAGCAAGTGCTATGAAGAGAAATAATGGAGGGAAGGAGGAAGAGGGGGCCCAGGCTGGGGTAGGACAAAGGAAATCGTCCTGATAAAAGACACTAACGCGGTGTATCATCCATCTAGAGGATGGCATGGAAGCGCTGGGCGTCAGGGCATTGCCGTCACAAGCAGACAGATGGTGGACAGTGTTGAGCTCTGTTTCTTACCCCTGCTAATCGAGGCGAGAAGGCAAAACATGGGTGGTCTTACAGAAATCCCCGTATCTTTATAGTCTCTACCAGCTGTCAACTAGAGGTATTGTAATATGCGTACATATCATCATCACCACCACCAACACCATCATGAAAAGTCCCTTTTTCCAGATCCTGCTTTTTCTTCAAATGTAAAACCTTTCTCCTTCTTTTAAGCCAAGACTAACTGTAAAAAAGAAAATCTCTATTTTCTCCTTTCACTTTCTCCTATACTATTAAGTAGTGTAGAAGGCTTTTCACCCCCACCCCCCAACTTCTAATTGCTAAATTCAGGGATCCCCTCTGCAGCACAGTTAATGGCCTGCAGCAGTTGAAAGGTCCTTTGCAAACTTGACCTTACCATGGTACACAGGCTACCTTGCAGACCAGGCTCCTTGCCTCTCTGAAACTTCTGCTGCTTAGGTTCTATCTATCTATCTATCTATCTATCTATCTATCTATCTATCTATCTATCTGTCTGTCTGTCTGTCTGTCTGTCTGTCTGTCTATATACCTGCCATTTATTTTTGTTGTGTCTGAATAGTTCTCTCATCTGCCCACTCTCGAAACATAGCTTCCTCTTAATATTCTGTCATAGTTTTCTCATTTTCCCTCTACCAGTATTCTTGATGATCTATAATCCAGTACTTGGAATCTCCCTTTGGGCAATGTGTGTCTCTTTTGTTTTTTCCAGGTCCAGGTTGGAACTCGGCCTCTTTCTTTGCTCAACTTACTTGCTTGGCAGGTGCTCTACCACTTGAGCCATGCCTCCAGCCTGACCTTTTTTCTGGTTACTATTGGATATTGAATGTTGAGGACTTTTCTGCCTGGTCTGGCCATAAGCTGCAATCTGTATCTCAGCTTTGTGAATAGTTACATTCACAGGTTTGAGCCACCACCGGTGTTCAGCTTAGACACCATTTCTATAAATGGCTCTCTACCTCACCCTATCATTCAGTGAGCCACTTTTGCTGTCCAATTCTCCCTTACATCTGATATCTAAATGTCATATGCTCCTTTTTGGTCCTTGTAGGGTATGGTAACTCTTCAATTAATTCTGGAAGCTTCATTCCTCTTCCCTGTCCTACAATCACAATTGTAATCCTCCCAAACTTTGGCTACTTCGTCAGCCTCTGAGGATAGGACCCGGCTATAGGCAATGCATTCCTCTACCTCAAGCCTGGTATTTCATTCATCCTTTCAATGTTTTAAACAATATGGCGTCTAGAAAGATCATCCTGACAGTCTCCTCATGCCTAACCTTAATCCCTAAGCATTAATGACTGAGTGAGTCCTCCTGGGCGAGCTCACTTGCCCCAACTGGTGGAGGCTCTGCTCCATGCCTTCAGTCATGCGATGCTGACTACAGTACTTTCTGCCAATAGACATACAGGTAAGCCACTCAACCTGTTTCTTCTGACACTGAGAGAAGTTGGCTTGGGCTGAGGGCCCTGCTCTGGATGGACCTGTACCCGTGTCTTTCCCTAGACTTCACACCTCTTATTCCTACATCTACTTCCCCTACTTCCATGTTCTCTCTGACGGTACCCCCTTCCTGTGAGTATATACTCCAGGAAACAGGCTGGCCAGACAGTGGCTTTGTGGAACCATCAAATCTATCTAAGGGGAGAAGGGGTGGTGAGCCGCAGAGAATTCTGCATTTGAATCTGTCTTCCAAACTGTTATGAAGGCATCTTTATCAACACAAGAAAATGGTTTATTAATCTGACATAACACTTCTAATATTCAAGCTTACTATAGGTGGGCCTCTATTTGTACTTAGGCTCTGCCTCACCTAGAAAGCAGTGACAATACCAAGGGGAAAATGAGCCTTGAATAAGATAATGCATGTAACATAGTACAACATTTGATACAAAATCGATACTCAACCTGTTATTTTCCTCCCCTATCTTGCTCTCTCTTATAATCAGATTTTACTTTTCTTCCTACCAACAACTTTTTTAAGTATAGAGACTATTTCTTATTTACCTCTATTCCCAGAGACAAGCACAGAACAGGACAGACACTTATCAAATGCTTGCAGAATGAGTATATGAAACCCAAAGAATCCGCCTCCACCATTCTTAACCTTTATTCCCTTTTCTTCCTCTAGAGCCTGTAATCAAGTCTGATGAATTCTGTCTATGGTTCTGCATGACTCTTGTAATCATCACATTTTCCTGAAAACCTTTAGCTCCTCAACCAACCTCTGGAATGGTTCATTATCTTCTGAAAATACTGATGAGATCATGAAAAATACCATGGTTTCCCACTGATTATTCACCCATTAAACAAATATGTACAGAGCTCTTGCTTGTCCAATTAAGCAATATTTTAAAGCCTAATCTGTAACCTCTGGAGACATTAAAATAAATACATTTTCTTTGTGTTTATGGAATCCACATCAGTGTTGTAATATTGTCTGGTGTCTACAGAGTATAATTCCAAACCCTGAATCTGGCCTTAAGCATGCACGATGACATCTCGCAACCTGAGATACACTGCTTTCCCCTCACCACAGCATTCCAGCCAACACCTTCTGTTTTGTTTTTGTTCTGGTGCTGAGGCTTGAACTCAGGGCCTGTGAGTGCTGTCCTTTATATATTTTTTCACTCAAGCCTGGCAATCCATTACCTGGGACACACCTTTAAAGAAATATTTCAATGAAAAGGTTTATGCCACAAAGGAAGACATTATTTCTTTTTCCATCTTCTACAATATTAAAAAATCAAAGCAAGGCCTCTAATAAAGATGCTCACAATGAATGAGTTAGTGAACCGTAAACACACAAAGGGACGTACATATTATGACTACTCATGGTTAACCATGTTTTCACTACACTTCCCCCAAGTTCTGAAATCAGTAGCTGCTACAATGAGCACTAGTTATCATCAAGGATCATATTCCACAGTGCATATTATTTTCAATATCCATCTACATGTTCAGCACGTTGCTAAAATGGAAATCTGAGCATTTATAGTTGTAATAAAGACATAAATAAAATACTAAAGCATAAAATGCATGTATGGATAAGTAGGTAAGATACAGAATAGGAGGCTCTCCATAAGCATAAAATGCATGTATGGATAAGTAGCTAAGATACAGAATAGGAGGCTCTCCATTCAGAATATGAGTTCATATTCTGTGTGACTTTGGGCAAGTTACCAGCCCTTTCTAGGTCTTTTTTTTTTTTTAATTTCTGAAGTGGTAGATAACAAAACCAAGTTCACTGGGCTGCACTAAGCATATGGAATGAACACAGTTCAAGTGTGCCAGTGTAATGTTTAGTCCACCACAGATGCTAGCACACAGTATTTTATGCTCTCACAAGAGAGTATACACATTAAATATGAGCTTAAACCTAAGAAAATGTCTCTCATTTCCTACTTTTTTCTCTCTCTCTCTTTTTTTTTTTTTTTTGCCTGAATTACATAAGGGTACACTTCAGCTTAACCAAGATTATCCAGGGCTTATAGCTCTAAAAGGGGTTGTATAGTCTGCTTTGTTGAAGAGGCATGAAATAAAATTCTTGCAAATAAAAGCAGGTGACCTAAGAAGCAGTGAAGAATCTATTAACACTCGGCACGCATACTTCCTAGAACATTTGTTTGATCTGGGAGGCGGTCATGTTCTTGGCCAGTTTTTTTTTTTTTTTTTTTTTTTTTTTTTTTTTTTTTTTTTTTTTTTTTTGGCCAGTCCTGGGCCTTGGACTCAGGGCCTGAGCACTGTCCCTGGCTTCTTCCTGCTCAAGGCTAGCACTCTGCCACTTGAGCCACAGCGCCGCTTCTGGCCGTTTTCTGTATATGTGGTGCTGGGGAATCGAACCTAGGGCCTCGTGTATCCGAGGCAGGCACTCTTGCCACTAGGCTATATCCCCAGCCCTTGGCCAGTTTTTTTTTCCAAATCTTTTCCTTTGCCTCTCATCACTTCAGCCTTTCTAGGGTCGCATTTCAGTCACCTGGCCACCACCCGAGTATGTGCTTCCAAGAGGCATTAGGGCATTGGACACATCTTGCATCTGACCTCCAAGTTGCACAAGTCGGCTTTGAGCAATTGTTTTAAGATCTCTGCCTTCTCTTAGGCACTAGAACTAATTGCCTATTCTGTATAATACGAATAACTGTACAGAGAGATGATTTAACATGCCTTTGCCAAAGCTCCAAAAGATAAAACTGTCAACAAAACTAAATCTTGAACTAGGTAAGGCAGAAAGAGTAAGTAGGATCACGAAATGTCCCATGTGAACATGCTTCAACACTTACCAAGTATCTTCTGTGTAATATTTTCACTCTCTATAACACTCACATCTGATTTACATCAACTTCCTCCCTCCCCATTTTGGATTCTACAGCATAATTTATTTCACTCCTTTATTTCCTTTGCTTATTCTTATTTTACATAGAACCAAAAGATCAGTACAAGTAGAGAGAAGACAATGGGTAAATTGTTTTTTTCTAACCATTTCTATTACCTGTCTAAATTAAAATTGTTAGACATGCAAAGATATAAAGTATAGGCCATTCACAAGAAAAATAAAAATAAAACTGGAAACAAACTGTGTTTGAGGAAGGCCAGACATGAGACCTACTAGACAGGAGTTACTGACGTGGCCTGTCTTGTATGCCTGCCAGTCACTCTTCAGCCAGCAGGCTTCTTCCTACCTTTGGCCTTCAAACCTTCACGCACGCCATGCACTGCCTCGGGATTGCTCTTCTCCGGGTCTCTGCATGGCTTACTCTGCACCTTCTGTCTCTATTCTACTTTGCTTCCTCAGAGGCGCCTTCCCCGACTCTTACCTAAAACAGCCATGCCTTCCCCAAGGCCCTACAATTTCTGTTAAGTCTATCGTTCACTTCACATTACTCTGACACGGTTTTCTTCTCCCTCTCTCTTGCATCTCTTCTGTGCCCCTCTCCTGAGTATCTCCCTTACTATCAGCTCCTTCGCAGTAAGAAGTTGCGGCTGCCCTTTCCCGTAATTCACTCAGCCACAGTGAGCAAGAAGAGGGTAGGGTAAATATTCATCAGATGAAGAAAGGAAGGTAATTTATAATACTGAATGACAACAACAGCAACAACAAATGTGGGAAGCTCACAGAATTCTTGGAGATGTCGCCCTTAGCTCAGAAACTTGGCATACCAGCTACTTAATGAATCTACTGATGCGTCCTCAGTTGAGTGAGAATGATGCAGGATGCCACTATGGCTGGCTCTTCCATCCCAGGGCAGGTAATCGTAGGTGGGGACATGGGTTGCTCGTAAGAAAATCTCTGTTCACTGTAAGCACCTTCCTGGTTTTTACAGGGTACAGGGCTACTGGCTTTTATATAAAATAATTCCAATCTAATTTACTGGAGTGATTTTATATACTATTTTAGTTTTAGTATATTCTTGTGTAAGGGTCTCTAAAATTCAGTTCTCACTCTTGCTTTTGAACACATATATATACATATGTATGTAACATATCCATATAATACACACATTAAGTTTAAAGGTAACAAGCATCTAACATAATTTGAATAAATACTCATTATAACACTAATATATGCTAGATACTAGAGGTAAAAATGAAACAAATGAAATAAAAATACAGTCTTGGACTTTCTGAAGATGACAATATTGAGGGAGTAATAAAGTATAAACAATGTTAAGATAACATAGTAAGAGATGCCCAAGATCTCACCAGCACTGCGAGAGCCAAGAAGCAGTGTGAGAGCCGAGAAGCAGGCTGTAACCTAACTGGGGTATTCTGAGAAGCTTCATGACAAAGGTCATGTCTGCAATGAGCCTTGACAGTGGCTGGCTGTAAACTTGGGGACAGAAGAAGTGATGACATAGAAAACAGGACAGTGCTTCCATACTTTTTGTGAGAGTATGTGGCTGTGCATAAAAGTAGTAATAAAAAATAGTTTGGTATTGATGTGAAATAAAATGGTGAAAATGAAGCTATGAAACAAACTATTAAGAATCAGACTGGAGAGACCCTTATGTATGAATGTATATAAGTGCATATTTATGTTCAAATGAACGTATGTGTGTGCATAGGCATGCATACATATGTATATACTGAGAAACTTGGATGTTAAGCATCCCAGAGTCATTAGGAATCCTTCTAGAAAAATAAGTCTTCTGATTTTCGCTTGAGATATTTAACTCAGACTGATGAGCAAGAAAGACGAGACCACCTAGATGATGGCTGCGATGAGCAAGCTAGAGATGGCAGGGACCGAAAGGGGACAAGGCAGCAGTGATGGCAAGAAAGAGGAGCTCCCAGATGTATCTGGAAGAGGAAACAGAAGGTTCTGGTGATTTATTTAATGAGGGGACAAAACTGAGAGTAATCTAGGAGGCCTCACTGTTTTGTGGCCCTGAGTTAGTGAATAGAAAATAATGTAATTAACTAAAAAAGGAAAGAATGGTGGGTCTTATACTTTAACATTTCTTCTTCCTTTGGGGGAACAGAGGAAGATAAAATATTAACTTGAGGCCTATTAAGCTTGAGGCAATCACAGGAGAGATGAGAACTGGAGCTAGAAAATTTTGAGTAATGAACATGGACAGACCCATGAAAGAAGACAGGAGCTTCTAAGCCATATGGGAAAAGAGCAGAGCAGCAGAGCAAGAGTGAGGCGTCTGAAGGAGGTCAGGAGTACAAGGAAGGAAGGGAAAGGTGCTATGAAAGCCAGGTAAGAGAAGCTTGTTAGGTGGCAAATCAGCACACTTGCCATAGCTCCCTTCTCGCTGCCCTCACTACATGGCAGGCAATGTGCGAACTGTTTACATACGGCATCTCATTTAATCTATTATCCACATGCTATAGCTGATGAATCTGAAGTTCACAGAAGTCATGTAACATACCCAGGGTCATAGAGCAAGTTGGTCGAACTGGGATCTGAAGCTGAGACTACCTGGATTACAAAGCCCATGTTCTAAACTCTGCTGGAGTTAAAAGAACTTCAGGATGCAACTTCACATGATCAAAATTAAGACTGCTATATATTGCCTCCCAAGAAGTATATCTTAAAAACTATCTAAGCATCTCTAACTCAATACTAACAATGAGATCATATTTGATCACTTGATATAACCCAAATAGATGACTTCAATGATCTTTCTTCATTTTTGTGTTTCCTAAATACCATGCTGGCCAAGGTAATTTGCTCCATGTTGATCTTCTGACAATGTCAAGAGAAAGGCCCTAGGTGAACCAGTTAATGTTCTTCACAGGAAGACTCAGTGCCCTGGGCTTAAGCTCACTCAGCTTGCTCCCACACATTTACTATGGGTCCCAAGGAAAACCACAAAGTATCTGCATAGCTGGGCACAAACCTAGCACAAATGTAGAAAGTCTTCAAAATATACAGTCTATCGAAGGCTTGTTTTAGATGATAAAATTATTTTTCATTTAAAGAGAATAAAAAAGACACATTCTTAATATGAAAGTTGTAATTTTCTCATTTCCCACTAGAGGAAGCAATTGCATCACTCTTACCATTTGGTGGATAAAAGACAGCATATTCCTCCAATCCTAGTTTTCCTGTAAAAGAAAAGAGTTTCAATATAAGTAAAATAAAAATTTAATGTTCTGCAAATATAGTAATAATTAGTTTAATTTTAAAGTCTAGTTTATTTTATTTCACGATATGGAATTAATCTGAAAATTTGCCAGCCCCTAATCTGCCAACATTAGCAAACTTGAGATGAGTTAAAATCAAAATACAAACAAATGCTTTCAAGCTGCTAAAGAATTTAAGAGGAATCTATTTATAAACATAAAATTCCTTTGCAAATAATCTTATTCATTAATCCAAGTCTTAAGCTTGGCAATACCATATTAGTTGGTACTTTTAGGGATGTGCGGAGAAGTTAAAATTTAAATGTCTTTTAACTATACGGTGGTCATATTTTCTGACTCCCAAAATGGTTCATAGGACCAGAGAATAGGGCAAATATTTGATATTGGAATTATTCTATACAGCATGCTCACTGTGATCAAATGTTTGACAAAGTTTTTTAAAGTAGCTTTTATTTCTCCTTTTGGTTGAGTTTGAACTCAGGACCTCACCCCTGTGTGGCTTGTTCATATGACTTGTACCCTATACCATGTGAGCAGCATCTCCAGCCCGGCTATTTGCTGGTTGTTTTACAGCTGGAGTCTCACAGACTCTCTGCTCAGGGCTGGTTTTGAACCTGGATTCTTCAGGTATCAGCTTCCTAAGTAGTCAGGGTTGCAAGCATGAGTGGCCTAACTGAATCCAGGTCTTATGCACATTAGTTAGTCACTGTACCTCTGAGTGACTTCCCTAGTGCACACCTCTTATCCTAGGTAGCTTTTATCTGGACAGTTTTTTTTTTTCGAAAACACCTTTAGTCTACTGAAATGACATTTCCCCTGCACTTCACTTTAAAGTAAAAATTTTAATTAAATTCTTTTTCTTCTTATTATGGGTAGAGAAAAAATGAAGAATAAGAAGTAAGAGCAGGTTAGGTTATAGTAGAGACACAACAGATTGATCTTTGTGGTGGGTGACAATGAAATAACAAAAAATAAACTGATTATTATACCAGGTATTTAAGAGGCAAACAAAATTAATATAAGATACAATCCCTCAGTCATGTGCTTTTGATTCCAGACTAACCCAGGAAAACAGAATATATTTACTATTTTTAAAAAAAAGACTTTAAATGCTTAGAGATTCAGTGGACAGACCTTGATGACAAGCTGATATACATGGTGAGCTGTGGAATAGTTCTTCAAGGACCTATAATTGGAGCATGGAGGAATGGAAAACTTTCCATATGCAAGGACAACATATGGCACATAGTGTGATAATCAAAGAGGGCTAGGCTAGATAGCTGGTAAACCGTGAACTAGTTGATGGCCTTAAAACAATAGCTGAGCTTATTAGATAATGAGATTCCCAGTAGGCCTCTATACACTCACTTTAAAAGCAATGAAACTAAGAGAGCCTCAAGTTGGGGAAGCCTGACTTCAACCCAAGATGATGTGGGTAGTGAGTTTCCAGTCCTTGTGTTCACCATTCAACAAAGTAGAGCTGCCTGCCAGCTGCAGTTACTTAGTTGGATGGTTGGATACTGAAACAGTGATACATTAAGGTTGTTAGTGATAAAGCGGAGAAAGCACTAGAATAGAAATTAGAGGGGGTAATGTGCACAAATTATATCAAAATTGTGAGTGTGGCAGCACATTTTGAGGACAAGGTTATAAAAAGCTAAGAAAAATTGAAAAGCAAATCTGTATAACAAATTCACAGTCCTAAAAGAAATGAAAAACCAACCCAAAGAACAAAAACACCAACAGAGTAAACGGCAAACACGGAAGAGAAAACATCCCCTGAAATACTGCTTTGGTAACCACCTGGCAATGCTCTGAGCACTGAAGGGAGGGTGAAGGGACTGAGAGGATACAACTGTTATCTGAGAGAATTCTGAAGTATTTTAAAATTTAGAGCTCAGGAGTACCAATATTTGTTTATAGGACATTCTTGGCATGATTCTGCAGTTTCAGAGCATATTTCCTTCATATTACTAAAATCTTACCTCTTATGTAGGATTTCGGTGGTGAAGCACTGTTGTACGAAAAGTGACTCAGAACAGACGTATCCCGGGAGAAACAGAGCAATACCTGGACAAAACATTGGAAAACACAAGCGGTTAAGCAGTTATGAAATCAGAGAATTTATTACTATGTCGTCCTTGGGAGGCTCTGAGATGGAATCCATACTGTGCCAGGCAAAAGGAAAGGTGCCCTCTAGTGGTAACTTACATTTAGTGTTAACAGTACAATGCCAAGTGCTGAGGGCCAGTTTTCGGAAGGGTTTCTCAGTTTGCCACCCAAACTTTGAGTGGAAGCAGAAAATGCAAGTTTCTAACTATGAGTTTATTTTCTTGTGCTTTATCTGGAAAGGAGAAATGCCTAGGAAAAATCTAAGCTGAAGAATGTATAGGGCTGACTGTAATGTATAGGGCTGACAGTGGCATAGAAAAATGTGGGGGAGTACAGGGAACTGGAATTAGACTTGATAGTGGAGTGTGACAGGAGGCTGAGCAGTTTAGGGAAGGAATTAAGGCAACTAACTCTTGGTGTTTAGCAGGGATGGTGGAGGCAGTGGAGCAAGTACTTTCTCAGTAAAGCGTAGAAGCTGGCTATTCTGATCTCCAGGTAGAATATGGCAACTCCATCTGAGGAGTAGTTTCTGTTTCAAGGAGGGTAGTCAGGGTAGGCTTCCTTGGGCAAGTGCCATCTGATCAAAGACTTAAAAGGAGTTGAGAAATGGAGCATATGGACACCTGGGGGAAGATGCTAATAAGATAGGAATTGGCCTGATGTTGTAGGGAAGCAGCCTGGATGTTAGTGTGACAGAGCAGAGGAAGTGGATGAGAGATGTTAGAGGGATAAAGAGGACAAACCATGCAGAGCACTGCAACCACTGTCTGGGTCTTGATTCTGAATGAAATGAGGAGCCGCTATGGGATTCTGAGCAGAGGAATAAAATGATTTTACTGAAAAGTTGAGACTTGGGGTTCCCTAATATCACAGGGAAGAAAAGGAATCAGCCTATGGGACAGAGGTTGTTTACGGTGATGCTTCAGGGTCCTTCACTAGCAGTGAACCCAGTGTATGCTGGAGGCCACTGGGAGATGTTGAGTGCTCTAGCTCTAGGTAAGGAATGAGCTTAGAAGGCATTTCTGGTGAACTGCTTGGACAAATATATGCATTCTTACCTGATTTATGTACTAGTAATATTACTTTCTTTCTTCAAGAGGGACTCAAAACTGTGAATGCTTTCTGTCCCCAAACGCTAGATTTGTCTCTGCCGAGAGTCAAGTAAGAGGAAAACTAAAAATAGAGTGGTGTCTTGATAGGGCAGGAAGCATACAAACAGGTCAAATGCTGTTGAGAGGACTGAGAACTGATCACTGGATTCAGATACTGGTGACCTCAACAAGCACTGTCAGCTCACATGTCAGCTCGATGCCCAGCATCGAGCTGGTCATTATTTTTACTGCAATATCATATTTTATTGTATATTTATACCATAATTCACTGAATAGCTTAGACTATAAATACATAATTTTATGGTTTTTTCACAATATCAAACTAGCCCTTTTTTGTTCCAGCTATGGATGAATATATTCATGAATCTTTCTATTATATGTATATAGAATCTTCCAGGGAATATATGAATATATGGATTATGAAGAAAAAGTGTGTTCAAGCTCATAAATTGTCTGATTTCATTTGCATTACATATCCATTGCATATTATAAATGATTATTGCTCATATCTCAAAGGGTAAACAATTTAGATATTATCTTTAGTAAATAGGCATTTACCTGAGTATTATATATATGCATATATACACATATGTACATATATGTATATATATATATATAATAGCAATAATAAGTAGGATGGTGAATGCTGGTTTCACATAAATACTATTATGCTGAGAAAACACATTTTCTTTCTGTTAGATGTAATTGATGATGGTGGCAAATAGGGAGAACATCTAGGATAATCTAGGCCCAGTAAAATCACAAAGATCTTCGTCAATGAAAAAGAGGCAGAAAGATCAAGGTGAGAGAGATTTAAGCTGCTACATGATGAATGTGAGAATAAAGGGGCCATGAATCAAGGAATGCAGGCGCATTCTACGAGCTAGGAAAGACAAAGACAAAGGAATTCTTCAGAGCCTCCAAAATGTAGCTGCATGAAACCACGTCAGACTTCTGATTTCAGAAAACTATCATAGTATATATTTAAGTCACTAAATTTATAGTAAATTATTATGGCAGTAACAATAAGTTAGTGAAAATTAAAAATAAATAATGCAACTGAAATACAATAATGTCATATATACTTACAAATACCTTTTTATATTGCTTTAGAGAAAAAATAATTTTTAAAGAAATATTTGTGTTAACTTGCCCTTCATTTAGTAGGCTGGTAGGGGTGCACAGTAATTTTAGAAGAAGCTCTGTGCTTAAATATATCCCCCTAGAAGCCCTGTTGCCTGAGAGAAGGCAAGCTATCGGAGTGTGCTCTAAGGAGCATTTTGGTGAGTGTAAGGTGATAATGCCAGAGGTGGTGTGTCAGACTGAATGTGCCGGCACGTCACCCTGGGGCACACACAAGTGCTGCCAGCTCCTAGTCTAACTCGAGTTTAAGCTACTGAGATTCTTTTCTGCTATTGGGGATTTATTTTTAGGAGGGAAATAGGGGATGGAGAAGGGGAGGGAGGAAGGATGAACAAATGCAATCATGGTATTCAGCATATACTAGGTGGAAGATGCGGGCAGGGAGGGGAGGTAGAAATGAGAAAAACATTGTCCAAAAGAAAAACGTACTCATTACCTGACTTATGAAATGATAACCCCTCTGTACAGCACTTTAATAATAGGAATAAAATTGTATTTTTTCACTTCTTTGTTGTCAAAGTGATGTACAGAGGGGTTATAGTTTCATACATAAGGCAGTGCATGGATTTCTTATCCAACTGTTATCTCCTCCCTCATTTTCCCCCACTTTTCCCTCCTCCTCAACTCCCTCCCCCCCATGAGTTGTACAGTTGATTTACACCATATAGTTTTGTAAGTATTGCTATTGCATTGGTTTGTCCTTTTATCCTTTGTCTCTAGATTTTGGTATTTCCTTTCCCTTCCCTAGTTCTAATACACATGTATACAATATCCAGGATACCAAAATCAGCTACAGTGATATCAGGGGTAAAACCACGGGAAAGAAAGACAAAAGGAAAAGGGCATAATTTCACATGGTATGTTGAAAATAACAACAATAAGCCACTTGTTTCCATAACTTGGAATTCATTTCACTTAGCATCATCTTATGTGTTCACATGGACATAGCTATTGAGCTATTGTGATCTTCTGCTAGGATTATCCTAGATGTGTACTAATTATTCCCAATGAGGGAGACCATAGAGTCCATGTTTCTTTGGGTCTAGCTCACTTCATTTAGTATGATTTTTTTCCAAGTCCTTCCATTTCCTTACGAATAGGGCAATGCCATTCTTTCTGATGGAGGCATAGAATTCCATTGTGTATATGTACCACATTTTCCTGATCCACTCGTCTACTGAGGGGCATCTGGGTTGGTTCCATATTTTAGCGATGACAATTTGTGCTGTGATGACCATAGTTGTGCTGGTGGCTTTGGTGTGGTCTTGCTTGTAATCTTTTGGGTAGATGCCCAAAAGAGGGGCTGCTGGGTCACAGGGGAGCTCTGTTTAGCCTTTTGAGGAATCGCCACACTGCTTTCCAGAGTGGTTGAACAAATTTACACTCCTACCAACAGTATAGTAGGGTTCCCTTTAAATGTTGTTGTTGGTTGTTTTCATTTAGAGTCCTAAAGTGAATTCAGGACCTTATGCTTGCTAGGCAGGTACTCTCTCTAGCTCTTTTGGCATTCTTTGGTTTTAGAATAAGGTCTCAATTTTTGCTCTTGCCAGCATGGACCATGTCCCTCCTATTTATACTCTGTGCACAGCTGAGATGACAACTGCACTGCCATAACAGTTTTTATTGCTTGGGATGGAATCACACAAACTTTTTTCCCCAGGATGGCTTTGAACTGAGATCCTCCTTATCTCCGCCTCATGAGTAGCTAGGATTACAGGTATGTGTCACTGGCACCTAGTTTACTAGGTATTACTAAGTATTGTTCTTTTAAAAATAGTTTTTAGTAGTTTAGTAATTAATAGTTAATAGTTTTTAAGGGGTCCTCATGCCCCCATTCCAGAAGCGATCATTTCCACTCAATATTTCTGAAGCATACAGGTTTCTGGTAAACTAGTGTTACTGTATAAATAAAATATAATTAAGTATTGGGAAACAAGTGTTATCATGTAAATAACTTCATATATTCAAAATTTTACTTAGTACTAAGAACTAGATACAGAGATATGAATTAGTTAGATAACCAAATATATTTTCCAAGCATCTGTTTCATCTTTAAGCTAATAACTAGCTTTAAAGAATGGCATTTAAAATTTTTACTTTTTAATAAAATAAAATGTTTATTGTACACTAGACATCATAGGTCTGTGATAATGACTTCTATACTTAAAATTGTAACTTTACAAACAAATTTTATAAAATCTTAATACTTCAGCTCTTACAATGTATAATGAATGAAATCTTTTTTCCCTCTTTGGCAAATACTCAGGGCAGAGGCACTATACCTTAGCTTCTTTGCTCAAGGCTGGTGTTTTACCACTTGAGACATACCTCAACTGACTCTTTGTTAGAGAGTCCTATTTTACTTTATCTTCTTGTTTAAGTCATACCTGATAGCAACACCATTACTAAATATTCATTTCCTTGCAACAGCTACTGCTGATTTACATTTGATCACACAGAAACGGTTGAACTGAAGTTAGATGCCTTGTCATGAAATTTGTACTGACATTTATTCAAAATCAAATTATTGTTTGTGTAATTTAAAAAAAAAATTACCTGGGCAGTCCTACGTTAATTACTGGTTTTCAACTTTTTATAACTGTTATTATTTTTAGATATGAAAAGATCTAGGGGAAGATCTGAAAGTCTATAATAGTGTATACAATGATAAAATGGTAATCAGATGCTGCAAATCGATTTTAAAACATTTAATTTTTTATTCAGTATTCTAAATAAAATTTATGTAAAGTGCTTTCTCTAAGTCTTGGGATGACTTTCATGTGAATTGGAGATACAACTTCAAAATCTGTGCTAACATCAAATGGAGAGTATTTACCTGCCAACACCTCTTGCTTAGAGCATAAACAACTACAAGAACAACCCAATGATTCCACCTTACCCTTTGGTAAGAACACAATGTAACCTGTGCCCAGCCTACCACACTTAATCTGAGAAATATGGCCTGCATTTCATGAGACGTTACTTAAAGGTTACAAAAGTATCATTTAGAAATCTTGAAACAAAAATATTATATATGTTAATTTCCAAGCTTACCTGATATAAATAATCTTCAAATACAAAATAATAATCATCATTACTTGCGGTCAACTTCACATCCTATAATTAAAAACAAAGAGTACTGAAAGAAATCTAAATGAGTATCCCTGCAGGTCTAAAGAATACATAACAAAAAATAGAAACAATACTGCAATAAACTTACTACTCTGCATGACTATGAAAACTTCTCAATTAGATTTTACCACTGCTGGTTGATCAATATAGGTGACACATTATTTGATTTCCAGTTCCTTTTCCTTTTTAAAGGTTTCATTAGTAACTCATTACTTATTTCATCTCTTTTAAATCTAATATTTACATGTCCTAAAGGTAGAAAAGAAAAATGGGTACCATCAGAACATCCAGCAGCAATCACAGCAAGCTGGCCCTCAAATCTGCTCTAAGCTCACTGTTTAAATGCACATTCTTGCTCTCCCTTCAAAATACTATGTGTATCTCCCTTGCTTTCGTGATTACCCCCTTGTAAGTCATCACTTAGCAGGACAGCCTTGCAGCCCTAATGACCTTGTAAAGGATTGTTCACTGACTTTTCCTGGATAGGGTTTTAGTTTCATCATATATAATTCTATCCCAACTTTCTAATCAGAACTACCTTAAAACTTTCTTCTATTCCCTACAAGACCATGGCAATTTGAGCCCAATTGTCTTCTTTTATCAATACAGTGAGCACTAGCACAGTGCCTAAAACCTAATAAGCATCTTATGCATGGTCAGTGAATGAACAATAAAATAATAACATTTTGAACAGAAATTAATTGTTGTTTCTTATAATGCAATATTATCACTACATAGGTACTCATCTCCAATACTAAACAACACATCTGCCTATTACTGACATGCCTCAGTGTAAAGAATATGCACACTCCAAGACATGTAACTAGGAGTTGAGATCCAGTTCCACTACACACAGCTGTGTAACTTTGTTAGGAATTCTAAGTCTCGGTCTCTGATATGGTTTGGACAAGTGACCCCTCAAGGCCCAACTTGCAGTTCTGTGGGAGTTACGATAGCCTTTAGAAGGCGAAGCTGAGTGAGAGGAAGCCAAGTTATTGTTGATGAGCCCTGGAAGGGAATGCTGGGAACCTGGTTACTTCTCTCTCTCTTTGCTTTCTAGGTAAAAAGACTTGCTCCACCACTCTTGCCTTGAAGGGTTGTTTGCCTGGCTACAAGTCAAAAAGCAACAAATCATGGACTGAAACCTCCATAAGCCAAAATATGAATATATTATTACCTACTTCAGAAAATGTGGGTAGCCAGCCAAGCACTGGTGGCTCAAGCCTGTCATCCTAGCTACTCAGTAGGCTGAGATCTAAGAAGTGCAGTTAGAAGCTGGCCTGGGCAGAACAGTCTGTGAAACTCTTATCTCCAATTAACTATTCAAAAATCATAAGTAGAGATGTGGCTGAAAGTGGTAGAGTGCCGGTCTTGAACAAAAGAGTTCAGGGACAGCACCCAGGCCCAGAGTTCAAGTCCCACAACTGACCAAAAAACAAAAAAAGAAAAGAAAAAGAAAGTATGGGTAAATGGTTAGGATAGCATCAGAAGCTGAGTAGCTGTTGAAAACACTATTTCAAAAATTAACCCAAATTCCTTTATCCACAATAGTCTTCATCTGTTCATTTTTATGGATCTTCAACTTTGCCTGCATGAAAAAAATTGCAGATCTAAAGAATACCACACTTTTAGATCCACTATATAATAAATTCAATAAATTCTGATTCATTGGTTGGGAAGAAGTAACAAAAATAAAAACCCAAAGAAAACAGCACAGTATTTACCCTCAAGAGCTGTCCATTTTAAATGATATTAGAAAACACCTAGTTCCACTTACTTTATAAATTAGACTGTCCACCAGAAGGTCATGTTGTATCACATTGGTCTTAAGCTGCTCATAATACAAAATATCCTAAATTTAAAAGTCAAATGAATAAAAAAAATTAAAGGTCAGTTACATTTATAAGGGCAACCTTAAACTTGAATAAATACAAATTATTAATGGTATTATTACCAAGAGAGTGAGAAGTTTTCTACTCACTAGTGCAACTCATGCTTGAATAACAAATTTTCAATAAATATGTCTATTCCTATCACTCAAAGTAATATCTGGTACTGGTGAGTACTTATCAATACTAAATTAATTTAAGAGACAAGATTTGTTCATCTAACTCCTGAACAGAAGTTGTCAGGTTACCAAGAGTTCAATTTTTTACAAGAGTTGATACATTCACCAAAAAATAAAATAAAGTAAACCAAATCTATTTTGTAAATGGTTATCTCTAAACTGATACCACAAAAGATCAGTCATATAATTTGTTCTAAAATTTCTACTGATATAAGCCACAAGTTCTATTCCTTGATAAAAGAGCATGAGTGATTTTTGATAGTTCTGTTCACAAAGGGAAGTTTAAAACACACACACACACACACACACACACATACACACGCACGCACGCACGCATACATTAAGACTACTCCAGGCAGAATCAACTTCTTAGGTCATTTTTCTTTATTGAATCCATTATCTGTCTGTTGGTGATTTCTTTTCATATCAATTAAATTTCCCAAAATGTTCTTATACTTAGAAAAATAATATTCCCACAGTCTGTATACTTTCAGAATCATGGAAGAATGAAGATTAACTGTAGAAACGAAGACTTCATTTAGTAGGTGAGTTGTTCTTCTTTCCTTCTTCCTATTACAAAATTCCAATTCTAGCTTACATTTTTATTTATCTAAATTATCAGACTTAGCTTTCAAATTTTATGTATTGCTTTATTGCAAATCTTTAATTATTAATAGCATTTCCATTAAGCATGTCAATTAAGTTTGTTAAGCTTTCTCTTAGAACCTTAAATTACACTGATTTTGAAAATACATAAGGGGGACTGAATAGACTACTAAAGAAAAGTTTTTCTGTGTTGAAGTGCTGATCTGGAAAAACCATGACTAGCTCCAGTGTGATCCACGCTTTTCCTCTTACCTCTGGTTGGCTGGAGATGTTGAGAATGAGAGCCCACAGTTCCGCTCTCAGTGCTGTGGGGCTCCCTTGCCTGATGTATTGTTGAGCAGCAGCACTATCTTGCTCCAATAGAACTGTGAAAGTATAGTCAGAGCTCATTAGAAAATGCACAGCCTAAGAAAACCACTGACATCTTCCACTGGAAGTCTGGGGAAGCTAACATTTACTCTCGAAATCTGATATAATGATAGCCTACTCTTTTTTTCTTTTACTCTCTGGATTTTGATAGAGCTCTATTTCAGCTTAGAGCTATTAGCCTAAAGCCTAATACCCCCCTGGTGCTGGGGCTTGAACCCAGGGCCTTGTGCATACTAGGCCACCACATCTGCCACTGAGCCATAACCCCAGTTCCAGATAAAAGCTTTTAAATGTATGTACCTTGATATCCCCTTGCTTAAACTATAGTTCCATGTATCTGAAACTACTTATAGACTTAGAGACAATAAGTTTTTGTATTCAATGAAGTCATATATCTATAGTACCCTTAAACTTCTTATAAATAATCTATTGTTGCAAGTGTTCTAATACATGGAAGTAGTAGTAGAGTACTATACTGCACATAATTATTGTATTCTATTATATAATACATAATTATGTATTTATATATACTATAATTACTAGGATATATATGACATATATCCTAGTATGTAAAATATAATATATAAAATGGGATTCAAATCATACACATGAAGCCTTTTAAACAACTGATTTTAAAAACTTGGACTAGAGTGTTCCATACAAGCCAGTAATATCTATCACAGATGGTCCACTCTCACACAAAGCCTTGTCTGTACAACACAGCTGGAAGACAAACAGGAAACATAAAAACAAGGAATAGCATCTTTCAAAGATGGGGGCGCTTCCTTAGGACAGTGTCTTGGTATGGGCCCTGCTCAGTCAGTGGGGACTTCAAATGACAGCCTCTCCTGATACGCAGCATGGTTGCATTCGCGGCCATGAGAGGTGTGCAGTACACAGAGAGACAGCTGAGTCTTGGATTGGAAATGAAATGCCACCCATCAGTGCTTTTATCTAATCTGCATTTGGTCTCTAAGAAGACATATATTGCTAAGGCTAATGGGTTTTCCTTCTAAATACAGATTCCCATTCAATGATCTGTAGAGTTTAGTAGCTTTTCAGATTAAATTTCAGTTGATATTTTATGGAGATATTTACCTAGAATTGCCTCATTTTTCATAAGTTGTAAAAAAATATGACTGAGGGGTTAAGGACTTAGCTCAGTGGAAGAGCACTTGCCTGGTAAGTTGAAAGGCCCTGAGTTCAATCCTCAGCTCTGAAAAAAAACAAAACCCTAAAATATGAGTGATTGCTTACCTTTCTGCCCAATACGCACATGCTCATTTTCAAAAAGTTCTAAAAAGGTTAAAAGAAAATAAAATTATTAGATATGATCAAACATACCCAGAATAAAGTCATACTTTTGTTTCCTGGTAATAACACTTAAAACTAGTTCTGAAAACTAGATGGTATTAACCAACCCAGATGCCCCTCAGTAGATTGATTCCCCTCAGGAAAATGTGGTACATTTACACAATGGAATTCTATGCCTCTATCAGAAAGAACGACACTACCATTCGTAAGGAAATGGAAGGACTTGGAAAAAATCATATTAAGTGAAGTGAGCCAGACCCAAAGAAACATAGACTCTATGGTTTCCCTCATAGGGAATAATTAGTACATGTTTAGGTTAGTCATAACAGAAGACCACAATAGCCCAATAGCTATGCCCATATGAACACATAAGATGATGCTAAGCAAAATGAACTCCATGTTATAGAAACAAGTGGCATATCATTGTTCTAATTATTTTCAACATGCCATGTGAAACCATACCCCCTTTTTTTTCTTGCTTTTTCTCTCATATTCCTTTCCCGTGGTTTTACTCCTGCTATCACTGTATCTGATCTTAGTACCCTGGATATTGTATATATGTGTATTAGAACTAGGGAAGGGAAAGGGAATGCCAAAATCAAGAGACAAAGGATAAAAAGACAAACCATTCCAAAAGAATACTTACAAAACCATTTGGTATAAACCAACTGTACAACTCATAGGGGAGGGAGAAGAAAACGGGGATGGGGCAGTAGGGGAAAAATGAAGGAGGAGGTAACAAGTTGGATAAGAAATGTACTCACTGCCTTACATATGAAACTGTAACCCTTTGTACTTCACTTTGACAATAAAGAAAAAAAAACTAGATGGCATTATAGAAAACTACAAGAATTTCCCTTCTTGAGACAGGGTTTGCTATGTAGCGGGACTGGCCTCAAATTTGTGATACTCCTGCCTCAGCCTCTGAAGTGTTAGGATTGCAGGAGTATGCTACCATACCAAGTTCTGAAAACTACACAAATATTATATATGTAGAAAGTGAGTTTTCTGGGGCTGGGAATATGGCCTAGTGGCAAGAGTGCTTGCCTCCTGTACACGAAGTCCTGGGTTTGATTCCTCAGCACCACATATACAGAAAATGGCCAGAAGGGGTGCTGTGGCTCAAGTGGCAGAGTGCTAGCCTTGAGCAAAAAGAAACCAGGGACAGTGCTCAGGCCCTGAGTTCAAGGCCCAGGACTGGCCAAAAAAAAAAAAAAAAAAGAGTTTTCTGATTGCTTAAAGTAAGTTCATACATTTAATTGCAAAAATAGTGAATTAATTTTATCTTTGTTAAGAGTATTTCCTCATAACACAAAAATATTTCTATACACTTATCTTTGACTTTTAAAAAAGCCTGCTGATAATTTCACTTATAATGGACTCAGAAACTAGATTTTATCAAAATAACATGTTCTTCAAAGACCATCATTAAGAGGGGTGGGGGTGCAGGCTTGGTGGTGCATGGTGATAGTTTAATGAGGAAGAGAAGGCAGGAGGATGAGGAGCTCAAGACCAGCTGAAAAAAAGAAAAAACCACCATGGGAAGAGATAAATCATAGAATGGAAGCACATATTTGCAATATGGATATCTGGCAAAGGACTCATGCTCTGAGTACATAAAGAAATCCTCATAGAAAAAGACATAATTATCACATACAAACAGGCCAAAGACTTGAATTCATTCTTTACAAAAATGGCAACTTAAAGATCAATAAGCATGTTAAAGACTACCTGACCACATTAGTTATCAGAAAAATGCAACTAGAACCATTATGAAATATACGTTCACCACAATGGGAAAAATGAAAAAGAATGACACTTTTCAGTACAACACAAAATGGTGAGCAAATGAGCTTCTCATACAAAATGGTAGTAATTTTGATGTAGTAACTTTGGAAAACTGGCACTATCTAATACTGAATATATATATATAATATGATAATTAGCAATGCACTCTCAGGCATTTGCTCTAACGTGTGCATACATGCACCAAGTGACATGTGAAAGAATATGCATAGAACACTATTGCTAAAAACTAAACAATGATAACAACACAAGTAATAATAACAGAGGATAAAAAGCAGTACATACAGAGTGGACTGCATATAATACAGCAGTCAAAATTAGAAATTATAATTCTACACAACAGATATGAGTCTTACAAACATTAAGCAAAGAAAGGGACACAAGAGTATATATTCACTGATCTTATTCTTACGACTGGTGTGCTTACAAGCATGTATGTCACACATCAATAAACGTTATTTTAAAGTTAGAACAAAACAGATTATGAAACCACAAGGAGAGAACATTGAGATGTTGTCCCATGGCAGAGAAAAATCAACAGTAATTTGACTTCCTTTCCTCCTCTTTCTTCCTACCTCCTGAGAAAGGAGAGGCTGCTCAGTGTGCATTTGCTAGATTTTAACAATAGTAGGTAATCTTCTATAAAGACAGAATTCACCACCTGTTAAAGGCCATGAACTCACACGTGACTCTGTGAGTAGAGCCTGGGTGTCCTGTCAACTTGGCACCTGCTTCCTCTTCTGACACAAATGCAAATGCTAATGTCAGGCACTATGGCGTTCTCATCAGGTATGGCTCAGTGGCCTGCTGGCATGTGACACAGGCACAGAGCAAGAGGGACACCTGTTCTATGCTACAATTTTTTTAGAAAGCCTTGCTAAACCAGCCTTTTCTGGACCACCCTTACTCAGCAAAATATAAATGCCCATCTTATCATATTTCTTGTGCATATGCAGCTCTCCTGGGACTGGGAAGAGGAGGAAGTCTGCTAGCATGAAGAGGGATGAGACATGCAGACCACACTACACCATTACTCCCAGTGGTGAATAAGAGGGGCAACCAGTTTGCCATTACTCTAAGTACTTTAAAAATCTAGCTCTCACACATAAAACTGTAACACAAAATCAGCAGCCTTGTTTAAAGTACACTCAATGTATTTTTGTTGTATTTTCATGGCTAGGCAACATTTTAGATTTAAAATATAATCCATAAAGTTTTCATTTTGAGAAATAAAATATCTGAAGCACAGTACTATCTTATTTTACTATTTAGTTTTTAGTATCTGAAGCTTTTGGTTGTGCAGACTGTTCTTATTAACTAAGGAAAGTATCTTGGCACCATGCTACACTTAGAAAACATACATTCTCTATCACTTTTTTTTACATTTCTTTCTTTTTATTGTCAAAGTAATGTACAGAGGAGTTATAGTTACATACGTAAGGCAGTGAGTTCATTTCTTATCATACTTTTTACCTCCTCCATTTTTCTCCCTCCCTCCCTGGTTCCCTCCCAACCCTTCCCCAACTTGTACAGTTGGTTTACAGCATATTGTCTTGTAAGTATTGCTGTTGCATTGATTCACCTTTTACCCTTTGTCTCTTCATTTTGGTGTTCCTGTTACTGTTTAAACTTACTTATTTCAAAGATCACATACAAAATAACAGTATAGTTCTATTTTAAATAGTTGAGTTTGGTCACTTAGATGGTTTTTCTAATAAAAGTGGATGATATTATGAGATAATAATGTTTTATTTCCTCAGGTAGTATCAAACCAGCAATATTCAAAAGACCTACAGCCAGGTGCTACTGGCTCAAACCTATAATCCTAGCTCCTCGGGAGGCTGAGAACTAAGGCTCAAGGTTCAAAGCCAGGCCAGAGAGAAAAGTTGGTGAGGCTCTTAACTCCAATTAACCACCAAAAAGCTGGAAGGGGGTTGCTGAAGCTCATGGGATAGAGTGCTAGCCTTGAGCAAAAAAGCTCAGGAACAGAGTTCAAACCCTAGGACCTATACACACACATATACACAAAGACTTCCTAACAGATTTTAATGATTCAACTATATAAAATACAATGCTATGTTTTCTGAATGCTATTTTCCTAGTCCCCAAGTAAGAAGCCCAGAGTAGTCAGAATTTCTTTGTTGAATGGCAACTTCTATATATAATAACTACTTCAAGATAATGAAAATATCTTTAAGAAGATAATAAAAATATTTTTCAAAAAAGAATTTGGGATCTATACTCACAATGTATGTTTCTCCAAGTGCTCTGGGGATCACTATGTTAATAGTGATTCATAGATTCATAGATTTGTCTAAGGTAAAAATGTTCTCTGGCAAAATGAACTTGAGAGATACTAGGCTAAAATATTTCAGAACTTTCCATAGTCTTTAAAACAGTGCAACACACTGTATATCTGAAGCTGTATGGGCTGACCCTTTCCAAATGTGATTTGATAAGATCTCTTTTGCAGAGAGCATCAGGTGGGTGCTTCCCAGAACACTCTTCAGGAAATGCTGCATTAACAAAAACAGCTTTATACTTTGAGAAATAACAAGTTATATACTTAAAAAATGTCCAGTTAGCTGGGAATATGGCCTAGTGGCAAGAGTGCTTGCCTCGCATACATGAAGCCCTAGGTTTTATTCCCCAGCACCATATATATAGAAAATGGCCAGATGTGGCACTGTGGCTCAAGTGGCAGAGTGCTAGCCTTGAGCAAAAAGAAGCCAGGGTCAGTGCTCAGGTCCTGAGTTCAAGGCCCAGGACTGGCAAAAAAAAAAAAAAAAAAAAAAACTCTTCCAAAAAATGTCCAGTTAGTAAAATTCTCATCTACTAGGACTCATTATTACATATACTCAGAAAATAATCACACAAATGCAACCCTGGTAACACTGGTCTCATAAGTGGTCTCTGTAGTGTGTGTGTCTGTGTCTATCTGTCTGTGCTTATAATAAATGCAAGATTGTGAATTTGTAGAAATAATGGGTATGCCTAACTTTAAAAATCTTATTAAATATGATGTAACAGGACAGACTTTACTTGACAGCTGACAAGCTACTGGGTGAGAAATGCACTTTGAATTTAATAGGTAAACAGCAGGAACTGGCTACTAATACTATGACAATAATAGGTTTTAAAGGTGAACAGAAAGAACATGGTTCCTGTAGGTTACAATCTAGTCAACATAAGTATTCACACTTTCAGACATTTAACATAGATTAAAACGTGGTGACTGCTAGATAAATGTAATTATGATAGATACCATTTTTCTTCTGAAGTAATTCTGTTGCCTAGCAATTCTCAAGTCTAGCAGAAATCCACATACTGTACCACTAAGAACAATCTCTTTGGATGAACACTAATTTAAGATCAATTTCAGTAATCCTGATTTGAGAGGAAGAGAGAGACCAAAAATAACTGCATCAACCAAGACATTACCAATCATCTCCAGGCAAGCTTGGGTGCTCTCTCCTCTGCTCTAACTGCCTTTTCACTCTTTCACAGCAAGTAGCACATTCTATCTCCACTGCCACGACTCCACCGCTCTTCCCTGAGAGCAGATGTCTGACTGCCATCTAGCCCTTGAGCAGTCACTGGCCCTTAGCACTATAACATATATCTGTTATACTATGAGTGAATCAAAGAAGGAAAAGCTTTTCAAAGTAGAGCTACTCTAAG
Source organism: Perognathus longimembris pacificus (assembly GCF_023159225.1). Classification (NCBI taxonomy): domain Eukaryota; kingdom Metazoa; phylum Chordata; class Mammalia; order Rodentia; family Heteromyidae; genus Perognathus; species Perognathus longimembris. The sequence goes on from NC_063176.1 coordinate 44,680,265, forward strand.
GTCCAGAATAATTTTAAATAATTCTTAAAAATCACTCCAAAATGAAAAGTATGATTCAATATTATATTACTATTTTCTTTCCTTTCTTATACTCTACTGTCATTGGTTATGAAGAAAATATATGATACCTTACTCTAGCAGATAATTGTTTTAAATATGGGAATTGGGGCTTGAACTGGGCACTGTCCCTTAGCTTCTTCACTTAAGTCTGGTGCGTTACCATTTGAGCCACAGCTTCACTTCTGGCTTTTTGATGGTTAATTGGAGATAAGAGTCTCACAGACTTTCCTGCCTGGACTGGCAGATCTCAGCCTCTTGACTAGCTAGGATTACAGGCATGATCCACTAGTGCCCAGCTTGACTTCTTCTTATGAAACAAGGAAAGGCTAACAGGTAGCTGGCGGGAGGCCGCACAGTGGCATACTTTTAGGACACACTACTGAGTTTTGAATCCTGTCCTTATCACTTACTAATTTTTTGAACATAAGTTACTTAACACCTCTACATCTTCAATGCTAAAGTGGCAGTATGACTCCTAACTTGCATCATGTAAGAAAATTAAATGCAATGCTACTTACTATCCACCACCCAAATAACACAAAGAATGTAGGGCATGCCCCGCATTAGCGAGGAGGCACTGCATCAGCGAGTCTCATGCATGGAGGCACTCTTCTCTACGTGGACGCAGGCATTCCCCTCCCAGCAGCTGTCTACTAACTGGAGCTTATGCACTCTAGAGAGAATCCTGCATTCCCAGCCTATGTGCAACAGAAGACAGATGCTGCAATGTTTATAGTGGACTTGTCTGTAATGTCCTCAACTCTGACACTTTTCAAATGCTCCACAGCAGTACTGTGAGGAAATAAATGTGTGGTAGGAACACAGGAGCAAGAAAATGATCAACAAATATGTATTACAATATGGCTGAATCTCACGAACAAAATGGTAAACAAACCATGTCAACCATCAAAGAGACACAGTGTGCACTTCCATTCAAATGAAATTCAAGAATTGGTAAAACTAATTCATGCTGCCAGAAATGAGAATAGTGGGTATCTTGGAAATGAGAGATACAAATTGGGAAAAGGGGAGCTCTTATTTATCTTTGGGGTAATATTTTAGGAGGTATGTTCAATTTGTAAAAATTCATGAGCTGTAAACTCTTATGATATGTACCTGCCTATATGCACTGTATGTTGATAAGGGAATGAGGTTTTTGGCAATACCCAAGTTTGACCTCAGAGCCACCTTTTGTTTGTGAGGTACTACCTGAGCATGCCTCCGGCCCTTTTGGTTTTTATTATTCAGACAGGGTTTCACTTTTTTTCTTTGTAAATCTAGTTTTAATAAATGGTAATATTACGTATCATTTAGAGTAGTAGGTGGTTAAATGAGATGACACACAGGATGCATCTGATGACTACTCATTATTTATTATTAGATAGTATAATAATAGTGATTATTATATGATGATACTATCATAATAGTACTAAGCAGTCAACTTTTTTATCTTACTAAGAAGGAAGCAAATCCAAACGTGCGTGACTTGTCCAAGTCTAGGATTTTTTCCAGTGCAATAGAGGTTTCTTACATTTTCAGTCAATTTTATTTCCATCTTAGTATAACTAAAGCCTCACTGGTCTTTTCTGAAAAGCAATATTACTTATGTACCAAAGAGAAATTAGTGAACTTGTCTGCACAATTACACTTTTTTTTTTTTTTTTGCCAGTCCTGGGGCTTGGACTCAGGGCCTGAGCACTGTCCCTGGCTTCTTCCCGCTCAAGGCCAGCACTCTGCCACCTGAGCCACAGCGCCTCTCCTGGCCGTTTTCCATATATGTGGTGCTGGGGAATCGAACCGAGAGTTTCATGTGTAGGACGCAAGCACACTTGCCACTAGGCCATATTCCCAGCCCTGCACAATTACACTTTAAAAGACACTATTTAAAAAGCCGAAGTCTACATGAAGAACAGCTTTCACTTAACTTGGTAACATAAAAATGCCAGGAAAGGATAATACAAATATCACTAATGAAGATTCTGCCAAAAAAGACAAACTTGCATGTCTAATAACTTCTAATTATCTGTCTAAATAACTTCAAAAAATTGTAAAATCTAATCATTGCAATGTGTAGGATCCTGTTCCATTAACAGAAGCTAGTAAGAGACAAAATCATGCCTAATTTTCAGGAATAAAACATCCATGAGCTTAAGTAACAAGATATTCCCTTAAACTCACTGGCAGTTATCACTTACATCCATTATATGTCATGCAGGAGAAATACTAACCAGGAGGCACTTGTGTAGAATCATCGATGCCCAGCTGTCCTGTAGCTAAGCCAAGTTCTACAAAACATTCTTTCTGAAAACAACATATGAAGAATTAACACATGCCACAGGCTTCACTTCACAGTAAACGGTTACTACTTTCACTTAGAAAATCAGCTTAAAAAATCACAATGTAAAATGCAACTGTTTCATTCAAATAACTAAAAAAGTAAGGGACGGTACTGGACAGGTAAATAAATACATCAGTTAAAACTTAAGGAGCAGAATAACAATAATTCTCTTTACCACAGATGTTACTGCACAACACCCAATGCTTTCATGTAAAGTACACATGAATAGAAAAGATGCAAACAGGGTAAAGTGTCAATGAGCAAAAATATCAGATAAAAGAGTCCTTGTCTCAGACAAAATAAAAAGGTATAAACACTTAGGAATATATACATATGAAAAACAACTTTGTTATAGTTCTCTTTTAGTAATATTTGCTTTCCCCCAATTTTTACTGCCATGTATGTGTGTATGCGTGTGCGTGTGCGTGTGCGTGTGTGTGTGTGTGTGTGTGTGTGTGTGTATTTTTTCCAGTCCTGGGGCTTCAACTCAGGACCTGGGCACTGTCCTTGAGCTTCTTTGCTCAAGGCTAGTGCTCTATCTACCACTTGAGCCATGGCCCTGGTTTTGGCAATTTATTGGAGATAAAAGACTCATAGACTTTTCTGCCCAGGCTGGCTTTGAACCATATGTGAGCCAATGGCACCCAGCTATGTTATTAATTTTTAGTGGACTTATCATAGTACCTGACATGGCAGAGGGGCACAATACATACTGAAACACACTACTGAGCTACATTATTAACCTGGCAATTCCATACTACTTCCTTAGTTACAAGGTCACTTCAGAGTCATAAATCTTAGATTTAAGAACCCTCTTTTATTTATTTATTTTTGAGCTGGTACTAGGGCTTGAACTCAAGGCTTTGCACTCTCATCCAGCTTTTCTGCGTATGACCAGTGGTTAGATCACTTGCCACATACGTGGAGCCCTGGGTTTGACCGCCATGGCATAGCTGCCCTTTGAGGTACTGCTTGGGAAGAGCTTGAAGGCATGCCCATGAGCATAACAAGAAATGGATCTTATTGGAAACTTGACTTCCCTGCATTTGTTAGTGTGTGTGTGTGTGTGTGTATGTGTGTGTGTGTGTGTGTTGGGGTTGGAAACATCTGAGTGACTGGAAGGAATCTCAGTGATGATCTACCTGACACACTACATTTCTGACAGATCTAAGTAGACCTCCTGCCAAGTGATAGCCTATTATAACCTGAGTGAATGCAAGCCCAAACCTTAAATACTCTTAGTGGTCACTCTCTAAATTGGCTCTTTTTTCTTGATTTTTGTTTTTGTTTTGGGCTTTAGTTGCTGCCTCTGTCTTTCAAATTAGAACAGTTTAAATGTCTGAAGATTCTAGATTGGCCATTCGTATTTAAGAATGAGAGAATATAAAACTGACTGGAAGAAGAAGGAAGAAAAGGGCAAGAGGGCAAGAAGAAAAGAAGAAGGAGGCGGTGGGAGGAGGAAGAAAAAGAAAAGGAAGAGGAGAAGGAAAAAGAGGAGGAGAAGGAAGATAGCAACTATAACTTCTAGGCTGAAGGAGAGCAGACAAAGAAAAATACTAAACACTCAGAAATAAGTGCATCTAGTCCTCGAGGATATAATTGAGATTTCTATGGAGCAGTGGCCATCACTGTAACATGCAGACCAAGAGGGATGGACGCAGCTGTCAAGCGTGTAGGCTGGTGCTGGGCTGCTAAGTACTAAAGATTGCTACTAGGCCTCTGTGGGCTCACTGGCTTGCCTTGCACACAGGACCAGGAAGGGGGACTACCTTCTTCCTGTTATAGCCTTGCTGTGTTCCTCTACAACTTTCTATTCACAAAGCTTGACATCAGGCCAGTTGGCAAAGGGAAATATTTGTAGCTTCCAGCTATAATGTAGTAAAACAAAAAAGTAGAGCACAAAAAAGTAGAATTTTAGATTAAGTAGATTAAATTGATTACTGGTACACCTCTCATCCATACTTCTCATCTTCCAGAGGCATTTAGGTTTGACCTTCTTCCCCCTTTTTAATTCATTTACCATGAGCTTTAAATACATTAAAGTTACTTGTTTCCTACTTTGACTAGATAGCAATTTGTGTTCCTTATTGTTTTGGGGGTGATTAACAAAAGGAGGAGGAATGGTAATATCCTAACTCCATCATCAAGAATGTTCCTATATTTCATTGTAGAATGAATTTTATCACTGAAATGTGACAATCTCCAGACCAAAGACAGTCTCCAGTTACTCCTTATTTTTCCTATCACCTTCAGTGCCTGACCATGGTATGGTCATCATAAAGGTTGTCTCACTTATGTAAAATATGCTACTTACACATCATTTTCATAAAATTCACAATTTCTCTCAGTCATTTTTTTTTGGCCAGTCCAGGGCCTTGAACTCAGGGCCTGAGCACTGTCCCTGGCTTCTTTTTGCTCAAGGCTAGCACTCTGCCACTTGAGCCACAGCGTCACTTCTGGCTGCTTCCTATATATATGTGGTGCTGGGGAATTGAACCCAGGGCTTCATGTATAGGAGGCAAGCACTCTTGCCACTAGGCCATATTCCCAGCCCTCTTTCAATCATTTTTGTAGACATATACCAAGCACCTGAATTCCAACAAGCTGCCTTATGGATCTATGCTTCTGGTTATTTTCAAATAAAGTATAAGAAAAAGTATTTATACTTCAATGTATGCTGAATGTTAGTTTTATATGCAAAGCAACACTTTCTGTATAAATGTATTTGCAATAAAAGGAAATGTTACTTTATTAATTTTCTCAATGAGTACATTATATTACTTTAAATACATGTTATGTAAAATATTTTTCCCATGGTTATCTTGTAAAATATGCTAATTTACCTTTAAATGTCTATACTTACCAACTCTGGAATGTCTTTTACTTTCAGAGGAACTTGGATTAAACCCAAATGAGTCCTGAAACCAAGAGAATCACCATTTTCATAATTTGGGTTGCGGAGATTAATTAATACCTTTAAAACAAACCCAACAGAATTGGTTAGTTTCTTCGTAGGATGTTTATACTTGTCAAATAGTGATATTCTTGGTAAAGCACCACAAAATTAAAAGCTATTTGGAGTTATGCATATATTTCAATTACATATTACAATAGTTTACAATTGTACTGAAATATCAAAATCGAAAATCATGAATATGCTTTTTTTTTTTTTTTTGCCAGTCCTGGAGCTTGGACTTAGCGCTTGAGCACTGTCCCTGGCTTCATTTTACTCATAGCTAGCACCTACCTCCTGAGCTATAATGTCACTTCTGGCTTTTTCTGTTTATGTGGTGCTGAGGAATAGAACCCAGGGTTCGATGCTAGGCAAGCAGTCATTTTAGCTAAGCCACATTCCCAGCCATGGATACGCTTTTAACTAATATGGTTTTAGTAGTCTAATTAATTATCTACCACATGAAACTCTATAAAGTTAAGAATTTAATTAGATAAAGTTTTTTGATGGTTGGAAGAAATAAAATTTGCTATATCGTACTAAGGATAATGACAGAAAAAATAATCACTGCCTGTTGTACATGGTTGGTAGGGCACAAATTAGTGCAGCCACAGTAGAAAGCAGCATGAAAGTTCCTCAAGAAAATAAAAATAGTGCCATCATATTATCCTGCTGTACTAGTCTCAAGCATATATCCAAAGGAATGTAAATCTACAAGAAAATACCTGCACACCTATGTTTATAACAGTACTACCTGTAAGAGACAAGATACAGAATCAACTTGGTGCCCAATAAGTGATGATTGAATAAAAAAAAGTGTAGCACATGTATATAATGGGATATTGTTCGTCAATGGAGAAGAATAAAATTGTTATTTGCAGAAAATTGGATGTAACTTAAGATTTTATTAAGAAAAAAAAGATTTTATTTAGAAAAATAAGCCAAGTTCAGACACAAATAGGGCATGGTTTCATTCAATGTGGAATCTAGACCCCTTCCCCCAAAATAATATGTCATAATATACAAAAGGGTAACTGTTTAAGAGGGGGTTATTAGTGAATGGGAAGAGAAGGAGAGGAAAAGGTGGCAGAAGCTGAATATTACATAAGTACAATATAAAAATAGCACAATGAAACTCATTATTCAAAGGAAAGGAAATGCTTAATTGCAATATTTTTCAGAGAAAATTTTAGAGCCAACTCTTAACACTTTCAAAAACAAAAATTCAATAAGCTTTCAAGAAAGATGAAGGAATAACACTTATTTATGTCTCTTTCAGTGTAGGACTCTTCTGTAAGTTTGGATATAGGAGATGATTCTGAGGACAGAATTGAACATTTGCAAAGACAGGAAGAAAAATATGAATAATTTTTTGGCTAATCAGACCAAAGTGTCTGTCATGTATAATGATATTTCATAACTCCAAAACAAAGCACATTCTATACTTTTGAGAAAGGATCATGGAAACTCTGCTGGGAGTGTGATCTCTTTGCATTTGCTCTTGCTGAAAGCTTACGTGGGTAACCCTGAAATCTTCTTAGTGTTGTCAATGGTCTGACTCTATGACGGTTGCAGCAATGAACAAAACAGAATGAAAAGCTGGTCTCATTGTGACTCTTCCATTGTAATGGCAGAAGGCAGGCAAGAATTTAGAAACAGTATGCAGTATGGTGAAATATATTCTAGAAAAAGGGCCGGAAAGGGATAGGAGTTCCAAGCAAAAGGACCTGAGGGAAAGAACAAACAAGTACTTTGGGAAATATATTACAAGATGAAAAAATAAAAGCTACTAACTCAATCAGCTGGAAGAAAGTCAGAGAGAAGCAAGTGAGGAGGAAAAGTAAGAGGAAGTAGAACTCAGAGAGTTAACAGAGAATCTGATCAAAAAGGGTGTTTTGGGTCACTGTCATCACTTTGGACAGGAAGCCACTAGAGAGCAGAATTGCATTGTTTTGACTTGCACTTAAATGATTCTCTGTGCTAAGAACAGATTCCAGGTAGAGAAGGGTACTAGTGGAAAGAGCAGGTGGGAGGCTACCACATAGTCCAAACAAGACATGAGGGTAACTTGGGTACAACAGTGATGTGATGTTAAGAAACAAATAGATTCTGAGCTGGATGCTGGTGTCTCACACCTGTAATCCCAGCTTCTCAGGAAGCCAAGACCCGGAAGACCTTGGTTTGAAGTTAGTTGGAGCAGCAAAGTCCCTGAGACTTCAATATCCAATCAACCAGATAAATGGTTAACTGGAGGCATAGCTCAAGTGGTAGACAGCTTGCCACAAGCAAGCAAGCAAGCTGAGTAAGAACACAAGGCTCTGAGTTTAATCCCAGTATTGGCACTAAATAAATATAACAACTAAAGTGCATAGATTCTGGACACCATTTTGAAGGCAAAACTGATGGGATGACATGTTACAGGTAAGGTTCAAAAGAAAGAGTAAAATCAAAGACAGGTTAACTAAAATAATGAGTTCCAACTAGGTTTTGAAGAGTTGCACTTGGTGTTTGCTCTGCCCCTCACCTACACTGGTCAAATTCACTAGTGGACCCCCTGTTCTCTACTTTGATCACTATATGCTCTATCGTCAGGGAAATCACCTTTGCCCCACTCCCTAATCGACAGTAGGAGACTATCATTATGTTTTCTTTTCCTCATAACTAATCAGTTCCAAATTCTCACTAAATTCTCCTTTAAACTGTGAAATTCTTTCCATTCCCAATGTAGTGTTCTTAGTTCAGGCCCTCATTATGTCCTGCCTAGACTCCAGGACAAGGGAAGGAATGAAAATGGAAAGAATTTACAGAGCAACCATAGGCTATGTGATTGATAGTCACTATTTAATCAAAATCTTCCTAATTGACTTTTAAATAATCTATCATTCTAATATCAATTTCTAAACACAGATTGGATTATGCCATTCCTCTGCTTCAGTAATTCTCGACTTTGTACATGGAGATCCCTCTGCCTAGAGATATTCTGACATTGTCATTTCTCACACTATTTCTTCATTAACATATGTATATTTATCCAGTAGAACTTACCTCAAGAAAATCCTTGGGTGCATAAACAGGTCGAAAAAGGCTTAAATCTACAATAAGGGTAGAGTTAGAAAAAATTTCAGTTAATATATGAAATGAAGTCATCCATAATAAACTTTACTTATTTTCCCTATATTTCTGTTGAGGTAGATTATTTTAAGCGTTTTCTGAGTATTGACTATTTGTAATACATTGCATTAAGTACTAGAGATATAAAAGTGAAAACAATAGACAATCCCTCACCTTAACAGCCTAGATAATAATTAAGAATTTCCTCTTCATAAATTATTTAAATACAGTTGGCAAAACAATGGCAATATAATGTAAGGGTTCTATGTAAAACTTCAAAATACTTAAGAGTACAAACAATGCATTCTTAATGAATTCCTATAGCTGTATTAAGCTGTTTTCCATTATGAATCCCAAATGCACACTGCTTCATCTATTAAGACACTTCTTACCCAGGTTTCTAGCAGGGGCACAAGAGGGGAGGAGAAAGGTTTCCTGCATATCTTGCTATACAATTATAGCATCTATTATTATGGTAAATAAAATATTCTTGTTTCTTAATATATGTTTATAAAGTTGACTGGATTTTTACCAGCACAACCTTGTTCATTGCAGCATTATTTACACAGCTAAGATATAGAATCAACCCAGATGCCCTTCAGTGGATGAATGGATCAAGAAAATGTGGTATATATCTATGCTTTCATCAGAAAGAATGGCACTGCCCCATTTGTAAGGAAATAGAAAGACTTGGGAAAAAATTATATTAAGTGAAATAAGCTAGACCCAAAGAAACACAGGCTACATGGCTTCTTTCATTTGTAATAACTAGAATATGTCTAAGATATTCTTAAGAGAGGACCTCAACAGCTATTTAGGTATGAACATATGACCATATAAAATGATGCTTATTACAAAGACCCTGAAAGGCTACAAATCAAAGAAAGGTTGGACAAATGGGATTGCATCAAACTCCAGAGCTTCTGCACGGCAAAGGACATAGCTCTCAAGATAAACAGAAAGCCCACAGACTGGGAGAAAATCTTTACCGGACATTCAACAGACAAAGGCCTCATCTCTAAAATATATGCAGAACTAAAAAAATTACCTTCTTCCAAAACAAAACTGCAAAGAACCAACAGCCCCCTCATCAAGTGGGCTAAAGACTTACAAAGAAACTTCTCTGATGAGGAAATGAGAATGGCCAATAGACATATGAAAAAATGCTCTACATCACTGGCCATAAAGGAAATGCAAATCAAAACAACATTGAGATTCCATCTCACCCCAGCAAGAATGTCATATATCAAGAAAACTAATAATAACAATTGTTGGAGGGGATGTGGCCAAAAGGGAACCCTACTTCATTGTTGGTGGGAATGTAAACTGGTTCAGCCACTCTGGCAAGCAGTATGGAGATTCCTCAGAAGGCTCAATATAGAACTCCCCTATGACCCAGCAGCCCCACTGTTGGGTATCTATCCAAAAGACCACAAACAAAATCACAGTAATGCCACCAGCACAACAATGTTCATCGCAGCACAATTTGTCATAGCGAGAAGCTGGAACCAACCCAGATGCCCCTCCATAGATGAATGGATCAGGAAAATGTGGTACATTTACACAATGGAATTTTATGCCTCTATCAGAAAGAATGACATTGTCCCATTTGTAAGGAAATGGAAGGACTTGGAAAAAGTTATACTAAGTGAAGTGAGCCAGACCCAAAGAAACATGGACTCTATGGCCTCCCTTATTGGGAATAATTAGTACAGGTTTAGGCAAGCCATAGCAGAGCATCACAAGGCCCAATAGCTATACCCTTAGGAACACATAAGATGATGCTAAGTGAAATGAACTCCATGATATGGAAACAAGTGATATATCACAGTTATAACTACTTTCAACGTCCTATGTGTATGTGTAGTTTCTATTATTGATGATGTTTTGTATCACCTTCCTATGTTTGTACCTACACTATCTCTGTAATCTTATCTGAGTATATTGGAAACCGTGTTTACTGGTATTGGAAGTAGGAAATTCAAAGGGAATACCAAATTCGAGAGACACGGGGTAAAAAAAGAGAAATAACTACAAAAGCAATACTTGCAAAACTGTTTGGTGTAAGTGAACTGAACAACTGGGCGGGGGGGAGGGAAGGGGGGGAGGGAGGGGGGCATGAGGGACAAGGCAACAAGCAGTACAAGAAATGTATCCAACGCCCAACGTATGATACTGTAACCTCTCTGTACGTCAGTTTGAAAATAAAAATTTGAGAAAAAAAAATAAAATAAAATAAAATAAAATGATGCTTATTGAAATGAACTCCAAGAAATGGAAACATGAGTTTTTTAAATTATTGTACTGTTTGCAGTTATGTCTTTTTTCTTTCTTTTTTTCCCTTTGATTTCCCTCTTGTCACTGTTTTCTTTTATTTCTGTACGCTCTGTCTTATATGTACGTGTGCCTAATTTAGGGAAGGGGAAATCAAACGGTGGGACAAAGGGTGAACCAATTCAATAGTGATACTAGACACTACTTTGGAAATGAGCTTTACAACTTGGGTGGAAGGGGGATTAGGAGAAGGAGAAGTAGAAGAAAATAAGGGAGGGGTAACAGTGTTCAAAAAGAAATGTACTCATTACCTGACTTATGTAACTGTAACCCCTCTGTACATCACCTTTACAATAAAATTTAAATTTGAAAAATTGACTGGATTTTAAATTTAAAATTAACCAAAATAAATTCTTAAAACACATCCTAAGGCCTATCATTAATATGCCAATGTAATTTACCTTACTTCCAAAATTTGCATTCCTTCCAGAAGAACTGTTCATCATTATTTTGGATCCCTATTTAAGAGTGAGATTTTTCCCACTACTATATTTTGAACAAATTTCATGTACCTGGTTCATCGGTTCCCATTTCATTCCATTTATTGAGAAGTTCTTTCTGTTCTAAAGCTGGTCTCTAAGAAAAGGTAATTTTTAAATTGTTTTTACTTTTGAAGTTTAACAGTACAGCTTAAAAGCAAGAATCAATAACTTACTTAAAAGTTTAAATAAACAACTATAAGAAAAAATAATTTCACTTGGCATGGCTAACATTTTCAGAAAGCACTTAATTATCTAACTATTACATTATATCTAATGTCAGATGGAATATGTGTTAATGAGTCCAATCAAAATATCTGTACTAGCTAGTACATTTCAAAAGAAAAAGTGGCTCCTCAGCTACGTCCTACATCTTGTATCCCATCTGGAAACCTCAGCAATGATGGCAAGGGCACTGGGCAAGAGTTGACCGTGAGTGGGTAGCCTCCTGTCCTTCTATGAATACCAGTATATTAAATAATACTGCATGCTTAGATGGCTTCCCATGTGGCTTTATTCCTTTCTTTACACCATCCTTGTGGTCCTTCAGTGGCTGGTATAGTTAGAAAGTAAACCCACTATTGTCTTCAACAGCAAGGGCTATGCAGTGGGTAGGAAGTACAGGGAACCTTGTTCTTTCCTACAGTGAGGGACAATCTCAATCGACACCAACCTTCCAGTGACCGTTCTTCTTCCTACCCCTCCTCCATTTCAAAGCCCAGAGTGACACACAAATGTTGACTATTAAGTCTGAATAGAATTCCAGTTCTACAGAGATGATAATTATTCTTCTCATTCCTCACATTCAAACTGAAAGATGGTATGATATTGACTACTACAAGATCTTTATGTGACTAAACTCCATCTTTAGTTCAAGGAATAGCATAACTATGCTACATTCACCAAAATATAAGGAGGCTAAAGGTAATTAAAGTCCTAAAGGTGTATTCATAATTTTTACAAACAAATGTCTGCATAATCTATACTCTATATTCTTTATTTCCATTTATTGTCAAAATGTTTAATACAGATATCACTTAAAACATACATAGCAAAAATCTATGTAATGGGCATTTATAATTTTTTAATTCAAAATAAGCTGACAAACTAGTTAAAAAGGAATAATGAGGGTGTAAGATATCACAAGGAATGTACTCACTGCCTTATTATGTAACTGTACCCCTTTTGCACAATACCTTGTCAACAAAATTTAATTAATAAAAATTAAAAATTTTTTTAAAGAATTCATTGTAGCTATATGATAACATGTATACTGTAACCTGGCCTTATTACCCACAGTTGTGACCAACTATGGTCAAACAAATAAATAGCAAAATAAATTTCAAAAACTTTAAATTCCACGAGCCATAATTGGCTTTCATAAAAAAAATGAAGAATGTATATAACTTCATGACATTTTTCAGTAGTTAACAGAAAATTAAGCACAAAATGTTAAAAGTACCTTCCGTGCCAATGGGATGCTCAATTCTGTGCACATACTATTTAAACTCTTCAAAATTCTTTTTTCCCAACTTCCCTGAAACAAATGCAGAAATTGATTAATGTTATTCCTTAGAAATATGGAAACTAATAGAAAATATTCAAGTTATTATGAGTTACTTGGCTGGCTGGGATTGGTTTTTCTTATCTATTAGTTCACTCAACAAACATTGACTTCCCCCATAGTGCGCCACAGGCTACCCTTAGGGTCGTGAAGGAAGCAGCACTATAGTGAATGGCCAACAAAGGCCTACTTGTCCCTACCACACAACTGGGATAGGGTAGAACTTTTGAGGTAAGGTCCAGTGAGAGGTCCCTAGGTCTTTGGGAGCATATACATGAAGGAGAATATGGATCCCTGGCCTCTTCCTCTCTCTTTTTTGCTTCCTGGTCCTCAGGTAAGCAGTTTCACTGTCACATGCTCCCTGCCTTTGTCACCTGGTATCCCTACCAGAGGCCTAATAGCATTTGGTCTACCCAACATGGGCTGAAACCTTGAAAACTGTGAATCAAAAATTAATTAATTAAATGAGGACAGATGAAAAGGTGATGAGCATTCTGAAAAAAACAATAGCACATAATAAAAAAGTAAATTAAAGGAATCTGTAAAGACTCAATACTTATGAATCCCATTAATAACCTATTAATATACTGTAACTTTCCAAACATGAGCAACTACATTCTAAATGGCATCGTCTATACTCAGAAAAAGGCTTTTTCCTCTATATCTCAATACACACCTAAAAAATTATTTCACAATATTGTCTATATAGTCTGTATTCAAAAATTTCCAGTTATCCTTCAAATGTCTTTTATAGTTTTTAAGTGTCCAGTATCTATAATAAATTCATGCATTATATTATATTTGTTATTATGTTCCTTTCAAGGTAATTTAATCTAGAGACTCCCTGTTCTTTCCATTTTGGTGAAATTGACTTTTTTGAAGAGTCCAGGCCACTTACTTTTCAGAGTATGTCACCATGTATTTTTTCACATAATTGATTACTGTCTCTATCTCCTCTATACTTGGTAGCTAGAAACTGCACATTCATTTTAGCAGTCCTAGATATTATTATCCAGACATGACATATTCTAATATCTCTTCTGGGTGCTAACCTATAATGCCATAATGTGTACACTTTTGATCATTTCATTGGTTTTGAAACCAAAATAAAATAATAGCGAAGTCTGAAATTTCATATATAATAAGAAAAGACAGAAGTAATAGATTACATATGTAACTCATAAAAGACAGTCAATAAAAAGGGAAATAAAAGTAGCTTTCTTACATTGTTAGAAAAATTAAACACAGAATATATATAAACTGTTTAACAATAACATAAAATGGCAAAAATAATTAGATAACCTATAGCTTTAACTATACATACCACTATCCATAGCTTTCCAATATAAATTTAACTAAATTAATTTATCTCTTTATGTGGAATACTCTCTATATACTCTACTCCACCTTACTTATTGATACTTGATAATTGTACTCACTCTCAGATATCAGCTTATCATTTCCCCTATTAAGCCTTCCTCTCTTGGTCTCCTACCCCAGACAGCACTGAGTGGTTTTGCTTATAGGTCTCTACTAACAGCTATCCTTCACTTACCAAGGCACATAACACACCTTGTCTAGCACACAAGAAATACTCAGCAATTGAACAGATTTCTACTCAAATAATGTTGAATCATTTTTAAGAATTAACACAATGCCCTGAAGCAATGAATCAACAAACACTTCATCTGTGCAGGCTGCTGGTAGCTCAGGCTTGTTACCCCCAGCTACTCAGGAGACTGAGATCCAAAGGATCTCAAAGTGAAGCCAGTTTCAGCAGGAAATTCTGCAGACTCCATCTCCAATTAACTAGCAAAAAGCAGGACCAAAGCTGGGTACTGGTAGGCTCACCCCTACAGTCCTGGATACTCAGGAATCTGAGATCTGGGAATTGAGGTTCGAAGCTGAACAGGTATGAGATCAGAGTTCAACACTCCTCCTCCCGCCCCGAAAAAAAAACACAAAAAAACAAGGCTGGAGGCAGGGTTCAAGTAGCAGAGCAACAGCCTAGCCAGAAAGTGAGCTGTAAGCTCTAATTTCAAATCTCAATACTAACAAAAACATCTGTGATAATATGGGAGAAATGCAAAAAATTTACTAAGAATATACAAATAGAGTTTAAAATTCCACTAAATAGTTCCTAAATAAATTCCATTTTACTGGCTTATTTTCAATACTCTCCTTTTGCTATAAATAGTTCTCTTAGATGCAAGACATTAGGTGCCCTTATTTGGGTACCTTGTTAATAATCAAACTTTAATTATAAGAAAACATTCTATCCTCACCTCCTCATCCATATTGCATTCTGAGAAATTTGATTCACTTCTTAGGCCTATATACTCTATATATTTTCAAACTGCCAATACACTACTTTAATTCAGTATAAAACCTAGTACATACTCAAGTATGATGGCATCCAAAACAGAAAGATGGCTTTTAGAATAACATTCTAAAGTGTTACTGTGGCCCTGAGCTTTTTTGCTCTACCACACAGTCCACCTGTTGCTTCTTGGTGCTTCAATGAAGATCTAAATCTCACAGACTTTCCTGCCGGGGCTGGCTTTGAACTTCAGTCCTCAGATCCCAGCCTCCTGAGAAGCTGAGATTATAGGTGTGAGCCAAAGTGCCCAGATGAGAAAACTTTTAAAATGAAACACAAAAGAATGTAATGAGAAAGACAATGAAGAACTAATGAAAAATATTTAATCATTTTTCGTTGCTGTTTAGCTAAAGAAGGAACTAAGATATAATCCAGAACAAAAGAAGGAAGAGAGGAAAAGGATGTTAAATTCATTAAAGCTAGGCCAGTCTGTGACAAAGACTGACTCTCTCCTGCCCCCTGAAAAAAGAAAAAAAGTTATTTAAGGTAAAAATAACCTTTTACATTTAAAATGTTTAAATACAAAGACATTTACCTTTTACTCAAATCCACAGCCACTCTAAATGAAATTACTATTGCTTCAAATCACCTTCCCTACGAATCTGAATCTACAATATTGACTCAGAGATTTCCGAAGTATTATAACTAAGGTAGTTTCTAAGCCAGGAAAAACAAGTTTTATGAAAGAATCACAATTGCACTAAAAATCTTTTAAACAAATATTGTAGCCTGGCTACTTTTTATTTTCCTGTTTTCTTCCCTACTTCCTTCCTGTTTTTTCTTCCTTCCTTCCTTTTTTTTCTTTCCTTCTTCCTTTTCTTTTCTCCCTTTCTCCTTCCCTCCCTCCCACCTTCACTCCCTCCTTTTCTTTGTGTTGTCTGGACCTCATGCTTGCCATTCCCTCAGTAGTGTTGTTTTTATCTTCTTTTTGAGGTGAGGTATCATGCTAACTTAACCTCACACCTTGATTTTTTTGTCTTCACTTCTTGAGGAGCTGGGGTCACCACTCCAGGCTCGTGCTACTTTTTATGGCAGAAATGTAAGCAACAAAAATGAATGCCATTATAAGCCATATAATAAACATAGAGCTTATAAAAACAATGAAATTGTATAATTAAAAACTCTGTTCTTTTTGTTTTCTTTTCTTCTGAGGCAGGGTTTCATAGGCAAAGTTGTTGTGGAACTTACAGTATTGGCCAGATTGAACAACATTTTAGTAATTTTGTTCTGATTACGAAAGTAACACTTTTTCCCACATAAATTAGAAGATAAAGCAATATAAAGAAAATAAAATGTCAGGACGGTGCATATGCCTATAATCTCAGCACATGGAGCCAACAGGATTTTGAATTCAAGGTCAGCCTGGGCTACACAGTAAGACACTGACTCAAAAAAACAAACGAGAGTCAGGTATGGTGGCACACTCCTGTACTCCCAGCTACTCAAGAGATGGAGGTAAGAGGATCTTGATTGGACACCACATAAATGGGGAAAAAAGAGAACCCTTCCATATACAAAATTCTCTCAAGGAAGGAAGAATTCTCCCTCAAGTGTGCGAAATACGAGGTGAGTTCTAACGAGTACAAGGTGGAAAGAGGAAGAGAGAGTAATACTCCAGTGGGAAAACATTCCCAAATACCACCTCAGCCGGGCGATCAAGGTCAATGTCAGCAATGATGTCAGATTGGTAGCACATATTCTGATACAGTGTAATAAATGTAAATTGTATTTTATGTCCTCTTTCACAATCCCAATGTAGTCATGAGAAAAAACGTCAGATAAATTCCAAACAAGAGGTATTCTATAATATAGCTGACTAGTACTTCCCAAAACTGTTAAGACCATCAAAAACAGTAAGAGTCTAAGAAACTGATAAAGGTAAGAGGAGCCTAAAGAGGCATGACAAATGTCTCCTGACAAATATCATGTGACCCTTGATAGACTCATGGGCTAGAGTAAGAACATAGGTTAAAGCTAAGGAAAACATAACAAAGTACAAATTTTAGTTAATAATGCATAAATGAATATCAGCTCATTCATTGAAACAACTATATCATACTAATAAAGAGGCTGAAAGGAAACTGAGCATGACATTTATACAACTCCTTTACTACTTTTTCAAAAGCCTTCTAAGCATCACCTTATTAAGAACATTAAAATCTAACAATTCATCAACAGAAAAGCAGATGCTAACATTTCTAAGCCATTTGTCCCCAGGACCCTTTTTTTGTGGTGTACCTCTTGATATGTCTTAACAAAAAGCCCCATAATTTCATCATTCAAGAAAATTACATTCTTATCAAGCTTACCAAAAGCTACAGAGAGCTGAAGACATAATCAAGGGGTAAGGGAAGTTAAAATAACTCATAAAACTTCCATTGAAAACAAAAGGAGTCAATTTTTCCAGGGTACAGTTCTAAACTATTTTCTGCCCAGGGCTCACTGAATGAGAGAGGAGAGAGAGAGAGAGAGAGAGAGAGAGAGAGAGAGAGAGAGAGAGAGAGAGAGAGAGAGAGAGAGAGAGAGAGAGAGAATAATTAGGTTTTTAAAAATTCTTTTTAAAAGTTCTTTTAAGGAGTAAAGAAAAAATGGTGTCTTTCCCAGTGCTCATGCAAAGCACCCTGGCCATCATTCAATAAGTATTCAATTAATATTAATATTTGGTAGAGGAGATGACAAACTATTTTACTAGTAGTGCAAAATAAACTAAGCTACAACTATATAAAGGTCTGTGTACTAGACATGACGGTATACAAAAGTGTTTTTAAACTGTTGATTCTTTGAAAAGGAATATAAGAGAAGTCAGAAAGATTAGTTAGATTTGTATTGTATGTTATATAATACTATATGCTATATTATAATTCTAAGATACATATTGCTATAATGAAAGCAATTCATGGTAAGGACTATAAGGTGATAGAGAGCTAGCAGAGTTCAAGAGGGATAAACCTCTTTCAGCAGGGTCACAAGAGCATCATCAGAGAAGAGATGCTGACCCTCACATTGTAGATGGAGCTTCCTTGCAAAGCAAGCAGTAGAGGCTTTCCAAGATGGGAAACTAAATTACAGAAAATGTTAGTAATGCAGGGGAGAAAGACAGGATTCATTTGGATACTATATAATGTATTTTACAAGACAGTAGAGACATAATATGGAAAGAGAAGCTAGAAACAGATAATAAAAATTCTAAAATGTTAGGCTTTGGAGCAAGAATTTCATTTGTTAGACACCTGGAAGTCACTAAAGGTTTATTAGAGGGCAGTGGTTACATTATAAAGGTTTATTTGCTTCTAATTAAAATTAATAGTATTGAGAATATATAAGCTGATGAGGAAAATAGACTAAAAGCTGAAACTGTAAGAATAAGACAAATAAATTAAAATACAATGTCTGAAAAAAGTAAGTACATAAAAGTCTTCATTACTAGTATTAACATCATCATCAACATCAACATGGTGGTAGCCTTGCTAGTGAACAGAGAAGACTATAGGAATACCATACAGACAAAGTTATTTAGAGACCTCAGTTACTACTCTAGATGTGAAAACAGAGATGAAAGATGTCTCGGGTCTAAATTGCTATAACAGTGATGGTGATACACTAAGAGAAACAAGGAGTCTGGAAGAAATGCTCACTTTGGGAACACAATGAGCTCAGTGTTAGACATACTGAGTTTGATCTCACAGAAGACAGTCTGTCGGTCACAGAGGGCCAGGGTGAAAGAGATACAGCTCCAAAGAGAGAAGCTGTGGAAACTTGAGTAAGACAATCAGTGCATTTAAAAAATATATTTTATTATCTTAAGTAGTTGTACAAAGCAGTTGCTATTTATCAAAGCAGTTTATGAATATAATGCATGTTCATCAATGTCACCCAAGGTATTTTTAATTTAATTTTTTTTTTTTTTTGCCAGTCCTGGGCCTTGAACTCAGGGCCTGAGCCCTGTCCCTGGCTTTTTTTTTTTTTTTTTTTTGCTCAAGGCTAGCACTCTGCCACTTGAGTCACAGCATCACTCCTGGCTGTTTTCTATATATGTGGTGCTGGGGAATTGAACCTAGGGCTTCATGTATACGAGGCAAGCACTCTTCCCACTAGGCCATATTCCCAGCCACCCAAGGTATTTTTAATACAGTGGCAAATGTTAAAAATGTGTGAGATGGGTAAATTCAGAGCTTCTCAAACACAAAAAAGTTTTAAAACAATCTAAATAGAATGCAGATATTAAATAATCAATGCAAAAGTATAGTGAACAGCAGGAAAATCTACTGAAAGTAAGTAAATGAATTTAGACTAATAGAATTATATGACTTCCCCCTCAAAAAAAAACCCAAAAACGTGGTCAACAGCTTGGAAGATTAAAAGTAGATGATAAAAGTGGCCCAAGGGTAGGGACTAGGAAAGCACACAAAAGAGAAGTCGGAGAGAAGATTACAAAGTACAAGACAGAAGGAATGGCACATGATCTAGACTAAATACCTCTCAGGTGAAGAGGAGATGGTTGCCCAACAGCATAACTGGATGCCTCATGGGGAACAAATACAAGAATAAAGACATGTGACACTAATGAGCAGAGGAGTGTGGTGATTGGACTACAAAAACTGGACGCTCCATAGAGAACAAAAGCAGGAAAACAGGCAAACACTAACTGGCAGAAGAGCACTGTGGCTAGAATATGAAATCGGCCCTCTCCTTCTGCCATGGGTGCACGTACTGAGAACATGGTGGCCAACTGATGGGCTTCTGGGAAGCTACTGGATCCTGAGGGCTGGGTCCTTCCTAATCAAGCATTACCCCAGTGATGGACTTACACCATGCTGGCACACGGAGAGGTGGAGCTTCTCCTTCTCCTTGCCTCTGGTCCGCCAGGAGATGAGCAGCTCCGATCCTCCACACCTTCTACTATGATAATTATGGGCTACCACAGCCCAGAAGCAGTGCAGCTACTGACCACGCACTCAAACTGGAAAACCAAAATAAAACTAGAAACCAAGACGAAACTTCTTTTAAAGTTGTTTTCAGAAATTTGTCACAGTAAGAAAAGTTCTGGCTAAGAGAGGAATAATGTGTATGACTGTGATTAAATAATCAAGTTATTCAAATATTTATCCAAAGTGTTCTGTGGATTATGCTCAATGTTGAGGGTAAAAAAGCAGACACTGCTCTTTAAAAAATGAATAATTTAGGTTGGACTTGGAAGGCATCTGTAAAAGTGCAGAAAGTGAATATTTTAAGGTTTTCTCAGGCCATATAGTTTCTACTGTAACGGCTTAACTCTATTACAGTGCAAATACAGCCATAAACAATGTATAATGAATGAACATGACTTTTCGAAAAAAATATGTTTTATTAATGCAGAACTTTCCTGTTCCACAAGATGTCATTTTTTAGTCATTATTTATGTATTATTTCTTTCCCCCTATAGCTTATTATACAATTTCTAAAGACAGGAAAATAGAGGGAAAAAACTTTCACTGGATATGCATATAAAA
This sequence comes from Perognathus longimembris pacificus, assembly GCF_023159225.1. NCBI lineage: Eukaryota > Metazoa > Chordata > Mammalia > Rodentia > Heteromyidae > Perognathus > Perognathus longimembris. The sequence continues at coordinate 44,700,973 of NC_063176.1, forward strand.
TCTAAATTCTATAACTAATAATCTACTATTCATACTTTAGCACGCATCTGACCATCTGTGCACCCTTCTTTCTACCCAACAATCCATCTTCCTTTTGTTTGAATTTCAAAACAAGTTGTAGATATAATATACTTTCCCTTAAATACTTGAACATGCATCACAAAGTAAAGTTTAGTACTTTGAGGTTCCTTTTTTGCATTTGCAGGAAAACTAATGTTAACAAAATATACAGTCTAAGTATTTCAATCCATAAAATCTACATTAAATCATTATCAAGACACCAAAAATTACTGTGCCCACAGCAAAATCTCTACTCTCAATCTCCAGAGTCAATCACTGTTCTGACATTTTCTAGTAAAGATTTTCTAGAACTTAATATCAATGTAAAGCACACACTGACTATGTAAGTATTCCTTTACTCAGTATAATCTTCAGGGATTTATTCATAGTACTGAGGGTACCAATAGTGTGTTTCTCCTTATTTCACAAGCTTTCTCCTTATTTTTTCCTTATTTCACACAGCTCATTATTTTCCACTAATGGACAATTGGGCTGTTGGCAAGTTGGGGCTCATATGCATCTAGCTGTAAAAATAATCCTTTTTTTTTTTTTTTGCCAGTTCTGGGGCTTGAACTCAGGGCCTGAGCACTGTCCCTGAGCTTCTTTTGCTCAAAGCTAGCACTCTTCCACTTGAGCCACTGCACCACTTTCAGCTTTTTCTGTGTATATGGTACTAAAGAATTGAACTTCGGGCTTTATGCAGGCTAGGCAAGCACGCTACCACTAAGCCAAATTCCCAGCCCTGTAAAAATATTCTGATGTGAATGATACTAAGAGAAATGAACTTCAAGTTATAGAAACAAGTGGCATATTGTTGTTGTAGTTATTTTCAATATGCCATGTAAAACCATGCCCCCCCTTTTTTTTTTCCGTATTCCCTTTCTGTGTTTTTACCCCTGGTATCACTGTAATTGATTTTAGTACCCTGGATATTGTATATACGTGTATTGGAACTAGGGAAGGGAAAGGGAATACCAAAATCAAGAGACAAAGGATAAAAAGACAAATCAATGCAACAGCAATACTTACAAAACTATATGGTGTAAATCAACTGTACAACTCATGGGGGAAGAAGGAAATAGGGAGAAGGGAGCCAGGGGAAAAATGAGGGAGAAAGTAACAAGTTGGATAAGAAATGTACGTACTGCCTTACATATGAAACTGTAACCACTCTGTACTTCACTGACAATAAAGAAAAAAAACGTGCAAGGAAAAACAAGAATAATAAAATAAATGAAAATGTTAAAAATATTCTTATGTGAGTTTTTCTATGAAGCCAAGGTATGAAGATATATCTGTTTGTGGATTTTAGGACATACATATGTTTCTTTTCATATGAAACTGACAAAATTTTACCAAAATGTGTACCCCTTTACATTCATACTACTGAATTATGAGAATTTAAGTTACTCTATAACCCATCAGCATTTTGGCTCTTGTCTGAAATTTACACTACCCTGCTGATATATAAAGTAATATGCTTTTATTCTTATTTTGCTGTTTTAACTGGCTAGAAATGTTTTAAAACTCAGTTTGTCAGCTGTTTAAAAATTGTGGACAAGCAGACTTAGCTGATAGGCTATTGTGCCAATCTCAGAGCCAATAGAAAAAAATCTGGATAGAAAACAGAGGGATGCCATCCATATACACAGCAAGACATGGGTATCCAAGGTATCAAAGCTCTTCAGACACCATAGAAAATCTGTGTTTTGTTCCTTATACCTACTATGCTAAAATGGATGCTTTTTCTATACTTGCTTCACTTTCCAAAAGTTACTTAGTTTTATTTTGTTGAGTTTAAATCTTTACAACAAAAAGCCTCACAATTCTTTCATACACATACTTCTTTTGTTTTTAATGACAAATCGATAAATATTATCTGGCCTGTTGTGATGTGAATATGCAGTGTGTCCCATAGGCTCGCTGTTAAGACACTGATGTCACTATTTTGGGAGATTCTGGGAACTTAAGGAGCTGGGGCCTTGCTAGAGGGAGTTGGTCCCTGGAAGTATGCTTTTGAAGATTACACCTTCACATCCACCAACTCCTGTCACCACCCTATTCCACCCATGTAAGCCAATCCACCATGGACTGAATCTCTAAAACCAGAAGCAAAACAAATCTTTCTCTCCTTAGACTGTTTGTTTGGTCTTTTGGCCCCAGCTATGCAAAGCTAATGTGTGACACACTGGATAAGAGCTAGCAGCAGAAATATATTGTGTACTTCCTCAAATATCTCCATGTTTTGTTTATATTGCCTTGGTTTCATTTTTAAGGGTTGTTTTTTTTCTTGTTCTGAAATTTTTTTTCAAATTTTTATTATCAAACTGATGTACAGAACGGTTACAGTTTCATACGTTAGGCATTGGATACATTACTTGTACTGTTTGTTACCTCGTCCCTCGTACTCCCCTCCCTACTCCCCCTTTCCCTTTCCCCCCATGTGGTGTTCAGTTCACTTACACCAAACAGTTTGGTTTTTTAAACTAAACTGAAACTGAAAAATAAAAATCGATAGTAACATAGTAGCAGAAAATTTTCAAGAGCCACAAAACCCTGATAACTGTTGCAGTTGACAGGCTCTTGGGAGTTCTTTAAGATATATTTGAGATTTTTCACAATAAAAAAAATTTAAATCAATTTCTGAAACTGACTCTATGATACCCATAGAGCACCTCAGCAGGAGCCTTGTGCAAGAACTGGGAGAAGGTTCATGAGCCGTGTGGCCAAGAGAAGAAGGAGAATTGGGCTGTGCCCAGGGGGAAAAAGGTTAAAAGACCCAGAAGTATGTAATAGCTATTGGTTTCCATTTTAACAGCTGCTTGTAGTTTTCTGTTTCAAAACAGAAGGATGACTTTGTGTCATCCTTTTTTTTTCTTTTTCTTTTCAATTGGTCGTGGAGCTTGAACCCAGGACCTGGGCACAGTCCCTGAGATCTTTTTGCTCAAAGCCAGTGCTCTTTGGGCACTAGCCACAGATCCACTTCTGGTTTGGGGTTTTTTGTGGGGTTTCTTGAGATTAATTGGAGATAAGAGTCTTATGAGGAATTTTCTGCCTGGGCTTTGAATTACAATCCTCAAGTCTCAGCCTCTGAGTAGCTAGGATTTGTACAGGTTGAGCACACACACCCAGCTTGTTTCATCCTTTTGAACTCATTTTTAGTTGTTATGGCATTAGTAAGAAAATCCTGCTATGAAAGAAAACATATTTTAGATACAATATCTGTATTACTGGCTTCAAAGGCTAACTTTTAAAAGAAGAAGGTGCTGGTTTGTTCATATTTTACTATCACAGGTCATGAGAAATAGATTGACATGCAATGCTTTTATTATGTTTTAATTTCAGAATGGGGAAAATTAATGGTGTACAATTTCTTTCCCTCCTATTCAACTTTTTTCCAGGTTATTACAGTTATAGTATCCTTGGTTACTGAAAAATAAAAGGAACGTGTGCAAGTACTAATTAATAATATCACTGAAGAGATTCTCACCTGTCTCTCATACAGTGAGTAATATATACTCCTGACCTCACCAAATGAAGAGACTAAGGGTAAAAGGCGAACCAATGCAACAGCAATACTTACAAGACAATACGCTGTAAACCAACTGTACATCTCAGGAGAGGGTGGGGAGGGAATTGGGGAGGGGGGAAGGTGGAAGAAAAACGGAGGAGGTAACAAGTTTGATAAGAAATGTACTCACTGCCTTATATATGTAACTGTAACCCCTCTGTACATTGCTTTGATATTAAAATAATAATTAAAAAACTAATGCTAATATAGCTACAATAAATTTGGTTTAAGAATAAAAAAAGAACCGTACTCTGTATTACATGACTTGGAATATGAAAATGAACAATAGCCAACCTGTGCTTTTCTCATGTATACCAAGGGCTCCTTAAGATGCTCAGGAGGTGCAGCAGGATGGCTTGGTAAAGGATACCTAGAAGCAAAGAGAGGCAGCTAAATATCCCACATTACTCTTGATACTTAGTCCTCTGGGTACCAGAAAATTTGGTTCTTATCATGCTATATTTTTTTTAGATAAAGTCCCATTATCTCTAGGCTGGCCTGGAACTCATGATCCTCCTGTCTCAACCTCCCAACTCTAAGATTACAGGCATATACCATATCCAGTTCATACTCACATAGAAGTTCTACATTAAAATTGTAATAACATGTTAAAAACTAAATTTATTATAGACTGAATTCATAAAATGAAGTAATCTCTCTATATTGTAAATATTCATGGAACTTTTTCTTTTTTTTTGCAGATGTACAGGCCTGGGGACTGTCCTTGAGCTTCTTTTGCTCAAGACAAGTGCTCTACCACTTGAGCCACAGTGCCACTTCCAGCTTTTGTGAGTAGTTTATTGGAGATAAAAGTCTCACAGAGTTTCCTGCCTAGACTGGCTTTGAACCATGTCCTCAGACCTCAGCCTCCTGAGTAGTAGGATTACCAAGCATGCGCCACCAGAGTCCGGCTTCATGGACCTTGTAACTATTGCTTTTAGCATATAAATATGACAAATTCAGAGCAATTTAAAGGTGAGAAATATCCATTAATGTATTAACTAATTTGATTTCTCTCAATTACCTTGTATATACGATATTTTACATAACTGAAATTATTACATTAACACCACTTTTGAGAAGAGCCATATTTTAATATAAAAATATATAAATTTACACATTTAACAAAATTTAAAATTTTAATGTATTATAAAATTTTTTTCTAATGCCATTATGTTTCATAATCAAAATATATATTGTTAATAAGAAAATGCATCTAGTCAATAAATACATGAGCCTTTCTAGGTATCAAGTGTACAGTAGTGATTAAGACACTAGCCCCAACTAGGCATGGTGGCTCACATCTGTAGTACTAGCTATTTGGGAAACTATAATCAGATTATTCAACTAAAACATGAATGAGAAGGAGCAATGCATACAAAGATCTGAGAGAGAATATGCCAGGTGGAGACACAGCAAGCAAAGACTCCAAGGGGGGTCTGTTTGGGAGGTTTATAGGGTAGAAAAAGGCAGAATAGGCGGAGAATAATGGCTGATGTTCAGAGTTGTATGAAATCACAGATGGAAAAGACTGGGAAAGTACTGGTTCAATAATCTCTTTTCCAACCACTCATAACCTCTGGCAAAATTAGTCACAGAAATTATACCTGTGGTAGAGCAATCGGGTTTCAGTAATGGAAAACCACAAACTGCTGGTCCAAAGTGCAACAGCAGCATGAGTACAAGGATTCTACTTATTTTTCTATACGACATACTAGTGCTGCCCATAGTGCTGGCATATGATAGGAACCCAATGAACAACTGTTAAATAATGGAGTGTTGAATAAACAAATGTTCTCTCTGTGATGGCAAATAGAACAATTTGCCATTAACTGACTATGGTGGTAAATTTAAATAAACAGAAACACTGGGGTTTTTAATAAGGACACCAATTTTACAAAGAAAAAAGACAACTGTGTTTAGAATGGTCAATTTATAAGCATAAAAAGGTATAATATTCAAAACTGCAACAATAAAAAGAATGTTAATATGCTTCAGTTAGTAACTTCAGTTATCTGAAATATTAAGAGAAATAATTATACTTTAATTATACTGTATGAAGGAACTAATAATATACTGGTGTTTAAGAAAAATCCAAATTAGGGCTGGGAATGTGGCCTAGTGGTAGAGTATTTGTCTAACATACATAAAGCCCTGGGTTTGATTCCTCAACACCACATATACATGAAAAGCTAGAAGTGGCACTGTGGCTCAAGTGGTAGAATGCTAGCCTTGAGAAAAAAGAAGCCAGGGACAGTGCTCAGGTCCTGAGTTCAAGACCCAGGACTGGCAAAAAAAAATCCAAATTATTAATTCTCATGCAAGAAAGCAGTAATTCTGAATTCTAATTTACTCAAAATCCTATGAATATACTAATAAAAAAATAATGTAATGACAATACTGATTTTATTACTTTCAAAGTAAATATAACTAAAGAAGACAACGTTGAAAAACAGATGGAAAAAACTCACACACTCAGTTCACTGTATACAGCATTCTGAAGTTTCTTCTCCCAACCTGTTTTCAAGGGAAAAAATAAATAAGTGTAAGCGTATGTTCACTTTTATACAAATACGTATCATAGTTAAATTTAACTCATCAAATCTTCAGAAACATTTGTGAAAGAACTTTGTCAGCCACCAAATACTCTTGTCAACTGCTATTTCCTGCACAATCACCAAAACCACTGGCTAATACTGAGCAGCTAAGTCATCAGTGAATGCCAGAATCTTTTATTATTTTACTACTGATGCTATGAATTGGGGACAGGGTAATAAGAACCAAAGACAGAGACAAAATAAGTAGTGATAATTCACTGGCCAGTAAAAACTGGCCATTCCTCTGAGTTACTTCTAATCAGTATCACAGACCCAGGTGCAGGGCTTGGTGTAGGAAGCTACAATTTGTGTGTGTGTGTGTGTGTGTGTGTGTGTGTGTGTGTGTGTGTGTGTGTGTGTGTGTGTGTTTTAAGAATACAGAAAAGACACAGGAAAACTTAATGCATGAGGGGAGGAAAGCCACAATTGAAAAGTACAAAGAAAAGTTGTGAGTGATGCAAATACTTGCCACCTTCGAGATGTATTGGGGAAGATGATAAACTATATTTAAAACTGATTATTGCAAAACAGTCATTCCAACAATATTCCTTGATTTCTGTACCATTTTACTGTTGTCTTATAGTTCTATTTCTCTCCAAAGAGAAACCTATTCAGCCACAGTTTTCCCAATTTTGGATGAGTTAACTAAAATCTGGAGATACTTAAAAGACCTAGGAAGAAAATTACAAACCTGATATTTTAAAGAATTCCTTAATATCTTCTTTTAGTGATTCAAGTCTAATCTCAGGTCTCTGAAGACTGGCCTAGTTTTTGGAAAAAGAAGAAGAGGTCACAAGTAAATCATTTGGGCTGATACATGTTGCTAAGAAAGTTTTTTAAAAGGAGCATACAAATGGGAGCACTATATGAAATGTTTACTTTGAGATTTAAAGCACCTTAGAAATATCAAGAATAGCTCATAAGACAGAAGATTTCTTCACCTACTTTTAAAATAAAATATCTGCAGTCCACTCAGAAAACAAAATGTGCACTTTATGAACAATTAACATTTTTAAGGTCTCAGTAAGAGAAAATTCTGATGTTATAAATACATTCCTTTAATACTATACCCAACATATGTGACATCTCCACAAAATGCCAGTCCAGCAAGCTAAGCAAGTAGGCCAGAATGGGGGCATGAGTTCAAACCCCAGTACTACCCAAGGAAAGGAAAGTGGAAGGGATAAGAGAAGGCAAGGGGAGAGAAGGGAAGGGGAGGGGAGGAAGGAGGGGAAGGAAGGGGGAGGGAAAAGACAGAAAGAAAGAAAGAGGGAAGGGAGGGAAAGGAAGAAAGGGAGAGAAAAAGGGGAGAGAAGAAGGAAGGAAGGAAGGAAGGAAGGAAGGAAGGAAGGAAGGAAGGAAGGAAGGAAGGAAGGAAGGAAGGAAGGAAGGAAGGAAGGAAGGAGAGAAGGAGAGAATGAGGGAATGGAAGAAAGGGAGAGAAAAAGAGGGGAGAGAGGGAAGAGGGGAGGGGAGGGAAAATTGGTTAGAATATTATGTTCCTCTGTTATAGCATGTACCAGATTACAAAGTGATGTTCAGATCATTTATCTTTTTTATTAATCTGTAAATTTAAGGACAAGGTCTTATTTGTTTTTGTCTCCTAAGTATTACCTTGACATTAATTATTACCAGTAAAATTATATCACCAAACTATGTTCTACCATTTCAAGCTAATTTCCTCTCAAAATAAATGAGGAAATTCATGAAATTATTTTCAGCTGAAAAGTCTATTATTCCCAGGAAGGACTTTAAAAGCTTCATTATTCAAAAGGAAATAATTCCAAGAAAACACAATTTAAAACAAGTTATTCTTTCTCAACATTTTTGGTATTTCAAGGTTTCTAGAATTCCTAGATACATTTGTTATATCAAAAGCAAACCAAATTCACTAACCATCTAAGTTACTTAAATAAAATTTGAGTCAAAAGTAGGACAGTGAGCTGGAGGTATAGTTTAATGCTTGCCTACTATAAACAGGGTCTGGGCCCAATCCCTACACACACACACACACACATACACACACACACACACACACACAGCAGAACAATAACAAGATGCAACATGGTAAGACATAGTAGGTCAAATGTGATTTAGTGACAAGATCTGTGTGTGTGTGTATGTATGTGTGTGTGTGTTGGTCCTAGGACTTGAACTCAGGGCCTGGGCACTGTCCCTGAGCGACTTTTGCTCAAGGCTAGCACTCTCCCACTTGAGCCACAGCTCCTTCTTTGGGTACTTTAGTGGAGATGACTCTCTTGAACCTTTGAACCTTGATCCTCAGATCTCAGCCTCCTAAATAGCTAGGATTACAGGCATGAGCCACCAGCACCCAGCTAAGAAGATCTTTTTTAAAAATAAATTCTATGCAGTTTTGTTTTGAAGGAATTCCTAGGTATTTTATGTTTTTTGAGGCTATTGCAAAAGGAGTTGCTTTCCTGATTTCGGCCTCGGTCTTTGGGTCATTGGCATATAGAAAGGCCGTTGATTTTTGAGGGTATATGAACCAACAGCCCTCTCAACAAGTGGGCTAAAGATTTAAAAAGAGTCTTCTCTGATGAGGAAATGAGAATGGCCAAGAGACATATGAAAAAGTGCTCTACATCACTGGCCATAAAAGAAATGCAAATCAGGGGCTGGGGATATGGCCTAGTGGCAAGAGAGCTTGCCTCGTATACATGAGGCCCTAGGTTCGATTCCCCAGCACCACATATACAGAAAACGGCCAGAAGTGGCGCTGTGGCTCAAGTGGCAGAGTGCTAGCCTTGAGCAAAAGGAAGCCAGGGACAGAGCTCAGGCCCTGAGTACAAGGCCCAGGACTGGCCAAAAAAAAAAAAAAAAAAAAGAAATGCAAATCAAAACAACATTGAGATTCCACCTCACCCCAGTAAGAATGTCCTTTATCAAGAAAACTAACAATAATAAATGTTGGAGGGGATGTGGCCAAAAGGGAACCCTACTTCATTGTTGATGGGAATGTAAACTGGTTCAGCCACTCTGGAAAATGGTATGGAGATTGCTCAGAAGGCTAAACATATAGCTCCCCTATGATTCAGCAGCTCCACTCTTGACAATCTACCCAAAAGACTACAAACAAGACCACACTAAAGCCACCAGCACAACAATGTTCATCGCAGCACAATTTGTGATTGCTAAAATATGGAACCAACCCAGATGCCACTCAGTAGACAAATGGATCAGGAAAATCTGGTACATAAACACAATGGAATTTTATGCCTCTATCAGAAAGAATGACATTGCTCCATTCATAAGGAAATGGAAGGACTTGGAAAAAATTATACTAAGTGAAGTGAGCCAGACCCAAAGAAACATGGACTCTATGGTCTCCCTCACAGGGAATAATTAGCACAGGTTTAGGCTAGTCAGAACAGAGGATCACAAGAGCCTAATAGCTATGCCCTTATGAATGCATAAGATGATGCTATGTGAAATGAACTCCATGTTATAGAAACGGCTGTTATATCACTGTTGTAATTACTTTCAACATGCCATGTGAAACCGTAGCTTCTATTGTTGATGATCCTTTTGTATCCCCTTCCTGTGGTTGTACCCACACTATCACTATATCTTATCTGAATACATTGGAAACTGTATATACTGGTATTAGAACTAGGGAAGTGAAAGGGAATATCAAAATCAAGAGACACAGGATAAAAAGACAAACAACTCCAAAAGCAATACTTGCAAAAACCATTTGGTGTAAAACTGAACAACTCATGGGGGGAGAGGGAAAAGGGGAGGGGAGAGGGAGGAATGAGGGAGGAGGTAACAAACAGTACAAGAAATGTACCCAAGGCCTAACATATGAAACTGTAACCTCTCTGTATATCACTGACAATAAATAGAAAAAAATAATAAAATAACTTGGAAATAAAAAAATAAATTCTACACAAAGAGGAAATCTACTGTACAAAACACATGAAAAGTGGTAGTTCAGTACAATGAGAATAATGAGCTTTTCTCATTACTAGAATTAACACTAAAAAGGTATAACAGCTTCAATATCTCATTTCTGTACTTTGTTTCAGTTGCTCAGTAAAGAGAAAAATCCTGATTTCATAGAGGTAACTATTAGTATTTGCAATAACTTTTCTGGTAATTCCAACACACTCTCAAATTAATGTGATACAGACAATAGAAAAATAAAGTTGGGATTTTCTATTTTTATTATGATTAATTGATTTTAATTTATTTTTGCGCCAGTAATGGGGCCAGGCTCGGTACTTTGTGCTCTTGGTTAGCTTTTTTGCTCAAGGCTGGTGCTTTACCACTTGAGCCATACCTCTACTTTCACCATTTTGTGGCTTAGTTGGATATGAGTGTCTCACATGTGTCTGCCATATCTGACTTGGAACATGATGTTCAGATCTCAGCCTCATGAGTAGCTGGGGTTAAAGGTTTGAGACATCAGTGCCCAGCTTGGAAATTTTTATTTTGAAAATAAGCCCCAAAATGATTTTTCACAAATCTAAGAGTCAGACAGAGAGCTTCTGATATAACTACTACACTATTGCTTATCCTAGTATCACCATACGGCATGCGGCTGGCATTCTTGTCAGACATTTCTGGCACAGACCAGGGCAGTGCCTTGCACCTGTATTTGCCTGGTAAACACTGTCATGGCACATTGCTGTAGAAGTGGCCTCACTTGTGCCATGTGCCATGAGCAAAACAACTAGTAAACAACTGCATCCTTCCTCATCAATGGCACATTAAATTTGACTGAATTCAAGTGTGTGTGTGTGTGTGTGTGTGTGTGTAGAGGGGGAGAGGGAGAGAGCAGCTTTTTCTCTGGGGACTCATCCAGAAACAAGTTAATTTGGAAGCAGAGTCAGTCAGGGACTATGAACTAAACATTTGATATTTAATTCATTTGAGAGAATATTGTTTCTTAATATAATTTCAAATTAAGTATTTTAAAATGAATAGAACTTTTCAGAACCCTTAGATATAACAGAACACAGTTTAAAAACCACTTCCAACTAAGTAAGAGCAAGATTTGCCATCAAAGATCTGGAACTATCTCCCAGTCTCATTTATTAACTTAATCAAACCACTTAACCTTTTTGCATCTTAGTTTTTTTCTTTATTTAATATAGAAAGTAATATCCAAGTAGATTATTGTGAAGCTCAAATAGAAATCTTTCAGAATAATTTTTAGGCTCTGTCATCCAATATAAATTAAAGTTGTATAATAAAATAAAACATGTGCCAGATGGCAATAGATAAAATATTTGTAAAAGCTTTCCAGGGAAAAGGATACAGAGTTGAGGTGGTTTTTTTTTAATATCTATATTAAAGTTAATATTGTCAAAATGGAAATATTCTGCCCAAAGCAAATTCAGTGCAATACCCATCAAAAATCATTCTTGGCTGGCAGAGAAAACAATCCAAAAATTCATATGGAACCACAAAAGACCTGAACAACCATGCTCATTGCAGCACTAATTCACCATAGATGAGGTAGAGAACCAGTTCGGATGCCCCTCAATGGACAATTTGGTCAAGAAAATGTAGTATATATACACAGTGCAATTTTACTCATCCTTTAGAATGCTACTGAGTCATTGGCAAAGAAATGGAAAGACATGGAAAAAATGTTCAGTGAAGCAAATCAGGCCCAGAGAGACAAAGGATGTATGTTTTCTCTCATATGTGTAAGCTAGAATTAACTTATAAAAATACATTTGGGGATGGTACCCAAGTGTATCCAAGTATAAACATGGTAGATTCAGGGGAGAACTCAAATGAGGTAATTCTTTAGCAACACTATCTTAGAGTCCAACAAAATAACCACCAGGAAATGGGTATTCAAAAAGAAGGTGAATCAATGGGAGGAGGCAGAAAAATGAAGAAGGAAAGAGGAAATAGTGCAGTCATAAATTCGATAACTATCCTACAAAATTAGAAAAATTGAGGGCAGAAGTGGGGCTGGGAAAGTTGGGGAGAGAATGATGAAAGGAGTGATATTGATCAAGATTCATTTATCGAATACACTGGATACAATAATTCATTGTCTGGCAACTCATTTGTACAACTACTTAAAGGTAAGTTTATCTTTCCTTTAAACAAAATGCCTCTGTAGAAGTGCTGAAATATTTCCTTCCAGCAAAACAGTGTAAAAGAAACTCAGTTCTTGGTCCTGAATACAAACCTCACCCATTTACTTATGGTGACACTGACATTCACCTCCCCCTTTCTGTACCCTCAATACGTATGATCTGCTTCCTAACCACCACCCCCCCCCCACACACACACAAACATCTAACCTCTACCCCTGCTAAACTGTATTCATCCAAAACCTTGCCATGAGTCATCTTAAGTTTCTGACCTTGGTGAAACTGGAGAAGTAAGCAGCTCAGGCAGGAGCTGAGGCCACCTACTCCACTGAAGGGCTACCAGGACCCAGGAAGGATCACAGCAAGGGTTCCAACTCCCTGCAGCCCCCGGAATTCACTATGCCATCATGCAAACCCTGGACTTCATCAGACTTTCTGTGCCTAAAGAACCTGAGAACATCTGGGTTAGAAAAGACTACAAAGCCTTTTTTATGAGCTAATAACTCTTTAAAGCCAAATTCCTCTTTCTAAGCTCTACGTGATTTTCTGGTTGAGAAACACTAACTTAGGAATTCTAACTTTTTCAGATCAAAAATTGTTTCTGTACCTACCCTGGCCAAGTCCATCTTTTATATACCTACCTTAGTTAATTCCACCTTTGACATACTTTGTTAAAGCAATGCTTCTGAACTAGTGTTTCTGAACTAAAATTCACTCCCTTTAAATTGGCTACTACCACTCTCCCCAGCCCAGGGTCACAGAAAATAAGTTTAATCTCTTTTGTGAGAAACCTCAGATGTCCACTGCTGTTTCTTCCCTGACACCTCTCTTCTCCAGGCCGCACAGCTTCTCTTCTCCAGCCTCCTGCCATTCTTCTTTGGCAGTAAGTCTCTTCTTACCACCTGCCATTCTTCTCTGAGCAGTATCCTGACTATCATGTTCTCTACTGCTGTGGCTTCCTAGCAAACCTATTTCATGAACTCCATGTGAGCATTCATTCAGAATCCTCTAATTATTGTGTGTGTGTGTGTGTGTGTGTGTGTGTGTGTGTGTGTGTGTGTGTGTGTCTATGTACTAGTGGGCTTTGAATTTGAACTGGGTGTTGTCCCTTAGCTTCTTTGCTCAAGGCTGGCTCTTTGCCACTTGAGCCACACCTCCACTTCCTGAATCTTCTTATTCCCACTTTCCTTATTCTCTTAAAAAGTATTGAAGTCTCTAGGGTCCTTTTGTTTATGTGTATTATGTGCATTTTCAGTTTGCATTTTATCACTGTTCTCCCACCCAGCCCATACAATCTTATCTTCTGTCTCCTAGAAAATCTCTGCACCAGGAACCTCCTATTTCACCTCTGCACTACTCACTCTCTTCTCCCCACTTGGGGGCTAAATACTTCTTGAATCTCCAGTTCTTTCCTTGCAATGTGCTTATGCCCTATTCATTGACATTTTTTCAATCATGAATTGAACATATCCTATGCCACTGACAGGGTATGAAAAGAAAAATGAGAGTGTGGGACATGGTGACATTGTCCAAAAAGAAACACTCTTCACCTGAATTACATAATTGTAACCCTTTTGTACGTGACCTTTGTAATAACAATTTTTTTAATTTTACACAAAAATAAAAACAAGACATCCTCATACTGTGTACTTCTTCCAGCTGGTGCTCTACTTCTTAAACCAAGCCTCCACTTCCAGCTTTTTGCTAGTTAATTGGAGATAAAGAATCTCACAGACTTTCTTGCCTGCGTAGCTAGGATTACAGGCATGAGCCAGTGGTGTCTGGCCTCACAGTATACTTAAGGGTATAAACAAAAGCTAACAGAGAAGTGCTATTCCAAAAGGATATTGCCATTTCCCACATCAATGGCCAAACATCCTTACCATTAACTTAATTGCTTTGGACTTTGGTCTAATTTCTCTCAAGAGCCCATTACCACTACAAATGAGATGTTCAATTAAAACATGTTGAATTAGGTATCTCTATTTCTTCCTAATAGCTCTGATTATTTCTAAAACTGTAGACCAGACTTCTTTCTGAAACTCTAGTAGTCCCAGTAGACAGGAGTAAGTTCTTGTCTCAATTTGGAAGTCTTGGCTCTGTGAAGCTGCCCATGCCTTACACTCAAGGCTGTGTTGTATAATTCCAACCCAGCTCTGGGTTCTCATATCTGAAGATGGATTCCTTGCTGGCTTTTGCTCACCGATCCCCACATTTCTGATAGCATCCTCCACGCTCATCCTCTTTGCCCACCTTTACTGCTCGGCCTCATTTTGCCATAGACCTTAAGCCCGAAGCTGTCATAGATCACATTTAGTAACCATTTTCATCCTCTTTTCAATTTGATCTTACTAATTCGGGAGCTCTACAAGACCTGTGCTAAAATAAAGCATAAACTGTTCTCCACAGGGAAACCTGCAGTTTAATATTTACTTTATCTCTACCGGTGCACACAGAAACCTCCTTATTATGGAATGTTGCACATCACCATTCACTGCCTTACTTGACAGGGCTAAAGGACAAAACAGTAGCGAAAGCAGAAATGATTAAGACTAACACCATTTCCTGCTTCAAGCCAAACAAAAAGTTCTTGAATTCTTTTGGTTTTGTTTTATTTTTTTTGCCAGTCCTGGGGCTTGAACTCAGGGCCTGAGCACTGTCCCTGGCTTCTTTTTGCTCAAGGCTAGCACTCTACCACTTGAGCCACAGTGCCACTTCCGGCTTTTTTCTATATATGTGAGGAACTGAATCCAGGGCTTCATATATACGAGGCGAGCACTTTACCACTAGGCCATATTCCCAGCCCTCAGTCCTTGAATTCTTAAGTTAGGTATCAAATGCAGTTGTCCCATGTGGATCTTCCCCAAGTGTATGCCAAACCCAACACTCTAGAGAGATACTTTTTAAAGATAAAAGGGGGTGACACTGTTCAAAAGGAAATGGTACTTATGACCTGATTCATGTAACTGTAACCCCTCTATACATCACCTTTATAATAATTTTTAAAAATAAGACATTGAACTCTAATCATCACATAGGGCTTTCAATGCCATTATATCCTCTATATCTTTGAGATATAATTGCATAAATTTCTTAGCAAGACACATTAGCATTGAGATGCTTCAGAATTCTATAACAGCCTGTTATACATTGCTCCTCCTCTCAGCAAAGCTGAGTAACAGATAATCTGAGCTAACAAGACTTATTAAACACTTAATGAAATATAAATAACATTTAGGGTTTTATACAATATCCACTTAAAATATAAATATTGCATGCCAAAACCAAATAATGATGCCAACACATCAAATCTGGAATTAGACTATCACCCCCACATCAGTAAACAAATTAAGATGCAGGATGACTTCCTTTCAAAGTAACTCAGAAATATTCAGGAAACAAACTAAAAAAAACAAACAAACATGTAAGCACTTTACTATAAGAGGATATAGTAAAATACAGTTGATAGAGAATAAAGACTGAATATTGTTAGACTATTCACAACTATGAAAACAGAACAAAGAAATCTGTTGGGAACACTTTCTTAGCAGGAAGAGTCCAGGGAGTGTGAAAGAAGAATTAAATTGATTGGAATACAGTATTAATATTCATGAAGATGTAACACTGAAATCCCTCCCCTTCATAACTGATATAAACCAAGAGAATTTTTTAAAAAGTAAAAGACAGTTGATAATCAACTGTATATGCTAAAAAACTGAGTCAGAAAGAAAAATCTAAATTTCATTTAGATTTAACTTTTGAATATTCTATGCAATTTGATTTTTCTTTCTTTTTTTTATTTTTCTTTATAAGTTGTTTTTGACAATTTCTGAGTATACACAAACAAAAGTTAAAACAGTAAAGAAGTCATACCACCAGAAAGTATTCCTGACTAAATTTTAAAGGACAAATAACAAACAGCCAGTTATTTAAAACTATCATCAAATCTGATTATAGAATTACCTTTTATTTAATAGGGTCAAGGGGAGAGGGGTAGATGAATGTAGAGACAAAGGGGGAGAATGCAGTCAAAATTCAATATACAGCCTACAAACTTAGAAAAAGGATGGGTTGGGAGAGACTGGTAAGAATGTTGAAAGGGGTGACACTGATCAAGATGTATTACATCATAAACTCCTGCATACAACTACTTAAAGATAATAAAAATATTTTTAAAGAACTACTTTGTTTCCACAAAATGTTTGTTCTCATAAGGTAAAACTGATACAGTTCTTCAAGTTCAAGATTCTATTTTTTTACTTATTTTATTTTATAGAAGGTCTCATTGTTCCCCAAGGTGGCCTTGAACTCTAAGACTCATGTGATCCCCCAGCCTCAACCCAACTGAGCAGCTGGAGCTATCAGCTTTCTCCGTCATTCCTACTTACATTATTTATGAAAATATCTGCAATTCCAAGCCTTTCAAGTAAAAATCCACAATATTACTTATCTTTTCTATTATGTAACAATCAGCCAAATACACATTTTTTTGTTTCTCACGTAATTACCTGACTGTACTCTGCTTTATCTTTCTGTCTACTACCTTGCCCAACTTTCTAATACTTCAAGGTGTATGTACAGATCATAATCCTTTAATGGAAATTCCAAAACAATTATGAATATATTATATCCCAAATTTTAATAAATACTTGAAAGAAAAGCAAAGTCCCACATTAGACTTTAGCTTCCTTAATTGCAAGGGTGTTTTTACCTATTGTGACAAGTACACTTGTTCAATACAAAATGGATATTTCCAAGTCAGACAGAGAAACTAGAAACTGATAATACTCCTGCCTAAAATTAGCAAAGCCCTTCCTATCACTATCTGTCTCTCTCTTGCTCTCTCTCTCTCTCTCACACACACACACACACACCATTTTTTTAGAGATAGGTAAGAGTTGCTCAGAAAATAAGAACTAGATGCTAAAGGACAGGAAGCTTTGACCAAAGCCTTGAAAGGAGGAATTAGAACGACCTCACATGGGATGGGGCGGCCAGGGACATCACAGGATGAGAGAACTCATTCATTTGCAGAAATCTGGGAGTCTGGCTGAAGAGAGACTCAGGAAACACAGGGAGGGCATGCACAGAGCCACGGGCAGAGGCATAGACTGCTAAAGCACTTGAAGGACACATGGGGGGATGGGAGTCAGTGATAGTGATGGTTGGTTCCCTTTCTATCTTTGAGATGTGGAATTAGAACCAGCATCTTCTCCTCCCTCCCTCAAGGAGAGAGAGAAAAAGAGAGAGAGAGAAATGGCCACATTCCCCAAGTCATGGATGTCTTCCTCTTTGTGTGTTTTATTATTATGATGTTGATTCTGTGTGTGTGTGTGCGTGTGTGTGTGTGTGCGTGTGTGTGTGTGTGTGTGTGTGTGTGTGTGTGTGTGTGTTGGTTCTGGACTTTGAACTCAAGGCTTTGTTTGCATTCTTGCTTAGCTTTTTCCGCTCAAAGATTGGTGCTCTACCACTAGAGCTATACCTCCACTTCTAGCCTTTTGGTGGTAAACAAAAAGAAAATAAGACCTGGAGTATCAGGAGAGAATCTTGAGAGGCAAACTAGGTCCATTTTCTTTAGAATTATTATCCTATTATAAATATGTACAAAAAACTGGAAGTCAGGACACAGTATGAAGTTTTGTAGAGGGCTACTAAAGGCAGATACAGAAATGAATACTGCTTTAGAACAGACTAGTTGTAGGAACAGTTTTCTCTATCAGAGAAATTTTGAATACTAGGGTTTTGTTTGGTAGAAGGCAACAAAACTAAACAGGAAAAAAACAGAACACTTTTTGGCAGTCCAGCAAGAAAAGGAATGAAGTGTGATACCAAGGGGAAAGGGCTATAGAAAAACCTAATCCTTTGCTGGAAGCTCTGGAAAGCCAGGAAAGAGCCAGAAGATTAACCCTGGGAGACTACAACCCAGCCTGGACTCCACACATCCCTAATGGGATGAAGGGAGCCAGCTCCTCTCTGACCCATGGAAGGGAGGCTGATAATGGCAGATAGTATCTGGAGACTCTGCATTGTTTTGCATAGAAAACACAGCAGTAAACAGTTGTGCCCACAGACGAAGTCAAATGAATAAAAGCTAACAGAGACAAAAATTGAGAGATCCATGAGTGATAAGATACTGGTGTTAACTGATGAGGGTTTTAAAATCATTATGAATAGCTCAGGGCCTATCACCAGGAAAAGAAGATAAAGAACTAATTAAAATATATGACAAATTTTTTTACCTGAGAATTGAAATCCATTTTTAAAAATCTGAAAATTTTAGAACTTAAATATATACTATGTCAGTAAGAACTCAGGAGATAGATTTATCAAAGATTGAAACAGAAGAAAACAAGGTGAATCAGAAGATCAGAAGAAACATAGAATAGTGGAAACAAGTATCAGAGACATGTGGGATTCCGTGAATAGTTCTCATGTACAAACTGGGGTGTCAGGAAGGCAGGAGACAAAGAAAAGGTAGCAGAATAAATATTTCATTAGCTATTGATCAATAATTTTGCAAAACTGGTAAAACGATATCAGCTCTAGATTTAAGAAGCCCTACAAACTCAGTAATAACAATGATAATAATATAAATAACAATACTGTACCAAAACACATCTAAACCAGTCAGCTGAAAACCAAAACAGGGGAAAATATGTTAAAAGCAGCCAGGTAGGGCAGGGCACACACACACACACACACACACACACACACACCTCTCTACAGTGACAGCTGGCTTCTCGGCAGAAAACAGAAGACAATGGAATGACACCACAACATGCTGGAGGAAGATCGCTGTCAACTTAGAAATCTATGTGTTGAGAAAAGTAGCCTTCAAAAGCTAAGATGAAGCTTGGTGCTGGTTCCTCATGTCTGTAATACTAGCTACTCAGGATGCTGAGATTTAAGGATCTTGGTTCCAGACTCCAACAAACTACTCAGAAAAAGCCAGAAGTGGTGCTGTGGCTCAAGTGGTATAGAGTGCTAGCCTTGAGCAAAAAGAGGTTCAGGGACAATGCCTAGGCCATGAGTTCAAGCCCCAAGGGGGAAGAAAATCTAAGATGAAATAAAGGTACCAGACAACTAAAAACTGAAAAAATCTGGGACTTGGCATGGAACTCATTGGAACACTGAGTATACCTAGATTCAATCCCTAGTGCACATACACATACAGTATGTACACATGCACACTCACCGCAAGAAAAAAGGAATCTGTCACTAGGCCACCTGCACTAACAGAAATTCTAGAGACAAAATAATCCATAGGAGGTTCTAATGAAAATAGAAAGGACAAAAATGTGGTTTAGCATAAGTATTGACCAAATGCCAATGCTTCAAAACAATAATAGCAATACCTCATGGGATTTGAAATATTCATGGCTTTAAAATGCATGTCAAAATAATACAAATGGAAGCAGAAGGGGTAAATGAGTTAAATGTCCTAAGTTCCAGCATTTCATTACAAGAAAATAGTAAATGTGATACTTTATATAAGACTATAACTTTTCAGGAATAACTTCAGCAGCTAATAAAGTAGTTACTAAAGAACAATAAACACTAACAGGCAATACACACCTATAATCCCAGCTAGTCCAATAGCAGAGGTAGGAGGATGCCAGTCTGAGAACAGTTCAGGCAAAATATTAACTGAGATCCTATCTCACAATAAGGCAGGCATGGTTATTCACACCTGTATTCCCACTTGAGAGTTGAAGGTGGGAGGATTGAAGATCAGCCTAGGCCAAACTGCAAGATCCTTTTTGGAAAAACAAACTAAAAGCACAAGAAATGAGGGTGTGGCTCAAGTAGTAGAGTACCTGCCTACAAATGCAAAGCATTGAGTCCAATCCCAGTATCACTAAAAAAAAAGTAATAAATTGAAAAAATAAGAATAATAAAATTAAGTTAATAGAGAGGAAAACATAATAAAATTATTTTAACATTCAAAAAAAACAAAGGAAGAAAACAATATCAAGCAAATGGGCCAAATAAGAAACAAATATTAAGATGAGAAATAGAAACCAAACCAATAAATTCACTAAATGTAAAAAGACTCAAAAATACAACTAAGAGACTATAATTGTCAGTCCAGATTTTAAAAACAACTACATGATAATTTCAAGAGACACACCTTACATATAGTCATAGAGAGTGAAAATTAAAGAGTAGGAAAAGCACTTGCTACACTAACACCATACACTATGATTCAGAAATTAAGCCAACAGGAACATATTACAAGTCTGTATGCATGCAATAAAAATAGCCTTAATAACACAATAAAAATAATCTTAATGTATACAATTGGAAAGAACCAGGGAGAAATAGGCAAATGCAATGATCATCCCTGAGCTACAGTTTTCAGTTACCCATGGTAAACTGTGATCAAAATATATCAAATGAAAATTTCCAGAAATAAGAACTCAAGTTTCAAATTGTATGCCATTCTGCACGCATGAAGAAATCTTGTGCCACTCCTTCCCTCCTGAGACGTTAGTCATCCCATTGTGTAGCGTATCCACATTTTATATGCTACCCATTAGTAGTTAGTAGCTACCTGGGTTATCAGACTGTGTCATAGAAAGCAGTGGTTCTGTTCAAGTAACCCACATTTTATGTAGTCACAGCACCAATGTAAAAGAGCAGTCATGTTGACAATTCAGACACGCCACAGATAAAGGACTTCTACTAAGTGAAAAGGCAATGAGGAAAGAAAATCATATGACAAAGTCACTAAGATCTACAGTAAAGAATAAACCTTTCGGGGGGCATGAGGGACAAGGCAACAAACAGTACAAGAAATGTATCCAATGCCCAACGTATGATACTGTAACCTCTCTGTACGTCAGTTTGATAATAAAAATTTGAGAAAAAAAAAAGAATAAACCTTTCATCTATGACTTTGTCTTATTTTATTATTAGTTATTGTTGTTCATGAATTAAACTTATAATAAATTAAATGTTACCATACATATGTGTGTAAAGGATAAGCAGTGACTATAGGGTTGTAGTTCTATCCCTGGTTTAAGCAAACTTTGGGGGGATCCTTACTGCTCATGGATAAGGAGGGACTACTATATACAATCACATTTCTTTCATCAGCCAATAGAATAGATAAAAATCTCACTAATACTATAAAAATGCTGAATGACATAATTATGATCTTGTCTCCTGTGACATGTGTAGATAATCTGACTCAGCAGTGAAAAACACATATTCCTTACAAGGTTTCACAGAACAATAGTTAAATTCTAGTTATAAAGTAGGCCTCAGCAAATAAAATGAAGCAAATGAGCAAAACCAGCCTCAGCCTAGGTATCAACAAGAAAAACATATGCAACGTCTCATCTGCTTAGAAATTAATAACACAAATAGCCTTAGGATGAACTTTTTCAGTAACAAAAATATTACAAAATATTTTGAACAAAAGGACAAATAAAATTTAATTCATTAATGTGAATCTCAATTAAAGCAAAAAGGGGAAATCATAGTCTTAAGTGTGTATTTTAGAAAAGGAAACTTCAACTTTATGACCTAATATTCCAATTCAATAAACTAGAAAAAGAACAGCAACTTGATCCCAAAGGAAGGTAAATAATTAGTGCTAATAAGATGACTTGAACTTAAAAGAAGCAAAGATAAAAATCAGTTCTTTGGTGAGAGGAATATAGTTGATAAATCCTTAGCAAACTATGTAAACATATACACAAAACACAACTGCACTGATTAAAATGGAAAAAGACTTTATAGACACCAAAAAGAAATAAAAATTTTATTTTAAAATTTTAGGCCAATGTTTTATATAATTTAAGTGAATTGAAAAAATTCCTTGAAAAGACAACTCAAGAAACCATCAGGTAAGTTCCTCTATTAAATCTGAATGTTAATAAATCCTTGCCAATACATACTAAGGAAGAAACAAGTGGGTGGGGGAGACTTACCTTGTACCATATACAAAATCTAAACCTAAATGTAAAGAGCTAAAAGTATAAAACTTCTAAAACAAATATAAAAGAAACTTTTTTGAGACCTTGGGCAAAAACTTTTACATAGGGACAAATGCACAAATAATTTTTAAAAGAGACTTATTTCTTTAACAAAAAGTATGTCATCGGGGCTGGGGATATGGCCTAGTGGCAAGAGTGCTTGCCTCCTATACATGAGGCCCTGGGTTCAATTCCCCAGCACCACATATACAGAAAATGGCCAGAAGGGGCGCTGTGGCTCAAGTGGCAGAGTGCTAGCCTTGAGCAAAAAGAAACCAGGGACAGTGCTCAGGCCCTGAGTCCAAGCCCCAGGACTGGCAACAACAACAAAACAAAACAAAACAAAACAAAAAATTTTAAAAAAAGTATGTCATCAAAACTTCATATGCTAGGGGCTGGGGATATAGCCTAGTGGCAAGAGTGCCTGCCTCGGATACACGAGGCCCTAGGTTCGGTTCCCCAGCACCACATATACAGAAAACGGCCAGAAGCGGCGCTGTGGCTCAAATGGCAGAGTGCTAGCCTTGAGCGGGAAGAAGCCAGGGACAGTGCTCAGGCCCTGAGTCCAAGGCCCAGGACTGGCAAAAAAAAAAAAAAAAACTTCATATGCTTGCTCTTCAAAAAAAATGAAAACGGGCTGGGATGCGGCAGCTGGAAGTGGTGCTGTGGCTCAAGTGGTAGAGTGCTAGCCTTGAGCAAAAGAAGCTCAAGGACAGTGTCCAAGGCTCTAAGTTCGAGCCCCAGGGCTGGCCAAAAAAAGGGGGGGGGAGAAAGAGAGAGAGGAAGGGAGGGAGAGAGAGGAAGAGAGAGAGGAAAATGAAAAGTGGAAGTAGAGGTATGGGCTCAAGTGGTAGAGTGCCACCCTTGAGTAAAAGCCAAGCAAGAATGAACGTCCCTGAGTTCTAGTTCCAGTATCAGCATGTAAAGAAAAAGGAAAAAAGAAAGAGAAGAAAGAAAAATGAGAAGATAAACCACAGACTGGGAGAAAATAGTTGCAAGATGCATAGGAAATTTTATCACACAACAATAAAAAAGCAACACAAATTTTAAATCGGTAAAAGGTTTGAACTGACCACTTTACCAAAGAAGGCTTAAGCATATTTAAAAATGCTTAATATTTAGTGTCATCAGCCACTAGAGAAATCACAACTACAATAGGATATCACTATTTTCTGAGAGTAATTACTGAAATGTAGTTAATAAAGAGAAGTAAGAAATGAACAGCAATTGCAAGTAAGACTTCAGAACAACAGGAGTTCTCATAACTGTTGACGGAATGTAAAATGGTAGAGATACTTAGGACAAGTTGAGCAATTTGTTACAGAATTAAACACTATTACACAGTCCCTCTCCTAGAAATTTGTCCAAGAAAACAAATGGTGCTCACTGGTGGCTCATGTTTGTAATCCTAGCACCTGAGATCTGAGAATTGAAGTTCAAAGTCAGTTTAGGCTGGGAAGTCTATGTGACTTATCTCCAACTAACTACCAAAATTCCGGAAGTGGGGCTCATGTGATAGGAAGTGGCTCATGCACATGTGGTAGAGTGTTCTGGCACAAATATATATATGCAAATATTATATATGCAAATATTACATATTTATATGCAAAAAGCTATACCAGTAGGTATACATCAATTTTATTTATAATACCTTAAATAACTCAAAACCTATTACAAAGAGTGAATAATCGTGGTGATAAAGGAACCAAACTAGTGAAATTTCCCTAACACGGATGAATCTCAAAAACCTTACACTAGCAGGACGCCGGTGACTCACGCCTGTAATCCTAGCTACTCAGGGCGCTGAGATTGGAGGACCATGGTTCAAAGCCAACTCATGAGACTCGTCTCCAATTAACTAATCATCAGAAAACCGGAAGAGAAGCTGTGGCTCAAGTGGTACAGCACTAGCCTTGAGCAAAAAAAAAAAAAGCTGAAGGTCAGTGCTCCATCCCTATGTACAAGCCCCAGGACCAGCAAACACACACACACACACACACACACACACACACACACACACACACACAACACCACACCTAGGAAGGTGGACCCAACGCCTGTCAAAGTGAGGACAGGCCCTGAGCCTACACGGAGCCCAGCATCTCAATAAAACCACACCCCCACCCAGGACTCCAAGGACCGGAGAACCAAAGACCCGAAGAAAGGCGTGGTGCGCCCCACCCTTCCCCCTGCAGAAATCAAACCCATCCCAGCCCTGGTGGGTCGGTCGCCCCGGGCGCCAGGGCGGCCAGTGAGAGGCTAAGGGCGCGGGCCCGGTGACCCGGCGGGCCGCGAGTGTGCAGCAGCCGACACCCACCCGGCGGCCTCCGCCCCACTCACCCAGGCTTGCCGTTCCAGCTGCGCGTACAGACTGGAGCCCTTGAGCTTCTGGACGACATGGGCGATAATGAGCGACAGATCAGACTCCTCCGGCGGCATCTCCCCGGCCCCAGCCCGCCCAGCCGAGGGGACTGGCCGCTGGGACCCAGAGAACCGGCCACCGCCTCCCACTTCTCCCGGACTCCGCCAGCCGGCGTTGCCAGGTAACGGCCCGGCCCTGCGTCCGTCTGCCTCAGGTCCCCTCCGCGCCCGCAGGCCCCTGCACCTGAGTTCCGCCTGCAGGAAAACAAAACAACAACAAAGAACCAAGTGGATTTCATTTCATGTCCTTGTTCCTGGAGAGTTTGATTAAAAAGTAAGAACAAAAGCTCATTTCTCCAGAGCTGAAAAGTCTTCCACGCACCAAGAGAACACAGAGAGTTGGGTAGTTTCTGTTTTGTTTCATATTTTCTGTACCTTTCTCTTCTGCCTCTCTCCATCTCTGAGGAAATGGGGCTGTGGGAGTTGGGGAGGAGGCTCTGAAAGACTAGGACGACTCCATCTTGAAACTGCAACCATCTTGTTGTTTGTGTTAAGCTAAGAATAAACCAACTGGCCATAAAAGCCCATTTCCCGAAACCAACTGGCCTTAAAAACCCATTTCCCGGATGGCCCAACCAGTTCGGGAAAGTTCCAGATACTTGACCACCCTGGAATGTCATCAGACCAATTTTTAGAGAACCCCTAGCCCCGAGTCAATCAGATTTGGCCTCACAACCCAACCCTGCACCTGGTTTATGTAACTTTGTGATTTTTTTTTTCCTTTAAATACCCATGTAAAACTCTGCCCGTGGCCTTCTTCCGAACCTCCGCTGTGTTGGTGAGTAGGACGAGGCCCGAGTTGCAGCTCACCTGAATAAAGCCTTGCTTTTGCATTTCGGAATGTCTGGCTCTCGGTGGTCTCCTCGCAACATGGGCATAACAGCTCACCTAGCCACTGGGATGCACTGGGTTCAATGCCTAGTACTGCAAAATAATTTTTTGAAAAACTGAGCTGTAAGTGCAATGATAATGAAAATTACATCCAAGAAATGTCAGGCTCTGACAGCAGCTGCATATTTTTGGAAGGACTTTGATTTCAGGCCTTAAGTTTCTGCCTCTGTAAAATAAACCCACTTCACAAGATTCTGTGGTAATTAATGATATACAAATTGTAAGGCTTTGAGACATTGGTGGTTGATACCTGTTGTAAGGTCTGCCTCCCGGTATACCGGTCACCCAGATAACTGGGTGGTGACTTAATCAGGTAGGGGGCATTTGCTTGGAGCCCTCTTGAGGTGGAGCTTACACCTGTAATCCTAGCTACTCAGGAGACTGGAATGGAAGGATCTTAGTTCAAAGCCAGCTCAGGGAGGAAAATCTGTGAGACTCTTGCCTCCAACAAACCAGCAAAAAGCTGGAAATGGAGCTGTGGATCAAGTGATAGACGGCTAGCCTGGAGCAAAAGAGCTCAGGAACAGTGCCTATGCCCTAAATTCCAGCCACAGGACAAGCACACACATATATACACAAATTGTGGTGCATGCATGTGCATGCACACACACACACACACACACATTGTGATGCTGCCTAGCAGTGAATGTAACATTTGTATTTCATTTTCTCTGCTTCAGTCCTTTGGAGTCATGCTCTAGATATAAGTATACAATGTCTTCTCATCTAAAGCTACTTATTAACAAGAAACACAGAAGGGCTTTCTGCAAAGAATCTTCAAAGGAAATAAGACACTGTCATCGTTTTCAAGGAACTTACTATCTAGATTTCTTCTCATCCATATGTTCATTCATTGGATCATTTAGCATTCAACCTACAAAACACTTATGAAATGCTCGAGTTCGGATCCCCTGAAAGACCTCCAGAGACTAAGACCAATGCAAGCAGCACAAAGGGTGTTTATTTCGAGCTAGCTTGGTCCTCCACGCACTCAGCACTCTGGTGACACTAAGAGGCCCTGAGCCTAGGGCCTCCAGCTGTTTTATACATTCTTTGGGTAAATAAACTTTTTAACCATTTAAAAACACTTTTCCAATTCTTAGTACCTCTCAAGGGGCAGTTTTAGAAATCTAGTCAAATCATTCATTTTTACCACCAGGTTTCCAATGTTCACCTGAAAACAAAAGAGGCAAAAGAAAGGCCTCCATTGGCCTGTCCTACAGAACGGCCTATCTCCATCCTACTCCTCAAAGCTTGATGAACTGTCTTGGTGCTGGCCAATGGACACCCCCTTATGGCTGTCCCACCATGTGGATTCCTTCCAGGGCCTGTGTCACCACGTGGACTGGCTAAGCTGCACCTTTGCCAGATCACCCCTCACTCCTGAGGATAGCCACACAGATCCATCCTAGGTTTTTCCCATCCTTTCCTATTGGTCTCTGACTGAGAAACCCAAGAAGTTTTTTGGTGTTTTTTTTTTAACAGTGATAAACCTTTACATCCAAATTTCTGACACTTAGCCCTGACTTTTTTAATTAAAGAAACATTTTTAACTATAGTTCCTCTTTAAAACAATGCAATAATCCTTTAAAGCATTTGGTAATGCCCAAACTTGATGACCATTTGAATTTAAACTTAAACTCACTCAATTTTACATTATACTAACAGTCTTGAACATATTCACACTCACACATGCACACACACACATTCAAAAGATCTTAAAGCGTGCAAAATAAACATCGGCCATACATTTTCCAGTGGCAAGAGGTATTTTTGCCAATCTTACTCCTGCAACACCCCAATTTTAAGACAAAACTTTTTTTTGAAGATTTATACAGTTTATTAATCCCTCTGTGAAAAATTCACCATCATCGCAGGTCAAGTCATTGCAGGATCTTTATTCCTTTGGCTGTTATCCAATCTCCAGCCCACTTTTTGCCAGCCCCAACATTGGCCTTTGCAGTCCCTCTGACTTTCTTCATTCTGTTTTTGCGTTCTTTTTGCTGTTTCCTTGAGGTCTTTTTCTTTTCATACAGGCCATGTCGTGCAAGTCTGTGTTTGGGCTCGTTTTTTTTTTTGTTTGTTTGTTTGTTTTGTTTTGTTTTGTTTTGCATAATCCAAGGAATCATAAATCATGCCAAAGCCAGTTGTCTTGCCACCACCAAAATGGGTTCTGAATCCAAATACAAAGATGATATCAGGTGTAGTCTTGTACATTTTGGCAAGTTTTTCCCGAATTTCTGTCTTAGGTACTGTTGCCTTTCCAGGGTGAAGGATATTGATAACCATCTGCTTCCTCTGAAGTAGCCGGTTGGTCATGAACTTCCTGGTCCGGATAGTTACTGTGTCATTCATGATGGCGACAGACCTTCAGACAGCCAGGGAGGAAAACAGCAAGACAAAACTTTTAACAAATGATTATTGCATTCTCCAGCCTCATTTTCCAGGTCTTGAGAGTTTTCGCAAAGCATTTTAGCACACCAAATAATTTTCTGCTGAAGTAGGCTGGGTGGGGGTCCCCCAGAGTTCTTTTTGCGGACACTCACACTCTGATTGTGAGCTGTTGCCTGTACATCTTTCCAATGAGCTAAACATAAATCCAGGGGGTAGAGGGAGTCTGTCCCATTTTGTCCGTCACAGTCAGGCGATACAGAAAACAGAGAAGAACAGACCAGTCCTGTAACAATAGAGGCAACTTTTCCTTTTCTGCAACACAATCTTTTCTAGTATCTGATTGCATTTACTTTTACTTTCTTTCCTAATTCGCTACCGGACCTAGTCTCCTCAGTACTCAATCTTGTCCTAGGCCCTTCTGCTTTCAATTTCACTTTCTCTTTTAAATCAAAGTCCAATTAACCATGTCATTCACACAACTCAGAGCATTTGACATAGACCAGATGAACATACAAAAGTGGCAAGAGTAAAAGCAGTTTGACAAATCTGGAGAAGCAATGCTGCTAAGAAAAGGAAGGGAGGAGAATTCTGCTGGGGACCTAAAGAGAAAGAGAAGTTGGAGTCACTCCTGGAAGTCTTCTGTTTGCCACATTCTCAGTTCAGGCCCGATACCTAGGAGGAATTTCTCCCGCCAGTGTGGAGGAGGTTAGACACACGCACACACAGACCACATACAAAACACTTAACATAAACCGAAATTGCAGCGCGGTAGCAAATTGTTCAAAGCACAGGTAATAGGCTATGCACAGAAAAGACTACACATGGATTTCTCCAAAGAAATGCCTGTCTCCAAAAATGCCTGTACCGAGGAACAATTTACTGAAGTCGCAGCGTGTGGCAAATTGTTCAGACACAAGTAACAGACTACGCACAGAGGAACAGACTATGCATGGATCCAAAAAATTGTCTGTCTCCAAAATGTCTGTACCGAGGAACAATTTACCCACATGGGGGTCTGGGGATGTCTCCCACAGATCCCGTTGGCAGCCCTATATCGCGTCTGCAAAGACTCTTTTGCCAACCTCACACACACATCCTGCAGGGCCACAATACACATACACATTGGCAATGCCTTACTCACTTACCGGCTGGATTTTCACGACCCCTTGGTGGGGTGTCTTGGTGGGCTTAGGGGGGTATCCCGGATGAGCCCCCACTGAATGCTTGAGTTCGGATCCCCAAAAGACCTCCAGAGACCAAGACCAATGCAAGCAGCAAAAAGGGCGTTTATTTCGAGCTAGCTCAGTCCTCCGCGCACTCAGTAAACTGGTGACACTAAGAGGCCCTCAGCCTA
Organism: Perognathus longimembris pacificus; assembly: GCF_023159225.1. NCBI lineage: Eukaryota > Metazoa > Chordata > Mammalia > Rodentia > Heteromyidae > Perognathus > Perognathus longimembris. The sequence continues at coordinate 44,730,324 of NC_063176.1, forward strand.
GGGCCTCCAGGTGTTTTATACATTCTTTGGGGAAGGCAGGGACTTAGCATACATCATAGCATCTTTTAACAAATCAACACACACCGCAGGAAAATTATAAAATAATTCTAAAGCATGTTTGGTGCATTTGGTGGCAGGAAGGAATCTGGAAAGGGTCATTGGTCAGATCAAGGGACTGACACATTTAAAATTGATTGGTTAAGCCATAGGGGTGTAGCAAGGGGGATAAGTGCACAGCTGCAGGGTTTTAGATACTGGAAACCACACCTGGGTGGGAGAGTTCTGATAACTCTAAAACTTGTTTTTCTTCTCTGCCGGTCACTCTTATGGGTGTTTATGGTTTTTCTGAGAACACTCTGTCCCAGGGTGTTTTATGGTCTTTAGAGCTTACAGTAAGGTCAGTCAGGTACAGTATGGGGTCTTAGTACAATATGGAGTTACTCTGGTCCTTCACTCTGGCTCTACACTTACACACAAGGAAATGTGTGAGCTCAAATCGTTAATAAAATGTGGTTCTTCTTTTTTTGTTTGTTTGTTTTTGTTTTTGGCCAGTCCTGGGGCTTGCACTCAGGGCCTGAGCACTGTCCCTGGCTTCCTTTTGCTCAAGGCTAGCACTCTGCCACTTGAGCCACAACGCCACTTCTGGCCATTTTCTGTATATGTGGTGCTGGGGAATCAAACCCAGGGCCTCATGTATATGAGGAGGCACTCTTGCCACTAGGCCATATCCCCAGCCCCTAAAATGTGGTTCTTGTATCAAGAAATTATATGGAATTTTTCTTAGAATTAGAAGTAGCTGACTTAACTAATTCAATGGAATTTCCAAAGATCAATGGCAGCCAGGAAGGAGCTTAAGGAATAATGCACAACATATAATAACCTTACCAAAATAACAAAGAATTTGTCAGTTTTGTGTGTGCATGCATTTCAAGCAAAACAAAAATAGCATTTCAAGAAAACAGAACAAGGAGAAAGATGGTGCCGACAGAATAGGGAGGCACCCCGACTTGCTCCAACTGAATAGCGAGCTGGGAACTCCAACACCCAACACCCCATCAAGAACCCAGCAAAACCGGCAGCCAGAAGCAGTGGAGAAATGCAGGAAAACAAAAAGGAGCAAAACAGAAGAGCCGAAAACCTACACGGAGCCAGAGAATCTCCAGGGCACCCTCCCCCCACCAGCCGACCCTGGCCCAAACAGGGCCAGGCTGGGAAAGGGGAACCCGGTGATCGGCAGACAGGCTGCCTGGAGTGCAGAATCCAGATAGCGGGAGACCCCACGGTTACTAGGAAGGGTGCGGACCAAGACACACACCGGCAGCAACGAGAAGTTCGGGTCCACACCGGGTTCGGACAGAGGAACCCAGCGCGGCAGAAGGAGGGAACCGGGGAAGCCACCACGACACTTCGCCACCCCCTGAGGGACCAACGGCTGCGCAGGACACACACACAACGCAGGATCAGTGAGTCCCCCATTACCCCCTCACCCAACGGGAGACCAGCTAACATAGACTCAAGCCTGACAAAGAAGCTAGATCTCCCTCCCTCCCCTCCCCACCCCGTGGGAACAAAGAACCCCCAAATCAGGAGGGAAGCTCCCTTCGGACGCTGGGAAGTCAGTTTAGCAGGGGAAGGGCGGAGCAGCCCCAAGGCCCCACAGGTTCCTGAACTGGCAGAACCGGCCCCACCCCCTTCCCAACAGGGGCCAGGGGACGGCCGGCAGTGCAAGCCCCACCCGAGGCGCCTGGACCTCGCGGATTCTTACAACTAAAATCACAGGCGCTGGTGGGCAATACCAGCACAGCAGGGACACCTGGACCTGATCACGTCCCTCCCTCCCAGCGGAGGCGAGGTCTGAGGGTGCCAACCCACACCCGGACAGTCAATCCCACTGGGCCCCGCACATACCACCCCCCCCCCACAGACTCGTGGGAGGGCGCAAAGGCAACCCAACAACCCGGGGCTCGCTCTGGGAGGCATACCCCTCTAAAGTGCCTGTTGTAGTGGACGCACAGCCCACAGGAGGGCGGGGCCCCGGCAACAGCGCCGGCTCTGGTAGGCATACCCTGCACTGGTGGGCGGGGCCACAGCAGCAGCACCTGCTGCCGTAGACACGCCTACACAGGAGGGAGGGAAGAGCTACAAACCAATCCTGAGAAGCCATCCACAGATCTCGAGATGCGCAAATCACAAAGAAACATAACACAGTTCATCAAAGGGCAAGCCAACTCGCCAGCTCCAAAAAGCAGCATGACTGAAGAGGAGATGGAGACTAAGAAAGCACATGAGGCCATGTTAACAGGAATGATGGAAAGCGTCAGAAATGAAATCAGAAAACAATTCCAGGAGTTTAGAGCAGAAATCTGGAAGGACACCCAGGAAGCCAAGAAAGAAATGGAAGCAAAAATGGATACAATGCAAGCCTCGTTTAAAGAAATGGAAGCAAAAATGGATACAATGCAAGCCACCTTTAAAGAAAATCTCCACATCCTGAGAATTGAAATGCATGAAAAAATAGATTTAAAATACAACTCTTTAAAGGAAGAAATTTCCATGATCAGAGCTGATATGACAACCATAAATAGCTCTCTGACATCCATAAACTCCACAATTGAAACCCTAACACAAAGAGTGGACCATATGGAATCCAGAATCTCTCACCTGGACGATGAAACAGCTGACAACAACCAGAAAATGACCACACTCCAAGAAAAGGTGAAGCTACAGGGCAGACTAATCCAGGAACTAATGGACAAAGACAAGAGATATAATCTGCGCATAATTGGAATAGAAGAAGGAGCCGAATACCAGAGCAGAGGGCTTAAACATGTTCTCAATAAAGTTATTGCAGAAAACTTCCCCAATCTCACAGGGGACCCCATCCAGGTAACCGAAGCCTATGGCAGGCCAGACCCCAGGAAAGCCTCCCCAAGGCACATAATATTCAAGAATACAGACCTCAAGATTAAAGAGCAAATTCTGAATTCAGCCAAAGCGAAGAAGGAAACTTTCTACAATGGGAAGAGGATTCGAATAACAGCTGACTTATCCACACAAACTTACCAAGCTCGAAGTGAGTGGAAGAACACCATCCAAGTACTTCAGAATAACAATTTGCAACCTCAGATTAAATATCCAACGAAATTGGAGTTCACATTTGAAGGGAAAACCAGATCTTTCCACACCAAAGAGGAGCTAAAGGAGTATGTGAATAAAAAACCAGCCCTACAGCGAATTCTAAGAGGGGAGCCCCACCCAACAGAGATCGTAAAAGACACACAGACAGAATCAGAAAGAAACTTCAATAGCCAAAGTCCAACAGAAAGAACAGCTCACTAAAGACAAGAAGAAAAAAAGAGGAAAAAAAGCCCAACAAGAAAATGGAAGGAGAAAAAAACACCCTTATCCTTGATCTCTTTAAATATAAATGGTTTAAACTCCCCGATAAAGAGGAGCAGACTGGCAGAATGGATTCGCAAACAAAAAGTTGACATCTGCTGTCTACAAGAGACCCACCTTACAGCAAGGGACAAAAACAGGCTTCGAATGAAAGCATGGTGCAAGATCTACCAAGCAAATGCACCCACCAAAACAGCAGGTGTAGCCATTCTGATCACAGACAAGCTGGACTTCTCATTAAAGTCAACTCAAAAAGACAAAGAAGGACACTACATATTAATACAAGGAAAAATCCAGAATCAAGACATCACTGTGATAAATGTATACTCACCGAACAAAAGAGGCCCTACATATGTCAAGCAAATTCTCACAGAATTACAGAACAAGATAGACACAAACACAATCATAGTGGGTGACTTTATTACCCCTCTCTCCCCAAGAGACAGATCCAACACCCAGAGGATTAGTAAGGAAGCTGAGGACCGAAATAACACCATTTCCCAAATGGATGTAACAGACCTATATAGAACCTTCCACCCTACAGAGACCCAACACACCTTCTTTTCAGCAGCCCATGGATCATATTCCAAAATAGACCACGTCATAGCCCACACAAAGAACCTCAGCAAATACAAAGTATTGACATCATCCCATGTATTATATCTGATCACAGTGGATTAAAGGTCACCCTTAACAACAAAGGATACCACAGAGGCTATACACACTCTTGGAGGCTAAACCCCACGCTGCTAACCAACACTTGGGCCACAGACCAAATTAAAGATGAAATCAACGAATTCATAAGCCACAATGACAATGAAAACACATCACAAAGAAACCTATGGGACACAGCTAAGGCAGTACTGAGGGGCAAGATCATTGCACTCAGCACCCACATTAAAAGAATGGAAGCAGAGCAGATGAATAACCTCACGATGAAACTAAAACAACTGGAGAAACAAGAAATGACAGAATCTAAAACGACTAGGAGGGGAGAGATCACAAAGATTAAAGAAGAGATAAATCTGATTGAAAATAGAAAGACCATTCAACAAATAAATAAGACTAAAAGCTGGTTCTTTGAGAAAATAAACAAAATTGACAGACCCCTTGCAAGACTTACAAAATAAAGAAGAGAAGAGACTCATATACCTAAAATCAAGGACTCCACTGAAAAAATTACAACAAGTACACATGATATTCAAACAATCATAAGGAGCTATTTCCAAAACCTCTACTCAGCAAAAAACAATAATTTTACAGAAATGGATCAATTCTTAGAGAAGTACAAACTGCCCAAACTGAACCAAGAAGAAATAAATCAACTAAATAAACCAATAACTTACGGTGAGATACAGGAGGTTATCAAGAACCTCCCTACTAAGAAAAGCCCAGGCCCAGATGGATTCATCAATGAATTCTACAAAACCTTTAGTGAGGAGCTAATACCAATACTCCTCAAACTCTTCCGCGAAATAGAAACAGAGGGAGAAATCCCAAACTCATTCTACGAAGCTAATATCATACTCATTCCCAAACCAGGCAAAGACCCAACAAAAAAAGAGAACTACAGACCAATATCACTAATGAACACAGACGCAAAGCTCCTCAATAAAATATTAGCTAACAGGATCCAGAAACTGATCAAGAAAATCATACATCATGACCAAGTAGGCTTCATCCCTCAGTCACAAGGATGGTTCAACATCCGTAAATCAATCAACGTAATTCACCACATAAACAGATCTAAAATTAAGAATTCATTGTTATCTCAGTCGATGCCCAAAAAGCCTTTGACAAAATACAACATCTATACCTATTAAAAGCTGTGGAGAGAACAGGAATAGATGGAACATTCCTCAAAACAATAAAAGCCATATACAACAGACCAACTGCTAATATCATATTAAATGGAAAGAAACTTAAATCATTCCCCCTAAACTCAGGAACAAGACAAGGATGCCCACTCTCCCCACTTCTGTTCAACATAGTGCTGGAATCCCTAGCCATAGCAATAAGGCAAGAGGAGGACATCAAAGGGATCCACATCGGCAAGGAAGAAATCAAGTTATCCCTATTCACAGACGACATGATCTTATATCTGAAGGACCCAAAAACCTCAGTACCCAAACTCCTACACCTAATAAACCAATTTGGCAAAGTAGCAGGATACAAAATCAATCCACAAAAGTCAGCAGCTTTTCTGTACACCAGCAATATACAAACAGAAAAGGAAATTATGGAAACAATTCCATTTACAGTAGCCAAAAAAAGAATAAAGTACCAAGGGATCAACTTAACCAAGGACGTGACGGACCTATTTAATGAAAACTACAAAAATCTAATAAGGGAAATCAAAGAAGACACAAGGAGATGGAAAGACCTCCCATGCTCATGGGTAGGCAGAATCAATATAGTGAAAATGGCCATATTGCCCAAATTATTATACAAATTCAATGCAATACCTATCAAAATACCAGCCACATTCTTCACTGAAATAGAGAAACCAATCCATAAATTCATATGGAACAGCAAAAAACCTAGAATAGCCAAAGCAATTCTAGGCAAAAAAAAGCAGTGCAGGAGGTATCACAATACCAGACTTCAAGCTCTACTACAAGGCCATCATAACAAAAACAGCATGGTATTGGTACAAAAACAGATCGGAAGACCAATGGATTAGCACTGAAGACCCAGAAATAAAACCGCACTCTTACAGCCAACTGATATTTGACAAAGGAGCTAAAGACATACAATGGAATAAACATAGCCTCTTCAATTACTGGTGCTGGGAGAACTGGGCAGCCATATGCAGAAAACTCAAAGTAGACCCAAGCCTATCACCATGCACCAAGATCAACTCAAAATGGATCAAGGACCTCAATATCAGACATGAATCCTTGAAACTACTGAAGGACAGAGTAGGAAAGACGCTAGAACTTATAGGGACAGGTAGGAACTTCCTGAATAGAGTCCCAGGGGCACAACAAATAGGGGAAAGACTCGACAAATGGGACTACTACAAATTAAAAAGTTTCTGCACAGCTAAGGACATAGCCACCAAAATAGAAAGACAGCCAACGATATGGGAAAGGATATTTACCAGCACAGCAACAGACAAAGGCCTAATATCTGTCATCTACAGAGAACTCAAAAAACTAAGCCCCTCCAAGCCCAATAAACCTATTAGGAAATGGGCAAAAGAGCTAAAGAGAGACTTCACAAGAGAAGATATAAAAATGGCAAAGAAACACATGAGGAAATGCTCAACATCCCTGCTAGTAAAGGAAATGCAAATAAAAACAACCCTGAGATACCACCTCACCCCAGTTAGAATGGCCTATACTCTGAACTCAGGCAACAACAAATGCTGGAGGGGGTGCGGGGAAAGAGGAACCCTTCTCCATTGTTGGCGGGAGTGCAAATTAGTACAATCACTTTGGAGAACAGTATGGAGGTTTCTCAAAAAGCTCAATATAGACCTACCCTATGACCCAGCCATACCACTCCTAGGCATCTATCCTAAACAGCAAAATCTAAGATATCAAAAATACATTTGTACTTCCATGTTTATCGCGGCACAATTCACAATAGCCAAAATATGGAAACAACCCAGATGCCCCTCCACAGACGAATGGTACTTATACACAATGGAATACTACATAGCGATTAGGAATGGTGAAATATTGTTATTCGCAGGGAAATGGTCAGAACTCGAACTAATAATGTTGAGCGAGATAAGCCTAGAACACAGAAAACAAAGGGGCATGATCTCCCTGATATATGACTGTTAACAAAGGGAGACGGACAGTAGAGACCAAGTCTGTGAAGACTATATATATTCTTGATACAGTGTATATTGTATATATGTCTACCTGACCTAGAGAAGGGATAGAAAAACAGGACGTAAGATATCACAAGAAATGTACACACTGCCCTACTATGTAACTGTACCCTTTTTGCACAACACCTTGTAAAAAATGTTTGTGTTCAATTAATAAACAAATAAAAAAAAGAAAACAGAACAAGACTGCTGTTAATGCTACTACTCTAGGCTATCAAACTTTAATATGCTAAGGAATAATCATAAGTGAACTTGTTAAATCGGATGTCTGTTCTGATAGAGTACATCTCTGGTACATTTATTATTGATCAGTTTCAGAAGATTGTGATTCTGATAGTTCAAATGATACATTCTGAATGGCTAAAGAGGTAAACAGGTAAACAATAGGAATTCAAAGGATTGGCGCCAGCATGTATATACCACATGTCGGCATTCCTCACACCATAATAAATAACATTTAGTCAAATGTGGTTTTTATTAAACCAACTCTGGAAATAAATAAAGCATGCTTATTGTCCCTTTATGAAATATTCTTCCACAACTCAGAATTTATTGAACTTGCAGAGGGGTAGATCTCATCAACTCTTTGTAGTCCTACCATAGCACTTCCCTATCTATCCATAGATCTCCAACACACCCTCACTTTGTACAACAAAAACTATGATGAAAGTTCCTTTGAGACTGAGAAGGTGTGACCAAAGAAGTCAATGTGCTTACTTAAGGTTAAGAAGGGTCATATAACATAACAAGGAAGGAAGGTGGAGCTGTGTCCTGGAAGAAAAAGCAAGGTATCTAAATTCACTAAATATCCTAGCTCCTTCCTCTACACGCCCTGGGAACTATATAGGACTCCCTTCTAAAACAAGAGAGTAAAATACCAACCAGGGGGAATATTATGAGGAGCAAATGTACCTAGAATTAAGATAATTTATAAACATTAATAAATAAAATATTAAAATTGAGATAAGTAAATGTAATTCCCAGTAATACTGATAAGTGGTAAACAGTAAACATAGCAATAGATGGGGAACTGCCCAGGACAATTTTCCTAGGTAGGGATTTAAATTTGGGGGGGGGGGCTGGAGGGGAGCTGTACTGGAGTTTAAACTCGGGGCCTAATACTTGCTAGGCAGGGACCCTGTGGCAGAGCTATGCCTTCAGTCCTTTTCTGCTTTGGTTATTTTTGAGATGGGGTATTGCTCCCAGCTTGGGCATGTACCTGATCTAGGATCCTGGAATGACAAGTGCATGCCACTATGCCCAGTTTCTATCAGTGAGATGAAGTTGTAAAGACTTTGCTACCTAGGCTGACCTGGAACCATGATCCTCTAAATCTCAACCTCTGGTTACAATGACATTGTGTCCAGCTATGGGTTGAGAGTTTTTCTGTCCAGACTGTCCTCAGACCCAGTCCCTCCATTCTTAGCCTCCACAATAACTAGAATTGTAGCAATGGTCACCAGCGCCCATCTTTAAAATAATTTTAAAGAGAAGATGGATTAGTGTCTTAAAGCAACAATAATTCTGGAAGCATAGCCAAGCCTAAACAATACCCTAATGCTAAATGTTAAGACTGTATCTTGCATACATAGAAGCAGGTGTGATGCAGTGTAATTCAATTCTAGAATGTCCTTTGCTCTCATTTTCCAATTTGATTTGGCAAGACCTTTTGAAACACCTGCTCTAAGCAAGTAATGGCAACGAATACAAAGATGATTCAAAAGAAAAATGATCCCTTCTCTCAAGGAATCTTCAGTCCCAAACGTAGCCAGTATACATAGAGCTATAAAAGTAGGTCCCGTCAGTCTCCCACTCATTATACATAGAAATTCTGTTGCTTAAAAATCATTATTCTATAGGAATTGCAGGTAAAAAGCTCTATTCCCACTGTATAAAGGACTTTGCCTTTGGAATCCTTTCTGTATGCTCAGTGAACGGAAATTGGGATTCTGACATTTCAGAATGAAATATGATTCAATCTAATAGGTAAATAGTAAACAGGATCCAATCTCCCATCTGTGTTTTTATAACCATTTAAACAAAGACAAAAGTAAAAGAGCCACAAAGGAATAGCTCCAATCTTCTCGCATTCAGAAGAGAGGTATTTTAGGTCCACGGGCATGGCTCAACCATTCCTTTCTCCAAAGGGTTCTTCTTTGCTCACTTTTACATATAATGCTGTATCGCAGATCTCACCATAGAGGAGAAGAGAATGCATTTTTGGAAACACTTTTCCAGACCAACACAAAATTGGGATACATTTTGAGCATACCATAAAACCGACTATTATTCATGGACGTATGGCTTGCATAAAGGCTGCCTTCTATAAAGAAAAGTATTTCCAGTTGATGTTTTATAAGGCGATGCTATCTACAGAATAAATTGAACTTCATATTCTTAAGCACTTCCAGAGGACTCCTGTGGCATGAGTGGTTTAAGCATCTTTGGGCGTTTGTTGTATGGGTAGCACTAAGAACCAGTGCTCTGGGCGGTAGCCTCAGAACGTGTGGCATCATAGAGGCAGGAAGGCCTGAAGACGGTGAGCAGGAATTTTCCTGAACCCACCCATGCCATAGGAGTCCTCTGTGCTCAAGGCTAGTGCTCTACCACCTGAACCACAGTGACACTTCTGGCTTTTTCTGAGCAGCTTATTGGAGATAGGAGTCTCACAGACTTTCCCGCCTGGGCTGACTTTGAACCATGATCCTCAGATCTCAGCCTCTTGAGTAGAGTAGCTAGGATTGCAGGCCTGAGCCACTGGTGCCCAGCTAGATTTTTTTGTATAGGAATTATATAGGAATGAGGAATAGGCTCTGCGAGTAATCTCAAGGGTTATGTTGACTCTGTGCCACATGAAAAACTTAGGGGAGAAAAGCCAGTGAACAGTAATTTAAGTCACAGGGTATTTATTATTGCCCAAGGTTCGTTCCATGCCTCTACAATGTCATCAAGAATCTAAGCTCTTCATTCAAATGGTCCAACAAAATGAACACCAGGAAGTTGCTACTTGTGATGTGAAAGGGGAAGATGAGGAAAGGGCGGGGAGACAGGCGAATGAAGAGAGGAAGAGGGGAGAATGCAGTCATAATATTCAATGTATGGCCTATGTGTTAGAAATGGCTTGGGATATTCAGGTGTCACATTTTTAAAAAATCTTGGAGAGAACTTGTTTGGGAAGACATTTCTGCAGAAGTGTGAGCCAACAGCCAAAATTCCTGCAAGCAAGCACACAGAACAGGCATGCAGCTAGCTCTCGGTTCATTCCTAACCCAGCAGGCACCGCCCTCTGCTCCAGTTGGCCAAGCTTGGGTTCACAATCTGCTTGAGACTGGCTACTTTGAAGAAGGTAAGATGTACTTACATAAAGTGACCATTAAAAAAACTCTGAAGCTGGTGCTGGTGGCTCATACCTGTAATCCTAGCTACTCAGAAGCTGAGAGCTGAAGATCACAGTTCGGAGCCAGTCCAGGCAGAAAAGTCTATGAGACTCTTATCTCCAATAAGCTACTCAGAAAAAGCCCAAAGTGGTGCTGGCAAAAAAATACTGAAATAAGATTAACAGTATACAAACACTCATACCCTCTGCTACTTAGGAGTCATGAGTCTGTTACCAGAACTTGAGCCTGGAACAAGTTCTGTGAGATGTAAGAAGCAAGGCCATAGAATCTGGAACAAAAAGAGACCAGTGGTGAGAGAGAGGCAGAGGTAGAGAGAGAAAGAGAGAGAGAGAGAGTCTCCTACCCAGGCTGGCTTTGAACCATGACTCTCAAATTTCAGATTCCTGAGTAGCTAGGATTATATGCATAAGCCATCAGTGCCTGGCTCTAGCACTCCCTTCCTTCCTTCCTTCCTTCCTTCCTTCCTTCCTTCCTTCCTTCCTTCCTTCCTTCCTTCCCTCCCCCCTTCCCTCCCTCTTTACCTCCCTCCTTTCTTTCTTTCTCTCTTTTTTTTTATAATAATGGTAACATTCATTTATTTGCAAGGTTATGCTAAACTTATTCCCGTGCCATAAGTTTTTGTTTCTTCAGTTTCTTCTGGGATACCTTTTTCTTCTGTGCAACTTCCTCTTCTGGTTTAGGAACAATCTGCTCCTTTTCAGTGAGGATTATCTCACTGTGGCAGGGGGAGCTCATGGATGGGTGGATGGATTAATCCTACCATGGGCTGTGTAAGTTCGGCAGCGCATCTTGGGTGCTTTGTTCACCTTAATGTGTTCAATGACCAGGGAGTCTTCATCTAAACCCTTCAGTTCAGCATTACTCTCTGCATTCTTAAGCATGTACAGCAGAAATTCAGCACTATTTTTGGGCCACCGACCCTGTGTCCAACCCCACTGTTTAGCCTGGGCACACCTGCCAACTCCACCATTGTAACGCCGGAAGGGCACACATTACTTCTTTAAAGTGACATCTTTCAGGTATTTGATAGCTTTTTGGATATGCATACGCTTGATGGCCTGGGCTGTTTCTCTGGTGTTCTTAAAGTGAACACGAAGATTCGAAGCTCGTGGCTTGCATGATTTTGTGGGGTCTTCTGGGTCTAGAGAACAGCGAACCATTTTCACAGGTCACCTCAGGCCGCTTACAGGAAGAGGAAGAGCAGGGGCTTCTGGGAGAATTCAAGGCAACTCTCTTCCTTTCTTTTTTGGTACCAATCCTGGGACTTGATTGAGCTTTATTTTTTTTTGCTCTACCACATGAACCATGATAGCACCACTTCTGGTGGTTGATTGGAAATAAGTGTCCACAGATTTTCTTGCCCTGCCTGGCTTCCAACCATGATCCTCAAATCTCAGCCTCCTGAGTATCTAGGATTACAAATGTGAGCCACCAGAACCCAGCTTCTACCAGTCTTACTCTACCAAATACCTGGATTAGTGTCTGATCCAAAAACTGGGAGTTATAGCCTCGCTTAGGTAATAATCATCACAAGTATATATGTCTTTGCCCTTGCCTTTTAATTGGCTTTGTCCTGGTTAAACTGTGTTCACAGAAACACATCCTTTGGTGACTCTCTCTACAGCACTTCCATTCTCATTTCTAGGGCCCTTTCACTCCTACCACACAGTACTGTTCTGTCCATTTTTCTCTTCTGAACTGAACTCTACTCTTGGAGACTAAGTACTTCCTGTGAATGCAGGCCTCGTCCAAGAAGCCACTCTGTCCATTCTATAGAGATTCAGGCAAGGTATGAGATTTTTCTTCCTACCGATTTTCTAAACAAAACAAAGTGAAATTCATGGAGCTACCCATAAAACAAGTTCATTAGCCCTTTTGTGAAGAAAAAGAGAATGTGGTACAAATCAAGTTGCAGTCCCTGGGACTATGATTCACTACTAAAGTTTTAGTCAGAGCATTTTTTGGTTGCTGTTCCACAATGTCAAAGCATCCTGGATGCACTGTAAAAGAGCACTACTGGCATTTTATATCAAGAAAACAAATGTTTCCATCCCACCTAGCTCGCTGGGTAGAACTATATCACTTGATAACACAAATAAGAAGAGGGCAGGCAGTGGGGAAGAGTTGTTTAAAACACACACACACACACACACACACACACACACACACACACACACACACACCTTGGCAGGAAAGTCTGTGAGACCCTTTTCTCGAATTAACCACCAAAATGTACAAATGGAGGTATGGCTCAAGTGGTAGAGTACTAGCCTTGAGTGAAAAAGCCAATGTGAGCATGGGGTCCTGCGTTCAAATCCCAGTACTGGCACAAAACAAAAGTACAATGCATGGTTTTTCAGGACATAACCAAAGGTATAAAATGTTTAACAAATTACTTTTACATTCTTGAAACATTACCAATCAGAACAAATTTGGCAAGCCACAAATATCATTTTCTCTTGACAAGAGTGGAAGCTAATCTTTGCAAGAATTAAGAGAATTGCTCAGGTCCTACAACATGATAGCGGCAGAGTTCCAAGTTCACCTCCACATTTCCTGACTATGTGGCCTGTGTGATTTTCCACTATTCTAGACTGTTCATTTTGGAGTGTGTGGCTGGTTGTCTTCTTTCTTTCCTAATTAGTCCCATAGTTTCAGAGAAGGAAGTTAATATCATTTCATTTGACCTCTCTAATTTTTACAGACTAGGAAGCTAACATTTGAAGTTAGATAAATCATCAAAAGTCACAGTGAAGTTCACAATCACAAAACTGAGATTTGAACCCAACTTGTTCACATTTGTTCTCTAGGACAAATGATCATTTTTTTCCCTCAAAAATGTTCAAGTCCAGGGAGAAAAGATGGCTGGATGGAAGGAGAAATGTATTTTTTAAGTGTGCATATATATATATATACATATATATATATAATTTACTGTAAAAGTGATGTAGAGGGGTGACAGTTTCATAGTCAAGTAATGAGTACATTTCTTTTTTGAAAGGTGTCATCTCTTCCTTTGTTTTCTCTTAGTTTTTCCCTTCCTCCCCTACAAGTTGTGTAGTATTTTCAACATAGTGTCTAGTGAGTAGCACTGCTACATTTGTTCACTCTTTGTCCCACTATTTCTGTGCTCCCCCTTACCCTCCCCAAAACAGATAAACTTACATACAAGACAAAAGGTACAGATTTTTTTTAAGTGACAAAGGACAAGAAAAAAAAACAAGAAGTAAAAGAACATAAAACCTCTTGTTTCCATTCCTTGGAGTTCATTTTGATAAACATTGTTTTACATGATCATAAGTGCATAGCTATTGAGTCTCTGTGATCCTCGGGGGAATAACTTCTCATGTTCTCTAGCATATTGGGATAACTGTGGTTGACAACAATTAGTTGTACATATAGAAATAGCTAGTAGAAGAATTTCAAATGAAGTTCCCTACTCCAAATAATTAGAACCTGTTGAAGAAATGGATTTACCAAGTGCCTTAAACATAAGCACTGATGCAGTTCCTGGCAGTTACTATATCCCATAAAATTGCACAATTATTATGTGTCAACTAAAGAATTGAGAATTTCCAAAAAAGTAGCCAAGTTTCCTTTCTTCTGCCAAACCCAGCTAGTGATAAAAATGACAACTTCAAAAGTTCTTATAAATCCTCCCTTCTAATAATGGTGAGATTTACATTTGACAAAGATATTTAAATTTGAGAGGGCATGGTGACTAAAAAACCAGAGGTGTCTAAAAGAGGGACTATTTCCTATTGTTCACATTCTGCATATCTCTGTGCAAAGTTTCTCTGGACATCTGAAATCTATGTTATTAATTCCTAAAGATTAGAAGAATAATAAGATTTTATTAAGCTCAGCGATGCAATCTTTAAAAGTATAAGAGACATGATTAATGTTTCTAGAATGTAGGAATTGGTAGCTAAATAAGGGCATTTTTATCTATTCTTCTTGAAAATGTATAATATTTTCTCTAGTAAATGGATGGACCTAAGGGTCAGGTTTGCGATTTCTCATTTCAAAGACAATAATAAAATTCGGAGAATTATTAGATGTCTGAAAGCAATTATTTCCTCACTCTATTCCTTGATTTAAATAGCTCTTATTAGACTTTGAGGTTTATAGGCATTTACCCAAGAGACTTTCCTTTGGAAAGATAGTTATGATTCCAATTTTGTCTTTAGTGAGTAAAAGGCCTGGTCAGAGAAACTGGGATATTGTTAGGTTAAAAAAAAATCATTGAGCCAGTCACTGGTGGCTCAAACCTGTAATCCTAGCTACTCAGGAGGCTGAGTTCTGAGGGTTGAGGTTCAAAGCCAGCCCAGGCAGGAAAGTTTGTGAGACTCTCATCACCAGTTAACAACCAGAAAACCAAAAGTGGGACTGTGGCTCAAAGTGGTAGAGCACTAGCCTTGAGCAGAAAAAACTCAGAGACAGTATCCAGGACCAACCAAAAGAAAAAAATCTCCAGAGAAATCTGGCTTAAATTTAAATGAGAACCATTTAAACAGAAGACATTCATTCAAATAGAAGAGCATATTGATCATGAGCCTGGGGTTGTTTTCACATAGACTGAGTTAAATATCAAAATCGTCTACTTAGTAGTGTGGTCTTGGACTCTATGACTCTGTGTGGCTCAGTTTTCTCATCTATAAAATGAGGCTAAAGCACTTTTTTTAAAAGTTTTTATTATAAAACTGATGTACAGAGAGGTGCTAAAGCACTTTTATGCCCTAAGGTCAATATGAAAATTAAGTGAGACAGTGATCATCAAATGTGTAAAGGTATCCCTGGTCCCTGGGTGGTCTTGGTGACTGCTTGTACTACTGTTTTTCTCTCTTGAGGGAGTTGTATTCAAATAGTTGCAAAAACGTGATAA
Source organism: Perognathus longimembris pacificus (assembly GCF_023159225.1). Taxonomy (NCBI): domain Eukaryota; kingdom Metazoa; phylum Chordata; class Mammalia; order Rodentia; family Heteromyidae; genus Perognathus; species Perognathus longimembris. The sequence continues at coordinate 44,745,850 of NC_063176.1, forward strand.
AAATACAAAGATCAGAGTGTTGGTCTATTTCAATAAACGTGGGGTATAATGTTCTCTATAACTTTCCCAGGTAGTAGCTATATATATATATATATATATATATATATATATATATATATATATAATATATATATTTTATTTATATATGTGTATATATGTCATATATACTATATTATATATAAAGTTAAAAACCATTGATTTAAATAATAATCAACAATAACTGTCGGGGTCTCAGTCCCCAGCGCTCTGACAGGAAAGTTTGCCCTGACCGGGGCGGGCCAAGAAAGGAGAAGGGTCCACAGACAGCCGCCCCCCCCCCCTCACCGGAGGACAATCAGACGAGTCCGGGAGAGATATCAGTGCACTTCTTGCTTTATTGAGAGACCTCCGCTCTTAAATAGGTCAGAGAGCGGCAGGGAAGGGAGGGAGGTGTCCGTGCACCTATCTAGAGACTGTGAAGGGACGCCTGAGCTGTCCGTCAAAGGTGGAGGGCCGAGGGACCAATCCTAAGAGGCAGCCTAATTCTACATCACAGCCCACAGGACCGCCTCTGGGTTTATCACCAGGCCCATCTTGGCCACATGTGGTCCCAAGGCTGGGAGGCGGGGCCAGCTAGAACCTCCTTTCCCGGTTGCAGCATAACAGCCACGGGGCCCCAGGGCTGGGAAAACAGGCGGGGCCAACTAATTGTCTCTTAATAATGCAATGCATCCGGGCGGGCCCCACAAATAACCATCTTTTTACATATGCCAGACAGTGTGTTTAATGCCAAGAACAAAGACTCAGTATAGGCCACTGAAATACAACAAAACAGCTGGAAAGACTTTTAGACAACCCATATCCAAAATCAACTCTCTGAGAGAGACCCACCAAGACAAGGCTATGTCCACTAACCTAGGGAGTTTCAGAATCCCTGCCTTGTGTGCCATCTTGTGATTAAGAGGCCTTCTTGACTCCCCTTCAGAGTTCCCTCAACACCCACGGGGCTGGGCCTGAGTACTACTATGTTACCATAGGAAACATTCAGGACCTTCCTGACTATGCTTGTTCCAACCATACTGGTAGCAGCTGAAGGCAGTCACTGCTTCTCTCCTACTGTCCACATCTCTCATGAGATTATTTAGTTGAGGGTTGGAATTCACATGAAGAAATTGGAAGAGGACATTTTATGCTCTCTGGAGCAACAGGAAGACACACTGAGAGGAAGGGCAGAGAGATGCTGTGTGTCTATGTACCGTAGTCACCATAGATAAATGCATCTGTCTGCTAAAGCTGTCACTACAAACCACCATGTTGTGGATGCCTTACACAATAGGACTTTATTCTCAGTGTTGGTAGGTCCAGTTTGTCCCCAGATCCTCTCTTCAGCTTAAAGCTCCCTGTTTTCTCACTGCCTTCATGCCCTTTCTCCTATGTGCACACACATTCCTGCTATCTCTCCTCTCTCTTATGAGACACGATCACTATTGGATGACAGCCCCATTCTTATGACTTGATTTAACCAGATTTATTTTTCTAAAGACTTGATCTGAAATACATGCAAATGGGAGAGTTAAGACTTTAAAATCTATGAATTTGGGGAGGATACAATTCAGCCCATTTCTTATGAGTAGGGCAGGCTTCTACCCTAGGAAGAAAGAATACAAATATATGAGCACAATGGCACAGTTTATACGAGATTATGATTAAAAACAACAACAGCACAGCACAGCACAGGATACAGGTGAGCCTTCAATGCCTAGTGAAATGTGTCGGAACAGGATTGTTAATTAGAGTTCTTTTTATCTGTAGCCTTTTTTATTCCAGATGTGAGGTTCTAGTACAAACTCAAAGGCTCAGTAGTGAGGAAAAGGATATCACAAATGTCCTCTTACAGGTTGTGGATGCTCTTCTGCACAAATCTCCATTCTTTTGGCCTCAGAGCAACCTGGTTATAGAAGGGGACAAGACAGTTTGGCTCATAAGCACCTGTTTCTAATCTGAAAAAATCTTCATTAAAAGAAGCATTGTACTCTAAGAAGCAAAAAGTACTGAACTTCTCACATGTTTATCTCCTGCAAGCCTCCTCACACAATTATTTACACTTTGGGCTGCTATGATCTGGTGGTTGGTTCCCCTTAAGAATTCATCTGACCTCTGGTACAAGGGTATAGGATGAGGGTCTTTGGGTGGTACTTAGCTCATGAAAGTTCCCATGACATGAATAGAATTAATGTTCTGCAACAAGAGGTTCCAGAAAAAAAAAATCCTCACTGTGTGTGTGTGTGTGTGTGTGTGTGTGTGTGTGTGTGTGTGTGTTAGGTTAGATATTGTTTTCTTTCTTTTTTATTTGGCAGTAAAAACCCTCTTCCCTTAGACCCCATGAGGACACAACTGGGAGGATCTATTAATGAACCAGAAAGAAGGTGCTCATCAGACCTCAAATCCATCAGCACCTTGAACTTGGACTTTATAAACGTCAGAGCTATAAGCAGTAGACTTTTACTTTTTATGAATAACCTATTCTAAGGTATTTGGCTATAGTGGTCTGGACTGAGACAATGGCTTTGCAGCTTAGAGGCTAAATGACTTACCAAGGACTACATGGTAGAAAATGGGAGACTCCCAGAGAGGGGAGTGCGGATCCTTGAAACTGCAGGTATGGGTGGATATTCCTTTCTGTGGGTGATCAGTAGCATTTTAAGCCTAGCATCCCAGAGACCCTGTCATTATATCAAGACTTTAGCAGAGGATCACAAGAGCCTAATAGCTATGCCCTTATGAATGAATAAGATAATGCTAAGCGAAATGAACTCCATGTTATGGAAATGACTGTTATATCACTGTTGTAATTACTTTCAACATGCCATATGAAACCGTAGCTTCTATTGTTGATCATCCTCTTGTATCCCCTCCCTTTGGATGTACCCGCACTATCACTGTATCTTATCTGAGTACATTGGAAACTGTATTAGAACTAGGAAAGTGAAAGGGAATATCAAAATCAAGAGACACAGGATAAAAAGACAAATGACTACAAAAGCAATACTTGCAAAACCATTTGGTGTAAACAAACTGAACAACTCATGGGGGGAGAGGGAAAGAGGGAGGGAGGAGAGGGGAATGAGGGAGGAGGTAACAAACAGTACAAGAAATGTACCCAAGGCCTAATGTATGAAACTGTAACCTCTCTGTACATCACGTTGACAATAAGAAAACAATAAAAAAGACTTTTTATTTTCTTAATAAGCATTTACATTTAAAATACACCTCATTCAGGGCACCAGTGGCCCCCACCTGTAATCCTAGCTGTTCAGAAGGCTGAGCTCTAAGGATCACAGTTTGAAGCCAGTCCAGGGAAGAAAAGCCCCTGAGACGTTTATCTACAATAAACTACTCAGAAAAAAAAAAAAAAAAAGCACTGGAAGTAGCACTGTGGCTCAAGTGGCAGAGCACTAGCCTCGAGCACATAGAGGCTCAGGGTCAGTGCCCAGGCACTGAGTTCAAGCCCCAGGACTGGCAAAATAAAATAAAATATACCTCGTTACACTGACAGGCTGGCTTCTGATTACAAGTTGCAAATGGATTGTTTCAATTCTTTCTTTTATATATTTTCCTTTCCATTAATTTTGCTTGTAGGAGTTGTGCTGATTCATATTCAACTAAGTTTAGTTCCTTCATTAAGCTATAATCATCAAAATCTGTGTCTGAAACTTCCAATTATGTTCTGGTATAAACAAATTGTTCCTTGATGATAATATAGATTTGAATTCAACACAGTTTATGACTATAAATCTGGCTGATAAAAAAAATCAGGCAGTCAAATATTACTTGCAAATACATATCTTGTCATTATGTCGCCCAAAACACCTATCAACAGTGTGTGTGTGTGTGTGTGTGTGTGTGTGTGTGTGTGTGTTATTTTCTTTCTTTTGGGCAGTGCCACAATAAGGGCTTCAAGCCTGCTAGGCAGCTAAGTATTCTACCATTTGAGCCATATCTCCAGTCCCCACTTTTTTGCTTTGTTATGTGTTTTCAGTTTTCTCCAGATGACTTAAAGTACATACAGCCAAGGAAATCTCTGAATTGTAAATACTCAGTCTTAAACTTTTACAACAACATGAGGCATAGGCTATCCTGAGACCCTGGGTTCTCAGCTAATTTTCTTAGGAATTCTTTGATCCTGATCTTGAATGTTACCACTGCTCTTTCAAATTAATGCCTGAGTTTTAAGCACAAAATGGAAACACTGAGGAAAGCCATAAAAATAAACAGATGATCAAGATTTTAATAGCTTTATCATTTAGCATTTTTCTTCCTTGTCAGGCTAAACTAAGCACAAGGGAGCTGAATGGAAAATCAAACTCTTAGAGACCCAACACTTCATGTGAGAGCATTCCGGGTGAGCTCATGAAGCCTGGGGAAAGAACTGCTAATTCTCCTCTCCTCTTACAGAATCAGATTCATGCCAAAGGAATCGCGCCAGTTACCAGTCCTAGGTCTGAAGTATAGAGATCAGTGTCTCTCAGAGCCAATAGAAGTATTTGAGCTTATAAAATGGTGTCCTATGCTATGACATAGACCCGGAACAAGCTCAAGGGAATTAGCTCCCACCCTGGTTCTGTTTAGAAATTAGAAATACAATTATTTGTATCCATGTCTCATTTAAAAACAATATGACTACACAAAAATGATCTCTAAAGATCTTCCATAAAAATCCATCATAGTAAAGCCAACAAGAAGTAAAAGAGCTGAACAATATGGTATTGTAAGGTAGGCAATATTTGGTTATGTGATGAAATAACTGCATGAAAGAAAGGCTACTGGCTCTTCTAGAGTTCTATATTAAATTTAATGAAAAATAAATCTAAAAATAAAATATACAGAGAATTGTGAAAGATTAATGCAAGTACCAATGGCAAGAAAAAACAAAACAAAAAAATGATGATTATGTCAATACAATAATAACACATTGAAGTTGGGCATTGGTGGTTCACGCTCGTAATCCTAGCTACTCAGAAAGCTGAGATCTGAGAATTCTGGTTCAAAGCCAGCCTAGACAGAAAAGGCCATGATACTGTTATCTCCAATTAATCACCAAAATGCCAGAAGTGGAAGTATAGCTCATGTGGTGGAGTACCAGCTTTGAGAGAAAAAGCCAAGCAAGATTGTGAGGCCCTACATTCAAGTTCCAATATTGGCACAAAAATAAATAAAAGTAAAAATTGGAATCTACCATTGGTATCTACCATTGCTACAGAGTAGTTCAATAAGATTTATGAAAAGCAATAAAACAACCTAATAGGGTGCCCTTAGTCTCCGTCTGAAAGAACAATACATTTTTAAGAGTTGTTCTCAGTCAACTAGATGTTTAGTTATGATAGTATTACTTTCCTTAGTACAACATTTGGATCTTGGTGCTATAACTAATTAAAATGACTCATACTTCCTTGCCTTTAATTTTCTTATCTACAAAATAAAAGGTTTAGTCACAAAAACTCTAAGATCTTCCTGATCTCGAAAGTTCTGTGGATCTGTAATTTTGGTTATTTTGAAAATCTGGATTCTAATTAATTCATTTTAATCGCTCTATGGGATGCATGTTATCAGCTATGTGGGCTTGGCAAAATGGCTTGTAAAAATGACTTCATAAATCAAAAACTATTTTAGAGATATCATGGGGAGACATTTCCTGTGTCCTCCTCCTCCCCAGGAAAATCTCTGACTTACAGAATTCAAGATTCATCTATTTAATTTAATACTCTTACCTTCTGGGGAAAAAATACAAATGTCTCTGGAAAGGTCACACATTTAGAATGATCAGTCATTTTTACCTTAGTTTGAATATTTTTTTTCAACTTGCCCTGTCTTATTCCATTAAAAGATCTGAAGCTGCTTACTACTGAGAATGAGTTTTTTTAAAGTGTGTTTCTGAGATCAGATCAGGTGAACGTTTACAAGGACCAGAGGAGAATACCAGAAGGATGGACAGTACCACCAAAAGAAAAACTCTGTGTAAATCACAAAGGACTGGGAAAAACATTTGAGATTGTTACCAATCTCTGGATAGGGCTGGGTATGTACAGATAAACTGCCCATTTCGCAATGACTGAGAGTCCGTTGTGTTCACAGCCTAAATTATCACTTATTCTTCTCACAGTGCCTAGTGTTCTTTGTCTGGTCCTTTGGACACATTATTAAAAAGAAATCCATTTGTAATTTGCTTTAAACTTGCTCATGTTGTTTCCTTGTTTCCAGAATGGCACACAATTTTGTTAGCCATTGTTCTACCTGTTTATAGAGTGTCATGATCTTGTCTATTTCCTGGAAATGCGAAGATTTTTTTTCCCTCTGTCTTTGCATAAGTAAGTATCCATTAAGTTCAGCAAGAGAAAAAAAATGGGTTTAATTTTAAATGATTCATTCAACATGGCCAGAGCTGATTATTGCAAGATGAATACTTCTGGCATGACTGACAAAGTCACAGCTCATTTCTCAAAGATACAAATTTTAATCAAATATTTAGGTCCTCAGCTCCCTTACTAATCCTCTGAGTGTTGGATCTGTCTCTTGGAGAGAGAGGAGTATTAAAGTCACCCACTATGATTGTGTTTGCGTCTATCTTGCTCTGTAATTCTTTGAGAATTTGCTTGACATATGTCGGGCCTCTTTTGTTTGGTGAGTATACATTTATCACCGTGATTTCTTGATCCTGGATTTTTCCTTGTATTAATATGTAGTGTCCTTCTTTGTCTTTTTGAGTGGACTTTAAAGAGAAGTCAAGCTTGTCTGAGATCAGGATGGCTACACCTGCCGTTTTGGTGGATGCATTTGCTTGGTAGATCTTGCTCCATCCTTTCACTCGAAGCCTGTTTTTGTCCCTTGCTGTAAGGTGGGTCTCTTGTAGACAGCAGATGTCAACTTTTTGTTTGCGAATCCATTCTGCCAGTCTGCTCCTCTTTATCGGGGAGTTTAAACCATTTATATTTAAAGAGATCAAGGATAAGGGTGTTTTTTCTCCTTCCATTTTCTTGGTGGGCTGTTTTTTCTTCTTCTTTTTTTTTTTCTTCTTGTCTTTAGTGAGCTTGTGTTTCTGCTGGGCTTTGGCTATTGAAGTTTCTTTCTGATTCTGTCTGTGTGTCTTTTACGATCTCTGTTGGGTGGGGTTCCCCTCTTAATATTCGCTGTAGGGCTGGTTTTTTATTCACATACTCCTTTAGCTCCTCTTTGGTGTGGAAAGATCTGGTTCTCCCTTCGAATGTGAACTCCAATTTCGCTGGATATTTGATCCGAGGTTGTAAATTGTTATTCTGGAGTACTTGGATGGTGTTCTTCCACTCGCTTCGAGCTTGGTAAGTTTGTGTGGATAAGTCGGATGTTATTCGAATCCTCTTCCCATTGAAAAAAGTTTCCTTCTTCGCTTTGGCTGAATTCAGAATTTGCTCTTTAATCTTGAGGTCTGAAGTCTTGAATATTATGTGCCTTGGGGTGGCTTTCCTGGGGTCTGGCCTGCCAGGTGTCCTATAGGCTTCGGTTACCTGGATGGGGTCCCCTGTGAGATTGGGGAAGTTTTCTGCAATAACTTTATTGAGAACATGATTAAGCCCTCTGCTCTGATATTCGGCTCCTTCTTCTATTCCAATTATGCGCAGATTATATCTCTTGTCTTTGTCCATTAGTTCCTGGATTAGTCTTCCCTGAAGCTTCACCTTTTCTTGGAGTGTGGTCATTTTCTGGTTGTTGTCAGCTGCTTCATCGTCCAGGCGAGAGATTCTGGATTCTATATGGTCTACTCTTTGTGTCATGGTTTCAATTGCGGAGTTTATGGATGTCAGAGAGCTATTTATGGTTGTCATATCAGCTCTGATCGTGGAGATTTCTTCCTTTAAAGAGTTGTATTTTAAATCTATTTTTTCATGCATTTCAATTCTTAGGATGTGGAGATTTTCTTTAAAGGCAGCTTGCATTGTATCCATTTTTGCTTCCATTTCTTTAAAGCAGGTTTGCATTGTATCCAGTTTTGCTTCCATTTCTTTCTTGGCTTCCTGGGTGTCCTTCCAGATTTCCGCTCTAAATTCCTGGAATTGTTTTCTGATTTCATTTCTGACGCTTTCGATCATTCCTGTTAACATGGCCTCATTTGCTTTTTTAGTCTCCATCTCCTCTTCAGTCGTGCTGCTTTTTGGAGCTGGCGAGTTGGCTTGCCCTTTGATGAACTGAGTTATGTTTCTTTGTGATTTGCGCATCTGGAGATCTGGATGGCTTCTCAGGTTTGGTTTGTAGCTCCTCCCTCCCTCCTGTGTAGACGTGTCTACGGGCAGCAGGTGCTGTCGCTGTGTCCCCGCCCACCAGTGCAGGGTACGCCTACCAGAGCGGGCGCTGTCGCCGGGGGCCCCGCCCTCCTGTGCGCTGTGCGTTCAGTGCAACAGGCACTTCGGCGGGATATGCCTCCCAGAGCGAGCCCTGGGTTGTTGGGTTGTGCTTGCGCCCTCCCACGAGTCCGTTGTGGGGGGGGGTACGTGTGGGGCCCAGTGGGATCGACTGTCCGGGTGTGGCTTGGCACCTTCAGACCTCACCTCCGCTGTTAGGAGGGGGGACGTGATCAGGCTCCAGTGACCCTGCTGGGCTGGTATTGCCCACCAGCGCCTGTGGTTTTAGTTGTAAGAGTCTGCGAGGTCCAGGCGCCTCAGGTGGGGTTTGCACAACCGGCTGTCTCCCGGCCCCTGTTGGGAAGGGGGCGGGGCCGGTTCTGCCAGTTCAGGAACCTGTGGGGTGTTGGTGCTGCTGAGCCCTTCCCCTGCTAAACTGACTTCCCAGCGCCTGATGGGGGTTTCCCCCGCCTGATTTGTGGGTTCTTTGTTCCGTCAGGGGTGGGGGAGGGGGGGAGGGGAGGGCACTCACTTTTGCTGCTTTGTGTGTGTGTCCCGCGCTGCCGTTGGCCCTCCAGGGGTTGGCTAAGTGTCGTGGTGGCTTCCCTGGTTCCCGATTTCTGCCGCGCTGGGTTCCCTTGTCCAAACCCGGTGTGGACCCGAACTTCTCGTCGCTGCCGGTGTGTCTTGGTCCGCACCCTGCCTTGTGTCCGTGGGGTCTCCCGCTATATGGAATCTGCGCTCCTGGCAACCTGTCTGCCGATCGCCGGGTTCCCCTTTCCCAGCCTGACCCTGTTTGGGCCAGGGTCGGCTGGTGGGGGGAGGGTGCCCCGGTGAATCTCCGGCTCCGTGTAGGTTTTCGGTTCTTCTTTTTTGCTCCTTTTTGTTTTCCTGCGTTTCTCCACTGCTTCTGGCTGCTGGTTTTGCTGGGTTCTTGATGGGGTGTTGGGTGTTGGGGTTCCCAGCTCACTATGCCGTTGGAGCGAGTCGGAGTGCCTCCCTATTCCATCGGCGCCATCTTTCTTCTCCAAATATAAAAACTTCAAAAGAAATATTTTTGTGCCAGTAGTAGAGCTCAAACTCAGGATCTTAAGCTTTAATTGGCTTTTTCTGCTCAAAGCCGGTGCTCTACCACTTGAGCCGTAGCCCCACTTCTGGCCTTTTGCCAGCTAATTGTAGGGAAGCATCTCACAGACTTTTCTGCTTGGCCTGCATTGAACCACAATCCTCCTGAGTAGCTAGAGGTAAAGGCATGAGCCACCAGTGCGCCTGGCATCAAAAGAAATTTTAATTGGACTGCATAGACCATAGTCTGCTTGGGCCATAAATATGGCATAGCCTTAACAAAGAATGTCTTTAAGGAAGCTTTCAACTCTGACAATTAGACTGAAAATATATCAATTTACTGGAAGATGCCAGTCCAAGTGGCAGGAAATCTGCTGCTGAGTCACAGCTCCAAGAAAGAGGAGTGGAGTCTAGAAGCTTCTGGGGATAAGAAGCCAATATCATGGGGTTATCTCCAACCTTGGTGGCTGTCTTTCAAACCTAATTTTGAACCTACATTTTAAGTGACCTATTAAGAAACTAGGTACCACTATCAATCTAATGGCCTGAATTGCAATCTGCAAAATGTAATTGTGGGGTCAATATTAGAAGGTTAGCTATAGAAATTTACCTTACAAAAGTGAAATTAAGTCAGTTAAAATACTCTCTGTTGCAAGGCCCTTTCCCTTGGCTGAAATGATTTCTAGGAGATTGAAAAGACAGAGCTACCTCTCCTTTCATTTTGGCTACAGAAAAACAGACATTTGTCAGAAAACACTTTTGTAAGAGATTTTAAAAATATTGCAGACTTGCTGACATTTGAGTGCGATAATAAATACGTATCATTAGAATGCTGCCTAGAGATAGATTTGGAAAAAAAAAGTAAATGTATTTAACCTGTCCCTTCCAGGTAGAAGTAATTTTTAACTATGAGTTTAAAAGTCATGGTTTTCTAAACTGCATTTATGCTTTGAAATTGTATTTATGCAATCTTGAAAACTAGATTTTCATAATTACTTGATGAGGCTTCAAATTGTTGGTTTGTCTCCTGTAAAAACAGCCATAGGCCCACTTGAAAAACTTGGAAAGTGAATTTTTATTACTTAACAATTCTCTACTGATGTTTAAATTGATATATCTTATTCTATAGGTTATCATATAACAAAAAAATATTCTTCCCTAAACCAATCACTTCTCTAGTTTTCCAACCCATTTCTTAGAAACATAGAAACAGAATGCCTTACAGGTAGTCTACAAGAACAAATGACTGACCTCAGGGAAGGTGGAAATTTCTTAACTGAATTTCAGTACCAACTTGGGCAGAGATGATTGATGAAATGAAAAGTAAGCATCATGATTTAGTAAGCAGAGCTAATGATATGCTTTATTCAGTTCGATCTATGTAGTTTTGTCAAGTCTCTTTTCCAACTGTGAATCAAGTAGGAGCCAAAATTAATACCAGACTTATCAATTGCTATGATACAAATAGTTAAACTGGGTCTTTCTAAGGGAAGCACATTCCACTACTTTGCTGTTGACTAAAGATATTATCACTAAGGACAATATATAATAATAGAAAAAATTGTGCCATAAACAGCACCATTTTAAAACATTTTAATTTTACAGCATCTTCTTAAAAATCCATTTTTGCACAATTTTATAATATCCTTACCTACAGTACATGTAATCAATTTGTAATCAGTTGAACATACTTGTATGCAGACTTAACCCTTAAAAATATTGCTGGGCACCAGTGACTCAGACCTGTAAACCTTGCTACTCAGGAGGCTGAGATCTGAGGGTCATGGTTCAAAGCCAGCTGAGGTAGGGAATTCCGTGAGACTCTTATGTCCAGTTAACTACCAAAAAGCCAGAAGTGGAGCTGGGTGGCTCAAGGAGTAGAGTGCTAGCCATGAACAACAAAAGCGGAAGGGCAGTGCCCAAGCCCTGTGTCAAAGCACCAGGACCAACACCAATAAATAAATAAATTGCTGATAGGAATCTCATAATAAGAAAAATTTCAAGACTGCATATCTTTAAAATAATGTACATGGTGGGTGGAGGTGTAGCTCAGATTGTAGAGCACCAGCCAATGATCAATAAAGTCAGATACCAAGTTCAAGTCTCAGGCTCAGAGTAAAAGTAAAGTGCCCACTTTATTTTTAAACAAGGGCTCACACCTGGACTCTTCATCACTAAAATATTTAGTTCCCCTTTGTACCTTCTTTCAAGCATGCACATCCTATCCTGTCTTGTAGTCAAGCACACATGAGCATTTAGATTTGGTCCAATAAACTTATTTCGCTGAGTCTCTCTCTCTCTCTCTCTCTCTCTCTCTCTCTCACACACACACACACACACACACACACACACACACACACACACTTTCTCTCCCCATGCCCCCTACTTCTCTCTCCCTCATCAAATTTCTGGCTCATGTGATTCCACATCCATGGGGCTTGTGTTGCTTGGTAATAATTGCATCTACAAGACTTTTTTCCCCACTGCCACCTCCAACCCAGCCTTACATGCTCAGACTCTGTTCTGAGCATCCTGCACTACAACTTCACTCCTCTAAAACTGGTGGTTTGGGTGTTCCCGTGGACCTTAAGTTACCTTAAATGAGAAAAACTCTTTCTCTTTAGAGACTTCATTGAACAATCATTGTCCTCTTTTAAATTTATTCTTTTGTCTTTGAATAGTTGTACAAAGAGTTTCAATTCAACATGTCAACTTATGAATATAATGCAACTAATTGGTCCACCCTCCATCATTCTCCCCCATCCTTTCAAGTTACTGAGTTCCATTTTCATATATGTACGTTGAGTATTATGTATTCATCCCCTGTTCCTCTCTTCACCCACCCTTCTCTTGGGTCCCCTTAAATCCCACCTCCTTCAGACAAGTCATGATTCATCTTCCTGGTATTCAGGAAGTTGCAAATTATGCAAAGGAATTATGCCCATCCTTCATGTTACTTTTAAAGAAATCCTCTTGCTCCCATTCTCATTACTGTGGAAAGTCCAATTTAGAGCCAGCTATAGCTGAAGGAGATGGCGTCTGCGATGCTTTCCACCTCTCCGAAGATGATGCCTGTTGTCATTCTGACACACTTGCCTAAAAGTGTGGATCATTTTTCATTGTGAAAAATTATCACATTGGACAAAGTAAGTATGTTGGTCATAAAGCAGAGGGCACACCTCTTGAAGTTCACTGGCTCTGCCCTTTCTATGCGTGGCAGTGATGGAAATGAGACTGGGGGTGGGGCATCACCTTGCCCCTCTATGGCCCCGGCAGAGGCCAGAGGGCCCAGTCCTCAATCAGATTAACGATCCTGTTCATATTTTCTTTCTCCCATATTCCATGTTCCACCTCTATCCCCAGAAAGAAACTAAACTTCCAAAATAGTCTCCTACAACCACTGCTCTCTACGAAAGACCAAGTGTTACTTTATAGAGTGAAATTTAGTTCACTGGTTCTCAACCCTGGCTACATTTTTGGAGTCACCTATTGCTCTTCACCTGTATGGCACCCATGGACATTCTGATTCTCCTGAGCTGATACCAGGATACCATTCTGTTTCCAAAGCTCACCTGTGGTTTAATGTGCAGCCAGAGTAAAGCAATCCCAGCTCACTATTTTAACGTCTTGATTCTGGTATAAGATTTTTGCATCCTTTTACATAAAGATCTAATCACTTCTGTCTCCCACCAGAAACAAATGCCAACTTATGACCTTTTAACAAAACAAATAGCAAACGGAAGCCTTGAAATTATTTATTTTCCTTAAAGGCAGAAAAGACGCTAGCTCTAAAACACAGACTGGGTCAATCCCCAGGGTTCACAGTTTGTTTTGAGAGGAACCTTTCCTAGTCCGTGGAGAAACCAGTGTAGCTAGGAATGGAACGGAAGTGGGGTTCTCTTCCCAGAACAAACCTAGAGGAATGTGATTTTGATCTTTTGTTTTCTGGTACCCTACAAAAGCACTGCTATGTAACCACTTTTATTGAAACTTTATCCTAACTTGGCTACAGTGATGCTCTATAAGTCATATCCCCCTCTTCACTGTTAGTTTCATAACCACCTTTTCCCTTGCTCAATTCACAGCCTCTTCAAGGCTCAGTAATAGTTATTTGTTGTTGTTGGTGGTGGTGGTGGTAGGGCTTGAATTCAGGGCCTGAGTGCTGTCCCTGAGCTTTTTTGCTCTACCACTTTTCAGCTGTAGTGCCACTTCTGGTTTTCTGCTGGTTAATTGGAGATAAGAGTCTCATGGACTTTCCTGCCCAGGCTGGCTTTGAATCATGATCTTCAGATCTCAGCCTTCTGAGTAGCTAGGATTATAGGCATGAGCCACTATCACCTGGCAATAATTGGTTTTTAACTGTGCTTTTTCTTCAATAAGGTGATGAAGTAACTAATTTATGTTCTGCTTAAATTGTTTTGCTTGGTGCTGGGAGATAGAGTGGAGAGTTTAAATCCTCATGGTCTCTGCTTCTTAGGGTCTCTCCTCTGGGAAGAAGCCCACTTAGTAAATGTATACATGCAAGTTGCCTTCAGGAAAGAGATAGATTTCTGTGTACATGTATAACAACAGAATGTGTCTGGTTTGGAAGATGAGGGAAGGAAGCTCTATGGTATGTGTAAATTAGCATCAGTAATGGCCTGGGGCCTCCTCAATTGGGTCTTAAACTTTTGGCATAGTCAACTTTTAGATCTGAAATGCTCCCTAAATGACCATATGTGAAAGGCTGGCCCCTACCTTAGTCATACTGGAAAGTGCTAGAAACCTTTAAGAGGTAGAGCCTAGTAGGGGGTCATAGGTCAGGGGTTTCTGGAAGGAGACTGTGGGAATAGCTGTCACATCCTTTCTTTCTTTTCCTGGCCACCATGTGGTGAATCCTCGCCCCTATAAAATATTTACTCACTTTGACTCTAAAAGCTATGGAGACAATTGATCATGGACTTAAACCTCCAAAATAAATCTCTTCTCTCTTCAAGATGATGATCTCAGGTCTTTTGTTATAATAAGAGAGATCTGCCTAATAACACACCAATTCATCCAGATCAAACTTCACAAACTCTGCAAATATCAATGATGTAAGTCATAACACTTTTGAAGAGATCGTCTATAGTTTCTTCCCACCCAGCACATCTCAAAGAAGAAAAGCAGAACTTCTCCCTCCAATACATAGGTACCTTAGTCTATCCCTCAGTCACTGCCCAGTAAAAGGCCACTGTCTCCCATTTCCTAGGTCACAGAGGATGGATTGAGGATGGGAACGTGATCAGGCTAGGATAAACTCAGCCTTTCTTTGGGATTGAGATATTTTCATATGAAATCGAGGGTTCAAGGTCACTAGAAATCTAAAACTTCAGCTTTGGTAGCCCTCTTCTCTGCCACGTGGTAAAGAATTATCTTTAGCAAGTGAGAATGAACAAAGAGAGAACAGAAAATAGAACATGCAGATGATGTAGAGTCCTATAGCAATGGGGTCCAGTTCCAATCCCAGACACTCCAGTGGGACTTAGTTTGATTTTGTGAACTACTCCAGCTGTGGATCCCAGTGTTATCTCTGATTGTCCAACTGTTGTTTAAAATCTGCCTCTGTCAACAAACAGAATTCTGACTTGATTGAACTCTTATTCACAGAGTTCTGTGTAGGCCTAATTATTCATTAATTAACAGAGAAAATTACTAGTTATCATTTAAGATAAGTAAAATAGACAAATAATAGCTGCATTTGGTATTACTGTTACAACACAATCAACAGGGAAACATTCAACAATGCAGTCTAAACAGAACATAAGTAGGACATCTAATCTATCATTACACTATGATCCCAATTTCACCTTATTATTTATGGAGAATGCACCTAAAGGATGTTTGTCTCTATCTTCTCACTACTCTAAATGTGCAGAGGTAGAATATCTATTCAATAAAGTTTTTTTCTTTTATTTTTATTTATTTATTTATTTATTTTTATTATCAAACTGAATTACAGAGAGGTTACAGTTTCATACATTAGGCATTGGATACATTTCTTGTACTGTTTGTTACCTCGTCCCTCATTCTCCCCTCTTCACCTTTCCCTCCCCCCCCATGAGTTGTTCAGTTTATTTACACCAAACAGTTTTGCAAGTATTGCTTTTGTAATTGTTTGTATTTTTTTACCCTGTCTCTCTCAATTTTGGTATTCACTTCCAATTTCCTAGTTCTGAAACCAGTATACCCGGTTTCCAATATACTCAGATAAGATACAGAGAAAGTGTAGGTACAACCACAGGAAGGTGATACAAGAAGATCATCAGTAATAGAGGCTACAGTTACATAGGGCACATTGAAAGTAGTTACAACTGTGATATAACAATCGTTTCCATAACATGGAGTTCAATTCACTTAGCATTATCTTACATGTTCATAAGGGTATAGCTATTGGGCTCCTGTGATCCTCTGCTCTGACTTGCCTAAACCTGTGCTAATTATTCCCTATAAGGGAGACCATAGAGTTCATGTTTCTTCAATTCAATGAAGTTTTAAAACCCTACAATCAGTGATTTCTATTGTACCCCTATTTTCTTGTTGCAATATACAAAGTAATTTTAGAGCAAGAAAGCTTAGGAAACATATTTGGTATAGACTTAATATTTGTATGCCCTCCCTTCCACAAATTCAAGTGGAGTGTTAATCCCCAATGATATGGCACCAGGGTGTGTGGCCTTTGGGAAGTGATTGGGTTGTGAGGTGGAGTTCTCAAGACTGGCATCGGTACCTTTTTAAAAGATGAGCAAGAGAAAACGCTCCCTCTTCTGCCAGGTGAAGATGTTAGTAGTCAGTGTCTGAGCCAGGAAGCACCCTCACCAGACATGGAATTTGCCAACACCTTAATCTTGGGCTTCCCAGGCCCAAGAACTGTAAGAAATAAATTTTCAGTTATTCCTTATTTTTTTTTCAGTCTTGGGGCTTGAACTCACAACCTAAGCACTGTCCCTGAGCTCCTTTGCTCCAGGCTAACGCTCTACCACTTGGAGCCACAGAGCCACTTGTAGTTTTCTAGTGGTTAATTGGAGATAAGACTCTTCAGACTTTTCTGCCCAGCTGGATTTGAAGCCAGATTCTCAGATCTCAGCCTCTGAAGAGTTAGGATTATAGACATGAGTCACCAGCACCTGGCAATTTCAGTTAAATAACTGAAGTCATGGATTTTAGATAGAGTATCTTTGTCTTAACAGCCCAGAATGAACTAAAGCAACATGATTTGAGCATAAAGATTAGGAAATGCATTACTTTGACTAGTTTCCCTTCTCTACCATGAACAACTGGGTTTTAATTTTTTTAATTAATTAATTAATTTATTTATTTTTTGTGTTGTTGTTTTGTTTTCTGGTGTGTGTGTGTGTGTGTGTGTGTGTGTGTGTGTGTGTGTGTGTGTGTGTGTGTGGCCAGTCCTGGGCCTTGGACTTGGGGCCTGAGCACTGTCCCTGACTTCTTTTTGCTCACGGCTAGCACTCTGCCACTTGAGCCACAGCACCACTTCTGGCTGTTTTCTATATATGTGGTGCTGGGGAATCAAACCCAGGG
Organism: Perognathus longimembris pacificus; assembly: GCF_023159225.1. Lineage (NCBI taxonomy): Eukaryota > Metazoa > Chordata > Mammalia > Rodentia > Heteromyidae > Perognathus > Perognathus longimembris. The sequence continues at coordinate 44,762,820 of NC_063176.1, forward strand.
CTTCATGTATATGAGGCAAGCACTCTTGCCACTAGGCCATATTCCCAGCCCAACAACTAGGTTTTTAATGCTTTCTTTTCCTTTAGGTTCTGAAGTCTGAATTGAGGGCCTTGAGCTTGCTAGGCTAGTGCTCTAGCACTTGAGCTATGCCATCAGCCCTGACTTTTGCTGGTTATTTTGGAGATAGTGTCTTCTGAACTCTTCTGCCTGGGCTGGCCTCAAACTTGGATCTTTTCACACTCAACCTCCTATGTATCTAGGATTACTGGTGTGAGCTGCCAGCATCTGGCTTTATGCTTTATACATTTCCATCCCTTTAAACCATTCTCCTTGGCTTCTTTCCAAGTTGTGTCAAATCCCTTCTAAGATAGAATGAATTAAGACTGAAAGCTCTAATGCCAGGTAAGAAGAGCCTCTTCTCTTTGCACATGATTCTCCTGGAGGTACATGACCAGGGACAGGCTGGTGTGTCAGGCAGATAGGGCAGGGGCCTGGAACTGAGCTCAGTCTCTCAGAGCCTGCAAAGCGCAGGGCAGTGAAGAAAGCACCGTGAAGTTCAGTTAAATATCAGTTAAATGGACATGGTAGTGTTACCGCTTTGCCATTGGGAATGCCAGCTGCCATCTTTCAGTAGTGTGTCCAGTGAGGGCCTCTCCCTGCCCTGTAGCCAGTGGTGTCTGTTATAGCCATTTGCTCCCCTTCCCCCAAAAAGTATCTCACTTGCCTCCTTTGAAGTTTAGTCTTATTTTTGATAGGTCGTTTTATCTTGGGTAAAGGTGACTTTGAATTACATTTATTTTCACCAATGTGTTAGCAACAGGGCTCATGGAGCAATGAACAAGCAATATAAACAAGCTTAAAGATGTTTCACTCACATAATAAGAACTAAATCATTTTGACCTCTGTTTCACAGGATACCAATCATTGGGATTCTCCAAGGTGCTTTTCAGACAGCTGTCAGTCCACTTGTATTACACATCTTCCTAATTTAATTAGAGAGATCATTATCAAAATTTATAGCTGCTCAAAGCAGTGCTAAGAGGAGGGGTGGCTGGAGGTGGTGATGGAGAATTGGGGAAAGTCTCTGTTGCTTACAGACATTGGGAAGATACACTTGGAAAATATATGTAGGTAGTAAGAAACTAAACAGATGACCATCCACACAAGGACTTAGCCAGTGGAGTATTTGATCAAAAATAGGCAAAGATACCAGGTGCCAATGGTTCATGGAATAATGATGTAAAATTCATAATGACATGGAGGTGGAATGAGATATTTTCTATGAAAGTACCTAGCACCATGTCCAAATGTTTCATAAGAGATCTGTTTTCACTCCTACTCTAGAATCACAAATGAATACAGATAAAATAACTCCTGTGTGTGTGTGTGTGTGTGTGTGTGTGTGTGTGTGTGTGTGTTGGGGCTTGAACTCAAGGTCTGGCACTCTTGCCTGGCTTTTTTCTTTCCTCACCCCAAATAGCACTTAACCCAAATCTCTACTTCTGGCTTTTTGCTGGTTAACTGGAGATAAGAGTCTCATGGATATTTCTCCCCAGCTCGCTTCAAACCACAATCCTCAGATCTCAGCCCCCTGAGTATCTAGGATTACAGGCATGAGCTACCAGCATCCTGTAACAGTCTTAAATATGCTTAAAATTAACAAAAGATTTTGAAGGGAGGCCTGATACAGGGCTAAATTTGCTTAAAACCAAATCAAACCCAGTTTCCCTTTGTATTCCCCTACAGTGAATGTTTATAGTCAGCATGCCTCTTACCTAAGGAAAGCTAAGAACTGGGAACAAAACTCGGGTTTAGATTTGACTTTGTTCCAGCCACCCCCCCCAAATCCAACCCAGTATAAAACAAATAGCAAACTGTAAAATCCCCTCCTGCTCCCTGAGATTTCTGAATAGAAAGTCTCCTGGGTAGGCAGATCATGTGCTTTGAAACAACACAAAGAAAATACATCCAGCTTATTGCAGGCAATCTTCTTCTTTGGCAATGTTTGGGTAATATTTGGCCCTTAAATAACCAGGGATCCCTGACAAGTTTGTATACAGGAGAGCAGTGAAACAGGTGGTCCTAATGCATCAAGCCAAGCCCTGACATACCCGTTAATACAATGAAATCACAGCCGAGCCGGAAGGCTTATCATAATAACCTGCTCGGGGGTGTCTCTCATACTGTTTTCCAAACAAAGCATCTTTTTTTGTTTGTTTGTTTGTTTTGGACTGGGAAACTTGGATATGTTTTTTAAAAAAATAGGTAGTTCAGATAATTTTAGGAGTGGAAGATGGAAATTTCAGTGTATCCAATTCCAGTGGCTTGAATCAAGCACAATGGACCTAAGCAGCTGCAGACTGATTGAGATGTAAGACAAAGGAGAAAGGTAGACCGAGGCCACAAAGCTGTGTGACTTACTCAGTTACACATACCCAACAGTAGAAGCAGATAGTTCTGTGTCTGAGACTCCATGCATCTCGCCCCCTGCCGGTCATTTTCTAATCACTACAAACCCTGCTCTGGAATCCAAAGGCCACCAGGCCCAAGTGACCTGCCTTGGGTCAGAGTAATCACCACGGAGTGCTTCCACAGGTTCACTACACCTGGGTATAAATCTCACTTGCCCACTTATTAGCTATATGGCCAGGTGATACTATTTTTTCATACATGGGACTCAGCTTCCTTATGGTAAATGATGGTAACACGCTAATTCTAAAGGTCTGATAGCAGATATTCATGATCTTTGCTGATGTGAAATACAGGACAGGGTGCTTGCCCTGTGAAAAGTGGGAAATATATCTTAGTGAAATCATCTATAGTCCTTCCCCGTGATTTAAAGATTCCCTCAACTGTGAATTCCCTCACGCATTAAAACTTACTGGGGCTGGGGATATAGCCTAGTGGCAAGAGTGCCTGCCTCGGATACACGAGGCCCTAGGTTCGATTCCCCAGCACCACATATATGGAAAACGGCCAGAAGCGGTGCTGTGGCTCAAGTGGCAGAGTGCTAGCCGTGAGCAAAAAGACGCCAGGGACAGTGCTCAGGCCCTGAGTCCAAGGCCCAGGACTGGCAAAAAAAAAAAAAAAAAAAAAAAAAAAAAACTTACTGTGTAACTCTCAGATGAATACTCTTGGTGCTTTTGAAGTCATTTGTGAACACATATGGAAGGGCAGAAGCAGGAGACGCTTGTGCCAGCACAAGCTTACATTCCCAGCCGAGATGGAAGAAAGCCAGGCTCTGCCTTTCTGCTTCAGCTTTCACACTGTAAACAAGAATCGTTTTTGTGTGTGGTCTACTTCACACCATGCTTCTCTCTTCTTTGTGCTGCTTTGGCCATGATTTCTCTGTTTAAAATCCCCCTCCCCAGAGTGCTAATGTGAAGGCTGTGATGTGCCTTAGAGAGAAAGTACAAACATTGGGTAAGTTTTATTCACGCACGATTTGTGCTACGGTTGGCCAAGAGTTCATTGTTAATGATTGACAAGACACGTTAAATAAGGTGTTTTTAAACAGAAACACACAGAGAACAACCTTATGTACTGATCAATTGGCAAGAATATCATAACCAGAAGCCTGCAAAAATCTGACACTATATTTTCCCCTAAGAATTGAATTCACGTGTCCCGGAGGCAATATTCATGGAAAGTTTATGGAACGTAACTGTAGTGACTAAGGAGGAGGAAAAAAAAACCCTCAAGTAACAATAAAAAAATATAGCCATGGGCAAGTGTTAATAATAATAATAATAATAATAATAATAGAATTAGGCAGGAAAGTTGGACTCAAGATAAATCTTCTGATTACACCTGATGCCTTTCTGTGAGCCTGTAAAATTGTTTCATTATGGAAACAGTGTGTCAACCACACCTCTGTCCCTTTAATGAGGAGGGAAAAAAATCAGTGTCACCCCACAATTCTCGAATTCTTTAGCTATTTCATTTGTCTTTTGAGACATCTATATCTCCTTCAATTTGGAAAGAACTTATCCCAAGTAGGAAGAATGAGAAAATTAAGTGAGGCTTTAGATAGCATCTCTTTTGGGGCTTTGTATTGATAGAAAGTAACAACATTTGAAAACTCCGGATTTAAAAAAGAGACATGAAAGCTTTGTTTTAAGTCCTGGAGATTGCTTATCTGCACAGTAGAAATTGAGAAGAGACATGGGAATCTGAGTAGCTAAGATTACAGGCATGAGCCACTGGCACCCACCAGATCCACCATCTTGCGAAAAGGTTAAAAATAGTTCTTATTTCCAGTTGCCACTGTGATGTACTTGACATGTAAATGCCAGAACGAGTTCTTTCTCTGACTTTTTCTTTTACTGGTATTGCAATGTGAACACTGGAAGGTTTATGCAGTAGGAGTGCCAAGAGTGGACAGCACGGGCTAGGAATAGGCCCTGGTTTTCACATCTGTATGCAAATCCCTGCTTTCACTAAACCTTAGACCACTCTGTGTTTTGCAGACAGCCTTCTTTTTCTCCTCTCCACTTTGGCATATCTCAGCCACCATCAACCAGGGCCGCATGGGAATGGGCGCACCCCGCCCTTTGCTGCCCACAAGCTGGGCATTGCCAGTGTTGCACTCCTCTGCTCATCTGATCACAAGACTTGGACTTGTTCCTCTCCTTCATTTTCTGTGTTGATTAAGTTTATAATCCTCTGAATGCTACATTTTTAAAAATCTGGCAGGAAATCAAAAGGCAATATATTTTGTGTTGCCAATAAAAAGCAATTGTCACACTCTAGGTAGGCATGAAAATGAAGTCCAAACATTGTCCAGTCACTGTAATGAAAAGGAATAAAAGATGTCTGCATCTACTTTAGGAATAATTCATTCAGCAATAACCTCATAACAGAGCTGAAGGAACTGAGGGGCGGGGGGGAGACTAGGAATCTACTTTGTGACCCAAGTCATCTCTCTTTCTAATTAAAAGGATCTTGTAAGTCTAGACATAGACGGTTTAAGTTCCTCTAAAACGCAAAATGTAATTTGGACAATAAAGGAAATTAAGCTTTCCAAATATGTAAGAGTAATTCTTAAGAGACTTGGGGAAACAAAATAGCTTCCTGGGAAATATCGATCCTATTCTGAAGTAGAATAGAGCTGAGTTTTAGGAAATTCTGAGTTAGAGAAATAATGTCATTTGGGGATTAAATTATTTGATCATGGATGACTCTCTAAATATATTTTATTCAGTTGGCTTTGGCTGTTTGCATCTACAGATTTTAAAAGGGGCAAACACCACCATGGGGTGATCAGTCAAATTGTTCCTAGTTTACTTGACATAAGAAAGACTGGATTTCTAAGTAGTTGAATCTATTGATCGGTTCCTTTGTGATTTCTTCTATGGCTTTTATGCTCAGAAAATCCTTCTTCATCCCATGATTGGTTCAATAATCTCTTGCATTTTCTTCTAGACCTTTCAGGGTTTCTTTCTGAACAGGGGGCTCTTTAACTCTTCCATTTCTAGAACTTATTTTTTAAGGACTATAGTAAAGATTAATTTTAGTTTGCATTGACCAGTAATTTTGGTATGTCCTTTATATTTTGTTTGGGTGTTTTGTACTGGTACTAAGGCTTGAACTCAGGGACTGGGTGACTTTTTTCTTCCAGGCTAGCACTCTACCATTTGTGCCACAGCTCTACTTTGAGCTTTTGGGTAGTTAATTGGCGATAAGAATCTGACAGACTTTCTTTCCTATGTAGACTAGCCTTGAACTGAGACCCTCAGATCTCAGCCTCCTGAGTAGCTAGGATTACAGGGGTGAGTGACCCAGGCCTCGCTTCATCCTTTAGTATGTGTGAATGTGTGAACATGTATAAACAGATAGAGTATATCCCCACCTTATCAGTTTATGTTTTCCTCCATGGAACAAGCCAGAAATCAGATGTTGTAGATACCTTTGCACAGAGGATATAGTCATCTCTCTGAAGGTTCTGCCAACAGGATAGTTCCATGTGGCAGTCCACTTAGAAACGAGTGATTGCAATGGAATTCTACTCATCCAGCAGAAAGAATGCTATTGTACCATTCGTAAGGAAACGGAAAGCCTTGGGAAAATTATATTAAGAGAAGTAAGCCCAGACCCAAAGAAACATAAGAAGTATCATTGTCCTCATTTCTGGTAACTAGAATGTACCTATAAATTTACAAGTAAACACACTGGTTGGTAATTAAAAAAAAAATACATGGGGACATGATAAAGTATGCAGTTCTCCAGGCATTCACACAGAGTGAGGTAGGTTTTAGGCAATTCTGAGTGTTAAAGAAATAATGTCATTTGGGGATTAAATTATGTGATTATGGCTGATCCTTTAAATATATTTTATTCACTTGACTTTGGCTGTCTGCATCTACAGACAAGGGAAGATATAAAGGAAGATATTCTTAAGAGAGGAACACAGAGGCACAATACATATGTGCATCTGATCATGTAAAATAATATTTATCAAAATGAATTCCAGGAAATGGAAACAAGAGGGCTTTTTTTTTCTTTATTGCTGCTTTTCTTTTCCTTTTGTCTTGTTTGTTTAACTGACTTTGGAAGGGTAGGGGGGAAGGACACAGAAATGATGAGACAACGGGTGAACACATGCAGAATTTTAAACTCACTAGACACTTGAAAATAAACTATGTAATCCTGTAACCGTAGCCCCTCTGTACATCGCCTTTACAATTAAAAACAATTACAAAAGAAAGAAAGCAAAAAATACTAGTGATGGCAGGAGTGAGGCCTTCCTCTTTCTGAGGCAGTGATGGTTGAGGTTGAAAGGCACCATCCCAAGGTTCTAGCAGTGAGTTCTTAGCTGAGATGTGGGGGTGGCCATAGAGACTCCCCCAGAGCAGGCTTGTCTGTAGTATGGACTTTGTCCTTGGGTTCATTGTCCTGCTATAGAAGATTTACCTTCTTAGAGAGTTCAGGACCACCCTACATCCTTCAGTAATTGAATAATTTCCTTTCCTACTTTTACAAGCTGAAGAGCTTTCTGTTGTTGGCCACTAAGAATACAGTGAAGTCCTTTGTCAGGTTAAGAAAAGTGTTTTCCCCCTCCAAATAGGTAATTGTTTGCTTCTATCTAAACTGTTGAGTAATAATAATCTATTTCCCGCCTCCCCCATATATACCCAGATCACTTGAAATGTCATCTTATCTCTCTAAACACACTGAGGTTGGTTTTGGTGTTCTCAGTTATGCTTGATGAATCAAGTCAGTTAAACTGTCCAGGAAAGGAAGAAGAACAGACAACCACAAACCTTGTTTTGAGCTGTGTCACCGAATCTCTGCTTTCTGATTCCACCCGCAGATAATTGTGTTCTTGCCTTGAATGCTATTTATATCATTTTAGGTAATATGATTTTTACATTCTGAGTCACCTCTCGAATTTTTCCTTAAACAAAGCCAACTGAGATGTCTAACCCTCTCCATACCTAAGCCAAGCAAGCAGCCCGATGGTAATTAAAGAAGTCTGCTATTTAGCAGAGTAAGATTAACAAACAGAAACCTAGGTGATGAAAAGAATTCTTCCATTGCTTTGTGTAGAACACATAATATAGACAAATAGTTCTTTCTTCCCTTCCTTCTCTCCCTCCCTTCCTCCTTCCCTCCCTCCCTCCCTCCCTCCCTCCCTCCCTCCCTCCCTCCCTCCCTCCCTCCCTCCCTCCTGTCTTATAAAGAAATATGGAAATAAGAAATGGCAATATTCAGTTGAAAACCCTATGATAATGGTCAGGGTTGATGGGGGGGAGGAGATCTTGTTGCCTGCTGCCTCATGTTCTTCTTTAACTGAATGTTCCTACATAACCTTCACCTACATGTCTCAAACTCTAGACATAAACAGTATTCAATCCAGTACACAAGAACTAGATTCAGGCCAGATGCTGGTAGTTCATGCTTGTAATCTTAGCTACTCAGGAGGCTTAGATTTGAGCATTGTGGTTCAAAGCCAGCCTGGGCAGACAAATCTCAGAGATCCCACTAACCAGCAAAAACCCAGAAGTGGAGGTATGGCTCAAGTGGTAGAGCACTGACCCTGAGTGAAAAAGTCAAACAAAAGTATAAGGCCTGAGTTCAGTCCCCAGGACTGGCATAAAGGAATCAAATCCAAGTGGCAGTTCCACCATTCACCGACTGCATGACCTTAAGTAGCAGATTTTGTCTAGGGACCAACAGCCATAGCAGAGTCTTGAGCAGTGGATGGCTTTCCTAGGGCTACCAGAACAGATGGCTACAAATGGGGAAGGGGTAGGCTTGGAATAGAAGAAATATCTTCTCTGACAGTCCTAAAAGCCAAATAATCTGACTTCAGAATCTTGAAAGGAGTGGATTCTTCTGAAGGTTCCTAGAGGGAATTTATTCCACGTGTCTCACTAGTTTCCACGGTGGTGGCGGTTCTGGGTATTCCTTCGCTTCCAGTTACATCCCTGCAATATCAGAGTCATCCTCACATCCTCTTCCTCCCCACGTCTCTGCATCCCTGCCAGTTCTTGTAAGTATATCAGTCACTGAGCAATCTCATCTCAGGACCTGCAGAAGGAAGGCCTATGTCTGCATGAGCTCCTGGTGGACATGAATTTTGGAGAGTAAGATTCATTACCTTGCAAGGGTCAAAGACAGATTAAAGGCTGAAGCCTGACTGAGGTCGGGGCCTGATTGCTGCAGTCTGACTTGGATTCCTGAGAGAGCAAAAGAGGTGTGGATCAGGGCCAGAAAAGGAAGGCAAGAGGGAGAAACAGGTGTGTCTGTGAAACAAATGGGAAAAGCAGCATTCCTTGGAGAAATATAAATTAACCAAAGAACTAAGTGAAGTTGGGCAAAGGAAACCATTGTTTTGCCCTAGCTCTGGGCTCTTCCCTCCTGCTTCCATGCGAATTACTACGGCATGGACTGGATTGAGTCTCAGACTCTTTGGTTACAAAGATGCTAAATCACTCATTCCTCAGCATACCTGGTTGACTGTGCAACTCCCATGCAACAGGATGAGTGTCTTTTGGGAAAGCTCTCACTCTCATCCCAGTACGTAAACCCGGTCTCTGCTTACTCCTTTCCCAAGCGCCTTCTACCTCAGTCTTACTTTTCACTGATATTCCCTGCTTGGAGCTAACGCTGCCTCCCATCGGCTGAGTCAGACCTCTTCGCCTGCAGTTTGTTCCTCCCCTGCTTGGAGGCCTGCTCCAAAATGGACAGGCCTTTGGTTGTTACCACACGAACGTCCTCTTTTGGTTCATCTCCGAAGGACTGCTTCCTCTGCTCTTTCCCATTCTTGTGCCTCAGCTGAATGTTACTCTACCTTTCGGGTGGCTTGGGAATATGATCAGTCATATTTCACTGCCAACAGTGGGTAAAGGGATAGGCATTTCACCAGTCAGAACCAATGACACATAACTAGGCCTCTGCCGGAACTTTCCGGGGAGAATCTGTTGATTCTGGACATGGACATTTGTGAATATGAGACCTGGAACTATCGGTAGCCATCTTGCTACCAAGGTGAGAAAGATGAAAATAGCAAACATGTAGGAGACTAGAGATCAGGGACAGAAACAATGGCTTCTCGTGGCAATCTGTTGAATCTCTGGATCAAGTCATCTTCAAAGTCAAAATATTCTCAGACTTTGTGTATGCATGTGCCTTCTGTGTGTGTGTGTGTGTGTGTGTGTGTGTATGTGTGTGTGTGTGTATTGGAACTTGAACTCAGTACCTGGTGCTATCCCTTACCTCTTTTTCTCAAATGACTTGAACCAAAACTCTACTTCCCACTTTTAGGTGGTTAATTGGAGATAAGACTCTCATGGACTTTTCTGCCCCGGCTGGTTTTAAATCATGATTCTCAGATCTCAGCCTCCTGAGTAGCTAGAATTACAGGGGTAAACCACCACCACCTGGCTTCTCAGACTTTTAAGGCAATAACATCCTTTTTGTTATGAAAGTAATTTGAATGTCTCTTATTTCTGAAAAGCCAGATTCTTCCCTAATAGCTACTCAAAGGTGGATGGATCCTGTATATCCCAGAATCTGAACCAAAGAAACCTGGAATCACCAACACCCAGAGTTCCTTGTGGTTGTGCCTTTCTTCTGAACACCAATATTACAAAGGGCTTTCTTAATGTAGTTGGCATTTACTGTTTTAAGCTACTAAGATTCTGTCCCTAATTCCACCCTAATTGTTTATTCAAAGGGGTCCTTCTCCCAGACCCATGACTCTAATGATATGGATACCTAACCCAGATTTTCATAATCGGTTGTTTCACTCTGAGAATTATTTTTAAAGAAACATGCAAGAATAAGGTTCAGAACAGAAATAGTGACTTTAATCCAGTGGCCATGGTAGCAGGGGGTAGCGTAGGCAGAATGTTTCTGAGATGTGATCTTGGCTCTGTTTCTGCTAACCTGGGTTCCTGCCATTGTTTTCCAACCGATTCACTAAATCTTTCATCATTTCTGCCAGACACACAACATCATTTTAATGACTCCATTTTCTGCTCAAGCTTTGTATCCAAAATCCCTGATGAGAGGTTTGAATCGACACGGCAATCCAACGAAGCCCATGATTACCACGGCCCATGGGACACTGTGCTTCTTATGGAAGATGGGGGAGTTCAGGAAAAGCAATCAAGAGTAGTGATGCTTCTTGATTGGTTTTTTCCTCTTCATTAAATGTGTCTTTAAGTTGAAACCAGAAATACACACAATTCACTCCAGAGATCCACACATCAGGATGTAGTTTGTTTACTCCTCTGTAGAGCAGATATAGCCATGTGGAGTTTGCAAAGTACTGCAAGATCCAAGTCCCTGACTAGATTGTCTATTTGATGGGGCAGGTGTCATGTGCACTGTGTTTACTGTGCCTAGAATGTGTAGACTAATTGTTTCAGAATAATTGTTAACCACTAGGAAACTGGAAGTGGTGCCATGGCTCAAAGTGGTAGAGTACTACCCTTGAGCAAGAAAACCTTAGAGACAGTGCCCAGGCCCTGAGTTCAAGCCCCGTGACTGACAAAAAACAAAAGTCAAGTTCCTACCATGTGGAGAATTGCAAATGAAAAGTACTAAAAATGTATTAGAGGAAAAAACATTTGATCAGAGACTACTTTCCTAATCATGAAATAAATCCAAAAAGACTACTAAATCAGAAAAAACAACTTGACAGAAAAAACAAGTATGACCACACAAAAATGGGGGGACATCTTGTATTTGGATTCAATGAATTACCTCTCTCCTTCTCTCTCTCTCTCTCTCTCTCTCTCTCTCTCTCTCTCTCTGTGTGTGTGTGTGTGTGTGTGTGTGTGTGTGTGTGTGTGTGTGTAAAGTACTGAGAACCAACAACTTAACTTAATAAAAAATATAGGCCAATGATATATCAAGACAATTCATCAGATAAATACTAAAAGTAACAAGTCCCTCACAATAATAAAAGAAGTAAATTTATAATTATGCCAAGATTTCATTTGCCTGGTAAAAATGTGGAAAATGAATTATTTCCAGAGTGTTGGCAAGCATATGGAGAAGCAATCATTGCCATACTTGATGGCAGAATAAACTGATGAGGCCCTTTTAAAACCTAATTTGATAATATCTACCAAAAATATAGGTATGTTTAACCTATGACCCAGAAATTCCACTTCAGAAATACTAATGCTATACTAGTGTGTAAAGTTGTATGTATTTATTTACTGTGCCACTTATAATAATAGAAAACATCAAATTTAAATAACAATCAATTGAGTAATGGTTCAATGAATCACGGCATAAACAAGCTAGAAAACTACTTGTATCATTTGGAAAGAATGAGATAGCATTAGAGGTGTTGATCTGGAAATATCATATACTATAAGATAAACTATTGTATAATCATATAAAAAGAATCCCAAGGACATCTTAAAGGAATGAAAATTGAGAATGGGCAGAGAGAATATTTTCTCCATGCATGTGTATACTGCTTCATTTTTGAAATGCATAAAAATTGTCTGAAAAGTTTTAAACCCAGCTTGTTAATAGTGATTATTTCTAGAAATGTTTACTAAGGAGGGAGGCCATAGTAAGTCAGATTGTATTTTTAACCATGTTATTGTTTGAAATGTTTTCAATAAAAAGGTATTTCTTTTGGTGAGATCAAAAAGTATTGAGAGGAAAACTAAACATAAAGGCAAAAGAGAAAGGCAGGAAATGTCACTTTAGCTAGTAGCTTTTATTGGTTCCTCTTTCATCTCTGCACAAATGAGGAATGGCCAGAGTGTTTAAGCTGACCGTGGTCAGCTTGGGGCTGGGTGCATTTATATGAAGGCTCTCTGAACTGAGAAGATATGACTGCAGAGCCATTAACTATTATTTTCTAGTGCTTTGGAAGGATAAAGGAAACCCGAGAAAAATGAGAAAAGGTCACCGCTCTACTCAGAATGCAGAAAAGGTTCATTGTGGGTATTATAGGCTGGGAGTTTTTTAACTGTCTTTACCCTGGGAAGATATTAAGAATGATCCTTTTAAAACAGAACTTCTGGGAATCTGGGACTGGTGTCATAAGGAATGGCTCTTGGACTTTCTAGTTCTATTGAGATGGGTGGGAACTCTTCAAAGGTGGCCCTAGGTGGTGTCAAACACCTTAGAGTCAGGCGATCTAGATCACATGATCTCTACCACGTTGAGTATGTGAGGTCTGATCAGGGCTTGATAACAAAAACTCAGGTCACTGGGCTAACCTGTGACCCTCAGGGCCCTCAGGAATAGCTCAGCTTCTCCAGTGAAACATCCAGCCTGGTATGATGATAAGGATGCTTCATTAGCTCGACATTCTAAACATCCAATCTCCCTGTAGTTGCCTCTTTTCTCCTGTGGCCCCTCTTCAAGCTTCATGTCCAGTGAAAGGAATGGCCTCCCTACTGAGGTCATTCTCAAGGTGAACGTTGGCTGGCTGACAGGGGTTCCACACTGACCAATTTTCAATGATTCATATGGGGGTGAATTAATCTAATACTCACTTCCAGGTGTCGGAGGACCTCACACCCTGGCAGTGAAGAAGCTGACTCCCATAAAAATCAGGATGCTACCACGTAAAGAGATAATGGATGCTGAGTATACAACACAATGTCCCCAACAGTCAGATTGTGCAAATCACCAGAAATATCTGTATCTCACCCTTTCTATCCACATCATGAGTATAAAGTGCTCTTTTCAGGAAATTAATGGGAGTAACAATAAGGTGAATGACATCACACCATTTAGAAGATATTATTCAGAGAAGATATAAATACCACCAGGAACCTCAAACAATAGGACAAAAAATCAAAATCGACAAAATAGAGACAGACACAAAATGAATTCAAGAAAAGGACATGTTATTCACAGAATATGAATGAAAAAATTTTAACCTAGGCCACAAATGTTTAAATGAAGGAATAAAAAAAGCAGGTGCTGATGGCTCATGCCTATAATCCTAGCTACTAAGGAGGCTGAGATCTGGAGGACTTCATTTTGAGGTAAGTCATAGAGTATACACCATGATTGAGTGAGCCAGGGATCCTGGGGCCCTGAGTTCAAACCCCATGACCAACACACACACACACACACACAAACACACACACACACACACACACACACACACACACACACGGGAACTGTGGAAATGTCTGCCTGTCACTTGGGAAGGAGCACAGCATCAGAAGGATGCGGTTCAGCACTGGGTCTTGGTAGCCACGGAGTGAGAAACCAGCCTCGCAGATCCAGGCAGAAGCTCTCAAAGCAGCCATCTCTGCTACACTGTAGGCAGGAAAATATGTTGGACTGTATTCTCCAAGTGTAAATAAAGGCTTCCTCAGGCTGCTCTGTTTCCTGGCTCCCAGAATGGCTTGGAGTAGGAACTATACACACTTGGAGAGATAAAGGCATTAAGGTTTGTTTTATGTTAAGTAAACATTTGTCCAACATTTAGCTTGTTAAGGCCTGTATGGGCCATTTGATAATGCTTATTTCTCTGGAAGGGACGTCTTCTCACTTCAGTGGTAAAACTGAGTCTTCTGCGGGTGGCTCACACCTGTAATCCGAACTACACAGGAGACTGAGATCTGAGGATCACGGTTTGAAGCAGGAAAGTCCTTGAGATTCTTATTTCCAATTAGTACCCAAAAAAGCCAGAAGTGGAGCTGAGGCTTAAGTGGTAGATTGTTCCACGTGAGCAGTACAGCTCAGAGACAGTGCCCAGGCCCCGAGTTCAAGCCCCCGGAGTGGCACAAAAAACAATGGACTCCTGCACACAATATTAATGGACAGCACACAATATTAAAAGATAAACCCTTTGAAGAAAAAGATGACAGATTCTCCTACTGACATGGAAGTTCTCTTTCTGCTCCATGTGGGAAGTTGAAGCCACTGCCTCAATTGATATTTCAACTCCAGAATTAATATCGTCAGAATGTTTGTACCTCCCCCCATAATTCATATGCTGAAAGCTGATCAATGTCATGATGTTTGGAGGTGACACCCTCAAGGGGTGAAGAGCCAAGAGGATTTGTTCACCCCTTCTCTTATGTGAAGGCACACCGGCAGGTGCCAGCTAGGAACCAGGAAGTGAGCCTGTTCACATCATTTGATCGTGGCTTGCTATTGGGTTTTCCCAGTAGTTGATGATATACAGTTATAGCTACCCAAATTAGACTAAGAATGCATCTCTCATCGTTTGCTTTATTTACCAACACTCACTGTGACATGGGAATGAAAACCACACATTTACATAGACACAAGTATTTCCTTGCATTTTCTCTTGCTTTCTTGTCTGTCCTCACATCACTCACTGGCTCTATGATTTGAGTTTCTCCCCAGGGAAAAAAATTCTCTGCTTGTCGATAAGTTTGAGCTCTAAAAATTTCTAAAATTTCCCATGATGGTGATTTTTTTTTCCTAACATTGAATCGGTGAAATTTATAAAAGGCAAATTCTACTAGTATTCCCCAGCATGCGTTCTCTGATAGAAGCAAGGAGCTGATGGCGTGTCCCCACTCCTTATTCCTGTAAGGTTCACGCATGGTGTGAATGGTCCCAGGCCTGTGAAAGGCCTTCACATCCATTAATTACGTATTTTATTTATCCTCCACTATAAATTCTATAATGTCGACAGATGTCTGCACTCTGCAGAGCAGATTTCCTACAGTCCTTATGTTCCTAGGGCTTTTCTCCAGTGAGAACTTTCATATCAAACAAGACAGAGCCACGGCTGAGGCGCCTGCTTTTTCAGTCACCGTTGGGCAGTGCGACTGTGCCCTCCATGAATAAACTTCATCTTTGTTATTCATTCTCTGGTGCCTGCTAAGATAGGAGCATTTGCTAAAAGCCTTTCTATACACCCTACATGCATAGACACACGACAAATTCTGTGATAAAGAGTAAACACTGAACACTGACTAAAAGCTTTCTTGCAGTGCTATTTATAACCATGGTGGTATTTTTTTTTCTCTCCAGTAAATATTCCTTGATGGGGAACAAACTAGAAGTCTTTCTAAGGCTAAAGAGCTCCTATATTCATTACTTTGTAAGTTTTTATTCCATTATGAATTCTGTGATGCTGATAACCCTTTAAGCATTGATGAAGGCCTACTCATAATCTTTCCTCTAAAAGTAATGAAATTGCTGCGCCTATTCAAAAGAAAAAAAAATCCTTTACAAATTCACTACTTATCGATATTTTTCCATTTTAATTAAATAATCTTATGCCTTATTCAGAATGTTTCCTTAGAAACTTTAGAAAGGTGAGTAAGATTCATGTGTTTTCCTCATACTTACAGGCTATTGGACAAAAGAAGAAAAAAATATTTCCACTGCAAACTTTTTGTGTTCTGGTTACAGACGGTGGCTTGTTATGGCTAACCCTGCCCTCCAATTGGTCCTTCCTGAACAAAAATATCTCAAGGACATGGCCAATGAACTTTTCCTATCAATAATTTTCTGCATCATACTTGATAAAAAAAAAACCCAACTTCAAAATCTTCTTCTTTGCCACACAACGAAACTATTCTCTCCATCTCTGGCGGGCTATGGAGTGTGTATCTGATAAGATGATGTAAGAATGAAAACTCACCAGGCTCTAGTGGCTCATTCCTGTAACTCTAGCTACTCAGGAGGCTGAGATCTGAAGATATTGTTTCGAAGCCAGCCTAGGCAAGAAACTGTGAGACTCTTATCTCCAATAAACTACTCAGAAAAAAGCCAGAAATGGTGTTGTGGTTTTAAGTGGTAGTGTGCTAGTCTAGTGCCTAGGCCCAGAGTTCAAGCTCCAGGATGGGCAAAAAATAAAAAAGGAATGTTTATATGGAAACCTATTTCACCAGAGTTTAAAAAAAATAAAAAAGTATTGTTTTGTCTTCTGTTAACAATAACAAAAGAATAAAAACTCATAGCTACTATAGTAGGCAAATCAAATGCTCCCACCCCCCCAGAAAAGATGTCCACACCAGATCCAGGAACCCATGAACTTATTACACAGCAATCGAGTCTGTAGAAATGATGAGGTATAGGCCTCTGAGATGGGGAAATTATCCTCAATAATCCAGGTGGGTCCAATGTAATCACAGGGTGAAGAAGATAGGAATGATGGAGGGATATTCGACTACAGAGGACATGAAACCATGCTATTGAAGGAAGATACGGCAAGTGGTGTAAGCTAGGAGAAACTGAGTGCAAGTCCCATCCCATGCAAAAATATAAGGGCAGGATGCTGTGGGGTTGGGCCTTATGTGTATCATTCTGGATTCTGCAAGATGCAATACCAGATGGAACTGGAAGAACCAAGATCTGCTGGGAGACAAGCCTGTAAGGGGAAGAGGGTAGACGAGGAACAACAGGAGATGAGGTTTAAAAGCAGACTATATGAAGAACTTCCCTGTTAAGTGCAGCTTTGAGGAAATCTTGGTCAAACTGACTTTGAGCATTAGGGCAATGATCAACCACCAGATGGGACCAGCCCAGGGAGGACCTTCCATAGACAATGTCAGCTGCTAAGCTCCTGGCTGCAGGGACTCTGTGAGGGCAGTTAGAGAGAGACTGCCACATCTGGGACAGAGATGGTGTTGGATGGCCCTTCCCCTGCACATACTATCATGGCTGCTGAGCATATTGGGTGTTGTTGTATGAGTGTTCTGCCATGACCATTGCCATGAGCTTGGTAGCTTAAAGCAACACACACGCGTTGTCTTACTGTTCTCTAGGTTACAAACCTGACAAGAGTCTCCCTGGGCTAGAGGGAAATGTCACACAGGATTATCGGCTCCAAGGGAGAAGGTGTTTTCTAATCTTTCCTAGATAGTATTAGCCCCAGGCCTCTTTCCTTTCACTTCAAATCTAGTGTTAGTGTTTGGGGTCCTATATTCCCATCATTCCCCCAAATTGACAGAGAAGATAGAGAACCTTTGCTGTTGCATTTTAGTGTGTGTGTGTGTGTGTGTGTGTGTGTGTGTGTGTGTGTGTCAAAGACTGCAAATATTCATAATCTCATGGCGTGACTTTGCTGGTTTCTCTGTCCCATGGAGATAAGGGACTCAAGGTTCCAAAAGGTAAGCACTGAGGCTGAGGTCACTCACTGAGCACACGATGGCCCAGGCCATCTCAGCGAAGGCAAGGGCACGCTGTGTGCACAGCATATTTGATGGGACTCTGAGGGGTGTTTGCTCTAAGATTCTGGAGGAGTGGGGTAAGTTTTATCAAGACCCTATCTACCCCAGGGACCTGAGGATTGGGGGAGGGGGGAAGGGACTCACCTGCAGGTGTGACTCCCAACTCCCAAAAGAAAGATAACATCCAAAGCACAGAGGGAGCATGAAAAATGGGAACCGTAAATAAAGCCCCTCTCAAAACAGCCAGAAGCAAGAGCCAGATAGAACAGCCTAGAAGTCAGGTCCTACAAGTGAGACACATTGCCAATAAGACAAGAGGTGGAGGAGGATGAAGGACATAAGATAAATATTCCAAAGAGCACCTTCCCACCCCTGCAGAGCTGGACACACTGAGAGTAAAGTTCTAGAATATTCAATGCTTTATAAAACATTCTTTTTATGATTTACAAACAAGGATTATGCCCTAGTAGGGCCATCCTCCCCATTTCTTCCTTTGGGTTTGGGTGTTGTTTTTTTCTTAGAAAGGAGGTAGTACTTTACAGTTTTTGAGAGCCTTGTCTTTGAATTATGTCCCCAGCCATCCAGCCTGTGATTCAAAAGTAAATGAAAGATGTCTAACCAAAAGTGATGCAGTACAATCTGGAAACTACAGAAGAAGAGACCAGGGCTCCCTCCCGACGCCCAAGCTCCTCCAACTTTAGGAAGGCAGAACGTTTTATTTTTTCAGTTGGACCCAAATCTTGTGTCCTGCCTCCGCTCATGGCTGGAGCACCCACAGATTCTGTCCTGATGGGTTGGTAGGTCGGTGCCTTGGGTCATTCCGGGTGAAAAATTGTCAAGGATTATTTGTAGCACTGGCAAAGATTTGAGGAATGGTGAAGACCTTTGCCCTCAGAGATCTTGGGGAGAGCCAATAAATCCTGGCACCTGTCTTGTTTGCTTTCATCCCCAATATCAGCTCTGATCCAGGCATCGCCCCATTTTACCACTACCTTGGTGGACCCCAAGCGTATGAGACAATTCATCAAGTGCTAGGATGTTCTATTTTCTATCTCATCCTTAAAAATGCCTACATCATTCATAAATAAGTAAATAGACTCCAAAAGGCAGTGCATGTTCAATATTTCTTTTTGGCTGACAGAATGATGAAAAAGGGTTTATGTCTTTTAGCTTCCCATATTTTAAACTTCCCAAATCTTTTAAAGCTATTCATTGTTTTTTATTCCTTCAATCATCAAATATTTATCCAGTGTCTATTATGCGCTGCCTTTGTTCCGGGCATGGGAATAAAACAAAGCCGCAGAAGTTTTCCTTGCTCTCATAGGACATGTTGGGACATGTAGACAGCAAACAAATTATGATATGTATTAAAATTTTACATAATGATAAGTATGGCTTAAAAAATGAAGCAGGTCAAGAGGCTAAACATGATGGCTGGTCAAGGAAGATCTCTCTGAGAGGGGAACATTTAAGCACAAGTTTTAAATAAAAAAGGGGTGAGCCAGGCAAGCACAGCACAGGCTGATGTAGCAATGAGATTCTACTGTATTGCTTATGAGTATTTTTCTCTCACCTCGAAGACTAGCCAGAAGTGGCGCAGAGCTGCTCTGATGGCGATTCGGACTCTCTCTGGCTCATCTGCTTGCTCTTTTAGGCTTTTTGTTCTGTTCTGCAGCTATAACAGAATATCCCAAACTGTCTAATTTCTAGTAGACAGACATTTCTTGGCTCTGGGTTCTGGTGGCTGAGAATGTAAAGATGGAAGAGTTGGCATCTGCTGCATCATGTCATGGTAGAAGGACGAAGAAGAGATGTGTCTTTTATAACAAACCCACTCCCATGACAGCAGGCCCACTCTCATAATGACATAATAACATAATCCATTTATAAGCGTGGAGACCCCATGACCTAATTACTTCCCATTAATCTCCGCCCCCTAACACTGCTGACTCTTGATTCAGTTTCCAACACACAGCTTTGAGTAACACATTCAAACCATAGCGCCCAGAGCAGAGGTCTATAAGCCAAATCCAAGCCACTGTCTGTTTTTGCAAATAAAGTTTTATTGAAATGCAGCCAGGCCCGTTTGTTGACATACTACGTAGGGGACTATGAACCCTTCACACTTGAGGTAGAGTGGAACAGTCTTAACAGAGACCACAGGGCCTACAAAGCCGACATGCTTTACTATCTGCTTCTTTCCATGAAGTCTGCTGAGCTCTGCTTGGGCTTATTGATTGGAGAACACATGTGACATGTCCTCTTTTGCTCTGGTGGGCAGTTAGCTTCACTAAAGTAGGTAAGATGCTGTAGAAACGGCCATTTCTGTGGACTATGGTTTATAGGGGTCATTCTGAATGGCTGAGATTAATATGGTAATTTCTGTCACCTTTCATAAGCCCTTTGGACTCCTCATCCCCACAAATAACCTCAACCTACGCCCATTTTCTTCCTTAGATGAGGAAATCTCAGCGGGACCACGGGAAATCCATCTCCTAGAATCCCAGGCTCGGAACGCCTCCTAGCTTTGCTCAAGCCAAATGCTAGATTGACGACTGCTGGCTGGCCAGGCCTGTGAGCAGAATGCAGATCTTCATTCCATCAAGATTTCTTTTGGAGAGTCCAAAAGTAGTGTTCTTTTTTCCCCCTGTGTTGATGAAGTTTGTCAAGAATGAAGCAACTCAACTAACATCACAATTTGAGGATATGAAGTCTTACATCATTGTATTTCATTGGCAGGGCTGTGTTTCAAATTACAGATAAAGAATGTGAGCCTTGGAAATATTACACAGAGATTATTTTAAGGGGCAATGGTTCTTCTTCCCAAGTTTTGGGGGGACAGGACTATCTTTCTTCTGTTAGCTTGTGTTATATCAGGACTCCCTGCCTCCCTACACTGCCATGGTGGTGTCAATTTGGGAGGGTTACACAATTAGCCCCAAAGAAGGATGCCAGGATGAAAGAGACCATGGTACTTGGGGCTCTGTATCCCTTCATCTGAAAGCGTCTGGCTTGGTTCGCTAAACTAATCATGACAGATCGGAGCTCAAATGCCAGGAACTTGTCATGCTGTGCTTAGCTTGGCAGAATAAGAAAACAACAGGGGCAACCGATAGAAGCATGCAGGAGAGAAAGGGAAGAGGTTGGGCTCATGCTGACCCATTAAGAGTGTGTGCAAAATGACTTCAGAACACAGAGGTACAGAGATGGTTAGCTTCCCCCTAAGGTCCTGCTGGAAGCTCAGCTCCCCACCAACTGTTCTACTTTCCAGTTACTAAGTCCAAGTTTAGGCTACAGAGAGGACTGTTACCACCCCCAGTGTGGTCCCACTCCCTCCCACCTGTCTTTAACAGGAAACCAGGGTAAAACCTATAGGAGGACAGGCAGTGGGAAGCCAACAGGGGGAAAGCTAAGAGAGATGTACTTTCCAGCACCTCTCGGCACACAAGTGATAGGTCTCTGTGTCCTTGGACCCCTGTGTCCTTGGCCTTGGCAATCAGGAAGACACCTGGCATTCTGAACAGAGGAAGGAGAGCTTGGAAAATGATTCTACCCCCTAAGAGGAAAGAATGTTGTATTTGTTTGTTCCTTTTGGCTTGTTTCTTTGTAGGTATGAAAATAGTATTTGATATAGCCACCTTGGAAAATATTTTAGTAATTTCTTTAAAAAGGGTAAACACCTTTAAAAAAGGTAAACTCAGCATTTGAATTCATTATCATCCCAAGCTGAGTTGACTCAAATTGTCTTGTAGAGATGAATGGATACATGCTTCATGGTCCATCTATGGTGGATGGTCAGTAGTAATAAAAAAAAAAAAGATATTTCATCATCATGATCCTTATCCTCATAGAAGAAGCTAGTGGTTCACACAGCTTGGATAGATCTCTGACGCATCAAGCAGCGGAAAGGAACTTCTTGTCAGGTTTCATACTATCTGACTCCATTTGTAAGATAGTCTCAAAAGACAGAAAGATAGCAATGGAGAACAGACAAGAGGCTGGCAGAGACATGGCTAGGAAGCATTTTACTGGGGAGATTTTATGGTGATGTAAGCTTGTTTGTAGAGGTGGTTATGTGAATCTATATGTGGCAATTTTACTATATGACTATTTAAAAATTATAAATACATTTTAATAAGGTGTGCTTGGTATGAATTACAAAGACCTGGGTACCAATGGATACCAAGCATGGTATGGAGTAAATCCATCCATCCATCTATTCATTCTTCCCTCCCTGCCTCCATCCATCTACTCATCCCTTCCAGGCATTCAATTAGACAGAGGTTAGGGATGCACTGAAAATAGAGTTTCCGTCACATTCTCGTCATACTGGGGTGAACTCGGGCCCTCCCACTTTCTAGTCACGCACTCTACCACCCTGCTCTAGTTCTAGGTCATGTTTCTGCTTACTGGGGAACTCATCTGATGTACACATGACTTGAAGATGATTTGACAGAGGTTTCACAGAGACACCTACAAAGGGACACAGGCCAGATAGAGGGCAAGGCCAAAAATGGTTTTGCCCTCTAGCCTCTGTTTCCTCATTTGACAATTTGGAGGAAATAGTTTTTCCTGTCTCATCTTTTGAGAAACTTGGAGGAATCAAGTACATAAGGAGGGCCTGTGATCTTTAATGCACCCCAGTCATAAGAAAGTTTGTGATCATTCAGCTTCAAAGGAAAGTATGTGGGCTTCCAGGACAAGTGGATGGCTTTGAGAACAATCGTTTGTAGTAAATTTGACAGGAGAAAGAAGAAGACAGAATGGAAAGAATGTCTCTGAATCTCCCTAGACCGAGGCTATTATGAAAAATGTTTTTACAAATTTGCTTTTAAAGTTTTTGAATGAGACAGAATTTTACCTCTATTCAGGCTTTCTCCTGCTGTGGTAACAGTTTGATTTCTACAGCATTGGCTGGAAGTGAAAACAAAACAGACCTATTGTAGAAGTTATGAACTAAAATCAGATGTGATGTCTGTTCCAGTCAACATTCATTTTTTGTTTTGCTGGGGAAAACAGATCTATAATCAAGTCAGTGAAGTTGGAGTAGACATCATTTTAGATACATGTGAAAACATATTTTTTTAAGTTAGAGAGGTAATTTTTTTGAAGTCATCAAAAGTCCATGTTAAGACCCGGTACTGTGGCTCATATCTGTAATCCTAGCTACTTGAGAGGTAGATATTGGGAAGATTGTAGTTTGTGGCTAACTCAGGCAAAAAGTTACCAAGAGCCCTATCTCCACAAGCAATCTGGATATAATGGTATACACCTTTAACCTCAGCTACACAGGAGGCATAGCTAAGAGGAACCGGTCGAAGGCTAGTTAGGGGGAAAGCTTTATATCCTATCTGAATATTACAACATGGAGGGCTGGAGTTACATCAGCATTCTTGTGAGGTCTTGAGTTCAAACCCCAAGTACTGCCAATTATTTTATAATGCTAGTAGCAGGGTTCTGATTCACCTTTGTAAATTACAAAAGACAAGAGATCAACTAAGAGAAAAATATCAGTAGCTCAGTTAAGTGCATGTTCATAGTAGATTATAGTGACAAAAGAAAATCCATAGGAAAATGAGCTAAAGAGATGATCAACTAATTCATGAAAGAATAATACAAATAATCAAATACAAAAGGATGTTTAAAATATCATAATGAAGCCTGCTAGCCTGTACAGTTAATAATAATAAATAAAGATGGTCAATATGCCAGTAATTTTAAAATGTCAACTAATCATTTTAATCAGATTGGGAAAATAGAAAAGACTTATGCCTATAAGTCTAGCTATTCAGTAGGTTCACAGTTAGAAGCCAGCTGCAGCAGAAAAGTGTGAGACAGCAAAAAGCTAGAAGGAAAAGTATGGCTCGAGAAAAATGCTAGCCTTGAGTGAAAAAGCCAAGCAAGAGATACCAGCACTGTGTGTGTGTGTGTGTGTGTGTGTGTGTGTGTGTGTATGCATGCATTACTATAGACTAAGTTGATTATTTATAAGTACCAGGCAGACATTTATTTCCTAGAGTTCCTGAGGCTGAGAATTCCAAGATGAAGCAGATTCCGGTCTGGTGAAAGCTACTTCCCGGTTCATGGACAGACATTTTACTGTCTTCCCATGGCAGAGGAGACAGAGAGTGAGGACCTCCTACTTATATAACCTCATCACCTCCAAATACATCAGCTCCCTTCCCCCCCCCCCCATTCCTGGGGCTTAAACTCTGGGCCTGGGCATGTCCCTACGCTTCTTTTGCTCAAGGCGAGGGCTCTACTACTTGAACCACAGCACCATTTCTGGATTTTTTTTTGAGTAGCTTGTTAGAGATGAGAGTCTCATGGAGTTTCCTGCTTGGGCTGGCTTCAAGCTGTAATCCAGATCTCAGCCTCGTGAGTAGCGAGGATTACAGGCATGAGCCTGTAATCATGAGCCAGTCAAATATATAATCTTGAGGGTAGGATTTAACACATTTTTTTCAATAACAGAACCCAGCACCCCCTCCTCCAAAAAAAAAAAAAATCAAGTCAAGATCAATTTTAGTGAGCCAGCCTCTAAAACACAGGGGTTCTAGCATATATATCTGGAGAATCAATGTGAAGGTCAAGTGAAGCACAACGAAACTCAAGGAATATTTGCTACTTAATGATTTTAGGGGTACTGCCATTCTGAATAGCTTAGAAAGAGCCCTTCATTCAAGATCCTTGAGTTCTCAACATAGTTACAGTACTAACAAAATAGAGACCATTTTATCGAGTCTGAAAAATCCTATAATTCCAGACCTTAAAATTTCCCATCTGTAGGAATGATGAAATCACACTGGTGACATCAGTCCTGCCATCTGTTGGTTGTTTTGTCCAATCAACACTTAGTGAATATTTACAATCCACCAGACACTGTCAAAATCACAAGGGGTACAAATGGTATTAACGGGGGGCCCCCCAGGCAGTGCCCTTGGGGAGCTGGAATTCCTATTCAGGGGACAAGGGTACATCAATTCCTTGGCATGGCAAGTGCTAGGGCTCTGTCCTAGGGAACTGAATTTAGCCTATAGTGAGCTCAGTGTTTTCTGAAACAACTGAATTTCAAATCTAAGCTTTTGTTATTGATGGCCATAGAAACTCTACATTTTTTTAATTTTTATCTTTAAGTATGACATTTGTTCTATGATTCATTGGGTCATGAAGAGGACCGTGGCCTGACGTTCCCAGGAATCAGCCCAGCCAAGCTCTACGCTTCTGGATACTTCAAGGCACTTGTCTCTCCAATTACTGCCAATGTGAGCCTAGCTAATGGATTCATTCGTTCGCTGTTTCAAGCCCCAAATAGAAAGTGGGCTCATGGCTGGACCAGGTTCCCGAAAGAGGCAGATGGCTCCATCCTCGCACCTCTGAGGCACGTCAGCTCTGGCTCTGAGTGCACAGGGGAGCGCAGCAGGCGTGGCCTGGCTTAGTGGAATCTTCCACTGCCAGGCAGGGATGTATATGGTGGTAGCAGGGTGTTTGGCTGGCTGAATGGTTCATGGATTCCCACCACCCCCATGGAGGACAGCCACTGGCTTTCATGGGCCTCTGGTGCCTGTATTTTCAGAGGGAAAGGCCAAAAAAAATTGTAAGCTAATTCCATTCAGGTTTTCTGTTGACTCCCAAGCTAAGGGAACTCCCAGATATCCCCCAAAGTGTGTGACACATGCTATACAATGACCTACATGGACTTGTGCCTTTGAGATTAAACCACTGACAAGCTCCTCCACAATGGTGGAGAGGACCCGAAGGGAGTGGGGCCCAGTTGCTGACCCACCTATCAGAGAATGGCTGTGTGACATTTCTGCAGTTGCATGTCACAGAATGAGTAAATCCCACAGGAACTGGGGATCTGCACCATCATCTCTCCATGGCTACTTTCAAGGAGAACCAGAGCCATACGTGCAGCTTTATGAGGACCGATGCTGGCCTGAGGAGTTCTTACAGTGTCTTTGTGGACCTTTGAGCCTAGTGGGGAGAGGCGATCCAAGAATCCCACCCTGTGCCATTCTAAACCACAGGCAAGCCAGGTGCTGCTAGCTCATACCTGGAATCCTAGCAAATCAGGAGGCTGAGACCTGAGGATCATAGTTCAAAGCCAGCCCAGCCAAGAAAGTCTGTGAGACTCTTATCTTCAACAAACTACCAAAAAGCTGCAAGTGGAGTAGTGGCTCAAAGGATGAAGCACTGGCCTTGAGTGAAAAAGCTAAGCAAGAGCCCAAAGATCTGAATTCAAGCCCCAGTATTGGCATATGCACACATGCACAAAACCACCACCCAAGCCCCCAAAACAAGAGTTGGCAGTGTGAAATCTACCACAGTATGCTTTGAGTACAGTTCAGATGTATGAGAAAGGAGACTTAGAGGGCTAGAGGGAGAGGGTTACAAAAGAGCAATAGGGCTGAATTTGATCAGAATGCATTTATATGCATCGATGCAAATACCACAATGAAACCCTTTGCACAATTAATTTATGCTAATAAAGCAAAATATGCAGAACCTAATTCACACTGTTTTCGTTTGGATTACATTGAAAATAGCAGTAAGCCAGATGATATTGGCTTTAAGAAATAAAAAAAAAATCATTCTCATAAATGAACTCAAATGTAAGCAGACTGGAGTGGCTGGAAAGTCAATTCAAAGATCACCAGGGAACCTTCTACTCCAGCCCCCTTCTACTCTCTTTTGTTCTGCTTTATACCATAAGGGTGTATACCTTGAGGTACAATGTGGTAGCTCTAGTTCCAGAGATCACATCAGTACTCTAGAGAGAGCAAAGATGAAAGGGAGGGAAGAGGGAACACTCCTTCTTGGTAAAGATACTTCTCAGAAACTACATGTCATTTCTGCCAGAACTGTTTTACGTGGTTACATCTAGTTACAAACAAGGCTGGAAAATCCGCCATTGATTCCAGGCAGTCAGCCCCCTTTACACAGCGGGAATCCTATTGCTACATGAGAAGAAGAGGAGGGAACTTCCCACTACACACGGCAGTCCGTGTATCTGCAGGGAAGAGCCTCAAGCACGAACCCTTGCTGTAAGAGCCTTCACCCTAAGGTCTCTTCCAAAAGGCTAAGCCAGTTAGAGGAAGAGACAGCGGGAAGCCCAGGCAGGTGAAGCCTGGTGGCGATTGGAATGGGAGCAGGCAATGGGGACTTTAGGCACTGCCATTCTAAGCAGCAGGTCTGGGGGAGGGCTGTGGAGAAGCAGAGAACTTGAAGAAATGTCACGTTGCCCTGCCTGTGAATTGGGTCTCCCGTGCACACAACCACCTGAAAACTACTTCTGGCTTTGGGGCGGTGCTTCTTTAAAGGGGGCTTTGCATTGAGAAGAAATCATGTGTCGCCTTATACCTGCCATTTCTCTCCACTGAACAAAAAATAAATTGGCGACAAGTATGTCATTAACATTCTAATTAGGAAGAAAATGCACACAGACAAGTCAGTGTTTTAGAATAATGGTTCCTTAAGATGGAAAGTTGAGAAGCAGTTAATAATTTCATTACCCAGAAACCCAGTGTTCTTTCTTTCTGGCTTAGGAAATAAAGCTCCAATACCCACAAGGCTTTGCGGTCTCAAAGGGGACTCTGGCCACTATTGTGTGTCTTGGATTGGGGAGACACTTAAAGCATTCTGAATCAATTTCGTCAATTTGTACCAATTCACCTGGAGCTAGTCTGGGCCAGAAGATGGGCACTTCCACGTTGCCCGGTCTGCTTATCATCTGTCTACCTCAAGAACAGGAATTCCATGTCTTCGGCTCACCCTGGCTCCCAGCACCTAGCATAATACCCAGCACTTTGAATGAAGTGAGGGCTGACATCCTGAAAATGAACCTGCTCTCTCTAGTTTAACTGACTGTTAATAGTGCTGGCTCACAAACCCAGGGTTGGTCAGGAAAATGTAGCTGAATGATAAAAGGGCACAATAAGCAATGATATAGTGGCTTTCCTAATTACTTACTTTCATTCATTCTCATTGACCAAGCATCTTACATGTCAAGCCAGGTTATGGTACTAGAGAGACAAACCTTTAGCCTGACCATGATAATCAGCATTAAATCGACATCGCTGGAACTATCCTTATCCATTATTAAGAACAATTTGTATGTGGCACTATGTTTCACGTTGTTTGAAATTCTTTTCATGCATTGTTTCGTTTATAGGTAGCTGTATTTTATCCGTGTTTTGTAGATGCGCAAACTGAGACTCTATAGGGTGAAAACCAGGCTTAGACCTGTGCAGCCCAATGCCTACCCTCTTGCCCTCAACGGTTCCCAGAGCTTCCTATAAGCTGGCCTCCAAATCACTAGGGATACCTGGGAGAAATGCAAATTCCCAGGCCTGGGCCAAAGGATTGGAATCTTTAGGAGTAGGAAATCCCATTTTATTTAAACCACTGCCCCTGGTAAGTCAGCTGTACACCCAAGTTTGTGAAATGGCAACATCCCTCACTGTACCTGTGCAGGGTCTCATGTTCACTTCCTGCCAACTAATGCACATCAAGAGAAGAGCAAGCCAGGAGCTGGTGGTCCACAGCCTGGGGAAGCCCCTAAGCTAGCAGGGTCCACAGCGTGTCCACGGGTGACATGTTCTGCCAGCTCGTGGGGGGGGGGAGAAGTACAGACCTGGACTCCAGCTCCCAATGGGCTGCACAATGGTAGAATAATGAAGCCAGGCGCCAAGCCACAGGAAGGACCCAACTCAAGGGGACAGTCACCTCTACGTCTCCCCAGCATCCTCATTTGTAAAAGGAAAATCACCATTAGTATTAGTGGCAAGCTAGTCACACTGCCGTCCGTGATTTAATAACACATTCTGTCCTGCGTCAGTCAGTCTCCATCAGAAATATCTATGCAGGCATTTTCTTTTTTTTTTTTTTCAAATTTTTATTATCAAACTGTTGTACAGAGAGGTTACAGTTTCATACGTTAGGCATTGGATACATTTCTTGTACTGTTTGTTACCTTGTCCCTCATACCCCCCTTCCCCTTCCCCCTTTCCCTTCCCCCCCCCCGAGGTGTTCAGTTCACTTACACCAGTTTTGCAAGTATTGCTTTTGTAGTTGTTTGTCTTTTTTTATCCTGTGTCTCTCAATTTTGGTATTCCCTTTCAATTTCCTACTTCCAATACCAGTATACACAGTTTCAAATATACTCAGATAAGATCACAGAGATAGTGTAGGTACAACCACAGGAAGGTGACACAATAATAGAAGCTACAGATACACATGGGACGTTGAAAGTAGTTACAACTGTGATATAACAATCATTTCCATAACATGGAGTTCATTTCACTTAGCATCATCTTATGTATTCATAAGGGTAGAGCTATTGGGCCTTGTGATGCTCTGCTATGACTTGCCTAAACCTGTACTAATTATTCCCAATAAGGGAGACCATAGAGTCCATGTTTCTTTGGGTCTGGCTCACTTCACTTAGTATAATGTTTTCCAAGTCCTTCCATTTCCTTACGAATGGGGCAATGTCATTCTTTCTGATAGAGCATGCAAGCATTTTCATCTCTGACAGTTGAAGAAAACGAGCCTTGAGGAGGTTCCGAGACTTGGTCAGGATTTCCTGCAAAGCCAGGATTGGATTCCAGGTGTGTGCCATGGCAAAGTCAGTCCTGCTAACAACGACCCAGCATGTTCCCCCAGATCCCTTACCCTTCAGCTTCCTGTGACTGTTCCCCCAAATGGTGGCTGTTGTTCACTTCAAAGAAGTGCGGGACCACTGACTTCACAGCCCCTACATCCCACCCTGTGTGCACACTAACCCAGTGGACGCGCAACTCCAGCAAAGGCCTAACAGGTCTCTACGGAAGAGCTATCAGGACCCCAGGGGCCTCAGAAGTATCTAGCAACTAGAGTCTCAGCTCCACCAAGTGAGCCTGCTTACAAAAAATCTATACTGAGGAGATGTGTCACTCAGTGGGTAGTAAGGGGCTTCACCCCCCAAATGTATTTATTTCCCACCTAATCCACCTCTCATTCACATCTACTTCCATCTGTTCTTCAAGTGGACCAAACTCATTCCCACCGCAGAGCCTTTGCATTGGCACCTCTGCTGTTGTTACTGCTCCTTCTGCCTAGAAGCAGCTGCCCCTAAACCTTCACCAGCCTTCCTCCTCCTCCTCATTTACATCACAGGTTAGCACCCCCCCCCCCCCTTCCAGGGGCCTTTCCTGGTCATCTATTGAACTCAGCACCCTTCGTCCATTCCTACCCATTCCCGCTCTCCCTGCTGAACTCCCTTTGGGTTGTTTAATGACAATGG
Source organism: Perognathus longimembris pacificus (assembly GCF_023159225.1). Classification (NCBI taxonomy): domain Eukaryota; kingdom Metazoa; phylum Chordata; class Mammalia; order Rodentia; family Heteromyidae; genus Perognathus; species Perognathus longimembris. Next base: position 44,792,703 of record NC_063176.1, read on the forward strand.
CAGTGATCTTACTCATTACGGACTGATGTGCTACACAATGGTGAGCTTTTGTGAATGTGGGCTGAGTGAATGGAGAGATGAATGAAGAAGAAACCTTCTGTTCAAGTAAGGACCCACGAGCTTATATTTGGACGTATCCCCTGCTTCTAATTATCAAGGGCAGAGACCATCAGACATTCCACTGCCGCTAGTAACAACTTAACAACCAGCCACCCAGCAGTGATCGCCACACATGTGGCTGGGCATGGCTCCAAAGCTAAAAAGGCACTAATTGCCTTTTTATAAGGAGGAAGGAGCCCAGCCCTCATGTCCCTCGGTCCTGTGTCTGCACTATTGGATCTGTTGCTGTGTTAATTGGTCCTGCCTCACACAGCCCATGTGGGCTTCATTCTGTATATGTCTAGGTGAGGAGAGGTACTAGGAGAGAGAGAGAGAGAGAGAGAGAGAGAGAGAGAGAGAGAGAGAGAGAGTCTGCATGTGTTGCAAAAGTAGCCCCATTCTGGCAAGGGTTAAAACGTACAGTCAGGCCCAGGAGCAGGCGGGGTGGGAGCAAGCTCGGCTTGCACCAGCTGTGTTTCAACCATAGTAATGCAAACGCCGCCTGAGCCGGACCCAGCAGGGTGAGCTCCAGGTGGCTTTCGGAATGGCTACAAAGGGCCACCCTGGACCTCGCTTCCTCCTGTTGGTCTCTCCATGGCAGGTTGCATTTGGCCTCTGCGACCCTTAGAGGAACGAGCCGGGAGTGAGCAGTTCCCAGCTCGCAGGCACTTGATAGAAAGCAGCCGGCGAGGATGGACGCGGTGGACAGCCTCCTCGTGAATGGGAGCAGCTTCGCCCCCCTTTGCGAACTGGGGCTCGACAATGAGACCCTGTTCTGCACGGACCAGTCTCACCCTTCCAAAGGTAGGTACGGGAAGCTATACTTTGCATTCCGAAGTCTTTGGGGTTGGGGGAGGCAGAGAGAAGGCAAAGCTGATAAAAGAGCCGCTGTCAGGGTCGTGAGAGCAGGTGGAATCCAATCCCGGCCTCTGAAGTTGGAATCAAAAGCAAACTGCAATCCCACCGGCTCCTTGTGCCTCGTGGGAAAGTTGGGGACTCGTGTGTGGGACTTGAGCTGGGAGGGACACAAGCAGTAGGAGTAAGAAAGAAATGCTAGCGTGCAAGTCTGAACTTAACAAGCATTTTTTTAAAAGGGGGGGGCGCTGAGACAGGGCAGGGCGAGGTGGCTGTTCTTGGGGGGTAGGGAAGAACCCAGTATGAAGAAGTGATTATTTAGCATCTTAGCAGAGGAAGCCCTCGCAATTTAGAAATTCTGTCCTTAGGCAAAAGTGGTTTCCAAAAGAGATCCTTTCACAAACCAACCTTTGCAAAGCCTCTGGATTGCCATGCCACCTCAGTATGGCTCAGCACAAATGGTTCAGGGCAGGAGTATATGGGGTCCCTCCGGGGTGCACCCCTTCCCTCCAACAGGGAGTGGGGTGGATAAACACCAGGTCTTAACATGCTGCTCTCCCCACCCCGACCCTTCCCACCTGCGCCTGCTCCTCTCCAGAGTGGCAGCCGGCCGTGCAGATTTTCCTGTACACCTTGATTTTCGTGCTCAGCGTGCTAGGGAACACGCTAGTCATCACCGTGTTGATTCGCAACAAAAGGATGAGAACCGTCACCAACATCTTCCTGCTCTCCCTGGCTGTCAGCGACCTCATGCTGTGTCTCTTCTGCATGCCCTTCAACCTCATCCCCAACCTGCTCAGGGATTTCATCTTCGGGAGCGCAGTGTGCAAGACCACCACGTACTTCATGGGTGAGTGTTTAGCCTTGGGAGCTCAGCTCAGCCCCTACCCAGCCCCCCCCCCCGCCACCTTCCCAATCCTGAGCACCAGGAGAGGGGCTTCACTGGACCCGAATACACTAACATCTGCCTGTCCAAGGATCTGGGCATGAACACAGGTGCTGCATGTAGATAGGTCCACCAAACATTATGTGTGTTGGATGCCAGGTGCCGGTGGCTCACATCTGTAATCCTAGCTACTCAGGAGGCTGAGATCTGAGGATCACAGTTGGAAGCCAGCCTGGGCAGGAAAGTCCCTGAGACTCTCAGCTCTAGAAAACTGGAGGTAGTGCTGTAGCTCCAAGTGGTAGAGTGCTAGCCGTGAGCAAAAGAGCTCAGGGACAGCACCCAGGCCCTGAGTTCAAGCCCTACAACCAACCAGATTCTGCATGTTGGAAGTTGGTACAGGAACACAGAGGATATGGAATCCACTGGGTCCCGGGCACAAGGAGAGAACCCAAAAATGGTTTCAAGAGGCCCTAGTCCCTTCTGAAAGCCACAGATTGTATCCTGAGTTCTCTCCAACTGGATTCGTGGCTCCTGGGGACAAGTGCAGTCATGCAATATGGAGAAGGGTCCTTCTTTATGACCCTTGCTTTGTCACAGAACGCAAGCAATTGTAAAACAGCTGGACCATAGGTCTAGATTCTCTTCTTAGGGTTAACTTCTCAGAGACTAGAACCATCTCACAGACAGACAGACAGCATGGCAGGCAGACAGACCAAGAAGTCTATGCCCCTGGTAAGGAGCTGAATATGCTCTTGGGGGTGGAGGGTGGATTAAGCTGATCCCTCTAGGTTGACGTATTTAGTGCTCTTCTTCTGACAATTAAAATGATTATAATAAAACTCACCAGAATTAATATTTTTGAGTACTTTTATGTACCTGATATTGGGTTGTTTATGTTATCCATTAGCCAGCCTATGGAATAATATTGCCATTCTTGCCTGTTTATCAAGGTGAGGGCAGGGGCATAGAGAGGTTCTTAATGTGCCCAAGGACACACAGGCAGCAATCCCCATAGCTGGGATTTGAACCAGTATTAGCAGCCACTGCAGAGGTGGAGTGCAGTCTGAGTTTGCCATTGTTACAGCTCTTCTGAAGTTCAGTAAGACCTGTGTCTACGCTCTCCTCTCTGCAAACTGCCTTGATCCTTACCTGTTCTGAGAACTACTTGGGAAAGAAGGAGAGATGGTGATGGGAGAGGATGGATTTTGTTCTAATCCAAGCCTAGCTTCATGCTGGTTGCCCCTGGCTCACACTCATCAATCCTAGCTACTCAGAAGGCTGAGATCTGAGGATTGTGGTTCAAAGCCAGCCCAGAGAGGAAAGTGAGACTCTTCTCTCCAATTAACCACCAAAACGCCCAAAGTGAAGCTATGGCTCAAATGGTAGAACACTCGCCTTGAGCAAAAAAGCTCAAGGACAGGGGCTGGGGATTTGGCCTAGTGGCAAGAGTGCTTGCCTCGTATCCATGAGGCCCTGGGATCAATTCCCCAGCACCACATATACAGAAGATGGCCAGAAGTGGCGCTGTGGCTCAAGTGGCAGAGTGCTAGCCTTGAGCAAAAAGAAGCCAGGGACAGTGCTCAGGCCCTGAGTCCAAGCCCCAGGACTGGCAAAAAAAAAAAAAAAAAGCTCAAGGACAGCACCCAGGCCCTGAATTCAAGCCCCAGGAGTGGGGTGCATGTGCATGCAAGTGCACGCGCGCGTGTATACACACACACACACACACACACAAATTAGCACTGAATTGGCCCAGGCAGCCTTCAATGACCAAAAAACTGAAAATTTTTCCCACTTGAGGAAGCAAAACCCACACAAACACAATGGACTGAATTCCTGACCCTCATGCCACAAACAAGTCCCCAAGAACATGACACTCTGTGCCCAAGTCCTCTGAAAATCATTTTTAAAAAGAGCCTACAGATGAAAAGCACCAGTGTTCAATAATGGAGCAATCATCTCCAGACCTTCCTAGGGCCTTCAGTTCCCCAGGCCTGTCCGCGCCCCTGGGAATTCTCTCACATGAAGGAGGGTGACCTTGAGTGCCCTGGTGGTCACGTGACATTGAGAGTTCATGAAACTATTCATTTTACACTGTTCAGCTTTGGATTATGCCAATTTCACTTTAATTAAGAAAACATTTTAGAACAGTGAAAAAAAAAAAAGAGGAAAGCCAGGTAATTCTGAAGGTATTTAGAATGTCACTGTGACTATTTTCTAATTCTAGACATTTGAATTAATCTTCCAGCTTTATGTCTCTTTAATACAATTGCTAACAATTAACAAACAAGCAAATGAAGAGCGACAGTGGACATTACACAGAAGGAACTGGAGGAGTCCGGGCTGCCCTCTCCTTTCTAAATGCTGTCAGACCTCTAAGATGAAATCACCCCAAAGGCTGTCCAGAACAGGAGCTTTCACTTAATGCAATGGGGGAATCATAGACTCCTTTAAGACTTTGAAAAAGCTAGGGCTATAAGCACCCTTAAAAAAATGAAAAAGAACGTTTAAACATAGTTTTAGAGACATCATGTGTCTACATGAGGGGCTCTAACTCTGCCAGGTTCTGAACTCTGATCCCCAATCTATATTAATCTTGAGGTCTGAGAAATCATGGGATGAGCTCAGAAGAATTGGCAGTATGTATGGCTCTGAGATTCTCAGGGAAAGTTTTCAAGGCATTCTAAGACATAACACACAGACATACATACATGATGCCAAAGTCAAGGGAGATGAAGGTTCTTTTGACAAGGTACAAGGATATGTCTTTAAAGGTGGTCTTTCTGATGTTTTTATTGTAATCATGAATCATGTTCATTTCATAAAACACAGAAAAGCAGAGTGACTAGGAAGACCTCATTTCTATGCTGAGAAACCTTTACATGGTGGAATATTTCTCTTCCATCATTTTATCTATGTATTTTTTCAAAAGACAACATTTTGAAATTTAGAATGTTTCACTCTTTAAAACTGTGTTTTCAGAAAATCATTGCATTCAGTTTCAGACAGGGCCTTGCACTTTTGCTCAGCTTTCTTACTTGTGGGTGGCACTCTACCCCTTGAGCCACACCCCCACTCTGGTTCTTTGCTAGAGATGGAGTTAGAGTCTGACAGTGCAACAGACCTTTCTACCCAGGGTTAGCTTCAAACTGTGATCCTCAGAGCTCAGCTTCCTGTGTTAGCTAGGATGATAGGCATGAGCCACCGGTGCCTGGCTAGGTTTCTTTAGTTTTCTGTGAGACAGCAATGCATTTGTATCCCCTTTGGTTATTAATTAATGAACCTTTTGATTGCAATCAAAGCTCACTAACTTATTTGAAAACTGGCCATGAGATTTGTAAACACATAGTCTTCACGGCCTGTAAAAGCACTGGGAACAAAGCTGGGAATCAAAAATACACATACACAATATTTCTTTGCCTGTGGAGTAGTCTCCTCTGATATTAAACCTGTGCTGAGCAGATATGCTTTCAGCTAATGTGCAGATAAGCTTTGCATTTCAGTGCCAACGTGTCTGGCTTCTGTGCCCCTTCCCAGGCACCTCTGTGAGCGTTTCCACCTTCAACCTGGTAGCCATTTCACTGGAGAGATACGGCGCCATTTGCAAACCCTTAAAGTCCCGGGTCTGGCAAACAAAATCCCATGCCTTGAAGGTGATTGCAGCTACCTGGTGTCTCTCCTTCACCATCATGACGCCCTACCCTGTCTACAGCAACTTGGTGCCTTTTACCAAAAACAACAACCAGACCGCAAACATGTGCCGCTTTCTCCTGCCAAATGATGCCATGCAGCAGTCCTGGTGAGTTGGATTCTGTGAGCTCTTTTCACATCCATTTGTAATGGAAATCTCTGGAGTGCCATGTCCTTGAGACTTCTAGAAGGAGGTCATTCTAGCCTCATTCTAGAATAACAAACACTGAGCTGGAGTGCTGCCATTTACATGCCCTATGTCGAGTGACTCAATCAATCTTCTCAAACCCCTCTGGTTTTGAGGTACAATCGCCACACTCTCACTCTAGATGAGGAAGCCGAGATGTAGGAAGATCACTTTACTAAGCTCTCAAGGCTTGTGAGAGCAGCGACTCTGTGTAGGACCAACAGGTCTACTCTGCAGATGGCCGGAAGGCCTTTAGAAGACTTGGAAAGCCACAATTCTCTAAAGAATCGAAGACTGAGCAGAGAGTGCATCCCAGATCCCATGTGGTGTTTCTTACAGCTCACCATGATGCTCACCCAGAACTCTGCAGACACAGGGGAAATTCCTATACACTCTCCTTGCTTACCAGCAGGGTGGTCATGATCTAGGTCACACAGGCAGGCTAAGCTTTAGACTCTTGCTCTACAAGGAGTTAATAATAGAAATATTTTACACATGCTAGACACCAGTAGCTCATGCCTGTCACCCTAGCTACTCAGACGGCTGAGACCTGAGGATCAAGGTTCAAAGCCAGCCCTGGCAGAAACCCCATGAAATTCTAATCTCCAATTAGCTACCAAAAAGTCAGAAGTAGAGGTATGGCTCTGAAGTAGCAGAGTACCAGTCTTGAGTAAAAAAGTTCAATGACATTACGTAGGCTCTGAGTTCAAGCTTCAAGACTGGCATAAAAAAAGAGTGTCACAAATGCAGATTGCTGTGTTTACTCATTGTGAGGATGTTTTAGAAGCAGGAAACTAGATATGCAGAATAGTTTCAACATCAATTCTCTCGGCCTTCTTTGCCTTTCCCCTTTCATACACGCACAGAGATAAAGAAAAGAATGATGTTGCAAATGGAAGGTTATTTCTAAGATCTGAAAAGAAATCAAAGCATGTCCAGTTGCAATGAGAAACGGCCCCGCCACTGTAAGCCGCTGACAATTTTATAGCCTCCCTGTGTCAGCTTACATATGCCAGATGGCAAAAGTGATTTAGAGGCTAGATTCATAACGCAGGAGGCTGGGATTCCTCAGGAGCCAAACATGTTTAGAGAAAGCATAGCTCTGCCCGGCCAAAAGTGTTGCCAGCTTCGCAGAAGGCAGGAGAATCAGCGCCCATGGAAATTCATGACTTGCTCAGGAATCAGGAGCAACCAGAATGCCACATTTTGTAAAAATACCAAAAGGAAATTTCTCACCATCTCTACCTAAGCCTGTGATTCCTCTCGTATCTTAAAGTCTCCATATGTAAGAGCTTTGCTGATTGCTTATTGCTTGACTTCAAATTCTCCCTCTACCACAAGTGAGGAGGGTTTGGATACATTATTTCATCTCCTTCAGTCTCAAAATCTTATCCCTAAAAGCAACAGTAGGATAATAGTATAATATACAATAATACATTAATATAATAGTATAATAATAAAATAATAGGATAATAGTATACACTTCCAAATCTGTTACGGGACTTAAATAGATGTAATATATGCCAAGTGTTTAGGTTAGCATGCAGTACATATTACACACATGTGTGTAATAATGAATGTAAGCTCTCATTCTTACTGTTATTATTATGTTGGCAACATCTTTATAATATAACTCACTTGGTCTCATTTAAAGTTTTGTTTGTTCTTTGTGGTTGTTATTGGGATTTTTTTCCCCTGTTTTTGCTATTGATTTGTTTTAGAGATCGAATCTCACTATGTTGCCCATCATGGCTTTGAACTCCTAGGCTCAAATGATCCTTCTACCTCAACCCTCTGAGTATCTTAGATTACTAGTGCACACTACTTTACCTGGATTGTTACTATTTTTCAAATATTAGATTGTTTTAGGCATAGAATTAGGTCAAACCTTTCTAATTTGTCTTTCATAAAGACTTTATCTTTTTAAAAAAAGAAGAAAAGATGTGAACAAGTTGTAACATCTGAGCCTCCCGACATGGAGTTTCCAAGGACATGATATGTTAGTGATTGATGTGTCTGCTCAGACCAGTTAAAACCTCCTACCCATCTGAGTTTGAATGTCCAGAATTACTGGTTATTGAATTTCTCTTAATTCTATCAGGCATACGTTCCTGTTGCTCATCCTCTTTATTATCCCTGGAGTTGTGATGGTGGTAGCATATGGATTAATCTCTTTGGAACTCTACCAAGGAATAAAATTTGATGCTAGCCAGAAGAAATCTGCTAAAGGTAAGCATTGTTTAGCTAACAATTTCTGCCAAGTGAGCACAAAAATCTTGCTTTCTATTATTGAAATAGACTCACCCAGTGTGTATATGAAGCACAGTGGGACTGTGTGTGCGTGCGTGTGTGTGTGTGTGTGCTGGTAACTATGGCTTGAACTCTCAGAGCCTTGCACTCTTACCTGGCTTTTGTGCTCAAGGCTAGCAGTCTACCACTTGAGCCACACCTCAACTTTTGGCTTTTGGCAGCTTAATTGGAGATAAGGAAATTGGAGATAAGAGTCTCGGAGATTTTTTTTCTCCCCAGGATGACTTTGAAACTTGACTCTCAGAACTCGGCCTCCTGAGTAGCTAAATTTATAGGAATAAGCCTCTAAGTCAATCTATATAGTGGAGTTTTTTTGTTTGTTTTTGCCAGTCCTGGGGCTAGGACTCAGGACCTGAGCACTGTCCCTGGCTTCTTTCCATTCAAGGCTAGCACTCTACCACTTGAGCCACAGCACCTCTTCCAGCTTTTTTCTGTTTATGTGCTGCTGAGGAATCAAACTCAGGGCTTCATGCATGCAAGGCAAGCACTCTAACACTAAGCCACCTTGCCAGCCCCTACAGTGGAGATTTTTGAGTGCATTTTTATGAGACTCTGTGTCATATGGCAGTCTGGAGACTATTTTCTCATCTGTAAAATGGAAGATTCATCCCTTTCAGACACGTATATTGATTGGAATAAAAGGAAAGGATGCACACATAACCCAGTTATAAGGGTAGAACCACGTATCCCAGACTCTTGGTGAAATTCTATTCAAATAGAAGATCCTGCGATAATTATATAATAACAACTCTGTTCTGTCCTTATGCCTTTCCAAAGGCATTAGAAGAGATTGAAAAGATTTGACCTAAGGCCCAAAGCCCAGTTATTTGTCAGTTCTGTTCCCTGTGCGCTCTCCTCTCTCCCCAGCCCCTCGGTAACCTACCAGCCACTAAGTTGGGCCCCAAGACTTGTGGCCATAACTTTCCCCTTCCCAGCTCTTGATTACGGCAGATAACATCGGGTGTGTGCCTTCAGTACATTTTCCTCCACTTTTTCTGGAGTTGCTACAATCATCTGGAAAGGTAGCAAGCAGTGAGGAGCATGCTCAGAAAGAAAGGAGAAGGAAGAGTAGGAACCATTGCCTCGCCATTGTTTTTCTCTCTGTAATCTTGACGCGCGAGGCATCCTTTCATTGCATATTGTGCCGTCTAGGGGACGCATGATTTGACCTGTCGAAGCCGCCTTGAAGGAGGGAGTAGCTAGGGAAGGCGGCGGGTGGGTCCCTGGCGTGCTGTGGAGCACGGTCCCCCGAGCCATTCGCGCTGTGGCTTGCCCACCCAGACAGGAAGGCGAGCACCGAGGACAGCGACGGCTGCTACGCGCCCAAGGCCCGCGCGCCCAGGAAGCTGGAGCTGCAGCCGCTGTCCGCCGGCAGCGTGGGCCGCGTCCAGCGCATCCGGAGCAGCAGCTCCGCGGCCAACCTGATGGCCAAGAAGCGGGTGATCCGCATGCTCATCGTCATCGTGCTCCTCTTCTTCCTCTGCTGGATGCCCATCTTCAGCGCCAACGCCTGGCGCGCCTACGACACCGTCTCCGCCGAGCGCCACCTCTCCGGGACCCCCATCTCCTTCATCCACCTCCTCTCCTACACCTCCTCCTGCGTCAACCCCATCATCTACTGCTTCATGAACAAACGCTTCCGCCTGGGCTTCATGGCCACCTTCCCCTGCTGCCCCAACCCTGGTCCCCCCGGGGGGCGAGGCGAGGGGGCTGAGGAGGAGGACGGAAGGACCATGGGGGCGTCGCTCTCCCGGTGTTCCTACAGCCACATGAGCCCCTCTGCGCCTCCGCCCTGAGCCGGCCTGGCCTCCCCGGGCGCAGCGCAGCGAAGGAGGGGCCCAGGGCAGGAGGGGGGGAGGGAGAGGAGGAGGAGGAGAGGAGGAGGAGGAGGAGAGGAGGAGGGGGGGGGGGGGGAGGAAGGAGGAGGAGGAGGAGGAGAGGAGGAGGAGGAGGAGGAGGAGGAGGAGGAGGAGGAGGGGGGGGGAGAGGAAGGCAGAGGAGGAGGAGGAGGAAGGAGGAAGGAGAAGGAGGAGGAAGGAGGAAGGAGAAGGAGGAGGGGGAGGGGGAGAAGGAGAAGGAGAAGGAGACCACCAGGGCAGGAGAAGGGGAGGAGGAGGAGGAGGAGGAAGCAGAGGTGAAGGAGAAAGGAGGCCCCACCTTCTGTGGAGCCTCTTCCTAGTCTGATTTGTTAATCCCTCCTCCTGTCCCAGAAAGGCTTGGGCCTCAGTTTCCAGAGAGAGAGTGAGCCAAGGTACTCTCCATAACAAAATCCCACAGGCCTCATGCCACCCAGGTGCCTGCCAAGCACATATCCAGAATGGAAATGTGGCCTCTACTGAGCCTTAGAAGGTTCTACAACACTCCCGGCAAGAGGCCTTCCCCCCTAATGGCACACTTCTGCACTCTGCTGTGGAGGCTGCTCATGCAGGATTAGGAACGCTGCTCTGCCCTCTTTCCCAACACCCCTGTCTCTCTTTCACATTTCTCCAATGGGCACCTCCCTTGTGAGCACCGGGGCAGGAGTGCCGGGAGACAGCCCCTCTGAGCAGGGTCTGTAGGAAGAGAACAGTCTGCTTTGTAGACTAGTCAGAAGAAGGAAAGATAGAATTCAGGACTCATATTTCCCCAAAGAAAAGTATATGTGGCAAAGAGCTAGGCCTAATGTATTTTACTATATAAATGCCAAGTAGCAGAATATGCACAAAGAACCTTTTTTTTTTTTTTTTTTTTTTTGTGCCAATGTACTTACTGGGGCTTGAAATCAGGACTCAGACACTGTCCTTTAGTTTTTTCACTCAAGACAGGCACTCTACCACTTGAACCATAGCTCCACTTCTAGCTTCTTGCTAGTTAATTGGAGGAAAGAGTCATAGGGACTTTCCTGCCCAGGCTGGCTTGCAACTGTGATGCTCAGATCTCAGCCTCTTGAGTAGCTAGGATTACAGCCGTGAGCCACCAGTGCCTGGCAGCTTTATCTTCTTTCTTGGTATGCATTATTTAACTTCTTTATAAGGTGATTTTTAAACCCCGTAACTTCTTTGCCCCAACTTAATTGCTCCTATGCACCTAAATTTCCTCTTTTCCAGAAAGATCTCTAGCTTCAAAGGAGAGTTGTAAGTTTTCCACTGCTGGCCAGCAGTGGAAAAGTACATGGCCAATTGCAGAAGGAAACGGGCCCTCTTGGATTGAGTAAACAAATCACTTTTGAATGTCAATACTGCCTATGCTTTTAAATACAATCTATGTTTCTGCTAATATTTGGGTACTTTTTTACAGATGTGTAAACTGAACAAATGCTTATATTCTTTACAGATAAACACGGAATATTCTTGGGTATGTTTATAAAAGGAATTGTTTAATGGATGTTGAAATTCAACAAGTGTTATTACTTTACATCCCTTCAAAAAGGAGTTGGAGTTTCATAGGAACTTCATTGCAAAATGAGTGTTGAAATTTCTCTCCTCCAATTTGGAAATCTCAATGCATAATAAATACAAGTTATGCACTCAGAGATGACTCGTAAAGACATTGCTAGAATAGAACGTGTCAGGTCAGTATACCAACATCTCTTTCCTTCGTTAAGAGAAACATTGTGGGGCTGGGGATATAGCCTAGTGGCAAGAGTGCCTGCCTCGGATACACGAGGCCCTAGGTTCGATTCCCCAGCACCACATATACAGAAAACGGCCAGAAGCGGCGCTGTGGCTCAAGTGGCAGAGTGCTAGCCTTGAGCGGGAAGAAGCCAGGGACAGTGCTCAGGCCCTGAGTCCAAGGCCCAGGACTGGCAAAAAAAAAAAAAAAAAAAAAAAGAGAAACATTGCCCTGCAATAAATTAATGTGGGCATATATAACAGAAGTTTCCTACTTATGCAGGAAATAAGCAAATATCCACAAACAAAAAATAGGAATAAATATCATAGCTTTACCAGACGAGCATCTGAGAAGTGAGCTGACCTTTGCTTCTTTCGCTGAGGTTATAACCCTCCACTAACCTGGGTTTGATACTCTGTTGGATATACTGAGGCCAGTGTGCCCCAAAAATCTATAAGGGGGGTTGGAGGCATAGCTTACATGGTAGAGCATCTATGTAGTATGCTTGAGGCCCTGAGTTCAAACTCTGTACTGCCACAAACGAATCCATGTAAAGGGGGAAGAGGAGAATGGCCAGAAATGATCAGGTAGCATGTTGTACAAGATGGAAGCACTGCATTTGTTTTCTGCAAAGAATGGTCACCTGCTGTGAAGAAATTGTTGAGAGGATGATATGCATATAATTTTCAAACCAGGCTTCCCCTTCCTCAGACCACAATCTTATTTTACCATCTGTCACCAACTATTTCAATCAAAGATGTCAAGGTAAAACTTCAACCAACAAAAACACACATTGCTAAAACTTCAGTTTGTGTAGGGAGCATGGCTCAAGCGGTAGAGCACCTGCCTGGCAAGTTCAACCCCAGCACCACCAAAAAACAAGTCGAAAATTACAGTGACACAAGAAATAAAAATGTCTCTAACAGTTGAGGATGTCTTATATTATCTATAATTTTCCTGTTAAAAGACTAAGAATTCTCTCCACCAGACTGTATTAGCTTATAAAAAAGATAAATTGCTCCCCAGCTTCTACACTCCTTATTAGGAACTTCTGGAACATACCTTCTAAATGCAAGTTAATCTAAAATAATAGTTTCCAGAATGACTTAATAAAAAACACAGACATTCAGCTAAATTCTAATTCAGATGAGCAATGAGTGTTTCTCGAACAACTAGGTTCCAGGCACTGAAATGCATCCTATATTTTATCTAGTGACCCTATCTCAAAATGTTTTTAAAGTGTATAAAAATAGAAAGCAATTTTAAAGATGCCCTGTTGATTTAATTTATCGGGAAGTCTTTTGCTTAATAGGAGCTTTTATACACACACACACACACACACACACACACACACACAAACACAGAGAGAGAGAGAGAGAGAGAGAGGGAGAGGGAGAGGGAGAGGGAGATGGAGAGAGAGTAAAACTATTAATTTTCAGGATCTGTACTTGACCTTTTTGGAAAGGTCTGATTTTACTGATTAATTTTGTTTTTACATAATACTATTCTCCTGCTTTGTTAATGGCCCTTGCTTCATGCTAAAGTAGGTTATTAATTTACATCTGAACTAAAGCAGCCAGCAGGGTTAAGCAAACAAAAAACTTACTGGTTTTTGGCATTTTCTAGTGTCTTCTGGAAGCTTCCTTTTATCACCGGAGAGATAGGCCAGAACACTGGAATGAAGAATTGTGTATTTTCTCTTTAACGAAATTGTGTGTCACAGTGGCTTCTTTGTGCCTCCGTCGCCGTGGTAGCATGTCCTGTCCCCATGTAGTGAATGAGCACTGTGTGTATACCCAAGGTTTGATTGCACATGTTCCTATATGCTTCACACGTGTCTCCCCTGTGCAAGTAAAATGTCATCCTCGTGAGATGAGCGATGGTTGCTGTGAAACCTCTATTGTATTTCCTTTTTGTGTTTGGCCCACACACTATGCTGCACATGATGCGTTTCAATAAATGTGACTGGCTTCTGTCACACCTCCAGTGCTTTTGGTGGCCTCTCTTTCTTTCCACGGCTATGATTCTAATCACAGAGAGTCTTAAGCTTGCCAGAGAGGAGCAGGATTTCCAGCCGGCGTCCTCCCACTCTACGCATTCCCACAGAGGCTCCCATGCCTCTCTGTGCATCCCCTTGTCTCCCTTTCCTCCGAATGGGAGAGTGTTGGTCTGGGGACAATGTTGAGACACCGATAACCAACAGTGGAGGATCCCTTGTCTGCAGAACCCCATGGTTAGCTACTCCCCCCCCTCACTGCCTTTGAGAAGGAGAATGGCACATACCCATTCCATGATTACACCCATGCTAAAGACCCAAGCTCATGCTTGAGGGCTAAGGAAAGTAGTTCAAAGCCTCCCTGTGGGGGGCCCCTTTGCCACCCCCAATTCATGCACATCCACTCCCCACCTGACACCTCTCTCCCCCTTAGGTCGGCTCTCTGTCTAGCTTCCTAGTCCCCTCATGAGGAAAATAGCATCCTGGCTTCTTTTTTTTTTTTTTTTTTTTTTTGCCAGTCCTAGGCCTTGAACTCAGAGCCTGGGCACTGTCCCTGGCTTCTTTTGTTCAAGGCTAGCACTTACCACTTGAGCCAAAGCGCCACTTCTGGCTTTTTCTGTTTATGTGGTGCTGAGGAATTGAACCCAGGGCTTCATGCATGCAAGGCGAGTACACTAAGCCACATTCCCAGCCTGCTTCCTGGCTTATTAAGGCTGCTCCTCAAGGTGGCTGCTGGTGACTCACACCTGTAACCCTAGCTACTCAGGAAGCTGAGATCTGAGAATCACAGTTCAAAACCAACCAGGGCAGGAAAATTTGTGAGGTTCTTATCTCCAATAAACTACGCAGAAGAAACCGGAAGTGCTGCTGTTGCTCAAGTGGCAGAGCCCTAGCTTTGAACAAAAGAAGCCTTGAGATCAAGCCCCAATACCAACACACACACACACACACACACACACACACACACACACACACACACACAGAGCTGCTCCCCAGCCCAGGGCCAGCCTCACAACTGGATACCACCCATCCCTGCCTGAGTGAAACTGCAGATCCTCCTCCTTGAGCAGGCAGAGGGCTCAGACAAGCATGGGTTACCCAGCATCCAGCACTGCTCACGGTAGATTATAGGTGCCCCATCATTGCGTTAGGGAATGAAAGGACGAACGTGAATGCAGTTGCTCCTCCATCCCGGGTCTTTTCTGGCCACTTTGAAGGGAGCACGGCTTTTTAAGGAGGAACTCCCCAAAACACGAAAGGCGCATCAAGGGCAAGGCTGCCTGGGAAGTTACATGCCATTTTCAATCATCCACTCTGGACTCCAGGACCAGCTGATTCTGCTTTCCAATTCAACAACCATAAAAGCCACTGCCTCAGCTGAGGCTGTAGCTCTGTGATAGTGTTTGCCTACTATGCATGAGGCCTTGGTAGTACAGTATAAATAAATCTTCATGTTTTAAATTTTAAGTAGTTGTATTAAGAGGTTTCAATTCAACAAGTTGGATTATGAATACAGTGCATTTTGATCAATGTTACCCCTTCCATCATTTTTCCCCCATCTTTCCCAATCCCCGTCCATACCCTCAGATATGTACACTGAATATAATGGCCTTATTTTCCTGGCCTTCCGTTCTTCATCACACACACCCCATCCTTTGTCTCCCCTCCCAATGTGTCCACATGTGTGGATGTGTTCCAGCTTCCTATTATTCATTTTGTTAAACTGTGAATTCACTGTTCAAACGAGTTACACCATCAGAATACTCCCCTATATGTGCCATCCTTCAGTTAATAAGTTTGTGGATGTATGAATGTGACACTGTATATGTTTCCCTATATATATACACATATATACATATATGTGTGTATATATACACACATATATACATACACATGCACATACACACACGTAATACACATACATACATATATACTCCAGCACACCCTTAATTCTCTTAGCTTCCCACTGGCTTTCCCATCAAAGAAGCTACTTGACATGCAAGCTCACCACCCCCTCTGGGAAAGGTTATGTGGACACATACAAAACCAAAACAGAAGAAACCAGGGAATCTACATACTCCCCCCCCCCCTTTGTAAGTCACAGCTTCCCAGAGCAAGCTATGACAGACTCGTCTCTGGAACACAGACCTCACCCCAATGCAAGTACCAACATATACATCCACTCCTGCATTAAATTTGGCCATGCATGATACAGGGTACCAACCTTTATTGAAACCTGAGCCATGCAGACACTGTTGGAGCCACTGGGGACCGTGACAACAATGTGGTCTCATAGTTAACTCCTCAGACAACAACATGTGTGAAGTATCATTTTCCATCTTGCACCAGTGAAGAAACTGAGGCTGAGGAAGTAGGAACTCGTTTAAAGTTGGACAAGGCATAAATGGCAGGGGCCAGACCAAGATCCCTTTTAATTCCATTGGGCTGCTGTTAGAATCATATGACCTCTGCTCTCAGCCATCTATCACAGACTCTTTGGTCTCCTGTGAGGCAGCCTAGATCCTAGCCCTGGTGAGAATACCCGGAAGAGGAAGATGAACCCCCACTCCCATCCTGAGCCTCCTGGTATGGACAGTGCCTCTCACTCTGAGCTCCCTGCATGCCGAGGATTTGAAGGCTGGGTTTGGCCACTTTGTATCCTGGATGTTTCTATCCCTGTGTTTATTTTTAGGATGAAGTTAATATTCTTTACCACCTCACAAGTGAGCCAAGAGATAGTATCAGTAAATGAGCTTTTACCTCTTTGGCAAATTACCACCATTATCAAGTAGATCTATTTTCTCAGAATCATCAGAAAGAGACAAATACAGGCCAGCTTTTCCATCAGCCTGTAGGGCAAAGCTTCCTTTACCTGTCAACCCCTCCCCTCCTTCCGCAGTGAAATGGGCAGATGGTGGTGCCACTGGGGTATCGAAAGAATACCCAATGTGCCCCCCATCCTTGGTTACCTCATTTGCAATGGAACTCATTCCTGCATCCCAGAGCATCTCCCTTCCTGATGTGCACTGGCTGCCAATGGCGCCCCCTGCTCTCCCCAATTCTCAGGCTCAGGAGCTGGCTCAGGATGGAAAGACAGCATCCAGAAATGGTGATGAATCTTAGCTTTGTAGTTAGGGAGATTAGAACTCATATCCCAGGTCTACTCAGCTGTGGTACAAATTACTCAGCCCCAGAGACTCAGATCTGGGGTAGGGAGAGGAGTTCTCAAGGAGGGGGGAGGGATTGAAACCAGGGCCTGGTGTTCTCACTTTGCCTTTTCACTCAGTGCTGGTGCTCTACCACTTGAGCCATACCTCCACTTCTGACTTTTTGCTGGTTAGTTGGAGATAAGATTCTCAAAGACTGCTTTGTCAAGCCTGGCTTCAACCTAAGATTCTCAGATCTCAGCCTCCTGAGTCACTAAGATTACAGGTGTGAGCCACCAGTACCCGACTCATCAGAGAAAGGCTCTGTATGAAATTTATAAGAGGTTAAATAATACTAAAGGACACTGATATTAATTTTAGAGTGACAATAAAAGAGATCACAAAGGAGCCTTTTCTAAATTGGGAAAAGACTGAGTGATTGTGGACAAGAAGTGACAAATTTCCCAGCATTCCAAAGAGATGGATTAGACTTAGTCACCTGATTTGCTAAGAATGTGAATTGGGGGAGAGTTTGAAGAGACAGATGCAAAAGAAAAATACAAGTATTTCCTGATTGCACCACACATTTCAATCAACTAGTTACAAATGAAGAGTATCTTCTAAAAAGCAGGTGCTTAATGAATGATAGCTGCCATAAGTGACATCTAAGATTTCTTTTCCAGTTATTAGCCTTGTCCAGATGATTGTCTTTTTTAATTTTTATTGAGCATAATCTTTTGTTAGTTAGAACTCAGGAAGTCACAATGGTATCCTGATGGTCTCCTAATCTTACTTCTCCCTCCTCTCCACTTCCTCCCCCTGTTTATCATCCTGTTCTGACCAAGAGAAGGCTTGGATAGCTCTCTCCATTCCCAGAAGTATAGTTCATCGCAGCACAATTTGTCATAGCTAGAATCTGGAACCAACCCAGATGCTCCTCAGTAGAAGAATGAATCAGGAAAATGTGGTATACATATACACAATGGAATTTTATGCCTCTATCAGAAAGAATGACATTGCCCCATTTGTAAGGAAATGGAAGAACTTGGAAAAAGTCATACCAAGTGAAGTGAGCCAGACCCAAAGAGACATGGACTCAATGGTCTCCCTCATAGGGAATAATTAGCACAGGTTTAGGCAAGTCACAGCAGAGGATCACAGGAGCCCAATAGCTATACCCTTATGAACACATAAGATAATGCTAAGTGAAATGAACTCCATGTTATGGAAATGATTGTTATATCACAGTTGTAACTACTTTCAACGTGCCATATGTAACTGTAGCCTCTATTATTGATGATGTTCTTGTATCACCATCCTGTGGTTGTACCTACACTTTCTCTGTATCTTACCTGAGTATATTGGAAACCGGGTATACTGGTATTAGAACTAGGAAATTGGAAGGTAATACCAAAATCGAGAGACACAGGGTAAAAAGAGACAAACAACTACAAAAGCAATACTTGCAAAACTGTTTGGTGTAAATGAACTGAACAACTCATGGGGGGGGAGGGAAAGGGGGAGGGGGAGGGGGGAATGAGGGATGAAGTAACAACAGTACAAGAAATGTATCCAATGCCTAATATATGAAACTGTAACCTCTCTGTAATTCAGTTTGATAATATATATATATACATATATATATATTGCTCTTATCTTCCATGCTTCTTGGTCCCTGCCATTTAAAGCCTACCTTCCTTTCTGACCCTCCTTTCATATCATCATCTTCCTCTTCTTTCAAAACAGAACGATTTGCTATCCCCAAATCTTTCCTCACACCCATGCCTCCCCTCGCTTGGGATACTCTTCCTTTCTGTGAGAGCTTCCTTTTCTTTCTTCTTAGGTCTGAGACTGGGATTCAAAGTGGGTACCTTCTGCTGCCACTCTTTAGCTAGCACTCTACTAACCGAGCCATGCCTCTATCCCCTAAAGAACTGGTTATAGAGCTTCCTGATAAAAGCTTGTGCTCATCAGTTTTCTCATTCCTGTGACCAAAATACCCAACAGAATGACTTGAAAGGAGCAGGGATATATTTTTAGCTCACTGTTGAGCAGAAATTTCACCCCTGAGTCTCTGGCTCCATTGATTCGGTACCCAGAGTTATGCAGAGAGCATGGTGGTGGAGGGAGCAGGAGGCCAAGGCAGACAGGAAGCCGAGAGGGAGGGCGGGATGGGGACCAAGTATAACTTTCACACTTCCTGTGACCCACTTCCTTCAACGAGGTCCTGCCTCCTAAAGTTTTCACCGCCTCCCCAAAGAGAATCATCAGCTGGGGACAAAGCACTCAACACATTAGTCTTCAGGGACTTTCCTATTCAGACCCTAACAAGCCCTCGTGGTCTTCATCGCTCAGATCACTTGTTATCTTTCCCAGAAAGCCTCCAAGCTCCTCTATCAGAGCAGATGTCTCCCTTGACTGAGCTCTCCTAGCCCCACATGTGAACTTCTGGTTCACAACACATCCCCCACCCCACATCTCACTGCTGACTAATCAAACTCCATTAAGCACAGACATAGATAGTGCTATATTTAGGGGTGGAAAAGCCCAGTTCCGAGGATGAATCATGATGGATCTATTTTGTACATAATAATCTCGTTGACTTTTGGTACTCATTCATTTAGAGTTGGTTTGTATTCTGGTTCTGGCCAGTGATGCTTAACAACATGCTCTCTGGTTTACCAAAAAACAAAAACAAAACCCTAATTCATATTACATTTGCTGATTTCTGTGCTATAAATACTCCCACCATGGTTCATTTGAGTTATCAGTGTGAATCACTGAACAGGGGTTCTGAAGAGATGTTATAGCACATCATTTTATCTTACCTCCATCACACAGATAGAAGAAATAGAAATAGTTATGAACATAGATAATGGCAAAATGTAGTAAAGTAATTAAAATGTATTGCATTTTGAGTATTTATTTCCAAGTTTTCTAAAGATTAAGCAAAGGGCTCTTGTAAAACAATACAAGCCAACACGAGCATGCCACTGGTTCTCAAAAATGGAGTGTCAGAAGCAGGATGCTTGGGGCTTCTGGATGTATTGATCAGAGTTTGTCGCACTGTGCTTCACTAACAAACACAACCTCAATCTCAAGCAGAGTATCATAAACAAAAGTGTTTGGAGAAGTATTTTGAAGTATATGGAGTACAAATCTTTCACCAATAAAATAACACATTTGGTCTATGTTAATAGTTTGGACATGTGTATGTGTGTGTGCCCCTCCAGGGGCTTAAACTCAAGGCCTGGGCTCTGCCTCTGAGCTTTTTTGTTTTTGTTTTTGTTTTTTGTTGTTTTTTTTTGGCCAGTCCTGGGCCTTGGACTCAGGGCCTGAGCACTGTCCCTGGCTTCTTCCCGCTCAAGGCTAGCACTCTGCCACTTGAGCCACAGCGCCGCTTCTGGCCATTTTCTGTATATGTGGTGCTGGGGAATCGAACCTAGGGCCTCGTGTA
Organism: Perognathus longimembris pacificus; assembly: GCF_023159225.1. Taxonomy (NCBI): domain Eukaryota; kingdom Metazoa; phylum Chordata; class Mammalia; order Rodentia; family Heteromyidae; genus Perognathus; species Perognathus longimembris. Next base: position 44,812,917 of record NC_063176.1, read on the forward strand.
TCCGAGGCAGGCACTCTTGCCACTAGGCTATATCCCCAGCCCCCACATCTCTGAGCTTTTTTGATTAAGGCTTATGCTCTACCACTTGAGCCAGGGCTCTACTTCTGTTTGTTCCTGTGTGTTTTTTGGGGGGGAGGGGGGCATGTTAATTGGAGATAAGGGTCTCATGGACTTTCCTGTACAGACTGACTTTGAACCATGATCCTCAAATCTCAGCTTCTTGAGTAGCTAGGATTATAGGTGTGAGCCACCAGCACCCAGCTCATCATCACATGAAGTCCAAAATGGGAGAGAGAATAATACAATGACTCTAGTTGAAGGAATAGACTTTGAGATCCTTCTTGAAAATCTCCTGTGTGTCCTCCCTCCAGTTGCACTTAATGAGGTTAGAAAACCACTAATTTGGACCCATTTCAGAATCAAAAATCTATGTTCCTAGGGCCTGTCATATCAGCCCTTGTCAAGACTACTCAGTGACTTCAACTCAGCATGGCTTCACAAGCTCAAGACTTAATTTCCATGCTTGGGATACCTTTGGCTCCACCAAGTGAATAGACCACCTTCACAAACACCTTGGTGTCTCATTCAGACCCCTCCTGGACTTGTTACAAGACCCACCTTGTGTGTGCTCCTGCCACAGACGCCTTGGCCCAGGACTTGTTGGATGCCAGCCTTGGCACTGTTCAGTCAAGCTGCCAGAACCCAGGGGGCAATTTTCCCAGGCTGGCTAGTCTTGGCAATCATTACAGGGCTTCTTGACCGGCTACAGTAACTGGTGTTTTCCAGATCTCCTATGTGGGAAATAAGGGTCCCAGCTTGAGTTCTCCCTTTGCGTTAAGTATCTTGATTTCTAAGTTCCAAAGCTCCCCTGGGATGGGTCTCTGATCTGAAGTCTAATGCAAGACTCCCTGCCATTTTGAGTCCTCAGCCCTGCGGAACCTTTAAAGAAGTTCCCTCCCATTCGACAGTCACGAGGAAACTTTAGAGAAGTCTCCTCCCATTGGACAGTCACAGTATCATCTCCATCAGAGAGCCCTCCCAGGCCAGAGTGGTCAGGGCCTCAGTCAGTCATTTCCACAACTCAATTGCATGAATGAATGGGAAGGAGTCTCACAGTCTGGGGTGAGCCTGCACCTGTTTTCCTGTGGACCACAGCATCTGTCAGGAGACCCAGGGACAGCTAATCCACTAGGCCTTCTCTGAAAAGCTGTAGTATAGCCACTCAAAACTCATAACTACTGATATGTCAAGAGGTGACTATATTAGGACAGAGAGCCTTTATAGAGACTAAGTCAAAATTTGGCCCTTAAGGTGGACTTCACACACTCTGGTGAAAAGAAAAGATGATGAGTTGGGTGTCAGTGACTCACTCATATAATCCTAGCTACTCAAGAGGCCAAGATATGAGGATAGTGGTTCAAACTCAGCCTGGACAGAAAAGTCCATGAGATTCTTACCTCTAAATATCAAAAAGCTGGAAGTTAGCCAGGCACTGGTGGCTCATGCCTGTAATCCTGGCTTTCTTGAGGCTGTGACCCGAGGATTCCAGTTCAAAGCTAGCCTGGGAAGGAAAGTCTGTGAGATTCTTATCTCCAATTAACCACTAGAGAACCAGAAGTGGCACTGTGGCTCAAAGTGGTAGAGCACTAGCCTTGAGCAAAAGGGCTCAGGGACAACACCGAGGCCCTGAATTCAAGTGCCATGACCAACAACAACAACAACAACAAAAAAGCTGGAAGTGGAGCTATGGCTCAAGTGGTAGAATGCTAGCCTTGAGCACAAAAGCCAAGGGACAGCACTCAGGCCCTGAGTTAAAGCCCCAGGATCAGCCAAAAACAGCAACAACAACAACAACAGCAAAGAAAAAACACCTCTCCAGGCGTGGAGCCAACAGATCACAGCAGGTGTGTTCCTGGGTGCCTGCCAATTCTAGGAATGCCGGATCAAACACCAAATACCACTTCAACTTGAATTCCAGATAAGCAGAGTCCTTTCTTAGCATGATCATGTTCCAGGAGGTGAATTTGGAGGTGGGAAATTCTGGGGTTTGAACTTAGTGCCTCATGTTTGCTATACTAGTGCTCCAACACCATATCTGCAGTCTGGCTCTTTGCTGGTTATTTTTGGAGACGTCTGGAGAACTTTACTTTCCCTGGCTGACTTTGAACAACAATCCTCTGCATCTCATCTACTTAATAGCTAATGATTTTTTGTGCAACACCCTTTTATTGGCCCAATCTGGCAGCCTGTCAAAGGCGCTGTAGGAGGAGGAGGCACGGGAGGGGAAGGAAGGCTGAGAGATGAGAAGTCAAGTGTGACCGGACTCTGCACAGGGCTGCGTGCATGGAGGGAACCACAGGACATAACGTGCTGGGCCAATGGGGAAGAAGGGAGGGGGCTACCCCATCCCAATGGGCAGCCTGTCATCTGGAGTTAAGGGGTGCCTACTACGTGTTTCTTGTGGCAACTGCCAAGAATTAGCGCAACACTAGTGGCTTAACACAACACAGATCCATTATCCTGTAGCTCTGAGAGAAAGGAGTTCCACCTGGGTCCCAATGAGCTGCAAAGTGTTAGTGAGGTTACATTCCTTCTGCATATTCTAAGGGTGAAACCACTGCTTTACTTTTCTAGTGTGTGTGTGTGTGTGTGTGTGTGTGTGTGTGTGTGTGTGTGTGTGTGTATGTGTGTACGCTGTCCTGAACTCAGGGCTTGGGCACTTTCCCTGTGTTTCTTGCTTGAGCTAATGCTCTTACCACTTAGCCTCAGCTCCACTTCCAGATGTTTTTGGTGCTTAGAGATAAGAGTCTCACAGACTTTGCTGCCTGGGCTAGCTTCAAACGTCCATCCTCACATGTCAACCTCCTGAGTAGCTAGGATTACAGGCGTAAGGCACCAGCACCAGGCTTTTTCAAGTTTCTTGAGGCTGCCTGCACTCCTTGGCTATTGACATTTTCAAATCTCATCCTCTTCCTATTTCTTTCTCCTCCCTCTCCTCTCTCTCCCTCTCTCCCTGTCTCCTCTCTCCTTCCATTCCTCCTTTCTTCCCTCCCTCCATCACTGCTCATCTTTTTTGGCTCTCCTGACTTCCTTTCATTTTTTAAAATCTTATTGGTGGTCCATGAGGTGAATCCAGGCCCCGGTGCTGGGGATTTGGGTGGGGAAATCTCTTCTACCTGCCACAATGTTTTCCCCTGTGACATCTGCCAGCTTGCAAGGCACGTTAGGAAAAAAAACAGGCTTTGACCAGGATGGCTGCTTCCTACATATGCAAAGGATGACGCAGGCAACTCCGCTTAGGTCAGAAAACAGCACCAGGTGTGCAGTTCCCGATGCCTTCCAGGTCCTGGAAGTGCTACAAACCTCATTCGACGGCCAAGCAGGTAAGAGATGAAACGCCTTCCTTCATCCCTCCTCGCCAGCGAGGGCAGAAGAGGAAGCTATTCCCTTACAACACGCATGTGCAAGACCCCCCAGAAGAAACACACTCGAGCAAGCAAGGCTCAGATCCAGTATTTCTCTGGCAGGAAATATAGTGCTCCATAAAGCACTATGCAGATGCCTGGGGTCTGGAATCTTCTGATGAAATGATTGAGGTTCAGGAAGTGACGCTGGCTGAGGAACAGGTGGAAGGCTGAGGGCCAAGGACCTAGTGACAGGCAGCCCCCGCCCCCACACCAGTGCCTGGACAAGGTCTCAAGTCACCCCTGGACAAAAGGCCAGACAGTTGCCCTTTGAACCTCCCACAGGGCTCGCCACCCTGCCCTTTGCAAGTCCAGGTCTTTCCAACAAGACAAATAGCATCCGTTTCCTGGATCAAAGCAAGACTGCAAGGGATGCCCTGAGAAGAGCAGAGGAAGAAAAACTGTTCCTGAGCCATTTTCAAGAGAACATAAAGAGGTGGTCCGAGGTGGGTTCTGGGCTCCATCCGGAGCTTGGCCTGGTGGGGGCACAGGAGATTCACAGACTCCCCAGGTGGTGATTATGCGATGATAATGCAGGGTGCACCTGCGGATCTCTTTTCTGAAACGTTCTGTTCCTCAGCATGTTTGACTCCCCTCCTTTCTTTCCCAAGATGAGGATGACGGAACAACACATCTCACCAGGAAGACATGGTGGTTAAAGGCAGACACCAGAGCCAGACAGCCTGGATTTGCTCTTAGTCCATTCTTGCTAGCTGTAAGCCCTTGGATGAATGAACAAATCCTCTGTGTCTTAGGGTGTGTGTGAGAGAGAGAAAGAGAGAGAGAGAGAGAGAGAGAGAGAGAGAGAAAGAGAGAAAGAGAGAGAGACAGAGACAGAGAGACACAGAGAGAGACAAAGAGACACAGAGACACAGAGAGACAGAGAGAAGTCAGGTCCTCAGACCTGCCAGGTGCACCGGTTCTACCACTGAGCTGTACCATGCGTCCCTGAGTCTGCTTTATCATCCATGAAATGAAAATCCAAGGACTCTCCAAGGACTTGTGGAGCACAAATGAGGTCGTCTTTATAAAAAGCACTTAGCATAATTTATATATACACTATATAATTATATAAAAATAAATAAAAAGCACTTATCCTATCAAAGGTGCTCGGTTAGCTAGCTAGAGTGATTGAGACTTGGTTGGAATTGCCAGTTTTGCTTGTGGCCGGGCCATAGGCGAAGAGCCGCCTGGAGCAGACGCGGAGTGGAGACTCGCGGAGCTCGCCTGCTGCCCTGGGCACCCCTGCGCGTTCAAGGGTGGTTTTACCTCGCGGGGCTCTGCACGGTGACCCCTCGGGTCACCACTCTCACCCACACACACACCAGGAGGGCAGGGTCAGCGCCCTGTGATCTGCTCCCTGGCCTCTGGCACAGAGTTTGCCCCAAGACAAATGCAGAGTGTCACCAAGCAGCCGCCACGGGCCACGTGGAGCGAAGCCAGGTGGAGATGGCCGTCCTGAGCTCCCTTCTCGGGCTTGCACTGGAAACTCCGTGCTGCTGGCCGTCCATCCTGAGACCCTTCCCTAACGCGCTGACACACACCCCTGCAGCCCGCACCCACAGGGCTCAGGCTCTGTGGTGCCTGTGAGCCAAGGGAGAGGGTGCAGACATCTATCAGGGCATCCTCTGGGCACGGCCCTAGGCAGGGAGGGCGCCAGCCCAGCCCATCTGTCCATGGGATGACTCCCTGGGAAGAGGTGCCCTCCAGTTCATCCTCCAGGGATGGGGCTGGTTCAGGGGGCTCCCTACTCCCCTCCTTGTCGTCAGAACCTGGGGCACCCCAGGAAGGGAAAAAGCTGCTAAGTCTCACAGCTGTGGATGCTTGGTAAAGGTTGATGGAAAGTGACATAAAGCTAAAGCACTTGCCTTGTCCCCTGACAGCCGTATCTTAGAACGCTCCTGGCTGCTGACTCGTTGAATCCCCTCCCCTTCTCTAACTGCTGAACAAATGCACCAGCAGCCTTGGAAGAGAGCTCGAGACCAAGACTGCATCCGATGCTGACATCCCTGATGAACACAGATGCTATGGAGACTTGAAAACTCCTCAGTCAGAATCCCATTGCTCATCCACCCTGCCTCCATCTCACCCACTAACAACTGCCCCCCTCCCTCACTTTTTCTGCCTTAAATTTAAAGACACCCTAGTTGTGGGGGATGGGGGGTATATGCCATTTCCCCCTCAGCCATGCTGAAGGAGACTTGGTCGCCCTTCCCAAATAAAACCTAATGGTCTGAGGTTGCTTTCTGCTCCTTCTTTATTCTGATACTCTCATGACTGTGTTTCCTTACAAAGGATTCCTGGGCTGATTCTAGAAAGTTCAGCAAATAAAGTTTTCTCTCCAAATGACCACCTCCATGGGAGGTACATCTTATCCTGGCTCCATAGATAATGGAACTGGCAGTGTGAGTTGCTCCCGCCAAAAGAAAAACAGTGGAAGAAACCATGGGCAAACTTGTGATGAGAGAGACAGTGAGGTTTTCCACTGTTCCTCAACTGACTCAAGAAGGATGTGAAGGTTGGGCCCTGGTGGATAATGCCTGTAATCCTAGCTACTCAGGAGGCTGAGATCTGAGGATCAAAGTTCAAACCAAGCCCAGGCAGAAAAGTGAGACTCTTACCTCCAATTAATCACTTAAAAACCGGAAGTGGTGCTGTGGCTCAAAGTGGTAGAGCACTATCCTCGAGCACAAAGAGGCTTAGAGACAGCACCCAAGGCTCTGAGTTCAAGCCCCACAACCAACAAAAAATAAAATAAAATAAAAAGGAGAGCTTGGCACAAACCAGTTGGTCAAGTTAATCAGTAGCCATGCTTAATGTATCACTGAGTTTTGGACACTTTGTTATGCAGCACTGCTGTAGCAACAGCTGACGGTTGCACAGCCCTTTCCTGGTTTGGTACCATTTCTCCTATGCCTTCTCCCTGACAAAAACCTTTCAACTTAAAAAGCATGAGTCAACCTCTTAGATGGAATTTCAGCTACAGATTTTCCTCTCCCACACGTCTCTCTGCAGAAAGAAAGAGTTTACTATCTTTCTCAGGTACGCAGATGGCATTTATGGGCTGGGGATAGCTTTCTTGGGTTTCTTGAGATCTTGCTTCTAACAACTGAGGCAGGCCTGAGCACAGAAAGAGTTCCTCAGAGAGACTCAGCCTCCTGCAAGAAGGGCTCAGCAGACGCCATGCTTCCTGTTGGATCCTCTCACTTGCTTGAAGAAGGCTGGAGTGTCTAGGCAGCCCTTGCAGGTGGACAAAGGACTCCCCCTCTTCCATGACTTTTTCAGGTTTGGCTGGCTCCCCAGTCCAAATGGGAGATGGTTAATGTGAGTGAGAGGCTCCAGAGACTCTCCTAGGGCCTTTTTTGTTTATTAAATAAAAAAGCCATGTTTAAATATAGTGTCAAAATTATGATACAGACCATCGGAGTCTAAAGCACAGTGTCAGCTTTAACCTAGATTTAACTACATGTTCTTCACATTTTGACTTCCGGGCTTAAAGCCTCTAAAGATTTTCCAGGAAGGCCCCGCAACCCAAGGTCACAACAGGCCAGCAGAGCCCATCTGTCTTCTTCCATCAACGGTTCTTAATGGCAGAGGCCTTGGCTTTCATCCTGGGGTCAGTAACGTTCCCCAGAAGAAGGTGTCCACTCCCGACTGCCTGCCCTGCCCTGGAGAGTCTCAAATGCTCTCGGCTTGTTCCTCTCCTTTCCCCATCCCTTGCCTATTCTCTCTCACACCTGACCTTCACCTGCTCTTTATAGTTCCTGAGGCACTACTCTGTGCTGGGCTTCGAAGGGAAACTGGAGATATCAGGTGGCCTGGCTTAGGGGCTGAAGGTGGAGAGAAAGACCACCCTATGAGTGGAAGAAAATATGGCAGAATGACGAGGTTCAGTGGAGAGGTGGAGTGCATGAAATAAGGTGGCTGGGTTAACAGGTGGATGTTTCCAGGAAATCTAACTCTGATAGATTCTATTCTAGAACCTCCAAGGACTTTTACTTCTCCTTAATAAACAAGGAAACTGACAAGAAAAACAAAGCAACTTGCCCTGAGTCACACAGCTAATTAAGAGGGAGGGGAGGAAGGGCAGGCCCAGGTGCTATCTTCACGGTCCAACACTCCTATCTCCTCCTTCTGACAGCAGGGAATGGTAGAGTTGAAACCTGAGGAAGGAGTCAGCCACGTAAAGGACTGGAAGCTAGACATCAGTGGCTCATGCCTATAAATCCTAGCTACTTAGGAGGCTGAGATCTGAGGATCACGGTTTGAAGCCAGGGTGGGCAGGAAAAATCCATGAAGCTCTTATCTCCAATTAACCAGCAAAAAAAAAAAAAAAAAAAGCCAGAAGTGGAGCTATGTCTCAAGTGATAGGATGTTAGCTCTGAGCAAAAGCCTCAGGGACAGATCCCAGGCCCTGAGTTCAACTCCCAGTAATGTCACACAAAGAAATAAATAAAATAAAACAATGAATGAATGTTAGGCCAGTTCGTTGTGTACCTCAAGTCTTTACTATGTTAGGGCAGACTTAAAGGCTCTGTGACATGTGGAACTGAAGATAATCTATTTCCCAGTCAAGTTCAAACTTGCTGCCACCTGCTGGCCACCACTGAACATTAGCTTTTCCTGTGCACATTTGAATTTAAAAGCCTGGGTGAAATGTAAAAAAAAATTTGTAAAAAAAAAATAAAATTAAGTAAACAGAGTCTACTTTAAAGACTTGACAACAGTCCTCTATTTACAAAAGGATGAATGTTTTCAAGGCTTAAATTATAAAATGCAAAATAAAATGATGTTAATATTCTCATTGGCAGACACATTGTTTCTACTGGGTTTTGTGGCAATACTGGTGTTTGAACTCAGGATTATATACTTGCTAGGTAGGTGTTCTACCTCTTGAGCTGCACCTACAGCCTTTTTTCTTCTGGTTATTTTTGAGATAGGGCCTTGTCCTTTGTCTAGGCCCCTACTGTGATTCTGTTTATGCCTCCTTGTAGCTGGAATAATGGGCATATGCCACCTTCCTGGCCTTTTCTGTTGAGATAGAGATCTCAAACTTCTTGTCAAGCTGACCTGAAACTACAACTCTCTCAGTCACAGCCTCCTGTGTGGATGGTGTGACAAATCTGTGCCACCATGCACAGCTATTGGCTAAGATGGGTTCTTTTGAGCTTTTTGCCTGGGCTGGCCCCAATTTGAACCCCTCATCATCTCTGCCTCCAGAGTAGCTAGCTAAGATTACAGAAGTAAGCCGCCAGCTTCTGGCTCTGCTAGGTGTTACAGTGACCTCTTCATAGTCTAAATCTAGGAGACATAAATTGAAAAGAACATCATTTGCCAGAGGCAGTAAACTCCTGGTCTGAAACAACAGAAAATAGGATGATCTGGAAGTGGAAAAACGTCTGGATCTAGGTTTGGCTTTTTTACCTAATTGGAAATGGGGCAGTGATGGTAACCACCCCAGAACTCTGTCTCCAGATCTGAGCTCAGGTCATGGCCTGTTCATTTCATTCCCAGGTAAAGAGCAGGCATCATCTCCAAGGCCAGCCTCCCAAGCTCTCCCTGAGGGAGAAAGAGCCAAGTGAGCCACTGCCAGGGTCCAGGGAATCCCCCTGATTGGGCCATCCCACTTCACATTAACATCCCTTGAACCAATCACAAAGATCCAGTGCTTTGATTGGCATATGCCTGCCTGAGCTCCACCTCCTCCCGGAACTGGAGCCCTGCACTGACCACAGGATTGGGCAGAGAGGAAGGAGAAGCTTCTCAATAGAAATCCAGGATTGTGTTGTAAAGAAGAAATACATAGGAGCTACTGTGAGGGCTTGATGTGAAATGTCCCCCTCAGGCTCACACACTGTCATGGGAAGTTGTGCAAACATTAGGAGGTAGGATCTGGCTGGAGGCAGAGGGCCTTTGGCTCCTGTTCTTGGTATCCTTATCTCATCCATCCCAGCCCCCTTTTATCTCTGCTTCCTGGCTGCCATGAGGTGAGCAGTCTCCTCCACATTCTCCTCCCATGATGCTCTGCCTCACTCAGGTCCTCAGAGCTGGAGCCAGCCAAGCTTGAGCCAAAACAATTCCTCCCTCCCTGAGGTTGTTCCTGTGGGTATTTTTCATAGGGACAAAGGAGCTAACACTTGATTCCTTTCCACCCCCAGCGTCCAGCACTGCAGCATCCCAGGCCTAGCTGCTCCTCGTCGATCCCAGCTTCCACCTTTCCATAGCCCTTTCCTCCTCTTCCTCTGTAAATAGGTCTCTTAAAGGACATTTGTTGTGTGATTCAGAATCCACCCAGCGAACTCAGAATGTTGTCATTTCCAGATATGAATTCACCTGCAGACAACCTTATCCGTAGGACATCGCATCTCCAGATCCTCTGTTTAGCACCTGGATGTAACCTTGTGGAGGTCAGGGGTGATGGACAAGGGGCCCTCATTCGACCATGATGGCCATGTGGCTTGTTTTGGTTTTATCAATCCAGCTGCTGTAACTACCCACTGGTCTTTAAATGAGCCCCTGTTTTTATTTGGGGTGCAATTAGAAGGTCATATTCTTACATATGAGAGCAACAATTGAAAAATCACGGCTGGGAATATGGCCTAGTAGTAGAATGCTTGCCTCGTATATATGAGGTCCTGGGTTTGATTCCTCAGCACCACATATATAGCAAAAAAGTCAGAAGTAGCGCTGTGGCTCAAATGGTAGAGCACTAGCCTTGAGCAAAGAGAACCCAGGGACAGTGTTCAGGCCCTGAGTTCAAGCCCCAGGACGGGCTATATATATATGTGTGTGTATATATATATATATACACACACATATATATACATACATATATATGTATATGTATATATATGTATATATATACATATACATATATATATATAAAATAAAGAAAAATAAGGGTGGCCCATCCCTCCCCTCCTGGTCCAGTGGAGTGGCCCTGCCCTGACACCTCCAACTCTGGGCTCTTCCCACCCCTCTCTCTGCCCAGGCTTTAGGCAAGTCCAGGCCCAGCTTCCTATCCTGCTGCCCCTGCTCCCTGCCCCTCACCCTGGGTCCAGAGCTGAGGAGGTACAAAGCTGTCCCTTGAAAAGGAAGGGCCTGGATAGGACTAGAACATTCCCCAGGTCTACTTCCTCTCCTGCCAGTTCCCATCACAGACATGGCAGTCTCCTTTCTGCCACAGAGCCTCAATTCCAGGTCCTCAGATAGAAGAATGTCCAGGGGCCCAGGCCTGCTTCTGGCAGCCCCCACTGTGACCAATGCTAAGCTGGCCCAGCCAGGCTGACAGAAAACATAAAATAATAAGATAAGCAAACAAACAAAAACCCTCTACATCACATTCATTGAGATGCAATGTTCATAATCAACCTGTAAGTTGATTATCATAAAAATAAATGACCAATCAAGATTGTGAATCTCTGCCCATCTCGCCTGTAGAGACAACAGCTGAGCCAGGCTTGCATTTGGCAACACCAACATCCCACTTACTATTGGCTCAAAGGAATCTTCTGGCTAATGCCCACATTGGCTTTTGTACCTTTATACAATTTCTTCATAGCTTCCAGTGTTTGCTTCTGCTTGTCCTTGCCCTGTGTGGGAACAAACGGGTGCAGGGCCCTTATCTTCCAACCGTGAGACTCAGAACAGCTGTGTGACCCCGACTTACCTGTCTCTTGCTGGAACACATTACAAGCTCCAGGAGATGAAGCAGCCAATGGCATTGCTTAGAAAAATGGCTTCTGATGAGCTCACCTTTTCCCCAGGGCAGGTGGCCTCCTCCCTGGCAGAACAGAAGGCCCTCTCTGGGGACCAAGAATCCTGACAACGTCTCCACTTCCGGTTTCCATTACTAACCCATTGCTTCTTTGCATTCTATGCCCTTGATCTTCGGGCTGCCACTCCAGGAGTAACACAGCCCATCGTGTGCTTTGCACCATTCCCCTTCAGGATTCAATCCCTCCATTAAGAGCTTCCTGCCTACCCCCTCCTCTGGCCTTTTCCAGAATGAAATGCCTGGGTGTTCTCACTACACATTCTCCCTGCAGTCCACGGGGAGGAAGAAGTCATGTGTTAGCTCCTGTCTGGCCTCCACTCATCCAGTCCATCGGGGGTAACTTCCGCAGTCCTTTGCAACCTTCCAGTATCACCAGGTCTGGGTCACACGCTCTCATTCTCTATCACTTGATCCATACCTCCAGTCTGGCATCTTGCTGGTTAACTGGAGGTGGAATCTTGCAAACTTTCCTGTCTGGGCTGGCTTCGGATCAGCGTCCTGGGTAGCCAGCATTCTAGACATGAGCCACCAGCACGTGGCTGCTTTCAGTCATTAAAAATACTTTTATTACGAATACAAAAAAGCAGGGGAGGTAATTCAAAAGCACACTTTGGGTTGTGATGGTCTCCAGCCCCTACTGAGGGAAGTCTTTTCAAGTCTTTCTCTCTGCTGTCCACAGTGAAGCAAATTGTGCTCTTTGTCCACTTGGCCTGTTCAAATCAGGTGGCACCAAATATCAATCACCCCATCCCAATGAAAGCCTTGGTTGTGTTGAAATATTTTCAGAGGTCTGGAAACCTGCATGGCCATGCTGTCCAAGGTGGTAGCACGTGCACACACACACACGTATATATGTATATACGTGTATATGTATATATATGTATATATATACATATATACGTGTGTGTGTGTTTGCTCCTAACTCTGCACTAGTAAGCTGTCTTCCCACAGCACTCCCCTGGGCCTTTGTCATTCCTGACATGTTGCTTTCGGTTGATGGCGAGTCAAGCTGTCTGCCTCTGAGATGTCAGCGATGCCATCAAAGGTGCCTCTCCTCTAGGTTTCTCTCATAATTGAATATCTGACCTTGCAGAACTGCTCTTGAAAATAGTGTCTGGGCTTTACTTTTTTTTTTTTCCTTTATAAACCAAAGTTGTTGTTTTTTTAAGATTCAAGTTTTTCAAAGCCCCTCTGACTTGTGGGCACAGCAGTTTTGTCTTGAATGGGAAGAGGCTCTGTGTTTATGACTCGCATGACCTAATAACGTGTCACACAAGTGGTCTCTGACAAGCCACGCGAACAGCCCTTCAAAGAGACGGGTTTAGCTCAGTGAGCAGGCATAAAAGGCCTTCTTCACCAGGGGGGAGAGCATCTTTAACTCCATGCTTAATCCACAGTAACTAATTCCCAAATTGCTCATAGTGATCTGAAAACAAAGACATTTCGTAAATTACTGCTGGGTAGTGGAGAGGCTTAGCTCTTTACCCCTGCACCCTGTCTGGGGCCCAGCGGGCTTGGTGCCACCCCATGGGCGTGACCAGCACGGAGAACGAGGTGTCACCCAGAGCCTGGAGCAGCGGGATAGGTGTCATTGCAGAACTTGCTGGAAATTGCTCTCACTACCTGCTCAGACTGCACGCAGACACGCTCGGGGTGGGGGAGGGGGGAGGGGGAGGCGTTCCCCTACACAGCAGATTGAGAAGCACCTTACTAGACAGACATTAGGCCTTCCCGTGTGCCATGACCCTCCCTCGGTCTCATGGGAATGGTGGCTTTAAACCCACCTCAGCTCTGGGTCGGGGCTCGGAGGGAGCTCCAATGGCTTGCTTAAAGCGGAGTCTCATTTCAGGCCAAGGCCCCAGACTTGCTGCTCCCTCTTTTCAACTCAGAGACCAGTCCAGAAACCAAGCGAGGAAACGGCGGGGTTACTGCAGCCCTGCTTCCTACAGCCCACTCGGGTCATGGGGCCTCCACTGCGCCTGAGGAGGGAGCCGAACCCTGCTTCACAGTTCATTGCCTGTGCCACCGTGCTAGGACAGCCCCCTGAGAGCAGGGATTAGTTGTCTGATTGCCACATCCAGGGCACAGGCCAGGGATCTAACTACCACTGGGAACCGCTCCACACAGCAGGACAGCAAGGGCCTCGCATGGCAAGGTTCTCACGTTAGGTTCACATGTCAAAACCGAGCGAACCCCATTTCCCAAGTGGGTGCCTTGCCCACTCTCAGGAAGACCCGACAGGAAGTCACTCAGTGCTCCCAAGTCCATCAGCTATGGTGAGGGGGACTGGGTGCCTGTGCCTCTCAAGACGCTCTGGGGAGAGGGCATTTCTGTACAAGGCTAGGATGGGCAGGATTGTGAGCATGCGCCTCAGGACCCTCTTCTTCCACAAGGGCCCGGTGTATTGGTTCATAGGATCTTGCATGAGATATACTCCATGTAAATCCCTTAGCATAGAGTAGCAGGAGGTCAATAAAGCTGAGTACGGTCTTATGAGAAAACATTATTGCTCTTTGTGGCCTGTGAGGGCCCAGCAAGATGGCGGCTACCTGTACAGGAAGACAGCCTTCCTCGGAGGCCAAGCATGTGGACACCTGAATCTTGAATCTTCAACCTCTGTAACTGAAAAGTGTTTTCTGTTGTTTTTACCACTTAGTCTGTGGCATTTTATGATAGCCACGCTTACTAATGCAACCCTTAGTGGAAATTTCCCCACATGGCTACAGCCTAATTAAGCTAAAAGCCTGGAATAGCATTGAAAATTATAAATTTTCTAATTTGTGGCATAGTGGTGCACACCTATAATCCCAGCGACTCAAGGGGTGGAGATAGGAGGATCGCCATCCAAGGGTACTCTGGGCAAAAGCATGAGACCCAATCTGAAAACTAACTACAAAAAAAGAGGACCAGGAGGGGTGGCTCCACCAAGGACAAGGCCCTAAGTTCAAACCCTGCAGCAGGAAGACAAAATTTCTAGTTGCATCTTAGCCAATTTTTACCTCTTGGCAGTAGGGATACATGCTGGGAATTGATAGTCATGCTTCCAAGTTAATGGATGCACACCCCATCCCCTTTTAGATAAAAGTTCTCCCCCAAAGACCACAGCACTCACACCTCTAGAATCTTACCAGCACATTCCCAGCTCATGGCTCAGGGCAGCTCTGAGGACAATCCTACTAGCCATTATGCTGCCTAACCAAGTGGACCTTAGTTCCTTGGTCCAAGTCAAAAGAATTTCCCCCAAAACCTTTCAATATGTCTCAACAGCTGACTACCATATTAAGAAATTAGTTGTAGTGCTGGGAATGTGGCTTAGTGGTAGAGTGTTTGCCTTGCATGCACAAAGTCCTGGGTTCGATTCCTCAGCACCACATAAACAGAAAAAGCTGGAAGTAGCACTGTGGCTCAATAGGTAGAGCTAGCCTTGAGCAATAAGAAGCCAGGGACAGTACTCAGGCCCTGAATCCAAGCCCCAGGACTGGGGAAAATAAAAAGAAATTAGTTGTAATAGGTTGGAGAAAACCAGAAGTATAATCTCTGAGAGATGACAAGACAGTAGCCTTGCAGAAAGTTCTAACAAAAGAAATACTAATACATATGATTATATAAGATGAGGCTAAGCAAAATGAACTCCAAGAGAAGGAAACAGGAGGATTTTATTGTTGTTGTTAGGTTTAATCTACTAGGTGAATTTCCTGTGGCATACCCCCTGTGGTTACTGTATATGATTCTGGTACACTGGATATTGTATATATGCTTATCTGAACTAGGGAAGTGAAAGAAAAATGAGGGTGTAACAAATATGACAAGAAATGTACTCACGACCTTATTATGTAACTGTATCCCTTCTGTTCATCACCTTGTCAATAAGATTTAATTAAAAATAAAAACATCAATAACAAAGAAAAAAGTAAATACTGAATGTCAGCTCAAGAGAGGCTACCACATAGATAGCCTGGTCACATCCTTTTTTTGGGGGTGGGGTGGGGTGGTTGTTGATTGTGGGGCTTGAACTCAGAGTCTGGATGCTGTCCCAGAGCTTTTTATTTTTTTCCCTCCCCACTCGAGGCTAGCTAGCATTGTACCACTTTGAGCCACAGCTCCCTTCCAGTTTTCTGGTAATTAGAGATTAAAAAGTCCCATAGACTTTCCTGCCCCAGCTGGCTTCAAACCTTAATACTCACATCTCAACCTCCTGAGTAGCTAGGATTACAAGCATGAGTCACTAGTGCCTGGCACCCCTAACCATTTTTTTTTTTTTTTTGGCCAGTGCTGGGCCTTGGACTCAGGGCCTGATCACTGTCCCTGGCTTCTTTTTGCTCAAGGCTAGCACTCTGCAACTTGAGCCACAGCGTCACTTCTGGCCATTTTCTGTATATGTGGTGCTGGGGAATCGAACCCAGGACTTCAAGTATACGAGGCAAGCGCTCTTGCCACTAGGCCATATCCCCAGCCCCCCTAACCCTTTTATATGACAGAATTGGAGTGTTTCTGGATGATGGAGCGGGTTGGAACTTATGTAAATATCATGCCCCTGCTCTGCCAGCAATGGCCTAATGAAGAAGTGACCTAACAGGATACAGGAGCAAACACAGACAGGCCTGCTACCCACCTGCGCTGAGCAGGGCAGCTGGGGGTGGGGAGGGATGACAAGAAGGAACCACATACATTCATTACATCAGGAAGAACCGATGGAGCACCTATACCTCCCACGCCCTTTACAACAAAGGCTCACAGTGCCCCAAAGCAAGCTGCTCTGTAAACTCCAAGTAAGCACCCATTCACATTCAGTATGAATGCTTCTCACTGTTAAAAACCTCCTTTCCTGTATCAGAGAAATATTTACCTCATTTTCCATAAGCCAAGACCAGTCAGGATTCTTACATGTAAGAACATGGCAGCTGCTTGTGCCAGGCACAGAATCTCACCTGCATCCAAGAAGCACATGTGTAACTCCCCAGCTCTATAGGTGCCAACAGGGCTCCTGTCTCATTGCTCTCTCCTGGCCCACAGCTTTGGTGTTTAACCTACGTCCAGGTGAGTCAGAATTGCCTCATTTGTGTTTCACATCTGAAGACTATCAGTTGTATTTCACATACAAAGGCTATCAGTTATCTCTGTTATTGTCTACTACTATACTGCTAACTCGCCCCCTGCCCCCACTTCTTTAAAAATATATATCAAGGGTTTCCTTCTAAGCGCGCCTTTGTAGTAAAGTAATTGATCACCTCACTATACATGGAAACTCAAGGCTTTCTATACTGCAGGGATCAATGAGATAAAAGGGAAATATCTTTAATGTACCTTTGGTAAAACTGTTTAGAGATCACCATAGCAAGCAAAAACAAGCTTATTCTACATTATGAAATATTAATGACGCACTGACAAACTAAACCTTACTGGCCTCACAATTCAAATGGCAACTAAATTTTCTTACCTAACAATGAGTACTTTTATGGCAAGCAAGCTGTGTTTACCAAGATCCACATAACTTTTATTTGGTGAGAGGGGAGTTAAAACCTCAACTGACTACTTTTTAAAATCATGTTAACTTCTTGCTTTAAATTTGTCCCAATGAGGGGCTGGGAATATGGCCCAATGGCAAGAGTGCTTGCCTCATATACATGAAGCCCTGGGTTTGATTCCCTAGCACCATATCTATAGAAAATGGCCAGAAGTGGCGCTGTGGCTCAAGTGGCAGAGTGCTAGCCTTGAGCAAAAAGAAGCCAGGGACAGTGATCAGGCCCTGAGTCCAAGGCCCAGGACTGGCCAAAAAATAAAAAATAAAAATAAATAAAAAGATGGTCTTCCTTTAAAAAAAAAATAAACTTGTCTCAATGTTACCCAAATATAGTCCCCACCCACTCTGATTCTCTCCTAAAATTAAAAAAAAAAGACATAAAACATTATGCTCATTAGTATACCAATGAGCCCATGACCCAAATGACCATCTTGACTGGAAAAGGAAGCTACTCCTAATGAGTAATGTACAGCTTTGTGGAGCTCCGCTTTGGACGGTTCTGAATCAGGAGACAGCACCTTGAGAAGCAAACCTCGATTATCAATTCATATGGAAGGAAAAAAATTAGTCCGTGAGACCCTTATCTCTAATAAACTCAGAAAAAGTTGGAAGTGGAGCTGTTGCTCCCCTGGTAGAGCACTAGCCATGAGGACAAAGAGGCTCAGGGACAGTACCCGGGCCCTGAGCTCAAGACCCAGGACTGGCAAAACAACAACAAAAACATCAACAATGGATGTGATTTGGAGGCATGGCTAAGGTGAAAGAACATCAGCCTCCAGGGAAAATGTCCAACTCGGAAGTTCAAGTGAGAGGTGGAGGGGTGAAGGAATCAAAAAGAACATTTGGCATAATTATTACTATGATGTGGTACAGAAGGCAAGAGTGTAAATACACAAAATGAAATGAATTTAATTTTGTCTTTATGAAATATTCTGAAATCAGACGATAATACATGCATCAGGCACACCCAACAGAAAACGTTTACAATGATTTACATTTCCTTTTTATTTATTCCTTGAAACTGCCTGTATTGCAGGTTTTTCATGGATGAAATATGGAACTGAGCAGATTCCTTTTTTCTACAAAATTATGGTATAAACTTGCTCAATTTTCTATCTTATTGCTAATAAACCTTACAGGCGCACAGTTTGTAAAGTAAACCCCTTAAGGACTGAATGAGTACAGCATGCTGCAAGGTACGAGAAATAAGCTAAAAATGAGCATATAAACCTACATCTGGACCAACACAGTACTGAAGGCTGGCAAACATTTATCACGACACAGGGGAAAATTAATAGGAGATACAGTTCAGTCCTGAAAGGGTTAAATATAAACCCTAATATATTATTGTTTCTAACCATCCATACCAATTACAGTGCTTGAAAACAAAGTCAAAAGTCTGGCACAGAAAATCATACACATTTGTTCAGTACTCTTCAGAAACACAGCTGCTTTTGAAAATAAGGTAACTTAGTTAAGAACTGAATAGCATTTTGCTTCAGAAAGGAAACCCTACCAGTGGATTTTCTGGTTAATGAGTAGTTACATTAGTTAAAATGGCATTGGACATGTTCTGTGAGTGCATAGTGGTACCAGTCTCATAAAAAAAAAAAAAAAGCAGTGCTGGGCATGGTGTTATAGGCCTGTAATATCAGCACTTGGGAGACATAGGATTATGAGGTCAAGGCCAGCCTGGACTACATAGCAAGACCTTACCTCAAAAACATTTTTTTAAAGATTAAAAAAATGCTGGAGGCTCTGGATTCAATCCCCGTCACCACAAAATACAGAACAGAAAGAATAACAAATATTTCACTAATTAGTTCTCCGTGAGGATGTGTTTAGTTGCCACAGTTTAAGGAAAGTCAGCAGCAAGTTAAATATACTAGTGTTCAACTCTGAAGTCATTGGACATACTAAGGGCATTCTACATTTAGAGTTTTTAGCTTAACTTCCAATGTGATAAATTCAATTTTATTGGGTCTTACGGCTATTGGGAGAAACTGCATAGAATCATGACAGCATAAGATACACTTAGAAAACAGAATTTTTTTTTTAAAGACAAACGTAGTTTAACCATTCTAAGAGTCTACAGGGGTAAACAGCCATCCTCTAACAATGCCACCACAGGGAGAGAAGTGTTCCAGCATATTTGGAGTACAAAGGCCCATCAATCACACAATGAAAAGGATTCCTAAGTCCACAAGGACCTTTTTTTTTTTTTTAAAGCAGCTGATAAAAGAACTACAGTTAACAACAAGCTACAACCATTTCATTCTTCAGTCCGTGGCACGATAACAGTGGAGGAAATGCTTATGGAGTACATTCTTGGACTTTGCAGAAAACAGGTCCACAGTGTTAACTGTTTAAATTGTCTTATTAGAAGAAACAAAAGAACTGGACATAAAGTATAAACCTTATTTTAAAGCAAAACATCATTTTAATAAAGCCCAGAAACTGAAGTTTCATTGTGAGCTACAAAGCTGGGTAAGGAATCATTTATTCTTCAAGCATTTGCTATTGGCTAAAATAATATCTTAACTAAATTCTAGATTTTAGAAAGCAGAGGAAATGTGTGGCCTACTCAAAAGTATCAAAGAGCACTGGAAACATTTTCCCACCGAAAAAAAGACCAAGTTCATTAGTAGAGAGAACTACTACCGAGAAACAATCAAGTCTGTGAGGAAAAGCCAGTGAGAAGCTTGAGCAAATGAAGATAAGGCCACGATGAGTTCTGGTGATCACTGAATGGGACTCACAGTGTGAGGGGGGGGATACCCTGACAAGGAGGAAGTGAGTGACCAGAGCTGCAGGGACAGAGAATGAAAAGGCTGTATCCAGTAGCCAGGGGGGTGATAACAAAGGTGTGCAGTAAGAGAAAACTGCAAACACTAACCACCTTGTGTCTTTGACCAATGACATTCTCCTTGAAAACAAAGGAAAAGACAATTTAAAGATGTTAGGAGTAATATTTACAGTGGCACAGTGCAGGCAAAAGAATGAACAATAAAGACAGCAAAGCAGGAAAACATGCTCCTCACAAACGACTTGAAAAGTCTATTAATGGAAACTTTCAAACAATCCAAGACACCAGAAAGACCCTGGGAACGCTGTGGGAAGTTACAGTTCTGCATTCATAAGGTACTTGTGGCTCCTATTTTATGGGACAGTAAAAGCTTACCACAATCTAGAGGTAGTTTTTACTCTAAGGATGATTGTATCCTATAGGATGACATCACACATGTAGTTCCTGGACTATATGTAGCTCAAGGAGAGCGCTGCAATTTCTTAGGAAACTGAACAAAGGCATAACCAAAGTGCAGGAATGGAAGCATTACGAAACTGGTGAGATGAGTGGGCAAGGTCGACCCAACCTTGACAGCAACCAAATCTTAATGGACAGAAAAAGAAATGTTCTCTGAGTAGGAGACATTTGTGGAGGTGCTCAGTTCTGAGGAAGAGAAAACAGAACAAAACAAAACAAGGCAGAGAAAGAGATGGAAACATAAGTTACATTTGTGTTTTTATAAACTTACACGTATCTGTTTCTAAGGTATTGTCTTCCAGCTATTTGAGTTGATCATCTAAGAAGAGCATCTCTATTTTAAGATTTCAATGATGCTCTGGCTTAGGCTATTTTTTTTAAAGTACAATAATAGAACATTTTGCTGAGATTTTCCTCATTGCACCATAAGGGCACCAGCTACCACCTGGTAGCAAATACTTCTCATGATAATTTTTTGTCATTCTCTAACAAGGCAGAAATCACCCTGTTGAATGAAATCACTGGGAACATTCTAAGTTCAAAATAAAATGTTTAACTTACACATAATACAAGTTATGTACAAGATTAGGAAGGGGTTGGGGACACCTGAACAAACCCTGGAACACACAGATGTATTGATGTATGGAGGAGAGAACACTTCAAAAACAACATGTTCCACGCCATTAACTCATTAATGACTCAGCCACACTGAATTCCATGTAAATGTTAGAACTTCTTGGATTACTGCTATAAATACATTTAAAAAAAAAGTCTGAGAATAGAGACTAACATACATTGCATGTATTGCAGGCAAGGCAGAGGCATTTTCTTTTAAAGCTTTGCACAGACTTCATATAATCTTAAAAAAAATATGCAGGCCTTTACAAGATTTGACTCGCTGAAATCAAAACCATTTCAATTCATGAAAAGTCACAAGACTTCAGCTTTAAAAAAAAGTTCCAGCCTTAGACCAAAAAGAACCTGGAAGTGTAGGTAATTTGATTAAAGAAGCATGGTCAGGCTCAGAACCTGAATGTACTTTTAGAGCAAAAGCTCAAGGGGTGGGGAGAACAACCTATTTGGTAACAAGGCGTACTATGTACTGTGATATAAAAAAGGTATGGTGAAAATGTACCTTTTACTAAAGCTTATACAAGTTCCTTGGTCCATAAAAACTAGGTTAGATCTGTGTCTTCTAGTCTGCTTGACTTTTATTCCAGCCACATATCTATTTCTTGCCCATTTAAACAAAACCAAACAAAAACCAACCAAATAACACCGCGGGGGGAAAAAAAGCTGAAAAACTTGGTTTCCAACCGTTTGTACATGTTGATGTTTTTGTTTTACTGTGGCTTCTGCATTTCACATCAGCACTTGCAGGTAACAGGTTTTTTTGTTTGTTTGTTTGTTTTTTTAATAGCATCTATCACCTGGTATGAAAAGTTTCCCCAAGAAACCACAAAAGATTGTTCTTTTTTTGTGTGTCAACTTTTTTTTGCCGCACTCGAGTCAGTTCAAGTCCTAACAAAAAGACGGTAGTTAGGACACCACTGTTGCTGTGGATGATGTGACACTGGTTGAGTTTGTGCTGGCATTTGTGTAACTTCCCTCGCTGTTGCTGTTTGATTCACTAGGCGGCACTTGGCTGGAGTTGGCTCGAAGGATCGCCCCTGCTGCGCTGCAGTGTGGCCGTGGCCCTGGTTCAGGGGTGTAGGTAAAGGTAAGGCTGGTGGAATAAATGATTCCGTCATTGCGGACCAAAGTTACTGGAACCTGGACTGGCTGCCGGACCCATCTCCAACCTTCTCGGAATGCAGAAATGTCTGGGACAACACAGAGCATACTCTCTCCACATCTGAGGAGAAAGAAAGAAATCACTTAGAAGCACGTTAGGAAAAAAAGGGCAGTTTTCAGAATAAGTCTTCTAACAAGGATGTCAGGAAAGAATCTCATGGACTCGCTCACACCCCTCACCACCTCTGGATGATGTAAAAGGTTTGATCTAGTACCTGTACATAGTTTCAGCTTCTACATCCCCAAACCACACTCGTAAATTTGGAGTGAAATTCTGTCCTGTAAGTTCAAGCATTGCTACGTCCCCGCCGCCGTTCAACTGCAATTCATAGAAAAATCACATCATCAAGACAACTTTTCATGTTTTACGAAAGCCTAAGTTTATGTTTACAAAATGCTTCTTTTAATGGCATCATGACAAAGCTACTTTAAAATATTCAAAGTAACATACAAGTTGATGTCAATGTAAGTCCCCAGACCACATGATAACTAAAGAACAATCAAAGTGACTATGAAATAACTTGTTAGTCATGGCTGCGGAGTTGGGACATGGTCTCACCTGAAGGCTCTCCACGACAGGCACAGGGGTGACCGGGGCCAGAACGGGCCCCATTCCCTCATAAAATGTATACTCTGCCTTATCTGTGCTAATGATTGTCCAGGAAGCTCCGTCATTAATCATCTCTTTATTTGGTTCTTTTGGGCATGGAGTGGCCTTTGTGAGAAGACAGAATGTTCAGGAACAAAGTTTTATACACATCACAGTACAAGAGAATTTACCAAATAGCATTACAGACTTGTGTTAGTAAGAAAGAAGTTTTAAAAAAAAAAATTTGTAGACTTGCCAGGAGCCAGATCTGAGGATCTTAGTTCAAAGCTAGTTCACACAGTAAAATCTGCTAGACTCTTATCACCAATGAACCAGCAGAAAAGCCA
Organism: Perognathus longimembris pacificus; assembly: GCF_023159225.1. Lineage (NCBI taxonomy): Eukaryota > Metazoa > Chordata > Mammalia > Rodentia > Heteromyidae > Perognathus > Perognathus longimembris. Next base: position 44,835,674 of record NC_063176.1, read on the forward strand.
GAAGTGGCTCAAGTGGTAGAATGCTAGCTTTGAACAAAAGTTCAGGGATCTAAAAAAAAAAGCCCAAAAGATGGCATAAATAAGCCTGTAAACTAAAGCATACTGCTTTGACAATCCCTAAAGAAATGGTAAACAATAGTGTTAATATGGAAGACCATAGCAGTTTCTTGTTATAAGACAATGTTTAGTGACACATTAATCAATAGTTCATCATTACCAATATAATTTCATTAATGGAGATTAGTATCTGTGATATAAATCCATGTGAACTCAAAAGAGTTTATGAGAAACCACTATACCTAGAAGTTTATGTACTTGTAACAAGAAGATCTAACTGACAATCTCCTAACCCTATATAACAAACCTAAGGACCAGGACTCACTCAGCATACCCATTAGTGCAGTCTGGCTATTCTGGAATGGGAGTTTGGCATGAAACTGTAACTATCCTATTAAATTATCTACCCATGTCATAAATGTCCCCTTAAAACCTTTGAGTAAGCATTAGATTTGAATCATGCCACCATCACTATCTAAGGCTGGCTAAGAATCTGAATCTTCTCATGAGATCTTTGTCTTATACAGTACATGCTCACAATTTCACAAGACTCACTGAATGTCAGAGATCGACTGTGAAATATTCTCCCACTCTCTGCACACCAGATTAAGAATCCTGAACGGGATGTAACCTTTCACTCTAAGAACTTTTTTTTTTTTAATTTTTTACTTTTTGCCATTCCTGTGGCTTGAGCTCAGGCCCTGGGCACCGTCTTTGAGCTCTTTTTGCTAGCAAGGCTAGGACTCTACCACTTGAGCCACAGTACCACTTGCAGCTTTTTCTGGGCATGTGGTACCAAGGAATCGAAACCAGGGCTTCGTGCATGCTAGGCAAGCACTCTACCACTAGGCCAAACTCCTGGCCCTCTAAGAACATTTTCATAGTTTGAGTTCTCCCCTGACAAAGGATCACTGGCACATCTGAGGATTCTGTATATTGAAAAATATAATCATCTGGATACAATTATACTTTTTTTTTTTTTTTTTTTTGGCCAGTCCTGGGCCTTAAACTCAGGGCCTGAGCACTGTCCCTGGCTTCTTTTTGCTCAAGGCTAGCACTCTACCACTTGAACCACAGCACCACTTCTGGCTTTTTCTATATATGTGGTGCTGAGGAATTGAACCCAGGGCTTCATATATACAAGGCAAGCCCTCTACCACTAGGCCATATTCCCATCCCCATCTGGATACAATTAATAGCTAAGAAGAACTTCATACTTCTGTAAACTGCTAGCCTATTGATTTGTAGCATCCTTCATTTACGTAAAAATTAATATATTTGCAGTACTGGGGAATGAAAGAGGATCTTAAATATACCATTAATAAAGTGCTATATTAATAAGCTACATCCCACCCCAGTTTACATTTTAGATTTTTACCAGTAACTTCAAAACATACCTGAAATTGTATTATTCTTTCTTGAGAAAGGCACAAATACATTCTTTCTGTATCCTTAAGGTAAAATGCGCATTTGTGGAGTTGTGACACAGGATCATCTGCATCTAGTAATGCCGTCTGTTTATCAACTTTCCTAATTATCTGTATTTCAACAATTAAAAATTAAAAGGTCATCTCTACATGGAAAGTTTTTATTTTTCATTCTGTCAAGAGTATAGTATAAAGCACATGTCACTAATAATATACACACATTTTCTCCCTTCATAAGATATACTTTGCTACACTACAGGCTGGCATCTCCGAAATGTGTAACCCAAGCCCCAACCTCTCTGCTGCATTTAACTTAGACACTTAACCACCAGGGCAGCATTTCCACTCACAATGTGGACAAGTAATTGTCTACATACAGGAAAACATTTACAAACAATAAGGCTAGGAATTGAGAAATCCTTTTAGAATGCAGGTACCCTGTGGCTCATGCCTGTAATCCTAACTACTCAGGTGACTGAGATCTGAGGATTGTGGTTACAAGTCAGCCGGGGGAAGAATGCCTGTGAGACTTTTTCTCTAATCACCACAAAGCCAAAAGTGGTGTTGTGCCTCATATGGTAGAGCATTACACTTGAGCAAAAGAAGCTCAGGCAGCACCCAGGCCATAAGGACTAGTGCACAAGAGCGTACACATACCCTTTTAGATATTATGAAAAGCATACCAGAATATAGAAATTGTTACTCATTTCTACTCATTTCTTCTAGGAGGAAGGGCCAGCAGCACTAGTTTACTACACCACTATACCAGTGGCATTCAAAACATTAATGCACATATCATCCGGAGTTCTCAAGTTCTCATCTACTACAGCTCACTTGAGGCCTGATAGTTTGCATTTCTAACAAATTCCCAGGTGATATTTGTGCTCCATATATTGAGTAGTAAGTAGCTACTGATGTTCTTTGAAATAACATACAAATATTCCAACATCAAAAGGAAAAAAATCCTATAAAGCTTTTGTGGGTATGTCAGTCTCAGCAATCATTGAAAATACAGCAAACAATTATTTACATATTAAAGAGAACTGAGTTAGAATAGATTTGCAGACCAGAAAATGAGTTCAGAATGGTTAGGCAAATTGCTCAGTTTGGAGGGGACATGTAAAAGTACTAACAATGTTGCAATTATTATTAATAATGGTTAATATAATATGTTATAATATAATATAATGTATAATATAATATAATATTACATAATGTTACTGATTTTACTACTTGATTCACATCTCCTTTATGTTCCAAGATAATTTTGTTTCAGCTAAGCCTCAAACTTTAGGTAATATTCTTAATAATTTTTGTGTTGTAATTTTTTAGTTGGAGTATTTAGAATCCTACCTATCCTAATTTATAGATTAAAGGGAGAGGTTACAAAACAGCCTGGTATTGGTATAAAAACAGACCTGAAGACCAATGGACTAGAATAGAAGACCCAGAAATAAAGCCGCATTCTTACAGTCAGCTGATATTCAACAAAGGAGCTAAAGACATACAATGGAAAAAACATAGCCTCTTCAACTACTGGTGCTGGAAAAACTGGGCAGCCAAATGTCAAAAACTCAAAGTGGACCCTAGCCTATGACCACGCACCAAGATCAACTCAAAATGGATTAAGGACCTCAACATCAGACCTGAATCCTTGAAACTACTGAAGGACAGAGTAGGAGAGACACTAGAACTTATAGGCACAGGTAGGAACTTCCTGAACATAGTCCCAGGGGCACAACAGATAGGGGAAGAGTCTCGACAAATAGGACTACTACAAAATATAAAAGTTTCTGCACAGCTAAAGACATAGCCATCAAACTAGAAAGACAGCCAACCATATGGGAAAGATCTTCACCAGCACAGCAACAGACAAAGGCCTAATATCCGTCATCTACAGAGAACTCAAAAAACTAACCCCCTCCAAACCCAGTAAACCAATTATTAAATGGGCAAAGGAGCTAAAGAGAGACTTCACAGGAGAAGAGATAAAAATGGCAAAGAAACATGAGGAAATGTTTACTTCCAGGGGGAAGTAAAGGAAAAGCAAATAAAAACAACCCTGAGATACCACCTCACTCCAGTTAGAATGGCCTATACTCTGAACTCAGGCAACAACAACAAATGCTGGAGGGGATGCGGGGAAAGACACACCCCTTTTGCACAACACCTTGTCAATAAAAGTTAATTTTTTAAAAAAAAGGAGAGGTTATGCTTTTAGCAATTATAGATTCTAATATAGTCTGTGAGACTAAACATAAGCAAATGATTCAATTCAATGCTTAAAGCCTCATGAGATTTAACAACCCAGTGCAGTTTGGCTTTTAGAGAAGTAACTGGTGCATGTCTGCTGGCCACAGACCTCAGGAGCACTGGCTGACCCACCTCCACCAGGACTCGTGGTTTTTCTCCAGCACTGGCACTTGGCTTCCCTACTGGTGCTCTGTCAGCTACTACTAATAAGCACATGGACAGCATAAGGAGAACACAGGCCACGTGCAGCCTAGATCTTCACAACAGTTCTTGAGACACAGACACTGTGTCCACAAGAGCCCATTATGATTTCTAATTATTAAGATAAGAAATTTGAGTGAGTAGGTAACTGCAAAACTCCTTACAAGTTAGGTACATGTATGGTAAGCTGTACTTTCAGAAACCATCAGGGGCTAGTCCAATTGGCTCGTTGTTATAGATAGGTGGAAGGACCGGAAATGTCCTATCCACAGACCTACTACTGTATCTGCTAAAGGCCAGACCAGTGTTGTCTGAGTTTACATTACTAGATTGTTCAACCACATGCAGTGATATATACTCTCTGTATGCCAGAGTGTAAAGTGGAAATTAGTACACTTTTGATGCACAGGTGACACCTGAGGAACAGAGCTATAACGTAGCATGCTATGTCTCAGATACCTTTACATGTGTTGCAAGTGGGCAAGAGGATTCTTGTTAGTTGGCCAGTCCTGTACACACAGGACCTTTTTGAGAACACCCTTCAAAACAAAGTTTGTGCTGAGACAATTATCTCACTGAATCTCATTCTCAGAGGTACAATGTTTTTTCTAAGCAAAGCTTTCCAAGGAGGCTGATATTCTAGAGCATGAAAAGCAACTTTCAATAATAGTGATAATCTTCCTAATTAAGTAGCTGTATAAAGGGATTACAGTTAAGTCAGATTATAGGTACAATACCCCTTGATCAATGTCACCTTCTTTTCCCATCTCCCCTCTCTCATCCCTACCCTACATAATGTACATTGAATATGACATTTGCTCACTCTTCCTCCCTTAATTCCTGTAATAGTGATAATATCTTTAAAAACTATTATGAAAGCTACAGAATGTCGCTGTTGTTGCTGTGTGTAAGTGCAGTTCAAAGTGCTGAGGAGTACAGACATCTAAAGCCTACCAATGGGGGGTGAGAATATGGCCTCCTTTACGTAAAGCCCTGGGTTCAATTCCTCAACACCGCATATGTATAGAAAAAGCCGGAAGTGGCACTGTGGCTCAAGTGGCAGAGTGCTAGCCTTGAGCAAAAAGAAGCCAGGGACAGTACTCAGGCCCTGAGTTCAAGCCCCAGGACTGGCAACAAAAACAAAACCAAACAATAAAACCTACCAATGATTTGGGGGAAACTAGTCACAATTCAGTCATGGAATTTCTAGAAAGACATATTTAACATGTTAATGAAGGTATTACAACTTTTTCTAATGGATTTTCTATATAAACTTTTAAATTAAAAGTTTTATAATCAGAGCCACACAGAGTTTTCAGCAAATAAAAAAAGTAAATAAAAGCAACTGTCAAGCAGTTTTGAAGTGAAAACACTGTTTTTAGGACTTGGGTTCACCTTCTCAGTGGTTCACATGTGAGTTGTGTAGAAGCAGAGGTGCTTCTGTAGTATGAACAAGGTGACCCAGCGAGTGGGAAGCACTGAGTGAGTTTATGTGTTTGGCTCCTTTCACTCCATGTCAACAGACACCTTTCCTTACCTTTATAACTTTTTAGCAGAATCTGTCCTAGTCTCAAGGTTTTACAGATTAACACTGTACTTACATATTTTAGCTTACTACACTAAAATGGGAAACTAATCACCTTATGTAACCATATTTACATATATGAACAAAAAATGCTACATATATGTAGACAACTATATATCCAGCCTCTCCTGAAATAGCCTCAAGAAATATAAAACACTGAAATATTTTTACCAGAGATAAATATACAAAACACATTGACCAATAGCATACTAAATATTCTTCCACTTGCCCTTGAAGCAAACTTACTCATAAATCCTGGCTGTTTTAATACAGCTAAACTATACTGTTTCAAAACAAGCAATGGAAAAATGGGATAAGGTGCAATTCTAAGGATTTTCACTTTACTGAGAAAACTTCTATTTTTACAGGTTTATGGTCTAGAAAACAAAAAGCCCCAAATCCTAAGCCTCTCTCCCTAAGAAGTATCAACTTTATTAAATCATCCATAAATGTTAGTGTGACATAATAAAAACTGCTTCATGTTTAAAAGGATAATATTTCTTTTTTCTTTTTTGCCAGTGGGCCTGAGCACTGTCCCTGCCTTCTTTTTGCTCAAGACTAGCACTCTGCCACTTGAGCCACAGCGTCACTTCTGGCCGTTTTCTATATAAGTGGTGCTGGGGAATCGAACCCAGGGCTTGTGCATCATGAATACAAGGCAAGCACTCTTGCCACACTAGGCCATACTCCCAGCCCTAAAAGGATAGTATTTCTAAGCTTTTGAAGACCTGGTTCTACTTCTGGATACTGTTGATAGTACAGAAAGTAGTGTCTCTGCATGAGTAAAGAGAGAGAAAATTTACAGTGCCCTCTATTGGATATGTTCAGATATGCAACCCAAAAGGAAAACAAAATTTATTTAAAATAATGTAGTCATTAGCAGTGTGTTATAAAAAAACAAACAGCTAATTTCCTAAAGCATTTCAGAGATAAGGGAAAATAATCAGTTACACGGATAATTGGCATCACTATTTTTAATAACATAAAAACCAAGGAGCATTTTTTTGTTAATCTTTCCTATTTTTAGGAACCAATTTTTACCTACACTAATCAAGGCAGTAGAGTCTTACCAATCTTGGGAGTGCCATGCCTGTCACTGAGCACACAAGCTTGACTGTTTGTCCATAGTGGATGTAACCATCTCGGACTGTGAATTCTTCTCCTTCCGATTCATCATCATCCACTGCAGTAGGTAGAAAAATAGACCAAATTAGCATTTTCCATAATTTATTGTCTTCTTGGGAAAATAAAATGCAAACAGTTATAATAAAAACATTGCATGAACATCTGTGTACTCACAGAGATGAATATAAAATGCTCCCCACTGCTGTGAACTGGCATGGAAATTGCCTCCTTCTACATGCAAGTATCTGGTACTAACTGTCTGGGATCGAAGTCGATTAAACAAAGCCACCTTTGTTCCTGAGGCAATGCATACTGCAAAGAAAAAACAGATCCTAGTTAGGTGATTGTGGCAGGGGCCAAACAAGAAGGGACTTCTGCCTTGACAGATTATGATTCCTTTTTATTTGAATGTGACAAGGAATAGATTCTGAAACAAATATTACAATCTTTCATGAAAGAACACATAGGACAACAAAACAAAAAACAAAACCAAGGTAACTCTTAGGAATAAAACATAACATAACATAAAATATCTTAAATGTCACTTTAAAGGCTGGGCACTAGTGGCTCATGCCTATAATCCTAACTGCTCAGGAGGCAATGACCTGAGGAACACAGTTTGAAACCAGCCTGGTCAAGAAAGTTTATGAGACTCTTATCTCCAAATAACGACCAAAAAAGCCAGAAGTGGAGCTATGGCGCAAGTGGTAGAATACTATTAGCCTTGAGCAAAAAGCTTAGGGACAGTGTCTAGGACCAGCACCAAAAAAACCCCAAAACCAAGTTACTTTAAGCTACAGACTGCTTAATATAATACTGATCATTAGAAGGAAAATTATCTTTAAATGTTTAGTAGTATCAATTTGATTAAATAACTTATAATACCACTCCCCCATTTAAACGATGTATACCTAAATGCACTGATAAGAACATTTCTGAGGCTAGGAATGTGGCTTAGTGGTAGAATGCTTGCCCGGCAAGCATGAAGGCCTTGGTTCGATTCCTCGGTACCACATAAACAGAAAAGGCTGGAAGTGGTCCTGTGGCTCAAGTAGTAGAGTGCTAGCCTTGTACTAAAGAAGCTCAGGGACAGTGCTCAGACCCTGAGTTCAAGCCCCACAACTGGCCAAAACAAGAAAGAAAAACTTGGTGGCTTGGCACCTGTTACAAGGAACTGCCTTGAGATTAGAAAGGAATTGTAAAATGAAGGTTTTTGTCTTAAACTGGCTCCTTTTCAAGATTCTATTAATTATTACATGTCCCAGACTGTTCAAGAAATAGCAGAAGGTGTAGGTATATCTTGAGATTACATATAAACTGTTAATCTTCATTTTCATGTCTCCTGTTGTGACTCCAAGGTTCTTGAAGAGCATATTTATAACATTAAGTATTATAACTTTAGATTTGCAAAATGTACATATGTAAGTAGGAAAATATCCTAAAAGGGAAACATGCTCTGCCATCAAGACACATACAGAAGTTTGGCTTTTTTGGTGTTCTTTTTAAGAAAACTCTCAGCTAGAAGACTTACTCAAGTGTTAGGGCACACAAAGGCCCTGATTTGAAACCCCAGTTACAGCCAAGACAAAACAAGTCTGTATACTGCATTGGGAATGGACTGAATACTGGTACTTTATGTCTTTTATATACAAATTTGTTTCTATAAGTTAAACTTAAAGAATAATAAATAAAGAATAATAAATGTGTAGATGTTGAAATATGTATTTCAAACTGTGTGTGTGTATCTCTTTAGTTTTCAAAAAAGTCTGCTGATAAGATAGTAGTCTCTATTGGGCAACCATATTTAAAATTTTGTTTAGGGGGCTGAGAATATGGCCTAGTGGCAAGACTGTTTACTTCATATTCATGAAGCCCTGGGTTCGATTCCTCAGCACCACATATATAGAAAATGGCCAGAAGTGGCACTGTGGCTCAAGTGGCAGAGTGCTAGCCTTGAGCAAAGAGGCCATGGACAGTGCTTAGACCCTGAGTCCAAGCCCCCAAGACTGGCAAAAAAAAAAAAAAATAATAATAATAATAATAAATAAAATAAAATAAAATTTTGTTTAGTTTCTCTTACATTAGCCATCTGAAATCCATTTGAAGTTTTTTCCAGAGATACTTCTGACCTCCTGGGTGGACCAATTCTTTGTGGAATGTGAAATGGCAGAACATTCAATGTTACTAGCCCAATACACAGAATGCTAATAACATCATTTCCCACCCAGTCACTTTCCTGAAAGAAAAAAGTCTCATTGTTTTCCCAAAGGCCCTTGGAGCACAAAATCAACTAACTCGAAAAGCAATCTTAATTAAGTGAATGAAAATCTCAGGAAACTTTTTGTGAGAACTTATTATCACTTCATTAGATCGTGTATTGTACATTTTCAATATAAAATTTTTAAATGAGCATAAGGGACATAAAACCATAGGTACAAATGAATTGTTACTGAAAAAGTAGATTTTAATTTTTACAAGTCTGTTCTTATTAATTCATGATGAGAGTTGAAGATAAATAAGAAAACTCAGGCATACGTACAATCAGCATTTTTCAATGACTGCTTCTTTTTGGAAGGTTTGGAGATGACTTTTATCCTCTTGCTAAGGAAGACGCCAATGTCATCGCTGTTGCCATAAAACATCTTTACAGACAACATGAAGTGTTTTCTTTTGTCTGAATCAGATATGTACAATGTTTTGGCTGTACAATAGTTCTGTGAAGGGATAACAAAGTTTAATAACACTGGTTTCAAAATGATGTGAGACTGAGTATAAAATGCTCTAAACCAGAGACTATAAAACGATACTTCAGCCATGATTAACTTCATCTAAAAGGATTATCGCCAAAAGAACTGAATTTAAAAGTGTAAGAAAAAATGTTCACATCATTGTGTCAGTTTGCCAGTTTGGGTGACTGAAAGTATAGTATTCAAGTTATAATACCAAACAACTTACTTCAACAACAAGATACTTCAAAATGCAAAATACTCCCTATTTCCCTGATTCAGCCATCAGACCAACATAAATGGCTCTTCATTTAGAAATAGCGTCACACATGTATCTTCTTAAAAGAAAATATATTCCTAATAAAATTACTTTGAATACATGGGGAAAAAACTAAAACTATCATTTTTAAAATGTGTAAGAACAATGACCACAAACGACTTAAATTCCATAGGAAAAAAGTTAAAAGTCACTGGCTCAGAAAAGATTCAAGTTTTAGCCAAGTACTTGTGGTTCACACCTGTAATCCCAGCCACTTAAGGGGCTGACCTTTGAAGACTATGGTTTGAAGGCAACGCCAGAGAGAAAAGCCTGTGGAGATGCTAATCTCCAATTAACTGCCCCCAAAAAGCTGGAAGTGGAGCTGTGGCTCAAGTGAGATAGAGAGCTAACTTTGAGCTCAGACACAACACTTGGGCCCTGAGTTCAAGCCTCAGGACCAACACCAATGGGGAGAGAGAGATAGAGAGAGACAGAGAAAGAGACAGACAGTGAAAGAGAGAGACAGAGAGAAGAGATTAAAATTAAGAAAACTAGCAACGAAGACTAATGTTACAATAAAAGGTAAGTTAGTCAGGCAGTGGTAGCTCACACCTGTAATACTACTACTACTTGTGAGACTGAGATCTGAGGATCAAGATTCAAAGCCAGTCAGTGCAGGAATACCTGAGACTCTAGTTAACCCCAAAACAGCTGTAAGTGGAGCTGTGGCTCAAGCAGAAGAGTGCTGGCCTTTGGCCCAGGCTGTGAGTATAAGCCCAAGGAAGAGGGAAGAGGAAGAGAAGAGGAGGAGGGGGGGGGAGGAGGGGGAGGAAGGGGGAGAGGAAGAGGAAAAAGGAGGGAGAAGAGAAAATCATAGTTCTGCAGTACTGTTAAACAACAATCTTCACAACCCTGATAAACCCTTCTAAGAATTTGCCTATGTCTCTGCTTCTAGAAGAAAACAGATCAAGAAGGCTGAGTAAAGCACTACCAACGGGTGTATTCTCATGGACATTTGAGTATCATGTTTCTGACACACAGAAGTGATTAGCTGTCCGCCTTTATCAATGGCTTCCAATAAAAATCTCTCATTACCACCCTGCTAATAAAGCCCCTAACAAGTTTTGTGAGTTTCCTGTGTGCCACCTCTAGATATCAGCAGCATGAGCTCCATGAATCACAACTGATCCCAGCTATTTGAAAGATGGATTTCTGATGCTAGTTTATATATACAAGAAACTGTGATTAATGACCCTTTGTAAATATAACTACTTAAAAATAATGTAGATAGATAGACAGACAGATATTGTGATGCTTGGCCATGTTTTTTCAAATCAACAAAAACCACAAAAAAGTGAAAGGTGATTATATTCTGGTACCACACATATCCTTCTCACAGGGAACAGCAGTCTTCACTTACCTTTCCTTCCAAGTTCAGCTGCTGCATTTCTTGGTCACTATTGCCTATTCCAATAAATGCACATGGTTGAGACTCTTGTTCAGAACAACCATCACGTTCCATTTGTTCTTTTTTTTTCTTCCATCCACTACCCATAAGATATACACAAGGAGGAGGGCAAAAAAACCTGAATAATGGCGTGAGAACCACAAAGCAATTAGATTTAAGACATTTCATTTTCTTGAACATATGAATACAAAAATCACATTCAAAGGCCCTGAATTCCTATGAAAAAAGTTACAATGCTATTGTAGACAATTGTAGGACAAGAATTAAAACTTTTGTTGGTTTTTTTTTTTTCTTTTTTTTGGGGGGGGGCGGTGAGGCAAGTCCTGGGGTGGCTCGAGCACAGGGGCTGGGCACTGTCCCTGAGCATTTTTGCTCAAGGCTTGCACTTCACCACTTGAGCCACAGTGCCACTTCTGTTTTTTTCTGTGTATGTGGTACCCAGGAATCGAACCCAGGGCTTCATGCATGTTAGGCAAGCACTCTACCACTAAGCCACATTCCCAGCCCCAAGAAATAAAACGTTTGTATTTGTTCTGGTAAAAACTTGAACATAAACTAGATATTTCTTAAGAGCACAGAACTTCTTTATAAATTTTCACATGGTTCAAAGTTCTATACTATTTGAGTTCAACAAACCCAATATACAAAACATAATAGAGGGAAGGAAAAACTGGATGAGGGAAGGAGTGACATTGTCTAAAAAGAAATGTAATCTTTATGGCCAGGTGCTAGTGGCTCACATAATCTATCTACTCATGAGGCTGAGATCTGAGGATTGTGGTTTGAAGCCAGCTTAGGTAGAAATGTCCCTGTGATACTCTTATCTCCAATTAATCACTCAAAAACCAGAAGTGGAGCTGTAGCCCAAAGTGGCAGAGCACTAGCCTTGAGTTGAAGCCCCACAACCTGGGGGTGGGGGGATAGAAAAAAAAGAAATGTACTCTTTACCTAACTCATGTAACTGTAATTCCTAAAAATACCATCACAGAATCTGTGATTGATACTTAATATCTACAATATAATATATTGTTAGTTAATGCTACTGTTGTTATGCATATTTGGCTTAACCTTATTTAGTATTTAACCTGGAAAGTAGTGTTGGAGCAGTAAGTATTTCAAAATATTAATAAAATCATGTAAGGAGTAACAGGAAAATGGATTATCATGGTGTGAATGAGTTCTACAAGAGCATACTACTTTGTGTCTCTACCCTCTAAATCCTTGGTACACTGTAAATGCCTGGGAGGTATTACACGCCAAAAAAATTAAGACACATACTTGCTTTCTAGTTGCTAATACCTCATAAATTCTACCACCTAAAGTAACTTTGTCATAATCTCCTAACAATTTTTTAAAAGATTCCAAAACCAAGTTCAAACTCCATATTTTACATACTGTTAGTTCATACATACGATATAATTCATTTTTGCCTAATCATGCCTACTAACATGTACATATATTTATGGCATACCTTGAAGGCGTATTTCAAAACTCCTATAGAAGCTAGGTAATTTAATAAACCAGTATGAATATCCTTTAATTACCCACAGAAATGGGTTCTTTCTCTTTCTTAAAAAGCCCTCATATGATTCCTGTGATTTTATAGTTATGAGTTTGGAAAAACATTAAATTCTCTTTATCCTGCTGTTAAAAATAAAAAACAAAACAAACAAAATACAGTTTAAGCTAGGCACTGGTGGCTCGTGCCTGTAATCCTAACTCCTCAGGAGGCTGAGATCTGAGGATTGCTGTTTGAAGCCAGCCCAGGAAGGAAAGTCTCTAAGACTCTTATCTGAAGTGGCACTATGACTCCAAATGATTGAATGCTAGGCTTCAGTGGAAAAAGCTCAAAGTCAGCACCCAGGCCCTGAGTTCAAGCCCCATGCCAACAAAATAAATTAGTTTAAATGCAGTGACAAACAGCCACTGGTGTGTGCCTATAATTAAGAAAGCACCACAGTGGTCAGACGCGTGACTGCATACCCACCCACAGAATCAAATTTGATATGAAATTCCAGACCAAGGTACAGTATGGATGGCGGTGGCTCTCAGGTCTTTTTGAAGGTGAACAGCATGGACTTGCTCTTGCTGTCCCTTGGCATCTACCACAGCAGCCACCACTAGACTCAAAATACAACAGTACCTTCTTTTCTCAGCCGAACCAGAAAGTAATTTTATGAGAAATGAGCAAGGTTTATTTAGTAGTTATTAGTTCTTCAAATTAACCAGAAAGTAATTTTATGAGAAGTGAGCAAGGTTTATTTAGTAGTTATTAGTTCTTCAAATTACTGATATATCTGTAGGTGTCAGGATTACCAAAACAAACAAAATTCCCATCCTTGCAGAATACATACTCTAATAAGAGAGCCACAATTAAAAAACACATTCAAATAGTATAGATACTTTGTTAGCTAGTGTGTCCTGAGGGAAATAATAAAGCAGGAATGGAGTACTTGAAAGATGAACCACATGGGGTACCCGGGGAAATCATCTGTAAGCTACCATTTAAAGCCACATGGGTAGGGCTGAGTAGAGGAAGATCAAGATCTGCGGGTAGAACTATGACCAACAGTGGAAATGCAAACAAACGAGGATTCCAGGTAGAGGGAAGGAGTGAGGTGAACAGATGGAGCCAGAGCCAGTGTGCCCTAGACACCAGATGAGTCAGAAGGGAAGCATCTGAGAACTCCTTGTATCTATCTAAACCAAAAAACAAGTGCCGCTCTCTTGTCTGCTGGCTTGCACGGAGGCCGTGGATATGAAGGTCACAGCCATGGTAGTGGGCCTATCTCCAGGTTACTACAAGTTTGGAGGGATGCCCAGAGTAGCTAGACTCATTTTGGAATTGGTTCAATTTCAGTCTTTCTGGCTTTTAATGCTGGGAACCTCCCAATGCTTACTCTGGCACAGACTCAAATACCTCAACTGTCATATTCTCAGGAGCTTTGGTGAAGGCCTCAATTTTGGAAACTTGTCTCCAGTTAGCATTTGACTTGTACTGATAGTAAAACTTTTTTAATAGACTAAAACATCAGCTACAAAATTCAAGGAGCTAGACTTTAGCATAGCATACCAAATGTCATAGCCAAATCTCAGTGAGTTATCTCAAAATATACTTTTATTTCATATCTGAAAAATAAGATGGCCTTAAAATGATAAAAGAATGAGTAGTGTTGGTTTCTTAGATGTACTGTGACAAAATGCTTCTGAAACCGTATAAAATTAATAAGGTACATAAAACATTCTTTTCAGGCTGGGAATATGGCTTAGTGGTAGAGTGCTTGTCTTACATACACGAAGCCCTGGGTTCGATTCCTCAGCACCACATAAGCAGAAAAAGCTGGAAGTGGCACTGTGGCTCAAGTGGTAGATTGCTAGCCTTGAGCAAAAAGAAACCAGGGACAGTGCTCAGGCCCTGCATTCAAGCCCCAGGACCCCCCCCCCCAAAAAAAAAAATTCTTTTTCCAATCATCCAGGGATTCTCAAGCATTAACAAATGTGAAAAATAAGTGAAGCCTTCATTAGCTTACAGGCTAGCCTTGTGTTTGTATATCAACTCTACAATTATTCAAAAAGCCATGGTATCATGGTAGATCCAACAGATCTAAACACAGAAGACTATGTAGGGTGCAGATTAAATAACTTTCTAATATCTCAATTACTGTCACCATTTAAAAAAAATAGTGAGGGCTGAGAATATGACCTAGTGGTAAAGTGCTCGCCTTCTATACGTAAAGCCCTGGGTTCAATTCCTCAGCACTGCATATGTATAGAAAAAGCCAGAAGTAGCGCTGTGGCTCAAGTGATAGAATGCTAGCCTTGAGCAAAAAGAAGCCAGGGACAGTGCTCAGGCCCTGAGTTCAAGCCCCAGGACTGGCAAAAAAAAAAAAAAAAAACAAGCACACACACAAAAAAGTGAAAGTAGAAAATCTTCATTTTCACGTTTCTTTTGCTATAGTAAGCAAAATAAAAGATAAACATATACAAAAAAGGAAATATACACAAAGAAAATCAAGGGTACTGAGGATATAAATAAAGGACACACAAATGACCTAACAGAAATTAACAGACCTTTAGCTACAATTGTGTGTGAAAATTTCCGATTTTGGTCAGTATGTCCTAAATTCTTAGTGAAAAGGTCACAGGGTTTAAAAGCTCCTATTTTTTTTTAACACTTATTTAAAAGCTGAGCATTGGTGTCTCGTGCCTGTAATCTTAACTACCTGGAGACTGAGATTAGGAGAATTGTAGTTCAAGGATAGCCCAGGAAGAGAAATCTTGAACACTCCATCTCCACAGAAGGTCCTGTGGGGTTTGCCTATGATCCCAGAAATGACAGAACAGGAGCATAAAGTGGGCATATCACGAATTCTTAGCACATAAAAAGCTGGTGGCCCACACCTGTAATCCTAGCTACTCAAGAGTCTGAGATCTGAGGATCCTAGTTCGAAAGCAGCCTAAGCAGGAAAATCTATGAGACTCTTCTCTTCAATAAACTACTAAAAAAAAAAAAAAACTGGATGTTTCACTGTGGGCTCAAGTGATAGAGTGCTAGCTTTGGGCACAAAGAGGCCCAAGACTGGAAAAAAGAAAAGACAAGGCAAGACCCTATTTCAAAAATTACCAGCAAAACTCAGGTCTGTAAGTGTAGTTAAAGTGGTACAGACATTTGCCTAGTCAAGTACAAAACCCAGCCCCTACTTAGTTCAGACTCTGATACCACTACACACAAAGTCCTATGTAACAATATTGCCCTTATTTTCTCGTTTTGCCCATGGCAATGTTACTCTCTGCCACTTGGTGGCGATATGTACACACATAAGATTTTACTCATTTCATATGATTCAACAACTATTTCCATGAATCCTAGTAACAGATCTGGGAAACACTTCAGCTGATCCAAACACTTTTTGTCTATCTCAAAATATACAGAGAGTGTGTTAGACAAATCCAAACTCATGTCATTTACACCATTTATGCATCTTCTCAAAAATCACTAACTTTTGATGCTTACTGTTCAAAAGGACCATATTTTGGAACTTTAGCATATTATTCCAATGAATACAATTCTTAGTGTTACTTCAGAATCACAGTTTCAGTGTCTAAATGCTGTGTGACTATCTCTGAGGCATCACTATTACTTCATACTGATCAATAGAAAAAGTTGATACTACATTTCCTTCAGGAAAAAAACCAACCTTTTTACTTTTTTAACTTGGGAAGGCTTTCTTTTTTCTTTCCCCCCCTTTTTTTTTTGTGTGTGTGTGTGTGTCCTTACTGGAACTTGAATTCAGGGTGCTGGTCCCTTAGCCTTTTTGCTCAAGGTTGGCAATCTCCCACTGGAGCTATCACTTCCTGTGTTAACTGGAGATAACAGTGTCATGGACTAGCCACCATGCGCCTGGCCAAGTATTGTTTTGTATCTATTGTTATTCAAGATTATTAAGTTGAAGGTTATATTACTTTACCAATAAAACTCTTTTGTGTGTTCCAGTACTGAGGCTTGAACTCAGGGTCTGGTGGTGTTCCTTAGCTTTCTCATTTAAGGATATTGTTCTAGCATTTGGTAGTTGATGGGAGATAAAAGCCTTTCAGACTTTCCTGCCAGGTCTGGTTTTGAATTTGTTCAAGCCCCAGGACAGGCATTTAAAAAAAAATTGGAAGTATAAATCATAAAAATTATTTTAAAATTAACAAAGGGCATCGGTGACTCACGCCTGTAATCTGGCTACTTCAGGCGGCCAGGATCTGAGGATCACTGTCGAAAGCCAGCCTGTGCAGAAAGCCTGAGACTCTAATCGCTCCGCTTCACCACCAGAAAACTGGAAGTGGGAAGTGGTGTAGTGGCTCAAAGCAGCAGAGTGCTAGTCTCGAGCAAAGAAGCTCAGAGACAGTGCCCAGGCTCAAGCCCCATGACTGCCCTCCCCACCCCCAAAAAAGTTAACTTTACATTTTTACCATTTTTTTCAGTTCAGATTTAGACTACATCAAGAAAAGTACTTCTCAATTTTCTTCTAGCATGAAATTTAATTATACACTTATATTTTCCTTTCTCTTATGTATATACTCAAAGTTTTCTTTAGGCTCTAACTTCTAAGATTCCATTCATTCCTTTCAATTCAACTTCCTGGCTATGTGGAAAACCTTTGCCTCCACACTGGTCATCTTATCTAGTAAAGCCTACTCCAAAACAAAGCTATTTGAAAGACAATGACTCAAGAAAATATTAACAAGAAAATTCCAGAAACCAAGTGGAAAACCCACAACAGAGTTGATAGATACTAGGGATGTTGGCTGGTGGGTTGAAGGAGGCTAGAGGGAGAGGGCTTCACCCCTAGTAGGGCCTCACCTCCAATAACAAATGGGCTCTAAATGAGTCTTAGGTCTGAGATATCTTATACTGGTAGAACATTTGCTAATAAGCACACCTGAAACTCTGGGTTAGGCCCCTTAGCATCACCAAAAACAAAATGGCAAACAATAGAAAACCTACAAACAACAGTATCTTTGTGAATAAGCTAATGTTTCATGAAAATATTTGGGTGACATGACTCTCTCTGCCCCATCCCCCCACCACATACACATTGTGGTTTAATTTTGTGAAATCAAGAATTTAGCCATATGATCTCTGCTAAATTTTCCTGGCTTGAATATTTCTCAAGTTTCTTTATTCCATTTAAGACACAAATCCCATCAAGTATAATCCTAGCATGCAGGAGCCCAAAGCAAGGGGGGCGGGAAGGAGTGGTCTGTGAGGCCAATTTGGGCTGTTATACAGGGCAGCCCAGTCCTTCAGGTCTTTTTTTAAAGGTCAGAATTCCAACTTCTCTTTCCATTATTCTAGTAATAGGGACCAACCTCAGACATAAATACAAATGCAGAATTTTCAACTAATGTGGTAAATACAACTATCCACCACAAGAAAATTACCTTTTTTCATTTCCATATGACTTCTGTGCAACTTTTGCATGAAGAATGAGTACTGTTTGATCTCCTCTTTCTTTTAAATAATTTCGCATTGCTTCCCTAAAATGAAATATAAATACCATCATGTAGAGGTGAAATTCCCAATGCAAGTTTTCATCTTCCTTACCTCTGCAATGAATGTAGTGGTGATGAATATTTTAAACAAGCAAACCTAAGGAGAAGCTAAAGCAAAACAAACTCATGAGTGTGGAAAGAACACTAAACAATAGGACAATGAATACTGCTTATCTTCCAACTCTATCAACTCTGGTCAACAACTTCCTGGGAATGTAGCTTAGTGGTAGAGTGCTTGCCTAGCATGCATGAAGCCCTGGGTTTGATTCCTCAGTACAACATAAACAGAAAAGGCCAGAAGTGGTGCTATGGCTCAAGTGTGGTAGAGTGCTAGCCTTGAGCAAAAGACGCTCAGGGATAGTGCCCATGCCCTGAGTTCAAGCCCCAGGACTGGCAATACACACACATACACACACACATACACACATACACACACACACACACACCTTTATTCTTTGAAATTTATCATTTGAATCAAACACAATTACAACCTCTAGAATAAACAAAAATCAACATTTACCACTCCCAGTGTTGCTTTACATTATTTATAACTTAATCTTGTTCTTTATCCATTTTCTTCTGCTTCTATTAGAATCAAGTGTTTTCCACTTAATACAAAAACTGAAACAAAGCATTAAAATTTGTTATTACACTATCTTAAAGTGACAGTGCTATGTGAGGACAAAGGAATGTCTATCACTTATATATAAATATATAACTCTCCAAAAGATGTTGCTATGTACACAAAATTTAATGGAACCTACTTGAAATTAGGGGAAAAAAACAAAATTAAATTTTTGAAAAAACACAGTGTTAAGACTTTCAAGAACAAACTATATATGAAGATATATGTAATATGAAGAGAAAGGCTCGATGGATGTATATTTTTTCCCTAATCATCTTGCCAAGCAATATTACAAAGCAAAGTCTGTAAAACCAAAGTATGACAATTCTGAATGGGCCAAATTCCAAACTGTTGAGACTTTTCACACCTCACCTGATTAAAGGTACTTCAAAGATAATCATCAAAAATATACTTCTTTCCTAAATTTAAATGCCATTCTCTATAATTTACCGAACCAATAAATATACAAATAACTCCAGCTGAGAAGGTAGCTTCACAAGAAAATCACATGAAGTGGTATTTCTTGAGGTCTTGAACTGCACTTTAAATGAAGTATTTAAGTATTTCATTTAACCATCAAAATCCAAGTCACTAACTAACACTTTGACTGTGTTGTCAAAGGTCCTGCAATGAATAAGTGGCAGTCAGGAATTGAGCCAGTAATTTAAGATAGTAATGTGAGTGAATGAGACTGGCAAGAAGGGTAGTCAAATTGTGACGAGCCTTCAAAATGAGACATCTACAAACTTAAATACTAAGTATACATATTTAAGCTAATTCAAACATTACTCCTTACATCCTTACCAGATGATTGCAAAAGTGGTCACAAGCAATAAAATATTACAAGATCTGGGGGGGTGGGGGAGAACTTTAAGACATAAAAGAAAAAACTTTGCTCCTTTTATAGGCTGGGACATACATCATCATTCAACTCTCATTACACTGTAGAGAAACATACTATAGAGCCTGCACAGTCAATCTGAACTAAAAGCACAGAGAATTTTGACGGGATTTAAAACACTTAAGTATGGGACAATCCGTTTCCAGAAGTCCTGCTGCTCATTCTTCTGACTAGCCTTTACTTTTTCTTTCTTAAATGAACTCAAAACAACACATACTTCTTTTTTCTTTAGTACAGAGAAGACTACAAGGCAAGACAAACTTGTAAAAATGTTGTCTGTAGAAAGATAACAGAAGATAGAGAAGACAGAATAAAATAGTAGAGCTTTGTATCTTTTGTTTGGGGAGAAGGAAGTGTGTATTAATTCTTTCTGTTGCCAAACCCTTGGTACCTGCGAGTTGAAAGTTTTTAACAGGTCCCAGGAGACTCCCACTACAATGTGAGGGAGGGGTCTGGGCTGGGGGAAAAAAGTAAATCACACACACCTAATATGCAGTAACAGGGAAAACCGTGTATGGGGCAGGGTGGGCTTGTGTGGGGTTGGAGGAGGAGGTTGGAGGGAGCAACTAGTGCCCAATTTCATGAGTTATTTGAAGGCTGGAAGCCTCTATTTTACTTGTAAAGTGCAAGGCCATTATGATGACTAATGGGAAGAAAAGATCAACACGCAGATGTTTAAAATGTTTATCATTATACTTGTATATTAACGGACCAGGTGATGTTGGAATCTAAAATTAATGGTGTCAATTCTCACTAACACTACAAGGTGGGAACAAGGTTAAGACAGAAATGACAATAAGAAATTTGGGATGCTGTTAAATAAAGTGACTGACCAGAGATTCTAGGTTATATAGAAACAAAACACAAAAGAAAAGCCAGAAGAAAAGTCGATAATAACACAACCAAATGCTTAAAAGTATCTCATATGAAACCTAAAAGGCTGCTATGTACTTGAAAAGAAAAATTTTAAGCTATATTTCTCAAATTATTTTGATTTGCATTTATAGTCTCTATCATTCTATTTAGCCATTAATTATGTGCTTATCAGATTTCACCTGTACTTTTCTTGTCTTCCTAAACAGACTACATAATCATTAAAGGCAAGATCTTTAAACCACTTAAGGCAGTCAAAATCCTTTCCATAAAGAAACTACTAATTATCATAATTAAGAAACAAACATTGAACACTGTGCCAGTACTGGTCCAAGAATGCATTAACACAGCCAACAACTTTGAGGACAACATACATTTTAGAAATGAAGGAGAGATTAAGTAACTTTGCTACAATGATACTAAAAGACTCTCAGGCAGTCTGGCTCTCTTGAGGACAAAACTGTACTATTTAAAATTCTATAGTGATAAGGAGCACAGTTTTGCTATGAAACATAGCAGGGTCTGAACCTTAACTATGTCACTAAGACTGGTATTCTCACTTGTAAAATAAAGTCAACTGCAAAGGGAAAAACAAAGTTAGCTGCCACCACTGATGTATTATATAGCAAGTGTCAGATGAATTCAGGTGTTACTATTATTTTCTTAGAAAAGGCATTTCTTGTCAGGAGAGGGTTGGGCTGAGGAAGTGGAATATGGTTGAAACAGATTGTTTGCAACTATGAAAATAGAACAATGAAACCTGTTGAAATTATTTTGGGAAGGGGGAAAGGGTCAGGGAGAATGATGGGGATAGACTGATAAAATGTGGGAGACTAACAATGCAACCCCCCTCCGTATAAAGTGTGTATATATAAAAAATAAAAAGTAGTTCGATTATTAATAATTACACAGGGTACAGGAGAAAGGGCAACAGAGACATTAACTACAGCTTGAGAGCACACTTGAAAAGTACCCAGGAGTGAACATTTGGTTTCCAACTTGCAAAGCCCAAGTTCTGAAGGCACCACCAGCTGCACACCTATCCCTCTTCCCATTAGAGATGTAATGAAAGCACTGGGCATTGTGCTAAGTTTTCTGGTGCTGAAAGAAAGATATTCGCAAATAAGATCGTCTCAAGGTGTTTATAATGAATGTGATTTTCCATCTTTCTTGTCATAACAGAATACATATATCTGAAAAAGTAACTGGAGTTTCAAAATAATCATTAGTACTCATTTGTCTCTAACAGGAATTTGCCAAATAGCTTCTTTCAACAAGAAAAATAAGTGACTTCTTAACCTTCACATTAGAGTGTGGAGGGACTCAGTTTGATGTGACTGCAGCCATGAGTAGTAACAAGTTTACGCAGGACTTCTGGGCCTACTACGGATAAAACAATTACAGTGGTAGTGGTGGTTTATGACTTGACCCTGGCTCTAGGAATCTGCCTGTCTGATGGATATAAAACAAGGAACATTCTACCTTGAATGAGGTCACTTTTTTCATGACCATTATATAAATCCTTGTTTTTTGACCCAAACTGTGGGTTTCCACCTGGTCTTGCCACCACCCAGAACCATACTTCTGCCTTTTTTCTTCTTCTTTTTTTGCCAGTCCTGGGGCTAGGACTCAGGGCCTGAGCACTGTCCCTGGTTTCTTTTTGCTCAAGGCTAGCACTCTGCCACTTGAGCCACAGCACCACTTCTGACCTTTCCTATATATGTAGTGCTGAGGAATCGAACCCAGGGCTTCATGAATACGAGGCAAGCACTCTTTCTGCCGTTAAGTCCCTAATAAACAAATACTCTACAACCCTAATCTGTCTGCCTCCTTCAGTTTCATGGCACCCTGAGGGACCGGATAATTTTGGAACATGGTATTATTACTCTGGGGCAACCTCCAAAACAGCCAAGACAGAGCTTCAAAACCTGATGTTCTCTTTGGCTTGACAAGGGCAGCAAATATTATCTATCTGTATGTATTATATATTATATTATATATTACAAACACAAACAAGAAGTTTGAATGAGAGAGACAAAGACAAGAGAGAGAGGCAGCAGTGAGACCAACAGGAGAGAAATGTTGTAGGAAGATTAGTCCAAGTAATAGACAAAAAGTTCCTTAGCAAGAAAACACAAAACAGTTCTAGCAATTATAGTTAACTTAAAATAAAACAACTGTTTCCTTATAAAGGAAATTCCCTGCTATTAAAATCTCAGACAAAACATAATAAATGTTATAAGTAATATATTATATAATCTGGAGTACCAAAGGGAGAAGCTTACTAAGACTACATGCCAGCGGGGTGCTGGTGGTTCATGCCTGTAATTCTAGCTACCCAGGAGGCTGAAATCTGAGGATTGAGGTTCAAAGCCAGGCCGGCAAAGTCTGTGAGACTCTTATCTCCAATTAGCCACCAGAAAATCAAAAGTGGAGCTGTGGCTCAAAGTGGTAGAGCACTAGATTTGAACAAAAGAGCTCAGGCACAGAGCCAAGGCCCTGAGTATAAGCCCCAGGGCGAGGACAACAACAGGCTACTTGCTTTTTTTTTTGACAGTCCTGGTGCTTGGACTCAGGGCCTGAGCACCATCCCTGGCTTCCTTTTGCTCAAGGCTAGCACTCTTGCCACTTGAGCCACAGCGCCACTTCTGGCTGTTTTCCATATATGTGGTACTGAGGAATCGAACCCAGGGCTTCAAGTATACAAGGCAAGTGCTCTTGCCACTAGGCCATATTCCCAGCCCCAGGCTACTTGCTTTTGCAGATTGCTTGCAATCTAAGAATCTTAAAGATTCTAGTCTCACCCTATGGTTTTTGCAAACAGCAAAAAGCCGGCTTGGTGTACTGGGTATCCTCCCTCTAGGTACACATATAGTCATAACTTTAGAGCTCAGACTTCCCACATGAGGTGGGCCCTTCAAGGCGGCCAGATTCAGTATTCTGGAGTATACCGTCTAACTGAATTGTAACTAACATCTTCACAATGGCACCGTGCTCTGATTAGCAAAAGAAGAAGCCTCAACAACCAGAGAGCAATTGTTTCTACTGTATAAACAATGAAAGCACTGGTTATCCTAATTTGCTTATGTGAGATGCCACACCTGTGTGCCACGGTTAGGCGCTCTGAATAGTATATATCCTAACTACAGTATGCCGAAATAAAATGTCAAACTGTGTAGACAGAACTGGGTTTTTTTTCCCTAAATAGTAAGATTTTTTTTTCCAAAATTGTTTATGGAGTGGGAAAGGTTTTAGAGGATATTTAAAAAGAAAAGCTTTCTCTGAATTAAACCTTTTGAACCATCTCAATATGTATTTAGTCAAGAAAAATGGAATGCAAAGCCTAAAACCCAAACTTTTGAATTAGCTTTAATTTTATTAGTCATGCACTATAACCCAAATATCCTGCAACAATGAATTTCTATTTAGCAATTACAAAAAAGAACATATAACAACATTAATGAAAATCAAACTTTATTTTTACTGTATGATTCCATTATAAGATTCTACAAAAAGGCACCTGAAATCTGTAATGACAGAAAGCAGATCAGTGGTTTCCTGGAATGGGGATCAACTTGCATGTTGCTGGATATTTCTGGACCACATTACAGTAATAAAATGGGCTATAGAGTCAAGGCATGTTAAACTCAAGGCCTGGGCTCTGTCCCTGAGCCTCTTTGTGCTCAAGGCCAGCACTCTACCATTTGAGCCACAGTGCCACTTGTGGCTTTTTCTGAGTAGTTTATTGGAGATTATAGAACCTCACAAATTTTCCTGCCTGTGCTGGCCTCAAACAGCGATCCTCAGATCTCAGCCTCCTGAGTAGCTAGGATTACAACAGGCATGAGCCACCAGCATCTGGCAATTTTTTTTAAAAAAGGATGTCAAATTTCTTCCCAAAATTATTCTATCATTTTATACACCCACTGTCAGCTTAAAGTGACAGTTTTTCCACACATAATCCTTTACATCTCAGACACTTCAACAGTAAGTGGTAGCTTGTTGCTATAGACCAAACATATCCCTGAAAAATTCCTGTTGAAATCTAATCTGAAACACCATGCTATTGGGAGGGTAGGGGGGCGCAGATTGGGAAGCATTAGGCCATGAAGGTGGAGTCCTCATAAATGGGATTAACATCTTCTTCCTTCTGAGATGCTCATCTATTTATTAACAGGGAAGCAGCTCCTACCATACAAGAGATCTGTTGGCACCTTTATCTTGGACTTTGCAGTCTCTAGAATGTTGAGAAATAAATTTATGGTCAACAAACTACCCAATCTATGTACCAAGTATATTGTTACAGCAGTATGAAGGCACTCAGGTCATGGAGCTTTAATTTGCATTTCCTCAGTAGTCATTTGCCATGGGTATATATTGCTTGGTGAGTTATCTGTATTTTCCATTTTTTAAAAAGGATTTATTTCCTTATTGTTGCCTTTTCAGAATTATCTTCTATATCTGGCCATAAACCCTTTATTCTTAAGTTTTCATAAGTTACTGAGTTTCTTCGTTTCAAATTGTTTTTAGTACTATTGTATCTTTAAAGAAAAACATTACATATCTCAGATCACAATTATTTTTACTTGTTTTCTTCTAAAAGCTGTGTAGTTTGAAATGTTAAGCTCTATAAACTGTAAGCTATGTCCTCTCTGTAGCCTTCTGGAAAAGTTACACATAGAAATGCCATTTTTCTTAAACATGTGACACAATTCAATAGTGAAGCCATCTGCAGTTTACTGTGTCGGAAGGTTTTTTTTTTGTTTTGGCCAGTCCTAGGCCGTGAACTCAGGGCCTGAGCACTGTCCCTGGCTTCTTTTTGGCTCAAGGCTAGCACTCTGCCACTTGAGCCACAGCGCCACTTCTGGCCGTTTTCTGTATATGTGGTGCTGAGGAATCGAACCCAGGGCCTCATGTACGAGGCAAGCACTCTTGCCACTAGGCCATATTCCCAGCCCCTGTCGGCAGGTTTTTTAAATAACAAAAGCCAAGTCTGTATAAGGATATTCAGGTTACCAGTTTCTCTCCAGAAAGCTTTATGTAGCTTGCTAGCTAGTTGCCATTTCTTCAGAACTTGTTGAATATATTGGCAGAAAGTTGTAACGTTTGTTATCCTTTAGATAGATCTTAGGTCAACTCTGAGTCTTGGCTCTTTGAACATATTAAGTATAATAACTATTTTATGTCTTTCTAGATTGCTTTTGATTCATCTCATTATAAATCACATTTCTTGCTTTTTGTATGACTGATGTATTTTTGAGTGCACATGTTTTTGTTGCTGTTGTTGTTTTGGTTTTGTTTTTTTTGCCAGTCCTAGTGCTTGAACTCAGGGCCTGAGCACTTTCCCTGGCTTCTTTTTGCTCAAGGCTAGCACTCTGACACTTGAGCCACAGCACCACTTCTGGCCTTTCTTTCTGTATATGTGGTGCTGAGGATTCGAACCCAGGGCTTCATGTATATGAGGTGAGCACTTTACCACTAGGCCATATTCCCAGCCCGAGTGTTTTTTATTCTTACATGCTTGAGCTTTGTTCTGGTAGTTACTTGGAAGAGTTTGAGTCTTTTGATCCTGCTTAAAGTTTATTGGGTGAAACCAGAGTATCATTTCATACAGTCTTGCTTTCACACTGAAGAACAGCCCTTCTGAGGGCATAATTCACAACCCTAAATGAAGTTTTAAGGATTGCTTCCTCTAACTTTTTTTTTGTAGGTCGTGAGACTTGAACTCAGGGCCTGGGCGCTGTCCCTGAACTTTTTTGCTCAAGACTAGCATTCTATCACTTTGCAAGACAGTGCCACTTCTGGTTTTCTGGTGGTTAAGTGGAGATAAGAGTCTCACAGACTTTCTTGCCCAGGCTGGCTTTGAACTGTGATCCTAAGATCTCAGCCTCCTGAGTAGCTAGGATTACAGACATGAACCACCAGCGCCCAGTCCTGCTTCCTCTAATTCTTCTAGAAACTACTATCTAAATGGTATAGCAGTTTCTTCCATATGTATGCTGAACAATACTTCAGCTGAAGACTCCCAAGAGAATACTGTGCAGATTTCTGGAACTGTACAGTTTTTCAATCCTCTCTGGGTCTGCCCTGCAAACCCACAGAAGTTCTTAGTTTCTCTACATTCCCAGCTTTACATGGACTCCTCTACCTACTTCCTGGCCTGGAGACTTTCACTAGGCAAGGAGCTAGGGCAATAGCAGGGCTCACCTCATTCATCTCCTGTTTGTTGGGAATCACTGTCCTTCCTTGCCTGATGCTCAATATCTTGAAAACCGCGGTTGCATATATTTTGTCCATGTTTTTAGTTGTTTAAGGCAGGAGAATAATTCCAGGTCCTGTTACTCCATCTTGACCAGAAGTGGTAGTCCTAAAAGCTACTAAAATTCTCCAAACAGGGAAAATTGCTTCAAGGGCAAATGACGGAAAATGATAATAAAGTAGATGGGACCTAATTAAATGATTGCATGTATTTAGGGAAAGAAAAGGAAGTCAGTCAAATTACTAAGTTATTTGCAAGATGTATTGCAGCATTAGATAGATGTCAGTCCAACAAACTGCTACTGGTATAAAATAAAAATAAATTGCCAATCTATGTGAATACAGGAATTCTACTTCTTAGAATTTACATAGCAACATATAAAGCAATTAATAGGAAATAGATCGACAGAGAACAGATTTACCCAGAACTGGTACCCAAAAAAAAGAAAAAGCAAACTTTTATCTTCTTTTATTAATGGAGTACTGGAATTTGAAATCAGGAGCTCACCTGATGCTTGCTAGTAAAACACACTACCACATAAACATCATACTCTAGCTCTTTTTTGTTTTCTTTCTTTCTTTTTTTAAGTCATGGGGCCTGAACTAAAGGACTGAGCTCTGTCCCTGAGCTTTCCTCCTCAAGACTAGTGCTTTATCACTTTGAGCCACAGATCCACTTGCTATTTTCTTGTGGTTAACTGAGATAAGAGTCTCATGGGTCTTCCTGACTGAGCTGGCTTTGAACCACAATCCTCAGATTTCAGCCTCCTGAGTAGGATTACAGATATAAGCGACAAGCACTTTCCTTATTTTTTAAATAGTAACTCAGGATATTTTTTCCCCAGAGCTGACCTGTGGCTATGATTCTCCTATTTACAACTCCTACATAGTTGGCCTAGCACATGGATCTTTCTAATCTCCACTTTCCCAGTAAGTGGGATTTCAGACATGACCCATTTGAAAATGTTTCTAAATGTTTCCCCTCAACTCCTTAAATTTTAACATTTACCATATTTACATATTATGTTTTTAAAACTACTGAAGATCGGGCTGGGAATATGGCCTAGTGGCAAGAGTGCTTGCCTCCTATACATGAAGCCCTGAGTTCGATTCCCCAGCACCACATATATAGAAAACGGCCAGAAGTGGCGCTGTGGCTCAAGTGGCAGAGTGCTAGCCTTGAGCAAAAGGAAGCCAGGGACAGTGCTCAGGCCCTGAGTTCAAGGCCCAGGACTGGCCACAAAAAAAACCCAAAAACAAAAAACTACTGAAGATCACACTGTATATACAACTACTTAAAGATAATAAAGAAAATAGATAAATAAAAACAGAGCACACTGTAGACATAATACCACTTTGTCCAAAACACTTCAGGTTTCACTCCATTGTAAAAAGGGCATTTAGGGGCTGGGAATGTGGCCTAGTGTTTGTAAAGTGCTCGCCTCGTATACACGAAGCCCTGGGTTCGATTGCTCAGCACCACATATATAGAAAAAAGCTGGAAGTGGCGCTGTGGCTCAAGTGTCAGAGTGCTAGCCTTGAGCAAAAAGAAGTCAGGGAAAGTGCTCAGGCCCTGAGTTCAAGCCCCAGGGCTGGCAAAAAACAAAAAACAAAAAAAACCAGACAAATAAAAAGGGCATTCATTGTTTTGAGGCTAGGGATTTCAATATTCAGCACTAGGACACAGTCTTCTATATCATCATAGTACTCACAGTGTAATATTGATACAATATCTACTTTGCAGATTTTATTCAAATTCTAACAACAATTTGACTATTATCCTTTCTTGGGAAGGAGAAGTGTGTAGAGAAACTTCCACTCTTGTATCAAAATATGACAACCACTGTTTTTGTTAAAACAAAAAAAGCATGTGCAGGAACACAGACAGGGCGTTAGCTTACATATTACAACAGAGCTGACAAGTCACAGAGTTTGGCTTACAAAAACTAACGTGTTTTTATATGATTCCTCAGTTTGTTAATGGTAGCTTACTTCAAAAGAAAAATGGTTTTCCTGGTTCAGGATTTATTTAAATATAGCCATGTCTCTTTGTTCTAGAATAAATCCCTTTAATCTAGAATAATTGCTCAGGATCTTGAGATTTTTGAAGAAAAAGTATTATTTTATACTATGTCCCTTCATTTTTATCTGTCTGATATTTCCTTAATATCTTACGTGGAGGTTCATATTAATTACAGGTGAGGTTTAGATCACTTAACTAAGATGCTATCCACCAGGTTTGTGAATGATCATATGACAATTCTTTTATACTCTGTGAAGGCTCATTTTAAGACTACACAAATGTTTTTGTTTCATCAAACTTCAGTCCAGTTGTTTAAACAACCACTACTGCATTTTGTCTGAAATAATTATCATGTAATTGCCAAATAGTGATTTCATCATTCCATACTCTTCATTCATCAAGTGACATTCTTCTCTAAGAAAAAGTATCTATCTATACAGAGATAACTGTCAAATATCACTTTTCTGAAATGCCTGGGACCAGAAGTACTTCAGGTTTGGGAGTATTTTGGATTTCAGAATATTTGCATAGATATGCTAAATTTGAGAAACACAGCTATTCACAGGAAGCTATCTTTATAATCTTCCCTTTTTAAACTTTAAATACTTAAAACTAATTTTCAGAAAAGCTTCATTTTTTTCCCCTTTCAAAGGATAACCTTTTAGTCCTCTTCATTTTCTTTCTTTTTTCCTTCCTTCCTTTTTTCCAGTCCTAGTGCTTGAACTCAGAGCCTGGGCACTGTCCTTGAGCTCTTTTTGCTCAAAGCCAGCACTCTACCAATTGAGCCACACTTTTTCTGTGTATATGGTACTGAGGAATTGAACCCAGGGCTTTGTGCATGCTAAGCAAACACTCTACCAGTAGGTCAAAGTCCTGGCCCCTTTCATTTTATTTTTTAGAAGGGAAAATGAAGATAAGTGGCAACAAGAATAAGCTTATAGAGGTGGGATATAGCTCAGTGGCAAAACATCCTGGGTTCAATAATTAGTACCAAAAAAGAAAAGACATAGAGTTTAGGGCCAGGAATATGGCCTAGTGGTAAAGTGCTCGTCTCATATACATGAAGCCCTGGGTTCAATTCCTCAGCCCACATATACAGAAAAGGCTGGAAGTGGTATTGTGGCTCAAGTGGTAGAGTGCTAGCTTTGAGCCAAAAGAAGCCAGGGACAGTGCTCAGGCCCTGAGTTCAAGCCCCAGGACTGGCAAAACAAAACAAAACATACAGTTTAAAAACAAAAACAAAGAGAATAAGCTTATAAGCTATATAAGAGTATTTGAGTGATTTCTAAAAGCACCCAATATAGTTTCTAAAATGGCAGGATCTACACATTCATGAAATGTTTGCATGAAAATTTAATATAAACACTTACCTAGTGAGTCGTTTGGGTGGAGGACGCTCACCAAATTTCCTGGAGGAAAAAAAAATAGAAAAGTACTTCAGTAAGTTGTATTATATCCTCTACAGTAAGCTGTTAGTACTATGAAGTCTCCCTTAGGACTTGACTTTGCCCTTAATAAAAATAATTCAAAGAATTCCTCCAGCAATGATCTACATAAAAAGCACGCTTTAAGCACAGCACACCATGTGAGCAGGCCTAACATCCACTGGGAAAGTATGCCACACAGATGTAACGAGGACGATGGGTCTCCGCCACACCTAATCTCTCACCATCAGCAACAATGAGAAAAAACTCTCAGACCGAGGTAGTACAGGGTTTACAGTGTTCAGTGTCGGGCATTAGCTGGACATTTTTTTAAATGATGCACTACTTAATCACTGTAAGACAATTCTACAAGGTCTGTATCAACTTAACGGTATGAAAGGCCAAAATCACAAATTAACTGGCAAACTGAAATGAGGAAGTCAAATTCTGATCTCATGCCCTCTGTGTAAGGCTCTGTTAAGGTGAAATATGCTAAGAAAACAGGGCTGGCAGAGACTGTAGCCATTATGCAGGCTGGAAGCAAGTGAGAAGAAAAGCATTAGAAGCACAATTCAGGTTGGAATCATAACAGCAGGGGGACTAGCTTAGTTCAAATTCAAAATTCGGCATCATTTGCTTAAGTCTAAAGTTAGTTACATATCTCCCTGGACCTCAGTTTCCTTCTCAGTAAAAAGTGGTTGTCAAGAGAATTAAATATGGCAATTAATATACACAAAACATATAGAACAATGCCTGGAACATAGTAAAATGCTCAATAAATCTTAATTACCTTTTTTAGTTATGAAGGGTTAAACTAAAAGAACTAAAAAAAGGAACTCTGGTGTTATTAGAGACAGAGACTATTTGCAAAACAAAAACAACAACTATGGTCATGTGCTAGCCTCTTATTTCCTCAAATAGGAAAGTGTGACTCTCTTTGAAACATGAAGGCATGGTACTGGAAGAAAGGTCCAAGAGGTTGATTATAAACAGTTACCTGATTTGTTCATAAGCATTTACAGGCTGTGAAAGCTTATTTGAATGATAATTTCTATACTATATTTGTTGTGCTCCACAAGATTATTACCTTTGATAATAAGTCTTGGGATCCTATTCAGTTCATTTTGTTCAGTTAATTAAATGCTAAATGATGACACTGTCTATGGGTTCATAACTTATAAGCAATGAATACCTATTACTGAATATTTTAATATTTTCATTAAAACATAGGAAAGTAGCTTTAAAGGAAGAGCACACAAATGAGCAAATAATCCAAGTCTTTTAAGCTAAATTACTTCTGACTAGACAGTACATGAAACCCATACTTTTCCTTTAGTGAAAGTGCACTGACAGATCACTGGAACAATTTAAAATATGTGCTGGTGATAAAGCTCAAAAGAAGGCGGGTTCAAAAGGCAATAAGTTACGTAGTTACCTAATAAAAAATCAAAATGGGCAAAAATGTTCAGTGTTCAACAACATGGTTATCTATAAGAAGTGACTAAGAGCTGGGTGCTGGTGGCTCACCCCTGTAATTCTAGCTACTGGAGGCTAAGGTCTGATGGTTGTGGTTCAAAGCCAGCCCAGCAAGAAAGTGAATGAGACTCTTAGCTTCAATTAACCACCAGAAAACTTGAAGTGGAGCTGTGGTTCAAAGTTGTAGAGTATTAGCCTTGAACAAAAAAGCTCAGAGACAGTGCCTAGGCACTGAGTTCAAGGCCCTCAACCAACAACAAAGGAAAGGCCTCTAGAGAGCTAGAATGTGAATATTTACTCTGTGAAACTAAGCTCTATTGCACCTTTATCATTTCTATACATTTCCATAGGCATACTACTTTAATTTAGAAATGCATATGTGCATACACATATGCATACAAAATGTTAAGGCTTTTAATGCTTGCTTGGATTAAGAGTTAAAAAAAAAAAAAAAGAAGTCCCTTCCTGGACATAATTCCTATTGTCCTCAAATTTTCTTTTAACATGGAAGTTTAGAAGCTGGCAATTTCTAGTCTTCAGCTATAGCATTCCAGGATGTGTACCTCATATTAAATCAGCTAGTATAAGAATAGTCAAATATGTCCTGACATAATTGGTCCTCTTCTCTATCCACTTCCTAGTCCAGCCATTCTAACAATCTTCTCTCAAAAGAAAATTGGGATCAATTGTGGCCCTTTCTTTGGCAAACCATTTTACAAGGTACCATATTTAAGTAAAACTCAGTAATCATTCATTGTGTAAACATTCGAGAACACAGAATATTTCAATTGTTTATTTTAAAACTGGCTTCCTCTGTCTATTTCACCTAAAACTGTTATGAAGAGAGTACAGGGAGAATGGTGCGATATGTTTGCCTGCCAGGTTCGAATTCCTTTTTTAACTTTCATCATTCCACCCTCACTTATAAAAATGTGGCTGTTAAGTACTAGTTACTGTATCAGACACTTGATATGGAATATTACAGCAACAAACAAGAAACACAGTGCCTATCCATAGAGAACATTACTAAAGCAGCTACTGGAGGCAGGCATTACAAATTTTGTAAGGAAAGCTTGCCTCTACCCACACCAATCTTATTAGGTGTTATTATTTCCTAATCTGAAGAAACCTGCTTAGCAACTACCCTGTCCAAGCTCAAACACACTGGGAAACTTGGTTTGAAATGTAACTCAGAGTTTCATGTTTGATTTTCTACACAATCTACCTCCAAGTAGAATTTTTACATTCAAATATAATTTTACTTCAAGTTCTGTTCTGGGCATTCAAATGTGAACACGATGACAGACCTTAACTTTTATGCCAGGAAAATAAAGTACACTAAAACTTTCTATGATACAGATTTGGGTTGCTATGGGAGTTCATAAGAAAAATCTGGGGGCTGGGAATATGGCCTAGAGGCAAGAGTGCTTGCCTCCTATACATGAAGCCATGGGTTCGATTCCCCAGCACCACATACATAGAAAATGGCCAGAAGTGGCACTGTGGCTCAAGTGGCAGAGTACTAGCCAGAAGCCAAGGACAGTGCTCAGGCCCTGAGTCCAAGGCCCAGGACTGGCAAAAAAAAAACAAAAAAATCTGAAAAGAATCCTCTTATAAATCTTCCCAATCAATTCAACTACTCATTAAGTTTTGAAAAGATAGAAAGTAAACATTTTTGGTAAATAGTAAGTGAAACCATTTTCTAAAGGTGTAAGAACACAATTAAAGAAATCTACAGATAAGTTACAGGAGCCATACCTAGTACTCTACCACTTGAGCAAAAGCTCAGGGACAGTGTCCAGACCCTGAGTTCAAGCACCAGAATTGGCAAAAAAACAAACAACAACAACAAAAAGTACTAATGTTTGAACTCAAAGCCTCAGCTGGCTTGCTTGCTAGGCTAGTGCTCTACCTCTTGAACCATGTTTGAAGCATTGTCTTTGTCTTTTGCCAGTTACTTTGAAGATGAAGCCTCACGTACTTTTCTGCCCTACTGGTTTCCAACCGTGATCCTCCCATCTCCAGTCTTTGTAGTATAGCTAAGATTACAGACATAAGCCACCAGTCTCTGGCTGAAATCACTTCCAACTTACAATTTAGGATGATGGGTTAACCACAAGATAACCCCTATGTTACTCAAGAGGCATTTATATTTAAATTCATCAGTGGATCTGTCATTATTTTCCTTTAGAACAACAGAAAACACCAAGGTATTTATGGAGATAACTAACAAGGCCAAATGTACAAAGGAAAGACTATGAGTCAAGTTTATAAAAAGTATGTGGGGCTGGGAATATGGCCTAGTGGTAGAGTGCTTGCCTCGTATACATGAAGCCCTGGGATTGATTCCTCAGCACAGAAAAAGCCAGAAGGGGCGCTGTGGCTCAAGTGGTAGAGTGCTGACCTTGAGCCAAAAGAAGCCAGGGACAGTGCTCAGGCCAAGTTCAAGCCCAAGACGGGCAAAAAAACCCAAAAGTGTACCTGTGTGTGTGTATATGTGTGTGTGTACATGCATATGTGTGTATCCAACACATGCATGTGCTAACACTGGAGGAGTATAGCCCCTGAGCTTTTTTGCTCAAAACTAGCACTCTAACACTTGAATCAAAGCCCTACTTTTTAGCTCTCTGGTGGTTACTTGGGGATGAGTCTCACGGACTTTCCTGCCTGGGCTGGCTTCAAGCCAGCTCCTATCTCAGCCTCCTGAGTATCTAGGATTATAGCCATGAGCCAGTGGCCCCTTTGAATTAAGTTATAGCCAAGTAGTCTGTCCCCATGGGAAAAAAGTGGCAATACTCATTTTTAAAAATATGTAAAAGAGGACAGTATAGATAGCTTATGTGAGTTAAGAGAAAACCCTCAAAAAGTAAAATGAAATTATTATAACAATAACAAATTCTTACCATCAAAACATGAAAGACTTCCAAAATGGTTCGTGTAATATCACTACATCAATTAGGAAAATGACATTTTGCTTGCATGTTAAAACCCCAAACAATACATTTATTATAAATTGGAAACTGCCCTCTTTGTTATCACATCATGTTGCTAGTGAAGAAATGTACACCTTTGATAATAAAGCCAAAAAACACTCAAAAGAAGTAATTTTAACTATAATTCAGAGCTTGAATAATGGTTTTCTTCAAAAGTGCAGTTGAACCATTAGACCTGTCAGTCTGCCTTCATGTCCAGCTTAGACCAAAAAAGTAAGCCCAGGAACCATGGAGTTCTGAGAAGAAATAAACCACACAAAGGAACAGGGGTTGATGGACAGGATCTGACTAGAAGCAATCTTACCTTGGGTGTTACCATATCCTGCTTCTCCCCTAACCCACTGACAATCACCATTCCCTTTGCCCACTAAACAAACTAAAATTAAGTAAGAGTCATTTTTAACTCACTTCTTAACTTGACCTGCCTGGTTCTGCGACTCTAGTTGACATTATTAAAGGTTCACATTATTTATTGCTCTTTTACAGGAAGAATGCAGGAAAAATTCTTTTGTATTTTGGTTTGAATATGTCCTCCAAAGTTAACATGTAAGAAATGTCATTCCCATTTTTTTTTCTTTTTTTGTTGCCAGTCCTGGGGTTTGAACTCAGGGCTTGGGCACTGTCCCTGAAAGCCACAGCACCATTTCTGGCCTTTTCTGTGTATGTGGTACTGAGGAATCGAACTCAAGGCCTCATGCATGCTATGCAAGCATGCTACCACTAAGCCACCTTCCCAGCCCCAGTAATTCCCATTTGGGAGGTGCTTAGGTCACAGGGCCCTATACTCATGAGTGGAGTAATGTTACTGTGAGACTGGATTATATTCAAATCACATTTGACCACCTCTCTAACCCTCGAATACAGGCAACTTTTTGCCCAGGGATATCTAGCATGGGTTTTGGTGCAGAAAGATCTACTAGCCAGACTGGTAGCAGGGCTCAAGTGGTAGAGCAGCAGCCATGAGCAAGAAAGCCAAGCTAGAGTGCAAAGCTATGAGGTCAGTATCAGCACTAAATAAATTCCTATTTTAAAAGAGAGAAGGGTAGAGGGGAGGTAGGAAGGGGGGAGGGAGGGAGGAGGGGAGGGAAGGAGAAAGTGATAGATCTACCAGATATAAACATCTTGGACCTCTCAGCCTACAGAATTATAAAAAATAAATAAAAATAGGGGGCTGGGTATATATGGCTTAGCAGTAGAGCGCTTGCCTTGTATGCATGAAGCCCTGGGTTCAATTCCTCAGCACCACATATACAGCAAAAGCTAGAAGTAGCACTGTGGCTCAAGTGGTAGAGTGCTAGCCTTGAGCAATAAGAAGTGAGGGACAGTGCTCAGGCCCTGAGTCCCAAGCCCCAGGACTGGCAAAAAAAAAAAAGAATTATAAAAAATAAACTTTTCCCATAAATTACACACCCTGTGATATTGTTACAGTAGCACAAAATGGACTAAGACATTCACCAATGACTTAGTTTGGTTCTGATAAACTTCAAGAATTAACTCTATTGTTCTGACCACTATACTCCAACTCCATTGCCTCCCATTCACAATACAGACCAAGCACAGGGTCTGGGCTGAGATGTATACAGGGTAGGTTTTCAGTGTGAATGCAGCCTGTAGCAAGTAACAGGAGACCAATAAGCTCTTTATTCTGAAACAGAAATACTACTTGTCCTGGGTCAGCTCTTTTAAACCTGGACAGCCTCCAAGGATCTAAGACTTATTGTATTTTCATAGCATCCTCCTGACTGACCCTCGTTTGTCTCTCACTTCTCACTTGACCTGCCTGGTTCTGTGACTCAAAAGTTGACCTTATTCAAGGTTCACATAATTGTTCTTTTCCAGGGAGAATGCAGAGAGAGATCTTTTGTTTGTTCAAGTTGCAAGTAATGAGGGAGGAAGGAGGGGAAAGGACAGAAAAGAGCTGGGCAGTACAAAGAAGGGACAGAGAGCAAAGGAAGAGAGACAAAACTGGAGCCAAGAGAACAATAATAAGAGTTTAAGAAAGCTTGCTTGAGGGAGTGTCAGAGCCATCAAGGCAAAAAGAAACAAAAGAGCAATGAAGGATCTAGATACCATAAAAGGGCAATTGTCCACTGCCTAGCAAATCAAATCTGGTCAATCCCAAGTACAGAAATGCTTTCATTGGAATACATAACTTTTCTTCTGTGGAATATGAACACAGATAACATTAACCTTTCCCTATTCATTGTAAATTATGATGTAAACTACTTCCAAATAGTTCCAAGTCTTCTTAATCAAAACCAAACTAAACACATATGTGCACATGCCACGCTCACACCTCTGTGCTTTCAGTTATTCTATAGCTTTACACCTCACATCTGTCAAATGGGAATGTGGGAGAGCTCTTTTGAAGCAAGGGTTAGGGTAGAGAAACACCTTAAGCACAATTCTCATTAAAGTCAGTGCACATTCAACACAGACTTTTCAGTCTGCATGCACCGGGGACCTATTTAAGACCTCCAAAACAGAAAAAGCCAGAAGTGGTGCTGTGGTAGAGAGCTAGCCTTGAGAAAAAGAAGCTTAGGGGCAATGCCAAGGCTCTGAGTTCAAGCCCCAGGACTGGCAAAAATAAATAAATAATAATTAAAATAAAATTGTATTTTAAAAAATATACTCATCAGAATCTCTGGCCATCCTCAATAAATCTACAAATTATCTGTTGTTACAAGGATATTGTAGTAGGCATAGACACTATTCCAAGAAAAATAAATGTTTAAGTGTCATCAAAATCCTTACAAAAACTAATGTTTAAATGTTTGGCAAATATATGAAATAAATGCAATGTATGTTTAATTTTTGTAACACTAAACTTTACCTTCTGAATTAAAGCATTGTTAGACAAGTCCTAACACTGGGCTGGGAATGTGGCTTAGTGGTAGAGGGCTTGACTAGCATTCATGAAGCCCTGGGTTTGATTCCTCAGTAGCACGTAAACAGAAAAGGCTGGTACTGGTGCTGTGGCTCTAGTGGTAGAGTGCTAACATGTTTATGCTATCACATATTTCATATGTAAGTCTGACTTTTTTCCAGGCCACCCTCACAGCCTGTCAAGATAACAAAATAAATAGTAAGTATGAAACGTGAGTCTTCCAAAAAGAACAGAAGTTTGTTTCTAGCTGGATGCCAGTGGCTGAGATCTGAGGGTGGTGGTTTGAAGCCAGCCAGGGCAGGAAAGTTCATGAGACTTCTATCTCCAATCAACTTCTCAGAAAAAGCAGGAAATGGTGCTGTGGCTCAAGTGGTAAAGTGCTAGCTTTGAGCAAAAGAAGCTTAGGGACAGTGCGTAGGCCCAAAGTTCAAGCCCCAGAAAAAAAGCCAGCAGGGGAAAAAAAAATGTTTGTTTCTTAAGTTTGGCTAGGTACCAAAATATTCTGCAAATTTCAAACAAAATAAATGAAAGCCCTTTTGCTACCCCAGAAAAAAAACAATTTTAATCTGAACATTGAACACTATCATGAAATAACTATGTTTGAGACTTTCTTCTTTGGAGGATAAAATCTATTATGTCATCAGATATAGAATTCTGGGATGAGATGGATGGCTGCCATGGCTAGTAAGTAGATGATTTTCTTAGAGCAGAGTATTTTAATATTAAGTATTTTTCTCTTAGCTTTAAGCTCCATTAGAAATTTAATTGTTGTCATGTCAAAAGGTCATAGCATATGGTAGCCTGACTAAAATAATGGACTATACCAGTGTATTCCTAGCCAATTTTTCTGCTCATGACTTTAATTTCTATCTTCCCAACATATGTGCATTCATTTTCTAAAAGATAAAGCATTATGCCAGGTACTAGTGAATCATGACTATAACCAGGTGTGAGATCTGAGGATCACAGTTCAAAGCCAGTCCAGGCAGGAAAACTTGTGAGACTTTTTTCTTCTTCTTTTATTTATTTATTTTCTTAGAAAGAAAGAAAACTAAAGAAATGTACTCATTACTACTTGACTTACGAAACGTTAAGCCCGCTTCACAATACCTTAAGAACACAGAACTACGGAATGAGTTTAAAGAGAGGGGGAAAATACCCTCCTTGTAATAAAGGAACCATTTAGCCATTGGACACCTCATCCAGACCCTTTCCCTGACAGTCTGGTAGGAAACTGGCTGGCTGTCCATCTGTCCATCCATCCCTCCCTCCATCCCTCTTCCTCTCTGAGTAGACAGGACTACAGGCATGGAACACTGGACCCCTGACTTCAAAAAAGTTTTCCTGTGAGACTCTTTATCTCCAATTAACTAACAAAAAAAGCCAGAATTAGAGCTGTGGCTCAAGTGGTACAGGGTTATAAGCCTTGAGCAAAAAGCTCAGGTACAGCACCCAGGACCTACACACACAAAAAAAGAATTCTAAACTTATATAACATTAACAAATTCAGCATTATATCTGGTTGCCTGACTTTTAACATACTTTAAGAAAAAGTTAATTTGTTAAACTGAAATCTTCTTGTACAACTACTTAAAATAAAATTTAAAATATAAAAAACTCAGTAGCAATCACATAAGTACAAAAATTGTCTCCAAGATGTCAAAGAAAGTTTTGATTAATTAAAAATACAATTTTATAAACATAAAACCTTAAAAAATTTTCGGTGGCTAAGTAGGTATTATAAAGCCCAGAATAGTACTACTACTACTGGCAAATAACAGTGAACCTACATACCATAAATATGATTAACATGTACATATATGAATATATATGAATAAACAAGTCATAACATTTGTATTTAAAAATCATTCATTTGGGGGCTGGGGATATGGCCTAGTGGCAAGAGTGCTTGCCTTGAATACATGAAGCCCTGGGTTCAATTAGCACAGCATATACAGAAAATGGCCAGAAGTTGTGCTGTGGTTCAAGTGGTAGAGTGCTAGCCTTGAGCAAAAAGAAGCCAGGGGCAGTGCTCAGGCCCTGAGTCCAAAGCCCAGGACTGGGGGGGAGGGGGGGGGGGCGGGGGAAGGATTTAGGGGCTGGGAATGTGGCCTAGTGGTAGATCACTTGCCTAGCCGTAGAGCGCTTGCATAGCATGCATGAAGCCCTGGGTTCGATTCCCCAGCACCACATACACAGAAAAAGCCTGAAGTGGCGCTGTGGCTCATGTGGCAGAGTGCTAGCCTTGAGCAAAAAGAAGCCAGGGACAGTGCTCAGGCCCTGAGTCCAAGGCCCAGGACTGGCAACAAAAACAAAACCAAACAAACAAAAATCATTCATTTTGGGAAGGGGATTCGAAGGGGAATGAAGGAGGAGGTAACAAGTTGGATAAAAAATGTACTCATTGCCTTATGTATGAAACTGTAACCTCTCTATATATCACTGTAAAAATAAATGAAACCAAAATCATTTATTTTCCTCCAAGAGAAATTTCTTTTAAAAGGATGAAACTGTATTATGAATGCCTAGAATCTTTTATCTGGTCAAAGTAATAACCCAACGAAAAATGCAAGCAAATGTTTCCTATTCGGACTACCATGAAGTGACAGAAAAAAGCTAGTCTATGATGTAAGCCAGAAAGATAATGACATACAGACTAACATTTGAATAATCACTGAACTATTTGGAAAAAAAAAATTATAGCCCATTACCATTAAAACCTAAGGAAAATTTCTACCCTTGCATCTCTTATAACCTTATCTCAAAAGGGAAAAAAAAAAATTCAATGATAAAGCATATGCTTTTTTAACAAAAAACTACCACAAATCCATAATCATTTTTGCAATATAAATGCTAGAGTATCAAAATATGTAATAACTAAGTATAGAATTATGAGTGTTGACTCTATTCATGACTTTGGGTCACTGGGAGATTTCTAAAAGCATACCTTTTAATCCACGCCATGGTACTTCAAGAACATGTTAAGGTAAGTCACAGCTTGGAACACTTCGATGCACCTCAAAACACCTCAGCCAGAATATCTGTATCATTCTCCTTTCCTTTTGAGATCATAACGGTTCCGAAGAACTATAATGCTTCCATTTGAATGATAGGCTCATAATTTCAATGACTTAAAAACAAAAACAAAAAAAAATGACTTAAGTGTTGATCTGTTAAGCCACTAGTACAGTGTTAACTGGCTGCCATGACTAAGAAAAACAAAACTGCTGCTGCTACTACTACACCACCATTTCAAAACTGAATCCTATGAATGAAAAGTACAAGCATTAGCCCTTACTATAGAGATCTCGTAGTTAGTGAAACCCCACAAATCCCTTTGACTCAATTATGCCTTAACTTTTTTTTCCTCAAAGAAGGTAAATAACCTATCTTGCTAGGACAACCATTCTATCTGTGTTGAATGAAAGCTGGGATTCTACAATACACTGAAGACACTGGCCAGAATTTCCTTCAAACGATGCTTCTCTTAGTGTTATGTACTATTACTGAATCATTTAATTGCATGCATGGAAGTCATTAAAAATTGAAAACAAGTTCCAATTTCTAAAGCTTATTTCTATTAATAAAATGCACATAAATGAACAGATTGTTGGCTATGATAATGTGAAACAAATATTTAGTCTTCATTCCTGTTTCCTGGCATACAACCTCTAAAACCCTTACAATGTTCTAAGTGACTTGTCTTTGTATATGTTAATGAGTTAAGTGAGCAGTAGCAACCCCTAGGTAGCTTCAGGATACAGGCTGGTCACCAGAAAGAACAAGGCAGGATTAGAGGTTTGGTTGGAAGGGAATAGGGAGTGAAAGTCAAATTGATTATAAATAAATAAATTTGATCAATGAAACCTATGTAATGAAATATCCACCGAAACACAAAAGGTAGCTGGGTGCTGACGGCTCACATTTATAATCCTAGCTACTTGGGGAACAGACCTGAGGGTTGCAGCTTGAAGTCAGCCAGAGTAGGAAAATCCTTGAGACTCTTATTAATCACCAAAAAGCAAGAAGCAGAACTGTGGCTCAAGTAAGTGGTAGAGCACTGCTTTGAGCAAAAAAGCTCAGGGACAGCATCCAGGCCATGAGTTCAAGGACCACCACCACCAACAACAAAAACCAGGACAGTGCCGAAGTCCTGAGTTGAAGCCCCAGGGCCAGAGCATGCACACAAACACATGCACGCGCATACACACAAACAAGAACACGATTCAGACCGCATCCAGATAAACCCAAGAAGTAGAGAGGTTCCTGGAGGGTATGATGTACCCATGAGAACAGCCCTTCTCCCCTAAGATGCCCTACTCATCTCTTCATCTAGTGTTCATCAGTAACTACTTTGTAATATCCTTCATAATAAACATAATAAACCAGTAAACATAAGTGTTCTCCAGTTCTGTGAGCTGCTCTAGCAATTTAATCGATCTTGAGAGTGATGGAGCCTTGGTGTATATACCTCATCTATCAGAAGCATAAGCACAGGTAACACAACCTGGAGCTTATGACTAGTATCTGAAGGGAAGGCAGTCATTGAGACTGTGGAGGTCTGTCTTATGCTATGCCTAGGTAGTGTCAGAACGGAATTTATTTTGGATACCCAAATGGATGGGAAATTGCTGATTGGTTGGGGAGAAAAGGCTTATCAAAGAAGTTTCTGTGTTAATGCTGTCAGGCAGAGGAAAACCTGCTTGCTTCAAAATGACTAGCCATCAAGTTTTACTGCCACTTTGCGATTGCTTTCCTCTTAACCTCACTCTAACTTCTTTATATTAAAAAATTAAACATACTAAAATTATTAACATTATTAAAATACAGTAAGAATAATATGTATTATATTCTTGCATCTACTAAAAATTCACAATGCCTTTGCTTCATGTTTAACCTTGTAGTTTCCAGCAAGAATTGTATGAGTTAATTACACAAAGGAAGTAGCCAACAATTATCAATAAATATACACACTGTCATAAAGCAATTAAATCTTTTAAGTCTAGAATGGGAAGATAAGTTTGTGGACAAGATGGGCTACAAATGTAGATCATTCTTCAGAGTTATTGTAGGATACCCTCACCCCACCAGAACAAAACAACAAAAACACTAGAACAGAAACAAGGGATCTGGTCCAATGAAATCACTGAATTATCACTGTCTTCAGCCAGAACCGTATTTTCAAACTAAGAACTTGTGGGGTACCATATTAGTACCCCATATTCCCTCTACTCTTTCTTAAAATCAGTTTATGGCTGTGTATGTGTATCTGTCTACTTGTCTGGAAAAACATCTGTCTCCTGGAAAAACACACTATTTCCTACAATCTGCTCCTCCCAATAAATATATCTTACATATAGCTACCAGATTTAATAGCTCCTCCCCTTCACACACAAACAAAATTAACCATCTTAGTCAAGATATAAATATATTATTAGATAAGGAAGAATGGAAACTAGTTCCATTGTGTTGCATGAAAAGAGAAAATAAGCACTCCCATAAAGGGTGAAAGTAGAGGTGTGGCTCAAGAGGCAGAGTGACAGTTTGAGTAAAAAGCTAAGCAAGGTAGGCCACAGGTATCTCATTACTGTAATACTGAAAAGGCTGATTTGAGGATCACAGTTCAAAGCCAGCCCTCACAGTAAAGCCCATGAGATTCTTATCTCCAATTAACCACCAAAAGCCAGAATTAGAGCTGTAGCTCAAATGATAGAGCGGTAGCTTTGAGCAAAAAAAGCTCAGGGACAGTACCCAGGTCATCAGTTCCATCCCCGGTACAGACATAAATATAATAAAAATAGTTGAACCCATCACTAAGGCTCAGTCAGTCAGATGAACACAGCCTGAGGGAAGAGCAGGTATTCTACAATGTGAGTTAATAATGGCTTCTCCTAGACTTGTCTCAGCACGTCATACGTTATGTGTGCCTAGTTAAGTAGTTTCATAGAAATAAACTAGTTTAATGTGTTTAGTCCTCAGAAAGCAAAGGAGGGCCTTTAAATAATCTGCAACAAAACAGATATTGGAAATAATATTAGTAATTCAAGCACAATGAATAAATAATACAAATGTGCCTCCTTTCCTTCTAGTATATCCTTTAAAAAGCTGGTCAGATGTAACAATTAAGAAGATAAATAACAGATAACTGAAACACATTTACATCTACCATCAACAATAAGCATTATATAAATTATGACTGAAAGATTAACATGACAGTAAAAATTATAACCACTAAGTTTCTGAAATATATGCATATCATTATCTTACAGAGGTTTATCTTTTCCTCACTAGCAAGGTTTAAATCAGTGATTTTCAATTCAGTACTTTGAAACTTTTCAATGAATTTAATCACAGGATTAGATGCCTAGTTTATTAAATAACAGTGCAATGGAGGAAAACATATACCATGTCTGAGAAAAGACTTGGTCTCCTCATAGTAAGAACAAAAATGTAACAAAAAATAATGGAGGGCTGAATGAATATGGCTTGTGGTACAGTGCTTGCTTAGCATGCAGGAAGCCCTGGGTTCGATTCCTCAGTATCATATAAACAGAAAAAGCCAGAAGTGGGGCTATGGCTCAAGTGGTAGAGTGCTAGCCTTGAACAAAAGAAGCTCAGGGACAGTGCCAGGCTCTGAGTTCAAGCCCCAGAACTGGCCCCCAAAAAATAAATAAATGACATGAAACAAAATACATTTCTCTATCAGCAATTTACTGCATACACAGAAAACACTGAAGATCATTAGAGTCTGGGGGACAGACCGGACTCTATTAGAAAAATTACATGTGGTAAATTTGCCATGAAGTTAGTAGATGATTTTACTAATACACTGTACCTCTGTGACTTAATGAAATGCAAAATTTTCAAAAAGCTACCGTCAGAAGAACATGCCCTCAACTGTAAACCCATTGTAAAAGTTATTTATTTATTAAATGTCTTTCAATGGCAAGCACACTTCTGGGTGAGACAAAAAGCACTAAATAAAAAGTCAAGACTGAGCTGAGGGTGTATAGCTCATTGGTATGCTTGCCTAGCACGTGCAAGGCCTTGGATTTGATGTC
This sequence comes from Perognathus longimembris pacificus, assembly GCF_023159225.1. NCBI lineage: Eukaryota > Metazoa > Chordata > Mammalia > Rodentia > Heteromyidae > Perognathus > Perognathus longimembris. The sequence continues at coordinate 44,880,337 of NC_063176.1, forward strand.
CAGCACCACATATATATAAAACAGCCAGAAGTGGCACTGTGGCTCAAGTGGCAGAGTGCTAGCCTTGAGCAAAAAGAAGCCAGGGAGTGCTCAGGCCCTGAGTTCAAGCCCCAGGACTGGAAAAAAAAATTAGTAAGCATTATCTGCTACACAAATGACTAAGATTTTTGAAAAAAGCATGTATGAGTGGCTGGAGATATGGCCTAGTGGCAAGAGTGCTTGCCTCATATACATGAGGCCCTGGGTTCGATTCCCCAGCACCACATATACAGAAAATGGCCAGAAGTGGCGCTGTGGCTCAAGTGGCAGAGTGCTAGCCTTGAGCAAAAAGAAGCTAGGGACAGTGCTCAGGCCCTGAGTCCAAGCCCCAGGACTGGCCAAAAAAAAAAAAAAAGCATGTATGATTCCATCACATAAGACATTTATTCGTTGTTCTTTCATTAACAACCTAAGAAATTAAAAAAAGAATCACACACAAAGAACTACAGATGTCACAGATATGATTAGTGCTGTGAAAGAACACATTTTTAGGAGACAGTGAGAAATCATGAAGATCTGTTGTGACATAAATAGGTTAATACTCTGATGATGAAATGGTTAAAAAGCAAAACTTGACAGGTTAGTTGATCTCTCTATAATACTAAATAGCCCCCAAATTTGTGACTGATTTTAATATAAACAATTCAATTTTTATGCTATGCACATATTCCTACATCCATTTTAGTATCTACAACACATGTTGTTACAGAGTGTGATCTTTCGAAAGTATACTAAATGTGATTGGGAAACCATTCAACATAAAACTGAACCTCAGTAGGCCTTATTAGGGACCAGTGCTAGGAAAGACATCTGTTTGATGGAAACAGTAGTTCTACTTCCCCTGTGATTGCAACTGTCAATGACAACTATGAAGTCCCAGAGAAGAAAACAAATTTTAACTGCTTTAAAACTTTAATTATGCATATAAACTGGCCAAGAAATTAAAGTTAAATGTTACACAAAGGGATTCTCTACCTCCCTAATATTTCTTGGCTAATTATTCCATTGGTAGCCTACAACTGTTCAGCTAAAATTTGGTTACAAACCAAAAGAAACTCAATAAGAATGCTTTGAGAAAAAGTAACTGTGTGTAGTTACTAACTACAAATCACACACACAAAAAAACCTGTTAGTTTTAAAAGGAGGAAAAAAAGAGAAGACTTAGAGGTGAGGTTCAGGTGGCAGAGTGTAAGAAAATGAGTGTCAGTGTCAGTTTGAGTCCAAAAAAGAAAGAAAGAAAAAAGAAAAAGGCAAGAAAAAGGGAACTGGGGTTTAACTCACTGGCAGAGCTCTTGCCTAGGCTGTGTGAGCCCTCGGATCCACTCACTAGCACCGATAATAACAAGAATGGTGGCTCTAAGATTTTTGGTTTTGGGGTTGCTGTTTTTTTTTGCCAGTCCTGGGACTTGAACTCATGGCCTGAGCACTGTCCCTGGCTTCTTTTTACTCAAGGCTAGTAGCACTCTACCACTTGAGCCATAGCACCATTTCTGGCTTTTTTCTATATATGTGGTGCTGAGGAGGAATCGAACCCAGGGCTTCATGGATGTGAGGCAAACACTCTACCACTGGGCCATACTCCCAGCCCCAAGGCTCTAGTTTTTTATCCTGTATGTTCAACTTGGAAAGTAAAATCAATATTTCAGAGATTTGCTAATATAGGGTATAATACCTTCACAAATAGTGACCACAATCCTCAATGTTTAATGGGCTCTTTTTTGCTGTTGTTCTCATTTCTTTTACCCTTTATTATTATTCTACCTCTTCCCCCTGATTTTCCTTTTTAAAATACACATTTTCTAGGAGTCTTGATGTTTCTAGGAGTCTTTCTAGATGTTTTGATATAAAAACAGAAAATATGAAGTATATACTAGGATTTATATCATAAAATGTAAAATTATCAAAAAGATTTTGATAGGCAATCACAGCTCAATTCCAGGTGACATCTTTAATACTTCAGAATAAAGCAACTTTTATTATCATTATACTAGATTTTGTTCTACTTTTTTTGCCAGTCCTGGGGCTTGAACTCAGGGCCTGGGCTCTGTCCCTGAGCCTCTCTTGTTCAAGGCTAGCACTCTATCACTTCAGCCACAGCACCACTTCCAGCTTTTTTCTGTTTGTGTGGTGCTCAGAAATCAAACCCAGGGCTTCATGAATGCAAGTCAAGCACTCTACCACCAAACCACATTCCCAGCCTAGTTATTATTTTACATGTTAAAACAATTTTCTTTTTATAAAAATAGATGCAGACACTATGCTTAGAACTATCCATATGGAGGGCTGGGAATATGGCCTAGTGGCAAGAGAGCTTGCCTTGTATATATGAAGCCCTGGGTTCAATTCCCCAGCACCACATATATAGAAAATGGCCAGAAGTGGCGCTGTGGCTCAAGTGGCAGAGTGCTAGCCTTGAGCAAAAAGAAGCCAGGGACAGTGCTCAGGCCCTGAGTCCAAGGCCCAAGACTGGCCAAAAAAAAAAAAAAAAAGAACTATCCATATGTATGATCTAAACATGTCAAACAGGCTGGGAATATGGCCTAGTGGCAAGAGCGCTTGCCTCGTATACATGAAGCCCTGGGTTCGATTCCCCAGCACCACATATATAGAAAACGGCCAGAAGTGGCGCTGTGGCTCAAGTGGCAGAGTGCTAGCCTTGAGCAAAAGGAAGCCAGGGACAGTGCTCAGGCCCTGAGTCCAAGGCCCAGGACTGGCAAAAAAAATAATAAAATAAAATAAAAAAACATGTCAAACAGAAAATCTGTTGCTCCAAACAACCTAACATTTACAGCTTTATACCAAAGACAGAGGTAAAGTGTCATCATAATACCACTGTATCTGAGCAACATTTTGATGACAGAAACTATATCTCTACAAAACATCATAAACTTACATTTTATCTTCACACATATCCAAATGTTTGGAGGAAAACAATTAAAATAGTCAAGAAAAAAATATTCCAGATTAAGGTTACAAGTATGACTCAGTTGGTAGAGCACTAGCCAAAGAGTGAATGTATCAGGTACCAAGTTCAAGTCCTGGACCCAAAAAGAACATTTCAGGCTCTCCCAAAATCAAGAAAAGGATAGATTAGCAGTAAGCATTACCAAAATAGAAACTCTCAGTGTACATCATCCTAATCCCCCCCAAAAAAATAACCCATTCACTCTGACAGACACCAGTGGCTAACTCTATAATCCTATCTACTCAAGTGGTTGAGATCCGAGGATCTTGGTTCAAAACCAGCCCAGGCAGAAAAGTCCAAGAGACTATTATTTCCAATTAACCAGTGAAAAGCTGGAAGTGGAGCTGAGGCTTGAACTAAGCCTGGGTGCTATCCCTTAGCTAAAAAGCTCAATGCTGGTGCTTTACCACTTGAGTCAAAACTTTACTTTCAACTTTTATATCTAGTAATGAAGTGTTCCAGAAGGAACATTCTATTCTTTCTCCTTCCATCTTTCCCAGAGTTTCTGGAATGGCCCACTAAAACTACTACTAGGGTATGAGAATCCCAAGTGTAAGTAAGTGTGGTAGCAGAATTGAGGAACAGGATTACAGTTAGCCAGAAATGATGTGTCTAGCCCATGTGAGAAGTTGTGCAGTGAGGACATAGGCTAATGGCTAGGCCACTCTGACCACAAGATAAAGATCAGAGCAGCCTAAGAATAGGAAGACAGCAGAGGGAATTAGAATAGGTATCTTCAGAGCTGAGCTTTTATAAATTAACACTGACAGCAGCACTCCAACAACCAGGCTCAGAAGGTGAAGGAAATGCATTTTCTGAGGAAAAGGGAGGGGGGTGTACATGTTTAGATTAAAAGACAGCTGAGGGCTGGGGATATAGCCTAGTGGCAAGAGTGCCTGCCTCGGATACACGAGGCCCTAGGTTCGATTCCCCAGCACCACATATACAGAAAACGGCCAGAAGCGGCGCTGTGGCTCAAGTGGCAGAGTGCTAGCCTTGAGCGGGAAGAAGCCAGGGACAGTGCTCAGGCCCTGAGTCCAAGGCCCACAACTGGCCAAAAAAAAAAAAAAAAAAAAAAAAAGACAGCTGAGTTATATAAATAGAAGAGTAAAAAGACCAGTGCTTCCCCCTCCTCCAAAACAAATGGCGAACAGTCCAGCCTATGAAAGGTTCAACAATTAACCAGTTGTAAACTATCTAACCTGCTCATCATGCCTGCTGAAAAGAACAATACTGTACTTTAGAACATGATTAGTAAAATCTTTTCCAACTGGGGTTTCCTCAATCTAATGGATTTAATATTCATAAGTGTCAAACAGACAGGTGTCACGTAAGATGCAGTTATATTATTTCACAACATGGGAGAATACAAATATAAATAAAAGAACATAAGGGTAAGGATGGGGGAATAATGACAGTGACACAGAACCATACTCTGGTATCAGTACAAAGCATATGTCATCTTCACCAAATCCTTTAAAAGACAAACTCCTCATCTCCTTTAAGAATCCAATTTTACTAACAAAAATCAAACTATGCCCTCACTTTAAGAATGCTGTGTGGAAAATTTGGTTACTTACAAATTTCACTGACCTTTCCTTTGACTTCCTCTTACAGTACCTATTCTAACATTGTTATGCTTTTCTATTTTTCAACACACTGAGTTTTTTCTTTAACATGTTTTATATTTCACTTCAAAAATACAGTCCAGAAATTGCAGAATGGTGAATATCATCCAGGGAGGTCAGTTTCTACATAGGTGATAGATAGAAAAACCAATCTACATTGAACATCAGCTTCAGGACTTTGATCAAGGGCCACCTAGTGGCAAGCAATGTAAAATAACGTTTTGACAGTAGTTGCTCTACAATTATACAAGACAAATAAAATATTTCTGTGGTCCTTTTTGAGTTAAGATTAGACCGTGGATAATCAAACTTATATAAACTTATATAAATGCAGCTTTACACATATACATATGCAAATATAGTTTTATATGTATAAATATATATATAGCAATATTAGGTGTTACAGCAGATATACAAAAATAAACATTTATATTTATTAAAGTCTAAAATAAAACACTTAAAAAATAGGTTTTCTTGCTGGGCACCAGTGGCTCATGTGTGTAATCCTAGCTACTCAAGGAGGCCGAGATCTGAGGATGGTGGTTCAAAGCCAGCCTAGACAGTGAAGTCCCTGAGACTCTTATCTCCAATTAACCACCAGAAAACTAGAAGTGGTGCTGGGGTTCAAGTGGTAGAGTGCTAGCCTTGAGCAAAGAAAGCTTAGGGAGAGTGCTTAGGCCTTGAATTCAAGCCCCAGCCAGTGCTCCCACATATGTTTACACATATGTTAAAGCACTTAGTATAGTTTCTTTTAAATTAACTTTATCTGTGTACTTTCTACTAAATCACTGGCTTTACTAAAAAATGCTTTTTCTCTTTTTTTGTTTTGGGCCTGTACACTTTCCCTGAGCATTTTTGCTCAAGGCTGATGCTCTACCATTTAAGTCACAGCTCCACTTCTGGCTTTTCTGGTGGCTAATTAGAGATAAGAGTCCCACAGACTGCTGCCTGGATTGGCTTTGAACCCTGATCCTCAGCTCTCAGCTTCCTCCTGACATTACAGGCATGAGCTACTAGCATCTGGCTTCACACAAGCAGTGTCTTGCTATTCAACAACTGTTTCTTTAATAAATACATTGCTATTGGAGCAATACTAAAAGGAGAGCTTTAGTGGCTAGCTTGTTCATTTTCCAAAGCTTTCCTCATGGTTCTGCTTACTCCAGTTGGTGCAAAGATTAACAGCTGTGTGCAGAATGGTGTAACATTCTGTATGAATCTTTTTCTCACACTTACAACCAAAAATATGACTTGAAAAAAGTATGCTAGCAAAAGGAGACCTTAGTGGATTTTCAATTTCCCTAAAAAGAGAATACTTTTGTTACAATGCAGCAAACCAGCTTCAAGGTAGTATATTCTAGATATAGGGAAACAGGCTATGTCAAAATTGAGTTTTTTTGTAACATTTTTAAAAACCACAAAGCTCTTAACATTGGTTCTGCATTTCACAAAGAAATGTTGCATGTCTATAGCAATGTCTTTACCACACCTATACAAGGTAAGTTTTGTAGGATGAATACTTTTCTTGGTTAAACTTTTTAATGAGAGAAACTTATTACAACTGATTATCATCTAATTAATAATGGTTTGGAGTTAATACTACTGCATTTAAAAAAGAAATCATGGGATAGAAAGTTTTTAAAGCAAGAGTCAATACCACAGAGGCATCAAGTGCAGCGTTTTTGGTACACAACTTTTGCTACTTAGAATATCCAAGCAGTGTGTCCTATTTTGTTTTCTTTTTGTAAGCTTAAAATACTGTAGTTGCAAAACTGTTATGATCTTACCAATCTGACTGAAAAGCTGCCATGCTTATCGGTATGTATTGTCTCAACACAACAAACCTATACAAATATTTATACAGACAGATAATTACTACCATTTACACTGCCTCTGATGTTGGCCTCTTCCACTCCTGAAGCAAGTTTGTTAGGTTGGTGGAATACATTACCCTTTTCGGGCCATTAGTTTATCATTTCATTCCCCCAAGCAGAATTGAACCTAATGAGGCATAAGCAACACCATGATGTGTGGTGCCAAGCCTAAGGGGCATCCAGAACTGTGAGCAGGGTAACTGCTTCTTAAAAAAATGGTAGCAACTGGACATTTAGCATTCCTACATTGTTATAACTAACCAGTAGACAAGAAAGTAGTTTTTTAAAAAAGTAGACCCCAAAAAGTTGGAGGTGACTCAATGGTATCCATGATGAAAGCAGTATTTTACCAAATATTCAAAATGCCAAAACAAAGCACATATTTCAAGGGTTGCCTTCCTAAAACATAGCCCACAAACCACAGGCTGCAATATGAAGTTTGCCTTGAAGCCTGTCCGTGACGGGTTACCAAAGAGACAGACGGCTATGATAGATGTGTATACACAGTGCGTCACTATTTTAAAAATCACACATTACTTTATTTGACCTTTATACAATTTCACATGTTACTTTAATAGTCGTAAAATGCCTAGTAGGCGAACACAAAGCAGTGTTATATTCTCAATTTTACAGAGAAATTATTGGCAAGCAATTCATCCACATGACTTGAGACTCCCTGATGATCATAAACTTATTTGATTATAACATGGCTCCTAATGAAATAACCTATAATATCCTAAGGTTTAATGTATTATCTCTAGATATCTAATAAGAACTAAAAACCCTTAAAAATAATGGAGCCTAGTATGGCACAGAGAAAGGCTTACACCTGTAATTCCATCTATTATTAGGAAATCAGTTATCAGGAGGTAGCTAAAACCTAGTCCAGAAGCTGAGTTTGGGAGACCCTAACTCAGCCAATAAGCTGAATCTGTCATCTCAGTTACACTGCAAGGGTATTGGGTAAATGTGAGGATCATGGTCCAAATGGCCAGGTGGGAAATCCCAGATTCTATTAAAAGGTTGGATGTGTGCCTCAAGTGGCAGAGCACCAGCCTAACAAAGATGAGGCCAAACCCCAGAACTGCCAAAAAAAAAATATATATATATATATATACATATGCAAATGATGGAGAAAATTATATTTATCACCAAAAAACTAACAGCATTTTAGTGTGATAATTATAATGTTACACTTTAGTAACACACTTCAAAGAGAATTATACCAGTCTTTTAATAACATAGGGGCAGGAAACCCAGCTTGGTAGATATAGTTAAGACCATCCACTGAATTTAATATTGAATAATAACTACAGATCAGTACTTTTCATGCACAGAGAGGCATTAAACTATTGGGCCAATGTCAGAAACTCAAGCTCTTAAATGTGGCTAGAGTGCTGAACATGAATGAAAAAGGTGACACGTTAATGAAACAGTTATAGACTCCCATATGAAATGCTAGTGCTTATTTTTTAAGCACCATGTATGTACCTGGGATTCTCCTAAATGCTTTCATGCATTATCTCAAATCTTTCAACAACCCTTTTAATTAGGAATGACCATCTTGCAACTGATCAAGAGACAAGAATAAGCCAACTTGATAACAACAGAAAGACAGGCAGAGACAGACCTGGAACCCTGTGCAGATTAAATCCTAAGTGTGGGCTCAGAACCCTCACTCTGCTGCCTCTCTTAATGAAAGCTGCTAGGGGGAGCCATTGAAAGGTTTTTAAACTAGAGTGGAATGGTCGAAATTGCTCTTTAGAAACCAGATCTGCAGTATGTGGAAGCTAAAAGAGGATGAATCTCCAAGCAGAAAGAGACTGGTTGGTTTTCTGTAGTAATCCAAGTGAGGAACGATCAGAAGAATATAAATCATGGTGGTAAAGATGAAGACAGATTAAAGAGAGATTTCAGGAAGGGAACCTAACAGTTTTTGGGCCTGGTGAATGGCAGAGGACGCCAGAGTCCTGGTATGGCAAATTAAATGACAGCTACCTGGAATAGAGAAGCTATAGGTTTAATTCATTCAATAAATATCTGCAGAATGTCTCCAAATGCAAAACACATTCCTAAGACCAAGATTCAAATCTGAAATTATAATCCTTGTAGTTAAAAAGTATTCTTGAGAGAAAATGACAAAATATTTAAAATCACAAGGCATATAAATATATGTCAATGCAGTGTAAACATTCTATACAATCACTTTTATTTTTATGGTGCTATCCTGGGGTTTGAAATGGTTTGGCCTGGGTGCTGGTCCCAGAGCTCTTTTGCTCAAGGCTAACTCTCTACCACTTGAGCCACAGCTCCACTTCCATCTTTTTGGTGCTTTATTGAATGAAGATAAGCATCTCACAGATGCTGGCTTCAAACTGTGATCCTTAGATCTCAGCAACCTGAGTAACTAGGATTACAGGTGTGAGGCACTGGAAGCTGGCTCTATGCTATCACTTAAAAAAAATCACTACACATAGAAAACAAATCAATAGAGGGAAACATTCCATAATTTTACAATGTTTTACATTTGCGTTTGATAGATCTTTAATCTCTTATACTACCTTGTAATTTGTTTTTACTTACCCTCCAACTTTACATGTGAGGGGATTAATCTGTTTTATTACCCCAACATATTTGAGTGTTTTTTCATCCCACTATCACTACAACTTGCCAAGAATGTAGTTCATAAGCTCCTACTTGCCTTCCTATAAATTATGCCCCACTTCACATTAGCTTATTTCGGGTAACAATTCCTAAACCTTAACACCTTCATCCAAGGATGTGCTCTGCAAATTCTAAATCACAACAATCCTGTGCATTTGTGACAAGTTATTACAATTCCCACTTTACTACACAGTTAGGAAACTGGCCCAAGGGAAGTAGAACAACTTGGAAGTAATCACAAAACCAGATGCCAAAAATAACAACTTTTAGTCAATCCATGAGAAAATACTGCCCCTAGTATAAATAACATGAAAATTAGCATTAGGAGGAAGCAACTGCAAAATAATGCTTTAAAGCCGAATCTAAGCCTTATTTCTAAAAATGAATGAACCTGAAAATTAACATTTGTAAGAACTTGCAAACAAAACCATTTTTTGTCTTATTTATCCATTCTGTCAAAGATTATCTAATAAGTTACATCTGGCAAAAGTGACTCCCCCCACCCCCCAAAAAAGTAATGCTTTATCTTATCCATTTAAAATATATTTGAGGCTGGGCACTGGTGGCTCATGCCTGTAATTCTAGCTGGATCTGAGGATTGAAGCCAGCCTGGACAGGAAAATGTGAAACTCGGATCTCCAATTAACCACCTAAATAACAGAAGTAGGGCATTAGCTCAAAGTAGTACAGCACTGACTTGGAGCAAAGAAGCTCAGGGACAGGACTCAGGCCCTGAGTTCAAGCCCCATGACTGACATATGGGGAGAGGATATGGTGGCTCATACCTGCCCAGCTATTCTGGAAACAAAGATCAAGAAGTTCAAGTTTTGAGGCCAGCCTGAAAAAGACTCCATCTCAACAATAAGCCAGGCACGGTGGTACAGGCCTGGAGTCACCAACTGCATGAAGAGGCATAGGTAGGATAATCAAAATCTGAAGCTAACCTATCAAAAAAACTAAAACATTGAGGGCAGAGCTCAAATTTCAGTACTGTCAAAGATAAATAAGTGAAGCCAGTCATCATCAGTGGCTCATGGCTGTAGTCCTAACTACCCAGGAGGCTGAGATCTGAGAACTGCAGTTCAAAACCAGCCTAGGCAGGAAAGTCCACAAAAAGGGGAAGTGGAGCTGTGATTTAAATGATAATGTTAGCATTGAGAAAAAAAAGGGACAGCACTCAGGCCTTGGGTACAAGCCCTAGAATTAGCGCACGTGCACACACAAAATATATATAATGAATAAATAAGTGAAAGGCACTGGGAAAATTGTGTTGATAGAGACAGAGACAACTTTTCAGCCAAGATATTTAAACTCTTAATGCCTAAAAGCATGTGTTAGAGCAGCATCAAAAATAGTTGAATGACCCTCTTGCATTATTTTCCTAAAAATACAGGGTTAATAAAGGTAGAGCTTTACTATTTCATAGTGAATATTCAGAATGAAAGTTTCTCAGCCATAGCTTACCATATATGCATTTCCAAATGTGCTGTCATTTGTTGTAACTTAAGGGCACTGTTTTATCTGATTAAATAAGCCTTGCATGATTTTTAAAAATCATGATTTATTTAATGACTTTCTTTTATGTGGTACACAAGAATCAAACTGAGGGCCTCATACAAGTTAGGCAAGTGCAGTTGACCACTAAGCCACATCACCAGTCCAGTTTTACGTGGTTTTAAAACAGCACAACTCCTTGTCGAAATTAGTTTATGATGTCTTTGTGATTATATTTAAAGGACAGGTCAAAGCAAACTATTTTCAATTATTACAGTCTTTACACTCTGCTGACAGTCAAAACACTGCTCATGAATTTCCCTTCCAAAACATTATTATGCACTAAGAATAAGTATGAGAGATGACGATTGGTAAAAGTCCCTTGAACCCAAGCTGTAAAATTTCACAAATCTCTTGTATCAATCACGAAAACATTGCTTTCCATTAATTAAAACCCAACCTAATTTTAATGATCACCTTTAAAGAAAAAGGCTTGCTCACATTCCTTCCAGACATTCCCTTACATTCTCTATCAGGACTTCCTGTAGCACTTTAGTTTTTAAGTGAAATGTGGCTAGAAATGATTTTATGGACGATATATCTTAGCAGTGACCATCTAATTAAAAAAACAAACTGAAAAATACATCCAGTACAGTATAACCCGGGTAAACTTATTCTGAGCACAAGAATAACTCGGGCCTCAAGTACTCACTACACCATACCCCCGAGCCCTAAGCTTCTAACATTACCATAACAATATGAGCTGAGGACAATCTAATGTTCCTCTTTAACATAAGAAAGTGTCTTTTAGATAACCTCTCCAAGGCCATTGCCGGTCTTTTCAGTGTAGTTAATATTTTCCACAAAGACCCTAAAAGGAATATTCATCTCCAAAAACTAAACTACACCCCCCCAGCTTAATCCCGTTGACAAAAACAGTTGATATAGTGTCTCTTACAGAAACTGTACACTCAGCCAACTGTAAACTCTGAACGATTAAGAACTAAACTGTGTCTATCAAATGCCCAAGCCGGATGCTTCTCCTAACCAAGCAGGAGTTATATGCAAAATAACCGGCCTACAGAATGCTCATCCACCCCATCCAACATTCACAAGTTCTCAACATTAGAATCCACTCAACCACCATCACACCAAATGAATACCCATTGTACCTGGAAGTATTTTCAAATAGCAATTTTAAAAAAATGAATACCTTGCGCGCCTACTTCTACGCGTCTCAGAATACCCTCCCCCAAGCCACCCCCAGGTAACACTGAGATACAAAGCTGCACTTGGCCTAGGCCGTCAGAAACCATTAGGGAAGGGGGGAGGGGAGGGGAGAGGAGGGGAGGGAGGGGAGGGGCGGGTGGGGAGGATAACCACCAAGAGACGGGATCTTTTTCCAGGGCGACAGTTTCCAAGCAAAACAACCACTGGAGACGACAGCGAAAACTGGAAACGTTTTAATCCCGAGAGAAAGGGGCACGGGGCAGGGGTGGAGGAAAACACAAGTGTAATCCCGAAAGGGGTGAGAAGGAAACTTCAGTATCCTCCGAGCATCTTTCAGGCTCAGCACAAGAAGAAGTCACGGAGTCCGTCGGCACTCGGATGCACCAGATGGAGTCCCCGGGGCTGAGACAGTTCGGGAGACGCACACGCACACAGGGGGCAGTGGATAAACCGAGCGACGCTGGGAGGGGAGGGGCGGGGGGGGGGATGCTGAGAGAATCAGCCACTAGAGATTGGGATGGGGGGGGGGGGATAGGAAGTCTCTTGGGGTGACCAAAGACCAAACAGAAAGGTGCGATGGGGGACACCCTTAGGAAAGACAAAGGGACTGGGACGGGAATCCGCTCCCCGGACTCTGGCAGGTCACCGGGCTACGGAGCAGAGAAACACAACAAAGAGGCACGGGAGGCGAGACAGCGATGGAGAGGGGATGCGGGACGCGGCGGGTCGGACAAAGCGCTCCAGGCGGAGAAACAAAGGACCGGGGTTAGACAGAGTCGCAGGGGGACAGCTCGGGGAGACAAAGCGCCCCGGGGCCGGGGGGGGGGGGGGGGACACCGGCGGGGCGAAGAGGCGATTCGGCCCGGAGGAACAAAAGCTACGCGGGGGCTCCCAGGGCAGCGTCCCCCGGGCAGGGCCCTCCGGCCAGGCGCGCGGCGGGCAGAGCACCCGCGGGCCCCGCGCGCCGGCCGCACTCGCGCCCGCACCCCGGGGCCTCGCCGCCGCCGCCGCCCGCCCTCACGCGCCGGAGCCCGAGCCACCGCGGCAGCCGAGCGGGCAGCGCACCGCCGCACGCCGCCCGCGCTCGCAGCGCGCGACACCGCTCCCCGCCCGCGGCCCCTCGAGACCCGGCCGAGCCGCGGTCCTTGAACCCGCCGCCCACCGCGGGCTGCCAGACGCCCGCAACTTTCCCGGTTCCCAGCGCTCGGTTCCTTCAGACTTACCCTGTCACAACAGGCGCCATCTTCCACAAACTCTCGCCAAAACTCCAACCCTCGCGAGATTCCCCCCGAAGCCTGCCCGGGTCCCTCTCTCCTCTTTCCCCCCTCCCTCCCTCCCCGCCCCTTCCCTTTTTTGCCTCGCTTCTCGATTCCACCCAGCCCCGGTACTCCTCTCCCCCTCGCGGCGCCGCGCACTGCCCGCCGCCTCGCGCCGCCCGCCGAGCAGGCGATGCAGCTCCCTGCCTCCTCGGGAAACCTACCCGAGCGACGGAGCATGCGCAGGCGGCTTCTCCGCGGGCGAGCCCTCCGTGCAATCCATGGGGAGCGCTCCGGAGATCCGGGTTTTGGGACGCGCCCTCGGGAACGTACGTGGAGACTGAGGAAAACCGGAGGAGGGGTGGGGGGATTACTACGGGGACAGGCAATGGAGGGGTCAGGGGGCGGGGCCGAGGGACCGGGAGGAGGGGTCCTGGGAAAATGTGCGGCGTTTCCCAGGCCTCCTCCACGAGTGGGAGTGCTCCCCGGTGGCTTCCCGCTCTCCGAGTTCCCACCCTTTTCATTCATTCGGGCGCTCATCGGACGCCTCCTCCGGACTCGTCCCGGTGTGCGGTGCTGGAGCCACACCGGGATGCCTGGGGTCTGGACCGGGGACCGGCCCGAAGCTGTCTCCATTCATTCATTTGCCTCCCCGACGCCACCCCCCCCACCCCCTGCAAGCAGGGAAACTGGCCCGCTTACAACGTGGCCCGATCTATCCCAGAGATTTTCGGATATAAAACTTTTGCCCCTCGAGTTGTGTGGCCTTCACTGCTTTCCCCCCTGGCTGCAAAACGAGGTCAGCTCCAGGCCTCGGGCAGAGGCGCTCCAAAGAGCCCCCTGGGGCCACACGCGCCCGGGCGCCGAGGGGTGGACTCCCGCCGCGAGGAGCGCGCTAGAATTTGGGAGCCGCTCTCCGCCACCCCTGACGCCAGCGGAGCAGCCCAGCGCCGTGGTCCCAGCGCTCGGGGACTGCTGGCTGCCAGATCCTCTCTGGGGACTCTAAGCTGCTGCCAGCGCGTGCGAGCCCCGGAGTTATGCAGGACTGTGCCCAGAAAAACCGCTCCTCCCGTGGGCCTGGCTTGCAGTCCCGAACGCATTTCACTTGGCCTGTAAAAATCGCGAAGCCCCTAGCAAACGCGGTGTGGCAGGGCATTTGACAACCGAGTTCGGGGCCCGAACCCCGTCCTCCACCCCCTTCCCATCTGCTGTTTCTCCTCCCCCCCCCCCACCTCTCCAGCCCCCCCCCCCCCAACTCCGGCCCAGTCCTTTTCCTGGAGATTCCCAGAATTAGCACAGCCTCCTGCAGGGAGCCGCAAAACCCGGATAACTGGAATCAAACCCCCCCTCACACACCCACCAACCTGCGGAAAGCGCCGCAGGATTGGCGCGCCACGCGCGAGCGGCTCTGCGCATGCGTCCCATGCGGGCAGTCCAGTCTCACGCTACACCTCCTTCCTACCGCCTGCCACTACTCCGCTCAGACACAACACTGGCCGTGGGAAATTTCCTAAGCCTCGCGAGAACGCGCTCCCTCTCTCTTTCCCTCCCCCCTCCCTCCATGTCTCCCCCTCCCCCCTCCCGCGCCGGGTAATGCTTTCGCCCCAAAGTCTCGCGCAGCCCCGAGCCTAGCAGGTGCCTGTGTCGGCCGGCGGTGCAGCGCCGGGCGCGGTGCGTGCCGCGCGTGCCCGGGCAGGGCGGGAGGGGCTGGCCGCGGAGGCGGGGCGGGTGGGCGCGTGGCGGGGCGCGGGGAGCGGCGAGGTGGTGGTGGGGGGGGACGTTGAGGTAGGGAGGAGACCCGGAGCCTCGGGGACACGCCCCGGGCGGCTGGGTGCCAGCCGTGGAGTGCGGGAGCACGGAGCTTCGGAAGTTCCCAGGTGCGGGAGGTGAGAGGTCAGGTTCAAGGGCCGGAGCGGCCGCGGGGCCCCTCTCCTGGGGAGGTTTCCGGTCGCCCTGCGGAGCCGGCCTGGTACTTTCCCAAAATGTGTTCCACGCGGCTCTCTCGGCCTTCTTGGAGTTGACAGGCTGGCCCCCGTGTCGCGTTTGAGTCATGCCTCTGAGTCACCCACTCTGATCACCACCGACCAGTTCTGCTGCGACACGCGTTCGAATTCCCTTAGCCAGTCCGTTCTCATCCGATGGCTTGGCCTGGGGAATCGGAGAAAGTGGGGAAAGCCGGCTGCCCGGTGCGCCCCTCCGCCGTTGCCTTGTATTAAAAAGAACCCGTTGCCTTGCATTAAAAAGAACGGGATGTTTTTTATTTATTTCCCTTTGTCTTCCAAACCTTTTAAAGTAATCCCCACCTATATCAGTTTCTGTTCTGTTTTCCTCCCTCCTCCCACGACTATGATAAAAATCGCTTTTGCTCTCCTCCCCCTTCCTATGCTTTTGTTGTAATAACTGTGCCAGTTTAGGTAGAGTTTTATGGGGTGCTTTAGTGACTACCCTTTTAAATACAGCTTTTCTTTTTGCACTGTTTGCCCGGTGAGTTCCTAATGGCATTCTTCAACCATCCAAGTTTCAGATTGGCCCTGGTACGTGCAGTTACTAACCAGGTCAGCCTGGCATTGTCTAAGAACTTGTGTCTTGCTGACATACACCATTGACCTACAATTTTTTTACATTTAGAGGAGGAGAGTGGGTCCTGGAGCTTAAACCTGTTAACTAGGCAAGACCTGTTAGCTAGGCAAGCACTGTACCACTAGTGGCATCCCCACCCCCCACCCCCAGTCCTTCCTTTTTGTACGTTTTGACTACAGTCTTGCCTGGAATTCCGCATCCTGCCTCCATCTCCTTAGTAGCTGGGCTTACAGGCCTGTGCCACCGTGCCCAGCTCATTATCTGCTGATTATGTACTTGGATAGGAAATCAACTTTTTGGAGCCTCCAGGGTTTTTAGATTTCTTGTATGTGTTTGTATATGCTTATTCCTTTGATTAAAAACTTCACACAGAAAAAAGAGAAACTGAGACAGTTTAAAACAATCCATCAGTGCAAATCTCACTTGGAGCAGAACACAAGAAGAATATAATGTCCTTAAAGGTATTCCTTGGACCCTTCATCCCAAAATTGCCAGCTGTGGTTTAGTCACTGGTCTAATTTGGAGATTATGGCCATTGAGAGCCCTAGTGACCTTGGAAATTCTTGGTACCCACACAACTAACCCAATCATACCTCTTGATCTTGACTTTTAACCAGCTTTCCTCCATCTTTTCCATCTCAATAGATGGCAACCCCTGGCCAGGCACTGATGGCTCATGCCAGTGATCTCAGCTACTTAGGAACTGAGATCTGAAAATTGAGGTTTGACACCAGCCGGGGCAGGGAAATCCATGAGAATTTTATCTCCTATTAAGCAACCTCCCCCCCCCCCAAAAAAAAAGAAGTCAGAAGTGGAGTTGTGGTTCAAGTGGTAAGAGCACTAGCCTTGAGTTTGAAAAAAGAAAAAGCTCAGCTCAGGGACAGCACCCAGGCCCTGAGTTCAAGCCCCAGGAACCAACCAAAAACCAAAACCATAGCACTCCACTTCCAAAAATACCCACAGCCTTAGCACATCTTTACCAGCTTGCTACCAACCCAGTGTAACCCGCCTCTTTTACCAACTGGTTTGCAGGGAGGGAGTCTCCTAACTGGTGTATGTTCCTTTCTTCCAAACTTGCTTTCCCTGGGTGACTTCTCAAGTGGACCATTTTTGAGTCATCCTCTAGAGCGCTCCAAAGGTTTTCCCATTTTAACTGTTGCTATGACTTACACAAGGATGTCAGCCACCAAATTCTCCTGACCTTTCTGATCTTGCCTCCTTCTCCTCTTTTTCAGACTACTCCTGGACCACACCCAGCATACTCAACCCTACTGGCATACTGTCCCCTCTGACACCTTAAACCTCACTCCTTTCTTTACTTTGAAGTCACCTCCTTAGTGAGGCTTTCCCTAACCATGCTTTCATTAGAGTGAATCTCCTATGCCTTATCCTCTTTCCCTTTTGTTTTTATCATGACATTTATCACAAACAAATGCACCATAGATCACACTTGTGTATTATGTTCACTTTCTGTCTCTTCCCACTCTAATGTTATTGAAAACAGGGAGTTCTGTCTGTTTTGTTCATTGTTCAAGCCTCAGTCACCAAAACAATGCCTGGTGCATGGTAGGCACTCACTCAGTACCTGGAGGAGGAATAGTGTGTCTCCTACTTTGGGTTGGAGTAGAAATGATTCTGAAGATTCACTAAGCCTTCTGGGTTGAAAGTAGTACTGGGAGTAGATCAGCAAAAGTACCCAAATACTATCTGCCTGGAAGGAGAAAAAGCCCTCAAAGTCAAAACAAATCAAAAAGCCTGATGCTGGTGGCTCACTGCTAAAATCCTAGCTACTCAGAAAACAGATTTGAGAATCGCCAGCTTGGGTGGGAAAGTCCATGAGACTCATCAAGTGATATAGCACTAGCCTTCGGCAAAAGAAGCCCAGACCCTGAATTCAAGACCTAGGACTGGAACAGAAAGATAGGAAGGAAGGAAAGAGAGAGAGAGAGATCATAAAATAGATGGCTTTTGGTGCATTCAAACATGTTTAGTGTTCCTAGCACTAGGGACAGGCATTTTCTTTGGTGCTTCACAAAGTAGATAACAAAGCCCCACTGCCACAGGGAACCCTAGTTAACAGCGCACAGTTCAATCGCATTATTGTTCTGTTAGGATTGAGATCTAAACTAAAGGCAGTTAGTTGAAGGAGGACCGGAGAAGCACCTACCTCTTGCCTGATAGGTGCAGGAAGGCATTTGTAGAGATGGCTTTTAAGCAGACTCTCACCAGAGTGGGGGTTCCGAAAACAGTAAGAGGAGGAAGAAACAGCACAGGACACTGCAGGTTCAGGATTTTGAGGTGTGAAAAGGCCTCTTGCATTCAGGGGAACTCCAGTTGGGATTGGCATATACAGAAGAGGAACAAGCAAGCAGGGTCATAAGAAGGACCCAGTAGAAAACTAGTTCACAAAAGTTAGCAGGCATCACTAAGACTAAAAGAGTTGATCTGGAGCCTGACACCAGTGGCTCACATCTGTATTCCTAGTGATTCAAGGTACTGAGATCTAAGGATCCTGATTCAAAGCCAGCCTGGGCAGAAAAGTCTATGAGACTCTTATTTCCGATTAACCACCAATTTTTTTTTTTTTAAGTCAGAAGGGGAGCTGTGGCTCAGGTGGTGGAGCACCAGCCTTGAGCCAAAGTAAATAAATAAATAAATGCTCAGGATCAGTGCCTAGGCCCTGAGTTCAAGACCCAGGAATAGTACACACACACACACACACACACACACACACACACACACACACACACAGCAGATGCTATTAGATCACAGTTGTAATCCTAGCTTCTTAGGAAGCTGTAATAAAAGAATTAAGGTTCAAAGCCAGCCAGGCCAAAAATGTCTGAGATTCTAGCTCCCATTCACCAGAGAAATGCTGGAGGTATGGCCTCAAGTGGTAAAATACCAGTTGTGAGCAAGAAAAATCCAAGGAGAGTATAAAGTCATTTCAAACCCCAGTAAGAACACACACACACACACACACACACACACACACACACACACACACACACTCTCTGGGCTAAGGCTAAAGAGCGGGCACTGGTGGCAGGCCAGTCAGATTCTGATGTGCCTCATCTGTGAATCAAGCTCTGAAGCTCTTGGTTATAAACCAAATGTAGGTAAAACCTTCTCCAGGAGTTTTGCGTTCCAGGGAGTAATTGTGTATTGCTTAATTTGTAAATTTAAGTAAGTAAAATATTTTATCGAAAGAGGGATAAGTTTGGGAGACCCTGAGGATAATCCAGGGGGAAAGGAAAGCAGTTAGTAGCTCCTTAGGGGGGTCATTACAATTTGCTTTGGTCGTTTAAACACAGTGATGCATTTCAATGGGGCTTTCATTCTCAGATCAAGTCACACCACCATCCCATAATGAGACTTGCTAAAACATAGAGGCTTTCACTGGGCAGCTTCTTAATAGCATAGTTAGCCTCTGGCCCCACATTGCCAGGTTTCCAGCTGTCAGAACCTACATGGGAAAATCTACATCTTGTTCTCTGTTTCTTTACTTATAAAGTGGGAATCACTTGCGCAGCTGATAGGCTATAGGGACTTAATGTGTTACTATATTTAAAGCACATAGAAACATTGCTACCATATCATTGCTATGGTAGTGTTATGATGTTTCTTTTTCATAACTTCCAATTGTCTCATCAAAACCCTCAAAGAGCACATCGAAATGTTGTTGGCACCCCATGAATCAACCTTAAAAATAGCCAGATATGCTTGGGAGCCTGTGGCTCACTCCTGTAATCCTACTTGCAAAGGAGGATGAGATCTGAAGATTGCAGTTAGAAACCAGCCCAGGCAGAGCCCGTGAGATTCTAATCTCCAATCAAATACAGAAAAAGCTAGTAATGGAGCTGTGGCTCAAGTGGTAGAGCTCTAGCCTTAACCAAAAGTTGCTTAGGGACAGCACCCAGGTCCAGAGTTCAAGCCCTAGTACAGGATAGTACAGTATAGGTAGGTAGATAGATAGATAGATAGATAGATAGATAGATAGATAGATAAATAGATAGATAGGATACTGTCAAGATCACTGTTAATTTATTTCTTTATCTTTTTTTTGTTTGAAAAGTACTGGAGTTTGAACTCAGGGCCTTGCCCTTGGCAGGCAGACTCTTGACCACTTGAATCACACCTTTTGTTCTGATTATTCTTGAGATGGAGTCTCAAGATTGTTCCTAGGACAGCCAGGACTGTGATCCTATTTTGGTATCTCTTTTTTAAGGAGGGGCGCTGGGCTGGCCTGGAGCCATGACCCTTTCGATCCCAGTCTCTTGAGTATCTAGAATGACAGATACCTACCACAGATACAATGACAGATACTTTTTCCTTGACTAGCCTTGAACCACAATCTTCCTAGTCTCAGCCTCCCAAATAGGTAGGGTTACAAATGTGGGCACCAACACCTGGCAAAATTTCTCTCTCTGTCATATCCCTCTTAGAAATGACAATATCATATTATTATTTCATTTCTAAGGAGCTTACCTGTCCAAAAAGTTTAGGAAACCTACAGTACTACATGGGCACTGAGGACACCTCCGAGGAAGTAAACTAGGACTTCATGAGAATATATCGTGCATGGGTTAGGCACCTAAAAAACTCTGAAAACAAGCCAAGTGCTAATGGCTCAAGCCTGTAATCCTAGCTACTCAGGAAGCTGAGATCTGAGGATAGCGGTTCAAAGCCAACCTGGGCAAGAAATCCATGAGACTCATCTCAACCACACACACACACACACACACACACACACACGCACACACGCACACACGCGCGCCTGAAGTAGAAGGGTGGCTCAAGTGGTAGAACAGCAGCCTTGAGCAAAAGAGCTCAGGGACAGCACCCAGACCCTGTGTTCAAGATTCAGGACCCGCACCAAAACAACAAGACAAGACAAACAAAACAAAAAAGACCTCGGAAAACTTGAAAACACACTTCAGAAACTATAGCTTTTTACTCCATAGGCACAGTTTACCTCCTGTTTTCATTCATCTTCATAACTCCTGTGGATTCACAGCATTGTCTATTGTTTTCTACTATGTGTTAATCAAGGTTAATCAAATGTACAGGAGGTAGAATGAGTGCCAAGAAAGATTCCATCAGACCATGCGATTCTGTAAGGAACACGAACTCTGCCTCTAGGATTCAAAGAAATAAAGGGCACTCTGAAAATGAGTTGGAGTCATAGAGTAAGCTTCAGATGAGCTTGAGAAACAAAAATAAATATTCATCCTTTGTTTCCAATTGCGGTTAAGTTTTCACAGGAGTCTTGAGCTCTGGCAATCTGACTTGTTTGCAGGCCTGGGTTGAGCTTTGCTTAGCTTGTTAACATGGGAGGCAGTTCAAGAAGGCAAAGCAAGAAAATGAACAGGCCATTTATGCTAGCAAAGTGGAACATGAATGAAATCAAACGCACATTTGGTGTGAAGAATGTGTACAAATCTAATAATTTGTCAGAGGTTTTCATATGAATGTAATAGAAAGAAAATGCTTCCATATGTGATTTATCTATTTTGTTCATTTTATAATGTGAAAAAATAAAGGCAATGAACATAGTCTAAACAAGAAAAGACTCTGTGGGAATCAAACAGTCCAGTTGCTATCTGTCCTTAAGAGAATATACTTATACCTTCAGGTCCAAACATTTCCAAGTAGTCATGTATCATATATTGCTGTGGTTTGGGATTTCATGTCAAGTCAATGTAAAAAAACCCTAGTTTAAAAAAAAAAAGTTAAATAGAAGCTGCCCTGTGAATGGAAGAACATTGAACCTACTCTATCATTGAGTCCTAAGTAGAGCCTTCATTACTAACTACCTGGCCAACTTTGAACAAGTTAACTTTTCTTCATTGCTCTCTTCCTCTCTTCCTTACTTTTTTTCTTTTTTCTTTGTCAGTCATGGGGCTTGAACTCTGGGCCTGTGTGCTCTCCCTGAGTTTTTCAGTTCAAGGATAGAGCTCTAGTGCTTGAGCCACAGTGCCACTTCTTTTTTCTGGTTGTTAATTAGAGGCAAGAGTCTCTCGGACTTTCCTCTTTGTACTACAATCCTCAGATCTCAGCCACCTGAGTAGCTAGGGTTACAGGCATGAGCC
Organism: Perognathus longimembris pacificus; assembly: GCF_023159225.1. Taxonomy (NCBI): domain Eukaryota; kingdom Metazoa; phylum Chordata; class Mammalia; order Rodentia; family Heteromyidae; genus Perognathus; species Perognathus longimembris. The sequence continues at coordinate 44,902,156 of NC_063176.1, forward strand.
TCTGGCACCTAGCCCTCTTTCCTTCTATTTGGTCTATGTGCCAGGGCTTAAATTCAGGGCTTTACACTCTTGCTTTTTCTCTCAAGGATGGCTGGTGCTCTACTATTTGAGCCATACCTCCAGTCCCAGCTTTTTACTGATTAATTGTAGATAAGAGTTTTCTGCCCGGAATGACTTCAAACTTTGATCCTCAAACCTCAGCCTTCTTATAAGCATGAATCACCAACACCAGAACTAAAGTCATATTGTTTTTTGTGTGTCTGTTGCTGTCCTGAGGCTTGAATTCAGTGCCTGGACACTGTACCTGAGTTTTTGTTCTCAAGGCTAGTGCTCTGCCCCATGAGCCACAGCTCTACTTCTGGCTTTTGTCTGATTGTAGATAAGAATGTCATGGAGTTTCCTGCCCAGTCTGGCTTGAACCATGATCTTTAGATCTCAGCATCCTGTGTAGCTAGGATTCTAGTCATGAATCCCTGGCTAAATTCACATTTCTTGATCTGCAAATGGGGAATACAAAACGTACTGCATAGAGTCAGCTTGAGAGATAAATGAAATATTACATGAAATAACTAGGTATACAGTAGGTACTCAGTAAATGCTACTTCCTTTAGGAAATTCTCCTACCTACACCCCTGTTCCATTTGGTATCTATTAGCCAGACTAATATCATTTGTCTTACAGCTTTGTTTCATGAATTGAATTCGATAATGGCATAGAAAATAGAAAAGAAACAATTGTCTTTAAGTATGGTTAGTAATATGTAATTCTTGACACATTTACTTTTTCAAAGTTGACTGGTGGGTAGCAAGTATCTCTAGTCCCCAGCTGCACCATCTACCCAGACCTGAACTCCACCCTGCCCTTCACAAAGAAAAGCAGACTCTCCCCACGGATCCTGCCAGTTTGTCTGGGGTAGGTCTGCATTGCCATTCTCCTCTGCCCAGACCTAGCTGCGCAGAGTACCTCCTGCCTCTTGCCCCGATGTTATAAAGGTGCCCCTGAATAGGTAGAGGTGCCTTTTCTTCCTCTCCCAGGGGGGAGGTGGCCTTGTCGGCCTGGGCTGACAATAAAACTCCCTTTTCTGTCCGTGACTGAGTCTGGGAGGTCTTCTGGGATGGGTGCTTTCAGCCTAGTTATCCAGAAAAGTCATTTGAACAAAATATGATCACTACTTTTTCTTTTCTATGCTACTATGAATCTTGTACTTTGAAAATGATGGTGTTTATCGATGTTTTCAAAGAAAGCTTGCCAAGAAGGTTTTACTGTGTGCCTCTGAATTGCTTCAGTCATCGGTGGTGTAATGATAACCATCAACTTACTGATATAGTCTTTGAGGTTAGCACCCTTGGACAACAAAATAGACTAAAGACTACCCATGAACCCTCTCTATTCAAGCACTGACAAATAGTGAGATATCAAAGAATTTCCACGAGATGTCTAACTTTCTTAAACACAGTTAGTGAACTGATAATTCCCTTAAACGTAATAATCAGAATTGTACATTCTTTCTTTAAAAATTATTGCAAGGGAAAAAAACTCTCTATCATTTCTAAGTATGCTACTAATAAATGCTAAGGACAAACTTGTTAACATACAATAGGTATGTTTGAAAGTTTTATACAAGTCCAACAGTGATGTATTTCTTTTGAGAAATGCATTAAAGAAACAATTTAGCTGAGCACCAATTGGGGTAATCCTAGCTACACAGAAGCCTGAGATCTGAGGATCATGGTTCAAAGTCATCCTGGGCAATAAAGTCTATAAGACTCTTATCTCCAATAAAAAAAAAAAAACTCAGAAAAAGCCAGAAGTGGTGCTGTGGCTTAAGTGGTAAAGTGCTAGCCTTGAGCACAAAGTTTAGCGACAGAGCCTAGGTCCTGAGTTCAAGCCCCAGGACCAGCAAAAATAAATAAAAGAAACACTTTAAAGGAATCCTTAGGGGCTGGGGATATGGCCTAGTGGCAAGAGCGCTTGCCTTGTATACATGAGGCCCTGGGTTCGATTCCCCAGCACCACATATACAGAAAATGGCCAGAAGTGGCGCTGTGGCTCAAGTGGCAGAGTGCTAGCCTTGAGCAAGAAGAAGCCAGAGACAGTGCTCAGGCCCTGAGTCCAAGCCCCAGGACTGGCCAAAAAAAGAAAAAAAAAGGAATCCTTAGACTCTGTATCAGGTACTATTACTAGTATTGTCCTGTATGGAGTTTTTGCAATCCAGATGGTTATTTAACTAAATTTAGACATGGCATACATTTATGTAAGCTAAAACAAATTAAATAAATTATATTGTGGTATTATAAATATTACACCAATGGAAAAACATTTCTCAAGATCGTAACTAAATTGCCTGTCCTATAAATACTCCTGAAAGATTTGGAAATTTATGCCACCTTCTTCTTTTTCTTCTTCTTCCTCCTCCCCTCCTCCTTTTTCTTCTCCTTCTCTTTCTCCATCCTGTTTTTTTCCTCCTTCTCCTTTTCCCTTTCTAGCTTCCCAAATATGTCACCTAAATCCATCCTCACAAATACTTTGGACTTCAGTAAGAATTAGAAACTATCATCTAGGAGAAACATTTAGCTCCTATTTTTCAATTCAAGTCTAAATTTCTCCGGAAATATTCTTATGAAATGAAAATCTGATTTTAATCAAACAGTTATATCTCCATAGCATCATATTTTCCTTCACCAGCAAACACTAAGTGTTTTATTTTTAACTAGCTTCGCTATCTCTGTATTTGCATGGTACTTTCCAAGTTTCTGAAATAAGCAGCAAATCACAGAATCTAAGAAAACAAAAAACATGTAAGAACCAAAGATAACTTCAAAAAAAAAATAGGAGCTGGGGATATGGCCTAGTGGCAAGAGTGCTTGCCTCGTATACATGAGGCCCTGGGTTCGATTCCCCAGCACCACATACACAGAAAACGGCCAGAAGTGGCGCTGTGGCTCAAGTGGCAGAGTGCTAGCCTTGAGCAAAAAGAAGCCAGGGACAGTGCTCAGGCCCTGAGTCCAAGGCCCAGGACTGGCCAAAATAAATAAATAAATAAATAACAGATTAGGGGCTGGGAATATGGCCTAGTGGCAAAAGTGCTTGACTCGTATACATGAAGTCCTGGGTTTGAATCTTCAGCACCACATATATAGAAAAGGTCAGAAGTGGCACTGTGGCTCAAGCACAGGCCCCAAGTCCAAGGCCGAGGACTGGCAAAAATAAATAAATAAATAAAATAACAACTTATATACAGAAGAATTTGTATCTATGCAATAGAGCATTTGCAAAAGGTCAATCTTACAGACTTCGTGTCCAAAAGAATGATACGGACTGGAGATGTGGCTTACAGGTAGAGTGTGAGCTTATCAAGGGGGAGGCCCTGCATTTGATCTCCAGCACTCCAATAAATAAATTAATAAATGTAATATAAAATGTGTGAAGTGACTATAAATATGGATTAACCTATATTCTCCAAGCCCTCTCAGGGACATCAATCACTTTAGTCATGTGAGTAGGTAATTCTCTCCTTGTTTTTACAAATAACCCATAGAGAATATGACTTTTACTAATTGTACTCCTAGAAGTGGTATGTATAGTTGACAGGAAGTTCTTTATTTTTTTCTAGCTACAGGTATTTAAATGATTTGGAGACTGGAGGTGTGGTTCAGTTGGTAGAGCTCCAGTCAACGAGCTAAGCCTCAGGTATGGAATGGTTTTTGTTACTATACACTAATAACAAATATTTTGTGTCACATTTTATTTGAGATTACAATTTTCACAAATTATGTACAAAAGTATACATGATAAGAGGAGCAGGATGAATCTGTTCCTAAATAGCTTGTTATATATGTGTAAATTATTCAAGAAGCCACATATTGAAGGATCGAATCTTGGAGTTTTTATTAGAGCATTAGCAGTCTGCAGACAGCCAGTTGTTACAAAGGCCTGCAGCCCACAAATACCTTTAACACTATCAGGGAACAGGCCAGAGATGAAAGAAAGAACACAAACAATACCAACAAACCAATCCAGCTCCAATGGACAGCTGACTTGGGACACCATGGTGACTGGAAAGGAGCCAGAAGACAGGACACAGGATATGAACATGGAGACATGTGGCATGGCGTAATGGCACCTGAGCTGGCCTGACCCTAAATAGGGTCAGGTCAGAGGGCAGGGTCACAGGAGGCTCCCAGACCCAGGTACTTGACTGACAAGTTCAGTAACCTATAGGCCATGTGCCCACCCCTGTCTCTTGAGATTCAGGAGCACCCATTACCTGGGGATAGGACTTCCCTTCCTCTAGGAATTCAGGCACACCCATCAAGACAAGATGCCAGATAGTACAACTGGCCATTGGCCAATGATGGCACTGGCCAGATCTGACCTCCATATTACAAGGTCTTACATTTGACTTTTTAAAACATATGAACTAATCATAGTAAATGGCTAAGGATGAGTAAATAATACAAAAGGAAGACCTAACCCATTTGGATTTGCATGGTGTGTGTGTGTGTGTGTGTGTGTGTGTGTGTGTGTGTGTGTGTGTGTACTACTAGAAGAACTTGAACACCAGGCCTAGGTGCTGTCCCTGAGTTTTTTGCTTAAGGCTAGCACTCTAGTATTTGAGCCACAACTCCACTTCTGGCTTTTTCTAAGTAGTTTATTGGAGAAAGGATCACAGACTTTTCTGCCCAGGCTGGCTTCGAACTGTGATCCTCAGATCTTAGCCTCCTGAGTAGCTAGTATTACAGGAGAGTCCCACAGTTAAAGCAGAGAGAAATGGAAAAGATAAACATTTCCTGTAGGAAACTGGAATTATTAAAACTTTTGAGCCACTTAGGACATTGTTTTCCTTAATGGTGGACTCTAAATAACTGGTTAGGCCATTAAAAGAAAGACTCAAAATGGTGGCTGGGAGCATACAGTACATTCTAAGTCACATACCAGGCCAACAACTCATCCTTAGACAAAGGTTTTAGGTATGTTAGAAGGGTGGGACCCAGGGACCCACCCAAAGCCAAGAGACTTTCTGGGCTATCTTTTGCAAGAGGTGCCTTTCATTCTTTCTGCTTTTAACAGTCACCACTGAAAAGGATAAGGCAGATTTACATACCTCCCAGATTTCAAAGGATAAGGCAAATTTAGATATTCCCTGCAAGGTCTCCTAATCTTGTAATTTCTCATTAAAAAGGAGTTATGATGAAATGAGTACCTAGAACTGGGCAGTGCCTCAGGCCTATAATCCTAGCTTACTCAGGAGGCTAAGATGTTAAGGATTTCTGTTCCAAGGCAGCCTGTGTAGGAAGTCTGTAAGACTTTGATCTCTAATTGACACCCCTCCACACACACACACACACACACACACATACACACACACACACACACACACACACACACACGTGGGAAGTGGAGCTATGATATAGGTGGTAGAGGTCCAGCCTTGAGCAAAAAAAAAAAAAATGTAAAGGACAGTGCCCAGGCCTTGAATTTAAGCCCTAAAAAAGGAAAAAAGAGAAAGTATTCAGAAGTTTTACAACATGGTGCCTGTTTTTATAGCTTAAAGCCACATGGAAGGGTAGGTAATTGCATAACTTGTGTGGAACCTTGCTAGATCTAGAAAGAAACTAAGTTGTTCTCTGAGAAAGGGCTGCAGTGTCTGAGTCACTTGGGGGAGGGGGTCTGCTATGCAGTAGGTCAACAGAAGCTCACAATGCTTCAAAGGCCATTTAGCACCCAGCGGGTCTGCAGCTAGAGGTAAATCGGAGATAGGATTAAGTATGACCTCTTGACTGCATTGTAAGTGTTCCCAACTAGTGTCACTCATTTTCATTTCTTTTTTCTTAACAGTATAAATTTGTCCCATGTAGTATTTTGAACATACTAACATTAAAAAATTACTCATTGTTTATCTGAAATTAAAATTCAGTATTGGGCTGGGGATGTGGCTCAAGTATTAGCACACCTGCCTGGTAAATCAAGGACCCAAGTTCAAAGTCCAGTATGATTAATAAAATAAAAAGATTTAATTTAACACTCCACAGAGTCAATACCAATTGGAAATCTTGGCTTATGTTCCTTAACTTCTGGGGCTACTTGCAAAAGGAGGATAATATTAATACTCATCTCATATTTGTAATGAATGGTAAATAACAGTTATAAATGAATCACCAAATGCCTACAAAAGTAGTCACTGGATCAGAGGTTCCTTCTCCAGAGCATGCTTTAGGGTGTTTAACTGTAAATTCTTCCTACCCCCCCCCCCCTCTTTTTTTGTGCAAATCCTGGGGTTTGAACTCAAGGCCTAGGCACTTTCCCTTAGCATTTTCCCTTTAGCATGCTACCACTTTAGCCACACCTTCACTCCAGCTCTTGGTGGATAATTAGACATAAGAGTGTCATGGACTTTTATGCCTGGGCTAGTTTTGAACCACAATCTTAATATCTCACCCTCCTCAATAGTTTGAATTACAGATGTGAGCCACTAGTGTTGGACTTGATGGTGAAACTCAACCAGGCATAACAGATTTGTCTATGGCCAAGCCAGGTTTCAGACTTGCTCCATCTGTAATGTTAAGTTGTGCCTAGAACTATAGAAGAGGGAAACTTTCTTAGTGTAACATTCTAAATTGCCCTCAGGCAGAACAGTTGTGTGCCAGTGTCTTCTATTCCATCAAATAGTTGTATCATTCAAGAACCTGAAAGCTTTGTTCACCCCCCCTCCCCCACCCGCCCCTTTAATCGTATTGAATTTTCCCCTGCCATCCACTGGCTCAAACCCAATATTTAAACCAGGCACTGGAGGCTCATGACTATAATCCAAGCTAGCTACTGAAGAGGCTGAAATCTGGAGGTCACAGTTGGCAGCCAGCCTGGGCAGTGTTAGGTCTTCCCTGGAGAACAGTCCCCTCCCAAAGACAGTAGGTGGCTTTACCAGAAATCACCTGCCTGAAACCAGTAATCGCCTGACTGTGAGTCAGTAAAAGACCCTAGACTCTGAGGTCACTTCCTCATCCATGGAGGTCACTTCCTAAACCACCCTGGTCATAGCTCCTTCAGACAGTGAGAAGATCCCCAGGCTCTGAGATCACTTCTGAGTCTGCTATGCCCAGCTCCTCGCCTCCCCCTATATAATCCCCCTCAACCACCAGTTTCCTCCCTCTTTTTCTTCCATTCTCTCTAGTGCAGGCCAGCAGTTTGCTCTCCCCAATAAACTCTCTTCTGCCTGAACCACATGGCAGTCTTCTTTCAGAAAACCTTACAGGCAGAAAGTCCTTCAGACTCTTAACTCCAATAAATTACCAAAAAAAGCCAGAAGTGAAGCTGCGGCTCTAGTGGTAGAGAGCTAGCCTTGAACACAAAAGCTCAGGGACAGTACCCAGGCCTTGATCAAGTCCCTGGACCAGCACAAAACAACAACAACAAAAACATCCTAATAACTAATATTGGCTGAGTATTTACTGAGGCATACATAGCTTTGCTAGTAGGTCCCTGGGACCTGGCTGATTATGGCACCGAGGTCACTGCCCTGGGAGTGGGGGGAGAGGGATCTGCCCCTGAGAACTTTAAAATGCATACAGATAATAGAAAATCAAGATGGGGTTGGGGAGGAGGCTTGTAGGTAGGGGGTGGGGTTTCATAGGTCAGATAAATGCTGCCAGAAGGAAGGAAGTTATCTTTTTTGCAGTGTTGTACTCTCTCTCTCTCTGTGTGTGTGTGTGTGTGTGTGTGTGTGTGTGTGTGTGTGTGTGTGTACGCACGCACGGCCTGAGATCTGTACTTTTAGCTTTTTGCTAATATTAACCAATTATGGAGATAAGAGTTTCATGGACTTTCTTGCCCAGGGTGGCATTAAACCATGATCCTCAGATCACAGCCTCCTGAGTAGCTAGGATTATAGGCTTGAATTCATAATTCTTTGTTTCTACCTATCAAATGCTGGGATTATAGGATTGTATCAGCCCCCTCTCGAACCTTCATCTCTTAAAGGAAAAGATTTAAAAAAAAACACAATTTTTTCAAAATTTAAGTTAGATTTAGATTCCAGAACTATGAAGATAGTAGGATCTTGAAGAAATACAAACGTAGGTATTTCTGTTTTTTCTTTGGTTAAACTAATTGGAAAAAGTAAAGTGAATAATGTTAAAATTCACAGTGCCAATTATGAAAAGATGAAGTGTCATCAATTATTATTCATAGTCCATTTCCATATATATAATATATGAGGATAAAGACAGAAGGAAGGAAGAAAGGAAGCCAGTCAGCTAGCTCAGCACTGGGGGCTTGAAGATCATGGTTCAAAGCCAACCCAGGCAGGAAAGTCAATGAGACTCTTATTTCCAGTTAACCAACAGAAAACTGAAAGTGGAGCAAAAACCCAGAAGTGGTGCTGTGGCTCAAAGTAGTAGAGTGCTAATCTTGAGCACAACAGCTCAGGGACAGTGCCTAGGACCAAGCCCTAGGACAGTGAGGAGAGAAGGAAGGGAGAGGGAGGGAGGGAGAGAAGGGTGGAAGGAAAGAAAGAAGGAAGGAAGGAAGGAAGGAAGGAAGGAAGGACGGAAGGAAGGAAGGAAGGAAGGAAGGAAGGAAGGAAGGAAAGGAAAGGAAAGGAAAGGAAAGAAAGAAAGAAAGAAAGAAAGAAAGAAAGAAAGAAAGAAAGAAAGAAAGAAAGAAAGAAAGAAAGAAAGAAAGAAAGAAGACTTGTCACTTCATTTTGTTAGGTCAGGTATCTGCTGCTTTGTAATAGTAGTTGATTAAATTGTTTCAAAAGCAGGCTCTATTTTCTGAAACTTGGCTTGCCATTTGTCAGGATATTGCAATTCCGGCTTGTGTTTTATATACTTAGCACCATTCAAATGCAGAACATTTTTTCCGTTGTTCCTCCTCTGAATCTGATGCATTTTCATGATGATTAAAAGCAAAACAGCCTAAAATGCTATATTAGGTTCATAAAAGTTTCTCAGAATAGTGTATTAAAATTGAAACAGCACAGAGGTGGAAAAGTCTACTCACTGCAGTTACTTATGAACAGCGAAATAGTACATATCAGTATCTGCTGCTCTACGTTGCATATTAGTGACTTAAAAATAAGCATTAGGAAAAGCTCTAGTGACTCATGACTACCTACTCAAGTGGGTGAGATCTGAAGACTTCAGTTGAAAGCTACCCATGGCAGACAAATCCTTGAAACTCTTTTTTTTTTTTTTTTTTGCCAGTCCTGGGCCTTGGACTCAGGGCCTGAGCACTGTCCCTGGCTTCTCTTTGCTCAAGGCCATTTGAGCCACAGTGCCACTTCTGGCTGTTTTCTATATATGTGGTGCTGGGGAATCAAGCCCAGGGCTTCAAGTACACAAGGCAAGCGCTCTTGCCACTAGGCCATATCCCCAGCCCTCCTTGAAACTCTTAATTAAGCAGAAAAGAGCTGGAAATAGAAGTGTGGTTCAAGTGGTAGCATATCAGCCTCGAACAGAAAAAGCATAAGAAAGAGCATGAGGCTCACAGTTCAAGCCCCACTTTCTGTTACTAAAACAAAAACAAAAACAAACAAAAACAGTCAAGAACGTTGAAGTGACTCTTCTAAATCTGTAGATAGGGTTTGAAAAACTAATGAATTAGATCATTAAGATTAACAGAGGTATAAAATGAAAAACAACCTATTAACTTGGCTAAGCAGATAAGAGTCATTTTGGAATGACTTCTGCTTCTTCGCTGCCTTTTTCCTTTGCCTAACTTCAAACTTATTGACTGATTGATGGTATCAAGTATTTCATTGCTACCTTTCTTTTCAGGAGTTCTTTCCTTTCCGATTGTGGAAGGGAAGAGAGACATGATGTTTCTATAGGGCAGTTTGAATGGGTTTGTTTGGTTTTTTTGCCAGTCCTGGGGCTTGGGACTCAGGGCCTCATCACTGTCCTTGACTTCCTCAAGGGTAGCACTCTACCTCTTGAGCCACAGTGCCACTTCCAGCTTTTCTGTTTATGTGGTGTTGAAGAATCAAACCCAGGGCTTCATGCATGCTAGGCAAGCACTCTACCACTAAGCCACATTCCCAGCCTCCAGTTTGAATATTTTGAGGTGCTATTCCAGTGTTCTCTACTTTATCTTTTTGTTTTGAAGCTCAGATTCTTTTTTTTTTCGTGCATCCTAAGTCTTTAACTCAGGGCCTAAATGCTGTCCATTGGCCTCTTTGTGCTCAAGGCTAGCACTCTACCACTTAAGCCACAGTGCCACTTCCAGCCTTTCCTGAATAGTAACTTGGAGATAAGAGTCTCAGACTTTCCTGCCTGGATTGACTTTGAACTGTGATCCTCAGATTTCAGTCTCCTGAGTAGCTAGGATTACAAAAGTGAGCCACAGGCGCCTGGAAAAGCCTAGATTTTTTTAATGTGTCTAAAATGGCCAGTCTTAATGCTACTTAAATTGATTTATAGTATTATTTCACAATATTACTTGGCTTCTCAAAAACTCCACTGAGATCTCCCTGTTTGTAAAATATCCTTCTTCCTGATTTGATGACTTAATTTTTTAGCATTGCCAAATTGTCCCCATCAGCCTCCCACTCTGAATAATGTCAAAGTAGCATGCTAAAGAACAGGCTTGTCAAGTCAGGCACTGGTAGATCAGGAAGCTGAGACCTGAAGGATTACAGTTCCAAGGTAACCCAGGTAAAAACATATAAAACTCCATCACTGGGGCTGGGAATGTGGCCTAGTGGTAGAGTGCTTGCCTTGTATACATGAAGCCCTGGGTTCAATTCCTCAGCACCTCATATATAGAAAAAGGCAGAAGTCGTGCTGTGGCTCAAGTGGTAGAGTGCTAGCTTTGAGCAAAAAAAACAACCAGAGACAGTGCTCAGATTCTGAGTCCAAGCCCTAGGACCAGCAAAACAAAAACAAAAATGAAAAAACTCAATCGCCAACTAAGCAAAATGCTCAATTTGGGGGTATGGCTCAAGGAGTAAAGTGCTGGCCATGAGCAAAGAAGCTGAGCAAGAGTTTGAGCACATGAGTTCAAACCCAAGTACTGGCACACACACACACACACACACACACACACACACACACACACACACACACACAACCACGAAAAATCAAAGCCAGGCATGCCTGTAATCCTAGCTACTCAGGAGGATGAGACTTGAGGAAAGAGTTAAAAGGGAAGCCTGAACAGGAAAGTCTTTGAGATTCTTATCTCTAATTAATCACCCCAAAGCTGGAAGTATAGATATGGCTCAAGCACTAGCCTGGAGAAAAAAATAAAAACAAAAACACCTCTGGGTCAGCAGCCAGACCCTGAGGTTAAGCCCCAGAATTCTCACTAAAACAAAAAGTAAAAACCAAAACAAAACCAAGCTTGTCAAATGTATGCTTTGAACTTGACTTTATAAACCAGAATGATTCCCAAAATTATGGTTGCAATGAATGTTATTAATTAAGAAGATCCCTTTAATACCTGTTTTTTTTCCTCTTCATTTCACTATCAAGGGTTTTTTGTTTGTTTGTTTGTTTGTTTCTGGAGGCACTCAATGAATGTGGAATTTAGCTTTGAGCATCTCCTGCAAATCCCCTGTAGGGTTTGGAAAACTGACCCATAAAATCCTCTTGAAAACACACACTGATTATTTGTGCTTACACTAGTTCCAAATATTACAATCCACTCTGGATTTTTGCCACGTTCTTTTCGAGATAGTCATTTGGGAGACTTTGTTTATAATGTGTGTTTTGAATGAAATCTTAAAATTCCAAGACCACAGGATGTAAGACTCAATGGTGGGTTAAACTTACTTTTGCAGTTTTTTTATTTTTCAAAGAGGCATGGGTAAATTACAATAGCAAACCCTGAATAGAAAATCAGAAAAGGAAAAAAAATGCTTTTTTAGCCTCCCCGTTCCCAAAGGAATATGAGAAACTGTTGAAATACTGAGAAAATCTGACAAACATAGATTATTTTCATGGATTAGGAAGTGCTTTCAAAACACTCTGTGGGTAGTTCAGGTGAATTAAGACAGTAAGCTATTTTATGGAAATCAGAACATTTTCTTTAGTGATTGTGTTAATTGTGATTTTAACATCACAGAGAAAACCATGAATTTAAAATAGCATTTCCCTCCCACAGAAAAAGGAAATTCACAGGAAGACATTGTGTAGTAGCACTTAAAAGAAATTAAGATAACTTTAAAACTATAAAAACTCCCATGGGACTTTTTCCATCTAGTAAATTCTGGCCTGTTCCCACTCTTCATGTTTTCTGTCTTGTTTTAGAAGCTGATGCTGATTAAAGATCCTTAGGTATTGTAACTGCAGGAAAAACACATTTTTAAAGTATAAATTAAGGTTTCTTGTATCTGATTCCCACTTTTAAGATTTTTTTTTCTTAACTTTGCAAATGATAAACTGGTGTATCTGGTTCAGTGGTTTTACGCTCTGGCCCTTCGGCCTTTTGCCACATGATGGATTCATTTTGTAAGTACAAAAGAGATCACAGGTAATGAACAGGGTGTAATTGGACCCAGCAGGTGGGGGTTCAAAGGCAGCATCTCTTATGGACATTTCCAGTCACTCTAAGCTAGCAGATTTCTCCTCAAGTGGTTTCAGTTTACATTTTCTGTATAAATTGTGTGTGTGTGTGCATGCGTGTGTGTGTGTGCACACATGCACACCAGTGATTTCTATGACATAGCTTTCCTGGAATTTTATAAACATAGGATATCCAACATGGGTTAACCACTTGTCTAGGAAAGAAAATAAGCAGACAGTTGCCCACAACACATCTTACATTTGGGCAGTGAGAGATGCCAAGAAAGTGATCGCCTTTGAATCTCTGCCTGAATAATAACAGGGCCTTGCACACACAATTGCTATTTTAAATGGATGTTTCTTGTTAACAGAATGCAGAATACATTGTGGGCCTCTGAATTAAGTTCTTTTATTGTTGAGCTTGATCTTCTGAGAGGGTGTGGTAGGTAGCCAATTGTAAATAGAAAATTTATATTGGGTACAAAAGAAATATCCCACCTAGGAAAAAAGGTAGAAATATTAATGAAACTGGTTTCATTTGTTATCTGTTAAGGTGAAAAAATAAGCTATCTCATTAGTCATAGATGCCAGCTTCCTGATTTTTTTTTTTATGAAATAGAATAGAAAATAAGTGAATAAAGAAATGCTATATTTCTTTCCTTAGCCATTTGTTGGTCTGGGTCAAATTAATATGGCCCTAACACAAATATGCCATTTACACCCTGAGTTTTCCTTCCTTCTTTCCTTTCTCCTTCCTCCCTCCCTCTTTTCTTCCTTTCTTTTCTCCCTTCCCTTCCTTTCCCTTCCCTTCCCTTCCCTTCCCTTCCCTTCCCTTCCCTTCCCTTCCCTTCCCTTCCCTCCCCTCCCCTCCCCTTCCCTTCCTCCCCTCCCCTCCCCTCCCCTCCCCTCCCCTCCCCTCCCCTCCCCTCCCCTTTCCTCCCCTCCCCTCCCCTCCCCTCCCCTCCCCTCCCCTTCTCTCCTCTCCCCTCCCCTTTCCTCCCATTCCTTTTCCCTTCCCTTCCCTTCCCCTCTTCTTTCCCTCTGCTGGTACTGGGACTTGATCTAAGGGCCTCCTGTGCATTTTTGCTCAAGGCTGATGCTCTAATACTTGAGCCACAGCTGCATCTCCAGCTTTATGGTGGTTATTTGGAGATAAAAGTCTCACAGACTTTCCTGCTCAGGCTGGCCTTGAACCTCAGACCTCAGATCTCAGCTTCTTGAGTAGCTAGGATTACAAGTGTGAGCCACTAGCTGTGGCTCAAGTCTATTCCCAGGTACCTCATGCTGAAAAAGGAAGAGGAGCAGATATGACTACCAGCCAGGAGTTCCTGTAACTACAGTTGAGAGACCACCATAGTAAATATTCTACACAGAGGAGGCATCAGTAAGTACTGCCACTATAGAGGATTACAGAAATTGTCACTTCCCTGGAAATTGTCAATTTATATTATTGTATGATGATCCATATTTGAGGCCAAACAGTACATTAAAATTCCCAGGATTTCTATCTCCAATTTTCTAGCAAAAAGCCAGAAAGTAGAGGTGTGACTCTGAAATATGGACACTGGATCTAAGTAATGCCATCTTGGCATCTTGACATAAGTTAATAGTAGATGGGAACTGTAGAGGTTATAGAGGTCATTCTGGATTGCAAATATTGTCATGAGTTGTAGGGCTCCAGGAAGCTTGTGCTTCCCAGAGATAATTGGGGTCCTGATGTGGTAAGGAGGTCAGGTCTGGCCAGCCCCATCATTGGCCACATGGTGAGTTGTACTATCTGGCATCATGTCTTGATAGGTGTGCCTGAATTCCTAGAGGAAGGGAAGTCCCACCCCCAGGTGATGGGTGTTCCCGAATCCCTGGAGATAGGAGTGGGCCCTAGGCCTATAGGTTACTGAACCTGTCAGTCATGTGCCTAGACTGGGAGCTTCCTGTGACCCTGTCCCCCCCCCTGACCTGACCCTATTTAGGGTCAGATGAGCTCAAGTGCCATTACACCATGCCACATGTCACCATGTTCACATCCTGTGTTCTGTCTCCTGGCTCATCTCCAGTCACCATGGTGTCTCAAGTCAGCTCTCCATTGTAGCTGGATTGGTTTGTTGGTATGGTTTTTGTTCTTTTCTTTCCTCTCTGGCCTGTTTCCTAACAGTGTTAAAGGTATTTGTGGGCTGCAGGCCTTTGTAACAACTGGCTGCCTGCAGGCTGCTAATGTTCCAATAGACTCCAAGATTCCATCCTTCAAAATGTGGTTTCTTGGATAATTTACTATTTAACACTGGTTGTCTCTTATTGTTCCCCTGGATGGTTTTGCTCTGCCTATGTATAATACTTTTGTTAGAGTTGCATATTCCCACATAGTTTGCTTTGCTTATTGGGGTCCTGATTGTCCTGTATTGTTCCCCTAGTTCCACTTTGTCTTTAGAAGCTATGTGCCAGTTCTGTTCAGGGCTACTGGTCTTGGAGTCTACCTTGCAGTCTCTGGCCTTTTAATAAGCACTCCAGATTCAACTTCTTGAATTGTGGCTTCTAGGTACTTCACTAATTGACTTCCCATACAACAGCTCACGTAAGTGGTAGAGTTCCAGCCTGTAACCAAAAAGCTAAGCAAGAGCAGAAGGTCCTGAGTTCAGGTACCTGTACAGACACAGAAAGGAAGGAAGGAGGAAAGAAAGAAGGAAAATTGAATTGCCAATTCAAGGACTGAAATACTTTCTCTTAACCCTGTTATGGACAGGTCCAAAGGAAAGCCATTAGCGTTCTACTTTCTGGACTTATTGGGCTCTGATCACAGTTCTAAGTGAAAAGACTGTTTTCTCAATTACCCAACTCAAATGAGCATTTCAGGGGTGAAGTGAGGTACTGTGGTTATACAATCATGCCAGTCCTCAAATTCACCCCAGAGTAGCTCTACTACATCAAAACCTGAGTGTTAACTCCACAGGGTAGCTCAGAAAGTGGAGGGGGGGAATCTCTAGGAGACAGATCCTTTTCAAATCCCACAGTCACAGTGATTATTGGAGCAGCAGGTACCAGGTGGTTGAGTAGCCACACCCTCTTCCCTCCCACAAGCCCCCAATCAGTCTCCAGCTTGACTTCCTCCTGAAACTGGAAGGTCTCCAGGCAACAAGGTGACCTCTACAAATTTGGTTTTGTTTTGAGAAGTTGGTAGAATCAAGTCAAGTGTGCCTTTGGAATCCCTCCACTTTCTTTCCTCTACTGCTGCCTGGCATTTTCCTCCCACTTCCATCTCATCAGTACTGTGGTCTACCCTCTACCTCCTCAGTGCTCAGCTGTGCTTCCTGTAAGGTTTGCCAGAAAGGAAACCAGCCACATGGTTCAAACAGAGAAGTTTATTGGGGGTGGGGGGAGAGCAAATGGCCAGCCTGCACAAGATGGAGGTTCAGGGAGACGGGTGGGAAGGAAGAAGAGAAAAAGAGGCAAAGGAGAGAAAAAGGAAGTAAGAGAGAAAGGGAAAAAGAGAAAGAGCACGAGAGAGTAAAAGGAAAGAGAGTGGGGACTGTGGGAAAAGGTGGGAAATGTGGCCATTTGGATTGGATGTGACCTCAGAGAAGGAGGAGGTAACTGCCTCCAGGTGAGCCAGTTATCTAGCTAACTCAAGTACTGGGCGCAGTCTGAAACAGGTGAGGGGATTTGCATGGAGCCCTCCCAGGGGTGGACCTTACACTTCCTAAAATGGCAACCACCAGCCATATTCTGAATGGGAGAAAAGAAGCACCTCTCTTCTCACAGGTGTGTGCCTGTATGCATGCACACACACTGTTATAAGGTAAATTATCTGAGAAGCCACATTTTGAATGATCAAATCTTGGAGTCTTTATTAAAGCATTTGCAGTCTGCAGGCAGCCAGTTGCTACAAGGGCCTGCAGCCCACAAATACCCTTAACATTGTTAGGAAACAGGCCAGAGAAGAAAGGAAGAACAAAAACAATACCAACAAACCAATTCAGCTCCAATGGGGATCTGAACTGGATGCCATGGTTACCAGAGATGGGCTGGGAGACAGGACACATGACATGGAGACTTGTAGCTTGGCATCTGAACTGGTCAGGTGAAGGGACAGGGTCACAGGCAGCTCCCAGTTTCAGGTACTTGACTGACAGGTTCAGTAACCTATAGGCCTAGGGCCCACTCCAGTCTCCAGGGATTCGGGAACACCCTTCACCTGGGGGTGGGACTTCCCTTTCTCTAGGAATTTAGGCACACCCATGCAGTCAAGATGCCATACCCTACAATTCACCATTTGGCCAATGATGGGGCTGGCCATATCTCACCTCCTTACTTCAACACAAATACACACACACACACACACACACACACACACACACACACACACACACATTATCTCACACAACAAAGTCTTGACAAGGGAGGAAACCTAATGCAAGATAAGGAGAATAATCTTGTCATCTCCCTGCTTAAAGATTTTCAATTCTTTTTTTTTTTTGCCAGTCCAGGGGCTTGGACTCCGGACCTGAGCACTGTCCCTGGCTTCTTTTTGCTCAAGGCTAGCATTCTGCCGCTTGAGCCACAGCGCCACCTGTGGCCGTTTTCTGTATATGTGGTGCTGGGGAATCGAACCCAGGACTTCATGTATACGAGGCAAGCACTCTTGCCATATTCCCAGCCCTGATTTTCAATTGTTTATAGCTCTTCAATCCCAAAGCCCCAGGCTGTTCAGAGGAAATTTCTACTGTTCTTTTTTTTTTCTTTTTCTTTTTTTGGCCACTCGTGGGGCTTGGACTCAGGGCCTGAGCACTGTCCCTGGCTTCTTTTTGCTCAAAGCTAGCACTCTGCCACTTAAGCCACAGCGCCACTTCTGGCTGTTTTCTGTATATGTGGTGCTGGGGAATCGAACCCAGGACCTCATGTATGCGAGGCAGGCACTCTTGCCACTAGGCCATATCCCCAGCCCAGAGGAAATTTCTAGAAAGAGTCCCCGTGTAGCAAGCCCCGGACTATGTTTTGGATTATGTTTTGGCTTGATTTTTCCACACAAGGGTTCAAGTGTTAGAAGGATAGGCCCAATGTGGTGATATTAAGAAGTGGTGGAAATGGACAGTACCCTTGGAAGGGATAATTACAGTGGGATCCCACTCAGTTTTTGCAAGAGAGAGCTGTAATATGGAGGTCAGATCTGGCCAGCGCCATCATTGGCTGTTGAGGGGTGTCAGATTGACTCCATCTCAGATTAGTTAAAGGGAGCAGAAGCTGACTCCATCTTCACTAAGATCTCCCCATTCCCTATCCAGGGAAGTTCCCCTTCGCTGTGATAAAATTATGCTTGACCACCTGAGTTGTGGAACATTCAAGGTTAAACCTGTTCCCTCCCGTGAGTAGGTGTATCCGCCTGCATTATGTGAGCCCCACCATATCCATGAGCCAATTCTAACTAAAATGGTTGGTTGGTCCAAATAGTTACTATGAGGCAGATTGTAACTCCATTGGCCACCTGCATGTGACCTGGCATGCTTGGTAAGTGTTGTAACCTCATTGGCCACCTGCATGTGGCCGGCTTGACCATGTGGTATTTGTCTTTATAACCTGACCCCGAGGGGGGGCTCAGAGCGCGTGGTCCCAGCTCCTGAGTCTGGGCTGCGGCCCTGGCCGGCCAGCCTGCTTTTTATGGTCACAGTTTCAGCTCCTAAGTCTGGGCTGTGACCCTGGCTGGTCAGTCTACTTTTTACTTCCCCAATAAGCCCATCTTTTTTTTTTTTTATCATCTTTTTGCTTGAGACTGTCTCTGAGTGGTGGACTCTTGGAGGGATGGGGGATCCCCCTCCCCTCAGGCCCCATTACAAGAGCTATTACAAAAGTAGCAAAAATTGACTTGGGCTTAGGTACATAGACTAAAATTTAAATGGGGGGGGGTGTACTATCTTACTATCTTGCCACTTCCATCTTGCTCTTAGGCATATCACTGTCAAGATGCCATCCACCATGGACCATAAAGATGAAACTACCAGGGGCTGGGGATATGGCCTAGTGGCAAGAGTGCTTGCCTTGTATACATGAGGCCCTGGGTTCGATTCCCCAGCACCACATATACAGAAAACGGCCAGAAGTGGTGCTATGGCTTAAGTGGCAGAGTGCTAGCCTTGAGCAAGAAGAAGCCAGGGACAGTGCTCAGGCCCTGAGTCCAAGGCCCAGGACTGGCCAAAAAAAAAAAAAAAAAAAAAGATGAAACTACCAAGTATTGGACTTTCAGACTCCAAACTTATGATTAGCCCAGGCTCTGTCTTGGTGGCTGACACCTATAATCCTAGACTGAGAATCTAAGGATTACAATTTGAAGCCAGCCCAATCGGCATAAGATATTATTTTCAACCAGCAAAAAGTTGGAAGTAGAGGTGTGGCTCAAGGTGCAGAGCATCAGACTGGAGGGAAAACCCTAAGCAAGAGCATGAAACCTGGGGCTGGGAATATAGCCTAGTGGTAGAGTATTTGCCTTGCACACATGAAGCCCTAGGCTTGATTCTTCAGCAGAAAAAGCCAGAAGTGGTACTGGGATTCAGGTGGTAGAGTGTTAGCCTTGAGCAAAAAGAAGCCAGGGACAGTGCTCAGGCCCCAAGTTCAAGGCCCATGACTGGCAAAAAAATAAATAAATAAATAAATAAATAAAAAGAGCATGAGGCCTGAGTTCCAGACCTACTACAAATAAACAAAAAACTGTGAGCCAAAATACTTTTCAACAAATAATTACCAGCATGGTAACCTGAGTAGCACATATTCAAAGGCCTTAATGGTTCATCTTTGATTACTCTATTTCCATAATCAACCCTATCCAATTCATTGTTTCCCCTCAAACTATGCTTCATATCTAATAGTTTTTGCCATCTCCATTATTTTGTAGTTTTGAGTCATTGTTTTCTTCCCTCCTCCACCCCCATGTATCCAGGTTGTCCTAGCAATTCTTCTGCCTTCACTTCTGTAGTGCTAGAATTACACGCTTATACTACCATACCAGGCTCTATAGGACAAGTGGAGTGATTAAAAAAATTTTTTTTTCAGGTCCTGAGGCTTGAACTCAGGCCTGGGCTCTGTCCTCAATCCTCTCTCTGTGCTCAAGGCTAGTGCTCTACCACTTAAGCTACAACATCACTTCTGGCTTCTTTCTGTTTATGTGGTACTGAGGAACGGAACCCAGGGTTTCATGCATGTTAGGTGAGCACTCTACCACTAAGCCACATTCCCAGCCCTGTGGAGTGATCTTTTAAGAGTGTCGATCAGAACAGATGCCCCATGCTTTGAATCCTAGCTACTCAGGAGACTGAAATCTGAGGATCCAGATTTGACGCCCATTCAGGTAGACACATCTGAGAGGCTCTTAACTAACTAGAAAAGGCCAGAAGTGGGGCTGTGGCCCACGTGGCAGAATGCCATCCTTGAGCAAAA
The DNA here is from genome assembly GCF_023159225.1 of Perognathus longimembris pacificus. Taxonomy (NCBI): domain Eukaryota; kingdom Metazoa; phylum Chordata; class Mammalia; order Rodentia; family Heteromyidae; genus Perognathus; species Perognathus longimembris. The sequence goes on from NC_063176.1 coordinate 44,922,075, forward strand.
ACAATCTAAGCGAGAGCAAGAGGTACTGAGCTTAAGCCCCACAACCAGCACACAAAGAAAAAAAAAATCAAAAAGGAAGGCAGGCTGGGCAGGCGATAGAGAGAAAGAAAGAGGAGTTAGTCCAAAAAATAAAACTAAAAAATAACATGAGTGAAAGCGGCCCTCTGCTGTAGGGAGTCCCTGCCATCACCTCATACCCCCAGCACCCCCAGAATATTCCCTGACAGTTTCTTCCAGTATCCCCTGGAGAACGAAGGGACTAAGGCTGCTTACTTTGTCAGTTTCCATCAATGAAACCCACTGTGCTCTGACAGAAACAAAGAAGGAAAAAGACCAAAGAAAGGAGGGAAAAGATACTCTTACATTTAAAACTTCCCACATACATGTTGGATATTTTTGTTTTTCCTCAAGCATTGTCTGGTGATAATTAGCATTGAAAATCTTTGAACAAAAAAGCCTGTGTGTGGTCTTGCAGCAAACAAAGAAGCTAGGAGCTGAGGGCACACTTCCAAATGCAAGTGATAGGGTGGGTGCTGACAGCTGGCAAAGGGAGGGAACCTCACAGTCCTGGGGGCCCTGGCATGTTGAAGCAGAAAGAGCCAAGAGAGTATAATGCTCGGAGTTCAAGTCTCAGTACCAGCATTTCAAACAATTCACTTAAAAAAGATTTGTCCAATTTAAATGATTTCTCAGAATCAATTTCCCTTCCTTCCTTCCTTCCTTCCTTCCTTCCTTCCTTCCTTCCTTCCTTCCTTCCTTCCTTCCTTCCTTCCTTCCTTCCTTCCTTCCTTCCTTCCTTCCTTCTCTCTCTCTTTCTCTCTCTCTCTCTCTCTCTCTCTTTCTTTCTTTCTTTCTTTCTTCCAGCACTGTCCCTGGCTTCTTTTTGCTCAAGGCTGGCACTCTACCTCTTGAGCCACAGCACCACTTCCTGCTTTTTTCTGTGCATGTGGAACTGTGGAGTCAAACCCAGGGCTTTTCGTGCATGCTAGGCAAGCACTCTACCACTAAGCCGCATTCCCAGCCCTCAGAATCAATTTCCTCACCATGGTTTGATTTCCTAGTTATCTCTTTCTTCACTGAAGTTTGTACAATTGTTTTTCTTGTCATTTTTGTCTCACACTCAGCAGGTAACTACTCAATCACAGAATCTGTATAACTCTTGAACAGGAAGCAAGATCTTGTAAGGGAACACCTCAGTGCAAATTAAGCATTCAAGGAATAGGCTTCCTCTAATTTATGAAGGATTATTTTCTTCCCTATCTGTCTAGCTGGTTTCAAAGAGAAATAAGGGCTACGTGTGTGTGTGTGTGTGTGTGTGTGTGTGTGTGTGTGTGTGTGTGTGTGTGTGTGTGTGTCCTGGGGCTTGAACTCAAGGCCCTGAGTGTCTTTTTGCTCAAGACTAGTGCTCTACCACTTGAGCCAGAGCTCCAATTCTGGCTTTCTTGGTAGTTTATTGGCTATAAGAGGCTCATGAACTTTCCTGTTGGGACTAGCTTTGAACCATGATCCTCAGATCTTGGCCTCCTAAATAGGATTTCAGGCATGAGCCACCAGCACCTGGCAAGAGCTATCATTTTTTTTTTTTTTTTTTGGCCAGTCCTGGGCCTTGGACTCAGGGCCTGAGCACTGTCCCTGGCTTCTTCCCGCTCAAGGCTAGCACTCTGCCACGTGAGCCACAGCGCCGCTTCTGGCCGTTTTCTGTATATGTGGTGCTGGGGAATCGAACCTAGGGCCTTGTGTATCCGAGGCAGGCACTCTTGCCACTAGGCTATATCCCCAGCCCCGAGCTATCATTCTTTGTATTTTATTTACAATTCTCTTTTACAATGGATAAAGAAGATCAATTGCTAAATAGGAACATTTACAACTATTACAATATCTAAAAATATAGTAAGATACCTGTTTACTATTACAATATCTAAAAATATAGTAAGATACCTGTTTTGAGGGGGAATATGAGGGCATGATTTTCAGCTAAAGGAGAAAAGTGAACAGAATCCACATGCTTAAAAGGCACATCACTACTAGAGCTAAATTTGAATTCTTTTATGGCAGAAAGGGACAGCTGCTTGCACCTGCCTTAGCTTCTTTTTTTCCTCCAAGGCTAAAGTTATCTATTCCAAGATCCTATGTCATGTTGCATAAATCTTTGGTTTCAATTACTCACTAAATCAGAAGCTTGGATATATTTGAATTTCCTTCTAAAGGAAAAAACTGTCAAATCTATTGCTTCACGGCAGACCAAAGTGGGCTGTCTCACTTTAGAGACAAGAAGATACATTAGCCTTTCATTCTTTTTATGGGTTTCTTTTTTGTACTAGCTCTGGGGCTTGAACTCAGGGCCTCATGCTTTCCTTTGGTATTATTATTATTATTCAAGGCTGGTGCTCTATCACTTGAGCCACAGCTTCACTTCAGGATTTTTGCTAGTCAATTGCAGAAAAGAATCTCATGGACCTTCCATGGTTTGGCTTCAAACCATGATCTTCAGATCTCAGCCCCCTGAACAGCTAAGATTAGAGGCATGAGCCACTGGCACCACTAGCATCTCATTCATAAAATCAGAATCATAGTATATTGCTCCAAAACAGACTACCTCTTTTTAGAGTTCTTGTGGTGCAACTTATTATTTGGCATTTTCCTGTAACCTTCTATTAGCTTCCATTGCTCCATTAGTACAGAGATCCAAAGCCCATAATTTAATTGGCAATGCAGAACAATTGTATTAGAGGTACCTATCAGAGGATGTCAAGAAAAATAAATAAGATTTAGCAGATCATTCAAGAACTCTTACATATCTCTTTGTTATTTGAGATGGCCACCAGAGAGATTAACCACCCATTTCAGTATGTTCTCCAAGAACTATTTCTTTCTTTCTTTTTTTCTTTTGCCAGTACTAGGGCTTGAACTCAGAGCCTGAGCACTGTCCCTGGCTTCTTTTTGCTCAAGGCTAGCACTCTACCACTTGAGACACAGCCCCACTTCTGGCCTTTTCTGTATATGTGGTGCTGAGGAATCAAACCCAGGGCTTCATGCATGCTAGGCAAGCAATCGACCACTAGGCCACATTCCCAGTCCTTCCTTTCCTTTCTTTTTTATGTGCCAGTCGTGGGGCTGAAACGTTTTGTCTCAAGGCTAGTAATGCTTTACCACTTGAGCTCAGTACCAGTTCTGGCCTTTTCTGAGTTATTAGAGATATGAGACTCAGGGATTTTCCTGCCTGGGTTGGTTTTGAACTGTGATCCTCAGGATTCAGCCTCCTGAATAGTTAGGATTATAGGCATGAATGTTTTCAGAGAGAGAGAGAGAGAGAGAGAGAGAGAGAGAGAGAGAGAGAGAGAGACAGAGAGACAGAGAGAGATTGCTGGTACTGGGGCTTGAACTCAGGGCCTAGGTGCTATCTCTTAGCTTTTTTTTTTTTTTTTTTTTTTTGGCCAGTCCTGGGCCTTGGACTCAGGGCCTGAGCACTGTCCCTGGCTTCTTCCCGCTCAAGGCTAGCACTCTGCCACTTGAGCCACAGCGCCGCTTCTGGCCGTTTTCTGTATATGTGGTGCTGGGGAATCAAACCTAGGGCCTCGTGTATCCGAGGCAGGCACTCTTGCCACTAGGCTATATCCCCAGCCCTATCTCTCTTAGCTTTTTTGCTCAAGGAAGGTAGCACACTACCACTTGATCTACAGCTCTACTTCTGGCTTTTTGGTGGTTAATTGGATAGAAAAGTCTCATAATCTTTCTTGTCTGGGCTGGTTTCAAAACAAGATCCTCAGATGTCAGGCTCCTAAGTAGCTATGATTACAGGTGTGAGCCACCAGTGCCCAGCCCTCTCAGTTTCTTGCTCAAATGTTTACCAAATTAGGCAAAATACATTCTCTATATTTATGGGGAGAGTTGCTATGAAAGTCTTTGTCAGAGAAGCATGGTTGAAGGTGTATTGTCAAGTGGTATAATGTCTCCTCAACAAGTAAGTCCCCTGTGTGGGACATGAACTATACAACTTGTGGGTGGGGATGGGAGGGAAAAACTGGGAGAAAGTAAAGGAAGGGGTAACATTATCCAAAAAGAAATGTATCCATTACCTGAAATTTTACCCCCTCTGCACATCACCTTTGTAATATTAGTATGTTCAAGCCTCAGGACCAGCATAAAAGAAAAAAAAAATAAAGGACATTCAAGCACTTCTATACCTTAGAATCATTAAGGAAGAAGTCAATTCAGAGTCATGTGTAATTCCCTCATTTTGTAGATGGGAAAACCAAGAAAAATAGTTGATGAAATGCCCAAAACATATAAGCAATCACACACACACACACACACACACACACACACACACACACACACATACACGAAGTCGTGTCTCTCTTGAATTTAGTTTAGGCCAAGCTAACATGTAGCTCCTATTGTCAAAAAGCAAAAGAAAAGTATGAACTACATTTATGGCCATGCATCATAACCTTATAATATCTAAATGCTTTTTTTTTTGGCCAGTCCTGGGCCTTGGACTCAGGGCCTGAGCACTGTCCCTAGCTTCCTTTTGCTCAAGGCTAGCACTCTGCCACTTGAGCCACAGCGCCACTTCTGGCCATTTTCTGTATATGTGGTGCTAGGGAATTGAACCCAGGGCCACATGTATACGAGGCAAGCACTCTTGCCACTAGGCCATATCCCCAGCCCCCTCTAAATGCTTTTAAATGTTTCTTCTTTCTGTTTCCTTCTTAAATGTTGGCAAACTGCCTCCAGTACTTGTAGAAGTAAGTTCAAAACAAGAATTTGAGTAATCTTAGCTATTTTGGAGTCTAAGATATGAGGATCATAGTTTGAAGCCAGACCAGGAAGGAAAGTCCATAAGATTCTTAAGTCCAATTAATCAGCAAAAAGCTGGAAATGGAGGTGTTGCTTAAGTTGTAGAGCACTATCTTTGAACCAAAAATTCAAGAGAAGCCAGGTGTCAGTGGCTCAGGCCTATAATCCGAGCTACTAACGAGATTGAGATCTGAGGATTGAGCAAAGAAGCCAGGGGAGGCAGGAAAGTCTGTGAGATGCTTATCATGAAAAGCTATAATTAGAGGTGTGACTTGAGCAAAAAAGCTAGGGGATAATGCCCAGTCCCTGAGATGAAACTCCAGGTTAGACACCAAAACAAAACAAAACAAAACAACCAAGAGAGAATAAGAGGTCCTGAGCTCAAGCCTCAGTACCTGCACAAAGAAAGAAAAAAAATAGTAACCAATAAAACAATGTGTTGGGTAATGATGAGTAGTCAAAATTGTGTGAAATTTGTGTGTGTGCAATGATAACTTCCAGGCTTGAAAGGTAGCAGAGACCTGTGCTTTGTGTTTAGAAAGTTGAGGCTTAATTCCCAGCTGTACAAGAGTTGCTGAATGCCCACACCAGCCACCTGCTTCAATTTCCCCGTTTCTAAATGAGGATGTGCATGTTGTTGATGCAGAATAGCAGTGACAAGGGGAAATGCTTCCTGGATAGCGTCACTCTACAATTGTTACTTGTTATACCGCCCACATTCTGGGTTGGAATGCTGGCCCACTTTGGCTTAACCAATACATGTTGACTCTTTAGTTAAGTTCACAAATTTACCCTCAAAATCAAATCCTTTCATCGTTTGCTTTGAAGAGGTGGAGCCCAATTCCTTTCCCCCAGAGTGGAGCTTGTATTTAGTACCTTGTTTCTAGTAAATAGAATGTGACAGAAAGGATAGTTTGTCACCCATGAAAGTAGTCCTTCAGTGCACTGTGGCTTCGGTCCTGCTCTTACCCTAGGACTACCCACAGCAGGCTAATCATGAGGACACTCATGCTTAAAGGATGTCACCATAAGGAGCTGCTGAAGCCTCTGGCCAACTGTCCTGTGAAGGGGCCATCTTGGAATCAGATCCTTCCAACCAAGTTTTCAGAATGTTGCACCTTCAGTCAACTTCTCAAGAAGAAGCTTGTGATAGAAGTCCAGCCAGAACCGTCAGCTAAAGCTACCCACTCCTGGGTTTATTACTCTCACAGCATCTGTGAGAGGCTAAGTATTTATTTTTATTTGAAGTCCCTAAATTTGGGGCTTATTTATTATACTGTTATCCTTCACCATCCATTCTTGAGGAGGATATGATTGAGCACAAAGAGCAGACTTATCACATGTTATTAAAGGACGTTTAGGGCTGGAAATGTGGCTTAGCGGTACAGTCCTTGCCTAGCATGCCTGAAGCCCTGGGTTCGATTCCTCAGTACCACATAAACAGAAACAGCGGGAAGTAGCTCTGCGGCTCAAGTGGTAGAACACTAGCCTTGAGCACAAAGAGGCTCAGGGACAGGTCCCAGGCCCTGAGTTCAAGCTGCAGGACTGGCAATAAATAAATAAATAAATAAATAAATAAATAAATAAATAAATAAATAAATAATATGGACATTCAAGCACTTCTATATATTAGAATCATTAAGGAAGAAATCACTTCAGAGTCACGTGTAATCCCCTCATTTTATAGATAGGAAGATCAAGAAGAATGGTTGATGCAATGCCTCAAAACCATGGCAACTTCCATGTACTGTTACCGTTCTATTCTTTTATTTAAGAAGATCTACTCATAGCTAGGTGCTGGTGGCTTATGCCTGTAATCCTAGCTTCTCAGGAGGCTGAGATCTGAGGATCATGGTAATCAATGCTGGCAGGAAAGTTTATGAGTCTCTTATCTCCAGTGAACTACAACAAAACAAAACACCCCAAAGTGAAACATGGCTCAAGTGGTGGTAGAGCACCAATCTTGAGGGAAAAGCTAAGGGATAGTGCCCAGGTGCCCAGGCCCTAAAGCCCCAGTTTGGTTAAAAAAAGAAAAAAAGAGTGCTAGTGGCTCATGCTGAATCCTAGCCATGCAGGACGCTGAGATCTGAGGACTGCAGTTCAAAGGCATCCCAGTCAGAAAAGTCTGTGATACTCTTATCTCCACTTAACCACCAATAAAACCAGAAGTGGACGTGTAGCTCAGTGGTAAAGAGCTAGCTTTGAGCACAAAAACTCAGGGAGAGCACTCAGGCCCCAATTTCAAGCCTCAGGACTAGCATGCACACACACACACACACACACACACACACACACACACACACGAGACTGACTTCAATTTGTAAGAGCATGATACACAACTTAGAGGGAAAGAAATACAGTATGAAAGACTAATCAGTCATGTCTGTAAAATCCTTTCTCTGGGCTTTTGTGTATGGTAAGGATTGGAAGACACTTCTGGGGTATTGGGCAGGGGAAGGATATGATTCAGACAAATGGAGTTTCTCCCTCCCTCTGACATTCACCATTTCTCCTCTACTTTAGCCGTCTAGACAATGTGAAATCCTGCACAGTAAAATGAGGCTGTACTCCTCTGCTAGGTATTCTTGAGAATCTAGGGCTTGGCCAGTTTGTCCCCTTGACCTTCACAACTCTCATGGGTAATCCAGAAGGGCCAGGTATTGAAGAAAAGAGCTCAGGCCTACAGTCTACAGCCTCTCTGGGGGCCTGGTCCCAAGATAGGTCAGAGGCTGCAATTGGTGGGGATGGGTAGCCAGGAAGAGATTCCTACATTATAAACTAATGAAGTCCATAAATGTTGAATATTTCATGAGTGCTAGTATTACCAAGAGGAATCAGAACTGAATTTTCTCGTCAGGCTTTTTTACTTGTGGAAAATGATGTGGCTAGACAATGCAGGACTAGCAAAGATAGAATACAGTCTAAGAAAAAATAATTCATATCCGATTTCAAAGGTTGAATACAAAAAGAAGTTATTTCACTATTCTTGCTGTGAAGGAAACAGAGAGAAGGATTTTTCTAAAAATGCTAAAGAGATTTGGAACCTGATACTTGAAATTTACCTAGTCAGATTTTTTTTTTTAACATAGACTGTGCGTAATTAAATGTCAATCAAGTCACTACTGTCTGCCTGAAGTCATGGTGAAGCAAAAACGAGGGTCATTTTACTTTCCCACTTAAATGATTGTAAGTGTTTCACATACAGCATTTTTTAGACAAGCCAGTGGAAACAGAAAAGAAATTACCAGAGTTCCCACCTATTAACAGAAAAGCAAGTACAAGTCTGGACCCCAGGATGATCTGCCCAGCCCAGTCTGAGCAAGAATCGTCGAGTGCCCAGACCTCAGGTAGTAGTATCCCAGGATTCATATTGCTTTGCTTCAATCACAGTAAGGAAAGCGTGTCTTTGGGCCAAGACTTTAAAATAAAAAAATCAGTCATTTTAGCCAGGCTGGTGGCTCACACCTATCATCCTAGCTACTCAGGAGACAGATCTGAAGATCCTGGTGCAAAACCAGCCCAGGCAGACTCTTATCTCCAATGAACCACCAAAAACCAAAAAGGGAAGCTATGGTTCAAGTGGTAGAGTGAAGAAGACAAGTGAAAGCATGAAGCCCTAGGTTCAAGCCCCAATGTTGGCACAATAAATAAATACAGCCAGGTACTGATGGCTCAAGCCTGTAATCCTAGCTACTCAGGAGGCGGAGATCTGAGGATCATGGTTCGAAGCCAGCAGGGGTAGAAAAGTCTCCATGGACTCTTACTGGAAGTGGAGCTGTGGCTCAAAGCAGTAGAGCACTAGCTTTGAATGAAAGAGCCTAGGGACAGTGCCCAGGCCCTGAGTTCAAGCCCCCAAAACCAACAACAATAACAACAAAAAGATAAATAAATACATAAATATATAAATAAATGCAATTTTTAAAAATCATTTTTTGTTATTGGTGCTGGGTTGAATGCAGGGGTTCACGCATGCTAAGCACACGTCTAACATAGAGCTGCACTCCTAAATCCCAAAACCAGGCACTTCAAATTCACAATGGCTTTGAAGTTAGCATATTGGAACTGGGCACTGGGTGCTGGTGGCTCATGGCTAATTATCTTAGCTAAGATCTGAGGCCAAGATCTGAGGACTGTGGTTCAGAGCTAAGGCAGGAAAGCCCATGAGAGTCTTATCTCCAATTAACTACTAAAACGCTGGAACTGGAGCTGTGGCTCAAAAATGGAAGAGCATTAACCTTGAACACAAAAGCTCAGGGACAGCACCTAGACCCTGAGTTCATGCCCCAGGCCCAGCATATCAGTTTTCTTATCTCTTTTGAGCTATACAAACTGGGTGGTTGGGAGAAGAAGTGACAATTGTGATCTGTTAAAACACTTCGTGCTGGGCAGTGGCTCACACCTGTAATCTTAGCTACTCAGGAGGCTGAGATCTGAGGATCATGGTTCAAAGCCAGATGGCATAGGAAAATCTGTGAGACTCTTATCTTCAATTAACTACCAAAAAGATGGAAATGGAGCTGTGGCTCCAGTGGTAGAGCACTAGCCTTGAGCACAAAAGCTCAGGGACAGCACTGAAACCCTGAGTTCAAGACCCAGGACCAGGGGGAAAAAAAAGACACCTGCCTGGGTGGGTTTTCTATGGACCATGATTTGCCCTGTTGTCTAGCCACGTAGCCAGCCTCATAGTTTTGCTGTCTGTCATTCTCTTCTTCCGGAGCAACTGGTTGTTGTTACTCCAAAATGACCCAACAGACCCCCACCCAACCCCATCTTTTGGAAGGACAAAATCTTATTTTAGAATGGTAAGTCCCATTTAGAAACATTTTCACAGGGAAAACAAAACAGATCCAGAGACCTGTTTTTAGTCATCCTGTTAGTAAGTGGCAGAGCAGAGATTTGAATCCAGTTCCTGAATATTTCAATCACATCTGTTTAGGATGCCCAGATAGCAGGCCTCAAATCAGGGAAGGGCCTTGTAGTGAGAAGAACAGGGCTAAACAGGTCATGCTTGAGGTTGTCTGCTACTTTCTTTTCTTGTGGCCTTGAATAAATTATGCTAATGTTCTGTTCCTCAGTTTCTTTAGTTATGATATATTGATGTAGTATCTAATTTACTAAGGTGTGTGTGTGTGTGTGTGTGTGTGTGTGTGTGTGTGTGTGTGTGTGTTTAACTGGAAATAAAAGTCTCACAGACTTTTCTACCAGGACTGGCTTCAAACCTCAGTCCTCATATCTCAACCTCCTGAGTAGCTAGGATTATAGACATGAGACACCAGCTTCTAGCTTTAACTATTTAACTTATTGTAAATATTCAGTAACAATCTGGCCATCCCCTGTCACATAAATACTCTCTTCTAGTCTTGGTACTTTAGAAACATCTTCCTTGTGTCCTCTTTCTGGTTTCCAAAAGCTCTAAAATCCCTTTATTATCCAACAAACACTCATTTGAGCATCCCATTTTAGGAATGTGGCCCCCATTTCTACTCACTGGAGTTTCCATTTTAGAAGCTTAGGTTGTGTGTGGGATGGGGCGGTGCACAACAGATCCGGAGAACCTCTTGAAATTCCTGCAGACAGCATGGCAGGAGATGGTGAGTATCAGAGGCAACGGAAGCAGACGAGTGGAATGGGGTACAGCAGGAGGGAGGCCTCTTCAAGAAGGTAACAATCAAGCAAGGACCAAGGGTGATAGAGGATCATATGGGGAACAGCTGAGGAGACACCCAATCCTCAGATGACATTCACCACTCCGGAAGAAGCAAATGCGCAAGCTTCTGGGATCCCCAGAAGATGCTGTGTCTGGACTATGCTTATTTGAGGAAGAGGAAAGAAACACCACCTGAGTACTAAGCTCTGGGACACTGCGGTCACCACCAATGAAAACATTGTGTCCACTTCCCCAGTCTCCCTGAAGAAGGGAGGGGAGGGGCCAGTTGTGGGAACAGCTCCCAACCCCAGCTCTTCTAGGCTTTTCTACAGGAGACTCTGTATTACTGGACACTATGGGCCACCTTGGGCTTCTTCCTTGGGCCTGTGTAATTTAGGATTCCTTCCTTCCTTCCTTCCTTCCTTCCTTCCTTCCTTCCTTCCTTCCTTCCTCTCTTCCTCCCTTCCTTTCTCTCTCCCTCCCCCCCACCTTCTTTCCCTGCCAGTACTGGGTCTTCAACTCAGGGCCTCACACTATCATTTGACTTTTTTTGTTCAAGACTAGCTCTCTACCATTTGAGTCACACCTCCACTTCTGGCTTTTTTGTTGTTGTTTTTTTTTGCTGGCTGGCTTCAAACCGTGATCCCTGATTTCAACCTCCAGAGCAGCTAAGATTACAGCCATGAGCCACTGGCACTGGGTTTTTGTTGTTTATCTGGAAATAAGAGTCTTCCATGGGAAGGCCAAGCTGGTTTCAAATTTTAATCCTCAGATCTCAGCCTCCTGAGTAACTCGAATTACAGGCATGAACTCCCAGTGCCCAAAACAATTTTTATGCCCCTTTTCTTGGAGTCCAAGAATACCCTTAGAAATCTCTACCACTGCTTGCTGCTGGCTTCCTTTCAGCCCAGAAGGGCTGGAAAGATTCTCTGCTGGCCTGCTGAGGCCTGGCTCAGTTTCCAGGCATGTTCCCCTCCCCGAGGTAGCCAGCCAGCCTTGGAAAACAGGGAGCTTGGGGGAAAAAAGTCACTTGACTTTTATAAGGTGGTAACTACTGTGGGGCTTTATGTAATTAAACCTAAATGCCGTTTTCCTCCTAAAGCTCCCAGGGTGAGGTAATCGTTCTCTTGAATGTCAACTCAGGAAGTTTTACCCAAGCAAAAGGAGGTGAAGAGTGGTGTTTGCCAAATCAGGAAATGTGAATTCGCTGACAAGGAACTTAAGAGAAAGAGACTGAGGTAAGGAGAGGAAGGGAAGTGGGAGAGAGCAAAAGGTAGTGCAAGAGTAAGCTTGGGAAATGACAGCCAATTTTCATTTCATGGACATTCTGTTCTTTGAAATTTCAGTGTGTGTGTGTGTGTGTGTGTGTGTGTGTGTGTGTGTGTGTGTGTGTCCTAGTACTGGGGCTTGAACTCAGGGTCTGGGAGCTGTTTCTTATACGTTTCCACTCATGGCTGGCACTCTACCACTTCCTCGCTTTTTGCTGTTAATTGGAGATAGACGCTCACAGACTTCTCTTCCAGGGACTAGCTTTGAACCTCAATCTTCAGATCTCAGCCTTCTGAAGTAGGTAGGATTATAGGCGTGAGCTACTGGTAGCCAGCTTTAAACTTCAGTTCTATTGCAGGCTGCTTTGAAAAAAACAACAAACAAACCTGGAAGCAAGGAAACATCCTACACTTAATGCAGTCTGCATGAGAGGGAACCCTAAGGTTTCAATGGAGGCGCTGGCCTCGTTCATACACTCACTCACCTTGGGCCTGGAAATTCCTGCTCTCAGAAGTGTGTGAGTTCCCAGATTCCCATGACAAATCTAACTACAGCTTTCTGTGCAATGGGTGGCTTTAAACAATGACTACATTATGTAGATACAGCGGGAGACTCCTTTTGTCATGGTCCTTCTCTTGGTGTTGCACCTTCCTCATGGTTTCTAACATGGTTGGCAAGTCCCAGGGACAGAGAAAGGAAACTATTTAAGCAGGTGCTCAGCAGCCAAGAATGAATTGTCTTGGAAAACAAAACAAAACTGAAGGAGAAAAATGCAAGTTCATCTATCATCAAATTCTTTAGTGAGTTTTAACAAAGAAAAAAATTTAATTTCTTACAAATGTCTCATTTTCTTTTTTCTTTTTCTTTTGCCAGTGCTGGGACTTGAACTCTGAGGCCTGGGCTGTTCCTGAACTCAAAACTAGTGCTCTACCACTTGAACCACAACACCACTTTCAGCTTTCTTACAGTAGTTTATTGGAGATAAGTGTCTCATGGATTTTCCTATCTGGGCTGGCTTCGAACTGCAATCCTGAGATCTCAGCCTCCTGAGTGGCTAGGATTACAGGCATGAGCCACCAATACCCCGCATCTCTGCTTTTTTGCCAGTCCTGGGGCTTGAACTCAGGGCCTGAGCACTGTCCCTGGCTTCTTTTTGCTCAAGGCTAGCACTCTACCACTTGAGCCACAGCGCCACTTCCAGCTTTTTCTATATATGTGGTGCTGAGGAATCGAACCCAGGGCTTCATGAATGCTAGGCAAGCACTCTACCACTAGGCCATATTCCCTGCCCCCTCTGGTTTTCATCTAGAGATAGAACTCAAAAGTTTGGAATTCAAGCAGTTTTGTCCAGAGTATTTTTGTCCTGAAAACTCTGCCCCCCCCCCCCCTCTTGGTTCCTCTCCCTTACTCTCAGACTCAGTCTCAATTAGGACTACTCTAGTGAGGGGCCATTTTCAAGGATAAAGCAAGTGGTCCAAGATGCTGTTACTGAGGGATCTGGAAGCTAGTGATAGTACTGTGCATAAACCTGTGTGTGTTCCTGTGTGCATGTGTATCTGTATGTAATTGTATGCACGTGTGTAAGGACACATATACAGTTCTAGCACTAGACAGACTGACTGAACGGACATATCATAGCAGGCAAGTTGAAGCTCATGGATCTTTGCAAACTGACAATGCTAGCTTTCACTAGAAGGCCAGGTCTGAGATAAAACACACCTCACACTAATTACATTGTCCATGAAAAAGAGGATGAAGGAAACTCAGGAGAGATAGAGTTGATGATTGGAAAACTTTCGTGTCTGAAATACTTGTTTAAAAACTCTAAGAGGTTGTGGCTCTCACCTGTAATTCTAGCTGCTTGGGAGGCTGATATGTAGAGGATCATGATTCCAGGTCAACCTGGGGAAAAAGGTGGGGAGAGCTCGATTTCAACACAGAAAGCTGGATGTGGTGGCATGTGCCTACCATCTCAGCTTATGAAGAGACGTCTAAACAGGAGGATCATGGTTCAGGCTGATCTTGGCTTTAAAAACAACCAGAGCAGCCTAACACTGGTGGCTCACACTTGTAATTCTAGCTTCTCTGGAGGTTGACATCTTAGGATCTCAGTTCAAAGCCAGCCTAGTTGAGAAAATCTATGAGACTCTTGATCTCTAATTAACCTTCAAAAAGCTGGAAGTGGAGCTTTAGCTCAAGTGGTAGAGCACTAACCTTGAGCACAAAAAGCTCATGAACAGCACCCAAGCCATTAGTTCAAGCACTAGTAACAGTGTGCATACGAGCGTGCGTGCACTGCTACACACACACACACACACACACCCCAACACAAAAAACAAATTAGAGCAAAAAAAAAAAAAAGGCTTGAGGTATGCCTGATGTGGTAGAGTACATGCTTAGCAAGCATGAATTGTAAAACTGAGTACCACCAAAAAATGAAAAGAAGAAGAAGAAGAAGAAGAAGAAGAAGAAGAAGAAGAAGAAGAAGAAGAAGAAGAAGAAGAAGAAGATCTCACCCTTCATGATTCCCAGGCCATTCCCCATCCCTTAGTAGAGTCAGGAAATGACATTTTATGGTTGGTCATGGGGCTTGAATTCAAGGCCTAGATGCTATCCCTGAGCTCTTTTGCTTTAACCACTTTGAGTCACAGCTCCACTTCCAGTTTTCTGGTGATTAGTTGGAGAAAGAGTCTCACTGACTTTCCTGCCTGGGCTTGCTTCAAATTCTGATCCTCAGGTCTCAGCCTCCTGAGTAGCTAGTTTTACAGCCATGAGCCACCAGTGCTTGGCTAGTGTCCATTTCTAAAATATCCATTCCTAAATGGACATTTTAATGAATACCACAGCTGTTTGCACACAGTGTTCAGTGATGTATTTGGTGAAGTGCATTGCTTCCTACTGAGAGCTGCGCTACTTCCTAAAAGTGAATGCTAGTTTTGTCTCCATGCAACTTAAGATGCCAACTTGAAGTCTGTTCTTCTCTTCCTGACTGGCCTCATCTCTTTTCAATACCTTTATTTCCTTCCCTCCAGACCTGACCTTTCCTCCCATTCCAGAAGCCATTTAATGCACTAGCACTGAAGTTTCAAGTGCAAAACGAAGCCGGGGTGCTGTATTTCTGAGGCTGTTCTGAAGTGTGGTTGGGGAGAGAACCTTGTGTTAGGATTGCTGAGGTGAGGCCCTGGCAGCAGGTGCCTAGGACAGGTGGCTCAGAATAGGGAGCTTCTAGGGGGTGTATTGGACAGCGCTATGGCTTTCTGAGTCCAGTCATCTTACTTATAACCCCCAGAGAAAAAAGCACATGTAATTGTGTGTGTGTGTGTGTGTGTGTGTGTGTGTGTGTTGGTACTAGGACGTGACCTCAAGGCCTCCAGCTCTTGCTTAGAAGCTTTTTTGCTTAAGGTTAGTGCTCTACCACTTGAGCTTTTGGCTCTTCTGGCTTTTGGTGGTTAATTTGGTGGCTGTGAGTCTCTCAGATGTGTCTACCCAAGCCGGCTTCCAACTGCATCCTGAGAGCTCAGCTTCCTGAGTAGCTAGGATTACAGGCATGAGCCACTGGTGCCCAGTTAGGTATAATTTTCAATGGCCAGTGTACCAGAATAGTGAACTGTAAGGGAAAAAGAGCAAAATTGATTTAAAGTTGTAATGATAGGGTGTCTAAAATGTCCCAGGATTGACTACTATACTTTTATCAAGTTATATAAAATCTGTCCATGGCAGATTTCCTAACAGTGGGGTTTTTCTTTGACTCATTTGCATAGAAAATGATTGCATTACATAGTGGGCATAGCAAAAAAAGTTGTGGGATGAATTTAACCTGCAGGCCCATGTCTTTCAGACTCTCCGCCTCTCTCCTCTCAATCCTGCTTAACCTTGGATAAGATGCTTTCTGACTTTTCAGTTTCCAACACATAAGGAAGGAATAAAAAAGGCTTCTCTTCCAGTTGTGTGACAGGATACTAAGATTTATGCCCTAATCTTGGCAAAATCACCTGTGCTTGGTGAAATTGCAAATTACATGTAGATAGCAGGGAGGAGGAGAGAAGAGGCAGAGAATGCACAGTTCATCTCACTGTCCTCCTGGCTGGTTAATTAGAAAGGAGGTTCATTAAGGTTCTAGCCCCCCCAAAAAACCCCCAAAAACCAAGAATGAAAAGAGACCAAAAAGAATGACATCATTTCCTCTGACTCTTCCCTAAGGGGCCTGGTATTAAAGAGAATGACTCAGGCCAGAGAAATGAAGCAAAACAGACCAATTTCCAATACTGATTATTTTGGATTGCAACCTTACACAAAAGAGAAGGATATATGGGGGGGGGGGAGGGAGAGAGGGATAAAAGAGTGAGGAAAACAGAGAATCATTTTCTGACTGAAAAGGAGACCAAGAGGGCAGTTTAAGCTAAACCAGTACATATAACTCTTCTTTTCCTTTTCTGCTCTATTAAAAAAAAATCAAGGACTTACATTTTGCCCAGCCTAAGTGTTAAGACATTTAGGTTCCATAAAATTCTAAGAATATAAGTAAGAGTTTAAGAGCTTATACTTTTTAAAAGTTCACTTTTTATTATTATTATAGGAATAGCAGATGTAATTGGGGTGGAGTGGAAGACCTTTTCATTATGACTTCTGCAAGTAGCTGCTCTTCTTCTGTTGAAGCTGTAAACTTTCCTGCCACGTGAATACCTCATTAAGTCTGCTCCTTGGCTTCCAGTAATAGCTTGTGCTTAGAAACCATTCATCCTGGCTCAGGTGATGATAAAACACTGACACAGGAATACAAGTTGCTTCTTTCTTTCATTTGAGTCAAAGACACTCTGAGGAGCCCAGGAATGATCCTTGGGCAATGTCCATAGCACATTCCTAAACTGGGAGTCTGTGATTTGGGCTAAGTTCCATTTGCCCTGGGGAGGCTGGAATGTGGACAAGCCTGCCCTGTCTCCAGGTCCTCTGCTCTTCAGGCTCCAAGACTCTAGACATATACACCAGCCAATACAATTGAGGGAAAGGAAAGCCCTTTTGGATTCATTTATTTTTATGCTAGTACTGGGGCTTGAACTCAGAACCTGAATGCTGTCCCTGAGCATTTTTGCTTAAGGCTAGTGCTCTACCGCTTGAATCACAGCCTCACTTCCCTGGCTTTTTGTTGGTTAATTGAAAATAAGAGGCTCATGGGTTTTCCTGCCTGGGCTGGTTTTGAACTTTGATTCTCAGATCTCAGCCTCCTGAGTAGCTAGGATCACAGCTGTGAGCTTCGAGTGCCACGTTGTCCTCGTGAATTGTACAGTTGGATTTAGAAGTTCATTAAACCCCATCAGGCCCCAGAGAGGAAAAACTTTCCCACCTCTGTCCTACCTTGAACCTAAGAGAAAACATTGGCCAACTCCTTATAATACCAGAGAGTATGAGTTTTAAGGCCCTTTGGGCTTTAAATTTCATGTTGTGGGAGAGAAGAAAGGAATCTCTGTAAAAATTTTACAACCACATGATGATGATGGGGTTGAGAACGTGGCTTAGTGGTAGAGTGCTCGCTTAGCATGCATGAAGCCCTGGGTTCAATTCCTCACTACCACATAAACAGAAAAAGCCAGAGTGCTGCTGTGTCTCAAGTGGTAGTGTGCTAGCCTTGAGCAAAAAAAGCTCAGGGACAGCGCCCAGACCCTGAGCTCAAGCCCTAGGACTGTCAAAACAAAAAAACAAAAAAACAAAGCAAGGATGATGATGAAAATATTCACATTGTGTTGTGGAAAGAAATTTGGACCCCCCCCCCCACCTTTTAACAAATAATTTGCATTGTCTACCTCTAGCACAGTTTTACTTGGGAATTAATTGGTTCCCACCATGGTTTTTTTGGCAGATGTCGCTGGTGATTTCTGATTGTGAACTCAGTGTCACACAACTCTCTCTCTCTCCTAATGTCATATATCTATTCATTTATGCATCTGATGGGGTTCAAGTACTCCAAAGAATAATACTTTGGCATTTGAGAAAGCAGCAAAACAGGAAGGACCTCTCATCTTTCCCCTTCCTTTTCTTCTAGGGAAGGCTGTTAAAAACCTCATTGATGAATTCAGTGAAGATTTCTTAAAATTCTTTTTTGGCCAGTCCTGGGCCTTGGACTCAGGGCCTGAGCACTGTCCCTGGCTTCTTTTTGATCTAGGCTAGCACTCTGCCACTTGAGCCACAGCGCCACTTCTGGCTGTTTTCTAAATATGTGGTGCTGAGGAATCAAACCTAGGGCTTCATGTATACGAGGCAAGCACTCTTGCCACTAAGCCATATTCTCAGCCCCTTAAAATTCTTTTTAAAACATTAAAAAACATTCTTATTTGTGCTAACTGGGGCTTGACCTCAGGACTTCCCACTATCACTTGACTTTTCCACTCAGGGCTGGGGCTCTTCCACTTGAGCCATGTCTTGATTCATGGCTTTTTTTGCTGATTAATTGGAGATAAGAATCTTACAGATTTGTCTGCCTGGGCTGGGTTCGAAACTTTCTCCTTAGATCTCAGTCTAAATAGTTAGGATGATAAGTATGAGCCACTTACAAGTGTGAGCAAGATTGTGAACAGAAATGCATCCATCCTCACAGAACTTAGAATTTGGTAAAGGGAACAAGCAATAATATATTTATATCAGTAAATAGAAAGTGGTAACTGTAACTGTGCTCTTGTTGCAGGTACTGATTCCTCTCAAACTGTTGGCATCCTTGCTGAAACAGACATCAGAACTACATTTCTTAGCCTCCCTCACAGTCATGTGACTTGTAGCCAGTAGCATCTAAGTAGACACAATGGCAATGAAATCAACAAACTAGGAAGAGCCTGGCCCCTGGATGTGTGAAAGTAGGTTGTGCTGACAACGTGAGCACTAGCCCAAAAGTGCTTGGTAGAAAGGGCAGAGTAGCTGATAGAGCCACAAACATGTACTGTATTGGGCCAATTTGTTACAACAGCTCAGTTTACCACTTACATCACTAGGTATATACGTCTATTTCATATGTCATAAAAGAAAAGCACATATTTAGAGGATCTGACAAAATCTGAGAAAGGAAGGCCAGAAAAGTTTGACCAGGGAATGAATTCTGAAGATGAGTAGGACTTAACTGGGATTGATAGTAGTTCAAGAAATAATGGCTGGGGCCAGCTGTTGGTGGCTCTTGCCTGTAATCCTACCTACTCAGGAAGCTGAGATTGGAGGACCTGGGTTTGAAGCAAATGTGGGCAGGAAAGTCTGTGAGACTCTTATCTCTAAGTAACCATCACAAAATCCAGAAGTTGAGCTGTGGCTCCAAGTAGTAGTGCGCCAGTCTTGAGTGAAAAAGCTAAAGGACATTGTCCTTGCCCTGAGTTCAAGCCTCTTCAGTACTAGCACGCACACACACACACACACACACACACACACACACACACACACACAAGAATGGGTTGGGAGGTATGACTCAAGTATTGAAGCATCTTTTTACAAATGTTTACCTAGCATGAGGCCCTGGGTCCAACACACTGGGTAAGGCCCTGGATTCAAACCCCACTAGTGTCGAAAAGAAAGAAAAACTGGTGTGTATTTGAAGGAGAAATGAAAGACACCGTCTAGGATTCTGCTTTGGGAGACCAGATGGATGACAGTGTTGAAGGCATGTCAACAGACAAGGAGAACAAGTCTGGGGGAAGATGATAGGATCAGATTTGGACTTGTGAAGCTTCTGGAACCTGGGGAACACACTAGAGATGTCCAGACTGAAGAAAGAGATCAGGTGGTAGATAAAGCCATAAGACATTGTTAGATTAGATCCTTAGAAATTCTGGTTTAAAGTGATTAAACGGTTGTTATGTGACAACAAAGCCTTTAAATACATGCTATATAAATTTTGGCTTAAATAACTAAATTATACTCCCCCCCTTTCTTTCAATGCTAGAGATTTGAACCCAAGGCCTCATTCATACTTGCTAAGCCAGTGTTCTGCACTGAGCTACAGGCCTAGCTCTATCCATTATTTTTTTAATTTTTATTTTTTTTCAAATTTTTATTATCAAACTGATGTACAGAGAGGTTACAGTTTCATACATTAGGCACTGGATACATTACTTGTACTGTTTGTTACCTTGTCCCTCATTATCCATTATTTTTTAACTCATTGTTATTGTTCAATACCAATTGGATGCTATTTGGGTCTGTGCTGCTGTTAGAATTCAGCAGAAAGTAGAAATAACTAAAAGTCTAGTAAAATATTCCATTGAAGTCAGAAAAAATGTAATTCACACTCCAAGTTCCTTTCACTGTGGTTTTCTTCTTTCCCTCTGATTTTGCAAAGTTGTTGAAAACTGATTGCATTTGGAATCATTTTAATAACCAAAAAAGGAGCTGACCACTTCCCTTTCTTCTTCCTCTTTACCCTCTATACTTTTTTCAGTTCTCTTACCTTTGGCTATGGGGTACAGCTTCCTCATTTCTTTTCCACTTCCCAAAGCCAAAATTAGCTCTTTTGGTTGGCATAACACATTTTCTTAGGGAGATTAGAAAATTGCTTTTCTGTCCTTTTCTTCTGTCTTCATCTCCCCATCCCCACCCTTAAAAATAAACCAACTTCTTTCCTGTTTCTGCATTCACCTCAGCTCCTCTCCTGTTGCTCAGTTTTTATTTTCCTTCTCATTCTCTTCTCCTGCTCATTTTTCTTGTTCATGATTTCTTTTTTTTCCAGCCTTGCTTTTCAGTAGCTTCTTTCTTTGCTCTGCAGCTTGATTTTCTTGTCTTCTTTTTTCTTTCTTCTTCTTCTTTTGCTTCTTCCAGCGAGGGACCATTAGAATTAGTGATATAGTTTTCCCCTTTAAAGGGATGATATTGTGTGTGTGTGTGTGTGTGTGTGTGTGTGTGTGTGTGTGTGTGTGTGTGTGTGTTGATACTGGGGATTGAATTTAGGGCCCCATATTCTTATTTATTTATTTATTTATTTATTTATTGAACACAATTTTTTTGGACAGGGTGTTGTGCAAAAAGGGTACAGTTACATAGTAGGGGAGTGTGTACATTTCTTGTGATATCTTACGCCCTGTTTTTCTTTCCCTTCTGTAGGTCAGGTAGACATATATACAATATACAATGTATCAAGAACATATACAGTAGCTACGTGGCCGCACCCAAGAAAATTCGCCAAGGGCTTTAAATGCAATGTCGATATTAGACAATATGTCGACAGTAGTCTTATATGAACGTACATACATAGATTTTGAGCTATTGTATTCCACTGAGAGGTCAATTTTTGACCTTTATGTGTTGAGTAATTGTTTGGTTTTAGTTACAAACTGTTGGGTTGCTGCCCCAATCCTGTGGGAAATACTATTTGACAAGCAGTTTTTGGTTTCACAGACTTGGTCTCTACTGTCTCTCCGTCTCCCTTTCTTAACAGTCATATATCAGGGAGATAATGTCCTTTTGTTTTCTGTGTTCTAGGCTTGTCTCGCTCAACATTATTTGTTTGAATTCTGACCATTTCCCTGCGAATAACAATATTTCACCATTCCTAATCGCTATGTAGTATTCCATTGTGTATAAGTACCATATTTTTTGGATCCATTCGTCTGTGGAGGGGCATCTGGGTTGTTTCCATATTTTGGCTATTGTGAATTATGCCACGATAAACATGGAAGTACAAATGTCTTTTTGATATCTTGGGGTTTGCTGTTTAGGATAGATGCCTAGGAGTGGCATGGCTGGGTCATAGGGTAGGTCTATATTGAGCTTTTTGAGAAACCTCCATATTGTTCTCCAAAGTGGTTGTACTAATTTGCACTCCCACCAACAATAGAGAAGGGTTCCTCTTTCCCCACAGCCCCTCCAGCATTTGTTGTTGCCTGAGTTCAGAGTATAGGCCATTCTAACTGGGGTGAGGTGGTATCTCAGGGTTGTTTTTTATTTGCATTTCCTTTACTACCAGGGATGTTGAACATTTCCTCATATGTTTCTTTGCCATTTTTATTTCTTCTCTTGTGAAGTCTCTCTTTAGCTCCTTTGCCCATTTCTTAATTGGTTTATTGGGCTTGGAGGAGCTTAGTTTTTTGAGTTCTCTGTAGATGACAGATATTAGGCCTTTGTCTGTTGCTGTGCTGGTAAATATCCTTTCCCATATGGTTGGCTGTCTTTCTATTTTGGTGGCTACGTCCTTACCTGTGCAGAAACTTTTTAATTTGTAGTAGTCCCATTTGTGGAGTCTTTCCCCTATTTGTTGTGCCCCTGGGACTCTATTCAGGAAGTTTCTTCCTGTGCCTATAAGTTCTAGCGTCTTTCCTACTCTGTCCTTCAGTAGTTTCAGGGTTTCAGGTCTGATATTGAGGTCCTTGATCCATTTTGAGTTGATCTTGGTGCATGGTGATAGGCTTGGGTCTACTTTGAGTTTTCTGCATATGGCTGCCCAGTTCTCCAGGCACCAGTAGTTGAAGAGGCTATGTTTATTCCATTGTATGTCTTTAGCTCCTTTGTGGAATATCAGCTGACTGTAAGAGTGCGGTTTTATTTCTGGATCTTCAATTCTAATCCATTGGTCTTCCGATCTGTTTTTATACCAATACCAGGTAGGGCCCCATATTCTTGTTTACCTTTTTTGCTCAACCTGGTGCTCTACCCTTGAGACACATTTTAACTTCTGGCTTTTATGGTGGCTAATTGGAAGTAAGAGTCTCTCACAGGCTTTTCTGCTCAGGCTGGCTTTGAACCACAGTCCTCCTAGAGTAGCTAGGATTACAGCTCTGAGCCACCTGTGCCAGCAGGCATGGGCGTGTTTAACTCCCTCATCTGCAAGATAGGCACCATAATACTTCTTCCCCTTCATTGCTTCCCCTGGGTTGTCCTTATCTATGTATTTACTTTTGGGTCAGTCCTGGAGCTTGAACTCAGAGCCTGGGTTGCTGTCCTTGAGCTTTTGTTTGCTCAAGGCTAGTGTTCTACCACTTTGAGCCACAGCTCCACATCTGGCTTTTTTGGTAGCTAATTGAAGATACGCATTTCATAGACTTTCCTGCCTGGGCTGGCTTTGAACCTTAATCCTCAGAGCTCAGCCTTCTGAGTAGCTTGGATTACAGTGCCCCTAGTTTAAGGGAAAAGACATTGATTCAGCATCAACAAGTAAACAAGCAAGGTTTCTTAACAGTAGTCATAGCAAGAGGTGTCATGTAGGAACAGGGAGGGTAAAGTGGAGAGCTGAGGGGAAGGATAGGGTAGATTCAGGAAACAAGGAAGGACTCAGTGGGGAAAAAAAAGAGACTTGAAAAAAATGCTTAGCATTCCTGGAGGTATAAAGGAGTAAGAGTGGCATTCCAGGAGGAATGGGTGCTATTTCTAGTCATTTGTGAGTCACCATGAACACAGCAATTTTAAAAACCTTTATTGTTTGGCATTTTAAGAGGTGAAATATATTGGAATAGACAGGAATTTTGTATCCTGAGTCAACTAAAAATTCTGATCACAAGTTCAATAAGAGAATGGAGGGGAACAAAAGCATGAAAACATGATGATGTCTGATTCTGAGATACTACAACTGAAAATGGAATTCTAGCCAAAGTGTACAACAAGAATATAACGAGTCAGTGGCTTAGGCCTATAATCATAGCTACTCAGGAGACTAAGATCTGAGGATTGCAGTTCAAAGCCAGTCCAGGCAGGAAAGTCCTTGAGAATCTTTCCTCCAACTAACTACTAGAAAAACAGAAGTGGCAGAAAGGAAGGAAGGAAGGAAAGAAGGAAGGAAGGAAGGTAGAGAGAGAAAGAAAGAAAGAAGAAAAAGAAAATAATTAGCAGCAGCCTTTATTATTATTATTTTTTTTTAACTTTTCTTCTTTTCTTCCAACGCTGGGGATGGAACTCATGGCCTTACACATTCTAGGCCCATATGTTACCACTAAACTACAGCCTTTCTGGCAATGGTTCCCTTTTAAACAGAGGTTTATGCTTTGTTCTATGCAATTCTACCACTTTGGTACCTGTGGAAGGACTCCAAGGTAACAATCTCTTCCCCAGTGGTGGAGGAGAAGGCATCCATTTGTGAATCTTGAGACATGAGAACTCTATCTAATGGAAGCAAAATTGACTTGGTACTGAAGTGCCAGACTTTGAAGTCAGGCCCCATTTTACCACGTGAACCCCATTTTACCACGTGAACCCCACTTTACCATGTGAACCTGAGATAAGCAGGCCCTGTGAGCAGACCCAGGATAAGCCCATTAGGGCCCAGTCGGTCTAGAACTCTAACCGCTGGGAATGCTTAACTCTGACCACCCCTGGGGTGCCTCGAACCCTGAGCCAATCAGATTTGTACCTGTCTCCTAATCTTGCTTGCTTGAACACCTGATTGTTGTAACTTTGTTCTTTGCCTTTATAAGCCCTGTGTAACCACAGCTCGAGGCTCCCTCCTAACCTCCACTGTGTCGGTGGGTAGGACGAGGCCCGAGTTGCAGCTCGCTTAAATAAAGCCTTGCCTTGCTTTTGCATTTCGGAATGTCTGAGTCTCGGTGGCCTTCTTGGTGGTGGTTTCGCGACTTGGCATAACAGTACAACTGCAGATCTCCCCATACAACCAAACAGATCCTATAGATGCCCTAGAGAAAAGAACACCCATGGAAAATAGATACAGGCAGAAGAGAGACACACTGTAAAAGACTACGTGTGTGTGTGTGTGTGTGTGTGTGTGTGTGTGCATGTATGAGAGAGAGACAGAGAGACACACAGAGAAATAGCACAGAAGAATATGAAGAGGAATTGGAGAGATAGGAGACATGCAGGGACCCCGGTCATAATCAAATAGGCTAATAAATCTGCTATTGAACAAAGGATTAGAGCTATTATTGCAACTTGAAGAACAATAAATATTGCATAAGGCTTGGCTATCTGAAGCCATCATGACCACTTCCTGTGATTCCTCACTTCCCCCATTAACTGATATAACAAGCATGTTGCTGCCTCTCCTTGCAGAAAGAATTTAACTCACAGAGTAATGTACCGCTGATTTTCATATCAAACTACCAAATGTGAAAAACACACTTTCATGGTTCACAGCCATAACTTGGTAAAGTTTAAGTATTGCTTATATCAAAATCATATCTTGGGTGGTTCATGGCCCTGAGCCCAGCCTTTTCTCTTGTTTGGTTCCTCTATCATTAAATGTCTTTATACCAGCTGACGTTGAAAAGCCATGAGATAGAGAGAAGATAATACAAACTAGGCATTCACTATTTCTCCTAACAGTAGGGCAGGTAAGTTGTGACTAGTAAGTAGTCAATATACAATACATACACATATTGAGATGTGGCATCGATCTGTCTATATATATGTACTTAGAGAGCTCTCTCACTACATATAGATTTAAGGGTGCCTTTGAGGTTGAACCTTTCTATGGCTCAGTTTCTTCACCTGTAAGATAGAAATAATAATCACACTTCATTGGATGGCTGTATATGTGTGTATTGTTATTACTATAGCAACAGCACAACAGCTAAGCTCCTAGTTCATCAGTGAACATTTCTCTGTGATCAAGAGCTGCTGGGAGCTACAGGATCTTGTAAGGTAGTGAGGTGATGGGAAGGGAAAAGCAATCAGGAGACACATTCATATTTAAGAGCAAATTAAGATCTGCACTTGCAATTAATATTGACTTCAGTTCTTCTGGTCTTCTTTATTTCCTCAGGCAATTTTACACAGGATCTGTAGTAAGGGTTGATACAGGTCCAAGCGTGTAACATTGATATCCAATTATCATTGTTATTATTATGCTCTGGTACTGGGGATTGAACTCAGTGCTTGGGCATATCCCTTAGCTTTTTCACTCAAGGCTGGTTCTCTATCACTTGAGCTGTAAAAGTTATTAAAATAGGCAGCCGATGACAGAGAATACCATGTGGTATTCAGGCAGGAGAGAGAACTTTATTTTGCTGAGCTGCTGGCCTGTGGCCAAGTCCAAGGTGTGGTGGGCAAGAGAGAAAGTCATGGGCAGGGGTGGGGAGGTGTGGCCAGGCAGATTAGGATGTGATCTCAGGGAAGGGGGAGGTGACTGTCTCCAGGTCTGCTGGTTACCCAAGTAACTGGGTAGAGACTGCTGGTGGGGGCAACTGCTTGGAGCCTTGGGTGGGGGGAGGGCCTTACATGCGCATGCCTCCACTTCGGGCCTTTTGGTAATTAACTTAAGAAAAGATTCTTATGGTCTTTCCTACCTGGGCTGGCCTTGAATTATGATCCTCAGATCTCAGCCTCTTGAGTAGTTATAGGATTCAGTCACTAAGTATATGGCAATCACTTAAAAATATGTCTATATTCTAAATGGCTATATGTTAAGCAGCTATAAGGCTAGTCATTTTAATTATCAATGACATAGTAAAAATTGTCCCTGACAGTTTGTTTCCCCTTTTCAGAAGGGTATATGTCTCAAGACCCTTGATAGATGCCTGGAATTCCAGATAGTACTGAACTTTGTATATAATTTTCATGTTTTTTCCAACATGTCCTGCAGTATGGCTACATAACAGCAGTTAGTTTGTTCTTCTCTTCTATGCCCTGGGGGCCTCGCATTATTATTATACTTTGTGATCATTATTAAGAAAAGTGTTATTTTTGTTTGCTTGTTTTTCTGTAGGAGCTTGAAATCAGGGCCTGGATGCCGTCCCTAAGTGCTTTTGCCCAAGGCTAGTGCTCTACTTCTTTGTTCCATAGCCTCACTTCCAGTTTCCCATAGTTAATTGAAGATAACGGTCTCAAGGACTTTCATGCCCTAGCTGGCGTTGAACTTTGATCCTCAGATCTCAACCTCTAGAGTAGCTAGGATTAGTCATGAGCCACCAGTGCTCTGCAGAGTTAAGTGCCTCTTCACACAATCACCTTGATATCACAGAAATCCTCTTGGAAGCTGAAATGCTACTGATGGGTGGGTGGCATCCATAGTGTGAGCAAACTGGACAAAGGGAAGACTCACAACCTAGGCAAGATGGAGTTGTAGAGTACAAGATTTCATTACCCTAGTTGGAATGGCTCAAAATTTAAACCTTGTGTATTGTTTATTTCTGGAATTTTCCATTTAATATTTTCAGACTGTGGTTGACTAGGGGTAACTGAAACCCTGGAAAGCAAAACCCTAGATAATCAGGGAACTACTGTATCTCACATTTCATATCATTCTTTCCTATTGTCTTTAGGGTCCATCATATAAGCGATTTATTTTTATAAAGTGCTTATCAGTCCTATTAGTTATGATTTCTCCAGAAACATTGTACTAAGGATCTATGAAGCTTTTAAAAAATTTTCCAGCAGCCAGAGATCGTTTTATTCCATTTTTATTTCCAAAAGCAGAGCTGGACTGTGGCTTGGCAGTAGAGGGTGTGGTTTGGAGGGGGTTGGCGAGGCAAGAGAAAATAAACACTGCAACATGTGGTTGTGATGACAATCTAGTGTCTAGAGACCATCATACATCCTTGGGAGCTCCATGTTTATGCAGAAAGTATCTCCAAATGATTTAGAGCTATTCATAAATCAGCAGAGGGGACTGGGGGTGGGGAGGGAGAGAGAGGAGAGAGGGAATGCTGAAGTGTGAACTATGAAAACCAGAAAATCAGAAAGGTTCCTAAAGATCATCGAATTCAACTTACTAGTTACTTATAAAGGAAATTGAGAGCCAAAGGGTTCTTGGGCCAGAAGTTGAAGAGCCTAGAACATAGGTGATAGCTTTTAGTTTTTATTTATTTATTTATTTATTTATTTATTTATTTATTTATTTATTTTTGGCCAGTCCTGGTGCTTGAACTCAGGGCCTGAGCACTGTCCCTGGCTTCCTTTTGCTCAAGGCTAGCACTCTGCCACTTGAGCCACAGCGCCACTTCTGGCCGTTTTCTGTATATGTGGTTCTGGGGAATCGAACCCAGGGCCTCATGTATACGAGGCAAGCTCTCTTGCCATTAGGCTATATCCTCAGCCCTGTATTTATTTTTATTTTTTCTCAGTCATGGGGTTTGAACTCAGGGCCTGAGCACTTCCCCTGAGCTCTTTTTGTTCAAGCCTAGCGCTGTACCATTTTGAGCCATAGTACCACTTCTGGTTTTTGATGGTTCATTGGAGATAAGAGTCTTATGGACTTTCCTGCCCTGGCTAGGTTTGAAATGCAATCCTCAGATCTCAGCAAGATGAGTAGCTAGGATTACAAGTGTGAGCCACTGGTGCATGGCAATAGATTTTTTTTGACAGTCTTTAGGCAAATATTCAGCTTGTTGATGTTTTTTCCAACATGTCCTGCAGTATGGCTGCATAACAGCAGTTAGTTTGTTCTTCTCTTCTATGCCCTGGGGGCCTTGCATCATTATTATTATACTTTGTGATCATTATTAAGAAAAGTGTTATTTTTGTTTGCTTGTTTTTTTTTGTAGGTCTTAGAGCTTGACATCAGGGCCTGGATGCAGTCCCTAAGTGCTTTTGCTGTCTCTTAGCTTTTTCACTCAAGACTGGCACTCTACCACTTATGCTATATCTCCACTTCCAGACTTTTGCTGTTTAACTGGAGATAGACTTCCCTGCTCGAGCTGGCTTTGAACTTTGATAATCAGATCTCAGCCTCCTGAATAGTTGGAATTACAGGTATGAGCCACTGGTGCCTGGCTGAACATAGGTGGTTTCTGAAACTGAGGAATCGTTCATTCATAGAGGCAATGTAACTGAGCAAGTATCACATAGGTATTGGGTGAAAAGATTCATTTGCAGCCTACATTCTAGAAGAGAAATCTATAAGCCAAATTAGTTATCAAAATATATGGCAAAAACAAAACCAGAGTATTAAGTGAGTTAAAGAAAATTTTAAAAAGCCAGTTACCAGTGGTTCACACCTGTAAT
The DNA here is from genome assembly GCF_023159225.1 of Perognathus longimembris pacificus. Taxonomy (NCBI): domain Eukaryota; kingdom Metazoa; phylum Chordata; class Mammalia; order Rodentia; family Heteromyidae; genus Perognathus; species Perognathus longimembris. The sequence continues at coordinate 44,950,636 of NC_063176.1, forward strand.
CTTATCCACATAGGAGGCTGAGTTCTGAAAATCACAGTTTGAAACCAGCCTGGACAAGAAAGTCCATGAGCCTCTTATCTCAAATTAACCACCAAAAAGCTGGAAGTAGAGCTGTGGCTCTAGTAATAGAACAGTAGCCTTGAGAAGAAAAGCTCAGGGTCAGCACCCAGATTCTGAGTTCAAGCCTGAGGACCAGCATAGACACACATACACACTTGCACACACACACAGAAGAAGGAGGAGAAGGAGGAGGAAGGAGAAAGGAGGAGGAGGGAGGAGGAAGGAGGAGAAGGAGGAGGAGGAGGAAGAAGGAGGGAGAAGGAGGAAGAAGAGGAAGAGGAGGAGGAGGAGGAGGAGGAGGAGGAGGAGGAGGAAACAGTAGCAGCAGTATTTGATGGAAGATGGCCTGTCCCTGAGTGTATGTGGAAAGAAATCATCTGTGAGGATCATCTGGGGGCCAGGTCATACATATTGTGAAACAGAGCCTTTGAGATAGAAGCCAGGGTGAACACTGGGATCCTAAAGCAGTAATGGATCAGTTGAAGATAGGCCTTGCAGCCCCATGCATGAGAGGCCAACAGTGATAGATCTGGATGTGGGAAAAGAAGCTACAGCATAGGTGAAGTAGAGCCACAGCAGGGCAGTCAAGGGTGGACTTTGTGTCTAGAAGCCACTGTAGAATGTTATCCAAGTGAAGAATAAGGAAGAAAGTATGCTGGGCATCAGTGGCTCCTGCCTATAACCTTTGCTACTCAGGTGGCCGAGATCTGAGGATCATAATTGGAAGCCAACCTAGGCAGAAAAATATGACTGTCATCTCCAATTAACCAACAAAAAGCTGGAAGTGGAGCTGTGGCTCAAGTGGTACAGAACCAGCCTTGAGCACAAAAGCTCAGGGACAGGGCCCCGGCCCTGAGTTCAAAACCCAGGACAAGCACCAAAAAACAAAACCAAACAAAAATCCCCAAACAACCACAGCAGCAGCACAGAACAAGCAGGAAGACTGTCCAGAATGCTAAAGCACTTTGAAGCTACAGAACAATGGTGACCCGGCTTGGGGCTGGAGAGTTGGGGGAGAAGTAGACAGATGTGGACAGATTGTGATACTTATATAAGACACAGCTGGCATGTCCCCAATCTTGTGACTCCATGTTCTTCTTACTAATGTGAGGCAAGATGGAACTCATAAGAAAATTCCGGAATTGCCAAACCTTTAAACATGGTTATCATCAGTGGTATTGCTGTCTCAGGCTGTGTAACTGCTTACATTGTACTTACTATTTGTAAATTCTGAGGGACCAGAGTCTCCACCCTGATCACACTCCAGTTTGAATATAAAAGTAATCACAAGAACACAGGCAGATCCCATAGTTTCCATAACATGCGGAAGATATGCTTTCAATTTGTGATCTGAAGTCAACGTGGATTTAGCTCAATCTCATCTATAGTTACCATGTTTACATCAATGCATGCATTCACATTTCAATGATTTTTAATCATAAACAGGGATGGAAGAGACACATGAACAAAAATATACTCTGTCAGGGTGAACTGGAAGGTTTTAGAAATATTTTCAGTATTGAAGGTTGAAATAGCTGCTGTAAGATAGCTTCTGTAAAACAGAACCATTTGATAAAAATTCAAGGAGTTAGATCAGAATCAGAGTTATAATTTTGCTTCGTTTGTATTTCTGCATCCTATAATAGAAAAAAAGAAAACAAAACGGCTGTGATTGTGTATCCAATACCCGGCTTAGAATATCTCCCCAAATGTGGAAGAGGATTAAGCATGACATAAAACTCATGGAACATGCCAAGAACGTCCAGCTCAAATGTCCCTGTAACATCAGTGGCTGTCACTGAATATCCTTAAGATGTCCCAGATGCTTTAAATATGTCAACTGTAATCCTCACGGCCAACACACAAGTTTGGTATCATTGTCAGTCTCCAGGGAAAAATGCCACCAGGAGCTCATTTTTAGTAGAACCAAGTTGGGAAGCAGATTGGGCACAGTTCTGTAGGCCTAGCCTTCTGGATGTGTCCATTTTTATGAATCATTCATTCTCTGACTTCAGAGTAGAGACACATTCACATATGAATTTGAGTTCAAAACAAATCTCGATGTTTTCTAGCCAAAGGCCACTTTGACTATTCTTGCTGAAATTTTCCCATCGCCATGCCACAGTCTAAAAATCCTTCAGTGATTTTATGTTTCCCATAGTTGAGGAATGTGTAGGATTCTTTCATAAAGGGTAAGGATATTTTTATTGATTTAAATCAGTTTTCAAAGAACATGACTTTAAAATGGAAGATCAAGTCATAATCATGCCAGTAGGGGGGGAGAGAAAGGGGGGGAGGGAGGGGGTCATGAGGGACAAGGTAACAAACAGTACAAGAAATGTACCCAATGCCCAACGTATGAAACTATAACCTCTCTGTACATCACTTTGATAATAAAAATTTGAGGAAAAAAAAAAGAGGGGCTGGGGATATAGCCTAGTGGCAAGAGTGCCTGCCTCGGTATACCCGAGGCCCTAGGTTCGATTCTCCAGCACCACATATACAGAAAACGGCCAGAAGCGGCGCTGTGGCTCAAGTGGCAGAGTGCTAGCCTTGAGCGGGAAGAAGCCAGGGACAGTGCTCAGGCCCTGAGTCCAAGGCCCAGGACTGGCAAAAAAAAAAAAAAGAAAAAAAAATAATCATGCCAGTAAACCCAGCTACCTGGGAGGCTGAGAGCTGAGTACTGAGGTTTGAAGCCGGCCCGGGAAGACAAATTCAAGAGACTTTTTTTTTTTTTTTTTTTTAAATTTCAAGTTCACCAGAGAAAAACCAAATGTGGAAATATGACTCAAGCAGTAGAAGTACCAGCCTTAAGTGAAAAAGCTAAGCGAGAGCCTGAAGCTCTGAGTTGAAGTCCCAGTACTGGCACAAACACAAAAACCAAATGTCATCCTCACTTCATACCTTCATCTAAACACACACACACACACACACACACACACACACACACACACACACATAAGGTAGCAATCTATACTGACTTGAAATGATGCCACAGTTTATCAAAGGACAAAAGCAACCTGTCAGAATTGAAAACAGGAATTCAAACAAATACTTGAACCCTCATGGTCATGGCAGTATTTATAACAACCAGAACGTAGAAAGAGCTTACGCATAAGTTAACCAATGATGGAGAAACAAAATGAATACACATAATGTTAATAAAGTTAATACACACAATGGAATATTGATCAGCATGGAGAAAAATAAAGTTTTTAGGTGTGCCATCGCATGGATAGTTCTTGAAAGTATTAGGCTAAGGGAAATAAGGCACACAAAAGGGCAAATGCTGTATGCTACATGAATTTTCTGGAACTATTAGATTATAGCCAGACATTGACTCGAGAGTTCTAAGAGCTGGGAGCAGTGGGGATTGGAGGGTCATTGTTGATGGGGACAGGCTTTCTTTTCCAGATGATGGAAAAGTTCTGGAAATAGTGGCGATGCCTGCATATCATGAATGCACTCAATGCCACGGAGTTGTACATTGCAAAGTAGTGAAAACTGGCAAAACTGATGCTAGCTATATTTTGACATAATAAAACTTTTAAAGAATAAAAAAATCTGTTCTAAATACTTGTGTGAATATGTATGTATGTGTTTGGCTATACATTATACATCTCCATTTGTGAATATGTCTGTGTGGATGTAGTTAGTTAAGATGAATTAGTTCTGGGATAGGGTAGGCTGCAGCCCAACATGACTTGTGACTATAGCAAAAGATGGCTGTGTGGAGACAGAAACACAGAGAGCCTGGCACATGTAGGCAGGGACACAGAGGGACGCACATACAAGCCAAGGAATGCTAGTTACCAGCAAATCATCCAAACCTAGTTCAGAGTAAGGAAAGGTTCCCTCACAGGTTGCGGAAGTATGGCCCAGATGGCCGACTTGGACCAAACTAAGAGAGGAAGAATTGCTGTTATTAAAGGGTGCTCAATATGAGATAATGTGTTGTGGTGCAGTTATTCACACTGTCCAATGCCAGGGAATTTAATTTTGGCACATCTGTGTTGTTGGACACTTGGTAACTTGGTAATGATTTAATGTTGTAGCATCCTCAAAATTCACTTATGTTCATTAGTCACCAGGGGAGTGAAACTTAGAGCTACAATGTGATACCATGATGTGTCTATCAAAATGTAAAATACAACTGATGATATTCCAGTTGTATCAGTACAACTGGAATCTCTGTGTGTAGTACATAGGAACACAAGTTAGGCAACCAATTGTAGCTATTAAGATTAAGACTGGGGCTGGGAATATGGCCTAGTGGCAAGAGTGCTTGCCTCCTACACATGAAGCTCTCCGTTCGATTCCCCAGCACCACATATATGGAAAACGGCCAGAAGGGGCGCTGTGGCTCAAGTGGCAGAGTGCTAGCCTTGGGCAGGAAGAAGCCAGGGATGGTGCTCAGGCCCTGAGTCCAAGGCCCAGGACTGGCCAAAAAAAAAAAAAAGAAAAAGATTAAGACTGAACATAAAAATACCTGTGACCTGCCAATTCCATCCTTTAATGTGCATATGATAAGACACTCACATCCATATACCGCATCTATGTTCCTCCAATGACAAGCTGTTTAGAGCAACACTGTTCACAGTAGTTCTAACATAGAATCACCTTAAATGATCACCAGCCATAGAATGGATAAATGGTCACACATAGTATTCGGTTTTTCAGAAATGAAATATATACAGCAGTGAGGACAAACAAACTATTGCTACATGAAACAACATGAAGGAATCCCTAAACTTGCTCAATACAATACTGAAGCAAAACAAGCTGGATGCACACACAAAAAAGCATATTCTTCTATTTAGTATTGTATTATTTTATTTGTACAAGGCTTAAAAGTAGTTAAAACTGTCTAGCACCAGCGACTCACTCCTACAATCGTAGCTACTCAGGAGGCTGGGATCTGAGGATTGAAGTTCAAAGCCAGTGTGAGCAGGAAAGTCCATAAAACTCCTCCAATAAACTCTTTCAAGTAAATCGTTCAGAAAAAGCAGCAAGTAGATTGTGGCTCAAATGGTAGAGCGCTAGCCTTGAGCAAAAAAGCTCAGGGACAGTGCCTAGGCCTTGAGTTTGAGCTTCATAACCAACCAAAAAGAAAAAGTAGCTAAAACTAATCTATTAATTATTTTTGTGATTACTCTTTTAGGGACAGTTAGTGGTAATAGTTATATTAGTGGTAATAACTTATTGAACTTATGACATATAATTTTTACCATGAATATTACAGTTCAATAAAATGCCTACTAAAACACTTTTTAATGTTATCTTTAGCTATTGGGATGCTATTGCTCTGGTTTCTCCTTTAGAAAACATTTATCGAACACCAACTGCATGTAAAGCATTGTGTTAGGGAAAGGTCTCTATTTCCCTGCTAGGAAGATGGCAGCTCACATTGTGAAAGCTTGAAAAACGCTCTACAAGCTATTTGGCAAGACTTTCTATTAATCCTCAAGTTTCTTTCCTATCACAGCTTCATATTCCCTCTTTGGCTTCTGTGGAAAACTGTTTTGACATAGTGGTTACCTCCCAGCTGGCATTTTTGGCTTTTGACCAAGAAAATTCTGCTTGCTGATCCCTGGTCTCCTGCTCTTTACAGCTGTCCCTAATCTTTGAACTCATATTTCACCATTTTGGATACACTGGAGTCTTCCTGACTCTTCTTCCATTATTTCCTGTAAGGAATAAAAATTTCTTTAAATCTGTATTTCTAGCCCATGGGAACTCACACTTACTGTTTTATTCACTGTTGTGCATCCTAAATGGTAACTGTTACAGCCTTAGGAGTTTATCTTCCCTGGTTTAAAGTAAAATTTGTATTAGGCTAAAAAATGTCAAGAGCAAATACTTCCAATTTTAGTAAGAGGCAGACAAATATCACCACTGTTATTTGTCAACTTCTGGAAAGTTAACTATGCAATAAGACAAGAAAAATCAGTGGGAATTTCAAATATTGAAAAAGAAAAGGTAAAGCATTATCACTATCTGAATCTAGACATCTCAAGTGACTCAATTAAAAATACTAAAACCAATGACAGAAATGGGAGAGTTATGGCGATAAGCTAAATTTTTAAGTCAATAAATTATACTAGTATTAGAAATGACATTGAAATTACAAAACAGATGCTTTAAAAATAATATCATAAACAAATGTAGGGGCTGGGAATATGGCCTAGTGGCAAGAGTGCTTGCCTCATATGCATGAGGCCCTGGGTTCGATTCCTCAGCACCACATATGCAGAAAATGGCCAGAAGTGGTGCTGTGGCTCAAGTGGCAGAGTGCTAGCCTTGAGCAAAAAAGAAGCCAGGGACAGTGCTTAGGCCCTGAGTTCACGGCCTAGGACTGGCCAAAAAATAAATAAATAAATAAATAAATAAATGTAATGAGACAAAGTTAGAATCTATCTGAAGAAAGCACTAAAGTTTTATTATAGGAAATAAAGCATGTTCTGAATAAATAGAGAAACATCAACTTTTTGGACTGGAAAAATATCATGAAAATAAAATCCTGTTCCCAAGTTATATAAAAATGTTACTGAATCAAGCACAAAACCCACTAAGGACTTAATAATGAAAAATATATGAAAAACACAAAAATTCAAAAGTTGTCAGCAGAATGTTGAATTAAGAATAATAAAGGCTTTACTGGGTGTTAGTAGCTTATACCTGCAAGCCTAGCTACTCAAGAGGCTGAGACCTGAGGATCGTGGTTCAAAGCCAGCCCAGGCAGGAAAGTCCATGAGACTCTGATCTCCAATAGCCACCAGAAAACAGGAAGTAGAGGTATGGCTCAAAGTGGTAGAGTGCTAGCCTTGAGCTGAAGAGCTAAGGGATAATGCCCAGGCCCTGAGTTCAAGCCCCATGGCTGACCAAAAATAAAAACTAGGCCAACTTACTCTGGTGACAACAATAACAAAAGAAAATTAAAAATTAAGAAAAAGGAAGAAATGTTTTATTCAGTTATGATTTTTATTGCTGTTTTTCAGTGATAAAGGATCAACAAAAATATTAAGTGAAATATCTAAATGGAAAAACACATAAAACAAAGTTATATACTGAATGAATGATAAGTATGTGGCTGGAGGCTTTCAAGAACTTAACCCTATACTCATTCGGTATCTGCTAATTCAATGTTGGCCATGACTCTAGACCACAACTATCACCAGTAAGAATCAACTGCTTATGAAAATGGAATATTGTTGGACTGTAAAGAGGAATGAAGAACTGACATACGTTATAACATGAATGGCCCTTGAAAATATTATAGTAAATGAAAGAACACACACATGCCACATATTATATGATTCTATTTTTATGACATGTTCAGAATAGTTAAATTGTAAGAGACAGGAAGTATACTATTGAGTGCCAAGACTGGAGAAAAAGAAAATTAGTGATGACTACTGATGGATATAGAGTTTCTTAGGAGAGAAAGAAAAAAATTTCTTTTTCAGTAAACATGTTCTAGAGTCAAATAGAAGTGATTGCTGTACAAGTTTTGATAATATACTCAAAATATTATATTGGGCTTCTTGGATGGGAAAATATTGGCATTTAATAATTCTCTTCAGTTCTATTTGATTGTCTCAAAATAATTGTGTTTAGACTCTCTGTCACAAACACCTTGGTCCCTCATTCAGACCCCTCCTGGACTTGTTACAAGACTCACCTTCGGGGGCTGGGAATATGGCCTAGTGGTAGAGTGCTTGCCTCGTATACATGAAGCCCTGGGTTCAATTCCTCAGCACCACATATATAGAAAAAAACCAGAAGTGGTGCTGGGGCTCAAGTGGTAGAGTGCCTTGAGCAAAAACAACAACAACAACAACAACAACAACAACAACAACAAAACTACATAGAAGCAAAGGTAAGAAAAATGGAATCAATGAACAGAAGTAACAGTGTTGGTATTTTGGTATATAACATTTCAGGGTTTTGTATGCATGTGCATACTTTCAATCATTTTTTTTTGTCAAAAGTGAAGTCTTCCTCTGCCACATGTGTGTTTATGACATGATTTTTTTCTGTGTCAGTAAATAATTACCCTATCATCTTGTAGTTATTTACTTATGTAGTGTCAGTACTTGCAGCACTTGGGTTTGGCCACCCTTAGCATTTTTGCTCAAGGATGGAGTTTTACCACTTGAGCTACAGGTCTACTTCTGGCTTTTTGTGGTTAGTTGGAGATGAGTCTCACAGACTTACCTTTCCTGGCTGGCTTTGAACCCTTGGACCCTCAGATCTCAGCCTTCTGAGTAGCTAGGATTATAGACATAAACTACTGGGGCCCAGGTATCATCTTGTATTTAAAACAACACCAATATTGAATTCATACATAAATTTATGAAGACATTTGCACATCTATGTTCATTGCTGCATTATTCATGATAGCCAAGTTATGGAAACAGCCTAGATGTCCTGCAACAAGTTATGAGCAGATCAAGAAAACGTGGTGCATATGTACAATGGAATTTTGCTTATCTATCAGAAAGAATAACATTAAGTCATTTGCAAGGAAATGGATGGAATTAGAGAAAAGCTATGTTAAGTGAAGTAATTCAGGTTCAGAGAGACAAATGCACATGTTTTCTGTCATATATGGGAGTTGATCTAAAACACAAAACATACATACTAACATAGCTAGAGTTATATGCATATATACACAAGTAAACTGACTAAAGGATAGTATACTTAGGGGAGGAGTCCAGTGGTGTAGCTCCTTTCACAAAATGAATACCAGGAAGCTGAAGCCTGTTGAGGGGAGGGTAGTGAGGGCAGAGTACATGGATGGTGGGAAGAAGGGTAAGCAAATGCAGGCATTATATTCAACGTACATTATGTAAAAATTGAACTAGGTGACTTGAAGGTAGGGATGTGATGGGTAAAGATGGGGGAGAATGATGGAAGGGGGGACATGGATCAAAACTCATTGTACTCATAATCTGACTTCTGGAATTGAAAGTACTTCATAGAACTTAGTACTTACAACTTTATACTACTTAGTAAAAATAAATAATACTAAAAAAAGAAAATGGCTTATGGTAGTTGAACTTACATACTACTTATTAATGAAATGAGATACTTAATATTATTGACAATATCTAGTACTATTTATTTAAATATTAAAATATTATTAGAAATTAAAACTGTGTTTTAAAATAGTGATTGGAAAAACCATCGCAATTACTGTATTCAACCTGTTAAAACAACAAGAAACCTGATTTCATTTAACATGTTTTAATAAAAAGTAATTTTTCAGAGTGAAAATAGTGAGTTAAATGATGTTTGATTTTTGGGGCAGTTTCTTTACTGTCTGTTTTAATGTTTCTGAGGGTTGCTTCTATTCTCAATCTGCTGCTGTGTTATTTGAGTTGGACTTTATGAAGAAAATCTGGCTTTACCCTGATACATTGTTAGAAGAAGGAAAAGTGATTTTTTTTTTTTTTGGAAAAGTGATTTAAAAAAAAAAAAACTTAAATTTTGTCAGTGTGGGGCTTGAACTTAGGGCCTGGGTGCTGTCCCTGAGCTTTTTTGAGCAAGGCTAGAGCCCTACCACTTTGAGCCACAGCGTCACTTCTGGTTTTTGAGTGGCTAATGGGAGATAAGAGTCTTATGGGGAAGTTTCTGCTTGGGCTCACTTTGAACCATAATCCTCAGATCTCAGCCTCCTGAGTAAGTAGCATTACAGGTATAAGCCACCACTGCCTGCCTTGGAAGAGTGTTTTAATAGCTTTTAATGTATTTATGAATATTCTTCTCTGGTACTATATAAAAATTTATGAGTTAATGTCTATCGCTTTTCCATCCCTTTATATTTGTCTTTCCCTTTCTTCCTCTCTTCCTCCCTCTCCTCGTTCCTCTTCCTCGCTCTCCTCTTCCCTCTTCCTCCCTCTCCTCTTCACTCTTTTCCTTCTTTCATTTGAAGGAAATGAAGCCCAGGTTGGCATAGCATGCACAGAATTTATGATCCTTTTGCCTAGCCTCTGGAATGCTGGAATTACAGGTATGTATCACCATCCTCAGAATTCCGAAATATTTTTGGAAATATAGTTGCCTGAATCCAGTTTCAGAACTCACAGATATAGAAGACCAACAGTATATATAAATGCTGCATTTTACCAATTGTGTAATAAAATATAGGTTATTACAGGTTGATTATAATTTTTAGATTAAAAATCAACATGCACTGGTGCCAGTTGCTTACTCCTATAATCCTAGCAACGCAGGCGGCTGAGATCTGAGGATCACAGTTTGAAGCCAGCCCAGGCAGAAAAGCCAGTGAGACTCTTACTCTTATTTCCAATTAACCACCAAAAAGCCAGAAGTGGAGGTGTGGCTTCAGTGATAGTGATAGCCTTGAGTTCAAGTCCTGGGCCTGGCACACACACACACACACACACACACACACACACACACACACACACACACACAGAGTCAACATGCATTGAAAGTCTAAGTTTTCTCCTTGCATTCTACTTTGTCCTGAAAGTGAAGTTCTGGAATCTTCCCTCAGCTGAAGGCTTGCATTCCTCTTCCTCATCAGTTAGCTCCTACTATGAGTCACAAGGCATCTATGCTAATCAGTTTTCCATCACTATAACAAAATAGTGGATGCCATTAGCTTCTGAAGAGAAAAGGTGGATTCTGATGTACAGTTTTAGACGTTCCCGCCCATGATGGATTAGCCTCACTGGTTTGGGCCAATGGTGAGAAAGCAAATCATGGTGGGAGCCCATGCTTGTGGCCATTAAGTAAGTGCCAGAGAGCAAAGGGCTAGGATCCCACAATCCCCTGCAAGGACACAGCCAGTGACTTCCCACAATCCCCTGCAAGGACACACCCACCGACCTCCCACAGTCCCCTGCAAGGACATAGCCAGTGGCCTCCCACAATCCCCTGCAAGGATTCCCAGTGACCTCCCACAATCCCCAGCAAGGACACAGCCAACTACCTCACAGTAGGCCCTGCCTCTTCAGCTTTCACCATCTCCCAATAGCTGCACTCTGCTGACCAGGCCATAGGTCAAAGGGAGGAGGTAGCAACACACAAACGGTGACCATACTGTACAATACAAAGAGAGCCTTGGATCTCCAAATCTATGAAAATTTCAAGAGAAAAACATGTATAAGGTGACAAGGAGGGTCCAACATTGAAATTAGAATGTATAACAGAGCTCAACAGATGTTTCTGGAGACATCCAGAACTCCCTTCCCCAAAGAAAGCCTATTCCCTGCTTGTCCTTCCCACTTAAAGTCTTTTTTTAATGTGTGTGATGGTACTGGGACTTGAACTCAGAACCTCATGCTCTTGCTTGACTTTTTTACTCAAGACTGGTACTCTACCAACTTCGAGCCACACCTGTACTTCCAGGTTTTTGCTGGTTAACTGGAGATCAAAGTCTCTCAGAGCATCAGGCCAAAGAAGTTTTTATTAGCCAATATATTAGCTGTCCACTTTTATTTGTGTGTGTGTGTGTGTGTGTGTGTGTGTGTGTGTGTGTAGGTGTGTTTGCCCACGTGCTGGTCCTGGGGCTTGAGCTCAAAGCCTAAGCACTGTCCCTGAGTTCTATGCTCAAGGTTTGTGCTCTATCACTTGAGCTTCCAACTTCCGGGTGATTAATTAGTGATAGGAGTCTCACAGGCTTTCCTGCCTGGACTGGCTTTGAACCATGATCCTCAGATCTTAGCCTCCCAAGTAGCTAGGATTAAAGGCAGAAGTCACCAGTGCCTGGCTTCCAAATTCTTTTGGCTTTGAATGGAACCACAATGGAAATTGAGAATAAAAGAGTATGATAAGCACTGAGACTTTCTCCGTGCTCAAACAAGTTCTCCCCTAGTTCCTCTTCCCTTCTCCATCCCCTCCCTTGCCTTTGCTCTGTTTTTCTCTTTTCAGTCTTCTCTCCTGGAAATGTATCCTGGAACCTTTGGTTGGCATTTGCTTTTAGTACAGATGGAGGTCACTTTTGGGCAAAATTTCCACTCTTTCCTGGATTTCCCTGCGCCTGAAGCGTTAACCTGTTTGCAGTCAGGCAGATTTCCTCAATGAGCCGCTTGTGCCTCCTGACAATGCAACTATTTACTGGGGAAGCCGCTACCACTGGCATTTTGTGCTGCTCAGCCCCGGAGTTACTCACGCTCTCCTGTCACTGTTTCTCTTCAGTAACCAAGAAAAACAAAAGTACAAATAACTGCTTATTCAGAAAGAAATCTCAGATTGTTCCTTAAACCTGCTCCAAGGCAGCGGATATAGACTTAGAACGATGTGGAAAATATGAGAGAGTAAAAATATCCTTGGCTGGAATACAAACCCCTGAGCTGATGTGCAGTGATAGCAAACGTAGAAATAGGAGCTGTACGAGAAAAGAATGTTGCTTTGTGACTGATGGCAACGCTGCTGGCTTCTCCAGGGAGAAGTGTGGAGGGGAACTCAGAAAGGAGATTCTTATCTGTGTGGTCATTGCCCTGGTTTTGGGGGAGCACACACAGGCGTGTGCTCACATGCACACACACACACACACACACACACACACACACACACACACAGCTTCGCCTCTAGGGCTGGTTCCTCAATTGTTGGCTGATTGAAAAAGACAAATGGCGCCCCCCACCCCCACCCCCGCCAAGTGTTTTCTTCTGTGTGGGCTCTCCCTGGGTGCCTGGAGCTTCACCTGCTGTTTTGTTTATCCAAGACTGGCGTCCTTCAACTGACACCACTCAGCCTTCAAGCCATTGTTCTGAGTGTGTAAACCCTGCCACCCCCATCTGCCAGCCACCTGCCTCCTTGTCTTTAAATATCAACCCTGCGACCCCATCCGTTCCACTGAGCTCTCTGGAATTGTGCTCACACATGTCCCATTCGCTGACATGACACTCTCTTCCCAACTTGCTCTGAAAATGACTGTGTGTCATTCTTGTGATGGTTTATGTGTGGTGATGGGGGGAGGGGTGGGGTGTGTATGTGTGTGTGTATGCAGACTGTCCTAAGCCATGCTCCATTCATTATTAACTTGTGTTAATAATGTCATGGTGATACCCTAAACTGCAGCGTTCTTAGAAAGGGCCAAGAGTGTGCTCAACACCTAACCCATTTTGTTTTTAGTCAGTGCCTATCTTAAGGCCATAGATAGGTAATTATTCTCTTCTGTGTACACTTGAGAAAGCAGAGGCTCCAAGGTTAAGGAACTTGGTCAAGGTTAAATCATTCCTTAATGATGGAGCTAAGCGTGGAAGCCCCTGAGTCAGGTTCTAAGTCCAAGCTCTTACTGTGACCCAGATAGCAAAGTAGATCTTTATTATTTAATGCACACATAGCTCAACCAAGCACACATTGTCGATGTGGTGCTGACAGGAGATGAAGGAACAAAAAGGTGAAGGGGAAGCTAGGATCCAGGGGCATATTACTGTAACTCTAGCTCCTCAGGAGACTGAAAGCTGAGAATTATGGTTCAAAGACAGCCTGGACAGGAAAGTCTGTCTGGCCCTTATCTCAAATTAAACCAGCAACAAGCTGGAAATGCAAGTATGATTCAAGTGGTAGAGCACTAACCTTAAGCAAAAATACTAAGGGACAGTGCTCAGGCTCTGAGTTCGAACCCCAGTACTGCCAAAAAAAAAAAAGTTTACTCAAGATCATGCTTCTGGAAATAGGCAGTGCCAGATTCAGCTCCTGGCAAGTTCTAGTTCTTCACCTATCTCCAGTGTCTCAAGGTCAGGGGGCTTACTCAAGGTCACAGCTAGCATGTATGCGGCTAAGTTAGGGTGCTACTTAAAAGATCCTTTCTGCATGTTTCAAAATATTGTCCCTAAATTCTGCAGTCATATCCAGAACTTATTTCTGGGCTTACTTGCTCAGTGTGGTGATTGATAACACAGAAATACCTGGAGTCTGTCCATACGTTTACCTCTCATGAACTTCAGCTCTGTAGAGAGTAATATCATCTACCTGCTTGTCAAATGATTTAGGACAGAAAAAGTTCAGGCAGATTCTGGGCACTGACTATTTGGAAGTTCCTTTCAATGTCAATCCTCTGTGAGCTTGGGCCTCACTTTGGTGGTGAAGAAAACAGAAGGCAAGCCCAGCCAACAATCTGTCATTCCCATGCTGAAGGGAATTAGCTCACTAGCATCTAGCCTAGCTGGCAGGAGGCTGAGGAGTCAGACTTTTTGCTTAGAGAGCTAAGGACAGGAAGATATATTTTTTGATTATGGCTTACTTCAGGAGCAGGCAGGCCTGGCCAAGTGCCCTTCGGGCTTTTGGAATATCTCAAGGGCATCATGAGATCCAGGAGATGGAAGGAGTGGGGCCGAGAAGTGGGGAAACCAGAGAGACCTGTGTTCACAAATTTACCCAAGGCTAGCTCTACAAAATCCCATCAACCAAGATGGCTGGGTCATCTTGGCAAAGCCCCAACAAGACATCAGCAACTTTAGCTTTAGCCAGGAGAGACCAAGAAAAGAATGCAAAAATTATCCTAGAGAATACACACACACACACACACACACACACACACACACACACACACGAATTCACTTAGCGACAAAAGTCATTGGCCTAAGGCATCAATTTCTTCAGAGACACATAAAAACTAAAGTGTCTTGCTCTAGTCATATAAATAAATAGAGGCAGTGTTTGGTCTAGGCCTCAAAACCTATACTGTAATCACCAAGTTTGATCAAATCTACTTGCTTTGGCTTGTAAAGTACACACTTCATTTCTCCCAAGAAGGTTTTCCACATTCTCATTGCCAAAGGTTACCTATTTCATTTTTGTCAGCACTAATATGTACTCTGACACGCACTATTTGACACCTCATTAAGCAAGTTTTCTTTGAAGACCTACCTGGTATTAAGTACTGTTCATCCTGCTAAAATTGGGGAAGAAATAAAATACAAAACTCCCATGTTTTTAAGAACAATTCATTCAGAGGTGAAGGGAGGGTGGCACTGTAGGATAGACAATATGGGAAAGTATATACTAACTTATGAACAATGGCAAAGGAAAATGGGAAAGGAGTATCCAGGCTCTGTGTGTGTGTGTGTGTGTGTGTGTGTGTGTGTGTGTGTGTGTGTGTGTGCGCACGCGCGCATGGGTGCGTAGTTGTGGGGAAAGAACGAGACTATGCAATTTATTCAGACTGGCCATGGATATTCTCACTGAAAAGACCAGCTTTTGCAAAGACTTGCAAGATGTGAGGGGTTGAGCCTCAGGCTATGGGTGGAGCGAGGGGGTGCTACAGAGAAGGGCAGGCCTAATTCCTATATTACTGGAGAATTAGTCTTGGATTCTTGCTTGCAATTTTATTATTCCTCAGTCCTATACTAAATTGTCAAGAGTGTATATTTCATCTTCTGCTTCCTTTGGGTATAATATAAATGCCTTCTGCAGAATGTTATTTGTACCACAGGCTTTTAATAAATGCTTGTTGAATATTCTGGTTAAAGTCATTTTCTTACTATTCCCTTTTTAGGCAAGAAATGAAGGAAAAACTACAGTAGTTCGGTATTCAGTCCAATAGTCTAAATTACTTAGAATGTACAAACCAACATTGAGCTGTCCTATCCAACATTCTGGGTTAATATTCTATTGCCTTCCATAAACATTACATCTAAAAATATTTGCAGAAGTCTTGGCTTCTCTTAAATTCAAAACAGGAAACCCCTATAGTCTCGAAGCTGTGTTTATTCACCTCCAAACCCCAGACTGGAATCCACTATTACTATTTTGCAATTACGATCTTTTTGGACAATGAGCTCTGACATTTTTTGAAAATGGGTTTCCTGCCTACGCTAGAGACATCCTGTTTTTCTTAATAATATTCTGTGCTACCAACTATTAAGGTGTCTTGAATACATAGGCACAGAGCTGCTCATAGTCCATAACTCGTTCTTTCATTTTTTGCAAAAAAAAAAAAAGATGCTTCACAGGTATGCTTTCCAATTTCCTCTTGCACAGGAGTCTCAGTTTTGCTATCAATGAATCCTTGACCTCCTTTGACTCTGGTGCTTTCCACGAGGGCTTGTAACATGCGCTTATTTGATTTGCTCTGATTGTTGTCTCAAAGATAGGTTGGAAATCAAAAGGAGTTTCCACCAGTCCTGAGGAATCTAAGGATTCCAAAGAAAAGGGCACTGGAGAAAACTGGACTGAAAATCGAGGTCAGAAGACAGCACCGACAGCTGAGAAAATGAGTTGACATGACTCTTACAAAACAGACAAAGCAATATCTTAATAAAGCTGAAGGGACTAGGGAGCCAGGAAATGTAATTTTCTAAAGGATGACCAGATTCCGCCCTGAATGAGGAAGAAAAACTTAGCATCAGACAGAGATCAGATGGTAGGTGGAAAGACTTCTCGTGTGAAACAGGAGCTCATCACTTAAGTACCTGTGGATCGTGCAATGTTTCTATGAGCAGACATAACAATAACATGGATATCATTTATACATTTCATTAGGTTTTAAAAATCAATATTTAAATGTATAGCTCCAAACTTTCTGTTATCAACATTCTCAAATACATTCTTTTTTGTCTGTGTGCCAGTACTGGGACTTGAATTCAGGCCCTCAAGCTCTTGCTTGGCTTTTTGAGTGGTCTACCACTTGAGTCTTGCCTGCACTTCTGTTTATTTTCCTGGTTAATTGGAGATAAGAGTCTCTCAGAACTTTCTGCCTGAGATGTCTTGGAACCAAGATTCTCAGAACTCAGCCTCCTGAGTAGCTAGGATCACAAGCATGAGCTACTGACATACTATTCAGATACATGCTCAAAAGCTTTATTCCCCATCTGGAGAAATAAAGGTCTAGCTCACAACCTCCTGCTTAGTCTTTTGTCATTCCAGGATGTCAGATACAGTTAACGGGGACCGTTTTTATATTATCTGGAGGAGAGGCTGGTCTGAACATGAGACCTTGGCTACATTAGTTACTTTTCTGAACTGTACTTCCTTTGACTATAATGCAGAGATAACAACATAAGACATAGACGATATTTGGAAACATAAATAAGAACAGGCATATGATAACGGACTCTAAGCCCTCCTTTTAACACTTTATGTGTATGAAATGATTTAACCTAATAACAGTCCTATGCTGCGGCTATCATGCTGACAAATTAGAGAACTAACCATGAGAAAGTTCAGTCCCTTATCTCATAGCCATGGATGGTGGACCTGACGTGGGAGACCACAGCCCCACTTGCTATTCTAAAATATCTCTCTAAAGATTGGTATAAAGCACACAGTGAGTGCTCACTAAGGTTCTCATTATTGCCATCGTGTGAGGCTGAGATCATACTGACTTTTGTACTGATATAAGTCCTTCACAGTTCTCCCAAATTTCCCAAGCACATTCAGATGGGAAGAAATTCAGAACAGAACTGAAAAAATAGTTGGATCAGCTGGGCACTGGTGCTCACACCTGTAATTTTAGCTACTCAAGAGAGAGATCTGAGGATTGTGGTTTGAAGCCAGTCCAGGCAGGAAAGCCAGTGTGACTCTTATCTCCAACTAACCACCAGAAAACCAGAAGTGGTGCTGTGGCTTAAAGTGGTAGTGCGACAGCACCCAGGCTCTGAATTCAAGCCCTAAGACCGGGAAAAAAAACCCCAAAACTTGGATCAAGTACATCTTTTTAAAAGTATCACATATTCAAGATTTAAAACTGCTAGTTTCTGTCCAAAAATTTAAAAAAAAGCAACAATAGCAAACCCAAGCCTGGTGCTGGTAGCTCACACCTGTAATCCTTGCTACTCAGGAGCCTGAGATCCGAGCATCACAGTTCAAAGCCAGTCAGAGCACGAAAATCCAGAGACTCTTATCTTC
Organism: Perognathus longimembris pacificus; assembly: GCF_023159225.1. Taxonomy (NCBI): domain Eukaryota; kingdom Metazoa; phylum Chordata; class Mammalia; order Rodentia; family Heteromyidae; genus Perognathus; species Perognathus longimembris. Next base: position 44,968,525 of record NC_063176.1, read on the forward strand.
AATTAACCACCAAAAAAGGTCGAAAGTGGAGCTGTGGCTCAAGTGGTAGAGCACTAGCCATGAGCGAAAAGAAGCCCAGGGACAGTGCCCTAGCCTTGAATTCAGTCCCAGGATGGCACAAAACAAAAACAAAGTAAACAAGCAATCCCCAAACCCCAAATCTAGCTTGTTAAATGAAAATAGCACTTTAAGCTAATTGTTTGGCTAAATCAATAATTTAGCTCTATGTAAAACAATCAACCAGTTGGCTCCTTGGCACTCTCTCCTTTCGCCTGTGGTTTTATGGCTCTTGGGTCTAAGACTTACTGAGTTAAACTATGGACCATGTTCCTTCAATCAATAAACGGCTTTTGAAAACAGTTCATATCCTGGATATGGCCATTTCTCAATTTTTATGTTCAGAATCCATCACTTTGGCTGATGATTACAGAGCCTGCAGACATGTTTCCTGGATGGATGGTACCAGGGAGTCTAAGGGAGGTTTCCTGCCTATCTCTGAGTAAAGTGCTAAGTATGACAGTGAAGTGAAGCACTTTGTCAGGGTATCCAAATACATCAGTGGTGATATTTCATCGCAGTTCATTGCAAAATGCCAGAACTCAAAGCCATGCTTTTATTTATATATTTTTACTGTTCTTTTTTCTTTGTGTGTATGTGTGTGTGTGTGCCAGTCTTATAGGCTTGAACTCAGGGCCTGGGCACCATCCTTGAGTTTTTATGCCCAAGGCTGGAGCTTTGTCACTTGAGCCACAGCTTCACTTCTGGTTCTTGGGTGATTAATTGGAGATACGAGTCTCTTGGGGCTGGGAATATGGCCTGGTGGTAGAGCACTTGCCTTGTGTACATAAAGCCCTGGGTTTGATTCCTCAGCACCACATATATGGAAAAAGCTGGAAGTGGTACTATGGCTCCAGCAGTAGAGTCCTAGCCTTGAGCAAAAAAAGAAGCCAAGGACAGTGCTAAGGCCCTGAGTTCAAGCCCCAGGACTGGCAAAAAAAGTCCCTTGGACTTTACTGCCTGGACTGGCTTTGAGCATGATCCTCAGATCTCAGCCTCCTAAGTAGTTAGGATTCAGATGTGAGCCACCACTGCCTGGCTATTTAAATTTTTTTTTTTTGTCAGTACTGCTCCCAAGGCTGATACCCTACCACTTGGGCCATAGCTTCACTTCTGCCTTTTTGGTGGGTGATTGGAGATAAGGGTATCATGGACTTTTCTGCTTTGGACTGGCTTTAAACTGGAATTCTCAGATCGTAGTCTCCTGAATAGTTAGGATTACAGGTATGCGCCACTGGCATCTGGGGTACATGCTTCTTATTTAAAAAATGCTAAATATATATTCTGTGGATCACTTTGATGTCAGAGAAGAGCATATAATGGTTATTTGAAGGGGAAGGAGGGAAAGAAAACCAAACTGAACTTTAAAAAAAGTGTTTGGTTGGTTGTGAGGCTGGAACTCTGGGCCTGAGCGCGGTCTCTGAGCTCTTCAGCTCAAGGTTAGCACTCTACCACTTGAGCGTCAGTGCCACTTCCTGTTTTCTAGTGGTTAATTGGAGATAAGAGTCTCCTGGCCTTTCCTGCCCAGGCTGGCTTTGAACCACAATCCTCAGATCTCAGCCTCCTGAGTAGCTAGGATTATAGGCGTGAGCCACCGGTTTATAGGCATGAGCCACTGGTGCCAACCCTGAACTTATTTTTAAGGAAATAAAAATATGCCCTTGGTTCCATCTAAAATAAAAGGCATTCCATCTAAAATAAAAGGCATTTAATGGAATGAAAAAATTTATGTCATGGATCAACTTTGTGTTGGTGATCAAGGCTCATGTTATAACCACATCTCTTGAATGGATTTTTCTGGTTCAACCATTGGCTCTATCATCTTATTCCCTATGTGTACATAAATATGTTCTAATTCCTCCCAGGCCTGCTTCCTTCTCTGTAAAATAAGGATCAAAATAGTGCTTAACTATTAGGGTTGTTTGTTTTTTTGCAATTCAAGCAATTCTGGGTACATTTGTGTGCATGTACATACAAAATACACACATTTTCCTAAATTATATACCTAGCTATGTAAGTTGGCCAGTCAATCTGGTTGTTTCCATCTTTTGACTCTAGTAAATGGAACTGCTTGAAGATCTTTTCATTCATTTGATGGGAGGTGGCAAAACACCTTTTATCCACAGTCAGATCATCTGATTCCAAGCCAGTTCCACGGATGCTCCGACAAATCCATTCTTTACACGGAGGGAAACTGAGGCCCAGAGGACACAGTTAAGAAGTGGCACCCGTGGGATTTGAACCGATGTCCAGTTAGATTGAAGCCTGTGACTTTTCTTATAACTTTGTTCAGCCTTCTGGGAAATGGTTCAGTAGGGGGTGTAGATTTGGGGTGGGAAGAGCCCTGAGAGATGAGGTACAATTTCTCCAAACAGCCAAGTTAGGAGGTGCTCTGGCTGAGGCTCTAGTGAAGCAGGAAAGCCAGCTGTGGCAATCTTCACCCAGTTCTGAACCATGCCAGGTTGAAGCACAGTGACCCTCTCAGGAGTTATCGCTCCCATTTTCCCCTTTCCTCAACTGCCCAAATTAATCCAGGAGGCCATTGGCCTACCATGTGGCCTGCCACATTCTAGAGACGTCACCTACCCCCAAAGAAAGAAAAGAAAGGCATGTTTTTTTTTGTTTTTCCATTTCTTTTAGCCTCTCTGCCTGTTTTCCACCCTGCTGTCTAACTTGGTTGAATTCCTCCTAAGGGATCCCATGGGTATATGCTGATTTGCTTGGCCTCAATCATGGGTACTTTTTAGAAAAACAAAGCCAAGAAGAGCTTTAAGGGTCCCAGTGACTTGCACCTTCAGCCAATATATAGTGCTGATTCCCCCTGTGGAGATGAATTAATGGAAGTAGGAAGTTTCGGGGCCTGGGATGGGGGTGTGTGGGGGAGGTGGTCAGGTCGAAACAAGGAGCCATTCAGATGCATTCAACATCTAAAGGTAGCTGGAGTTTCTGCAATAACTTCTACTGGACCATGGTCTATATGAATGAAAGGAAAGAAGTGTTTCCAGCCCCTTGTTCAAACTATTCAGAGACCCAGAAAAAGGAAAAACACTAGTTGCTCATTGCTTCCACCCCTTGCTGTTCCAGGTTACGCCCTGCAGGACAGACAGTCCTTTGCTTTCTATCCAACTTCATTTCAGATTTGGAGTTTTACCTACAATTCAGAATTGATTAGCGGCCATGCACTGGTTGCTCATGCCTGTCACTCTGGCTATGTAGGAGGCTGAGATCTGAGGATTGTGGTTCAAAGCCGGTTAGGAAAAGTCCATGAGACTTTCCAATTATCTCTGGCTGAACAGCAAAAAGCCAGCAGTGGAGGTGTGGCTCAAGTGGTAGAATGAAAAAGACTCGAATGAAAAAGCTAAGGGATAGCACACAGGCCCTGCATTCAAGACCCACTACTGGCACATAGATAGATTGGATAGGTAGGTAGGTAAGTAGGTAGGTAGATAGATAGACAGGTAGGATTTACTGTAAAATGTTGCATTTTGGGGTGTTGTTTTTCTTCTTTTGTTCTCCAAAAGAAGGATTCTAGAGACTTGAAAACAAGATGCAAACCAGAAAATATAGGCTCACACTGAGAACCTTGCGAAATGTGGAACAAAATACCAATTGGATGGGGAACTGAAAGGCTTATTAAATCATGGAAATCAGAGCAAAACAACACCATGAATGACCAATACTTGTGGCAATACAATATAGAAAGGCAGCTCACTAAAATTCCTATGCAGACAGATGGTTTGTGTGTCTATAGGTGATTATGTGAATGTGTGTGTGTGTGTGTGTGTGTGTGTGTGTGTGTGCGTGCAATTGCATGCTTGGGAGTCTATTTTAAAAGAAATAAAATCCAAACAGAAAGAGACAGTCTGCAAAGCAGCAACTGGAGAAAATGGCAAAAATGAGGAACAGTGGATTAAGTAGCCAAATCCAGTGTCTGCTGCTGAAATTACAACCAGATTGCATCTGAGAAGCACAGAAAGTCCAGCAAACAAACCCCGGCGGATTCCCTTCCTAGAGCTACCTGCGAGGCTGCGTCCAGAACTCCTTGCAGATGAAAACTGAAATGACTGAGGACAGTCGGGATTAGCACTCTGACTCAATTAGCTTCTCTGTTGCTTGCATGGTCAAGGACGCCCTGAGCTGTCCCCAGCAGGGCCTTAGCCCAATGGCTGCTCATCCCAGTGGGAGTGACTCAGGGTCAAGATCTGCTCCCCAGGCCTGGACGTAAGTAGCAGGCAGGAAGCACGGGATCAGGGACCTTTAGGAGTGAGGAACATAAAGCCAGCTGGAGAAGGACAAGGCCAGCAAACAAGACATGAGCTGGTGTGCTGACATGTGTGGTGTGTGGGGAGCACTCAAAGCTTACAAGCTGTGGGACTGAGTGACAGAGCATGTGCTCCTGGGGCCTGGACCTGCCTCTCCTGGGGTTCCCCAGGCAGGCTACATACTCGGCCCCCTGAAAACAAAGAAATGAAGGTGTTCAGAGGGCACATGCTCAACTGCACTTAGGGCCCCTCCCATGGGCCACAGGAATACCAATAATGCTAAAGTAGGTAAGTCATATTGATTGTCCCTTATGGTGTGTCAAGCTCATTATTTGTGTTTTCTTTTTGACTCTTTTCACCTCTCCTAAGAAGTCGCCATTATTATGACCCATTTATTATATATGTAGTCATGGGACTGCTAGTAGCCAAGTTACCGTAGCCAAGTTACCATAGCCAGAGCCAGGGGGAGCAAACTCTGCTCCCTCAACAGTGTGTGTGTGTGTGTGTGTGTGTGTGTGTGTGTGTGTGTGTGTGTGTGCTAGTACTGGGCCTTGAACTCAGGACCTGAACTTCTTTTTCTTCCAGGTCCTAGGGCTTACATTCAGAGCCTGGGTGTTGTCCCTGAGCTTCTTTTGCTTAAGACTAGTGCTCTACCACTTGAACCACATCCCTACTTCCGGCTTTTTCTGAATGGTTTATTGGACAAAAGAATCTCACAGACTTCCCTGTCTGGGCTGGCTTCAAACCACTGATATTTCAGATCTCAGCCTTCTTGACTAGTTTAGGATTACAGATGTGAGCCGCTGGCGCTGAGCGCCTTAGCTTTTTCACTCAAGTCTGGCATTCTCCTACTTGAGCCACAGCTCCACTTCTGGCCTTTTGGTAATTAACTGGAGATAAGAGTCTCATAAACTTTCCTGTCTGGGGCAGCAACAAACTGTCATCCTTAGATTTCAGCCTCTTAAGTAGCTACGATTCTAGGGGTGAGCCATTGGCACATGACCTCAAGGACATACTTCCCTCCCCTGCCCAAAGGACTGGGGTCCCTAACTCCCCACTATTTTAGACATTACCCCATTCTTTGCAGTAACAAAGGACACAGGAAAGGATTCAAACCTAATGATACACTTGCCAGTCCCTTGGGACCTAACCATCTGATAACGGGAATAAAAGGGTTTTTATTCCCCGGATGTTGCTGGGCAAACTTCTCTGTCTTAGTGACCAGCACAGGTGGTCCCAGAGCCACTTCCAAGGCTTTTCCTGTGGCTGGTGAGGCTGGGAGAGGGGGCTCATCCACCCCATGACCCTGCAGCCCTACTGGATGCCTACTGGGTGCCTTTCCCATCACCGAGGGCTCATCACCAAGTAAATGTAAAGTATTTCCAACTCGTTTTGGACTGGTTGCAGATAGTTTGAACTAGTTTTCTCATTAAACCAGGTTCGACTGCATGGATCCTAATTCTGAGAAAACTGGGTGGTAATGGTTTGTCTCCATGGCAACCCTCACTTACACAGAATATGACATGAAGCAGACCAGCTGTGCCTGACGTTCTGGATAAATGAGTTAGCCACAGACAGAAGCAGGATAGCACTTATTTTGTGTGTGCCTGTGTGGCAATTGTAAGAATAATCTGCCTGCAGGGCCTTAGGAAGGAGTTGATTAGGGTCTCTAGACTTCCACTTACATGGACCACCACAGAGCCATTCAGAACCTCAGTTTCCCTACTTCAGAAGTTGGGTGGTTCCTCTAAGTAACCCCCAGTTTTCATGGGATTGTTTGGACTCCTTTTCTTTTCCCCCTCAATTCATGTTATGGCTATTGAAAATAAGGTACTTTGAGAGAGGGGGAGGATTGAGGGGGAGGGAAGGTGAGAGAAAAATGAGGGAGGGGGTTACAAGTATGATAAGAAATGTGCTCAGTACCTTACGTATATAACTGTAACCCCTCTGTACATCACCTTGACAATAAAACTAAATTAAAAAACACAAAATAAGGTACTTTTGCTGTTTGTCTTTGAATTAAAAATTTTGTACTTTTATTAAATCATGGTACCACAGCGGGTTCAATTTACCCTTGAATTAAAAACAAAATGACTTTAGTTTTTAGAGCCATTTTAGATTTATAGAAAAATCCACCAGAAAATAGTTTTTCCTACTATTAGCATTTTGCATTGATATCTGTTTGTCACAGCGCAAACCGATACATTATTATGAAGGGATACTGACACATTATTATAACTGAGTACTGATACATTATTATGAACTGAAATTCATTGCTTATCAGCTGACAACGCCCTTTGGACTGCAAGGCACAGGCAGCTCTGGACTGCGCTGTGTACTGCCATCCACGGTTCCACTTGTGTGTGCACACCTCCATGTCAGCGGAGGGTCTCGTTGATTTATGCCACCTCATGGTTGGGCCTCAAAGTATAACCCATATAAAGCCAGCAAGCCTGCTGTCCTAATCCTCTCAGAACTCCCTCAGAAGAGCATAACCATCATCTAAAATTAGCTTAAGTGCACTGCTCAATGTCTTGAGGAAACACAAGAGGTGTCTTGCACAAAGCCTCATGGATAAAACTTGTTATGCCCCTGCCATTAACCTCCACAGAGAGGGCCGCTTTACATCATTCATGGGGTCACTTGCATGCTTGCTCCTTCAGCTATCCAAGAAGAAAACGGGCCAGGCATGGTAGCTCACCCTTGTCAGCCTAGCTACTTGGGAGGTGGAGATCAAGAGGATCAAAGTTTGAGGCCAGCCCAGGAAAATAGTTGGCAAGACACTTCTCAGTGAAAAAAAGCTGTGGATTGGGGCTGGGAATATGGCCTAGTGGTAAAGTCATTGCCTCGCATACAGGAAGCCCTGGGTTTGATTCCTCAGCACCACATATATAGAAAAAGCCAGAAGTGGATGTTGTGGCTCAAGTGGTAGAGTGCTAGCCTTGAGCAAAAAGAAGCCAGGGACAGTGCTCAGGCCAAGGCCCAGGACTGGTAAAGAAAAAAAAAAGAGCTGTGGATCATGGTGTGTGCCTGTTGTCCCAGTTACATGGTAGGCAAAAAGTAGGAGGCAAAATAAAATAAAATAAATAACTGAAGCAAAAGGGATGAAGGTAAGTCTCCAGTCTCAATTGGTAGAGTACCTGTCTAATAATTGTAAGGTCCTAAGTCCACTATAACATAAAAAACAAAAGCATAGCTCACTTTTGTAATCCTAGCTACTTAGGAGGCTGCGATCTGAGGATCACGGTTCAATGCCAGCCTGAGCAGGAAAGTTCGTGAGACTCTTATCTTCAGTTAACCACTAGAAAACTGGAAGTGGCTCTGTGAGTCAAAGTGGTAGAGTGTTAGCCTTGAGGAAAAGAAGCTCTGGGACAGCGCCCAGGCTGGGAGTTCAAGTCCCACAACAGACAAAAGAAAAAGCAAACATTCATTGAGAACCCACTAGGTTCTCTTTTAGTTCTTTTCCACTGTCTCCCACTCTCACTTAAAAAAAAAAAAAACAACAAAAACTTCACTCCTCAGTAGCTAGAATTACAGGCATGAGCCACCACACCCAGTATTTTCAAATCTCAGAATTCTCTGCCGTCTGCTGTCCCTCTTCTCCTAGCTCCGTGCTGGTCTTTGTTTTGAAGATGGCTTAGGCTTCCTACCCTCTTTAGTTTTTCTCCTGGTCCATTAACAGATCAATCCTTTAATCAATATTCTGGACTCTGACCCAGCAAACTAGAATCCTTCCCTCTTAGATTGTAAGAGGAAGAGGAAGGTAGATTACAAGGAGTAGCACATTTGTGCTGTTTTTCCTAGTTACCAGTTAATGAGTATATACACAAAGAGAAATAAGAGTCAGGGCAAACATATTCTCTGTTCCAAATGGATGATGCAATTGATAGATGCTACAAGATTAAAGGCCAAAATATATGATTGAGCCCCTGTAAATTTCCTCATGATATAACCACTGTGTTGCAGAGAAACAAATACTAGGTTGGAGGCCCCGGATATATAGTTTCTGGCTCTCTCCCTTAGCACTGGACAGGTCATGTGGAATAAGCACCTTAACCTAACCCTTCTAGCATCGGGGTCCTCTTCTGTAAAGATGGAGATGACCATCCCAGCCAGACCCTGTTGTGAAGTATCTCCTCTCTAAGGACACAATGGAGGGCTGGGCCTGCTATTTGCAGGGCTTGAACCCAGAGCCTGGATGATGTCCCTGAGCTGCTTTTGCTCAAGGCTAGCACTCTACCACTTAGATCCACAGCTCCATTTCTGCTTTTCTGAGATGAGAGTCTCATGGACTTTCCTGCCCAGGCTGCCTTTGAACTGGGATTCGCCAGTCTCAGCCTCCTGAGTAGCTAGGATTACAGACATGAGCCACCAGTGCCTGGCTTTCCTGTGAGATCTCATTTTTTATGGATGGGACTCAGGGAAGAACAGAAGACACTGTGACTACCTCTCACACCTGTAAGCCACTAGGTCCTCTAAAACCTGTTTGGTGTGTGTGCTAGAACTGGGCCTTGAGCTCATGAGCTCATTCTGCTTTTTCACTTAAGAATCACACTCTACCACTTGAACCACACCTCCATTTTATTTTATTTTTTTGCTAGTTAGTTGGAGATAGAGAGTTTCAGACTTTTCTGGCCAGGCTGGCTTTGAATCTCAGATCCTGAGATCTCAGCTTCTTGATGAGGATTTGTCTTTCGTTTGCTAATGTATCCTACACGCTTGCAATATCTGGACTGTTGGAAGAGCTCAATAAATACTTGATTTAAAGAAAATCATATTTCACTGCCTGGAAACCTAGGTCTCAGATGCTACTAAGGAGGACAACTGTGGAGATAGATCTTCTAGGGAAGTAGGCAGAATCTGTTCATGTTCAAAATTCACACCTACATCTTTGTGGCTGGAATGTAAACTACCTTTCAGGTAGTTAATTAAGTATTATTGTAACTCATCTGCATATAACATAGGTTTGTATATCATAGCAGTACCTATCTATCTCTCTCTAGCTATCCATCATCTATCTACCTATCTTTTATATCAGGATTTGAGCTTGAACTCAGGGCCTGGGCATAATTCTTTAGCTTTTTTCCTCACAGTTGGTACTCTATCATTTCATTCAAGGTTGGTATTTTACCACTTTATCCAGGCCTCCACTTTTGGCTTTTTGTTGGTTAATAAGAGATAAGTCTCACTGGTAACTGTCATTTATTGAGAGTGCACAGTGTAAATTAGTGTCTCTGAGCACAAATTCTAAAGCAGACTGCTCAGATTAGAGTGCCTGGTTCTGCCAGATGCCAGCAAGTGCACCCTTCATTGCGTTCCTTTACCTCTCTGCCTCTCTGTCTGCGGGCTATGCATGCAAGCTATGAATCCCTCAATAGGAAGAGATCCCTGTGCATAAAGGCTCAGGGTGCTGACTGCTCTGTGAAGAGTTATGCACTTACTCACCTCTCACCCAGGGCAATTTCATGTGCTCACCTCAGCCCTTTCTGTGATAGCTGAAGTTTAGACATCTTAACGGATGGAGTCAGCTGCAGAAACAGGACTTGCACTCTGTCTGGCCAGCCCTGTGCCAGGAAGCATTACATCTCCCTCCCCAGGGACAGCGGGCAGAATCGAGACATTCTCCTCCACTGACAGTGTTTTTCCAAGTGCACCGAGACCAAGAAAACACAAGTAGCATCATCCTTGAATAATCTTGTGCTGAAGTTTGCATAGGAAATGCCCCCCCCCCCCCGAGGCTCATGGGACTGAGGCTTAGCTGTCACCCCGGGGGTTGGTGGGGAGTGGGTGGAACCTTGGGGAAGGGGCACTCAGTAGAAAGAGGTTGGCTCATGGAGGTGTGCCCTTTAAGGGGATACTGTGAGCCAGGCTCCTGCTTCCCTGTCTATTTTTCAGCTGTGATGTGAGCAGTTCCCTTAACGATGTGCTTCTACCATGAAGTACTATGCCAAAACAGGCCCAAAGACAACAGGATAGAGGGACCACAGACCAAAACTTCTCAAACAGTGGGCCAAAACAAACCTTTTCTTCTTTCCTTCCTTCGTTCCCCTCCCTGCCTCCTTTCCCTCCCTCCCTCCCTCCTTCAGGTACTTTGTCATAGTGATAGAAAATGACTACTACATCTCGCTCTCTCCACTATGATGTTCACATTGGCCCGCTGAATGGTGACCAAAACAACTCAGAAGTGCTTCTTTCCCCTGTCTGACCTCAAACCTGCCTTTCCTACCTTTCTTTCACTTTATTATTTTTCTAATTTACTTGCTGGAACACTATCACTTTCATTTCTGTGAAAAATGCCTGACGTTCTCCTGGGGAGCAGGGAGGCTCTCAGTGCACTTCTTCTCTTTCAAGCTGGGGGTCGGGGATGGAGTGCTGGAAGAGGCGGACGGGACCCCCACCCGCAGTCTGTGTTGGAGCTGTCTGGGGACGCTGGGGACATGGGCTGTTGAGAAGAGCCAGGGCAATCAATTCTCATCAAGTCTCAGGCCTGTTTCTCATTAGAGCCCTGGCTCCATGTGGCTCTGTGCCCTCCCTGCCCCACCCCTACACACACTCTTTCAGGCTCTGAGCATCGCAGCCTGCCCCGTTTGTTTCCTTTCCTCAATGAGTATCAATCAAGCGTTGGTTACCGAGTGCCTGCTGTATATAAAGATCAGACTGGGAGCTATGGGACGTAAGGGGAAGGGGGGAGGTCCAGGCGGGTGGCGGTTCAAGGCTTAGGGGTGAGGAGCCACTGTATGCTGATAACCAGAGGACCCACCAGGCTCCAGGGTTGTAGTCTTGTTGGCACACAAGGATGTCCTGTCAAAGGCTGTACCCCTTGTGTGCCCTGCTCAAGGGGTGTGAGCGGGATGGTGCATTTTTGTTTCCATTGCTCACCCTGGTGCTGCACAGGGGGTTTTCCTCAGGCGACCACAGGTCGAGCGTGGACTTTCACTTCTGTCGCTCATCATCTGCTCAGTTCTCTCTGGGTTACGTCATTCAGAATCTGTCTGTGGTTATTTCCCCACCAGCCACAGAGAGCTGTGTCTGCTCTGCACGTAGCACGGAGGACAGCTGGGTAGAGATGGGTGCGTGGAGTCTCCTGACCCAGGTCTTCCTTTGCACAAAGAGTCCCAGCCCACTGAAAGAATCGGAAGTGAGCCTGATGCTGGTGACTGACACCTATGATGCGAGCTGAGATCAGAGGATTACAGTTGAAAGCCATCTTAGACAGAAAGCTTAGTGAGACTCATCTTCTATTAACCAGCCCAAAGCCAGAAGTAGAGATGTGGCTCCAGTGGTAAGTGCCAATATTATATAAAAACGTGAGGGGAAAGCATGTCCCAAAATTGGAACAAAAACAAACTGAAGTAGAAGCCAAACTGCCTGTGGCTCACGCCTGTAATCCCAGGTACTCAGGAGGATGAGATCTGAGGATCTTAGTTCAAAGCCAGCCTAGGCAGGAAAGTCTGTAAGACTCTTATCGCAAATTAAACACCAGAAAAACATTTTTTTTTTAAGCTGGAAGTGAAGCTGTGGCTCAAGTGGTAGAGTGGTAGCCTTGAGCAAAGAAAGCACAAGGACAGTTTCTAGGCTCTGAAAAATAAAGTGAGTGGATTTGAATCTTCCCTGTCTCCAGCAGGGCTCAGGGCAAGTCAAGACTGCTTCCATCAAAATGAACCTGAATTCCAGCATGGCAGCGACACCCAGCCCTTTGTTGTAGTCTCCTTTTTCCAAGCCTTTCAGTACAGATCTACCATCTAAAATTCACCAAACACATCTATGCATCCAATACTTTGAAGACTACAGGAACAAAGATCCAACAACTTGCGCTTTGTTGGGCCGACAGGGTCAACCCATGACACCACGAGGACAGGGTAGACCTGGGTTCAACTTTGAAGTCAGCTTTAACCACAGAGCAAACTGGCTCTTAGGGGTGGAGGTGGGGAAGGGAGACTAAGCTTGTGTCATAGTGGAAGGAATTGGGTGAAAATACCAAATTCTTGGTTTGCATTTTGTTGGCTTTTTCCAGCTGGGCAAAGTTTCCACCTCCTTCAAGTTTTACAGTGAAGGCAAAGGAGGAAGGACCGTGCAGTCTGGAGGCCCACTACGCGCTTCTGAGTTGAAGGAGAACGCTCACCCGTGACTCCTTGGGCAGCTCTTTCCTTACAGCCATCCGGACATTCAGATTCCTAGAGACGGTAATTCTAGAGTCTGTTCACATCCTCCTAATGCTGGCGAAAGTAGCTCAGGCCATAAAATTACCAGAATGAAAATACTTAAACCAACCACATCTCCACATATTCCATGCAGAAGCCATTAAAACTTCCAAATGACACCAGGATTGCTTTTCAAGGCCACAAAGAGCGCACAGCTGAGTGGAAAAGGAAGGGATGTTTGCACAATGAGTTCAGCCCCCAGCAGTATAAGCTTTCATCTAGCTTCCTAATAAAAGGAACCTTGCAAAATAATTTTTAAAGGCTGACTCTCCTTTTAAATGGTTTTTAGCATGGCCTTCACATACTGCCTTCCTCAACATGACTAACCAAACCTCTGGTTGGGAGTGACAAGGACTGGTAGAATTTGGTGGTTGGATCCACCCAAAATCCAAAATGACTCTGTGGTCCCATGTAGGTCCCGTCACCATTCTTTGTCTGGTCTCTCAGTGAGCATCTTACCTGGCCTGCCCACTCCTGATTTTCCTTGCTCACATCCATTCCCCACAAAGCACACATTGCATTTTTCTCAAATGCATGCATGGTCATGATCTTTCCCTGATTAATATCCTCAAGTGGCTCTCAACCATCTCCAAGTCCAAGCTGCTTCCTGGTGTTGTGAGGCTGGGACGGGGGGTAGGGGGGTCTTCCATGGCCTGGCTCTGGCTCCATCGTGTTGCATTTCTAATTTGGTTTCTCTGTCCTAGGATGCACTGTGCTCTCTCTTCAAGGTCTCCCAGCCTGCTAGCAACGCTGCCTGCATGCTGAGCCCTGTCCTTGCTCACTGTGCTAACTCACATTTGCCCTTCAGGTCTTACTTACTAGCCTATGAGACCAGGGAACACGTCTCCCATGCATTCATTCCTTTGAGTAGGCTGAATGTGGCCTCCAAAAGATATGTCCACCCAATACCTGTGACTATTGGCCTTGTTTGGAAAAAGGGTGTTTGGAGATATAATTAACTTAAAAGATCTCCAGGCTAGTGCTCTGCCACTTGAGTCACACCCCCACGTCTGGCTTTTTATTTTATTTTCTTGGTGATGCATTGGGGCTAAGAGTCTTATGAACTCAAACTGGGATGGCTTCAAATCATGATCCTCAGATTTCATCCTCCTGAGTAGCTAGGAGTACAGGTGTGAGCTACCAGTACTGAGCTATTTTTAAAAAAATCTATTTTAAATTTGTAATTATTTAATTTTCTTTCTCTTTTTTTTTTTGTCAGTCCTGGGGCTTGGACTCAGGGCCTGAGCACTGTCCTTGGCTTCTTCTCTCTTCTTCTTCTTCTTTTTTTTTTTGCTCAAGGCCAGCACTCTACCTCCTGAGCCACAGAGCCACTTAGCTTTTTCTGTTTTTACGAGGTGCTGAGGAATCAAACCCAGGGCTTGGTGCAAGCTAGGCAAGCACTCTACCGCTAAGCCACATTCCCAGCCCCAATTTAATTATTTAACTTTCACGAGATGGGAGGGTCTCACTATGTAGCCTAGGCTGGCTGTGAACTCTTGATTCTCCTGTTTCAGCCTCCTGAGGAGCTGGGATTACAGTCATGCACCATCTTGTGTGGCTTTTGCATCCTTTTAGGAGAAAAGCAGGAGATTTGAGACAATGAGAGCAGAAAGCTATATAAAGAGGCAACTGAGATTGGAATAATGCAGCCAATAGGGAAAAAAAGCACACAGAACCACTAGGAGCTGGAAGAGGCGAGGAGCCAAATCTCCCAGATGGCCTTGAAGGCGAGGCAGGGTGGCCCTGTTAATACCTGATTTCAGACTTCTCCAGAAGTCTAAGAGAATAAATTCTGTTCTTCTAAGCCACTTAATTGGGGGCAATTTATTTCAGCAGTCTGGAATTAAAAGTAGTGTGTACCTTTACAGATACATGCTACCGATATTGAGGAAGTGGTCTGGGTGAGAATGGAAATGGGAAGATGAGCTAAGAGATGCAAAATGTTCTCAATTTCCAGATTTTCAAGTTGTGCGAAGATCACTCTGCTCTTAGATGAGGAGTGCTGGAGTATAAATAGAATTCATAACAACCTTAGTCCATTTTTCTGTGGCTATGAAAGAATACAGAGACTAGGTGATTTGGAAAGAATTGAAGTTCGTTTGGCTCATCGTCCTGAGGGCTGGGAAGTATACGATCATGGCTCTGGCTTCTGCTTGGCATCTTGCTAAATTGGCCAGACACAGCAAGCTTGCTCGTTTTAATGTCTTTCCCTCTTGTGAAGTCGCTAACACCCTTCTAGGGGTTTCACCCTTGTGACCACATCCAATTCTAATTATTCCCCCAAAGCCTCACCACCAAACACCATTAATATGGTTTGAAGATTAACTTTCCAATACATGAGTGTTGGGAGAACACAGACACACTCTAGCAATGACCTTGCTTTCTGAGTATTCCATGTCTTTCCTATGATCTCAGGATATGTCGAGAAGTCTCAGGCATGTTTTCACAGCAAAATGAAGTTCAGTGATCATATATTTGAAAACACATGTCAATCCTTTAGCAAATATACTCCAGAATGAGTAAGAGTTCCTTCAAACATCACAGGAGCCAAACAGATTTGTTTTACTCCGTGAAGCCTGTGCTTTTCTAGGCTTTGCATTTGGGAAAATTATAGTGCCATCGACTCAGTGGTATAGCTCAGTACCTGCGTGACGACTCTATCTTCCTTTTTGATACCACCCCACCAGCACAATCTGTCGGTTCTATATTGGAGTATGCTTTCAAGATGGTCACTTCTCTCCATCTCTTGGCCTCCACCCAAGAGCAAGCCACTACCATCCCACATCAGGGCTCCAACAACTGGCCTCCCTAGGGGATTTGGGGCTAGTTGTCTTCCAAGCTACTCTCTGCCCAACAGCCAGAATTATCTCTCCAGAAATAGGTCTTGTCTAAGTAACTCCCAATCTGAGAGCCTTCAGCCCATTTTCATTTTACTTGCACTCATTAGTGGAGCTGGGACTGGTGGCTCATGCTCAAGATCTATGCCAGTACTACAAAACAAAAACGAAATATGTCTCCCAATATTCGTCCCACCAAGAAAACCTCATAAGCATGGCTTCCCAGGCCATAATGAGGTTAAGCCCTGTCTATCTTGCTAGTTGGTAGCACTTTCTTCTATGACCAATGTGCTACTTGTCATCATGTTTTTCTTCTAACGATCTAATCTTATTATTGTCTCAGGACATTTGCATATTATATTATATATCATATGTTATATGATACTGTATATAATATAGAGTATATACAATGTGGTTTATTATAATATCATTTACTATACTCATATATAGTATATCATACAATACATAACTATCATATATTATATGTAATCTATCTATCTATCTATATATTACAGAGGCCTTTCCTGACTACCCTACGTGGGACTAGGGCTTGAACTCAGGGTCTCACAATCTTACTTGGCTTTTTTGCTCAAAGCTGGAGTGCTACCATCCCCTTCCAGCCTTTTGCTGGTTAACTGGAGATAACAGCCTTTAGAAGAGCCAGGTGCTGGTGACTCACTCCTGTAATCCTAGCTACTCAGGAGGCTGAGATCCAAGGATCAGGTTCAGAGTCACTCTTGGCAGAAAAGTCCCCATGAGACTCTTATCTACAATTAACCACTCAAGAATCAGAAGTAGCGCTGTGGCTCAAAGTGGTAGAGTGCTAGCCTTGAGAAAAAGAGCTCAGGGAGAGCGCTCAGGTCCTGAGTTCAAGCCCCAGGATCAACAACAACAAAAAAGAGTCTCTAGGATTTGTCTGCATGGGCTGGCTTCAATTGCATTTTATTTAAAGTGGGTGAATTTATGTGAGATATATCTAAAATACAAATAAACATTTTCAGTCGATATAATGATTATTTATTGTGTAAGTATCTTTTCTTTCTGGGACTCAGTTCTGTATCATAGTCTTAATCCCCTAGAAGTCTCCAGAGGGCCAGCGCTGTCTTTGGGGCTGTGTGGGCCTTTGTGTGGGCCTTTAGTTGAGTGGTGGCTCTTTAACACTTGAAGGTATCTGCTGCACATTTTTCTATGGTTTGGCCATAGTTTCATGTGTCCCCCAAGGCTTCATGTGTTGAAATGTCATCTCCATTGTGAGATATTGCCAGGGTGGAAACCTAACCCAGCAGTGGCGTTGAGAAGTGGGAGCACTGGGAGTAAAGGGATTAGCTAATGTCATCAGGGTCGGGCCTTATGATGGAGTGCTTGTAGCTTCCTCAGAAGAAGGAAGGGGCCAGCATGTACACACCCATAATCCCTGGGACTCACTGCAGGACACCAGCCTGTACTCACTTGTGACGTTAGCAGAAAGAAGGCCATTCGATGGGCCCTCGGCTTGCAACCTCCAGAACCATGATGAGCCTAAATCTACCTCTTTTCCATATCAAGTTGGCCCGACTAAGAAATTTTAATATAGTTCTATAAAACAGACTAATGTATATTTCTCCTTAGAAAAATGCCAATAGAAACATGTACACGTGTATGCATGCACACACACACACACACACACACACACACACACACACTGCATGCAGCACCTTATAATTTCAGAGAGTTTGTAGACATTTTGAAGGAGCCTGTTTCCACTGACAAAAATAATGTCTAGGTTAGACGATCTCTGAAAATTATGGGATTCCATACACCTGTGCTGTGCAAGGCACAAGGGGACCTCTAGCAAGAAGGGAATACTTGGCTTCTCCTTGCAAGGAGCTTACATTATAATGTACTTGGAGAAGATGACAAGAACCATACAACACAAAACCAGGGGCAGAAGTCTAAGTGGTCCTTTTGCAGGCTTTTGTGTGAATAGTACCCATTTCTAAGCTCTCCATTGGTACACTGATAGAAGAACAAGGCACAATTGGCAGAAAGGAGAGAAAGAATAAGTCAACTTATTTAAGGATGTGAGAAGCAATATAATCAATAAGATCTAGACTTTGCCATAAAAATGAATAAAAGCCTCATTGATCTCTGAAATAAAAATGATTTTTATAACTTCTCTTTAGAAAATCTTTAATGTATACAGCCGTGGGCATACATTTGTCAAGTCAGGTACTAGGGTGATGGAGACTGGAAAGGAGGATGGTTCCACACTAGTTCAGGTAAAAGCACAAGTGACCTAATGTCTGCCTAGCAAGTGTAAGGCTTCGAATTCAATCATCAGTACTACATACAGAGAGACATAGTGCAAGAGAGAAAGAAACACAAAGCTATGTTCAGAAGCAGAGTTACCTTTCCAGAAACAAATCTGGAGCAATCTCCTTTTTGAAATCCTTCAATTTCCTTTTCATTGCACATTAACTTAAACTTTTAATGGGGCTGAGGATGTAGTAGCTTTGGTAGGTGAGAGCTAGCCTAGCATGCTTGAGAGCCTGGGTTTAATCTCCAGTACTACAAATAAAGCCTTCAATGTCATAGCTCTTTGTAAAAATATCAGCAATGTTTTTGGGTTCAATGAAGTGGTTCTGAATCAATGTAATTGTTTTCTGCTGCTCTTTGCACCTAAGCAGAAGGAGCGGATTTGAATGTGTAGATGGACATCCATTATGACCCTCCATGACCCTGCCTGCCTTATTTTAATCAAATAAAGAAGACAGGATGGGCCAGCGATGGAGGGGAGGAAAATGGCAGTCAGAGTCTTTATAAATCAAGGGAAAGCTACATTCTCAGCCCGCTGAACTCCTGGATCTGTGCTAAGACCTCTCTTTTCCTTTGGAAAAGTCAGTAGGAGAAGGAGTTTTTGGACGACTTCCCTTCTAAGAAGGCCAATCTAGCAGTTGTTTTAAATTCTGTAGGGGGTTATCACATGGGTTTAGTTTGGCAAAGTTGTTGGCCTCAAAAGTGTTTTCTTATCTTAGTAATGTCATCCTAAGTTAAAGGCAAATCCTATCACCCCAAATGAAAATAGCATGGGGAGAGAATGAAGGGAGAAGGGCAGGGGAGGGAAGAAAGGAGGGAGGGAGGGAGCAATGGAAAGAGGGAAGGAAGGTAAGAAAGGTGGAAGGGAGAGGAACTACAGAAGGGGAAGAGGGAGTGATGGAACAGAGAGGAATAGAAGATAGGAAGGAAGGAAAGAAGGAGGGAGGAAAGGAAAGAAAGAAAG
The DNA here is from genome assembly GCF_023159225.1 of Perognathus longimembris pacificus. NCBI lineage: Eukaryota > Metazoa > Chordata > Mammalia > Rodentia > Heteromyidae > Perognathus > Perognathus longimembris. The sequence continues at coordinate 44,987,141 of NC_063176.1, forward strand.
AAAAGGAAGGAAGGACAGAGGAAGGGAAGGATGGAGGGAGGGAGGGAAGGAAGGAAGGAAGGAAGGAAGGAAAGAAGGAAGGAAGGAAGAACAGAGGAAGAGAAGGATGGAGGGAGGAAGGAAGATGCAAGCCAGGCACTGGTGGCTCAAGGCTGTAATCTTAGCTACTCAGGAGGATGAGACCTGAGGATCTTTGTTTAAAGCCTGCTCAGGTAGGAAAATCTATGAGACTCATGTCTCCAATTAACCTCCAAAAAGCCAGAAGTGGATCTTTAGCTCTTGCAGCAGAGCACTGGCCTTGAGCACAAAAGCCTTGAACACAGTGCTCAGGTCCCAAGTTCAAGCCCCAATATCAGCACACACAAAAATAAATAAAAGGAATAAAGGAAGGAAGGAAGGAAGGAAGGGAGGAAGGAAGGAAGGAAGGAAGGAAGGAAGGCTCCCTGGTTGGTTGGTTTAAGGGTAAATTTTCAGCTTCCTTCATATTTCAGCTTCATCAATTTAAATATAAAGCCTTTTCCACAACACATGCTGAAATAATTAGTTGAATGACAGCTACATTGCCAAGGCTCATATTTCAAATTACTACAAAATAAACCAAGAATCTTTACACTTTAAGCAAACAACAATATCTTACTAGGAAAGCCTTTATTGAGATACAAAGCCCAAAGTCCCCACATCAACAAAGCTAGGATTTTCAGGAGAAGAAACCAGTGTTTTGGCAGCCCTTGAATTAGGTAACAGTACAAAGCAGAGTAGAGTTCCATGTAACATAGTCTTAATGAAGACTGAAAATGAGAGTTCAGAGACGAGACAGATCATGGGATGGCTAAAATTAAGCAGGAAAGCTGTATAAATCCCAGCCTCCAGTTAATTCAAAGCAGTCACAGATAAACTGACTTCACCGTAATGGGATATTTGGATTGTAAAGGGATCTTCAGACAATTAAAAAAAAATCCTTTGAGTCTGACTCCCTCTTAGTATCTCGATTGCTCTGGGGTGTGTTCTTAGCACAAATAGCCCATTGTTCTTTGTGACAGATGGTGACATCTCTGGTGGTGTCGCTATTCATGTGTGCCTGCTAGCTGATCAATGGACTCGGTTTTTTTTTTTGCACTTGCAAGCATACCGACCTTTAGTCCAGCATTGTAGCTACACCACAGCTACCATTGAACAAAACGATGCTTAGCTCTGAATAGGCTGAGTTTGAAACTGGGCTCTGCCACTTTCTTTTCTTTCTTTCTTTTCTTTTTTTTTTTTTTTAGCAGTGTAACTCCAAGCAAGTGATTCAACTTGCTGTGCCTCAGCTGCCCCATGAGTAAGGAGGAGAAAGTTGTCTGGCCATTGGGGTGTTTTGAGATTGAAACAGTCCCTTCATACAATGCATTTAAAATAGCACGGACTGCTGGGCACACAGAGCTCGTACCTGTCATCCTAGCTATTCAGGAGCCTAAGATCTCAGGTTTAAAGCCAGCCTGGAGCAAAAAACTAAAGTTTAGCACCCCAGGCCTTGAGTTCAAGTCCCAGTACCACACACACACACACACACACACACACACACACACACACACACACACTAATATCACGGAGCAAGTGATAAGTGCACATAGCACTTCTTAGTGTTGTCAGTATTCTGCTAAATTGGAAGTCGAGCCAGCCAGCCATGTGGGCGGCATGTCTTATGAAGCCACACTTGGTCTTAGAACCTGTTTCCTCATGTGTACACTGGAATGGTAACGTCTGCCCATCTGTGGGGTTGTTATGACGACTGCAGGAAGTTGTGAAAAGCACTGCACACACTGGTTGCTCTCCCCCGTTCCAGCACAGGTGCCCCCATTGTGTGGACATGAGCAATTGGGTTCCTGGCCTCATGGTAGCTCATGTATTTAATAGATGTCTACAGTTTCCAAAATTGCTGTGTCTGGGTGCCTGTCATGGCCTGTCTGACTTTTCTGAGACACCATTCTATATTTACATTCAATGAATCTCCACTAAAAGATGAATCTACAGTTTGTAATCTATCTTTGTCTCCCCAGTACGGCATGAGCTTCCCAATGGCAGGAATGGACTATTGGGGTACACTAATATGCCCCAAGTTCCCAGACAGCAGCTGGCATGGGACAGGAATTCAATCACATTGTAGCAGGATAGGTGCTTGCCTTTATTCACAGAATCCCTAAGCCAGATGACAGAGTTCAGAGCTATCTCCATAGGAACAAACCCGTGCCAACAGGCATCCAAAAATGAATCAATCAATATATCAGTCATCCAGCACTTTGCTCCACAAGTGTGCACGTGGCTCCTTTGGGGGCAGAGGGGAAGGCAGACACGAAGAAGATGGGAGGATCTCTATTCACACTATTTATTTTGGAAAATGAGAAATAGTTCAACTTGAGATGCCATAAACTGAATCACATGATTATCCCATCTTAATTCCCCATCCTAAGACTGACCTGCTTCTCACTGACATAAGCTCCCAGAAATGGAGGCTGGGCTGGACCCGGAGGGGGCATGGGGAACTGGTTTACACAGTTCCATCTGGTCACCATTTATTTGCTAAGGTTTTCCATTTTAGAATCAGGCATGAACCACAGAACCCTATGCCTTCCTCCAGGGGTTTAGCAAAGACTCAGTCATTTCCATATTAAAAAGAGGAGTGAGGAGGGACAAAGCTGAATTATGAGCGGCGTTCTGCAGGTAGACATCCTTGAAGCAGAAAAACAAACCTTGCTCATCTATGCCTCGGACATCTATGATTTTCAGGAGAAGAATAAAGATTTCAGGGACTTTTTCATAGCTATTTAGTATAATCCTCCTAAACAATAACCCCAAACAAACAAACAAACAAAAAACCCTACCACAACTCAGCAAAAAAAAAAAAAAAAAAAGCGTAAAAATGTTATCTTGGCTATGGTTTTCCTAGTGACTCTGAAAACCCACCAAGAGGGAAAACTAGCCGGGAACTTTTCCTTTTTTTTTTTCTCGTCTTTTCTTCCTTCCTTCCTTTCTTTCCTTCTTTCTTTTTCTTTGAGGCTATGAAAGCCTCTTATTTTTATAGTTTTGAAAAATCCTTGGAGTTTAACTTTGAACTTTAACCAAGAAAAATTCTATCTTATAAACAATGGCATTTGTTGATTGGATGAAGGACTAGATCAATATTGGTCTTGGCAACCCATATTGGCTGCTGTTGCAGAAATATTCTGGTTGTGGTGTTAAAAAATTATGTCAGTTCCTCACCATGTGCCTCTTTTTCTTGGAGTTTTGCCTGGGAATTAGTTTCCAAAGATACTTCCAGAAGTTAACCTAGAGCTTGGCCTCCCTGGCCAGGGAAGTTACACATCAGCTCTCAGAAAGCAGACAGCCACAGTGAGCTTCTCAAAGAAGAAATGTTGGTCTGTCCGAAAAGGCCACAGGCCCTAGACCTCCTGTTGCTGGGCCATTTACTGCCCCCGAAAGGCACAAAACACCCAAGGAAACCAAAACCAATCCGAGTTGGATTTCAACTACTGCTTTGAAGGAGAATGGTCAGGAGGCAGGCACAATGGAACTATGTCCTAAATCTTTTTATTTGAGTGGAGGCAGAGATCACAATGTTGATTTTTGTTTGTTTTTGTGGGGTGGGAGGGTACTGAAGCTTGAGCTGAGACTCTGGGTCCTGTTCCTTAGATTTTTGTTGTTGTTGTTGTTCAAAATTGGCATTCTACCACTTGAGCCACATAGCTCTACTTCTTGGCTTTTTGCTACTTAATCGGAGTTAGAGTCTCACGGATTTTCCTTGCCCAAGCTAGCTTTCAACATGATCCTCAGATCTCAGCTTCTGAAGTAGCTGGGATTCAGACCTAAGACACACTGGTTGTCATGTTTAAGGAAGGTGTTAATAGAGTTTTTATACTTTATTTTAGATGATTATGAGATTCATCAGTGTTGACTATAGGACTCTTGGACACATGTTTGCCTACGGATCTATCTAAAGAAACAGCTTCATGTCTACTCACTTCTGCAGACCACGTTGAATCATCTTTGTAACCTTGGTCTCTGAATTGCTCCAGGCACTTAACTTACAAATGAACACAGAGGTAGGAAGGCTGGCAATAGGAGACATTCAAGGGAACCAGCCATCCCTACTTACCCTAAGTCCGACCTCAGCCTTGCAGCTGCTATCCCTCCTCTTTGGCCTCTCGTGGTTTGCACCAGGTCACCACCCTTTGACCAGGGGAAGGTGGCGCCCTACATTCTGCTGCAGCCATTGGCAGTATAAGACAGAAGAGGCCTGAGTGGCTAGCGTGTCCATTTTCTTGCTACAGATGGGCACAGTCCTCCTGTTTAGAAAGGGCCGAGCCAAGAGCCATCACTACGTGTGCCTTCCACGGGCCTCCTGGCTGACCCTTCCCTGTGCTTCTGGTGGCCAGAAGGAGCCCTTGGCCCTTCCCTCCATCCAGCTCTGCTGCCAGAAAGATCTGCCCTGTGGCCCCTGGCGCCCAGGCCAGGACCTTGGCACATCTCTCTGGGTAAGCGGCCAACTCCACGCTTGCCAGGCTCTCTCAGTTTTCGGACCAGCCATCTCAGAGAAAGGAGTGCAGGGGCTGGGACCATTTCAAATCCTACTCAGAAAGGACACACCAGGATACATGCGAACAGTAGCGACACAAGGCTACTTCTGGCATTTAGTGGGCGCTTTCTGGCATTGTGCTAAGCACATGGTGTGCTGCCTTTCGCTGAGCAGTCACAGCTATTTTTACAAGCAGTTTGATGTTTGCTCAGAGGAAATCGAGGCTGAGTGTCTCCTAGCTAGTAATGATGCAGGAGTTCTCCTGGTTGGTTGCATGTCAGAGTGCCATTCCTAATATGGACACACAGGTCATCGTGTGTGTGTGTGTGTGTGTGTGTGTGTGTGTGTGTGTGTGTCCATCCTGGGGCATGAACTCAGGGCCTAGGTGCTGTCCTTTAGCTTTTTCAATCAAAACTGGTGCTCTACCACTTGAGTCACAGCTCCACGTCCAGCTTTTTGATAGTTAATTGGAGATAAGAGTCTCACAGATTTCTTGCCAAGGCTAGCTTGGAACTGTGATTCTCAGATCTCAGCCCCTTGAGTACATAAGATTACAGGTATGAACCACCAGTGCCCGGCGATCTCCCAGGTCATCTTATCTTACTGTGCTCTTTTTCTTTTCTTTTCTTTCCTCTCCTTCTCTTCTGTTGGTTGGTTATAGGACTTGAACTCAGGGCCTGGACACTGTTGCTAAGTTCTTTTTCACTCAAGGCTAGCAGTCTACCACTTTGAGTCACAGTTGTTGTTTTTTAAACCTTTCAAACAAACATTTACTGCTTTATGACATTTGGAATTATATTTACTGGATTTACAAGTCTTTCTGACAGGAGCCCATCTGATAAAACCATGAGCGAAGCAAAACAAACCTCACTGTCACCACCACACCTAGTGCGAGTGAGACAGCGACCAGAAAAAGGGGTTCTGATGGCACTCTGGGTTTGTTTCTCATTCCTTCCCTCTTCCACCATTGTTCCTTTCCCTGCAGTCTCTTCCTTCTTTGAGTCACAGTTTTATCTCCAATTTTCCAGTGGTTAATTGGAGATAAAAGTTTCACAGACTTTCCTACCCAGGCTGCGATCCTCAGATCTCAGCCTCCAGAGTAGTTAGGATAACAGGCATGAGCCACCAGTGCCCAACTGTGCTAATTCTTTCCAGCTAAGGCTACATGGACCAACGTGGTCAATAGTGCCATCCCAAGTAGAGGACTGGGAAAGCCTCCCATGCCAATAAACATGTTGGCTAGTAGACACAAACACCCATCAGGACCAGCAGACCTTCCCTCCCCAACCATTTCTGAGCAGAGTGATCAGGAGTCTCCCCTTCTGCATCCTCTGCCCAAAGGCCTCCACCTTTCTGTGCATGGAGATAGTTTTCCTTGCTACTGGCTGAAGAAAAAGAAACATGCCTTCAATTGCTTCAGTATTAAACATAATAGATAAAGCTGGGCATTAGTGTGGTTCACCGCTGTAATCCTAGCTACTCAGGTGGCTGAGATCTGAGGATTGTGATTTGAAGCTTGTGCAGGCAGAAAAGTCTGTGAGACTCTTACTTCCAGTTAACCACCAAAAGCTGGAAGTGGAGCTTTGGCTTAAGTGGTAGCGCATCAGCCTTGGGTAAAACAGTTAAAGGACAGTGCCCAGGCTCTGAGTCAAAGCTCCAGTACTGTGTGTGTGTGTGTGTGTGTGTGTGTGTGTGTGTGTGTGTGTGTTTGTGTGTGTGCGCACGTGCATGCACGTGCTCGTGCATGCATGCACACGTGTCACACATACACACACACATACAGAAATATGAACCTTGAAAGAGTCCCTAGAAATGGCCTGGGCCACTGTAGTCACTTAAAGGAGATAGAGGAAGTCTGGGCACCGCCCTCCTCTGTCCCCTCACATGCTCAGGCATTTACTGCTCTCCCCATTGGAGCAATACTTGCCGCTCATCCATTGACACAACCATAGGCCTGGTTAGGGCAGAGGGATTTCCTTAATCTTCTCCAGTGCCATGAAGCCCTGGCTTGTAACCATGGTTAGAGCCATGTTTGGTCCAAGATGTCTGTGGTAGAAGTAGAAATTAGAATGGGCCTGGAGATTGGGTTTGGGGAATCATTTCAACTGAGGATACTGATTTATTTAGGTCCTCCTCACCAGCTCCTCTGGCCAGAGCACCTTCACCTCCACAGTAACGAGTGCGTTCACTGAGCATGTGCTTCCCATCTGAGCTTGAGGTTGCGCAGAGCTCACTATTGTCCCCATGCTCATGGTGCAGCACAGAACACCAGCCAGTGTCTGGTTCAGGAAACTATTTGTTTCTCACAGCACATCCACTATTATTCCTACTGAAGGGTCAGTGTCTGCTCAGTTACCAGTGTTCTTCTGTGACATCTTACCCAGCCTGCATACAGTGGTGAGTAAAAGCTAGTTTGCATTTCTATCTCATGCATTGTGTACACTGCTGTCCAGTTTTCCTCTCCCTCCTCCCTCTCTTCTAGTTTATATCTTTTCCTTTCTTCCTTTTCCTCTTTTCTTTCTCCTTCCTTCCTTCCTTCCTTCCTTCCTTCCTTCCTTCCTTCCTTCCTTCTTTCCTTCCTTCCTTCCTACCTACCTTTCCTTTTCTCTTTCTTTCCTTTCTTTCTCCCTCTCTCTCTCTCTCTCTCTCTCTCTCTCCTTCTTTCTTTCCTCCCTCCCTCCTTCCATTCTTTTTGTTTGTTTCCTGGTGATACAGGGGATTGAACTAACCCTTCATTGCTGGGTGTAGAATACAGAGACCTTGGGGACAAAGGCTGCTGGTGGCTCCTACCTTGCTCTGAGAGTGACAGACAGCAGCGAGAGAGGCCGCAGTGGAGGCCTAGCCTCTAGCCTGACTCAGCTCCTGTGCGGCATGGGGGAGCTGAGTAATGAGTGAGTAGACATGAGTCCCTCCTCTCCCTGAGCTTGCCTTTTGGAGGAGAAAGATAAGACAGGAGTAAATTGATGACATTATCACACAAAGAAGAATACAGCCCAAGTAAAGAGAGAGAGGCAGGAGCGTGGAGATACTGATTTATCCAGGGTGATGGGGAAAGCCCCCCTCCCTCCACGAGGCCCACCTTTAAACAACAATATTAAGGATGTGGGTGAAGAAGTCTTAGGGTGTCTGAGAAAGAATATTCTGGGTGGAGGGGGCCACAGCATGTGGATCCTTGCAATTTTGTGCAAAATCCTTTGATTTTACATGGATTATGATGAGAAAGTAGGAAAGCCTTGAATACAGATGTGATAACTTTGGGTTTTTTGTTTGTTTTTTGAGTGCCTATACTGGGGTTTGAACTCAGGGCCGCATGCATACTTTCACTTGACATTTTTTTTTTCAGGCATGGGACTTGAACTATGGGTCTGGGCACTGTCTCTGAGCTCTTCAGCTCAAGGCTAGTGCTCTACCACTTGAGCCATAGTGCCACTTCCAGTTTTCTGGTTGTTAAATGGAGATCAGAGTGTCATGGACTTTCCTGCCTAGCTGGCTTTGAATGGCGACCCTCAGATCTCAGCCTCCTGAGTAGCTAGGATTACAGGTGTGAGTCACTAGCACCTGGCTTGCTTGGCATTTTTGTTCAAGTCTGGTGTTCTACCACTAAGCCATATCTCCACTTCTAGATTTTTGCTGGTTAACTGGAGATTAGTTGCATGGATATGTCTGCCTACGCTGACTTTGAATCAAAACCCTCAGATCCCAACCTTCTGAATCATTAGGAATACAGGTGTGAGCCACTAGCGCTCAGCCTGACATTTTCTTTGAAAGGATGCTTTGGCTTCGTGTGAGGACAGGATTAAGGGGATAAGGATGTGGATGTAAGCAAAGCAGAGTCTCTGAGCCGGTACCTTGGACTCAGTTGATGACAGCAAGAAGGAGACAAACTATATAGTTCATCTCAGCAAAAGACAGGTAAATATTTGCTGTTAATTGAAGGTGGGACTCAAAAAGAGGAGGAGAAAGCCTCTTGCTTATCAGTGATGGAGCATGTGTCTGTGTGTTTAGGTTTTATCCCTATAACTATAATCAATCAACCAACCTATCAATTCATCACCATCCACCCATCGGTCCACACTAAAATAATTTTTTAAAGGGAGGTAGTGAAGTATGGCTGTATGGGTTTTGGACTCAGCAAACAATGTAATGGAATCCTCCTTTATGGGGCAGGAAAGAATGAGCATGGAGCTAGACTAAGGAGAAGGGGGAGATCAGATTTTGGATATGTTCAATTGGATACATATCTGTGGTTAGTCAGTTTTCCATTACTATAATGAAATACCTGAGGTTGGGGGATTTATAAAACAAAGTTTATTTAGCTCACACAGTTCTAGAGGCTCAGAGCACAGGACCAGCATCAGCTTGGCTTGCTGAGGATGTTGTGGTAGATGGTATCATTGTGGGAATATGCACAATCACATGGTAAGACAGGGAGCCAGAGTAGCTAGAAACCTGTAAGAATGACCAGGCCAGCTTTATCAAGAGAATGAAGAAAGTTAAAGAAGAGATCTAAAGACAGAAACCTGGATAGTCCAGCTTTGAAGTTACAGAAGGCAAAGGGAAGCATCAAAATCACTGAGAAGGAGTGACCAGAGAAAGAAAGTGCTATCTGGAGAGACTCGTGTTTTGAGAAGAGTTCGAAACCAGCCATGCCCAATGGTGCTGGTGGTTTGAGTGAGATGAAGATGGAAAGGTTAACATGGCATTCTGCACCTGGCAGCTCCCAGGAGTCACTGAAATAGTGGAATGAAGGACTATCATTTGGGAGACAGTCACTCCACACCCACATTTGTGATCTGTGTGAGACCAGAGTTTTTGTGTGACTATGGACGCAAGAACAAGCCATGGAACAGTTGGTGGACTGGATACTTGATCTTGTTGAGGGTATGGTATGAAGTGAAGTCAACTCAATCTAGAACATTGAACAATGGTGCCTTTTTGTACTCCAGTGTGCCACAGGCCCGAGATGACCTCAGCCCACCTTTTATCTCCGGGGATTGTGAATTTTGGGGTCATACCTATTGGGTATGTGGGAGGCAGAGGTAGTGGGGGTTGTGCAATGAAACTGTGCAAAGTGGAAAATGAAGGTGAAACCCACTTGTGCCTGGGAGTGGAGCCGATGCCATCTGGGGCAGGAGATTGCGCCACCCTAAAGGTGGGTCGCTGACATGTTCTTGGCACAGAGTCTTCTTAAAAGAGCTAAAGTTCTTGAGTACTAGAGCAGGAATTAGGAAATATCTACTCAGCTATGTCACCCAGTTAAATAAAAATTACACCATCCTTTTTTCCATCTCCAATAGCCTAATTATGCCACAAATTTGGGACCACAATTAAAACCAGGAGTACAGACCCCGGAGGCACAAATCCCAGTCAACAAGTCTGAGTCACAGAACTAGAAAGGCACCAAACATTTGGAAAGAGAACTTATTGGATGAGAGGGGCTTTATATTCTGGGCATTACTGGCAACAAAACAATGAATTTCCATCAAAAAAGATGGGAAAGAATGAAGACTCTGAACAGGCTCTGGAGAGTAAAGATGGTTGATGATATCCATCCATCCATCCACCCACATATCCATTGTTAGCTTTTGGAACACAGTCCATGTACCAGGCCTGGAGGTCCATCAGAAAACAAGGTGGACATGAGCCCTACCCTCATGCCACTTACACTCAGCAGAGTCCATAGGAAATTCCTGCCTATTGTGGGAAATAATGAGAGGAGCAATAAAGGCACTGAAGATTAGAGGGAGGTGCACCCACTCACATTTAGGGGAAATAAACTAATGTCTAAGTTGAGACCTGTAGATGGGCAGCAAAAGTAATTCTGCTATCTGGGATAGCAGAGCTAGTAAAGTAGATATTGGGGTTCAGTGAGCTGAGTGTAAAGTCTGGGATCTGTCATAAGCTGTGACTTTTGGTGAAGTTAATCATTTTTCTATATCTCAGTATCCACAGGAAATAATAATGATTTTTATTTCAAGGAGTTATGATGATTAAATAGATTAGAAAACATTGAGCACTCCATACAACTATAATTAGGAGGTTGAATGAAGTCTTAACAATGTCTTTTGATGTTAAAATTCTGATTTAGAGCTCAACGCCTCTAATTCATGCCTATAATCCTAGCTGCTTAAGAAGCTGAGATCTAAGGATCGTAGTTCAGAGCCAGCTCATGCAGGCTAATCCAAGAACCTCTTACAAGCCAACAGTCAGGAGTGGAGGCATTGATTAAGTGGTACCAGTGTCAGTCATGATCAGAAAAAGCCAAGCGAGCACTTGAGGCCCTGAGTCCAAGCTCTAGTACTGGCACAAGTTCTGTTTTAGGACTACGACTAGAGCAAATCTATTTCAAAGGGCTTTGCTAACTTCACCCTGAATCCTATTTCTTATGCATTAAGCTCTTCCATGGCATATACACCTGTTCCGTGCAGCTCTTCCATGGCATATGCACCAGGTCTAGGGGCCTGAGGTTTGTAGAGAATGCTGGGGATTGGCAGCAGACTGGCCAGGACTCCACGTGGAAAGGTGGGCCTTGCCCTCCTCAGTCACTGGCTACAGAATCAAATCGCAGGACAGGCTCAGCCAAAAAGAACACTCACCAAAAAGAACACTCAGGGCAATATGACATGGTACTGCCCGGATTTGTACTTCAAAGAGTCAAGATCTAATGTACATATCCTATCATTCAATCTTTAGAAGTGTACAATTCTGTGGTTTTAGAACAACTATCATCATGATCTAATTCCAAAACCTTTTCATCACCTAAAAAGGAAACCATTTGCCAGGTTTTAGAAAGACACAAGCCTATGCCAGAGCTGCTGATATAGAAAAAGAGGAATTGTGACAGATATTTGTAAACAGTATGATGGGAGCTGGAAAGCTACTGCCAGGAAATGTCTCCTTTCTCCCTCCTCCCCATATCCTGCAGGGGCATTTCATTTGGTACTTGTACTAGGACTTGAACTCAGGGCCTCATGTTGTCTCTTAGCCTTTTCATGCCCTACTGCTTGAGCCATGCCTCCACTTCTGGCTGATTAGTTGAAGGTAAGAATCTCACAGATTTGTCTGCCTAGGCTAACTTTGTACTGCAACTCTCAGATCTCAGCCTTCTCAGTAGCTAAGATTACAGGCGTGCGCTCCCAGCTCCCAGCCAGACATCCAATTGAGCCACAACCCCCCACCTGTAGCTCCCTAGCCCTCTTTGTCCAGAGAACTCCTACTCCCGATGGCAATCTTGACTTCAGGTGTTGCCTCTCTAAGGGTGAACAGATGCAGCAGTGGTACCGAATGCTATGCTGAAAATGAATTGTGCAACTTGTGGGTGGGGATGGGAGGGGAGTACTAGGAGAGGGAAGAGGTGACACTATCCAAAAAGAAATTCACTTTTTACCTGACTTGTGTAACTGTAACCCCCCTGTATATCACCTTTGTAATAACAATAATTTTTTTAAAAAAACGATGTCCTCTCTCCTTGGATACTTTATTATAACACCTCCACCGTGTTTATAGAAGAATTCTCCATAGTGTAGAGAGTCCCACAGGAACTCCTCCGTCTCCTCATGCTAGTGCCCGTCAGCCATACTCAGGGCCTTGGTAGGAAGAGTAAGTCCATGTAGGAAGCTCTAAGTTAGCTTCCCTTTGCGTGTCCTTCACACGCACTTCTGTTCACACCTGTTGAGTGTTCTAACCCTCTCTGAGACCCTAGATTTCCAACACCACAAGATTTTCTCTTTTATGGGAGACAGGAGGGAAGCAACTATCAAGGGCAAGAATTTATAATTGTTTATCTCAAAGTATCCCACCCACCCCCATAGGGCTGACTTCCCATTTCTACTTCCTGGTCATGTTTTACCTTGTTAAAATTTTGGCCAGGTAGCTCACGCCTGTAATCCTAGTTATTCAGTAGACTGAGATCTAAGGATTGCAGCTGGAAGCCAGCATAGGCTGAAAAGTTCTTGAGACTCTTATCTGCAATGGACTGTCAAAACAGCCAGAAGTGGAGGTGTGGCTCAAGTGGTAAGTGCTAATTTTGAACACAAAAGCTAAGTGAGAGTGCAAGGTCCTAGATTCAAGCCCCAATTTTGGCATATGCCCCCCCCCATGTATACACACACACACACACACACACACAGAAGAATTTTGTAGGAATAGGAAGTTTAATTAGTGCAAATTTCCTTTACAGAAGATAGAGACATTCTGGAGTTGGTTAGTGGTGTTTGTTGTACAAGTGCGAATGTGTTTAGTACCATGACTATATGACTGAAAGTGGTCAAACTGGTAAATTTTATGTTATATACATTATCACAATAAAGTCTTACAGACTCTGGGTCTGGGAATATGGCCTAGTGGCAAGAGTGTTTGCCTCATATACAGGAAGCCCTGGGTTCCATTCCTCAGCACCACATATATAGAAAATGGCCGGAAGTGGCGCTGTGGCTCAAGTAGCCAAGTGCTAGCCTTAAGCAAAAAAAAAAAAATCTTACATGGCTCATACCTATAATCCTAGCTACTTAGGAGGCTGAGGTCTGAGAATCATAGTTCAAAGCCAGCCCAGGCAGAGAAATGCATGAGGTTTTTATCTCCAATTAACCACCTCCAAACTGGAAGTAGAGCTGTGGCTCAAAATGGTAGAGTGCTAGCCTCAAGATAAAGGCTCAGGGATAGCTCCTAAGCCCTGAATTAAAACCCCATGATCAACCAAAAACAAAACAAAACAAAACTTATAGACTCTGAGTATAGTACTTTGTAATTAGACAGATCTTAGTTTGAACACGTGCTCGTCCTACAAGCTAGGGTACTTTAGCACAAGGTGAGTTCCCTCTTCTGTAAGATAGGCCTAGTGATTCATTCTACAAATAGCTATTGAACCTCTACTATTAAGAGAGGCGAAATAACATCATGGTTAAAAATGCAGACTCCAGATTGGTGGCCTGGGTTCTAATCTTGACTCCACGTCTCTCTAGCTGTAGGGGAATGGGAAAGCTGAGCCTTGGTCTATGCCTCAGTCTTTCCATCTGAAAAATGGAGATAGAAGCTCTTCTTCATAAGGTTATTGTGAGAAGAAACAGCTGAATTAATGCACAAAACAAGGACAGTGTCTAGTACAAGTGAAGTGCTACCTACTGTTATCTGCTTGAATTAACCTATGGAAATATTTAGAATCTGGCATAAGCATCACCTAAAATGGCTACTTGATATATTCCAAGTATAATTGTAGAGAGAGTAGAGACAGAAAAGAACCAAGCAGTCTGTGCCAGTAAATAAGAAAAAAGATTGCAAATAAATAGCTGTAGCAGCTGTGGATGTATCCAGCAGTAGAAAAGTATGTTGTCCTCACGTGTGAGGCCCTGAATTTGATCCTCAGCACCAAAAAGAAAAAAAAAACAGGAAGACTAATAATTAACTATATAGTATGGTAGGCAATAGTAACATTCACTCCTCCCCCCAGTATTCTACTAGAAATGGCACTCTGTATGTGGGTAGAATCAGAACTTGACTCAACATGGGGCACTAAATAAACATGAATCCCCCTTGGGCTGCCCTGGTCTTGAAGATGAGAAAAGAAGCCACTCAGATGGAGGACTGGTGACGGGTGGAAGGCCTGTGCATGAGCACAAGAGGCCGGAGGAGTATCACGCCAGGCCCATCCACAGCTGGCTGCTGTTTCTGCAGCAGGTACTCAGTTTCTCTTGCCACTGAAAGGAAATATGAATCAGCCGTTGCTTGGCTTCCATTTCCTGGGAGGCTGCAGGCCCAGGAAATCTGTGGTTTGAGCATCAGTTCAGAGATCAAATGAAGTGGCTATTGGCGGTAGAGTGTGTTGCTAGGACCACTGACAATATTCTCTTGAGCCAAATGACTCATGCTGAGCTGGCTCCTTAGCCCTCTCTCTTCTGATTACATTCATCTCGTGAAATGAGTAGAATTTCCTGGCCTAGGGTGACTCTTCCGTAGCTGGGCTGGATGGGAGAGCACATCTGGACAAGGTTGGGGCAGGCATAATGGGTCCAGCCTGGGTGGTTAACTGCACGATCCAGAAGCTGGAGCAGAGGCTAGGGCACTTGGACCCCTGGTGTGTGTGCTGTAGCTAGTGAAAGATGGAAAGTCAGAAAGCCACCAGGACTTTTCTGCCCCATACTGTGCTGTTCTTCCAGCTGCTGTAACCAGTCCTGGAACAACCAAACCATTGGTAACCACTGCCTTGACCACCTTGGTTAAAGATTACTTATGGGATACAGCTATCCTTCAGGATAACGAAACGAGGACATCTCATGGCGATTTTGCAAGGGCAGTTAAGCAGCTAGGAAAGTAAAGAGAGAGAAGAGAGTAGAAAGGAGATGAGGGGAAAAGAGGAGAGATGAGAAGATGGGAAAGAGAGAAGAGAAAGAAGAAAATGAGGAGAGACACTGAGCACAGATCTTACGGATATGCAAGTGTTTCTACACCATTCTTCCTTCTGGATCATGATTTTCTTTTAAACAGTTCATATGTATGTATATGTATACACACACACACACACACACACACACACACACACACACACACACACACATCAAGGAGTTTCCATGCACATTAACCACGAAGGAAAGAGGATTCTCCAAGGTGGAGGAGCAATCTGGTGTCCACCAGGACAGCAGATTCTGGCATAGGATGAAGAACACTGTACCATTGACCTCATAGTGGGAAGGGCAAAGGGAAGTTCAGAAGGGAATCCAGCAAAACCCTGACATGTATTGTGTCTTACTGTTGGGTTTGTGGGTATCTGTCTTGTGATTTTTGAACCTTTGCATATTTCTTCATACAGAAGAAAAAAACCATGAGATTTGAAATCAGGAAAATCTGAGCTCAAATTCTACCTTCTTGGATAGGCCACTACATTTTAGAAGTGTGAGCTGTAAAATGTGAATAACAATAACAGACATTTATGATGACTAGGATAAAGTACTGGGCACATTGTATACATTGGGAATCAGTATACAGTTGCTAATATTTGCTAACATAACTTGCTAACAATTGCTAATATAAATTACTGATAATAGCTATTAATCACAGTGGCATGAATCTACAACCATGGGCTAACCCCTCAGTGAAAGAGTTTAAATGGAGAACCCCATTCATATAGGGATTTCTGCCTATGTGTGGTTTTCTGGGAGGTGGGACAGGTGATTCATTGAAACCTTTCCAAGCTCTAAGATTTTATGATGATTTATACCAGAAGCTGAAATGCCAAAGACCTAGACCAAGCAGAACACATGGTTGAGCAAATGGACCAAGTTTTAGGGTTGGGATACAAGGGAGTAATGGAGACTCGAGAACTGGAAGATACATATCCATCTAAATTGGATATGTACATTACTGCACATTACTAGTATTTCACAGACATGCAGGTCCACTATGAACAGATAGACAAGTCTACATCTATTCATGCATCTATCCATCTACATGTATTTTCAATGATTCAATATAGTCTAGCATATCCACAACAAGCAATTTAGGGATGTTAGGGCCTAGTGTCAGGCTACCCAGGAGAAGATCTGAGATTCTTGATTCAAAACCAGCTTGGGTAGAAAAATCTGTGAGACACTTATTTCCAAATAATCAGCAAAAAGCTGGAAGTGGAGGTGTGACTTAAATGGTAAAGTGCTAGCCTTGAATTGAAAAAGCCAAGCGAGAGAGCCAGGACTTAAGTTCAAATCCCAGTACCGCCCTCCCCCTCCCCATGTACACATGGACAAGGAACAACACTAGGTAAATAAAAGAGAATTTGAGGGGACAATCTAAGCAAGGAGTATCTTGGTAGGGTTGGGGAACAGAGAGAGTGGGGACGAGGAGAGGTCCCCAGGGGCCTGGGGATCTGCTCTTCATTCTGAACAAGGGATGAAATTTGGAGGTAAGAATGACCTTGTCAGATGTCTGGATCACAAAGCTCCCAGAGGCTGCTGGGTGGGGCTGAACTGCACAGGACAATCTGACAGCTGAGATGGCAATTATGGGAGGGTGGAGAAGGTGCTTATGCTGGACCCAGGGTAATAGTTCCCATGATTTATTATAGCGGCAATTACAATGATGCCAGTGTTCCGGAGCAAGTTAAATGGCAGAATCGGGCTCCAATCCAGTGGAAAATGTTCAGGAAGGGAAAGTTTTAGAGAGTCTTTAAGTTAAAAAAAAATGACACCAAAATGAAGAAGGGAGGAAATTTCATAAAAAGAAACACCAAAAGTCAACTTCGTAAAAATGAGAGTCTTTACTTATTCCAAAACTGAGACCAGTGGCATCGTCATTTCTAATACGGAGCCAAGAACCTTCTTGCTGCTTCTCAGTCCCTCAACTGTATTTCCCAGCTTCATGTGGGCACCTGTCACTGAGATCCGCTAGCATCAAATAGGTTGCTCTGTTCCTCATCTTTTGTTACTATTTTGGTGATTGTATTGATTTCCTATTGTTGCTGGAATCCTCACCTTAGTGACCTAAAGCAAAGCAAGTTTACAGTTGGGGAAGTCATCAGTCCGATGTACACCCTGCCATACTTTGGAGCAAGGAGTAGCTTGCTAGGGTCGGCGAATAGAGAGAGTGGGGATGAGGACATGTCAGCACAGTTCTGTTCCTCTTCTAATGCTCTAGGGGAAAATTCTTCATTTCTCCAGTTTCTAGAGGCCGCCTGCATCCCTTAACTTATAGCCCCTCCCTCCATTGTCAGAGTCAACAATTGTCTCACCCCAGGTCTGCTTCTGTCATCATATGCTCCAGCCTTGATTCTCCCATCTCCCCCATTTTAGATCTAAGGACCCGCACAATTATAAGGATACCACACTGACCTGGAGAATCGGGAATATTGTCCCTATCTCAAGATCCGTAGTGATACCTGCACATTCATTCCTTCTTGTCATGTATCCATACGTTGTGTGATTAGGATGCGGGAATCACTGAGGGGAGGTCCTAGTCTACCTACCACAGTGCCTGTGATTTTTGTGGAATAAGAAATGGACTTCTATGCCAGCAAAGTAGTGTATGTGGTGGTTAAAGCTAGGTGCCAGGCACCCGTAGTCTGCACACTGCCTGCTGCCAGGCCTGTGCCTTCTGAGTGTCTGTCTCCCCATCTAGCAATGGTACACTGATCAAACTCACCTCATAAAGTGTCTGTGAAGTCAATTAAATGCTACTCTGTGTGTGTGTGTGTGTGTGTGTGTGTGTGTGTGTGTGTGTGTGTGTGTGTAGTGCTGGTTCTAGGGCTTGAACTCAGGGACTGGGAGCTGTCTCTTAGCATTTTTGCTCAATGCTGGCACTCTACCATTTGAGCCACAGCTCCACTTATGGATTTTTGGTGGTTAATTGGTGTTAAGAGTCTCATAGACTTTCCTGATTGGTCTGGCTTTGAATCACAAGCCTTAGATCTTAGCCTCTTGAGTAGCTAGGATTACAGATAAGAGACTTGACTGCTTTTTAGTCATCTATATTACAGGATGCTTGACTCTCTCAAATATGACTGTGTGTCCAAAGTATGTTTATCAAACCCACATATAGCATTCACTGTGTACCAAGCACATCCTAATTATTTTATGAATGTTAACTTTTTTTGGTCAGTCTTGGCACTCAGGGCATTTCCCCTGAGCTTCTTTTTGCTCAAGGCTAGCACCCTACTACTTGAGCCACAGTGCCACTTCTGGCTTTTTCTGTTTATGTGGTACCAAGGAATCAAACCTAGAATTTCAGGCATGCTAGGCAAGCACTCTACCACTAAGCCACATTCCTAGCCCCAACATTAACTTCTTTAAGTCTCGTAAAAATACTGTCAAGTAGAAACTGATGCTAGCCCTACTAAACAGACAGGAAATATAAGTTACAGAGAAATCAAGTAATTTCCTAAAGAGCACACGGCACATCTTATACGTCGAACTCTTCTTGAAAAGGAAATAGAAAAAAATTATCCTAATTTCTGAACTCAATAGATACTCATATTTCTCCCCTCCCCCTATATGCTCCTATTTCTTTTTTCTTTTCCTCCCTTCCTCCCTCCCTGCCTCCCTCCCTCCCTTCCTTCCTTCCTTCCATTCTTTCTTGTGCCAGTACTAGAGCTTGAACTCAGGGTCTCACTTGGCTTCTTTCCTCTAGGCTAGCAGACATTAAGCCACACCTCCACAGCTAGTTTTGGCCATCTAACTGGTGATAAGAGTCTCATGGACTTTTCTGCCCAGGCAAGCTTTGAACTATGATCCTCACATTGTAATCAACCCCAGCCTCCTGAGTAGCTGGGATTACAGGTGAGCTGCCAGCCTATGCCAGGCATGCTCTTGTTTCTATAAACAACACTTGTTTAATTTACAGGTAGATTGGGTTTACCTGTGGGGATCCTAAGACTCCAGTATTGAAACAGCATTGACTTTCAGTGACCTGTTTGCCACTGGCTTTTCCAGCTCTGAAATCCTAATATAATGTTTTATTCAGAAACTGTGGTAGCTGAAGCCGAGGAAGGCTGGATAATTAGTATTGCAGGTCACTAGTAAAAGGTCTCAAAACCAGAAAGCATCAAGCCATCCCAAGAAATTATTTTTCCTGGCCTCCTCCATACAACCTCATAATTCCAATTTCAGATGTTTGGACTGGGCAAAAGCTCTTATGGTTTCCTCTACAGCAATGAGGAAAACAAATTAGGCTGGCGGTGGTGCAGCAGAGGACAGGAGCCGTTTTTCTGCCCTGTCCTGCCACTGTTTTCTGAAGGACTTCATTGAACTTGCCATCTGACCCTGGCAGAGAGCATAAAGAGAGGTGGCAAGAACTTAGAGGGTGAAAAATACCTTGAGAAGTTTGCCACTTTGCAAAAGGAAAACCACTTAAAAAAATACAACCTCTTCCTAAAAAACAAAACAAAACAAAACAAAAACCAAAAAAAAAAAACCCCAGTGTCCGTCTCCCTCCTCCTCCCTGTAAACAGTGTAAATATTGAAAAAAAAAAGTCTTAGATTTATAATGAAATTGGTAACTCTTATAGTGACTTTTAGCAAGTTGGAACTATATAGCGGAAACTTAGACTTTTGTGTTTTGTGCCTATACTGGGGAGACAAATTCAGAGCCCCAGAGTCTTTTCCCTCAGGTCTGGGGCTGTACCACTTGAGACGCAGCTCTGCTTCCAGCTTTGTGATGATTAATTGGAGATAAGTCTCTCACAGGACTTTCTTGCCTGAGCTGGCTTTGTACTACAATCCTTAGATCTCAGCCTCCAGAGTAGCTAGGATTACAGGAGTGAGCCATCTGTACCTTGTAGCTTAGGTCCTCTTTAATTTGGTTAGAAAAATTACAGATCAGAAGGGCTGGGAATATAGTTCAGTGATAAGAGTATTTCCCTAGTATGTATGAAGTCTAGGATTCAATCCTCAGTACCAGAAAACTTTTGTCTATTTAGAGTGTACCTGTATAAATATGATCTTGTACTAACACCCAGCCATTGACAGAGTTACAATGATAAAGAACTTATGGAAAATCAGGAGTGAAACAGTAATTATCAGTAAAAACACATTTTTCCATTGATCAGATCATTTTTTTAGGGTTTCAGGAGAGAAAGAGTTATGTTAGTTTGGGGTTTTTATTTATTTTTTTAATGAATAGAAGAAGATGGAGTTGGTAAAGGTCAACATATCAGAATTATCTGCCTTCAAATCCTTCTCTCCCTTAAGTCATGCTGGCTTTAGGAATCAAATGAGGCCTGGGAAAGTCATCTATTCCAGAACATTCCACATTAGAGATACCCAATCAGTATTTGTTAAGAATTACAGAGTTAAAGTAGAAAATGACAGATTAAAATTTAAATGTAGGGGCATTTTTGATAAAGTAAAAGAGCCTTAGAAGGTTTTAAAATAAGGTTACTACATTACAAATGCATGCATTATTTCCGATCTACTTTTAAGTTAGTTCACAACTTCATAAAGAATATTTGATCAGTACTTTACAAGTTAGGTTGAACCCATAGATGTATATTTTATGAAACCAGTCTAGGTTCTACCAGCTTTAAGCTCCCTTTGCCTCTCCCAACCCTTGGCCTGGAGTGTTAATGCCATAAAGCTCATTTGTTCATTGAGCAAGAATGTGAGGCCTTAGTCCAGAAGAGCAGTATGTCCTTCTCGATCGAGGGCTAGTTTACGGCCACTGGAGCAGGTCCTACAGTTTACAAAGTACTTTCACATAATGTATTATCTTCTCTCAATGGCTCCCTAAAGGCAAGGTCCATCTGCTTATTTTTGACAAAGGAGACTGTGAAGTGCTTAAATGGTTACTTTATGATCTCAGGAATCATCAGTGTAGAAGGCAGCATCTAAACTCGAAGCTCCCAAGTGTCCCAGTTAAAGCCTTTTCCTGTATTACCATGTGCTAAAAGCTGAATTATAGCTGGGCATTTGTGGCTCACATGTGTACTGGCTACTCAGGAGGCTGAGATCTTAGGATTATACTTTGAAGCCAACCTAGGCATAAAAGTCTGTGAGATTCTAGTTGCAATGAACTAGCAATAAGCCAGAAGTAGAGTTGTGGCAACAGTGGTAGAGCACTAACCGTGAGTAGAAAAAGACAAGGAAGAGAATGAGATTCTGAGTTTAAGTTTCAGCACTGACATGCGTGCGTATGTGTGTGTGTGTGTGTGTATGTGCACATGTCTGCACATGCACACACACAAAATTATATTCCCAATAATTCAAATACTGTTCCTCTTAATGTGATTGTATATGAACACAGAGCCTTTAAAGAGGGAATTAGGGTAAAATGAGGTCATAAAGGGGGGACCCTAGTCTAATGTGACTGATGTCCTTCTAAAAAGAAGAAAAGATACAGGAATGTCCACCAGAGGAAAGATCAGGAGAGGATAAGAGTATACAGATAGGAAGTGGCACCTGTAAGCCAAAGACCAAGGCCTCAGAAGAAACCAGATCTCCCCACACCTTGATTTTAGACTTTACCTCTAGAATTCTGAAAACACACACACACACACACACACACACACACACACACACACACACACACACACGACAAATCTCTATGGCTGAAGCCACACTGTGACATTTCCTTATGGTAGTCTAAGTGGATACTATGCCAGGCACCCATCTCTTCCTGGTACTGTAATTACCAGTGGTTCCCACTGGCTATGCATAAGTAAGGTCTAACTTCTCTCCATGCTGTGTGGTATCCATTGAGCATCTCTAATACCCAAATTTCAAACCCCAAATGTTCTGGAATGTGAAACTTCTTGTGGTGACATGAGGTGCTTTCAATCCATTGCCAGTGAGCCCCATAGTTCTGGGCCTGTGGTAAGATAGTACATCCTGTGGAATGCACATGGCAGAGCTCATCTCATGGAAGCTAGGAAGGAGAGAGAGGGAAAGAGAGAGAGGAGAAGAAGAAGAAGAAGAAGAAGAAGAAGAAGAAGAAGAAGAAGAAGAAGAAGAAGAAGAAGAAGAAGAGAGGAGGAGGAGGAGGAGGAGGAGGAGGAGGAAGGAGAAGAAGGAGAAGAAGGGGAAGAAGGAGAAGAGAGGGAAGAAGAAGAGAGGAGAGGACAGGAAAACAAAGAGGAGAGATGAAAGGAGGGAGGAGAAAGAGAAGAGAGAGGAGAGAGGGAAGAGAAAGGAGAGAGGGGAGAGGAGAGATAGAGAAGAGAGAAGGGAGAGGGGAGAGAAAGAGAAGGGGCTCTGCTCATTTTCTGGCATCCAGGAAGCAGAGAGGGAGAGAGAGAAAGAGGGGCAGGGTTGGGGATACTGTTCATGCCTCCAACAATCTTACTTCCTTTTACAAGTTTCCACCACCTTTCAATTGCCCCACAGGCTGGTGACCAAGTCTTGAACATGTAATTACTGAGGGACCCCCACCCCCAACCCAGATCCAAGCTATCACAGCGCCCAAATTATGGTGTGTCCTCAGCACCTCCCCGTTTCTACACAGATGACACTGAATGAATGGACTCACTCATTTGCATGGAGGATGGGGGGGGGCCCACTGAGCCCTGGGTGTCTGCACTAGTGACTGGGTCATTTGACAGCTTCCTTCCCAGAGGAATCTGATGGGTTTTCAAAAGGTGATAGACCTGACTTCCTACCCTAACACAGCTAGTTCCCAAGCAGGATAAGTCTCCCAGAACAAGGCGAAACCTCCCAACCTTCCAAACTAAAGAGGATCGAAGCAAAAGGAATGACACTGTCACTACTTCTCAGAGGTCATGCTGGCTTTGGTTTCTATTCCCTGTTTTATACACATCAGTGCCTTCTAGGTGCGAGGGTGAGATCTTCCCCGGGGGGCCCCTGGTGGGTGTTGGAGCTCAACGTGGAAGTTTGAATCTCTACCCTGCAGGGACACATGTGGTCCAGCCACAAAGATGGATGGGGAGGGGGCTCTCTAAACCTGCCCTCCCCCCAGACTTGGTTTCCAACGCTTATATAACTTATTTGTTTATTTTTAAGCCAACCTTGTCCAAGCTGAAAACACTTAAGACTCCCCTTTTAAAGAGGAAATCTGGAAGTCAACGTTATCATTAACTAAATTAGCATGCAATGGTCCTGTAAAACTTCCAAGAGGTACAGTGCTAGGGGCTTGAGTTGCCCTCCTCCTCCTCCTCCTCCTCCTCCTCCTCCTCCTCCTCCTCCTCCTCCTCCTCCTCCTCCTCCCCTCTTCCTCCCCCTCCTCCTCCCCCTTCCCTTCCTCCTCCTCCCCCCGTGTCTCTCTGTCTCTGTTGGACACCCCTCTGCTCCTCAACTAGAGCTGTAACTGCAGCAGGTTCTTTCATTTGGTTTGAGGGCTGGGCTTCCAGATGGGACGAGATGCCCATTATGCAGGATGGACAAACAGAAAACAGGAAAAGATCTAGATATGAGGCAACAGGTATCAAGGGCCTGATAAACATGTATGGAAGGAACCTCCCCCCTCTACTTCCCCTCCATTATTTCTACTAAGGAAAATACTGGAAACAAGCTAAATGTTCTGCCAGAGAACAGTTAAATAAATCATAGCTATGTGCAATGTATCTAATTCAAGATTCATCAAAGTAATAAAGAATATTTGAAGAGTCTTTATCATGTGAGAGAAGTGTTTATGATTTGTGAGGAAAAAAAATGTGGAGCACAAAGTCGTGCATGATGGATGAGACCAATGGTGTTTCAGACAGGGACTTGTGAAATGCCACAGTTTCAAGAGAGGTCACATCTCTGCCCCCATTGGATTGTGGATAGCTCTAACTTGCTTTCTTGATACTTTTCAGCACTTTCAACCCTTTCTACAATGAGAATTTATTACTCTGACCATCAGAAAATAAAATAATTATAAAGTAGCCAACTCTCCTGGTGGCTGATTTAAGTTCTTAGGTGTGTGTGTGTGTGTGTGTGTGTGTGTGTGTGTGTGTGTGTGTGTGTGTTGGTAATAGAGCTTCAACTCAGGGCCTGGGTGCTGTCCCTTAACCTTTTTCACTATGGCTGGTTCTTTACTATTGGAGCCACAACTCTGATTTCAACGTTTGATGGCTAATTGGAGTTAAGAGTCTCATAGACTTTCTTGCCTCGACTGGCTTTGACCTGTGATTCTCTCATCTCAGCCTCCTGATTGGCTAGGACTGCAGGCATGAGCCACCAGCACCCAGCTGTTCTTGTTTTCTCAGATACTGTCTATGTGTTGAGATACCTTGCTCTTTGCTATCCAGCCTCCACCTGTGGCTGCCTAGAGGGAAAGCCTGGGTAAGTTGTTCCCTGACAGGGAGGCTACAGCAAATCACTCTCCGGGACCTGGAGTCTGGTGGGCCCCTGCGAGCTGCCTGCACTCTCTCTAGCTTCCAGTGTGCAAACACCCAAGTGCGAGTAGTTAAGCAGACAAAGGGAGCTTTACACCTACAGATTCATCCCCATCTTCCACCGACTGAGCTCTCCTGGGATGCTCTTCACCTCTTCTTTCCAGTTCAGCCTCTGGTCCTCTAAAACAACACCGAAGGAAGTGCAGAAAGATATCCCCCCAAGGGCTGGCAATGGAGCCTGGTTCATATGAGGCGATGTGGCTGCACTCAGAAGGTTGTCCAGCCAAGAAAAGCCTGGCTCGTTCTCCAGCCAGCTCCTTCAGTCCTGTGGGTTTCCTCCACGTGTGAGCTGAGTGTAATGCGACTCGATGCCTCTTTCAGAGCTGTGTGCCACGACCTCACCTGCCACTGCTATCCGGGGCGACGCGCTCCTCTACCGTTCAGCTGTGGGTGGATGGGGTTTTGAACTGGGATTGAGAAATATATCTTGGCTTAAGACCTGTAGGAATGGCTCAGTGCCAGTGGCTCACACCGGCAGTTATAGCTTCCCAGGATGGGGAGATCTGAGAATCCTGGTTCGAAGCCAGCTGGGGCAGAAAACAATCAGAGGATCTCTTAACTCTAATAAATTAGGAAAAAAGCTGGAAGTGCAGGTGTGGCTCAGGTTCAAGTGCTCGTGTGCTAGCTTCAGTCAAAAAGCTGAGCAAATAAAACGATGCTAATCGAAATGAACTACAAGATATGGAAACGAGGGATTTTAAAAAAATTTTTTTTTTGCCAGTCCTGGGGCTTGGACTCAGGGCCTGAGCACTGTCCCTGGCTTCTTCTTGCTCAAGGCTAGCACTCTGCCACTTGAGCCACAGCGCCACTTCTGGCCATTTTCTATATATGTGGTGCTGGGGAATTGAACCCAGGGCCTCATGTATAGGAGGCAAGCACTCTTGCCACTAGGCCATATCCCCAGCCCCATTTTTGTTTTTGTTTTTTAGTGTACTGTGTGAAGTTCTTTTTTCTTTCATTTGTTTTTTCCTTTGGTTTATCCCCTGTTGTCACTGTTTTTGATTTTTGTTACCCTGTGTCATGTATATATGTTTATCTGATTTGGGGAAGGGAAGGGGAATCACAAAATGATGAGACAAAGGACAAAGGGTGAACCCATTCAAAGTGAAACTCACAAGACACTTTGTTGGAAATGGACTTTACAATTTGGGGGGAAGGGGAGTTGGGGGAAGGGAAAGTAGGAGAAAAAAGAAGGAGGGGCTAACACTGTTCCATAGGAAATGTACTCATTACTTATGTAACTGTAACCCCTCTATATGACCCTTACAATAAAATTAAATTAAAATTGAAAAAAAGCTAAGCAAGAATGAGGTCCTGAGTTCATTCAAGCTCCACTACCAACACACACACACACACACACACACACACACACACACACACACACACACACACATACACACACGGACTATAGAGGACTATAGATGTCTTTTAGTTGCCAAGCATGGTGAGAATTTAATTACGTACACAAACTGTCATTACCTACAATACGAACAAGGCATTCAAGAATTCCCCAGGCTCCCTCCTCCCTCCCTATGGAGAATGCCTCAGTTTCCCTTTTTCCCATTAAGCATGTCTTCCATCCCTTTAGTTTAAGGCTGGTTGGTAAGCCAGCACTAGTTTGGAAGTTAGTGGTTCCTTGGGCAAGTTGCAGCTTGATGCCACCCCAAAAGCACTGTAGCTCCAGGCAGGTGGTGCATTGTTGCTAAATCCCATTTTCCCCATTTTTAAATTAGGAATAATAGGGAGTATTGCTCGGTGGTTGAGTGCCTGTCTAGTGTGCGCAAGGCCCTAGGTTTCATCCATAGCATGGTCAAAACAAATACATAAATAAATAAGAATAAGCATAGTAGGGTTGTTGTTGACTGTGATTACTGGATTTAGGAAGTAAAATAGAAAGATGCCCAGTTAAATTGGAGTGTCCTAGAAACAAGTTGGCTTTTTTTTTTCAGTATAAGTATATCCCATATAATTTTTAATATAGACTTACACGATACATAAGTAGATCCTGGGGAATATTTAGGATATTTCTTTTTTACTTTTGCTGGTATTGGAGTATATACTCCAGGGCCTCTAAGCATGAGGGCCTCACATTTGCTGAGTTTGCTCGTTCATCTGATGATCTACCACTTGAGTCATGCCTCCAGTCTAGCCTTTTGCTGATTAATTAGAGATCAAGTGTCATGGACTTTTCTGCCCAGACTAGCTTCAAATTACAATTCTCCATGTCTCAGTCTCCTGAGTAGCTAGGAGTACAGGTGACTTGGCTCTGTATGTTCTTGTATTGGGACATTCTTTCATGTTTCTGACATCCCAGTTCAACTGGGTAGGCTGCATTTTATCTGACAATCCTAGGCTGGAGGCCAAAAGAAATGCATTAGCAAAAGCCCTGCTGTGGTTCATTGACTACACTCTCCTCTTTACCTCCTGCTCCCCATGCAAGTCACAGGGTCACTAGTGCCTTTCCTTTCACAGCAGAGAGAAGAAAGATGAACAGATTGAAGGGAGGGAGAGGCCCAGGGAGGGGAGGGTGGAGCCTCAGGGGTGGACATCTTTAAAGCACTTAGTAAATAGAATCCCTTGGTGCCTTTGCGAGTAACAGTGTTTTCTCTATGCGACTATGAGGGGAGGTGATGGCACAGGGTCAGGGGGAACCCCCACCCCCCCCACGAGGACAGTGACACCATAGAACCTTCACCTGGAAATGACTGGCTCAGAAGGTCAGCAATCATGTGAGACGCAGGGACTTCCCTGGAAGGATTTTCCCAGAGACTCTGCTGTAGGGTGGGGTACAGGGGTGTGTGTGGGGGGGGCTGCTATAGACCCTTCTCCCTGCTCTGTGCGTTGTTCTCGGCTCCCTTTTTGTGTCTGTTCCCTGCTGCCTCCCTAAACTCCAGTCCCCGCTCGTTTAAACTCTCCCAGCTGGTGAGATGGAGGTGGACAGGTGGTGGGCCCACCGTCTGGGCTTTGCGTGCATCAAAGCCACGCGGGTGAGCAGGGGCGCCCTCGAAACCTCCGGGTGTCATTTTCCTCGTGTGCACATGTGAATTCCAAGCGTGGCATTCAGCTGTCGTTGGCTTCAGGCAATATTTCCACCAGGATTGAAATCTAGGCCAAGAAAGCACATGGTCTGCCGAAGCCATTATTGGCTGACATTGGGGTACAGTATGCTTTGTCCTTTGCGCAGGCCTTGGAAGATGGCGTCTTTACCCAGGGTCTATGTTCTAGATTAATGTGTGGGGAAGAGGGGTGCTTGCTATCCTCCCAAACTGTCTCCTGGTTTTCTGCATCCTGTCTCATCCAATTGGAATTTACTAAATATTTCTCTTTTCTTTTTGTTCCAGTACTCAGGGTTTGGTGCTATCACTTGGCTTTTTCTTTTTCTTTTTCTTTTTTTTTTTGCTCAAAGATGGTGCTCTAACATTCTAGCCACATTTCCTCTTCCGGCTTTCTGTTAGTTTTTGGAGTTAAGAATCTCAGGTTTTGTTGCCTGGGCTGGCTTTGAGCTGTAATCCTCAGATCTCACCCTCCTGAGTAGTTGGATTATAGGTATGAACCATTAGTGCCTGACTTAAATATTTTTAAGTGACTTCACTTTCTAAAATCTTTCATATGTCTTGAGCAGTGATACCTATAAAATTTAGCCCCGATGCCTTCCATCTATGGAGATCAACATGTGCGATTTCGATGTGGATGAGACACCAGTGGGTCACTCCTGTAATCCTAGCTACCCAGGAGCCTGAGATCTGAAGAATGTAGTTTGAAGCAGGAAAGTCCATGAGCTCTGACTAACAGAAGCAGTAGTTCAAGTGGTAGGAGCATCTGCCTTCATTGAAAAAGCTAAGGGATAGCACCTAGGCCCTAAATTCAAGCCCCCCTACCAGCACAATCATTCAACAACCATCTTCTTGTTCGCCTTTTGGAAAACACACTAGTATAGATACACTGCTTGCAGGAAAAAGCCAAGCAACCTTTCTGTCAATAAACAAGTTCATTCGGCAGTAAACCTGACTCTCTGCAAACTTTTTATATGTCACACCAGTTCCCAACTTCCAGGGCCTTCGGTCTCCAACGTTGACTTCCTAGCTTGCTTTCCCATGCTTCTGTGATCCTTTAGGCCCCCGCCTCTTCTAGTACATCGTGCGTGTCTCAGAGCTTCTGACATTTCTCTCCTGAACCTGGGCTCAGGGCAATGGTGTGCTAAGGGATGAGGAGATTCCCCAGGCCTCAGAGTGCCCTGCCCAACCCAGGGGGATTCCCACCCCCAGCACACACACACCGTCATATGCTAGAAACTTACCTCCCTCCCCCCCCCCGCCCGAAAAATGCCCTCCAATGGGAGTGGATGCTTTCTGTTTCCAACCAAGCCACACATGTTAATCTAACTCATCTCTAAGCCTAAAAAGACCACAGATGAATTATCTGGAGCAGTGGGTGGGAGAAAAGGTAGGTGGAGAAAAAGATAGAAATCTCCTTCCTCCTCCTCTCCAGGGTATGGGATGAGATCTAGATGAAATGCTATCTTGGTCAGGGTTCATGGTTTTGTTTTGCTTTTCTTTTCCCCCCTTTGGTGGTTGGCTGGTATTGGGGTTTGAACTCAGGGCCTTACATTTGCTAGGCAAATGCTATATGACTTGAACTATGGCCCAAGCCTTTTTTTCGATTTATTATTTTGCATATAGGGTCTCACCTTGTTCGTTTGGTTTTGTTTTCCTGATTGGCCTGGACTGTAGCCCTCTTACTTAAGGCCTCTTGTATAGCTGGAACTACAGGTATGCACCGACACACCCAGCTCAGAGTTCATCTGTGACTTATCTCAAACTACTTTCCCCAGCCCCCATCACCATATGGGAAGACCATCGCCTACACTCAACATCCTCAGCTCCTGTTGCAGTCCTTTCACTCAACTTCGTTCCTCCTACTTGCCCCCTGTTCCTGTAACCCCTTCCTATCAGGCACAATGAGCATTTTTGAGCACAGCTGAGCACAAGATGATTTTCAGAAGGAAAACAAACCCATGGAGTTTTTTCTAGCTAATTTGTTAATGACTGCCCTTGGAATGCCTTTCCTTGCTCCAGCCTCCTATGTCTAGCCTTCAGACAGGGCCTATGGAAGGGGGATAATTCTCCAGAGCAGAGCTTCAAACTATGGGGTTTTGGGACAGACCTGGGTTTGACAGCTGTTTCTACCTCTAGGGTATGTGTCCTACGTGGTCCACTGTGACTTCTCAGAGCTGCAGTTCATCTTTGCTCAGCTTTAAAATGCCAAGAGTCGCAGCAATAAACAGAGGTGGTATTTGTATATAATCCTCATCAGTGTTACACTGTGTAGCAGGCCTAAATCTTCATTTATTGACAGTTGCCTTCATGACAATCTTAGGAAATAGATAGTCTTGACTTATAAAAGATGGTGATATTACAGAAGAGATGTGTGTGTGTGCACACGTGCGTGTGTGTGCACGCGTGCGTGCGTGCGTGCTTGAACTCAGGACTTGGGCCTGTCCCTGAGTTTTTTTGCTCTAGGCTAGCACTAAGCCATACTTCCACTTTCAGCTTTTTGATATTTAATTGGAGATAAAAGTCTCACAGATTTTCCTGCCTGGGATGTCGTTGAATCATAATCCTCGGATCTCAGCCTCCTGAGTTGCTAATATTATAGGCATGAGCCATTAGTGCCTGATTCAAAAGAGGTAAATGGAAGTTAACATAATTTCCTGCTTTCCATGTCCCCCAAATGCTTTGAGACCAGAATACCACATTGATGAAGTCTCTGACATTGTGGAAGGCAGAGACTAGTTCCTCCCCGGAGGAGTACGAGACGCAGCCCGTGCGCGACTGGACGTTGATCTTGTGTGTCCATTCTCCATGTGCTTCCTGATCCCACAGCTTTTGCCTTCCTCTGCTTCTGAATGTATGGAATCTACAAATAGTCCAAGATTTTTTTTCTATTCCTTTCTTTTATAATTTGTTTTTCACACAGCCACGGCAGCTGCAGTGTGGTGGGGGCCGGGGGCCCGGGGCCGGGGGCCAGTGGCAGCTGTTTGTATGTATGGGGCCTCTGTAGCGTTCCTTTGTGAGTCAGCCTCTATCTGTATATATCAAGGACTACCACCTGGCAAAACCTTTCGTTCCATGGACGCTGTTTAAACATTTCCTGCGTGAGGTCACGAGTGCAGAGGAGGGAAGGAACGTCTCCAGGCTGGCTCCCAGCCTCTCACTGCGCTTCAGGCTTAAAGGAAACACACTGGGGTGATTTACCCTCCAAGCCAGCACAGAACCTCGGATTTGCTTGGTGGTCCTGCCCACCTCCCAGCTGCAGAGATGGCAAAGCCAAGAGGGTGCATGTTGGCACAGATGGAACAGGATTGCAGAGGCGATGTGAAGCCACTTGTGCATGGCAGAAGGCCGGTGGCATTCTTGTGACTAGGTGACTTCCCTTCTCTAGGTCTGTTCCTTGTCTGCCAAGCTGGGGTGTGGAGGAGGGGGACTACCTCTGCTCCCTTGAGCTTTTGGTGCTCTGATTTGCAGAGACACCTGGCTGCTCATATTGATTTTTGGTTTTGGTGCTGGTACTGGGGCTTGAACTCAGAGTCTGGGTGCTGTCCCTGAATTTCTTTTGCTCAAGGCTAGTGCTCTACCACTTGAGCCACAGCTCCACTTCTGGGTTTTTGTTGTTTTTTTGCACTTAACTGGAGATAAGAATCTCAGGAACTTTCTTGCCTAGGCTGGCTTGGAACTGTGATCCTCAGATCTCAGCCTCCTGAGTTGCTAGGATTACAGGCATGAGTCACTGGCCCAGCTATAGTGTGTGTGTGTGTGTGTGTGTGTGTGTGTGTGTGTGTGTGTGTGTGAGAGAGAGAGAGAGAGAGAGAGTGTGTCTAGAGGCTTGTATTCAGGGCCTAGGAGCTGTCCCTTGGCTTTTTTGCTCAAGGCTAGCACTGTGCCACTTGAACCACAGCTCCACTTTCCGTGGAGCTTTCCGTGGGTTAATTGGAGATAAGTGTCTCATGGATCTCCCTGCCTAGGCTATCTTTGAACCCCAGTTCTCGAATCTCAGCCTCCTGACTAGCAAGGATTACAGGTGTGAGTTGTCAGTGACTGGCTTCTGATTGTCATCTAGTGATGGACAGTCCCTAGTGACCATTGAAAGCCCCTTCTAATATTTCCTTGTCCATAAGCCCAATTCTTTCTTTATGTTAATTAATAAATTTCTTGGCATAATTTGAGATTTTATGATTGTTCTTTTTTGGACTTTTGCAAACATGGTTAGAATACTACCCATCTTTCTATGACAGTGATAGCTTGTATGGTGTAAAATGATTTGTTATTATACAGTGATGCATTTATGTTTTGACCCAAGTTGCTTCCAAATGCTTCATCACAAGGTACTTTGTTTATGACATTTAGAGTTAAAGAGATATTTCAGGTGGACATCAAAATGAAAATAGGAAGGTGAAATGATGCTTTTGTTGACATGAAACGATTTGGGATGAATGAGCCTACATACGTTCATCTTACAGTTAACATTAAGTGATAGAGTTCTGACCCAAGCACAGGTGTTCTGAACGGAAGTCAGCTGCTCAAGCCACCAGGTTGTATCATGATCTCAGTCACCAGCACTGCACCCCAAGCAGCCGCCTCCTCAGCCCAATTTCCACCAGCCACTGGGCACCTACCAGGGTATCCGCATACAAGGTCTCAAATCTTCTAATTGTGCAAGGGAAGTGTCATTTTCATTTTAGAGATGGGAAAAATGGAGGTTCCAAGAAATTAAGCATTATGAAATCACATGACTCTGGGCACTGGGGACTCCTGCCTATAATCCTAGCTACTCAGAAGGCTGACATCTGAGGATTGTGGTTCAAAACCAGCCCAGATAGGAAAAGTCCTGAGACTCTTTATCTCCAATCAACCACCAAACAGTTGCAAGTGGAGCTGTGGCTCATGTGGTAGGGGGCTAGTCTTGAGCAAAAAAGCTCAAGGACAGTGCCCAGACCATGAATTAAAAACCCAGGACCAGGGGCTGGGGATATAGCCTAGTGGCAAGAGTGCCTGCCTCGGATACACGAGGCCCTAGGTTCGATTCCCCAGCACCACATATACAGAAAACGGCCAGAAGCGGTGCTGTGGCTCAAGTGGCAGAGTGCTAGCCTTGAGCGGGAAGAAGCCAGGGACAGTGCTCAGGCCCTGAGTCCAAGGCCCAGGACTGGCCAAAAAAAAAAACAAAACCCAGGACCAGCATACACAAAAGAATTCACCTGAAGCTAGGCGCCAGTGATTCATACCTGTAATCCTAACTACTGAGGAGGCTGAGAACTAAATATCATTGTTCAAAATCAGCCCAGGTATAAAACCAGAAAAAAACAGCACCAGAGGTGTGGTTCAAGTGGTAGAGCACCAGCCTTGAGTGAAAAAGCCAAACAAAAACTCCAGGCCCTGAAT
Organism: Perognathus longimembris pacificus; assembly: GCF_023159225.1. Classification (NCBI taxonomy): domain Eukaryota; kingdom Metazoa; phylum Chordata; class Mammalia; order Rodentia; family Heteromyidae; genus Perognathus; species Perognathus longimembris. Next base: position 45,019,932 of record NC_063176.1, read on the forward strand.
TCAAGCCCCTATACCAGCAAAAAATAAAAATAAAACAATTTAAAAAAAGAATTTGCCTGATAGTAAGGGGAGTGAAGGCAAAATTCAAACTCAAGCCTGTGGGTTTTTTTTTTTTTTTGACATAATTGCCTCTTGCTTAAACAAGCATGATCTAAAACAAGAGCTAACATGTTTTAATCTTCAGGAATTTTTAGGGTCTCATGAATTACTGTTCTATGAAAGTAAGGTTTGCAAAAATTACTGGTTTAAGCAAGGAATCTCTGAAAAAGGTTTCTAATTGTTTAGGGATTAAGAGCAAGAATTGACATGGGATTACATTTAATCAAAAAGCTTCTGCACATCAAAGGAAACAATTATCAGAGCAAAGACACAGCCTATAAAATGGGAGAAAATCTTTGTCAGCTATCCAGACTCTATAGGGAGTTAAAAAAAACAAACACTGAAGAACAAATAGTTCAATTAATAAATGGGCAAATGAACCACACTTTTCAGAGAATATACAAATGGCCAATAAACACATAAGGAAATGTTCAACATCTTTGGCTATAAATGAAATCGCAATCAAAACAACTTTGAGATTCTGTGTCACCCCAGTCAGCATGGCCCCAAACAAGAAAACAAATAACAAATGTAGGTGCAAGGCGCAGTCCTTATACACTGTTGGTGGGAATGTACATCAGCACAAGCCACCATAGAAATCAATATGGAGTTCATCAAGAAACTAAATTTGGAAGAAGCATATGATCTTGCTGAATCACTTGACTATTTACCTGAAAGAAAACCAGTCAGTTTACAAGAGGTGTACCCATATACCCTTGTTTATTGCAGCAATATTCACAGTACCCAAACTATGGAATCAGCCTAGGTGCCCATCAGAAGATGAATAAAGAAAATGTGATACATTTGCACAATAGAGCATTAGTCATAAAAAAGAATAAAATTATGCACTTGCAGGAAAATAGAACTAGTGATCATCATGTTAAGAAAAATAAGCACAACAAAGAATGATAAACAAAAGAGGACCTATTTAGTGGGGGAAACCAGTGACAATGGAGGTTGGAGAAGAGAGGGAATGAGAATATGACCCAAGTACAGTGTATATATTATTTTTAAAAGGCCATAAGGAAACCCATATACATTTTTAAAGAAAGCTAAAAGGGGTGGGTGGGGTGAGGGAAAGGGAGGGTAGAGGGGGTAGTATGAAGAACAATATGCATGTATGGAGATATTACAAGAGAACACCTCCCTTTGTCCAATATCATGAAAAAAAGACATGGCATTCATAGAAAAGGATTACAGCTTCCCTCATTCACATTGTTTATCCCAGGCCATTGTGCATGGATTCACAGTCCATTTCTTCTGCTACCTTATCTAGCTAATTCTTGCTCATTTTGCATCTGTGTACTTCATTTCTTATTCTTAAGCACTTTTAACTTAAAGTACTGGGGGCTAGAGCTGAGAGCTTGAAAGCTATTTATGTGACTCCTTCAACTGTATGGTACACCGTAGGTGCTCGATAAGTGTACAGTGAACACAAGCCCAGTTTGTGCTTTGAGAAACCATCCTGCTTTCAAATAAACAACCAACAACCGACCTATTTCTGGAGGGACTTACTAAACACAACCATCTAAAACTTTAAATACCTTGAGAGACCACAGATCTCTTTGATTCCATTAATTTGTTTCTTTGTGAGGCTAAGTAAAAGAAAGTGGCATTAGGAGAAGGCCAGGCAAAATGGAAGGGCCTAAGAGAGAAGCCGAATTGGCTTCACAGAAGCTAGAGGCACATTTTGCTCATGGAATAGACAGCCAAGCCTTGAGACCTGGCCCCGCTCTTTAGGGCTACATCAATGTGGCCATATTGGAGAAAGTAACGGGGCCACTGACATGGCGAAGGATGTGGTAACTCATTACACCTTGAGGGGGCAGTCATCAAAAGGAATTTACATATTCATAAGTCACGCATAGGGACACTGGGATACATCAGTGGGAAAGTACTTGCCTCACATGGACAAGACCCCTGGGTTCCATCCCCAGTATCAAGTGACAGGTAATTAGACACTTACCTCAACAATGCTGGGTAGAGCAGGCCAATCACCTCCAAAACAAGCTGTCAACCCAGGCTCTTCTGGGAGATTCATTCACAAAACACTGTGGTAGCCTTTTCCACCCGTCTGCTGGACACTTGGCCTGGCAGCAAAGGAAATGAGTGTAAAGATGAAGAGGAAGAGAGTCAATACTCTAAAGGGGAAAATGCTGACAAAGCTCTTTTTTTTCTTTTTTTCTCTTGTGGGTTGGATAGTCAGAAGTGCTTTCATTAGAGTATCTGGAAGGACAAATGAAAGTCTTCCTTGCTTCTGATGTTCCGCCATGTCCTGACATCTGAGGTCTGATTCTTACACAAAAGCATCCTAATGGACAAATTTCCTTGGGAGACAGAAAGATCAAAGGATGTTACTATTACTTTAGGGTCATTTGCTTTTACTTTTGTGTTTAGTGGCTCCCTTGATTTTCTTGACTTTTTGTTTCTGTCGAGTTGGAACCATTCAGTGAGTAGTTGACTTCTTGAATTCTAGATGAACGTTTATCGATTATTTGGAGCAAATTACTAAGTTCCATAGGTTTTGGTTTTTATTTTTCAGATTGGAATTCTCACATCCCTGTTATAGGTTATCCTATGCCTGTGAGAAGAATGTTGCTTCCAGGGTGCAGTAGTGACTAACCCCTTAGGCACTGAGATTCCCTGGCCTGATCCTCAACCCCAGGTTATCAGTCATGTGACCTGTGACTGCCTTGCTAAGTGGACTGTCACCTCTGAAACCATGAACCCAAATAACCAAATCCTTCCTTCATTAAGGTATTTGCTCAAGTACTTTGGTCACACAGATAGGCAAAAGTAGTTACACAGGCACCTAATTGGAAGCCTTTTGTCTTGGCATCCCTTGAATCTGGTTGTTTCCATGTGTTACCTTCCACTGCTATAACAATACATTCCTGAGGCAATCAATTTACAAAGAGAAAAAAGGGTTTACATTGACCAATGGTGTAGGGAAATCCAGTCTATGATCAGGTAAATAGGTTGGTTTTTTAGGTCAAGATCTAGGTGCTGGGTGGTAATATTGGAAATACGTAGCAAAGCTGAGTCATCTACCTCATTGTTGGAAAGTAGAAGGACAGACCAGATAGCATAATGCCTCCTACTAGGCCATAACTCCCGAAGGTTCCCCTACTTCCCATAGGGCCCTGCTAGGGACCAAGTCTACACATGCACCTTTGGGAGTCAATCTAGATGGGAAGTATAGCAATCCACGTGGCTAAGTTCAGGCCAAAGGGACAAGACAGAAGTGATATGTGTCACTTCTGTGTTATCTTCTCAGAGAAAAAGTTACTCTCCCCAGATCCTCTATTCTGGCTTCCTATCCCAAAGAGATAGTGACTTCTGTTGCCAGCTCAGAAATCTTGAGTTGAGGTGGAAAAGCCTTGGATCACTCTGCTTTGTATGAATATACAAAAGGAAATTAAGTATCTTGTAGGCACTGTATTAGGATCTTTTTGTTATAGCAGTCTAGGGCATACCTTAACCAATATCACATCCTACCTTCATATTGGACATTCTTGGGTTCAATTGCCTTTTTTTATTATTTTTTTTTGCCAGTCCTAGCCCTTGAACTTTGGGCCTGGGCACAGTCTCTAAGCTCCTTTTGCTCAAGGCTAGCACTCTACTACATGAGCATCACTTCCAGCTTTTTCTGTGGTTAATTGGAGATAAGAGTCTCACAGCTTTCCAGCTCAGGCTGGCTTTGAACTGCAACCCTCAGATCTCAGCTTCCTTAGTAGCTAGGATTATAGGTGTGAGCCACCAGAGCCTGGGAGTATTCCATAACTTCTGGTATCATCTTTTATCTCTCCAGGCCTCAGTGGCTGTATTTGTAAAATGAGAACACTTGATAGGGCAATTTGGATCATATACATATATACATACATACATATATATATACATATATATATATATATATATATGAGTATCTTCTTCCTCTTCCATTCTGCCTCCTCCATACAACTGTTGCCAGGGCCTCGTGATCCTTCCTCCCAAACAAAAGCAAAGCTCAGCTAGATAAATGTTTTCCTTGGTATTACTTTCCTTCTGAAAAAGGACTGAATATAAAAAGAGACTGAGAAAGCTGAACACCAGTGGCTCATGTTTGTAATTCTAGCTCAAGAGAAAGTAGAGACTGGTAGGATTGTTGGTTCAAAGATCGGCTCACTCAAAAAAGTTCACAAGACCCCATCTAAATCAATAGCTGGGCATGGTGACATAAACCTGTCATCCCAGCTACACAGGAAACAGATCAGGAGGATCAACGGTCCCAGGCGAGCCCAGGAACATGTTCATGAAATCCCATCTCAACAGAGACAAACTGGATGCGGTGGAACATGCTTGCCATCCTAGCTGTGGTGGGAAGTACAAATAGGAGAGTCTTAGTCAAGGCACGAGTGACAGGAAATAAGTGAGATCCGATTTCAAAATAAACAGTGGCAAAAATGGCTGGAGGCATGGCTCAGGTAGTAGGTATTTGCTTAGCAGCCATAAGACCTTTAGTCCCAACCCTAAAGAGAGAGAGAGAGAGAGAGAGAGAGAGAGAGAGAGAGAGAGAGAGAGAGAGAGAGAGAGAGAGAGAGAGAGAAACTAAGTGCTTTTGAAAAGCCACAAGCAAAATTTATTCAATTTCTTTTGGGCCAAGGTATGTTCAGGAAGAGTAGCAACTTTTAGTTCCTCATCTTTCAAGAATCAGAATGGCTTTAGGTGAGTAGTGAAGAACCAAGTCTCCCGATGGGTTTACTGGAAGAACCCAGTATGACAGATGGCTTTGGAATTCAAACTAACTAGCAATAATTGAGAGTTTACTGTGTCGGTGGAGCTCTCTTTAATTGCCAAGTCTGCATATAAAGGAGGAAAGTTGGCAGAAACTTGAGCCAGGAGGACTCTGGCAATGGAAATGTCATGAGGGCAAGGTTGGAAGCTTCTGTTCTCTCCTTAGTTTTTTTGCTCAGGGCTGATGCTCTACCACTTGAGCCACATCTCCACTTCCAGATTTGGGGTGTTTAATTGAAAATGAAGACTCTCATGGACTTTCCTGCCCACACTGGCTTTGATTTCAGCCTCCTGAGTAGCTAGGATCACAGGTGAGTCATTAGGATCTCAGATGTGAGCCACCAGTACAGCTCACAATTCAATTTTCCAATGCCTTTTGTGTCTTGGTCATAAAGTAAGCAGTTTGCTCCCCCATCAGCCCCCTGACATTCAGTACCCCGATTTGAAGCCTGAAAGCAAATCTTCAAAGCCATCCATCAATGTGTTTTCTCTTTATCAAGTATCTCAAGGTATTTTATTATAGCATCAGAAAGTGGATGAACAACAACAAGAAAAATCTGCCCTAGGATGTGTAATGTAAGCAGTGTGATTTTTGCAAGATTCTGTGAATTAGGAATCATGATTTCTGATTCACAGGTGAAGAAAATCAGCCCCCAAGTGAAGCTATCTCTCTTATACAACTGTCTCATGAGTGGGACAGGATTTAAGCTGGTTTCTGTGCATCTCCTTGGGCTGGGCCACTGCCCTCCTGGTCTTGGTGTTATTTGTTTCTCTGCAGGGGAGAGACAAAATGTGGATGAAATGGTAGGAGAGCCACATCATGCTTTCTTCTCCACTTGGCCAAATTTGTGAATGGAGAAAAAACATATGGCAGAGTTTGAATAGAACTTCTTCCTTCTGTACCTTCACTACAGTAACCAAGGGCTTTCTAATCCTGACCAACCTTCCATTATGAAAGGACTTGCCTGAAAAAAAACTTTCTTAACTTCACCTTCTTAAGCAAAAGTTGAGGAGCTTGTGGCCCAGAGAACATGGATCCAAGGCTGACCCTTGGACCCCCTGCTTCTACTTCTCAGAAGCCCTGGAGGTTTGAAAGCCCAGGGACCCTGAGGAAGATTGAAAAAGTGTTGTGCTGGTCACTGAGAAAAGATTTCATGTTCATAAGATTTGGTTGGAAATGATCAAAGGAGAAGAGATTCCTATGTTACTGCAATGAAGGAACAGAGAAAAGAAGTTTCATTCAAACTGCTATATTTTGGTTTCATTCAAAAAAGACACAATTTTGTTTTATGACTGCAGTAAATACATATTAAGTAGATGACTGGAATAAACATGTACATACATGTATTAACCTCTCCCTTCTGAAAGGTTGAAATTCATATGTTTAACAGAAATTCAGTGTTTAAGGTTGCTTGTATTTGCTCCTAATTGATAGTTTAAGGGGGAAAAAATCGCTCCCAACGCAGCTCATGGTTTATTTAACACAATATTCTTCAAGTCTAGTGTTGTTTTCAAACCTCCATCTCCATTCCCAAGCTATGTTCCAGGGGGGAGGGGGATGTTTTCAAGTTTAAGTCAGATCAGGAAATACATCCACCCAGGAGCTCAGCAGCCTCTTTGCATAGAACACAGATGGTTTAGGGAGTAAGAAGAAAGAGCAAGGCAGGGAGAAGAGTATGCCTGCACATTCTTTGTCAGTAATACTTAACATTTACAGTACATTCCCCAGGAATTTATTTTTCACCTGGCCCTAGCCAAGACACTTTTCACAATGATCACATAACACATTGAGAGTCATCATTATCTTATTTACTCTGTTTTACAGGGGCAGAAACGAAGCAACAGGCTCAAGGTACCAGATCCAGCCAGTGACAAAGCCAGAAGTTGGACTTGGATCTCTTGTCATATCCAAATTTTTCTAGTTTCATTTCCCCATACTCTGGTTGGTTCTACCCACAGACTGGAAATCTTTGCATCTCCATTTGTCAACCAATAAGAAAGGCAGTGGGAACCATGGCCAACAGCTCTTAACCGAGGAGGGACATGAGAAGGGCTGAGTCCCCACAAATTGTTTGCAGGGAAGCTGGGGCATAAATACCACCTAATGGTCTCATAGGGGTTATTGAACTCATTGTACTATATCCAATTCTTCCAGCTCTGAACCCTTGGTAAGTGAATAAGGATTCAACACAAAGAGCTTCATGTATGAAAGCAGAGCCGGCTGGGTTCAAATTCTACATCTATGTGAACTAAAAATGTCCATGTGATGATTCAAATGTACCCTCCACCAATGTACCCTCAAAGTTTTATTTTGAGGAGGGGGCCTGTTCAAGTTTGAATATGAAATATCCCCTATGGGCTATCTCCTGGGTATGTAGTTGTCAGCTGATTGGCTTTTCAGAAGTGATTGAATCCTTAGGGCTTTGACCTAATCAATGTATGGACCCTTTTAATAGACATGTATTCTGTTGGCATTATTGAGAGGTAAGGAAAGGTAGGAGGTGAGGCCTTGTTGGAGGAAGTAGCTCACCAGAGAGGAGTCATCTTTGGGTCTGTCTTTTTTCCCTAGATCTTCTTTTTTTTTTTTTTTTTTTTGGCCAGTCCTGGGCCTTGGACTCAGGGCCTGAGCACCGTCCCTGGCTTCTTCCTGCTCAAGGCTAGCACTCTCCCACTTGAGCCACAGCACCACTTCTGGCCGTTTTCTGTATATGTGGTGCTGGGGAATCGAACCCAGGGCCTCATGTATACAAGGCAAGCACTCTTGCCACCAGGCCATATCCCCAGCCCCCTAGATCTTCTTGTATGTTCTTTTTCTCCACTTCCTGGCTACCATGATGTAAACTGCTCTGCCCTGCCCTGCCCTCTTCTGCCATGATGGACTGACACCCCTTCAATCCTGAGCACAATCAAATCTCTCCTTCCCTAAGTTGCTTTTCATAGGTCAGAGAGACATGAAGGCTGACTAATACAGGGTCTTTGGAGGATTTGAAGGTCATAGGGTGGGGCCCTCATATAACATCAATGGCTTTATAGGGAGAAGAAAAGAGATCCAACTATGAAATACCCTATCTCACATTATGATATAGCATAAGACCCTGATTCTAGAACCAAGAGCCACATAAACTTTTGTTTACAAATTATCTAGTCTGAGGTACATTGTTAAAGCAACAAAAAACAGGCTAAGCCAATCCTTACTTCAAACATTGGGCTAAGAACTATACAAACAAGTCGTAGGATCAAACTGTATGACTAATGATAGTATTCACAAATCACTTTGCATTCTCCACATACAGAGAAATATTTGCTACATGTTAGGAGTGAACAATTCTAGCACTACCAAGTTCCGGCTACAGGATATTATGCAAGCTTACCAGTCAGGAAAGGTTAGATCAGGCTGCTGTAACAACAAGCTGAAAACATCAGCAAGCTCATAACATTGATTAAGTTTGGTTTCTGCAGCTCTGTCTGGCATTCAGGATGCCTTCCCCCGCAATTCTCTCTTTTTGGAACATAGCCAGGCTATGGTGACAGATGAAAACGACAGATGGCAAAACCACAAATTGGGAGACATGCGTCAACTCTTGTCTGCATTTCATGGGCCAACTCAAGTTATATAGCCACTCCTGAGTTCAATAGTGCATGGTGGTGGTGGGGGGAACAGGAGGAGTGAGATAATATTCCACAGGGAGAGACACTGAAAGGAAAAAAAAATGAAGATATTTTATCACATCATTTATTTATTAGCTCTGTTTCTCTTGAACCCTATATTTACCTCACTATAAGTTTTCTGACACTCTTGAATAAGTATGTTATTGTTATTCTTTCATGTGTTCTTGGGGATCCCTTCTGCTCCCAGTTTGGCTTCAAGAGGTGTCAGACCCAGCAAAGTCATCTGTACCCTACTTATTTCACCACCTAAAGAGACTCAGCCATACTACATGTTTGTTCTTAAATCATGAAATTGCTCACTGGGTTGGCCGCCAAGCCATCTTTTCCAGACAGGAGAAGAGGAAAAACTTATTTGCAAGAAGAAAGGAAGGCTCTCCTTAGCCAGGCTAAGGCCTCCTTTGGAGACGTGCCACCTTCTAAACGGAGAGTAAACTTGAATTCCAGGGCAGTGGTGGAGGGGAGCGGGGAAGGTAGGAACAAGGTATTGGGTGTTTGAAGGCCATCACTGGCTAGCGCTAGAATCTCAGATCTCTCCATTTTTCTGTGCCTCAGGCTTTTTCATCTGTGAAAAGGTGTAAGGGACATAGTGACCTTGACCTACAAAGTGGGCATGAGCATAAATAAGCTAATACACATGACCATTTCACAACAGAACCATAACACATGGAATGTATCTGGTTGTGACAACTTGGTTGTGAATATGGCAAGTGTGTGTGTGTGTGTGTGTGTGTGTGTGTGTGTGTGTGTGCGGCGCGCGCATGCCAGTGCTGGGGCTTAAATTAAAAATCTGACTCTCTCACTTGGCTTTTTCACTCAAGGCTAGCACTTGAGCCACAGCTCCACTTTGTCTTTTTGGTGGTTAATGGGAAATAAGAATTTGAGGGACTTTTCTGCTGAGCTGGCTCTGAGCCCCCCATCTTCAGATCTCAGCCTCCCAAGTAGCTAGGATTACAGGCATGACCTACCAGCACCAGACTAGGTAGGGATTGCTGAGACTCCAAAACAATGAACAGCGTCCATCCTTGGAGAGCTTCAAAAGGTTACTAAAGAAAGAAAGTTATGCTAGCTATTTCAGGTTCAATTGGCCGACAACATTTTATGCGAGCATTTAGCATTAGTCATGCCCACTGCTTTTTTTTTTTTCTCTACAAAATTAGATGTGTCATGAAAACTTAAAGATACCATGTGGCCTGAAAAAAGAAATCAACCCTCAAATGTGCTGAGCCTTGGGGTAAGGTTGGAGGTCACAGGCAGGTGGGCTGCTGGCTGTGTAGCTGGGCGCTAGCTGGTATCACTTCCGTGTTCTCCAGCATTGCTCAACTTCTCTCCGCATCATCAAAAAGTATTTTTAGTCCTTTCATTACAGAAAATCTTTGGTATTGTCCTCAAGGGCTGGTCAGATGGGGGAACAAGTTTTTCATTGTCAGGATGTCTGCAAGTAATGATTAGCAAATTCATCGTTACACCTAAAGGCTTTATTACACTATTTGATTCAGTCTAGTGTCGTGTTTTCATGTGGGACCACTGGAGAGGTTCTTGAGTGGTTCTGGTGTGGACCAAGTAGGTGACTTCCTAGGACATGCTCCTTCAGATTGTGTTCCTGTATCCATCATTGTCCTTGTCCCCATTGTTTGCATCATAAGCAATCTGTGTGTGTGTGTGTGTGTGTGTGTGTGTGTGTGTGTGTGTGTGTGTGTGCCAGTACTCAAGTTTGAACTCAGGACCTAGATGCTGTCCCTTAGTTTTTTCTTCTTTTTGCTCAGAGCTTGTGTTCTACCACTTGAGCCACATCTCCACTTCCAGATTTTTGGTGTTTAATTGAAAAGAAAGACTCTCATGGACTTTCCTGCCTGTACTGGCTTTGATTCCAGCCTCCTGAGTAGCTCGGACCATAGGTATGAGCTATCAGTACTTGGCTTCTGTTGATTTCTACATTTATTATCTATTACATTTGTTTATTATTTTTATTGTTACCTTTGTTTGTGTTTATTTAGTTTTTGGTGGTACTGGCATTTGAATTCAGTGCTTTGCTCTTGTTTGGCTGGTATGGTACCATTGAGCCATACTTCTAGCTCTTTCCTACTGGTTATAATTAAGTAGGGTGTTGCTTCCCCCCATCAGGTGAGGGGAGACCATCTACTTTTAGGTTTCCGTCATTGCTAAGATCACAAAGTGAATGCCACTGCATCCAGCTCCCCTCCGTGGAGAGCGGCTGTTTCTGCCTGGGCTAATCTAGAAGTTTGAGCCACCCAATCACCGCCTCCTATGTAGATTGGGACAGGTGAGCCCAGATATGGGCTGAAAAAAGTTCATCTTGCACACTTCTCTGCAGGGGCTGGCCTCAAACTTCAGTCCTCTAGCTCTTAGCCTCTTGTGTAGTTTGAGATGGCAGGCAAAACTTTTTACATATATAAATAGTTTAAAAATTGTTTTAATAAGTAATAGACTTATGTTATTCCTCCCTACCCAGCCTTTTAGGAGGCCCCAATAATGTATTATTTAACTAAAACTGTCCTTAACTCAAAAGAGCTTATGGTGGCAATTATATAGAGCTTGAATGTTGACAAGTTAGAATAGATATTTGCATTGGACCTCAGAAAGGGTTAGTGCATTTGTAGAATGCTAGAAGGAAGGGATTTTCAGGGGAGTTTCATGTTTGCTTTGGGTGGGGATGTGAACAATTGATCTTAAAGTCACCCAACCCCTACTTAGATTGTTTCTACCTGTTTGTCTATCTTAATCTGGTAGTGGTTGTGGGTTTGTTTTTTTTTTAATACACTAAAGGACTACAGAATTCTGCAATCACTCCTCCAACTCCAACAGGGTTGAAAAGTTCAACATTTTTCTCAATGAAGACGGTCAGCCATAGTTGTACAATTTCCAGAAGCTTTCCATTGGCCTTGATAGGCTGGGAGGCATCAGTGAAACCAGGAAATGAAATATAACTCAGAAAATGTTAATTATTGCATGGAGGGGGGAAAATAAGCCTTGGGGAAAAATAAGCCAGGGGAAGGAGGGCATGAGTTCATTTTCCATTGCTGGTAACCAGGTACACTTTAATGAAAGGAGGCTTGTTTTGACTCCTACTGGTAAGGACCCAAGGTCAAGGGTTATATTTGGTGATGGCTTCTTAGCATGCCAGCAGAGTCTGGGGAGGGGATCATATGGCAAAAGACAGGGAAGTGTGGTCTGTGTGCCTGCCTTCCAGTCTCCTTATTTAGTTACCAGTATTCAATATGGTGGCTTCATGCTAGGGACTTTATCTGATCCTAATCATTTCCCAGAGGCTTACCTCTAAACACCATACTCAGATTGTTGCCCGTCTCCGCTCCCAAACCCCCTTTGGTATGTCAGTTCTGGGACTTAAACTCAGGGCCTAGGTTCTAACCTTGGGTTTTTCTGTTCTAGGCTAGTGCTCTACCACTTGAGCCACAGCTCCACATCTGGCTTTTTGGTGATTAATTGGAGTTAAATATGATAGCCTTTCTTGCCTGGGCTGGCTTGGAACCATGATCCTCAGATCTCAACCTCCTGAGTAGCTACGCTTGCAGGCATGAGCCTTGGTGCTTGGCAAATTTCCCCTTTTTCATGCCTTTTATGGAGATTAAATTTCAACAGATGCAGCCTTGGGAAACATACTCTCCCAAGAGTGACGAACCAGGGCAGAGAAGCTGGATAGATAGCAATGTAAACTTTTATATTATTTTGTGGTGTCGTGGGCCTTGGACTTGATAGGCAATTACTGTACCACTTGCACAACACCTCCAGTCCAAGAATCTGAAAGTTAATTTCCCTGAAAGCTCAGTATTCTGTTGACTTGACTTTTCATGCCTGTAAATGATGGTGACTAAGATGCATAGGACTGTTAAAAGAAGGAAGGGAGAGTAGAACCACTTTCATCTGCGCTATTAGCAGATGTAAGCCAATCTGGTCACTAGGCTCTATAGCCTAGTGGGGCAGCTTCTTAATTGAGGACAATAGCACAGCAAAATAAAATATATGAGAAACTTGAGGCCTGCATTTTCCAAGTTATCAGACACTGGCCTTGGGACAGCTGTGTGTTTATGGTGACTACAACAAAATACCTGGAGCAGCCTACCTTATAACAAAAGGAGTTCTTTTAGTTCATAGTTTCTGAGGCAGAAAACCCAAGACTCAATGTCTCTATTGGTTTGGTCTCCAGTGAGGGCCCAAGAGCAGATGGCATTGTGGCAGGACATGGACAGAGACAGGGCACACCATGACAGAGTGATGCATGGCTTGAGCTCACTCTTCCACCAATTCACTTTTGTGAGAACTCAAGATCCCACTAGAATTTTCTTAGTTCTTTCAAGTCTAGCAGCCCCAGTTATCTAAGACCTTCCATTAGGCCTCACCTATCAAAGAGCCAATCACCTCTCACACCGCCACACTGAAAACCGAGCTTTCAACACCCAAAGCATTGAGAGATGAGGCATACACCATAACTGTGCCATAACCGAGGCTCCATCTAAGAGTTAGCTTCCTTTACTTCACATTTAGCAGTGGGGACCATTTCTTGGGATTTAGAAACGAGGAGTAGTGGTAGAGAAATAAACGAAGAATTTCTTTCTCTCCCTTTTGTTCTCATCTTCTCTATAAAGAAATTCTATAAAGAACTTCTTCTCTATAAAGAAATTAGAAATACATCATGGGCTCTTTTATTCAAACCTTAAGTTGCACTTTGCAACTTATTTATACCTATTATAGGAATGATTTTATGTAAAAAGTTCAAATATGGTGAGAATTTTAGAGATATTTCATACATTGAAAACTTCTAAATTTTTATATAGAGGCTGCACACTGGTGTATATGCCTATAATGGTAGCTACTCAGGAGGCTAGGATCTGAATATCATGATTCTAAGTCAGCTTAGGCAGAAAAGTTTGTGAGACTCTAATCTCCAATTAGACAGCAGAAAGCCAGATGTGGAGCTGTGGCTCAAGTGCTAGAGTGTTAGCCTTAAACAGAAATGCTAAGATACAGTCCCTTGGCCTTGAGTTCAAGCCCCATTACTGGCACAAAAATTTTTATTTTATTTTATATACATTGGTTATATATAAACCTTTGAAGTTGACTGAATGATAAAAAAATCTTCTCTTTCAATATTTTTAAAAATAGTAGCTTTTGAATCTTTTCAGTAGTAAACTACTTTTTAATTGAGGGTTATTAATGGCTATATACTGCTGCCAACTTAAATATAGTAGCTTATAAAAATAATAATTGTAAGCTGGGTGCCAGTGGCTCATACCTGTAATCCAACCTACTCAGGATCATGGTTTGAAGCCTGCCTGGGCAGGAAAGTCTGTGAGATTCTTATTTCTAATTAACTACAAAAAGGTAGAAGTAGGGAATGTGGCTTAGTGGTAGAGTGCTTGCCTAGCATGCATGAAGCCCTGGGTTCGATTCCTCAGCACCACATAAACAGAAAAAGCCAGAAGTAATGCTGTGGCTCAAGTGGCAGAGTGCTAGCCTTGAGCAAAAAGAAGCCAAGGACAGTGCTCAGGCCCGGAGTCCCCAGCCACAGGACTAGCCAAAAAAAAAAAAAAAAAAACCACACGTGAAGGTGTGGCTCAAGGGGCAGAGCAATAGTCTTGAGCACAAAAGCTCAAGGACAGTGTCCAGAGTTCAAGCTCCAGGATGGGAAAAAGAAGCCTCATGTCGGTTGTATGTAGCAGCAACAATGACAGCTACTTTCCTTCCCCAGGTTGGCTTTGAAACTTGGTTCTCAGATCTCAGCCTCCTGCATAGCTAGGATTATAGGCGGGAGCCACCGGTGTTAGCACTGGAGGACCATGTGTAAAGAGGACTCATTGTAAGTCACACAGGGCCCTGGGCTCTCGGACACTGGAAGGACTTCGGCTTTCATTCTTGGGAGATGAGAAGCCACTGGTGGGTTCTGGGCACCAGAGTTGGCCTGGTAGATTTAAATACTGACAAGAATCATTGCTGCTGAGGGGGTCTGAGGTGGTAGAGAAGGAAGAATGGAGTCACATGGGAGCAGCTACACAGGATGGGGTTTGGGTCTGCATTCCTCTGTGTGTTCTGTTACTTAGCTGATGTAAGGTTTGAGGTAATCATCAGTAGATACTCATCGCTTGAGTGCTTGATCTGTGTTTTTGTGGGGCAAGAAATCCACTGGTGCACAAGAAGTATCAGCAGGTTTACCCTCAACAATCAGCTTAGGTCGTACATAGCTAAGTATTGATTAGTTAAGATGCTGGCCTAGCCAGGTGCCAGTGGGTCACGCCTGTAATCCTAGCCACTCAGGAGGCTGAGATATGAGGATCAGTTAAAAAAAGTCTGTGAGACTCTTTTATCTCCAATTAATCACAGCAAACTGGAAGTGGAGCTGTGGTTCAAAATGGTAGAGTGCTAGCCTTGAGCAAAAAGGAGCTCAACAACAATATCCAGGCTCTGAATTCAAGCCCCATAATTGACAAAAAAAAAAAAAAAAAAAAAAAAGACGCTGTCCTAGTCTTCTGATAAAGGATGATCTCTTCACAATTTAGATTCTTCCCCATCCAGCCAGGTCTTCCCCGGCAGCGAGCCTCCTACCCAGCACAGACTTGGGCTGAGGGTGGGGGTGGGGAGGAGAGCTGATGTCTGAGGTTCATGTGTCTCATCAGTCCCCACTCTGGATGGAGTGGATAGGGGTATCCACACCCAAAGCCAGGCCCTAGTGGCCCACATCTGTAATCCTAGCTACCCAGAAGACTGGGATCTGAGGATGCAGTTTGAAGCCAGTCTGGACAGGTAAGTCCATGAGATTCTTGTCTCCAAGTAATCACAAAAAAGCCAAAAGTGGGGCTGTGGCTCAAGTGATAGAGCACCAGCCTTGAGCAAAAAAAAGCTAAGGGACAGCCCTGAATTCAAGCCCAGCACACGCGCACACACACACACACACACACACACACACACACACACACACACTTCTGGGAGGCCTCTGCATGCTGGCATGTTGTCCTGGGCCTCATTTCTGGCGTATTTCTCCCTTTCTCCCTTCTCAGAGCCCCTGTTTTCTTGCAGCTGTTGCACGAGCAGGCAGCCCCAGCTGCCAGATGAGCAGAACAAAAGAGGCGACTTGGCGACTCTCTGCATCTGCCCTGCTCAAAAGCAAACAGAACAGATGCCCGTAGCAGCGGGCCCCTGCTGGCTCAGGGCAGGGGAAATGTACCCTGAAGGGGGAAGTTTCCCTTGTAAGAGCTGACAGAACCGCTCAGAGATGGCAAGGAACATCATGAAACAGAACATTAAACTTTGATGAACTGCAAAACCTCGAGAGTC
Source organism: Perognathus longimembris pacificus (assembly GCF_023159225.1). Taxonomy (NCBI): domain Eukaryota; kingdom Metazoa; phylum Chordata; class Mammalia; order Rodentia; family Heteromyidae; genus Perognathus; species Perognathus longimembris. Next base: position 45,035,778 of record NC_063176.1, read on the forward strand.
AACAGAGACGTTCTAATCTATATAAACACGCGGCACGCAAGCGCCGCGCAGCTCCAGGCCTTATTTGGATGGTGTTTGGGATGGCCTTTCTGGGGAGGCAAACCAAGGAGGCATGAACAGATGCTTTTTCTCCTTAGCTGGGGTATGAGAGACCCTTGGGCATTGCCTGGCATCAGTGAGTCATTTCATGTCCTCAGGTCTGCCCGGCTTTCCTGTTCCTCCACTCACGACTGCCTCTTCTACTCAAGAGGAGGCCAGAAAACTCTTGAGTGCCCACCAGATTCGTTGCCTTCTTCCTCTGGAAAGCTTTCAGTCCAGAGACCAGCACTGAGCTGACAGGCTGGATGGAGCTGGAGAAGAATCTTCTGCTCCAAGAACAAGTCCAAGTGCAACAACGGATACTGACTGGGCCCGGACACACTCCCTAGGCCTACCCTTTGTTCCCTCTCAGCACACCCCTGCGAAGGATGAGGAAGGCTGGTCTCAGTGTACAGACAAGGCAACAGGGGCTGGGGGCAGTGGTAAGTTGCTCTGAGCCTGAACTCTGAAGCAGCTTAACAGCCACGCAGAGATGAGCCACTTACAAGATGTGAAAGATGAGAAAAGCAGATCTTTTTCTTCACATATAATAGTCCTCTTCTGCCTTCTTCAAATACTGCAAGCTTATATTGGGGAGAGGGTATGGAGCTAGCACGCCAGATTGGGTCTGGAGCTCCCCACTTCTCTCTGTGATTCTATGTCTGGCCTTAGGGATGCCACATGACTTAGACCAAGGTAATGAAATGCTGTGAGTGGTCACATGACCTTGCCAGGCCAATCAGAGGTCATGGCATCTCTGAGGGCGGAGTCTCTCTAATTCTCCCTAATTGTACCCCTGGGAAGATATAGCAACTGCTACTGCTCAGGAGGCTGAGATCTGAGGGTCTTGTTTCAAATCCAGGCAGGGCAGACATATCCAGGAGATTTTTTTTTTTTTTTATCTCCAGTGAACCACCAAAAAGTCAGAAGTGGAGGTGTGCCTCAAGTGGTAGAGTGCCAGCCTTGAGTGAAAAAGCTAAGCAAGAGCATGAGGCCCTGAGTTCAAACCTCACTACCAGAACACACACACACACACACACACACACACACACACACACGCGTGCATGCGTGCACACAGACATTAAATACAGAAACCTAAATGCAGAGGTCTTTGGTCAAGGGAATTCTAAAACATACAAGTAGAGGCAGAAACTCGGTGCTTTCACTTTTCCTCTGACTTACTGACAGCCTAGGTCACCCTGAGGCCTTGTGGCCCTACCCTGCAATGCCAGGCTACATCTGCCTCCATCTGCCCCCCTTGCTCCTCTAGGCTCTGCCTTGCCCAGCCCTGGTGAAGGCCTCACACCCACAGGGTACCTCACCTGCAGCTGGCTTACCTGTGAGACACATCTTCCCTGAGCCAGAGGCTGATGACCCGCTCTCCTTGCCATCTGCGTCTCTAGCTGGGAGCCTGGTACTCTGCCACACTTACTGATGCCAAGTGATGTGTGTGTTAGCAAGAAGGGGCTGTGGGGGCTGCCCTGCTCTGCTCCTTGGCCCTCTCCTTGTTCTGGCTCTGCAGCGATGCTAATGAAGGGACCACTTGATATTGAGCCAGGCCCAGTCTGGATCTAAGCCCTGGGCTAAGGGCAGAAGCTTTTACTATCCCACCCCATAGATAGAAGAAGCCGAGGCTCCAAGAGCCCTCGAGAGCAGTAGCTGGGGTATGTTGGAGCTGGAGCTTGGGGGTGGGCTCTGTGCCTTGAGGACGTGCCCTGGTAATTACCATCTCATAGCTGCCAGCTCCTAGGTTAAGTGCCTTGGCAGGCCAGGTGCAGGCAGTTGGCTTGGTGGCCCCTCACTGGCCTGATCCTTGGCTGGCTTGTCAATTGCTAATCCATTGGCTCCCAGGCCCATTCTCTTGGATTCAGAGCAATCTCAGGTGGCTCCAGTTCCTGCCAGTGTGTGTGTGTGTGTGTGTGTGTGTGTGTGTGTGTGTGTGTGTGTGTGTGTGCGTGTGTTGGGTTTGAGCTAAGGGCCTGAGTATTGTCCCTTAGCTTTTTTGCTCATTTTACCACTTGAGCCACACCTCCATCTCTGGCTTTTTGTTGGTTAATTGGAGATGGGAATGCTCTTGGATTTGTTTAACCCACCTGGTTTTGATCCTTGGTCCTCAGATCTCAGCGTCCTGAGTAGCTAGGATTATGTGTGTGAGCCACCAGCATCTGCTCTTCAGCTCCTTGCCTCTGCGGCAGCAAGCTGCTCACTCCCTGACTTCACATCCCGCTAGGTCCCTGGACTCTGTTCCTCTGCCCTCCCCCACCCCCCTCCTCATCTGGGCTCTTGGGGGGGGGATTGAGATGTCTGGGGTTGTAGAGTGAGGACAAGGTACAGGCTGCTCGCCTGGTAGTCTCCAAAGTGGCCCCTGATCTCCAGATGGGATGTTCATTCAAGGTAGCCTCTGCCCCCAGCTCTGGGGCTCCTTCTGAACACGTGCTGGGCAGAGGCTTGGGGCTCCCGAGCAGTGATCTGTCCTTGGCTGCATTCAGTGAGGAGTTGCTCGCCAGCCAACTCTTGATGATCTGTGGGAGAAGGGAAAGCACAGACCGGTGACATCTCCAAGTAACCCGTGACTTCCTTTGGCTCACGGTTCTGTGCCTCCCCCACTGGACGTCTGTCCAGAGCAGCTATCAGGATGTGGAATCGGCACCCTTGGCTTTCCCATTTTCTTCTCTCTTCTTCCTTCCTCTCCCCTTTTGCCCTCTGTGACAGAGGCCCCTAGTGTTGGATACATGGAGGAGCAGGAGTGTTGGAGCAGGAGAAAGGGTGGCAACTCTGTGGAAATAAGAATATCCAACTCAACTGACTTAAATAGTGACAGACATTTATTTGCCATGGAGCCCAAAACCTGGTGACTGGGATGGTATTAGGGGAGGATTGCGCCACTAATCCTGTAACCAGGGCACCATTTCTCTCCATCTCCCCTCCCCCCCCCATTCTGATGTGTCACATGCTGGTCACCTGCAGTTTAAGGCTGTCACCTTAGCAAGTGGCTGTCATGTTAGCAAGTGGCTATAATGGTGTCAGAACTCATACAGTGTAAAGGAATATATCATGCCTTCTGGTATCATATGCCTTCTGCATATGTTTAAGGAAACCTCCTCTCCATTGGTTCAGACTGATTCACATGTTATTGCCTTAACCAATCATTGTGTCCAGGAGGAGGGTTTATCCTTATGGACTTAAATGGGTTGGTTCCCATCCCTAGAGGTAAGGTAAGGTCAATACATCTAAGACATATGGCTAAGACTGGGAAAGGCTGAATGCCCCAAAAGAAAATGGGGGTACAGTTGACAGGAGAGAGGAGAGAAGATATCACTGGATAGTGCTTAGGTCTTGTCACAGCACCTTGGTGTTATATTTATGCCTACCAGTATTTGAGAATAGGTTTTCCAGAATATTCTGTTTCCTTTCTTAGAGCCTCTGGGAAACGAGTGTATCAGCTACAATGTCTATGCATTCTTTTTTAATTTTTATATGCATTATTTATATCTGTTTAAAAAGCAAAGTGAAAGCTGGGTGCTGGTGGCGCAAGCCTGTAATCCTAGCTACTCAGGAGGCTGAGATCTGAGGATTGTAGTTCAAAGCCAGCCTGGGCAGTAAAGTCCATGAGACTTCTGTCTCCAATTAAGCACCAGAAAACCAGAAGTGGTGCTGTAGCTCAAGCGGTACAGTGCTAGCCTTGGGCCGATGAGCTCAGGGACAGTGCCCAAGCCCAGAGTTCAAGCCCCACAACCAATAATAACAACACACACACACACACACACACACACACACACACACACACACACACACACACGAAGTTTAGAGGGTCTGTGGCAGGGCCTAGATGGAGTCTAGACTCCTCCTCGGCTGCACCCCACTCTGGGGTGCAGCAGGGAGCCTAAGGGGTGCAGGGAGCTCATCAGGCTGTTAGGTGAACCCCTGTGGATAGTTTGCTTAAAGCAAAGAAAGAATCTGAAAGGAGCAAGACCAAATCTCCCTGAAACTCTGATGCGGAAGAAGAGCAGATCTAGACTAGAGGAGATCCCAGGGGCTGTGAAAAGAGAGATTGCCGAGACTGGGTTTTCTCGGGATGTCCTGGCCCTCCTAACCCTGAGGCACTGCACCTGGGCCTCTGCCTCTGCAGGCCGGGGACCCAGGGAGGCCACCAGCTGCACAGAGACAAGAGTCACAAGTGGTTTTTAATGAATAGACAATGTAATAACTATAAGGACTGTTTGTACAGCATTTATTTGCATCGTTTGAGGGGTAAGTAATCTAGAAGTAACCTTCCAGAGTAATCTAGAGACAATATCAAATGGGCTAAGAATGTGGGGAACTTGCATGCTGTGTGTGTGGGGGGTAGTGTTAATAGTGTTTAGCCTGTGTGAATTTTGGTTCTTCTGTGTGTGTGTGTGTGTGTGTGTGTGTGTGTGTGTGTGCGTGCGCGCATGCGTGTGTGTGGACCAGTACTAGGGCTTGAACTCAGGCCTTGGACACTGTCCCTCAGCATTTCACTCAAGGTTGGTGCTCTACCCCTTGAGCCACCTTTCCACTCTCAGCTTTTTGTTGGTTAATTGGAGGTAAAAGTCCTGAGGACTTACAGACTTCTCTGCCCAGGCTGGCTTCAAACAGTGATCCTCAGCTCTCAGCCTCTTGAGTAGGTAGGATTACATGCATGAGCCACTACCGCACGGCTTTATTTCAGCAGTTTTGTCTAGTTTTAGAAGTGACTCCTACAAGTAGTTCCATGTGCAAAGCCCAGCTGGGGAGTCAGAAGTGTTTGGCTTTGAGTTTCACATCCACCACTGTTGGCTGCCTGACTCTGAGCAAATGACTAGGTTGTTGTTGATTTCTTATTTTATTGGTCTTGAGGCTTGAACTCAGGGCCTGGGCTCTGTCCCTGAACTCTTTTGCTCAAGGCTAGTACTCTACCACTTTGAGCCATTGAGCTACTTCTGGTGTTCTGGTGGTTAATCGGAGATTAGAGTCTCACAGACTTTCTGGCCCAGGCTGGCTTTGTTTGAATCACAGTCCTCAGATCTCAGCTTCCAGAGTAGCTAGGATTATAGGCCTGAGCCACCCTCTAGGTTCTTGAGCTGGAGGGTAGATTATGTTCCTTAGCCTCCATAGAGAAATAGAAGATAAGATAAATTCAGAAGTTAGCTGTGTAGAATGCTCAAAAACTGGATTAATGTGTGAACATTCTTGAGACAGTGCCTGGTACAAAATACTTGGGTTAGAGGAAAAGCAGTGTTAGCTCAATGTACATTGCAAGGCCTTGGGTTCAATTTCCAGCACCACACGGACACATGTGGGCACACACACATGCACACCCCACTACCATCACCAGTGATGATGATGACGATGATGTCCACAAGTATCTGTTGTGACTGAGTTTTCTTTTCCAACTCAGGCATTTAAACTTTACAGGCATGACACCTGTCAAAATGCTGCTAGTGCAAGGGAGCTGTTGGCCACGCTCTCCAAAGTTACCTGTCCTCTGAGTCTGGCGTGTCCCTCAGTCATCTATCTGCTTCTGGGCTACTCAGGGAGAAGTTGCCCTCAGGTTTTCTCATCATGATTCGGCATGGAGGCCCAAGATGGGAATTTTAGCAAGAAAGGCCTCAGGAGGCCTGGACTGGACTTCATATCCACGTGGGCTGTGGTCCCTGGGCAGGGGGTGGAAGTGAGAGGAGGCTGAGAGAGGAGGAAAGCGATTCCTCTAGCTTTCTGAATTGAGGAGCCCCTTCCCCAAGCATGGCTGCTAGGCGGGGCCCTGGTGGAGGTGGGGCACCACACCCAAACATTCCCCTGGGATTGAACTCAGGACCTTCTGTGTGCTAGGCAGGCCCTCCACCACATGAGCCATGCCTCTAATCTCTAAGTTTATTAAAAGGATGGTGGCTGCTTCAGTGAGAATATCCTCCGAATGCTTCATAAAAATGAACAGCTCTGGTCCTCACCCTAGAATCTGATAGACAAAGAAAGAGCTGGGGACGGAATCTGCAGAACACAGCCAGGTGCATCTCTAGTATAAGACTCATCAGCCACAGGCATGGATGGTCATTTCCTTAACCCCTGGTGTCTATGCATTGTCATGAAACAACTGCCCAGTGCCTTGCATGGGGCCCGCCCTTCGAGGCCCTGCCCCTGGTTCATGGTGTTGTCATCATCTTGAATTTTTTTTTCAAGAAAGCTTTGAAAATGATGTGTTAAGTCTTGTCCACTAGAGAGATGAGACTTACAGAAAGGATAGGTTAGCTTGGGGCCCCGCGGCTAGATTTGTGGAACAGATTTGGTGTTCTGATGAGACTCATCCCAAAGCTCTGCTACCCCATGATTTTGAGAGCCAAAGGCATTAATTCTAAATGGCGGGGTTTCTGTTTGCAGTGATCTTGTCAGGTCCAGGGGTTCTTAGGGTGATGGGAGTGGGGGTTGGTCTTCCCCAGGAACCTCCATTCTATTCTAGATCGGTAGGTTTTCCTTTTCTCTGCTGACTCATAAGGAAATCCGTTTATAAACTCATTAAGCTTCAAGATAGAGAAGGTTTTATGTAACTCCATACCACTGGCCCCCATCCTTCCCCTCATCTCAGCTTCGCTTTACAGCATGGAGAAGGCCAAGAGTGAAGGAGGAAGTGGATGAGATCTAGAGTCGAATGATGGCGTCCACAGTGAGCTTTGCTACTTACTAGAAAAGTGTGTAATGGTGCTCCTGAACTCTTTGATGTTATTACTATTGTTGGTATTGATGGTACTGGGGCTTGAACTCAGGGCTTCACACTTGCTAGGCAAGCACTCTTATCACTTGAGCCATGCCCCAATCTTTTTTGTTGTTTTTAGTTTTGTTTTTCAGATAGGCTGTCCAACTTTCTCAGAGCCCAATGATCATACCAGGATCTTCCTATTTCTGCCTCACAAGTGGCTAGGATTACAGGCATGTGCTACCACACCCTGTTTGAGTACTATTTTCTTTGTCTGTGAAATAGGGTGATGCAAACACAAACCATTGCCAAGGTTGTGGTGAGGATCAGATGATTAGATACAGGTGAAACATAAACTTCGATAACGTTTGTTGCTATTGGAAGCTAATGCAAGGACATGGTTTGATCCGAGAGAAGGACACCTGGGCCCATCTTCATCTCAGGTCTGTGCCCTCTGGCAGCCTCAAGGTGGATCTCTGGGCAAGATGGGGGAAGGATGGGGATGCCATAAAGTGTTTCTGCCACAAAGGGAGGCAGAGCTAAGCTTCCAGCAGTAGTGGAAAAACCCACCCAGGCAGTAGCAGTGTGGGAAGGGCTCACAATGCAGACATGGCCTTAGAAGTGGAGATAGAAGGATTTGCGGGAGCAAGTGCAACTTTAGCTTCTTTGTAAGGACCCTGCTGTCCCGTCTTAGCTCAGGCTGGCTCAGAGTGATGGGGTGAGAACTGAGAAGTGAAGGGTAGCTAGCAGATAACAAGTCCCAGAGGAAAAAAAGCTTGTTATACCTAAGAGAGTTATACCTAAATTAGTTATACCCAATTTTTTGTTTGCTTGTTTTGTGCTTGTACTGGGTTGAACTCAGGACCTCAAAACTCTGGGCCTTGTACTCTTACTTGGCTTTTTCACTCAAGACTGGTGCACTACCAGATGTGGCTTGAGCCACATCTCCACTTCTGATTGTTTGTTTGTTGATTAGAGATAGAGCCTCACAGACTTTCCTTCCCTGGCCGGATTCAAATAGTGATTGTCATGTCTCAGTCTTCTGGATAGCTAGGATTATAGGCATGAGCCACCAGTTGGTTTTTATTTTATTTTCTTGTGGCTCGTGGGGCTTGAACTCAGGGCCTGGGCACTGTCCCTGAGCTCTTTAGCTCAAGGATAGCACTCTACCACTTTGTGCCACAGCTCCAAATCTGGTTTTTGAGTGGTTAATTGAAGAAAAGAGTCTCATGGAGACTTTTCTGCCTTGGCTGGCTTCGAACCGCAATCCTCAGATCTCAGCCTCCTGAGTAGCTAAGATTACAGGTGTGAGCCTTTGGGGCCTAGCTTATTTGGTTTTCAAAAAGTATTTTGCTCCAAATCTTTGATTCTAAGCCCCTGAGGCTAACTTAGCTCTTGGCTGCCAGCAAAGGGAAGTCACTAGAACAAATGGCTATTCGGTTCTGAAGCAGAGAGAGGAGAGGGCAGGGTGAGGACAGAGAGCAGGATGCCCCCAGCTTGCGCCAGAAGCCTCAACCCCACCCTCTTGGCTGGGTGGTACCAGGTTGAGGAGTGGCGCCAAGAAGAGCTTCAAGAGAACAGCAGGTGGGTACAGTCACAGATGGCAAACCCCCACTAATTAGGCTTAAGGTGTAAGAGATGGAATAAGGATGAATCTCCCTGATGCTGGAGGAAAGATATTTCTCTGAGTGTCTCAGACTAGGGCCCAGGAGTTGTTCTGTGTTTACCAATGGGTGCTTGGGAGTTCAGAGTCTCCACAAAAATATTTAACATTTATGCTTTCATGCTCACAGTTAACTTAAAAAAAAAAAAAGGAATCACTCTAAGCACATTCTGGGTTATCTGAATTAGTGACTTTCAAACTTAAAAAAAATTGGCTGTTACTCACAGAAAGAATGCATCTCACCCAGTGGCCCAGTTTCTACCCACACATGCTCACACTGAAACAGAAGTGAAGGGCACCAGTCTAGGCTACTGCAGTTGGAGCAGGTGTCACGATGCGGAAATCTTCCCAGCCAGTTGGTAAATAGCCCTGAACCTGCTACATGTCACCATCTCCCCACCTTGAAAGTGTTGGTACTTCCTCGAGGATTTCCCCTGACCACCTCAGAACACAAGCAGTGGTGGGTGGGGGACGAGGGGAGGGAGATTTGTATCCATTCTGTGGTTGCTGTAACAAATCACCACAAACTGGGTAGTTTGAAAGGATGGAAATTTATTGTCTCAGTTCTGGAGACCACAAGTCTGAAGTTAGTTTTGCTGGGCTGAAGCCAAGGTGTACAGTGGCAGGATTTCTGTCTGTGTCAAATTTCCCTGCGACTTTCTCCTAGAAGAACACATGGGGTTGCAGTTAGGCCTCTGGTGGTCCAGAAAAACCTCCCCACTCAACATCCTTCATTTATTCCTGTCTGCAAAGATTCTTTCTCTCTGGCATCAGTGGCTTATGCCTTAACCTTAGCTATTCAGGGGACTGAGATCTGAGGATCACAATTTCAAAGCCATGGAAAGTCCATGAGACTCTTATTTCGAATTAACCATCAAAAAGCCAAGAGTGGCGGTATAGTTCCCAAGTAGGGCAGTGCCAGCCTTGAGTGAAAAACCTAAAGGACAGCACCCAGGCCTATGTTCAAGCCCCAGTACCTACACATATACACATCCAAACAAGCAAACAAAGTCCCTTTTCCTTATAAAGTAACATTGATAGGTTCTGGATTTGGAATCATTGAGAGATATTATTCAACCTTCTAACTAGAGTAGGTGTAGCAGACTCTGGACTCAAAACCAACACCAGCTTTGGTGTGGTCACCCTGTCTGTGTGGGAACACACACACACACACACACACACACACACACACACACACACACACCCCACATGCATGGATATATGAAAGAAATAGTTTTCTGGGTAGAGTGCTTTTTCTGACACTGTGTGATGATAGACAGTCTAATCTTTGTAAGCCCCACTAGCACTGGGATATGACCCAGTTTGCAAAACCCCATTTGTGCCACAGGCTCCCACGGTCTGTGCTGAGTCTTCCTCGTAGTGGTAACTGAGTAAATTATTGCAGGGCAACATGCCGTCATAGGAAAGTGACATGTTTATGATTAGCCAGGGCAAATTGTTATTGGGTAAATGAAGGCCCGACAGCTTCTGTTTGGATGACAGGATGAGATGGGCGAATTGAGTTCCCCTGGGGCATGGAGTGGGCTCAGTATACCAAACTCAAAGGATTCTGTACTGGGCTGGCTCCTACCACTTTCATATTCTAAGCAGAAGTTTAATTTTAGCCAGTTAAAATGGCATGATTTCCCACCTTAAACTAATAAGATTCTGAAGTGTTGTCTGCACTTCATTTGTAAACTAGTTTGGGGATTTATAAATCATAGGAGATGATGCCATGCTAAAGACTTTTTAAAATACATCATTTTACACTTGCACGCATGATCACATTTCCCATGAGATAACAAGGAACATAATGTACGCTAACCCCAGAGGAGTGGTGGCGATGGACAATCCACAATAGATTTTTTTCTTCTAATTGAAGGAGTCGAACATCTAAGGTGAAGAACCACAGCTCTGTTGGGGGGTGGGGGGATTAACAATGGGACTCCTGAGTGTGAGAAAACAGAGTGAACGAGTGCAAACCACAGGGAAGTGGCAGGATTCACTATCACTGGGTTTTAACAGCAGGCACAGAGCTTGAGAAAAGAAGTACGAAGCCAGGCAAAGGGACCAGAGGCATGGTGCTAGCTGCCACACTGCTAGAGATGTCTCCACCAGAGGGAACAAGTTTGGAGTCTAAGTAGGACAGAGGGCACTAACCATCCAAGGTGGGGGCTTTACCTCTGATGACTCAAAAGATGTGGCCACACCCAAGGAGAAGGAGGGCAGCAGACACATACCCATGTTATACATGTGAGGTGACACAGTAGAGGCTTGATTAACTTCTGCAAGAGAGAAGGTGGAGGTGTGTATATTAAATCTGTGCAAATGGAAGTTTTGCTTTGCTTCAAGGCCTACAGATAGTACCCAGCTCCATACTAATGTGCTCCCTCAAGGCCTTAGTCTTGAGACCAGGCAGGCCTCACTAAATGGACCAAGTTTCTGGCTCTTTGAGGAGGCCTGCTGGAGGTTATACCACCTTGGGCATTTCTAGGTAACTGGATGGGACCTAGGATTGGACTATAGTACCTCTTAAGTATCTATAGCTGTGGTATCTATTAAGAGTAAGAAGGGACAATCAGTTCCTAAAAACTCCATCACCTCTTGATTGCTTGGTTGTTCAGGTATGCAGAATGAGGTCCCCTAAGTTACTTATCATCACATGACATGCAGGACAGAGGAAAGAATAGAATCCAGATATTTTGACTTTCTATTCAGACCTTTGTCCATGTTGTCTTTCCTCTCATTGAACATAATGTTTCTATTTCACAAAATACCCACCATTTAAACTGGAAGCACAACCTCACTGAGTAGCCACCTTGAAGTACCTTGAGGACACATATATTCAAGTCTAAGGTTTGGGATACAGATATTCGTAGGCCCCTTTGGGAAAATTCACTACAGGGAAGGCTAGAGACATCACTAGGCTAGAAGGCAGAATACTTATTTGAGATCTCAGACCCATCACCTACTCATTTGTAATTCTCTCGTCCTCTCTGAGCCTCCACTTCCCCTTGGTGTAGTGAGAATGCAATGTAGACATGGCTCTCTCATCAGACTAAGAAGATGATGAACTGAGACAATGTCCCCCAAAGACCTTTATGTAAATAAATTACAGAACATTTTTAGACGACATGAAAACACCAGTTAATTCATCAGAACACAGGTTATGATGGTGGCTATGGGTATGATTGTTCGGAAGTGAACCAACTTCAGCGCCTCTGAAAACTGGGAGGTAGGAACTTCAAATCCCTCCTGGGAATCCTTCTAGTCTCAGTGCCAAACTAGGATCTGCAGAGCTGCCTCTCTGATCCAAACTGGCAGCCAGATCCACTTGCCACCTCCTTCCCCAGACCTGGCTGACACCCACAGGAGCCTCACTTGGGGGAGGAAGGACCTATGTTTGTCCTGACCTGGCTGCTGCCTTTGTCTGAAAGACAGCAGGGGCCCCCGGGGGCATGCCACCCTTGCTGAGATCCTAGCTGTGTACACAAGTAGAACAGGATCAGGCGGGGCCTCACTTGGCCTAGAGGACCCATTGGCATTGGCTCATAAAAGGTGGGAACGGGGAGTACCCCAGATGACTCAACATGTGGCCTGTTTCCCTCTGAGTGGCTGCCAAAAAATGTCTCCCAGGTTGCTGGGTGAGAAGCAGAGAGGACCTGGGGTGGCTGAAAGGCCAAGCCCCGTGGGCCACCACCGTGTCTCTCATACCTCTGTGCTTTTGTACCATGTGGTTCCCTTGGTTCGGAATGTCTACCTGCTGGGCAAATCTCCACACCTGGCTCATCCTTCAAGCCCTGATTTAAGCTTATGAGAAATCTCTCTGGACTCTTTTAGGCAGATTTAGTTGCTCTGTATAGTACATGAGATTAACATCTGTTTTTATCCCATCTTCCACAGACCTATATACCTACCTTCTACACTTATGACCTCTGTCCACTATGACAAAATGGTTTACTGGTATATGGGCCAGACCTGCTCTGTAGGATGCCTAGCAGAAGGGTGTCTCCCATTCTTCCGATAGACCTTATCAAATGGGAAAGTCAAGGAGGCATGTTTCTACTCCATGTTCTTGCTTTCCAACCATGAATGAGGGGATTGAGGAGAGCCATTCTCCAGATGGTTAGTTGTCTATGCTGTGGGCCAGGGTAGATCAGATTCTTACTGTCAGTAACTTCAGATGGGAAGATTCTAGCCCTGAGCAGTCAGAACTGAAGCTGAAGGTCATGTGTTGTAATGTCCAGACCCCTGCTCCCTTCAGGGAACAGTAGATTTGTTCTCTCAAGAGCTGAAGGACAGCCCTCAGCCATCAGCCATCTTTGAGGATTATTTTCATTGAAGGAAGTTAGTTTTTGAACCATCACAGATGCTTCCCAGGCAGCCTATAGTGAATACTTGGCTGACATGGAGTAGGGCCAGCCCCTGTGGAAAGTTCTGGAGCATGATCCAACTTCTGAGTGACCTGTGCAGCTGGTTGAAACCTTCAAGGTTAGGGAAGCACCATCTCTATTTGGTTTGGTACATGCACCTTGAGACAGAACTACCAATTAAGCTCAGTGTATGAAGCCATGAAGAATTCCTTTAGTGGTGTCTGGCCTGAAATCTCCAGGTTCCTCCTCTACTTCGCATATTGCTCTCTGTGTTCTTACCACAAACCCTATCTTTATCTGAGATGACACACAAATAAGTTGGTGGTTCACCTTAATGGGGAATTTGGTTGTTGACCATGGAAATCAGTTCTGGCCATTTGAGGGAAATAAACCAATTGGCATGATGGGGGAAGATACTCAAAATCAAAGTAGAGCAAGGTTGAAAAAAATATGGGCTGGGTATCAGTTTGACCTATCACTACCACTGTATGAGTGAAATAGAGTGATTGGGTCTGGCCAGCACCATCTTGGCCACATGGTGGATGGTAGGGTCTGACATCTTGTCCTCATGGTGGTGAAAGTGAAGCCACTGACTCCCAGGTGATGGGTGTGTCTGAATCCCTGGAGGCAGGGATAGGCACTTGGCTGATAGGTTACTAAACCTGTCAGTCTAGTGCCTGGGACATGGAATTTCCCATGACCTTCCCCCTGAGCTGACCCTACTTAGGCCTGGACCGGCTCAGGTGTCATTATACCGTGGCACGTGTCTCTGTTCATTTCCTGTCTCCCGTCCCTTGCTCTTCTCTGGTTACCTCAGCTCTCCATTGGTGCTGAATTGGTTTGTTGGTATTGTCTTTGTTATTTCTTTCCTCTCTGACCCATTTTCTAACTTTGTTAAGTGTATTTGCTGGCTGCTGTCTTTGAGACAAGAGTCCACCATGCAGCTGCCAATCTTTCAATAAAGACTCCAAGATTCAACCTCTCAAAATGTGGCTATTTTCTCACTTTACAACATACTGACCATAAACTATACTCATACCCCAGTTTCTTACAACCCCTTCAGGAGAACATCTGATTGGCTGAGCCTACTCACGTGGCTGGGCTAGGAAAAGCACCAGGAAATGGGAATAGTGTCAGGTTCCTTTGGCTTCTGGGAGAGACAGCAAGTGAGAAATTCTGTAGTTCTGCCTCCCAGTTGCATAGTGGTCATGTGTAAGAGCCTAGGTTCCTCTGAAACTTAGCATGAGATCACCTACCTATAACTAAGGAGGCCAGCCTGCTTTCCACCTTGCTCCATTCTGGTTGCTTTCTCCAGGGCAATTTCACGCAATATGTGCCTTCCAAGGAAAGGTTAAGCATCCCTTCATCCAGAGAGGACGTGGAAACTTCCCAGAGCCCAGGGTGGAGAAAAGTCAGCCACTGTGCTCCCAATCTGGCTCTGTTCCTTTCTACAAGCATTAGGAAGTGGGACCCACTACATAGATTGGGGAGCCTCCTGTGGAACTCCATCACCTTCAGAAGCCACATGTTGCTCAGAATAGAGCCTACACTTCCCAGCATGCCTTGTGGTCGTATGACTAAGATCTGGCCAATAGGTTGTCAGTAGGAGTGGTAGGTACAAAGTCCTTAAAAGGAAAGAATGTATCTTTCTTGTCCACATTTCTTTCTACATTTCCCCCTTCCTGTGGGCTAGATTTAGTAGAAAGTCAGTTAATCATGTGCATGGAAACATTACTTTAGGGGTGGCAGAGCAACAAGGTAGAAAGTCTAGATCTCTGATAGACAGTTACTGCCAGAGCAGCCAGGGGCTCTATGCTGTTGGTATGGAAGGCATGCACCTGACATTTATTTATATTACTACCATTTTTAATTGCTATTAGAGCAGCTGATCCTATATACTGAGGATTTTTGTACATATCCTATTATTTACAATATTATTGGAGTATAACCATACCCATTCATTCTTGTCATCATTTATGATTATTTTCTGATCTTTAAGTTTGTCGACATATCCGTATTATACTTCAGAGACAGTTATAACTGGGAAAAGTTTGTGCTAAACCAATCACTGTCTCTAGAAGAAGGAAATACTTTGATGGTGAGAAGACTCAAAGCCATCAAAGTGATGTGTTTCTCTTTTGAAAGATTTTATTGCATAATAAGGAAAAAAGAACACAGGAGACAAAAACCACAGAATAACTCCTTTTCCCCACTCATTCCAGGTAACTGGAGGGTCTTGTGTACTTCAGGTTGCTTCCTTTAATTTGGAGACTAAATGTGCCCTCCCCTATGTGTTCTGCTTTGTATGTTACTCAATTCCTATACCAAACTCATCATGCTCACCCAGGTTAACTCTAAATCATTGTCTTTTATTTTCTGGTTTTTATTTTCATTTTGGTCAAGACAATGGTTCATGCAGTTTAAATGTCTGTTGGAAAGCAGAAATATAGTCAACAATGATCTTTCTCCAAATAGCAGGCTATAAAAAGATACCATGTGGCTTTGAACAAGCTGTTGTGTAAGGAATCATGGTGGATTTAAAGCTCTAATTTTCTGCATCTTGAGGTGGGCACAAGACAAACTGGCTTGTGTCTTTGAGACTCAGTTTACTCTTCCTAAAATGGGAATGATAAGATCAGTTTTGTATGATTTGGGAGGAGATGAAATATCTCTTGCCAGATGATTCCATTCTGGGCTTCCAGGGATTTGGATTCCAACTTATCTCTGCCTATTTGGCTCTCGAGGTACTGATAGCAAGCAGAGTAGCATTTGGAAGGAGAAAATTTGTTGATGAACTAAAATTCAGAGGTGAAAAATCGGGGCAGCCAACTGGCTTCAGATCCATTACATTATCAGACTAAATCTTTGCTGGGTCCCATGGACCGATGCTTCAGGTAAGCGCTTGCAATCTATCACTTTCTATGGATTTTGAAAGGTCTCCCAGGAGGAAGCCAATCATTCAGTTATTGCTGCTTTGGTTACTGCTCACTTTTGAAGATGGTAAATGGTTTCTTCTCTCTCTCTCTTTCTCTCTCTCTGCCTCTGTCTATCTCTCTGTCCCTCTCAAATTGCATTCATTTTTCTTCTCTTAATGACATAGGAACTAGAGGAGAAGAAACCTGTGAGAGTTCAGGAATTATAAATGACAGCTTCACTCCTAAACCACAGGTCATTTGCCAGCCTCAATCTATCCACATCCCAGCTATCAAGTGGAGTCAGTAGTCTAGAGTAGTCTCCTGGGTTAAGAAGCTGCCATTTGTTATTAGGAAGTGATGGGATGAGCAGAATTTTCCAGCCATACAGTGTAAAACAATAAAGTGTCAAGATCAGGATGAAGGGAAATAGGTCATTGACTATGTGGACAATTTGAAAGATGACGAGCATTTACAAATTTCAGTATGACTGGATCTCTGTCCAAATAGGGAAACAGAGGTACAGAAAGAACTATTTCATGTCTGGATGCATTGTGAAGAACCAAGACTTGCTTGTCTAAGGAGGATGGAGTGTGATGGTGCTTAGCAGTTGGAAGAACAGAAAATCACCGTTCACTGAGAGGCCTGCGTAGAAGGGATCTGGAAATTTTGCCAGGACATCCCAGCTGCAACTCCAATGACCTTCCTCTGGTGACTCCACTTTCTCCTTTGTTGTTTTGATCAGACTAAATTTGCATCCATTTGTTCCACTGATGTTTTGCTCCTTCTACTTTTCTTCTTATCAGTTTGTCTTTAAACTAATAAATAAGAACACAGGACACATTCATGCAGTATCATGATATTTTAATATACATACTGTACACTGTTTAAATTAGGTTAAACATATCTATCTTCTGAAACTTTTTTGGGGTGTGTGTCTATCCTGGGGATTGAACTCCTGGTCACTGGCCTTGAGCTTTTTGCTCAAAGCTAGCACTCTACCACTTGAGTCATAGCTCCACTTCATTATTTTTTTCTTTTTGGTAGTTCATTGGAGAGTAAGCATCTCACAGATTTTCCTGCCTGGGGCTGGCTTCAGTTTGTGATCCTCAGAGCTCAGGATCCTAAATAGCTAGGATTACAGACATGGGCCACCAGCACCCACCCATTTATCATTTCTTTATGGTGAAATGCTTTCAAATTTCCTTATTCTAACATTTCTGTTGAAATATACAGTATAGTCTGTAGCCTCTCTACTGTGCAATCGCTCATTAACTATTTGTCTCAGGTACAAAGTCCTGTGCACTCATTCATGGTGGACCAATTGATCTGTCAGTTATGCTGAAGAGGGTCCATGTAACTTGATATTCTGTGGCCTTGTGCCACAGTGTAGTAGTAATGTCTCTTTCCACTTTTATCATGAAATAATTGAGGCTGTCCCATTGGTAAGGCTACTGTTTTAGAAGTGACCTGTACTGTGCAAAAAGTATTAGAGTGTCCTGGAGAAATTCCGAGAGAAAACTGGTTTCCATGGTTATTCGGAAAGGCATCACAGGTGAGGTGAGCATACGATTGAGGGCTGGAGGAGAGAATGCTGACAGAGAGGAAGAAGGCGAGGCATTCTAGGCAGGGAGGAGTGGGAAGAGAAGTGTAAGCATGGAAAGTCTGGGGCAGCTAGTGACTCATCCAGGGGGACCAGAGCCTTTCACAGGAGTGGGAAGCAAGAGCTAAACCTGAAAAACATTAAGTATCAAGCTAAAGAGTCTGAACTTCCTTGATTGGATTGGGATTGGAGGGTCATTACAGATTTCCCATCTGGGTTATGAAGGGACTGGAATTACTTTTGGGAAGAGTCACCTGACACTTGGATCTGTAATGGTCAAGGAAGAAAACAACAGAAGACAGAAGCTTATTATCATCACTTTAAGATGTGTTCAGAGAAACAAGACAAGACAATGGAGTTAAAGACAATGGTTCCTGAGAGTTTGCTGTGTGACCGAAGCCTGGTGCAAGGGGCTTTTCTTACAGCATTGTATTTAATCCACAGTGATAGTGTAAAGTCAGGATTATTATTACCATGAACAGTGAGGCCGAGACTCATCGATCAGTGACTTGTTGCATGTTTAGTGACCAAATGAGCTGGACTTAATATCTGAGTCTAGAAGATTCTAAAACCATGTTCACTGTGCTCTTCTGGTCTGCCTCCCAAAGGGACTTAATGAAGGGGGAAAGGAAAAGAGTCCTGGGTCAAAGGGAGCTTCAAGAGTGGGCCCACAGAAATGAGGACGTCAGATAAAGGAGTGCTTTATTATTTGGGTGTATGGCAGGAAATCTGGGGAGACATGCAAGGTGATGAGCTCATGTTGGCTTCCCTTCAGGCAAAATACATGAATGAATCTAAGCAGCGCTGGAAATGAGAGGCCATAAAGAGCTTGAGAGTGGAGAGCACAGAACCAGCCTATGGGTCACTCCATCTGTTTCCTTGTGTCTGCTCTGGCATGAATGACCACTCCATTCCCTAGGCCTCTGTACATTGTCCTACCAACCCAACTGATCTTCTCTACACCTGCTTGCTGGTATTTAGACCTTGGCCACAGCTAGACATTCACCAAGCCATGGATTGATGGAGAATCTATGCCCTGCCTGGTGGATGACTAATGCTTTGCAAAGACCTTTTCTTTTTCCAAAGAGATTCCTTATTTCTTTGCATAAACATCTGGTCGACCCCTGTCTCTTAATTCTCCAGACAAGCACTGACTAACCAACCCACTTGTGTTTCAGTAAATCTTTTTTTTTTTTTAATTTTTTGGTGGTTGTGGGGCTTGAACTCTGGGCCTAGGCACTATCCTTGAGCTCTTCAGCTCAATGCTAGCACTCTACCTTTGATCCCCAGTGCTACTTCCTCAGTGAATCTTTTTTGAACTCTTCTCACTTGCTCTTCCAGATCCAGATGACTAGCCAAAGCAGAACCTCTGATTGGCAGATCTTGGCTTCCTATCCATGGGGCAGCATGGAGACAACCGGAAAATGTTGCATTGTGGGTTCATACTTTAGGAAACTGCAGAAATGTAAGAGGGTACACAAATGACTGTTGCAATATACCCTGATGTGAGGGTTTGGGCTCCAGGCAGTTAGGACTGAAGAAAGAATTACTGAGTTAGCCAGAGGTCAGGAATTGTCTACACCAAAAGATCTGAACTGGGGGATGCCTAACAGTAGGTTTTATAGATAGCAATCCCACTCTGGGAGACCAAGGGTCAGCTATGTAGGTCCATCATGACCTAGGGCATCAATGCTCCTGGCAACTGCCCCTTCAAGTAAATCTTTCCTCTTTCTCTTTCCTTCCCACAGCACCCAAGGCCTGTGATCAGTGATTGCAGTGACTAGGGGGAAAAAATGAGAAAGAAGGATAGGGAATATAGTCTCACCCCTCTGTCCACTGCAAGCCTGTGTTGGGGAATGGAAAAGGCTTAACCAGGCAAGAGGCTGGGCAAGAGTTTTGATAATTTGATCATTACATGGGGTTGGCCCCAGTGTGAGAAATATAAGACCGAAACAGCATGTTGGATGGGTCAATGGGAGACAGAACAAATTCTGTCTGCCCTCTAGCAAGTCTGGCTTATTCAATCAGTTCTTTAGAAAATCGCTAGGAAGGTATGTTATTGTTGCTTATACCTTCTTTTTTTTCAGGTTTATTTTGTTCTTGAAATTGAGAATAGAGGAGGAAGTATAGAAAAAAGAGGAAGGCTAAAGAAGCATTTATGGCTGTGTGGAAGGTATTTTTTGATTCCAAAGTCCAGTTATGGAAGAATGACAATGAGAGAGATGAGGTTGGCAGCTGAGGTTACTTCTTGGACAATGGGGCTTCCCAGTGTCACTTGGTTTTCCTCTATAAAGTCTACCTTTATCCTCCAGAGAGTGGCAGCAGAAGGAATAGCCACCCCTACTTTCAGGATGAGGAAACTGAGAATTGGACAACTAAACAGCTTATGCAGTGTCACAGAGCTTGTAAGTACCAAGTGGTGTGTGTTTGGAGGGGGGGGGGGTACCTGTCCCTTCCTCTTGCTCCACCGCCCAACTAATCTGACCAATCTGGTTGCTTAGAGATGGGGGAGAATGACCAAAGGGGAGATACTAACCAAGCTATGGCGTACTCATGCTGCATTTTACTCATAAACTGACATGTTGACTTGAAACCCCTTTTTACACCTACTTAAGGCTAATAAAAATAAATACAAAATTTAAAAAAATTAAAACAAATTTTAAAGAAAATATTTCTGTCACCACCATGGCTAGCTTTTACTGAGCATGGGAAATGTTTTGGCTATTGTTCTGTGTGCTTTGTCCATTTCCTCACTTAGCGCCGCCATAAACAATAGGTAGATGTTATGATTATTGTCATTCTTCAAATGCAGAGAGTCAGGCGAATTTGCCTTCAAGTCCTGAAGTGAGGACATAGTTGAATGAGGATCTGTATTCAGGCAGCCTGGCTCTAGCAGAGACTTGAACCACTGTGCTCTACAACATGGGGCACATGGAGCTGTGTCCAAGGGTCCCAGCCCTCTGGTTCTCAGCAAGAAGAGGGCTTCTTCATCTGCTCCCTCTTCTGTTGTCTACTCATATCCCTTCCCAACAAACCATAGTAGGGAGAAGCTCAAGAATGACTGTTATAGATTAGATCTAAAATGTGACCCAAGGGCCAGTGCTGAAGTTTTGGCTGCTGTCCGTGATGCTATTGGCAGGTGGTGGAACTTGTGGAAGGAAGGTGGGGCCTAGTGGAAGGAAGTTAGGTCCTTGGGCGGTGCACCCTTGAAGGCGATAGTGGGTTCCCTACTCTCTCTGTCATTCTTTCTCCCCTCTTTCCTTCCCTCTCTCTTGCTCTCTCTTCTTCCTAACCACCATAAGCTTATGTTCTTTGTTCCATCCTACACGCCCTACGTGATAGTCTACATTGTAAAAGGCCCAAAGTGATGGCATCAAGTGA
Organism: Perognathus longimembris pacificus; assembly: GCF_023159225.1. NCBI lineage: Eukaryota > Metazoa > Chordata > Mammalia > Rodentia > Heteromyidae > Perognathus > Perognathus longimembris. The sequence continues at coordinate 45,056,476 of NC_063176.1, forward strand.
CCTTGGGCTGAAACTATGAGCTAAAATAAATCTTTCCCTCTTGGTAAGTTGACTATGTCAGGCATTTTGGAGCAGCAATGGAAAACTGACTGGCACAATCATCTTTCCATCTACACTCTGGATACTATCCATATGAATTCAAATATATCTTGTACCCTACTTTAAAAGCCCATGGCAGAGAATGTCTTAGGGGAAAAACTGTCTCATTGGGCCATTTTTCCTGGAGAAAAACATGTCTGGGTTGATTATGCTGGGCAAAGAAGGAAGGAAACAAAAATATATCTTAGGCCAGGTCTGCTATGTATCTGTAATCCCAGCACTGAGAAGATGGAGGCAGGAGGATCATGTGTTTGAAGCCATCTTGGGCTACATACCAAGACACTATCTAAAAAAAAATGTGATCCGTTCCATGATACAAATACACAAGAATCTTCTGATGTAAGCTGAATGGAAGAGCATGACTTTTGCAAGAGTTTTGACTTCAGTGCAGGGTAAGACAGGAGCCAAGTAGCAGAATTAAAGAGTATTTTGGCTAAGGGATTTTTTTTTTTTTAATAAAGAGACTCACAACTTTGTGTTTTTCTGCTTCCCGCTCCATGCATGGAGTCTGCTGTACTGTGTGATGAGCTTTGGGAAGGGAGGGAAATGTCATGAAAGAAGCACCTGGGAGTGGTCGGGTGATAATTTGAGATGTCAAGTCAGTATACAAAGAAGCCACGGGACTGGGGGACCACCTGAGCCACCTGTCCTTTCTGTGATAGACCAATGCATTGGGAGGACTGCTGGGTTTACAGCAACCTATGGAATTTGAGCCTATTTTTTTGTCACTTTCAAGGACCAGTTGACCACAGTGACCATAGAACTTGTAGCTCTGGGTTTCCTTTATTACAGTCTTTTCAACTCAGTTCCTTTACTGCAGGCCTCAGCCTCTGTCTTCATCTACGCTTCTCCCACTTAGCACAGAATTGAACTTCTCCTCTGTCCCAAACTTGGCTCCATTTCCTGGCTTCTAATTCTTTCTCTTTTCATAACTCCTTAGTTTAGAAATAGGCTCCAGGATAAAACTTTCCCCTACACCAGTCATCAATTGGAAATATTCTTTGTGTTTCTTACTCCACCCTCACTCCTCATTCTGTCTACCCTATGTCCATCTTCAAAACTGGGTCGTGCTGATGCAAGCAGTACATTCTCTGTTTCAAAGAGAAACAGACTCATTAGTGGACATTCAATGGCTTATAGAATTATTGAGAAGGCAACCTTAACAGGAACAACTCTTAAAGCTATAATTCAGAGACATACCAAGTAGGCTACTAGATCTTCCGTAATCATGAAACTATTAAACCAAAAATGAAGGTCCTGCTATCTGTAACTGCTGTTTCTAGAAATACCACATCAATGCCACTATCAAGATGGTGGAACAGCTGGGCACTGGTGGCTCACACCCGTAATCCTAGCTACTCAGGAGGCTGATATCTGTGAGATCTTGCCCAAGCAGGAAAGGCCATGAGACTCTTATCTCCAGTTAATCTACAAAAAGCTTAGTATGAGTGTGTGGCCCAAGTGGTAGAGCACTAGCGTTGAGCATAAAAGCTCAGGGAAGGCATGTAGGCCCTAAGGTCAAGCCTCAGAACTGGTCAAAAAGAAAAAAAAATAAAGGCAAGGCAGAAAGGCCATATGAGACACTAACCTGATCAGGAATGTGCCACAGTTGGCAAGCCCTGGTGCTTGCCATGCACAGAACTTTGTCATACCTGTTAAAACCCATACTAACAAGATGGATTGCTTGAACCTGCCACTAATCCCTCAGAAAGTCTCATTTTTGCTCATTCTAGTGTTTGGGTGATGGTCTCCAGAAATAACAGAAGCAGGATAGGGCATGTATTTTACCTTAAATCCTTTACTAGTGGTTACAATGAGTAGGATCCAATGGTATCTAGGACTTTAGCTGCAAGGGAGTCTGGGAAATGCTCTTTTTTTTCCTGAACTATGATACACAAGCATGCATATATGGAGTTAAGAAAAGATATTATGTCTTATCAATGGAGTTTACCACAGAGGGTTAACCTAGATCTTCAGTGGCTCTTCAGAATTCCTTTCTCCAAATAGATTTATTGCCCACTCCTTTGGAATGACTGAGGATAGTCTTACTTGGCTCACAGAAAAATGACTCATAATCAGACTATTACTTACCATAGATTATTTTGTAACCTCTTCCAAATTACTGTGATGCACAGTAATTTAGTAATGGCTAGGGGCAGATAAATAGTGCTCCTTGACTCTAAGCCATTTCATAGGTTTGTTTGCAGTCCACCCTAAAGAGAGCTGGAGGTCTGCTTTGTAGATTTCTTTTCTGGAGCACTATCAAAGCAGAAAGGATAAACTCTTTTTAGAATATTTCTTCCTGGAAAATAAAAAGAAATATCAAGTCAACTTATTTTTTTAGCATCACATTATAATTATCATCATCTCTCTGGCAGCCTGAAACAGCACATAGTATCTTTTCTCTTGTTTGTTTGTATTGGTTTTTTTCAATCTTTGAGTGTTTTCCAGTTATGTCCAGATGGTTCCAGTCATTAGTAGACTCTTCCCAAGATAGTCCAGTCCTGTTGGAGACAGGAAATACTAGAAACTCCACTAAGAAAAGAGAGATGATTGCTGGTCTAGTTTTGCCAGTGTTTGGATAAGCATTCAATTTAAGGATGTTTATTCAGATTGAACTTAAAAATCTCTTGAGATTTACCCCTCTTTGTAATTGGTGAGCCAATAGCCTGCAAGGGAAAAGAAATCACACATTCTCTGATTCATCCTTAGAAACATGTATGCTTTTTTTTTCCTGCTTGGTTTACTAATCTCCATGTGTTGTACAGCTGAGGGAAAGTGGTTGAAACTAAAAATAATTTTTGTTAACAATTGGACAGTAGTAAACAATATTAAACAATAGTAAGCATCATTTGGATTCTTTCAGTGCTAAATAAATCATATATTTTTCTTACTTATTGTTAAGGGAATATTTATACTATTTAACTAATTATTTAATAGATTATTTAAATAATAGGCTATTTAAATAATTGATCCTTAAACCATAGTTTAAAATTTGTAATCTGAATCATGGAGTTGGAGAATTTATATTTAGAAGAGAATTTCCTGGTAGCCATATTCCTGATAGGTTATCTTCAGTTATCTTGGCTAAGTGGGTGTTACTGTAAATATGATTTAGTTTCTTATCCACTGTTAGAAAAATTCTTGGCAAAAAACAAGAATGTATTTGTTTAGAGGAAGGCAAGAACATGTTGGAAAAAACATTAAAGTGTCTTTTTTATCAGGATTTGGTCTTGCTTCAAGTTGTGAGACTAGTTACATGAAGTTGTGTGTACTTATATCTGATTTCAGCTTCTTTCTTTATGGGTGGATTTCATCTTTATTCTCACCAACCTGTTCCTTGAAGACAACTGAATTTAAGGGAGTTTCAGAGTCACTTAACATTAATGCCCAGGTACATTTTCTGTGATGGTGATTACCATAAGATCCAGATTTTTTTTTTCTGTGATGATTTGTTTTTCTTGTGGTGGTTCTGGGGATCTAACCAAGGGTCTTTTGTGTGGCAGACAAGTGCTCTACCATAGAGCAACCATCCCCAGCCTCTCCATCTCCATGCCATATTTCTCCTGGGTGGCCGTTGGTACACTACAGTGAAGTTTCAGAACAATACATTGGCTTATAGCTCAGCAGGAATGGGACTATCACACTATGTAGCAGGATAATCTTGATGGCTTGGTTAATAGACAACTCAACCCAATCTGCCTCACATGAGTGGGACTTATTGTCTGTTAGACAACAAAGGAGTCCAAAGGTAAGACAGCATGGGTACCAGAGATGATTAGGTTATTGCAAGAAAAAGAGAGCTTAACTATCGTGGCTTCAGTGAGCTTTCCTTCTAATTCAAATGTGTAAGGAGAGAAAGGCCAGAAAAATTATAGTAACAATGTTCAACAAAGTATGAAGGAACTTTTGTCTTCTTATGAGCTCTTTCCAACCCATTGCTCAACCATTTCTTAAAGAGGTGTTATCCTGATGCATTAAAGAGGCATTATCCTGATGGAATAAGGTAGTGGGTAGAGCTCCAGCCATTGTACTCATGCTCAAGGATGAAGATGTTCTTGAGCCAACTCTTTTATAAGGAAGGATCCTAGAAGTTGCCTATGATATTTCTGCTGGTATATGTTCAGCCAGAATGGCATCAGGTGGAGACGCCATACTTCACAGACAGCAGGTCTTCAGACACACAGATGCCAGATGCACAGCGATAATAGCTGCTGTCTGGAAGTAGAGAGGGCAAGTTCGAGAGGGGCAGTGTCTGCCAAGCAGAAATTCTTTTTCTTTCTCTCCTCCCTTCCTCTCTCCCTCTGTCCCTTTTTCTTTCCTTCCTTCCTCCTTCCTTCCACCCTTTCTCTGTCTCTGTCCCTTCTCCCTTCTCTCCTTCCCTCTCTTTTTTCTTTTGTTTTCAACATGGTCTTGCTATGTACCTCAGGTTGGTCTCAAACTTGTGATCTTCCTGCTGTGGCCTCCCAAGTGCTGAGGTTACAAATACCACCCTTCCTGGCTTTCTTCGAACATTTTGGCTGGCACCTTTGGGGGTTCAGAGTACTTTTTATTATTTTCCATGCTTTCCTTAGAGACACCTGTTTATTTTTTCTCTACATGGCTACCTGTTGCTACAACAAACCACCTGAAACTTCGTGGTTTGAAATGGCAAAAATGATCATCTCCACAGTCCTGCGGGCTAGCTGCGCTCTTCTTTCTGTGGTGTGGGCTAGAGTGCTGAGACAGACGACTGCTCTGTAATGGCTGCACTTGCATGGCTGAAAATCTGTCCTGGCCTCTGGCTGGAAGCTCAACTGGGCCAATAGTGGAGAACCTTAGTCCTCATCCATCAAGCCCTCCCTCATGGCTGCCCCAGCCTCCTGAAGATGCTGTGTTCTAAAAGGAAAGAAGTAGAAGCTGCTAGTTTCTGTGAAACAGAAACAAACATCCTAGAGGCAGTTTCTGCTGCTCTGTACAGTCAAAGCAATCACACCGGGAAATGGCTGCATCTCTTGATGGGGGTGGAGCCTTCCCATGCCAAGAAGGAAGGAAAAAGGGAGGATGTGTGGAGATGAGACCATCCACCATGGAGAACCCGAAGGGCTAAGTCAAGGGTCCTCACTGCCATAATGCACATTAAATTCACCTCTCCCTGCAAATCCCCCTCCCACTGAGATGACAGCACTGTGCCTAGGGTACCACTGTGCCCAACCCATGCAAATGAGAACAGGCACCTTTGCCCTGAGTCTCCAAGACAGCTTCTCAGGCATGTGCTCTTGAGAGCAAACATCTATGAAGAAAAATAGCAAGTAAAATTGTGAAAACAACTATATAAAAGCAATGGATGTTTCTGTTCAAAGTCGGAGAGCCCAGGGACACCTAGCCAGCCTTGTCCCCAGCAATCCTGACACACACCAGCGAGGCTATGTGGCCATTTGCTCTCACTCCTGGGCAGAGAGTGTTTGTTCCTGGACTCCAAGTTCCTTTCTGCCCAGTGTGAGTAGTTTTCCATGGCTCTGGGCTCTCCCTTTTGGAATCTTGGCCTTGGCTTCCAAGTTGCCCTTCCTTTTCTGCTAGAAATAGCCTGTGTTTGTAGTAGAGTTTCTTCCCAGTCTCTTCTCCAGTGTAGGAGATCTGGGGTCTGGGAACCTCTTGTCATTTTCCCACAGTTTTCCTCCTTTCAGTTTAAGCTGATATAATTCCTTTAAAAAAAAGTGTGAGCCCCCCCTTTCATGTATTAAATCATACTCAACCCATGGATAAAAAGGAATACCTATAGCTTCCTATGACTTAGGGTTCTCAAAGTCAATGTGCAACAGGGGGAAACCTTTAAAAGTCTCAGAAATGCAATTGTCTAAGAGCGTCAAAGAGCTTCCTTCTGAGAAGCCCTTTTGGCACTGGGTACGGTGGTTCACTTTTGTAATACCAGTTACTTGAAAGGTGGAGATTTGGAGGATATTGGTTTGAGACCAAACCAGGTATAAAGTTAGCAAGACTCCATCTTCACCCGTGAGCTGGCAGGGATGGCTCTGCTGGAGGCATAGGTAGGAGGATGGCTGTGTGAGATCGGCCTACAAAAAAAATGAGACCTTTCCAGAAAAGAAAAAATAACTAAAGTAATAGAGAGGAGGGTGAAGGGAGAGAAGGAGGAAGGAAGGAGGAAAGGAAGGAAGAAAGGAGAAGGGAGAGGGAGGGAAGGAGGAGAAAGGAGGAAAACAAAGAAAATGAAGCCTTTTTGATTGAGAAGTCCATGAGATATGATCCCAATGTTTTCTGAGATGTCAGCGCAATCTTATCAGCACACGTTCGGGACAAACACTGTGTCCCCACATGGTAGAGGAATACAAGAGACAAAGGGATCTGGCTTATCCTACAGCCCTTTTACAAAGTGTCCATCCCTCTTATTAGGGATCTACACCTATGACTTAATCACCTACCTCTTATTGTCACGTGGGTAAGCATCAAGGTGAATTGTGGGAGACACATTCAGACCAATTGGTGCCAATTTCTACATCCAATGCTATGTAGTAAACCACTGAAAATGAGTGTCTTAAGACAACAACCAGCAGTATTCATTAATGCGATGCTGGGAGCCACATCCCATGCTAAGTTCCAAGAGGAAATAACAAAACATTCTTTTTCCTCTTAAGGCCCAAGCTCAGGAATCCCAGAATATTTCTCCTACAGAATTTGATTTGTCAAAAACATCTCACATCTAGGTAGGATTCGTGAAGGGAGGAATTATACTTCATCCTAGAGGATGGGGAGGCCATGTACAGATGTGGCATTTAAAGAGGATGCTGGTCGTCTTTGAACCTAGCTGTCACAACCTGTATCCAATAAATACCACATTCACACTTCTAATTCTGTTATCATTTCCTTGGTTTTCCATGCCCGTGCCCGCCTCCTTTGATGTAGTTCTTCATACATCACAAAATGAGCATGTACTAAATGAATCTCATCCTATTCATTACCAACCTGATGGCTACTATCAAGGCCCGAACCTCTCATTCCTCCTGACTTATTAATCTGTCACCCTACTACCCATGACCACCTATCTGGCCAATTTTAACTCTGCACTAATTCTCAAATACCTTCCCCATTTTGCCATTCCTATTGCTATAGATGCAATGTTTGCATGCCACCCCCTCCCTGATTTATATGCTGAAATTCTAACTTCCCACGTGAGGGTATGGGGAAGTGGAGGTGATCAGATCTTGAGTGTGGGGCCATAGTGAACAAGATTAGTGGCCTCATACAAGAGGCTGGGGAGATGCCTTGGGGTTTCCTGCCATGTAGGATATGGCGAAAAGATGGCTGTAGAAACTGGTCTTCACCAGACATCAAGTGTGCTGGTGCCTTGACTTCGAACTTCCTTATGCCAGGGTGTTAGTTATAAGCTCCCTGCCTCAGGTATTCTAACACAGAAGAATGGGTTCAGTGAGACATGTCTATTGCTCCAGTGTAGACTCTCCTGGATCGTATTAGCAGCCTCCTAGGTAGTGTTCATGTTGCCATCTGACTCTTGTGAAGTTAGGGGGAGGTCTGGGGCCAATATAAGAATCTGATGGAATGAATCAGCTCAGAAAGAAGAAGAAGAAAGGAACCAAGGAAGAAAGCAAATAAGGAAAAGATACTAATAAAAGAAAACCTAGTTAGGAATGTGTCAAAATTCTTTAGATTGCCAGGTGGTGGTTCATGCCTGTAATCCTAACTACTCAGGAGGCTGAGATCTACAATTTGTAGCCAACTGGGGCATACAAATCCTCCTGCCTTTTAGCTCCAATTAACCAGTAAAAAGCCAGAACTAGAGGCGTGGCTCAAGTGATAGAGCACCGGCTTTGAGCTAAACTGAGTTTAAGCTCCAATACCAGCACATATACCAAAAAAAAAAAAAAAATTCACATAAGCTGATAATATGTTTGAATTTGAGCATGCAAAAAGCTAAGGAACTTCTATAGTTCATGTTGGGATCAATAAACAGACTTATACTAAGAAGAAAATTATAGTTGGAAGATCAATCTTTGGTTTCAGTCAGTTTCTGACACAAGTCCTCACTATAAAGCATTTTTGAAGGGTGGGGGGCATGATCTTGCCCCATCAGAAGCCTTGAATAAATGACCTTCAACAGTATTGGAAGAGTGATACTTCCCACCTGATTCTCTGCTCTTGCTTAAAACCACCCAGTGGTGCCAGCCACCATCACTTGACCTACAAAGGCCCCACCGGTGACCCTCGAGTGTTTCATGTGACAACTAAAGTTCTGATTAGATTAGAAACCACCTCTTCTAGACAGCCTTTATTGGTCTCCAGGACTGAACTACCTGCTTTCCCAAAATATGCACATAGCCATCACCCACTGGCAAGTCTGGCATTGTCTGACCTTCTTATGGAGAAAGGCGTCCAAGGTATTATGAATGGTTACTGTTGTCTGGACAGTACTGACTGAGTTTACATCTTATCTGCCCCATGTACTGCCCAGATGATGTCAGGAAGTTTATTTAGCGTTTTCATGCCTTGCTTCTACATTCTCAATGTAGGCATGATACCAGTATGTAAACAGGTCATTGATTTCTTACAAAGATTAAGCAAATTAATTCATATATGTAAAACATTTGCTGGGCACCTAGAAGGAAGAAGCAAACATGAATTATTCTTTTGTTTGTTTGTTTTTTGAGACAAGTTGGCCATGAAGTCACTATTTAGCCCCAGCCAGCCTTATACTCATGATTCTCCTGCTTCAAGTCTCCTGAGTGCTGAGATTATAGCCATGTACCACCACACCCAGCTAGTTATTTTTATTATTGTTCATTATGATGACAGTTCACCCAGTACACCACTTAATACTTAAAAAATACTAGTTGACTTGAATTCTTTTCTTTTTTTCTTTTATAATATGATCTTACATTATGTCACCAGTTCCTAGAATTTTTCTGTTTAAGTGATAGGTTGGCTTTAAACCTTTGCAACCTGGGATATCCCATCTATGGACCTGGGGACAATCGCAGCAGTCAATGATCTCCAGATACACTTCAGGATGCTAGCTATACTAGGGAATGTCTCCTTGGGCCCCAGCTGAGTCTTTCCCAATGCCAGCCCCAGACTGGCCTCTCTATCAGTAGCTACTACTGTCTCATCTGGCCACATCCTGAGTGAAACAGATGGGGATTTCCTCGCATCTCCTAGGAGTCCTAAGGGTAAAGAGTCACATTTGAATGGAAATTGTCAACCATGATTCAGAGAAGAGGCCACAGTGAAAAAGTGCATAGGTCCCTCACCAGAGAAAGAGTTCAACTCAGGGATCATCCTCTAAGAGCAAGAATCAAAAAGAGTGAAGTTGTTTCCTAGCTGAGCCTCTGCTCTCCTGTCTAGTAATAAAATGAGGCTAAACACACTGTACCTCAATTCTCATCAAGAACTGCTCCACTTGTCGTGTCTGTCACCCCACAGGCCTAAGTGAGAGACACTTTATAACACCTAGAGTGGACCCCAGTAGGATGGCATGTCATTATATATATTAGCTCTGTTAAAAGAAAACACCTCCTGGGTGCTGGTGCCTCACACCTGTAATCCTAGTTACTCAGGAAGCTGAGATCTGAGGATGGCTGTTGGAAGCCAGCCTGGGCAGAAAAGTCCCTGTGAGACTCTTATCTCCCAGTAACCTTTCAAAATCCAGAAATGGCACTGTAGCTCAAGTGGTAGAGTGCTAGCTGTGAGCACAAAGAGGCTCAGGGACAGCGCTTAGGCCCTGAGTTCAAACCCTACAACCACCACCACCACCACCACCACCAACAACAACAACAAAAGAAAACACCTCCAAGCACTTATAATCTACATGAAAATAAATGCAAAACCAAATGGCAGAATTACTGCTTTCATCTAGACACCCCCAGGAACCACCTGGGCTGGCTTTACTGCAGGGCTCTGCAGTGAGGACATTGTAAGAAGTTGGGCCTCCCACCACACTAAAGCCACCAGCACAACAATGTTCATCGCAGCACAATTTGTCATAGCTAGAATATGGAACCAACCCAGATGCCCCTCAGTAGATGAATGGATCAGGAAAATGTGGTACATGTACAAAATGGAATTTTATGCCTCTATCAGAAAGAAGGACATTTCCCCATTCATAAGGAAATGGAAGGACTTGGGAAAAATTATACTATGTGAAGCCAGACCCAAAGAAACATGGACTCTATGGTCTCCCTCATAGGGAATAATTAACACAGGTTTAGGCTAGTCACATCAGAGGATCACAAGAGCCCAATAGCTCTACCCTTATGAACACATAAGATGATGCTAAGTGAAATGAACTCCATGTTATGGAAACCACTGTTATATCACTGTTGTAATTACTTTCAACATGCGATGTGAAACTGTAGCTTCTATTATTGATGATCCTCTTGTATGCCCTTCTTGTGGTTGTACCTGCACTATCACTGTATCTTATCTGAGTACATTGGAAACCATGTATACTGGTAGTAGAACTAGGAAATTGAAAGGGAATACCAAAATCGAGAGACACAGGGTAAAAAGACAAATGACTACAAAAGCAATACTTGCAAAACTGTTTGGTGTAAATCAACTGAACAACTCATGGCGGGGAAAGAGAAAGGGAGAGGGGGAAGGGGGGAGGGGGAATGAGAGAGGAGGTACCAAACAGTACAAGAAATGTATCCAATGCCTAACATATGAAACTGTAACCTCTCTGTACATCAGTTTGACAATAAAAATTTAAAAAGAAAAAAAAAAAAAAAGAAGTTGGGCCTACCAGGCCTCTGTGTTCTAAGAGCCAGAGAGATCCTCTTTGCTCCCCAGGAACTGAGATGGTTGAATAGAATTCCACACATTTCCAGATGCCACCCATCCCTCATCCCAGGAGTCAGCAAATAGTCCTCCTCTTCCCTAATTGGATATCTTGCATTAAGGGAAGTAAGCAAACAAAAAACCTTATATTATGCTTTTGTATGTATTACTCCCCCCCCCCAATATGTTCTCCAGGCAGGCATTTGGGTTAGTCATCAATTATAGTGGGTGAAGGGTGAGATGTCACTGTCCTTAGGGAATACATCATCTCTGTTCTCAGCTGAGGATTCTGGGAAGACAGTTTTCCTGCTCTGGGAACTGACCACTAGGAAATTACTGTAGATTCGTGAGTGGCAGCTCCTGCTGCTGAGGATTTACAAGTATCTAGTCCTGTCTTTCCCAAAGATGGTTCCATTCATTCACCTTGCATTTCACTGGCTTCATCTTTTCCTTCAATTACCTATTTTCTCTCATTCCAATCAGAGCTGGGTTTTGCTAACATCCCTAAATTCTTAACTCATGCATCATTTAAATCTCTATTGTCCAATGAGGAGATTGAGGTTAGACTCATTAAGCAGCTTTATCAAAAGCTCACATCATCAAGTGGTTGACTGGAACCCTGAAGTCATTCTTAACCCCACACACTGCCACTCATAAACCCAAATGGCACGAACACAGGAAAGCTCAACATGGAGTGTGTGTGTGTGTGTGTGTGTGTGTGTGTGTGTGTGTGTGTACTGGGGTTTTAACTCAGGGCCTGGGCACCATTCTTAGCTTTTCTACTGAAGGCTGGTACTCTGCCACTTGAGCCACAACTCTACTTCTGCCTTTTTGGTGGCTAGTTGGAGATAAGAGTCTCACAGACTTTCTTGCTTGGGCTGGCTTTGAACCACAGTCTCCAGATCTCAGTTTCCTGAGTTGCTAGGTTTACAAGCACGAGCCATTGATACACAGCTCCAATATGAAAACATCTAGCAGAGATTTCAGCACATCTTCGGCATCAGTTAGGACTGCAGCTGTGTTCGAATGAGTCGGTGTGGGCCACTCACAGCAATGAGGAAGTCATCAAGCGGTTGAGAAGTCACCGGGAGACTGCCATTCCCTAGCCCTCTTCTAGTAGCATCCATGAAGAGGTTTAGGTTGCCCATGTCTACCAGGGGTGGCTGTGGCCAGGCCACAGCCCTTCTTTGTCTCTGGAAAAATCCACCCTGACTTTTAGCCAGAAGAAAAAAAAAATATCTATGTTCATAAATTGGCAAAGTAAAGCCCTGGCTACAATAGACAGAATTGCTGCTGGGGGTGGGAACAGTGCTGGGTAACTTCCCCTAAGCTCCCGGCATCTTTTTGTATTTCTGTCATCTCCGAAATTTACACAAACATTGTCCAGACCTCAAAGATACAATGATTAGCTGGTTCTTTTTTAGTTCATTAGCTCTCCTGATATATTAGTAGATTATCAAAAGCAGTTCCAGTATGTCATAAAATCTGTTTGGTATTAAGTTGATACACGACGTGTTTTTCTCTGTGCAGCTAGTTTTCCTCCAATCTGGACCAGATGAGCACCCTGGGACTTGCATGAGCTCATGCGTATGTCTGCGTGGAATGTAGCATGCTGTGTCCCATTGGACGCACAAAGCATGTGTTTGGCCCAAATGGAAATATCCTGAGGCAGTGATGCCTCAATTAGGGGAGAGATAAAGACACCAGATCAGATACAGCGTCTGTAAGATGTTAATGTCTGGTGGTGCTCTATGTTTAGGTCACTTTTCGGTTCTATATTGATAGGCCGTTTAGGCAGAATTGTGATGGGCATGAAATCACCTTTATTCAATACCTATCCCAGTGCTACTTACGATGCCTTCCCACTGCCTGGAGCTCCCAGGAGCCCCATTTCTGGGTCTGTGCATCCATTCACTAGTCTCCTTTGGGCATCTATTGTGTGCCAGGCATCAGGGAGAGAGTAGAATAGTAGGCTTTGCTTCTAAGATACAGAGGATGGAGTATAACTGGGAAGAGATTGTTGTTCTGCTGAGTGAGAAATGTATTTGTTGAAGCAGAGAAAGGGTCTACACTAGCCTGGAGGGGAGGAAAGGTATGTGGATAGAAAAGGCCTCCCAGAGAGACAGGGTAGAAGCAGAACATTGAAGAACATCTAAGAATCCCTCACTCACCAGACAATCCATTCATTTTTCCCTTTCTGCACTCCTGGTCCCCTACCCGGCCTTTTCCAAGGGTATCTGGCCTCATTGGACATTTCCAGTCCACATTCTCTCCAAGCAGAGATAGACAGTGCTTGTGGCCAGTGTCGGCTGCTACGGGAAGCAGCCAGCAAAGGCTGCTTGGCAGCAGAAATACAGCTGTGTGGATCTGGGCACAGATGTCTGGGGATTAACACAGCTCCAATTCTCCTCTGGATTCCCTGCTGTGTTTTTTTTTTTCTGTTAAATAAAAAGCTTGGAAGTAAATAAATTTACCAAAGGAACCCCCAAGAATTAGGGCTGTTATTGGCTCATCAGGCGCCTTTGTGAGAAGAAGAGAAAGGCCTTGTGCAGGGCACATGGCCATCCTAGCCCACTGTGTGCTGGACTCAGTCCCTGCTCACCTTCTCAGCCAGGTGCTCCTGTGAAGGCAGAGGCCTGAGCAGCCATCCAACGCCTTGGGATGGAAGGCTCGTGGGTACTGCTTTCCTAGGGCTGCTTACCAAATGTCCACAAGCTGGGTGGCTTGAAACAGTAGAAAAATCTTCTCTCACAAGTCTAGAGGCCAGAAGTCCAAAGCCTAGGACTTGGCAGGGCTGCATCCCTTCTTGACAGGAGAATCCTCCCTTGGCTCTTTCAACCTGCATTAACGCTGAGCAATCCTGTGCATTCCCGTAATCTCGGTCACCTCTGCCTTCACACAGCCTTCTCTCTGTGTGCCTCTAGCTCAGAACTTCTGCTCTTTCTCTTATAAGGACACCTGTCCCTGGATTCGTACCAGGTAATCTAGGATGGCGTTGCCCCGAGGCATGAGTCATTTTCATCTACAAAGGCCTTTTCTCCGAATTAGGTCACCTTCTGCAAGCTATGATACATGGACACATCTTACTGTGGGGCATCCTACTGTGGGAAGAAGAAAAGGAGCTTTTAGACAGGAGCAGGGGCTCTAAAACAAGGAGGTGTTAGGCACTATGCATAACCCTAACAGTGGGAGGGCAGGAGGTGAAGGGAAAGCTGGGACTACCTTGGGAAGGAAGGACCTGCTCTTAGAAGACCACCAATGCCCAACCAAGAGGCGTGGATTGCATCTAGAAAGTGGTGAGCAAGCACTATATGATTTTAACTTTAAAGTTTAGTTTAGTTTAACTAGGGCTGATGGTAAAAGAATCCATGGGAGGAGGGCAAGACCAGCAACAAAGAAATTCTCTGCAGAGACATTTTAAGTTTTTTATATTGCTATTGTAAAGGAGATACACAGAAGGGTTACAGTGACATATCTGCAGAGAATATTGCTACTGCTCAGGTAAGGAATTCTGTGGCTTGATGTCTGGAGGAAAGGAAATAGTTGTGTGATGATGAAGAAACGGCCTGGACTTGTCTTAGTCTGTTTTCTATTGCTATAACAAAATACCTGAAATGAACAAAATTATACACAGTAGATGTTTTTTAGCTGGCCGTTCTAGGGATACAAGATGGTGGTGCTGACATTCTGGTGGCATCACACAGTGACAAAAGGTCTCTTGACTTTTGTATGAATCCACTAATACCATCAGGGAGATTGAGATTAAGCTTATAATCCACAAAGGTTTTTTTTGGGGGAAGGGAAATTCGAGCAAAATCCCCACCCAGCACTTGGAGACTGGTATGAGATGAATGGGAAAGCAGAGAAGAATCTAGGCTGATCCTGTGGTTCCTGGCAGTGTTCCAGCCCCCACACTACACCATCCACCACACTGCACCATCCATGCTGAGGTGGCAAAACACCATGCAGGTAAATCATTTGCCCTTTAGAATTTGAATACAAGTTTAAGGACTCTTCAAGCACTTTAACTTAAACACCAGTGGCAAGTATGGAGTTAGGTGGGATCTCCCCAAAATTCATGTCCACCTGGAACCTATGAAAGGGGTCTTTGTAAGTGTTATTACATTAAAGATTCCAAGATGGGTGGCTTATCCAGATTGGTCTTATGTCCTATGACAAGTATCTTTTTATGAGACACACGCAGAGAGAAAGACACATAGTGAGAGTGATCAAAGGAGACTGGGGCTAACTGGCACCATCTTGACCACATGGTAGATGATAGGGAATTGGGTTTAACTGGCGCCATTTTGTCTTCATGGCGGAAGAAGATCAAGTCCCACTTACCAGGTGATGAGTATACCTGAATTTCTAGAGGCAGGGGCAGGGACTTGGACAATAGGTTACTGGAATTGCCAGTTTAGGGTCATGAGCTCTCAAGCTCCCTGTGACCCTGCCCCCTGACCAGAACCCTATTTAGGCCCTGATCAGCTCAGATGCCATTACGCCATGCCTCACGTCTCTTGGCTGTTGTCTGGTCACCATGGCGTCCCACTCCAACTCTCCATTGAAGATAATCTGGTTTGTTGGGATTGTTTTTCTGCTTTCTTTCCTCTCCTGCTCTCATAGCTCAATTTTCTAACAGTGTTAAGTGTACTCAAAGGGCGGCAGGTCTTTGGGACAGGAGTCCACCTGCAGTCACCAGCTTTCTAAGAAAGACTCCCAATGCCACCTCTCAAAATGTGGCTTCTCTGTTTCTCATGACTGAGGTCCTGTACAACAAGAGGCAAAGACTGTATGTAGAAGGAGGCGGAGACTGGAATGCTGTGAAGAAATGTCTGGAATGACCAGCAGCTGGATGAGGAAAGGAGGGTGACCCCCCCCCCCCCCGTGCCACCCGCTGGAGCAGAACAAACACCTTGGCTCCAGACTTCTGGCCTCTAGAAGCATAAAGGAATCATTTTCTGTTGTTTCAAGACACCAAGTTTGTGCTAATTTGTCATGGCACTTCTAGAAAATGACCGTAGGTTGATAATGAGCTCAAACTACATTTGACATTAAAATAATAAGAAAGGGGCAGGGTGTCTGGTGTGGAGAAGTCTATAATCGCAGCTATCCTTGCTATCCTTGCTTTAAATAAAGATGGTGGCCTTTTATCCTGAGCCCCCTTTAGCCTTCCTGCAGCTGCTCCACCAGGGATGGGGCTGTTTTAACCCTGAACCCAAGCTTGTAAATCCTCCACCTGTTCTCGTTGTGAACATAGCTGTTCTTTCTGACATGCTGGTGGTGGTGGCCTCGGGGAGCTGACACCATTCTGAATTGTTAGGGATACCAAGCAGGCAATAAAAAAAAAAGCAGGCTGATTAGTCAGCCAGAGCAGGGAAGCCTTGTCCCATTATAGCCTGACCCGGTGCTCTAATCATCTAGCCGGCTGCCAGTGGCCAAGTGCTTGTGGTCAGAGAGCCCCTACAGCAAGTGAGCCTTGTTAAGAAGCATCCTTCCATGTGGTTTCAGCTGTCCTGCAGACCCGCTTAAGTCTCAGTCCTGGAAAACCAATGACACAGTGCTTGTGTGTCCTTGAGTTTATTACAACCTTCCAAGGTTATGCCTTTTTTTTTTTTCTTAGAAGATATGCAAAGGAAGTCTTTCCAGATTCCATACCATTAGACTTCAGGCATCCCCAGACTTTTGCAAGGAGCATAGACCTCATCTTTATGTTTGCGTAACACTTCTCTGTGTGAATGGTGTCCTTGACTCTCCGAATGGATCAGGTGCCTTCCTTCACCTCCAGGCAGTGCTGACAGGGCTTCCTGGCTCTGCTGAAACCTGAAGGAACTTCAGGACCCAGAGGAAGTTTAATCTTGTGGTCAGCCATGGCCAACCACATTCCAGTCTTTGTCCGTCACCTCTCCCACCCATCCCTGAGGATTTTCCTTGACCTTGAGGCTCTCAGCATATTGATTAAGTGCTATCTACTCCCTCCTGATCTCCACCCATGGCTTTCCTTGCCGGTGTGTCTTCCCCTCGGTGTCAGATCCCAAAAGCTTTTTCCTTCCATCTGCCACAGGAAGACACAAGGCCAGCGTCACAGAAATAATTCCCATCCATTTACTGTGGTGGACACAGAGCTCGCGGCTTTCCTTGCCTAGGCCTTACTCTTCCAGAATGGAATTTCCTTTTGTACAGATAAAAGCCCAATTAAGTACTTTTTCCTACTAGAAAGCCTTGGTCCCTACAGACCAATCTGGCTTTCCATTTTTAGTGGCACAAAGAATTGGCAGAAGCTTTGAAATGACAGCTCTTCCTCAAAGGCTCCAAAGTGCCTCAGTCCAATTCTCAGGCACAATTAAAGTCCAAGGGAATTTCCTGTCCCCTTACCTACAATGCAGGGGAGATTTCCCAAGCCCTGGAGAACTTGACCTCTATGAAGGAGAAGACACACTTCTTTCATTAGTCAGCATTGGGTGACGTTGGGCAAGAAACTTGTCTGACCCATACACTGCTTGTCCATGAAACAGTAATAGCTTTTGCGTAGGTTATTGTTTGAATACTTGAAAACTATTAGTATAGTGTCTGGCACACAAAAACTGTTCCATAAATCTTGTTTTATGACTAGGTAGTAGTTTGCTTTGTTGCTAGGCACAAATATTGTCATGTAGTTCTAAAGATTATAAGAAGGTTTAGAAACTGGTAACAAGACATTGAGTTTCCAAAGGAGCCAAAATGTCCACTTGGCTGCATATTTGCGTGTGTGTGTGTGTGTGTGTGTGTGTGATTATTTCTTTGAGGTTAATTCTCAGACACAGAATTGGTGGTCACAGGATAAATACATTTTTAGAACTCTTGCTACTCTTTGCCAAATGGCCCTACAGGAAGTCCGAGCCAATTACTTCCTCCTCACGCCACCCAGTCTTGTGCTGAAGAGCCAATTTCTTGGCATCTTAAGGTTTTCTTAAAATGTATTAGTGGGAAAATGATGGGAAGTATGGTCTTATAGGGGCTGTAGAATTGCTTTTCCAAAGATGTAACAAACAAAGATCTAACAAAGAAAACAAAGATCTAACAGGTTCAACTCCTTTATTTAAAAAAAATCAACAAAGGTCCCTAGACTCAGAGAGATAGGTGACTTGGCCAATGCATTTTACTAGCAAGACAACCAAAATTCATGCCCCAGGTTTTCTAACTTGAATTCTTTGCATGATTCCACTCCATGCAAGAGATTAAGCCTGGAGGGGAAGCCACTTATGGCCTACTTAATTATAAAGTTCTATTAGACCCAAGGGAAGAGGCAGCGAAGGAGCTTTAATTAGTGTCTAGCTAATTCATCACTAGACAGTAAGTTTTCAGTAGCAGTGCTTGTGTGAGCACCACCTACTGGTGAAAGTGTTGACTTGTATAGAATTCAACGGGCCAGAAGATCCCTTGAAGAGCTGGACTGCTTTAACTGGCTTTGTTTTGGGAAGAAGTAGGGAGAACAGTAAAGCCGAGCAGAATCACTGAGTCATAAGCCATTGGTGCCTAAATTGCTGAGGCCCCCAGGATCGCTGCAAATCAAGTTCCAATTTCTGGCAGCTTCCTGTTCTCCCTATCATAGCCACAGGATGTAACTGAGGAGTTTTTCGTAACCTGATTTGTAGCCACAGGCCATGTTGTGCTGGTGTCAGGAAACTCCGCAGGCAGTGGGTTCTAGGTACAAAGCCCTCGTGGAACACTTCTCTAGTCAATGCAACGTTTCTTTCCCTGCCCTTCTTCCTGGGGTAACAGCCAAGATCCTGGAAATTGAGGATAGTTAGGGGTGCAAAATGAAATTCTAAGGAGTGGTGGGAGAAAGATAGAATGTCTGATCCACAGATATTCCCAGCCCAGAGCAAACCGCCCTTTAGCCCTTGGCATCTATTCGTATTGGCACCCAGTGGCTCTAAGTAGCCTCCAGCCCAAGTCTCAATTGTTAGCCTATCTCCTCTCTCTCTCTCTCTCTCTCTCTCTCTCTCTCTCTCTCTCTCTCTCTCTCTCTCTCTCTCTCCCTCCCTCTCTCCCATCTCCTGTCCCCCTTGTCCTACAAGTAGCCCATGTGCTGCCCACCTGAAGGCAGGGTGCAAGGGGAATTTGGGGGTGTTCTTCTATGAATGTCTGGTTGTGGGAGGACTGGGGACTTTCTTAGGGTCACTTGGCCAGCTTTGCTCTGCTGCCCCGCTTCCCAGCTGTGGCCAGCATTTAGTAGTTGGCCAAATATGTCCTGTGAAAGTCCAGACAGTCAACATTTTAGGCAACTTTTCAATCCTTTCCCATGGTAGTGTCAAACCAGCCAGAGACCATAGTGAATGAATGGCCATAGCTGGATTCCAATAAAACTTTATTTACAAACTCAGGCAACATGGTGAATTGAACACATTGGCGGTAGTCAGCTGACCTTGAGGCTTCTCTCAGAAAGCAAGGTGCGGGTCTTCTCAGATCTCCATATTCTTAAACTGTCGCAGAGATTTGTCACCTAAAAAGTCACAGGTAGGGAGCAACCAAGGTACAAGATCCCCAAAAAATGTGTTCGCCTCTTATCCCCCTCTCCTTCTCCTCTTTCCCTGACACAGTCAGGGAAATTCTGTCAAATTTTTCTTTAATTTACCACTGAGCCGTACTGACCCCTGCCTAAGTTTTAATGTCACCACAATAATCATGAAAAGCATTTGCCATATACCACAGAGTCCACTGATTTAGAAGAATAAATAAAATCGAATGCTCTGCCACATTCAATTTCAGATTCAAAAGTGAGTGATTTAAAAAACAAACAACTGGTTGCTCGTGCCTGCAATCCTAGCTACTCAAGAGTCTGAGATCTAAGGATTACATTTTTGAAGCTTGCTCTGGCAAGAAAACCCGTAAGACTCTTTAAAAATTTTTTTCCCTTTATTGTCAAAGTGAAGTACAGAGGGGTTCCAGTTTCCTATGTAAGGCAGTGAGTACATTTCTTATCCAACTTGGTTACCTCCTCCCTCATTTCCCCCCCCTTCCCTCCCCCCCCCCATGAGTTGTACAGTTGTTTACACCAAATGGTTTTGTAAGTGTTGCTTTTGGAATCGTTTGTCTTTTTATCCCCTAAGATTCTTTTTCAAAAATCTTTAAGTACTCGTATAAAAGAGTTGAATGATGCCTCTTTTCCAGCAGGCGCTTCCTCCTTCACTACATGCTTCTGTGATATACAGCCAGTGCTAAGCAAACATTGTTTTACTGTTTCTTGCTTCTCTCCTTTTGTCTTTCTCCCTCATCTGGCAAACAAGCCTCAAAGAACTTGGCAGCTCTCATACATGAGGGCAGCCTGGACTGTTGAGCCTTTGCTCAAAGTGAATGCCTGCTCTGCCACAGGGAGACAAAACAGCTGCAGGGATGCCTGCATTTGCTATCAAGTTCAACTCTGCAACCTCCAGAGACTAGCTATGCTAGTCAGCTGTCAAAAGGGAACTCCAAATTCTGACCACTGAATACCAAAGATGACAAGAAGAGGCAGAGGATTTCTGCCCATGGAACTTTCTCAACTCACCCCCTTCAAACTGAGTGACAGGGAGCTGTGGGGCTTGTATATGGGAGAGGAGGCCAGAGGTGTGTGTTTGCTGAGCACTGGTCTGTCTCCATGCTCGGTGCCCCTCAGCTTCTGGACTGAGCTCAGCACCTTGACAAGAGACTTTTACGAGCCTGTTCCTTATTGGAGGCGGAGGGGAGGGACGCCAAGACTGGATTACAAAACTAGGCTGATGGGGAGACTTTCCATCCTTCCATTTCCCCAAAGCCTTTTCTTCTTGGACACAAGCCTTCACCTTCCTTAAATTCCCAAAGTGAGTAACTACTTGGACGGTTTTCTGGGTCCTTTCATTTAAAAAAAAAAAAAAAAAAGACTTTTCCAGCTTTTCTTCATTCTAGAATTGCTTTTTCGGCTTTGAACTTCCTTGTAAATCCAAGCTTAAAAATCAAACCTCTTATAAATAATCTTTACATAGATAAGGGTATTTGGGCGGGCTATATGTTAGTCATGAAATAGTGACCCAGTTGGCTGATTTTGTCATTTCTTGGTACCTCCGTTTACCATTCCCCATGCCCTCAGCCCCAGAGATCTGAGATAAGGCAGGTCAGAGAGGAACAGAAAGGTGTACTGCCTCATACAAAAGAATATGTATCGAAATGAACTCCAGGAAATGAAAACAAGAGGTGTTTTTCTTCCCTCCCTCTGATGTTGTTTTGCTTTCTTTTCTTTTGTCTCCTTTGTTCTTTTGTCTGTCTTTGGGAGGGTAAAGGAAGGCACAGAAATGGAGGGACAAAGGTGAACAAATACAGCAATGGTAGTCACTGGACACCATGTTGAAAATGAGCTGTACAACTTGTGGGTGGGGACAGGAGGGAAAAACTGGGAGAGAGGGAATGGGTGACACTTTCCAGTAAAATAAAAATGTGCTCTTTACCTGACTTATATAACTGTGACCCTTCTGTACATCACCTTTATAATAACAATAAAATTTTTAAAAATTAATAGGAAGGTCAAAGCTGGGTGTGCATCTTCTAGAGAGAGAGGAAGCCAATAAGTTTAGGAATACATTTAAGGTCAAAGAGGAAGAATGTGAAGAGACAAGTCTTCAGAGAACTTCTTGGATACTTAATAACTTTGGCCATATCTTATGTTGTTGAAGGAGGGTTTCCTGGGTTTAGAAATGGATTCTAAAACTCTCTTGTCAATTTCCTCTTAAGGAATTCCTTTACAAGGAAAAATAGGCATTTATAGGGTGAAAATGATGAATCTTTTATTCTGTACATAGGTCAAGATATTAATTCATACTGTGAAGGAGACTCACTGATGGTTCTGGTTTGTGTACATCTACAAATTGCAAACTTGGTCTTCCTTAACACATGAGAGAGACAGAAGTTTCCAAGGAAATGGGCCTAGACCTTGGGCTTTGTCTTGTGTTTGTCCAGTCAAATGATTTGACCCGTCACCCACCATGCCTTCCTTAGGGATTTGTCTTGATTTCCATTGTGTTCTTAAACCCAAATTCTAGCTCACGTACTTTCTGGGGCCATATTAATTCCTACCTATAACATTCCGTTCCTGCTTCGCCATCCTTGATTGTCTTTCCTGTATGCCTATCCCTCTACCCAATCTACCCTTCAAGGTCCCTTTGGGCTCTCAGGTCATCAAGCTATCCTTGACTGGCCCAATGACCTGTGATTTCTCTCCTCTTTAGGCACATGTTGGGTTTGTCTTCAATCCCCAATCTTCATACTTTATCGCTTATTACCCTTTACAGCTCTTAACCTTTTACTTAAGAGGAGAGATTGTGTCTTAGTCTTGTTCTATCTTTTCTAAAAAAAACCCTCTTCCGTGTTAGGCATGCCTTATCCAATATTAGATTGACCATTACATGGTTGAAAAGTCTTAACTGGGGGCTAGGGTTGACACATCTCTCTATACAGAGCTTCCCTTTATCTCTGAAGGCTCTGACCAGAATTTGCCCCCAGCCTCGCCCAATTACAGGAAACAGTGTTCAAAGTAAGAAGCTAGTTCTGTGAATCCAAACTTCCTCTGTTGGGCAATGGGCTAGCTACATGGGCATTTGATATGCTGACACATACTATGCTCCTCCGCTTTCTCCTTATAGGTCAGGAAAAAGACTCTTTCCATCGAAGTTCCCGGGGGTGAAGGGCAGTGTGGTTTCCTTGGGCGTGTCATTTCACTACTCTCAGTTGCAATTTTCTCTTCTACAATTTTCCAGCTGCAAGACTTGGTGATTCTATGGTTTTGTGGCTGCTTGAGTCTTCTGCCAATTCATCCAACAAATTAGCTTGTAGACAAAGAGGATGGCTCCGTTCCCTTTCAGTCTATGCATAGATGGCCTGGCCCTTCTGTTCACAGTAACTACAGGGTCTTCATAGTCTACTAAGGCTCAGCCCTCACCTTGAGGAGTAAGGTTAACACTTGTCTGCCTGGGGATACCTAGACATCTGGTTTGGAGAAATTCTTCCATTAATATTTCTGCATCCCTGGTAGTTCAGAACCTTCTGCCTGTGAATTTAGAATCAGGCTAAGCTAACTCTTTCTTAGGAACCTTGGGGAATTCGTGTACCACTGACTAATAAAGCAACAAATAAAGGCCTAATCCCATGTCCTTTCTCTTTCTTTTATGTGGTTGATGACACATGGAGACTGTTTACGGTTGCTAACCATTGTTTTATATGTTGCTGCCTTTGTGACTTTGGTCTGCACTGGATCGTTTTAGGTGTCACATCCTGAGGACAGGTGTCATGGGTAAGATGTGGGTTGATTTTCACTCATCAAAATGTGGTCCTCTTACTAGAGGGGAAGTGGAGGAAACCATTTTATCATCAGGCTTGCAAGTGAATATTTACATCTCCAGAAAGGGATGGTCTCCTCTCTGCCATTATACTTTGAAGAGAGATCTGAAGTGAGGTGTAATTGAGAAATGCCTATTCTCTAATTGCTGCTTTGCTTAATAAGCTACTGAAGACAGAAGTTATTTGGTGGAACATTTCAAAGTAGGTTGATTAAATGCATCTGATTATGTCTTGAGATGATTTGCATCCCCTTTTATGGTGAAGGCACCACTCAGGGCAAGTGACACCCAGTTCACCGCCATTTCTTAAGTAAATGCAGCGTGTGATTCATGTGCTTACCTTGCCATGTTCACTCAGAGAAGCCCTTTGACTTTGACATTTACAAAATAATGGTGCCCATGCAAAGAATAAGAAGGAAAAAAAGAAGCAAGAAAGCCACGATTTCAGAATAAAGGAAGGTATTTTTATTAGACCAGAAATCATGCAGGGCCCAGAAAATGTGTAATATTCTGCCTATTAAAATATCTTCAAAAACAACCTAACGTATGAAACTGTAACCTCTCTGTACATCAGTTTTATAATAAAAATTAAAAAAAAAAGAAAAAAAAACTTCTTCAAGCTGGATGCTGGTGGCTCATGCCTGTAATCCTAGCTACCCAGGTGGTTGAGATCTGAGAATTGTGGTTCAAATCCAGCTCAGACAAGAAAATCCATGAGGCTTTTATCTCTAATAAACTACCCCCCAAAAGCTAGAAGTATAGCTCTGGTTCAAGAAGAAGAGTGAGTGCTATCCTTAAGCAAAAGAAACCCAGGGACAGCATCTAGGCCCTGAATTCAAGTCCCAGGACCAGCAAACACACACAAAAATTATTCAAATAAATGAGCATATGCAGAAAAGCTAGCTATTTGAGCTCAATGGTGTGTCAGCCTGATTATATTAGACAATAGTGACCTCAATAATTCCCCTTTTGATCAAACGCTGTGCGAACTTCATTATTATCTGTTTCCAATCATTGTTCATTTCAAGAGCTGTTGAATGAAAAGCATGTCAGGACTTTTAAAAGGGCACATGGCCTTCCTGAAAGCTTGGTGAAACATTTCTTTGGAAATAATTCTGCTGAGGCTGAACACTGGTTGTGAGTGGGTGCAAGAGATGGGTGTCTGTGTTTCCCCTTTTCTGATCTGTTTACCTTGTGTACATCTCCATAGAAACAAGGCCAGCTTCACGTTAACTCAAGGCTTGCCCATAGGGGAAAACTTCTCAGATAGGCAGGTACTAGTGGCTGATGTCTGTAATCCTAGCTATTCGGGAGGCTCAGATCTGAGTACACAGTTCAAAGCCAGCCTAGCCTAGACAGAAAAGTCTGTGAGATTTTATCTCCAATTAACTATCAAAAAAAAGTCAGAGTAAAGCAGTGGCTCAAGTGGTAGAGTGCTAGTCTTGAGCACAAAAGCTCAATGGCAGTGCCCAAGCCCTGAGTTTAAGCTCCAAATCTGGAACCAGATTTTTTTTTCTCAGTATAACCCTAGGAGGCCAGCCATGGCAAAGGACTCTATTTCTTTAAACCTGTTTTTAAGGCTGATGATTTTAAATAGGCTTTTTTCATTTAACCCAAGGAATATACTGTAGTGTATTTTTCTTTCTTTCTTTTTTAACAGAGAGAGTTTAACTTCTGAACATTTACTGAAATAGTAAGTAACAAACCCAGATTGGCCCCCAGGGCTGTCTGATTCTGATACCCACATAGCCAGTCACTTTAACCTTTCCTCCCACTTTCCCTAAGTATTTTCCAGAACTGTATAGAATGCGCCACCTTTGAAGTTTCCTTCTTTGGGGTAAATAAATACTTACTGGGAAAGAGATATGAAGAAGAACGAAAAATAAGGGGACAGAATGAACCCAAGGATCAATTCAGAAGCAGCAGCTTCGTATGAACAAAGATCTCAAATCTTCCCACAACCCAAGTGGGGCAGGAAAACCTCATTTAGCTAGTGATACCACAAGCAGGAAGGTCTTCCAAAATTGTTGGCTTTGCTCCACTTTGAGGAGAAGACCGTAAGACAACGATCTCAAAGAGCCCTTCAGATAGGGGTTCAGGTCTTGACCCCTCCCTCCACTATAAATTATAGAACCCTTTACACCTCAAATGAATAACTTCTCAACAATGTAAGATGAGCTGGTCCTCAGTGGTTTCTAACCAAGAAGAATAGCAGGCAACCCCACTCAACTACCTGCCTATGTCCATGATCTCTACTCCAGTCATAAAGAGAATTTAGTTCGTAGGGAGGGCCAAGGGGGCTAGAAAAGAGGAAGGTGGTCTTGTACGGTGAGACGGGCTCAGCAAGCAGGCCTGGGTCTTCAGGAGACTTTGTGGCCTGGATTTTTCTCCATCATGGCTGACACTAAACTCAGCCCTGTTCAGCAAAGAAATAGTCTTTTCTACCAGTGTTTGAGCTCTTGTAATTCATTTTGGGACTGCCACTTCTGTAGTGGTACAGAATGTGACACAGAAGGAACCTCCTGTTTCACGTGTGCCAAAATCTCTGACACTGAGGCACAGCAATTGTGCACGCTCACACCTCCCCACCCCCGAGCGGAGAAAGCTATCATCTTGGAGTAGCACCTTCATGGAACACTGGAGACCAGAGGCCATAAATTCTGGCTCTGTGTATCACGACAGCATGCAGATTGCCAAGTGGATTGTGTAGAAATGTTCACGAAAGTGCTGGGAATGTGGCTTAATGGTAGAGTGCTTGCCTGGCATGCATGAAGCCCTGGGTTCAATTCCTCAGTACCACATAAACAGAAAAGGCTGGAAGTGGTGCTGTGGCTCAAGTGGTAGAGTGCTAGCCTTGAGCAAAAGAAGCTCAGGGAAATATCCCAGGCCCTGAGTTCAAACCTCAGGACTGGCAAAAAAAAAAAAAAGAGTTCACAAAATCCTAAATTATTCCAGTAATATGTGGGGAGAAACCCACTAAGTACCGAACTTCCTATAGTCAAGGAAGTTGGGCTTTGGAGCCACAGGAATTTATACAGAGGAGTGAGGCTAGACTCCACTCACTAGAGAAGTTAGCCATGCCTGGCACAAAGGAGGATTTGTATGAATGTGGATTCTATCATCTATCCTCAGCATTAAGTGGAAGCGGGCGAAGTATCTGGGACTCTGGACAGAACCCTACATGATAGCCCCAAACTCAGGGGGATGCTATGCCAAATTGATCAGCTACCAGGATACAGACTACAAGAAATATTAGGCTTGGGAAAAGGAGGCAAGGTGTAAATCCAGAAACTAGATGGAAGGTTCCAGAAAGTGGGAGGCTGAGCCATGAGTCCTCTAACTGGAAAGGCTGGGATAGGTGGGAAGAGATCCAGATGAGTAGAGAAACTTGCTCAGGCCAAGGAGGACTGGAGCCTAATGGCTTTTTTTTATCCTTTTTGTTTTTTTTTTAATTTTTAATAATCAGACTCTAGAAAAGTTACAAGAATAGGACAAAGAATCTGCCTGTGCTCAGATGCTATTTCAGAGACCTCAAATGTTAATATTGCACCACTGCTGTATCCTTTATTTTTATACCTCATCTGTATAACTTTATATCATCTATGACTATACCTACAGTCACATCTACTTTGTATTTCTTCTGAGCTGTTTATAAGGCATTGGCCCCTGTAGACATCTCAGGGCACATTTGTTCAGGCTAAGAGCCTTCTCTGTGCTAACTGCAGCACAGCGATCACATTCAGGAAACAGACATGGAAGCCACACATTACATAATGGAAAGACCTTGTTCAGGTTTCACCAAGTGTCCCACGGCTGTCTTATAAAGTCAGACGATCCCCAATCATGAGCTGTGTGGTCAGTCATCACTTCCCTTCAGTCGCCCACAATCTGCAACAGTTCCTCCATGTTGGTCTTTCATGATCTTGACGTTTTTGAAGAACTCAGTCCAGCTATTTTGTAGACTGCCTCTCAGTCAGCTTGTCTGATGTGTGCAGAAGCAGATTCCAATGAAATACATTTAACAACACAAAAACGTGCTACTGTGTTCCTCAGTGTCTGCAGTGTGTCAGGGAGCAAATGCTCTTGATTATCCTGACTTGCAATGGTAACAGGGGTCTCCTGCTTAGGGTGCTACAGCTGCCAGGTTTCTGTATGGTAAGAATGTTTCTTCACTTTGTCACTGTGAAGGATCTAGAGGGTAGATATCTATGCATCACTTAAGTAGTGTAGTATTTCACCACTACTCAGGAGCCTTTGATGTTCTCAGAGGAGTGGTTTGCCAGCAGGGTGATCGCCAAACGACAGGACCAGGCCTGGTGGCTTCTTTTCAGTTCAGTGAGTGAAGTGTGGCGATGCCCTTTGCGAAACCATAGGACACCGGAACTCAACACTCTTCCCTGAAATGTCATGGTGATGTGCCTTGTTCCTCACAATGGACCAATTAATTTCCTTCAAGACTCCAGTCAAGATTCATCTCTAAGGATCTTTCTCCTGATTCCCCACCCTCCAGTGACGCCTTGGGTAGCTTCCTTTGCACTCTTGCCTTTTGTGTTTCTTAGTTTCTAGGGCTTTCTTCAGTGCTTGACTGGCTTTGTCCTACAATCTGCTACAATCTAACTGACTGGAGTTATACTGTATTTCATAGCATGTTTTAAAAACTATCTGTGGTGGAGGATCCTTTCTTTCTGGTTCCTAAAATACAAAGGGGACTATTGTGGACTTCTGTACTGACTCAGTCTTGTTGATCATCCACTGAGATGCTATGGCAGAGTGAAATTGTCTGGGAAAAGTGTCTACATCCTCCACTTTTGTGTCTAACATGGAACATTGTGAGCAGCACATTCTGGACATCTCCTTCCTGTCCCTTTAGCACCTCACTCCCACACCCAGGGAGAATGGTAATCAGGTGGGAGAGAAAATCCCCTTGCCTCCAAAATTGTCTTTGCTTTCAACAAAACTCAAACCCTTATGACATCATTACTCCTACAGAGGCCTGAGATTTTATGGAGGGAAAGAAACAATGAATAGAAGCCTCTAATAAAGAATAAGTTTGAAGAACATCAAGGGAATATTAATTAACTCCTGACAACATCGTATTTCAAAGCAATTAGCAGAACTATGTTGTCATTTGAATAATTCAGTCTACAACAACCAAATCAATGAGACAGCCAACGTCCCCATACCTTTCCCTTGATAAAAAAATAGGGCTTTTCCAATACTTGCAAAACTGTTTGGTGTAAACCAACTGAACAACTCATGGGGGGAGAAGGAAAGGGGGAGGGGGGAGGGGGAATGAGGGAGGAAGTAACAAACAGTACAAGAAATGTATCCAATGCCTAAGGTATGATACTGTAACTCCTCTGTACACCACTTTGACAATAAATAAGAAAAAGAAATAGGGCCTTTCATCTGAGATTCCCAAAGTTCATAGGAGGATGAGATTTTTTTTTTTGTAAATAAATATTGAGCCAGGTATGGTAGCCCGTGTCTGTAGTCTCAGCTGCTCAGGAAGAGGAGGTAGGAAGATGACAAAGATTAGCCCAAGCAAAGTTAGCGTGAGACCTCATTTGAAATCCAAGCTACAAACAAAAACCCTAGGGGAATAGGTTAAGTAGTAAAGCACTTGCCTTGCAAGCACGGGCCCCAAGTTCAAACCCTGGTGAACCTTTTCCCTCAAACCACATTCGTTCTTTATTAGATGTCACCGAGGCCCTCCAAAGGTGCTGGAAACTGAAGGTCAACGGTCACAGTCCCTGCCTTCCTGGACGGATGCTGCAATGGAGAGGCAACAATGATCAGGTATGTGGAGGACAATGAGCTGGAATTGAGGGGGGCACAGGGACAGTTTTCAGTGGGGAAGCCAGCACATGTACAGGTGGGGGCCCACTCATGCAAAGGCTGCTTGAACCCTGGCACAGGACAGAGAGGCAGAAAGGCCTAGAAGTGACTGGACACTGAATGTCCAGTCATGGGCCCCCAAAAGCTGTAAGGATCAGGACTGAGAGTACTGAAAGGCAATTCAAGTTCCTGCCAGCATAGTGGCGCTAGTTCTCTGGTATGGCGAGAAGGTGCTAGAGTGGGCTCCGGGTGACTAGTTAGAGGGCTGCTCCCTGATCCAGCTAGAGATGAGGTCAGCTTGGATTAGGCAGGGAAATCTTTTGCTCCTTTCATCTTGCGGGGGGGAAACTGCCAAGGACCTAACTAATTAAATCCTTGGGGGGACAGTGGGCAGCCTACTTGCTTGTCCAGATGGGGGACTGTCAGAAGAGGCCCAAATGAAGCTATTTATGCTTCCCTTAGGGAGGGAAGATAAACAACTCTTCAGAAGGACAAAGCCCACAAACCACAGGCATTCCATCTGGACACGTGTGTGTGTGTGTGTGTGTGTGTGTGTGTGTGTGTGTGTGTGTGTGTTTTCTTCTATTCTCTCTGTTCTCAGTGGGTACCAACCAGGTGAAACATCCATTTAAACCTCAGATGCACTGGCCCAACACTGTATGAGTCCATTTTCCACTTACTTTAATGAAAGACCTGAAGCAGGATAGTTTATTTTTTTTAATGAGGCTCATTTTAGTTCACAATCCTGGAGAGACAAGATAGAACTTCTAGTGATGGCCTTGTTGTTGATAGAATTCTGAAGAGACCACACCGCTGTAGTCAGAAAGTACATACGTGGGTGTGCGGCCTCTCTTTTGTTATAAGACCAGAAGACTTCAATGATAAAGAATGTGTTTGTCATCCTCAGACCCGTCCCCACCACTCCTTCCATGGGGAGCCTTTGCAGGACATCTTCTCTTCCAGCGTTGGTTTCACATGTGGGACCTCATCATGCTGTATGTGGTGGTTCACTCTTGCGCTTCCCTTCTTCCTGTCTCCTTCATGGGCAGAAGTGGATTCAATCAACAGTCCTCCTCATGCCCCAACACCTGCTATCCTCATGGTGACTTAATGTAAGCCATTAAGTCTGAGTCAGCCCAGGCTACCCTATCGACGATTCCCTATAGGGTACATACCATCTCCATAGGTGACATAAATGGAGATGGATTAAACCAGAGATGTTTATTCTCCCCATTTGGAGGCTAAAGTCTTTTTAATGCCTTATTGTCCCGTTCAGGAATGAACTTGTCATTTCAAGTCACCTATCATTTTCTTACAAAATCAGATGATAATTTTTTTTTTCAGGGAGAAAGGTTTGGCCTGCAGCCAGGAGGCCAACAGGAAGGCTTAGGAGGAGCTGGGACTGGATCTGAGAGCACAGGGGAGGAGAGGCGGGTGGAAGGGCCCAAGGCGAGAGCTGCCTGCCTCCAGGCCTGGCTGTGCCGGTGCTTGGATGGCTTGGATGTGAACAACCCAAGCAAGCAAGGGAAACTTTGGTCCAGCTGGATGGAGAGGCAAAGACTTGTGTGAGAGCAGCCGTGTGCCCAAAGAAGACAGAGACCATGAGTGTCAATGGAGGGTGATGATTTCCATCAGACCAGGATTAGTGCCTTCTAGGAGACTCATGACCAATGACTCAGGGCCCAGGGCCTGCAGCTCTCTGTCTTCTGTTGACACTGACATATGGAGACAGCCATTGCCATGGCTGCTCTACAGCCAGCCTGTAGGACACATATTACCCTGCTTACAAATGCAATCGCCAGCCTATCACATACAGTCTGAGGTACCTACTCTTGGGGGCTGATGTTGTTTTTGTGTGAGATGGTGGTCCTATGGTTTGAAGTCAGAGTCTCAAACTTGCTAGGTAGATGCTCTGCCATTGAGTCGTACCTCCAGCCCTTTATTCTACTGGTTATTTTTAAGACAGAGTCTCACCAGTTGCCTGGATATGTGCCTGGACCTCCGTCTCCCTAGTTTAGACTTCCTGCTGTAGCTAGAATGACAGGTATGTACCACTATGCCTAGCTTGACAGCTGAAAAGGGGTCATGTGACCTTCATTCAGCCATGGTCTGAATGTTGGCTTCCTCTCAAATCTATATGCTAGATTCCAACAGTAAGCAATGGTATCAGGAGATGAAGCTACGGGAGGAGACCAGGCCATGAGGGTGGGGCTTTCATGAGTGGGATCAGTGCCTTTATACCTTAACAGACACTGGAGGCTCCCTCTGTCCCTTCCATGTCTGAGAACAGCTGAAGGCTCCATCTTTGAGCAAGCCCTCCCAGTCATGGAATCTGCCTGGGCTTACACTTTGGACATCCAGTCTTCAGAACTGTGGAAAATACAGCTCTGTTGTTGGTCAAGTACTGTCATGGAGCTTCTAACTGGGAACCTGTCTAGCTTTTTAAATGAATGAATTCATTAAATGATGAATTTTGGGGTGCTGGGGATTGGACCCAGGGCCTCACATAGGCTAGGTAAGGGCTCTACCAGTGAGCTACATTCTCCAACTCTTGTCCTAATTCTGTCTATGTCTTATTGGGTAAAACAGTTGATTTCCTTAGATCAAAGAGAGAAAGAAAAGAAAGAAGAAGGAAAGAAGGGAGGGAGGGAGGGAGGGAGGAAGGGAGGAAGGAAGTGAGAGAAGGAAGAGAAGGAAAGAGAAAGGAGAAAAAAAAGCAATCCAGCATTACTCATAAGCAAGTTGCTTCGTAAGGAAGGCAGGAGAGTGTAAACCATTAGTGATGGTCCAGTTGTTGCTCAATAGACAGGACTTAGTCTTTAAAGCCCTTGAGTGTCTGGAGCAGGCTTGTAGCTAGCTGAGGCTGAAAGGCATTCTCAGGTTAGCTTCCAATGAATGTGCATTAGTTCAAGTTAAAATAGAAAAGCATTTCCTAGACATCGTGGTTACTCAACTCCTTATCACTTCTCTGACCACAGAGGAAAGGACACAATGTATTTGAGGCTGAGAAGTCAGCCCAGGTCTCCCACAGAGCTCTGTGGACATCACTTTTAAAACCTCATTTGGGACATGGGTTGACCAAAGGGTTATTTCTCATTTGTGAGGATTTTTTAAAAAAGAAATACAAACCACATAACATTTAGCTCTATAGTTTTAAAGGTATTGTACTTAAAAAACAAATTAAAACAATAACCACAAAGTTGGGTGGTGGTAGCTCACTTCTGTAAGCCCAGTTGCTTAAGAGATGGAGATTGGAGGGATTAAGCTTCAAGGCCTCCCTTGGGGAGAAAGTCTAAAAGAATAACTAAAGCAAAAAAAAAAAAGATTGAGATATGGCTCAAATATGAAACTCTGAGTTCAAATCTTAGTACTACCTAAAAAAGAAAGAAAGAGAGAGAGGAAGAAAGAAAGAAAGAAAGAAAGAAAGAAAGAAAGAAAGAAAGAAAGAAAGAAAGCTGTTGCAGGCATTTTTGCTACCTAGAAGATGGATATTCTAAGCCGGGTGCCGGTGGCTCATGCCCGTAATCCTAGCTACTCAGGAGGCTGAGATCTGAGGATTGAGGTTCAAAGCCAGCCAGGACAGGAAAGACCGTGCAACTCTTATCTCCAATTAGCCACCAGAAAAATGGAAGTGCTGCTGTGGCTTAAAGTGGTAGAGCACTAGCCTTGAGCTGAAGAGCTCAGGGACAGCACCCAGGCCCAGAATTCAAGCCCCATGACCAAAGTTAAAAAAAAAAAATTTAAAGGAAAAGATGTATATTCTAAAAACAATCCCCATACAGAAGATTAAAAAGCTGGAAAGCAGACTACAATCGGGGCCCCTCTAGACACAATTGTGCCTGAAGGCTACTTTTGATCTAGGCTTAATAAATTTACTATCTCAAATGGGGCCCAGTTAAGAAAAGATAAGCCGTGCTAGACATTTCAAAATACAAGAGATTTGGTAGAATTCTCTATTACATGCTGTATAAATCTATTTTCTGACACTCTAACAAAGTATCACCTAAAGCTAAGGACATTTCAAAGAAAAGAGCTTCCTATAGCTCACACTGAGTGAGGCTTGGGGTGGGATAAGGACCCTGCTATCATTGGGAGGGCAGAGGGGATGTGGGAAGCAGAGATTACAGGGTGAGACAGGAAGGCAAGAGGACCAGAGGCCCTCTCAGAACAACCACCCCAGGACCCCACAAGACCTACCTTACTCCTCTCTGAGGACAGTGTCCCAATCATTTTAGGACCTCCCATTGAAAGGTCCCATTGCCTCTTTGCTTCATGGACTCCTGCATGGCGCTCCCGTCTCTGGAGGACATATTTATACCAGAGCCCCCAGTGAACAGTGAAAAGGAAGGCGCTGGGGGAGAATGGGGAGAGGTGATGACCAGAGGCTGGGATTTGGGAGGAGGGTCTGTTGGACTGCTGCTGGCTTACAGGTGGAAACCACAGAGCTTGTGTTTAGAGGAGGGGACGGGGGTGATGGGTGCTTTTTCCCCAAAGCTCCTAACTGCATGGCCCAGTAGGCAAAGAACCTTGGGTCTGGTTTTCCTCTGGATGGCGGTCTGATGGGCTCCCAGACTCTGCAGGGACGTGGTTGGTGATAGGGTCGGGTAGCGAAAGGACCCTGCTCTCTGTCCCTGCTACAGAGGCCCTGCCAGGAGCTGAGAGACAAAACTGAAGTCCTCCTCTTCTGGCTCTCAGCCTCCTTGTACTGCCTCCTATTATAACATCAGCGGCCCCAGGAGGTTCGTGTGGCTTTGCAGAGCAGACAGGCGTGCTCAGAGATGAAAGATGAGAGGTAAATGGCAGGTACGATGATCCAGTCAGCTGAGTTGGACTTTCTGTTCCTTGCATCTTGATAGGTTTAATTATCAGGCTGACTGTAATGATGGTCTCATATCATGATTCCTTGGGCTGTAATCTGGAGCCCATTTGGATTTGCCTAAATGCTACAGTTGGACTTTTAAGTTCTCCGTGGGCTTCTAGGCTGTTTATTTTCCAGTCTCTCAGATGAGAAGACTGAGCCTGAGGAAGCGGATGTCAGGCCACACCCGGCCCCACGCTGCCCCACGCTGCCCCACGCTGCCCCACGCTGCTTTTGAAATCGCTGTTGTGATAGAACCCATCACAAAAGGAAAATGTGGCACTTTTTAGAAGAGGAGTTTAATGACCATGTTTCCGGCTACATCAAATAAGAGGCTGGTTGGCACTGGAGACTCACACCTGTAATCCTAGCTACTCAAGAGGTCGAGATTTTAAGAGTGCTGTTCAAAGCCCATCCTTGTGGGGACGTCTATGAGACTCTTACCTCCAATTAACGACCAAAAACTTAGAAGAAGTGGAGCTGTGGATCAAGTAGTAGAGAAATAGCAGTAAATGATAAAGCTAAAGGACAGACACCAGGTCCTGAGTTCAAGATGCTATGCATCCCACACCCTGCTTTTCCCCTGCAGGGGGGACATCAGGTCCTCCTCTGCTCTCCATCTTGGTCCTCTGCTTGATTCTGCAGGTAACGGCCTGACACAGTCACACGACACTGCTTCTTAACAAGGCAGCACTTCCTCGAGTTTCAGGTCCCAAGCCTACCCCAGAAGCCATCACCACCAAGAGAGCTGGGGGGGCTGGGGATATAGCCTAGTGGCAAGAGTGCCTGCCTCGGATACACGAGGCCCTAGGTTCGATTCCCCAGCACCACATATACAGAAAACGGCCAGAAGCGGCACTGTGGCTCAAGTGGCAGAGTGCTAGCCTTGAGCAGGAAGAAGCCAGGGACAGTGCTCAGGCCCTGAGTCCAAGGCCCAGGACTGGCCAAAAAAACAAAAAAACAAAACAAAAGAGAGCTGGGAACCCTGGGATTACCTCAGAACACCAGGATGCACTCCTAAGCTGTGCAACGGCGTTTACAGCTGTCAGGAGCAAGTGCATCTGCGCTCAGGTCTTTGCTGTAGGGACTGGCCCTCTGAAGGTGGGAAATGCTTCCAGCTGGGGCTGCAGCCCGAAGTCCATGGGGCAGAAGGTGGGGGATGAAGACAGATGTGTGGAAGAGAATGCAAGGACAAGCGGTTCCCCATGAGGACCAATGAGACGCTGCGTTGCGTCAGTCCTCCTGCCCGCTGACCTCCAGGCCACCAGGAAAAGCTGGTGCACTTTATCACAGCAAGACCTGGGGGAGGTTGAAGATGGAGCCAGGCACAGTGAAGCTGTGGCAGTCAAGCCACGACTCCCTCACCGCCCAGTGACCATGGCCTGTGACGTGCCTGACCTCTGGGCCTTTCTAGAGAGATCCAGGGAAGGAGACTGTTCCCCAGGAAGCAGCCTTGAGCCTAGGCAGTGTGACCACATCATGGTTCCTTGTGGGTAACTATGGGAATGGTCTGGAAGGAGGAAGGAAGGGGAAGAGGAGGAGGAGGACTGCTGTACCCAAGCAAGAAGGGGAAGGACAGCCAGAGGCATCCATCCCCCCCCCCCCTGCGCCACCCCCAGGGAACAATTTCATATGGAAGTTTCCAGCTTTATCTGGAATGGGATTTGTGTGTGGTAAGTACACAAAGGTAAGACATAACAAACTGCACAAATAGAATGCTGGTCTCTTCCTATCCCCCAAGGAATAAACCAGCCCTCGGTCGGAAACCAGCCTTTGGCAGAAAACACTGCAGAAATGCCAACTTTGTGCATTTGTGGGGCTCCAGCTGTACCCCTGAATCACCAGCATACAATACTATGGGTGCCCTTTCTCCCGCCACTGTCTTATTCTCATTCATCATGCAAACGTACCCACGAAGCACCTACTGTGTGGGAGGGGCAAGGCAGAGCAGGTACGATGGAAGGAACCTGTGCTCCCTTTGAAGGGGCCTTCTTCCTTCGCGGCCCTGAAAGCCCCCTCCTGGGATGTCATGGCAGGCACAGTCCTGGCCCCTCGGCTCTCTGTGCATGGCTGTAAGTGATTAGCCACAAGTATGTGTATATGCAGATGTGTCGTTTGGGTTTCTAATGAATGCTTTGTTTTTGTTGGTCCCATCATCCCCCTGGAGCGCCCAAGAACTTTGAAGGTTGGGTTTACTGTTTCCATCGCTGCTCAGAACCACATGCAATGTGCTAGGAGATGGGGGAGCCGTGCCCCACAGGGGAGAAGTCCAACCATAGGTGCCAAAGACAACAAGGAGTATTTCTGCAGGGGCTGGGAGCACAGCGTGTTCTGCACACGTATCAGGTTCTGTTTCTCACATCCCACTCTCTCTCTGTGATCTCTGATGTGTCTGAGGCTGTTGGTGCCACTCTGGTCCCATTGCACTGGGAAGGAAACTAAGGCTGGGGGAGGGGGGTTGAGAGGATTGTGGGCTCAGAGCTGGTGAGAAGTCTCCTGTTCCCACCCCCAACTCCATGGGTTCCACTCACCCTGGTGTGCTAATGTGGTTTATTATGACACATTTTTTCGGGGGGGGGGGGGGTACTCGTTCTGTGGCTGGGGATTCTATATAGTTCCCACAACCCTAGTGGTAAGAGTGGCTCTGCTCCCCAATTTTAGTGAGAAAATTAAGGCTTAAGGAATTGATGCAACATGTAAGATGCCAAGCTGGAGCTTAATCTAGCTTAGTCGAACACCTTGTGTTCGAGGGTCACATTGACCATAACAAGGAAAACGCTATGAGCAAACCTTGATAAGTCGTTGTCTCCATACCTTGGAAACTGAGCTCCAGAATTCCAAGTTTAAATCCAGCCGGTGTCCTGAAACAAAACACTACCCCTCTCCCTCCTCCCGTGGTGCTATGAATGAAGATTAATCAAACAGATGACAGCTTTGCACGGACTTCAAGATCATGTAAGGATTAGATGAAGGAAAGAATGCATGCGCGAGCTCAACGTAATGTCTGGTATGAGCTGAGCACCCTGTAAATGTTAGCTTTTATTCTCCCAACAGCAATCATTTTTACTATCAGCCTTGTTGGGTCTGGCCAACAGCCCTCCCCCCTCCCCCCCAGCAGAGCTGTCTTTGAAAGGACATTGCCAGCATCAAATGGCCCAAATCAGGAAACCAGAAACTTGTAGTCCAACCATTGCTGCAGCTGCCCAAGAGAGCCCATGTATGCAGCCTGGCTGCAAAACTCAGCCCTTATTGGTGTCCTCTCTTAGCTGGGGCCCCTCTCAGCTGCTCTCCACATGTTCCATAAATGGAAATCATTAGCCAAGAGCCTCATAAACACTCCTTCTAACCGTGTTGTAGAACGTGTGCCGGCTGTGTGGCAATCGTTTGGGCAAGCTCAACCCAGATATGAAACAGCTATGGGAGTTCATAAATCCCAGCATGCCCTGAGAGGAAGCTTCTAGGAGCCCTGGGATGTCGCGGGGGGTGGGGGGGGGCGGTGGCGGGAATGTTTCCCCTGGCTGCTCATGCAGGCTGCTTTCACTCATCTCTCCGCAAAGACTGGGTTAGTTCACATGAACAATCCCAGAGATCTGGCTTGGGCAGCTCCATGGGGATATTTGAAAGTGATGCCCTTCTTTACATTTAATAAAAGACTTCTTTATTTGGGTTTGAGTGCCCCCAAGTTAATTGAAGGAGCAGATTCTCTAGAAAGGGGTTGACAGTTTGTATTCCACGGAGAGCACATCCAAATAAATGCATTATGTGTTCAGCGTGGCCGAGGAGCTCTAGCTGGGAGCTCTAGCATAAAGAAAACAATCTTGTTCACTTTCCATGGGCTTTAGCGGAGACTGGGGTCCACTATGATCTGCAGCACTCCCCAGGTTTATGCCAAATTGGGGCAAGGGAGATACAGGGGGAGTCTGAGGAATGGGGATGTCTTAAGAGACAGTGAGCATATCCGAGAACTGAAGGGAATAACCCCAGCCCCTTCCTAAAAAGATGGGATCAGAAAGGCTTAGCATGGGCACAACTTGATGGGCACAATCATGGAAGCAGAAGATCTGGGAAGAGATAAATACATTGCTCTGAGTTCTAGATTTTTCTCTTGCAAAATGGAGACAAAGACAGAAGGTCACATATTAGAAGAAGTAAATCACCCTGGCTGGGGTTTGGCTTGAGGTTGGCACATGGATGCAGTTATTATACCACCTTTTGTGGGTGCCCATGAGAGTGTTTCATGGGGGGAGGGTGTCTCTGTGCATGAGGTGGGTGACAGAACTTTGGAGAAGCCATAGATTAATATAAAATCCATGTTAAGCTTGAGTCCACCAGGGGTCAACTCTTGGTGGCAACCCCCCCACCCCCCACAACCCGGCTTTCTGCCAATGGAACTGGAAGAATGGAAGAGAATCAAAAGGTTTGAGGTACAGGAAGAGGAAGAGAAAGAAAGAGAGGGCGAGGAAAAGGAGGAACTAAAAGGAGGCATCCAAGAAAGCTGGGGAGAGGAAGAGGAGGCAACAGGAATCAGGCCTTTTGCTTCAGTCCAGTTTCTAAGGATGTGACGAACACTGGTTCTCCCTCTGTACCAGGAAGGTTCCTGGGGCTCAGGCAGATTTAAGGGCCTTGGATTCCATCATTTATGTGATCTTTATTGGGTAATTAACACCAACCCCATGAGAGCATCACAAGACCCTGGGCTGGATCCTCCCTGACTTGAATATTAGTTGAAGGAGTCACAGCAGACTTCCTTTCCAGTGCCTATCCCAGGATTACCGGGCTGGAAAAGGTGCCACCCATTCTTCCCTTTCCCACCCATCCTCTACATTCTCAACCTCCAGGCCTCTTCTTGAGAATTGTTTTTGATACAGGAGAAGGAAGATGAGAACCAGGTATCCAAAGTCAAGGACAGAGAGAGAGAGAAAGAGAGAGAGAGACAAAAATGGGAGTGGGGAGGGCAAGGCCACCATTGGGGCTATGCCAATGGTGGAGCCAACATGGCCAATGACAGACACTAGGCAGGCAGTTTAGTGGTCTCGGAAAAACCCAGACAAGTTAATCTCAATAACAGAAATTGAAATGATTCTCTAGCCAAGACTCAGGACCCAGCACCTAGCGCTGCAAGCCCACAGTGCCTCCCCTGGCCAGTCCTAGGAGCTGCACCGGGCAGTGCCTGGGTGCTGGCCAGAGCCCTGAACTGCCTGGTCCTCCTTCCTCTGCCCATATTCAGAAAGTCTTGTCTCACAATGGTCCATAAGAGAGCGGGACTCTCCCTGGCCAGGGAAGCTCCTTATATGGCCTCAAACCCCATTCAAACCTGTCTGTATTTTGGAGTTGTTGTGCCTCCTGAGTCTTGATTGCCCTTTCTGTCTCCCCTGCTACCCCAGCCATGCGGGAAATGTAGAGGGCAGCGAGGTGGGGAGGG
The DNA here is from genome assembly GCF_023159225.1 of Perognathus longimembris pacificus. Classification (NCBI taxonomy): domain Eukaryota; kingdom Metazoa; phylum Chordata; class Mammalia; order Rodentia; family Heteromyidae; genus Perognathus; species Perognathus longimembris. The sequence continues at coordinate 45,095,807 of NC_063176.1, forward strand.
AAGGATGAAGGGGGAGGGCAGGAGAGATGTCAGCTTCAGAAAATGCAAATGGAAATTTCCCTCATTGGGCTACCTCCAACCTGCCGTCCTGACTTTTTCCAAAGTCCACTTCATTCTCCCCATCCCACCACTGCCCCGGCCCCAAGCTTTTCCCTTATGATCCCTTTAAACTGCAGACCCCTTTAAGATGGGGGGGGGGGGGGCCGGAAGAAAGTTCTACTTGGAGAACAAAGAAAGTGAAGGCCTTTTAAACTATGTTTATGGAGGCTTTTCATGAACTTTACAAACGGAGTTAAAAACAAGTGTGAAAGGATTTTTCAAGCAAGGAACATGCTTTTGCAATTTGCTGGAAGTTTTTCCTTGTGTTCCAGAAAAGGAGCCTCCCTATTACTCAGCGGGGAGGCATGCAGGCCTGGGAGGAAGGCCTCCCCCCCCCCCCCCCCCGCCCCCATCCATGTGTAAACGGCACTTAATAATCAAATTGAAAAAACACACAAATGAAATTAAAACATTTTCCGAATGGCCCGCAGCCCTCAGGCCAGGCTTGGTGGGGCCCCGGAGAGGCGAGCAAGGGCAGAGCTGCAGGGGAGGTGGCGGCCTGGAGAGCCAGGTTGTGAGGTCCATAGAAGACGAGGATATAGAGAACCCTTAGAGGTCCGGCCATCTTCTCCCTGGGGTGTCACCTACCTCCCTGGATTCCTTTCCAGTTTGTAAACCTGCTCAGATTGCTCCCCTGGGGCAGAGAACTCTCCTTTGCCCCTGGGGCAGTGTTCAGTCCCTTCCTCATTCCCTGCACCTTCTTCCTTCATTTACCCACCAGAGGGACTGTCTCCCTTGCTCCAATCCCAAGGCAAAAAACAAAACCCAAAGGCCAAATCTTTCTCTTGACTCCATTTCCCCTCTGGCTCTGGCTCCATCTCACCTTCGGGTTAACGTGTCTACACTCACTATTTTCAGTGACGCCACTCCTAATCTCTCCTACACGCCACATGGCTTTTGCTTTCCTCACTCTGTCCTGGCTCACTGCCAAGGTCAAGGTCAAAGGTCAAACATATATCTGTGGATAAACCCAAGCCTAAGGCATCATCCTCAACCTACCAGCCAAAAGAACATGGAGGGCAAGAACAAGACAGATCTATGTCCTACCCTAAGTAGATTTCCTCCTTCCAGAAGACTGGCTGTCTTGGAAACAGGGTCTTTCTTCACTTGACTTCTGACACTTTCTCAGAGTCTTCCTTCTCCTCTGCTGCCTGGGCTGCTCCCACTTTCCATCCTGACTTCTCCTTAGGAAATGTCCTGATGCTCGTCCTTTACATCGCTCTTCTTTTTAAAAAAATATATATATTTTTCTCAGCATATACAGTATTAGTTGTACAAGGGGGGATGGATTTCATTGTAACATACATACATACACACATACATACATGCATACATATGTATATACATACATTACAGTGTAGAACTGGATATTGAACTCAGAGTCTGTGGCTTGCTAGGCAAGGCCTCTACCATTGGAGCCCCTCCCTCAATCTGCCTTCTCTCTTTTCTATTCTTGTTTCCTTGATGATTTCCCCCAATCTAATGGCTTTGAGATATTCTTGGAGGTTTTTTCCTAGTCCCCCACCCCCCCCCACCCCCAGTGCTTCAGACCTGCATAGCCAGCTGTCTGCATCTCCACTTGGATGTCAAAGAGAGATTCCAAACTCAACACACAGCATTCTCCCCTCCCTCCACCACTCCCTCACTCTCCTCCAGCCATCATGGCCTCTTTGCTATCCCTTCAAAAGGCCAAATGGGATCCTCATTTTATACCTTAGGCTCTTCCCCAATTATCTACACAGTTCAATTTAGAGGGCTTTATTTATTTGTTTGCTTCAGCCAACTCTATGTTGGCTGAAAGGAAGCTCCATGTTCGTTCCAATATTTTAGAAGTTAACACGACATGGAGATGAGCTAAATTACCTCGGGAGTCCACCCAAATCTATGAACTTACATAGGGTTGGGCTATAACATTTGAACTTTACTAGGAAGCTTTGCTGGCCATGGGAGAGGGCATGCAACTACTGTTCCCCCTTTCAGGTGTGGGCAGGTATGTGGATTCCATCAGTTCGGAGGACAAGTGCCCAAGTTCCTGAAGAAATGGATAAACAGATGATGTCATGCATTGTGCTGTGTTGGACACATCATCATCAAAGCCAGTGAGAGATACTTTCTCCCTGAAGGTCAAAGTCATGGGCACAGAAAGCATCAAGAGCACACACTGAGATAGCTGGGAGGGAAAGCAAGCCAGCCCACCACGGGGAAGCCCAGGAAAGATGGAAGGAATGGGGAATGGATCTGGGGCTAAGACCTGTGTCTATGGCTCCCCATGGCTCTCCTGTGATGAGGACATCGTTTGCCTAGAGCAGAGTGGTTCTTAGGAAAATGCTTTTTAATTCTAAAATTGAAGGTTTATCCTGACTCTGGTTCACTGTGCTCCCAGGCTCTCTGCTCTGGGCACAGTAGAAAGGTCTGAGGTGGTCCAGCTAAAGGTGTAAGGAAAGGTTAGCTGGCCAGACCCTTTCCACTGGGGTTGCATAGGTAGATAATCACAGGGCCAGCAGGGGGCGCGTGTCAGAGCTTCTAACCAAAGTCACAGTGTGGTTCCAAGGGGAAAGAACACAAGTGTTTCTCTAAGGTCAGCCAGGGGCTTGATCTCAGGGCCTGGGCACTGTCCCTGACCTTCTTTTGCTCAAGGCTAGCACTCTATCATTTGAGCCACAGCGCCACTTCTGGTTTTTTCTCTTTATGTGGTACTGAGGAATTGAACCCAGGGCTTCATGCATGCTAGGCAAGCACTCTACCACTAAGCTACATTCCCAGTCCACATCTCATTCTTATACCAACGAAGTTGGCAGCAGGCCTGGGCAAGGAAATCAGGCCTGCTGCTATGGGGTTCTTTGCATTGTATGATGGCTTCTCCCACTTGAAGAGAGCAAGTTGTGACAGTGGTTCTCTCTGCTCTAGAGCTACATTTCGTTCTCACAAAATCCTATGAGGTCCTGTATTATTGTTTAGGAGAGGGAAGAACAGTATGAGAACAGGAAACGTTTGAGGATAGTGGATATGTTCTTATACTTGGATATGTTGATATACCTGCCCAGCAGGTATATCAATAGGTTAAAACTTGCTCAATTTTGTGTGCCATTTGCACATAAGTATACCTCATTGAAAAGATTTTACAAAAGTTCTGGTCAAGATGCCAGATATGGTAGTGTATGCCTGAAATCCCAGGACTCAGGAGACAGAGGTAGGAAGATCAGGAATTTGAAACTATCCTGGGATACATATCCTGTTCAATTAAAAACAAAATCAACAACAGCAAAGTGGCTTTTCATTTGTTGACAGATTTTGAAAAACAAGCAAAAATGCGACTGTGTTTTCCTTCATTTCTTTTTTCCCAGTTTCAACCCGTTTTCTACTTTTCATTTTCTTTTTGGTGGCTTTCTGTCCTCCACCCTAACCCCCTTCTCCAGAATTGCTTTAGTTCAAAGAGAGCTGGGGTTTTGTTCATGTGTTTGTCTTGGATATAATTTCCACACAGTCAACTCTACCCACCTTAGCATGCAGTCCTGTGTTTGGACAAATATGTGCAGACAAGTAACCAAGCATCACAAGACATTTCCATCATCCCCTGAACTTGCTCATTTCCCCTTGGCATTGACGTGCCTCCTCTATCCTGGCAACCACTGCTGTTCATTCTACTCCCGTCCCGTCACCTGCCAGTATCTGCAGGGCATCAGTTCCAGGGCTATCTGCAGTATCAAAGTTTGTGGGTGCTCAAGAACCTACACACTTCCTCCGTGCAATTTAAATCATCTCTAGTTTATTTAATCACACCTTACGAAAATGGTGTGTACAAATACTGTTTGGGGGGGGGGGAATCATGACAAGACAAAGTCTATATATGTTTGGTAAAGATTTCTATTTTTGGAATAGATTTGGCTTGTGATTGGTTGAGTTAGAGGCTGCAAAAGCTGTGGCTCCAGTGTTTCTTCTTTTAGGCTATCGTGGATCTGTAGAGTTTACAGCCTTTGGAAACTGTGTCCATCACTTGCCCTAGGATGTGTGGGTTTCTCTCTGACTTTGTGGACCGCCCACTCCTCGTGCAGGGGTCGGCCCTGTGCTCTGCACGTAGCATGCTCTCACCTCTAACTACTAGATTCCAGCAGTATATCTCACTCCAGGTATTACAACGGAAAGATTCTGCAAGTTATTGCCAAATATTCCCTGGGCACAAAAAAGCACCCCTCATGTAGGGTCTCTGATGTGGCATGGCAAACAAATCCACCATGTTGGCGTTCGTATCCATGGCAACATCCTCTGTACTCACACAACCACTACTACTGAGTAGGTGAGAAATAGGACAATTCAGAGAAAACCCCAAAGAACTGAACAGCGCAGTTGCAATGGGCTGCCTTAGTGTGAGCTGGTAGGTGGATTTCCTCTGAGATCAAATCTTCAAGATGGACACTTCAATAAACCAATCACTGGCTCTCAATCGGGGCCGGAAGTGCTGGCTAGAATAGTCAATGCCACTGCTTGTCAAGTAGCACCAGATGTAGGCTGCTACACAGGCGCGGGATGGGGGGAGCAGGGCCTGGGAAGGGCAGTGAGGCTCACCCATAGGCCAGCAGGGCTTCTGGGCTGTCACTCGCCCTGTGATGGCTGAGCCAAGCGTGAGGACAGGAGCTGGCTGGTTGGTGCACCTGGGAAAGTTTAAGAAAGAGAACCCATTTACACATTTGGCATGTGCAAGAGGCCTGGGTGGCACCGGCGACTCAGCCCTCTGTCTCCACTGTGTGTTGGCTCGTCTGTGCATACCTCGTGTTGCCTGTCCACCAAGCGGCCTGTATCCACTTAAGTGTGGCCACATCTCCTGTGGGCGCCATTAGCTGTCCGTGCCCCGTGCAGGGCGGGGAGGAAGGCTTTCTTCAGGGAGATCTTCTCCCGAAGTCTGGAGGGAGGCTGCTGAGCTGAAAACGCCTTGTGTCTGGCCAGATTCCGTATTTGTGTAGAGTGGATGAAACACTGGCGTTCCTATTTGGAACAAAAAAAAGAGAGATATTTTTAGGGAAAACACTAGGAGGAATCGCCCTTTATAATAACAACAACTACCGTGTGATTTGCAAAACTGCTTTTATGGAGCAGCTCAGTAAACAAGGGAATAAATTTAGTGCGCACTTGGCCTCAGGCAACGCTGGGAGGGAGATAAGGCTGGCCCTGGTGCTTGCTGGCGGGGCTCCAGAGCCCTTTTTTCTCGCCTTTCTAGTGAGGTTAAGTATTGGTTACCTCCTATGCGGGGAGTCACCGAAGCTGGGAGCCTTCAGGAATGGCAGGACACAGTCTTCCCCCAGCTCCCAGCTGGGTCCCGTGGGCAGATGACCAGAGCTGGGTTTCTGTGTCCATTTCTCAATGGACAACAGGACACACAGACAGCCCGGGCCCTTTATCATTATGTCGTGCTTTCTCTTCTCCATAAGTGACAGCTGTGAATTCTCCAGATCCCGGAGCTGTCCATCCAACCACCACTCTTATGTCAGACAGTGAGTGAAAACAACGTGCACAGAAACGAGGACAAGATGATTTCTGTCCATCGGGATCTTAAAATCGAGTGGCAACAGGTTTATAATACAGGAGTAAGCCCTAAGTTACATATTAGATGATATGCATAAGTATAAGGCAGCCAGGGGAACAGAACGGGCAAGGTATCAGGTTATAATTATCCCTGGAGTAGTTACAGAAGAAGGCTCATCTGAAAAGAGGGGGAAAAAAATCTGAAAAAACGGAATTCCAGACAGAGAAGCCAGCAAGTTCAAGGGCCCTGTGGTAGAAGCATAGCATTTGAAGAGCCAAGTGCAAAGCTTACATGCAATACAGTGAGCGAGGAATAGACAATGCCCTCTGGATGGAGGGCATTGGAGACGGAGGGCCCTGCGCACTGTGGTGAAGACACTGGCGTCCATGCTCCCTACAAATGTGTTCTGCTTGAACATGGCGCGTGAAGGAATGCGTGACGGAGGGGGACGGGAGGTCACCGTGGCTCCTGAGTTGAGAATCCACCACAGTGAGCAAAGCTAGATGACACAGGAATGCTCCTGGAGAGGTTCTGGGGAGACAGGAAAGGACAGGAGGATGGCTTTGACTAAGAGAAGCGATGAGAAGTTGTCCGTGGTTTTGAGGTAGAGCATTGGACTTGACAGATTGGATGCCAGGTGGCAAAGAAAGTGAAAGATGGAAGAACACACCGACGGCTTTCATCTGAACACTGGAAAGGTAATTTCTGGGTTCCGAGCTACGGGAGACTATGTAAAAGCAGGTAGGGGTGAGGGAGCCTCATTGGGGGCCATGTTATATTAGAGACCCAAGATAGAACGCCGGGTGGAGAGCTGCTATTGGGGCTACATATGGAGAATTGTGAGTCTTTGGGACACACAGGCCATGGCTGAATGGGAATAAGTGGGGGCAGTGGAGGATACATGGAGGGGCCAGTGGGGGTTCCCCGGAATCCAGGAAAAGAAGGGCTTGGAGGGAGGAAGTGCACAGGATGTTAAAGGCCATGGTGAATTAAGGAAGCAGCGAGCTGAAAGTCATCCGTGGAGGTGAGTATCACAGAGGCCACTGGGGATCTCTGCCCATCTGTGGGGTAGAGCAGGCTCAGGAGAGAGGAACCAATGACAGTGAACGGTTAAGGAGAGCTCTGCCAGCGGCTGTTCTTCCCTTACCTGCCCTTCAGGTATGGAAAACCCTGCTCAGAAGTGGAGGGTTCTGACACACTATGGCCCCTGGGGCTGCTTGCTCTAACAACTGCTCCCTCCACCCTTCCCAAATCCACATGGTGGCTGAGAGTCTAGGGTTGGCCCAGCCTGGCTGTGAGTTTTGTGCTGGCATCACCCACCCTCCCAGCTACAAAGCAGCTTTGTGTGCACATGGAAAACTCCTTTCCCAAGTCTGTGCCCGGCGCCAAAGTTTGTGTTCTCAGCACTCATGCTAAATCGCCTCCAGATCCCCCAGCGATGTCATCTCCAGGAACCATCATCCACTAGGCTTCTCTTAAAACAGCAGCAACAAGAGTCCTTGGGAATCAACCTGGGAGCAGGTAATAGCACAATGGACACAGTTACTTTTAGATAGTCCCTAAACTCAAATCTAGAGGCTACTGACTAGGAGATGGTACTCTTTGATACTCAAGGTGGGAAAGCCCTAGAAACAACTGCTTACTCAAGTCTTTCTAGGAAAATAAGAAATAGTGCCAAGACAAAAATAGTGTCATTTACAGAGAAGCAACATAGTAGGGGAAGGCTATGAACTTGGGAGTTGCATAGTAGAGCCAGCCTTCCTCCTTGACCTTACTGTTATTTGCAATATAACTTAGAAGCAGGCCTTTTGCAAGCTTTAGGTTTCTTTCCTAGAAATGAGACGGAGGCCTACTTGTGTGACTGTCAGTCATCAAGCGTGAGGAAATCAAGTACAGTGTTTAATCCATGGCCATTTTCATTGTTTCTCTGCACTCTTGCAGAGATGCAGTAGTTGTGGTGTGAGGACATGCTGTGCACGTGTGTGTGTGTGTGTGTGTGTGTGTGTGTGTGTGTGTCTCCAGCATGAACCCATGTTCTACGTGTGTCTCTCTGTGTGTGGGCAGGCTTTCAGAGGAGGGCTTTTGTGGGAGGTGCGAGTCAGTCTTGGACCTTACCCACCATCTTGTCGCAGACATGGCTATGGGGGCAGGGCAGGCGTAGGGTTGTGTGCTAAAGGCTGAGCAGGCTGGTGAGGCTCTGTCTTCTGGAGTTCTTAGGAGCGTCTAATGCCACGCTGACACATCAAGTGTCGTTAGCCTCGGGATGACAGAAGACGGTCATTTAGGCAGAACTGCCCTTTTGCTTTTTAATCTTTTGCTGGTTCTGGGGCTTGACTTCAGGGCCTGGGCGCTGTCCCTGAGCCTCTTTGTGCTCAAGGTTCGCGCTCTACCCCTTGGCTACAGCGCCACTTGAGGCTTCTTCTGAGTAGTTTATTGGAACTGAGAGCCTCACTGACTTTCCTATCCAGGCTGGCTTTGAACCACAATCCTCAGTTCTCAGCCTCCTGAGTAGCTAGGGCTGCAGACATGAGCATCAGTGCCCAGCTGGAATTGCCTTTTTATGTATGCCAGTCGTGGGGTTTGAACTCAGGGCCTAGGCACTGTCCCTGAGCTTTTTCACTCAAAGCTAGCACTTGAGCCGTAGCTCCGCTTTCAGATTTCTTTTGTGATTAATTGGAGTTAAGAGTCTCACCAACTTTCCTACCTGGGTTGGCTTCAAACTGTGATCCTCAGATCTGTGTCCTGAGTAGCTAGGGTTACAGGCGTGAGCCCCCCGGTGCCTGGCAGGGCTGCACTTTGAAAGAAGGAGGTCTCTTTTCTCCACTGCTTTTGGACATAAAAGAGGAGGTGGGGAACCCTTTCCTGAGCTCAAAAGTAAGAATATTGTTTAGGTTATGACTGAAAATGTGCTCTCTGGGCTGGTTCTGGGTCTCTTTGCCCTTGGGTCACTCCTCCCTGTACAGTGCTCCCTACCCCAGGGGGCTCCATTTGCCAACTGCATTCCCCAGGCCTCTGCTGCAATGGTTTCCTGGCCAGGGTCAGCCAGGCGAGGCACTGGCAGACGGGGATTGGGAGGGAGGGAGGGCTGGGCTTCCTCATTCCCTCTCAGTTCCTTCTGTAGCAGTGCCTCTCGGCATGGCTGCAGCTTCTCCCAGAGATGTATGCTATGGTCCTAACATGGACCATGGTCACCCTGTTCCATGGGTTGTGTAAGTTGGAGTCTTATCTTTGCATCTCCAGTCTTGGAGTAGTTAGTGACGTTCTGCCATTCCTCATCCCTGGGTTATCTTTAGACCTAATTTGTCCTTGTTTTGCTGTTACAGGGATAGCCAGTTCTCTGTATTACAAAACCCGGAATTGGTAACCCACCTGTTTAGGCCCACTGTGCTCTTGACCATAGGTGGAGAAGCCTGAGAAGTCTCAGATCAAATCTATTTGTGGATGGATAGATGGATGGACAGACAGACAGATAGATAGATAGATAGATGTGAATGGATGAATGGTTAGATGATTGGTGGATGGATGGATAGATGATGGATAGATAGATTTGAATGGATGGATGGGGAGAGGATGGATAGATATGAATAAAGATATGGGTATAGATAGGATACAGTCACAAAGTTTACAAGATGCTAAAAATGATTCGCCTTTGAGTTATTCCATTCTTACTAATCCAAGTGTCTCCCCACTCCAACATCCCCAGGAAACAGCAGGCTTGTAACCAAAACCTCAACAAGATGATTCTCTGGTCTTTCCCCCTCCTCCCCCCCCCCCCCAGCTTGAGCTCATCAGAGCTCTGACTCGCATGGTTTGCATCTCTCTGAGGTTACAGTGCTCCATTCCATTTCAAACGTACTTCCTTGTTGTGGGTAGACAGTTACAGTAATGGCTCCCGATGGGGCTAGGGCTCCCCTGCGCTGTCTTCACACTCTCGTGTAGTCCCCTCCCACCCCCACTCAGAGCTCGGCTGTACCACTGGCTGTTGCCAATGGGACAGCAAATGTAACTCAAGCAGAGGCTTGCAAAAACAGTGTGAGTTGAGCATTTTCCTCTCTCTTGCTTCTTTTGGAACCTGGCCACCATTGAAGAAGCCAGATCTGATCTCTGGAGATGTGTGGCCCAGTAAACAGCCAGTGTTAATTGCTTTTTTAAAAAAAAGTGAAAAAGACCATCTTAGTTAGTCTACCCAACCCCATTTGAACTTCCAAATGATAACAGGCAGGGGAATGAGCTCAGGTGTGATGAGTGCAAGATTCACCCAGCTGAGCCCAGAACCATGGAGAACACGCAGATCGTTTTCTGATGTCATTTACCATGAAGCAAGGGATAGCTTTTTGTCTCTCTCCATCAACAACTGGCCCTTTCCTCCTGTAGACCAATCTTCTGTTCCCTCACCACATTCCAGCTGGTCTTTCACCAAAGGAAAACCCACCCCAAACCCACCCCAAACTTCCAGCCTGGATTCCATTAGCACAGACCCAACAGCCAGCCCTGACCGGCTTCCTCTGAAGAGTTAAGCCCTGACTTCATTGCAGGCAAAGTTCCTTTTTAAAATACTCTTTTGAGGGGGTGGGGGATGTGGTTTTTGCTTCCAAACGATGTTCCAAAGCTTTCTGGCTCACCAAGTAGTAATCCTTTAGCTGGAAGGCTCAGCTATCCTGCTATTTTAGAACAGCACCAGGACGCTGGCTTCCTGATCAAGCCAGGGCTGCTCGGGCTCCTTCATGGAAAACTAAAAACTAAGATATTTGTCCCAGAGGATATTTCAGAAAGCAGAGGCTCTTTACCTTCTTTCCAGTATCCCCTTCCTACCCAGATTCTTGTCCCCAATCATGGGTCTTGCTCATGGGGAGTGAGTGGAGGCCCATCTGTCTGTCGTCTCTGGCCCTGTGCCCCCCTAACCCCCACTCATCTTAATCGTTCTCTGATGAAGGCTGAGTGTAAGTCTGTATAACATTCCAAAAATGCATGGCTGGCCAACCAAACATTAACAAGAGAGACAGCTATGCACGCTCGGCCTCCCTTTTGACCATAGACAGCCTCTAGAAGCCGTCCCACTCATCCAGGGAAGAGGTGCTCCCTGATCTGGCCAGGTGTAGCTTCCTTCCGTCGAAGCTGTGCTTTCAGAATGTCCACCGGCAGAGAGTGGATTCTGGGCAGCAAACTTCCTCCCTGGCCCCGGCAAAGGGCCCTTTGGAGAAGGGTAGCTTCGGGTGTCACTAACTGCCTTATTCAGCTCTGCTCTTCCTCAGAAGAGCACCAGCTGGGGACAAAGGCCACTCCTGCTAAGCAAAGTCTCAGAAGGCTTTCCTGGGCCCTGGAGGTGATTCAGGTAACCCAGAAGGGCCTGGGGTCAGAGATGGAATCGACAGGGGCCAGGCCAGCAGGCTAAATGTCAACTGTGACCACCTTTGTAGACATTTACTCAGGATCTATGATTCCTAGGCCTTCCAACCTGGACAAAAGATGGCTCAGGGTGAGAGTCATACATTTGGCACAGCTTGCTACTCCCCTTCTACCCAGAAGCCCCAAAGTTCTAGAGCAATATCCATCAATAACTGCATTCAATTGAATTTAATCCATAGCTACATAGAAGATGTGTATGTATACATGCAGGGCAGGTCTTGAGAGGCACTGGCTCAATGGAGGGAGAAACCTGATCTGATTTTGCAGAGTCTAGAAAAGCTGCACCTAGGGGTGCTGTAGGTATGAACCTGGGAAAGGGGAAACTGTGGACATTCAAGGGGGGACACAGGCTGACCACAGTAGGGGTCAGGCTAAGAGCGTGCCGTGTTCCTGGGGAACAGGACAAAGTAGACTTTCTCTGCAGGCTGCAGGGCAGACCTGGCCTCATGGAACATGGAGTCACAAGAACCTAGATCTGGGAGACACCTGCTGTCACCTGCTGATCTGCAGGGGCAGTGGCATGGAAGGGACAGAAAGGGACAGAGCTCTGAGGGCTTGCGGGACGGTGCCAGTTCTCCCCAGATACGGTGTGTTCATAGGAAAGGGATGAGGGTGCCGGCCAAGAGAGTCTCCCTGCAGAGGCTCGTCACAGGAAAACTTCTAAGAGAGAGACCAAGGCAATGTTCAACTCTAGTCACTCAAAATAGGGTTTTACTTATTTAATTGTTCAGTCATGGGGCTTGGATTTGGGGCTTGGGTTACTGTCCCTGAGCTGTTTTGCTCATGGCTCATGGCTGTTTTGCTCTACTTTGGGCCACACCTTCCCTTCAAGTTTCCTGGTGGTTAATTGGAGAAGAGTCTCACAGGCTTATCTGCCCAGGCTGGCTTCGAATCACGATCCGCAAATCTCAGCCTGCTGAATAGCTAGAGTTTAGAGGTGTGACCACCGGCGCCTGGCTCAAAGTAGGATATTGCAGAAAGGTTTTGCATGCACACCATGACCCTGGGGGATTTTCCTGATTCTTCCTCCTCCTTTCGTCTGTCTGGATGCAAGCTAAGCCCTGAGTCCTTCCATACACAAAACAAGATATCAAGGCCCGCTTCGGAGGACTCACAGGGTTCTGAAGGAAAAAGAGAGGTAAAGGCAAGGTGGAGCTTACTCTATTTCTGTCCTGGGAATCTTAAGAAAAAGAGAAGGCAGTAGACACGTTGGGCAGAATCATCCTGAGTGCTAGAATTGGGGAGAAATCCCTCTCACAAGGCCCCAGGAGGACGGCAGGATTGATCCACAGACCGGGAACATCCAGGGAGGGCGGGAGTCAGCCCGGATGGGGGCCAAGCTGCCCCTCCCTTGAACACCCTCAGTAAACACAATGCAGGTGGAGGGCTGAGAGCCTGCGCTGACAGGCTGGCTAGAGCCAGACAAGGTGATGGAGGGCCACCATGAATGGGTGAACCCACAGAGCCATTGCAAGATGTGGGAAAGCTTTTGCTTTCGGGCTGGGGCCCAGCTGAGGCTGTTACCCAGTCTAGATGGCTGGAAGAATGGAGGCTGGGAGGGAATCAGACCCCAGGACAGGAAATACCCCCAGGTTTTGGTTTTTGTTTTTTAAATGCATGACTTCCCAAAGACCAACGAACAGTAGCTGGCATATATCCAGGGACCTTCGTGGGATCAAAGATTCCCCGGCCCAGAAGATGCAATGCGCCATGTGTCCTGGCATGAGAGAGTGAAAAGGGACAATGACAGTCTTGTCCTAAAGACCTGGCATTATCTGAAGGGTCTAAAATATCAGCTCCGACTTTAACTAGGTTATTGAACTCATCTTTCCATGCCACCAACTAGGGAGTGAGGCACAGACGAGAAAGAGCAGATTCATTCTAAGTGAAGGAATGAGACTATTGGCTCCTCCGAGTCTTTGGGACATCCTGACCTCAGCACGTGGAATCCAGACGGGGACCCCCAAGGCACCCCCATCCAGCCTCTGAGGGAGGCTGGTGGCTGCCATAGGAGACCCCAGACTGTGCTTACTTGGGGCCTAGCATGGCAGGCCCCTCTGCTCAGCCCTGGGGCACCCCGTGGAGAAGGCCCAGGCAGGGCTGAAGCAGGCCAGGGCGGTGGAGGGACAGACCCGGGAAGGAGGCCGGGGAAGTGGATCCTGGCTACAGGAGGCCTTCAGAGGCAGCTGGAGCCACGGTGTAGAGAGGTTAGAAAGGGGCAAGCTAAGGCTTTCCCTGCTGGCCAGCCTTCTGGGGGTCCCTTCTTTCTTAGGGAGCCTTGTCCTGCCTTGCCCAAAGCCGGCAGTGAGCAGAGGCCGCCAGGATGCACGGGGCACTGCTGCCCCCTCCTGGGAGACGAATGGCGCTGCCTGGTGGATCCTTTTAAACCTGACTCCTGGCACCCCTCTTGCCTAGCGCCTCTAAAGTCACCTCCTTCCCTTCTCCCACTTCAGGCCGCATGCAGCTGTGCCTCCTCTCGCTGATCTGCGCTTGGCGACCACAGTGACACGGTGTCCCACTGTGAGGGGCGTGCCGTGTGCCTGGGCCAGGCTGGGGCCTCATCAGGGAGTCCCCACCGGTTTCTTCTCTTCTCCTGTCTCCCTCCTCTTCTCCCCCTTTGCCTCTCCGTGTTTTCTTTCCCTCTATCCTCACTGAACTCTCGCACCTCTCTGTGGACAGAGGTACAGTCGGGAGGTTTTCCTCCCAACCCTGCAGATTCTCCCTGCTAGGGATCGGGACTTCCCTCTGCCCCCTGTCCTGTCCATAGGCAGCCAGGCCCTTTGCTTCCTCTCTCAGAGATCAGGGAACATTTCCTCTTCCTGTGCCCCTCTCCCCTTTCCTTCCCTGTCACCTCACCACTTCACCCCACTGGTAACCCACACAGGCCTGTCCCTGCTTCTGAGCTCCACCAACTCCCGTCGCCCCATCGTGGCTCTGGGCCTACTTGGGGCCAAGTCCCCTTGAGCATCTGTACCCCTCAGTCCAGCTCTCACTTCTCAGACCTTTCCTGGTGGCTACAGCATCAGAGCTGTTGGCACTTTTTTCTAGAATATTCTCTCCTTTGAGTTCCCAGGGAACCCTTTGAGTGCTTTGTCTATGGCTTCTCATCTAGTCTGGCCCATCTCCCTGATGCCTTCTTTGGTCTACACACCCTCAGGGACCTCTTAAAAGTCTTCTATGTGGGTCTCTGGTGGCTCAGGGCTACAACCTTAGCTACTCAGGAGGCTGAGATCTGAGGGTCATGGTTCAAAGCCAGCTTGGGCAGGAAAGTCCGTGAGAGTCTTATCTCCAATTAGCTACCAGAAAACCAGAAGTAGAGCTGTGGTTCAAAGTGGTAGAGTGCTAGCCTTAAGCAAAAGAGCTCAGGGACAGTACCTAGGCCATGAGTCCAAGCCCCAGGATCAGCACGGGTTCATGAGCGCGCACGTGCAACACACACACACACACACACACACACACACACAACACACACACACGCGCGCGCGCGCACCTGTACTCTATAGTCTTTCATGCTTCTCATCTGCTTCTTCTCTCTCACCATTCTCAGGGAATTGACTCTGGGTTCCCAAGACAGGACATAGTATTCCTCAGAACTGTTCTCAGCTACAAGTAATGGAAACTACAGTCACTGGGGACTGAAATGAAAAAGTTATTCCCCCCCCACTTCAAGTATTTGGAGTGAGCTATTCAGGGTGGAAACAGTAGCTCTATCAGTACTAATCAATTGACCACCATGAGAAGTTGGAAGAGTATGGTTGGGTAATTTAAAATACCATTTTTCTGTATTTCACTTAATGTTGGTCTGCTTTCTAAAATTTATCACTGATGGGGGTTTATTTTCTCAATATCAATATTTACTTTCATAATTCTGTATTCACTTTGTATTGTTTTTCCTTAAAGACAGCCCCAAACTGCATCAGCTCAGGGGCCCAAGAAAAATGGGTCTAATCTTGACCTGAATAGTTACCATTCAGACATCAAAACTGCTAGAAGATCTGTGAGAAGGAAATATGTAGGACTCAAGCGACAGTAAGGTAAATATTAATGAAATAATAGTAATAAATCATGTCTCCTGGCTGAGCATACCACTCAAATGTGTGCTTGTGGTTGGTTTTTGTAGATCTTCTAGGAATGGTCTGAATCTACCAGAAAATAGCCATAAGTAAATATTTTCTATGTAACAGAATATACAATAAACAGAGTTGGACCAAATCCTTTCTGTGCTAGTATGTAGTCCATTCTCCTGACTCAGTGAGTGTAGTCGAGAGAAGATCTTTTATTTTTTCTTCCAGTCCTAGGGTTTGCCATCTGGGCCTGGGCACTGTCCCAGAGCTTTTGCACTCAAGGCCAGCTCTCCACTTGAGCCACAGCACCACTTCCAGTTTTCTGGTGGTTAATTAGAGATAAGAGTCTCATGGCCTTTCCTGTCTGGGTAGGCTTTGAACTGCAATCCTCAAATGTCAGCCTCCTAAGTAGCTAGAATTACAAGTGTGAACAACTGGCACTTGGTGTAAGTGCCGTGTGTGTGTGTGCTGGTACTTGGGCTTGAACTCAAAGGCTTTGTACTTTCACTGGGGTTTTTCTCTCTCTCTCAAGACTGGTACTCTACCACTTGAGCCACAGCTCTGCTTCCAGATTTTTCCTGGTTAATTGGAAATAGGACTCTCATAGACCTTTCTGCCTGGGCTGCCTTCAAACTGTGATCCTCAGATCTCAGACTCCTGAGTAGCTAGGAGCCCAGTCATAAGCCACCAGTGCCAGGCCAGTAAGTGCTTCTTGGGGCAAGCTATGGGCTGCTCATGTTGCTTCCCACAGCCATCTGAACCCAGAAGCTGGTCAGAGCTTCCTGGGCTGGTACCCAGATCCTAGAAGCATAGCACACTTGTTTCTGTTGCCAACACACAAAACATCTTACTATTCAAAAACCGTAAGGACTCTCCTCTAACTGGGCATAGGGCTAGAGAGAAGGCTCTAGAAGGGTGACTAGAATGTCCTTCATGCCCCTTGGCTTGCTGGTGGCTCATCTAGGAGGACAAAGGCTCTGAACAACAGCTCCACTGGCCAGAACCAAGGCATCCTCAGGGGTCACTGCCCTTTGGTGGAGGAGCTCTGCTAGGTGTGAAGCCACTTCCCCAACTGCTGCGTTTCTGGGTCTCAGCGCCGGAAGTGGGATTGTGAGAGCAGGTCAGGTTATAAATGCATCCAGAAGGAGAGGGCATTTGCCTCTGGAGCTGGTGGTCTGCTGGAAGGAGGCACACAAATGAAGGGGCCGACAGAGGAAACGCAAGTGTTCGGGTGGTGAAGCCATTAGGAGGGGCGGGGCCAAGATCAGCACAAGAGGAACCCTTGTGGCGCTTTGGGGGGACTTTTGTGTTTGTAGGTTTGCACCCCCTTGTCCCTCCTACCACCCCAAGCTGGGGTCTACTAATGAAAATAACCTGGCATGCAAGGTCTTTATCCAGCCCTAGTTGAAATGTTGAAAAACTCCTGGATAGGAAAATAACCCCAGAGGGCCGTCTTTCTGTACTTGGCTAAGTCCTGGCCCTAAAATACACACACAAACACTTCGCTTTGAAAGGCCTGCAGTATTCCTATCTGAGTCATCTAAAGACAAATAAAAAGAGACCTAAACAAACAAGCCTAATTGTGCACCGAAACGACAGCCAGGTTTCCAGCCTGGCTCTCCCTCTGTTTTCATTAGTCAAGAGCCAATATATTCAGCCTGTACAGTTTCCAGAACAAGCACAAATATTACAAACAAATTGCCAAGCGTCCCCCTCTTTCCCTCCTTCCGACACAGTGCCCTGTGGTGGAGCCAAGTCTTCAACTTCTCTGCCTTGGCTTTTGGATCCTTTTCCTTCAGTCTGGAGGGGCAGCTGTCCGCGTGTGGGGCTGGTCATCTCCACCGACCTGGGGCGTCCATGTGCTTCGGCCATTGATGGGCCTCGGGTGAAATTTCAGCCCATGGGCTTGGAGTCTTGGAATACCATTGTTTGACCAGTCATCAATGCAACTGGCTTAGAAACCAGGCCTACCTTCCCCCCAATTCCTCCAGCATAGCGCCCCCCCCCCGCGCCCTCTAATACACACACTTTAATTTCAGCATTAGTAGGCATCTTACTCTAATGGCATCTCGTGGCCTCCCCAACCATTCTCTCTTGTAAAAGCCAGCCCATCTTTGAGTCCGGATGGTTTGATGGGGTCTGCCCGCTCATTCACCCTCGCTCACCCTGCTTCAGGAGTTGTGGGATCAAGGTCTGTTCATTTGAGAATGCCAATATCATACGAGGGATGGGTGCTAACATCCAATTTAGGCTACAAAGCTGCAAGCCTGGGCCTTCTGCAAAGACTGCTAGGGAGAAAGCATCCACTCCGCAGGGGTTGCTGGGCAGAATGTAAGTCTGAAGCTGCTAGAGGTCACCATGACACCATGCAAGGGGAAGTTTGAGAAGAAGGAAAGCAGAGCTGGGCGCGCATGAAGGAGGCTTCGTCAGTGCACGTGAAGGAGGCTTCGTCAATCACTTGGATGCGGCCATGACTGAAGACCATTGCACACTGGATTTCATAACAACACGAACACAATTCCCACGATGCTTAAGCTACTTGTAGTTGAGCTGCTGAATTTGTACTTCACAATTAAAGAAGTACACACACACACACACACACACACACACACACACACCTCAAAATACTATGTGAACTTAAATTCTTTCATATTCCAAGTGGACTATTACTTTAAAAGAATAACTTCTGGAGGCGATCTTCTCAAAATAAGGAAAGTCTCTTTTTCAGTGAATTTCAGTTTCAGTCATTGAAGGGCTGACCCCACACACACCCTATTATCCCAGGTACAGACGGATGTCAGGCAAAACCCTGGGTGTGCATGGACATGCTTGATGTGTAAGCAGGGCAATCCAACTGAAGCCTGGCCTTAAACATTCCATCCTGGGCCTAACCAAAAGTCCCGCCTCCTCAGCCCGCATAGCCTTTTCCATAACCTCTGTCCCCGTACTCAGGCTCCATGAAAGCCCACCTCCAGCCCCACCTCCTTGCACAACCTCCATTCCCATGAGAAGGTCCCTCACCCTTCACTGTGGCCCAATAAACAATCTTAGCCTGTTGAGAACTGAATCCAGCCTTTTCCTTTCTCCTCCATTTTCCTAACAGTTATATGTTACATAGAAGTCTAGAACCACATTGCTTTAGCCCTGAGTCTTAGGAGAAAAATTGTCTCCAACTCTTGTAGTGTAATGAAAGGTGAATGAGTTCTCTTATGTAGTATACCTTCGAAACAACAAAACCAAGTCATGTGGTCATTATAGAAAAATTCCTTTGCACTCCTGGGCTTGTCCTGAGTGCCACTTCCAGGTGCCCCATTATGGGAATCTCCAGAGTGTAATCTAGATTCAGAACCTGTGGAAAACAGTCACAACGACAGTCCCAGCCAAGGAAAACCAAGTCACAAATGAGACAAAGCATTTGAAGGGACCATGTAGACTGTGGGGCAGCCAATACTTGGTCTTTCTTGCTCTAGGTGCCATGAGTGGGTAGAGATTTGGCCTGTGTTCCCCTCCTGACAGCTCACCAAGAAAGCAGCTTATTAACTCCTTCGCCTCAATTCTCTGGCTAGGGGAATATCATGCCAGTGACAACAAAGGCGTGTAACACCTGCTCAGCGTGGAAGGCAAGGGAGGCAACTTCTTGAACTGCTGGACCATGTACTGTTAGACTAAGTGAGAAGAACAAACAAGTGTATACCTCATTGCGTTTTGAGATAAATAAAAGCTAGCTTTCTCCTAAGAGTCCCATCAAAGCTCAACTGCGACACCACTTTCCTATGGGCAGCCTTCCTTTGTGCCTCCAATGGAAAGTAGTATCATTTCTTCCAGTTGCTCCTGATCAAAACCTCAAAAACTCATGAAGATGGAGGATGTTTGTGCTCCCAAATGTCTTCTTATATAGTAAGAAAACAGAGAAGCCGCCTTTTTAGAGGTCAAATCGGGAGTCCTTATTAGAAGGCCAGTGAATACAAGCAGACTCTTGTCACAAAAACCTGCAGCCCTGCGAATACACTGTCAAGAAACTGAGCCATGAGAGCTGGAGAGGAAAGAAAGAGCAGAAAAACAATCCTAAGAAACCAGATCAACTCCAATGGAGAGCTGATGTGGGACGCCATGTTCGCCAGGAGAGAAGCACTTTGTATGTCAGAGAGGATAAGACAGAAAGGATAATCGAGGAAGGGGAGGAAGGGGCTAGGAGCCACCCACTTCTATTTGACCCATCCAGCTTCAAAGTCAAGGTAGGAAGAAGCAGGAAATGCCCCAAGGTGAACAACTAGGAAGAAATTAGCAGAACAGAATCATCAGATGGTTACGACAGCGATCCATTGCTGTGGTTTGAATGGGAGCCCCCCCCCCCAAGTTATGTGCTACAAACTTAACCCAATGAGGTAAGGTGGCAGATGGATCCTAGAAGAGGGGACAAGGCCCTGAGAGCTCTGAGTGGATTAACCTTGTGATCATGAGCGGAGTCCTTGTGACACCGTAAGTTATGGGTTGTATTCATGAGGTAAAGTAGTTTTGCATGGGGCTGTGGCCTTCGAGCAAGGCTATGCTTGTGGCTGAGTAGATGTGTGTTTGTGAACTGGCCTTCATAGGCCCCTGGCTTGATCGACTTCTTTTATTAGGGTTTGACCCAGGTGACTCCATTTTGATTCTAGCATTTTTCAGTTCTCTCCTGTTTATGTTGATAGGCACATGAGCACCAAGGAAAAGGCCAAGCAGGTTGTAGATACCAGGATGCCAATGGAGCTTTATTTTATTTTACTTTGGATGATACCTAATTATATGAAGTCAAGCTATGTCCGTTGGCAGTCTTCTCTCATGCTGGCTCTGGGCTGGCTGGCCTGGATGAGATTTAGACAAAGGGATATTATCAATCAGACAGGCACACTTCTTTTTTTTTTTTTTGTCAGCTACACACATCTCTCTTATTTAATTTTTGTCAGCCGTGAGCCTTGAACTCGGGACCTAGGCACCATCCCTGAGCAATTTTGCTCAAGGCTAGCACTCTACCATGTTGAGCCACAGCTCCACTTCTGGTTTTCTGGTGGTTCGTTGGAAATAAGGATCTCCTAGCTTTTCCTGCCCAGGCTGGCTTGGAACCACAATCCTCCAATCTCAGCCTCCTGAGTAGCTAGGATGACAGGTGGGAGCCACTGGCGCCTGGCATCCTGTCTTCTTTATAAGTCACCCATCTCCAGGTATTTCATTAGGGTCCTGAAAAGCAGGTTAGCACGCAGGGCAGGCTGAGGTGAGACAGGCACACTTCTGAAAGCTTAGTCCCCAGCAGCCTGGAAGAACCAGTGAGCCCCCCTCCGGGGGGGCAAGCCTGGGCCATCTCCAGCACCTCAAACTGGCAGAGAACAGCAGTTAGATTGGGAGGTTAAGTGGCTTGGGCAAAACTGACCACAGCAACAGGACCAGACAGTGGCTGGCCACGGGTAACATGGGGCGATAGAGAAAGTAAAACTGCAGGCAGCTGGCCAGGGTCAGATGGTACAGCGGTCTCTCCACCACAGGAACCATGACACTGGGTCTGCATCCTGTGCTGCAGTGCCAGGCCCCAGGCTGATGGCTACTGGACGCTGCCATTTTCTCTGCCACCCCAAGGGACCAGAGCACTGGATGGAGCTTCTCCTCGCCTACCCACGATTTCTATCTGGATACAGCAGAAGCACCTAGCCAGCTGGCTTGTAATAAATCTAGATAGCTTGCCAAAGCTTTATATCATGCTGCTTTTAAAAACTACAGATCTTTATCGATCAAGATGCATGCTACTAGCCAGGCACTGGTGTCTCACACATTTAATCCCAGCTATTCAGTAGGCTCAGATATAAGGATGGTGGTTCAAAGCCAGCCTGGGCAAAAAAGTCTGTGAGACTCTTATCTTCAATTAACTACAAGAAAACTGGCAGTGGAAGTGTGGCTTAAGTGGTAACACATTGATTGGCCTTGAGCAGAAAAATGCTTAGGGACAGCACCCAGGCCCTGAGTTCAAGCTCCAAAACTGACCCCCCCCAAAAAAAATGCATTCTACTCATAAAGTGGCATGTTGAATCGTGACCCCTTTGTACAACTGCTTAAAAAAGAGAATTAAAAACTACAAATCCTATCATCTTACTCTAAACCTATGATATCATAATCTTCAGGGGTGGCCAGGGAGTCTGCATTTCTAAACAAACATCCCAAGTGATGTTTATGATTGAGTAAGCAGGAGCCACTGTCTCTACAACACACACCTGTCAGTGCCAAGAGGGAGGGCAAGGGAGGGGATGGGAATCAAAGATGCCTGACCATGGTCCTTGCCTTCAAGAAATACACATCCAGTTAGAGGACCAGATGGACTCAGAGCCCAGTGTGACCACAATCTCAAGGGGAGGCATGGAGTCCTGATTGTAGAGTAATTTTCATTTACCAACGCGAGAGTTCCGGCCCTGAAGAACCAGGGAAGGCTGCATGGAGGAGGGGGGACTTGAAATGGCCTTTGTAGGAATTGAAGGTGTAAAGAAGAAATGGCATTCCAGACAGGAAAGGCACCAAGAAGAGAAGCTTTGAATGGAGAATGAGTCTGCTGGTCTCATGAAGCAGGGCCAGGTCAGCCAGCTAGTCTGGGGAGAGGAGGAGGGTGATAGAAAACAAAGAGCAGATTGGTCACTTCAAAATTATGTTTATTGTAAAGCAGGGACAGAGACCCCAAACAATTTTTTTAAGTCAGTAATATTAGATTGATTGTTTCTGATTGCCTATTTTTTGTGTAAGGACAGTCTTCATCAGAAAGAAAAGATGTTTTTGGATCCATAATGCCAATTGAAACTTGAACATTTGGGAAGTATGGCTGTTATCTTTCTAATCTTGATTTCATACTTCATTTGTTAGAATCAGAATCAAAGCAGGAGGATACATTGCATTTAGCGGATAGGTCTCGGAAGGTTCATTTAATCTCTGGGTCCCAACACCTAACACAAGGCCAATCTTTTTGCATCTGTATCTGTGTGTTCCCACCCCCAATATTTTGAAATGTTTCACAATAAACTCCAGACATCAACATCATAAATTTCGTATCTTTAGTAAATACTGATTTAACTTTTCCTGAAAAAGAGATATTACTGGAAATACACAAGTGTCCAATGTCACTGAGTAAATAAGATACATGCAATGCATGTTACCCGGAATGGAATATTACCCGATCACAAAGGGAAGGACACTTTGATACAGGCTACATGGCAAGCATGAACATGCATGTGGCGAGCTTTACGGTAAAGGAAACAGGCCAGTCACTGAAAAGCAATATTGTATGACCCCTTTCTTCCCAAGAAACCTAAAGGAGTAGAATTCATGGAGAAAGGACATAGAATGGTGGTTACCAGAAGCTTCTTGGGGAAGGGTGGGGGGAAGGCAGTTCTGCTTAAGGAGTTTAGGGTCTCAGTGGGGTTGTAGCAAGAGGTTCTGGTGATGGGTGCCCCACAAAGGGAACATACTTAACGCCACATTTCAGATGGCAATAATGATTAATTTTATGGTGTATGTATTTTACTTCAATAAAAGGATCAACTATTAAATAAATTTGTACTGTGTGGGACCGCGGCCCAGCCACTCCCCCGCCTATCATTCCATGCCCGTTGGGGAGGGAGGACTGGAACCAAGCCAACACTCAGCTGTGATTGCGAAAGAATATGAATTACAAGGCTCTCAAATGCTGGCCTCAAATGCTCAAGTGTTCATTAAGCACCAGGTCTGAGCTGGGCTGGCTGGCAGCCATGGTTCAGGAGAAAGGGAGGAGAACAGGAATACCAATGAGTGGAAGACACAACCTTGGCCTCCAAGGCCTCTAATCACCATCTGCCTGGGGACACGAACGAGCGGGAACACAAGGTGATGCAAGCCAAGTGTCTCCCAGTGGACGATCAAAGGAGCCAACCGTGCACCTCTGCAAGTCTGCTTCTCTCTTCAAAGAAATACGAGCTCAGAAGATTTGGCTTGGACACGTGGATTCACCTGCTTCACCCACTTCCTATGCGGGTCCACGGTCCAGAGAGGCCCCGCCCCCACGAGCTGCAGAGGACCAATCGGAGTCTCTGAGGTTTGAACACAGCAAGCCCCAGAGAGGACTGGGGAGTGTCCCTGGGGATCCAGATTTTCAGTCCCCAAGACGTCACTTCCTGGGCTGCTATCACCAAGGACCCCAGAGGGAGTGGCGGAAACAAGGATATTTGTTTTCTCACAATTCCCAGGGGTTGGGAAGCTGAGATGGAGGTGCTTGGTTTCTTCTCAGGCCTCCTGCCTACAAGCATGAGGTGGAATGCCTGGAAGACCCTCTTTCCCCTGGGTCTTCACATGGCTCCCTCCTCCTGTGCATCTGAACCTCCATTGGCTCTTCTTCAGGGATACCAGGCATACCTCAAAGGGCCTTCCCCTGGGACCTCATTTTACCCTAATGCTTCTATCTCTGAGTACATTGTACCTCAATATGTCTTTAAAGGTCTATCTTGAATACAGTTACGTTTTCCATGTGTGAATTATGGGATGACCAGTGGGAACAACACAATTCAACCTTGGGAGGCCCTGGAATCAGAGGGACCCGCCCAAAATGTCCCAGTTGGGCCAAAATGATCAAGTGTGTAAGGACCAGTCAGCCATGGGTGTGGCTCTATCTAGAAAAGCAATGAGCTTGGGCAAGGCCATTCTCCATAACTGAGTTAGACATCTAAGGGCAAGTGTTCCCCACAGCTAGAACAAGGCGGTGTTAAAGGTGACTGCATAGTGAATCTTTCTTTTTTTCTTTTCTTTTTTACTTTTGCTAGTCCTGGGGCTTGATCTCAGGGCCTGAGCACTATTCCTGGCTTCTTTTGCTGAAAGCTGCCACGTGAGCCACAGCACCACTTCTAGCTTTTTCTGGGTAGTTTATTGGAGATAAGAGTCTCACAAGACTTTTCTGCCCAGTGTGGCTTCAAACCACAATCCCTGGGTCTCAGCCTTCTGAGTAGCTAGGATGACAGGCACGAGCCACCACAGGCGGCTGAGTCTTACAACTCTATAGCTCTGAAGACAACGTTGTCCTAGAGGCTGAGACAATAACTCAACACACTTTATGTGGGATGACAGACACTGTGCATTCATCATGTCTGTTCCGCAATCTGTATCCTAATTGCCATAACTCAACAATAGCTAACATGCAGCAGGTGCGCAATAAACATTATACAAATAAGCGTACCTCCATGTAAGCGCCCAGTGGAAGGCACTTAAATCCATGGGGTTTAATTCGCTTTCCCGAGTGAGGCAGCGGGAGGACTGCAGAGCGCTCCTCACTGAGGGGAGGGAGCTGTAGGTGGGACCATGTCATGGGGTGGGGGGAGTTGGAGGCAGGCATTAGGGACCTTGGGGCGTGCCCATGGATCGCCCGGTAGAGGGGAACCTGTGTGGGCTGTAGAGGAAGGCCACGCTGGAAAGGCAGGCTGAGCGCCACCCGGAGACACAAGGCCATTCCAAATGTGGCATTTGGCCTTGCCCTGTAGGGAAAGCACTGTCGTGGCAGATTTTTAACCCAGGTGCAACATGCTAGAAATGGTGCTTCCAGAAAATGGATGTGTTCTCATTAGCATTGACTGTAGGCCCGCTGAGACAACAAGGCATAGATAAATGGTCCTCATCTATCCTTGGAAATGCATAGCAATTGTCCAAATGAACCCACTCGACTCTGGCTGAGCTTCCAATTACAAGATGCCATCATTTACAGTGACACAAGAGAGCCCGGATAATCAGTCAGTGGATCCTGAAAGCTGCCAATGCTACGCCCTCCCACCAAAACCTGGCCCACTATGGCTGCCTCTCCTTCACTGGATAGCTGTGTCCCCAGGCAAGGATGCAGCAACCTCCATGACTCTTGGCTCTGACCCCATCTCAGGCCATTCTTTGGTCATCTGAGGATCTGCACAGACCCCGCCTCTCTCACCTCCATCTCATGCCCATAGTCAACCTGAGACCCAGCCCCAGCACAAGGTGATTTCCTACGCCACACGCCAGGCTTCCTCCCGACCTTGAAACAGACTGGATGGCAGACGGAGCAAGGGCAGGCCTCGGGTTAGTCTTGATTCAGCCCCTGGCAGGTCTTAAACTCCTCTGAACCTTTTCACTTTCTGGACTGGGTCTTGAACTGGAGGCCTTACACTCTTACTTAGCTTTTGCACTCAAGGACGGTGCTTTGCCACTTTGAGCCACACCATTATGTCCAGCTTTTTTTTTTCCTAGTTAATTGGAGATAAAGAGTCTCTGGGACTTTTTCTTCCTGAGCTGGCTTTGAACTGTGATCTTAGAACTTGTAATAGAAAAGCAAAGTCAAGTTTCCCTTTGCTTACAAAAGTTCAAGTTGAACTCAGTAAAGGCAGTTGACACATACTATCTAATTTTGCTTCTGAAACATATTGCTGTCAGAATTCAACATCTGGTGAGCACACAGCTCTCCCAAATGCGAGCACCCAGGGATGTGTGAAGCGCCTTGTGTGCTCCTGGGGTGGTAACACACGGTGGTCACACACCACAGCTCCGGGGTGGCGTTAGAAATCACAGTGTATGCACGTATGAGGCATCCTGGGCAGAGCTTAAACGCTGGAATAGATAACACCGGATGGTATTTTGTACCAGGCACCGGTCCAAGAACTCCGCATCAACTTATTTCATTCAGCTCTCACAAAATCTCCACTGTCTAGAGAAGTTCAGCAACCTGCCTCCCCCAGCCTCTCCCCGCTCGGGAAGCCACACTCTATTCTGAATTCCTGTGAGACCACTCCTTTTTAATTCTATCTTTGATTCAAGAGTTACCATGTATAACTTTCCAGCCACTGTCTCAGTGGGAACACTGTGGAGGGGAGCACAGGGAGGGTTGGTGTGGTGAGTGAGATTTAACCCGGCAGTACTGCATGAAATGCATAGCTATGCACACGGGCACGTACACAGGCACGGACAAGATCATTCGCATGACACCATTCAGTGTGTTTCTGCCCTTCCCGGCTCTACTCTGTGCCCCAGGGAAGCACAATCCCCAGGGTCTCTTGCCTCTGGCCTGGTTCAGGCAATGGGAGAATCTAGTAGCAGATTGGAAGGTTGGAGGAAAGAAGAATCCGGCTGTTTCTTCACTGTGTCCCATTTCTCTTCCATGGTGCTGGCTCACATGATGGCTTCAGATGGGGCTGAAGCCCCACCCTGAGCTCCAGCCACAAAGTCCTGCCAGCCGGAGTCCAGCGACTTGCCATTGTGCCTCCAGTCCGGGGAGATTTCCTGTACCCTTCTAAGGGGCCCCACCTTCGGAGAGTATTTTCTCAGCTTATGCACACTCGTATATCCAATTCCATGTCTTAAATTCCTTCCATTTGAAATCGTTTCTGATTTTTTTTGCTACACCCTGAAAAATCAATTGTGGACATAAAGTTAAAAATATACTCGTGCTGGTGGTAGAAGGCAGCCCGGCCTGAGAGTCAAGAGGCCTGGGCAGGGCCAAGCTCCACCTCCATCCATGCCACCCGAGCTCTGCGGAGCCCACTGGGGTTTAGATTCCCAATTTAAAATGTGTGCAGTCTTACTGAAACACACACACACACACATTTCCAAGGTTTTTCTTCCTATGGAGAATGTGAATCCAAGGGTATCTATGACTCATATTAAGTCAAGGGTATCTATGAAGCGAGGTGGCGTGGAAGTAAGAATAGACAGACAAGAAGGAATTCCCCGGCCTGACCAGGAGTGACAACATCGCAGAACAATGATCTGAACTTGAGATTTCATGCAAATAATCCCTTACGGTCCTTCGTTCGTGAACACACCAGCCACGTTCGGGGACAGCCTTTCGCTTGGGGCAGGTAGCGTTCACACCACCGTTATGAACGTCCCTGACCGTCCCACAGCATTTCAGAGCCTTTCCCCAGCCCTGCACTGCTGGACTCCATCTTAAGGAGCCCCCAGCAGCTCAAAAGCCCCCACCTCCCCTTACCAAGAGCTTCCTACCCCCAAAGAGGAGAAAACAAGTACTGAGGCCAATAGCAAGGCAGGGGCTCTTAAACCTCTGACCAGCCCACGTGCAGTTCTCAAGAAGTGGGCACACCACTGATCACCTTACACACTCGCCTGGCACTCCCTAAGCAAATGGAATCTGTTTCTGGATTTCACTCAGTCACTACTTCAAAGGCTGCGCTGAGGCAGCTCTGCCCAGAAAGGCTGCTGGCGCCATCTACTGCCCAAATGGAGAACTGACTCTGAGCCCATCATGAAGCTGGGAATTTCCTGCCAACGCTGTGCCCTCCTACCTCCACTTGCCTTTTCAAAAATGTCACCGCTTGCCAATTTGCAAATATTGGGAAATCGTTTTGTCTTGCATTCTTCAAAGGGTAAATCTCCTGAGCCGATTGCCAGCAGAATCTGCACAGGCTGCCTGGTAGTTGCCTGAGGGGCTCCAACAAATTGGACGTTCTGCTATTTAAAACCCACCGTGCCTAGGATTGTAGGAATCGTGGGGTCTGAATTTCATCCGCAGAATCTCTCAGGATTCCTCTGGAAGCATTTCCCAAGAGAAAAACTGCTCACGTGAGGTGCATAAACATCTGTTTCCCACTGCCTCTATCTCTAAATAACAATTTCAAAAACAGTTGTTGGTTCACATTTAAAATATAGAGCTATGTTTTCTTCTGTCTTTATACAAGAGAGGAAGGTGGCTGTTCAGAGTTCATTAAGCCCCAACTTCTTCATCCTGGGCATAAACAGCCTCCGCCCTGTGTTTGTTAAGACACAATTGGAACCTAACTTTCAGAAGCAACTGCTAGGAAAAGATTTGGTTTCTTTGTAATCAGCAAGTGTTACTGATGGAACAGGAAGGACTAATAACATAATAAAGTTGAGCAAATTTCAGAAATTGCAGGTCGTTTTCTGAATTAGATAAAGACAAGGAGCAACTGATGTTTTTAAATCACAAATATCAAAACTATCAATCCTCTTCCAGGGAGAGGACAGTGGAGAGAAGAGAGGAGGGGAAAAGGAGAGAGAGAGAGAGAGAGAGAGAGAGAGAGAGAGAGAGAGAGAGAGAGAGAGAGAGAGAGGGCGAGCGTGCTGGGGGAGGGATATTTGGGGATTTTTTTCCATCCAAGATTTGATTTTTTGTGTGTACTGACACTGGGGCTTAAACTCAGAGTCTGTCCCTTAGCTTTTCCCACTCAAATCTGTTGCTCTAACACTTAAGCCACACCCCCACTTCTAGTATTTTACTGGAGATCCTCTCATAGACCCTTTTTGCCTGGGCTGGCTTTAAACTGTGATGTTCAAATGTCAGCCTCGTGAGTAGCTAGGATTACAGGTGTGAGCCATGGTGCTTGGCTTCAAGATTTTATTTCTATGCTGATCACCCAAAACTTGCCAACGATGTATTTCTTTAATAACAAGGCCAGTGACTTTCATTTTTTTCCTTTAGTGCCAGGATTGCATCTAGGGCTTTGTTAGGAAAGCACTTTACTCCTGAGCTACACCTCAGAATAAACAGACAAGAAGGAATTCCCAAATACCCGGGAATACCAAAGTATTTGGAGATAGGGTCTGAAACTAAGGTTTGGGTTTGTCTTCTCAACAGATTAACGAATTAGAGGACAGGAATGTGTTTAAAGCAGACAAGTAGATTTATTTGAAAGCCAGAGCAATAGAGAAAGGAAAAGGAAACAAACTCCTTATACAAGGAGGGGTCCCAGAGTTGGGTGTCCACTGTCTCTCTCCCTGGCCTGCCATATATAGGCTCCTCTGGCTCCTCCCCCTAAGGGTGTGTAACTGATCTGACTGGTTGAGAGTGGACAAACAGGTGCAGCAAGTCTTCTGATTGGTTCCCTTCCCCCAGCCTCAGAACACAAGCTCAGGAAGTTGCCCTGCCATTGGATCCCTATCAGCCCTGCAGGACTCTGAAAGGAGCCCTGGGTTGTATGGAGGCTGGGGGAACACGCACTTGGCCAAGGTCAGGAAGGGTGCATGGGTCTGGGAACCCACAAGAGGATGGGTGTTTGCTGTGTCATCTCCAACTCCACCCACACCCATATTGGAGTGGGTTCCAGCCAACCATCTGCTTTTTGTTGTGTCTGTTGTGGGGCTTGAACTCAGGGCCTGGGCGCTGTGCCTAAGCCTCTGTGCTCAAAGCTAGCACTCTACCACTTGAGCCACGGGTCCACTTCCAGCTTTTGGGGTGTCTAATTGGAGGTAAGTTTCACTGACTTTCCTGCCTCGGCTGGCTTCAGATCATGATCCTCAGATCTCAGCCTCCTGAGTAGCTAGGATTACAGGTGTGAGGCACCAGTGGTCGACTCCATCTTTTATTTAGCCTAAGAAGCCTAGCTTCCCCTCAGATCTCACTATGACACAGCTCAGGCTGGTCTTGAACTCACTTTGTAGTCCAGGTTGATCTCACTCATATTCCTGCTGCTTCTGCCTCTGGAGTGCTGGGATTATAGGCATTCACCACCATACCCAGCCCTGCTGGTGATTTCATTTCGCCCTAAGGTCACAAATACCAGCAACTATGATTCTCCAATCCCCTGTCCTCTCTGCGGTCTCATTTCTTTCTCCTTTTCCGAGCCTTAGGAGCACTGATGTAGCTCAAAGGAATTGTCTTTTTGTCTTCGAGTTCACCTGGGTTTTGACAGGACTCTTACTTTCCTGTCAGCTTTCCAATTCGGGCGATTTCACGGCTTCTTTCCACAGCTGAGGCGTGTTTGTGGCAGGCGTGTTAGACGCTGCAGGCTGAGGAGCTAAATTGCTAGGCAGCAACCCTTTGCAGCCCAGCCCCCCTCCCAGGTCTGCTAGTGATCTGGGGACAGTTCCGACTAACAAGGTGATCAGAGAAGCCGGGGGCAGGGCGGGGGGGGGCAGGGGCGGGGAACACCGTGTGTCCTGGCTAATCACTCAGCACAACTGGATAGCTGACAGCTCTCTATACTTTCAAGGAATTGGAATATCATCAAATAGACCTTCCTCATTCATTCACTGAACAAGCAGCTATGAGCACAGAGATACAGCTCTACTGAATGCAATTAACTGGTTAAAGAGAACTAAGCAAAAGGAGAAGAGAGTTAAAGGCAAAGGAAGCTGCAAGCCCCGAGTCTCACTCAAATACGTGGCCTTTTGAAGGAAGAACAGACAGGCAGGAACAAAGGAAGGCTGACAGCGAGGGAGAGGGACTGCGAGATGAGGCTGAAAGTAGCAACCTGGGCTGAGGTGCCCTATTGGGTGCAACTCCCAGGCTACCTCGGGTTTGAGTCTTGAGGCTGTGGGGAAGCAACTACAGAGTTTGAAGACCGCGTAGTGGACCGCGTAGGGGGATGAGAAATGTCAGGACTGCTGGAATGGAGCCTTCCTTAGCATGGCACTCCGCCAGCTCCTCTCCATCCATCCCATCTCCATGCAAACACCAGCCGTAGCATTCTCTGCAGAGTGGTCACGCCAAGGTCTTCTCAGATGAATGAGCAGGTGAACAAATCAAGGAGTCCTTAGAGTTAGCCATGAACTCCCTTGCAATCACCCATGAAGAGTGGACCAGAGCTTAGTGTGCAAAGCCAGTCTGTCTAGGTTGAAAAGCATCCTGCCTCAGAGACAACCTAGGTGAACTCAGGCAAAGTGCTGAGCTTGGCAATGTTAGTCTCAATGGCATGCAGCTGTTGAGAGGAAACAAGTACTTTGCATGGCCAGGTACTGGGTACTGGGTACTGGGTGGCTCACACCTATAATCCTAGCTACTCAAGAAGCTGAGATCTGGCTGGGGATATGGCCTAGTGGCAAGAGTGCCTGTTTCATATACATGAAGCCCTGGGTTCAATTCCTCAGCACTACATATATTGAAAAAGCCAGAAGTGGCGCTGTGGCTCAAGTAGTAGCGTGCTAGCCTTGAGCAAAAAGAAGCCAGGCACAGTGCTCAGGCCCTGAGTCCAAGCCCGAGGAGGAGGAGGAGGAGGAGGAGGAGGAGGAGGAGGAGGAGGAGGAGGAGGAGGAGGAGGAGGAGGAGGAGCTGAGATCTGAGGATCATGATCTGAAGCCAGCCCAGGCAGGAAACTCAGTGAAACTCTTTCCTCCAATTAGCTACCCAAAAAGCTGGAAGTGAGACCTGTGGCTCAAGCGGTAGGGTGCTACCCTTGAAGCAAAAGAGCTCAGGGACAATGCCCAGGCTGTGAGTTCAAGCCCCAGGACCAGCAAAAAACAAATAAAAAGTACCTAGACTGGGGCCTAGCTTCCTAATTGCTGGTAAGTGCTAATATTATCAGTGAGGCTGTGCTTGTTGCGTGGAACAGGGCCTGGGAGACCAGAGAGAGCAATGCTGGCTGCTCTAAACTTCATGTGCTATTTCCACAAGGTTGTGTCACAGGCAGAAGGGAACCATTTTCTCATTATTTTCCCATAATGCCACTGAAAAGTCTAATTTCTTTTGAGTCACAGATTTCTCTTGAACTCCTTGGGACCACTTGCTCTTCCCCTTTCCTGCAGAAGCTGCCCTTTGTGGCAGCTGGGTGAGGTGGGTTTGGGGCCAGAATGCCCCGGGTTGGAGCTCTTCTTCTGATGTCTGTCTTGGGCAATGGGTCTTACCTGAGTCTTGATTTCCTCAGCTGTAGAAAAAGGCCCATGGCTGGTGCCCTGCCTGTGTGGGCTTTGGTGAGTGCAGACAGCATTCAGGCTGTGGGGTCAGACTACTCCAGCTCAGCTTCAGGCTCTGCCCTTGCTTAGCTACAGAACTGGGTAAATTACCAGTCTCTCTGTGCCTCGGTTTCTTCCACTGAAAGTCACATAACAATAGCTCCTACCCTGTTAGGAGCTGAAGTGTATCTCCCCCAAATTCAGAAGCCAAAGTCCTATCCTTGAATACTTCAGAATGGGACTAAAAAGTGTTTGGAGACAGAGGCCTTAGGGAGAGTGTGAGGATAAAATGAGGCCATTAGCATGGGCCTAGTCTATCACGACTGGCGTCCTGCTCAGAAGAGGAATATAGGAAAGTGCCGTGTAGATGGAAGACCAGGCTAGGGCCTGAGAAAAGATGGCCACATCCAAGCTCAGGAGAGGCACCTCAGAAAAACCCAATCCTGCCACCATCGTGGTCTTGGACTTCTCTCTCAGTGAAAAGAATGAAGTCCCATTGTTTAAGCACCCAGTCTGTTTCGCTATGGGCAGACTCAGACCTCACTAGGAGGTTATGAGAGTTCCGTGAGAAGATGCCTGTCAGGGCCTTTGAGACGCCTGTCAACCCATCCACGCAAAGGCCTGGTTCATGCAGGGGGCAGTAGAGGGTTCTGCATCAGGAAGCCCATCAATTCTCTTAGCTCTGTCCAAACAAAATGACACTTCCAATGCCGTGTTTCCCTTTAAAAACAACAACAAAATCTTCCTGGTGCTCTCCCCACAGTCTTCTTTGCCCATACCCAAAGCTCACTTCTGGGTCCCTGACTCACTTCCGGTCCCCGATGATAGGCCTAGGGCCCACTTCCGGTGACCATCTCCTATGTCCAGTGGGCTGGTCCCGATGGGGATGGCAGCTCAGGCAGAGGCATTTCAAGCTGCCTTCGTGAGCCCTGACTGCGCACCGTGTAGTTAACGCAGGCCCATGGTGGGCCCGCATCTTCTGGGTACTGGCAGAACACATCGCTGGTAGTGAGGCAGGTGTTTCTCTGCCTAATGGAGCTTGCTGTGCAATCTGCAGAAAGACAGAATACAGACCAGGGAATACAGAAGTCCTTAGGCACCGGGAGTGAACAGGCAGTGCCTGGTGGGGAGGGCTGTCCCATAGAAAAAGCAGGCCAGGGAAGGGCTGGGAAGTTGCCTCAAAGGCCTGAGTCGGGAAGGGGCCACAATGCCGGGGGAAGAAAGAGAGAGGCAGTCACGTGAGGAGTCGGCACGGCCTCCTTTTCTAGGATGTGGCCACAGGGATGGCCTTGGAGCAGTAGCCTGACCTGGTGCCTCACTGTGCCTCAGTTTCCTTATCTACACAGTGTCTCAACAGTGACTGTAGTAAGATTAATAGTCAACTCAGACTGATCCTGATGATAAAATAGTTGGTAATATACTTAACAAGGTGCCTACAACATGGCAAAACCTTTGTTATCTGGTATTATCCCATAATAATATCAGCAAGCAGTATTTATTGAGTACTTACCATGTACCAGGCATAAAAAAACAAAAGACTTTGCTTGGGATAACTCAGTCTTTGTAACAGCCGTGTGGGGTAGACAGTCTGACTTTTCATTTCAGGGTGAAGAACTGAAGCATTTGGACATGGAGATCTAGATTACTAGCTGGATCTGTCGCCATGAAGCATGTGGCCCAAGGCAGGGGCCCCCAGAAGTCCAGGCAGAGACCCGCCCCTCCACGGGTGTCTCCACCCAAGCCATCTCCCAGCTCCTGGAAGAAGTCAGTTGCCCCACAGCTCTCCCAGGTGTGCTGTACAGCTATGAGGAAAGCGAATTCTGTTCCTCCTCTAGCAGCCTGGGAAAACACAAGGCCCAAATTCCCATCCTAACAGGTTCAAAGGCCAGCATGCCGCCTTGCCTTGTGTGTTTCTGTTCAAGAGCTCAGCATGGGCTCACCCCCCACCCCCCGCCCCTCTCTCTTTCTTTGAGCTGCGAATGGGCAAAGGCCAGAGGAGTTGAACAGAAGGAATGTCCTGTGTGTGCTCACATGGCCAGAGAGAGACGCCTCTCGCCTCTCGACACTTCCAGTGATGCGCCAGTTCTTTCCACTGGAGAGGTGAGGCGAGGGGTTGCCTGGATGGAGATGCAATGTCTTCTCGGGCAATTCAAGCCCGTCACACACGGGGAGGGCAGGCCCAGCAGAAGTGCAGCGACACACATCAGGGCCAGTCCTGGCTGCCAGGACTCATTCAGCACGTCTCCCAGCCTCGATGCTGCTGAGCTCTCCAAGTCCTTTCTCATTGGCTCCTGTCACCCAGGCCATCACCAGGCATTTCCGTGAGCATCACCTTTATCTCTGAGGCTTCCTCTCCACAGAATTGTGCTCTATCAGTTAGGATACTTTTGATAGCATGCAACAGAGATTCTAGGGAACAATGACTTAACCAAGACAGCTCTTTGTTTCTTCCTCACATGAAATCCCAGAAGTTACCATTGCAGGCCTAGTGGGGTACTTGGCCATGGCCCCCAGGGCCCTCAGGCTCCTTCTAGTTCCTACCTCTCCCTTCCTCCAGTCCAAGGCCATCCTCCTGACACAAGGTTACAGCTGAACGCCAGGCCTCACACTTATAATCCCAGCACAGAGAAAAAGGGCTCATCAACTGTCCTTTAAGGAAGATACTTGCCTAAAGAGCCATGTGACCGTTTTGCTCACTTCCCATTGGACAAGCTTTAAGCCCATGTGGACCCCTAGCTGCAAAGCATGTTGGGAAATAAAATCTTTGTCTGAGATGTCCAGAGATCAGCTTAAAAGAAAAAAAGTGAGATATGTTTGTATGAAGCAAGGAGGAAAAACACATCTTTTTTTTCTAGGTCTATCTAACAATCTCAACCACACTTCCTCACCACCAAACTCGCCAACAGAAGAGAAATGAACATTTTCTATAATGTGCTACCTAGGCAAGATTGATTTTCCCGTAAGTTATGTCAGATGGTCACTGAAGAAAACAGAAATACGAAAGGCCACGGTTTCCAGCTCTAACAGCCATTTACTGAGTCACTAAGACTCAGTTTTCTAGTAAACAAAATGGGACCATGATTCCTGGGTTGTCAGGAAGGTTTAGGAGAGTTCTAGCACACTGTGTGTCTCAGCATTGACATGCTACTTGGTTACTCTGAACATAAAGAGTCCTCAGTGACTGAGTCTTCTTTATTAGGTCGTGATGTGGATTAAGTAATCAAATAGATGTAAAATGTTTAGCACAAGGCTTAGCTCTTAAGAAAACATTACAATTAGAGGCTGTATTATTTAGGTCTTTTAAAATTCCTGCAAGGTACGAAAATGTGGTTTTCAAAAGAAAAAAAAAGGCTCTGGCTAAATATAGAACAAATATATGTCAGTGTTTTATTATTCAACTCATTAAATAATCAGGGAACTAGGAATGGAGCAAAGCTTATTAAAGCATATTTGAGGTATTTACATGCAAAAGAAGCAAAACAGAAAAAAATTGCTAGGTACAAAACTGCTTAATGTTCTACGCGACAATAAAACTACATGTTCCCTTCTCTATGAGGGAAAAATACTTGTATTTCTATGGGAAGAAAATCTGCATGTTGCCATGTAAATGCCAGAATCTGGGCTTTATTCAGTAGGAAGTAGTGAAGCCAAATATAGGTAGCTTCCTCAGAGAATTCAGCAATTCCTGCTGAATCAGTATGCTCTGTTGTGACATTGAAAGGACACAGTAAACCCCATAAATATATACAATTATTATTATTTGTCCATTAGAACTAAGGCATGCAATCATTTTCTTGCTTTATTTCCAAATTCGGGGAGCCTTACACGGTAGTTCTTGACAATGAAAAACTAAGGAGAAAAGAGCTAGAGTTCAAGGCCAGCATGGACTAGCTAGTAAGACAAGTCATTTTCCTGAACAGAAGTAATTCTCAATAACAGCAGAGCTATTTGCTGACTTCTCTGGGGTGACCTGCACAAGGAATAGTCCCCACTTTCTGGGATCTTCTGGGGAGAGGGCTGAATAGGAGGGAGAGTGACTTGACAATAGTTAGCTTTACTGTGTGTTAGTCCATTTTGCATTGTTGTAACAAATTACCTGAGGCTGGGTAAATTATAAAGCAAAGAGGTTTGTGCACATCACAATTGTGGTAGCGGGAAAGTATAAACAGGCCACTGGTATCCATGGCAAAGGTCTCGGTTTGCTCCCTACCTAAGAGAAAAGCTGAAAGAATTGCCACGCACATGCAAGAGTATTAGCTGAGAAAGCTGCATTACTTTATTTGTTTATTTATTTAACTTCCACCAGTCTTGGGGTGCTGTCCTGAGCTTCTTTTTGCTCAAGGTTAGCACTTTACCACTTGAGCCACAACTCCACCTACAGCTTTTTCTGTGATTAATTGGAGATAAGACTCTCTCAGACTTTCCTTGCCCAACCTGGCTTTGAAGGGCGAGCCTCAGATCTCAGCCTCCTGAATAGACAGGATTACAGATGGGAGCCACCACCACTGCCTGGCTTTGTAACCACTCCTTACAGGAATGGATCCAGTTCCTTGAGATCTGACCTGCTCCGGCTAGACAGCATTAATCGATTCATGAAGGCTAAGCTTCCATGATTGAGGCTCCACCTCTCAAAAGTCTGGCACCATCACTGCCACCTACAGACCCTAACACTCACCATATAACAGGATCTGCCACCCAAGCCAGGAAAGATCCCAGGGAAGCTAAAGGATCAGGAGTCAAAGGTCATTCTGGGCTGAGGGGATGCTGAGAAATGGCCCAGCAGCAGGAGGAGACGGCACAGAAAGGAAGCAGTCCAAAGACTCTCATCATTTTCTTTTTCAAACACTAGGTTAATTAAGCTGCCCAGAGTCCCACAGGTAGCAGGGGAAGAGTCCATCTCTCCCACTGCCTCTCACTGCTTTTGGAAAATCTTCCCTTGAGATAAAAAAGGGCCTGTGCTCACTCATTCACATTTTGTGTCAAATTAAACCAGTGCTTTGCTTCTCCTGGGGCCATTTTTGAAATTTAGGCCTCGTCTTCCTGAAGCGGAATGAAAGGTGTTGACCCGAGTTAACGGTATCCTCTGGGTCTCTGAAATACTAGCACCCCCCCCCCCGCCCCCAAAGACACAGGCTGAAGCTGGGTAGCAACCAATAACCAGAGCGAGGCGGGAGCAAGGAGGGAAGAGGTCTGCTCCAGGTCTGTCATCGCTCACGTGGCAGCTCCTCTTATAAGCCGGTGTGATTTTATGAGCAAATGTTGGCCCTCAGGCCCAAAGATGGAGGTAACAGGATCCTCTGAAATATTCAGACATATAAAATTGGATGTGGCTTAATTGCCTGAGAAGTTATTTCAAGACTCATCCTGGCCTTTGTGGAGCCTGAGTTCATCCATGATGCTGGAGGGTCCAGGGGAAAACACATTAAATTCAATAGCTCTCATCTAGCCACACTTTAAAATCATTTATTAGTGCAGTCTCTGATGCATAATGGCCTGGAAGAAAATATGTGCCATTTCCCCTAGCATCTAATCAGATGCAACCCGCCTGTGTCTCTGCCCTTGTTGCTTCCTTTGTTCAACTCACAAAGGTCCCTAGCTTTCCAAATGAGCCTGACTTTGCCTTCCCACTATCTTCTTTTTTTTCTCCCTTGTGTCTGTACTGGGACTTGAACTCAGAGCCTCACACCCTCACTTGGCTTTTTTGCTCAAGGCTGTGCCTTACTGCTTGAGTCACACCTCCACTTCTGGGGGTGGGGGGTTGTTGGTTTTCTTTTTGCTGGATAACCAGGGATAAGAGTCTCACCGACTTTTGTGCCCTGGCTGGTTTGCACAGGGGTCCTGGGGTCTCAGCCTCCTGAGTAGCTAGGATTACAGGCATGAGCCACCAGCACCCAGCTAGCAAGTGCTTTAAGATGTAGCAAAAGCACTTCAGGATTGGCATCAGGAGATTGGTCTTCTCTCAAGTGAAGGGCAGAACAGATGGAAGAAGGGGCAGACATATTGGTAAGGCAGAGCCAGGGAGAAAGGCAACACCCCCCTGTTGCTAGAATGAGAAGAGAGGGTCAGCTCAGCTCTGCTAGGCCAGGGACCCGAGAGCTCCCTGCAGCCAGCACTGAGCCAAGATCTGCTCAATAAAAGGGGGTGGGGGAGGCCTCTGAATTCTGTTCTCGCTGCTCCATTGCAAGGTCCCTAGGTTCTTGCAATCAGGCACAGACCCAAGATTCCTAAGCCCTGCAGCTGGCGCTGAGATGCTACTTCTGGTTTACTCCACACACAACTGGTTTTCAGCTGGAAGTGCTCCCGGAGCACACTCCGGGCTGGGCTGTCAATCATGGCAGGGGCTGAGGTGCCTCTTAGTTTACCCTTAGTAGGCAGATTCTCCTGGTTTGGGCTGGACATCTGCCCTAAGGGCATTTCTCCATGACAGCCCGCTGAAAGAACAGGATGTCCCGGACTCCATGTCTGCTCCAGCCACCAACATCTGGCTCCAGGGACTCAGAGGATGAGGAAAGTACTTGTGGCTAGAGACAAAGACCTAGCTAGCTAGCACTGTGGGCCTAGGAAACAGGG
Source organism: Perognathus longimembris pacificus (assembly GCF_023159225.1). Taxonomy (NCBI): domain Eukaryota; kingdom Metazoa; phylum Chordata; class Mammalia; order Rodentia; family Heteromyidae; genus Perognathus; species Perognathus longimembris. Next base: position 45,134,096 of record NC_063176.1, read on the forward strand.
AAGCCCAGAGACACTGGAATGTTTCCTCAGCTACTGCCCAGCCAGAAAGGCAGCTGTTCTAAGCACACCATGCCCTGGGATGTGAACTGGGTTTTGATCCAAAAGGAGGCGGCAGCTGGTGGGCAAGGAGGGCACCGTGTTCACCAAGACTTCTAAGCTGATGGTGTATTCTGGCTCAGGGTGCCTGGGGACCTCGTCTCACGGGACTGATGGCTCGAAGGGGAGAACCTTGACTCCTGGCAGACATTGGGGGAGAGGGGGTGGCAAGAAGAGACCCAGCTTGTCCCCAGGGACACCTTGCCCTAGCCACCCATTCCCAGGCTGAGTCTGAGCCAGCCACTTCCTCGTCCTGGCCCGGCTCCATCTTCCTCGCTGTGGGATCGGAGCAGCGAGCTTCCTCAGGGAACTTCCAGCATCCGTTTTTGATGATTTGCGTTCACGGTGTCCTGAGCTGTGGATGGCTTCTGGGGACCGAGGAAGCCGCAGCCAGCAGCTTGGTGATTTCCCTGGAGAGGCGGGGGCCAAGGGGAAGCTCCCTGCGTGGAGAGAAAACCCGGCCCCACATGGCAGCTGTCAGCCTGGGGCCTGCTGAAATTCTGTAGAGGAGCTGAGCTGAGCTCATTAGATTGACCTGTGTAAAGCGGTGCCTTTCACAGCTCAGTGTCTGGGGTGGGGAGGGTGGAGGAGGCAGCTCGGCAGGGCAGATGCTAGTGTCTGAAGGCCAGGCCGACGCTGAAATGAAGCTGTCGAGGCATATTTAATGACATGGAAAGAAATATTCAGCAATAAGGTGAAAAAAGCACTTATAAAAAGCAGCATATGTAGAATGATCCTGTTATTATGGGGAAGAAACACTTCCCTCTAAGTACACACACACACACACACACACACACACACACACAGAGAGAGAGAGAGAGAGAGAGAGAGAGAGAGAGAGAAGCCCTAAAATTCAGGGTGCAGTGATTTCCAAGGGCTGAGCTTTCCTGCGGTTTTTATTTCCTTCCCGTGCTTTTCTGTATTTTCTAGGCTTTTTGTAATCATTTAAAAAAAAACACTTTTTGCACAGAACGCTTAGGATATTAACCTGTCAAATACGCTGGCCTCACATACTGTTTTGGTTTTGTGGGTTGTTGTTTTTTTATTTCCCTCTGCCTACCATTATGTCTTAAGCTATGTAACAATTGGGCTTCAGAATTTCAGTATAGGAGAAATGAGAACCACCTGATTGGAAAGCAAAACTTGAAGTTATGGTTAAAGTAAAAGTAGAACTACACCAATTGTTTGTGTAAGGCAGGAGCAGGGGCTGCTGGAATTGACACAGCCCTCTTTCTTGAGACCACCCCTAAACCCCTGGTGTGCTCCCGCCCATTTCTTCCTCCAACCCAGGTGATTGGACCAGGAGTGGTCAGCTGACCCATACAGAGCCAATCCATGGGTTAGTCAGTGCTCTCTGCCCCCCACTCCCCCCCCAAAAAGGTGGCTAGACCATTAAATTCCCCTTCTAGATTTGAACTGAGAAATGACCACAGTGAATTAGTTGGCAATGGGAACAGCAAATGGAAAAATAGTTGACAAGAGACAGTGTAGCAGAGTAAAGGCCAGGAGGGGTGACAGGTAATATACATCATGATAAAGGAGTAGTATTAAAATGAATAAGCACAAGTCAGGAAGAAGCAGTTGTAAAAGCCAGGCTCCAGTGGCTCATATCTGTAATCTTAGCTACTCAGGAGGCTGAGATCTTAGGATCACGGTTCAAAGCCAGACTGGACAGAAAGTCTGAGAGACTTTTATCTCCAATTAACCACCAAAAAGCCAGAAGTGGAGCTGTGGGTCAAGCAGCAAAGCTAAGGGACAGCGTGCAGGCCAAAAGACAGGAAGAGGGAGAAGGAAAGGGAAAAGGAAAGGAATGAAAAGGGAAAGGGCAGTCATAAAGTTTAGAGAAGGTTCTACTGCTTAGAGGAAAAGACAAGCAAGGTAACACAAGCAGAGTGCTGAGTCAGGACCTCCACATCAGTCCCTCGTCTTACATTAAGCGGGCATCTCCCCATGTGGCCCACAGAACACTCCCCTCGGCCGGTGTGAGGTCCTGACACAGGCCTGGCAGTGAACAGCCTAAGACTAGCAGCAGCTCCTGTACCAGGCCTGGATTTGGGAGTTACTGCCTGTGTGGCTTCATCCTCGCTTAAGGTTAAAGTCAGACACCAGGAAAAGTGACTAGAGCTCCTGGTGGAAGAAACTGAAAACACAAAAACCAAAAAAAAAATGCCCTTGTGGACCTGGGTTCGATGCAATGAGAACCTCAAACATTTGCAGGATGGACCAGAATAAAGGAGAAACTGGAAATAGCAGTTCCAGTCAGATGCTATTCTCCCCTTAGACTACCCCTAGGCCATTCCAATTCCTTTGCTCCTAGGCAAAAGGTTACAAGGTCAAATCTGCTCCCTTTCCATTGGTCAACTAATCAAAGAAATAATATACTGAAAGGCCTGACCTGAAGCCGGAGTTTCTTGATTGTGGGACATCTTGAATACTGAAAACACTGTATTTTTTTTTTTACTGTGTTTTTGACCAAGAATTGTGAGGAAACTATATTTAGGGAATAGAGAAAGAAACAGAAGACTTTTTTTTTTTTCAGAGTTAAATCCTTATGTACCATCGCAGGAAGCCAAGAGATAAAGTATAAAATTGACTAAGTCAAGAAATGGCAGTGTATCAAGGTTTATGTAAGAAGAAAAACCTAAAAGAATGGTTCTTTATCTAGAGAGGAATAAAGATAGTCACTTTTTTTTTCATTTCTTAGCTTCTATTGACTTTTAAAACACTGAGATGTATTTTTGCTATAAAAATAGTTTAAAATACTTGTTTTTCCTGGGCTGTAGTATAATAATCAAAGCTTTTAGTAAATGCTATATAAGTTAGCTGGGCACCAGTGGCTCACACCTGTAATTCTAACTACTCAGGAGTCTGAGATCTGAGTAGCCTGGTTCAAAGCCAGCCCATGCAGACAAATCTGAGACACTTATTTCCAGTTAACTAGAAAATTCCAAAAGTGGAGGTACAGCTAAGGCACCAGATGTAAGTAAAAAAGCTAAGCGAGAGTATGAAGCCCTGAGTTCAAAATCCAGTACCAGCACAAATACATACACATACATAAACTTGTATATATTGCTATGAAAAACTGAAGGGAAGGAGTGTTTTCAAGCCTTTGAGGACAGAAGGGCTCAGCAGCTGGAGAGCAGAAGGTATGAGGTGATGGAGAAGACAGTATAGCAGGCCATTCTCCCTGCATGCCCAACAAGCCAGCTTCCTTACAGTCAGCAAGAGGATGCGGGAAGCAGATAGCGACCACATCTATCAGGCAATGCTTCTCAAGAGAGTGTGCATGCCACTGAGACACTAAAGATGCAGATTCTCCTCAGCATAGCCCAGGAAAGTATGAACCTATCAGCAAGTTCGCCCACTGATGAGATCTGAGCCCCTAAACCTCACCTCTGAAAGACTATGTTGATGTCCAAGCCTGCAAACCATGAACCTTTGGGGATCATTTCAGTCCCTTTTAGGCAGCTAGGTTGGGGTTCCGACGCTTTGTGGGGCCAAGGCCAGGTGACAAGGGAAGCAGGGCATCGGGGAAGGGGGGCGTGAGTCATGTCAGGCAAACATGCCTCTTGCCCATGAGTTCGTGTCAGCCCTGCCTCGGTCTTCAGGGATTTCTTCTGGGAAAAAGTTTTCTGGTTATGGACAAGTGGGGAGTAGCTGAAGATAGATGTCTTGCCCATCTAGCGTCAGTGCCTAGTAAGAAACCATTGCCTATTCCTTGGCACTAAAGACTGGCAAGGACTTAGGATACATGCTCAAGATCTAATCCTTGGGGCAGCCTATGGATGGGAACTAAATCTGGGGGTTCAACTTGCTTCCTGTCCCAACCGCTCCCCACCCAGCTCTCAGACCCCAACCAGCCTTGTGTCTTCCATTATCCCTATGCTCCATCAACCCTTCAGCAAGGGCTGCTGGGGTGAGAAATAGACTTCCAGAAAAGTCTGAAGCAGTGGGAAGAGGGGCTCTAAGTCTTCAACCAACAAGAACACAAAAACTCTTATTTAAGCACTTTACATATGGTAGTCATTTCTTTCTCTTAACAGTATTGTTATTGCTATTCCACAGATGAAGAGATTGAGGCAGAGAAGTCACTTGCCCAAGAACACACAACTGGGAAGTAAGATCTGAACTCAGACTCTGGCATTCTGGCTACAGCTTCTGGGATGTGAAGAGGAGATGTGTCTTGCAAATAGAACGGCATTAGGTGTGTGCTGCCAACCCTGGTAATGGTGGGAGGGGGAGGGGTTGGACCATCTCAATTCCTGCCAGGCTCTCAGCTCAACTGGTGCAATGGTGTTGGTGCACTGAATTTCATTTGAGTTAAAGACAGTATTTTTCATGCAGGACAAATCCTTCAGTGGGAGCCCACCGCTTCCTCCTGTGCTCACGCAGTACAGCAGTGATCTGTTCCCCTACTGGGATGGAGGAAAAGTCGATGCGTGGGACTTGCTGCCAGATGATGTACAGTGATTGCACTGGTGTTGTTTCTGCTGTGGTTCTCTGCAAGCAGACTGCATGGCAAGTCCATGCTGGATTGGGTGAGCTGACTCAGGCACCTACCCTTCACCAGGCGCAAGGGGACCTTTTCCTACCAAGGTCCAGTTGGATATTTATAACATGCTTCAAGGCCCGTAGAGAATCATCAGTATAGGCAGCTGGACCTGGGACAGCTGGCCAGCAGCCTATGTGTCTGTCTTACGTATCAGATGATTTCATGGCCCATGTATGGCCCACAGGTTGGGCATTCCCCGCCCCCACCACCCCTGGCTTGGAGCATCTGCATCCCTTCACCTCCCCAACCAGGTGCCTTTTGTCACTGGCCTCAGCTCATCCTGAATTCTCCTGCCCACTAATCCTTCAAGAGCCCATTCAGACGGGCACCAGCTCTCCCGGAGCCTTCCTTCCCTGCCCTGGCATAGCCAAACACCTAGAGTCCACTGCAGATAGAACACTCTGTGCAGCCAAGGTTTGCCAACTGGTTTGGTTCCTTCACTAGAGGCACTGGTTTTTATCTCTATAACCCCAATGCTAAGCCAAGTCTGGCTCCCAGTAGTCTCTTTGAGCAATGCTTATTGGTTGGACTATGGAGACCATTTGATTGTTTGCTGACCTCTTTGTGGGACTCTCTTCCCTTCTGGGACATACACACACACACACACACACACACACACACACACACACACTAATTCTGTCTCTGTTGGTCTGTCATGCGCATGCACACACACACACACAAACACTAATTCTGTCTCTGTCGGTCTGTCTCTCATACACACACACACACACACACACACACACACACACACACACACATTCTTTACCCATCCCCTTCAACCCTATCTCATTCCTTCCACAGCTGTCAGTGAAGCACCCACTCGGGGTCCCCTGCTCCATACTGCAGGCCCCTCTCCAAGATACACCATTCAAGCTGCTATTATTTTCATTATTTTTCTTCTTGGCCAGCCTGTCAGTCTCAGGGAGATAGGAACCACCTCTGCGGCGCCTTCAATACCTGTCACCGCGGGAGGTAATGCTGTTGAACCCTCGAGGCAGCAAGTGAGGGGAGGGACAGGTAAGTCCTCAGGGCCTGGAGCTGCGACTGCCATTTGTGGTGAGGAGGAGGGGGCAAGAAAAGGGCCAAGGAGGGTGCAGCCCCATTCCTGCACTAGTTGAGAGCCTCTTGCCCCTTCGAGATCCCCCCACTGTTGCTGGCTAGCCCTGCCAAAATAGTATCTTCATTAACTTTTCAGCTTACACTCGAATGAGCCATGGCATTGTTAACTCCTTTCCTAGTGACAAACTTAATTCTCATGATCACCTATTCTTCCCCCCAAAGAAACCAAGACACAGAGAAATTCAATCCCTTGCCTAAGACCACACAGCTATAAATGTGGATTTGAGTCCAGGAATCCCTGCTTCTTCAACCTGTCCTGCCAGGCCACATGCCAACCCGCTGGTCAGAGAACAGACCTACACTAGTGTTGGGCCACAGCTACTTTGCGAGCTTGCTGAGGGTTTCTGTGGCCTCTATCAACTGAACTGCCTGCCTAGGCTCTTCAGCTTGTAGACTTAGAGGCTGCAGTGCGAGGCCTCTGGCTTAGGGTGAAGTGAGACTTATTTTCGCTCGCTGGCTTAGTACAAAACTGGCCTTCATTGGGGGGTGCAAGGTGCTCTCCCCAGAATATACGAAAGTCCTACCCATAGGCCCTCAGGAGATGCCCTTCTTTGGTAACAAGGTGGCCATAATGAAGTCCTACCTCAGTTGTGTGGGCCACTAAACTAGTATGGCCCGTGCTCTTATGAGAGGAAAACAGGACACAGGGTTGGTGAAACTTTGCCTGGCAGTCCCAAGAACCAAATGCATCCTTCGTCACCATGGTTACTGTGGCTCTCATTTCTCACTGCTTTCCTTTTCTCCCAGAATGCTTGCACCTCTCCCCCCCACCCCCCACCTTGTGTCCTTTCCAGAGGCTTCCAAGCAGGCCCCTGCTTTAAAGGCTGTGCCCTCTCCTGGAGTCTTTCCCTCCGTGTGCACATGGCCCTTTCCTTAGTGAGCCAGTCCTCTGCAGTGACAAGTTTAAAGAACACACTGACCCTTTGGTGACTGTCTCTGGAAAAGTACCAAATTCTGCCCTATAAAAAGCGATACCTAGGGGCTGGGGATATGGCCTAGAGGCTAGAGTGCTTGCCTCGTATACATGAGGCCCTAGGTTCGATTCCCCAGCACCACATATACAGAAAATGGCCAGAAGTGGTGCTGTGGCTCAAGTGGCAGAGTACTAGCCTTGAGCAAGAAGAAGCCAGGGACAGTGCTCAGGCCTTGAGTCCAAGCCCCAGGACTGGCCAAAAAAAAAAAAAAAAAAGTGATACCTAAGATCTCAACAAGGATTCACAGAAACAAGGTAAACCCACTGCAAACACCTCACGGCACAGCCCACATCCTAGAGCTGCGTCACACTGGCGCTGGTGCCTGAGCTCTCAGATTATCAGCTGCACAACTTCCTGTCAGAAGCAGACTGTTTGGAATTGGAAACTTTACAGCCCGTCTATCAGGAAGTCCTGGGCCTCCGCAATCCACACAGAGAAGCCAATAATGAGCATCTCGGTACACTTGGAAAACACAAAACCCTAAAGAAACGGACAGGTTCCGTAAGGCTTGGCAAGGGAACTGGCTTGAAGACAATGGATCCAGTCAGGAAGACGAGTAACAGCTCAAAGTCACAGTGATGGAGGACCTTGGGCCCATTAGAACTCCTGCCATCTGGGAGGATAAGGGGAGGCACAGAGAGACAAAGGGCGAACAAATGCAGCAGTGATACTCACTAGACACTGTGTTCAAAATGAACCATACAATCAGTGGGAGGTAGGAGGGAAAACTGGGAGAAAGTAAGGGAAGAGGTGACTGTCGAAAAAGAAATGTGCTCTTCCCCTGACTTATGTAACTGTAACCCCTCTATACATCAGCTTCATAGTAACAATAATTTTTTTTAAAGTGCTACCCAAACTCCCAGAAACAGCAAGTGTTGGGAAGATGAGGTGGAACTCCTTGAGCACTGTGGGTAGGGGTGGGAAATGCTGCTACTGCTCTGGAAAACAGTATGGAGTTTCCTTCTAAATATTAAACAGTGGATGAACATGTGATCCTGCAATTCCACGTCTAGGTGTTTAGCACAACTAAGGAAAGTGGGAGCTCAGAGGTATTTAATTATTCATGGTCACAGTAATTGGTCACATTATTTCTAACAGCTAACAACAGTAACTCAACAGATGGATGTGTGGGCAAGTAAAATGTAGCCTATCTCACATATACTGTGGAATATTATTCAACTTTAAAAAGGAAGGCGATTCTGACACATGCTGCAATGTGAATGAACCACGATGACATTATGCTAAGTAGTATAAGATAGGCACAAAAGATCAAATATGAGGTGATTTCACATATAGGAAGCCCTAGGAGTATTTAGATTTATAGATACTGAAAGTCTCTGGGAGAGGTGAATGGAGAGTTGCTTAATACGGACAGAGTTTCAGTTCTGCAGTAAGATCTGGAAATTGGTTATAAACCATGAAAACATGCTTAATAACTGTGCACTTCGAAACGGGTTAAGATGGTACATTTTATGTTGTGTTTATTTTGCCACAGGTATGTATCTTTTTAATTAGAAGAATCCTGAGACTATGGTAGGATGAAAATCTGGGCAGATCTTGGCTGCTCAGTTCAGCACTGCAGCAGCATCTAGTGCTAGCACTTGCCTGTGCCCCTGCCTGCCAACCATGGCTGCGGGAGGGGGCCCCCAAAGCAGAGACTCACGTGAGGTAGATGACCCCTTCCCAAACCTATATGACTCTTTAAAGCACTCGACTAAAAATGCCCTGCGTCATGCAGAAAAATGCATGCTTTTTTCAGTTGTCTTACTTTTAAGATGTATCGAAACAGAAGTTTATTAGGTCATGCATGCATGTGGCACAGAATTCAAGTTATGAAACAGTATATGCTGTAAAAGTAAGTTTCCTGCCTGTAATCCTAGCTACTCAGGAGGGTGAGATCTGAGGATTGTGGTTGGAAGCCAGCCCAGGTGGGAAAAGTCTGTGATTCTCTTATCTCCAACTAACCACAGAAGTGGAGCTGTGGCTCAAATAGTAGGGGGCTAGCCTTAATCAAAAGGGCACTCAGGCCCTGAGTTCAAGTCCCAGTACACACACACACACACACACACACATATACACACACACTGTAACTTTCCCCTCCTACTCTGGCCTAGACACTAGTCTCTCTCCTCTAAGGCAACTTTCGATTTCTTCTGCATCTTTCTGAAGGTAGATTTGCACACACACCTTCCCCTATGTGTGGTAGTGTTCTGGCTCTTGCTTTCCACTAAACATGTATCCCGTAGATTTCACATACCAGCTTGTGGAACTGTGCCTCATCCTCTCCAACTCCCTCCAGCCCGCCCCCCTCCGTTTTCTCCTTGTCTCTTTAACTTGTGGAGAATATTCTCACGGGAAGGAGAGAATAAAGAACTTGTGGTCTTTCTGCCATTTCCTTTCAGAATGGCTTTGAAGCCACCACCACTTCCCTTCTGCCAGGTGTGAATGTACCCCTACATTCCAATGTTAACAGTACTTAAGGGGGTGGAGTCTGAGGACGGTAGCTAGCCATGGATGAAGTCATGAGAATACTTCATGGGGTGGTATTAGTGCCTTTATAAGAGGAAGACATAGCTATGACCTTGCAAGGCCTTGTGACCTCTCACACTGGTTATAACACAGCAAGAAAACCCTCACAGGCACAAGTCTGCAGGACTGTGAGCTAAACAAAACCAAGCACACCCTCTCTTCTTTATAAATAACCCATCTGTGGCTCTTATACTGAGAGCGGGCTAAGACACCTCCCTGTTGTTTATTTTAAAATATTTCAAACGAAAATGTGGAGACAAGGACAGTGAAGCTGAGATTCTGCAGTTCTCCTGGGTTTGGCCCATTTAAAATTTCCTGAGGGGTTTTTTTTTTTTTTTCTTGGCAGATCTGTTAAGCTAAACCTCAGACTTCAGGTCATACCACTTTAAAATTCATAAAACAAGGAAGTCATGGTTGCATCTAACAAAATTAACAATAGTTCTTTGATATTATCTTGTGTGTACCTGATAAGCAAATCTCCCCAACTGTCTCCAAAAAATGCTCCTTTTTATACTAGGTTTGTTCAAAAAAGGTCAGACATTACATTTAGTTACGCCACCTCTCCATTCTCTTTAGTCTTGAATGCCCCTCTGCCATCTAATTTCACGCTGCTGGCTTGTACAAATGTACCGTTGTTTTGTGAATTTACCAGTGATGCTCTGGATTTCTCTCCTTGCCTCTGTGTGTTGTCACATCAGTCATTTCCCATATGCTCCATCCCTCCGTATTCCCCACAAATGGAAGTTAGCTCCGAGGCACTCATTATATCAGGAGAAACAATGTCCTCCTTTCCATGACATTAAGATTGATCACTGGCCGAGAAGGTGACAGGTTGATCCCTCTGTGGTCAAGTAGCTCATCAGCCTTTCATTGAATGTGCTCATTGATGATCACTGTCCCCATCAATCACAGCAAAATGCTGATTTGCCTGCTTTCCCCACTCCTTTTCTGCATCTGTCAGGCAGGTAAATCCTTCTAAGCAGCCAGAGAGCTCACCACCTCCACAAGTCATGTTCTGAATGACTTAAGGCTATTTAAATCAAATTGAACCCTCAAAAGGTTGATCCTTTACCATAGCAAATCCCTCCAATCTCCTCTGACTCCAAAGGCCGAGTCTGGAAGGGAAGTCCCATAAACAACTGTTATGGTTTGACATGGAAACTCATGTGTTGAAAGGTTGGTCCCAGATGTAATGTTCAAAGTGGGAATTGGGGGAGGTGACTAGATTGTGATCTCATAATGTGACAGCATTAAGAGGAGACAGCAGAAACCCAGAGGTGGGTGCTGGAGGAAGTAGGTTACTGGGGGGAATGACCTTGAAGATATTCCTAGGCCTTTCAAGGGCAAAGAGAAGTCCTTTCTCTCTTCCATTCTCCCCATCTCCCCCTGGTAGGGCATCTTCCACCACAGGCTCTTGCCGCCATGATGTTCTGCTTCACTTTATGCCCAAAGCAATGTTGCTGCGGACTATGGACTGAAACCTCTGAAAGTGACAGTCAAAATACATTTCTTCCTTTAGGTTGCTTATTTCAGGGATTCAGTCACCGTGATTAAAAATAAAAAAAGTTCATATATACAATGACCAAATCAGGGTTGACTTACTGGTGTATGTACCTGATTAGCCAAGGTATTTGATGGTCCATTTGGATAAATAGCTCCTTAAATTAGAAATTAGATACCTCCCACCCCACCAAGAATTGAATGTTGATTTACTACAGGATTTACTACACACCATATTCTTTCCATAGACTGTGCTGATGGTCCCCGCCCCTGGAGTACCCACCTTGAGTCAGTGGGAAGACAGAAAGTCTGCTGCACTATGAGAAGAGTGGTCAGAACATGACATAACCCAAGACAGTCTCCTCCTTTGGAAAAGGGAGCCAGGAGCAAGGCTTAAGGGCACCCTTTTAACCTCTTCTTCCTCATACTCTCTCCTACAGGTGTTAGTGTGAGGCCCTGGCCTTCTATCGCAGCCTTCGATCACAGGGACGAGTGGCTGCTCAGGGATAGCCTCTGGCTGAAAGGAAATGGGCTGGCAGGGCCCCCTGCTGCGCCTGCTTTCTCTTCAATGTGCCCTTGTGCACCTCTTCACCGTTTGCTTGGGATTCACCCAACTGAAAGGAAGGTATCACTTTATTTTTGCTTTGGTTAAAAATAAAAATCAATCTCAGATACAAATCAATTACATAACCAATAAAATCAGAGATATTGAGAGTCGGAAGGGACTTGAAAGGACATCTAGACCATGAGATATGGGGTGTTTGTGCTAAAAGGGTCTTCAGCACTTATAATCAAGTCTCGGTTATAGATGTTGAAACTGAAGCTCAGTGTGACGGAGGGACTTCTCCAGGATCCCTGGCAAGTTGAGATGTGAAAGTGGGTCTCCTCTGCTGGTGTGAACTCCCGCTCCTCACTTTACACCTGAGAATGAGGTGCAGAGGCGGTCACGTGGCGTGGCCCCGGTGGAGAGGTAGGCACTGCGAGCCTTCGCCATGCCAGGGACTTGCCAGGGATATAATCACAGCACACTGCTTCCGCAGGGAGGGCGTGCGTCCCGAGTACTATGCTTCATACGCCATGCAGCTGTTTCCCACGGAGAAGCTCATTTGGTGTTAGAAATTTTTTCATTACAGCTAATTTATCTCCTAAAGGGTAACATTCACTCCCTGTGCTTTTAAAGGACATTTTTGGCTCTAGCAAAATAATCTCCAGCTGAAACAACCTCAGAGTCCCCAAGTCTTTCCATCGTGAAGGGGGGATGGGGGGGTGGCTGAATGTAGGTGTTCAAGTTCTAGTGCTGGCCCTCTCCTCTAGCTGAGGGGCCTTGGCTGCATTCCTTGGCCTTCCCCGGCCCTCAAGGCTTCTGTGTAGAATGACAGATCTGATTAGGTTAGAGGTTTCCAAATGAGCTTACACCAAAAGGCTCAGCTTACAAAGGATTCTTCAAACACTAACATCCTTTGGTCAATTAGTAATTTGTCTTTCTTCTTTGTGAAAATGAACTACAAATTCAAAGTTCTAATCGCTTTTGATCAGAATAAGCTGTAAGAAAATGATCTGCCTCTAGCCACAGCAGTGAATGTTAAGCTCTAGCCCGCATGGCGTTGTCACAGCAAATGGATGTTCCTCAGACCCCTGGAAGACTGACACAGTTCTTAGATCTCCACTACGGTCCCTAACCCACCCCAAGTCTTGGGCTCCACTACGCCGAAAGATTTCTACATCTTCTCTGCTTCTAAAACTCTTCCTCGGGGGTTAATCTTAAGAGGTTTTGTCTACTGATCACTCCCAAAGCCTGGTGTTAGGAATGTGTCTTTCATCCTTAATGCTTCAAACCAGGAGACTGGCCTTGTCTATGTTCCCGCAGGCAGAAGCAGAACCCTAAAGAATGATTTGGGCCCATGTGTGTCTGGGAGATAGCTCAAGAAAGAGGGCATGGGAGGGGACCAAGTGGCCCGCCAGTTCAGAGGGCAAGTGAGAGAACCACTGCTGGACACAAGCAGAGCCAGGAAGCTGGGGAGCTCTCCACAGCTCACAGCCCAAGTGGCGGGAGAGCTGCCCCTTGGGCCAGTGCCCTCCCGCAGCAATACATGCCTGGTCAGAGGTGCAAGCTGCGCATTGCTATGCTTCCTGTGATGACCCAGTCTCAAAACACAACCATAGTTTGAAGTAGTTGGGCTTAGGACTTCAACACCCAGTTTTGACAGGGTGCAGCTCACTACATTTGTCCTGGTGTCAGGGATTCTAGAGAAGTAGCTGCTCCTACAAGTTTGCCTGTTCCTTTACTGAAACACACAGTCAGGAGGCTGAGCCGTGGGGCTGGCCATACCTAGGCCTCTGTCGCTCACTCAGCACAACCACTGGGTGGGCAAGGGCCGGAGCCAGGGATGGTCCCTCAGTGGGTGAAGAAACAGCAGGGACCTTTGCGGTTTCTCGGTCCTTTGCCTGACTTGAACCCCGAAGCCACAGATCTCACTTTCAAAAGGCAGGGACCATCAAAAGCCACCTGCTACTCTCCTGGTGACAGAAACCCACGATGGTTTTGTGTCCGGGCGTTTGATGTCTGACTGCCACCCGAGTCTACATTGAGGTAAAATATAAATGTAAAAAACAGCCATTTTAGAAAGTACATTTTGTGTATCTTACGAGATAAAACGTCAGAGCTGCTGTTTTCGCAGGAGTTTCCAAACCAGACCCTGGTTAGTTTTTCCTAGACACAATTGTCTCGGCTGCAGCTTCTCCAAGGAAGTGTGCCCCTTCGGGCTTCACTCAGCCTGGCCAAGGCAGCAAGCTGCGTGCCCCTCGCACGGTTACCCAATATCCCAGCCTCGCGCTGACGAAGCTTAATGGCTCTGGCGTATTCTAGTGAGTGCACGGCTCAGTGGGAAAGTGCAGGCGCTGACCGCTGACGTGGGTTCGAATGGATCTTCCTTAAGTAAAGGATCCCTCTCCCCACCCCACCCTTGCACAACCTTGTGTGCTGTTAAAAACGCTGAAAAACACAGTGGCTATTTTAGAAAAGAAGCAAATTAAGTAAAGGGCGGCCTGGGATTCAGAGTACTTCCTTCTCTGAGGAAAATGAAGTAAATTTGGTAAATTATACAACATTCCAATCTGAACTCTTTTCTTCCCAGGGTATAGTCCTCTAGTGGGAAAAACTTGTTAAACAAAGAAAGCCCTCAATCAACAGAACCATCAGGAAACCTCATCCATCCGGAATGATGCAGAAACAGCAAATACAAAAATGAAAAAGGAATCTCTTGGGAGTGGCCAAAAATGTCCCCAAACCATTGCAATTACCCACTGGTGCACCCGAGTACACATGAGAGGCGTTTGTTTTGGGATGCCAGATTCCAGCCTAGGGGTGAAAGGCTTTCCAGTCTCTGAGGCCCGGAGCAGCAAATGAGAGAGCGCAGAGCCTGATCTTCAGAGCTGGGCAGCATGGCAGAGACAAGGAAACCAGAAATGCCACCCTACACCACAGCCCTCACCAAAGAACCACACCAACAGTCCCTGAGACATGACTGTACGATAACAAGCCTCAGTCCTAAGGAGAGGGCTACATCATGCTTAACACCTTTACTGAAGGTGGAAATGCCACGTGGGATATGTTTCAGAAAAAACGAACAACATAAAATATAAAACGGAGTTGCCAAGTCAAAACTGTTCTAGCTGCCAATGACAAGAATGGAATCAAAATGGAGGAAAAAGGAATTTTACTGTTCATTAATGCAAAGGTATCTCAGCTTGAGAAATAAGTGAATCCAAGAGGCTTGAGCGTTACCGGGCCTCAGCACCTATCTTCTATTGGTTCCTTCTCACTTCAGTCTACAGACTGACTCTGCCCAGTGTCAAGATGGATGCCTACAGCTCCAAATATGTGAACAAGAGACCGTCCTCTAGGCAAATTACAGAAACCAACAGGCAAGATGAATAACACACGCCCATGCTGGATGTAATCCTGGTGGCCAGAAATGTGCCCAGTGTTCTTTTTTTCTTTTGTTTTGTCTTATTGCCAGTACTGGGCCTTCAACTCAGGGCCTGAGCACTGACCCTGGCTTCTTTTTGCTCAAGGCTAGCACTCTACCACTTGAGCCACAGCGCCACTTCTGGCTTCTTCTATATATGGGATGTAGGTGAGGCAAGCACTCTATCACGAAGCCATAGTCCCAGGCCTGTGCCCAGTATTCTGAATGGCCAAACTTGGACCATGCATCTCTTCCCAAATATGGGTTGAGGTTAGCCCCACTCACAGCAGAGATAGAATGGGAGAGATGAGCAAAAAATGGGGAGGGGGGGAATGTTTCCATGAAACAGGCAAAATGTTGTTGGGCAAAAAGTGCTGCAAATGTCTATCAGGACAAGATAAATCTTGACTGTCTAGTATATCCAAAGTGACATTCCTGAGGCCTCTGGGTAAAATTTGTTTTGTTGTTTTATGTACACCATAAATGTTTAATACATAGATGAGTTAGTGGCAATTAATTAGTACCTGACCACATTTCAAGATCATTACTGTTGTGGAACATATGTATGCACAAATCAGCATATATAAGATGGTTCTATATGCATACCCAATATATGTACTTCATATAAATAATACATGCTCACAAAAATTAAAAAAAATAGAATGTAAAAAAAATAGAAAATATAAGTACAATTTAAGCATAACTTAAAATGACTATATCACAGGCCATCCAACAAATCTCTATAGTTCTATGAAGTATTACTGAACTTTTGCCTCTACTATTCTTAAGTAAAAATATACTTAACTCTGTATATCACCTTTACAATTAAAAAATAAATACATAAAATAAAATATACTTAAGGTTATCATTTTTGTCATCAATTCCAGAAGAGGAAGAAAAAATGTGTATATGTTTAGAGTTATTAATGTGGGCACAATTATTTTTGTTTGCAAATGATTGTGACAAAAAAAAACAACTGCGAATCTTGAGTTATCAATTATGTATGTGAATCCTTTTAGTCATATGGGTTGTTTTTTCTTTCTGTCACTTGCAACCAGGACTCTGGATGATGCACTGTCTTATTTATTTGTAATCTTGTTTTACTCACATGTGGTGACAGACAGAACCCCTGGAAAAGGAGACCACTTTAAAGTCCCTATCATGGATCCTCAAGGATCCTCAGGGAGCAGTGAGTCCTAATTTCTCCCTAAAATGCTCAGGCAATCACAGCTGCAGGGAGAACACCTAGCTGAGTCTAAATGTAAAGGGAGAGGCTGGCAAGGGCGATCGAGCTGCCTTCCCTGGCTGAGTCCCTGCGCTAGGGCTCAGCACTCGGTCATTGGAAAGGCACATCCTCCAGCCCTCCCACTTCTCCAACTAGGCCCAGAGCCAAAAATTCCATCACCTCCCAGTAACATCGTTGAATCATGACTCCATCAGTGGACAAGTTCATTGGCTAGCTCAGAGAACGGTCCGGTCACCTCTCCATGACTGGATCTACCAGTTGGGATCAAGTCTTTCATGGGAGTCTTTTTAAATATGCCATATTTAAACCATAACACTTTGTTTTGAAGTTTGCAGAAAACTTCCTACTGAAAATACTCCATGTCTTCAAATTAAGCAAAACCAAAATATCAGCTTGAGATTTAAGGGTGTCTGCCACATGGCCCTAACCAGTCCCCCCACTCATCATTCATTTTTCCAGCTGATCATTTGATCCATCAATATAGGTGAGAGCCTGCGATGTGCGAAGCCCACACCAGGTGGAAGGACGCAGGGCAAGTAAAACCCACAGTGTAACCATCTCCCTACACAAACTGCACCCAAACCATAACATCTTTCAAACACATGTGCAGTCTTCTCAGTTACAAATCTTTTTCATTAATTTACTGAATATCTGAATGCCAGACACTTTTCATGGCTTGCATAAAATACGTATTATAGTGATTTCCATTAGGATAACAAAGTACTTGAGGCAGGGTAACGTTATAGGAGATGTACAGATAGAACAACCTATATAAACCAGGTATTGGTGGCCTATGCCTGTTATCCTACTCAACAGGCTGAGATATAAGGATTAAGGTTCAAAGCCAGCCCGGGCAGGAAAATCCATGAAACTCTTACCTTTAGTTAATCACTGAAAAGCTGCAAGTGAAGCTATGGCTAAAGCAGTAGATAGAGTGCTAGCCTTGAGCTGAAGAGCTCAGGGACAGTGTACAGGCCCAGAGTTCAAGCCCCAACACCAGCACCAACAAAACAAAAACAAAAACAACCCAACCATATAAATAGAATCATTTTGGAGATCTTATAACTTTTTTTTTTTGGCCAGTCCTGGCCTTGGACTCAGGGCCTGAGCACTGTTCCTGGCTTCTTTTTGCTCAAGGCTAGCACTCTGCCACTTGAGCCACAGCGTCACTTCTGGCCATTTTCTGTACATGTGGTGATGGGGAATTGAACCCAGGGCCTCATGTATATGAGGCAGGCACTCTTGCCACTAGGCCATATCCCCAGCTCCAAGAGATCTTATAAGTTTTTAAGAGACCAAACAGTTGAACCCCTGGTGTAAAAGGCCTCCCCAGAAAGCTTTAGCTAATCACAAGCCCCAGAAGACAGCCTGTGGGAAGTGTTCTGGGATCCAACACATGTGAGAAATGTCCTCTCCTATCAATCATCAAATTAAAAGCCAATAGACATAATCAGCTTTCTAACTCTGTTTCCTAAAAGTGCTTCTATTATTGATCTCCCGGTGCCCCTGGGATTGCTGGAGATGGGCGAGGCGCTCAGTCCGTCCTCATGAACAGTGTCTCCCTTACACTCTGGCTTCTGTCAAGTGAGGACAGCAGTCTGACAACATGAAGAGTGATCCTGTTAGAACCATCAAGGCAACTCAGCAGCACAGACAGCCCCTTCATCTTGGCGAGGAGGTGGACCGTGCAGGGGCAGGCCCCGGACAAAGAGCCCACTCAGGAGACAATCTGGGTCTGTCCCCTCCAACACAGCCGGGGAGCCCCATGGTTCTCCTTTCAAAGCCAGTCATCTTAGCCTGGACCACTTCCAAAGCACATTACCAGGCCCTTGCCTGTGTGTCCTAGGAAAACTCAATTAAGCATCTGCAGATGCTTAAGTGACATAAGCTCGTGGTGGCAAATGTACCCCTCATTAGGCAATTTCCCCTAGTGGGCTATAACTGTAGGTCAATTAAATGTTAGTGAATACCTTCAAAAAATGATGATTTTGGTTTTGAAACTATCAATCTTTTTTCTTTCTGACAGTAATTGCATAATTGGGCAAGTTGTCTGTTAAGAAAACACTACGTTCACAGTAATAAAATGATGTCACCACACGCACGGTTCATGTAAGGCGAATCTACCCCATGTGCAAGTCACTCTGATACCGAATGAAGATAGCTCTGTAGAGGTAAATGACCTAGAAATGGGCTACAAAGGGAGAAGGAAAGGAAAAGCAATGGCGATATTAATGTCCCTGGTAGAGAAATGCAATTCAATATTTGTTGAGACAAATATTATGCTATTTACCTTTAGAATAGATGAACACTACACAAATAACCTGGCCAAATATAATCCAGGCAAATAATACTTCTTGGTACTATCGTTGACAAAACACTCATTTCAGGAGAAAAAAAAAAAAAACAGCACAGCACTGCAGAGTAAAAGGAATTGTTTTAATCTGCACCTTCACTGCTGCAAACTCACCACTGAGTTTTACTGTGCACCCTGTCCAGTTCCACTGGCTTCCATTCACTGACTTTGCAGCAGGAAGCCATCTTCCACAAGAGGCGGTCAGAACAAACCGAGTCTTCTTAAGCAGCACAGAGTACTTTGTCCTCAGAGGGCTTCAGCAACTGAAATGTTTCCAAAGAGCCCCGGGAGGCAGCTCGGTTTGGGGGGCTTTCACTGAAATCCCTTTTGTAGAAGGTGACGAGGCAGGCGTGGGCCTTCATAAGCCCCCCACAAGCAGCCTCACAGGCCAAGTCTGTTTGTGGAAAATCAACAAATCACAAGGCCTTGCTGGGGTCATCTGTCAGGGTCCCTCGGTATTTGAGAAGGGAAGTACCTAGCCCCATGCACAGTCTCATTACCAGTGGCTCACGGGTGCTGTTGGAGTTCTCCTCCCAGCCACCCTTGCAGGGCGAGTGACCCAGTGTGCTTGATGACGCAGCGTGAAAGGCAGGACAAAGGCCATCTTATAATTGCACGTGGTGACAGTCCCCTCATTTCCTGCCAAATGGATCAGACCACACTTTCAACCCTATGGGAAGACAAGGAAATAACAGTTTTAAATGTCCCAGTAGTATTTCCCTCAATGCCAAACGAACAGAACAACACCGGAAATGAGTTGGGCAGCTTCCATGTGGTTAGACAAGCGGCACAGGGGGTCACAGATACTTCTGGGACCAAGAAAGAAGGGACCGGAATGCAATGGTGGCTAAGAGGAACCTTTAAATGGCTCTGAAATTGCCCCATAATAGCAGATATGTGCCTGGACTCATTAAGAAATAAATAAGACACTGCCACAGAGTTTTGATTAATAAACTGAAATCCTCTAAGTCTCAGCCAACTTGAATCATCAAAAAGGAATGACCTATTCAGCCATAAAGGGGTTTTGGAGCCTGTATATAGTTAAATCCCCTATCAATTAAAATAGCACATAAGGAGCCTCAAGTGGTAGAGTGCTAGGCCTGAGCAAAAAAAAAACAAACCCCAAAAACAAAAAACCAGGGACAATGCCCAGTTCCTGAGTTCAAGCCCCAGTACTGGCACAAAAAAAAAAAAAAAAAAAGCTCACAAGTAAATACAAGTTTCCCATGAGAGTGGTGTTTAAATAGGTGCTTGATAAATATGCAAAACAACGATTCACACTTCATATTTAATTACACACTTGTTCCATTTTGTGCCCGCTTATCAAGTGCAAAAGAGGAACTTGCAAAAAGCATTCTGCAGTGAAATATTAAAACAAAATCTTGGATAGCACCTAGAAAATGGTAACAATTACAAAATAAAGAGCAAAATCAAGTTTCTAAGTTAAAAAGCAAACACATACAAACTATGTAACATAAGAGTACATTAGATTTTGTTCTGATTTTTTTTTTTAAGCTTACCTGGTGGCTGCACATTTTCTTGAATAATCCCAGCCCGATTTATCGATTGTTCCTTCTCTAAAAAACACAACAGAATAATTACTCTTTAGAAAGATGGGTAATGGGGAGGGGGACACAAAATTGTATTTACATGGGCCAATGACACAGGACAAATAGAGACAGTATTTATGAAAGTGATTAAATTCAGAGATTTCATCACTCAAAGCTTTTTGGTTGTGGAAGCTAGAGGCGATAATGCAAAAAGATTGAGTACTTTCAATAAAATAAAGAAAGCTATACTTCAAAAGAAAAACTCCAACTCACATCTTTTTCCTGTGATCTCAGCATTTTGGAAAGGCAACAAAACAACAGAAAAAGAACAATTCTGAAGAAGTGGTGGGCGGGATATTATGAGCGGAAAGCTGCTGAAATGAAGGAACGAGTACAATTAACAAGAAAACGATGACATTTCTATGTTTAAAATGCACTCCACTGAAGGACTGGACTCAGAGCTAAATATGCTATGTTTTTGATAGGAAATAGAGCAGAAAATGAATCTTTGGGTGGGTGGCTTTGGTTTGGGTAATTGAAGCTTCCTTAATTGATTGCAGGTGCTGTGCCAATTAGTACGCGGGCTGTCGCTACAGCAGCTAACCCAGTCTCTTTGGAAAAGTCCACCAGGCCAGGGCCAAGAGAAATTGAGCATTTTATGACTGTGGGCTTTCTAAGTGCTTTAGAACCCGAGGTCTGTGACAACAAAGACTTATTATTTTAAGTATCTTGACAAACAAATGGCAGCCTGTTAGAAGAAATACTTGGAGCCAAAGGATGTTTACTACTAAATTATAGTAATTAAATGTTGCAATCAGAGCTTTGTTTTAACCAGACTGACAGTGTTTCTTTAAGTCCACATTTAGCTCTTATTTAATGCTAGGCCATTTTCTTTATTTTGGCCTCTGGATTCTCATAAAGTTACACAGGCACAAAGGTAACAGAACTAGGTTCTGCCAACTCTGATACTCACACAAGATGTTTTTCCAGTGATGTGATACAGTCACCCCTAAATAACCTGCCTGGTAGTTGTATCAGTGTTCACTTTTGCTTTGGCAAATAAAACATGGAGATTATGGGACTCTTGATATCCAATTCTAAGGACAAGAAGAAGATATAGCATAAGGAGGCTGATTATAGACAATGGCTGAAAATAGCAGATAACGAGCAACCAAGCCTCTGGGGCCCTAGACATGCGAAGACTTCTCCCAAGTCAAGAGGCTGGTACAGAGCCTTGAAGATGCTAGACTTCTGAAATGGTGTTCTCCCACTGTAAGACTTGAATGGAGTTCTTGTAGGCCTGAGCATCCCGCACTGCCAACATGTACGTAGCCTAAGTATGGATATCACAAACACTTAGTGGAAGGCCACACTGTCATCAGTCATGCCAAGAACAGAAACAGTCTAAAAGGTCTATCCACTGACTCTGAAGAAGGAAGAGGGAATCATTGAGTTTGGGGAAATAGTGGACAGTCGGAAGGCATGTTGGACATACAGATTTAAGAATATCATTCATTCTGGTAGACCAAACGTGTTCTCTAGGAAGCCAAAGATGCTGGCAGGTTACCAGAACCCCGTGCGCCATTGAAAGCTGCTTTGGGTGGTGCTTAATTGTGCACTAACCTCTTTGTGAGGCAGCAGGGAAGAGGGAAGAGAAAGGAATCTCTGTCTGCATACTTCCTTGCTAATTGCTAATGAGGTGGGAGAGAGGTGGGGGATTTGTTTTAAACACACTGTAATCTCCTCTAATCCTGGTCCTGATGCAATCACCTCTGTAGTTTAGCCTGGACAGGCAATTTAAACTAGTTCCTACCAAGTGATACCAAGGTATTAGCATCCTATCTACATCCGCTGGTTCTTTAATCCATTAATGTTTAATAAACACAGTAAGGCCAAGGCAGTCTTATGTAAATTCATGACAGCACAAAGACACATTATTTGTGACTGCAGAATATGCTAAGAGACAGTCTCCTGGGAGCCAGCACATCTTGATGAAGTTGACAACTTTCTACCCTACTATCACTAGAGAACTGGCAGATATGTATATATGTGTGTATATATCTATTTTTATATCTATCTATCTATCTATCTATCTATCTATCTATCTATCGATCTATCTTGGGAAAAGAGCCATGGTGGAAGCCAGGGTTCCCACTACGTGGCTAACGTGAACCAATAAGCTAATTACTAACTTCAGTCCTGAGCATGTTCCTAGAGCGGGTGAGATGATTAAAACCCAGCCATGGGCCACTGAGTTAGAAAATTCCCTACTCCAGTGTCTCAGCAAGCCCGACTCTGCCCCCTGGTGCTAAGGCAGTGCTTTGATTTGTAGTTTTAATTGAGAATCCATACCTGTAGTCAAAAGGTGAAGGTGTATTATTACAGAGGTTTACATATAAGGGGGAGCTGATTTGGCCACGGTAGTAAAAGAATCCACCTACTAAATCTTAAGTTTTGGGAAATGACAACGCATCCTTACACTGAATGTCCACATTAGGAAATAAATTCAGTGTGCAGCGTTTTACTGAATTTAACATTGACAGCTACGCAAAGAAATGCAGTACACTGAGCACCAGCTTCTAGGCAGTTTTAACAACAGCCTTTTGCGGGTGCTCTAGAGGAGCCCCAGCAGGAAGCAAGCTAAAATAAATAAGCAGAGAAGCCAGTGCCCAGGACTTCCTCCGGAATTTAGCTCCTCCATCGTCTGCTGCCAATGAAGAGTCGAAACAAAAGCAACTCCCAGTTGAAGTAATTGAGACAAATGGCGAAGGCAGGTCGGGACTGTATATTAGATAACAGCATTATATATCAGTACTAAACTTCCAGCAGTGGATCACCAGCCCAGGGTGAGGTAAGAGATGCCCTTTTCTCCAGAATACAGGCTCATGTGCTTAGGGATGAAAGCTTGCAGTGTCTTCAGTTTACTCTTTAAGTGGTTCAACAAAATAGTAATGATCACAATACACACATAATTATGTGTGTGCGTATATGAAGACACAATTGTACATAAGTCTCTATTAGGAAAGATAGCAAATATGCAAAATGTTAGTAACCGGTAAGCTTAAGTGAAAGGTATATAGGAGGTGGTTGTATTATTCTTGCATCTTCAGTATTAGTTTGGCGTTGTTCTTAATATGAAAAAATAGCCAAATGCGAAGTGTACACACAAGGAAGTCCAACACTGTGGCTGGTTCATGATGATTGCTTCAAGGTATATATGGTTTCTGAAAACAGCCAATACAAATTTTGAAGAAAAACCTGCCACTGTGCTGCTAGTGTCAGACACAAACTCTGCTATAAGGAGATCTAGAACTTGATGTGTATTGCTGGCAGGTGTGAGCCAGAGGTTCAGGGGAAGCACTGACCATAACAGCTGGGGGTGAACAGCTTGCAGAGGGGACCCAAACAGCAGGTAGGAAGCGGTGACAGAGCGGAACCACCACAGCAAATATAAACCACAGCTGAGGGGGACCAGGGGGGCCACAAAAGTGCCTGTGAGGCCCAGGCTGAGGGGACACATGGTCACACTGGCAGGTGTGGACAGCACATGGTCAGCACAGCAGGTGAGGACCAGGAGCTAAGAGGGAGGAAGGAGCAACTGTTAGCAGCTGGCTGAGGACACCAAACAGCTGTAACAACAGGGATGAGCCAGCTGGCTGAGGAGAATCAATGACCATGATGGCAGGTGTGAACAGCTGGCTGCTGGGAACCACATGGTCAGGGCAGCGAGTAGAACCACAGGCTGAGGAGACACCACACCCCACCACACCCCACCCCACCACACCTCGATCATGTAAACGAGGGTCTGAAGGGGCCAGTGGCTCCTGAGTCCCGGGCTCATAGCACGGCAGACAGACACTGCTGCCCCAACCCCACAGTCTGGTTGAATCCAGGGAGCTTTTGATACCAGCCAGAAAGACCTCCACCCATCTCCACATTTCATTGATTATGTGGCAAAAAGAACGAGACGTGTCTCTGGAGCGCCTGGCACGGTGGAGGGAAATTGCCTTTACAAGCAGCATTATCTCCACATCAGGTAGCATCTTGTAGCCACGTTCCGCTGGGCAGACACCACACATTCAGTGGAAACATGACTGGGCAGAACGGGGATCTCCTGCCAGCTGGCCCACCCAGGTTAAGCTTGCGCGCCTTGCTGTCTCTTACACATTCTTCACCGTCCTAAAGGCACTGTGACAGGGCATTAAGCTGGCAAGGGAGTCAGGGTCCAGTGTGTACCCAGCAATTAATGTGCTAAGTGACACTGGGCAAGTCATTGAAATGAGGGGAATCGGTGAGCTTAAGCCTCTCTGGCAAGGTTCTATGGTCTCCTGCTTCTGCACATCTAACTCAAATGAAAATGAACGAGGTCACAGACATGATCTGATTTTGTCTTGTTTCACCAGTTGATCGCAAGGCCCATGACACATACCATTTAAACAGCCATATATATGCAGTATCACCATGTCCTTCTAGGACACAAAGACAGGCCAGGCTTCTAATGCCATCCTGCCTTCCCCAAACATGCCCACCTCACAAACCACACTGTGCAAAAGGATGGAAGTGAATGTCGCATCACAGCAAAATAGCTCAGAACCCCTGGTTCTATATAGCTGACCGCAGGGCAATTCCCACAATACAGACCTTGTAATCCAAGAGGACCTATAAAGTCATGCAAAGTTATGGATGGAAAGAGCTGGAGATCACACAGAATGCAGACATGACATCCAGTAAGGCAGACTTTGGGGTGGCCCTTGTGGAAGGTCTCCTTGGCTCTCTTATCAATCCTCATTTCTGCTGCCTGCAGCCTCATTCTAGCAGAGATCTGGAATCTACTTGTCCCCATCCTGCCCACACCCAGGCTGGCCCAGCTGAAGGGTCCAAAGGGACCTACTGTGGGGCCCACTGGCCTGGGCTCCTTCCTCATCAGGCCTCTGGCTCCAAATCTTGTTTTTACTAGAAACCAAGTTCTCAGTCCTGCCCTTCCAAGAACTGTAGACTCTACCTTCTGGCTATGGCTGATGTCCAGTGCAGAAATGTGTACAGGTCACTGGGCTTCTGGCTATGGCTGATGTCCAGTGCAGAGTGAACAGGACAGCCAGAGGGGAGGGCTGACAGCAGACTGAGGAGGAGGTAGAAGGCAGAGGCTAGGGCAGAGGGACCTCTGCAGATGCCTAGGAAGTGTTTCAGAGACGACCATCTTCCTTCAGCCTGTGCTTCTCACAAAGAGAAGACCTGACTTCCTGGGTCACAGGGAACGGAAGCCATCACTGACAGCACTTAGGACTTGCCAACTTCAAAGCCATGTTGAACTACATCCAGATGGGTCCTTCCCCCAGAAGAGGTGTCCTGCCTCCTCCTAAGGCTCAAGTGGGCACCTGAGCTCAGCAGCCTGCCACGCCCTCCCCCCCCCCCCCCCCCGTAGGCTGTCCTCTCTTCAGTGCCATCTGTGTGGGCTCTCCTTCCTCCCCTACCCCTCCCCAAACCGCTCTCTCTCCAGAGCCCCTGACCTGCTGCAATTGTTCCCTTCCTGCTCTCCTCACCAACAGCCAACTTTAAATACAGTTTAGTAGGTTATTTAATTAGTCGCAATTTTTTGGCTCAATTTAAAATCACTGAAAACATTAACAAAATAAGCAATATTTTTAACTTCTTTTCGCTAAACCCAATACATTTCACTTATCTTTCTGGGGGGGACGGGTGTCTTGGAGCAGCCACACCCCTTCCGCCTCCAGGCCATACCCCTTTCACCACCTGGTCTTCCCGGGACTTGTGACAGGATACTCTCTGGAGGCTTTAAGCCTATCTCTGTGGCCACTCCCCTCCCATCTTCTCTGAGGGTCCCCCTCTTCACCTGCAGGCTTTTCCTGAGACGCTCACACACGGGCACTCACTGCCCTCTGGACTGGGCCAGTTTGGCTCTTCCTGTCCTAGCCCAACATACCCAGTGACCCTCTGTCCACCGGCCCTGGTACTCCAGACCTGTGAGTCCACTGCCTTTGGGCACATCTACATTCCTAACCCACAAGCAGCCCAAAAGTAGGCCCACTTGTCCTCACCCCTAAACCAACGCCTTCATGTGTTTCCTATTGGTGATCAGCACCACCAAGGCTCCAGCGGCTGGAGCCGGAAGCTTCCTGGGTACCATCCTCCTTTCCTTCTCCTTTCCTTCTCCTTTCCTTATCCAAGTCCTCACAATTTACTACTGTCTTAGACCCACAACCACCACTGTGGTTCGGGCCGGGGATGGCTCCCTGAGATACCACCTCACCCCAGTTAAAATGGCCTATACTCTGAACTCAGGCAACAACAAATGCTGGAGGGGATGTGGAGAAAGAGGAACCCTTCTCTACTGTTGGTGTACTAGTGTAAACTAGTACAACCATTCTGGAGGTTTCTCAAAAAGCTCAGCATAGACATACCCTATGACCCAGCCATACCACTCCTAGGCATCTATCCTAAACAACAGGATCCAGGATATCATAAAGACACCTGCACATCCATGTTTATCGCTGCACAATTTACAATAGCCAAACTATGGAAACAACCCAGATGCCTCACTACAGATGAATGGATCAAAAAAATGTGGTACTTATACACAATGGAATACTACATAGTGATTAGAGATGATAAAATAATGGCATTCGCAGGGAAATGGTCAGATCTTGAACAAATATTGTTGAGCAAGACAAGCCTAGAACACAGAGAACAAAGGCACATGGTCTCCTTGATATATGATTGTTGGGGGGGTGGGGGAGAACAGTAGAGACCATGTCTGTAAAATAACAAACTTCTTTTCGAATGGTATTTCCACGTTTGGGTTAGCAACTTTACATTACATTTAGATACTTTATGTATCTAAAACCAAACAATTACTAAATAAACATGAAAGGTCTAGGATAAACCTATCAGAGGATCACAATAGCTCAACAGCTACATACATACGATTATATAAGATGAGGCTAAGCAAAATGAACTCCAAGAGAAGGAAACAGGAGGATTTTACTGTTGCCATTATGCTTAATGAATTTCCTTTGGCGTACACCATGTGGTTACTGTGTATGATTTTGGTACACTGGATACTGTATATCTGCTTACCTGAATTAGGGAAGGGTAAGAAAAATGAGGGAGGGTATAACATATGACAAGAAATGTACCCCCTCTGTACATCACCTTGTCAATAAAATTTAATTAAAATAAATAAATAAATAAATAAATAAATAAATAAATAAATAAATAAATAAAACAGACCAGGCACAGAGTATTTGCTCAATTAAAAAAAAGAAAGAAATCCAGCCTCTGCATCTGCACCTCTGGGGTCCTCCTCCACAGTGAGCCGCCTGCGCAGTGCACAACATCACTGCTGTCCTTGTCAAGCACTTCAATAACCCTCCACTGGCGGGGCTCAGGGGATACAGCACATTGCAGAAGTATTTTAATCAAGCCAGCTAGACAATCACATGTGAAGAACAAATGGCAGGACAACAGGCTTTTCCACCGCCGAAGACCTGGAGGGATTCACATTTCCTATCAAACAAAACATTTCCCAAAGAAATCCTAACAGATGTGTTCTGGAAAGAAAACTGAAACTACACAGGAAAGAAAAACAGATCTATGAGGAATGTGTACGTGACCAGTGGTGGTACTGACTGGCCTGGGAGCAATGAGCAGCAGGCCAAGAGCATCATGGAAGACATGTGGGTTAGGGCAGTTGGGCAGAGTGCAATGGAAAGATCCCCTCTGACCATTCTGTCATACCCAACACAGCCAGAGGCCGAATGGCCACTAACATCCAGGCTTTAAACAAAGGCAAGAACAGCAGCTATATGAATACTAGTCAAATGCACAGCTCTGACCACCCACAGGTTCCCCTGACCTCTCGAGCGCACAGCAAAGCACCTGAGCCCCACTTCAATGCCAGGCCAGCCAGCCTGAGGTCTGTGCACATGCTTCAATCTCCCACACCCCTGCTCCAGGGCTCCTTATTTTAAAAAATGTTTTTGTACAACACTTAACATAAGACTATACGAGGAATCTGATATGCAACCATTAGCTCATTTAATTCACTTAATTGTAA
Organism: Perognathus longimembris pacificus; assembly: GCF_023159225.1. NCBI lineage: Eukaryota > Metazoa > Chordata > Mammalia > Rodentia > Heteromyidae > Perognathus > Perognathus longimembris. Next base: position 45,162,057 of record NC_063176.1, read on the forward strand.
AATCTATCCAGTAAACTCCATGGTTATGGATGGCAAAGCCGCAGGGCTCAGAGTGGTGAAGTAATTTGCCTCAAGCTCATCTAGCCAGATGTTGAGCCTCCCCCCTACCCCCTCTAGGGGTAGTATGATTTAGGGATTAAGGGCTCTGGTTCAAATCCCAGATCTGTGGCTCCTCAGTTGTGGGTCCTTGTCAAGTTATTTAATTGTTCCAGCTTACAGTGAGGATGAGGATCATTCAGCAGCTACCACGTAGGGTTATTAGAACACTATATGGCTTAGTATACTGGATGTGTTTAGAAAGGTACCAAATATCTTTCAACTAAAAAGTAGCTGTTCAGTAAGTTTCCCAAATTAAAATAGAACCAGAAAAGTGAGTGGGCATCAACAGCTTCCCAGTTTAAAGTGCAGCAACTGAACTGGGCATGGTGGCACATGCCTGTAATCCCAGGATTTGGAAGGCTGAAGCAAGAGGACTTTGAGTTGGAGACTTGTCTAGGCTACATATAGACAGATAGGTAGATAGGTAGGTAGATAGACAGATAGACGGTAGCTAACGCAGTTACATTTATTAAATGTTCACCCAAAATGGGCTAATTTATCTATTTCAAGTAATTCAGACAGCCTGTCAGACACGTGTCCATGTCCCATGAGACAGTACACACACTTCACCTTGACCACCTGACCAGAGCGCGCTTCTCAACCAAGGCCCCCTCCCATCTGGGGCTGGTAATTCTTCATCATGGAGGCCATCCTGTGCCTACATAACCTGGATTCTATCCTGTGCATTCCTTGCCTTCAGTTCCCTAGCTATGACAAGCAAAAAATGTCTCCAAAAAAGGCCACTTGTCTTATAAGGGGGAAAAAACCCACCCCAGTTAAGAACCATTGATCTAGCCTCCATAAAAGAAATTTTGCTAATGGGACCTGAAGTATTATTCCCTTTGTCCCAGGTTCAACTCTAGAAGACATAATAAAATAGCTCGGGGCAGAGACTCAGTGAGGGAGAAATGATGATGGAAATGGATTGTACAGGCCTTTCGCAGAAGCCCATATTATTCCACACTGCCCCTATACAGCCAGGCTGGAAGGCAGAAGGCATCTTAGTTTGGGTTGATGGAAAGAAGCTACAAAGAAATCTAAGTGAGCCCGTATAAGGGTCTCCCTCCAGAAACCAAATGTGAGCAGCCTTTTTGCAACGGGCAGAGCATTTACATGGAGCTTTTGCCTTCAAATCACCAAGCTTTCAGCCTCAGCTAATATCCTCCAGGGGAAGGGCTGGCCCTTTTCCATCTCCAAGATGATTCAGGTTTCCTGGAGAACAAAATGAGCCTCTAATGCCTAATATTTTGTCTCTGACAGATGGCTTCAGATGTATCAAAGTGCTAATCCTTACTGAGGTATAGGTCTCAAGGAAGGAGAGTTTGGCTTTTAGAATGATAGGACTGGAATGATTAAGGAAGAAAATTACTCCCAGGATATTCGCCATTGTCATGTGCACAACCAACTTAAAATGAAGGAAACCAGCAGAATCTGAAAAACGATCACAGGAAAAAGGAGAGGAAGAACTAAAAAAAACCCAGGTTAACAATTTAGGTTTGAGATATTTCCGCTCAAAGATATCTCTGGGAGTGGAAAATGAAGTGTAATAAAAACACCTTTCATCTCAGGGCATCCATCTGCCTTCTCCCTACACAACCAGTCTCCGCTTAGGTGGTGTTTGGGGGAGGTTTGGGACATACAGGCCTGGGTGGGCATAAATGCCTTCCCACTTCCAATATGCGTGATCCTGAACAACCTGTATAATCTCTCTGGGCCTCAGTCCTCGCCTCTGTAAACTGGGAAGGCGGTGTGCAAATTAAATGATCCAGCAGGTGCTTGACCTGCAACGTGGTAACAGCTCAGTGAGTATGCAGTTCGTGTCGACCTACTATGTGCAGGCTGCTTCACACACATCAGCTGTCCCTGAGCCTTCCGGGAGGCGCCTGAAGGTCACTGAAGGAACGCTGAAGGTCAGAGAGGCAAGGCCACGACGCTGCACGCGGCAGGATTAGAACCCGGGCCTGCCGGACTCCACCGCCCTGGGTGGAACTGACACGGATAAGGGAAGGGGGGGAGAGGACGGGGGTCACTGGGGCCAGGCCACCGCGCGGGGTCGGAGGTCACTCACGGTATTCCTCCACCCTCATCAGGGGCCGGAAGTAGATGGGGTAGAAGGCGGCGCCGACCAGGGAGACGAAGCCGCCGAAAATGAGCACGGTGCGCAGATTCCGGGACACCGACATGGCGCCAGGCCGGGAGCTGCGGTGACCCAGGAGGGCCCGGCACGCTCGGAAACCTTCTCCCGCCGAACAGGCCGTGACCCTATCGGAAGAGGCGGAGCGGCTTTCACTTCCGGGCCTCGGGGCGGAGTGAGGGCAGGAGAGGGAGACAGAGGCGTGGTCTCCGCGCAGGAGGAGGGGCGTGGCCTCTGGAAGGGGTGGAGCTTAGGGTGTGGTCTTCGCGCCCGGTTGGGCGGGGCCTCTTGGGGTGGAGCTTAAGGCGTGGTCTCCGCGCTGGGTTGGGCGTGGCCTCTGGAGGGGTGGGGCTAAGGGCGTGGTCTCAGGGGCCACTCACTGAGAGGCGAGGGCCGGGTGCAGGTGGCAGGTGGGGCTTCTGTGTCCCTGTCTATCTTTTGCTACTTTTCTGCCTGCTTCCCTGTCCTAGAGCTGGTTCCTCCCTCCATAGCACCACTCACCCATTCCAATACTCTCTCCTCTTCCCCCCTTTAAGTCGGTACTTGCTGACTACCACAAGCTCCCTCTGTCCCCGATTGTGGTTTGACAGCACGGCTTGGGACACGTCTCTGGGCTCCCTGAGAGCAGTTTGTGAGGCTGAGAGACAAAAGGGCAACTCGCCAGGCCCAAGACAGGCTGCGAGGTATTTCTGTAATCCAAGTCACAGGGTTGTTGGACCAAGACCAGCCTGGGAGCAATATCCTTTCAGCCACCAAAAGGAGAGTATCTTTCCTTGCCTCTGTGTTCCCATCCCCCTCCTCTCTCCCTTGGCTCATTACATAACCAAGTCATCCATCTCTCTGTGCTGGGATGCCAGGGTTACCGGTGAGGATGAAGAGTAGACAGAATCAGGGAAGGGCAGAGCACCAGAGGCCAGTTCCATCCATAGGACCCCGAGACTCCAGCTATGGCCTGGAATGGGGGATACTGAGAACAGACATCTGACTCCTCCTCCTGGGATTGCCATCTTCCAACTTCTGCACCTGTCCCCCTTGTACATGATTATGACTGAATATGGTCTGCCCAGGGAACTGGGCAGCTGAGACCAAGATTCCTTGGGCCTATATTCAATCTTTTATAAATAGAAAAGGTACCAGCAGCTTGGTCTCAGGAAAGATTAAAAAACAAGGGCATTTATCTTGAACCCAGTAGCATTATTTAGTCCTGAGAAGATCTATACTCTTTTTGAAATGGTGGAGCAACAACATAGGTTTCCTCTTTCTTTGTAGTTTTGTAGATCATCAAGATAACCTCTACTTCCCAGGCTCTAGAAATATAAATCGTGTGTCTGATCTGTCAGCAGATTAATGAATGAACTGCCATTCCCCAAACACCAGACAAAGTGCTATGGGGGACACAGATAAATACAACGTGACCCCTGCTCTCCAGGACCTTGCCATAGAACAAATACACAAAAAAAAGATAACTCACGATCAACACAGCCTGTTACCAGTGAGTGATGGGGTCCTGAGGGCTACAGAAATGCAGGGGAGGAAGAAAGATGACTGTGCCGTGAGGTGGCTACTCCGCAGGCAGCACTTGTTGGCTAAGGAGAAAAGACTTCACAGCATGGAGGGAACTTGTGAGACATGCTTTCTTTCACGTGATAGAAAATACTCAGGTAGAGTGTGCATTTATCATTTTAGCAGCCTGGCATCTACTTCTATGTTTTCTGGTAAGAATCCCCTGAATACCCTCTGGGGAATCACTCCTCTCCCACTCCTGGTCCACAAGCAGGACTTCCTGTCCTCATTGTAATTCTTCACAGATCTGAGAGTTAAACACATCACCATGCGGACCCAGCTTCCTTGTGCATGGATTGGCTGGTACAGGACCTAGGGCAGTATAGGTGCTTCCTTCTGGTGGCATCTGCCATGTATCCATGTGTATCCTGTTACCTCCTAGGTGGCATTGTCACAGTGGATTGCTTTCATTGCTCATGTTTTGATGAGACTATTGTACATCTGCTTGCCAGTGATCCTGGCGTTTCCCTGGTTTTCCCTTGCAGGCTGATTCTTGAATGTTCATTATATACTACATGACCCAAACATAATCTATCCCAGCCCTACTGGAAAACTGGATTTGAACATGAGGGCCTTAGAAGCCAGAGCTATTGGAGGAGACACTGTTTAGGGACTGAAATGTCCCTAAACTATCAATTCAACTAGCCAATTCTGTTTGTGTGTGGCTTCTTCATACACAGACTTCATGGTTGATGGAGACACAAAAAGAATTCATTCTTCTTCTTGAATTCAGCCAGTTTGAGGAGCCAGGCCCAGGTGCCAGATGGTTTTCAGGTGCTGGTAGAAGTGGTAGTGAATAGAACAGCAATCTGTTGTCCCCATGCTTGTTGGCTGTCTGGTGGGAGCAGAGATGGGGAGCTGAGAGTGACTGCTACCTGCTTTCCCTAGAAATAGCTCCTGATGTCTTTCAGAAAATGACCTCTCATCTTGGCATTCATGGTTAAATTGTAAATCCAAGGATTATTTGTACTTATGAGCAGTGCAGGACTAATAGCAAGTCCTGTAGAACACCTGCCCTGGACAATCACTGTCAGAATTTCCTCATTCAGTACTCACTGTGCCTGGAAAGAAGTGGTTCCATATTCATATATTCAGAGAGAGAGAGAGAGAGAGAGAGAGAGAGAGAGAGAGAGAGAGAGAGAGAGATTGAGAGATTGAGAGATTGAGAGATTGGGACAGTGAAAATGACTTGCTCAAAATCACTTACTTGGCCAGTGAGAGTAAGGAGTCGAACTCATATTCTCTGGAGATTATGACAACATGCAAGATTTTTGTTGCTCTTGTTATTGTTTGTTTATTGTTAAGTACTAGGATTTGAACTCAGGGACTCTCAGTTAAGCCATATCCCCAGCTCCAGAGACCAGCTTTGAACCACCAAGCTAAATTGCCTTGCACGTCAGTGAGCTTGTGGTACCTGGTGTGAATATAGTCCAACCTAGCCCAATTATTTCCTTTCTCCCAGAAATAAGAAGCTAAGGACAGTGACACATGAATGGCATTATCACAGTAGATTTCTTCCATTGCTAATGTCAGGCGAGATGATTGTGCACCTCTCCCGATTACCCATAATCCTAGTTTCCTTGATTTTCCCAAGCTGTTTCCAGAGCGTTTGTTATATTCTATAGGCCACCCCATGTGCTGCCAGTAAACTCTATTTGAACCTTAGTTCCTCACAGTCAGTTTCCGTTCATGCCACCAGGAGCCCTAAGAGATGCAGAAATCAACACAATTATGTCCAATGTGCGGCATAGATGAGGGGCTTCTGGGCTTTATAGCTGTGCTAATGTTTAAAAAAGCCAAAGGAAATTTGGGTGTATTGGGGGGGGCATATTTGTGCAAAGAAAGAAAGAGCCTGAGACAGAATTCAAGTCAAATATGACAGGAACCCTGGGGTGCCGATTTTCATCTCAATCACTGAGAAAAAAAATTGGTTTGGGCTCCTACACAGCACTTTTCCCTTCTTCCCTTGGATGTGAAGATTGAATGCTTGCAGGAAGCAGACCGCCAGTGGTGTCTCACCAGAGTACAGACAGACATCAAAGTTAATCCACTCTCTGATCTAAGCAAAATGGTGACGACGGTTTCCTGGGACAGCAGCTCCACTAATTGTGGCACTGCAGCCTGGCAGATGTATTTTTAGAATATTGTAGATTCCCAAGAAGTATGGTTACTGGCACAGGGAAACAATCTGGAAATAGAGTGGGCTCACCCAGAGCCCTCTGGACTGATGCAGGAAGAAGAAGTTTGAAAACAAGAATTGTTTTCTTGGTTTTATGACTCCCCAAGTCTCTGCCTCTCTGGGCAAATATTTCCAATATACATCATTTGTCAAATGTTTCTTCTTTTGTCTATTCTTTTCATGAAAGAAATCTCTCCAAACGTCTAGCTTGCCTTTTTTTTTTTTTTGTCATACTGTACACTCTCAGTGTTAAGCCATGTCTTTATGACCTCCAGACTTAGGCTTTGGGCTGAATTCCAGAATCATGTGCCTAGAGGAGAGCTTTAAGTCTAAGACCACTTCTCCCTGCTCCCTCTTTATCATCACTGCCCCTGGCCTGGTTTATGATCAGATCTGCTCTGTCTGGCCATAGCTTCTTAGTTGATTTTAGACATGCCATCTTTTTCTGTTACTAAACCACCCCATTCATAGGACAGCTGTGTTAGCCTGTCTACTATACTTTTATACATGAAGGAAAGACATTTATTGAGCTCACTGCTTTCGAGCTTAAAAGTCTGAGATTCTGGAACCCTGTCAACTTGGCCTCTGATGAAGGCCACAATAGTAATAAAGCCTGCAAGAGGGATCACACAGAATGTGGACTTGAGCCAATCTTGCTCTTTTCCAACAACCCACTCTTTGATAAGTAATCCATTCAAGCAAGAACTAATTCTTCTTCCAATAAATGCTTGAGGAAATGTTCAACATCCTTCATAGCCACAGAAGAAATACAAATCACAATGATGTTGAGATTTTATCTCACCCCTGTCAGAATGGTCATCATTAAGAAAAGAAACAACAAATGCCGGTGAGGATGCCAGAGAAGGGATCCCTAACACACTGCTAGTGAGGAGGTAAATCAGTGCAACCACTCACCATAGAAGGCATCATGGAGATTCCTCAAAAAATCCAGCCATACCAAAGGAATGTAAGTCAACATACAAGAGAAATACTTGCACAGTTAATGCAGCACTGTTTATAATAGCCAAACTGTGGAATCAACAAAACCAATGACTGGATAAAGAGAATGTGATATGGTATTCATCTATTTGAAAAGAACAAAATTGGGGGACAGGAGAAAAAAACTGGAAGAGCACAAGGGGAAGGGGCAACCTTGTCCAAAAAGAAATGTATACTTTACCTGACTTACATAACTGTAAACCCTCTGTATGTCACCTTTGTAATAACGATTTTAAAAAAAACTTTAAGAAAAAGGAACAGAATTGTGTCATTTGCAGGAAAATGGGTGGAACTGGAAATTGTCATGTTGAGTAAGATAGGCTAAGCTTAGGAGAGATGGGAAGAACGATAGAAGGGGTGACATTGATAAAGGTACGTTGTACTCATAAACTGACATGCTGAATTGAAACCGCTTTGTACAACTACTTAAATAAATAGTCCAAGCTTAAAAAGCCAAATATCATATGTTTTTACTCATATATACAATCTATACCTGGAACAATAATGCCAATAGTAGATCATGAATGTAACAAAGGGAAACCAATGGGAGGGATGCATTATATATGAATGTGTGTGTGTGTGTGTATGTGTGTGTGTAATGAAACTCATTAAATACTATTTAAAAGGAGGGAAGAGAGGAGCTATTAAGAGGGTAATATAGAGAGGGATGAATTTGATATAAGTACATTGTTTACTTCTATGGAATCACAATGAAACCATTTTGTATAATTAATATACACTAATAAAAAAATAATTAACTTGAAGCTGAGCACTGGTGTTTCATACCTGTAACCCTAGCAGTTTAAAGTCAGCTAAGGCAGGAAAGTCCGTGATACTCCTATCTCCTCATAAGCACCCAAAAGCCAGAAATAGAGCTGTGGCTCAAGTCATAGAGCACTAGCCTTGACCACAAAAGCTCAGAGACAGCACCCAGGCCCAGAGTTCAAGCCCCAGAACCAGCACAAAAATAAGTATAATTAATTTGGGCTAGAGGTGGGGCTCCACGAGTGAAGTAGCTACCTTGCAAGTGTGAGGCCCTAAATTCAAACCTGAGTTACAGACATGTGTGTGCACGTGCACGTACACATACACACAAAACTGTTGTTAACTAAATTCTGATTAAGACCATCTACTGTTACATAACTAGTTCTCTAAAGCTTACTGCTTAAAAAATAACTTTTAAAAATGTTGTGGGGCTTGAACTCAAGGCCTGAGAGCTGTTCCTGAGCTTTCTTTGCACAAAGCTAGTGCTCTCCCACTTTAAGCCACAGCATCACTTCTGGTTTTCTGGTGGTTAATTGGAAATAAGAGTCTCACCGACTTTCCTGCCTGGGCTGGCTTTGAACCATGATCCTCAGATCTCAGCCTCCTGAACAGCTGGGATTACAGGTGTGAGCCACTGGTGTCCAGCTAACAACTCTCTTTAATTCCTCTGAAAGTGATGTCACTAATGATCGAATTGTCTCCCTTTGGGCTCTACCTCTAAAAGTTCCACCACTTTCCAATATTGCCCCACTGAGAACCAAGCTTCCAGCATTTAAATCCATAGAGCACATATCTCCTAAATACCCAGGTAGGTTCTACTGCTGCCTTGCTTGGAAGTCTCTAAAGTAGGAGTCCCTCAGCATGGTCCTTAGGCCATGAACAGCTGGTCCTACACTGCAACCGCTGCCTCTATGCCTGACTGCGGAGGGAAATTCACTAGTCGGTGCTGTTTGGGTTACCATGCTCTGGGCCAATGAGCACTCCTGAGTCAGCAAGGCCCTCTGACCCAGCATCCAGTTAAAGGTGGAAATCTCAGCCTCCACAGAGAATGGGAGGGTTCTGCAGGGAACAGGCTGGGCCTATCAGATTCCTCCCCCATTTCACTTAGAATGTCAGGGAGAGTGAGTGTTCCTGGGAAAGCAGAGTCAGTAGCAGAAAGCAGATGCCGGGGATGAGGGCTGTGTCTGTAAGTCAGCAGAAGCTGAGAGAGAAAAGCTCTTGCTGGGTAGACGGCCAGGGAATTGCAGGAAGCGGAGAATCATGAAGGAGAATTAAGAGGAAGATCCACAAATCCTTCCTGCGGAGGAGGAACAAGATACCATAAGCCCTGGGACTGCCTGGGGTTCTTGTGTTCATTCATGGTTTCCTGCCTCTTGTGTGTCACACCTACAGGCTCTCAAGTGTCAGACAAATGCTTGCGTTCTAGCTGGGCAGCAGATAATGAGTCAATGTTTGAAGGATAGTCACAGGACTCATAAATTCTGGGAAGAAGAAGGGGCATGGTGGTGCCTGCCTGCAATCCCAGCACTTAGAAGATGAGGCAATAGTGATTATCTATCTATCTGTGTGTCTGTGCGCCTGTCTATCTATTAGAACTAGCAAGGGACTATGAAGGGAAGCAGCTATTTTTCAGAAGGTGACAGAGGCCTAAAGAAACAGGAGGGAGCTATATAAATATTAGGGAAAGTAATGCCGGTGGAGAGACCTTGAGCGCACCAGGGCTGAGTGAATGTTTTGCTCGTCACAGATCACTGACGAGGTCCGTGCGCCTGAGAGGAGCCGGAGGAGAGGACACTGGAATCAGTCAGGTGAGCAGCCGCTGGGGCTGGGGCACTCCACTGTGAGCTGCAGGAACCAGGTGGGTGGTTGAGGCTTGCACTGTGCCCTAGGAGGAACCTGAGCACCATTCTAGTTCCATATCTTTCTGGAAGGTCCAGCTGCTCTATAGTTTCTGGTCTTCTCACAGATTTCCTGCTTCCCACATCTACAGCATCCCACTATTTCCCATAAAGCCCCTTTGCTTGGAAAAGAACACATGAGTTTTGCTTCCAGACAAACATGTGTTCCGAAGGCCATCATGAGCTTATAAACTAAATCCTCTTCACTTTTCCTACTCCTAACCCCCTTCCTCTCCCTTCACTCTAGCTGCCTCACTATTTGCAGGTATCCACTGCAGCCTGCCTCGCCTGTCTGAGTGTTGCTCTTCTTCTTCCCCTTTGAAATAGCTCTCTCCCCAGAGCCTCTTGTCACAGCCCTTTTCCCAAGAACATTCTCAAATCCCACTCTGCAAGGAGTCCTCCCATGACCACTTCACTTGACCTTCACTCCTCTCTCCTAAACATGGCAGATCAACTATGCCTGGGTCATTGCTCCTCCACCAAAGCAAATGAAAATGATTTATTAGCTCTTGCAGTTCTGTAGGCTGCCTGGGAATTCTTATGCAACTCAGGGGACGGATGGACATTAGGACAGATGAAAACATCTGGGGGACTTGGTTACAGTGGACTGACTGCCCAACTCAGCTCACTCCTACAGTCGAGAGTTAATGTCAACTGTATCACCCACCTGGTACAGTGGCTTGATTCAAAGATAGAGCCTCCTGGAGACTCACAAGCATAGTGGTTTAGCTCTGGAAGGCACTTGTGGTCTTTCTGGATGCATTCTGTGGGTACAGCAAATTACTACAGGCTGGCTAGGAGTCTTGAACAAGATTTACTTCTCACAGTTCTGGGGACCAGAAGTCCAAAAGCAAAGTACAGAAAGATCTTGTGTCTTCTGAGGATCTCTCTCCCTCTTCCTCCCTGCCTACTTCTCCCTCTCTCTCTCCCTCTCCCTCTCTCTTACCCTTTCTATCTCCTTCTCCTTCTCTCCCATTACTACTAGGATTAGAATTCCAGGTCCTTATCTCTCTCTCTCTCTCTCTCTCTCTCTCTCTCTCTCTCTCTCTCTCTCTCTCTCTGTCTGTCTGTCTCTGTCTCTGTCTCTGTCTCTGTGTGTGTGTGTGTGTGTGTGTGTGTGTGTGTGTGTGTGTTGTGGTCCTGGGGCTTGAACTGAGACCCTGAGTGCTCTCTCTGAGCTTTTCCACTCAAGGCTAGTGTTCTACCACTTTGAGCCACAGCTTTTTGATGGTTAACTGGAGATAAAAGTCTCATGGACTTTCCTGCCTGAACTGGCTTTGAACCTTAATCTTCAGATTTCAGCCTCCTGAGTAGCTAGGATTATAGGCCTGAGCTACCAGTGCCCATCCAAGAGAGTCTATTGTATTTCTGTCATTTTCAAGGCATAAAAGCCCTATCCTCATGACCCAAAGGCCTTTCCTCTGTCTAAACACCACCAGAGCTGGGGATTAATCCCAACATAAAAAGCAGGACATGCACAAACATTCACTGCATAGCTGTCACTAAGGCAATGTGCGCAAATCACTCTGTTCTGGGTTGCTGAAATGTCATTGGGCAGAAGACCAACAAGGGAGGAGGAGGAAGAAAAACTGCAGCACAGAATGAGGTATGGTGAAGAGTTGACCACAACTTCTCCAGGTGGCTGCGGGCAACATGCTATCCCGAGGTTCAGCCCCAGCGTCCTAGGGCAGCCTGCTAAATCAAATGCAGAGTATGTGGAAGACTCTTCTAGCAATGGGACTATATTGGATCTGAGGGCCAGATGCAAAACTTGTCTCCAAAATATTAATTTTCTATCTGCCAAGATAAGTGATGAAGGCTTGTGGTTCGTGTAGTACATCTACCCAGCCATGGCCCTAACTACGCTGACTTTCCAGACTGCTTCCTCCCAGTTAGAAGTGAATCTAGATTTACTTGCCATTAGGAGTCAGCCTCATCTCCCTGCTTGGCAATACCCTCGCTCTAGATGATGCTGTTTTTCTCCTGAGAATATCAATCTATGTGCTCAAGGTCACTCTGCAGAGAAGACACTAAGGTAAGTGGAAATCTCATATCTGAGGAGAGAGCAAATGAAATTTCAACATGTTTTACATCAAACAACCTCTTACACCTCTTTATGAACAGTGGGGCATTGTAGGGACTGAAAACACCCATCCCAGAAGACCACACAGACACAGTCAGGTATAGCAAAAGGAGTTGATTGTCAGCAGGGGCTGACAAGTCCATCTCCCTTGTGGGAGAGGGAGAAATAGCTCCTGTCTTTTGTTTAGGGTCAATATCTAGTCAGGAGACTAGAGGCAGGAACTTTTCTTAGGGACAGGAAGTGAAGTGGGAGGAACGGCCAGGGCTGAAGGCCAGTTGTGGTTAGGCCTAGCCAGATCAACTGGTTCTGTGGGAAGGGCTAAGGACCTGAGATGGAGGGCATGCTAGTAGAGGCCAAAATCAGAAAAACAACAACACTGGGTGGGGGGGGGGGAACCCACAGCTCCAGTTCAACCACAGAAATGGGAATAGTTAGTGCAGGAAAATGGAAGCATAGATTTTCTTGGCTTCTTTAACATCCTCTATATGTAGGACTGTGCCCGGCCCGTGCCCACGGACCTGTCGAAGGACATCATCTGGGAACTGAGGCCCCATGTGTGGCCATGACCATGCAAGTGTGCCTTCCAGCATTTCAAGGGCATCGTTTTGCAGCTCCTGAGCAACGTAGGCGTCGGCAAAGCATTTCCCTGCTCTGCGTGCTCAGCCAATGTTCTTAACTCTTTACAACCACTTCTCCGGCTCTAGGTCCACTCTTCAGCACCCTGTCCCCACCCCCAGGAGGAGAAAATGGCATGTCAGCTTGTGAACAATACCACCTGAAGACCTTAGAAAGTGTGATATGATGGAATTGTGCCAAGTACTAAAGAAATCCATTCTAAAAAGATCACCTACTTGTGTGTTTAAGGTCAACCCAAAATGTCGCTTGGGGCCAGGTACCAGTCGCTCATGCCTGCAATCCTAGCTACTCAGGAGATTGGGATCTGAGGATCCGGGTTCAAACTCAGCTTGGGCAGAAAAGTCTGTGAAACTCTTATCTCTAATTAACCAGGAAAAAAAAAAAGCCAGAAGTAGACATGTAGCTCAAGTGGCAGAGTGCCAGCCTTGAATAAAAAAAGCTAAGGGACAGCACACAGCCCTGGATTCAAACCCCAATAGCAGCACAGGTACACACACACACACACACACACACACACACACACACACACAGTCACTGGGGCCATCTCAAATTCAATATCATCCTGTTGGATATTTTTTTTACCTGTTCCTTCCCCCCCGCCCCCCCCCGCCCATGGCTATTCTCCACCTTGAAGCCAGGGCACACATTTAGAACCTGAAATCAGATCAAGTGATCCATTGCACCAACAGCCACAGGCTTCCCAATCATTGCAAATCATATGCAGACATTTCCCATTTCCTAGGTGATCTGTCCCACCTACCTTCCTACTTCATGTCCCTCCACTGTCCCAGACTTAGTAGGCCCTTCTAGTCACTGAACACATCAAGCACAAGCCAGCCTCTGGGTCTTTGCACTGCATTGTCCACTGCTTTATTTGCCATTTAAGTACAATATGTCCCAGGGCACTACTGCTAAGGCTCGAGTCTCACCATCATGTGAAATTCAGTCCCTACCATGAACTATTTCTAGACCACAGCATTTACAGGCAGAACTGTGGGGGAACTAATGAAGATTCAATGAAAACATGAGAGGGTCCTTCATCCAGTGAAACTGGGGCTTTATGAAGTCTCCACCAGAAAGAAAAGCCTGGCCAGATGTGAGCTTTCTTCTTTGCAAATGACTCAGTCTGTGGTATTCTGTTATAGCAATGGATAAAGGAATCCTCATCTCCCTTCACTATTTTTTCTTTGGCTTTTTATTCCAACACCCTTAAACTACTTATTCATATGTTCATTGTTGTCTTTTATTCTAGAAGGTAAATACAATCAGTCTATCTTCCTGCTGTTGTCTCTAGCACCTTCCAAAATACAAAGCTTGTAGTAGGCGTTCAATAAATAGGTGTGTGTGTGTGGTGTGTGTGTGTGTGTGTGTGTCTGTTAGTACTAGGGCTTCAACTTGGGCCTGAACATTCTCCTTTAGTTTTTTCTTTTCTTTTTTTCTTTTTGCCAGTCCTGGGCTTGGACTCAGGGCCTGAGCACTGTCCCTGACTTCTTTTTGCTCAAGGCTAGCACTCTGCCACTTGAGCCACAGCGCCACTTTTGGCCGTTTTCTATATATGTGGTGCTGGGGAATTGAACCCAGGGCTTCATGTATACGAGGCAAGCATTCTTGCCACTAGGCCATTTTCCCAGCCCTCCCTTAGTTTTTTCAAGATTGGCGATCCACCACTTGAGCCACACCTCTACTTCCAGCTTTTTGCTGGTTACTTGGAGATAAGAGTCTCACAAACCTTCTTGCTCAGGCTGGCTTCGAACCTGGATCCTCAGATTTCCTGAGCCTCCTGAATAGCTAGGAGCCACTGGCTCCTGATTGGCATTCATTTCTTAGGATGTACACGCAGTCCAAAAAGCAGTATTGCATGTGCAAGACTCTTGGACAAAAGAAAAAGCCATGCTTCTCATTACTTAATTAACCTTCAAAGCGGGGGATTTCACAAAGGTCAAGTCTTCCTGGTTCCCATGGTGGGAGCTCCACGTGCTCAGTTCAATCACAGCCTGTCTGGGGTTTTTAGCACCCCCCCACCGGCGGGAGGGACAGGGAAGGCACGCCCCGACCTGGACAAGCCAAGGAAAGGGTTGGCAGGCTGCCGGCACCCAGCCCTCCCTCACTGGAGGACAATCAGATGGCCTAGGAGTCAAGTGTTTATTGAGGAAGTACATGCCACTAATATAAGGCACAGGAGCCAATCAGGTCTAAGATCGGCAGGAAGGGGCGGGATGAGCTGTCTGTCCATCAAGGGCTAAAGAGCCGGGGGCATCACAGCCCACAGAACCGCCTCCAGGTTATAACCAAAGACACTTGTAGCAGCTGCGCATTGTTGTTAGGCGCCGCCATCTTAGCCACACGTGGCCCCAAGACTGAGAAACAGGCGGGGCCAGCTAGCTGACTTCCAGGTGTGCCCCACAACAGCCCCTGTGATTCTTCCACTGCTGGCTGCCCTGGCCGCGCTGCTCTTCCCATGTGGGATGAGCACAGAAAGAAAGCACCTGCAGACTGCTTCCACTGACAGCCTTTGAGATTTTAATTAGTGCATTGTCTCCCCACCTCTTTCTCCTCCATGGTCAGGATTTGGATTCGATGAACTTGAAAGAGGGAGTTCAGTCCCTCAGAGAAGGCTCTGAGGGCTACCCACAGGGGCTGTGCTGGGCTGACCTAGGAGGGAGGAGGAGGGAGAGGAGGGGGGGTCTGTACTGATATCATGGGAGCTGGCCACAGTGGATAACCGGACATGCTGCGAGCTCTTTGCTTACCACACATTTCTTCCGCCGCTAGCGCCTTTGTGATCATGGAGGTCCCCGTGTATCCAGTGGGCGTGCCTGGCAGGCGACTGCTTACATGGGCATTTTGTCAACTGGGCACCTTCATCTCAGCATTTGGGCTTCCATTCAGTCTCCCTCAGCCTCTCTCTGTCCCTCTCTGTGTCTGGATGTCTCTCTCTTGTCTCTCTCCTACCCTCTCTCCCTCCCTCCATTTTTCTCTCTTCCTTCTTCCCTTCCTCCCCACTTGTCTTTTCCTTCTTTCCTCCCTCCCTCCGCCATTTTCTCCCCTTCCTTCCTTCCTTCCTTCCTTCCTTCCTTCCTTCCTTCCTTCCTTCCTTCCTTCCTTCCTTCCTTCCTTCCTTCCTTCCTTCCCCACCCTGTCTCTCTCTTTTTCTTTCATTTGTGCTAGTCGGGGGGAGGGGGGTGCATTCAGGGCCTGTACACTCTCCCTTAACTTTTTCTCTCAGGGCTGGTGCTCTACCACTTGAGCCACACCTCCACTTCTAGCTTTTTGGTAGTTAACTAGAGGTGAAGCGTCTCATAGACTTTCCAACCTGGGCTAGTTTTGAACTTCAATTCTCAAATCTCAGCCTCTTCAGCAACTAGGATGACCGGCATGAGCCATCCACAGGTGCTCCGCCCCCTGCATACCTGACCACCAAAGCCTCCACAGAGTTCATCCACTATCTGACTCCATAGGGAGCACCTGTCAGCAGGGGCACTGGGACAGAGCTAGCCACTCTCCATCCAGGGGACTGTAGTCTAGCTCTCACTTCTCACCTCCCACTACTTCTGGAGCTATCAGAGCTCAGTAAGGCCTGGACACAGACTTTCTGTTGAAATGCTTAGTGCTCTAAGATCTAGGGTTGAATCTTTCCTATTCATTTTACCCCTAAACCTCCATGTGCTCAGTAACACAAGGCTGGCAATCGTAACATAACTCCTGGGTTTTCTTGGGAAGATTAGAATCGTTAAAGTCAAGTACTTTTGTTTGGTCTAGGTCAGGTCTATTTGTAGCACTTTGACAAATTTTCACCTCCTAAGACTCAGTTTTCCTCTGTAAGGCCACAATAATAGCTCTGTGGTCTCAAGACAACAAAATAAGAATGCCAGATCAATTGTCAAGCATTGTACAAATGCTAGCTAATTTCATCAATGAGTCATTCACATCTCCCTCTAGCTATGAAAATGAGTTTCTCAAAAACAAAACCCTCTAAATGTGGATATGTCATCTGTCTTACTCATGGGGGAAAATGCTAGAAATATACGATAAGGAGTGCCGTATGCAAACATTGCTGGATTTTTTTTAAAGAAGCAAATAGCATTAAAATGATGATTGCATGAATGACCAGGCTATTGTCCCTTGGGGGAAATATTTCCCAGTTTGCTTAGAATAGCAAAAAGAAGGGGGAAAACAAGATTGTTATTTCAAAGCTGTCTCCCCAAGGGAAATTAAACCTGAGTTATGGGATATTTTTCATAAAACCACAGTATAAAACTAACAAGTAAAGAAACCACTAGGAGGCATATTTAAGTGGGTTGGGGCAGGGTTCCTCCCAGGGGATCCCTTGGGTATATCAGTGTCTGCCATTAAATTCCCACACTGCCCATTTATACCCAGTGGGACCTGCAGTTATCTACAAGGCCTTATCTCACTTGGCCACATTCCAGTCTCCCAAGCAGCAACACCCACCAGTTATCAGCTGATACAATGATAGGCTGCATTGGACCACGTGACTTCTGGCTCCTCCCATCTCCAGCAGGATGGATGTAGCTATGTGGTCACAGGGCATTTTTATATTAAAGCATCACATTACTGCTTGCAAGATATGACTTCTCTTTTTAGTTCTTCCAGGAACACGATTGCTTGTAGACCTACTTACTCTCTGCTTATAGGTGGTTTCAGGAGTCAGACTGGTTCCTATTTAAATCTCTCTAGTACCTCTTTTGGAAACAGAACTCTTCTGTTCTACCGGGAATTCATTTCACAGGAGCCTGGGTCTGCATTCCCATCCACAGGGCTAGAACAGACCGATTCACAGATCCTCTGCTTTTTACTGTATTGACTAACTAGTTCTGATCTTCCTGGAATCTTTTCCAACGTTGGAATCACAAGAAGCCAGCTTCTTGTCCTAGACTTGTTGGGTCAGTAAAGATTTCAGTCTGGTAAAGGCCACATAATAAGCACAGCAGGAGAACCAGATAGGATCACTTGGATTCTGGATCAAGCTCTGCCTGAAAGCCAGTTGATTAATAGGGAATTAAGCAAACAATTCTACTGGAGTGGGACTTCTGTTACCACAAACAGAATATATTTCTGATTAATCCAGCAAGCTAAGCCTACTATATATTGGGTGTTGGTTGTTGTTCAAGACCAGGACTTGAACTTTATACCTGATACTTTCACTCATTGGTTGTTACTCTAACACCTGAGCCATGCCTCTAACCCCCTTTTTTTTAATCTTAAAGAGTTGATATAGGGGCTGGGGATATAGCCTAGTGGCAAGAGTGCCTGCCTCGGATACACGAGGCCCTAGGTTGGATTCCCCAGCACCACATATACAGAAAACGGCCAGAGGTGGCGCTGTGGCTTAAGTGGCAGAGTGCTAGCCTTGAGCGGGAAGAAGCCAGGGACAGTGCTCAGGCCCTGAGTCCAAGGCCCAGGACTGGCCAAAAAAAAAAAAAAAAAAAAAAAAAGAGTTGATATAATAAATTGAATCTATATAAATAAAAAAAATCATAAAATAGAAAAACATAAAAGGCTAAAATTGGAATTGCCTTTTTAAAATAGCACTTTTTGTTTACTAAACACCTACAATGTGCCAGATATTGGTTTTTCTGTTCCATTACTATTTTATTATTTTTTAATTTAATTTTACTGTCAAGGTGATGTACAGAGGGGTCAGTTTCCTATGTAAGATAGTGAGTACATTTCTTGTCAAACTTGTTATACCCTCCCTGTGACAGGTATTTTATGGACACTCTACCTTCTTAGCTCCTCACCACCATCCTGCATGTTATACCCATTTTAGAGAGGAGGAAATTGAGGTCCAGAATTGCTAAGAGACATAGCAAAGACCACCAGGCAGGAGGAGCCAGGGTTTTGCACTCAGGTTTCTTGCCAAAGGACTTTCCCTGTAGATCTGAGTGAGATTGTTGCCTATTCAATCATTCCAGGCAGGGTGCAGAGCTGGAACATGAAACAAAGTCCTACCCATCCTTTAGCTGCTCTCATCCCAAAGATCCTAATGGCCTAACAAGGGTCATTATTAAGGGTCATTATGAGTTTACGTGTGCTCCCCCAAAGCTATGCTGCTGTCCTAATGTCAGGTACCTGTGAGTGTGAACCTCACTGGGAACAGAATCTGTGCTGATATAATGAAGTGAAAATGAGGCCCTTCCTTAGGTGGGGCTCTATATTAGTCAGCATTCTGTTACTGTAACTAATTCCCAAGATAATCAACTTATAAAGAGAAAAGATTTGCATTGTGTCATGGTTTTATATGGTCCTTGTTGTCTGGCTTTGCTGCTTTGGGCCAGGCAAAAGCATTGGATGGAACAAAACTACTCACCTCATAACCAGGAACTGAAAAGGGAAGAAGAGGTGAGGATCGAACTCTCCCCATTAAAGGCACATCCCTAGCAACCTAAGGCCTCCCGCTTGGCCCTACTTCTCGAAGCTTCCACAACCTTCCCACAGTGCCTTCCTGAGAACCAAGCCTCCCAAAGCTAGGCCTGTGGGGGACACTGAAATCCCAACTTACAGAAGACTCTACACCCCTATTACTAGGGGAAGAAGAGGAAATTTTAGACGTGCAGTCCTACTCTTTGCACACCATGGCAGGAGCGAGGCAAAGACTGGAACACGCTGAATGGCTGGGCCATCACCAGCAGGTAGAAGGGTGTAAGGCTTCCTCCCAAGAACTCTCTAAAGAAACCAATTTGCAGTAGCTCTGTCATTTTTGAGCCATCTCATCTGGGGGACTGTTCCACAGAGCCCGAGGAAATGGATGTGGCCGCTGCTGCTCCTTTTTGCACTCTCACCTGAGTGCAGATGCCCACCCCCCACCCTTGCACCTGGCAGGCGGGAACTCTTGGCCACAGCTCCCATAGCTGTGAGAAGCTTCGGGTTCCAGAACACCTGTCACCAGGGTGCATCCTATAAGACAGCTCTGCTCCAGATCTCACCTGGGGCACAGTCGTTTGCCCGGATGTTTGATCAGATAAGTGCTTGGGACTACAAGCAGCTAACACCAGGGCATTGCCTTTTTTTTTTTTTTTTAATCCAAAGCTGTTCTGTTTCCAGGACATGGGTTTCATGATCTCTCCTTGTGATTAATGTGGAAGCCATTTCTTGATGTACCGCACTCTCCTTACAACTCGCAGCCTCTGATGGTGACTGTGATTGGGCTTTTATCTGACCATCGCTTGTCCCTGCCCTTTCCTATGAGTCCAAGCTGGGTAACACAGATGCCGAAGAGGAGCTAGGCAGAAGGAATCAAACCTGAATTAATCAGTGGTTTGCCTAGGGTAGTGATTAGCTGGGACTCAGACCTGCTGCCTAGCATTTTAAGCAATGGCTCATGTTTCTTTAGTTTCCTACTCTTTTCAGGGACTGTAGACTTTTCCTGATAGAACGTATTCACCTGCCGATGTGTTTGGAGGGCAAAATGCCAATTCATTAAAAATGGTGAAGTCCCCAGTAGTTAAAGATTTCCCTGGGGGGAAACTTGAACTTTCCATACTCTCAAGGAAGGGGTGATGCCAGTCATAATTATCCCCAAATGAGTGTCCTCCTGTCAACTAGACCATCCACACCTCGAGGGCAAGGCCTTAATCTTGCTGTTCTCGGTGCTGCAGTAGCTTCCTCTAGAGTGGGTGCTCCCCACTTGCTGATTGGCTTCATTACATACTGGGGTTTAATCTGTGTCATGATATTCCTCGCATGCTTTTATCAGGTGCATTGACTAGGAATTTGGGCTTCAGGCAGAGCACGGTGATGCATATCTATAATTTTGGCTTTGAAGGAGGCATAGCGAGGATGACCCTGGGCAAAGGGAGACCCTATCTGAAACTAAGTAAAGCCAAAAGGGTTGATGGTGTGTGACTCAAGTGTTAGAGTGCCTACCAAGTAAGGACGAGGCCCTGAGTTTAAACCCTAATACTGGGGGGGGAAAAGGAGGGCAGGGAGGAAGGAAGGAAGAGAAGAAGGAAGGAAGGAAGGAAGGGAGGGAGGGAGGGAGGGAGGGAGGGAGGGAAGAAGGGAGGGAGGGAAGTAATCATGATATTTGGGCTTAAGGACTTGGTGGTCAGATGGCTCAAATTATAGTTGTGGTAGCTATATGATGGAGAGGTTAGTTACCATCTTTTGTCCTTACTCCTGAGTCAGAGAAATCCTGTACCTGGATTCTTAGCATTCAATAAAAGACTACCATCGCTGCTAATGGGTAGCAGCCGAGCTGGGACTAACCCAGATTTGTTTGGCTCGGGAGCCTGTTGTCGTCTGTTTGAGAAGCTCAGTGTGACTTCTGTGAGTTGCCATTATTGGGCTCTTCACCAGAGGAACAGCTGCACAATGGATGGCAAAAGCAGCCTCCAAGATCCACATGAGAGGCCCTGCTCAGCCTCGCACAGATGCCCGTGCTGAGGCTCTTAACCCCCAAACTCACAGCCAAGAACCTACGTATCCCCACCCCAGTTGGGGGCCCAGAAATCTGGAGAATACTCTGCTTGTTAGGAGGTAATGATGCTTCCCAAACTCCCTCAGGCCCATCCTGCAGGGCTTGTGGAAGGCCCACTCTGTAGGTGGAGGGGAGAAGGCTTTCTCCAGCTTAGCCCCTGTAGAGACAAGGAAGGGCTCTGGCTAGGGCCTCCAGTGCTCTCCCAGAGTCAGGGTAACAAAGCATCTAATGGCTTCAAGTAGAAAGCTATTGGCTCACAGTTCGGGAGGCTGAAGCCAGAGTCAAGATGCTGAGGAGGCCATGCTGTCTCCCCCAGTTCTGGGGAGGGATCCTCCTCACCGCACCCCACCCCCCACCACCACGTGGCTGTCTTTTCCCTGTGCATCTTCACGTCGCCAGTCCTCTGCCTGTGTCTGTCTCTTAACCTAAATGTCTCCTTACAAGGACACCAATTATACCATGTTGGACTTGCCCCAATGACCTCATTTTAACTTGAGGGCCTGTGGGCAAGGCTGAGAGACCCCAGGGGACTAGGATGAAGCAGATCTTTGGGGGGAGTCCCAATTTTAACTCAACACCAGCTGTCAGGGTTGATTTTTATGTGTCAACTTGGCTAAGCCACGATCCCCAGGAACTAGGGCACACACTATTCTAGGCATTTCTGTCGAGTTATTTCTCAGGTGAGATGAACATGTAAATCAGTTCATTGTGAGTAAAGTAGATGACCCCATGGGGGGGGGGAGGGGGAGACCATCCCTCTCAGGAGAAGCTTCTGTGCCTAGATTGCTCCTGAGTTCTAGTTGAAGCCTTTGCTTACATCTCCATCCTGCCTGCCTACCTTGCAAACCCCATCCCCGCAGGATCTACCTCAGTGGATTGGACCAACCACACATCAAAACCAGTCAGAAAAAGAAAAAAATGCATCGCTACTATATCACCGTTCCCTAAACACTAATCTAAAAACTCTTTACATAGCATTTACATTGGACTAGGTGTTGTAAATGAGATGAGCTAAAGTATATAGGAGTATGTGCATAGGCTATATAAAAATACGGTATCATCTTATATGAGGGAGTTGAGTGTCTGCCGATTTTCCTGTCATTGGGGTCTCACCCTTTGTGGCTATCTAGGGATGGCTTGTATAGCCCACTGGTTTCATTTCTCTGGCTATTTCTGAGTAGATATGCTATGCAATGGGGATGCAGTCTCAGAAGCCATTGTGCAGGCCCCAGGGCCTTGGCGATGGTGCTACAGGTGGCACCGTCTCACCTAGACAGACAGGAAGACACCCGGGGCTGCCTTCCATCTCATGTCGGTGTTCCATAGAAGGGGTTGGAAGAGAACCCCTCAAGTACTATGCAAAATCCTAAAGCCTCTATCACAGGAGTTATTGTATGCTTTACCTATGGCTTTGTAACAAATGGCTCCAAGCTTCTGTGAGTCAAAAGTGTAGCTATTTTATTTGCCCCTGACTCAGGATCAACAACTTGCAGCAGGCTCAATATGATGGTTCTTCTTCTTGTTCTCTTGTGGGACACTTAGGCAGGCACTGTCACCTGGTCAACTAATGGGGACTAGATAGCCCAAGATGGCTTCACACCATTGACAGTTAATACAGGTTCTCCATCAGTGAGTCTCATCTTCAAGACTAGCCTGGGCCTCCTTACCTGGTAGCCTTGTGTTCTAAGAAAGAACAGTCTAGCCTCTGATGTTACCAACAGATCATATCCACAGTGTTTTTCTGGTCAGACAAGTTGCAAAGCCTTCCTAGATTGTTGCAAGGAGGACTAGATCCCACTGCTTACAGGGAGATGTCAAGTCTCACTACATAGAGCTGTGAATGTGAGCATTTGTTACATTGCCATGCCCTTTATGCAAACCAACCCAGCAACTAGAGTAGGTAAATGTTGTCTGGATCCCTCTCTAGACGGGGTAAATACAATTCTCATCAGTCTCAGAGATCAGAGAAAGATCCAGGTGGATGAGGACAGTATTGCTCACTACACATATTCAATTGAGAACCTCACCGGAAGTTCTCTGGACTCTGCCAATTCAAAGTCTAGTCTGTAAAACTTATTTTTCTTTTTTTTACTGTGAGATTAGATATTTATTTGACTCATCTCTGGTACAGCACATTTGGCATCTGGTAGGAGCCTGCTAACTTATGTTCTGAAATCTTCCTTGGCAGAAATTCTATTTTCGTGTTTTCCTAAGAATTTTCTTTTTCTCAGTGCTTAGTTGTTTGGGTTAATGCTGGAGATCTACAATTCATAATTTTTTTTCCCTCTTGGTTTATTGTTTCAAAATGAGTCTTTTAATATATTCCAGAAGACTTAATAAGAGTGCCGCCTAGTCATATAATGAAGTTACTGTACACGGACTTGACAGGTAGTAATTTATTATCCCAGCTGCTGATAAGCGTCCCACCACCCACAGTAGGTGTCTAATAAATATTAGCTCTAACAACATTGCAAAGGAAGAAATTTGGTCCTTTGTGTCTCAATCAACCACTCATAATGCATTCTTCTATTGCCACCGTGTCTGCTTCCTGTTCCTTTTATCAATTATATGTAAAAAAGAAGCTAGAGCTGTGTGCCTTTCTTATTGTTAGCTTAAATGTTCTAATTTATCCTGCCACTCATTTCACATACTATATAGCAAGTCACAATATTTTTCTGTCCCTGCAGTGAAAGACTGCAGTTAGTTGATCTCGCTAACAAGGAATAATTATTAGCTTTCTTCGAGAATGCTACCCTAGATGCCTGAGTAAGCATTCTGGAAGGATTAATATTTCTATGAATTTTGGACAAGACGACATAGCGGCAAAGTGAGATAGGGCTGTTTTAATATTTGTCCCTGCTCCATTTGCATATCCATCACTGGTAATTTGTTAATGCCAACTTGTATTTCAGTCCATGGTCATGCTGAGAATTAATGCCCGTGTACAGGCTGAGGCACCAAGTCAGAAGTAAGAAGTGGGCATGTCAGAGCAGCAATGGCCAAGTTCGCATTCAATAGCAACTTCTTCGCAGGGTGATGCTTTTCTGAAAAAGTGAGCTGGGAAATAGCAGATTTTAGACACGGTTCATTGATGTTCAGGGGTTTCTTCCACACTGGAGTAGAGCTTTTCTGGCACTTAGAATTGCACTTAGAATTTTCCCCCAACCCCCATCTCTGTTTGTTTTATTTTTGTTGTTGGGAACATTCAGAGAGGAGGTTAGGGAGAACTTAAAATTCAACACAGGATTGCTTTTCTGGGAAGGCTTTGATTGCAGGCTAAGAGTCCCAAAGAAATGAAAATCTGAAACACCAGGGTCACTTTGTATAACAAATACACTAGATACTTTAAGCAACCTGCGTATATGTCCATGGATAAAACATTTAATTACTTTAACATATTCCCAGTGAAATTTTCTACTTAGAGTTTTAATAAGTCACAAGGAGGCAAATATTGATCTAATATTAACTTGAAGTTGAAATTTGACTGTTACCATTAAACATTCATGAAGTATCTAGTTCAACCACCCACCAGTTCAATTTCCTTCATTAGCAAATAGTTACTGAAGGTCTCACCTGGCCCAGGTATCTGGAGGGTGGTAGGAAAACTGGAGATGCTAGCAGTCCGAGGGGAGAAAGACAAGCAGGGGGCAGAGGGCTCACCTTTCAGGTGAGGCAGAGGCATTCTGGAAAGAGAAGCTGGAAGCAGAAACAGGACCAGGACTATCACGCTCCAGGTTTTGGGGTTTAGGCAGCGGGGCACATTGATAGGTTTAAAATAGGAAGGGATATGTCCGAACCGTGTGTGTGTGTGTGTGTGTGTGCTCACACTCGAGCATGCGTGTGTGTGTGTGCAAACATATGCCTTTGTATGCATGCTAATATTAGATCCTGAACTTGGAGCCTGGCCATTATCCCTTAGCTTTTTCTTTCCTTTTTTTTTTTTTTGGTGCTAGTCCTGGGGCTTGAACTCAGGGCTTGGGTACTGTTCCTGAGCTTCTTTTGCTCAAGGTTAGTGCTCTACCACTTGAGCCACAGCTCCAGGTCTGGCTCTTTCCGTAGTTTTGTAGAGGTAAGAGTATCGTCGACTTTCCTGCCTGGGTTGACTCCAAATCACGAACCTTGGGTCACAGCTCTTTAGTAGCTAGGGTTACAGGCATGAGTGACCAGCACCTGGCTATCCATTAGCTTTTTCCATCAAGGCTAGCCTCTACCACTTAAGCTATGCCTCCACTTCCAGCTTTTTGGTGGCTAATTGGAGATAAGAGTCTCGTAGACTTTCCTGCCTGGGCTGGCTTTGAATCATGATGCTCAGATCTGAGTGCCTGAGATTACAGGTGCCGCTCCAGGCTGCGGTTTTAAAAGCATATTAGGACGGTGCATTAGGAACTCAGGAGAGGCTTCCTGGAGGGTGGAGGGATGCCACACCTGGAATGGTTTCTTGGTCAGCAGGATCTTAAGGACGTCTTGTGAACCCAAAAGGGTGTGGGAAAAACAAAGGCTCCAATGTGGTCTGGCCTCAGCCTAGTCCCACGGGCCGTCTGGAGCCCAGGTGCTATCACCCATCAACCCTCTTGGATGCCCTTATCAGCCCATATGGCCATGGTCTCCCCAAAGGGTAGACAAACCTTCCCAGGCATTTCAAGATGAGTCTCAGGGCAAGGAAGTCACTGTGAACTGCGTGAGACATACATTCTGGGTGCAGTAGCCATCAGAAGGAAGGGAAGGCAGCATAGAGGGGCTCCTGGCAGCCAGGGTGTGAGGGAGATGGCCTTCCATTCCTGGAAAGGGACAGACAAAGCCATCCCTGTGATGGAAAATGCACTTAGGTTTTGTAGAGATGGCTGCAGACCTGACCAGCAGTTTGGCTGAGGGTAGACCCGCCAGGGGCCTCCGTCCGCAAGGAGGGAACGAGGCCCACGATGCAGAATTAATCAGAAGTAAAAGGAGCGGGATTGAGTCACATAGAGGGATATGACAGGCGAGGTAGGGACAGGGCTAGGCCAACATTCTAAAAATAAACAATTTCCTCCTGTTTCCTTCTGAGGCACTCAGGGTAATTTGCAAACATTTGCAGTCAAGTTTTCACCAGCTGAAGGCTGGAGATGACAGGCAGGGTTTCCCCCCTTCCTGCCCCCCAGATTCCCCCAGTGGGTGCTCCCAGGAGACCTGCAGCAAGGTGAGGCTTTGGTTCTGGGTAATTAAGACTTAGGGCACCCTTGTTAGCAAACATATCTCTGTGCCTGCAATGCAGCCCCCTCATAACTTCGTCGGCAGCCATCAGAAGCCCACTCAAGCCAGCACTTACTTCATGACTCCTCACTTTCTGGAATCAGAGCATGACATCATTTTGATTAAGAGGGACAATCATGTCACAGACAATCAGTCGAGTCAGTCCGCCATCACCAGCCACTTACTGATGATGGGGCAGTTGCTCCACAGGGTGGCAGGGGACAGAAAGCTGTTGGCTCTGATTCTGCTGTTGCCTTGGCTGTTAGGAAAATGGAGAATGGCAAAGGAATAGGCCAGACTCCATGGTCCACGGGTGAGGGTTATTTATTGCCAGCGGGGAGGCACAGACCTTCCTGTGGGTTTGCAGGTTGAGCGAGGGACTAAATTTGGGGGTGAGCTTACATAGGGCTTAACAAGGAAGCAGCATTTTTTTTTTAAAAAAAAATGGGCTATGGTCTCCTGGAGACCCTTCCCCCCCCCCCCCCCCCCGCTGTGTCGTTGGCCAGGCCCAGAGTGGAATGTTCCACCCGGGGTGTGGGGGCTATTGTTGGAATGGCCAGCCTGTGGGCAAGCAGGTGAGAGCACCTGGTGCTTTGCTTGACCTGGGAGAACAAGGAGGTAATCAATCCTTCATACTCCATCTTTAGATACATAAAAAGATTGGGTCAAGAGGGGAGAGGCAAGTCCTTCACTGGCTGCTGGTGAAGTTTCTCTTCTGTGGCTCCTACCTTTCTTGCTTGTCTTTCCTTTCCCACGTCCCTTCCTGTCCAGTGCTTAGAACATCAGTGCACAGGCTGCTTAGTCCTCTCCAAGTAGACACAGCTGGTTAGACACATCTCCAAGCAGGGAAAGGCACTTGCCCACGTGGATTAGAAACATATTTTAGGCAGGGCACCTGTGGCTCACGACTGTAATCCTGAACTACTCAGAAGGCTGAGATCTGAGGATCCAAAATCAAAGCCAGCTCAGGCAGGAAAGTCCAAGAGACTCTTTGGTCTCCAACCAACCACCAGAAAACCAGGAGTGGCACTGTGGCTCAAAGGTGGTAGAGCACTAACTAGCCTTGAGCGAAAAAGTTCAGAGACAGTGCCTTGGCCCTAAGTTCAAGCACCACAACTCCCCCCCCCAAAAAAAAAATTAAGTTAAATTTTAAAAAAAGAAACATATCTTAGGGTCCAAGTGGCTTGAGTTTGAATCCTAGCACTGTCACAGCAGTGTGATTGAGACCAGTTATGCAACCTCTCTGGGCCCCAGTTGTTCTCGTCTGTAATAATAATACCTACCTTAATTGTTTATTGCTCACAGCCATGTAGTTCTGAGAGCCTTTAGTGTGCCAAGTACTCCAAATGTTTTATCACATCCACTTTGGAAACAACAGAAAATGTGTGTGTGTGTGTGTGTGTGTGTGTGTGTGTGTGTGTGTGAGAGAGAGAGAGAGAGAGAGAGAGAGAGAGAGAGAGAGTTACCACCTGCCAGTTTGAATGCCCCCTCCCATGTGCAAATTAAATTAAATTTTCATTGCAACAGTACTGAGGTGGAACCTTTAAGAGATGATTAGACCTTCAGGGCTTAGCCCACAAGTTATTATTACTGGAATGAGTTTGTTATCTTGGGATTGGGCTAGTTATAAAAGCCAGGGTTCTCCCCATCCTTTTCCTTTCTCCCTCCCACCTTTCCTCTCTCCCTCCTTTCCTCTGTCCCTCACTAGCTCTCTCTTACCTCTCTCAGATGCCTTCATCATGTAACAACACAATAGGAAGGTGCAAATCTTCAGAACCATGAACTATGATTCACTTGTGCCTACCTAGCCTTCAGAACCGTGACCAAGGAAACGGCTATTGTTTATCATTTTCCCAGTTTGTGGTAGTCTGTTATAGCCACAGAAAGCAGGTTCAGACATCCCTGTTTTACCAACAAAGAAAGGATGGGTCTGAGAAATTAAGTAACTAATACAAACCTCCAGGCCAGGAAGTTGTAGGCTGGGAGTTGTGCTCAGAGACTAGGCTTTTAGTCATCATTCTCTACAATGTCTCATCAAACAAACAAAACCAGGGGCTGGGAATATGGCCTAGTGGCAAGAGTGCTTGCCTCGTATACATGAGGCCCTGGGTTCCATTCCTCAGCACCACATATACAGAAAATGGCCAGAAGTGGCGCTGTGGCTCAAGTGGCAGAGTGCTAGCCTTGAGCAAAAACGAAGCCAGGGACAGTGCCCAGGCCCTGAGTTCATGGCCTAGGACTGGCCAAAAACAAAACAAAACAAAACAAAACACCCCAAACCAAAAAACATCAATGAGGGCTGAATGCTTTAGTTACTCAAAGAGCAGAGAGCTTCCTAGGACCTGGAGCAATCATGGAGGATTCCTGTCCAGTTTTTTCCATTAGTGGGTAAGAGGTTCATTTATTCATTCATTCGTTCTTCATTTAGCCAACATGAGCAACACTGGTTCTATTCATCATTTAAAGGGAAGAAGAAGAATGAGGGTGGGAACGAATAAACCAAGAAAAGACATTTCCATCTGGTTAATGGGTTGAAAAGCTCCCCTCTGCAGGATGAGGGCAGGATAGGGCGCTTTCTCGTCTTTAAAGCACAGAGAGGGTAAAGGACAGGGGCCTGTTCCTGGGGCCAAGGGATCCTACAGAAGGGAACAGGCTGTTTGGTTTGGGTTTTCTTTCTTTTTCTTTTTTGTAGGAAGGGGGGAACAGACTTTCAGTGCTGAGCTTGAACCCAGGGACGGGCTCTACTACTGAGCTATAACCCCAGCTTAGGTTGTTTTTGAAACGGACTATCTATATCAGTATGCATAATATTTCTGTTGATCTATACACACAATTCAAAGGACCATAAAAAGTATATATGCATATATATTTTTAACCCCATTAACTTACACATGATTATCTGACTAGCTTCAGAGGCTGTTGTGTTGACTTAAAGATCATGATCGTTTCCAAGGAAAAACAGAGAAAAAATGCTCAGTGTAATTTAGGACACACACACACACACACACACACACACACAGAGAGAGAGAGAGAGAGAGAGAGAGAGAGAGAGAGAAAGAGTTGCCTTCCAATGAAGTTTTAGTAAACAAAGGAAGACTCAGCCTTTGATTATTTTCCTTTTCTCACTGCCCTGGCCATCCAAGGGCCCTGAGGAGATCAGACAAACCTAAAAGAAACCAATTTTGACCACTTATCTTTTTCTGTCTCTTGTTTCCTGGCCTTCCTCACCTAAAAGAGTATGTTGAGTGTGCTGTAGGCAGACTTGCCACTCTGGTTGGCTCTCAAGGGAGGGGCCGAAGACAAAAGGGAGAAGATTACGAAGCCAGGACCTAACTGGGACAGGTCTGAGTCACCCTTGCTAGTGGAAAAGATTCTCACAGGCCTAATGCCTGCCCAAGAATTCTTTAAAAAAAAAGAACAGGCATCTGATTTGTAAAGAAAGTGAGGGTTCTTAGAAGTAATGGGTGGGAACGATTGCCTTGGGCTTTCATGGCACTGTTCCTGGTCAATAAGATGCCACATGCAGGATAATCTCACTGTCCCTAGTCCCCTGTGCCTCCCCCCCCCCACAAGTCCATACCAGGGGTAACACCAGGGGAAGGGGGAGGCTGGGAAAGGGCCTAATTATTCATCCCTCCCCATCCCAGGCCAGCTTGCCCATTTGTCCTAGTCTGTCCCTTGCAGAATGAACAGGATCCCAGAAGCAAATGCTGTTGGGGACCTGATGACACGGCGTGATCTAACTAGCAAGCTGGTATGTCGTCATCGCAAGTGCCCCTGGGCCCTTTGCCCTAAATAACAATGTGGACAGAAGTAGGCCTGGTGACATCTGCCATGCCGCAGCCTCACTCTGGCCTGAACCAAACTCCAGGAGGGAATATCCAGTAGATGTGCGCGTTTGCCACACAAATTATGCAGAAGTGGAGAGTAAATCAACAAGCTCTTGAATATATACATATGTATATATATATAATATACACACACATATATATACACATATTAGAAAATGTAATACGGTCCCAAATCCAATATGAGGATGAGATTTTCATGAGCCTTCTTTGAAAGAGAAAATGCACATACCCAATAATACACTACAGTGGTGTCATAAAAACAATTGGTTTTGCGTGTGTCTGTGTGATTTGAAGGAAGCATAGGGCGTGGGTGGAGGAGAGATTTGTATATTTACCTCTGAACTTGATTTGATTTTAATAATACAGCATTTATGGACATTTCCCCAGTGCCTTGTCAGGAAGAGTTGCTTATGAAGTCACTGCAAGTGTCAGGAAAACCTGCACACAGTCTGGGCTGTGACTCAGCCTGCAGAGCCCTCGCTGTGGCCCCAGCACAACCAGATTCTGCAGTGAGCTACCAAGTGTGCAAACATGTGCTCGGCCCCCGTTTTGTGTCAGGGCCTCTGGACGCAGAGGAGTAAACAAAGATGAATAAGCCACAGCCTGTGTTTGAAGAGAGTTCACAACCCAGCGAGGAAGGAGCAGATTGAAAACATGTGTACAGGATAAGGTGAACCCAGAGAGATAAACTTGGACAGGTGACTCTGAAGTTGTGTAGAAGTACGGCTCTGTGCAAAGCACTATGGGAATGTAGAAGGACCGTTAACCCCGTCCCAGGATACCTGGAGAAATCCAAAGTAGAGACACTCAATAAGTCTCCCTCTCCCCTATGTTTTCAGTCCTGGGGATTAAACAAGTACTCTATGCTATGCTCCCTTGACTCCCTTAATTTTTAAAAAAAAATTTTGTGTCAATACTGGGGCTTGAACTCAGGGCCTAGGAGCTGTCCTTGAGCTTTTTTTTTTTTTTTTTTTTTTTTTTTAATCAAGGCTAGCACTCTACCTCTTGAGCCACAGCTCAACTTCTGGCCTTTGGGTAGTTAATTGGAGATAAGAATCTCAAGATTTTCTTCCTGAGCTGGCTTCGAACCTCAACCCACAGATTTCAGCTTCCTGAGCACAAGGATTATAGGTGTGAGCCACTGACACCTGACTAAATTTTGTTGTTTGAGTGTCTCACTACCTTTACTGGAGCTGACCTTGAACACATCATCTTCCCGCCTGCCCCTCCTGAATAGCTGGGATTGTAAGTGCGTCACAGGTGACTTTGAACCATCCCTTGAGGAATGAGAAAGTTTGAAGGCAGCAGTGGGATAGGTTTAGGAATAGAGGGGGATTCGCATGGCTCGATGGAGTAATGCAAGCAACAATGACAAGGGAAGAGGCTGAGAAAGGAAGTGGGAGAGGTGGGCTGAACTCAGTGTGAATGGGGCTGGGGCAGACACTTAGTGTGCTATTTGATAGTGTCGTTCTTTTTCTCACTGACTCAGAAAATTAATATATTTCCTGATGTTCTTTGCTTAGTCTCAAAGATTGATTATTCTTTGGCACTATGGATATCATGTCAACTTTTGCTTGTCATTTATTTTTGTAAATTGTGTGTGTGTGTGTATATATATGAGTGTGTGTGTGTGTGTATGTGTGTGTGTGCCAGTACTGGGACTTAAACTCAGGGCCTTATACTCTTGCTCTCTTCTATCCCTGCTCAAACCTGGTGATCTACCCTTTGAGCCACAGCTCTACTTGCAGCTTTTTGCTGGTTATTTAGAGATAAGTATTTCATTGACTTTTCTGTTTGTGCTGGCTTAGAACCATAATCATAAATCTCAGCCTCCTGAGTAGCTAGGATTGCAGGTATGAACCACACTGACTGGCTTTCTTTTTTGTCAATAAAGTTTTATTGGAGGGCTGGAATGTGGCTTAGTGGTAGAGTGCTTGTCTAGCATGCATGAAACCATGGGTTTGATTCCTTAGCACCACATAAACAGAAAAAGCTGGAAGTGGTGCTGTGGCTCAAGTGGTAGAGTGCTAGCCTTGAGCAAAAAGGAAGTCAAGGACAGTGCTCAAGCCCTGAGTTCAAGCCCCAGAACTGGAAAAAAAAATAAGGTTTATTGGCACATCAATATTCAGTATTGTCTATAGATACTAATTGTAGTATGACTGATTCCATGGCAGAGTTGAATGGTTGCAACAGACAGTGAACAGGCAAGACCTGGAATATTTGCAATTTGATACTTGACAGAATGTTTACTGACCCTTGTCCTCAGGTTTTTCAAAGTCATTGTCACTTGTTTCATCAGACCAGAAACTTCTGGAAGATCACCTTGCAGGTTACACTTCACTTTTTGTTCTCCTGCCCTTGTTAAGCAGCCAAACTAAACAGCTTTCATCAAGCCAGCAGAGGAACATGGGAGGGAAGGAGGAGGGCAAGGGGGGAGGGGGAGTTACAGAAAAGATAGGCAAGTCTACTTAAGCTACACCCCAATGCCATGGACATGTAGCATATGGATTGCATCGCAATTTAAAAACTTTTCATGAAGCTGGTGCTGGTGGCTCACGCCTGTAATCCTAGCTACTCAGGAGGCTGAAATCTGAGGATCTCGATTCAAAGCCAGCCCTTATTGCCAATTAACCACCAGAAAACTGGAAGTGGTGCTGTGGCTCAAAGTGGTAAAACTGCTCAGGGACAGTACCCAGGCCCCTAGTTCAAGTACCACAACTGACATAAACAAAAAACTCTTCATGAGATCCTCATAGGCAGGGCAAAACTGGTGAGGGGGTTGCTGTGCACCCCTTCCCAAGTGTGTGGATGAAGGAATGGGCATCTCTACTATGTTCTGTGAAACTTGAACTCACCCCTGTCCACTTCAATGCTTTCCTGGGCGTGAATGAACCAGCTCCTAGTCCAGTTTCTGACTCTATCGCTGAGTACCACAGGGTGGGTGCTTTATAAAGAAGGAGGTCTATTAGGACAGAAGTTCAAGGGCATCTTGCTGGCATGTGCTCAGTAGCTCTGGGGAGGGTCTTGTGCTGTAAAGTCATAGGGCACAGGGCATTGTGACAGAATCAGCATCCTGGATAGAGCCTTTCCTCTTCTTCCTAGGAAGCCACTATGCCATCATGGCTCCCTCGGAGCCCCAGCTGGTTACCTCTCAAAGGCTCCATCCACTCCCAAGGACATTGGCATGTGAACGTGGCGATGTTTCAAATGCACCTCGGGTGAGTGGCCATGTTCATTAGTGTGGAGTTGGCCATAGCTCAGGAGGGAGCAGGAGAGCTATTGGAATGTGGCATTGGAAGGTGGGAACTGGTGTTCCAAAAGAATCATGATCAACTAGAGCAGCTGCCCAATGGGCTGGTGCTGGAGACACAGTTCCTCCTCAGGGAGGTGCATGGAGTGCTGATGGGGGGAGTCCACCCTAACAGCCTCAGGCCCTGGGGCAAGATACACATGGAGGCCAGCCTGCCATATGTCCAAATATTCAGCGACCATAAATCAAGCTAATAAACTGCTACAGAAAATGTGTTCTCACTTCTTACCCAGACAAATACTTCCTTCATCCTCCTAGCACAGATTTACATTTAGAATCGGCTTGGATTTCTGGGAGTCCTAATGCTGTAACATGGCTGCATGGGGTCAACCCATCCCTAGCCTCTACCTCACCTTCCAAGCCACCCACGTTCTGCCACCTCAAGTACGGGCTGCCATTTATCCCCTTCTCTCCTCTGGCTTTTCTCCTTAACTCACGTTCTTTTCCTTCTTCGGGTCAAAACTGGACAGTGCTTACATTTGTCAGAAACCCTAGGCAACAGGACCCTGGCAGATGGATTCTCCACCCCAGCCAAGTTTGGGAAATAGCACCCAGCCAATCCCTACCTGCCTTTCAGCTCCCCGGTCTTCTGTCATCATTGCCCTTCCCCCAACACATCCACCATCTATGCCAGGGGCTCCTGAGCTTAACCACAGAGGGTGTCCCCTAGTTCTGCAGCTACTGCACCAGTGGGAGGTGACCCCACCCAGCAGTAATACATTTCTTTGAATTCTTGTGTTTTTTATTTCCAGAGGTTCACACACTTTAAACAAAAACTATTGATCATTGGAATATGATTTATGGAACGTACATTCCAAAATGCACACCCAAATAAACGTACAGCTCAGTGAGTTATTATAAGACACGAATATCAGGGAACAAATGCCCCCCACCCCCGCAACCCCCTGTGGCTCACTCTAGGGAAAGAAAATCAATCATGATTCTGGCCACAGATTTTAGTATTTAGCTTTATTTTCATATTTATTTAGCTGGTCCTAGGCTTAAACTTAGGGCCTGGGCACTGTCTCTGAGCTTTTTTGCTCAAGGCTAATGATCTACCAGTTGAGCCACAGCTCTTATTCTGGCTTTTTGCTGGTTAATTGGAGATAAGAGTCTCACAGACTCTTCTGATTGTTCTAGCTTTGAACTGTGATCCTCAGATCTCAACCTCCTGAATAGCTAGTACTACAAGTGTGAGCCACCCAGCAGCTTTATTCATTTTAAATTTTATACACATAGAATCAAACTTGATAAATTCCTTTTTCAAGAAAAAAAGAAAGTTACTAGCTTCTATCAGTTACACAGAGGAGGATTTCATTGTTACATATCCAGACATATTCACACTGCATTCCAATCCATCTCACCCTCTCTCATCTGGCTTTCTGCCCTCCTCACCCCAAACAGCAGCATTCTCCACCCAACTCCTTGTTTGGCTTCCAGAGTCGAAAATCTATTTTGACAGGACTCAACTTCCTCATGAATTCCCTTTACTTCTTTTTCTATCTAATTTTTTATCTTTAAGTAGTTATACAAAGAAGTGGCCATTCAACGATGTTGAATGTGCATACAATCAATTCTGATCAATGTCACCCCTTTCCTCACTGAATTCTATTTATAAGGTTTCTTTCTGTAATGCCAGGTGTAGTTTTAGTTTACTAGTGTTCAGTGCTATATAGTATTCCATTGTGTGAGTATCTCAAACATTATACATGTTATTCTGGATGAACATTGGGTTGAATGCAATTGTTGGTCATTTATCCATGTTTCTCCATACCATTCTTGTAATTATTTGTTGGTGCTTAGGAACGTGAATTTGAGTCTGATACTAGAAGTGGATCGCAGATGATAGGTTTTCCATATTTCAACTTAGTTAATATTAAAGAGTCATTTTGCAAAGTGATAGAACCAGTCTGTGTTCTTACCTCATGTCTACAAGAATTCTTGTTTTCTTCCCCACCTTCTAGGAATCTGGCTTGTTCTTCTCCATGAGATCGTCATATTTGATTCCTTGCTGAAATGTTACCCTATGTTTTTGGCCAGAAAAGAGGACGCTACTTGTGGAAGATGTATCCGTTTACCTGGTGACTTGTGTTGACTTCACTGGAGGAGCTCCACCATTTTCTAACCATGTTGACCCCTGGGGGGTGGTCTTCCCAATTTTATGACCTTTCAGCCTTCTGTCAAACTGTTGCGTACCATGAACCAGCTTCCTTCTCTCACCACCATTGTACCTGCTACCATTTTGCCTGGGTCTGAAAATTGTTCCATGGCTAACTGCCAATCTTTTTGTTTTTTCAAAAACACTATCTGAATGATTTTTGTGTGTGTGTTAGTTGTTGGGCTTAAACTCTGGCCTAGGTGCTGTCCCTGAACTGTTCAGCTCAAGGCTAGCTACCACTTGAGCCACAGCACCACTTCTGGTTTTCTTCCGGTGATTAATTGGCGATAAGAATCTCAAAACTTTCTTGCCTGGGCTGGCTTTGAACTTTGATCTTCAGATCTCAGCCTCTTGAGTAGCTAGGATTACAGGCATGAGCTACCTACCAGTGGCCAGCTTTATCTGAATAATTTTGATTGATTTCAGGATCATCTGTTTGTCACTTCAACTCATCCGTGCTCTCAGTAGGCTACATGGTTCTTTCTCCATCATCTGAAAGGATACTCGAGACCCTATAGGGAGCCATCTCCATTTGCTAACTGACTGACTGGCTCAGTGTAGCTTAAAATTCATCTTGATTTTTATATGATAGTTTAAATGATTTAATGAGTGGCTGTCACTGACAAAGCACTTGGGGACTGTACATAAAGTGACATAATGATATAAAAATAAAGCTCCGCTCCAAGACCAATACACAGAGCTGCCTTCTGTGTGCATAATCTTCTCCCCACCAGAGGAAACAATTCTTCCTTTGGTCAAGTAGAGTTTGTTTTCATTGATAAAAATAGGTAAATCTATATTCTCTCCTGCTTGAGTCAAATGCTTACAAAAGCAAGCATCGTACATAATATTCATCTCAGCAATGAATATGCAGAAGGCGCCTCGTCTCTTTATTTAGGGCTTTTAAACAGTGTAGTCATGTTCATCATGGTGACTGTAGACTTTTCTAGCTAAGACAGACTCATTTCTCAAAGTCATCTTTAAATTTCTCCAGTGGGTACAGCTGGCCTTGCGGACATGGCTCTCCATGCCGAGGAAGAGAGAAGGTTCACCTCGCTGGAAAACCGGAGAAGCAATGGTACCAGCGTGGCTTTGCTCATGTAGAAAGTGGCAGGGATGGGAGAAAGGAGGAATGGAGAGTTCTGGGGGAGTCCACTTTGTAGTGAGAATCTGGGTGTTGGCTTCTCATGGAGCTGAGTGTGGAAGCGTGGGACTTTTCCTAAAGGTTTTTTTTAGGCAAGTTTGTTTGTTCGTTCCTTCCTTCCTTCTTCCCTTTCTTTTTTCTCATTCATTTTCTCATTCCTTTGTTCCTCTAAAAAATTAATGGTTATATGTCAAATAGTTCCTTCCCATTTGTTCTATACCATGTGCTGAAGTTTAGTATAGTAAATCCTATGTGTACTATATCCCAACTAGACTTTATTTTATTGAAAACACACATTGTAGTAATAGCACATCAGCATACTGAAGGCCTATGATCAGAGCATGATGAAAATGTGCATTAGAACTTGACTTCCAGAGGGCTTGGCAGTGACTTTGAGGGAGTGATAACTAGGCTGATTTCTGGTAAGTGAGCAGGTAAGTCAATGAGGTCAAGCAGTAGAAAGGGGAAGCTTGAGGAAATCAGAACAGCTTATGCAAAGGCCCTGGGGTGAGAAAAAATGTGACTTACCCGAAGACACGAAAAGTCACTATGGCAAGAGCAGACGTGGGCAAAGCCTTGTGTGCCTGAAAGGAGCTTTGTTCTTGTCTGAGGCAAAATCCAGCAGGGATGGGGGGTCAGAGAAGACTCCAATTTCACAGGTGAGTTGTGGCTTCAGAACTTCTGCACGGAGTCCCTGGCAGGTCTCTTGGCTCCGTTACAGGCATTTTCCAGCAGCTGTAGCCTGTCAGGCAGGCCGATCGCCCAGGCCTAAGCAGCTAACAGCGACGTTGCTCAGGGTGGCGAGGGACCTGCTCCAGTGGTCCAGATCGGCTCTCTTTTCTGCACAAAATGAGCCATTGGGGCCAGAAGCCTGGGCCCGCCGCTCACGCATCGAACGTGTTCATAGCTGGAACCGACTTGACAGCAAACCTGGTTTGAACTTTAATAGAACACAAGGCACCCAACCAAGTAGCATAATCTCTCTCCCGAAAGGTGTGCTCTGAGGCTCTGTTTACAACGGAAATGAAATATAGACAGGCTCACAGTGTACGAGCGTTCTTGACGCCAGGTAGAATGCTCATAATAAAAATAGGTCCCAATGGCGTTTTCACACTCCAGGCATTAGGCATGCAGACACTGAAAGGATCTGGAAAAAAAAATAGGTTTGGTTTAAGCTAGTCCAGTGCATAGCTCACGTAACCATCTGGGTGGGAGGTAGGAGGACATTAGCTGTGTTTTATCTGTGCTGACCACCGAGCAGAATTCTCACTCTCGGTGCTATCGATATTGTGACTCAGATACCGATATTGTGACTCAGATCCTTTTCTATGCAAGCTGTGCTGTGTATCCATAGAATGCTGAACAACATCTCTGGTCTCTGCCTACTAAATACTGATAGCATGTCATGGTCATCTCTGGTTGTGACCACCAACATTGTCCCAGACGCTGCCAAGTGTCTCCTAAGTGGCAAACCCCCGCACTTCCATTCTAGAGGATCCATAATTAACACACATGGTATGGAAGGCTTTGTGAGGTGAAAACAGAAATCCCTATCATTCGGCATTGTTGAAATGAAACCATTTCCTATAGAATGCGAGGAGAGGGTTGTCAACCTAAAACCACTGTTGGTATCATTATTTTTTTTCAAACTCTTTAGTCCTATAGCACACCCAGGGAAAACGACTTTCCATTCGTCTCCCAACTAGGCAGTTCCCATCTGATTTAGTGAGTAAAGTTGAGCTGAGGATTTTGTGGGTCAACTTTTAAAGTTAAAGTTTATAATGAAAAAAGAAAAAAAAAAGCATTGCTATTTCTTCATTTGCAGAAAATCCAGAAAGGAAATAGCTGTCGGCTCTCTGTGCTCGGGAGACTTTAAATATTTCTCCCCTCTCTGTTTTGGTGGGAGATTGGAGAGTATTAAAAGCCATAATAGAATCATTTGGATGCTTTGCTGTAGCTGGGAGGAATTGGAAAAGCTTTGTGAGATTTCCCGGGAGACAGAAGCGCAGGGACAGGGGTCGCCTGCCCGCTGTCCTCGGCTGGGATGGAAATCACGACCCAGCCGGAGCTGCATGGCCAAGACCCTCTGAAGACAGTCGGCTTGCTGCTTTCTCCCCATGCTGGTCGCGTGTGACCTTGAAAAGTAGCTAAATCTCTTTGGATTGCTCCTGTCCTGTTTCTGAAAATAAAACTCAACACAGGGTCGGAGTCCCTCTCCAGCCTGTGTGAGGTTTAATGAGCTCTCAACTGTTTGAGGAGCCTTACATTTGGCCTTCAGGAAGATGGATCTTCCTGGTATTTTTGCCTTCTTCTTTTTGTTGAATTGGTTAAGCAGGCAGGTGTTTTTTCTTTTAAGTGATTGGAGATACAGAATTCAGAAGTGTCGCTGAAATCTTTTCTTTTCTTTTTTTTTTTTTTTTGGTGCCAGTCTTGAGGCTTGAACTCTGTGCCTGGGCACTGTCCCTGACCTCTTTTGCTCAAGGGGCTCTACCACTTGAGCCACAATACCATTTCTGGTTTTTTCCGTGATTAATCGGAGATAAGAGTTTCACCAACTTTACTGTTCAGGCTGGCTTCTAAACTGCGACCCTCAGATCTCAGCCTCCTGAGCAGCTAGGATTACAGGCGCGAGCCACCAGCACCGGCTGTCACTGGAAGAATTTTGACCACCACAAATTTAAATCAGGTGGGTAGAGATTAGGTTATTAGTGACTTTCAGCCCAGTAGACAAATAGGCAGTAGAGATTAAAAAAAAAAACAAAAAACAAAAAGGAGAGGCTGGGAATATGTCCTAGTGGCAAGAGTGCTTGCCTTGTATACATGAAGCCCTGGGTTCGATTCCCCAGCACCACATATATAGAAAACGACCAGAAGTGGCGCTGTGGCTCAAGTGGCAGAGTGCTAGCCTTGAGCAAAAGGAAGCCAGGGACAGCACTCAGGCCCTGAGTCCAAGGCCCAGGACTGGCAAAAAAAAAAAGGAGATAGGCAAATGATAGATGATAAATGCCATGAATTATATATATATATATATATATATGTAACAAATATTCTTGAATAGAATCATAACGTAAATAATAAAGTACTGCCTAAATTTATCAATAGCACCATGGCTTTCATGATTTGAAATCTGTGGTCAGGTATTT
The DNA here is from genome assembly GCF_023159225.1 of Perognathus longimembris pacificus. Taxonomy (NCBI): domain Eukaryota; kingdom Metazoa; phylum Chordata; class Mammalia; order Rodentia; family Heteromyidae; genus Perognathus; species Perognathus longimembris. The sequence continues at coordinate 45,201,688 of NC_063176.1, forward strand.
TGGATTAAAAGCTATAGGCAATATTCTCCCTGTCTTATTCAGCTCGAGTTGCTCTAACACAATGCTACAGACTGGATGGCTTATACAGAACCGAAGCTTATTGCTCAGTTCTGGGTGCTGGGAGATGATTTAGTGTATTCTCATGGATGGTGCCTTCATATGGTGTCCTCACAGGCAGAAGGTGCAGAGATTTGGGGGGGGGGCGCTAAGGCACTAACGTGGTTCACAGGAGCTCTAACGAGGTGCTATCACCTTGGGTTTTAGACTTCCACAAAAGAATCCGGAGGAGTACATTCTTCGATCACAGCATCTATGAAGAATATGGATAGCTTAGGAAGCCTTAGTTGATCTAAATACAGGAAAGCTATAGGGAGAGAGATGTCACCTGCCCACCCCACCCCCACCCTTGAGGCAGCCTACATGTGTATCTGTGGAAGGAGAATTTATCTATAGCCCCTAAAGGACTCTGGAGAGAGACAGTTTGTTTCTTGGCTCTATGCTGTGCAGAGCCTACTCTGATTAGGTAGGAAAATGTTAGTTGGTTTATACTACGGCTAGAGACTGGTCCCTGATGAGTGTGGAAATTATCTAGCTAAAATTGGATTAGTCCAAAGGATAAATCAAATAATAAAAACAAGACCAAGCCTTGTAAACTGGAGCTTGATGCTGGAAGATTCCAGGGCCAGCATTATTGCATGTCTGTCCCATGGAAGAGGATGGTAGAAATGTGAGCCGCAGAGAGTAATAACTTGCCTCCCCCTCCCCGGGCAACAATGATACTAATAGTCCCCTACATGTATGTCAGTCACTATATCCTTCCTTGGCTTCCTCCTCCTCTCTTCCTCTTCCCTCCTTCTCTTCCTGTTCCTCCTTCTCCTCCTTGATCACCTCCATTAATTCACTAGGTTTGTTCCGTTGTGCTGTGGTTTTTGCCCTCCAGTAGTTTCTCTCTCCTTTCAAGGGTGATGTTTAAGCCACTTTCGTTCCAATTATTTGTTTAAACCTGGTACAATGTCAACAATCACGTGAAGGATCAATTTTAGAAGCTCAAGATGTGTTTAAACCCAAGTTAGTAAATGTTATTGCTCATCGTTTGACATTTGGCCTTCGCAATCTCATTTTATGTAATGCGGTGATCGATATTCTTGCTTTGGAGTACTTTTTTATTTTATTTTTGTCTTGAAGGCATCATTTTTTAAAAATGGACTCCATCTGTTGTTCCAAATACCTTTGGTTTCTAGAGCAATTCCTGCCCATTCAGGTGTCCATTTGTCTGTCTGTCTGTCTACCCATCAATCATCATCTGTCCACATAAACAAAACAGCTCATTATGGCAAGGTCCCAGAACAGATCCCCACGTATTTGGTATATTCCCTAGCAGAGGACCCATGCCAGTGTTGCCTCTGTGGTATGGCCCAGTGGGTCACAGCTCCCAAGTAGGACGTTAACCAACAATTCCTCCCCAATCTGCTCAGCCAGTGGTGGAATCATTTGTGGCCTCTCTCCACTTCACTCGGATTTGAGAGAGTTAATTATTTAATATGTTTGCCAAGCACATGGGGGTTCCCCAGAGAAAGTATGCCACAGGAAAAAAAATATATAAATGAATAATTAATTAAAGTTTAAGCAGATTACTTTGGTGAGTGCTTCCCCATTTTCCTAACGAGGTGTTTTGAAGTTACAATCACCCCCTCCTCTTTTCCTGCACCTCTCTTCCCCCTGTCCTTAATTTCCTTCTGTTTAATTCTTCCTCCCTTCTGATGATTCTCTCTGTGCCTACCCTGTGGTGGGCGCTCAGTCAATCACTGTGATTTAGCACAGATCTATAGGTAAAAGCCTTCATTAACTTCTATGGGCGTCGTAAGCTCCTAAGAGCTCTAGGGTGAGATTAATAATTAGATAATGATTCTAATGTGCTGTGGAGATGAGAAGCAGGCTCCGGAAATGCTGAGCGCAGCCTGGTGATCAGTAGTCAAGGAAAACTCTTGTTTACTGACCCCCTTTTTGCCCCTGATCCATTTCAAGGCAAATAAGAGAGCCCTGGTCGTCTCAAAACTAATCTAAATCCAGTTAGATCCACCCACTGCCTCTTCTCTCATCTCTCATCAGTGAGAATCCTGTAAGGAGATTTGCAGTTGGAGGTTCGTTGGCTTTTCTTTGAAGCAGCGGTGGACTGTTAGAGACAGAGTCTGAGGCACCGGCGACATCATTGCTTATTGAATGTTGACATCCAAATCCTAGTTACTCCTTTACTGTAGATTAAGAAGCATTATTAGAGAACAGTTCACGTCCATCCTGCTAAACCTGACCCAGTTTATTTACACTAGAATCTTCTTTCAGAGCATGAGAGGGAAAATGAGCTGCTCTTATCAATTAATAGCTGAAGAAAAACTGAGATTTCAAGTTCCACATAAGAACTGTTTATTCCAATGCATGAAGGAAATGAAGAGATGCTCCGGGGGTACGAGGAGGGGAGGGTAGAAAGAGGGGGGGGACACGGAAGTGCTGAAGAGAACTGTTTCCCCCTGTCCCTCTTAAGAGTTTGAATTACTGTGAAATCTTGGATTTTCTAGTGACCTGTGTGAGCGCCCTGGGGCTACAGCAGACCCATAATGGATCTATTTCTGAATTGTTCAGCAGTATTGGAGTTTAGAACAGCAGTTGGCGGTACACGCATATAATGAGGCCACTGTCTCCTCCTGCATCTGGGAGGGCACCGGTCACAGCCTGCCTGGCTCGAAAGCATACAGGAGAGCCAGGCTGCTTCTAGAATTTTCTAAGGAGCCAGTCGACGCTCAGTGGACAAGGATGTTTCTTCAGGGCTAGGAGCTAAAACGCTCAGTTAAAGACCCTGTCCTTCCTTGACCCAGTCTCCTGCCTGGATCACATAAACATTTTACCACTAGAAGGATAGTTTTCTGAGCAAAACATTCTACTTGAGACTTCTGGGAGGTAGGACATTTTGTTGTTGTTATTGTTGGGTTTGGGGGTTTTTTGTTTGCTTGTGCCAGTCCTAGAGCTTGAACTCAGGTCCTGGACACTGCCCTTTAGCTTTGTCACTCAAAGCTAGTGCTTTATGACTTGAGCCACATCTTCACTTTCAGCTGTTTGGTGATTGCTTGTAGTTAAAGCGTCTCATGGACTTTTCCTGCCTGGACTGGCTTCGGATCTCAGTCCTCAGGTCTCAGTCTCCTGAGTAGCTAGGATTATAGGCGTGAGCCATGGCCACTTTACAAGTCATGATTATTTATTTATTTTATTTATTTATTTTTTGCCAGTCCTAGGCCGTGAACTCAGGGCCTGAGCACTGTCCCTGGCTTCTCTTTGCTCAAGGCTAGCACTCTGCCACTTGAGTCACAGCGCCACTTCTGGCCATTTATGTATATGTGGTGCTGGGGAATCGAACCCAGGGCTTCAAGTATAAGAGGCAAGCGCTCTTGCCACTAGGCCATATCCCCAGCCCAGTCATGATTATTTCTTTGACAAAATATGTTGTTTGTCGGGTTTGTTGAGAACAGGAAGTAAGAAAGGGAAAGGGTGAGAAGGTGTGTTGAGTGACAATGGCTTTCTCCTGGTGGTTGCACTGTCTGAATCTCAGCTTGCATACCTGCAGAGCTAGAGGGGATCTGGTCTCTGTAGATGCTTGGAGGCTTGGCAATAGCTATGTCTAAGACAGCTGTGGCATGGGCAGGAGCCAGATGTGCAGAAGGGCAAGGCCTTCTGGGTGTGAGGTCATTGGATGGGGGCTGGATATTGAAATAAACATAGAAGTTAGTCAAGGAATGTTAGCTTGTTTGGGGTCTATCACTACCCCGGGATCTGGGTTCCAGAGCTCAGTACAATGCCTGGTACACAGTAGGTGTCTGATACCTTCAGATGAAATACTATGGAATATTAACACTTAGCTATGTGTTATGATTTCTAGGATGGCCAGAGCAAAGGACAGCAACTTGGATGGCTTGAAACTACAGATACTTCTCACAGTCTAAGAAGGTAGAAATCTAAAACCAATATACCAAGAGAGCCCTGTTCCCCCTGAAACCTCTGGAGGATCATCCTCCCCCACCTCTGCAGGAACTGGGGTAGCAGCCATTCCTTGGCTTGTGGTCTCATCCCTTTGGTTTTGCCTCTATCCTCCTACCATGCTCTGCCTTTACATTGTCTTCTGTGTGTGCGCGTGCATGCAGATGTCCAGACTTCCTCCTCCTCTTCCTCCTTCATTTTCTTCTTATTTTTGAGGCAGGTCTCACTATGTACTATAGGCTGACTTTGAACTTGTGATCCCCCTATATCAGCCTCCCCAGTGCTGAGATTACAGATGGACGTCGCCCCATGCAGCCAATCACAATGGATTAGTGCCCACCCTATGAGTTCACCTTAACTTAATGGCATCTCCCTAGCAGCTGTTTACACATACTCACCTCCACAGACGCAGAGGTGGAGTGGTTGTCAGGAATCCCACATATCTTTGTGCGTGTCACAATTCAACCCACAGCCACTAACTTCATAGGCTGGTTGAGAGAGTGACATGAAATGGATGTGGAAAGTATTTATACCAACACAGAAGCAGGAGCTCAGCCAGCACTGGAGTCTGCCTCTTTTTCTCCATCAGCAATCCACTCAAGCAGAATTTCACCATAAGCGTCTGAGTTCCAATTTAGGGGGATAAAGACCAGTTGTGAGGGGAGTTTGGAAAATGAGGTCAAGGCAAAAAAAAAAAAAAAAGACAAATTGATCATCTTTGAAGGGTGAGTCGGGCCTAGTTTGGGTCCCAAGTGAATGGGGTGACCTCAGATGCACCTCACGTGACAACATAGACTGCTAACAATGTGGACCAGCAAGCGGGCAAGAACACCCAGCCGGCCATCCACAGAGCCACACCGCAGAGAACAAAAGCCCTTCGTTCTCCTTCACCTCCAGTGCTCTCTGTTACAGTGGCTTTCCACAACCACTTCACAAAGCAAAGTTTGACTGAGCACCAGGACCATGCAAGAACCTGGCTGTTCTGAGGACTGCCGCAGTTCCTGAGGTCCCGGAGCACAAGCTCTGAGAAATCAAGGACAGCCAAGGGAATAGTAAAGTTTATGCATTTCTTTCTTCTTCTTACTGGGGGTTAGTGTCAGGGAAAGGTGCATTCTAGTTGATTACAAACCTCAGGTCTAAATTTCAATTCTAGGCTGAATAGCACAATTTTTTTTTTCCTGAAGGTTTGAATAAACCATCCAATCTGCTTCGATTTCAACTATTTTCAGCATTTCTGTTCTCATTATTAATTCTGCCTACTTCAGACCCTGGAGTCACCAACCCTGAATGTGACTTCATTTGGGATGAGAGAGGGGAGGGAGGCACAAGATGCACAGATAACCAAATAGGGAGAAATGAGCTTGAGCAATGGTCTGCAAGATTTAGGCCAGATACAAGGAACATTTGCTTCTTTGTGATAACTACAGATCTTTGCTTTTCTCTGGAAGGGATGGCTTACAGTATTGGTGTAGCTATAATTTCAGGAAAGATAGGGGAGCTTCTTGTGTCATAAAAAGGGGTTAATTTTCTTTCTAACTTAACTCTAAGGAGACGAACTCTCCATGACAGGTCAGTCATAGTACCTCAAGATGATAGATACATGTAATCCATCCTGCTCCCTTTTTTGCTATGGATGCTAGAATGATCATAGCTAACAAGACAGTTTAGTTTAAGAAAAAAAAAAGCCAAATACAAGCCCAGGGCGTCGTTTGACTTATCTAGTACTGTGAATTTGGGTTTGAGTGGGCCTCAAAACTTGTGGCCCCCGAACAACCATTTATTTCTATCTTTGATGGTTGATGGGACTTGGTGGGGCAGTTCTCTCTTGGGGACTCTTGGGAACTGAAGATGCTTTCCTCCTCCTCACGGGAACCAGTCCCTGGCTGGGCTGAGCTGGGCTGGGCTGTGACTCTTGAGGCTGGCTCAGCATCTCTCTGTTCTTCCGTGTGGCCAGCTATGCTGTCATGTAGCAGCATGATTGGACTCACAGAGCTCATGGCACTGTAGTTGGTGCCTCGGGGGTGGGGCACATATTGGGGAGATACCCCCTCTAAGAATACCAAGGATATTGTGGCTCGTCCAATCTTAAGGGGATCTTTTCCTATTTTCCAGGGTCTAATATGAGATGTATCTTTTCTCTGAGTCTTTTGGCACACATACTCAGGCAATGCTTTCCCTTTGTCTCATGTCTGATGAGTTCCCATGTACTATGCATTCTCCATCCACCCAATGGGCCCAGCAGTTACTTGCTCTCCATGTTTGGAAACATGGAGATCAGCAATGATTGGTGACTGGCCTGGCTCATACAGCCAGAGGTGATGGGTTATATAAGCCCTGGACAGGTGACATGCACAGCTTATGTCTGACATGGTGAGCTTTGGCTTGGAGCTCTTGGTGAAACACCAGCAGAGAACTGAGTTCAAGACCCAGGTGGGATTCCCCACACCCCATACAACAGCTGCCTCTCCCTCCAGCACAGCAGGAGGCCTAGAAGTGTGAGCACTAGTCTTCAAGCAGAATTTCCACGCTGGCTGTGCCATTCCTGCTGAGGACCTAGGAATTTTCATATCCTCGGTTTCCTTATCAGTAGAATGGAGTGGGTGGTAGTGATTGTACCCATCTCCCAGTTATTGTGAGGTGTAAGTGAATGAATGCACCAAAACAAGGCTTGGCTGGGCACCAGTGGCTCAAGCCTGTAATCCTTGCCACATAGGAGGCTGAGCTCTGCGGATCGTGGTTCAAAGCCAGCCCAGGCAGAAACATCCATGAGACTCTCTTAATCACAAAGAAAAGCCACGAGTGGAGCTATGGCTCAAGCTGTGGTAGAGCACTAGCCTTGAGCACAAGAAGCTCAGGGACAGTGCCCAGGACTCAGGGTCAGTTCAAAAACCAAATAACAACAACAAAACAATGCTTGATGAGAACTCTAAAAATCTCTCACCAGGAGCCGATGGCTCATGCCTATCATCCTAGCTACTCAGGAAGCTGAGATTTAAGAATTGTGGTTTGAAGCCAGCCCAGGCAGGAAAGTCCATGAGACTCTTTATTTCTAATTAACTGTCAAAAAGCCAGAAGTGAAGGTGTGGCTCAAGTGGTAGAGTGCCATCCTTGAGCAAAAAAACCTCAGAGATGGTGTCCAAGTCTTGAGTTCAAGCCCCAGTACTGGCACCAAATAAAGAGGGAAATCTCTCAACGAAAAGTTGTAGAGCACCCTGGCCTTGCTTACCCATTCTGAATGTTTTTCTTCATTTTATCAGATCAGGGCATATCATTTTGCCTAATATTATATTACCAGATAGACTCAAAGTCCTAAATCCATGTTAATGCCTGCCCAAGGATTGTGAGTTCACCGGCAGGACACAGTTATAAAACACTTGGGACTGGTAGACACGGCCTGCTTTCCCCTGAGTCCTTGTGTACGAGTGCTCTATTTTTGATGATTTATATTGACATTCTCTCTCTGCGTATCCAGGCACTCTCTTCTCTCACTCTGCTTCAAGTACGTCCGCCCCTTCACACCCAACTTCTCTCCACTGCACTCTGTGAACACACAAGCTCTCAAGACACTCACCCAGACATAGACGCTTGGCACTCTGCATCCCAGGTATCTTCCCACCTTGGCCAGCTCTGTGCTCCCATCCCACCCCAAGTGTCCCTGAGGATGTAGCTCTGCCCATCAGGGCAGCAAGCAGACCCCTGCATGCTCCAGGAAGCTCCGGACGGCTGGATGTACCTGTCCAGCCATAGTCAGCTCTCGAGCTCTTTATCAGGGGATTTCCTTGCTGCTCCCCTGCCCCCTGCACGAGCAGCCTGGGCATAGCCCAGAGAGCTTATGTTGTTAGCGGTGGTTTAAGGGTTGAGTGCTTGGCTAGGGCTTGGCTCAGGGAAGCTGCCTGCTTCCCCCAGCGCAGGGTTGGGGGGAGAATTGAGCTGAATATGCACCTATTCCGAAGGGCAAAGAGCCAAAAATAACTAGGAGCAATAGCATTTCATCTGACAGGCCCAGAAATAGCGCTCATTTCGGAGCATGTCAGGGCTACAGACCCAGAGATTCGGAAACTGTCAGCATCCCCCTAAAACTCCATGCCCTACTCACTGCAGCTCTGGGACCAGTCTCTGTGGCCCCAGAAAGAGCCCTCAGGTCTTCAGGCTCAGGAGGTGAGGTTGAGGCTGAGCAACTGGGCTTGGGAAGTGGTTACATGTTCTAAGAGAGAATCAAGAGGTAACCAGAAAATATGGAAGATGCCAAACAAAGAACCCAGAAGGGACATAGGCTCCGAGAAGGTGAAGCCCAGGGGGTCATAAAAACATGGAAATTTTATTGAACATTAAAAAAAAAAGGCCTGTAGCATGTAGCTGGGTTCACAGAAGTCATGGGGCAAACAAAAGGTCATGGATTCTCTGTGGGAATGGAAGGCATGGTGCCAGCTTGTCTTTTATATTTTGCTTTCTTCTATTTATGCTGTCTTTTCTTCTATTTTGATACAAAAGGCAAGCGTCGCAGTTCATTCATCTTCCTTTTGAATAAATAAAATTACGGAAAGGAGCAAGAGAGGGGAGAGAAGGCAAAAAACAAGGGATTCCGCAGAGCTTGGAAATGGATCGGAAGATAACAGTGAATGAGAAAAGAAAAGAAGGAATGGAGGGAGGGAGGAAGACAGGGGAGAGAGAGGGCAAGGGAAGACAAGGGGGAAAGGGAAAGGATTTGGGGATCAATGTCATCCAATGACCGGGTCTGAAAAATTCCTGCACACGTGGCTTGCAGTTAGCACCGAAGCCCTGAGAAAGCAGGTCCTACAGTCTGGGAGCTTACCTCTACTTGAGAACAGAACAACTGCAAGTTGCCAGGAGCCAACTTGAGGTGGCGAGGGAGGGCTCCTGAGAACCAACGCTCTTCACCTCCTACCCAGCGATTTGTGTAGGAAGGGATGAATGAGTAGAGTGCTTCCTGCCATCTATAGAGCACTCACTTCCCCATCAGATCTTCAAACCCAGAGCCAAGTGTCCGTGCAGGTTCAGATCTGTGCCCTAGACAGCCCGTCAAGTGTCCACACGAACCTCGCCAGACCCACCTGGAAAGGAACAAAAATAAGTGGTGTCTTTTTCACAAGCAAATTACACTCTACCTAGTGAGCTACCTTGTATTATGGTCATGGGTCCTTCCCATGTATGGACAGACAGACAGACAGACATTTGAGACAGACATTTGAGACAGGGTCTTGCGTTGTACTGACTGGTCTGGAATCTTGATCTCCAGCTGCAGTCTTCCAAGTGTTGGGATTGCAGGCATGAGCTGTCTTTCTTTCCTGACCATTTTAAACATTTTTCCCTCCGCCTGTACTGAGGCTTGAACTCAGGGCCAAGTACTGCCCCTGACCTTACATGCTCAAGGCTAGTGCTCTACCACCTGAGCCACAGTTCCACTTGCAGCTTTTTGTGGTTAGTTGGAGATAAGAGTCTCACAGACATTCCTACCTAGGTTGGCTTTGGCCTGAGATCTCAGCCTCATGAGTATCAAGGATTACAGGCATGGGCCACTGGCACTCACCTTTCTTGACTTTTTGGTGATTAAAAAAAACCTCTAAATGATGTTGATTAAAAGTGGTATATTTTTAGATATTTTTTATAAAGTATTTCTGCTTGACAAGTTAATAGAACAACTGTAGTGTTGCCTGATTTGTTGTTGTTGTTGTTGTTGCTGCTGTTGTTGATCTTAACCATCTCAGAGTCTGAGGACAACTGGGCTAGGATCCATGCAGGGCCCATAGAGGCAACTGAGCTCCGAGTGAGGCATGGCCTTCGTCCTCTCTCTGCTCAGGTCTCTGGCAGCTCACCCTCCCAGGCTCTGCTCCCTAGCCTGCTTGGTCTTAGTCCCTTTCTGTGTTGTGTCTGGAGTTACTTTCCTCTTCTGGTCCCTCCTTAAAGGGAATGTGATAAACTAAGGCAATCCCCAGAGAGGCCAGATTCATGCCATCTCCCCAGGGGGTGCCTTCGGATGTTAGCCGAGTATAAAAACTTAATTCATAGCAATGAATTGCTGTGATGGGATTTCAGGCCTTTTCATGGGGCGGTGGGAAAGAGATATTTATTCTTACATAAAGGGTCTTCTGAAAGCAAACCACTATACCCTCTGAATAATCTTCTAGACAGGAGACTGTGGTAAGAATGAACACTCTCCTCTAGACCAAAATGTCACAATCCCCTGCAAATGAAAGCCTTGATGTCTCTGTCCAGCTTGGTATCAGACTCGCCCCCACCTCCAGCTGCTCTGGCAGGGAAGCATCCCAAACTGCATTGGGGTCTGTCTTCTTTCTGCATGCCTGCTGTTCCTGGCAGACAGGGACGGTCCTACCCACCCCCGGGTCCCCTGCCCACTGCAGGGATGTGGTTGAAAATACATGAGCAAGCAGTTGGACATACAGTACCCAGTTAAATATACCCCAAACCCCTGTGGGGCACTTCTTCTGACTCTACTTCTACACTTAAATTCAAGGGCTCAAAGCCCCCACACCTTTGGAAATTGTGATTTCCCCCAAGTCCCGATTAAAGCAACCCAAGGGAACCATTCTATCCCCCAAAGTCAGAGGAAGAGTGGACCAAGGAAGGAGAAAGTCTGCACAAAGGCCTAGGAAAAGAAGAGGAATCCCAGAAATCTTTCATGCCTACTAAAGCCCGCATCTCTTGAAATAGACAATAATTTTCCTTGTGCATGCATCAAAACTATAATCTGGCCAGGTATGGTGGTTCAGACCTGTAATCCCAGCACTTGGGAGATGAAGCAGGAGGATTATGAGTGTGAGGCCAATTTGGGCCACATACATAGTGAGACCCTGTCCAAAAAAAAAAAAAAAAAAAAAGAAGAAAGAAAGAAAGAAGAGAGGAAAACAAAAATAAAAGGAAAAGGGAAAGGAAAGCGGGGGGTGGGGGGGAACAGAGCCTATATTTTAGCCTGATGGAAATAATACAGCCAGGAACTGGGACAAAGCCACCCTGTCTTTTGTTCCTCTGCACACCCAATAGAATAAATCGTTTTCTGCATCAAACAGGAGAATTTCAAGTGCTTTGTTTCTTGTAGAACTGGGACAGGGGCAGTGGCAACCTTTCTCAAACTCCTCACATGCCTGTGTGGTGGCAGCTGGCTAGTAGAGAGCACAGGCCACCCTTTCCTGGAAGCCAATGGCTCTGAAAACAGGGCCTCACTCAGCTCCAGGTCAGTGCTGCCCCAGAGCTGGTGGGGACCCAGTGAAACAGAAACTCCAGGGCTGACCCCACCCTGCTGCTGCTCTAACAATCCCCTCAGGGGCTTCCCACCAAGTTGCTTGAGAACCTTGGAGTCTGTGACTGCCGGGGCAGGGGCCTCACCCAGGGCCAAGGCTCTTGGGTGACCTCAAAAATAGTAAGGGATGACTCAGCTGCCAGTTGACAACCCCAGTAGGACCAGGCCAGGGCCAAGGGCAGGTGCAGGCCCCAGGGGTGGGGCTAACTAACCCAGGACCCGCCAGGCCACCGCCTACCTTCTCACCAGGCCTGTGGCAACTTGACTGACCCACAGCAAAGGCACCTCCACGGGGAAAGGGCTGTGTCCTCTCAGACTTCCATTCTATTATTAGTTCCAATCCGCACAAATCCACCAGTGCCAAGGGGGAAGCTGCGGAGAACTTTCCGAGGTGGGTTAACTGTTTCGGAGCAACAGCCTTGGGCCCCCAGAGCAGTTGTCTTGAGCAGCAAGACCCAGCCAAGCTCTCCCCAGAGCTCCAGGGCGCAGAGCGAGCTGGTGGCCCTGGTGTCCCCTTAGTCCCCAGAACCCAGATGGGCGGGCAGCCAGTGCCAACCCACGTTCCCCAGGCCGAGGAGGATGTGTCCTGATTTCTTAAGCTGTTGGCGCACTTCAAGGGCCTCGCCCCTCTTTCTTTTGGGGCTGGAGCAGGATTGTACTGGCCTCATTAATTCATTTTCTTTCCGCTCCAAAGTGGAAGCCGGAGCCCAGGGATGCAAATCAAACACACACCGGCTCTGGGCGCCAATACTCGGGACAATTAAAACAAAGAGTGCGGCGACAGCGGGGGTGGGGTGGGGGTGGGGGTGGCACCGCACAACCTTCCCCCCACCCACCCCCTCCACCTCGGGGAAACCTCGGGCACCGCGGCGCCCATCCGCCGCCGGCAGGGTGGGGCTCGGAAACCGGGGAGCAGCCGGGCGGCCCCTGCCCTGCAGGTGGACAGGTGGAGGTAGTCAGGGGTCAAAATCCATCTTTAAGGACCGGTGTGTGTGGATGTGTGTGTGTGTGTGTGTGTGTGTGTGTGAGCGCGCGCGTGTGTGTGGAGAGACGCGTGGCACAACTCCAGGGGGCACACTCGCCCTGTGGGAATGGCGCCCCGGCCCAAACCAACCAAACAAAACCCTTCTGCACCGGCGGGAACTGGGGTGGGCGCGGGAGGGTGGGGGGGGGCGAGATGGGGGTGAGGAAAGAGCGAGAAGGAGGAGGGGAGTTGGGGAGAAAGTGGGGGGGGGAGGGAGGGAGAGTGGGTCGGGACCAGCCAGGAGAGAGAGAGGTGGGGGGGTGGTGGAGAGCGGGAAGGAGGGACGCCGGAGAGAGGAGGGAGATGGGGCGGGCAAGGGCGCGGAGGGGTGCCCAGAAGGGAAGGGAGGGCACGGGAGGGCGGGCCGGAGTGGAGCGGGCCGTGTATGGGGGGAGGGCAGGGGGAGGGACGCCGGTCGGTCTCCACCTGCGCGGGCTCCCGCTGCCCAGGGGCTGGGAGCGGGGTGGGTGGGGAGGGAGCGGGCGGGCGGGCGGAGGGAGGGAGGGAGGGGACGGGACGGAGCGGGGAGGAGCCGGCGCTCGGCGGGGCGCGGGGGCGGCGCGGCGGGAGCGGCGGTGGCGGGTCCGGCGGTGGTGGCGGCGGCGGCGGTGGCAGGTGGCCCTGCGCGCGCGCCAGCCCGGCCGGGGGCGGGCGGGAAGGTGGCGCCTCGGGCGGGGGCCGGTCCCTGCACCAGGTGACCCGTTCCGGCCGGGATCCCCGAGGCCTGGCCATGCAGCGGCGCGGCGCGGGGCTCGGGTGGCTCCGGTGGCCGCGGCGGCAGCAGCAGCACCAGCCCCCGCCGCCCGCGCTCGGCCCCCGGGCCGCAGCAGCGATGGTTCCCCAGGGCGCCCGGGTCCCCCCGGGGCTCGGCGGTCACCCTGCCGGCGCACTGTTCCTGCTCTGCTACCTGGTGAGCGCCGGACCCAGCTCGGGGTCTGGGGACGCGGGTGGGGGGCGGCGGGGACCCCCGCCACCGGAGGCGGGGACCGCGAGGCTAGTTTCCTCTCCTCCCTCGCTGCGGGCGCTCCGGGCACCAGGGCTGGGAACCCAGGGCGCAAAGTGGGGCGCGTGGACCGGACTTGCGGGCTACTCCCTCCCGTCCCTTCCTCTCCTCCCCTGACTCCGCGCAGACCCGGCCAGGGCCCCCCTGTAGACCCCTTCGGGTCCCCCACTGCCCCCCGGGGGCTTCGCCACCCCGCGATCGCTCCCTGCCCAGCGGCTCTCCGGACCGTCCACCCCTCCTTCCTTCCCCTCTCCCCTCCAAGCTCCTTTTCTTCTGGTGCCCAACTTGCCCCCTGCCTCTTTGTACCTGCCACCCCCGTTATCCCCCGAGTTCCCTTCCACCAGGTCCTCCTGGCCGGGACGCTTCTGTGCCAACGCACCTCGCGTTTCCGGAACTCCTCAACTCCTCCTTGGTCACTCCAGCCAAGTTGCAGATGCCAAAAGAAACCTAGTTTTCCGATCCCCGCTTACCGCCGGAGTGGTGACTTTAGCGGCGTCTCCAATGGTGTCTTTTCAGAGACTTGTGTTGGGTTTTATTTGCATGCGTCCTAGCTTCAGTTTTACTCTTCAGATAAATGGCAATAACTTTGTTTTTCCCTCCAGAACCCACTCATTTAAAATACCAGAGTCACTGAGCCCCTCAGGAGGGATGCATTTCTCAGATCCTTGGGTGGTTTGCTTTCTGCTGGGTTTGAATTGTCTTAAAATTCACCCTAGCAAATTGACAGGAGGCAACACCCTTCCAGCCCTGCCTACCTTCTGTTCCAGGACCCCTGAGGAAACCTTGGGGCTATCTCACTATATATTACTGTAAATAAATGAAATGGAAATTGCTGAATCATGAAACTGATGTAATAGGAAATTCACAGAATGCTAAAAAAAAAAAAAATGAGCAGTGTCATTGTCCAGAATTCTTTTCATTTATGTGTCATTGGCTTTATTTGCAATTTTTTTTCTTCAGAGTAGCCAAAAGCTGCTTCAGAGATACTGGCAGGAATTTGAATTTAATTCTGAACAAATTTGCCACCCAACCCAAGTGTTGTTGTTGTTGTTTTAAACACTCTTTACTTTTTGGATGTTTCATTTTCTGAAGTAAGACAATGTAAAAATGCACATTGTAATTCTGCTTTTTAAAAAATCTACCTGTTGAGCAATCTTTGTTTTTTACTTGTATTTCAGAATTAGCCAATATCAAATTTTGTGGCTGAGTTTACTTCATATTTTCATAAGAAGTTGTCAGTTAGCATGACTGATTTCTTTTTGGCCTAAGGGATATTGTTATTTAATATTTATGCCACAGGGTTAGAGCATGCAGGCTCATAAATAAATCTGCCATAACAAATGACAGGGTTTTCAGTTTAAACAGATGATCCTTGTACACAAGATGCTGCTGGTTCCCCACAGAAGCAGAAATGCTGGTGTAAAACAGTGTGTGGAATATCCACACACAGGTGAGCTCTGAAAAGTTCTACATGAGCGTCTCAACAGTTCAGGTTCAAAACCTGAAGGCTTTATAGACTGTCTGTGGGCATGGATGCAGAGGAGAAGACAAGTTCTAAAGTTCTGTGCGGGCCAAAGGGAGGCTGGAGAGAACAGGTCCCTAAGAGGGGACATGTCCACGGAGTAGACTGGAGCAGTGGAAGGAAGTGGTGGGGTAGAGCTCCAGAATGAGAGGCTCTAGCAGACACAATAAGCCAGGTATCAGTGGCTCACGCCTATAATCAGAGCTACTCAGGAGGCTGAGATCTGAGAATTGCGGTTCCACATCAGCCCCAGCAGGAAAAGTGCACACATTTCTTGTCTCTAATAAAACACACACACACACACACACACACACACACACACTCACAAATACTATAGTGTAGAAAATAACTGGTATATGGATGACCGCTTAGCAGTCAGAAAAGGAATGGATTGGGAGCATGTGGAGGGGACTTGTTGATGCTTCCTGCCTAGAGGGGCTTCCTTCTGGTGCTGTGATGATGTAGCCAGGGCTGGGGGCAGTGTGTGTGTGTGTGTGTGTGTGTGTGTGTGTGTGTGTGTGAAAGAGAGAGAGAGAAAGAGAGAGAGAGAGAGAGAGACTTAGATAAGCCAGAGAGGCTGTGCACCTAAGTGTGAAGGTTTACATACCCAAGACAGCTAAAGTCATCTTAGGAGATGGGCTCCATGCTCTATTCTGAAGGTCTAGCCATGTGCCGTGGGTTTTATTTTGCTGTCTAGCTGTATTCTCCTGATGTTTCTGAAAAGTTAGGCTTCTTGATCGTTGAGAAGGGTGGGAAAAATGTACACATCCACATGAAAAGCATGAAAGGTCCACAGACAGATGAAAATCCATCAGTGTCCATCCTGCTCAATCAAGAATGTGTCTTTCGTTGGCAGTGACTGGTCACAGGAGAGAGATGGACGGGTGAGACACAGCAGCTAGGCAGGATCTCAGCCACACAGCACAAGAAGGGGAAAGCCAGTCAAAAATTTGAATTCACAATAATAGCTTCCATTGTGCTAAGTCACTTTATAGGCGTTGCCCGATACTAGTTTTAACTGTAAACTTGTGAAGTAAGTGCTATTAGGGTCTCCTCCACTCAGATAAATAAGAGAGGCTCAGAGAGGCCCAGTAAGGTCCCTTAAGCCAAACAAATCGTGCAAGATTAAACCTAAGTCTATCTATCCTCCAGAGTCCTAGCTTTAACTCAGTGGTAGTATATTTATTGTCTTTGGGGATTTGCTGCTTGTAACCCTTTCCCCTCATGCATAAATGTACAATCCATTAGCAAAGCTCTAGCAATTAGCAGCTACTGTGCCATTGGTCAGGATGTGAGGTCAGATCTAAAGTAATCTAAAATATACAAAGAAGGAAGCTGAGTCCACAAAATAGAAGCAGGATGTTAAAAGCAAAAAAAAAAAAAGTAAAAGAAAATATTTGCCATTGATAATGGAGCGGTAAAAGATTAGGCCTTTATGTAGTTGGAGGCAGCTGGCAGGTTGAGCCTTTGGGTTTGTGTGAATGTGTGTCCCTGGTGTATAGTGAGTGAGTGTGCACGGGAATGTTCCAGAGACAAAGTGACTATGATTTGAGCACAGATTCTGGATTCCCAGTTTATGTTTGCTTGCTCACTAGGAAAGGATTCAAAGTGCTTTTCTGAGCAGATGGCTCTGAGCCCCTGCCTTGATGGGGAGTCAGGGTCCTGAGGGAAGGGTGCCTTTCTTCTCCATCAGCTGGGACAGAGTAACCTTCAGGATCAGCCCACCACAAGTAGTGTGACTGTAGCTAGGATACTGCCAAAGCGTGAATAATTGTGATGAGGCCTGAAAGATAAGTCACAGAATGATGCCAAGGAGATTTCTGAAAAGATGATCCCTGGTCCCCAACGACTGCCAGCAAATTCTGAGGTCACCAAAGGTCAACAGGCAGAGAGCGTCCTCAGAGAGGGCAGCCACCCCCAAAGTGAAGGGTAAGGAAATTGCTCTTACTGGGGTCACTGTTGCTGACAATATCACTCCACGCAGGATTCTTTTTCTCCCTGCCCAACAGATCCTCTTGCCATTTGCTTAAACCATTGAAATTCATTTCCTCTACTAGCTAGAGCCAGACTGAATCTGCCTCAGCCCTGCCTGTGACAAGGAAGCTTCTAGAAGGAAATTCTGTCCCTCCCAACTCTAGTCTCCCATGCATGGTTGTGTTTTTTTTCTTAAGTGAGAACATAAGTCTCACCATAACCAACACTGATGTCAACTGTAGTGCTGAAATATTCGGAATGGCCATTTGAGCTTGTTAGACAACTAAGTGACAAAGAAATCCGAGGACATTAGCAGCTCAGATGTATGTAGAGATCATTCGCAGACAAAAGAAGGTTAGAGACTCTTACTCAGCTTAGGGAAGCATGATTGTGTGCATTTGAAATACAGAGACAGTCCCCCAATTCCATGTCCTCCAGTGTGCTACACATTTGTATTAACGGTGGCTGTACCATTTCCCCCGCCAGGGTGTCTGCCTTTCCTCCCTTCTATTTCTCCTGGCTGCCTGTTGGTGAGAGCATAGGAGCAAGGGAAAAGGTAGAGGAGAAGAAATAAAAGAACCCAGGCAATTCACTGAGACGATGGATAGGCCTGAGTGCACCATAAATAGCCTAAAGTGAGTTCCGTTATCCTCTTTATTGGCTAGTCCTGTCCCTTTGAGAGTGGAGCTGAGGGGCAGGAGGGCACTGAGAAATTATGGAGTCTTCTTTGCTTTGGAAGCTCTTGCCTACCAAAAGAAAAAAGGGCTCCTCCCGCTGGCTAGTTGGCTCCCCAGAGGTGTAAGACTGTGGGGAAGACACTAGCTATATTCCCCCCAGACTTTAGGCACACGGATGAGTAGGAATCTTAGCCCTCTCTCACTTTCAAGATGGAAGTGATAGAGTTTCCAGATGCTCTCTAACTTCTAGCCAGAGAGTGGTTAACAGGCAAAAGCTAATGAGTGGAGAACATCCCTTCAGGTGTTCCTGGAAAGCAAGAGGCAAACCAGCTCTGCCTTTAAAGTTAGCCAATGTGGATTCGATGTTCTTTTTAGTAGCTGGTTGACCCTGGGCAAGTTACAAACCCACCTGAATCCAATCCATGCCCCCTGCCATAAAACAGGAATGTTGTGTTTCTCACAGGCCTCTCGGAGAGGGTTAGGTTTATGAAGTTATACATGAGAGGATGCGGTTAGTCTTTAGCAAGTAAAATGATTTTATGTACCTTTGCCAATGGCTAGCACACAGTAGGTCCTCCATGAAATAAAACCAGATCAGCCTTAATGATCCACATGCAATTGAGTTAGAAGGAAAGAACTAAGTACAGGGCAGGAGGAGGGGATCTTACTATTGACTGTTGTCATGAAGATGTTTTTCTCTGGCTAGCTCAGTTTGGGACAGAGCAATTCTGTTTCCCCAGGCACATCTTGAAATCCATATTAACATCATCACGTCCATTCTACTTAAGTGCATGCTTTGTTGACATAAACAGAATTTTTGCTTATATCTAGTCAGCAGAATTGGAAAAGAAAAAAAAAAAGGTCTTTTAAGCCAATACAATTACCTCGTTGACCTATGGAAAGTTTGATCCAGCCAATTTGGAGAGGGAGAAACCGCCAAGGTTTTCTTAGGTGACAGATGGAGAGAAATAAGCAGGAGTGAGAGAAACAGAGCTCCCATTACTGGTTGCATATCTGACCTATTCACACGTACGTATGTGTGCAAGTGTCCTTCCCGTTTAGGTTGCCTGGACAGTTCTGTTCTTATCTAGCTGGAAGAGACACGAATTCATTTGTGTTTTTTATTTCTAGCCTGGATTCGAATTGTCTACCATTCACATGCACTTTATTTTGTTAAAAAAATGACAACACATACACCATTGCACAAAGGCAGAGCTGTGGACAGTTTTGCGCCTGTGCATTAGGCTCCCTTCTGCTATCCACGGTTCTTTGAGAGCCCAGATTGCTTTCAGCTACCAGCTCCAAGTGTCTAGAGCAGCTCCGTGGCTTTGAGTGAGAGCATCTACATGGCAGCCTAAATGGCCCGCAAGTGCCCTCTCTCCACCCTAGATCTCTCGCATGGAGCTGCAGTGCATTTGAGCTGGGCTTTTTAGGGCGTTATCTCTCTAAGCTGGCATAGAAATGCAGATATGTGACGTTGTTTCCGTATTTATTCATCATCACATTAACGTGGACACATTTGCCACAGGAATGGGAGCCCAGGAGAGAGGAAAGGAAGGGGATATTTAAGCGTTTCGTTTTGTACTTACAGTGTGGAGAAATGGAAAAGCTCTAGAATGTAGGGTTGCTGTCTGAAAGATCCAGAGAGACAGGAAGAGCAAGGAGTTCCTCCCAAATGGGTGAGGTGGAGACCAGAGTGCCATCTTCTGGGAACTAACAGTCCCCAGGGGTCCCAGGTACCAATGGGTGAGGCTCTTTGGAGGGAACTGACATGAGTGAGTGGAAAGTAGAGAGATGTGTTCCCCTGGAGGACTGGGGGCTATAGGGGAAGGTTAATGGATGATTCTGATCTGTTTCTAGGCAGGTATCCCCCAGGCTGGACCACTGAAGTACCAGGCAGAAATACCCCTGCCCAAGACTTGATTCCAGCTAGGACCACACTAAATTCTTACTGTGTGTCAAGTGGTGTCTTAGAAACTGCCCACACAAGGACATAGACTCTGTCTTCCTAGTTTCTAGACAAAGGACTATGTGAATAATTTTTAACCTCATGCTAATGCGACTTGGCATGTGAAAATACCTATAAAGGTTGGACACGTGTCATGCCTGTAGCCGGAACTCTTCAAGTTAATTGCTTTATTTTCCTGGCAGGAAACAGCTTATAACCACACACATGGCTTGAGCCAGGAAATCAGCTTCAGCTTAATCAATATTTAGAGTGTGATGTGTTGCTAATCGGTGTTGGTTTTGTACATAACAGAGGTAGCCACAACTCATAGTGTAGCAGCTGCCCACTGGGTCTGGTCCAGTCTGTGAGATGCCAGTTTCCTTCATGGCAGAGGAGCCCCAAAGACCGAAAGTGGTGAGGCCTCCCTGAGGGACTCAGGCTACGCTTTGCCACAAAGGACCCTTCTGAGGCCCAGATGAGAGCCAACAGAGTTCCAGCACATTCTGAAACCCCTGTCCCGTCCCTCACGTTGCTCTTCCCCCACGCTCCAGCTTTTACTTCTTGAATAATCCATCTCAGTCTGTGAAATTATATCTCTCTGACTAGCCTAGCTTCAAGCTTTCATCTGACTTGGCTCTAAAATAAACAATAGCAAGACATCAACACCCACCACCTGGGAACTTTAGAAAACTATGGTGTCAAGCCTCATTGACTGCTGAGATATGAAACTGTGCCTAATTGGGTTTTTCATCCCATTTCTCCCAGGTGATAACTCCTTAAAAAACATATCTTCTGCCACTGTGTGCATTTCAGACCCTACCTAGGATAATCTCATGGTAATCTAAAACAGTGGCTGGCAAACTAGGGCCCATGAGCCAGTGCAGCCAGCTGCCTGCGTTTCTAAATGAAATGTGGGGCCACACTTCTATTTGTTTCTGTGATGCTTCTCTAGTTCCTTTCACACCACAGCAGAGCCAAGTCACCCGAAACACCTGGAATAAACCCCCTGCATCCATGGGTTCTCAATCCTGAAATTCAACCAACCCAAAATTTAAAAAAATATTTGAAAAGTAATTACTTCTGTACCAAACATGTACAGATTTTTCATGTCATTCTCCAAACACTATAGTACCACAATTACGTGCATTGCATTTATTTTGTATTAGATAGCATAAGAAATCCAGATATGAGATAAAGTATACAGGAGAGCCAGGTGTCAGTGGCTAATGCCTGTAATCCTAGCTACTCAGGAAACCTGGAATATTGTGATTGAAGCCCGCTTGAGCAGAAGAGTACAGGAGATGCTATCTCCATTTAACCAGCAAAATGCCACATTGGAAAAGTGATTCAAATGGTAGAATGCCATCTGAGCAACCAAGCAAGAGGCTGAGTTCAAACCATGAGAGAGAGAGAGAGAGAGAGAGAGAGAGAGAGGAGAGAGTGAGCATGCACTATCTGGTTATAATTATTTTAGTGCGCACTATCTGGTTATAATTATTTACAGAGAATATCAAGTGGAGAATGATGCCATCCATAGAAAATCTAAGCAACATACACAACTTTATATTCAGCAGTTATCATATTAATAAAATAAACAAAATCTGGGTACCAGTGCCTCATACCTACAATCCTAGCTACTCAGGCTTCTGAGATTTGAGGATTGTGGTTCAAAGTCAGCCTGGGCAAGAAAGTCCATGAGACTCTTATCTCCAATAACCAGCAAAAAAGCCAGAAGTAGAGGTGTGGTTCAAGTGGTGGAGTGCCAGCCTTGGACAAAAAAAAAAAAACAAAAAAAAACAAAAAACATAAAACAACTCTCGGACAGAGCTCAGGCCCCAGGACAGGTTCTAAACAAATAGCTAAATAAACAAATAAACAAGAACAAGTGTGATTCATTTAAATATAGTTTAATTGATGTATCCAACTATTAATGAGATAGTTCATCACCTTATTGAAATCAGCAAGGCTTTGAAATCCAGTTTATTTTTCCCCTTCCTGCCTGTCTCAATGAGGACTAACCACATTACATTACTGGTGGCTCATCTACCTTCTCGGGTGACGTGTGTCTAGAATCTGTATCGTTTGGGTTTGCTTTTGCACTTGAGGTATGGAGCCAGGAGAAAACAAAATAATCTTCCAGCGAGTATACAGAGATTTTCTTTGAACAAGGATTTGAAGGGAAGGCCCCAGAGAAGGACGGCAGGCATGAAATTTCCCCTTCCCACCCACTGTGTTAGGAGGGCAACATTTCTGGTCATGCTGACTGCCCAGTACATTGTGCTTATTAATGCAGAAAAGTATGATGGGGACATTTTTGGCAATCAGATGTAAAAGAATGAACAGGATTATTACTAAATGCACTTTGCAACGAAATCTAATGAAATCGAATGGGCAGTTCTCCAGCATACTGTTTTAAAAGAGTATTTTGCTGAAGTTTGTAGTATTGGCATTAGAAATGTGCTGGAAATCAAACAATCAAAACAAGAGCAAGAACTGGGCCCGGGTGAGATTTTCAACACTGCATAAAAAGAATGAGGAAGAGGCCTAGCACAGGATGGTATTTAACGCACGGGGAGGCCTCGGTGTCGGTGTCTTCCCTCTGTTGTCCGTTGGATGGGCAAGGGTCTTGTGCAGGAGCTACTGGGGAGGTCTGCCATCCCTGCCTGGCTTAAGGTGCATAGGCAAGTGGTCTGGGATTCTAGTGGCTCTGGAGAGCCCTAGGTTTGGGTGAACTTTGTTGTGTCCCAAAGGCTTGATTAGGTGCTGTGACTTGGCACACCTGGTCATTCATTCATCCAGTGCATGCTGCGGTGCTGGGCACATCTCTTTACTTGTGTGCATGCAGAATGCAGCCCAGACTTCAACTCCATCTTGCTGCCATGTGCTCCCAAGTGGGTAGGTGATGGAAAGGTAGGCCTGGATCTAGGCTGGCCTCTGCTCTCCGCGTCCCCCCGCCCCCCAGAGGAGCCATGTGGGAGACACAGGTTGTTGTGGGTTGTCATTTCCTCATCCATTGAGAGGGGGCGGGTGGGGCACCACCCAGGGCTCATCCGCTCTAAGGCGTGCTCTACTTCTAATTATAAGATTATTTTTTATAGTTGTTTTCTCCCTGTAATTTGGCAGTATGAATGAGAGCATGAAACAATTAAGCCAGGGTGGACAGTTTGGATTTTACTATTTACATATTTATTCCCATAAGATTCTCAGGATGAATGGAAAAGGGAATCGCCACCCCTCCTGTTCTCTTTTCTGCCTTTTCCAGAAATTGCGTTTCCCGTGTGCACCTTTTAATATGATTGCCCTCCACACTTTTTGAATATTCATGTGGTTCAGAATGGAAAGAGAAATGAAAGCCTATAATGTACGGCTTGTTCCTTCTTATTGTCTCCTGGTCAGTCCCCTCATCCTTATCTGTGGCCCTACTCCTTAGCTTTTTCACTGAGGCTGGCACTCTACCACTTGAGCCATAGCTCTACTTCCATTTTTTCTGGTTATTTGGAGATTAGAATCTCACACACTTTCATGCCTGGGCTGACTTTGAACCTCAATCCTCAGATCTCAGCCTCCCCAAGTAGCTATGATTACAGGCATGAGCCACTGGCACCCAGCTACTTATTTATTTTCAAGAAACTCCCATACTGTTTTCCATTGCAGCTGCTCCATTTAAGTTCCCACCAGCCATGCATGGGGATTCCAACTTCCCCACAACCCCATCAATGCTTATTTTCTGCTTGTCTTTCTTTTCATGGAAGCTATACTCATAGATACAAAGTGGTCTAAGATGACCTTTTCACTGCTGTGGTTTTGAATACCTGAACCATGGCCACGTTCACAAGAAATCCTAGCCGCACACATTTCAGAACCTCATACTCTAAACAGCACCTTGATTTCATAGCCAAGCTTCCTGGATTTTCTTCAGGAAGAAATGCCCACAGTGAGAGCCTTTGTCATTTAAAGAAGCAACGAAATGAACACATAGCTACAAATCTCCTTGGCACAGAGAGCATTGTTTGTGGTGAAAAGATCAGAGAACCCAGCTCCTGATTCAGGAGTGCCAGTGGGTGACCTGGAGAGGTAGAAACCCCCCACTGGCCCATCCATCTTGCAGGCTTGGGCACAAGGGGCCAGGTTGGCATCTTCCAGTGTCTCGCCACCCTTTGAAGTCAGGACAATAGTTTGCAAATGGCTGGAGCTGGGTGTCTTCGGTTCCCTGCAAAACAGGTTTCTCTGCTGCTGGATTGGAAGCGGGCTCTGGAATTACTGCAAGTAACTTTGAAAGTCACATTTGAACAACAGATGTTACTGAGCCTGGGGAGAAAGGGGTGTGTATGCGTGTGTGTGTGTGTGTGTGTGTGTGTGAGTGTGTGTGTTGGGTTTCTCCAAATGTTTAGTAATACATTTCTCCACATGTTCAGAGTTGCTTTTGACATCTCTAAGCTTCCACGTTCATTGCTTTCTGTCAATTTATCCAGGAAAAATAATGATTCACACATCTATTCATGTGATGATCTGCGTGTGTGTGTGTGTGTGTGAGAGAGAGAGAGAGAGAGAGAGAGAAAGAGAGAGAAAGAGAGAGACAGTACTAGAAATTGAACTCAGGGCCTCATATTCTCACTTGTCTTTTTCCAATTAAGGCTGGTGCTCTACCACTTGAACCACACCTCCCCTCCACTTCCTAATATGATATTTTTTTGTTAACTTTCTGTATCTTTTTTTTTTGTTGTTCTTCTTCACCTTTTCAGAATGTTGTACCATCTTTGGGTAGGCAGACTTCCCTGACTACGTGGGTGATGCCCAAAGCCGAGCAGAGCACGACTTACAAAGACTTTATTTCTTTTACTGCCTTTGAAGGAAGCGTGCGCAACGTGTCTGAGGTCTCGGTGCAATATTTATGCTCGCAGCCTTGTGTTGTCCATTTGGAAGCCGTGGTGTCCTCCGAGTTCAGAAGTAGCATCCCCGTGTACAAGAAACGGTGGAAGAACGAGAAGCACCTTCACACCAGCAGGACACAGATAGTGAGGGTGAAATTCCCAAGCATTATGGTGTACAGAGATGACTATTTCATCCGGAACTCCATTTCTGTCTCTGCCGTGATACTACGGGGCTGGATTACACACAAACACCACGGTGGAGACTTGAATGTGAAATGGGAGGAACACTTGCTCCATGCCGTGGCCAAGAATTACACGCTGCTGCACACGGTCCCTCCTTTCCAGCGCCCCTTCAAAGACCATCAGGTGTGCCTGGAGTGGAACATGGACTATCTCTGGAACCTTTGGGTGAACAGGATCCCCCAGTGTCCTATGGAGAATGGTAGGTCATTGGCTTTGCCGGGAATCCTGTGGCTGTGTCTTTATAGATGGCAGGAGAAGTTTCTTTAATTAGCAGTGGGGATGCGAATGCAAATATAGGGGGGGGGGCATTTGGACTTTGGGGACAAGAGGAGAAAAGTAAAAAGACTAAAGATCTCTGGGGCCACTTAGAATTGGGTCTGAAGTCCTGAGGGTTCCAGGAGTCCCCTGGCTGTGGGGAGACTGAACTTCAGCAGGTTCTGCCCCCTGCCCGTACCAAGGAGTGAAGCCAGGCTGATACCCAAACCCTCAGCCAAGATCTGTTATGTTCCTACTAGAGCAGCCCCCTGCCCTCCGCCCCAACTTCCTGAGAGAATTCCCCAGAGCTCTGTGTGTGTGTGTGTGTGTGTGTGTGTGTGTGTGTGTGTGTGTGTGTGTTCATCCACACACATGCCACTACTAGGAAGGGCTTGAACTCAGGGTCTGGGCTGCTGTCCCTTAGCTTTGTCATTCAAGGCTAGTTCTCTATCACTTAGGCCACAGTTCTGGCTTTTTGGTGGTGAATTGGAGATTAGAGTCTCTCGAACTTTCCTGGCCAGGGTACCTCAAACTGTGATTTTCAGGTTTCAGTTCCGATCCTGAGTAGCCAGGACTACAGGCATGCACCACAACCATCCAGCCAGGTTTTTGTGTGTGTGTGTGTGTGTTTTTAAATAAATGATGTTTTGGAATTAACAGACATTTCTAGGGCACATAATGCCTTTTGGACAATTTCACGACCTTCACATGCTCTCTTTGCTTCCTTCCCTCCCCCCTCCTTTGTCAAACAGCATTTGGTGGGGTTCATTATTCTGTCTTCTAATATGTAGAAATCAATGTGTGCGATGCCCTTTGATCTCCATCGGCCCTCAGGGTCCCCTCTTCGCCCCCTCCAGTAAGCCACCTCCTAAACAGTCGTTAACTCTAGTACAATTGCAAAGCCAGAAAACGAGCACTGACGAGTACTGTTAACCAGATGGCAGGCAGAACTCAGGTTCCTCTGCTTTGCGCAGTCATGTCTGTGTGTGCATGGACACGTGTGTGTGTGTGTGTGTGTGTGTGTGTGCATTCTCTTCAGCTTCATCCTGCAGCCTGGTGGTACTTTGATACAGAGCTCCATAGAAGGAGGCAGACACTCACCCATGTGCACGCATGCGCATGTGTCACAGGTAGAGTAGGGAGGGTAATTAGATGTCTGAAATAAGTCGAGCTGCGTGCATTTTCATGACCGATGGGCGGCCCTCCTCTAGGCGGAGCCCCCTGCTCACATCTGTCTGGAATGCCTTCCACGGGGATTCTTAATTTGTTGCGCAGAAGGAACACGGGGCACACGCAGCCACAGTTTTTGCTTCGCCTCCGACTTTGCCAGGCCTTAATGATTCCATTTCATGTTTGGCAAATCACATATTTCTCATTGAAGAATGGCTGGATTGCAAGCTGGAAGTTTCCAAATGAAATCATTTATGAACCGGCTCAGTTCTTCAGGCACCTGAACATGCCCTGAAAATGTGAAACGTCCTTCTCATTCTTTGGTTGTTCCTTTCTGGTGCTTACAGGGCACAGGAATGGCACAGTGGGATTTTTTTTCTCCCCGCCTTTCTTGGAGCACTAGTTTGAGTGTGAGAACTAACCTAGTCAAATCAGAATGCAGAGGAAAACCTTTGCTAAGAGCTAAAGTAGCTGAAAATGATTTGGGGGAGAGCCGACCCCTTCCAAAACCAGCCCGGTTCCTACCATGTTTTGTTGGTCAGATTAAGGAAACATTTCCTCTTTTTCTCCTTGAAAGCCAGGTATTAGTGGTTCATACCGCTCATCCTAGCTCCTCAGGAGGCTGAGATCTGAGGATCACAGTTCAAAGCCATCCCAAGCAGGGAAAGTTTGTGAGACTTATTGCCAATTAACCAGCAAATAGCTAGAAATGGAGGTGTGGCTCAAATGGTAGAGTGCCAGACTGAAAAAACTAAGGGACAGCACCCAGGTCCTGAGTTCAAGCCCTAGTACTCCCACCCTTCCCACTCCACCCTCCCCCCCCCCACCCCAGATACAGAGCAGCGGCTTTGTGGCAGGTATTCCTGACCTTGGCCCTCTGCCCTCTGCCCCCCTCTGACAAGAGAGTCAAGTCAGAACAGGAGACAGCGTGGTGAGGCACAGAACTGAGCTCGGGGTCACCTGCCACATCTGCTCCTTGCCACCATCTATAGCCCCCACTGCTGCGCGTTTGGGGGTGTTTTGTGTCATAAGCCTGAGGTCCTGCCAGGGCCTCTGAACTGTATCATCTCCGGCTTCTCCCAAGTGGGTTGCATAGCTCCTTCACTGGGACCCCGCCAGGCCACTGATCAGACTTTTCTCTGGCTCTGAGAGCAAACAGCTCGAATCAGAAGTCAGCAGCCTTCCAGACACGTGTGTGCCAGGCTCAGCCATGGCCCCTCTGGCGCCCCTTTCCCTACTGCCTGCAGGGTGTGGGCCCCACAGGTACTTAGACAGGCAACGCCCACTGCTCCATTGTGGTCTGCTTCCTTGAGGGAGAGGACAGGTGGAATCTACTGTCCCACACAAATCACGTGAGCCTGACTCATGCATGAACTCCTGTGGAAGAAAAGAAGTCACATACACACACACCCTCAGGGCCTTAGGCTCCCCTGTCTGGGGCCGCTGGACTTCTCTTCCTGCCACACCCTTTGCTGAGACTCCGCCGGCGCCGTGAGGGACAGCTTCAGCCCTGTGTATCACATGTTACAATCCCTCCTTGCCTCAACCTGGTCTAAGTCACCTGCAATGGCCCCCAGCCTTACCCTGTCCCTCCCTCCTTCTGCCTGTGGGGGCTGTCTCTGCCGCCTCGCAGACTCTGTCTCCTACTTCTTATTCTTATCCTCAGCCACACAGGCCTGCTTGCTCTCCCTGAGCAGACCAAGTTCATTCATTCCCACCTTGCACATCCGGGTGACTGTTTCCTCCTCCCACAATGCTCTTTTGCAAGATCACTGTGTGGCTCCTTCTTGTTTCCTCAAATGCCAGCTTCCCTGACCACTAGTCCCAGGCCTGCACTTCACAACCCCCGAATACAGCCTTCCCAGCCCCCAGCAACTCTGCCCTAGCACCCGGCCCTCACCTCCTCCCTGGGCAGCCCCACGCCACTGCTATCCGCTTTTACTTTTCTCTACAGCCTCATCAGCACTGGGCATTATAATTAAGAGAACATTCTTGCCAGTTTGCCTGTTGGATGTCTCCCATATTAGAAGTCCGGCTGGGGAAAGGCTAGGGTCCCTGGTTTCTTGTCCTGGGACAACATGCAAATGTCCTCAGTTGCTCTTTTGTGGCATTGGGGAACATGGAAAGGTGAGGAGCAGCAATATACACTGCCATAGCTCCCCAGGAGCTCACCCCCAAGGGGCACTGGTTAAGATGGCAGACTCCTATCCTAGTCATCCATTCTCCTCTGCAAACCCATGTGGACCTCCTTAGTGGGCGGGGCCTGTGGTTCTCACAGCCCCTCCCACTGCTCCTGCCTTTGCTAACTCTGCTCTTTTATCTAGCCCCAAAGCTCTCCACCACCTTCAGCCCATTTCCTCCTTCCCTGTGTTCCTGGCACAATCGTGCTAGTCCCTCCATAGCCAGTTCAATTTCTACACCCACCCTGAATTTAGATATGTATGAGTCTATATATGTGAATATGTTTATGCAGATATATGTAATTTTCTTTTGGTGCCAGTCTTGGGGCTTGAACTCAGGCCCTGAGCTTCTTTTGCTCAAGGTTAGCACTCTGCCACTTGAGCCACAGTGCTGTTTCTGGCTTTTTCTGTTTATGTGGTCCTGAGGAATCAGACCCGGGACTTCATACGTGCTAGGCAAGCACTCTACCACTAAGCCATATTCCCAGCCCTACTTAATTTTATTTCCACCATCAGAAATGAACTCCCTGGCCTCCCAGAGCCCTCTGTGGGTACCTCTTATGTGATCAGTATCAAATTCAATTCCATGAAACAAAGGCTGGCTCAGCCCGTCTACTAGGTTCCAGTTTCTAGACTCAGATTTGGAAGCTCAAGGATGAAGGCCCAGCGCCTCTCTTGAAGGTAGTTCCTGGGAGGCGAACAGTCCTCCAGGACTGTAGCCGCTTTGCATGGTAAGGCCTCCCTGTGTGCCAGGCACTGTGTGAAGCACTTCTCGTGAGAACGGGATTCTTCTGCAGGACAGAAGAGGGAAGGGACTTGTGCAGGCAGCACAACTCGGCCAAGGCTACTTAGCCATGAGGCCACCCCGAGGGATGAGATCTTGAAGCTGTTTCTCTATTCGTTTACATATTTACTTAAAAACATTCACCTTTGACGGTTTCTGAGACACCTTTATATATTAGGTGCTTTGCTAGGCTTCTTTACAGAGGTGACATTTGGACAGAGATCTGAACTGTGACTACAGCTTTCACCGTCAAAAGAATGTAGTGAAGGACATCCATGCAGAACGGAAAGCATGAGCCACCACAGCCTGATCAGGGAATAATGACTCACCTGCCTCCCTTGATATACAGATGGTGGAGAGGCTTCGCTGTGTGTGCTTCCTAGGGCTGATGGGAGGGGATACCCAGAGCACCGCGTGTGTGTTGATGGACAGGTTCTGGGGCTGAGTCTATTGGTGGAGAGCCATGTCAATTAGTTAAAACATCTGCCATGGGACGGAATGTAGACATATTTGAACTTGAAAGCAGAATGTCGGGTGTGAGATCAATATTTCAAGTTAGGACCATACTGCAAAGTGCCATGCCAAGGGTTATTAAACAATCTCTCCTCGTGCCAGCCTTTATGAACATTTCTCCTGTCTCCCTTCTTTAGCTAAGAAACTCCTCAGAAGCCTGACAGTTCCCTCCTTTTCCCCTAAAAATTCATTGTGATCTTCAGCTCAGTGGATCAGAAGTATGATCTCTTTGTAACACAAGTCCCCTTATAACAAAATAATTCAAAGTTAAGTCAAATGTTAGAGTCAGGCTTGAACTGTCTTTGGAAAAAGAAAAGTGTATGCAGCAGCCTGTTCAAGCCAAGGCAACCATCCTTCTTCTAATTATAAGCTATATATTTGGTACTTAAAAAAAAAAAAAACGAAAACCATACAGACCTAGTTCTTTTTCCCCCCTGTTAATCACGGTAGTCTGAATTTTTCAGTAATAGCACTAATTAGTGCCTAGCATCTGCATTGCCCTTTCCAATTTTCAAAACACTTTTTTTCCATGCACAATGTCTCATTTAATCCTCCTGATAGTCCCAGGGGAAAGACAGTATTATTTTCATCCCTTCCTTAACGAGGGGGAAAAGCAAGACTTAGGGAATTTATTTAACTAGTTCTTCCTCCTTTCGACTCTGTTAGGCCGCCTCTGTGCAATATGCTAATACAATCCTAACTCAGGTTCTAAATTAGAAGGAATACTTTTTTTATAAGTTGAATTTTTATCTGTGTGAATCATCCCGTCTCCTTCCCCCACTGGACTTTGCCTCTTTGAAGCCAATTGGGCCGTGCGGAAGAGATTCAGAATCTCAAGTGGAAGACTGTGGATTATGGCTGATTTCTTCTCTCTACCTGTGCAGAGATGTTCAGGGCGTTTATTTTCATCTTCCTTAGCTGCCAAAGTAATTCATGTTGCTGCTATAAAAAAATTTAAATAGTGTAAAAGGTTTAGAAGAAAGAATACGTTCTGCCCACCCTAGTCTTCTGGTCCTATTCCCAGAAGCAAACTTGGTACAAGAGTTTCTTGTGTCTCCTTCCAAAATATTCTCTGCACATAGAAGCATTAAGTTTAGCTTGTCTGCATGAGCAAATGAGAGAATTCTAGCAACTCTTGTCTGTGCTCATTAGCAATACAGTAGAGATCTTTCTTTATCAGTACCCATGCATGACCTCATTCTTTTTCAAGTGATCTTTAGCATTCCATTGCCTGACAGTCTATAATTTATTTAACCCATCTGCTATGGACAGTTACACAGGTCATTTCTAGTCTTTTTTTCTTTTAACCAGGCTTCACCAAACATCTCTGCACATGTGTCTTTGTACAGACATGTAAGTGTATTTGGAGGATAAATTACTAGGAGTGGGATTTACTTTACTTGACAGGTACCACAGACTTTTTATTCTCAATATTCCATAGACTTCCACGTCCCCACCTTGTATTCTTCTTGGGGGAAGTTGTGACTTAAGTCACCTCTGCTAGAATGTAGCATCTTTATTCTCAAGCTTTGGCTTCAAAGGAAATAAAACACCTGATCGTGGCTGCCTTTCAAATGCCCTGTCTTTGGAAAGTATTATTGAATTACCTGGGCTTTGGGCTGTACGTCTCAAGTTGAAAGATTGTACTTTCTCTGCCCCCAGGTTGCAATCACAGACTTTTAGACACTGATTCTTCGCAGGGAGCCTGGCTAACTTCTCCACAAGCAAGATGAAGGTCGGGCTCAGCTTCATTCTGGGCTGAGTTTGGAGTTCAGTCTGACTACGTTTGTGTCACGTGGTAACAGGACCTTTCCCAGATGAGGTTTTGAACCCCCTGGCTAAACTAGAAAATGGGCCTTGTGGTTCACTCACCAGGGATAAGATTAAAAGTGGTTAGCAAGCTGGGTGTTAGTAGTTTATATCTGTAATCCTAGCTACCCAGGAGGCTCAGATCTGAGGATCATAGTTCATAGATAGCCTGGGACAAGAAATTCTGTGAGTCTCTTAACTCCAATTAACCACCAAAAAAACTGGAGGTGGAGCTGTGGCTCAGGAAGTAGAGCATTAACCTTGAGCATAAAAGTTCAGACCTAAGTTCATACCTAGGCTCCGCCATGCACACACGTACGCACATGCGCACACACACACACACACACACACACACACACACACTAGTTAATAAGCAGGAAGGGTTGCAAGCCCCCAGTAGCTTTATAGGAGCACTAGACTTAGTACCAAAGCAGAAAGCTCCACAGCTCTAACCTGAAGGTGGGATTAGGGTGGGTAGTGAGGCCTTAGCAGTTTACTTTGAATATAATATTCAATAAAGTATATGATATTCAATACTTTATCATAAGCTAGGCTTTGCCCAACTGTAGGTAAATGTACATGTTCTGAGACTTCCTTTTTAGTGGTACTAGAGTTTGATCTGAGAGCCTCATGCTTGACATTCTACTACTTGAGCCACTCTACCAAGCCATTGCTAGAGATGGGAATCTTACAAAACTATGCCCAGGCTGGCCTCAAGCCATGGTCTCTTGATCTCTGCTTCCCAAGTAGCTGAACAGGCCTGAACCATCACACCCTGATCTGAGCATATTTAAAGTAAGTTAGGATAGGTTAAGCTATGATGTTTGGTGGGTTCGGTGTATGAAATTCATCTTTGATACTTTTAAGTTTTGCCACTTACATTTACTGGGCTGTAGCCTCATCACTAAGGAATATCTCTGTAGCCTTCTTAGCAGTCACAATCAGCAATAAGTCTAAATATTATCCTGGGCTAGATGAATTCTAAAGTCCAGTTCCAAAATGGTGTTCAATACTTCTGATTATAATGGAAAGATAGTATTATAGCCAAGGGGACTACCACAGAAGTCTAAATTGTCGATTGCTAAAGCTGCAGATTTTATAAGAAAATGATTCTTACTATAGCTTTGCTGGGTAAGAAAGAGATGCTTTAAAATTATTTTAGATAACAATCAAAAGGCTTCCTGGGGTCTAACCTGGTGTCTTCTGCTTCATTCAACATGGCGGAAGGCAAACCAAGTTTGAACTGATTGTCAACCTGTCTGGGAAATCTCTCCCTCAAATTCCAATGATACCTTTGCAGAATTTCTATTTAAGCTCCTCTCCACCCTCAAAACACACCAGCAAGTCCAGTGTGCCCAACTGAGTTCAAATAAAAAAAATTTCTAAGTGTTTCTGTTGGAACTGGTAATTCTACCCTTTTGGGTCTTCATATACATCTTTAAGAACATTTATAGGCACTGGGGGAACACTGGCTTATTTAATCTTATTAAATATATACACAAGGGCCTGAGATTCTCCAAACTGCTCTTATGATTTCCAAATTATATTAAACCAAATGTACAGCTCTACTTAGTAAAAAAATTTTTTTGTTTCCTTCTGGGAAATGAGAGCGAAATTAGCTAGTGCCTCAGGCTGAAGACCCCATAATTTGTGCCAATATTGGTGTTTGGTGACTCTCATAGGAGACAACTCTTTTCCTTCTATGACACTCAGGAAAGTGGATGCTTCTACCAATTAACTATAGATGTTTAAACCTAGAAACACTTTTTGCTACTTTAAAAAATTAGTATAGCTTTTTTTGGTGGTTAATTGGAGATGAGTCTCATGGACTCTTCTGCCCAGGCTGACTTTGAACCATGATCCTCAGATCTCACTCTCCTGAGTAGCTAGGGTTACAGGCATGAACCACTAGCGTCTGGCCATAAGAAACATTTTAAGAAAGAAAGAGAAAAATATTCTTATTCCTTGGTTGATTGTTAAGTGAGTTTCTTTCTTTCTTTATTTGTCAGTCATGGGGCTTGGGGCTTGAACTTAGGCCCAGGCTCTGTCCCTGAGCTCTTTTGTTCAAGGCTAGTGCTTTACTACTTTGAACCACAATGCTATTTCCCATTTTCTGGTGGTTAATTGGAGGTAAGAGTATCATGGACTTTCCTGCCCAGACCAGCTTTGAATATGATCATCAGATCTCAGTCTCCTGAGTGGCTAGGGTTACAATCGTGAGCCACCAGTACCCTTTTTCTTTGGTGGGGGAAATATGGAAAAAAGAAAATGTATCCTTAGCCTTATTCATGGCAGTAAGTATTGGATAGAGAACTGAAAGAATGCAGTTTTCCTTGTGTGATAATAGTTGGGCATCTCTGTGTTTGCTAGAACCACAGAAATCTCCCAGGTTTGTGAACCAACTGTAAGGGGTGTGCTTGGTCACTTTTATGTAGGGTAATGTGCTCAGTGTATCTGGAAACTTCATACCAAAGCCAAACCAAAACAGCACTTGGGATGTAGCTCTGTAGTAGAGCATTTGCCTACCATATAAACCATTAAGTGTGTGTGTGTGTGTGTGTGTGTGTGTGTGTGTGTGTGTCAGTACTAGTTTGCCTCAGCATTGTTCTTAGCTTTTTTTTTTTTTTTACTCAAGGCTAGTGCTCTACCACTTGAGCCACAGCTGCATTTACCACTTTTTTGGTGGTTAAAATTCCTGCCCTGGCTGGCTTTGAACTGGGATCCTCAGATCTTAGCTTCCTGGGTACCTAGGATTACAGGTATGAGCCACCAGCAAATCTGGCTAAAAAAAGGTTTTTGGTGTTGTTTCTTTTTTTTTTTTTGGCCAGTCCTGGGCCTTGGACTCAGGGCCTGAGCACCATCCCTGGCTTCTTCCAGCTCAAGGCCAGCACTTTGCCACCTGAGCCACAGCGCCCCTTCTGGCCATTTTCTGTATATGTGGTGCTGGGGAATAGAACCTAGGGCTTCATGTATGGGAGGCAAGCTCTCTTGCCACTAGGCCATATCCCCAGCCCTGGTGTTGTTTCTTAATCCCCAAATAAATAGAAACCTGAGTTCAAGACCTGAAATGGGGCTCTGCCACTGCTAAACTTTGTGAACTTAACCTTGGACTTTCTGTCTGTAGAATGGGGCTAATAATAGAATCCAAACTCATAGGGTTGTTAGAAAAACTGGTGAGAATAGGCTTGCTAAAATGCATAGCATTGTTCCTGGCTTGTATTTAGTGAGCCATGAATGTTTGCTGGATTTTCTAGGCGATCACATTTATGTGCTTGGTTGCAGCTGGGCAGAGGGGCCCAGGGGGCGTGATTTGGAGAGGCACGCTTTCCTAGAGCTAATGGATGGGGACTTTGGCTGTTTGCAGATGAGGCTACTCTCCTTGCCTTTCCCTATGCCTCCAGTGGAGAAAACACAGGCATTGTGAAGAAGCTCTTGAGGTTTCAGAACCGAGAACTGGAGGCCACCCGAAGCCAGAGGACCGACTACCCCGTGTAAGTAAGGGTGGGCGATGCTGGGGGCTGGCTTGATAGGATGTGTGTGTGTGTGTGTGTGTGTGTGTGTGTGTTGGTGTTGAGGCTTGGGCTGAGAGCCTGGGCACCTCTGATCTTTTTGGCTCAAAGCTGGCACACTACCATTGATCTACACCTCCACTTCCAGCTTTTCGGTGATTATTTGGACAGTAGAATCTCATGGACTTTCCTGTTCCATCTCATTTGGCACAGAGATCCTCAGACCTCAGCCTCCTGAGTAGCTAGGATTCAAGGTGTGAGCTACCAGTACCATAGGGTAGGGCTTTTTTTTTTCTTCTCTGAGCCAAAGCTGGCTAGCAGATGAACTGCTAAAAAGGACACAGCTTGGGCAGGTGCTTTGTAAAGATCCAATATTCAGCTCAAATGTGCAGCTAGACCTGTGGACCTGGAAGCCTTGCATTTGCCTTTATAGTTTGGTCCTTGGAATGAAGTGATCAGGTAGCAAGGGGTTCATGCTCCAGACCTTACAAGGTTTCCAGGGCAGCCAGCCCAAGCCAGCACAGCCTTGGTTTTGCCTGTTCTGTTCTGGAAGATTTGGCTGAGCTGCTAGAAATCTCACAGCTTCTGATCTCCTCCATTGATTTGGGCAAAATCCACATATATCTATTTTTGCCTTCTGCTGAATTGAAAATGCCGAATATGGTTCCTGATTCACCTCAGATCAGATGGATTTAGCAGAGTGATTTAATTCTTCCATACTGCCGGCTGCAGGAAGATCTTGACTCACTTTACTGAGCGTATGTTCTTGCTAAGCTTCCTTGTAATAACTTGTCGTCATGAGCTTGCTCAGCTGGGCGGGTCAGGAGGGAGCTTTGGGACACCATCTGTTTGCATATCATGTCCCTGATTTTGAGACTGGATTATAAAGCCAAGAATATTCTAAAGGACTCGTTTGGATATATCCCCAAAAAACCCCAGAGCCACTGATCCTTTATTCCAAACTGAATTGGCTCCAGGGGCAAATGAAGAGAACTTGGTGTATTTTTTTTTTTTACTTTGGTTCTGCTTGCCTTTGACCTTGACTTGTGTTTCCTATGGAAAAGGCATCCATTCCCAGCTCCTTATCTTTGAATTACTGGCCATGGTGCAATGTGTGGTTTCAAACAAGTGTTCAGCAAGTGTTTTCTGAGTACCTTGATGCATCACACTAG
Source organism: Perognathus longimembris pacificus (assembly GCF_023159225.1). NCBI lineage: Eukaryota > Metazoa > Chordata > Mammalia > Rodentia > Heteromyidae > Perognathus > Perognathus longimembris. The sequence goes on from NC_063176.1 coordinate 45,237,641, forward strand.
CTTGGCTAAGCATGTACTAGTTAAGTAGCTGTTATTTCATCTTCGCTCCACACATCACAGATGTGTGTTTGCAATTGAAATAGCCCTATCTTGGTTAGACAGACATCCAAGACTGAACAACCTGAAGCAAGTACTAAGATGTATCTGTGTGTCCAGTTATCCTATAAGGAAGCCATTTGCAGATTATTACATTGTTCTACCTTAGGGCTTTTATCTTCGAAAGAAACAAAATTGCCTAAGAATCCCTAATTGTGCTTTTTTTCTCTTAATCATACATATTAGAAGAGCTTCTTATCAAACCACCTCTTATTAAAATCCATATTTTTATTTGATGTCTTGGCTTTATTAGCCTTAATCAAGAATTCAAATGGCAAACACGTGAGGTACTCCAGGAGGCAAGGAAGAGTTAGAATGTCTATTGGTCTCGTATGATGAAACTTAAGTCTTGTCTCTGCATTTATGAGGACTGCTACTTTTGTCTCAAAATACCAGGCTTTGCAAGCTGATCTCCCACGATGAACACTAAGGCAAAGAAAGCAATTTACTCGGTCATTGTTAACTGTAATTACCCATTCTTGGATGATATAAATCTACAGATTATTTTTCCCCCTCACTCCTTCAGGTTTACTGTTTCAGTGTGGCTTTATTTACTCCATTATTGCAAGACCAATCTCTGTGGGATTCTGTACTTTGTGGATGCTGATGAGATGTATGGCACTCCTTCCATATTCCTTACTGAAGAGGGTGAGTGTAAACAGAACCTTAAAGTGACACTGTTATTTTCTTATCCGCTGTCTGTTGGCAAATGTATCTGTCTAGAACAAGGAGGATTTTCTCAATGTAGGAGGCTCAGTATAAAGTGTGTGTGTGTGTGTGTGTGTGTGTGTGTGTGTGTGTGTGTGTGTGTGTACTGGTCCTAGGACTTGAACTCAGGGCCTGGGTACTGTCCCTGAGCATTTTTGTTCAAGGCTAGTGCCACTTGAGCTATAACTCCACTTGCAGCTTTTTTGGAGCTTAATTAGAGATTGGAGTCTCACAGACTTTCTTACCAAGGCTGGCTTTGAACTGGGATCCTTATATCTCAGTTTCCTAAGTTGCTAGGATTACAGGCATGTGAGCTCCTGGCTATATCTTAATCATGCCAGTTACTTAAAGATGAAATCCAGTAAGATTGGACTGGGCAAGAAAAATGTAGTCCTTCTATAAAAACTAAGTTTAGCCGAGTGTCGGTGGCTCCTAGCTGTAATCCTAGTAAACTCAGGAGATTGAGATCTGAAGATTTCAGTTTGAAGCCAGCCTGGACAGACAAGTTTTCAGTTAACCAGCAGGACTGGGAGTGGAGGTATGATTCAAGTGGAAGAATACCAGCCGTAAGTGTAAAAGCTAAGTGAGAGAGCAGGGTTCAGAATTTAAGCCTTAGAGCTGACACACACACACACACACACACACACACACACACACACGCACACACACACACACACCAAAAAACCCAAGTTGATTATTTTGGATAGACTCAGTAGAAAGAGGTTACAAAAAATGGTTATGGAATTAAGACAACTAAAGGTCGAGAATATAAATTGAGAAAATCTAGATGGCTGTTGGGCTTGGATTGTTTGCCAAGTCTCATTGCTTTCTTTTGATTTGGAAAAAACAAAACAGATTGGGTTTTTTAAATGCAAAATAAAGACCACAGGGAACCAAATGTGAGCTTCAAATGAAACCTTTATGTTTTTTTCTAGAAGCTTAAAATAAATGTCTTGTTTATAAAGGCATTTTTACTTTTCTTTTCTTGCCTGTGGGTGTTTAAGGTACAGGGTCTTGCTAGGTAATCCAGGCTGATCAAGAACTTGCAATCCACATTGTTCACAAAGAAATGTACTCATTACCTAACGTGTGTAACTGTACCCCTCCGTATACCAGTGCTGGGATTACAGGTGTGCATCATCACACCTAGCTTTTGATTTTTTGTTTGTTTGTTTGTTTAAAGGGAAAACAGAACATAACTTAGTATTATAGCTTCTTAGGACAATTGTTGTAAAGGCATAGCCATTTCAATTACATCTGAGAAGTGTTTGTTTTCGTTTTTCATTTTCATAGCCTGTAATTTTCTTTTTAGGACATTTGCATATTCAGATGCATCTTGTCAAAGGGGAAGACCTGGCTGTCAAAACCAAATTCACTGTACCACTGAAGGAATGGTTTCGCCTGGACATCTCTTTTCATGGAGGACAGGTGTCTATCAGCATACTCCATTTCGAGCCATGGTGGTGTTTGCCTTTCCACTCAAGCAACAGCTAGAAAGCCAGAAAATAACCAAATCTGCCAGTAATTTTGTAGTAAATGATGCCTCTTTACAGCACTGTACTTGCTAAATCAAACTTTTATAGTAGAAGTTTCAATCATAAGAATCTCATCCCATTTAATTAACTTTTAAAGTGCTTCTTTTGGCTGTGGCATGAATGAGTAAATAATCTAGCTACTCTTGAGACACAATTATCTGAGCAAATCCAGTCCTTTTCCCCCTAGGGAGGTAGATGTTGTGGGAATTGATGTGAAGACTGCATTGGCCATGTTTACATTGTGTTATCAGAGCTAGGACTTTTTTCAAAAAGGAAATTTATTGGCTTCATTCAGCTGAGAAATGGTTGGACTGTTTTTTTTTTTCAGTCAAAATAATTACTGTGTTTGGCGTTGAATGCATTTGTAAGAAACCCCTAAACAAAAATACTAACGCTGGTAGGTTGGAGATCTTTATCTGCTTTATACATAAAAACTAACTGTTCCAAACTCCCATAACACAGATCTTATGGATGATGGCAAATCTGTTGTTATAATTGAAGACAAATCCATTTGTTTCTGTACCCAAGGCCAGCATACTGCTTTAAAAAAAAAAAACAAAAACCTTCTTCTTTTCTGGTTACTTTATTTTTCGCATCAGCTTTCTTTATTGATTTGTGATTTTCCTGTAACAAAACTGGATGAAGCATTTTGTTTGTTCTTACATATTAGATGCCACACAGCTTTCCCTTGATGCTTGGGGTTGATCACATTTCCTTTTTTTTCTAAAGAGAAAAATAAATCAAGCCAGTTCTTTTCTGCCTTCCCTAGAAGGCTTTGCAGACTTTGTAGCTGAGTGTTTTGGGGTGTATATTTCCATAACACTGTGAAGTGACTTAGCTGTGGTCCTTGGTTTCTCTTTGGTGTCTGGAGGCCGATGATGGTAGCACTTTCCAGCTGCTGTTTTCTATGGAGTGCTGTGTGTCATCGAGGCAGGCATCCGGTCTGCAGAGCACATACACGCATCTTATTTGCACCTGCTGCATGTAAAGCATTAGGCTCCAGTTGCTTATAGACTATTTATGGAAGCAGCATTAAGCACGTGAAGTCACAAGACAAGTTTAATTGCCAAATGATTCATATTGATTTTGAGGAGGGAGACAGTGTTTCATGCGGGGATGCTTCGGGGGGGCGGGGAGTTTGGGGAGCAAAATCTTTCAGCTTGAGTAGAATTTAGATGGGGGAAAAAAAAGGAAGCAGCTTTTTGAGATATCTAAAAAAACTTTTCTGCCCAGGCTGGCCTTGAACTCTAATCCTCCACATCTCAGTCCCCAGAGCTGCTAGGATTATAAGAGTGAGCTACTGGCACCTGGCTACAACAGAAAATCAGAGACAGGATATTTTATATAAAAGGTATTCTTCTCTCACAGTAGTAAAAGGTAGCAAGCTCAACATCAAGTTTCAGCATCTGGTGAGGGCCTTCTTCCTGCATCCCAACATAGCCGGAGAGTAGGAGCATAAGGACGGAGACCTCATCGTGGTGTGTTTCTTCCTCTTTGTATAAAGCCACTAACACCATAATGGCAGACATCTGAGGACTGAGGTTCATAGCCAGCTTAGGCAAGAAAATCTGTGAGACTTTTATCCCCAAAAGCCAGAAGTGGGGCTGTGGTTCAAGTGGTAGAGCACTAACCTTGAGTGAAAAGGCTCAGAAACAGTGCTCAGGCCCTGAGATAAAGCCCCAGGACTGGCACCAAAATAAAACAAAACAAACCCACAAAAAACAAATACAAAGAGAAGGACACAGGAGGACTTTATTGTTGTCGTTACATTTAATGTTCTCAGTGAATTTCCTTTAGGCGTACATGGTTACTGTATATGATTTTGGTACACTGGATATTGTATATACACTTACCTGAACTAGGGAAGGGCAAGAAAAATGAGGGAGGGTGTAACAAACATGACAAGAAATGTACTCACTACCTTATTATGTAACTGTACCCCCTCTGTACATCACCTTGTCAATAAAATTCAATTAAAAAAATACAACACAAAACAATAAAAACTAATAGAAAGTAAAAGTATATCTTTCAGGCTAGAATATGTAGAATCTTGAGCATCAAGGAATTAATTTTTCAGCTTGCAAGGCAGTATGGCATCTTGGAGAGGTTTTGAGCAGAATAAGAAAAAAAAATCATCCCTTAGAGGGTGAACTTGATAACATAGTACATGTCGGGTAACGTGGATGAGAAGCTGAGTGGACAGAGAGGTGAACAGAAAACAAAGAGTTTTTCTGTGTTAGGAAGACTTTTGCCCACTGGTCATCCTTTCTGTTCTATCTGCTCTCCCTAATGCACACAGCATAGGTGACTTGAGTTGGTTTCTATTTTTTGTTTTCTGAAAATACAGTAGGGTCTCCACAACTGTGTTTACCTAGGGAAACCAGGAAATCTACTCAATGATTTTATGTGTGTGCCAGTACTGGGGCTTGAACTCAGGGCCTGAGAGCTTGTCCTGTAGTTTTTCTTGCTCAAGGTTGAAGCTCTACCACTTGAGCCACAACTCCACTTCCAGTCTTTGATGGGTTAATTGGAGATAAGAGTCTCACAGACTTTCCTGCCTGGGTTGGCTTGGAACTGTGATTCTCAGATCTTAGCCTCCTGAGTAGCTAGAAATAGAGGCACAAGCCACCAGCATCCAGCTGCTCAATGATTTTTATGGAAGTGTTGGGGGAAATAAAAGTAACTTGTAAGTCCAGGGACTTACTTTATCACTCACAGCAGGAGCAAGACCCACATGAGACCTCAAACAGCATTCATGACAAAAACACTGTCCCTGCTGAACAAGGGTGATGATTTTTTGTGCTTAGGGGCAGGCAGGGAGGTAGGAAGAACAGAGTGTGAACATCTAGCCACAATCTTATTTCTATCCCTAAGGCTTTTAGGGAATCAGAGTGAAGTTCAAAACCTCCTTGTAGTATCACACACATTGCCTTGTCTTTTCATGAAACAAGCTTGTAAGCCCAGACACATCAAATGAACCTTTGGCTTAGAGTTTGAAAGCATCTGAAAGCCATTGGCAGAAACTACGCCGTAGATATTTTTAACCGAGCCATTTAGGGACGTTACATTTGTTAAGTCTTAAAATATATGCAGGGCTAGTAAACTGTCGAATTTATTTTTGCTGAAACGGATCAGGTGAAAGACTAGCATATTTTATGAGCAATTTTTATCAAGGACTATATTTGTAACGGAAGATAACTAATCCTTGTATCTGTCTTCCAATGTAGATAATGGTGACCACCAGCCTTGGCCAGGACTTGAAAAGCCATCATAATCAGACCATAAGGTAAGTACAGTACTTGTTTAGGTAGTTACTGGAGTTTGAACCCAGGGTCTTGCACTTGTAGTCACTGTACCTCTGAGCTATATTTCATCCCTTTTGTCAACTATTTGCCATATTTTTGAGTTTGGTTCCTGCTTCATGCCCAGGCATGTACCTGAACTGTGATCCTCCTATTTGTTGCTTTTTGTCATAGCTGGGATGGGCGGAGGACACCACCATGACTAGCTTCTTCCACTGAGACAGTCTCATGGGAAAGAGTCTCACTTTCCTGCCTGGGCTAATCTGGAACCTAGTCCTCCCAATCCCAGCCCACCATGGAGCCAGGATGTACCCCATTGCACCCAGCTATTGGTTGAGAAGAGGTCTCGTATATATTCCTGGACTAGTCTCAAACCATAATCCTTCTGATCTCAGCCTCCTCAATAATTACAGCATGAGCCACTGGTACTTAGCTAATGAGTGTGATTTTTTTTATCTTAGCTAAGTCAAGGGTTAAGGACTCTTTATACTTTAGCCTTCAAACATGATATTACTCTACACATCTAATTCAGCTTTTCCAAGCATAGACTGTTCTCTGCCCTGTAGCTAGGCTTTGTTCCTGTTTTTTTTTATTTTCCTTTCACCAGGCCCCGACTCCCTCTACTTTCCCGCAACCTTTTTTATTTCTAAGCAATAGAAACTAGTTCTCTCTCCAGATCTCATTGTAAATTCTTCCTTTCAAGGCACTTCATAATTCATTTTCTTTGAAAATTATCTTCTACAAAGGATTCTGCAAAATATAAATCAAAGTATTAATGTTGCTTATTGAGAATGGTTGGTAACTTTGGCTTGGTGTAAAACATAAAAGCAGACAGTCTTCATATTTATGATCATAATCTAGATTTGAAATGTGTGCAACTATTGATATTAGAGTAACTTTTCATCCTTGTAGAACTATTCTTTCCAAGATTACTGCAACAGAGAACTGGATTCCTTGCATTTGCTTCATAATTTTTTAATTTGCTCCTCTGTTTGTAGTGTTGTGTTTTTTTTGTTGTTGTTTTTTTTAACAGAGTCAAAGCCACAAACCACCTTCCTTAGGAATTTGCAATGCCTAGGGTTACACTGGTGGCTCATGCCTGTAATCCTAGCTACTCAGAAGGCTGAGTTCTCAGGATATTGGTCCAAAGCCAGCCCAAACAGCCACATCCATGAGACTCTTATCACCAATAAACTACCCCCAAAAAGCCAGCAGTGGAACTCTGGCTCAAGTAGTAGAACACTAGCCTTGAGCAAAAGAAGCTCAGGGCCAACTCCCAGGCCCTGAGTTCAAGCCCCAGGACCAGCATAATAAAACAAAACAAAAAAGCTAATCGATAGCACACAGGGCTTGAGTTCAAGGTCCAGTATCAGCACAAAAAAAGAAATAATAATAATGAAAAAAAAAACAGAAATTTTCAATGACCCACTGTAGTTAGATAATATATGTATAACTGAATGTTTGTAAGTGTAAAGATTAGAAAGAAGAACGATCAGATTTTAAGTATACGCCTTTAAAAAAATGTCTGTCCAGCTGGGAACTTTGTGTGGAGTGGGGAGGGGGTTTATGACTTGCCTTCATTTGAAGATGCCTTTCCTGTAGGCTCAAGATATGACGCCTCACCCAACCCAACTTCTGTCATAATCAGATTCTTAAAGAAATAAGGCAGTGGTGGGACAGAAGAGGCTCTCTCTCTCTGTCTCTCTCTCTCTGTCTCTCTCTCTCTCTTTCTCTCTCTCTCCACACCTCCCCTCTCCTTTAAGCCATTCCTATTTACATTTAAGTCAAACTGACTTCTTTTGGACTCTGGCACTTAGAACAGTTCTTATTTTCCCAGCTGGATTAGAAGCTTAGAGGTTTACAGTCAGGCTAAGAAAGTGTTGTCACTTAGCCTGCAAGGAGAAGGTCAGAGGATGCCTTGATCACTCCAGTGAAGTCTAGAAGAGGGGCAGGATGGAGCAAAAGCCTTACAGTGCCCCAGGGTCAGCAGACTGCTGCTTTTAGTTGTGTGGCTGGCTGTGAGTCTTGGGTGACAAACTCGAAACTGGAGAGGCTAGAGACTTCCATTGGCAAAACAGGATCTGTAGTCCTTTGGAAATCCCTCCTAGAGCTGTGTTCTGTGAAACTCGAGGAACGGAAGGTTTTTATTTTAGGATGTGAAGTCGAAAATAGTAGCTTCTCCCCTTCCCCTGCCTCCCACTCCAACCTAAGGATGTTTTCTGACAGCGGATCAAATATCACTGGCTCCTGTCTATTTCTCCTGTAAGGGCTTCGTTGCCTCTGAGATTCCAAAAGCCTGGAGGCTGATGTGAGTGAGTGAGGGGGACAGGATGGTGACGTGATGGGGACCGGATGAGGTGACTGACAGACATGCCTACAACATATCATTTTGAGGAGTACCAGAAAGCTCAGTACTGGGGCATCCAGAAGCAAGTCTTGAAGCTGTGTGTCTTTAGGAACTGAACCATATCTTCCTATTTCTAGAGGTCTCAGGTTCAAAATCATGGTTTCTGAAGGCCCGCTCTCCCTCTAAAGGTGCTAGGAGAGGATTGGTTTCTGGCTTCTCTTCTGGTTCCACTAGCTTCCTGTTTGGAACAGTAACTCCATCTCATAACTCTTCCTGTGCCTGTGTCTGTGTCCTGATGTCTCTTCTGATAAGGATATTTGTCATATGGAGATCATCTGACTCCAACATGACCTTACCTTAACTTACTGCATTTGCAATGACCCTACTGGCAATTAAGGTCACAGTCTAAGGCTCAGGGCTCCAGACTTAAGCATATGCCAGGCTGGGGTAGAGAGGGGGGGAGGTTGGAGGGCAATTCCACTCAATAGGAATCATGATCACACAATACTTGAATACAGTTTTTCCAAGAAAATGAGTAAAATGACTCTACGGTAAGTAAAATACCAAATTTTGAAGTAAAGATGGGATTAAGATGACTGTTTAAGATCCCGAAGACCAGAATAGATTGGGGGGTGGGGGGACATCAATTCAGCATCTCAGTTAAATCATCAAAAGTGATGCAGGCAGTAGCAGCCCAAATTTACTTCATCACCACCTCGGAGGCCCTGCCTGTTCTACTGGGATTCCCCAACAGCAGAAGTGCTAGAATATAGCCAGTCCCAACAGAGTAAAGATCAGTCCTGGGGCTCCTAGGCTTAGAGACCTGGACTCTGCCTTGACAGAGTCCCACTTTCATAGTGAGCCAAGCCAGTGAAGTGAACATCAAATATTTCAGGCTTTCTGGTCAGAGATGTTCTAAGTAAAGTTTTATATGCTCCATTTGATCCTGAAATGTAAACATGATGTTGGCTCTGCCCTACAAAGATGGTGTTAGAAGACCATGAAAGAAAGTGCTCAGGAGTGTACTGCTACCACAAATGAAAATTTGTCAGTAACGCTTGATGACAGGAACAACATCCATCTATCCATCATCTACCATCCATTTATCATCCTTCCACCTTCCATCCATTCATCCATCCATTCTCCATTCTCCATCCATCCATTATCTACCATCCATCATCATCCATCCATTATCTACCATCTATCCATCATCCATCCACCCATTCATCCATTCATTTACTCTCCCATCTCTCCATCCATCCATTCATCATCCATCCACCTATCCATCCATTCACCCACTCACATATCTATCTGTCCATCCATCCATTTATCCATCCTCCAAAATTCATCCATCCATCATCCACCCACCCACCCACCCATCCACCCATTCATTCATCACCTATCTGTTGAGTATATATCATGTGTCAGACACAGTGCTTGAGTCAGAGAATAACATGATAAACAAAAAGAATATAGTCCCTGCCTTCAGGGAGCTGAGAAACCAAATAGAGAAAAAAGGTAATACAAAAGTCACGAATCGATTAAAATTTTAATGTGGAAAAATTGCCGAGAAGAAAACAAGTAGGGTCACTTCAGAGGCTCTCTAGTGGGTCAAACTTGTGACCAAGTCCCTCGGAAGTGACAGGGCAGGCAACTATTACATCGGTGATGAAGGACAGCTATTGTGAGGCTCTAGGTTTCCTGCCCAATCAGTTTCTTTCTTTAAAATTTTTTTTATTGCTGTAAAGGTAATGTACAGAGGGGTTACAGTTATATAGGTCAAGTAAAGAGCACATTTCTTTTTGGACAATATCACCCCTCCTCTTGTACTCCCCCAATTTTGCCCTCCCCACCCGACCCACACACCTCTGTTTCTTGGCTCTGCGTGGGGCCTGTCTGACAATGTCTGTGAATCTTTTGGCCCCGTGGTGCTCAGCAGTAATAAAGCAGGGCACTCTGTGTCCAGATAACAGGAAAGATAGTTCGTGGGTTATGTCTGAGATTGTCAAAAGAGACCAGTTTGGGCTTTGAAAGAATGTTGCTCAGCTTTTATGTCAACAGAATTGATGGCCATCTAACAACGCACAGTACAAGGGATCCTCTTGTAATCTTTGTGCAGACACAGAGGAATTTCAGAAGAGAAAGTGGGAACATCAATATACAGATGGAGGAGACCATTAGACAGATCCACTGATGGCTGATAATAATGACAACTTAAAAAGTATAGTCCAGGGACCGAGAATGTGGCTAAGTGGTAGAGTGCTTGCCTAGCATGCATGAAACCCTAGGTTCAGTTCTGCAGTACCACATAAATAGAAAAAGCTGGAAGGGGCGCCATGGCTCAAGTGTTAGAGCACTAGCCTTGAGCATAGAAAGGCTCAGGGACTGGCAAAAAAAAAAAAAAAAAGCCCCAGGACTGGCAAAAAGAAAAGTATAGTCCAGTGCCTTAAGAACTAAGTAATTTCTTGTTGGTTGAAAAGTATCAGTTAAATCAAAGACCCATTAAAAAGATATCCAGACTGGACGCCAGTGGCTCATTCCTATAATCCAAGCCACTCATGAGGCTGAGATCTGAGGACTGCAGTTCAAAGCCAGCTTGGGCAGGAAAGTTCATGAGACTCTTATCTTCAATAAACAAGAAGAGGTGGAGATGGAGCTGTGGCCCAAGTGGTTGAGCACTGGTCTTTAGCACAAAAGCTCAGGGACAGTGCCTAGGTCCAGATTTCAAGCCCCCAGACAAGAAAAATAAAATTAAAAAAGGTTTGAAAATCTGTAATCTGAACATCTTAAATCTAAAATGCTCTGAAGTGTGACAAATTTTAAGTACCCATCATGTCAGGTTTTGTACTGTTTCATAGGCTCTAAAAGTTTCGATTTCAGAGCACTTAGGATTTGGATTTTCTGAGTAGAGATACTCAGCCATTTGAATCTATTCAAATATCCCCAAATCCAAAAACAAAATCTCCACAATCTAGAAGACTTTTTTTTTTTTTTTTTTTTTTTGGCCAGTCCTGGGCCTTGGACTCAGGGCCTGAGCACTGTCCCTGGCTTCTTCCCGCTCAAGGCTAGCACTCTGCCACTTGAGCCACAGCGCCGCTTCTGGCCATTTTCTGTATATGTGGTGCTGGGGAATCGAACCTAGGGCCTCGTGTATCCGAGGCAGGCACTCTTGCCACTAGGCTATATCCCCAGCCCCCACAATCTAGAAGACTTTTGATCCCAAACATTTCATTTATTTCAACCTGTCATTAATTTTACCTCAATAATCAAATGGTTAGGTGTTATTACTATTTTCCTGGGGCTTGAACTCAGGGCTTGGGCACTGTCGCTGAGGGGTGTGTGTGTGTGTGTGTGTGTGTGTGAGAGAGAGAGAGAGAGAGAGAGAGAGACGACAGAGAGACAGAGAGACAGAGACACCTAGGACTTGAACTAAGAGCCTGGGCTCTGTCCCTGAGCTGCTTTTTCTCAAGGCTAGCACTCTACCCCTGAGCCACACCTCCACTTCTGGCTTTTTTTGGTAGTTAACTGGAGATAAGAGTGGCACAGACTTTCCTGCCTAGACTAGCTCTGAACCATGAGATCCTCATAATTCAGCCTCCTAAGCAGCTAGGATATAGGTGTGAGCCACCAGCGTCCAGCTGCTATTTCCATTTTGAAAGTGGGGAGATGAAGGTACCAGAGGAGCAGCCTGTGGCTGGAGACATGATCACATCCTGGACTGGATGGCAGAGGAGATGGGACTTCCAGTAACCTGCTGGGTTGGTTAACTGCAGGCCATTTCTGCTTCTACAGCAGAAACCTTGTATCCAGTGCCAGACCTGTCTCCTGGGAGTTGGTAGAATGTTCAAGTCTTTTCAAGGTCTTGGAAAAGAGAGTCTTTTTTTATTCAGACTTAATAACTCTGTCTTCTGTCCTAGAGAAAAAACAAACAAAACAAAAAAAAAAAAAAAGAGGAAGATACTTCCTCCTCTAGTTTTCAAGGCGAAGTCCTTCCTTTCCTTGGGGTTGTGTGAGTGTAGACTAATGCATGAGCGGGTCTGGCCTTCCCACTTCCCCTCCCCTGCCTCCCCTCAGCCCCGGGCACCTGCTAGATAGCTAGGACTGTGGTCTGTGCTCAGAGGCAGCCGGCTCCTCCACTGTCCTGGAATGACCCTGGCTGGCCTGACTTCCCTGGTCCAACTGCGTGTTTATCTTGCCTTGCCCCGTCCACGTCACCCTGGCCCTTGGCCTCCTCGGCTCCCCAGGCTCCTGGTGGCCTGCCTAGCATTTTCCTCTCTCTCCTTGTGCTCCCATCTGCCCTCAGCGCTTCTTGGCTCTTTCTCCTTTGCCTGCTCTGTCACCTGGCTCCTGTCCTGGTCCTCACCCGTCCCTGCTGATCACATATGCTCCGGTCATACCATGGCCATCCATTCCTATTGTAACTTTTGAAACAGCTAATAAGTGCACGTGCATCCAGAGAGGAAAAAGTAAGTCATAATCATCATGAAGAAACAATGAAATGTTTCCTTTCAACTCTGCCCCCACCCCCATTCGCCTATATTCCTTATTCTCCATCCTATGAGGAAATATCATTATTATTTTCTTATATAGACTTCTAGGGTTTATATATGGCAAAAGAAAAAAAACATTCACTTCTTTTTTAGATGGATGCTATAATCTGTATTCTGCACCTTTATTTTTACTGTACTATTTTATTCTATTTGCTCTGCTGGGGTTTGAACTCAGAGCCTTATCCTAGCTAGGCAGGAGCTCTACCTCTTGGCTCATACCCCTAGCCCTTTTTTGACTTTTTAGGTAGGTCTTTCTTTCTTTCTTTTTTTTTTTCCTTTGGGACCAGGCTAGCCTTGAACTACAATTCTCCTACCTATGCCTCCTGAGTAACTGAAATCACAGAGAAGGGCCTCCTTGGCTTATTGATTTAGATAGGGTGTTCGTTAATGTTTTGCCTGGGCTGGATCATTTTGGTGGATAATCCCCATCTCACCTCCTGAGTCACTGGGATTACAGATGTGAGTCACTGCTCCTGCCCCTGCATGTTTGTTTTTTACTGGACAGTATGTTTTGGAGATCTCTCTAGGTCTTGCCTAATAAACAGCCCGCACTGTAGGCTTTGTGAAGGAATGTGCCAGCCCTTACTATTAGACACCTGGAGTTTGCCGATCTTTGGTGAATGTAAACAGCACAGCAAGGAATGTGTCATGCATTTCACATGGAGCCTTCACTTTCTGTGTTCTTTCTCTTGCTTCCAAGGCTCTGGACAGCCATCATGTCACCTGGGGTGGCCTCAAGGTCTGTGGCCAAACTCACTGACTATGCCATAGCCTTCTCCTCAGCAGTCCTTAGCACAGTTTGCCTTTTAAGCCCTTTACATTCACCCCTTCTTTTTCGTTCAATAAGTTTGTGTTTCTTGTAGAGTAGAATGATTTCAGTTAAGACCAACAATTGCAAACAAGTCCATCGGCATTATTGATTGATTCATTTTCAGTATCAATACTCGGCATATGAGATTGGTTGGGATACAGGGTACTCATGTGTAAAAATGTTACAGTGAAGTCCTCAGAAAACTAATGGGTACTTATTATTATTGTTGTTGTTGTTGTTGTTATTTTGGTGCTGATTCCAGGATCTGAACTCAGAGCGCTGTCCCTGAGTTTTTTTGGTCAAGGCTAGCTCTCTATTACTTGAGTTACCGCTCCACTTCTGTCTTTTTTTTGCTTATTTGGATATAAGAATCTTGTAGACGTTCCTGTCTGGGCTGGCTTTGGACTATGAGCCTCAAGATCTCAACCTTGTGAGTAGCTAGGATTACAGGCATGAGTCCCAGGCACCCAGATGCTCATATTTTTTAGTAGCATATATTGAATATTTATTGTTGGCTAGGCATTCCATTGGATGCTTTACATGTATACAAATCTTAACAGTCCAATAAGTGAATAAGTTAATTTGCAAAAAAAAAAACAGTCTCAGTCAGGTCTTAGAACAAATCATGTTGAGCGGAATAAGCCTAGAACATAGAGACAAATGGCTCATGGTCTCCCTGATATGTGGGTGTTATAAATAACAAAGAGACATGACAAAGAAAGCAGGACCCAAGGTACCAATTCACAGGGAGACCAAAAAAGGACAGTCTTGGGAGAAAAGCAGCAAAAATTAAACAAACACTAATTCATATGTACATAAACTAATATCCAGGCTATACAGAACTCCAAAGATAAGGAAGCAAAGAACTTCTTTGTATTTAGTCTTAGAGAATTTAAAGGACCTGTACTCTTTACCTCACACAAGGTGTACACAGGTACACATCTGAAAGGTGGGAGGAGGGCACAGAATGAGTGGAAAATGGGGGAGGGGGAGATATACAGTAGAAAGGGCCCAACAGCTGCAATGGACAGTGATGAGAACCAACTAAGCAACTCAAGGGCAGTAGGGAGGAGGGAAGAAATTAGAGAAAAAGAAGGAACAGATTACACTAAGCAAAAGAAAAGAAATATATATATATATATATATACGTATATATATATATATATATATATCACCCGACCTGGAAGGAATTGTTTTATGGTTAATAATCAGAGATCATAAGCATTGTAGACTAGATTAATGATGTACCTCAAGGGTAAGATTGTTTTTTTAATTGAAGAAAGCAAGGGGCGAGGGTTGAGGGGTTGGGGGAAGGAAGGAGGAAGAAAAATGAGGAAGGAGGTAACAAGTATGACAAGAAATGTATATGTATTCACTACCTTAAGTATGTAACTGTAACCTCTCTGTACATCATCTTGACAAAAAGAAAACAAACCCCAAAACATCCAAAACCAATCTCAGAGAGGTTAAGTGACACTAGGTGACACAAATGGAAACTACCAATCTATCTCATCCCACAGTGGGTCCTTCTGCTTCATCCCTGAGTGAAAGGCTTGTGATGATTTGAGTTTGGTCATGGAGGGTCAGGATCAGTGAAAAGTCTGTATTTATTCATTTAGTAGGAACTGGCGCCTAGGTATTCTCCTTAGCCTTTTCACTTAAGGCTGGTGCTCTACCCCTTCAGCCACAGCTCTACTTCCAACTTTTTGGTGGTTAATTAGAGATAGGAGTCTCACAGACCTTCCCTGGGCTGATTTTGAACTATGATACTCAGATCTCAGCCTCCTGAGCACCTAGGATGATAGATGTGAGCCACAGGCTAAAAAGTATGTTTTAAAATAACCTAGTTGCAGTTCAGTGACCCTTGGTGCGTGTGTGTGTGTGTGTGTGTGTGTGTGTGTGTGTGTGTGTGTTTTTCTAGTTTCCTGGAGGATTTCCATTACAACGACACAGCTGGATACTTCATTATTGGAGGGAGCAGGTATGTGGCTGGTATCCAGGGTTTTTTTGGACCCCTGAAGTACAATCGCCTGCGAAGTCTCCAGCCTGCCCAGGTGAGATGGGGGGCTGGCATCAAGAAGAAAATGATGGGATGCATTGGTGATGGGTGGGCCACTTGCAGGCAAGGAACCCACTGTAAACAAAAGATTTACCCAAGCAGATCAGGCCCCGAGCCATGAGCTCAGTCATCCAGCGTAATTAATACCGAGGTCTTTCCCCCAGCCAATACAATAATAGATTTCGGTGCACATTTGCTTCATTTAGTACTCATAAAATGGAACCCATTTACTTCCTCTGTTTTAATAACTACTAGCTTAATTATAGAGTAGATTTTTATCAGGCCGTTGCCTATCTAGTGATTAAGCTAATGAAAGGAGCGAATCTTAGTTATTTGGTAAAGCTTCTTTTATACGCTATTATTTAAAGTATCACAAGAGGAGATAGATACTCCAGCGAATTAAAATCTTGATGGTGTCTCCTGCTCTCTGCAGAAGCTGGGATTTGGGCTCCTGCTGGGGTGGGCTGAGGCTTGAATTGCAGAGGGCTAAGTACTGCCTAGAAGAGCTCCCATCCAAACCCACCCATGAAGGGACCTTCCAGCTGCAGGCAGCTCCAGCCAGCTGGGGGAACAGAGGGGCACTTTAGCATGGAGCTTCAGAGGGGTCCGTTTTTCAGCTGTACTGAGGAGATCAGAAGCCCCATATGCTATCTGGAAGTTTTATTCTCTCATGCTCCTGATCTGCAGAGTTTCTGCTGGAGAATGCAGAAGGCACTAGGCAAAGCCATAATTAGAACAAATGGGAAGTCCTTCTGCCCATAGAGACATCTTAGAATTTCTGGGAGGTGGAAAAAGGAATTTCATTTATTTGGCTTGTGCAGTAAATACCGAATACCTACTGCACATCAGACTCTGGCCTAGGTTCTGAGCTGGATTAGAATGGTGCTTTAAACACTTTTTGCAGGCAGTCTAGTTAATAACATACATCTACACATGTGTATTCCTACAAAATGCACACCACGATTTTTTAATAAGAAGATATGTTCTTGCTATGTATGATGTACAGTGGTATGTTGTATTCTCACTCAAAAAATGCATTGGTAGCTATTCAGGAAGCTGAGATCTGAAAGATTACAGTTAAATGCCAGCCTGGTCAGAAAAGTCTGCTTGCGAGCGTCCACCTTCAAAATAATTAGCAACATGCCAGGCTGGAGGTATGGCTCAAGTGGTAGAATGCCAGCCAGCAAGCAAAGTAAGCAGGAAGCCGGGAGTTCAAACCCCAGTACTTAACAAAACAACAACAGCAACAAAGGGAAGAAAAAATTGTGGCTGAGAATATGCCTTAGTGCTTGCCTAGCATGCATTAAAAGCCCTGAATTTGATTCCTCGGTACCACATAAACAGAAAAAGCCAGGAGTGCTGTGTCTCAAGTGGTAAAATACTAACCTTGAGCAAAAGAAGCTCACAGACAGCCAGGCCCTGAGTTCAAGCCCAAGGACTGGCAAAAAGAAAAGGAAAGAAAAGGGGGCTGGGGTGTGGCTTGATGGTAGCAATTTTCTGGGGGTAATGTGGGGATGGGTGATGTGTGTTTACACACATCATGGGGCTTGAACTTTTTTTTTGGCCAGTCCTGGGCTTGGACTCAGGGCCTGAGCACCGTCCCTGGCTTCTTTTTGCTCAAGGCTAGCACTCTGCCACTTGAGCCACAGCACCACTTCTGGCAGTTTCCTATATATGTGGTGCTGGGGAATCAATCCCAGGGCTTCATGTATATGAGGTAAGCACTCTTGCCACTAGGCCATATTCCCAGCCCTCTCTGGGCTTTTTGCTTAAAGCTAGCACTCCACCACTTGAGCCACAGCTCTACCTCCAGCTTTTTTTAGTGATTAATCGGAGATAAGAGTCACATGGACTTTCCTACCCAGATTGGCTTTGAACCTCAATCCTTAGGTCTCTGCTTCCTAAGTAGGTAGGGTCACAGGGTTGAGCCACGAATTCCCTGCAATCAAATGGTGTCAGTTTTGAAGCCATGAGTTCAAAGCTCATTTCATGAGCTTCTATTGGGCCCAAAGATACATTTGGAAACTCAGGGTTAAGATAAATCCACTGTTTCTGAGGTGCTCCCTTTCTGGGCCTTCAATGGATAAGTCACAAAAGACCAGGTGACAGGTTTTAAATCCCACATGAGCATGTGTTTGGTCATGCCAAGATGCATGTGTGTACCCACATGTGACAAGGGTGTGTTGTAGGCAAATGTGTCCAGAGGTAGCTTCCGAACTATGGCTTTATGTAGAGACTCCTGCTTGTGCTTGTATTGGGCTTTTGCAGGTAAGTAGGAGCTTGTCAAGCAGAAAGAAGTGGGAGGCAGCAGGCACAGCCTGGTCAGAATTGGCATCACTCAGTGAGAAGAGAGACCAAGATAGATCCTACTTTCTAGGGACCACCATAGCAGGAGAGAAGAAGAGGGTAGAGGCCTGGTGTCTGGGCAATCCTAACAAAGGAAGATGTCACAACAGGAAGCCAGAGGTGGCATCTTCTTGAACCTTTACTAATAACCTTGATTTACGCACCTAGAGTAGACAATGTGCATTCAGACAAGACACCTGGTGATGTCATGGAAGAATAAAGTAGACCGATCGTATCCTACTAGATCAGCAGAATCTGATTCTACCTGTTCATCCCATCTTCTTCTTGTAGATCCATAATCCCTTCTTCCAGGAGCAACTAGCTGAACAAATCAAGTTGTATTATGAGCGGTGTGCTGAGGTGCAAGAAATAATATCTGTGTATACTTCAACAGCACAGGTGGCACGAGAGAGGCAGGAAGCATGTAAGTATCGAGGGCCATTTCTAAACAGTGCATCTGTAGTAGCATGATTGGCTTTCTGCTAATGGTCTAAAATAGAACACGTATGGCTTGGCTCAGATAACAGTAGGGACAAGAGTGACCCCGAGCCCCTTACAGATGGATGCAAATGAAAATGAACATTCCACCTGGATTCAAAATGCACAAAAATAAAAGCCCACCACCAACAGCCAAGAATAACCAAGATTTGTCTCATTGCTTCTGCCAAACCTGATCTCGCTTCAGAATACAAATGCAAAGGGGTATTCTGAGCTTTGCATAGTATTATTTCTATCCAGAAGGCTAGTTTCAGAAAAGAAAAACAAAAAATGAATTGGAAAATAAATTAATCATTAGAAGTGTTTCCTCATCGGTTCGTCTTTGTCTTGGGTCATTAGGATCTTAAAGATGAGCTTCCAGAAATAGTGAACAATGGCTTTGTGTGGAGCGCCGATTTGTTTCTTTTAAATCTGAGTCCTGGAAGGCATCAGTAAATTTCAGCAGGAGGAATGAGTCTCATACAGATTAAACCCTTTTCACCAACCTCTTTCAATCAGGAGTGTTAATCAGTTACAAAACTCCATCCTGTCTTGTCTCCCAGGATCCCAACTTCAATTGAGCGCATATAAATTTCCCCGGGCTGTAGATCTTATTTGATATGATGGCACTGGAGTTAGCCATATATGGCTCGATGGCTCGTCTGGATGAGAAATTCCTCTGCGGTCTTCGCCACCAGAGAAGCCAAGCATGGTGGTTCACACCTATAATCCTAGCTATTCCAGGGGCTGAGACGTGAGGATCGAGGTTCAAAGCCAACCCAGGCTGGAAAGTTTGAGAGACTCTCTTACCTCCAGTGAACCAGCAAAAGAGCTGGAAGTGGAACTGTGGCTCAAGCTATAGACTGCTAGCCTTGAGCAAAAAGACTAAGGGATAGTGCCTAGTCCCTGAGTTCAAGCCCTAGAACTGGAGCATGCTCACATACACAACACACACACACACACACACACATGCACACACACACACACACACGCACACACACACACACACACACACACACACAAATCAGTACCGTTTCAGTCCTGCTGGCATATTTAATCATATTCAAAGTGGAACTTCCAATTCCAGCCCTTGGGAGGGATAAGTGTGTCCCAATCGTGCCCCAGCTCACAGACGTTTGAGAGGAAAGGCAGCAGTCCCGCAGTGAATTCTAGTTAAGAATAGATTGTCCTGATAGCCTGGCTACTAGAGGGGTGGAGATTGGGAGGACAGAGGTTCAAGACCTCAAGCCCTCCTACACCCCCCTCCCTTCAAAAAAAAGCAAGATCTCATCTTAACTTCCAAGTTGGGTATGGTAGTACATGCTTATTATCCAGGGAATAATATAAGAAGCAGAGATGGGAGGATCAAGGCCTAAAGCTAGCTCTGGGAAAAAATGAAAGACCTTTTCAAACAACAACAACGACAAAAACACGTGAGCATGGCTTAAGCGGTAGAGCACATGCTTAGCACGAGGGCAGCCTTGAGTTGAAACTCTGGTACCACCAAAACCAACCAAACAAGCCGGAATAGGCCGTCCTGGCTGTCAGGCTTTGTGCTCACTACTGAGGCACCCGGAAACTAGGACACTGTCAGGAATGGGGAAAGCCTGATTTGGGTGACATGCAGCATCAGAGGTCTCCCAGTCAAGTCCAGCCTGAGTGCTGACCTGTTGGGTGGCGTCAGGGAGATTTTCCTAATGTTCCTGAGCCATCTTCCTGGGGGTCCTTGGGCTCCACTCTTTAACCAAGATGGCAACAAAATGGCTGCCTAGTTATTGGCTTCCCCAGGGCCCAGTCCAAGGCCAGCTGCTCATGCTGAAGAAGCAGTCAGCAGCCGTCAGCAACATTGCCATGTTTTTCTGGCCTTGGCTTTGAATGCTGAACTCGAGGTAGCAGCGTCATGGTCCATTTGAAATCCCTCTAGGACCAAAGCCAACATCCAGTGATGTGAACATTGACCTCTTCTTCACAGCAACTCTTAGGAAAGGCATTTGTGTGTGTGTGTGTGTGTGTGTGTGTGTGTGTGTGTGTGTGTGTGTGTGTAAATCCTAGGCCTTGAACTCAGGGCCTGGGCACTGTCCCTGAGCTTTTGTACTCAAGGCTAGTGCTTTACTACTTGAGCCAAAGCTCCATTTCTGTTTTTGGTGGGGGTTTTCTTGGAGGGGGGGCGGTTAATTGGAGATAAGAGTCTCATAGACTTTCCTGCCTGAGATGGCTTTGAACCACAATCCTCAGGTCTCAGCCTCCTGGGTAGCTAGGACTCCAGGCGTGAGCCACTGGTACCCAGCAGGAAAGGTACTTTGCTAGGGAAGACAGCTCTGTGTCTTCTAAAGGTGTAACAGCTTGTGTTCCTATGTAGGCGACCTCCGAAACTCCTACCTGGACCTCCGGCGCAGGTATGGAAGACCCTCGATGTGTGCCGCCTTCCCCTGGGAGAAAGAGCTGAGAGGCAAACACCCTGGCTTATTCCGGGCGCTGCTGGATATGGACGGTAATTGAGCCCTGGGTTCCTTTGGACACTGGTTAGAATGGTTTTCTGCTTTTCTGTTTTACTCACCCTCTTTTGGCGATTCAGGCCTCTGTTATTTTTAACCCTGGTGTTCTAGATTAATTTCAATTTAAATTCTGCCCTTGTGTGCCTACAACTCTCAATATATCTAAGCACGTATTCAATGCTAAACATAAAGACTTAAATTTAGGGATCGCTCAGGCAATGCTTTTTTCTAAAGCCAAGGCCACAAATGGACCAGCTCACGGGCCGAGCTGATTTCTCAAATGCAGTTGATTTGCAAGAGACCTTGCTGTGTATTTTAAACGAACATGAGATCTGTTCTAAAAACTTGTAGAGGGCTGGGGATATAGCCGAGTGGCAAGAGTGCCTGCCTTGGATACACGAGGCCCTAGGTTCAATTCCCCAGCACCACATATACAGAAAACGGCCAGAAGCAGCGCTGTGGCTCAAGTGGCAGAGTGCTAGCCTTGAGCGGGAAGAAGCCAGGGACAGTGCTCAGGCCCTGAGTTCAAGGCCCAGGACTGGCCAAAAAAAAAAAAAAACTTAATAAAAACTTGTAGAAAAAAAGTGTAACTTTCTAGCTCTACTTGAGAGTTCCATAGATCTGTGTTCCTCCAGGCAGCAGGGCTGGAGGTGGGTCTGGGCATTCTGTGTGCATCCACAGCCCCTCTTCGCCGAGCCGAGCCTCCTGCTTCTTCCCTTCGAGGACCTGCTCCCCTGGGCTGCTGATTTTACATTGAAGGGCATTTTCCAGGAGTCTGCATAGCCTTCCCTACAGGGCCAGCTTCTGGTTAGACCCATTGCGGTCTGGGTTTGCTTAGTAACCAAGTGTCCACTGGAAGGCTGTGAGAGTTTGTGATACCGCACCTGTGAAGAGGAGGAACTGGGATTATAACGGCTGTCAGGGGCCATACGTGGTGTTCCTAGGCGTGGAAACAGCACTCTAGGTCAAAGTGCCAGAAACTTAACTAAGAAAGACAGTAACTGGGCACTGCTGGTGCACATCTGCAGTCCTAGCTACTCAAGAAGCTGAGATCTGAGCATCGCTAGTTGACGTCAGAGCAGGCTGAATAGTCAAGACTAGCTATTAAAAAGCGGGAAATGTGGCTCAAGTGGTGGCATGCCAGCTCTGAGCGGAAAAGCTAAGTGAGAGCATGAGGACCTGAATTCAAGTCCCAGTAACAACATGGGTAAAACAAACAAACAAACAAGATTCACTGACATGAGTTTGCTTTGTAGAAAGGGGCTCTCTGCCTGGAGGAATTTATGTAATAAAATATTCCATCTCCACTTTTCCCAATAGTTGCTGAAGTGACTATCGGGTCCCTTGGCTGGGAATTAAGCCTAAGGACACAGGGTCCCCAGGGATAGATTTGAAAGCAAAGACAAATTGCGAGGCATTTTAATTGAAGTAGCAGAGTGGTCAGTTGTACCTGGAGTGCCAAGAAGGCTTCCTGCAGGGGCTGGGGATATAGCCTAGCGGCAAGAGTGCCTGCCTCGGATACACGAGGCCCTAGGTTCGATTCCCCAGCACCACATATACGGAAAACGGCCAGAAGCGGCGCTGTGGCTCAAGTGGCAGAGTGCTAGCCTTGAGCGGGAAGAAGCCAGGGACAGTGCTCAGGCCCTGAGTCCAAGGCCCAGGACTGGCAAAAAAAAAAAAAAGAAGGCTTCCTGCAGGTGGCGACACCGGGGCTGACTCTTGAAGGTGGTGGCCGGGTAAGTGAGGTGGCTGTTGGCGGCAGGGTGGAGGCTGGAAGGACAGGAGGGCACAGCGCGGCGAGGGATGCTCAAAGAGCTGCAGTATGAGGCGTTGAAACCCTCGAAGAGGGCGGAATCCAGCTGCAACTCAGACACCAGCTTGAGGGGCTGGAGCCCTCTGTGGATGACTGGAAGCTGTTTGAGGTATCAGGCATGGAGGGAAGCATAATACGGGGCTTTCTGAGGTGACTTTTATAGCAGTGGGGTTAGGGTTTAGGTTAAATGTTTAGAGTTAGGGTTAGGGTTTAGGGTTAAGAGTGAAGTTGGAGGCCATGGGTGCATTGACATGGCCCCAGGAAGAAAAGCATGCAGGGAGAAAACAAGTAAAAGACAGCAAAAGAGGGCTGGGGATATGGCCTAGTGGCAAGAGTGCTTGCCTCGTATACATGAGGCCCTGGGTTCGATTCCCCAGCACCACATATACAGAAAATGGCCAGAAGTGGTGCTGTGGCTCAAGTGGCAGAGTGCTAGCCTTGAGCAAGAAGAAGCCAGGGACAGTGCTCAGGCCCTGAGACCAAGCCCCAGGACTGGCCAAAAAAAAAAAAAGACAGCAAAAGAGTGTTCCCAGAGAACCCATGACTGCTGGCGTATGGGCAAGAAGGGCAGGGCGCTGACAGATTAGGTCTCGTCCTTCAACAGCACGGCCTCAGGTGCAGGGTAATGTGGCTTCAGTGTTGGCTCACACTCATTAAATAGATGCTCTAGGAGGTGTGATTTCTGTGAGCCTCAGTTTCCTCATCTGTGTTCTGAGTGTGATGGTATTACCTCTATCCACCTGCTGGTTAGAGACCTGATGTGTTCGTGGACTTCTTGGGAGCTTTGGTGACAGTCTATGGTCCCCAGGGAGCAGGATTTCCCAAGCTTTGGATTATGACATTTTGGACAGGAGTGTGTGTGTGTGTGTGTGTGTGTGTGTGTGTGTGTGTGTGTGTGTATGGGGGTGTGCTTCTGATACCTCTCTGGCCTCCACACTGATACCATTCGTTCCCTTCTCCTTCAGAAGTCTCTACGGGCAGGAGGCCAAGTCACATTAGACTGAGAGCCACTATTGTTGGGGGTATTACCAGGATTACTAGATGGAGATAATTCTGGGTTTCCCTTCCTTCAGCCCCCCAGATGGTTCCAACAGGGAGGGGAGGGAAATGGTATAGAATGTAGAAGCCAGTACCACAGCCATCTAAAATTACTTTTATGCAATATCTAATCATTGTTAAATATAGTACCATTGGTGAGAAGAGGAGTGAATCATTTTCACAATACATTCTTTTTAAAGAAAAATATTCCCAAGAAGAATATTTTTATGTTATATATATACATATATTTTTTATAGCTCAAGGTTTTGTTTATAAAAAATACAGGACTATTTTATTCTCCACAGAGGCCTAGAAATGGGATCTAATTAAAAACTCAAATCATAAGCTCTGTAACCACAAAAACTCCCAGGATCTTATTGTTAAAGGACAGTGAGATTCCATCAAGTTCCATTGACCACAGTTTGGCTACTGAGATCCCCATAGATAGCCAGGGGGAGGGGCGAAGCCCAGATATGCCACTGCTGGTGCTAGACCTTCCAGTCAAGTGTTATTGGGGACACAAATGGCATCCTGAATGACACACTAGGGGCTGTACACACCATGTCCCCATGCCTCCATAGCACACACACACACACACACACACACACACACACACACACACACACACACACACACCTGCCTCCTGCACCAGGAAGAGAGGGAAGGGAGAGTGGACAGGCAAATCACACTTCAGCACCAACCCCAGGGCTCAGGTCTGCCTTTAGAGCCTGTTTTTCTAAATTAGAAAGGATTCTTCTTCCCCACTTCCTCCCCCCGCCCCCAGTTCTACCTGGCTCAGCGCCCTCGCCTAGGGCTGTAATAGCATCTTGTAGCTCCCTCAAGAGAGAGTCCAATGTCATGTACCATGTACCCAGCTTCCTAACAAGGCTGAGGAAAAGGCAGAAAACTAGATTTTATAAATGGAGGCTAAAATAATAATGACAATCAGTTCACGTTGAAACATCTGTTTGGTCTCTTACAAAGAGAATGATAGTGAGCTTGGTATAACTCTCCCTGGCTGTTCTCTCCAGAGTTCTTCCTCTTTCAGTGTTGAGCCGGCCCTGGCATTGTATCTTTGTTCTGTTTTCTGCTGCTGTGCTGACCTGTTGATGAACAGACTTTATAGAATCTCCTCTTGCCATACTTTAGATGTGGCATTCACAGAGTCGGTGTGTCGCAGGCTTGGTCACTAGCGTGGTGACGTGGGACGGGAACTGAGCTTGGAGAGTTGGTACCTGATGGGAGAGCCTTAGGTCTTTGGGGAAAGACACCTCAGAAAGGGATTAAGGTCATTCTCAGAGTACCCTTGAGTCTTTGAGAGAGGGGGTTGTTTGTTATATAAGAGTAGGCCCAACCTTGGACTCACTCTCTGGTGATATGATTTCTCTCACATGTGAGACCTTTCCCAAAGCCAGCCTCTCAGGTAGCTCAGTGACAAAGTGCTTGCCTGGCAAGGGCAACATCCTGGTTTCGATCCCCAGTACCAAAAAAGAGAAAGAAAAGACAAAAAAAATACAGTTAAAAAGCCAGAAATTATCTCCTGAGCCCCCAGAACCATGAGCTAAAACAACCCTTTTTCTTATATAGATAGTATGCTTCGAGTATGTTATTACAATAACACAAAACAGACTAATACATTCATCACATTGCATTTTCCATGCATGAGATCATCTAGGAAAACGACCTTGAGTGTCAGATATTTGATGCTTGGAATTCTTGCCAAAGGAACAGAATAGGTGCAAAAACCAAAGGCAAAGCATTTAAGTTTAGCATCCATGCCTAAGTCATTCTCAACTGCCCATTCAGTCATTCACTCACTGTGGGATTATATTGAGCCAGGAGAGAGCAAAGAATGAACAAAGGCTGAGTTTAAATACAAGTTACTGGGAATGAACTGTAAGGAAAGACATCAGCTCCCTTACTTCCCCCAGGGGAATTAATATGTGGAATTGTTTTTCCTGCATTTAATAGATAAGGTGGACAGAGCCTGTGGCCTAGCATGTCTGGCTTTCTCTGAGGGGTCCTCTTTGTTCTGGGTAGTATCTCCTCATAGGCCCAGCCAACACTCAGCTCCCAGGCTGTTTCTTCCACACGTTTCAGACTGGAGCGATTTCTGCCCACACTGTGATTTTAAATGGCTCATGTCCTCTCCATCTAAGCCGAGCCCACACTTCACGGGAGAGATGGCCGCCTTGCAGGGGTGGGGCGTGCCGGGATGCAGGTTCATGCCAAGTAGGAGGCACTGGAAGAGCCAGGAGTCTCAGAACCCTTGCCGGGCAGGGTCAGCAGTAGCCACCACCTCCTGCTTGTTCACAGCCAACTTTCTCCCTCACATACAAGAGAATCACCAGACATCGACACCTGTAGTTTTGTGATGTTTAATTTTTAATGTGCTCTGATACACATGGTGCAAAATTTGCTCTCTGACCAGTTCCAAGAATATAATTCTGGAAAAACAGATATTTCTCCTTCCTTCCTTCCTTCCTTTCTTCCTTCCTTCCTTCCTTCCATCCATCCTTTTTTCTTTCTTTCTTTCTCTCCTTCCTCCCTCTCTCCTCCTCTCCCCCTTCTTTTTTATGATCTTAAAGTAGTTGTCCAAAGGAGCTTCAGTGGAACATGTAGGTTTATGAGCACAAAGACTCTCTCCCAGCCCACCCCATCCCCTTAAATTACCTGGTTCCATTTTCACATATATACATAGAGTATTATGACTGCATTGCCCACCCCTCTTCTCCCCTTTGCCTACTCCCCTCCCCTTGACCCCCTCCCCCTCCCCCAACAACACCTCACGTTCCAGCTTCCTGGTATGTGTTTTGTTAGACCCTAAGTTCATTGTTCAAAGGAGTTACACCATCGGAATCCTCCTCTGTATACTTCATACCATGCTTTAGTCGATACGGTTGTGTATATATGCATATGGCCCTGAATATCTTTACATATATATTTATAGATTAGATCTAACTTCCACATATGAGAGAAAACACGTCTCTTCCTTAACTTCCTTCCATTGAAAAATATTCCATTGTATGCATATGGGCCATTTTATTTATTCATTCATCCGCTGGCGGGCATTGGGTTCCTTCTACCTCTTCCCTATTATGAATAATGCTACTTTGAGTACAGAAGCACAAATCTCCCTTAGATGAAGCGTCTCTCACTTCCTTTGGCCACATATCCAGAAGCAGAGCCGCTGGGATCCAGGGGTAATGTTTTTGAGGAACCTCCATACTGTTTCCACAACAGCCACATCATTCACCTCTTCCCTCCCACTGACGGTGCCCAAGGGTTCTCTTCTCTTCTTTCTCCGACACACAGCCCCTCCCTTCTCCAACACATCCTGGCCTAGGAATACTCATTAGCAGTAAGGTAACTGTGATGGTGTGTTTGCCTGTTTCTAGGCTCCTAAAACACAGGGCAGAGGGCCCTCACCTCAGCAGTAGCTTGCTGGGGAGTTGAATGGTCTTCAAAGGCATAATGGATCTCTGTACCTGCGGTGCTCAGAATATCTCTTTGGGGCCGATGGCTCCCGGGAGATCCAAGTTCAAGACCTGTACTGATAGAGTCTAGGGGCAGTTCCAGTTCTTTTCTCTGCCCTCTAAAGAATGAAAGGGCAGGAACATGTTTAAAGTAAACAGTAAGTTTATTTGAAGGTGAAAGAATCTATAGAAGAAAGTAGGAAGAATTAGCAGACTCTCTTAAGTGCTGAGGGGACCCCGCTGTCATCCCATGAAGGAAAGTCCAAGTCCTCTTTGTCTGTTTCTGTGGGATGGTTGGTCCTGTGCCCCCTCCCTCCTGGGAGATGTGTCTTTGCTTTGGTTTGTTAAGCAGCGGTTCCTCAGTGTCAAGGACCTCTCCAATTGGGTGCAAGGTTTTGTCTGATTGGAGCCTTCCCATCCTGGGAGAAGGTGGGAAGCGCTTGCCTTTTCCTTCTAGGTCCCGTCTGTGCTCTTGCACTTGTTCTGGGACTTGGAACCTGAAGACCTGTGGAGTAATAAGAAAAGTAATTTGTGTCCTTTCTTTGTTTCCCACCACATGGGCCTTTGTCCCAGTCACTGTCTACCCCTAACTGCCTAACAAGGGTCAAATATTTGTCCCTCAGCACTAACCAAGTCATAGCTCAAGTCCAGAATTTGCTAAAAGCTGGGCATCAATGGCTCATACTTCAAATTCTAGCTACTCAGGAATCTGAGATCTGAGGATCCTAGTATGAAGCCAGCCTGGACAGGAAAGTCTGTGAGACTCTATCTACACATACACACACACACACACACACACACACACACACACACACACACACACACACACACAC
Organism: Perognathus longimembris pacificus; assembly: GCF_023159225.1. Taxonomy (NCBI): domain Eukaryota; kingdom Metazoa; phylum Chordata; class Mammalia; order Rodentia; family Heteromyidae; genus Perognathus; species Perognathus longimembris. Next base: position 45,265,527 of record NC_063176.1, read on the forward strand.
ACACCCTGGAAGTGGAGCGCTAGCTCAGGTGGTAGAGCACTAGCCTTGAGCAATAATAGTCAGAGATAATACCCTGGCCCTGAGTTCAAGCCCCGGGACTGGCACAAAATTAAAAAAAAAAAAAGAGTTTGCTGGGCATCTTGTCCTTCCTTCTGTGTGTTTCTTCTCTCTTCCACTCTTGCCGAGGCTGGGAGCTGCCGTCCGGGTCCTGGGTCACACTGGGCCCTGGCAGCCTTCTTCAGTGATACACAAAAGCAGCCCTGAATCCTTCTCAGTCTGTGCCCAACTCAGTTTCTGAAGAATTCCAGAAATGTAGCCCTGGCAGTTCTTGGCTTCTTCTTATTTGTTATCAGGTGGCTATACAGGTGCCCAGATGTATAACAGCCTCAAGGTAAATAGCAGACCCAGCTTGGGACCATGTATTGGGTACCTGCTGGCACTGTGCTAGGCCCTGTGGCAACCACAGAGAACAGCAGGACCAGCCCCCACACAGCTCTCTGCCAAGTGCCTGGGGGCTCAGAAGGGGAGGCTTGTTAAACGTTGACAGCTGATATTCAAACGCTGTAGGAAGCACAGCCGGTCCCACCAGCATCTCCCACTCGGATGCGTAAGATGTGTAACTGTGTAAGATGTGTAACAGGACTTCTCCTCACCTCCCAGAGTCTCACAAGCCTTTGAATTAAAGATGGCAGCACTCTCCAGGGATGCCCTGCTGTATTGCATCTGGATGGATCCAGGCTCTTCCTGCCCCTGGCTTTCCAGAGCTCATTCTGCATCCTGATCACCTTGCGTGGCCTGGGAATTTTCTGGTGTTCGCTGCCAGCATTCGCCAGGCTCTGGGGTGGCACCAATATGGCATTTAACATCCCCATCAGGACTTGGGGAAGGCATTTGGAGACGCCAGCCTCTGGAAGGTTTCCTGGGGAAACCAGATTCTCCAGGAAAATGGTCCATCCTGTGAGTGGAAATGGTCCTGTTGTTAGCATTTGGGCTTTTTACAAATGCTAGAATAGTGGGTGTTTGGTAGGCCTGTATTTCTTTATTATAAGATGGCTATTTCTTTCTTCTGCTCTCCTGTCATATATTCCTTGTCAAAACTGAATGGTTTGAAATCAAAAGCTCTTTGAACAGATCCCTGGTATGAAGGGAAGTTAAGATGTCTGACCAGGCTTCAGAGAGCCCTCGGGGATGTCAGTGTAAGCCCGGCTCCCTGTGAGCGGGTAGGGAGCAGCAGGGACAAAAGGCTCAGGCCCAGGCAGGTGACATCAAGGCTTCTGAGCAGATGATGGGGGGCCTGAGAGGGACAGGAGATAGAGCAGAGGCGAGCTGGCCGGCGTGTTTATTCTCTTCTGTCCCTTCGCCCAGCACAGGGCACTGCTGAGCCCACAGGATAGGTGCCTGTGGCTAGAGGAAGTCCAGAACTTGCCAATCATTGGTTCTCTGGGATGAGGCCAGATCCAGGCCTGGGCTCATCTCCCAGGCCTGCCACCATCTGCCTTGCTCCTGCAGAGTCCCTGCCTGCCTCTTGCCCCGGGCTTTGCAGAGCTGTGGAGGGAAGATTTGGAGAGCTGTGGAGGGAAGAAGACACGTCCCCTTGCAATATGACAAGGGGTTGCCGGCTACACCAGAAAAGCTCAATTTTGTTTGTGCCAACAATTGCAGTGTTAATTCAGAGATCCTCAACTGCAGAGCACAGACACAGGAGAAATACAGTTATGTTAGTGAAGAGCACCAGGAAACTGTTTTTCTTTATGAGCTATTTTCATGGTCATTTGTTGAAGAGGTGCCATCTTGAGTGTTTTTTTAAATTATATATTTGTGGGTTATTGGTTTTTTTTTTTTTTTAACAATATGTAGGCATAAAGAAGAAAACCAAGAATGGACCATGGAAGAAAGAGAGAGACAGATCTGAAGGAGAGAAGGAAGGAAATCACATGCATCAAACTAGAAAATTTGCACTATGCCAAAAGGTTCAGATACTTACCTTGCCGAGATATGAGCCATCTCCTTAAGTTTTAGGAGCCATCGAGCTTCCCAGATTAGCATGCAAATAAGAAATAGACTGTGGGGTGTGTGTGTATGTGTGTGTGTGTGTGTGTGTGTGTGTGTGTGTGTGTGTGTGTGTGTGTGTGTATGCATGTCCTGGTACTAGGGCTTGACTGACTGGCACTCCACCCCCTGAGCCACACCTCCAGTCCATTCTTGCTTTTTTGGGTGTGTGCTATTCCTGAGCATTTGTGCTGAGGGTTATAGCACTCATACCACTTGAGCCATAGCTCCACTTCTGGAGACTTTCCTGTCAGGGCTGGTTTTGAACCATGGTCCTCAGATCTCAACCTCCTAAGTAGTTAGGATTACAGGTGTGAGCCACTGGTGCCTTGTTCTAGGCCAGCTTTTTTTTTTTTTTTTTGGTTTATTGGAGTCTTGTGGACTTTTCTAGGTTGGCTTTGAGCCACAATCCTCAGATCTCAGCCTCTATAGTGGTTAGGATTATAGACAGGAGCCACTGGCTCTGCTGTGTGTGTGTTTGTGTGTGTGTGTGTGTGTGTGTGTATGTACATATGTACATGTTTTAAACCAATACACTTGATGAAGCACACGCCTTTTAATAGTTAAGTGACATTTTCTCCTTTTAATTTTTTTTCCTCTTTCAAACTTCTACTTTGAATGCATTATGCCTTTCGGAAGCCTGAAACTAAAAATGACTTTCCTATTGATGTCTCCATTCTCACAAGGCGTGAGGGAGTCTTTCTCCTGAATTCTCAATCAGCTGCAGCTCTGGCCTATATGGGGCCTTCCATAAGCAGCTCGCTACCTTCCCATACTCTGCTTCTTTGCCTCTTGTCACGGTGAGCCCAGAAATGGTGATCTCATGACATTACTGTAAAACAGGCCAACAGCAAAATAAGTGACACTGTGCTACTTGGGAAAATCATTGTGGCTAATAGGCAGGGCTGGAATTTTTCATCCTCAGCTTTTGGTGTAGAAAGAAAATAAAGGGGAAATGGCTTCGGCTATCTTGGTTGTTTATTTCCTCATGACTCCATTAATCTCCATAAACAAGGCATGTTTTTAGTTAATGATCAGCTAGGAAAAAATACATATGCTAAACCAGATGGGTCAAATTAACAGTTTCATTAAACCAACTTTCAAATCACCAGTTCTGCAATATCAACCAAAAGACATCATGGTTTTGATTTTAGGCAACAATTGAAAACGCAAACTTGTAACAAATGTGCTGAATGAGCAATTTTACCGAAAAATTATTATTATTTTTTATTAAGTTCAGTAGTGCAGAAAATTGTTTAGATTCTTGTGCAGAGAAAATACCTATTGGCAATACTGATGGGGGTAAAGGATTTTAATATATGAAAGAAATAATGAAGTCCTTTCAGTTTGTAAGGTTATTTTTGTACTAAGAACTTCAGCTTTGTGAAGGGTTTTCCTGGCAATCTCAGCTTCCTGGGCATTCCTGTTCATAGTTTCTGGGGTTCTGTGAGAGGGGTCAGCAGGGCAATTGCTTCCTTTAGAACTTCATTTGGTTTGAAGTCTGTCTCCTCCTCTGAGCTCACAAAGCGCAGGCTCAGACATGCCCAGGCAAATCTGGGCCTCTGCGTTAGGCATTAGCACAGCAGGTAAGGTAAGGCTGAATCGTTAAGAAAATGTCGATGTTGCTTTGCCGAGAATGTTCACAGAGAGGCATCTGGAATGAGCACATTTAAAACTAAACACACAAATTAGCAGAGGAAGGGTTAGCTGCAACCCTCTAGTGCAGGCGTTCTGATTGTGGCAGTTGGTTGAGTGGGATGGGAGTCTTGTCTCAACTCTGCAAGGGGAAATCCCAGACTCAGATGGGAAAGGACGTGATCATTTAGCTTTGTCCCAAGGGGTGAGTTCAGGAAAAGCATTCTGGGTAGCCCAATTCTGTGTTTTGGGTTATAGAAATATTGCTGGAAGCAACCCAAGAGTCTAAACAAAATCTAGAATGAGTTGGGTACATGAGGCATCCTAAAGGGCATTGCAGTTGGTCCTCTGTACCCATCTGCAGCTTCAGTCAACCATAGAACAGAAATATTTGGAAAAGCTGGCTGGAATGTGGCTCCATGGTAGAGCACTTTGCCTAGTATGTGTGAGGCCTTTGGTTCAATCCCCAGTATTGGGAGAGGGAAAAAAAAAAAAGAAGAATTACATCTGTAATGAGCATTACAGACATATTTTTTTCTGCTATCAGGGTCTCTAAACAGTATAGCATGACCCCGATTTCCATAGCATTTCCATTGTATTAGATAGAAGTGATCTAGAGATGACTTAAAGCTCATGGGGACGTGTGTGTTATATGCAAGGACTATGTGGTTTATATATATATATGGGACTTGAACACTGGAGGAGTTTGGTGCCTATTACCAAAGACAATCTCAAAGCCACACCTTACCCCAGGCAACAAGGGATGGTGGTATTATTGAAACATTGGAGAGAATGAGCCTCCTGGGACTGGGTCAGCAGTAGAGTGCTTGTCTTGCACGTGCAAAGCCCCTAGGTTCAATTCCCAGTACTGTAAACAAAAGGAAAAGAATGAGCTTCTGTCAAGCATTGACAGTTCCTCATACGATAAAATTAATTTAGAAAATAAAATTGAGAGCCAGATGCTGGTGGCTCATACCTGTAATCCTAGCTACTCAGGAGGCTGAGATCTGAGGATTGTGGTTCAAAGCCAGCCTGGGCAGGAAAGTCCATGAAACTCCTATCTCCAATGAATTACAGAAAAAGCCAGAACTAGGGCAGTAGCTCAAGTAGTGGAGTGCTAGCCTTGAGTAAAAGAGCTCAGGGACAGTGCTCAGGCTCAGAGATCAAGGCCCAGGCCCAGCAAAAAATAAATAAATAAAAATAAAATTGAGAGTCAGAACCTGTAACAAATAGACCATTTTTGAAAGAAAATGAATATGTATGTATGTAAATAGATTTGTCTATGAATTATTGTATATGCAGAGGGAGAGGAAACTTCTGAGGTTTTTTTTGTTTCATACAATTTATGTGTGTGTGTGTGTGTGTGTGTGTGTGTGTGTGTGTGTGTGTGTGTGTTGGTACTGGGGCCTTGTGCTCAGAGCCTGATGCTCTTGCTTTCATTTTTGCTCAAGATTGACACTTTACTTCTTGAACTACGCTCTGCATCTGGCATTTTGCTGGTTATTTGGGGGTCTCAGATCTGTCTATCTGGGCTAGCTTCAAGCCACAATCTTCCTATCTCAGCCTCCTGAGTAGCCAGGGTAACGGGTGTGTACCACTGGGTGCCACATTTTTTTTTTCTAGCAACAAACAGCTATACAAGAAATACAGAAGAAGGAATAAGTCCATTCATTCAGTAAGATGAGATTTGTTTTGGCCACACAGTCTGGGTCTGTCCGTGCAGGCACAGTGTCCCCATCCAAGGACAGCCCGGCCCACCTCTCTGCCCACAGGGATGGGCACCTGCTCGTGAACGTGGCATCAGCGTTCACGCTTCCATCCCTGGAGCTTTCTGATCTTGACCTCTGATGTTAGCATGGACCTCCGCAAGAGAACTGACCTGAAATAAATGAACCCCAGACTTGCCCATATTGGGCAACTCCTCTCCTCTCCTTCCTTGTCTGAGGAATGAGTCCCTTGTTGCCTCTTAAATTTTTTTTTAAATCACACTTTTATTTTGAATAGAATAAAGAAAAATTAAAATGTCGTGTGCAACAGATTTTTGGCAGGTGAAATTTTAGTTTGTATTGATATTTAACTTTCAAGCTGACATTATTTCCATGTAGCTTGGGATGTAAGTTACATGTAAATAACATATGTTGGATCCTGTCTAGTCTTTTGTAACATGACACCTGCAAAAAAAATAAAAGTGTTCCCTAGTCATCTGGGTGCTGGTGGCTCATGCCTGGAATCCTGGCTACTGAGGAGGCTGAGAGATGAGGATCGAGATTCAAAGCCAATCCGGGCAGACAAATCTGAGAGACTCTTGTCTCCCGTTAACCACCAAAAAGCCAGAAGTAGAGGCATGACTCAAGTACTAGAGCATTAGTGTTGAGCAAAAAGCGAAGGGCCAGCTCCAGACCCTGAGTTCAAGCCCAAACATTGAAAGAAATAATAAAAATTGTTACCTAGAAAGTAAACATTCATTGGGCTGAACTAATAAACAAGAGAGATGAATAACAAAGATAGATTTTAGCTGGCTCCACCAGTGACCTCACAGGGCTATTAAACTTCTTGTTTGCTTACTTATGGGTCCGCTTATAGACTCGTGGCAGGGTTATGTAAAGGGAACCCTGTAGAGTAAAGCGGCTGTATGAGTGAGACTCCTTTTGCAGCACAAAGGTGCATGTAGTACCTGGCTGGCCAGCGGGGCTGGGGCTACGGATTGCATGTAAACTCTGATATGAGTGATGGAGACAAAGCTGGGTGCAAAGGTTGGTCCCACTGCAACTTTAGCCAAATTACAACATTGCTTCTTTGGATCTTAGTCTCTTGTGAAAAACAAGGAGGCTAATAATAGCACCAATCTCATAAGAGTTTACAGATCAAATGACAGAATTTGCAAAGGATACTCCCCCAGATATTGGACACCTTGTGGGAAGGCCTCCATGAAAGTTTACTTGCTTTTTATTGAATTCAGAGATCCACCAAACCCACCCCCCCCCAAAAAAAAAAAACCCTGAAAGCTAAAGGGGCAGGGGAAGGGAAAGGTGGGAGAAAAAGGAGGGGAGGGAGGAGGTAACAAGTTTGATAAGAAATGTACTCACTGCCTTATGTATGGAACTGTAACCCCTCTATACATTACTTTGGCAATAAATAAATTTTAAAAAATCAGATGGGGGGGGATTTTTGATCAGCCTCTGGGAACTATTTCTGGGCTAAAACACATTCTTTTCCAGAGACTCTTAAAGGGAGAAAAAAGGTCTCTTGGAAGTTTCAGTGGTCCTGATTGGGTGGTGAATTACGCGGAGTGAATTCCTCTTCTCCAGGCACTTTCTCAGCTATGTAAGGCACATCCGTTCTCCCAGGGTACTAGGCTGTCATTTAGTGCCAAAGAAAAAGCTATTAAACAGAATGACACCATGGCATCCCCAAAGGGTTCAATTTATGCCTCCAGAAGGTGGTATATTTCAGAGTATGGCAGAACCAACTGTATCAATAACTCAGGTGATTTAATTGGCTTTCCTCTCTTCTTTCTCAAGCCACGTCAATCCTGTGGTAATTAATTTTGTGTGCTCTGAATTGTGTTATTTACAGTGCCAAGGAGCCAAAATGAATCTGTATTAGAAATCGGTGGGAAGATATTTGAGCAGGCTGTAAAGAGACTCTCCAGTGTGGATGGGCTTCACCAAATTAGCTCAGTCCTCCCCTTCCTGATGGATTCCAGCTGCTGTGGATACCATAAAGCATCCTACTATCTCACTGTCTTCTATGAAACCGGATTAAATGTACCTCGAGACCCGCTGCAGGTGGAGTATTTCATGGGTTCCGGGAGCATCTGTCACTAGGTTATGCTTGCCGAGTAATGTCCCTGCTAGACTTCCACATGTGGCTGCTCCTTGGGGTCCTTTAAAAGTCTTTACACCCAGAAAAAAATGTCCTTGGGCTGTGGAAATATATAGGATAGCCAGTTTCCAATGAGCAGAAAGGGCACATCATCCATTTCCACTCTGGGCCTTGAGGGTATGGTTGTTATATCATCGAAGGGACCATTTGGGCTGGTGGGATAGAATCCTAGTCCTTCGAAATCGGGGGCTTCTGATGTGTGCAACATACTGCGAGCTTCTTATCCATCCCATTTTAGCTTAGAGAAGCCATTTGAATCTCTAAGGACAGGGTGGTGACACCCAGCCATCTAGCATCAGAGTAAATGGCATTCTACTCAGTTTCTTTTTCGGGGGGGAGGGGGAGGAGGAGGGAGGGAGGGAGGTTTTGCAATGGAAATTGATGATGCAACTTGTCTAATATTTAGAATGCCATCTTCATAAGGGAGGGAGGGAGGTTTTGCAATGGAAATTGATGATGCAACTTGTCTAATATTTAGAATGCCATCTTCATAAGTGCCTTAGTCAGGGGTATCTGGAGGAACAGAACTGAGGAGATTATGTAGATAGGAAGAGATTGATGAGGAAGAATTGGTTTGCATACTGGTGGAACTGAGAAGTCCCGTGACCGACCATCCCTGAGTGGGAAGCCGGGAAGTCTGCTGGTGTGTTTCCAGCCCCAGCCTGAAGGCCCGAGGACCAGGAGAGATGATGGTGTGAAGTTCTAGTCCACAGCAGGAAAAGACCAGCATCCCATGGGGCAAGCCAGTAGGCAGGACACAAAAAGGGACACAGTCCTCCTTTCCAGGCCTTTCAGTCTGTTTAGGATCTCAGGTGACTGGCTGGTGCCTTCCCACATTGCCACTTGCTCTACTCAGTCCAAATTCTAATTTGTTTTTAAGTACTGGAGTTTGAACTCAGGGCCTCATGCTTGCCAGGCAGGCACTCTGCTACTTGAGCCATACTCCCAGTTACTGCTTTAGATAATTTTCAAACAGAAGTCCAGCATTCTTACCTCTGGCCAGCCTGGACCTCCATCTACCTCCATATGCCTCCATTATAGCGGTCACAGCTGGGATTTCAGGTATGGGTTACCAAACCCTGATTTATTAACTGAGATAGGTTCTCCCTAACTTTTCTCCATGGAATGGCCTCAGACCTTTTTTTTTTTTGCCAGTCCTGGGGCTTGAACTCAGGGCCTGAGCACTGTCCCTGGCTTCTTTTGCTTAAGGCTAGCACTCTACCACTTGAGCCATAGCGCCACTTCTGGCTCTTTCTGTATATGTGGTGCTGAGGAATCAAACCCAGGGCTTCATGTATGTGAGGCAAGCACTCTACAACTCGGCCATATTCCCAGCCCTGGCCTCAAACCTTGGTGCTCCTAATTTCTGCTTTCTGAATAGCTGGGATTATAAGTGTGCGCCAGTGCTTGCAGCCTTTCCAATGCTAATCTTACCTGGAAAGACCATCCCAGATAAGCCAAGAAATAGTGCCCAAACTTGGCGCCCAGTAGCATAGCCAAGTTGACTTAATGGCCTTCGTGTGACCTCCTTTTGAATGTTTGCCTTGTTTTGAAGGTTTTTTGCCTCTGTTTAGTTGAAACTCTTACTGTTTTGACTTCCCCAAGGTCAGTCCATTGTCGCTTTTCTGATTTATAGATGCTGCTGATTGATGGAATGTTTTCCTGAGACCCTGAGGCAGCCCCACAAATGGAATGTTGTAGAAAATCTAACCCTGTCCACTGGCCTTGGGCAAATGACTTTATTTCTCTAGGCCTCTGTTTCCTCAACTATGAAATGAGATTGTGGGACCAGCTGGTCTGTATGGACTTGTCTAGCACTGGTATTCTGATAGTGTGACGTTGGAGTGCATACGTGTTATTTAGATCATGAGTTCATAGCCAGGATAGCTCAAGTACAGGGGTCTTCATACAGATGGAAGGTACACACAGCAGGGTTGAGGGAAGCCAGGGAAGAACTGTGTTTCTACCAAAAGCTGACCCAAAGAGCATTCTAAGCGCTAGACATTAGGAAAGCCAAAATCTGGGAATTAGGAATCTATTACAGAAGTGGATCAGCCTCTTTATTCAAGATTTATTTATTTGCCAGGCACAGGTGGCCCATGCCTATAACCTGGCAACTCAGGAGACTGAGATCTGAGGATCATGGTTCAAAGATAGCCTGGCTATGAGTCCAGAAGACTCTTTTTTTTTTTTTATCATGGGGCTTGAACTCAGGGTCCGGGCACTGTCCCAGAGCTATTTTGCACAAGTCTAGTGCTCAACCACTTAGAGCCACCATCAGACTCTCATCTCCAATTAACTACTAGAAAACTGGAAGTGGAGCTGTGGCTCAAAGTGATAGAGCACTGGCCTTGAGCTGAAAAAGCTCAAGGACAGCTCCAAGGTCCTCAGTTCAAGCCCTGCAACTGACAGAGAGAGCGAGAGAGAGTGAGAGAGACAGAGAGAAAGAGAGAGAGAGAGAGTGCTTTAAATGAACTCCAGAAAATGGAAACAAGCGATTTTTTCTTTTTTGCTGTTCTTGTTTTCTTTTTTCTTTTTGTCTTGTTTGTTCTTTTATCTGTCTTTGGGAGTGTAAGGGGAAGCACAGAAATGGAGGGGCAAAGGGCCAATAAAAACATTAGTGGTACTCACACTAGACACTGTGGAAAATGAACTATACAACTTGTGAGTGGAGAAGGGAGGGGAAAACTGAAAGAGAGCGAGGGCAGGGGTGCCATTGTCCAAAAGGAAATGTACTTCTCACCTGATTTATGTAACTGGAACCCCTCTGCACATCACCTTTAGGATAACGATAAAAATTTTTCAAGATTATTTCTTTGGAAAGGGAAGTTAATCTAGGATGACACGAACTTTCACTGTTAGAATTTTGTGACCCTCGGGCACCAAAGATCTTGTAAAACACACGGTTCATTTCTTCCTAACAGGGCATGTTGTATAGTTTGGTTGGCGGCCAGGGCAGCGAGAGACTGTCTTCAATGAATCTCGGATATAAACACTACCAGGGGGTGGACAACTACCCTCTTGACTGGGAGCTCTCTTATGCCTACTACAGCAACATCGCCACGAAGACCCCACTTGACCAACACACACTGCAAGGAGACCAGGTAGGACAGACAAGGCCAGAGATGGTTATGGGCCTGTTTACCAGGGCTTCCTGCACACTTTCATTGGGTCTGCACCCGTAGCTGGCTTATTGGTTGGCTTGCAGAGAAATATGCATAATCGGATAGAGAGACAAGCTTCTTTCCTCTCCCCACGTCCTAGTTCCTGGCGTGTGAAGGGGTGATTTGGCTCTGGACAGATTTTGATTTTGCAAAAGTAGGCACCAGAAACATTTAAGCATCTGGTCTGGTCTTTGTCCCAAGACACCATGGGAGATGGCAAGATCTAGAGATGTGAAGAAGCATGAAGTCAAATTGTGTGGAGGCAATTATCTCTCCGGGCTCCCGTGACCATGTGACGAGCAAGCACGCTCTAGGATGCACAAAGCCAGCCCCACATCCATCCAGGGTGCCAGGAATGGCCACTTGAGAAATGTCTGCCCCCATCCCCTGCACCTTCTGGACCACTGCCCTCACACGTGAGGCTTAATGCTTTTACCTTTGCAAGAATGAAGGACTGGATCTAGCCCCTCGTTTTGCAGGCTCTAAAATCTTATTGATAAATCTTATTGGCAAAGAAATTAATGGATTACATCTGCCAAAAAAAAAAAAAAAAACCAACCATAATGTGTTAGATTAGACTCACTGGTGGCTTGTTTCCAGACGTCTCTGGAGGACAGAGAATAAAAGAGTTTTAAGGAAAGATGGGGGAGTAGGAAGTGTAGGACACCTCTTGATGGCGACTAAGCAGCGAGGTTATTGACTTTGTGGCCATTCCATGTGTGTGGTCAAGTTGAGCAGTGCAAAGCTCTATTCTAGGTACTGGCTTTTGTTTTTCTATAAAGGAACAACTCGTAACTATTTTAGGCTTTGTCTGTGTGGAGAAAAGCTTTCTTGCCCTCTTCAGCGGTGGTAGCTGCTCAGCTCTGCCGTAGGTACACAGAAAGAACTGAAAGCCTGGGTTTGTGCAGCCACGGGTGGTATGCAACTGTGTGGCAGGATTTGGCTGTGATCTGGGCTGCAAGCTGGACTTTGCCCTGCTTGCTGTGCAGGCCCAGGGGGAAGCCTGGCTAGGCCAGGGTTATTGAATCCCAGCCTTAGTGACTAACCGGGAGCCAGATCACTGGTCTCTAGCTGTGCTGTTGGATGATGCCAGAAGCCTATGGTGCAGAAAATGAATGCTTTACTATTTGGAGATGGATGTCCCTGTACAAGGATTCTATAAATTCTAGGATATTATCTAGAGTGAGTGTTCTTCCAGTGTATAGGATAGACAAAATCTGACCTCAGTTTGGGCTAGTAATATGGGTCAAGTGGTAGAGCACACATTCAGCAAGCATGAGGCTCTAGATTCACACACACACACACACACACACACACACACACACACACACACACACACAATTAGCCAGGTGCCAGTGGCTCATGCTTGTAATCCTAGCTACTCAGGAGGCTGAGCTCTCAAGATCACAGTTCGAAGTCAGCTCAATAGGAAAGCTCATGAGACTCATATCTCCAGTAAACACAAATGCACACACATGCACACACACACATACACACACTGACACACAGCAAGCTAGCAGTGGAAGTGTGTAGCTCAAGTGCTAGTCTTAAATGAAAAAGCTAAGGGGGAAATACCTAGTTCCTGAGTTCAATCCTCAGTATGGACATATACACACAAAAATTATATTGACCTTAATAAGAATTAGTTTCTTAATCAATATTTTTGTGGGTGTGCCTGGGCGCAGCCCCTGAGCTTTTTTTGCTCAAAGCTAGTGTTCTACCAGTTGAGCATACATATACATACATATACAAATACATATATGTAAAACATATATCCTGTAAAAGCAGTTTTACAAAATCAAACCACAAAATAATATTGCCTTTGTCTTTCCACTAAACATGAGTGTGTTAATAATGTCCTGTATGTATAGATTATACTTTTAAGATTTCTAATTCAGCATAAATTAGCAGCAGGAAATGATACGTTGCTAACAAGCTCCTTTTCTTTTGAAGATTTGGCATATGAAATGTTATGATTATGAAAGGAAATGTTTAATTGGTCAGAAGGGGGTGGGAGAGATGAACAGGACAGATCTGTCTTGCAGCTGAAAAGTCCTGTGATGAAGAATCACAGATAGGAGTTATATACTTAGATGGGTTGTGTCATAGCTCATTTTCTTAAGAATATGTAATTAATGGCTTCTTGAGCATTGAAGCAGGTGTCATGCATTGATGTAAATGTCCTTTTGTTGAGATATCTATTAATTCATGAGCATAATGCCACCAAAAGGAGCTCTCGAAAGCTAGACCTCTAATTAACAAAGCAAGGATCTGTCAATAGCTCCTTTCTCAAGTCTTGTTTCATCTTCTCGTTTGTGGAACTCACCCTTCCCCTTGTTCCTTCTTCTGTACCCAAGCTCTGGTTGCACCCCTCTTTGGTGCTGGAGTAAGGCCCGCCTTATACACGAATCAGAAAGTGGGGAATGGCTAATGTTTCTGTTTGTTTTTGTGGTTTAAATTGCAAATAATTTCTCCCATTTCTCTCATTCACTCCTTAGAAGTTCCTCCCCTTCAAGGCTCAGCCTCGGGTTTCTGTGCTCTGCATCTTCTGGGAGTTTTAACCACTCTCTGTGGAATTCCACCTTGATTTCTGACTGAGATCTTTCTTTCTTATAGTTCTTTATCTGTCATCATCACACCCAGAAGCAACACCCCCACTCCAACACCTCTACCATTGTTGGTACTGGAACTGGGGAGCTATCCTTGACCTCTCCATCACCCTATCCCTCTACAAACCCCATGGTTTTCCATGCCCGTTCCTCTTCATCCCCAGCACTACTGCCTAATCTTTTTTTTTTTTTTTTTTTTTTTTGGCCAGTCCTGGGGCTTGAACTTTGGGCCTGGGCACTGTCTCTGAGCTTCTTTTGCTCAAGGCTAACCCCTTCCACTCCAGCACTCTGCACTTGAGCCACAGTGCCACTTCCACCTATTTCTGAGTAACATTGGAGATGAGAGGCTCACAGACTTTCTTTGCCCAGGCTGGCTTCAAATTGCAGTCCTCATATCTCAGCCTCCTGAATAGCTAGGGTTACACTAGTACCTGGCTCCACTGCCTGATTGTGTCCTTCATAGGTTCTCCCCTGGGCTATTATAACAGCTCCCCTCCCTTCTGGAGTCTTGCTGGGCTCCATTTGTCCTCTCTTCCTGTGCTGGGGTATGCCCATTGCATACATGCCATTGCACTGGGCATGGCTGACGCAGGCTCCCAGGAGAGGGATGGGGGGATGTGGGTGCAGAGTTGATGTGGTGATGAGCATCTGGTGACTGATGGCCTCCCACTCTGGTGCTTTTTGGCGGGGGGAGGAGAGGGGAGGGCCAGGCCTGGGGCTTGAACTTTGGGCCTGGACACTGTCTCTGAGCTTCTTTTGCTCAAGGCTAGCACTCTACCACTTGAGCCACAGTGCCTCTTCTGGCTTTTTCTGTGTATGTGGTATCGAACCCAGGGCTTCATGCATGCAAGGCAAACACTCTATCATTAAGCCGCATTCCCAGCCCCGATCTGGGGCTCTTGATGTAACTGTTTGTCCACTGAGGCTGGCGCTCCTCCCTCTCCACGGCTCTCAGCTTTAACCCTTGCCTTTGTGGGTGCCCCTTAGGGGTGACACCTATCCTTTAAAATTCCTGGGATGTCAAATTTCAACAAAGCTCACACACACCCCCCTCCAGATGAAGAGCCTGAACGCCGCTAGAGGCAGCTCCTCCTAGCAGGTGCCAGGGCCGCTCTGAAGGGCATTTGTGCGGGTGGGTGGCGCAAATGGAGGCTAGGGAATTGCCCGTTCTTCTTGCCCGCAGTGCCTGGGTCCCCAGGATGCTGGCCAAGCCATTATAAATCTGCAGAACTACAGAAGCTTCTGGAAAGATGGGGCTTCTTAGAGCTCCTCAAATCCAGATCCAGGGGACTTTCACCTGCTTGACCTGTTCTGTCTTCCTGTCCTCTCTCCCTCTCCCTTCCTCCTCTTGTCCTCTGTCTGTCTGTCAGTCTCTGTCTCCTTCATTCCATTGTTCTCTCTTCCTTCATTTCCCTTCTTCTTCCCTGTCCTTTCCCCCCACCTCCGGTTCCCTCCCTTCTTCTCTTTTCTTTTCTTTCTTCCTTTTTATCTCTGTCTCCTTTTCCATCCCTCCTTTCTGTCTTTCCTCACTCATTTCCTCTTTCTTCATTTTCCCTTCCTCTCTAGCACCCTTTCCTCCCTCTTCTTTTCTTTCTGTTCCTTTCTATTCTTCCCCTTCCCCTGCTTCTTTTCCCTTCTCTGTCCCTTTCTCTTCTCTCCCTCGCTTGTCTTCTCTCTCCCACTCCTGTTCTCCCCCTCTCCCCCCTCCCCCCAGCCTTTCCTGTCATCAGTGAGAGCAGCCGCCTGGGGCTGACAGGAACGCTGTCTTTGGCGCCTACAGGCTGAGCAGAGGAAGCAAGCAAAGCCACCAGCCTGGGCCTCTCCGGGCCAGTGTGCTGCCTCCAGGGCGCTTGGTGCACGAGTGGGGGTGGGGGTGGGGTGTGAGGACCGCTTGCTTTCCAATCACCAGGCCTCCTGGGAAAATCACAGCTGCTCATTCTGCAGACGTAGAAAATAGGGAAGATCCCAAGCGTGGGCCCTGTGGGACTCTGGGTGCTCACCGGCGGGCGCTCCAGCTCTGCCTGCCCTGCCCCACCCTGGCCACTGCTGCTTTTCTCCTCCCAGCTTCTTTCCTGACCACCATGTTGATGTGTGGATGAAAGAACAACTGGCTGTTGTTGCTCCTTTTCAGTCGTTCTGTCTCCAGATGGCCTTGCAGCTGCCAGTCACCCGCTTTCTCAGCGGGCCCAGGCGTGTGGCTCTGCCATGTGCCAAGGGCTGCCTTGGTTAGCCTAGAAGTATGAGACCCCCCCTGGGGAGGAGGCAGGCAGTAGGGGCCTCCGGACTGACTTGGCTTGGGTCCCAGGCCTGATTTCATTGGGTGAAACCATGTGTTTGCCCACCTCTTCCCTAGGAAGTGGGCAGCATGGGATCACATGGTTGTCGTAGCACTGATGAATGCGTCCACACGCCATACGCTCACCTGAGCCCAGCGCAGACTACGAGCTCTCCATATGCCTGGCCTTTGCCCCCTCTCCCCAAAGGGTCATCCTCGCATTTTCAACCCTCCCCTGTGTGTGTGTGTGTGTGTGTGTGTGTGTGTGTGTGTGTGTGTGTGTGAATACTGGGGGGCTTGAACTCAGGGCCTGGGCTCTGTCTCTTAGCTTTTGTGTTCAAGGCTGGAACTCTACTACTTGAGCCTCAGTTCCACTTCCAACTTTTTCATGGTTTATTGGAGATAAGAGTCTCTTAGTTTTGTGTGCCAGGCTGGGATTACAGACGCGAGCCACGGCACCTGGCAAAGCTCCATTTTATAGATATACATTTTAAATAGGAGTATTTCAATAAAGTAACCGGCCCAAGACCCCCAGGGAGTTGATGGTGAGTTCAAATTCAAAGCGCCTGGATCACGTAGGAACTGTCACGCCCCTAATGGCCCCGACTTGCTGGAAAAACTCAATGCCTCCACTCCTGGCAGCAGGAAGGGGTCAGTGGTCCACACAAACAACGGTGATTTGTCCTCAGTTATGCATCGATCACCCCAAAACATGAACGCTGCCAAGACAACATTCTGACCATCCTCAAGGGCCCTGCGGCTCATTCCAGACCCATAACAAGAAGGAGGAAAGCAAACAGAAAAGGGAAACCACAAAGCAAAACACCCAAACACACACCCTCCCACTGAGAATTCCTTATCAGGATGGCTCCAGCTCTGGCCCAACCCCAGGCTCCTCACAGAAGACAGAGTGTCTCCTCAAGCTAGAGCTCAGGCCAAACCCACAGCACGCGCAGACACAGGCCACGCACTTGGCCAAGAATGAAGCAACATGGCTCCTGCCTCGCTAGGGGGCGCCGTCGTGCAGGGGAGCCAAAGGGCTCTGTCACTGGAGTCCAGCCAACTGGCTTCCTGTGACTTCATTTTCTCAGGGCTCTTGTTTTTAGTGTTTTGTTGTTTTGCCTAGACACTGGGGGAAGTGATACCTAGGTCACAGCTTTTCTTCGAGGATTGAATAATAAAGCTCTTGTTAGATGCCCAGTACTTAGTAGGTCTCAAAAAAAAAGGTAGTGGCTGTCATGATTCTCTAATTGTTACTATTCTTAGCCTGGGTGGCGTCTGAGGTGAGGTATCATTCTGGCTGGGCTCTGAGGCTAGCTTGCATGGTCCCTAGTGCCCCTCAAGGGGACCCCAGAAGAGACGTTGGAAAGGACAGGCACAGATTCCACTTGAGACTCTCACTCCTTGGGGGCGGAAGGGAATTCCAGCCTGGCTCTTTGTTCTGAAGCTGCGTTTGCACACTACCCACATGCAGTTTCTCACACCTGCCTATGGCCTGTGCGGGCACAGAAAACGTTCTCCAGCGTCCCCGAAGGGAAGATTCCACAGGCCACAAGACAAAGGGACCAGATTTCCAATAAACAGCCAAAATGGATACAGCAACATGAATTTTATTTTCTTCAAAAGAGCCGGATAGCTAGAAGGTTGGGCACAAATTCAAGTCGCTTTGTGAATGTTCCCTTTGGGTTCCTATCCAGAGGGTTTTGTTTTTTTGTGTTTTTTGTTTTGTTTTGTTTTAATTCTGAGAGCTAACATGCCCTCTTCTTTGCAGGATAGATTTAAAATTTGCTGGAAATAACCAAAAGATGATCAAAATGCACTGTACTTACAAACTGATTTGTTGGATGGTACTCCTTTAGTAGAACTGCTGAAAGATAATAAAAATGTAACACACACACACACACACACACACGATATCTGAAGCTGTGCCTGCAAAATAAAATGGATAGGAGTATTTGGGGATGAAAAATTAAAGGCATACTCAGAAAATATTGATTTACTGCTTTGATGTTTGTGTGTGTGTTTGTGTTTGTCTGTGTGTATGTGTATGTGAGAGGGAGCAAGAGAGAGAGAGCGAGAGAGAAAGTAGGGGAGATGGAGCTGGCACTGAGGTCAGTGGTAGCAAGTGAACTTCCACACAAGCTTGAATAATAGAAGCAGAAGTGGGGGGGTGGATGCTTCATTCCAAAGCAAACACTTTGATAAGAACAAATGCTCATATACATAGATGAGATGTGAGACATTTGTTTTAAAAGAATTTCATCTTGTGGCATTGTAGTCTTGCCTCAGATTTTAATTATTCATCTGACTTTTGCTTAACACTGCTGGTTTTAAAACAAGTCATGTTCTTTGTGTGCCCATAAGCATTTGAATTCTTTCCTCCCTTTCTTCTTCCTTCCCTTCCTCTCTCACTACCTCCCTCCCTCCTTCATTCTTTCTTCCTTTCTCCTCCCTCACTCCTATTCCTCCCTCCTTTTTCACTCCTTCCATCCTTCCTTCTTTCTCTCACTCTCCCTTCCTTTTCCTTCCTTCTTCTTTTGTCCCTTCCTTTTCTTTCTTTCTTCTTTCCTTCCTTCCCTTCTTTCCTCCCTCCTTCTTTCCTTCCTTCTTTCTCTCATCCTTTTCTTTCCTTCCTTCCTTTTTTCCTCCCACCCTCCTTCTCTTCTACCTCCTCTTATTCTTTCCTTCCTTCCTTTGTAGGCATATGTTGAAACCATCAGATTAAAAGACGATGAAGTACTTAAGGTACAGACCAGAGAAGATGGTGATGTCTTTATGTGGTTGAAGCATGAAGCTACCCGAGGCAACGCCGCAGCTCAGGTACCAGCGAAGCCCACTGTGTTGCAGGCTCGGTCAGCCACGCAACAAGACCTCCCAAAGGCCAATGCCTTCCAACAATTTCATGTGTTTCTTCCTTATCCTAGGAAGTCATGAGGGTGGGCAGGGGCTCTGCCCCCACGGTCCCCAAGAGCCCAGGCTGACAAGGCTCCTCTCTACCTGCTTCCCAAGTCATGGTAGAGCTGTGACCCCTGCTCATCCCAGGCTGGCTCAGTGATGCAAGTCACTACTGCACTGACATTTCACTGGCCAAAGCAGGTCACAGGACCACGGTTGACTGCCACGTGGTCAGAGCCTCACCTTGGGGGGGGGGGCAGCACAATAAGGTTAGTGGGCTGCCCAAAGACTCCTGATGGATTTGTGTGTGTGTGTGTGCTGGTCCTGGGCCTTGAACTTAGGGCCTGGGTGCTGTCCCTGAGCTTTGGTGCTTAAGGCCAGCTCTCTACCCCGTTAGCCACAGGTGTATTTCCAACTTTTGGGGGGTAGTTTATTGGAGATAAGAGTCTCATAGCTTTGCCTGTCCAGGCTGGCTTTGAACTGTGATCCTCAAATCCCAGCTTCCTGAGTAGATAGGATTACAGGCGTGAGCCACCAGTGCACAGCCTGATAGATACTTGAGTGCATGCATCAGAAAGAAAACAAGCATCTCAGGGGGAGGAGGAAGTAGATGCACTGAGACGAAGCTGTATCCACAGCTAAGGGACAATGAAGGAAAATCACGGTGTGTGAGGACAGAAGGATCACTTCATAGGACATCCCTTGTTTTCGGATGGACTGATGGGAGGCTCCAGAAAGGGCCGAGGCTGGAGAAATGGCCGAGGCTGGAGAAATGGCTTCCATGTCATGTCACCAGGAAAGACCCTAGCGGACCCTGTGGAGGCTGGTTGACCCTGGAGGGAACACCCTTCTTGCAGGGAGGGTTTCTCTTATTCTAGAGCACCCATGGGCTCTAGAGCACCCAGCCCCGTGGGGCTGAGCAGGTCGAAGAGAAAAGGAAAAGAAAACAGATGTGAATTGGGGCACCGATAAAGCAACCCACCCCGGACTCTTGGGGCACGGTCGGCCCCTTCTCCAGAGAGACCTTCCTGCCACGCCTGTGGAGAGCTCACTGGATGTCTTAAGTATCTAGTGAAAGACTGGGGAAGGAAGTAGAGGAGGGAAACATGGAGAAAGCGAGACGATCAGAACCCACGCAGGGGCAGGACGCGAGCGTTCTCCATCCTGATTTCACTTTGGGAGTGACACTGAGGCAAGTGATTCCTAGGCCACAGCTTTTCTGTGAGGATTAATTTTTTTTTTCTTGAACTTCATGTGAGATGCCCAGCACTTAGTAGATCTCAACAAAAGGTGGCTGTCGGGCTGGGGATATGGCCTAGTGGCAAGAGTGCTTGCCTCCTATACATGAGGCCCTAGGTTCAATTCCCCAGCACCACATATACAGAAAATGGCCAGAAGGGGCGCTGTGGCTCAAGTGGCAGAGTGCTAGCCTTGAGCAAGAAGAAGCCAGGGACAGTGCTCAGGCCCTGAGTCCAAGCCCCAGGACTGGCAAAAAAAAAAAAAAAAAAAAGGTGGCTGTCATGACTGTGGTCATCACTATTATCTGGGTGGTCTCTTTGAGGTGAGACATTATTCCTGCTGGGCCCTGGGCTTAGCATGGCCCCATGGGCCAGTCTCCTAACACCCTCAAAGGGACCCCAAGTCCCACCTGGTTGCCGCATAGGAGGCAGCTGGGAAACACTCCAGAGTCTTTCCAGTCTAGGAAGAAGTGCAGTAGTGCAGTGAGTAGTTCTGGAAATTCCATTGGCATTTCCCCAGGTGTGCCAGAGCTGGTGTTACCCTTCCTGACACTGAGCACTGATTTCCCTTCAGCAAGTCTTTGTAGAGAAGCTTCTAGAAACTTCTGTGGAGCTCTGCTGGACGGGCCTGAGACAATAGGGGTAAAGACAAGTCATACCTTGAGGCTCCTGCCTTCTCAGAGTTGCCAGCCTTGTATCTAATGGTAGATCCAGCCGTGTGGACAAATGGTAGAAAAGAGGTCAATGCCATAGGGGAATGTGCTAAGAGACACCGCCATGTTGAACACTGGGCGAAGAAGGTGGGCAGTGCCTCCTGAGGAAAGAGGAGAGAGTGGTGAATTGTTGGTGACAAAGTTCTATCCAGTCCTGGGACTGTTGGACACACACACACACACACACATACACACACACACACACACACAGCATGTGTTGTAGGCTTATGTTTATACAAACCCACCTTCAGGCTTTGGAAGATAAATATGTCTAATTCTTGCTTCTCAGTGCAAAACATTATACACCAGGTTTGTCCTCCCACCGTTAAAGTCTTCTGTTGAATGCGTTTGCACAGGAAGAATAACTGTTCCAAATTGCTATTGTCTTTAAGCAACGATTAGCCCAGATGCTGTTCTGGGGGCAGCAAGGTGTGGCCAAGAACCCGGAAGCAGCCATTGAGTGGTACGCCAAGGGGGCTCTGGAGACGGAGGATCCTGCATTAATATACGACTATGCCATTGTGTTATTCAAGGTAAGAATTACTTCATCTGGGCTGAGCTTGTGTAATTTGGATAATAGACTCCCGGAGTCATTTCCTGTGGGTGTACAGGCAAGCGGGGAGTCTGTCACGGAAGACATTGAGCACATGCTTCTGTCATTTATGATAGGGAAGGATGTGAGAGGAAAAGGCAGCCTGAAGCACTACTCTGGCTAGTCCAATGGCTCATAGCTGTAATCCCAGCTACAAGCAGGAAGCTGAGATGGATAGGATTGAAGTTCCAGGCCAGCACAGAAACAAAGTTGATGAGGCCCCCATCTCAACAGAAAAGATGAGGCATTGTGATGTGTGTGTCATCCAGATATGTGGGAAGAATAAATACGGGATTGCAAGCTGGGCTAGCCCTGCCCTCCACCCTAAAAAAAAAAAAAAAAAAAAAAAAAAAAGCAAGAGCCTTTCTCAAAACTAACCGGAGCAAGGGCTCGCTCAAGTACCTGCCTAGTGTGCACAAAGGCTCAAGTTTGAACAAAAAAGCCATTTTTTCATTACTTTTTTTTTTCCTTTTTTTGAGATAGTAGGGCTTGAACTCAGGACGTCACACTTGCTGGGAAGGCACTCTACCACTTGTCCCGATCTGCATTTTTCATTCATCTTCTGTGTGGGACCTAGATTCTGTATTGTTCCATGCACTGTGGCATTCTGAAGCCAATGTCTGAGTTCCGTGGGTTCCCACACAGCCATGACTCATCCCGGGGCTGCAGAGTGGCCACGGGACTTGTCACCAAAAGCTCACTCCAGGACAGGGCACACGGGGACCAGATCCCTACAGCCTGTGAATGGAAACAACCATCTTGGTTTTGAGCCGGGTGGACAGCGAGAAGGAGGAGCTGGTAAGAGCCCAGGACAGAGGACAGGGCTGAAAATATCTCTGTAGCAACTGTGGATGTCTTTAGAGACATGCGATCGCAAGGGATGATGGTCATCATCCTGGACTGGATGGGAGAAGATAACCAGAGTCCACTGAGTATAGTCATCTACACTGACTGAGGGGCCCTTGGTCCTTGCTTTACATAGATGAATGCCTTGAGCCTCAGAAGCCCATTAACAGGGTGGATCAGATCACGTTACGTGTAAAAACGGTGGCACAGAAAGGCCTTGTCACTTACCCAAAGTTGCCTAGCTGAGCCCTTGGGACAGAGATCCAGACAAAGCTTTACCCTCTGTATTCTTCATCTTCTCCAATTGTACTGTTTTTGTCAGTCACAGGGCTTGAACTTGGGGCCTGGGTGCTGTCACCAAGCTGCTTTTTTGTTCAAGGCTAGTGCTCTACCACTTTGAGCCACAGCACCACTTCCGGTTTTCTGGTGGTTAATTGGAGATGAGTCTCATGGACTTTTCTGCGGGGGCTGGCTTTGAACTGCCATGCTCAGATCTCAGTCTCCTGAGTAGCTAGGATTAAAAGCATGAACACCCAGCATCTTTACCTATAAAGTGAAAAACTTTAGCTTTGGGAAAGAAACCCTTGACGGCTTATATCTGTGCCCAAGATTGTAGCTGCCCCCAGAAATGTGTGTCTTTGAACACAATGGCCTATATTCACACAGGTGGGCCTATCTCTAGAACCACAGCTAAGGCCACTCATTAACCAACAACCAGGACTCTTGTATCACTTCTACCCTGTACACCTCACCAAAGCCTGAAAACCTATCCGTTGTTATGGTTTCCAATTTGAGAGGCTAGACCTTGTCTTCCAAAACATCAAATCAGCATAGAAATTTTTGAATTTTTTGCCATATGCCAATGCATCTGTGTATTTATTCAGTAACTATCCACTCGGGGCTGACAAAATGCCTGACCATGTGCTAGATGGAGGGACATACGCATGCATGAGTCATGTTCCTGGTCTTAGGGAATCATATACCGGAAGAGAAGACAGCAGACAGAGATGGTACAGAAGGAAACATCGTCCTCCAGACTTGAGGCTGGTCACTGTGCAAAGTGTGAAGCTAAAGGCAGAAACCAGCCCTGGCCAGTCCTGGTGGCTCCCACCTGTAATCCTAACTACTCAGGAAGCTGACATCTGAACATCTCAGTTTGAAGCCAGCAAAGGCAGGAAAGTCTGTGAGACTCTTATGTTTACTCAACTACCAAAAAAGCAGAATTGGAACTGTACCTCAAGTGGTAGAGCACCAGCCTTGAATGAAAAAGCAAAGGGACAGTTCCCAGGCCCTGAGTTCAAGCCCCAATACTGGCACAAAAATAAATATCTAGATAAATAAATACAGTAGAATGAAGCCTTAGATCTGCCTACCAAGAGCTCCAAGACTGGAGGGAGCGGCAAATGGATAAATAAATGACTCTGCAGGTGACATACTTCTTCAGAGTTTTGTTTTCATACCTTAATGCTTCCTGTTTTTCTGCATTCTAGAGTACCCAGTTATCTCTGGGTGGGACGAAGGAAGTCATTTATTAGCATTTCAGGGAACATTTTCACGTCTGGCTAGGTGGTCTTTCTAAGTACATGTCATGGGAAAGAATCCCCAAATGGAAAAAATAGGCTTTCCAAATGTAAAGGATGAGGCCATGCATTTGGTTGTGGGGATACCCTACTTACGGCGTGCAAAGATGGCGACAGGACGGTGGCCCTAGGTTGTCCAAGGCAGTCACGCGCATCCCATCTTCCATCCATGTGACAAGCTTTGATTTTGATGGTAGTAACTGGCTTTCCTCCATGCGCTAGTGAGCACACCCTCTGTACCAGGACTTGACATTTATCTCCTTGACAGCTTCTGATTCTCCTCAGAACCAGGCAGAGTGTACATTGTCTTCGTGTGAGACGTTTTCTCATTAAGCTAGCAAGTATACTGACTACCTAGCAGGCACACAGGAAGCCACCCTACCCTAGAAATGGGAATATATTGGTGATAGTTATAGCTTAACTATGAGGCTTTACATATACCACTTTTTCTGGATCCATTTTATTCCTTCAAAACAAAGATTTGGAGAAGACAAACGGTGAGTTCAACCTGGTTCTAACACTCTATGAGTCCAGTCCGTCTGATGCTTTTCTAGCCATCAAAAAAAAAAAAATACCGGGGCTGGGAATATGGCCTAGTGGCAAGAGTGCTTGCCTCGTATACATGAGGCCCTGAGTTCGATTCCCCAGCACCACGTATACAGAAAATGGCCAGAAGTGGCGCTGTGGCTCAAGTGGCAGAGTGCTAGCCTTGAGCAAAAAAGAAGCCAGGAACAGTGCTCAGGCCCTGAGTTCATGGCCCAGGACTGGCAAAAAATAAAAATAAAAATACCATTTCATTTCTTATCCAGTTTTTTCCAATACCTTCTATGTCCTTCTCTTCCCTCTCCTTCGCTAATTAGAAGATGTAATGATGCACTTCTGAAAAATAGCTTCATCGTCCCCCTTTGCTGCAATTCGTCAGTTAGATTTAATAGGAAAGTTTGAAAAAACTTAGTAGAAACTCGGTACATGGAAGTTAACCTTTAGTTCCAATCATAAAAACAGTCAGGCAGGCTGTATTTCTCCTTTATCCTGTGGGAGGAATGAGCCACAATGCTTTCTCAGCAGTAGGAAAGTGCGCCTATCCGCCTGCCTGAGTCCACTTGTCTGAATTCAAACCTGCCTCCAGTTATCACAGTGAGGGACTCTGGGAGGGGAGTTACAAATCGCCCCGGGAAGTGTGTTGTCATAGTTAGATGTGATAGGACTACATGTTACCTGTACTTAAATATGTGTGTGTGTGTGTGTGTGTGTGTGTGTGTGTGTGTGTTGTTTTTACAAAGGTGACGTGTAGAGGGGTTACAGTTACTTAAGTCAGGTAAAGAGTTAATTCTTTGGGGGCAATGTATGCCCAAATTAATGAATGAACACAGGAATCTAGATGGGAAAAAAAAAGTTCTGGATGAGTTTGGATCCACAACTGTTTCTAGCAGGCTCCTTTGCCAGGCCTCTTTGCCATCACATGTGGTTCATAAAGGCCTCGGGGTCTCTCTCCCCTTCTGCCTTGCTCAGGCCTGCCATTTCCCCACAAGTCCCCTCGATACCCGAGCCTGGTCCACAGAATTTCTTTCCTACAAGAAGCATGCCAAAGACTTGTTTCTGTCTGTGAAAGACAAACCACTGCATGTGGAAAATCCTGACTTTCCTGGAAGAGTCTTGTTAGTTGCCTGTGACTCAACCTGATTTATGGGGGTCCTATCATCTTCATAGCAAGTTCTGAAGCCACCAATGTTACACTCTGGGGCTCCAGCCAGGATCGGGGGGCTGTACACGACAGCCTAACAAGTCCTGACTGTCCAACACAGGTAAAGTTCTTTTTCTGGCTGGCCAATCAGACAGTACTTTCAGAGGAAAGCATTCAGGATGACCAGACCCATTCCCCCGATGCCTGGCTTGTCCCCACGCAACCTGAGCAGTGGTTAGTAAGGGGACCTGGCATCATTGCTGAGCTGGAGGCAGAGGTTTGTGGCCTGACTACCATGAGTTGGAGGATCACGGAGATGTGATGGAATGTGCTAGGCATCGGTATGTGTAAGATGCAATTTGGAACTAAAAAGATTCAGGTTGGATTTGTGCTTTATATTGCATACCAGTGTGTCTGTGGGAGTTCTGAGGATATTCTGCGTTTATTTTCCCCCATGACCATGGCTATTTATCAATGTTTTTAGGGTCAAGGAGTACAAAAGAACAGACGGCTTGCCTTAGAGCTGATGAAGAAAGCGGCCTCCAAGGTAACGCACGCCCAAGGTCAGCAGAAATAGTCCCCCCCCCATGCGCTCACAAGTCTGAGTGATGAAATAGCCAGCCACTTCCATAAAGCCTAGGTGGAAACAGGGTGGGGTGGGGGGGCTCACCCAGTCACTGACGAGTTGGTTTTGAGTTACAGCACACACGGAAACTTGCTACATCGGAATCAGCAACACTCAAAAGCTAAATTCACCTTCCCATCCATATAATTCAGGCTGATTTTGTTTGAAGGCTGAAATTATCATCATGAGCCACCCTGATAACAAGCAGCGGGGCTCCTTGAAACTGAATGGTAGAAATGCCATCAAATTAGGGGAACCCAAAGCCTTATTTTTTTGAAAAGTTAACCCTCTCCTGTCCAATTCACATTTGCTTTCTTGTACTTTGATGCTGGGCCTTTGTCACTAGTTAATACTTTCATCATGTCTTCAAGTAAGCACATTTCTATACAATATAGAATAGAGGTCATTGGGGCTGGGAGTGTGGCTTAGTGGTAGAGTGCTTGCCTAGCATGCAGGAAGCCCTGGTTTCGATTCCTCAGCACCCCATACACAGAAAAGGCGGGAAGTGGCGCTGTGGCTCAAGTGATAAAGTGCTAGCCTTGAACAAAAGTAGCCAGGGACAGTGCTTAGGCCCTGAGTTCAAACCCCGGACAAGAGGAAGAGGAAGAGGAAGAGGAAGAATAGAGGTTATCATAGTGCTTGAGAGAGGTGTGTATGTGTGGGTGCATGTGCACTCACTGATTCTGTACTTCGACACTGCAACGTCATAACTCTTTTGAGTCTTGGCAGCGCCTCTGTCCCAGGACTGGCCTTAGTCATTAGGACTCCTAAAGTAGCTGTGCTGACTTTTCTTCCCCATTCTTCTTGAGGAGCTCAGAGGGCAGGAAGTGGCACCAGGGAGGGAGAAACTCAGGAGGCATCCCTCTGGCCAGGGGCTGCGAAGAGGAAACATGATCGGGAAAGAGGGACCTTGCCAATGTTTACACCCGCTCCTGACCCAACCCCAGTGACAGAACAGGAATTCAAGAAAAGATCCATGGTGGTCTTTGAGAGCACAGGGCCCAAAGCATCCTAAGTGGGGCCTCCAGAGGGCTTCCTGGCAGGTGAAAGGCACACCTTTTAGCACCTCCTAGTAGTGATTCCATGTCTAGGTGCTTTCTTTTCAGTCCCTCCTACCTACCACCTCACCAGAGCTTACACAAGTGTTGGAGAAATGCAGTCTTGTGCCCTGAAGCATTCACGTCTTTGAAATGTGCTTCTTATTAACCCACTCAGCGAAGGCCTAATCTTTGTCAGGCACTGTGGAGAAAGGTGCATAGAGTTTTATTTTTGGGATTAGAAGTCACACCCAGGCTGAACTATTGATGCAGCTGGGTAAATTGTTCAGACTGAAGTCTGAGTACTAAGCGATAAGGCAAGATTTCTTATGGACTTCAAAACTAAGTTCACTGCGATGTCAGGAGGAGCGATTCTGCAGAGAATTTAGCCAAACACAGGTATGTCTTGGCAAAGGCCATTTCATGAGTCATGTCCCAAAGCAGGTTCTGACCACTATAGAGTATCCTAGTCTAGTCATTTACTAAAATGCAGTCTGCAATCCTTGCTGAGAGCTTACTTTGCCCTGGGCTCAAGAAGAATGCATGTAGCCTGGCCCTGGTGGCTCACACTGTAAACCTAGCCACTCAGGAGGCTGAGGTCTGAGGCTCTCGGTTTGAAGCCAGCCCAACTAGGGAGTCCATGAGACTCTTATCTCAATTAACCAGTAGAAAGCTGGACGTGCATCTGACCATATTATTGAAATGAACTCCCAAGAATTGGAAATGAGGTTTTTCTTTGTTGCTGCTAAGCAAGGGGGGGGGGAGGAAGTTGGAAGTGAAGGGATAGCTCAGCTGGTAAAGCTCTATGCTTGAGAAAAAAACTCAAAGACAGTGTGTAGGCCCTGAGTTCAAGCCCAGGACCAGCACAAACAGGAAGGAGGAGACGTGTACGATTGTGTGTCTACAGCACTGACATTTCCTGTCACTTTCAGTTTATCTTTGGTGGTCTGGAGATGTTAGTTCTCTCAACCCCGCAGGTATAGGATTTGGAGTCCATTTGGTTTTGTATCAGTGTGCAAAGCATAACTTTTATTTATTTGACACATTATTTGCTGCATAGCTACTCTATGCTTGTGATAAAAATCAAGATGCTGGCCCTCAGGAAGCGTCCATTCCAATGGCCTCTGCTAGCTTTTCTTTTCTGCCGGTCCTCCTGGCATATGGCCTAGGACATAGTGCTTTGTAGGAGCCAGAGTTGATTGGGAAGGTCTCGGGCTGAGATCTTGGCATCTGTGGGAAAGGCACATACATTGTTCCTTTGGGAAAGGGGTGACTAAAGGCATTTGCTTCCACACCTAGCCTCTGCCTTCACAAGTCCACAGATGCAAGGACGCTGCTCGCCCCTCCTATCTGTTCCCTGAAGCTTGCCTGGGTCTTGCCGGCCAGATAGGAAGTGAGGAATAAGAGCAGTGTAAGCCTACATTTGCAAAACAGTGTCTCCCAGCAGTTGGCTGTCAGGACCTCTTATAACCTGTGGGACCCTAGAGCTGTCACCAAAGCATGAGCACTTGCATGAAGCAGAACCTAGAACCCTGTGGAATGCATTTGATAAGAAAGAGGCTCAAGAGCCTCCTGCCTGTGATCCTAGCTACTCAGGAGGCTGAGATCTGAGGATTGCATTTCCTAGCCAACCCGGCAGCAGGAAAGTCCATGAGACTCATCTCCAATTAACCACCAGAGAACAGGAAATAGAGCTGTGATTCAAAGTAGTAGAGCACCAGCTTTGAGCAAAAAGAGCTCAGGGACAGCTCCCAGGCCCTGAGTTCAAGCCCCATGACTGGCATAAAAAAGAAAGAAAAAGAGGAGACTCAAGGCTAGAGTGATGTGAAGAAACACTTCCTTGGAACAGCTCCAGGTTCATTCAAAAGCCCTCTTTCATTCTTTACCCTCCCCTTTTGCTTTAGCTCCTTCCAGACTCTGAACCCCTTAGGAACTGGTGACAACAAGCTGTCACTGAACACCAGGGCTCTGCTAGTGGCTTGTCAGGGCTGCTTCCCTACCAGGGCTTGATGGCGTTCAGGCAGACAAAAGGATCTGATGGGCAGCCGTTCACCTTGAAACCGTCCCAGCAAGGGCAGTTTTGGGCCACCTGCACAGCCCAGGGCTCCTGAATTTCAAGGGCACTGTTGATCCTTAGGGTGGAAAGAGGTGTAGCTCTCCATGATGATTTGGAGGCCTACATCACTGCTGAACAGGGAGGCAGAAGTCCCAGCAAGCAGCTGTGCAAAACCCACCAGGGCAGTCTCCTTGGCGAGCTGGTGTTCTCTAGCACTTAATTGTCTTTAATGCCATCTGTCGTGCCCCCCCGTCCCTTACCCTCTGCCCCCCCCCCCAAAGGGAAGGTTCTGCTCAGACTCAAGCAAAATACACAGCAATGACTTCCAGATCTCCTTAAGATTTCATTAAAAACAAACAAGATAATAATCATTTCTTTCTTGGTTTAACATACAGGGTTTGCATCAGGCTGTCAATGGCCTGGGATGGTATTACCACAAATTCAAGAAAAATTATGCCAGAGCAGCAAAGTACTGGTTAAAAGCAGAAGAAATGGGGAACCCTGATGCATCCTACAATCTGGGGGTCCTCTATTTAGACGGCATTTTCCCAGGAGTTCCTGGAAGGAATCTGGTGAGTGAAGTCGGGACAGACCGGTGGATGGCTAGTCATGTGATCACGAGTGTCTATGGAAGGTGCGTTGTGTGCCAGCCTGAACTAGGTGCCAGCAGGGGTCAGGACATGAGGACACGACCTGTCCTCCTGCAGCTCAGGATCCAATATGGGGGCAGGAGGGTGAAGAACAAGAGACGTAAGTGGCACAATGCAAACAGTTCTTGAGAGGAACATCGGGAATGGCCAGAGCAGCCAGAATGGCTGCGTGGAGGAGGTGAGGCTTGAGCTCGGCGAGGGCAGGCAGGGGACGGGGGGGGGGGGGCGGAGGTGAGTGGAAAAGAGCCATCACACTGGTCCAGCGAGCAGTGAGAGGGTAAGTGCAGCGGGGGCTGCCCCGTGCGTTCCCCTGCGTTGCAGTACTGAAAGCAGCAGTGCAGTGCTGGTCTTTGGTACTGACTGTGCCCTGCACCTCACACAAGGAGCTCACTTCCTGTCCCCAAATATATATATATCCTTAAAATATGCCCATGGTCCAGACAGTGATAGAATCTGTCTGTGAGCAACTAGGTAACAGCATCCTACCCTAGGCCCAGTCAGTGCTGCGACCACAGGGACATGAGACCCTCTGTATCCAGAACAATGTCAGTGATGGAAACAACGATCCAGCCTTGTTACATCCAGCCCTACCAGGCACACCTCTGCACAGGGCCGCAGCAGCGGGCCCAGCAGCCCTGCGCTGGGGAGCTTCCACGACCCTTTGGAGGACAGACAATACCAGATAGCTAATATGGGGGTTAGGCGGAGAGATGCTATTTCACAAGGGAAGACAGGGAAGTTGCCTCTGCTGAGGTGATGTGACATTATCCAGGCTCCTGGAGGAGTCTCACGGCCACCTGGAAGAACATTCTAGTCGGAGGTGGTACATGGGGCAAAGGCCCTGCGAAAGGAAGCCGGCTCAGTGAGCTAGAGGAAGCAGGAGCAGTCAGCGGGACTGATGGGAGATGAGGCCAAGGAGCTCGCTCACCAGCTCTCCTTGACACCTGACTTCACTGGGCGCTGCACACACGTGTGTGTCAGGTGTGCTGAGTGTAGAATAAAGTTTAGAGAGAGTCATTAATATGTGAGAGGCCACATGGCTTGTGCACAGAGCCAGAAACACAAACCTACCTGCCTGCAAGCCCAATGCTTCCAAACGTAGCATTTCATGCCAGGTGCCAGTGGCTCGTGCCTCTAATCCTAGCTACTCCAGAGGCTGAAATCTAAGCATCACATTTCGATTCCCTGTTGGATTCTGATGGCCAGTATTTTATTAAGAACTTCTGCATCTCTGTTCATCAAAGAGATGGGTCTATAGTTTTCTTTCTTCACTGGGTCCTTGCCCGGTTTGGGGACAAGTGTGATGCTGGCCTTATAAAATGTGTTTGGTAGTGATACTTCTGTTTCATGGAAGAAAGTTTGAGGAGTATTGGTGTTCTGTAAAGGTTTTGTGGAATTCAGCTGTGAATCCATCAGGACCTGGACTTTCCCTTAAGACTCTATTATTTCCTTGATCTCATTGCTTCTTATGGGTGAGGATTGTATTTTGAAGCCAACCCAGGCAGGAAAGTCCATGAGACTCTGATCTCCAGTTAATCACCCAAAGGCTGGAAATAGAACTGTAGCTCAAATGGTAGAACATCTGCTTTGAGTGAGAAAGCTAAGGAAGAGCCCCTGGTCCCGAGTTCCCTAGTTCACACTCACACACACACACACACACACACACACACACACACACACACACACACACAAAATAGTTCGCTGCCCTGAAAATAACGGCGATCCATTATTTTCATTTGCCAGTCTAAGTGTTAGTTTTCTTTATTTCCCTCCACCTCTCTGATTACACACAAGGCTGATATTTTGGGGCATTGAAAATGTCTGGTAACACTCCCACACATTTGTAAGCATAAGATTTATTTTATTGTCATATTCTAATTCTCACCTTCCCACTGGAAATGCAGTTTTTGTGCATGAGTTTGAAGAGAGGTATCAAGCAAGGTTAGAGAAGCCGAGGCCTGCGTTCTCACCCAGCATGACCTCTGATGCTGATGTCGTCTCCAGTCTAGCGTACAGGGTGTGGGGGATCAAAGGAGGTGTAGTGGTGCTCTGTGATTTCAGGGTGTCTTATGTATGGAGTCAGCTTAATCAACACCATTGCTTATAACCAGGTCATAGGTCCCTGAGGCTGGCTTTGGTGATGAGCTGCCTTCCTGGAACTATTGCTTGGCCTGGTTTTCTGACAAGTGTCAGAAGTCCTGGTAATATTGGGCTTCGAGAACCTCCCCGCCCTGGCTGTAGTGGTAAAAGTGGGGGCTCGGCCTGGGTGCTACCACTGAGAGCCATATTTGGTCTTCTCTTCACAGACCTTAGCCGGGGAGTATTTCCACAAGGCTGCCCAGGGGGGACACATCGAAGGGACCCTGTGGTGCTCCCTCTACTTCATCACTGGCAACCTGGACACCTTTCCCAGAGATCCGGAGAAAGCCGTCGTGTAAGAATGACACCTGTCACCTGGGACGGGAAAGTCCTGACCTCCCATGCCGCCTGAGGAAAGGGGCTTCCCTCTTCTTCCTTCCCTCTCTTCCTCCCTCCTTCTATCCTTCTCTTCCTCCCTTTCTTCCTTCTTCCCTCCCTCCCTCCTTTCTGCCTTCCTTCTCTCCCTTCCTCTGTCCTTCCATCAATCTCTTTCTTCTTTCTTCCCTCCTCTCCCTTCCTCCCTCCTTCTGTCCTTTACTTCCTCCCTCCCATCCTTTCTTCCATTCCTTCTTCTCCCCACTCTCCTACTTTCCTTCCTCCCTGTTGCCCTCTCTCTCTTCTCTATCCCTTGCTTTTTCCTCCCCCTCACCTTCTTCCTTTGCATTTAAAAAAACTAGGTTTGTTCTTCTATCACTTATACATGTATTTAGTTCAAAGAGCCCAATCATTGACAAGGCAATTTTTAGTGTTTTTAAAATTAAAAATTAACTAAATCATCAAGGAAAGCAGGCAATCCCTGACTTCCATCCTTCCTGACCCCTCCCCCCCCCCAAACCCTCCCTGCCATTTTCTGCTCCTGGAATAAATCACTTCCAGTCTTCTCATTGTTTCTTTGTCTGCCTGTCTCGTGCTCATGCCCTGGCTTTGGTGTTCTCATCATGAGCTTTGTCTCGTGATGCCCCTGGGAAAGCCCAGCTGTGGTTCTTTTCCTACCAGCAGACTGACACTCTCTGCCCGCTTCCATCTTCCCAGTAAAATTAACTGGCGGTGGGGGGGGGGGGGGTTGACATCGTCAAGGCCATGTGAATGGCGCGTGCAGCTGAGCCGGGTTGCATACGATGCATGGCTTTCCTATCTTCCACTGTATATATAATCTTTTTCTCTACCCTTGATCTCCAAATTCTCCTCCACCTAAATCTGTACTTGGTGTAGCCAGACCCATTTGGTGTTCTTGGTAGACTCTCACGACACTGCCAAGACCAGAGGCTGACTTGGCCATCGCTGTGAGGGTTCTCTTTTCCTCCTCCTACCTGTTTTGGAGAGACTTTTTTGGCCTTCTTTACTGGACCCCTTTCCTCCTCTTTCCTGGTTTACATCTATGTTTTTGCAAAGCCTATCCACAGTAATTTCCTGAGGAATGGGCATCAGGAGGCACATTTTTGAGGTGTTGCCTATCTGAAATGTTTTATTGGGTTGGTAAACCCTGGCCTGTTGTGTGAGGCTCCAAGTGCAAAGCATATCTCTCTCTCTCTCTCTCTCTCTCTCTCTCTCTCTCTCTTGCTCTCTCTCTCCATATATATGTGACAATTTTGAAGAGAAAGAGGAAGAAGAGTAGGAGGAAGAACAACAATAACAAGACTTCTTGTGGCTACATAGATAAAATTTTTTTACTATCTTGTCCTTAACAGAAAAAACCCATTACCAAGCTGCCTTGTAGGCCACTTCCTACCTATAGCTTGACTCTCCAAAATGGTGTTTTTCTCCTGAGATGTGAACATCTCAACCCATTCTGACTTGAACATGGTGCTCTAACTTACACTGACTTGAAGGCTTTTATCAGTTATGTGGCAGAGTTGGTGTGAGTCTTCTTGTTTTGGAGATTTTCCTGTTTGTCTTTTCCTGTTGTGGGCTGGCTTAGCTCTTGTTTGCTCAGAGAACATATTCTGAATGGCTGCAGCCCTTTAAAATATATGGAGAACTACTCCATGACCAGAATGCAGTCACTTTTGATCAATGCTTTCTGGCCCATTTTCTGAACTTGATGAATTCACCGTCAATGTATTCATCAGTTATCTCAAGTTCATTAATTATATGGCTCAGACCTGCATCCTTTTTCTATTTACTATATTAGTTATGAAAAGAAATGTGTTAAAATTCCCCACTGTGTTTATAGATTTACTCATCTCTTTTCAGTTCTGTCAGTTTTGCATCGTTTATTTTGAATTTATGCCATTGAGTCACACAGATTGAATATTTTTTGCCTTTTAGTTGACCTTTTTATCAGCTTAGAGTTTGTCTCTATGAGGCTTCCTACCTTATCCTCTGTTTTCTGATGCTCATTCAATAATACTAAGTTTTATTGTCAGAATATATGTATCTCTCTCTCACTCTTTTTTTTTTTTTTTTTTTTTTTGGTCAGTCGTGAGGCTTGAACTCTGGGCCTGGTTGCTGTACCTGCTCAAGGCTAGCACTCTACCCTTGAGCCACAGTGCCACAGCAGTTTTTCTGAGTGGTTTATTGGAGATAAGAGTCTTACAAACTTTTCTACCTGGGCTGGCTTTGAACCACAATACTCAGATCTCAGTCTCCTAGGATTTTAGTTAGTAACAGTTATATTTACTCTGCCTACACTTAGTGTAGACATAAATATATTGTTTCACCTGTTTTGTTTGTGCCTCGTCTTGTCCTTTGTTTGTATTAATCAAGTCTTTTGTTGTTTTGGGGGGCCTTCTTATGGGGTTTTTGTTTTGTTTGCTGGTACTGTGGTTCATTTCAGAGTCTTGGCTCTCCCTTGACTTTCTCAAAACTCAAAGCTGGTCTTCTATCACTAGAACCATACCCCCAGTTCCAGCTTTTTGCTGGTTAAAGATAGGAGTCACACCGACTTTCCTGCATGGGCTGGCTTTGAACTGTGATCCTTAGATCCCATCCTCCGGAAGGGCTAGGATTAGAGGCATGAGCCACCAGTGCTCAGCTTTAGTTAAGTCTTTTTTTAAAGACTATTTTATTTCTCTCTTTTGCTTCCTGTTACGTGTTCTTACACTAGTCTATTTCTCCTTTTAAGTCTAAAGATTATAACATACCATTTCATTATTCATAAGCCCCACAGAAGAAAAAAAACCAGAAAGCTTATGATAAATTAGTAAGTATATTTAATTTTAATTTTTATTTTGTGGCACCCAGCGTCTCGCCCCTGATAGTCAAATACTCTTCTACTGAGCTACACACCTAGCCCAAATAAACATAGAACTCCTGGTGGAAATTGTTTTTTCCACGGCAGTAGAGACTTTTCATTATGTATGTCACATGTCTTTGTTTCCATTGAACACCATGCTAAGCATTTGTAAGTAAGGCCGCTGAGCGCAAAGCCTTCAGAGTACATTTGCTTTAACTTCTTCACATTCAGTTCCGCTTTGTTGCTTTGTAAAAATTCTAACAAGCAAAATATTCCCCAAATGGGATTTATCGAGATCATCTGAAGAAAAAAAATGATTATTTAATTTGCCACGATTTGCTTATTTTTCTGTTCCGTTTCCTTTTCAGATGGGCAAAGCACGTAGCTGAGAAAAATGGCTACTTGGGCCATGTCATCCGCAAAGGCCTCAACGCCTACCTAGAGGGGTCCTGGTAAGGTTTGGTTCCATGTTGCAGCCAACTTCTTTTTTTTTTTTTTTTTCAAATTTTTATTATCAAACTGATGTACAGAGAGGTTACAGTTTCATACGTTAGGCATTGGATCAGCCAACTTCTTTAGCCCTTACCTTCCGGTCTGTCAGTCGTCTTCGGAGATGGAAGGTGTTAAAATGCAACAGAAAAAGTAATTTGCAGGGAAATCAGAGCCTCTCAGTAATGATATTCAGAGCATCACAGACTGATTGGCTGTTGATTAGAAAACATGGCATTTCCATGTTTAATTATACACAAAAATTAGTTCTCTAGGGTGAATGTCCACAGCCATCAAGTTTAGGCACACACACAAATGCACTGACTTCCTTTCCTTCAAGCTTCTTCCTTCTGGCTGTAGAGCTGGAGGCAGTAGGAGAGGCGGGAACCGTGGCCTCCCTCTGAAGTACAGGATCTTCCCTCCTTGGGATGAATAGGGATCAGGATGCTTAAGGCTAAGGCTCTGGGCACCTCCTTTTATGAAAGATGGTTTACTGTGTCTGCCATGACCCAGAGTCTGGGAGTTACTGCTGGAAGTCACTTGCCAGCCTCCCGAGTTAAAACCAAACAGGATGCCCCCTTCCTAAGTGTGTGTGTGTGTGTGTGTGTGTGTGTGTGTGTGTGTGTGTGTGTGTGTGTGTGTGTGTTCTGAGGCTTGAACTAAGGGCCTGGGTGCATATACCTGAGCTTTTTGCACAAGGCTAGTGCTCTACCACTTGAGACATAGCTCTGCTTCTGGCTTTTTGGTGGCTAATTAGAGATAAGCTCCTGACAGGCTCTCCTGCCTGGGCTGGCTTCGAACTGAGATCTCAGCCTTCAAGCTGACATGTCCTGTCCTAACCTATAAAAGAGTTGAACTCACACACGCACACGAGCGCAGGACTTCCAGGCTCCATGTTGTGGCTGAGTAGTTTGCACATAAGATCTCCCCTTCAGACACTACCTGGCTTCTTTTCTCAGTCTTGTTTTCTTTTGGCATTGCACCTTCGTGTGCCCACGGGGCACATTTGCTTGGCTGCTTTATTGCCCAAAGGATTTGGGTATTTCCATTCTCACTAAAATGGATATGCAAATCAGCAAGTATGCCTTAGTCTACTGCCTCCCAGACATTAGACCAGACCTAACGTGAACCACACCTTGATCTGAACTTTAATTAAAAATAAAAATACAGGGCTGGGGATATGGCCTAGTGGCAAGAGTGCCTGCCTCGGATACACGAGGCCCTGGGTTCAATTCCCCAGCACCACATATACAGAAAACGGCCAGAAGCGGCGCTGTGGCTCAGGTGGCAGAGTGCTAGCCTTGAGCGTGAAGAAGCCAGGGACAGTGCTCAGGCCCTGAGTCCAAGGCCCAGGACTGGCCAAAAAAAAAATAATAATAAAAAAATAAAAAATAAAAATAAAAATACAGATCGGAAAGAATGTTATTGTCCCTTTTGGCTTATCACTGACACACAAATTCACAGATCCCATCTGGGAGAACAAGAATCGTACATTAGAACTTGTAGGAGAAGTGAGACCAGCAAAAAAGGCACGGAATACAGATGTTTGTTCTTGAAAGTTTATTGTCTGTGGTGTTACTTCACACAATTAGAAAGAAATTTCCTTAAATGAAACTACTGTTTTCCAATGATAAATATACCTTTTCATTTTTGTGGGGCGTCATCTGGTTTTCTGAGTGAATCTTAGTTCATAAAACTTAAATATGGAGCTGAGCATGCTCATGCATGACTGTAACCATTAGAAATCTGGGAGGCTGAAGTAGGGCTTGAGTTCAAAGCCAGCCTGGGCTTCACAGTGAGATCTGTTTCTCAGAGAGAGAGAGAGAGAGAGAGAGAGAGAGAGAGAGAGAGAGAGATATGCTAGTACTGGGGCTTAAACTCAAGGCCTGGACCCTGCCCCTTATTTTTTAATATAATTTTATTGTTATTATTAAGGTGTTGTACAGAGCCCTTAGCTGTTTTTATTCAAGGCTGGTGCTCTACCATGTAAGCACTAGCTCCTCTTCTGGCTTTTCGCTGGTTAATGGAAGGAAGAGTCACACAGACGTTCCTACCTGGGCTGGCTTTAAATCTTAGTCCTCAGGGCTTGCCCCGTATACATGAGGCCCTGGGTTCAATTCCCCAGCACTATATATATAGAAAATGGCCAGAAGTGGCGCTGTGACTCAAGTGGTAGAGTGTTAGCCTTGAGCAAAAAGAAGCCAGGGACAGTGCTCAGATCTTAGTCCTCAGACCCCAGCCTTCTGAGTAGCCTGGATTACAGGCCTGAGCCACAAGTGCTAGGCTGTCTGTGCCTCTGTTGTGAACCAAACAGAAATAAGCAAAGCTACCTCTCAAATCCAACTTCAGCGCTCTCTCTCTCCCACCCCCATTCTTTGTTCCACCCATGACCTTCTCAGGGTGAAACAAATGTTCTAATTCAAAGCATTTCTGTGCAAACATGTCTACACACACACACAGAGAGAGAGAGAGAGAGAGAGAGAGAGAGAGAGAGAGAGAGAGAGAGAGAGACCCTGAAATGACACAGTTTTTCCTGTGAAGAGAATATTTGCCTACTTTTTGTTTTAACCTCACAGTGCACTTGAGCTAACGCATGTAAGTTTGTGCCGTGAAAGGTTAGGTGAATTAAGATGTCCTGTTTCCTTTCTCAGCACTCTGAGACACACTGTGGGACTTCCCTCCCCATCCTGGGTAGCAGGGGAGAAGTGGAAGTCTACTTCGCACTGTGTGTGTTTTCATTCCAGTCAGCAGACTCAAATGCAGGCACCCTGCCATATACCACCGGGGACAGCACGGGCTGCGCTTGGGATGCTTGCTGCCCTGCCCCTTCCACATGCATTTTCTCACATGACCCGCGTCCGGCTGACCTCAGGGCCCTTGCACCTGCGAACCCCACCTTACTCCTTACTCCCTCTGACCTCTTGGCTGCTCTCTCTCGTGACTTGTATCCTGATACTTTGCACAGAGAAATCCTGGGAAGTGCTCAGAAACCACCAAACAAATGAACCATAGCAAAAAAGACAGAGCAGCCATAACGCTGGGGCCTTGATCAGTGTGCAAAGAGCTTGTGGAATTGGAGGAGGAAAGGATGCTGTCTGTCTGTGACCCCTGTGAGCCTCAGTGACAGAGGTGTAGATAGTA
This sequence comes from Perognathus longimembris pacificus, assembly GCF_023159225.1. Taxonomy (NCBI): domain Eukaryota; kingdom Metazoa; phylum Chordata; class Mammalia; order Rodentia; family Heteromyidae; genus Perognathus; species Perognathus longimembris. The sequence goes on from NC_063176.1 coordinate 45,304,004, forward strand.
TAGCCTTGGATGGTGGATGGGATTTTCCCTTAGCCTTAGCCATGCAAGGAACAGCATTTACTATGAAGGGAAGTTGCAGAACAAAAGCAGAGATGAATTTTGGGTAATTCTGGAAGGGTGTGTGTTAGTGTGGTGTGTGTATGTGTGTGTATGTGTGTGTGTGTGTGTGTGTGTGTGTATGGGGGGGGGGCTTAAACTCAAGGACTAGATTCTGTCCCTTAGCTTTCAGGCCCAAGGCAGGCTCTCTGCCACTTGAGCCATGGCTCCATTTTTGGCCTGTAGGTGGTTAATGGGAGAGAAGAGTTTCACGGATCTCCCTTGTTTCAAACCTCCATCTTCAGATCGCAGCCTTCTGAGTAGCTAAGATTACAGGTGTGAGCCCTGGCGCCCAGCTCTATATCTGGAAATTTTAAAGTCATTTAATTTGCTACCAGAATTAAGTGTAGGATGATGTATGTAGTAAAACCAAAGAAATATTCTCCTATGGAACTTTGAATAGCAGATTACATACTTTTTTCTTTGGTCTTCTTTAAGTGGTAATGCACAGGGAGAAGCTGAAGGTGGGGACTGGTTTGGGGTCCAGATGAAAGGAAGCCAGCATTTAATCTGAAGATGTGGCATGAACTGGTGAAGTAGTTTTTGTTGATAGCACAGTGACACATATGAAATCATATGCGACATTTTTGTAAGTTCCAACGTATAAGAATATAATGAACGCCTGTAAACCACCCATCCTACTTGAGAAAACTAAGACTGCCAGTAGCAGCCACTCCTTCTCCACTTGTGTCTGTCCCAGATTAAGTTCCCCCGCACCGTCCCCCAGAAAGAACCATCACTCTGAATTTTCTGGCCCTTCTCTCATTTTCTTTATACATTCTGCAACCTATCCATATATTCCTATGCAATGGATTGACTTGGGCTTATGTTGACCTTTATGTTATTAAAAATCATATGTCATTCTTCCATTTCTTTTTACACTTAATACATTTCTAACATTCCTATACTTTGATGTCTGCAGCTTGCCTTAATATATTGCAGTTTATTTATGAGCTTATTTATGAACTCTCATGTAAGCAGGTATTTGTACTGCTTCCCCTTTCATTGTGGTGGTTTCTCTTAAGGACAACAGGGCCATGAACATTTTTCTGTATATCTCCTGGTACACGAGGAAGACTTTCTATAGAATATAAGCTTGGGAGTTGGGCTCTGGGCCCCAGGATAGGGACCTACTAAACCTTCAAGCCAATGCCAGTAGTTTTCCAAGATTAAGCAACAACAACAAAAACCCCACTAATTTACTCTTCTGCCCACCATTCACAAATCTCTGTTTCTCCACATGCCTGCTGGTCTTTTTTTCCCCCTTTTGTGTCAGTACTATGGCTTGAATTCAGGACCTCCAGCTCTACGTTGGCTTTTTCCTCTCAAGGCTAGCACTCTACCCCTTGAGCCATACCTCTACTTCTGGCTTACTGCTAATTAACTGGAGATAAGAGTCTGTCAGGTTGGTCTGCCTTGGCTGGCTTCAAACCTGCATCCTCAGATCTCAGCCTCGTAAGTAGCTGAGACTCAGCAGTCCCCAGCCCCTTGCTAAGTATGACTGAAGAGAAGATTCTTTGGGGCTTGGAGAACTCTTAGTGTCCACCAGAAGAAACACCTAGCACCCGTCCCAATGAGAACGTCTTTGTCAAAATGGAGTCTAGACAACTTGTTTGTTGGCTTCCTTATGGTCACCTTCTCAGCCCTCCCCCGGGGTAAACAGGAAATAGATGTGCGCTGGCGCGCTCCCACCTACAATGTGACTTCTTTATGCCATCCATTTTGCTGTGACGGGATGGGAGTATCCATCAACGTCCCCAGTTCATCCCTCCTTTTCATTTTCATGTGAGTGAATTTACTCTGGGTGTTATTTCCAAATTACATGTGTCAGTTTGCTGCGCTTGGGCTTGGCTGTGTTGTTCCAAGATTTATGTGGGATCGTTTTGGAAAAGAATGTGATTGAAAGCAGGCTTTTTGCTGTCTTGGCATAATGGGGAGAATAAAAGCTGTCAGGCCCCAGGCGGGTCTCGGACACCCGAAGGAGTTAGCAGGGAAAGTCCAGCTGTCATGTTTTATTTCTCTTTGCCTTACCCATGCATGTTTTATCTAAGAGACACGTATTTTATTGTCCTTTGTCTTAAACCCCAAAGAGTTAAGCCTGGAGGTTAGCCAGTAGAGGGGCAGCTTGAGGCAAGACTAGGAGATGTAAGTTCCTGCTGAAAGAGATTTGCCTTTTTCAGTACAGCAGTGAACTCCACAGAGACTCCAGGATCTCCTCTCCCCAACCCCATCCTTCCTATCTGAGCTGTAGCAAGCGTTGGCAGAAAAAGAAACCACAGAAGAAATAATGTACTTGTTTGAGAAACTGCTCAGAGGTTCTCAAATTCACAATTCACAGCAAGTAGCTGAAGAATTATTAAAATGTGTTATTCTAGCTGGGTGCTGGTGGCTTATGCCTATAATCCTAGCTACTCAGGAGACTGAGAGCTGAGGATCATAGTTCAAAGCCAGCCCAGGCAGCAAGTCCAGAAAAACCAGAAGTGGTGCTGTGGCTCAAAGTGGTAGAGCACTATCCTTGAGCAAAAAAGCTTAGGGACAGTGCCCAGGTCCTGAGTTCAAGCCCCATGACAGATAAAAAAGTAAATGTGTACATACAATAAAGTGTATTATTCTAAAAGTTCTAGGACACATCTGTGGCAGGTAGCAGATGAGCCCCTAACCTCTTTTCTGTGCATGTCTTTCTTGTCTGTACCCATGCTTCATCTCAGTCACGTGATTGTTGAGATATAGGGGGTTCAATTCAGGATATTGGAAATGAAGCCTAAGTGGTTTCCCTACCTTGAATGAAGCCATGGTAGGACAGGAGAGTTTTGAGGTTTGTCTTTGAGCTTCCAGCCATGAGCAAGTACTGAGCAAGTGCTTCATCTAAAATATAAGTGTAGAAATCACTGTTGATAATACTTGGAATGGCTTTTTGTGTATGTGTATGTGAGCCAATGCTAGAGCTTGAACTCAAGATGTGGGTGCTGTCTTAGTTCTTTTTTGCTCAGGCTGGTGCTCTACCACTTGAGTTACAGCTCCACTTCTGGCTGTTTGCTGGTTAACTGGAGATAAGAGTTTCATGGAATTTCCTTCCTGAGCTGGTTTTGAACCTTGATCCTCAGATCTCTGCCTCCTGAATAGCTAGGACTACAGTCACGAGCCCCAGTATTGTAATGGCTTCTGTTGAGACATGGTCAAATGAATGCAGAGAGGCTGCTTAGGGTGGTGGTGGCATCTGTGTCAAATTTTAATAAGCTGGAAAGGTTGGTGAGGGACTCCAATCTCCCCCCCTCCCCCAGCTCACGCTTCAATATCCAGAGTGAATTGGATGATAGTAGCATTGATGTACACAGGCACCGCGTCTTGATCGATTTTGCCAGATGGAAGACAGGGGCGGATTTCTGCTCAGTACTTCTGTTGACATCAGTGCTTTCAGATATCAAATTTTGATAGATTTTTGGGTTTCTTCCTTGATGGAAATGCTTACACATCCTAGCAAATTTCCCCTTGGTTTATGTAATAATAGGGGAGTAAGAAGTCTTCCTATAAAGCTTATTCCTTTCTGCCCTCCCCTATCATCCAGGTAACTCCAGAGAAGTGAGATATTGTCTTCATAAAGTTTCTCATATGAGCACATTTACCCTGCACCCATACCCCCAAAATCCTCAGTTCTAACAACTAGTGACATGGGTTTCTGCTGTCCAACCAAGACTCTTGACGTTCCATTTTAATAATAACAGTCATCGTCCAGCTGGTCATGGCAGCAGAGGGTGAAGGTCTAATGCTTGACCTTGAAACCTCCTCACGCATCCAAGCTGGAAACAGAGGCATTGGTACCCACCCAAGTGTCTCCAAACGACTGTGAGATTACACAGCCTTCACAATAAGACCTTATCATTAAAGAATGGGGCTTTCTGCCGAGCCGTCCTGGACTTTCTTCTGTCTGGGGTGAGACTGCCCTGAGGATTCTTGTGTCCTGCCCTGGATTTTTGTTGTTCTTGTTGTTTGTTTGGGCTTTTTTATGGTCCTGGGGCTTGAACTGAGGGCCTGGGTGCTGTCCATGAGCTTTTTTGCTCAAGGCTGGGCACTCTAGCATTTGCACCACAGTGCCACTTCGGGCTGTTTGGGGTGGTTAATTGGAGATAAGAGTTCCCATGGACTTCTCTTCCTAGACTGGCTTCAGATTGCTATCCTCAGATCTCAGCCTCCTGAGTAGGTAGGATTACAGGTGTGAGCCTCCTGAACCCATCTTCTTTCTGTGTTTTTCATGGCCACTGCAAAAGTGGGCTCATCCTTGGTTCATTAAACCAGTCACTGACTTTCAGGTGTTCAAGTTCTTTCTAGTTTGCTTTGTTGTTATTGTTGGCATGAACAGCTCCACTCTGGACTCTTTGGCAACGGAACCTGTGCACCTATCTCTGATTGTTCCTTTCCAGTCAACATCACTGGAAGAAGGATAGGGCTAAATGGAGTGTGAGTTCCTAAGACCATTGTAAGAATTGCCAGTGGCCTGCACACTAGGGCTTGGGGAGAGGGGTCTGTCCACTTCCCCTAGCCCCTATGATTAGTGCACATGAGAATCCTATGTCAGCCTCTGAAAGGATTGAGAAGTAGCCACTGATTGTTCTGTAATTACCAATGACATCCAACATTCATTGAATCATGTGCTTTGGCCACTGCTATCAAGCGCCTGTCCTTTGCCAAACTTGTAATGCACGACAAAAGCTCTGCTTTAATTAAGCTTGTTCAGAATCCTAAGCCCTAGAAAGCTTTTCACAAAACAGGACTGTAAAGCTCAGAGCTTTTTCTTAATACCTCTTATCTCCTCTAAGCCACGAAGGAAGAATTCGAGAGCTCAGGATTGATAAACACATCCCCAAGCCTGCACTTGGCCTACCATTTCGCCAGTAGAGGTCGCTGTTGCATTGACTAGCTCCCAGTTTCATCTGCAACTCCAGCCTTAAGGATAGAAAATAAATCAGCGCTGGTAGCATTTTTAACAGTTCTTATTTAAAAAAAAAAAGACATAACAAACTCATGACTTTGTGATTCTATTTTTTAAAAACTGCCTATTTTCTGCACTGTTATGCTTGAACATAAAGCTCTCTGCAAATATTAGGAAGAACCCGTTTATGAAATTTATTATTAATCATCTATTTTTAGGCATGAAGCTTTGCTGTACTATGTGTTAGCAGCAGAAACTGGCATTGAAATATCACAGACAAATTTAGCCCACATCTGTGAGGAGAGGCCGGTAAGTACATGAATTATTTTCCAAGTAGAATCTCCGGGATCAAAGATGGTGAATTGAGTTTTACGGGGGAGGGGGGGAGGGGAAGACAATTAGTCACTTGGCTAAAATCTTAACAAATTAACATTTTCCTCCCGGTTTACCTCGTAGGACCTGGCTGGGAGATACTTGGGTGTGAATTGTGTTTGGAGATACTATAACTTCTCGGTGTTTCAGATCGATGCACCTTCATTTGGTATGTATAGAAAAACAGGTGCTGAATGCAAGCCTTGGAAACTTTTCATCTTCCGTAATGGGGAAACAGCTGACAGCTTTGTGTGGCGAGTGACATTGCTAAGCAATTAGGAAAAGAAGTGAGAGACCTCTGCTACTAAAGTTAATGCTCAACTGCTCTCCAGGCCCACAACTTCCTCCTTGCCCCCAGTCCTGTGGTGTAGGAACCCATGACCACTCCAAACTGAGACAAGTCTAAAGAGAATGCTGGGCTGGGAATATGGCCTAGTGGCAAGAGTGCTTGCCTCTGGCTCAAGTTGGCAGAGTGCTAGCCTTAAGCAAAGAGAAGTCAGGGACAGTGCTCAGGCCCCGAGTTCAAGCCCTAGGACTGGCAAAATAATAATAATAATAATAATAATAATAATAATAATAATAATAATAGAATTCTGGGAGGGTGCAGGGTGCAGACCCCTAGGAACTAGGATGCCCGGATGTTGCCCAAGGGCTTCTGATGGATTTCAGCCAATGGAAGGCCCTGGGGGGTGGTAGCCTAGTAGGAGACACTCCTCCCTGTCTCTCCCCAGTTGTGCTGTTTCTGCCACTGGCTGCCCTTCTGTGGCTCCACCCACCCCCCTCTAGCCAATCTGCTTCTCCAAGACCCGGATGTGCTCTGATTGTGCCACAGCCACCTTCAGACCTAGCTTCCTCCAGGCTTAGCTTTGCAGCTTCCCCAATGCCTAGCAATCACTTCTCCGTGAGGAAACCTCCCTCTCCAGCTCCCCACGATGAATTCTGCTTTTCCAGTTGGACATTGACGCCTGCCCTCTTAGCCAAACGTGTTCCCTTAGTGAAATAAAATAAAAAAATTTAAAAAGGAAATGCATGGCAAAACCAAATTAAAGAGCATGGCGCCAGTAGCTCATGACTCTAAGCTTAGCTATTCAGGAGATTGCAATCTGCGGGCTGGAGGTTTGAAGCCCAGGCCGACAAATCTGGCACACTCTTTTGTCCAATTAACCAACCAAAGGCCAGAGTGGAGGTATGGGTTAGGTGGTAGAACACCAGCCTTGAGCCAAAAAAGTGAGAGCCCAAGGTCCTGAGTTCAAATCTCAGTACACACACACACACACACACACACACACACACACACACGTAAAGAGGAACCAAGACAGCCAGCACAGGAAGCAATACTTTAGATGTGAACTAAAGCCAGCCTGGACTATGAGCCACTTGGAAGACAAACTATGTCTAGAGATGAGGGATGTCTTGTAAACCAAGACAGCAGGGCAATGTAAAGATGTTCTGAATTCACAGTATATGGTGAGCACACCCCACTGGGTCTAGAATAGAACTACTTAACCAATGGGTGAACTACTTGCCCAATGAGTCCCTTGACTTGTGTTCTGCAGCTTATTTGAAAATGGGGGACCTCTATTACTATGGCCACCCAAACCAGACCCAAGACCTGGAGCTGTCTGTGCAGATGTACGCCCAAGCAGCCCTGGATGGAGACTCCCAGGTGAGTGGTCACAGCTCTCGCTCTGAAGGTGAGCTAGTACCAGGTAGTAACTGAGGCTCTAGGGGTGTGGCCACAGCAGGTATGGGTTATGTGTGGTTAGCCCATGCTTCTGTAATAAGAGTTTTTCTCAACGACTTTTTGGGAGTTTTTATGAAACTTATTGTATGTATGTATGTATGTATATATGTATGTATGTATGTATGTGTGTATTTGTCAGTCATGGGGTTTGAACGCAGGGCATGGGCAGTGTCCCTGAGCTCTTGTGTTCAAGGCTAGCACTCTACCACTTTGAGTAACAGCACCACTTCCAGTTTTCTGGTGGTTCATTGGAGATAAGAGTCACACAAACTTTTCGGCCCGGGCTGGCTTTGAACCGTGATCCTCAGATCTCAGCCTCCTGAGTAGCTAGGATGACAGGTGTGAGCCACCATTACCTAGCTTGAAACTTATTTTAAAACAATGTTTGTTTTATTAAAAAGCTACAAAAAGAATATAGAGAGTTCCTGTGTGCCCTTTACTTACTCTGTGTGTGTGTGTGTGTGTGTGTGTGTGTGTTTGTGTGTTGGTCCTGGGGCTTGAACTTAGGGACTACACACTGTCCCTATGCTTCTTTTGCTCAAGGCTAGTGCTATGCCGCATTGAGCCACAGTGCCACTTCCGGCGTTTCTCTCAGTAGCTTATTGGAGATGAGAGTCTCATGGACTTTTCTGCCTAGGCTGACTTTGAACCACCATCCTCAGTTCTCGGCCTTCTAAGTGACTAGGATTACAGGAGTGAACCACCAGTGCGTGGCTACTTCCTTCCTTTAATATGAATGAAGTCATGTTCATGAAGCCATTCACATTATTTATACTTCAGACTTAAGATTTCATCTTCCTTTTACTAATATTCTCTTTCTGTTCTCTAACTAATGCAGGATTCCATGACATCTACTCGGGGAGCAAGTAGTACTCTCTCTCTCTTTCTCTTTGTCTCTCTCTGTCTCTATCTATCTATCTATCTATAGTTGATAAGTTATTTCTTCCTGGTACTAGGGCTTGAACTCATAGCCTTGCTCTGTCTCTGAGCTTTTTGTTCAAATCTAGCACTCTACCACTTGAGCCAGAGCTCCACTTCTGACTTTTTGCTAGTTAATTGGAGATAAAAGTCTCATGGACTTTTCTGCTGGGGTTGGCTTTGAGCCAGTATCCTCAAATCTCAGCCTCCTGAGTAGCTAAGGTTATAAGAACAAGCCACCAGTGCCTGGTGCCAAGTACCTGGTGCCATCTTTCTTTTTGTCTTCTTCGGCCTGTGGCAGCTCTTCAGTCTCTCCTCATAGATACTTCATTGAGTATTTTGTAGAAGGTCTCTTGATTTGGGTCTATACTCTGTTTTCTCATGAATAATAAGATTGTAGATTTGGGGCAAGAATATAGAATACTACAGGGGTGATGTGTTTGTGTTGGGTCACATTAGGGGTGTATGAGACCAGCAAGGTGCATTTCATTACCTGGTTAAATGGTTTCTGTCGCATCTCTCCTCTGTCAAGTTTATGTTTTTACTTTGCTAACTTGTAAATATCTTGAGGAGATCGTTTGAGATTATATAAATATCCTTCTTGGCCTCAGAAATTTTCCCCTGAGCTTTTAGTGCATTGTACCCCAGCAATAATTATTAGCCTAGCATTGTAATGATCATTTTTCTATTTCCCTCATTCCCTCTCCAATTGCTAATTGGAATTCTCCTGTGAGGTTCTCAGGGTCATTTCCACAAAGGACGCTGGAATAGCCGTGGCCTATTTATGCAAGTTATGGTGTTGTGCTTTGTACTCTGATCACAGAGCAGAAGTTGGAAATTTGTCCCAGCCTTCCTCTGTGTTTCTTGGGTTTCTTTCCTCTTCTCCATCTTCTTCTTCTTCTCTCCTTTCCATTTCTCTTTTTCTGCCTCTCTTTTTACGGAGGTGTTAAATTTCTTTATTCCCTCCCTCCCTTCCTCCATCTCTTCCTTCTCTACTTATAGCTACTTGTATATGGTGAGTCCCCAAGTCTCTATTTTGTCACCTGTCCATTGGAGAAATAACAGCCTCCACCCCATCAGGTGTGAGGGTTAAGTGATATGTTTGGTGCGAGGCTCTGGTTCCCACGTGATGTACGTTCAATAAACACGATCTGCTCTCTTGTTATTATCTCCTGGAAAGCAACAGGAGTTATTGCTAAGGGGATTTTCTGTACAAAGTCCCTCAGATGATATAAAGAGGCCTGGCTAATTTTTTTTTTACAAAGACAATATTTCACAAACAAAAAGATGTTAAAAGAAAAGTAGTGAAGAATGCATCTGCCGTCCTATCTGCCATTCGTTCTATCTTCATATTACCTTCCAGGCCAGGCCTACCAGCACTTGGGTCTGCCATGTTATCTGTGTTGTGACTTCTGCTTTAAACCTGCCTTATCAATAATCACAACACTGTGCATTTTAATTACATAGTGTCTTTATTACTGCCCTAGATTCCTTTGAGCAAATGGATACTAGTTCTTTTCTCTCTTTTTTTTTTTTTTTTAACTTTTTGGTATGGATCCTAGGGCTTGAACTCAGGGGCTGGGTGTTGAGAGCTTTTATCCTCAAAGCTAGTGCTCTACCACTTGAGTCACAGCTCCAGTTCTGGCTTTTTATTGGTAAATTGGAGATAAAGAGCCTCAAGGACTTTCCTGCCCAAGCTGGCTTCTAAGTGTGATCCTCAGATCTCAGCCTTCTGAGTCACTAGGATTACAGGCATGAGCCACCAGCACCCAGCCTATACATTTTTATGGGTGCAAAGGAGACATTTGACATAGATCAAAAGCCATGAGTAGAACCCCAGCCCTGAAAACATCTTGTCAGATTTCTGACAAGTTGATAGTGACCAAAGGCCTAGTCCACTTTGCACACAGTGTCTTGCTTCTGTGGCTGGTCCACTGGCGTGTTTTCCAGTGAGTTTTGTTTCCAGAGTTTGGATGGAGAAGGACAGATCTCTCGGTTGACTGGCTGCTGAGCAGATGGGATGCGGCATCCTTCATAAGCCTCCTGGTTCTCCTGCAAATAAATTTCTCAGATGCGTGTATTTAGGGAAACAATTCATCAATGAAATGACAAAGCCATCTGGCTCTAGGGACTGCAGAAAAAATATTTTTAGGGGGTTGTAAAAGTTTATATTCTAGTGAAGGACGTGTATGTGTGTCTGGGTTATCATATATATTCTGAAGATTTGATGAGTTTGGTTTGTGGCTTGCTTTCAGGGATTTTTTAACCTGGCCCTGCTAATTGAGGAAGGTGCTATAATCCCACACCATATTTTGGATTTCTTGGAAATTGATCCAACACTCCATTCTAATAATGTCTCCATTCTCCGTGAGCTGTACGAAAGGTCAGTCTCCAGCACATCCTCTAACACCAGGGACTCTAGCAGACCCCAGTGGGCAGGGCTGGCTCCATGATGCACGTTAGCCTCTCCCTTCTTTTGTGATATCACATGTTGGAAAAAAGAACTCCGGATTTGCTTTTATTGGAAAGCACTCAGCCAAACCCACAAACCTTCATTTCCCTGTTGTAGTATCTGAGGGGTAAGATAGAGAATGTACTTGATCTGAAGTTCAAGTGCTGACCAAGAGTTTCCATGCAGGGTGGGAAATGTAACACACCTGATTGGCTTACACTTTCCTGAAAGATAGCAAGCAGACCTACACTTGAACTTTGGACAGACAGACACTCAGAAATACAATTCCGGCAAGTTCTGGGGCTCAGAGTCCTCCTTCATAATAAAGTATGCCAATGACCTTTGGGAGGGGGGCACTTTCTGCTAGGATCTCAGAATTCCAGATCAGGCCCAAACTGCTTAGAACTCATTTTATGCCCTGTATCCCTAATGGAGTGCATCTTGAGTGCAAAATCCCGGGTGCGGGTGGGAGAGCTTGAAAGGTGGGTCGTGTACGGGGCCATGACAGCTAACTGACACATCTGGGCTTCATCCATACATAGGTGCTGGAGCCTCAGCAATGAGGAATCCCTCAGCCCCTGCAGCCTGGCTTGGCTTTACCTGCACTTGAGGCTTATCTGGAGCGCTATCCTGCACTCTGCCCTGGTAGGTATCTCCCCGAGCTCTGCCCTCCTGGTCCCAGCCCCGTCAGTCATCTAACATGTGCTCCGGATGTTTGCAGATCTACTTTTTGGGGACCTTCCTGCTGTCCGTGTTGATCGCCTGGACTGTGCACCGTTTCCAGTCCATCTCAGGTAAAAATCTTACAAAAAGCCAAGGTAGGATGGAAAGGCAGGGGTTCTCAGCTCCTCTCACCCTCGGCCCTGCTATTTCCTTTCTTTAAGCGTCACACACAGAATGCGGGGAGGGTCTCCTCTAGTGTATATATAACCCCTGTCAGGAAGCCACTAAACACCTTTGTCAAAGGAAGGGCTGTTGTTGTTTTTTTTAAGAGCTTAAGAAATAAAGAAGTAAAAGTGTGGTTCACGTGATAGAGCACTAGCCTGGAGTGAAATCTAAGAGACAGTACTCAGGCCCTGAGTTCAAGCCCCAGAACTGGTGAAAAGAAATTAGTCTAGAATGTTTTCTCCCATTGAAAAGACATTATATATTAGAATTCCCCCTCTGTGCTTGAGAACCCAGTTCCAAAGCCAGATCCTGCATGAAGCCTTTCATTTTTTCCAGTCAAGCACCAAATACAAGAAAGGTCGGACCATCACTCAGACTAAGCAAACATGCCGAGCCCCAGGGACTGAGAGGGAAGGGCCACGGGGCATTTGCTCCCCTTTGTTTTTCACTATCGCTGCTGTTCTTCTGAGCTACAGTAAGGGACAGTTAAGGACATGCTACCTCTGCCACTTGTATTCAGGCTGAGCCCAGATTTGACTTCTCATTAGCTGTGTGACTTAGGGTACCATTACTCAACCTTCCTGATCTCCCGGTTTCTCATGAACCAAATGAAGTTCGAAGAATAGCTATTTCCCAAGGACATAAGATGAACAAAACTGCATTTAAGATACTTATCTAGGGGTTGGAGGCATGACTCAGTTGGCAGATCTCTAGCCAATGAGCAAAAGTATCAGGTACCAAGTTTGAATCCCAGTCTTGGGCCCCAAATTTTAAAAAGATGCTGATCTAAATGATAGCTGGGGTTAAATGTAGCTTCTGCACTTCTCTGGCATATTACGCCCTCTGGATCTATCTTAACCATTACTGTTTGTCTTCCCTCTGACAAGGTAAACTGAGTTAGGGGACATGCTTAAGCCTGGCATTCATGAAAACTCATACTACAAATGTCAACCCTATAAATGTCTCTCAGTGGAAAATTGCCATTTCCCACCATCTTGGATAGTGACCAAAGGCCGTTTTAACTCACAAAACCCAACAGAGACTTACAAAAAGGTAAATCAGAAGCAGGGTGCTATTTGAGTATTCTTTCGGCCATTATTTGTGGAGTAGACAATGAAAAGGAAAGGAATGCAGCTGTCCCACCTCTTCTCGAGAAGGAAGAAATTGCTGTTTGCAAGGTGACCCAGGGTCCTTTCCCATGATTTAGCTCATTCAAAGCCCTTCTCGCCTTATGGTCTCAGCCTGTCAGTTAATAAACCTCCCTCATGCAAATTCTGTCCCATCCCTAAATTTGTTGCCAGGTAGGGCACATTTGTTTTGCATCTTGTCAGTGTTTTTCCATTTCAAATTATCTTTGTCATTTTTTTCACTCTGTAGAAATATTGTTATGATTATTACAAATGCAGTTCCGTTAGAGGAGCTGGAAATTGTCTTGATGATTTTATACCAGCTGGTAGCCATGAAAATTCATGGGCGGTGGAAGAGTTTTTCCAGAAGTCGGCTTTTTCTCTCTGTCTTCTCGTCTTCATTATCAGTCTGTCTGCATTCTCCTCTCCCTGTCCTTCCTGTCTTTGGAGATATCCTTGCCTTCCTGTGGCTCCTGGATTCATTCTGTCGCACATTCTCCTGTTCTTTCAAACTTTGTCCAGCATACCCCTCCTGCCCTGTGGACCAGTGCAGAGAATGCTATATCTAGAAAACAGTGTGTGTGTGTGTGTGTGTGTGTGTGTGTGTGTGTGTGTGTGTGTTCATGTTGGTATTGGTCTTGAGCTCAGGGCCTGGGGCTGTCCCTTAGCATTTTTACTCATGGCTGGAGCTCCACCTCTTGAGCCACACCTCTACTTCCATCTTTGTAGTAGTTTACTAAGAGTCTTATGGACTTTCCTGGCTGACTTTGAACAGTGATCCTCAGATCTCAGCTTCCTGAGGAGCTTGGATTATAGTTTCTAGGTGCCACTGGCATCAGGCTTGCCATAGCCTTTGCCTCATCACTTAGAAATCTGTGGTAGGCTTCTATGATTCTGGCTCTGCAACACACTGTGTGACTTTAAAAATCAGAGGAGCCTACCTGTGCTTCAATTTCCTTTTCTCTACCAGCAGAAATAGTAGCACATCGACTTCTCATGAAGTGACACTGTGTGTACCACTGAGATCTTCAACTTTGGTACTCCCAAGGAGTTAAGTTTTATGGAGCATTTTACCTGCAATTAGAGGATGCTACCACCAGGGGTGCCTGCTCCTAAATTGCTTCAATTAATTCTAACAATTACCAGAGCCTGTAGCATGGTTTTTGGTTTTTGGTTTTTTTCCCCCTATGTTGTGATACTCTTTCTACAATGGAAGATTCTTTTTCAAAGAATTTAAACTTTTTGACGATTCATTCATCAAAAGTACCAAGACAGTGTGTGACTATTGCATATCTTGTATTTCCTTTAAGGGCCTTATTTTTCATTCGGAGCTTGGAGTCCACGGGCAGCTTCATCCTTCATGAGGCTAATGGTTCCCAGGGTAACAGAAAGGTCCCTGGGTCTCTTTAGTTCTGGAGTCACTTCACTGTCACTAGTCTGAGAGCAAAACACACATCTTCCCTGGCCCAGACTGTCCCTCTGGGTCCATTGGATGTCTAACTTCAGAGTCACCTAGCAGCTTTACCATCCCTGCAGAAGATAAACACCATTTGCCTTCCTCTCCCCATCAAGTCTTCCTGTCTCAGAAAGCTGCAAGGACAACCCGCAGACAGGCTCAGCCCCTCTTCCGGATTCCAGAAAGCTCTTTCCCTGCCTCACAGCATCTCAAAAGCACCCTCTCTCCCACCCCATTGAGGATGCCAAGCATAATTACCTTAATGGAGCAGGCTTTTGAGAAACAAAATAAAACCAAAAAAAGATCCCAGGGTAAAACACATTTAGAGTTCTGTCCACTCTGCCCACAACCTCCGCTGGAAACAGCCTGGAGCCCGACTGGCTGCCGGGGGCGGGTAGGGGAGGAAGAAGGAGATTTAGATAGAAACACCATTTCAAAGAAAGAACCCTGTCTTCCTGGAGATTGAGCATTGCTCATTTGAGAGTGCAAAATCTGAAGTGCTCCAAACGCTGAGACTATTTTGAGCACCAACATGACTCCCCCAGTGGGAAATCCCACGCCTGGTGAGACCCCATGTTGTATGGTTACAGTCAAACTACAGGTGACTCCATGTATTCATTGTATAACATTGCCTTTCAGGCTCTCTGTGTAAGGGGTTTCGTATGGAAAGCAGGTGAATTTCATCTCCAAGATCTCCTAATATGTGTATACCAGTGGTCCCAATTCAGGAACATCTGGGATCGAAACTATTTCTGATCTCAAGTATTTTAGAGAAGGAAAACTCAGCCTGCAGTTTGGGTGTTAACTTTATGTCTAAGGAGGACCCTAGAGCAAGGTCCACAGAGCTTCATCCCTAGATACAACTAGACCAGCCCATCCTAGGTCATCCCGATCACCAAATTTACCATTTAAACCAATTAAACCATATTATCCTTTCTGGATAAATGGCCGGGCCCCAGATCCTTTTGAAAAAGAGTAAGATGATCTGAGCAAGGTTAATTAAACCTTTCCTGCTCTTTTTCTGTCACTGTACTTAAAGATAGCCCAGCAAGATGTCAGAGTGATACTCTTCAAGAACAGCAGCAGCCTTGGAGTCTGGGGTTCCACAGTCCGGGGTCATCCTGTGTTACCCGACTTACTGCCCTGGCACCCTAAAGAGTTGACCGGAGTCCTACGCCAGCACGGAGTGTTGCCACTCTGAAGTCCTATCCCTTGTGTGAGCTATCCAGGGTCTCCCCCTTGATCCCCATTCTTGCAAGCACTCTGCCACCCAGCATCAACCCAGGGCACTTCAGCTGGCAAGCAGATGGAGACAATTGTGTGCAACAGGGGTTGGCAAAGTTTTCTGCAAAGACATAGATTGGCAATTATGTGAGGTTTCTGGCTCTGTCTCAAATCACCTCTACCATGGAACTCAGACACTCAACTCCATGTCAGACATACTTAAACTTCAAAAACATTTAATGCATCATGAAGTCTTTGCTTTTTGTGTGTGTGCTGATACTGGGACTTGAACTCTGGGGCAGAGTTACCCCTTTTTCCCTTACCACTTTTTCCTCAAGGCTAGCACTCTACCACTTGAGCCGCAGCTCCACTTCTAACTTTTTGTGTCCTAGAACTTGAACTCCAGCCCTCGTTGCCATCTCTAAACTTTTTTTTCTTTTTGTAAGGTTTTCGGGAAAGGAAACCTGCCCCATGGTTCAGGCAGAGATGAGTTTATAAGGGGGAGAGCAAACTGCCTCCCACACAAGATGGAGGCATGGGGAGACAGAGGGGAAGGAAGAAGAGAAAAAGAAAGCAAGAGAACAAGACAGAATAAGAGAAAAGGAGAGAGAATGGGAGCAAGAGAGAAAAGGAGAGAGAATGGGAGCAAGAGAGAGTAAGAGAGAAAAGGAGAGAGAGCAGGGACTTGTGTTGAGCCGGATTCTATGGGGAAAGGCAGGCGGTGTGGCCAGGTGGATTGGATGTGAGTTCAGAGAAGCGGGAGGTAACTGCCTCCAGGTGTGCCAGTTACCCAGGTAACGGAGGTACTGGGTGCAGACTTGAACAGGAGGGGGTCTCTGCATGGAGCCCTCCCGGGGGGTGGACCTTACACTTTTCATTTTACTTTTTGTCAAGGCTTGCACTCTACTACTTGAACCATAGGCTCCACTTCTGACGTTTTTGCTGATTAATTGGAAATAAGAATCTCATGGACTTTTCTGCCTGGAGCTGGCTTTGAACCTGGTTCCTCAGATCTCAGCCCCCTGAGTAGCTAGTATTACAGGCATGCACCACTGGCAGCAGCTTATTCTTTTTTTTCCTTTTTAGTTTGTGCTCACCCATTAAGGGCGTAAAAGCCAATGTAGCCCACAGGCTACAGTTTGAGTCTGTACCTGGTTATGCTCACTAATGTATAGAGAATGGCAAGGAATCCACAAACCCCTTCTATTTGGCTCTGGAATCTACTCTGTCATTTATTTTAACAGCACGCTGGTTTTCCTGGTTACCTTGATTCCAGTCCAGTAATAAAATGAGCATGGGTTCCAGGTGAGCAGAGACAAAGGGACCACTTTAAAATTAGGACAGACGGTGGGGGGGGGGGGTTGTGTGGTGATTACAAAGCCTGCAACCCAGCTCTCACTGGATAATAAACTCCCCGCAGAAGCTTCTAGGGGGGTTTTATTGTGTTCTTATCAGAAGGCTGAAATGGTGGCAGTGCTAATTAGGCATTCCTTCTACATTTACACACTGGCACTTTTTGTTTTAATCAGAAAAGTGATTGCTGATTTATCTTGTTACCATGGTGATTTACACATTTCCCTCAGCTTGAAAAATTCCAGGCTGTTGTGTGCATTCCCATGCACTGAGGTCAGCAGAAGGATAAAACCTAGCCAAAGTGGAGCTGGACTTCTCTGAAGTCCCTCCATTCACAGGGGAGGAAACCAGTCCTGTGAGATTCAGGCACTTTACAACCAAGTCATCCACCATTCCATATCTCTCTAAAGTAAGTGAGTGGCAGATAATGGAGATTTTCTAGACTAGCTCTCCAGACTGCAGTCAAATGGTCTCTGTACCTCCTTCCCTTTTCTGTTCGTTTGTTTTGGTGCTGATACTGAGGCTTGAACTCGGGGGCCACTCCACTTCTTCTTTTTGGGTGGTTACTTGTAGATAAGAGTTTCAAGGACTTTCCTGCCCAGGCTTGTTTGGAATTAAGATCCTCAAATCTCAGCCTCCAGAGTAGCTAGGATTATAGGCGAGGGCCACCAGCACCCAGCTCATTCCAGGCTCTCCAGATACTAAGTTAACAGCCAGTGATGGCTTTAGTGCCCCTAGCAATGGCCCAGTATTCTAGAACATCCTAGATTCCTCCCCTGCCCCATTGCTGTATATATATTTTTTGCCAGTCCTGAAGCTTGAACTCAGGGCCTGAGTGCTGTCCTTGAGCCTTTTCGTTCACAAGGTTAGCCCTCTACCATTTGAGCCACAGTGCCACTTCTGGCTTTTTCTGAGTGGTTTATTGGAGCTAAGAGTCTCTCAGACTTTTTTGGCCCTGTCTGGCTTTGAACCCGGATCCTCAGATCTCAGCGTCCTGAGTAGCTAGGATTACAGGCCGGAGCCACCGGAACCTGGTCCACTGGTCTATTCTTTTAGAGAAGTCTCTGGCTCCACAGCCTCTTCTGTAGGTGGGAAAGGGGTTTGATGGAGAAGACCTGTATGAGGCCCAGAAAAGCCAGGGCACTGTGAGATCCCTACCACGGCTTTCCGGAAAAAGGTGATGACCTTTGGCTCTTGACAGCCATGAAAGAACTCCTAAATGGTTTTATCTACAAGTCATTGTCTAACTTGTGGCCAGATCTACTTAGAACCCAGACAGATGTCTGAGAACCCTTCAAAATGGCCTCACTTCCCAGGCATGTTGGCAAACCCCTGTAACCCCAGCAATTCAGCAGGCTAAGGGAGGAGGATAGTGAGTTCAAGGCCAGCCTGGGCTACATAGTAAGACTATGTCTCAAAGAGAAAAAATATGGACCCACTTACTAAGAACAGACAGCCAAGACATTGCTGAGGGTAATTAAGATCCCTGCTGAAAGCAAAGTGACAATCATTTGCACAAAATTTGCTTGCTGAGTTAACCATCCAGCTCTGTAAATTGCTTCCCCTAATTTACCGATAAAGATCCGAAAGCTCCAAGAAGGTTAGGGACTGGCTCAAGCTTACCTAGTTGATAAGCATCAGAAGTATTTTTTTCTCCTGGTATTTCTGGCTTTGAAGTTGATGTTGTTTTCTTAGGCTCTTGTGGCCCCAAAGAGAACTGTAGACATCACACAATCTAATTCACCAACCTTTTTATCAGTCCTGTAAAGCCACGTGCCTGGAATGAACAAATCTTAACACATTTCCCCAGTAACCCAGGTCATAGCTAACATTTGCCCAGTGTAGTCATTCATGTCAGATATTGATTGTCTGAAGCACTCTGTAAATATTAACTTGTTCAACCCTTACAACAGGCTCAGTGAGGTAGAGATGCTTTGATTTCTTCCATTTTTCTTGGAGGTAGGAAGGGCGGCTAACTTGTCCAAGATCACACACAGCTATGACAGGCTAGAGCAGACAGGTTCCAAAGCTCAGTCTTAACTGAGACATTTCTGTATCTCAGTACATATAGGATTTATCATCTCCAGGAGTTGACATTTAGAACTCAGTGCTATTTTTTTTTTTTTTTGCCAGTCCTGGGGCTTGAACTCAGGGACTGAGCACTGTCCCTGAGTTGTTTGTTTGTTTGTTTGTTGCTCAAAGCTAGCACTCTACCACTTGAGCCACAGTGCCACTTCCAGCTGTTTCTGCTTATTTGGTTCTAAGGAAATGAACTCAGGGCTTCATGCATGCTAGGCAAGCACTCTACCATTAAGCCACATTCCCAGCCATAGAACTCATTGCTCTTTGTCATGGAGTTGCCCTGTGCATGCCAGGAGGTCTAGAAGCATCCCTGCGCTCTGCCCATTAGAAGGCCCCTTCCCACCCTGGGATTATGGCAACCAACAATGTCTCTGGACACTGATAACCTCAAAAGCCACTCTCATTTGAAAATGAGTGATATGAGAGTATAACACTATAAGCACCCCTAAAGCAGGGAGGTAGGTCCAATCTCCTTTCTAAAGATAGATGAATAAATAATTAAACCTAGCAATTATGTTTCCAAACTTTGTGACTGTGTGTGTGCACGCGCCAATCCTAGGTCTTGAACTCAGGGCCTGGGCATAGTCCCTGAGCTTCTTTTTGCTCTAGGCTAGCATTCTGCCATTTGAGCCACAGCGCCACTTCCAGCTTTTCTGAGTTCATTGGAAATAGAGTCTCATGGACTTTTCTGCCTGGGCTGGCTTCAAACCGTGCTCCTCAGATCTCAGTCTCCTGAGTAGCTAGGACTACAGGTGTGAGCCACTGCTCCCTGGCTGTTTCCAAACTTTCATATAGTTATTTAAATAAAAATAATTTCCGGACAATTTGGCTCATAGCCCGATGGAATGATTTATGGCTTAATTTGCATTATCATTATGGAAAAAATAGAAGAGATATGGCCACAGCCCCGTTCGGAAAGATGGGTTACCTGGGAGTCCTGGCAGACACGCATTATCTTTGAATCCCAGGATGTCTGCACCCTCAGAGATCTTTGCACATCCATTCCAACCTACCATTTTATAGAAGGAGGTAGCAAAGTCCAGAGATAACGAGTCCAAGATTGCCTGTCCCCTGCGTGTCAGACGCCCTGTTTGCTGGAGTCAGGGGGAGCTGGGTGCCTTCCACACACAACTTTAAATATTCAGCCTTTCTTTGTACCTGTCTCTGCAGCCGGCACATCCCCTCCAGTGCCAGTCTGGGCCTCGCCAGAGCCCACTGTACCCGCAGCAAGCCCAGCCGTGCCTCCAGCTGCAGAAATCGCTGACCAGGACCGGCCCTCGATCACTAACCACCCCGAGCCACTCGGGTGAACTGCGCAGTCCACATCTCCCCAGCCGAGAGAAAACCGAGAGAAACAGCCGGTACTGACAGGCTGGGGGCTAGGGCATTATACTGACCAACACCTTAAAAGTCTTGTCAGCTGGATGCAGATTTTGCACTTGGTGTCTTTTTCTTCTCCTTTCTTCTTTTTAACCTTCAATCAAATTACAAAGATGTATCCAGAACAGACAGTGGTTATACCAGAGGTTATCAAACAAATCCAAGGAATATCTTGATCAGAGAAGGGTGTGTGTAACTGGTGATTGATTGGGAGCCAGAGTTTGCCCTGTGTTGCGGTAGCTTATGCACAGGGAGGTGTCTTCATCCTTTGTATATTCCCTTTTATCAGAGAACAGAAAATCCTGGCTTGTCGGAAAGGCAAATAATATTTCTGTATGGGTCTTTGCAACAGCCTGTCTCTCAAAGCCCACTTGACAGATTGCTCCTTGACTTCCAAAACACAGTAGTTAGGAATAAATCATGTGTGGTTAGAAATAAGAGGAAGGCGATGGTTTCGTAAATTGGTTTACATTTTTCCCCCTTGAATTTTTCTAGGGTCATAGTGCTTTCGAATCATCGGGTAACATTGTTTTATGTTTCCATTGCGATCCCTAAAATTAACATCGAGCAAATCCTTAGTATTTAAGTATAGTCCTTCTCCATGAATTACCCATGAGGACAGACTGGTGGCAATGCAATCTGCAGAAAACAAGCCTTTAGCTCATAGACCCTTCCGTCCCAGCCCCTTTAAGCCTGCCTGAGTGTAAAAGGGTGTGTATGCGTGTGTGCACATGCACGCACGTGTGTGTCGGTGCATATATGTGTGTGCGCATGCGTGTGTCAGCGGACAAGCAAGGGCAGAATGTCTGACTACAGTATGCTGCTAAGGTAGTAAATAAATCAGTAATGCAATATTGTGGGTCCAAACTACTCTTTGCACTACTTTATTTACAGTAGTAAATAAAATTATTTTTATACACTTGACTACCGGAAATTGGTTTTCTTTTCTTTATCAGTTTCTGTGGTCAGGATACAAAGTGCTAAGTTCCCCCACATTCCCCTGGCCTTGGGGGAAGGAGCTGTTTCTAGTAACCATTAACGTGAGTGATGGAGGTGGCCAACAGCCCCTGTCCAGGAACCCTGAGCTCAGGGTGTGCATGTGATGTTTGCATTGCAGCATGCATTGTTTTGGGGCTTGCCATTAATTCTAGAATAAATTCGCAGTTGGCCCTCTTCCTCCTTTCTATGCTGCTCTTATTTCAGCAAACGTTGTTCCTGCCTGTTGGCAAAAGGACAGATTCCGATTCCAGGTATCTACGGTCATGGGTTCAAATTCTGTGACTTACTAGCTCAGCATCCTTGGGGGCGTGATTGATCTTCTCTGGTTCTGTGCTGTAAAATGGGGGAGGAAAACCTATGTCTTGTGCCTCTATGAGGCTTACGTGTGCAAAGTCCACGAGACGCAGTCCTGTGGCCAGGTCATTGTTATTAGTAGCAGTAGTAGTAGTAGCAGTAGTCATCGTCATTGTGGTAGTAGGAATGGAACTGAGGGGCTGGACAGTGGATACTAACCACTATCTAGAATTGTTCAAAGTAAGGACTCACTCCCAGCTGCCAGTCACCGATCTGTGGACATTTGGGCTGATGGCTTTTTGTTATAGGAGGCTGCTGTGTATGTGGGGTGCTAAGCAGCACACCTGGCCTCTCTAGGATGTCACTAGCACCCCATCTTCTCAGCTTTGCCCATCTGCCCATCTGTAACAGACAGTGCCAAACACGCCGTTGGGAATAAAATTCCCACCTTCCCCAGTCTCCCCTGCCTATGAGAATGACTGGTACAGGAAAGCAAAGTTCCCTTGCCTCCAGCTAGAAGAGCCCAGCGGGCTCCAGAACTCCGCATTGCTGCCACCCACTTTCTCTCTCTCCTCTCGTAACACTGATCCTGAACCTTCACCCTGAGTTCTGTACCTCAGCTCCAAGAAACCCAAATACATTAGCTCGATGCGGCTGCCACAGGGAAGGGCCACTTCCCAACTCGAAAGTGCCATGGAATGGTGCCCCAAACTGTGTTCCCCTTTGAGGGACATTTAAGATCCAAACCATAGCCAGCTACAGTGATGAACACCTGTAATCCCATCTCTCAGGAGGGAAAGGAAGGAGGGTCATGAATCTAGGTCATCTTAAGGTACATAGAGAGAATCTGTCTCAAAGATCCAAACACGGAGGACTGAAAGTGTGGCCCAGTGGCAGAATGCTTGTCTAGCATTCCTGAAACCTTGAGTTTGAGCACAGCACAATAATAATAATAATAATAATAATAATAATAATAATAATTTTATTTTTGCTAACATTGCTAGGCTGGCCTCAAGCTCCATAACCCTCCTGCTTCTACTTATAGAATAGCTAGGATTACAAGCATGTACTACAATATCCAACTAACAATGTACAGTATATGACAGGTCAAATATACCTGAAAAAAACATCAAATAATTAGGTTTTAAATTTTCTTGTGTGAGTTTACTCCCTCCCCCTCCCCAAGAAAATAAAACGAGTCTTGTTTCTACTTAGAAAGGATCGAGACGATATAAAAAGCTGCTCATATCTCAAGGTTTTGTGGGTTTTTTAGGAGTGTTCTGGATGATCCTGGCAGATGTGACTAGGGAAACAAGAGAAAACCCACTTCTCCTTGTCTGCAGGATGGTTGGAAACAGTAGAAAAGGGGAAACTTAGGGAATGGGGACAACGGCCTTGGCCGGCGGGGCCTGGTCGTAGCACTGAGGCAGCATAGGGCCGCATCACCGGGAACAGTGAAGGGGTCCAGGGGCCGAGGACTCCTGTTGACAAGGAGAGAGAGCCAGGCCTCAAGTTTGGTTACAGTGACCCAGAAAGGCAGCCATGCGTGAGCTCAGGAAAGGCAGCCTGTCCACAGGCCGGGACTTGCCTTCAAGAGACTGCCGAGACAACCTGGCTTGTGGCCACCCAAAGGTTAGTGGCTTTCTCCTCGGGTCAAGAGGCTGGAAGGCACCATCTGATCATTTGCAGAGCTGCAAACAGCTTCCACGAGTCACAGAGAAAAATGGAGAGCACTGTTTTGCTTAGGGAGCATGAGACACACCAAAGGTCATGCCTACCTCTCTAATCTTGGCAAAACAGCATTAAAATAAAACACCCAAAACAGCCTTGAAAGCCAGGCTGCCTGGCGCCCTGAGAGAGCTTTTATTGTCCAGATTCTCTTCACCTCACGATCAACTGTCAAAAACCAGCCAGAAGTCATCACCTCTCACCTCCCAGCCAGGACATATTGTCACTCTGTGGCCCAGGATACACACACCTCCCCCCCACCCTCCCACCCCCTTCTCTCTCTCCAACCCAGAAGAGAAGCAGACTTAGCTTTGAAAAGATATCAGAACCCTGGGGTAGGAGCAGACATAAGGTCAGCTGGGACAAGCCCAGAAACCCAAGAAGTGGACCCCAAACAGTGTTGCATGAGGGACTGTGCCATGATTGGTGCAAACATGGCCCTTCTTTTGCATGGACTACTCTGATTGGCAGACACCCTTGTCACGCCCGGTTTCTGGCTATGGTAAGCAGACTGACTATTCAGCTCACTTTGGGAACCGCCCAGGAGATATCTTCCAGTGCTGCCCCCTTAGTGTTGCAACCATAAACATAATAAAATGCTTCTCTTTGGTGGTCTTTTCTTGCCTACCTTTGATCTTCATCATTAGTACCTCAAAAAGAGGATGGAAGAAGTGACAGCAGTCGAAAAGGTGGCCACCAAGACACTAGCAACAGCAATGAGAGGGTAGATGGATATCTTCCCAGAGCAACCTGGGCAGAACCAATGGGAAGCAGAGCCTTTGGATACGGGCTGTGCCCTCATCCAGTCCCTTCGGAGACCCAAAAGGCTCTGGGTAGAATAGGCTTGAGTTCCTGCTGCTACAGAAAGAGGTTCTTTTTCTAAGCTTGTCATTGTAGAAGCATTTCCAACAAACTTGAAGAGTTACTAAATTCGAACTCGCTGGGATCTTGACCAGATCGTGGAGTTCACTACGGAGGACAAGTAAGGGGAAGAATTTTTTCTCTTTCCATTTTCCTGACTGGAAGCGATTGCTGTAATTCCGGAACCTGGCTTACCAGGCCTCTATGCACCACTTGGCACGTATTAGGTACATGATGGATGGCTGTTAAGTCAATAAGTGAGTCAGGCTGTCTTGCTTCGTGAAATGCAAGGCCTGTGGTCTTTGCTGGTGAGTCTCCACCATACTTCCATTGATGAATGTGGAGTGGTTCCCGGGCCAAGTGGGGCTCCAGCTGCTCATGGAGGGTGGGAGAGAGGGATACCATAACCCTGAACACATCAGCTGTCTATGGACCCTCTCCTGGGAGACTTTCCCATGAGTAGAAGAATCATTCCAAGCAAGGCAGCCATATCATGTGACAGTAGTATATTCTTAGAGTGTTGAAATCTGAAGCCTTTGGTTTATAGTTCACTAATCTTCACAATACCACTGCAAGTTAAAAATACACCATTTCCCCATTTTACAGGTGAATAAACTATTGTTATAGTAATACTAAGTGCTGGGCAAACACCAAATGCTCACGTAGCTGTGAGCATTTTACTTTCTCACCCAGGAGGTGTGGGTTGGCTACTTAGTTGAGCTAATTTAGTGTCACATAGCTTTGAGGATGTTGAGGATGTTGAGTGGCAGGGAGGATGTCCAGGTATGTTCTATGTGTCTTTTATTCTTCTGACATCAGAAGGCAACTGGGCCGTGTCCATCTTAAGTGAGATCAGGATACACCGTGGAAAAAATATGCTACTTTTGGTATAAGGATTATTGAGGATCTATGGATATAGCCAAGTTCTCTGCCTTCCATGTTTCTGCCTAAATCAGGGCATAACATTCCCTTGAGAAAATGTTCCTTTCTCCTATACCAGGGAAAGGAAAGAGAATCTTACTGCTAGACATAAAATCAGCACCTAGCTGCATAAAACCAGCATCACTAAATAAAGCCTTTTCTTCCACTGGTTTCCTATGACCTGCTTCTCCTTCCTTGAAGTCCCAGATCCTTTTTCCATTGTTAGGATGGTTTATACGAGGCTGGGAATATGGCTTAGCAGTAGAGTGCTTGCCTAGCATGCGTGAAGCCCTGGGTTCATTTCCTCAGTATAACATAAACACCAAAAGCCAGAAATGGCACTGTGGTTCAAGTGGTAGAATGCTAGCCTTCAGCAAAAAGAAGCTCAGGGTCAGTGCCCAGGCCCTGAGTTCAAGCACCAGGACTGACAAAAAAGAAGAATGTGTGTGTGTGTGTGTGTGTGTGTGTGTGTCTATACTTCTGCTCATGTTTCAACTTTTTCTCCTATAAACTCCTGTGCATGTCACATATTTATAACAATTATATGCCTTTCCTCTTGTCCATCTCTTTCATTAATTTAGTTCTCAAGCCCCCAGAAATAACCTAAGTGGGTTGTTTTCCCTCCTCAGAAACCTCAAGATAAACAGGCTCAAAAGCACAACATAGTAAATGCATTTTGAAGTCTCTTTTAAATTTAAAATTTTTTGTTGGTTCTGAGGCTACAACTCGGGGCCAGGGCACTATCCCTAAGCTCCTTTTGCTCAAGACTAGCACTCTACCACTTGAGCCACTGCACCTTTTCCAGTTTTCTGGTAGCTAATTAGAGATAAGAGTCTTATGGACTTTCTTGACCTGGCTGGCTTCGAACCGTGATCTTCAGATCTCAGCCTACTATTTCCTCAGCCAAAGCAAATCAGAGGAATAAGCGGAAGCCAAGAAGCAAAGCAAGTGTATGTTTCCCATGAAAGTGGGAGGGGTGTTCTCCTTTGTCCAACAGGAAAGCTTTGAGCTGTTTTCCTTGAAGGCCCTTTTGATAATTCCCCTTTCTCATTGTCTTCACCACTCAATGAAGCACTTAATTGCATAACTCTGTCATTATTTAGGCCTTAGTTCTTCAGGGATCGCTTTGACTCCCCAATGGAATGGGTGAGTTACTAAGGCAAGGACACTTCTGGTCACTCCCAGCACTGCACAATGCAGGCATAGAGAAAGCACATTGATCATCATGTCAATTTTGTTTTGAGGTGCAAAGAACAGGGCTAGGGATATAGCCTAGTGGCAAGAGTACTCGCCTCGTATACATGAGGCCCTGGGTTCAATTCCCCAGCACCACATATACAGAAAAAGATGGCCAGAAGTGGCGCTGTGGCTCAAGTGGCAGAGTGCTAGCCTTGAGCAAAAAGAAGCCAGGGACAGTGTTCAGGCCCTGAGTCCAAGCCCCAGGACTGGCCAAAAAAAAAAAAAAAAAAAAAAAAAAAAAGAGGTGCAAAGAACATACTTTACCACTAAGCTACCCAGCCCATAACTATGGAATATACCAGTTAGGTGTATTTTTCCTTCTACCTACCCCCCGAGAAGTCTGCAATGAGTGCCACTATGGGTAGCCTGGCAGATTACATCAAAACAAGCCTCCAAAGAGCAGGACTTTCAGAGGCTCCAGCACGTGAACAATTGGACATTATTTTGGAGCATAATCAACACTGTGTCCTTGAAGACTTCATTAGCCATTTTATGTCAGAACTCAGATTCTTAGAGTAAGATCAGGAGACAGAGAGAGAGAGAGAGAGAGAGAGAGAGACAGAGACAGAGACAGAGACAGAGACAGAGAGAAGGAAAGAAGAGGAGGAAGAAGGAAGGAAGGGAGGGAGGAAGGAAGGGAGGGAGGGAGGGAGGGAGGGAGGGAGAAAGGGAGGGAGGAAGGAAGGAAGGAAGGAAGGAAGGAAGGAAGGAAGGAAGGAAGGAAGGAAGGAAGGAAGGAAGGAAGGAAGGAAGGGTCTAAGATTATATTCTTATTTTCTGTTACTTCTCATCCAAACTTGAGCCTGAATTCGCCCTCACACAGAGCAAAGAGCTAAGAGTCCAGTGACTCAAAGTTGCCCTTCCCCTAGTTTAGTGGAGATGGGATGATGATAACACTGGTTCACACTTACAGATCACTTCCTACACACTAGGATTGTTCATTCGTGGCATTGTTTAATCTTTATCTTCCTTAATCTAGCAACTACTCTATAATTATCTTCATTTTGCCTCTTTGGAAAAGAGGCTTAAGGAGATTATATGACTTGCCAGGGGTCAGAGGCCTCATGCATGGGAGTAAGTTCTCAGATAATGATATAGTTCTTTAGTTTTCTGTGCTGGATTTCTACTATGATCACCTAAACTTCAATGAATTATTCTAAACATAAAGAAACACAGAAAATAATATTCAACTACCCACCAGCAAAATGTAACCTTTGCTATTTTTTTTCTTTCAAGGATTGTTTAAAAAAATTACAAGCAGGGCTGGGGATATGGCCTAGTGGCAAGAGTGCCTGCCTCGGATACACGAGGCCCTAGGTTCGATTCCCCAGCACCACATATACAGAAAACGGCCAGAAGTGGCGCTGTGGCTCAAGTGGCAGAGTGCTAGCCTTGAGCGGGAAAAAGCCAGGGACAGTGCTCAGGCCCTGAGTCCAAGGCCCACGACTGGCCAAAAAAAAATTACAAGCAGAGGCTGGAAATGTGGCTTAGTGGTAGAGTGCTTGCCTAGCATGCACGAAGCCCTGGGTTTGATTCCTCAGCACCACATAAATAGAAAAGGCTAGAAGTGGTGTCTCAAGTGGTAGAGTGCTAGCCTTGAGCAAAAAGAAGCTAGGGACAGTGCTCAGGCCTTGAGTCCAAGGCCCAGGACTGGCCAAAAAAAAAATTACAAGCAGAAAAATAACCTCATAATCCTTCCTCCTCTCCTTAATCCATTTTTTTTCTGCCAGTCTTGGAGCTTGAACTCGGCCTGGGAACTGTCCCTGAGCTTTTTTGCTCAAGGCTAGCACTCTACCACTTAAGCCATCATTTCCAGCTTTTTCTTTGTATGTGGTGCTGAGGAATTGAACCCAGGGCTTCATGCATGCTAGGCAAGCACTCTACCACTAAGCCACGTTCCCAGCCTCCCTGATCCTTTTGCCTCTACTCTATGTCTGTAGGCATTCCTTGAATTTACTGTTTCTCCTTCAGTGCAATTTAAGTACCATTATTTATTAATTTTCTTATTTTACTAATACCAGTATGTCAATGAATATTTTCTGTACAGGTCTCTTTTTGCACATATGCTAGATCCTTTCCAGTATATAGTAAAAAGGCACCGCTAGGCACCACTGGCTCACATCTGTAATCCTGACTATTCAGGAGGCTAAGATCTCAGGATGACTGTTTAAAGCCAGCCCGGCAGAAAAGTGTGGACTTTTAGCTCCAATTAACTACCAAAACAGCCCGAAGTGGAGCTGTGGCTCAGGTGGTAGAGAGCAAGCTTTTGAGCAAAAAAGCCCAGGCCCTGAGTTCAAGCCCCACAGCCAGCACATTCACACAAAAAAAGTTCAATTACAGAGAGCACGCATCATTTACCTACTTTATTGCCATATTCTACTGATGTGGCAAAATCAAATGTCACCCCCCAAGCTGAGGGATGGAAAAACAACTGTGCACCAGCTCTGTTGTCAAAATTCTACACAGTTTCTAAACTAGGCACTGAGGGCTCATCTCAGTAATCTGAGCTTCTCAGAAGGCTGAAACTTGGAGGATCCATGTTCTAAACTAGCCTGGGAAGAAAACTCCTCAAGACTCTGTCTCCAATTAGCTAACAAAAGACTGGACTTGAGGCATGAATCAGGTGGTAGAGCTCCTTGAGGTCCAGAGTTCAAGCCCCCGTACTGCCAAACACACAGACACACAAAACTCTAAATATTTTCCAACCTAATGGCAGCACATTTTCACTTATGATCACCTGACTTTTCCTATGTCCCTTGACCACTCATGCCCATTCTTCTGTGAATGCTCTTATCATATTTTCTTTTATTTTTGCCAGTCCTGGGGCTTGAACTCAGGGCCTGAGCACTGTCCCTGCCTTGTTTTTACTCAAGGCTAGAACTCTACCACTTGAGCCACAGCGCCACTTCTGGCTTTATATGTGTGTGTGTGTGTGTGTGTGTGTGTGTGTGTGTGTGTGTGTGTGTTACTGAGGAATCGAACCCAGGGCTTCATGTATACAAGGCAAGCACTTTACCACTAGGCCACATTCCCAGCCCCTGTTATCATATTTTCTGTCCATCCTCACATGGACTTCTTTTCTTATTTATTTGGAATCCTAAATGTGCACCTTTTTTCCAGTTATGCCATTTTTAAATATCAGTGAGGTTCATTGCCTATATTATCATCGTCATTAGTCAGTTCCAAGGTTTGAACCCAGGACCTTGTGCATGCTAGAAGAGTGCATTACTGTTTGAATCAAACTCTCAGCCAGGAAGGAGAAAGAAGAGTTTGCCTCTGTGCATCAATTAAATAGGGAAGTTAAAGTGTTAACTATATTGTATTGTATGTTGATATTTTGCTAAGAGCATAAGATGCTGTTAACACACAGAGATTGTGTGTACAATCATAACGGCATGGTTTAGTGGCTCACACTTGTAAATTCCCACACTCATGAAGACTGAGGTAGGAGGATCATGAGATTGAAGCCATCCTGGGTTACATAATGAGACCTTCTCAAACAACAACAACAACAATACAAAAAGTAATGATGGAAGGTGTGATTATGTTACATTGTTGACCTGTGGTGATCATTGCCCTAGGCATGTTGAGAATGGGGACATGCTGTATCCCCTAAATCTATGCAACTACCTTGATGAAGGAGTCAAATGTAATTAATTCTGGTGTATTGGCAGCCTGAGAACTATTTCAGTTTAGCTGGCTTCAATAGAGAAGCTCAGGCATGAATTAATTGGGTCATTTGGGGGCTTGATCTTGGTCACTGAAGCTCACCTGTGTATGCTGCCGTTTCCTCTAGAAGAGATTGAGAGGAGGGTGTGTAGACTGTGACTTGAGATCAGATCGGCCTCTAATCCACCTTAGAAATCTGCCTTGAGCAAGAGCCTTAGCTTTTTTTTTTTTTTAAATCTCAGTTTCCTTATCTGTAAAACAGGGATGAGAATTGTTACAAAAATTAAATGAGAACCTGACATCAGTGGCTTATGCTATTCAGGAGGCTGAGATCTGAAGGTCTTCGTTGCAAGCCAACCAGGTCAGGAAAGTCTGAGAGACTCTTATCTAAAACTGATCACCAAAGGGCCAGAAGTGGAGCTGTGGCTCAAGTGGTAAGAGTGCTAGCCTTGAGCAGAAAGAGCTAAAGGATAGTCCCCAGGCCCTGAGTTCAAGCCCCAGTACCAGCACAAAATAAAGAAAAGGAAAAAAAAACAAAATTAAACAAGGAAACAAGGGTTCTGCAACACTTCAAAAACATCAATCCTCTTTTCCTCCTCCCTCATGGAGAGGGAAACCTGGCGTGGTTTACACATTGTACACGTGGAGCTCTTCCCCAGAGTATTCACTGTTTCTAGGTCACTGGTTCTCATGAATTGGTGGAGTCTGATTTCAGGTTAAGCACTCATTGTGGTAGAAGGTGCATGTGCTTTGGAAACTGCAACGTACTATACTATATAATTACCAGCTTGGTCCGTGTTTTTACATTCAGGACTATGAGGAAAGCAAATGGAGGAAGTAAATCACTCAAATGAGGAGATATCTGTAGAAAGGTGATACCTTCCTATACAAAGATTACCACTGTGTCTGTTGTGTCTCACACAGCACGCTCCAACCTGTTACCACAGTGGTTTGCATTGTTGCTTATTCCCATTTCACTTAACAAAATCACTTTAAAAGGGCCACTCAGATGCTGGTTGATAAAATCACAAACCCCAGTGTTCCCTCATCCCCACAAAGCTGTAGAGCTCGAGAAACTTTCTTCTCTGCCTTCCTTCAGTGCTCAGCAAGCTGTCCTAAACCTTCCTTGCTCCTCGACCAGAGTTTGAAGCAACTGGCCTCTCCTCTCCTCTCCTCTCCTCTCCTCTCCTCTCCTCTCCTCTCCTCTCCTCTCCTCTCCTCTCCTCTCCTCTCCTCTCCTCTCCTCTCCTCTCCTCTCCTCCTCCTCCCCTCCCCTCCCCTCCCCTCCCCTCCCCTCCCCTCCCCTCCCCTCCCCTCCATCTCTTTCCTCTTCTTTCCGTTTCCCTCCTCACTTTCATCTTCTCTTCTTTCTCTCTGTCTCTCTTCTCCTCTCCTCTCTCTTCTCTGTTTCTCATCTTCTCTTCCTTTCTTCTTTCTTTCTCCTATCTCATTCTTTCTCTCTTTCCTTCTTCTTCCCTTTCTTGTGCCATCCTGGGGCTTGAACTCAGGGGCCCTGGGCATCTTTGTTGTTGTTATTGTTGTTGTTGCTCAAGGCTAGCACTCTACCACTTGAGCCACAGCTCCACTTCCAGCTTTTTGATGGTTAACTGGAGATAAGACACACACACTGTCCTGCCTGCGCTGGCTTTAAAGCACCATCCTCAGATCTCAGCCTCCCGAGGGAGCTAGAATTACAGATATGAGTCACCAGCTCCTGGCTACAACTTGCTTTTCTTAACTATCTCATACAAGTTCCAGAAAAGACAAAAATCACACAGGACCCATTTGAGGGTGGTGGCAAACCCTGGGAAAGGGGCCCTGTGGAGACCTCAGGCATACTTGGAGGGTACAAGATGCTGGGGACTGCCTGCCTGTCCCCCAAGTGATGCGCATCACCTTGCTTCCCAACATGAACCTTTGCACCCAGCCACTTCCGGTTGCCAAGTCTGCATTCAGATACATTGTGTCCCAGCTCCAGAAGACAAACAAGTCCTTGGGAAGATGTCTGCCATGCACAGATGTTTAAGAAATCCCCACTGGAGAGGGGGTATTATATGTGGCTTCCACATGTGGGCGTTCTATGACTCCCACACATCAGCACCCACGTTATATGGGGGGGGGGGCTCATATCAGCACCTCACAGCAGTGGGTGCTGTCCACCCAGTGCTATCATCATATGGGCCCCGGGTACCAGGTCCAAAGCCATTCCACAAAGAATATGAAAGAGGAGGACCTCAAGGCCAGCAAGGGCCACCAGGTCCGCTGAGTCCCGCAGTTGCTAGCACAAGCCCTACTTTGCCACCTTCTTCTAAGCACAGGACTTCCTGTCCCCCACCCACCTCCCGAACTTCCCACATAAATTCACAGCATTAAC
The DNA here is from genome assembly GCF_023159225.1 of Perognathus longimembris pacificus. Classification (NCBI taxonomy): domain Eukaryota; kingdom Metazoa; phylum Chordata; class Mammalia; order Rodentia; family Heteromyidae; genus Perognathus; species Perognathus longimembris. The sequence goes on from NC_063176.1 coordinate 45,336,108, forward strand.
TTGGAAAAAAAGAAAATTACAAAGGGAACAACCTTCAGGGAAGAAAGAATAGCCTCTTCAATCTGGGCACCCTGGCTCATGCCTTGAATCCTAGCTTCTGCGGAGGCTGAAACCTGAGGATCAAAGTTTGAAGCCAGGGCAGAAAAGTCTGTGAGACTCTACTCTCCAATTACTCAACAAAAGTCCAGAAGTAGAGCCATAGCTCCAATAGTAGAGCACCAACCTTGAGCAAATAAAGCCAGGTGAGAGCATGAGGCCTGGCGTTCAAGCCCAGTACCACCACAAAGGAAGGAAGGAAGGGAGGGAGAGAGAGAGGGAGGGAGGGAGGGAGGGAGGGAGGGAAGGAAGGAAGGAAGGAAGGAAGGAAGGAAGGAAGGAAGGAAGGAAGGAAGGTGGGTGGGTGCTGAATATCAAGTTTCCAAATGGAAAAGAAACTTCCTCTGTCTCATATCCTACAGGAAATTAACCTCTAATGGTCCAAAAGGCTAAATATAACAGTGTATACTGTAACATTCTTAGTAGACAACTGGAGAAAATTTTCATAACATTGGATTGAGAAATCAAAGAAAAAAATGAGAAAACTGGACTTGAACGAAGTTAAGAAAAACTTGGACAGTTCAATGAACTCAAAAGTGAATATCTATAAATATTAGCACACATATCAGATACAAGTCTAATATCTATTTTGTATATCTATCTATCTATCTATTTGCCAGTCCTGGGGCTTGAACTCAGGGCTTGGGCACTGTCCCTGAACTTCTTTTGTTTAAGACTAGCACTCTACCACTTGAGCCACAGCACCACTTCTGGCTTTTTCTGATTATGTGGGAATTATGAGGAACTGAACCCAGGACTTCATGCATGCTAGGCAGGCACTCTACTACCAAGCCACATTTCCAGCCCAAGTTTTTATATCTATACAATGCAGATCCTTCACTTACGATGGCTCAACTTCAGATTATTTATTTCTTCATCATTTATTTTGGAGCTAGTACTGGGGCTTGAACTCCGGACCTGGGTGGTTTTTGTCTCAAGGCTAGTGCTTCTACTACTTGAGTCAGAGCTTGTAAGAGTCTCACAGACTTTCCTGCCCAGAGTGGCTTTGAACTACAAGCTACCAGCACACAGCTTTCAACTTGTTTTCTGACTCATGATGGTCCAAAACCAAGTTATTTCATGTTTTGAACTTTTTGCTGATTTTGGTTTGGTTTGCTTTGTGGTGCTGGGGCTTGGACCTGGGGCATTGTGCTTGCAAACCGCACATTCCTAATCACATGTTTTGAACTTTGATCTTTTTTCTGGGCAGAAAATATACCATACATTATTCTCGCACAGTTCTGGATAGAGGCAGTGAATTGTACTCCCAGGCAGCAAGATGAACATCTTTTGGTGTTGTTTAAAAGACAAAACAATTTATTTAAACAGATAAGCAATACTTTACAGTGTAGTGTTCTGCTTAGCTATGACACTTCATAGGTTATTCAAGATATTTTCATTTTTTGTCTGGTTTTTTATTTTGCCAGTCCAGGGGCTTTGAACTCAAGGCCTAGGCACTGTTCCTGAACATCTTTGTACTCAACACTAGTGTTCTACCACTTAAGCCACAACACCACTTTGGCTTTTTCTGAGTAGTTTATTGGAGATAGGAGTCTCATGGACTTTCCTGCCCAGGATGGCTTTGAACTGCCCTCCTCAGATCCCAGCCTCATGAGTAACTGGGATTACAGGTGTGAGCCGCCAGTGCCCAGGTTGTTCTTCACACCGTCTCAGCCTCCCAAGTGCTAGGATTACAGTTGTGCGCTATCATGCCCAACTTAAATGCATGTTTGACTTGTGTTATATTCCACTTACGGTGAATTCATCTGGATGTCATTTCATCGTAAGCTGAGGAGCATGCATAGAAAGCATTTTCACAACATCACAAACCAACTCTCCACCATGGTCCCTAGCTAAAGCTCGTGCTGGAATGTAATTGCCTGTGGCTCTGTGTGATAGTGCACACCCTGGGATTGTTCTCATGCAGGGGGGACCGCGGGCACCAACATACTTCAGGACCTGCATCTGCTGGGTGCATGTAGCCGACCATGCTTCAAGTGAAGAGCTCAATGCAGGGGACAACTTATCCACTTCCTAGAAGAGTGGAATGGATTCGGTCAATAAGTAAATATTACTGATACAGAAAAATGTCATTGCCTTGTAGCAGTGCTGAGGGGTGGGAACTCCGCGAGTCGATGAGGTGATGAGGATGTGACCCGAAGCATGACGAATGACCTCACTGTGGGTTGGGGAGTCCTAGAAGAGTGGGCTCTGGAGAAAGGGACAAGCTTAGCCCCCCTCCTCTCTGTCTCTTAGGTGAGGGTCCCCCAACGTCATCACGCGTCGCAGAGCCCAGACGCTGTCGCTGTGCTCTTAGCCCACCCCTGCATCCCACAGGAGGAGCCAGCTCCGCTCCTTAGCTTTGCAAATCACTCTGTCTGTGGCCCTCGGTGATAGCAATGCCAAACACAGACCAATCTAACGAGGTACCAGACCAGAATAGACATTTTTCCAAGGAACATGTGCAAATACCCCCCCCCCAGGACATGCAAATATGCTCTGTATCATTAGTCCTTAGAGAAATGCAAGCAAAACCCACCGTGAATTACCCCTTCCTACCCATTAGGATTATGTGTTAAGGAAACCCTAGCCAGGCACCCATGGCTTATGCCTGCAATCCTACCTACTCAGAAAAGCTGAGTTCTGAGCATCTAGGTTCAAAGCCAGCTTGGGCAGGAAAGTCCCTGAGACTCTTACCTCCAATAAGCTATCAAAAGGCCAGAAGTGAGCTGCGGCTCAAGTGGCAGAGCACTAGACTTGAGCAAAAGAAGCTCAAGGACAGCACCATGACCCCAAACCCAAACCCTAGAACTAGCACCAGCCCCCCCCCCCAAACTCAGGAGTAGAAAGCAATACAGGTTGGCAAGAAAGTGGACAAATTGGAACCATCACACCTTACTGATATAATAAAAAATGGTTCGACATCTGTGGAAAGTAGCTTGGAGGCTCCTCAAAATGGGAAATGTCGAATTATCATATGACACTTCAATTCCACTCCCCAGAAAGAACCCAGTCAAACTGAGAACAGGTACTAAAACAAGTTCATACACCTGCATGCGCACAACAGCGTGACCAAGCGGTAGAAATGGCCCAATGTCCATTAGCCAATGAATAGACCAATAAGTTATGCATTCCACTAACAATGAAGTATTTACTCAGCCATAAAAAGTACTAATGCATGCTACAGTGTGGATTAACCTGCAAAACATTATGCTAACAGGAAAAAAAATGAAAAAGGTCACACTTTATAGGATTCTATTTTTATAAGCAATTTCCCAAATGGATGAATTCATAGCAACAGAGCCCAGACTTGGAGGTCAGCGGGTGGGAGCCCCGCTAGGGGGAGGGGTATGAAGGAAATATATGCATAGAGAGATCTGCTTTGGAGTGATGGAAGTGTTTTGGAGCTAAGCAGAAGTGGTCCTTGCAAAACACTGTTGTGTTCTACCACATGAGACACACCTCTACTTCTGGCCTTATGCTAGTCAGTTGGAAATAAGAATTTCTCAGTGTGGTCTACTTGGGCTGGCTTTGAACATTGATCCTCAAATCTCAGCCTCCTCGGTAGCTCAAAAACAACTTTAAATTCCCCTACATGCCTTCCATACCCTAATGGATGCGGGAAAGCGCCGAGGCAGCCTCCGGTTATTATCAGTTGTGTTTAATGAACTGTGAGATTTGCTAAGCACTTCGCTGTCCTTCATTTTGTGAAAAGCTGCCATCCCCAAAGTAAATGGTTCCCAAAAGCCAAGTATAAGTGAACGTGTTGCCAGGCATGGGTGGCTCATGCCTGTAATCCAAGCTCCTCAGGAAGTTGAGATCTGGGAATCCAGGTTCGAAGCCAACCCAGGCAGGAAAGTCCATGAGATTCTCATTTCCAATTAGTCATCAAAAAGCTGGACATGGAGCTGTGGCTCAAGTGCTGGAGAGCTAGCTTTGAGAGAAAAAACTCAAGGAGAGCACACAGAGTTCAAGCCTCAGCACAAAGAAGAAAGAAGGAGGAAAGAGGAAAGAAGGAGGAGGAGGAAGAAGAAGGAAGGAGGTGGAGGAGGAAGAGGAGGAGGAGGAGGAGGACGAGGAGGAGGAGGAGGAGGACGAGGAGGAGGAGGAGGAAGAGGAAGAGGAAGAGGAAAGGTTGTATAGTAGTGTGGGAAACATAAATCTAGTGTCCACAGTACAGCCTCAAACTCTGCATCCTGAGCATGTGCGAGTTCTTCCTCAACGGCCGTCCCCTTGGAACCATGTGCCTCAGATACTAAGAGTCTAGTGTATACTAAGTGCCTCTGTTTTTTGTTTGTTTGGTGGGTTGGTTGGTTTCTTGCCAGTCCTGGCCTGGACACTAACCCTGAGCTTCATTTGCTCAAAGCTAGCACTCTACCACTTGAGCCACAGCGCCTCTTCTGTCTTATTCTGTGTATGTGGTGCTGAGGAATCGAACCCAGGGCTTCAAGCATGCTAGGCAAGCGCCCTACCACGGAGCTACATTCCCAGCCCAGTGCCACTGTTGTGGGTTTTTTTTTTTCACTTAATCTGTTATAGGAATTTCATTTCAGTGAACTATTGTTTTTAAGATCAGTAGAGGGACAAAGCTTCTGTCGAGCGGACAAAGGCCCCAGCAGTATGAGGAGTGAGCCTACTCTCTAGGTGATGTTGGTTTTCCCTCATGGGGAAAAATCCAGATGTTATGATGAGCTTGCTTGCCAGCACTGATGGGCACATACGTGAGTTAGTCCACGAAAAGCACTTGGGTCGGGACTACACCGATGATTAAGTTTTGCCCAAGAAAGTCACTAGAAAGCTTCCTCAACAAGTTCTAATATAATCACTTCCTCCATTCTTGAGAAGATTATAAGGATCAACAACCCTTTATCTGAAAGAAAACGATACATTAAACTAACCTGTGAGTGTGAACCAGGCGATGAGTGACGAGCCTGAGTGGAGACTGCCTTCCAGACAGCTAGCACACACGACACCACTCAGCTTCCACTTCCTGGGAGGGACACAGCTCTCATGGGGCAGCTTGGGAAACTGAGGCTCAATCCTAACAGATAGTCCGTGGCAGATTCAGAATGTAAACTCATATCTTGTTTCTGAATCTCCCAAGTGCTGGCATGTTTTCTCTCTGAAATAAGGTAGGGATCACAGGTACGGGCAGGAGGTCAAGTTGGGCAAATAAAGGTCCCTCCCCTCCTCCCCTCGGTACAAGCCCTGCTGACTGACGGGTATTCCTGACACCATGGACTTTCAAAGTGGCCTCATCCACACAGAGGCAAACGCACCAAAAGCAAAGTGTTTGTTCCAGCAAGAACATGTTAGTAGTCCACTGTGGATTTATTTGGAAGCCCTAGTTAAAGAACAAGACGTGCTGGGTGCTGGTGGCCCATGCCTGTAATCCTACCTACTCAGGAGGCTGAGATTTGAGGATCATGGTTCAAAGCCATTCCAGGCAGAAAAGTCCATGAGTCTCTTATCTCCAATTAACCACCAGAAAACTGGAAGTGGTGCTGTGGCTCAAAATGGTAGAGGGCTAGCCTTGAGCAAAAAAAAAATCTCAAGGACAGCACCCAGGCCCTGAGTTCAAATCTCCCAACCATCACCACCACCACCACCACCAACAACAACAAAAAAGAAGAAAAGCATGGATGCTAGAAAGCCATTCCCACAACCATCTCAGCCTACCAACCTCTGCACGCACGGCCTGTGTCCCCCGTGTCGTGCACTATTCAGGATTCTCCTGGGATCTGCACAGGCAGCAAACTGGAATGTGTGACTTGATGGAAGTCTGTGTTTCCTACACGCATCAGGACCAAGTCCAAGCTCCTTCAAGACCACTCCGGCTCATCTTTATCTCAATCTCAGCTTCTCTCTCACCTACTCCTCCCCAGTCTTGCCCTGAGGACATTTCCTTGCGTGTCCTAACGTGGTGTTGTCCCCCACTTCCCAGACTCCTCCTATGCCCAACACCTTCTACTTACTTGGTGACAACTCAGACCCACTGCTGTTCTGTGACCCCCTGTGGGGTTGCTTTCTGCACTTGCTTGTCTTTCCTCTGTCTCCGCTCCTCTCCTAGCACATTTTAGAATCAACGAAAGCATCTGTCCAATCACTTAGCACCCAGCACTGTGCTAAGTGATTGCATGCCGGAGCTGAGTCAGTCCTGCACTCATTCCCTTGGGTACAGAGGAAATATTTCCAGGGGGCACTTGATGGACTTGGTAACATTTGAGGGGTAGGACATGATGCAAAAGCCTCAAGCCCCAGAAGCCCGAGTGCATCCTACCTAGGTGGAGGACTTTAATCAGTCAGGAAACTTTCATCTCCCTGGCATCTTTTATAGTCCTTCATTATCACCAAGTTTCCACTTGACTCACTGAGGAATTTGAACTCCACTGGGGGTCATCTCCAACTCTGGACTGCCAGAAAGGTAAATTGAGGCACAGTAAAATATTCGTTTATTTGAACAGAGAGTGTTTCATGCATCAGGCCACTCCCACCCCCGAAGTGATTCAGGAGCTCCACAGAAGGACTCCAAGACAACCTCATAGACCTCTAGGAACACAAAGCAAAGGACATGTTTATCGGGCTACTGTTATAAAATTGCCCAAATCGGTCTGCCCATCAGAAGTCCCTAGTGACATAAGTTGGTTGGCTACTTCTGATTAAACTCATACAAAGCATAGTTCTATTTTCCTTCAATGTAGACATTTATAAGGGGCTGAAGCGATAGATAGCTCAGTGGTAGCATGCATGAGGCTCTGGGTTCAATCCCCAGTAACAAAATAAGTACATAAACAAAATAGCTCAAGTTGTGCCTATGTGTGTGCCACTGAGCTCATTTGCCCGGACCTTCCTACCTTTGTCTCCTAAAGACACTGCTGACCTGGTCTCCATTTCCATGGTGTAACAAGTCCCACATTGTTGCCATGCTCTCAGCAAAGCTGAGGTTTCCAATGATATCGCATTTATCCTGAAGGCACAGCTGGCACAAAGTCAGGAGACATAAGGACAGTTCATGGGGGAGGTTATCAGCTGCAAGGCCATGCAGTCAACCCTCACCCAGAGTCACAGAGTCATTGTTACCTCTAGGAATAAGACTGTTGACTTTTGATCCTGATGGCAATAAACAGTTTCCCTGGCAAACAGACAATTCACTAGGGATGTAACTACCATGAACGACTGCAAGGAGAATAATGGGTCAAGACTGTAAAATTCCTCAGAGCAAAGAATTAAAGGAGATAAGTGTGAACCAATGAAATCCGTCAGTGGAGGAAGTGGGACCTCTCCCATGAAAGATTTGCATGAAAGATCCTTCAGGGACTGGGAAGGTGGCTCAGTGGCAGAGCATTTGCCTAGCATGCATGAAGCCCTGGGTTTGATTCCTCAGTATCACATACACAGAAAAAGTTGGAAGTGGTGCTGTGGCTCAAGTGGTAGAGTGCTAGCCTTGGGCAAAAAGAAACCAGGGACAGTGCTCAGGCCTGAGTCCAAGACCCAGGACTAGCAAAATCAATAAATATCCTTCAAGTATCATACAATGATTTCTAATTTATTAACATGGGCACCACATATTTTATCATTAAGAGCACAAGCTATTCCTTGTCACACAGCTGAGTACAACTGAGTCTAATTGTTTGTGTCAGAGTGTATTACTTGGCAGGAATGCAAGAAATCACTTTACAAGGATGAAAGAAACACAAAGGTCGGTATTTGGAGCCATTTGGGGGTCTCATTTGAGTTCAGCTAGGTAGGATTTCTAAATGTACACGGAAGCCTCTTTAGATGGTGGAACATGGACAGCAGGGGCAGAGGCCCATGCTGGCTCTTAACTGTGATCTTCAAGGTGCCATGAGCCTTCCCAGGATATCCACGGCTGTCTGTGCTAGCAAGTGTTCCTGTCCCATATTCCAGATGAGGAAACTGGATGTGCAAACCACGAGCTACATCATCGCAATGATTCACACGTGAGCAGAAAGCTCTTGGTTTGCATTCAAAACTGGCATGGCACAATATACAGATTCCCAAGCATATCTTACGTTCTAATGTTTTACTTAGCATAGCACTCAACAGCAGGTTCCATGAGAAGTCAGGAGAACAAAAAGAACACTAAAGCAGGCCAGCCATGCACGCTGTCAGGACCTCTAGAGGCACTTCTCCCTCTGAGTTTTTGGAAGGGCCCTGCAGCGAGTGGCTCTCGGCGGCAGGTTGTGAGGTGAACTGAACAAAGCGAACCTATATGCTTAGCAAGTGGATTCAAGAAGGCCCCTATTTCCTTCTGAAGAAAAAAACAACTCATTTCTCTTGGGTTTGATTATCTTTTATTTCTCCCTTCCCACAACCAGTAAAAAAAAAAAAAAAAGAAAGAAAAAAATACAAAACAAACACAAGGATCTCATTTTAAAAATCAGTGTCAGGGAAGCCAAAGCCACTGCCTGGGTTTTAACTTACATATTTACAGAGGGGAGGGCGGCAACATGGCAAAGGAGTCGTGTTCAAAAGGCAGCATTACAAAATATACAAAGATGCTCTTTCACACAGGAGCCCTGCCTCATTTCCAAATGAGACGCTAGGAAACAAATCACACTATTTACTACATAACTTATGAAAACTGCTGTACAGATGCGAGACTATAAATATGGGGTAAAGACGGATCTGTTTGGGAATTGGTATCTACATGGATGGGGCGGGGTCAAAAGGCTCAGTTGAGCACCCTAACCTGTTCAGATGGTGATGATGAATGGGGGAGGGGGTGTATGGGATCTTTGGGGCCTAGCTATATACTGTTTCCTCTTCCCTGGGTAAGGCTGAGGCTCACCTGCTTGGTGAGAATGGTGACGGCTAAGGTGAGAAATGGTGTGAATGAAACGGGGATGGGGGGTGGGGGGTCTGAAGCCATGTACCAGTGGCTCATGCCTGTCATCCTACCTACTCAGGAGGCTGAGATTGGAGGATCTAGGTTCAAAGCCAGACTGGGCAGGAAACTCCATGAGACTCTTATTTCCAGTGAATCACCAGAGAAACGGAAGTGGAGCTGTAGCTCAAGTGGTAGAACACAAAAGCTCAAGGACAGCGCCCAGGTCCTGAGTTCAAGCTTCAGAACTGGCACACACACACACACACACACACACACACACACACACACACACACACAAAAAAAAAAAAAAAAAAAAAAACAAAAAAAAACGGGGTTCTAGAAAGTACCTGGGATGAGGAGTACGTCCCCTGAACTACAGCTACCCCGGGATGAGGAGTACGTCCCCTGAACTACAGCTACCCCTATGGAACTTCACAATCCTGGTTTGGTGGATACCCAGCCACACCCTGGGCTCCTGGGGCAGATGAAGCTTTCTGGCAGAATGCCTTGAGAACTATCTCCCCAAATGCCCCACCCCTCAGAGGAGAGCAACAGGGGTGCCAAGCACAGCCCAGATGTGGCTCCCATCCTAGAAGCCCAGGGATGCAGGGAGTCACACCTGCCAGGCAAGGAAACCCTTCCTGGGACTGGGGGAGCACTGGGAATCAGATGGGAAGCCCCACACCTGGTCCAGTCTCCCAACATCCATTGCTTTCCCGGAGCAGCTGCTCGTACAGTGAGGCCATCGGATTAAAGAGAGGCCTGGGCTTCACCACCATAAAGGAGAGCTTTGCACACATATATACACAAACCCTTAGAGAGGCCCTTGGAGAACCTTCCTGAATCCTTGATTTGGACCTTTCCTTTCCAAGGAAGATGCTGAAAGTTTAACAACAGATCTAGTAGTGTGTCCTGAGGAGTGGTCTTGGTCATTGGTCTAGCCGGGCTTGGGTTCTAATTCTCCCTACGCCTTTTGGGAGGGAAAGAGCAAGGGAGCGAGAGGTCGGGATGAGGCTGACCTACAAGCTGCCATCCTAGGCCGGGGGAAGGACAAAGGGGGTGGAGGTCACCCTCCCCACCCCCCCCCCCCGCTTCCTCGGGTGGGTCTCGGGTCCTCCCTACTTCTCAGGCAGCTTAGAAGGCGGTGCTGAGGGTAATGGTCTTCATGTCCAGGGTGTCCACTTGGGCCGTGCCCCCGTCCAGGCCCTCTCTGCTCATGGCTAGGTTGTCAAAGGCCTCGGGAGCCTTGACAGGGATGGCCCGGTCCTCCGGCGCCTCCTCCAGGTCCTCGCAACACTTGCTGCAGCGGCAGCACTTGTTGCAGCCGCACACCATGCAGCACACGCGGCAGCACACGCGGCAGCAGCAGCAGCAGCGCCTCTGGAAGCAGGTGGTGGCCAGGGAGATGTAGCGGTCCCAGGGCTTCAGCGAGTGCATCCACGTGGGCAGGAAGTTCCAGTCCCGGAGCCGGAGCGGCAGGATGCGCGGGCAGCGAGCCTGCAGCATGCGGAGGCAGACCACCAGCAGTAGCAGCAGGACGATGGGCACCCCCACGCCCACCAGCACGGGCCAGCCAGCCAGCGACAGGCCGAACACCGCCAGCGGGGTCAGGAAGAAGAAGAAGATCAGGTAGAAGACGGCGAACCAGCGGTACTTGGCCGAGATGTTACCCAGGCCCTTGGCCAGGCGGATGGGCAGGCGGGTGAAGGGGATCGGGTACCACAGCAAGATGCCGGAGATGTTGAAGAAAAAGTGGCACAGGGCGATCTGAAACATGGAGGGTTGGACCATTAGCACTCTGACACTCGTTTTTAGTTTGTTCATGTCTTTCCGGGCTCCATCTCAGAGCCAGTAGGGAAAGGCACCCGTGGCTCACACCAGTTATCCTAGCTACTAAGGAGGCTGAGATCTGAGCATCCCAGGGGCAGAAAAATCTGGTAGACTCTTATCTCCAACTAACCAGCCAAAAGCCTGAAGTGGTAGAGTGCCAGCTTTGAACATATGAGGCCCTGAGTTCAAGCCCCAGTGGCGACACACAGAAAATGAGCCAGCAGGCACACACATAAGGGCCTAGATGGCTTCCTGGCCTCACAGCGCCCATTCCAGGCAGAGGAGAGAGAAGCAATGGCCGGCCACCATTCCTGAACACAGAAGCAGCCTCGGGAGCCATAACTGCTGCGTCAAGGCCACTGTAGCAAGCACTTTAGGGGAGATACAGAGTGACGGCCACTCTGATGGGATGAGCAAGAAATCTAGCCCCCCACTCCCCTGAGCAGAACTGAACCCAGGTCAACTGGTACTTGTCTACTTTTCCATGGGTGTCACCAATCATCAGCTTTGGACCAGCTTTGTCAAATACATGAGCTTCTAGCCACATGACTGCTGAATACAGCACCGATTGCCAACTTCTGTATTCATTACATGGCGAGGTGATAATGGGTTGTATTATATGCATTATTAAAATGGGTCTCATCTCTTCTTAAAAAATGGCCAGGCACCCATGGCTCATACTGGTAATCCTAACTACTCAGGAGTCTAGAGAGAATCTGATGATCATGGTTCAAAGCCAGCCCAGGCAGGAAAGTCTGTGACACTCTTATCTCCAATTAGGCAAGAGGAGAGGTCTCTGAGCAATTTCTACTCTGAGCTCCTGTTGTGTCTCCCTGTGGCTTCTCTTAGTCCCATCTTTTGGACATGGTATGGAAAGCCATGGATTTCACAAGACTACAGATAGGCTTGTATCCTGCCCTGCCCACAGACCCCGGGCCCTGGGTGGCAGGTGCTGACCTGGAGCGAACTCTTCAGTGTGTCACCTGGGCTGGCTAAGGCAGCCAGGATGGCAGTGGTGGTGGTGCCGATGTTGGAGCCCAGCGTGAGAGGATACGCGCGCTCGATGCTTATCACCCCAATGCCTGAGGGGAAAAAAGACACAGACATGTGAGCATGCGCCACTGGCACGAGGGATGGGGACAAAGCGATGGCGGTGAGAGAGAGAAGGCGGGGAGGAGCTCACCAATCAGCGGAGTCAGAGCGGACGTGAACACGGAGCTGCTCTGCACAATGAAGGTCATGCCGGCTCCCACCAGGATAGCCAGGTAGCCAGTCACCCACGCGAAGGGAAAGGGGAAATCTGGATGACAGAGGAGGTGAAAACACAAAGGCTTCAGAACATGGATTCAAACAGCTCCTGACACAACAAGTCCAGTCACACTGAAAACCTGCCAGGGACAAAGCCAAACGCCTGGCTCTACTGGAGTTCATCTGGCTTTTCTCAGGGCCTTGCTATCCTGCAATGAAAGAGAGTCCTCCTCCTACAGCCCACTCAGGACCCCCATGGACATTTCCACAGCTTACTGCATCCAAGAAACACCACCCCCTCGGAGGCCATTCAAAGGGGGAGCCAAAGGAGCCCCAGAGGGGTGGGCAGGACAGGCGGGAAGAGCGCCTACCTGTGTTGAGGGTCTTCTTGATGATCACAGCCACCTGCCCTTTGAGCACAGAGCCCAGGAGCTTGACGATCATGATCAGGCAGCCGCAGAGGACCAGCAGAGAGACGGTGAGCAGGATGAGACCCACAGCAAGATCAGGGAGGTTGAAATTCACAAAGATGTGCTGGCCTAGAGACACAGAGAGAGTCTAACTAGGAGGTAGGGGGCTGCCCCAGCTAAAGATTCTTCCTGGCCTAAATCAAGATCTTTTGAGCATCTGGACGCCTACGGCAGCTCAGAATATGACCCTTTCCAGATCCTTTTGCAGTGGAGAATATCACAGACTCTCTGCCTTGTTCAGTGCCTTGCATGGAGCCTGCTATATATAGGACTCATGGTGAATATCTGTCCTATGGGCCCAATTCAACTTTTTTTTTTTTTTGCCAGTCCTGGGGCTTGAACTCAGGGCCTGGGTTCTGTCCCTAAGCTTCTTTTGCTCAAGGCTAGCATTCTACCAACTGAGCCACAGTGTCACTTCTGGCCTTTCCTGTTTATGTGGTACTGAGGAATCAAAACCAGGGCTTCCTGCATGCTAGGCAAGTGCTCTACCAGTAAGCCACACTCCCAGCCCACTTCAACTTTCGTCACCCCAGAGACATTGACAAAGAATTACCCTTCTTTTGGGGTACTGTATTAGTCACTTCAATCCTTCATCCTTAGCAACCTCTGCTTTGAGAGCAGATTATGCCATACCTGGTGTGGGACAGGGGCTCAGTACCTCTTGCCACCCTCCTGTCCTACATTCAAGAGCCCCCCCCCCCACATAAGCAATGCCCATCTTAACACTCCTCCCTCCCGTCCCGGAGACCAGCTGGCTGAGTCAGCTCACATTTGGCAATGTTCTCCTTGTGGGTCACATTCTTGATGGTCCAGGTATGGATGCCATCCGTCCAACAGAGGGAAGGGGAAGTGCAGTTGACCGGCGAGGGGACAGTGACATTCATCTCAGTCTAAAGGACAAACATGAGAAATGCCCATGACATCCACTCCTGGTAGAGAAAGATGGGCAATGAGGAGAGGAGGGAAAACCCTGAACACACAGCGGGTATATGCAGGAACTCTCTCATTGTGTCTCTTTCACCTCTGGACACTGGCTTACTCATCTTCATTGGGAAAGCTCTTGAACCGACTGGGACCAGCTGCTCTTTTGTATTTCAGTCTCCAGTTTTGAGCACACCGCAAAAAGAAACATGAACACAAGTACACCCTAGAATCAAGGAGCAGCCACAACCATACTGCATGGCCAAGAGGGGAAAGGATATTCTGGAAGAGTCTGAAAAATAAGAGATTCTTCCTGTTCCCAGCATTCTAGAACAGTATGACATATCCTTCCAAAACCAGAGCAGAGAGACAGACAAGGGTAAATAACCTTGCTCCAGACAACAGGAAGAGAATGAATGGCAAGCCAGTTGCCCCGGTGGCCCAGGGTAAGGCAAGATGGCTGCCGCCGGTCCCACTGCCCGAGCCCTCTACCACGTTTCTATAAGAACTTGGTTGTCAAGATTCACCTGCCCAGTAACACTTGTGAAACTTACCACATTGGTAAAAGTTTTGCACCAAGTCTTGACCAGACTCTTGTTTTGGGCTGAAGGATCATTCATTGCAATTTGGTGGATGACGTTTTTATCCAGCTGGGAAGACAATGGGTAGAAACAGTCAGCATGGCCCAGAGCTGGTTTAGAACAGAAGTGGAAGGAGGTGACTATGGGAGGGCTCTGTGGAGATGAGCCTGAGCTAGGTGTGACTTGGGACTCACACTTGTGCTCATCCATCCCTCTGTCCCTTTAGTGCAGGCCCCAGACATGAGCAGAGAGGCTCAACAAATGAAGGGTTTTATATGACAAGTGCGCTGATATGAACCTCACTGGCGAAGTGACAGAGAGAACTCGAAGGTAACATTGGAAGCGCAAGTCCCTTCTGTCCCTTCCTCCCCAGGGCATCCTCTCTAATGGCTTTCATTTTGATATGGCCAGGAGATGGTTCCTGGCTGAAAGTGCAATAATCACCTTCCTTTGCTAGGTATCAGGTAAGACAATCAGTGAGCCCAGAAAAAGTGGTCTCAAGTGTCTCGTTCCGCACGGACTCACCATGACACCTCACCCCAAGCTAAAAAAGCCACACAATGAAGCAAAGGCAGAGAACACTATCTATCAAGTGGGCCTAAATGTCTGCCTCCCTTGACCTTTGTCAGAGGCTACCCCCCACAGCAATTTTTGGACCCTCCATGTCTCTTTAGGCTCAGAGGTGGTGGGACAGGGGTAGGGGGACAGTCATCCTGGAGAATGGCTACCTGGATAATAAGCTTTGTGAAGGGATCTGTGATGACTTTCAGAAGGGCTGGGGCATCCTCTCCATTCTTGAAGTGGAAGGACTCCACCACGAGGTTGGTCAGGAGCTCCAGGTAGTGGGTGATGGCCTCCAGGGGCAGCAGCACCAACACAGACAGCCAGTTGAAGAAGTCGTGGACAGTGGCCCCTGCGAAAGCCCTGAGAGAGGGAAACCCCAACCGCTGGATGAGCCAGCGCTCAGGTGCGCATTGCCTGCCTGCGTGTACACAGCTGTCTGGTCCCAAGGGGGACGTGCTGATATTCCCATGGGCCCTGTGAGCACCCTGAGCAGATTGAGGCTGGAATGATTCTCCCCCCAGCCACTCTGAGTTGTGCACACTGAACGCTACCTGCCCTTGGAGAAGTGGCGATCAGGAGGCAGGTAAGAGTCAAAACTCCTCTCCACCAGGGAATTCTTAACTATTAAAAAGTAACCTCAGTACTAGTGTCTCATGCCTAGTATCCTAGCTACTCAGGATGTAAGGATCATAGTTCAAAGCTAGCCACGGTAGGTAAGTCCATGAGTCACTCTTTTTTTTTTTTTTTGCCAGTCCTGGGCCTTGGACTCAGGGCCTGAGCACTGTCCCTGGCTTCTTCCCGCTCAAGGCTAGCACTCTGCCACTTGAGCCACAGCACCACTTCTGGCCGTTTTCTGTATATGTGGTGCTGGGGAATCGAACCTAGGGCCTCGTGTATCCGAGGCAGGCACTCTTGCCACTAGGCTATATCCCCAGCCCCTCCATGAGTCACTCTTATCTCCAGTAAACTACTAAAAAAAAAAAAAAAAAAAAAAAAAAAGGCCAGAAGTACAGCTGTGGCTCCTAAGTGGTAGAGAGCTAGCTTTGAGCCAAAAGAACTTCTGGTGCAGCACCTAACCTAGGCCCTAAGTTCAAGCTCCAGTACTGGTACAATTTAAAAAAAATACAATAATAGTAATAATAATAAGAATAATGACATCTTGAGCTGCAGATTTTCTCACTGGTGGGTGGTACAATGAACCGTGAAATACTGGATTTGAGCCCCAGCACCAGGGGAAAAAACAAAGAAGAAGAAGAAAAAAGGCTGCTGTTTGGTGCCGTATCTGAGGGTCCTCAGAGCTTCCCACCCCTGTCTCATCGCCAGGTGAAGAAATTCTGCTCTAGGTTCTTCCCCAGATATGCAGAAATATTTACATATTGGAAATCCCTTAAAACCAGGTGGTTTGTGGGTCGGGGAGAGACAGAAGCAACTAATTTTTTTTTAATGGAGAAAACACTCAACTTCACTAGGAAAAGAACTATATTGAGAGTGTAAAAATTCACTATTAGCTGTTGTTTCTTAAAAATATCATTATTCTTTCCTGAAGAGGGTGATTTAAGACTTTCTCATGCACAGCTGCTGTAGTAAAATTATTCTTTACTTCAGAGCAGTTTTCTGTGCAACATAGAAACATTTAAGGCAGCCATTATTATTCTAGAAATAGAAGGTCATAATCCAAAGCGCTAACACGGAAACCTCCGCATGGGATGAGCTAAGCAACAGCAGTCCTCCACGCAGGGACCTAAGTATCCTAAATGTTCCCCGGGCTTTCCCGAGGTAAAAAGGCACCCCATCTAACAGTGATGAGAACCTCAAGTCTGGAACCCCAGCCGTGCCCCCTCGATGACAATGTCACCTTGTCTCCTTGAGTTTCATTGTGGGTAAATTGGGGTGTAGGAAAGCCTGCTTGGCTTCCTGAGAATCGAATTAAGAAAACGCCCTGTTTAATGTGTATTGTTGTGGCCATCGGGACATTTCATCAGGGACCAAATGACCGGCTCGATGTTGTCTGCTAACTACAAATTCACCAGCAGACAGCTGACGTTTCTGTCTTCCCCAGACCACACTGTGAACGCATCCCATTGACACACCAGGGGACGCTTCTGGAAGCTCTCCCACGGATTAGAAGAGAACTGAGGAGTTACACTTCATTTTCACATTCACTTTTTTCTTCTTGTTCAGAAGAAAGGATTCGCCTCACCTAGCTACATCCCACCTGCTCTATTTTGAGGTCTTCTGTGCCCATGAAACTTTATTTGTTCTTTTATTGGCAGGCAAATGAAGAACAAAGAAAACGTGGCATTGTGGATCTGGCCAAAAATAAATGTTTTAGGAAGTTATAATTATTTATGATTCAGTGAGACAGTAAATCATACCACCCATCAGGTAGAGTCAGGCTGGAACTTGCCTTAAGTGAGGCTGGACCGGGTGCCAGGCCTCTTTCTAAATAAATACCCACCTGCCTGAGTGCGCTTAATCCTTAAGATAACACAATGGCGATGGGTACTGTTATTATCCTGCCTCTGCAGACCGGGGGTCAGAGCTCTCAGCTTAGAAATATGTGATGCCATCCCTGCTGGACTCTCCTGAGGCTCCCACAGAAGCTCCAGCAACGAACTGACCATTTTAGCCCTAAACGGAGCTGGCCCCCTCCCCATCTCACGGTTGCCAAGGAGATGCCGGTTCTGAATGTCCTACCTTCTGAACTCACTCCGGTCTCCTGCTTGCATGAGTGCCACGATGGTGTTGGTGATAGATGTCCCAATGTTAGCCCCCATGATGATGGGGATGGCAGCCCGCACGGTCAGCACTGGGTGGGGGGGGGGCAGGGGAAGAGCCAGTGATAAGTTTAAGAAGGGAGCCTGTCTCGAGCCAAACTTGTTCATACAGGAATCCCCTGAAGCAGCTGCTCT
The DNA here is from genome assembly GCF_023159225.1 of Perognathus longimembris pacificus. Lineage (NCBI taxonomy): Eukaryota > Metazoa > Chordata > Mammalia > Rodentia > Heteromyidae > Perognathus > Perognathus longimembris. The sequence continues at coordinate 45,353,581 of NC_063176.1, forward strand.
GAGCTGCTTTGGAGGTGAAATGGGCTCAACACAGAAATCTGAATGTGTCCTCTCAGTTTTAGGGGCACCATTACAAGTCTCCCAAAGCTCCTCCTACAGACTTACCCCAGTGCCTTTGCTTCCTCCCTGCTCCCTGGTAGGAATGTAAGGCCAGCTCACAGGAGACCAAGAGCCCGCCAGTGTTTGGGGACGCAGGTCAGTTGTACATAGCATCAAGGCTCATATTAACATGCGTCAGCCACATGCCAGACATCAAACACTTGCACATTTATGAGACCAATTTCTGGCAGGAAATGGCCAACAAAATCCCTGCATTGTTGCCTTTCTGACATACACAATAACATGCCTGGCTCACGCCTGTAATCCTAGCTACTCAGGAGGCTGAGACTTGAGGGTTGCACTACAAAGCTACCATGGCAGCAAAGTCCATGATATTCCAATTGCCAGCCAAAAGCCAGAAGTGGAGTTGTGGCTCAAGAAAGAACACATTTTTTTTTCTGACTTGTCCAAGAAATTTAATTATTTTTAGCTCAAATGTTGGTATGTATTGAAAATTGATCCATTCAAACTGGTCCCCCTCACAAGATTTATCAACCTAACCAACCCAAGTATGAAGCGGCTGGGAGTTGGAGCATTACTCCAAATATAGTTACCCCACCTCCCGTGTGTGATGTGATTAGAGCTCTTTCCTTGAGAGCACTGACTAGGTAAAGCTCTAAGGAAGCATACTAAGTTGATGGAAGTGATCCGTATGGTGTTGCTCATGTGGCCCATGAGCACTCGAGATGCAGCTCAGGCGATGGAGAAACTAACTTTAATCAATTACATATCAGTGAAATAAAACAGCTACTTTGTGGTTAGTGGCTGCTAGGCTGGGCAGGGCACTATTGATCTATTCAGCAGAGTCATAAAACATCAGGATTATTTTCCATCCCAACCATCCACAGGGGACCAAATTTTGCTATTTCTCAGTTGGACAACATGGGGCAGACAATGAAAGCTTGGCCTGATAGGTCCAGAGAAGGTTCCAGGCTTTTGGGGCAGACATAGGTGCTTGGAGCAATTCCCAGGTACCCAGACTCACATGAGGAGGCCACCATGCTGACGATGATGGATGAGGAAGTGCTAGAGCTCTGCACCATGACTGTCACCAGCACCCCAATCACCAGGCCTGCCACGGGGTTGGACATGATGGAGTTGTTGCTGAAGAACTGCCCAGCCATCTTTCCTGAAAGATAAACCAATGGCACAGGATGAGGCAGGGGGAGGGCGGTGGGCACAGGGTCCAGACTACTTTCCACAGTCAGCTGGTTGTGGGGTAGGAGCCCAGGACCAGTCTTGCTGAGCCCTTTGGGATTCTGCTTCTGTCTTTCCTACACTGCCTGACGGGCAGAGACTGCTATGTGGGCCTCCTGGCTCTTTGTGACTCCTTACCCTCAGCTGCCCCCTTACCTGCTTGCTGTCTAACCAGCAAGCCCTTTGCTAGCCTGGGATCCCAGTGCTGACCTCCATTCTAGGGCCCAACAAGCTGCCTGATGTCCTCAGCCTTCTGCCTCTGGAATTTCCCCCCAAGGCAGCAGAAGACTGATTGGGCCCCCTAAGCAAATCTTCTTCTTCTCTGTCCACTCCTAGCTCCAGGTTAGCTTTTGATCTTTCATCTGTGCTTTGGCCTAGGACAATATTCTTTCTTTCCTCATCATCTCCAGGCAGAGAAGCTGCGACAGCAGGAACTCCTCAGATAGTGAAGGGCAAACTGGCTTCCTGCCTGGGTCTTGTGAACAAAGGCAAGTCTGGTGAACAAAGGCTGACAGCTTAGAATGGGTTCCAGCCCTGGCTCAGGGCCTACCTTAGACACCTGAGTCAGGCATAGCCATATTTATAGGCCTCAGTGTTCTCTTCCACACAATGGAGGGTGTAGACTTTGCAAGATAATCTGGGGATGGATTCTAGTCCTACAATCCTCTACAAACACTCAAAAATACTCTGGGTGGCTTAAGAGGGCTAGTAAGTGGTGACTCTCTGAACACAGTCTGCTTACAGCATCCACAACCCCTTGGGCCCAGCCCCAGGGTCTTGAGTCCTTACCTCCAACCAATTGGAAGGCACTGCTGAGGACGTCCAGGGAGCAGACAAACAAGTAGAGAAAGCCCAGGAGCAGAATGAATTTCCCTATCCCTTGGAAGATACAGAGAATCTTCCCTCTGGTGTCTCTCTCTGCGAAAGAGTCAGGCAAAGAGTTTTAGTGGGTGCCACTCTGATTAGACTGGCAGTGAGCTCATGGCTCCCTCCCCTCCTCCCTCCCCATTGGCTGGTGCCATGTAGCTTCTTGGGTCTAAAGAGCATGGATGGGCCATGTCTACTGCCGTGGCGTAAGGTGATTCACCCTGTGTTCCACTTTATTGAATCCCCCTCGTGTTTCTAAAGGAGTGCATCTGGGAAGATTGTTCTGGGTTCCGGGATACAAGCAGCAGACCAGCCGAACCACAGTGTCACAGAGGGGGCAGTTTAGAGCACTTACCACCTCTAAATGCAGGGTCAGAGCTAATGGCTACACAGCACTTTCTAGAAGGAGATTGCTACAGTCCATCACAGCCACACTTTGGGTCCCCATGCATCCTTGGCTATTGTTTTCTCTGCTTTCCTTTAAAGTGAGTTGTGCCTCCTCCCTCCCATTGACCTCCCCCCACTTCCTCCTACTACTCTAGCCTTCTGGTTGCAGGCTGGGGTACTTCTAGATAATTCCTAGGAAAGAAATGGGCATTTTATCACATGCCAACCAAATAGTCCTGCTGAACCTTCTCTGCTTCTGAAGACTTCCCTGGAGCCCTGAGGGTCCAGACAGAAGCCAGCTGCTCACGCCTGTAATCCTAGCTACTCAGGAGGCTGGGATCTGAGAATCATGGTTCAAAGCCAGTCCAGGCAGGAAAGTCCATGAGATTTATCTCCATTCAACTACCAAGCCAGAAGTGGAGCTGTGGCTTAAGTGGTAGAGTGCCAGCCTTGAGCAAAAAAGCTCAAGAACTATGCTCAAGCCCTGAATTCAAGCTCCAGTACAGGCACCAACAAAGGAGAAAGAAACAGGGACAGAGACAAAGGAAAAAGAAAGAAGGAAATGAAAGGGAGATGGAAGAAAGGGGAAGGGGGAAGGGGAAGGAGCAGGGAGGGAGGGAGGGAGGAAAAGAGGGAGGGAGAGGGAGGGAGAGGAAGGGAAAGGAAGGGAGAGGGAGAAGAAGGGAGAGGAAGGGAGGGAAGGAGGAAAGGAAAGGAAAATGGAAAAAAGAGGAAGGGAGGGAGGGAAGGGGAGGGAAGGGGAGGGAAGGCCTTTTCACTGTGAGATCCACAGGACCTCTTATAATACTGAGACCTGACTGATACACAATGAATTCTAAGGATCAAGGGTTTCTGACTTGGTCAAAACTCCAGGGCCTAGCACATTGGTTGAATCAAACAAGAAAATGTCTCCCAACAGTCCTCAAAGAGAGACACACAGGAGGTGAGCCTTGTGGCTCCCAGTGGCCTCCAGTTTACCTGACCACTTGACTCCAGTGTCTCGGAGCTCGGGCAGATCCCAGGGGTCCACATCAGTGGTCTCCTCGACCAGGGATACCGTGGAGTAGGAAGGCAAAAGCTCAATCTTGGGTACTGGAGTCCCACTGCCATCTGTCCAAAAGAAGCAGCAAGGCAGGTGAGGAGCCAGACCTAAGTCTCAGGCCTCCACCTGGGGAGACGCAGGTGCTTGTTGGGGAGGGGGTGGTGCCATCGCACTTACTTTGGATGATGTCCTTGTCCTTGGCGGTGGAGGCTGACTGTGGACTTGAACTCCCTTCGATGTATTTATTGGGGTTGGGCTGGGCATTTTCCAACTCTGGCCAAGGAGCCATGGTCTGTGGAGGGGAAGACAGAACTTAAAGAAGCAGTCGACAGTAGAGGGAAGAGCACTGTGCTTCACCTTGCTAAGTGTGGAGCTGGGAGCACCACAGTTTGCCCCGTTAGAGTCCTCCCTGGGACAATCAAAACTGCTACTAAATAGAGACCCTTCTAGTCTCAAATCACCATGCACAGTGCTGTCTCTCTTGGATTTTGCCTAACTTCTGTCTGTCTCACCTGGGCTGATTAATTAGACAAGGGATGCAAATCCATCCATCATCCACATCATTTCATGGTAAGGTCAGGTCCTTAAGATACCACTCCCCCCAACCTGTTCAGATCAGACAAAGGTCACTGCTGATTTGCACATGGCCTGGCTCAGTGAACAGAACTTACCATATACATATAATCTATGCTTGCTCGTCCTAGTTCTTTACCTAGCATCTGGGCCTTCAATGACACCAGTGGCATGTTGGGCCTGGTTCTAAATCCTGCCATGTCACCGAGTAGGTGTATATGCTTTTATGCTTCAGTAAAGGGTGTCACTTTCCCATTTGTAACATGGTTAGGAGATTAGTGATGAGATTAAGGACCTGGGAAGTGCCTGGCATGCAGCCTGCTTTCGATTAATAGCAATTATTACCGTGCCGTGCTGCCTGGGCTAATGACCCTTTATCAGAACACTGTCTTCCGCAAGCTTCTAGACTTCCTCATCTTTTCCACAATGCCTCTCTCAGTGAGCCTGGCTCTTGACACACTTGAAGTTCACTCTGTGCAGTCAATCCCTGGCCTTTGACAGGCTCAGACAAAGCAATTCAAAGAACAGAAAGTCTCAGAACTGAGCTGGCTAAAGTTCAAGCATTCAGTCCAGCATATGCAAATTAAAAGTGACAACTACCCAAGTGCCAATGCAACTTCTTTTCAAAATAGCAATATGTTATGCTGGAGAAGATGTGATGAGATGAACATTTCTGGATGATCTAAGAACAGTTGGCAAGCGCCCACCATATCTTATATTCGTTCATCCTGGCTCTCTGCCCCACTCATTTAACTTCTAAGAATTGGGAAGCCAGGAATATGAACCCTCAGGAAGATCAGAAATGTTATTCTGATCAATTTGGAGAGGACTTCCCAGAATCCGGGTCAATCTTCTTTCCTCTTCCTTCATTAGTCTATTTCTTGCCTACCAGAATACAAGCACTACCAAGAATGGGACTTTGTCTCATTTATTGCTGTGCCTCAGGCTCCAGAACTCAGAGACAATGCCCAATGAATACTTACTGAAGGGATGGAAGCATGGCTCAAGCAGTAGAGTGCCTGCCTGGCAAGTGAAAGGACCTGAGTTCAAACCCCACTGCCACCACCAAACAACTACAAAAACTAACTGAAAATGCATGCCACCCAGACCAAAGGATATTTGCATGCCATGAAAAGGTTCTAAGAAACCCAGGAGACTATACTCTAGATTGCAAGAAGACATCTTTGCCCCTGTCCTCACAAAATCCCAGCAAGGTAAGCAAGATCCAGAATGTCCCACAGGGGAGTAGAGAAATGATGGCTGGTTGGCTTTTTCCTGCTGCAGTTTCCAGATTTAACCATGACAACAGCTGCTCCACTTCATGCTCCCTGACCTCAGCCTACGCGATCTCCCTATACATTCCTCAAATGCACAACGTCACGGTTTGGGATGGCTGCCATTAGGGTGACTGACTGACTGCAGATCCCACCAGGACTTTCTGCTGCTACCTGGGAGCCTCTCAGCACGTGGCTCCTGTACCACTTCCCCAGCTGGGCCTCAAGCAACTCTGGCTCAGGTAAACCAAGCACCCAGTGTGACCCAGATCTCACAGGTGAGCTCTGATGCAAATTAGCCTGACTCCCATTTTCTATTGTCCTCCCATCCCCCAAGAACCCATCTGCTCTAGCCACACTTTCCTAAGCATAGAAGGCCCACCGAGGATCCCACATCTCCCCAGCACAGCCGGCTCAGCCCAGGTTCCTCTGCGTGGGGTTCACCTGCCACTCCCTCGGCCCACTGTGACATCTCTTCATTGACTTCTAACCCTAGCTACCATTTGAGCACCAGAGACCTGCCAGATGCCCCACTGGTGCTTGGCATACAGCGTCTCACTGTCTTGCTCAGTGTCTATACAGGAAGAAAAAGGATCTTATCATCACCACAGCAAAAGAAGTTCAAAAGAAGAAGCAGGTGTCCGGCAGAGGAGAGCTAGTTCTGCAGCGCAGCCTGGCAGTGGTGCCGGGGCCTCTTCTCGAGTCCTGGGCCCTGGCAGTAGCACGACCCGCCTTCCCGCAGCTCTGATTTTGCACATGGAATTGGGGAGAGGGAATGTGAAGTCGTTTGGCTGGTAGATGATTTACACTTGAGATATGGTATTTGCATGGTGCAAGCAGATCTTAACCTTGACACTGACCTCTCGTGCCAGATAGTTGGGGGACATATCCAGTGGATGTTTAGAAACCTCCCTTTACTGTCCCTCCCAGCACACTCCCCACCCCCAGCTCAGACAACCAGACGCTGCTAAATATCCCTCTTGAGGGCTAAGAACATCTATTCCAGAGGCTAAAACCCTTCGCTAATAGACTCCAACTCTGTCTCCAAAGCTCAAGTTTGTCATTTGTGACCCTGAGTTGGCCTCTTTGCCTTTATGCTATGCTGGGAGTGTCTACAGCACATTGTAAATGGAGTGACTATTAACAATCTTACTTCAACAAACTCAGAAAGATTATGGTATAGAAGACCAAGTGTGTTTTTTTTCTTCAAACTGTTAGTATAATAGTGATATGCAGAGGGGTTACAGTCACATAAGTCAAGTATATTTCTTTTGGGACAATGTCACCCCTTCCCTCATTCTCTCCCAGTTTTTCCCTCCCATCCCCACCCCACAAGTTGTGTAGTTCATTTTCAACATAGTGTCTAAAGAGTACCACTGTTGCTTTTGTTCATCCTTTGTCCCTTCCTTTCTGTGCCCCCTCTTTCTCTCCCAAAGACAGATAAACGAACAAACAAGACAGAAAACCAAGCCTTAAGCCAAGCATGGTGACACACATCTAAAACTGCAGCACTTGAAAGTCTAAGGCAATAGAATAGGATCAGGAGTTCGGGTCCAGCCTGTCACCATGGCAACACAGCCTCAAGAATATTAAGCAAGAGGACACAAAACGCAGTGAGCTATTCCAGCTGACCATGGACCTCTAGGGATTCACACACCTGCTTCTGTGAAGGAAGAAGCTAGAAAGTGCTACCTTCTAATACCACTCTTTCTCCCATAATCTTAACTAAACCTCTAGGATTATAAACATTTATACTGCTTCCCCCACTATTATAAGTTCTCAGGGCACAGGAACCCTGTTATAATTTTCCTTCCAGGGCCTCATGGACTAACCATACACACACACACACACACACACACACACACACACACACACACACACACACACACACTGGTTGTACTGAAATTTGAACTCAAAGGCTCATGCTGGCTAGACAGGTGCTCTACCCTCTGAGCCACACCCCCAGCCCCACACTTATCTTTGAAGGAAGGAGTCAGGTCTGGCTTACTGAAGGATGCATGTGCCCATGTTGATTATGACGACCCACTCAACCTGAACCTTCCTCAACACCATATGCAAATTGGATTGGCCCACATTGGTGGGATGGAGCAACTGGGTCAAGAAACTGCAACCCAGATGTCAGGGCCACCCCAGTAGGGAAACTTACCAGCAGGAAACAATGAGGATGCCAAAGATTAAGCAAAACGTGAACAGACGTGCCCAGGATCCAGTGTCCTCAATGTACAATACTACGAGCAATGGGTGGCTTTGCACCTCTGTGCACAGGCTGTACAGAGAGGAACAGGACATGATGGCACGGGACCCATCCAGCACGAATATCCTCAAGGTCTTCACAGGAGGCCCGTGCTGTCCACGTCCACCTCCAGAGAACTCTTCCATGGGAAAGAAAGCAGTGCGCACTGTCTCTCCTCCTCCCTCTTGGGAATCCTCATAGTCCCTATTCTCAGTCCAAGGATTTGTTACAAGTTTCCTCTTTAACAGACACTTGCCCCAGTGTAGCACTGACCTCCCTCCCTCAGTATTTACTGAAATCAGGTTCCTTCATCTTCCCCATTTTGTGTTCATTGTGCTGGATGTTGGAAGATCAGGAAAGAGGCAGACCTCCCCAAGAACATTAGCCCTGGAACTACCAGCCCCTCCCTTCCTGCCCTCTCCACCCCCACAGCTCTCTGCACCTAGATGTGTGGAAATATAGGGCACCTGGCATCCACCCAACCAACTCTACTCTCTGCAGCTTGGGCACATGGGCTGATCATCCCATCCCGGGGAGCCCCAATTCGGTGCAGGCTGACCTAGATCCCATTCTCGGGCAGATTGCAGCTAAGAGCTCCAAAGTGAAAAGGCAGAGCCTGAAAGAGGTCAGCCCCCTATGGCCAGCCATGGCAACGGATGACAGTCACTTCAGGGGACCTTGGGGTCGCAGGCTGTGCCAGTCTTACTCAGAAGACAGGGTCGGGCACGCAGTCACCAGCACCATGCAGTGGGGGAGAGCTGGCTCTGCAGAGGCCCAGGTTTCGCTGTGTGTGAACCTGTGAATCTCCCAGCTTCAGTTTCATCATCTGGGACAATCCTCAGTCTATCAATCACAGTGTGTAGGTGAGGCCCAAGCCCAGTTCCTGGTAGAACAACCCTGGAACTTTTGTTTGACACACATTCATGGAGAGCAGGAACTTGCCTGCACTCTACTTTGCCCCAGCATTTGCAGCTCACCTTCAGAACTCGGCACAGTCCAGACACCATCAATAACCCCAAAGTAGAAAAGGAGAAAGGCATTAACCACTTGCCTTCTGACAGACCAGTGCTTGTGACCTCAGTCTTATAGCAAGAAAGGGCTTCTTTCCTGAAGAATCCAGACAGCAAAGGAAACAGAGGCAGAGAGAAATGAAGGAACCCAGACTGCCTCTAGTTCCAAAGCCAGAAGCCTTTCCAGAGCTGGAGTCAGTGAGGAGGGATACGGGGAAGGAATCCTCCATCTCCAGCCAAGCCGCACACAGGGCACAGGGGCTCAGATGCAGCTCAACAAAGGCCTTGGTGGGAGGGGGTCTGACCAGGAGAGCCAGTCCATAGAGATCACTCCTGTGTAGTCATTCACTTGGCCAAATACGCCAGCCAAGAATGCTGTAATGACAGGCTACTGGGTCCCACAAAGGCTCTGGGCATACCAGAGTGCTGGACTCAGCAAACCTCAGTCTTTTAGGAATCTCTACTGAGCAGGAAGATGGTACTGAATAAGATGGACAAAAGATGCCACTTGAACTTGAGGTCACTATTCCCAGAGGCATGGTGGACCTAAACCTGCTTCCTGAAGGAGGGCTCCGGACACCTTTTCTCTCTCCCTGCCTCCCAAGGCCACTCTGCAATGCATTCTTGCTGTCAGCCAGGAGCAACAGGGCAAGGGGGCGGGGAGAACATGGTGCTAATGCCCAGGAAAGAGGTCAGCATCTACACTGTGCCCCCCCTCAGGTTGAGTGGTCATACCTGCTCCCCTGCCCCTCCCCATCTCTACAAATGACTCGCCCTGTGGCTCTATGTCTCACTTCCATGCAAGCACTCAATGGCAAGAGCAACTCTCATTCTTCCTTGTGGGTCAAGAAGAGTCTCTTCTGGGGCTTGGGAAGCAGGGAAATGCAGAATGCCTGGCAGTCACCCAACCCCTGAACCTTGCATTGGTCCAGCCTCTCCAGCCAGGACCTGTCATCCACACATAAAGCAGCAGCCAGGGCCACCCAAAGAAATGGGGGGAAGCCCAGGGGCAGTGAGTGGCCCTGTATGTGACAAGATGCCCCCCCCCCCCCGGGGACAATGCACTGGCCCATACTAACCAACCAAATATTTATCAGGCACTTTCTGTCAGGTTGAGGTCCAGCTTGGACAGTCATGTAGTCTCACAAGATCTTCAAGTAGTTCTCTTTTAGCACCAACTATATTCTGCAGAGGCACCGACTTTGTATTTATCTTTTTTGTTTGTTTGCTTTTGTTTCTGGTTCTAAGGTTTGAACTCAGAGCTTCTTGCTGTCATTTAGTTGTTGTTTTTTCTCTCCAGGCTGGAACCACACTACTTGAGCCACACTTCCACTTCTAGCTTTTAGCTGGTTAACTGATAAGAGTCTCATGGAATTCTCTGCCTAGGCTGGATTTGAACCTTGATCCTGAGATCTTAACCTCCTAGGTAGCTAGGATTACAGGTATGAACTACTAGCACCTGATATTTATCTTTCAATGCTAGCTTTACCAGTGTTCTAAGGGATGGGGGAACTGAGGCATGGAGGAATTAATTATTAAATATAGACACTGTGCCTTCGTAGATAATTCACATCCACCCAGCTCAGTGTTTTCAAGAGGCCAGGAACTCTCCAGTGCTTTCAAGAAAGGACCAAGACTAACAAATCCAAGAGAGTAATGATTATCTTCTGCTTCCTTTAGATGGGAAATAATGTGTAAGGGCCTGGTGGCGGTGTTCTGGGAGAGAGTGGGCGATGCTAAAACCCTGCAGATAAGAACATGTACTGATACGAAGCAACTGCCCTGGCCTCACATTGGAGAGTGGCCTTAGGAGATCCCACTGGAAACTGTATCTGAGTACTTTAGCTGGGCCCAGTTAACAAACAAGAACTCATATTTATGATGCTTAAAAACAAATCCAATGCAGGCACAGGAGTCCACATCTGGAGTCCCAGCATTCAGAAAGCCAGAGCAGCAGACTTTAAGACCAGCTTGGGCTACATGGCTAGCAAGTTCAAAGCCAGACTTAACTACATAGCAAAGTGGTCTCAGAAAGAAGCAACAACAAAAATTTAAAAGCACACACCTAAGAGCAGAGCAATGATGGCTCACACCTGTAATCCTTAGTAGGAGGCCAAGATCTGAAGATGATGGTTCAAAGCTAGCTGGGGGTGGAGGAATTCTGTGAAATTCTTATCTCCAATTAACCACCCAAAAAAGCTGGAAGTGCAGCTGTGTCTCAAGTTATAGCTTTGAGCAAAAAAAAAAAAAAAGCTCAGAATACCCTCAGAACCACGTGCACTTGCACACACAAGAATTGGGGATATAGCTCAGTGGCAGAGTGCTTGCCTACCATGTATTTTATTCTTAATACACAGTAAATCTTGTAATGGTCGTGTATGTCATTATTTAAAAAGGGGCAAAATTGCAAACTAGAAGCATCTTGCTATCTTCTTTTGGTTGAGATCCACTTTATTCAAACCACTGGTCCTCAGAGGCTCTTTCGTTCCCTATCTGAAGTCAGGCTATGTGTGGGTCTACTTTGTAGCTAATGGCGACAATCCAGCCACCTGTCCTCTTCGGCTGGGTGCTTGTTTCCGTGAGTTTCAGTGAGGAGGGCTGAATGATTTCAGAGGAGGGACTTTGTTTAACATCCAAAACTATCACAAAGCATGCCTTTCTTGTCACCCATTTACAAGCTTACAAAGAAAAAAAAAACAGAAAAGGTCATTATCAGCCACTGGGCCAGCACAAAAGCTTCAGTCTTCATCTACAATAGTCACTGCTATGACCACAGCTTAGGAAGCGCTGTCCAATACTGAACAAGCCCCAGAGCAGCCGGCACAGGAGGGGAATGGGGAAAAACAGGATAGACACTTGGGGCCCGAGGTTTGGAACGCTCTCACCTCACCAGGCAAACAACAAGCGAGTCTCAGCTTTCCTCCCCCCAGGGCCAGCCACCTGATGTGTGTCTCCCTGGAACACTGGGACACCTGCAACGTCATCAAATCCCTGCCTGCTACCTGTGCACTCTTCACACGAAATGCATGGGCTCTTCTCCCACAACTGGGAAAGTGACAGGCTCTTTCCTGATGGCTGCCCGCCGCCCTGATGGGAACAGCACAGGACATCTGCCTCTGTCATCTTAGAGAAGTGACTACAGGCAAGCACGTGCGGGTGGCTCGCTCTTGGGGCATCGCGTCTCCTGCAAAACTTACTGCTAGGGAAACTTTCAGAGCAGGGGAGACAGAAAAGATCCATCCTTTTCAAATGCTAGCCTGGGGAAGGAAAAGTCCATGAGACTCTTAGGTCCAATTAACTACCAAAAAAGCCAGTGTGGAGGTGTGGCTCACATGGAAGACCCTTAGCCTTAAGATGGGGTGGGGGGGGGGGAAACTGGAGGACAGCGTTCAGATCCTGAGTTCAAGCCTGAGGAGGAGGAGGAGGAAGGGGAAGGAAGGAAGGAAGGAAGGAAGGAAGGAAGGGAGGAGGGAGGGGAGGGAGGGAGGGAGGGAGGGAGGGAGGGAGGGAGGGAGGGAGGAAGGAAGGAAGGAAGGAAGGAAGGAAGGAAGGAAGGAAGGAAGGAAGGAGAAGAAAGAAGGGAAGGAAGGGAGAAGAAGAAAGAAGGGAAGGAAGGGAGAAGAAGAAAGAAAAGGGAGAAGAAGATTCTGGATATTTGGGAGAGGTTTGCTCCTATGTTCTCTTCTGCAGCCCCAAGCCAGCCTGGATTCTGGAGTTTGACTCCACATCCACTGAAAAAGAACTGGGTAAGTCAGTCAAAGCCAGCCAAGTGGCCGAGAGGCAGGGGAGGAGAGCGGCGCCCGGTACTCACCAGCGCTCCCTTCGCAGGTGCGGGACTGCAGGAGGCGCCCAGGTGGAGCGCAGCTGCGCCCCGGCTGTATATATGGCGAAGGTGTTGCGCAAAGAGGCCGGCGGCAGTCGCTGTCATCACGCCCCTCGCACATTCCAGGACCGCCCGCCGCCGCCGCCGCCGCCGCCGGGGCACTGCCTACCTGGCGTCTCCCCGAGCCCATCGTGACCTCCCCGGCTGAGCACGGGGCGGGCCGGGGAAAGGCAGGCGGCCGGCCCGGCCGAGGGCTGCGGGCTGTGGGGAGAAACCTCAGACAGCCCGGGCCACCCGAACAGCCTGCGCCCCACAGCAGGGGCACCCCGCGCGCCCCGGGTCCCGCCCGCCCCGGGCCTGGGCAAGCCGGCTGGCCGCCTGCTGCGCTCCCTACCCCCCTGGCCTTGTCCTCTCCCTGGGAGTCTGGATCTGCTAGTCTCCCTCCCCCGGGGCTTCCAAGAGGTCACAGCCGCTGGACACAGATAAAAGCCAACTGGAAACTCGGGGACAGATTCACAACAAAGCCGAGATTGTTCCAGATGCCTCTTCTCTCCCTGTAGTCTGGACTCCGCCGCTGGACCCTACTCTGCCAGCCTGCCCCTGGGTCTCGGTTGGAAAGGGCGGCACTGTCTTGGCACGGGAAGGGGCCTGATGCGCTTTGATGCTTCTGAGGACCTGGGTTGGCTGTGGTCCTTTGAGGCCTTTGAGGCCTGCCTGTGTCTCTCCTGGGCGCAGACATCTCTTCCCAGCCCACCACCCATCTGCCCTGGGAGTTTGTGTGCAAGGACTGCTGGGCGGATAGCATGGCCAACTACACCTAAATGCCTTCCCGGAGGCCAAGAACCATCCCCTACCCAGCCAGGTTAGGAATGAAAGAGCATGCCACTGGGTGACCCTGGCTTCGCCTTCCTCCTGCCAACACTCAAGCTCTTCCTCCCCTCCCCCTGCCCTAGTTTTCTATAGCCAGGGGAAGTAAGGCTCAGCCTGTTTTGCTAGTTGCCCAGCTGCCTGTAACTAATAGTGGAAGATCCTATTGGGACCAGCTAGTGTCACTCTAAAACTCAGCTCTCAGGACTTCGGCTTCTAGGAACCAGTAGAGCTTTGGGCTGAAGAGTGGGTGGGTGGTTTAGCAAGGTGATTGTGGGGGTGATAGGGGCCCTTTGGCCTGAGTGGCTCTGTGAGATATGATTGTCCCAGTGGGAGGACTTTGAAGACATCCCTCAGGGACTGTGCCCAATGAGCCCCTGTCCAGCCAGTGACTTGGGGAGCAGAGTCCGCTGGTAACAGGAAGCCACCCACGTGGTCAGAGCTCAGCCCTGCCTGTAGTCCCGGCAAGGCGGGCTGCAGACACCATTGGAAACCCCAAGACCTTGGGTGTGTGCAAATCCTGCAGCCTGCCCCAGTAGCTGCAAGCCTTACCAACCCCAAATCGCAAAATGGCCTTGCTGTTAGGTTACAATAGAAAGCAGGTTTCAATGGTTACCTGTGTACAGAGTGGAGGAAAGGCGCAGAATCGTTCTACATGTCACATCCTTCAGCGGCACAGGGTTTGGGTGAAAAGTATTTCCCGGTTTTTATTTCATCTCAGACACTGCATACTATCACCATTTGGTTAGTGCTTTTAAGTGCCTGTGCAGTGCCTGTGTTCACATGCACACAAAGGCAGTTTATCACAAATGTAGACCCTCCCCCCACCATGTGCCACAGTATACTTTATGACTGTTGCTGGGATCTGTAGTGGTAAAATTTGGATCAAATGGTGTCATTAATGTGGAACTTGAGATTCAGAAGACAGGAGTCTTGCCTAGGGCTATACAGCACTGAGGAGAGGTAAGTATATAATCCTGTATAGCTGGTTCAGCCCCTGGAACCAGAAAACTTTCAGAACTTAGAAGTGCCATTGATTCTAGGTGAATTTCCTTTGGCGTATGCCACGTGGCTACTGTATATGTTTTTGGTACATGAGATATTGTATATATGCCTACTTGGTCTAGGGAAGGGAAAGAAAAACGAGGATGTAAGATATCACAAGAAATGTACTCACTGCCCTATTATGTAACTGTTCCCCCTTTGCACTACACTTTGTCAACAAAATTTAATAAATAGATAAATAAATAAAAGAAGTACCATTGAAAGCACCCTGCAATCATACCCATTGGTCTTTCTTGTTTACTGCAAAAATGTATAGACACAGAAAAATGAAATGTAGTTGATTTTCTGTATGAAGGTTAAAGTTTGACATCCAGTGAGTTTGTGACCTATGTTCAATGGCTTACCCTATGACAATTTGCATTGTCATCAATCCTTCTAGTTCTAAAACTAGAGGTACAAGACCAGAAACTGGGGCCCCAAAGGAGAGAATTACCCCCAATGTTACCCAATGTTACAGGATTAGTAAATGGCAAAGCTAAGATATTTACTCAGACTCACATGATCAGTTTCACTCATGTAATCAAAATTTTTTATATGCTGTCTTATATAGTTTGCCTCGATAGAGCTAGTTCATTGTTAATGGAACTGAAAAGAAAGCCCAGAGCATACACAGACAATTGACAATATTACCACAATGCAAGAGGGTTAAGACAATGTGCAATAAGTAGAATAAATAGGAACTTGAACTTAGCATACATACATAGTCTATATCAAAGCCAAAGTAGAGAACTTGTAGAAGAAAATATAATATAGGCAAACAGTCCCAAACTTAAGATATAAAATTTCTTATATAAGGTACAAGTTGCAGGAACCAAAAAGAAAAGGATAGAGTGAAGATATTGGCATTCGTTCCTAGTCTTCTACCCAGGAGAAGAAATGGACAGGTGTTCACTGAAAGAATGCCTCAAACAGCACAGGTCTAGACAACAGCTCAAATGACCATTTTCATGACTAGACTGGAATATTAACAGAGAAAACATCATACTTAAGTGTCACTCGATGTTTAATCAATTATACTATACGATAATATGCTGCCTGGCACTAAATGAATATGTCTCACCAACCTAATGTTATGTCAAAGGCGAAGCCAATCATTAAGATTTCAGTGTTTGATTGCATTTAAATGAAATTCCAAACCAAGCCCAAACTAAATCTTAGTATTCAGGATTGCATTAAGTAGTCACTACTTAGGAAGGCCAGAAGCCAAGGATAGAGCAAAGTCACTTAGCCAGGGAGCCAGAGAGGACTTGCTGAGACTCTCACTGAACACACCTGGCTGTGGTTATTGGCTTTGTGGTAAATCTACGAGTTGTACTAATGCTATATACTATTTATTGGTTTTGAGTCAGGGTCTCACACTGTAGCCCAGGCTTCCTTCAGGCTTCCCGAGAGCAGATATTACAGGGGTGCTACGATTCCCAGTGGGTCATCTTTAGAATGAATCTCTCAAAAATGAAAAAGAACACAACATGAATGACTCCGTGACATTCATCACAGCCAGAGCACCTGCATAACATAAGCGCCCTCCAAATTAAAAAAAAAAAAATGTAATGGCATGGTGGTTGGAGGAAAAGTGCTCTGAAGAGAGGCCCTAGATCACTCCATGGAGCCTGAGTCCTTCTTGAAGCCAGTGGATTTCAAAACGGTACCATGGTCATCCAAATCAGTGACATACACAGCTTGCTCACTCTGCACAAAACATCAAGTGCTTCTCCCAAACTGACTCATTTATTCCATGACTTGCATACATTATTGCCTTTTTATTGATGAGCAAACTGAGATACTGATTAGATACCCTGCCCAAGGCCACGGGTGAGTAACTGGGCCAGAATGGAAACCCAAGTAGCCTGGGTCCAGCATTTGTACTTTCACCTAAAATCTGGCTTGCCCCTCAGTGCCATTAAATGCTTAACCAATGAAAACCCTTTCAAAAGAAAAGCTGAGCAAACACCTACTGGTGCCACCATTTGGAGACTGAGGAAGGACGATCACTTGAGCAGTTTAAGGCCACTCTGGGCAACATAGCTGGATCCCTCAGAGCAAAAGTGAGATAGAAAACTCACATTTCAGCCAGGTGACCTTGTGCCGGTGGTTCATGCCAGTAATCCTAGCTATTCAGGAGGCTGAGATCTGAGATCACTGCTCAAAGCTAGTCCCAGACAGAAAAGTTCAGGAGACGCTTATCTCCAATGAACCATCAGAAAACCAGAGCCAGCAATGTGGCGCAAAGTGATAGAGCACTAGCTTGGCACAAAAGAAGCTCAGAGACAGCACCCAGGCCCTGAGTTCAAGCCCTACAACTATAAAATATATATGTATATACTTCCTGATGACCTACAATACCATCTGGGAAATCCTTCAGTATCTATCTCAGAGTTCTTATTCTAAATAGACCCAAGCAGGCGGCCATGCCTCTTAAAATTTTTCTCATGTTTATATGTGTCTAGGGATACTTACTCTGCTTCATCAGCTGCTCAGTGTAGTGGTTAAGCTATGGTTAGGGACTTAGTTGACACTGTCAGCACCTACAAAGGTGATCAGGCCTCTCTCCTCCCCTGCGATCCCCTCATCCCACCTGCTTTCTTTACCAACAGTCACAGTAGCATCTCTTCCCAGAGTGACAGGACTGTCCTTATCACTAAAGGGAGAGTGGCCCAGGCCACCCCTGCTGCCACTGTTGTTCCTCTCCTCTCTCTTTCAGAGGTGAGGCAGTGTGTGCCCACAATTGAACTCCAAAGAAGTCATTTCCTGTTGAGTATTTTTCACTCTCCACTTCAACCGTTGAACCATAGGGATTAAAATTGGATGATACAACTTCGGATCACTTCAGCTAACATTAATTCATGATCATAATAAGCCCCCAAATCCCACATCGAAGTGAAGGAAGCACTTCCAGCTTCTCTATCTCGCCTGACATCCATCCTGAAGGATTGCGTCTCACTTGCTGTCCACTGAGTCTAACTCACCTGTCTTGAGTAGAGAAATGAGTGACTCCATGGCCCCAAGTGTGCACAGAGAGATCTCCCCCACAGCCTCTAGGGCACCCACCGTGTAAAACAGCCAAAAGGAAAGCCCTACACCTCCACTGTGTAGAAGGGGGAGTCATGGTTGGTGTGTGTGTGTGTGTGTGTATGTGAAAGAGAAATGGTCTTCCACTCAATCTTAGTTCTTCCAAAAGTAATAAATGTACATGTTGCCAAAAGCAATACTATGAAAAGTATTTAAATGAACTTCTAACTTCACACATGTATACATATATGTATATAGAGACGTGCATATATATGTACATGTGTGTATATGTATGTGTAGACATGTCTATATACATATGTATATAGATATATATGCACCTGTTTTGAGACAGTACTATCAAAGAGACTGTGTAGCCCAGTCTAATCTCAAACCAGCCTCTACCCCTCACCCTAGTGCTGGGATTATAGGTGGATGTCACATTGTATTGTACTGTATTGCATTGTACTGTAATGTAATAGTGTCCTTCCTTGTTGACATATAATCCGCATGAGCTAGAAAGAGTTAGGACTTGAGGGCTCTGCCCTCATGTATTCATCTATGCAATTAATGGATTCACGGTTAATGAGTTTCATCAAGCGTGGGTCTGCATGGAAAGCCAGTTTGGCTGGGCCACCCTTGAACTTCCTGTCTGCTGCTATGGGATGCCCTGCTCCACCTCAGGCTCTCCCAGGAAGGCCAGCACCAGAGATGGCTCCCACAACGTTGAACCAGAACCATGAACCGATCTGATCCATCCATTATTCGCCATAGAAAGCAGACTGAGTAAGTGGACTAGATCTAGCAGGCTGGCCAAGGACCAGTACCTTCCACAGCAAAGCACGACCTGCCACTGTGTTTGTAGGCCAAGGTGATCGGATATCATGTCAATCTGAAAAAGCATAACTGAGTGGGAGATTTAACATCCGTTGTTAGACAAGCACCTATCCACCCACACTCATTCTGAACTCAAGAGATGTGCAATTATTATGCACCCATCCATCCACTTAGTTCTGTTACTTAGTAGCACAGACAAGGCAGCTAATCTGAATCTTGGCTTCCTCACCCATTCTGTGGTGGCTTTAGCTAATTCATAGGCAATAAAATTTTAGCTCTTGAGAGCTAAAATAAGGAATGGGCTTTGTAACTGATGAGTTGCCTGAATTGACCATAGTTCTGCTGTGCTGCCATAATAGATTGATGGGCTTCCCTATGTCACTGCCATCAAACTTGCCTTCTCCACAGTTCCAGCCTTTAGTTAAGGTAGCCTCAGTGGAGTGTGAGGGATAAGTGTGATCAAGAGAGGGGGAGGGGGGCTGAGGGGAGGAGCGGAGACACAGCAGGACACGAGGGACGCATCTCATCTCTAAACAGCACTGCTGGCTTTTGGAGCCTCAACTCTGTCCAACTGAGCAGATGGAAAGTTAGGAACAGTTGCCTGAGTAGAGCAGGCAACAGAGGGGTCCAGCAAAAGGCAGAAGTAGAGATGTGGGTCAAGTGGTAGAATACCAGCCTTTAAGTGAGAAAGCCAAGCGGGAGTGAGAGGGCCTGAGTTCAAGTCCTAGTACACACACACACACGCATGGATGGGGGTTGTAGCTCAGTGATAGAGCACTTGCCTAGAATGTGCAAGGCTCTGAATTCTGTCTTCAGAGTAAGTGGACATCCCAGATTGCTTATCCCGAGCCTGGGTATCTTGGCTGTGTGGACCCTGGCCTGCTGCCCTTTGAACCAGCATCCATGGACTCTGTGCTTTACAAAGTGGAAGTGTTGGAAATTTCACTGGGGAGGGATGACACTCCTAGGAGATGACTGAGGAGAGAAAGGCCACTGACAGTCCAGGCTCGCATTTCTCTCCCCCCACCCCACCCTCTGAGTCACCAGACTCTGGGAAAACCCAGGCTTGGAGCATGATGGGAAAGCCCAGCCTTGCTCTATTCATTCCAAACTCCCAGCAGACAACTGCAGCCAAGTATGAAACCAGAAAAGAGGTAAGGATGGCCAATGCCAGCCTGCCAGGGTGCAGCTGTACTCTGGGCCCACCTGCCCAGTTCTGAGGCCTCTGGGCAAACCACTTGGATATTTTCTTTCTTGGTTTCATTAAAGAAAGAGGCCTAAAGTGCATTGCCTCATAAAAGCCTGAGACAGAAGCTCCAAAAATAATGCCTGAACAAAACCACTTTGAACTTTTGCACTGGGGGGAAGGTTGGGGGGGCTATGACAGTCTTGAGAGAAAAATACTGATTGGCCAAACCCAGTAATGTGGAATCTAGTCATTGTCAAATGGCCAGAATTCAAGAAATGTCAAACAATGCCAAGTTACATTGTCTCGAAAGACTCACTTCAAAGAATCAAGGCTAAATGAAAAAAAATTGGAAGGGAGAGAACACAGGACTGGCATAATTATAGGCCATTTTCAACCTTGCTTAGATGTTTATAAATATGCACAGAGCACGGGAAAGCAATGCACAAAAGCCCTCTTGCACTGTTCTCTGGTCATGAGCAAGTTTTTCTATTTATTCACTGCTCCAGAATGGATTTTAGGCAGCTTACAAAGCAATAAAGTTGATTGGTAAAATAAGAACATACAGCAAAGAAAAAGGTAGAAAGTGAGACCAGTTTAAGTCGAAATACAGCTTCCTTCTGACAGTTACAATCAAAAAGAAAACCAAACAACAAAAAACCCTGTCTATTTTCCAAGAGTATATATTTCCTCCCCCACCCTTGAAATCAGATTTCTGTTTTCTTTTTGGTGACATTGGAATCTAAACTCAGGGCCTGACATACTAGGTAGGAGTTCTACCTTTTGAGCCACACCTCCAGCCTTTAATCCAAAATTTAAATAAACACTTTAAAAATAAATTGGCCCTGGTCTTCAGCCTCTACCTTTGAGAGAGGTAGAGAGAGTTTCACCCCATTTCTTGTTCAATAAGGAAAAATCACTGCCTAAACCACCTTCAGAGATGACTGGAGGCTCAATAGTCCCAGTGCCGAGGAGGCTGAGGCCAGAAGATCATGAAATTTGAGGCCAGGATGGCTTCCGTAACAAGGCCTTGTCTAATGAAAACAATTTGGGAAATGGAGGTGTGGGTCAAGCAGTAGAGCACCTGGCTTGAGCAAAAAAAATAAAAATAAAAAGCCAAGAATGTGAGGCCTTGAGTTTAAACCCCAGTGTCATGAACTGGGAATGTGGCTTAATGGTAGAGTGCTTGCCTAGCAAGCAAGCATGAAGCCCTAGGTTCGATTCTTCAGTGCCACATACACAGAAAAAGCCGAAAGTGGCACTGTGGCTTAGTGGTAGAATGCTAGCCTTGAGCAGGAAGAAGCTCGGGGACAGTGCCAGGCCTTGAGTTCAAGCCCCAGGACTGGCAAAAAATAAAAAATTAATAAAATAAAAAACTTTTGAATTGTAGCACCAGCATGAAAATAAAAGTAAATAGGTGCACACATAACTCATGCATACATGCATGTAATCTAAAATGTATGTTCCCCTGAATGTGTATCAACATCTCACCATTCTGAGCCAGAAATCCCAAGTGGAAACATTGCAGTTCAGGGATCATGAGGGAAACAGTGGTGTCCTTTACTCCTGTACCCCCAAACCTAGACAGTATTTAATGCATACAACTCAATTGCCATAAATGGAGTGAACAAATGGCTCAGGACTGCCTTGGGCCATAAGACCTGTCTCTGCCAATTTCCCTTCCCAGAATCCACCTGGCTGTAGATATAGCCATCTCCCACCCCATATTTCCAGTGGGTTCCACTCTGCCCCAGCCCCAGCACAGACACAATTTGTGTGACAGCAGAGGTGGGGGGCATCTAGAGCCCTACAGGCCGGCACCACTATCAGGTAACAGGAACAATACTAGCTCTTGATCTTAAAGGAAACTCAGTAAAATTGCTATGGTCTTGAGGCCTGGCTAAGGCATTTGTAGCCCCCAAGTAAGGCCAAATGGCAGTGATACTGTTGTTTCTTCGTTCTTCCTCCTCTGCAGGGCTAAGATCTCTAAGGTGAGCTGTGGGAACAATCACAGGGACCTATGGTGGAGTAAACAAGCTCACAAGCTCATCTCATCTCATTTCAGGAAGTGAGCCTCTCCGGATTTGGGTTCTCCCCTCTTGATCATTGTAAATCTGATCAAATTCTCCCTTGTTCCAGAAGCTTCTCAGAGTATCCCCTTCTGACCCATGCACTGTGTATCTACTAGCTCTTTCTCACCAGGACCCATCAAAACCCAAGCTCTTCCCCCTCTCCCCCCACTGAAGGTACCATTCTGTGTATCATTCTGTGGAAGGCTTTAGATAAAATCACAGGAGTGCTGCAATCTTTGAGGATTTATAGGTAACTCAGAAGCACAGAATGTTTAAGTTGGAATGAGCCTTGGAAATCACATGACCCAATGATTGGTTCAGGGCAGAAAGCACAAATGCTTAGCCTGACCCTCTAGCCCCTCCCCTCCCCCTCCTCCCTGCCCTGGGACAGGGCGTTGAGAGGAGACTTGGGAGAAGAGATCAGGAAGCCGGAAGGATTCCTGACTTGTGGTTTGAAGATCTAATCCAATCCTTTAACCTGGAGGTTAGGAAGTTGTATTCGTTAACATTTCTATTACAGAAGTTAGATAGAGTCCCTGTAGAAGAAAGAAGGGCGAGTGACTATTGGACAGCCACTATTACAGTTTTTATGGCTTTCTGGTTTTTCTTTTTAAAATCTGTACAGTATTTTTATACTTCTTTGAAGCTATATCCTACCAAAAGCCAAACTTTTTTTCCCCCCTGAATCCACAGAGACTGTCCTGGTGACCCTGAAATGTTTCATAGTTATTGGCTTCAACCCCCACCCAGCTGACTTTACATTGGTTGGTAAACTACAATCACCCTTTCTGATGGCCTCCCTTTTTAATGTGGGTGGGTCTAAGTGTCAGGTTTCTTCTTTCCTCAGTGGCACAGATGTTTGTGCAAAATTACACTTGATTTTCTTGGTCCTTCTTCCATGTTTTCCTTTTCCTCAAACCTCTTGAATTGTCTGAGAGCTTAAGCTCCTTGCAAGGGATCTGCTTCTTTGCTAGGCAGCCACAAGCCCAGCTACCATAGGTGCTCAGTATTTGTGGATTTCAGCCTGGGACGTCAGATTCCTCCAGTACCAGCAAGTCAACCTTGCAATGGCCAGGGGGAGTTTGATAGGGAAATGTGGGGCTTGGAGCACGAAGACCCTTTCCTCCTCCTAAATAACATTCAAGGTCACCTGTAAACCCAAACTAATCTAATCAAAATCATCACCCAATTAACAACCAAAAGCCACTTGGTGGAGTGAGGTGTGCTGATTTACAGCCTTTAGAAGGACTTTGAGCCTGAGACCTTTCTTGCTAAACAAATTGGAAACTTGAAGTTCAAACCTCAGTGACTCACCCAAGTGAACCCTGCAAACGGGGACCAAGTCCCCTAATCCAGGCACCCACTAGCTATGTGAAATGGGAACTCTTTTCTATGAGACCACATACTTCCAGCAAGGGGGATATGATTACATTAATATATCCTTCCATACCTCCCATCACATGATGCTTATCCTGAAGTCTCTTTCCCTAGCCACAGCTGGCTTTTCTAGAAAGCAAGTCAGCATTCTAACTCCAGATTCTATGGGCTTCCTGTGAATCTGCACGGATGTATTACTTACCCCTGCACTGTGTGGGACCTTGTAAGCACAAACCGGCATGGAGATGAGAGCCTGTGGATATGCAAATAGAATGGCTACTATTTCTTACATAACTCGGGTCACTATTTCCCTTTATGTTACACTGAGCATTTCCATTTGAGGCGATTATTGACCCCATAACTAGCAACTGCATTCCTGTCCTGTTTGACAGCTCCTGCCAGAGAAATGTGCAGGCACCTTTATCCTTCCCACGCCTCTCTTCTCTGTCATCTTTCAAAAACAATTCTTTATGGAGCCTCTCAGTTGGATAATTCTCTCCTGCATGAATAGGTTCTTGCCGGTGCCCCTAGCTGAAGTGACCCCATCACAAGGGAGGAGGGTCTCTCCACATACTAAGTCCCCAGAAGCATGAGAGGAAAAACAATAGAGTCACCTACTTAGCTCAGAGGCAATTCCCCAGGCTCCAAAGTTCCCCACTTACCAGCTTGGAGAAGGTAGAGCACAGGAGTCCTAAACCATTTTATTTGCCAAGGGCAGAGTAACACAGGACAGCTGGGGATAAGTTCAGTTTGAGTCATCTTTGGTCTTCAACCATCCATAAACCTGACACCCTCAGAACCCACATTTCCAGATTCCCCAGATGTCAGAGCTTCACTCTGCTCAATTTCTGCAACCTAGACACATTATTTAACTTCCATACTGTAAAACTATTGGGTGACGTGTGTGTGTGTGTGTGTGTGTGTGTGTGTGTGTGTGAGAGAGAGAGAGAGAGAGAGAGAGAGAGAGAGAGAGAGATGCTCGCTGGTACTGGAACTTGAACTCAGGGCCTCCTATTCTTCCTTTGTCTTTTCTGATCAAGGATGGTATTCTCCCACTTGAACCACTCCTCCACTCCTAGCTTTATGCTGGTTGACGGGGCAGGGCCCCCCATATTGCAGATAAGGAAGGAGCTCAAGCTCAGACAACCCAATATTTTACCCAGTTCTCAGCCTTCAAGTTACACACATTTCTAGTAGTCACCAGGACTCACCTGGACATTTCCACCCCCGCCCCCCCCCCCCCCGGCCTCTGCTGGTGCTGGGGAGGGTTCTCCCAGCGGGAACACAGCCTCCAGCCAGCTCCCCTCCATGAGGCACTTAGACACAGAACACCCACTACTGTGGGCATGAGAACGTCACCCCTGGGCTACCACAACACACACTGAACACCACCTAGGAAGCAGCTCACCCCAGGCTCCTTCCTTCATTGCCCTGTCACACCACAACCCCCCCTCCCCCGAGACTCTTCTACCACAGCTATGGATTGGCCTCTGTTCACCCAGAACTGAGGGAATTAAGAGCCCCACAACAGACGATCTCTACCTCGCAGACCCACTACCCCACTATAATCTCCATACCTGGGAAAGAAGCAATGAAGAGCTGCTGAGAACTGCTGGGGACCGCTGGTAACCACTAGAAGTGGCTATTGCCTGAGGACAGAGAAGACACTAGGTTTTATACTGCTGAGCCAAGATCTAATCCTCTCCACCCAGGCATCCAGCCTTTCTAATCCACTCAAAGTAGGTGCCACCTTAGAACTGAACCGCCCTCCTTAAATCTACTCATCCCAGTTCCCTCTACTGGGCTGGCTTAATCCCCCTCTTTGTGTGTGTGTATGCTGGTCCCCAAGTTTGAACCCAGGGTCTGGGTGGTGGTAAAGACTCTGAACAAGTATCAATGAAAGAGTTGTATTTTCAACACCTATGTCCAGGAACACGTGTGGTCCTTGATTGATGGTCTAGCCCAGGAAGCTTTTTTTATGCTCTTTCTCCTGTTTTGCACACAAAGCCCCTCGGAAAGAGGCTGGGATTGTCCAAGATCCCAGAGGAAACGGGCTCATTTGAGGCTCATTCCCTTCCCTCCAAAGCTAGCCTGTTGGTGGCCTCTTGGTGTCTCCAGAAGGTTCCTAGCATGGCTAGACTTCAGGAGCAATATACAGCAGCCAACAGTTTATTCGGAAAAAAAAAAAAAAACCTCACATCACCAACTTGTGTTTGTTAGGCAGGGTCTTCCCAAGAGGAAGTTTGGCCAACATTACCCGTTACCATGGGCTGCATGAGGGCTCTAGGAGAGGGCGCTTTCCACTCTCGACCTTTTATACTCAGAGCCCTTGGAATAATTGTATTACCCATTCAAAAAGAATCTGGAAAGGTAAGGCAGGAGGATACCATAAGCTCCAGAGCTTAAGCTCAGACCAGCCTGAGCAATGTGGTGAGATCCCATCCACATGCTAATGTTTATTTATTTATTTATTTTGTCGGTCGTGGGGCTTGAGCTCTGGGCCTGGGCACTGTCCCTGAGCTTGTCAGCTCAAGGCTAGCGCTCTACCACTAAGGCCACTGTGCCACTTGCCATTTTCTGGTAGTTAATTGGAGATAAGATTCTTATGAGCTTTCCAGCCTGGGCTGGCTTTGAACCATGATCAGATCTCAACTCCTAAGTAGCTAGGATTACATAAGTTTTTTTTTTTTAATTGCTATTATAAAGGTGATGTACAGATGGCTTAGAGGTTAAAGGTTTTTTTTTTTTAAGAAAAGAAAGTCTTGAGTTAGAAAGGCTGTGATTGGCCGCCAGAAGGATGCTTGAGTGAATTAGCCACAAATGCAGTCTGTTTCCATGGGGACCCCAGAATGGATGTGTCCTTGCACCATGGGGTGACATAGTGAGAGGTACCCGTGCCCACTGTCCCCAGCAATGACGCCACAGGTCCTGCACGGCACATCTGCTCAAGTGTGACTTCCTGCTGGCCCTACCTGCTCTCAGGGAAACACTGGGCCTGGAAGGTTTTACTTCAAGCCAGGTACCAGTGGCTCACACCTGTAATCCCAGCCACTCAAGGGGCTGAGATCTGCAGATTATAGTTCAAAGCCAGCCTGGGCAGGAAAGTTCACCAGACTCTTATCTCCAATAAATTACTCCGAGAAAGCTGGAAGTGGCCCTGTGGCTCAAGTGGTAGAGCGCTAGTCTTGAAGCACAAAGAGACCTGGGGACAGCCCGAGTTCAGTCCCCAGGACCCACAGAAATGAATAATGAGTTTTTATTCAGGACTCCAAGTGGTACAGACCCAAGAACAAGTTTTCCCTGGGTATAACAGGTCACATGGGGCAACTCCTGAGAATGTGCTGAAAAGGTGTGCCCAGCCTGATGAACCCCCCTTAATCCCCTCTCGGTCCACTGGAGGGGAAAAGGAGGGGGAGGGGAGCTGATGCAGCCAGTTGCTCCAATTTGGGATTAGTGTGGAATCCAAGGGGGCAAGGAATGCCTTCCTCCCTCCAGGCTGAGTCACCAAAGTCAGAGTAAAATATTTCTTCTAGAAAGGAAACTCAGGATCATAGCATAGGGTTAGGAGTCACCCAAAGACTCCAAAGCTCAAAAGGCACAGGCCCCAGCTCTGTCCCCAGAGGGTGACATGATGGGTAGCTGTTAGGACTTCACACCACTGGTCTGCTGTGAAATAGGGGTGAAGGGGGAGCAGAACTGATGCTCCTGAGCTCTAATACCCAGCCCTGGGCCTGTCCTTCCATTCTTTCCTTCTCTGGCTCCCCAGGCTTTGGAGGTTTGGGGGTTTTTGTTGGTTTGCTTGCTTGTTTTCTTTTTCCAGTCATGGGGCTTGACCTCTGGGCCTGGGCCCTGTCCCTAAACCTCTTTGTGCTATAAGACTAGCGCTCTACCCCTTGAGCCACAATGCCATTTCTGACTTTCTGAATAGTTTATTGGAGATAAGAGTTTCCTGCCTGGGCTGGCTTGGAACTGTAATCCCCAGATCTCAGCTTCCAGAGGAGCTAGGATTACAACCGTGAGCCACCAGTACCCAGTTCTCCTGTTTTCTACCCCACGAGGAAGGGCCATCTTACTGGCAGTGCGCTGGTCACCTCTCCATCAGCAGGAAGCTGTGTCATCGTACACTATGGTCATGGAAATGCATTCGAAGGCTGGGGAATAAACAATATTGGCTGGTCATGAAAGGATTCACCTTTCTATCACACCTGCCAGGACCTCAGGCTGCCTCCTCCCAACTAAAGACAGCTTGTCTCTGAGGGCAATCAGCAGCTTCCCTGAGCTAAGGAGAATAAACACAGCCCTTTGCCAATGAGTCAATGCCAGAGTAAACACCAGAGTCCTGGTTTCTAGAAGGAAGTTTCTGTAGTGTCTCACAGTAATCAGAAGGCTGTGTTCGGGGATCCAGCAACCATGTCAGAAATGAGATAAGGCTCCTTGTGGAAGCCTGGCTCTGCGCCCCAGGTTTAGCCAACTGAGGGCTTTGCCCTGTGTGCAAATAATGATGGTCACTAATTCAGCAGAAAGTTTGCAGCTGTTTTAGCCCCAAAGTGCTACACCCAGTCATCTGAAATGACCTCAAGAAGGCACTCGGACACTAAGCTGAGTGACAAGAAGGTTTAGGAATTGTCCTGTTGGCTCCAAAGTACCGTCTTCAGCCCAGTTGAGCCTCTTTTGTAAGGCTACACTGCGCATTTGAACACCCAGCATTTTCCCCTAAAGTTGATTTAAAAGCTTCCACCTGTTTCCGGCAAAGGTCCCGGAACAGATTCCTGTTTCACTTGACATGCCACAGGAATGTGAATAATCCCATTTATCAAGATGCTTGATTAACTTTCCAAAACCCAAATCAATATGGTCATTCTTCAGTCCCCAGAGCACAGGCTGTCGTGCGAGAGAAATGTTTCTGCATCAACTGCTAATCCAGAGAAGATTCTGGTTCTGCTGGGTCTGTGCACATCACAGTACATGCCTACAAGCATTCATAACAGCTGGAAACCAGTGGCTCATGTCTGTAACCTTAGCTATTCAGGAAACTGAGACCTAAAGATCATGGTTCAGAGCCAACCTGGACAGGAAAGTCTGTGAGACTCTTATCTCCAGTTAGCCACCAGAAAGTTGGAAGTCAAGCTATGGCTCAAGTGGTGGAATGCCAGCCTTGAGCAGAAAAAGCTAAGGGAGAGTGCCCGGGCCTTGAGTTCACAACACACACACACACACACACACACACACACACACACACACACAATTACATCCAAAATTCCCATAAATGAAGTTCCTAACACTAGCTGGGATCCCTAAGACTTCTGGGGACACATAGCTAGCTTCTGATGAAAGTCAATGTCCCCAAGACAGAAAGGAGAGAGAGGAATTGTGATCCAGTGGCTCATTGTATAATCATTATCCAGTGTGCTACCTTGCAGGCAGCAGGACTCAAAGCCAACTGCACGGTTATCTCTCATTGAATGCATCACCACAAAAATGGATCTTTGGGGTGGAGGGTGTGACGCAGTGGTACAGTTCTTGCCTACCATGCTCGGTGCTCCAGATTCATCCCCAGCACTGTAATAGATAGATAGATAGTTCTTCCCACTAACTGGTATACCAGCTCTTTTTCCAGGAAGCTAAGAAAGAAAGAGGTTGACTGGCAACCAGCTCAGAGATGAAGGAATGTTAGTCATTAGTTTCTTGCTTCCCAGCCCAGCCAAGAAAAGCACATGGCTTCTAGATAGCAACCAAGAGTGAGCTCATCTTCACTCCCAACATGGAAAGGAATGAAAGAGATAGTTGTAAGACCAATGCTAGGTCATGTGAACACTAGTGACTATTTCAGCAGGAATTTCCACCCAGGTGTCAATGACTCACACCTGTAATCCTAGCTACTCTGGAGCCTGAGATCTGGAGGATGGCAGTTCAAAGCCATCTGAGGCAAAGTCTGAGGTGATTCTGTCTTTAAAATAACCAGCAAAAAGTGGGGCTGGAGACGTGGCTATAGTAGTAGAGCACTATATAAGGAAACAATCTGAGCAAGTGCCAAACCCAGAATTCAAACCCTAGAGCCTACCAACAACAAAAATAAAAATAAAATAAAGCAAGAACACTGAGTTCTCTAAGAGAACTATTTTCCAATGTGATGTGGCATTTATGAATACTAAACAGCTCACTCTATTACTGCTCAAGTAGAACTAATCGGTCTATAAAGTGTGAAGTGAGAAATGGACTCGGTGTGGTTTAATGCTAATTACTGCCCAGGTGACTGGCTGAGACTCCCACATCTTGGGAGCTCTGGAGATCAGAATCTGATTAGGGACTATTCTAAGATTGCATGCTAAGAGTCTGTCCCAGGGCTTTCTAAAGGGAGAGTCTGCGGCCTGCCCCACAGACCTCTTCCTCCCACAAATGGCTCCAAGGACTTGGGTGATAGACCCAAGGCGGCCAATGAGCAATGAAACCTTTAAGGGTGTTTTAAAATGTATTTATTTATTTTACAAGTCTATGAACTCTAACAATAAAACCATTTCCTCCATTTCGGGTGATATGTACATCACTTTCCTTTTGTTTAGTAACATCTGTTCCCTCGTTCACTCTACTTCCTCCTTCCCATCATTATTTTTTTCACCCACTTTGCACTCATTCTTCGCCCTCCTCCAAGCTTCCCTCAGGTGTACTCCTGTATAACCCATAAATGAGGTAGAGAATATAGAGTCATCTAAAAATCATAGGACATTTTCAGATGGGGGCGGCCTTTCTTTCCTTATCTTTGGGGTTCTAAGAGGTGCTTGGGTCTTGCTATTTGGTGCTTTTCTTCCACAGCTGTCCTCTTTTGTTTTTACTGTATTTTGAGTCCTGTGTACTTTGTTCTATATCATTGCGTTTTAAATCTAACATCTGCATATCAGGGAGACTATAAGCCATTTGTCTCTCTGTTCTTGGTTTATCTCACTCAACATGATTTGTTCTAGTTCCATCCATTTTCCCAGTGAATGCCATTATTTTATCCTTTCTAATGGCAGTGTAAAATCCCATTGTATATAGTTTCCACATCTTTTGGATCCATTCATCTGTAGTGGGGCATCAGGATTGTTTCCATATCTTGGCTATTATGAACAGTACAGCAGTGAACATGGAGATGCAGCTGTCCTTGTTGTATCCTAGTTTAAGGGTATTTTTTGTTTATTTGTTTTATTTTGGTTGCCAGTCGTGGGGCATGGACTCAGGGCCTGAGCACTGTCCCTGGCTTCTTTATGCACTCTACCTATTGAGCCACAGTGCCACTTCCAGCTTTTTTCTATATATGTGGTGCTGAGGAATTGAACCCAGGGCTTCATGCATACGAGGCGAGCACTTTTACCACTAGGCCATATTCCCAGCCCCCAAGGGTATTTATTAAATTTAAAAATGGAGCCAAAGAAGTTGTGCTGTGGCTCAAAGTGGTAGAGCACTAGCTTTGACCAAAAAGAGCTTGGAAACAGCACCCATGCCTGAGTTCAGGCCCCACAACCAACAAAATAAAATAAAATAAAACCCAAATATGTTTTATTTAAGGGGCTGAGAATGTGGTTTAGTGGTGGAGTGCTAACCTACCACGCATGAAGCCCAGGGTTCGATTCCTCAGTACCATATAAACAGAAAAAGTAGGAAGTGGCACTGTGGCTTAAGTGGTAGAGTGCTAGCCTTAAGCAAAAGAAGCTCAGTCAGGGACAGTGCCCAGACCCTGAGTTCAAGCCCCAGAAATATCCAAAAAGAAAAAAGAAAAAAAGAAATGGAGCCAGGCACTGCTGACTTACTCCTATAATTCTCACTACTTAAGAGTCTGAGATCTGAGATCTAAAGATTGAGGTTTGAAGCTAACCCAGACAGGCAAGGCTTTGATGCTTTTTTTTTTTTTTTTTTTTTTTTTGCCAGTCCTGGGGCTTGGACTCAGGGCCTGGACACTGTCCCTAACTTTCTTTTGCTCAAGGATAGCACATGAGCCACAGCACCACTCCCAGCCTTTTCTGCTTATGTGGTACTGAGGAATCGAACCCAGGGTTTCATGCATGCTAGGTGAGCACTCTACCACTAAGCCACAGTCCCAGATCCAAGGGGGACTCTTATCTCCAAGAACTACTCAGAAAAAGCCAGAAGTGTGGCTCAAGTGGTAGAGCACTAGCCTTGAGTACAAGCAGGCTCAGGGACAGCACCCAGGCCCTGAATTCAAGCCCCAGGACCAGCAAAAAATAAAATTAAGTGAATCAAATTAAAATAAAAATGGAGCTAAACTTGTAGAAGGATCCTCTCCTTCCCCCACCATTCCTCCACCAGATTTAATTTCTGTAATGGAATCTAGCCTGTCCAGCTACTCTGAAGAAAGCTACGGATGTTATTTTTAAATACATATTTGTTTTGGAATGACTCTTGTTGATGACAATTAGTACTTTAAATATATCCTTTCTTCAGATCATGCTTCCCAGGTGGAAGGCCCAGTGGAATTCACTCTACTTTGGAGATTTTTTTTTTAATTAACTTCACCTCTGTTGTTTGTGTCTTTGTTTTGAGCTGTGTATGCTTTTTATTGAGACAGGGGTCTTGTTTAAGCTAGCCTTGAACTTGAGATTCTCTCACTCCTTGCAGCCTTTCCAGTGCTGAGATTATGGGCAGGTCTTGTCAGACCTGGCTTTGCCTTTGAGTTTTCTAAATTCTGTTTCTCCTGCAACTGTTCTTTCTTCAGTGTTTTGAAGTGTGGTGATTGTTGCAAGGCAGGGAGGAAGTAAAATTAACACAGGAAGATTAAAAAAAAATATTCAGTGAGCTGTAGCTCTCCTAACATCTTTGTTGACTTACGGCATTACTAACAATGTACATACCTGCTAGGTGTTGGTAGCGTACACCTCTAAGCCTAGCTACACAGGAAGCTGAGAACTGAGGATCACAGTTCAAAGTCAGCTTGGGCAGGAAAGTCTGTGAGACCCATCTCCAATTCACCACCAGAAAACCAGAAATGGAGCCGTGGCTCACAGTGGTAAAGCGCCAGCCTTGAGCAGAAGAGCTCAGGGACAGCACCCAGGCCCTCAGTTCAAGCCCGACAAAAGACACCCATACTCTTTCCTTTAAATAATTAATTTTCTTCTGGTCCATTTCTCAGCTCAAAGTCAGAATCAGATTTTAGAATCTCCTTTCAACTTTTTTTTTTTTCTGGAGGGAAGGTACTGGGGTTTGAACTCAGGTCCTGGGCACTGTCTCTTAGATTTTTCACTCAAGGTTACCACTTTTCTACTTGAGCCACAGCTCCATTTCTGGCTATTTGCTGGTTAACTGGATATAGGAGTCTCACAGACTTCCCTGCCCTGGCTGGCATTGAACCTTGATCCTCTTCTGAGTACTTAGGATTTCAGGCATGAGCCACCAGTACCTGGCTTCCTTTGGTCTTTAATATCCATCTCATCCATGTGGAGTCCACCTATGAACTAGTGCTGACCCCCGTCCTTACCTCTAGGTCAAGCTGGCCTGCCACCGGCAGGACCTGGTAGATGTCTCCAGTGTCAGCACCCCCTTGCCTGGCCCCATTCTGGGCTCTGCCACAGGTCCCAGTGAACCTTTCCAAAGCGCAAGTCAGTGCGGAGCCTCCTTGTTGCCCACAAAATCCAGGCTTTGGGGCCAGATTTCGGAGCCTCTCCTGCCTCCCTGACTAGCCCTGGGCCATTCTCCAGCCCTTCACAGCCTCCTTCAGCCAGGGATCTCTTTACATCCATAACAGTCCATTTGCAGAATCAACTTCCTCACTAGATCGCAAGCATCTTTTTTTTTTTTTTTGTCTTGGCTAGTCCTGGCACTTGAACTCAGGCCTGAGCACTGTCCCTGAGCTTCTTTTGCTCAAGGCTAGTACTCTACCACCTGAGCCACAGTGCCCACTTCCGGCTTTTTCTGTTTATTTGGTGCTGAGGAATCAAACCCAGGGCTTCATGCATGCTAAGTAAGCACTCTACCACTAAGCCACACTTGTAGCTCCTCATTTTATTCTTTTTAAAGACAAACTCTCACTGTGTAACTAGGGTGGGTATCAAACTCATAATCTTCAGCTTCCCAAGTGCTGGGATTACAAGAGTGACCACAGTGCTTGGTTTATTGCAAGCATCTTGAAGGCTAGACAGCATGTCTTGCCCAAGGCCATACACACCGAGGAAATGCTCAATGAAGCCAAGTAGGAAGAAGAGGAAGCAGTTTTGATTCCTATGGTTCTCGATAGGAACTGCTGAGCTCTCTGGCCACTAACTTCTCAGAACAATTAATAATGAAGATTTAGCCGGGTGCTGGTGGCTCATGTCTGTTAATCCTAACTACTCGGAAGGCTGAGATCTGAGGATTGTGGTTCCAAGTCAGACAGGGCAGGAAAGTCCGTGAGATACTTACTTCAATTAACCACCAGACAACTAGAAGTGGTGCTGTGGCTCAAAGTGATAGAGTGCTAACCTTGAGCACAAGAGCTCAGGGACAGGGCCAAGAGACTGAGTTCAAGCCCCAGAGCAAACAATCAATCAATCAATAAGGAGGGGGATTTCTGGGCTGGGAATATGGCCTAGTGTAAAGTGCCTGCCTTGTATACATGAAGCCCTGGGTTCCATTCCTCAGCATCACATACATAGAAAAAGCTGGAAGTGGCTCTGTGGCTCAAGTGGTAGAGTGCTAGCCTTGAGCAAAAGGAAGCCAGGGATAGTGCTCAGGCCCTGAGTTCAAGCCCCGGGACTGGCAAAAAAAAAAAAAACAAGGAGGGGGATTCCAAGAATGCCAAACATATAAGGTTTGTTCTATTTTGAAACAGGGAGTCTTATTCCTACAGTATTGTACAAATCAAAATTGCTTTCGGAGCTGAGCACTAGGAAGATGAGAATAGAACGAATCAGAGTTCAAGGCTAAACTAGGTTCTACAGCAAGACCTAACTTCAAATACCCAAACCACCAAAAAGATAAAAACAAAGCCAAAACCCAAACAGAGGTACTCTTTCTGGTGAGCTCTTCCTTCCCCTTATCCCACCTCTATGCTGTAGGTAGGGACATTCCTCTATGGATAGCCCTGCTAGCCAGTAGCCCTGAGCCTTTTTGTAATAACTTGCTGTCATTTGACCAATGGGCTATTGCTATTGGGGTTTCTCCTCCCTGCCCCCATCCCCTCCTTACCCTATCCTGCCGCTGTGATGCAGCTGGAATGAACAGCTGAAATAGCTACAATCTCCCAGTCTGTTGTGTGCTCTCCTGACGGACATCGTATCTTCACAGGGGTCTGACGCCAAGCCAGTTCTCCTTTTCCCTTTTTCTTTCTGGAGACAAAGTCTCAACCTTGAGATCCTCCCGCCTCAGCTGGGATTGTGAACTACCATGCTCAATTTTGTACTTCCTCTCTCCTATATGAATCTCCTCTTTGTATCCGCACGGATCTATCATCTTGAAATGCCCACACAAGTCAGGAGCTGTTGGCTCTTGCCTGTAAGCCTCAGCAGGCTGAGATCTGGGGATCAAGGTTCAAAGCCAGCTCTGGGCAAGAAAACCTGTGAGATTCTTATCTCCAATTAACCAGCAAGAGGCCAACAGTGGAGGTGTGGCTCAAGTGGTAGAACACCAATCTTGAGCCAAAAGGTCAAGTAAGCACGAAACAGCCTGAATTCAAGCCCCAATACTCACACACACACAAAGAGTAAGCACATGTTTATTTTATGTAACCTTACATCAAATACACATGATTTTGCATGCCTCTACAACTTACATTTTTGCTCACTGTTTTTTTTTCTTTATTATTTTTTGCCAGTCCTAGGACTTGAACTCAGAGCCTGGGCAATGTCCCTGAGCTTCTTTTGCTCAAGGCTAGCACTCTACCACTTGAGCCATAGTGCCAATTCTGGCTTTTTCTGTTTATGTGGTACTGAGAAATGGAACCCAGGGCTTCATGCATGCTAGGCAAGCACTCTACCACTAAGTCACATTCCCAGCCCTATTTTTTTATTAATTAATTTATTTATTACCAAAATGAAGCGCAGAGGGGTTACAGTCTCATACATAAGGCAGTGAGTACATTTCTTATCAAATTTGCTACCTCCTCCCTCATTTTTCTCCCACCTTTCCCCCTCCCCATCCCCCCTCAGTTGTACAGTTGGTTTACAGCATATAGCTTTGTGAGTATTGCTGTTATATTGATTTACCTTTTACCCTTTATCTCTCCTTTTTGATGTTCCCCTTCCTCTCCCTAGTTCTGATAAATGTATACAGAATACCAAAATGTATACAGGATACCAAAATCAGGCACAGCGACATCAGGGTAAGATCCTGGGGAATAAAGACAAAAGAAAATGACATAATTTCACATGGTATACTGAACATAACAACAACAATGATAAACCACTTATTTCCATAATTTGGAGCTCATTTTACTTTGCATCATCTTATGTGTCCATATGTACATAGCTACTGCACTATTGTGATCTTCTGCTAGGACTATCCTAGACGTGTACTAATTATTACCTCTGAGGGAAACCATAAAGTCCATGTTTCTTTGAGTCTGGTTCACTTCACTTATTTTGGATATTTTCCAAGTCCTTCCATTTCCTTACAAATGGGGCAATGTCATTCTTTCTGGTAGAGGCATAGAATTCCATTGTGTATATGTACCACATTTTCTTGATCCACTTATCTACTGAGGGGCATCTGGGTTGGTTCCATATTTTAGCGATGGTAAATTGTGTTACAATGAACATAGTGTGGTCTTGCTTGTAAGACCCAAAGGGGTGCTGCTGGTCATAGGGGATCTCTATGTTTAGCCTCTTGAGGAGCCTCCACACTGCTTTCCAGAGTCCAGCCCTGTTTTTTGTTTTTTGGATTGGTCATGGAGCTTGAACTCTGGGCCTGGGCACTGTCTCTGAGCTCTTCAACTTGCACGTGAGCTACAGTGCCACTTCCAGTTTTCTGGTGGTTAATTGGAGATGAGTCTCATGGACTTTCCTGCCTGGGCTGGCTTTGAACCATGATCCTCAGATCTCTCCTGAGTAGCTAGGATTACAGGCATGAGCCACTGGGGCCCGGCTCTAATTTTTTTTCTTTGTGCCAGTCCTGGGGCTTAACCAGGGAGGGACTGGGCATTGTCCCTGAGCTTTTTCTTTTTCTTTTTCTTTTCTCTCAAGGCTGGAACTCTACCACTTGAGCCACAGCTCCACTTGTAGCATTTTGGTAATTAATTGGAGATTAATTACACAGATTTCCTAGCTGTGCTGGCTTTGTATTGTGATCCTCCGATCTCCTGAGTCTCCTGAGTAGCTAAGATTACCAGTGCTCAGCTCCCAATGTTCCAATTTTTGAGTTTTATCAACATTGATAAGTGCTCACCTCAGTTTAGTTGTTCTTCTGGTTCTGGGGACCAGGCCCAAGGTGTGGTGCATGCTTGAACCACAGCCTTAGGTGATTCTTTTCATCAGCCATCCTATCCTGTGTGTGAACATACACACTGACGCATCAGAGTTCATTCTGCTCTTTGTCAAGGAAGGCACAGTTCTCCTGGGATCCACTGAGAATGGCATTTCCAATGTCCTCAGGGCAGACAAGCAAGGGGACCAAGTGAAAGGCTCTGTAGAATGACAATAGTGACCTGGCCCTTGGTACCCAAGGCCCTCTGGGCTCCATTTTCCAACACAAGCTGCGCATGCCCGAGCTCTGAGGCAGTATGGCAGGCCCCAGCCCGGACACACGCTGAGGAGTCAGCTCAGAAGAGGACCCACTCAGGCTAGATCAGCACCAGAACCGGGAAATCCCAATGGGAGGGGGACTGGCTTCCGGTCACAGCAGCCTGTCCCCCCACCCCACCATCACCCCATTTTGGGAAGATGGTAGGCTTCCTCACTGAAGGCAGCCGTCCATCCCCTCTGCCAGGAAGTCCAGATGAAACGCGTAACTTAGCTCAAACAATGCAGGAGAGTTTGCCTGTCACCGAGGGCTTAACCTTCGTTACTCTGTCACTGACTCTTTGCTATGGGTCAGTTCCAGTCAGCAGAACTTTCCTGAACTCTCAACACAGCAATTGAGGAAGGCCAAATGAATAGCTTTACAGTCAGGCGCACATGGTACCCCACTCGGCCAACTTCTAAGTACACGACCTTGGACCCAGAGTTTCTCCTAGGTATGCTTCGCTTCTCTCTCTCTCTTAGTAGGAAATAAAATATAATTTAGTGACCAGCGCCTCATGCCTGTAATCCTAGCTACTCAGGAGGCTGAGATCTGAGTTTGAAGCCAACCCAGGCAGGAAAGTCTGTGAGACTCTTATCTTCAATAAACTACTCAGAAAAAGCCGAAAGTGGCACTGTGGCTCAAGTGGTAGAGCACTAGCCTTGAGCACAGAGAGGATCAGGGATAGCACCCAGGCCCTCAGTTCAAGTCTCAGGATCAGCACAAAATAAAAAAAAAGTAAGGGTTCCATGACTCAATGTATCACAGAAATATTGCTTTTTTTTCTATTTTGAGATTCAGCATCCATTAGCACTCAATGTTCCAAGACCATACATGACTTGAGTGATCAGCTTTGTGGGGTCTAGCATTTTCCAGACAGGTGTTATTTGAAAACTGGGGAAAGAACAACTTCTATTAACACATGGCAGAAGCAGAAGTAGTAGATTTCAGAATCCCATTTGAGTAACTCTCAGTTAAGTTACTTAAAGTTTTGTTGGTTTGTTGGGTTTTTTTGGTCTATCCTGGGACTTGAACTCAGGGGCCTGGGTACTGTCCCTAAGCCGCTTTGTGCTCAAGGCTAGTACTCTACCACTTGAGCCACAAGGCAATTTCCAATTTATTTTCTAATTTATTGGAGATAAGAGTCTCACAGACTTTCCTGCCCAGGCTGGCTTTGAATCGCAATCTCCAGATGTCAGTTTCCTCCATATAAACGGGAAACAATTACAGTATTTTCTCCAAGGAGTTATATAGGTAGCAAATGATTAGGGTAAAATAGAGGGGAGGAGAATTCTGGCATACTGTAGGTGCTCAATAAGTATTTATTTGCTCATTTATGGCTTACTATATTTGTCAGTGTATAGATCATAGGAATGGCTCTGATGAATATAATTAGGTACTATAATTTTCATAGCTGACTTATATCGAGAACTGACCACATGCCAGACTGCACTGTGCTTCACATCCTGTAGTTCTCCTCCCCCCGCCCCCAAGTTCTACAGACCCCACCTCCATGATGCCTCTTCTTATCTCTCCACCTCTGGCTACCACCTAAGTAGGCCCATCATCATCCCTGGCACAGAAACCCACATCAGCCTTCAGCTTGGCCTCCCCACTCCAAATTGCTCTCCCAATCCAGCCTCCATATTGAATCAGATCCAGCTCTTCTGCTTAAATGCCCTTCCACGTGACTGTCCTTTCCTACCAGCCTGCCAGTTCCTGATTGGGTCTCAGCTCTCCAATCATCTCCTCTGGCTGGACCTGGCAGCCTTCAGTGGCTCGAGGGTGCCATGTTCTCTTCCTTCTTATAGTTCTGCATTTGCTGTTTCCCTTCCCTTACCGATGGCCTCTGTTCCTTACCCCCTTCCCCATACCGTGCTTCTGATCCTCCTCCCAAGATGCCTTTCGGCCCGCTGCATGAGGTCTTCGTAGCATAGAGAACTCCCTGATCAAAGCACTGAGTCTGTGATTATCACTGCCTTCACCTACCATCATTCCTCAGTGCACAAGGACCTTCTTCCGAAGTAGGTGGACAAGAGAGCATTTATGAATAAATGAAAGAATCAATGAACCAGCAACTTGCACTCATTTCTAGGGTGGCATTTTAGATAGTTATTACCTGGCTTCTCCCAGCCATTTCATTTTTCTCTCAGATTGAATCTCCTAGGGGTGTGCCTGCAGTGTGGTTGCCAGCTAGGACACGAGCACCCACCCCTACCCTGCGCAGAACATGCTATACACAGCATTCAGCATTTCTGCAGAATGTTACATACAGCTGCCCAGTTCACGTTGATTGCCAGGTTCCAGTGAATAAAGATCTTTCCATGCTCAAATGCTAGGCTCCCAGTTTCTCCCAGCTGGACCATGTCATCTGCATCTACCATCTGGTACCAGAGAGAGGGGAAACCGGTTTGCCACTCACGTGAGATGCATTCATGGAAAACCAACTCTGCAGCCAACACTGACACAGGGCTGCGTCTGTCCATCTGGGACTCTTTGAACAATGGACCCTGAGACCCAATCAGTCTGGACAGCTTTGAGCTGAGACAGCCAGATACTCTGAATCACTGCAGAGTCCCACACTGGGGAAGGCCCCTGCCGGGAACACGGGTGTGGTTAGAATACAGGACACCTAGATCAACAGATGTGTGTGTGTGTGTGTGTGTGTGTGTGTGTGTGTGCAGGTACTGAGGCTTGATCTCAGGGCCTCACACTCTTTAGCTTTTCATTTCAAGGCTGGTGCTCTAGTACTTGAGTCACAGCTCCAATCCTATTTTTGGCTGGTGAATTGGAGATAAGAACCTCACAGATTTTGCTGTGCAGGATGGCTTTGAACCACAATCTTCAGATCTCAGCCTCCTGAGTAACTAGGATTATAAGCACAAGTCACCAGTCCCTAGCTTCCATTTACAATAAATCTTTAACATATATATTCTACTAGTTGAAATGAGACATACATATACTAAAAATTATTCTTTATCTGAAATCCAGATTTAATTGGACATCTTTTATCTTTTTCTTTTCTATACCTGGCAGTCCTAAGAATGCAAGGTAGGGTTTTTTTGGTTTCTGTTTTTGGCAGTAGTGGGTGGCTTTGAACTCAGGGCCTTGTGCTTGTTAGGCAGGCGCTGGTCTCCTTGAGCTGCTCCACCAGCTCTGCTCTCCTTTCTCAAGGCAGGCTCTTGCTATAGGGTTAAAGCTGGTCACAAATTTGTGATCTTCCTGTCCCAACCTCCCAGGTGCTAGGATTATGAGTGTGCGCCACCACACCCAGCTTGGAATTGGGAAAGATCATGTTTTCCAGCAGGCATCTACACTGCGCAGGGGACCAGGGACCACGATGCAGGCCTGGGAGGGAGCTCGGGAGTGGTCAGAGAGCCTCCACGGACAGCACGAGGTGTCATTCCGAGAGACCGAGGGACACCTTGCCCTCAGCTGCATGTTGGGATCAGATTCCAGGTCTCAAAGCACCAGTCATGCCTAGATCCATTTGAAAGAATCCCTGGGGGGAGGGGGGCTGGGAAGGTGGCTTCATGGTAGAGTGCTTGCCTAGCGGGCATGAAGCCCTGGGTTCAATGCCTCAGCACCACACACACAGAAAAAGCCAGATGTGGCACCATGGCTCAAGTGGTGGAGTGCTAGTCTTGAGCAAAAGAAGCCAGGGACAGGGCTCAGGCCCTGAGTTCAAGCCCTAGGACTGGTGGGGGAAAAAAAGCTCTGGGGCTGGGAATTAGGTTTTTGTTCTGAAG
This sequence comes from Perognathus longimembris pacificus, assembly GCF_023159225.1. Classification (NCBI taxonomy): domain Eukaryota; kingdom Metazoa; phylum Chordata; class Mammalia; order Rodentia; family Heteromyidae; genus Perognathus; species Perognathus longimembris. The sequence continues at coordinate 45,393,943 of NC_063176.1, forward strand.
ATTTGTTTATTTGTTTAGGTGCTAGTCCTAGGGCTTGAGCCACAGCTCGATTTCTGGCTTCTTGGTGATTTATTGGAGAGCAGAGTCTTACAGACTTCCCTGCCTGAGCTTTGAACTGCAATCCTCAGATCTCAGCCCTGAGTAGCTAGGATTACAAGTGTGAGCCACCAGCATCTGGTTGAAGATTTATTTTTTACTAGCATAGACTAACCATACAAAGGGGGATGGGCTCATTGCTGTATTTCCATATATTCCTCCCATGTTCCCCAAGCAAATTCACCCCTGCATCTCTCTCCATCATCCCTCCTCCCCTTACTTGATCTGGGCTTCAAGTGGTAGAACAACAACCAGCTTTGAGCTAAAAAGCTAAAAGACAGCTCCCAGGTCCTCAGTTCAAGTCCTAGTACTAGCACATACACAATAGTTTTAAAAGGCATCATTGTTGTATTTTCACAGAGGCATATAAAATATTTCTACCATATTTCCCCTCTCTACTCCCTGTTTTACTTACCTATCATTCCTTTTTTTTTTTTCCGCCAGTCCTGGGGCTGGAACTCAGGGCCTGAGCACTGTCTCTGGCTTCTTTTTGCTCAAGGCTAGCACCTACCACTTGAGCCACAGCGCCACTTCCAGCTTTTCTACATATGTGGTACTGAGGAATTGAACCCAGGGTTTCATGTATGGGAGGCAAGCACTCTACCATTAGGCCATATTCCCAGTCCCTATCGTTCTGTTTTTTAAAGCATACCTTCATTATACAAAGGAGTTTCACCATGGCAATCCAGTCCTCACAGGAAACTCTTTTCCCATCCCTGAGCCCCTTGCAATCTTCTCTAGAAGCTTCCATCATGGAGGTGAGGTTGGGCAACACTCACTCAGAGTCTCTCCTCCCTCGTCACAAGCTAACCACCACCCCACCTGGCAGAGTGACGAAAACTCACTCAACTAGCAAGTGCTTATGGCGACTCGTGGCCCGAATCAGGACAATTTGGTCTCAGATGCTAGATGAGCTGGGCTTGCCGGTCACATGGCGGCCTGCTGCTGTGGGCTTTGGAGGAACATTAAAGTGGGAGGTGTCCTAAGATGCAGATTCAGACTCCGTGGGCCTTGGGCTGGGGCCAAGGACCAATTTCCATGGAGGTTTCTGGTGATGGCAGGGCTGAGAACAGTCTCTCACCCATACACTGCCACTAAGATGCCAGGAGAGAAGGTGTGTGCATGACTCGTTCCTGAGCCATCCAATCTGCATCAGGGGTTTATTCCTCCCCTCTCTTCCCCTCCCCTCTTATTCTCCCCTCTCTGCACATCTCCCTTTCTTTCCTCCCTTCTCTGGGACCGAAATGTGACTAGACCAGGGCACTGCGGCCAGGGCCCTTGTAATGAGTGTGCAGAATCCCTAGTGCCCAGCAGATGAAAGACTAGCGTTTCCCCACCTGTAAAATGGGTTTTAATGAGGCAACTTTGTTTACAAAGCTACAGAGATGAAAAGGTTGGGGAAGGAAGGAAGGGCGATGCCCAGGAGCCCGGGGTGGTGGGGGGAGGCGGGGAGGGGGAGAACCAGCCCTGCCCCGGTGGGGACTCCGCCCCAAGGCTGCTCACCTGCCAGCCACGTGGTCCTGGATGGCCAAACCGGAGCCTGAGCCAGCCAGAACTGGGTGGTCAGAGATCAGGAAGAGAGCTGGGGATCAGAGACAAGGGGTTACTCCCACCCCCCAGAGTAGAATCAGGAAGGGAGGAAAACTGTGAGGAGGGAAGAGGATTAGACCTCTCTACCTGTGTGCGATTACCAAGAAGAACTGATAAGATCCTAGCCTTGAGGTCAGGAAGAAACCCAGGCTCCTGCTCTCAAATTCCAAGAACCAGGCTATGCATCAGGTGATAGGGCTGTTCCATCTCGGCCAGTGTCTCCCGGGGCCTGCCAAGCCCCCAGACATACCCACAGGGGACGGGGGAGGCAGAGACTGGCCAGAACCTGGTTGCAGCCTGTAGGTCTCAGGTGCAATCCAAAGGGATGCCACTTTTTAAATTTAATTTTTTTTTTTTTTTTTTGGCCAGTCCTGGGCCTTGGACTCAGGGCCTGAGCACTGTCCCGGGCTTCCTTTTTTGCTCAAGGCTAGCACCCTGCCACTTGAGCCACAGCGCCACTTCTGGCCATTTTCTGTATATGTGGTGCTGGGGAATCGAACCCAGGGCATCATGTATACGAAGCAAGCTCTCTCGCCACTAGGCCATATCCCCAGCCCCTTAAATTTAATTTTTTATTGTTATTATAAAGGCAATGTAACAAGCCGGGCACCGATGGCTCACCCCTGTAATCCTAGCTATTTTTTTCTTTTTTTTCTGTCTGTTGCGGGGCTTGAACTCAGGGCCTACATACTGTCCTTGAGCTCTTTTGGTTATGGCTAGTGCTCTACCACTTTGAGCCACAGCTCCACTTCCAATGTTCTCGTGGTTAATTGAAGATAAGACTTTCTTTTCTTGTTTTTTGTTTGTTTGTTTGCTTGCTTGCTTGCTTTTTTGCGAGTTGTAGGGCTTGAACTCTGGACGTGGGTATTATCCCTGAGCCTCTTTGTGCTCGAGGCTAGTGCTCTATCACTTCCCATTTTGAGTGGTTAATTGGAGATAAGAGTCTCTCAGGGACTTTTCTGCCCAGGCTGGCTTCAACCCTCAGTCCTCAGATCTCAGCTTCCTGAGTAGTTAGGATTATAGGTGTGAGCCACCGGTGCCATGCTGGAGTTGTCACTTGTTTTGCTCAAGGCTAGCACTCTGCCACTTGAGCCACAGCGCCACTTCTGGCCGTTCTCTCTATATGTGGTGCGTGCTGGTGAATCCCAGGGCTTCATGCAAGCACTCTACTACCAGGCCATATTCACAGCCTGGGATGTCACTTTTTGAAGCAATATTTTGTACATTTCCTTTTAGACAATGTCACCCCTTCCCTTGCTCTCAGTTTTTTTCCCTGCCATCCCCAGCCTCAGGGATGTCTTTTTTTTTTTTCTTTTTTTTGTAATCAGTCGTGGGACTTGAACTCGGCCTGGGCCATTGTCATTGAGGTCTTTTGCTCAAGGCTGGTGCTCTACCATTTTGAGCCACAGTGCCACTTGGGTTTTTGAGTGGTTAATTAGCGATGAGTCTCTCGGGAAAGTTTCTGCCTAGGCTTGATCTTCAGATCTCAGCCTCCTGAGGAGCTAGGATTGCAGGTGCGAGCCACCAGTGCCCCAGCTAGGGACATAGTTTTATTCAAACAGTGTTTTGTTCTATAACCCTAACTGGCCACATGCTCATGGTTTTCCTTTCCCAGCCTCCCAAGAGTGGGGGATAACCGGTGTGGGCCCTGTTGCTCTGCTCATAGATCTTAACAACCCTCTAGATGGACAGTATATACAGACCAGTTGTACAGATAAAAATGTTAGGGCCCAGGCAGGTAGATAGAGGTGGAATCCTGGTAGGTCAGGCTCCCTCCTCCACCCTGCTGGCACCAGCCCCAGACCTTAAGATAAAGGTAGAATGTGAGCCAATTTAATTCAGGTATGGGCCTGAGGGTTTCCTGGACGAGGAGCAGGAAGCAGTGGAGCTTGGTCTGTCAGAGCCTGAGATTTGGCGTAGATCCACTTGGGGTTTCATGAAAGCATATCATATGCTGTGTGGCTTTGTATAAATCACGTAACCTCTCTGAGCACTCAGGACCCCATTCATAAAGCGATAGTAATCGCAGGATCACCACTGGAGTTCATGGTGAACTCCATGGGATTGTGTGCAAAGTATGCTTACCCGGTGTGGGAGCCAATAGAACACAGTCTTCTGTCTTTCTAGACCCATCAAAGCTGACTGTACATGCAGGGACCGGCTTCTTGATACACAGCTTGCTGGGTACCAGCGGCTCACACCTGAAATCCTAGCTACTCAGCAGGTTGAAATCTGAGGACCACAGTTGGAAACCAGCCTGGGCAGGAAAATCCATGAAACTAATCTCCAATTAATCACCCAAAACAAAAGCAGCTGCAAGTGGAGCTGTGGCTCAAGTGGTAGAGCACCAGCCTTGAGCAAAAATAAAATCTCTACGACAGTGCTCAGACCCTGCGTTCAAACCCCGAGACTAGCACAACAAACAAACAATTGCTTGCCAGAGCTGGGAGTCCACACAACTAGGGTCCTAACTACACAGGAAGCTGACACCTGAGGATCACAGTTCAAAGCCAGCTCAGGGAAGACAAACAGAGGGACTCTCCAGTTCACCAACAAAAGGCCAGAAGCAGAAGTGTGGCTCAAGTGGTCGAGCACTGGCCTTGAGAGAAAAAGCCAACAGACAGTAGCCTGGCCCTGAGTTCAAGCCCCAGTACCAGCACACACACACACACACACACACACACACACACACACACACACACACACATATTCTAAGTTGAGTGTGGCAATGTGTGCCTTTAGCCCAGCTACTAGGGAGTGAAAGGTAGGGAAACCTCCTATGTCTAGGAGTTCAAGACCAGCCAGAGACTTGAGTCCCTCTGTTTGGGAAATTAAGAGTAGGAACACACTGGATCCCACTTCTGCTCAGGTATGCTGTTCATCTCCGGCTGACACCCCTTTTCCACGTGAGCCTCCGGTGTCCCTGCCTCTCAAAAGGGGTGACACACACGTTGCAAACATGGATTCAAGCCCGCGTGGCTGGCAAGGCTGGGGGTTAAACTGCCTGAGCAAAGTGTGTGAGGTCTGTTTGCACTGGGCACTGGTATGCGGCCACCGGGAGGTGCAAGGGCAGAAGGGCAGCGCGCCTCACCCCTGCAAGCCCCCCGCCCGCCCTGCGGTGCACCTCGCCCCTGCGGGCCGCAGACTCCCTATGTGGAAGGAGGCCTGCAGCTAAGCCGGCCACTGCACAGATGGCTGACAGGCCCCAGCCTCGAGTGGGAAATGGATGACATCAAAGCCAAGCTCAAACCCCAAATATCGCGTGTTTTCTGTCAAGAGGAAGTTAGACCTAAAGGTGATAGGGCCAACCATTAGTTTAGTGTTTTGGTTGTAGCCTTCAACGTGACGGGGCCGGGGGGGCGGGGGGGGGGGTTGGTACTGAGTAGCTCAGATTACAGGCTGGTGTGAGCCACTCGTGCCTGGCTTCTTTTCTTAATGCATATAGTATGCTTTGCTCAGAATCAGCCTCTCTGTTGCTTTCCCCTCCCAGAGCCCCCCATCAATGCATAGCTTTCATTGAGGTTCCTCATTTCATGGAGGTTCCTCACATACAGCGGCTCTGTATTTCAACATACTCACCCCTTTCCCCTTCCCCTCACCCCCCTCACTTAGAATCAAATCCTACTCTATGCACACACACACACACACACACACACACACACACACACACACACACATTGATGCATATAGCTCTATACACAAATGCCTGCATTTTATGGAAAACACATGGTTGCTCTCTGTAGTGAAGATAACAATTCTCAATCAAGTTTCAATAGAGCAACTTCATATCCGAGCACTAAAGCTTCCAGGGTTCAAGCCTTCATACCTGGATTTCTTCAGGGCTCAACGCCTACCACCACCTCAGTGACCCCCATTTCATCTCAGTGCTATGTCCTCTGGGTCTTTGGGGGACCTTTATTTTAGGCCCTGATCTCTGGGACCCGTTCTGCAGTTGCCCAGTTCTGCACATGCGCCAATGAAGCGGAGCTCGGCCATGACTGCATTCTTCCTCCCACAGCCCCCAGAGCTGTGCTGACAGGTAGCACATGGTAGAGTGCTCACCCGGCACACGTGACGCCTGGGGTGGAATCTCTGCGACACAAAGCAACATGAAATCACCACACACAAATCAACAAGATATAGAGAGATCTCTACATAGTGTGTATGTGTGCATACATATACATGTATAGAGAGAGTGTACACACACACACACACACACACACAGTAGGGCACTGGTGGCTCACACCTAATCCTCTTAATAATCCACTATAAGCTCTTGGCTGGGCTTGGCACAGAGGCAGCAGCAGGTGAGAGGAGCAGGAGGAGGAGGAAGAGTCACCGACTGAAGCCGCTCCTGCTCACCGTGTCCGGGGCACCGCAGCCCTCCTGTGTCACCCCTCAGGCCGCCTGGGAGAAGAGGGCTTCCCCGGGGTCACGCGGGACAGAAGGCAAGAAGGCCACAGTGTGGAACAGCAGAGCGAGACTAGAAGGCCAGGAGGCCGTCAGTTTAGAAATGAAGCCAATGAGCAGCTGTTCCCTACAGAGGAAGGGTTCGCATGGACTCCCGCTTTGCTCCCTTGAACCACGGAGAAGCCTTTCTTCAAGGCTCTAGCCACTCTCTAGAGGGTCAAAGGACACCTGAAACTGAAGACACGTGGCCATCCACCAAAGCCAGAACTCCAACTGGTAGACAGACAGGGCAGGACTCTCACAGGGGAACTGCAAAGAACTCCAGGAGGACACAGATCAAACACAGTGCCATCCACAGGGTGACGGACTTAGAGAACATGCACACATCCAAGGCCCTTCCATGTGCTTGGGGCAAATAGAGCCCTATGGTAGAAACACACAGATCTACTTGGGTTATCTGGGGCTTCGAGAACCTTCCACACCCTGTGAGGAGCTACTCTTGGCAGAGCAATCCTAGAGCCACTGTTAGAAATGGAGAACAACACAGTCTTGACCCGGATTTGGAGTCAGACAGTTCAAGGGACAAATACCAGCTCTGCACACATGTACCTCGCTTGACCTTGTAGAGCACTGCCCCTACATGGAGAAGGTTCCAGTTCTTAGCTGTGGAAAAGATCAGGAGGAAAACTTTCCCAGAGCAGATGAGCACCCATGCTCATACCTATGATCCTAGCTATTCAGGATGCTGAGATCTGAGGATCTCAGTTCAAAGCCAGCCCAGACAGTAAAAGTCCATGAGAAACTGATCTCAATTAAGCACCAAAAAGCCAGAAGTGGCGCTGTGGCTCAAGTGCCAACCTTGAGCAATAAGGCTAAGAGGCAGCACCCAGGCCCTGAGTTCAAGCCCAGTACTGAAACAAAAGGAAAGAAAAGAAAAAGAGAAGAGAAAAGAGAAGGAAAGGGAAGGAAGGAAGGAAGGAAGGAAGGAAGGAAGGAAGGAAGGAAGGAAGGAAGGAAGGAAGGAAGGAAGGAAAGAAGGAAGGAAGGAAAGAAGGAAGGAAGGAAGGAAGGAAGGAAGGAAGGAAGGAAGGAAGGAAGGAAGGAAGGAAAAGGGAAGGGAAGGGAAGGAAGGCAGACTTGCTTCTCAGAAGCAGACATGCATCCATGGCTCACGCCTATAATCCTAGCTACTCAGGAGACTGAGATCCTCAGATCTCAATTTGAAGCCAACTAGCTGGATGGGGAAGTCAGTGAGAACCACCAAAATAACAGAAGTAGAGCTGTGGCTCAAGTGGTAGAGCTCTAGCCTTGAGCACAGAGAGGCTCAGGGACAGAGCCCAGGCCCTGAGTTCAAGCCCTGTTATCAAGATGCACATCACCAGCACAGAGAAGAAAGACAGACAGAAAGAGAGAGAGAGAGAGAGAGAGAGAGAGAGAGAGAGAGAGAGAGAGAAAGCAATGATTCTCAGGATGAACAGCGGGTAAATTCACCAACCACCTCGTCTGTACCAAGCCTTGTTTGAGGTCATAGGACTATGAAATCAGGCAAACAGATAGCTAGCTGCCATCCAGAAATACCCATCCATGTCACCCAGCAGATAAGAGCCACAGTGAGCACAGACACGGGTGAGGGGGGCTGGAGGCAGGAGGCTGCTGCTCTGTTTGATGTAGGAAGGTTGGGAAGGGGTTCATGGAGGGGGATGTAAAGTCAGTCAAGGGCTCCTGCCAGAAGGAAGAGTGAGCACAAAGGTCCTGAGCTAGGAATCAGCTTTTGGTTGTCAGGGAACAAGGAAACCAGTCCTGCTCTAATCACATGAGCAAGGCAGGGTGAAGAAGGAGATCAGAGAGAGGTGTTTAAGGGTCTGGAATCTCCACCTGAGTGACTGGAAAGCTGGGATCAGTTCATGCCTTTTGATTGTTTTATTATCTTTAAGTAGTTGTACAAAAGCCTTCAGTTCACCATGTTGATTTGTGTACAATATTGTCATTGTTTTATTATCTTTAAACAGTTGTACAAAGAGCCTTCCATTCCCCATGTTGGTTTGCGTGTGCATGCGTCTCGATCGGCGTCATTGCTTTCTATCTGAACAGCGTTGCGTTGATTGCTGCTGCAGCGAGGAGCAGAGCAGGGAAGGGCACAATCAGACAGAGAAAGACGGCTCAGAGGCCACAGACACAACCCACGTCAGAGTCACGGTCCTGGCTCCACCTCCTCGCTGGGATTATAGACGGCACTACCAGGCCTGGCTTCTGTTTCCAACTTGTGCTGGTTTCAAATGACGATGGGTAGATGGTAGAGGTGAGATTCAAGGTCATTGTTGGTTAAGAACCTGTATGGGGTCCAACTGAAAGGACCAGGGTGCCATCGATTGAGAGGAGAAGAACCAGAAGAGGAGAGGTTTGCCAAGAAACAACCAGTCCAAGGCCAGAGGCTGGGTCAGTAGCTGGAACCGTGTTCCTAGAGTTTAGGGAGAAAAAATACGAGGTTGAATATGCTCAGCACTCCATGGGAACACAAAAGAAGGGAAGCGGTCAGGACAGCAGAGGTCAGAGAAGAAGAGCAAAGGAGCCTGGGTAAGCAGGCCCAGGGTGGTCTGTGCCAAGGTCTCTAAGGTTTGTCCATGAAGGACGACAGCATAGATCTTTTCAGCCTGGGGAGCCTTGGGTTCCTGCTGCCTGCAGTCCACCCGGCCATCATGGCATAAAAGCAGACAGGAAGCTTTCCACAAAACCAGGTGCCGGTTGAATCTGGTCTGCCAACTGCGGCGTGCCAATCAATGCCTGGTGGATGCAAATGGCGCCAGGAGCTGTGTAACGTAGACAGAGAACCATGGAAGCAGGGTAATTGGGACGGGATGCTGCCGACAGGCTGGGAACTCAGCGTGTGTGTGTGTGTGTGTGTGTGTGTGTGTGTGTATGTGTGTGTGTGTGTGTGTGTGTGTGTGTGTGTGTGTGTGTATTGGGGAGATCAAGGAAGCCTGAAGAGCTGCAGCACATGCAATAATGCCTCCTTCTTTCCCCTCTTCTTCCTCCTCTGTCCCCTGCCTCCTCCTCCTCTTCTTCCCCTTCCTCTTCCTCTTCTTCCTTATCTCTCTTTCTTACTCAGAGCCTCCTGCTCTTACTTCTGGGGTTTGTTTGTTTTTTGCTGGTTAATCAGAGATAAGAGTCTGCCTAGACTGGCTTTGAGCCAGATCTCAGCTTCCTGAGAATCTTGAGTAGCCAGGATTACAGGCATGAGTTACCAGCACCCAGCTAAACCACTCTTTCTAAGCGTTTTAGTTCCTGGTTAAAAAATAAAAAAAGGAGATTCTCTCTGTGTGTCTGTCTGTCTGTATGTCTCTCTCTCTCACACACACTCTCTCTCTCTTGCTTTTTAACTACTGAAATAACAGTTTGCATTTATGCAGAGCTATAGTTTTTTTAAATATTTTTTATTTAATGACTTTTTTTTTTTGCTTATATGGTACTAAGGAATTGAACCCAGGACCTCATGCATGCTAGGCAAGCACTCTACCATGAAGCCACAATCCCAGCCCAGGAGCTATAGTTTTCTTAGCACTGAGGCTCATTCCGTGATGGCAGATGAGCCTTTTCCCACTGATTCAAGCCACACGTTTTATTTGGATTCACAAGAAAAACAGAACTTTAAGATCTAGAGTTGCATTAGAAACCAATCCAATCTGGCTCGAAAGGTGGGTGTGGTTAGTTAGTGCTGACCTGTAATCCCAGCAATCTGGAAGTAGAGGGAGGAGAATTACAAAGGAAGAACCTACCGCAAAAGCAAACAACTAAGACTTGAATATGATGGCTTGGTCCCAGGGACTCTTCAGCCAGGCCACTGCATCCCATACCCTGGCCTGGAACGGAAATGGTTTAAGGCCAATGCATACACCACTCCGATCTGGCCACATCCAGACTGGGTCAGAACATCTCACCGGAAGCTGGACAGCAGCCCCCTCACCGGCACAAGGGAGTTGATCCTTCTCTGGGCAGGGCCCATCCAGGGCAAAAGCCTAAATTTATGCCAAATTCTGTGTCCTGGGCTAGCCAAAACTGTGTCATATAAATGGCCTCGTTGATCTTCCAAAGCCCTTGGGAGGGAGGGAGCGCCATCATTTCTTTCTCGTCTTGATAGTGAGAAATACTGGTTCTGATGTTTGTGGAGTGAGACTGAGGACCCAGTACCCAGTACCTTGTCAAGCAGCTCTGTCGCGGCTCTCACCAAGACAGCCCACATGAGAGCACTGGCGTGGACTGTCATCCCCACTCCCCGCCTCTGGCTGAGGAACCAGCCCAGGGCCTTGGCATGCAGGGGAAGGGCTCGTCCTCACAGCTGCACCCCTAGCTCTTGGGAAACAGCACCCCCAACTGACATGATGGGGAGGGCTGGCCCCACAGAGAGAGGCCCCACTGGGTCAACGGTGAAACCCTAACATGAAGAGTAGTGGTAAAATAATAATAATAATCAAGGTAGTTGTGCTACCTTGATTTCATTTTTAAATTTATTCACTTATTTGTCTAGACAGAACGTTCTTCTATAGCCCATGCTAGCCTTGAATTCTTGATCCTCCCTGCCTCAGCCTCCCAAGTGGCTGAGATTAAAGGCATGAACCACCACGTCTAGCCTCCCAAAGGTATCTTAGACACAGAAGTCCTACTGCTGTGGTTTTAGGGAATCAGCCAACCTGTAGCACTCCCCTTGTTTGATTTCCATGAGACCCTGCCCCATGGTTACCCCACGAGGGCCCCACACAGAGCTCTGAAGCCAACACGCTGTCTTTTGGGGGAAAGTTCCCAGAAATACCCAACTCAAACCCTATTGACCAAAGCTGAGGACCCCAAAGAACAAACTGCAGCACGCAGCTCTCAAAGTTCTGTCTGCCTGAAAACAAACACCTGGCCAGGCACAGTGGCTCACACCTGTAATCCCAGCTACTCAGAAAACGGAGATTGGGCCAACTACACGTGGATCAAGACCGACCTCCGCAAAAGTTTATGAGATCTGTCTCAACCACTAGCTGGGTACAGTGGCACATGGGAGGTGTAAATAAAGTGGATGGCAGTCCATGCCAACCCAAGCAAAAACACGAGCCTCTACTGGAAAAATAACTAGATCAAAAAGGCCTGGGAAGCCGGATGCCAGTGGCTCATGCCTATAATCCTAGCTACTCAGGAGGCTGAGATCTGAGGATCCTAGTTCAAAGTCAGCCAGGGAAGGAAAGTCCATAGACTCTTATCTCCAAGTAACCACAAGAAAACCAGAAGTAGAGGTGTGGCTGAACATGGTAGAGACTAGCCTTGAGTGTAAGAGCCCAGAGAAAGCACCCAAGCCCCTGGTTCAAGCTCCACAATCAATAACAACCAAAAGAAAGAAAGAAGCTGACTTATGAGTCTGCTTGCCTGCTGCTAGGGGTCAAGGGTTAGAGGTCAAGTAATCAAACATGTGTATGGAATGAAATTCTGAGCGTAGGAGAGTTGTCAGAGGCCTCCCCCTCCATCCACCCTGTGTCCTTACCTGCCAGCCTCCTCTTACCCACCACTCCCTGCGCACCTGCCTCAGTAGGACTCGGGCTTAATGTGGATTTGGGGCCTTTTCCCCATGTCTCAGAGTTGTCACATTCTAACCTGCTAAAAAGGAACTAAGAACATGAACTCTTGGAGCAGTGGATCAAATAGAAGCCCATAGAAAATCTCTGGGCAGACAGTGCCAGTGGCCAGCTGTAGTAGTTGCCCAACGAGCATTGGTCCCCTCCTCTGGCTCTGTCAAACGTAAACCTTTGGACTTCTCTCCACCATTCTCTGCCTCCAAGGATGACTAGCTCTCCCCAGATCCTCCTGGCTCTTGATTCTCTGATCTGGCAGATAATCAACTCCCAGCCACCACAAACAGTTCCCAAACCCATAAAACCATCAGCAAGAACTCTAATATCAAGCAGTTAATGATTAGAGAGTGTAAAATGTGCTCCAGCTTCAATTTCCAGACAAGCTGGAGGGGATCAGAAGCCTGTCGTTCTTGGAAAACTGGTACAAATGATTTCCTGGAAGTCCAAGGGGCTGAGATACAGAACTGGGGCCACGGCTCTGCGTTCTAACACTGGGACTGTGTTATCAGGAAGGGGCCAAGCCTGAACCCCAAACCGTGGAGACGCCATCATAGCTCTTGCTGCCAGACACTGTGGGGTTCTCAGAGCTTCCTGGAATGCTGGAGGGGTGAGGGGTTACAAATGAGGAGATGGAAACTGGCAGCATAATACAAGGATGTTTATGACTATCAACTTCCGGCAGAGCTTCTTGACCACAAGAGAAGCAGAGTGTGGATTCTCGGGATTATCTATAGAGCACTGCTGACTGGATGGCCAGGCCCTGAGTTCTTGCTTCATTCCTCTCCTAAGTGCATTTCAGCTCAGCAGTGGGAAGGAGTGGAAAGGAGTGGAAAGGAAAAGGAAGGGGTAGAAAGGAGGGAAGAAAGAAGGAGAGGAAGGCACCTCTACACTGTTTCTGATCCCTCCAGCAAATTAACCAATGCTTTTGGTTAGATCATTCACCAAGAAGGACTCTCCAGCTTAAATTTCCCCCAGATTAAATATTTGAATGGAACTTGGAGAGGAATGGAGATGTGTGGGCAGTCAAAAGAGGAATTACCATTTCTTGGCTCCCTTTGATTCTTCATAAGGATCCATGTTTTGAAATCAGAAAGCAAACAGGTCTGTATTTTGTAACTGACTATTATGTAATACTGCCAGACTTCAAATCTGTAAGCAAAAGGATTGGAGGTAAGTTAAGTGGTTTCTGTGTCTCTGCGTGCTATCACTCGATCATCCAAAGTGTACCCAGAGGGTCAGCAGGAGGACTTGTAAACACTAGAAACTCTTCCGAGGGGAAGGACCATTGGCCCCAATGTGGTGATATTCCGAGAACAGGTTCAGAGCGGGCCAGCATGGCGCTGCCTTAGAGCACATCCTGCAGTGGTTCCACAAGACCCACTTCAAGGGCAAAGGACAAGATGTGTGCAAAGCTCTGCTTCCACCCTGTTTGAGTGCATGCGTGTGTGCTCACACTGCAGGCCCTCGAATCAGACCACAAATGGCGTGTCTGCTTATTTTTGAATCTATTTTTTTAATTTTCATTTCTCTCTCTCTGTGTGTGTGTGTGTGTGTGTGTGTGTGTGTGTGTGTGTGTGTGTGTCAGGGCCTGGGCACTGTCCCTAAGCTGTTCTGCTCAAGGCAAGCGCTCTACCCCTTGAGCCACAGCTCCACTAACCAGCTGCTCTATGGTGGTTAATTGGAGACAAGAGTCTCGTGGACTTTCGTGCCCAAGCTGGCTTTGAACTGTGATCCTCAGATCTCAGCTTCCTGAGTAGCTAGGATTATAGGCATGAGCCACCAGTACCCAGCTGTGGTGTCCATTTTGTTAAAAGCACATACCCACAGGATATAGCCCAAGTGGTAAAGCCCCTGCCTAGCAAGCATGAGGCTCTGGGTTGGATGGATAGTACCAAAAATCATTAATTAGTTAATTAATTAATCACACCTATTTTTAGAAGTTTTGCATTAGCTAGCCTCAAAGATATACTGGAATTCAGAACACACTTCAGGCTCTGGAGGAAGTCCAGAAGGTGGGCTGCATTCCTCTGCTGGGGTTGGTACTGCCCACAGCCTGGTACAACATTCAGGAGTGCCAGGCGCGGGGGGTGCGCGCCTCTAATCCCAGAACTCTAAAGGCCGAGGCAGGAGGATTGCAGCTCAGCGACCGACACTGGGTTCTATCGTCAGTGCTGCAAACAAACCAGCAAACCAACAAAAAGGAGAGAAGAGGACTGAGAAAGAGAGGAGAAAGAAGATGTGACCATAAGAAACATTTGCATGTGGGCATGTGTGTGTACACGCATGTGCACCTGGACTGTGGCTTGAACTCAGGACCTCATACTCCCGTGGCTACTTAGCTGGAGATGAAATCTCGAAGATCTTTCTGCCCAGACAGACCGGCTTTGAAGCATGATCCTCCAGACCGCAGCTTCCTGAGTAGCCGGGATTACAGGAGTGAGCCACTGTGCCCAGCGAGAAACAACTTTCCCAAAAAGATGTTTTTGATCAGCGTATGTTAGTTGTACAAAAGGGTCTCCGTGTCATTTCCGTGCACACACACAACATACCTCAAGCAAACGCGCCCCTTCCGTCTCTCCCCCAACTCCTCTCCCCTCTTCTTAAAACAATGTCACCAGTTCCATGTTCTAGTAGGAAAAAAATCTCTTTAGCCAGGCAGCAGGTGCGCCGTTATCCCGAGGCTGTGTACTGAGGCACAGAGGGTTTAAGCCGCTCCTGTAGGACACACAGCCCGGCAGTCATAACCAGAGTCCCTCCCCTCCCCTCCCACCAGAGCTGAGGAACTGGCTAGCCTGGGGGTGCAGGGCCTTTGAAGAGTGAGTCCACCTCTTGAATCCCTTTAAAGATCCATGCAACAAAAATCTACCAAGCGACAAGTCTAGGCCGGCTCTGGGGAGAAGCGGGGGCTGAGAGCAACCCTGCCTCGTGGACCTTCCACGCTGGCAGGGAGAAACACGCAGGTGGAGTCTAAATAGGGTGGTCAGAGGAGGCCTGGAGGATAGGTCAATCTCTGAGCAGAACTTTGATGAAAGAAGAAAGCAAGCTGCACTGGTTTCTGGGAGAAGAGTGCTTCGACAGCTGTGCAAAGGCCCAGTGGTTAGTTCAAGCAAGAGTAAGGAGGCCTTCGATCCTGAAGCATGAGTACCGTGGACTGAGTCACAGGGATGCACGAGTCCTCGTGTGGCACTCTGAACTTTCTCAGTGTGGAAAACAGCCCTTTGGTGATTGAGAACAGCGTGTGTGTACTTGGTGCTCTGCGGTCTTAGGGTGAGTTTGAAGGCATGAGCGTCTCATGGCCGGTCTCTCATAGCCTGCTAAGGGGCACAGTTTTCCGAAGGTGACTAAGTGATGTGGCCCAAGGTGACACAGGAAGGGAGTCGCACAGTCGGGCTGTGGCAGGGTTCACGGTGCCTGACCCTCTGAACCCCACCGGGCTTCGGATGTTGTTGCCAAGAAGGACTTCCCCGAGGAGGAGCGGCCGGCCATCGGAGTCCGTTCCAGACTGAGCAGGGGAAATGGTGGCGATTCTTGGCCGGAACCAAATGGAAACTAAGACCCGAGGGAGGAAGTGGCCTGCCCGCGTTCCTAGAAGAGACAGAGGTGGCACTCGTTCATGACAGTTCTTATCATCCTCCTCCCTGGAAAAGAATGAAGGATGCAGGTGCCCGTGCATGCTCAGGTGTGGCTGCATCCGTGTGTGTGTGTGTGTGTGTGTGTGCGCGCGCGCAGTGGGTGTGTGCACACACTTGCAGATGCATGGCTCTTCCTGGAAAAGGTAGAAAACGAAGAAGTGAAGAACTTAATGACACAATTCCGTGTGTGTGTGTGTGTGTGTGTGTGTGTGTGTGTGACACACAAAGAGAGACAGAGAGTCCTAGGGTTCGAACTCAGGGTCTACCTCCAGCTTTCTTGGTAGTTTATTGGAGATCAGAGTCTCATGGTGGACTTTCCTGCCCAGGCTGGCTTCAAACTGCGATCCTCAGATCTCAGCCTCCTGAGTAGCTAGGATTCCAGGCGTGAGCCACCAGACCCAGCAACGTTATCACTTCTTTTGGAATATGAATTGTGGAGTGTACATACTTCTAAAATAGTCACCTCTTTCCAGACTTTTTTTTCAAGTAGAGACAAGGTGTGACTAAAAAGAATTTTTTAAAAAAAAAAATCTAAACACAATCACAGTAGCAGCTGGGCCCCGGTGGCTCACACCTGTAATCCTAGCTACACAGGAGGCTGGGGCCTGGAGGATCATGATTGGGAGCCAGCTCAGGCAGAATAGCCCATGAAATTCCATCTCCAATTAACCATCAAAATGCCCAACTGGAGCTGTGGTTCCCATGGTAGAGCGCCATCCATGAGCAACAAAGCTGAGAGACACACCAGGCCCTGAGTTCAAGTCTCAGCAAAGTAGCAGCAAAGCAACAACAAAAAAGCCACGCCCCTGATAGCCTACTTCCTGTTGCTGGCTAGGCCCCCTCTCCCAAAGTTGCCACCACCTCCCAAAATAGCACCACCAGCTGGAAACGCTATGACCCGGATGGAATTTGACTTAAACACAGAGTTGAATTTGTACAAAGGTTTAAAAGAACACCATACCCAGACTCTGCACAACAGTAAGCTAGACCTAAAGTAGACCTGCTCGGGCAGCTGCCTTCTCTGTCCTCTCCCCTTACAAGTATTCACTCAGCTCTGAGAAGCAAGAAAGGTGCTGGCTGGGACACAACCCAAGGTCTCCCTGAAACCTACCCAGTTGTGGCAGAGCATGGTGGCTCATGCCTGTAATCCCAGCCGTGCTGGGAGATGACAATCAAGAGGATCCCAGTGTGAAGCTAGCCTAAGCTAAAAAAGTTCTCAAGCTTCATCTCAGTCAATTAGTCAGGCATGGCGGTGAGTACTTGTCACCCCAGTTTCTCAGAGGCATGGAATCTCGGTGCAAGGCATGCCCAAACCATAAACAAAACCAAAAAAAGCACAAGACACTCTCAGAGAAGAATGGCGGGCGTGTGAGGCTTGCCTTACAATTGCAAGGCCCTGAGTTCAAATCCCAGTACACCAAAACAAAAACATTACAAAGAAAAAATGGCTACTTCTTTTGCGATCTGGCCGTTTCAGAGTTCTGGTCCATGTCCCCCCAGAAGAGAGCAAGGTGTCTCTCTCCCCAACAGGCAGATGGTAACTGCTTGGCTTGTCCTGAGAAGACACAGCCTGTCTCTGGCCGCAGAAGCCCTAGCGGCTGCTCTGGGCCTTGAGCAGCGCTCTGCAGGCGTCCTCAAGGATACTGGCAAAGCCCTCGAGCTGCTGGAGATGGAAGGAAGGAGTGGCGATTCCCCACAGTACCCTTGCTGCCCAGAAGAAAACCACCTAGAAGCTTCGAGACTCCGAGAAGCTCTTCTCAAATATCATCTCAGGCACACCTCCCAG
Organism: Perognathus longimembris pacificus; assembly: GCF_023159225.1. Classification (NCBI taxonomy): domain Eukaryota; kingdom Metazoa; phylum Chordata; class Mammalia; order Rodentia; family Heteromyidae; genus Perognathus; species Perognathus longimembris. Next base: position 45,411,060 of record NC_063176.1, read on the forward strand.
CCTTGGGAGCTTGAGCGAGCTCATGGCCTAGGTTACAAGTGAGCAAATGGTGGCTCGCGCCTGGAATCCCAGCTCGTCAGGAAGCTGAGAGCGGAGGATCACCGCTCAAAGCCAGCCTGGTGCAGCTTCCGTTTACCATCAAAAAGCTGGAAGTGGAGGTGTGGCTCACGTGGTAGAGCACCAGCCTTGAGTGAAAAAGCTTAGGGACATCACCCAGGCCCTGAGTTCGAGCTGTAGGACCAGCACACACACAAAAGAAAAGAAGAAGAAGGAGAAGAAGGAGAAGGAGAAGGAGAAGGAGAAGGAGAAGGAGGAGAAGGAGAAGGAGGAGAAGGAGAAGAAGAAGAAGAAGAAGAAGAAGAAGAAGAAGAAGAAGAAGAAGAAGAAGAAGAAGAAGAAGAAGAAGAAGAAGAAGAAGAAGAAGAAAGGAAATGAAATCTCCCAAAGTCTAAAGGATGGTTTCTAAGACAAGCTCTTCCTGCTGGGTTGGATGAAGGGACATGGTGACAAGACTGTGCCAACCCAGACCCAGGAACCCCAGAAAACCCCCCTCCCAGCCATGCCACCTCATTCATGTAGCCCCAAACACAAGTGTGGCTGTAGAGCCATAACTGGAGCCTCATTAAGCTTGAATTTCACAACCACAAGGAGTGATTTTCAGTGTAAATGGAGAGGGGTGTCACGTGTCCATGCCAAGGTGTAGTTGGCAGGTAAAGGCGCTTCATTACAATTACCTTATCACTGCTCTTTGATCTCGCAAAGAACAAACTAGGTAAGCGTGAACCATTATGACTTTATATATACTATCATTATTTTCTTTTTCTTACGAATGACCTAAGTTAATCAGACTAAAATCATGTGGCTGTTTGCCCCCGATAGAAATCTCCACAATGTGAGTTCATAAAGATGATAGCACTGATAAGTTATTTTTACAGCCAGCTCTGAGAATCAAGGTCTGCTTATTCTTTCCTTAGTAAGATTATTTCCTGGAGATGGAAGGATAAGAGTCTTTGAGGTTCTCTCTCGCGCGCGTGCGTGCGCTCTCTCTCTCTCTCTCTGTCTCTCTCTGTGTGAGAGAGAGAGACAGAGAGACAGAGAGAGGGTACTAGGGCTTGAACTCAGGTCTGCACACTCTCGCTTGGCTTCTTCACTCAAAGTTAGCATTCTACCACTTGAGCCATGCCTTTACTTCCGGCTTAGTTAGAGATAAGAGTCTCACAGACTTTTCTGCCTGGACTGGCTTCAAACCATGATCCTTAGATCTCAGCCTTCTGAGTAGCTAGGATTACAGGAGTGAGCACTGGTACCCAGCTAAAGCTATCTTATAAACCTTTTGCAAATAGCAAAAAATAAACAGAAAGAAGAAAAAGTATTCAACCTCACAAAGAAATTAAGACAGTAAAACACTACTTTTCATTTGTAAGATAAATAAAGGAGTTAAAATAATTGAATAAATAAGGCTGAGGCTGCTCGGTGTTGTAATTGCTGTTCATCGTGGTGGTTACTTGTATTCAACACTAGAAGTAACAATCTCTACTATCTCAAGAGCCATTTGGGGAAAAAAAAATATTAAAAGTCTTTTTTAAAAAATGTGTCCAGTGTGGTGGCGCACCTCTATAATCCTGGCATTTAGGAGGTTAAGGTCACACAATAGTGTTTGAAGCACACCCGGACTATGTATTTAGACCCTGCTTTTTTTTTTTTTAAGGGGGGGCGGAGCTAGGCTCTGGTGCCTCACACCTGTAACCATAGCTACTTGAGTGGCAGTAACCTAGAAAAATTGTGGTTCAAGGCCAGACAGGACTAAAAATTCTAGAGATCTCCATCTCCGTCAATGGCTGGGCATGGTAGCACTTGCCTGTCATCCCAGTTGGGACAAGAAGTATAAAAATAAGAGGATCATAATCCCAGTCATCTTGGGTAACACGTGAGACCCAATCTCAAAAATAAAAGAGTATATAAGAGGCATGGCTCAAGCAGTAGAGTACCTGAGCAGCAAGTGTGAAGTTCAAACCCCAGAACCACCTTGGGTGTTGTGTGTAGTCACTGAGCATGTGCAGAAAGACAGTAGCATGTTGATGTGGAAGCTGCCGCCCTGCTCCAGGAGCCCCAAACTGCTCACATCCCTTGCACAAGACAGCACAGGACCCGTGTTTACCCTTTGCGCGCCCTCTCATACATTTCATTTCAATCTATTTTTTTGTGCCAGTCCTGAAGCTTGAACTCAGGGCCTGGGCACTGCCCCTGAGCTTTTTTGTTCACAGCTGATGTTCTACCATTTGAGCCACTGCTCCACATGCAGCTTTTTTTTTCGGGGGGGCGGGGAACGCTTAACTGGAAATAAGAGTCTCATGGATTTTCCTGCCCAGGCTGGATTCAAATGGTCTCTAGATGGCTGAGAATACCCAGTATAGCACCCATACATCCCTTCCCTTGCATGAATCCAAGGCAAATGCAATGTTCTCTTTTTTTGAATTTCTAGAAACGTTTTCAAGTATTCTTGACCCGTGGTCAGTTGAGCCCATGGACACCGAGGGTAAGTATAATAATATATGTAGCAGTGGCCGTTCACCTTACCACTGAGTCACACCCTCGGACCAAAGACAGGGTTTGGGTGATGCTGGAAGAGGACGCTTCAGGACGGACAGGAGTATGCTTCGGAGCTCCTTGCTCCCTCCTTGGCCCTCAGGCTGAAGGTGAAGCACACATGTTACAAGCAGGAAAAGGACAAAACCCACGTGCTAGTGGGAGGGGCTCTGGGCGAATGGCCGGCTGGGGCCACTGTCCCCCACCAGCCTTGCTTTCTTTCTCTGGGCAGCTTCTTCCTATTCCAACGACAGGGTTCACCCATCTTGTTTGTGTCGCTGTGGGTCGTATCTTTTCTGTAGCCGCATGGGCATGCACTGGACAAATGATAGAGAGTTCATCATCTGCTCATCATCTGCTATCGGGGTCAGTCCCATTAGGGGTGGCTGTGTGGATCATGGGTAAGGTTGGTCTCCTGTTGCAGGTGCATGCCCACAGGAATTTGTCTAGAAAGGCAGACACTTTTGGCTCCCACGCACACCAAAATATTCCCCAATTGGTCCTACTAGCACACCCTGCTCCCAGCAGCATATTTTGGGAGTCTCTGCTCTATCAACACTCAGCTTTGCCACGCTGAATAAAATGCGGTATTCCTGTGGTTTCGTTGTTAATCTCTCTGATGAATGATGTGGAAAGCCACTTTTCAAAGCACAGATATGGCGTTTCCTTCCTTCTTTCCTTCCTCCCTCCCTCCCTTCCCTTCCCTTCCCTTCCCTTCCTTTCTTCCTTTTTTTCTTTCTTTCTTCTGTTATTATATCTTTCTTATACTCAGCCATCTGTATTTTTAAATGTTTAAAAACTTTTTAATGCTTATATTTAATGTTTAATGTTTATATTTCCTATGGTTTACATTGTATAAATTGGACTTACAAATGGGGTCCAGTACCATATTTGAGCACAAGCCCCAGACCAAGTGCTAATCAAATCCAGCTCCCCTTTATACATCCCCCCCCCCCCCAAAGATCTACTTAAATTCCATTAGGCAGTCACAGATCTTTTTTTTTTTTTTTTTTTTTGCCAATCCTGGGTCTTGGACTCAGGGCCTGAGCACTGTCCCTGGCTTCTTTTTGCTCAAGGCTAGCACTCTGCCACTTGAGCCACAGCGCCACTTCTGGCCGTTTTCTGTATATGTGGTGCTGGGAAATCGAACCCAGGGCCTCATGTATACGAGGCGAGCGCTCTTGCCGCTAGGCCACATTCCCAGCCCCCAGTCACAGATCTTTAATGCCATCTGAATTCATATTGTTTTCTCTCTGCCTCTCTCTGTCTCTCTCACTCTCTCTTTGCCTTCCTCCTTCCCTCAGCCTCTCTGTCTCTGTCTCTCTGTCTGTCTCTGTCTCTGTTTGTCTGTCTCTCTCTCTCTTTCTCTCACAGCACTAGGGATCGAACCCAGGGTGCATGCTAAGTGCCTTCTCTACCACTGAGCTCTTCTCCCAGACCTCCTCTTCCCATTTTTCAGTTCAGTATGAATGTATGCATGACAGCAAGCGGGGAAAATGTACATTAAATATGCCCTGAGTAGAGACATTAAATATGCACAGAATAGAGAGCATGTGGCCCACTCTGGAAAAAGGCTAACTTTTTACTCTGCTCTGGGAAAAAGGCTAACTTGTTACTATGTTGCTTTTTGTCTGACCATTTGAACTTATTAGAAGGTTGATGTCTGGTTAATTGAGATTTTTTTCTACAATATTTCAGCTGAGAACAGGCCCCATAACTTAGAGCTAGTGATAATGATAGGGTTGTTTGACTCACTTATATATTTGATCCTCCAACTATCCAAATTCCATTCTATGCCTTCCAAGGAATAAATCTGGTTTTTAAAAAATTAACACAGCAGGAGAATTCAGATTTCCTCATTTTCTAAAGTAAGTGTTGTAAAGCGTTATCTGAGTGGCCAGTATTTCACTGGGAATTTCAGCAGTAACAAGTGAGAACCAACCTCATTACTAAAGCAGGGAAAAAGCTGGGGGGGGGGGGGACAAGCATTGACTTCAGAAAGGAATAGACTTGAGACTTTGCCCTTAGCCCAGAGAATTACTACATGTCATTAAATTCCTTCCAATTGGGCTGTAATTGGCTTTCTCTCTGGTGCAACTTTTTCTCAGTCTCCTCTAACCATCCAATCAAGGGCAAGCTGTAAAATACAGCACTATGAGGCAAGTGAGTTCCATACATACATATATACATTCACACATCTAGCCATTCATATATCCATCCCTCCATCCATCCCTCCATCCATCCATCAATTCTATGTGTATTTGGGATCTACCAGGTATGTACAGTGCCCTAGGAGATTCAGCAATATGAAGACAGACACGATGCCTGTTCTGTTGCTTGTCTTTCCACAGGACACAGCTATCATCCTGGCCCATGGTTTAGGGTCACTGAAGAATAAATCCTACAACTAAAAACACTATGGGAGTGTTTGTCAGCATGATAGGTTGTGGGGTCACGTTGTCTTTGTAAATGGAATCTGGGGTCTTTGTGAAAGGTGGAACTGAATTCCTTCTCAAATTCCAGTCACTGAATGTCTCCATGAAAAAAACAAAATCTCACCTTGCTCACCACCTGTGGTTCTCATTCACCACCCAGATCTCCCTAAGCCTACTGGGATACATGCAGTCATCCCTAATTCCACCACAGGGGCCTAATGAATAGGGTCGAGGTGGGCACAGGAGGGAGGCCCGGGTGTGCTCTCCCCAGAGAAGGGTAAACCTTCACTGAGCATCGACTTGCTTCCTGGGGCCATTCATCCAACATCACTCAGTTCTCCCGACGAATCTGCAATCCAGTGTCTATCCCTGTTTTGCCACTGGAGGAAAGAGGGCTTAAAGAGGGGCCTCTCTGAGGTCAAAGACTAAAGGATTGAGGTCAGAATCCTGGTCAGCTTCAAGTCTGGCCTGTGGGCAAATGCAAGCTCTGCACTCTCTTCCAGTCTCTGAGTGGCCACAAGGCCTCCATCTTCCTGCATGACGTCAGGGGAGGAGGAGAGAAGCAGCTGATGGCTTAGCGATGGGGACTGCAAAACCTAAATGAGCATTGTCCCGTGTCTCTTTTTATTCCTTTATTTATTCGCCTGATAAGGTAATGAGATAACACAAATGATCCAGAAGCCTTTCGGTCCTTGGGTTCCCAGGTAGCAACAACATCTTTTCCATCATTGTGCTGGAAGGATAAATTAAGTATTAACTTATAAAGCTAATCTGTTCTGCTATCAAGAATAATGTCAACTTTGATAAAGCTTTGCTCGCCAGGAAGATGGCTTTTAAAATGACCTGATCCGACTGAATGAATAATTGAACGATTGATTTTCTGACAGGGACATGAACAAATGAAAGGCATGACCTCCATTCATCGGCAAGAAACTCTCCTTCTCCTTGAGATTTTTTATCTCACCTTAGATTGGCAGTGATGCTTTGGTGGGGGAAAATTCCACCTTGATCCTTTTACTTCCTGATAGGTCAGAGGCCTACAGCTTTTCAGATGAATGCTATTTATTCAATGTAAAAATAGGCACCAAACCCCTGCCTAAGGTACCAAGGGCAAAGGTGTTCAACATGCCAGCACGTGGCTCTGTCCCTGAAGAACACAAAGTCTGGTAGGACATCAGATGCAGCCTGATCAACGTCGTAGAAATCCAGAGAAGGACTCCAACTTCACACTGAGTGTCAGGGATGTTTTTCAGAAACAAAAACAACAACAAAACAACAACAACAACAAAATAACCCACGCAGGGAGCACGAGAAGTATGAAGTCCAGAAGAAAACAGAGAACATGGTACTTTCAGGGTATGCACACATCTATGCAATATTTGGGCAGAAATTTACCAAAAAAATGCTAGTCAGGTGTTTTCCATACATGTATAGAAACATGATGAAGATCTATGTATCAAAACTCAATAGAAAACCATGGATCTCACCTAATTGCGTGTATGTTTGATTTCATTGGTGATTAAAGTTCTGCAGGAACCATGGTTATCAGAAAATGTCAATGCTTTCTGAAATATTGAACAGCCCTCTGATAAGTTCTCAACCTACCAAAGTATACTCAGCAGCCAATTTACTTAGTATTGGCTTTTCTGGAAACTTCAGTGAACCGTGCATATTAAAATTGTGCAAAAAGTACTTTCAGGTTTATGTGTGCTTTTCATTATTTTTTTTTAACTGTGTTCTGCTTTTTAGGGGGAACAAAGAGAAGCACAGAGAGGGAGGGAGGAGGAGAAAACAGATGCAAAAACTTAGTTCTGGTATTCAGTATACATGATGTAGAAAATGAACTATGCATCTTGCGGGCAGGGACAGGAGGGAGAAACGAAGGAGGGGGAATGAAGGAAGGGTGACCTTGTACTCATTAACTGACCTATGAAATGGTAAGCCCTCTTAGAAAAGCACCTTAATAGTAACAATCAAATTATATTTTAAAAACTGAAAGGACTTTCAGGGCCAGGTGCTAGTGTAGCTCACACCTATAATCCTAGCCACTCAGGAGTCTGGGAGCAAAAAAGATAGCAATTTGAAGCTAGCCTGGATAGAAAATTTTATGAGACCCTATAAATAACCAGCAATAAATAAATAAACAAATCCAGCAAACAGGGCTGGAGGCGTGGTTCATGTGGTCCAGTGCCAGCCTAGCAACTTTGAGGCTAGCTTAGAACCATTTACTACAAAGATAAAAATAAAAACTTTCATTGTGCTCAAGAGAGGGTTCCATTGTAGATACAGATACTTACCAGCATTGTTCCCCTATACGGCATGTCCCATATAGCCATCCCCTACATGGGATATGCAAAGATGGTGTGGGATGGTGAGAATTTGTTCATGTGCAAAACAGTTCCAGGAATTGAGGGTGCCTGCTACCCCTGCCTCCCAACCTTAAATGTCTCCAAACCCACAACACCCCCACCCCAAATGACAAAATTCTCTCAGGGAGCGGAACCAGCCCTGTTACTGACAGTAAGCATTCCTGGTCACGGTGTCCACCCTTCCTGTTTCTCCCCTGTTAGAGCTTTTGCACTGGTTTTTCCCAAGACCCAGGGATTAAACCCAGGGTCTTGCCCATACAAGCAAGTACTCTACATTGAACTACATCTCCGGCCCCCAGTGTGTGATGCGTGATCTTGATTGTCAGCCTAATTGGATTAATAAACATCTAGGAGCCAGGTATGGTGTTGCCCACCTGTCTTGCCAGAACTCAGAAAGCTGGAGTTGAGTGGATTATAAGCTAAAAAATAAAAAAATTTTAAAAATCGCAGGCTACACAATGAATTTGAGGCCATCCTGGGCTACATAGTGACAGCCTGTATCCCCCACCCACCCCCCCAAAAAAAATCTAGGCTCTGGTGGAACACAACTACTAGCTACTCAGGAGGCCGAGATCTAGATCTGAGGATTGAGGTTCAAAGCCAGCCTGGGCAGGAAAGGCTGTAAGACTCTCATCTCCAATTAACCACAGAAAATTGGAAATGGTGGTGTGGCTCAAATGGTAGAGCGTTAGCCTTGAATAAAAAGGAGCTCAAGGAAGGTGCCTTGAGTTCAAGCCCATAACTGACAAAACAACAACAACAATCAAACAGAAAATGCCTAGAGGATTAGTAAAGCACACCACTGGGTATGTCTCCACAGGAAACTAGATCATAAGAGTTCTGACTTAATCAATGGATCAATCCCTTAATGGATTCCTGGTGTGATGGCATTATGAGAGGCAATGAAAGGCAGGAGGAAGTCTTCGGGGGCATGTTCTTGGGGCTGTTCCTGGCCTCATCCTTTCTGTATCTTGGTTCACTTGCCAGGCTGGTGCTCTACCACTTGGGCCAGTCCAGCTTTTGCTGGCTGATTGGGAAAATGGAATCTCAGAGATTTTTCTCCCCAAACCTTGATCCTCCAGGCCTCAGCCTCCTTAGTAGCTAGGATTACAGGTAGGAATCCACAGTACCGGGCTTGTATCTATTAGGTCTGTGTGGAAGAAAGAGCACTGAACTGTTCAAATGCATATCCAAGTTCAGTGACTACCTTTTGTTGCTTTCAATTCAGAGGTGATGATCACCAGGGAAATCGATCAAGTGCATGTCAGAGCTTTTTTTGTTTTGTTTTGTAATTGTTTTACACAGCCCTAATTCAGGCTGACATGGAACTTCGGATCTTCCTGCCTCTGCCTCCCAAGTACCAGGATTTCAGACAGGTACCACAATGCTCTGCATAAGAGGATGCTTCTCAGAGGCCAAGTTCCCCTTCTCCATCCATCAGCCATTGAATAACTTCTCCTGCCTGCTTCCAGACCTGTCTAGTTATTTGTGAATGATACTGACTGGGGAAAGGTCCTGGATGCCGCACCATAATCATAATGGCTCCTATTTGTGGTATGTTTTCACTGGATGACTCATTTAATCCCTCAAAAAATAAAAACCTGAGGGGGCTTTATGATCCCCATTTATCAGATAAGGCCAATGAAAGTCATACGGCTGTATAATCAGGCAGTATAAACAGGATTTCAACCCCATGATCCTGCTTCTGGAGCTGCATTGATCACCACACCCTCCTGACATAATGAGCGTGGGCTAATAAGTTGTTAATTAATTGACAACAGATAACACAGACACAGACATACACACAGACTCACACACACATTCACACACACACATACACACTCCTGATTCTACCTCTGGGTCTCTGTTCCCTGTACAGGTGAAGGCCCAGCAGATCTGTGTCTTTCCTCGGAACCCTTCCCTATGTGGCAAGTGTCTCTCAGGACCTGCCTAGCGTGAAGCTAATCTGAGAGCAATAAACACAGCTGATGGCCAGGGACCCACAGGACGTGCTTGCCTGGCAGCTCCCGGGTTGCCCTTTGGCTGGTGGCACCAAGGGAGGCTACCTGTCGCATGAGGGAAATAGAAATCCAGAAATAGCATGCTATCATTGAGCTCACCAAATCCACTTCCAATCTCAGCGAGAGACATATCGAAGTCCTCTTTGACTTGAGTGAACTTGGCCCTACCCTGTCTGAGCACGTGATGATAATCCCACACAAATATATCTCAGTGAAGTCCATGGTGAGGATGACTGTGGACTGAGCCAGGTAGTAAGAACTGGGAGGCCCAGGATGCCTGCTCTGACAGGTGAGAGCAGCCTATAGAGACGGGTGGTCTCCAGGGATGAGCAGGCAGAAGAAGATGGTCCCCAGATGCAGCTTGAGTTGTTTTTCAGCTGTATTCTGAGATGCCTGGAAAGCATGAGGGGGGAGATGGGAGAAAAGACAGAAGTAGGGGTGGTGGTGAATGGTGGTTGCGGATTCCCCTCCTCCAGCCAAGAGAGGAAAGCTGGCCAGTTGCTACCTGTTTTCTGTTCCTGAGTTCCATGCAAGAGTCTGAAGAAAGAAGAGAGAACCTGGCCCAAGTTGATGCAGTCTAAGTCACCCATCTTATAGGCAAGGACGAGGAAGCTCTGAAAGGGAATGCCAGCTGTGCAGAGTAACACGGAGGGCAGTCAAACCTGCCTTGCCTCTATCTGCCCTACTACCTATTCCAAAGCTCAGCATGGCCTGCAGACAGCAGCCACCTGCTCCACTCCCACTCTAGGGAGCAGTCCTCGGTCACAGGCCTGCCCGTCCCCCCAGCCCCTTCCCATAGTTAGCCTCCCTTAGAGAGGAAGGGGACACTGATACAGGGCAAATCATGGTATCTTAGTAGTCCTTTTAGCAGATGATTAACCAGGACACACAACCCAGTTGTTCCTGATGCTGATATCCCAAGGTTATGTGGCCATTGCCGCCTCTGAGTCTCTGAAAAGCACTTTTTATTTCTGGATTGGACTCAGGACCTACACACTGACTGAGGTTTTTCACTCAAAGCTAGTACTCTACCACTTGAGCCACAGTTCTACTTCTGGCCTTTCTAGTGATTCACTGGATTAAGAGTCCTATGGACTTTCCTGCTCAGACTGACTTTGAACAGAGATCCTCAGATCTCAGCCTCCTGAGTAGCTAGGATTTCAGGCATGAGCTACCAGTAGGAAGCATGCAAATTACTTCTGTGTCTCCCTTGCCTTCCTCTCGAACCACATGGAATAATTTTTAGTCTAAGTGTTTAGGTCCTGCCAGGTCCTACATCCTATTAACTGTTACCTACTGACTCAGCCCGAGGAGCAACACAAATAAAAAGGCACAAAGGGTCCTGTCATCCTTCATGTGTTCTTTACTCATGCCTTCTGGAACTAGTCACATAAGTCAATAGTCCTTTAAAGATTTACCACCAACCAGAACAGCAAAGAAGGCTCTAGGCAAATCCAAGACAAAACACTCTGCAGGGGAAAAAATCAACGAGAGGTTTTTTATCCTGCATGGATCTTGACTCTTAAAATACCTTTTCCTTTTAATCAGACTTCATTTTTGTATCAGCATGATAGCATGACAGGGGAAATGCAGTCCTGCCAATGGAGTCCAAGTCAGGAGGTAGCCAAGGGTGAAGGGCCGTGCAGATGACTGGCTGCATATGTGCTGCTACTTCTAATGTGCTTAATCCATTCAATGGAACCTGATGAGGCCAATTCCAGATCACAAGCCTGATTTTACAGCGAAGGAAGCTGAGGCACAGGAAGACTAAGAAACTTGTCTAGGCCACCCAGTTAGTGAGAGGCAGTGCTGGGTGTGGAACTCAGGCAGCAGGAGCCCAAACTACCTTAGTTACTGTGTTGCAGTCTCAGAGCTCAGAAAACCTCTAAAGCTGGATGTCTCTGAGGGTACAAAGTATAGTACCAAAAATGTGGAGGTAAATGAGCATCAGGAGCCTGGCATTCTTCATTCACCATGGACCAAGATCAGGATACATTTGAAGCCTGACTCTGACATTCACTAGGGGTTTGATGCCAGGCCAGTAGCTTTCTGGCTTGGAGCTCCTGGCCCTGAATGAAATGGAAGTGGCTGTAGTTCCTGGCCCTCAATCCTGAGCTGAGGATGAATAGATAAGTACATGTGGCAAAGAGGAAGAACCATAAATTCCTCACTCTCATACCTCATCTCAACCTTTCTTAAACTAGAAACTAGGTTCCTAATATTCCTGCCTTTCAAAAATCTGGTACTGGGGCTTGAACTGAAGGCCTAGGCAATGTCCCTTAACTTTTTCACTCAAGGTTGGCACATGAACTCTTGAGTCACACCTCCACTTCTAGCTATGTGCTAGATGGAGATGAGAGTCTCATGGATGAGTCTCAGTCTCCTGCCTGGGCTGGCTCCGAACCTTGATCCTCAGATCTCAGCTTCCAAAGTAACTAAGATTACAGATGTGAGCCACCAGTGCTTGGCTGAATGTCTTTTCTTTATAGGTAGTGGGGGGTGGGGGAATATCAGCATCTCATCTGGAGACACAATCTTACCCGTAACATGCACTGGGAAATTATGCCAAACTAGTCAGCTTGCTGCTCAGACCTCAGGATACGGAGTCCCAGGACACAGCCATCCTGTCCCAGTCTCCCCCTCACCATTTCACAGGCCATTTCCCCACGCCACCCCCAGCCTTGATGGGGTCCCTATTTAAATGCCATTTCCAAAACACAACAAGTTTCTCCTCATGCCACAGAGACAGCAGGTGGACATTACATCCGAGAATTTAAGAACTCCCGAGTAATCACTGTAGCCCAACATGTGGGCATCTCCCAGCCTACCCCAGCAGGCCGGGGGTTTGAGCGGGGCGTGGCAGTTCACTTTTAGAACTGATTGCTCGAAATGGATGATTCCAAACATCTTTGAATCTGAGACCGGCATTTGTCCAACTGTTTCCTCAGTCCACCTCATGGTCCTTGTGCCCCAGTCATTGAGAACACAAAGTAGAGGACATTACCCTACAGGAACGAATCCTTCATATTATTTTCATGTATATATTTAGTAAGGATTGGTGATATTTGGGGAAAATAGAAAGCTGATTTTTTGGTTGGTTTTTTTTTTGTTTTTTGTTTTTTTGGCCAGTCCTGGGCCTTGGACTCAGGGCCTGAGCACTGTCCCTGGCTTCTCTTTGCTCAAGGCTAGCACTCTGCCACTTGAGTCACAGCTCCACTTCTGGCCATTTTCTGTATATGTGGTGCTGGGGAATCGAACCCAGGGCTTCAAGTATACGAGGCAAGCGCTCTTGCCACTAGGCCATATCCCCAGCCCCTAGAAAGCTGATTTTTTTTCTTAAAAATGAAGATTAAAAACAAAATTTTAAAAAAGAACAAAAAACAGACTGAGCAGCCAAGCACCGGTAGCTCATGCCTGTAATCCTAGTCACTCAGGAGGCTGAGATCTGAGGATCATAGCTCAAAACCAGCCTGTGTAGGAGAGTCCAGGAGAGACTTATCTCCAGTTAACCACCAAGAAAACCAGAAGAGCTGCAGCTCAAGTGGTAGAGTGCCATCCTTGAGCAAAAAAGCTCAGGAACAGTGCCCAGGCCCTAAGTTCAAGCCCCAGAACCTCCTCTCCGCCTCCCCCGCACACGCACACAAAAGCAGATTGAGAGACACTAGTCTAGAGGAGGAAGGACTAGGCAAAACATTATGTAGGTCCACTGAAAATGTCCTCAGAGCTGCTGACCCTCAGTATGCTGTGGCCTAACTGCATGTGGCCCCTCCACCTTGAAGTCCACCCCCCACCACAGTAATTTTCAGGACCCAGAAATGTTTCCAGAGATTCTAAGACTATGTACCAAGATGTTCAATCCCTGAGCAAAAGGGCACATAGGTTCACAACTTCCTGTTGCTCTGAATGGCCTTTAAATCATTCACCAACACATTCAGTCTTTCAACAAATACGTCTTGAGTGCCTAGGATACGGTGGGCAGGGGCCGTGGCCTGAGAATGTCCTCTAAAAGCGCATGTGTTGGAAAGATAGTGCCCCAATTCATTTAACAGTATTTGGGGAGGAGTGACGCCTTGGGGGAAAACAAGGATTTGATGAGGTCATGAAGATGGGTTCCCATGACGGAATCGGTGGTTTTATAAGAAGAGGAAGAGACAGAAGCTAGCACCCTGTCTTCTCTGCCCATGAGATGCCGTCCACCATGTTGTGAGGTAGCCTAGGCTATGCTCTTGTACTTCCAGCCTCTGGGACCACGAGTCAAATTCTTTATAAATTACCTGGCCTTGGGGCCTTTGCTTCTGGTGGTGCTGACATTTGAACTCAGGGCCTGACACTTGCTATGCAGGCACTGTAACCTCGGAGCCAGGCCTTCAGGCCTGTTTCTTTTTTTTTTTTTTTTTTACTTGCAAAACCATTTGGTGTGAACCCACTGAACAACTCATGGGGGGGAGAGGGAAAGGGGAGGGGGGAGGGGGGAATGAGAAAGGACGTAACAAACAGTACAAGAAATGTACCCAAGGCCTAACGTATGAAACTGTAACCGCTCTGTACATCACTTTGACAATAAATAAGAAAAAAAGAATTATAATAATACCATATCTCGGTCTTAAAAAATGTGGTTTCTTGGAGGTGGCTATTCATCCTTTTGCCCCAAGTACAAATGAATATGCAATCAGGCCTGTTTCTTGACTGTTATTTTTGAAATAGGCTCTCATTTCCTGCCGGAGGGGCACACATCTAGGCGTGCTTCCAGAATAGCTAGGATAACACGTGCACACCACTCCCCCCAGCTCTCAGTTGAGAAGGCATCTCATGAAGTTTTCTGCCTGGTCTGGCCTTGAACCTCCATTCTCCAAATCTCAGACTCTCGAGTATCAAGGATTAGAAACAAGAGCCACTGATGCCCAGTTCAGTCTTAGGGTTATTATCATTACTACTACTATTATTATCATTATTATTTTAATATGAGCAACAGAAAATGCTCCAATAAAGTACTGAGCAAGGGATATTACTATGAACAAAACCATTTTTAAAATTTTCCCCAATTAGGCCAGGTGCCCGTGGCTCACTCCTGTAATCCTAGCTATTCAGGAGGTTGAGATCTGAGGATCATGGTTCAAAGTCAGCCCCAGGCAGAAAAGGCCCCTGTGAGACTCTTATCTCCAACCACTCAAAATCCAGAAGTAGCATTGTGGTTCAAAGTGGTAGAGTGCTAGCCTTGAGCAAAAGAGCTCAATCATAGTGCCCAGGCCGTGAGTTCAAGTCCCATGGCCAACTTAAAAAAATTTCCCCTTTATAGGGATTACAATCTAGAAAAGGTTGAGATGCAAGAAAGACAGATGCTATACAAACAATAAAGCCTCATAAAAGCTGTGGTATGGAGCAAGGGAAGGGGAGGCATTGTCCAAAAAGAAATGTCCTCATACCTGACTTATATAACTGTAACCCCTCTGTACATCACCTTTATAATAACAATAAAAATCTTAAAAAGATGAGCTTAAAAAAAAAACAACACAATGCTGTGGACTGGGTGGGTTTGTTCTCAAGCACTGGGGATTAACTCCAGGGATTCCTGCATGCTTAGCAAGCACTCTACCACTTGAGCCCAGCCCAAGAGGATTTTAATGAGATGAATCCGATGTTTGATATATGGCATCGTGTACTTGTCAAAGCCCGCAGAAATGCACAAGACAGAGTGAATGAGCTCTAAGGCAAACTAGAGACTAGAGTTAATTAACAATATCGATCCATTCATTGTAACAAGCTACCACAATAAATGCAAGCGGTTAATAACATGAGGACTATTGGCAGAAGTGACGAGGAGATGATTTATGTGCTATTTGCTTAGGCATTCTGTAACACAAACTGTACTAAATAAAGTCTGAGTTTTTTTGTTTTGTTTGTTTGTTTTTTGCCAATCCTGGGGCTTGAATCCAGTGCCTGGGCACTGTCCCTGAGCTTCTTGTGTTTAAGGCTAGCACTCTACCACTTGAGCCACAGCACCACTTCCAGCTTTTTCTGTTTATATGGTACTGAAGAATTGAACCCAGGGCTTCATGCATGCTAGGCAAGCACTCTACCACTAAGCCACATTCCCAGCCCATAAAGTCTGGGTTTTTAAAGCCATGGTCTAAACTCATGCAAAAATACAGAGAAATGAAAGCAGGCCCCACTTCTATGTTTGGAATGAAAAAGGTTGCAAGAAGAGAGCTGGAGAGGCTGTGGGTATGTACAGTGCTAGCCTGGATGGGAGAAATGAACCACATGGCAATAGAAGGCAGGTTAGTTAGCATAGCACGAGCGGGAGGGACAAGCAAGATGGCAGAGAAGAATGCCCAGAAGTAGGGAAGCCACCCACAACAAATTTAAATCAGGTTTGAATCCTGAACTACAAAGCCCAGCTGGGAGAGGAGGGAAGCTAAGAAGTCAAGTGCTGATCAGTTGTGAAGGGAAGTTCGGGACCAGCAAGGAGGGAGAGTATGGTCAAAGTACCTGCCAGGACTGAGGTAGTAAGAGTTGGAGGGAAATGACACATGATGTTTAGTGTCCATCTCTCAGGCCCGATTTCCAGCTTACAGCTAATTAGCATTTGTTTTATGAGTTTTCCCAGCTATATTGAACGAAGAGAAATAAGAATAAGGAATAGCAACATTTTATTATACTGAGATTAATTCATCACAGGAGTCAAAACAGCTCCCAAGTTTCCCCTTGAAGAGATGTTAAGAGCCAAACCTTCTGGGAGTACTGAAAACAACGTGACGTCATCAACCCATGGTCCCTTGGGTAGCATTGAGTATGACCACCGATACATCCAGAAATGCATAAAGATGGGGCCCAACGCTTCCCTGTCCTGCCTTCAGGGAGATTATAATTATACTGGAAAGACTAGACTTGCTCTCCTAAAATAAAAAAAAGACAAGAAATCTGACTAGGGTGGTAAATATTATGGACTATTTCTGCACATAATTCATTGGTTGCAGGCCTAATCCTCAATATTGTATTGGGAGATAATTAGGTCATGCCCCCCCTCCCAGGAGAGCTGGCTCTTCTCCCCACCCCACACTATCATGCAGAGACACAGAAAGAAGGCTTATCAATGAATGACCTGTGTCAGAAACATAACTAACATACTTGTGTCTCTCCACGATGCCAGAATTCATTGAATAACAGTACATACACAAGTTGCATCAATTTTGTTGGCATTCATTTGCCAGGTATGACTGATTTCACTTGAGAACTCTGAGCTGTTGGCAACACAGGTTTGGTTTTTTTGTTTGTTTGTTTGTTTGCACCAGTTCTGGGGCTTAAACTCAGGGTCTGATTACTGTCTCTGAAGTTCTTCTGTTCAAGGCTAACATTCGACCATGAGAGCCATAGCACCACTTGCAGATTTTTGGTAGTTTATTGGATAAGAGCCTCAGGGACTTTTCTGCCTAGGCTTCCTTCAAATCGCAATGCTCAGATCTCAGCCTTTTGAATAGTTGAGGGTTAACACTGTTGTGTGGGTTTTTGTTTTTGTTTTTTAATTCCACTCTTAATTAGGAATACTCACTCTCAGATCACACATTATCCTTCACAATATACAGCTACAGAATAATATAAGGCTACAGAAAGCTAAGAAAATGTTAGAGGCCTGGATGAAGGCCGGGGCAGGTCCCAGTAGGTTTTAAGAAGCAGGGGGATCAAGATGAGCTGAAGCCCCAGGACAGAGTCAGAGGTTCGTCTCCTCTCTATCGTTGACACGTGCTCCCGGTGGCCTGCGGACAGGCCTGCGAGTACCACCATACCCAGCATTAGTCATGTCCCTTCCACGGAACCCAGGTGAGGGGTTGCATCATTTCTGAGTGTTATGTGTTTGATAACTGGCACGGACCAGTTTTGTTTTCTTTTCTGATACAGGGTTTGTATGCCCATGTAGCCATATGTTTCTGCTTTCATTTGCTAAGCTGATAGGTGGTCATCTTTCTTTACATAACGTTATTGACCTGTCTGTCTCATGGTTCCCGTTGGAGGGATTGTTAATTACGTGCACACACACGATATAGAGTCATTCAGCCTCAGCATCTGCATTCGAAATAAAGTACTGTGACGTCAAATGCAGTCGCGTGGGGCCAGGCCCACCCTGAAAGCTGCTGCTCTGCACCACACAGAGGAACACTGGAGCGGGGCCCAGCCTGCTTGGCACAGGCATCACCCACACACCAGGAAACCAGAGCGGCTGGAACCTGGATGGTGATTTCCCAGCCTTCATGACAGTCTTGCTTAAGCTACCTCATCCCACAAGCAGAGGTTTCAGGATTGAGCAAGAAGTGGAGACCTGAGGACTCCGGTGGCCATCGAGGCCATCAAAGGCGACACTGAGACAGAGACACAGCAAGATCAGTAGCTGGTGTGAGAGACAGCCCCACATCGCACAGCCTGTCCTCCGGGCCCAGAGCCAAGGCTTCCATCTGCCCAGAAACGCTCTTAGCCTTTTTCCACTATGCCCTGAATGATGCACAATCCCAAAACCGAGTTCAAGTTCCACCTCTGCTCAGAAGCCAGCACTGATGTCTTTCTCGGAATTCGCAGAGGCGTGTGAGCTGCGCTGCCTATGCTGTGATCTCCTCACTCACCGGGCGAGCTGCGCTCTGCAGATCCGCAGAGACACAAGGGCCCCATGAAGGCCCACAGCCCAGCAGCCACAGTGGGTGGATGGTTAATATGCCCAGCCCTCCATTTTTCTGCTTTGCAAAACAGGGGCCAATGAGAGGACTCAAAGCATCCCCGAAGATGTCGCGTGAGGGGCACCGATTGGTTCCATCTGCTTGGAAAGTTTGCTGCTAGTGTCTCCCAAAGTGATATCTCTGCCTGTTCTATGAGTGAGAAATTCCTTCCTTAGATAAATAATTTCTGTGGATATAGAAACGAGTGCTTCTAATCACTAGGAGGCATGCGTAACCTTCTTACTATCACGTCATATAATCATAATGGCCCCAAATGTCATCAGCAGTAGAACAGATTCATAAATGTGACCTGGTTGCAGCACAGTGACACACTGTACAGCAATGAAAATGAGCTGCTGCTACTCACGACAATACAGGCCAATGTCATAGGTGCCTCACGACAGGAAGAATGATAACAACAGGTACATGTTGAAAGAACCCAAATGCGTACGCTGCACACATGTATGGGCGTGCACACACACACACACACACACACACGCACACACATTGAATAAGTTGTGCTGTTGTTTTCTAAATCAAGGTCTTGTACTATTCTAAGGGTTTTTTTATTTGTTTGTTTGTTTTGCCAGTTCCTGGGGCTTGAACTCAGGGCCTGAGCACTGTCCCTGGCTTCTTTTTGCTCAAGGCTAGCACTCTGCCACTTGAGCCACAGCGCCACTTCTAGCCATTTTCTACATGTGGTGCTGAGGAATCGAACCCAGGGCTTCATGCATGCTAGGCAAGCACTCTACCGCTAAGCCACATTCCCAGCCCTCTATGTTTTTTTGACTGAGTGCTAGATAGGTAATCTCACACTTGAGCCACCCCTCCAGCATTAATTTTTAATCAATTTAAACAGGATCTACAGTTATAAGTTTGGTCAGTTTTAAAGAGCTTGGTGGGTTCTTTCACAAAAGCAAAACACTGGGCTTGTAATGTGGCTTAGCGGTAGAGTGCTTGCCTAGCATGCACGAAGCCCTGGGTTCAATTCCTCAGTACCACATAAATAGAAAAGGCTAGAAGCAGCACTATGGCACAAGAGGTAGAGTGCTGGCCTTGAACAAAAAGAAGCCAAGGACAATGCTCAGGCCCTGAGTCCAAGCCCCAGGACTGGCACACACACAAACAAAGCAAAACACTTTGGGAGGATAGATGTCTTAATATAAGTAGTTATTTTTCTGGCAATGGAAACTTTGTTAGAAAATTCAGCAGAAGCAATCAAAATAGTTCACAAAAAGTGAAATTTCTTCAATTCAGCCAGCAAATAATTGCTCATAAAATACAAAGACTCTTTTAACAATAGTGAAGGCCAATCAGTAGACTTGAAAAATTACAAGTCCTTTTTTCTTTGCGTTAAATATGTCAAGCAATATAACAGACACTATCTAATTAATCCTTTGGGTCCATTTTGTCTCAAGGACTTCCAATTTAAGAAGTGTCAATTACCTCAAAAAAGATCTAACATATGGCATAGGTAATTTTTAAAAATCTTTTATTAAATCTGGCAAAGAAGAATTCCAGCCAGATAGCAAAGAAATAGTTTGTTTCACCACAGACAAAAAAGTTTAAGGATTGATCTGTCTGTCTATCCATCCACCCGTCTATCTATCCATCCAACTACCCATCCATCCACCTATCACCTATCTATCTATCCATCCATCCATCCATCCATCTATCTCCTATCTATTTATCTATCTACCTATCATCTAAAGTTGTTAGTTTGCTCTACTGGTCAAAACTTCAGACTTATTAAAATTTTACAACAGGAGTTTGTCTATTTCTTATTCTATCAGATGGTACACTTGGAAGATATCCACAGCAGACTTTAGGAAAAGCATCACAGATATAGCTGTGAATCATCTTCACTTTATAGAACAGTTGAAAGAACAGAATGTGCCGGATTTCATGGCCTTTTATTCTTTGCCAGTTCTCTCTATGCAGAAGAGTTTTATATTCCCAGAGCCTAAAA
The DNA here is from genome assembly GCF_023159225.1 of Perognathus longimembris pacificus. Classification (NCBI taxonomy): domain Eukaryota; kingdom Metazoa; phylum Chordata; class Mammalia; order Rodentia; family Heteromyidae; genus Perognathus; species Perognathus longimembris. The sequence continues at coordinate 45,431,142 of NC_063176.1, forward strand.
CCAAGCATATCTGGGTTTTGGCATATATTGACTAAATAAATCAACTTATATATACCTTAGTAGCATAGGTGCATGCCACTATTTTAGCCAATTACAGACCACAATAGTGGTTCCAGAGGACGATACAGCATAGGACTGGGTGTCTGGCACATTGGTAGAGTGCATCCTTTGCATGTGAGGCCCGGGGTTCAATCTCCCAGCACACACATTAGTAACAAGGCCATGGTAGTTCACATAAGTACATTGTGATGTTCATACCATGAGAAAACAGCCTACCAGCATTTTCAGAATTGTCCTGTTTCGAAGTGATTCCTGGCTCTCTCAGAAGCATGCACCAGCAGGAAAGAGAAGCCACTCCAGTCATTCTAAGTAGAAAGATATTTCACTCAGAGAATGAAGAATTGACAGAAACCACCAGAAGGGCTGGAGCAATGGGCGGTACACCAGGCCCCTGGCAATGGTATCCAGAGTTGCAGGCAGAGCCAGCCCCCCGAGATCTGTCACCGTCTGGACAGCAGGGCTGAGAAAGCCACAGAGGAGAAATGGCTCCTGCAGCCATTGCTTCCGCTGGTGCAGCTTCAAGTATTCGATTTAGAGCCACCGCTGTGGAAGCGAATGCTACCTAAGACCTGGCAGCCAGGCACTGCAGAAACCCAACAGCACCACGTGTCTTCCAAATCCCAGGCAAGTGCAAACAGCCTCCCCAAAAGCAACTACAAAGAAATCTCTCCTGGGGGTTGGAGGCATGGTTCAGCTGGTAGAGCACTAATTAATGAGCAAAGAGCAATAATCGGCTGGGTGAAATGGGATTGATCTGCTCATTCGCCACATACCCTTCCCATCTAGCGTTAGCTGCTACAGTGACACGTGTTGAATGAATGAATTCACTTGCACCGAGATTTGAATCCTTCTTTCCCTGTGCCACAAAGATCCATCGGTATCTGGCACTTGCCAGTAAGAAAAGCCATTGTTGGTGCAGCCATGACCCGGATGCAGATCTGTCCCATGGGAGGATGGCCTGGGGTCATTCCTGAGAAACAGGGAGGACCTTGTTTGTGCTGCGACTTTCAAGGAAATGCCACAGGCGCTGGGATGCTGGGCTCGCGCCCAGGCTGCTGACCGGACAGGGGAAGAGAGAGTCGCAGGTTGTTTCCATCCCTGCCCCAGACACCCGGCTCCAGCCACGGCCATCAGGGTGACCTGTGAGCCCCAGGGAGGGGTGCGAAGAGGCCCATGTCACGCAGACCATGACACCTGACACGGGAGCACTGCTACAACCTCGGGAACTTCCTTCAAATGTATTCACTTGCTCACCAGCGTCCTTTACAGACATGGAAACCGAGGCACAGAAATACAAGCAACTTGCCCAAGATCAAATACTGAGTCCAGATCATGAGCACGCATAGCCTTGTTACAGCAGAGGCCATAGAATCACGCAGAAACAAGTTCAAAGTCATTCTTACCCTACAACAGCCGGTGAACATGTCACTCTGACACTACTGTCTCAAGCATAATTTGAAGAATTTGCTATTGAAATCCCAGGCTTGGTGTATAAATTAAATGAAAAATTTATGTAAAGAATTTAGATTGTGGGCTGGGAATATGGCCTAGTGGCAAGAGAGCTTGCCTCATATTCATGAAGCCCTGGGTTCCATTCCCCAACACCACATATATAATAGAAAATGGCCAGAAGGGGCGCTGTGGCTCAAGTGGCAGAGTGCTAGCCTTGAGCAAAAGGAAGCCAGGGACAGTGCTCAGGCCCTGAGTTCAAGGCCCAGGACTGGCAGAAAAAATAAAATTAAAATAAAAAGAATTTAGACTAGGAATAGTAGCACATTCCTGTAATCCCAGCATGCAGGGAGGAAGGCAAGAAGATCTGGAGTTCCAGGCTATCCTGGGTTAAGCAATATGACCCTGTCTCAAAAAATCAAAATGGTACTTAAGTTTATCACCTGGTTAAGAATCAGGATTCAGCGGTAGCACTTGGTCTTGTTCTTTCTTACTCTCCACTTTAAAAATATAATAATTGTAGCAGGTTTCTTTATTCTATTTTCTCTGCAGATTTCTGGGGTGTCACTCAGCAGTATTGCACCAGCCTGCAAGAATGAGGTCCTGAGTTCAAATCCCAGTACTGCCAAACAAACAAAGGGAGTACTTATGATTTGGCACATCAGTTTCCTCTCCCCTTCCCATGGTTTCAATCTTTAAAATTCAGCAAACTCAGCCTCGCACTTAAGCTGGGCTTCAAAGGAACCTGAGTAAATCCAAGAACGAGAGACAAATAGTGAGGGAGATTTCCGTGACCTCCGCCAGATCTCTGTGTAACTTTGCTCCTTATCGCAGCCCTAAGTCTCTTCCAGCTTGATAACGGCCCAGGAGAGGACAGAAGGACAGGAAATGAGTGCTTGCCCCCTCTCCCCGCTCCAGCCTGCCCTTAGACGAGTGTCACTTAAGCTCTAGGGCTTCACGTTCTCCAGCTAGCCCTGGCTTGGATCCATTTCTGGTTACCTCTTACGCCAGAGGAGAGAGGCCTAACACCAGGGTGCCTGCTGGCCACTGGGCCAAGCAGCGTGAACGCCAGTGCACAGGGCTCCCGTGGAAAAGGAGGACTACTTTAAACAATGAAAAACACAAGTGGTGTATCTCTGTCTAATGAAGACGGCCTGTGGCATAACTGGCCATGTTGCTCTTTCTGCCTTGGCAGATAGGAAGCTCAGACGAGAATTTGTTCCTCCACTTGAAGGGCTGCTGCCCTGATGCACCTGCTTCTACATGCCGATTCTCTGGGCTCTATCTCCTCGTCAGTTTTCCCTGTCTTTTCAACCTAGTTGGTTACTTATTCTTGTAAAATCATTCTGTAGCTGGAAGTTGTACCCCAATGGTGGAGTAAATGCTTAGTACCTCCAGCACCACAAATAAATAGATGGATGGACAGATGGATGTTGATGAGGGATGGGTGGATGGATAAATGATAGGTAGATAATTATTTTAAAGTGTATGTATTTCTGGAGTTTCTGAGGTTCCAATGCTTTTTAGAATGCAGTAACTTTTGTTCAAAAAGAAAAACAGGAGCTGGGCACCGGTAGCTCACACCTATAACCCTAGCTACTTAGGATCTGAAGATCGCGGTTCAAAACCAACCTAGGCAAGACAGTTCATGAGACTCTTATCTCCAACGAACCACCAACAAAGTAGAAATGGTGCTGTGGCTCAAAATGTCCCAGTGCTAGCCTGGACCAAAAAGCTCAGGGACAGCACCCAGGTCCTGATTTCAAGCCCCCAACCAAGAAAGAAGGAAAAGAAAAACAGGACCTAAACAACCACATGGACCAGCTGGCTGACATGGTCAGTGCAAAGGAGCTCAAACTTATTTCGATTTCCTATGAAATCAGTAGACATTTATCAAGCATATACTTATGGACTTCGCAAGGAATAGGCCCAGAGCCCTATCCTGACGGCAGTGTCGGATCTGAGGTGAAGGGGCGTTGACAATGACTGCGTAAAGGATGTGGGTGGCACACCGATGTCAGCCGTGCGGAGGACGTGCAGAGGGGAGTGATGTGCACATGTCGGTGCAGGCGTTCAACCTCCCTCCTTTTGTTGCCCCTTGGGTCTCCTCATTCATGCCCTTCCCCCCCCCCCGCCCTCCACCCTGCACAGAGAGGGACTGGCAGGCTCCAGCCCCTGACAAGGTGCACAGAGTTTTAGATGGTCTGGCTCCTCCCCCTCCCCACTCTTTCCAAATGCATGGTGACACTGGGACTCCTTGTGTCTAACCTCAAACTGTCCCTTTACCTCCACCGTGGGACTCTACCATTTCCTCTGCTCTCCTTCCGGACCCCATTCACACAGCTCATCTCTCCCAGGAAGCCTTCCCAGAGCCCCCGAGGTGCAAGTAACCAGACCTGGCCCTTGAAGTTCCAGACCTTCATTCCGACGACCATGTATGTCTGCTTACCTTCTAGGATTAAAACTTTCTGGACATCTTGGGTGTAACAAATGTTTGATAAATCATGACTACGAGAATGAATCATTAATGGTAACAAAAGCTTCACAACTTGTGTGTAAAACAGTAAAAGAATTTACTTTTCCTCTTCTTTAGGTTAGGAACTGAGGGTCACGTGCACCACAAGATTCCTGAATAAACAAATAGCAGGGCTCAGACTCAAAGCCCTAAACTATTTGTTCTTACAAAGCTCAGCTTAATCAACAAACAGTGCAAGGAGGCAGAAACTACAAAGCACAAAGGAATTCCAAGCAGTGCTCCAAATAACATTTTTTTAAAAGTTCCAAGGAACTTAAATGGATCAACCAAATTGTTGTTAAAGTTGAACTTACCAGCTGGGCATGGTGACTTACCACGGTAATCCCAGCTCTTCAGAATACAGCCTTCATGAGGATTTGAGTTTGAAGTCAATTTGAGCAAAAAGGTAGCAAAGCCCTCATCTCAATCAACAAGCCAGGTATGGTAGTGTATAGCTCTGGTCCCAGCTACCTGGAAGGCCATTGGTAGTAAGATCACAGTCCAAGGCTACTCGCAGGCAAAAACAAGAGACCCTACCAGAGAAGTAACTAAAGCAAAAAAAGGGCTTGGAGGTGTGGCTCAAGTGGCCGAGCATCTGCTTAGCAAGTGCAAGGCCCTGAGTTCAAACCCTCATACTGCCAAAAATCAACAAAAGAGCCCACTGAGTTGTCTTGTCTTTCAGTAGCGATGGGAGGAGCCTGGATCCCTGGAGAATAAGCAAGAGAGGGCCCCTTGCACCTCACGGGAGGACATGCCTGCTTCAGGAGGGAAGGACACACTGTCCCAGTTTTCTCAGGCTAGCAGAGGGCGCAGGACGTGGTATTCTCATTGACAAAAACTGGCTAAGTCCCAGGCAAAGTGGACCGGGTTAGTCACCTGCGTGGAAGATGGCGCCTCTGAGAGAGATGAGCGTTCCCCCAGGGACGGCGCCTTCCAGAAGCTTCCTTTCAGGCCTCCCTCCAAGCTACTTCATGATCCAGGCAAGAATACCGGCCTTGTTGTGTCAGCGAGTTGGTTTGTTGAACAAAAGTGGCATGATCTCAGTGAAACCCAAGCGGATTCCACATCTTTTCAAAGACTCGTAGACTTTCAAGGAAAAAGAAGCTCTCACCAACATGGGCATCTGAAAGAACGTGCCGAGAAGAAGGTAAATCCCCGCGGGGCAATGACAGGGATGGATCCCGTCAACGTACAAGCTCTGCATTCACAACACACCATGGTGAAGCCCCTCTGAACGACCCATATACACTAATAATTTTTAAGGCAATTTCTAAAACATTGTTCCTTAGTGTGGTGAACATCCTTAGCCATGCCAAAGTGACTTTGATGAATAGATTATTCATTTGAATGAAATACTTGGTTATTAGAGTAAAAAATTAGTTTGCTTAGCACTGGTGGCTTGTGCCTATAATCCTAACTACTCAGATCTGAGGGTCGTGGTTCAAAGCCAGCCCAGGCAGGAAAGTCTAGGAGAGTTTTATCCCCAATTAACTACCAAGTAGTAGTGCTGTGTCTCAAATAGGTAGAACTCTAGCCTTAAGCTAAAGAACTCAGGGACAGGGCCCAGGCCCTGAGTTCAAGCCCTATGACTGACCAAAAAAAAAAAAATTTCACTTTATTAACTTATAAACATTCAGTGGTATATTTTTTTTAAACTTGCAAAAATGATGAGTTTCCAGAGCTCAGACACTTATCTGTTACCCAGTGACAAGATGATTAATGAATCTAGGCCCAGCTCTTCCGTTCTGTGGCAGCCTCTGACAAGAGCTCTGATCTTTAATTACGAAAGAAATTGAGACATATGGGCATATTCCCATATCAACTTCTCACCTCCAATATTTTGAGCTGTTCTGGTAATACTTTAGTTTACTTTAGAGATTATTTGTGTCTCCATGTTTGTCTGGAAACGCAAATTGTGGGAAGGATTGGTGATGGGAAGTGTTTATTGGCTTTGTGGCTTTTGCATAATTTCTAGGAGAAGAAAAGAAATGTTCCAGCTTATATGACAATGGTTGTAATAGAAGTCTCCCAGATTAGATTTCCTTTTCAGTCATCCAGTGGCCATAGCCTGGGCTGGTCCTGAATGGCTAGAAATCAAGCTTTGAGCACAATGGGTCAAACAAGAGAACAGTAGGGGGAAAAGGTTTGGGTTCCAGCTTTTTCCGTGTCAGATAGGAATGACAAGTTCATCTCATGGAGCGCCACGTGGGGGCATGGGGAGGGCAGTGGGATGCTGAGAACTCTACAGTCATTCTTCTGTGGATATTGTGCCCTGGAACTCAGCAGGGCGAGCATCTCAGTGCCCTCGCCAAGGGGCAGAAGGTGAGGGCAACAGATATAAGGTAACAGTGCTATGTACCACAGTTCCCCTCTTCCTCAGACACTGCATGAAGTGAAGTTAGGCACTTTGCTTCATTATAATGGCACATTTGCAGGCTGGGGCCTATCTGCTTCGCTCCTGGTCGCTTTCCCAGCCCCCCTGAAAAGCATCCATCAATATCTTAGCACTTACAACGTGGCCAGGGGGTCAGTCACCGGGTGTCTAGCCAGCCGGGCCTCCTCCAGTGCCTAGCTCAGTGCAATGATGAGGTTCGGGCAGGGGGAGGAGGGCACCGGAACTGTCTGCTTACCCTGGAACAAAGGCTGACAGTTGGTTCAATTTATTTGTTTGTTCAACAGCTGTTTATTATATGCCTATGGTAGGCCCTGGGGGCATGGAAAATAGGCATCTCTCCAGGACCCTGTGGTCCTCCTGTCATGGGTTGCTACGGTGATGGGATGGGATGGGATGGGATGGGTGTGTAAAGATAGAGGCAGAGCAGGGGAAAGAACCTAGGGAAGTAGGCAAGGCCCCAAGGCGAGGTAGGAGGCCAGCAGTTCAGAGATTCTAGAAAGGGTCAGCCCAACACTGATGGAATGTGACCTACACCCATGCCCCCCCCTATCAAAGTTAGCAACCTCCTCACTCCACCCACCCCAGGCTTCCAGAAAACACCAGCGACTGGTTAGGCAGGAATTTCCCTCCTTAACATTAAGATGGCAATTATGATGAATGTTCAGATGAAGAAGCTGGGCCAAGCCCTTCCTGTTGCTGGCCTGACGGTCACCGCCAGTCTCCACTCACTGGGACAGCCGCGCGCACACGATCCCTCCACAACCAAGTGCACAACCTCAAAGGGGGCACAGGGAGGCCAGGGGCAGGGAGGTGCCTTCCCAGTCCATCATAGTTGTACTTTTTGTTGTTCTTGTTGCCATTATTGGGGCTTGAACTCAGGGCCTGGTGCTCTTGATTAGTTTTTCCGCGCCAAGTTGGCGCTCTACTACTTGAGCCACGTGTCCACTTCCAGCCCCGTGCTGGTTAATGGGCGATAAGAGTCTGACAAGTTGTCTTCCCCGAACTGACTTCAAACCTCACTCGATCCTCTCGTGTCTCAGCCTTTTGAGTAGCTGGGATTACAGGCATGAGCTACCTGCACCCAGCTCAACTTTGTATTGGATGGTGCATCCATTCATCCAAACATCTATGGATAGGAGCAAGCAGGATACACTGGCAGAGGGGACAAAGATGGCAACATGTCACTGGTTTTGCCTTCGTTTTTTTTTTCTAGAATGTTCAGTGGGTTTCCACTGTCACAACTTTGCCTTCTGCCCACCCTCTTCTGTCTGGCTAAGGTCATCTCTTGAGGATAGCGCCCTGTCTTGGTCAGCTCTGTCCAGGCAGGCCTGGGCCTCTGGGGTGGGAACCAGGTGCTCCTGGCGATGGCTTATTCTATGGACCTAGGCAATGCCAACCCATGGCTGGGAAATGCAGTTACAGCTTGATAAATAGAAGTGGAATCGTGATTTTTCAATTCAGTGTCTCAGTTACACATTCAAAAACAAGAAGTGCTGAGTCAGAAAACTTGGTTTGTAACACACAGGCAAGAGTTCCTGCTCTCTCTTCTGAAAATTGTCTGCCAAAATTGCATGAAAGGCTGTGAATACGAATGACAGCACAGCGTGAAGCACGCGGCAGGAACTGGGTAGGCAGAGCTCTCGCAATGAGGCGGTGGTGATCGCTTTGGGGTGGACGGGATGGGAAAAGAGATATCTAAAATCAGCTGCCAGGAGGAGCAGAGGACAAGAGACGCAGGTTTGACCTTCAACCATGGCTATTAAACTAGCTTTGTGATCCTGGACAAGCCCTGTATGCCCCACAATGGGGGCTCTAGGAACTGGGAGTGGAGCCCTGGTTAAGTCCAGAGCTTGCAAGTGATCCTGAAGTTCCCATCCTATATCCCTTCCAGAACAAATACCAGCCTAACTGGCAGGCAGACCTATGACTCCCAGGCTGATCTGGAGGAGCCCTTGCTAGAGAGATCAAACTGAGAAACCAGACCAGGAGAAAAGACATTGGATTTGGTGATTTACATGACAAAACTCCTGGTTGCTGTCCAAGTACTCGAAAGGGATCTGGGTAGCACTTGGGAGACAGAGGCAGGAGGACTGCGAGTTTGAGGCTAGCCAGGGCCTACATAGCAAGACTCTTCCAAGGGGAGGGAGAGGAAGGAGGAGGGGGGGGAAGGGGGAGGAAGAGGAGAAGAAAAGAAACCAAATTAAATCCCACAAAGGAATATGCACATGAAGCAAAAACAATATTAACGGGCAGAAGAAAACGTTTGAAAACCCATCCATCTCCAAAATTAAAAAGAGTAGACCATACTCATAAACAAGGAAAGGATGCGTGAAAAAGAAACACACAGAATGCAGAAAAAGCTGTTAGAACCAAATGTTATAGTTAGTAAGGTTAAAAAAAATCAATAGATGGTGTAAACCAACTGAACAACTCATGGGAAGAGGGGGAGGGAGAGGGGGGAATGAGGGAGGAGGTAACAAACAGTACAAGAAATGTACCCAAGGCCTAACGTATGAAACTGTAACCTCTCTGTACATCACTTTGACAATAAATAAGAAAAAAAAAGCCAATAGAAGAGACTGCAGAGAAATGGATACGAGAAAAGTATTCAAGACAGAATATAAGAAAATAGTTCCCAACTGAAGAACATTTCTTCAGAGTTTAAAGGCTCCCAAGTACCCAAAATACAGAATACAAAATGACCGTGTCAATGTCAAGCATCATAAAATTTCCAAGCATGAGGTTAAAAAGAAAATCCTGAAGTCATCCCCGTGGCGGGTCAGGACCACAGGAGCCAGGGACTGGTTTTTGCCTTTCCCAGTGTCTGTGCACAGAAGGTACTCAGCAGATGAGGGATTCGCTTGTTTACCACATACTGCGTGTGTGCTGTGCAAAGCCAGCGCGTTCTGCTTAATCGTTACTATGAATGCCATGTGGAAAAATGTTGGCAATTCTTCTGGATATATATACCTCAGGAGTGGAATGGCTAGATCATATGATAATTCCAGCTTTAATTTTTTGGTAACCACCATGTTATTTTCCACAGTATTGGTACCATTTTACCCTTCTACCTGCAGTACACAGCTTCTATTTCTCTCTGTCCTTGCCGACACTATTATTTTCTATGTTTCTTCTGCCTCTCCACTCTCTCCTCAAAGGTGAGAAGTTTCGGCGAGTTAATACTTAGTCTCTAAAATGCACTTGATAAATACCTACGGACATTATCCAATCATCTTCTGTGACTTTCTCCCATAGCTGCCACCAGGCTCTCCAAACCACCTGCTGTTTTCTGAATGGAACCCGAGCCTTCTCCCCTCTGCCCCAACTCAGGCTTTCACCCTACATAGGCAGGTCCACGTCCGGGTCCGACCATGTCCACAGCCCCAGCCACGCACTGCGCAGCCGCGTTCCCACCTTCAGGCTCGCCACTCCCAAGCCTGCCTCTCTACCACGCTCCCTTCATCCTGTTCTTCCCACCACAGTGCAGGGCACAGTCCGCAGACTCCCTGTTTGTGCTCGTCCTCCTGCCTGCTTCCTTCACGGCCTCCCCTGCCTACTTTCCTGGCTCTGTTCGGTGGCCCTGTCCTCCTTAGCCAGCACCTAGGGCACTGAGGGCTCACTGCCCGTTCAGTGATTGGAGGATGCACGCATGGATGTATCCATCGGTCCCCAGGCAAGGCCAGCCTCCCAGAGGCCTGGAATTCTACCTAGTCTGCAATGCCCAGGTGGCCTCAGGAGAGGAGCCTGCTGCAGTGGCATAGCTCCTGGCCATCAGATTTCCTGCTTGAGGCTTCCTTGTGAGAGGACAAGAAGGACTAGTATAACTCCAAACCAACTGGCCCCATGTTTTATTTTTGTTTTTAATTTTTTGTCAGTTATGGGGCTCGAACTCCGGGCCTCTGTGCTATCTCTGAGCTTTTTCCCCTCAAGGCTTGCACTCTACCACTTTGAGCCACAGCTCCACTTCTGGTTTTCTGGTAGTTAATTGAAGATAAGAGTCTCTGGAACTTCCCTGCCCAGGCTAGCTTTGAACTGTGATCCTCCTATCTCAGCCTCCTGTGTAGCTAGGATTACAAGAGTGAGCCAGCAGTGCCCAGCCTCATGCATTTTTTAAACTAATGTTTCCTTTCTCAATTAATTCAGAAGTTGACCACGTGGAAGTCAAGGGCAGGCCCAGGTTTAGGGCTGTCCACACAAGGTTGGTTCCTTCCGTGTCTTCAGAATGCCTCCCCTCCATAGTTGGCAGCAAGAATGCGTTTAGGGAAGAAAGAGTCCAGGGAGACCCTGCTGGCAGCCAGTCACTGTCCGTGGGCTCTTCCCCATCTGTCTCCAGCTCTGGAAATAAGGAACTGACTCAGGCCACAAGGAGGAGAGGGGTGACAGCCGGGGATAGGAGCGCACATGCACGTACCCACACAGAAAATCTCCAGCCATTCGGTCATGCTAGAAAGACCCGACAGCCCAATGGATCACAGAGTCAACAAGTTCTAAAACCTAGGACCAAAGGCAGAATAGGAAGGATGAAGATGGACTAACACGTGCTGGGAATGTGGCTTAGTGGTAGAGTGCCTTCCTAGCATGCATGAAGCCCTGGGTTCGATTCCTCAGCACCACATAAACAGAAAGGTCCAGAAGTGGCACTGTGGCTCAAGAGGTAGCGTGCTAGCCTTGAGCAAAAGAAGCCAGGGACAGTGCTCAGGCACTGAGTTCAAGCCCCAGGGCTGGCAACAACAAAAGAGAAAAAGAAATAAGAATGGAAAAGGAAAGAAGGAAGAAGGGAGGAAGGGAGGAAGGGAGGAAGGGAGGAAGGGAGGAAGGGAGGAAGGAAGGAAGGAAGGAAGGAAGGAAGGAAGGAAGGAAGGAAGGAAGGAAGGAAGGAAGGAAGAGACCCAAGGCAGCCCACATGGCTGCAGAACCAGCTCTCTGTTTGCACTGTCCTCCACTGTCCAGAGCCTCCAGCATGGGAGGTGCTCCGTACTTGCTCATTGGATGGGTGGATGCAACTTAAGTAAGAACTTGAAGGTGCAGGGATTCGTGACCACTCATATTTAGGTCATTACTGCTCAACCTGCCTCAAGGACTAGTACATCTCAGGCCAAGGAGGACTCCGCGGCATGCCCCTCTTCCAGGATTTTAGACTCGCTCTGCTCTAGTACATCTCCATGGCAAGCAAATTCTCTCGCCGAGTGGGGGTGGAGGAAGACGGATGGTCCCATCCCATACAGAGTGCTTACATCCACAGTTCAAGACTTAGACTCCCATGATGGTCCTACATTGGATCTGTGAGATTCTAAAGCACCACGTGGTTTTACAAATGGAGCTGGTTCTACAACAGTGGCTTCAGAAAGAACAACGTATTGAATGCAGCAATCATTGGGATGAAATTTGTTCCCAGGGATTCTGGGAAAGCTTCACAGAGAGCAGAGAGGCTGCAAGGCCGGTGGGCATGTCCTGCCCCTCAGAGCCCATTCACAAATCAAGCTCATGTGAGATCACTCTTCAGAGCTTGAACCTGCACTGGGAAAACATGCCACCTCCTGACCTACACCCCGACCTTAAGTCACCTGCAATTGATAACGTAGTTTCTCAACATTACCTGGGAACTGGTCTTGCAAGCCTTAGAACCACAAGCGCTTGAGCAGAAGACATTTCATGTGAGTAGAAAAAGGTAAGGCCACAGCCAGCCCCTGGGCATGCGTGTAACTGGAAGTTGGCAGGCTGACACACCCTCTACCTGCCTGGGGTCTACACAGCCCCCTCCAGCCACCCAGCCATCTCCTTCCACATCGCGGGTTCCGATGTAACTCTGCAGGGCTCTGGCTCAGGGGGGGAGCCCTGGCCCCCAGCTCAAGCACCGTGTTCAAATTCAAACCAGCAGTTCCCCGTTTACACGGGGACCCTGTGTAGACAAGTTTGAGAAAGGGTGGAGTAAGACACATCCTCTGAAAGTGCCTCTTTCCCGCTCCAAACCTGTTGTGGCCCCAAGAACATCCACGTGAGAGAAAGGTGGGGAGAGGGGAGATGTCAGCACGTGTGCCGAGAGCGCTGGAAGGGAGGTCACAGCCAGGCGACACGAGTGGGAATCAAGGGCCAAGGCAGGAAGGGTTAATGGAGCAGAGGGAGACTGAGTGCCGCAAGGGACATCTGCCTTCAGCGGCAGTTCTTCATTGGCCGGCAAGGTCGCGTTGGGTGGAACCCTGGATGAGGCTAGGTGACCCTCTCTGTGCCACCAGGGGGCGGAGATGAAGGGCATGCACTGACAAAGAGCTTTGGCTGCTGAGACGGTAGGGATGGTGGAGGAGATGATGGAGTCCCATTACTACCCACAGGCAAGAGCAAGATCTGCGCAGAAGTCCCCGGTTGACTATGCACATTCAGAGGCGGGGCCTCGCGGGAGGCCTTGAGGTCATTGGGGGTACTGGCCACGACATTCGCAGTTCTGCTCAGCCTCTGCACTTTGCCATGAAGCACAGCCCCATCATGGGCCCCAAAGCAGCTTCCAGCTGCTGGACTGCTGCTCCAAGCTCATTTCTCCTTATCAGCTGATTTCCATAGTGACAAGAAGCTGACTAGTGCCCATGACTTCCCTCCAAAACTTACAGTATGGGGCTGGGAGTATGGCCTAGTGGTAAAGTGCTTGCCTCGTATACGTGAAGCCCTGGGTTCGATTCCTCAGCACCACATATATAGAAAAAAGCCGAAAGTGGCGCTGTGGCTCAAGTGGCAGAGTGCTAGCCTTGAGCAAGAAGAAGCCAGGGACAGTGCTCAGGCGCTGAGTCCAAGGCCCAGGACTGGCAACAAAAACAAACAAACAAAAATTACGGTATGGAAATAGGGGGAGGGAGGCAGATATTTACAGTGAAAACACCTGACAGCACTACCTCAGCTACGTGGGCCAAACTACTAAGCTCTGGAACAATGAAACATCGATGTCAGCGGGTTCACAAAATAGAGTGGAACAAGAAGGAAACGTTTTCTTCGAAGTCTTCTTCACCAAAGCCCCAAATTAAAATAAGGCTAATCATAAGTAATATCAGACAAGCTGTTCCACAAAATACCTGGTAAGTATGCTGCAGAACTGTCAAAAAAAAGAATTAAAAAGGAAAAGTCTGAGGAATGTTCACAGTAGAGGCAGGAAACTTCAATTGTGTAGATAGTGGTTTGTTTCCTCTTCAAAGAGCTGAAGAAAATACAGGAAAATATTCAATGGCCCTAAGCTGAGGCGGGTGGGATTGGTTGGGATGTGTTGTAAACATGTGTGAAAATTTAACCAGGAAATTTCCCCCATAACTAATGGAAAGTAATTTTTTTAATGCTGGGGGTAAAAAAAAAACCAATCCTAAGCCTGGGCAGAGGCAAATGGCTGCTCTCCTATGACGTGCAAAGTCCAGGGCTCACGCCTCGGGTCGTGGCCACGCAGGAGGCTGCCGTCTGAGAATCATGACCAACGGACAAGTCTGATGGGCTCTTCCTCCCATGAACCAACCAAAAGCTGCTACGGCTCGAGTGGTGGAGCACCAGTCATGAGCAAAGCTAAGCAAGCGCTTGAGGCCTGGTATGGAACACACACACACACACACACACACACACACACACACACACACACTCTCTTAAGCGATATATTTATTACTTGCTATGATTTTCTGCTTGCTCAAATCAGGCAGAATGTTGCAAGGTCTCTAATATGTCACGAGTTTCCTTGTGAGGACCCTAGGGCTCAACATCTCCAATGACCTGGCCCTGCCCACCTGCTGCCCCCCCCCCACACTTACCCTCACCCCTTCAGCCCTGGAGATGCACTTGGGCCACAGCCCCCCACGCATTCCTACCGCAGCTCCTCGCTTTGGCTGGCCCTGGCTTCCGTCTCGGGTCTGTGTTGAGAATCATCTGACCCGCGGCCACCCGAGAACACTTGACATTCTTTCCTGAACCGCAGCAGGGCCCTCAACGCCTCCGAAGGACCTGAGCAAACTCTTTCCTCACCAGCTGACGCTCCTCCATGACAGGTTCCAGCAAGCCAGCAGACCCTTGACCAGAATCAAAGCGAGCCCGGGACCTGCCCTCGAGCTGCTGCCCACGGCCCCCTTCCTGCCCCAGCCCCCTCTCCTCCAACCCTTAGGAGGTGGCAGCCTTGCCAACAGCCAAAGTCAAGCCCAGGTCTTTGTGGCCCAAACTATGGGGGCAGAACACAAGTGTCCCCTCAGTGAGGGCCCCAAATCCACTCTAAAATCCACCTAAGAGAATAGGGCCTCGGATCCTGACAGCAAGGAGCAAAATCACCTTACATTTTTGTATGTGGGCACCCACAACAAGCAACGCACCCTGGCCTCCTCCACTGCTGCTTGGAACTGAGATGAGAACTTGCTCGGCTCAGGTGGAATTCAAGGAAGGAAGGCTAGGAGGCGGGATGGCGGACAGAAGGCAGGGGGCAGGCACGGGGCAGGTCTGTTCTGGTCTTGCGGTCCTTTGGCAGGACTCCCTTCCCCCCTCAACCTGGGCACTACCAGGATTTCACCTCTCTGTGCCACCAACACTGAGTTACCACCAAGTACCGCTCCAGGTGCCAACTTGCCACACACACACGCACAACACACACACACACACACGCACACACACGATTTTACAAGTAAGGACAGAGCGTGTGCAAGCACATAAAGTCTCTCTCATGTGAGGCAGAAGAGCTGTCGCAGCTCCATCTCTTCATACCCAGAACTGTTATCTAAAATTAGCTTCTTTATGTATTTGCTTACTCAATGATTGTCAGCAGGTCAGAAGGGCAGTGATGGGCAATGAGTTCCCACGCCGATAAGGTGGTGCTCACTAAACGTGTCGAATGGACCAGTGCCATCCGAACTTCTTGGTATGGCAAAGGCATCTCTAGAATCTGATTTTTGTCCACTTCTCCCATCGTTTTTCTCATCCTTGTCCCCAAGAACAAGCTACATTCAACCTGCAGGTTTTGACACAAGGAAGATGAGACTTGGCACGTGCTGTGTTGTTGGTCTGGGATGCTCTTCTTCACTTTGTAGGAGACTTAGCCATATTGCCAAATTCAGCTTGAATGTCACCCCCCTCCACCATGAAGCCCTTCCAGACTCCCACAGGCTGAGCTGTCCCCAGGCTGCTTCATCTGATATCACCACCATGCTGGCCCTTTCTCCTTTATTGTTGTTGGTTGTCAGTCCTGGGCCTGAGCACTGTCCCTGAGCTTCTTTTGCTCAAGGCTAGCACTCTGCCACTTGAGCCACAGCGCAACTTCTGGCCTTTTCTGTTTATGTGGTACTGAGGAACCAAACCCATGGCTTCATGCATGCTAGGCGAGCACTCTACCCCTTGGCTATATTCCCAGTCCCTGCTTCTCCTTCCATGTCATTTACATACTTACTTGTCCATCTGTCCTACAGCCACTCAAAGGCAAGGCCAAGATCTGCATCCCGCATCTGGGGAAGTCAGCCTAGAATCCCGAGCTCAGAACCCCATCGGGAGGGTGACTGAATAGAAGAGACAGTGACCATGTTTTCTTTCTGTTAATGCTACATGTATGTAATACATGTCAGTAATTTTTAATAATGATTGCATAAAGAAAAATGAAATTTCCTACAGTTTCTGCAGGACTCTCTGAAGCTACTTTCTCTCTCTCTCTCTCTCTATTTGTTTTCCTTCTTTCCTTCCTTTCTTGTTTCTTTCTTTCCCTTCCTTTCTTCCTTTCCTTTTTCTTCCATGCTAGTCCTGGGGCTTGAACTCAGGGCCTGGGTGTTGTTTCTGAACTTCTTTGGCTCAAGGCCAGCACTCTACCACTTGAGTCACAGTACCGCGTGTGGTCTTTACTGAGTGGTTTATTGGAAACAAGAGTCTCACAGACTTTCCTGCCCAGGCTGGCTTCAAACCACGATCCTCAGATCTCAGCCTCCTGAGTAGCTGGGATTACAGGTGTGAGCCTGTGTGAGCCTGGCTTCTCTGAAGCTCTTGTTGACCCTCATTGCTTTCAGGGAACTTGGGGGGAGCCTGGGCAGTGGGTGCAGAGAGCAGCTCAGGCCGCAGGCTCCATCAGCTTCCCATCAGGCCCCTGTCCCCCGCTGGGAGCCAGGCAGATCCCAGGAATGAAATGTTAGCCCTCCCTCGGGCCCAGCTCCGGCCAGTCTGCTTCCCCTTCCCAGAATGCAGAAAGATGGGAAGACCCTGCTATTGTTTTTTTCTTTAATCACAGTAATGTTGCCTAAGCTAGATTTTTCCCAGACAAGTGAGTAATGTTATTATCAGAAAATGAATTTGTTGACTGTTCGGCCTCTGATTTTTAGCTTTCTCAGAAATCCCCCCAAATAGTTATTTCTCCAGCCAGGCCTTCCTTCTGAGCCCTCCCCCTGACCGCGGTGTTCATGCCGTGCTGCTTCTGAAAAGCAAACCACTTGCTACCAAGGAAGCCCCACACTCGGGCTGAGGCAGGTCTGTCTTGCCAAGAGATGTGGGCGAGCCTAGACAACTGTGGTTTAAAAATTGATAGCTTGTAAAAATTTCACTACTGAGAAATGATACCCTGGTTGGCAGACACAGGCTTTCAATTTTAGGAAATTATTTTTCTTGGAGAGAATGATGAGGTGATAGTGATGGTGGTGAATTGTATTTTAAAAAAACCCATATATATATATATATATATATATATATATATATATATATATATGCATGAATAAAAACAGAACAATGAAATCCCTTAAAATTGTAAAGCATAAAGGTATAAAACGGATATGAGTCATAGGAGGAGTGATAAAATAAAAGAAAACCACCTTTCTCTGGGTAAATTGTGATTTGAGAGGCAATTTGTTTTGCTCTGAAGGAAATAAGGGCTAGCACTGTGGCTCAAACGGTAGAGCGCTTACCTAGTAAAGAAGAATACTGGAGACTCAAAATACTGGAGCCTTGGTACCGGAAAGAAAGGCAGGGAGCAAGGGAAGGGAGGGAAAGGAAGGCAGAAAGAAAGGAAGAGGAAAGAAGGGAGGGAAGAAGAGAAGAAAAGGTGGAAGAAAAAAGAAAAAAAGGACTAAGATGATAAAAAAAAGATGTTTTTTTAAAGTAAAAGAAGTAATGTCAGGATTCGTGGGGTGCTTTTTATCCCAGATCTATAAATATTAAATTAAATCTCCAAGCATCTTGAGGGGCTTTACTATAAACTAAACAGGATGGGACCTCCTTCTGATTTCCAACCTAGTTTATGGCTCCCTCTAGTGGTCAGGTGAATTTCTGCACTGGTCACTTCACTAAAGGAGGCTCAGCCCTTGTTTTTGTTTCTAAGAAAACCAGGAGCCAAGACTTAACTGGGCTTCTGGAATCTTCTTTTACCTCACTGTTACCTCTATCCCTATCCTCCCTGGCTTCTAACTCTCACGTCTTCACTTTACCAGGGTTCCCTCCCACAGATTTTTTTAAATGGCCAACGATATCGTCAGAACTTTAATATAGATGAGAATTCCCATTTGCACAGTAGTCTATTGATACCTGATGGGTTTGCATCAATTACAAGTATTTTGCAAATATTTTGCACCTGAAAGTAGTTTGACTTCTGCCTTTCCTATATGTACCTTTTCAATTCTTTGCATCAATTATCTAACTCACCCCTGGCAAAGTAGGCAGACTCATTTTATAGTCAAGCAGACTGAATTTCAAAAGGGTAAAATTATTTACTCAAAACAACACAGCACAGAGACTTCCAGCGTGCCTCCATCCATGTCATAAGCATTTCCATTCACACTGCCACAGATACTGAAAAGCAGAGGCTATGTGCTAATAAAGAAATAGAGACAAGTGAAAAGGAGTGTTAAATTTTGGCCTCCTTTTAATACATCACACAGAGAAGAAATGGATTTAAATGAGACTCGGTATAATATACTAGACTACTGTAAAGTGAGGCTATGCCGAACGCTTAGCTAGAGCATAATGAAGATGGTCTAGGATGAACAGCACCCTTCCTGTTTGCCAGGCTGGGATACATTCCCTAATGCGCTCCTTCTGTCTGTCTGGAGAGACAGACAACCTCCTATCAGATAGCATGTCATACAAAGGAATTCTCTAGCCACCAGCATCTCAGAATAATTTACCAGTGACACAAAAGTCTGTCTTTTGATGACCAAAAGTTTTCTCTTTTTTAAAATGGTGAACCTCTAAAGTTCTTTCTGTTTTGATGGAGTGCAAGTTAGAACAACTATTTTGAAAAACTGTTGGAACACAGCTAGAGATTTGCTCCTAGGTACATGCCCAACAGAAATGCTTATGTTTGTTAGCTAACAAAAATGTATCTGAATGTTATAGCCATTTTATTCCCAATAACCTCAAACTGGAAACAAGTGAATGCCCAGCCATAGCTTGGGAGACAAAGATGAGAAAAACTTTCAGAGAATACAAAAAAAAAAAAAAAAGAGCACAGGAGGGGCTGGGAATGTGGCTTAAGCAGTAGAGTGCTTTCCTAGTATGCATGAAGCCCTGGGTTCGATTCCCTAGCACCACATAAGCAGAAAAAGCAAGAAGTTGTACTGTGGCTCAAGTGGTAGAGTGCTAACCTCGAGCAAAAAGAAGCCAGGGACAGTGCTCAGGCCCTGAGTCCCAAGCCCCAGGACTGGCAAAAAGAAAAGGAGTAAAAGGACAAAAAAAAATGGGAGAATCCATTTATATAAATACCAGAAGAGAACAGAAAAAAATGAAGACAAGGAACAAAAATCAAGAAATATTTAATTTGAATACAGCAAAAGCAATACTAAGAGGGAAAATTATAGCAGTCAATGCCTACGTTTAAAAACATAGAAGGGATATAGTATGATAGCTCAGTGGCAAAACATTTGCCTACAATGTACAAGCTCCTAATATTACACACACACACACACACACACACACACACACACACACACACACTTTCATCTCCTAGATAGTTTTGAAGCTATTACTAATTGTTTTGTTTTCCTGATTTCTTTTTCTGCATTTTCATTGTTGGAATATAGAAAGGCTACTGATTTTTGTAGGTTGACTTTGCATCATGCTACTTTGTCAAGTGTTTACCAAACCTAGAGTTTCTTGGGGGGCGGGGTGTCTCAGAGTCTTCTAAATATGAGGTCATATTAACTGCCAGTAGAGAGTTTGACCTCTGCTTTTCCTATATGTACCTTCTTATTCTTTGTCTTGCCTCATTGCCCTGTCTAGGAATTGCAGCACTGTTTTGAATAAGAGTCGGGGTAATGGATTCATTTGCCTTCTTTCTGATTTCAGAGGAAATGGTTTCCTGTTTGCTTCCATTTATTATTATGTTAATTACAGATCTATATGTGGCATTGTCACATACATCCTTCATTATGTTGAAGTAGATGCCTCCTATTTTCAGTTTCTTCATGGCTTTTGTCATAAAAGAATGATGAATTTTAGCAAAGGCTTTTTTTCTGCATCTATGTGGTTTCGGTGTCCTCTATTCTACTTACGTGTTGCACTGTTGCATTCTATTTGCTGATTTTCCTGTGTTACACCATCCTTTCATCTTTGGAATGGACCTAGCTTCATTCATCACAGTGTATTATCTTCCTGATGTGTTATTAAATTTGGTTTACAAGTATTTTTTACTGAGAAGTGTTGCATGTATATTCACTAAGAAAATTGGTCTATATCTTTTTTGTTGCTGCTGTTCCATCCATCTGGTTTGGGCATTAGGGTACTACTGGCTTCACTAAATGAATATAGTAGAATTTCTTTCTTTTCCACTTTGTGGACTAGGCTGAGGGCCATTGGTGGTAGTTCTTCTTTAAAAGACTAGCAGAGTGAATCCATCTAGCCCTGGACTCTTCTTTGGTGAGAAACTCTTGATAGTTGTTCCAATCTCATTGACCATTATAGGTCTGTTTATATGGCTGACATTCATAGGTCCGTCTAGGCACATCATGAGTCCAGAAATTTATTCATTTATTCTAGTTTCCAGTTTGTTAAAATATAAGCACTCACTCTAAGCTTTTAGCTTCTATTGAGAAACTGTTTTCTGTTGAGAAGTATGTTGTCATTCTGGTGGGTTTGCCATTATAGTTGACTTGATACTTGCCCTGCAGTAAAAGAGGTCCCACATATTTAATGTTTTAACTACTATTTGTCTTGGAGTGGTTCTTTTCTGCTCTTTTACATCAGGTGTTCTAAAAGTCATCTGTACCCAAACAGCTGACTCTTTCTCAAGACTTAGGAATTTTTTTAGAAATTTTTATTGTCAAGGTGATGTACAGAGGGGTTACAGTTACACACATAAGGTAGTGAGTACATTTCTTGTCAAAGTTGTTACCTCCTCTCTCATTTTTCTCCCACCTTCCCTCCTCCCCAATCCCCACCTTTTCTATTTTTTTAATTGAATGTTTTCTATTCACTTAGCTTACACCTTCCTCCTTCTATGCCCTTGATGCATAGGGTTAGTCTGTCAGTAGTGTTCTAAAGGTCTTATATACTCCACTCAGATCTCCCCTCCCACCTTTTCTTCTTCATCTCACTGTGCATCCCGTTTGCCTTCTAACCCTTTAACTTGGTCCACTCTACAGGAGAGATTTTCCCATTGCATTTTTATTTGGTTTAAAAGGCTTTTCAATTCCAGAATTTCAGTTTATTTTTCCAGATTTCTGTATCTTCATAGAATTCTTCTTCCATATCTTGTACTGTTTTTCTTATTTCACCAGCTGCTTATTTGTATCTTCTTGGAATTTGTCCAGCTTTTACATGTTATGTATATAACAAACTCTCTAATCCTCACTTAATGGAGCGGCACCTTTCTGCTCTGTTCCACCTAGCTGCTCAGCACTAGGTGCTCAGTGAGTTTTAAATGGTTTCCTGTTGCAAACTACAAGTCTGCCTTTCGCTTCACTTGCATGTGCATCTTGAAGATCACTCCTCCTCTTCGCCCCCAGTTCCCAGCCTACCCTGGAGACTCTCACTTACTGGAGTCTACACTGAGGAAATGAGCTAGAGGCTACCCACCACCTATTGCTCTTTCTTCCTGTTGAGTTGCTCACTGTCTGGGAACCTGAAAGCAAATGGGATTCCTGTCTCCCAGAATTCAGCTTACGCTTCCTCCACTCCAGGCCACACAGAACTGTTTTCGTGTTCAGCGTTGCACTGAAGACAAGACCCAAAGGGCAGGCACGATGAACGCCTGCTGCTTCCTAGGTTCGCATCAAATCCTAACTAGCTGTACCTTCATTGCTGGCTTTCATCCTAGCTTCCCCATGTCAGCGCACAACCCTCCCTCCTCTGCCATAGTCCTTGTATCGACTGAGTGATCTTAAGTAACTTGAATTTCTGTTAGCAAAGCCTAGGAGCCTTGGAAGTCCACACAGCTTGTTCTGGCCAGGTCTCCTCATTCTTCTGTGACCTCAGCACCTGATTCACATCATCTCTCTTTTCAGTCACATATACTGGCTATCCAAAATCTGTGTCCTGGCTGGGAATATGGCCTAGTGGTAAAGTGCTCGCCTCATATACATGAAGCTCTGGGTTCAATTCCTCAGCACCATATATATATATAGAAAAAGCCAGAAGTGGCACTGTGGCTCAAGTGATAGAGTGTTAGCCTTGAGCCAAAAGAAGCCAGGGACAGTGCCCAGGCCCTGAGTTCAAGCCCCAGGACTGGCAAAAAAAAAATCTGCATCCTTCACTTCTTCACTTGGTGGTAGTCAGATTTCTTGTATTGTGACAGAATGCCTGAGATCATTAAAGGAGGACGGATTTGGGGTGGAGCTCACAGTTTCAGAGGTTTCAGTCCACAGTCTTCTGGCCCTGTGGCTTTAGACCTCTGGTGACACAGTACATCATGGCGGCTCGTTCACCTCATGGGGCCCAGCAAGCAAAGAGACAGGAAAGGGTTGGATCCTAATGCCCTCATGAAGGACCCTCAATGACTTAACTTCCTCCCATTAGGCCAGGCCTCCTGAAGTTTCTATCACCCCCTAGTAGTACCCTGAGCTGGAAACCCAGCCTTCAGGGGACGCCCCGATCCAAATTATGGCAACCTACTTAGCTTTTGTTCTGTCCTTCCCCCAAACGGGAGCCACCTAGGCCTTCATTACACTTGTCATCCAACTTACCACTGTGGTCCTGTCATTGTTCCAGTGCTTGGCCAACGCCCCTCAATCTGTCCAGTCCACTAATTCTACACCACTACATCCCGCCTTCTAATCCTATTGTTGCTACTCCCCCCACCACTCCCCTCCCCCACAAATGTCCTTGCTGGCTGTTGTTTTATAATAGTTTGACTATTATAAAACTAGTGTGTCATCCCAACCAGCTCCACATCTAAGCAGCTGGAGAAATGACTCCAATATTAATATTGCCTAAGTGACTAGCCTAGCCACTCCACGAAACGATTTCACACTTTGCTCTGTATTCCTCTTGGATATCTTCCCACTATTTCATAGGAGAACTGCACCCAACAGCATGTCAAGACCGGCCAGGAGCTGTCCCCACGTATTACTAGTAGGAGGAGATCTCACATCCGACCCTCCCCTGGTCCCCTACGGTCACAGTCTTACCCTTTCCTGACTAGAGACAAGGTATCACTCACATTTCCTCGGTTCCCCTAGAATCATCAAATTTTCTCCCTTTGGTGAATTGTTTCAGCTGATATGTATAACTATGCATAATATCCCTTTTTTTGTTGTTACAAAGGTGATGTACAGAGGGATTACAGTTCTGTAAGCCAGGTAAAGCGCACACTTCTACTTGGACAATATCACCCCGTCCACAAGCTGTATAGTTCATTTCAACAGTGTCTGCTGAGTACCACTGTTTCCTTTGCCCACCTTTTGTGCCTCCATTTCTGTGGATCATCCACTTTTTAAGGAAAAAAGGATCCCCAATACCACCATGTCTTCCCATAGCTACTTTATTTCTCTGCCTCCCAAACCAAGAGTTGCCTGTGCTTGGTCCTCTCCATTCACATCTAATCCACAGCTCACAATTGCTGCAAAACTTCTACTGGTGTCTCCGATAGGCCACTTTTCTAATAAAAACCAATCCTGTCATGCTTCCACCTGGAGGGCCCCACTGACCAGTTGTTTGGATTTGTCTCATGGCTCTTCCTGCTCTGGAAGAGAGGAAGTGCTCCTGTGCTTTGCTGGGCCATGGAACAATCATCACAATCTCTTTACTACTCACACTGACAACAGGAAACCTGACTTTGTACCCCCAAAGTAGTCACCTTATAATACCTATTTTACTGTAATTTCACAGCTCTTCCTGCAAGAAATAAGCAGGATAAAAGATGAGAAGAGGAGCTGGGCATCAGTGGCTCATCCCTGTAATCCTAGCTACTCAGGAGGCCGAGACCTGGAGGATCACAGTTCAAAGGCATCCCGGGCAGAAAATCCTCAAGACTCCCTCTCCAATTTATCAGCAAAAAATCAGGTTAGATGCATGGTTCAAGTGGCAAAGCACCAGCTGAAAGCAAGTAAGCCAAGCAAACACAAGGCCCCAAGCTCAAGCCCTAGTACAGAGAGAAGTGCATTTTCAGTTACAAGTTGTGCAGCATTACTGAAATGTCAACCCTCATGAGCATAATTTCTAACAGCTGGCCACTTGTCTAATGTGAACCTAAACTGTGGACATATAATTTAAAATAACGATAATGTTCACTTTAACAGGAACCTCAAATGCAGGAATGTTCAGTCTTCTTGGAGGATGAGGAGCATTTAATGGTAGGAACAACAAGCCCATTTCTCCATTTTTAACATTTAAAACATTACACTCTGGTAAACAGTTTTCATTTACAGTTCTGTCACAGGACAGATCCATCATCCATACAGCGGTAACTACACCTTACACTTCGTGTCCTGGGGCAGACAGAAAAGGTGACGTTCATGAATAGTAATGATTATTACCAGCATGGCCCATACATACTCAACGAAGCATCTACTACTCAGCAGAACAGAATCCTGTCAGGGCTGAACCGTGGCCCCCAGGGACTCATTTCCACATGCTGCAGTGCATAAAGAGAGTTGGGGTACAATTACGCCCGCCATCATTTACGCAGATTTATACAAGTGTGAGCATCTTGCAAGTACAATTAACCACCAGTAAAGATTGTTTTTCAAGGAAGAAAAGAATAACCATTTTCAACATATATAAGGAAACAGTTGGTGATCTTACAACTGAAAAAGAAATAAACATTAATTTCTAAAAATAAGTAGTTCCGGGCTTACCAGGATTAAAGTAGATTAAAATGCAGCTCGGGAAAGGCGCTCTTGGAGATGGGTGGGTGGTAAATAGGCAGGAGGGGGTTGGGCTAACAAGGCTGAATGATGAATATGGTAGAAGTAGATCATTTGCATGTATATGAACAGAATGACGCAGAATAAACAGAGGGGGTAAGATTGACTGGAATGTACTGTATACACCCGTGAAAATGTCACAAGGAACCCTACAACACAGAATATATTCTAACAAAACAAATGCAGCCCTGGGTGCTAGCTTCATATTCTAAATAAGTGGGTATTTTTACGCACTGGTCTGTACAAATCTGGTGGAAGCAGTGTATTTCATGGGAATTCCTGTTTTCAATATTCTAGTTTGCTCAGACATCAACTACTATGTTAACAACTTATTTCCTAGAACTTAGCATTTAAAAACTTAAGTTCTGGCTGGGAGTGGTGGCACAGACCTATAATTCCAGCTTTAGGGAGGCTGAAGCAGGAAGATCACAAATTTGAGTTCTAACTGGGTGACATGGTGAGTTCTCACCTGTAAACAAACAAATGTATGTTTGTGAACAGAATAATCCTCATAATTATCATTTCTGCTCTCACATGTTATTTAGGTTTGAATGACCTTGACAGTATGTAATCCTAAATCCTTTAGAACTAACACTATGATGGACAGGCAAAAGTAGACGTTGGTATAAATTATCTATAAGTAGATGATCATTACAACTTCAAATGGTGCTGAAGAAACTGACCAGCTCCTATGTAATCAGGCAGCCTGATTTCAGTTAGTGTCCTTCAGAATTACATAATAGTGCATGTCCATTTGCTAGACTTTTCTTAAAAGTGCCGAAATATTCAGATAAACTAAGATGCACATAAACCCTCTAGTTATGTTGCCATAATTAAAAGACTATACCAGTATTTTCTGTCACATTTACACTAAAATGTTCTGAATTAAGAAGGCAGAATGAACTAGGGGCTAGTGTCTCATGCCTGTAATCCTAGCTACTAGGAGGCTGAGACTTGAGGATTATGGTTCGAAGCCAGCCCTGGCAGGAAATTCCCTGCGAGACACTTATCCCTAATTAACCACTCAAAAACCAGAAATAGAGCTGTGGCTCAAAGTGATAGGGCACTAGCACTGAGCAAAAGAGCTCCGGGACAGTGCCCAGGCCTCCAAGTTCTAGATGTTAAAAGCAAAGTAACACGTGAGGTAAAAAGTTACAGCATATATTTAACAATGGCAAAGAGGAAACCACTTGTTCTATGCATCTTATTAAAAGTTAAAGAGCTTTAGTTAAGAGCATCCACTTGATTTTCACTTAGATTGAAAAACTGGTTCCTACTTTTAAAAAATACATTTGAAAAGCATTAACGGAAAAAAAAAACTACTCTCCTATAGTTAGAAACGACTGAAATTAAGAACTTAATTTTAGGTGACAGCTGGCACATAAATAAGAGTATGACTGATTCTTGGCTTAAGGTAAGAGGCTGGACATTTCTGTTTCAATTTATGCCTGGGCTAAAACCATAGGAAGCAAATGTGCATTTATCAAAAACACTTTATAGACCTAATATTGGAGCCCCATGGGGCAGATTACCAAAGGAATAAAGAACTGCCTACTTATTGTGACATTGTAATTCACTCTAAGTACAAGCTGAGATCATTTGTCTCTGAAACCATTGAAGATTGATGTGGTAAACCTGTAATGCATTATTTTAAAGTGTCCTACATTCTTATCACCTGCCATTTCTCCATGGAGTCTGACAGTTGATCTTTCCTGTGTACAAAAAGTTAATCTAAGACATTCTCTCTCTACCATGAACACCGGTCATTTTGTTAAATTACAAAATGAAAATGACATATTGATCAAGATCAATTCTATTATGAACTCATCTCCTGAACAGCAAAGCCCTAAACACCCTGCCACCCATAGTGACTTCTATTCCTCAAAACTTACAAAGATCAGGCCGTGGGAGGTATCCTGAGCCCCTGAAAAATCCCGTCAAAGGAAAAAATGACAACTTAGTTTCAAGACAATTGGCTTTGAGATTCTAAACTTGGACATTTCTTCTACAAAACAGAGTACATGTTCTGATGGACTGAATAGAAGACATTAGTTTTCTACAGGGAGAACAAGAAGATGCAAAGACAAAGAACAAAAAAGACAGATCATTTCAAATTTACAGAGAGATGGAATAGAAAAATGACTGGTTCCAGTTATATTTAAGATTTAAGCAGAGAGAAATGCATTCTCCTGCCAACTCAGCTCGTCTGTTTGGGAATTTTATTTAATTTTTATGTGCCAGTACTGGGGCTTGAACTCAAAGCTTGGACGCTATCCCATAACTTTTTGCTCAAGGCTGGTACTCTACCACTAGGCCACCTACACTTCTGGCTTTTTTAATTTGCCAGTCCTGGGGCTTGAACTCAGGCCCTAAGCACTATCCCTGGCTTCTTTTTGCTTAAGGCTAGTTAGCACTCTACCTCTTGAGCCAGAGCCCACTTGTGGCTTCTTCTGTTTATGTGGTGTTGAGGAATCGAACCTTTAGGCAAGCTTTCTACCACTGAGTCACATTCCCAGCCCCCCTGGCTTTTCTGAGTGGCTAACTGAAGGTAAGACTTCCCTGCCCAAGTTGATTTTGAACCAGATTCTTAAGACCTCAGCGTCCTGAGTAGCTACAATTACAGGAGTGAGACACTGGTGCCTGGTCCCTTTTGGAATTTTAGCTGTTAGATCTTTCTAGTTTCATTCTGGTGACATGGGTAAGTTCACTTTGTTAGTGTGGTCTTCGAGGACACAGTATGGGTGTCTCAAGGAAAACAATGACCTCCTCTGATTTTACTGAGCAGACCTCAAACCCAGGGTTATCTGTATCTACCAATCTAGTAAGCTGAAAAACTGTACAACCACCCTGTAGAAACCCACTCACCTGGTTATTCTAAGACTTCCTGCTCAAGGGTATTTAAAAGTTTAAGAACTGGTCCTTTCGTTCATCAGTGAACTGAACTAGAATTCATGCCCACCCGGAGCTCTTGGATTAGCTTCTTCGATCAGGAAGACAACATGAGCTCATCTGCACTAACTCAGGGTTGTGTTTAGTCCAGCCATTCTTCTCGTGTTCCCAAGTTAGCCAATCACTCAAACAGCCATCTCAGGTCCTTGGCCAAGTACACTCGGGGAAAAAATACATCTAAACTCTGCTGCTTCAAAGAACTCAGATATGCGTACACAAGCTAATCACATGGGTACAGTGTTTTTGCTGTTTAAAGTGTTTGAGGCAAAATTCATCTTTGGGTTATCAGCTGATTCATTTAATGTAAAGCATTAAAAGTATTCGAGACCTAAACAAGATCTAGATTAAAAACCTGCAATAGTTACTGTCTACTATGTTTTAAAAATATTAAATATATCTAAATTTCCAGTGATAAAGGACTAATGATTTCTGTCTCATACAGAAATCCTGAGCAACTTTTTGAGAGAGCAGATTGACCGTGTCATCTCACTCAATTTGTGGTATTTTTTGTTGTTGTTTTAGTGGTACTGGGGTCTGAGCTCAGGACTTGCACTTTCTAGGCAGGTGGTCTATCTCGTGAGCCACAACCCTAGTGCTTGGGCTTTCTTTTTCAAATAGGGTCAGGTCAGCATGAGAACACCATTATGCTCAGCTTTATTGATTTAGAGATGTGGTCTGGAAAACTTTGCCTAGGCTGACCTTGAACCATGATCTTCCAAATCTCTACCTCCTGAGTAGCAAGGACTACCAGCATGGGCCACCACTCCTGGCCTCTCCGTTTGTTTTCTTTACACAGTATTAAAGACTTCTAACAAAGAGAAAGTATGACAATGGTCATCCTACTAAGAGAAGGTGATACAAAATATGAAAAAACGGTTGTTTATTTCGTTACACAAAGAAAATTAGCACAGCACAAGACATCTTAGTCCATCTTCTAAGTCCTTTCTGCCACAGAAACATATGAGAATGGCAAGTTGGATCACGAGTCCAGCTCCGGGTCAAGCTTCTCCACTTTGATGGCCATGTCTGGGGCTGGAGCATCCGCAGAGGCAGGGTGGGCCTCGGCCTCCGACTCGGACAGCACTTCCTCCTTGATCTTCACAGGCTTACCACTGGCCTCCTCCTCTTCATCTGAAGACTCATCCAGCTCCCATTCGTCATCTATGTCCATTTCAAAGACTCTCACGTGACGGAGATTTGAACTTAACTAGAGAAGAAAAGACACATTAACATTTGTGTGTGTGTGCATGCGTGTTTGTGCACGTGTGAACTCAGGGCCTGAGCCTCTTTTGCTTAAGGCTAATGCTCTACTAGTAGAGCCACAGCTCCTGAATGAGTATTTCATAGCAATAGTTAGAAGTGAGATGCAAGAGAAAAGAAGTCATAAAATAGAAACAGACAAATTCTAACTCATGGGTTAAGTCACGGGTGTCCAGAGTCACATTAACCATTTTTTAACTAATGGCTTTGCAAATAAATTTTATAAAAGGAAGTAGAAATCAGAAGCTTGAAGCAAGGAATGGTTTTATAGGAAAGTTATATTTGTATCAATTTACTCTGAAATCACTCAACTCCATCTTTATTTTACATAAAAGAATCTCCACATATCACAGTGGAGATTTCATGAAACTGAAAAATCTAAAACTACTTTTTTTTTGGCCAGTCCCAGGGCTTGAATTGTGGGCCTGGGCACTGTTCCTGAGATCCTTTTGCTCAAGGCTAGTGCTCTACCACTTGAGCCACAGTGCCACTTCTGGCCTTTTCTGCAATTAATTGGAGATAAGAGTCTCACCAACTTTCCCCGCCATGGCTGGCTTCCAACTACGATCCTCAGATCTCAGCCTCAAGTAGCTAGGATTACAGGCGCGAGCCTCCAGGACCCAAGCTACTCTTAATTATTTCAAAGTTTCTCCAAACAAGAAATCAAAATAGCTTGCTGTTTGCTCAGTTAACAGAAGCCAAGTGATGGAATGACAAGCAGAGAATGACCCTTGGAGGTCACATGCTGGCAGAAACAAGGCCATGCCCTGCTGACTGGGGGGAGGGTAGCGATGGCAACACTCACCACACAGGACACTTTTCGAAAGCCATTCCCAGCAACATACTGCGCTTTCATGCTCTCCAGTAACCGCCAGTGCTTCTCAAAGTGCAGGGTGCGTGTGGGAATAACACTGCGTTGTTCATCTAGCCTGAAGGACAAAACCGGCCCAGGAATCAAGACAGGACCTCCACCCCTGGCATTCACTAGAGGAGGGGTCAGGGGCAACTGGGGTCCTACTTGCACCATGCTCCATTCCACAATGACAAGACATTCTACAAAAATGCTGCATTCCACAGAGGCCTGGCTTCATTTTAGTAAGGTCTTGATGCCCTTTGTTTTGGGGGCAGTGGGAGGATAAATACTAGAGATTAAACTCAGGCCCTGCACAACTGGAACTGTGCTCCCCACCCTCAATTCCCTTTCAAGGAGAGCAGATACCCACATTCTTAAATTAGAGAAAGGATCCTTCAAATCCTCAAGCAACTAAAGACATCTCCTAGAACTGACTTTAGACTCTGAGATAGAACTGCGCTAATTCTGGGAAATACAAAGCTAAGTTTACAATTATTACTGACAAACTAATTCATCTTATTCCATCAAAACTTCCTAATCTAATACTAAAGCAAGGGACAAAAGATTGATTAAAAGTTCACACATTTTTCCATTTTTAATTTTTTTGAGTTAGCATATATTTGTAACATTTGGGAAGACTTCGGGAAGACTTACCTTCTTCTGACTTTCTCAGTTCTGGTGTAGGTAAACCTCCCAAAGGTAATAGCAATTGGTTTCTTCCCCACCTTTTCTAAACACTGTTTGGTGGGTTAGCACTTTAAAAATACAAAGTGGAGGCTCTCTGCTCAGCTCGTAGACCAATAACTGGAAAGCCACTGTCTAGCACCCTAAGAAACTGGAATTTGTGGCATATGTTAAACATAGCTAATTGTCAGCTGATCGTGGTAGTATATGACCGAAAACACCCTGGAGACTGAGGCAAGAACCTCATGAATTTGAGGCATGCCTGGCTAGTTCAAGTCCAAGTCAGCCTGAGATACACAATGGGACACTGTTTTTTTTTTTTTTAGGGTTTTGGTCGTACTGGGGTTTGAACTCAGAGCCTTGTGCTCTACCACTTGAGCCACACCTCCAGCTCTTTTTGAGATCCTATCTTTAAACAATCAATGCTGTTTTGTCACACAGACCCTCTACCATGGAGGTAGTTACCTTGTAGAGTAAGTCCCAGTGAACTGATATTCTGCGGCATCTTCACTGTTATACACGAATGACAGTGGCAACTGGACCAAGAGCCTGTCTCTTCCTTCACGTCCCATGGTGTCTTTAAGAACCACTGTTACAGTTTCATCATCATAAAATTGGGCGTCTAAACAGCTGTAGGTGCTAGAGGTGAGATGTGTTCTGTTATATCAGAAATGATCATAAGCACTGGGAAATATTGTATGCATAACATTATACTGATACCAAGCAAAAAATCATTTAAAACTTTAAGTGCTATTCCCTGCAATGACAAGACACCCCATCAGTTTATACTTTTGTGTCAATTATAACTTATAAAATAAGTAAATACGAGTTTAAGCAGAATGATCTATGACATTTTATCACAGTTCTAGAAAACTCTGGACATAAAGGGCTAGGCCTTAACCCTGTGAAAAGTTCCTGAGTGATACCTTACATATAACTGAGCTAACCAGAATCAAAGTGAAAGGTTTTACACATGAAAAAAGGATGTAACGGAAGACTTTACTATTTAAACCAAACCACAAAAACTACTACATGTATGTAAGGAAAAAGAGAAAGACCAGCCTATGATTAATGCCAGCTCTAAAGTATCAGGGATGGTTCAGTACTGTTATGATTCTGTACCAGAGTGTCAATGTAAAGGGTTTGGTTTCAGGTTAGTGATAACGACAGCTTTGGCCCAATAGGTCATTGGCTCCCTAGAACTGCGTCATTTTTTTAAGACTGGCATTCAGTTGGGAGAATTAAGAGGAAAAGACAGCCCATGAATTCCTGCAGGGCAGTGAAGCTGTATTAGTCCAATCAGTCTCCATGCTCAGAACACGCCAAGACCCTGGTCTCCTGCTGCAAGTGACAGAGCCCCTTTGTTCACAGCCCATCTGAAATGGCGCTGACCAGCCCCCACCCACATGCTTGGTACAGGTCATCCAAACCAGGATTGGGACTTACCTTCTTCTGACTTTTTCAGTTGTGGCATAGGTGAAGCTCCCAAATTTAACAGCAATTAGTCCATTACTTACAGACCTTGAAGAAAAGGAGAGGGGAATGAGATCCTGTGGAACAGCTAGGGAGCCAATAAATCTAAATGCCTGGAAAACGTTAGCACACAAAATACCTAATTCCCAAATCCCACACCAATATTGCCACTTTCACACCATCATACTATAATTTAAACACCTAGAAAGGCAAACCAGCTTAGCTTAAAATCTTCATCATTAAGTAGCTAAATACCATAACTAAGGATATCAACAAATTGGTTTAAAAAATTCCCTTCAGCTTTGTGCCAGTGGCTCACACCAGTAATCCCAGCTACTCTGGGCTGAGATCTGACGACCATCATTTGAAGCCAGCCACGGCAGGCATCCATGAGATTCTTATCTCTAATTAACTACCAAAAAGCGAAAAGTGGAGCTGTGGCTCAAGTGGGAGAGTGACAGCCTAGCCTTGAGCACAAAAGCTCAGTGCCCAGACTGAGTTCAAGCCCAAGGACTGGCACAAACAAACAAAAGAGTACCTTCATAGTGAGATTTAAAACAATTTAAAAACTCTAATGATTGAAGTCCTGAATTTAGTTTGATTTCCGAAATGTTTACTTAGGAATCTCAGAAAGTAAGATCTGTTATTTAATGAAATATATAATTGGCCTGAGATTTTTAAAAAGCCTTCCTATAAAATACTTATTAATACAGTTTTGAATCTCTAAATGTTCCTAAGATATAATCCAGGTTCTGCTGTTATTTTTCCTAACAATTAAAAAAAATCCTACATACAAGGCTCTATACTAATATGAAGGTTAAAACTCTAGAACAGGAAGTGATCAAATAGCTTCTCAAATCAGCATTACCATCTCCTCAATGTTAATACTGAATGCAAACCTAAAGTCACAAGGCAGCTTTACTGAAACCTGAAATGCTGGAAGGGAAGTTAAATGGCTTATTATTATTACTAATATTAAGATCTTATCTCCTCCATTCAAACTTCAAAGGAATACTTACTGGGAAATATCAGTATGCCTCCTTAAGATACACATTTTATACAGCGAGTCTTCTAAAATAGTAAAAAGAAGATACTGTAGATTTGAACTTTTATTATTCCACCTAAGGAAAGAAAAGTAATGTATTTAGTTATTTAAATTTAGAAGAAAAAACACTGTTTACACAATCTGAGGAGACACACACTTACAGAAAAGGAAATTTGAGCAATCTGCGTGCAGAGTCCTCACTAAAACAAAAGGAAAAAAAAGTGAGAAAAACTTAAACTGGCAGCTAAATTATACTACCTAACAGGTAAAGAAGATTACCTTCTAGTATCTCTATATAGCGGAATACAGATTACTTGATTCATTGATTTTCCAATTTCATCCTACAGAAAAACAAGATTTAAAAACATCATTAGAGATAGGGGTACAGCTAGTGGTAGGGCTCCTGCTGGCCTGTGCTAAAGGACCACCCCTCCCTCTGGTCTCAGAACATCAGTCACTCATTTACTTACTTCTGTAAAGACCAAAAGACACACCAGCTCTGGAACTAAGACTGTTTGTAATGAGCTTGTTCTGGGAGCAAATGAAGCACTAAGAATATTGTAAGGATGATCATTTTTAAATTTATGTGTGGAGAAAAGGAGGGAGGGGGGTCACACTGTTCAAAAAGAAATGTACAGTACTCAGCTCCTAACTTAGGTAATAACTGCAACCCCTCTGTACATCACTTTTATAATAACATTTTAAAAAATAAATAAATAGCCAGGCTCCAGTGGATCATGCCTGTAATCCTAGCTACCCAGGAGGCTGAGATCTGAGAATCATGGTTCAAAGCCAGCCCAGGCAGGAAAATCCATGAGACTCTTACCTCCAATTAACCACCAGAAAACTGGAAGTGGCTCTGTGGCTCAAGTGGCAGAGCTAGCTAGCCTTGAGCTGAAGCACTTCGGGACAGTGCTCAGGCCCAGAGTTCAAGTCCCATGACTGACAAAATAAATAAATAAATAAATGTATGTGCAGAATTAACTAACTGGATAAGACCACACCACAAGAAACTGTCAATCTTGACAGTCAAAAACAGTTGAATATCAGCATTTTTACAATTATCCTAATATCTACATTCATTTACATAGGTGAGACATATATACTCTTGCTCCCACACAAAGATACGCATTTCTTTCCAACTTACTGCTGGCTTTTGCAAACACTGATGAATAATGTTCTCCATCCGCCTTTTCACAAAATGCAATGATTTTCGAGGATAATAAGGAAACAGCAAAGGGCTTTCTGGTTTCAGACAAAAACAAACAAACAAAACCTATAGCAAACCAATGACTAGGAGAAAATAATCCAGTGTTAGAGGTAGCCCGTAGTTTTTCATGGTGGAATTCTCATTATACTTTTGACATGCTTCGTTAAAAAATGACCAGTTTCCCTTCAACCCACTACCAGCCTCTAAAAACTACACTCGCTTAGTCCTACATAAGCCTTAGTCCTACCAAAGCCCAATAGTAAATGGCTATTGTCTATTAGAAAAATGGAGGGAGTTGGAAACCGTAAGCTATGCATTGAAACAAGTTCATTCTTCTCCACTTTGCCACAATGCAATGGCAACAGCAGTCCAATGCTTCTGCCTCTGCTAGCTTCATTTCTTTTTGGTTGTTGTATTCAGTATGCTTTTTTTCTTAAAGTTCTTTTTACACAATATTACAAAAGCCATAAGAACTCATCATATTCTCTAACGTCAAGGTGAAAAAGTTTCAAGGCTTCCTGGGCTTTGGAACTGCCCGGGACAAAAAGAACTAAGTATCCAGGGCTGCCTATCAAGCTGTGACTCTGAGGCCCACTCCAATGGCCCCAAGGCTGGTTTCTCCCACTCAGCCCCTCCCTTCCCAGCTGTATTAGGTAAAACAAATCTTCATTTTAGCACTCTAAGCTTCAACAGGCGATAAACACTGGGTAACTAAGGAATAAGACATGGCCTTTGTCCCCGGTTCCCAAAACACAGCTCCTGAAACCTGGGGATTTCCTGAGTAGTAAATGTGATGGCCACTTGTATTTTAATACAGTCACTCTTGCAGGCTCCTGCAAAGCCTCAGGGTGGGGTGGGGTGGGTTACTTGGAAAGACCATGCCTTGACTGGAAGCTTATAACTTTCTTGCCAAAACTGCAGGAAAGGGATAGGGGCTTGGGATTGAATTCCATCCCAATGATTTAATCACTGTAATGAAGCCTCCATTAAAAACCCAAGGCAAACTAGGAATGAGAGAAGGGGGTGACATCCAAAAAGAAATGTAATCTTTACCTGACTTATGTAACTATAACCCCTCTGTACATCACATTTATAATGACAATAAATAAAAACAAGACACTAGGGAGGTTTGGATGGCTGGTGAACATGTTGTGCCAGGAGGGCCTAAACACTGTGCCTTCTCCCTCCATGCCTAACCGTGAATGACGTCTTCCACTGGGCTATGCTAAGTTACATTTCTATAACAAACAACCTGGGAAAGCTGGATGTGCGTGTCCCTGAGCGTTGTGCACCATTCTGGAAAGCTATGCAGACTTAGTGAAGGTTGTGGACAAGCGCCCCACAATCAATCCTGCAGAGGGGGCCTGGCTCTTGTGACTGATGTGATGTGAGGAGTCTAGTGGCCTGAGCCTTCCTCCCTCTGGAGGCTGACGATCACTGTGGGTCCTGTGTCACAACTGAAATGAATTGCAGAACCTTTCGCTGGTATATAACTGGCTGGTGCCAAGAGGGGAGAAAATAATTTGGGTGTCAGCATAGTTAATGTACCAAAGCACAGTTAACTTCAGGGTGTTTTCTATCGTAATCTATGCGTTAATCTGCTGTACTCTAATCAAATAAAATGGACATACCAAATGAGCCTGCAGAACTTAGACAAATGTTGAGGCTACTCTTTAGTCTCAAATAAATATAAACATGGCCAACATCTGTTTGGTTCATGAAGTACCTTTAAGATGGTTGCTGTTTTGGAGGAAGTCATACCACTGGTTTCCTTCTGTGTTAGGGGGTGACACGAGGTCATCATCTTCATCTTTCAAATACTAAGAATACAGTTAAAAACTTCTCAGTAAAGCAGCAAGTCAGGCTCTCACCTCTATTTAACATGTTTGTATTCAGTAAGTTTTGTTTCACTGCCAGCTTCTCTGAAGATACATTATTTTTCTAAGTAAGGTGACCCAATTCTAGACAACATGCATATGACTTAAATGGTTAGAATGCAGTAGGTATAGAAACCACTCCTGAGTTTACATTTTGTGGTTCATTTTCAAGAGCACGTGTTAACCTTATATACCTGAGCTATAATTTAGTTTTACAAGTACCAACTGACAGGATGCTCTACAAGGGCAGTTCTCACAGTGCAGCCCCACACCTGAGAGTGCTCAGCATGCTTCCATTGACCCACAAGGTCAGTGCCAGCTTTACAACACTGCAGAGGTGTCACCTGCCCTTTCACTGTGTGGAAATCTGTCTGCACTGATGGTGTGCCACAAAGAACTGCCCATGCCCGTTTCCCTCAGCTGGCAAATCAAATTATACTTGTAGTCACTGTGTTCTTTCTTTGTCACATACTGTTTCATTTATCCTGATACAGCTAATAAACTGTTAATTAAGTCCCAACCCTTGAGTGCAGATCTTTAATGTTTTGTGAGACAGTGTTGGAAGGTGCATACAGGCACTTTCACAATACACTAAAGCATGCAAAGCTGTTTTGAAGAAAGATAAAGGCAGACATTTTGTAACAAATGACATTTCATTTTTACTTAGAAAAAGAAAAGACTAAAGAAAAACTGATTCTTCATACTTGTTTGGCAGGTACTTTCTTTTGTTTTAATTTAATTTATTTATTTTATTTTATTTTATTTATTTTATTATCATTAAGTAGTTGCACGAAGGAGTTGCTAATCATTGTGTTCAGTTTATGAACCTAGTGTGTCTTGGTCAACGTTACCCCTTTGAACATGCTTACCCATCTATCCCTCCATCCCCTCCTATTCTCACTGTTGGGCAGGTCTTTTCTTGAAAATAAAGTAAGCCTGCCACTTTAGGCAAAACAACTTGAAAGATTTATGGTGAATGATAAAATTGAAACTTTCAGCTAAGCATGGTGGTGAAGGCCTGTAATTTAAGCACTTAGAAGAGGCTGCAGCAGGAATATCACAAGCTTATGACCCAGCCTGGGCTATACAGCACGACCTTGTCTCAAAAAAAAAAAAAAAATCAACTCCTAAGCAAAACTTAAAATGTTGGCATGTGCATCTGCCACTGAGCAACTTAAGCGCCTGACAGCATCACAGGGCCTAATGACTCTGGCCTAATGACTCTGTTTAGATGAGGATGATGGTAACTGATGTTTAGATACTATGCAATGGAAGGAGTCAGCACTTGAGAGATCTGTATAACCCAGAGTAGCAAAAGGACCAAGTGATGGTGCTACAAAACCAGGCATGAGTAAGAGACCCCCCAAAGTGCAAGGAAGATGGACAGATATTGAATGACACTGAATATGAAATGTCTGTTGACCCAACTTAGATTCTAGATTAAAAGCTTCCTTCGAAGAGACTATCCTCTGGTAGAATTTTGTGTAACACTGAAGAAATCCTTCGTTACAAGACAAAACTAGTTCAGTACTTCCTCCTTTCCAAGGACACACCTGCTTGAAGTCAGATTTTCCTTATATGTTAAGCAAATCAGCATATTAAAACAGAATGAACAGAGAAGTGACATTAAAATTAGCTGTCTTCTATTAAGCTGGACACCAGAGAGATCTGAGAAAATACACAACAATGCTCATTATACTGGCATTATATTATTTTCCATAAGCTTTAGATAACATGAATTAACAGTACAAAGTCTTAAAATTAGTTCTTAAAAATCAAACTAAGTTCAATAGAAAGCCCATACCTGACCAACTTTTTCAACATTAAAGTATTTTCCTTTTCGATTATAAAGGTCTGGAGCCTAGATAGAACAAACATAGTTTAGTTCTGAAGTCAGCTCAAAATATTAAGAAAATAATTTTAAATTTAACCCTTAATACTTTATAAGAAGTCTACTTATAGACTTTATGTTTAATTAGTTTTGCTAAGGTAATTACTAATTGCTTCTTACCATTAACCACGTTTGCTGTAATTCTTTTCCAAGTGGCTAAATTGTGAAAAATAGCAATTTCTTACCTCATTGAAATGCTCGGTAAGAAATTCAGCAACAAATGTGATATCTTTCTGAGTCATCTATTAACAAAAAGGGACAAAAAGAAAACAAATCAAGATAAAAAGTGAGCTTCCCAGTGATCTACCTGAACGGACAGTTTGGGCAGTGACTGCAGCTGTTCTCGCGGAACTGGCCCTGCAGGGAGAGCCCAGAGCCGCTTGCCACATCCAGACAGAAGCCTGCTGGCTTCCAGGCTTCAACTCAGGTACAACACTGAGGTTCTTCCATTTCAAGGAAAATAAAAATGCACTTAAAACTTATGGTATTTAAAGCAATAAATACAAGGATTCTATGTTGTATGAACTATAACACCCTTTAAACATGAAAATTATAAATTCAGATATCATAACAGTACTCTGTGAGATGAAAATATTATGCAAAACATTCAAATTTTTTAGATAAAAAGAGCCTAATATCCTGTTATCTAACTGTGTAAGAGTACCAAAACCACCAGCAAAGCTGAGCCCAATGAGGACAGTACACTAGGAAATTACACAGGTGTCCTTAGGTAGCTGAGAGATTGGTTGTAAGATACCAGGGATACCAAAATCCATAGGAGCTCAAGACCTTTATGTAAGAAGGCACATCTTCCTGTACACTTTAAATCCCCTTTACAGTGCTTGTAACACCTAATACAATGTAAACAGCTATTACTGTATTGTGTACAGAATAGTGACAAGAAAAACAACTACATATGCTCAGAATCGATGCATTATTTTCAGAATGTTTTTTGTGAGTGGCTGGTTGAACCTAGTGAGATGGAACCCACTGACACACAGGGCTGGCCGTACGTACTTCTGTGCATACCTTATTCAGCTCAGGAAGCACATGGTCTTCTGTCATTCTCAACATGGCTGGAAATACAAAGTTAAAAACCATCTTTAAAGGAAACCAGAAATGTAATTTTTATTACAGATATACCTCAAAGACCAAATGAGTTTTACTAAACTAAATCTTCCATTTGAACAGTTTCTTTTCACTACAAAAAACTCTCTCTTTGAACAATTAAATAAAGGGTAAGGACTAAAATCTCACTTATATTAAAAGGATCTGAAATATATTCAGGACTGTTGGTCCTCACCCTAACAAAACAGTTTTCAAAACTGTTAAAGCAAGAATGTTAAAGTCAGCTGTGCTGGTGGCTCATGCCTATATTCCTAGCTACTCAGGAGGCTCAGACCTGAGGATCAAGGTTCAAAGCCAGGCCAGGCAGCAAAGTCCAAGAGACTCTTATCTCCAGCTAACTACCAGAAAACTGGAAGTGGCCCTGTGGCTCTAGCCCCTTGGGCAGAAAAGCTCAGGGACAGTGCCCAAGCCCAGAGTTCACACCCGAGGAACAACAACAACAAAAAAGAATGTTCAAGTCAACTTACCCACATAAAGCCACCGAAAAAATGCTTTGAAGTTTTTCATACTACTGTCTATAACTCTAAAAAGAGAAAAACCAGAATGTGAGGTTCCTGTAATATTATTCAATTGCCATAGAATAAAATAAACCTTACTGTTCTACTTTGTCTTGTCAGGATTTAAGCCCTTAGAAGAGCAGATTTTACAAATTAAACATTTTTACATTCCTAAAATTAAAGAAAACACAAAACACATCCTGATTCTTTCCAAAAATAAAGCAAATAACTGATACTATCTAGTTATAAATGTCTTTGCAAAAACTGAATCTTTCCCAGGATTCCATGAAGTATGAAATGTTTTCCTAACTTTCCAAGTAAGCGAGGAAAAAGATTTCCAACACTGTTTGTTTAAAAAAATTACTTACTAGTTGGTAAGAAATATACTGGCTCCAAGAGGAAGTTACTACTATAAACTTGTTATTAGGTCACAATGTCTGATACTACTGGACATCATTTTATGAAGCTGATTTTTAAGTCCAGCAATAAATAAGGTCTCAAATATTGAATTCCCCTGACCTTGACAAAAATGACAAAAAATTAAGTATTATATATAAAATTCATCTTCATTATGGTGAAACTTCTGAATAGAGATGAGCTCAATTTTATAGTCACTTGAAGTTTGCATCTATGTGATATTTACAGTAAGCAAATAATACCTGTACTGGTTTTCCTTGAGGTCCTAGGACCTGAACCGGAGGCCTGTGATTACTAGGCAACAGTGTGCCAGTGAGCTACGTTCCCAGCAGTACGTGTACTTCTCATAAGTTTCACGGCAGTATCATTCACTCTACTAGGAAATCAAAGACCTATGTTACCTATCAAAGACCTATGCACCCCTATGTTACCAAGCAAGGTAACTAAAATTCTCTTGCAGAACCAGTGAAAAACCAAGTTTTTCTGTGTACTCCCCAACTACCTTCACCACTACCTAGGCAACCAGACAACACCAAAGCCCTCCCTCACTGCTGCTATATCTCCATCTGTAACCCTATATACTAATGTTTGTCCACTTGAGAGGACCAAGAAGCTAAATGCTTTCTATTCGTAGTGAACGGTGACCACAGAGGACCCCCCCGCCCAAGTATTCCAAAGCACAGGAAAACAATGTCATTTCTCCTCTCACTTTGTCTTCTGACCAAGTGCTGGAGTTTTCATTTTCTAGAGCCCCATTAAGAAAGACAGTGAGGGCTGGGGATATAGCCTAGTGGCAAGAGTGCCTGCCTCGGATACACGAGGCCCTAGGTTCGATTCCCCAGCACCACATATACAGAAAAAACGGGCAGAAGCGGCGCTGTGGCTCAAGAGGCAGAGTGCTAGCCTTGAGCGGGAAGAAGCCAGGGACAGTGCTCAGGCCCTGAGTCCAAGGCCCAGGACTGGCCAAAAAAAAAAAAAAAAAAAAAAAAAAAGACAGTGAACAGGAGGGACCATATGTATTATACACTTAGAAAAAGAGTAAAGAGCATATTAAAACCAGTTCCAGAAGTGCGGAACACTGGTGGGTGACAAAGCTCCCCAGCAGAAGGCAAGCACAGACAACGTAAAGAGGCAGCGTCAGGAACAAGAGAGCCTGAGAAGCTCAGTGTTGGTGGTTCCTGCCTCTTCCTAGCTATTCAGGAGGCTGAGGTCTGAGGACTGCAGTTCAAAGACAGCCCAGGAAGGAAAATCCAGGAGATTCATTAACTCTAATTAACCACCAAAAAGCCAAAATGAAGCAAATGGTAGAGCACTAGCGTTAGGAAAAAAGCTCAGGGATAGCACCCAACCCCTGAGTTCAAGCTCTGGGGCTGCTCCCCCTTCCTCCCCCCCCACCCCGCCCCCGACCAAAGTCTGAGAAACAGCTCAAAAGAACAATAAGAAACATGTGCTTCTCAACTGTATCTTACTGCACTGGACATACCAGCCAAATTTAAATAGAAGTGCAGATAAACTATTCTATGATTTTGTAAGGGAATAAACGTACAGTCCTTTTCCCTTAGCATCCCAAGCACCAGGATTACAGGTATGTATGTGAGATTCTTATTTCATTTCAAAAGTGAATATTCACAATCAATGATTCTAGGTAACCCATTACTTACTGAAGAAGTTCATTTGCCTTGAGTATAAAAGAACCCACCGCAGTAATAGCATCTAAAGGGAAATAAATAAATAAATATATAAGTAAATAGCCCTTGTTAAGT
Source organism: Perognathus longimembris pacificus (assembly GCF_023159225.1). Classification (NCBI taxonomy): domain Eukaryota; kingdom Metazoa; phylum Chordata; class Mammalia; order Rodentia; family Heteromyidae; genus Perognathus; species Perognathus longimembris. The sequence goes on from NC_063176.1 coordinate 45,472,871, forward strand.
AAACTATGTCTAACATTCTTTTGTGGAATTAAATCACTACCTTCAATTCCTGTAGCATCCAGTCCAAGGGGTTTGTATTTTTGCTTCCATGAAGCCATTCCTTTCAGTTCACTCAGATGATACAATAAAGACTCTGAGCCACTAGCAATACAGGAGACAGTGCCATTACTTCCTCAAGGTGGTAGTCAGTCACTACCTTTGCTGAACAGTTCTAAATTTTCAGAGATAAAAACTAACTTTTTAATTTTCTTTCTATAAAAAAATTGGATCTCTAAAAATTTGTAAAAACAAGCAGAATCATCTGGTTATCATCTACTGAGATGAATATATATGATGATAAGATTAAATTTTACATGATCAAATTGTGTTTCACAGTCCTGGCACTATTTGGGGGTAGGGGCAGTGCTAGGGATGAAGCGGGGGGCCTTGCACATGCTAGCAATTGCTCAATCACTAAACTACCCCTTAGACCCAAATCTTGGCAATTTAAAGACAGCAAGTAGGCCATCTTGTTCACCCATATTTACCTAATATTAAACAAATAATTTTTGAGATGCAGCTTGCTGTCAGGCAATGTGCTAGATGGTAGGGACACAATGGTGATAAAAATCAGGTCCTCCTGACCATGGGACTTACAGTGTAAGGGGGAAGACAGGTCACAACCACACAATCATACAGTGCATCTTCCGATGACCATACATGCCTTGAGGGAAATGCATAGGGCAAGGGTATAAGTAGAATCTGAGTTAATATAGGGACTGGCAAAAGCTGCTCTAAGGGAGTCCAATGAACTGAGAGCTGATGATGCAAGAGCAGGCCAAGTGTTCATAAAGCACGAAGAAAGCCCCAAAATCCCTGGGCAGAAAGACATCAAGTGTGGAACAGTAGAAGGCCTCTTATAAGAGCAAAAGGCAATGCAGGTATGTAATGGCTATGAAGCATCTTGTTTCTAAGATCAAAGAGAAGGCACCAGGAGCTTCTGTGGGCCATCCCATTGGACTCATTGAGGAACACACATTCTACAAGGCTGGGGGTACACCTCACCAGTACAGTGCTTGCCCAGCATATGCCAGACGCTGGTTTTGACCCAGAGCATTCCAAGAGAAGGAAAGAGAACAGTAAAAAGACCAGACATTTGTGGGGCAAAGTATAGAAAGCCCAGGGCAGAAGGCACTACATAACGGGCTTTATCCAAACTTAAACTGAACATTCAGCATTCACTTGTGAAACTGTCACTCAAGCAACTATGGATAGGAACAGCATGAGGCCCAGAAAACCAAAAGATATCCTGGCTCTTCCATGTCCTAACTTTGGGCCAGCTGTATAACAAATTCAGTTTCCTAACGATAAAATGAGACTCAGAACAAAATTCTAGGGTGTTGAATAATATGTGATTCACAAGATAAAATACATAACATATTCAATTTTCAATGTGGGAAAAAAAGTACTATATACCCTACTATATAGTTTAATGAAAGGAAAAATAATCCAGAAGGGAGACTAGCCTGGTGAAAAGATAGTGGAAAATTATTTCATAAAACAAACTTAATCTTTACACTTGGGAGTGCCAAGATTCCCCTTCGAATGCCAATGCAAAAATTTCAGCTAGAAAAGATTCCAGAAGAAAATGCCAGACAATGAAGTAAGTTTTCAGAAAGACCAAAGACATGCCCGCCACTTTCATACCTCTGTAAGTGACTTATAACCAATTTCTGTATACTGGAATATGATGACTCTATAGATTGGCCAAGCTTTTTTAAACCCTTTAATTAAGAGAAGAAAATATATTAGCATTCAACAAGACGAATATATGCTCCAAAAGAAAAAAATTAAGACTGCATTCATATCTACTTAAATACATTAATATTTAACAGCACCTTGACTGTTAGCTGGTTCATCAAAAGGGTCTGAAGTTCAGCACTATAATGAAAAAGGGTGTTTTAGTCATTTCTCCATCCAAACTCATACATACTGCTTAAAAACTTAGATTTCAAAGAAAAAGCAAGATTTTGAAACAAAGTAGAAAGCCCAACAAAAATACAACTCTCCCTTTGCATACAAAAAGGACAACAGGGAATAATATAGCCCCAAACACTCTTAGCTATATATGATATACTGAATATTAAAAAGGCACTTGACTTAGTAAGGCAAAAGGCAGTGCTCACTAAGCCATATTAGAGTTATCTAAACATTCAGGAAAAAGATGGCAGCTTTCCACAATGCACAACCACAGAAATCACATCTGAAACTCGGGAAGTAATAAATATAAACCACAAAAAAACTCCAGAAGTACAGATCAACCTTTTAATGCTCTTAAGATGGAAAAAGTTTAGTTTGGCTACATAAAACCCAAAACTTCTGTACAAAATAATCACATATACCCAAAAGGGTATATCCAAAAACCTAGAGAGATGTGTACTTTTGAAACTCTTATGTAATTTCCTATTTCATTTGTACAAATGAATTGCATTCATTTTTATTTACTCCTAAAATAAATTCACTTAAAAGGGGTGGGGGAAGCAGGTGTCAGTGGCTCATGTCTATAATCCTAGCTACTCAGGAGGCTGAGATCTGAGGATCTTGGTTCAAAGACTGCCCAGACAGAAAAGTCCCTGTGAGAGCCTTATCTCCTATTAACCACACAAAAAACTGGAACAGCCCTAGCCTTGAGCAAAAAGAGCTCAGGTACAGCACCTACGCCCTGAGTTCAAGCCCCACAACCAAGCAAAAACAAAAGGGGGAAAATCAAGAGTTTATTACCTTGCCTTCCCCCATAGCAGCAAGTGCATAAATTCATCCTGTACTGACGTGGTTGTGTTCTTTTCCTAGATAAAATAAAAAGAAATATGGGGTATGTGTTTTATAGCTTATAAAGTATACCTACTTAGTATAATAGGCACACAATTTCCTTCTTCTGTCTTCCCTCGAGCCCTTATGTAAAGGGATCATCTGAAGCTCAGTGACTGGAGACAACCAGTCAGCTGTTTCAAAAGCTTCCTCATTCCCAAAGCCTGCCGCTGCACTGTAGTTCCAGTGGGAGAAGATTCAGTTATGGATCTGACGCGGTTTGTCCCCCCATGGTTCATGTATTATGTGTGATGCTGCTGAGATAGTGGAATCATTAAGAGGTAGGCCATACTGGGAGGTGGTTAGGTCATTGGCAGTGCTGCTATGTGAAGAAACTAATGTAGTTCTCATGGGAACATGGTTAGACTCTGCAGAGTGGGCAGGACCACCCTTCTCCATTTTCTGGTTCCTGGGTTACAATTTGATCCTTCTGCCAAGATGCCACCTGTCATGAGGCTACACAGCTATACAATCTGGGACTCCTGGTCTACAAAATTGGAAGTTAAATAAACCTCTTTTCTTTACACATTACTCAACCTCTGGTACTTTATACGGTAACAAAATCTAATATAGAGTCCTTTCTGCAAATATTTATAGTGTGAAAATAGTGCTAACCACTGCAGATATTATTAAGCTTTCATAAATTAAACTGATTTTTTCTCATATATCATATAAAGCAAATACAGACTTTTAAACTCTTTCCACAGAAAGTGTCAATTACATTACCTGCACAAACTTAGTGAGACGAGAATCCATCTGCATCAGTATTTCTTCCCATGCTTCACACATACATGTCAGTGACAAATTGATATACTATTCGCAAAAAGAAGAAAATATTTTAAACCAAGATTCTATCTAGGGCTAGGAATATGGCCTAGTGGCAAGAGTGCTTGCCTCCTTACACATGAAGCTCTCAGTTCGATTCCCCAGCACCACATATATGGAAAACGGCCAGAAGGGGCGCTGTGGCTCAGGTGGCAAAGTGCTAGCCTTGAGCGGGAAGAAGCCAGGAAGGTGCTCAGGCCCTGAGTCCAAGGCCCAGGACTGGCCAAAAAAAAAAAAAAGAAAGAAAGAATGAGGGAGGAGGTAACAAGTTGGATAAGAAATGTATGCATTGCCTTACATATGAAACTGTAACCCCTCTGTACATCACTTTGACAATAGGGATAAATAAATAATTTTTTTAAAAAAGATTCTATCTAATATGTGCTTCTTAGGGTCACAAAGAAATCCAGAAATTACTTTCAATCACCCTATTTAACTCACTTAAGCCCAAGAAAAAGAGAAGACCATAGCTAACTTTTGGTAACTCTTTTTTTTTTTTGGTCAGTCATGGGGCTTGAACTTGGGGCCTGGGGACTATCCTTGAGCTCTTTGGCTCAAGGCTATCTCTCTAGCACTTGGAGCCACAGTGCCACTTCCAGTTTTCTGGTAGTTAATTGGAGCTAGGGTCTCACAGACTTTCCTGCCTGGGCTGGTCTTGAATCCTGATACTAAGATCTCAGCCCCGATAGCTGGGATTACAGGTGTGAGCCACCAGTGCCTGGCTCTTTGGTAACTTCGTAGCTATTTGTACCAAAGATTCAATGATTCTTAGAATCATCTACAAAAGGACATTTTTTAATATTTAAATTATATTGTAAAGGTGATATACATAGGGGTGACAGTTATATAAGGTAATGAGTACATTTCTTTTTGAACATTGTTACCCCCCTCTCATTTCAAATGAACTTTTTTATACCTAGTAAAACAAACATCTTCTACATTTTATTATTTGTGTTCATCATACTAAGTGTCAAAACGTTGGTTTGCTCAGCTATCAGACTGTCAGAAGACCCTTAAAAGATTCCAATCTCTAGTAATGCTTCTCATCAAGTAAATTAATGGCTGTGGTAAAACATTGATGGTAAAATGGCCAGTTCTTTGCAGTTCTTCCATCCAGGTCTATTCTCCTGACCTTGCCTCTGGCTGTCCTATTATCTTGTTCTGAATGAACAGAGCAGAAGCAACACTGCTGAGGCCAGGGTCTCCCAAGTTGTTTCACATCTTGACTTACCCTTTTTTTTTTTTTTGCGGGGGGGGGGGGGAGGCAAGATCTTGTTATATAGCCCAGATGGCCTCAAACTTGCTATACAGCTCAGGGAGCCTCCCTATTTGTGGACCATAGAAGTGCCCCATCAACCACTTGCACTCCTGAAACCTTTACTGCCACTACCATAGAAACAAACAAACCAGGGCTAGCTGGCTGGAGGATAAGGGATGCAGGACAGAGACAAAGCCATTTCGGCCCAGGAACACATATTAGTTTACATGATCAGGCTGGCTGGCAAGAGCCACAACAAGTACAGATCACCAGAACTTTCTGGCTGAGTGCAGTCCAAACTGCTGACCTACAAAATTGTGTATTAATTTTGGGTACCTTTCCTGAGTAAAATCTAAATCATATAATATGACTATTTTATTTGCAACAAAGTGTAAGTGGTGTTTTATTAATGGGAACTTTTAGCCTACTTTTTTCCTTTCATCTAGAGGTGATTAATAGGACTGGGTAAGAGTAGATTCTCAGTTAAATTTCCTTTTCTTGCTTTAATAAATACTATAAAATTAGCAGAACAAATAACTATACTATAAAATAAAATTAGAAAGGTTATATAATACTTGTAGAAAGTAAGCTATGAAAAAACACCTGTAACAGAGCTGAAATGTGAGTAAACTTCCTGGCCATCCGAGTTACTTCAGGTAAGAAGGAGTACAGCAGATTGGTTTCAAGCTGAAAAAGAATAAAGTGAGTCATAATCAGATATTTACTTTTTTAAAGATAAACTGTTCCTGTAATACACACACACACACACACACACACACACACACACACACACACACAAGTGCATCCTTTAACTTAAAAGAGGAGAAAAGACCTAAGTATCAGAAAGAACACAGCAGAATTCTGCCCCTATTGAGCATAACAAAGTTGGAGACTAAGGGAAGGCATTAAAAGGCATTAAATCCTACTGGTAAATGCAAAGAAAATGCCCCTTGACAGTATGTGTTATATCACACATAAGTTGTCATTAAAAAATCTATTACTAACTTCACAGGAAAACAAAAGGAGTTGCTATATTGTAGCACAAATACAGCCTGGTGATCATAGTTTCTCAGCCTTAAGACACAAATGTGAACTACCATTCTTGTGAATTGTTTATCTAGGGTGCTCTGGAACTGTGAACAGTACACTGTTGAAGACAATGCAACCCTCACATCTTCTATCCTTTTGTCCTACCTTTGTTTGAAAGTTCATGAATACTCAGGATAAGCATACTGGATTTTCAGACGAAAAACTGTGAGGTTTTCTATCAAAGCAAAGCTACAACCTAAATAACAGGAGGCAAGTTTCCAAATCTTATTATATATGCTACACATAATAGCGCCTTCACCAATACTTTTTTTTTTTTTTGGTAAACAAAAGGCATGTATTAAGAGCAGAGATCGCAGCAGGCAGCCAGTTGTGATACTGTGCACCTATAATCCCAACACTTAGGAGGCTAAAGCAGGAGGAATTGAAGTTCTAGGCCAGTCTGGACTACGGTGCAAGCTTTCCTCTCTTTAAACAGAGGAGAAAAAAGGCACAGAACCTGAAGGCAGACTGCCTTGCATCACTTTCCAAGTATGAGACATCAAGCAAATTCCGCAGCTTCTGTGTGTACCCAGTACTTTCTACAGGGATAACAACAATGAGTATCCATGTGTTGCTGTGTTTAAGGCATTAGGGACTTGGCATATAATAAGTGACGAATAAATATTAGCCTTTAACTGAATCCTAAGAATATGCTCAAAACCAAGTAATTCTGTTAAAAGAAGCAATCTGTATGGCCATGATCATCAAAACATTGTTTTGATGAAAACTATATTAAAGTATGTGGAAAGTAATAGTTATTACAACAGCATTCAATATGTATAATTTAGAAACTCTGAGTACGGGGCTGGGGATATGGCCTAGTGGCAAGAGTGCTTGCCTTATATACATGAAGCCCTGGGTTCGATTCCCCAGCACCACATATATAGAAAAAGCCAGAAGTGGCACTGTGGCTCAAGTGGTAGAGTGCTAGCCTTGAGCAAAAAGAAGCCAGGGACAGTGCTCAGGCCCTGAGTCCAAGGCCCAGGACTGGCCAAAAAAAAAAAAAAAGAAACTCCGAGTACATGTTTTATTTTGTGGTCATAGAATACAGTGAGACATGGTTACAAACCCACAGGGGTAGGGGCCCAGCTCAGTGGTAGACAGCATGCTAGCATGCCCTGTCAATCCTCAGCACCAACTGCCCCCTAAGAAACAACAGAAAAACTAAAACTAATATGAAGTTCCAATACGCACCTGAAAGTATGAAACCTCTGAAGCACCATCAGTAGAAACCTCTGTGACCACTGATAATGACTTCAAATCACTTGACAGACATAATGCAAGACAAGTGCCAGCAATCTGCAAAACAATCATATACCCTCATATATGTGGGATAACTGCTGGGGTGCATCTGCTTATAATACTGGAAGCAAAAATTTACACACAGCTGTGACACACACTTCTGGTTTCAGCCATACCCACTGTAGCAGGTAAAGGTAAGTAAAGTAGTAAAAGGCTCCTCCTAGTCACAAAGACCTATAAACATCAACATTTCTGGCCCCTGGCCCCCCATCCCATCAACGGTTGAACATCAAGGGTTGAACAAATGAATTCCCTGCAGGCTATATGATACTGTCTACTCCTTGGGGAATTGTGAGAGCAAGAAGAAAAGGCTATGGAGAAGACTGATTTAGCAGTAGTGGGAGACTCAATACTCAACGTACAGTAACTTTCATTATGCTCCAGTTAAATCAGTCAAGGGGATAAGATCAATCTTTTTTTTTTTTCCAGTCCTGGGCCTTGAACTCAGGGCCTGAACACTGTCCCTGGCTTCTTTTTGCTCAAGGCTAGCACTCTGCCACTTGAGCCACAGCGCCACTTCTGGTCATTTTCTATATATGTGGTGCTGAGGAATCGAACCTAGGGCTTCACGTATAGCACTCTTGCCACTAGGCCATATTCCCAGTCCCACGATCAATCTTTTTGTTAATAGAAAAAGTTTGACTAATTCCACCAAAAGCTACTCATCTCTATAGACACATTATTATTATTACAGCTTAAAAGAAAACAATCCTGGCTGGGAATATGGCCTAGTGGCAAGAGTGCTTGCCTTGTATACGTGAAGCCCTGGACAGTGCTCAGGCCCTGAGTCCAAGGCCCAGGACTGGCAAAAGAAAAAAAAAACAAAACAATCTTCTAAATACTAAAGAACAAATTGAAACTGAAAAAAATATAAAACCTTACTATGCTATTCTTATTCCATACATAAAATAGCTAATGTATTTTAAGAGAAATAATCCAAGAAACTTAAGAGAAAAACTTACCCCCGTGACACGAGCAATTTTGAACATCCCATAAGCATAAAGCTCAATAAATCCAGAGCTTCCTCCAAGGACAAGAATATTTAATCTAATAAAAAAATGTGACAAGCAGAGAACCAGTGAACAACACAGATTATGGCTGTTTTTTATATTTGTTGCTTTTATTTCTACATTATCTTTTTTTTTTGAGGGGGGGCAGTCCTGGGGCTTGAACTCAGGGCATGAGCACTGTCCCTGGCTTCTTTTTGCTCAAAGCTAGCACTCTACAACTAGAGCCACAGCACCACTTCTGGCTTTTTCTATTTATGTGGTGCTGAGGAATTGAACCCAGGGCTTCATTTATACAAGGCAAACACTCTACCACTAGGCCATATTCCCAGCCCCGCTACATGATCTTTTAAAAATCTTTTAAAAATAAATTAACAGGAAATAAAAGCATTACACTGTGATATTTACAACACGAATATAATATACTTTGATCAAATTTACCCCTAATCTATATTATTCTTCCGTAACCATACTCCCTCCTATCTACTTCCCAAGTTTCTGGAGGGTTTCATGATGGTATTTTCATACATATATATTCACCCTCCCAAACCGTCTCTTTATCCCTTTCTCCCTTCCTGCTGATTCCCCCTTCCCTAAAAGTCCCTCTTTTAGATGATGGTGTTTTTTTTGACCAAAATATCATTTATTACTGCTTTCATCTAATCTGAGTGCTAAAATTCCTCTGCAGGGAGAACTGATACACTAAGCAAACACAGCAATCTTCAATATTCATCACAGCAGGCCATTTCTTTTGTTTCAAAAAAACAACATAAATTTCTTATAGCCTACATAATGCAGCTATAGTAACATAACATACTAATAATTGTATTCACATATAGCCAATAACAAAACAGTTTTAACAAAAGTTTTATTGTGGATATGACACAATAAAGAACTTGGATAATTAAAACTAAAATTTTAGAAATTCTAGTACTATCTTCTTTTACTTATTAAAATACAAATATACTACATTACTGCGAACACATGACAAAAAGAGCAGAGTAAAAACAGCAAGATGGTGACATCTATTATTTAGACAGTGAGAAAACATAACAAAAGATTTGCTCCTGAAGCTTTAGAAAAGTTCCTCCACTATGAAGTGACTTAAAGAAATCAGACTTACTTAAATTAGAGATATTTACCTGACATCTCCCAAGAGTTTAATAATTTCATCAGAATTCTCTTCACTAAAATATAAAAATAAATTGAGTCATCTTTCAACCATATTCTTTCAAATACAAAACTATTATTTTACTTGAAAACAACACAAAAGTACATCTTACCTAAATATTTTTGAGGTGCTGCTGTAACTACAAGAGAGACAAAGGTAGAATGATAACTCATGAGAGAAGTATGTACCAGTGTTTAAAGCAGATTAACCTGAAAGACTAATTTCAAAGAAACTGATACTTACTTTTTTGGTAATGTGGGCAGCTTAGGTAAGAGAAGGTTTGACTCGTCCTCAGCATTATAGAAGGATGTTAGAACACTAAAAAGGAGGGGAACCAGGCATTACACAAACAATAAATCATTACTTCTCCTATTAAAAATGTCAATTTATAAAGACTCATTTCATAACATTAAGAGATGCTACAGTTTACCCATCTAAGTCACTGTAATCACCACAAATAAGAAATGAAAAAAATAGAAATTTCTTTTATGTTAGAAAAACAAATCAACCTACTTTCACATTACAAATGAGAATTTAACAGGTTTTTTTTAGCATATAAAATACTTTCAGCCAGGCATCTGTAATCCTAGCTGCTCAAGAGGCTGAGATCTGGGGACTGAGGTTCAAAGCCAGCCTGGGCAGGAAAGTCTGTAGGACTCTTTTCTCCCTCTATCCACCAAAAAACAGGGAGTGGAGCTGTGTTTCAAAGTAGTAAAGCACTAGCCTTGAGCATGAAAACTCAGGAACAGAGTCTAGGCCTTGAGTTCAAGCCCTATGACAGACAAAACAAAAATAAAAACAAAACAAAACCACCTTTCATATATATTCAGTACACAGATACTGCAAATATATTATCTCAACTCAAATCCAAGAAATTGTACTACTAAGAGTAACTTTAGAGAATACTGGTATTGCTACATTATTTAATTATTGGTTCTATAGCTTACATACATTTGTCATCTGACAACATAGCCAGTACAATAATAGACTGTATCATAAACTTCAAAACAGACTCAGTAGCAGGAATTACATCATGTGGGATTATAGGCATGTACTGCTGCACACAGCTTGTCACACTCAATTCTACCTCAAATAGGACTGGAAAACAGATGAGCTAGCAAGTCAAAGAGTGGGAACTTAGAAGTATTTTTCACATTTTTACACGAAGTATCTGTCCTGAGAGTTCCTAGACTTAACATGAAAAACACTTCTCAAATACTAATACAGTGTTGGGAACACATCTAGCAAGGAAGTGGGCTGGGATAAGAAGTATGCACATGCTCTGCTTCTCTCACCTGCTACAAGACTCACTGATTACCTCATAATGGACTGATTAATCACTGTGGGTTCACATACACTGAATTTCAAATGCCAAACTACCCCTTGGTTTTCTATTTCTTTCAGGCCCTTTATCAAATTGTCAGTTAACATTCAGGATTTACAAATTCATTTGATATCAAGATAGTGAAATTTAATCAGTAAGAAAAAAGTGATGGAAAGAAAAGTATCTATTTTTTAAGCCTCCCCCGACCGCCCCCCCACACACAAAAAAATCAACATCACCCAGATTCCCAAGCTTTACTTGGCTACACAGACTAAGGCAAAAGGTTTTCATTAAACAAGAAAAAGATCAGGACCTTGGATTAAAAACAAACAAAAAAAAATGCAGCATCAGAACAGAATGCTCAATTTAGTGCTTTTTGTACTCTAAGAATCTTCACTAAGACACAGGAGACCAAACTCTTGACAAAAAACCAGAAAAGAGGACCTCAATTTCCCCATCAGTAAAGTTGTTGTTGCTCTTGTCTGCTTGTGAGACAGGGTTTCACTCTCACTCACTCATTACCTAAACCCAGGCTGGCGTGAGACTCACAACTCTCCTGATCAATCTCCTGAGCGGTGAGATTACAGGTGTACACCACCACACCCAGCTAGTAATTTTACTCAATGTATACATCATTGACATCAACTAATAAAAATAATTTAAAAGTGGAGAAAAATCTTGACCTTTCAGGCCTCATTACTATACTAACAATGTTTACAGAAAAGAAGAAAACAAAGTATTAATACATTTTATCTTAAGGAGGAGAAAACTGGGAGAAAAGTGAAGGAAGGGATGACACTGTCCAAAAGAGAAATATACCAATTACCTGAATTGTGAAATGGTAACCCCTCTGCATAACACATTATCATAAGTGCAATAATGTATACGTGCTCGTAATATTTAAGACACTCATTTCCTTCCCAATAAATGGAAATTCCAGCTGAGGCAGGAGGATCACAAATTCAAAGTTAGCCTTGACCTGTGACAAACACAAACAAGGCCCTAATAATTTTGCGAGTGGGTTTCTCTGGTCACTCTACCTGCTCTCCACAGTCACTTCCATCCAATGCATACAGGAAAGTGGAGCCTCCACAGAAAAAGAGTGCAAGCTTTCAGGTTTTTCCACATCGCACAAAATGATTTTCTTGGTGTCAGCAAGAGCAAAGGCCAAAACTAAAACAAGATAAACCAATTATCAGAATTCATTAGTGTACTACTTGAGAAAAACAGGCATTTCACTTGTTTTACTATTTCAGAAACATAGAAATTACTTGACCTAAAGATCCTTCCTATTTCATGAACTAAACAGATCGCTGCATAGTTATGTTATCATATAAGCTTATTTTTAAGTGCTCAAAACTACAATTAGCAGTCTACTACTTTCTTACGTATCAAATACCTTAACTACCGAAGTCTCTACATTGGAGCTCTGTTGTCAAGCAGAAAATACAGCCAAAGTCTCAACATACAGTTTACTGCATCATCAAACTGGTTCCATAAACATTAGAAAGAGGAAGTCATTTTATTCTATTCCTTTTATGTTTCTATCACACAATGGGAAACCAGACCAGCAAATTCTGATGCATCCTCTTCATCTGACTGGGGATGAATTAATAGTTTCTCTACATCAGGCACAAGTATCTCTCTCTCTCCTCTCTCTCTCTCTCTCTCTCTCTCTCTCTCTCTCTCTCTCTCTCTCTCTCCCCTCTCTCTCTCTCTCTCTGGAGGGGGCCTGGGGCTTGAACTCAGGTCTTCTGTGCTGTTTCTGAGCTTCTCTGAACTCAAGGTTAGCACTCCATCACTTGAGTCAGAGCACCACTTCCAGCTTTTTAGTGAGTAATTTATTGGAGATAAGGGTCATCCAGATGTTCCTGCCCCAGCTGGCTTCAAATTGAGGCCCTCAGGGCTGGTAATATGGCCTAGTGGTAAAGTGCTCCCCTCGTATACATGAAGCCCTGGGTCCGATTCCTCAGCACCACATAAATAGAAAAAGCGAGAAGTGGCGCTGTGGCTCAAGTGGCAGAGTGCTAACCTTGAGCAAAAAGAAGCCAGGGACCGTGCTCAGGCCCTGAGTTCAAGGCCCAGGACTGTCAAAAAAAAAAAAAAAAAACCCCACAAATTGCGGTCCTCAGATCTTAGGCTTCTGAGTAGCTAGGATTAGAGGCAAGGGCCAGCCACCAGAGTCCAGCACGAGTATCCTTTTAATACAACCCCAAACGTAAGGATTTCAAAACAGAGAAATGAGTTTCATTGCATACAACTATGAGCAACTTTGCTGGATGTGGGAGACCTATCTCCTTTCTTAGGAGGTAAAGGTAATTTTAAAATAATTATTTTAAAATAATTTAAAATAATCACTGTCAAAAAACATGAGACTTAAGTTTTTAAGGCTATAGATCATCCGTAGAGAACATGTCTACCATGCAAGAAGCCTTGAGTTCAATTCACAAACACAGGAAGAAAGGAAACTTTCAAAAACCATCTAGCTTTATATGTGTTCTATTCATATTCTGAGCAAAATGAGTACAGAATGACTATACTATTTTGAAAGCATTTTTGGAAATTTTACTTCTAGGAATTAATCTAAGGAGCTAATTACACAGTTAATCCAAGTGCTCAGAATGTTTACACAACATTGCATATAAAAGCCCAAAACTGACAATTATCTAAAACTAGCACAGGAGTTAGATTTAGTAAATTACAATATATAAAAATAGTGAATTGCTATGCAGTCATTTAACGTTAATGTGATAAATCTATCCATACTGAGCCAAAAAGGAAAAAATCATGTAGGAAAAATCACATCAAGTATCACTGATTTTAAAAAGAATTATTGTTATTATAAAGGTGAGGAACAGAGGAGTTCCAGTTCACTGACTTAATAAAAGTGCATGCACAGATCTTTACTTGCACATATCTTATCAGGCAATGTTGCAAAGTGTTCACCAAAATACAAACAGTTGTTACTTCTCAGTGATAAGCTGTCAAAGAATTTAAGTCCTTATATTTGCCTAGAAAAAAATTAAGCAGGGCTGGGAATACAGCCTGTTGGCAACAGTGCTTACCTCACATACATGGAAGCCCTGGGTTCAATTCCCCAGCATCACATATATAGAAAATGGCCAGAAGTGGCGTTGTGGCTCAAGTGGCAGCGTGCTAGCCTTGAGCAAAAAGAAGCCAGGGACAGTGCTCAGACCCTGAGTCCAAGGCCCAGGACTGGCAAAGAAAAAAAAAATTAAGCAATCAAGAATATACATTCAGGGGCTGGGGATATAGCCTAGTGGCAAGAGTGCCTGCTTCGGATACACGAGGCCCTAGGTTCGATTCCCCAGCACCACATATACAGAAAACGGCCAGAAGCGGCGCTGTGGCTCAAGTGGCAGAGTGCTAGCCTTGAGCGGGAAGAAGCCAGGGACAGTGCTCAGGCCCTGAGTCCAAGGCCCAGGACTGGCCAAAAGAAAAAAAGAATATACATTCATTTTACAAAAGCAATTTGCTTTCTTCTTAAGGTGCTAATGATGCAGGTTAAGTTGACAATATGATTCCCAGTCGTTTACGGTGTTGACTATATGTGTCCAACAGCTCAGAAAAGGACTGTTACCTGGCAGAGAAGAAGTGAAAGAAACAGGACTGGGATTATGGCATGGTGGTAGAGTGCTTGCCTTGTATACATGAAGCCCTGGGTTCAATTTCTCAGCACCACATATATTAAAAAGGCCAGAAGTGGCACTGTGGCTCAAGTAATAGAGTGCTAGCCTTGAGCAAAAAGAAGCCAGGGACAGTACTCAGGCCCTGAGTGCAAGCCCTAGGACTGGCAAAAAAAAAAAAAAAAAAAAAAAAATGAAATAAACAGAGTCAGTGCAAGGGGCCCTCAGGTATGGCCTATTTATTCATACTGTTCATATCGTATTCATACTTACTCATACATATGCATAAGCATACTTATGAGCCTCTACAACTAGTGCTAAAATACACTTTCTGAGTAAAAGGCCATGATGGCACTAAATAGACTGACAAAATGGCAGATAGATAGTGCTCGACCAAAAGACATAGGACAAGAGGACAGAAAGAACAAAATCAAAGCATTTTATATTTCCATTAGATTTTACTGCAGTTATCTTTGCCAAGAAGCCAGATTTTTCCAAAGAGGTATCTCCAATGGATAGAATTCAAGTTCTATGGGGGAAAAGAAAAAAGGTTTTAAAGCATTATAAAAGTTCCAAAGGAAGGGCTGGCACTGTCCAATAAAAAAAAAGAAATGTACTCACTATCTGACTTATGAAATGGTAACCCCTCTGTACAACACAATAATATTTTTTTAATTCCAAACTGTCATTTGTAATTCTAGTATGTACTAAGAATAATTCTTTATTTCTGAACACAAGCTTTATATTTGGCATACTCTTTGTGAAAATGAAAAACATTTTTTATGTTGTTATTACGTTTGCCATCTGGTCTCCAAGCTAGACAGGTCACTTCCTTTCCTGTATTTTCATTTGGTGGAAAACTCCAAACTCGATGAAAACTTGCAAGTCGATGAAGCAAAACCTAGGATAAAACAGGTAACAATGGCAGAATATTAAAAACACAACGTCAGAATAAAATAAACCTAGATGTCTGACCAAAACTTTATTAAATCATCTCCTAGAAATAATATTTACCTATCAGAAGAGGAATGAATGAACACAGATATTTTCAAAGAAATAGATGAAAAGGTTCATTTTTACTCTGTATTCTAAACATTTACCTACTTTTTATTTCGACAGGGAGATTAACCTTTAAGAAAGGAAGGAGACAAGAAAGAGAGAACACATACAGTAAAAGTATAGCTGTGCAAAGAGTTTGAACTGAAGCATGGCTCAAGTCGTAGAGCACTAGCTGTGAGCAAAAAAAAAACCCACACACCAAATAAAAACAGAGTGAGAGCACAACACCCTAAGTACTTAAAAAAAAAAAAGTACATACCTTCCAGATTCTAGGTCCTGAGGGCATGAGGCCCTCTTTTTTAAAATTGTTATTATAAAGGAGATGGACAGAGGGTTTACAGTTAGACTCTAATTTTTCATCTTGCCTAAGTGATCCTTGAGTCTTAGGCCACCTCTACCAGCCTTCCTTCCTGCAGAAGCCAGACCATGCTCACTTCCCCAAGATGAGAGAAATGAGAAGAGGGGAGCCAGGAAAGCTCAGAGTCCACAGTGAAAGGAGGGTGTCATGTTCCCAAGCAAAGGAAATCAAAGCCAAATGAAATCTTCTTTTGGTAAGTGCCAGGTTCATGCAATTTATTTAAAAAATCAAAAAGCCAAAAAAGAAATTATAGCTGTAGTCAAATAACTGCAAATCATCTGCATTGAGACATCTGAGCATTTACTTTCACCTCAATACCTAGGATCTTACACAAATCACAAACTTCCATTCTCACACTAGTAAATGCCCAAACTGGAAGTTCAAGCCCTAGGCTCTTAGTGCTCCAAGACTATGCTTGGTGGGCTGGGGATATAGCCTAGTGGCAAGAGTGCCTGCCTCGGATACACGAGGCCCTAGGTTCGATTCCCCAGCACCACATATACAGAAAACGGCCAGAAGCGGCGCTGTGGCTCAAGTGGCAGAGTGCTAGCCTTGAGCGGGAAGAAGCCAGGGACAGTGCTCAGGCCCTGAGTCCAAGGCCCAGGACTGGCCAAAAAAAAAAAAAAAAAAAAAAGACTATGCTTGGATTTCTAGCCTCTATGCAACCAGTTAAAATAAGGAAGAAAACAAGTCTCAGAAGTGCAAAAGCTCCTGAAAAGACTTCTCACCCTACTTACCTGACTTAGATGCTACAAGCACAGCCTCCTCACCCTTGGCTTTACAGTGCAGAGCATCCTACATTCCTGGTGGTACCAGTCACCAAAAGGAACCCAGCACTCCCAGGAATTACTAATTTCTAGACTTGACCCACTGGTGAAGCATCTCTACCATTCATTACTTCTGAAACCCTTCTTCTGTGCCAATGGACTTCACAGTCAGGTAATCACCACAATGCCCCACTTCTTTATTCTTTTCTCTGAAATGTGCCTCTCACCTGAGGGCGCTACTTCCCTGGAATATTCTCAGGGGGTGGCCATTTTGCAAACCATAGTTCCCTGCACTACTATTACTGGGCCAAGACATAAGGTGGATGTCCTCTTTAGTGTTCCCTGACATTTCTGAAGCTTCTCTTCTCCTAAAATCACTTACTACCCTCTTAATTCCAGTCATTCCCCTCATCTTTGAAGATAAAGACTTTTGGCTCACTCATACTTCCAAACTCGACACATTTGTCATTCCAGGTGACAGTTCTCAATTCCTCTTCTCCAATGATCACGGTTTCTACCTTACCTCAGCCACAGCTAGAGTGGCTTAGTCTGATCAATGCTATTACTACACATGCTATAGACTATTACTGTTACTATAGACTATATTACTATCAATGCTATAGACTACAATGCTATTAAAACCTGTTTCAAATTTCCACTCCCACTTTCCAGCCAGTGCTTCTCTTTCCAGCTCCTATCTATGACACCATCTCAGGAAGGATACACAATCCATTAAATCCAGCACTGATTGTCTCTTACGCCACACATACCCTCACTTCCCACCCTAATCAGCTTAGAATCAAAAGTTCGTTTTTGACTTGGAAAAATAGCCTCAATGTTCTCTGTATAAAAATGCAGATTTTCTAATGCCATGTACAGTACAATTCCTTTTTATTTAAAAATATCTTGAAGGGTAAGTAATTTTGTATTATTTATTTGTAAATGTATGCATTTTCTGTATTCTTTCATTGTTTATCTAGGTATTTGGAGGGACATAATTTACACCTTTTTATATTGCTTTAGTTAGAAGTTTGGTATGGTTATTAAAAATACTGTTTAAGGCTGGGGATATGGCCTAGTGGCAAGAGCGCTTGCCTCGTATACATGAAGCCCCGGGTTCAATTCGCCAGCACCACATATACAGAAAATGGCCAGAAGTGGCGCTGCGGCTCAAGTGGCAGAGTGCTAGCCTTGAGCAAAAAGAAGCTAGGGACAGTGCTCAGACCCTGAGTCCAAGGCCCAGGACTGGCAAAAAAAAAAAAAAACTGTTTAATACTGAAAATGGCATCTTTTCATTGATTACATTTTCTAGATCTAATATGGAATAGGCTCCTGTAGTAAATTCATAATAATCCCGCCTAAAATATTTTAGTATTGTCACGATAAAGTTATATTAAATTTCAGAAGACTTCAAAAGAATTGCCTTTCGGTATTTTCCAAACCTTTAGCCTTGTAGAGAACATCAAAATACATGAACCACTATGCAATTATAATAAATTAAAAAATTAAAAAGGTCATCATTCCAGTCACTCTCCTCCTTGCCCGTAGTATGAACTCCTTTGCAAACTCGGTCCTATTTGCAAAATAATCCTGGTTAAACCCACCAGTGCACACACCAACACTACCAAATGGAATAAACCAATATGTACGACTGTTAATTTCTGTAAAATTATAGAATCATTAGCTTCATACAGCCATTAAGAGACCAGCAATCCTGCTGGGATTGGATGCCTGCGCTATCAATGTTCTCACACCTCTTTGTGTCTCCCACTTCCCCCGCCCCTCCCACACCCCCAACGTTATCTTTCGAATAGTTACTCTAGGTCAATGCCCCTGTGTCTTGCAGAAATAGAAGTAGCAGTGTTCACTCAGATGGCACCATGGTTACGCTGATGCCTATATTCTCTACCTTCCTCTTACAGCCGTGGCTGTACTACTGGCACTACTCTTAGGAGCCACGGCAGATTTCCAAAGCATCCTGGGAGGAGATGGAAACGGGAAGATCCTGTAGGGCCCTGAGAAAGTAGACATCAAAACCCTAGTGGCTGGACACGGCTATCAAACATGGTGATGAAGTAGTGCAGACCGCGAAGATTTCCTTATCACCTAGTGTTCCACACTCCGCTGCCCACAGCCCTTTACCTGATCACTTACGGGGAAAACTTCCTGGGCCTAAACTGAAAACCTGCAACCGATGAAGGTTTCCTTACAAGATGGCTGTCCGGCGGTAACGCCTCTCAGCGGAAAGTTGAGTACTATAGGCTGGAACTTGGTGAAGCACCCCCACTCTTCTAATGCACATTATAAACGCCACTTGACATCATCCAGGGATACTCGCTTCGGAATCCGGCGGAGCACCCTGTCTGCCTTTGCGTGTGAACGTCATTTAAATGGATGCTGGCTAACTTAAACCCAGGTATACAAACGTGGCACGGCCTTGGGCGTGCACACTGACAGGAAGGACGGGCAAGAACTCGACTTTATTTTGCTACTGAATGGAACGCGGCCTAGGGCCCGGCCCACAGCGGGGCCGCGATGCCTGCGGCGGGGGTGTGTTCAACCGTGTGAAATCCTCTTTTAACCGCAGGGGGCCTGGAACGGGCACGGAAGCCGCCTTTGCGGGGAGGGTCCGGTGCGTTTTCACTTGGGAGCCGCGGGTGGGTGGCCCGCCAGGCCTGCGCGCGGGAAGGCCGAGGCCCCGCGGGCGGCTCCGGGCCCCCCGCCGCCGCCGCCGCCGCGCGGCTCACTTACCTCGCCCGCGGTGTTGGCCAAGGCAATGAGGTCCCGCTTGGGCGACCAGGCCAGGAAGATGATCTCCTGCGGCAGCTGCTTCTCGCCCACCACCCGAAAGGACGGGAAACAGGTCGGGAAACGCAACATGGGGGCGGTCCTGCGGAGACCCTGCCGGAGGCCGGCAGAGTCCCAGGCCACGGGCCTTCCACGAAAAGCCCTGCCCGCGGCGATACCTAAGGGAGCTCCGCGCGGCAGGCGACGCGTCCCCAACCCCACCCTCCTCGGCCCCGCCCCGGCGCGCCGCGCGCTGCGGGAACTTCCGGCGCCTGTGCGCGGGGGTCCTCGCGAGAGCAAGACAGCGCGCCGCCGGCAAGGCTAGGTCCGGGAGAGCGTGGCGGCGATGCGGGAGGGGCGAGCGCTGTCGCGGGTGGGCGGGACCGGGCGTCTGAGTGGGCGGGGCCTGGCCCCGGAGTGGGCGGGGCAAGACCTAGACCTGGTTGGCGTGAAGGGGCCCGAGGGGGCCCGAGCTGGAACCCTGTGCTGACCGGGGCCTCTTTCGGCGGAGTGGGGCGTCCCTCTCTGGTCGCCTGGACCAGGCTGGGCAGTGCAGCCCGCCTGTCTTTAGGGGAGGCATAAGTCTGTGCTTATTTGTGGCTGCACTTGCAGGTTTTTGTCGTTTTTCTGGAATATTCAGTGCTGTGGGGAAGGACACCATCAGAGGTTAGGAAACCGTGTAAAACTGCCAACCCTCAACAGCCCTGGTTGCACAGAACTTTTTGAAAACCCCCTGTCCTCGTGGTAGCATCCCAGGTTAAGAGAATCAACGCCCGATGGCCCTCAATATTTAAACAATCCCAGTTCGCTAGCCAAAGCTAGGAGGTGAGAGGAGGTTGTTGCTCCAAAGATCCCTGACACAGGTAAATAACACCTGGATTCCTCATCCATTCAGATGTGTGTCTCACAACCATGATGAAGGCAGGCTGTGGGTGCAGGATTGATTAATCCTACAGCTGTGTGAAAGGATGTGGGTTGAACAACTAGTGTCATGGACTCCCTGGGCTTCCAGCCTGCCAGATGACATGTCAGTCAGAATTTATCTGATGCTCCTGTACAAAGAACACATTCCATCTTTTCTCTGGCTGTCTTGTGACAGTCTTGGTTTGTAACAAAGCCCAGCCTAACCTGGAACTCTCAAATGTTTCTGCCTCAGCCTCCTGCGTGCTGGGCTAGCAGCTGTTCATCACCACAACTGGCCTTCTTAGAAAAGTACCATTTTCCTGGACCTTAGCCTAATTGGGAACCTCCATACAACTCAGGAAAATGACTTCATGGAACTACCAAGGATGAGAGTGCAACATGAACTTTAGAGGTTCATATGAATGTCTAGGGGGCAGTACAAGACAGGAAACAGCACAGATGTGGAGGGCCAGATGTGGGCAGGAAACAGTCTTAGTAGCTGCACATGTTAGGAAACAGGGCCAAGGGCTGTCATTGGAGATGATCAAATTAGTCATAGGACAAGAGCTTTGACTACAGTGTTGCCATCTTTTTCTTTTTCCCTCTGCCCCCCAAAAGAGGGTTTTGCTTTCACCTGTGGTTGCTTTGTTCTTCTCATTGTGAGAATGCTTTATCAAACATGCTCATTTGTGATTTTGTGACAGACTCAGGAAATCAGCCTTTCTGTTCTTGTTGTTTGTGTGTGCATGTTCATACTGGGGCTTGAACTGGTAAGACTAGCACTCAACCACTTGAGCCACAGCTCCACTTCTGGCCTTTCTGGTGGTTAATTGGAAATAAGAGTCTCATGGACTTTCCTGCCTAGGCTGGTTTCAAACCAGAATCTTAACCAGATCTCAACCAGAGTAATTAGGATTACAAGTGTGAGCTACCAGTGCCTCACGGGTCATGCTTTTTCATGACACCAGAGCAGAGAGGAGGAAAAAAAGAAGGGACAAAAATAGGTTACCGGGCTAGCTCATGCCAGTGGTATGTTTTCACATTATAGTATGGGATAGATTGTGAAAAAGCAGGGAGCTGCCAAGAGATTGAGAAGGAAAGGGGAGTTTACAGTTTCACACAAGTTCCCTGGCTACTTAGGATCTCAATCCTCATTACAAGGGTAATGAGTTAGAAAGGAAAGGACTCACAGTATAAAGATGGTAGGAAGACTGATTCTAAAAATATTCCTAGTACTGGCAAAGGAAAGGATTCGTTGAGACTCTTGAGGCTGGGCTATTTGGGTGCAGATTCAGAGACAACTGGTTGCTGTTGGATGAGGGTAGGATATAATGTAGTTGGGAATGAGAAGAAAGTAGACCAAAGCAAAGGAGCTGGGTGAGGACTGTTGAGATTAGGGTATGGCATGAACATCTGTCTATGATGGACAACAGTGGGAAAGGCAGTCTTAAGGGCAAAAGTGAGGACCTGAGCAAAGACTTAGAATTTCCAGGTCTAAGGAAGGAAGGTGAAATTAGTTCCTAGAGTGTTGTCATTCTTAAAGCATAAGATAGATGATTAAAAATAAACAAATTGGGGCTGGGAATGTGGCTTAGGGACAGAGTCTTGCCTAGCATGCATGAAGCCCTGGGGTGGGTTCCTCAGTACCACATAAACAAAAAGTGGTGCAGTAGCTCAAGTGGTAGAGTGCTAGCCTTGAGCAAAAGCAGCTCAGAGACAGTGCCCAGGCCCAGTTCAGGCCCAGGACTGGCAAAAACAAACAAACAAAAAAAAAAACAAAAAAACCCTAATTGACTATGAAGTTGGAAAGAGAAATAAATGCAACTGTTGATATTAGAGCCTTTATGTTCTGTCAGTTATTCTTTAAGATAGGGGCTGCCTTCCTGCAAGAATGAGTCTAGACTATCTGTGTGTAGTGTGGCATTTATTGTGCAGTATTATTTTGTATTGTGTAACTGGTGTTAGAGTGAAAATGTTGGTAGAGGGCTGGGGATATGGCTTAGCAGTACAGTGCTTGCCTAGCATGCATGAAGCCCTGGGTTCGATTCCTCACACCACATAAACAGAAAAGTCCAGAAGTGGTGCTGTGGTACAAGAGGTAGAGTGCTAGCCTTGAGTAAAAGAAGCCAGGGACAGTGCTCAGGCCCCGAGTCCAAGCCTCAGGACTGGCAAAAAAAAAAAAAAAAGAGTTGGTAGCAAAATACATAATACATGTTATCAATATGAAATATTTATCCTACAGAAAGTAACAAACATATTCATCAGAGGGTTGTTCATAATAGTGAAAAATGCTAACAAACAAAATGTTCAACCATAGGAGACTTCTTAAAAAGATGTGGCATATCCATCCTGAAGACTAAAATTGTTTTTAGAAAGATAAGTTGACACTCATAACACATTTATGAAAACTGGGGTTGGGAATGTGGTTTAGCAGTAGAGTGCTTGCCTAGCATGCATGAAGCCCTAGGTTGGATTCCTCAGCACCACATAAACAGAAAAAGCAGGAAGTGGCACTGTGGCTCAAGAGGTACAGTGCTGACGGGCTGGGGATATGGCCTAGTGGCAAGAGAGCTTGCCTCGTATACATGAGGCCCTGGGTTCGATTCCCCAGCACCACATATATAGAAAATGGCCAGAAGTGGCGCTGTGGCTCAAGTGGCAGAGTGCTAGCCTTGAGCAAAAGGAAGCCAGGGACAGTGCCCAGGCCCTGAGTCCAAGGCCCAGGACTGGCCAAAAAAAAAAAAAAAAAAAAAAGAGGTACAGTGCTAGCCTTGAGCAAAAAGAAGCCAAAAGAAGCAAAAAGAAGGGACAGTGCTCAGGCCCTGAGTTAAGCCCCAGGACTGGCAAAAAAAAAAAAAATTATGAAAACTTGTAGGTCAAAATATGTTATTATTCCTTTTAGGGGAGGGGATGGTTAGCATGTGATTGCATACTTACTTACACAAGAACCTTTAGAAGGATACAGAAGTTGAAGCCAATTTTCTCCTGGGATATATTTGCTTTACCTGGCTCCAGCAGTAACCAGAAAGAAGTTAGGTAGCAACCTTTGTTTTCTTTTGTCCTCAATAAGCATAGCCAACTTCCTCTCATTTTCTCCCATCCCTAGCCTCCCCATTTGTTGAAGAAGTTGGCCCCTCTTCCTAGTCTCAATGTGTAGCCCAGGTTGGACTCAAACTCTTAATCCTCCCAATTCAGCCTCCTAAACAGCAGGGATTACAGACCTACATTACAGGCTGAGGTTCTTAGAACTATTATCCCTCTGCTAGTGTAGACTATCTAAACACTTTCAGAACCTAGAGATTGTTCATGGGATAAAACTTACCTCTTAGAGCTCTGACATCTTCTTGCTGACTTCTGGTGTTATTTTCCTCAATCTTGCTGAGTTAACATTTATACTACAACGCCCCAAATCAAACCATAGTGATCTTATCGTCACTTTATTGTATGACCTTTTTAGTTAACCCTCCAGTAATTTAGTCCATGTTGTAATGTTCCAATTAAAATCACATCAAGTAAGTGAAATTGGAATTTTCCTTTGCATTTGATGGAAGCGTTCCTTACCCAAGTGGCTCTGAGTGTGTTAGCTTCTTCTATATAATCAGAGCTCTGAGGCAAAAAGTGGTCTGCTTCCATTCACTGAGTGGGTATTTATGAGCATGGGGTACCAGAAAAACGTTATCCTGGCCACTGTTCCCCATTGACCAAAGCCTCAATAGAGGAATCTCAGGTATCACTGTACACCAGGCAGAGCTCTCAAGACTCCAGTGAGAAACTCAATGACGGCAACTGACCTCTGCCAGCCATGAGTTTCTATCCTGTACAGAACTAACCAAGTGCATAGTCGTTCTAACAGGGCAGAACTTATATGTCCAGAGCATCTGAGATGACCGAAAATGCAATGCTGTGCTGCAGAGAGCACCGTGGACACAATGCAGGAGATGGCGGCACACCTCCACCTTTTCAAAACTTGTTCGGCCTCCTCCCAAGCTAAGTATATTCTGGATTACTTTGAAGAGAATAGATACAAACTCAAACGATTTTTCTTCAAGTTGCTTCAAAAGCGGATTTACTACAAGTTGAAAGGCATTTTTAGATAAGGCCACTATCTCCTCCCAACACTTCCCACTTGCTTCTTTGAGTAAGTACCTTAATGTTTAACACTCTGATTTCCAGTAAGGCATAGAACTCTATTTTTAATTTCTAAAATGGTTACAAGATTTGAGGTTTTCTTTTACCAAACTGTTGACTGAAACCCAGAGCCTTGCACACACGAGGCAAGCATTCAGTCAGTGACTAGGTCAGCCCTTTTTAATATTCTTTTTATTTTGACAGGGCCTCCATAAATTACTTATGCTGGCCTCAACATGTGATCCTCTTTAGGATTACACCATGCCGAGCTAAGAGGTTTAAGGTATATTAATTTCCACCACCACCACCACCCTGTCCCCTTTTCTTGTGCCAGTCCTGGCTCTTGAACTCAAAGCTTAGGCACTATTCCGGAGTTTTGTTTTGTTTTTTGCCAGTCCTGGGGCTTGAACTCAGGGCCTGAGCACTGTCCCTGGCTTCTTTTTACTAAAGGCTAGCACTCTACCACTTGAGCCACAACACCATTTCCAGCTACTTGTTTATGTGGTGCTGAAGAATCAAACCCAGGGCTTCATGCATGCTAGGCTAAGCCACATTCCCAGCCCTGTTCCTGAGCTTTTCTGCTCAAAGCTAGTGCTCTACCACTTGAGCCACAGGTCCACTTGTAGCTTGTTCGAAGTTTATTGGAAGTAATTGTCTCATGAACTTTCCTTCCCCAGGCTGGCTTCAAACTAAGGTCCTCACATCTTAGCCTCCTAAGTAGCTAGGATTACAGGCATGAGTCACTGACATCCAGCCTAGTACATTAATTTTATTTTATTTTGCCAGTCATAGGGCTTGAACTCAGGGCCTAAGCACAGTCCCTGGCTTCTTTGTGCTCAAGGCTAGCACTCTACCACTTAAGCCACAGCACTACTTCTGGCTTTTTCTGTATATGTGGTGCTGAGGAATCAAACCCAAGGCTTCACACATGCTAGGCAAGCACTCTACCACTAGGCTACATTCCCAACCCAGTACATTAATTTTTACTATAACTAAGATTCTTTTTTTTTTTTTTTTTTTTTTTGGTGTAGGGGGATGTTGTAATTGTCTTATTTGTGATTTTTGTCTTTTCTTTTTTGGTATTGGGGATCAAACCCAGGATGTTGCACTTGCGAGGCAAGTGTTTTGCCATTGAGCTACATCCCAGCCCTAATTAAGATTCTGATTTCCTCAATTCTAAGTTTTACCTTTCCT
This sequence comes from Perognathus longimembris pacificus, assembly GCF_023159225.1. NCBI lineage: Eukaryota > Metazoa > Chordata > Mammalia > Rodentia > Heteromyidae > Perognathus > Perognathus longimembris. Next base: position 45,498,537 of record NC_063176.1, read on the forward strand.
ATATTTCAATATTTCCCAAATCAGAAAAATCTAAAAATTATGTTATAATTAATAAAACATATTTCTGTTTCTTGATGGTATGCTATGAAAAAAATCAGTAGTGCTTTTTTTCTTCTTTTTAAAAGACTGGGTCTCATTTATATTGGTTGAGGTGGTCCTCAATAACTGGGCTCAAGAAATCCTCCTGCTTTAACTTCTCATCTCAGCTTCCAGAGTAACAAGGATGGTAGGTGCATGCCATTTCACAAGGCTTCAATGGTATATTTTACAACTGATGCTACCTTAAAATTAAGGAATATGAAGATGAGAATAACCACTGGCCATCAGGACCCAATTCTCTGGTAGTCATGGTCTTTTAGGTGTCTGAGTATCAGTGGAGAACACAACAGATTTTACTATGATATAGTGGACTCCATAAAATCAGGCAATGTCCCTACCCAGGCTGGCATCAGAGAAGGAAACTCAAAATGATTTAGAGTTCATATTTCATCCTGTCATCTCCACTCTGTCTTTCCTATCATTACAGCAGTCCACAGGACAAATGGGAAAGATAGAGCTGGAGGTGTACATCACTGGTAGAACATTTACCCAGCAGGCACAAGACTCTGGGTTCACTCAGCAGGCAAAAAAAAGGAAAAACAACGGCAACACAAAATAAACCAAAGAGACAGGGGAAGTGTTTTCTAATGCTTATTAAATCCCAGAGCTTAACTCATCTTTGATATAGCCGGTGCACACCACTACCCTGTTGATGTGGGCCATGCTAAGAGCCATGGTTCCCAGAAATCTAAGTGCCAGGTGGGTCTTGTACTCTCAGAGCTCAAGCTACCCCCACACGGAGGCCCCCAAATCAGCTCCACAACAGCAGTTGTTTGAGAACAAGAGAAAAGTCACTTTGCAAATTTAAAGTCATTCAAAATGATTCCATTTTAAGGGGATAATGTTCAGATACTTGGCAGAGAAAAGGAGCTCTGGGGGTTCAAAAAACACCCTCCAGAGCTGCACCACTGGAACACGTGGTGATTGCCATAGGCCCCAGTAGCGAGTGTCATTTCTTAACAGAAATCACCTCGAACAGGAGAGAATTATCAGCTAGGCACATGGCTCATGTAATCACAAAACAAACCTAACAGTTATAACCTGATCATAATGGACATTATGATCCATTGTCATAAATGAAGACACTGGGACTTACATGTAAGAGTGACTTGGCCAAGACTAGGAAATGTTTGTCAGAACAGGAATGAGAAGTTTGATCACTCTCTGCCTCCTGCTACCAACCACTTCCACAAAGAGATGAACTGAGCCAGGCATGGTGGCATACACTGGTAATCCCAGCACTCAGGAGTCTGCAGCAAGAAGATCATGAGTTTGAGTCCAGCCCCCTGTCTAAAAAATAATAATAATAAGATAAAACTTATGGCACATATGAAAACACTGCAGTGACAGAGCCAATCTTGACTCTGAGTATCTCATTCACCCAACATTGAAGTGATTCATCAAAGGGCAAGGGCAGAAAGTACAAGAAAATAAATATTTAATAATAATGTAGTTACAGTCATAATCTTTATAGCTTACAGTGCTTTGTAAAAATTTTGCCCATCATCTTCAGATACAACCTAAAAAATATGTATATCCACTTTTATTTGAAAGGAGTTTAAACCATTTCCAAATATTTAAGAACAACAAAAAATTCACATCTTAACATAAAAGATCACAGGTTTTCACTTCCATTTTCTTCTGACACGGTCTGCAAAGAACTTTGAATGCCCATTTTTTTAGACAAAGGGGCCAAAATAATTAAAACTGGGAGAGACTTAAAGAGAGAGAAAGCATGAAGAGAGGGCCAGGAAAGCAGCCAAGGACGGCAATTTCCCCAGGTCTCCCAGGAGGCAGAGAAGGGGACTATGAACAGCAAATGCCACCTGCCCGTTATGGAGCTCAGGAAGGTGCATACCTTTGAAAGCGACTGAATTTAACTCCACTGTGGCACTTGTAGAAAATGGCATCAAAGGTTGGACTATAAATCTTTCTTATTCTCAAGTCACTGGACATTTAAGAGCAAAGATATTGATGGACTCTCTCCCTTCTCTTCTTTCTCCTGATAACAGATGTTTGATTCATGGACTGTCCTTTAGTGGCCTCCATTTTCATCTTATTACTTTTTCTTTGCTTCTGCTTTCTGACAGCCCTGAAAAACAAGGTGCTAAATTATTTTGTAAAATGAACACAGTGAATTATGTAATTATGTGGAAGTTCAATTAACCAGCTAGCCACATAAGAAAATAGAAGGGAAAGAATTTACTGTATTGTAAGCATAAATCTCCAGTATCCTAAAGCGTAACAATAGCCAGAGGCCTGATCAAGCAAAATGTTTGGGAAAACACATTTCTTTAAAAGATGGTTACTACAGAGTTAGGCAAGCTATTGAGGACAATTGCACCACAGGGGGAGGCGAGCATGCCAGTGAGGCTGCTTGCAGTTTGGGGGCTCAGGGTACCCCATTACACTGCTCAACCTATTACTTTATCTCCAAACCCCTCCATCAGGAATTAACATATGGAGCAGTTTACAGGGATACAAAATGATCAACATAATAGAAAAATCTGACCAAGTTCAAGGACCCTTTTTTTTTTTTACACCTGGCACTAGTTTCTTCTCTCCAGAGGTCTAAAAGTCCTAACAAGGGCCTTGCTGGCCACCTCTGATGTCCTCAACTTCTTGAAGAGTAGATTCGAACAGAAAAGGCTGGAATTTTTAAAACACCATATCAGAACACATTCTCTGCTTCTCATGTTCTCAGAGTCTGTGGCTGGGAAAGATTACTGGCCATTTGTTCACTTTTCCATGCTAGCAAAATCCTGTCATTATGCTAGCAGCATCAGCTCCTGCCCATTCTTTGGTTCTTGCTAGCATGGAAATGTGGCCCCTCTTATAAGTAACCATGGGCTAAATTCCCAGGACAAAACCTCAAAAAGGGGCTTCATTGATAGTATGGAGTCCCTGAGTGTATGGAACTTGGGCCCCACTATTTATTCATTCAACACTGTATGTGTTAGGTATCAGAGATACAAAAGTGAATGTGCAACGAAGCTTCGACTCCAGGGAGCTGGGAAACTGAGCAAGACAGCCCATCCCCATTTTGTTTATATAGGAGACAGAAGCTCTGGTGTCCTATGAGCACCTAGGGAGGAAGTGGCAGGAACTGCCTGCTTCTAGGACCTGTGCTCTTAATCATCTTCACAATGATTACTCCACCACACATTAATCAGGTATGGAAGAAGCTAGGCAGGCAGGAATCGATCAGTAAGTAGTTGCTATCAGTGGGAGTTTCACATGACCACTGGGCAGAATCTTCACTTGACTTTCCATTTTACTATACCTAGTTTTTTGCAGCATGGCATCATGAACCGGGATACCATGGAGAGGAGGAAGGATGGAATAGGAATATAATAGAAGGAGTGAATTTATTCAGTATGCACAGTGAGCATGTATGGAAATATTACAGTGAAACACCCTCATACTATAATGCATACTAATTTTAAAGTATAATTTTTAGCTGGACGCCAATGACTAAAGCCTATAATCCTAGCTATTCAGAAGGCTGAGATCTGAAGATTGCAGTTCAAAGCCAGCCCAAACAGAGGAAAGTCCATGAGACTCTTTTCTCCAATTAAACACTAAAAAGACAGAAGTAGAGCTGTGGTTCAACTGTCAAAATAAAATTGGAACCAACAGAGGGTGAGAGAAGGGATGACAGTGTCTAAAAAGAAATGCACCTGACTTACATAACTGTATCCCCTCTGTATATCACCTTTATAATAATTTTTAAATTTTTTAATTAAAAAATAGAACTAACACATTATAAAAATACAATTAAGAGATCTTAACATGGTATTAAGGCATTATTTGACATAATGTCAACAGTGTTCATGTTTTTTTCTGATGATTACAAGACATTCTTCAGTTTTTGTTAAGTGAGATTAGGTTTAGACTTGAACAAAATAAAATGGTCATCTTTCTACTGCTTTGTGCATGTGATACAAATCTCTTCTCTCCCCAGCTATTAGTTTAAAGTAGGATAATCCCTTATAGGTAATGCTTTAGCAAATTCAATGAAATACAATCTGTAATAGCAAAGTCAACGAAGCCATGTGTCCCAGTATACAAACTTTAAATTCCAATTCAGTTCTTCCACTCATAAGCACTGCTAAAAATAAAACTGATTCACTTGGGGATACAGTAAATGCAGAAGGAAAATATTTTAAACTATTCTTTTATAATGTGAATAAACAAAACCTTCCAGAGATAGTTTTTGAACTGTGATTGAGTATAAATCAATTGTTTCATTTAGTCTTAAAATTACATTGACCTAGTCTTTGTCCTCTAAATTACAGGATTTATATAACTGATAGAATGAGCATTCACCACAAGATGGAGCCAGCATTCTAGTTCACAGATGAAGGAAAATTAACACTAAGCAAAAATAGCAGATGGCTGTGCAAAGCATAAACTTAAAGGACCCTTCATGCCATGTATGTTACAAAGGCTATTAAGTTTAAATTCTTTTTATTATCATAAAGAAGGAAATTCTGCCTTATCAATTTCATTATGAAAATGTTTTGAGAATAGCAACCATAAACAGAGTTTAGAAGTCTTCTCTGAGAAGAAAGGAATACCATGTAAGAGTTATGAGGTAGAACACATCTCAAGGGATTTGTTCTTGGAATGACAATTGATCAAATTTAATATTGAGGGATGATAGATAATCTCCCCCATGAAAACAATGTTACTATCATAGCTGTTTAAGAAGCAATGAGGAGCCTACAATATATTACCAAAGTGTGAATTCCAAATTCAAGGCTGAGAGTATGGTGCCTACTTCTGTTTTCACCCAAAATTATACCCTAAGTGACACAACGTTCCCAGGCTATTACATGCAACAGGTGCAGTCAAGTCCTGAAGATTTCCAGGGTAACAAGTTTGATGGATTCTGTGTGCTTTTTTTAAATTTTTAATAATTCTACTTATACCTTGGACTACTCTTGAAAATGTACAAAACAAAGTAAAGGGCTGGTGCCTCACGCCTATAATCCTAGCTACTCAGGAGGCTGAGATCTGAGGAGCACGGTTCAAAGCCAGCCCGGGCAGGAAAGTCCATGAGACTATTATCTCAAATTAACCACTAGGAAACTGGAAGTAGAGCTGTGGCTCAAAGTAGTAAAGCACTAGCCTTGAGCAACAGAGCTCAGGATCAGTGCTCAGGCTCTGAGGTCAAGCCCTACACCCAACCGAAAAGAAAAAAAAAGTAAATACATGAGCGTTAGCTTAAATAGTAGGCAGAATAAGTGTCTGGACTTTTGTAGAAAAAAAAATTCATTGCTCCCCCAATTTTATTTAATTTTTAAAAGAATTATAATCATAAAGTTATTAAATCATGAAATAACTCCTTTACTAATATTTTTCATCACAAGTCATATGATAGCTCAAAATGTTATTCATAATGTCAATTTTCATCTAATGTTAAATCTGGTATCTGATGTAACTATGTGATGTTTAAGGTAGTTTTATGCTAGCAGTACTAGGGTTTGAACTCATGCTCACAAGCTTGTTGGGAAGGTCCTCTATGATTTGAACCATACCCAGTCCTTTTTTGCCCTAGTTATTTTTCAGGCAAGAGTCTTGTTTTCCTTCTAGCTTCAGACACAAGCCTCCTACCTATGCCTCTTGCTTGGCTGGGATTACAGGTGTGTGCCACTGTGCACAGGCCATGTTCAAAGAATAGTATAATTGTTCAAATGACCCTAGTTGAAACAGCAATAGTTTTTCTAAATATGACATTATCATTGTTGGAACTTTGCTGTGACTTATAATCAATACCAAACAATTGGTGGAAGAAGTTAGAATAATCATGAGAAATAAAAAGCTACAAAACCTTTAGGTCGGGGCTGGGAATATGGCCTAGTGGTAAAGTGCTCGCCTCGTACACATGAAGCCCTGGGTTCGATTCCTCAACACCACATATATAGAAAAAGCCGGAAGTGGCGCCGTGGCTCAAGTGGCAGAGTGCTAGCCTTGAGCAAAAAGAAGCCAGGGACAGTGCTCAGGCCCTGAGTTCAAGCCCCAGGACTGGCAACAAAAACAAAACCAAACAAAAAACCTTTAGGTCAGCAAGAGGGAGTGAAAGGGTTTTTTTTTTTGTTTTAATATTTAAGTATTAAGCATGTCTAAATATATTCTAAATATTTTCTAGAAATCTGGGAAATTTTTAAAGAAATAATGCCACTTGTCTGCTGTGTAACTCCACACTGTACTCAATCTGAAAGGCCTTCTCCAACCTTCCTGCCATCGAGTTTCAGGTAATCTGAGTCAATTACTTAAGTGTCATGCTCCTCAGGAAAGCCTGACCTCTCATCCCAACGCTATAATGTCACACGAACCACAGAACACGTACAGTTAATCACGTCAGCCTTATGCCTCGGTTATTTTGTTGTCTACCCATAAGGCTGTGAAGCAAGCTCTTCCACTCATCTCAGCCCCCCTTCTCCCTCCCCCCCTCCCCAATCCAGGCAGAGAAAGCAACAAGGACTGGAGGCCTCTGCCTCCTCTGAATGCTGCAGACTTCTGCAGACTGGTCTGTACAAAGTACACAAGGACAAAAAAAAAAAAAAGAATCCAACTGACCTGTTAGCTCCCCGAGAGAGGCAGACATTAGGACAAGTGCTGCGTTTGTGATCTGACTTGCCACAAATAAAGCAGCCAGCTCTTGGCCCCACACAGGAATGATCTGCGACAGCACAGTGACCGCAAACGCTACAGTGGATCCAGGCTGTAAAATAAAAAGTAAGCCTTAGAGGAACTTCCATGAATACACTTCTTCACTTCATTAACTTCTAAGGAAGATGTACAGGTAATGTTTACTTCCATTATTGTAGCTGATTTGCAGAGCTAGTTTTAATTTGGCTAAAGAGACCCAAAATGAAGCACTTCTCTGCATTTTCTTTTCCTTTCTTTTCTTTCTTAACTCCTAGTCCTAAGGCTTGAACTTGGGGCCCTTCACTCTTGCCTATTAGTTTTTCCACTCAAGGCTTGTGCTCTACTACTTGAGCCACTCAAGTCTGTCTGCCCAGGCTATCCTACCTGAGAAGCTAGGCTTACAGGTGTGAGCCACTGGCTATGACTAAGCAAGTAAGTTAACACAAGGTTTTGTCGTTATTTCCCTTCTATAGAAATCTTTTGGAGGGAGAGCAAAAATTCAAACATGCTTCCCCAGGCCCTCACAACCCACGCTCCATACTTACAAGGCTTTACACACTTCCTGCAGAGGAAGCAATGCTTCCACTTCCTGCCATCCTGCAAAAACAATTTCAAACGCCATGTAATTTGTTATTAACAACCAAGTTCCACAATTAAAAATTAAAATGTCTTACTGAAATTGGTGTAAATTATTCATCTCTATTTCTCCCTTTTCTGGGCTTCACAATTAAATACTTTGATTTTAATTTATGCATTTCTCTACTTAACTCAAATGCCTCCTTGATGGGCCTCAATTTCCTTAACTATGTAACTAGGAGATTTATCCAAATGATCTTCAAAATCCACTCCAGTTCAAGCAACCAATCTCCACAAAGAAGGACTCACATGAAAATTTCAAGAGAATTAATGATTAGTAATTTTATGGGTCTATACTACACAATCCTTAATGAAATTCCTATTTGATAGCTTTATGTAATTTAGAAAAATAGGTTTCAGGTTGCTATTTGAGGATTTTAAAACTCTGATGAAACATACCTACTAATGCATAAATCACATATGTCCAACTTGATAAGGACTGTTAGAAAATACTGCTGAGTCTCAGGGCAGGGGAGACCCCCACCATCATTCCTGCTCCCTCCCCGGGTAGGGTGTGTGTGTTACCTATGTATGCATCTCATTCTTCAATTTTAAACTCTCTATGATCTGTGCAAAATGCAGATGATTTCTAAACTAATTGAGAATCTACACTTAAATGTGCTACCATAAAAACCAGTATAGTCAGAAGCAAAATGGTTATTATGAAAAATATACTTACTGATACTTACATAAACAGCATTTCTTTGGAGAAGAGCTTGTGCTTACTATCTAAAAGAAACTCACCTGGTCTTTCTGACTGGAGTTGGTTAAAACAAGCAAACCTTAGAGTCATCCTACCTTCCTTTTAAAAATAGATTTATTCCTAAGTGGCAAAACTTGGAAGCAACCAAAAATGTCCTTCAGTAAATAAAGAGTTAAATAAACTGACTCATCTAGACAATACGATTCTTTCACAAGGAGCCATGAAGCCATGGAAAGTTAAAGAAATGTTAAAAAAAAAAAAAACCTGATTATTCAAGCCTGGCTTAGACCTGTAATCCTAGCTACTCAGGCTAAGACCTGAGGATCTCAGTTTAAAGCCATCCTGGGCAGGAAAGTCCATGAGACCCTTATCTCCAAAAGACCAAAGTGGCTCAAGTAGTAGAGCACTATCCTGGAGCAACAAAAAAAGCTCAGGCACTGAGTTCAAGCCCTAGGACAGGCACATGAGCATGTACGTACACGTACACGTGTACACACACACACAATAACTGGAAGAAAGTCCTCTACAGAGGAGTCATACATCCTGCAGGACTGCAAACTGTGACAGCGTGGGAAAGGCTGTGAATATAGCCGCAGTGCCAGCCATTAGAGAGGCAGGAAACAAGGCTTTAGGGAGAACATGAAATCACTCAGTGTGACACTACAGTGTCAAATTCAGGTCATTACCCATTCATCCAAACCCAAACACACTTAGGGGGCTGGGACACAGCCCCAAGAGTGCACCTGAAACTTGTGCTCGGTGTTGTTGCCATGCCCAGGTAAGTACATCAGCTGTGACAAATGTTGACTCTAATGGGTGGTGTTGACAGTGGGGGAGGCTGGCAGGGGCGGAGGTAGGGATTTGGGGACAATTAACCTCCCAGCTTAATCTTGCTGTGAATCTAAAGCTGGTTGTGGTTTTGTTTTGGGGCTATTTAGAAAAATATAATAGCTAAATACATAAATACAAAGTATGTCTCTTAGAGTCCTTTCTTCCCTGTAAAACAGGGGGGAGTGACTACCTACTTCCTGAGGCTGTTGTGAAATTAACAGAGTTCACCTGCCTTAAAAAAGGGCCCAGGCATGAGGACAGTAAAAGTATCTACTAGTTCAGTGCCTTTTTTGAAATGTCATACATTTGCCCTCAACAGACACATTCATGTAGCATCCCTTAAGGGTTCACATAAAACCCTCCTTTTGTTAGCAGTCGTTCAGTGCCATATGAAAGTAAACTCAAGTAAGCAAGAGGGCAATGAAGAGCTTTAAAGAGTATCCTCTATAGTTAGAAATAAAGTACTATTGTATTAAAGTACACCTACTAGATAACACCTATTCATACAAACTAGAATATTAACCAAATTATATTTAGGAAAGCATAGAGCCAGTAACCATATTTAATTAAGAATGCACTGCAGAAGAAAACTGTACCTTGGATGTGCAAGAATTGCAGTGCTCACAGTGTCGATTCTCAAAGGAAACGTACCGCTGACACAGAGGGCAAAATCTGATAAAGAACAAAAGAGGAAAATCACTGCATATGTTCACTAAGACTCGCAGAATACACACAAGTGTACATAGCACTTGTTCTCAAAACTGGAGGCAATCAGAAATAATATGACACTGTGAATCACATTTAAAAGCAGGAGAAGAAATAAAGGGTTCACTAGTGAAAGCACTTTGCAGTTAGATATCTGTAACTGCCTTTGCAGCAGCCTGGGACGTTCAAAGTTCTCCAGTGATCTTACCTGTACCCTTCTTCGGTGGGAAGGATTATCTTATGGGGTGGAATGTTGGTGAAAATACGCACAGGCGACTGTTTCCGCCCTGTCTTTCCATGTTTATAAAGTGCATGATTATCATAATCTACCTAGAAAGTAAAGACAAAATATACTCAAATGGGTCAACATTCACTAAGCTTCTTGAACCAATAAATAAATAAGCTGATGACAAGATAGACTAAAGTAACAAATTCCTTTCTTTTTTTTTTTTTTTTTTTTTTTGGTGCCCATCCTGGGGCTTGAAGCCAGGGCCTGAACACTGTCCCTGGGCTTTCTTTGCTCAAGGCTAGCACTCTACCACTTGAGCCACAGTTCCACTTTTGGCTTTTTGCTAGTTAACTGGAGATAAGAGTTTCACAGACTTTCCTGGCTTTGAATAGTGATCCCCAAATCTGTTTCTTGAGTAGCTAGGATTACAGGTGTGAGCCTCCAGCACTAGATAGATAGATAGATAGATAGATAGATAGATAGATAGATAGATAGAATATATATGTATATATATTAAGTAACAAATTCTTAAATGTAAGAGTTTATTTATGGACCATTTCAGATGTTATATGTTAAGGAAACAATTCCAGTCCTTCATCTAGTACAATGGGCTTTATAAGAAAGACTCAGGCAATTAAGAACTCATGTCTTTGGAGACACGTGTTAGCATGGTTGAGGCCTTCCACTTTGGGGTGTGAGGATGCCGCATGCCAGCGTTCAGTTCACCAGGCGCAGGCGCAGCCTCAGCTCTACCCTTCACTCACTCGCTGCCCTCACACTTGGACAAAGGACAGGCTTCTGGGTCTGACACTGGCTTTGCCACTTGCTTGTTACCTGACCATAGCCAAGTTTATTTTTTATATAGTCTTTTTTGTTAAAGGAGGTTACTAATTCTGACCTTAAAGTGGCTGTGAAGGTTAAATAGCTTAGCGAAATAAAACACTTAGTCCGGGGCCTGTCAAAGGCAGAAAGATGGAGAGGGATACAGGGGCCCATAACCATGCTTGCTCCCCCACAGCTATCCAAACCATTGACCTCTTTCCTCAATATACCTAAGTCAGCTTCTCGTCTCATCAGATTATCTTGAAGGGCAACTGAAGCGAACAAGTATGATTTCTTTCTGTTTCTGAGAGTTAGGCCTCAAACTCACAATTACAGTCATGTACTATCACACTAGGCCACAAGCAAATTACCTTGATTCTATCTTTTCCTCCAACCTATTTATCCATACACATCCTCAATGTGGTTTTAGGTCTGCTATGTATTTACCAGGTCACTAAATCTATCTTTCTATAGACCAGGAATTCTGAAAGTGGATCAACGACATCAGTGTCACTGAGGATCTTGTTAGAAGTGCAAATTTGTGTCCCCACCAGGACCTAGTAAGTCAGAAACCTGGGGAGTGAGGACCAGCAGTCTGTGTTAACAAGCCTTCTGGAATACTCAGGTTCGAGAAGCTCTGCCTGAGACTATCCTCAAGAACACCATGAGAGTTTTATGAGCTCAACCACAAGTGGATCCCAATTTTCAAGCAAGGTATAATGAATTGTTCCAATTCTGAACAAGGAACTGAATTAGGAACTTAAAAGCAAACTGCTTTGCAAGCTATGTATCCAATCAGCAAAAATGTAAAACCAATAGAAAGGAAGAGAGGCCTCTGATGGCAGATTCCTCAGTCCTTCTGAGGCCCTGTCTACCTTAATGCTTACACCTACAGGAAGCTTCACTGATAAGCTTCAACAGCAGGAAAAAAGTAAGTACAGAAGGATGATACCCAAATCGGTTGAACCTCCCAACACAAGTTTCTGGCTGGGTGCCAGCAAGCTTCATCTCGTTTAGCTGACTATGCTGAAGCTAGCACAGCCCCAGGTTGCCTCTAAGATAGGCATTATCTACCAAGGAAGTCCCAGGTTAGATCTCAATTGCAGCCCTGTATCCAGGTACTGAGTCTTTGGACAGACATTGATAAAACTAGCTCATTTCTACTGAAAATAATGGCAGTGAGTAGGATTTATAGTTTAGCAAATTGGGGGTGTTTATTCAGAAAAGAGAAGGCAGGGAGGAATGGACAGCTATTTTATAACGAAAGGGGTGTCACATGGAATAGAAATTAGACTTGCCCTTTATTGCCTCAGAGAACAGAACTAGGACCAGTGGTTAGAAGTTAATGGGGAGCATATTTTATCTCAATATGAGAAAAATTTCTAACGATTAGAGCTATTAAATAAATTGAGTTGCCTTGTAAGGCTGTAGGACTCTGCTCAGTGAAAGCGCTTGAGTGAAGCTGGATGACTGCTTGTCATGAATTTAGTGGGAGGATTATTGCATTGGGAAGTCAGCCCAGGTTACGTCTAGGTTTCTTTCCAACTCTCAAAGTCCTATGAATATATGTTACCTATTAGAAGCTAAGAGACAAAAATAGATTTTACTTCAAAATCGCCTTAAAATAGTTCCTCAAAGAGTTTTCTTCTAAAATGATTTAAATTCATAATTTCTCCCTAATGCACTCCTCTGTGTGGGTGAGTAAATATATGGTACCTTATTAAGTTCAACAAAGATATTTTCAACAGAAACTGACAAGGATCATAAGCAAAAGCTCTTCCCCGAGAGAATCTCAGCGAGCTTTTCAAATGTTGTAAAATAATATTGTAAAAAGACATCAAGTACATGGAATATTCTATGCAATATAACAGATAGCAGATGGAGGGGGGAGAACAATTTCTTTATGGCTACCCAAGGAGTCAGAGGATGTATGTGTCAGAAAGGTGGCTGATTGCTTGATTTTGCATAACCTAATTGGGATTATTATTATTTTTAAACGCGGGTTTGTTGTGCTAATTAACTATAAACATATGGTATGTAAAATGCATGCTGCTAGAGTAAATTAATGTACCTCTAACATACATCCATATTTCATAGCTTCATCCACACAAATAAACCTCCTGTGGAAGTGCGGTAAAGCAAACACAATTTTGCAAATTGCCTATCACTAGTGGTAGAGCTGATACACCATTTTCCCATCATTATCCCTGACATTTCGCTCACAATGATGATGAGAGGCATTCTCAAATAGAAAATTTCTCCCACAGAACTGATTAATGTGATGAAGTACTGTATAGAAATGAGGGAAAGCACAAAATCTCTGCAATTCCTAACTTTTAATTTGATCCATACGCAAATGTCTTCTGTGCCATGAGACTGAAGCTGGTTATATGGAGAACCAAGACTTTCAAGACAACAGCATTTGTTTTGTACCTCCTATGTCCCAGGCATCAGGCCAGGATGCAAAGCTAAAGTAAGATGAGTACAGCCCCTGCAGGAGGGGGTCCGATTTAACTTCAGCTTAATTTAACAAAGGTTCCCAGTATACTTCTCCAGCTTTACCAACCAACCCTCAATCTTCTACACATGTACCCGCCACCGCCCGCCCCCCCACCCGTAACCTCTGATCTGAAATTCTCAGCTACATCTCATTCTCCCTATCTCTCCACACACAATAAAGGTTTAATACACAAGATGTAGACACTTTTATTTTTTGGTGTTACTGGGGTTTGAACTCAGGGCCTTGCACTTACTAGGCAGTTGCTCTACCACTTGAGCCATGCCTCCAGCCCCTTTTTCTATGGGCTATTTTCAAGGTAGGGTCTCTGGCCAACCTGTGCTGAGATGTTCCTACTTAGGTTTCCCTGTGCCATACCTTATCTGGCTCAATCTTATTGTTGTTGTGCTGTTTTATGCTTTTTTGTTGTTGGTGGTGGTGGGGCTTGAACTCAGGGTCCTGGGCACTGTCCTTGAGCTCTTTTGTTCAAGGCTAGTGCTCTACCACTTTAAGCTACAACGCCACTCCTAGTTTTTTGGGTGGTTAATTGGAGATAAGAGTCTCATGAGAACTTTTCAGCCAGGGCTGGCTTTGAACTATGGTCCTTAGACGTCAGTCTCCTGAGTAGCTGGATTAGAGAGGCATGAGCCACCAGCATTCCAATTGTTTTAATTTTTTTGTGTAGCCCTTCTTGTATAGCCCTGCTAACTGAGAATTTGTAGCCCAGGCTGCTCTCGACCTGCTCAGTGCTGGGATTATAGGTGTACATCACCAAGTGTAGCTTCAAGCATCTTATTTTATAGGTAATGAAATAGAGACCTGAAAAGATTAAGTGCCTTTCCTCAAGACTAACTAGCTTCTAAAAGGCAGTGAGAACTCAAACTTCTACTCCAAATCAGAATTTCTTTGCATTATCGAATCTTTCCTTTCTAATCTGCCCTCGGTAAAACTCATGGTTCTCTAGGTCTTTAATAACTACTTTATTCTCTGCTTATCAAGTGTTTTATCAACTGATGAAGAGCCTACATCATTTATATCTCATAAAGATTTGCAGTATCTCTGCTTTCCTCCTCCTGAAAAAGTATTTCTAAGAAACAAATTTAGTGACTTGGAGACTTTATCCCTGCATTCTAGCTTAGAGGCTTATAATCACCTCCAGGAATCGGGCTGGGGGAACTAATCAAGGTCTGTGAAGGAGGAGGGGAGACTTGCAACGTTTCACTTAAAAAAAGGTTAAAAAAAAAAAAGTACTAGAAAATGAAGTCAAATTAACAAAAGAAAACAAAAGGCTCTAAAGAAGCATAAGAGTAACAGATCCAGAGACTTTTTTTTAATAGAGAAAAAAAAATTTAGGCCAGAAAAATCATCAAGGGGGAGTACAACAAATAAAGTTAAATGAGAGAGACATGGGGAAATCGGCTTCTCTAACATAACCACTTAACAGGCAGCATACCCACTCTTACCTTCAGTAGGAATCCTGGAAAACCTAGCTTGGGTTTTATATATTTTATTCTCATTTCTCTTTTCTAATTTTTGTTTTGTTTTGGCTTTCTCGCTGTTTTTGTTTGGACAAAGCCTTGCTCTGTAGTCTAGACTGGCCCAGGACTCACTATGGGTGCTAGCTATGAGTAATCTCAAACTCACAATTCCTCCTGCCTCCAACTTCCACGTGCTGGGATTATAGGAAGGAATGTGTCACTATGGCTGACCTCACTTTCTTTCAAAGGTTGGCTTTTTCTCTACTCAAAAGACTACTTTTTCACCCTGTTGGACATCCATGACCTACACAGATCTCTCCCTCTCCTCTCACCCCACCCCGCCTTTTTTCAGTCCTAGGGCTTGAACTCTGGGCCAGAGCATTGTCCCTGAACTGCTTTTGCTCAAGGCGAGGGCTCCACCAGCGCACAGTTACTTGGACCCTTTTTTCGTCAATATACTGATTTACAATTACTCTCAATAGGGTTGAGTTGGGAACTAGTCCCTAAAACTAGAATGCCGATATTTCCAAAGCTTTTTAATATCATGGGCTGCAAGGTGGTATGGAGGTGATTTCCTCTTCCATGTACTGTACTAAAATCTTCCTTCATCTTTCAAAAAAAGAAAAAAAGAGAGATATTCTTTCTCCCAGATATTGCACAAAAAGTGCACCCAAGAACAAGTTCTGTGGGCATCACAAGACTCATGCTGATGTCAATGCTGGTATCAATAGCCTTCACTCTGCACTTGTTGAGTGTGAAGGACTGAGGAAGTCTTCTCATGCATTATCTCATGAGACACACAACTTATCATTGTTGTTGTTAAACTGGCAAGATGAGCATCAGAGAGGACTGACAGTTGGACAAGATTCTTTCAACTCTACAGCTCACATTCTCCTTCATTTCAGTGCTTTGACATAAATGGGAAACTGGCTATCTGCTAGACATTAGACTAGAAACTCACTCACTGCCAAAGGCCACAAGTGCGGCTGAAGTGCAGCTGGATGCTTAGTTAAAACTTCTAGGCCATGTCAGCTATAATTGCATTGCAAATAGCAATTCTAGAAGTTTCCCTCAGACAAGACACAAAACTCTGGAAGCCCTAGAAAGGAGAGTATGAAGGGAGTTATGATGTACATTTTGCGGAAGGGGGGCTCAAGAAAACAAGGTTGAAGCAGGAGGTCGTGAATCATGCCTGTAATGCTAGCTATTCAGGGAAATGCATCTGCAGACTCTCATCTCCAATTAATTTTTTTCTTTAAAAGTCAGAAGTAGAGGAGTGGCTCAAGTGTTAAAGCACCAGCCTTGAGCAAAAAAAGCTAGCAAGGAGATTAATCCCCAGTAAAATACACACACACACACACACACACACACACACACACACACACACACAAAGTTAAAATGATTTATGATATATACTTTTGGAAAGAAACCTGTTAATATGGCTCAATAACTACAAGAATGTCCTTTAAATTTGAGAAGTAATCTCAGCTTTGACAATCTAATAATGTGAAATATGGGAAAATATATGCATAAAACATGTTTATGGCAATATCGTTTATAGTACTTTAAAGTAAAAGCATTCTAAAGTCAAAAGGGGAATTAATAATGTAGCTTGTTAATGAAAAAATGTGAAGGTATTAACACATAAGGATTATGTAGCTCCCTTAAAAATGTACTTAGATATAGACAAGAGGAGGAAAGAAATGTGTGGAAGTAAAGAGTTTGGAACTGTACTATTTGCTTTTCAGTGTGGAATCACAGGTGGAGTCTCCCCTCAGTTCTGGCAGCACTGTTGCTTTCAGAACTTGAAAATAATTTTCACAATGGCATATGTTTTTAAGAGGAAACAAAGGAGAACCAAGTGCTACCTGGCAACAACTACTGAAGACATTTAACAATTCTAGGGCTGAAAACTCTTAACCAGGAGCTGTCAATTCCACAGGAAACTCCGATAGAGCCAGGTACTGCTGGCTCATGCTTGTAATCCTAGATTCCCAAGATCTGACAATCACAGTTTGAAGCCAGCCTGGGCAGGGAAGTTCATGACACTCTTCATTAACCATCAGAAAACTTCAAGAGGAGTGTGGGAGAGGCTTATGGATGCTAGCCTCTCCTCTCATCTGTGGCTAGTGCTCCATCACAGGCAGTGCGGGCTCACTCAAGCGGCTTCTGCCCTGGGCCAGCACACACTCACACTCACAGCCACACCCAGAGCCTTCTCCTGCCTCCACTGACACCCACAAGCTGAGACTAGGTAGCACACAGGGCATGGGGCCAACCAGAAAAGGCAACGGACTTTCCTACATCCTCTGAACAAGGAAACTCATCTTCTAACAACGCTCTGGAGGACTGCAAGACCTTCTGGTAGCAATGCAAGGTTCAGAATGGGAAACTTGGGGAAATACTTTCTCTACCTCCAGTTTTGTTTTAAGGTTTCTCTTGGTACCATTCTGTAACTTCTACAATTGCTCTAAAGATCATACAGTTAAGGTCCATGTCCTCTATCAGATCTAAAATACCCTGGGGCATGATAAATTGTACAGGACTCTAAACTCTCAACACAGTGAGACCAAAGGAGGATATTCTTAGGGGACAATCACAAAGGTACAATGCCTATGTGCCTCTGGTCATATAAAATAATATTTATCAAGATGAACTCCAGGGGGGCTGGGGATATAGCCTAGTGGCAAGAGTGCCTGCCTCGGATACACGAGGCCCTAGGTTCGATTCCCCAGCACCACATATACAGAAAACGGCCAGAAGTGGCGCTGTGGCTCAAGTGGCAGAGTGCTAGCCTTGAGCGGGAAGAAGCCAGGGACAGTGCTCAGGCCCGGAGTCCAAGGCCCAGGACTGGCCAAAAAAAAAAAAAAAAAAGATGAACTCCAGGAAATGAAACAAGAGATTTTTTGTTTGTTTTTTTCTGATTTCATTTCTTTTTGTCTTGTTTATCTGTCTTTGGGAGAGTAAAGGTGGTAGAGGACAGAAATAGAGGGACGAAGGATGAACAAATGCAGTAGTGGTACTCACCAGACACTATGTTGAAAATGAACTATACAACTTGTGGGTGGGGATGGGAGGGAAAAACTGAGAGGGAAAGAGTGGCACTGTCCAAAAAGAAATGTACCCTTTATCAGACTTATGTAGCTGTAACCCCTCTGTTCATCAACTTTATAATAATAAAAAATTTTTAAAGATTACAGTTAAACACCATGGAACAAAACTATGTATAGGATAGTTTTAGTGTCTGATATAACTCAAAGAGGCTGGGAATATGGCCTAGTGGCAACAGTGCTAGCCTCCTATACATGAAGCCTTCAGTTCGATTCCCCAGCACCACATATATAGAAAATGGCCAGAAGTGGCGCTGTGGCTCAAGTGGCAGAGTGCTAGCCTTGAGCAAAAAGAAGCCAGGGACAGTGCTCAGGCCCTGAGTCCAAGCCCAGGATTGGCAAAAAAAAAATAATAATAATAATAATAATAATAACTCAAAGTATTTTAATTTACTAAAATCAAAGGACAGTCTTATCAGAATAATTTACTGCTCATTTAATATCCATTCTTCAACAATGTCAGAAAACAGAAAATTACTATACCTGATAATCCAGCATGGAGAAGCTAGGGAAAAACTGACATATCCGAGACTCAAAAAAATAAGGGAATATCCAGAAAATAGGCAATTCTTTGTAGCTGTTATCTAATGGATACAAAAAAAGGAAAGGAAAATCAAGAAATTGATACTAAAAACATGATTGAAATTAATTGAAAAAATTTTGTAGACATTTCTAGCTGTTCATATATCTATCTCTCATATAAAATGAGGAGGTTTATCACAGTGCCACTTCAACCTGCCCTTTCCAAAGGTCAATGGAAATATTGTATAGGTAAAACAAAACACTGACTTAATCTGCTCTGATTAGTCTTCTTGAGAACAGCAAATAAGTGGCATACCTCACACGAGTCATATATCTATCTAAATAATATTTTTAGGATTTGTCTGCACCGTCCTCAAAGCATACAACCTAGATGGCACAATTAATAGAGAAGCTTACTCACATTAACTCTGGACACTCTTAGAATTTATCAACTCACAAGCTGGAAGCTGTATAGAGACAATCTATGGATAATTAGATAATTACATAAAGCAAAGCTGAATGAGCCCACTTTTTGGGCTGGGAATCCGTGTGGCTTAACCACTAGGAGCCTTGTGGATGTCAGACCTCCACTCAAACCTTGGCAGAGTTTCAAACTCTGGACCTGGGACTGGGTAACCTCTTGGAATTCTGGGTAAGACTTTAGGAGCAGAGGATATAAGGCCCAGAGGGCAGAGAGAGGTGACTGTCTTATTCTTTCATCTATCTGTTCCTAGTACCTAGGCAGTACCTGACACATGGTACCCACTCAGTCAAGATTTATCGAACAAATAGTAGTTTTCTGTTGTTCTTCATATTGCTCCATAATTCCCACCAAAAACGTGTGTCACCTACATGCCATTTTACAACCCTATGACAATGCAATGAGTGTTCAATGACAGTGAAGTTTGCCCATCCTCCAACAAGCCTGTTTTTAAAGAGAAGAACCTGATACATGTATATTCTCCAGTGCAGAGTTCCTGAGCCTGGCTACCGTGTGACAAGGAGTAGACAGGCAGGTTACTACATTCACACTTATCTTGTAATAAAGTAAAAACATTACACTACACACCTTGGTTTTGACCTTCCTTCCATATAGCAATTAACTTCTTGAATGTGATAGCCAGAGGCTCAACCAAGCCACCAAAAGGAGGGTCTGTGACCATAATGACTCCATCACCTGCATCTTCCTGTAAGAATGCTCTGCATACATCAAGGGCGGCCTGGAACAAACAAAAACTCTAAATTGGGACAAGACAGGCACCTTGTACTAGCTGGGGGAAACCACATCGGGTTCTTTCTCACTCTTCCCCAAGTTGTCCTGTCACTACAGTGCGGTGCTGACATTCCATAACCTCTTAGTCGCTCCAGTCAGAGATTTTATCTTTGAGGTTTGTGACAGCAGCTTTTTCAAACTGCAAATGCAAACACCATCACCATCAGAAAACTACACATTTCACATGGTAAGTTAAAAGCAAATTTAGTCATCTAAAAGAAAGACACTCCTTACTCATGCAAACAACCTAAACTGCTATTCAACTCCATGACCTGGAACAAGGACAGTTCTAAATTCTGGGGACACAAGGAGAATAAGATATATTTTTTCCTATCTGGCTTGCCCAAACACCATTAGTTCAGTTTCATAAGAACCACAAGTCACTAGACAAGAATGCTCATGCTTTGTTTTGTTTTTAAGATGGAGGTCTTTCTACGTAATCAAACTCATGACCCTCCTGAGGGCTGGATTACAGATATGGGCCACCATATCTCAGTATACACATTTTGAAGTAGGAGGTAAATGTCTGGCATCATTGATCATGCATAGTAAGAAAATAAAAGTTCACAAATAGTAAAGCTTATCCAGACAATGAAATCATGCTACTTGTACACTTTGCCTATAGGCTGATACATTTTTTTAGCAAATTGCAGTTTTTGTTATTGGTAGGTTAGCGTGAACTGTATGTTGCTTTTCCTTTTGAGCAGGGGTCATAGGAGATACCTTGCACAGTATCTCCCACTCACTGATTGGGAAGCAGTCTTAAGTTACCAACTACAAAAGCAAATCTACAGCATGGAAAAGGTACCAGATTTTAAATTGAATAGAACTTTAAACTTTAATAAGCTTATGTGTACTTTACAGTAAAATATATACTAATCTAGGTACTGAATTAGTTTAGGAGCCCCATCAATTCCCCTGGACAGTCCTCACTAACTTGCACTGGACTGGTGTGACAGGGCGTGAGGGCAGAGGCTACTCACTGCTCACCTACCTCGCCCTCCTCACCCTGCTTCCCAGGACAATGACGATGAGTGCATATGGTGGTTTGGAAAGACTTTGGATTCCTCAGAGTTTAAAGGTGGAAGAGAAAATAATAATAGGCCAGCTAACAATGCCTAGATGCAAACAGAACACACTAAGTCTACTTTTCCAACTAGGACTCACTGGCATGGCAGTGTCACAAGCTACCCAGGGCCCTAGCATTGTCACCCGTGGGAAACACAAGCCACCAGGAGCTGTCGACATCTTACTTCTCACTCAAACAGTGCTTGCCATCCAAGTTAGCTACCCTTTGCACATACTTGAACCCCTTTATCACCAGGCACATGACATTTTTATTCCCTTCAAGGCTGCAGGAGAGGCTATGAGAAACTTGCGTGGGGAACTCCTATTTGTAATCCAGGAATTTGTAATCCCTGCCCCAGAGCTGAGCTCCAGAGGCAGAAGCTGCAATTCTCCAAAGCACCTGTACAACAACTTGGATACCAAATGGGCAGGAGATGCTGAGAGAGGGACTTAGAGAAGTAAATCCCCACTGGAGCACCTCATTCCAGCAATGGACCAGGAAAGCACAGAAGGGTGGCAGGACCATTACAACTTTCTGCAGCTAGGATAGTGGGAGCATGGGTAAAAGTCAGGGAAGTGTGTCTGGAATGCTGTTGTCTTCAGGCAGAAACTCGGGGGTGGGGGGGTGTCCAGTCTTGGCAGCTAACTCACCCTTATGTCAGAAACTTTATTATCAGGTATCCTATTAACTCTCAAGAGGAAGTCACATTGAATTTCCTAGAAAAGGCTGCACATTGCTTTTTAAAAATATATAAAATTGTTAGCTAATAGGTATTTAAATGTAATGTTACCTTTCCTTTGTCTTTACTGATAAAATAAAAAGTGAAATCATAGTATATTAAAAACAAACACCAGACATGGGTGCATTGGTGACTCACATCTAGAATCCTAGCTCCTTAGGAGGCTGAGATCTGAGGATTGCAGTTTGAGGAAAGTCCTAAGACTCATCTCCAATTAACCACCAAAAAGCCAGAAGTGAAGCTGTGGTTCAAATGGTAGAGCACTAGTCTTGAGCAAATTCAGGCCCTGTGTTGAAGCCCCAGGACCAACACAAAGAACAAACAAAAACAAGCAAACAGCAAACCCTAATTCCCGACTGCAGCAGCCAGCAGTGGCAAAAGAAAGATGAAGCCCCAAAGTTCCAAGAAGCTACACCTGGCTCCACAACATCCATGTCTCACCAGCTCACAACTCACCACTTCCACACTTGACTTCCAAACCTCCCTGCCTCCCATTTTGAAGGACAAAATACAAGCCACACCCTCGGACCAAGTCAGCCTGGGTTTCTCTCCCATTATACTTGTCACAGTCCTCCTGCTTCCAAAGGCAGTGGTCCAGAATCGAGTTCTAGCCTCTCTTTTCTCACAGCCACCATCCTGGCTTCGAATCATTGAGCAGTGCCACTGTTTTCATCTCCTACTTTCCATCACGCTCCTCTACTCAGTTCTCAGGGCCCTGAAGCCTTTCTACCAGGAGCTTCCAGCAGGAGGCCACAGATCCTGAGCACAAACAGCAAAGCAGAGAACAGGGAGAAGAGCAGCAGGAATAATAGCAGAAGTCAAACCAAGTCCATGGAGCTTGCTAACAAAGTGAGCTCTATTCGAAATGCAATGAAAAGAGAATGACAGAATCACTTCTGGCTGCTCGGTAAGCCTCCCGGAAATGAACAAAAATAAATGCCTTGTACAAATGGTAGAAAAAGAACAAAGGAGGCACTCTTGAATTTGTAAATCTACAATAAGAAGAATGAATAGTCATAATTCTTACCTTTCCATCAAAGAAATGATGGTTAAACATGTTATAATGGCAAAAGCTATCTTCCATATAAAACTGCGAATACCTGTAAAATAATTCATTTCTGGAGTTACTTGCCTGTCATAGCCGTACTGTAAACAATTATACACTAAAATATAAATTGTAAAAGCACTTTGATAAAATATATTTCAGGACTCTTCATGCTTCTGAAATAAGAAATACTTTTCAAAAGTTTCAAGGAATTTCTAACAATGAACTTCAATTATTTTCCTTAGTTTAAGTAAAGCACTGGCAAGCCCACAGAATATTCATATTTCAGTACAAAAATCAACATTTCTTAATGGCTTAATGGCTGTCAAGTATTTTGTTCCCTGGTTAACAAAAAAAATTTTTTTGTTGGTGCTGATGGTAATGGGCTTGAATTTAGGGCCTAGGCACTGCCTCTGAGCAATTTTGATCAAGGCAACCACTCTACCACTTTTAGCCACAGCTTCACTCCTGGTTTTTGAGTGGTTAATTGGAGATATGACTCACGGGGACTTTCCTGCCCTGGATGCCTTCAAACCACAATTCTCAGGTCTCACTGTCTTGTGTAGCTAGGATTACACACATGAGCCACCAGTTCCCAGCTTAAAAGATATTTTATGTATTAGTTGAACAAAATATGCCCGTCGATCTAAGAGGAATGAATAAGGGCATTTCATACTCCCTAAATTTGTGCCAGGAAAAGAAGGGTATTTGTTTACAGAATGAACTACCTTACTCTTTTAATAGACTATTAGAAAATACCATCAAAATGAATATGAGACCAGCTTTGGATATCAACATTTTATAAATTTCTACTAATTTACTAGGCAAAACTGCTACATTATGGCTTAAACTTACACTTAGGTGATTGCTCATATGCTTTCCGTTTCTCAGTTATGTCTGTACTGTTTGACTGTCCCAATTACGTAGATTGGTCTGTGGCTGACTTCTGACTTTTTTATTCTGAACAGAAACTTATATTACCCCAACACGATTTGAACGTTGTCTACTTTATTATAAATTATTCGCACTGAGCTATACCATCCTGGTTGGAAAGATGGAAGAACCCAGGGCCATGTCCCTCCTCTATGGCTTCACGGAGTGAGTTGTACTGGTGGCTCCCCTTTGCTTGTTCTAATGTTCTCAGCTGTCCCCGGCTGTCTGGAAGAGACTGGCCCACCACAGCCCTGCTCCATCACAGAGCTGAGGAGCACGAGCTCAAGAGCCACAGGGTCAGCTTTCAAACTGCAGCTGTTCACTTAGGCACTGTGCTGCCTTAATAAGGAAATTACTTAGCACTTCTAATCTCCATGTCTTCATCTACAAAGAGGGGAAAACAATTTCTACCTATTCACAGAATAAAGGAGTGGTGCATGGAAAGTGTGTCTCACAACACCAGCCACACAGAATACACTCAGATATTAAGTGCCATTATTTTAATATCAGCCATAAATATAATGTCTTAAAAGCCCTTAGAGAATTGTTTCTCTTCACCTAAACATAATCTCAGATTCTTCCTGTTCTATGGAGATAGAAGCACAGGGGCTTACTATTCTCAGTACCTTATCCTTTAATCATTTTATATACTATTAAGTTTATATGTTCATTTCATAAAAGACTCATTGACACTGAAGAAATAAAAGGCGTGGAGAGCTTAAAAATGTTTAAAGCAGGGCTGGGAATGTGGCTTAATGATAGAGTGCTTGCCTAGCATGCATGAAGCCTTCAGTTAGATTCCTCAGCACCACATAAACAGAAAAAGGCAGAAGTGGTGCTGTGGCTCAAGTAGTAGAGTACTTTCCTTAAGCAAAAAGAAACCAGGGACAGTGCTCAGGCCTTGAGTTCAAGCCCCAGGACCGGCCAAAATAAATAAATGGATAAATAAAGCATACATTTTAGCTTACTGAATTTTCTAAAAACTATGGAGAAATGTCAATTACCATTAGAAAACAAATATATCTTTTGAACTTTTTTTAGATAGTCTTAATTAACTTTTAAATAACTGATTTGGAGGGGAATGGAGAGTACTGGGTTTGAGTTCAGTACTAAGCTGGCACTTGTTGCCAGCCCAGCTTTTTGCTGATTATTCTGGACATAGGATCTCACAAACTTTTCTGCCTGAGCAAGCTTCAAACCATAAGTCTTCAACTCTCAGCTTCCCAAGCAGCTAAGATTGGAGACATGAGCATGAGCCTTTGAAACAGCTGAATAACTTATTTTTAAAAAGACTATCTACCCTAGTACGGCTTGTATGTGCTAACATTTGAGGGTATTCTCTTTGACATTGCTTGATGAAAAGGGGCAAAGGAAAACAATACCCTTTTCACTGAATCTCCACTGTTACCTTGCTTCATAAAAACACACAAGAGTGATCTTTGAAAATGAAAAAAAGAAAATTTTATTTACACAAAAGTTTAGCAAAGCACACCTGTCCAAGACATTCTGGAAGCAGTGTGCAGAGCTAGAAACAGGAAAACAAAAATGGTGGGGGGGAGGCAAGTTTTCAGTGCTAAGTTTCCACCAAATACAAACAAGGAAGCATAATTATTCATATTTTAAATTATAAACAAAAATCATTCAACATTGCCTGTTAAAATAAAACTGGCCATAAGGAATTATTCTCTCCATTGAATAAGGCAAACAAAACCAATCAGAAAAGCATGCACTCGAAAACTGCTCACAAGGACAGTCATTTAATTTGGCCATTCATTCTCTTTAGATGAGAGTCAGTTACCAAGTGTGAAACACTCTCTCTCCACAGGAAATGTAATCAAGCGCTGAATAAAATTAGTTCATAAAAGAAACCTAAGAAATTCAGTTTTTGATATCACTTTATTTGGATGTTAGTTTACCAAATAGAATTTCCCATCTTTTGTGCTAAAATGAAAGCCCACAGAAACCCATCTTAGCAAATGTAGGCTACACATCCTACCCCTGTATATGTACTGTACATCTCCACAGGGAGCCGTAGAAGCGAGGAAGCTCTGAACCATGGAGACTTTTTTACAGGGTAACAAGAAACCAGAGCAAAAGCCCCTTTTTATCCAGATGTTTCCCTGATTTAACTATGGTATCTGTGAGAAATCCAAAACTGAGTAGTTCACAGACTAGCTCCATTAACAAAGAAAAAGAGAACGGAAATGCCCTTTGCGAAAGATAGTTGTTTAGTCATAATTATATAAAGTTGACTTGAAAAATCTAAAGGAACATAAACCACAAAAGCTATACTTCCTTTCTTTTTTCTTTGTGCCAACACTGGGCCTTGAACTCAGGATCTCCAGCTCTTATTCAGCTTACTTGCTCACAGCTGGTACTCTCCCATGCAAGTTAGGCTTCCAGCCCAGCTTTCTTTTGAAACCACAAACTTCCAGGTCTCAGAATTCCTGAGGAGCTAGGATTACATGTTTGAGCCACCGGTGCCTGGCTACCTATACCTCTTTTGTTTTGGAATTTATTTATTTATTTATTTATTTTTTTTTTTGCCAGTCCTGGGGCTTGGGACTCAGGGCCTGATCACTCTACCTGGCTTCTTTTTGCTCAAGGCTCGCAAGCACCCTACCTCTTGCACCACAGTGCCACTTACGCCTTTTTCTATTTATGTGGTGCTGAGTAATCAAACCCAGGACTTCATGCATGTGAGACAAGCATTCTACCACTAAGCCACATTCCCAGCCCTAGCTATACTTCTTATTGTGATACTTTGTACCTTTAAACTCTGTCTGCCTTGTTTGAAGTCTAAGAACATATATGTAATTTCATAGACTCCAACAAATGCTGGAACTGACCTAAAGTCTATCAGATTTAAATAAAAGGAGACACAAAGCCCAATTTGTTTAGTACACTTAAGAACATGCAAAAAGAACCTATGAACAATACACTGTCTTATACAGTCACCATGAGCTCCTGGAATTGAAGCAATTATAGAAATTAGGAAGAATATTTCCACTCTCTAGACTTGCAGAGTGGAGGAGCAGATATGCCACCTGTGCTACAAATCGAAGGTGTGCACCTCCTACAGTACCACCTGAGGGAGACAGAAGCTGTGCTTGTCACTGCCCCATCTGTCTGCCAGCCACTCAGGTGCCAGCTAAAACACAGTTAATACAAGCTCATGTGTCTGCTCACCCCCACCCTCCTTCTGGGCCCTGTCCATCCCTATTTAGCATTCTCTTCACTCCTGGTGGGTCCAGGGAGGCAGTACACTCATCACCTGCTAAAGTTTACTTTTATTTATTTATTTACGTGTATGTGTGTGTGTGCACGCCAGACCTAGGGCTTAAAATCTGAGAGCTTTTTTCTCTCAAGGTTAGCCCCCTGCCACTCTGAGCCACAGCTCCACTAATAGCTTTTTAGTAGTTAATTGGAGATAAGAATCTCAGAATTTCCTTGGGCTAGCTTCAAACCATGATACTCAGATCTCAGACTCCTGAGTTGCTAGGATTATAGTCAGGGGCCACCGGTGCCCTGCTTAGAACATTTTTAAACTGTCTTCTCAAGTGTGGTATCAGAGGAGGAAACAAGGTTCCAGAAATCAGATTTAGCATGAGGCAATTCTGTTTACCTTTCAATGTAAGTACATGAGAAAACCTTGATTCAGTGGGAACATGCCTCAGCATTCTAAGATGTGGTCATTGGCAAGCATCTAAGCAACGTGCAAATCAACTTCCTCAGCAACTGAAATACAGATTGTATGCTGAGTGTATACAACTGAAAAAGTGCTCACTGCCAATGACTACTTCTAAATGTCAACCCCAGACTTGTGAAAAACACTGTAAGTAATTAGTAAGAAAAAACACATAAAAGAAACAGTAGATGATGAAGTCAATAAAATATTTTATAAACCTACCGAGAGTCAATATCCAATAAAAGGCTTTTGATGTCAGACTTCTTGTCACCTGCTGCTGTCAGCCTGATCAACTCATGCAACCTATGCAATTAGCGAAACAAACGTAGTAAGAAATCACAAATGTCATAGCAACAAAAGCCATCCATTTCTTCTGACGCTTCTGGTACCTCAACCAAGTGTTGAAAAGAACTAGCATATATAACCAGGCTTTCTTTCAGTTTTCTGGTTTTCTTTTTCTTTCCTTTTCTTTTTTGGTGCCAGTAATTGAGTCTGAACACAGGTCCTTGAGCTCTCATTTGGCTTTTTAACTCAAGGCTGGCACTCTACCACTTGAGGTATAGCTCCACTTCTGTCTTTTCCCTGGTTAATTGGATGTGTCTGCTCAGACTGGCTTAGAACCAAAATTCTCAGATCTCAGCCTCCTGGACTAGCGTCACCACTGCTACCCAGCTGGCTTTTTTCTTTTTTTTTTCCTAGGTACAAGACTGGGACTTGAACTTGATATCAGATATCAAGTAAAAGCATCAGATGCTTTTACTCATTGCTGGTGCTCTACCAACTGAGCCACATCTCTAAACCTTTTACTTTTTGTTTTGAGTTGGCATAATTTGTAGTAGGAGGGGAGGTTTCATCGTGATATTTCCATACATGGGCACAGTGTATTTTAAACAAATTCATTTCTCCACCAGATCCCCCATTGCTTCCCTCCTCCTCCCCGGTTTTCAGCATTTGGGAGTTTCATTCGTGTGTGTGTGTGTGTGTGTGTGTGTGTGTGTGTGTGTGTGTGTGTGTTTTCGTGTGTGTGTGTGTGTGTGTCTCTACACATCATTTGTCTTAGGTGGGTGTAGTCACTCATGTTTGTAATCCCAACTACTGGGGAAATAAGAGATGAGGACTAGGGACAGTCTCCTAACACAGGAGACTTACCAGTCTGCACAAGTTAGTAAGATCCCATGTCAATAGAAAAGCCAGACATGGTTGTACAAGCCTGTAATTGCAGCCAATTGTAAAGCACAGGTTGGGAGATTTCAGTCTAGACAAGACTAAGCAAAAATGTGAGACTGAGCTGGGTGCCGGGACTGTATTTCTAGTTACTGGATTACTGGTACTCCGATATGCCTATATTCGCAGTTATTCAGGATGCTGAGATCTGTGGATCACAACTCTAAGCCAGCCTGTGAGACTTTTATCTCCAATTAATCAGGGAAAAGCTGAAGTAGAAATGTGGTAGAGTACCATCCTTGAGCAAAAAAGCTCAAAGCCTAAGTTCAAGACCTAGTACTAGTGTGTGCACATGTGTGGGTACACACACACACAAAAAAACTGTTAAGACTCTATCTGAAAAAATAACTAAAGCGGGCTGAGGATATGGCCTAGTGGAAAAGTGCCCGCCTCATATACATGAAGCCCTGGGTTCGATTCCTCAGCACCACATATATAGAAAATGGCCAGAAGTGGCGCTGTGGCTGTGGCTCAAGTGGTAGAATGCTAGCCTTGAGCAAAAAGAAGCCAGGGACAGTGCTCAGGCCCTGAGTCCATGCCCCAGCACTGGCAACAAAAACAGAACAAATAAAAAATAAAATAAAATAAAATAACTAAAGCAAAGTGCTAAGGGCATTGCTCAACTGATAGATGACTTACTTAAAATGTATAAGGCCCTGAGTTCAAATCCCACTACTGTCAAAAACAGGAAAAAAGAAAAGAAAAGAAAGGAAGTATCAAATCACAAGGTGTCTCCTACGATAGAAAGCAAGCTTTGGAGAGAAGCCCTGCTTCCCACTTTCTCTGAAGACTCCAAAGGGTTCAGCACTGTACCCTGCTTCCACCTGCTCTGAAGACTCCAAAGGGTTCAGCACTGTACCTGGCCCGCACAAGTAAGCAACGACTTCCTAACATTTTCCTCGCGGTGAAACTGTGGTCATAGAGAAACTTAAGAAAATACCTTGGTGTTCCAACACACAGCACTCTTCTGAACCCGAGGGTGGAAAGGAGGCGTACCAGGAAGCCACAGGTCCTGTCCGCAAACAGATACTGGGCATGGGTCTTCTTGTTTTCCAGAGGGTGAAGGAGCTGACTGGGCCTTTGGAGCTGGGCTTCGGAGACTTGGGCCCGCAGCTCGTGTCCGCCATGCTCCCCCCAGTCCTCGGGGAGCAGCAGCTGCTGACATCTTCTGCAGAACTTCCTCTGAGACCAGGGCAGCTGAACAAACCTCAGCAGCCTGTAGAAACACAAAACACAGGCTGTAAATTGGTTGCTTTAGAGACAATGTATTTTTCTATTTTTAGCATCCACAAAGTATTCTGACTTCCAGGAGAGTATTGCACAAAGAAGCAAAAGGAAGGGCAATTTGCAGAACATGGGCTAGAACTGATGTCTGGCTGTGTGTCTACGAAGTGGGAAAGAATCAGCAATTTCCTAAGAACTGAGATGCTCCAGCTCAGTCGTGAATGAAGATCAATATCTACTTAAAAATGGGAATGTAATGTATTACCCAAGCAACTTAGTAGTACTGGCAACTGCTAGAATGAATTTATGGACAAATGCATGCGCTGTAACTCTGATGTGTTAAACAATCTGACTCAGTTGACAGTCATTTTAAAATGGGAAATTAAGATCATTCTTCAAGGTCTTATGGCATATTTAGCAAGAAAAAATATATCCTCAAAGGAAAGGTGTTCCCACAGAGCTCCTCTGCTCTTAGCAATACTGATGCGGGATGACAGAAGCTTACTCCAATACAGACAGACAGTATTCAAAGCTTTAACAAAGGTGTGGTAGTGCATGCCTGTAATCTCAGCACTGGGGTGAGCCAAAAGGATTGGCAACTCAAATCCAGACTGGGCTTCATTGTAAGATTCTATGTCAAAAAATAAAAGAGGGGCTGGGAATATGGCCTTGTGGTAGAGTGCTTGCCTCGCATACATGAAACCCTGGGTTCGATTGCTCAGCACCACATATATAGAAAAGGCCAGAAGTGGTGCTGTGGCTCAAGTGGTAGTGTGCTAGCCTTGAGCAAAAAGAAGCCAGGGACAGTGCTCAGGCCCTAAGTCCAAGCCCCAGCACTGGCCAAAAATAATAAATAAAAGAAAGATGGAGGCTCCCACCTGTAATACCAGCTACTCAGAAGGCTGAGACCTAAGGATTGGGATTCAAAGCCAGGCCAGGCAGGAAGGTGTCTTTTTTTTGTTTTGTTTTGTTTTTTGGCCAGTCCTGGGGCTTAGACTCAGGGCCTGAGCACTGTCCCTGGCTTCTTCCCGCTCAAGGCTAGCACTCTGCCACCTGTGCCACAGCGCCCCTTCTTGCCATTTTCCATATATGTGGTGCTGGGTAATCGAACCAAGAACTTCATGTGTAGGAGGCAAGCACTGTTGCCACTAGGCCATATTCCCAGCCCCAGGCAGGAAGGTTTTTAAGAATTTTATTTCCAGCTGAATACATACATATAACACACACACACACACACACACACACACACACACACACACACAGAAGTAGTAGAATACCAGTCTTGAGCAAAAAAGCTAAGGGATAGCACCCAGGCCCTAAGTACAGGCCTCAGAACCAGCACAAAAATAAATGTATAAATAAATACATAAGTGAAAAAAGAAAAACATATTATATTGGAAACTCCACTTATTATTTTTCAAATCAGCCTGATATCTGATTTCTAAGTGACATCTTTTTTTTTTCATTTGACTAGAGATAAATGGAGAGAAAATTATTGTGGTCAGTATGTCACTTTTTTTTTCTTCTTTTTTCCAGTCCTGGGGCTTAAATTCAGGACCTGGGTGCTGTCCCTGAGCCTCTTTTGTGCTCAAGCACTCTACCACTTGAGCCACAGCACCACTTCCTGTGGTCAGTAGGTCTTGAAAGCTGATTGTGTAGTCGTGATACCAGCTATGAAATCATAGAAGGAGCACACAAAGAAAGCAGTAAGGCCACTGAGGACCACAGAGGATGAGAAATGTCTAAACCAAGCATGCTACAAGTGGTTAAAGGGCTCCAGGCTTGACAGAGATGGCTGCCTTTCAGTGGAACTGACTGTGCATGCATTGTAAGACTGTAACCTTACCAAGGAATGGAGTACTAAGGCATGTTTCACCTAAGCTTAGCACCCACAGCAGGGACAGGCATGCTACAAGGCAACAGTGAGGAATCAGCCAGTGTGCCAATTACGTCAGTGTTCCTCCACCTGGGATAAGTGCTCTGACAGCTTCAACCGTGACACAGAGGAAGAAGAAAAGCGAGATGGAGACGAGAAGAAATTGCCTAGCAACTCAAAGTCAAGTCACACAGGAAAGGGCCCAGAGACAGGTACAGGAGATTGCTGTCACAGTGTGACTTAACACTGTAAGACAGACCCAAATTTTTGGTGAATTTTAGGTTAAAGGAAGGGAGGAGATGGTAGGAGCCAGTGGGAGCACAATGGTCTCTCATACTGAAGAGCCATGAGCCACAGAGAGCCAAACACTGAACAGCCAAGTGGAAGAGCAATAAACAATATGCCAAGGCACAAAGGTTAACTCAGGAAAGAATTCGTCCACTAAAACCTGGGTATGAGAAGCAAAGACAGGAAGAAATAGACTAAGTCCATCATTTCTCATTTTACGGACAGATGAAGACAAAGAAAGGATTAAACCATGGTTTAGTACGGTAATGAATGCTAAGCTGGGTAATGGTGGCTAACGCCTATAATCCTAGCTACTCCGGAAGCTGAGATGTGGTCAGAAGCTGCCCAGGCAGACAAATCCCTGAGACTCCACCTTCCACCAACCACAAAAAGCCATAGTAGAGGCATGGCTCATGGGATAGAGCACCAGGCCAGAACAGCAAAAGCCCGGTGAAATGCCCAGAGTTCTGTGGCTATGCCCACGGCTCAGCACGGAAACACATCTTCATGCAGCCTGTGAGGTAGCAACCCAGAGCAGCTGCTCACAACTTTGGTATCAAAGAAGGAATGAGCACAGGCATAGGCTTTATAGCTGTTAAGAGAAAGGAAGAAAGTTTTCCACTAGCAGACGGCGGTATATCATCAGATGGCCATAGTCAGATACAGTCGGAAGAAGTGCCTAGCACACAGCAAAGCGCCAGCAGATGGTAGAAGCTGTAAATTCCAGCAAAGCAACCAGATGGGTCCGGGAGACCATTCACCCACCATAAGGACCTACAGTGAGATTTTCCAAAGGAAAAGAACACTGCTCTGTATGTGTGTGCCTCGTGCTCTTGCTTGGCTTTTCTGCTTAAGGTCAAAACCCTCTCACTTGAAACTGATCTTCACTTCTAGCTTTGTGCTAGTTAAGTGACTATGAGTCTCTATTCTCCAGTAATTCTAGCTACCCATGAGGCTGAGATCTGAGGACCAAGGTTCCAAATCAGCACAGGTTGGAAAGTCTATGAGACATATCCTCAGTTAAGCCTCAATACTGAAGCAGATACTCTGTTGTTTGAGTCATGCCTCTAGCTTTTATTTATTTTTTATTGGCTTTAGTTGTCTCAGGTTGAGTCTTACATTATGGGCAGTCTTGGACTCTTCCTCATGTCTATGGCCACCTGTGTAGCTGGAACCACAAATGTGCCCTACCACCTCTAGTCTATTGAGTGGGGTCCTGCTAACTTTTCTCTTGGTGCCATCTCAAACCACAACCTTCCCATCTATGCTCCTCAAGTAGCTGGGATTACAGAAGTGAGTCACCATGCCAACCTTCTCTTTAAGGCAGAAGGAATCACACTATACAGCACAATCTGACCACATTCTTGCTGGAATTGCAGGCAAACACTCCACATTTAGTTAAAATACAGTTTTTTAAAGTAGCTTATAAATGAGTTTATGTAATCAAAATATCTACATCTCTAAGTACATCAACTCGAGACCCATCCACACACAGGAATAAGTCACTAGTCTCAAGGTGGAGGCACAGTATGGGAATCATTTATTTAGCTTTGATTAACGAATGTAATCATGCTATATAGTATGCACTATATGGAAAATTATATGTAACTTATATATATTTTATATAATATATAAGTTATATATTATATAACTTATAATTATATGATTATATATTATATATAAATTATATATATTATGTATTATATATATTATATAAGTTATATAATATATAACTTATATATATTAATAAATGTAACTTGTGGGCAGAGACAGGAGGGGGGGAAACAAGACAAGGAGTGAAGGAAGGGGTGACACTGTCCCAACACAATAAACATACTCATTACCTGACTTAGGAAATGGTAACCCCTCTGTACAACACCTTAATAAGAACAATAAGGAAGTGGACCTGTGGCTCTAAGTGGTAGAGTGCTAGCCTTGAGCTGAAGAGCTCAGGGACAGTGCCCAGGCCCAGAGTTCAAGCCCCATGACCGACAAAATAAATAAATGAGTGAATGAATGAACAAATAAATAAAATTATATATTTCCTTTTCAAAAATTTTTATTGTAGGGCTGGGGATATGGCCTAGTGGCAAGAGAGCTTGCCTCGTATACATGAGGCCCTGGGTTCGATTCCCCAGCACCACATATACAGAAAACGGCCAGAAGTGGCGCTGTGGCTCAAGTGGCAGTGTTAGCCTTGAGCAAAAGGAAGCCAGGGACAGTACTCAGGCCCTGAGTCCAAGCCCCAGGACTGGCAAAAAAAAAAAAAAAAAAAAAAAAAAAAAAAAAAAAAATTATTGCTATTGTAAAGGTGATATACAGAAGGGTTATACTTACATAAGTCCGATAATGAACACATTTCTCTTTGGGCAATATCACCCCTTCCCTTGCTTTTTCCATGTTTTTCCTTCCTGTCCCCCCAAATCATATTTTTTTAAGCCAAAATTTCAATAGGAATTAAGGCACTGAAAAGTTTTAGAGGACAAGTTTGAAACCTTAATACAAAACAAAGGATGTAAAAAAGCACAGGAGCAGTGATTAGAAAATGATGTAGTGAAATCAATGACATTACACTGCAAAAACTCCATCTTCTACCTATCTATCTTCCAAAATCTGAGCACTATGGTCTCAAACTGTATGGATCAGCTAAGGCACAAGTTAGTACTTACCTTTCCTATGAATACTGTTCACATCTAACACATTCTTCTTCATGCTGAGTAATCTTTCTATCACCTCAACTCCACCTCTAGGATTTTAAGTTCTTTCTAAACCCTCAGCAAATACCTGATGGATGCTAGCTGAAGGCTTTGGGCAACAAAACCCAAGGTTACAGGATACAAATGGTTTAAGATGTTGGAAACAATTTAATTAAAACATGCTCCCAAGGATCAGCACTAGAAAGTTGAATTTATAGCTCCCCCAAAATAACTTTTTTGGAAATCCATTACTGATTTATATTTCAGCCAATGTTTTGTTTGAGTATGAACTATGTATCTCAAATATTCTTCATTAGAGTTGGAAACACAGCTCAGTTTGTACAGTGCTTGCCTCACATGCATGAGGCTCTAGGTTCTATCCTTAGCATTGTGGGGAAAATGTTTAATTGTATTCTAGCAGTACAAAGATAAGAATAGCGAATAGTGGTTAGTGCCAGACTAATTATGCAGAGAAATAAAGTCACCTGCACTTTTTCAGAGTGTTTAACTGAATCATCAATATCCTTAGGTAGTTTCATAGTTTAATAAAGTAAGCAAAAATGCCATTACACAATACAACTGGAATTCTAAAACAAACCGTAACACAGGGGAGAAAAAAGCCAGCAGGAAGCATTAAAAAAAAAAAAAGACAAAAAGTACAGTGCTGTAATCCTAGTTACTTAAGCGTGCTGTAATCCTAGCTACTGAGAAGGCTCAGATCTAGGATCACGGTTCAAAACCAGCCCGAGCAAGAAAGTCCAGGAAAGCCCAGTAGTCTCTTATCTCCAATTAACCACCAACAAGCTGTAAATAAAGTTATGAGCCAAATGGTAGAGCTCTATCTAGCCTTGATAAAAAAAAAATTAGCTCAGAAACAGTGCCTAGGTTTTTGAGTTCAAACCCCAGGGCTGGCACTAAAATATTAAGACCAAGAGGGTAGATCACGAAGGAGAAATCACAGGCAATGTTCTTCTACTTCCTGCATCTTCAACATTCTATTTCTCTTTTCTTAATCATTATAACATCATCATGATATATGTCTATGTACCTCCTTACCTCTCATCTCCTCACATTAAAACATTAGACATCATGTACTACTTACTATCTGCTTTGGTGTCTAAAAATGATGTGTTAAGAATCAGTCAGGGGGCTGGAGATATAGCCTAGTGGCAAGAGTGCCTGCCTCGGATACACGAGGCCCTAGGTTCGATTCCCCAGCACCACATATACAGAAAACGGCCAGAAGCGGCGCTGTGGCTCAAGTGGCAGAGTGCTAGCCTTGAGCGGGAAGAAGCCAGGGACAGTGCTCAGGCCCTGAGTCCAAGGCCCAGGACTGGCCAAAAAAAAAAAAAAAAAAAAAGAATCAGTCAGGCCGAGTGGATCCAAAAAATATGGTACTTATACACAATGGAATACTACATAGCGATTAGGAATGGTGAAATATTGTTATTCGCAGGGTAATGGTCAGAACTCGAACAAATAATGTTGAGTGAGACAAGCCTAGAACACAGAAAACAAAGGGGCATGATCTCTCTGATATATGACTGTTAACAAAGGGAGACGGAGAGACAGTAGAGACCAAGTCTGTGAATACTGTATATGTTCTTGATACATTGTATATTGCATATATGTCTACCTGACCTAGACAAGGGATAGAAAAACAGGTCGTAAGATATCACAAGAAATGTACACACTGCCCTACTATGTAACTGCACCCTCTTTGCACAACACCTTGTAAAAAAAATTATGTTCAATTAATAAAATAAATTAATTAATTAAAAAAAAAGAATCAGTCAGGCAAAAGTTTGACTTATAGCTCAGTTACCCTTGCAGTATGAACTGGAAGGTGCCTAACTTCAGCAAGCCTCACATTTTTTCATTTAAATATATCATACCCTGGTGGGATTATAGACCATCTTGAGACTCATACAATGTAGTGCCCACCTCGCGGTAGGGCTCAGTTTTACACTTTCCTTGTTGAATGCATTCCCAGACAGGAAGTAAATAGACATCCCTGGTGAAGGGAGTTAAGGAGCAATTGCATTACCTTAAGGAAAGCCTCACCCATCAAAGGGCTCTAAAATCTAAGCAACTCAGAAAAAATTCTTGACACAGAACAAAGCATTCCTTGGCACTCAGGATCCTGAATCCAGCAGCCCACCATGCCTGTGACACAGAGAGACACGGTGGGGCTTGCTAAAGAATTGAATCTATAAAGCCATTCCAACCCACCAGGTTAAAACATTAGAATGTCAATTTCAAGAACAGATGTTTAAAGCTTTTTATAGCTTTACCTTTTTTTTTGTTTTATTTCAAAAAAGAAACACTATAGTAAATCTTAATGATATTGGATTTGGCAATGGATTCCTAGCTATGTTACCAAAAGCAACAAAAAAAGGAATTTGATAACTTCATCATAATTAAATGTCTGGGTATAGTGGCTTAAGCCTATAATCCTAGCTACTTGAAAGGCAGAGATCAAGAGATCGATTTGCGACCAGCCTAGGCATTAAAGTTCATACCCCATACGCAAACTACAAGGCAAGCAATGGTTAGGCAGAGCAGCATGCACCTGTCATCTCCAGTGGCAAGGGAAACATGTAAGATGGAACACGGCCCATGCATAAAGAGACCCTCTTAGAAAATAGCAAATACATAAATGACAAGTTTTATGATATAATGTATGTTTTTGTAATAAGAATTCAGAAGAACAAGAAAAAAAATACCTAACATCATCATCATCATTATCATCATCATCAGGCACCACATCAGTACCTTTCCACACACTGCATCCGGGAGAGTGGCGGCTGACAGCTTTGGTTAAAAGCTTCTCGGGCAGCAAGTCTAGCTTCTGACAACTGGAAGAAAGTAGAAAACACAGTTTTATTTTGTTATCAGCTTCTTGTGAGAAAGGATTTCACTATGAAGCTCAGGCTGGCCTCAAACTCAAAATTGTTCTGTCTTGATTCCAAGTACTGGGATTATAGATGTATATTACACTTGGCTACAACCCTTCTTTCTTCTCTCCCCTTCCCTCCCATTCCCATTTCCTTTCCTTCCCTTTTTCCTTTTCTATCCTCTTCTTTCTCTTTTCTTTTTTTCTCTTTCTTCTTGTGGTGTTGAGGACCAAACTTAAGGCCTCAAACATTCTACACAATCAAAATTCATTTGATGAACTATCATATTTGCCACTGATCTCCAAGTAGTATCTCACTCATTTTAGTAGATGGTAGACACTTCAGGAAGTAAGGCATAGCTGAAGAAAGTAGGTCATGGGAAAACCTTTAAAAGTTCTGATTTCCACCATCACATCTTTCTCTGCTTCCTATCTGCCATAATAAAAAGCTGCATTTGTTGCAATGACTTAAAAAAATTTAACAAAGGCTAGGGATATGGCCTAGTGGCAAGAGTGCTCGCCTCGTATACATGAGGCCCTGGGTTCGATTCCCTAGCACCACATATACAGAAAACGGCCAGAAGGGGCGCTGTGGCTCAAGTGGCAGAGTGCTAGCCTTGAGCGGGAAGAAGCCAGGGACAGTGCTCAGGCCCTGAGTCCAAGCCCCAGGACTGGCAAAAAAAAAAAAAAAAAATTTAACAAAGAAATTATCACCCCCAAATTCCTTTTTTTTTTTTTTTTTGGCCAGTCCTGGGCCTTGGACTCAGGGCCTGAGCACTGTCCCTGGCTTCTTTTTGCTCAAGGCTAGCACTCTGCCACTTGAGCCACAGCGCCGCTTCTGGCCGTTTTCTGTATATGTGGTGCTGGGGAATTGAACCCAGGGCCTCATGTATACGTGGCAAGCACTCTTGCCACTAGGCCATATCCCCAGCCCCCAAATTCCTATTTTTGAAGCCAAAGCAAATTAGAAGGGTGGAGCCCTTGTAAATAGAATTGCTACCCTTGTAAGAATAATCCCCTTCCTTCCTCTTTTCTCTCTGTCCAATCAATCTCTCTCCTCTCCTCTTCTCTCTTTCTCTCACCTCCACCCCCCATGATACAGTGAGAAGATAGTCATCTGCAAAGCAGTAAGCAATCCACAAACCAGATAATGGATTTACTTGGACTCCAGAACTGTGACAAATAAAGATGTGCTGTTTGTACTACCCACCTATATATTGTACTCCTATGACAGAAGCTATAGCTAAGACACAGAGCACCCACTATGCAATGCTAACATCTCAGAGGAACTAAGTCTTTGAGACAATAAAGTATCCAAGTAAGTTCTAAGTATTAACTCTAGTCTCCCAAATCAAAGCACATGGTAGCTTCATTTTTCTTCATAGAATGTTCAAATTGCATGCTTCTGAATTGTCTTAGAAAGTGTCCATAAAGCTGGCATTCATTGAAAAGTTTTTAAAGTCTTTTTTTTTAATTGTCATACCTTTTCATCTTCCCATTGGAAAAAACTACAGTCTTTCCTATCTCTACAGGCTGAGCAGGCATAAAACCTCCGTGTTTCTTCCTTCCCTTGGTTCACCTTTACAAACAGAAGAGTTGGTCCTAGTTGCAGAAAAAAAAGGGGGGGTGGAATGTCAAACACAAGCGATCTATATCAAGTTCTTAACTTTCACTGCCTCAACTAAAACCTGTTTAGGTTTTGTGCACAACTGATCATAATGAAATCTTCCTCTACCTAACACTTAGCTCTTTGGCTGGCATTCTACCAACTGAGCCACGCCTGTGGTTTCTTCTTCTTCTTAGTCACAACCCTCAGGCATCGACTAGTTAGCAATAATTTTCTAAAACTTATCTCCCCAAGAAGAAAGCGCCATTGTCGGCTGCTGTCTACATGGCAAGAATGTCCAGGCAGGCCAGAGAACAGGGAGCTCTGCCATCTCTCTGGAGCGGTTACAAGGTCAGTGCAAACCTGGGCCTTAGCTGCAAGTTAGAGAAAAACTTAAGCTTGGTTTCCAGGCAAGAATGCTTCGGTCTTCGGTGGGAATTACTCCATACCCGCCATCCCTTAGGCCAACGCGGAGCTCCCTCCCCCACACGGCTGGAACAGCCCCCGAGTCAAAGCTCAGCAGCAAGGACTCCTCATGAGGGTTTCTCAAGCTGGGAACCCAGCTTCCAGAAAAGGGGGGTGGGGGGGGAGGCGTTTCCTGGGCTTCCCACTCGAGGGCAGGGGGACGGGCAGCAGACAGAAAACTCCTAAGAGCCACCCGCACATCCGGGCCAACCCAGGCCCTGGCAACCAGCAGTCAGGCCGGGCCCTGACTCCGACCCACCGTGAGGGCACAGCGGGGCTGGGGCGGCAGGACCCGAAGGAAACACCACCTCCACTCCTGAGCTGCCCGAGCACCCCGGCCTCCCGTCAGCCGCCCCAGCTTCGAGGCCGTCGCTGGAGGCAGCCATCTTCCCGCCGCCGTCCCGAAAGCCTCTGCCCGAACAGAGGCGGCGGAGAAAGAGCGCCGCTGCGATCCCGCCGTGTCCTACAGCGCCCCCGCGCGACTGGGAGGATCTACCAAAGGCTGCCGCGGTGGAGGCCACGCCCCGACGACTAGTCCCCGCCCACCTGGAGTTTTTTTCCTATGTAATCTCTATGGACAGGTGGCTTGTAGGCCCTGTGCCAAGGGCTCACCGGTATCCACTTTACCTTCGGCACCTGTAAACAGCCCTCTCTTTTTATAAAAATAGAGCCAAAGCCCCAAGGTGATGGCCTAGGCCTGTAATCCTAGCTACTCTAGAGCCTGAGATCTAAGGATCTCAGTTCAAAGCCAGCCAAGGGCAGGAAAGTCTGAGAGACACTCATCTCCAATTAACTACTAGAAAAAAAGTAGGGCTGTGGCTCAAAGTGTTAGAGTGCTAGCCTTGAGCAAAAAAGCTCAGAGACAGTGCCCAGGCCCTGAGTTCAAGCCCCATGGGTGACATTAAAAAGTATATTTATATGTGTGTGTGTGTGTGTGTGTGTGTGTGTGTGTGTGTCCAAGAATGGAGTCAATCTTTGGGTTTTTTTTTTGGGGGGGGGGGAGTTTGAACATGGCCAGATTGTAGGTCCTAAAGAGAAGGAGAAAAGGAGGGAGTGAAGGAGACAAGGTTCCAGTTTAAACAGTTTGTACAAAAATCCATTTTATTATCAGATGCTACCGATGATGACAAGAACAAAATTAAAAGTAGAATACCATTTACAAGTGGTCAAAGAAATGAAGTATATATAAATCTAGCAGAACATGTAGAGGACTCATGCCTAGAAAACTACTTAATGTTGGTGGGGATGGGGGGCAGTCAAGGAAGATCTAATAAATGAAGAAATACATTGTGTTCATTTTTTGGAAGCCTCAACATGAGAATGCGGCTGAATATTCCCAGCTTTAGTGCATACAGACTCATGGCAGAGATATTATTCTGAAAATGTATATGGAAATCAAGAAACACTTAAAATAATTTTGAAACATAAGAGGTCAATCTAACCAAGATCAAGACATACCTGCAGTCATCTCTTACACACATACCACACACACACACACCAAAAGCACAACAAAGGTTGATCCAGATAACACAAATGAGAAAGTACCTCAGAATGAGGGAACTATGAAGGTCTCAAAAAGATTCCCTCTTTTTCTGAAGGAAAACTGTGGAGAAGAATCATTGCCTTATATTTACACTATCATGTGTCACCCACCATGGATGTGTTCTAAGCAACATATCACTGGATGATATTGTTGGTAAGCATTATAGAGTGGAATTACACAAATTAAGGCTATAATGACAGCAGAGGACAAAATTTCATGGGACTACTATTGTGTATCTAACCCATCAGTGACCTAGATGTCATTATGATATATGTGAGTTGATGGCAAAAAAAAAAAAAAAGACTACTTGGTATCTGCAGAGAGAGTACAGATACTAAGTTATGAGGGTTTCCATCATTACTTTAGTGTCTTGGATTTTTTTGTGTCGTGGCGGGGGGAGATGGAAGGAAGGAAAGGAAGAGGACTGTACCTTATATGTTGCTTTTTTTGCTCAAGGCTGGTACTGTCACTTGAGCAACACCATTTCTAGCTTTTAGATGGTTATGTGGAGATGAGAGTTTCATGGACTTTTCTGCCTGGGCTCTCTTTGAACTATGTTTTGTTTTGGTTTTTGGTTTTTACCAGTCATGGGGCTTGAACTCAGGGCCTGAGCACTGTCCCTGGCTTTTTTTTGCTCAAGGCTAGCACTCTACCACTTGAGCCACAGCGCCACTTCCGGCACTAAGGAATCGAACCCAGGGCTTCATTTACACGAGGCGAGCACTTTACCACTAGGCCATATTCCCAGCCCTGTCTTTGAACTATGATCCTCAGTTCTCAGCCTGCTAAGTAGCTAGGAGTAGCTAGGATTACAGATGTGAATCACTAGTATCTAGCCAGGACAAACTTTTTTTTTTTTTGGCACCGGTCCTGGGGCTTGAACTCGAGGCATAGGCACTGTCCCTGAGCTTCTCTTGCTCAAGGCTAGCACTCTACCACTTAAACCACAGTACAATTTCTGGCTTTTTCTGTCTATGTGGCACCAGAATTGAACTAAAGGCCTCATGCATGTTGGGCAAGCACTCTACCAATAAGCCATACACTCAGCCCCAGAACAAACTTAAGGCTTAGGCTTGGAGCTGCTCCCACCATACGCTTTTGGGCAAAGTCATATGGCCAAACACTGAAAAGTTCCACAGCAAAGGGTATGGGGTATACAACACAATGTACCATAAAGACATTCTTCCCTGGGGTAACCGAGGGGCCGGTGGCACTATTTCCTGCCACTTGAGCACGCTACTGCGTATAGCCAGAAGTAGGAAAACAGAAATACCAGAGTGCCTAGATCCAGTTATGCCTCAAGTTTTTGCTACATGAGTCACAAATTCCTTCCTCTCCTTAAACCAGTTTGAGATGGGGTTGGTCCTGTCGCAGCCAGAAATGCTGACTAATGATGTACAGCCGCGTCACAATGTGGGGGAGGAGGCTATATCCATCAACGTGGCTTGATGCCTTTTTTCAACCCCGACTAGCAGCCTTGACCTCTGTTCTCTGCCATAATCCAAGTGGATTTTGGACATGAGCACACAGGCTACTTTTTTTTTTAAGGGGAATATTGTCAGGCAAGACAAGCAACAAGATTTGAGGATTGCAGTTCCCAACGAGCTGGGTAGAAAAATCAATGAGATTCTTATCTCTAGTTAACCAGCAAAGAACTGGAAGCATAGCTGTAATGCAAGTGGAAGAATGCCATCCACGAGATAGAGATCAAGAGGCCCTCCATACAGGAGAGAGGAGAGGGAGGAGAGAGACAGAGAACCTTCCCTTGGTGTTCTCTGCTCCCCAACTCTGCACTCTGAGGCTGAGGACACTGGCATTGGCCACTGTGCATGCGTGTGTGCGCACACACACCCCCCACACACATACAATTACATATTTAGAGTGCCAGGCATGAGTGGCTTAAGCCTGTGATCTTCGCTACGCAGGAGGCTGAACCCTGGAGGATAGTGGTTTCAGGATCAGTCCAGGCAGAAAAGTCTGTAAGACTCCATCTCAAAATAATTAGCAAAAAGCAAGGCTAGATGCATGGTTCAATTGGTAGCACACCAACCATAAGCACAAAAACCAAGTGAGTATGAGGCTTTTGAGTTCAAGCCCTCATGCTGACAAAAATGGGGGGGAAAATCCACACAAAGGTGATACATGCAGAGCAATCTCTCCTTTCTGAATCGCTCACATAGTTGGGCCAACCGTGTCACTGCAGGGGCCCAAGCTGAGGGGGCAGCAGGAGCCTAGATCATTATCTGTGATAACAGCAGAGGCACAAGAGAGCAGTCCTTCTGCTGAGTACATCTCCAACTTCCTTTCTGCCCGGAGAGCTATACCCCAGGCTGTGGGAGCTAGAGATGGGGGGAAAGGAGCAACTTTTTCCACAGTGGTGCTCTTTCCTGAAACCCTCTAGCCTAGGAGGCCTGGTTTCCATTCATGAATAAACCTAACTCCAAGTGCTCATTATATGAATGTTCCTAGTTGGGGACTAGTGGCTCATGCCTGTAATCCTAGCTATTCAGAAGGCGTGAGATCTGAGCATCCAGGGTGAAAACCATCCAGGGCAGACAAATCCCTGACTCTTTTTTTCTCTTTTCTTTTTTGGTAGTGGGGATCGAACCCAGGACATTGCACTTGCTAGGCAAGCGCTTTTTCACCGAGCTACCTACATCCCAGCCCAAATCCCTGACTCATCTCCAGTTAACCAGCAAAAAGCTAGAACTGGTAATGCAGCTCAAGTTGTAGAGTGCCAACTATGAATGAAAAAGCCAAGCAGGGGTATGAGGCCCTGAGTTCAAGCCCCAGTACTAGCACTTGCGCACACGTGCCCCTGCTTCTAAAGATGTCACTGTACCTTAATCACATGGTCATGCTTGGTTATTTACACATGAAATAGGCATTTCATTGCAAGCAACTATGCTTTTTTTTTTTTTTTTAGTATTCACAAAGGTGTTTAGATAGAGCTTGTAAACTATTAACTTCATTTCAACAGAGATTTGCATAGTACTTTCCCTGAACATTTTTCCCTCCAGGCCAGTGCTCTACCACT
This sequence comes from Perognathus longimembris pacificus, assembly GCF_023159225.1. Classification (NCBI taxonomy): domain Eukaryota; kingdom Metazoa; phylum Chordata; class Mammalia; order Rodentia; family Heteromyidae; genus Perognathus; species Perognathus longimembris. The sequence continues at coordinate 45,542,428 of NC_063176.1, forward strand.
TGAGGCATTGCTCCACTTCTGGCTTTTTTGCTGGCTAATTGGAGATACGAATTTCACAGACTTTCCTACCCAAGCTGGCTTCAAAAGACATCTAGTCTCAGCCTCCTAAGTAGGTAGGATTACAGACAGGCATGAGCCACCAGTGCCTAGCTGCAAAGTACTTTTTTAAAATAAATCCTGTGCCCCAATTACATCCTGACCAGGAACCTGGGGGTAACCAGATGTCATTTGGCACCAGCAGGAACAGGGGAACTGGGTCAGCGCCCTCCTCTCCCTCCCCTCCTTCTCAGGTACAGCAGGATACATCTCTGAGCCTCCTCCTGTGTACTGTGGAGGTAATGACACTTTTTGGGGTTCACTAATGTGATACTCAGGACTTTGGAAAGTGATGGCACACTGGCTTGGGATACAAGGGAACCATGTCTAAACAGCATGGAAAGCTTTTTTCTGGTACTGGAACTCAGGGTCTTGTGCTTGTTTGGCTGCTGATCTATCACATCACTCGAACCATACCTCCACGTCTAGCTTTGTGCTGGTTCTTTTGGAGATGGAGTCTTTAGGACATTTTCGCCCAGGCTAGCTTCAATCCTCCAGAGCTCAGCCTGTGAGTAGCTGGGATTGCAGGTGTGAACCACCAGTTATGGGAAACTCTTGAATCCAGCACCTGGCAAAAGAAACACCACCACTTCCAAGCACACAATGGATGTTCATGGGCGGGAGTGTGCACAGGTGCACACTCAATGCACAGACTTGAAAGATCACAGCAACCCTGCCTGTCCCATACTGCAAGGGCCTCTGGAGTCCACTGGATCTCTCTGCGCAGACTCCGAGGCTTTTCCCTTGTTCCTCCTCCAGATTGAGGACAGTGACGTTAAGTTTAGGGCAGTAGCCACCCCAGGCCCAAACCAGAGCTGTAGTTGAACGGCAATTCCCAATCCCCTTTACTGCAATTTAAACTAACACTTGAAGGGCAGAATAGAGTTCCAGAAAATTCCCCAAACCACACAGAGATAAAGGGCCTGTTGTTCATAGGGATGCTATCCAGGTCCCACCCCTGGTTAGACCGGTTTTGGAGCCAGCAATCAGCCAGGATGTTTGCACAGGTCTTACCCTGGGGCTCAGGCCCTTCCCTTCTCGTCTAGCATTTCACCCTGGATACAGGAGCCAGGACAATACCTTTTGAAATGCCACTGCAGGTAAATTTCTTCCCAGAGACCTCAAGTGCCTTCTCCCTCTTCCAGATTAACCCCATGTATCATGGAAAAGTATATATATCATGATTCCAAATGTGTTATCGTGCTCCAAGAAGGATGACACCAAGTATAAGAATTTGCATGTGAACATATTTGTGTAAAAAGAATCTACACTCACAAACTCGGAAAGTTCCATGATTACAGAGACAGATGCTTTGGTGCAAAGTGAATATATCACCAAAAACAATGGTATCACCTTTCGCACAAAACCAACCTCACTCCTCCTCTGTGCAAACTTCTGAAGTGGCAGCAAACAGTATCCTTTATCCAGCTTACTCACCTCACGTCTAAGCCATACTTGTAACTCTGGTTTAGTAAATCCCTCTTTATCACCCCTCCATTCTCCCTGCTCCTTTCCCAGGAGACATCTGGGATTCCCAAGCAGCAGCTAGGTCAGGGAACTCCTTTAGACTCCCATCTCCAATTAACTACTAAGGAGCTGGGGGCAGGGAGGGGATACAGGGAGGAGGAGGGACATTATCCTAGATTTTATATGTGGGCCCAAAGTAATCACTAGGCCTTTAAAAGTGGTTCAGGAAGGTGGAAGGAGGAAAGGGCTGGTAGAGAGCAAACTGCCCTCTGGTAAGAGATAGAGGTGTGTGTGTGTGTGTGTGAGAGAGAGAGAGAAAGAGAGAGAGAGAGAGAGAGAGAGGGAGGGAGATTACAGAAGTACCACGGCTCAAACTCAGGGCCTTATGCTCTCAGTTATCTTGCTCATGACTAGCACTCTCCCACTTGAGTCATACCTCCACTTTGGCATTTTGCTGGCTAACTGGAGATAAGTCTCGTGGACTTTTTCTGCCCAGGCTGGCTGCAATCCAGGTCTCAGCCTCCCAAGCAGCTAGGATTACTGGCATCTGTCACTCGTACCGGCTCCAGGTTTCCTTAAGGGTGGGCCAGAAGTTTCCTAACTTCTACGTTCTACAGCTCCCTCCTTCCAAGTCACTAGTATTAGGCTACTTGAATGTCACTACCTTGCACCTCTTTGGTGCCTCCTTATATTTTGGCCTTCCCTTGCCCAGGTACTGTTTCCAGCTTGCTCATTACAGATCTGGGTCCTCTCATTGGCCATTTTGCAAAACACAATGTGAACAGCAGCCGGGGCCCCGGCTACTGTCTACCACTTCTGACATAGCTCTACTTCTGGCTTTTTCTATGATTAACTGGATAAGAGTCTCATGGACTTTCCTCCTCAGGATGGCTTGAAACCATGATCCTCAGATCTCAGCCTCCAGAGTAGCTAGGATTACAGGCTGGTGCCAGGCTTGGGGCTACACTGCTGCTATGCAGGTGTTCTACCATGTGAGCCTGGCCTCCTGGCCCATACACATTTCTTTCTGTTGTTGGTTGTGGGGTTTGAACTCAGGACCTGGGCACTGTCCCTGAGCTCTTTTGTTCAAGGCTAGCATGCTAACATTTTGAGCCACAGTGCCACTTCCAGTTTTCTGATGGCTCGCTGGAGATAGGAGTCTTATGGCCTTTCCTGCCTGAACTGGCCTTGAACCATGGATCCTCAGATCTCAGCCTCCTGAGTAGCTGGGGTGACAGGTGTGAGCCACTAGTACCTGTCTAGCATTTCTTTCTTGCTGAGGTCACATCACTGTATGGGTCAGGAGGTTCTTCTGGTGGCTTCCTCCAGCAGCGACTCCTGGGCCCCGGCTGCTTCCACCTGACAAATGTCTTTGTTTATAGCTACAGGAGGACAAGAGTAAGGTCAATCATGGCTAGGAATTTTACTGCCAGCTTTGGGAATATCATGTATCACTTGTCTCTAGATATGTTTTGCTCCACGTGGCCCCATGCTAACTGCAGGTAGGGCTCTGAAGGGTAGGAGAGTGCTGTGAATATCTGCCTCAAGACTGCACAGCTGCCCAAACAACCTGGTGACCGCAGGCAGATAGATAGAAACACCTCTGAGCTGCCTTTGTCTTTACATAGCTGTGCAGGGATTTACAACATAACTCAACCAAGTAACATGTCACCATTGGTTTTTAATAAGGTTTTAACTATGAATACAGTTGTTTTAAATATTTTTAAATTGGGACCAGGGTGTATGTGGCTTAGTGATAGAGCACTTATCTAGCATTTACAAGGCTCCACCTTCAATCTCTAGCAACAAACACACACACACACACACACACACACACACACACACACAGACACTATGAATCAATCTTTTTCAAGTCTAAAAATCCATTTCTCCAAAGATGTCAACTGCTGGCAAATTTGGGATGTAATAAGGCAACACGTAACAAAATAAAATTAAAATGTCTCCAATTGAAAAAGTTCTAGTTAAATATACCATTTGGAATTAGAAAGAGTTAAACTATACTACTAACATGGGAAAATGTGGTCTGTCATCATTTATAAACTCAAGCATTATCACAAACATTCTAATTTTAAGTATACACATGCAGGAGAAATCTAGCCTCAAAACAATGATTTTTATTACCTTTTGTCTACCATGTTTGACAATATAAATATGCTCATTGAAGAAGCCACAATATTTAAATAAGAATTAAACTCATAGAAATTTACAAAACATAGCTACTGTACTGACTTCCAATCTTATCTTTAAAAAATGTCAATAGTACCATTCTAGTATGGTCAGACATTTAAAAATATTTTCACACAATTTTAATTTTAGCATAGAAAATGGCAATTTACTAGGTTTTCTATTATAAAAAGTAGTATAATATTTCTCAAAATACTGAAATTTTAAAAACTGAAAGCCACACCCACACCACAGCAACTCATCTCTTTTTAGATCTCCAAAAAGGCACATTTTAATTACTAGTAGTTACCTAAGGATAGTAGTTTGAGTTTTGATTTTCCAGTCCATTTTCCATTATCTCAAAATAGAGCTAATGAAGGGCGAGAGGAGCTAGCAGCAATTACTCCTAACTCCCTGTAGGTGGCAGTGTCCTGGGTCACCATGCCCAAGAGGAAGAGGAAGAGACCCCAGCTCATTCCCACCTAACTTAACCACCCTGCCTATACTTTCATACAAAAGTAACTCATTGAAATAGTGAATTATCTGACACTAAGCTTAAGACACAAAAGGCCAAGACTATTCATGGCCCAGTTAGGTGGTTCTAAGTCTGAAGAAGAGATCGACGTTTTTCTTCTTTCCAAGCTCCGATCCATTTCAATCACGTGGTATTAAACAGTGTTAGTCCCAATTCCCAGAATGTGAGGCAAACTCATATTCAAATTATAGCACAAAGTTTCAATATTAAATGCAAATGATTCGATGGCTACTGCTGTCAGGTTCTTCTTTAATTGGAAATAATAATCTAAAACAGAGTAATCTAATTATAGTATCACCAATAATTTCAAGTAGTATTATTTTGAAGAAATTCATGACCTATTAACCCCAGAATGAAACCCAACATATACTTTGGGGTATGATTTACTTTTCAGTGAAGTGTATACTAACTAAAGTATTAAACTGAACAACACTCTGAAATATGAATTGATCAATTACTTGATCCTATTGAAGATACGGTGACACAAAAAGGAAATGTTAAAAGATATTTTAGAATTTCAAAATACTGGAGATCAGCAACCTTAATTTTATATTACTTCCCTCAAGTCTCAGTAGAATGTTCTGTTTCTTTTTTTGTTTTTTTAAGAAGGGGAATATCTTTTTTTTTCTTACTAAATAAAATGCAAAAGAAGAAAATGGTCATCTATCACTTAGCCAAAATAAGACTTTGAGGTCCCTAATAATTATGTCAAGGACACTAATTCCAGTTCTAAAATAGCAGCATTAGGATAAAGGCAACATTCCTTTGTTCTGTGTATCTACTGACTTCTATGTCTTCCTAGCAGGCTCCGGGGCTTGGCTCTTCTCACAGTCCTGCAGGAATGAAATACAACTAGCTCACATGAATGTTCTTCTCCATGTCTAAAAAGTATTCAAAGGTCAACAGATATGTTTTTCTCCTTGGAGTTCTAGAATAATTACAGTCATGCTCACATGTATAAACCATGAAATTACCTTTTTAAACAAACAACAATGTAAGATACAAATTTTCTATAAAAATACAATATATGTCACTTCTTCCCTGAAATAGAAATTTAATATTTGGACAAAAAAACTGTAAACTTGATTACATTAAAAAAATATGACTTTTGAAAGACTTGACTTTTTCGAGGTTTTTGGCAACTGGTGTGTTCTTACCAGCAGGTTTACATTACTGTGATGCTTTCATATCACAATGATGCCTACACTTGTCCTCTCACATCCACTACCAGGTGGAAAAAAATGGCTTCCTGCAATGGACGGTCTGGGTGAAGGAGCTGCTCAGGTGGACAATCCGCCCTTGACCGCCACCTTGGCTGCGCTCCACGATCACACAAGGCATCTGGACCAGCTGGACAGGGCTCTTCCCATCTCTCAGGGCCTGGGTAAGATTTAAGATCTGAGGAGAGAAGAGAGACCTTCCTCAATTTAAAGACAAGACAACAAACAAAACCCCTCACTGAAATAATATTTTAACCATTGATTAATAAATTTTGTTATTCATTTACATATCTCAGAGAGTGTGATAGGGAGAAAATAGTATAAATATGTACGATATGTATGTTTATGTACATGCATAAATGCATAACATTAGAATAAAATTGCTCTAGTTGGTAACTATAAAATATTCTAGGATGCATCTATGTCCAGGAGCAATGAATTTAGAGACTAAATAAAGTAAAAGGTTCTATACATTTCATTTGATATAGAACTGAAACATTTGTGTGATCTCCACAATTAACAATTAAATGTATTACAGATCTACTACAGCCTTGGCTTAGTTCTAAGTATTGGAGATATGACCACTGAAAAACAAATTCAATACTTCTTTGTGTGGCAGAACCAGTGCTTTAACTCAGGGCCTCACACTCTATTCCCTTGTCTCTTGAGCCAGGCCAACACTTTGCTGGCTAGTTGAAGACAAATGTCTCTCAGATTCATCCCTCAGGATGACTTTGAATCAGACTGTCAGATCTCAGCCTCTTTTTTATTTTTCATTTTATTCTTATTTATTTATTTTATTGTTGTTGTTTTTTGCCAGTCCTGGGGCTTGAACTCAGGGCCTGAGCACTGTCCCTGGCTTCTTTTTGCTTCTTTTTGCTCAAGGCTAGCACGCACCACTTGAGCCACAGCACCACTTTTGGCCTATTTGTATATATGTGGTGCTGAGGAATCGAACCCAGGGCTTCATGTATATAAGGCAAGCACTCTTGCCACTAGGCCATATTCCCAGCCCAGATCTCAGCCTCTTGAGTAGCTAGGACTACATGGGCACAAGCCACTGACACCCAGCTAGAGCTTATTTTTAAATTATAAAACCAAAAGATAGTAAAATACATCATATTCCACATTCAAAGACACTTTGACTTTCCGCTTTTGAACATACAAGTAAGGTTATGAAACACATTCTACTTTGTTCAGATGAAATTTATAATTCATTTATCTTTTTTCCGGTATAGTGGGAAACATTCTCTTTATTATGTATTTTAGGCATATGACTACCTCCAGTAGGTATCTGAAAATCATCTAATATATGCATGCTATCGATTTCATTGGCTCTGACAGACTAATAGTGCTAAGCAGGAAGTTTCCACATAAAGCCAGAGCAACAGGTAAACCTTGTAATCCTCTGAGTAGTATAAAGTAGATGAGCCAAGCCCTCAACATTATCAAGGAAATAAATCATTATAACCAACAGTAATTAAATTGTTATTTATGATTTAGGATTCTCTTTAGGTTTGTCAAAAAATTCCTTGGGGTGACTATACCACAATAACAAGAAAAAAAAAAGTCATTTAAGTTTTTTTATACGATGAGCATAAAACGTGGAATAGCATGGCTAAGGAATGAAATGTTCTGGTTAGTTGCCTTTTTCAGTTAAAAAAATTCGACTCTGAAGTTGATAGTCTAAATATGCCTGAGTAACGGCTAATATTTTCATGACTCTAAAAACAATACATGGTTGTTGCACAGAATCTCAAAGACAGAAAAGTAAAAGAAAGTGAATCAGTCAGGCTGAGAATGTGGCTTAGTGGTTGAGTGCTTGCCTAACATGCATGAAGCCCTTAATTTGATTCCTCAGTACCACATAAACAGAAAAAACCAGAAGCTGCACTGTGGCTCAAGTGGTAGAGTTCTAGCCTTGAGCCAAAGAAACTCAGGGACAGTGCCCTGAGGTTCAAGCCCCAGGACTGGCAAAAAAAAAAAAAAAAAATTAAAAAGTGAATCAGTCTGAGGTTATCAAATTTCAAGTAATTATGTAATAACAAGAAACAGCTCTAACCTATCCTGATTGTAAACATTTCTTTGGACTTTGGAAGATACCTGATAATCTAGAGACATTTGTGGAGTGAGCATGCACTGTACTGGTGAGAAAAAAAACCTGAAAACCCATGTGAGTTCTGAAAAAAACAGCCTGGAAACAAGAGCCACAGGAACAAGTACCCACAATGCAATAATTCAATCCCTTCCCCAACAACCTCCATATTGATTACTGCTTAACAGAATTTCTTAGTTTATGTTTAACTCTAGACAAGTATTACTTTTAAAAAAACAGGATAAGGCAAACACTGCAGGCAAGATGAAATAGAATTCTCCATGGATGCCACACCTGATAGCTTGACAGGAATGCCTCTGTTATAGCAAAGGCAGATAGACGGCTTAAAACCGTGGACTTCTGCATAGAAAGTGTGTTTCAAAAGTTTACTGAGGGGACTGGGAATATGGCCTAGTGGCAAGAGTGCTTGCCTCGTATACATGAAGCCCTGGGTTCGATTCCCCAGCACCACATATATAGAAAATGGCCAGAAGTGATGCTGTGGCTCAAGTGGCAGAGTGCTAGCCTTGAGCAAAAAGAAGCCAGGGACAGTGTTCAGGCCCTGAGTCAAAGACCCAAGACTGGCAAAAAAGAAAAAAGAAAAGTGTACTGAGCCTCAGCTTTCAGTTGGCTGAATTATTGTACTGAATATGCAAAACCACATATTCTCCTTTATTGTCAGTTTATGCTGCTTCTTGGTGGAAATCTACTCAATATATTGATCTGAAAAAACAAAGTTGTGCAGGACGCCAGTGGCTCATGTCTGTAAATCCTAGCTTCTTGGGAGGCTGAGACCTGAGAATCATGATTCAAAGCCAGCAACAGCAGGAAAGTCTGTGAGATTCATCTCCAATTAACCATTAAAAAACCAGAAGTGGAGCTGTGGCTTAAGAGGTAGCACACTAGCTTTGAGCATAAAAGCTCAGGAACAGTACCCAGGCCCTGATTTCAAACCCTAGGACCGACACACATGCACACAATCACACACACACGCACACGCACACACACAGACCCCAAATAAAAAACCAAAGTTCTGAGTAAACTGTGTCCAGGGTACGTTCCCAGGAGTGCAGTGGGAGTCAGAAGAACTATCTAGGTGACAGGAGGGGCCCAGGATGACTGAGCTGCTCACCAGAGGAAGAAGTAAGGCACCCACAGAGAGAGCAGGGACCAGGCACCACTGGAAAACAGGAAGTTGCTAAGCTCAGGGCAAGTGGCAAATGACAAGAGCAAAAGACAGGTGCGCTGTGTGAAGGCAGTTTGCCCAGGGCCCTGTCAGCTGGGCTGGAAGCCTGTAGCTTAGCCCATGCACAGGGACAAATCTTGGGATTTTCTGATACAAAAGATATGAAGGGATTTGTTTTTAGGAGACTTTCATTTTTGGTTTGTTTTTTTATCTGTCCTGCACGAGACAGAACTTAGGGCTTTATGCTCTTCCACTGCACCTGACCCCCAACCCTGTGGCAAGGAGGACAGGTAGGGATATCAGTTAAAATTCAACCCAGTAAGGAGATGGTAAGGGCTCCAGGCAGAGGTAGTGCCTAAATGCTGCACATATGTCCAGCTAAGACAGGCCTCTTACTCACATATGCAGCCTGTTACTCAAGACCTCTGCACACTGCTGCTTCTGTCCAAAATGCAGAGACCCCTCTGTAGCTGTTGGGAGGATAAATATAGCCAGTATAGGCCAAGCCCTCGGGAGGTACTCAAGTGGGCACTTCATTTTCTTTCACATCGATTACGGGATCTGAAAAGGAGCTTTGGGACTTAATCACTGTGTTTGCACAAACTAATTTCGTTATTCCTGCTTTTGTCAGATTTTGCGGGAAACACACTTCTGACTTGCAGTATGTGGAAAGTATACTGGACATATTTTCAGGCCCAGTGTTACAAATAGGAACAGGTAGAACAAAACATGAATTTTATTCAACCTGCTTATAAGCTACTGCAACTTAAAATGAAACTGGAACATGGTTTATTTTTATCACGAACATTACCAGTCCACATTTCGATGTGGAGAATTAATGGCAGTCACTGATCATGTGTGTAAAACTCACCACAAGCTAGTGGCAAAGCTTGGCCCACACGTAGCACCAATCACCAAGGTGACAGAGCTTGAGGGAGGGGAAGTTAAAAGACACTCATAAAAGAAATGACAGGCACTTTGAGTCAACTAAGAAACTAGCTGGCCTGGTACTGGTAGCTCATCCTATAATCCCGGCTACTCAGGAGGCTGAGATCTGAGGATCACGGTTCAAAGTTAACCTTAGGGAGAAAAGTCTGTGAAACTTTTATCTCCAATTAAACACACACACACACACACACACACACACACACACACGCAAAAGGTGGAAGTGGAGCAGCTATGGTTCAAGTGATAGAGCAATAGCCTTGAGCAAAAAAGCTCCAGGACAGTACCAAGACACTAAGTTCAAGCCCTGGCACATACACACATAAAAAGAAACTGGCTGAAATGACTCTGTTATTTGGATGTATACAAATGATACACTTCTCTTGTTAAACCTTTGTTTCCTAACTGCTAATTTACTTGAGAATAAATAATGATATCCTCTCTTTTAAGGCACGCTTAAAAAAAAAAAAAAAGCCCAGCTGAAACCAGGGAATTATATAATCAGGTATGTACAGTCAGAGCACATTATTCTTTTTGGTTATCAGGATGCTCAAAATCAAATTAAAAATAGAAAACAAAATAAAACAAAGTGAACTTAAAAGATGTAACTAAGATACCATAGTTTCCTTTCTCCCCAGATCTTTTTTTTTTTTTTTTTTTTTTTGGCCAGTCCTAGGCTTTGGACTCAGGGCCTGAGCACTGTCCCTGGCTTCTCTTTGCTCAAGGCTAGCACTCTGCCACTTGAGCCACAGCGCCACTTCTGGCCATTTTCTATATATGTGGTACTGGGGAATCGAACCCAGGGCTTCATGTATATGAGTCAAGCACTCTTGCCACTAGGCCATATTCCCAGCCGTCTCCCCAGATCTTGACTTTGTCATTTGTTATTGTATTGTATGCATTTCCACAATACCTAAACTCCTCTGTAAATGAGACAGTTATGAATAAATGCACAAAAGGCAGTAGATACCCACCTGCACCTCTGCATCTTACCTCAGAGTGGACGGCCCAACACCGTCACACACAGGTGGTTTTAAATTCCTCATGCACTAACTTTAACCCACAAAATGTTTATAGCATTCACTTGTTTAAAATAATATTCCAGGGCTGGGAATATGGCTTAGCAGTAGAGTGCTTGCTTTGCATGCATGAAGCCCTGGGTTCAATTCCTCAGTACCACATAAACAGAAAAGGCCGGAAATGGAGCTGTAGGGTGCTAGCCTTGAGCAAAAAGAAAGCCAGGGACAGTGCTCAGGTGCTAAGTCCAAGTCCCAGGACTGGTAAAAAACAGATTAAAAAAAATAAGATTCCACAGACAATTATGCCCCTACTCACTGTTCCAGTTACCTACAGTAAACCTTGGTCTGAAAATAGTATAAATGGAAAAACCCAGGTGTAAACATTTATAGGTTTCAGATCTTTTTTGTATGTTTATTGCTAAATGTGGTTTATTACTGATAATCAAATTTTTATCATAGGTATGTCTTTTTAGGGAAAAGCATAGCGCATGCAGAGTTTGGGCTATAGGAAGTTCCAGGAATCCACTCATACCCACAAAGAACAGCCAAGCCAGGATGGGCCTTTAGGGGAAAGCAAAGTCCTGAAGCTGAATCACGTCAGACAAGCAAAAAGGTCAAATTGGGACTTGGCTCAGCTCATCCTGGGAAGGCAACACTGCAGTATAATGATAACTGCTGGCCATCTAACCACTTTTACTCTCCAGACAGGCTCCTAGCTAGGATCCCTGCTTGGGTCTCCTCACCTGAGAAGCAAATCTGCACCACGGTCCAGCCTCCCTTTCTGCACAAGTTCTGTACCTCTTAAATTAGGGATCTCTTTGTTGAGATAGATTTTATCTCCCTCATAATCAAAATGAATAAAAAAATGAAAAAAAAAGCCAGGACATGGTTTTCCTTTCTAAATATTTGTTTGTAACCCTTCTTTTATTTCTGGAAGTCCTGGAATTCAAACTCAGGGTCTGTATTCTACCACTTGAACCACTTCTCTAGTTACAATCCCACCCCCCCCCTTTTTTTTTAATACTTATCTCCTCTAGTCCATTCCATGTGGACTCTATAGCTCTATCCTACTAGTAGTCTGTAAACATATAAGAGAATAATGAATATCTGATTTAATTACATTTGCTTGTTGAAGTTATAAAATACAACAAATCAATATCATCTTGCCACAAGTATTGTAGCAAACATCTACCTAATAGCTGCCTCATTATTAGGTAGCTGTTTGCTACTTAATACCTGCAGCAAACAGCCCCATTAATTTAGAAGTATACATTTTTGTTTCAAGCTTTCCTTTGGGAATAGTGTTGAGAAAGCAGATGTCATCCATGAGTCGGCTTGGCCTGACAGTCCACAGCACTATACCTAATTCCCTGAATCTTTAATTAGAGGAGGTGAGGAAGGAGGAGGATGGGTAAGAGGTCTGAAGTATAATTATATAGCTCTACCATGCTCAATTGGTGCTCAGCTCTGGTGACATGGTTAGTTACTGAGTGCTCTAGCAAAACCAAACATGTTCTGTGAGGAAAATAATCTACTGGCAGCAAAACTTGGTTTTGATGTATCCAAGTAAGTAGATTTGAGGAGGAAAAAGGTAGTGAAATAGTCATCACAGTGGGGCTGAAGGCACTGGGTGTGTGGCTCGGTGGTACAGTGCTCACCTAGCACAGGTTCCACCTCCAGTATATTGAGGTGGGAAACAACTAGCTACATAGCAAGGTCCAAAAGAGGAGGCAAGATAGTATTTAAGTCAACTTCATTTCTAATCATCAGAACTATTCCAGAACAGCACAATAGGCAGTGTCACATCTTCCACCTGTCACAGTGGAAGGAAAAGTTGATGCTGTCTCGTGAGACTTTCCTTCACGAACAAGATCATCAAAAACCAACCTACCTGGCCCCGCATCACAGACATCTGACTTTCAAATGTGGCTTTGTCAAATCCTCTATCAGTCTGTTATGGAAAGGAGAAGAAAGGTTAATTTAGTTCCCCTAATAAAAATCTTTGAAACAAATACAGAATTTAAAATAAAGTTAATTTTCACATAGCCAGTAAGACCATTAGAAAGTGTTCTTAATAATTAAAAAAAGAGAAAGGACTTTTCCCTGATGTAATTTTGGTAAACACCTAATTTAGTTCAGAAAGTATTTTGGGGGGGTGGGGGCGGGGTACTAGTTGTAATGGGGTTTGAACTCAGGGTCTTGTACTAGCTAGGTAGGTGCTCTACTACTGAGCCATTCCTATAGCACCAGGAAGGACTGATGACTTTCTAGTCAATGAGTTTTGGCTTTTTACAAGAATTAATTCATGTCAGGTCACCAAACACATACTATAAAGGGTAATTTTATTTAAAAAAAAAACAACCCGAAAAGCTGCTCTTAAAGCTTTCATTTTTTTCTGACAATCAAAACTTAACATTTTAAAAAGCAGTATCCAGACAGTACAAAATGCTACATTTTTATTTATTTTGCTTTATTCCTAATAAAACTATGAATGCATCTGGGCTACCCAGGAGAGTAGTCTATCAGAAAAATAAAAATAATGTTGTTATAAGACAGACAAGTACATTCTAAATTTGGGCAATGAACTTAACCTTTTTTAGCATTAATATCATCAAACTAAAATGATAAAAAAAAAAAAAAAAGCCAGGTGCTGGTGGCTCATGCCTGTAATCCTAGCTATTCGGGAGGCTGAGATCTGAGAATGGAAGTTCAAAGCAGCCCTATCAGGAAAGTCCTCATGAGACTCTTATCTCCAATTAACCTCCAGAAAACTAGAAATGGTGCTGTGGCTCAAATGGTAGACTGCTAACCTTGAACAAATGAGCGCAGGAATAGCACGCAGGCCCTGAATTCAAGACCTATAAGCAACCCCCATGCCTCTCTTCCCCCCAAAAGATAAAAATAGTGCTGTGGGGTTTAAGTTTTAGGATGGTTTGGTGCTTTTTAGGAATTGAATGCTTGAGCACCTGAAATCCATGTATTGAAATCTCATTCCCAATGTTATGGTATTCAATGAGGTCTTTAGGAGGTAATGTCATGAAGGTAGACCGCTCATAATGGGAGCAATGCCTTTATACAAAGAGGCCAGAGATCTTGGACTGCTAGCCTTCAGAAGTGTGAGAAATGCTTATTGTTTAAACAACCCAATTGCGTACAGGTAAGCAAGTGGCAGTTTACTCTACAGTACCTCAGGCTCATTCAAATTTAATTGGGGCTGATGTAGCTCAGGGCCAACCACTTGCCTAGCACATACAAGGCCCTCAGTTTAATCCTCTACTACAAAACAAAAATAAAGAAGCAAATGACCCCCCTAAGCGAGAATTTATTTACCTTAAAAAGTTCATAAAGATCTTCACACAAATCTTGCACAAAGTTCATGTCAGAAATATAGGGTAGAATCAAGTTTCTTATTTCTTCAGAAAAAGGAACTTTGGCTTGAGGAAGCCAAGCCCAGTAAAATGGATCTAATAGAAAAGAACAAACAAACCAAAACACATTCTGTCAATCAAGGAAAGAAAATGGTATATTCAGATACACATTTATCCTGTTGTTTTTCTTCTACAAGTCCTTGGGCTGTCCCCCAAAAGGGAGAGAGAAGTTATCAGAAGACAACTATCTTTTGTAACTCAAATTACTCAACTCATACCCCAAGTTCAGATGCCCAATTCAGACTGGTGAAGCATAGGAAAAAATGGTTGTTTCTGAGCTTTATCTGGTAAAGAGTAAGAATTTAACAATAAATCTATGTCAAACAGTCCTTCCTTGAAAACCATATTCTAGTCTCTTTGGTTTTGAGCTTAGAGGTTGGTGAGTACCTGTCACTTCTTTAGCCCCAGAACACGTCTCCTCAGGAACTAAAGATGTTCTAGAATGTGTTTTTTGTTTTGTTTTGTTTTTTTCCCCCAGGGCTTGGACTCAGAGCCTCAGCACTGTCCCTGGTTTCTTTTTTTGGGGAGGGGTGGGGCAGTCCTGGGCCTTGGACTCAGGGCCTGAGCACTGTCCCTGGCTTCTTTTTGCTCAAGGCTAGCACCCTACTACTTGAGCCACAGCGCCACTTCTGGCTTTTTCTGCTTATGGGGTGCTGAGGAATCGAACCCAGGGCTTCATGCATGCTAGGCAAGCACTCTACTGCTAAGCCACATTCCCAGTCCTGTTCTAGAACTTTTAATTATTACAAACAAAATAGGTGGCTGTAAGATATAAAAGATTATGGCTACCTGGTACTTGGGGCACATGCCTGTAGTCCTAGCTACTCAGGAGGCTGAGATCTAAGTAAGGATCACAGTTTGAAGCCAGCCTGGTCAGAAAAGTCCTCAACTCTTATCTCTAATTAACCACTCAAAAACTGGAAGTGGATCTGTGGCTCAAACTGGTAGAACACTAGCCCAAGCAAAAGAGCTCAGGGGCAGCACCTAGACCCTGAATTCCATCCCCACAACCAACCCTTCCCCCCCCCCAAAAAAAAAAGATCATGACTGTGGGCTAAGGATGTAGTTTAGATATTAACCACTTATCTAGCCTGTATGAGGCCCTAGGTTCAAATCTTAAAACCAATGAAAAAGAAAGAAAACTTCATGGCTGAGCTAATTCTTGTTCTCCCCACAGAGACACCATAAAATTCACACAGTGCTAAGATGTGAATGATTTGTACAATAGTGAAATCTTCTACAGACTGTACATAGGTAGATCAAGAATCCCAGTTCAGTGTATTCTATCACTCAAAAAGCCTTGAGGAAGAAATGCACCCTTGGAGTAATCTCTTATCATTTCTCTTCTATTTGCCCCTTTGCATGCAGTGGCACATCCTAAACAAAGCCTTTCTTCTGGCCCATAGCTCTTTGAAGAGTTGAGAAGCCTTATTTCTGCCCAGGACCACTAGATATTTAGAAGAGCATTATAGGTCATCCCAAATGATCAACACAGGCACATGAGCTGTGGGGAGTGGACCAGAAGCATGTGTGTCAGTTCTGTCATGGACCAAATGATTTTGAGGGTCATACATAAGTCGGCACCTGTTCCTTTCTGCCTTTTCCTGGACAATTTCATAGAGGAAAGCTGTTATTCTTTGCTCATCTCCACTTTGAGTCCCTAACCCTTCTTTCTCTGAGCTCCTCAGAGCCTCCCACTGTCCATTTATACTCCCCACACTCTCCAACCTCCCCCAAGTGAGCACTGTGTCTTTTATTTCCTGTATGAAATTCCCTCCACCGTGGCTTGGCAACAACTCTCTCCAAAGTTCACCTTCTGCCCCGTAAGCCACCCCTCTTTGCTGCCTTTTCCTTCCCTCTTTCAATGTCACTGTTCCCCGCATTCTTTCTTTCTTTCATTAAGCATTCATGGCATGTTTATTGAGTACTTGTGTTCCTGGCATTGTATTAGGCTACCGTTTTTATTCTCCTTGAGTTTCCTGGGTGATAGCAAACAGCACCATCCATGGCTTCTGCTTCCAAGACAACCATGTAAATAACATTCCCCTTAAGCACCAGATCCTTAATCTCCAACTGTATGTTTGGGAAATTTCCCAGGTATCTTATAGGCACCTTGGATTTAACATTTTTTAAAATGCAACTTGTACACAAGTACCAAATGATTTTAAGGAAATGTAAAGTGGAAGTAAGATGTTTCACTGCTTCCACAAAGAGAGAAAGAGCAAAAGAGAACAAATTGGAATTCACAGTAAGTAGGGCAAAGTAAAATAGAAAAAGTTCAAACATTTCTGTACCTTATTGAGACTTTAAATTATAGAGACACCTATTAAAAGACTCATATTGGGCTTGAAAAAATCATCCAGTGTTGTTTAAAAGAAAATGATGGAGGTTAAAAATAAAAGTATAAAATAATATCAGGGGAAAAAAAGCAAAAAAGTGTTGCAATAGTACAACAGATAAAACAAGAAAAGCATGAAATATCCAGAGATAAGATGTACTGATGAAAAATAAAAACTACCGGGCAGGTAAAGTACTGGATCTCTATACACATGAAGATAACACACACACACACACACACACACACACACAACCAGGAAGCAACTGATAAAATCATTCACCAACACACACACACACACACACACACACACACCAGGAAGCAACTGATAAAATCATTCACCAACACACACACACACACACACACACACACACACCAGGAAGCAACTGATAAAATCATTCACCAACACACACACACACACACACACACACACACACCAGGAAGCAACTGATAAAATCATTCTCCATTAAGGAGACTGTGAATGAGCATATCAGAGAGGATCATAGTTCAAGGCCAGTCTTGGTAGAAAAGTTCTCAAGACCCATTCTCAACTGGTAAGTGGGAACAGAGGCAAACAGTCATCCTCCGCTACATAAAAGGTTGCGATTGGAAGGATCATAGTGCAACCCACGCAGAAAAGCCCATGGAACTCCATCTCCACAGAGGGTACTGGATGTGGCGGAGTGTACCTGTGATCTCAGCAACAACTAAAGTTCTACAGTAGGTGGATTAAAGTGTAGGGTGGGATGGAACACCCTGTCTTAAAAATAACCAGTAAAAAAATAGGGCTAAAGATGGCTCAGTGCCAGCCTGGCAAGGCTCAGAGTTCAAGCCCACCAATACTATAAAAACAAAACAAAATCAGCCAGTGATCTTTAATTCCCTTTCAAAAAAAAGAAAAAGAGTAGATTAAGTGGTCAGAAAACAAGTTGGAGATGAGATTATCAAAGAACAAACTTAATTGTCAACACAGTAATCCTTGTGCCCAGTACATTTTTTTTCAAATAGGTCTACAAATTGGCTGTGTATAAGATCACAAAAAAATTTCTAACAAACTACATAAAACAATGTACACAGGCCATATTCACAGATTATAGTGCATAATGCTAGAAAATAGGAATAATAGACACTTAATGCCAACAAGCACAGTTAAAAAAAATCAAACTACTTTAATTTTGGGGTGTACAGAAAGCAATAGTGGGGTTTGAATTCAAGGCCTAGGCACTATCCTTTAACCTTTTCAATGAAGGTTGGCCCTCTATTACCTAAGCCACACTTCCTTTTTTTTGGGGGGGGGGGCGGAGGGGGTTAATAGGAAATAAAGAGTCTCATGGACTTTCCTGTCTAGGCTGGCTTCCAATCATAATTCTCAGATCTCAACCTCCTGAGCATCTAGGATTATAGGCATGATTCACCTGCGCTTAACTTAGAAATTTAAAAATCAAATAAAACACTTCTAAATTACCCCTATCAGAAATAAAAACCAGAAAGAAGCTTGGGGCATGCTCAAGGGGTAGAATGCCCAACTTTCAAACATGAGGTTCGAGGTCAGTCCCCAAAGGTAAGTATTAAAGACTGAGCCTCCAGGGCTAAGTGTGTGGAACTTTTAGAAGGTGGGGCCTAGTGGAAGGAAGTTATGTCACTGGGGCCTGTACCTGAAGGGGAGAGGCACTGGGCCTGGCTACTTTACTGTCGTTTTCTTTCACTTCCTAGTTATAATAGCTGAACAGCTTCCCATGCACCCCTACCATGCTATACTGTGCTGCCATGGGTCCAAAACAACGGGGTCAGGTAACATGGATGGAACTCTCCAACACGTAAGCCAAAAGAAACCTTTTCCCTCATTAAGTGGATTGCTTAGGGCTTGCTGTGTATTTGCTACATCTTGAGCCAATTTCACACCTATTATTAGCCACTACAAAATACTGCTCACTAAATTTGTAAGTGAATATAACCCTAAACATGAGCATTCAGCTCTACCATAGAAAATTCTTATGTTACATATACTTTTAAAATTACAAAGTTATGGCCTAGTGCTAAAGTGCTCGCTTCATATACATGAAGCCCTGGGTTCAATTCCTCAGCACCACCTATATAGAAAAGGGCCAGAAGTGATGCTGTGGCTCAAGTGGTAGAGTGCTCGCCTTGAGCAAAAAGAAGCCAGGGACAGTGCTCAGGCCCTGAGTTCAAGCCCCAGGACTGGCAAAAAAAAAAAGTAAAATTACAAAGTTACAGGCAGACTCTGGTGGCTTATGCCTGTAATCCTAATTACTCAGGAGCCTGAGATCTGAAGGCTGCAGTTAGAAGCCAGTCTAGGCCTGAAAGTCTATTAGACTCTTATCTTCAATTAACCACACCTTCCTCCACCCAAAAGCTAGAAGTGAAAGTGTGGTTCAAGAGAGCTGGCCTTGAACAAACAAGCTATGGGACAGTGCCTAGGTAAATTTCATTTCCCAGTACCAGCATCAAAAAACAAACAAAGACCCAAATCCCTAAGTTACCAAATGCATTGGTCAAGGCTGATAAAAGAACAAAAATCAAACCACACACAATCATTCAAAATTAAGCAAATAATACACAGTTATTCTTTATTTCCATGTGCCTAGCACTGAGAAATATTGAATGATAGATGATGCTCAATTAACTCTCCTCTGTAACTTGTTTCCTTTCCATTGAGAATAGAGGTAATTACAGAATTACAGAATGTTCTAAATACTCACATGCCCTCCATTCATCAGGATGTTTAAAAGGAAATGCAAGGCCATTATCAATTGCAGCTATTTTAATAAGCAGTTCTTTATCATCAATCCAGTTTGCTTCCTAAAGAGAAGAAAAATATCTGTTGGTAAAAGAACGTATATAAATACCTTCAAGGACAAATTATTTTTTATAATTAGTGAGTTTTAAGGACACCTTCTCTCTCCAAAGCCCATAAAAATTTAAGTTTTTACCCAGGAAGGGAAAAGGCTATCTTAACAAACAGAACTTCATGAATTCTTTTCAAAGAAAAATTTGAATTATGGCTGAGTGCTGGCGGCTCATGCCTGTAATCCTAGCTACTCAGGAGGCTGAGACCTGAGGATCATAGTTCAAAGCCAGCACAAGTAGGAAAGTTTCTAAGACTCTTATCCCCAATTACCCACCCCCAAACTGGAAGTGGCACTGTGGCTCAAAATGGTAGAGCATGAGCTTTGAGCAAAAGAGCTCAGGGACAGCACAAAGGCCCTGAGTTCAAGCCCCATGACCAAAAAAAAAAAAAAAGAAAAGAAAATCGACTTTTGCTCAGTAATGGTTTTATTTTTCCTCCTCTGTAGAGAGCTTGAAAATATTAATACTTTTTAAAAAGTGTTAAAGTTAATCCTGGTTTACCTAATACTAAAAATATTCAGAAGGGGGACTGGGGATATAGCCTAGTGGCAAGAGTGCCTGCCTCGGATACACGAGGCCCTAGGTTCGATTCCCCAGCACCACATATACAGAAAACGGCCAGAGGCGGCGCTGTGGCTCAGGTGGCAGAGTGCTAGCCTTGAGCGGGAAGAAGCCAGGGACGGTGCTCGGGCCCTGAGTCCAAGGCCCAGGACTGGCCAAAAAAAAAAAAAAAAAAAAAAAAAAAAAAAAAAAAAAAACAAAGTTCTTATGCTACAATAATTGGGGCTGGGGATATAGCCTAGTGGCAAGAGTGCCTGCCTCGGATACACGAGGCCCTAGGTTCGATTCCCCAGCACCACATATACAGAAAAAACAGCCAGAAGCGGCGCTGTGGCTCACGTGGCAGAGTGCTAGCCTTGAGCGGGAAGAAGCCAGGGACAGTGCTCAGGCCCTGAGTCCAAGGCCCAGGACTGGCCAAAAAAAAAAAAAAAAAAAAAATATTCAGAAGGAACTGCGTTTATAAAATACAAATATGTCACCCAAAATGCCAGAAGCCTTCTTCATATAAAAGCAAGATAAAGTTGGTAGTTCCTCAGTTTGCTAAACTCTGGGAGAATTGCCTAATACAAACCAAGAAGAAAGCTGCCAGAGACGGTAAAATAGAAGGCAGAGTGCTGTGTGAACGGGTAACAGCAAGGACACTGTGGGAAGCAACAAGGCTGAGAGACCCACATCTACATGGAGGAGGACATGATGAAGAAAAACTTCACCTGCAGAGATCTTTTATACAAATTCACTACTCAGTTTCACTTAGTTAATGAAACTTTCCTTACCTGACCGTCCATTTCCTTTCCACATTTCTCCTTTTCATATCTGACTAACCAGTTGTCATTTCCCCTGTCTTTTAAAAAAGACAAAAAAAATATGAATTAATAGGTCTGGGTATCATAGTATACTGTCAAGAAGAAAGATCCAGTCACCTTTATTATTATTATTTTGTTTTTGGTGCCAGTCCTGGGACTTGAACTAGGGTGATGAGCACTGTCCCTGAGCTTTTTTTGCTAAAGGCTGGAGAGCACCACCACTTAAGGTCTACTTATAGTTTTGGTGGTTAATTGAACTTTCCAGCCTGGGCTGGCTTTTGAGCCAGAATCCTCAGATCTCAGTGTCCTGAGTAGCTAGGATTACAGGTGTGAGCTATCAGTGCCTCACCTCCTTATTTTTGAGTCACTATTTTCTGTATCTGGGTTTGTTACACTAGTTTTGATTTATGACAAATTTTAAAAGTGTAAATTTTAGCTAGCATTTATTGCTCTCTCTGGTCATGTATTATAAGTGCTTCATATGTGTTAATTCATTTAATCCTCATTGACTCCCTATAAGGGTGTAATTGTGAGAGCAGGTTACCAAAATCAATGCCAACTGCTTATCTTGCCAGGCCAATTGCCAAGCAGGCTCACCCAAAGTCAGCACAGAGCACTCCAAACTATACACTAACCATAAGAGTAACCTAAGTTTTAATTTTTAATATTAACCTAACATTAACCAAATTAACAAAGGTCAATCCAGAAAATGATGATGCTTTTTCCAAAGCTAATATAAATGGTAAGGAAACTTTAATTGAGAACTTCTCAAGCTTTAGAGTACACTGGAACTAGGAGGAGGCTCTTGAACGTAAGTCTGGTCCCAGGTCTGAGAAGATGCAGGTTTTACAAGTTCCTGTGCAATGCTGTCTGGAGAGTCCAATGAAAAGCTCTGGACTGTCTTATCACTGTTCACTTATGGCACAGAGCAAACAGAAAGTCTGATGTATTATAAATCATACTATCTGATACACGATGCCCAAAGAAGGATCAAACACAATTTACCCAATCATGTTTCAACATTTCATTTCATTTCTTTTTTCTTTTGTGTCAATTGTGAGGCTTGAACTTAGGGTCTCATATTTTCACTTGGGTTTTTGCTTAAGGCTGGAGCTCTATCACTATGCCTTCATGTCTGCCTTTTTGCTAGTTGATTGGAGATAAGAGAGTCTTACATCTCTACCAGGGCTGGTTTGAACTGTGACCCTCAGATCTCAGCCTCCAAAGTAGCTAGGATTACAGGCATGAGATACCAGTACCTAGCTTCAACATTTTATTTCCAGTATCTGCTTCTAGGGTCCTCTTCCCCCCCAGGGGATAGAACTTATCTCCTGGCCTAGGCAGGGCCTGCAACTAGACAAGCTCCCAGTACAGGATTACCTCAGCCCCTGGAGAATCAGTACCACAGGTGTTTTCCAAGACAGGAAGAGGAAGGAAACGTGTGTATCAAAATTGTATGACTTTGATTTCAATAACAAAAATTCAGTTTGAAAACTAACAAGAGCGGATGAACAAATGAGAGAACTTCAATACCTGTATTTCTGATGATGTAATCCAAAATAACTAATCTTTCAAATTGTGACTGAAATTGTTTTCTAATATTCTCAGGCAAAGGATCAGCTTCAAATTTCCTAAGCCAATATTCAGCCTCCTTGTAACCTTCAACAAATAACTGAAAGGAACCAATCTATAATTTTAAGAACTACAGTTAGAAAAGAAAGTACAAGAACAAAGGGGTTAAAATGTTGCAAAGTTTCTCAGCAGTACTGACATAAAATGTTCTATCAACACAGTAGCTTAACACTAATATAGGTAAGCCCACTTATCAACAAAACTATTTTTATACACTAATTTTAAAATAATCACAAGAACACACAGCAAATACAAAGTGCTCTCCAGATTCTGAAGGAGCATGGTGGTATTTTTGCATAATTAAAGAAGAGAAGCATGTGACCTCAAGGTGACACACTCAGCAAGAATGCTGCTTTCTAAAAATATTGGTTGAAATGAATTGTGAAGGCCAAATTGGATAGCTGTCCTGGTTACTTTATCTTCCTGAAGCAACATTTCAGGCTTCTTTTGCAGCATCAATTTTCTTTAAAAAACAGAGTGAGAAGTGGAGCTGTAGCTCAAGTGGTAAAGAGCCAACCTTTAGCAACAAAGCTAAGGGACAGCACCCAGGCCATGAATTCAAGCCCCAGTCCCGACACACACACACACACACACACACACACACACACACACGGTAAATTTTAAAAAAATTATCATAAGGTTTTTTTTTTAAGAACTAATCAGTTGATCATAACTTTTATAGAGACCTCAAGAAAAGTCCTTTCCTTGAATATATGTCCATTTTAAAGGCATTTTACAATTAAAATTACAAGTTAACATTAAGTTATTAAGGATGAAATATGAATCTCAAGAGAAGATGACACATAGGTAATAAGTAATCTACTGTGTTCCACAAATGCAACAAACAAATTATCAAAAAGAAAATCTATTCCTTATAAGACCTAATTTTTTTTTGTGTGTGTGTGTGGTCCTGGGATTCAAACTCAGAACCTTATATTTGCTAGGATATGCTAACATTTTATGTTATTATTCCCATGAGATTTTTAACAACTATAACTATCCCTTAAAGCATTTATAGTTAAGTACTAACAAATACAGAATAACTTCCTCCAGCCACAATTATTTCAACACATCATCCAAGGAAAAAAAGGCCTTATAAAATTTTCTAAAACTTCCTCCCTAGGTCAGGTACAGTGGTTTATGAGTGTAATCTCAGATGCTCTGAAAGTAAGGATATTGAATGGAGGCTAACTGGGGCAAAAAGAAAAAAAAAAGATTGTGATTTCATTTCAACAAAGCAAGCCAGATGTGGTAGCACTTCTAAAATCTCAGCTATGGGAAAAAAAGGCCTCAAGATGATCTGAAAAATAACCTGAAGAAAAATGGGATGAGGACGTGGACAAGTGGAGAATGTCTACTGAGCAAGCACAAAGCCCTGAGTTCAAACCCTACCAATAGTCCCCAAACCTCCCAACAGTGTCAAGAAAACAAGGAATAGCAAACCTTTCTGCCTTCTTGGAATACAATTAAAAAAAACAAAAACAATACAAAAAAACAAAGTCAGGCTCAAATTTTCTTCTATAGTTACCCTCTGTAGCAACACCACCACCATAAGCCATGTTTTTCCCATTCATTAGCCCTGTCCACCCTTGCTTAGGTAGCTCCTAGTCATCCTTCAGGTTTACTAGAAAGTGGTAAGAATAAACAAGATCTACCATGTGGTGGGTTGCACAGCCATGCACTGCTCAAGGTCTTAGAACTAAGAGGCTGGAACTGGAACCTAGGTTTGATTCTAGAAAGGCTTTTAGTCATTATTTCATAAACCCTTTAGAACAAATGATATCTTGCCAACTTCTACAAACTCAGCCTCCACCCACCTTCTTTTTCCTGCCCCTTCCTGCAGCGCCTAATATTGAACCCAAGGACCTGGACATGTTAGACCAGCACTGTACCACTGAGCTTTGCCCAGGCATCCCTCTTGTAACCTCTGAGAGCTTCCTGAATTTACAGCGCTCTCAGAAACTGTTTGTTTCCTATAAGATGATCAGAGAGGCGTCAACTTCGAAAAGGTAACCCTTTTCCATCCTATTCACAGCAAACAGCATGATATAAGGCCTGTTCCACAGAACTAAGGACTCATTGGCTACCTCTGAGTGAAGCTTATCAAAGTCACTTACCTTAGGAGGGAGTCCTATCCGATGGAACTTTCTACCTACTTTTGGCACTTTCTCTAAGGCATACTTTTTGCCTTTTGATTTTGCACGGTCAATTGCACTGTAGTTAAAGGTCTCACTGACAAGCCAGACCACCTAGAAACAGTTTAGAAAAAAGTGATTACAGCTTGCATTATATATAGTACTTCCATTCACACATACCACCAAATTCTGCTCATGTTATAAATGAGCAAAGCTTATTAACCCTCTGGTAAAGGTCCCAGAGAATTTAAAAGAGAAAGGTGAGGGGATTTCATAAAGCTCTTATTTCTTTTTGAAGGAGGTATAAAAGCAGCCTAAAATTTTTCAATAGTGAACAACAAAACAAATAAGAGCCTTGCCATGTAGAATTCAGACTGAACCTTTTGAGGAAGGCTTCAGGTAAAAATATATACAGGAAAACAATAGCACTACTGTAGGCACATTATCTCTACACAGAGATCCCAAATCCTTCTCTGCTGTTTTTTGGGTTTTGGTGGTTTTTTTTTTTTTTTTTGCCAGTCCGTGGCTTGGGACTCAGGGCCTGAGCACTGTCCCTGGCTTCTTTTTGCTCAAGGCTAGCACTCTACCACTTGAGACACAGCATCACTTCTGGCTTTGTTTATGTGGTGCTGAGGAACCAAACCCAGGGCTTCATTCATACTAGGCAAGTACTTACACGGCTACATTCCCAGCCCTGGAGCCACTTTCCTAGCCCCTGCTATTTTTTATTCTTTCTTAATTTTATTTGTTTTTGACAGGGTCTTGCTATGTAGTCTAGACTTGTCTCAAATTCCTGATCCTCCCACCTCCACCTTCTGTTGGGATGGTTACAGGTGTGCATCACCCTGCCTCGCTACTTTTCTGATGTCTAAATACTAGTCCTTGCCCCTCTTTTAGTTAGCCACATATAACATCACAAGCATAGGAGACAGGAACAAGGAACTAGTTTATCATGACAAGTTGGGTAACCAAAAAGACAACTTCAAGCTCTAACAAAGTCGGTGTTATTCAAGTACTCATAGAGTAGCGGCTATAGGTCAGAGGTGCTTTACCTTTGTTTTAGGGACAATGCCCAGGTGAAGCTTCTCATCCACCAGGGAGGCACCAGCTTCAGAAAGGTATCCCTGGTTAGGAAGCAGGCAGCCTCTGCCGAAGCAGCAAGGGCAGCAGATCTTATGAACATATTTGGTCCATTTTGGATTCAGTTGACCATAAGGTTCTTCTGATTTGGGCTTAAACACACCAATAATTTTCTATAGAGAAGAGTGGAAGTCTTAATGAATGACAGGAAAGTAAAACAGGCTCTGCTGAGGATGGGTGTCAGTTGGGAGTGTGAGTGTGAGTGTGGTTTTAGTAGTTCATATGCATGTGCAGAAACAGAACATCAGGAGGTTGAGATCTGAGAATCAGATCTCAATTCAGGGCCAGCCTGGGTTAACACAGTAGAGATTCTTATTTCTAACTAATCAGCAAAAGCCATGGCTCAAATGGTAGAGTGCCAGCTGCGAGCAAAAAAATCCAAGTGAGAACCTGAGTTCAAGTGTCAGTATGGAGAAGGCAGGTAAAAAGTGAAACATATAAAACCTCCCTTGCACAACTAATTTGTGCTAATAAAAGTCTTAAACAGGGTGACATAGATCAAGCTGCATTATATTTATAAAGTAATTTTTTAAATAGTAACTCCAAAATTTAAAAAGAAATCAAGATGCATTATATACACATTGACAAGTTCAACTGAAACCAACACCTTTGTACAACTATTTAAAGATAATGAAAGTTAAAAAATCTTAAAGAAGAGTAGAGATCTTATTAGGCTCTTATGTATGTGTGGACAATAAGCCACAAAACACAGTCTCATAACTATCAAGTAGGAATAAAAAATCAAAGATCCTTTTTTTGTTGTTGTTGTAATACCAGTTCTGGGGCTTCAACTCTGGGACTGGGTTCTGTCCCTGAGCTCTTCAGCTCAAGGCTAGCGCTCTACCAGTTAAGACAAAGTGCCACTTCTGGTTTTCTGGTGGTTAAATGGATATAAGAGTCTCACAGACTTTTCTGCCTGGCCTGGCTATGAACCATGGATCCTCAGATCTGCCTCCTGAGTAGCTAGGATTACAGGAATAAGCCAAAGGCGCCCAGCTACCTTTTAACTTACACCAAAGTTAAGTCTTAGTTAGGTTTTAGATTATTGTGTTCAAAATAAAGCATTTCACTGGCCCTCCCTCCCTTCGTTTTTGTTGAGAGGGTGGCTCACTATGTTGCCCCGGTGGATCCCCAACTTGTGAGCTCAGGTGATCTTCCAGTCTCAGCCTGCTGAGTAGCTGGGACTATAGGCACATACCTTGCACGCAGACATCTGCAAATATATACACTTCAAACAAGTACTAGGCTTCCAAATCACTTTTAAAATAAACTTTGAATCTTTGCCCCAAAAAACTTGGTGAAAAAACACTTTTAGAAAAGAAAGCATCAAGATTTGAAAACTTCTAGGCTAAGGAAGAAAGAGCCTTATCAGCTTCTCTCTTCTTGTCCAGAATTTTATTTTCCTTTATTCTTTTGTTACATTCTAATGTCTTCACACTTCAGGCTGCCCAGCCTCCTACCCTTGGTATAATGGCAGGGAGAATATTCCTAGGAAAAAAATATACCTTTGAAAAAACATTAAGCATTTGGAAATGACATTAGGCCTTTTAATGTTCATCAAATTTCCACTGTGCCTGGCTAATACGGCAGCAGGCTCCTATGCGGGCTCCTATGTGGTGAGGATTTTGCATTTATGCTTAATAAGTATAGAAGTAAACATAGGTATTACCTAAGTGTTTAAAACCAAGTATAATTATATCAGAACAGCAAAAGTACAAATTAAAATGGTCGGCTCTATTTCTCTAATGTAGCATGCTTTAGAAAAAAAGAAAAACAAAACAAAAAACCTCCTGCTCTTTATTTTGGAAGAGAAAGTGTAGATTTAATAGGAAGATATCGTGGGCCATTCAGAATGATTTCACATTTATAATGGTGTTTTCCAAAATTTTGCAATGTATAGTAGGTGTAGGAAATTCTCACCCTCTTAGGATCCTTCACAAAGTAACTTCCACTTGACCCTTGAGTGATTCTTTGTGGAAAAACTCCAATTTCGATTGCTTGCTCTGCTCTCAGTACAATATCAGCAAATTCTGGATCATCCAAGAATGAATTCATCTCTGAAATAGCAGAAGTAACTGCATTAAGACCAGCTCATGATACATAATAAGGACAAGTATGTCTGGATTAGATTAGTGGCTTTAGAGCACTAATGTATGAGAAAAGGTAATCAAGCATTGTATGGAATGCTTTGATTTTCTTGACTGAACCCAATCCTACTTTTCAAGTCCCAAATAATGACTTCCATTCTACTTCAGCTCTAACTCCAGTCTTGCCTCTGACTACTAGTACCTATAGACTGTCCAGATTTGCAATGTAAAGCACCTCCTATGACCAGAGGAACACCTCTGGTACTCAAGACCCAAGCCTCTTCATCCCACAAGCACCTATCAGGTGCTGATAGACCACGGTGCCCTGAGCTTCACATTTTCATGTCATCCCTTCTTGACGACCACCAGTGGCTCACATCTGTTACCCTAGTTATTAAGTAAGCTGAGATCCCAGGATCGAGGTTTGAAGCCAGCCATTGGACAAACAAATCCAAGGGACTTATTCCCAATGAACCAGCCTATCATGGTGACATCCCCCTGCTCACCAGAGTCACTTGGGAAAACCCAATCTGGCTAAACCAACCATCCATTCTATGCCTTTGTTGGGGCAGCTGAACTCCACAGGGAAACAAACATAAACCACTTTCTCTCTCCAAATTCTCCACATTTCCTCTCTTATTCTCTCGGCAGATGAGCTATCTATTTCACTTTGAAAAACAGTAAGAAAAAATGACTATCAGTGCTAGGACCATAATACTGACCCTTTACTTGACTGTGGAATGCCCCAGGTCCAATTCATACTCCTCCTCCTCCTTCATTTCACTGAGACTTTTTCTCAAGCCTCAATTCTACCCTGAGCTCCAGCTACTGCATTCAACATCTGCATTTGGATGTTAGTAAATGCCCAAACATTACTGCCCTAAGCCCAATTCCTCATCCTTACCACCCACCCACCTGAAGGCCTTAGCCCTGCTGCTGGAACTTCAAAATCTTACAGTTGCTTAAATTCCAAATCTAAGAATCACCAGTGGTTTCACACTAGGCATTAACCTTCCAAACCACCAGCAGGTAGTGTGGGTTCTACCTTAACCAATATTCAGGTCTTAAACTCTGATCTCTCTAAAAGTACTTAGAGACTCTGGTCTCCTTATGGGTCTCCCTTTCACCCCTTTCTTTCTAAACTCAACAAGGAAGCTGTGGCAATCCTTTACAATCATATGCCTTTGTACAAACAGCCCAAGGCTTTCCCATATCATCACTCAAAGAAAAAGTCCAAGTCCTAATAACCACTAACAATCTTACCCAATTGCTACTAGCTTGCCTCCATTTGATTTTTCTACTTAGCCCTTATCTCCTAAAGTACTGTGTAATTTAGATATTTTGTGAAGGATACGCAGTCAAGGATTTTTTTCACTGCTGTCTTCTTGGAACTTACACAATTCCTGGAACAAAATAAGCACTCAATAAGTACTTGCTGAGTGAAGTATAATTAAGCATTAAAAAGGTAGGTAAGCCAACCAAAACCTATTTACATTTGCATTTGGGAGGTATTTCAAGACTTAAGGTGCATAACTATGAAAATTCCAAACATAATCAATTTAGACTGAAATAAAACATTTTTTGGAAGGGGTGCTGGGGCTTGAACTGAGGGTCTCACATTCTTGTTTAGCTTTTTCACTTGAAGGTGGTACTCTACCCCTTGTCACCCCTCCACTTCCTGGATATTGCTGGCTCATTGGGAATAAGTCTCTTGGATTTGTCTGTCCAATGGCTGGCTTCAAACCTCGATCCTGGGATCTCAGATTCCTGAATAACTAGGTTAACGGTGGCTGGCTAGAAATAAAACTCTTATATACTTAGTTTTGAAAGTTGGTGCTGGAAAAAAAAAAGCCAAAAGGTATATTTACCTTAGAAGAGTATTACTTCAATTGATATGCTCAGTGAAAATCATATCTATCCCTCAAAAACGCTCAAGAAGGATGTAACGTCTTCCTGTTGACTTGGAAGAGTGGGCATATAAATGTAGGAATCAGTAACTATTGTCATTGGTCTAGTCCAATGATTATGCCAAATCAGGGATTACAGGCAGTCTCACTAATTGCCCACGCTGGCCCCAAACTTACCATCCTCCTGGGATTATAGGGCTGTATGAACACTAGGCTCACCAGAACAAATTTGAAGTTTTTGTTTTGTTTTGTTTTCATTTTTGTTTCTGGTAGCTGTGGGGCTTGAATTCAAGGCCTGGCCGCTGAATTCCAGGTGCTGTCCCTGAGCTTCTTTTATTCAAGGCTAGCGCTCAGCCTATTCCAGTTTTTTCTAAGTAATTTATTAGAGATAAGAGTCTTGCCAACTTTACTGCCCGGGCTGGTTTGGGACCATGATCCTTAGCATTTCTGTCAAATAACACTGGATGTCCTCAGCCCTGTGGTGACACAGTATCCTCATCCTTAGCATTTCTGTCAAATAACATTGGATGTCCTCAGCCCTGTGGTGACACAGTATCCTCCCTACAGGAAAATTGGTATTCTTCTACTTAAAGATGGTCTAGTTTACTTATCAGTCTACAAAGGCACCTAAAAATACTGAGCTCAGGGCTGACAGTGTGACTTAGAGGTAGAGTGCTTGCCTAGTCCAAGCCCCAGGAATGGCCAAAAAAGAAAAGAAAAAACAGGTCCAATTATCTCATTACTGTCAGAAAAAAAAGGCTAGGAAGTGAAGGTATGATTCAAGTGGTAGAATGCGGGGCTGGGAATATGGCTTAGTGGTAAAGTGCTCGCCTCGTATACATGAATCCCTGGGTTCAATTCCTTAGCACCACATATATAGATAAAAGCCAGAAGTGGTGCTATGGCTCAAGTAGAGTGCTAGCCTTGAGCAATAAGAAGCCAAGGGACAGTGCTCAGGCCCTGAGTCCACGCCCCAGGACTGGCAACAAAAACAAATAAGTGGTAGAATGCCTACCTTGAGTGAAAAAAAAAAAAAGAACCAGATGATGAGGCTGAGTAGTTCAAGCCCCAGTAGTGGCACACAAGAAAGAAAAGAAAAATGACTTACGTGTTAACTATTCTAAAATCAAAGCAATGGGTAGGCTGTTTTTCCTTAGATGACCCATTTACTGACAATTACATACTATATTTCTGCATTGTGCTTACGAGAATGTACTTGGGTGATGAGTTTAACTTGGGGGTGGGGGGAGCCCAGATATTACACTGCTTTGGACAAGATGTACTATGGATGGTCTGATGACTTGTTGTCATCTGGTTTTTAACAGATGAGGATACAGTGAGCTACATTTTGTTTCTGCAGTCCCGAGAGTCAAATGCAGAGACTTACACAGATTAAGCAAGCACGGCACTTCTAAGCTACTCTACTCTAGCCTGGTTTGGATATTTTTTTTCCTATTAGTCTTATGGTCCCACTTTTAAGGAATAAATTATAGTGTTTGGACTGTGTCAGAAAATACTCAAAATTATTTTCTAAGGAGAATCTCAATTTTACCTCTGTACATTTCCTTTGGGTCACGTTGAACAAGAGATGATGGTGTTCTAGCCAAGTTCCAGCATATTCAGGTTCCCTACTTTTCACAAGCTGGCAAGCTCACCCTCTGAATCTTTCCTTAACATTTCAAGCTTCCTTCCCATGGCTAATTCTTACTCATTCGTTCACAGTTACAATTCTACAACCAAATGATCTAAGTTCCAGGAGGGCAGAGTTCTTTGTTTTGTTTCCGATGTAACCCATGTGCCTAGAATTCATTTGTAAACTGCCAGGAGTGGGGGCCATGCCTGTGATCCCAGCTCTTGGGAGGCAGAGGCAGGAAGATCTCAAGTGCAAGGCCAGCCTAAGCTACATACCAGCATTCTGGGGGGGGGGGGGGGGAAGGGGAAAGGGAATGAAAAGAATGAACAAACTATTCTCTGTGTTACTCCTAGTTCTTTGGAAAGCACAGGTTAGGAGCCATTGTGTAACCCTTTTCTATTTAGATGAGTGCAAGTACTCATGGTAGCTTACCAAGTTTTCATTTCAAAGAAAGAAATCAAATGAACTCTTCCTGGGCTGGGAATGTGGCTTAGCAGCAGAGTGCTCGCCTTGCATGCTTGAAGCTCTGGGTTCGATTCCTCAGCACCACATACACAGAAAAGCCCGGAAGTGGTGCTGTGGCTCAAATGGTAGAGTGCTAGCCTTGAACAAAAAGGAAGCCAGGGACAGTGCTCAGGCCCTGAGCCCAAGACCCAGGACTGGCAAAAACAAAAACAAAAACAAATGAACTCTTCCTCCTTAAGAATTAAAACTGCATTTCACCTACTAACCAGAATATTTTCTAGAAGAAAAGTTTATGTGGACAAGTGCAGTGAACTGATCCTTGACTCAGGGGGTGTTGATGCTAGTCAGCCATTAGGTGGTCTGCAGGCCACTTTGCTAAACCTCCCCAGCTCCCTACATTTAGGGCACAGCTCCACAAGTCTTTGGCCTCAGCTTTGCCTTCAGAGAACACAGACAACAGTCTGCTGGAACTGTTTACTTTTTAAAGGAGGAATGAAAATTTGAATTCAGGCCCCATATGAGCTACACTTGAAGTCCTTTTTTAGTACTAGTTATTTATCAGAGCATCTCTTGCCCTTAAACCTGAGGCAAGCCTCAATCCCAGTGCTCCTCTAACATGTCTCTTTTCTACCTAGATATGAAAACTGTTTGTTTTAAGCTATGTGGAGATAGGGCTGGCAACCACAGGCTGCCTTCCACTGCTTCCTCCAGGTCTTAATTTCTACTGGCACCCAGCAGGTACTCAATTATTTGATGATGGGTCTCTGTAATAAATGGAAAACAAAGCTGTATTATAAGCACTCTTTCGGGAATGACCTCCAACTCCTCATTGCTTACATTCAGAAGCTCAGTTATAGTAGATTACCCAAGACGTAAGGAACATCTATCTATTCTTCTAAACCTTCCTCTAAATTAAATCAGATTGGCAAGGTCTTGAACCTACATTAAGCAACACTGTTAACATCAGCTATTAGAATATCCTCTACTGAAAAATGCTTCAGGGAAGTCATAAGCACTAGCCCTAGGGAATAAATCACTTTTAATACAAAGTTAATGTTCAGCACACAGTCACTTCTCCAAAAGAATGTATGACAGGTTATCTTTTCTTAGTTCTATTTTGGTTCAAATAATTAATTTGTTTTAATTTCATGAACACAGTAATTGTTTTCTTTCGTGTTAGCTATTCAATAATCTTTTGTTGTTGCTGTTTTGGTTTTTTTAGATTAAATCTCAATATGTTGTCCAAGCTGGCTTGGTTCTTGCTAAGTACTGTTCAGGCTAGCCTGGAACTCACAATTCTTCAGCCTTTCAGCTTCCTGAGTGCTGAGATAACACATACCTATCACAGTGCCTGGCTCTGCCTCTCAGCCTTCTGAGTACTGGGATTACAGGTAGGTGTCCATATCAAATCTGATGTACACTTTCTACTAATATTCCAGTCTCCATCTTACTCAGTTCATTATTTCTCCTGTTCACCTTTGTTCCTTATTTTTAAATAGTTTAATCTTGTTTGTACATCTATCATGATTGTGACTTAGAAATACACTTTCTCTTCTACTTCGGTTGATCTTTGTGAATTCCTACTCTTCTCTGTTTGGCACTCCTATTTGTTCAAGGGTTTATTAACTGGAACCTTGGAGAAATCCCTTTATCCTCCTTGCTTTCTTAAATGAGAATGAAAAACAGTACTCACTTCATTAGGTTAGTTATGAATATTTGTGATGTGCACAGAACTATGCCCAGACATCTAGCTGCTACCTAAGCATTGGCTATTATCATCTGACTCATTACTATCTGACTCAATGATGAAAATAACTAGAGAAAGAAAAGCTTCAACCTTTCAACTTTGATGTGGACCTAACAACTAATGCTATGGTTTACGCTCTTTCTGGAATTTACCAACTGACTTGTTAAAAATAAGGATAACAGGAGGAAGGGTGAACAAATACAATCATGCTATTCAATACTGTGGAAAATGACCTACATATATAACTTATAGGCAGGGATGGGAGGGGAAAATGGGGAAAGTGAAGGAAAGAGTAACATTGACCAAAGAAAGAAATGTACTCTCTACCTGACTTATGGAATAGTAACTCCTTTGTGTAACACCTTAGTAACATTGAAATTACACTAAAATAAATACAGGGAACATTCTTCCACTGGCTAAAGCACATAAAGTTCCTGTTTATATAAACAAAACATGATGTTATTAACCTAATCTCCATGATATCTTGGAATTAAAGGTGACTTCACAGAAACTTAATGACAAAGGACAAAAAGGACATTTTTTAAAATTATACTTAAAAAATCTACTGAACGTTTACTCACTTGTAAACTTTTCAGGTAGTTATTTTAAATGTTTTAAGCAGTTTTTATAGTTCAAAATGATTTTAAAATCCTTTTAAAAATAAAGCCTCCAGAACAGCCAAGACCTAACAGTCATTTTATAACAAATATGTATAACAAAACGGAAAAAGGTCAGGACCTGGAAAAAGAAGAACAAGGCTTAGTTCTGGCTTTACCACTTCCTGGGTATTTGACTCTGGGCAAACCACTTACCCTTAAGTTCTATGAAGTCATTACAGTGAGATTCATTCATTACAGTTTTGTTAATTTTCAATTCTTACAACAAAGATTAGGATCAATGGCAACTAGCATGCCCTGCAGTTGAGAAAAAAATTTTAATGTACACAAAAAATCTTAGCAAATTATAAATGCTAACATACATATTATCATCAAAAAGGTAAGAACTCTCTAATAGTCCATTTGCATTGTAACTACCATATATATACTCTATCCTCATTTTAACTGCCTATCCAAAAAAATAAAATCATCTCACTTTCAAACAACAAATGCACTTTAACTCTTTTTTAAAAAAAATCTAGTCTCTTTGGGGTAGAAAACAGCAAGACAGCCATATGCATCTTAGTTACCTACAGGCTGGAATCGCCAGTTTAGTGAACTTGGCCCATTGGTGCCCTGGCTCCAACTTGGTTTGCTTTCTGAAGGGTAGTAGTGAATGGCAGCCATTTGCTCACCTAGTGGGAGCAGACAGACACACACACCTTCTCTATAGACTGCTCCCTTGGGGGGGGGAAGGGGAAACTAAGGGAGAGGGGGAAGGTCTCAGCTTTTGAATATTTACTGTGACTACAAGTTTGCTTAGAACTACAAGGGTCTATTCTGTCCACAATTCTTTAAACTGATAAAGGGACATCAGCATACTAGTATCAGAACCTACGGTGGGGAGGGGGGAAGGAAAGGAGAAAAACAACCACTTCAGGATAACTAATAAAATCTACCTTTTTCTGCTATTTTTCTTAAACCATCACACGTAGCAATACTTCAAGAACAGCTGTCCACACCATCTCTTTGCTAACAGATGTTTATCACATGAGCTAGTCCAAGGATGACATCTCTGAATCCATTCTAATACCAACAAGTAAGTGATCATCAACGTTTTGGTTTGTGTTTTTGCTTTTTTTGTTTTTTGTTTTTTACAAACTAGCCCGTCTCATCTCTAGCTGGGGCTCACAGAAATCTGTCTACTCAGTTTCCACCAAATGAACCTAACTTCATTCCGCAAAGCCGAAAACTCACTTGTTATCAAACTTGCCACTAGCATGTCTACTTTCCACCAACTTTCAAAGACGTTCCAGTAAGTTTCTCTTGCAAAGGCAATCGGTCCACTTTAGAGGGAGAGTTTTGTTTCTTTAAAAAAAAAAAAAACCCGCATACAGAAGCAACTCAAGAAATAAACTTCGCAAGAGTGTCACCAGCAAAGGGTGCAACGGCCTCTGTCCCCGGAGACAAACGTCACAATAACGTTTAGTATTAAAGGGCTCAGAGCGTTGTCCCTGTGGCCAATGGATGCTCGTTCTGTATGGGTTGTTTTTTCCTGCTGTCATCCACCTAACAAATTTGTTAGTGGGAAAACTGTATCATTTCAGAGTTCTTCGTTCAGAACTCAAGTCCAAACCTGAGCGAACTACCGGCGTTTGATTAAGTTTGGACTCATATGAGGGATGGGGGGGGGGGGAGGGAGAGAGACAGGCAAGCTAAACTAAGACCAGAGTTCAGTGACAATCACCGGCGTAGGGGGAGCAGCCTAGAGCGGCTGGAAAGGCGCCCGTGGGCCCCGGGCGGAGTCGGGGGTCCCCCACGGGGCCGTCCGGGGAGGGGTGGGGAAGGGGGGCTCCTTTCCCGCCAGGCGGGCGCGGAGTTCAAGCGCGCCGCCGGGACGCGCAGGCGCAGGCGCACGCGCGCGGGGCGGGCGGCCGGTCGCACCTGAGGTCGCGAGGCGGTTCCGCTCCCAGTCGGCGGTCGAGCTCCCCGACGCCCCGAGGTCCCGGGACAGGCGGCGGGACGCGTCTCCGGGAGGGGCCGGCGAGTCCCCGTCGCCCGCCTCGCGGAGGACAGCCA
Organism: Perognathus longimembris pacificus; assembly: GCF_023159225.1. Classification (NCBI taxonomy): domain Eukaryota; kingdom Metazoa; phylum Chordata; class Mammalia; order Rodentia; family Heteromyidae; genus Perognathus; species Perognathus longimembris. The sequence goes on from NC_063176.1 coordinate 45,578,591, forward strand.
CGCCTTCGTCTCCCGCGGCCTCCAGCAGCCGCACGGCGCTCCCCGGCGCGCCTCTCCGCGGCCCGGCCCAGGCGATGCGCGGCAGCAGCGGCTCCCGCTCCTCGTCGTCGTCCTCCTCCCGGCCGCCCGCCGACGCCCGCCGGCCCGACTCGCGGAACTCCGCCATGGAGAATCCTCCTGCGCCGCCCGCGCTCAGGCCGGATCAGAGCGGCCAGGTAGACGGTTCTGATCTCCTCATCGCGGGCCACCGCGGAGCGGCCCCCGCGCCCCGACGCCACCTCACCACGTTCACAGGCCGGCCAGCCGCCCGCCCCGCCCGCGCGCTCGCCACACCCGCGGCCGGCCTGCCCCGCCCCTCGCTCGCCCTGATGCTGGGCTGGCGCGTGCGTAGAAGAGCCCTGCCGCCGGGGGGCGGGGATTCGGGTGGGCGTGGCTCCGTGGCGGGGGCGGAGTCACAGGGGGCGGGGCAGGGGGACGTAGCCCTCTGCTTCTAGAACAGGTAAAATGCACTGCAAGGGTTGATGTTTTCCCCTTCCTGAGTCTCAGGGTTCCTTGGAGATGTCCCCCTAACCTAAGTTGTCTTCTAATTTGAACTCAGGGCACTGTCCCTGAGCTCTTATACTCAAGGCTAGCGCTGCAACACTTGGAGCCATAGTGACATTTGCAGTTTTTTGGTGTTTGATTGAAGATGGGTCTCACGCTTGGCCTGGCTTTGAACCGCGGTCCTCAAATCTCAGCCTCATGAGTAGCAAGGGTTACACACGTAAGCCACCAATGCCTGCCTCCGGACATTGTTAAGAGTGGTAGTTTATATTTCTTTTTTTTTTTGTAACTCACGTACCTAAAGGTTGATGAATGTTTAAAACCTTTTTACAAAGCCCCCTTTGGATCCATTTTCTGTTTCCTCGTTCACTGCTGTTTTGCTCTTTATTACTTGAAGTTTGAGTTCTTTTTTTCTTTCTTTCCTTTTGATAGCTTGAAGAAGATCGCATTATGGGCTGAGAGCTTTTCCATTTTTAAAAGAAAATAATACATGTAAAGCTATGAGTTGCCCTCTCTGCACTGCTTTAGCTGCCTTCTGTTTTTGATACATTGTGCTTTCATTTTGACTCAGCTGAAAAAAAAAATTTAATTTCTGCTATGATTTCTTTGACCCACATTTTTTATTTGTATTTATTTTTAAGAGCATTTTTTTCTTTACTGTCAAAGCGTAGTACAGAGGGGTTACAGATTCATATGTAAGGCAGTGAGTACATTTCTTGTTCAACTTGTTACCTCCTCCCTCATTTCCCCCTTTCCCCTCCCCCTTTCCCTCTCCACCCATGAGTTGTACAGTTGTTTACACCAAATGGTTTTGTAAGTATTGCTTTTGGAATGGTTTGTCTTTTTATCCTTTGTGTCTTGAATTTGATATTCCCTTTCCCTTCCCTAGTTCTAATACCCACATAAACAGTATCCAGGGTATTCAGATGAGATACAGTGATGGGGGGGGGGGCGGTGTATAAACACAGGGAGGGAATACAAGAGAAACAAAACAAAACAAACGGGAAAAAAAAACCAAAAGGTACGGTGTCACACGGCATGTTGCAAATAATTACAGCAGTGACAAAACACTTGTTTCCATAACGTGGAATTGATTTCACTTAGCATCATCTTATGTGATCATATGGGTGTAGCTATTGGGCTATTTTGATCTTTTGCTATGACTAGCCTAGTCATGTACTAGCTATTCCCTATGAGGGACACCACAGGATTTATGTTTCTTTGTTACCTACATTTTTTAGTGTGTTGTTTAATTTCCAAATATTTAGAAGCTTCTAGAGAGTTCTACTACTGCTTTTTTCAAACATCTGTCTTATAAAATGTATTGACGTATTTGCTAGCCCAGCATGTTACATAACTTGGTATGTCATGTGCACTTTAAAAGAACGTGTATTTTCAGTTGTGTGTTGCTATCTAGTAATTCATCCTATAGATATGAATTCAAATAAGTATTATGATGTTATTTGGATTATCTATATCCTTATGGATTTTTGTGCAGTTTTATTACTAAAGTTATTATAATTATACTTATTAGTAAATTTATCTGTTCTTTAATGAATCTTTGCTTCATGCATTTTGAAGCTATGCTAATAGGTGCATGCCCCGAGTTTTTAATGTCCTTAGTGGTCTGTGTCATCCTTATGATTTACCTTCTTAAAATGTATTAACTGTTCTTGTCTCATCTAATACTCTTTTTTTTTTTTTTTTTTTTTTTTTTTTGGCCAGTCCTGGGCCTTGGACTCAGAGCCTGAGCACTGTCCCTGGCTTCCTTTTTGCTCAAGGCTAGCACTCTGCCACTTGAGCCACAGCGCCACTTCTGGCCATTTTCTGTATATGTGGTGCTGGGGAATCAAACCCAGGGCCTCATGTATATGAGGCAAGCTCTCTCGCCACTAAGCCATATCCCCAGCCCCTCGTCTAATACTCTTGACTTGAAGTTTATTTTGTCTGATATGTAACATAATAATTCTCTTCTTTGGCTTACTGATTGCCTTAGACAAGTTGTTTTTCACCATTTTAAGCCAACTTGTGTCTTTATAGTTAATAATATATAGATATAATGATATTTGTCTATCGATCCATATCTCTATGTATTTATGTAATAGTTGATAAAATCCAGTTTCTAAAGTATGATATATACAGATTACAGTGGTATAATTTCATTGAATAACAAACTTACAGTTTAACAAAATGAATACCAGGAAGCTGAAACATGTAGAGGGTGTAGGTGGGAGGGACAGATGAGTGGAAAGAGGAAAGAAAGGTGGGGGGGGGTGGAGGGAATCCAATCTGGTAATGTCTAGCCTTTAACTGGAATTGTTAGTCCATTTACATTTAATGTAATTATGTGATTAGATTTTGCAATATTTCTTCCATGTATTTAATCCTTTTTTTCTCTGCTTCTCCTCTGCTTCAGTGTTAATCCTGTATTTCTGGTTTCTACTTCTGTGGTTTTCTTCTTGAGCTTCTTGTAGCTGTAGATGAATTTTTTCCCCAAAAACTGAGGGAATACTTAATATTTCTCTCAAGTATTTTTCTGTCCCATTCTCTTTTTCCTTTCCTTTTAGGATTCCTATTATATGTATGTACAATTCTCTTTTTGTTGTTGTTGGTTGTAGGATTTGAACCCAAGACCTGAGCACTGTCCCTGAGCTTTTTTTAAAGTTTTTATTATAAAACTGATGTACAGAGAGGTTACAGTTTCATACGTTAGGCATTGGATACATTTCTTGTACTGTTTGTTACCTTGTCCCTCATACCCCCTCTCCCCCTCCCCCTTATGTCCCTGAGCTTTTTCACACAAGGTTAGCACCCTACCACTTTGAGCCACAGCTCCACTTCCAGTTTTCTGATGGTTAATTGGAGATGAGTCTCACAGACTTGTCTTGATGATACTGGCTTCAAAGTGTGATCCTTAAGTCTCAACCTCTTGAGTAGTTAGGAGCCTGTGAGCCACCCCTGGTGCCTGGCTTGCTAGATTCTTACATCTTTTATTCCTATGGTCATTAGGTCTGTACCTACCTATTAACTTTCTCAATAGTTTTTAGTTTATCCTCTTCAGATTTTGTAGTTTCTCCAAATCTACTTTATGGTCACTGATCGATCTCTCTGTCTCTGTCTCTCTTTCTTTTTCTTTTTTCTTTTTTCTTTCTTTTTTTTTTGCCAGTCCTGGGGCTTGAACTCAGGGCCTGGGCACTGTCCCTGAGCTTCTTTTGTTCAAGGCTAGCCTCTACCACTTTAGCCACAGCGCCACTTCTAGCTTCTTCTGTTTATGTGGTACTAAGGAATCATATCCAGGGCTTCATGCATGCTAGGCCAGCACTCTACCACTCAGCCACATTCCCAGCCCTCACTGATCTTTTGATTACTTCCAACCTGCTCTTAGCTCACTCAGTGAATTTTTCATTTTAATTTCTTTCTTTTTTTTCTTTCTTTCTTTCTTTTTTTTTTTTTTTTTTTTTTTTACCAGTCCTGGGGCTTGACCTCAGGGCCCAAGCACTGTCCTTGGCTTCTTTTTGCTCAAGGCAAGCACTCTACCACTTGAGCCACAGCACTACTTCCGGCTTTTTCTATGTATGTGGTGCTGAGGAATTGAACCCAGGGCTTCATGTATACAAGGCGAGTACTTTACCACTAGGCCATATTCCTAGTCCCTTCATTTTAATTTCAAAGCTTGTACTTTTTAGTTCTAGAACTTGGGGGTAGCAATAGGAAGGAGATACTGGGAGAAAGTAAAAGAAGGGGTGACATTGTCTAAAAAAGAAATATATTCTTTACCTGACTTATGAAATTGTAACCTCTTTGTACAATACTTTAATAATAATAAAATTGTATTTAAAAATTTGCTGTTTCTGTGCTTAGATTTCCCATCTATTAATTTGTTATATTAATATATTCCCTTCACTCCCTGAATATATGTATAATGACTGTAAATGTCTTACATCTCAGTTATATTTGAGTCAGTTTCAATCTGTTGCTTTTTCTCTTAACTATGTATTAAACTTTCTTGTTGGCTTTACACATCTCTGAGTTTTCTGTTGTATCCTGAATATCATGGATGTCATACTCTAGAGCCACTAAATTCTCTTATCTTTCTCTCCTAAGCTTTGATTTGTTCTAAAAGGTAATTTGTTTGTGTAGAGTCAAATCACACCTCAGATTTCTGATAATTTCTTTCAACAATCCAACTGCCTCATTTCCTGGACTCAGCCACTCCTCCATGCAGCACAGCTCAGAAGTCAAGCAAGGATTTCAGTATTTTTTTTTTTTTTTGTCTTTTCTTTTTTGGTACTGGGGATCAAACCCAGGACGTTGCACTTGCTAGGCAAGCGCTTTGCCACTGAGCTACATCCCAGCCCAAGCAAGGATTTCAGTAGAGTGTAAATGCAGATCCTAGGGCCCTTTACCTCTCTGAATCTGTCCTTTTCAGGACTTCTCTTCTGCTTTTTCAGCTGCAATGAGAAACATGGGCTCCATCCACTAACACCTTAACCAAGTCTGGACTGGCTTTCTGATTGGGCTCCAGCTACCTTTCATAGTACACACTAGGAAGTGCCAGAGGCAAAATGTATAGACAGAAATATCATGTTTTTACATCCTTTGCAGAGTAACCATCCCTTCCATTTCTGCCAGCCTGAGTTTGATTGTTTCCTAGTGTCTTCGAGTAATTGTTTTTCTATTTTGTTCAACATTTGTGATTTTTATCCATAAGGGGTTAGTATGGTATAATGTCCTAAGACATGTTTTATTACAAATGCATCTCTTAGTAAAATGAATAGTGCTTTCTTTTTCTCAGTTTGTGAGTTAGTAGAGAAATATCACATATCAAGATGCGACAGAATTCAACATCAATTCTATTCACAGCTTTGTTTTTTATAGACAAACACTGAGAAAATCGATCCAAATAAATAGATGGATAATGGAAATGTTTGGCAATGGCAAAATGACTCAAGTCTTTTATCTTCTTCCAAAAAAAAAAAAACACCATTCTACAGTGTTTTACCATCGAAAATTATTTCTTATGTTCAGACACGGCATTTGGGACCTTCTCTTATTTGACTCGTTTGCTTTCTTGTTTTCCAGGATGTTTACTAAAATGGCTTTAAAATGACATATCAAAAACAATAACAGCAAAGAGTTACTAAATTATTAAGAATTATACCATAACTCTTCCTTTTCAAAGCACTTTATTTTTAACTCGCAGCTAAAGAAATAGAAATATTAACATTTATAGGCCTTTTTGCTGATAATCATTTTTTTTGCTAAAATATTTCTATCCTGAGCTCCCAGTGTATTTTTCTGTCAAAACTTGGAGTAGCAAATTTGTTTCATTCAATATGTGTGTAGTTGTAAGTTAATGGGCAATGCCAGACTTCATTATCAAACCACTCAATCCAAGTAGACTTATAGTTCACATAAACATTTAAAATACCTCATATATACATACATACATACTGCATATGAATTCTGAACACTCAAACACAGGCCTCAATGTAGTGTATCCAATGTCATTACACCTCAAAGAGTTCTCTTTTAACAAGAAATACTGTTGTTACTTTAGAAGGCTTCTCCAATATACATACTTGTTTTCTTTTTTCTTCTCCTTTCCTTTCCTTGTATTTCTTTCTTTTAGTTTTTCTTTTTTTCCTATAGCAGGATTTGAACTCAACTGCACATTTGCTCAGTTTTCTTGTTCTGCTTGTTTGCTCATGACTGGTACTGTACCATTTGAACTATGCCTCCATCCTTGCCTTTTGTTGGTTACTTGGACGACTTTTCTACCCAGACAGGCTCTTGCTACTCTGGATTTTAGCCTTCTGAGTAATAAGAATTATAGGCGTGAGCCACCTGTTCCTGACAGTGTCTGGTTCTGATTCAACATTTGTTTGCACACATCTCTGAAGAAAGAACCATTGGTAGATTCAAGATGGGTGTTCTCCTGTACTGCCATTCGCTCCTGGCATTAGTCATCCAGAGTTAATAAAGGCTCACAAGTTAAAGGCTCAATCTCCCACCAGATTGTCCCCACTCCAGAGGCGAGCCACCCTAGCAGGCCCTTTACACCTGCTGGAGAAGTAAGTGTATGCTTGGCAAAAGTTTTATGAACAAATGAATCAATGACAAATTATATTTAAAAGAGTCATAAATAAATTCTATAGGGGAAACCATCACCCTACAATTTTTCTGAAGTAAGTGTATGCTTGCCAAAAGTTTTATAAACAAATGAATCAATGACTAAAAGTATACATAAAAGAGTCATAAATAAAATTTGATAGGGGAAACTATCACCCTACAATTTTTCTTTGGTAATACTGATATTCCTCCCCTCAAATATTAACAAGACAAACTGTGTTGGAAGTTCTAAAACTACTAACAATATTGATGAGTCACCAGGAAGGCTCACCATGCTCAGCAGATAGTCTATTCAAACCTATCACTTATTGCTAGAGTGCAAAGATTCAAAGTAATTCAGCAAGTGGAAAAGTCACTGAGGCAAAGAATGGAGGAATCGAAGAGCCAGCTCCTAAGAGTCCATTCCATTTGGCTGTGGTAGCACACACCTATAATTCCAGCACTCAAGAGGTAAAGGCAGGAAGATGGCATCTTATTTTCAGATGAGCCATCTCCCACCAAGCCTCAGGGTGTCTGATAGCAGAGGTTCTCTAACTGGGGAGCAAAATTACAACAAAGAGGACGTAAAGACAACAGCTTCATGCAGGTGACCAGATTATGTCACTGCACACAGGAAAATACCATGATTCCAAATTTTTTTTGTTTGTTTGTTTTTGCCAGTCCTGGGCCTTGGACTCAGGGCCAGAGCACTGTCCCTGGCTTCTTTTTGCTCAAGGCTAGCACTCTGCCACTTGAGTCACAGCGCCACTTCTGGCTGTTTTCTATGTATGTGGTGCTGGGGAATTGAACCCAGGGCTTCATGTATACAAGGCAAGCACTCTTGCCGCTAGGCTATATTCCCAGCCCATGATTCCAAATTTCTGACAACAAAAGCTCTTGGTTGAAAATCATATTCAAAATGTAAACTATCTCATGCTGAATGTGTTCCATTAACTCCAGTGTGGGGGCTTGGACTCAGGACTAGTGCTATGTAACTTGAACCACAGACCACCTTTGTAGTGGTTAATTGAAGATTAAGAGTCTCGTGGTCTTTCTTGCCCATTGAACCTCAGTTAAGACTTCTGCCTCCTGAGAACCGAGGATTACAGGCATGAACCACCAGTGCCTGGTTTTTTCATTAACTATTCAAGATGTCTTAAAAGTGCTTTGTACTTCATCAACCCAATCCCTTCCTCACTGGCTGTGTGACAAGCATGTCCACAAGAAGGCTGAAGAAAGAACAGGATGTTTAAACTTACCCACATCTCCAGACCTGTATGGACTACCCACAAAGAGTCTCAGGTTACACTGAAATGACCTTTATATCTCTCATATGGACGTTGCCTTCCTGCTGGGCTTTCTCAAGCTGTCCTCAGAATAAAGGAAAACTGCATTATTCCTAGTAAACTCTGTCTCTTGGAAATTGTCACTTTTGACTCTGAGGAGACTCTTGACAATGACTTCACAGTGGTTTCTTGTACTTTTGTACTCTGCTGGTACTATTTTTAACTTCTAATCTCAGAGTTGGTATTGTTGGGCAATGAGTTAGATATCAGAGAACATCAGAAGTATAGTCACAATCATTTCTGCTTGATGGGAAATTTTCAAATGGCATGGTAAGCCATTAAGTACTTGTCAACGTATACAGAATGTTCCTAATGATATGGTCTATCCATCTTTCTGTTCCATCACCTTTCATCCTATTGATGCTGCCTCTGAAATTGTTCTTGAGTCAGTCACTTTTCTTCCTTTCCAATATTACCACCAAAGTCCAGACATATTTCCCTTTTTAAAAAAATCACAGAACTCCTAAAAAAAAATGCCTATAGGTTCTGAGCATGGGGTGCTTTCCTTTAATCCCAGCCCCTAAGGCTGGCCAGGGCTACAGAGAAAGACCCTGTCTCAAAAAAAAAAAAGTGCCTACAGACTCTCCTCCACTTCCCTATCATCTATGAAAAGAGGCATTTAAGCCTCTACCGTGTGTCTCTGTCTCTGTCTGTCTCACTCTCCCCTTCCACCTCCCTCTCTCTGTTGAATGGGGCAGTATTTGATTATTGTTCCTTAGCATTTTTACTTAAGTATGATGTTGTACCACTTGAGTCACAGTTCCACTTCCAATCTTGCTCTTTTGTTTGAGTTTGCTATCTTATATGCCTCCATGTATATTTGTACATTAATCTGTGTGCCTTTTCTCCTCTTAGTTGGCCATTATTGAGTTATTTTAGCAGAATCAATTTATAGACTTTCAGAGAGAAACTAAACATCCCTCTGGGCTCTGGACACTTGGCTTTCATTAACCTAAACCAGTCCCCTGGCTTTCTCTTCATCTTAGGACTTACATGTATGCCTACATTTAACCTGTGTCACTTAAGGTTCTCCAAGAAAATAGAACAAGATATGCACAATTTATTTTAAGATATTAGCTCACACACAATTGTGGGTGGGTCAAGTTCAAACTTTGTAGGCCAGGAAACTCAGGCAGGAGTAGTAGACATTGCATCTTAAGGCATAATTTCTTCCCTGAGAAGCCTTAGTTGTTCCTTTGGCACTCTACCACTTGAGCCACACCTCTACTTCCAGCTTTTGGGTGGTTAATTGGACATAAAGTCTCACAGACTCTCCTGCCCAGGCTGGCTTCAAACCAAGATCCTCAGCTCTCAGCCTTTTGAGAAGCTAGGATTACAGGAGTGAGCCACTGGCACCCAGCTCTTAATCTACTTATAAAGCCACTAATACCAATATGGGAGTCCCACTGCATGGCCTCACTATGAAATGATCTAATCCTAATTACCTCTCAAAGGCTCAACCTCAAAATCTGAACTTAAAAATTAAGTTTCTAACACATGTATTTTTGAAGGACACATTCAAATCACTGCATAGTGCCCAGGAGTAAGCTATGGCATAAAACGATAATATTTTTTTAAACGATCAAGGTGTCTGATTTCTGACATACAGTGACTTGATTTTCCTCTTCGTGTGAAGGATCTGAGCATAAACCATGCTGGGGGTGGGGTGTGGAAACAGAAAGAGGAGAAAATGGCAAGAAGTCAAATAACCCTGAGATGATAGCACAATTGGACTTGGATTTAAGCGAATGTAAATGAAGCTAGATCCTCCAAAATGATTTATATAAAAACAGACAACTAAGTTTCATTTTTCTTTCTTTCTCTTTAAAAAAAGATTTTAATCTAATCTGGTGGAGTAGAAGCAAATAACTCAATGTTCTGAAAATAAATTTCCCCAAGGAGGCCATTAAGGCAGCCCTTTTGTTTCCTGTCATACTCTGAATCAGTTACAAGGACAAACTCTATTTGTTTAGGTACATTAATTTTGCTCAATGGCTTTTCTATAAAATGAGCATCAAATTGATGGGACTGGACCTCAGTAAAGAAGAAGTTCCAATTTTCTCTGGATGGATTGTTCTGGATGTGCAGTGGAAAATTATTATTAATAGCAATTCGTGTTTACTATCCAGTGAGCACGGGAGAAAGATGGAGTTGAGAAATGCAGCTGTATCTAACTAAGCACCACAGGACAAATTAGGGAGTGATGACCGGGTGTTTCAATTCTGCATGGTGAGTCCATCAGGCTATATTTGGTGGGTTGGGCTATAGGTTGTCTCTCCCTATGTGTTGGCTTGGAGACTTGGGGAAGGAAGACAGGTTTTGAATAGGACCCAATCATGAGTTATCTTCTTGAAAGTACTGTATCCTGCTCATGAGTTAGGTGCAGCCATGTGTTCATTTCAATTAACTCCACGGACCCGGGGTGAACCCGGGGTGAGGAGCTGAATAGCAGTGTTTTTTTCTCTCTTGGAGTTTATGCTATTATCTGGTTCTTACACATTCCTGATTCTGAGTGAGAGTCAAAGATTAATCCAAAACAAAGGTGGGTAGTGGCTCTAGATCTTTCATTTTTAGGTTAAGGGGTTAAGAGCAAAGCATGCTAGAAGAAAGTATGAAGAAGGAACTAAAAAGAGACAAAATAAGTTATCCCTTCCTCCCTCCCTCCCTCCCTTCTTCCTTGTCTCCCTCCCTCCCTCCCTCCCTCCCTCCCTCCCTCCCTCCCTTCCTTCCTTCCTCCTTCCTCCTTCTCTTCTCTCCATTTCCCTCTCCTCCCCCTCTCTCTTTTTTCTTTCTTTTCTCTTCTTTCTTCTGTAGCAGTACTGGGTCTTCAAATCTCAAATCCTGTCACTTAGCTTTTTTCCTCTCAGGTCTAGCACTCTACTCCTTGAGCCACACCTCCACTTTCAGCTATTTACTGGTTAATAAGAGGAAAGAGATAAGAGTCTCTTGGATTTGCTTTGAACCTTGATCTTTAGATCTCAACCTCCTAAGTAGCTACAAGTATAAATACTCGATTCCACTTCTGGCTTTCTGCGGACTAATCAGAACCCAACCAATTTCTGTGGATAGTAGGATATGGAGAGTTGCTGTCATTCTCATTTCCCACAAATGTAGATGCTCTTGTCACTTTTATCTTATATGGCAGGCTCACCTCTGAGCTTATTTCTCTTCAATGGACACAAGACCAAGCAAAGCATAAGCAAAGGCTGCCTACTCAGAACAGCTGGGCCACTTGCCACTCAGGGTTGGCAGAGACTCCAAGGCAGCCCAGGAGGAGAAGCCTTGTGATGAAGGTAGAGAAGCTGCCGCTTGTACCCTGACTGGAGGCTGTTGCCTGCGGATGCAGCAGGAAGAGGCAGACTAGAAACAAGACATCCTGTGTGATTGGTTTAGAGAACATAATTGGCTTTCTCTGATTGGTCCTGAGTTGGAAGCAGGGACAAAAATTAGGGAAGCTGTCAGTTTTTAATCAAGTCTTGGCTATTTTGCTACAAGGGTTATTGTTTGGCATTGTAGGCTGTTTGCTTGAGATAATGGACTGGTAGCTCTTGGTTATGGGTTAGAGTTCTATTTTTTTATGTGGTCTGGCCATTGTCTGTATTTTTAGTCTCTCGCTTCTTTTTCTTACCTAAGTTGCTTCATCTGTTTTCATTTTTAATCCTTTCTTATACATAACTACTAAGAATCATCAATTCAGCAACTTTCTTAGTACATTTTCAAATAAATCTCCTTTAACCACAAAATAATACACATTCATTAAATAGAAAGTTTAAAAAATGCAGGTGAGCAAAAGGAAAAATAATTTTATAAACTCCTACCAACTGTGTCCTTGCTAGCAAATGCTCTGACTTCTTCTTTTTTTTTTTTTACTATGCATGTCAATATAATCTTATAGCACTCTGTGTGTTCAACGCTCTTATAGGAAATTGCTGGAGGGTATTTTTTCATCAAGAGTTTGCAGAAATGAGAAGCTTTTTTTTTTTTTTTTTTTTTTACATTTTTACTCTCTAAGTCTCACATGGTATGTTGTGCATGGTGCTTGTTTAATCTCTGTGTGTGTGTGTGTGTGTGTGTGTGTGTGTGTGTGTTGAAACTGGGGCTTGAACTGGGGCTTGAACTCAGGGTCTATAGCTCTCACTTCACTTTTTTGGTCATGGTTGATGCTCTACCATTTGAGCCACACCTCCACTTTTGGCTCTTTGCTGGTTAATTGGAGATAAGAGTCTTGAGAATTTGTCTCCCTGGGCTGGCTTCCAACCATGATCCTCAGATCTCAACCTCCTGAATAACTAGGATTACAGGTGTGAGCCATATCACAAGGTCATTAATCTTTATTAATTGTTTCAATCCTATAAGTCAATTAACTGAACATTTGATGTTAACCAAAATGGAAGTGCCTTTTTGCAGCTTCTGGTAGGTTACTAGTAGAGGGAAAGGTGAGTGAATGGCTGGCTAGCAAGTTGGCTGACTGTCTGAATGAATTATAGTTTAAATATCAAAGTTCTGACAATAAGAGAGACAATTTTGACTTCTGCTCTCACTTGGTTCTTCCTTCCATGTGTCAACAACTGTTGTTTAGCCAATAACCAAGTGGTTGTGCAGATTCTTTTCACTCCTCTGTGCACTCAACTCTTCTATCAAACCACAATCTCCCTGTCACAAGTGGATGAATCACTTTCATTTTTCAATTATTTGAGTTTCACGTTAGGATGTCAGTTAATGGTTTTGCAAGACATTGATTAGAGAGAGTCTTTCTCTTTCCTGATTAAAAGCATGTATGATATCTTCTCTTCCAGTTATCTTTTATTTATGTCTAGTAATTGTGGATCTAAATATATGATGACAGTGATATGTCACACATTATATGAATTTTTCAGGAAGCAAAATAGTTTTTTTAAAAAATCATTTCAGAAGATTGTCATTAGTCAGACAAAGGATTTTGGAAGTAAATCTTAGTAGAATAAATTGTTTCCAATAAAAACACTATAATAGCAAATCACCATTGCCAACTCCCATTCAATATTCCTATGATATAATGTGTGTATATATTCAAGAGAGGAGATGCCACATAAATTCTCTCCAAGGCTGTTGACCTCATAGTTTGGTCTTTAAAAACTACAGCTGGTGGTGTAGGCTGGAAGGTCAGAATGCAGAGCAGCCATCATGAATCCTCTGTGTCTCTAGTTCTGTCCCTCACAAGTTCTGAGATGTCAGATGCATCTTGTTCCCTGCTGAGAGGTCTTAGTACTACTACTCTGTAAAATGGAGATAATGTCAGCCTCCAGTAGATGGTGACTCATGTCTCATTCAACATGCACTTTCATGTCAACCCTTATTTTAAGCAGTGCTATTGGACCATACAGCTGCATACACAGACAGCTCTTGTTACTTAGGGGGTTCTTGTACAAAGAGGCAGGGAAGGCTTTCCAGAGAGACTCTTCTGCCACCATAACATCATTGGTGGCTCAAAAGATCTAGGCCACTTCTGGAATGTTGCAGTTGGAGGAAGGAGAATTTGTATTTAAGTTGGCAATCATCTGGTCTTGGGAACTTCTAATTCTCTCCTGAGGAAAACATAAACGCAGTCTCATGTCCACTAAGGATGGGGATACACTGGGTGCTGATGGCTCATGCCTGTAAGACTAGCTCCTCAGGAGGCTGAGATCTGAGAAACGTAGTTTGAAATCAGCCTGGGCAGGTATATCCACCAGATTCTTAACTCTACTTAAGCAGCAAAAGGCCAGAAGTAGTGGCATGGCTCAAGTGAAGGTGAGTGGAAAAGCAAGATCCTGAGTTCAAGCTTCAATACTAGCAGAAGAAAAGTAGGACTGGGGTCATGACTCAAATAGCAAAGCACCTGTATAGCAAATGGGAGTCTCTGAGTTTAAACTCCAGCAATGACCAAAATACACACATGCATACATATATATCATTGTATACCTTACAGACATGAAATAACAACATAGTTATTAGTTTTCATTATTTGGCATTATGTACTATACAAGTCTGGCAGCTAGGTTGGTGTACAGAGCATATCACAAATGTAAGTAACGCATCGTATATGACTTTACAATCACTGCTCGTGTCTTATTTAAGCTCTACTGCAATCTTACAAGATGATTGTCATACATACAGCCCCCCATGACCAAAATATCATTATGCTGTGCATGACAGTAATGGCTCCTGTGTTATTAACTGTCCAGGCAGTCACACCTGTTGGCAGTTTACATTCATTACCTTCATTAATGCAATCATCAAACAACACTGTCTCATGAGGGCTTTTTATAAGCTGTAAACACAGAGTTAAATTACTTTTTATAGTCGTATGTGTGTGTGTGTGTGAGTGCTCGCGTGCATATGCGCGAGTGTGTGCATACATGTGTGCCAGTACCAGGGGTTGCATTCAGGGCCTGGGCACTGTTCCTTAGCTATTTTCTCCTCAAGATTGGAGCTCTATCATTTGAGCCACAGCTCTACTTGTGGCTTTTTGGTGATTAATTGGAAATAAAAGTCTCAATGGACTTTCCTGCCCAGGCTGGCTTCATACCATGATCCACAGATTTCAGCCTCCTGAATATGTAGGATTATAGGAGTGAGCAACTGGCCCTCGATTCTTTATTTTTAAAATTCAGCAAAGCAATGGGGAAAATGCTGTGTTTTTCTGGCTAGAGTTAAACCCTCCCAGAGTCACAGGGAGCTCTTCTGAGCACCTGGACTAGATGACTTAGGCACCACCTGAAGGCCTTCCTTTCCTTCATGCTTAATGGTATTCACTGGGAAGTATTTAAAAAATACCCAGGTTTGGGCCTTTTGGGAGGCCTCTAGGAATGAGGCATAAAAAATCCCCAGGTGATTCTGTCCAGCTAGGCCTGAGAGACACAGCCCCCCGTTCCCCCATGCTCTTCTACTCTAAGACCAGAAGGCCTGCGGGTAGCAGTACAATTTTGTTAGGAAAGGATGGCGGGGTGGGTGTGACTGGGATTTATCAGGGCTCCCTCTCACTTTCTGAAAGGTGGGGCTTCTTTCAAATGCAGGACCCTGGCAGGTGCAGAGTGGAACCGCCCTCTGTAGAACCACATTGCCAGCCTTCTGGGGGTTTTACTCTTGTAATGAAATTGCTTTTGTTTTTGTGAGCTTCACAGAGGGTAGAATGCCTTCATGTTCTTGAAATAAGTCTTAAAATTGACCAAGATATATTGTATTCATAAACTGCATTGCTAAGTGGCAACTCCATTATACAGCAACTTAAAAAAAGTTAGATTCAAAGCCACATGTACGTCATCATAGGAATACTAAGAAATATAGAAAACCTGAAAGGTAACAAAATTATCTCCCAAGCCAACTACAATGGTATGTGTCTATAATCCCAGCTACTGGGGAGACTAAGAAAGGGAGAGAGGTGATCACTTGAACCGAGGAGTTTGAGGCTAGAATAGATGATATAGATAGCAAAACTCCTATGTCTAAAAATAATATAATGATGCCAGGCATGGTAGTGTATACTTATAAATCCGGAGCAAGAAGCAAGGCATGCCCCAAAAGCACAAAAGCCTACCTGAAAAACAAACTCAAAGAGCAAAAAGAGGCTGGGATGTAGTTCAGTGGTAAAGTGCTTGCCCCGCAAGAATAAATAAGGTCCAGGGTTCAATCCCAGTACCAAAATAAATAAATAAATAAAAATAAAAACAAAAAGGATTTGGTGTGTGGCTCAGGTGGTAGAGAGCTTTCCTAACAAACACAAGGCCCCGAGTTTAAACCGCAGTACTTCCAAAAAGTAGCAATAATAAAACCTCCCAAATCCCATTACCCAAAGACCATTATTGTTAATGTTTTATAAATTTCCTCCCAATTATTTTAAGGAGAAATGATACTGAAGTTCAAACTCACGACCTTATGCTTGCCATCAGGGGCTTTTAGCGATAAAGAAATTGAGGGGTGACTTTTATGTAGAAAGCATGTGTTTGTTCATTTGTTTGTTTTTTGCCAGTCCTGGGGCTTGGACTCAGGGCCTGAGCACTGTCCCTGACTTATTTTTGCTGAAGGCTAGCATTCTACCACTTGAGCCACAGCATCACTTCCAGTCTTTTCTGTTTATATGGTGCTGAGGAATGGAACCCAGGGCTTCATGCATGCAAGGCAAGCACTCTACCGCTAAGCCCTATTCCCAACCCCAGAAAGCAAATGTATTTTAAGCATGCTGGTGGATGGTTGTTTTTTTTTTACCTGTGTATAAACCCATGTGGCCCCAATTGAGGCCAAGAGAAAGAGCATTTCCATCACTCTAGAAGATTCCCTAATGTCCTTTCCTTATCAATAGTCACTCCCATCCCTGGACTTCTATCAACACTGGATTCAGTTTTTCTATTTTAAATTCGTTGGAAAGAATCAAGTAGTATGATTTACAGGAAGAGAACAGTGTGCATACTTGCATTTATGGTGCCTTTTGCTCAGTAATTATGTTTCCAGGATTCCTCTCTGTTATCATGAGTACCAGTAATTTGTTCCTTTATAGTGTGTCCTATTCCAATGTATGAATATTCTGGCATGATTTTCTATATTTGCAATGATTATCTTTGCATACACAGCTTTATAGTTGTATTTCGGTCATTTCCTATAGAGAAATCTGTACTCTAGGAGCACACATTGATAGATTTTTGAGTTGTTTCTGTCTTGTAGGTATTATGGCCTTTTTTGTGCATGTCTTCAGTGGACTCAAAGCATTTATTTCTTTTGCAGTATATCTATAAGTGGGACTATTAGCTCATGGGGGTAGGTGAATATTTAGTTTTGGTAGATATTTCCCTTATCTTGCAGGAAGACAAGCCCCCGCCCCCCCTTTTTTTTTTGCCAGTCCTGGGGCTTGAACTCTGGGCTTGAACACTGTCCCTGGCTTCTTTTTGCTCAAGGCTTGCACTCTACCACTTGCGCCACAGCGTGACTTCTGGCTTTTTCTATATATGTGATGCTGAGGAATCAAACCCAGGGCTTCATGTATACGAGGCAAGCACTCTACCACTAGGCCATATTCCCAGCCCCGAAGAGCAGCCTTTTAAAGGTTAAGGTTATTGCTGTGGTTCATGTGCTGGAAGCTTGATCCCAATGTGGTAGTGCTGGGAGTTAGTGGATCCTTTAAAGAGGGGGAGCCTAGTAGAAGGTATTTAGGTTATTGGGGGCAGGCCCCTAGCAAGAGATTAAGGTCGTTTTCTGCTTTGAGTTGCTGAAGGTGAGTCATAAAAAGAGAAAACTTTGGTTCTGAATCTCTCTGGCTTCCTGTCTTGCAATGTAGGTCTCTCTCTCTCTCTCTCTCTCTCTCTCTCTCTCTCTCTCTCTCTCTCTCTCCCTCTCACACACACACACACACACACACACACACACACACACACACAAATAGCTTCTTTTGTGCTACTGTCTGCAGTACTTTGGAGCCCTATGTTTGAACTTTAGGCTTATGTCCAGATGGAAATCAATACAAGACCTCATCAAAAAACAACATGGGTGTTGGAAAGAGTTCTGATGGCATGCCTATGGCTTACTTTGTTGTTCAATCAGAGAGGGAACTTTCAGGAAAATCCCTTTAGGTTCCCCTCCCACACCCCCAGCTCCTTGGTAAGGTTGGGTGATAGACTCAGGTCCTGGTAGCAAAGTCTGAAACAAAAAGAGTATCTAGGGTTTGAAAACTTCCCCATGAAAAACATGTTCAGGCAGCAAAGAAGAAGGAAAATAGCTGTAAACAAGCATCCAGCAGTGCCTGTCACAGCTTGGGTAAATCACTAACTCTCATGAAGCCCTTCCCATCAGAAAAATGGGATGATGACACTTACTTTAAAAATTATCATCGCTATTAATGACCTAAAATAGCACATGAGCAGTGGACACAAAAAGGTGTCAACAAAGCTGATGTCCCTCCTTTACATTGTTTTTAATGCCCAGGGCACTCAGCTCTTGTGAAGATTTCACCAAGAATCCTTTAAATGAAAGACCAAATGAGCAAAGCAAAAAGATGAAACAGGGAATGCATTTCACGTGGTGATACAAGTCTACATAATTTATAAATTATATGGCGAGAGAAATTGTAGTTTATTATTTCAGGATGCAAAAGCGAATGTGGAAATCGGAATCCGTTACTGGGCGATGGATTGCAGTTAGCCAAATTGTATTGCTTCACAAATACATGAAAAAATACGATCATGGGAAGGATATTGGATACCAAATGGGCTTTATTTTTAACTGTTTGTTTTAATAGCTCATGAAAATATGGTGGTGCTTTTTATGGCTGTAATGAATTTTAGGAAGACGAGACTTCATTGCAGCTTTCTAGTGCTAAATCTTTTTAGTGGAGAGATAAGAGACTTAGTGTGCTGGCGTCTCTCCATGCGTTCCAGTGGCCAAGTTCTCCGCCTGAGGCTGTGCATGCTTTTCTAACAACTGCAGGTTGTGAGTCTGGGTAGGAAAGGTGATCATTTTCAGAGCTGGGGACTGGGGAATTGATCTCATCCCTCATGAGCTTCCTTTGTCTTCCCTGGGAAGTGAGTCTCATTTCTTAAATACAAATCTCTTTTTCTTTCCTGTGTAGGGAGCATGATGGCTTTTTTGGCCTGGAACTTTCAAAAGTGGAAGAATTTGTGAATAGGACTCTGAGAAAATAGCAGAAATTTGGGATAACTTTTTAAGCATAAAAAGATAAGTGATTGGCTCACAACACTGAAAGGTGTAGGTCATACTGACTTCAGGCATGGCTGTATCCAGAAGCTCAGATATTGTCACAGGACTGGGTGGTATGTGTTTGTCTTGCCTCTTTCCTCTACAGTGGATTCATTTCCAGGCCATTCCCTAGTAGAGAAGGATATATGTTAATGTGTTGTCTTTTTATTAAACCAACCAACATGTGGGGTTTGTTGTTGTTGTTGGGAAATGATTTACCCTACTGGTTCTTAAATTTGTGTGTGTGTGTGTGTGTGTGTGTGTGTGTGTGTGTGTGTGTGTGTGTTCTGGCACTGGGGCTTAAACTCGGGGGCTGGAGCACAATCCCTTAGCTTTTCCCTCTCAAGGTTGACACTCTACTACTTGAACCATAGCTCTATTTCCAGCTCTTTGCTAGTTAATTGTAGATAGGCGTTTCAAAGACTTTCCTGCCCAGGATGGCTTCAAACCTTGATCCTCAGATCCCAGCCTCCTGAGTAGCTAGGATTGGGGGCATGAGCCACCAGTGTTCATCTCCTACAGGTTCCTCTTAAATCATTCATTTATTCCTCTTCCTCTTCGTTTTCTTCTTTGTCTCTGCAAAGTCTTGAGAAGTGGGTGGATGCACTTCGGTCCTGGCTGAGGATAATTTAGGTGACAAGATTGCAGAGGGTGACAGAAATGCATGGGCTGTGACCCTGTTGGGGTGTGCGTGGGGGGGGGGTGTCTAGTTAATCCATCTTGGAAAAATCCCCTTGTCCAGCAAAGTAGGAAAACTTCAGCTTCCTTAGGGCGAGTACCTGGTGTCTTTCTCACCACTCACTCCTAGCACAGCCCTCATAAGTATTCATCAAACACTGTGTAAATGTAGAAAAGAAGATGTTTGAAGAAGCTGTGGAGGGTTTCTTCTTTATTTTTCTTAGAGCATAGGCTAGCTAGGTGCGGATGTGTCACATCTGTAATCCTAGCTACTCAGGAGACTCAGATCTAAGGACTGTGGTTCATACATAGCCCAGGCAGACAAATTTACAAGACTCATCTCTAAATAACTAGCAAGAAGGTGGAAATGGAAGCATAGCTCAAGTGGTAGAGCACCTGCCTTGAGGAAAAAAAAAAAAGCCAAGTAAGAGTATGAAGCCCTGGCTGGGAAATTGGCCTAGTGGCAAGAGTGCTTGCCTCATATACATGAAGCCCTAGGTTCTATTCCCCAGCACCACATATATAGAAAATGGCCAGAAGTGCTGCTGTGGCTCAAGTGGCAGAGTGCTAGCCTTGAGCAAAAAGAAGCCAGGGACAGTGCTCAGGCCCTGATTTCAAGCCCCAGGACTGGCAAAAAAAAAAAAAAAAAAAAGTATGAAGCCCTGAGTTTAAGCCCCAGTACTGGGGTTTGGGTGGGGAGGGGGAAAGAAAAGATTGTGAAGCATAGAGCTATATACAGCTACTAAGCTTAAATCTAGGCATCTCAGTGCTGCCTGTACAAGCTGTGTGACTTTGGATGTGTTCCTTAACCAGTGCTTGGCTGATGTCTATGTAAAACAAATGGACACAATGAAAGAGAATTCAGAGAATAAATGGATTGATACATGTAATTATTATAAGAGAATGATATGCTAGACTAGATTCCGAATCAGCTATGGCAACAACGTGCCTTCCCATGCCCTTTGAAGTGAGGCTTTGGCCTGGGACTTGCATTAGTCAATGAAATGGGAGCTTTAAAAGCCTGTGAATATTGGCACATGTGCTGTGTGGTAGAGAATCTGGCCTTAGGTAAACAAAGGCTTTTCAGCCACATCTGAAAGTCTATCTGCAGTTTAGGGGAGGGGAGGGGCTGCTGGCCAGATGGAGAGCCAATTCTACCCTGTGGGTAATCATGCACTAAGCAGGTCTCTCAAATAAGTCCCAGTAACAACTCTGGACATGTAAGCTCAGGTAAGCTGTCTTGGCTAGCAGGGCTCTGGGCAAACCATGATATGTGTACAGGGATATGCACTGAGGATAAAACAGCTTCATATTTGGGACTTTCTCAGAATCTACCCAGACTTCTCTGCCTTTAGCTGGTTTTGATCTATGCTCTTTCCTGTCATGACCCAGACTTCTCTGCCTTTAGCTGGTTTGGATCTATGCTCTTTCCTGTCATTGGGTACAATGGCTATAAAAGCTTTCATAGAACTCTGTGAGTCTTTCTAGCACATTCTAGAAAATGAGGATAGTTTGAGGAATGCTGAGCTTGTGGTTCCTGGTCAAGTCAGAATCACTTTGGAGGCTGTTGTTAAATGTAGTTTAGCTACAGTTGGGTTCTGGGAAAATGATTTTGTTGCCCCTGCCTCTCACCTGGCAGGGCTAATTTTTCTCAGTTGCTAAACTTTTACCCAGAATATTCAGGATCAGAGAATTTTTATGGAACATTTGCTGGGTATGTGGAGGGAAAGAAATTTGCTTAGGTTGCCCACATGCAGGGCAGGGTGGTTATCAGGGGTTGAAAAAGCTTCTCACAACCTGGAGAAGTTTGCGAGAGAAGAACAGCAGAGACTATAGACAGCTGCACTAGGGCTGCCCCTCCAACTAGACTAACATGACTTTTTCAGGAAAATAACTTTCCCCCAAAAAATAAGCTGATGGCTAATGAACACATGGAAAAATATTCCGTAGCATTAGGCATCAGAGAAATGTTAGGGGAAACACCACACCTACTAGCATGGTTATGATTTTTAAAAGGCAGATAATAAACAAGTGTTGATTAACATGTGAAGAAATCAGAACTCTCAAGCACTGTTGTTAGGATATAAAATGGTACAGCTGCTTTGGAAAGTTATTTCACAGGTTAAGCATACAATTATCAAATGCATCATCTATTTTGCTCCTAGGAGTATTACGCACCCAAGATAGCTGAAGTGGTACAATATTTCTGGAGCTCAAATTAAAATATTTACCATAACTTTAAGCTCACATTCTCTAATGAAATATAAGGCAAAGAACGGTACAACACACACACACACACACATACACACACACACACACACACAGAGTTCATTGAAATGTCATATAGTAAACTTAGAAACAACCTAAAATATGTATAATAGGAAAAAATGATGACACAATCACCATTAGGAACACTCAGATTTAATTTAAAAGGATGTTGCTGGTTGATGGCTCCTTTTTTGCCCTCTGATTTTTTTTTCCTTTCTTTGATGATACAGTGAACAGACCAGACAAACATCTGTCTCTTTCCAACCTCTGGGCCTAATTCTCAGAAGATGAAGTGATGTTTTTTTATACACCAAATTCTTACTAGTCCATCTTTGTTGGAGGCTATGCAGAATAGTTTCCCTATTTCTGCTTGAGAACTTGCAAACGAGAGGTGTTCCTAAGCACTAAGTGAGAGAAGTGAATCATGATCGGAAAGACCAAAGTTCTTCGTTTTAGTCTGGACAAAAGTCAACAATACAGTGAAAGACAGCTCTCGCCTGCAAAAGGCCAGCCTCCCAGGTCCACAGAAATGGATCTTCAGGACAGAGCCCCTGTTGTTTATTCTCCAGTCATTGGAAATCTCCCCTAACATGGGGCTCAATACCAGTTGGCAATCTATGTATGAAGCAAAGGTTTAGAAACTACATTGAGCTAATGGATTCTGCTTCGAACTGAGTGGTAGTTATGTATTTTGGGTTTAATTCCCTCCCCCCACATTGCAACACATCTAAGTAGTCATAGGGTGAGCATGGAGGTGGCCAGCCTGAATCATAAAGTGTGATAATATACCTAGGCAATGTCCTGGGCATAGCTAGTCCCCAAAGGCTCTTGGGCTGGAGGTTCTTTCCCAGGGTGGCAGTGTAGTAAAATCCTAACTTCCTGGGTTCTGGTGGAAAGTAAATAAGTTAGGGAGCTCCATCTTCATGAAGGGAAGAATGCGGTTTCAGGGGAATAGTCAGCTCTGGATTTGTAGATCTAGATTTATTTACTAAGAGAGTGAATTGGTACAAGCTAGCCTGGAACTTCCTGTGAACCCTTCTTCTTGAATGTGCCCCTACTATGAAATGCCATTTGCCTTAAGACCCTCACCAGAGCCAAGAAAATGCTGGAGAGAAATAAACTAGAATGAGAGAAATAAACTTCTTATCATTGTAAATTATCCAGCCTCAGGTAGTTTGTAACAGCACCATCAAGCACATTAAGTCGACCTATATATGGAAAGGGAAAGACCTCCACAATATGTTAAGTAGGAAAGTCACAGCTGTGTTAGGAGATGGATACATGAATTTGCTCAACTATAGCAATCATTTCACTATAGATACGTATAACAAAACATCATGTTGTACACCTTAAATATGAAGAGAAAAAAACTGCAAGCAGTATATAGTGTGATTTGTATTGTTTAGAGTAAAAGAATACAAGTATCTGCATAAAGCAAACATTTGGATTGATGTACATTCAGAGCAGTAACAATGCAAGTACTCACTGAGAGGTATGTTTTTGGAGTGGACGTGTTTAAAAATAGATATTATTAGTGTTTCATTTCTTTCTGCAGTGAGCATAAATTAATTTTATAAATAAAAGAGACAAAGTTACTTTTTAAATACTGCACTGAGAAAATCAGGAAGATTTTAATGGGTCTCAGCAAGTAGATTTGGTGTCTAATAAATCGGTGATGGAAACATGTATGGGCACCAGATAGATTGTGAATTCTAGAGCAGAGAGTATTTACTGCCTGCCCTGCTTGACCTCATGAATGGCAGAAACTGATATGCTGAGGGAAAGGTTATTAGGGACTGGATAGAGCCCTCCAAATGCATATGGTGAAGCTCTATTGTCAGGGTCAGAATGTGACTTGAGTTGGACATAGGGCCTTTCAAGAAGTGTGCAGCTTGAGATGAGACCATTTTCATGGCCACTCTTCTAAACTGATCCTCCTCCTCCTCCTCCTCCTCCTCTTCTTTTGGGCCCAGGAACAGGGCTTTGAACTCAAGAACTAGGGACTGTTCCTGAGCTTTTCACTGCCACTTGAGCCACTCCTTCACTTGTGGCTTTTTGCTGGTTAACTGGAGATAAGAGTCTCACAAACTTTCCTGCCTGGGCTGGCTTCAAATCACACTTCTCAGATCTTAGCTTCCTGAGGAGCTAGGATTAGAGGCATGAGCCACTGGTGCCCAGCTTGGACTAGTGCTAAGGGGTACTCTAGGAATGCTCTCATGCAGAACCAAGGACATGGGGGTGGGGGCAAGCAAAGAAAGGAAGGAGAGAGTCTGAAAAACTAAGGAGAAAGGCCTCAGATGGAACCAAACATTTAGACTATATTTAGGTTGAAACCAAATGTTTTAGGCTGAACTAGGTACATTTCAGCCTAAACATTTCTTTTCTTTTTTTAACTAATGCTGTCTTTTTTTTTTTTTTTTGGCCTTCATTAAAGCACCTTTCTTCAAGAAACATTTCATAAGCAAAAACTCATCAAATAAGTTGTCTCTGTTTATGATTTCCCATAATTACAGGCCTCCTCAATTTCATTTCATTCCATTTCAGAACATAAATTTATCCAATTAAAAATAGGTGCTTCAGCAAATGATGTATCCTGCAAGTTGAGATATCCTAGAATGTAATTATAGAATTGCCACATTAATATTGTATGCCATTTGAGGGCTCATTGTTTAATTTGTTCGGTACTCATGTACCCAGGAAAGGATAAATATCATAGGTACTCTTGCCCTGTTTACAAATTACATTTCTATTAAACACATACTGTAACTTCATTTGATAAAGTACTTGATTGAAAATTTCCCAAGTATATGAAAAAGAGCTCAATTTTATTATTCATCAAAAATATCCATTAAAATGCACAATAAGCTGTAAAAACACACTAATATGGTCTAAGTCATACAGACGGACACTACTAAGTGTTGACAAAGATATGGTACAGATCAAACAACTATACAATGCTACCTTGTTAAGCTAGTGTGTTAGTTACACTTCTTTGTGAGGGGAGTTATTTTTTTATGCTTAATAGGTTTTTATTATCTTTAAGTAGTTGTACAAAGGAGTTGCCAGTCAGTGAAGCAGTTTATGAATATATCTTGATCAATGTTTTTCCGTTCAACATTTTCACTTATCCCTCCCAACTTAGCCTTCTTTCACTTTTCTTGATTTCATAGGGCATACATTGAGTTTTTTGTTTTTACTGTAATCTCCTCCCCTTGACATAAATAACAAGTTAGGAAGGACTTGTGTTTATTTGTTTGTTTTTTTTTGCTGGTCCTGGGGCCTGAACTCAGGGCCTGGGTTCTGTCCCTGAACTTCCTTTGCTCAAGGCTAGCACTCTTCCAGTAGCCCCACTTCTGGCTTTTTTTTTTCCCCTTTGCTAATTTATTGGAGATAAGAGTCATGTTGACTTTCCTGCCTGGGATGGTTCCAAACCAGGATCTTCAGGTCTCAGCCTCCTGAATAGCTAGGATTACAGAGATAAGCTACCAGTAACCTGGTACAATTTTTTAGTGGCTTTTTTCTTTCTTAGGGAGTGGTATTGAGGTTTTAACTCAGCCTTTTGTTTGCCAGACTGGCCCTCTATCACTATCTCTACCCTAAGGAAGCACTTCTTTTGACTTGTAGTTTTAGAAGGTCCGGTCCATAATTGCTTGACCCCATGCACTTGAGCAGTAGAAGGTCACAGTAGTGGAGAGCTGTTCATCTCATAGCAGACAGGAAGTGGAGAGTGAAACCAGGAGTGGCCAGGAACAAGGATCTATTCCCTCTTAAAGTTCCCAAAGTCCCCCAAAACAGCACCACCAGCTAAGGACAATTTCCCAACACACAAACCTCTTGGCTCCTATCCAAACCACAAGAGATTCATTACCATCCAATGTAGAAATTCAACCTCCAAATATTTGCCCAAACAGAACATTGACATAAATGTTTGTAGAATTATTTGAGGTAGTCTCAACTGGAAATAACCCAAATGTCTGTTACTAATGAATAGATAAACAAAATATAGTGTATTCATATCATTGAAAACACTCAGCAATAAAAAGAAAGGCAATATTAGCATAGATGTATGCAGCTCGTACTATACTTCATACTGTATGAGTGTATTTATATAAATTCCATAATGTGTAAAATGTGTGTGAAAGAAGACAGATTAATAGTTGTTTGGAGGAGGGGGATCTGGTTTACCAATGTCTTAGTCAGCTTTCTGTTGCTGTAACCAATAACTGAAGCAAATCAACTTATGGAGAAAAAAAGGTTACTTTGGAAGCTTCCATCCATGATCAACCAGCTCTGTTGCTCTGTACCTGTGGTAATGCAGCAGGGCTCAAGATAGAGCATACTTTGGGTATGAGATGTGAAAGAGAGAGAAAACGAAGAAATAACCAGTGTTCACAATCCTTTCAGAGCACACCCCTGAGGATCTACAACATTTCACTAGCCTTCACCTCTTAGAGGTTCCACCATCTTCCAGTGCCCTGGCCTGGGAACCAAACACTTACCACAGGGCCTTTGGCAGACATTTCAGATCCATAGCACAGCAAACATAACAGACCTAAGGGAATCTTTTAGGAGAAGAATGGCTTTCTTCCCTGATTATGTTGATGGTTAAATGATTGGATACAACCACCAAAATATAAAATATATTTTGTACAAATATGACATTGATAAACGAAAAAGAAGAAATATTTTCCCCAAGTGATTTTTAACATGTAACTGAATTTGCTTAAAGTTCAATACAATGATACAATACTTACATTGGTTTAGAGAATAGAGACTATCAGACACTCAAATATTTATTATTATTATTATTATTATTATGAAGGAGTGTTCAGAAGGGTTATAATTCCATAAGTCAAGATATGAGGAAAATGCTTCTTTGGCATTTTCCCCCTCTCATCCCTACCCACAAGTTAAATAGTTATTTTCTTATTTGCTGTATATAGAATATAATGACCTCATTTGCCTATCCTTCTTCCATTCCTGTGCCTCTGCTCCGCCCACCCCCCCCCCCCACTTAAAAACATGTTTGCATTTCCTGGTATTTGTTTTGATAAATAAAACTTTAGATGTTCAGAGAAGTTACACCCTTACATATACCTGCCTTTAGTTAGTTTATGTATAAAAGCACAGAGCCCCCTATAATGTATCGTGTCCTATTATATTGCAGATCTAGCTTCCACATATGAGAGAAAGCATGAGCCATTTGTCTCTTTGAGCCTGGCTTACCTCACTTAACATGATTTGTTCTAGGTCATCCATTTCCCTGCAAATGACATAATATTATTTTTTCTAATGGATGAGTAAAATTCCATTGTGTATAGGTATTACATTTTCTTGATTCACTCATCTATTGTAGGGTATCTGGGCTGTTTCTATAACTTGGCTATTGTGAATAGTGCAAGAATGAACATGGATGCATATCCTGACTTGTAAT
Organism: Perognathus longimembris pacificus; assembly: GCF_023159225.1. Taxonomy (NCBI): domain Eukaryota; kingdom Metazoa; phylum Chordata; class Mammalia; order Rodentia; family Heteromyidae; genus Perognathus; species Perognathus longimembris. The sequence continues at coordinate 45,605,672 of NC_063176.1, forward strand.
GATTTAGGTAGGTAGTGTTATGCCAAGATTTCGGGGTCCCCAAAGACCACCAAGGAGCCGAAAGCCGATGTAATCACACGAGAGTCTTTATTGCAGGCTGGAGCCTGGGCTCACAATCGTCACCAATGCAGCGGGTCTGAATCGAGAGCCCCCACCCTCCATTCAGCAGGGTTATTATGGGGTTTGGGGGAACATTCCATGCATCACATCATCACACAGCAAATCATGTCGCACCCTGGGAAAATCATAAAACAGCATAGCAACTCTCAGCAAATCATTTCATATCACAGGAAAGTTATGAAAGAATTCTTAAGAATGATTGGCCTAATCAATGGCAGAAACGGGCCTGGTGAAGGTGATTGGCTAGCTTATGGGGTTCAAAATGATTGGTTTAGACAAATGATCTGGGTCACAAGGGTGTCGCCCGAGGGGACATCTGGAACTTCAGGTATTTCCTGTTATTTCTTGATTACTTGGTCATTATGAGAGTTTCACTGCCCAAAGAGGTTAATGACCCTTCTCCTGGAATCTCTGCACTTCTGTACTTGGTCACAGGGGCAGGTTTACGGTCTTAAGCACACACCTGCTGGGAGTGGGCCTTATTTCTCAGAAGTGGCGACTCTCATTTATGAGGGACACAACACATTAACCATCTTTCAGGAACACAAAACACACTGGCCACACTTCAATACATTTCCTTTGTGTCACAATGGCTAAAGCATTCTAACTTTAACTGACCTCTGGTCAAATGAAGTCTCTCTGGCTACCTTGATTATTTTAGACTGCATTTTGTTCAGGCTCTTCACATTGACATGTTCTGCAGTTATTTCAGAAAGCTTCAGGGCCCGGTCAGGCCCAAGCTACAATATGGAGGTGCAATAGCTGCTCAGGTTCTTCAGTAGATGCCCAACAATGGTATGGCTGGATTGTAGGGTAGTCCTATGTTGAGAAATCTCTAAACCACTCTCCAAAGCAGCTGCACTAGTTCATATCAGCACTGCAACAGGGCTCCTTTTTCCCACATTTCCACTAGCAATTGTTATTGTTTGAATTGTTGATGTTGGCCAATCTAACTGGGATAAGATGGAATCTCAAAGTTGTTTTGATTTGCATTTCCTTTATGGCCAGGAAACTCAAACATTTTTAAACATTAGATTGATGACAGGTAGCAAAGAAAGAAACACATGATGCCACATTGAAATACATGTTTGTATTTAGCATCAGCATTGTTACAGATTTTGTTATTCAGTTATTCCATGAACATGTAAAAATATCTGCACATTTTGATCATTCATCTTCCCTTCCCTTCTCTCCCCTCCCCTCCCTTCTCCTCCCCATACTGATGCTGAGGATCAAACTCAAGCCTATACATAATAGGAGGCAAATGTGCTTGAACTACATTCCCCATTCTACCTACAGTTCCTTCCTTCCTTCCTCCCTGTTTTCACATTAGAGTGTATGATCCATCTCAAATTACTGTTTGGTAATAGTGTAAGGTAAGGATTATACTGTTTTATTGTTCTTTTTAAAAAAATTTAGGGCCTTTAGCTTATGAGGCAGGCACTTTAGTAGTTGAGCCATGTTCTCAGTGCTCTTTGCTTTTGATTATTTTTCAAGTTGGATCTCTTTGTTTGGGCCCTGACCAGCTTTTGATGGCAATCTTCCTACATAGCTGGCAAGAGTGGTTAGTCTTTATCTATATCAGGCAACAAGTTTAATCTGAGTCTTTGAGTCTTGCATATCTGTAGAGTGGATACTGCTTCACTCAGAGGGTAACTGTAAATTACATAAGACAATACCATCGAATACATAGTATAGTTTAATCAAGATCCACTTAGATTTGTATGGGTTCTTGCTCTAAAAATAGTCCTCTGCCCATTTTTTCTCATGTTCTCATTATAGTGTAAGACCCTCCACTAACATTAATATCAATACTCATAACAACTCATTGGAAGCCACCATGAACTTGGCTGTACACATCCCACCAGCTCTCAGCAGCAGTAGGGTCTTCATTCTGAAGGTAAAGCTGGCCAAAAGAACAAGAGTAAATTGTCCAAGGAAATGACTGTTATGTGGTGAATCTTATGTTCCAAATTAGGCCTATTCTCAAGGATCCCATCCCATCCTCCGACTTCTTAGCTGGACCTGACACGAATTTAACACAATCTTTTGGAGCCCTTGGAAACTGTGAGAAGCACTTAAGGCTGAGCTTCAGTTTTAGCTGTTGGAAAGGTCCTTTCCTAAAGTATCCAGCTCCATGTGGTGTCTATCAATGATCTGCCATGAGCCTTCTTCACTTGCATACCTCTCTTCACTTTTTGCTTGTCTGTCCTTCAGCCATTCACACCTAGGGAAGTACAGTCCTCTAGGGGGCATATGCACATGGCAGTTTGGATATACTGGTATTTGATAGGCAGGGTTCAGGGATACTAAGCATTGTGCCATGCATGACCCATGGGATGAATGAAATCATCCAGCCCAAATGCCAAAAGCACCCAAATTGTCAGCTATACTCTATATCTAGACTCTGTTCAATTTACTTCCCCACGCTGCTTTCTCTGCCCTGTCTCCAAGTCATCCCTGTCTTTGGACTGACTGTAGCTTGGTAGACAAAACTCCTGTGCCCCCTGCTCAGTGTTCTCATGGTGTAAGCCTGCCTGTCAAGGCACATGGAGGGGGACACTTCTGGGCTTCAGGGAAACAGGTCTTCATGGGTACCCAGCTCTCTATGAGCACAATGCTTCATTTGCTGAGCCACTCAGTCAAAAAATGATTTAAAAAGGCCTCAATCAGTAGAGCTGTCGGGATTTCTTTAGGGGTTGTAGTGAGAGAGAAATGAGCAGTGACCTTTCTGTAGATTGGATATAAATATGTGTGTTAGCGATGCCTGGGAGAGAGCTGGGGGTGGGGCGGGTGGGATGGATAGGGGCCGGAGTCATGGCTGACCGTGGCCTGGAGCTCAAAGCAGTAATGGAGACAGGAGAGAGCTGAAACCTCCTGTAAGCACTCAGTTCTGTGCCAATAGTGCCCGTGATTCATGTATCAGGCCATTAATCCAGTAAGAAGCCACTATAAATGGGCAGACGAACAAAAACAGGAAGCCCTTCTGAGAGCTGTAAATTATCCCTTAGCAGCTTTATATACTTGAGAGTGAAGGGTACTCCAGGAGCATGTGGAAAGCACTGGAACCTCAGTTGCTGATAGAAACCTGGGAAATTTGATTCAATCCCTAATAAATTGAAGACTTATTTTATACAAGTAGCTGGGCTGGTACAGAGATGAATAAAGAGACTCCCTAATCTTTCAGGAGTTCAATATGAGTGGGAATAATTCTTGAGCTCTATTTTTCTGCCCCCTGATTTCCTAGATCCATCCTAAGAACTATCTATCCCCTTAATGCCCTCTCCAGACCTTCTCCTCTTCACTGAGTTGCCAATGCCTCTTTCAGAGTGTCTGGATGGATGGCTGTGAAAACCTCTTCTCTGGTTTCCCTGAGCACTCCTATCCCATGCTCCTTCTTCCTCCTGTGCTGGGGATGGAACCCTGAGCCTTACCTGACAAGCCCTATATCACAGAGCCATACTCTTTATCATTCTTACCCAATTCTGATTCAGAATCACATACCAGCAGCTTCACTTTCCCAAAAGCAAAGGAAATCTATCACCCAGGAATTGAGGTGAAGCTCTTTTAAAATACTCTGTGCCAGGACCTGGTGACTCACACCTAGCAATTCAGGAGACTGAGATCTGAGGATCTCGGTTCAAAGCCTACCTGGAGTCATCTCCAATTAACCACCAAAAAGTCGGAGGAGAGCTGTAGCTCAAATGGTAGTATATCAGCCTTGAACAAAAAAATAGCGAAGGGACAGCACTCAAGCCCAGAGTTCAAGCCCCAGTACAAACACACACACACACACACACACACACACACACACACACACACACGTCTTTTGCTATAAGGATGAAAACTGAACCTCCCCTAGCAAGGCTCTTAATGGTACCAGCCCTGTTTGCTTCTCTAGCCTTCCCAGAATTCAGTTCTCATATTCAAGCATCTTTGCTCTCTTGCTGGTCCCTAGACCTCTATATTCCTACCGTTTGAATACCTTATAGGGCACCCAGCTCCTAAGCTGGCTAATTGAAATTTCATGATCCCACTCTTATCCCCTCCTACTGAACCTCAGGTGAACAACCGGACTTCCCATCTACCTTCTTTTTTAAAAAATTTATTTATTTATTAAACAATTTTTTTTGGACAAGGTGTTGTGCAAAAGGGGTTACAGTTACATAGTAGGGCAGTATGTACATTTCTTGTGTTATCTTACACCGTGTTTTTCTTTCCCTTCCCTAGGTCAGGTAGACATATATACAATACACAATGTACCAAGAACATATACAGTAGCCACGTGGCCTACGCCAAAGGAAATTCGCCTAGGTCTTTAAATGTAATGTCTACAATAGACAGTATGTCGACAATAGTCTTATATGAACGTACATACATAGCTTCTGAGAGGTCAATTTTTGACCTTTATATGTTGAGTAGTTGTTTGGTTTTAGTTACATAATGTAGGGTCACTGACCCAAACCTATGGGAAATACCATTTGACAAGAGGTTTTTGGTTTCACAGACCTGGTCTCTACTGTCTCCCTGTCACCCCATCTTAACAGTCATATATTAGGGAGATAATGCCCCTTTGTTTTCTGGGTTCTAGGCTTGTCTCGCTCAACATTATTTGTTCAAGTTCTGACCATTTCCCTGCAAATAACAATATTTCACCATTCCTAATCGCTATGTAGTATTCCATTGTGTATAGGTACCATATTTTTTGGATCCATTCATCTGTGGAGGGGCATCTGGGTTGTTTCCATATTTTGGCTATTGTGAATTGTGCAGCGATAAACATGGAAGTGCGTCTTTTTGATATCTTGGGACCTGATGTTCAGTCCCATCTACCTTCTACCACCCCTGTTCTTTCTCCTCCATCACCTGATTCTTTTTTTTTTTTTTTTTTTTTTGCCAGTCCTGGGCCTTGGACTCAGGGCCTGAGCACTGTCCCTGGCTTCCTTTTTTGCTCAAGGCTAGCAATCTGCCACTTGAGCCACAGCGCCACTTCTGGCCATTTTCTGTATATGTGGTGCTGAGGAATCGAACCCAGGGCCTCATGTATACGAGGCAAGCACTCTTGCCACTAGGCCATATTCCCAGCCCCCCTGATTCTTATTTGTATCTCTCAGTCAACTTTGTTTCAACTAAATTGCAAGAACTACATCTATTCTTCTTTGCACACTCAGCACCTAATAGAGTTCCTGGCACCTGCTTGATGCACAATAAGTGTCTGCTGACTGTACTTGAACAATAGCCTATACAAGGTCATAATAAATAAGACAAGAATGGCTTGTTCAGGGAAGACTGTAATGGGCATTTATCTCTATGTAATCTCTGCTTTGCTACTAATACTGCACTTAGAAAAATTGTCATGGACAATTGAATACCTTATTGTTCCTGAATGATGTATGGGAGTAGTGTGATCTCAGAAAATAGACAAGGTGTATTGTCTTTGAGGAAATCAAAGTCTAAGTCTTTGGAATACTTTTTCTCACAAATAATATGAACATTCATATTCAAATGGTATATGCAGGGGGGCCGGGAATATGGCCTAGTGGTAAAGTGCTCACCTCATATACATGAAGCCCTGGGTTCCATTTCTCAGCACCACATATATAGAAAACAGCTGGAAGTGGTGTTGTGGCTCAGGAGGTAGAGTGCTAGCCTTGAGCAAAAAGAAGCCAGGGACAGTGCTCAGGCCCTGAGTCCATGCCCCAGGACTGGCCAAAAACAAAACAAATAAACAAAATCAAATGGTATATGCATACAAAATATAAAGCCTAGTAGGTTGAATTTGAAACTTTGTGATCTTATTAAACAATTTTCCTTGATTTCGACTCAATTTCCAATTCAATTACTTGGATCAGTTTCTTAGAGCCACTGTAACACATCAGCACTTCACCCTTGAAACTCCAGGGGAGCCTCGGGCATCCTTTGGCCTGTGACTGAATCACTCTAGCTAGACTCTGGCTTTCACAGCACCTTCTCCTTTTCTTTTTTTTTTTTTTTTTTTGTATTTTATTTTTTATTTTTTTTTTAATTTTTTTTTATTATCAATTGAACATAAATTTTTTTTTTACAAGGTGCTGTGCAAAGAGGGTGCAGTTACATAGTAGGGCATTGTGTACATTTCTTGTGATATCTTACAACCTGTTTTCCCATCCCTTGTCTAGGTCAGGTAGACCCATATGCAGTATACAATGTATCAAGCACATATACAGTGTTCACAGACTTGGTCTCTTCTGTCTCTCCATCTCCCTTTGTTAACAGTCATATATCAGGGAGATCATGCCCCTTTGTTTTCTGTGTTCTAGGCTTGTCTCACTCAACATTATTTGTTCGAGTTCTGACCATTTCCCTGCGAATAACAATATTTCACCATTCCTAATCGCTATGTAGTATTCCATTGTGTATAAGTACCATATTTTTTGGATCCATTCATCTGTGGAGGGGCATCTGGGTTGTTTCCAAATTTTGGCTATTGTGAATTGTGCTGCGATAAACATGGAAGTACAAATGTCCTTTTGATATCTTGGGTTTTGCTGTTTAGGATAGATGCCTAGGAGTGGTATGGCTGGGTCATAGGGTAGGTCTATATTGAGCTTTTTGAGAAACCTCCATACTGTTCTCCAAAGTGGCTGTACTAATTTGCACTCCCACCAACAATGGCACCTTCTCCTTTTCTGCTCTTGTAAGGACACTTGGCATTGAATTTAGGTAGCTATCTGGATAATTCAAGGTAAACTCATCTTGGGATGCTTTGTTGTACTCATTATGACACTCCAGATAAGGTCACATTTATAAGTGGGAGAGATTAGGGGAAGGTCATAAGTCACCCCTCTCCTGATAAAATTAACTAATAAAAGCTATTGGGATGTAAATCTTCAATATAAACAACTACTTTGACATTCTTGAGACATACTTATTCCCTCAATTTGGAAGGGGTTGCAACTGATAAGCATTTGGTATCCATATTAAAGGGGATCGCCACCTACTGGCTGCTAAGATTCATATCTGGTAGAGGTCCGAAGTAACAAAATTTATGACTGTACTGCTGTATATTATTAAATTCCATGTGATCTGAATATCTAATTAGAGTGGCCTGCCTTTGTACTTTGTTTTATATGTTAAAAGACCCACCATTTTGGCAAAAGTTGTATATCACCTCATTTAGCTTGGTTAACTCCTTAGGTCCTGTGGAATTCAAAGCAAAAAGAAGGCAGGGGTCTGGAGATATGCTTTCGCTTTCCTCTTTCCACCCCATTCTGGATTCCTATTGCTTAGTGCATTCTAAGAGAGACCTTTCACTCTTTTGACACTATTGAGTATCTTTTACATATAATGTGCCAGATGTCACTTACTGAAAAACAATTGTTATGCCCAAGTCTGGAGAAGACCACCAAGAAGACCACCGACAGCCAGACGTTCCGAAATGCAAAAGCAAGGCTTTATTCAAGCGAGCTGCGGCTCGGGGCCTCGTCCTATCCACCGACACAGCGGAGGTTAGGAGGAAGCCCCGAGCGGCGATATCACAGAGCTTATAAAGGCAAAAAACAAAGTTACAGCAATCAGGTGTTCAAGCAAGATTAGGATACGGGTACAAATCTGATTGGCTTAGGGCTCGAGGCATTCTGGGGAGGTTAAGAGTTAAGCGGGGAGTTTCCTGACTAGCTGGGCCCTAATAAGCTTGTTCTGCTAGCCAGGATAATTGGTGGCCTGGGTTTGCTCACAGGGCCTGCTTATCTCAGGTTCGCGTGGTAAAGTGGGGCCTGACTTCAAAATGGTTTTAGTCTGGCTCTTCACAATGAACTACAGTCCTCGAGAATCCAAGAAAATCCCAAATCCAAATTCTGAAAATGAACCAGGCAGCCCCCAGAGCTTTCAACTATATAAGAACAAAGGTATTCTTCAAAGAATGTTTGGGACAGTGCTTCCTGAAATCTAGGCCTCATGACTTTTATGAGTTCAAGTGCAATTGTTGCTGGCTTTTTTTACTAACATCAAGTGTAATATGTACTCTGGTCAGTTCGTGTAGTATCTGATATATCCTTCATTCCAGGACAATGTAATTGAAGAGATGGAATTGCTTCCCTTGATCTGGATATTACATAATGTCTTCATGTCAGTCCTGGGTCTTGTGAACTCAGGGGCCTGGGCACTGTCCCTGAGCTTCTTTTACTCAAGGCTAGCACTCTACCACTTGAGCCACAGTGCCATTTCTGTATGTGATACTGAGGAATCTAATCTAGGGCTTCATGCATGCTAGGCAAGCACTCTACCACTGAGCCACATTCCCAGTCCCTTCAATGTATCCAAACACATAGTAGCTAGCCTATAAATACTCACTAGCCACTGGTAGTTCACACCTATAACCCAAGCTACTCAGGAGGCTGAGAACTAAGGATCAAGTTTTAGAGTCAAAGCAGGAAGACAAATCCTTGAAACCAGCAAAACCAGAGGTGGAGGTATGGATCAAGTAGTAGAGCACCAGCTGTGAATGGAAAAGCCAAGTGAAAGCATGAGGCCCTGAGCTCAGGCCTAAGTACTGGCTCAAACAACACAATATACATGCCATCATTGTGGGATTTTCTCTGATGTCTTTATCATCTGCCAACCGGCTTTTTGCCTTCATCTAGGTTCACTTGTTCTTCAGCAGGATTTCTTCTAACTATAGAAGGAATCATTACTAAGCCATCAGGAATTTAGAACACACTTTTCAAAGATACATTCAAGGAATTTCAAGAAATGTACCACTTGCCTAAGGGCACATGACTTAGATGTCTCTCTTGGGGCAAACTGGTGATTGGAAAGCTGATACAGGGGTCCAAGGCATTATTATTCTGCATTGCTGCTTTCAAGGAGGAAGTTAGTTGGGGAATACGTTCCTCCCTAGCATTTTATCCCTGCTGACATGAGTCAAACACCCAATGTTCTTTGTATTCAAAGGTGCCACTGCTACCAGCCCAACCAACCATCCTGTTAGTCTGCAGCTTTGAAAGCAATGTCACAGAGCTTTAAGTTGCTTTAGTTGGCTCAGCATGTCTTTGAAGCATTGCCTCAACCCATCTCTCCAGCAGCTCGCTGTTGAGCCAAATTGCATTCTTTCAGAAGGAAATTGGCTAAATACTTGAAAGAGTGTGAGCTGGTCTGCTTGTTGAGGATGTGAACCTGTGTTTTTCAAAGAGTGGTTCTCAGAGGGAGAGAGATGTCATCATCAAAGCCCCCTGGAGTTGCATGTTCCATGACAGACTTTCCTACCCCATCCTCAGCCAATGGATTCTGAAATTCTGGGAATCGATCAGGCCATCTGAATTTAGATTTAATTTTATTTGTGCCAGTACTGGGGCTTGAATTCAGGGCCTGAGTTTCTGTCCCTTAGCTTTTTTTTTTTTTTAATTAAGGCTGGCTTTCCCAACATTTAAGCCACAGCTCCACTTCTAGTTTTTCCCGGGTTAATTGGATATTACAGTCTCATTGACTATCCTGTCTAGGATGGTTTTGAACTGTGATCCTCGAATTTCAGCTTCCTGAGTAGCTAGAATTACAGGCATGAGCCAAGAGTACTAGGCTTTCTCATCTTCATTTTAAACACGTATCTTCTGAGGGATTTCTAAACATTGCCAGCTAAGATGTCTAAGTTAAGAGATGTGGTTCTGTCTTCATTTATACCTGGGAATGTCAACAATCTGCAGAGGCTCATTCCTAGAAATACACTGGAGCCTCTCCACAAATGGGAGGCACATTCCTGTGACTCAGTTTTCACCCAAGATGGCCCATTGGCAATCAAGTCACAAATTCCTACATGGCTAGGTAGATCCTGAGCAGAGAAAACAAGTCAAATTCAAATGTGAACATATTTGAAAGAAGGGGAGTTTGAATAGTGAGTGTTGAATTGTACCTAATCTTTAACAGTAAGTTAAAAAAAAACCAAAAAGCAAAAACCCAGCTTGGCTGACACATAGGCTAGAAATCTTTCTGGTGTTAGGCAAATGAAAATCATGTCACATCCTTCCTTGACAGGTAGCCTCATAGGCCTCCTCAGGGCAGGTAGCTGCCTAGATATTATCTCACTGGTTTTGAGCTCCATTTCCTTCTGTATGTGGAAATCTATACCCTGATCAACATTCTGACCAACTGCTTTGCTTTTCAACATCTGATTTTGAAACAATTATAGATATACAAGAGATAATTGAAGATTTGCCTCCCCCAAGCTCCAATAATTGTACAGGGAGTTCCTACATATTCTGTCCAGTTTCATCCATGCAAATCACACTACTGTAGTACAATATCAAAATCAGAACTTAGCTGGACACGTGGCTGTAATGTAACTACACAGGAGGCTGAGATCTGAGGGTCACAGTTCAAAGCCAGCCTGGTCAGGAAAGTCTATGAGACTCTTATCTCCAGTAAACTTCTAAAAAGTCTGAAGTGGAGTATGGCTCAAGTGGTAGAGCACTAGCCTTGAGAGAAAAAAACAACAACAACTAAGGAACAGTACCCAGGCCCAGAGTTCTAGATCCAGGCCCAGCGCAAAAAAAACAAAACAAACAGGCTGGGGATATAGCCTAGTGGCAAGAGTGCCTGCCTCGGATACACGAGGCCCTAGGTTCGATTCCCCAGCACCACATATACAGAAAACGGCCAGAAGCGGCGCTGTAGCTCAAGTGGCAGAGTGCTAGCCTTGAGCGGGAAGAAGCCAGGGACAGTGCTCAGGCCCTGAGTCCAAGGCCCAGGACTGGCCAAAAAAAAAAAAAAAAAAAACAAACGACCTTGGCCATTGGAATGATCCTCAGAGCTTATTCAGGCTGCGGCAGTTCTACATGTACTCTCTGTGTGTGTATGTGTGCACATTCCTGTCCATGTGCTCACATGTGTAGTTCTATGCAATTTTATTATACATGTATAAATTAAGACAGCTACCATAGCTAAGCTACAGCACTGTTCCAACTACAGGGGCCCCTTCCTAGCCAGGCTCAGCCCATTCTAGCCCATCCCTAGTCTTGGTAATGACTCATCTATTCCCTGTCTCTATAATTTCACACAATCATTTTTAATAGCATTTTAATAGCCTTGAGGCAACCTCCCACCACATGGAGCTTCATGCCTGGCCTGGCCAAGTTATCTCTCAAGATATCAATTACTGGTTTTTGCTAAGGTTCTAGTTACAAAGTTGCATAAATTTTTAGTGGTCTGACTATAATCCTAATAGTCTTAAAAGCATTCATTTAATGGAGAATTTTGCTGAGTATGTGGTTTTCAGCTATATTTAACCAGTATCACAGGAAAAATATTTGTTTAACAGCTGAAACATAACAGAAGTTTTATTTTTACTCACAGAAGAGGGAGAGGAGGAGGTTCAGTATGGCAAGCATTTTCTTAAATTGTTATTATTCTTGTTCATAAACAAGTTCAACTTCCAAACATGTTTTTGTTAGTGGTATAATCCTTTTTTGTTTTTTTGTGAAAACACTCCTTTTTTTTTTTAGTTACTAGAACAGACTATCAGAGACTGGATACTTTATAAAGAGAAGTGGTTTATTTTGGCCCATAGCTTGAGAAACTACACGTAGTAAGGTTGGGGAGGGCTGAATACAAAGACAAGAGAAAGCATAAGGCAGTGTATGGGCCAAGGGGTATAAATGAGAGAGAACCAAATTGGTTTTCTAACAGACCAACTCTTCAGATAACCCATTAACCTAGTAATCCATTAATCCCCAAATGGATTAATCCATTGATGAAGGCAGAACACTCCTAACCTAATCATCAGTTAATAGTCCTACCACTTAATGCCTCACAATGGGGATTAGATTTAAACACCAGCTTTGATGGGGACCTCAAGCCATAGAGGTTATCATAAACTTTGAACCTAAACTCTAATCTCATTTTAAAAAGTCACAGATTACAATCTGCACGTCTTTTTTTTTCATTTGAACAGAAGGTCATCTCCTTAACGTGCCATCATTAAAGAATATTTCTAAACAATTTTGGCTCTTAAGCTTCTAAGCATCTCTGATGACCACATTTCATAGAACTCATCCCTCCCATCATATCCACCGACATCACTCCCAGCTTCTCCATCCTGGTGTTTGTCTGGTGATGCTAGGGATTGGAACTAGGCCTGGAATGTGCTAAACCAGGGTACCATTGAGCTACAGGCTCTGCTCATTGTTTCCCTTTTTTATGTAGAGGCAACTGTCTTGGCTCCCCCATCCCACCCTCCCACCCCACCCCCTGCATGCAGGCTCTTCTATCTCTTTGGGGGAAGGTTAACTGCTCTCCAGTAGGGAAGAGGAAAGAAAGAAGAGAGCTTGTCCAGGACTAGCACTGATCATGGAAAAGTCTGGCTACTTCTGGTACTGCATAGCAAGTCCACCTGACAGTAGCCCTAGAGATTTTGCCAGGGAAAAAGATGGTATCTTGACTTCTCTTGGTGGCATCCTTTGTTGTTTTTATCTTGAGAAGTTATCTAAAGGTAGCCTAGGATGGCCTTGAACTCTTGTCTAAGCCTCCCAGGTACTTGCTGGAATTACAAGTATGTCCTTCCCTCCCTCTCACCTTCCTTACCTTCCTTCCTTCTTTCCACTTTCTTTGGGCAGTACTGGGGTTTAAACTCAGGGCCTTGCACTGTGCTACCACTTGAATTACACCTCAGCCCTTCATGCTTTAGTCTGTCTTTCAGATAGTCCTCCATCTGACCTCTATCTTCCTACTACTTCCTGGGATTATAGGCATGAGTCCCCTCATCCAGCATGTTTGCTAAAAGATGTACTCTTGGGGCTGGGAATATGGTCTAGTGGTAGAGTGCTTGCCTAGCATACACGAAGCCCTGGGTTTGATTCCTCAGCACCACATAAACAGAAAAGGCCAGAAGTGGCACTGTGGCTCAAGAGGTAGAGTGCTGGCCCTGAGCAAAAAAGAAGCCAGGGACAATGCTCAGACCATGAGTCCCAAGCCTCAGGACTGGCAAAAAGAAAAAAAAAAAAAAAAAGATGTACTCTTGCTAACTTTTGCCCAAATTTTCCTTAAGCTGCAATCTCTATTATCTCTAACTTATCTGTAGCTGGGATTTCAGGTATAAGCCAAAAGGCCTGTCCATGTCTAATTTCTGTATTTTTCAAAAACACTTTATTTTATTAAGGAGTTTCAATTCCACAAGTCAAGTTATAAGTACAGTGCATCTTGATCACTGTTACCCTTTCCATCATTCCCCCCATCTTTCCTCATCCCATCCATACTCCCAAATTACAAAGTTCAAGTTCAATTTTTACATAATGTACATTGAATCCAGTGGGTGCATTTGCTCTTAATTCCCTCCATTTTTGTGCCTGCTCCCGTTCCCTCCCCACCCTGACATGGTTCAGCTTCCTGGTATTCGTTTTGCTAAATGGTTCTTTAGTTGTTCAGAGGAGTTACATCATTGGACTCCTCCCCTATGATTACCATCTTTTAGTCAATTTGTTTGTGTATATATAACACTGCATATGTTCTCGTCTTTGTTTTTATTTTAGCTCTTTCTTCTCGCTTTTCCTCCCTCCCTCCCTCCCTCTCTCCCTCCCTTCCTACTTTCCTTCCTTCCGTCCTTCTTTCCTTCCTTTTGCTGGTCCTAGGGATAAACTAAGGGCCTGGGTGCTGTCTCTGAGCTTCTAGCATTCTACCACTTGAGCCATAGCTCTACTTCTGCGTTTTCTTCTGGTTAACTGGAGATAAGAGTCTTTTGAATGTTTCTGTCTAAGCAGGCTTTGAACCACAATCTTTAGCCCTCAGTTTCCTAAGTCTCTAGGGCTACAAGTATGGGGCGAGCGTATGACTCTTCTTATTTGGCTCAAATCTGCACAGGGAATGTAATTGTATCCATTGTTTCCCTACTCAAAGTTCCTAACACACACACACACACACACACACACACACACACACACACACGTAACCCACAGACGTTTTTTGATAATACAACTTCAAAGGATAAAGGTGACATTTTTGTTTGTTTGTTTGCTTGTTTTGTTTGTTTTTAACTAAAATCACAGTAGGGAACAGAGAGAAGGGATACTGAAGCAAATAGAAAAGTCAATCTGGCCAGAATAGGAAGGACGAGTGGAATGCTCAGGGTGATACAGTTTGTGGTTTGGATGGGAGGGAGCTTTGTAAATGGTCATAATACCAAAGGAATGAATACCTGAGGGTGCTGTCGCGATTCTTATAGGGTCCCTAGAGCTGGAGTGGTGCCTGGCTTCCATATTTCTATAATCTCCCAACGATGAGAGTCCTCTGGTCCACACACTATCCTCATGGCAAGGCTGTAAAAGATCCAGGAATGATTCCCTTCTACTCTCAATAATCACTTGTTAACTTGTTTATTTTGAAGCAAATTTATGCTAATAATTATTTTGATGAATCTAATATTTATAATGTGCCTCCAATTTCCTAAGAACATCTCCATCTGGATAGCAGTTCAGACTTGCACATGCTGTTCACCTGCCCCAACCTTTCAGGAGCTCCGGCTTAGCAGCAAGCTTTGGGCTCTTTCACACGTCATTCAAAAATGCAGTGGTTTCAAACAGTGACTATTTGTTTCGGTCACAATTGTGGGTTGGGGCTCAACTGGACAATTTTACTGTTCTTGACTGGGCTCTTTAGAGTACCTGTGGCCCTCTGCAGGGGTGGTGGTGGTGGTGTTAAGATTGCTGTCTCTGGACGTAGGGGCTATTGACAAGGACATTGCAAAAGACTGGGCTACCAGTTTCCATCATCCACTAGCTACGGCAGGCTTGTTTCTGTGGTGGCAGAAAGGTACTGAGAACAGCCTTAGGGTTTGCCCCAAAGAGCAAGCCCTTTGTACAACTCTAACCGAGTTACATTTGCTACCTTCCATCCCATTGGTCACAGCAAGTGTAAGGTCAAGTTCAAAGTAAGGGTGGAACACAGTGGCCTAAGGGTGTGGGAGCAGGAAGCATTTGTGGCTGCTTTTGAAATCTGGCCTTTAAGGTACCCCAGAAACAGGTATCAGGTGTGTGTATGTGTGTGTGTGTGTGTGTGTGTGTGTGTGTGTGTTTAATCACACACAATTGCTCTTTCATTATCATCTTCCAGAACCTTTCTTTATCTATCTTTGGATAACCTATTCTACACACTGATCTCCTTCTTAAACTTGATATGTAAATTGGATAAAAAGTTTTAGTCATAGGAGGGGTTAGTCTCATTGGCATTCAGCGATATTTATGTGGAAGTTGGGTCCTCTATGACCCAGCTATTTCTCAAGGGCATTGCTCATTTTTGTATTCCTGTAACAGCCAGCAAAAATCAATAGCTACTACTTATTTATGCCAGTTACTTTCTGTATCTTAATCCCATTTAAGAAGGTGTTCTTATTGACTCCTCTTCACCGAACATGAAAGTAAAGTTGCAGAGAAAGGAAGTTTCTTGTTTAAGATCACAGAACTAGGTAGCCATAAAGCCAGAACAGCCATCTCTTGAACTCAAGAGCCTTATTCTTTCATTTCCTGCTCCAGTTGAATAAGAGCTACTATTCTGGGGCTTGAACTCAGAGTGTAGGTGCTGTCCTTAAATTTCTTTTGCTCATGTCTAGTACTCTACCACTTGAGCCACAGCTCCACTTCTAGCTTTTTGGTAGTTTATTGAAGATAGGAGTCTCATGGTATTTTGTTGCTTGGGCTAGCTTTAGACCACAATCCTCAGATTTCAACCTCCTGAAAAGCTATGATTACAGTCATGAGTCACCAACACTCAGCCAAAACTCTGATTTGTGTGAGTGAGACACTCTGAGGTGCTTTTCATAAATGGATCTCAAGGACTTGTGTAATTGTATGTCGACTGGGAAGCTAAGAGAACCCCATTTATCCTTCAGTGACATAGGATGGAGTGAAACTGAAAAATAAGATGAGCAGGAGAAGTAAATGATGCTTTTACTGAAGGAAGAAAAGAAGAAAGGGAAGAATGAATATAGGAAGGGAGGGAGGGAGGAAAAAAGGGAGGGAAGGAAGGTAGAAGGGAAGGAGGGAGGGAGGGAGGGAGGAAAGAAGGAAGGAAGGAAGACTTTTGCTTCTATGAAATTTGGTACAAAGTTATCATGGTGAATGAAAATAGTTGCTAACACTTAATGGAAGACTCAGGATTAAGAACAGGAAAGCAAAACACTGTATATACTGTAATTTTGTACTTGAAAGGGATGAAGCATCATAAACAAGCACTAGAAGGTCTTGGGTGTGCACAGGCTGTGGTCTGGGATTCTAGAAATGGCCCCTAAAATACTGTTGACCTGACTTGTCGAGGTGTCTACCACCTCAGAGGCCATAGCTAGGGATGCTGATTTCAAGAACTCACTGTTGAGACTGTTTCTTGCTATTAGGAAGCCATACTGCCTCCACGTACCCAGAAGGCTGGGAAATTGGTACTTAAAGGCTTCTTTCTACCCTATGGCCAGTTGGCAAATGATTGAATAGCTGGGGAAGATGGTCTCCACTGGATTGCCTTCCAAATCTTAGGTGTATACATTTGTCTCTTGGTATCCATGAGGGATTGGCTTCAGGGCTCCTGTATATACCAAAATCCTTGGACTTGAGTCACTTATATAAAATAGCCTAGAATGCATATAACCCACACACTCATACTTTAAATCATGTTTAGTTTACTCATAAATTTAATACAATACAAACCCCATGTAAATAGGTGTTCTATATTGCTTAGAGAATAATGGCAAGACAATGTACATGTTCAGTACAGATGAAGTTTTTTCTGAATTATTTTGATCACGGTTGGTTGGATTTCAGATATGGAACACACACACACACACACACACACACACACACAAACACACACGGAGGGCTGACTATATGGTCTGATTGACTAAACTTAGTTTTCTTCCACAATGATCATTGAGAAGGGCTTTGGAGAACCTACCTACTTGTTTTCAAGCCCTTGGTAAGAAGGGCCACCCAGTACATCTAGGATCAAGGGTTGGATTTACTACTACTGCGAGAGGACCATTGCCTTCCTATTACCATCCCTTGCACATAAGAGTAGCTGAAGCTTGGAGGGACCAGGTAATTTGCTCACACTTTCACTGAACTCTCCATCCCATGGCAGAGACATGCTCTGTATTCCTTGACCACCACCTCTATTCCCCATCCCTGCCACATCACCTGCCATCACACTGGGTGATATGTATGGTACTGCTCCTCATGTTTCCCATGTCAGCAAACTCCAAGCCTGTTCACAGGCTGCACTGATCTTCTCCAGCTGTTCTCTTGTGCTTGCTAAGAAGTATACATCGCTCCTCTCTGGAGACAGAATTGCTCCACTCATCCCAGGAAAGGTCTTCAGTGGTCTTCTGCCATGACTTCACCACTTTAATTTCTCTATTGCCATCAGAGATAGTGATGACAAAGGCAAGACCTTGCTGTCTGAATCCTCTTACGACTGAATTACTGATATTTGGGAGGAAGGGGGAGGTGGCAGTGTTACTGGGGCTTAAACTCAGGGTCTTGCTTGAACTCAGCTTGCTTGCTCAGCTGGTGTTCTATCACTGGAGCCCATTCACCGCTTCAGGCTGGCTTTTTGGAAGCTATTTTTTTGAGATGGAATATTTTGGACTTTTCTGCCTAGATTGGTTCTGTACTGTGATTCTCAGGACTTCAGCCTCTTGAGTAGCTTGAATTATAGGCATGAGCCAACAGTGCCCAGCTAATAACTGATGCTTCTACTCTCTTATTCTCCTTTTCTAGTTGCTCTTTGAAGCTTGGCTTTGGTATGGAAGCTACTTTGCTTCAAATTACTTACCAGACTTCATTAATGAGGTTAAGAGACCTCATTAATGAGGTCTGCCTCTTAGGAGACCTGTTATTTATTCTACTCCAAACATTTTAAATCATCTGTGAATGGAATGGTAAGGAGGTGTGGTCATTATTTGCTTATCTGTATCTGCCAGTGAAAAACATATTCTCAAAGTAAAATACCTTTGTAATACACGATGTCTCCTCAGGTCCCTGCCTGCTCTCCTCTCACCACATCTGTGTTCATTCAGCAACTGCCACATGATAAGGAACCACTGG
This sequence comes from Perognathus longimembris pacificus, assembly GCF_023159225.1. Taxonomy (NCBI): domain Eukaryota; kingdom Metazoa; phylum Chordata; class Mammalia; order Rodentia; family Heteromyidae; genus Perognathus; species Perognathus longimembris. The sequence goes on from NC_063176.1 coordinate 45,623,839, forward strand.
AACATAGTAGTTCTGAAATTTATTCATTCAGGAATACTTGTAAATTCTTAACTCTGTGCTTGTACTGTGCTACTTGCTCAGTAGAGTCTCCCTAAAGTCCACACACTGAGATCCTAATCCTTGAGGTGATGGTACAGAAGGAGGGGTCCTTGGGAGGGGATTGGGTCATGAGGGCAGACCTCAGAAACATCCATCACCTTTTTCACAAGTGAGGGCCAAGACAGAAGAGAGAAGATGGCAATCTGGCAAGCCCTCAACAGACAGTACCCGGATTTTAGACTTCTCAGTCTCCAAACAGATCACAAATAGACACCTGCTGTTTATAAACCACTCAGTTTATGGTATGTCTTTATAGGTGCCCATAATGGACTAAGAAAATTTCTACTTCCCTAGGGTTTTGTCATCTTTATTCATTCTTTTCTTCTATTACCTTTGTATTTATTTTGTTTTCTTGAGATTATAGCTTAGCTTATCACTTTTAGCCTTTTCTTCTTTCACCATTATATGCTTTTCTGTGTTTGCGAGTTTGTGTGTGTGCATGCACACACATGTGCCAGAACTGAGGGTTGGGCTCAGGGCCTCATGCTCTTGCCTAACTTTTTCCATTCAAGATGGATGTTCTGCCACTTGAGCCACACCTCCACTTTTTGCTACTTAATTGAAAATAAGAATATCTGGGATTTGTCTGCTTGGGTTGGCTTCAAACTGTAGTCCTCAGATCTTAGCCTCCTGAGCAGCTGGGATTATAAGCATGAGCCACCAGTACCTGACCATCATTATATTTTATGTCCACTATACATATATAATGAATGTAAAGAACCTAAAGAATATAGATAGTGGTAAAATGTAAACTAGGGATTAATAAGTTTTCAGTACTACCTTTGATTTAAATATCATTAACTGTAAAATTATATATTTAAAGACTCTATTTAAAAACTAGCTTTAAAAATCACTAAGCCTTGTAGCAATCAGCTCTTGTAACACAAATATGAAACAGTGCCAGTGGCCTCTAGGACACCCCTGGGTAAGAGCAATGTCGGGAGTTACTCACCTGAGGTGAAGACTACCAGAAAATGGAAGACTGTGGTGTGGCTTATTTCTGTCTCCATCACTTACATGATGATCAAAATAATTCACTATGGAATTGTGCTTTTAAGCTCAATGCAGGGCACTCTTTTAGATGTTTCTGGAATACCACTTCAAAATCCAAGTCCTCACAGGTGCAGGGTTTACATTCTTCGATGTGTGAGTGTGTGTAAACAAATGCCAGTCAAGTCAGGGGATGGCTGAAAATTCTGCAGTGCAAAGGGGAAAAGGAGTGGGACACTCTCACTACCCTGGTAGAGGTGCCCGGCAGCGGTAAATGCTGAAGTGTACCAAGGTGATAATGGAGAGAGGGTTCTGGAATCTGACTCAGGAAATTTTCTTTCTTGAGAAGCCCAGGCAAATTGCACTTTAACCGTCTTGCCCCTTGCCCCCACATATCAAGTCTCTTCTGTAAGTTCCAGACCCATCCCTGGTCAGCGAGGCGGGGCTCACTCCCCCAAGGCCTTTCCTCTCTGGGCCAAAGACGTGGCAGTGGCTGGCAGTGGCGCGGACGCCACTGCGCATGCTCAAAAGGTCCCGCGGCTTCCAGAGGGGGCGTGGTCGGCGGTTCGCGCCTGTGCAGAGGAAAACGGCGCGCGTTGAAGTGTTTGGGCCCTCAGGCCCTGCCGTACCGTCGGGGCGGCCAGCTGCCTTCTGCTTCCGCCGGGTCCGGTGTGAGGTGTGAGGACCGTGTCCCGCGTCCTCCTGCCCCGCACGCCGCGGCCGTCATGAACCGTGACAGCTTCGCGGCGGGCGAGCGGCTGGTGTCGCCCGCTTACGTGCGGCAGGGCTGCGAGGCCCGCCGCTCGCACGAGCACCTGGTCCGGCTGCTCCTGGAGAAGGTGCGGCGGGAGGTGGGGTCGGGCTCGGCGCCCCTCGCGTCTCTCTTTCCAGTGCAGAAAAGAGGGAAAGTTCCAGCTAGTTCCCCCGGTGTTTGCGGGAAGGGGAAAGGTCTCCTGTCCTGCTCCCGGGGTCAGGGGGCGTGTGCGGCCCCCACCCCTGCGGCCCCGGTGCGGGGGCCCTGGGCGCGGGGTGGGGGCCTGGGGGTGGCCTGCTGGCACCCCTGGGCCTTCCTTGCTCTGGAGTCTGGCAGCCCTGGTGAGGACAGCCGGGGTTGAGGTCTTGGTGGAGGGGACCCGGGGCCCGAATCCCAGTGAACCCCGCCCTCTCCAGTGAGTCTAAGCACCTGTCAGAGCCGCGCACCGCACTGACACTCGGAGCTCCCCCTCCCGGTGCTGGAGTTAGGTCTGGTTTTAGAAAGCGGTGAGCGTGCACGTTGAGAAAAGTTGCAAAAGAACAAGCCTGCAAGATTTGAGGAACCTGAGTTGCTCGAGTATATCGCCTCCCATCCCCTCTGTTCCTTCCCTCCCTCCTCTTCTCTTTTTAGGGCAAGTGTCCAGAGGAAGGTTGGGATGAAAGTACACTGGAACTCTTTTTACATGAACTTGCCATCATGGACAGCAACAATTTCTTGGGCAATTGTGGTGTGGGAGAAAGAGAAGGGAGAGTGGCCTCTGGATTAGTTGCACGTCGTCATTACAGGTATGGTGGTGTTTTTTGTTGTTTGGTTTTGTTTTTTTAAACCTAATAAACCTTTTTTTTTCTTATAAGAACTTGACAAATGCTGGAGACATATGCTCTAGTGTCAGGCAAAGCAGCCAAGCAAGCACAAGGCCCTGAATTCAAACCCCAGTACTGAAAAAAAAAGTTGAATAGTCACCCTTTTGTACAAGTACTTAAAGAAAAATAGAATTTATGTAAAAGAACTTGATATATGTTAAAGTTGTTGAAAATTTTTCCATATTTTTCGAACACTTTAGGTTTTGTTGTAGAATGGTTCATCGTTAGAACTGTTAAACACTGCTCATTAGTATGTGAGCGGAGTCTCACTTGATAAGAATCTCTTTTTTTGCAATGTTAAATTTTCAAGTCACTTTGTCATCATTTCATAAAGCTTTCTATAAGTTCAGTTAACCATTTAATTACTGTTGGTGATTATGAATCTGACCATTTATTTCTCTGTGTACCAATGGACTGTAACATAGTTGAAAATAATGCTTTGTTCATGTGGGTTTTGATGGTAATGAAGCACATCAGTAGTGTCATATGATAATCTCATACACAATTTCTGATGTACTTGACTATTAATTATTTCAGATAGCATGAATTATTTTTATGTTATGTATTCTAAAATACCCCCCCCCTTTTTTTTTGCTTGCCATATTGCAGTTGGAACCCAGGGCCTCACACTTGTTTGGCTTGCTTGCATGGCTCGTACTCTACTACTTGAGGCACACTTCCACCCCAGTTATTTCTGGTTATTTTGGAGATGGAGTTTCATGGACTTTTCTGCCTAACCTGGCCTCTTAAACTGTGGTCCCGTAGATCTCATCCTTCTGAGGAGTTAGGGTCCTAGGTATGAGCTACTGGTGCCCATTGTAAAAGTATCTTTAGATAGGGTGGATTTGGATGGTATTCTTCAAAAAGCATGTATCCTTTAAGATCAGGACAGGTGGTTGTTGTTGCTTTCTTTCTTCTTTCCAGTACTGGGGCTTGAATTCAGGGCCTGAGCACTTCTTTTGCTTGAACTTCTTTTGCTCAAGGTTAGCACTCTACCACTTGAGCCATAGCACCACTTCTGGCTTTGTCTGTTTATGTGGTACTGAGGAATCAAACCCAGGGCTTCATGCATGCTAGGCAAGCACTCTACCACTAAGCCATCTTCCCAGCCCTAGGACAAGTTTTGAAACATCTGTTTATATCATTGAAGCTGAACCTACTGATATTGTTAGGGGCAAAGGAAAGAAAGAGAATCTAATGTTACCTATATTCTAGTCTTTTACTCTTGTATAACAAACTATTCTAAAATGTAATGGCTTAAACATTTAGTATTTCTTACATTTCTCAGTGCTTACTGGGCTTAGAGGGGTGAGTTTTGGGTCTCTGGTACAATAATCAGATGTTGGCTGAGTTTAGTCATCTTAGGGTTCCAGGTGATCCCCCTCATGTGACTGGGTGCTTAGATGCCTTTTTCTGTGAGGTACGTTCCTCCTGACATGGCATGTAGTGGAACAGTCCAAGGAACCAGTGCTCTGTGAAGCCTGAAGCTCTAGGAGCCTCTGACTTAGCCTAGTGGTTGCTGACAGTCATTCCTATGAATTCTTCTTGGTCATGCAGGGAACTAAGGCCAACCCAGATGAGATGAACAGGAATTAGACCATATCTCTTGGTGTGGGCCAGGGAGAAAAGGAATTATTGTTGGCCACCTTTAGAGACTAGGTACTGCAACATAGTTGATGAAGTTGTTTTAATTTAAATAAATTTTCCACATACTAGTTTATGAAATATAAGCAAATATTGGCTCTGGCGTTTGTTTGTTTTTGGCAGTACTGAGGTTTTGAACTCAGGGTCTTGCAGTTGGCTCATTAGCATTCTTCCTCTCAGGCCATGCAGCCAACCCTTTTTGATTTTAGTGCTTTTTCAGATAGAGTCTCTCACTTTTTGCCTGGTCTAATCTTGGTCCATGATTCTCCTACCAGTGCCTCTACATATCTTGAATTACTGGCATGAACCACTTTGCCTGGCTAGTTTGTTGAGATAGGGTCTTGCAAACTTTCCTACACAAATTGGCCCGAAACTGCATCGCAGGTTGCTGGGATTGCAGGCTTGAGTCACCATGCCTGCCTTGTTTTATTGCTTATTGTGCTTATTGTCTGTTGGATTACTTAGAACACAGTTTTTGGCCCATTTTTTGTTCAGGTTCATTCATGGAATTGGACGATCTGGTGATATTTCTGCCGTGCAACCAAAAGCTGCAGGTTCTAGTCTTTTGAACAAAATTACCAATTCTTTGGTCTTGGACATCATAAAGTTGGCTGGTATGTACCATCTTAATGATATTACATATTATAACACACTTGACCTGATTTTTAAAAGTTAATTCCTTTTTCCAAGAAGAATATATGTGACCTTTGAAAGGACACACATATAGAAGTTTTTTAGAGTAAGAAAGTCAGAGCCATAAGCCAAAGGATGATTGGCAGTGAGCTTCCAGAGAAACAGAAAAAACCCCACTGAATCTACATCAGTTACTATTTGACAAAAGAGATGTATCATATCTCCAAGAAAAAAGCTGGAAGCCTGTGGTGGTGGCTCATTCCTGTACCCCTAGCTACTCAGAAGGCTGAGATCTGAGGGCCAGTTTTTAAGCCAGTCTGGACAGGAAAGTCTGTGAGACTTCTTTATCCACAGTTAACCACCAAAAAAGCTGGAAGTGATAGTGTGGCTCAAGTGGTAGGTAGAGCATCATTGGTAAGCAAAAAAAAAAAAAAGCTCAGGAAAGCACTCAGGCACTAGGTTCGAGCCCAAAGACCTGCACAAAAAACCAAAACAAACATAAAGTACAGAAAAGATAGATACTGTTTTTTTTGTAGGATACCTAATTCTGTTCTACTTCTTTTATTTATAGGTGTTCATACAGTAGCCAATTGCTTTGTAGTTCCTATGGCAACTGGTATGAGTCTAACACTGTGTTTCTTGACATTGAGACACAAGAGGCCAAAGGCAAAGTACATCATATGGCCGCGGATAGACCAGAAATCTTGTTTTAAATCCATGATCACTGCAGGTAAAGGAAGAGAAGTGGCACATGCAATATTTGAAATGCCTCTGTGAGAAAATTCACACTTTTTCTGGAGAGATGAGTGAGTGCATGAGCAAGCGAGTGTGTGAGTAGACAAACTAAATCTCTTCCATGTGCCCTTTCATAAAAGTTGTGCTAAAATATTCATGACAAAAGTTAGTGTGTATTTTGTCTTATATACCTTATAAATTTATGGATACCTGGATAATTTACCATTAAAAGTTTATATAATTATTATTTGTGGGGGGATTTTAATTATCTGCTAGTCAAGGTGCTACTGCAGCTGAAAAATTGAAGAGCATTTTTCTATTTATATGCATTTAAATTATAGAATGCTCTTGCAAACCTCATCCTCTGGCTACTGAAATTACAGGTTTCATCAGAGGTAAAACATTCGTACTTGAATTGCATTATTTTTATGTCCACCTTTAAAAGAAAGTGAGCTCTGAAGTAAAGTTGAAATATTGCCAGAGAATGAGCAGATTTACTTTTCTGTGGACTGGAAATGAACTGAAGTACTGATCTTTTTTTCTGATAATAATGTCTATGTTATTATGTATGTAGACATCCATTTAACGTTTTTTTCTTTCCAGAATTTGTGTTTTTTGCCATATCATAGTGTTAGAAAAGATTTGTGGTCCTAATTATCTAGTGGTCTTTCATGTTATTTTGACTGGCCTTCGGCTAATGTCAGTATGAAGCCAGATCTTTATTATTTGTCCAAACGAATAGATAGATTTCTGTGTGGACTGATACTGTCCGCCAGAGCTCTAGGAACTTCCTATACTTGTGTTCATACTAACATGTAGCTTTCTGGTTGGCTTGCTTAGGTTTTGAGCCTGTGGTCATAGAAAATCTCTTGGAAGGTGATGAGCTACGTACAGACCTGAAAGCAGTGGAGGCCAAAGTCCAGGAACTGGGGCCTGATTCCATTTTGTGTATTCATTCTACTACATCCTGTTTTGCTCCCAGGGTGCCTGATAGGTAAATGATTTGTGAATATTGACCTTTCGATCTTCTCTAGTCTTTTAAATAAAATGTTACCTAGTAATTTTCAAACTTGCTTAACTAGCTTCAGTAGTAAATAGTGAACTGACTGTCCTAAGAGAATATTTTGACCTTGACAAGAAATAACTGATATAAAAGAAGGAAAAACTAGTATGGGAGGTGTTAGATGCCGTCTGTCTGTCTGCTTGCTCTTGAGCCTGACTCTGGTCTCTTAGCATCTCTTGTGGTTTAATAGAAGTTTCTTTTCAACTCATATCCTGGATTTGGTGGTATTTTTTTTTATTGCTACTTTCACGTCTTTGACTTTATAATCTTCATATTTAGGAATTATCAGTACTAACAGATTCTAAATGGAAAATCTGAGGATGGTTTATTTTCCTCTGACTTCTTTTTTCTAACTTGGAAGATTAACTTGTGTAGTAGGTGTGCACAGTGGTTGTCTGCATTTTGTGAATCACATAAATATTTAAGAAAGGCAAAAGCAGGGGAAAAAGAAAACATTCTCAAGCGTAGCCACACATTTTTCTTTCTAAAAGACAACCTATTAATGCAGGTTTCTGTTTCTGACAGTAGCTCTGTTTTGGTCTCACATTTAACATCTGAACAAAAGTGCAAATAATTTGTAAGAAATTGATGTTGGGCTTTTCTTTTTGCATCAAGGTATGCTTTGGTTCTCATAGAATTGTGTTATTTGATAGAAATGAATGCATGTTAGCTTTTATTATCTGAAAGGCAGATTTTAAGAGAGAACTTAAAAACCATGCTCTTGAAAACTTACCTTGCTGTATTCATGAACCTGTGAACTCTGCTTTAATTTAAGATCATGTTGCATATACTTGAGTGATTTATTTATTACTTACCAGTCTTAAAATTCACATTGAAATATTAAATAAGCATCTTTTGTCTTTGGAGATTTTAATGTGATAGAAATAAGTCACATTACCAAAAATGGTGATGCACAGTTAGAATTAGTAGGATATTTGAATTTCTGATTTTATTAAATTTTACAACTAGGATTTTTCTTTACATTAAGTGAGACTCCTTTGTAGTCTTAATTTTAATGGGTATAGTATGTATTTTGTCTCTATTGTTTACTATTTGGACAGGGAGTAAGGGAAATCTACTTCAGTGAAATGCTCAATGTAGGGTGGCATTTCTTCTCAGCGATAAAACACCTGAAATTAGCTTCTAATGAAGTGTAGTGTGATTCTCTTGAAATCTCTGCCATTTTAAATGCCTTTTACACCTTCTAACTATTAGCATTGCAGATCAGTACAGATGATTTAAAATTATACAAGTGATTTGTTTTTCTTTTTAAAACAGAACCTTCAAATTATTATGGTACCTGATTTCAAGGAAGTTCTTTGCTAAGGAGTACTTTTACTAGATCACATATATTGAGGAAATCTTTTATCTTTTTTATGAATAAAGTACACGTATGTTTTCCAGGTCTCTTATTAAAAGCATCGTCTGATTTGTGAGGTTTATGAAAATAAAATGAGGTTTTAATTCATACACTTTTACTAGAAGCAAGTTGAAAATTTACAGATGAATACAATAATCTTATTTCTATTCGTAGTTTAAAAACATTAATTTAGACCTGCTAAAAATGTATCATGACTTGCTAATAAAGCCATCACATACATTTAAAATACATTATTTTGAAAAAACTGATGTTAAATGCTGTTGTGAAAGAAATTTTTTTTTTGGTACTGAAGTGAGGTTTGAACTCAGGGCCTTGCACTTGCTTAGGTGGTGTTTAATCACTTGAGCCACTCCTCTAGCCCTGGTTAATTGGAAATGGGGTCTTGTAGACTTTCCTGTGAAGAATGGTCTTGAACTGACATCCTCCAGATCTCTGCCTCCTGTGTAACTAGGATTATAGGCATGAGCCAGCTGCACCTGTCTTAATGTGAGATTACTTATGACTTCTACTTGTTTTAATTATTTTGCAGCTACTACCTACAGTGTGGTAAATAACCAAAAGCATTAACGAGCATACTGCTTTGTGAAAGTTCCTTATACATCTTCTTAGGCTGGAGATGTGGCTCGAATGGTAGAGTAGTTGTATAGCAAGTGCAGAGCCCTGAGTTCAAACTCCATTATTGCCCTCCCACCAAATCTACTTGCTTTGTGTGTAAGAAAGGTACATTTTTATATTGGTATTTTTATTGGTATATTTATATTGGTATTATTAATGTAAACAGTGTTTTTGGTTGTCTTAAAGTTATTGTTACATCCCTCAAGCTGCTGAGCTACTATACAGAAAAAATTTCAGTTCATTATTTTCTTCCCTTTGGTATACATTAAGATTGACTATTAAATTAGAAAGAGTCTCCACATGATAATTTATAAAGCACAGTGTGAGTGTGTCTTTCTATTGAATATTTATGTTTATAGATTAGAAGAACTGGCTGTGATTTGTGCTAATTATGGCATTCCACATATAGTCAACAATGCTTATGGAGTGCAGTCTTCCAAGTGCATGCATCTCATTCAGCAGGTAAGAGAGCATAAAGCTGTATCAGAAAGTGGAGATTTTTACCATAGTTCAGGATTGACATTTTCATATAAACTAGTCTAGTTAGGGCCATTTTCTTAGCAGTGTCTTTTAAGGGAGCGTTAGAAACTTGCATCCAGTATTTTGTAAGTAAAAGTCATTATTCCTTGGTACTAGGATGGTAATTGGACAGTGGCTTTGGTAGCACATACTCAACATAGAAATATTACAGTTTCGTTTTTAACTTTCTCATATTTTGGATTATAGGATCATTGTATTCTGTATTTAAGCCTTCACTTTACCTTATTATCCTAGACTGAAAATTACTTTGTCAACATTCTAGCATGTAGCTATGGAGTTGGTGGTTCTTTTTTGTTTTTAATATTATCAGCAACTAGATCTAGTCATCTGTTTTAGATTTAATTTTTTTTTTTTGGCCAGTCCTGGGCCTTGGACTCAGGGCCTGAGCACTGTCCCTGGCTTCTTCCCGCTCAAGGCTAGCACTCTGCCACTTGAGCCACAGCGCCGCTTCTGGCCGTTTTCTGTATATGTGGTGCTGGGGAATCGAACCTAGGGCCTCATGTATCCCAGGCAGGCACTCTTGCCACTAGGCTATATCCCCAGCCCTTAGATTTAATTTTGACAATATGCCCACATTTCCCAACCCAATCAGAGTGTTCTTCAGAGCTGTGGCTTTGAGTGGAGGCCTCTGTGGCTTGCCTTCCTATTCAGCTGCTTTGCTCCAGCTGCCCTCCATCATGCCTCCCGGACATACCTGCTCAGCCTGCCCCTCGCTACCTGGATTGCTCTTCTACAGTGTACATGGCTTCTTCTCTTGCTTGCTTTAGGGCACCTAGACTTCCTCAGACACCTTATCTGAAAATCACATCCCTCTCTTTTTTCATAGTACTGTAGTTTGAACTTAAGGCTTGCTAATCACTTGTTCTACCACTTGAGCCACACACCCGGCCCATACGCTCCTCTTGCTTGCATTTTCTCTCCTCCTTTTCTCGTTCATTAGTTTTAAGATAGAATCTTTTACGTTATGATGTATCAAATTGAGATGTTTTATGATCAGCAATGTACAGTATTACTTAACAATAGTTATTATTCTTTTTTTAACCTAGTAATATGTTAACTGATGATACCACTGTTTTTTCTCCTTTTGGCAGCACTGATGTTTGAACCCAAGGCCTTGCAATTTGCTAAGCAAGTGCTCTCTCTACTCCTTATTTTTCAGATAAAGTCTCCTGCTTTAGCCTTTGGGGCTAGAAACCTAGTTCATACCATAATCACCCTACTTTACCTCCTGTGAGGTTCGTACTATAGGTGTGAACAATTACATATGGCTTGTTTTTTGAAATAGTCTTGCTTTTAAATTCAGACTGATCTCAAGCAGTCCTCTTCTCATCTTTACCTCCGGTATATCTGGGATTATAGATTTGCATCACCACCCCTAGCCCATAATGATGTCCTTAAAGTTGTTGGCCCCTCAGAATTTTTCTCCATAGCACTATTTAGCATTTGATATGTTTGTATGGCCTAGTTTTCTACAGCTATTAAAATGAAGATTTTGTTTTGGCTAGAACTTTGTCTTGTTCACTCTTTTGCTGTTAGCACCTAGGATACTATTCAGTACAAAGTTGACAATAACTGGTCCTGCACAAATAAATAAGTAAAATATTACATACATCTTTGTGATATGGGCTATATAATTGCTATAAGGGTGATAATAATTCACATACTCTGGGCACACATGGTTTATATTAAGTAGATATAAGATATTTGTAGATTATATGTGATCTTTTCCAGTGTGGCAAATGTATTGAAGCCTAGTAAATCTTGTCTAGTAAATGTTGTTTCTCATAATTTTGTATTTAATAATTTCATATCTACGGTATGAGTGTGGTTATACTATGGTAAAAGTCACAGCTGATTCGCTTAATTTCTTTACTCAGGATTTGTATCAGTTAGGATGCCATTGGCTTCAAGTAACAGAAACTTAGCCAGTAAAGGAATTTGTTTTTGTAATTTATGCTTAGGGAGGAATGAGTTATAGACTTGATAAATCAGGATTTCTGAAAACTTCTAGGGAAGGATTTCCTTGGAATTCTTTGTATTTTAAAGCTTTGCATTTTAGCTTTTAAAGGCTCCCTCATAATTCTAGATAAAGACTATATCCTATATAGATGGCTTATTGTTTTTCTCTCTTGTCTCCTTGTTCTTCTGGTCTAGAATTTTTAGTAGTTTTAATTCTATTTTTGGAATTTAAATATATCAGATAAAAGTTTACAAAAGAAGTTTAGAAAAGTGGAAAACCATTGGTTATCATTTCACTCCAACAAATACCTGTAAGAATTTATGTATTGAGATTTTTTGTTTTCCTATACATTATTATTTCTACAGTCAAAGTTATTGTGTACTATTTCCATTACATATTTTTAAGTTAAGGTTTATTTCTATGCTTTCCACATGTCTATGTAGTCTTCCTAATAATCATTTCAGTGCTCTTTAAAAAATAGATGTTAAATGATACTAAGCAAAAGGAAAGAAATGTACATATCACCTGATCTGGAAGAAACTGTTTTATTGTTAATGTTTGTAGAGTTCATAAGCTTTGTAGATAAGAATGATGATGTCCATCATTGGGAAGGTTAAAATGTGTACTGTGAAATTGATGTAGTTAATCTCAATAAAGGGGAAAAAATTAGATGTTAGCACCTAGGCTAGAGTGCCCAGTGTTTGGTGGTCACATGTATTTTAGCAAAGCATGGTGGCAGATGGGAAGAGATTTAAACTGACAGAAACTGAGCTGGAAAATTTGATACTAAACGTGCCCTTGGAGCTGTGCATTGTCAGCTCCTTCCTTTTCCTTCATCTCTGCATAAGAATAAAGCTTTTTAAGCTGAGTGGTTGAAACTTTAAAGTGCAGATATTGTTTTGTTGCAGATACTACAGTGTCTTTTTTTTTTTTTTTTGGTCAGTCCTGGGCCTTGAACTTGGCCTGAGCACTATCCCTGGCTTCTTCTTTTTTCTTTTTTTTGCCTCAAGGCTAGCACTCTGCCAACTTGAGCCACAGCACCACTTCTGGTGCTGAGGAATCGAACCTAGGCTGTATATGAGGCAAGCACTCTTGCCACTAGGACTACACTGTCTTTTAAAGTTGACTTGCCTATTTTTTTTAAAAGCACATAAAAGTTCAGTTTTTCCCTACATTGAACTTTTTAGAAAAAGGTTGTAACACTATTGCTTTATTTATTTATTTTTGTTGGTCATGGGGCTTGAACTCTGGACCTGGGCATCGTCCCTGAGCTCTTCAGCTCAAGGCTTAAAGGTCTACCACTTGAGCCACAACTCCACTTCCTGTTCCCATCTTTGTATGAAGAAACAAACTGAGTGGGGTCAAGTGACTTGCCTGGGTACCATAACTGCACAAGAGCCCATCCAGCTTAGTGTGACTCCAGAGCCTGTATCTTTCATTTTTTTTTTTATTTTTGTTTTTTTGGCCAGTCCTGGGCCTTGGACTCAGGGCCTGAGCACTGTCCCTGGCTTCTTCCCGCTCAAGGCTAGCACTCTGCCACTTGAGCCACAGCGCCGCTTCTGGCCGTTTTCTGTATATGTGGTGCTGGGGAATCGAACCTAGGGCCTCGTGTATCCGAGGCAGGCACTCTTGCCACTAGGCTATATCCCCAGCCCTGTATCTTTCATTTATGAACAAAATACTAAAACTGCAAGTCCTTTCTTCTGGAGGTAATAGTGTTGTAATAACCAGTTAGTCAGTGAAGAAAGAACTATAAACACTTTTTTATTTTTGGCTCAAGGCTAGCACTCTACTACTTGAGTGATAGCTCCACTTCCAGCTTTTTGGTGGTTAATTGTAGATAAGAATCTGATGGGCATTCCTGGCTGGGCTGGCTTCAAACCATGATCTTCAGATCTCAGCCCAGCTGACTGAATCTGAGCAGAGAGGATATTCTGGTATATATATATGCAGTCTGGAAAAGTTGACTTCTACTTGAATTTACAAAAATGACTAATTTTAGAGATTCAAAGGATGTTGAGACAAATTAATGGAGAGAGGCATAGTAATATTATGTAGGACTAATTATTTTAGACAGAATAGACTGTCAAACTCCAAAAGTGTGGGAAGCAGCAACTTTACTTTTGAAAACAATTGCTATTTACAGACCTGACTGTGCGTTTATTCCACAAATAGTAGTTACTAGATTCTTGCTGTGTGCAGGCACTCAGGGATGGTCTGGGGATGCAGTTGCGAATCCATCCAAATCTTGGCCCCCAGGAGCACCCTAGTTTTTGAAGCACATGGTAAATACTAAGTATGGCAGGTCTGGGTAAGTTCTCTGGTGTTTGGGAGAGAGGGAACGATGTCAGATTGCATGGAGTGATTCATTTAAAGGCTTCTTCCAAAAGTTAACTCCCACCAGAGTCCTGAATGATGTGAGGAAGTGAGCATGCAGGTTGCTAGAGAGAAACCAACTCCAGGATAATGTGTATCAGGACACTAGGGCAGGAGTATGCTCTAGTGTGTGAGAACTAGTAAGGAGGCCTGTGTGGCTGGGCTATGAGAAATGAGGGAACTGTGGTGGTGGAAATTTGAGGTGTGATAGGATTTGAGATTTTACTTGAGTAACATGCTCTGTGGGAATAAAATGCTGGATGGGACGAGTGGTCATTGTAGCAGCCCATATGAGGTACTTTGGCTTTTGGGGCCAGAACAGTAGCTGCGGAGGTTGTTAGAAATGATGAGTTCAGATACTTCCTGAGAGTGGGGTTTTTTTAGATTATGCTGTGAATTAAGTATATGTAGGGTATGAGAATTCAGGGACAATGAAGCTTTTGGCCAGAATACTTGAAAGAGAGGAGGTGCCAGAGGAGTAATATTTTTATCTTTTAATCGTGGCTTCTTCATCTAGACTGTAGTCCCTGCTGTGCCTTGGATTGCTTGGGTAACTTCTGTAAGTTGCTTTAATTGCCTGGATTTTAATCTCAGCTGATCTTGGGCCTGTCACTTTAATTCCATTGTGCCTAATCTGTCATCTGTAAAACAGGTGTTATAGCAGCATCTACCTCATGTTGTTACTATGACTCCTAAATGTAAAATGCTTAGAACAATGCCTGACACACAGTAAGTAGTACATTCTAGCAGTTAGTGTAAATATATATATATATAGCATGTGTGTGTTATTAGAGAGCAAATCCAGGACCTCTTGTATGCTAGGAAAATGCTCTACCACTGAGCTACATAACTGGCCCTTAATTTTTATTATGAAATCTTACTAATAGTCCAGGCTGATTTCACATTTGTCATCTTCCTGCCTCAGCCTCCCAGGTTTCTAGGATTACATGTATCACCAGGCACAGGTTCCTGGAAATAATAATTAGATGAACATTTTTGTGCTTTAGTCACTGCTGCTATCTCCAGAACCTAGGGCATGGTGTGATGTGTGGTAAGGTGCTCACATATGTGCTCTGTGCGTAAAATGGCAACTCTGCTTCATTTGAAGACCATGGCCTCGGTTTTCTATTCCACTTGAGCTCCTCCTACTCTTTCCTCCTCCTTAGGGGTAGCCTTTGCTAATGTACTCAAGAGAATGGGTCTAGCCTGCTTGTTCCTTGCCAGAGTGTGCTGTCTTTAGTTCAGTTTTAATTATGAAAGGGTCCTAACACAGTCTAGTGTACTTAAAGTTTGTTTCTCTCGGGAAGCTTTTATAGTAAATGGGCAACCCCAGCTGCTACTTTATTTTTGCATGTTTTTACTTGGTACGTTTTTTAAAGTTACTTACCTAGTCTGTTAGTCATCTATGCTTCTTTCCGTTTTCCTGCGATATGGCGGAATTTTCTGATTGTAGTTTATGAGGAAGTGAGAGTAGCCAAGGAAAGTCAAGCTTTCAATGGCCACGTGATAGCCTCTGCGTAGTCTGCTCCCCTTCCCTGCTTTGGCTGCTTCTACTTGTTGCCTGAATCTGGTTTCTCAGATTAAGCCAGCTCTCTGCACCTTCCATTCCCCCCCGAGGTAGAGAGAGAATGCGAGAATGAAGGTCAAATGTGGTTATAATATTAATAGGAATGTAGATTGTGAATACAGATTGAAAAATCTGTGGCTATAGATAAAGCAAAAACCTATCTTAGTTGAAATTTAGATAGTATCTCTATTTTTAAGAGGAGAAAATTGAAGCACATTAGATAGAAGGTCATATACTACATTGGCTGGGGACCAGAATTTCATTTTACATTTCCAGTAGGTAAGTATTCAGCTTTTTGCCAGAATATTAAATCTTCATTGGAAGTTCATTTGCAGTGGAATGAGATCATCGAAGATTGTAGCATTAAGGGATATGAGTTATGTAGAAACATTGCTTTGGAATTACCACGAGTACACAAATAAAATTTCCATTAGTTGATGTTAAAAATAAGGTTTTGCTTTTGTTATCTGAGGGGTGGCGGGAGAGCTTGTTCATAGTGTCAGTGGTAGTGGTAGTGGTAGTAGGCTGAGAGTCTGGGAATTTTCCTAACATGCAGGAGACCTTAGAGTCTGTCACCAGCCCTGCAAAAATGAAACAAACTGGAAAAAAGACAAGACAGTAGATTGTCCAAGCATCAAATGAAGGCACTTAAATATCTATTTGCTAACTTGGTTGGCTATGGTCTATTGTAACCACTCTTGAACTCACTGCTTAATAGTTGCAGGAGTCACTCTGGACATTTATTGTCAATTAAAAGATCACAGAGGAGAGGTATGGGAAATCCATTCTCTCTTAGTCCAGGTATAAAGTAGAGAGCTCTGTTTCAGTAAAATTCCCACTTAAACGGATAATGAAAACCTGTCCACTTCATAGGGTTGTTGTGAAGATTGATGGTTAATGTGTGTAAGCATTGTGTACTACCCAGTTCTGTATACGAGGAGCACCATTTCAAAGCATGGTTTAATACCGAAAAACAGTGCACACAAAGAAAATAACAATATTTGATCTGTTTTTTATTTCTATGCCTTTTTTTGTTTTATTTTAGTTTTTGCTGATACTGGGCTGATACTCAAGGTCTTGAGCTCATTTGGCTTTGTTGCTTAGTTGCTGATGTTCTGCCACTTGAGCCACACCTCTAGTCTGGCTTTTTGATGGCTAGCTACAGATGGAGTCTGGCATACTTTTCTGCCCAGTTAGTATGGATCCTCCATCCTCTAGATCTCAGCCTCCTGAGTAGCTAGAATTATAGACTGTGCCACCAGTGCTCAGTTTCTATGCATTGTTTTACTGGTAAATTAAGCTGTTAGATCTATAGTGCATGGTAGGATGTTTTGAAAAATATGTGTAGTGAAACATATTAAGCTAATTAACAAAGCCTTCACCTAAAAGATTTATTTTTGTTGTGATGCTTATTTGTTAATAGCAGTTGTTTTTTATCCTGGCAACTAATATGAAATACTACATGTCATTTGATTCTAGGGAGCTCGGGTTGGTAGAATAGATGCTTTCGTTCAGAGTTTGGACAAAAATTTTATGGTTCCAGTAGGTGGCGCTATAATTGCTGGCTTTAATGAGTCCTTCATCCAGGAAATCAGCAAGATGTATCCAGGTAAATAAATGTTTCTGTTCCTCAGAAAAAGTAGCTACAAACAAAAATCTATTTATACATAGGTTTCTGTGTTTAAAAAAAAAAACCTTAATGTTGCCAGGCCCTGGTAGCTCATACCTGCAATCCTAACTACTCAGGATGCTGAGATCTTAGGATTGTGGTTTGAAGCCAGCATGGGGAGGAAAGTCCTTGAGATTCTTATCTCCAGTTAACCATAAAAAAGAGATAGCTGGAGGTGGAGCTGTGGCTTAAGTGTCTACCACTCAAGGACAGCATCTAGGCTCTGAGTTCAAGCTCTAGGACCAGCACATGCACACAAAATTTAATTTCTAAAAAGTCTCCTCATACCCATCCTTTTAATGTAACATGCCCATCTTTATTTCAGGAAGAGCTTCAGCTTCTCCTTCTTTAGATGTCCTTATTACTTTGTTATCACTTGGATCAAATGGCTATAAGAAGCTGTTAAAGGAAAGAAAGGTAAGTTCCCCTGTAGGTGTAAAATAATGTTCCTGACTAGAACAGTGCTCCAAATGTCTATGCTTATGTGATGCTAGGGGATTTACTTAGATCTGATTTTCAATTAGTCATCTTGTCTCTTCAGGTATTCTGAGGAATACTTGAGGAATGTTGATTGGTGGGTTGATTGATTTCTTTGATAATCTCGTGCATCAGAGATTTTTTTTTTTTCTATTCTTGGGTTGAACTTGGGCCTGGGAATTGTTTCTGAGCCTCTTTGTGTTTAAAGCTAGCACTCTATCACTTGAGCCACAGTGCCACCTCTGGCTTTTTTCTGAGTAGTTTATTGGAGTTAAGAGGACTTTTCTGCCTGGCTGGTGGTCAAATCACAATCCTTAGATCTCGGCCTCCTAAGTAGCTAGGATTATAGGTGTGAGACACTGGCACCCAAGCCAGAGATTCTTATTAGTTAAAATTAATCACATAAAGATAGAGGTTCTTAAAGAGAAATAGATTTTCTGTTTAGGTTTTGGAAGGCTAAAGGTTTATTTTGGGCCAGGTATGATGTCTTATGCCTATAATCCCATCATTTTGAGAGGAATAGATCAGAAGGACTGTGGTTCTAGGCCAACCCTGGACAAAAATTTATTAAGATCCCCATCTAACAAAATAGAATCCCAGATATATGGGAGGGGTAAGTAGGAGGATTGAGGTCCAAAGCTGGCTCCAAGTACAAGTGCCAGATCCTATCTGGAAAATAATTGAATCAAGAAGGGCTGTTGTTGTGGCTGAAGTAGTAGAGTACCTGCCTAGCCAAAACAAACAAACAAAACAATAACAATAACAAAAATTTAGTTGTGAGATGTCCATCACAGAAGGAACAATCAGGCAGAAGTTAATTAGATGATCCTCCTAAAATAGTTTTTCTTCTTTGTTATTGTTAGAATGCTGAACTCATTGATTATATTGACTATGAAAAGAAAAGACATGCTGGTGTGTACTTGTAGTTCAGCCTCTTGGGATGCTGGAATATTAGGATTGCTTAAGCCCAGGAGTTTGAGGCCAGCCAGAGCAGCGTGACAAAGCCCCTGTCTCTTAAAACAAACAAACTGGACTTCTGTCTCTAGCACATTAAAACTAGTTTAAATCAGAATAATTCCACAATTGTAGATGGAGGAGTGTTAGCAGGGAAGGTTAGATTAGTGTTTTACTCACCACTGTCTGGAAGAGTCAGGGCCCCTGATACAGTTTTTATATGTATATAATGTTATGGTACTTATTAGCAGTCCCTAAGATCTACTTTACATATTTTAAAATAATTATTGCACAGATCCTCTGACAACTTTATGATGAATACATAATAGAAGTTTAAAATTTTTGTGCCATTTTACCCCAGTCCTCTTCCCCCTACTAATTTATTTTATGGACAAGGAGCTTAAATAGTCATTAGGGATATGCAAATTAGAGTGGTATGATACCACTACATACTTATTGGAAGTGTTAATGTTTAAAAAAGGCAGAAACCTAAAAAATACCCTGACAATGCTAAATGCTAGTTGGAATTCTTTCAAGTTGAATCCATACATATTGCTGATAGGAATTTAAAGTAGTACAGCCATTCTGGAATACTCTCTGGCAGTTTCTTACAAAGTTAAACTTATACTTACCATATAAAGTAGCCATCCTACTCCTAGCTGTTTTACTCAAGAGAATGAAAGAAAGCTTAAGTCTATAAAAATCTATATATACGAATGTTTATAATGATTCTGCTCATAATTGCCCAAACCTGGAAACAACCCAAAAATCTATCATCTGATGAGTAGATAAACAAACTGGTACATCTTTACTCAGCAATAAAAAGGAACAAACCACTGACATATGCAACAAAATAATGACTCTCACATGCATAATGATAAATGAAATCAGCCCAACTGAAAGACTCCATATTGCATGGTTTTACTTACATGCTGCAGTCTTGGAAAAGACAAAAATATAGGGATAGGACAACGATCAATGGTCCCGAGATTAGAAGTGGAAGAGGAGACTTTTTGGGCATGGTGAGCTATTTCATATCTCAACAGTGGAAATGGTTTCATGGCTGTTAAGTTTGTTAAAATTCATAGAATGGACACTTGAAATTTTTCTAATCTCAGTCAACCTGGCAACAGAGGTTTATACAGTAAGGATAAAATTATCTTTATAAATTTCTAAAAATAATCATAGTCATAGATGTCATAGCCAAGAGAAGGCAGGTCTTTGCAGAACTGTATATGATCAGAGGCATGAGATGATTTCTATACACAGAAAATCTGTCCTCTGTCTACCTGAAAGTTGGGTTATTTCAGGTGCCAGTGGGTCTTGGCTCTCTTGTAACTAGCTGTCTTTCTTGAACCTGCAGGTTTTATTTCTTTATTTCCCTGTCTAAGACTGTAAAATATATTTATTAAAATAAATAATAAAATAAAATAATTAAAATAAAATAATAAAAAGTTGTTTCCTGGGCTTTGGACATAGTAAAGCATGTCTACAGTTTAGAAATCAGATATTTTGCTGGGCACTGGTAGGTAGCTCACACCTATAATCCCAGCTTCTTAGGAGGCTGACATCTTACAGTCACAGTTTGACGCCATCCCAGGCAAGAAAGTTCATGAAAGTTTTTTTTTTTTTTTTTTTTTTTGCCAGTCCTGGGGCTTGGACTCAGGGCCTGAGCACTGTCCCTGGCTTCTTTTTGCTCAAGGCTAGCTCTCTACCACTTGAGCCACAGCGCCACTTCTGGCCATTTTCTGTATATGTGGTGCTGGGGAATTGAACCCAGGGCCTCATGTATACAAGGCAAGCACTCTTGCCACTAGGCCATATCCCCAGCCCAGTTGTTTTTTTTTTTTTTTTTTTTTTTTTTGCCAGTCCCTGAGCCTTTTTGTGTTCAAGGCTACTGCTCTGTCACTTCAGCCATAGTACCACTTCTGGCTTTTTCTTTGTAGTTTATTGAAGATAAGAGTCTCATTGGCTCTTCTGCCTGGGTTGGCTTCAAACCATGATCCTCAGATCTCAGCCTTTTACCTGTCTAGGATTCCAGGTGTGAGCCAGTGGTGCCCAGCGATGAAAGTCTTATCTCCAATAAACTACCAAAAAGCCAGAAATGGAGCTGTGATGCAAGTAGTAGAGTGCCAGCCTTGAACAACAACAACAAAAAAGCTCAGGGACAACACCCAGGCCCTGAGTTCAAGCCTTGTGACCAGCATGCATGCACGTGCGCGCACACACACACACACACACACACACACACACACACATACACCAGACATTTTCCAAGTTGGAAATTTGTCTTTCGAGTCAATGTACACACACACACACACACACACACACACACACACACACACACAGATATTTTCCAAGTTGGAAATCTTTTTTTCAAGTCAATGTTCTCTTCAGTTTCATCAACCCTTACATCAGTCTGTCTTGGCCTTGAAGAATGACAAAGCCCACTTAACATAGTATGGTGTAAAGTAGGGACTAGTTTGTTTTTCTTTTGTTTTTTTTTAATGTTAAGATTTTATTTAAAAAGCTTTTTTGTTGTTGTTGTTGTACAGAAAGTAAAAATGCTGTTACAATCTTGGTGTAACTGGTAGCCACAGAGGGCTGACTCACCAATCACAGCTATCCACACTACAGCAAGAGTCTTACATGAAAACCTAACAGCGCTTACAATTTTGTTGAGGCCAAGTCCCCAAGCTTAGTGGATTACCAAGAGGGACTAAAGAGAGGAAGGCAGAATGTCACAGGAACTATTCTTTGGCTCTTTGGGTGGGTGGGTGTCCTGGGGTTTGTATCACAGCTACCTTTTTTTAAACAGCTACCAAATCCATGAGCAGTCCAACCAATACTGAACAGTTCTGGTTTTGCAGATTTATCAGGGTCTTAATCATCTTCTCCTTCATCATCTGTCTCTCTCTTCCTCTTTTCACCTTTCCCACTTTCTTCCTCATCTTCATCCTCATCTTCATCCTCATCTTCTTCATCTTCATCGACTTCTCCATCATGTCCAAATTCTTTTTCCTCACCACTGACTTCATCTTCATCTTCTTCCCCTTCTATATCTTCGTCTTCATCTTCATCCTCTTCTTCATCAAAGTCTTCCTCCTCACCGTCTTCATCCTCTTCATCCTCCTCATCTTCTCCTTCTTCATCGTCCTCCTCTTCATCCACACCATCTACTTCTGCATCTGAGTCTGGGGCCTCCTGGTCATCTCTGTCATAGCCATCCAGGTAGGTCAGCTGGGGCAAGAGCTTGAAGACACTCTCTTGGTAGTCATTCAGGTTAGTGACCTCACAGTTGGAACAGATCCAGGCTTTTCAGACAGTCTAACTTTTTCAAAGGTTCCAATGTGCAGATATCTTTCAGTTTATTTCCACTTAAGTTTAGATGTGTGAGATTTGGAAGTTTTTCTGCTAACATGTCCAGACCTCCCATGATCCTATTTTCACTGAGCTCAAGCTTTTTCAATTTAGGTAGCTTGGGGAGATTTGAAACTGCAATCAAGTTTACATTTATTAAACTGAGGAACTCTTAAGTTCACAAATTCAGCTGTTAAGCCTTCAATTTTTCCATCATTTGATTTGCAATTGTCCAAGACAAGTTCTCGAACGGCGGCCGGGGTCTGGTTCCTCAGCTCCAGGTGGATCCTTTTCTTCATGTCCATGTTCCCTCGTCCCCCCTCTTCAAACTTAACTTTCCGTGGCGGGGGCGGAGGGGGGAGAGGCGTCCCGGCCTGCGCGGCGAAGGCCGTCGGAAGGGGTCTGCCTAGTTTGTTTTTCTTTTAACTGAAAATATGTAAAGTTGAGCATAGAAGTTGAGTTTAATGAAGTGCACCTTTAATTTACTAGGTATTTATTGATCATGTATCATGTGTGTGTGTGTGTGTGTGAGAGAGAGAGAGAGAGAGAGAGAGAGAGAGAGAGAGAGAGATGCTTGTATAGGGCTGGTTACTTCACATATTGGGGATACCAGCAGTAAAGAAATAGCATAATCCATAAATTGTAACATTTGCATGAAGGTGAAAAGTTCTATGGAAATTAGAAAGAATAGTACTAGGGCTTGAACTCAGGGCCTTGTGCCCTGGCTTGGCTTTATTGGTCATGGCTGACACTTTTTTTTTTGACAAAAGCTCCTGTCCTCATGTAAGACCAACCCGGGACACACACACACTATGCGTTTTCCAGGTCATGGGTTCCCCATGTGTGCGTGCATACGTGGCTGGTGCATTTTGCTGGTTAATTGGAGATGTAAGCTTGCAGAATTTTCTGCTTGGACTGGCTTCTAATTGCTATCTTCAGGTCTCAGCCTCCTGAGTAACTGAGATTCTAGGTGTGAGCCACTGGCACCGAGCTTCCTTTATGAATTTAATGTTCTTTTGGAGACATCAGATATATACATAGATATAGTTGAGGATTTGTGGAAACAAATGAGTTAAATTGATGACAATCTGTTATAAAGAACAGTCATTGTGGCTTTGAGAATATTCCTGCCTAATTTTCTTGCCTCAAGATTTTGGAATTGTTGATACGAGTGCTGTCTTTTTTGGTGGGTGTACTGGGGTTTGAACTTAAGGATTTGAGCCAAGTCTACCTCTACCAGTGAGCTTTGCCTTCAGTGCTTTTTTGTGCTGGTTATTTTTCAGATAAGTACTTGCTTGCTTCCAGACTTGCACCTAGACCACCACTTGCCTATTTTAGGCTTCAGGTCGTAGCTGGGATGAAAGGCATGCAGTATCACCCCCAGCTCCACCAAGGTGGAGTTTCTCAGGCTTTTCTGCTCCCCACTGGCCTAGAACTATATAGTTTTCCCAGTCTCATCTCCTCACAAAGTTGGGGTGGTAACCATGCTCCACTGTGCCCAGATGGGTTTAGAAGGGGTCTTGCAAACTTTTCTGCCTAAGCTGGCCTTGAACTGTAGTCCTCCTCAGCTCAGCCTCCCAACTAGCTAGGATTCCAGGCATGAGACAGTATGCTTGGTATCTGTCATCTTTTGGAATATTTTTTTAAATTTAATTTTATTGTCCAGGTGATGTACAGAGGGGTTACAGTTACATACATAAGGTAGTGAGTACATTCCTTGTTGAACTTGTTGTATCTTTTGGAATCATAAGAGTACTTCTGTGTCTTTGTTATTTTGTCTTTTGGTACTTAATATTTGACTTTAAGATTTTCAGTTGCTTGTAGGTGCTTTCAGATGTCCATGAATGTATGTATTTACTTTGCTTGAATGAAAATATATATACTTTGTTTGAGAGTCTCTTGCAGGAATACATAGCTTAGTCAGCGAATGGATCAGCAGGCAACACAGCTCTGCTTTTCATGAGCACTTGATTATCATTGAGGAAACACTATAGGGGAAATTTTATGTTCACTGCTATTCATGAATTAGATGGCTCCTTCACCATGTTAAAAGGCACCTCTGTAACATCAGAACTTTGTTCTTTCCTTTATTTGGGTATATGTAGAAGGGAGGGGCAATTAAGGACTAGGATAAGAATCGCATTATGGCTGCAGTGAATTGGTACATGTCTATAGAAGTCCTGTGTGTGTCTACATGCGTGCTGGGGATTGAACTCAGGTCCCTGTGCATGCCAATAAGCATATGTTTTACCACTGAGCTACATCCCCAGCCCTGGGTGTTTTGTTTGTTTATTTTTATCCTAAAAGCTCTTCGAGGCTAACATCAAAGTCAGTGGGGAGGGAGCTGACATTTTTCTGAATGTCTGCTGTATGCCAGGATCTGTGCCAGATTCGTGATATTCATTATTTCATGTAGTACTCAGAGCAAGATCATTTTGTATCTGGTACCAGGACTGCTTTAACCCCAGTCAGTATGAAGCTGAAGCTTGTGTGCTTGTGTCTTCACACTGCATGCAGTTACTCAGACAGGAGAGCCATAGAAAATGATTGATCTTGTGATCCTCCCAAGTAGAGATATTTAAAACCCCAGAGGTTCTCCAATGTGCTAATTGGTTTTACTTAAAATTGTACATGGAGAAGTTACTTAGAACTGAGACCATCTATCAGAATAAATTTCCAAAATATTAAAGTGATACTTTGAGAATTCCATCATTGTAAGTAAATTCATCTTTGCTCTATAACAACTTCATTCAATAGATCTTCTGTTAAAAAATGTGGATGTCCTCCATAAACCATAATTGCATATCTGTAGCATAAATATTGTTTTTTTATTGGATTTGTTGCAGAAGCCTTTTTTGTTTAGGTGGACTTGCTTTTGAACTGTGGAAATTTAATCGTGATAGTTTATTGGTTCAGCTCTGGAGAAGCTGAGGCAAAGCTATTTTGCTCCAGCCAGAACTATTTATATACCATCACTGAGAGCTGCTTTTTATATTTGGTGCTATGTATACTAAAAAAAGAGTGTGAAAGGAAAACTTCAGATTCCTTTTGATTCTGTGCCCTTATTCACCACAATGATATTTTTAGAGGTTATTTCATGTAGCTCTATCTTTTCAGAAAAGGCTTTATCTTTTCCTTAGTAGAGGCAGACAAGAACTCAGCTTGAAGTCATTCCTTCTGAAGCCTTCCTTTTGGAAGGGTGAAAGGATCAGAGAGAGTAGAACTTTGTATGAGAATTGAGCCTCTTTGCCCTTAGCCCCTTCCTGATCAGCACATCTGCTTCATAAGGAGGAGAAATGACCAGGAGTTTAACGGAAGAGTCCTTTAAGAAAGGAGGTTAAAATGCAAGAGGTTGTTTCTTTGTGTTTCCCTATGCAAAAAGAAAGACCAGTCTTAGAAGTTGAGCCTCACTTCTGTTTTGTAGCTAGAGAAGACCATTATTCTGCTCAGCTTTCTTTTTAGAAGTATGCTTTCCTGAACAGGGCGGCAGGTAATCATTTATTGTTGCAAATATCTGCTGAATTGGACAAGTGCAGAAGAAGAATGACAGCCAAGTGGCTGCTCCAGCAGCTAGAATTTGTGAACCGAAGCTTAGAGGACAAATGAAGTTCTTAAAGTACACCAGACTTATAACTTCAGTGTCCTGTAACAGAGCTAAGTTTGGAGACATTAGAAGATTTATAGCTCTAAAACTAGAGTCATTGAATCCCCTGAAAACATTGGATATCAGGCCAGGAGATGGGGCCTCATCATCTTGAACATAGTGCCAAGGCCTGCATAGTGTACATGGATCCTTGGCACTGGCCATAGTTGGGGAGGGACATTTAGTTCTGTTTTCCTCAAATGTGGATTTCTGTGTGTATGAGCATGTTCCTTCAGTGTCATCCATCCATCTATTCAGGCTATTACTGAAACAGCTTGCTTGTTAGGGTTGTCTTTACTTTCTTACCCACCTTATAGGATAGATTGGAATAATATATAGAATACCATTTTCATCTTAACCTGTAATATGAAGCTGATTACATAAGATCTTTTTCCTTTAAAATTTACTGAATTATGCACATTTTCAGAGTCTAGGGAGAGATTGTCAAGATGTTATGTTTCTTGACTACAAATAGCTTGCAAAAGGCCATGTGAAAGATAATGCTTAATATAACTCAACTTCTTTTCCATTAACATCTTGAACTGTGGTGTAAAGTTTTGTATTTTTATTCTAAAAAATATAGCTGACATTAGCATTTGGGTATATAGTTCAGTTTATCTCTAGTGAAAGTTTTAAAATTAAGTTAAATACAGCACAAAGGACATAGAAAATCAATAATATTTCATTTCTTTTAAGTAAGATCTTTCTATATACATTTACTTGGGTTGCTTATAAATTTCTTCCTACACAGAACTATTTTATAATAAATGTCAGTTATAGATTTAACTGTAGCAAAAAAAAATAGTGCAAGTTCTGTAGTACCTTTAATATATCAGGTAAAAAATTGCTTAGCTAAGTATTAGTGTACGATGCAGTACAATCTCCTGAAAGATATTTTTAAGATGTAGCGATATTAATAGGACATTTAGGACATTAATACATGGAATATTATAGAATTTAGTGCATTGCTCTTTAAGATACTTAAACCTTCATTGCTTATTGGTTTACTTAATGTAAACCTTTACACAGAGTAAGAGATACTATACATATTTGCTATTAAATGTGAACTTGATTCAAAAACATTTTTCTTTTACCTAATTATTCCCAGCTAGTGATACATGAGATTTTGTTATCTTACTATTATCTTCGTAAAGATTTCTGTCCTGTTAAGAGCTACAGTTAAATTCAGTTACTCAATTCTAGTTGGTTGTGGTAGTTGGTGCTTGTAGTTGGTGCTTGGCTGATGGAGGAGGATCTGTAGTTCAAGGGCAGCCTGGGCTGTGTAGACTGTCTCAAAAAACAAGCAAAACAGCACCCTGAATTCTAGTGGCCTTAGCAAGTACTTAACAGAGCTAATTTAAACTAGTTTATTAAAATATTAGAAACTGAACATTGGACCAAATCAGTTTTCTAATAGCTGTGCATGCATCACTAACTTTAAAAGCACCCTCTAGGGGTGTTGCTAAAGAAACATTTCCACTTTCTTTTTCAGAATAGCTAACTCCAGTACAAATTAAGTACTCATCAGGTTCCTGGCCACATAATGTGTCAGCCAAACTGGAGAGAAAATTATTTTAAATTGGTCTTCACCACTGAAATACATAAAACTTTGCTTCAACAATATACGCTCAAGATATGCTTAAGGGTAAATGAAGAGTGGAGATAGTTTTGCTATTAGATATGCAAGCTAGGTGTCTATAAAAAGCATTGCCTGGCTCTCAGATTATCAGATTTATTTCTGCTAATGAGAGCTTGATGAATTTGAATATAAGGGAGAATTAGATAGACCGATGCCACTTAGGATATTAAGGAATAGTATAGATGAAGAAAAACAGCATTTGTTATCTGAATGAGATATATAGCTATGTTAAAAGAAAGTAATAAGCATTTATTTTATTTTTTTTAAGTTTTTATTATCAAACTGATGTACAGAGAGGTTACGGTTTCATACGTTAGGCATTGGATACATTTCTTGTACTGTTTGTTACCTTGTCCCTCATACCCCCCTCCCCCCTCCCCCTTACCCTTTCCCCCGAGGTGTTCAGTTCACTTACAGTAATAAGCATTAAATGTAATAAGCTAGATATTTTAATATAATAATTAAGAATTTTCACGAAACCTGTGAATTTTATCCTTTATTAACACAGATTGAGAACTAAAACATGATTTGCTCTAATTGCTTTGAAAAATTGTTGCTTTTAAAAATTCCATATGTTTACTTAATGTTCCATTTTCTGGAGCATTGGAATATTGGTCTCAGCCAGTAAATCTTTTGTATTAAGAAATGATGGGGCTGGGAATGTGGCTTAGCGGTAGAGTGCTTGACTTGTATGCATGAAACCCTGGGTTCAGTTCCTCAGTACCACATTAACAGAGAAAAGGCTGGAAGTGGCACTGTGTGGCTCAAGGGGTAAAAGTGCTAGCCTAGAGCAGAAAGACAGTGCTTAGGCCCTGAGTCCAAGCCCCAGAATTGCCCCCCCCCAAAAAAAAGAAGAAGGAAGGAAGGAAGGAAGGAAAGAAATGATGCTACTAGCAGCTTTTTTCCCCCTATTTCTGAAAAGGATGACAGTTGCCTCCTTAATTTCTCTGTTTATTTCAGTTTTAGGTTTTTGTTTTTTTTTTTGTAAAATTGATCCTTAGAAATGCCAAAAATATACAATATCATTGATAGATCATTAAATAAATTGGTTCTTTTTACATTCAAAAAGTGAAGATCCACAACTGTCAGGCTTACTGAAGCTGTCAGTAACTATGACTCTGTCAGGGGAGAAGATTTCTTCTTGTCACTGGAAGAAGCTCAGATAAAATGGCTGGAAGTAGGGCTAGGCAGGTGGGGGCGGGGAATAACAATCACGCAATTGGGTTTGGTGGTTGAGTCATATGTGGGGCCTTAAGAGCTAAAGAGTGTTTTTTGTAGTTACAAGGGAAAGTCTTGACAGAATGCAAGCTCTTGCTTTTGGAAAACCACGCTGGCATCTGTGTAGACTGTACAGAGATAGAAGAGTAGGCAGAGAAATCATTTGGTGTGCCACTCCTATGTCCATAGGTGAGATTGATGGCTTCTTGGATTCAAGTGATAGCTCTTGGCTAGTGTAGTGGAACATACCTCCAATCCCAGCTACTTGGGAGGATCAAAAATTCTCAGCTGGCATAATATAATGAGACCTCATCTAAAATAAATGAAAGAAAATACCCGTGGGTTTACAGTGTTTATTTGGTTATTTTAACTTATGACATTTTGTTATTGCAGGAAATGTTTTCCTATTTGTCCAGCCAGCTGAATAAGTTGTCAGAAGCCCACAATGAAAGACTGCTGCAAACGCCCCATAACCCCATATCATTAGGTAACTTTTTCCTTAATGAAAGAAAAGCAGTATTTCTTATCCCACTCTAGGAGGAAGTTGGTATTTATAGAAAAAGAGAGAACTCTTTCATGTTACATTTTTTGTGTATGTGCCTATCATGGGGCTTGAACTCAGGACCTAGACACCGTCCCTGAACTTTTTTGCTCAAGGCTGGTGCTCTGCCACTTAAGCCAGAACTCCATTTCTGGCTTTTTTTTTCCTTTTTACTGGTTAATTGGAGATAAAAGTTTCACAGACTTTTTTGGCCCAAGGTAGCTTTAAACCATGTCCTCAGATCCCAGCATCCCGAGTAGCTAAGATTATAGGCATGAGCCACTAGCACCGGCTATAATGATATTTATAAATTCATCCCAGTATTGATTTGTAAATTGAAAAAGTTAACCTTTAGAAATGTTTTAATGTTTTTTCTAAGATAAAATTTATCTACTGAAAGACTCAGAATCAATATTAAGTAGAATGAATATGTAATAAATAACTTACATCATGTTTCTAGCTCAAATGCCTATGTCACCAGTAAGAACTCTATAAGTAATTATCATGGGGCTGATGGTAGTATTACAGCGTATTTTCTTTAGCTGCACATGTTAGAGAACTCTGTGTTTAGTATAATTTGCCTTTTTTATATAAGGACTGTATATTTTGACATATAATTCAAGAGCTATTAAAATGATAATATGAACATTAGCTTTTACACCCTTAACTAGCTTAAAAATCAGCATAATTACCTCTTAATTTGGATATATGAAATACATGTTTTGTATTTTCCATATATCTGAGAACAGTGAATCACTATAGCTGAAATGCGTTTCTTACATAATAAAAGCCATCCCAGTGTACAGATGTGACACTGGGTAGGGAAAGAATTAATTGTCGTGTCCTAGCCTCTAACCGTATTGCTACCTCTAAAATAGCAATAATGATCCATCATATACATAATTATTAGAAGCTAGGTGGAGATTATGTTTGTGAAATGGAAAGTCAGTAAGTAGCATGGGAAGTCAGTCTTCAGTAAAGGATAGCTATGATATTGGTGGTGTGTACAGATTGCAGTTTACCACTCAGTCTCCCAATGGTAATTTCTGTTTCCATATGCAGATGTTGATCTGATTCAGTCATATATGTATACATGTATATACATACACATATATGTACACACAGACACACACACACAGTTTGGTTTGGTTGAATTGGAATAAATAGCCACACTGGTCATGTCATGGCTCAATTTAACTGCAGAGATAACATTTCTAGGTGATAGGAAAATTCTGTTCCTAATTCTGAACATATTAATGTACACAAATGTATGTTTTGTCTGATAGCAAACATCACTGCTGTAATTTTTAAGAACATGAATCTGATCATGGGCTCCTTGCCAGTGAATGAAGAGTAAACTCTGTTGTTATTTGTCTTTGAGTGATGTTTGTGCTAATGAACTAAAGCTTATTGAGACTTTTTGACACTTTTTCCTTCCTAGCTGTGACACTTAAAACACTAGATGAGCGCCACGACAAGGCCGTCACTCAGCTTGGCTCGATGCTTTTTACCAGGCAGGTTTCTGGAGCCAGGTAAGGATGTTTAGAAAAGACTTTGGTTTATTTGCCTTTAGAGTTAACTCTAATAAAGCACCTCTCCTCAACAAGGATCCCCAAAGTTCATAGTGATCTCTACCCGGAGTTCGTTGTGGAGTAAAAGGACGTTGAAATCGAGGACCTATGGGACTATTCTCCACCCACTTACGGATGTTTTATGACTGACAGTCACAGAAAGATATAAATATTATTTGTTGTAGGAGACAGACAGATGGGCAGATTCATTATCTCTTGATAGAGATTTTCACTTAATTTTAATTTTATGTCCTTTATTAAATGATCTTCAGTGATGTCTCCCCATGATATCAGAAACAAATCATCTTCATTCTGAATTTAAGTAAAAAGGTTAAGGAAATGCTGCTTTCTAAACTAAAAGGGTTATGCAATTCTTGACCAAGTACTGCCTTAGAAGTACCTATTGTGTTTTCTTTTATAAATGCATGGCATACAATGAATCATATATTTGATGAGATGGAAGAGAAATAACGTCAAAGAACATTTCTTACTCAAAACTTGTCTTGGGCTGGGAATATGGCCTAGTGGCAAAAGTGCTTGCCTTGTATACATGAAGCCCTGGGTTCAATTCCCCAGCACCACATATATAGAAAATGGCCAGAAGGGGCGCTGTGGCTCAAGTGGCAGAGTGCTAGCCTTGAGCAAAAAGAAGCTAGGGACAGTGCTCAGGCCCTAAGTCCACGCCCCAGGACTGGCAACAAAAACAAAACAAAACAAAAACTTGTCTTTACATCTCTTGAAGAATTTCATTCTAGTAAAGGGTAGAAATTTTTCATCAAAGGGTATTTTTTTCTTTAATTGGCAGTACTAGATTTTAAACTCAGTCCCCTCTCCCTGTCTCTCACTCTTGACTTATGCAGGCACTCTACCACTTGAACCATGCTCTCAGCCCTTTTTGGCTTTAAGTTATTTTTTTTGGGGGGGCTGGATTCTCATGTTTTTTGCCCAGGGCCAGCGGTGGACTGTGATCATCTTACCTATTGCCTCCCTTGTAGCTGCAATTACAGGCATGTGCTATCATGCCTCATACTACTAATCTCCTTTTTTAAACATTTCAAACTTGCATTGCATAGCGCTGACCACATGGGTCAAAGCGACTTGACTTACATATGTGACATCAGATTCTAGATTCAGCACAATCTTGCTACTTCTTTGAAGAGCCAGTAAAGGTGTTTGAGATTCCTAGAGCTTCTTGCTCTTCCATAGAAGATAATAAGTAAATGGTCATCACTGTACAGGACTTTTTGATGTAAAATAGCAGTGTACTATATAATTTCATCTTAAGGATAACATGGTTTGTTAGGCCATGATTTATGCCTGCTTTTCAACTTCTTTTATTTTGAGGTGTGTGGTACTAGGATTTGAACTCAGGGCCTTGTACTTGCTAGGCGGATGCTCTACCACTTGAGTCATGTTCTGTGCCATTTTTCCTACCTCTCTCCCTCCCTCTTTCCTTCCCTCCCTTCCTCTTCTGTCCTTCCTTTTCCCCTTCTCGCCCTTCCTCTTGTTGCTATTGTTTTCTTTTCTTTCCTTTAGTTTGTTTATTTATTTATTTTTTGCTATGGTTATTTTTCAGATAGGATCTTGCATATTTGCCTAGGTCCTCCTACCTATGTCTCCTGTATAGCTGGGATTACAGTGTGAACCACCCTACGTGGCTTATTTTTTTGAGATTGGGTCTTGCTGACTTTTTGTCTGGATTGCCTCCCACTTCAAACTTTCTCTCCCTGTCTCCTAAGTAGCTTGGATTGTAAGCTTGAACCATTGTCCTGACTCAGCTTCAGCAAATGGATGGCTTAGGAATACAGATACCTTTTGTTTCTGGGTAGCATTCTGCTCACAGCAGCAGACACATTAAATGGATCAATCTTTTCCCTTGCAGGGCTGTGCCTCTCGGGTCTGTGCAAACTGTGAGTGGCTACACTTTCCGAGGCTTTATGTGCCATGCAGACAGCTACCCCTGTGCGTACCTCAATGCTGCAGCAGCCATCGGCATGAAGACACAGGATGTGGACCTGTTCATAAAGAGACTGGACAAGTGCTTAAAGACAGTAAGAAAGGAGCCACCTAAGGAGAACAATGTATCTGGAATTGACAACTGTGACAAAACAGAAGATGTGAAGACTGCAGAGGTGGCTTTCAAGCTAGATAATGTACTTCTTGACACGTAGGGTCTGTAGGGTCCTTCTTTCTGACGTGTGATGGATCTGGTTTTGTTTTTTTTTCTTTTGTCTTTGCTAATTTGAAAGAAATGATGAAGCTGCAGAACAGACAGGCTGTCTACAGACCATACTATAGATGTTTGCATAGTATAGAGAATATTCAGCCAATGAATAGACCATTTATAATTGCTCTGGTTTTTATTCTTAGATC
Organism: Perognathus longimembris pacificus; assembly: GCF_023159225.1. Taxonomy (NCBI): domain Eukaryota; kingdom Metazoa; phylum Chordata; class Mammalia; order Rodentia; family Heteromyidae; genus Perognathus; species Perognathus longimembris. The sequence continues at coordinate 45,656,504 of NC_063176.1, forward strand.
ACCTCAATCCTTATAATCCTTAAGAGGTTGTAATGTACAACAAGCATTTTTACAATTGTTTGGATGTTTGCCAATTAAACATCACATGGTAGGTCATTCTGACTAAGAATGACTATAAAGTTCCCTGTCATTCTCTGAAATGTTGAGGGCTTCTTCCTACAGTCACCAGCCCGCCCACGCCACTCATGTCTCCCATCACACAGACTTTACCCATCTCTCTCTAATGATGCTTCTTACTGGATCTTTGTTCTGATATCTCCATGTGCCTAAAGGAACAGAGACATGGTACAAACTTCACTTGAGACCAAAAAGCAACAGCTCTCCACGGAAGCAGATGTTCTTATTTCAGGCAACATCTAAGGCTGTGTTTGGTTGTCACAATGGTGGAGGCCGGTGGCACCCCTCAGCTTCCTCCATTGCACCAGGAAAGTTTCCATAGTAGAATCTCACAGCACCAGTGCTGAGGTTAAAACAGTTGTGAAGTAAACCGAAGTCATTGCTGCCGAGTAACTCTGACTGTAGTTACTCTGCATCAGAATTGTGTGCTGCCAGAGGTGGGCTTACTTCACCTAGGGACATGTTGGCCATCTTGCTTGTGTTAGCACATGCATGGTGTTCTCACGACTACAGGATGAGCTAATTGTGCATCCTAGAATGTGTCTGTTGTTAAACAACTATGACTGTTCTCCAAAGGTGATCATTACTTTAAATGTTATGAACTGTATGGCCTGGAGAAGCTTTGGTGATAACCAGGATCACCATTTTAAACCTGTCATTATATCTTGTTCTCTATGGCACTAGTACATTTTCCCATTTGGACAAGTGAAACTTTATTGTGAGACTGATTTTGTTTTAAGCAACCTTTCTCTATTGATTCCTTTGCTCAGTATTGGTTCACCTGGGTATATGTGTATTTAGGGACCTATTTTTGCTAAGGAAGTGAATATGGTATAGGAAGATATGCAAGTGTATTCTTCATTCTGCCCATTTTTGAGTTTGAAATTTACAGATTTACTGGCTTTAGCCAGTAATTTTTTTTTTCTGTTAATTGTGTTTTTGCTGGTCCAGGGGTTTAAACTCAGGGCCTGGGTGCTGTCTTTGAACTTTTGTTCTCAAGGCTTGTACTTTACCACTTGAGCCACAGCATCACTTTAGCTTTTTGGTAGTTAATTGCAATTGAGATAAGACTCTCACAGACTTTCCTGCCTGAGCTGGCTTCAAACTGCAGCCCTCATGGGGCTGGGAATGTGGCCTAGTGGTAGAGTGCTTGCCTAGCATGCATGAAGCCCTGGGTTCGATTCCTCAGCACCACATATATAGGAAAAGCCGGAAGTGGCCCTGTGGCTCAAGTGGTAGAGTGCTAGCCTTGAGCAAAGAAGCTCAGGGACAGTGCCCAGGCCCTGAGTTCAAGCCCCAGGACTGGCAAACCCCGCCCCCCCCCCCAAAAAAAAACTGCAGTCCTCAGATCTCAGCCTTCTGTAATCCTCCTGAGGATTACAGGCATAAGCTACCAGTGCCTGGCAACTTCTGTTAATTTTAAGAACTAAACTGAGATCCCATAGCCTGAGGAGTTAATGAAGCCTTTAGTGCACTGCCACGCCAAAGCTCCTGTCAGACCTGCTCTCTGAGTGGGGCATTGCTTAGCCTGAGGGATCATCAGAGGCAAACACTGTGTGGACAAATAATTTTGAGGAGCATCTTTAATTTTCATATGTGTATCAAACACTCTAAAGAAACTCCTTCAGTAAAAGCGAAAATTGAAAATACCCCAAGAAGAGCCCTTGTTTTGGAGGTTCTTGGATTTGAACTGAGGGCCATTCACTTGTAAGGCAGGTACTCTTATCACTAAGAGATTCTCTCTCTCTCTCTCTCTCTTTCTGTCTCTCTCCCTCTTTCTGTCTCTGTCTCTGTCTCTCTCTCTCTCTCTCTCTCCTGGTTGCTTTGGGATAGGATCCCACTTTTTGCCCAGGTGTGCAACTGAGCCCTGTCTGCCTATTTTATGCATCTCATCAATGGGATCACAGGTGTGCACCATCACACTTAGCTTCTTCCATTAAGATCTCAGCCTCTCTCTGGTTCGGATGATAGGCATAAGCCAATGGTGTCTGGCTAGAAGAAGCACTTGCTAACATTCCCTTAAAGATATTTAAGAAGATATTATAGTAGCAAATGCTGTGTTGACTTGTGGATTGATTTTCCTTATTGACTTAGCAGTGTAAACTGTGTGTGGGAAAGGGTTTTGTGGTATGTTGCTGACATGGTGTATCACCGTAGACCATTTGTAAACATCAGTTTAGGTAGGGATGCCTCAGACTCTGGCTTGATGACCATTCAAATTGAGACTAGATTGAGATAAGACACTTAAAAAACATGAAAAGGTGATTTGCATTACATTTCTGCAGTTCAGATATTTAAACACTTCTTTTTTTCTTTATGTGCTGGTACTAAGGCTTGAACTCGGAGCCTGGGCACTGTCCCTTAGCTTTTCCACTTAAGGGTGGTGCTCTACCACTTGTACCACAACTCCAGTTCCTTTTTTTGTTTTTGCTGGTTATTTGGAGATGAGAGTCTCTCGATCATTTCTGCCCAGGCTAATGTCAGAGCTTGATCTTCAGATCGCAGCCTCCTGGTAGCTAGGGTTATGGGCATGAGCCACCAGTGCATAACTAAACATTTCATAGGTAGCTATAGTAACTTGTTTTAGAGGTCTAAATTTTGGGCTTAAAATGTTTGTGCTGTTTTCTGTGTGAATCTAGGACTCAAAGAAATCTAGACTCAGGAAAGCTCATGGGGTGCGTGAACTCAAAGACCAACAAAGGAGGGTGGTGGTGTGAATGCTGTTGCTGGCAGTACAGCTCAGTCTGTGTCAAGCCAAAATGTTTTACAGAATGAGTGATCTATACTGTGTGATCATTATTTCAGTTCAGAAAGGCCAGAGTCAAGAGACTAGCAAATGTTTCCTCATCTGCAGCCTATCAGCAGTTCTTAGGCTTCAGCTGCTGAATAGATAATAATGCTAATTGAAGATAAATTACATGAATCCACATGTGAATGATAGATATGTTATAACATCTTGTTCCTGATGCATGAAATCAGCTGCACTTTTTATGATTAACTCTTCCTTTCTCTAGTAGTTTTGAAATTCTCGCTCTCTTTCTGCTGCTTCCAGTGTGACCTTAAGGTCACAGAATTCAGATTTTGAAGGGACATTGTAGCTCTGTACCGCCAGCTCTTTCCATGCTTCCTATACACTGTCATTTCCACATAAGAGTATTTAAAAGTATGCATATAAAATTCCTTGCTAGGACTTGCTAATGCCATTAGCCTCAATGAGGCTGTAACATAGAATTTTGCAGCTTGCTTTTTAGAGTTCACTGGGTCAAAGTAGTCTGCCTAGAACAGAAAACTGAATAATACAAATATTCTTTTGATTGCCACGTAATGTGTTACTACTATTCATATGGCAGAGAGAAGTATTTTAAATCAAATTCTCAATTTGGTTCTTAAGTCCTCTGCTGATGAATTCTCACTATATCATGGAATGATATGTGATACCAGCCTTTGAAACCCAGTGTTCAACTATAAATCTTTCCACTTAGCTCTTTGTATTAGTTGAATTAAGTTGTAGAATATGAATTATTGAATACAGTTCAGTTCAGCCAATAGGCACTTGATGTACAGAATGGTAAGTTTAAATATAACTTAAATTTTTTCCTAATAATTTGACCCAGCACATAATTCTGCTGGAGTTCTGGTTCTTTAACCACCCCATAATAAGAACTGTCACTGAGGGCTGAGCTACAGAATGGGTTTTTAATTTTAGAATCTGCCTGTGGTTTCCATGGGTTTTAACAAAATTTATGTGTTTATACAAATGAAATTTTTCTGACTGGTTATTATTTCAATGTTGAATTAGTACCCCAACTTGACAGTTAATTTTTCCCCCTAATACTTGCATTTGAACTTGGCCTTGTGCTAAGAGTGAATTTCTATATCTTTTCATACAGATATATAACCAATGATTGAAAACAACAGAAACAAACAAACAAAAATGGGTGAATCTGAGCGCCAGTGACTCATGTCAGTAATCCTAGCTACTCTGGAGGCTGAGATCTGAGGGTCGTGGTTCAAAGCCAACTTGGTCAGGAAAGTTCATGAGACTCTTATCTCCAATTAACTACCAAAAACCAGAAGTGGCGCTGTGTCTTGAAGTGGTAGAGCACTAGCTTTGAGCTGAAGTGCTCAGAGACAGCACCCAGGATGAGTTCAAAAACAAAAACAAAACAGATGAATCTCATTCTCATTTTACTAAGACAAAATTTGAAACACACACACACACACACACACACACACACACACACACAGAGTTCATGTTGGAGTTATGTTTCCATAGCTCAGTGGTAGACCACTTGCCTAGCAAGTGTGAGGCTCTGGGTACTTTTCCTGCTGTTTAAGATGTACTAATTTATGGAATTTGATATGCAAGAAGTTGTGTCATTTCAGAAGTTTCATAATCTGTATAATATGGTAAGAACCAGTTGAACATGCTGCTAAAAGTAGAAAAGTACATGCCTTGTCTGTCACATTGTGTTGGTTCTTAATCTACATAGTCTTTTGCCTACTGCATTCTTCGTGCCTTACTTGTTACTTTCATTTGGCCCATCAGGTGTGTACAGAGGTTTAAGGCTACTAAGGATGTGTTTGTAATCTTCCCCCTTCAGGCCTTGTGCAAAACTCTGCAAGTGTTTATACTGTTACATTTTTATCAAGCAGTATCATGCAAGGCTGGGTTTAACTGTGGCTGGGGATTTTCACCATGAGAATATGATGTAATGTCAGCCTGCTCACCTGTAACTTACCAAACAAGGGGAAAATGTTTCCAGAAATATTTTTGGTATAGATCTTGAAAATGAATTTATAATTTATTACATGAAATAAATTTTTAATAAATCACTAGCAGTACATTATCTTACTGTACTTAATCATTACTACAGATAAAGTACAAATAACAGACACTAAATTACTTGCCCATTTTCCTGGTTCAGTCATCAGTAAATTTGCCTAGAAGCCCGCAAGAAAAGTCAAATCTAAAATGAGAACCATGAGTCATGGTTAGGACTAAATTATTATCCAAAAAAAGGAAAGCGATGACATTTCAAGAGCCATTGTTGGACACTCAACAGCATTTAATCTTCTCTAAAACAGTCAGCCTTTGTTTGAGAATAAAATAGTATCACTTCTTCAGATTTCATTTTTGTGCTGTTTCAACACTTCAGGCAGCTGTCAGTTGATGTGGAGGTAGATTACTGTCCTGCTGTCCGTGTGAGCTCACACATTCACCCTCTGCGGATCTCATTCTCATCTGAACTTCATTCCATGAAGGTTGTGGAACTGCTACAATGTCTAGGATTGGGGAGTAAATGAGATAATAAGACAGGTGTGTTTAATTCAGCCTGAATAAAACAGCATTAACTATGACTAGCTGCCATAATGCTCTCTGTACTAAACTAAGTTGTGCTAGATTGAAATTGAAAAGAATTCCCGGAGAGTCATTAATGCATTTTGTCTATTCTCTGGTGGAAATTTATGTAGTTGATTTTACATCTTTTTTTCTTTGCAGGGTTTTCCTATTTGGCTTTTTATTCATTCCCCCTGGGTTTGCATTGACATTTGAGAATTGCCGAAATATTCAAAGTGCATTAACTATTTTATGCACCTGAAATTGCAGATCATTACCTAGGAGAGATACAGAGATGAAAAGTTCGTCACAATGACCACCTCATGGATGCTCTTGTGTGACCAAAGAGTTTGGTACAGTGAGCAGACTTAGAAGCACAGAAGTCAGTATATTTATCTTCAGTCTCACATGGGTTAGTTGACTCTGGCTCCTTAATTTGTATCTTTAGCTGATGTTTTTCCGGAATGCTATATATACTCATACCTAACTAGCTGCCTAATCATCCCTTGGGTGTGTCCAGTAGACCTGCTAAAGAGAATTCCTTGATCTTTGCCCCAAGATGTGCTCTCCTCCAGCCTTCCTATGTCAATGTCCCTACTCTTTGCCATTCCTACAAGTCTAAGAATTATTCTCAATTCCACCTCCTATATCTAATAAAGAAGTCATGTCGCATCTACCCTGAACCCTCAGAATCAAGCCATTTTTTCTACCTTCCCTGTGACTAACCATGTCTGAACTGCCCGTGTTTCTTGTGTATCTTATTATGGAGCTCCTTCCCACTCCCCATAAACCTGTTTCTACCCAGGCCCCTTTTACAATTTCTCCTCAGTGCAACAGCTGAAGTGACCATTCTGAAACATCTTGCCACTTATCAGGCCAAGCTATTGCGTTGTTCTGCGTGCTGCTCAGAGAATAAGCCAAAGTCCTTGCTGGGCCTCAGAGGCTCCCCCAGCATCTTGGCTTTTGGCACAGCACCCCTTCCCCACCCACCCCCCACCCCCACCATCTCCTTCATCCTTCTGATTGTGCTTTCCATGCTCTTCTCCAGCTAGGTACACATTGCCTTGGCAATGCTAGTCTCTTGGTCTAGAACCATCTCTTAACCCAGATGGACTACCTTAAAGCCCCCCTTTTCAGAGAGGTCTGTCCTTTTCAATACTGTAGCCTGTAGCTGTCTCCATTCCCTTAAAATTACATACATACATATATATATATATACATATATATATATGTATATATATATATATATATACACATACACACACTCTTAAAATTGAAGGCCCGAGCCAGGTGTAGTAGTGTACGTCTGTTATCCCAGCTATTCAGGAGGCACGGGCAGGAGGATATCTATTCTGTAAAGGCAGCAGAATCCTATCTCAAAAGCAAAACAAACACACAAAAGGATTCCGGGTACGGTTCAACCTAGTATGTGTGAGATCTGGGTTCAGTCACCTAGTATTGAGAAAGAAAACATTGGCCACTAACAACATCTGATCACCTGGAGTCCTTGTGTAGAGGCAGATTGGATCCCAGTCAGTCTGGAGCAGGTGTTTCTAGAAAGCCATGTGTCTAGATGATTCCTCTACTACTGACCTGTGGCCCATGCTGTGAGGCGGAGGTCTGGTGTACTATGTAACTTGACTTGTGTCATTTTGCTTACCACTGGAGCCGTTCTGTTCTCTCCTACACCCCAGGTGCACACATGGCACCCACGACACAGCATACACTCAACTATTCATTGTATGAATGCGTCAGTGGGTATTATTACATATTTATGGAATTGCGTGTGAAGTCCCAGTGTGTTGCATTGAAAGTGACCAGTAGTTTCTGTCTCTCTTAGTATAATAGCCTCAAACTTGGCTTGAAGTGGCATACATGGAGGAGTGGCTCAGATCTTCTATAGGAACAGATTTGCTCCCTGGCTGTTAGAGTGGCGCCCACAGCCCCCAACCTCCCATTCCTTGCCTCCTTCCAGGTTCACTCAAGCCCAGCTGAGCCAGCCAGTGTCCTGACAGATAGTCATGTGCGAGCTCCTTCAGACTGGCAGATAATGCCTGTGTCACTCTTGGTATGATGGCTCCCCATCTCCTCTCCTATGTTCTCGGACAGGTATTTTCAAGAAACCTCTTAAAGTGGAGGTGTGTCTCAAGTGGTAGAGCATAGCCTTGAGCAAAAAAGGCATGAAAGTGGAAATGTGAAGCCCTGAGTTCAAGCCCCCCAGTCCCAGCACAAAGAAAGAAAAAAATAATAAACTAGAAATTGGGATATGAAAGTAGAAGTGTGGCCCAAGTGGTAGAGCTCCAGCGTGAGCAAGAAAGCCAAGCAAGAGCACAAGGCCCTGTGTTCAAGTCTAGTACCAGCACAATAAGGCAAACAGTGGTGGCTCATATCTATAATCCAAGCTATTCAGAAGGCTGAGATCAGAAGATCTTGGTTTGAAGCCAGCCCAGACAGATAAATCCATGAGATGTACTAGTTTATCACCAAAAAGCTGAAAGTGGAGCTGTGGGTTAGGTGGTAGAGAAAAGAAAAAGCCAAAGACTGAAGCTCTGAATTCAAGCCCCAGTATCAGCACAAAAGGAGGAATCTTTTGTTCTCTCAAGGGTTTTGTTTTTATTTTTGCTGCCTCCCGGAGAGTCCAATCGGTGCCTGTGGCCTACACCCTCCTGCCTACCTTTTTTTCTCTCCTCCCTTCCCCTTGCTCTAAACCAATCCCCACCCCACACCCACTTCATCATGTCTCTCAAAAATGCTAATCTCAAATATAGTTCACTAGCCTGGTGAATCTCATTGTTAACCAACAACAGATTAAGGCATTGTTTTAGTCTGACATTCCATAGTTATTTTATTTATTTATTTATTTATTTATTTATTTATTTATTTATTTTGGACTCAGGGCCTGAGCACTATCCCTGGCTTCTGCTCAAGGCTAGCACTCTGCCAACTTGAGCCACAGCGTCACTTCTGGCCTTTTCTGTATACGTGGTGCTGAGGAATCAAACCTAGGGCTTCATGTATACAAGGCAAGCACTCTTGCCACTTGGCCATACTCCCAGCCTGCCATAGTTATTTTGTCCCTAAAAATACTAATAGCTGTTTCTAACTATGGGGTAAGACTTCATGATTTAGTGTGATCCAGAGATAATGAAAGAAGCATGCCATCCAATGGCCAGTCTTCAGGAAGTTTCCTTCAAGGCACAATCATGACTGCAAAGTAAGTAGATGTGAGCCCTGGCTCTGCCCCTGAGTGGCTGAGTGATCTGGACAAGCTACCTTTGACTCACCTGTAAAGACTCACTGGATCGAGGTAAGCACTAAACGAAGTAATTACATATTTGATGTAGGGAGCCTGATACATAGGGAGTGAGTGGATCAATACTAGCTATTATTAAATGGCGGTTAACAATAATATGACAAAGAAGAAAACATCTTTAGTAGGATAGCACCAGAAATAGACCTTATAAAAACATAGCAGTGTTGGCATTTATTAAATCCTCTTGGTCTAGATAAAGAATAAAATTGAGACTGGCAGTCTTTAGAACTCAAGGCGTAATAGCCTAGTGGAGGCAAGTCTGCCTCTCTCATCTTCTCTGGCTTCAACTTTGGCTCCTGCCTGACTTGCCTGTGTTGTATTCAGTTCATTGTCCTAACGCTTTTAATTCTGTTCATATGAAGGTGCCTTTGGAGATGGTTGACTTTCATTTATCCTTATCTATCAGTGACTTCTTGGTTGGGACAAATGTAGCAGATATTTCTTTATGAATGGGCTTTAAAACTGCTTGCCAGTGGCTTGTGCCCATAATCCTAGCTATTCAGGAGGCTAAGGTCTGAGGATCATGGTTTGAACCCAGCTTGAGTTCATAAGACTGCTTATCTTCATTTGACCACCCAAAATCTGGAAGTGATAGAGCACTAATCTGGAGCAAAAAGACTCAAGGACAGCATCTAAGCCCTGAGTTCAAGCTCCAGGACCGGGGGTGGAGGGGGGAGAGCTTTAAGCATTCTTTTCCTTTTTTTCCTTTTTTTTTTTTTTTTTTGCCAGTCCTGAGGCTTGGACTCAGGGCCTGAGCACTGTCCCTGGCTTCTCTTTGCTCAAGCCTAGCACTCTGCCACTTGACCCACAGCGCCACCACTGGCCTTTTCTATATATGTGGTGCTGGGGAATCGAACCCAGGGCTTCATGTATATGAGGCAAGCACTCTTGCCACTAGGCCATATTCCCCGCCCTTAAGCATTCTTTTGTCACAAAAATTTTCGAACCTATTCCTCACATGACACCAAGTGTCCGTCAGCATTGCACTTACCAAGCTCCATTTTGTCTCACTTGCCTCATTCCTAGTCTTTCCCTTCTATTTTAGAAACAAATCGCAGCCCTTGTCCGTGGGATGCCTTGCTGAATGAAGCTCACACTCTAGTGTTCATCCCCAAAGTACATGACCCTACCTGACAGGCCTCATCCTACCTGAGATACCAACCCAAAGCCTTGTATTAGGAAAGCTTGAGTGCAAATTGAGTTTGGTAGCTAGAGGTAATCTTTATTCCAAACCAGATGGAGTTGTGATAGCCAGGCAGGCCTATTGAGTGGTGGAATCCTTTCACTGATGCTGGGAGGAGAAGGGGGGCAGGAAGGCAGCCTGGGGGAGATCAGAAGACACTGGGGGAGCCTTCTGCCTGGGGGGTCCTTGGACCACACCGGAGACAAAGAAGCTCAGTTCAGGAGAATCTCAACATCAGGTGCCATGCTGAGAGACCTCTTCTTCTATATCCCTCCCTCTGGAAAACTTGACCAGGTGTCCTTTATGCCAAAATGGCAGACGTTCACCTGGAAATGGGAGATTCTGGGCTCTGGAAACCCAGAGTTGGCTGAAAGCTCCCATTAGGACCTTTGGTTCTGCCAATAGCCCCCTCAACAAGTGGGCTAAAGACTTAAAAAGAAACTTCTCTGATGAGGAAATGAGAATGGCCAAGAGACGTATGAAAAAGTGATCTACATCATTGGCCATAAAAGAAATGCAAATCAAAACAACATTGAGATTCAATCTCACCCCAGTAAGAATGTCCTATATCAAGAAAACTAACTGACAAATATTGGAGGGGATGTGGCCAAAGGGAACCCTACTTCATTGTTGGTGGGAATGTAAACTGGTTCAGCCACTCTGGAAAGCGGTATGGAGATTCCTCAGAAGGCCAAACATAGAGCTCTCCTATGACCCAGCAGCCCCACTTTTGGGCATCTACCCAAAACCGCAAACAAGAACACACTAAAGCCACCAGCACAACAATGTTCATTGCAGCACAATTTGTCATAGCTAGAATATGGAACCAACCCAGATGCCCCTCAGTAGACGAATGGATCAGGAAAATGTAGTACATATACACAATGGAATTTTATGCCTTTATCAGAAAGAATGACATTGCCCCATTCGTAAGGAAATGGAAGGACTTGGAAAAATTATACTAAGTGAAGTGAGCCAGACCCAAAGAAACATGGACTTTATGGTCTCCCTCATAGGGAGACCATAAATTAGCATAAATTAGGGAGACCAATAATTAGCACAGGTTTAGGCAAGTCACAGCAAAGGATCACAAGAGCCCATAGCTATCTATACCCTTATGAACACATAAGATGATACTAAGTGAAATGAACTCCATGTTATGGAAATGACTGTTATGTCACTGTTGTAATTACTTTCAACATGCGATGTGAAACCATAGCTTCTATTATTGATGATCCTCTTGTATCCCCTTCCTGTGGTTGTACCTGCACTATCTGTGTATCTTTTCTGAGTACATTGGAAACCTTGTATACTGGTATTAGAACTAGGAAACTGAAAGGGAATACCAAAATCGAGAGACACAGGATAAAAAGACAACTACAAAAGCAATACTTGCAAAACTGTTTAGTGTAAACCAACTGAACAACTCATGGGGGAAAGAGAAAGGGGGAGGGGAAGGAGGGAATGAGGGAGGAGGTAACAAACAGTACAAGAAATGTATCTAATGCCTGACATATGAATCTAACCTCTCTGTACATCAGTTTGACAATAAAAATTTTAAAAAAAGAAAAGAAAAGAAAACAGGTTCTGAGGGTGACTGGAAAGGAAGCAGGTCCTGGAGGACGCATGCGTGGAGGACAGGTCTGAAGGAGGCAGCAAAACCCTTCCCAAGACATAAGGCTGGCCCAGGGCACATGCTCGCAGCTGGTGGCTGGACTGGCTTTGGACTCCATTTCTTCCCATCCCTACCACACTCAGCTGACAGGTCCCTGCCTTGGCCCATGGCCTGCTGTCCCAGCCCTTCTGGGAGTGGGAAGGGAGAGGGGAGAGGTGGCGAAGCTTTTTGAACAGCGTCTCCTGCTAGCTTCTGGAAGACCAGTTTTTGGTTTTTAAAAAAAATCTCATCAGTTTCTATCCAGTAACTAAAAGCAAATGGACCTTTAACAACGGTAAATTCAACATTGGCGGGGGGGGGGGGTTACATGTATGATCATTGTCAATTTTGCATTAGCGTAGTTTGGAGCCAACATGGTTTATGCTATTCTCCAGGAAAAGAAAAACAAGTACAACCCACCACAACCAAACTGCTTCTGGAGAGAGCGCCGTCCCCCCATCCCCACGGAGCCCATTGCTTCCTGGGGCATGAAATCCACCCACAGTACAGGAAAGCGGCAGGTGTGGGGCCACGTGCCACTGGCTGCCTTTTTTTTTTTTTTTCCTGTGTGTTTATAATCAGTAAATGGCTGTGGATGTTTAAATGGTTTCCTAATACTGATGGAGAGCGGATGCCATTCTAACTTGAACTCGTATTGCTCCACAGATGGTGGAAGTAAACATCCAATTCTGCACAGTTTTGTTTGCCTCACTTTTAAAGGATCAGCTGAATGTCAGGCATCCGAGCTGCCAACAGGGCAAAGGAAGGGGGGGATAGGAGAGCGAGTGGCTACTGGTGCTCCCAGAGTGGTTTCTGTGCTGAGCACTGAGGACAGCAGGTTTCCCCTGTAAGTGGGAGGGAGGTTGTATCAGAGGGGACTCCACCCTGGAGTTAGAGGCGGCAATATCTCCAACCCCCCTTCACATAAGCAGATACATCTCCGTGACACCTACTAGCATGTAGGCTCTGCTGCCTCTCATCCTTACTCACTGTAAAACTATCCTCCATCTATCTCCTCCTGTAAAACCATTTCTACTACATCCTCTCCAGGAAAACCACCCCGAACCTAACCATCCCTTGGAACTTAGGCTCGACTTTGGCCTTTTATGCTTTTGTTTGTTTTGAGACAGAGTCTTGCTATCGGGCTGGCCTAGAACTCATGCTCGTATTGCCTCATTCTCCCGAGTGCTGGGATTACAGGTGTGCACTGCCACACCTGCTAGCCTTTCACATTCATGGACTCTTTGAAAGATGGTGTTGGTTTAGTACAGTGCTGACCACACCAGATTACATTGTGCTCTTCTGGCCTCCTCTGCCTGCCCCTTTGGTCACCGTGGATCATTCTGGGTCCCATCCCTCTAGGATATATTGTGAGGCTTTAGCAAATATTTGTTGAACAAGTAATGAACTTAGGGTTCATGTCAGCCTCGTTCAGGATGGAAATAATAAAAATGGATCTTGGTGGGATTTCGCATGTCAGTGAGGGGAATAAGCAGGGTGAGTTTGGGGATAGGGATGTCTCTGTTGAGTTCCAAGAATGCTACATCTTAGAGGGCCTAAGCTTGAGGAAGGCCACATCAAGCAACATTGGTACGTTTTACTAACGAATTACTGCGAGGTCGGCAAGCTCCTACCTCATTTTCTCCACCGGCTTGCCTCCCTCTGACCAACCTCCTTCCTCCCGATCAAATAATACGTTTATCTCTCCAGAATATTTCCCACGTCAAGCGTGCTTTCAATCACAGTGTCGCATTCTTATCTTCTGACAGTCTTGGGAGTCAGGCAGGTGTGGCGATGGTCTGTGTTAGGAGCTAAGCTTCAGGATGGGGGAGATGGCTGGCAACCTTCCAGGAGTACACTCAGCATCTTGCTCTTTTTTTTTTTTGGCCAGTCCTGGGGCTTGAACTCAGGGCCTGAGTACTATCCCTGAGCTTCTTTTGCTCAAGGCTAGCACTCTGCCACTTGAACCACAGTGCCACTTCCAGCCTTTTTTGTTTATGTGGTGCTGAGGAATCGAACCCAGAGCTTCATGCATGCTAGGCAAGCGCTCAGCCAGCTAAGCCACATTGCCAGTCCCTTTTGCTCCTTTTTCTGTGGCTGTAACAGAATGCCCGAGACTGAGTAATTTATAAAGAAAACTTGGCTCACAGCTCTGGAGGGGGAATAGGAGGGTCCGGAATCTGCTTAGCTTCTGGAGAGGTTTTGTGCTGTTTTGTCTCCTGGTGGGAAATGGAAGTGAGTGCTTGCCAGAGGCCAAACCCAGGGGCCTGAGCTTTATGAGTGGCTCTCTCAGTAACTAATCCCAAGAGAGCAAGAACCAGGAGAGACAGACCGCATTCACCTCCCAATGCTGCCACATGCTTGTGGAATTTCAGCATTTGTTGTAAAGGGGACAACCCCACCTCATGCCATAGAAACCCTGGGCCTTGGGTTAAGAGTCGACTACATCTTTAGAGCAGGCAGCTGGTTGGATCTCGCTGGTGGGCTGTGCCTTGCTGAGCCTCCTAGCAGGCTGGTTCTGTGTGGGCCATCTTAGGGGGTCTGGAATGCCTGTGTCCCCAACTGTGGGATAAGGCAGTGGGGGTGCCGGGAAGCAGTCTTGAGATGGAGTGGGTCATTATTAGATGATGCTACACCCTGGAACTTATCCATCTTCTAGAATACATGGATGAGGGATTCTAACTGCTTCCAACCACCCCTGCCTTTCTGGCCCCTGGTGCTAATGAAAAGTGGGAGAAATGCAAACATATCCACAGGACAAATACTATTTATTTAACTCAGGACCTAGGTACTTTCTCTTAGGTTTTTTTTTTTGTTTGTTTTTGTTTTGCTCAAGGCTTGAATTCAGGGGCTAGGGATTATGTCTTAGCGCGCGCGCGCGCGTGTGTGTGTGTGTGTGTGTGTGTGTGTGTCTGTGTGTGTGTGTCTGTGTGTTTGTGTGTGTGTGTGTATGTGTGTGTGTAGCCTGGAGGACGCAGGACCAGGGGAGGATAAGACTCCTGGCACCCAAAGGCGGTGGAGGCATCCCCCCCCCACCCCCGAACCCCACTCCTGCCCAGAAGGCTGTGGTGCTCATGCTGGCTGTGGCTACAGCGTGACCGTCCAGTGGAAGTCCTGGCCTTGTCCTTGAGCCACCCCCACTCCACTGAACAGTGTCCCCCTCTGTCAGTCAGCTCTCTGGGCCTGGGGTCACCCTTCCCACAGTGACTTTGGGGGATGCCAAGGAGACACAGGTGGCTGTTCCTGCATTACTCCACCTCCCCTCCCCAGCCAGCCTTTGAATCCCCACTTACTCAAGGAGCAGTCACACCTGCTAAGGCATAGTTGCCCCAAACTTCGGGGAAGCTGTGCTTTGCCGTAGAGCTGTGGCAATCCAGGCACAAGTCTGGCAAGGGAGGAGCCAGCGATGGCCATTACAAATGTATCTTAGTGAGATCTACTGTGCCTGCTGGATTCTTCAGTACCCTCTCTTTCCCTTCAGATGCCAACTTTATCTGGAAACAATACCAGTTTTCCAGTGAATTAAATTGCCTAGCTAGTATAGCCATAAACATAAGCTGAATTAATTATACAGGAATTTTTCTTTTTGGTGTTGGTGCTTGGGCTTGAACTCAGCACTGACACTATCCCTGAGCTTTTGTGCTCAAGGCTAGCTCTCTAACACTTGACCCACAGCTCCGTTTCTGGCTTCTCTGGTAGTAAATTGAAGAGTCTTAAGGGCTTTCCTGCCCAAACCATGACCTTCAAGTCACAGTCTCCTGAGTAACGAGGGTTATAGGTGTGAGCCATCGGTGGCCTGGCTCTGGGAAGTTTTCTTAAATGGAAGTAGGACACCTTTTGATATTTTTTGTTCCTAACAAAGAAATCATGTGTGAAGTCCTGTTTTCTTTCCTCTGTCCTAGCCATTCTTCCTCTTTTTGTGGCAGTATGGGGGCTTGAACTTAGGGCCTTGCACTCTTGCTCAGCTTTTTCTCTGAGTGAAAAACCACTTGGGCCACAGCTCTACTTCCAGCTTCTTGTTGGTTAATTGGAGATAAGAGTCTCTCTGACTTGACTGCAGGGGCTGGCTTTGAACATGTATCCTCAGATCTCAGACTCCCGGCAGCTAGGATTATATGTGTGAACCAGCTGGTGGTTGGTTCCCCAACCCCACTTGTTGAGGATCCCTGAGTGATGGCAGCCATGTCCCCGCAGCTGCCTCAGTCATTCAAGAAGAAGGGGTTCAAGGACACATCCTGGAGGGAGGGAGCAGCTCAGCGTTTCTAAAGCCCCTGAGGTTATGCCAGCCCCGGTAGGGGCCAGGCTGTCTGCAGCTGGGAACAGCTGGGCCTGGGCAGCTGGGAAGGTGGCATGGGAGAATTCCCAGGAAAAAGAGAAGGATGGGAAAAGAGGCTACTGGGGGAGGGTTGGGAGGGCAGCGTGGAACTAAAAGATGGATGGGATTTGGGTTCGCTTGCTGTGATGGAGAACACTGCTTTTTTTTTTTTTTTTTTTTTTACCACGCTGAGCAAAGGGCTTGTCCTCATTGGTTTCTTGGTAGCCCTGGGCCCTGATTTCACCCTGGAGATGACAAAGACCATAAGCCAAGGGACAGGCTCTCTGCCCTGGTGGCTTCCTAGATGGAAGTGAGGAAGGCGATGGGAATTCAGCTCTGCCTGGCTTTGCTTGGCAGCCAGTACAGAGCCACTCCATGACGTCCTCAAGTCTCAGCCCTCGGTGTACCTCCCGTCTGCAGAGCTCTGGCCGGACTGGGACTACATGGGCTTCTTGGCCTTCATGCGTCACCCAGCCTTCCTGAGAGGCAGGGGTGGAGAGCAAGGATTCTCTACCCACAGCTTCCTTCTTTGCTTCTTACTATTTGATGTGCAATGGTTTTTCTTTTTGGTCACAGGGCTTTGTAACAAAAGCACCACAAAGTGGCCTAAATATTAAAAGGGGAGATAAGTCTGGAGGTTGGAGTGCAAGCTCTTGACCTTGGAGCAGAATTCAATTTTCTTGAGAAATTGTAAGATGAGGGAGCCGAAAGCTTTCCTCGTTCCTCTGTAAGGAGGCGGGAATGCATCGTGGGAACTCTAAACTGGAGTGATAATAATCTTTTTATCAGATGATTAGGCTTATAGAAGGAAGGCAAACCAGTCATGGATATTTTCATGGACCCAGGCACAAGTCAGACCAAACCAGGTCATCTCATTTGAGACTGGGGTTTGTTTTGAGATCGAGTGTTCTAGAAGCATCCTCACATCAGATCTATTATCCCCACCTTTAAAAAAATGTAGTATTAAAGTTTTTCTGCGTATAGAATCACATTGACATCCTAAGGAAAATTTTCAGGTAGTTTTGTATTTGTACTTCTTTTTCTTCAAATTTCCCTCAACATTTCATCAAAATTCACAATTTGAAAATCATTTCATGCTTCATGTAATACTGAAGTCCCATGGAGTCTTACTGATGAGGAAGGTCACTGGGTGGCTGACAGGCTTTTTTTTTTTTTCTGCTCTTGCTATTGCACGAATGTATTTTCCTAATAATCTACTCTTTTGCAGGCCCTGCTTGACACAAAAAACTCATCATTGGAAAACTGGAAGGAGCCTGAACTCGTGTGTGTGTGTGTGTGTGTGTGTGTGTGTGTGTGTGCTGGTACTGGGGCTTGACTTCAGGGTCTCACATTCTTGCTTGGCTTTTGCACTCAAGGCTGGTGCTCTACCACTTACATCACAGCTCCGCTTCCTGCTTTTGGGTGGCTAATTGGAGATAATAGTCTCCCAGACTTTCCTGTCTGGTCTGGCTTCAAACCTTGGTCCTCAAATCTCAGACTCCTGAGTAGCTAGGATTTCAAGCATGAGCTACCAGCTCCTAGCCTAGCTAGGAACTTGAAATCTGTGTGAAGAAGTGTGCAGGCATTTTCCTGATAGCATTAGCATAAGAGTTGCTGAGGGCATTTTAATGCAAACTCTTGACCATCCTCCAAAGGATTGCAAGTTTTATTTCTGTACCTTCGTCTTGTATGTAAGTTTATTCCATCTGTGGAAGGGAAAGGGAATCACAGAAACAGCAGCACGGAGCATGAACTAGTGCAACAACAGACACTCACTTGATACTATGTTGGAAATGAACTACACAGCTTGGGGAGGGGAGGAGAGAGGGACAAGCAGGAGAAAATGAAGGAGGGGTAACTGCTTAAAAAGAAATGTGCTCATTACCTTACTTATATAACTGTAACCCCCCTGTTCATCACCTTTACAATGAAGAGTTTTAAAAAATTAATGTGGGAAGACTGGTTAAAAAAAAAACAACAAACAGGATTGCAAGTTTTTTTTTTATCCTTTGTGCTGGAATTTTACTTTGAAATAAAAGCTGATCTCCTGGGAACCGCCATAGAAGCAAAATTGCAGGATAGGCTTCTTTAAAAAAAATAAACAAAGAAGAATGTTCCGCATGGAACTCAGGCAAGAGTATATTTGGCCAACCCCTGGGGAAAACAAAGACCAAAAAAAAAAAAATCCAAATTAAAACACACACGTTGGGCTGGGGATATAGCCTAGTGGCAAGAGTGCCTGCCTCGGATACACGAGGCCCTAGGTTCGATTCCCCAGCACCACATATACAGAAAACGGCCAGAAGTGGCGCTGTGGCTCAAGTGGCAGAGTGCTAGCCTTGAGCGGGAAGAAGCCAGGGACAGTGCTCAGGCCCTGAGTCCAAGGCCCAGGACTGGCCAAAAAAAATAAAAAAAATAAAAAAAATAAAACACACACGCACACACACACACACACACACACACACACACACACACACACACCCCTAGAACCCTCTCCCCTCCCCTCAAGCAGCCCCCTGCCCCTGGCTCCCACTGGGTCAGACCTGCTGCTGGCCCTGGCCAGGCCAGGGGGAGGGAGGGAGGCCAGGAGCACCCCTGCACATGTCACCTGCGTATCACAGGACAATTCACTTTTGTGAGTGGCGTAGAACCGCATGGACGGTGCTGTGCACACTCCAGGAGCCTATGTGTTCCAAGAGGAGGGGATGAAGTAACTGGCCATGTGAGCAGCCGCGGAAGGGAAGCGCAGCAAGAGCGCAGCGCAGGCTCGTTGGTACCAGGGTCGTGGTTTGGGATCCGTGTCAGATGCTTGTGGTTCTGGGGCTCACACCACGTCACAGCCTCCTTTGTGCATAAGGGACTGAGATTTTGATGACTGGGACTCATCTTCTCGCTCCTCCTCTGCTTGGCCTATGAATGTGCTGGCTCCACTCTTGGACTCTTGTCTCTGCCATCTCATCTTCAGAGTAGGAGGTGGGTACGAGGCTGACGGGGACAGTTGGCTCCACGGTTGTCAGAGTGGTGAGAGGGAGAGGCTAGGATTGGTCTAGAGCTGGCCACATGATCCATAGAGAGCCAGAGATTAAGTCCAAGTTAGGAGAGGGGGCTGGATACCAGGGTAGAAGTGGGGTTTGGTGGGTACTGTAACTGAAGAAATGACTGGACAGGCTGGGGACATGGGGGAAATTCAAGTTGTACACTGCAGAACAATACCAGCCAAGACTGGTTTCTCCAAGTGATCTCCCTGCTAGGCAACAAGAGGGTGTTTGGGTCTCCTCTAGAGGCCACCATATTGCTTGTGATTTTTTTTTCCCTGTCCACAATTACAATATTGTCCTCCATGCTCCTTGGCAAATTAGAATCACTCTTTCCTCAGGCTTTCCTATCTACCTAGTGTCATGGCCCTCTGCTTTCGCTCAACTACTACCACTCTCCAAGATCCTGCATCAACTCCTCTTCCTCCAGGAAGCCTTTAGTGAGCTTCTTAATTATACCTCTTGTGGCTGAAGGAAGCCCATGCGGATCACTTACATGGCTACTGTGTCTCCTTTATAGTCTGCCTCCTCCCCTATCTGCTAGAATTATTCTAACATACATTATTGCTTGTAATTTTCTCGAGGGTTGCCCCTATTTAACTCCAACTCTTCATTAGAATAAATCAGTGGTGATTCATTCTGTGTGTCAACTTGGTTTGGCTATTCTGCCCAGTTATGTGGTCAAACAAGATTTGAATGTTTCTGTGATGGCATTCTGAGGATGATATAAGCATTTAAATAAGTCGACTTTGAATCATTCAATTTGGGTTTCATCCAATCGGTTGAAGGCCTGAATAAAACAATGACAACAATAACAGTGAAGACCAATTTTCCCAAGCAAGAATTGTGCCAGCAGATACTCTTGCTGGGAATCCAGCTTACTTGTATAGATATGACTTGCTTTCATATATAATTAAGTAAATTATTTAAACTACACCTCTCCCCATACATACATGTAACCCATTGGTTCCGTTTTCCCAGAGAACCTGGGCCTATACAAAAAAGAAAAAGGCAAAGAATATCGGAGCTATTTGTGAATGAGTGAACTCAGCCATTGGGTGCTGTGCTTGATGGACAACCCAACCTGCCAACTATAGCAATGGGAGGGTTCACAGAAACCTGCTTTGTAAAGCAGACAACTCTGTATAGGTTTCCTACTACAATCACTACATCTGTGGTAGAACTCTGTTTCTACCACCACCACCACCATGGTTGCTGGTTTAAGGGCTTGTGGCATTGCTGATCTCATGGTGGCCATCAGCAATTGCCCTCATGAGCCATAGGTACTTGATTCCAAGCACACACACACACACACACACACACACACACACACACACGCCCCCGCCCTGCATCTTTCCCGTGCTCCATCCAGAGTTGATCTCCTGGTGTTTAATTCCCAGCCTCTCTCCACCTCTGAGCCATGTGATTGGAAGTTGAGCCTCACTTAATGGAAGGAAGCTCAGGGCAAGGGGTGGAGGGGAGGGTGTTCACTGAGCAATTGGGCAGCCATAGCAGACTGGAATAGCATTAGGACAGAGGAGTCCTGGTATAGGAAGAGAAAGCCAGTTCTGCCAGCCCACAACGTTGCCAGCACATGTTAGTTAGTGTCTGTACTGAGAGGCTTTGCTGAGTGAGAACAGTTTCCCAGCCAGGGCCAAGCCCCAGAGGAGAAATTGCCCCAATTTATTGTAAGCCCAAACAGCTTGGCTCCGACTGGAGGGCTGGCACCACATTTGAAGAACAGCTGTAGGATGGGTTTGGGTTTGGGTTTATTAGTCAGGAGATGGGCTTGGAAAGGTACCTTTGGGGGGGAAAGGGTCTTGGGCAGAGAACTTGAACTACAGCAAATAATCCTGACAGCCACATGTGTTGCTCAGAAACTAACTGCTTCAGCTGCACCTCGCCTGTCAGCCACATCAGCCGAGTTGTGGTGGCAAGCAACAGCCCAGGCCAGCCTGATAGTGAGTCTGGGTTCCTTATACGTGTTGCTGGTGTAGGTCCAGAGGCAGCATCTCAGAACAGGAGGAGCCCAGGGAGGTTGTGGTACCACAGCCACAAAATGGCCATGTATGAGCCCCAGCCCCTGTTCCCTGTACAGGCGCATTCTCCTGGGGCATAGTCCCACAGCCGGCCAGTATGAAGGCATCCTTGACCTCCTCCAAGGCCCTTGTGCCTTCCCTTGCAATTAGTGGCCGACTGGGGTTTGCTGCCCTCCTATTTCTCCTCTATGCCTACGTTCATTCTCTCGTTCTGCACACGAAGCTGCTCACGCTCTGCTTATGCTCTCATAGAAAGTGGCAGTCCATTTACCACAAGCAGATCCTTTCACCATCCTGACAGCCACTGGTCACATCTGGAACGGTCTTTCCAATGTAGCTATTCAGGTAGACATTCATGTGCAGTTCTACGTAATCAAGAATTTTCAGTCTCCTAAGGTGCATTGTTTCACACAACCATGTCATAGCGAGCTGCCCTCACCCCCGTGACGAGACACATGGCTTCCACATATTCTGCTATCTTGCTCTGTAGGAATGAGTTGAGTTCGTCTTCTGTGGATGAACACCTAGGGGAGCCAAGGCAATCCTCCTCAGGCTCATCCAGGTTCTAGAATCCTCCCTCCCATCTCATTTCCTCTCAGTGTGGTCCCCAGCACCATGCCCTAGGGGTACAATGAGTGCCTGTGTTATCTCCTTAGGAAAAGTCCCAGAAACTAGAATTTGGGGTCCCTGGAAACAAGTTGTTGCCAGGCTGCCTTCTAGAATGGTCTTGCCGGGCTGGGAATATGGCCTAGTGGCAAGAGTGCTTGCCTTGCTTACGTGAAGCCCTAGGTTCAATTTCCCAGCACCACATATATAGAAAACGGCCAAAAGTGGTGCTGTGGCTCAAGTGGCAGAGTGCTAGCCTTGAGCAAAAAGAAGCCAGGGACAGTGCTCAGGCCCTGAGTCCAAGGCCCAGGACTGGCAAAAAAAAAAAAAAAAAATGGTCTTGCCAATTTACAGTCTTGGTTCTCCTCTCCTTTGCCGAAGCCAACCATTTTCATTTGTTAATCTGTGTCATTCTAATAGGTCTGCTGATTCACCCTGCAAGTTCTGTTGATCCACTGGGGTTCATATTATTTGTCTACCTTCTTTCTTCTCTTCAGCAGCCATTAGCCCAACGAATCTGAAGCAAAGGAACTGTGGGGTGAATATGAAATTCAGTCATACCATAATACTTTACCAAGCCTGCCCCCGGGCGAGGTCCTCCAGAACACACACAGCAGCTTGCCACTGCCCACCTGGGACTGTGGGTGACTCAGTCCACCTGGCACTCACCCTTGGAGGGAGAAAGGCTTCTAGGAGGGAGGAGATGGGAGCCGGGTCTTCCCAAGAGGTTACCGAGGATGCATCATGGGAGCCGCCATGATATCTCTGGGGCAGAAAGCAGAAGTCCTGTTATAATGAAGGGACAGTCATCACTACATCTTGCTGTTGGCATCCAGCCATAGCCCTCAGGGAAAGATTCAAGGAAGAAGGAAGGGAATTAGTGGCTACATTTCTTAAGCATCACCTGTGAATCACTTACAAGAAAGCCTTGCATAGACAGGCTACAATGGTGGGCTGGTGCCAGTGGGAAGGGGGGAAGGGAAATGGAGAGGGTGAGGAGGTGAGTAGGGTTAAGGTTCTTCAAGTGGAATGTAAGAAATAAAATCATGAAACTTGTTGAAGCTGTTTTGAGAAGGAGGAGGGAGGATGAAAGAGAGAGATGGAGGGGTTGAGTTTGATGGTGAATGTTGTATGGATGGAAATGTAATGAAACACACCCCCCCCCTGCACCTTGTACAATGAATACATGCTTATAATCTTTTTAAAAATGCACGGTCTTGGCTTCACCTCAAAGCAACCAAGTGAGAGTCTCTGAGATTGAGTAGGTCCTGACAGCATCAGCAGAATTTCCTTTGCTCACTCAGGAGGCTGGCTGCCCCCCATCCCCACCCCTGGCTGTGAAGTAGAGGAAGAGGATTAAGGGTTTACATGAGAACAAATAACCAGCTGCCTGACTCCTCCTTCACCTCCATTCCTTGTCATCAACCCATTGTTCTAGTGACAAGCTGCCCGCCAGGGTGGGCCTCCTTCCCTCACACCTGTGGGCAGCCTCTCTGCTGAGTTGGAGGAATTTAGAGAACTGGCTGAGCTTGCTGTGTCCTTCCCACAGCCACACATACCACCGCACTGTGGGGAGCCTCTGTGTGGCTAAGACAGCCATCATGACATGGGAGCTTTCTTTGGCCACTCAGAGGAGGTGCCCATAGCTTGTCCAGGAGTCCTAGGGCTAATGGCATGCTTCCTTTCCTAGCTGTCAGCACCAGTGGCCTGCCTTTGTTTGAGAGAGGGCAAAGGTGGGGATGGTAGAAGTTGCTGGGACATTCTCAGCCTATTGACCTGCAGCCCTGGGAAGGGAGGCACCATTAAGTGCATCTGGTAACCCCAACTGCACTGCATAAATGGCCATGGATAGAGCAGTAAGGAAGGCAGCCCAGGTAGAGATGATAATTTTCTAGGTTCTTGGGTTGGGCTCCTCTGGCTTCCTTGGGAAGAGATCAGGCTGGGAAAACTAGGCACTGTGAAGAGGGGAGAAATAAAACACTTTTCTAATATCTTTCATGTGTCCACTGACCCCAAACAGGCCATGAAACAGAGAAACAGGAAATGGGGAAGGCAGGCTCCTGGTTAGACTGCATTTTCTAAAGGTCCAAGCCTCCCTCTTCTCCAGAACTCAGCCTGGAGCTTGGGAAGGTGTGCCCTCTGTTTTGTTTAGGAGGAGAGCCCTTAGCTAGGAATGTGGAGTTAAAGGCTAGCTGGAGAGGCCAGATGGTCTACGCCAGGGTTTGAATGCAGGTCTGTGTCTCAGCAGCTTTTCAACTCCTGTGTACCAAGAAGAAAGAAAGAAAGAAAGAAAGAAAGAAAGAAAGAAAGAAGAAAGAAAGAAAGAAAGAAAGAAAGAAAGAAAGAGAAGAAGGAAAAGAAAAGGAGAAAGAGAGAGAAGGAGGGAGGGAAGGGAAGAAGGAAGGAAGGAAGGAAGGGAGGAATGAGGGGAAAGAAGGAGAGAAAGAAAGAAAGGAGATAGAAGTTACATAGGCTATAGATAGAAGATAGATATATGATAGGTAGATAGCTAGGCAGAGAGAGAGAGAGAGAGAGAGAGAGAGAGAGAGAGAGAGAGAGAGAGAGAGAGAGAGAGAGAACCCTGAGTTTCTCAAGGAGCTGCTGGAGCCTGGGAATGACTTCTCCCTGTCCAGGAATCCCATTTTCCTTGGCTGCATAGGCAATCTACTAGACTCCCTTGCAGCTAGGGACAGCTATTGCCACAGTTTAGGACACTGAACTGAGGGGAAAAGTCTGTTGGGGGAAATTTTCAGAGAGGGCTGTGGCCAGGAGCAGGCAGCACAGGGTGGTGAACAGTGACAGAGTACAACTGCTCACCTAAGGTCCAGGAAGCAAAAGAGAAAGAGGAGGGAGCCAGGGCCCTGCAATCTCCTTCAAGAGCATATTTCCTATGATGAGGACTTCCCACAAGGTCACATCTCAAAAGTTTCACTGGCTCCTAATGGCATTCTAGCTTTTAACATGCATTCAAGATCTGAACTGTGGCACCCTTACAAGGTGTGTGTGTGTGTAGCAGCTCAGTGATAGAGCAATTTCTTAACACAGAGGAGGCCCTGTTTGATACTTAATAGCACAAACCAAAATATATAAGGACCATGTCTACTTTCTGCCTTTGAATGAAGCTATGATGTGTAGAGCTACAGCAGCCATCTTGCTACCATGAAGTGACAACCATGAGAGGAATGATGACAGGTCCCACAGATGGCCAAGTAGGAAGACAGAAACAGTCTTTTTGTTGTTGTTGTTACAGCATTCACATTGTCAACCCGCAGGCCTTTTCTTCAGTAGACCCTAACATTCCATGGTCTAACCTACAACAATTGGGTTATAATACTTGCACCGGGGCGTCGTTGATCAGATAGAATAAAGTTACAGTGTCTCTACCCTCCCTCAGGATGGAGGAGCCCCTGAGGCTGGGCAACTGATCCAGGCTGAAGCTGGACGGGTGGGGAAACCTGGCATCAACTCCTGCCACAGGCTACAGGCGAAGGGGAAATGGGGTGGGCAGGGAAGGAGAAGCAGGCTCAGCCCTCTTTTCTCCTGCCTTGCAGAAGGGAGGACACAGCAGCCATGACCCCAGGCCTAGCGTCAGGAGGCCAAGCGTCCCCTCTAATGGCTCTTGGCATGCTCTGATCCAGTGCTGGTAGAAAACCATGTGGAGGTAGACACTGGCCTGCAGAGCCAGGCACCCCAGTGAGTCCCAGCAGAACCACCAGCACAGGAGGGTGTGGGCTGCACCCCAGATCTGTGGTGCATAGTGGCTGGTAGTGGAAGCAAGCCAGCTGCATTGAAGAAAAGCAGGCTGGGCCACAGGACACAGGTGAATGAATGCATTACGCTCCCAACTTGTGGCACATCCATCATGAAATGGCCCAGTCATTGGTCTGCCAAGGCCTTCCGCCTGCTGCCTTCTGGCCCTTCGCCCTGTCTGCCCGCCCATGAGGTGGGGGCTCCCAGCCCCTTCTCCCTACAGGAGGCTAAGCTTCAGTCAGGCTTGTCCACAATTACCAGCGAGGACCTGGCTGGCCAGGACTTTACCCTGAGTCCATCTGTCCCCAGAGTGCACCGTCAGCCGGCTGTCCAATTGCCAGGCTCATCACTATTTAGAAACACATTTTTACACTTTTCTTAAACAGCAAAGTGAGCACCTCAGCTTAAATACCCAGCAGCCTGGTTGGGGGGGGGGGTCGGAGGCTGAGGGGCAGCTGGTGGCTCAGCTGTAGGCCTCTCTCTCTCTCTCTCTCTCTCTCTCTCTCCCCCCTCCCTCCCTCCCTCCCCCACCCCCACTGTCTCTCCTTGTCTCTCAGCGCTGGGGTGGGGTCCATCAGCACCTGGAATACGCATCCTCCTCAGTTTATTTACTAAGGCAACATTTCTTTTTAATATTACCAGGACGTGTTCACAGAAACAAATAACAAACAACGCCCCCCCCCCCCCATGACGCTCTACATTTTATATTGCCATTGATCTCGCAGCTGAGTCTGCCAGGAGGTTGCCTATGGAACCAGGGCTCCCCGGCCCCCAGTGTGAACCCCGCTTCCCCCCCACCCCCGGTCCCCGCGGGGAGAGGCCGCGGGAGCCGCTGGAAATGCATGGAAAGCTCGGCCGGTGTTGGGGTTCTATAAATAGCTCGCCGCCGCATGGAGCCGGTGCGGGCTTCAGCCGTGCGTGCGTGCGTGCGCCCTCCTTGGAGAAGTTGGGGCCTTGTCGCTTTTGTGTGTGGGGGTGCCACATGCCAAGGACCCCCCTCCTCCCCTGCAGGCGCGGATGGGGCGCTGCGGCGGCCGCTATTTTTAGCTCGTCACGGCAGGAACCTGACAGCCGGCTAATGGGGGGACCGGCTGGTGCGCACGCCTGGAGCAGCTGCGCCCCGCCCGGGCTCAAGGTTGTTGGTGTGAGGACGCCCTTGGCTCCATCTTAAGGAAGGCCTTTTGGGGGGGGGGGTGTGAAGGGTGGGGGGCACCCCACCCCCAATTTCTAAGACCCACTCCCAATTTCTAAGACCCCTTGTCTGTCAGGGAGGGGCGAATGGCTCAGCCCTGATCAGGACGCAATTCCTTGAGGGAGCAGCGGCCCGATCCAGCCGGGGTGCAGGAGCTGTGGTTTGTGATTCCGGGACTGGATGGAGTCTGGTCTTCTAGATGAGGTGCACTGTGTGCTCAGAAAGGGGTCAGCGACCTGCGCAGGGCCACAGCCATGGCGGTTCCAGGAGGAGCGCAGACAGGGAGGATCTCCGGTTCGGTTCCCTTCACTTTCGTCCTCACCCGGCACGGGAGGGGCCTGCGCACCAGGACACAGCACATGCGGCCTGGACATGACTAGTGTGGGGGTCCTGGGTGAGACCTGGGTGAGAAGGGGGAGCTCTCTCCCGCATGGCTGGCGTGCCTGGGCAGGGGTCCCCTGTCGGACCCCCTGGATAACTTACACTGATGGCCACTTGCATGGCAGGTAGCAGGTGCCCAGCCATGGTCTTGAGCCGGTTACTTACAGCGCATGGAACTTCCTGCAAAGATGGAGAAAGAGGCACAGAGAGGCCGAGTCATTTGTCCAAGCTCACCCAGCTAGGAAAGAGATCTGGGGTTGCCTGTCCTGCCCGCCCCCCCCCCCCCCCAGGACTGTGCCCTTAACCACTGGTTTATATGGCCATCAGTCAGCCCTGCCCCACCCCCACCCCCAGTCCCACCAGGGTTAAGTGCGTTGGAAACTCCAGCTGTCTTCCTCTCAGATTCTTCCAGCACAGCACGGACTGACCACAGCTTTGTCTGTGTTTATGGACGCATGGCTCGCTTGCTGGGCTGTTGCTCTACCATTGGAACCACACCGCCTACCCAGCCTTTTGAAGATACAAGTTTATTGTTGCTATAAAGGTGTTGTACAGAGGAGTTACCATTCCATAGGTCAGGTTGTGAGTACAGTTCTTTTACGGACAATGTGGCCCCTTTCATTACTTTCCCCTTTCCCCCCCCCCCCATCCCTGCCCACAAGTGGCATAGTCCATTTTCCACACAGTGTCTACTGAATACCATGACTGCATTTGTTCACCCTCTCTCCCTCCATTTCCATGCTCCCCCCAGCCACTCCCTAAAATGACCCCCCAAAAAAACACCCATAAGCAAAAGCAAACAAAAACACCATCACCACCACCACCAGCAACAACAAAACCCAAATGTCTATATCTTGGAACTTGTTTTGATAAATAATATTTTAAATGTTCAGAGGAGTTACAGCTTGGGTCCCTCCCCCTTTGAGTACCTTCTTTTGGTTTGACTATGTGAATGCCTAGTGTCTTGTGTAAGTTATCATGTCCAGTTGTATTTGAGAGCCAGCTTCCACATATGAGAGGAAACATATGCCGTTTGTCTCTCGGAGCTTGGCTCACCTCACTTAACATGATTTGTTCCAGGTCTGGCCCAACTTTTTTGTGCTGGTTATTGTGGAGATGGAGTCTCATGGGCTTTTCTGTCCAGGATGGCCTTGAACTGTGATCTTCTGGGTCTTAACCTACTGAGTATCTAGGGGTGATAGGAATGAGCCACTGGAACTGGAGCTTTAGCTTTAGTTCACTTTCATTTCAGTAGCTGCATTTGGCCAGTGCTGCCTAGTTAGACAGAACACACTAGAAAACGGGATGTATGAAACTTTTACACAAAACCACACTGGAACCTGTGCCCAGAGACCCTGAAGCAAGTGGCTGTTATTTTGAAAGGTCTCCAGGTGATTCTAATGCTGTTCCTTATGCTACTCTAAGTCATCCTAGACTGTGGGAAGCAGTCATCTGCTCACACGGTGGCAGATACTACAGGCAACTCCTTCAACAACACACCATTTCATTTAGTCTTTACCTCCCTTCCCTAAAGAGATGAGAAAGCTAAGTACTTGACTTCTCTAATAGTCAGGGGGTCCTGTTTGACTGCAGAATCATAATCCAGATTCTACTAGTTGCAGCACTCTTCTTCCTGCCTGGAATGAAAGTAGATGTCCAGAGCTGTGGCAACCATCCTCCACAATGAGAGAAGCCATGAGATTTGCTGAAAGCCATCTTGCTCTTACTGTTACTGAGAACCCAGCAGGTGCCTGCTTCCGATCTATTTTGCTTAAGTCATTCTGGTTCTGTCTCCAGTCTCCTATAAGCTAAAGTATTTCTAAGACAGCTGTCTTTTGTTCTCCTTGGCCTTGAGATTCTTCTAAAGATTGAAGATGTTAATGTACATAAAACTACTTTGCAAAGTAACATGCTCAGCAAATGGGCCGTGATTAGATTGGGTTTGGAAATTGCCTGTCTCTAATTTAGGCAGGGAACATATTAGGTAAGGAACATGCTATTCCAAGTCAAGGTGGGGAGAGAGAGTTCCCCTTAGGGGAGGCGGGGGGTTCATGAAGGAAGAGGAAGACGCTGGGAGAAGGTGACCAGCTTGTTCTGGCTTTCCCAGGACTTCCCTGGCTTTAGTGCAAGTCTTATGTCCCAGGAGACCCCTAGGTTCTGGACACACCAGAATCCTGGGTCCCTCAGCCTGAAGGCATAGGGCACAGAGCCTTGCCTTTTACCTATAGCACCTGCTGTTGGAGCAGGTTGTTAGCTGACCCCAAAAGGCCTAGCCACTTCTTGCTGGAAAATCCATCAGCTGATGATACACTGTAGGCCAGAACATTCTGCACTCAGCATTTCAGCTGAGCTTCTGGAATGAATTAGTGGCTCTGAGAAATGCTCACACACTTTCCTTGGAGCCTCGCTCTTCTTCCTCCAGGACAGAGGGCGTGTGGGTGTTGTCCACTCCTGAGGAGGCAGGGCTGGCTCCCAGAGGGTGTGCCTAGTGCTTACACAGTGCCCCGCCCACACCCATCCCTCCAGACATCCTACAGCACACACATCCTGCTGGCCTTGGTGCTACTCCTTGCTCCCCATCTCTAGTCACATTTTGGTGACCCCCCCCCACCCAATCACTCTCCCAGTTCATTTCAGCTGGAAATGAAACTCTCCTATCAGCTATTTTGGTGATCTCTTTCCAGGTTTCAATTATCTGTGATCAGCTGAGGTCAGCAACTATGAAAAAAGAAAAATCTAGAAATACACAAGTTACGAGTTCCACGTGGCATACCGTTCTGAGTAGCGGGCTGAAATCTCCTGCTGTCCCCTGTCTGTCTTGGTAAGACAGCGTGTCCTCACCACACGCGCCGCCCTCCCATTAGTCACTTCGCAGCCATCTTGGTTAGCGGATCAACTGTCTTGGTGTCACGTGGCTGGTGTTCAGCTCCACTTAATTTTATCTCATAAGGATCAGTTTAAAAAAGAATGTTTCTTTTCAGGGAAAAGATGAAGTTCTCTACTTAATAAGGAAAGGAAGTGCTGCATCTTGGGCTGCGGAGATCTGTGGCATGGGTGAGTCTTCTCCCCATGAAAGTATGGAGGAGGAGGAAGAGATCTGTGCTTGTTTTGTGGTTGCACCTTCAGCTGCACGGCAGTTGCTGGGATGGAAGGATGATACTGAGCATGCGCAGGTCGATGGGGACGGTAGCTCATGTACGAGTTGAAGAATCCAGGGAGCTGGGCCAGCCCACAAAGTCTGGAGCATGAGTGAAGCTTTAAACAAAGGTCAACAGTTGCCTGTCCTTGA
Organism: Perognathus longimembris pacificus; assembly: GCF_023159225.1. Lineage (NCBI taxonomy): Eukaryota > Metazoa > Chordata > Mammalia > Rodentia > Heteromyidae > Perognathus > Perognathus longimembris. Next base: position 45,686,719 of record NC_063176.1, read on the forward strand.
CTTCCTGAGATGAGCATGGGTATGCAGCTGAGTTCAGTCTGAGCACTGGGATTTTGAAAGCTTCCAGGTGGATCAGAGGCTGAGAAACGTTCGATAACTCACATTTAGATCTGCCACTTAGGAGCTGTGGGGACTTTGAGCACGTTATTCAACCTCTCTGAGGCAATTTCTTCACCTATAAGATGGGTATAGATATACCTCCTTCATCTGGTACTTACAAAGGTTTAAGAGTACCTTTAAGTAGGAAGTGCTTGGTTAGCTGTTAGACATTCTTGAATTTTTAAATAGTCGAGTTAAGGTTTATTTTGACTCACTGTTTTTCAGCCCCTGGTTGCCTGTCTGGCCCTGTTGCTTTGGGCCTGGCAGTGACTAAGTTCATCACCGTAGGAGGGCATAGTGAGGGAACCTGTGTCCATCATGGTGACCCAGAAGCAATGAGAGAGACAGGAAACAGCTGGGGTCCTAATGTCTCCTTCAAGTACGTGGCCCCCTCTTCCTGCAATGACCCAACTTCCTGTCCTGAGGCCACACCTCTGAAAAGGTTTCACTACTAAAGGCCACAGCTGGCCTTTAACGCTTGGGCCGTTTTAGGATATTGAAGACCCAAACTCTAGCCCAGAAAGGGAAAATAGACTCCATTTTGGTGTGAAATGTGGCTCAGAAGCACAGGGTGGGGAGGGCGCCTGGGGACTGCAGGCTTTACACAGGATCCTCCCAGGCCCGACACTTCTTCAACGTGGGGTCTCTGAGTTGCTCTCACACATCAGACCTCTCCTGGGTCCTAATAGACAATCACGGAATCACCAGAAGTAGTCCCTAGGCTCATGAGGTGTGGATCTCAATGAATAAAAAAGTGTCAATTTTATTAATACTCATTAACAGACTTAATTATGCAGTGTGGCCTATACTGTCATGCCATAGGTGGCAGCTGCAGGAGACAGTTAATACGCTGCCCTCCAGTCCCGTAGCAGACACACTCGAGTGTGACAGGTATCTAAGCAGAGAGCACACATTCCCTCTAGGATTCCTGACTGGCTCCTACCTGCAACCCTGCCTGAATCTACATCACATGGCGTGTCTGTTCTAGCAACACTAAACCAAAGCAATCTCTTCTCTCCCCTTCCTACAGGCCTCTGCTTCTTGCCCTGGCCCTGTGATAGACCACCCTGGAGAACCTGAAAGAAATGATGTCTCCTGCTGGGACTCTGATTTCATGAATGTAGTGGTGAGATACTTCGATCAGCTCCTATTACACAGCCAGATCGGGATCGCTGACCTTGGCTGTGCTTTCCTTAGCCACAGGGGCAGTCTTACTGGCATCCAGTAGGTGCTTAATATAAGAGGAGCAAATGCTAGTGGCTTCGTTCTCCAGCAAGTGGAGCCACTCCTGGCCACTGGGAAAACCACTTGAGATTTGGTTTGTTCTGGCAACTATAGGTGAGGGCAAGGACATGGGGTTTGTCTTCCCCTCTTTTAGAAGCAAGCTAAGCTGGGAGAGCTGGGGCCTTGGACGTCTCTTGTCAGGCTTGGGTGGAGGGAAGAGGCCCTTGATCTGAGGAGAAGGGAAAGAATTTAGGAGGTGCAGGACCTGGGGCTCTCGGAGGGTTAGCTATGCTCACCGAGGCTTACGCATAGCACTGTCTGTGCTAGGCACCAAGCCAGGGCTGCTCTGACCCTCTAAGGAAGACAATTGTCATAGCCATCTCATGGCTGAGGAAACTGAGGGTCTGAGTGGGTGGAGAGTGACCTCAAAGTGGTCAGGACTGTGAGGGAGTCCCTGACTGTGGGGGTGTGACTCTGGAGGTTACAGGACAGGACAGGGCCTGCCACCTGACCACTGTGGTCTGAGAGGTCTGAGGGCCTCGGCTCCACCTCACTGGAGTCCCAGATGGTGAGACTGTCAGTAAGTACCCCACCCTGAGGATGGGAGACCTGGTCTGCAGGTCTCTGCTGCTCTTGACTCACGTTTAACTTTCCTGTCATACATAAAACAATACGTTGTGCTAGAATAAACCCCACCCTCGCCACAATATCTGGGCAGGCAGAGGGACACAGGACTTGGGCTGTCTTGCTTCCAAGCCTCGCATCTTCCTCCACTAAATTCAAGGTTGCTCCGCTTGTAGGCAAGCTCCCGCAGCGTGCGTTCCTATCCTCCAGCTTGGTGTCCAGCAGCTGTGACTTGCCCTCAGCTCTGCAGCCTGGCTATGGGACAGCATGCCTCTTGTCTCAGCTTGTCTGACCCGGATTTGTCGGGGCGGGGGGGGGGGGGGGTGGGAGGTGGGGCGGAGACTTAAGAACTAAACCTGGCTTAACTCAGACCTGGTACTAACTCATTGTATCCCCTGCTCTTACTTCAAGCAGCCAAAGGAATTTTTTAACCACCCAGGGAGGGGCCGTCCTGTCCCCGGGGCTTCTCTTTGCCCGCCCCCCCCCCCCCTGTCAAACTTCCTTGCAGGTGCCTGTTAACAAGAACTCTGTGTTTGGTTATTGATATTCGTGCTGGGTGCTGCTTGGTTGGATTTAGAATGTTCTGAGGGGAGAGTGCTTCACAGAGCAGCGGGTGGGTGACTGGCAGAGACAGAGCATTTTGAGGGAAAGAGCCCCTTCGTTTAGCTTTGAGAGTCTGAGGATGGCGACAGAGCAAGGTGCAGATTACAAATCAAACACTTAGTGTGGGAACATGGCAGTCACCCTCGCATCAGGAAGTCATAGGAACAGGAAATACTCATGTGAACAACGTGTGCCTGGTACCCAGAGCTGCACTGCTTCCCTCATATTCTCTGTCTCTGTCTCTGTCTCTGTCTCTCTCCCATCCAACCTCAGGGCCCCCCTTGTACAGATGGCAAGACTAAGAACCAGACAGACAGTGGGTGCTGGTGGCTCATACCTACAATCCTGGCTACCCAGGTGGCTGAGATCTGAGGATCGCAGTTCAAAGCCAGCCTAGACACAAATGTCCATGAGACTCTTTATCTCCAATTAACAAGTAAAAAGAAGAAAGTGAGCCAGATACTGGCGGTTCATGCCTGTAATCCTAGCTACCCAGGAGGCTGAGATCTGAGGATCACTGTTCAAAGCTAGCCCCAGTACTGGCACACACAAAACAAAACGAAAACCTAGAAGGGCTGTGTGCATTGTGCCTTAGATGACACAAGATGGAGGGCCCAGCTGGGCCTTAGGCCTGAGCCTGTCTGAGGCACCGGCTCTTTGAAGCGCTGCGCAAAGGTAGCAGAAGCGAAGCCAGAACCGACTGTTGTCAGCTGTTCTCAAGTCAGGCTGCACAGTACAGTCAGCTGGGAGCTTTTCAGCCAGCCCTGGGGCCTGGAGCCACCCTGAGAGGCAGGCTGGCTTAATTGAATTGGGCTGCAGCCTGGGCAGCGGGCGTGTCTACAGCTCCCCAGGTGGAGCTTTGTGTGCAGCTGGGGACTGGAGATGGTCCGGAGCTGAGAGGAAGTCCTGAGGTGACCCCAGCCAGGGCAGCCGAGCCGGGGGTAGTAGCAGGGAGCACGGGAGGAGGAGGACAGGGAGAATCAGGACGCTTACTCTTTCTTGTTAGGGACAGGTGACGACTGAGGTAGGAAGGAGGAGAAATGCCATGTTTCCCTAGATGGAAACATGGAGGCTGGAAGTTACCCACAACTTCATTTCCTCAGAGCTCAGGCTGCGAACATCATCGCCCTGTCCCTGAACCAGGTCAATCCAGGCCTGGGAGTGAACCCAGACCTCATTTTTGTTAAAAAACAAAATAGGATTATTTCTAGAATGGTAACACAATATGCATAACCTCAGTTTGACCTCTTTAACCATTTCTGGGCACAGAGCTCAGTGGCACAGAATTTATTCCCAGGGCACGCCCTGTTGTAAGACAGTCATCGTCACCACCATCTGCCTTCCGTGTCTTTTATCTTTCAACACGGAAACACTGTCTTCTTCCCCCCATCTCCCCCCCTGTCCCCATGAATTTTGTCTACAACCTAGACCTGATTTTATGACAGATTAATTATACCTGTGTCAGCTCAAAAGCAAATAACAGTACATACCCTTGAACAAGCAATTAAGGGCACAGCCATGGTCCCGTAGGTACTGTCACATTCCCCCTTCATACTGAGGCTCCAGATACCACAGCAGAGACGATGCCATGTCATGCCTGAAGACCGCCTTCCTTCCCTCTATGGTGTGGGGTGGGGGCCCGCCACCGCCTTCAACCTATAGGAACTAGGCAGCCGTGGTGGAGGGCATTTCTAGGCCTTATCATTCCTACTTTCTCCTACACTACTTCCCAGTCAGGTGTGTAAGGGGGCTGTGACAAAAGATGAGAGGAACCTGACTTTTCAAGTCCTTGCTTGGATGGAATCACTAAAAATGGGTACCCAATCTGCATCAAACTAGAGCATGAGCCAGAATCTCAACAGAGCTATCCCGGGCAGCTTTGTTAGTGCCGCTCAACCTGTCCTTTTCTGACTAACGCAGAGAGGTGAAGGAATCACCAACCACATAGCCAATAACTATTGGAGTCGGGATTCAAGCCCAGCTCCCTGACGGCAAATCTGGTGGTCTTAGAAGACATTGTACCTATTATCATGATATTGTTTGTATTGCTCTCGAACTATTTATTTGAGGTCAAAGATACAATTAAAAGAAAGACAACTCCATAAGAGAAATGATAGATATTTTAATGTCTTCTTTCTGCATATAACCAGACCCCTGCCGCACCCCCCCCCAAAAAAAAAGAAAACTAGCAGAAACTTCTGCTTCAATCTATCCTCCCAGATGACAAAAGGACCCTCTGGTATTCACATAAGGCAGATGTTTAAATCCATTCTTTAAGAGATGCTTCACCAGCTATTTGTTTTCTGTCACCGTCTGCGTTTTCTGTCCACGAAGAGTGATATTTTGTTCACCTCTGCTGACTTTGCCCATTGACTTTTGCAGTAAACGTCTTCTGCCAATTCTGGTACTATCCATTAGGAAGGGCCACCCCTCTGATGTCCTCCCAACAAAGCTGCTTTCTCTGTTTGGCTTTCAGCCTGGTGACATTTTTCCTGAGCACATCACACACCCCTGCGTCCTCTCAAGTGACTGTGTGGGCCTCCTAAGTACGTTTTAACCAAATCTTTATTCTCTCCTCCCTGTCAATTCACATGCATTACGCCAGCCCTGTGCTGGAGAATATTTGTAACACTTTGGAGAGGAAGAGAAAAAAAAATTGGTCTCGAGATAGAACATGAATCTGGGGACTTGGAAGCGGCCAAGTAAAGTTGGATACAGAGCAGAAAGGCAGGCACTGGTGCTCATACCTGTAATCTTAGCTAGATCTGAGAATTGTGGTTTAAAGCCAGCCTGGGCAGACAAATACAAGAGACTCTTTTTTTTTTTTTTTTTTTTTGCCAGTCCTGGAGCCTGAACTCAGGGCCTGGGCACTATCTCCAAGTTTCTTTTGCTCAAGGCTAGCCCTCTACCACGTGAGCCACAGCACCACTTCTGGCCTTTTCTGTTTATGTGGTACTGAGGAATCAAGCACTCTACCACTAAGCCTCATTCCCAGCCCTCCAAGAGTCTTTTATCTCCAATTAATAAGCAAAAAGATGGAAGAGGAGGTATGGCTCATGTGGTAAAATGCTATCCTTGCATGAAGAAGCCTAGCAAGAGTGCAAGGCCAGAAGTTCAAGACTTGGTACTGGCAAGAAAGAAAATACAGAGCACCCATAAGTAAAAAGAAAAATACAAGAAAACTTCATACATTGTGACTTTTATAGGACAGAAGATTACATGCTTTGTACTCAAGTTCTGAGATCAGGTGCAGCAAATAAAACAAGGTGAAAATTAAGTTCGAATCGTGTGTGTGTGTGTGTGTGTGTGTGTGTGTGTGTGTATCTATCTATTACTTAATATGAACTGGGTTCTGGTGGTTCACACCTGTAATCCTAGATGCTTAGAAGGCTGAGATCTGAGGATTACAGTTCAATGCTAGCCCAGGCAGGAAAGTCTGTAAGACTCTCATCTCCACTAAACTACCAAGAAAGACAGAAGTGGACCTGTGGCTCAAGTGGTAGAGCACTAGCCTTGAGCAAAAGAAGCTTAAGGACAGTGCCTTGGACCTGGGTTCAAGCCTCAGGACCGACACACACACATATACAATATATGTATATATATATACTTAATATATTATATAATTAATACATAGCATATTAATATGTAATAACTATAGAACAATAAAATATATACCTAATAAATTACATAATTAATTGTATATAACATCAATATATAAGTTATACAGTTATATATATCAATATTAATCCTAAATCAATAGTATTAACACATAAATTGATACTTATTAATAATGCAGATTATATATTAATAAATCATATATAATTATGAATAATGAATAAATGTTATATAATGTATTCAGTAGTTTTTTATTTATTAAATAGTTGAATCTCATTTTGCATAAGTATGTGTCATGCAATGTTGGGATATACTTGTGTTGAAAGTATTTCTGGTGTCTCTGAAGTGCACAGATAACTGGACAGTCTGCACTGTCCTGTAGCCCTATAGAGGGTGGCAGAGAGGGACCGAGGCAGGGGCTCAGAATGTTTGCCTTCCAGCCTTGCTCTGTCCTTGCTGACAGGGTCACCTGTGGAGAGAATATGGAACCTCCCAGCCTTCGTTTCCCCATCTTGCCAATGAGAATGGATGGAGGCCTAATTGGAGATGTACAAAAAGCCTGTGTGTGGGCCTGACACTCTGGAAGTGTTCAGGAAACAAGCCAGGAGGCAGGCTAGGCTGCCAGCGTCCTCAAATTACCTAACGCTTCCACACCTCTGGGGGTGCTGTGTTCTACTGGGTGCCTCTCTGGTGACTCTGGATGAGGTGCTAATCTCTCCGAGGCTTGGTTTCCTCATCTGGAAGAAGCAGCTAACAACACTGCCTTTTAGCATCACTAAGGCATTAGTGACTGTGTGGCAATTGTGGCAGTGCCACGAGACCAGAGGAGGGATGGGCCAACCCCGCTGCAGCTTAGGGAAGGCTTCCTAGGGGAGGTGACACTCTCCCAAGTTTTGAGAGATTGGTCATTCAAGAGGTAGAAGGAACAAAAGAGAAAAATCTAGCTGCTTCTACAGCAATGATGTCCTATATAAAACTCACCCAACAACAGCAGAATGTCAAAAGTAGTATCGATCAACATAGCTGAATATTTATGGGGATGGTAAATATTTTTATTTATTTATTTATTTATTTTTGGCCAGTCCTGGGGCTTGAACTCAGGGCCTCAGCACTGTCCCTGGCCTCTTTTTGCCCAAGGCTAGCACTCTACCACTTGAGCCACAGCACCACTTCTGGCCTTTTCTATATATGTGGTGCCGAGGAATCAAACCCAGGGCTTCATGTACAGGAGGCAAGGACTCTTGCCACTAGGCCATATTCCCAGCCCCATGGTAAGTATTTTATATATCTGATTCCACTGGATTCTTAGGCTCATTCTTGGAGAGAAGTGTTCTGAATCTCCCTTTCTTCCAGCTCGTTTGCCCAGCATTTGCCTGGCATGGAGGGCTGGGGTTTCCCTTGTTGACTTTTCTTATCTCTTCTTCCCCAAGTTAAAAAGAAAAAAAAGGAAGAAGTTTATGGTCCTGGTCTTCTGGCATTCCTTCTGCAGTGTCTCTACAGTGAGAGGGCCCTGCCTGTGGGCTGGGTGGCCTGGCTTCTAGTGCAGTTGATCTTGCCTGTGTTTGGCCCAGCAGAGGCAAAAGCGAACGCTGGAGGGCAGGAAGTGGGCAAATGACCGTATGTTTTTGTCCTCTCATGCCCCGCCTCCTCCTGTCCCCAGCAGGGGTTACATCTTTTCCACAACATCTTTGGCTCTCTCCAGCCTAAGGATCAATGGACATACAATCTCTTACGAGTTTTCTCACCATAAATTTGTCTGCTTGGTTTCTTCATCATCCAGGCAAACAGTGCCTTGAATTTCTAAGTTTCCTGTGATTTCAGTACCAAGAGTGACTTTTCTGTTACCTGGCAGAGTTCTAACTGGCCCAGAAAGAAAGCTAATTTGCTAGGCAAAGACATCCAGATTGCAGCTCGGTCTATTAAAACTATTAGTCATCCTATCCAAGATGATTTGGTGCAATTCAGTTCAATGCAGTGACTCAATTTAACTCAATTCAGACTAATGAGTGTTAGCTCTGTTGGGGAAGGCAAGTCACTAGATGGCAGGAAGGACAGAGGCTCATGCCTGTAGCTACTCAAGAGGCTAAGATCTGAGAACCTTAGGATCGCCCCAGCTGGGCCAGGAAAGTCCACGAGACCTGTACTTCCAATTAGCCAGCAAAATGCTGAAGTGGAGGTATGTGGATCAAGTGGGTAGAGTGGCAGCCTTGAGGGAAAAAGTTAAGGGACAGTACCCAGGCCCCGAGTTCAAGCCCTAGCACTGGCACAAATAAAAAAATGCAGATGCCAAGAAATGCCTGTCAAGGAGTTGGCCCTCTGGGGGCAGAGAGGGTCAGGAAGGCTGAGTTCTGCTATTCTGTCAATGGGTTAAGTTAGAGGTGGTTCCTGTAGAAGGCATCTTGATAGATGCCACCAGTACCAGACCCTACGCCTTTAACAGGGACTATAGAAAAGCTAACAAGGGCAGAGAACTAACAGTGTGGCTTTTCTGTACAGCCCCAATGCTGAGCATATTCTGGTGTGACAAGCCACCACTGGCATCTGACACAGAGTAGAGGATTCTAGCTGATTGTGGTAGAGAGTCTGGCCTTGAGACCAGACAGACCTTGAACTTGTATCCTCAGGGCTGATGTAGTGCCACGCTGCTGAGGATTTCTGATGCTCTTTTTCCCTTTCAAATGTTAATGCTTTTAAGAGCCAAATTCATCTTCCAACAGAGCTGTACATTTAATGAAGTGTATATATTTTTTTGTTGGTCCCAGAGAAGCAGTTAGGCGATCAATGGTGAGTCCAACGGTCAATGGCATTTCAGAATTGAGAAACTCCGTTTGTGGTCTTGAGTAAATTCTTTACTTTTTGGAGTCCTAATTTCCTTATCTAACAAAGGGCATGGGAGCTGTAAATAATGGAGATACATATGTGGCCTTAGCACAGGCTGGTTGCTTTAATTCCTCCATCGAAAGTCGATTCTGAGTTTCAAATAGAAGATCTGCCCGACTAGTGTTCGGCTAGCATTCTAGCAAAATCTATATACTGTGCTTGCATGATCAGCTGTGCATTTTGGCTTCTCATGGTTTCAGAGGAGAAACAAGAGAGTATATATTTTTTAAAGGTTCTCTCTTTGTATGTGTGTGTATGTACACACTGGGCACTGTCCCTTAGCTTTTTTTTCACTCGAGGCTAGCATTTTACCACTTAAGCCAATAGCTCCACTTTGTTTTTTGGTAGTTAATTAGAAATGAGAGTCTCATGGGCATTCCTGTTTGGACTGGCTTCAAACCATAATCCTCATCTCCCAGCGTCCTGAGTATCTTGGATTACAGATGTGAGCCACCAGCACGTATCTCTTCTGTATATTTTAACGGGTGCTGCATGAAACCTCTTTCTCATATCTCTGCTTTCTGATGAATGCTGAACCATGGAGGGAGAGGTACCAGCAACTTCCACCAGGGTGCGCTCTTACAACCTAGACTCTTCTATTTTCTACACTGCCTAGGACTGTGCTTCTTCCCTACAAGAAATGTATCCAATGCCCAACGTATGATACTGTAACCTCTCTGTACGTCAGTTTGATAATAAAAATTTGAGAAAAAAATGATAGGGATTTGACTCATCTATGAAGCACATTTGTGATCGTTTTTAATCTCAGGGCAATTACTTATTCTATTTTGACATCGAATGCTCTTTCCAGTTTATTCTTGGTGAGCATTAGTCAGCGCCGTTATATTTCAGGAAAAGATTCTGCTGGCTCTGAACCAGTAGTTGGAGTATCACTGGATGAAGCCATCTGAAGTCTCCATTGATATCACTCTTTGCTCTTTCTTTGACTTGAGCCAGGCCATGAACAATGGTATAAATTAAGCATTCGGATGATTCTGTGAATGTGTACGCATTTAGGAATGTCCCCCCTGCACCCCCAGAAACATCACAAGGCTATTAGATGTCTTAACTATATTTAAGGTGGCAGGCTAATCTGAACTAAGAATAAACTAGAAAACATATATTCGAATTAAAAGCCTCAAAGGCGATTGCTGAGGTGGGGCAGAGATATAGGAAATGAGTTGATGACGTCTTTCAATAGAGATGTCTCCAACACTTTTTGATGGAGGAGGAGGCAGCCATAGGGAGAGACAGAGTTCAAAGTCTGCCTTTTCCACTGACAAACTTTTGTGGATGCTAGGAAATCATTTCTCCTCCGTTTATGCCACTGTGGTCAGCTTTTTCCATTGCTTGCTGTGGGAAGTATTGTATTGTATATATTGTAAGAGTTGATTAAACTTTTGGAAACAAAGCAAAGCAAATCACTGAGAACGAAGCTGAGTGAGTGAAGTAGAGCAGTGGAGTGTGTGTGTGTGTGTGTGTGTGTGTATGTGTGTGAGTGTGTGTGACAGGGAAAGAGAGAAAGAGAGAGAGATGGGAGAAATTGAGGTGTTTCTAATTGGCTTTGAAACAACAGATCCAATCGTAGTGGGCTGAATGGTGCCTTTTTTTCAAAAGCTATGGAGTCTGTGAAGGTGACCTTCTCTTGGAAAAGGGACTTTGGAGATGTAATTAAACAAAGGATCTTAGGTGATGTCATTCTTGATTGTGTTGAGGCCTTATATCCAGTGGCAAATGTCATTAGAAGAGACTGGCAGGGGGAGACATGAAAGGCCATGTGAAGATAGAAACAGACATTGAAGTGATGCCACCACAAGCCAAAGGATGCCCGCCACCACCAACTGCTGGGCAAGGCAGTGAAGAATTCCCTTCTGGAGCTATGGGAAGGAATACAGCCTCATTTAATGACATCTTGATTTTAGACTTCTGGCCTACAGAACTTAGATTAACAATCTAAGTGTGTGATTGGCTAGCTCAAAAAGGATTAAAAGTTTACCAGAGCACTCAACCAAAACCAGGACACCTAACCAGAGCAGCTGGTGAACTTGAGCCATGCCTCCAAGCCCCTAGAAAAACAAGTCTTAGAACAGGATGTGGCTTCATTAAAATAACTTCTTGTACGATGGCGGCTACACTTAAAATGGCCATGCTTCTGTGAAGTGACCACTTTGACCGAAAAGATTCTAACTCCGACAAAGCAAAGGAAAAATGAAAGAAGCCGTTGACACCAAGGAATAGCAGACTAATAATAACAGACCGTTATAATACAACATGTCACTTAACTACCTAGACCCTGGGTGATGAGAGTGCTTTTGTAACTTTTCATTTGGTTCTCCACACCTAATGAGCGAGGCCTGATTCACCCTATTTTGCACCGGAGGCTGGTGAATCTCGGCAGGTCAAGTCTGTCCAGCTGGTAAGCATGTGAGCTGGAGCTCTCCAGTCAGATATTTTAAGTGCTCCATCATTGCTGCTGTTTCAACAGCTGACAGCTTGGCTCTCTGTCATGTGGACGCTGGAGAACACCTGAACTCAATCATAACCAATGTGTGCTATGCAATTGTTTACACACAGAGTCCACCATGTATAAATAAATCAGTGACATGTCCGCCTAGCCACCGCACCCCTCTAGGGCAGGTTCCCTCTAATTCTGTTCTTGAGCAACTCACAGACTAACAAGCGGCAAAGCCAACCATGGTTTAAAGAAGAATGGATGGCTTAAGTGCATTCATTCATTCATTCATTCATTCAGGTTGTCCATGGAACAGGCATCATAGACTTCCCCTGAGCTAGGTGAGATGATAAGGAGTGAGAGTACGGAAAACACGGTTCTTTCTCTTAGAGATGTTCCTTGGCTTCTCCATATGCCCAGGAAACCCAGGGTGTTCTGATGCCCTAGAGAAGACTTGGGGCTCACAAGGTCCTGGAAAGGGACCTTGAAGGGAGTCAGCTTAAGAGGCTCAGGAGCCTGGGTTCAGATCCTGGCTCTATAACTTACTACACATACTTCATTGGCTTCACTTGCTTGGCTGGGGATGACATTAGGCCCACTTGGAAAACGAGATCAACCTGTTATCATGAAGAACTCTGTCTACCTTCATGAGCCCCAAGTGGCTATGACTTTCAGGGAATCCTTTTCTTGCAAGACAATAGGAACAGTTTTGACCTGTCATCAGAGATTACAGCCTCACCAGAATTGTAATATAAGACCCATTAGATTCTGGAAGAGGCCTCTCTTCTCCATGTGACCCAGGTGCGTAGCTGTGTTCTGAGCGGAGAATAGGGAAGGATCAGACTGCTTGGAAGATGATAAGATGAAGGGAATGGGAAGAAAGGATGGATGAATGGGTTTATTTTCACACTACTACCTTTAAATATACTTATCCTAGGCTTTTTGTTGGGGGAGATATTTCCCTCTACACATTGAAGAAAGGAAATGAGAACAACTTTAAGGCAACTAAGTTTACAAGTAAAGTAAGTTCCTCTACATGCGTTGTTCAAAGTCCCCACAGCATGGGGTTTGCATTCCCTTGCTCTCCATTTGGGGGCATAGAGAAGGTGTGTGGTCAAAGACAGGAGGGGCATGAGCTATCCAGCATAGCTCCTCTGCCGGAAGCTGAATTTGTAACACCGGCTTTCTCACCAGGACAGGAACATCTCTGACTTAGACTCGAACTCTTGGTGGGCCCAGTGGTCTAGATCACCCTCCCCTCTCCCTGGGGTTCCCTTGTCCTTAGTGTTTATCCCTTCGGTCTCACAGCCTGCCTGTCCAGGACACTTTCCATTCACCTGGGGTGGTGGAGATGGGTGTGGTCCCTCCCTCCCTCCCTCCCTCCCTCCCTCCCTCCCTCCCTCCCTCCCTCCCTCCCTCCCTCCCTCCCTCCCTCTCTCCCTTCCTTTTGTGTTTATGCTGGTACTGGGGCTTGAACTCAGGGCCTTGTGCTCTTGATTGGCTTTTATTCATTTATTTATTTTTAATGCAAGGCTAGTGTTCTGCCACTTAAGCCACCCTTCTACTTTGGGATTTTTTTGTTGTTGCCTTTTTTGCCTCTGTTTAATCAGAGATAAAAATCTCACAGATTTATCTTCCAGAGTTGCTTTTGCACCTTGAGCCTCAGAATGCCGCCTTCTGAGTAGCTAGGATGGCAGGCATGAGCCACTAGCACCTGGCCCTGAATTTATTCTATCATGGGGATGCATCCAACATACAGCTGTGATGTCCTGGCACCTGGACTGTCACAGCGAGTGGGCATCAGGGCCACTGATACGGGCTCTCTTGGACCATGCGGTCTCAGGGCCTTCCATGTACTCCCTCCGGGGTCTTAGCATCATCCACACCTCCTCTGCAAGGCTTTGGGGACTAAGCAGAGCACAACACGGTGAGGCCTCTGTCCAGTGAGTGTCATTCTAGTGAGTAAAACAAGCATTACACAAATCAGTGAGCAAAGGAGAGTACAGTGTGTCCTCAGTGGAGCCACTCAGGAACAACACTGCATGAGCAGATGGGGTGTGGTGGGGTACCGTTTCTGATAGACAAACAAGGCCTGGTTAGAAACCAGGCACAGGAGAGACAATCAGGATAAAGAGAGGGGCAAAGATGAGTGGCAGGTCATCCCTGCCCCCACTACGGCCAAATGGAATCCCAAGGGGGCCCAAGAGAACCAGATGAATGGATACATGGCATCTTCCCAGCATCTCAGCCCGCCCAGGGCTGACAAAGTTGACTCTGAAGTGCTTCATGTCCTCTTCAGCTTGAGACCGTTCTGGCAAGGGACCTTGGAGAACCAGCAGGGACAGTGACAGTCAGAGGATGCTCCTGTGTCCCTCCTGCCTCCTGGGAGTTGGTCATCTGTGTGGGGGAGGGGTGCAGCATTTCCCAGAAATGGCTGGATTGCAACCTAATTATCCCTGGAGCCATGAGTGTGATTCCTGTCACCCGGGGGGCTGGGAAACAGGTCAGTGGCCAGGACAAAATGTTAGAATGTGCCGCCCAGACCAGCAGCCAGCCTTGCCGGCTGCAGGCCTCCATCCCCAGCGGCCACTCACCTTCAGCACAGAGACCCGTATGCTGCCCGCAGCACAGCCAGTCTCCTAGGCAGGAGACGGGGTCCTGGTTCACACACTCACACCTCCTCCCGCTCCCCAAAACACTGCTTTCCCCAGACATGGCGGTCACTCAAGTCCCCAACCTTCTCCATCTCAGCTCTGAGGTATCCGGCTGCTGTCTCCTGTAAGTCGCCATTTACACCCAGGCCCTTCTGTCTGCAATACCCTTACATTCCTTCTCCCCCAGAGAGTCCATAACCTCTCGTCCCAACTTGCTTGTTGAGATGGTGTCTCTCTAACTTCTTCTCCTGGGCTGGCCTTCAGTGTAGAACGTCCTGCTTTCCAGAGGAGCTGGGATCACAGGTGTGCACCACCTCAGCTAGCACTCAACTTCTTTAGGGACTTCTGTGCTGGCTGTATTTATCTGTTGGTGTCGGGCATGCACTCTACTGCAATCAGGATGAATTCTCTGCAGCCTTTGCACCCTCAGTCTTCACCCAGGACTCATCCAATTCAAGGAGCTGAAAAGAAACATACTAGAAATGTTCAACTGAATACTGAATTATGCAACTAGCAGTAAGAGAATGCAATTTTGCAAGAGCAAGCATTATCAACTCCTTTTGAGTATCAAATTCCCAGGAAGAATTACAGCTACTATTCTCATGGGTCCAGAAAGTCCTGGACCCCTCCTCTTTCAGGTCCACTCATCAAGGTCAAATGTCTTCCCCAGCTGTTGGCTGGAAAATCACAGCTCAGATGGATTTTTAAGAAAGGACTGGCTTTGCAGCATTTGGAGTTGAGTCTTTAGCTGTTTGTACTCAGGAATCTATTCTCTCAGGGAACTGGGGGGACTGGGACTAAGCAAGGCCGTAGCATGAGGCGCCACTCTTTCCAAGAGCCCACAGGGACTCCTCTTCTACAAGACAAGGCTCTGCCTCCAGCTTTGGGCTGGATGGGCAGGGACTTTGTGGTCTTCCTTGCTGTCAATTGGCTCCCACCCAACTTGCTTTCTCCCCTCTTTTTTCTTTTTCCTGTGGGTGCTGCTCCTCCTAACCTTTCAATCTTATTCCTGGCTCAGTCTCTGCTTCCCAGAGATCCCAAATACTTTCCTACTGCTTGCCAGTGGACAGAAGCAGCTCAGAAAAGAGCCAGCAGGTGGGGGACCTTCTTTGCAGATGCCACATCATTGATGGTGGGCGGAAAGACAGAACATCCTCTTGTCCAATGACATCAGCATTGGCCTACGGCCATCGAAAGCCATTGCTAGCGGCCTGTCCTTAACCTGAAAAGGATACAAAGAGTCACTGGTTGTTTTCTAGGGAATTCAGCTGTAATTACATTGTCCAAAATATTAGAGTAAAATCGATCGGAGAGGATGCTATTCTTGTGGCAAACGTTCTGATTTCCCAAATGAGTCTACATCCAAGACATTATTGATGAATCTTATTATTTCTCTCAGAAGATGAAACATAAAAATAAATAGTACTGTCTTCGATGGCGCCCCTCGGGGAGCTAGACCAGCAAGGGCTTCGGAGGGCATCAGGGGTTGGGGGAGAGATTCTCCAGCTGGCCATTTTCTAGTCTCGGGCCTTCAGGAATGAGCTCCGCTATCCTTTCCTCTCTGTCCTTTGCAACCTCCAGCAACTCTCTCTAGGTTCCTGGGGACTCTTGCCTCTAGCCACTTCTGATTTGCGGCTTGAGGAAATGTATACACCACCTCCACAGTGCCACTTTCTCCTCTCCCGCTCAGCTGGAGCCTTCTGGGCCATGGTAGCTCTAGTGTGTACGAGTCTTCAAGCCCCATGCTCTGAGGGCATAAGGAATAATCACATCTAATATTGCTCTTGGCAACTTATTTTTGGTTGTGGTTAGTAGTACTAAGATTTGAACTCAAGACCTTAGGCTTGCTAGGAAAGTGATCTATCACTTGAGTCACCCCACTAGCTCCCTGCCCCCCCTTTTTTTGCTTTAGTTTGTTCGCAGATTGAGTCTTATGCTTTCACCCAGGCTAGCCTCAGATCTTGACCTCCTATTCCTAGTTCCTGTGTAGCTGGGATTTCAGGCTTGAGTCACCATGCTAGGCTTTGGTTTTGTCTTCTGTGACAAGGTCTCACTATATAGGTCCATCTGGCTTCGAACTCAGTTCTCTGCTTCCACCTCCCAAGTTCTGAGACTACATAGCACCATCGTGTCTGGCTACTCTTGGGTAAACTCTAATATCCAAGATATGTCTTCAAGAAAACAACAACTTGGGGTGAGATGGCTGAAGGAATGGCTAGATTTCTGCCCTCTAGAAATTTCAGAAGGCATTGATACCTTTCCTCTCCCTCCTTGACACTGTTTAACAGCACTGTTGATGGAATGGGAGAACTGTGTCTACCATAGTTTTTGGCACTTTGACCTTAGCTGGATTATTGTGAGCTGCAGTTGAGATTTCAGGGGTGTGGGGGAGGCCTTGTAAACTGTTTAACTCCAGTATGATGGTCAGTTATGGCCATTGGGTGCTTACATCTGCTTCTCTTCTCCCTTCATGGAAGAGAAGTATCTTAGCCATGTTCAATGCTTGAGAAAGAAACCTACAGAACGTTATAAGAGCAGGCAAGCACTGTATGGCCTGAGTGAAAGTAGCCATCTGGGGACAAACAGAATTTATGACTGACTGTCCTCTCCTTAGATGGGTTGTACCTGTGCGACAAGTTTCAGGCCAAAGGACATATCATTGCACTTTCTTAGATGATGGATCATCCATTCCCCTGTCAAATTAGTGGTCTTTGGGAGCCACATAAATTCTAAACTCCATGCTCATTGCAAGGATGGAGAAGGAGGAGTCCTGAGGCATGTCACGGGCCTGGTATTTTCAGGGTGCATAGCTGTGGTGGTGTGTGGGGGGGTAGGGTCATGTCTCTACCCTCCTGTCCTCTGGTGGAGCTTCTGAGATATTGCCAAGTTGTGGGGTACTGGTAATCACAGAATATGAGGTGCTCATCTGGATTTGCTGATGTGCGCCGAAGGCTGAAGGTAGCAGTTGTCACCTTGTCCTCAGGGTTCCAGAGCCCAGCGGAGTGCCTGACCCATAGGCCCCATGCAGAGACTGTCTGCTGAGCAATTAGACAAAGCCACCCAGCTTTTAGGCAGACACACTCATGTCCAGACTGTCCATTTCAGAGAATCCTATTCTTGGGACTGTGGAAGGGAAAAAGAACCCATATACTTGTGCGATGGACACAGGTGAGCTTGATTTCTGGGGGTATGTTTCAAGCTTCTTGAGGAGAATCACTTATGTCCATGTCAATGTGTATATTTATTTATCCATTTTCACTACTAATTTATGGCTCTCAACAAACAAGTAGAGACTAACTACCTAGCTACTTAATCAGTTTCTTCAATTTATTTTACTCTAGCTAACCATCTAAAGTGATGGGCATTATCCTCTCTCATTTGTAGATGGGCACTGTCAGATATACAATGAAACTGGGGCTCAACAGTAACCCTGATCATTTATTCCAGGCACGCTGCTAGCAGTAGATTCTGAAGGGGAAAATGGTGGTGGTGGCAGTGGCGGGGAGACAGGGAGAGGCTTGGAAGATAAGCTCCACTGCTTTTCTGTGAGACTCAGGTAGACAGAAGAGGTGACACACAGAGCCAGGCCTGCTGGGAGCCATGGAAACCTTGGTCCATTTTCTGATTCCAGGAACATCTTCCTGACCGACCTGCATGGTATTTGGTTTAAGGCTGAGAGCTGTGTTCAAACACAAATGCCCCTAGGAAGAGGAGCCCATTACATAAGCAGTCATTAGAATGGAGTGTGAATGCATTTCACACACGCCCCTCAGTGCCCCATTGGATGGAGTTCTGGTGGGCTGAACAGACAGCGTAGGACCACAGGATATCTCAGATGACAAAAGACAAAAAAAAAAAAGATAAGTCCTCAGCATCAGCCTTGAGTAAAATGAAGAGGAGAATAAAAGCTAATGTCTTCGATAGCAAACAAGAAGGTGTAAGATGGTTTTTAATGGAAACCACAGGATTCATTGTGGTTTATGCTGAAGAAAAGAGTTAAGAGGATAGTCACAGGCCTGCTATTGTAAGTTTGTGGCCAATCTCTGCTTATGCTATAACTTCTCCTAAAGGGGAATTCTTGCTAAGTCTACTCACAAAGAAAAGCAAAGTGATTTCCAAACAAATTATTGTATCACCCTCTAAGTGTGAAACTGTCAATATTATTTTATGCAGAACCCTGTGTTTCTTTTGGGAGGTGGACATTGCTCACAGACCACTATCTGTGACCTCACAGATGTCTTTCTATCCACACAACCCAATGAAAAGGTCTAGTATGTTCTCCTGGAAGAAGGAACACAGCTAAAGGCATTTTGTCTTGTCGTTATGAAGAAAGGAAATAAAGTGACTCATAAAATAAGCTGGTGGCTCCTGTGTATAAGACTAGCTACTCAGTAGGCTGAGATCTGAGGATTCAAGTTCAGCTTTGGCAGAAAAAAATCCCGAGATGTTTCTCTCCAATTAACCAGTAAAAAGCCAAAAGGGAAGGTATGATTCAAGTGGCAGAATGCTAACTTTGAGGGAAAAAAAGCTAAGGGAGAATGCTGCCCTGAGTTTAACCCCTAGTACCGGCACTAAAAAGAAAAAAAAGTGACTCATAAAATAAGCTGATATATATACTAAAGTGGCATTGACTGATTAGCTACTTTAACAAAGTGCAGAATTTCAGAACAAGTACAAGAAAATAGATGATAAGGATAGCAAGCCTGGCTAGAACAGTGAAAATGAGCCAAGACCAACACAACATGGAAACTCATGGTAGAGAAAACCAACAAAGATGTATCTTGGATCCTTGAGAAAACAGATGGAATAGAGAAAATTCTGGTAGGGTTGCACCATAGCGGAACAGAAGGGACATACAAAGAGAAGGCGGGGAGGGGGGCAGGGCTTCAAAATTTCTTCAACAAATAGAAAGGACACCACAGAACTGGGGAGAGAGAGAAAAGGATGGAGAAGTAAATCTGGAGACCCTGAGGTTCAGTCATGGCCATTTCTGAGGTTCTCTCCTCATTGTTATATACAACCTTTGCTTGTCATGATGGCTGAACATGCTACTTAGGATTCCTTTGGTTGCAATTGACTAACATCCAGATTCAGACTAGTCAAGCAAAAAACAAAGCAAACACCCTCCCCCCCCACCCGCATGCATTATGTCACATAACTAAAAGGTTGATTGGTGGCTTGATTTGGGACCCAAACAACTCCATTTGCACCCTCTCTTGGGTGTAAGCCTGTCTCTGTTCCCTCTGCCTCTCAAGCTCACAGTAACACAACTTTCAGGCCAGTAGGAAAAAAGAAAGAAGAGACTGCCCTTCGCTATTCCAAGATAAAGCTCTGTCAAGAAGCTTTTCTAGAATTGCAAATTTACGAGTTGAGTTGGACAAGTCTTCATAATGGCTAGGAGAATGAATGTTCTAGAAAGCTCTAGTCTCAATTACATGCCATGGAAGATGAAGGTGGTCATCTACTGAGCCACATGAACTGAACCCTGTCCTGTCACCACGACGTGGAGTAAGAAAACTCCCACCGTGTTCCATTACCCTGGGGGTGGGGATGAGGCAGCGAAGGTCACTGGGGTCCTGAGGGTCTTTGGTCTGACTGAGGAACGTTGAGTGAGACATCTACAGGCAGCCCTGTGGGGGGCTTGATTGAATTGGAGAGGTGAATTAGAGGCAGTTTCAGAAGGCCTGCCAGCCTGTGGTACCCACTGAGTTTCTGAAGGAATCAGTGACAGGAAGCCAGAAGCAGCAGCTAACCAACCACAGGAGTGACATATTGAGGTGATGTGGTCAAAGAGAGATTGGCAAACTCTCTGGGAAGGGAAGAAAAGGCCAACCCCTGGGGAATCCAATTTGTAGTCATTCAAACCAAGTGCCTTTGAGGTCTGGATGAATAACTCTTCCTTCCGTGGTTACAGTGAAGCTGCAGAGCCAGAAGTCTGAGATGTGAGAAAGGCTTTCACAGCTGTGGCTCCGGCCAGAAGAACAGGTGGGGCTGGGGTGAGAGTTTAGCTGAATAGTTAGGAGAGGAAAATTAATAACACAACGATGCTTCTGAGATTCTCTCACAAGATTTAGAGTTCAGCATAAGATGCGAAGATCACTTGTGGTCTAAAAATAGATCCTCGAACCACAGTATTCTGAGATTCACGGTCAGGTAAGATTTCTATTGTTCTTTGCACCTGACAGGCATTTTCTCTCCAATGTTAGGATTCCTAAAGTGTCCGTCGTTCACTCAATCAACCAACACTGCATCGAGAACTTATGGAGAAAGATTCAAAGCATCACTCAGGCTGGGAAGACTTTTCACCGCACCATCCTCATCTCCTGGTCCTAAAGCAGCTGACCCAACATGTCTCAGGATCATTTAAAATGCAACATCCCCAGCCCAACTGTTGGTGACACTCTTCTGCCACACCTTCTTCTCTTCCAGACTTTCTCATCTTAAGAAATGGTGCCATCATCCATCTTCCATGCTTCCTAAATCCAACCCAACAGCGAGTCCCATTGACTCTTCTTCAGGATGAATTTTGAAGGCTCACCATAATACTAGCAGTTGGGTCTGGCTGGTGTCCAGCGTCTCTCTCTAAGACTGGTTCAACTCATGCTCAATTTGGTAATCAGAAACAAATGATTAAACAGGCCGCTTCTCTGACTCACATCCTTCTGTGACTCTCTACTGCATTTTGTACATGTTGGGCAGGCTCTTTGCCTTGGCTTGTCAAATTCTGCATGATTCTAGACCTTCCCCCCCCACCCCTGTCTCCCTTTCCCTTTTCTTTCCTCTCTCCTTTTCCCTTTCCCTCTCCCTCTCCCTCTCTGTCCATGATGGTTTCATGCAAGTCCTCCTAAGCACTCAGCTATTTCTCATCCCCAGCCTTTGCGTGCACTGTGCTTTTTGCCTGCTGCTACCTTGGCCTCTGCCTACCTGTTTAGCCTCCTCTTGATCCGCTGGCTCCTTCTCTTCCCAGGGCTCTCAGTGAAGTTCCCAGGCTGTCCCTCACTGAACTAGGTCTTCCCCTTCTGCTCATGGCCTCTGCCATCCTTTCTGACTGGACATTCATGTGGTCATCCTTTCTATTGAATGTCTGTCTCCCATGAACGTGGGGCTTGCATCTCCTTGTCATTGCTTTACGGATGCCTTGCACCTAGTAGTGTTCCTGTCAGTACTAACCCCCATGAGCTGGGAGCACGTGTGGTAGTATCACACAGAGCTGGAGTGAGACCTCACAGAAGACACGTGAGCCTGCCCTGTTCTACCCATGGCAGGACCATTCATTCACACCCCTAGGCTTAGCTACAGCATCTGAATGAAGACCTGCTTATTTTCAAAAACTCCTCCGATTTCCTGGAAACAGATTGTGTCTCTGATGGTCTATTAAGGTTTGTTTTTTTTTTCTTTTTAAGCTGCTGAAGATCTTGGAACCAAACCAATCTGCATTTCCATTTTTATATCTTAATTTATAAACTGCGCCTTATAATTTACAAGCACTCACTTACTTAGTGTCACTAACAGAGACAAATAACAACTTTGCCAGTTCTGCTACTCCAAACTTCCCTCCTCACTCTGCTCCAGGACCGGCTCGGTCAGTCTTGGCTGGGAGACATAAGGACATAATAATGCTGATGACCTCCCTTTATAGGGAGTGGGACAATGATTGTGAAGGTGCACTTGTAGCAAGTGGAGATGCTACCCCTTTGGGAGTCTTATTCCAGGGACCTCTGATACCAGGCCAGAGGCTAGTGACATTTGGGGTGGTGTCATCTTTGTTGTGCACCCTGGATTGTAACAGCACGCCTACCTCTACCATGACATGCCACTGTGACAACCACAAGTATCTTCATCATGGTAAGTTATCCTTTGCATTGACCCTAAATGGAGAACCTATACCCCTAGCCTTAGTTAAACTGAGGTGCAGGAAGCTGGGCACCAGAGGCTCAAGCCGGTGATCTTAACCTACTCACGAAGCCGAGATGTGAGGATCACAGTTTAAAGCCAGCCCAGGCAAAACAGTCTGACTTCTATCTCCAATGAACTATCAAAAAGCCAGAAGTGGAGGTATGGCTCAAGTGGCAGAGCACCAGCCTTGAGTAAAAAAAAAAAAAAAAGTCAAGTGAGAGTAGAGCTCAAGCCCCAATAACCCACAGGCAAATAAAAGCAAAGGAAATAAAAACAAAAGGACTGCAGGGGTGGCTTCTGTGGTAGAGCTACATGGCTCATCTAGCAAGCAGGAGGCCCTGAGCTGAATCTTCAGGGCGGTTGCCACTGCCACCACCACCACCACCATCACCATCACCACAAAGGGGTTTTCTTGGTTGGGCTATTCACCCTTGCTTGGTTCTACGTATGTGAACTCGTGGCACAAACTCAGGGAGTGGAAAAGGACTAGGAATCCCCACTCCAGCCTACAGCCCTCCCCTGCCAGAGCATTTACGACTGAAACTCAAGGCAGGTACAGAAGCCTCCCGGGCCTCTGTGTCTTGGAACGCCGGCAGGCCTTCAGAGGCTCTGCCCCCACAGCTTGTACTGGCGCGGTGTCTAGCAGCTCCCACCCCGTGTGTGTGCGTGTGTGTGTGTGTGTGTGTGTGTGTGTGTGTGTTTACTCGCGCTCTGTATCCCCCGTGGCTTTGTGGGGTGGGTGGGTTGGCCCGAAAACCACCACGTCGCGTGTGGGAAAACTTTCAGACAGCAGCGGCAGCCGTGGGCAGGGCCCGGCGCAGGAGCACGTTCGCTTTCCTATCACCCGATGGGGCTGGAGGTGGGCAGCCTGGGCGCGAGGGACTCAGCCAGACCCCCGTGCCCGGCCCAACACCGGCCCAGAGGCCCCCGTGGGGGCCCTGGGGCCGCAGCCACTTCATTTCTCCTTCCCAATTCCATTAAGGCTGCTCAAAATAAACACAAATAAACAGACAGATCCAAGTCGTGTCAGCCAGGACAGCCTCCTCCCGGGTGATGAAGCTCGCTCTCCCCGGGGCTCCTACTTTTTTGGGGGGGAGTCACGTTTGGGCACCCACGGCCAGGAGTGCAAGGGTATTGTGTGAGACCCAGATCTCGGTGGCCCCAGGCCGGGATCCCAGGCTCGGATCCCAGGCTCAGCCGGGGTTTCCCCCCGGGGGTGGGGGGGGTGCCCCCTTCCC
This sequence comes from Perognathus longimembris pacificus, assembly GCF_023159225.1. Taxonomy (NCBI): domain Eukaryota; kingdom Metazoa; phylum Chordata; class Mammalia; order Rodentia; family Heteromyidae; genus Perognathus; species Perognathus longimembris. Next base: position 45,710,004 of record NC_063176.1, read on the forward strand.
AGCGGGCCCCTCCCCCAAGGTCACCCAACTTTTCCCTCTCCGCCTCCCCCGCGGGCGGGGCGGGCTCCCCGCACGCCTCCTCCATTGGCCAGAGCCGGCTGCGGGCCCGAGTGCTGATGTCAGGCCGGCGCGGGCGCGGCGGGTGCAGCGGCCCAGCAGCCCGGGCGCGGGTGGGGGGGCGCCGCGTGGGGGTGGCGGCCAGCATGCGCTCGGCTGCGGCTCGGCCTCCCACACCCGCGGCGCCCGCGTCCGAGCCAGCGGCGGCCGAGCGGCGCGGCGAGCGGCGGCGCGGCTGCAGCGGCCCCGGGTGGGAGCGGCGGCGGGGGTCGGGACCCGGCGGCGGGGAGCGGGGGCCCCGGCATGGCGCGGCGGACGGGCGGCGGCGGCGGCGGGGCGCTGGGGCTGCTGCTGCTGCTGCTGGGCGCCGCGTGCCTGGTGCCCCGGAGCGCGCAGGTGAGGCGCCTGGCGCGCTGCCCCGCCACTTGCAGCTGCACGAAGGAGTCCATCATCTGCGTGGGCTCCTCCTGGGTGCCCAGGATCGTGCCCGGCGCCATCAGCTCCCTGTGAGTGGGGCCCCGGCCCGCCCCGCGCCCCGAGCCCCCCCACCCCCCCCCCCCGCCCCGGGCTCCCCAGTCCCTCTCCTGGGCATCGGGGTGGGGACGCGCTGTGGGACGCGGGGTGGAGGGTGGAGGGGACTCCAAGCCCCGGAGAGTCTCGGTCCGCAGTCGGGGTTTCCATCCTTCCCAGGGCTTCTCCGTGTGGTCCGCGGGCCACCTGCATTGGGCACCCCCTCCCGGGGAGGCGGGGAGCGCGTGCAGATTCGGGGCCCCACGGGGAGGGCGGATCTCTGCACCCGCAGGGTCAGCATTAGGCATCCCCGCGTGTGTGTGTGTGTGTGTGTGTGTGTGTGTGTGTGTGTGCGGGGGGGGGGGTGCGTTAAAGTTTGGGAGGCTCGTGGGGTGTGGGGGTGAGGGGTGGGAACCGCCAAACGTGACCTGGTGGAGAGCAAAGCCGGCATGGGGGAGGCCCGGGAGGCACCTGGGCCTCCTCCCGACCTCTCCACTCCGCAGGGCCGGCCAAGGCATGTTGGGGTGGTCCCCACTTGGCTTGGAAGAGGGGAACCCAGAGGGTTTGGCAGAGCCTTGGGATCTATGGGGTGTCCAGCTCATCGCCAAGAGTGGGAAGTCCACCTGACTTCTTGCCCTGAGTTCAAGAAGCTTCTCGTCCCCTCTTCCCCGCACCTCATAGGACTTGGCTTTCTTGCTGCTGGAGGAACTGTCCAGAAAGGCCTCGGTGATGATCACTTGGTCATCTTCTAAGGGAGATAGTTGCAACTTGGCCTCAACACAGCAGCCATTCGAGCCAAATGTGGCTGGCTTTCACCGTGCGTGACCCGGGAAGGGGCTGCGGGCCATTGCTCTGCCCCCAAGGGATGAGGTTCCTGCTAGACGATTCTGGGGTCCAGGAGAGGGGCTGGAGTGACCCCTCAGGTGTCTGACTAGCCCCCTCTCGCCCCAGGATGACGTTGCTTGTGTTTTCTCTGGGAAACATCATGCCTTTTGGATTCCTCCTTCTATTGTCAAGTCAAATGACATGGAAGATTCCAGAAATTCTATCTCCTCCCCCCCCCCCCTTGTTAACTTCTTAAGATCAGCAGCAGTTTGATTAGTCTACATGTTAAGGGAAATAAAATATCGAGGTCCTGCTGTGACCAGAGCCCCTCCCCCCCCACCCGGTACAGAGCCAAACTTTTTGACCCCCGTTGACCATTTTATCTGGCAGATGGCACCACTTCTTATTGCGCACAGTCAGGTTCAGGTGTCTTGAGTTTTCCCCCAAGGCTTTCACGGTGCATTTAATCAGAAGTGCTCCGAGTGTCTTTCAGAGACACATTCCCAAGGGGGAATGTCTAATCCTACCCTGGAGTTTCGTGGGCCAACATTAACTTTGTGTCTGCACACACAGAATCTTGGGCAGAGGTGAGGCAATTACCCCGCTTCGGCTGGGCCCTCCTGGAGTGAAGCTGGGGGGATTGATTTAAGCTGACTGAGCGAATGTCTGTGCAAGGAGCCACACAGACTGTACAGGCTTCTGTTAGCCAGACTAGTTTTCATATTGATTAGGTGCATTGGAGAATGGCTTGTCTCTCCCCCCATCATCACCCCCATCCTCCATGGCACCCCCTCCCCCCACTGTGTGAGCCTCAGGCAAGCTAGGAAGAGAGTGAAGTTCAGGTGGACAGTGAGGTTGCTGTCCACCTTGCCTGGCGCATCCGAAAAGAAACCTGGGCCTTGTTTTATTCCTCCTTTGCCTGCAGGAGCCTAGTAAATGGAACTTTTTCGGAAATCAAGGACCGCATGTTTTCCCATCTGCCTTCCTTGCAGCTGCTGTGAGTATGGGAAGGTCTTTCTGTAAAATGGGAGTTTCTGAGGGGGAGGGTGGGCTCTGCCTCTTTGGTATTAGTACTTCCGTCCACATGTGAGTTTGCAGAGTCAGTCATTAGTGTGCCCCATGGTATCCTGAACAAAAGGTTAAGGCTCCTTTGCTCAGCTTGGTATACTTTTTCTTCCAGGACTTTGCTATAGATCCCAATTTTCACTGAGAAGTGATCGCATTAATCACACGCAGAACTTTACCTCTACATACTCTTGCTTAAACATTTCACTTTAAAAGAAACTTACATTTTTTAAATGTTAATGTTACTTTAGAGACATCAGTGTTTCTGGTTTATTGAGTACTTAAACAGGCAGCCTACTATTTGTTTATTTGCATAATTTTATCTCATTAGCATATAGCCTCCTCCAGGAGCATATTTTTATTCTCCCATTGATAGGAAACTCAGGGAAATTATTTGCTCGAAATCACTGAGACAGGATTTGAGACCTAAGGCCAAAGCCCACACTCAAAAGTACTTTGTCTCCGTAGTTAACATTACTAACAAAAAGAGATCTCTAGCTGAGCACCGGTGTAATCCTAGCTACTCAAGAGGCTGAGATCTGAGAATCTTTGTTGAATCCAGCCGAGGCAGGAAAGTCTAAAAAAGACTCTAACCAGCAGCAAAACTAAACTGGAGGTATGGCTCAAGTGGTACAGTACCATCTGTGAGTGACAAAGCCATACTCAAGCCCTAGTACTAGCACACATAGGAAGGAAGGAAGGAAGGAAGGAAGGAAGGAAGGAAGGAAGGAAAGAAGGAAGGAAGGGAGGAAGGAAGGAAGGAAGGAAAGAAGGAAAAAGTCCCACAGCACTTTTCAAAAGCTGATCAGTGACAGGTGGTCTTGAGTATATATCAAAGTCTCGTTATGTTGGTTTTTAAAAATTTGACATGGAATTATAACTACAGCAATCAATGAACTACAGAAAAATATAGAGACGTACAGATTACTACTTCTCAATAAAGTTCCCCTGGATAGTTTTGTTAGTGAGATATTGCATGCCTATTTATAACATCATGATTACCATTTTAAAATCAGAATTGTCTTAGAATTGCAGTGATGTTAAAATATATTTTCCCTATAATAGTAAGAATAGAAATATAATTTTAGGTAATATGTTTTAAATTCATTTTTTTGAAGTAGAGTCTTGTTATATAGCTCAGCTTGGCTTAGAGTTCTCTTATGTAGCACAGGCTGGCCTTGAACTCAAGATCCTCCTGTCTCAGCCTCCAGAGTGTGGTGGGATTAATTACAAGTGTGCAAGACTACAATTTCGGGTATCTTTTGCTTTAATGGTGTCTATAGAGACTACATAGACTTTTACCAAAGGAACTTTAATGGTAATTCAAATAGAAAATTGCAGTGATAAACAGTTTTTTGAAGCTTTCTTCATTCAAGGCTTGGCATTCTAGTACTTAAACCACACCTCCAGTTCTTATCAGACCTTTACTACTTTCCTTATCTAACTTTGTTATTTATTTATCTTTTTGTCAGTTCTGGGGCTTGGACTCAGGGTCTGAGCACTGTCCCTGGCTTCTTTTTGCTCAAGGCTAGCACTCTACTTGAGCCACAGCGCCACTTCCAGCTTTTTCTGTTTATGTGGTGCTGAGGAATGGAACCCAGGGCTTCATGCAGGCTAGGCAAGCGCTCTATCACTAAGCCACATTCCCAGCCCTCCTTATAAAACTTTTAATGCTATTTCTCATGAGAATGTAAAGTATAATAGAAGGGAATTTTTTAAAGTTTGTTTTTGCCCTAGCTATGTGATCTTGTTTCCGTCACTTCATTTCTTTGTGTTCAAATTTCTATAAAGATAGAGCTGGATTCAATCCTTTTCGATCTTTGATTCCATGCTTCAATTCAGGCATGCACTGGCTGTTTAATTGTGCCCTGCATGAAAATGTTTCCAAATAACAGTTATCAGTTCATATTTACTTAGACCCTCAGAGGAGAAAGAAGTAGAACATGGAAGATGAGCAGAAAATCCATTCCAAAGGACCCCACCTCCTGTGGCCTCTGTCCGCAGTCATTCGAGAACCCGTTTGGGGTCCTGCTGAATGTTCTTATGCTGAGAAGGGCCCACCATTGCCCAGAATCCGAACATAGCAAAAGAAACAAAAACGGCTTCGCTGAGAGACTCCACCTTTGGTCTCTGCATTGAACTCTGCCTTGTTTTCAGGTTGCTGAATTCAAACTCATTCACAGTGATCCGGGATGATGCCTTTGCGGGACTTTTTCATCTGGAATACCTGTGAGTATTGTGGTGTGTGTGTGTGTGTGTGTGTGTGTGTGTGTGTGTGTGTGTGTGTGTGTGTAGGATGGGTTCAAGTTCAGTGCCTCAGGGGAGTTGGTAGATGGTGGCTCTTGGGCTCTTTGTCTCTTTGGAGAGGGCTGATAGAGAAAATCCTCCTTGTCTAGGTGGCACTGACCTTCAGTAGTTCATTTGCTTATAAACACATTGGGACAGGAGGAGGCTGGAGACAAATCTGGAGAAAGGAAACCAAGAAGGAAATGTGCTCATTCATTCTCCGCTGACACTTAATTTGTCATGGAGTGAGCAGACTTGGAAATTGTGTTGGATATTTTTACCTCTTCTAACTACGATGGATTTGCTGATCACCCAGAAATAGAGGCGAAGGGTTCTGAGGGTTACTTATTTTTAAATGAGGTTTCCCTATTTGGGGATGAAGCCATGTGTTTTTAATTCAGCTATCTCACAGCCTGCTTGTGATTTCTGCTGAGGGTCTGACCACATTTTTTTTCTTTACAAAGAGGGGAATGGCTGTGTGCAGCTGGGCTTCAAAATCCCAATTTAATTACATTATTTGTAATTTGTACACTATTTTTTAACCTAATTATAGTCATCTTTACAGAAAAAGCGATTAGTATCTCATTTCCTATAATCAATCCTTTGGTGATTGTCTTTGTCTGCCGTTTCATGGGTACAGACAGCAGGTAGTTCCTGCGAGAGTTTATGAGTGAAACACTGCCTCAAAATGTTGTCTCTGAAAGACTTGGAGACTTGCTTTTGTATGAGTTGATTTAGAAAACTGATGTCTAATAAAAGAAAATATATATTTGTTGGTTAAAAGAAAAGATGGGAAAGAAGGCTGGGGATATAGCTCAGTGGTGGAGTGGCTGCCTAGCACGTACAAGGTTCTGGGATCTATCTCCAGCAACACACACACACACACACACACACACACTCATGTCTTTAGGTGTGGAATCCTCCCCTCCTCAGCAGTATTAGCTTTGCTCTTTGTCATTTTCCCTCACTTTGCTATCTTTCTCCCCCTCCAATCCTTGCACCTTTGTACTAGGAAGTTTGTAATTACACTAATCCTGCCATCAGATAGGATTTCCTTCCTTAGCATTCAGAGGACATTGAAAGCCTCATCTCGGCTTTCTTATCTGAGGTCAACAGGTATGTGTTAGAATTCCAGACACATCCTCAGCAGAAGAGAGCTCTCTGCTGGTTTGGGGCCTTGGAGATGGATGTCTCTGCGGGATTTCTTTCTCCAGGGTAGACATAAATATGTACATTCTCAGAATCCAGTACTGTGGTGTGTGCTTGACATGCAAAGAATATCACAGCTGTAGGGGCCGAAGCCACTGGTGTCTGCCAAAGTCCACGCAAAACCACTGTGGTAGCAGAGCTGTGCATTTTCCCTTGTGAGAGGTTCAATCTTACAGACCAGGGTGTTGGGGGTTAACAGTTTATACTGAAGTCTAGTACTTGAGACACCATGCGCCCCAAAAGCATCCAGTGAAAGAACCGCTGCATTAATGGTGTCATGTAGACGTGGCCAAGACTCTCCTTTGGATATCTCATCACAGGCTGCCTTACCTTTGATTCAACTCTCTGTGGCTCTAGGGAGAATTCGTAGTGCATTTGCATCTTATCTCATGTACTTGGCTTGTAGTTTGGCAGTGTGATTGATGTAAAATCCAGTGTGCAATCTGTATGCCATTTTAGTTCAGGGGAAAGAAAGCCAGCCTCTGCCCAACTTTCCTGTGGCCTACAGCTCTTAAGAGCATCGGTGCCTCATTATCCTTTGCTCCCAGATCAGGCTGTGTGGGACACTGTGAGCGCAAGGTTGCTGGAAGCCCAGCTTCATGGAACTCTCCCGCATCAAAACTGTCACACAGCTGGGCATTGGGGGCTCACGCCTGTGACCCTGGCTACTCAGGGAGATCTGAGGATCATAATGAGAAGCCAACTGGCCATAAAAGTGTGTGAGACTCTTACCAACCACCAAAATGCCAGAAGTGGAGCTGTGGCTCAAGTGGTAGAGTTTCAGCCTTGATTGAAAAGCAAAGGGACAGTACCTCTGCCTGATATCAAGCTCCAGTACAAGCACACACACACACACACACACACACACACACACACACACACACTCCTACACAGACAAGCAAACAGACTGTAGTAAAGAGATATAAAACAATGGGCTATGAGATTGTGATATTAACAAAAGTATGAATAGCCAGGTACTGGGAACTAACTGTGAGAGGAGCTGAGCAGGGAAAATGGCTGGAACCATTCCTGTCTAGAAGACAGGGGAGTCTCTTGCTTCTGTATGGTACATCCTTCCCCTTCCCCAGACGTTTCTACCCATGTTGCGGCTCTGAATTTGCATATGACCATGATGCTGCTGAGGGGGGAGGGGAGTAAAGGCACACTCATGTGCAGGGAGTCTTGCACACACATACCAACCCTTGTGCAGAATTCAGTGTGGCCCAGTCTTCATAGACTCTCTAATTCCTGGTTGCTTTTGGTTGTCACTCTCTAAGTATGCCGATCTCATTCTGAGAGATACTAAACAGAGGAAGTTCTGTTGAATTGTTCTGCTTTCCTCCTCAGGTTCATTGAAGGGAACAAAATAGAAACTATTTCCAGAAATGCCTTCCGTGGCCTGCGGGACCTGACTCACCTGTAAGTCCTGTCAACACCCCTGTAAGTCCTTTCATGGGAGGGGTGAGAGTCTCCTCCTGATGACTCTCTCTTCCTTGACATTTCCATATGAGAGCATTCCCTGAAGGAAACTCACTTCCCAGTGGTTCTAGAGCTTTCTACCTGGTCTATAGCAGTATTGCAATTATCACACTGCTGGTGTTTTTTTATTTTTTGGCCAGTCCTGGGCCTTGGACTCAGGGCCTGAGCATGGTCCCTGGCTTCTTTTTGCTCAAGGCTAGCACTCTGCCACTTGAGCCACAGCGCCCCTTCTGGCCATTTTCTATGTATGTGGTGCTGGGGAATCGAACCTAGGGCTTCATGTATATGAGGCAGGCACTCTTGCCACTAGGCCATATTCCCAGCCCACTGCTGGTGTCCTTATGTGCCCAGCATACCGCTCTGCGCTGGGAGTGGGGCACATGACTGCCTGTGATGGAGGAACCCAGGGGCCTGGCCCCAGGGGAAAGTGGAAAGGGAGCACAGGTCTCGTGCCCACTTGGTACCACACGCAGGGCTGGGGGTGTGGGGACCCTTCTTCTCTACCTTGTGTGATCATCGGTGAGTCCCATTTCACAGATTGGGTTACTGAGAGTTAACTGACTTCCTGAAGAATGTCAACGGGAGGATCAGAATGAGGAAAAAGTAGAATAAAGATGTCTTTGTGCTTTCTCTCATTTGAATGCAAATCACTTTTTTCTTTTATGTTGGATTAATCTGTGGCTTCAGCTAAGCTCTCTGGTTCTTTAATAACTTTCTGGAGACCAAAAAAAAAAATTAAACAAATTGATTTGAATTGACATATCAGAATGTAGCAAGTACACACGGAGCAAATTTAGAAAACTGGAAGAAATTGTGGCTTTGTTTATGAAAATGCAAAAATAGTTATTGTCTCAGTGGGAGTAATTTATTAGCTAGAGTGCCGGCTCAATTTGCGCGATAGATATTTCGAGTCTGTGTATTTCCAGTTTGTGGCCGGCCTGTGTGCAGTAAAAAGAGAACTGAGAAACTCAAGGTGGGTGCTAGGCATGGGCTGTGATATTCTGGGGTGTCAGCCTGACAGTACAGTGTGGACAGAACCCCGTGGCCTGTGAACCCTCAACCTGGCTCAGGTGTCTGTGGTATATATAGTAGCCCTGGGTCCTGGGTGACCACCAAGCAGAGGCTCTGCCTGAGCTGGAACCCAGAGTTTGGAGAGTGAGGAAGTACAAGAATGATGGGGGAGACCCACCCATCCTCACCTGCACGGTCCATGGGGGAGAGCCTTTTCTTCCTTTGGAAGCCTTTCTTCACAGCCTGGTGTTTTCTTCACCAAACCCCCACATTCTTGGGAGGCTGAGATTGTTAAATTTGCATTCCCTTGGCCTTGAGTTCAAAGCTCTCGGGCCATCATTTATGCATCTTGCTTTGCTTTTTCTGAGCTCTAGTTTCCTTATCCTTAAAATAGGGTTGGTTCTACTGACTGTACAGACTCCCTGCACAGACCGATTAGTAATGCTGGCTTGAGAAGTAGCTGCCCACATCCTGCCCTACATGGCAGGATGGCGTGGCCATTCTCTGTGTGCTCACTAAGGAGTCTGGGTTCTCTCTCCCGGGGGCTGCTGAGTAAGTAAGTGTAAACCACTTGGCAGTTGGGGAGGCCAGACAGCGGCTGCTAAAAGGACAGCTGGGGGTGTCTGGAGAGAAACAGCTGAGGCCGCGTTAAGTCTGCTTCCCAGAAGTCAGGAAGAAGGGGCTTTGTTTGTGAGCAAAAGCGCTGGGCAGACCGTGAACCTAAAGCAAAGCGCACAGGCCAGGCTGAGCTAGTCCAGCTGGCTGCCGTTCCTTGGTGGAGGATGTGAACATGCAGGTATTGTGCATGTTCCTGGGTTTACAGTACACAGACTACACATGTGTGAGTGCGTTAACTGTTCAGGCATGTGCATGTGTGGATTTCCTGTGTTATCACCCGGCATGCACACAAGAAGAACCTTCTCTGGATGATATCAGGGAGTGCAGGTTTGGAGGGGTCAAGGAACTCTCTCCCAGAAAGCACTGCGTGCATTGGAGAGAAGCGGTGTACCCCAGGAGTATGACCTGCCTGCCCCTCCCCCTGCTCTGTAGCCTCATTCCCTTGCATCTCCAGAGCCCCCGGCTCTCTGTGCACCCCATGCATACTCAACTCACCCCATCACTGGGCTTTGCTTTCCCTCGCATCCTTTCCTTTGCCTGGGATGCTGTTTCTTCTGCCCTCATGGTCCATCTCCCCCATGAAGCCCTGTCTGATGCCTCTTGTGCCTCTGCCCACCGACTCCACACAGCGCTTCACCATGTCTGCTATTCACATGGGTCCATCTTGTTTCTGGATGTTAGATTTCTCTCCCAGGAGTGTGGAGTGCTCCACGAGGGCCGGAGTGCTCCATGGGGGACCAGGCCTTTGCACCCTCCCCTTAGTTAGTGCTGGTCTCTTCCCGTGTCCAGCCAGGTCAGTAGGACCTGCTGTGATTCTCTGGAGATCCAGGGCTTCCTCCCTAAGCTGGGTTTCCTGCATGCACTTTACTTTCCCGGAGAAGTTAGCCGCTTTCAAACTTGTCCCCTCCAGACTGGAGATGTGTTTAGTAATCAAAAACGTTTATTATGTTTGGTTAAAGAATGAGTTCATCGTCCCCCCTCCCTTTATTAAACCTGTGATCAGAGAAAGCCTTAGCTTTAAACTTCACTCCTGGAACAGGTAAAGAACATGTATATGAAGTATCTGACTTTCATGAACTTTCCCAACATCGATGGACCCATTTTAATCTGTTAAGGAAACAGATCTGTTTCTGGGCAGTCAGTGAAGGAACCATGCTGATCAGTAACTAAGATCTAGGACGTTTGTTTTCCAGCAGCCCTAGGGACAGGGAGCTGTTAAGTAGCTTTAGAAATGAAGTATTCGGTGCCATGAATTTGTGGACAAAATGAAGTCAAAGGGGCTACGTTAAGCACTTAGCGAGAGGGCAAAACCTGCTGCTTTCTGAACTCTGAACTGCAAACTTGAGGTGACGGCTCAGCTTCCTGCCCTCAGTTATACAGTGTATTTTTCAATACAGTAACTTTCAATGAGCCAAAATTTAAAGCTAGATTGTGTGTGTATATGTGTGTATGTGTGTGTGTATGTGGGGGGTGTAGTTTCTAGTACTGGAGCTGGAACTCAGGGCCTCAAACTCTTGCTTACCTTTTTGGCATGTTACTCCTAGAGCCATTCCTCCACTTCTGGCTTTTTGCTGGTTAATGGGATATAAAAGTCTCTTGGATGTCTGCCTGGGCTGGCTTCAAATTGTGATCCTCAGGTCTCAATCTCTTGAGTAGCTAGGATTACAAGAGTGAAGCACAGGTGCCAGGCTTTAGCTAGATGTTTTTAACCTCTAATTAGCTGAGACCCTTTTGTACTTTGCTTTCCAAAGAACAAAAAAGAAGTGCCGTCATCAACCAGGAAAAAACGCTCTTTTTTCTAATTTCCAGAAGCTACTCTGAATATGTTCAGACTGATTTAATTTTCAAGTTATTTTCCAACACATAAAAATTGTACACATGTATCATTTAGAAAAGTAAAACAGTACATAGAATTCCATTTTTATCCACTTGTGGCTACCCAATGAGAAGGAATCAAACTCAGAAACTGCATTTTTCCATACCCGGTTGATAATCTTGAAGCAAGACTGTTCGGATAACAACATGTTTGGATAACAATAGGCTCAAACTTTCTACTATGTCTAGCTAGCTGACTCCCAAACACTTCCTTCATCCACATTCTGAGATCATACATGAGGACATTATGGTCCACTAAATTCACATGTATTTTTAAAGCGGTTTATCATTGTTCCGTTTTACGGCGGATACTCATACGGATAGAAGGAAACAAGCAGACGTCAGTTTCTAGAACAACTCACATAGGCGCGGGGTGCCAAGGGGAGACCACAGACCTGCTGTACATCATTTTGGGCCCCAGCCTTTCCTCAGCCCTGCACTGGGGGCTTCCGTCCGTCTCAGCAGGATGATAACAGGCAATGCAGGAGCCTGAGTCATCACAAAGAGGAGATGCTTGTTGGAGGTGGGGCATGAAGTCACGTCTCAGACAGGCCTTCTACACTAAGGACAACCGTGCAAAATGGCTTCTCATGGAGCTTCACTCGTAGGCAGGGGAAAATGATCGTCATCAGGGATCACCTAAACATTCGTTTTGTCCATATTTCATTTTTATCATCTCTAGGGGTTAGATTTGTGTGTCTATATAAAGAAGAGTCCACAGAGAAATGAGGCCAAGCTAAGAGAACTCACTTAGATGGAACATTAGGGAATGACTTACGATAAGACTTTATCTTCTGCCATCACTGTTGCCTTGGTGCTTCATTCACTTGCCCTACAAAGGTTTACTGAGAACTTGCTGTGTGCCGGCACCAGCTTGTGTGTGACACATCGTGGACAGACCCTCGTCTCTGTCCTTCTTTGGCCTATGTTTAGCGAGAATCCACCAAGAAACAGATACAGCTGGCACTGGTGGCTCACTCCTAAACCCTAGTTACTCAGAAGGCTGAGGTCTGAGGATCCAGGTTCAGATCCAGACTCTTATCTCCAAATTAACTCCTACAAGCTGGAAGTGGAGGCATGGTTCATGGTAAAACACTAGCATTGAGGGAAAAAGCTAAGGGACAGTAAGCCTATGTCCTAAGTTCAAGCCCTAGCATTGGCGAGCACACACACACACACACACACACACAAGCAAATTGATAATTAAGATGTGCATTGTGTCTTCTAATGAAGATCAACAGAATAGGGGAAGGGATAGAGGCGCAGAAGTTCAGGAAGGTGGTAGTTGGTTGAGGATGGACCTCCCTCAATGAGGTGATGGAGGGAGCGGTTGGCTCTGTAGGGGAAGAGCTGTAGGCAGTGGAATAGAGTAAGGCCTTCAGGCTGTCTGAGGAGGACTGAGGAGGCTGGGGTGGCTGGATCTGAGCAGTGGGCGATGAGGCATGGTTGACAAGCAAGCAGTAGTGGAGGGACCCAGACACTACACACTACCAAAGGGACTTGGACTTTTGCTTCAAGAAACCTAGGAAGCCATCTGCAGTTTAATGGATGGGCGCAAAGAACTTAACACGTGCTGTTTTAAGAAGAAAACCAACCAGCCATGTACCAGTTACCCACACCTATAATCCTAGCTACTCAAGGGGCTGAGATCTGAGACTCACAGTTCACAGCCAACCCAAGCAGGAAAGTCTGTGAGACTCTTCTTTCTAATTAACTACCAATTACCCAGGAGTAGAGCTGGGTAGAGTACCAGCCTTGAGTAAAAAAGCTAAGGGACAGTGCCCAGGCCCTGAGTTCAAGCCCCAGTGCCCCAGTATTGGGACACACACACACACACACACACACACACACACACACACACACCCCACACACCGCACAAAATCAGCATGCTTACAGTGTAATCCAAAATCTATGTTATCTTCTAGCTAAAGTCATTGATGAGCAAAGGATTGATGAGCGAAGCCAGGAGCCGAGACCCATTGGGATCAGAATGTTTAGAGCTCCATTTAAGCTATTAGCTGTATTTAAAGGGACTTCAGAGTGACCGGGCATGAAGATAATAACCACATTAAAATGTGACTTTCTTTTTCTAGTTCTTTGGCCAATAACCACATTAAAGCACTACCAAGGGATGTCTTCAGTGACTTAGACTCTCTGATTGAACTGTAAGTAATGAAATTAAGTTTGCTTGTGCTGTCACTGGGCCCCAGTTAATCATATATTTCAACCCCCTTGGCTACTTTACTGCAATAAAAATCAATAAAGTAGTGCACCCTGGGAAGCGGCTGTGTAGGTTTCATTGTGCTGGATTTTGGCTATTTGATACTTAGCATCATGAGACCAGTAGCAAATCAAGCTCTCTGCATGGGAAGTCCCACGCTCCTAAACAGTGTGTTCCTTTGCTTTAGCTTCCAGTGTTTACTTCCAGCGGGACATAGTTTAAGAAGATCTTAAGAGTTTCACTTGTGTTTGTGAACACTGTCTTCCTGTCATTTTGTATTTTTAGGAGAACTGCCTGGGAGAGGGTAATGTTCTGTTGTTCCTCCTAATTTTCACCATGTTGTGGGAATGGTTTCTAGAGGGTTTGGGGAGGGTCTGACAAGCCATCTCTGAGAGCTCTCTGTATGCCATGCAGTTCAAATCAGTTAGAAGCAGTCAAGGCAGGAAATCCGTAGGACTCTTATCTCCAATAAATTAAAAAAAAAGAAAAGCCGGAAGTGGAGTATAGCTCAAGTGATAGAATGCTAGCCTGAAGCAAAAGAAGTTTGGGAACAGTGTGCAGGTCTGCAGTTCAAGCCCCAGGACCAATGAAACAAAACAAAACAAAACAATCCAAAACTACCAAAAAGCTGAAAGTAGGGTTGTGGCTCAAGTGGTAGCCTTGAGCAATAAATCTCAGCGACAGTCTTTAGGCCCTAAGTTCAAGCCCTAGCATGCACACATACATTCTTTTAGGAGGTTTTAAATAAGTCAGGATATTACTAATTCTAGTGTTTCATCTCACAATATGCATCTTATTTCCCTGTGTACATATTTGTGTTTTCTTTTTAGAGATTTAAGGGGTAATAAATTTGAGTGTGACTGCAAAGCCAAGTGGTTGTATCTGTGGTTGAAGATGACCAATTCCACAGTGTCAGATGTGCTGTGCATTGGCCCGCCAGAGTATCAGGAGAAGAAACTGAATGACGTGAGCAGCTTTGACTACGAGTGCACAACGACAGGTAGGCAGAGCCTATGGCATCAAAGAGGGATATTTAGTTACTTGGTATTGGGAAGTGAGTGTAAGGCCTTGTACTTGCCAATCAAGTTGAGTACTAGTTTTTGTTTTTGTTTTTTGCCAGTCCTGGGCCTTGAATTTAGGGCCTGAGCACTGTCCCTGGCTTCTTTTTGCTCAAGGCTAGCACTTTGCCACTTGAGCCACTTCTGGCCATTTTCTATATATGTGGTGCTGAGGAATCAAACCCAGGGATTCACGTATATGAGGCAAGCACTCTTGCCACTAGGCCATATTCCCAGCCCTTTTTCTTTTTCTTTGTATTGAAATCTTCTTTGATTCCTTCCTCTACTTCCTTTAGCTGGGATCTAGGAGGAGTTCCCCTGCCTTGCCTGACCCAAAGATGGGTGTTTGGAATAATCACTTTATTTTTCTTGTGGAGGTCAATAGAATGGGAAGGGGAGGGGCAAGAGGTGAGCAGAGATGTTTTCTACACTAAAAAGAATGAATCAGTGTGATTAGGAAAACAGCTCAATCGTTTTGGTTTGTTGTTGTTGTTAACTACCCTGACTTTTGTTTTGATTTTTTTTTTTTTTTACCAAATTCACATTCCTTAGAGCTCTTTTTGTTTGTATATATACATTTTAAAGATCGCAGTATGAATGTATAGATTTTTACAGAAGACCATGTTCAAATCAGAAGGTTTCATGGAAAGGCAGTGCCAAGACAACTGAACTATTTTGTCACCACTGCTCTCTGGATTCAGTAAGATGATGTTTATTGGAAGTTTAATGCAGACTCTTCCATGTATGTTACTTTCATCACACCATATAAGAAAAGATAACTAGATAAATTATAACCGATGACAAACTAGGAAGTAAAAATTGGCAGCTAGTTGTTAAAGAAAAAATCCACACGGAGGGAAAACTGTAAAGGAAATTTGACTTTGTTTTCCCAGTGCCTGCCTTGGGATTTTAGTTCATATATACATTTTTTTTTTAGTTTATAGAATAAAATTAAAATATCAACCACCTCAATGTCCCAGCAGGTAGAGAACAGGTAAGGATCTCCATATAAAAGGCTCAGGACAGTTTCTACAGCTTCTAAAGCCAGATGTTAAAGAAGACAGGATCAATCCACAGTCTGAAGCCTCCCTTCTAGAAGTTTCTACAAATAAACATTTATGCCGAGAACTCATATTTCCAGAGCCTCAAGGCATGATAGAAGCAAAGGGAATGAAAACTCACATACTCAAAAATTCCAAAATATTACTTTTAACCTAGACCTGCTACTACCTCCCTGCCCCCTATGTAATAAAATAAAATTGCCCCAAAACCTACAAGGTAGAAATTATTTCTAGATGGCTCTGTTTGCAAAGAAGGAAACCTGAAGTCTCTAGCAGGTGCCCTTGTCACTCCAGAGGGGCTCATTCAGCTGTGTAATTGGCAGGCGCCCTCTAGCCAACGGAGGCCATGTGAGGCTATTTATTACACCAAAGAACTACTACAATAAATCAGAGGTCATAGTCAATGTCAGTTGTGCCAAAAGGTAGCATTGGAGACCATTTGGTATGAAGTGCTAAACTGGTGCTCTTTGGTAGCCCTTCTTGGCCTTTTCTCCATTTTTTCCTAGAAAGTTCTCTATACCCCAAGGGGAAGTTGATGTTTTTCCATTGCCCTCTTCACACTGGGTGTGTAAAATTCAGTCTCCGTAAGCACTGACATGGGAGAGACTTGGGCAGAGAGGATCAGTTATACAACAAGACGTGGTTTGTCATCTTAGGGCCTTTTGGATGGTTGTAGAAATGGCCCAGCCATTGGGAATTGTTCATCAGGAAGTTGAGCCCTTGGAATCACCAAGACCTGAACGCTAGGATCTGTGGGGGCAGTATGAGGTACTGAACATGCACTTGAGGGCTTCTCTTGTTTTATGTATGTAGATTTGTCTTTTTTGCTAGTTTTTCTCATGTTTGGAAGTCAACACAGACTTTCTGGTCACGGGGAGATGGCCATTCTGTCTTTATTGCTGTCGATGGAAATGTTAGCTCTTTTGTCCATCACATAAAAATGGTAGGACAAAGAATAAATCACCCCCAGATAAGGTTTCTGCTATGTTAAGAATGTGATCAGCACGTTGGGAGCATTTGGGGTTCCCCTGACCAAGCTGGGGCTCTGGTGCTTTATCAAAGGCTGGGAATGAAGGAGTGAGAATATATGGAGGATGGAAAGTCTGATTGAAGAACTCAGGGAAACCTGCTTGCCACCTTTGATCAAGGTTTGGGGAAAAGCACATTTTTCCCAGTGTGTTCTTTCTCTCTTAGCTCAGATTTTGAGGAAAGAAATAAATTTCATCACTCTCCATTTTGCCTAGAGAGAAGAAGGCATCATTAACATCCTATTCCTCAAGAAAAGGGAATAATTAATTCCATACAGCCACCACTGGGCTGCTTGAGCTTTTCAGATTAATCACACTTCTTCTATCCCCTCCCCTTTGGGTCTATTTTTAACCACTCAAAAATCCCTGTTACCTAACAATGATTCCCTGTGTTAGGTGGATAATTCACTGTATTCCTTAGAGGGAGTGAATTTTGCATCCTAATTGTCCTGTTAGCTTCCCCATTTCTGGGTTGATGAAAATGCAAAGAGAAATGATGCATTAATGTGTATTTTCTCTCCCCTTAGGCTCAGCATCATGTATAATTTATTTTCTTCCAGTGCTATAAATAGTTAGGTTAAAAAAAATCTGTGGATTCCAGCGAGAGACAGGCCCACATTGTCAAAGACCCAGTGGCATCGTGAACTCAATCCGGTGTCGACGGGAGTGGTAGTTTTTCTGCTGGGAAGTGCCATTCATATTTTGACACTAGGAAATGAATGTCGCAGCAGCATGTGTGTTCTCTGAGATCTTGACACAGTGGTCATGCTTTCAAAACTGGGTTTTAGATTGCCAGCTCAAAGTCTAGGAGTCCCAAGTTAGGAGTAGCCAGTTGCTCCCATATCCAAATAAAAAGACACGGAGAAGAACAAAGAAGAGTTTTTGCCTGGAAGCCATGGGCAGACAGTCATTTTCAGAGGTACAGACACTGGCTTCAGGTTAAATAGGGAGAAATGGCCTGGTGCTGGTGGCTTACACCTGTAATCCTAGCTACTAGGGAGGCTGGGATCTGAGGACTATGCTTTGAAGCCAGCTCAGGAAGCTTGCCTTGAGCAAAAGAAGTTTACAGACAGCACCCAGGTCCTGAGTTCAAGCTCCAGTACTGGCAAAAAAAAAAAAAAAGGCAGGGTGGGGGAAAGAAAATTGGAGGCCAGGGATGATTAAGGTATGCAAAATTAAAACACTTCCAAACTGCAAGTATGCCCTGGTTGACCATCAGCTCAGTCTTTGTCCCAGGAGAAATTCCAGAGAGGTTGTTATTACTTTATAAACAGAACAGAATGGTGGTCCCCCAATTTTTTTGGTTGTTTTGTTTTCAAATAATAAGACATTACCTGTTTGAGGACAGTTTGCCTTCCACACAGATGGTCGTTCTTGGGGATTGCAAAGTTGACTACAGCCGAGATCAAAGGGCACAGATTCAAAGTGGGGGACATTTAATTAACTCACTTGATGCAGCTAATGCATGTTTTAAGTTGCCTCTTAGACACTTTTGGTGTTTGGGAACGGTGAACTAAGATGAGGGTTAGGAGAGGGTATGTAAATTCTTCTGCCCCTCCTGCAAAAGGCAGAAGCATATATACGCCAATTGGTGGCTATGGCTCCTTTTCTTTCTTCTAGGTATCTTCTTCTTTCTTTTCCTTTTTTTTTTTTTTAAATTGAGATTAAGTAATGGTACACAATGATGAAAATCATCATTCTAATCTACAAAGCTTATGAACTCTATGAACTTTAACAGTAAAACAATTTCTTCCAGATTGGGTGATACATACCTTTCTTCCCTTTTGCTTAGTATCCTCTATTCCCTCCTTCTCTCTTGTTCCCCTCCTCCCATCCCCACCCTTGGGTTGCTTCGTTCACTTTCATCAATGTCCAGTGCAGCTGTGGGGCCCCTCTGCTGTATTTTTCCACCTGCTTTCCACTCTTTCTGTGCCCTCCTCCCAGCTTCCCTCAGCTGTGCATGTGCATACCCTACATAGGAGGTAAAGCATATAGAGTCATCTAAAGATAATAAGACAGTTTCAGAAGAGGTCCTTTTTTCCCTTATCTTTAGGATTCTTTTCAGTCCGTAAATTATTTTCTGTACATGTGAAAAGGTGCCTGGGTCTTACTATTTGGTGCTTTTCTCTCAAGACTGTCCTCTTTGGTCTCACTGTATATTGGTATCTTGAGTCCTGTTTGTTTTGCTATATTTCATTGTATTTTAAATCTAACACCCGCATATCAGGGAGACCATGCACTGTGTCTCTCTGTTCTTGCCTTATCTCGCTCAACATGAGTTCCATCCATTTCCCTGCCAATGCCATTATTTTATTCTTTCTAATGGCTGAGTAAAATTCCATTGTATATAGATGCCACATTTTTGGGGATCCATTCATCTGTAGTGGGGCATCTGGGTTGTTTTCATATCTTGAACAGTGCAGCAATGCACATGGAGGTGCAGGTATCCTTGTCTTGCCCTGGATTCTGTTGCTCAGGGTAGATGCCTAGGAGTGGTATGGCTGGGTCGTGGAGAGGGTCTATGTTTAGTTTTTTGAGGAACCCCCAGACCACTTCCCAGAGTGGTTATGCTAGTTTACATTCCTCCCAGCAGTATGTTAGGGTTCCTCTTTATCCGTATCCTCCCCAGCATTTGTTGTTGTCTGAATTCAGAATACTGACCATTCTGACTGGGGCAAGGTAGTATCTTGGTGGTGTTTTTATTTGCATTTCCTTTACGGCCAGGGATGGTGAGCATTTCCTCATGTGTTTCTTTGCCAGTTTTACTTCTTCTTCAGAGAAATCTCTCTTTCGCTCCCTTGCCCATTTAGTGATTGGCTTATTTGATTAGTTTCTTGAGCTCCCTGTATCTGATGCATATTAGGCCTTTGTTTGCTGCATTGCTGGTAAATATTGTTTCCCAGTTGGTTGGCTGTCTTTCTAGTTTAGTAGCTGTGTCTTTAGCTGTGCAGAAAAATTTTATTTTAATGTAGTCTCATTTGTTGAGTCTCTCTCTGATCTGTTGTGCCCTGGGACTCTACTCAGGATGTTCCTGCCTGTGTCTGTAAGTTCTAGTGTCTCCTTTTATTTTTTTATAGTGGGCTTGGGAGCCATGTTTCTATTAGGAATTAGATTTGTCACTGGGTATGGTGGCTCACACCTATAACCCTAGTTATTCAGGAGGCTGAGATCTGGAAGATCATGCTTCAAGGCTGGCCTGGGAAAGAAAGTTTGCTAAACTCTATTTCCAAAATAGCCAGGCTGGAGGTATGGCTCAAGTGGTAGAGCACCAGCCTAGCAAGCAAGCCAAGTAATTATGAGGGTTGGCTTCAAGCCCTAGTACTGCCCTCTTCCCAAAACACCCCTCACAAACCAACCAAGCAACCAGCCCTCCCCCACACCCCCAAGATTTGCTATTCAACTGTGATGCCAGATAGTTGGTATTTAGAAAATGTTAGGAAATCACTGTTGGGGAAAATAAATTTAAATGTGCAAAATTCGGACAGCTCTCCTTCCTCCTGGAATCCCTCAATAAAAATGGAAAGGTCTTTGGCTCTGCACTGCTGTTTAACAGCCTCCATTTATGTAAGTGCTGGTGTTTGTGCCGCTTTGAGAATGCAGGGAGAGTTGGGAGAGTAAAGGAGAGACTAGAGAGCTGTGGGCACGAGGGAGGGAGGACTTAGAAGCTGGCAGGCCGAGGCAGCAGGCTGTTCAGGCCCCTCGAAAGGTGGCACCCTGTGCCGCTGTTCATCTCTCTCCTGCTCTGCCATCTGCCTGTGAACTCAGCAGCAGAGCAACTGGCTGATGGCTGTGTGTGTGTGTGTGTGTGTGTGTGTCTGTGTCTGTGTCTGTGCCAGCACTGGGGGCTGATAGTTCGGGCCTGGGCCCTGTTCCTGAGCTTTTTTTTGTGATTGTTGTCAACACTGGTATTCACCCACTTGAGCCACGGCTCCACTTCCAGCTTTTTGGTGATTAAGTGGAGATAAAAGTCTCACGGGCTGTCCTGCCCTGACTGGCACTGAACCTCAAATCTCAGATCTCAACCTCCTGAGTAGCTAGGATTACAGGCGTGATAAAGCTTTTGTACTGGTTCTGCGGGTGTGTAAGGCGGGGGTGGGGGGGGGGGTGAGCTACTTTTTCCTTTTCTTATTCTAATGTATTTGTTTATTGTAAAGGTGATGTACACAGGGGTTCCAGTTACACAGGTCAAGGTAATGAGTCCATTTCATGTTGAACAGTGTCGCCTCTTCCCCAGTCTTCTTGGTCTCTGCCCAGCATCACTGTTACTTCTGGGGATGGGAAGCCTGACAGGAGGGCCGTGAGCCCCCAGGAACTCTTTCCTGTCTCCAGCAGGTGCCTCAGTGCAATCACCGCCGCCTAGATCAAACCCCAGTGCATCTGCACAGGCAGGAGCAGCCTTCTCAGCTTCCGTTCCTGGCCTCAGGGAGCCTTTCCCATCACCCATCTGGAACCCCCCATCTGCTTCCTGCTGGGGAGTGAGGGCCATCCTGTTACAGACATCCCCTCTGTCACCTGATACCTGGCGGCCTGCAGAGGCTGATTTTGGGGTTCCCCTGCCCCTGCCGCTGCCTGAGGCATTCAGCAACCCTGCCCTATGCTACAGCCTTCCAAGCGGGCATGGGACCAGCCTGACCAAGGCCACTCCATAAGCCAAAAGGAGTTCAATAGGCATCAACAGTGTCCCTCAGGGAGAAGCCCTTGCATCAAGTTAACATGTCCAGAGTGTCATGTTGCATGGAACCGAGTGCTGGCAAGCCCGCCAAGAGACAGAGAACTGGAAGAGAGGTTATCGGTCCAAGGTCACTCAGCAAGAAGGTGGTAGCTCAGCTTCAGTGTCTTACTTGAGGCGCCACTAAAAAGGACTCTCCCTCCGATTGGGCAAGGAAGCGGAGCTGGCCTGTCTGTTCTTGGATCTCACATTCGTTCTCATTAATGAGTCCAGGCCTGAGTAGGGCATTGCCACCCCCATGACCTGTCATGTCCTTCCCCCTTGTTGGCACCAGGAAGCGGAGACTGGAAAAGCAGCGCGTCTCCAGGGTGGGCAGTGGCTTCAGGCTGTCAGGCACTGTTGCCTCTGGAGCCTCTCAGCCCTAATCTCCTTCTCCCTAACCCAGCTGCTACCCCCATTTTACCTCTGCTCAGTGTGTGTGTGTGTGTGTGTGTGTGTGTGTGTGTGTGTGTGTGTGTGTAGTACTGGGGTTTGAACTCAGGGCCTGGTACTTGCTAGACAGGTGCTCTGTCACGTATACCATGCTCTCAGCCCCTGTTTTGCCTGAGTTATTTTTCAGACTTTTTGCCTGGGGCTGGCCCCAGACTCCAGTCCTCCTACTTAGTGTAAGCCTCCTGGGATGACAGATACATACCACTGCACTTGGCTTGCTGATTGAGATAGGGTTATTAGTTCCCCACACCCTGGGCTGACCTTGAACTGAAATCCCCCAACCTGTACCTGGAGAACAGCCAGGATTACAGGCATTGCTCCCGGGCTTTCTCTGACCACATTCCTTTTGCATCTCCCTCCTTTAGTCACCCTGAGCAGCCTCCTGGGTTTTGGTCTCCCAGAATATCTTTGATGAGCCTTCCCCAACCAGAAGTTATTTCTTGAGTGGCTACTGTGGGCTTGCGCTGTGAGAGGCTTGGAGAAGCAGAAGACCCAGGTTTAGGGAGTTCATTCGCAGCCCACTGCCTCTGTGGTTATGGCCCGGTACTCAGCGTCTCTGGAGCGTGGCTGAAAGGGCTCTAAGATACTAGCTTACCCTGATGTCACTGTAGTCATGGTGACTGCTCAGATTTAGGTAACATGTCCTCATGCTGAGCAGGATGGGTCAGAGAAAGCCTTGGAGAAGACAAGGGGTTTGAGAGGGGTTGGGTAAGGGTGGCAAGAGACAGCTGGGGAATGCTAGCATTTCTTCCTTAGCTAGGCATCCCCTAGCTAAGGGGGATTCCGTGTTGAAGCCTGGGTGTGTCACAAAGAACAACACACCTTGACCTGAACCATCTCTGGTCAAAAAAGACCCCCCCAAACAAATCAACAACCAAAACAACTTAATCTTTACCAGTGTGGATTAAAAAAAGAGATGCCACCGCCTCTAGATCCACCTGGTTCTTCCCAGACCCACCATGCCTCGATTGTATGGACCCATCTGGGTTTCCCGTAGCACGGGGGAGCAGTATGGACGCAAGCACATAGCCCCTCCATCATGTGTAAGGAGAACATGCCCCCCCCCCCCCCATGGGTGGCTTTGGCTTCCAGATACACAGTGCCAGCATGTAGTGCTCACTCTGAACCTGTAGGGGTGCTGTGCCCAATCCCAGGCAGGTACAGGGTTGTGTGTCAGGTGAGTTACATAAAGCTCAGCAGGCTGCTTTCTCACTGTGGTTGTTCTGAGAGCCAGAGTCTAGCATATTCCAAACTCATTGGACCCCGGCACCCCTTGGTCTCAAGGGCATTCCCATGACAGCTTCCAGAATGTATCAGTAGCCTCCTTTCTGCTATGCTATTTGGAAAGCCAGACACCACCAAATGTGCTTAAAGCTTTGAGTTCCGGTTACTTTGCTTGTGAAGCTGTTTATCTATAGGAAGCTGTTCATTCAGTCTGATGACTCTGTTATCAGGACTCTTTACGATACAATGTGTCTCTCTCTCTCTTTCTCTCTCTCTCTCTCTCTCTCTCTCTGTCTCTCTCTCTCTCTCTGTGTGTGTGTATGTGTGTGTGTGGCTTTCCCACAAAATATTTTAATGATCATTTATTTTTAAATACCCATCCTTAGATTTCGTTGTCCATCAGACTCTACCCTACCAGTCGGTGTCTGTGGATACGTTCAACTCCAAGAACGACGTATACGTGGCCATTGCGCAGCCCAGCATGGAAAACTGCATGGTGCTAGAGTGGGACCACATTGAAATGAACTTCAGGAGCTATGACAACATCACAGGTGTGTTGAGACTCTCTGAAGACGGTTGCTGTGGTTTCAGGATGGCCTGGGGAAGGACCACACTCCAGCTATGGAGTCACTTCCATGCTATCGATGCATCCTCCTCCTTAGCAGAGCTGGAGCCTGGGGGGGGGGGGGGGCGGTGGCGGTGATCAGTTTATTCTTTTTTTTTTTTTGGCCAGTCCTGGGCCTTGGACCCAGAGCCTGAGCACTGTCCCTGGCTTCTTCCTGCTCAAGGCTAGCACTCTGCCACCTGAGCCACAGCGCCCCTTCTGGCCGTTTTCTGTATATGTGGTGCTGGGGAATCGAACCGAGAGCTTCATGTGTAGGAGGCAACTCTTGCCCACTAGGCCATATTCCCAGCCCCCTAATTTTTTTTTTTTTTTTGGCCAGTCCTGGGGCCTGGAATCAGGGCCTGAGCACTGTCCCTGGATTCTTTTTGCTCAAGGCTAGCACTCTGCCACTTGAGCCACAGCACCACTTCTGGCCATTTTCTGTATATGTGGTGCTGGGGAATTGAACCCAGGGCCTCATGTATAACGAGGCAAGCACTCTTGCCACTAGGCCATATCCCCAGCCCCTGATCAGTTTATTCTTGGGGATCCTTTGATCTTCCTTATGGTTGAGGACTGTTGTTTTGTTTTGTTTTGGTTTTTGGGTAGGACTTGTGTGAGAATAGGAAAATATTTTCTAGTATTGCTGAGAGATTACACATGAGCTCCTAGATTCCTGTGTGGATCTGAACCAGTCTTTACCAGAGACGTAATGGCCATGACTTTTATTAGGCTGATTGATAACTACTGTGCCAACACACACACACACACACACACACACACACACACGACAATAGGCTGAGAATATTTATCTGGACAGAGTTTTAGTGAGCATCTCCAGGAAAAGAAATTATTTGTCTCACCATGGCCTATTGACTGTGATAGGCTGACTTCTAGAGCCTTCTGAGCAGTTTGGCAGTTTAACTCCAAAAACCTTAAAAACTAGACACAATACTTGCCCCAGTGAGTCTTACTTTAACAATACTGCCAGATGGTTTCAAAACATGTGACTGAACGATATGTTAAAGAACCATGTTATTTAACAATAATGAAGAACTAGGAATGACTACTCTGTCCAACATTTAAAGATTAGTTAAATAAATGATGGTGGTCCATCCATGTAATGGCATGCTGTTTAGCATTTAAAGAACGAAGCTATAGAACAGTAAACACCGAAATTAAGTGAGGAAAAGCAGCTTCTAAAAAGCATGTGAATGATAGAAGCATCTCTCTGGGTTTTTGTTGTTGTTTTTTGGTGCTTCTACTGGGGCTTGAACCCAGAGCCTTACATTCTTTCTCAGTTTACTTAGGTTTTTTACTCATGTCTGTGTTGATATTTTGCCTAGGCCTTACACTACTGCTTGAGCTATATCTCTACTTCCTACTGCTTGCTGGTGAATTGGAGATGAGAGCCTTACAGTCTCATACCTTGACCCTCAGATCTTAGCCTCCTGGGTAGCTAAGGTTATAGATATGTTCCACTGAGGTCTACCTAAGCAAATTTAAATTTATGAATAAAGCTGAACTAAGGGCCTTGGCTGAGTGGAAGCCGACAGTATCCGGCTCTATGACTGGCTTGTTCTGCTTGTCAGTGTCTGTTCTCAAGATCACCTGCACTGGAGCCCGTGCTAGCCTTTTCTTTCTTTCTGGGCTACTTTCCCATCGTCCGTGTACATTTCTTCCATAGTTAAGAAGTGCTTCATGGTGCTATTCACACACATGCTCACTATGTACTTGGAACAAATTCTCTTCTGTCATCAGTAGAATTGGGTTGCGGGAGGTGGAGTGTCCTATGGCAATTCTGTACTTAAGTTTTCAAAGAACTGCCATACTGGACCCCTTCACCCTCCTCCCTACAGCTGCAGGTGCCAGCGTTAGGATGGAGGTGCACTGTGGCCACTCTAACTCCCTCCTTCCTTCCCTCCCTCTGCCCGTCTCTCGGAGCACAGGCCAGTCCATTGTGGGCTGCAAGGCCATTCTCATCGACGACCAAGTGTTCGTGGTGGTGGCTCAGCTCTTCGGCGGCTCTCACATTTACAAATACGATGACAGCTGGACCAAGTTTGTCAAATTCCAAGACATAGAAGTCTCACGCATCTCCAAGCCCAACGACATCGAGCTCTTTCAGATAGACGACGAGACGTTCTTCATCATCGCCGACAGTTCTAAGGCCGGCCTGTCCACGGTGTACAAATGGAACGGCAAAGGCTTCTATTCGTACCAGTCTCTGCATGAGTGGTTCAGGGACACGGATGCAGAGTTTGTGGATATTGAAGGGAAATCGCATCTCATCTTGTCCAGCCGCTCGCAGGTCCCCATCATCCTGCAGTGGAATAAAAGCTCTAAGAAGTTTGTCCCCCACGGTGACATCCCCAACATGGAGGACGTGCTGGCTGTGAAGAGCTTCCGGATGCAGAACACCCTGTACCTTTCTCTCACTCGCTTCATCGGGGACTCCCGGGTCATGCGGTGGAACAGTAAGCAATTCGTGGAGGTCCAGGCGCTTCCATCGCGGGGCGCCATGACACTGCAGCCCTTTTCTTTTAAAGATAACCATTACCTGGCCCTGGGGAGCGACTACACATTCTCACAGATCTACCAGTGGGATAAAGAGAAGCAGCTATTTAAAAAGTTTAAAGAAATCTATGTGCAGGCGCCCCGTTCCTTCACAGCTGTCTCTACTGACAGGAGAGATTTCTTTTTTGCATCCAGTTTTAAAGGGAAAACAAAGATTTTCGAACATATCATTGTTGACTTAAGTTTGTGAAGGCGTGATGGGTGCATTTAGATGACATAGAGCATTAGCAGTCACAGGAGAGAGGACCAAGAGGAAACACAAGAAGATAATGAAATAAAACAAGCCAAGCTCAACAGCTCTGAAATTAACTTTTTTTTAAAGGCACTTGGGGGGGAGGGGATAGTTAGAAGTTTGCAAACTTTTAGATCTCACATTTTAATCAGGGATTATTGCATTTATGGGCTTAACTGCATGACATGTCCCTACCATTTCAAAAAGACATCTTCAAGCCTGTAATGTGAGGGAAGAGGGCAGCGTTAATTCTTCTCACCACCTAGGAAGTAATGTGCTTTGGCTTTCTGTTTAATGAGGAAGGAGAACCATTGGATAAGATGGGACAGTGAACAAAGTTAAAAACCAAGCCCAAATCTCCCACACCTATGGGCCCTTCCCATTCTGTTCTCAAAGTCTTATGGGTAAAAACAGTTAAAGCCAAAGTCAGCTAAAACCATTGGCTGATGATTAGTTGGAAAGTCTTAGAACACTCAGCAATGCTATTTTGAGCCATCCTAGTTTCCTGAAAGTAGCACTCAGTCTTCCAGAATCATCTTTAAAAGAGGACCTTGGTTGTTTCATTGGCTCCTGGGTGGATGCTCGTTAGGGGTGTGCTAAGAGTTTGACATGGGTCCCTCTGTCACGGAGAAAATATTCTGTCCATACATGTCCGGGCCAACCTGGGCTATGGGGTCAGCAGTGAGACAAAGGGCCGTTTCCCTGTTCTTTGGGGTTCAAAGCTGACCCTCGTGGCGGGCAGAGCAATAATGCTTGTTTGATGCGCTCCATGGCTCATCTGCTTCTCCGAACCCATCCTTTGAGTTTGTATGTAACCAGCAGACAGGCCAAAGACTGAATGGTGCTTTTTATCTATCCTTTGGAGGGATGGAACAGGTGTTTCCATCCCATGTGTATTTGGTAGGGTTTTGAAGTGAGATTTGAGAGTCGAAGGGGACCTTACTCAGATCTCCATGTGCTTTGAAACCCAGAGGGGGCCCTTTGATGGATGCATGCCTTTGCCCTCTGCACAACTTAATATATCAAGTCACTGAATAGCAACCTGCCTACCTGCCCACCTGCCAACCTCCCGCCTCCTCGAACAGCCCTGCTTTGTGGAGCTGCTGGTGTGGGCGGCGGCTCGTGCAGCCTCTATGGAAGTTGCTCTGCACACAAAATCACAGCTGGGGACACCCGTGATGGGGACACGCCTTCCCTTCCCAGCACTTTAACTAAGGATGCCAGGGTGCACACACTCACCACAGAGGGCCAGGGTGCACACACTCACAGACATGAGTGAGGGCAGGCCATCCAGTAGAAGCAGAGTTCCCCAGGGGACACCCACTGGAGCCAGATAAGTTTCACCCTCTGGGGCAGGTCTATATGGGGGAGCGGGTGACCTCTTACAACATGGTCCTGAATGAGGGTGATAGGGAAATCATGGAACCTGGTTTTGTGGATGGTTCTTTAGTGATGTTCTGCCTAGATAGCTCGTTCACAGTATGAAGCGACTGTGTCAGGGGTAGAGTTTTACAGCCCCGAGGGATCAGCCTAAGGACATTGTACTGTAGAATTGTGTTTCTATGATAATCTTAAGTGCTTGGCAGATGTGCTCCGAATGTGAATGCATTTGTTGTTTCCTGACTCAAAGCAAAGCAAACCGAGCAGTCAATAGCCCCAAATTCGAGGCACTGACATTGCATCTGCACCCTTGGGAACTTTGGGCTGAGGCTACCAGCCTCGGGACCAGGGAGTTTAATGGATTCGCTCACCCACATTTACATGTGGTTGTTCAGAACTTAGCTGCTAAATACTAAGCAAATGGAAAATGTCGTTTGTTGTCATTTTGTAATCACCCTTTGCATTCTTTGGCCTTCTTGATTTATTTGAACTGATTGTGAGCACCTGCCTAGAGTCAGAGATCAGAGGTCAAAGGTGAGATGTTCTGCCATTCTTGGAGCTGCAGGTAAGCGATACTACCTGGTTTATGGAACCTTTTGGGCAGGCCTGAATGGAGAAAGACAGTGGGCAGATGGTACGGGGGAGATTGAGACAATCCTAGTTCTTATGTCTGGTCGGAATGACTTCCCAATGCCTGTTGCGTGCAAAGGAGGCGAAGGCAACATCTTTCATAGCCCCCTGCTTCAATTTTCCTGTCCTGCCTTGGAAAGTGAAGTTAGGGATTAGCATCTGCCGGTGACCACTGTGTAGAATGTGGAAAGCCAAGAAGCCCAGAGTACCTGGCTTGGGAAGGGAGATCTGTTGCTGTCAATAAGGTATTAAGGTGAATGAAAGACCTTGAATAGGTCGTGGGCATAGAGGGCGAGAGGGCTAGAAATCCACCCCACTGCAAACAAGAGTTTTATTTTATTTTATTTTTTTAAACACAAACTTTTTTTCAGGACTAGCATCTGAAATCTCCTGAGCTCCTTCTGTGTGATGGGAGGAGATCACTTGCTCTGGTGAGCTTACCAAAGAATGTGCGCATTCCTGGCACGAGGCAGCCAGCGCTTTGCCTCGTTCATCTCGCTGCTCCCTTGCAAGATCTCTGCAGCATTAAGCAGTTTCTGCTGGAAGCTTTCTTCCTGCTAGAATCTAAACCAAAATGCCAACCTAACAGCCATGAGAAAAAAGCCCATGGCAGAGAACTAGGAAGCCCTGCCCTGTGTCGTTCCACAGACCCCAGCTGCCCTTGCTTCTTCCTCCCCATCAGCCCCTGGTGTCACCTGCTCTGCTCATCTGTTCACGCTTTATCATCCCTGTGTCTGTTCTTTCTCTTCTGAAAGCCATATAGCTTTAAGTTTTTTTACGCACAAGTCAGGATCTGTCCCCAGACTCCCAGGGATTGGGAGGTTGTCTCTAGAAAGACTAAAAATACACGACGTGAAGGGTAGTGCTATGTTCTTGAGTGGTGCTCAGATCTCTTTCTACCTGGTGCAGGTGGCTCAGACCTGTAATCCCAGCTACTTAGGAAACTGAAATCTGAGGATCATGGTTTGAAGCTAGCCTGGGCAAGAATGTTTTTGAGATGCTTATCTCCAATGAATTACCACAAAAGCCAGAAGTGGAGCTGTGGCTCAAGTGGTAGAGCCACTAGCCTTGAGCAAAAGAAGCTCAGGGAGAGTGTCTAGGCCCTGAGTACTAGCCCTAGGACCCGCACAAAGATCACCTTGCACTTCTCCAAAGCTTGATTTTTTCCCCCCCCCTATGTGTCTTTGAGCTCCTCTCATTTGTCATACCTACTTATTAATTGACCAGAAGGCAAATATTGTTCTAATTTCACACAGAAGAAAATAGATACAGTTGGATTGCCTGCCTGTGGCCACCTAGTAGTGAGCGGAAAAGCTAGGATGTTTCCTCTGACTGGCAGGCATTGTAGTCTCTTTGTATGACAGTTGGCTCTGCCCACCCAAAGAAAGACTTCCCTTGTCATCATGACTGTGGGCACCTCAGTCATGATAAAACAAAAAAAAAGTAAAAATAAAGAGATAAAACAACAACAAGAAAACATGCAGAGGCAGAAAGAAAATAGTGCATAGTAGACACTCTTTACTCAGCCAGTTTAACAATGAACAGACACTATGGAACTGCAGGACTGTGTAGCACCCTCCTTAGCCTTCCAGAAATTTCAGATTGCACGTTCTTGTTCTAAGCAGGATTTCTTCCCACCTAGCTAAGGGAGGAATGCTGAGGTTTTGATGAAGCTGGGTCTTGTCAGGATGTTCACCAGATAAAACAGATGAGTTCTGAGAGCAAGAAATGAACATCCCATTCTCACAAGCGATGAAGAATGGTTTGGGGGCTTCTTCAGCCTTCGGGGAGCACACCAGCAATGACAGTGTCCCGTTCTTCCCGGCCAATGAGAGAGAGAGAGGCTGGGGATTTTTAGGAAAGAAATTAGAGCGGGATAACAGAGGTTTGGCTCTCAGGAATGCTCAGGATGGAATCTTCTGGAAGGCATAAGGAAACAAGAAATAAAAAGAAAGGCGGGGGGGGGGGGGCGGGATGCAGGTCTGCAGAGGAGAATTAATTGACATGCTTCCTGAAGAACATCTCTAACAGACTTCTCAATTCTGCCTGTTTGTAGTTTTGGAAGAAAGTTTGTAGACAGTGGTCAAAGATATTCCCTTTAGCATTGCCCGGGAGTGAAAGGCTACAGGCTAAGTGACAGGTATAATAAGAAAGGTGGTCCAGACTTGGGGGACCGTGGGGGTGGGGGTAGGCAGAGGACTGTGGAGGAAACTCTTTTGTTGATGTAGCAATGAACTGGAAGGAGAGAAAGAGCACTGGTGATTTCCTTGGTCTCCGCTGCTCCAAGCAGAGGAAAAGATGAACAGTGGCGGAACAGCAGCCCAGCGCCTGGCTTGATGCTAATTCTAACACGGGTGGCATTGGAAGGTGACTGAGAGGGAGTTGGGTCCCTCCTCCTGACGGCTGTCATCCGGTCCGCCACTCCTTTCAGAATCCACCTTTTCTAGTAGGACACTCTGCGTTCCCGCCCCGTCCTTCTATCTATCCAGGACTGTATACAAACAGGGATAAAGTAGGCCAATATGTCATTTGGTACTGTTTTTATGTATTTTAAATCCATAACTTAGGTAAAATAAGAATAGTTTATATGTAAATGAAAGTACATTTTGCAGTAGGCAAGCAACAGCAGATGCATTTTAAAGATAGATATCGGTATCTATGTAGGTATATATATGTGTGTATACATATATATATACACACATATAGATATCGATCTCTCTCTCTCTCTCTCTCTCTCTCTTTTGGTACACTGATTTGACACGTGCGTGATGCCCCTTGATTCAATATATTCTGTAAGCCTGTGAATAAAATCTAGTTCATGCCTCACTCTGCCCTGCTCTCTGGTCTGCTTGAACGGGACATGTCACTGGGTCAGAGTGAAGGCCACCACGCGCAGGCGGGTTGGGAGCGGGGAGTCTCCTTTCTTCTGTTGGAAACCGCATGTTCATTCCAAAGTCACGAAGACCTCACAATAGGACGTCCACAGCTGACTCAGAATCCTGACAGAATGGCTGGGCAGGCTAAGAATCTGAGAATCTTCTGACTCCATGTGATGACAGGAAAGTAAGGTGGGGATGGATGCTGACCTTTGACTTCTGCAGGTCTGGAGTCACACAGTAGGTCTGTGATACATCCTTGCTACACATATCTTAATCTAAAACCAGTGAGTTTACGTGGGTAAGGGAGGACCAGGACCCCAAATTACATGTGACTGTGTACCTCCTCTGTGTCAAGTACCTTGATATGCTGTGAGCTTTTTAAAAAGTGCAAGGACAGTTGAGCACCCGCGGTTGATGTCTGTAATCCTAGCTACTCAGGAGGCTGAGACCAGAGGATCATAGTTCCAAGTCAGCCTACAGTCTTTTGTCTTCAATTAACCAGCAAAAAAAACACCCAGACTAGAGGCATGGCTCATGTGATAAAGCATTAACCACGAATAAGAAAGCAGAGTGAGAGGTACTGAGTTCAAGCTCCAGTACTGGCAAAAAAACAAAAAGAGAATAAGGTGGGGGAAGAGGGGGCAAAAACCGAGTTCTGGCATTCTGATCTAGTCCAGAAAGTCATAATTAAATGCTTGGTGTCCACAATGCAAGGTATAGATACAATTCTGTGATCTAAAGCCCAGAAACTAACTGAGTAATGAATGAGACCTTTAGGAGTGATGACTAAATAATGCCTGGCTTGGCATGACACAGTACTTGTGTTCTATTGCTGTGCAATATAGTATCACAGATGTAGTAGCTTAAAACAGCATCCATGCCTTCGGCCCCAGGGCAGTTCCCAGGGCTCAGGTGCAGCTGTCACCCCCAGGCCTTTGCCAGCAATGCTCCAGGACTCCACTTACCTGTTGGCTTCCTCCAGGCAGCAGGAGCTCCCAATGTGATACCTTTGCTGGTTTGAAGCAGGTTGCAGATACTGCCCTAACTCAGGGGGAGGGGATGACACAAGGACACAGTTGCGGTCACCCTAGGAGTGTTTGCTACAGACACTAACCCAAAAGATCCATACCGAGTAGATCACAATAGGTCTCAATCGTCAACAGGCCCTTGGCTTCGGGGAATCAGAGGCATGAATGCAGGTAATGACTTCCTGGGAGAGAAGGCCAACCTCAGCCACAGGAAGCATCCTATTGGCCTAGAGAGAGAAAGAAGGGCCTGGTCTTTTTCCTTCTTGTTTTTCCCATTTTACATTTGCAGGAAAGAACTAAAAGTTTCCACACCTGCATGTGAGAAGCTTATTAAGGCAGAGACGGGGTCCTAACACTTCCATGCATTTCCCCTTGTAACTCAAGTGCTGTGTGTGGGCGACCCATCCAGAACAAGGGGGGATGCGTTCTTTCTCTCTTTCCCAGAGAGGTAATTGAGGCCTAAGTGTCTGAGAAAAATGGGAGGTACAAGTCACGTGTCACACTCATTGATCACTGTCCTTGCAGGACGGTCTGGCACCAACCAGAGTCTAATTGGCACAAATGACTTTATTTATTATTATTTTTTCCAACAAATTGGTAGCAGAGGTGACCCCAGAGGCCTTAGATAAACCCCACCTCCCGGCCTCTGCTCCAGGCAGCCGCTCGTTAGATGTGAACTTCTGTTCCTGTTGGCAGCCAGACAGAAACCCAAGGCAATGTGAGCAGAGAGGCTGATGGGAAGGGAAATACTGTCCTGGATGGGTGACTGTACTGCCCTGCTCACCCCAGCACTGGCTGCCATGTCTGTGAGCCCCGAGACAGGAAAAAAAGGACCTCTGAGTTCTCCTGGAGCCCAAGAGAAAAAATGGGTAACACAGGGAGAAAACAAGGCTAGCCCTCTGTGCCCTATCTCTGTCACCCATCACCCCCCAAAATGGCTCTGGGCTCCAAGCTGAGTCTCTGGCTGTGCAGCCAGCCCGGGGAGTCCTGCCAGCTCCCTGCTCGCTCTGGATGGTGGTGCCGGCCCAGGGCTGTGGCAGAGCTGGGGAAGGGCCTCAGGGAATTAACACTTGCCTTGCACCCTGCTTTGAACTTAACTCCTGCCTCAGCCTCCTGAATGCTGGGAGAGCAGGCATGCGCCTGTATGCTCAGCTCTCATTAGCTTTTCATTTGAGTCTTTTGAGCTGATTCTGAGCACCCGCTGTGAAAGGAGCACCAGGAGGGTACAAGAGATGGAGAAGTTACAAAGCATTCGTTTAAGGAGCTTGAAATACAGTGTGTTCTCCACATTTTGCTTGTGGTGGAAATTCTCCAGGAAAGTGAGGCAAACGGATCCCCAATAGGACCTGTGGGATCAAGGCTCGCCAGGTATAGCACTTAGCCAAATGCCTGCCGAACCAAATCATAAGCGCACAAGTCATTTTGACCTTGTTGTACATCGTAGAAAGAAGAGCGCATGCCTTTCTATGCTGGACGTGTCAACCTCATGCAATCTTCTGCTCTTGGGACCAGGGCAGTATTTGTTTGTGTGTGTGCCAGTCTTGGGGCTTGAACTCAGGTCCTGGGTGCTGTCCCTGAGCTTTTGTACTCCAGGGTAGTGCTCTATGACTTGAGCTCCACTCCTGGCTTTTGGGTGAATAATTAAAGAGTCTCAGGCTGGCTTTGAATTGTGATCCTCAGATCTCAGCCTCCTGAGTAGCTAGGATTACAGAGGCGAGGCACCAGTGCCCAGCAAGGGTAATATATATACATATATTACATACATATAATATATATATTACATATATAATATATATTACATATTATATATATATATATATATATATATATATATATATATGGCAACTTGCAAAAGCTCTTGTGGATTTGAAGCAGGACAATAAAAAGAACTGCGGCAGCACTGAGAGTCTGTGCTCCAGGAGCTGGGCGGGCACTGGGGAGGAAGGATGCCCATGCCCGGTGCCCATGGTACTCCCCCAGTCCCTTCCCATGCATTTAATTTGCTGTTTCCTCAGCCTTTTACATTGCCTCGCCTCAACACTCAGGCCCTGCAGTGCCATTCTGGGATCCCCAAAGGAGAAACGGGTCAATGTTACATTTCTTACAGTAACACAGAGAATCAGGGAGAATGTTCCAGTGTTTCGTATTTTCAGCCATGTGGCGTATCTGCTCCACTTACTAAAAATGACAGTCCCCGCCCCATCCTCTTCCATCTGCGCTTTCTGCTGAGGTGGCTCTTCCTCCCCTCCATGAAGGCAATGCATTTGCATTTTCTGTCACAATAAATAACCCCGTAGAAACTTCCAGGGAGGAGGTTCTCAGCCTGGCTGGTTCCCAGCATGGAATTCCAGATCGTGATTTATAGTCACTATAGCTCAGAGGAAGGAAGAGCGGACAGTGGTCCGAGGAAAAGAAGGGACTTCATGCGGAGGAAATGAAAGATGGAGCAAGGCCGTGGAATCTTTGATGAGCACTCAAGTTGTGGCTGGAGTGGGAGGCCAGGGCGGAAAGGAGGTCTTGTTCTGAAGGCTGCTGTCCTCCGCTCTCCAATAGTCTAGTCCACAGGATGTTGATGGACTAAATGGTGGCAGAGAAAATAGGGATGACCTGTAAAAATCTGAATGTCAGAAACATGATGATATGTTTTGGGTTTAGTCCTAAATATTACACGGGTCATTCACCCACCCAAGAGGGAAGACCCTGAAAGTTAAATGTGACAGGGCATCATTTCTCCCCTCCAACCTGGCATCTGTCACGATAGCCATGTCACACAATACACGATCTCCAACGTGATCTGTACAACACTGGGCAAGGTCACTATTACCAATTCATTTCACTTAGGCCACGTGAGACATAGACAAAAACATCAAAGCTAGCCATCCGGGGGCTCTTGCAAAAAAAAGAAAGAAAGCTAGCCATCAAGGAACTCTCACTGTCACTGCCACAGGTGAGCCACGGCTCCCATAGGCCAGCTGTGTCTGCTGTCTGCCACCCCCTCTTTACTGATTACTTACTCAACAATGTGGGCCTCTCTCCTATGCCAGCAGCCACTCTCTAGGTGGCAGACACAGGGTTTGAGTCTAGAATCGTGGTTCACAGGGACCTGAAGCCCCTTGGAGCTGTTGGCTTCAATACCCAGGTGTTGCAGAAAGCAAGCCGAGGGCCAGATCCAGAAATGGCTAGTGTTGCCCCCAGGGGTACAGGCCAGGCACTGTGCTATCTGCTGTAGGTGACACAGGATAATGGCCTGGAATATGCAGCTCTAACTGTCTCCATTCCAATGAATGATGAGGTAGAAGACCATGACACCAGGAGACCAGGAAACCCGACAGGCTGAGGCCCCTCAAGCCGGGGCGGGGGGGGGGGCGGGGGTGTGCTGTCTATCCCACACCTCCCCTTTACCTTGAAACTGATTATGCATGGCTTGGGTGGGTTCACCTCAGGGGTTCCCATTTGCACGGCAAGTGCTCTACTATGTGAGCCGAACCCCCAGCTCTCTTTCTTCTTCCCTGGGTTATTTCCCATGCAAGTTCTCACTTTATGCCTTCCTGGGCTGTAATCCATTCTTTGTATTTCCCTGTGTTATGGAGGGTGACAGGCATGTGCCACCCAAGACATCCTACTTCCCTTGAGGCTGGGGTAACAGGTGCACACCACCAGGCCCAGTCAATGGATGAGATGGAGTCCACAAGATTTTATGCCCAGGCTAGCCTCAAACGCTGGTCCTCCAAAGTCAGCCTCCCAAGTAGCTAGGATTACCCGGTGCCTGTCTGAAGGATCAACTTTTGATTAGCAGAACCTTAAGACATGAACCTTCTCAACAGCAAATAAAAGAAATATATAGACTTAGATTTGTCTCTGTGACCCCCTCCATCTAGCCACGTGACAGTTGTCTTTTTTTGGAATGACTCCTGGGTTCTCAGTTGCTGCCTCCCCCCTCCCCTGGCCCCAAATCTCTTCTTCATTTTGTGGTGCAGGGAAAACCCAGGTCTTCCATTGTTCATGGAGCAGGAGCCGGAGTCCTGCAGCCCTTCACATTCCTCGATACCCTCTCGCTTTGTTTCCCTGTTCTTGACACACGCAGTATGGTTACTTCTTTATTATTGTCATTGGATGTTAAGTAGTTGTATAAAAGGGATTACAATTCCATAAGTCAGGTTATAAGTTCAATGCTTCTTGGTCAATGTCACCCCTTTCTTCATTCCCCCAATTTTCCCCCTTAGCCCTACCCATAAGTTATATAGTTCATTTTTTGCACAACGAATCTTGAATACAATGAGTGCATTTGCCCACTCTTCCTCCATTCCCATGACTTGCCCCCCCCCATAACATGTTTCCACTTCCTTCCTGGTATTTGTTTTGATAAGTAACACATTAGCTGTTCAGAGAAGGTACGCCTTTGGCTTTCTCCTGTAAGTATTTCCTCCCCTGTTCAGTTTGTGTGTAAATGCGTTGAGCCCTGTGTCTGTTATGGTACATAGTTGTATTTTAGATCTGACTTCCACCTATGAGAGAAAACATGCACCTTTTGTCTCTGAGCCTGGCTTACCTCACTTAACATGATTTGTTCTAGGTCCATCCATTTCCTTACAAATGACACAGTATTATTCTTTCTAATGGCTGAGTCAAATTCCAGTGTGTATATGTACCACATTTTCTTGATCCACTCATCCATTATGGGACACTGGGGCCAGTACGGTTATTTCTGTAGCCTCATCTCTTAGGTCATTCCCCCTGCAGGTGTGGCTGCAGCCATTCCAGCCTCGTCCTAGCTCATGTTTTGACCATTCCTTGGGGTGGAGAAGGCAAGTGGGGGAAGCAGCCAGGATCCTGAATGACCTCAGGGGACAGAACTGTCCCACAGGCTAGTTGGACCCTCTCTAGACTGGCAGTGCAGGACAGATGAACGTCCTGCCTTCCTGAAGTCCCAGCATTGTGGAGTCTGCTTGTAACTACATTGCTTTTACCATACTCCATGCAAGGGGTGGCGAACTAAGTCTGCTGTCTGCCTGCTTTTATGCAAAAAGTTTTTTTTGAACACAGCCTCACTGAGGATTGCTGTGCTGCTTCCAGCCTGGAGGCTCTGTGACCTTTGAGACCTTCAATATTTACCCTAGCCTGTCGTAGAAAATGTTTACTTGTCTCTGCTCTAGACAGAACACATGTGTTCCCATCATCCATCCTTCATGGGGGGAAAATGAAGACCTGAGGGATACGTGAGGGGTTCCAATAGCAAGTGAACAGCTCAGCTGGATGCAACCCTGGATTCAGTCCCAGTACCATCTGACTCTCAAGCTCAGACCAAATAGCGTCTTAGGTAGGCCAGGCTGAGCAAGGATGTGCCACTCACTTACCTAAGCATGGCCTGCATGAAGTTCCTGGATTTTCCCTCTAGCTGACTGCTTTTAAGATTGGATCTTGCTAGGCAGCCCAGGCTGACCTCAAACTCACAATTCCTCCTGCCTCATGTTTGCAAGGGCTAGGATGACAGGTACATATCACCATGTGCGGCTCGATGCACTATTCTTTATATACCCCACCACACAGAGTAAACCCTAGCCCCTCCCAGGATGCTCTGTGTAACCCCCATGTAGCAAGCTCATCAGGTCGAGCAGGCTGCTGGGCAGTAACACTGTTCCAGAATTCCATCTGCTCCGGCATCTCCTCTGGCAAGCCTTCAGGGTCCTGTGGCAGAGAGAGTTGGGTAGAAAAGGTTCCCCCCCAGCCCCCCACCCCCCCACTTAGAAACCCTTCTGGCTACTCTTGGACTCTGCCTTGTTCTGGTTTGGTCAGAGAGAACATTAACCCAAGTTAGATGTCTCAGTCTGCAAAAGCAATGTGATCATGGTCCCTACCTACAACGCAGCGTCCAAGAAGAATGCGAATGCATCCAGTCGGAACAAATGTTCAATCTGTGTCAAATTGCCATGGTCCTTGCTGGGTGCAGGTGACTTGCTGGGGCTGTGAGAACCTCCGTGGCCCTTTCCCTGCAGGCCCCTCCCCGTGGGCCTCAGCCTCCCCATCACCCCGCCAGGGTGGTGTTCCCATGGGGGCCATGGTGCTTGCTACTCATCATGCTGGGCCATGCTGAAAGAGCTATGGTGAGCTCCTCCTGGGCATGAGGGTGTGGGAGGAGGCACGTCATCCCTGAGCATGCCTCCCACTCGCTCCTCCACTTCCTCCATCCTCCTTTCCCTTCCTCCCACAATCCCCTGGGGCCTCACCACTGTGTTGTATCACATGATGCCACCCAGCTCTGCCTCCCCGGGAAACTGTGAATCCCAGCTAGAGGTGGGAATTTAGATACCCGTCTGCCCATTATGTCTGGCTGTCAAGGCTATTGTGTCTCTAAAGAAGTCGGGGCAGACAGCGTAGAGCCTGCAGCCCAGCCTTGGCCTCTTTCTTCTGGGCAGAACTGCCCCCTTCCTTGGGGCAGCTGGGCAGTCTTCTTCTCCCCGTGGAGAAGCACCCTGCCACATCCACTAGGTGGAGCTGTTGCAGAAGGCAACCGTCTGCTGGGCCAAAATGTCTGCAAGGTCCTTCCTGGCAGGGCTGGGGGTTGGGGTGCACAGGAGACCCCGAGGCATTCCTGACACGAGCGCGAAGGGCACTTCCTGGGTGGGTCCAGGGTCTTTGTAGAGCAGGTACAGCCCTGAGAAGTAGCCGGGTGCCCAGAGTTCCCTATCACACCTGCGCTTCCAGGACCTGGCCCGTGGGGCGGGCAGGTAGGAGGCTCCCAGGAGGACGCAGGTGTTTCTGTTTGTTAAGGCATTGTGAGGAAACGCTGGATGGGGAGGCGATGTTTGGAAGCACATCTTGGCTGGCATTGTGCGTCCTTTGGGCTCCCACGAGGGACAGGCAGAATCCTTCAGGCCTCCCACCATGCCCACACGAAGACCAACAGGAGAAAGCACAAGCAGGGTAACTGGAGATGAGACCATAGACACACAAGGCCAGCTCGGTTTACATATGAGCTTCAAATTAAAATTCAATTATGTAGGTGTCATTTGGCCACAGCAAGACCTCCATCCCGACGTGCGAGTCTGGCTCATGTGTAATCCACAAAATGCTGGCAACACAGTGCTGTGACTGCCAAAGATGTATTCGGTGTCCAAGAGGCATGGCGGAGGGCCCCCAGTGTGGTAGCGTGGGGGAACACTCATCTCCCACTTTCTGTGGGGCGGAAGATCAGCCTTGGTTTCGCTGGAGTCTCTGCTCAGGGTCTCTCGTGGGATGACCCAGGCCGCTGCTGGTGGAGCTCTGTTCTGATCTGAGGGCTCACCTGGGGAGAAATCCACTTGGCGCTCCTTTGGGTTCATGTTCTCATGACGATGCAATTCATGGCGCCTTCAAGACAAAAGTACCAGTGTGCTACAACACTCCAGGCACTGGAGCCACAGACAACACACATACATTCTGGGGCTCTGAGACAAAGCTATCGCCAGGTTTAAATTCCTCTGAGGGCTTGAATCCTGGCTGGCAGATGGCTGCTCTCTCCCTCTGGCCTCACTTCTGTCTGTCTCTTTCTCTTCTTATGAGGACGGTGGTCACACCGTATCCGGCTGGAGGTGTACCCCTACTGTCTCATTTTAACTTGAAGCATCTGTTCAAAGACGTGATGAAGTGTGCTGTGCTCCTGGGCCCCAGTGAGACCTCCAAACTCTAAGGAGGTCCAGACCCAGCCCGTACACAGAGCCCAAACCCGGGGCTCTAAGAGGTGAGACCCGCGGGGCACCTCTGCGCTGCTCCTGCCCAGGCCACCATGCACCTCTGTATGAGATTGCAAACCAGAGCCACCTGGCTGAGCACTCCCAGAATTGCTGGCCACGGAAAGGACAGGGCCCTGAGTGATAGTTACTTTCCACCCCAGTCTTTTGGGGCCATTTATTCGCATCAGTGTTGCAAGGATGGGCGTCAGGGGATATGTGCATATAGTGGCAGTGTCTTCACCCGGCTTCAGCCTCTATTCCCGGACCTCTTAACAGTTCCATTTGCCCACATTTCTTCCACAAAACAGGCCCACTCGACCCACAGCCCTGTGCATACTCCTCCAAGCCCCTTCCTTTGGGAGTGGCAGTTGCCTTGGTTTCCTCATGCCGTAGGTGTGGGAATGAACATGGAAGCTGTATTCATGTTGTTATGGCTGGCCGGCCCGACCATGGGAGGAAAGTCAGGACGAGAGCCAGAGAAGGTGTGACGGTCAGAGTGTCATAGAGAAATAGACCCAAGTTCAATGCCAAAGCCCCTCCTCGAGGGGGGGGATGTATGCTCAGAGGACACGGGTCCAGGAGGCAGGAGGATGAAGGCAGGGCTGGCTCCTTCAGCCAGGTCAGGGTCAACGTCAACCCAGAGCCTTCTGGGTTGTCACCTGCCTATCAGGTGATTCTCCAAAAAAGTGTCCAGAGTCTTTGGCCACATTGACTTTCTTGGAGAGTTGCAGAGTCATGTACGAATGGAAAATAAAACATTTTATTTTGTTATAGATTACATCTCTTTTATTTGCCTATTACGATGCAGCTCAAGCATCCTATTGATTCTTTAAAAAACAATGTGTGGGGAGGAAGAAAGATGGCGCCGATGGAATAGGGAGACACCCCGACTCGCTCCAACGGCATAGTGAACTGGGAACCCCAACACCCAACACCCCATCAAGAACCCAGCAAAACCAGCAGCCAGAAGCAGTGGAGAAACGCAGGAAAACAAAAAGGAGCAAAAAAGAAGAACCGAAAACCTACACGGAGCCGGAGATTCACCCGGGCACCCTCCCCCCTCCAGCCGACCCTGGCACAAACAGGGTCAGGCTGGGAAAGGGGAACCCGGCGATCGGCAGACAGGCTTCCAGGAGCGCAGAATTCATACAGGGGGAGACCCCACGGACACAAGGCAGGGTGCGGACCAAGACACACCGGCAGCGACGAGAAGTTCGGGTCCACACCGGGTTTGGACAAGGGAACCCAGCGCGGCAGAAATCGGGAACCAGGGAAGCCACCACGACACTTAGCCAACCCCTGGAGGGCCAACGGCAGCGCGGGACACACACACAAAGCAGCAAAAGTGAGTGCCCTCCCCTCCCCCCTCCCCCACCCCTGAGGGAACAAAGAACCCACAAATCAGGCGGGGAAACCCCCATCAGGCGCTGGGAAGTCAGTTTAGCAGGGGAAGGGCTCAGCAGCACCAACACCCCACAGGTTCCTGAACTGGCAGAACCGGCCCCGCCCCCTTCCCAACAGGGGCCGGGAGACAGCCGGTTGTGCAAACCCCACCTGAGGCGCCTGGACCTCGCAGACTCTTACAACTAAAACCACAGGCGCTGGTGGGCAATACCAGCCCAGCAGGGTCACTTGAGCCTGATCACGTCCCCCCTCCTAACAGCGGAGGTGAGGTCTGAAGGTGCCAAGCCACACCCGGACAGTCGATCCCACTGGGCCCCACACGTACCCCGCCCCCACAACGGACTCGTGGGAGGGCGCAAGCACAACCCAACAACCCAGGACTTGCTCTGGGAGGCATATCCCGCCGAAGTGCCTGTTGCACTGAACGCACAGCGCACAGGAGGGCGGGGCCCCCGGCGACAGCGCCCGCTCTGGTAGGCGTACCCTGCACTGGTGGGCGGGGACACAGCGACAGCACCTGCTGCCCGTAGACACGTCTACACAGGAGGGAGGGAGGAGCTACAAACCAAACCTGAGAAGCCATCCAGATCTCCAGATGCGCAAATCACAAAGAAACATAACTCAGTTCATCAAAGGGCAAGCCAACTCGCCAGCTCCAAAAAGCAGCACGACTGAAGAGGAGATGGAGACTAAAAAAGCAAATGAGGCCATGCTAACAGGAATGATCGAAAGCGTCCGAAATGAAATCAGAAAACAATTCCAGGAATTTAGAGCGGAAATCTGGAAGGACACCCAGGAAGCCAAGAAAGAAATGGAAGCAAAACTGGATACAATGCAAACCTGCTTTAAAGAAATGGAAGCAAAAATGGATACAATGCAAGCTGCCTTTAAAGAAAATCTCCACATCCTAAGAATTGAAATGCATGAAAAAATAGATTTAAAATACAACTCTTTAAAGGAAGAAATCTCCACGATCAGAGCTGATATGACAACCATAAATAGCTCTCTGACATCCATAAACTCCGCAATTGAAACCATGACACAAAGAGTAGACCATATAGAATCCAGAATCTCTCGCCTGGACGATGAAGCAGCTGACAACAACCAGAAAATGACCACACTCCAAGAAAAGGTGAAGCTTCAGGGAAGACTAATCCAGGAACTAATGGACAAAGACAAGAGATATAATCTGCGCATAATTGGAATAGAAGAAGGAGCCGAATACCAGAGCAGAGGGCTTAATCATGTTCTCAATAAAGTTATTGCAGAAAACTTCCCCAATCTCACAGGAGACCCCATCCAGGTAACCGAAGCCTATAGGACACCTGGCAGGCCAGACCCCAGGAAAGCCACCCCAAGGCACATAATATTCAAGACTTCAGACCTCAAGATTAAAGAGCAAATTCTGAATTCAGCCAAAGCGAAGAAGGAAACTTTTTTCAATGGGAAGAGGATTCGAATAACATCCGACTTATCCACACAAACTTACCAAGCTCGAAGCGAGTGGAAGAACACCATCCAAGTACTCCAGAATAACAATTTACAACCTCGGATCAAATATCCAGCGAAATTGGAGTTCACATTCGAAGGGAGAACCAGATCTTTCCACACCAAAGAGGAGCTAAAGGAGTATGTGAATAAAAAACCAGCCCTACAGCGAATATTAAGAGGGGAACCCCACCCAAC
The DNA here is from genome assembly GCF_023159225.1 of Perognathus longimembris pacificus. NCBI lineage: Eukaryota > Metazoa > Chordata > Mammalia > Rodentia > Heteromyidae > Perognathus > Perognathus longimembris. Next base: position 45,752,821 of record NC_063176.1, read on the forward strand.
AGAGATCGTAAAAGACACACAGACAGAATCAGAAAGAAACTTCAATAGCCAAAGCCCAGCAGAAACACAAGCTCACTAAAGACAAGAAGAAAAAAAAAAAAGAAGAAAAAACAGCCCACCAAGAAAATGGAAGGAGAAAAAACACCCTTATCCTTGATCTCTTTAAATATAAATGGTTTAAACTCCCCGATAAAGAGGAGCAGACTGGCAGAATGGATTCGCAAACAAAAAGTTGACATCTGCTGTCTACAAGAGACCCACCTTACAGCAAGGGACAAAAACAGGCTTCGAGTGAAAGGATGGAGCAAGATCTACCAAGCAAATGCATCCACCAAAACGGCAGGTGTAGCCATCCTGATCTCAGACAAGCTTGACTTCTCTTTAAAGTCCACTCAAAAAGACAAAGAAGGACACTACATATTAATACAAGGAAAAATCCAGGATCAAGAAATCACGGTGATAAATGTATACTCACCAAACAAAAGAGGCCCGACATATGTCAAGCAAATTCTCAAAGAATTACAGAGCAAGATAGACGCAAACACAATCATAGTGGGTGACTTTAATACTCCTCTCTCTCCAAGAGACAGATCCAACACTCAGAGGATTAGTAAGGGAGCTGAGGACCTAAATAACACCATTTCCCAAATGGATCTAACAGACCTATATAGAACCTTTCACCCCACAGAGACCCAATACACCTTCTTTTCAGCAGCCCATGGATCATATTCCAAAATAGACCACGTCATAGCCCACACAAAGAACCTCAGCAAATACAAAAGTATTGACGTCATCCCATGTATTATATCTGACCACAGTGGATTAAAGGTAACCCTCAACAACAAAGGATACCACAGAGCCTATACACACTCTTGGAGGCTAAACCCCACGCTGCTATCCAACACTTGGGCCACAGATCAAATTAAAGATGAAATCAACGAATTCATAAGCCACAATGACAAAGAAAACACATCACAAAGAAACCTATGGGACACAGCTAAGGCAGTTCTGAGGGGCAAGATCATTGCACTCAGCACCCACATTAAAAGAATGGAAGCAGAGCAGGTGAATACCCTCACGATGAAACTAAAACAACTGGAGAAACAAGAAATGACAGAATCTAAAACGACTAGGAGAGGAGAGATCACAAAGATTAAAGAAGAGATAAATCTGATTGAAAATAGAAAGACCATTCAACAAATAAATAAGACTAAAAGCTGGTTCTTTGAGAAAATAAACAAAATTGACAGACCCCTTGCAAGACTTACAAAAAAAAGAAGAGAAGAGACTCATATTCGTAAAATCAGGGACTCCACAGGAAAAATTACAACAAGTACACACGATATTCAAACAATCATAAGGAGCTATTTCCAAAACCTCTACTCAGCAAAAAACAATAATTCTACAGAAATGGATCAATTCTTAGAGAAGTACAAACTGCCCAAACTGAACCAAGAAGAAATAAATCAGCTAAATAAACCAATAACTTACGGTGAGATACAGGAGGTAATCAAGAACCTCCCTACTAAGAAAAGCCCAGGCCCAGATGGATTCACCAATGAATTCTACAAAACCTTTAGTGAGGAGCTAATTCCAATACTCCTCAAACTCTTCCGCGAAATAGAAATGGAGGGAGAAATTCCAAATTCATTCTACGAAGCTAATATCATACTAATTCCCAAACCAGGCAAAGACCCAACAAAAAAAGAGAACTACAGACCAATATCACTAATGAACACAGATGCAAAGCTCCTCAATAAAATATTAGCTAATAGGATCCAGAAAGTGATCAAGAATATCATACATCATGACCAAGTAGGCTTCATCCCTCAGTCACAAGGATGGTTCAACATCCATAAATCAATCAACGTAATTCACCACATAAACAGAGCTAAAATCAAGAATCACATTGTTATCTCAGTCGATGCCCAAAAAGCCTTTGACAAAATACAACATCCATTCCATTTACAGTAGCCAAAAAAAGAATAAAGTACCTAGGGATCAACTTAACCAAGGACGTGACGGACCTATTCAATGAAAACTACAAAAATCTAATAAGGGAAATCAAAGAAGACACAAGGAGATGGAAAGACCTCCCATGCTCATGGGTAGGCAGAATCAATATAGTGAAAATGGCCATATTGCCCAAATTGTTATACAAATTCAATGCAATACCTATCAAAATCCCAGCCACATTCTTCACTGAAATAGAGAAACCAATCCATAAATTCATATGGAACAGCAAAAAACCTAGAATAGCCAAAGCAATTCTAGGCAAAAAAAGCAATGCAGGAGGTATCACAATACCTGACTTCAAGATCTACTACAAGGCCATCATAACAAAAACAGCATGGTATTGGTATAAAAACAGATCGGAAGACCAATGGATTAGAACTGAAGACCCAGAAATAAAACCACACTCTTACAGCCAACTGATATTCGACAAAGGAGCTAAAGATATACAATGGAATAAACATAGCCTCTTCAACTACTGGTGCTGGGAGAACTGGGCAGCCATATGCAGAAAACTCAAAGTAGACCCAAGCCTATCACCATGCACCAAGATCAACTCAAAATGGATCAAGGACCTCAACATCAGATCTGAATCCTTGAAACTACTGAAGGACAGAGTAGGAAAGACACTAGAACTTATAGGCACAGGAAGGAACTTCCTGAATAGAGTCCCAGGGGCACAACAAGTAGGAGAAAGACTCGACAAATGGGACTACTACAAATTAAAAAGTTTCTGCACAGCTAAGGACATAGCCACCAAAATAGAAAGACAGCCAACGATATGGGAAAGGATATTTACCAGCACAGCAACAGACAAAGGCCTGATATCTGTCATCTACAGAGAACTCAAAAAACTAAGCCCCTCCAAGCCCAATAAACCTATTAGGAAATGGGCAAAAGAGCTAAAGAGAGACTTCACAAGAGAAGATATAAAAATGGCAAAGAAACATATGAGGAAATGCTCAACATCCCTGCTAGTAAAGGAAATGCAAATAAAAACAACCCTGAGATACCACCTCACCCCAGTTAGAATGGCCTATACTCTGAACTCAGGAAACAACAAATGCTGGAGGGGCTGTGGGGAAAGAGGAACCCTTCTCCATTGTTGGTGGGAGTGCAAATTAGTACAACCACTTTGGAGAACAGTATGGAGGTTTCTCAAAAAGCTCAATATAGACCTACCCTATGACCCAGCCATACCACTCCTAGGCATCTATCCTAAACAGCAAAATCCAAGATATCAAAAAGGCATTTGTACTACCATGTTTATCGCGGCACAATTCACAATAGCTAAAATATGGAAACAACCCAGATGCCCCTCCACAGACGAATGGATCCAAAAAATATGGTACTTATACACAATGGAATACTACATAGCGATTAGGAATGGTGAAATATTGTTATTTGCAGGGAAATGGTCGGAACTCGAACAAATAATGTTGAGTGAGACAAGCCTAGAACACAGAAAACAAAGGGGCATGATCTCCCTGATATATGACTGTTAACAAAGGGAGACGGAGAGACAGTAGAGACCAAGTCTGTGAATACTGTATATGTTCTTGATACATTGTATATTGCATATATGTCAACCTGACCTAGACAAGGGATAGAAAAACAGGTTGTAAGATATCATAAGAAATGTACACACTGCCCTACTATGTAACTGCACCCTCTTTGCACAACACCTTGTAAAAAAATTTATGTCCAATTAATAAAAAAAATAAAAAAATTAAAAAAAAAAAACAAAAAAAAAAACAATGTGTGGAGAGGGTGTTATATTATGTAGGAAGAAATAATCTGGTTGATGCTGGGGGAACTGTACTTCGTCCCCAAACCTTCTAAGTAGCCCAGTGTAACACGTTTGCAAGTTGTAATCCATCAGCTGGAAAAGGGGCGTGGTCCACACAGCCCCCATCCTTGCTGGCCACAGGCAACTGTGAACCCACTTCCCCTGTGTCTGGATTCCCCTGCCTTTAGTCACACGAGAGGGTCCCTCCATGGTAGAGGAGAGCGGTGAAGGTGGATTGTGGATACTGTGTGGAAGGCTGGGTGGGTTTGGTCACTGCAGGAGTGGCCAGAGAAAGAAGCAGGGCCCAGATGGCTTTCTGTGTTCAGGAGAGGACTATGTGTCCCCCAAGTTTCCCACTTGGTATAGGTGGGATAGCACCCACCTATCTGGACAGGTGGTAGTGGCTGGACCATCTGCTCTGTGGTGGTGGGGTTTCTGGTCAGTCTACCAGCCTGGCCTGCTCTTCTCAGAGTCCTGGAGGGGTTTTGACTCCTCCATGATGTCAAAGTCTCAGGGAAAGAATCCCCACTCTTCTTCCCTCAAACTCTGACAAGACGAGGCTGCTGTGGGATCCTTGGTGCCGGGTAGTGTTTCGATTCGCCCACACTTTGGTGCCTTTTGACCCTGAGTTTGGAGAGATCAGCGAGGGATGGGTGCTTCATCTGCCTGGGAAGACTTCATGAGAGAACCCGGAATGGCTGTCATCCCTGAGCTCGGGCCACCTCCACTGACAACCTCCCACCTCTCAGGGAAGGACAGCCATGTCATTTACAGGGCCCAAGGCCAAATGGAAAGCGGAGTCCTTGCTCAGAACCACTCAGGGCTTCAGAACGGTGGCCAAGGCATGAAGCTAAGTGGGAACATGGTTCACATGCTCTTGAAGCAGACCCTGGAGACAAAGAAACTAGAATTCAGAGAGGTTCGGTGGCCAGCCTAAGGTCACTCCGCAGGTGGTCCCAATGAAAGGCCAAAGCTCTGCTGCTGGCGGCGTGGCACCGGTCCATGCAAAGCCCTCTGGAAGCATTTTGGGGTATGCCAGTGCTGTCATTCATCAGCCAGGCCCACACGTCATCCCTGGGCACAGAACTCCTCGAGGACCGCACCCCATTTCCATCGCCCAGAAGTTAGATGCATAGGTGCTTCTTATGTCACACGCAGTGGGTGCATTGTAGGCATGCGTGAGTGTGAGTGTGTGAATGTGTGAGTGTGTGTGAGCACATCCACCCCCGGGGTGTTTGCTCAGTTCCTTCATTTTCTTCTCAGTTCACTGCTTCTTACATCTGCCTTGGGGGAAAGGAAGCCAACATTACAGTGCCATTACACAGAAGAGAAAACCGAGGCCAGTGGGGCTGAGCAATACCTCCATACCGCCACCCTTCCTTTTAGAGAGTGCCACACCCAGCCACTCCCCAAGGGATGTGGCTCGAGCCACCCTTGCCACGGCTGTCCCCTCCCCCCCTCTGTCTCTGCACCCCTCGGCTGGCCTGTGGCCTGCCACCCAGCTTCATTCCTGCCCTGGAAACAGGCTGCAGCCGGCAGCAAGGCGAGCGAGCCGACCGCAGCAACGGCAGCCTCAACAATGACAGCTGATGAAGCGACACAATGGCAGGCTGGGCCCGTAATCAGTCTCCGCTGTACTTAGCCATTTATGGCCATTCTGCCCCCCTGCGCGGGGTTCAGAGAGCAGGCAGAGCATGCCACGTGGCGAAGGACCCATTGGTGCCAGCACCAGAAATTACAGCCCGGGCAACCCCAGCTCTAGCGGTGGACCCTTCTCTCTCTTAAGAGAAAAATCCGCTTTAAGCTTAATTGCAGCAATCGTGTAATAATCCCAAGTCCCTGGAATCATCATCATCAATAATAATAATAGAATGAGAGAGGGAGAGCACTAGAATCTATTTAAATATGAATTGGAAAGATCCAGACAAACTCAGGGAAGGGCGATGACAGCCAGGTCGTCACAAACAATTGGGAGGTGATGGCTCTTTCTTCAGGAGGATGGGGAATTCAGAATGGCAAATAGTCACTCTGGTTCCATTGTCAGTTACAGGTCCGCAGGGCTCTGTGTTCACTTTCCCAGTTTTCTGAATCTTTAATCGTGTTGCTCTGAAATTCACCTTGCAAGTCCTGGGAGCAGCTCCCAGGACACACCTAGGCCCCACATCAAATGACCCAGATTTAAAAGGACAATGCTTCCTGGGTCCCCACAGGATGTATAGAGCAGGCTCAAAGGGTGGGGTGACTGCACTTAGCATGACAACAAGAAGGAGGTGAGGAGGATTCGAAGACACCTTTCATAATCAGGCTTTGTCAGTTTTCACCCACAGAATGCAGCTTCCTTTTCAGGTAGGGCCGGCTATCGGGTTGCCCTCTTGTGGCCATACCAGGAATGGACGTGATCTCCTGGCTGTGCCCCGGCAACTTCTGACCCAACAGAAACCATGAGACATGAACCACAGGAGCAATTGCTGCCTTTCCTGCTCACTCTCACAGATTCCTTATGGAAACCATTATTGAATATGCCAGATAAAACACCATAAGGAATTACGAGTTATCTTCTCGCTGGTGCAAATTCCTTAAACCTGGAGGAAACCTTTAAAGCCTGTTTTGCTTCCACAGCCAGATTCTTGGTATAGGTTCCAGTGTTCGGGAATGAACACCGGTGCACTGGGTGTGGCAGTGTTGGGAACGTAGAGTGGATTGTGTTCTGAGAGAACTGAGTGATCCTAGAACAGCCACCAAGAGCTGAGCCTCATGGGTACCCCTGGTAGAACATTCTAGAAGGCAGTGTCAGGTGCAGGACGATTTGGACTTTTTCCTAAGTGCATTGACAAGTGACCAGAGGTGCAGAGTGGAGGGCCGGGTACCCCATCTGTACAGTACTGACATGGAGGTCCCAGGGGGCACCCAGAAATTCATGTGCCTGCCCAAGCTGGTGCAGGCCACCTGTACAAGACAATCTCCCAATAGGGGAGACTTCACTGACACTTGCTGTGTGTAGATGTCGGGGTGCAGGATATGGAGGTGACCAGTGATAGAAAATGACTTAAGCTCAACACATTCACCTTTCTCCCTGACAGACCTTGCTGAATTTGAATCAGATCCCATCTCCTTTCCCGTCCCCCAAACATTCCTTGTGGTTGTAAAAGAGATGACTGTCTGTTGACATGGCTGCTATAAACAGTCGCTTCCTTAGAACTCAAGATAAGATACAATCTCTGCACAAAGAGCCCCTTCCCTTGTTCCCACCCGGCCCCCCTTTCTGTGGCAAACTAGCGCAGCCCCCTGCCCTGCCTGGCTCTACTCTTTCTGCCTAATGAAAGGAGACCTCAGTTGTAAGAGAGATGTCATTATCTCTCTAGCCTGACAGCAAGACTATAGTCCCTCTCCGGTTTTTACCACAAATAAAAGCCTGGTGGCCTGTTGAGTTTGCTCTCTGCCCTTTCCTTATTGGGACACCTTCCTGACTCGGTTTCCTTACACCTAGCACACACCTCCTCACTTCAGAAGACTGGATCTTCAAGAGGAGAAAAGTCCAGCTGGTAGGGAGGTAAAGTGCCTGGGATGGAAGCAGCCAATCCCTGAGGTGAGATCCTTATTTCTGGATGTCACAACACATTTGGTGGGGGGGGGGGGGGCATAGCGATCTGCCAGGCTACATGGTTTCTGCTGTGCCCACTACCACCCCGAGCCAGCCTCTGGAAGGCCCACAGGCCCCAGGAGACCCAAGAGTGGGTGGCACTCAGGCCTGATCATCTTCTACCACCCCCAGAAAACTGTGGCCAGCTGAGCCCCGGGGCTGACCTAGTTTGGCAGTGGGCTGCGCACATGGTTGATCCTTTCCAGAATTTGTTCTGGGCATTTGCTTATCTTCAATCCCCTCTGTGTGTGGCTAAAAATATTTCTCTTAGGCACAGCAACTCACGGTGAATCTGCCCGATACAGCCCAGCGCACACACACTGAAAAGTTCCCTGGGTCTCAGGGCCCGCACCTCAAGCGAAGCAGGGCTTGGCCCTCCTGGGCTCCAGACATCAGCTCTGCCCCATCCCGTTAGCCAACACTGATCCAAGATAGCTGGAAGCCTCTCGGGTGGCGGTTTCCAAAGAACCCTCCCATCACAACCGAGAAGGCTTCCCTTCTCATAGCTTGATCACACTGTGGCTGTCTTAACGACAAAATGTGGATCCAATCGGATCACCAGAAGAACTTGATGACTCTTATTCTGACCTCTTTCCATTTTTATTTATCTATTTTTCTTCTGAATTGGTTGCCTCTCAAGCAGGTTTTCTCCTTGCAGTGTCAGGATGACAGCCAGCAGCCTCGGGCTTCGGCATTCGCAGCTCTAAGTTCAACGAACAGGAGAGATTCTTTTCTCCTTCAGAAACATGCTAGAAGTTTTACTGAGCTATAAATGATATCCAATAAACTCCACTGTTTAAAGTGTCTGCATTGGTTCAGTTTTGACACGGACTTACTTCCATGGACCCATCAGAACAGCAAGAGAGCCAACATGTCTATGACCCCCAAAAGTTTCTTCCTGTCCCTTGGAAATCCTTCTCTCTCCTCCTCTCCCAGCTCCTTGGATGACTAACTACTGAGTTGTTTACTGCAGCTGCAGATTAATTTGTATATTCTAGACTTATTCTATGTGGGTTGAGTTAGACAGTATATATGGCTTTAGGGGTAGTCCTGGATTCCTTTGAGTTAATTGCGTCTTATTTTTCTAGGCCACAGCCATTGGTTTGAGACCTGTGTTATTATCTAACATAGGCATTTGTCACTCACATAAGGACACCTCACAAATTTGGGTAAGTTGTGTCTCCAGTGACTTTCAGCTCAAGATGGCTTCTAATTTAATTGTTAATTTCTTCTTCAGTTATATCCCTTAGAAAGATGTTGGACAGAACCCCTAAAGGCATAGCTGTCTTGGTCTACAGCCCATGGGACTATTGAGATGAAAAGACAAAAAAAAAAAATAAAGGCGGATGGGCAGTGACTCTTTTAGCTTCTCTGGAGGTCACTTCCACTGGAGGGGAGGAATTTATAGCAATGTGCTCTGTTTTAGACAGTGTGTTGAAACTAGAACGGACAAAAGGCTCCACCCTCCAAATACTAGAACTCTGTGACTGCTGGTCAGGGTTGCATGGGAGGCCCCATCTCCCCTGTGAGATGCTACAGGATGCGTCTCCTTCTGTTCTCAGATGCTACCCTCCTGACAGTCTTCTCCAGGGATACCAGACAGGAGACCATTAGAAGGAGGTGAGTTAAATGATCTCAGAGGACAGCCCAGGGTTAGCCTCCTGAGAGCCTCTTGACAGTGGCTCTTAAGTCCAACCTTCCTATTAAGTCATTTGGGTAGCAAAGTAGTCAAGTTCATAAAAACAGAAGTTGGGATGGGAGGATAAAGAAAGGTGTACATACAATAGGGGCGAAGCTTTGATTTTGCGATGGAGTTCTGGAGATGAATGGACAGTGTGGATGTGCTCAATATCCCCAAACCCAGCAGATTAAGGAAAACAGAAATGGGAGCTTACGTGGTGGGAGCAAGGCCTTGTCTTCACTCAACTGTCTTGTCTGTCCCCTGAGACCTGAGGTGACACATTGCAGACAGCTTGCCCATCCTGCAAAAGTCCTGCGAGGCCTTGGTTTATGAAGATGCAAGTAAATAATCACAATTCCTGGCCTGTAAACAAAACGTTTTCCTGAAAGGCCTCAGAGGGGGCCAGTATTTACTGTTCCATACAAAGCCCCATGTCCTCCATAACTCTGTGAGGTATAAAGAGCCACAGGACAGATCTGAAAAAGAAAACATTTGAAATACTATCACAGGGGCATTGGGGATAGGAAATGTACGTGGTCAGATGAATTGTTATCAGCTAGAATTCCCCTCCTTTTCTCCCAATTTTAGAGCCAGCATAAAACCCAGAGTAAGTTTCTCATGAAAGGCTATAATAATGCTAATTTTGTTCCCATTTCTTGGTTTTTTTCCTCTAGACTCAAAGGCTCTTTAATGCGACTTAAATTTTTTCCCCTCCATTAATAACACCCTTTCTTTTGGACTCTGCCCTTTTGAAGTTGTGTCATTATGTCCCTTTGTGACTGACAGCACCAGATTTGGTGTTTAAACTCAACTCTGATTGCATAAAAGCACACTCCTCAGAGCTGTGCTATTCACCTCAAGTTTTGAAGCTTCCAACAATGATGGGGATGATGCCTCATTCTGATTGGAGACATCTGGGCCAGCTTGCCTTGAAACCTCCCTGGAAACAGCAGATCTGGAAGGTAAGGGTGCATGTCAATAATAATCATCACATACAGGTGTGTGATCTATCACGTGGTGCCCACAGTATGAAGAGCTAACCAAGGCACCGGCATTAAGCTCACACATAATGGTCCCCTGTGCAATATCCTCATGCCCCAGCCTGCAGCCCCTTGCCCTCCTCCTGAGCAGGGGACAGAGGCCTTCCTCTGGTTCTGTTCCAGTGTGTCTCCCACAATTCTTGTGTTGGAACCTTAATTCTTCATGACTGCAGAGCTGGGTTCGGAACCTGATAGGAGGAGGTATTTATATCATTGGGGCGGAGCCTTTCTCAAGAGAATAAACCAGCTATGGCTCCATTTCTCCTTTTCCTTCTTCATCGACCTGCTTGCCTTCCATTTTCCTCTCTGAGTTGAAACAGAATCAGATGTGGAAGTCTCCAGATTCATGAGCCCAATGGTTTACCTTTCTTTATTCCATCTCGGATAATCTGTGATAGCAAAAAGGTGACAGGTTCCATCTATCTTACTTTTTGGCCTTCTGCCCTCTTCCCTCAGAGGGAGCTGGGTCCTACTTCCACATGGTGCTGTTCTTGCTGGAGGGTGAGCTGACCCTCTTCTACCACAGGTAATGACAGAGCTATGTTCTCTGCCTCTTTAGTGCAGTAGGGATGAGAAAGGTCTCAGGGCCCTGTTCCAGGACCTGAGTGCTTAGTACTTGGCTTGTGTGTTTGTGGAATGCAAGTGAGTCCCTCAAGAGAAGGAACCATCTCTCCATTATCCTTTAGCCCTAGAACCAAGCACAGTATTTGCTCATTAGAAAGGTCCACTGATGTTAGTTCGACAAGTGAGTAAATGAATATAGGATTTCAATATTTGTGATTTCCACAGAGGATCCCTTCCCCTTGTATATGTGATGATTTGGAAAGTTTCTTCCAAAAAAAAGAAAAGAAAACAGCATTCCCATGGGTACTGTTGGCAGGGTTGCCATACCTGTCCCAGGCACCAGCAGAGTAGCTCCTCCCACACGTGTTCCCCAGCAAGAAGGAGACTCTGTGCCTCCATGGAGTGGCAGAGAAGGTGACGCTTCAGAGGTAGACAGGATGAAAGAAATTCCAGAAGGCTCAAGCTCCAGTGGCTCACATCTGTTATCTTAGATACTCAGCAGGCTGAGATCTGAGGATCGTGGTTTGGAGCCAGTGTAAGCAGGAATGTCTATGAGACTCTGTATCTCCAATTAATCACCAAAAAGCTGGAAATGGAGCTGTGGCTGAAGTGGTAGAGCACTAGCCTTGAGCAAGGAAAGCTCAGGGACAGAACCCAGGCCCAGAGCCCAAGCCCTAGGACTTGCAAAATGAGAAGGAAAGAAAAAGGGTGGGGGGTGGGAGGGAGGGAGGGAGGGATGGGGAAGGAAAGAAGAAAAAAAAAAGCCAGAAGGGATGATGAAGCTCTGGAGAATTAACAACAGTGGTTTCCACTCATGTCCAAAGAGGCAAGGATAAGATACGTTTCTAGAACCTGGAGGACGAGAGGGCATGGAAACAGGAAGCCAGCCGCTGCTTGCCAGTGGTCTGGTGCTGTGGAGAGTTGGGAGAATGGACGCTGAGTTCTCAGCCTCCTGCTGGCCCTGCTACTGGATGGGTGGGAAAGGATACCAGCCAGCCAAGGAGGCAATGACATAATCCTAGGTCTTGCAGTACCATGTGGGGTAGGAAGGCTGCAATGTGGGGTCTGGAGTGGGCAAAACCAACACCCAGCACAAGCTGACAAATTCCCTGCTGAAAAGCCTTCTGCTAGGGAAAAGTGACACAGACCCATGAAAACCATCGGCCTGGCTCAAGCCTTTCAGAAATGTGGCAACTGGGGTAGAGAATAAGGGCGCGAATGGATCTAGATGGCAAACCTGGACACCTTGTCACCTAGCTGCAATCCCCATTCCCCCCTCCCCCCTCCCCCCTTCCCCCCCTCCCACGCCATCCACTCTGAAGAAGACCTTTGGCCTTCCTCACCATCACGTTCCCCGTGTCTGCCACCACTTGCTGATTTGTTGCTAGAGGACTCTGCAATCACTCGCTGGAACCCACTGCCCACCCCTGCCCATGCCTCAGAATTTACAGTTCTAGTTAAAGCCACGTCCATGAAGAGGGAGGGAACGGAGGCTCCCCCCAACCCCCAAATTGATTGGGCATGCGAAGTCACTGTTATATTTTATACTGAGTCTTCTGCATCAGTTCATTGAATTTTAGCTGTAGCTATATAAAATCCTCTCCAGTGAAATTATTTGGCCATATTGTGGATGGCTCCACTATGATCCATCAATGCCACTAACTATCAGCAATAATAAAAAAAAATCTTTTTTCCCCTTTGCATTCTAAACCCAGACTGAACTTTGGAAGGCATTTCACTGTGGTTTTTTTTTTTAATTTTTAAAAGGTAGCATTGCCTATTTTTATATGAGGCCTACAGATGCATAATGGCGCGTTTTGATTATCTCATGTGTAGTAGAAAGCTTTTGGAAGGGGTTCAGGCACCCCAGCTTGTGGTTCATGGAGGGGAGGGTGGCTTGGGGAGGACTTCTGGAAATGTGGCTTGACTTTTGAATGTCATGTCTGGGGCCAGGAAGGAGGTTCTTGTTACGCAGAGAGGCAGCATGAAGACTCAACTGAGTTGGTTTCCATATGTACCAGGAAGAAGTCGGTGGAGGGGAACACGTTGATCTGCTTTATTCCAACGGTTGCAAAATTATCTATTATTCTCCTGCACAGGATCCTGAATTCCAGGGCAGAGAAGTTGACTTCTGAAAAAAAAAATCATCTCACAACTGGTTGAGGAACCAGATCATGTCAGAGGGAGAAACAATTCCCAGTTCAGAGAGGAAAATTCATCAGTGGATACCAAATAACTGCATACCCAAAACAATTGTGTAGTAGCTGCCTAAGCCATTCACTCGAGGAGTGCATCTAGAGGTGACAGGACTGGAAATGTTGAGGCGGGCCACAACTGACCAATTCGAGGATCTCCTCTGGCTGGCATTTAATGTTTATGTCCCTTCCCACAGGAGCCATCTTTCGTTAGTGTTTTATTCTTTCACTAGCTGTATAGTGGCATTTTAAGCAGTGGAAAGTCAAGCAAAAAATGTATGTATATATATGTGTGTGTATTGTATTGGGTATTACATTCACATACATTTAGCAAGCATTCTCCCTTTGTTATAACATTTGCATTAGGACTAGGAAAAAACACCATCGCTGTGACAAAATACCTGGGAGAAATCCACTTAAAATGGAAAGATGTACTTTTTACTTTTTTAAAATTGGGGGTACTGGGATTTGAATTCAGGGTCTCATACTTGCTGGGCAGTTGCTTTTACCTGCCCGCTTGAGCCGTATCCCTAACCTTTTTTTTTTTTTAATCTGTTTTTTTTTCTTTCTTTTGGCTGGCCTGGACCCAATCCTCCCAGTTACGCTTCTCACCATAGCTGGGGCAGGTAAGTGCTAGCACATCAAACATTTTTCTACAGTTACCAGACCTTTTGACCCCATGTTCATTGTGCACTACAACCCTTCTGATAGATAACCAGTCTCCTAAAGTAGCTAGGGCTACAGACATGAGTCACCATGCCCGGCTAAGAGAGAGTTTATTCGGGTTTCAGTTCATAGTTGTTTGGCACCATTGCTTTAGGGCCATGGTGTGATACAGCATCAAGATGTGGAGCATGGAGTAGAGCAAAGCTGCTCACCTCATGGCAGATGGAAAGCAAAGAGAGCTCAGCTTTATGACCAAGCCTCTGTCCTGAAAGTCATTAATTAAAGAACACATACGTGGCGCCATCTATTCATGAGCTGGGCCTCCACCCTCCACCCTCTTAGTTGCTTTAGGGACCCAGCCTTCAGGGAGACATTGAAGATCCACACACAACCGTGTTTTGGTTGTCTAGGTGATAGAAGTGTTGGAATAAGATAAAAGTGTTGAGATAAAGGTCTCACTCCCCTTCAATCTATTTAAGTGGAAGGGCACAGACGGGGGGTAGTAGGTGCTGTATGAGTTTAGGCTCTTTGGTTCCAGGCAATAGAAATCGACTTGCTTATTTACCAAAAGGACAGAATTAGAGACTCAAAGAATCTCTAGGAGGCTGAAGAATTGGCTTGAGAGTGAGCAGGATTCAGGAGAGGCAGGGCTATAACGCCTGTCTCATCGAAGTGTGTGCTCACAGCGCTGGGTAGAGCAAATGCGGCGTGTGTGTCCTCATTTCTTGTTTACTCTCCTAAGTCACTAAAGACAGTGCTGTTGGCCAAATCAGGGTGACCTGGGCCAAGGCAATGTGGGTGGTGTGGGCCACGACCATCTCTGACTGTCTCAGGTTGGGAAGGACCCAGAGGCTGTTTTAATGACAAGTCCCTAGGAACAACCTGGGGTATTTTGGGGGACAAACCCCGAAGAACTCATGTCCACTACAGAACCCAACTGTAAGAAAAATAGTGCCCACTTAGAACTTTACCTTTCTCTATACTTTATGCTCTTCAATATTTTCCAATAGAAAGATGTTTGGTCTTCCATGGCCCAACTGAAGACAGAGAGAAAAGATCTTCCCTTGCTTCTTCCCGGCTTCTGGTGCTGCTAATCATCTGTGGTACTCTTTGGCCTGTAGATCATTCCATGAAGTTCTTCAACCTGTACCACTCTGTGCCTGTGGACATCCTCCGTCTTTGTTCACCAGTCATGTTGGATTCAGGGCCACCTTAACCCAGAGTAACCTCATCTTAACTAATCATACCTACGGAGACCCCATTTCCAATCAGACCCTGCTGGTGGGTATGGATGGTGGGACCATATTGACTTTAATATAAATAGCAAGAGCAAATTCAAATTCTTCAGGTCCTATGCTAGACCCACTGCGCCTTAAAGTCTGGCAGTGGAGCCCTGCCAGGTGAGTTTAAAGAAGACCCACAGAGCACTCACATGGAAGTGTGAGCAGCAAAGTCCTGGGATTGCTGTCTGTGCATCTCCCACCATCAGCAGCTGGTTGTCACAGCACACATGTCGAAAGCTGGCATTTGAAGGAGAAAGGAGGGGTGGATGGGAGAGGCAATGTAACTGGATGGGGCAGGACTCTGGAGCAAGGGGGAACCTGCGTTTGAGCTCTGGTGGCTCTGCCTAGGACTATGAGTTACCATGTACTTATGCTGGCCAGAGATAGCCTTCAGCACTGCCATCATGACCATCATCCACTCAAGTTTCGTATGTCATCAGCAAGGAGTCATTGCATAAGAGCTCTCAACATTGGCTGGAGGCAAAGGATAGTACCTCGCACCTTTGGAATTAGAATGGATATCGTTCAAGGTTGCAAAATATTGCTATTTAATGTGGTTCTTTCCTCTAGAGAAATTAAAGCTTATGTTAATAAAGAAAATAAAAAGAAATGATGTTCTCTTTTAAGATTTCCAAACCCAGATTCTTCCTGATTAGTGCTCTCTGTCATTTCTTCAATGCTATTAACCGATGTGTGTGTTAGAGGTTCATTCTTAGGGCTTGGCAAAATTGATTGTACACTATTTGGAAGATTGTGGTCTAGAAGAACTATGGCTATTTCATTGTAATTACACTTCAGCCTATTGGTGAAGCCATTGGGATGTGGATTTTGAATGTGTCACTGCAGCACAGCCTTGGTCTGTTTTGACTAACAGAGTTGTTGATGGAAATCTGATCAATAGGATGTTCTCCCAGAAGACCTTGGAGTCTTGAGCAAGGGCTTCAATGCATGCGTAAATTCTCAGGGACTATTTATCATAAACAGTTTATTGATGAGATCCTTCTTGCTACAAAACGGACACAGCAGCACCTCTTGTCCAGACTTCCTGAGCTCCATTGAGTTCTGCCTCTTTCCCAGTCAGGTCTATAGATTTTTTTTTTTAAGTCAGGCATGTGGCTATCCTGATAGTCTTCTGACAAATTCACTTTGGCTTAATTTAGGCCAGTGTGTGTTTCTGTGGGCCTTAATAAAACTTTCCTCTCCTTAGCTTTGGTATCATAGATAATGAATGCCCACTTGGGCGTTTTCTCTGCCATAGGGCACTATTTAGCTCACCACTAAAAGCTACCTGAGAGATTAGGCCCGAGGAATCATCTATAATGACACCATCCCCTAAGAAACTATTGCGATTGAACTCATGAGACTCAACTTGCCAGCTCTTCTCAGTCTTTAGAGACTTTCCTCTAAAACCTCTGCTTAAGTAGCAGTGGCTACACCAGCCACCCACCCCCACTATTTTCAGCCTGTTTCCCAATTCCAGTTTCCCCGAAGCCTTCTGGAATCATCACTGGCCTTGTGCTGGGGGTGTGTGGGGAGGTGTTCTCTTCCTTCCCCCCATACTTCCGCTTCCCACCCTCCCCTGCCTCCTACTCCAGCAAACCTGGCAGCACCTTGAATTCCCTCCCCACTTTATTTCCCAGTGGAATTCCCAGAAACTTCCATGCAAGCCTCCTCCTGTAGCTATGGGCTGAGCACTTGGCTGGACTTGGATTTGTTTCTCTCCAACATTCCCAGAGACTCCTAGACAGGCCCTCAAGCACTGTGGATACTCAGATTTTATGTTCCAATTATGTTTTATCTCACCCCATTTCAGCTGTCATTCCCGAAATTATTATCAACACATGTCATTGTCAACAAGTCCTCTTCCTTCAAAATCTTGATTTAAGCCATCAGCCCATTCTCTGATTTGCCTGCTTCCATCTTTCCAGCTTATCCCTTTAGTTAGCCTAACTTCAATCAAAACTGTTGGGCAGACATGATGCAGACATGTTGCTATGCATTTCTGTCCCCATGTCTGTCCTCGGCCATCTTGTTGTTTTTTTTAAGGTTTCTCCCCCTAACTACTTTCTTGTGGGAATTGTCCAGTGAAACCTTATAATGGTATATATAACCCAAGGCAGCCATGAAGATTAAATAAGAAAGTCGTAAACGAAACCAGTATCTGGTGCATGAAGCTACTGTGTGTGTGTGTGTGTGTGTGTGTGTGTGTGTGTGTGTGTGTATTTAATTGGAGACAAGAGTCTCACGGACTTTCCTGCCTGGGCTGGCTTTGAACGGCACTCCTCAGATCTCAGATCTCCTGAGTAGCTAGGATTATAGGTGTGAACTGCTGGCACACAGCCCTGCAGCCATTTTTTTTTGGGGGGGGGAGGGGAAAGTGTGTCTAATTCCTTTTTTCTTATTTACCTGGGGAAAAAATACACATCCTTCAATAATCCCAATTCTCTATTCACTGTGTACATGAACTTTACTTGGTGTATATTGCCAGGAAAAAAAATCCCACAACCTCATTTTACTTTGTTTACTATTTTATGACTGCATGTGACCTGTGGACTCAAAATTCTACCTCATTCCCTAGTACATACATTCCCCCCACCTCACTCACCCTCTTAGCTGGTTACCAGGTTTCTCCTTTCACAGAGAAACCATAGCAACTGAAGAAGAATTTTCTCATGTTTTGACCTTCATGTCCACCAAACCATTTGTACAGGAACCCACCTACTCTTCTGCAAAAGGTCAATCTTTCCTGTTGAAATGGACAGCAGCGGACCAGTCCTCAGACTGATCCAGCCTTCAACTAGTCTACAAGCTTCTTCTTTTATTTTCTTTGGGGAGGCCTGCTTCTGTGCTGCCAAGAAGACTAAGCTAGACTACTGAAGGGCCAGACACCTTGGAGACAGATGGGACACTAGAAGATCATTAAGGTATCACACATATAGATGCCTCTGGTCATTCATGGTTACCAATTTCCATCTGGTCTGGGGTCAGGTGAAAGGGGTTGAAGGACTGATTCCAGCCGATACTCCATGGCGCTGAAGCAACATCTTGTGGAGCTGTCTTGAAATTTTGGATCCACAGGATCACGAGGTATAGTGTCATTATTTAAAGGCACTAGATTCAGGGATCGTTTGTTATATGATAACAGACAACTGAATACTCCATGGCTCCTCATTCTTCATAGTAACTGCTCCTGTTGGAAATTACAGGATTATTAGTTCATTTGCCTACAGTTTATTATTGGTCTCCCACTCCAACGTATAAACTTTATGAGGAAAAGGACTCTCCCTACAACAGTTGGCTTATTTCAAGACTCAGTGAATATTTGTCAATTAAATTAACAGATCAAGAATATGTATTGATACATGAACCAAATGTTCAAAAATTTCCTTTTTAACTGTCTTCATTCACTTACATTTGTTCTTTCTTAAACTCAAGGCCTTGAGCTTACGAGGCCTGTGTTCTGTGTTCTCCAGCCCTTTTTTCCTTTCACTACTTTTAAAATAGGATCTTGCCTTTTGCTAGGGTCAAGCAAGGCAACAATCCTACTATTTGATGACAAGCATATATCATTGCACGTAGGAGGAGATGGAGTTTGTGCTGGCCTCACGTTGGGATTCTCTATAGCTCTGCCTCCTGAGTAGGGCCACAGATGTGATCCACCCTATCTGGCTACATTGGCCTATTTTTTGAAAATTCAATTAATTAATTTTCCATTGTAGGGCTTGAACTCAGGGCCTAGGAGCTGTCCTTGAGCTTGTGTTCAAGGGTAGTGTTCTACCACTTGAGTCACAGAACCACTGGTTTATGAGTGATTAATTGGAGATAATAGTCTCGTGGGGACTTTTCTACCTGAGCTAGCTTTGAACTACAGTTCTCAGATCTCAGCTTCTTGAGTAGCTAGGACTACAGATATAAGCCACCGGCACCCAGCTATTTTATTTTATATTTATTTTTATGCTGGGATTTGAACTCAAGACCTCATGATGGCCAAACATATGCTCTAGACTGAGCCCTGCATTTTATCTTTTTAAAAGATCTCTCTAAAGGCTGATATTTATAAAAGGAATTCAGAGTCTCACACAGACGTGATCTATAAGCAATGAGATCCATAAGCAATTCTATCTATATCCCACCACTTTTTGCTTCTCTCTCTTCTTTTTGTTTTTTAATCTAAGAAAACTTATCAGGCATTAAAAAAGTCTAGAAAATACTTTGGATCGGTGGCACATTTTCAGATGACTTGGCCATGATTACAATAGACTCAATAACACAAAACAATCCTGTGGGCAGATTAATCACAAAGTACCACTGAGTCCTCTTTCTCCCCAGCATACATTTCTAGTGCCATCCAAACCCTCCCATTTAAGTACATACAAGTCCTCACTTTTCAGATAGAACATCCAAGCAAGGGCTGCTAGTTCCTTATTAATTCCTGCGATCCCCCAATTTTTCCATCAGGATAATACAAGAACAGCCTCCTCTTTGTTAGTCATCGATCATTTCCCGGTATTTTTTCCTCCCTGACTCACTGGCCCTCTCTCTACATAAGACATTGGCGGCTGTACATTGGGGATGCCTTTCTCTGAAATAGGTTGTCTGTGATTTCTTTCATGCCTGGTTGGAACACAGAGGCATAATTAGATCAAGCCTCCTCTCCCCATCATTGCTCTGATGCTTCTAAATTGGCTCTTGCAGTTCCACTTTCTCTCCAAATGAACGGGAACCTTTGCCTCTCTGAATGTAGAGACTTGTGAAATTGATCACCAGGACCAGACTCTTCCTTCTGGGCAACCCTCTCCCCCCACCTCCAGCTGCCCTGGTGTTTTCAGGTATTCTGTCCTATGCATTTCATTTTGGGAGCCACACTGCTAGGTTGTGATTTAATTTTTCTAAATTTAGTCTGTGGAAGGCTCATGGCCAGTGGAAGGGGATGGCAGCTTCTCACAATCCACTCTTAAGCAAAGGGAAGTCTCCTCCAGAGATCTGGACTTACAGAGTTTGGGGACTCAAAAGAAAGCCATATAGACTCGAGCCACGTTATTATTCCCTGACTCCAATTTAACAGTCTCTTAAGCACAAAATCAAACACCATATAAATAAAATGGCTGGAGTCTTTCCTGAGTGTCTTACCTTAACTTCTGCAGCCTTTTGTCTGGCTGTCCCCCTAGGAGTTCTCAAAGGAACCCCACCCACCCACCCAATCTCTCAGGAAGACCTATAGCTTTTAAAGGAAAAACCACCACATCTCTTCAAAGGCTTCCTGGGACAGGGGAAGCAATCTGGCAGTGCCAAAAGGAGACTTGCTGAAAGACCAGACCGGCTGAAGATCGTCATTAGCAAAGGCACTCATTATGGACAACACCTTTTGGAAAAGCTGTTAAATACCTAAAACTGTACGTGGCATTATAAGAAATATAAAAATGATTCCATTTCCTATTTTACTCTTTGCTGATAAGGAAGCTCACAAGAGGCGTCACCCTATAGTACAGTCGTTCAGAATGTGTGCTGTGGAGCAGAACAGTGTGGGGATCCTATTAAAGGACTTAGTGTTTGTGCCTCAGTTTCCTCATCAGGAAGTTGGACATAGAAAAGTAGCTACCTCATAGAGTTATTATAAGAATAACTGGGGAGGGGGGTTGCTAGGGATTAACTTAGGCTTCAATGAGAATTCTACCACTAGAGGCATCACCCCCCCTCCAGGTCTGCTAGGAGAATTTAAATGAGTTAATCAATGTGGACAGGATCTACACTTTCATGTTTGTTCACTAGGTAGTTAGTGCACACTTTCTCTGCTTAAAGCACATGTTTGGTGACTGGAGTGGAAGGACACAGAGGACAGAGTGACAGTCTCAGGTTTATAATCTAGCCGGAGAAAATGCACCTCTTAATGAGAGGGATTGTTCTGGGGGAAAAAAAAGGTATTGCTTGGCAAATTCATCACTGTGCAGATGAGAGTGTCATTTTACACACCTGGAGGACACAGTGCATACCTTATTGCTCCAAGGGTCATAATGAATAGAACAACATGAATTCAAATCAAGAGGATGTGAGGAATCAAGATTCTCAGTAAACAGATGCTATCAGGCTACCCCCAATGGTGTAACACAGCATGTCATTATATGTGTAGTCTTAGGGTTTGAATTCAGGGTCTGGATCCTGTCCCCAAACTTTTGTGCTCAAGGCTAGCACTTTATTACTTGAGTCACAACTCCACTTCTAGCTTCTTTTGATGCTTAATTGAAGATAAGAGCCTCACAGACTTTCCTTCCCAGGTTGGCTTTGAATCATGATCCTCAGATCTCAGCCTCCTGAGTAGCTAGGATTACAGATGTGAGTCACCAGCACCTGGCTCCCTTATAATCTTAAATAGGACTACTGGTGTATACCTAGTTCATCATTGATTGACCAAAATGTTATTTATTATATTATAGAACTATTTGTTATCGTTATAAAATATCCATTGGATAAAGTTCCAAGAAAGACTCAGACAAGTAGTTTTGGAAGTTCAGAAAAAGAAATAGAAGGAGAATTCCATGATAGTATAGGCAAGACATGAGCAAAAACAATGGCATTGCAAGTCAGAGCGTCCTTAATCATAAGAAGCTAGGGATTTTTTTTTGGGGGGGGGGTAAAGCTTGTAAGGAGAGGAGAGTCTAAGTGGGAAATGTCTTGCAGCCCCGTCTCTCAAGCTCTCCCTAATCACGTACAGCATGGATTTCTGCAAGGGGCTATTCAATCATCTATCAACATAGTTGCTATTTTTTCCCTACCTATTTTTCATTAGGCAGGTACGCTGCTCCCTTTCCACTTCAAATAATTATCAAGATAATTATGGAAATGATGCTGTTGGTGGGAGATGATTAGTTGGAAGGAGAGGTTTTGTAAAATTTCCTCATGTCCCAGAACTCCTTCTGTGTCACTTGGAGAAGAATCTTGGTGACCATCTTCCACCAGCACTGAAGGGAAAGTGACACAGATCATGGACTGTCCCTGAAAATCAGCAAGACAGGGACCCTTGGCAAATCGCTTTGGAAAACACAGGTGACACAAAGCAGCACATTTCGATCAGGTCTGGAAGGGTAAGAAATTGTCACCATTCAGTACACACTATGTGGAAAATGAGCTATATGTAACTTCTGGGCAGGGATGGGAGGGAGAAACTGGGATAAAATGAAGGGAGGTGTGACACTGTGCACACAAAAAAAGCACTCATTACCTGACTTATGAAATGGTAACCCTGCCCTTGTACAATACCTTAACAGTAATAATCAAATTATATTAAAAATAAAAGAATTGTAAAAGTTGTCACCAGACTATCAGGGGCGGGGTGTGTGTGTGTGTGTGTGTGTGTGTGTGTGTGTGTGTGTGTGTGTGTGGTGTGTGTGTGTGAAAAGTGCTAGAGTTTGCGTGGGTGGTGTGTGTGTGAAAAGTGCTAGAGTTGAAGCTAGGCTTCCCATGCTTGGCTTTCTATAAAAGTACCACAGATAAGTGCTAAGATTTATGCTAATACTATGTACTAATTCTTCATTTAAATTAGGTAGACGGGTCACTCAAGGGCAGGCCACTCTAGCAGCCTGCAGATAGATACCTCTGACTGAGCAATCGCACAAGAACATTCAGATCCCCACGAACGCTGCCTTGAAAGTGGGTATATGCAGCCCGGCTAATTACAGGCTTCACCCACTCCTTGGTTCTTGGCTTCTCTGCCTTCTGGACTCTCCTCTGCTCCTGGTCACATGGGGGAACCGTGGGGAGAGAGGCCCTCTGCCTTATGAAGACTATGCCAGCACCTCCCTCAGTTTCTCGAGTTGTCACAATAAACCACCACACAGTCAGTGGCGATGAGGGTTAGGCTCAGGCTTACTTCCTGGCAGTATGAGCCGGTGAGGGCAAGCCTCCTCTAGTGCACATACCACGCTTCTGGAATTTCTGGGCATCCTTCAAACCAGCTTATACCCCCTTCCCTGATTCTGCTTTCCCTCCACCACCTCCTCCTTCCTGGGCACCTGCATCTCAACACTTAGTAAAAATCTTAATTCATTTATGCCACACTATTCATTGCATGTCTCGCCAGAGGACCATTTAGTAGACTTTGCACATACTGGTGTTTCCCTTCTGATTTGTTTTCAAATCAAATTTGAACTGAGTTTTCACAGAGAAGACCTAGTTTACGTGCAGAGACATAAAGATGTAATAGACTCCTTTCAAAGAGCTCTCTTGCTAATGCAAACTCGCAGGGAACAATGCCTTGCCTGACATTTTCAGATTCCCAGACTACAGACAGAATACGACAGTGAGGGGAAAGAGGTGAGCAGTTGCACAAAGGTTCTTTAGGCCTATCCTTCTTCTAGACTGTATATTTATTCAGGGGGCAAAAGGAAGAATCACATGGCAAGAATAGTTTTCATGCATGTGCTCAAGTATAGAGGCCTTGACTTTTTCTAAAGTCATTTTAAGGTATATATATATATATATATATATATATACATATATACACACACACACACACACACACACACACATATATATATATATATGCTCATCAGTAAAGGATCTAAGGAACTCTAAAGGACTCCAGGTGGTATAGGAAAGTTGGAGTATGTGTGTGTGTGTGTGTGTGTGTGTGTGTGTGTATGAAGTGACGGAGGAAGGGGGGGAAGGAAAGGAGAGAGAGAGAACCTCTGATCCTGAGTTGGTGTCTCTTGGAGATGGGGGACAGAATGGTGGATCACATTTCCAGAAAGACGTTGAAGAGACATTTGCCGGCTTAGGTAAATGTACAAGTAATTCCCAGGGAGTGACATCGTTATATGGCAGGGGGTTGTTTGTAAGTGGAACACTTCAGGCTAGGAGAAGATTTCCACACCTGCTTTAATCAACCTTACAACTATTTTTTTTAAATGAAGATTCACACTTAGAGAACTTTGAATAGTTTGTTCAAGTTCCTTCCTTTTTGCTTATAGTTTGGAACTTGGCCATGTTTTTGGACGCAAATAAGTGCAGCTGTTTGCTCTGCAAGAGCTGTGCAAAACATATATTTATGCTGCATTTATAATACAGAGGATGTTCAATTGAGGCTGAATTTGGCTTCTTGCCTTAGCTTCAAGTTTTCTTTTTTTAATAACATAAGGTCCTTCATTCATGCAAATGATGCTGTTGACTCATCACTGTGACCCAGAGCGGGAGCAAGGGGTCTGGCCATCCACACAACTGAGATCCGATGCTGCTGCCTCAATAATGACCTTCCCAGATGTGATGGAGTCTATTCTCTGAAGGTGGCCTCCACATATCTCCCACTCCACAGACTCCTGTATAAGGGGAACCCACCATTCTTCCAGCAAGAGAGAGCATCCGTGTGTCCTCTGGAATTCCAGTGGACTTGTGCTGATGGACTATGCCAGACCCACGATCCTGTGGTAGACAGTCTTCTTCAAGGACAACCACAGTGCAATCACTTCTTCCAGCCTACCAGCCCTACGGAGATGGAATGTAATGCTCCTATCACCAAGTGGGATGTGGACAGGTTTGTTACTCACTAGCAACAACAGCAACAACTTAGCAGGAATGCTGCTGCATGCCTCCTGAGGGTAGATAACACAGGGCTATGCAGGTCTTAACTTTTTCACTGGAATCCTAATTCTTGTGACTTCATGTACTCCATGTACCATGTGAGAGACTCAGCGCAAGTCTGCCCAACCAAGAGGAAGTAGAGACGAATGGAAAGATCACAGACGAGCACGCTGGTCAACAGTGTTAGTCTCTGAGTGCTCCTATACCAACGTCAGGAGTTGGTAAGACAGTGCCTTTCAATGATACCCTCTCTTCCCTGAGTTGCTGCTGCCTCTGACGGATGCCCGGCTCTCCAGAGGCCATGTGCACCACAAGTCTAGCATGTTGACCCTCTCTTGTCCTTGATGGATTTTTTTTTAAACTGCAGTAGTAATAGGGCTTGAACTCAGGGCCTGGTCACTGTCCCGGAGCTTTTTTGCTCAATGCTAGCATTCTACCACTTGAGCCACAGCTTCACTTTCAAAACTTTTTTTTTTTTTTTTGTGTGTGTGTGTGTGTGTGTGTAGTTAATTGGACATAAGAGTCTCAGGGGCTTTCTTTCCTACCCATGGTGGCTTTGAACTGTGATCCTCAGACCTCAGCCTCCTGAGCAGCTAGGATTACAAGTGTGAGCCACCTGTACCCAGCTTGCTTAGCTTTTTTGTTCAAGGCTGGTTGTCCTACTACTTGAACCATAGCTCCAATTTCTGCTTTTTGCTTGTTAGTTGGGACTAAGAGCTTCTTGGATATGTCTGCCAGGGCTGACTTCAAAAATCATGATCATCAGCTTTCAGCTTTCTGAGGAGCTAGGATGACGGGTGTGAGTGACTGGCTCTCAGCTACTATCCTTGGGCAGAGGATTAGTGAGCACAGTGAGGTGTTCCATAGGATGAAGACTGAGATGGCGGATGGTAAAGGGAGCCCTGGGCTTCATATTGGTGAGAGGTTTAGTCTGAGAAACCTTCCAGATCCTTCTTCACCCTCAAAGACATGGACATTTGTTTGTTTGTTTTATCACTTTAGGACTTAAAACCCTTTCAGCAAGACGGGTACTTTCTTCCTAACCCCTGATCTGCCTTTTCTGGGCACATGGCCACCCAGCTAAGAAATGTATTTCTGGCCACCTTTGGAAAATAATCTGTGGGCTCATTATCCAAAGGCTGATTAGTGGAATATGAGTGTAAAGGATACAGGCTACCTCCCTCTCACTTAAGGGAAATCAACTGGACTGGGCTGGAACATGCTAGAAATCCAGCTTGTAAGCCTGCATTTGAAAACAATATCCTCAGCAAAGGAAGACGCACAAGGTGTTCAGAATCCCGAGGGTGAGTGACTTGGGAAGCAGGGCTGCCCGGCTCGCCCTCCTGTGAGGGAGAAATTAAAACCCTCCTTTGTCAAGCCACTATGTTTATGGGGCTCTTTGTTACTGAAGCTTAACTTTAATGCTAATATAACCTTCAAAGGCTCCCCATGCTTGGGTGATAAATTCTAACTTCTTTAACCTGGCCAAGGCTCTGGTCCTTTGTCCCACCCCATCTCCCCCATCACCCTCTCCCCGGCTCTTTGTGTCTCGCTCGCCAGTCTTCGTTGGGTTCCCTTATCCTCAGGCCTTCTCTCAGCCCTGCGGTGCCCCTTCTCACTTGGCCATCTTTTACACCTTGGCCATCCTTCATGGCTTTCACGGATACTTCATTTAAATCCCTTGTTAAATGCTGTCATAGCAACCTCGTGTTTTCCTTTTGTAAGTGCGTATCACTCCGGTGCTTAAATAGTGCTTACACGATTATGTGATGCCTTTCTCCCCATTGTATTGTAGCAGTCACTGGGACAAATTCCATGCCACCATGTCCTGCTCAAGTCCTGGTACCCAAGTACCTGGCACACAGCAGGTACGCACAAAGTAAGTGATAAAGGCTGCTGAATGGAGATGGTAGCTGACCAAGGCTGGGAGGATTTGTGCTTATGGCCATAGAATTCAGCGAAACATTGACCTGGCTCTGTGGGTATCACCCACAAGGTCACAGAGGTGACCTTGGCTCCCTACTAATCAGGCTCACAGATCCACTGAGCTCACCCTACCTGGCGGCGGCCCTCCGGGGTTCGTTCCCCATAGACCATCTCTAGTGTCATCAGGAACGCTTCTGATAATGGAATCTCTCTCTTTAAAAAATTGGTTTATGGATGAAGAAAGTCCCAAGTATAGAGGGTGCTGAGTTTAGCAGAATTTGTATGTAAATTGGTATTTTGCTGGTGATCAATCTTGTGCTAAAAATGGAAAATCAATAATAAAAAAGGAAAATCTAAGGGGAAAAAAAACTAAGTTGTAGACATTTTTGGTTCAATGAGTTTCCAAGTCTGAGGACAGAGTGTGAGAGACCAAGGTGACTGTGTGTTTCAAAGGAGTGTGGAAGAAAACTAGACAACTGTTTCCTCCGCTCAGACTGTGGCTGGAGCCCCAGCGAGAGGCAGGTTCTGCAGACTCGACTTCCCCCAAGCATGCAGTGGGGACAGCCTTTGAAGCAGCTCCTTGGAACCAAGAAGGCATTCTTCAGATGTGAACAGCAGTTCAGGATCTCACAAGCTGCAGAGTTCATTGAACTGCTGGAAGATCAGGAGCCGACTCAGGGCCAGCCACTGATGGTAGAAACAGCAGTGAGCTTAAGGACATTGGAAAAGATGAAAGAGAATAAAAACGAGACAAAAAATGCCCCATCACACAGCCTTCAATGGGATGTCAGAAGGGGTTGGCACAGTAGTAAGATGAAGACTGTGCGGGAAAAGGGCAGATACTACTGTCTTGTCACCACTGCTGACTGGGGCCAGCAGCGCAGCCTTGAGAATGGCTGAGCATCTGTTGGAACCCAGTAGATCTGTAAAATGTGCACTTTCTCTACATAATTTCCATAATTTACTGTTACACGGAGATAGGGAGAGACCTCATTGAAAAGTACGTAGCTGCTGCTTGCTGGTGGCTCGTGCCTGTAATCTTAGCTACTCACGAGGCTGAGATCTGAGGATCTCAGTTTGAAGCCAGCCTGGGCAGGGATGTCCATGAGAGTCTTATCTCCAATTAACTACTCAAAAGAAAAAACCCGGAAGAGGAAGTGGCTGATAAGTTGGCTGTGTCTCCCCTCCCCTGAGCTCATATATTGAAATCCTAATCGTCACTACCTCAGAAGGTGACCTCCATTGCCAATAAGGTCATTGCTAATGTAATCGATTAAGATGAAATCATATTGAAGTCAGATGGGCTACTAATCCAATAAGGCCGGTGTCCTGATAAAAGGAAGAAATTTGGACACAAAGATAGACACGCACAGAAAGGATAACAGGATGGGACACAGGGAGAAAATGAACCCCTACAAGTCACAAAGACAGACCTGGAATGGCCCTTCTCAGCCAGGCCAACACCTCAAGTCCTTCGGGCCTCCAAAACCATGAGGCGATCCATTTCTGCTGTTGAAACCACTGAACTTGGAGTCTTGCCACAGCAACTCTCACCAACTAGTTAATAGCCTAGTCCCACGGTGGGTATGTATACATTTTGGAGGCAACTTAGTCCCCGATTCACCCCTTACTATTCGACATCAGCCAAGTGACTTAAAAATCTTAATGTGCTCACTTTCTTTTTTCCATCAAATGTAGATAATCAGCGCACCAAATATCCAGTAGCCCATTAGTGCATGGTAGAGGGGTAGAGGATGTCATTCCTACAGGTGAGCCAGTGAAGGCTCTCTAGCTCTTGAAGACCTCACTAGCTCTTGCCCACCGGGGTCTCTCCCAGGTTAGATAGATGCTCAGTGGGGAGAAGTGCGAGGCAGAGAACATGGAACAGCTGCTATTTATTAGCCTGTCTGGAAGTGTTTTCATACTTTAACAATAGGGCTTTTTGGCTCTTACCTGTTGTGGCCATTGGGTATGGAGTATATACTGATATACTGAAGGCCTGGTCCCCACCTGGCAGGTTCAGTCTTTGAGAGGTGACTGGATCATGAGCGGCTCCACCTCCATCAAAGGATTAATTTATAGATGGAGTCACAGTTGAACACATTGTTGGGAGGTGGTGGAAAATTACAGAGGTAGGGCCTGGATAGAGAGATGACATCATTGGCTGTATGTTCTTGGGGAAATATATCTTGTCCCAGTTCCTGTTATCTCTCTCAGCTCTCTGGCTGCCATGAGGTGAGCAACTTTGCTCTGTCCTGCCTCCGTCCAGAAACCACTGAGCCAGCTGACCATGGATGGAAATTTCTGAAACTGGGAGCCAAAGAAAATCCTTTTTTCTTGGTATTTGGTCACAGAGTGAAAAATCTAACCCTCCTGCTGAGGAATAGGGGTAAGATTGATAGCTGTATTATAGTACTTGGGATAATGACAGATGATTGCATGGTTTTGAGAAGATTCGATGAAGTGACCACCCATCAGGTGATCAGCAAAGTACCGCCCAGGTGGCAAGTGTTCACTCTCTCTCTCTCTCTCTCTTTTTTGTTTTTTTGTTTTTTGCCAGTCCTGGGGCTTGGACTCAGGGCTGGAGCACTGTCCCTGGCTTCTCTTTGCTCAAAGCTAGTATTCTACTATGTGATCCACAGCACCACTTTTGGCTTTTTCTATATATGTAGTACTGAGGAATCGAACCCAAAGCCTCATGTATATGAGGCAAGCACTTTACCACTAGGCCATATTCTCAACCCAGCAAGTGTTCACTCAATGACAGTTTATATGATTGTTAAAGAGATCTGTATTTCAACTAAGCTCAACAAACACTTATTATGTACCTACTGTATGCCAGACACTGCAACATGGGTTCAGAGACAAATACACACACACACACAGACTCCCACTCACGAGTTTATTTTCAGCAGAGCTGGGACACATTCTTCTCCATCCTTCCTCTCTGAATGGTAGGATCTGAAGGATCTTCTAGTGTTTCCATATCTGTTATGGATGGTCCACCTTCTCTTCTGCATTTACATGTCTTTCACATTGCTCAGGAATTGATTCCTCAGGGACTCTACTGTACCAAGCTTTTGCTTAAGGAATCTATGTATTGGCAAGTTCTAACAATCAACAGATGGGCTGGGAATATGGCTTAGCAGTAGAGTGCTTGCCTGACAGGCATGAAGCCCTGAGTTTGATTCCTTAGCACCACATAAACAAAAAAAGCAGGAAGTGGCACTGTGGCTCAAGAGGTAGAGTGCTAGCCTTGAGCAAAAAGAAGCCTGGGACAGTGCTCAGGCCCTGAGTCCAAGTCCCAGGACTGGGGGGTGGGGAAAGAGAGAGAGAGAGAGAGAGAGAGAGAGAGAGAGAGAAAGAGAGAGAGAGAGGCACAGTATGTCATATCACAGCTGCAGCTCCCCTTTCTGAGCACTTCTCCAAACTTCTCCAGTGTTAAGCTTCACAAGACCATGGCTGCCACACTGAAATCACCTTGAGGTTGAGGACTAGGTCTTAGCCTCACACAGTCTAGCTCAGCATCTAAGATAAACTCCAGAAATGCTTGCCGAGTGAATAAGAAATGCTTGCCGAGTGAAAAAATGACCTACATGTCAAAGGAGACTCAGTAACACTCTCTTATTTCACCTTAAGATTGTCCCCATCTCATAGGGACCAATGTGCTTTACAAATGGTAATCACTGTGTCATTTGAGATCACAGAGGTGCCATGTATGTGCCTCCTTCTCAATGATCAGCTGTGACAGCAGGGAATATCTCAAGCTGCCAAATCTCTTCGTTGACAATCTTTACTTAGGAATCGTGTGTCTGCCATTTTGGTTTCTGCTAGAGAGAAGTCTGACCAAATGAGGTCAAAGCATTGTAATAAATGGCACCAAGGGCTGTCAACCACTCCCACTTTTGAAGCCCTGCCTAAACCTACCCACCAGCCATGGCTTTGGGCTGCAGACAAACCCTCTTGGTCTACATCCGGACTCAGTGAGCTTCGCAACTCAGGGTCCCACGATGGTTGGAACATGGGGAAAAGAAAAGTGGCATTGGCAGAAGGCAGGAAGCAGTACAATTACATTTGTCTCCACCAGTAATGGAGAGATAATAATGGCTTTTCACCTTGTTAGGGATCAAACCCAGGGTGTGTGCATGCCAGGAAAGCACCCCCCACCAAGCTCAGCCCCTACCCTGTGGTGTCTTGACTCTCATTTCAGCGTGCCATTGCGAGCTGCAGAGCAAAGCCTGGACCAAAGACACCATTGCTAAACAGTGAAAGCCTCTACGCGACACGTGGACACAGCCAGGCTTAGAGAGGCTGCTATGGATGGAGAGAGACAAAGGCATGCCCAGGTAATGAGGGGGGGAGGTAAAAATCAACATCTGGGGCTTTGAAGGCCAGCTTAATGGACCATAAATATTTCACCAGCTCTAGCTGTGAATGTAGGATGCCATCTTTCTATCCTCTCCATCTCCCCCCCACCCAAGCCCCCTTATTCTTTCATAGTACAGAAGGACAAATAACGCTGCTGCATCACTAGCTAATGTTGTACGCATAGTAGGTTGCCAATAACGTTAATTCTCTTCTTCTATTTTCCCTTCCTTTCTATTAAAATAGCCTGCCCATATCTGCTGGGTAAAAACTGCCCTTCTCCCCCCCTTCAGAGAAAACTTAGACAGGAGGACAATGTAGGTGACCCTATTTTGGACACTTAATCAGCCATTTTCCTTTTTTATTCCCCCCGTAAGTTTTCCAGAGTGACAGGGTCAGTTCCTTTCCTGGCCTGCAGGCAAGGCCAGTGGCCCCCAAGTCAGACATTTCTATTTTCAGTTCCCCAAATCCAGATAGCAGTCACCTCCCGTCACAGAGGGCCACGCAGGGCCCCCACACTGGCCGCTCAGGACCGCAGGCTCTCCACATTGCTATTTCCATAAATTTACATCAAATTTGTGCTGAATCATATTCCCACCCCCTGCAGAAGAAACGAAATACATTATCAATAAGTACACCACATTTGAATAACTGGAGTGACTTTTGCCTGACTTTTCCCATTTAACTCCTTAGTGGGTGGAGCTGGTCCAATTTCTCCCCACTATCTTTCGTCTTTGCCTGAGGGTTTTGTGCCCTTCCCCCCTTTTTGAGCTCCCCCCCCCCCCCCCGCCTTGGCTTCACTTCCTTCCTGGCTGCCTCAATCTACTTCCTAGCCCTGCTTCTTCTCATGGCTGCCAATCATGCCCAGCCCACGCCCCCTCAAGTGACAATAGCAGGTCCTCCCGCTTGCCAGGCGGTCATCAGTCCCACTCAGTCATTCTGAGCATCTCTGTTGTGGTTCAGCAGGATGTGGAACTTCCTTCCATCCCCTGTGGCTCAGCTGATTGGCAGCCAGCGGGAGTGTTGGGGACAGCATGCTGGTGATTGTTTGCTGTGGGGTTGGAAGGGCTTAGCTAGAGTTAGCATAGTGGATGGAGGTGCAGGTCAGTCTGGAGCTCAGAGTGTGGAGAAACAAGAGGATGCTCAGAATCAGGCCTGGGGTTAGAATCTCCTTTTGCCTTCTTCAGTAACAATCTGCAGTGCGTCTGTAGGAAAATGAGGGATGTGGTCCCTTATAAAGGTTCCTTGGTAGAGGAAAAAAATTGAGGCTGATCTTTCTCAGGTCTCACTCAGGGTCTATAGGGAGGTGCAGCTGTAGTGAATCTACACCTGGCCCTGGCTGACATCAAGAGCCAGGGAACTCACTTAGCAACCAGGCCTCGGAGGAGCCTTAGCAGGACCTGTCAAAATGGTCTTTGCTGAGCAAGAGCAAGAGCAAGAACTGAGGACACACACACACACACACACACACACACACACACACACACACACTCCATTAGAAACCACAAACCATTAAGAATCCTTTTCTTCCCAGATTGGGTTTCTTAATTCTGGCTGGACAAAATCGACTAGGAAAAGAAGGACCCCATAAATATCACCCCAACTCTGCAGTTTAGAAGAAGACAAGCATAAAGTCTCTCCTGGAGGTGTGCTTAGTGTTCCTGAAAGGAGAACTCTCTGACATTGTTGCTTGGGCAGCCACATTACAACCCCAAAGCTCTGGAGCTCTCTCCTGTGTCGGGGGGGACCAGGCCTGAGTGATAGCTCCAGTTGGCAGAGAACCTAGGATGAGAGGCTTATGTTTGTAACTATCCATCCAGATCCTCTTTTTCTCTCCCAATCTCCCCAGAGATTTTGTTTTGTGTTGTGTTCTTCAGTATGGACGGGTTCAATTTCCAAGACTAAGCTATTTTGGAGTTTCCACATCTGAATTCCTCTCAAACTTTTAAAAGTGAAGCCTATCATTCATCAGCACCTAAGCATTTTTTATCTACCACTTTAGTGACACATAAATAAATCAATAAAGGTAGCCCTGGGGCTATGCATACATATGGAAAAATTGAGTCCCAAGAGGTGATTTTTTTTGCACAAAGCTAAGGGGAGGTGAAAACACAGACTGAAGCCAACTTTCCATACTTTGTGCCACTGGTGACAGGAAGAGGAGCTGCTTTTGAATGGGTCCTGTGGGTGTTGGGCAGGACATATTTTCGTGAGAGCTCAAGATAGTTGGTGAATTGTTTTCACTTAAAAAAAAAACACCTAGAAACAGTTAACCACAGTGTAATTAGTTTGCTTTACTTTTTTCAGCTAGGGTTGCTGCTAGTGAGATGTCTAGAGTCCTTCTGGTATAGGTGCCTAAAAGCTAAAACTGGATTTATTACTATTATTATTGTTGTTATTATTATTACTACTCAATGTCAGACCGCAAAAATGAACAGAGATTTAAGGAAGAAGAACATTGCCTTGGTCTGTGAGTTCATTACAGCTTACCAGCTGGGTAGGTAGAAACTGGCACTTGAGGCCAGAAAGCTCTCAGGGAAAACTCAGGCATCCAAGATGGAGGTTCAACCATGTGCACAGATTCTCCATGTGCTGGGGTTGAGATAGAGGCCTGCCACCTGTTATTTTCCTTCCTGATTTCACTTTTGAACACCTGAATAACTGTCTGACTTCTTTCGGGGAAGGAAGGCAAGTAGAGGAATTGGAGTCACCGACAGATTGATTGAAGAGTTCACGGTGTCTCGTTGAGCACTGAAAGACTCAGCTAAACCAGGTAACCAGAAGGGCTTTCTTACCTGAAGGCCAGCAGAGAGTGAGGCAGATGGGCCAAGTGCTGCCCACTTTCCCCTATGGTCTATTTCTCCGACAGGTCAGAAAGTAAGCAGATGGCTTGCCACAGGGCAATCTATTGGCAGACAATACATTGCTTTTTTGGAAAGAGACAGGCTGTTAGGAGCAAGGGCTTGTCACTAAGTTAACCCTCACTGACCTCCTTTCCACGCTCTCCATTGAAAAGAGAATGAATTAGGTGAGAAGGCCAGAAGATTCAGCTACCTGCCAGCCTTTTCTTATGAGCTTACAAACCCTCCAGGATTGGGACCACAGGCCACAGAATTCAAGACAAGGACAGGTGTTGCATATAGTAGACATGAAATCAATGTGCTGACTAGTAGATGAGCTCCTTCTCAGAACACCTTCCTGCTAGAGTCTATCATAGACATTTGGCTGAGGACCCTAATAAATTCTGATGTTAGGCACCATTGCTCTTCAAGCCTGCTAGGGAGAGACAGGCCATCCAGGCTTTTCAACAGAGTTACCAATGACCTGTTGATGCAGCACAAAACCATCCTCCAACTCATTGGCTTAAGGAATCAGTTATTTAGTACATGATCCTGTAGGTAAGCAACTAGGGCAAGGCTCAGCTGGGCAGTTCTGTGGTCACAGCTGGCCTCAGACATGTACCTTCTGGCTTAGCTGGGGTGTGGCCTCTCTCATGCATCTAGCTGGTTGGTTGGCAGTTGGCTGGAAGTCCTGCCTTGTCCAGAAAGTTATATCTGAGCTTGTTTCTGTGATGGTGATAATGACAGCTTTCTAGGAGCAGAAAGACACATTCTTATGTGTCTGACCCTAACAAAAGCTGTTTTTCTTTTGCAAATCAAGAAGTACAATATACAAACATGGCTTTGGTCAAAGCAAGTCACATAGCTTCGAGCCGGGAGTCAAAGTTAGAGGTAATGGCAGTGACAAGGAAGGGCTGCCACCTTGCAAACGACCAAGCAGAACAACACAAAGGCCAAGAACTCTGGTTCAGTATTCCCAACTCTCTGGCATGACAACTTCCCTTTTCAGGTTTCCAAGATGCTGGGGCTCCATGGGCCTCGTTAAAGCTTCTGTTGTTTCTCAGGCCTGGGTTCTCTCATCTGCTAGATGAGGACAATTTACATCCATTTCATGAGAGTGATCCAGGGGGCTGTGTTGCTTGCACATTACAAAGTGGGGTTATGACTTCTCCACCGTCCAGTTCCTCTGCAAAGATGGTGTTTGGGGAACTCTGGAAGGTTCCCTCTGGGTGGTGATCAAGGTATCAGGTGTCACAGGTGCATTACCTCAACTCATACCGCTCGGGTGAGACTCGCTTCTCTCTGTAATCTCTCTCCATCTTTCCTATTAGGACTAGTTGCAAGCACAAGAGAGGTTTTTAATTTTTTCCCTATTCAGAATTCAGTAGTAACCCAAAGCTTGTATTCGCTTTTTTACATACGACACACATACAAATATGCAAATGTTAGTAGCGTTAAAAAGAGCGTTGTGTATGGAGTAATTCATTCATTCCTGTGTTGGACAAGGCTTTGCTGTCCTGCGCCAGGCCTGTTCTAAAGCCCGGCGAGGCGCTAGCTGGGGAGTGGTGGGATGGGCTGGCGGCGGCTGGAGTTGGGGATCGGTTTTTTTTGGGGGGTCCGCTAAGGTCTGCCCTCGTCCAGGGGTGGTAATTTTAGGCTGGGGCGGGGGGCGGGTGTCGGGGGGCCGGAGGTCCCGGGGACGCGGCCGGGGCGGTGGCCCGGCCCGGCCCGGCGGCCCGCGGCTCCTCCTCCCCTTCCTCCGCGGAGGCTGACGTGGAGGCCGCCGCGCGGGCGGCCGCGGGCGGCGGCGGCGGAGCGGCGGCGCCGGGCCTCCCGGGTTGCGCGGGGCGGGAGACGGAGACGGAGGCGGAGGAGGAGGCGGAGAGCCAGGCGTCCGAGCCGCCGGCCTGCGCATGGAGGAAGAGGAGGAGGCCATGGACGGCGATCGCACCGAGAGCGACTGGCAGGGGCTGGTGAGCGAGGTGAGGCCGGGGCGCGGGCCTCGCGGGCGTGCGGGGCTCGGGGGGGGGCGCAGGGCGGGCGCGGCGCTCGGGTGGGCGCGGCGCGCGGAGTCTGCGCCCACCTCCCCCCACCTCCGGCCCCGTGCGCCGTCCCTCCCGCACGGGCGGGGGCCGTGGGGACGCCCGGTCCCCCGCAGCCGCTGGTGCCAGCCTTTGGGGAGGGGCCTCTCCCCGAGGCCGGAGAGGATCCGGGAAGCGGAGGGAGGCGAGCCCCACCTGCCGCGGGCTCCCCGCAGTGGTGGAGGCCAGCGATTGGACGCCTGGAGGCTGAAAAAGGTGTGGCCTGGGGGTGGGTAGGGGGTCCCGGCCTTTGTGAACGCCTGTGCCCCGCGCGAGTACCTGTAGGGGTGGTGGGGGAGCGGTCCACTCCCTCAACACGCCGGACACCGCACACCGTGCGTGCCTTGCGCACCTGCTGCGCCGCGTGCAAGCCGGTGCACCTCGGCGTCCAGGAAGTGGGACAGGCGAGGAAGCGATTTGGATTGTGCAAACACACACTTGGGGCTCAAGCTTTTGTCGTTCGATACCACAGGGGTCCCTCTCGACTCCTAAGCCATTCCTCCCCCTATCTACCTTGACTCTGTTGACTCCGGAGAGGTGGTGGGTGACTTTTCTAGAGAGGAGTCCCCCTCCCCCTCCCAGCCAGGTAAGCCCAACCCCCCTCCCTGTCCTTACCATTTAACACCCCCCCCCTCCCAAAACCTGGCTATTGTGTGCAGAGCAGTGGCTTCTGGGTGAGAAAGCCAGTTGGAGCTTCTAGTTTACTTTATTTACTTTTGGCCTAGCAGTTGATAACTTCCCTAACATATGGCTCAGGACGCATTGTTTAACAAGCCCAGCTCCATCTGTTCCAGCTGTCCAGCTTAATGTGTCAAGGGACAGATCCCCCGGAGACCTTGCGTCTAGACCCATCAAGAATTATACTTAGTAGGTAAGGATGTTGGATCCATTCACTGAGAATTAGCAACAGAATATTCACCATTTCAACAAGTAGGCATCGGATGCCCTTTTGTGGAGTCAGACACATTTTTATTAGGTTCTGGCAATTGTGTGGTCAGCAAGACAGACAGCCCCTCTTAGCCCCCAAAACTCATGAGACATAATAGTATAGTCTAGGGAAAGAGTCATACAATGAACAGTGAGAACTTGTACGGGATGCTATGTAGCTGGGTGCTAAATTATATAGCATGTTCCTTAAGGTTGCCTCTGGGTAGGGGCCACCTCTGCTTTGACTGACCACAGTCCTTGCTAGGCTGTAGTTTTTCTGTTTCGTTTTAGCTGTCCATTCCCACTGCCTGCACTCTGAGCTGGCAGCAGTAGGTGATCAATAAATGCTTCTCAAATCAGTCCACGAATTGTGAAATGAGCTTTTCAAGAGGTGCCCTTCCCATGCCAATTGAGTTTCTCTAATGTAGAGGAATGTGCTTTCCACAAACATTCCCTAAAGACCTGGACTTTGGATGACACACTGTCAGGGGCGGGGGATGGGACAGGGAATTCAGCTTGCTCTCTGCCTTCCGATGATTTCTTCAGTGCATCCTTCATGTTAACATAAAGCAGCTATGCACTTGCCTTAGTTGTCTTGAATCTCATTCTGATATCGACATAGCCAATACAGATAACTCTCACTGACATGGTCTCATACAGACAAGAGAACTGTGACTCAGGAAGGCTGAGAAACTTGCTGGGTACTACTGAATGGCCAGGCGCCTTTCTAAGAGAAAGGAGGGAGATTTGAGGTGCAGGCAGAAGGCGATGGGAAGACAGAGAAGATGGAGGCCGAGGTTGGAGTGATGCAGCCACGAGCCAAGGAATGTCAGTCTCAGAACATGAGAAGCTGGAAGAGGCCTGAAACAGATTCTCACTCGGAGTCTCCAGAAGAAATCCACCCTGCTGAGGCCTTCATTTTGGACTTTGCCTTCCATAACTGTGGGAGAATCCATTTCTATTGTTTGAAGCTCCTACTTTGTGGCAGTTAGCTACAGTGGCCACAGGCTCTTCATATGTCCCCTACTGCTGGAAAAGGCAGATAGTGTGGTTCTATAGCTTCTGATCACAAGCACAGCTGACCAGGAGAATCACCTGACCGTCTGTTTAGGTGGCAGGTTCCATAATCCAGTTTTAAGTACCAGGTCTGGTGGCCAGCCAAATAGGATTCAAGGAAGAGAGTAGTCAGTGGCTGGTGGTGTTACTCAGTGATTTGGGGATCCAATAGAGGGAACTGGAGAAGGGTTCATCACACATCTGATCAGGGATGTCTGGCGTCTACTTCTGCGGTTTCCAGTTTCTACCTCCAACCCGGGGTCCTCAGGACTTGGAGCCTTGAGCTTTTAGTCTGTTTGCTTCCTCTGCTGGCTTCTAGGATACAGTTTTCATTAAGATGAGCCTGCCATGGTCAAGTTTATTTTCACATTTGTAGTTCAAGCTAAAATGATAGACTTTTCGTAGGCCCCGAAGTAGACAGACCCATGCCGGTGAATGAGGCATGGCTGGTGCTCTTTCTAGATGTTCAGTGTATGGAGAGGGACAGGTGCTCTGATTGTTGCTTTCCAAACTGGAGAAATCTCCCATGCAGCATGACTGTGTGTGTGTGTGTGTGTGTGTGTGTGTGTGTGTGTGTGTGTGTGTATGATAAAAAATAGTCCTATCTTAGCCTACCACCCTATGACTGACTATGCCTACCTCGATCACACAATGTGACTTTTTGGTTAATTAGAGAATACTCCACCTCATTTAACTTGAGCATGCCCTATGCAGTGACAAAAGGCAAATGGAAAGCAGTGAATCCTGGGCCTTGGCCCCAGTGTCAAGGCACTGGTAGTGACAGGTGGAGCAGGCATGGAGTTCTGGCCTGTGTTGGGTTAAGGTAGAAACTCAGTTTTAGGTCTTAGTTGTTGACTTTGACTGGGTGAGTGGGTGCTGTCCCTGAGCTCTTTTGCTCAAGGCTAGTGCTCTACCACTTTGAGCCACAGTTTCACTTCCGGTTTTCTGGTGGTTAAATTGGAGATAAGAGTGTCATGGATTTTCAGCCTCCTCACTAGCTAGGATGACAGGGTGATCCACTGGCCCCTGGCAAGTTGGAGGCTATTAAGAGATTTGGCAGCAAGTCATGGCTCTACCCTGGTTTGGTACAAATGACCAAAAAGCCAATGAAGAACAGCTAAGATCAGAGGGGCTTTGTTTATACACAGAGGTGGACTGAACTGTGCTCCCTGAAGACGTGTTCAAAGCTTCCCCTGCCACTAGTGAACAGAGCCTTATCTTTGCAGATGTGATTGAGTCAGGATGAGGTCCTGTTGAGTGGGCTGTCACCCAGTGAGTGTCATCGTAGGAAGAGGGAAATGTGAGCACACACGTTAGGTGAAACTGAAGGAGGATGGCCAAGGTATGGCAAGTTGGAGTGATCGGCTGGCAAGTCAGAAACCCCAAAGACTGCCAGCAGCCCCCTACAGCAGGGAGAGGCCAGGATACATTTAGCTCTAGAGCTCTGTCATAGAGCAGGAGTCCCTGGAACCTTGATTTTGGACTTCAAACTTTTGGGGCCTATGAGAAGATTTGTTTGGGTGGCTTTAAGTCATTCAGTATGTGACAATGTAGTATAGTTAACTCTAGTTAGGATCATAATTCTAAGATTAGAGGGATCTTTGAGCACAGCCAGATTGGTTGATTTTTTTTTTTGGACTAGAAATGGTGGTGTATACCTATAATCCCAGCTACTCAGGTAGCAGTCTAGAGTCTGGCCACAGGCAAAAGCATGGAGCTCTGTCTCAAAAACAAATCAGAACATATGCGATGATGCAGCCCAAGCCTCAGCATGTCCTATAGCAAATGTGGAGCTCTCAAGTCAAACCCTAGTAATTGACAAAGAAATAAAGGACAGATTTCCTCCGTCATGGAGTCTGCTTGATTCCTGCCACATCTCAGTCTTCCATTCTTTCAAGTCCAGAGGGAAAGACAAAAATCCTGTCTTAACAGATTCCATAAAACCCCAAGGGCACTGTACTCAAAGCCCTTTAGAACATTCACCTGTCCTGCAAGAAATGGCAGTGACCTCATTATCTTAGGCCTGGGACTGATCTGAGCTCTGCCTGGGCTCCTTAGAGAGCAAGGGTGGGCAGATCACCAAATACAACTGAGGGCTGTTTTCCAGAAGAGGGGGATGAGTGGCGAGG
The DNA here is from genome assembly GCF_023159225.1 of Perognathus longimembris pacificus. Lineage (NCBI taxonomy): Eukaryota > Metazoa > Chordata > Mammalia > Rodentia > Heteromyidae > Perognathus > Perognathus longimembris. Next base: position 45,792,586 of record NC_063176.1, read on the forward strand.
CAATCGCTTCACTGAGAAGCTTCTGTGTTTCCTCACCTTTATGCAGAACAATTGAAGTACCCAGTTCACAAGCGCTCTCTCAGAGGCTTAGACAAAGCACGGCTGTTCATGCTGAGCAGAACTTCTGCCAGGTGAATTGATGCTAGGACAGGAACACAAAACTGATGACACAAGCTCTGGTGAATGTAGAATGATATCTTCTCTCTTTTGGTCTAAAACCTTGGTTCTGATGGGATTCGAAGTCCCCATGGTAGGAGCGGTGGAATTAACCTGCATTCTGGTCATGGCGCTCCCATCCCTTGAACTTGTATTTTCATCTTGGCACTTATGGACTGGGTCATGGGCAGGGGTCCAGAGGAGGCTGCCTATTGAGTCTGGGGTATTTTCATCATTTCAAACCACCGTGTGGTTCCTTGTCATTCTCAGTCACTGTTGTGTCCTCCCTCATTCCCTCTACTTCCCCAACCTTCTGATGTTTGGTGATTGGAGAATGGACTGATACGTTACTCTTCCTTGCTCTGGACAGGAAGTACTTTGCTCTTCCCTAAAGTGGTGGAAAGACTGATCCATGCTTTAGTTTTGAGTTACTTCAGGGCTGGTGTGCTGCTGGGTCATTCTGGGTCCCTAGGAAACTCGGGGAAACAATCGGATGCTTGTCTGCATAGATTCATCACCCAGTGCCTCCTGGAACCATGCAATTGAGGATCGTTTCCTCCTAAGAAAGACGACGTTTGTTTAACTTTGCTCGACTCAGGATTGAATTTAGGGCTTTGCCCTTGTTAGGCCAGTGCTCTGTTGCTTGGGTCCCACTTCCTGGCCTTTGGTTTTGAGTTTGCTTTTTGGATAAGGTCTCGCACTTTTGCCTGGGCCAGCCTCAGATTGTGATCCTTCTTCCTCTGTCTCCCGATTAGCCAGGATTGTGGGCATCTACATCATGCCTGGCAGATGAGTGTGTTTGTGAGTGTGAAGTCTAAGAAAGCTGCTCCTGAGGTGTCATGGTTTAACTATGATAAATGTGGGTGTGTCTGTCCTGTGATGTGGTGGTTGGTGGTCTGTGTGGGAGCGTGTCCTGCTCCAGGAGTCTTTTCAGGATCCAAGGTTCTGCCCATGCTGCCCCCTCGTGCCTCTGGTATGGTCCTCATCTGTCTGGTTAGCCTGGCTTGCTGTCACCTTTGTGTCCTGGCCATAGGGAAGGGGAAAGAGAGAGTCCAGAGCCACAGCTATTCTTTCCCAGGATGACTGGAGATATGTAACTATCACTTCTGTTCACATCTCCTTCGTCTGAGCATAGTCATATGGTCACCCCCAGCTGTCAGGGAGATGAGAAAATGTGATCTTTACCTGTGCATGATTAAGTTAGAGTTGGGAGGGTAAGAAGTAAGAAGATATATGGGACCATCAAGGGAATATTGTCAAAATCAAAAATCACTTGCCTATGATAGAATCTGTTAAAAAATGAAAAGAGGAGCCATTGTCTGGGAAAGAATATGTGTAGAATACTTACCTTGTATCCGGACTATGTAAAGAACCCTTATAACTCAACAATAGAAAGTAATCTAATTATTAAAATGGGTCAGGTGGGGCTGGGAATATGGCCTAGTAGTAGAGTGCTTGCCTATCATGCATGAAGCCCTGGGTTTGATTCCTTAGCACCACATAAACAGAAAAAGCCAGAAATCGCACTGTAGCTCAAGAGGTAGAGTGCTAGCCTTGAGCAAAAAGAAGCCAGGGACAGTGCTCAGGCCCTGAGTCCAAGCCCCAGGACTGGCAAAAAAAAAAAAATGGGCCAGGTGTAAATAGATGCTGCACTGAAGAAGAGATTTGGATGGCACCTCAGCTTCCTGGCAGATGCTCAACACCATCAGTCAGCGAAATGTGAACTGGACCATAGAACCACAACATGCCTATAAGAAGATCAGCAAACAAACGAGTTCCCAGAAAGGGCTTCTCCATTGCTGGAGGGAATAGAAAATGGTAGCCACTTTTGAAAACTGAAGTGTTCTTCAGTTAGGATGAGCTACCTGTAATCTCACCTTTTTTGCCACCATCAATCTTCTCAATTTCTCCTTGGCCAGAAGTCACAACTTTATGTGTTTGTGGTTTTTCTATCTTTCCACTAAATCCAGAAGATCTTACACTGTTGCAAGTAGAGACCCAATGTTGCTAATGGATAGCCTTAGCCCTTAGTGCGGTGCCTTGGGTAGTAGGGACTCAGTTAAGTGCAGAGTAGATGAACTCATGGAAATTTGAAAGTGAATACAACACCAGCAGGCATAGAGGAAAGGCATAGGGGTGGCTGTGGGAAACGTCTTAATGGAAGAGCCCACAGGACTCCATAGCCAGCCAAGTTAGAATAGAATAGAGTGAATTCAAGATGGCCCTTGGTGAGTGGCTGGAGACTGATGATAGTAGCATGACAGGAAGGGTAACATACCTTTGAGAAGAGGGCCTGTTTTGTTTAGAACTCTATGCTATTCAGAGTTGCCGGGAGCACTTTGACTCTTGCGAGGCAAGCTTAGTTCTCGCTGGGAGCATTTCTGATGAGCAGCTATCTTCATTGTAGCAGGCTAATTTCAGAGTAAGTTTATTAAAATTAGCATGTGGGGGAAAGTGAGCACACTGCTATTTTTAACTAATGGGATTCATGTTCTCTCCTGTGTAGGGAAATTCGCATATGTGCTTCTAAATTTGACGATTTCTACTCTTATTAGGTTGAGAAAAAATGAACTTAGTGAGTTTTCACACTGAATAAAATACATTGGCTGAGAGATTAGAAGAGGACTTTGGCTACTCCTTGAATGAAAATGACCAGAGTGAATGACATTCCTTACTTACTATCTGGTTTTGCACCAAGAAAAGTGATCTGCGGCTTTGAATGCCTCACAGTGGAGATCTTTGCTTAGGTGAGAGTCTCCTCCTCATTCTGGCACCTTGGGTAAAATGGTGCCAGAGGTAGTTGACTCTGGTTCTCGGGAAACACAGACTGTGGTGGTTTGGATAGGAAGTATCCTCTAAAGGACTCATGCACTGAAGGCCAGGCTCTAGCTGCTGAAATAATCATAAAGTGGTGATTGGATCACGGGAACTCCAATCTCATCAGGGGGTTAGCGCAAGGCTGGGCTCATAATTTGATGCTGTTATTGGGAGATGATGGAAACAATTTGGGAGCATAGTATCTGTTCTCTAGACCTTTCCTCTTCTTTGCATCCTGGCCTCTACGAAGTGAACAACTTTCTGTCTCCCTACCCTTCCGCCATACCATGTCTTGCCTCACCACCAGCCTAAAAGCAATGGACCTAGCTGACCATGGACTAAGACTTCTGAAAGCACGAGCCGACATAAACCTCTCCAGCTGTGAAATGGTTCATATCAGGCATTTTGTCATGGTAGCGAAAGTCTGACTAACACACAAACCTGTGGTTGATTTCTATTTTCAAGTTTTCCCATTTTCATTTCCCCTCATTTAATCCATATTTCCACTCTCTTCAGCTATTTTGTTGTAACACATATGCTAATTTTGTTCACAATATCAGATCTTCTTACAGCTAGTCTGTGTTCTATACAAATTGCCAGTTAAACCAGCTTACAAACAAACAAATGAACAAATACTTCTCAGAAGGGTCTTTTACTCAGAAATCTTAAGTGGCTCCTCATTACCTGTATTGACCCATCCTTCTAGTCTGTCTGTCTGTCTGCCTGTCTGCCTCTCCATCTGTCTGTCTGTCTGTCTGTCTTGGCTTGTGTGTGCATGTGCGCGCATGTGTGTGTGTATGTGCCAGTACTAGACCTTGAACTTTTTTTTTGGCCTAGAATGGTATTGATTCTCCAGACCTCAGCCTCCTGAGTAGCTAGGATTTCAGGCAGGAGCCACCAGCACCCATGTGTTTACTGTCTTTTTGCTCCTCTCTCAAATTGGCTGAATCAGTCAAACTGATTATATATGCTTTCTGGTTTCTTCCTTACCATGCTGACCTCATCAGGTGAGTTGTCCACTTCTTCCCCAGCTGCAGCCTTTTCTAGACTTTTCAGATGAGCTGAGAACACACATACCTTTTAGCATAATCCATGACCACCTCCTCTTCTGTTCTTGATGTAGCCCAAAGCACAGATCAGTAAGCACTTGCCTGCAGCCTGGGGGGAGAGGAAGGAGCTGTCCCTCTGTCTGCACAAGAGTTCCTGCAAAGCTAGTGAGCTCCTTTATCACGGGATGGAGTTGTGGCTACCAAGGAAACAGCAATTCTGGAGTCATGAGGTTTCATGCTGTGGCTTCAGAGGAACAGAGCCTGACATAGGAACCCAACATGACAATCTCGTTCTCCAGGATTCATATAGAATTTAGTATAACTCAAATTTTCCTTCCTCTGCTCTTCCACACTGGAATGATTACATCTGATGTATTTATTATTCAGGCAAAAGCTGTGGGTGGGAAAACATTTGGTTAAAAAGAGCATCTTTGTGAACGGTCAGCGAAAGCCCTATATTTGATAATCCATTCTGCTGTTATTATTTTGGCGATCGCACATACATTGAATGTCTTTACAGAGAGCAATACTCACATGAGCTGCATCAGTGACGATGCTCTTGTGTAATGTTACATCATGTGGATGCCTATGCAGAAGAGTAGACCCAGAAACCCACTTACTGTTGTATAAACACTTTCTCAATTAGTGGTGATGATAGAGGTGATGTAGTGGTGGACACATGGATCGTCTAGGAAGTCACATGAAATTGTATTCAGCATTGTCTTGTGGCCTATTGGTGATTTGTAGCCAAGAAGTCATGATTGACTCAAGCCACTCATTACAGCCTTTGGTTACCACAGTGGCTACAGAGATGGGCCTGGATGGAGTCCCCGCCTTATTGATTGCAATTGAGTTGGTCCTCTGAAAACTTCAGTGGTTTGAATGACCTCCCCATGTCCCAGAATGAGTCTACCTGGCTTCTTGTTGTACCTTGGTTCTGAACTGACATTTCTTCTTGAGGAAAAGCTGTCACTAATTAGTGGTATCTGGAGAGGTGGAAAGAAAGTGAGCATGATAAAGATGAAGCCAGGAGCAAATTAGCAGTGCTCAGAGAAATATGGAGAGACTATAAAGGAGAGTGAAAAGTCAGCTTCCAGCCTTAGGCTTCGGCAAGGAACACTTTCATCCTGTAGGCAGAAATTCCGGGCTCAAGTGGCCCTTTAGCAATGTCTCTGAGGTTCCCATCCAGAGAGCATGATAGTAATGTTCGTGATTGGTTAAAAGCTTGGCAGCTGGGGCTAAGAGCTGCACTTGTGTGCATAATTAAGGTGGTGATGGATTTGCGTGGCTGATTTCAGGATCTCAAGTCTGTGAATGCCTGTCGTGTGGGACAGATGGGGCTGGAACACCTCCTTGCTGTGCACCTGATACAAGTATCAGAGGTTGGCACTTGCTGTTCCCACACATGCTCAATCTGATGGAGTCTCCATCTCTGGTCCTCTGGTCTTCTCTGGGACTTCTCATCCCAGGAGATGGATGGTATTTTTCAGAAAGGCCTGATCTACTGACATACTTGTGAATGGAGCTGATTTCTTTCTTTCAGGGGGCACAGATACTGGTTCTTCTGTGATGGTAAAATTGGTGCTGTTAGAATCAGAGTAGCTCTTTTAGGGGCACAGTTTTACAGGAATCCTTCCAACTCACCTGTAGGTGAGATCGGATATTTGTGGCAGGACTGAGTTCAAATCTCATCATAGCCTCTTAGAAGTGGCCACATTTTTGTTATTGTTTTCATTTCATTTTTTAAAAAGATCTTAGAGCTTTATTATCTTCCTTTGTAAAAAGAGGGTCATAGTGTCTCCTTTTAGGGATGGTGACAGGGATTAATGATTGATGGATAGGAAGTGCTTGAATTATCTGTGGTCATCGGTTATTTATATTATCATTTACAGGTGAGGAAAGCTAAACACAGGACAGGAGGGGGTCTCATGGTCTCCTGGGCCAGGTGGTGGCTGCAAAACCCATATGGCTCCCTTGACATCCTGGGTTCCAGGGCCAGCTCTGCACATAGAGCCTCTATAGCAGGAGCCTGGTACCAGGTCCTCTACCTGTGTTGTTGATAGATCTTGCAGATCTGCAGAGGGGTGCTGAGGATCCTAGGCAGTAGGTGTTGTAAGGGATTTTTTTTTTGTGTGTGTGTGTGTGTGTGATAGGTCTCATTACATAGCCAAGGCTGGTCTTGAACTCATAATCTTCCTGCCTCAAGGGCCCTAAGTGCCAGGATTACAGGTATGCATCAGCACCCTTAGGGGTCTGTTCACCCTTTTTTTTTTCCATATCAGAGAAAGACAAATCATAGCAGTTTTAACCACTTGTGGATTTAATCTGAACAAAATGTATTGAACACCTGCTGCCTTTTGACTCCTGTCAAGCCCATAGGAAATTCCCTGTGCAGCTCAGTGGAGCTATTGTTCAGCCCACAAGGAGGGTGGACCAGTGACTCTATCCCTCCATCCACACATGACTTTTAGATGTTACAGTGTAGAGATGGAATACGTGAGAGCCAGTATAGCAGCAGGCTGTCACTATAGCCAGCAGGTCCCACCTCTACAGCAGCCTGGATGGGAATAAAGGGCCTCTGTTGTGTGATAGGCAATGTGTGTGTGTGTGTGTGTGTGTGTGTGTGTGTGTGTGTGCGTGCGTGCATGTGTGCCAGTACTGGGACTTGAACTCAGGACTTAGGTGCTATCCTTTAGCTTTTTTACTCAAGGGGTTAATGCTTAGCCCCTTGAGCTGCACCTCCACTTCTGGCTTTTTGCTGGCAAATTGGAGGTTAAGAGTCTTTTAGATTTGTCTTCCTGGCTGGCTTCGAACTGGGATCCTCAGATCTCAGCCTCCTGAGCAGCTGGGGTTATGAGCCATGGGTACCTGGCTGCATGGGTGGTTTGAATGCAGCTTGGTGAACATGCGAGGTGTGGAGCCAACCAGAGTTATATGCTCTACCGTCAGTATCTCAGCCCAAGGCAAGGGCTGTAATACTCGGGCCAGAGCAACTTCTCTAAGCAAGCAGTGATTTTTAAAAATATATGCCGTCTTTAGCAAAGGAAAAGGGGGTTCCTGATCCATTTCTGGCTGGCAGAAGGAGAGCTAATCTTCCTTTCTGGCATCCCTCCTCGTTCTTACACAGGTCTGAGAGGATCAGCCACACACTTGCGAGAGCAGGTGGAGGCCGAGGTGGTTGGGCAAAGGAGGAAGTTGACATAAGGGAGAATTGAGACAGATTCTCAGGCAAGACTTTGTTATTCACAACTTCAGTTAACCAAGAGAGGCAGTGAATCTCACATTTCCCCCAGCTACTGCAGTTCACATTATAAACTCTTCCAATTACCTGCAATCTCACTTAAGTTAAATTTCAGCACATCCCCTGGGGCATTCAAATAATCAAAGTTTGCCTGTCGAAGTAATACTGGAGAGGGGGAAATGGGATGGTGAGTCTGAGGTAGGGATAGATCATAAAAATTTTTTTTTTTAAAAAAAGTCATCTTAGAGAATGGCATTAGAATCATTAAGCAGCCTGCTTGAAAATGCTGGAATGTCATCGGGAAGTTACAGAGGCGAACACAGATTGCCCAAAGGGCTCTGCTGCATGTGGGAGGATGAGTATAGAGAAGGACAGAAAAGTCTGGAATACATGAAGGGAAGGAATTACTGGGGTGGCTGGTATTGCTTCAAGAGGATGCCAGCTAAATGCCCAGCAGGGTGGAGCTGGCTCAGGTGGCATTTCCCATAGTGTATACCCAGATTCACTTCTGCAGAGGTTAGGTATCCGTGGATTTCCCAGGGGCAGTCCTGAACATTTACAGATGCCAATGGGGGAGGGGTCCATGTACCCAGAAGATGGCAGAATCCAAAATACACGCACCATCGCGAATCCTCTGGGGGCTCGCTGGCACCCTGTCCACGTGCACCTAGCTTGTGTAACTGAGATCTCCTCCCCTGATTATAATGCTAACATGCTATTTAGGCATAATAGTAATGGATGGATATTACTAGAAATGTGAATATGTCTACACATCTAAAATCAGTCAGTCTTCAGTGTCCATGTGCCCATCCATCCATCCACTTATTGAGAACTAAAGTGAATTGATGTTTGTAATACACATTGAGCACTCATACAAGGTCTTGCATTTTATTCCATGAGCTGTCTCAGACTATGATCCCCCTTTTTCAGGCTTGAGTAGAACGTGGAAGACTTTACTTCCCATGCTTTTATTAGCTATTAGTAAATGATACTTGTACACAAGGGGGTTCACTGTCATGTTTCCATAGATTTATACAATGTATTCTGTTCATCTCCCCCTCACTTCTCTTCCCCATCTTGGAACACTTTCAATAAGTTTCACTGTTCTCTTTTCAAAGGTGTGTATGAAATACTTATACTTCACTGCCCCCTTAGTCACCCTTTTTATTTTTGCCTCTCCTGGGCTTGAACTCAGAGTCTGAACACTGTCCCTGAGCCTCTTTGTGTTCAAGGCTAGCACTTTAACACCTCAGCCACAGCACCACTTCCAGCTTTCTCTGAGTAGTTCATTGGAAATAAGAGTCTCATGGGCTTTCCTGACTGGGCTGGCTTCGAACTGAGAGCCTCTGACCTCAGCCTCCTAAGTAGTTAGGATTATAGGCGTGAGCCACCAGTGCCCAACTCATACTTGTCTTCCATCCTCTTCCTGATTTTGCCTGCCCACAAACAAAAGCTGTTTTGCATTCCTACCCTTCAGTTTTGGGGGCTAGATTGTGCATATGAGAGAATATATAGTATCTAACATTCTCTTAACATGACGAGCTCTATAGTTCCTTCCATTTTCCTGCAAATGACATAGGTTTATTTTTCCTTATGGCTGAATGGTGCACAATTGTATATGTTTATACAGGTCACATTTCCTTTTTCTGTTCTACAGTTGATGGGCACCTAGGTTGATTCCATATTTTGGGCTATTGGAAATGGTATTGCAAATAAACATAGGTGTGTAGGTCACCTGTATGTTGGCTTACATTCCTTTGGCTATATGCTCAGGAGTGATATCACAGGACTGTGTGGTAGGCCTATCTTTATTTTTTGAGTCACTGCCATAGTGATTTACACAGTGATTGCTTACATCGCCACCAACAGTGTATAAGGGTCCCTTTGCCTACAGTACTCCTGTCTTGCTATCATTTGTAGTTGTTTATTTTCTTGATGGTGACCATTCTGCCTGGGGTGAGATGAAGTTTCATTGACAATATTGAAAGTTTTTGTTAAAGAATGGCAGGACTTGATTAATGTCTCTGCACTTGATTAATGTTCTCAGAGAAATTGAGCCTGGACCAGGCAGCTGTGTATGCAGAAGAGGGGCACTGTGACTGCCGGCAGAGGTCACAAGGCAGAATTAAGCTGGGCTTCTGGGGTTGGCCAGTTTGGATAGAAGAAGTTGATTGTTGAAAGCTGGAGAGCTGACTGCTTGTTGCATTGGAAGGCGGGTTAGGGCGGAAGGGGTGAATTGCAGAGTGGAAGGTGACCAGGCATCCTGTCCACTTTCCATCCAACACCTGAGATCATTGATGGATAAAGAGAAAAGTTTCCGGGATGTTGGTGAATCATCCCTATAATCCTAGCTTCTTGGGTACCTGTGATCTGAGGGTTGTGATTGGCAGCTAGCCCAGGCAGAAAAGTCCATGAGGGTCCTAGCTCCAATTAACCAGCAAAGAGCTAGAAGTAGAAGTGGAGGAGAGCATCACCTTAAGTGAAAAAGCCAAGCAAGTGTGAGGCCCTGTGTTCAAGGCCCAGTATATGAGAAAGAAAGAGAAAGAGGAGGGGAAAGTGGGAGAGAAAGAAGAGGAAGAGAAAGGTGAAGAGAAAGAAGAAGAGGAAGAGAAAGAAAAAAAGAGGAAGATAAAAAGAAGAGAGGAAGGAAAAGAAGAGGAGGAGGAGGAGGAGGAGAAAGAAGAAAGGAAGGGAGGGAGAGAGAGAGGGAAAGGAAGAGAGAGATTAATTATCTTGGCTGATAGTTTTGGAGGTTTCAGTCCATGTTTGGCTGGTCCTATAGCTTTGGGGCCTGTGCCGAGGCATATATCATGGTGTGTGTGTGTGTGTGTGTGTGTGTGTGTGTGTGTGTGTGTGTTGGAGCAAGTCCATTCTCTTCATGGTCAGGACTGGAAAGGGGAAAAGGAAGGAGCGGTCCCTTTAAAGGACATTCTCCCCTCCCCCCCACTTAATACCCTCCACTAGGCCCTACCTTTTCAAGGATCCACAGCCTTTCCACAGTACCACTGCAGGGAGGAGCCTTCAACCCATTGCTGGGCATTGAAGAGCCCTCTTCAGCACCCAGGAAGGAAATGCCTCTAAGAAACAAGTGAGTCTGTAGTTGAGAAGGTTCTAAATTATCTTGAACATGACCTTCAGCCATGTGTGTTCATCATGATGCGAGAAACCTTTCTGGGTTAACAGGGATGTCTTTCCAGTGGCGGACGAGAGCGGACTTGATCCCATCAGCCAAGATGGCAGAGGACCACTAGTCATTGGCCAAGAAGGTCACTTGTCAGGCAAGGTACTCCCCTGACATCCAGCCACCTCCCTCTCTCACCAGCCGCTATGTGGCCATAAAGCCAGTCAGATAGTAATATCATATGTCAGATAGTCATTTAATTATTACGGTCTTCCTTGTAGCAATTATGATGTGCTTTGCCACAGATAACAGAATATAGGTAGATAAAAGGCTTCTCCATGGCAAAAATCTGTGGGTTTGGGTTCTTCAGATGAGATGCACAAGGCTCCCTTCATGGTGTGTTGCACGAGGGCATGAATTAACATGAGTTATGAGTTCTCCTTCAAAAAGGTAATTGAAATGCAATTCCAGAGAAATCTATTTTTGAGTGGATAATAAAAGTATTTCATGATATCTAGTATACATGCCAGGAACTGGGCATATTTTTACGGAGTTGATTCCATTCCCATTTCATTGAATGCTCGGTGTATTTGGTGTGTGGCTGTTTCCCTTTCTCCACTTGGGAGAGGTGCCCCCACCTGCAGCTGGGAGATCCCCTTCCCCCAGGAATGTTCCTGCAACTCTCCTTGCAGGACTCATGTGTTTCTATGTGTGATCAGAGGTTCAGAGTTAATCCAAATGAAAGGGATTAGTATAGAATTACCACCATTTCTTTTCCAACCTTTATTCATGAAACCTTAGAAAGGTAGAGAAATGAACTCAGTAAAATAGATCTTTCTGGGGTTGGTGAGATAAACTTTTTAACACAATCCCATTTCCCAGCATTCCATTCTCTTTCTCAGAGTAGCTGGAAGAGTATTAGCTTTGGACACAGCAAAGGGCAGTGGACAGGTGTTCTCTGCCCCAGCGAGGGACGGTATATGTTAGGCTCTAGGTCTGTTGGAGGCACCCCTGGACAGAGCGACAAGGAAGTTGAACTAAGAGGAGTTCAGCCCACCTCACTTAGCAACCTTCGGTCTGGCTTCTTCCGCAATGGGACCTGGTGGTTCCAAGGTCTAAAATTCCTATGTGTTCCAAGTTACTTTTCTCTCTTTCTACTATGACCACCAGTACTGATAGCCTCCGGTACAGGCCTGAGTTTAAATCATCTGTTACTGTTGCTTACTACCAAAGACTCCTAGTTGCAGGCAAGAGGTGTGTGGTTCAAGTAGTAGAGCATCTGCCTAGCAAGAAGCCCTAAGTTCAAACCTCATTACCTGAAAATACATAGACATCTTCATGTTGACAACAGTTGGACTCTGCTGCTTACTAGTTCTGTAATGAAGGACCATTCACCTCCTTGGACTTCAGCGTCCTCATCTCTAAAGCAGGGCGATTCTCATGGTCAATTTGGAGGAAAGCGCCAGATTCAAGTGTGATGTTTCCAGGAGAGCACTTAACACAGTTCAGAACATAGGGAGGCACACTGCACAGTTGCTGTATGGTTATTGTTATCATCAAATCCTTATCTTCTTATTGCTCTCAACAATACCTGGCACATAGTCGACATCCAAACAACCAGGTTTTTTGCTCCTTCCCTTTTCTTAAAAACAAATCAGATCTCTCCTTTCCTGAGGTCAAAGGGAAGAGCAAAAAATTCCAGGGTTCCTTCTCTACATGTGAACTACATGAGTGGAATTGTACTTTGAAGACAGAAGCAGAGGTCTAAGGAGAATAACCATGGACCCCTTGGTACTGCCCAAGAGACTAGAAAGCAGGCCATTGTCCTGAGTTTGCCCTGCTCAGCTCAGTCCTTTGGAGTTTGGCCAGGCTGCCACGTGACCTGCTGACAGGCTTCTGACACCAGCTGCCATGGCCCACGCTAAATCCAGGCATGCATCTGGATTCCCGGGTAGCCTTCTGCCTGACAATACGGCATGAGAAGACATGTAGCAACAGACCACGTTAAGATGCTGCCAGGTCCTGTGCTCTTTGCAGGCGTGTCCTGTGCTGTGCCTCATGGTGGCCCCCAACAGACACCACTCTCTCGGCCAAAGTGTGCTGCTGGTGGCAAATGTTGTCTATGCCGTGCATCTGTTATTATTCCCTGCTGGCAGTCAGGATGGGATTTCTTCGCAAGAGGATTCTGTATAATGTTCCAGAGACCTGGGGTGGGGCTCCTCACCCCTGGGAGAATGAAATCTGAGCTCTCAGCCCCTGTCCATTCCCATTTCATCTGTCCAGTCTTCTCTCTAGCTTTTCCTCCCACCCTGGTCACAGCTCCTGACTGTCTTACCAGGCAGCTGAACCTCGTGCTGGGCTACAGCTGTTTTCCCCATTCCTGCTCCATTTGTCCCCAAATGTGTGTCCAGTATCCCTGCCCTATGGGTCCATTTCCCAGGTCGCATGATCTCGCACATTTTGAGCCCTTCTTTGCCAAGCAGATCCCATCAGTTGTTATTATTGCCATCAGTTGTTATTATCTGCTCTTTTTTTTACAAAATCCCTAGTCACTATTCTAAGTTTATGGATGTACTTTATACTTTCTGGTTGTAAATTTGTAGGCATTTGGTAGCAGGAAAGTCTGAAACTCGGAGTGAGATGAATCCTTACTTTCTGACCTAGTTTTGAGTCCTGCTAGCTAGCCATGGGAAGTCATGACGCCATTCTGAGTGTCAGTTTCTCCATTTATAGCGCAAGAAGTCCTGGCTGGATGGTTAGTGATGCCTCCTCTGGCACAGGGTTTAAGGGTCTCTAGGCCAGGGAGGTTTCACATGTGCTACATGGCCTGCTGAAGCTGTAATGAGAAACATGGAATGTGGTGGCCTCATGCAGTGTGTGTGCATCTGCTGCACATAATGTATGTACATACACTCTTACTACACATTCATTCTATGTGTATTGTGTATATATAAATAAACATAGCAAGAGAATATTGAATCAATTCATATACAATCTCATTGTTATATAGCATCTAACCTTATATATGTGCATATGCTTGATATACATATATATGGTATATGTATTACTATGTATGTATATATGTGTGTATCCATCCATTATCTATCATCTGTCTGTCTGTCGGCCTATCTATCTATCTACCTATCTATCTATCTATCTACTATCTATCTATATCTATCTATCTATCTATCTATCCTATCTATCTATCTATCTATCTATCTATCTATCTATCTATCTATCTATCTATCTATCTTAGAGTGAGCACACATGAGCTGTATATCAGCCCTGGGGAATCTGTGATGAATAAAATCATCTCTACTGTTATAGAGAAGTAGAAGCTGAAAATAAGTCAGTGATTAAATAGGTAAGTTAAAGTCAAGTAGCCATACATGAAAAACAGTAAAAACCAGCTAAGGGGACCGATAATCAGAGAGGAACAAGGTTTCTGAGAAAGAAAGAGAGCACACACAGGTTTAAAAGAAGCCAATAAACAAGCCAAGCAGTGAGAACAAGAGGAATGGCCACCCAAAGGCCCGGAGGTGGGACTTCCATACATTCCTCTGAGCTTCACATTTACCTCTGGTAGTGTCTTGTTAAAATAATGGCTTTACTCAAGACAAGAAGCATGTTGAACTGCTAATGATTTATTTGGTGTGCAGGTGGAATAATAAACAGAACTTAGAATGTGTGGTGGAAACTTCTAGCTTGAGCTGACTTTGAGTTAAGATATAGACACCTAACCTCTCGAAATCTCAGCTATTTTGCTGGTAAAATGGGGAAAGCCAGGGGCCCCTGCTTGCCATTGTGTTGACCACAAAATAATGTCTGTGACAGTGGTTTGTTTGCTATAAATAAATGCCCTAAAATAATGGTTTTAGCTTCTAGAAACAGTTCACACAGTGTTTTAGCCTATCATGCTGCATTTCTCTTTCCCAGGGGCCTCAGAGCGGGTGGGGCCAGCTTTACTCAATCAGAGTTGGGCCTCAGTCTGAACAAGGAGCCAGTAGCTTCTATGACAGAAGGACATTTATATTTGTTTGGTTTTCAGAGAGAGACTCCTGCTTTCCCCTCCAGAATCAGCCTCAAACTATGATCCTTCTCCTCCTGAGTAGCTGGGATTACAGCTATGCGCCACTGCTCCTGGCTCACAAGAGTGACTTTCAAATAAATGTTAGGTTCTGTCTCCAAAAATCTCTGGTCCCGGGAATGCTTCAGATGTAGATTTTGGAGAGTCTGAAGGGAAATGATAAACACACCGCCTATTCCATATCACTATCTGACAGCAAAATTGGGGGGCAGCAGCCTGTGACAAAACACTGCTTTTTCCGCAGCACCTGGGATAAAGATCATAAGCAGGCTCCATGTCAACACAGGTCACTTGCCAGATAGGAAAATATATTAGAATGGAGCTCTGCTTTGCAGACCTGGGGCCGCAGGGCCTTCGCTTAGGTCTCTGGGCTTGGTTGTGTAGGCACAGCAGACCTAGACACAAGCAGATTGGTTAGCACCTTTCACAGCTTATGAGTCCTATGCCCTGCCAGAGCCCCACCTTGCAAGAAAAGCTATTAACTTATAGCTTTCTTCCTGGACCCCAACAGATTGTCATTCAAGGGTATTCACCTCCCCACTTGTACAAAGTGTCCCCACGTGATTGGCATTTTTTTTCCTTCAAATTCAAAGATTTCCTGCATTGTTTGCGAGTCTGAGGTTTGCATCTGACAAGTTGGAGGGACAAAGGTGACTTTGTTCCTTTCTGCCACTGATACTCATAGCAGTGACAGTACAGGCTGCTGATCATGGAAAAGAACTGAAGGACAATGTAGCTCTGTTGAATGGTATGTACACACACACACACACACACACACACACACACTCACATTTCCTGTGAAATCTCTATAATTCTGTGGGAACATTGCTGCTGAGGATTTTGAGACTCTCCTCTCCGATATTTGCTTGTTGGGGACTTTTTACTCTTGAGGAATGACTGTGGTATCGAAACTATTTTGCCCCCATGAAGACGATGTCTGAATCTTAGAATCTAGAGTGTTTTAAGACAGGATTCCAACCTCACTATTGCCAGGAATAAAATTCATCCAAGGTGAAGCATCCTCTCTCAGAACCGAAACCTGTCTCAGAATGGCTTTTCTTTCTCCTTTTTTTTTTTAAAGCTAAGCAATTACCTTTTTTTTTTTTAAAGTAAAAAAGTGCAAATGCACAAAACTCTCTTTTCTCCCTTTCATTTATTTGAAATTGAACCTAACGAAGTCAGTTCCGAGCAAGCACTATATATGAGTAATGCTCTTTGTCCCTAAAGGAGCATTGACTACCATGGTCTGGGAATGCTGACTTCGTCTGCTTTGTGTGAGCGTCCATAATGACAAAACGCCCATGTCACAGGGGATAATGAAACTATAAATTGTTTTCACGAATGCTCTCAATTTGGGTTTTTACGGGACAAATTCAAAAGGTATTTAGTGCCACATTTCCCATAGGTGAATAACAGCAGATGGTGTCATTTATCCGGTAGAAGTGGCGTTCACGCTGAGCTCAGGCCAGCCAGTGTGGAGGGTGATTGATGGGCAAGGGGGCATGGTTGCTGGTACAGGGCGGTGGGGCAGAGGACAGGTAAGAGCTCCTGTCACCCGCAGGCCGGAGCTCCGGCCCAGGGCTCAGCTTTTAGGGGATCAAAGTACAGCTAAAATACTTAGCTCTGAAGAGCAGTGTCTGGGTGGTGGTTGTTGGCATTGCATCATGGAAGTTGGGCATATCAGGCTGAGCTACTGAACAAATTCAAGAGTGAGAAAAACACTGAGAACTGGGCTCTGGTGGCTCACACCTGTAATCCTATCTATACTAGGAGATCTGAGGATCATAGTTCGAAGCCCATTTGGGCAAGGAAAGTCTATAGAGACTTACTCCAGTTAACTACCAAAACACCAGAAATAGAGCTGTGGCTCAAGAGGTAGAGTGCTATCCTTGAGCAAAAGAAGCTCAAGGACAGTGTCCAGGCCTGATGCCCTAGGATCAACACACACACACACACACACACACACACACACACACACACACACACACAGAGGGATGGTGGGTGAATACAGTCATAATAGGAATGTACATAGGTGAACATTGGAAACGTAAGTGGATGGATGGAGTTGGGAGAGATCGGGGAGCATGAAGGAAGGAAGGGGTGACACTAATCAAGATACAATTTATTTGTAAACTGACATGCTGAATTAAGACCCTTTTGCACAATTACTTAAAGGAAATTTAAAAAACAAATGAACATTGCTGTGTTTTCTGAGCAGGAGTAATTGAGTGTAGTGGTTTCTAGTTTGATTCAATTACTCTGATTTACATTTTGGGGGTATTTTCAAAATGATGAGAGCCATATGGACTTATCTCAGAAAAATTTTAAAACAGATTTCAAAATCTTGAACAAAATATTTTAACTGAGATATCATTATTAGCAATATGTTTGCAAACATTTTTATTAAATATCTTTATGCAATGTCTTTTAGTAAAAATTTCCATAATGTTTTGTGTGTGCGTGCGTGCGTGTGTGTGTGTGTGTGTGTGTGTGTAGTAGGACTTGATCTCAGGGCCTCACACTCTTGCTTTACTTTTTCACTTGAGACTGGCATGCTACCATTTGACTCATACCTTCACAAATGGTTTTTTTGGGGTTCAGTGGAGATAAGAGTCTCATGAACTTTGTTTCCTGGGTTAGCTTCAAACTTTAATCCTCAGATCTTGGCCTTCTGAGTAGCTAGGATTGTATACATGAGCCAGAAGCACTTGACTAAATTTTATTCTCCTCTGGATGTTTACATCCTTTTAAAGTAAAACTAGAATCTAGCTATTTTTTTTTTTTTTGGCCAGTCCTGGGGCTTGGACTCAGGGCCTGAGCACTGTCCCTGGCTTCTTGCTGCTCAAGGCTAGCACTCTACCATTTGAGCCACAGCACCACTTCTGGCCTTTTCTATATATGTAGTGCTGAGGAATCGAACCCAGGTCTTCATGTATATGAGGCAAGCACTTTTTGCCACTAGGCCATATTCCCAGCCCAAGCCTAGCTATTTTATTAACTGATTTATATAATTTAAAAATATCCTTTATTTTTGCCAGTCTTGGGGCTTGAACTCAGGGCCTGAGCACTGTCCCTGAGTTCATTTTGCTCAAGGCTAGCACCCTACCACTTGAGCCACAGCACCACTTACGGCTTTTTCTGTTTATGTGGTGCTAAGGAATTGAACCTAGAGCTTCATGTATGCTAGGCAAGCACTGTACTGCCAAGCCACATTCCAGCCCCGAAATATCCTATTTTTAAAAACTTACTTACAAAGTGAATTATTTGATTTGTCCCAGTTTGTGAAAGTTTACGCCATCCCCAGTTGTGGTTCTGTTCTTGGGGGAGCAGGCACCAGACACTGTAGCAGTCTGTATGTATATATCTCCATCACTAGCAAGTGTCCCCTAATACATGATGCCTAAACATGAAAATGACAGGGGTTGGGCTGGAGATGGGGCTCAATGGTAGAGTGTCTGCCTAGCAAGTACCAAGGCCCTGAGTTCACACTCCAGTACTGCAAGAAAAAAAAAATAACCCGCGGGTGTGTGAAGCGTGTGTGATTGAGTGAAGGCTGGTGGGCCCTTTCTGACCCATTGCTGGGTGTGTTGTGTCCACAGTATCTGGTGTGCAAGCGAAAGCTGGAGAGCAAGAAGGAAGCCCTGCTGATCCTCTCCAAGGAGCTGGACACCTGCCAGCAGGAAAGGGACCAGTACAAACTCATGGCCAATCAGCTCCGAGAGCGCCACCAGTCCCTGAAGAAGAAGTACCGGGAGCTGATTGTACGTATTTCCTCCCGCTGTGCCGCCATCACTCGATAAAGGTGGAAATGGGGTGGCAGTGGGGGGCAGTGATTGCGTTCAGACATTTCACAAGTGCGAAAGTGAAGAAGGAAAGCTTTGGCCCATCTCCTCCAAACCCAGGCCCACTCCAGGTCGCACTGGTTCTTCACTGGAATAGACACAGGGCAGTGAGTGTGTGTGCATGCGTGCGAACACATAATCTGTCTCAGTTTCTTTGTTCGTTGATTTGAATCCAAAACAGGACCTTGTGCATGCGGGGCAAGTACTCTGCCGCTCAGCTAGGTCCCCACTTCTGCTTCTTTGTTTTTTCTTTCTTTCTTATTTTATTTGGAGAAAAGGCCTCACCAAGTTGCTGAATCTGGCCTTAAACTCATAATCCCTCCCC
Organism: Perognathus longimembris pacificus; assembly: GCF_023159225.1. NCBI lineage: Eukaryota > Metazoa > Chordata > Mammalia > Rodentia > Heteromyidae > Perognathus > Perognathus longimembris. The sequence continues at coordinate 45,811,224 of NC_063176.1, forward strand.
TGCCTTCCCCCCATCTCAGGCTCCCAAATAGGATTGCAGGCATGTGTCCAACCCCTCCCCCTCCTTAAGTGCAGACACTGTTGTTCACAGTTCTTTCTTGAGGTGAGATCATTGGACTGCCCTGGAGTAGAAATAGAACAGAAACACTCCTTGGGTTCGAATAATGCAGATTTCTATGGGAACAGCATCTAAGTTAGGGAGTATTTGCTCACTCACCTGAAGTGTTTGTATTTCCCAAATGGCACAAAAGGAAAATACTTCAATTTCTAAAAGGCAAAAAGTCCTACATGGCTGGCTGTCCTCAATGCTGCTTACTTTTGAACAAATCCTTGTGTTTTCCCTTCCCATTATTTTACCCATAGATAATACGTGTGTGTGTGTGTGTGTGTGTGTGTGTGTGTGTGTGTGAATCAGGCACTGTTTCTTTGGTTCTATTTAAAAGAGAAACACCAGCCAATTGAACTGTTACTTTAGATTAGGCTCTGCTCACAAACCATTTTGATCCATCTTGGAGTCTTTTTAAAGTTTGCATTGATTTAGAAAATATGTAAATTAAAAGTGATTCCCAAGTCAGGACCTAGGGGAACATCCAATTCAGGGATGATATAACGTCTGTGAAGTCATTTGTTCTGACCCTGCCACAGCAACCAAGGCAGGTCAACAAATCAAAGTGTTGTTTTTTTTTTCCTCCAAATAACAGTGTAAATTTATCTTAAATTTATCATAATACTAGTGTGGAATTTAAGGCTAAGCAAGGACCATTCAGAAGAAAGGTCCCCATCCCTACTACAGGCTTCTCCAAAGTCATTCTGGCTCAGGTCCAGTTGACTTTTTAACAGGACACGGGAGCGTGCTGCTCCACATTGCTTGCAGGATGGTGGGATGGGTCTGGAGAGGTTCATCGTTTGAGCGCACATAGTGAACTACAGCATTTGTTTCTCCGTAGGATGGAGACCCGTCACTTCCCCCCGAGAAGAGAAAGCAGGTAAGACTTACTCCTAATCTCCGATGACTGTCGGATGGGGATAGTTGTTGACTTACAGCAATGGAAGCATCAGGAAGTCTCTCAGTGAACACAGCACACTTTTCATTTCCCATAATCCTCTGTGTTGGTGGGAGAAGGACAGAGCACGGGGGCAGAGGTCCTGATGGTGAAGAGGGGAGGCAGCCCAGTCTCTGCGGATTCTGTGGGGAGACTTGGAGTAGTTTCATGACCATAGCCACTGTACACTCTTCTGCTCTTAGATCCCTTTATTCAGACTTAAGTCCATCCATCTTCCATCAAGACTCAGAATTTACTTTTTTTTAATTTTGCCAGTCCTGGGGCTTGAACTCATGGGCACTGTCCCTGAGCTGCTTTTGCCCAAGGTTAGTGCTCTACCACTCAAGCCACAGCACCACTTCTGGCCTTTTCTGTTTATGTGGTACTAAGGAATTGAACCCAGGGCTTCATGCATGCAAGGCAAGCACTCTACCACTAAGCCACACTCCCAGCCCCTCAGAATTCACTTGAGTTCTCTGCTTGGTAGCCATCATTGTTTACTGACATCTATTTTTCTCATAAATAAATCCATGCTTGGGTTTTGGACTCAAAAATGTTCTGTTGAGCTTCCCGTGTAGTTTTGTGCCTATGACATGTTATTTTAAATATTTCTACTTCACATTATTTTACTATCTGCTTATAACCGTCTCCTCTTCACTCTTTTCTCCTTTCTTTCTTTGGTGGTACTGGGGTTTGAACTCAGAACCTCAACTTCGCTCCTCTTTATGATGGAGTCTCACAAACTTTTCTTCCGGGGCTGCCCTGCAAACATGATCCTCCCAGTCTTAGCATCCTGTATTGTTTAGGATGGACAGGCTTGTACCATGGGCAGCTGTGGCTTGTGAAGGGGGAGTGGTGTCTCACAAACTTTTCTACCCAGGCTGGATTTGAACCGGGATTTTCCTATTCTGTCTCCAAAGTAGCGAGAATTAGTAGGATCTCTCTTATTTATCTTTTCCAGATAAAACTGAGAAACATCTTACTACCTCTTCCTCTGATCCTGTACACACAAATCCCCTTGGGATGTTGTTCAATTTGTTTCACTAAATTGACAAAAGTGAGCATCTAAGTTTGTTAGATGATAAAAATGCGCATTTGCAATTCTTAATTTTATTTATTTATGTATTTTGGTACTGGGCATTGAACCCAGGACATTGCACTTTCTAGGCAAGCACTCTGCCACTGAGCTACATCCCAGACCTTTGTTTTGATTTTGATGTGAGTGAACAGTAAATGTGTTAAATTTATTAAGTTATGGATTCATTGAACTACAGATCAATTTGGTCTCTCGTGTATCTATAAAGAACAATCTTTTCCAATGGTATATTTGCTAGTCCTTAACTCCACAGTTTCTCTGTGCTCCCACATGCCTCTAATCACAGGTGGTTAGTCGTCAGGAGGAGATGATATGAATAGGTGCAATGTTGTGTTCTGTATTTTACACGGGACCAGAACTTTGGAATCAGTGAGAACTTTGTAAGTTGGTGTTTTCAGCTGTAATGGCCCACTAGCATTCATGATGTATCAATAACCACAGAACATCTGACATTCTGTTATAGATGCCATATCTAAAATCTGCAGGTTGATCACCTTGGGGGCTTTTTGTTGTTATTGTTTTTAGTGGTGCTGGTGTTTAAACTTAAGGCCTCATGCTTGCTAGGCAGGTACTCTACCGCTGCACCATGCCTCCAGCCCTCTTTTTGCACTGGCTGTTGTTTTGAGATAAGGTCTTGCTTACTGCCCAGGAACCCACTTGGACCACAGTCTTTCTGTTTTTCTGCTTCCTTCGGTACCTGGGATGACAGGCATGAGCCAATACACCCAGCTTCTTTCTGTTGAGATGGAATTGGTGGACTTTTCTGCCTGGAAAACAGTCCCCCCTTATCTTAGCTTCACACATCACTAGGGTGGCAGGCTTACATTTCCATGCTCAGCTATTAGTTAAGAAGGGGTTTTGTACCTCTGCCTGGGCTGGCTTCATACTAAGGACTATGATTGTCCTGATCTCAGTGTCTCAAGTAGCTAGGATTCCAGGCATGTGCTACAGGTATGCACCCAGCTTACCTTGAGGTTTTTAATGCTGGTGAATCGTTTATTTATTCTGCCTTCCCCATACAGAACGGGTCCCTTTCAACAGCAGCTCAGCCCCACAATTACCTCAGTCAGTGCTGTTCCCGCCACACTCCTTCCTCGTTAATGCCATTAGTTTAAAATGTTCCAGTGTTTGTTTGATCTAGAGTCTAATTTTTCTGTGCAGTTAATTGATTTTTTTTTCTACACAAAATCACATGGACATTTATCATTACTCCTTCAAAACTCCCTAATCTTGAATTTCTGGGTGTTCTCGATGGCTGTACGCAGTCATCTTGGCCACCTCTATAAACTTTGTTAGTATTCATGAAGGAGTTTTACAGTTTTGCAGTGGATCTGCATTCTGTGCCTTGATAATAAAGAATTTTACATTGACTGAGTTGAATCTGTTTAAATCCAGTCAGTCAAGCTTGCGTTCTTACCGTTCCAAAACAAGTTCCAGGCCCCGAGCATTGGTCCTGTAGATTTTAGTATGATGTTTAGTTTCTGTCCCTTTGTGATTTAGTATGGCGATGGGAACTTGTATGGTGCAGCCTTCCTGCCTCTGTTGGAACCACTAATTACTCCTGGAAGTAGAGGAGTTGGGGTACAAGTGGCAGAAATGCTGAACTGTGTAGCCAATAAACAAACTGATTACCTAGTCTGACCTGAAGCCTAAGGAAATGCAGGCTTCAGGCTGTGTGGACAATGGTCTTACAAAGCCACTGTCTACCATCTAGGCAAACTTGAAATAAGATTGCTAATGCATCTTTGTAGCCTATCTTCTTTTCTGTGCCTACTAGGATCTGGCTATCATTTTTCCCCCCTTCCTTAGAGGACAGACTAGAACTTTTACACTTGTAGTTTTAGAAATATAGTTGTTGGTGCCTTTTTTTTTTTTTGAGCTTGGAATCCTTTTTTTTTTTTTTTAACAACTCAATTTCCAAAGGCAAATCATCCGTTAAAGAAGCCAGGAAGAAATCGTGACAACAGTGATTACACTAATAGCTTCTCGTGGGATATGGAAATGAAAATGTCTCCTCGTTACTCCAGGCAGAACTGTACACCCTGTGCACCTTTACCCTGCAGTGAGATGCCGCCGAGACATCTCAAACGACCCTTTTAATATTTTTCTTTTGCTAAACAAGCAGGGCTTCCAAAGGAGGCAAAGGGGAATTTAAACGATCGTGGCTTCATCTTCTTAGGAGATGGGATTATTTCAGGTCACACCGGCACATTTTCTCCATGCAAACTCTTTTCCTTGAACAAACAGTAGAATGCATCTTTAAGATCTTTGTCTTTTCCTGTTTGATTTCAAGCAGATGTATCATGGGAAATATCCTTCTTGGTCCGGGAGGGAATTGTTGCTTTCTTGTCTCTACAAAGTGATGGCTTATTTATACAGTGACATACGCAAGATGACAGCCCTGGAGAAAACTGCATAGAGTGATCCTTTGGGGGTGGGGGAAGTCTTTTATTTCAGTAGAGAAGTCTGCTTGGTCAAGCTTACATTAGTCCCCTGCGACACAAATCAGAGTGACTTTGTACGTGTGTCCTGGTTTGATGCTCAGAACCTAAAGTTCCCTCACAGACGGCAAGTGCTTTGAGATGCTTCTTTCTAAAACACTTTGAACAGGGTGTGACTTAACTGTCACACCGGGGAAGCTGAAGAAGATTCCAGCTTCAGCTGTTCTGAGCCCTCCATTTGAATCCTATGGACCCCACTTTCTATTCGCCTTTTTAGTCCTCACAAAGATTTTGCAAGGAATGTGAGAACGCTTCCCAAATGGATCAGAAATTTGGAGGTCACAGAGTCTTAAGCACTTGGTAGTTATAGGGGAGCCACTAATGGACAGAAGCAGAATGGTAATGGTGGAGATACTAATTTAAATAGCAACCTTCCAAGCCCATTTCAATAGGGGTGGCCAGCGGCCCTGGCAAGGAACCTGTCTCCAGGTATGTATTCACAATTAAGCGATGGAAATGGGCTCTGTGCACAGCTAACACCTATGCATGGATCCATTCTCCATGGTTTTTGTTTTTTTAAATAAGAAAGTTGTCACTGCAACACAGGCCATCACTTCGGCAGCTGCTCCGAACAGGAGTCATAGCTAAGCAAAGGAAGCTTCCTTCTATTACCATAAACACACCAGTTGCCATTGGACCAGTGCAATCAAGTAGAAATTGCAATTAAATTTGCTATCAAACACACCTCTCCAGAACACTTGATGTTTCATCAAACATGTGTTTTAATGTATTCCTGCTTCATCTTGCTTTCCCCTATGGCAGTTACGTAGTTAAGAGGTCCATGGCTTCAATCTTCTATGATGCAGCTTTTCTTAAATCTGATCTCTTGCCTCTTTCTTTCTCTCTTTATCCTTATTCTTCTTGAGGGAGTGCTTAGGTAAAAAAAAAAATTCTGTCTTTTGTTTCCCTACCCAGTTTCTCATTTTATTTTCCTTTCATTTTTGAGTTCCTATTCTGATTTTATAGGTCTGCAAACTCAGCAGTGTATTACAGAGCTTTCTAGTATGCGTTGTTTTATTGTGTGACATAGAGTAACTCCCATGGCTTGATCACTAAAATGATGTGTATCTAATAGCTTTCCAACAGGATGACTTGAGAGATTGTTCCTGAAAATTCAATCGTTTCTTCTCCTGGACTCTGGTTTGAACTATTTAGGGACTCAGGTGAAAACATATGGCCTCTTTTGACTTCTATTCCCAGTGTCTGGAACAGGATATACTTAGAAGGTTTATCTTAAACTTTTCATCACTCCATTTTCCTCCCATTATGGAGATAAAATCTTTCCTCTGCCTTCTTAGGTTCTGTGACTAGGACCTGTAAATTTAAAGCACAAAAGATACATTAACAGGGGCAAAAAAAATCATATAGTTCTATTAACATTTTCTGTATAATGAGAACTTGCCGAAAAGTAGTGAAATTCAAAGTAATAGACTGAGAGGGTTATATACCACTTTAACAAAGGAAAGGGAAGTTGGCTCTGAGTGTTGTCGAATTGTGGAGAAGTGACTAAGAAATAGAGTGGACAAAATAATAAATAAGGCTAGTTTCGGGAAGGTCTGTTTATGAAAGCGTAGCTTGGTTCTGATTGTTCCTGGTGGAGACTTTATCTTCTCCCTACTCCTGGAGAGGCAAGTGCTTTGGGGTAGAAAAGGGGACACGAGAACCCCTTTAAGGACCTGCTGAATTCAGTGGCCTTCATCTCAAAAGAATCGTTTGTCAAAGTGGGATAGTTTGCGATGACACATCCTGTTCTCCTCCTATCCGTGTCCAATAGCAAGGAGAGCAATGGCACTTAGTAAATCTTTTATTTTTCCATCCAAAAAGATTAGCATTTTCTTTTTATAGCTCATCTCCTGAAGTTTCTGCTTTGTGAATCAATCCTGATGACCAGATCCTGGCAGATGAAACAGTCCTTGCCAAATATGATGCATAATTACGTCGACAAAAATCTCCCATCCTTTCTTGATAGTGAAGAAATGTTGCTGTGTCCCCAGTGTTCCTGGCTCTGGCAGAGCGTGTGGCATTGGGGGCCGGGGGGAACTGAAGGGATGCTTGGCCAGAGCTGGAGTGTAGGATGTAACAGGACTTGAAGAAAGGTAGGGAAGAGCTTTCATTAGACACCAGCCTCTCTCTCCACTCCCTGGTCTCTGCCTTCACGCGATGCTAGTCATCTACATCACAGAGAATTTCTAGAGCGTCCTGGATCCCACAGGGGGAGCAGGTTTTGGTGCCTTGCTTGGGTACACGTCATTGCACCTAAGGACTGAGATTGTCAGAATGGAGAGCTGCAGTGTCCTTTGGGCCTCAAATCTCCTCTCTTCCCTCAAATCTCTCTTCCCTCCCTCCCTATCACAATTTTAACAGATTGGCTCCTCGGTAGAAAGACAGACCTAAATCAGGTTCTGTGTCTTTCCCTATTATCAGAGTGAAAATGTCAACCTTTAATGTTGGCCCTATCTCATCTGAATATTTTAAACGAGTTCCTTTGTCAACGCTTCCACAATTGGCTATTGCTGCTCTCCCCCGTCCTCATTCCCATCAGAGAGACAGAAGAAATCATCTCTGGGGCTCGTTTTCTTTCTCTGTGAAACTCTTGCTAGCCTTAGGCCATCTGCCACATCTCCCATCATTTCCTTCCTATAGTTGCTGCTATTCTAAAGTGACGGCCACAGAGCCCTTCTCAACAACACAGAGACAAAACACTCTGCATAGCTGATGAATTGTACACAGGAGCCCCCTGCTCCTTGATGGATTGTACCAGTGAGTGTGTGTGAGTCATGGTGTTATTTTTGGTCAGAAGAATTGTGTATGAGTTTCCCTCCTCTGTTCTCGGTGCTCTGTAACAGGCGGCTTTGGTTGTTGTCCTCATTGTTCTTCAAGGTGTATGTCAAAGAATAAGGTACCATATCAGAATCATCCTTTTCCTGGTTTTCAAAGGTATTGTTTTAGAGTTGCATAGGTAGAAAGGTTGCACAGGGGAAGAATTGTATGTTGACAGGTAATACACCTGTTCAGTATAAAAGAAAATTACAGTGGCACCTCCCCCATCCACTGTACCACAGGAGTCCTGTTTAAGGCTGGTGTAGATTTATGGTGAACTCTTGGAAATTCTTGACTTTATTTGATAGCTTTCTCTTCAGCCAGGTTATAGAATAAGTCATGTTTGATCATCACAGCTCTGGGTCTCTAAATCCCTATTTCCCATTGTACCCCTGCCCTGTGCATCTCTAAACTCCTTGACTAAGTTTTTGCTGGGTGTTTGCCCTGGCCTCTACCCAGTTATCTGGGAGCATGGTTGATCTCCATGCTTTTCAAAGTGATGTTCAAGGACCGGTGCCAGGCTGCAACCTAATTGTTTGTGGTTTGTGGTTTGGGACCAGATAAGAGATAGAAATGGAGAGTATGTGTTCAGAGACTTGTATAACAGTCTAACAGCATGATTTGTTGTGTGTTGAATCTAACAATGAACATTTAGGGGAATTTATGTTGATGTCTTTTTCAGTTCCTTCTCTTCTTCAGTCCCGTGTTTGTTGTATGTTAGATCAAGGAGGACCAGCATCAATCCCTTCACCTGTGAAGGCTGAGTTGCTCTGAGTTTAGCAGTGACAGTGGCCCCTGACTATTTGGAAGGACTCAGCCATTAGTGATTCAGAAAGGGAAGGTAGGGAAGTGTCAGCGTTTGGTTTTGGTTTTCTGTTGATTTTTTTTACTTGTTACTCTTGGAAGCCCATCTCCCAGCCCCTCTCCCCGTTTGGAAGGGATGTTGATGCGTACCCTCCAGCAGAGACGTGAGAGCCGCCTGAACACGTGCAGCTGGCCTTGGGCTCTGGATGGAGCGAGCTGGATGCTCGTTCTGGGAACATTCTGGAGTAACTGTGGAGGATAAGCAGAGCCCCTCAAGAAAGAGAACAGAGGGTCTGGGGAGGAACTGGGGGCGTCTCTCACTTCGCTGTGCTTCCGGGAGCCAGACTTCCCGCCTGGTCTTGATTGTTCTTCCAAATAGAAGTTTGCAATGTGTTGGGGAAAGAGAGATGGGAACCAGCTTGCCTTTTCCCTGCCTATACTTCCCCCAGGATGACCACAGCTCTCTCACTCTCTGTTTCTAACTGTGGTTTAGTCTTGGCCTTCTCTTCACCCCCTGTTCCTATGTCTACTTAATTTCTCTCTGGAGGCCTTACTATCTGGCTTGCTAAGTCATTATTTATTCTGGTATAATATAATTTGTGTAACTGACTAAATGTTCAGTTAATAAGGGCAAGAGGTTTTGTCTGTGCTGTTCCTGGCTTGATCTTTAGACCTAGGACAAGGCCTTGCATATAGTAGTTACTCAATGAGTATTTGTCATAGCAATCTATATACGAATCACAAATGAGGCAGAGGCAGGATCACAGAGGAGCCAGGGGTCCACAGAGGTATCCTACAAGATGGTGGTTGATCTTCATCTGTCACAACCCTGTCTTACAAGAAGACACATCTGCAGAGATGGGAATGGGATAGGGTCTTTGCAAATATGGGGCTGGATACTTGGGTTATGTCAATGAGCAATGCTCATAGTCTGTGAGAAGAGATCAAAGCCACGGGGACAAGTGCTCTACCTGTGGTTGCTATGTCTTGGCACTTCCTAGATGCTTCCCTAGGCTGAGACCAATGACTTCCAGACTGGACGAATTCTCATCTTCTTCATCTAACAACGTTTATGAAACTTCCATAGCAGTGCTAGAGAGGTAAGAAGAGCAAACCAGGCTCCTTGCCCTTCACGCAATTTATATTTTCGCAAAGAGAGAGAGAAGGAAATAAACAGTAAGCAATAAACCATGACGTGAATTATATGCTATGTTAAAAGATGGCACATTGTTCTGTTAAAAAAAAAAAAAGACGAAGTAGCAGTGGAGGTGTTTGCCACATTTAAATCGAGTAGTCCAGGTGGCCCTTGTTTGAACAGCTGCCTTGAATAGAGGCCTGAAGGAGGCTCAGAGGGGTCAGAAACCTGCAAGAACTTGATGGAAAGGTTGCGGAAATGGATCAGGCCTGGCGTGGGAGAAGAAGGAGGAAGCAGGATAAAGGGAGGAAGGGGGGTTGGGGCTCTTGAGGACAGAGACAGCTGACATTCAGCCAATGGGCTACAGGAGGGAGGTGATAGGCCAAGATTTAATCTTCCTCTTCCTCTTCCTTGCCTCTTTTTAGGGCAACCAGTGCAAGTATTCCTTGAATTATTAGCATTAAATCCTGGAGATCAACCACTAGAATCAGATTGTCCCCCAGAGCCTTTGAATTTGGGTTTTCTCAGCAGCAACATCCAGAAATCTATGGAACAACGTGTAATCTCCTGGCATGCCTCTTGCTCACACCTTGCAGACATCAGGCCTGCCTCATGACAGCTTCCTTCCTTCCTTTTCTTTCCTCCCTTTATCCAGCCTGAGTCTGAAAACCATCCCTGCCTTCCAGTTGTGATCTTATCCTTCTAAAATTAGACAAGAGTACTTGGTGAGGTGAGGATTAGCAGCCGGGTGCAGGCAGGGTAGGGGCTGGCAGGTTCAAGGCTGGAGGGGATGGAGGCATGAGGTAGATGGAACAGTCAGAAATCTAAGGATCAGTGGAGGAAGTAGGTGAGTGATAGGAGAGCCGGGGACACTGCATGCTCAGAGCAAAAGGAGGAATCTCTGTTGGAAGAGCTGGCTAGCAGAGCTCCCCATGCAGGAAGAGTGGGACCCAAGTCTGGGCAGGAGGAAGAGCTTGTGGGAGGGATGACATCGTGGAGATGGGGTGGGGAACTGAACAGGTGAAGTCAGCCCAGGAGACCAAAGACTCAGCCCTGGACCCTGATTTTAGCTAGTGACTGCCCGTCACTAGCTTCCTCTTTGCTGCCTCTTGGAATTGTGATGGACATACTGGGCATTACGGTAGCAAAGAGAATCTCATTTAACAAGAGAAGGAATTTTTTTACAAAAAGAAAAGACAATCCAAGCAACAAAAGGAAGCTTTTCCTATGCGGCTGGCTGTGCTGTGAAACTGAACTCTCCATATTCAAGAAGGGCTTTGTGGCAATGAACTCCTAGGAAATTTTGGAAGTAGTCGAGTATGACTAACTCCTTCGTTCCTTGCCCAAGTGCCCTTTTTGAGCCACGTGAGAGACAAAGGACAGCCTCAAGTTGACGTTCACGGCCAACTTCACTTCCTTCTGTGCAGCAGATAGTGGCATGACTCACACCCTTGCTGTGTTCACACTCACGGGCTTAATGGAGACAGCTGGGCTGGGACGCCATCATTAATAAACCACCAAAGCCCTGCACTAACCCCACTCCTCCATTTCTGACTGACATCATGATGTGTTGCTATTTCCAGGCTAATCTTGCACAGCTGTTGAGAGATTCTCAGGACCGGAATAAACATCTGGGAGAGGAAGTTAAAGAACTCCAGCAAAGGCTTGGAGAAGTCCAAGGCGACAATAAGGTACGATGGCTGCTGAAAGGAAGAGAGTTCTGTCTGCATCGCTGTGGGTCGCCAAACCCATCAGGAAAATGAACTGCCATGTGTGCTGAGAAATTTGCTATAGATGGTTACGTTTGCAATGAAAAAATTCACAGCTTCACATTTCTTAGCTTTATTACATCCCCTTTGTGTGTGCACGTGCACGAGCATGTGTGTGTTTGGGGGTAGCTTTAAAATATTGTCACCCACCCCACTGTAGAAGTTTCATTATGTTCCACGTGCTGGTGAATAACGTTGTTGTTGCGGGCAAAATAAAACTCAAACGCTCTGCTTTCCTCTCTTCTAAACAAATAATGGATTTGTAGCTCAGACGATTTGGAATTATTCGCGTTTGGGTTTGAATTTTAAGTAGTCCTCCTACTAATTATGTTCACATAACCAATTTATTTTATTGCTAAATTTGGCAATTTGTATGGAACATTGCTCAAAATCCATTGCGTGGTATTAATCAACTCCCCCCTCCCACTGTTGGCAACGTTAATTATAAAATATGAACTCATAAACTCAAATGTGAGCACTGTCTCCCAGCTGAAACTGTGTACAAAAGTACAATCAAGAAAGAAGAGAAAAACTACCGAAGTTTAAATCCCCTTCCCCCCGCCCCCCTCCAATAATTTCCTGTTTTGCCAAGAGAGATTTATTTCTAACTTCTCACCAGGGATGGTTTTTACAACTGAAATGGAGTTGGATTTTGACTGGAGAAAATAACGTGTGTGTGTGTGTGTGTGTGTGTGTGTGTGTGTGTGTGTGTGTGTGTGTAAGATCTTTTTCCTGAGGAGATGTTTTCTAGCCATGACCAAATTCCTTGACAAACGGTGCTGACAGGCATTTTTGTGGGGAAGTGTTGTTCTTGGAAGGTATCATTTTTGAAAGCTGCTCGCTCTTAAAAACAATGCATGGATTTGTTTGGGAGACAGTTGTCTGGGAGACAGTTGTCTGGGAGACCGTTCTTCCCTAATAAGAGGCCAGAGATGACTGCTTGCTGCTAGGTGGAGAGGCCTCATCCGAAGGCCTCTATTCAGCGGGAAAGAAGCTTGGTTGGGATACGGTTTATTCCTCAGAGTCATCTGCCAGAAATTTGGTTCCCAGTGGGACCTGTATTGAAAGGTGTTACTAGGTGGCATAGCAGAGGGTGATTGGGCTATGGCCACCCAAAAGGGATATCATTGGTTTGCTGGAGTGGGTTAGATTTCTCAGAAGAGTGCCCAGAAGAGCCCATCATTATGAAAGAGCAAGCGAGGCTCCTTCCTGCTGTCTCGCTTCATCTCTCACCAAGTGAGCCCTGCTTCGCACATGGCTTCTCCCTCGCCTCCTTCTTCTACCCACGCGATATCATCTCCATGTTGTGATATAGCCCAGGCTAGCCAACATCCCGAATTGTAACAGTCCCCAGCCTCTTCCATTCGGCGACAGTAATGGAAAATAAACTCAGACAGAAGCCTTCTTTACCCAGTCTGTTCTTCGCCTTGGCTGCCTCAAAATTCTTGATAAGCTTCTTGGATTTAGAATTTGTCTGAAAGATGAGGTTCTGTTATTCCCAGTCATGAAAAAGAGGGAGGAGGAGGAGGAGAATGTCTAAGAAGGGTTCTAATTAACTCTGGACAAGCTGATCGGGCCTCCCAAGTGGCTCATGGGTCATTACAAGGATCCAGCTGTAACCTAGGTGCTTGGCCAATAATTAAAAAGCCAACCCTTCTTCATCGCTTTCTCCAGCAGGAGGGCAGAGTTCTAGAGAAAAATAAAATGAAATAAATGTGAGCAACCATTTTGTTTAAGTTCATGAAAATACTAGAAAGGGTTTGGAGAGTTCATAAGCCCACCAAAACTTTTTGAAGGTGTGATGTTTTTCATGCTTCTTTGTTCTCTATGTGTGTGTGTGTGTGTTTCCTATTTCCTCTTGTTATTCATATTTTCCTCCCATCCCCTATGTAATCCAAAATACCTTTCTGTCTTTTATTTTCCCTTTTATCTTTGTTGACAGTCCTGGGGTTTGAACTCAGGGCCTTATGCTTTCTTAGGTGGATAGGTGCTCTACCATTGGAGCCCTGCCTCCAGCCCTTGGCTTTCTGTTGGATCATGAGGAATTCTAGGATTTGATGTTGGCAGGTGCTGAAGGCACTGGGTGCGCATGCGTGCGCTGTAAGCCCAGCCCGGGGATCCTTGTGAATTTGTTGCAGTCTGAGTGTTGTGATTTGCTGGTGCGCTGGGTCATTATTCCAGTAGCTGGGCACATTTGTCAACTTTGTTTTGTGTGCAAGGTTTAGGACTTAGGGACTCCCTCATGGCCCCATGAAGCAATTTGCCTGCCAGAAGGTACTTGGAGGGTGGTGTAGGGCTCAGTGTCTCCCCCAACCCCTCTTCAGAAAACAAACAGAAGCAAGCAAAAGCCCCTGGGACTCCTGCCACCTTTTCAGACCACAGTGCTTCCTGGCTGTGTCCTCCCCATCCCCCCTCCAGCCCAGCCCACCCCTGTCCTCACCATGAAGGGCAGGTGGGCACATTCCAAAGCAAAGTTCAGAGGTGGCTGGGCCGGTGTGGGAGAGGAAGGGATTAGAGTTTTATTTGGTGGGGGGGGGGGCGGGGGGAGAGGAGTTAGATTCATCACATCACTTGCTGCTCCAGCCCTTTCATCATCATCTTCCAGATCCAGGTCCATCTCCTTGTCATGGTAGGCCCGGCCTCCATGACCTCACACTGCATTCCACCTGCTTGTGTGTGCTACAGTGCCTGGGCCTCCGGATGGGAGAGAAGCAAACTGTTAGGCAGGGGAGGAAAACAAACCCAAGAGCCTTTGGGAAGCCACCTGAGGAGGGAGCGGAGAGTGCCAAGGAGCCGGGGTGCACCGGAGACAAATGTCCTTCCTGCAGCCAGGACAGACTCGCTCAGGTCAAGCACACTCAGATAGTTGTGGGTGGACTCCATCTGTGAGGTCAAGCAGGTTGACCATGATTTTACGAGCAACTGTTAACTTGGGAGCTTTCTACCTCCACGTCGCCATGTTATGGGGTGAGCCTTAGATATCCTTCGGGAAGCTCGATTTGAGAAGTGAGATACCAGGAAAGGCTCTGCCCTGGCTCTTTGCTGATTGTTCCGCCTGCAGGGCTGGGCCTCCTGTGGCCCCTGTAAGCACTTGCTATGTGACAGGACAGATGCATGTGCGTCTTCTGTGCTTTCTTGTCGGCTGCCCACAATCATCTCCCTGTCTTGATGCTTTTGTGTGGCTCACAAATGATACTATATTTAAATGGCCTTTCAGTGAAAATATTCCCCACCCCTGAGAGCCTTGAAACCTGGTGCCATAAAGCATTTCCAAACAGCCTCGTGAGAGGTTTGCGGCTGCCCTGGCTGATGAGCACTTATGGAAGGGAGGGACCCCAGGGTCAACATGGGGGTCCCGTGGCTTGGGAGCCTTGTGGCAACCTGCCATTTAGCATCGGCAGGTGAATCCCTAGATTCGTTACCATCCAGAACTGGCCAGGGAGAGTCACTGTTTTGGTGTTTCTAGAAGCTTCTTTGCATGTTGATTTCCTTGTAGAGTTAGTGCCTGATAGGGTGAGTGAGCCCTGGGCTTGGGGATCGCTGTGGTTGGTGCTCATATGTGAGTGGGTATCAGGCATTCACATTTCCGGGTCCCCTGCTGGCTAATTTAAATGTAGATGTTGTGATATTGCATACACACAGAGCGTTGCCTTTAATAATGAGCTTTATGTTACACCAGCTGACGGTCTTTAAGTACTGCCGTTTTATCTGGGCTTGGCACCATAAAACCAAAGAGGCCTTCTGTGAATGTCATACCTCTCTGTATGGATGTGGGACTTTTGGATGGGTTTGAGTAAACCAATTAAGTCAGAGCCACCAGCCAATAAAGTCAGAACAATGAGCATGCAGGTGACTAATTAAAGTATACTTGGTTTTGGAAATAGAGAAGAAAAGGACTCAGCTGTGATGTGTGTGGAGGCTCTGGGTGAGGGACTGGAGAGTTCTGTGGTGCAGGCTCTGCTCTGTGCTTCAAAGGGAGCGGGAAGATGCCCTGGATCTGAGGAAATCCCTGTGCCGAGGAGGATGTGGTAATAACGCACAGCTCCCACCGGCCATTAAATGTCTTGATCACAAAGACTCATGGGAGTGATGGAGGTCTGCACCCACTCTTCCCATCAAGCCTTGCTTACTAATAAGTTAAGACTCATGTCTGTGATGCCAAGGAAGGCTTAGGGAGGTGGGCAGTGTTTTACATCAAAGGAACCACATGCCTTTGGAGCTCTGAGACCCCATCTCATTGAGTTTTTCCTGGCTTAGATGAGTGTGGACCCCCCCAATGACCTCATGGCCAAGACAGTGCGGTTTCTGTTCTTCATTCTGTGGACTACACATCAAAATCAGACTCCCTAGCAGAGGACTGACTGGTTCTTCCCAAGATATATTTTGTAATAACTCCATACTCACACTGTTTAGGGAAATAGCAGGAATCCAGGCTGCTTTAAATCTTCTTGATGGAACGCCATGAAGACCGTGAGCTACCTCACAGGAATTCAGGAGCTTCCTGGCCAGGTGATCTTGGGCCAGCTACTTGATTTCTCTGTGCTTTATCTACGTAGTTCAAATTGTGCCGACTGCCTTCTTCTTCTTCTTTTTTTAAATGTTATTTCTTTGTCCATTCGGTAAGCATTTATTTATTTAATTTTTTATGATTACTTTTTTTGTTTATGTGGTACTGGGGAATCGAACCCGGAGCTTCATGAATGCTAGGCTAGCACTCTACCACTAAGCCACATTGCCAGCCCTCCGACCGTCTTCTTAGGAGACCAACTATACCTTCTGGTTATGGCCTAGGATATGAAACCTGAGTTCCGGCTCTCACGGGGTTTTCATTCTTGTAGCCACAGAGTGACAGTGAGCACATAGACAGCAGGCACAGGGCAGCATGTGTCCTAGTGTCACAGAGCTGTGATCAAGCTTCCAATCATGACTGTGGAAACTGGTGGCATTTCTATTGGGCAGGGTGGTCTAAACGGGCAGGCATAATCGGTGGAGACTGGTGTGAGCTGGGAGGCAGAGACGCTGTCTGAGGCACTCAGGAGAGCTATGTGCACACACACCTGGGCATAAGACTGGAGCAAGTGTGGTGGGAAGAGGTGCAAAGGCCCCGAGGCAGGCATGAGCTTGAGACAGCAGGGTAGGATGAGGTAGAGCTCTTTCTTGAGGGCTAGTCAGATGGTTGGGAAGGCTGTGAAAAACCCAATAAGAGTAGGGCCTCCATAGTCCCATTTATCCAGTCACACAGTACAGCATTCCATCAAGTCAATTTTTAGTAAATGCCTTTGGTGCTAATCTCTCTGCCCCCAGTGGTTATTTATAGTTGTGCACAAGACTGGGGTGAGAAAGGTCCCAGCACTCAGCCCTCCCAAAGCTCTAGCTAATAGCCACAAGCATACCACCTATAGCTGGGGACTGCCCTTTTCAAGTTCTGTGCAGAGTTGCATGAATGGTGCATTGTATTTTCACCCAGGGGGAAGGGAAACACCCGAGTTGGTGTTGTGCAGTGCACAGCCTGGGAAGCCATTCATGGCTGTCCTTGTCTGTAAGATCACTTCTTCTTTGTAAATTGAATAACTCATGTGCATTTTAGCAAGGTTAGATAGCTTGCTCTGAACACACAGATAGGGACAGTTCTTCTCAGGGAATGGTGGCTCCCACACCTGCCTGCTTCTAGCGGGGTAATGGCCTTGGAAAGGGAATAAAATGAGGGAGGGATGGTTAAGGGCAGCAAGAGATGCAGCCTGAGAAGAGATGAAAGGCAGATCAGGTCACAAGGCCTGGGGAGGCGGCATGAAGGTTCGAGCCAGGGCAGGCCCCTGCAGCTGGGGACGGACACCAGGCGCCATTGCTTTCACAGGTCCCGCAGGCACAGCCTGGCTGCAGCTGGGCCTCGTCCGCAGTCGCCCGCTCACCCATCATTCATTCATAAACATTTATTTCTCTGTAAACCGGTGAATGGACGCATCTCTCGGCGGCAGAGCCGAGGCTGCGCAGAGCTTGGCTCCCCTTCAGGGGCTGGCGGTAGAATTGTGGCAGCCAGTGTTAGGGAATTAAATGCCCCTAGCAGTTGCCTCGGACCCGTTCCAAGGTGGAAATCAACATCTGCCTGTGCTCTCCAGATAAGGCCGGCTTGAGTGGGGCTTCCTCCAGCTCAGAAGAGAGAACGACTTTCCAAGTGGGCTCGGGTGGGGTGGGGGAGCTTTCTGGGGACCAGAGGAGGAGAAAGCAGCCATCAGAACAGCAGCTCACCTTCTTGAAGCACTTAGGTTCCCAGAGAATACTGCCCCTGGTTAGGGGCTGGAGCCGAAGTCCAGGGGAAAGAGGTTTTGTTTGTGATGAGTTCTTACATTGTATAGGTAGTACAGGACCCAGGGATCTGTAGTGAATATTATTCATGGGGTTTAAAGTGTGTGTGTGTGTGTGTGTGTGTGTGTGTGTGTGTGTGTATCAGTACCAGAGCTTGAACTCAGGGCCTAGGAGCTTTTTCACTCAAGGTTGGCAGTTGGCCACAGTTCCTCTTCTGGCATTTTGGAGGTAAGAGTCTCAAAGGATTTCCTTACCGTGCTCCTCAGATCTCAGCTTCCTGAGTAGCTAGGATTAACAGGCATGAGCTACCAGGCTTATTCCATGGCTTGTAACTTTCTTTTGATTCCCTAAGTTAAACTCTCCTGGAATGCCTCTCTCTTCCTCACGCAAGAGGCAGCCTTCATACTACTGTGGTTTTTCTGGGGAAGGACGAGGTCCAGAGAAGTTCAGACACATTGTCAAGAGTGCACAGCGTAGGCACTGCAGACCCCGTGGGAGCTGTAGGCAGCTGACTCCAGAGGCCGTGGGCTGCCTCTGGGGAGGGCTGGGGGGCTCTCCCTGGGCTCCAGGTTCCCATAGCAATGACCTCCTCAGGTCCCTTCTACCCACTGCACTTGAATGTCAGACTCAACCAGTGACCCAGCCATTACCAACGCGGGCCTCCCTTCTAAAAATAAGTGTTTCCAGCAACACAGCCTTGCGATTTAAGAGGCGATATTGTATGCACATTAAACACCAAATGATTTTTAACGTAATTATTGAAGCCTCACCAGCATCCAGTATATAAACGATGACTCCCTTATATGGCTGTCAGACCTCAATAAACATGTTTAATAATTAATTGGCATTAAGCAAACATAATCGTGTGATTCTAAATTAAGCATGCAGTGAAGCGTATTGTGAAGGAAAGCCACAGTGGTATTTTATTACTTAAAGTTCAGGCTGTCAGTCTGCTTTTCACGCATCAGGAAAAATACCCAATTTTCCAAGCTGAGCTCACGCTTCCTGCCAAAGGCAGGAGCCGTCTTGTCCCAGAGCCTCAGTGCTGAGGACTGGGTCTGTCAGCTTGCTTGTCATCTCCCTGTAATGAACTTTTGGGGTTCTGGGGTCACAACCAAGAATTGTGTGGTGGGAAAGATGTCTTCAAACTTCAGTTTGGGGAGCAATGGAATGATTGTCAACCCTGCATTTGCCAATACTGAGCTATTGCTTCCAGGAGAAGATGGAAGGAGGCGTAGAAGGGGCTAAGCTCTGCATAATATCTGCTGCTGTTTTAAGTCACCTTATTATATATATATATACATATATGTGTGTATTGTATATGTATATATCATATATAATATTGACTATAATATATATTATAACATAATATGTAATATATCATACATAGTACATATTATACATTAATATATAATATATTACATAATTAATATAATATGTTAGTATATTATTGCATGTCAACCATATATTACATATATTAATATGTAACAATACTATATAGTAATATATAATAATTGTTTGCCTAGATGGTTTGCTTTTCTATTAGGGTTAAGTGTCCTCATCTGGTTTGCTTTGCTCATGTAGAACACTTTGGTTGGGTTTGAGTCCACACACCTGTGTGATTTGGGCCTATCTAAGCTTTGTGCTAACTGCATTTGGGCCTCCTAGTCTCTGAGATGAGAGTCCACCTGCCGTCCTCCGGATGTCCAATAAAGACTCATAATTTGGCGTCTTGAATGGTGGCTTCTATGTTTATTGCGCCTGAGTTTCCTTACAGCACCTTTGGCCCTCAGGGACTCTGGTCAGGATGTCAGAAGCCTGGGGAGGAGGGTGTGAGGGACTCCTTTACACATTGTTAGTGGGGATTTCAATTAGTACAGCTGCTGGCGAAAGTGGTCGGGAGGTTCCTACAAATGAATGAATGAATGATAGAAACCACAGCATGATCATCCCCCTGTGGGTTATACATCTAAAGGAAAAGAGATCAGGATACCAAAAAGATACCTACAGTTCCATGTTCACGGATGCAGTGTTCACAGCAAAATCGCCACCCACAGATGAATGGATAAAGAAGATATGGGGTGCTGGGCACTGGTGGCTCATGCCTGTAATTCTAGCTACTCGGGTGCTGAGCCCTGAAGGATTGTAGGGCAGAAACATGTGTAAGATTCCTGTCTCCCATTAACCCGAAAAGTGTCAGACTAGAGGCATGACTCAAGTGGTAGAGCATGAGCAAAATAGGCAAGCGAAAGGCGTGTGTGTGTGTGTGTGTGTGTGTGTGTGTGTGTGTGTGTGTGTGTGTATGAAGTTGGAGCTCCAGTATTGGCACATGACAAGAGAAGGAGCTATGGTATATATTCACAATGGAAGACTATTTGGCATTTAAAAAGAAGAAGGGAATCGGGAATCCTGTCATTTGTGACTATGTAGATGATTTAAGCCAAATTAAGCAAAAGAACCCCAGCATTGTTACAGAATCTCACAGAAGGATGTTAAAAATTCTAGGAGAAGGAAATAGTGTTTCTCAGAGACCCAGAGGGCGGGAGGAGAAGCTGGGGAAGGGAGAGTGATTAACGGGCCCAAAGTTACACTTAGATTAGCATGTCTCCATGCTCCAGGGCACAGCAGGGTACCATAAAGATATTTATACTACAGCTATCAATAAGGCATTGTATGTTTCCAAGTAGATAATTTTCAATATACTAATAAATAATAACTGTGTGATCCACATCGGCTACATCCACAAGCTAGTGCCCAATGTGGGTTCCCGCCAGCTTTACACAGTGTGTGCACACAAATATACGTGCAAGGGCATAAATTGCAATAGAGAGTTTTAATGTTCTTAAAATGTCATAATACTGGCAAGCAACCTGTCTTGGGCTTTCCTTCAGCCTTCCTTGAAGAACTGTCTTCTTCTAGAAGTTTCTAACTAGTGTCCTTGTGTTTAGGGTTTTATTTAGATGTGTTCATTCATATCTTCCCTCCTCCCTCTTCCCTTTCTCTCTGTCCTTGTTCTACTAATGGAAAATGCAGCTGCTGAGGATGACAATTGCCAAGCAAAGACTAGGAGATGAAGAGATCGGCGTGCGGCACTTTGCAGCCCATGAGCGGGAAGACTTGGTCCAACAGCTCGAGCGAGCTAAGGAACAGGTGATTGGTGATGTCTGTTAACAGTGTGGGATGGGGCTGGGCTCTGGTGACTCACACCTGTAATCCTAGCTACTCAAGAGGCTGAGATCTGAGGATCACAGTTTGAAACCAGCCCAAGCAGACAAATCTTAGGGACTCTTACCTCCAGTGAACCAACAAAAAAGCCAGAAGTAGAAGTGTGGCTCAAGTGGTAGAGTTCTAGCCCTGAGGGGGAAAAAGCTAAGCATGAATATGAGGCCCTAGGTTCAAGCCACAGTACCTGCTTGTGCACACTCACACACACAAATACACATGTACGCACACACATACAGATGGGGGGATGTGGTTGCATTTGCATGGCTGGACTAGACTACAAGGAGTGGCTATATGCCCGTTCCTTGAGTGTGGGAGGAGTTGGAGGATACAAGGCCTTACTTCCCTGGTTCTGCGCCTGGTTCCCAAACTGACTCCCTCTGGGTATCTGGCTTTTCCCCATTGTTTTGAGCACAAGAAACCTGTCCCTACCCAGGACAGACAGGGAAGGAGATGTGACAAGCTGGCTTTAATTTACAACTTTCCGCTAAAATGCTGAGCGATGCTTCTTAGGCAGATCCACCACAGTGCGTTGAGCCCTAGTTAGGAGCAAGGCAGGAGACTCAGCTTCCTGCTCCTCCTCTTATGCATTGGTTGTAAAGACCAGAATAGGGCGGGCTGGGAAACTGTTTGTAAGGCCCCAGGCTCTGCCCTCTCTAAGTCTATGGTCTGAGGGTGAGCTTGGTGTGTGTGTGTGTGTGTGTGTGTGTGTGTGTGTGTGTGTGTGTAGGGTGGGGGCCCTCAGGGCTCTTTCCCAGGTGTCTGTGCCTCTCCTATCCTGGATTTGGAAGGTAGCCCCTTCTTTCCAGCTTTTATCCAGTGCATCATGCATGTGGGTTTCTCTCTCAGCCCACTGACAGGAGGCGCTGTCTCTGGCAGGAAAGCCAGGTGAGGAGCCCTTCTTGGTGAGGGTCCTTGTTGGGTTTCAGATCGAGTCTCTGGAGCATGACCTGCAGGCGTCGGTGGACGAGCTTCAGGATGTCAAGGAAGAGCGGGCTTCTTACCAGGACAAAGTGGAGAGGCTGAACCAGGAGCTCAACCACATCCTGGGCGGGCACGAGAACCGTATCATTGACGTGGACGCGCTGTGTATGGAGAACAGGTGGGTGACTGCGCCCCGTGCAGGGGAAGGCAGGCTGTCCTCGGTGTTCAGTGCTCAGTGCTCTTGTGCTCGGGCAGGAGGGGGTTATCTGCCATCCCGTTTGCACTAGAGGAAGTTGTCTTCTAAGTGAAGGAAAGTCATGTTCCGGTGGTAAAAGCCAGGCACGAGTGACAGGTCCGTGCACGCATCCCTCTCTTCTTTCCCCACACCCTCCCTGGATGGGCCGGAAGGGCAAGGAGCCAGTGAGAGTTGCTTGTTATTATCTAGGAGAGGGCAAAGAAGAAGAAAATAAATTGAGAAATTCCCTTAGCTGTGTCTTTTCCCCCGCAGGCAGATTTCAGCATTGTGTATGTGTCTGACTTGATGTTTTGCTTGGTGTCGCCTCTTCCTGCTCTGCTTCCCCAAGGAGCCATCTTAATGAGAATTATGTGAAGACAGTGTTGCTATCTCTCGGGGGGGGGGGGGGGGACGGTGTGGCTCTGAGAGGGCGGTTGTAAAGTGGGGTGTCTGATTTGGGCATGTTTGACCTTGATCATATGCATTTAAGAGAAGTGTAAGGAGGAAGATGTTATGTACAAATGATGACTTCCCCGGACAGTGGTTTCCATGTTTCCACTTATAATTTAGTGTTGTTTTGAATTTTGTCCCCAAACCCATCCTGATTGCATATATTCTTTTCCAGATACCTTCAAGAGAGATTAAAACAACTCCATGAAGAGGTTACCCTCCTGAAATCCAATATCGCCAAGTACAAGGTATGGAAATCACAACGATGCCAGTGATTCACCAGTGGGCACCATGATGGAATCCAATTTGAATTCCCTGTTGTGTGCCAAAGATATCCAGCCTTCCCTGACTGAGCCCCAATGAGACTTAACCATTGTAATCAGTAACAATTTAACCCCCAAACATCAAAGACACACCACCAGGAGTTTTGAGACACCCCCCCTTCTGTGGCTATCATTTAGACACCTGGAGACCTAGAGACTCATATTTGGGCCTTACAGCCACAGCCCCTGTGAAGTTAGGACTCTTGTCCATTCCCTGTAAAGTGCGCAGTAGTCAGATGCTATTTGTGTCATAGTCATCCGTGAGAAAATGATTTGGGAACGATAAAGAGACAGAGATTGGGAAATCACAATCCAGATTCTAATGTTCACGTTACTCAGGGAGGACAGAATGTTTAAATTCTCCCCACTGATATTTAGTCTAATTCTAGCCCCATTAGTTTGATAATATCTATTTCTGCAGATGTCATTTGTACGTGTTATAATTAGAAAAGTCTCCTGGGTTTCTCTGCTTTGAAAATAGATTGATTTCTCTTCCTGAGAAGTTTTGCAGCCATCAAGATGCCTGGGAGGGCCGACTCTTTTTCCTGGTGGTTGACATTAGCTTTTGTCCTCAGACATCTCCATGCTACTCTCTTCCATCATGGCCATACTTCAGTTTATATGGCTGTCTATCCATCCATCCATCCATCCATCTCTCCATTTATATCTGTCATCTATAGCTACATCTGTATATGTGGTTAAACAACTATGCTGCTTTTAGAACATTTTTTTAAGTGTGGATACATTCATTTAACATTTATTCTATTCTCCATGCCAGCCAGTAGCTCTACACTACACATCAATCTGAATGCAAGAGTCTGCTCTAAGAATGACATGTAGGCATCATATATGCATTTCTCTCATCATGTGTCCAAGGCAGGCATCACCAATCGTGCTTGGCTCTTTCCAATGCAGGTACCAAACCCTTGCAGATTGCAGCACTGGTTCACGGAAGAAAACCTATTCTCCACTGCATGTCTGTTCCAAAGCGATTTTCTTAACTTGTGTCTTCACACATCAGACTACATTCTTGCTTCACATTTGGTTTCAGGAATATGCACTGAGTATCCTTGAATCCAGAGACCTGTAATTATTGGCATCCTGCCATGCAGCAACTTAAAAAAAAGACAAAATTTGTTCCTGGTTCAGTAAAAACTCTAAGGGTTGAGAAGTCTGCATCTTAGGCCAGCATTTGGTTTGCAGGAGCTTCTTCTGTGCAGAAGGGAGAGATATCACCTTTAAAAGCTCCCCCACCCCCAGGTCTGGGAATGTGGCTTAGTGGTAGAGTGCTTGCCTAGCATGCATGAAGTCCTGGGTTCAAGTTCTGAGCACCACATAAACAGAAAAAGCCAGAAGTGGCACTGTAGCTCAAGAGGTAGAGTGCTAGCCTTGAGCAAAAAGAAGCCAGGGAGGGACAGTGTTCAGGCCCTGAGTCCAAGCCCCCAGGACTAAACTAAAAAGGTTTTTTTTTTCCTTCATTGGCTTTTCTGACAGAGTTTCTTATTTTTCCCTAATGCTGCTGTAGAATGCTCTGGAGAGACGGAAAAACTCAAAGAGTCAGGGCAAGTCCAACAGCAGTGCTCTAACTGGAGTCCTGTCGGCAAAGCAAGGTAGGAGCTTGTCTTCAGGTGGGACCCACTGATCAGTACAGAATCATCTAGAACCACAGTCTGTGTCACATCTACACTGTGGGGATTTGGAGGTTGGAAAGCAAGATGACCTCAGATTGGCATCGACATGAGACTCACCTGGAAGGTGATAACACAGAGTCGGGATCAGCCAGAGTCCTGGGTCAGGAGGACTGAAATTCAGTTCTGTACAAGATCTCAACTGGTGCTGTTGCTTGCTTGGGAGCCCTGCTTTAAGAATCACTGTATGCTAGGTGCTAGCGGCTCATGCCTGTGACCCTAGCTACTCAGGAGGCCGAGATCTGAGGATTGTGGTTTAAAGCCAGCCTGGGCAGAAAAGTCCATGAGACTCTATCTCCAATTAACCACCAGAAAAATAACCAGAAGTAGTGCTGTGGCTCAAAGTGGTAGCGATCGTCTCTGAGCTTCCTTTTGCTCAAGTCTAGCATTCTACCACTTGAGCCTCAGCTCTACTTTCAGTGTTTTGGTAATTTATTGGAGATAAAGTCTCACAGATGTTCTTGCCCTGGGTGGTTTCGAACTGTGATCCTTAGATCTCAGCTATATGAGTAGTTAGGATTACCAGCATGGATCAGAACCCAACCTGTGCTCCCTTTTAAAGAATGTTTTTCCTTCCCCAGCCCCGTTGAGTATCTCCAAGATGCATTTCAATCTCCTTGAGCTCTCCTTCTCCTGGCCACTGCGGTCAGAATGAACAGCCCCATGGAGCGGTGCCTTTTTCGAAGAAGCTTTTTATTGATTGCAATTTTGTTCCTTCTCCTTGTCGATTCCGATGAAAAATAATGATCTTCCAGGAACAGTCCAAGGGAATAAATAGCAGAGAGCTTGTGTCTGACACTTGCTATGCAGAAGTTGGCTCTGAGCAGAAGGCTCTCAGGCCACGTGCTCAGCTGACCCCACTTCTTGGTTGTTGACGGTGCAGACCAGTGACTATTATGTGACAATCTTAATCAGAGCTAGAGTGCATTTTTCCAAAAGCGCTGAGTCTCCAGTGTACCTAATAACCATGTTTTATTCCCTCTATGCAACTTCTCCCCTCCCCCCACCTCCGCCAATCAACTACAAAGAGCATCTTTGAAGTGTTCCTGAAAAGAACACTGCACACAAAGCACCAGTAGTTCATACCTGTAATTCTAGCTACTCAGGAGGCCCAGATCTAGAGGACAGAGGTTCAAAGCCAGCCTGGGCAGAAAAGTCTGTGAGACTTTATCTCCAATTAACCAGAAAAATGCCAGACTAGAGGGATGTCTCACGTAGTACAATACCAACTGAGAGCAAAAAGAAAAAAAGCCTGCATTGTTGTTTTTTTTTGGTCAGTTGTAGGGCTTGAACCCAGGATGTGGGTGCTCTTTGTGCTCAAGGCTAGCACTCTACCAATTGAGCCACAGTACCTCTGGGTGTTTTGGGTAGTTAATTGGAGACAAAAGTCTCAATGGGGATTTTTCTTCCCTGGGCCGGCTTTAAACTGTGACCCTCAGATCTCAGCTACCAGAGTAGCTAGGATTGTAAGCGTGAGCCACTGGTGCCTGGCTCTCCTCCATTTTTAAAAAGGTATTATGAGCTGTCTGTCTGTAATTATCACATAAAAAATGACATATTGTTGTATTATCTGTGGGCTTTACTGCTCTAAGAACAGACAACTCAGAGAAAGGACACCCAAGTGACCCTCGGGCAGTGAGGATAGTGGGTAGGATTGACACCTGTTGATCAAGCCTGTGTTGTGGATGGACCAGAGTGATTTAAGCCTCAGTGTGTGTGTGAGAGAGATGATTTTGAACTCATGGCCTCATGCTTGCTAGGCCAGTGCTCTACCCACAGTGCTCACACCCACAGCCTTTATTCAGTTAGAATCTTGCACTTTTGGTGCAAGGTGACCTTGTAGCTCCATCCTCTTCTCCGTGCCTCCTGTGTGAATGGGATTGTGAGTATGCACCGTTATGTTTGATGTCTTGATCAAGACAGGGTCTCACTAACTTTGTTGTCTGGATTGGCCTTGAGTTATGATCTTCCCAACCTCTGCCTTGTGTAGCTGGGATTACAGGCATGTGCTACCCTGTTTAAGCTATCTTGAGCCTAGCTAAGCCCCGATATGGGGGCTGAGTTTAAGCCATTTCACATATGAGAAATCATAGGAATTTTAGCAGTGTTATTCACCCATGGTATTGTATTGCAATCTAAATCTCCATCATACTAACCAAAGTTTGGTATTTGGAATAAAGATGATAATAGTCTGACTATGTGCTGGTTGAATCATACAGACCTAGAAAATCCTTTTATACATGTAGAAGCAGAAAGGAATTGGAATTAATTTTTAAAATAGATACAGAAAGCAAGAGAATTTCCTACCAAAGCTGCCCATAAAGTCACAGCAGGATTGCAGGGATGGGCTGCTTCCTGCGGCTCTCAGTCCTGTCTTGCTCCAACCTGTGTCTCGTGTTTGGCTTTACCTTGAACTTGGCCATGAGTATGATTGACAGGTTGCAGAATAACAAGCCTGGGGTGTAGCTAGGCCATGTGTGAGGAACTCTTCCTCAATGCTCAGACATTTCCAGTCGGACCTGTAATTCTTTGCCATCACTTGATATCACTTACGGCATTATTTGTTTAAATTTATTTTTTCTTCAAGTTAATTTTCAAGTGACTCTTCTTGCTTGGCTCTATCCCGAGTGGTCACACCGGTGAAATCACGGGTTTCTTCACGCTGTTTCCTAGTCCAGGATCTGCTGTCAGAAGACCACGGCTGCAGCCTCCCCGCTACCCCCCAATCCATCTCCGACTTGAAGTCCCTGGCCACGGCCCTGTTGGAGACGATCCATGAGAAAAACATGGTCATTCAGCACCAGAGGCAAACCAACAAGTAGGTAGCTGAACCTATGTGTTGGGGGTGAGTTGGAGGGAGGTGGGAAGAGTTTTCCAGAAGTCAGTGGTAGCTGGGCGAAGCCATGGGGGAGCCAGGCAGAGCAGGGAATGTCCCTGTGGGAGGCAGGGAATGACCCTCCAATCTAGAAAGAAGCCTACTGTGTCAGCTCGCATCCACAGTCTAGTCTCAACACACTGGTCATGGATTTCCAGGTGTGTCCTGGAGCTGGATCGTGAACACCGTGTATTTCCTGGTGATTTCCCTCGTATAGTTGCAACGTCCAATAACCTTCCAGGTCTCTAATTAGGGGAGGAGCTGCTTCTGTGCCAATTTACCCTCAGAGGAACTACCCAGCAGGCTGGGACTAAGAGAGTCTCATGCCCTTCTCCCAGATGAGCAAAAAGATGATGACAAGGAGTAATAAATAAAACAGACCATTCTTTTCATATGGTGGATTATAGTGTACAAAATCAGGCATGCTAAAGGAGGCTTTAAAGGAGGAAAATTGAAAGTGTTCACAGAACGGTGAATAAGAGCAGTAAATGAAAGCCATAAATACTCCACACATTAGTCACTTTTCCGTTGCTATGATTGATTTCCCAAGACTGGGTGATTTGAAATTTTTTTTAAGGTTTTGTTTTGGTTTTTGGCACCAGCGTGACATTTCCATTTCTTGGCATTCATATCATTTTGTGTGATCACATGCACATGGCTATTGCACCTTTGTGATTCTCTCCTAAGAATATCTAGGGTCCTGTGAATGTCTAGGGTCTTGTATAATTTTTCATGTCCAAGTGTATTTTTTTGTCTTTTACCATCCAGTGTGTTTAGTTGTAGATTTTTAGGCACATTCTAGTTACCACCCATGAGGGAAACCATGTAACCTATGTTCTTTTGGGTCTGGCTTACTTCATTTTGTTTTGGTTCTTTCTCTTTTTTTGATTTTTTGGTGGTAGTGGTACTACAGTTTGAATTCACATTGTTCAGCTGGTGCTGTACCACTTGAGCCATGCCTCCAGCTTAGCCTTTTGCCAGAGATGGAATCTCATAGACTTTGCTGCCTGGGCTGGCTTTATATCATTATCCTTCAGATCTCTGCTTCCTAGGTAGCTAGGATTGTAGCTACCTAGGATTGTGGCATGAGCCACAAATGCCCAACTAAAATAACTTTACTTCTGGGTTGGGAATGTGGCTTGCCTGGCATGCATGAAGCACTGGGTTCGATTCCTCAGTACCACATAAACAGAAAAGGCCAGAAGTGGTGCTGTGGTTCAAATGGCAGAGTGCTCGCCTTGAGCAAAAGAAGCTCAGGGACAGAGTTCAAGCCTCAGGACTGGTAGGGGGGAAAAAAAAGAAAGGAAGTTGCTCCTTACAGCCCAGGCTGCTGTGAAGTTCAAGAGCATGTTACCAGCACCCCATGGGCTTTAAGGCTGGCATTGTGACATGGCTCAGGACACCACATGCTTGGGACCCAGAAAATACAGTTGCTCCAAGGTCTTTTATATAAAGCCTCTAGCACCCCCACCCTCATGACTTCACCCTTTCACTTCCCAGAGGCCTCACCTACAAATGTCATTGACGTATGAACTTGGAGATTAAGTTTCCACCAAGGCCCTTTGGGAGGTACCTTGGAATCCCAGAGGAACCACACCAGTTCTGAGAAGGGCCTAGCACTTGCTCCCCTGTGCTGATGGTGGAGTTCATAATAAGTATTTTGCCTGGTTTGTTTTACTAGAGAGGCTCCTGGTTTTTATCTTACACAGAATCCTGCAAATGATGGAGCTACTCCTGTTCACAAGACCCAGAACCAAAATGAAAATGCAGAACTGAGCAGGGGCTGAAATACTAGGCTTGAAATTGGGGGGTAGGGTGGAGAGGAAGGAATTGGGAGTGGGAGAGGGAGGCTAGCAAACACAGGGACACCTGGGGAATAGGATTGAAAGTACTGGAAAAGCCAGATAGCAAAAGGAGAAGATGGAGTGGGGGGTGGGGGAAGGGAGGGGAGAGACAGCCCAGAGATGAAGATGTATATGGAAGAAGGCACTAGCAGCAAAGGAGGCTGGCACTCTCCCAGATGCCAAGGATAATTTATTGATGGAAGATTGCAACCTCCTTGCAAAATGAAACCAACTAGGGCCTGAGCAGCAGCAACTGCTCAGGCGATCTGGGCTGTTCCTCCCTGTGGGATTGCCTAGAATCCCACATGGCCAGCAATGTGCTCACCCACCCCCCTGCTGGGGCCTGAGGTTCTGCAGAGCCATAGACTCTTGCTTCCCCCGCAGGACCCTTCCACCTGCGTCCACATAGGTTCTGAGTTGTCCAGAGAGCAGGACCACAGTGGCCAGTGCCTGAGCCAGGCAGCCCTTGCAGACTCCACCCCAATAATGCCATTGTTCCCCAAAACCATGTCCCACATCCATCTGGAGGCCTGGTGTCTGCGAGTTTTATTTATTTATTTATTTTGCCAGTCTTGGGGCTTGGACTCAGGGCCTGAGCACTGTCCCTGGCTTCTTTTTGCTCAAGGCTAGTACTCTGCCACTTGAGCCACAGCGCCACTTCTGGCCATTTTCTACATATGTGGTGCTGGGGAATCGAACCAAGGGCTTCATGTGTATGAGGCTAGCACTCTTTGCCACTAGGCCGTATCCCCTGCCCCATTACATTTTTTGATTTTTTTTTTTTTGTCGGTCATGGGGCTTGAACTCAGGGCCAGGGCACTGTCCCTGAGCTTCTCAGCTCAAGGCTAGCACTCTACCTACCACTTGAGCCACAGCACCACTTCCTTCTTTATTTTTTAACGGCTAGGGAGGTGTATGTTGAAATCTCCACTACAGTACAACAACCATACTGGGTAAAAACTCCCTATCCTACCAAAAAAAAAAAAAAATGAAAGCAAGAACCTCTTTCAACTTTGTGCCTCAGTCCTGCCTTTTTGTGTTTTGCTCCTCCCCCTCTCTGGGGGGTGGACAGTGTCTCTGTCCCCCTTTCTCACAGTCAGCTTTATTTACTTGTTTGTTTTTTTATGCCAGTCCTGGGGCTTGAACTCAGGCCTGGGCTCTATCCCTGGTCTTTTGTGCTGGAGGCTAATGCTGTACCACTTGAGCCTCCTCTTCACTTCTGGTGTGGTCTTTTTGGTGTTTAATTGGAGAGAACAGTCTCATAGACTCTCCTAGCCCAGGGCTGCCTTTGATTCAACAATCCTCAGATCTCAGCCTCCTGAATAGCTAGGATTACAGGCGTGAGCTACCAGTGCCCCATTTAGCGGTCATCTCTCTTGGTCTTATCACTTCTGTCACCTGGATTCTGGGTTCCATCCCTGCCACAGGCCATCCTGGAACATCAAGGGCTAGGGACGTCCTCCAAGTGCCTCCTCTACACTTCTGCCAGTGTAGTCACTGCCCCAAAGTGCATGTTGAACCCCTCTCCCCAAGGCCTCCCAAGACCTTCTCTGCCCTGGCTGTTCTCCCTGCAGTCTGGCTTGCTGGGCTCTGTCTCTCCCGACACTGCTTATTGATGAGGGACAGTGAATGGGTTCTCTTCTTACTTCTCTGCCTCCTCGGGGCATTTAGCCAGCAAGGCGAAGACAGCCTCTTCTCTCCCAGGCTGCCTCACAAGGTTTCCTGAACCTGGGCCGCTGTTCTTTCAGTACCTGGATGACCACATCCTTTTCAAAGCATCTTGGGTTGAATTTCACAAATCATCTGTGGCTGCATCCATATTTCTGTGGGAACAGCTTTGCGGAAGACTATTAGCATGTTTGTTTGAAAGTACCTTCAGGGGTGTGAATTAGTAACACATGCCTCCGAGGCGAATGGAGACCAAATCTCAAATCCAAACCCACCAGTGACTGAGCCTCCTCCTCCTTAGTTACCTCTGGCTCCTCATGAGATGAGTAGAGCGTGGTAAGTGAGATTGCTTTGAAATACACTGTGTGTCCTTGGGCAAGTTGTCTAACTTCTCTGTCCTTGAGCCTCCATGGGAAGATAGTAATATAATATACACTGCAGGGATTTTGTCAGATTAGATGAGATTATACACGTTAGGTGGGTATTCTGATTGTCTGGCTCTTTTGTGCTTATGATGGTCCTGTTCTTACTGTTTTTATTGTTACTGTGAGTACAACTTTTGGGGAGTCCTTTTATTACCTCTGCATCTGATGCTAGTGAGTGGCCAGCCAAAGAGAAAGGCTACCACTGACAAACTTGGGCAGGGTGCTGGGGTGTTGATTGTTAGGGACACCAGCAAACTCACTTTGATCCATTTCTGGGTGAAACAGCTGTTGACCCACAAACACTCGAAACAGTGTAAGCAAATGTGTCTGCAGCTGGAAATGGAGAACACAGTGCATCCAAATGTCTCTCAACCAGTCTTCACAGCCAGCTCAGAAGGCAGCTCTGCTATGAAGAAGCCTGGGGCTTCATCATTTATTGGCAAGAGGCAGCCCAGACCCATGATCTGGTCTCGTTAGGAAACAGCACCAGGCTTTTGCACTTCTGTGATTGCATCACAGAACCATGGCTGTGAAAAGGCAGCTCGGAGCAGGTCTGACAAAATATTTGCAAGAGAGATTCAGGAGAACAACAGTGTGTATGGCAGGGTCAGGGATATGAAAGCAAAAGAGACCCAAGACATGCAGTAGAAATGGAAGGTAATTGATTAAGTAAACACAATAATAAACCAGGCAGAACTTTAAGACTTAAGGCAAAATAAAAAGGGAAAGCTCTAAGTATTCATGCGAACAAAACCACATATAGTAACGCCAGAATTATCTCTGAATACAAAGGGGAATATTAATTACAATGGTGCAAGTCATTTCAGGTGAAATAAGGGTGAATCTGAAGCCATATATATGTGTAGTTCATAAATATTCATGCTTCTGTGTGCATGTGGGTGTGTGTAACTATCTCTGGAATGTAGAGAGAGGTAGGAGAAAAACTCTGGTGTTCTGATTTTTTTTTCCTGTTCAAAGGAATTGCAACTCTGCTATGAAGGCAACTTCTACCTCACTTTAACACAGCAGCGTCAAGAAAATCCCCCAAATAAAATAAAGACTGGGCCTTTCGATTTCTAGGTGAATGGAGAGTGGTTGATTTGTAGATGATGACCAGAGCATTTCCTACCTCAGTTTTGTAAAGTGGAGGAGGGGAATGAAGCCCCCTACCCCACCCGGGGTGTCTGCCTATCCCTGCAGATCAAGCTTGGGTTCCAAGTGAACTGGTACAATCTTGTGCAAAGAATATTCCAGAACTTGTACTTCCCAGTGAGCCGAGTGGTATTGTAGAAAGCAATATAATTACTCTGCCGACTCTGAAATTACCGACAACTCTTTTTTAGTCTTTCCATAGATAATTACAAATCCTGAAAGAGAAGAGTGTTTATTTCACTAAATATTTTTGTACCAGGCATCGGGCTTCATCACAAGGATGTAGATATGGGATAGACATCCAGTGAGTCTTAAGAAGCCATGCTATAGTCCTTTTTTAAATTTAATTTTTCACTGAAATTATAAATGTCATGTATAGAGGGGCTACAGTTATGTAAGTCAGCTCAGGTGCATCTCTTTGTGGACAATGCCACCTCTTTCCTCACTCCCAGTTTCTTCCTCCCATCCCCACCTACAATGTTGGATAGTTCATTTCAGTGTCGTGTTCAGTGAGTGCCACTGCTGCATCTGTTTATCCTGTGTCCCTCCTTTGCCAAAGCATATTCTTTTATTGGCTCAGAAGTGACATTACCAAGCATGTCTACTGGTCCTATTGGTTAGTCTTGGTTGTTTCCAAAAATTAAAGAAAAACAACAACACAACACAACAAACCTACCCTCCAAGAATCAAGGTGTGATTCTACTGAAAGGAGTCTAAACTACTTATCATCTTTAGCAAGGAAGAGTTCTCTTATAGAAGTTCATGTTTTGGGCGTTAATGGGATAATTGTTTGGATTCCCAGGGGATTGCCTTGTGGGAGAGAATTCATTTGAATGTGTGTGTGTGTGTGTGTGTGTGTGTGTGTGTGTGTATGCAGATAGTATGTTATTTATACATAGGCATGTGTGTATGCATGCTTCATCTATAGATGTTAAATCTTAAGTCTTTCATCTTTATGAGTGAACCATTGAGTTTCCCAGTAGCTAACTCAGCCCCAAAGACTGACAAGGACTGGTTGATCTGCTGTCATCTATGCCCCCTTTTTTTTCCAGAATATTAGGGAATCGAGTGGCTGAGCTGGAGAAAAAATTAAGAACTCTGGAAGTTTCTGGTTTGTGGAGTCTTCCAGGTAAGTTGTAATTCTGGGAAACTGGTTTTTCTTTTGTTTAGCTTTAAATTATTATTTTTCTTTTTTTTTTAAAAAAAAGAAGTACTCAGATAAATACAAAAGAGATTAATATCCTTTTTTAAAAGTATCCATTTATGTCCTATGCTGGTGGCTCATGCCAATAATCTTAACTACTCAGGAGGCTGAGATCTTAGAATCACAGTTTAAAGACAGGTCGAGTAAGAAAGTCAATTAGACTCTTATCTCCAATTAACTACCAAGAAACCAGAAGTAGAGCTGTGGCTCAAGTGGTACAGTACCATCCTTGAGTGAAAAATCTAAGGGACAGCACTCAGGCTCTGAGTTCAAGTTCCAATGTCAATACCAAATATTATATATCTATGTCTATATATTTATATCTATATATCTCTCTATATCCTCTTATTCTTCTATTTTGAGATCATTGTTGATAGAATGGCAAGTGTCTTAAGTTTAGAAAGCATCATGTAGAGAGATAGAATTAGAAAAATACAATCGACATTCAGATTTTAGGGAGATGCTAAAGTTTTGCTAACCTAAATTCTGAAATTGCCAGAGTGTGTGTGTGTGTGTGTGTGTGTGTGTGTGTGTGTGTGTATTTTAACCTTTGCAAATATAGGGAACTGGTTTATTTTTTATCTGTAAGTATCCTATAAATATTTTTTCAATGCAATCATCACTCCTGAAAGACATGTGAGAATATACAAAGATGCGTCCAATGTAATCATTGGTCCTAAAAATGAATGTTTAGATCTTACAACGATTGGTGCCATTTAATCATCAGTCCTAAAGTCATATGGAAATATGCACAACAATCTGTTCAGTTTAATCACTGGTGATATAAATGGAGAGCCCGCAGTGTTTCTTCCCCTCGTGTACTTCGCACCCACCCTCACTGCCTTCCTTGTGCCATTGGTACGGAGCTGAACACATTCCTGAAGATTTATTTCCATACTTGTACTTTGCAGGCAACTCGGAGATTTCACTTTAGCTATATTTATCCCATTTCTCCTTGTAAAATACCCCTTTTCAGGAGTCCCCATCAACTCGTCTCCATTGTCTTTATACTGTTTAGAAACTTATATTTATCATTTTCTAACACCTCCTCTTTCCCTGGAAGGAACACAGTCCATGTATTTTTAGTCACGTACCCTTTCCTTGCAAAGCAGTCTCCTCTGCCCTTGACTCGCGTGGGCTGCATCTTTGCAATGGATGGGGGATGAAAATTGCTTTAGGGAGGTGGACCATGTTGTGTTTGCTTAAATATAAATCTGAATGGCCACCTTAGATTGCCTGGAAGTGTG
This sequence comes from Perognathus longimembris pacificus, assembly GCF_023159225.1. Classification (NCBI taxonomy): domain Eukaryota; kingdom Metazoa; phylum Chordata; class Mammalia; order Rodentia; family Heteromyidae; genus Perognathus; species Perognathus longimembris. The sequence continues at coordinate 45,845,951 of NC_063176.1, forward strand.
TTTCATAAATTGGAATTTTTAGCAGAGATGCCTTGAACTTGATGTCAGATGACCTCGCAGAACTAATTAGTGGCAAGTGGCATCCTGGGAGTTTCAATGATTCATTTTGCTCAGGACCCTTGCATGCCATTGAAACCCCATCTTCTGGGAAGGCCTCGTCGCTTGCAACCAATGCCCATGCACTTGAGCAAATCTGTCATTTATTCGTACAGTCAGATTGCCATGGTTGTTTCCCCCCCAACCCCGCCGCCCCCCCCAAAAAAAAGCCTTAGTAAATTTTTGCTGGTTCATTTCTATGATTTCCAGAAAACAATGGACGTTTGAATGAGTGAACGAATGCTGGAACTTTTCTATCTCTGGTGTTTGGTCCAGGTGGCTGTCATGCAATAACAGCTATTTCTTTCCTTCTCTTGTTCTGCCTGCAGGCCTGAGCTACAATGTCTCTGTAGGATTCGGGAGTATGTTCTTTTTTTGTAATATCTGTTTTTGTGACTAATACTAGTGGTGCATTATATCTCTCCTGCATGTAAAGAAGTAGAAATGTGTCTCCTGTGTTTCCTTGAACTTTTCTGACTAGAAGAGCCAATTGGAAGGGAGAATTTAATTAATTCAAAGCAAGAATTAGAGAGTAAAATTGGCTTTGAGGGACCTGCCGGAATGAATTCTATACTGTGGCTCTGGTTGTCTAGTGCCTGTTTCCAAGTAGAGACATGGGCAGGGGGCGGGGGGGGGGGCTATTCTCCAGCTCTGATACAGTGCTTGTAATCGTGACAGCCTTGCCTCAAGTCAAAATGAGGGATATGCCCATGAAGCATTGCGTTATCTATCTTCAGTCCCTCATGAAAGTAGGTATGAGGGCTGGGAGTATGGCTTAGTGGTAGAGTGCTTGCTTTGCATGCATGAAGCCCTGCGTTCGATTCCTCAGCACCACATAAACAGACTACACTGGGAGTGACGCTGTGGCTCAAGTGGTAGAGTGCTAACCTTGAGCAAAAAGAAGCCAGGGACAGTGCTCAGGCCCTGAGTCAAAGCCCCAGGACTGGCAAAAAAAAAAAAAAAAGAGCAAAAGTAGGTATGTGGGAGCCTCTGCAAGTATCCCTTTGTCTGCTGATGCTTTTATGTATCTCCATTTAACCTACTGAACACTGGGGTAAGAATGTTCTTTTCTTCCTCCTCCTCCTCCTCCTTCTCTTCTTCCTCCTCCTCCTCCTCCTCCTCCTCCTCCTCCTCCTCCTCCTCCTCCTCCTCCTCCTCCTCCTCCTCCTTCTCCTCCTCCTCCTCCTTTTTTTTCCTCCTCCTCTTATTCTTCTTCCTCTTTTCTCTCCTCCTCCTTTCCCTTTTTCTCTTGCCTCCTCTTCCTCTTATCCTCCTCATCGTTTTCCTTCTCCTTTCCCCTCCACGTTTCTTCTCCTTTTCCTCCTCCTCTTCTTCCTCTTCCTCATTCTTCTTCTTCTGTCCTCTCTCCAAGTAGGAATCAAATCAACACTGGTAGGCCCTGAGAAATACCAAACTCTACTTGTCAGCACCTCAAAAGAATCGATGTCGTTGCCAACAAGTCAGCCTATCAGTGTGTTGATAGCACTTGGGTGCCAGCTTGCATTCAATGCTGTACTGGGAAATGCTGGTCTTGCCTCTCCCTCCCTCCATGTACTTGTAGTCCATTTGAGGATGCCAGATGCATCTGCATCCGACCGTGAGAAAAAGCATCCAATGGTCCCCAGCTTTGCACTAAATGAGTAGTGGAGATGTGAGTGGGGGAGGAGGGAAGCATCCCAGGGTTCCTTCTAGAAGGTGTGGGCTTTGAGAGTCTCTGGCACATTTGGGGGAAGGGGATGAGGACTTCAATGCCATCAGGAATTAGGAGAGCTTGCAGAAGGCCACGGTGGCATTCTGCCTCCATGGTAGCTTGACTATAGTTTATTGCCACCCCTCCCTACTCTACCCGCTAGACCTAAGAAACCAAAAGAGCACCCCACCATCAGGCCACTGGATTCAGTCAACATAGACGAGGTCTGTGTTCACAGAGACAATAGAGCTAAGAGCTATCTCGAAGAAAGGCCTGAGCATCCTTCAAATATTTAGCAAAAAATGGCCAGATCTTGGCACTTTTGCCTTCCAAACAAGAACAGGCTGGGTTCCTCCTCTCCACATCCTGCCAATGCTTGGGCATGGTGACAGCTGGCTGTGGTTTCCTTGCTCTACATACTCATGGCTCAGACTTTTGCAGTTCACACTACAATTCTGAGGAGCCACTGTGGAGTGAAGGAAGACCCCGAGTCGGGGTGGGGACCCTGAGACATGGCACCCGCAAGCATTCCGATGAGAGGAAGGGCTGACAAAGACATTGCAGCCACTTCTCACCCGCTGGCATTTTTTTTATTCTTTGGCCACTAAGGCAATGGTGAGGTTGGCCATTTTCCTTCCTGCATTCCTGCAAAGCTAGAGAGAGGCTAGTCCACTTGGCAGCCAAGATGGGCCAAGAAATGCAGTCCTGATCTTGACTTGTGGACAAGATTGTACTTCCTTGTTGGAGAGAAACTAAAGACATCTATGCTGAGGGCCCCTGGCTCTGGTTTCATGGTCACCAAGTCTCAATCACTGTGAACCCATCAAAGTGTTTCCAGCTGCGTCTTTTCAGCCCATGGGAGACCTGGTTGTGCCAGCTTCCTTCTTAGCATCTCCTACCAACACCTGAGCCACAGGTCAATATTGGGTTTTTTGGGGGGGAAATCCATCCCAGCTGGGGCTGTGGAGGTGTCTAGACTTTTTTTTCTACATGAAAATAGCCATGCTTTGTGGAAGCTCTGAGTCCCAGCTTCTACTCTTCTGGGACGACTCAGGTGGCAGAGAAAGTAGCACCTGTGGCTGGTGGCGACAGGCTCTGTCCTTTGAGACAGCTATAAGCATGCAGACTTACACATGCCAGACTCCCGGGATGCCTCAGTCACTCAGACCTTACCAAGCATTCACTAGCCGCCTCCATATGTAAAACTCTCTAACACAGTTTTGGCAGCAAGTTAGAGAGACAGTGTTATGCACAAGTAGGAAGGAACTAGGGTGGATTATGTCCAGAGATCATGTGGTTCTCAAAAAAAAATGGCAGGGGCTGGGGATATAGCCTAGTGGCAAGAGTGCCTGCCTCGGATACACGAGGCCCTAGGTTCGATTCCCCAGCACCACATATACAGAAAACGGCCAGAAGCGGCGCTGTGGCTCAAGTGGCAGAGTGCTAGCCTTGAGCGGGAAGAAGCCAGGGACAGTGCTCAGGCCCTGAGTCCAAGGCCCAGGACTGGCCAAAAAAAAAAAAAAAAAAAAATGGCAGACCACGCAGCATGATTTGGTGTCTGCTGGACCTGACAGAGGGGAATTAGAGAATTCGAAAACCTAGAATCCCTTCTGGGCCCAGAGATGTTCCGTGGGTTGGTTTCACACAGCTTTGAGTATCTTACTCATAGTCAAACAGCAAGATTGGAGTGTAGGCTAGACCAGGGGTTCACTTTTGGAATAATGATTCCTATTAAGGAATTAAATATGGCACCAGGTCCTGCCTGGTAGGCTCCCCTGCATCACTTCATGTCCACATGTTTTGTGTTTGTGTGTCTGGCCCTCACGCTCACTTTCAAAACTGTGAGCAGCCCCGATGCTTGGTTTACCTTCCCCCATCCCGCGTGCTCGCTCTGCACTTGAGGCCGTCACACAGACAGGAGGAAGGGTTTGGCAGAAGTGTGTGCTAAAGGGAGGCTCAGCTAAGACCGTTTGGAAGACTTGATACTACCTGCCTTACGGCGGAGTTACTATTTGATCAAAATGAATTCAAATCCCAATGTAATCAAAATAGGATTAAGCCAGGTATGTCACTCTTCCTCATTTCACAGATGAGAGACATGAGGCCCAGAAAGGTAAAGTGACATTCTTGATGTCACTCAGTTAGCAAGTGCCATTGTCCCGAGCACTAACAGTAGAATGGGGGCTCAAAGCCTACACTCCCGAGCCCATTGCTATTATCCTTACTGTTACTGTGTGGGGCAAACATGCAGGCTGCCCTTCAGCGGTGGTGTTTGTGGGCAGCCATTTCTGATCAGATTCTTATTGACAGCCGACTCTGGACCTCACTGCTCCATCCTTCCACTAGAGAAAGAGCTTGCTGGTTACCTCCCCTCTGCCTTTCCTCCACTGAAGAAGGCTCCCACTCAAGACAGACAGTTGGTTATGTGGGAGAAAATGGAAGCTAACCTTAACCAATGATAGAACATGTTTGTGTTTCCTCTTTTCCATGGCAGGGGGTAAGGACACCATACTGTTCAGTGACTCCACTCTTCCCAACACCCAGAGATCAAGATCCCCACTACTGAAGTTTGCTGAGCAGCCTTTGAAGAAGCAAATGGATGCCAGGGAGGGTAAGCACCCTCCGCCCCCGCTTCCCTGGCTTACCTCCCCCGCAGGACACACACACTAGGGGAAAGTTCCTTCCCCTCTATAGCTGCTATAGTACCATTGAGTCAGCCTCCCATTTCTTCTCACTGCGTACCTGAGTTGTTCTTGATGGGCGGCCCTCCCTACCCTCTGGGTGTCATGGTCCAGAAAGTTGAGAGGGGAGGCTCAGAAGTTGAACAGCTTGAGTATATAATCAAACCCCCTATCGTAGCAGTTGTGAGAACTTGGGCTAGTGACTCCGATTCAGTTTCTTCTCCCACAAAATGGTGATGTGATGGTGTCAACCTCAGATAAATCTTAGCCCATGGCTTGCTAGGTGAGTGGTTGGGAATGGTCCAGTGGAATGGCAAGAACATCTAACCAGCCACATGGTTCTGGGTAGGGTGGTACAGGAAATCGATGGCACTTCTAGGGACTGGATGAGAACAGACATGAGCACCAGATTCTTCCCATGTTTATCTGACAAAACTCTCTTTCACATCTTTGGAAGTTTTGTCTTCTTCCTCCATTCTCAGTGTGAAAACCAGCTTCCAAGATGGCGCCAACCATCCTTACCACTTTGTATTCCCACCCTTGTGTTGTCCTCCACCATGTTGTATCCGTCTTAATGATTAACTGCCGAAGCAATGGGAGGGTGCTAGGTTATAAAAGATGTATGGATTGTGCTTCATCCCTCCCTGCTCCTGCTCATTTATTCTGGAGAAAGATGGCTTCTATGTCACTCAAGTGACCTCATAAGCTAATTCTGTGGTGTGGATCTGAGCCCTTCAGGCACCATCTTGAAAGCAGATTCTTTACTTCTGTCAAACCTCAGATGATGGCAGTCCCAGTTAACATTTGGAAGAAAATTCCATGAGAATCCATTTGTTAGAGCCACCCAAACAAACTGTCCTTAGACAGCGTAAGCTGGGTGTTAAGCTGCTACCTAGGGTTTGAAGAGCGAGTAGTATATAGCCACTGCTCTCCAGATGACCGTCAGGTTGTTTCCTTAATCAGCTATATTTTTTTCTACTTTGCTTGCTCAGAGGTGTACCTTCAATCATCTTTTTCATAAAAATATTCTTTCCTCTTATGCCCCAGCTCTAGGTTCCACCCACAGCTGCAATCCCATATTTCCCAGAGCCTAGAACATTATACTAAACCTTTGGTGGAGTTCCCAAGTATGATATCACCAAGTCTTCCTGTTTCCGCCCTCTTTTGTCACCCTCTCAGTTACTTAAGCTTGAGACCTTGTTGCCATAGATTAGTGGCAGCTGCCCTTCCCCATCTCTGCCTGGTGTGCAGCCGAAGTGCTGCTGGGTTTCCTGTAGCTGGGCCCCTCCCACCTCCAGCCTGGGTCAGATCTTTTTTTTTTCTTTATTGTCAAAGTGAAGTACAGAGGGGTTACAGTTTCATATGTAAGGCAGTGAGTACATTTCTTATCCAACTTGTTACCTCCTCCCTCATTTTTCCCCCACACCCCCTCCCCTTGCCTGTCTCCCCCTCCCATGAGTTGTACAGTTGTTTACACCAAATGGTTTTGTCAGTATTACTTTTGGAATGGTGGTCTTTTTATCCTTTGTCTCTTGATCTGGGTATTCCCTTTCCCTTCCCTAGTTCTAATACACACATATATAGTATCCAGGGGTAGAACCACAGAAAGGGAATATGAGAGGGAAAAAAAGGGTACTGTTTAACATGGCATGTTGAAAATAATTACAACAGTAATATAACACTTGTTCCCATAACGTGGAGTTCATTTCACTTAGCATCACCTTATGTGTTCATATGGGTATAGCTATTGGGCTATTGCAATCTTCTACTATGACTAACCTAAACATGTACTAATTATTCCCTATGAGAGAAACCATAGCATCCATGTTTCTTTGGGTCTAGCTCACTTCACTTAGTATGATTTTTTTCAAGTCCTTTCATTTCTTTACCAATGGGGCAGTGTCGTTCTTTCTGATAGAGGCATAGAATTCCATTGTGTATATGTACCACATTTTCCTGACCCACTTGTCTACTAAGGGGCATCTGGTTTGGTTCCATATTTTAGCAATGACAAATTGTGCTGTGATGAACATTGTTGTGCTGGTGGCTTTAGTGTGGTCTTGCTTTTAATCTTTGGGGTAGATGCCCAAAAGTGGGGCTGCTGGGCTGTAGGGTAGCTCTATGTTTAGCCTTCTGAGGAACCTCCATACCACTTTCCAGAGTGGTTGAACACGTTTACATTCCCATCAACAATGTAGTACGCTTCCCTTTTGGCCACATCCCCTCCAGCATTTGTCATTGTTAGTTTTCCTGATCATGGACATCCTTACTGGGGTGAGGTGAAATCTCAGTGTTGTTTTGCTTTGCATTTCTTTTATGGCCAGTGGTGTAGAGCACTTCTTCGTGTGTCTCTTGGCCATTCAGATCTTCTTTTCCTCTCCTGAATTTCCTGCCATCTCTCCTCCCTTGCTTTATTTCCATCTTCATCCTGTGCTTTAGGATAATCCTTCTGGATGCTTCTACATCTCATTTATGCCCTTCTCATGAATCCCATGTGCTTCTCAGCTTTCTTCTGTTTCAAATGTCAGCTTAGCCTACCTTTCTAACCTGATGATTATCCAAGCTTTCATCAAAATAGACTAGTTAGTTGTGTTGATCAGCTATTGCTGTGTAACAAGTCACCTCAAAATGGAAGGCTTAAAACAATAATAGTGTCTTCTTAGAAGTCATTAGATCAGACAGGGCATTCTGCTCACCTGATCCAGCCTCACCCAGGCTCCTGTGTGCATTTTTACAGCTGTATTTTGAAGTTTGTTTAAATCATTTGCCACAGTGCATAGAATGGTAAGAGCAGGGGCTAGGACACATTTCAGATTTCCACAGGAAATGCCCCCAGGTACTTGTGAGGGAATTGCTGGAGAAAGCCCCTGATTCTGGAGGGTTCCATGCTGGACCTTCCACCACCTGTGCACATGTGGCTATTTGTAAGACCGGCTTGTGGCCCATTAGAGTTTTTCATGGTGGTTTATGGTGGTCATCCATATTAGCATCCAGCATCCATCTGGAGAGCCAGATGCCTGTGCTGGAATTGCTGAGACTGGGGTGGGCCTGGGCCTGATAAATTGGATTGGAGTAGGAGCCGTGCTTGATTCTCACAAGGGCCTTAGAAGTGATGCTCTGATTCAACATGATAGCTTCCAGAGCTCCATCATCAGCACCCATTGTTCCCACTCGGCTTTCACAGATGCCGAGGGAACAAGGAAGCATTCATGGGGCTGCTGTCAGCGTCTGGCCGCATGGCCATCGTAGCCCTAGTTAATTCTCACTGAAAGCCGAGCACATGCAGAAGAACAAAGCCCATCAGAATGCTGCTAACAAAGGAAGACAAATATCCCCTTTGGGCTACGGTGGGTGGGGGGGGGCATTTCTAGAGGTTTTAGCGATCGTCTTCTACAAAGTGATAGAGTTTGTTGTTTTTTCATCTTTATTCTTTCCACGGTATTTGTGTCATGATGCATTTATATCAGCTATTGCCTCATCATGCTTGATATGTGTATTGTTATTAATAAGTATTCATGATGTTAATTTGCTTTGCTAAAACACCACAGAATAATTACTATTATTTGCAGTAGTATTTTCCTAGTTTGGCTAGTTCAGAAATCTTGCCATTCTGGAAATGCCAAAGCTATGTGTCTATTCTCAAAGGAGAAAAGACACTCCCACCACTGAGTTTGCATCCAGAATCTTAAAGTGAAAGGAGGCTTTGGCCTTAGAAGGTACGGGGGGGGGGGGGGGTGCCAGCGAGGGACACAAGAGTTGTGACACATTGAAGAAACACCTGTGTCCTGACTGGAGTACTTTTGGGATAACTTTTAGATGAACACAAGGGGAATATGAATGGATCATGCCTACTCTGACCTGTAATCCTACCTCAGAATCTGGCCTGTGGATCTTCATGGTCCTGACACTCTGGGCATCCATCTAGCCTTTCTCAGAGGCACCAAATGACAGATGGGACCTCATGAGTCACACACAGCCTGTGCCCATTCATCCTTCATTGTGACTGTGGGGCTTTTGTTATTGTTGTCTGCTCGCTCGTTTGTTTACCAGGCCTGAGGCTTGAACTCAGAGCCTGGGCGCGATTCCTAAGCTTTTTTGCTCAGGGCTAGTGCTCTCCCACTTAGCCACAACTCACTTCTAGCTTTTTGGTAGTTAATTGGAGATAGGAACCTCACAGACTTTCCTTCCCCGGCCTGACTTTGAACTGTGATCCTCGGATTTCAGCTTCCTGAGTAGCTAGGATTCCAGGTGTGAGCCACTGGTGCCCAGCTGTGTCTGTGTTTAAATCCACACTGAGTGGCTCCCTTCTCCACTAAAAAATATTAAACAGTTTTCCTGGTCCACTGACATAGGCTTTCTACAAGGGAAAATATTCATCCGTCTGTACATGAGTTGAATATATGCGAAAGAAATAACACAAGGAAACATACCAGTGAACAAGCAGGCCAGTATCACTTAGGCCTCCCCAGTGTAAATGCAGGTGAAGGCGGAGAGAACTAATCTGACTAGGTAAAAACTTACTGCAAAGGGCTTAAGGGTGAAGGTGCAGTGAGTAAGGTTAATTAATTTTTCTGGGACACCAGAATATATTATTAAGTATCATGGAAGAAGTAATTCCACAGGAGTAATTTCCAAAGGGAGTTTATTCATCTCACACATTGAAAAATTTAGCTTCAGACAATACCATAGTTTATTCTGTTGGAACCAACTTTGTCACTCTCTGGGAAACTTGTTTCCTTTTCCTCATTGTTTCTCAGGTCCTCGCTACAAAAAAATGCTCATTTGAACCCAGGTGCTGGTGGCTCACGCCTGTAATCCTAGTTTCTCAGGAGGCTGAGATCTGAGGATCACAGTTGGAAGCCAACCTGGGCAGGAAATTCTGTGAGACTCTTATCTCCAATAAACCACCACCAAACTGGAAGTAGAGCTGTGGCTCAAAATGGTTAGAGCAGTAACCTTGAGCAACAAAGCTCAGCGACAGCGCTTAGGCCCTGAGTTCAAACCCCACGACCACAACTACCACCAACAAAAAAGCTCATTTATTAATGTGAAGTTTATGTGATTGCTTTCCCAAGCTACCTCCAATGTAGCTAAACATTTGCACAAGGTAGAAAGCCTTCTCTTTGTTTTCAGAAAGAACTTTTCGAAGAAATTTTAGAGTAGCCAGCCACCTGTACACCACCAAAAATGAATACATTCTTATATTAATATATTAATACATTCATATATTAATGCCTGGTGTTTAAAGATGCATTAATATATTCAGGCATTCATGCATGCATGAATGGTCTGTATACTCAACCATTTAATAATTATTGATTGAGTCCCTACTATAGAACATTGGCAAGGTTAAAAAAATTAATCAGGACAGATTTTATACTAAAGGTAATTATAAATAACAATTTGAGAGGAAAAATAAAAATTAATATTTCCTAGGAGGTCTGGTCATAGACTTGTGGGAAGTCAGACATGGACATAGGACTTGTAACCACATTTAGTCAAATAGGCTATGTGGAGGAAAAGGAGGTAAGGCAGAGTCACAAGGTCTGTCTTTGGGACAGAGAAGGGAATACTAGTCCTGCTCTGAGCAAAGGCACTGGGGCAAAAGTGGGTGCAATAAAGGGCTTGTATAGTTGGAGGGTGACGATACAAGGAGAGAATTTGGGACATGGAGTAGAAAGGGAGATGGATGTTGGGTCACAGAAGGCTGTGAGTGACAGGTGACCAGCTTAGGCTGTGTTCCTCAGGCAAATGCAGCCTTTGAAGGTTTCCATTCTGGACTTCTGCCCTTCAGAACTGTAACAGAAGCAACTAAGTAGGCAGCCATTTGTTATAGCAGCCACTGGAAACTACTAGATTGGGGGGACAAACAGCAGAATATGGGCGTGTCCCAGGGAACATGGCAGAGGCAGCTTGAAAAGATGACATGGCCAATGGAAACACGTGGTATGGAGGAAGGGAAGAGAACATGGGAGCTGATGATGTAGACCTTGTAGCAGAGAAGGGAGAGGGAGGACCCGGGACAGATAGAAGGGCCCACAGTATAAAGTCAGAATTGAGAAATGGAAGCAGGTAAATCCGCGAGACCCTTATTTCCTGTGGCTCAAGTGGCAGAGCACTAGCCTTAAACAAAAAAGCTGAAGGACAGTGCCCATGCCCTGAGTTCAAGCCCTAGCTATGTATGTCAGCACATTACACACACACACACACACACACACACACACACACACACACACACACACACACGGAATGAATACGAACTCTGAGACTAGAGACTAGAAAGACAAGAAAACAATGGGTGACAGAATCTTGGAAGTTGAAAATCTGTTTTCGTTCTTTCTTATTTATAAAAGTAGCACATGTGCCTTTCATTGTTTGTTTGCAGTACTTGGGCTTATATACCTGGTCTTGTACTTACTAGGCTAACAAAGAAATTTAAATCTAACAGAATGGTGAAATGAAATTTAAAGGTTTCCTCTCCCCTTGCTGCCGGCTCTAGTCCTCATTCTGCTCCCCAGAGGCATTAGGTTGGGTATTTCTAATCTGTAATCTACAATGCCCCCAAATCTGAAACTCTTTTGATTGCTTCCATGATGCAAGTAGTGGAAAATTCTGCACCACACCTGACATGTGACAGGTCACAGTCAAACCACAGGCACACTCAGGATATTATATAAAATTGCTTACAGCTATGTATAGAAGATGCATATGAAACAAATTAATTTTCATGTTTAGACTTGGGTCCCATCCCAAGATATCTCATTATGTATATGCAAGGATTTCACAATCTAAGAATATCCATAAGACTTCTGATAGCAAGCATTTTGGATAAGAGATGCTCATCCTATACCATCCTATACTTCATCTCCCATTGATGTGTACACAGGCACCATCCAGGTGCCTGCTATTAAAGTGTTGTTTTTCAAGACCAGTCTGGAAGTTCGTATTTGACATGTTGGTTCATTGGCTGGATCTCTCCCACCTGAACCATGCATCCAACCCTACCAGTGTTGTAGCAAACATGCAAGAAAGGCTTGTTCTGCATTCGTGTCCTCGTACTTGATGTGAACTTCTGTTTCCCTGCACCTTTCACAACAGTGAGCTTTCTGAATCCTTTGAATTTTGGGGGGGCCTGTTTCATCAGTGAAATCCTGTTGTGATTTAGACTATAAGTGGTATTGTGAATTATTTAAGGTGCTCACCTTCCTCTCTGAGTTCTGACTGGGGATGTTTGCATGCTGGCTTCTTAAAACCCAGGTATTGGCCAGGTACCAGTGGCTGGTGTGTGTAATCCTGGCTATTCAGGAAGCTGAGATCTAAGGATCATGGTTTGAAGCCAGCCCCGGGAGAAAAGTCCTTAAGACTCTTATGTCTAATTAACCACCAGAAGAGCCAGAGCTTTGAGCTGTGGCTCAAGTGGCAGAGCATGAGCCTTGAGCAGCAATGCTCAGGATTGGTGCCCATCCCCTAAATGGAGGAGGGGAGGAAGGACCATTGATGGAGAGGAGGACCGCCCCGCACGAGAGCAGGATAGCCGGGTAGGGAGGCTGATTTGCCTTCAGAGGTTTGACATTGTCTTCCCTGTGTTTTCAGGGGAGGCTCAGCAGCAGGAAGGAGATGAAAGGTGCGGTTCTGTGGCACCGACAGCACCTGAGGACCCCGGGAGGCCTGCTGTCAGCTCCGTGGCAAAGGGGAGCCTGGGGAAGCACCGGCCTTGCTGCCATCATCCTTCATTTTCCCACTTACCTTCGGAGGAAGAAGTAAACAAGCTGGGAAGGGAGATCATTAAACTGACAGAGGACCAGGCAGCTCCAGAGCTGGAAGGGGTCCGAAGAGAAAGCCCTATGGAGGGACAGCGCAGTGAGCCGAGACCGCCCGCACCCGGCCTGGCCTACCACAGCGACAGGCCCAGAGCTGTGCTGGGGGACAGGGAGCCCACCGAGCCTGTGGTGGACGCCTCCTCCCGGGAAGGCGGCGGAGGGGTCCCGGAGGACGGGGACACAAGGCGAGCCCAGCAGACCTGAAGGGGAGCCTGGCGCCCTCGCTGACACCCCGAAGGCACCCAGGAAGAGGGAGAAAGAGGAACGTGGCCGAGCGCACACCCAGGTTGCTTCTCAGAATCACCTCAGCCCCCTGCAAATGAGAAAACACCCCATCCTGCCACAAGCTGCGAACCTCCAGGGGGCCCGGGTAGCTGCGTTCAGCAAACGTCGCCCTCCCATTGCTCATGTCATCGCCTTCTGCCCACCCTGAGCTGCTGTGAGCCTGGCCAGGCTCGGGAATCATGGCAGCCATAGGGTCGCCTGTTGACATATCCATCTCTCTGTCAGCATTTGTTTTATTAGAGCTAGGCTGTCGTATTTCTATTAGCATTTAATATTGTCGATCAAAAGGACGGGAAGGGCTGGAAATGGATGGGGATTTTAAGCAGGTCCTTGTCTTAGTGATGGTATACGTGAGCATAGGCTTATGTACTTCATCCTGGCACCCTCTTCCTCCAGGATCTCCCATCTTGGGTGAGCCTGGCACCCTGCCAGCACTGACTGTCACAGCCGGCACTGGCAGATGGGGAGGGACCCACGCAGGCCCCAAGAAGGTTGGGCTGTGGGTTTGAAATGAGTGGCCTCTGTTGAGGCTGTTTGTTGATGGCTAGGCCCTGTGTCCAGCCTGTGAGTCTACGAGATTCTTGGGGAGGGAGCGACTCCTCGGAGCCGTCTGAGGTTGTGTTTCTGAGCAGACAGGAGCATCCCAACTAGAAATACTGGTTCTCTCTGCATGTCGGATTGCGTGAGGAACTTGGGTCTGGGGACAAGCTAGATGCTTAGGGCTGGTCTAGTTTCCTATACTGTCCTTGAACCCTTGAACTCTTTACTCCTGTGGCAGAATGTCACTTCTGTGCCACCAGGTCCTGGGGCCCTACAGGAGAAGGAAGAGATGAAGCCAAAATGCCTTTGCTACAGCCTGGTGCAGGGGGAGGAGCTCTGAGTCCAAGTGCAAGGTTCTAGGGTTAGGGGAGGGTCTGGTCTGTCTTAGCTGGTTCTTCCCTTAGCAATGAAAATGAGCTATGCGAGGGTGGTACCTTGGGCCGCAGAGAAGTGCAGGATCATTCAACCATAGGCTTTTTTTTGCCACCACCCCGCCCCCAGGGTCTGATAGCAGAGTCCCAAGTATAGAGCAGCAGAGTGGCTGTCCTCAGATGCTCTCCAGCAGGAGCGAGGTCCCAGGGAGGCCCGTTCATCCTAAAATCGCCATCTCAGTGCCCTGGGGGTCAAGATGACCGGGGTGGGGGGGAGGGGGGAGGGTGTTCCACTGACATCCTCAGGGATGTGCTGTTCATCCTTGTGTTCCAGACCATTCCCCAGGGCCACTCTAACATGCTAACCCCCCCGGGGGTGGGGAGGACTTGTGCAGCTCTAAGCCCTCACAGGCCAGCAGACCCAGAAATCATTGTCCTGCCAGTCCATTTCACAGGCTCAGCTGTCTACCACATCAGAGCTACCCGAGGAAAACACAGCCACACTTCATACCATGATAGCGAAGAAACCTCTCACCCCCGAGAAGCTCTGGTTGTGACCCATGCTTGGCAAAATGAGCCTCTCCAGGGCTGGCTCTGGAAAGCAGGACTTGGGGTGAGCTGCAGTGCATCTCATCAGGGTCAAGAGGACTTCCTAGGTCCCAGCGAGTCTTCATTTTGGAGAGCTGGGGTCAGAAGAGCCATAACTTCAAGTCTCTGTGCAGCCAGCCCAAGTGGGTCTTGTGTGATTAGATGGAAGGGGAGCCAATGAGCTGATGCTGTCACAGGGTTACCATGACAACACCCCAGGCTTCTATGGGACACTCCCACTTCTGTTGTCCCCTACCCAATATGATTCTTCTGTTCCATCTTCCTTTCCAAATATTAAAAGAGTTTCAGCAGCTACTTGTGGTTGTCTTTTGTTATCTTAAGCGTCATTATGGGGCCAGACACCAGGTAGTTAAGGCCTGTAACCCTAGCTAATTTCAGGAGGCTGAAATCTGAAGATCATGGTTTAAAGCTAGCCCAGGCAGGAAAGTCCATGGAGCGCTTACCTACAATTCACACCCCCCCCCAAAAAAAAAAGCCAAAGTGGACCTTGAGTGTTAGAGCACCTGCCTTGGTTGAAAGAGCTAAGGGACAGCCCTAGACCCTGTCAAGCTCCACTACCAGAACACACAAAATAGAGTCCCTGTAAAGCATGTATCAGTCATCATACAATCTAATAAGCCACGTTTACAGAAACTTAACAGGGTAGTGAATAATATTACATCTCCAGAGCTGGGCGCTGGTGGCTCATGCCTGTTATCCTAGCTACTCAGGAGGAGGAGATCTGAGGATCACAGTTCAAAGCCAGCCCGGGGCAGGAAATATGAGACCCATCACCAATTAACCACCAGAGAACAGGAAGTGGAGCTGTGGCTCAAAGTGATAGAGCACTAGCCTTGAGCAAACAACAGTTTAGGGATACGCTTAGGCCCTGAGTTCAAACCCTGCACCTGATTCCTCCCCCCACCCCACCCCCCAATTCATTTGAGAAAGTCTCCAGCAGTTTGGTGTCCGCCGGGCTGCTTTGCTTGTTCTGTGTCAGTTACTCCCTCGTGAAGCAAGATGGCTACAGCAGCAACAGGCATCTATGTTCTCATATAGAGAGTTTCTCCCTGTGTATGTATGTGTGCACTTTAAGAACAGGAACCTCAATTCTGACATGTGTTCCCAGCTTTGCTAGCCTCTACAAGTGCATTTGTCTCTCTATTCTGTTTCCCGGTTGGTGCCAGCAGAAGAGAGAGCCGCAGTGGATAAATGAAACCAGGCTGACAGGTCTCTTAATGAAAGCTAGTTTGCACACTCTGCCGGTCTCCTGACCGCTCTGTACCTGCAAGCCCTTAGGTGTGGATTTTTACATATGAGTGTTTGTCTTCCTTTTAATTAAGGCCTGTGGAAATGGATTGGTGTTAGAGAAACAGTCGTTTGTCATCTCTAACTCCTTCTCTTTCCAGGCCTCTCCTGCCTGCCTTGCACTCTTCCTCCTCCTCCCCTTTGTCCTACAATGCACCCTCCACCCCAGCCTGTCAAACAGAAGTAAATGGGGTGAGGTTTTCTTTCCCATCATTTCTCTTCTTCCATGTTTTCCCAAACACATCCTTGGCCAATGTGAAGGTCTAGAAAAGGGCTCTGCTGTCCAATGCTCATGTGTTGCAGTGATTTTTTTGTCTTTCTTTTATTGAGTGTATTTGCACCCCAGCTTATCAGATGGCATAAAAAATCTGTCTTCTTTCAAGACTTCCAAAGGCCATGAGACTTGCTTGTGGTGTCTTCCCTGTCTCTTTACAATGACAGTATGCTTTTGTCTTTCTTGGTTTTCTATGCCTCTGAAAAGATGGAATGCCCTCCTGGCTTCATTGTTTTCCTGAGGGTGAATGGGTGCTCTATTTCTCCCCCTGCTTGCCTTCTGGAAGCCTGGGTTGGTAGCAACACCCCTCCTTACTAGTATGGAGAGTAAGATATCCAAAATCCAAGCAGGCCTGGACTTACTGCTTTTCCTAGAGTCCTTTTCCTCCAGCTGACTTCTGAGCAGAGAGAAATGAGAAGACTGGAGAGAGCAAATGGGAGCTTAGTAGTGAATTGAATTCAAAAGAGAAGCAGAAAAATATAAGAAGGACTCCGTCCTCAATATCCTAGGATGTGCGCACACACGCACACACAAACACACACACACACATAGTTGATACCACATGAAAGCAATTTAGAATGCTGGATATGGTATGATATGGTATTACAGATGTTCTCAAACTGGGTACCCCTTTTCACTAAATGAGGCTTATTCCAGATGCACATAGTAGGTCTGCATAACACTGAAGAGTTTCCTCTAGAGGATCTGTGTGAACTCAAACACAGAGTCTGGGAACTTAGCTAAGGCCAGGGATCACTAATTTCATTTTTTTTTTAAGTTACCGACTCCCTCCTTCCCCCTAAACAACAGCTGCTATTTTGTAGGGGATTTCTGTTACTGTTATCTTTTTGTTTGTTTTGCTTTGCTTTGCTTTGCTTTGCTTTTTGTTGGTCCTGGAGCTTGAACTCAGGGCCTGGGCACTGTCCCTGAGCTCTTTTTGCTCAAAGCTAGTATTCTACCACTTTGAACACAGCACCACTTCCAGTTTTCTGGTGATTAATTGGAGGTAAGAGTCTTACAGACTTTCCTGCCCAGGATGGCTTTGAATCACAATCCTCAGAGTTCAGCCTCCTGAATAGTTAGGGGCATGAGCCACGGGCACCCAGTTGGTTTTGGTGGTTTTGTTTTATTTTTTGTTTTAATGCCCGTTCTAGGTCTTGAACTCGGGGACTTGTACTCTCACTTGTCTCTTTCCTCTTAAGGCTGGTGTCTAATCTCTTGAGCCCCAGCTCCACTTCTAGCTTTTTGGTGATTAATTGGAGAATCTCTTGCATTTTCCTGCCCAGGCTGGCTTCAAACCTTGATCCTCAGATCTCAGCCTTCTGAGTAGCTAAGATTAAAGGCATAAGCCACCGGCACCCATCTTTATTTTGTAGTTCTATTTAAAGGAATGTAACTTAATTTGCAGACTTTACTGTATGGGCTTCTACAATAATCTTGTATCATAACTATCTCCTTTGTTACCTAAAATAAAATGTGATCATTTTCTTGATAGAAGTGATGATCTGTATTATTTGCATCATTCTCTTTCTCTCTCTGCCCTCAAAGCAGGTCAAACATTGTTTCCAGAGTACTGTGTAGTATATCAGTTGTACTCTGTCAGCTATATTATCTGATCACTTGGTAGTTGTGAAAAATATGGCGAATGTACAGATTTTGTGCATTCGGTAAAAAAAAAAATGCAGATCTAAAATCAGTTGACTTATTTCCTGCAGTTTTCCAAGTTGACCGAAGTGCTCACTAATTTGCTCTATTTTCTTACATTTTTAGTGTTTCTGTGTATATGCACTAAAAATCCCCACTCAGAAAAAAAATGAACTGCCATTCTGAGAAAAAGCTTATCCTAAACATCTAAAGATAGCATTTCTAATTATTGTCTACATTGTGTTTAAATGAGGCAAACTTGAACATTATTCTCACTTTGCCAGCTGTGTCTAGGTAGAGTCATTACATCAAACACTTCTAATTTTACAAAAAAAGAAATCAAAACAAGTGTGTGTTTTAAGTCTCAGTGACAAATGCAAACCCTGTGAGTTAAATAGGCAAACTGATTAGCAAGCCGGCTGGGGAGTCGAAGCAGCAATACAAGGAGATGAGCCAAACTGACCTGCAAGATGAGAAGAGTAAAAATAGAATCGGGGAGTCGAGTGGGGTCTAGTGGGCAGTCTTAGGGGCACACATTAGGTCGGGTGCCAAAAGCCAGATGCCGGCCTAATGGCTCACACTCTTCACCTTTTAGGTCCTCTCTCACTAAGAGCTGAGATAGTGAGGTGTCTCTCAGCCTGCCTCTGGATGCATGTAGAAATCTCCAGAAGCTTCAGAAAATCTTGAAAATCTTTTCTTTCATCTGAATTCTAATACATAGGTGATACCCACTGCCTTATTGTGTTGTGTACACCATTGTTATCAGGGGGCTGCTTTTCTAGGTTTGGCCATCTTTATCAAGGAGGTATCAGTGAGATCTTTATTAAGCATGTGTGTTATGCTATGCACTTCCCATGAATAACTACTACCTGACTTCATTCTAAAAACCCTAAGAATAATTCAGTGTGGTAATGTAATTTTACAGGCTCTAATGGAGGGTATGTGTTATTCTTTGCTCCTGGTTTGCCCACCTTTCTACTATGGAAACAGGTAAAGGTGTCCAGGCAATATCAGAATATTTAAGGAAAAAAAAGGAAAAAACCTACCGTCATGCTGGGTGCTAGTGGCTGACTCCTGTAATGCTAGCTGTTCAGGAGGCTGATATCTGAGGACTGCATTTTGAAGCCAACTCAGGCTGGAAGGTCTGTGAAACTCATCTCCTATTAACCAGCAAAAAGCCAGAAATGGAGCTGTGGTTCAAGTGGTAGAGCACCAGCCTTGAGCAAAAGAAACCCCAAAACCTAAAAAACCAGGCCCTGAGTTCAACCCCAGTACCAGCAAAGAAATAAATAAATTAATTTTTTAAATCCCTTGCTAATTTTGTTTGGTGCTAATTAATATTCCAAATCAATTGGCAGAGCAAAGTCACCAGCCTTTTCTCCACTTGTCTTTGGGCTCAGGGAACGATTCTAAAATAACAAGTCAGTCTTAGTTTGAGGTAAAAAAATCACCACTGGGGTAGGGTTTCTGGCTGCAGTTCAGTCTGACTCACTGTCTGTGTAAGGAGTCTGGGAGAAATGGGAGCTGCTTCCCAGGCTGGAAAAGACACAGCTGGGAATCAGGTCTACCCTGCAAGGCAAAAGTTGTTCAGAGTACTTTTATTGAGTAAACAAAGGTGCAATCACCAGACTGTTCTACTGTCAGTATGGATTATAATGTTCTAGAACTCTCCCCTCCCCCGCCCCCCCCCCAAGCAGTGGCCCTTGGATACTACTACATCCATTTGCCAGTTTCCCTTCTTGTCCTGCCTGTGGAAAGCCAGACACTTCAAGCACCAACACCAACTCCCTGGAATTTGCCCGGGTCATGTGGGGTCCCACGCCCTGACCAAAGGTTGCCTTCCAAGCAGGGGGTGGGGGTAAGGGAGCCACCTGTACTGGTGGGTGATTGGTCACCTCCTTCCTTCCCAGGTCAGTGGCTCCAGCTTAGAATCACTCACCTGGGCCCCCGACTTTGCATTCCACAGCTGTGTGGTGGTGCATTAAAGATGACAGATCAATAAATAGATCAACTGAAACTCCCTTGAATAACTGTAGTGGTCCCCATATTAGGAATGACTGTGAAAAGCAGGGCGGGTAGTGATTGATCACTGTTCCAGCCTACTGGGGAGAGGGGATGGGGAAAGATCATGTAAGGATTTGAGACATGCCTTTTTGCCATCTCCTAACAGTAGTAGTAATAATAGTCATCGTCGTAGCTGTAGTAGTGGTAATAATAAATAAATAAAAGCTGAGCCTGGAAGAGAAGACTTAAACACAAAGTGCAGAGCAGAATGGCTGTGCGTTTAATGTGTCAAGCATCTCCTCAGGGAGCAGCTCCCTAGGTGGCCAGGTTTGGCAGGGGCAGCTGGACAGGTGGCAGGGGAAGTGGCAGGTGGGCACCAGGGCCCTGGGGAACCTCAGGACAGGGGTCAGAGTACGTAGGAGGAACTTCAATGGTCTTCAGGCCTAGATGGCTCTCAGAGTCTCAGGTGGGGGCTAAGACCAAGATAGAAAGGGACATAGGGGGAGGAATTCTGGTCAGATGTAGTATTTCAGTCCACTTGGGGGAAGGAACCTCCGTGTTATTGTGGAGAGGGGCTCAGAGGCCCTGGGCAGCCCTGGGGTTGGAAAAGAGGTGTCTCAGTATAAGGGGGGGGGGGGGGGGGACAGACAGAAAGACACAAAGGAAAAAGGAAGGGAGGAGTCTAGGGAGGCACTTTTTTGTTTGTCTTTTTCCAGACAGAGGAGCTCTTGACAGACAGTGATGTCTCAGCAAGTGGTGGCATTCCTGGGGTACCCTAGGTGTGTCACAGAAATGGAAGGTCCCTCAGGGTAGGTACAGGAGAGTGTCTTTGCGTGAGTCCCGGGTACATGGAGGAGTCTGAAGACACAGAGGGGTCTTGGGGGACACAGAGGGGATCCTGGTGGATACAGGTGATCCTGGAGTACATGGAGGTGCCTGAGGACACACAGGGGGAGCTGGGGGACACACAGGGGTTCCTGGGGGACATGGAGGTGTCTGAGGACACAGAGTGGATCTTGTGGGACACAGAAGGAATCTTGGGGGACACAGAGGGGGTCCTGGGGCACACAGGGGATCCTGGAGTACATGGAGGTATGTTGGGGCGCTGAGGCGGGGGCGGGGGAGGGGGGGGGACGGGCGGGGTTCAGGGCCCCCTGCAGCCGCTCTCCCGCCTCCGCTTCCGGTGCTCCTGTGCCTGGCGCGCCCAGGGCGCGGGCCCGCTGGTGCCCACCACGCAGCAGGCGAGGCGGCGGCCCGCGTTGCCGTTCTCCCGGCTGGCCTGGTTGCCGCCGCGCCCCAGGTCATCCTCGCCGGCGTGGACCACGACCGCGCGGCCCACGATGGAGTGCGGCCCGGCGAGGGAGGCGGCCAGGCCCGTGCGCTGCTTGCGCAGGCGGCCGTCGCGCACGGCGAAGTTGCCGAAGTCGCCGGGGTGGTTGGGGTGCTCCACGGCCAGCGGGTTGTAATGGGGACCCGTGGACTCGCAGCCCTGGCTCAGGTCCCCGAACTGGTGCACGTGGATGGCACGGCTGGAGCCGTTCGGCTCGGCCGGGAAGCCCTCCAGATCGAAGAAGGCATCCAGCCTGGCGCCGGGGGCCAGCTGCCGGAAGAGGACCAGGCCGGTGACCCGCGGCTGCGCGGCGTCCAGCGTGGCGGACGGCCGCACCTGGCACGCGGCGTAGAGCGTGGCGTCCCGCCCGCCCTCGGCCTCCCGCCGCGGCGGCTGCTGCGTGAACTCCCGCCAGATCTCCATCACCTTCGCGTGCATGTCACGGATCTGCGCTGCCAGCTCCGAGCTGAGTTCCCCGGGGCTGGGGACGTTCCAGGTGGCCGAGGGCCGGGCCGCCAGAAGCAAGCTGCAGCAGAGCAGGGCCAGCATGCTGGAGCCCCGCACCTGTGGGCCAGGGACAGAGACAAAGCCAGCCTCAGTCCCCAGAGACATCACGTCTTGGGCACCCACTTGTCATCATATCCACCGCACCTCCAACACACACATGCACGCACACACACACACACACACACACACACACACACACACACACACCCCAAGGGACTGGTCCAGCCAGCATGCAGTCTCATTTGGCAGCTCCTCCAGGGCTCGCCGGGATGCCAGGCACTGTTTGCACATGTGTACTAGGCCAGAGAGCGACTGTGCACAGCTCCGGCCTGCTGCGGTGAGGTAAGGGACAGGGGAGCAGATGTTTGGAAATCTAGTTCTGGGGACTTGAAAGGCGACAGACAGCTGGCCTGCGTAACACTTTCAGGTTTTTAAAAACCAGATGCACAGGTCGCACCGAAAGGATTCTATTTAATGGGGTTGACTATACACACATGTGTGTATATGTATATGTATGTGTATATTTATATATAATCTTTAGTTTTACAGAGGAGTTAACGTTCAACAAATCAGTCTGATAGTCTGATGTTGGTTCTTTTTTAAAAGGAAAAGTTCAAAGAGTCTGGGTCCTGGCCTGAGGGCCCTAGACCACCGAGTAAGGTTCGACGTGGATATCAATTACACTACACACGATCCGGTGGTGTACTTACTGCTCAGGCCCCTTCTATACGATGTCAGAGTCTGTGCACCAAACCCAGGACCAGGAGAGGATAAAGCTGGGCAAGGAAGAGACCGGAGCCCTCCTCCTGAACCCAGAGAAGCCCCAATCCTGTCCTGGGTTACCCTGGCTTTCCTTCCTTCATCTCTCTGCTTGGTCTGAGCAGCCTTCCTGGGAACCGTAGCCAGCCAGATCCTCAGCCTTTCTCAAGTAGTGACTTTCAGGACGCCCAGCTTAGTAAAGCAGCAGTCCCTAAGCCATGAAGTGACCAAAGGTAATCTGTGGTCACCATAGCACCTGAATCCTCTTGGACTGGCCCTTGGGAGGGGTCCAAAGTCGAAAGAGCTAAGCTTTCTCTCCCCACTACTTTCCTTCTTCGTGCCCCCCAGCTCCGTGTGACCCCCTTTAGCAGCCATCTCAAGCCTTCTCCGTTAGCCCACTGTCCCATCAAGCTGGGACATGACCGTCAAGTGGGTACTCACCTGTCCCGCTCCCCTAGACAGCTTTCCCTCTGCAAAGTGGGGGTGCCCCCAGCCAGCCACAGGACAGGATGAAGGCTGCCTTCTCCAGAGCCAGCCGGCTGTTTGTGAGCTCAGGGAGGCCAGCCCCAGGGAGTGGTCACCAACAGAGAAGAAGGTCATTGGGCCAGTGGAGAGGGGAGAAGCCAGCCAGGCCTCCCTCGTAGTAACATTGCCTCCCTTCCCCCTCCTCCCCGGCCCTCCTCTCTCCCCACCACTGGCTTTTCTTGCCAAGAGTGTGTGTTTTTGTGACCTCCCCAGCTGTGCAGATGCAGGCAGTGACCTTCAGTCAGTCAGCGGGTGAGTCAAAAGGAGAAGGAAAACAGATTGCTTGGAGAGGGGCACAATGGCCTCTTTATGGAAAGGCCTCTTATTTCCCCTGATTTCTCCAGCTCTCCACTTCTTTTGGCTGGACTTGGGTCCGTGGTTAAGACAGACAAGAGCACCTGGGAACTGCGTGTGACGTGCTCTCCAGAGCGGCTCCACCTCGCCTGGGAGAGGTGATGACTGACATTCAGGCTCCCGAGCCCCAGCTTTGCCACTTCCTACCTGTGAGTGTCAGGACCGTGGCGTCCCTCCCTCCCCTCCCTTCTCCTCCGCAGCCTGTAAGATGGATCTGGGACACTAGCCACTTGCACACAATCCCAGCAAGGATTAAATGGGGTCATCCCATGTCCCCTTCGAACCCAGTGCCTGGCTCTCATAACGAATGACATTAGTATATCATACATACTGGCAGTATCAGTAAGTAGCACCAGGGCTGTTTGTCACCAGGGCGACAGAGGAGCTTTTGAAAAGTTTGCAGGGTCTGGAGGTGAGCCATAAGCCTTTCCCTCCAGGGGGGTCCGTTTCCCCTTTACTGCCTTCTCCATCACAGCAGCTCTTTCCAGAAATAGACACTTCCTTTTCCCAGAAAAGCCCACACGGGAAAAGGCAGCTTGCTGCTGCCTGCCGTCCTCCTGTGTTCCGGCAACTAATGGTTATTGGGTGCTTGCTCCCTGCTAGGCTCTGTGCTGTGCAGGGGACTCAAAGCTGCATGAGTTCCTGTCTTTCAGGATTCGTGCTCTGAGGAGGGACACAGTGTGACAATAGTGCAGTTAGCATGGGAGGGACAAGACTACCCCTCCCCCCCAGAAACCCCACTCCAGCCCCAATTTGGGCAGCAGGAACGCTGGTTCAATAATCCAGACCTCTAGCCTCCACCCCAGGCTGACTCAGCCAACCACCAACAGGGGGCATCCTAGGCATCGTGTGTGTGTGTGTGTGTGTGTGTGTGTGTGTGTGTGTGTGTGTGTGTGTGTGTGTGTGTGTCACAAGGACTGGCTGCTCTCCTCCCTTATCTTTCTCTTTCACACTGTCCCATGTGAAGCACATCTCCACTTTCAGCTTTTTGGTAATTTATTGGAGATAAAGAGTCCCACAGACTCTCTTGATCAGGCTGGCTTGGAATCATGATCTCCAATCTCAGCCTCCTGAGTAGCTAGGATTACAGCCCCCTGCGAGTTATCATTTTTTTAAGAGCTGCTGATGCTTATAGGTGAGCAAGGTTGGGAACTGCAGTTCAACAGAAAGAAGTCTTTGTTTCTTTGGGCCTGGCTCACTGCACTTAGCATGATTTTTTTCCAAGTCCTTCCATTTCCCCAGAGGAGTAGTGATTCTGGAATACTACTTGGTGACTTACCAGCATTCAAGGGCTCCAGCCCTCTGCCCTGCATCCATCCTTGGGCCTTGAGAGCTCAGCCATCAGCTCAGTCCTGTAGCTCTGCATTCTGCTCATGGGTGTAGAGTTTGTGGATGCCACCCACCACCTACAGCTACCCTGCCACATTCTGCCTCCTCGCTAGGTATCTTGCATGCAAATTTTTTAAATCCTTATCTTTACTTCAAGACATGATTGTTGTGCAAGCTTATAGCTGCTGTTTCAGGTGGGAGTTATTTTTGTGTAGTCTAATCTTACTTCTTTTAAGGCCCACCAAACCCCAGTAGGACTAGGGTAAAGGTCCAGTTGCACTTCTACTTGTAGAATTGGGGAATTTTCTCTCTCTCTCTCTCTCTCTCTCTCTCTCTCTCTCTCTCTCTCTTTCTGTGTGTGTGTGTGTGTGTGTGTGCACATGTGTGTGGACATGTGAGCATGCGCTGGTAGTGGGATTTGAACCTAGAGCCTCAAAGCTCTCTGTCTCTCAGCTTTTTTCATCTATAACTGGTTCTCTACCACTTGAGTTACACCTCTACTTCCAGTATTTTTCTGGCTCACTGGAAATCAGAGTCTTTTGGATTTGCCTGCCTGGGCTGGCTTCAAATGATGATCGTCAGGTCTCAGCCTTCTCAGTAGCTAGAATTGCAGGTATGAGCTCTCCGCTCCCAGAGGAATTTGCCTTTTTTTTTTTTTTAACCTCATCCTCACACTTAGAACAGCCACTGTTAATTCCTTCCACAGCAGACTCTCCATGTTTCTGAGAAGTCACTGACTGAGAAGTCAGCAGGTGGTGATCCATCATGGTTCAGGGATGGGGCAGTGACTGACAATGAGCTGCAATGGCACTTCTGCTGGGACTGCTAGGAGAGATGTATCCTCTTTTTGCCATTGGACTTGAACCTGGGGGGAAAGGCCTGATGTTCTGTAGACACTATACTCCACTGAAGAAGTTGGTCTTATCCCTTATCATTGACTATAAGACCAACGCAGAAGGGAGTACAGTCAAAGTAGAGCAAAATCTGGACTCAGTATCTGAACTGGATCCAGCCATACCTGAAGTTCTGCTTTCATGGTGTGAATCAGTATATTCTCATTTTGCTTAAGTTGTTGGGTTTTCTGAACTGACAACCGCATGCTTTATGGAGCACTTTCTCCCACAGTGTATTACTTAATGCTTTCAATATCTTTGTGGCATGGATATTAATCCACTTGCTCTATAGGTAAGGAAATAAGATTCAGAACAAGAGAATGTTAGGGCCAAAGTTGCAGAGTTTGAAAATGGCAAAGCTAAGATTGAACCCCAGGACTCTCCTCAGCCTGGCCTCTTAAATCATTACACATTATTATCAACCTGTCTAATGGGGAGATGACATGAACATTAGAAATAGGAAGTGGAGTGCAATTTTGCAACTCTGTCGGCATTAACAGTGAATGCCTCACAAAGGAGACTCTAAACTATTGATCTCTGTTGCAGTGCAGATAGCTCAGGTAGAAAAGTAAGTGGGATCAAGGGGTGCTCGCTATGTAGAGGATCAGTATCATGATCTGTAACTCTGTACTTTGTCTAAAGGGATGCAAGTTGTCAAATCGCTTCCTTTTCATTATGCTCAGAAAACAGCATGTTTTGATCCAGGATCTTGTCATTTTTGCACAAGCATGTTTGGAGAATAGAAGAGAGAGTCGATGTTTACCACAAGGTGGGCAAGAAGAAAAGAAGCTTTGTTTTTGTGAGTAGGAAGAAAAACAGTCACATGTCAACTTTGTTCTGTTCCTCTTGCAAGTCAGGCACTTGTGAAGCAATTTACCATGAGCAGTGTTGTGTTTTTCCCTAGCCTGAAATCCAGCTGAACCCTCTATACTCCACCTCAGAAAGAGCAGAGTGGCAGATATGGCTAGAAGGTCCCCAAGGGACTAGAAAAATGCATTTATATTGCCTCCTGAGGGGACTGGGATGGAAAGACAAAGGTGAGATGGCATCTTCTCCAGCAATTATGGAAAACCATGGCTGGAAGGACCTACAGAAGAAAGAGAGGCTCTCTACCTCTACTGCTGTTTTCAAAAGCAATTTGAAGTTAAAGTGCTGACAATTTTTTTTGTTTTGTTTTTAATCTCAGATTCAAATCCCAAGGAGGAATAGCCATGGAACAGCTCTGTGTTTCAGAAAATTTACTCAATCTACTTTTGGGTACAACTACCATCAGATCCTATACCGTCAGCATCTACTGAGGCAGGCAGAGAGATGAAGCTACAGCTGCAATAGCAGCTGGGAGACTGGAGAGTCTGTGCTGCAGTTCTAGTTGGATGTGAATTCATTGCAGAGAAATTGGGAGCAATCTTATAAGGCATGGCATGCCCTCATAGTTGTGCAGGAGACCTTGTCCTTCCTGGAAAGATCAGAAGAAAACCAGTAAGGCTGAAGACCTCTATAGCGCAGTGGGATATCACTAGGATCTGCTGCAGGTGCAGTCAGGCATGGAAGCCTGGAGCTTTGACTATTTCTCTCTCTACTTTCATCCATCTTAGAAGAGGGATCTGGATTTCCTTCCCCTATCTGAGCATGAATGTATCTCTCATTGTCCTATGTCTATCAAAAGCCAAAGCAGAAGAGATAAGCATCTAACTATGAGCTTAACTACTCTATTTCACTTATGGAATATTCTTCTGGTTGGGCACTATTGACGAGAACACAGTTATCCTTTCATTTCTCAGCATGTATTCATTATTTAAACACAAGTATAGATTTGCAATCTCTTTAAAAATGTATTTACCTGGAGAGAACAGCCATTTGTAGAAGAAGTAGCAATGCATAAGAGAATGGATTGCCATTCTCTCCTTTTAAAATTCTCATCCTCAAACAAGACAACCTCAAAGAGCACTTAAATATTTGCTACCACATGAATTAAAAACTCAGATATCGATGCGGGCCAAATATCATATAATAAATAAGTCAGGCTAGGTATATATCCCTCCTGTGTGTCTTTAAACTCACAACTTTTCTTATCTACTTTTTCCATTGTAGTGCGGTATTGACCTGAAAAAAAAAATTCTCTTCTATGAGCAAATGAAAAATGGCAAATGAGCCATTCTCAAGTGAGATAACAAAGCAGGACCCAACTGTTTGCTGCCTTGAAGAAACAAGTCAAAAACAAAGACACAGACAGTCTGGCAGTAAAATGATGAGAAATAGATTTTCCTTCAAACAGTAAGCATGAAAGGCCATGGTTATATTAATACCAACCAAAATAGACATCAAGACCAAAGTTACTGATGTAGTCACAGCATCAGGGCATCTCAGTGACAAAAGACACATTCATCAGGAAGACATAATAATCCTAAATTCCATATAACCAACAACAACACATTTATCTGCATTAACTGCCAACCCATGAAATCAAAGGCAGAAACAAATCCACAATCCTAACTTGACATTATCAATGTGCCCTTTTGTTAGTGAATAGAACAAATAAAGAAAGTATTCATAATATAGATTATCTGAACCTTACTCTTGGCTGATATCACTGAGATGAAATATTCCCAACAATTTCAGGATAAATATTGTTTCCAAGTTCACATGGAAAGTGCATCAGGATGAATCATAGCCTAGGCCAAAATATGAATATCACAAAATTTTTGTAATGTTCTGGTCTTACACAATAATTTCAGTGATGCAAGGATTGAAATCGACAAGCTGTCTAGAGAATCCCTAAGTATGTGGGAATTAGATCATTCACTTCTATAGAAGAAACCACAGGGAAATTAAGAAAATCCTGTATTCCTAGATGAATCATAATGAAAACAACATATCAAAATTTAAGTGATGGGATCAAAACAGGTCTTAGAGGAAACATAAGTTTAAATGCTTAGACTTATATTTAAAAAGTAGGAATGCCTAGACATTAAGAAGCCAAAGAAACTAAACCAAGCACTCAATCTAAATAGAAAAATGTAAAACATACAAAACATAAGCTGGCATCAGTGGGTCATGCCTGTAATCCTAGCTACTCAGGAGGCTGAGATCTGAGGATCACAGTTCAAAGCCAGCTCAGACAGTAAAATCTGTGATTCTTATCCTCAATTAAGTACTAAAAAATCAAGAAGTGGACTGTGGCTCAAATGGTAGATTGCTAGCCTTAAGCAAAAAAGCCCACAGACAGTGCCCAAGCCCTGAGTCCAAGCCCCAGGACCAGCTTTAAAAAGAAAAAAAGAGAGAGATACAGAGCACAAATCAACAAGATAGAAAACAGATGATCGGAGAAATTTATGAACTGACAGTAGACTCTTGGTAAACACTTAAAACATTGGTAAAGTTCAAGCAAGATTAATTTAAAAAGAGAAAAATAAAAATTGCCAATATGGGTTGGTAGTTCACACCTGTAATACTAGCTACTCAGAAAGCTGAGCTCTGAAGATGATAGTTCAAAGACAGCCTGGGAAGAAAAGTCCTGGTGAGACTCATCTCTCCAATTAACCACTCAAAAACCAGAAGTGGATCTGTGGCTCAAACTGGTAGAGCACTAGCCTTGAACAAAAAGAGTTCAGAAACAGTGCCTAGACCCTGAGTTTAAGCCCCACGGCTGACAGAAAAGGAAACAAAGAAATAATAATAATAATAATAATAAAATTGCCAACATGAGAAATGAAATAAAACATTATTTCATATCCTATAGTTTAAAAAAGATAAGTGGACATTGCAAACAAATTTAGACCTCAAGAACTGAGATGAGGTTTCTTTTTTAAAAAAACTTTTTAACACAGGAGGCTGAGATCCTCAGATCTCTGTTCGAATCCAGCCCAGGTAGAAAAGTGCCAGGAAGACTCTTATCTCCAAATAATTATAAAAAAGACAGAAATGGAGCTGTGGCTCAAAGTGGTAGAGCCCTAGCCTTGAGCTAAATTGCTCAGGAACAGAACCCAGGCCCTGAGTTCAAGCCCTATGACTGACAAAAAAACAAAAACAAAAAACAGTTTTTAAGTAGTTATACAAAGGGTTTGTTTGGGTGTGTGTGTGTGTGTGTGTGTGTGTGTGTGTGTGTGTGTGTGTGTATTGGGGCTTGAACTCAGGGCTATGCCTTCACTTCCCATGATCCTGCGCTTCACATTCATAACTATTTCCAGTAGTGCACCTATTCTGAAAACTCCTATGAACATGAGTTCCACACTAAGAAAAAAGGCTATTTCCAGTAAGAATCCATGGCTTTGTCTTGCTGTTAAACAGCCTCTGGAAAGTCTTTCTTGGTTGAGCTGTGTTTCTGTAAGCACCACACTTGGATCAGTATGAAGGTAGAAAGGAAGGGAGCCACTGTTTGTTTTCTTAAGTGTTCCATTTTCACACTCAGGCAGGGCTCTTTGGCGACTGAGAACACTCAATTGCTTCCTATTAGGAGGCTGGTCAACTAGGTTGAATGAATTCAGCCATTCATTTGGAAATCATCACTGCTAGCTGAATGGACAAGAAACAAAGTCCTCATCTCTTGACACACCCTGAAAGTGTTGCAACCATTGAAAGTGTTGGTGGTAGGTCAGCCTCATGGTCTACCATCATTTTGTGCATGGGGGTATTCTGAATTTTGCAAGCTATTTACATAATGCTTGTAGAAGACTTTGTTACTTTCCTATGACTGTTAATTGTGGCTTTTTTTCCTACCAGCTATCCATTTTGTTCAGGTATTCATGTCTTTCTCCACAGGTCTTGGAGGGCCCCCAAGGAGAGTTCCTGATGAATTGAGTTCAGTCAGCATAAGGCGGTTTCCCAGGAGGGCCAAGCAGAGAAACAGAATCATCGGGGTCCTTGAGACCCCCAATGGTTCTGAATCTCTCTGCATCTTTTCTAACCTCTGCACTTCCTGCTTTGGGATTTCATTACAGAAGTTAGTTCATGCCCGGGTTTTCTTTTACTTGGACCCCAAACGAATACAATTTGTCTTACCCTGTGAGAAATTGGCCTTTATAAAGGCAATGTTCAATAAGAAATGATTGTTTTCTTTCTTTTTCCTTTCCCCACTCTGGGCCTCAGAATTCAGACTACAGTTAGCAAGCAGATCAACCTGAGTGTCTGCCAGGAATGCTTTGGGATTCAAATAATGGAAAAAGATGACAAAAAGTTTCCAAAACACTTGTGCATTTGTCACAGAGTACCCAAAGTCCAGAGCAATAGGGGCACTTCATTACACCAGCAGGGCTGGAAGCATTCCCATTTTTCCTTCCTGTCATTATCAATGTGGAGACTCCAGACCTCCTGGGGGCTGCCTCATAGCTACAGGGCTGCTTTTATATCTCCGGATGTGGTACCTTATTTCAGGCAGGACAAAGGAAGGGAAAACAGCAGCATCTTGCTTCCATTTCTGTCTCATGGCCAGTAATGCATCACAGGGCATCTGTACAAACCCAGGATTCTGGGAGAGCAAGGGTTCTTAACAGAACCGACTGCTCCTCTTCCAAGATGAACTTCCCTTCCTAAGAAAGGAAGGAAAGTAGGCAGCCAGAAATGACTGCCATCCTTGTTCTGATATTCAGTTTTAGTACTTTGAAGAATCAAGGATCACTAATTTAGGATTTTATAAAGATAGCAAGATTAGTTTAACAAAAAAAAGACCAAGCTCATTCCAAAGAATGAAATACTCATGGTTACACAAGAACAAAAAGGCCCTACACTCCAACCATGACTGACAATAATAAGTGAAAGGCAGCCTCAAAGGGAAAAGATGTTTTGGTTACTCATAACTTTGCAACTCCCAGCCCAAACTTAGTGGCTTCCCAGACTTCATGATTCTGTGGGCTGGCTGGCGATGGCCTGGCAGGCCCTCCTCTTCTTCTGTCTGGCTCTCTTCCTGGTTGTCATGGCTTCAGGTGTGTTCAGACCATATGTCCTGTCTCCTGTGGCTTGTTCACCCTGCAAGGCCTCCTTCGCTTGGCCTTGTCTACAGCTACGTTGTCCATGACAGCTGGAGGATCCACAGAGCTCTTCCCAATACCCAGCCTTAGAAGTCCAGAAGATCTCTGTCTTCCAGTTCCAGGGATTCAAAGCAATCAGAGGCCATGCCCACAATGGAAGAGAGAAAACATCAAAACGTGCCAAAGAATCTTACTTACGAGATTGTAACTAGAAAGAAGAGAAAAACAACACTGCACAGAACTCGCCTCTTTCCAGTTTAGCCTGTCTCCAGTTCCAAACCCACAGCAGAGGAAAAAAAAGTGTGACTTGGGCAACCTGGGTTGTACAACAGGATTATGCAAGATTTGGAGTCAAGCTTAGATCTAGAGACACTTTCCATAAGTCACTTATTTCCTGTCTCTAGCTCCACATCCGTTTTTAATCACCCTTTCCTGGGACTGAAGATAAGATCTGGAGAATATGGAAGAAAATCTATAGAAATGGTTTCATTCTGCCCAAGCCAAAATGGCTGCCTTCATGGCCACCTGTATGAAACCGTAGCTTATTTAAACAAAGTGTGTTGATTATTTTTAGCATAACTTAATCCCTGGGAGACTAATGAGGTGTTAACTGTGTGTGTTAATTATGTGGTTTTTGTTGTCTTCATTAAGATTAAGATTCTCGATCCTATTTGCCACCGGAAATCCCAGTGGAGCTACAACTCTCGGCTGACCCCAGCATTCTATAGTTTCCCATGGTTCCCCCAATCACCAAAACATATTTTGTTTCCTCTGTGGAGATTCAGGTGAATCCAGTTCAGATCATGAAAACCTTGGATTCTTGTCCCCGCTCCCCATTTCCTTCCTTTCTGTTTTTAATCTTCATGATGAGTTGCTGAAGCTTACCATACGTTCCTGGTGCAGGAAGCTAGCAACATGAGCTCATTTTGGATCATTTAGAAATGACTGTCCTTCACTCCGAAGAAAACTGCCAGAGAAGCTGAAAACCAGGAAGAAAGTGAAACACACACACACACACACACACACACACACACACACGCACACACAAATCAACTTCCATTGCTTTCTGCAAGCATTTTAATTAACTGAGGAATTGTGTTGCATATGCACAGACCTGATTATGTTAAATGTCTGCAATATATGCTATACCTCTGTCCTGAGTGACAGAGTATCCTATCTAGAATCATCTCTCC
Organism: Perognathus longimembris pacificus; assembly: GCF_023159225.1. Classification (NCBI taxonomy): domain Eukaryota; kingdom Metazoa; phylum Chordata; class Mammalia; order Rodentia; family Heteromyidae; genus Perognathus; species Perognathus longimembris. The sequence goes on from NC_063176.1 coordinate 45,878,105, forward strand.
TCAGAAAGAGATTATCACCTAGCCCAGACTTGTGTGGAGAGCAATCAGTATCCCTTTCCTGGCTTTTTCTGCACTGCCGATATTTTGGAGACTTTTGTGTGTGTGTGATGGTGTTTGGGGCCTTATTGCTGGTCCAGAAGGTAATGGAGTTTAGAAATCTCAGCCAAGGATGCTTAGTGCTGGCCTCATCAGAGTGAAAGACGATGTAATGAAAATAGCAGGTGGATCTGATTGGCAAATAGCACATTCTAAGTCTTCCTAGCAATTAAGTTGTCTAAAAATGGAATGGGCTGTCATAGGAGTTGGTGAGCTCCCCATGAACGAACCAGGGACACTGAAGTGGGGGGTTCCTTCTCAGCTGGAGGTTCAACTCAATCCGTGTGTGCATGCATGTGCACATGCACATATTTTCTTTTCATAAAAAGTAAAAAAAACCTTTCATCTTTTTCTATGATTGTCCAAAGCCAGACAGATCAGTGCTCTTAACTTAGGTAATTTATAAGCTGGATTCCTAGTTGGAATGTCATAGAGTGCATGTCAGGTAGTCCTGGGTTCAAATCCCAGCATGGACACTTATTAGCACTGTGGCATTATGAGCAGGTGAATTCAATTCCCCATGCCCGCATCAGTGAAGATTGCAATATATGGCTTCTAGGTCTATTGTAAGAGTTAGGTATAATGCATTTAAAATATGAGACCCAAGGTAAGCACTCCATAAATCACAGTTTGAGTGAAGCCTAGGGGTGAAATTCATTTTACTTTTTCAGTACATTCTCCACTTTGATGTTAGCATTTCTTTAAAAACAAACCAACCAAACAAAAAAGAAATGGAGGGCTCATATGATGCAGGTGGAGTGTTTGCGCTGGGTCAGCTGAAAAGAGCACCTGTCTCCGTCACTAGGCCCAGTCCTGCAGTAGGAAGGACCTCCCTCTCTGGAGAAGATGTTTGTATTGCTGAGTGCCTGCTGGGTACTAGGTACTTTCTGCCTGCTCTCTTCATTTCCTGTGCAATTGCCATTTCAGCTCGGAGAGGTGGGTCTGACCGTCTCCATCTTATCAAGGGGAAAACTGAACTTCAGAGTCTCCATGCCTAACCCAAGGGACACACGCTTAGATCTCCCTCCCTTGTTCTACCACCAGCACCTGCAGATTCCTACTGCATCAACCACTCAAAGGCAGAGTGGGGCCAGGTGTGCAGAAGGCCCTGGAAAGCTGCTTCCTTCCACCTGATGGTATTCGGGTGGATAGGTGATGGAAGACAGCTATGGCCTGGGGTTTGGAAGAACTCCATGGCTCCTCAGAAAGTAGGATCTAAATTAATTGTGATCTGTCACCAGCCCATTCTTTACTCACTTGCCTTGGGCATTGCAAAGGAAATGTATGGGTGTGCTAGACCTTTAGACTCCCTCTTCTCCACATGGTTCACTGTTTTAAAGGCATATGAAAGACATTCAATGAAAAGTTGCCCTTCCTCCCTCTCCTCACAGGGGCTCAGTTCTCTACCCCAGATATCACCCCTTCCCAGAGATCTGGGGATCTAGTAAATTCATCGAAGCACAATTCATACAACATATAACTCACCCTCTTAAAATGGGTGTGCGTGATGCTGTTCACTCTCACCTTTCTCTCATTTCAAAATATTTTCATCACACCAGAAAAAAATAAGCTGACCAAAAAAAGCAGACTTACCCATGAAGGAATGGTTCCCCATGCCCTTCTTCCTCTCTAGCCTCGAGTCCTGTTTCGGTTCCCACGGTTTTGCTTATTAAGGCTATTTCATATAAAAGGAATCATGTATGTGATCTTTCATGTCTGCCTTCTTTCACTTCCCATCCCATCAGAGCTTGCTGTTAAACATACCAGACACATGCTGTGTGTGTGTGTATGTGAGAGAGAGAGAGAGAGAAAGAGAGAGAGATTGATACCTAATTTTGCACTATTCAAGGAACGTGTTGTCAATTCCAGTTAGCCTACTGTGCTATCAAACTTTAAATGCTATTCCTCCGATCTGACTGCACTCTGTATCCAGTAACCACCCCCTTTGCATGCCTCCCTTCTCAGGCTCTGATAACAACTATCTCATCCCTTTTCTTTTGGGATAAACTTTAGCTTCCACATATAAGAGAGACTGTGTGGTTTTTATCTTCTTGTGTCTGATTATGTCACCTGGCACTGCACCCCTTTATGTGGCTGTATAGTGTTCTATTGGATGTTTATAGCATAATCGGTGTACTCATTCATTCCCCAGTGGGCAGTTAGGTTTTGTTGCCTGCTTGCTAATATGAAACATGCCTGTCTAAACATTTGTGTACAAGTTTCTAGGTGGCCATATGTTTCCATTTCTATTGGGCATCTACCTATTCATGGAATTTCTAGGCCCTATGATAAGTCTGTATTTAAATGTTGGAGAATCCAGGTGTGTGTGTGTGTGTGTGTGTGTGTGTGTGTGTTGCTTTTGTGGTGCTGGGAACCAAACCCAGGGCCTTGTGGATGCTAAGTAAACACAACTACTGAGCTCCACCCCCTAGTTCCCACAAGTTTTGGAAGGCATGATATTTCCCCAATTTGTACATTTTTGTTAGCCAGCGGTCCACATGACCATATTTGGTTTTTAGAAATTTGACAATCAAGTCTTGAGTTCTTTTCAGTGAATGTCTAATGGGCAGCTTCGGTAGGGTGGAGAGTGCTCGGTTATGAAGCCCAATGCTTACAGCTTTCCATGGGTTAACTTCTGCCATGGTTCTTTGAAGCGGTGCAAGGTGGCTGTAACAAACTTCTGGATCATTCCATAGCAGAACAGGAAGAACTATACATTCATTTTTATGACTGTAGCATGCTGCTTTGGAATGTACCATAATTCTTTTGGTTTTTTTTTTTTTGTTTTGCCAGTCCTGGGCCTTGAACTCAGGGCCTGAGCACTGTCCCTGGCTTCTTTTTGCTCAAGGCTAGCACTCTACCACTTGAGCCACAGTGCCACTTCTGGATGTTTTCTATATATGTGGTGCTGGGGAATCAAACCCAGGGCTTCATGTATAGGAGGCAAGCACTCTTGCCACTAGGCCATATTCCCAGCCTCTGGAATGTACTATAATTCTTATCTTGTCCCTGATGCAGGCACTTAGGTTGTTTGCAATCTCTTATATCTACAAAGCAGACTTTATTGATTAGCTCTCATGGAGGTCATTTTGCACAGGTATAAACATGGCAGTAGTCATATCATTCCACAACATCAGAAGAATCACCACAGGATGACATTGTTGAAATGCAAGGCTGAATGCAGTGCCTCCTATCTGTAATCCTGGTACTTGGGACACAGAGTACAGTTTGAAGCCAGCCTGGGTCAAAAATTAGCGAGACTGCCATCAATAGAACCTTGGCATGATGCTTCATACCTGTCATCCGAGTTACTCCAAAGTGCACATACAAAGACCAAGGTCCAGGCCCGATTTGAAAAATAGCAAAAGCACAAAGGGGCTGGGAGTGTAGCTCAAGTGGTAAAACACCTGCCTAGAAAGCATGAGGTCCTGAGTTCAAAGCCCACAGCTCTCTCTCAAAAAAAAAAAAAAGGTAATTGCTTCCTTCCTTGAACTATTGTAGCTGTTAGAACAAATTCTATGCAAAGCACACCGAGCTGTGTTTGCCCCAGTTTCTTTGTAAGTAAGATGCATGAAAATTATCTAGCCACTTGCCTGCATCAAAGAATTGTCATGAAACTGTGAAATGAAGTTGAAGGCATGTTTTTCTTCTTGAAGACAGAAATCTGTGTAAATATAAAGTAACAAAGTTTATGCAAGGTGAACTAAAGAGCTTTCATAATCCACTAGTGAAAAAAAAATCAAATTTTCCCCTGGGGTGTTGTGGCCTTTCTCTCTAGAGTCTTATGTAGGTGAGACTTTTTGACAGAAGGGTCCAAGGGTTAGACAATAGGACAATGAATTTTAGCCCAATGTTTAGGCAGAGGTGTTTTTCTGTCACAAAAGAGCTATAAGACAATGTTTCTCAACTCTGTTTATACTTACAGTCTTCTAGGAAGCTCTTCAAATTTCCATATTTAGGCCATAGCCTAGTCTTATCCAGATAGATTCTTTAGATGGTGGCTCAGGCATCTGTATTTTTTGTGTGTTTGTTTTTGTGCTGGTTCTGGAGTCTGAACTCTGTGCTTAGGCGCTGTCTCTAACCTTCTTTTGCTCAAAGCTAGCACTCTACCACTTGAAACACAGTGCTACTTCTGGCGTTTTCTGAGTAGTTTATTGGAGATAAGAGTCTCATAGACTTTGCTGCCCGAGTTAGCTTCGAACTGCAATCCTCAGACCTCAGCCTCCAGAGTAACAAGGAGTACAGGTATGAGCCACCAGCACCTGGCTGCATCTTTATTTTTTTAGCTGCTCAGTGACTGCATCCTTCAGAGAAGGTTGAGAAGAGCTGATAAGGAAGAAATCAAGTGGGACACCCTATTATCAGGGTGATTCAGAGAATCAATGGGATGTATGGATAGAGAGAAAGATTTACTTTAAGGAATTGACCTACAGGCATAGCAAGTCCAAAATGTGCAGAATAGGGCTGCAGGCTAAAGACCCATGGAGAAAATCAGCTCTGCCCTCCACCTCTGCTGCTGAGTTCCTTATGGCTCTGGGGACTAATTAGGTGAGACTCACCATTTTATGGAATACAACTGCTGTATTGAAGGCCCACTGTTCATTTCATCCTAAATTCTCTTTCAGCACCATCCAGATAATAATGTGGCCATATATTTGGGCATCCTGGCCCAGTCAAGTTGGTCGATAAAATTAATCATCACAACTAGCAATTGTTTAGGAGGCACTCAAAAATGTCATCTTTGGGAAGGAAAGACAGGAAATACATAGTAACTAGAAGTTCTAGCTTTCTTATTTGGTGATAAATAGATTGCCAAATTTCTTAGCTGTTTCCTCAAGAGAAACCATGTACTTATCATTTGTAAGCCCTCTTCCCATAACCCATAGGTTGATTAAAATGAAGAATTATGAGAATATAAGGTGCTTTTTATTTCCATCATCTCTGAATTGGGTAGTTTTTTTTTAATTAGAAGATTATCTTTTTTGTCAGCTTCCCTATCAGTTGTGAAGGAGATTCACTAGAGCAGATATGAGATATGGTCTTAAATCATGAATGTATTTCCCCTAAGAAAATCTAATTCCATCCATTGTCTTGGAAGAAACCTAGTACCAAAACCCAGAACTCGAAAAGATTGTTGCCAAGAGCTTTTTATTGACCTCAACAGAGAAGAACCTGTGGTTTATTGGGGGAAATCAAGAACAATCTAATTACCCCTTCTCTCCATTATAAAAGAGCTCTTTGCAAGCGACTCATCCTATCAAAGCAATAAGATTTACTTCCTTTCATAAACGTAAATGGCTTGAACTTTACGGTAGAATCCAGTTCTTCTAAGGAGCTGACATTCTATAGGCTGAATTTCCTGAGGTGTTTCATCTCACACTGGCAGAGAAGGAAGAAGAGTGCACTTGAGCTCTCTGCCCCAATGAGAAGACTCAGCCATGAGGACAAGAGAGAGGGCCAGAGGACTCACGTTAAGCCTCTCACTGAGGGGCTGTGTTAGGCTCTGACTCCCAGGGCGCTTGGTTTCTGCCCTGAGATACTTTGAACCAGAGGAATCAACTCATTGCTGTGAGTCAGCAGGAAACTGAGTCAGCCTCATTGATTTGGAGTGGGAGGGTGTGGGCTGGGTTAGTAGGGACTCTGAGTGGGTCTTTGTGGCCGTGCGTGGATCAGTTCATTTTGCCAGCTATGAATCAACTAGCATTCATGCTGGCCCAGAAGCAGAAGAGCTCAAGTTAAAAATAAGTCAACCTGTTATTTTTAGATAAGGCAGATCACAGCCCTAAAACAGGAAGCTGGCGTGTGGCCCTGTCTCATTTGCATACTCTGGTGGAGCAGGACCCCCCCGGAAAGGTTTCTTAAACTGGGAGCTTCTTGACCTGAGATGAAGTTGTGTCACCTTCTCTCCTTGTGAAAGCAGAGGTTCAGGAGACCCAGAGTCTTCTTTCTTTCTGAAACCTGTGAGGAAGGACGGAAGTGTGGCATACCGTGAGCAGACAGGACTGGTTAAGGCTTTCCAGTATTCCTGTGCATGGTAAACAGACATAGACCTAGGCTGTCAGCCTTCTCAGCAAGCCCCTCCCCCCACCATTACTGAAACTTCACCCACTTCCACAGCATCCAGAAGCTCAACCCAGGAACTGGTAATTTATGCCTGTAATCCTAGCTACCCAGGAGGCTAAGATCTGAGGATCAGAGTTCAAATCCAGCCTAGACAAAAAAAAAAAGCCCTGGAGACTAGCAAAGCCAACTGTCTAGCAAAAAGCCAGAAAGTGGAGTTGTGGTCCAAGTGGTAGAGCACCAGCCTTGAGTGGAAGGCTAGAGCATAAGGACCTGAGTTCAAACCCCAGTACCTACACACACACATAGACACAGTCCCTAGCACAACAGGGCACTCAGAAAAATCTTTCTCCTTGTTCTTTTGAACAAATATCAGTAGCAAAATTCAGAATGATTGGTGTCGAGAGGCCCATAAGCCCCAATACATTTTTTTTTAAAAAGAAGCCATAGTTTGTTGTGGAAATGATAGACCACCAATGGCCCCCAACTCTCCCTCATGAATGGAGGTGTTCTATGCCAGCAGCAGGAGGGTGTGCATTCTTACAGAGGTGACTGCACCTTCAGCACCAGGGCCAGCTACGTTGGAATGGTCCTTGCTTAACCATCAGGACCATCTCTAGTGTCTTCCATTAAAGAAGGTGCTGGCTGGCCACACAAGGCTGATATCACATCTATGGTTCTGCACACACTGTCAGCAGAAAATGCTCCCCAGTTCATCTCGTGTTTCCCAGCCATTTCCCCCACGTGCTTAGGTCTGGACTTTTGGCCTCTTCCACTCAGGCTTCTTCATGGTGCTGTCCTCTGGTGCTTCTGAGACCCATGACCCTTTGTGCGTGACTTCCTGCCACGGTTCATTCATCTCCAGGAAGGTCTCCTTATGTATCTGCCTAGCCTCCTTGTTTCCCACAAAGGATCAGAGACTGAGACAAGTTTCATGAGACCCATTAAGGACATGAGAGCAATGGCAGGGAAGCAATGCACAGATGGAAGCTCAAAGTTCCGATGGGCCAATGCTATCATTGAATTCTTTGGGCAAAGGGGATGAGGGGCAGCGTTAGAGTTGGAACTTAGGGTCTTTCACTTGCTAGGCAGGTGCTCTACTACATAAACCATACCCCCAGGTCAATCCACCTGTTTTTAGCTTTAGTTATTTTTCATATAGGGTCTAAAATTTTTGCCCAGGGCTGATCTACCTATACTCTCCCACAGAGCTGAGGCCCAGGTGCATGCCCCCCAGCCTAGCTTGGCTTTGAACCATTCATGGTTCTCCTGACCTTCATCTTCTAAGTAGCTGGTATTACATGAGTGAGCCATAATGCATGGCTGATCCTTGAATAGGTCAATTTCCCAGACTTGCACCTTGCTGACCACTTTGTAGCCAGTCTGGGCTTATATCCACCACAGACATCATTGTACCAGAGCATCTAGACTTTCTAGTATGAGCACTTGTACATTATTTAACACTTTCCAGCCCATGCAAACAGAATGTCACCTCTCCCTCCCCATGATGTCCATACCCTATTCTTCCAAACCCGTGACCATGTTTATAGCCTCCAGCACCTATGAGCACCTTTGCCTTCCACCACTACCAAGAACCCACTTGTAATGTTGATCCATGAGAGAAATATTGAAAGGAAACACCGGGGAAACTTATGAGAATGAAGAGTTGTTTCTAGGATGAGGATGGTTTGCTTTTTTGCAATCTCTGCACAGCTGAGATAAGTAGGAATGGCCCAGACTTGCCTGGGGATGGACCTAAAGTAGGTGGGGAGGGAGTTGTGGGGTATCTAGAGTGAGATGATGTGCTCAGGGTTGAGGGAAAGACCATGCTTCACACATGGACTTTGTCCTCAATGGTGTTGCTACATGTGAACCTGCCTTGAAGGACGTGATGTTCTCTGTGAGCAAGTCGGTAACATATCTGGGTTTCTCCCTGTACCTGAGTGAGTCTTCGATGTGCCATGTCAAGACCTATAGACCATAGTTCAATATGTCCCCATCATGACCCAGGATGCATCGTGTCTAGTGGGTCATCTTCTCTATGCCAACCCACTCTTCAGCCCCACACTGAAGTGATTCTCATAGTTTCCCTTACTATGAAGTATAAGGAAAATGGAGCAAAGGTGACAAAACTAAAACATAGCCTCGCTATGCAATATACATAGACTCATTAGATAATATTCATTCACTTACTACACAATACGCTGTTACTTTCCTTCTTTCTTTTCCATTCTAAGTGGCGAACACTACACACAGCAAGAATAATCGCACACCTACTGTAGCTTCTGACCAGTGTTCCCCATACATCCATTGCGATGTAGTCATTCAATCGCAGGTTGCATGCAATTCCATAGTCTGCTTTTTGCACGTATCTTTTGAGAACATAATATTCTGTGTGTGAATTCTCTTGGGGAAGGGGTACCTGTGATCCAGGCCTGTGGAGATGCCACGGCTTAGTGACTACCTTGTAACTGACAGAGAGCATGCTATTCAACTTTCTCAACTGGGTCAGAAAAGACCGTGCAGCTTCTGCCTGGTTCTTCTGGGATGTTGGTACAGAAGCCCTGCATGAGAAGGCCAAGTCCCCTGAGAAGGCTGTACCAGAATAACTCCACAGGCTGCCCCTGTGATGGACAGGCTGCCCCTGTGATGGACAGGCAGCATGGAATCCTGACTGCATGAGGGAGCCATGCCGTACAGCCAGTCCAGTCAGGGCATTCAGTACATGCGGCCCCAGCCCACATGAGCGGCCAAAGCGCGAGTCGCCTTGACTGAGAACTGCTTAGGCAAAGCCCTGTTCGTTTCTGAGCAGAAAAAATTGCCCTGGGGTGGGGGTGGGGGGGAAATCAAATGATTGTTTTAAGTCCTTCTATTTGGAGGCATTTTTCCATGTGGCTATAATAGTCACAGTGAAGTTCAGTACGGAGAAATTAGAGGTTATTATAATAAAAACTGGAAAGCGCATGGCATTGACCTTGAGGTTGGGTTTGTTGGCGAGGGCTTAAAGGAAAGTAAGTGGGGGTACAGAGGCAGGAGGAAAGGGGGGGCTTTAGTTGGATAGTGGCGAAAGTTTCACAAAATGATCGCCTGTGGTAATGTGAGACATAGAAACTCTCCCAAATGAACTCTGATTTAGCTAAGGAAATTTCCAGACAGAGCACTGAGGATGCCTCCTGACTTCTGTCTATAATGAGAGATCGGAGAGATATACACAGATAAAAATCAATGTTCAATTAAAATTTGGAAGAATAATTAAGGGACAAAGAGAATGTTGTCAGCCCACAAAGGGTTCTTTTTTTTTTAATTTTTAGCTAGCACCTGCGGGGGTGGGGGAGGGAGGAGACATTTTGACATGACCACGCATGCCTACAGGACACCTCAACTGGACTCACCCCTCCCTCATTCTCCCTCACCTCCCTCCCTTTTTCTAAAAAAAAATCAATGAGGTTTTCATTCTTCCATTTCCCCATACATATGTAGTCATTTGACTATATTTGCTTTCCCTAGCCTCCCTTTCCTTCCCCCTTCCCTGCCACAGTCTCCCACCTCAGACAGAACCTTTTTACCTCCTGTCATTCTTTTTTTTTCATGCGTGTTGTTTATCAGTGGCGAACCCCCCTAGAATAGCAGAGTTCTTAAGAGGTCTCAGGGGATAAAATCAAAGCTAGGGATTCTTCAGGAAAATAAAACACAGGGTTAAAAAGAAGCCAGAGGGGTAACCTTAAATCCTTATTTCAAGATTTCAGAAAGATTGGAAGGAATATCTTTTAGACCACTGTCAGCTAGACAAAAAGTGTCTGAGGATCTTAAGATCATATTTTATAGATCATTCCTCTTAAACAATAGTGTATCTAGCTCGGACAGGCTCTGGCCCTCTGCCGCTTTACAGAAATGAGAATAGAAGAGTTTGTCTCAAAGATATATGATTTTTGTCTAATGAAAAGAACACTGAGGAGGTTCACAAAAATCGACAACATTTTTCAGAATTACGTCGGCAGCAGTGACACCCTCTTGGGCTGAAAGAGACCGGGGCAATCATTCTTTGGGCCCACAATGGAATGAGCACACTGGGGTTCTGCCACACTCTTGGGTTGTCTATTATGGAAAAGGGGGTGTGGTTACAAAGGAGCAAACAGAAGCCCAGTTGGGGTGACCAAGAGTCATGGAGAATAATTCCTCAAGAGTAGTATTGGGATAAGAGCTGGGTACCAGTGGCTCACGCCTGTAATCCTAGCTACTCCAGAGGTCAAGATCTGAGGATCATGGTTCAAAGCCAGTTTGGGCAGGAAAGTTTGTGAAACTCTTTTTTGTTGTTGTTGGTGGTGGTGGTTCTGGAGCTTGAACTCAGGGCCTGGGCTCTGTCTCTGGGCTTCTTTGGGCTCAAGGCTACTGCTCTACCAGTTGAGCTACAGCTCCACTTCCAGCTCTTTCTGAGTAGATTATTGGAGATAGAGTTTCACAGAATTTCCTGCCTGGGCTGGTAATGAACCATGATCCTCGGATCTCGGCCTCCTGATTAGCTAGGATTACAGGGGTGAGTCACTAGTGACTAGTTCATGAGACTCTTATCTCCAATGAAAAACCCAAAAGCTGGAAGTGGAGCTGTTGCCCAAATGGTTTGAACACAGGGCCTCGGCCTGGCACACATACATGCACACATGTGTACACACACACACACACACACACGAATAATATTGGCCTTAGATCAAGATGAATCTTATGGGTCTAGCTAAATCTCAAGTTCTTATGGAAGAGGAACGTCTATGTGCCTTCTATCCTCTCTCTTTCGCATAGGAGGGCCCCTTGTAATTATTCCATCCTTGGACTCCTCAGTCCTTGAGTTGTGGTCTCTGGTCTTCTGATCCTTGAGCTGAGCTCCAGTGATACCTAGACTAGACTGGATGATGAAATCCTTAACCCCCAGGGTGAGGCTGGGGGAGGTCTTGATAGTGAGGTGAAGGAATGCAAAGTAAGACAGGAGCCATTCGTAAGCAGGTCTTTCATTCCTTTAGCAAGTCTTCCCATTGGCTGTGGAGTCTGTCGTCCATGTGGGTCGATGATTCATGGAGCACCAAAGCAACACAGCAGACATGACATTATGTTTCAAGACTAGATCAGAAGTAGCTTTGATGCTTTGGCCTGGGGTCCCTGGAACATGAGCTCTGTGAGAAATGAGGGCCAACTGAGAAATCCGAGCACCTTGCAGCTGCCGCGCTGGAAAGGCTGAGTCTGGGAATTCTATTACATGGGCTAGCAAAGCCTGCAGCCAGACAGCCACACAGATAGCCTGCCCCATAAAAGTGTAAGCAAAGAAAACGATGGCTTTTAGCTGCTATGTGAAGGTAATTTTGTAATGCACTGATAATGACCGAAACATGTTGCTGCATAGTCATCAATAAATATCCTTGAAATTGTGGTAGTTGCTTCCTTCAAAGAGGTAATAAAAATCACCTTCTTCATTCTTTTCCTTTTGGATTATTTTTTTAGAATAAGCTTCCAAAAGAAGAATAACCAAGTGAAAGCACATGAATATTTTTATACTTTCTAATCCACTCTGCCAAATCACTCTCCTAAAAGATAGTACCAATTTGCCACTGGTAACCTGAGGATACAGCAGTTTTATTGCAACATCACCAGCTTTGGGCACTGGAATTTTAAACTATATTTAAAAGCATCTCAAATTCAAAAGCTGTTCTTGTGTATCTATTGTAAAATTCTATTACTGTAATCTTAGGAGGAAATCCATGAGTTAGAGCCCTCTTTCGCTCAGTCTAACTCAGCCCTTTAAAAAAAAAAATCTGGTTAGTGTTTTTTTTTTTCTTTTCTTCCTCCAGAAATTTTTTCCTATTATATTCCCAGCCTTCCCCTAGAAAGTTGGCCAAGGAGAACACTAACAGCCCAAGCTCTATCTACTGTTCTGCGTTGTTTCTGTGTCTCCACAAGTATTCTGACCTATGCTAGCTTTCTGATCTACCTCCAGCCTAATGCAAACTTTCCATTGGAAGAGAGTTGTCCATGAGTCATGAATAGATTCACTAATTTTCCCAGCCATCGTGTAAGGTAGATTTTATCCTTCATTTTTAGATGAAGCTACAAGGCATCAGAGGCAAGAGGAAACTCACCATCATTACCTTTGAGGGTGGTAGGGATAGGATTTGAACCTGTGCTTCGGCCGGTAGATTTAGCTGGCTTGACTAGATTACCAATCTATTGAGGGCTGAGATCCCACATACCCAGATTTCCCAGGAAGAAGCTAGAGGGCTGTAGAAAATTCCCATTGGCTCCATTCAAATACTGTCTACTTCCTCCAACACTGTCCTAAACCATATCTTATATTTATATCCATATACCTCTCTATATGCACATACATACAATATACACATGCATGTATACACTAATGTATGTATATACATACACACAAATAATATATATACATATTTGTATATTACATCTGTATTTGTATGTGTGTTTATGCTGGTACTGGGGCTTGAACTCAGGACTATACCCTCTCACTTGGCTTTATTGCCCAAGGCTGGCACTCTACCACTTGAGCCATGGCTCCACTTCTGGCTTTTTGCTGATTATTTGGAGGTAAGAGCCTCAAGGACTTATCTGTCAGGGATGGCTTCAAATAGTGATCCTTTGATCTCAGCACCCAGCTTCTAATGTGTTTTTTTTTTTTAATTTAAAAGCCAGTGTCCATGTTATGAATACCTTTATATTTCCTTATGACACTAGCATTAAAATGTGTCTTCCTACGTGTTCTGTGAGATATTATTTGGAGGAAATAAAAGTGAATGTGCTTGTATTTATTTGTACAAGAACATCTTTATGAAAATTATACTTATTCATCTGAAAAATTTTTGGACTTCTTAAATCAGATGGAAGAAGAAAAATATTTTAAACTATTCTACTTTTCTTTAGCTCTTTATATATTCCTATTCCTCGGGATAATCTGTGATCTGAAAAACGGAAGCCAAAGTAAAACTCTGTCCTTGGAGAGAGTGGAGAGAGCTGTAACCATGACCTTGATTCTGTGGAATATGATCCCTGGGAAAGCACGGGTTTTTGCTTTGTTTCCTGCTGTGTTCTCAGCACTTTAATAGCCCTTCACACAGTAGGCACTCATACTTGTGAAATGAATGAATCACCTTCCTGACTTCCTGCCTCGCATCCCTCTTGTCTCTACAGTTGAGACAACATGTCCTGACACAATCTCACTCTTCTGACACAACCTGTGGAGTCAGATAGAGAATTCTAACTATGGGTTTCAGAAATGGATGAATAGATCATGTCAAGATTATCTTGCAAAGCAAGGAAGCATTAAGAAACATGCCAGAGTCGTATTATTTGTGGGGGATGAGAATGGTATTGCGGAAGGAGTGAAGAACGTTGAAATCCAGCCTATATTCCACTCCCCAAGCAAGTCACCTTTTTCTAGGGGGCCCAAAAGTATTGCACTTGCTAACCCTGACTGTTAGGCCTGTAACTTTCAGACACCTGTTTAAATGGCTCTATCCAATATGGTCCTGCTTTATCTAACACTCTAACCATCCACCTTGGTAACTGCAGATGGAGGAATCTCCTCTCCTCCTTTGGACTGACAGCCATAGATAGGGCTGTTTCTTGGTTTCTAATTCTATACCTTTCCTACAAGCACACTGATAACCTCATCCAGCTATTTGTTCTCTTCCCTAAGATTATATTAGTCTATCTTCCGTTTTCGAGAGCTCTTACATGTGGTTCTGCAAACTCTTTAAAAACTCTTCAATACCTATAAGCAAATAAATCACAAAAGACACAGAAGCTCTAAGTAGGGTTTTTTGTTGTCTTAATATCAAAATGGGAGCTACTTGTTCGCTATTACCGACCACAACCTGCAGAAGTATGAGATTTTCACTGCCATTGTCAGCCAGTCCCTGGTCAGCAGCAGTGTTTATAAAGGACACAAGTATACGTGATTTGACTCGAATTATAAGGTGACCTTTGGGAAGCGTATTTAAATATTCCATGTAGATGGATATACAATGAAAATATGTCCACCTGAATCTTTTTTTGCAGTGATCCACCAAGAACAAAGTTGACTCTTTTTTCCATATGTCAGGCCTGCAGAATTTTGCAAAAAGTAGTGTTGCCTTTGTTGTCTCTACTATTTCCAGCCTGTCTTCTCCTCTGGAGGCTCAGCCTAGCCTCTCTTGCTCATCGCAGGCTGCCTTTAGTTAATCTGCCATCTTGATTGTTCTCTGAGTGTGCTCTTATCCATCTGTCACATGTCCAATGTATGATGTCCAAAATAAATAACTTTGAGTGCTCTGAGGATGTCTTTTGGATCAAGGGTCTATGTGTCAGAAGCTTGGTCACCAGTGTGGCAGTGTTAAAAGGTGTTGGGACCTTTAAAAGGTGGAGCCTAGTGGGAAGTTACTAAGGGCCTTGTACTCAGAAGGGATGAAGGTAGTTTTCATGGGAAACTTGAGTTACTTCTTACAAGAGTGGGTCTGACCCTCGAATTGCTCTCTGGCTTCCTGTCTTGCCATGTGATCTCAGCATCTCCCATTTGATGCCATCTTTGGCATCTGACAAAGAGCCTTTCCAGAATCAATTAGAAGACACTCTCATACCCTTGAACCTCCCTAGCTGCGAACAAAATAAACCTTACAAAGGTTTACTTTCCTTACAAAGCATTCCATCTCTGGTATTTTGATATAGTCACAGAAAGGGGAATAACACACCATCTTCCTTCATGGCAATATACCTTGATTACTGATGATTCCTAGTACAGTTAGCTTTTTTTAAAAAACAGCTATAATGTGATGCTGGTCTACATTTTTTTAAGTCTAAAAAATATTGGCTCATGATATTAATGAGCAAACCATGAGCAAAGCCCTGCTTTGAATGGTTCTTTAAAAAAAAAAAAAAAAAGATAACCAATAGCCAAGACTCACCAGGCCTGTGTTCTTGGGCCCAGTCTGGGTTCTGCCTCAGGACAGCCTAGCAAAGCCTTTGCAAGTACCCCTGGCTGTTTATTTACTGGCAGATTTGAAAACTCGACTTTTAGCAAGAGCAACAAGAGAGAAGTGCTATCTGTAAGGAAATCTGGTGATGATGATTTGTTATTATTACTGCTATTCCCAGCCCAGATGCTTCTCCAGATGAAATGGATAAAAATTGGAGCCTCTTTGTGAATGGTGACAGGTGCAGACTTGGCCCTTCCAGTGGGATTTCATCAGGCGCACAGCTCACCGCCGGCACAGGGGCTTCCTACAGGCCTGTGTGTTGTAGCGATCCCCAAAACTGTCAAGTGAATAATTGGCCTCTTATCTGGAGTCTTTAGAAGATTCCCTTCTGCACATCCTTTGAAAAGCTGCATCAGTCAGATTCTTTGTTTGCAAGCAACAGAAACAGGCACTGACTAACTGGAGCAGGAAAAGTATTTATTGGATGGACATGGTGGGGCTGGGGCAAGGTTCTTTTTAAAACTGTTGAAAGGCCAAAAGCCAGGCTTTGTACATGATGAGAACCAGGGGACTCCTCACCATGCAGGTAGTATGAGAACATTTCGAATCTTGTTGGGGGGCTGCTAAAAATGAAGGAAGTACGGCTCTCATGTTCTCTGGGTGTGCCATGCCCTACCAAGACTTTAAACTTGGGAGATGAGTGGTTGATGGCCTAGTTTTGTCTTAGGTACATTTCCTGGCTAGAAAAGATTAGCAAAACAGCGTACAGTGAAGTGATATTGAAAAAAAAAAATTACATGGAGGAGGGGAGACTTGCTAGAATATAAGGGTATAGGCTCAGCACATTTTTCTTAGAAAAAAAAAGACAACCAACAAAAATTAGCAAAGACAAATACCTATATCTATCTATCTATCTTTCTATCTATCTATCTATCTATCTATCTATCTATCTATATGTGTGTAGATGTGTGTACAAGGCTATATGCATTGCCCAGAAAAAACTGAAGGGGACTCTAGCTACCTATATATTCCTGGCTGACTATGAGACGGATATGCATGAAGAGAAGTAAAAAATGCTCAGTTGAAAGGAAGAACACACTTTGAGTGTGTTCTCTATCCACCAATCGCTCTACCCAGCAAATGATAGAGAGCTTGTGGGTTCAGCATGCTTGAGCTCAGCCTTTAGCCAATTAGCAAGCATCATGGAACCAGGGGTTTACCAGGAAGGCAAGTTCAGAAACAAAGACAAAACAAGAGGAAAGTTTGCGGAGGCATCAGTGGCCATGAGCTGTAGCAGCCCAACAGAATAAATCCAGGCAAACAAACAGGTAACCAAAAAAACTGGGGAAATGGCTCTCAGACAGGGGAAGATGATCTTAGAAAAGGAGTTGCTACCATATCATATCTAAAATTGTCTACATTCCATTGATATGAAAAATACTAGACATCCAAAGAAACAGGAAAGTGGAAAAGGCTCAAGGACAAAGCAGCATAGAAAAACGTCCTGGGAAGGTTCTCTAAGATATTGGACTTAGAAAAGAAAAGGCAAAGCAGTTTGTACAAGTGTGTTGGAAATGAAAAGGGTATTATATTTTGAAAAAAATAAGGGAAAATATGATGATGGTGGTTTATTAAATAGAGAATATCAACATAAATTAGACACACATATGTATACATGTGGAGATCACATGTTTGAGAAGATATTAGAAAGGATCTGAGGTCCTAGAAGATCCTAGAGCGATGTCAGAGTGAAGTAAGGAGGTCTGGCCAGCGCCATCTTGGCCACATGGTTAGTGGTAGGGTCTGGCCTCTTGTCTTCGTGGTGGGGAAGGTGAAGCTCCCTGCCTCCCAGGTGATGGGCGTGCGTGGAAGCAGGGATGGACACTTGGCTGATAGGTTGCTGAACCTGTCAGTCCAGTGCCTGGAACTAGGAATTTCCTGCCACCCTGCCCCCTGATGACCTGAACCTATTTAGGCCTGGACCAGCTCAGGCACCATTACATCATGCCACGTGTTTTCATGTTCCCATCTTGTGTCCTGTCTCCTGGCTCTTCTCCAGTCACCATAGTGTCCCATTTCAGTTCTCTGTTTGAGCTGAATTGATTTTTTGGTATTATTTTTGTTCTTTCTTTCCTCTCTGGATTGTTTCCTGATTGTGTTAAGTGTATTTGCAGGCCACTGGTCTTTGAAACAGGAGTCTACCGTGCAGTCACCAGCTTTTTAATAAAGACTCCAAGATTTGACCTCTCAAAATGTGGCTTCTCTGTAAGGGCATGAAAGTATTTGAAGAACCATTTGCCAACCAAATTCACCAAATGTTATGAGAAATGTTAATACAAACATTGAAGAAGCTCTGTGAACTCCAAATAAGGTCCATTCATTCCTCTCCCATCTAGATACATCATTTACAAATGGTGAAGAGCTGAAGACAAGCTTGAAAGCAGCAAGAGAAAAACCATCTCTCCCTTGAGTTGGGATCATCCTTCCTGTCTGGTTGCTTCAACCCGGGACACAGGCTGTGCCCATCCTTCTGACTTGGAGTAGAACACTGGCTGCTCCTAGGTCTATATTGCCCATTGGCCTTTGGACTGGAGTTTGCTCCAACTCTCCTGGATCTCTAGCTTGTGAACTCCAGCAGGAGACCTTGAGGCTTAGGGGACTCACTAGCATAAAGCAATCCCTTGTAACAAATGAGTATGTATCTATCCATATTCACATGCAAATGCCCTATTGGTTTGGCTTACTGATTTTACACATTTAGGGAATGATACCACAATGATCACCTTAGACTCAATGATATTTATCCAAATGATTTGGAGGAGACACAGGGCCTGGGAAAAAATGATGCTTCCACCAGCATCAAAGAAGGGGGGTGGGCAAGCTGGTGCCAGCTCCATCAATGGAGGCTGGAGTTCACGACTGCACCAGGCTGCAAGTAGACTAGCAGATAGGAGTTAGGAGTTAGAGAGCTCTAACACAGCAAGGTGTTTCCCTATGAATCCTTCTCAGCATAGAGTTTCTGTGTGTGAAAAATGGGGAGGGACAAAGGCAGATCCCATCATCTGATCTTAACAGAAGTTAATATTTGTCCACCTGTAGACAAGCTGTGTTATTCCCATGCCTCGTTCTTTCCCTCCCAACAAGTGCAGAGATGCTGGTGCTCTTCAAGAAATCCTCAGAGTATCAGACATGCTCTCTGTTACAGGGTTCGAGGGAGGAGATTCCATGTCCCTCCAAGAGTCCTCCACTCAGAGCCAGTCTCAAGCAAGAAGATGGACTTATTGGGGAAGCAAAAAGCGAACTGACCGGCCAGGGACACAGCACAGACTCCAGAGATGAAACTGCGACAGTGAAAAGTGGGCTGACCGGCCCGGGACACAGTGTAGACTCGGAGCTGACACTGTGACCCCGAGCAGTCATCAAATCGGGGTTTATAAAGGTAAAAGTGTAGCACAGATGTAGGGGGTTGACGGAAGGGGCAGAGCACGCAATAAGTTCACAGATGTAGGAGGTTGACACAGGGGGTGGAGCAAGTAATAAACAAGTTAAGGATCAAAAACATGATTCCTTTTCCAAAAAGAGCCTACCCTCCATTCCAGATCCCAAGCCAGGAGCTACATTCAGCACTGGTCCTTCTTACCAGGAGAACCTCCTCAGTTTCAGCCACTGCACTGACAGTATCACCCATGGCTGTGTGTTCATTGCTTACCACCAGTGAGATATATTCCCATTTTATACAAGATGGAAGCTGAAGCACATTCCCTAACTTGCTCAAGTTGACATGAGTTGCAGAGGTAGACTCATGGCCAGCATCGCCTAACACCAAAGCCCATGTCCTTGCCAGTAGCATGTAGGACAAATGACATCTCCTGGGTTTTGAGCAAGATATGTTTGTGGGTGAGGTTGGAGAAAGGATCCAAGATGTCCTTTCAGGACATCAGCTCACAAAATCTCACCTTGAACCATGAAGAGAATTTATTACACGCCTCTTTTCTTTCTCACAGGGAGATAGAAAGACACAAGAAGGGACAATGAATCTTCCAAGGTGAGCCACAAGTCACTAGCCAAGCCTGGCCTGTCACTCAAGGCTCTGAATTCCCAGCTCACTGAGCTGCAAGTGGAAGCACTGTGGTGGGTTACGCCAGCCTAAGACTGGAATAAAACTCGCAAGTTGTGCCTTCCTCCACCTCCCCTCCACACGCACCCTGTCCTCCCCCTCTTTCGGATCCCAGGAAATGCCAGAAGGAGAAGATCACATTGACCAACAGGGACTCGGTCAACTTCTTTGCCTTCTGGCTGTTTTAAAACAAACAAAGGGCAGTGCACAAGTTATTAGTAAATACCAAGGCTTAGTTTATTGTATAAAACTTCAATCCAACAAATAAATGAGCCATCAAGTTTGAATTTATGTAGCATTCAAAACACATTAAAGCCATTTGACCATGACAAAGGCCTTTCCTGCTTTGAATGATGAAGGCTGGTGCTGCAAATACCCTTCGAGGAGACATTAAATGAGGTCTTTTCAGGGTGTCTCTGGGGACTGTCAAGGTGGAAAGCGGAGGTTCTGTACACTTTCTAAAGAATTCTTTAGGGGAAAAGTCCAGCCCAATGAACACCTTTCTTAAAGGGATTTGGAAACCTGCAATGGTTAAAATAATTACAGATGTTCAGCTAGGGGGCCTGCCAGTTGACCACTAGCACCTCCTTGTTTACTTAGAGATACCCCCAGAGCATCATCAGAGAACACTTGGGTTCCCACTAAAGGTCCCAGCTGATTTTGTGGCCTTGGAGCCATTTTTACCATCTGCAAGCCAGTTATAATAATACCTCAGAGGGGGAGGCGAGAAACCGTGAGACAACACAGGGAAGAGAATATTATAAATGCCAAAGCCCTGTTGCAATCAAAGGTGGCATTATTCATCATGGGTAGAATAATAGTTCATTCCCACCTCTCACCCCATTTTAGCTTGTCTTCCTTTTGTTACAGGCAATGGAAATTTTCTCATTTCTGCTTGTGTGGCAGCTCATGCAAGGAGCTCCTGGGGCCTGCAGCTTCTTATTAATGACTGAAGAGGTGCCCTGGGATTTGACTCATGGGAAGTTCAGCTCTCTCTGGTCCATGACAGAGGTACCACATAAGCAACATAGTCTTAGGAAGGCACTCCTAGAGACAGGGTGCATAGGAAAGATTCTATTTAGGGTTATCTCCTAATGTGCCCCCACTTTTCTCTCCAGTAAAGATCAAAGGCAGCCTTGGAGCTATGCCTACCAAACACGAGCAAGAAAAGAAGTCCAGTGAGTCTGGGTTGGGAAGGAAATATTTATTCAACTATCAATGGCTAAGTACTCACCAACCATCGGTCTAGTGTTGATTGGTGAATTACTAAGGTGAAGAGGAAACAGGTCCTGATTTCCCAGGAAGCCAAACATAACCAGATGAGCCCCGAGAGCATGTTAGCCAAGCCCTGTGGTGGATCACATAAGCCTAGTGGTATCTAATTTCACCCCTTTGTATCAGAGCCTTTGGGTGAGGATGAGTTTGTGTGGAGAGGTTCTGGCCATTCTGACACCTCTTTTATTTTCTGTGGGGACCCCTGGTCATTACTTCCTCTGTCTCAGCTTGGATGGTTGGTCTCTGTGAGTGCGCTGTAAGGACACTCCATCCAGTTCTGTACTCCAAAGAACGCTGCGTGATACAAGCGAGCTAAAAATGGCCAAAGGTTTGAGGAAGGGCTCAGAGGGCAAAGAAGTCAAATAAAACAAGCTTTGTCCTTGCTCTCCAGAGTACTGAACCTCTGTGTGAGAGTAGGAAATAATTACGAAGTTTTTACGTTGTATGCTCTTCACTGCATTTAATCATCACAACATCTCTGACAAACAAATATTCACATCCACATTCTACAGCTCAGGAAAGGGAGGGTTGAAGTAAATGTCTTGTTCAAGACATTTGGTAAAGGCAGGATTTGAATTCAGTTCTAGCTGTCTTCAGACCTGGATTCAAGCTTTGTGCTATGCTGCTTCTCGCCCAAGCTCATTTAGTTTGAACTCCGGAAGGTATTAGGCTACAGTGCTTCCAGGAGGTGATTGGACCATGAAAGTGATTCGGCTCCTGCTGGGTCACCCTTTCTAACATGTGGGGACACAATGAGAAGATACCACCTCTGATCCAGGAGATAGGCTCTCCTGGACAGCCACAGGCTGAGTGCCTTGATTTTAGAATTCCCAGACTCTAAAACTGTGACAGAGAAATACCTGTTGGGCTGGGAATGTAGCTTAGTGGTAGAATGCTTGCCTAGCATGCATGAAGCCCTGGTTTTGATTCCTCAGTACCACATAAACAGAAAAAGCCAGAAGTGGCGCTGTGGCTCAAGTGGTAGAGTGCTAGCCTTGAGCAAAAGAAGCTCAGGGACAGTGCCCAGGCTCTGAGTTCAAGCCCCAGGACTGGCAAGAAAAAGAAAGAAAGAAAAGAAAAGAAATACCTGCTACTTATAAACCACATTCAGTTAAAAGTTGCCTACCCAGACTAAAGCAGCGTTAGGCTCCTTCTGGTATTATTATCACCAAGCCACAGACGGAGAGCTCAGGGAATAGAAGCCAGCCCTGGCAGAAGGCACTGATGAATACCAGGCAAATGAGCAATAAATTCAGAGCAGGTCCCAAGTCCTAAAGAAGGACAGAATGAACTAGGAACCTTTGGGCTAAGGAACAAAATACCCGGGATGTGTGTCCATCTACCTATCCGTTCCTATTTCCATCCATGCATGCAACATTACAGATGGTGAACAGATGCTCACACAGAACTACGGGTTATGGAGGATGGCAAAAATAAACAAGTGAAAAAAGACACAACAGTATGACTAACTGGTAAAAATCATTGATGAGTGTCATGTACTGAGGACTATACTAGAACAGCCTAGGACACAACCTGATAGGTAGCCCCCATGAGCATTGGGGAAATGCAAAGGAAATTTAAAATGGAGAATAAGAGAAGATACTATAATGAAAATTTCCAACTTATAAGTGAAGAGCCTTTGATAAGATCAAAGTAGCCCACTTCTGCCATGGTTTATCACAATATATATATATATATATATATATATATATATATATATATTTTTTTTTTTTTTTTTTTTTTTGCCAGTCCTGGGCCTTGGACTCAGGGCCTGAGCTCTGTCCCTGGCTTCTTCCCGCTCAAGGCTAGCACTCTGCCACTTGAGCCACAGCGCCACTTCTGGCCGTTTTCTGTATATGTGGTGCTGGGGAATCGAATCTAGGGCCTCGTGTATCCGAGGCAGGCACTCTTGCCACTAGGCCATATCCCCAGCCCACAATATATTTTTTATTTAATGATTAAACTTGTTATGGTTATTATAAAGTTCATGTACAGAGGTGTTGTCATTTCGTAAGTCAGGTAATGAGTACATTCGTTTTTACACAGTGTCACCCCTTCTGTTGCTCTCTTCCAGTTTTTCCCTCCTGTTCCCACTCAGAAGTTGTATAGTTCATTTTCAGCATCGTACAGAGTAACATTGCTACATTTGTTCACCCTTTGTCCCTCCATTTATGAATGAATGAACAAGGCAAAAAGAGATGAAAACAAAACCTCTTGTTTCCATTTCCTGGAGTTCATTTCCGTAACTATTATTTTATATGATCAGAGGCATTGTGTCTTTGTTTTCCTCCCCTAATAGTATCCTCCTTTGGTCTCACTGTGTGTGAATGCCTACAGTCCTGTACAATTTATCATGTCCCAGTGTATTTTAGATCTAGCTTCTGCATTTGAGAGAAAACATGCACCATTTGTCTCTCTGAGCTTGGCTTACCTCATTTAAAATGATGTGTTCTAGGTCCATTCATTTCCCTGCAAATGACACAATATTATTCTTTCTATTGGCTGTGTAAAATTCCATTGTGTATAGGTGCCACATTTTTTGATCCACCCATCTATTGTAGGGCATCTGGACTTTTTCGTAACTCAGCAATTGTGAGTAATGCAGCAATGAACAGGGATGTGTAAGTGTCTTTATGTTATTCTGACTTGTGATTGTCTAGGTAGATGCCCAGATCTAGGTTTGCTAATTTTTTAGGAACCTCCAGACTGCTCTCCAGAGTGGCTGTGCTAGTTTACATTCCCACCAACAGTGCAATAGGGTTTCTTTTTCCCCACATTCCACCAACATTTGTTCTGTTCGAATTCACAATCTAACTGGGATGAATGAGGTGGAATTTCAGAGTTGTTTTGACTTGCATTTCTTTGTTGAGCATTTCTTCGTATTCCTTTGCCATTCCTATCTCTTCTTCTGAAAAGTCTCTCCTTAGCTCCTTTGCCCATTTAGTGACCTGGTTTATTGCTTTGGAAGGGGTTACTTTCTTGAGCTCATCATATATTTTAGGTATTAGGCCTTTGTCAGATGTATTCACAAGAGCTTTTTGATATCCTCATCCACCTAAGGATTAACTAAACACTTCATTACTGACTACCCAGCAGTTAGTCAGGAATTCTGACAACAAACTGTTCCTGGAACAATAGCTCTTTAACTTACCCAGGGCCTGTAAACCACTCTGGAGAGGTCAAATGTAACCCAGTAAACCTCTCCAACCTCCAGATGCTGTAACCAAGAAAAACCTAGCACTCCGTGGTGACTACCCTATGGCCTGGTCCTAAGGAGGAGTTTTAAGTAACACTCTAAGCATATTACTCTTCCACAAAATAAAATAAATTAAACATATACCAGGGAGAAAGCAATTATTCTCATCTTAGAGACACCTCCACTTTCAACCTATTGAAATCATATTCTTGGAGTCTTTACCTCCCAGCTTCTGTGTCTTTTTCCCATCTCTCCCTATGTAATTTTGTTATAATAAAATATACTGTTATTGATACTTTGAAAGAATGGGAGAGGAAACCAAAAAAATGGAGGGAAGGGAAGCAAAGAGAATTTGAACCATGTTTTATGTATTGCCTGAATTCTTTTCTCACTAGGTACAGGGACCAAGGTAGGAGCCTCCCTGACTCTTGTAACCAATCTGATTTCGGAGAGATGCCAGTCTATAAAGGTACCATTTAAAACAGACTTGAAAAATCTGAGGCCAGCTGAGAGGTGAGGGGATTACAGAGAGGGATTTGATACCTGCTCCTCACAGAAGCACCCAGGGGTCTAATAGCAAACCTTGTCAGCAAACCTCTCACCTAGGGGCCTCAAGCAATGTTGGAGGAAAGCTAATCAGTGCCTCCCTCGTGTCAACTCAAGAGTCAACTAATGTTGACTCTAAAAAAGATCCCTGTCTGAGGAGATGGAATATGAAAACCAAAGACACCCATCTGTGTGGATGAGTAGCTTTTTACTTTTCCCCCCAAATTTCCTGAGAGGCATGAATGGATGGGTTGGGACCTAGTGAGGACTGGCCAACCCATGACCTCTAGTCAGCCTGTTTACCAAAGCCTTATAAAGAACACTACTGCTATTTACATTTCGATGTAAATCAAACTGACTTCCACCAGCAAGGCTGTGTAAACTCCTGTTTAATGTCAGGTTTATATTAATATTTACATTAACAAGATTGATCGTTTACATAACAATGCATACGTAAAGTCTGGGCTAGGTTTGGGTTTACACACATTTGCATAATGTTTACAGATTGATTGATTAGACAGCCTGTGCATAAATCCAAGTAAACTGCTAGTTGTTTGTTTATTTTTTTTCTACTGGGGCTTGGTAGTCTATATCTTAATAAATAGCTAAACTTAGCCTAAGTCCTCTCTTATAACCTTCACAGAAGATTTAATAGTTCTGAGAAGTAATTTACACTTGAAAAAAAGAGTGAAAGGAAATCATTGGGTCTATTATTTTCCTTTAATCTTCAGCACTGAGTGGTTTAAAATGAGGATATCTGCTTAAACCTCCTGTAACAGAGGTAAAACCAGATTGAACAGGGAAATCAACAGTCAAGACTCTGACCTTGACCAATGCCTTAGGTTTCGAGACAAGCTCTAGCTTTGGCAGTGACCCTATCAGGGCCGCTGCACCTCTGCAGGGGCAGAAAGTGAGGTGATAAAAAATGATCTAGAAGCTTAGTCTCTGACCCCAGCAAAGGCGTCTTAGAAAAAGGCTGGTGTGGAATCGATTTCAGAAGAGGTACAATGAAGAAAGAATTTTTTTTAATGAAGTTATTAATGTCTCAGAATTCCTTGGTTCGTGACCTATGGCCCGCTAGCTGCGTGCAATGCTCTGGGCTCCAGTCTCTCCCTTCTCGTTCACTCTCACCCCACTGAGCACTCCTCGAATGGGCCCAGTGCATCTCTTTGGAGGGTGTAAGGATGAAGAGTGTTAGGTCCTCTCCCTGAGGGCTACATGCAGATGCCCCCACCTCATTAAGTCTCCACCCAGTTACCTGGGTAACCTGCAGACCTGGAGGCAGTTACCTCCCCTTTCCCTGAGGTCACCTCCTAATCCACCTGGCCACACCCCTTGCCCCTGCCCTAGATAAAGCAGGGCTGGGTGGGGGTCTCTCTCTCTCTCTCTCTCCCCTCTCTCCAGCAGTTCGGTAATAAACTTTTCTCTCCTGCCTGAATACCGCGTGGCGTTCTCCTTTACCGGTTACCTACTTTAAAAACCTAACAAAGAGGTTTCCAAATGAGAGCAATCAAAGTTTCTTCTTGAGAGCCTGTTCTACGGCAAGCTGTCCCTTGTATGTGACAGGGTTACAAACTCAAGCAGAGGAAGAAGCACCTTCGGAGTGGGACACGGGAGGTGTGCCTTGATTTGAAGCTTCTGGCCTGGGCAAAGTGCAGGCTGTGTAGACCCAGGGCCTCCTGGTTGGCTAGGGGTATGGATTTGGCTTTCTCTAAGTGGCCCTAAGTTGGAAGTAAATAAAAGTAACAAAAGCTGAACTGGAGATGTCACTCTGTGGTAGAACACCTGCCTAGTAAGTGCAAAGCCCTGAGTGTAAACCCTAGTTAAACCAACTTATTAAGTGACTAAATTATTATTATTAATAAAATTATGGAGGCTGTTGGTGACTAATAATCAAGTCTTAGACATTCAGGATTCATCATGATGAACACTGGATTGTTACTAGAGGCCTGGCTTCCTACAGGCCCAGCTCTGAACAGGTTTTCTTCAGAAGACAACTTGCTACGGTAGTCCAAGAGATTATTGGACCCGGATTGAGAGGGAAAATTACATTTTTATCTTCTCTAGTCTTTAATAGATGTTTAATATTTATTTCTATAAGGTGTGTGGACCTCAAATTACAATAGCATTAGAAGACACGCTTTTGTTACCAAAATCAATTAAGTATATTTTCCACCTTGCATCTATAGATATGGCAGGTACCTTAGAATTTTTATTTAGGCTCATCACTTCTTAAACCTGCTCACATTATTGGATCTGCTGCGGGATCTTACCAGTTCCTAACTTAGTGAAAAGCACTTTATAAAACATTAACATCATTGGGTTTCCTGGCATTCATAGTTCACTTTTTACATGTGAAAAAGTATTCCGAGGATCCCCCGGGGGCCTCAGATTCTCACCAGCAGTATGTTAAGAATACTGCTTTAGGACAAGGTAACAAACAGTACAAGAAATGTATCCAATGCCTAACGTGTGAAACTGTAACCTCTCTGTACATCAGTTTTATAATAAAAACTTAAAAAAAAAAAGAATACTGCTTTACAGTTGTCCCTTTCACTCCTGGATCTTAATCTGGCGTTCACCTCTGTACTTGGTTTAAATTGAATGCCTATCTCACACCGTAGGCCAACATCCAATGCAGGATGATATTTCTTTCATACTAGCTCTTTTCTTTCCCCAGTAGCAGGGATTGATCTAAGAGTCTTGTTAGTCAGATTTTTCTATCACTTGAACTGCACTTCCGGCCCCCCTTTTATACTAATTGTTTTCCAAGTACAGTCTCACTTAATGCCTGGGCTGCATTCCTCCTCCTTGCGCTACCACCTATTGCTAGGATAACAGGTGCACATCACTGTAGCCAGCCATTGGTTACAGAGTCACAGACTTCTTTTGGTTTGGACTGACCTCAAACGGCATACCCTGGTCTCCACTCCCAAGTAGCTAGGATTTCAGGCTGAGCCATCATGCCCAGCTATCCACTAGTTTTTGATATCTTCTTCATGACAGGCAAGTTTCCCTACATCCCTAAGTCTGCACCTAAATTTACAGTCATCTGGTCAATCATTGGTCCAAACTCAAACTCTAAAATACAGATCAGGAACAGTACAAGTAATGTATCCAATGCCTAACGTATGAAACTGTAACCTCTCTGTACATCAGTTTGATAATAAAAATTTGAAAAAAAAATAAAATAAAATACAGATCAGGAAGGCAAGGGAGGAGGTGAGGAATACCCATAAAGTTTATACTTGCAGTTTTAGGCTATTTTTCCTCTGTTTTATTCTTCTTTGTTAATTTTGTCTACATTCGCTTTTAAAATAATGAAGTAAAGAAAACTATTTAAAAAGACATATAAGGAGGAAAATACTTGGCTTAGAACGGTCGGGTGCTACATGAGAAGGTCTGAGCTCTCTCTCTCTCTCTTGCATCTACACTAGGACTTGACAGACTTACTTTGTTAGGATTAGGACTTGAACTCATGGCCTTGTCCTTGCAAGGCAGGCATTGCACCACCGAAACCACTCCCCTAGCCCACCAAGTTTTTTATGCAAAGGGTCAGATCAAATAATGTAGGGTTTTGCAGGCCCAAATCACTCATTTCTGTCCTTAAAGCATTAACAGCAGACTCAGACTACTTGAATACTTGCCTATATGTCTCCTCTACTTTCTACCATGGAGCTGTGTTAGTTTTAAATAAAGTTTAACTTTTTTTGCCAGTCCTAGGGCTTGAACTCGGGCCTGAGCACTGTCCCTAGCTTCCTTTTTGCTCAAGGCTAGCACTCTACCTCTTGAGCGACAGCGCTACCTCTGGCTTTTTCTGTCTATGTGGTGCTGAGGAATTGAACCCAGGGCTTCATGCATGCTAGGCAAGCACTGTACCACTAAACCACATTCCCAGCCCCTAAAGTTTTATTTTAAAAAAAAAAACTTATAAGGAAGGGCTGAGAATATGGCCTAGTGCTCCCCTCATATAGATGAAGCCCTGGGTTCGATTCCTCAGCACCACATATATAGAAAAAAGCCAGAAGTGGCTCTGTGACTCAAGTGGTAGAGTGCTAGCCTTGAGCAAAAAGAGGAAGCCAGAGACAGTGCTCAGGACCTGAGTTCAAGCCCCAGGACTGGCAAAAAACAAAACAAAAAAACTTACAAGGAAATGAATTTTTACAAAACAGTCTACACAAATCCTCCTGGCTTCAAGGAGTACTGAGCAGATGGAGCTGGAAATGCTCAGAAGTACTCCAGTGTTCCAGGAAGTGTGACAAGTCAAGCCAAAGCTGTTGGGGAATTCAGTCTTTGTGTTGAAAACACTTAAGTATTTAGTAATGGGCAAATACTTCAGAAAATATTTTATTCACCTTGAGAGTCCTTGTCAGGACCACACATGAGATAATAAGGATTACCCAGGGACTGGCTGATTGCCTGCCAATTGCTTCTTGCAGGCTCTAGTCCTCATTGCCTTCTCTGTCATCCTCACTTTATAGACGAGGAAACTGAGGCTTATCCTGTGTAAGAACACTGTCCAAAGTCGGAGTACCAAAAAGTCACGCATGGAAAATAACTGATGAAAGCACTCCCTCCCCTTGCATCACTGGCTCTGAGTTGCAGAGCTTGTGTTTTTCACCGCTATATACCGCTGTGGGGGCTGCTTTGTATGTTGCTTTGATCTTGGAGGGCTTCCTGGGCAGTGACTGATGTCCTGATGTCTGTAAGTACCGCACCTTCTCACTCATCCTCCAGCCCTGGTGTTTTCTTCCGTTGCTCCTACCTGTCTGAGTAGATGCACCTTGGGGCACTAGTACCTCCTCCAATCCTCCAGTCCCTGAGTGTTCATGGTTTAGGTCTCAGCTCTTACTTTACCACTCTGCAAAAGGCTCTAAAACATCCAAGCCTCGTACATACGTACATACAGCTCCACTCCTGTGATTTGATGAAGACTTTCCTTCACAGTCTTTCACACTGTAACCAGGTCACTAATTTTAAATCCCTGTGGATTTTATTCCCATCAGAATATGAACCCTCTGTGTTCATCAAGCTTGTCCCTGTTCCTGGCTCCTAGGAGATCGTCACTGAAGATGTGCTGACTAAATTATTCCCTTCACTCTTCCAGCCGCTCAGAAAGCAGCTGCTCTTCTGCACTTGGCAGAACTTGGGCTGGGAGAACGATTGAGCCACATTTCCCAGCTAAAACTTGGGCATAAGTGACTTTACACCATGTCCCTAAAACCAAACAATGACTAAATAAACATAAAAATGTCTAGGATAGTCCTAGCAGAGGACAACAATAGCTCAACAGCTACATACATATGATTATATAAGAAGAGGCTAAGCAAAATGAACTCCAAGATATGGAAACAAGAGGATTGTATTGTTGTTGTTATCTTTAATGTACTATGTGAATTTCCTATGGCTTATCCCCTGTGGTTACTGTATATGATTCTGGTACACTGGGTATTGTATATACGTTTATCTGAACTAGGGAAGGGAAAGGGAACATCAGAGGGATGAGACAAAGAATAAAGGGTGAACCAATGCAATAGCGATACTCATAAGACAATATGTTGAAAAGGAACTGTACAACTAGCAGACTGGGAGGGAGGGAAGGGAAGAGAAAAATGAGGGAGGGTGTAACAAGTATGACAAGAAGTGTACTCACTACCTAACTATGTAACTGTAAACCCTATGTACATTACCTTGACAATAAAAGTAAATTAATAAAATAAAATATAAAACCTGGACATAACAAAGATCTGAACCTAGATCTAGCCTGTCCAACCTCCTCATCCTCCATTGTTTAATCACACCCAACTCAGCCAATTGTGATGGTGGAGTCTCTCCCTAGAGCTTGGGGACACAAAGACACCTGGAACTCCCTAGGTGAGCTCCATGGGGGCTTAGCAATCTAGCAATCGCGTGTCTGCATGACTAGCGGGAAGGGTCACTACCCCAGGCAGGCACACAGGGGCGGCACACAGGAATACGAAGCCACACAGATGGGTGGGCGCAGCCGTTGAGCTATCAAAATGCTGAGGTGTCCTCGATTCCAGGGAGAATGTGAGAAGCTTTTTTCATCATTCTGCAAGCTAGCAGGGATACGCTGGGGCCACACCTATCCATTTCATGAAGAGGTTTTTGAAGAAGAGATTTTATCTGTAGAAACAGGGTGAGGCGAAGAATCAACCTAGGGTTAGGTGACTGCAGGACCTCTTGATTTCACCAGAATTAAAAGATCTAACTGTAGGCCTTTCTCATAGTCAAGACTGCATTGTGACAGAAAAGTAACAAGAGGCTCCTGGTCCAGGAGATGAGGTGAATCACCATTGAAGAAGCATCTGAAATTAGACAGGATCAGCCAGAACCCTATAAAGGAAGTGGACTATTCTTTCCAAAACGCTTTGTGATTATCAGAAGATTCTTTCACATTCCAGCAAAAGTACTACAAAACTGGCAAGGCCCATCTCTCCGGGAAAAGTGTCAAGGGTAATGATTCAGGGCATTTGGGCTCAAAAGGAAAAATGAGTATTGGCATGCTGGCATGCTAGAACCAGTTCAACCCTTCCCCATAATGCCAGTGTGTTTTGCTAGTAAGACTTCAAATGTCCATCAAAACCCAGCTATATTGACGAAGAGGGTAGACTGTCTTCTTGGAAGAGGACCCGGTTTTGTGCATATGAAGTATACACACAGTGTTCAAACTAGAGGTTACTGATCCAGGCGACCTCCAAGGCTGCTGTGACCTTGAACGACAATTTACCTCGAGAGCTCCTTGAGAAGCAAGTGAGCAGCGTCTAAGTCATGTCACCGAAGTCCTGAGTTCTGTGTTTCAGGTGCTTGGCTGTGTCCAACAGCTGAGGATTTTTATCAGTATGGGATAGCAACCTGTTTTGCAGCACCTTTGTGTTTTGCTTTGTGTGTGGTGATAAGTTGTTTGTTGTCTTAATCTTTATTTCCTGGAGGTTGAATTCTCTCTGCACTTTCATATGTCCACGCAGAAAGAGGAAGTAAATGCAAGCTGACAGTCCCCTGGCTTGCAGAGAAGGTAGGAAGCCTTTTATCTTGCCTGTCTCACAGAGGCCTGTCCCGGATGCCTTTGCCACTGAACTCCTATATGCACACACAGGCATGCTCACACGTGTACACATACACA
Source organism: Perognathus longimembris pacificus (assembly GCF_023159225.1). Taxonomy (NCBI): domain Eukaryota; kingdom Metazoa; phylum Chordata; class Mammalia; order Rodentia; family Heteromyidae; genus Perognathus; species Perognathus longimembris. Next base: position 45,909,493 of record NC_063176.1, read on the forward strand.
TATGGACGTGTATACTATTGATGGCAGATGGCTGGGTCTAGCTTCCCCTCACCACTGGCACCTCCCTCCTTTATTCATGCTTTAGAGACATGTTCAGGCACCATCTCTGAGGGCCTGCTCCTCCCTGCCCCTGCCCCTCCCACCTGCCCTACCTCCCAGCTCTACCACACTTGCCCTTCCCTTCCCCAGACAAGACAAGAATGCACCTCAAGGCTAGCCGCTCATTGCCCATTTTGTCCTCCATACTCGCCGACAGCCAGGGCTGGCATGAAGCAGCTTTTTCAGCCTGTGGCCCTGACCACACCACAGTCAAGACTACACACTTGGCCATGTCCCATCCTGAGGCATTCTCAGACCCTTCTCTTCAATCCCGTCCCCTTTGCCTTCGTTCAGACCACTGTGATGCCCCACAAACAGCTGCAGCCTGAGATCCTAGGCACCCCACCCCTCACCCTGTGGGACAATGGGCTGTCCCCATCACAGCCCACCCAAACACACCCTCCTTCTGCCACTCCCTGGACATTCCAGACCTGCACCCAGATCTCAGGATCCCACAATCCTGAGACTGCTAATCTTAGCTACTCCCTGCCTGCCAGGGACTCGAGCTGGAGCCCAGGCCAGCACCCATACCACCAGGCCTTCTACCCAGAATACATTGTGCTCAGAGCCTGCAAGGAGGCTGGAGGGAATGCTAGGACAGGAGAGGCCGGTTACTCTTTCTCTGGAGGGGAGACTCAGAGAGAAATTCTAAACAAGACCAGCAGTAGAAAGCAAACCCTCTCTTCAAGGGACAAGGAATCACAAGGAAGCCTTCCAGAACATTCTGGGACTATTCTAAACCAGGCCTTCCTTAGACCCACAGGGAAGTGTGAGCAGCCAGCACCGCTTGAACACAGAATCCCTTACCCCAGGAGTCAGACCTGGCCCACCTTACTGGGCTCAAAGAGACAGGGTGCAGAGCAGGTAGGAAAGCTCCTGCCGGCGGCATGTAGTGTGGACAGAGATTAGAGGGGAAGAGGAGGTTAATCACGGCATGTGTTTCCTATAAAGTGCGTGTCAGGAGGAAAGGATCACGCTAATTGCAGAAATCTCAGCACTCCAGTCAAAGGTGGCTGCGAAGCGATTGCTTTGTCTTGCATCTCCCTGGCTTCTGAGAGCCAGGCTGGAGGAGGCCTGCCACACCTCCATTCTGTCCCCAGCAACTCGGCAGAAATAGTCTGAGTTGGCGTAAGCCCTTCTGCAAAGGAGAGCGCAGCTAAAAATAAGAGGCGGGGAAGGAGGCCCCCACCTTTGCAGTTCCCATCCCGAAAGCTCACATCAAGTTTCCCGGAGAGAGACGGGAAGGTGATTTTCCTGAGGGGTCCCCCAAGTCGTCCGTGTGACAGATGAAATAAATGCACGGAGCCTCGCTGGGCAGAGAGGATGACACGGGGACAGGTGGCAGTCACTCTCAAGTGCCCCTCTTTGTCATCCCTTGGGAACATCAGTTCCTGTTTCTGAGAGCCAGGCTGCATGCAACCAGCACAGGCTTCGAGTCACTTCTTATCACTATGCTGCTCCTCTGCTACCATCCGGCTTTTTGCATTTCCGAGGGTGAGGGTGGAATGCATTTTTTAAAAAAGAAGTCAACAGTCAGAAAAGCTTCCTCTTTTCTTTATGTTCAAGAACATTTTCCTTATGGTCAGGAACCGGTGGCTTACGCCTCTCATCCTAGCTACTCAGGAGGTTGAGATCTGAGGATTGAGGTTCGAAACCAGCCCAGGCAGAAAAGCCCCTGTGAGACTCTTATCTCCACTTAAGCACTCAAAAACCAGAAGTGGTGCTGTGGTAGAGTGATAGCCTTGACCACAAAGAGGCTCAGGGACAGTGCCCAGGCCCTGAGTTCAAGCCCTACAACGAACAACAACAACAAAAAGGACACTTTATTATGTCTTTTCAAATATAACTCGCCCAGGAGGATTTTGTTTTCTCCCAAGTAAAATAGGACATGTTAGAACTCTGGCCAGTTGGTCCTTTTTGCCAGGGTGAGTAAGTTTTTGGACAGCTTAGAAGATGGGGTTGCCAGCTGAATCCTGGAAATGTTTGTTTCAGGGTTAAGACTGAGGACTTGGCTCCATTCTCTGTCACATATTAGTTTTCTGACTTCGGGAATCAACCCACTTTGATTTCTTCATTTGGACCATGAGGGAATAAAGCTAAGCTTTACACCACATGCCTCAGGGACAGAGAGTGACAGAGTAGGCATTAAAGTGTTTTGCCATCCTGCAGAAAGGCATAATGTTTTTCTCCTAGTCAGAAATCTCCAGAAACAGATCTGACAGGATGTATGTATGCATAACATTGGAAATGATGTAGTCACAGATAGACATATAAAAAGGGTTGTTGTAAAGAATTGACCATTATGGCAACTAGCAAGTGGTAAATATGCAGGGCTAACCAGCAGGCTGGCAATGCTACCAGCAGTTGGAGTTAGAGATCTGAGTCCAAGGCAATCTGAAAGTAGAAATTCCTTGGTGGGTCTTTGTCTTTTTTTTTCTTAAGGCTTTCAACAAATCACACAGGATGCACCTAAGATTATGGAAGGCTTTCCTCCAAGTCAACTGTTTTAAATGTTAATCATAGCATAGAAGCATTTTCACAACTAAATCTAGATTAGTGTTTGACCAATGGCTGAGTGCCTTGACCTCACCAAATTGACATTCCCCAAATTAGCCACCATAGTTGGGTGCTGGTGGCCCCTGCCTCTAATCTTAGCTATTCAGGAGAATGGGATCTGAGGATCACAGTTGGAAGGCAGCAGTGGCAGGAAAGTCCATGAGACCACCAGAAAACTGGAAGGAGAGCTATGGCTCAAGAGCACTAGCCCTGAGCAAAAGAGCTCAGGAACAACACTCAGGCCCCGAGTACAAGTCTCACAACCAACCAACCAAACAAAAACAAAAAATAAAATTAGCCACCATAGGTGGATGTTTTTCTCCAACTCCAGAGAAAACCTGAGCTGATCAACTAACATGTATTAAATGAACCTTAGATGAACCACACTTAAAACCCACATAACAGTGTAGATAACACACACGCTTAGCTCCTCAGAACCTATAAGAGTCATAAGAAAGGAAGACATTGTGGCATGATGGGAACACTCAAGGCTGGGAGCCTGATTCCTAGATTCAAGTCCCTTGGTGCCCTAGGTTAGTGTGTGGCTTTAAGCAGGAACTGAGTCTCAACCTCCTCAGCTGCAACTCCCAATAAATCTTCTTCCTGGCCGCTGTCAAGTGCCTTCATAGAAGTCATTATCCCACAAGAGAAACAACGATGCAGACAGATTCATCCCCACTATTCATACGAAAGCTAACAGAAAGCGACTCTCCCATACTCTAAGCTTGACCTCTCTCTAATACAATAGCTAGCATAATTATTGATGTCTCCTGTTAGAATAAATTTTCTTCACCTTGGGATTCAGAATGTCTTTTTCGATGTGAATGATCAAGTTGTCTGAGCATTAACTGTTGTTTCTCCTCTCTCGATATATTTTCACTAGAAAGCATTTCCTTGTATTTGAACAAGGCTCAAAGCAGCAGGCCCAGCAAATGTTTGCTGTGGGTAATTCGCTTATTACAGAGATATATTTATGCAGCTTGTGTCATGGACTGTCCACTGCTCTGGGCCTTGGATGAAGATGGTGGTAACTAGAGTAGGCGTTTGATAGATGCTGGCTGTTTATCATGTGTTCATATGTTTTTATGAGGAAATTTGTTACAAGTAAAACAGGATTCATGCTTTGGAATAAGGCCAAGGTGAAGTCAAGTTTGCTTTGAAGTTCTCCAGCTTTTACACAATTTCCAGCCCTGTGGGTCAGATACCAACTCAATAGTATAGGACCTGCCTGGGCAGTCAGAGCCAGGAAGAGAGAGGCAATCATTCTTTGGAAAAACCTTACCATCAAAGGAAATTGTCTTGTGTTGTCTTTTAGAACACTTCACACTTCATTGGGAAGCTATAAAAAACAATTACCAGATCATTAGGAAAGGTTATTATTTTGATAAGATCCAGAAGTGCCTCTCCCAGAGTGACCTCGGCCTGCATTTGGTGGCCTGCCATGAGGAACTTCGGAGGTTGGGAACTGAGGGGGGCCCTGTAAGCGAGGAGCAGTCTGAGTTTCCTCAACCTTAAACAAAAGCCAGGAGTTCCCACCTGTATCATTCAGCAGGGAGCGGTAGAAAGAAAATGGCTTGGAGGTTCTGCACGAGATGGGCATCTGGAAGGCCTCTGTAAATGCCATGCTCTGCTTTGCTTGGCTGCCTGCTGCTTGAACAATCCAGTATCCGCTGGACATACAATTTGCCATAGAAGCAGTACTGGGTTTTCCGGGGGTGGGGAGTCCTTTGTTCAGTGGAAACAAAGAACAGGGTATCTGTATAGTTGGCCATCAAGGTTTTTTACTGATACTTTTCCTCTTGCACTGGTCCCTAAGTGAACAAGGAAAAGACTTCACATTCATGAAGAGGAATGTGTGCTCACTCCATCCCACCACTATGGGGAAATCATAGGCATCTCCCTTATTCATCGTGCACAGTTGCAGTCTGTCCCTCCTGCCTTGGTTGCAGTGAATCACACAGCTACACAAGAACATGTCATTTTTTACAATGATTTTTTTTTTAATTTTGAAAGAACATGTAAATTTTTCTGAACCAGGCTATTATTCTTAGACTACAGATGAAGAGATCTTGTTTGTAAATGATCCTCTCTTTCCCTGGAGTGGCCAGATGGTAACTATTGCCTTTCCAATGACCTCAAAGTCCTGCCTTTCTCTACCCTGGAAAGGAATGCTGAGAGAATGGGTGGGGCTGGGGCACTGGGCCTGCAGTCCAGTGGAAAGGGAGTCAAGGGTCTCTTTGGAGGTCCCCCTGTCTTAGCCCTCCCTCAACACCTTTGGGCCCTTATGTTGTTCCTTCATGGGCAATAGAGAGCTAGAGAATCAAAGGTTGGGGTTGCATTAGAAAATGCAGATTTTTTTTTTCCCTTGAGGGACATGTGAAAGAAAAAAGCACCAAAATGATAATCAAGAGAGGGGAAGAAATAAGAAGCATCCTTTCAAGTGGTTAGAGAAGATAGATCTAAAGATGTCATTATTCATGAAATAGAGGCCAAATAGTCTTTCCTATGAGATGTTTTGAAGGTTTACAAATGTGAACTCATCCAAGTCTCATTGGCACCCTGTGAAGCTGGTACCATTGTTACAAGTGTGTGTAAACATGAGAAAACTAAGGCTGGAAGAGGCCACAGGATTTGCCTAGCACACCACTACTGATAAGGGCTGGCACCTAAATTGAGACTGCTTGGCCTACGGTCACTTCTGCCATCCTTGCCCATGTAGTTTACGAACGGCATGTCTATTTTTGACATTACTCAATGAAAGGTTGATGGGTGCTATCAAGGATTGCCAGTAGACTGTGATTACTTCGTTTGGGACATCAATTTGAAATCCAAGTCTATGGCACTCCCAGGATGCATTTGGCTTTGTAATGCACCTGTCCTTCACCAAAAATGGAGGTGCCACAAATGGGGAGGAATCATAAGGTAACCTCATCGCTTTCTACCTCCTTAAGCTTGGCCTCCTGTCTCTCTCTCTAGAGCTTGCTGCTTCCTTCAAGGGTGTCTTGGATACTCCTTGACCTCCACCTTTTGTTGCACATCTTTTCTCCACCTGCTTCTCTTAAATACACATGTCAGGCCCATTCTGGAACTCACACAGATGACTCTTCCAGAGCCAACTCTCCCTTGGACATCTCTGAAATTTCCCCTTCCATTGAATTTTCTTGTTGCTTCAGTCTCTGATTTCTCTGGCATGTTGTCTCAAGAGTAGTGACAAAGATCAGGAGCAAAAATCCCCAATTATTTTTTTTAAAGTGGCATTCAGAGACACCTCCGAATCAACCACGGAAAATACTTGTGCCTGTGGCATGCCTGCCTTTCTGTATCACATTCCTTCTTGCTGGTTCACTCTCCTGGCAAGCAGAACCTAGATGTTATTGCTTCCCAGATAGAATTGCTTCTTGCTGAATCCCTGGGAAACCAAGGCAAAGATATTTTTCATCAATCTGGGCACTTTGATCTCAACAGTGACTTGGGCCTATAGAGAATGCTGCTTCCTCCTGCCAAATTGCAAGGTTGTCTCTTGAGTTTCCCAAAATATCTGAGTGCTGAAGAGCTCTCTGCCTCAGAGAAGGGTGACGGGTCACCACAGCCAGTGCGTAGAAGGCAGCAGGCATTAGTCACGCGGGGAGAAGTTGCAGATCAATTTTAAGAGCCACTGCAACCCTGGGACCGTATGGTGTCCAGGGACCATTTTTGTTTTAGCAGACCTATTCTGGGGATCTTTGAAGGAGAGGTTGCACTGCCAACTCATCAATTAATCAACTCTCCAAGGTCACCAGGGGTATTGTGGATTGGGCCTAGGCAATCGGGGCCTGGAGGAACTGACTTTAATTAAAGGATTTGTGCAGTAATGGAATCCTCAAATCCTTTGAGCAGTGTTGCATGAACTGGGCTTTTCAATCCCTGTATGCATTTTCCAGGGTTGAAAAAAAAAAAAAGCAACAAATATCCTGATCAACCACTTCCAAGGAAGAATGTTGTTCTTAGCCCATTTGGAAGGCCCACTGAAGGAATTCTGTTGGGAAGCAAGCCCAAAGAAACCTGTATTCTGCAGCTTTGGGAAGGATATTAATTGTACAAACTCTTGTCAGAAAGTCCCGACATGCTCATTACTTTCTAAAGAAGAATTGCATTGGAGGAGCCCGGCACCAATGGCTCACGCATGTAATCCTAGCTACTCATGAGGCTGAGATCTGAGGATTGCAGTTCAGAGCCAACCTGGTCAGGAAAGTCTGTGAGACTCTTACCTCCAATTAACCACCAAATAGCCAGAAACGGAGCTGTGGCTCAAGTGGTAGAGCACTAGCCCTGAGTGAAAAAAAGCTCAGGGACAGTGCCCAAGCCTTGAGTTCAAACCCTATGTCCTGCACAAAAAAGAAAGAAAGAATTGCATTGGAGGATCTTAAGTGTTTTGCCATGACCCACACTTCAAATGCTTGCCAACTATCTTTACTTGAATTGTTGCTTGTGGGTTGGAGGAGGGCATTGATACCTGAATGATAACGTCGTTTGGGAAATTGGTAGGATTCTGTCCTTCGATTTTTTTTTTGAGATACAAAATATTTTTGCTGGCAACTTGGTTTTTGAAAAGGTCTGCTCCCCACTTCGACCAGGCGTGCACTATCAATGCACACTCTTTGCTGATTTTCACCTGGCTGACCCTGGAAGGTATTCTGAGTTTGTGAACTTGGTCAGGCAGACATCCCTCAATTCCCCCTCTCCTTCTTTCTGTCCTTTGGTACAGCTAAAATTCACACCTACATGCCTTTCTCATGCTCTCATGTTATAACTAGCTGCGAACACAGAAAATTTGAGCCTAAAGGAATGCCAATCACCCAGCACTAACAGGAAGCCCTCCTGGCTCCCCATCTTTTAACTAGTCCCATCCCTGAGGAGCTCAGAGCCTCAGTGGCATCCTCTAAATCTTTTCAAAGAACTACTATTTAGCTTTCAGACATCATCCTTTTTTTAAAAAATATCAGGAGCTGTTATAAGGTCATCTTTATATATTTTGAGAAACTGTTTTCAAATTCAAATACAGTGTTCAATGTTTCTTATGAAAACAACCTCCAGGCTGGGTTATCCTCCGAGCTCAGAACTGAGATAACTGCCTACCTTTCCACTAACCGGATGTGTACAGGAGATAGCCTTCATCTGCTCAAGCTACTCTCACAAAAATGCCATTGACTCAAGCTGAGAGAATAGGCATTTGTATCTCAGCGCTCTTGAGGCTACAAGCATGAAAATCAGGCTGCCAGCTTGGGTATGTTTTCATAAGGGCTCATTTCCTGGCATTCAAATGGATGCATTCTTTCTATGTCCTCTTATGATGGGGAGAGAAAAAAAAACTCTGGGCTCTTTCTTTCTTCCCTTTTTGGTCCATCATTCTGGGCCTGGGTGCTATCCCTGAGCTCTTCCGCTCAAACCTAGCATTCTAGAGCCACAACGCCACTTCTGGTTTTCTGGTAGTTAACTGGAGATAAGAGTCTCACAGCCTTTCCTGCCCAAGCTGGCTTTGAACTGCCTGTGATCCTCAGATCACAGCCTCCTGAGTATCTAGGTTTGCATGCGTGAGCCACTGGTGCCCAGCTGGGCTCTTTTCTTTTAGGAATATTAATCTGGCTTGGTGCCAGTGGCTCACACCTGTAATTCTAGCTCTTCAGGAGGCTGAGATTTGAGGATCATGGTTCAAATGCAGCCTGGGCGGCCAAGTCTGTGACATTTACATCTCCAATAAACTACTCAAAAAAAAGCAAGAAGTGAAGCTGTGGCTCAAGTGGTAGAACACTAGCCTTGAGCAAAAAATACTCAGGGAAAGTGCAGGGCCCTGAGTTCAAGCCCCAGGACATTCACCAAAGTGTGTGTGGGGGGAGGGGGGGAGAATATCAATCCTAATAGATCAGGCTCTACCCTTATGACTTCCTTTCTGATTTGATGGGGGTATTTTTACCTCTGTGTCTACAGTGAGCTTTTGGTTGTGGTTATAAAGAGGTTTATATAAGATATTTGTATATGTATATCCTTATATATGGCATATGCTATATTACATATTACATATAACAGATGTTAACCTCTCTTTTACCCACATTTTAGGTTAATAATGTTAAAATTTACATCTTTTTCTATTGTATATATGTTAATATGACATAGAGGTTTTTACATTTGTCTTTTAATTTTTGTACTTGAGTTAGAAGTAATTTGTATACAATCATTACAAGATTAGATCATTCTGAATTTGATGGTTTTCTTACATGTACAATTATATTTATAGTTTCATATGTCTTCCTGCCATTAAGTAACTTTTTATTTCAACCCAGAAGGCTTTCTAAGGTACACTGAATGGTGACCACCTCCTTCAGCTTTTACTTGTCTGAAAAGCATATACCTCCTTCATTATCAAAGGACAGCTTTGGAAGTTTGAGTTGGAAGGTGCTTTCTACAGCACTGATACTCCACTGTCTCCTGAACTGAAAGATTTCTGCTGAGAAACCTGTTGAGTACTTAGAGGAGTTCCCTTGTATATGATGAGCTTCTCTTGCCTGATGCTGTCAACATTCTCTATTTCCCTTCAATTTTTGCAAACTTGATTACAATTAGGCTCAGGTAAGATCTCTTTGTGCTTGATCATTTTGGGCTTACAGATCTTTGGCACTTATAGATCTGCGTGTTTTTTTTTTTTTATTCTCCCAGATCTGAGAAGTTTCTGGCCATTATTTCTTTAATTAAGCTTTCCTTTCCCCATTCTCCCTCATCTCAAGGGTGTATATTTTGGATCACTTGATGGGATCTTGTAAGTCCTACAGGTTTCTTTATACTTTTTTACTTTTCTCTTTTGTTCCTTTGGGCAATGTTAGCTGATTGCTTCTCAGGCTTGATCTCGGCTGTTACAAAAACTCTCTGTGGATCTGTTGGCTTCCTTTGTTGGAATCTTTACCGCCACCATTTATGTTTGCCATTTCTTGTTAGATGTATAATTTTGTTACACAGGTAATTATGTGAGGTGACCGACATATTACTCAACTTGGTTGCAGTAATTACCTAAAAATATTTATTTCTGTGAAAACATCATTTTTTGTATAACCCTACATATGAAATGTTTGCTTCTCAGTTTTCCCTTAGTGAAGCTAAAAGGAAAAATAAAAGGGAGAAAAAAAGAGACATTCTGGGAATTTCTTACTGTTCTCTTATAGTCATGCTCTAGTAAGGCTGGCTTGAGTGGTTTTCTGTTATCATCACTAGAACCATTAGACAGAATCTCAATTCTTGTTTGTTCCTGTGTAGCCCAGTCTGACCCCAAACTCAGGATTTTCCTGCCTCAGTCTCTTAAGTGCCAGTATTAGATGTGTGTGTCATTACAAGTACCAGAATCTGTTTTAAACAGCTCAAAGCTGACTCTAGTTGTGAAGCAGAGATATAGGCGGTTTAAAAGAAAATGCTTGACTTCTAACTTTCGAAAAGATTCGGTAGATAGGTCTTATTCATCCCCCAAAGTTCAACCTCAACAACAGAAATCTCTGGATATTATGGGAACTAGGATATGCTTCTAGAAAGGGAGAGAAAGAAGGTAGACAAACAAGGCACTTGGGGGGATTCAAGGAATGACATGCTAATGAATTCTCCAGGCTCAATTTCTGCCTCATCTATGTGAGATGATACTGGAGAAGTTGAAAAGCAAAAACATCAATAAGTGTACTGTAAAAGCGCTAAGAAAGCAAAATCCCTTTGGCCAGTCTACAAGAACAAGAAAAACAAGTCAGAAATGTTTAAGTAATAACTGCTCTACTGATAGTCCAATACCACAAAATCAAAGAAACAAGTACTGTGGCCTCAGCCCCACTCTGTAACAAAGGCCCAGAACCTAGACTCTCTCTATCACCTCAGCATCTGCTTCCTCCTCAAAACACAGGGATCAACTACTTCACTTCCAGAAGCTACTCAACCCCTAGTCCATTCCCAGCAAGGCCTGGTGCTGCTTTCTCTTTAGGTTCTAGACGATTCCCCCACTTCTCCCATTACCCCCCCGCCCCACCATCTCTTGTGTCCTTTAAACTAGTTTGAATACAGACAACTGTAGTCTGGCCCAGACACAGCTCAACAGGAGCCCTGCTGCATGAGTTTATTGGCTGACTGTTCCCAAGGAAGTGCTGCTCACTGGCTGCTCCCATACAGCATCAGTACCCTTCCCCACATCCTCTTCCCCCTATCTGTGTATGACTTCCGGGGGATGGGGGCGGGACTTCTGTAACCCGACTACTAATCATACCTCACTGAGCCTCTGCACTGCTCTGTGGTTCCTCATCACCAGGCTTGATTTATGTTGAATCGTTGGCATTTGGGAAAACACAGTGGGGGGGGGGGGGTTATAAAAAAGGAAAAATAAAGGTGGTTAGAATTTATAGCTTTCATTTTCATTGTATCTTTGAAGAGCTTTGAAATTTGTTTTGATAATTCTAATAAAAACTTGCCCCCTACCATTGCCTCTTACCAAGGAGGGGAAGGAGAGAGGGAGCGAGAGCTAGAGATGGGGAAAGGAAGGGAGGGAGAGAGGGAAGGAGGGAGGGAGGGCAAAGGAGAGGAGGGAAGTGAGGAAGAGAAGAACAAAGAGGGAGTAAAGGGAGAAAGAGGATGAGGGAAGCGAGGAAGGACAGAGGGGGAGAGAGAAGGGAAGAGGGAATTAAAAAACTGATGACAGGGCTGGGGATATGGCCTAGTGGCAAGAGTGCCTGCCTCATATACATGAGGCCCTGGGTTCGATTCCCCAGCACCACATATACAGAAAACAGCCAGAAGTGGCGCTGTGGCTCAAGTGTCAGAGTGTTAGCCTTGAGCAAAAAGAAGCCAGGGACAGTGCTCAGGCCCTGAGTCCAAGCCCCAGGACTGGCAAAAAAAAACAAAAAACTGATGACAGATGGGAGGAGAAAAAGAGAGAAGGATGGATGGAAGGAGGGAGCGGGGGAGGAAGTTGAGAAGAGGAAAGGATGGTGAGGGAGGGGGAAAGGGAAGAGGGAAATTAGTAAGTTTGATTGCACAGCAGACTATTGCATTTCATTGTTTTGTTTGGGAACTACTTAACAAGTCCACAAATATCAATGATGCTGCGTAATTAAAACGGTGTAAATGTCACCCTCCCAATCTCTGACATTTGGTTTGGGTCCTGATAGGGCAAGATGAATTATAGAGCTAGAATCTCCCTGTTGCCAGCCCATGTGCTGATAATCCTGGCCCACAGCTATACCATTCCTCTGGATATTTGAGGCGATTTGTGTGGCTAGGTCTTCCTTGCTCTTTCTGCCCTTGGTGGTGCCTCCCCTGTGTCTTCTTGGTGTTGTCTGGATGCATTTTGAGTTCCAAAAGTGTGAGTCTGGGCCTGCTGGAGAAATGTCACAGAACATAGTTCTCCAACTCAGTAAGTCCATATCACATAGACAACAGAAGGTGAGCCACATTTGAATAGCAACAACAATCACATTTATACCACTGGCAGGTCACTTCCTATGCCAGGCACTGGCTGGCTTAATAAGAAGGGCAATATGCAGTTCGAGCCTGGGACCACTCAGCCTAATTCAACCCCAAGTCTAGTGGCTCTGTGGCCTCTGCTTAGATTCTTGCTTATATCCATCCACAGTAAAGTAAGCAAATAACATGCCTTACCTCTTGGGGTCATGGCAAATGCTATGAGTAGCCTGTATTAATATCAGAATCTATGACTCTATGGCTCCCAGCCCCTTCTTTTCCCTCGTGCCCTCCCCACCTCAATGGATGGCACCACCTCCTCCCTAGTTGCCCATGTCAGAACTCAAGGGGGCATCCCTCTGATCTCTGTCCTTCTCCAAATCCAAGCATTAACCAATCTCCCTCCTGAGCCCCCACCAGTTAGGTGAGGAGCGATGGGACACCGAGGTGTCCTTCAGGGTCAGAAAAAGCAACCCTCCCGTTACCTGCTGAGCCAAGTACCTGAGCTCTCTGTCACGTGATATGACTATGGAACCTCCATTATGGAGCTGTTGTGAGGACCAAATCCTTCCATTCCATTATATGGTTTTAACTGTCAACACCTTAAACAATGCCACCCAAGCTAGCTTAGTCCAAACTTGGCCTTCTTGTTCTCATGTTATCTTTTATTTTTCTCAGTCATGAGGCTTGAAGTCGGAGCCTAAGTGGTGTCCCTGAGCCTTTTTGCTCAAGGCTAGCTCTCTACCACTTTGAGTCACAGCAACAGTTCCAGTTTTCTGCTGGTTAATTGGAAATAAGATTCTCATGAGTTTTTCTGCCTGGGCTGGCTTTGAACCACCATGATCAGATCTCAGCTTGCTAAGTAGCTAGGACCGTAGGCATGACCCCTGCACCTGGCTACATTATTATCTATTAATTAGCCTCCTTGCTTTTGGTCCTACCTTCAATCCTTGTTCTCTTTTGCCAGGATTTATATGGGGACAGGGGATCTTTAAGTGGAGGTTGTTTCTTTCATCACCCCTATCAACCTCTTTTCATTGCTCCTTGCCATATCACCCTATTTTCAGTCTTTGTAGCCATGACTGACAATATCTTGGTTATTTGTCCACTGGCTTAGGCTCTGTCTATCCAACTAGCACTTAGCACTTGTTCTAACTATGAGTGGCATAACAAATTACTCTAAAACTTAGGACACATAGTGACCATTTGTTGCACCTGCAGAATCTCTAGGTAAGGAAGTTAGATAAGGCACAACAGATGTGGCGTGGCTTCTCCCACAGGTTTCACCAAGCCTCCATGGCTGGGCCTGATACAGCTGGCATTCTCTGGGCCTCTTTCTCTGATAAGGAACGAGACTGACTGATGTCTGCAGGTTACTTTGAAATACATTTTTTAAAAAATCAAATGGATTGAGAAATGGATTGATGGTTGATAAAGCAAGGAGGGCAAAATGTCAGTCCTTATAGGATGAAGGTGTTCGATGTATGAGCGTTCACAGAAGAATTCTTTCAATTTTTCCTGTTTGTTTTTAAATTTCCATGATAAGAAAAGAGGAAAGGGGGAAGGGGGAGAAGGAGAAGAAGGAAAAGGAGGAAGGAGGTGGTGAAAAACGAGGGGAAACTGTACATGTCCTGGATTTAAGGTTGAGATGATTTAAACATCAAATTTAGGCTGTGTCGGGATGGAATTACCTCAACTTACTGTTACCTTCTCTTATTAAGGACAAAAATCCAAGAGTTACAATTAATTTTTTTAATAAGGAAATTTCCAAATGTGAGATGTCCTGAGCTTCCTGGTGCATCCCTGTGGTAGAGGCGAGCTCCCCAATTAGGTTAATTAAGCCAGGAAGGAGAGACTGCTTTGCCAAGTATTTGAACCTTCCTGCCACCTCTTGACTAGCAAGAGGGGTTTAATGAATTCCTGGGAGGGCACCCTTCCCAAGGCCATCTTTCTCCAGAAAGAATCCTGTCTTTTCAACTTCCTGCCTCTGGAGTGAGAACACACACATACACACACACACACACACACACACACACACACACACACACACACACACACACACACCACACACACATTGTTATTTAAGAGAGCCAGGGAGGGTGTTTGAGCCATCCAGTGAGTTAAGCAAAGATGAAGCAGAAGTCCGTGAATTAAATATCCCCTCAAGTCCCATAGAAATCCAATAAATAAATTAAGTGCATGTGGATTTAAAAATTAAAGGCCAGGAAAGCTCGAGGCAAAGTGCATTTGACATTTGAAATAATAGAAAAGCTGAGAGGAGTCATGTAGCCAGACGTGCCCTTACCTGGAGTCCTAGGGGCCCCGGTTGCCACGGCTGCCTGTTTATGGAGTGTGATGGCATTGCGGGGAAATCCAATCAAACGTCCTGGAGCGCCAGCTGTGTGCTGAGTGCCACCATTTAGAGGGCAAGGTCATTGTCTCCAGCTCAACCCTTTACCTGGAAGGGCCGCGTTGCCAGGGTTTGCCTCTCTGACATCTTCCTTCCCCTTTTGGAAAGGTTGCCCATCATGCCAAAGCAGCCCAGAAAGGGGCTTTCACCCCCCCCCTGACAATATAATGCTAAAAAACTAAAAGACTGGCTTTCATTTGGGTCCGATTGTTTCTGCTTCTGGGAAGTTAGCCTGGCAAGAACTTCAGAGATGTGGCCACAGCCCTGTTGTTCAATGGTATGTATCACAGTGTTATTTAAGACAGCAAAATATGCAAAGCAATTTGATGTCCAGTAAGAGGGATTGTATATATAGTTGTCTCAAAGGCTACTTATCACAAAAGTTAAGTAAGACAAAGACGGGACTCTGAGAGCAGTTTCACCATAGGCTGCCTCACCGTGCTGGTCCTGTTCCATAGCTCCTTCCTTGAGCTTCTTTTCTCTCCTTTGTAAACTGTGCTTGATATCAGTGCCTCAGAGCCAAATCTGAGGGGCCAAACTGTATGTAGTGCTCAATACACTGTAAGTAACTGCCGGTAATCTGATTTATCTTATTATGCAATGTATACACTCAAATACACACAAAATCACACAGAGTTATGTAACGATTACAAAGCACATTGTTTAAAGGCTGTCTTGGAAAACGTTTATAATGTCTTATTTCCTAAAAGAAATAATACAAAGTTTATATCTCAATTATAACGTCATTTTATGGACTAAAGATGGACTTCTCTGAAGAGGAAATGAGAATGGCCAAGAGGCATATGAAGAAGTGCTCTACATCACTGGCCATAAAAGAAATGCAAATCAAAACAACACTGAGATTCCACCTCACCCCAGTAAGAATGTCCATCAATAAGAAAACTAACAACAACAGATGCTGGTGGGGATGTAGCCAAAAGGGAACACTACTACACTCTTAGTGGCAGTGTAAACTCATTCACTGACTCTGGAAAGCAGTGTGGAGGTTCCTCAAAAGGCTGAACATAGAGCTCCCTTATGACCCAGCAGCCCCACTTTTGGGCATCTACCTAAAATACTACAAGCAAGATCACACTAAAGCTAGCAGCACAACTATGCTCATCACAGCACAATTTACCAAAATTGCTAACATATGGAACCTATCCAGATGCCCCTCAGTAGATGAAGGGATCAAGAAAATATGGTACATATACACAATGGAATTCTATGCTTCCATCAGAAAGAACAGCATTGCCCCATTGGAAAGGAAATGGAAAGATTTCGAAAAAAAAAATCACTATAAATGAA
The DNA here is from genome assembly GCF_023159225.1 of Perognathus longimembris pacificus. Taxonomy (NCBI): domain Eukaryota; kingdom Metazoa; phylum Chordata; class Mammalia; order Rodentia; family Heteromyidae; genus Perognathus; species Perognathus longimembris. The sequence goes on from NC_063176.1 coordinate 45,925,319, forward strand.
GTGAGCCAGACCCAAAGGAACATAGACTCTATGGTTTCCCTCATAGATACTAATTAGTACATGTCTAGGATAGTCCTAGCAGAAGATCACATAGCTCAATAGCTATGCCCATACAAACACATAAGATGATGCTGTGTGAAATGAACTCCAAGTTATGGAAATAAGTGATTTATCATTGTTGTTGTTAGTTTCCATGTACCATGTGAAATTATGCCATTTTCTTTTGTCTTTCTTCTCCACAGTTTTACCCCTGGTGTCATTGTAACTGATTTTGGTACCCTGGGTATTGTACATACATTTATCAGAACACAGGAAGGGAAGGGGAACATCAAAATGGAGAGCCCAAGGGTAAAAGGCAACAGTAATACTTAGAAAACGATAAGCTGCAAACCAACTGTACAACTTGGTGGGGAGGGGAATTGAGGAAGGGGGAGGTGGGAGAAAAATGAGGGAGGAGGTAACAAGTTTGACTTTAAAAAAAGGTACTCATTACCTTATTATTTTTTTTTCAGATAAACTCGTTTATTTTTTCCAAAGCTTCCTCCTGCTGCATCTCACTGAATACAAATAAAACTTGGTATGGTAGCGTATGACTGTAGTCCCAAACAGTTGGATATCTAGAGCAGAAGGATTTCTTGACTTTAAAGCCAGCCTGGGCAATATAGGGAGACCTCCATCTCTTTTTTTTTTTCAAATTTTTATTATCAAACTGATGTACAGAGAGGTTACAGTTTCATACGTTAGGCATTGGATACATTTCTTTTTTTTTTTTTTTTTTGCCAGTGCTGGGGCTGGACTCAGGGCCTGAGCACTGTCCCTGGCTTCTTTTTGCTCAAGGCTAGCACTCTACCACTTGAGCCACAGCACCATTTCTGGTCATTTTCTATATATGTGGTGCTGGGGAATCGAACCCAGGGCTTCATGTATATGAGGCAAGCACTCTTGCCACTAGGCCATATTCCCAGCCCACATTTCTTGTACTGTTTGTTACCTTGTCCCTCATACCCCCCTCCCTCCTCCCCCTTTCCCTTTCCCCCCCTAAGGTGTTCAGTTCACTTTCACCAAACAGTTTTGCAAGTATTGCTTTTGTAGTTGTTTGTCTTTTTTTACCCTGTGTCTCTCAATTTTGGTATTCCCTTTCAATTTCCTACTTCCAATACCAGTATACACAGTTTCCAATATACTCAGATAAGATTATAGAGATAGTGTAGGTACAACCACTGGAAGGTGATACAAGAACATCATCAATAATAGAAGCTACAGATACAGATGGGACGTTGAAAGTAGTTACAACTGTAATATAACAATCGTTTCCATAATATGAAGTTAATTTCACTTAGCATCATCTTATGTGATCATAAGGGTATAGCTATTGGGCTCTTGTGATGCTCTGCTATGACTTGCCTAAACCTGTACTAATTATTCCCAATAAGGGAGACCATAGAGTCCATGTTTCTTTGGGTCTGGCTCACTTCACTTAGTATAACTTTTTCCAAGTCCTTCCATTTCCTTACAAATGGGACAATGTCATTCTTTCTGATAGAGGCATAAAATTCCATTGTGTAAATGTACCACATTTTCTTGATCCATTCGTCTACTGAGGGGCATCTGGGTTGGTTCCAGATTCTCGCTATGACAAATTGTGCTGCAATGAACATTGTTGTGCTGGTGGCATTACTGTGATTTTGTTTGTGGTCTTTTGGATAGATACCCAAAAGTGGGGCTGCTGGGTCATAGGGGAGTTCTATATTTAGCCTTCTGAGGAATCTCCATACTGCTTGCCAGAGTGGCTGAACCAGTTTACATTCCCACCCCCTCTGTACATCACTTTGACAATAAATAAATTAATTAATTAAAAAATAGACATTTATGTATTTAAGGAAAATAATTGAGGACTGGAGGCCTCGCTTACGTGGTCGAATGCCAACTGGGAGCAAGAAAATTGAATGAGCATGCAAAGCCCTGCGTTCAAACCCCAGTATCAGCAGGCGTGTGTGTACCCCTCCCCCCACACACACACAAAGGAAGAAATGCCATCAAAAGGTTAATAATGATTCCTGCATTTGGTAGATGATTTCAACTTTGTGATTTATGTTTTTCCTCTATTTTCAAAATAATCAACCTGGAGCATATGTTTCTTGGTGTAAGGTCACTGTGTGATGATGCTGAGCCCCTATCCTCCAGAACATCTGGAAAAACCCTTAGGGGACATCTAAGGTGGCCTCCCTCAACATCTTGCCCCCACATAAGAAGACCAGTTCAACCGTGGCTTTGAGGGAACTGGACTGGAAGATGCCATGAAAATCTCATGTTATCTCCATGTTACACATGAAGAAACCCAAGTGCAGCTGGGCTCCAAGACAAGCCGAGAACCCACCATTGGGCATCAACAAAGCTAGACATGAAACCAGGTTCTGTTTGCTACCAATGCTCTTAGGTTATTTTCTCTCCCTTCCTGCTCATCTCCTTCCTCTCCCTTTCTTCTGCTCTTTCTCTTCTTCCTTCCCTTGTTCTTACCAACTCCTAGGTAGAAGAGAGAGGATGGTGGAGAGATAGCCATGTCATGTGTCCTTGTCCCTTGATTTTGCTCAGATATAGGGGTTCCTGCACTTCAGGAGGAGGCAGAGCCTCTCCTTGCTCCAACAATCTGGATTGTTCTGGCACTAAATCAACCAGATTAACTACATTCCTTGTCTCATGATTGTATCAGACATGGCCATACGACTAATTTCTTACTGGTGTAACATTAGGGACTCATTAAAAAATTATCTTTCATGGGCTGGGGATATAGCCTAGTGGCAAGAGTGCCTGCCTCAGATACACGAGGCCCTAGGTTCGATTCCCCAGCACCACATATACAGAAAAAATGGCCAGAAGCGGCGCTGTGGCTCAAGAGGCAGAGTGCTAGCCTTGAGCGGGAAGAAGCCAGGGACAGTGCTCAGGCCCTGAGTCCAAGGCCCAGGACTGGCAAAAAAAAAAATTATCTTTCACGGCATAAAAGGTACATGTAGAAGAAATATCAGGAACTGTAGCATTCATTTTATTACAATGAGGAGAACTTGCCTGATACAAAGTAGACAAATGACATGGGTCTATCATGACAATCAACATGCTAGTGAATTTTTATCCATAGAGCCTCTGGAATAACTCTAAATCTTCTTGTGGACTTAGATAAAGTACTCCTTATTATTAAATCTGGCTTGAATTGTTTTTCTGTTGACCAAAAACTTGATTTGCCTATACTTTTCCTCCTTTCTGACTTGTTATCTCCTTAAGGGATGAGAAGTGCTGATCACACAACCTGATTATGTAAGTGTGACAATCTGGCAGACTGTTGCTGAAATGGCAGGGTGTAGGGTAAAGGCCCGTGTACAGTGCTTATCTGGCATCCTTACTTTGCTGAGGCCCACCTGAAATTCATGTGACAGGCTAGACCAAGCAGCCCTTTCCGACTGCACAAAGTGCTGTCTGTAGTAAGCCATAATCATTTTAGGAGGTAAAAGTAGGAAGGTTGCAATCCAAGGCCATGTGAGGCAAAAGTGTGAGACCCTATCTGAGCAAAAGGAAGAAAGGAAGGAAAAGAGGGAAGGATGAAGGAGAGGGGGTAGGGGAAGAAAGGAAGAAGGGAAGGAAGGAGGGAGGGGGAGGGAAAAGAAGAAAGAAAAGAAAAAGAAGTGCTCGTGGAGTGTGAAGAAAGCGGCTTGCCTGGTGGGCTGCCTGGCTTCTGGTCACAGCAGCTGCACTTCTCAGAGCTCTTCCTTCCCTGGTCTGCCACCGACAAATTGCATTGATTTGCAAAACAGACAACTCTACAATTGCCTGAGTACATTCAATCTTTTCAAATTAAGCCAATGTCACATTCGGCATACCAGATGGAATTCTTCAGGGTGTTTATAAACACAGTTACACTTAAGCGCTCGTCCACTCTGCTCAAATGGAACCAGAAATAGCACGCAGAGCCCAAACCATCCAGATTGAAGGAAGGGACCCCGTTCCTGCCACCAGCCAAACCTTTTCAGAGGTGGCAATGCCCCAGAGCCTGTGTCCGAAGGCCTGAGAGCTGCATTTGGCACACACACACACACACACACACACACACACACACACACACACACATACACAAAGTCTGGCTCACTTTGTGTTTCTAAAAAAAAATTTGTGCCAACATTCAAAACGCAAGAAATTGCACATTAAAAGATAATTATATACGTCTTGTATCGTTTGAAACAAACCGGAAATGAGGCCACCCTGCCACATACTTCTACTTGACAGCTTCAGAAGAGAAATGGTCTCTTTTCTGCCAGGGGCGTCCTTTGGTTTGCCATCGTTCCCCACTCCTCCCCTGCCCCATCCCAGTGTCTCATAGACTCCTACTTGGGTGTGTGTCCATGTGCGCATGCGTGCTCCAGCCCACAGGCTTGGACTCTGGTTCTGGGGATTCTCCTTGAGCTTTTGTCAAGGTTCGCACTCTACCAATGGAACCACAGCTTTTTTGGTGGTTAATTGGGGATAAGAGAGTCTCATGGACTTTCCTTCTCAGCCTCCCAAGTAGGCTGAGCCACTGGTACCTGGCCTGCCTCCTGCTTCTTGATATTCAATACTGTGTCCCTCCTTCTCAATACTTGCCTGATCTTTGGTGACATTTGGGGGGTTGCTGCCCTGGCTTAAGTCAAGACATTGATTTTTACAGATGAAGAAGCTGAATCTCAATTTCACTTGCGTAAAGTTGCATCATTAGCAAGTGACAGTGCCCACACTTGACTTATGGGGCACAGTGAATATAGCCAAGTAGCAGGCTAGCACAAGCCCAAAAGGCTCTCCCCTAAACCAGAAAACCCAGACAAGGCTCTGACTTTCTCAGGCCATGGAATTGGTTGTAGAGATAGTGGAGGGAGACCAATTTTGCCTTCATTTTACCTTTCAGAACCTGAGAAACCATCTCAGCCTTGAGGATCAGAAAAGAAGAAAGATTTTCTTCTTTGCTTTTCATTTATTTACTTTTATTCTTCTATTTTGGACATTTTGTTATCTCTAGTTGTATAAAGGAGGTGACATTTAACAAAGCAGTAATGAATATAATGCATCTTGATCTGGGTCACCCGCTTCAGCAATAATCCTCCTTCTACCCACCCTTCCCTTACATTTCTTTTTCTTTTCTCTTATGTTCTTTTCTCTTCTCTTTTTTCTTAGTCATGGGGTTTGAACACTGGGTTTGGGCACTGTCCCTGAGCTTTTTTGCTCAAGGCTAGTGCTCTACCACTCTGTGCCACAGCACCACTTTCAGTTTTGGGGTGATTAATTTGGGATAAGAGGCTCATAGACTTTTCCTGCCCTGGTTGTTTTTGAATCATGATTCTCAGATCTCAGCCTCCTGAGTAGCTAGGGTTATAGGCGTGAGCCACCAGTACTCGGATCCATTATATTTCTTAACTTTGTGGTAGGTGCAATGAATTCTTGACTGCACCGTTCGCTCCCTTCCCATCTTCATTGTCTACCCCTCTCCCCTTGCCTCTGCTTGAGCATACCCATTTCTTGGTGCTTATTTTGTTGGGCTTTGACTTAATCTTTCTAAAATAGTGTACTATTTGAGTTCTTCATAGTGTCTATTATAGTTCAGCTAATTCATTTGGAACTGCTTGTGTACCACCTAGTGTGTTTACTTATTGGTTTATAGTATATTCTGTCTACTTCTAGTGGAAGAAATCATGCAACCTCTGTTTCTCTGGGTCTGGCTTACAATATAATTCTTTCCATGTCCTTCCATTTCCTTATGAATGATACTATATCATTTTTTTTCTTTTCTTGGTGGTAATGGGATTTGAACTCAGGGTGGGCTTTGTACCCTCAGGCCAAGAGATTGGATCTCTAACCCGAGGCTCGTTGCTGAGACTCCTTCAGTGGTCTCTCATGCCCCAGACACTTATTACTCATTGCCTTTCAAGAACTACTCTAGGTTCTGGAGAGACAAAGATTTAGTCTTCTATCCTCAAGGAGCGTCCAGTCCAGCAGAGAAAAACAAGACAAGTGAGGGCATGATGTCTAACCCCTTCGTCCTCTCCTCTAGTCCGACCACAGTGGGCAGAGGGCAGCACTGTGCAAGGGTTAAGGCCACCGGCTGCCTTGCACATGTGGATTGCAGTGCTAGTCTTGTCTCTTCTCAGCTTGAGACAAATGCTCCACTCCTCTAAGTATCATCTCCACGTTCATTTAAAGTAATTTAATACCTACCTCAAAGGGATCTTGTGAGGAAAGATTTAAAAAGCTCCTTGCACAGCGCCAGCATTTCTCAATTGGTAATTCTAGAGTTCTTTCCTACTCTTCCCTGTGACTCATTCTCCCCCCTCACCCCCTCCCCCCACTTTGCTCTCTTTCTCTTCTCCTCTCTCTGTCTCTCTTTCTGACATTGTTTTACATTGTGAGGTTTCCAATGTTTTCTGTACCAGAGTCATTCTTCTGAGTGATGGGCAGACCTTATGATACAAAGTGCCCGCACTTATTGAAATAAGCTCACACTGCCTCCCCACTCACAAGTGGGGCATTGTTTGTGTGGTTTTCTTTGAAGGACGGAAAATTACTAAGAAATAAATCCTTAATTATTTGGTCTCATTTGCATGGAGTATCTTGGATGAAGGTCTTGCTTTGGGGTTCTCAAATTCTTCTGGGCCTTGAGCACTCCAGATTCAAAGGTAAAACAAAAGACCAAGAACTACAAAAAAAAAATCTTAGATTTTTAAATCCCAGGATGGATGCTGGTTCCCTTGTTGGCCACGAGCAAATTATCTCTCTCCTCACTTTCCCTACCAGCAATGAAGAAATCAATTATTTCCTTTCCTCACTCGAGGGCTGAAGACTTAATTAAGCTTTTGGAAGATGGTCGTTAGTTAACCTAATTCTCTCTGTAAACTAACAATCCTTTGCCTTCCTAATCACATCTTCCCCAACCTTTTCATAAATTAGTCCTCCTTTTTTCTTTTTTTAAAGTCACAATGTAGGATCTATCTTTGTTTTTACCAATTTAACTTGCAGAAATCATCTTTCTTCTCAGATTTTTGTTGTGTGTGTGTGTGTGTATGTGTGTGTTAGATGAGACACTCATAATGTCACCCAGAACTTGCTGTGTAGTCCCAGCTAGCCTCAAACCCACAATCCTGAGTGCTGGGATTACAAATGTGTGTCATACCCAACTCCCTAAGTGTGTGTGTGTGTGTGTGTGTGTGTGTGTGTGTGTGTTGGTACTTGGGTTTGAACTCATGTTCACTTGCTTAGCTGGCACTTGAGCCAGGCTTCTAGCCCTGCTTTTTGTGGATTATTGTGGAGATGAGACTCTCATGGACTGTTTTGTCCTGGTTGGCCTTAAACCACCATTTTCCAGATCTTAGCTTTCTGAGTAGCTGTGATTACAGTCACAAGCCACTAGTAGCCACCTCTCAAATGATGCTAGTATTATGTTACCATAAGCAGACCCAGTATGTAAACATTCTCATGAAGAAAGATCATCTCGTGGATGTGGAGACCAAGTTGGAGCTGGAGCCGGACCTTCTCTTTCTCCGGTCACTCTGCCAGCCTTAAGGAAAAGTAGAGTAGGTCCAATTTACATGGTAGTCTGTAACCCTGGTATGAGCAAGAGTCCTTCAGACAATAGTTCCTATTCGGATGCCATCATTCCTGGCTGAATGACCTTGATCACTGAACCCTGACAGCTCTGCATCTAGAAGATACCAATGATCAGATCTCCTTCCCAGACTTGTCCCAGAAGAAAGTGAAGCCACAAGTTGTCTGGCCCATGCTTGCTTGCAGAGTAGTGCGTCTACCTCTCCAATCCACACAATAGATGGTAATAAACAGGAAGTGAGTCGTGGAAAGCTATGTGAGACTCCTTTCTCCTAAGTATGATATGTAACTAGTATTGTTTCAAGTTTTTTTGGGTTTTTTTTGCCAGTCCTGGGGCTTGACCTCAGGGCCTGGGCACTGTCCTTGGCTTCTTTCTGCTTAAGGCTAGCACTCTGCCACTTGAGCCACAGCACCACTTCCGGCCTTTTTTGTTTACGTGGTGCTTAGGAATTGAACGCAGGGCTTCATGTATGTGAGGCAAGCACTCTACCACTAGGCCACATTCCCAGCCCACTAGTATTGTTTTAAATCAGGGTGTGTGTGAGAGAGAGAAAGAGAGAGGGGGGAAGGGAGGTCCACTTATTACCTACAATGGCCACCTTATGGCATTTACTCTTAATTCTGCCCAGCAACAAAGTTCAGAAATCCTAGAAAAATAATTCTTAACAGTATCAAAAATAAAGTTCAAACTTCTTCTAGTTCATTATTCCAGAAGTCTATGCCCAAGGGGTGTTTCAAAATGGCAAAAGCAATAGTTGAAAGCTCTCAAGGTCTCCAAGGTTTTCCTTCTGTGTGAGGGAGAAAGGGCTGAGAGATATTTTCAAATCCCACCTCTTAGCTGGAACTCAGGTAAGAGGGAAGTCGTGTAGTCCATTGATGGGACCAGGAAAAAGAAGAAAAAGGGCAGGAAGTGTCCACCATCTGCTGCATTATTATCCCCTGTGCTCAGGATAGCTTACAATACTACCCTGAAGGCAATGATGTCTGATAAATGTCTACTGGATATGTGGATGAAAGCCAGGACTAGTTTGAGGAGCCTGAAACAAGAGATTAGAGTTCAAGGCCAGCTTGGATAACATAGCAATGCTCTATCTAAAAAAAAAAAAAAAAGTGAATCAATGAACCATTCATACACACAATCCTCCTACCCTGATTTTCTCTGTTTTCCCCATGTCCCATTTCCCTTGAGTCCTTCCTTCTAGACAACTGTCACTGATATATAAAGAAAAGAGATCTGGTGCTCTGTAGAATTTAAATGAATGTTTGGAAAGAGTCTTTGCCTGAACTTCCAGAGCCTTCTTAAGCTGGACCAATTGCCAGTTGAGTGATGTGGATCCAGTTGCCTTTTACCTGTCAATATAGACAGCTGTTCCACATTCCTTTGTCTATCATAGAAATTATTATTTGCACCCCCCCTTGGTTTGGGGCGAGGCCACAGGACTTAATAGAAATGAAAGTTCACTGGGAACAGCCATGCAAATGTAAATGCAACCACTGTGAATCCTCTCTGCATTATTAACTGGAAATGCTTAAGGCATTTCTCCTCAAAGGGCGTCTGCATCAAAAGAGGAAACTCTGACCAGATTTCTACTTGTGAAATCTCAGGCCCATCCCTGCTAAGCCCTGCTTTCTTCTCTCTGTTCCTGTCCCCTAGTGGTTGCATATCAATAATTTCCATAAATGTTATTTCAGGGTGCCCAGAGAATGGGATGTCATTTGAATCTGCAATGATGGATAGGCTTCAGGATTGGGAGAAATATGCAAACAGGAACTGATGTGTCAATTAAATTCAAACCAATGCAGAAGTAAGGAAAGAACGACAAGGAAGAGGCAAGGAGAAGTGGGGAGAGGCAGGGAGAAGTTGATGCTACACTAAGTGTGTGTGGGTGGGGGGGGGGATCGTCTAGCAATGCAGGTGAGCATTTACTGATCCAAACTGTATCCTTTTCTCCTAAGGGAAAGGCTAGAGAGAATGAAAGAAGATGAAAAATTTAAAAAAAGGAATAGTCACGACTTATAGATTCTTCCATGGGGCAAAAGAAAATTGCCTTTGTTAGTTGCATGGTCTCTAGGTGAATTCTGTATTAAACACTTTACTCTTGGTGGAGCCACAGTTCAACAGGCAGCCTGCTATCACAGAGCTCCGACCTCTTTGGGCAGAGGGGAGATGTCTTACTACACAGAGGATACTGGTTATAGAACCCAGTAGCTTTCAATTCGAATGTTTGCTCATTTACTGTTTCTGGTGTGATGTTAGAAACACACACACACACACACACACACACACACACACACACACCTCTGAGCTTTTATGGAGATAATAATTCCTAGATCAAAGATTTGTTATAAAAGCTAGCAGTAACCTACCAGTTGTGGCTGTCTGTGATTCAACATCTGAGAGGCAGATGCACAAGGATGGAAATTTGAGGCCACTTTGGGCAAAGTTACTGAAACTGATTTCACAGTTCTGGAAACTAGGAATGTTTAAGCACATGGTGCCAGCACCCGAAGAAGGCCTTCAGATGGACAAGAGAGCACACACAAAACAAGAGAAGACACTTAGACAAGTTCGTCCTTTTCCACCTGCGTCAGAGCCCTTGAGACCCTAGCACCACACACGCATTCTGCCGGCCCGATACTCACACGCCTGGCTTCCTGCACAGTTTCTCAACTGTCCTTTCCAGAACAAATGCTCCTGCTAACCTCAGCACTGGATGTGCTGCATACTCGTATTTTATCTTTCTTCCTTTCCTCCCTCTTTCCTTCCTTTTCCCCTCCCTTCCTCTTGTTTTCTTTTGTGAGAGAAGATAGTGCTGTGCATACAGCCTAGGCTGGTCTGTGTATCCCATACTGGCCTCAATCTCAGGATTTTTCTCCCTCCACCTCCTCCGGGCTGGAATGACTGCACGAATCACGGCATAACCAAAGCACAGCTGCAGGAGGGCAGAGAGCTTGCCTGTCCCCTTCTTAGTGGCCATGGTATACATCAGCTTGAAATTTAGTGTTCCATAAATGGCTGTTGGAAAGGAGGCCAGGGAAGGAAACGAGGCTGCCTGTTGATTGGTAAACATTTTAACACCGACAACCTTCACATCCCACGGAGAGAGCTGTGTCTGGAAATCCAGGTGCTCCTGGGAGAGGCGGTAGTTGACTGAAATGCGTTCTGGCATGTAAAGGGCTCCTTGGAGACGCCTGCATGGAAAAAGAGGCTCCAGAGAAGCGAGGCTGGGAAGCGAGGGCGCGGGAAGACTTGTCTGGCTGTCACCTGGGCACGCCGGATTCAGGTGTGCTTGTGAACAGCAAAGACACCCTTCCCGCCCCCACCCTGCCCATGCAGAAGCAAATTTGCATACATCACCACCTGGCTGCCCTCTGTACACATCCATCTTCCTTTGCATCAGAGCAGGGCAAGAAATGCCTTTCAAGACCAGACATGAATCTTGCAGTAAACAAGTGTTACTCTACCCTCGTGTGTAGGTTTTAACCCTTCTTAATACCCAAAGGGCAGGTTGAAATGCTGTAAAGCTTCCGTGCTAGGCTGGGGAAATTCTGGGCATGAGATCAACAAACAAATAAAAAAGTACAGAGAGCTATCAAGAGCCTTTTCTTCCTACGAAGAGGCAAATAAAGCTCACATTCTTTGTTTGCTGTAGACGCCTTCGCCTCCCCTTAATGCCTTCTTTCCTCCTTCCCTCTCTCTCCCTCCTTCTTTCTTACTTTCCTCTTTCTCTCCCTTCTTCCTCCTCCTCCTTTCACCATTTTCCCTCTATATGTTTATCTATTTATCTCTCCTTTTCACTTCCTTCTTCTTCCTCTTCCTTTTCTGTCTTCCTTGTATGCTTTACTTTCTCTGTATGTCTGTATCTATGTCTGTCTGTCCTCTGTCTCTGTCTCTTTCTCAACAGAATCAATCACAGACATGAATCAATGACATGAAGAACCTGGTGACACTATACACATTTCACAGTTGGTAGAGACGGAGAAAGAGAAGTGCTTGGAATTTATGAAGTACATACTGCATGCCATGTGATCATGTTATCTCAAGGAACTGCTCCCAGTGAGCCACGTAGTCACCATTATTTTCTCCATCTCATTCTCAAGGTGGGGCCCAGCAGTTGACTAGCCCACCCCCCCACTGCACGGCTGGCTGTGGAACCCACCCATCTGTCAGGCTCCAACCCCCAATTCATTTAATTATTTTGAATCTTATTTGAATCAAGGAATATTTTCTTGCAAAAATTTATGCCATGTTCTTTTGATCATTAATGTCATTTTCTATGGAACTAGCTCAAAGTGTAAGCACAGACACAACAAGCTTTGATTACAGCATTGGTTTTGATTTTTAAAAATGACTTAAATGTTCAATTGTAAGAGCAGGCCAGATACCTTATGGAATACTCATAGAGGCATACTCCATAGACATTAAAGTGACATAATTGTTTATTGCTGTGAAAACATGTTAACTTATTATTAAGAGGGGGAAATACAGGTTTCAAACAATATGTAAAATCCCATAGAGCCCGGCATCTGTGGCTCACACCTGTAATACTACCTGTTAAAGAGGCTGAGATCTGAGAGGATCACAGTTCGAAGCCAGCCTGGGCAGCAAAGTCTGTGAGATTCTTATCTCCAACTAACCACTACAAAACCTTGAGTAGAAGAATGGCTTATGTAGCAGGGTGATAGCCTTGAGCAAAAAAGAGCTCAGGGACAGTGCTCAGGCCCTGAGTTCAAGGCCTAGAACCAGCATACACACACACACACACAAAAAAAAAAACAACAACAAATCCACAGATATGTGATATAAAAGTATATAAGGAAGCTGGGCACCAGTGGCTCATGCTTATAATCCTAGCTACTCAGGAGGCTGAGATCTGAGGATTTTATGGTTAGAAGCCAACACAGGCAGAAAAGTCTGTGAGGTTCTTATTGCCAGGAAACCAGAAGTGGTGCTTTGGCTCAAAGTGGTAGAGCGCTAGCCTCGAGCACCAAAGCTCAGGGCCTAGGCACCTAGGGCCTGAGTTCAAGCCCCATGCCCCCTGACACACACACACACACACACACACACACACACACACACACACACACACACACAATGTATAAGGATATTTAAAAAATCAAGTTTACCTTTGAGTAGGTAGGATTCTAGGTGATTTTGACCTTCTGCTTTTCTCGATTTTTAATTATTTTTCTACAATGAGCTAGCATTCCTTGGGCACTGCATTTGTTTTAGTCTTTTCTTTGTAAGAGTCATTTTTAGAATGATTAGAAAGCTTCTTTTAAAACATTTTGCTTGAGGGCCCAGAATTTGGAAACATCCCTATTCCTTTATAGCCACTGCTGAAAAGAGAAATATAAATCCTAGCCAAAACCTCCGGCTTGGCTAGTATTGTTTCTTTTTCTAATTACATTGTCAATCACTGATTCCAATTTAAGTGTCTGAAAACAGAAGGCAAGTCCCTTTTCTCTCTGAAAACCACACATGAGCCACTGATGAATAGTTGTAGCTATCCTGTGTCTTCCCTTTACCCTTGTCCTCTTCCTTCATCATCTTCCTTCCCTCTATTTACATTAAACATGTATTGATTCTGACCTTCAAATCTCAGTTTGGGAGAATTTAGAGAAATTGTTTTTATTTATGTTATGTAGGTATCAAGGCCTAAACTCACGGCTTCTGGCATTCTTGTTTTTTTGTCATTCAGGGCTGGCACTCCACCACTTGAACCACAGTGCCACTCCACCACTTGAACCACAGTGCCACTTCCGGCTTTTTCTGCATATGCGATACTAAGGAATTGAACCCAGGGCTTCATGCATGCTAGACCAGCATTCCACTGCTAAGCCACATTCCCAGCTCCTGCATCTCTATCTCTGTCTCTCTCTGTCTCTGTCTGTCTCTCTCTCTCTCTCTCTGTCTCTCTCTCTTTCTGCTTAGTTACAAATGAGAGTCTTTGGAAATTTTTCCGCCTAGGCTGGCTTAGAACCTCGGTCAGCTAAGTCTCAGTCTCCTGAGTAGGTCGGGTTACAGGACTGAGCCACTGGCTCCCAGCTAGATAAATGTGTTCAAGTGCAGAAAGTACAAAGGTAGGATTACAAAGGACACCAGCTGTATGGAAACTGTTAGCGATCCTTTAGTTAAACGATCATTTAATAACATCCAGGAAGCTCTGGTAGGAGGTCCTATAAGTGCTATAATTTTAAAGTTGTCATGACTGTTAGTGATACTTAGGGATATCATCTGTAACAAGTACAATATGATATGAAAATATTTGCTACTTCCACTAACGATGAATTCCTAAACACTTCCAGCACTTTCGTGCTGTGTTGCCTGAATTCATTTTGAAAGAAAAGGCTAAATTTCAGCTTAAAGCTAGAGGAAATAAAGCTGTGATTTCTCCCCACTACCCCCCACCCCGTTCATATTTTCAGATCCCTGAATCTCCCAGCTCAGGAGTCCAGAAATTGTGAACAGATTCTCTTCTTCACAAAAAAATAAACAAGCTCTTTGGGAGGGCAAGGTACCCCTGCCACCTGGGTTGGGCTATGGGCAGAAAAGCAGAAGCTCAAGTATTCTGGGTGTGAAAGTAATAAGGATCTGGATCTGAGAGAAAATTCTAGAAAGATAGAAAGCTGGTGGTAAGGTCAAACTGGTCTCAGGTGAGGCTACTGCAATCACCCTTCTCTGCCCCAAGGAATTCCCTGTCCTTGATTCTACCCCTCTGCCTCCCCCAGCCAATGGCCAGGAATTGCTTCTTCAATTGAATTATTTATGTGTGCACTGGTTCTGTGGCTTGGGCGCTTCCCGTGAACTTTTGTGCTCGAGGCTACAGCAACACTTCTGCCTTTTTTATTTCTTTTTTTTTTTGGTAAGGTGGTGGGGTAGGGAGGATTCATTGGAGATAAGCATCTCATGGCTGGCTTCGAACCTCCATCCTTAGATCGCAGCCTTCTGAGTAGCTAGAATCACAGGCGTGAGCCACTGCTGTCTGGCTGGAATTGCTTCTCATGACCACACCACGAGCCACTTTTTTCTCTCTGCTCATGTCTTCCGGCACACAAGCCAGCCATTTCTCTGTCACCTCCCCGAGCAGTTGGTTCAGCCCCACGTGGGGACATGAGGGAACCAATTAACTACATCACTCTCCTCTGTGCCCACTTTCCAAATCAAACGGCAGAGCCGTGCAGGAGGAGATGGATATCAACACGTCTGCTTTATTGCAATTAAAGTCTGGGCTGGAGACTGCGGCTCAGCTGCGGGCTTCCTGCTTCTCCCTGCCTCTCCCTGCAGCTTGCTCCACAGCCTGAATCTTGGGACCCTGGGAGGGAATTGTTGGAGCCTTTGGTGTGGAGAGATTTCTTCCGGATGACTGCCAGCAACTGGCTGGACAAGGATGCTAGACCCGAAAGGTGGTTTAGAGGACATCTGTGGGCATGCGCACGCGGGTACACACAAACACACTTGAGCACTTCCCTTCAGTTTCCTGATGGACCTGTTCCTCCCAGGCTAGAAATGTGGGCCCAGGCCAATGTTGTCACCCACCCAAGAGATAACTCACTCAACCTGCGAGAGGATGAATAAGGAGTGTTAGCAAAAGGCCAGGAATACTTAGGAGAAAGAATCCCCTCTGCAGTCTTCTAAACTGTCTTTAGCAGGCCTGCATGGTCTTGCTTATAAGCCTTAGCTCGGATCCATATTGTTGCTGTTTATTATTCTAAGAAGAAGAGAAGGATCAAGAGGGCTCCTTCCCTTGATTAATTAATTAACTAATTGTGATAGGCACTAGATTGAAATGCTAACATAGCAGGGTGCTGGTGGCTCCCACTCATAATCCTAGCTACTTCAGAGGCAGAGATCTGAGGATTGCAATTGGAAGCCTTGCCAGGCAGGAAAGTTCCTAAGACTTAACTCCAATTAACCACCAGAAAACTGGAAGTGGGCTGTGGCTCAAAGTGGTAGAGCACTAACCTTGAACAAAAAAGCTCAGGGACAGTGCTCAGGCCCTGAGTTCAGCCCTCACCCCCCAAAAAGCTAGCACACAATCTTAGTCTTCACAACCATTCTCTGCCACTGGAGAGGATGAACTCTGAAATTATCATCAACTGACTCTTTTTTTTTTCTGGGCCTGGGCTCTGGCCCTGAGCTCTTCAGCTCAAGGCTAGTGCTCTACCGGTTGAGCCACAGTGCCACTTCCAGTTAATTGGAGATTAGTGTCTCACAGACTTTCCTGCCCGGGCTAGCTTTGAACTGGGATCCTCAGATCTCAGCCTCCTGCATAGCCGGAGGTGTGAACCACCGGCACTCCACTCAACTGGCTCTTTTGATTTAGAAAAATGGCAGCTCTGTCTCCTTTCCCTAAATGACTTTCTCATTTTACATGTAAGGCTGCAGAGATTTTTTTATTTTATTAATTAATTAGTTTATTTTTTGGCCAGTCCTGGGGCTTGGACTCAGGGCCTGAGCACTGTCCCTGGCTCCTTTTTGCTCAAGGCTAGCACTCTGCCACTTGAGCTACAGCACCACTTCTGGCCATTTTCTGTATATGTGGTGCTGGGGAATTGAACCCCGGGCCTCATGTATACAAGGCAAGCGCTCTTGCCACTAGGCCATATCCCCAACCCCTGCAGAGATTTATTTTTAATGGCGGCTTCTGGATTGAACTTGGGACCTCAAGTTTACTAGGTTGGCACTCTACCACTTCAGTCATATCACCAGCCCTTTTGCTTTAGTTATGTGGGGACAGCATCTTATGTTAATGCCTGGCCTAGCTTGGGTGACAATTTTCCTATTTATGCTTCCCACATAGCTGAGGTAACCTGTGCCTTCCACTAGGCCCATTTTTTTATTGGCTATGATGGGGTCTCAGTCATCTTTGTCTCATGCTGGCCTTAAACTTTGATCCTCCCTGTCTCTTCCTTCCAGGAATTACAAGTGTGAGCCACAGAACTCATTTTTTTTCCAATCTTTATTTCATTCTTATTTCAGTCTTTTATCCTTCCTATAGTCCTCGTTTCTTCACAGTACTCAATAGCCTATAAAAGCTCCTCTTTTTCCTGCCTCATTCAGAACATTGATCCGCTGTTCTGATGATCTGATGAAACAATAACTACTGTTTCCCTCATTTCCTGCTTGGAAAAAAAAAAACAAAAAACAGCAAATGGTGCAAGGAACAGAGAAATAGGACACAAAACCATTGGGTCTCAACTCAGTTCTTCAAAGTGTGGCCACATTTCTCCCCTTCTTCCTACTGAGGTACCTAGCTGTTGGGAGGGAGGCGGTTCCTGGAAGCCAGATGACAACCCATGAACAACAGTCTGGGCCCACCATGATACTTAGGTGCAGAAATCTAGGCTCTCTGCATTCTAGCATTCTAGAATAATTTAATTCACACCATCTGGCAGCTGGAAAGAAAAAGAAAAGAAGAGGAAGAAGAAACAACAGCCATGTAGCATGAATGTAATTCCTAATCTAAGTTATGCCCTTGCATTTGCTTCATGAAATATGAGCCAAATTTAAACATGTCAACATCTCAACAAGTGCTGATTTTTCAAGTGCTATATGATGCATCTGGCGGACGCTCATTGAATGTACTCCAGTGATGGTAACGCAAATGTATTTACTAAAATACTGCGCATTGAAAAAGCAAATGTGTTGCGGTGCCCTTTAGTTTGCATGAATCGGGACCCTGAAATAGATGGATTCAGATTTAAGACAACATGACTGACTATAGGCTTTAAATGTTCAAAGGATCATAATTACAGTGCTTACAAGCCATTGGGTCCATTTCCCTCACTTTAAACATGAGAACACATCCCCAGATTAGTTTTTGATAATGAAAGGAAATAGGGAGATGAAAGGCCCTGAGAACAGAACCAGAGGAGAGAGGTCCGGGACTACGTAGGCTGGACTGCCCAGGCTTATGAACACTAGAAGATGGAGCATCCTTCCTCCTTCCTCTCTTCTGCTGTGATTTCGTGAAGAGATAGCAGAGATGTCATTGCTTCCCAAGGGTAGCTTCACTTTCTCCTCCCCTTTATATTTGCTGTGACATGGAGACATTGTGACTGAGGGTTTTTTTTTAAGGAGGGGTCTGAGCACCCAAGCTTATAGGAAGGAAAAGTGAGAAATTGGGGTTTGGTAGAAGGAAAAGCTGAGCTGGTATGTCATCTGAGTGGAGCCCCAGCCAACTCTGTGGTGTGTTAAGAAGCTAAGGCATCCCTTCAGAAGCACCCTGAGTTGGGATGGGTGAAATAGACAGGTATAGCCTACAATCATCAGACATCCAGTGCCCCATGTAACTCTGCTCTCTCCTACTCATGTGGTTCCTAAGCTGGGCTTGCACTGAGGGCTTGGGTACTGACCTCCCTCAGCACCCAGCAGGAGTTGCCCTGCCTGCAGGCATCTTGGGTAGCACAGCCCAATACTCTTAGCAAGGCAGTATCCAGTACATAGCAGGTCTTAGTGAACATCTGTTGAATGAATAACTCATAGAAAGACACAGGTCAGATTTGTGAGGGGCAGAACAGATGTCACTTTGATTATGTGATCTAGGGATAGTGAGAAGAAATCAATGCGCCTAAGATAAAATAAAACTCACTCATACCTGTCTCAACAGTATCTGAAATTTGTCTGGGTCTCTAGGCAACAGAAGGGTCCTAAGCAAGGTCTATCTCCAAACTGCGCAGTTCCAAGACCACTTGTGGTGCCTTGTTGAATCAAAACTACAGTCCCTTTCTATTTGGATGTGATTAAATGCAAAGCTAAAGTGTGGCTCATCAATAAAAACGCATAGGACTTCTGGCTTTCCAAACTATATGCATAGTGTCACACTGCCTGTGATTTTTACCACTTGGGTGGTTAACACAGGAGAATTATATGTTTGTGGTCAGCTTTGGCTATACGAGGGGGAGACTCTGTCTCCAAGCTCACAAATAAATGAGCAACAATAACAATATCAAACACAAATTCTGGTCAAGGGCAGTAATTCACACTGGTAATTTTAGCTTCTTAGGAGGTAGACATCTGGAGGATCAAGACTAGCCCAGGAAAATCTTTTTTAAAAAAATATTTTTGGTGTCTTGAAGAAGTTGAAGCAAAAGTATTTGTTTTTGTCCACCATGGGGCTTGAACTCTGGGCCTGCGTGTCATCTCTGAGCCCTTCAGCTCAAGGCTAGTGCTCTACCAATTGAGCCACAGCACCACTTCCAGTTTTCTGGTAATTAGTTGGAGATAAGAGTCTCATGGACTTTCCTGCTCAGGCTGGCTTTGAACCGTGATCCTCAGAACTCAGCCTCCTGAGTAGCTAGGATTATAGGCATGAGCCGCCAGCATCCTGAGTGTGAGCCACCAGCACCTGGCAAGGCAAAATATTTTTGAGACCCCATCACAATTGAAAGAAGAGATAAGTGTGGTTGCCCATACTTGTCATTCCAGCTCTTAATGGGAAGTATAAATAAGAAGATCATGATCCAAGACAGCTGGGTATAAATGTGAGACCCCATTTTTTGGGGGGGGGGGGGTACGGGAGGTCTGCATCTCGAGATTGAAACTCAAGACTGCAGCCAAGTTTATTCTTTTTTTTTAAATTTATTAATTGAACACAAATTTTTTGACAAGGTGTTGTGCAAAAAAGGTACAGTTACATAGTAGGGCAGTGTGTACATTTCTTGTGATATCTTACACCCTGTTTTTCTATCTCTTCTCTAGGTGAGACCCCATTTGTAAAATAACAAAGGCAAGAAAGGGAGAGTTTGTTGCTCAAGTGGTAGAGGACCTGCCTAGCAAGCACAAGGCTCAGAGTTCAAGCCTCAGTACTGCCAAAACAGACACACACACACACACACACACACACACACACACACACCTCTGTGCTATATCCTCTTTCAAACATGACATCCCATTCCAATATGTAGTCATCCTAATTATTACATTATACCTTTTTTCTTTTTTGGTGGAATTGAATTTTGAACTCAGGGCCTTAGTATTTGCCTGGAAAGTGCTCTACCACTTGAGCCATGCCCCCCAGGCCTTTAACTTAAATAGAATCTCACATTTATGCCTAGGCTAGCCTGGCATAAGTCATCCTATTAATAGTTCCCACCTAGCTATGGCGACAGGCATGAGATGTCACACCCAGATTTTATTGGTTGAGATGGAGTCTCTGGTACATTTTGCACAAGCTGGCCTCAAAGCACAATCCTCTTGTTTTCTGCCTTCTGAGAGCTAGGATTACAGGTGAGAACTACCTCACCAGGCTTACTACTTTCATTTAGTTTAATTTTTATCCTTTCAAGCAGCCCTGTTAAGCTCCATGGAACAATGCCAGGTATCAATGCACACAGAGTATATATTTATGTTATTATCTCCTCACAGCACTCTGTGGTTTGGGGCCCAGTCTCATCGCCATCATTTCTCTTGTTCTGTGACATCAAGGATAATGGATGAGGCCAGTAGGATTACCCTGGGGTCTCTGACAAGATGTCTCCACCTTGGAAATGTGATCCAGTGTTTCAACACATCTATAGCATTCACCCCTGTAGACGCTAGAGAACATTTTATCCAGGAGACAGTGGTGTGAATTTTTATGTACAGAAACTTTATAGCTTGGATGTTAGTTACATATTAAATAGAAGCTTTAAAGAAAGCACCATGGTTGTCCTTAAACACATAATTTTGTCATCGCTTTGAGGGATTTGTCTTGAAAACAAAAATCCCTCATATTGTGATTCTTTGCAATAAGTAAGTTGACTGTAGCATGTCCTAGTCATCTGGGTAGGCAATAATGGTCTCTGTAGGCCTCATACATATATCCTTGTTGCAGTGGCTTAGATGGGGGCTGTTCTCAACAGTTCATGTGTCCATGTTAACAGGGTATGGCTGTGGACTAGGAGTGTGGCTCAGTGGTAGAGCACTCGCCTAGCATGCTCCAGGAACTGGAGTCCATCCACAGACATGGCTCATGCCTAGAATCCTAGCTACTAGAGGGGTTGAAATCTGAAGATCACTGTTCAAAGCCAGTCCAGGCAGAAAAGTCCTTGATACGCTTCTCTCCAATTAACCGCCCCAAATCCAGAAGTGGAAGTGTGACTCAAGCAGTGAAGTGCTAGTCTTGAATGGAAAAGCCAAGCAAGAGTGCAGGGAACTGAGTCTACCAGCACAACAAACAAACAATAAAAGAGAAAGCTGCAAGACCTGGAGGTGTGGCTCAAGCAGTAAAGTGCCATGATAGAAAGAACTTGAGCTCAAGCCCTAATACTGTCACACACACACACACACACACACACACACACACACACACACACACACAATGCAAATATAAAAGAATTTAAAGATTGGGGGGAGGGAAAGTGGGAGAAAAATGAGGTTTGACAAGAAATGTACTCACTACCTTAAGAATTTAACTGTAACCCTCTGTACATCACCTTGACAATAAAATAAAATTTAAAAAAAAAACTTAAAGAAAAAAAAACTGGGTGCTTTGGTGCACATCTGAAGATATGTGTTTGAGGTGTGCCTGGCAAAAAGCCTGAAAAACAAACTAACATCAAAAGGACTGTAGATTATCAATAGATTATCACCAGCCTAGTAACTATCATCAGGTCTTGTGTTCAAATCCCAGTAACACACATACACACACATGCACACATACACACATGCACACATACACACATGCACACACACACACACACACACACACACACACACACACCCCTTTGGCTATAAAGGCCATTAATACCTACCTTCTTGGTGTGGCCTTGGCAAAAAAAAAAAAAAGAAGAGAGAGGAGAGGAGGAGGAGGAGGAGGAGGAGGAGGGAGGAGGAGGAGGAGGAGGAGGGAGGAGGAGGAGGAGGGAGGAGGAGGGAAGAGGAGGAAATATCTTTCTCCCTATAATCTATTTGTCCTAGTTTTTCTTTTGATGGACATTGAGCATTTCAGACCATTTTTCAAAGCAGGCTTTTGAAGTTCTGGGAGGTGACCTCCACTTACTACAATAAAATTTGTGATTTATAGAAAGTCAGAATTCCACAATCCCCTGAACACCCCTTTTATCCCTAACTACTGTGTCAACACAGCACCCAGCTTCTAGCATGGTTCAAAGGTCTGAATTGTGTAGCAAAATAAATCATTTTGAAAATCCCTGTAGTAATGTATGGTGTGAGCAGGCTTAACTTGAATTGAGCAGGGTGGAAGCTCACAGATGCAGCCAACCTTGGCTGTGGTATATTACTCAAGTTGATGTGGGCCAGAGAATATTGGATATTTAATGTCAATGATACAGTGAAAGGGGGGGGGAGTGTGAAAATGAGAAGGGAAAAATTCAAGGTCTCCTGGGCCCTAGTCTATTTTTTCCCCTTTTCTTCCTTTGCCATTTTCCCTGGTTTGTTTTTGTTTTTGTTTTTACCTTTCTCCTTCCTGCTCTCTGTCCCTTCCCTGTCTGTTGATCTTTTTCCAAGATTATTACAGAAGGCCAAGCAAATTTTTCAGTAGCACCTTAATGAAGGGTCAACATGGACATTCAAATATGTCCAGTGCTGACTGCCAATGGCTTCTGTCTGTAATCCTCCTCAGGATGCTGACCTCTGAGGGTCACGGTTCGAAGCCAGCCTGGGCAGGTAAGTCTATGAGAGTCTTATCTCCAATTAACAACCAAAAAGCCAGAAGTGGAGGTGTGGCTTAAGTGGTAGAGCCATCAGTTTTGAGTGAGAACATGAGATCCTCAAGCCCTAATACAGCGTGTGCATGTGTAAAATGTGGATCCTAAAGTTGCTTCTTCAAATGCACTGGATATTGTGTATGACAGCCCAGTATCAAAACCTGAAGCTCTGGAACATGCCGTGCCCTACCCTGCAGAGTTTGATTGATTTGGACAAACATGGTGGCCACTGTGGCTGGAGGCTGAGAAATCATGGGAGCAGAGGTCTGACGGCTTCATAGTGGAGT
This sequence comes from Perognathus longimembris pacificus, assembly GCF_023159225.1. NCBI lineage: Eukaryota > Metazoa > Chordata > Mammalia > Rodentia > Heteromyidae > Perognathus > Perognathus longimembris. Next base: position 45,947,869 of record NC_063176.1, read on the forward strand.
GAGTCCGGCAGGCCTGGCCACGCAGTTCCTACAACCCTCAGGCATTATGCTAGGCATTGGGGATGGGTCTGATCTCATCTAGGGCTCATCAGCTAAAGAAAGTGATTGGCCCCTAAATGCAGAAGAGCTCTAAGTCCCCAAGACCCATCCTTCCAGGGTTTGCTTGTCTGCACAACAGGAAAGCACCCTGAGCCCCTGGGGTCCTGGGGGTGCTCAATGTGAATGCAGGAGATGGGGTTCACTGTGAGATTCCGGGTCTCACCAGCCCCAGAGGACACTGCCCAGCTGGTCATTCTAGCTAGGCTCCATGATAGCAGGAAGGCCACTACCCTTGCACTGGTACAAACTAAAGGAATATGTGTTCGCTGTGTTCTGAGGAGGATGGCAAGAGTTTGGAAAAGATGCCGCAAAGCAGTGATTGCCTAGGCAGGGGGAGAGAGTCGGTACACTCCACTGCCCAGTGTGGCCTGCACTTGCCTTTGCTGCCTCCACCAGGCAACACAGGCTGCAAAGCCTCCAGCGCTCCACAGAGCCTTTCCTCAGAGCCCCCCACCCGGCCCTAGGGCTGAGTGAACTGGACTGGTTAGAATTCTCAATGCATCCCCTTCCCCACCCATACCGTAGGTGTTCATTAAGTGCTTTACCACTCTCCAGACACTGTATCTGCTTTTCCTTTTGTAGATTAGACAGACGTTTATTTGTGGGCTTGTTGTTTGTTTTGTGGACACTGGGGCTTGAAGTCAGGGCACTTTCCTCTTTTTTTTAAACTTCATTTGTATTATCTTTAAGTAGTTGCACAAAGGAGTTGGCATTTAACGAAGCAGTTTAGAAATACAATGCGGCTTGATCAGTGTTACCCTTTTCATTGTTCGTCCCCATTTATTTACTTTTTTAGAGCTTGAATCTAGACTCTACAGTCAATTTTGTACTTCTAATAATTGTGTGTGTGTGCATATGTGTGCGTGTGTGTGTGCGTGTGTGTGTGTGTGTGTGTGTTGGGGATGCAATCCAGAATCTTATGCTAAGTGGAAAAACTACTTTCTGCCATTGAGCTGCATCCCTAGCCAGCTTAATAATGGCTTTCCAATTTTGCATTTTGGAATCTCTTTGCATCTCTGTTCCCTCTCCTCCCCTCCTTCCCTCCTTCTCCCCTCCCTCCTCCACCCCTCCCCTCCCCTCCAGGCTCCTTCCTTTTTCATGGTGCTAGCTATGGAACCCAGGATCTCGTACATGTTAGGCAAGTTTTCTACCACTGAGCCACACCCTCAGCCTGTCCTCTGCTTCCCGTATTGGAGGTCAGTGAGTCACCACGTCCAGGGCGTCCAGGCTCGCTGTTGTATGCACTCTCTTCCGGGCACCCACCTAGACTCCATGTGCAGTGCAGCTTCTGCGCATGGATCTGGTGGCTGTGGGCTCTGCTTGCTCACGTACCTGGAGGTCATCCTGTTGTCAGACTGTCTAAGGGTGTCCTGGCTGGAGGCCTGGAGCAAGTAGGCCTCCGTTCTGTGTCCTGTCTTCCAACAGGCCGTCTGTCCCTGGCAGGTTCTCATGGTAACTACAGAGACACAGAAACACAGGCAGAGATACAATATTTCCCAGCCTGTGCTTGCATTATGTCTGCTCAATTCAGCCCTGTGGCTGGACCAGGGTCAAGGTCCAGGACTCTGTAAAGTTAGGGAGGGAGGAGAGAAAAACTGGGGACCCTGGTGCAGCCCATGCTCTACAGCTTCCCCATGGAGCAGAAGGATTCATAGCCACTGGTCAGCTGATCCATGCATCCAGCAAACACCTACCCTTTGCTGCTCCCAGAATCACAACACAGCTGTAGAAAGTCAAGAGAAAACAAAGGCAGAGGGAGTGACCAGTAATCTTTCCTCACAATGCTCTATTCACCATCTGCATGGATTTAACACTCAAAAGGATGCATTTATGACTTGCCAGGCTTTACTGCCCACCCTGAAGGGCAGGCTCTGCAGTGGTTGAAATAGCAAAGCTTACAAAGCAGGGGCCTGAGCTTGCCAGATAAACAGAGGGTCATGAAACAGCAAATGGCAGCGCCCTGAGATGTTAGGAGGTGTCCACTGGGGTGTGGGATGCCATGGGGCGTGGTTTCATTCTAGTCTCACTTAACATCTTCATTAGTGAGCTGGGAGAAATCATAAACAGTGTAGTAATTACAATCACCACTGAGGTTAAAGTGGGGTGTGTCACCTGCACCCAAAGAAGGGGACTCAAAGAACTGAACAGAAGATAGAGACCACAGCATGTAGGGTAAACGTGGCTAGAAGGAGTATCACACTAGGAAACAGTGAGGACAAAGGGCCATGAGGTGCTTTCCATCTCTTCTGGAATAAGCCAGGGAATTGGGACATCAGTGCAAGGCAGGGGAATGCTTCCATCAAGAAGATGGCATCATGAAGTTAGCTACAAGTAGGCTGTGGCAGGGGAGAGATGGCATCCGTTGTGGTGCAAGCTAAGGGGCAGGGAACAAGGAAGAGGCTGCTCCTTGCTTCTCCTTCAGGTCCTCCTTCTTCCACCATCGGGCTTGCTTGTGTTCTGTTGTATCTGCACAGCTGTACTTACATCTGGCACACGAAAATCCCTTAGTAAATAGTTGTTTAATGAATTTCTGAGGGAAGGAGGAAGGAGGGAGGGAAGGAAGGAAGGGAAAAGAAAGGAAAGTAGAGAGGGAGGAAAGGAAGAAGGAGGAAGAAAGAAAGAAACAGAAGATTAGAGGGAGGGAAGGAAAAAGGGAGGGGGAAGGAAAGAAAACAAAGGGAAGAAAGGAAAGAGGAAGGAAGGGCGTGAGGAAAGGAAGGAAAAAAGGAAATGCATCTTCTGACAAAGGAATCAGAAGAATGTTTCTGTCTACAAGATGTAAAACAGTATGTGAAGTTGGATTCAAAATGAAACAAACAAAAACAAAATGAGCAAGGAGAAATAACAAATGAGAAGCAATGAAGCAACTCAGAGAGCAACCAGGCTGTTGGATTCTCCGTGCAATTAGCAGTTAGTAATAGCAGAGCTCACAAGCAGGGGACCATGCTGAGTGCTTTGCACAACTTCTTTCACTTCGTCATCCCAATAAAAGCATGAGGTGTGTTCTGTGACCCCTCCCATTTTATAAATGAGGTAACAATTTCCAAGTTCCCCTAGAGATCTTGGTTGACTACATCTATGCGTTCTCATTCCATGCTTTCACTATTTTAATCTGCCTGCCACACTGGGTGGAGGTAGAGAGAGAACAAAAAAGGAAAGTAAACAAGCACAGGCAAAAACATCACCAGTGACTCCTGCCTGCCCGCCTGCTATGCCAACAGCCACACCCCCGCCGGGTTAGATCCTGCAGACTCCACCCATACCTTCCGGGTGGCTTCCAGAAACCAGTGTAGGCTTTCTTTGCTTTCTCATCCTTTCACTTCTCATTTCTCATAAAACTCTGGATGTTTGTGTTCTGCCTTCATCCTCTTCTTTATTTTCTGTTGTTTGCACATATTGAGGACAGAGTTCATGGAGTCATCTATATCATACTTTAGAAGTATACTAAAGGGCTTTTCAAGGGAAAAATTTTTAACAGAAATTATACAAGTTCAGCACTTTGATTTCAGAATAAAACTCCATTGTTTTGGCTCCTCTTCGCATGGAACTGTATTTTTGCTCATGACACTAATTTTAAAACAATTATTTGTTTCAACTGGTGCTTATTTTGTGAATTCCTGAATTCTGTTATCTGTAGAGACCACATGCACACTTGTTAGTTAGAAACTTTAAAAACAGAGCAGAAGGAAATTGTGACTGGAGAGAGAATTCTAGAAGCATCAAGAAATTGTCCAGGCTGGGAATGTGGCTTAGTGGTAGAATGCTTGCCTAGCATGCATGAAACCCTGAGTTCGATTCCTCAGCACCACAGAAACAGAAAAAGCCAGAAGTGGCACTGTGGCTCAAGAGGTAGAGTGCTAGCCTTGAGCAAAAAGAAGATAGGGACAGTGCTCAGGCCCTGAGTCCAAGCCCCAGGACTGGAAAAAAAAATTGTTTTAAAGGAAGAAGAAAAGAAAAGAGATTGTCCAACCACCATGGTATCCAAAGATGATCCTGAATTTTGTTTTCCCCAAATTAATTCTCTCTGTCTCTCTAAGTGTCTTTCTCTTTTAACCAAACAAGGCTGAATAATACAATGGCCTTAGAATAGAATTCAGCCAATTTTAAACAACTGAGGCTTTTATTTGAAGTTTCTAAAGCAAATATCAATGGAGGCCAATATAAAAGTGTTCTGAGAAATAGTGGGAAGCCCTTGTTCTAGTCATTCTGGGTTCCTCTAGTGATTTCTTAGAACACGAACTGATCATCTCCCTATGTTTGATGCCTAAGTAGTCAGCACGCCATCAAACAGATAAGAAATCCTGAGACTGGTTTAAGAGGGTCTCCACAAATCAACCTAACAAGAGAAGGGCATTCTCTAAATTGCATTCCAGTTAGACCATAGTGAGTACACATTTGTCTTCCACTCTGGGGAACAGAAGAGGATGCATTTAGCAATGATACATGGATGGTGGACTTGAAATTAGACGAGCCACCCTATGTGAAGAACAATAGTCTATGTGAAAAAGTAATATCCTTTTTATTTTTGAGAGTCACAACACCATTCTAGTAAAAGCTCTCGGTTTTACAGTAAAGAAACCCATTAAACGCCACCTTAGCCAGCATCTCCCTTACTGACTCAATTACAAAATCTCTATTTATAATAACTTACTGCCATTCCAGTAACTCAGAGAACATACGTCAGAAAAGGGTGACCACAAAAAAGGTCTAATTCAGATGCAATATAACCAGCTACCTTCCAGAATGACCTGAATCCTAGAAGCCTCTAGAACAAAATAATCTTCCTTCTACATTCCTTTTTTCTTTTTTTTTTTACTGCAAGTTCTCCTAGGATTTCTTCCTCTAAAGACTTTCTAAAAGACATAAAATTATAATGGGTTAGGCATTCTATCATGGGGAAGGAATCACTCATTAACCAGCTAAACATTAGTGATAATTAGTTTATCTAAATAGCCACTTACCATCATTGATTCTGAGTAGAGAACGTGTTCCTCAGGAATTGTCGTCAAGGGGAGCAATGAAATGAAAAGGGCCTGTGCAGGAGTTTAATGTACGCTTCTAGGTTTCTATGGTTCCCAACTTTTGCTTGGCCTGAGACCAGTTGTCTTTACTTGGTCCCCATATCTCTATTTAGAAAAACATTTTCTCCCAAAACATCAGCTCCTAACTAATAATAAATAGCTTTGCTATCATCTGTTTTTTGACCTGCCTTTCATTCCCTTTCTGAAAATGTTCGCCAGCAACTCCAACCCTGAGATTCTAGCAAGGGACTTCTGAAATCCCATCTTTATGTCTATAGTGATTAGTCTAGAAATGGGCTCTGGAGCAAGGTCGACCAATCAGATCACTTCCCTGAGATTTTGGACATTTGGCTCAGAGTGAGCCAGCCTCAATCCCCACTGATACCAAAGGTGTGGGTTGACTATGGGTCTGGAAGCTGCCACCACCACCAGCCACATAGAGCAAGCTGGTGGCATTAGTATCATCCATTGCCCAAAGTTCTTGTGTTGGAAATTTTGTCTCTGAGATGGTATTCTTAGGAGGGAAGATTTTTAAGAGAGACACCATCCTTGTAATCTGATTAATAACCATTAGTAAGAGTGAGTTCCTGGCAAAAGGATGAGTTTGGTCTACTTTTCTCCTTCTCTTCCTTTCTATTTCATGATGCTTTCTGCAATGGGATGACACAACAAGAAGGCAAGAAGGCCAGATTGGTCTTGGACAGAATTCTCAACCCACCCCACCCCACCCCACTCCACCCTGGGACCATGTTCATGATACATCCTGTCCATAATGCTTGGTTATAAGAGTGCCAGTAGCATCCTCCCTTAATTGCAATAACCAAAAATGTCTCCAGGTAAGCAAATGCCCTAGGAACATAAAGTCACTAGCTGCTCCTGGCTGAGAAGCCCTAGTCTAGAGTAGGAAGCAAACACACAAGAGGTGCCCAAGTGAGAGACAGGGCAGGAAGGAATGTCCTGGTGACATTAAGGCCAGCTCCAGCTGACCCTGAGACCCAGTACATACACTTCAGGTCTTCCTGGGGATTGATTTCATGAGCCAATTTGCTCCATTTTTCCCTCCTCTTAAGCTGGCTCAAGTTGAATTTCTGTAGATGCATATAAGAGTACTCCATTAATCTATGATTTCCATTAGGATTGTTGCCAAACTGAAAATAGCTCACCTTCTTGCTCTCCTCCTGTCAAAGCCCTTGTCCCTGCTGGTCCTTCCTTGTGTTCAGAGACCTTGCAAGCCCAAGTTTCCTTCCCTCTGCTATACTGAATGAAGGGTGCCATATAGATGTGGGCCGAAGGAGCACCACAGAACCCTGAGTGCAAACTCATAGACACCCCCCGCCCCCGCCCCAACTGCCACCTCCAGTTTATTTTTCAGTACAAACACCTCTCCTTTCACAAGCAACAAAATCGGGGCTGCTTGAAGACGAAGTGTTCTGTTTTGGTTTGTTTTGAGGGGAAATAGAGATAATGGGGAAGAGAGAGTATTGCTAGTAGGCTAAGTTAAAAAAAAAGAAAGAAAGAAGACTGTTGAGGTCTCCATGTGGGAAGAAGCCTTTTCCTAGATATGTGTGCATACCTGTAGGCACACATATATGCATATAGACACATGCACATAGTGATTCTGATCCTGTGGGTTTGGGGGACAGGCCCATATTTGGAATTTCTGAGAGTCAAAGCCAGTGGCCATGCCTCTTAGGCTGAGGAGAGACTCTGGCCTGTCCTCTCAGCGCAGAACTACACACACAGGGTCATCAAGCTCCTCTTGGGTCATCAGGATCTGGGCTTCTTTGACATGGTCACCATCACCCCCTCCCTTACACCCGGTGTTCAGCCCAGAGCAAGGAGTACATTCTGCAGCCCAGCTCTGAAGCTCAGAGCTGGATGCTTGACCACACTGGGTGTTTGAACTCAGTATCCTGAACAGAGTCAGGATGCACCTGGACAGCAGTGAGTTTGTTAGGATTCAGGAATATGTCCACACCATTTGCCTGGAAGATGCTCTCCTCAGCCCTTGGAGGAACCTTTACCAACCCAGTTCCTCCCAGACTCCCCACCCTTCATGGGCCAGATGTTCTAGAATCTCCTGGCTTCCTGCTGAGCTCAAGCAGCTCCAGAGCCCTGCTTGTTTTCCTCTCTGATTAGTCCGTGCTGGTGCCTGACTGGTCATTCAATATCTTGAGTATCACACCTGCAATGGATGGGAGGGTGGTGAAGACCACACTGACTGGACCATAACACTTTGGAATGGTCCTGCCTTGCTCATCTGTTCATTGTGGAACCATTTATTCAGAAAGCCCTTCCCACTTGCACTCAGCAATGCAGTAGACGTTGAAAGGACTCATAGTCCAGCAGAGAAGAGAAGACAAACGTGCTCCAGGCTCCCAGTGAGGGAGAAAGTGCTCTGGCTGGAAGGCTGGGACTTCTGCATATCCTTTGGAAACTTGGCTGTGCCCCTGTGGGCTTCTAGAGAGTGCAGCTAGATTGGCAGTGAGCACCTCTGTGCTCTCTTTCAGTCTCTCTGTATCTCTCCTTCATTCAGTGTATGCTCAGGTCAAAGAGAAACAAACCAACTATTGAAAAGCTACTGGAAGGTTGGAGATAATAATGGTGAGCAAAGTTCATGATCAAAATAGAAGACCAAAAAATGACCCTTTCTATAAATACCTTCTCTCCTTCTTCTTGAATCTGTTTTTCCTTCCACAGTACTGCCCTGTCCCTCTATCATTCTGTACCCTATTAAAGCAGGATCTTATGCTCATTCAAGTCAACCATTAGTGGATAAGGCTTAAGAACTCCCAGTAGGTATTTGCATTTTAATAGAGAATTATTGGAGAACAAAAAGCTTGCAAAGCTCACAAAAACAAAGCCCAGAATTGGAGGCTGTGAGCTGATGTTTTAGGTTTATTTTATCCACTCTACAGGGGTCATCTGTTGTCTGACATCTCTGTGATGTTCTCCCCTCCCCCCAACTCCCACCTCATTTGCACAAGCACATTAGTTGGTGAGTTTCCTGAGGGAAGAGAACTATTTTGAATTTTGTGTGTGTATGTGCCAGTGCTGGGGCTTGAACTCAAGGCCCTGGGCACTGTCCCTGAACCTTTATGCTCCTGGCTAGCACTCTACCACTTTAGCCACAGCTCCATTTCTGGCTTTTTGGTGGGTACTTAGAGATTAGAGTTTGGACTTTCCTATCCAGGCTGGCTTCAAACCATGATCTTCAGATCTCAGCCTCCTGTCTAGTGAGGATTACAAGCACAAGCCACTCATGCCCTTCCTGTGTTGCAATTTGAGATAGGACAGGACAGTCCGTTGCCCTCTGGTTGAGCAACAGAAGGAGAAGTGAACTGCTTTGATTTGAAAACATATCATGAGAAGGTTAGTGGGCTGAGGACTTGCTTCTAATATGGAGAAGGTAAGAAGAGCAGAGGAAACAAAAGAGATGAGTGGAGAATGTGAGGATAGATTATGGTTTTGTATGGGAGATTAGAAGTTCCTGATACATGAAAGGTAAATGGACTTTTGCAATAGGGAGGCTTAATGTTTTTTTTAAGTTGGTTTGCTGAGTTCAAAGTAGCTCACTGCTATGCTTTTTTTTTTTTTTTGGCCAGTCCTGGGCCTTGGACTCTGGGCCTGAGCACTGTCCCTGGCTTCTTCCCGCTCAAGGCTAGCACTCTGCCACTTGAGCCACAGCGCCGCTTCTGGCCGTTTTCTGTATATGTGGTGCTGGGGAATCGAACCTAGGGCCTCGTGTATCCGAGGCAGGCACTCTTGCCACTAGGCTATATCCCCAGCCCTGTTAAAGACATTTTTGTAACCTTCAAAAAAATCTTTATAGGGGCTGGGGAGATAGCCTAGTGGCAAGAGTGCCTGCCTCGGATACATGAGGCCCTAGGTTCGATTCCCCAGCACCACATATACAGAAAAACGGCCAGAAGCGGCGCTGTGGCTCAAGTGGCGGAGTGCTAGCCTTGAGCGGGAAGAAGCCAGGGACAGTGCTCAGGCCCAGAGTCCAAGGGCCAGGACTGGCCAAAAAAAAAAAAAAAAATCTTTATAGGCTTCTAGGGTACTATGAGTAGGCCATTGATGTGTTGGCTTAGGAAGGGATTAATGTAGGTCATGTGAACCCCCAGTTACTTTTTTTGTACATGGGTTATAGAAAGAACAGGACTGGCCCTTCCTGCTCTCTGGATTTCTATCTTACCATGTGATAGCTTCCTCTTGGCATAGTGACATCTGCCACGCTGTTATGTAGCCAAGGAAACCCTCATCAGAGACTAAATCCACAGGGCCCCTAAATTGTGAAAAAAAAAAAAATGCCTCCAAGGTACAGAATTAAGTAAGTCTTTATTATTTATAGAATACCAGCTTCAAGTATTTTTGTTATAGCAGCAGAAAATAGAATCATACACCTCCCTCTGTATCCTCAAAATCTCTTCAATGACAAACTTCTTCAGGTGTGGAGAATGGTGATGCACACCTGTAATCCCGGTTACTTGAGAGATCATGAGTAGCTCATTGCTTGTAAAAAGTTGTTAAGAGTCCATCTCAAGAACCAAGCTGTGCATGGTGACATATACCAATCATCCCAGCTATATAGGATTCATATATAGAAAGATCACAGTTCAAATCTGGCTCCAGGCAAAAATATCAGGCCTATCCAAAAAAAAAAAAAATTACAAAAGCAGAAAAGGCTAAGGGGTGTGCCTCAAGTGGTGGAATACTTGCCTAGAAGGTGTAAAGCCCTGAGTTCAAATCCCAATACCACCATATCATAAAACATAATAAAACATTGAAGTTCCAAGATAATATCTGTATCGGGCAAACACGAAATGCTAACTAAAGATTATCATGGCCAATAAATCAAAACTAGTTCTGAACTCCCATCTGAAACCAACACAAAGCTTTAGCACACAGATCCAGGATTATTTGCACTAGAAAATGTAGAAACCATGTGCAAAAGGTTCTTTTTGGAAGCTTTCCCCCGCCCTCCTGTAGCTGTCACTAGTTTTCTCATCCTTCAAGGAGCTTTCGTTGACTTCTCTCTACAACAGCTGACTCTGAGACAGGGCTGGGTGTAGGTGGCTTAGTTGAAAGATGACAATAAGGTATAATATTAATGAGCAGGTTGCTAGCTGGTGTGATCTGGGGATGAATCTCTATGGGTATCTTCAGAGGAACTTAGTAAAATGTGTCATGGAATTCCTCCACGGTGGAATGGAGAGTTGGTTCAGCAGCACGCCTATCACTTTCGTTGAGTACCATCACCCCCCATGGGCACGAATGTAATGCCTGAACGCTCACCTACAATCAGACTGAGCAGGACTCCCCAGCCTAGGGGTGAGGAGGCCAGGGCTCGGGCAAAGTTGCAGAGAGATCTTTGAGAGACACTGTGCCAGGAGAAGGAGCCTGAGCCAATCTGAGGAGGAGAGCACCCATAACACAGAGGGCAATTGTGTCATCAGAGACCTTCCCAGCCCAGCCAGGCCTAGCTGCTCAGCTCCACCAGGAAGTCCAGCTGAGAGACTTGAGGCCACAGCCAGCTGCCCTGGTTCAGAAGCTCCCAGCAGCTGGTGTGTGGATGCGTGAGCAATGGTGTCGAACACCACCAGGGTTTATGGTTGTTACCCAGCATTATTATGATAATAGATAACCGATACAGCACCAATTTCATTGAGGATTAAAAAAAAAGCCCATAAACATGTGCAGAACTTGGCCCAGCCCCAGGACCACAATCTATTTTCCTTAAATGTTAACTATTATCGTTAGAGTTGTTAGCACACTCGCAGAGTGTGCCATGCTCAGATGATTGATGTCGGTGTTGGCTTCTCCTACTAAACTCAGGCTACTGTTTTAGTAAATCAGATCCAGTTCATCCCGCATCACACACTTCCCTATATGCAGGAGCTCAGAATGCGGCAGGGAGAATGACATGAATGTAAAGGCCGTGGTGGGAATTAGAGACAGCAAAAGGTGCTGGGCACACAGCTGTCATAATGGCAATGCCCACTGATGATAAAGCAAATGAGAAAATCTCAGCATTGCTCATATCTGCGCATCTTCCTGAAAGGAAGGATTGATAAGGTCTGGCCTTGACCTTCACCAGCAGGCAAGGCGTTGATGGGCTCCTCTGATGAGCATTAGCTATGTCTGTCTGTTCTTTCCTTCCTTTCTTCCATCCTTCCCTCCCTCCCTCTGTCTATACCTCTCTGTCTCAGTCTCTGACTCTCTGTCTCTTGGTCTTCCAGCCTTTTTTTTGGTGCCAGTCCTGGGGCTTCAACATTCAGGGCCTGAGTGCTGTCCCTAAGACACTTTTGCTCAAGGCTAACACTCTAACACTTGAGCCACAACACTACTTCCAGCTTTTCCTGAGTAATTTATTGGAGATAAGAGTCTCACGAATTTTTCTGCCCAGGCTGGCTTTGAACTGCAATCCTCACGTCTCAGCTTCCTGAGTAGCTAGGATTACAGCATGAGCCACCCAGAGTCTGGCTTCAGCTCTGCTTTGGGCTCTTACTCCCTCCAGAGACCAACCATCACAAGATAAGAAAACTAATTAGAGAAAGCCTGCTACCCAGAATAAGCAGCCTATTAAGGAAATTCAAGTCAAATGGAGGCAAAAAGACATCTATTGTAAATCTAACCTTAACACGTATTTATTTTTGCTCTTTTCCAACTTCCCTTGGGGAGCTGGTTGTTTGAGAAAAGGCATGGTAAAAATCAGAATGTTTTCACAACGTTCTTCCTGGTCCCCATAGAGAAGCTCTCTGGTGCCAGCAGGCAACGTGGAGCAGTTCCTGATAGAAATGAGCAGGCAGCTCCTGTTAAACCCTACAGAAAGGTTAACAGAGACTCAGCAACTGCATCATTTCCTGTCTCAGACAGCCCCTCCATTTAGAACAAGTCCAAGTCAAACCAGGTGATTTTATGTATGACCAGGAGAAGTCTCATGCAAGACTTACTTGGATTTCCTTCCCAATTTCATGACCCACCCAGGGGGGTGGGAGATGGAGGCATTGACGTTGTGCTTTAATTCATTGCATCTCAACCCCTTCATCTGTAAACTAGGGGCAATATGAAAGGGAACTTGGAGGATAACATGAAGGCCCCTAAAAGATAGATCCAAAATGGCAAAAGTGGAAGGGCAGAGATGGTGAATGAGTGAGGAGTTGGCTCCTTAGTCAGATGGGGCATGTTTCTTCTCCTGCTTTGCTTCTTGCTAGCTGTTCTGTTTGTTTTTTGTGCCAATACTGGGATTTGCTTGGCTTTGTATTCAAGGCTGGAGTTCTGTCACCTGAGTTCTAGCACCTGATTTGCTTAATGGTTAAGTAGAGATAAGAATCATGGACTTTTCTGCCCAGGCTGGTTTTGAACCATGATCTTCAGATCTCAGCCTCCAGAGTAGCTAAGATTGCAGGTGTGAGCCACCAGCTCCGAGCTGGTGCTGCTAACTGTGCTCCTCTGTGCCTCCTGTTCTGCTAAACCTGTCATGTGGAGAAAATGATTTCTAGCTTTGAGGCTGTCATGGGGAATGAATAGGTTAGCATGTGTAAAGTCCCTTGAACAGTATGTGGTACACGCTGAGTGTGTGGTAAGTGTTAACCATGATTATTATTCAAATAGAATTATGAATAGAAATCTCTGATGGCCAGAGACCTCCTAATCATCTCTCTTGAGTCCAGATATCAGCTGCAATACATTAGCTCAGCACAAACAGCAAGTGTGGATTTAAAGCAATCCATAACTCAGTGAGTCACAATTCCAGTTTATAAGCAGAGAAGCACAATTCAGTTTTATAGGCAGCTGGGTTGCTAATTAAGAAGTCCTTAATTACAGCACCTGACACAGAAGCCTCGTCTCTCCTCTCCTACTTGCTTGCCTTCTCTCCTCTCCTTCCCCCTCGGCCTGTCATTTTTCAGTTTCTCTGCTTGTTACTTCTTCCTGACACTCTGGGGTAGGGGTTTGTCAGTTGTCCAGAGGCATAAAAGATGGAATTGCTCCCCAACTCTGGATCTTGCAGATTACACACTTGATGCTAGAATAACTAAAGTTCCTGAGTTGGTGACTTCTGAGATAATTAAGGAGTCTCAGGAGTTGGGGATCCAAGAAAATGGTCCCTAGAACTTACCCAAGGGAAAAGAAAACTTGTTTATATAAACTCTGTAAGATGATATTTATAGTGCTTTTATTCATAATTGTCTTGAACTAGAAACAACCATAATGCCCCGTGACTGGTGCTTTTGTACAGAGGAATATTACTCAGCAATGTAAAAGGCCCAATTATAAGTCACCCATCACTTAAGGATGGGACTATGTTCTGAGAAATGTGTGCCAGGCCATTTTGTCATTGTGCAAACATTATGGTGTGTGTTTGTACCAATCTAGATGGCATAGGTACATCACTCCACACAGACTCTGAAGGCAATCAACAGACATAGTAAACACAGGGCAAATGAGGCTGCTGCTGGTATATTGTGGCATAGTGGGCTTTCATTGTATAGTTCTTGGTTGTGCTGGTGTTTTGAACTCAAGGCCTCGTGTTTGGTATAGGTAGATGCTCTACCACTTTAGCCTTGTCTATAGCCCCTACCCCCTCCTCTTTTTCTGCTTTAATTATTTTTGTGTGTGGTATTTTTGCCTGGGCTGTCCTGGACATTGAACCTCCCAATCTCCACCAAACTAGAAGTTGGAGTTCCAGGCAAGAGCTACCTTATTATTGCAAAAAATCAAAATCAAAAAGGCAACAGAGAACAGATTGGTTTTCAGGGCCTGGAGGTGGATGAGGGGTAGACTGCAAAGAGCCCTAGGGAATTGGCAGAAGAAATGGAAATATTCCATATTTGGATTGTGCTCATGGTTACAGAGTGCATGTGTTTGTCTGAGATTATGAAGCTAGACATTAAAAATGGGTGAATTCTGTGGTGTGTGACTTAGACTTCAGTAAACCTACCTTGAAAATAAAGTGTTCCATAAGAACCCTGAAGCAGTAAAAGTCCTGGCATCGGCTCTTTCCAAAGTCAATCAAATAGATACCAATTTAAATATTATTCTATTTAAATAGCTGTACAAAGACGTTTCAATTCAACATATTGCTTTATGTTTACAATGAATCTTGACCCATTGCTTTAAACATTATACATTTGTTGAGATCCTTACTAGCCATTAAAACATGGTGGTCTTCTTTTTTTTTTTTTTTTATTATCAATTGAACATAAATTTTTTTTTTTTTTACAAGGTGCTGTGCAAAGAGGGTGCAGTTACATAGTAGGGCATTGTGTACATTTCTTGTGATATCTTACAACCTGTTTTCCCATCCCTTGTCTAGGTCAGGTAGACCCATATGCAGTATACAATGTATCAAGCACATATACAGTGTTCACAGACTTGGTCTCTACTGTCTCTCCATCTCCCTTTGTTAACAGTCATATATCAGGGAGATCATGCCCCTTTGTTTTCTGTGTTCTAGGCTTGTCTCACTCAACATTATTTGTTCGAGTTCTGACCATTTCCCTGCAAATAACAATATTTCACCATTCCTAATCGCTATGTAGTATTCCATTGTGTATAAGTACCATATTTTTTGGATCCATTCATCTGTGGAGGGGCATCTGGGTTGTTTCCAAATTTTGGCTATTGTGAATTGTGCTGCGATAAACATGGAAGTACAAATGTCCTTTTGATATCTTGGGTTTTGCTGTTTAGGATAGATGCCTAGGAGTGGTATGGCTGGGTCATAGGGTAGGTCTATATTGAGCTTTTTGAGAAACCTCCATACTGTTCTCCAAAGTGGCTGTACTAATTTGCACTCCCACCAACAATGGAGAAGGGTTCCTCTTTCCCCACAGCCCCTCCAGCATTTGTTGTTTCCTGAGTTCAGAGTATAGGCCATTCTAACTGGGGTGAGGTGGTATCTCAGGGTTGTTTTTATTTGCATTTCCTTTACTAGCAGGGATGTTGAGCATTTCCTCATGTGTTTCTTTGCCATTTTTATATCTTCTCTTGTGAAGTCTCTCTTTAGCTCTTTTGCCCATTTCCTAATAGGTTTATTGGGCTTGGAGGGGCTTAGTTTTTTGAGTTCTCTGTAGATGACAGATATCAGGCCTTTGTCTGTTGCTGTGCTGGTAAATATCCTTTCCCATATCGTTGGCTGTCTTTCTATTTTGGTGGCTATGACCTTAGCTGTGCAGAAACTTTTTAATTTGTAGTAGTCCCATTTGTTGAGTCTTTCCCCTATTTGTTGTGCGCCTGGGACTCTATTCAGGAAGTTCCTTCCTGTGCCTATAAGTTCTAGTGTCTTTCCTACTCTGTCCTTCAGTAGTTTCAAGGATTCAGGTCTGATGTTGAGGTCCTTGATCCATTTTGAGTTGATCTTGGTGCATGGTGATAGGCTTGGGTCTACTTTGAGTTTTCTGCATATGGCTGCCCAGTTCTCCCAGCACCAGTAGTTGAAGAGGCTATGTTTATTCCATTGTATGTCTTTAGCTCCTTTGTCGAATATCAGTTGGCTGTAAGAGTGCGGTTTTATTTCTGGGTCTTCAATTCTAATCCACTGGTCTTCCGATCTGTTTTTATACCAATACCATGCTGTTTTTGTTATGATGGCCTTGTAGTAGAGCTTGAAGTCTGGTATGGTGATACCTCCTGCACTATGTTTTTTGCCTAGAATTGCTTTGGCTATTCTAGGTTTTTTGCTGTTCCATATGAACTTATGGATTGGTTTCTCTATTTCAGTGAAGAATGTGGCTGGGATTTTGATAGGTATTGCATTGAATTTGTATAACAATTTGGGCAGTATGGCCATTTTCACTATATTGATTCTGCCTACCCATGAGCATGGGAGGTCTTTCCATCTCCTTGTGTCTTCTTTGATTTCCCTTATTAGATTTTTGTAGTTTTCATTGAATAGGTCCGTCACGTCCTTGGTTAAGTTGATCCCTAGGTACTTTATTCTTTTTTTGGCTACTGTAAATGGAATCGTTTCCATAATTTCCTTTTCTGTTTGTCTATTGCTGGTGTACAGAAAAGCTGCTGACTTTTGTGGATTGATTTTGTATCCTGCTACTTTGCCAAATTGGTTTATTAGATGTAGGAGTTTGGGTACTGAGTTTTTTGGGTCCTTGAGATATAAGATCATGTCGTCTGCGAATAGGGATAACTTGATTTCTTCCTTGCCGATGTGGATCCCTTTGATGTCCTCCTCTTGCCTTATTGCTATGGCTAGGGATTCCAGTACTATGTTGAACAGAAGTGGGGAGAGTGGGCATCCTTGTCTTGTTCCTGTGTTTAGGGGGAATGATTTAAGTTTCTCTCCATTTAATATGATATTAGCAGTTGGTCTGTTGTATATGGCTTTTATTGTTTTGAGGAATGTTCCATCTATTCCTGTTCTCTCCAAAGCTTTTAATAGGTATGGATGTTGTATTTTGTCAAAGGCTTTTTGGGCATCGACTGAGATAACAATGTGATTCTTGATTTTAGTTCTGTTTATGTGGTGAATTACATTGATTGATTTACGGATGTTGAACCATCCTTGTGACTGAGGGATGAAGCCTACTTGGTCATGATGTATGATATTCTTGATCACTTTCTGGATCCTGTTAGCTAATATTTTATTGAGGAGCTTTGCATCTGTGTTCATTAGTGATATTGGTCTGTAGTTCTCTTTTTTTGTTGGATCTTTGCCTGGTTTGGGGATGAGTATGATATTAGCTTCGTAGAATGAGTTCGGGATTTTTCCCTCCGTTTCTATTTCGCGGAAGAGTTTGAGGAGTATTGGAATTAGCTCCTCACTAAAGGTTTTGTAGAATTCATTGGTGAATCCATCTGGGCCTGGGCTTTTCTTAGTAGGGAGGTTCTTGATTACCTCCTGTATCTCACCGTAAGTTATTGGTTTATTTAGTTGATTTATTTCTTCTTGGTTCAGTTTGGGCAGTTTGTACTTCTCTAAGAATTGATCCATTTCTGTAAAATTATTGTTTTTTGTTGAGTAGAGGTTTTGGAAATAGCTCCTTATGATTGTTTGAATATCGTGTGTATTTGTTGTAATTTTTCCTGTGGAGTCCCTGATTTTACGTATATGAGTCTCTTCTCTTCTTTTTTTTGTGAGTCTTGCAAGGGGTCTGTCAATTTTGTTTATTTTCTCAAAGAACCAGCTTTTAGTCTTATTTATTTGTTGAATGGTCTTTCTATTTTCAATCAGATTTATCTCTTCTTTAATCTTTGTAATCTCTCCCCTCCTAGTCGTTTTAGATTCTGTCATTTCTTGTTTCTCCAGTTGTTTTAGTTTCATCGTGAGGGTATTCACCTGCTCTGCTTCCATTCTTTTAATGTGGGTACTGAGTGCAATGATCTTGCCCCTCAGTACTGCCTTAGCTGTGTCCCATAGGTTTCTTTGTGATGTGTTTTCTTTGTCATTGTGGTTTATGAATTCGTTGATTTCATCTTTAATTTGATCTGTGGCCCAAGTGTTGGATAGCAGCGTGGGGTTTAGCCTCCAAGAGTGTGTATAGGCTCTGTGGTATCCTTTGTTGTTGAGGGTTACCTTTAATCCACTGTGATCAGATATAATACATGGGATGATGTCAATTCTTTTGTATTTGCTGAGGTTCTTTGTGTGGGCTATGACGTGGTCTATTTTGGAATATGATCCATGGGCTGCTGAAAAGAAGGTGTATTGGGTCTCTGTAGGGTGGAAGGTTCTATATAGGTCTGTTAGATCCATTTGGGCAATGGTGTTATTTAGGTCCTCAGCTCCCTTACTAATCCTCTGGGTGTTGGATCTGTCTCTTGGAGAGAGAGGAGTATTAAAGTCACCCACTATGATTGTGTTTGCATCTATCTTGCTCTGTAATTCTGTGAGAATTTGCTTGACATATGTCGGGCCTCTTTTGTTCGGTGAGTATACATTTATCACCGTGATGTCTTGATTCTGGATTTTTCCTTGTATCAATATGTAGTGTCCTTCTTTGTCTTTTTGAGTGGACTTTAAAGATAAATCCAGCTTGTCTGAGATCAGGATGGCTACACCTGCCGTTTTGGTGGGTGCATTTGCTTGGTAGATCTTGCTCCATCCTTTCATTCGAAGCCTGTTTTTGTCCCTTGCTGTAAGGTGGGTCTCTTGTAGACAACAGATGTCAACTTTTTGCTTGCGGATCCATTCTGCCAGTCTGCTCCTCTTGATCGGGGAGTTTAAGCCATTTATATTTAAAGAGATCAAGGATAAGGGTGTTTTTTCTCCTTCCATTTTCTTGTTGGGCTGTTTTTTCCTGTTGTTTTTTTTTTTTTTTCTTCTTGTCTTTAGTGAGCTTGTGTTTCTGCTGGACTTTGGCTATTGAAGTTTCTTTCTGAATCTGTCTGTGTGTCTTTTACGATCTCTGTTGGGTGGGCTTCCCCTCTTAATATTCGCTGTAGGGCTGGTTTTTTATTCACATACTCCTTTAGCTCCTCTTTGGTGTGGAAAGATCTGGTTCTCCCTTCGAATGTGAACTCCAGTTTCGCTGGATATTTGATCCGAGGTTGTAAATTGTTATTCTGAAGTACTTGGATGGTGTTCTTCCACTCACTTCGAGCTTGGTAAGTTTGTGTGGATAAGTCGGATGTTATTCGAATCCTCTTCCCATTGAAAAAAGTTTCCTTCTTCGCTTTGGCTGAATTCAGAATTTGCTCTTTAATCTTGAGGTCTGTAGTCTTGAATATTATGTGCCTTGGGGTGGTTTTCCTGGGGTCTGGCCTGCCAGGTGTCCTATAGGCTTCGGTTACCTGGATGGGGTCCCCTGTGAGATTGGGGAAGTTTTCTGCAATAACTTTATTGAGAACATGATTAAGCCCTCTGCTCTGATATTCGGCTCCTTCTTCTATTCCAATTATACGCAGATTATATCTCTTGTCTTTGTCCATTAGTTCCTGGAGTAATCTTCCCTGAAGCTTCACCTTTTCTTGGAGTGTGGTCATTTTCTGGTTGTTGTCAGCTGCTTCATCGTCCAGGCGAGAGATTCTGGATTCCATATGGTCCACTCTTTGTGTTATGGTTTCAATTGCGGAGTTTATGGATGTCAGAGAGCTATTCATGGTTGTCATATCAGCTCTGATCGTGGAAATTTCTTCCTTTAAAGAGTTGTATTTTAAATCTATTTTTTCATGCATTTCAATTCTCAGGGTGTGGAGATTTTCTTTAAAGGCGGCTTGCATTGTATCCATTTTTGCTTCCATTTCTTTAAACGAGGCTTGCATTGTATCCAGTTTTGCTTCCATTTCTTTCTTGGCTTCCTGGGTGTCCTTCCAGATTTCCGCTCTAAACTCCTGGAATTGTTTTCTGATTTCATTTCTGACGGTTTCGATCATTCCTGTTAACATGTCCTCATTTGCTTTTTTATTCTCCATCTCCTCTCCAGTCGTGCTGCTTTTTGGAGCTGGCGAGTTGGCTTGTCCTTTGATGAACTGAGTTATGTTTCTTTGTGATTTGCGCATCTGGAAGTCTGTGTAGTTCTTCCCTCCCTTCTGTGTAGGCGTGTCTGCGTCAGCAGGTGCTGTCGCTGTGGCCCCGCCCACCAGTGCAGGGCACGCCTATCAGAGCGGGCGCTTTCGCCGGGGCCCCGCCCTCCTGTGCACTGTGAGTCCCCTACAACAGGCACTTAAGTGGGGTCTGCCTCCCAGAGCGAGCCCTGGGTTGTTGGGTTGTGCTTGCGCCCTCCCGCGAGTCCGTTGGGGGGGGGAAGCAGTATGTGTGGGGCCCAGTGGGATCGACTGTCCGGGTGTGGCTTGGCACCCTCAGACCTCGCCTCCGCTTCGAGGAGGGGGAACGAGATCAGGCTCAGGTGACCCTGCTGGGCTGGTATTGCCCACCAGCGCCTGTGATTTTAGTTGTAAGAGTCCGCAAGGTCTAGGCGCCTCGGGTGGGGCTTGCCCTGCCGGCCGTCCCTGGCCCCTGTTGGGAAGGGGACGGGGCCGGTTCTGCCAGTTCAGGAACCTTTGGGGGCTTGGGGCTGTTCCGCCCTTCCCCTGCTAGACTGGCTTCCCAGTGCCTGCTGGGAGCTTCCCGCCTGATTTGGGGAATCTTTGTTCCCACGGGAGTGGGGAGGGGGAGGGAGGGAGATATATCGTCTTTGTCGGGCTTGGGTCTCCCGTTGGGGGAAGGGATTATGGGGGACTCACTTTTGCTGCTTTGTGTGCGTGTCCCGCACCGCCGTTGGCCCTTCAGGGGTTGGCGAAGTGTCGTGGTGGCTCCCCCGTTCCCTCTTTCTGCCGCGCTGGGTTCCCTTGTCCGAATCCGGTGTGGACCCGAACTTCTCGTCGCTGCTGGGTGTGTCTTGGTCCGCACCCTGCTTTGTGTCCGTGGGGTCTCCCGCTATATGGATTCTGCGCTCCTGGCAACCTGTCTGCCGATCGCCGGGTTTCCCTTTCCCAGCCTGACCCTGTTTGGGCCAGGGCCGGCTGGTGGGGGGAGGGTGCCCCGATTAATCTCCGGCTCCGTGTAGGTTTTCGGTTCTTCTTTTTTGCTCCTTTTTGTTTTCCTGCGTTTCTCCACTGCTTCTGGATGCTGGTTTTGCTGGGTTCTTGGTGGAGTGTTGGGTGTTGGAGTTCCCAGCTCGCTATTCAGTTGGTGCGAGTCGGGGTGCCTCCCTATTGTCTCGGCGCCATCTTTCTCCTCCGGTGGTCTTCTTTTTGTTCTTGTTTCCTCCCTCCCTCCCTCTTTCTTTCTTTTCTTTTCTTTTCTTTCCTTTTATTTTCTTTCTATTGTTGTTAGTAGGGATTTAACCCAAGTCCTTGAGCTTTCTAGTCAAGTGTTCTACCACTTGATCTATACCCTCAGCCAGAAATATGGATTTTTGAAAGTAGGGGGCAATTAACCCCATCAAATATAATAACACTGACATAAGAAAACACTTCAGTTACTCAGGAGGCAAAGATATTCAGATTACAGTTCAAAGTCAGCCTGGGCTGGAAAGTTGAAATTCTTATCTCCGATTAATGACCAAAATGCTGGAAGTAGAGCTGTAGTTCAAGTGATAGAGCATTAGCCTTGAGCACAAAAGATCAGGGATGGCACCCAGGACCAGAGTTCAAGACTAGCAAAAACAAAGAGAAAAAAGGAGAAGGAGGAAGAGAAGGAGGAGGAAGAGGAGGAGGAGGAAGAGGAGGAGGAGGGGGGGTGGAGGAAGAGGAGGAGGAGGGGGAGGAGGAAGAGGAGGAGGAGGGGGAGGAGGAAGGAAGGAAGGAAGGAAGGAAGGAAGGAAGGAAGGAAGGAAGGAAGGAAGGAAGGGAGGAAAACATTTCCCTTAAGAAGCTAATTTGGTCTTGTAGGTAGACTCAGATATAACTTCTATTGAACTACAGATGGTGGAGGGGTGCACTGTCTTGTTTTAAGTTCTGGAGAAAAGGAGGTAAGAAGTGATAACATGCCTTGCCCAGCCTATTCATAACTAATCTCCATGAACAAAGACTTCAACGCAGGGAAAGCTGGTCCTATCTGCTGAAAAGAAAGTTGAATAAAGAGAAACTGCAGGTGAATGTCCCCAAAAGAATGGCTTTGGCCTAGTGAAAAAAGCCACACGTGGATTATGACCTGTGAATTTGCACATTTTATTACAGAGGACAGTTTGTTGTGAGTTTACACACACACACACACACACACACACACACACACAACTTCTCCAACTTAAAGCACACCTCAGTGAAGCATCATTAGTGCTAGCTGTTCAAAGAATAAGAGTTTCAGAAAATGTCCACAGACGGTGAGTAGCCCAGGCTCAGAGGGTGCAGAGGAGGATACAGGGACTGATTTGAGGCCTGGTGATGTGACATAAAACCCTTGTTGGCAGTTTCAAGAAGCTATAGGAACTCCAATCACCCTTTGTGTCCTAGGGGACCCAGAGTTGCAGAGTATGGGTTGCTTGAGTTGTGATCTACTTCTTGAATAAGAGCTGCAAAGGGTATATTTTGCTTTCAAATCACCTTGGGAGGGTGGAAAGAATTCCAGGGGAATACAGATTGGGAAAAGATCTTCACCAGCCTTACAATGGACAAAGGCCTCATATCTAAAATATATGCAGAACTAAAAAAATTAAATTCCTCCAAAACAAAACCGCGAAGAACCAACAGCCTCCCATCAAGTGGGCTACAGACTTAAAAAGAGACTTCTCTGATGAGGAAATGAGAATGGCCAAGAGACATATGAAAAAGTGCTCTATGTCACTGGCCATAAAAGAAATGCAAATCCAAACAACATTGAGATTCCACCTCACCTCAGTAAGAATGTCCTATATCAAGAAAACTAACAATAATAAATGTTGGAGGGGATGTGGCCAAAAGAGAACCCTATTTCATTGTTGGTGGGAATGTAAACTGGTTCAGCCACTCTGGCAAGCGTTATGGAGATTCCTCAGAAGGCTAAACATAGAGCTCCCCTATGACCCAGCAGCCCCACTTTTGGGTATCTATCCAAAAGACCACAAACAAGAACACACTAAAGCCACCAGCACAACAATGTTCATCGCAGCACAATTTGTCATAGCTAAAATATGGAACCAACCCAGATGCCCCTCAGTAAATGAATGGATCAGGAAAATGTGGTACATATACACAATGGTATTTTATGCCTCTATCAGAAAGAACGGCATTGCCCCATTCGTAAGGAATTGGAAGGAGTTGGAAAAAATTATACTAAGTGAAGTGAGCCAGACCCAAAGAAACATGGACTCTATGGTCTCCCTTATTGGGAATAATTAGCACAGGTTTAGGCTAGTCACAGCAGAGGATCACAAGAGCCTAATAGCTATGTTCCTATGAATGCATAAGATAATGCTAAGTGAAATGAACTCCATGTTATGGAAACACGTGATATATCACTGTTGTAATTACTTTCAACATGCCATGTGAAACCGTAGCTTCTATTGTTGATGACCCTCTTGTATCCCCTTCCTGTGGTTGTACCTGCACTATCATTGTATCTTATGGTACATTGGAAACTGTATATACTGGTATTAGAATTAGGAAAGGGAAAGGGAATACCAAAATCGAGAGACACAGGATAAAAAGACAAATGACTACAAAAGCAATGCTTGCAAAACTGTTTGGTGTAAACCAACTGAACAACTCATGGGGGGAGAGGGGAAAGGAGAGGGGGAGGGGGCAATGAGGGAGGAGGTAACAAACAGTACAAGAAATGTATCCAATGCGTAACACATGAAACTATAACCTCTCTGTACATCACTTTGACAATAAATAAGAAAAAAAAAAAGAATTCCAGGGGAAGTCAAAGCTCAAGTAGAAGGACTGTATGTCCAGATCTGAAGGGTGGCGTAAGAGTACAAATAGGAGAATGAGGGACAAAATCACACTTCCAGAAGCTCACGGCAGGAGGGACTGTCTCTGTTGGCAAGGGGTTCTATGAGCAGCAAGACACTGGGGTTCCCTTCCTAAGGAGCAAATGTTGCAGTGTGTGATGTGGGGAGATATTGTACATCCAAGGAGCAAGGCAGCTGGATAATTGATTTGTTATGGAAACATCTGCTTAGGAAAAAAGCAGAAGTGATCAGGGTATAGAAAAGTCACCATTGGGAGAGAAGAAAGACTAAGTCACTTCTCATCAAGCTTGTTCTGATGGGTAGACATAAAGAAGCAAGGCCTCTCCCACTGAGCTATAGCCTCTAGAAAAATATTTGGGAAGGAAAAATTGGCAATATTAGCCCAACGTTTGGTTCAGTGGGAGAGTACTTGACTAGCATGCCCAAGACCACCACAGACACACACATACACACACACACACACACACACACACACACACACACACACAGAGAGACTATACAAATAGTTTATGTATTTTTTATCCTTTGCAAACAGTTTACAAAATATCTATTTTTCATCTCCATGGCCAGTATTGTATGTCACTAATCAAAAGAATTACAATTTAGTCAGGCTCATGCCTGTAAATCCTAGCTCCTCAAGAATCTGAGATTTGAGGATTGTGGTTTGAAGCCAGCCCAGGCAGGAAAGTCTACAAGACTCTTATCTCCAATTAACCACCAAAACAGCTGGTAGTGAAATTGTGGCTGAAGTGGTAGAGTTCTAGCCTACAGTAAAAATGCTCAGGGACAATGCCCAGGCCCTGAGTTCAAGCCCCGGGACTGGGGAAAAATTTGCTGATCTGGCAGATAATTTACTTGTTTTATTTTGATACTCTTATTAATTATACAAGGAGGGTTTCATTGTGATATTTATATGTATGGATACAATGCATCCTGATAAAAACTCATGCCCTTTAGCATTCTCTTTTACCACCTCCTTAAAACAATTTCAACAGGTTCATTGTTCTGCTTTCATAGATGGGTTATTTTGGTACTTGTATTATCTATTAATAGATGTACTTTCTACTTAATGCTCTCCTGTGAACTTTGTGTTTATATTCTTTGTTATCTCTCTGTTTAGGCATTGGTCTTTTCCTGTAAATTGCTATGAGCTCTTTGCAAATTAAAGAGATTAGACTTTGTGTATGATATAATGAAAAGATTTTTATTTCTATTTCTTCCCTAACTTTTGATTTTTGACTATAAAGCATTTGTTTGGGTGGGATTTTTTTCTGCCTGTGATTTCGGAGTTGTTGAAAATATTTCAATAATCAGCTTGAGGTTTTTTTAATTTCATGTCATATTTAGTATGGTTTTTCCCCTTCCATATTTTTTTCTTTTACCCATATTTGCTTCCAGAGTGGTTGTTGTGTTATGACATTTGTCTGAGCGTGGGAGCCACTGGGTTTTTTTGATTGAAAAAAAAGTGATACAAAGTTTCAAGTGATCTTTGTCCAATGGCTTTCTATTTTCCACAACATGCTCTGTTTATGATTTTTAAGAGTGTAAAAAGCTATTTTTCATCATGATTTAAGAGGCTGGCTTTATCCTAAAATCATGTTTGTGTATACTTCTTTTCACTTGTGAGTTTGCCAATCTGTTTACTTAATAGGGTGTTTCTGTCTCCATATCAGGTCACAGCATTTTAATTACTACAATGAGATGAACATTTAATAGAGGTGTCTGCTAGAGGTATTTACCTTCATTATCCCTTTCCACCTACAGATTTTTTCTTAGTGGCTCTTCTTTCACATTTGTTTTTCTAGATGAACTTCAGTAAAAAACTGGCAATTTTTTTTCAAATGTGTATTCTGACAGGCATTAGGTTGATTTTATAAATTAATTTGAAGAGAAATCTTATCTTTTAGTATCTTTATTGATAGATATGATGCAAAAAGGCTTTTCCAGCCAGACTTATTAATCTATGTGTGTGTGTGTGTGTGTAAAAGAGAGAGAGAGAGAGAGAGAGAGAGAGAGAGAGAGAGAGAGAGAGAGAGAGAGCGAGAGAGCGAGAGAGAGAGCTGGTGCTTGAAATCAGAGCCTGGGTGCTATCCTTTAGCTTTTTCACTGAAGGCTGGCTGGTTCTCTATCACTCGAACCACACTCCACTTTTGGCTTCTTGCTAGTTAATTGCAGATAAGAGCTTCACAGACTTTCTTGCTTTGAACAATGATTCTCAGATCTTAGCCTACTGAGTAGCCAGGATTACAGGTATGAGCCACCAGCACCCAGAAGTTTTATTAATTTTCATGGTACAGAAGATCAAAAATCTTAGTTAAATCTGTCATTTCCTGTTTAATTTTGCCTATTGTTTCCATCTTCCAAAATCTACCATCTCTACAATGATCTAGTAAGTGAAGCTCCATTTGGGCCACCACAATTCCACAGTCATGTGGAATTTCTGAATAGCATCCAAAAGTGATGAGAAATGAAAAGTGGGCTTTCATTTTTCACCAATAAAAATTAAAATAGAACAGATGAAAAAGCGAACTTGCATATTGTCCCCAAGAATAATACAGAAAATGATGAGCAATAATTTTCCATGTCCACTAATTTTGATTAAAAGAAAATGTGTTTGCAGAAGAAAAAAAGATTTAGATGAACACAAAGAAGAACTTATTTACTATTGTGGTACTGGAATAATGAAATAAATCTCCCAAAAGATGAGGATCATAGGGCTTCCTGAGAAAATAGAAACCTTTTTACTTAATAATTTTAACCAGTGATTTATAAACTGTAATTCTTATTTGGATTATCTTGCAGAAAGAAGGTAAAGGAAAAGCTTAGGACTGTTGCAGCTAAGTGAGGCCTTGGTTTATTGGCCAAATATAAAGTGCTGGACAAACTGATGTATTTCATCCTCAGCTGACAGGTGGGTAATAACTAAGCAGGGAGCTTCGGGTCTCTCAGCATGGCTGGATAAAAGTTCCACTCCATCACTTTCTTTAAAATAATAATCTTGAGTTGGGCATTGGTAGCTCACATATCTAATCATAGCTACTCAAGAGGTTGAGATCTGAGGATCAGGTCTGAAGCTAGCCTAGGCGGAAAAGTCCATGAGACTCTTGTCTTCAACTACCCAGCAAAAAGCTGGAACCAGAGCTTGGCTCAAGTGGTAGAGCAAAAGCCTTGGGCATGAAAGCTCAGGGACAGCTTCTAGGTCCCTGAGTTTAAAGCCACAAGAAAACAGACGAAAAACAAAAATCTACAGATTGTCACAGATATGGGATTTTTGTCATCGGTATTAATTTATATTTTGCCTTGGACAAATGGATTAACCATGAATACTTTCCTCCTCAAACTCAGCATAATCTCCTCTGTCTGTCTGTCTGTCTGTCTGTCTGTCTCTCTCTCTCTCTCTCTCTCTCTCACACACACACACACACACACACAAAATTAAAGAATCAAAAACATTGAGAATATACAAATTTGTTAAGGGAAAGAAGAAAACAAAACCTGTTTTCTTGTAGTTTAGAAATGCTATGGTAGTAGGAAAGTTAGATAAAAATAGTTGTGCACATTCCCAAATTCCCAAATTAACTGAATTTCTTTGCATAGGGCATGCATATTCAGCATAGAAGTCAACGGTCAAAAATCTGGTCTTTAGTGACTTTGAAAACAGACATAATATGCATATTTGAAATTTGAAAAGTCTTTAATTGACTACTAGAGGCATGGTATAAAAGAGATTCGACATTTCTTCAGCTGCACACGATTTTCAATGAGCTCCCTAAGGATGTGGGTGGATATCTTTGATTTTAAGATTGAGTCGATTAGTAGGAAGGAAATGTAGTGTCAGGCATTAGAACCTCACTTTTCTTATCTAGCATTTATGTAATTCATCTCCTCGATGAATTTAAAACATTGCTCATAATATGTTACTTAATCTGGGCATTGGGAACGTCAAGACTACAGCTGCAGATATTAAGGAAAGCTAAATGACATCTAAAACAGCCATCAAAAACAGAGCTCAGATCGGTAAGGTTATCAAGAAGCAAAGTCCAGAAACAGATTCATGTAGATACAAAGAGACTGACTCATATGAACCAATTCTCAGCTCTCTAAGGTCAAGATTGAACGATGATGGGTGGAGTGAGATACAAATCTGCTAAATACTGTGAAATCACCATACTTACTCTTTAGTAGACTAAATCTTCAGCAGGGTAAGGCAGACAATAGAAATCTTCATCAATAGAAATTTGGAATTACTCCTCCAAAGAAAGAAAGCAGGAAGGATTAGATTTAAGAGGAAGGAAAAAAAATCCTAGAGAAAAAACCCCAATTATAACCTCAAACACTTAGACAGACTGATTTGGGAGAGGGTAGCACCCCACATTCAGAGATAATGCATGGAACTAATCTGTGCTTTTATTAAACAAATATTTGTTCATCTTTTATGTTCCTGGCACAGCATTTGAGTTATGTCTGTGGGCAAGAGTTGTATCCTCCTCTGAATAAAGAGAAGCACTGTGGGAAATGAAAGTAGGCAATGCTGTTGGCCAGAGGGTAGTTGCAGAAAGACTCAATGAGGAGTGGAGTTAAACCAAGCAGTATTCTTGAAGAAGAACAAACACTCAAACCAGAAGAGCTGGTGTTTGAGGTCACTAGGGTGGGAGGAAGTACGCCTTTTGTGCTGGAGGGATTATAAGGGACCAGGATAGTCTTGGGAAAGAGGTTAGAAAGAGAATGGAGGGAAATGAGGCTGAGAGATCAAAGGAGATTTTACTCTATCTGAAGTGTGGGCAGAAGGGAGGAGGGGCACCTAAGGAGGAGAAGGAAATGTGGGGAACTTAGGCAAAAGATGTGTGTACGTGTTAAAGGGCTTGGCTCTGGGTGCCTGTTGGGAATCGACTGTGAGCTTTTCCCTTAGGGTCATGTAACATTTGATGGAATTGGGGCGAGGCAGGAGGTGGTCAAAACCTCTATTCTGGATTGTATTAAGTCTGAAGTGTCAATTAGACATTTGAGGGAGAGTTATCAGTAGGTAGTTACCCAAGGTCTGGAGTTCAGAAGAGACTCAGGTGGTGGGTTGGTATGCATCCCAGGTTTAAAGCCATAAGACTTGGTAGGATAATTACAGAGGACAGTGGCGCTAAAGAAAAGGAAATTGACAGTTGATTAAAGGAGAAAAACCAGATGCCAGTCTCAGTAGATGCAAAAAGAAAGAGAATGTGATAAGCCTTGAACATTCAATCTTTATTATAGGAGAAAAATGAAAAATTAAATACTTCATGAGAGTATTTTCTCTCCATATATATGTGCATGTATGTGTGCATATGTATAAGCATCTGTCTGTCTATCAATCTGTCTGTCTATGCTTTTATTCTTTGAAATTACAACAACAGTTCAGATTTGGAGAACAAGTAAATCAGCACAATGATGTGTGAAAAGGAAAAGCTTATTATCATTCACCCCATCTCCATCCCCTTGGAGGTAACAAATGTTAACAACCTGGCATTTATCCCTTCCCATTTTTTCATGGCTCATTCAGTATTACAAGCATTTATACAGGCCATGGCTATGTACGTGCTTTGCTTTGGCAACAAAAAGAATCATACCATAAACGTTACCAGGATTCAAAAATTTCAACAACAATTTATCAAGCACCCTCCCAAACTTTGTAGATCAACGCCAACTTGTTCTCATAATGTGTGGAACCACACATCTGTATATGCACACCATATCATACATACATTACATCTACATATAATGTATATATATGCCAATATATACACAATAGAGTACCATTAATTATCCTAGCTGAAGAATTTAGATCTGTTTTGTTTTATTTTCTACCTCTTCCTTTCAGCTCCCTGACTCCCTTGGAATAGCCTCTGTTAACAACCTCAGGTAGAACATCCTATATATTTTCCCCAGGCTCATGCAATCACCATCAAGTAGGAGTTTATTGCAAATCTACAAAATGACAAATACACATGCAAATACACACCTAGAGTTCTGCACCTTGATTCTCACTTAATGTCTTACAGAAATCTTTCTAGTTCACTAAGAAGCAGCCTTAATTCCTCCTCCTCCTCCTCCTCCTCCTCCTCCTCTTCCTCCTCCCCCTCCTCTTCCTCCTCCCCCTCCTCCTCCTCCTCCCCCCCTCCTCCCCTTCCTCCCTCTCCTCCCCCTCCTCCCCCTCCCCCTCCTCCTCCGCTTATGCTCAAGCCTAGTGCTCTACCACTGGAGTTATACCTCTACTTCTGGCTTTTGGTAGAGACAAGAATCTCACAGACTTTTCTGTCCAAGCTGATTTAAACTGTATGTAGTCCTCAGATCTCAGCCTTCTGAGGAGCCAGTGATGGGAACTACTGGCACCTGGCTCTAATTCCTTCTTGCGAGAAGCAACATAGTATTCTAACAACCACTTCTTCATGGACCTATATTTACTTTGGTCTTAACTTTCTGCTACCATAAGTTTACACATAGCCTTCAGTATTATTTTATTTATTTCTATCACTTACATTCCCAGGAGTGCAGTCACTGGGTCAAAGGTTCTGTAGATTCCTAATTTTTTAATATTTATTTATGTGCCAGTGCTGCGGCCTGATCTCAGGGCCTGAGTGTTGTTTCTGAGCTACTTTGCTCAAAGTTAGTTTTCTATCACTTGAGACACAGCTCCACTTCCACCTTTTTGCTGGCACATTAGAGATGAGAGTCTCACAGACTTTCCTGCCCTGTCTAACTTCTAACTGTGATAATCAGATCTCAGTCTCCTGTGTAGCAAGAATTATAGGCATGAGCCATCAGCACCTGGCTAGATTCTTTACTTTGATAGATGCTATAAAGTATTTTTTTTTCTCAAAAGGCAATAGCAATTCACATTTTCACACACAATGCATGAGGTTGTAATGGAAAATACGCTTTTTAATTTTTGCTAATCTGTAGGATAATATTTCAGTATTATTTAATTCGCAATCCCTTGGCTACTTGTGAGTTTGAATAATTTTTAATATGTTTGTTAGCTGATTGGATTTGCTATTTTGTCAATTGTCTATTTCTACATTTTTCCTCCTTTTAAAATTGGAATGTTTGTCTTTAGCTTATTGGTTTGTAAAAATTTTCTCCATGTAAGAAATATTTTCCACGTTTTTCTAAATGCACTTTTCTTGGCTTTTTTTTAACCATGTGAAGTTTTAAATTGTTAATTAAATATGTCTACCGTTTACACCTCCTAGGTTTTTGGTTTTGAAAAAGATATTGTCTGTGTTCTGTATTTGCATGTAGCCACCTAAGTGTTTTTCTAAGACATCTTGTTTACACTTAAGCTTTTTAATCCATTTGAAATTTATTTTTGGATTTGTTGTGAAATAGACACAGAAGTTCATTTTGTTCTAGATGAATAGCCAGTCACGCCAGCACTATTTATTAAATAAACCATTTTTCCCACAGAATTGAAATACTACCTTTGTCACATATTAAATTATGATATATACTGAGGTCTATTTTTGGATTCACTCTTCTGTCCCACTGATTTGTCTGCTCTTATGCCAATACCATGCTGATTGCGTTACAGTGATTTTCATTACAGCAGCTTTCAGTTGAAGGCAAGTCTCTCATTATTTATCCTCTACATACTTCTCTTTGCTATTCAGGCATTTCTATTTCCATGTGGAGTTTTAAATAATCTTATCCAACTCTTTGCACCCCTGAAAACCTCAGAAAAAGAACTACTAAAAAAATAAATGGATTTTTACTATATTTAGAAGGAGGATTACTACTTTCTTAATCTGTAAAAAATATGATTATTTCTTTTACAAAATGCCATTTATTACATCTTAAAAATTAACCTTTTTAAAGATCTTGTTGGCGGTGTTGGGGTTTTAAATTCAGGGCTGTGATTCGCACCTTTGCTTCCCTGTGCTCTCCGTATGCTATCACGGAAGTCATTCCTCTAGCACAGCTTTTTACTGGTTTGGAGCTAGAGTCTCTTGGACTTTGCTGAGCAGTAGGAATTCAAACCATGATTTTCCAGATCTCAGCCTCCTAAGATTACAGAGGTGCAAATTACACCGGCACTTGTTAACAATTTGTTGATATGATCAAATGTCTACTCACAGTTCTAATTCCCCAATTTTCTCATTATTTTTTAGTATATTTGCTAGATTTTGAGTATAACTAAGACCATAACTGCAGTTGATGATAAGTATTTAAGTCTTTTTTTAAAAACCTATAAACTTCCCCTCAGTCACACATCTTTTTAAAGAAGAAGAAGAAGGAGAAGAGGGAGAAGAAGTTGTTTGTCCAGTAGCATTTCCCTAGCCTGAATTTTGTGTCTCTTTGTGGGGTCATTCAATGTATTTGTTTGGCCCCTGTAGTTTCTATATATTGGTGGTCAGATCTACAGATCAGATTTGATTCAAGCTCAAGTTGCTGACAAATATTCACCTTGAAAGGTGACAGAGAAATCCAGTTGTCTCTGGTTAGTAGTACTTCCCATGTCCATTGATTTGTTTGTGAAGCAGGGACATTTTGGTCCCATCAGTTTTCATTGTTAACTGGAGTAGACTTAGAAATTTCCTCTACAAAAGTTCAAGATCCTTTTCAAGTACTTGGTACCTATCTGCGACTGCAGACTATACAGAGGAACAAGAAAGCATTGATTTTTAGATGAGCCCATTTCCTAGAATCCACTAAAGATAGCCTCAATATTTTGTTTCCTTATGATCTAGTAGAGATGAGCATATTAGATGTGATTTCAATCTATCATAATTATTATGTTTCATTGACCTCAGATTGACTCTTGAGTTTGAGGTTGAATCATTAAAAAAAGAAGCTCAGATTCTGGCTAGCGGGGTGGATTAGTAAAACTTAATACTTCTGTGTAGCAAGTGCAACGTCCTGGGTTCAAATCCCATTACTACACAAGAAAAAAAGACAAGTTCAGATCTTCATGGAGCTCTTGAAGTTGGGAAATAGTGGCTGATCCAATCTGTACTCTTGGTGTTACTGCACTGGTCACTGTGTTTGGACTTTTTCAATGGAAGGAGCACAAAATGGGGTCATTCATAAGATCTTGGGATGTAAGTTATTACTAAGAGTTTCAATTCAGCTACAAGATTTATAGTTAATTCACTGATTTCCCCCACCTCACACTGAAAAAGCATATTTATCCCACCAGAATTCCTCACTTGATTTCTGTCTTTAGGTTTATACTATGTCCTCCAAACAACAATTTTCATACTGAGTCTAACATGTGAGATTTCTTTTTTGTTGTTGTTTTTCCCCATAAATTTTTTGGAACCTATCAAGATTCAAAAGTTTCCTATGATCATGTTATTCTGTTAAAATAACTGAATTTTTTGTTGTTATTATAAACGTGATGTGCAGAGGGGTGACAAGCTACATAAGTCAGGTAAGGAGTATATTTCTTTTTGGACAATGTCATCCCTTCCCTCACTCTCTCCCAGTTTTTCCCTCCTATCCCACCCATAAGTTGTGGAATTTCTTTTCAATACAATGTCTAGTGAGCACCACTGCTGCATTTGTTCACCCTTTGTCTCTCCATTTCTAAGCCCTCCTTCTCTTTGGAAAGAGTAGCAAAAACAAGATTCACGTCATTCTTGCTCTGAAGCTAGTAAACCCAACCATTAAACAAAGTAATAAAAAACAAGTTTAAAAAATTATTCACATGTTTTATAGATAAACCAATCTATCAAAAATTATTTTATCAAACTCAGAGAAACAAATGGTGCATGTTTTCTCTCATATGTGGAAGCTGTGATTCTGATTTTTTTTCATAATTCTTTTTTTAAAAAATTTTATTATAAAACTGATGTACAGAGAGGTTACAGTTTCATACGTTAGGCATTGGATACATTTCTTGTACTGTTTGTTACCTCGTCCCTCATTCCCCCCTCCCCCTTCCCCCTTTCCCTTTCCTCCCCATTGTTCAGTTCATTTACACCAAACAGTTTTGCAAGCATTGCTTTTGGAGTTGTTTGTCTTTTTCTACCCTGTGTCTCTCGATTTTGGTATTCCCTTTCAATTTCCTAGTTCTAATACACGGTATACATGGTTTCCAATATACTCAGATAAGATACAGAGATAGTGTAGGTACAACCACAGGAAGGGGATACAAGAAGATCATCAATAATAGAAGCTACAGTTACACATAGCACATGGAAAGTAGTTACAACAGTGATACAACAATCATTTCCATAACATGGAGTTAATTTCACTTAGCATCATCTTATGTGTTCATAAGGGTATAGCTATTGGGCTCTTGTGATCCTTGCTGTGACTTGCCTAAACCTCTGCTAATTATTCCTTATAAGGGAGACCATAGAGTCCATGTTTCTTTGGGTCTGGCTCACTTCACTTAGTATAATTTTTTCCAAGTCCTTCCATTTCCTTATGAATGGAGCGATGTCGTTCTTTCTGATAGAGGCATAAAATTCCATTGTGTATATGTACCACATTTTCCTGATCCATTCGTCTACTGAGGGGCATCTGGGTTGGTTCCAGATTCTAGCTATGACAAATTGTGCTGTGATGAACATTGTTGTGCTGGTGGCTTTAGTTTGATTTTGTTTGTGGTCTTTTGGATCACAATTCTTTTTGCTAGCAGGACACAGCCCACTAAGGATGGGCAATTAGATTACTGTGCTTTCAGGTGGCTTTAACTGTGTTCTCTCTGTATTACCTACCTTATTCCTTTCCGTTTGGAATCACTTACTTTATTTTCCATTTCTAGGAATTTATTTTTGGTTGTGGAGCTTGAACTCGGGGGGCCTGGGCACTGTCCTTGAACTCTTTTGCTCAAGGCTAGCACTCTACCACTTTGAGCCACAGATCCACTTCCAGTTTTCTCAGTTTATTGGGGATAAAGAAGAGTTTCATGGTCTTTCCTGCCCAGGCTGGCTTTCAACCACGATCCTCAGATCTCAACCTCCTGAGTAACTAAGATTACAGGTGTGAGCCACCAGTGCCTGGCTAGGGATTCATTTTTAAAACACCATTATAAAACTACATTTTCTCTCTTTCTCTTTCTCACATAGTATGGGATAAATGATGAATGGAATTTTGGTATAGTTGTTAACTTAGGGAAATGATTGTTATTTTTTTTTAATTTGTAAGAACTTCAGTCTTCCTTAAAAATGACACTCCATTTTTCACATCTTAAAAATATGTACACAGTATAATGCATATTTGCACCCATTGATGTGGTTTAGGGACTTTTAAGATGAAATTTACAAGCAAGGTAGGTTTGGGAAACTACAGCATCTGTCTCTCTTACTTCTCCCATAGGAAATCATTTAAGATTGTTCTCATAGTTAATTAACTTTCTATTTTTAATATAAGTAGATGTGGATTTATAAATAAATCTACACATTTTTACAACTAAGGTGTGTGTGTCTCCTGTTGCTTAGTCATCCGGAAATTATATAGCTGCCTCTCCACCTTGTTTAGTTATTTAACAAAGCATCCCAGAGATGCCTTGCTCCTTTAAATTTTGAATTGAAATGCTTTCATCCAGTGAGTTCCCATCCCAGCCAGTCTGTAGATTGACCTTGAATTGTCCCCATGTTGGGACTCATAGGCACAAGCCAACTGTACGAGGCCCCCTTATCTTTCAGGCTATGGAAAGCATTCTCCAGGTGAGATACTTTGTTTTATTGATTGATTCATTGCTCCTTTTGCTGGTACCAGAGTTTAAACTCAGGACTTTATGCTTTCTCATTGTGCTTGTTTGGCTGGAGCTCTGCCATTGGAGCCAGGTCTCCAGCCTGGATTTTTGCTGGTCATTCATTCATTCACTCCTTTACTTGGAAATGGAGTATTGTAGGCTTTTCTTCCCAGACTAGCTCTGAATTTCAGTCCTCTGGATTTCAGCCTCTTGAGTAGCTAGAATTATGGCTGTAAGCCACCAGTATCCTGTGGCCAGTGGATTTTTTTTTATATAATAACTTTTTTCACTCCCCAAAAGTATATCAAAATGAAAGGGAATCAGCTGTATCTTATATTAGGTTATAATTTAATTCGGTCCCCATCCAAATTCTAAAAGGACTTTGTAAAGGGAATTTAGTAAGCTGATACAGTCATTTGTAGAAGAGAAAAATGGACTCAAATGGCCAAAAGAACGTTTAATAAGCCCAACAAGAGATGACTTTTGCCAGGTGCTGGGGGCTCATGCTTGTAATCCCAGTTCTCAGGTGGCTGAGATTTGCAGACCACAGTTCTATGCTAGCCCAGGCAGGAAAGTCCATAAGACCCTTATGTACAATAAAGTGGTAGAGTGCTAGTCTTGAGTAAGATGAGCTCAGGGACAATGCTCAGGTCCTGAGTTCAAGCCTCATGACCCAAAACAACAACAAAAACAACAACAAGAAAGACATGACTTTCTCTTCTAGACATTGGTCACCCGTTGATAGTACATTGTATGGTTTGACTTTACAACGCTAACCCAGATGTAGATGTAGCAACAGAGCTGATTTAGTCCCCTCCTCAATACCAATAGAATAACACAAAATAAATTGTTCCTAGACATTGGCTAATAGGCAGTGCCTAGAAAGAAACCAAAGTGAATCCTAACCTCACCACAGCTTACCACTAGGAGAAAAATTCTTGGCTGTAGCATGTGGGAAATTTCTTTGCTGTGGTATTGCAGTGAATAGAAGTACCCCACAGTGTGACTCAGGGCAGAGGGGAAGGAGAGCAGGTAGGGGCTAGAAAGTAAAGAGCCACTCAGAGAGGGTCCTGAGGATCTACAGAGGGCCCCTACCCTGACACTTTCATCTCAGCACCAGTCAGTAGTACGTGATCAGTTTAGGATATTTTTTTTCCACAGGTCCTGAGTCTTGAACTCTGGGCCCTGGGCACTGTCTCTGAGCTCCTTTTGTTCAAGGCTAGCTTTCTACTGCTTGAGCCACCATGCCACTTCTGGCTTTTTCTGTGATTTAATTGGATCTAAGAGTCTCATGAACTTTCAGCTTTTTAGTGGTTAATTAGAGATGAGAGTCTCAAAGACTTTCCTGCCCAGACTGGCTTCAGATCGTGATCCTCAGATCTCAGCCTCCTGAGAAACTAGGATTACAGACGTGAAGCTCTGGTGCCTGACTGGGAGATCCCCCCCCCCCCCAAGAGTACTGATGCTATAAGAACCTTACCCTGATGACTTAATCTAAACCTGTGAAAATTCCTCCTATCATATAGATGTTGGAGTTTCAAGCTATAAATTTGGGGGAAGACACACACATTCAATCCCTAGCAATATGGATGAGAAAAATACATGAGGTCTAAGCCTCATGACCCCATTGTGAGCCCTAGGCTAAAGGCTGCTTTTGACCCAACCGTGCACCATAAAGGCAAGCTCTATAAGAATAAAAAATCAGGCCAAAGAGCTTAAGTGTGGCTAAGACCAGCATCCCAAACTGTTCCATTAAAAAAGAAAAAAACCTCCATTATTTGATGAGACAAAAGCCGGTGTTTAGGACCAATAATTTACTTGGTACAGTATTTGTGATTTGATCATTTTCTTTTGTGCTATGCTTTCTGATTACTATAGTGTGAGAAAAACTAGATGCCCAGATTAAAACAAAAACAAAACAAAACAAAAATCACACTTGGGCTGGGAATATGGCCTAGTGGCAAGAGTGCTTGCCTTGTATACACATAGCCCAGGGTTCGATTCCCCAGCACCACATATATAGAAAACGGCCAGAAGTGGCGCTATGGCTCAAGTGGCAGAGTGCTAGCCTTGAGCAAAAAGAAGCCAGGGACAGTGCTCAGGCCCTGAGGCAAGCTCCAGGGATGGCAAAAACAAACAAACAAAAAAAAAACCCCAAACAAACAAAAAAGCACACTAGATCTTCCTTCTACAAAATTTACAAAAATAAAGTAAAATAAAGACTTTAAGACTTGAAACTATAAAAACCCTAGGAAAAAATAAGAGAATGACTTCATGATATTCCTCTTCATTTTTTTGATTAGGGCACCAAAAGCACAGACACAAAAAGAAAATTAAATAAGTAAGCTAGTAGAATTTTAGGAAAATGTAAATCAGAACCACAATGAGAAATCACATCACAAGTGAGTGCTACCATTTATTTGACCTTTTCTTAGTATTTACATCTTTGTACTTACACTGCTTCTATTCTTCTCCACATTGTCTTTTTTTCCAGTAGGGTGCTTAATTTCTTTAAAAAAAATTTCATGTTTTATGTTCAATAATTCCAGAATCTGTGTCACAGATTTCAAGCCTAGTTCTAATTCTTGCCTTGTCTCTTTAGACTATTTTCTCTTACCTTTTAGCATGTTTTGTAATATTTTGTTGAAATCTGGCATGACATATTGAGTAATAGGAACTGTAGTAAACAAGCCTTTTTCTTCTAATTTAGTCAAAAGAAGAGTCATGTTTGGTAATATTCTTCCTTAGAGTCTGCATTATGAGTCTTGTCCAGCTGAAATCCATTGTTATAATTCTAGAACTATATTGGTGTGGTGGTAAGCCATAGGACAGAGGAACCGTTTGATAATCTCATGATTAAATTCCAGTTTATATGCTTATGTCCCTGTGCTATGACTTTCACAAGGATTATAGCTTTTTTTCGATTTTTTATTTTCCTCTCTCTTTTTGGAGATATAGATATATTTATATAACACATACTTTAATATTATATTTGGAGGAATAGATATATTTATATAATACATACTTTAATATTATATTGGTCCAATTAGCATGCGTATTTTAAGAAAAAGAAGAAGGCCAGAGAAGATTGGTGCAGGAGAAGAAAAGCTAAACGGGACAAGGCTGTGGAGCGGTGCTTTCCCTAAAAGTAAGCCTTCAGTAGAAAGAATGGGCTGGACATATTTTCCAATGGTTATTCTTCCTTTGTCTCTACTGGAACCATGATCCTATCTGATGGGGAAAGAGGTATAAGTCAGGCTCCGGCCCCGTGGCTTCTCGGGGGCTTTGAGGGGTCATTTTCAGAGGCCTCTAATTCAGCATATTCATGGCACCTTGAGTCCTATACACTTGTGCAGCCTTATGTAAGCATGGTTGGCCTAATGCCACATTTGTCTGGTTGGGAGTATAAAGGCAAGGCCTACTGCTAGATGTGGGCCAAGGCTATTGTTCCTGTCCACAATGAGTCTATAGGTGAAGAACTTTGAATAAAATGAGACCATTATCTATTTATTCTGCAAACTCAGTTCTCTAATGGTTAAAGTCTTTGGTTTTCAGTGTGTTCAGGTTTCGTTTGTTTGTTTTTCAAATTGGAGTGATAACTTCCAGCTCTATGCATGTCAAAACTGAAACTATAAAATCATTCTTTTTTTTTTTAAATTTAGTACATTAGCTGAGTTTAAAGGGAATGGGAAGGGCTGGGAATATGGCCTAGTGGCAAGAGTGCTTATCTCATATACATGAAGCCCAGGGTTCGATTCCCCAGAACCACATATATAGAAAACAGCCAGAAGTGGCATTGTGGCTCAAGTGGTAGAGTGCTAGCCTTGAGCAAAAAGAAGCCAGGGACAGTGCTCAGGCCCTGAGTCCAAGGCCCAGGACTGGCCAAAAATAATAATAATAAATAAAATAAATAAAGGGAATAGGAAGTATGTATAATTTCATAAGTGTCACTTGATATTCTCCATCATGACAGCTAGTATTCCTTATAAGTCAATAATTCAATATGAGCATTTTGCAGACTATGAGAGCTCCTATTTTATGTCTATATTTGTATTCTGGGGTGTGCAAGCTTAAGGACAGAGTGGACTTATTATGATCTAGCCTTGGATCTTCAGTCAGAGCCCATAATGACACTCAGAATCTCCTAGTATCAATGTCAAGTCACCTTCTGTATCCAATTGTCCTTGAAATGTTTAGCTCTTCCCAACATAAATAAATGGCAATAGATCACTTGAGGAAATAACTGGGCAATTATTACTGTGTGCACGTGTGATGGTATTGCTGAGTTCTTTCTGATGAAAACATGGCCTCTCCTGTCTATGTATACTAGATCCAAAAACTGACTAAAGTCCAGAAACTAAGCTGGTGATTACAAATTTTTAAAATCAGGGCAACAAGGCAATGTCTCTCAGCACCTTGATCATCCATCCTTTGTCTATTTTAGTTGTTTAGATTGAGGTGGTCCTTTGATGGCTGCTAATCCATTTTGTCCTACATGTCTTACTCCAGAGCGTGTAGGTTCTTCCTAGCCTCTGTGGTTCAAATTTGTATGATTATCACTCTTAACCTCGTCATCCACATGGCTTCTGAGGGTGACGTGCTGCTGAGTGCCAAGACCTGTATTTAATGTGGTCCTATCATCTGTACTGCTCTTGATGAACTCATTTCTGAAATGGCACCTTCTACTTTTACCCTTGGATTACAGAGAGACACACCACTGATTTTGTGGACAATGTTGATGTGTATCTATGTCACAAGAGGACTCTTTTTTACTTGGTGCCAGTCCTGGGGCTTTAACTCAAAACCTGGGCACTGTCCTTCAGCTTTTTTGCTCAGGGCTAGTTACCTACCACTTGAGTGACAGCTCCACTTCTGGCTTTTTGGAAGTTTATTGGAGCTAAAAGTCTCATGGACTTGCTTTCCCCAGGCTGGCTTCAAACTATGATCCTCACATCTCAGCTTCCTGAGTAGCTAGGATTATAAGCATAAACCACCAGCATCCAGCCCATAAGGAGGCTCTTTATTAACTTGGTGAGAGGTATATCCTCTGAACTTCACTGTCAACCACATTCATCCATTGGGTTTGGTAGTTTCATATATCTTCACTCTAGCATGCTCCCTTTCATTAGCTGTTTTACCACCTTGTATGCTGTCAATCATAGTAGTTCTGCTTAGTTTGATGTCCTGTGGGATACTGAGTTTCCCATGCATCTAGATGGCATCCTAGGATTGTTTATATTATCATCTGAGGCTCCCACTTCAATCCTGCAGCCTGCTGGGAGACTATTCCCAAGTTGATCAGTTCTCCATTGTCTAACTTTATGTTTCACTTGCTTTTTCTACATTTCTAACCACAAGATTCAGTCCCAGGCATACTCTCCTGGCTCTACTATAACATGTTTTATGCTGTATAGCTCCTGCAGCTGTATGCTGCCTGACTCCTACAGTATCTTTAGGGTAGGGTAACATTTCTACGCTATATGATGTGCCCAGACTATAATATATAATGGTTCGACCTTAATTGTTGCCTACTTCCTAGTTATTCTTCAGATCAGAGACCATTACATCATCTTGTAAAGAAGGAGGCGACATGAGGCATTTGGGCATGCTCAGCAGATTGAGGAAAATCTAGAAAGTAAATCCTTTTTCAGAGACATCAACCCATATGTCCCTATTTCAGGTCAGAGTTCCACTCTTTCCTGATTAAGGTCCTGATCTTGGCATGTTGTTACTAAACCAGTGTGAACTAAAAAGCATCATAGTGGATTTAACAATTTTGATTTACCTGTATGTCAATTATAATAGAGTTCTCTAAGAGGCATAGCATATGACATATATATGTATGCATATATATGTATATCTACATATATATTTCCAGCACCAGTGGCTCATGACAGTGACCCTAGTTATTTGGGAGGCTGAGATCAGGAGGATTTTGGCTTGAGGTCATCCTGGGTACAGAACCCCCTTTACAAACAATATCTGGGCCCTGGGCATGATCTCTCAACCTGTGGGAGGCTGAGGTTGGGAGGATCGTGGTTCCAGGCCAGACTAGGTAAGGAAAGTCCATGAGATGCCATCTTAATGGAAGAAGCCAGGTATGGTAGCCCATCCCTGTCATTCTAGCCATGATGGAATGCTTACAAGAAGACTGTCTCGATCCAGGTCCACACTCAGGCAAAAATGGAGACCTATCTCAAGATAACCAGAGCAAAAAAAGAGGTAGAGGTATGACTCAATGGTAGAGCACCTGCCTGTCAAGTGCAAGGCCTTGAGTTCAAATCTCAGTATTGCCCAAAGGCAGATATGTGACAGCGTAGGAAAAGATAAGGTCACTTCTCTATATGTTAAATTTTAGGACTCTTATTTCTAGTCTCATGAAGCATGTGGACAGGCAAAACAGTTACCATAGCAGCTTCTTTTGGGGTCTGAACTCAGTGCCTCACTCTTGTTCTAGTTGCCTGCCTGGCTGGTGCTCTCCCACTTGAGCCACCCCTCCGGCCCTGCTTTTTTTGGTTGATTTTCTTGGATACAGAGACTCAGTCTTTTCTGTCCAGGCCAGTTTTGAACCACACTCCTTGAGATCTCAGCTTCCTGAATAGCACTGCAGGCAGGAGCCACTGGCTCTCATCTTAAACATTTGTATATATTTTGCAACAGTCTCTGTAGCCAAGGCGAGAGCTTTGTCAGCCATAAAGTAGCCAAGCATGCAGAGATGGGAGATCCAAGTCTGAAATCTGCCTCTCTGAGATTAGGGTTTGGGGATACTTATCTTGTAAGAAGCAGGATGCTACAGGGGGTGGGGGTAAGTGACTAGAAAAATAAATAAGTCAATGTGTGTGAAAATAACCTCCATGGCTCTTTATCAGATATGTATTCAGAAAGTGATGGTGTTAGCAAGGTCTGAGGTTATTGCTTTTCGGGGGGGGGAGGGGCTCCTAATGTCAGAGTGCGTCCATCAGACACCAGCGCAGAAGCAAATGAACGGCCAGCAGTTCTACATCTCTGAGAAGTAAACTAGGTAACTGTTATCAGCATTACCCACTTGACAGAAGTGTTATCTCTAGAAGAGCTAGTGGGTGACTCATTCTTTATTGCTCAATTGCATGTCTTCCAAATTAGTGAGTTTTAAGGTCAAGTAGCCACACTCAAAGCTATGGTGGTTAGCCAGATTTTCCCTTGATTTTAAGATCATGCCTGCCTAGGTGGATGGCTTAGCCTTCTTTGGAAGGTCCCACTCGGCCTTCTGCTACTAGTGTGTGTATACCCGTGGCCTGCTCCTCAGTGTTTCC
The DNA here is from genome assembly GCF_023159225.1 of Perognathus longimembris pacificus. Taxonomy (NCBI): domain Eukaryota; kingdom Metazoa; phylum Chordata; class Mammalia; order Rodentia; family Heteromyidae; genus Perognathus; species Perognathus longimembris. The sequence continues at coordinate 45,990,248 of NC_063176.1, forward strand.
TGCCTGCCCATTGCAAAAGAAAAGACTCTTTTATATTCTCCTCGGAAGGGCATTTTGTTCTTCCACTTAGCTCTGAATGGGCAGGTTCATCACTCTTAGCCTTTTGTTCTTGTAGTCACTGTCTCCCTGTATTTGAGAACAATACATGCTATTTGGCTGCATGTAATCTGCTTTTTCCCTACCACTGCAGGTAAGAGATATAGCAATTTCCCGGCTTCCTTGTGGAATGTGATGTTCTATCTGACATCACTGAGTCACTGCTGGCCAGTAGAAACTGACCTACTCCAAAATTGAATCATGGTAGAGGTTGGGCTCCAATAAGGGTAAACTCTGAATCAAAGGGGTGGCAGGAATGCTGTTGTGCACTGAAGAGTTTGACCTTCATTTGTAGTTCCGAGGAAGAAATTTACAAACTCATGGAATTTCACAAGTAATAGGGATAACTTGTTATTTATGGTAGGTTCTTAGATCTGTCCCCACAGAGAGGCTCTCAGACATTGCAGCTTTCATTAGGTCAAGGAAGTTCCTGTAGAGAGCTGACTGCTAGGGGTGTCTGTGGGTAGTACTCCTGGGGAGCTGAGGGATGGATCATTCTAGAAGTGGGATTCTGGTAGCAAGTCTTAGCAAGCACTAGACATTGTAACTATTTCTATCCCTTACATAATAGAGGGAATGAAGTGATTGAAGACACATTTGTAAGCACTTTGTAGCTAAAGACAATCCCAAGACAGACATGGTTGGACCTAGGTCCCTGGGAAAATCCTTTTCTTTTTGGCCAGTCCTGGGGCTTGGACTCAGGGCCTGAGCACTGTCCCTGGCTTCTTTTTTTTTGCTCAAGGCTAGCACTCTGCCACTTGGGCCACAGCACCACTTCTGGCCTTTTTCTGTTTATGTGGTGCTGGGGAATTGAACCCAGGGCCTCATGTATACAAGGCAAGCACTCTTGCCACTAGGCCATATCCCTAGCCCCTTTCCTAAGCTTTTGAAAAGGACCAAGTCCTACATCCATAGCTGAACTCCTGGGGCTCTCCAGGCCAGAGCCAGGGGTGTGGCCTCTCTTTGTATTTGGAGCAATCCTTCCTCCCCTTCCTCACCTCATAGCACCAATTGACAATTTACCTTTAGGATCTCTCTGAAATTCTTTCCTCCCTTTCTGCTAGACCAATCTCGATTCTTGTTTTAGGTCTTTCTCTAAATACCTTTTATTTTCAGAGACATTTCTTTTCCCCTTCACTTCAGAACAAGACTACTTGTTATAGGCTGTTATAGTGCCTGTCCTCTCTAGATGACCTTCCTAATAAAGTTCTACCAGCATAGTTATTCGTGCATTTAGCTGTTTAATATCTGTCGTTCTCTTTCCAGTACATTTTATGAAGGCAGGGCTTATAGTTGTGTTGTCCTTTCCTTTTTATTTAGTAATTAACTTGGGCTTAAGAAAAAAAATATATATATATATTTGGTGAGGGCCAGGCATGGTGGCTCATGCCTGTAAGCCCAGCTACTAGAGAGGCAAAGAAGGCTGACGAGATTACCATCTCATCAATCAGGCTAGGTGCTGCTGGATCAAGCCTGTAATCCTAACTACTCAGGAGGCTGAGATCTGAAGATTATAATTTTAAGCCATCTCAGACAGTAAAGTCCTGGAGACTTTTAATCTCCCATTGACCAGCAAAAAGCTGAAAGTGGATCTGTGGCTCAAGTGGTAGAGATCCAGCCTTGAATAAGAAAGCTAAGGAACAGCACCCAGGCCCTGAGTTCAAGCCTTAGTACTGGCGCAGACATACAACAAGCAGGGAATTTTCATAAAACAAAAGAGCTGGACCTGATTCATATAACTGTAACCCCTCTGTACATCAACTCCACAATAACAATTAAAAAAAAAAAGAGCTGCAGGCATGGCTCATGGCATGGCTCACTTAAGTGGTTACAGTGCTTGCTAAGCAAAGTGATGAATTCAAACCTCAGTATCAACAACAAAAAATGCTGAGTGAACAAATAAAGTAATTAATGGATGATAACAGCTATACAGTATAGATGTTAATGGTGCGGACTGGGGTTCAAGTCTTGGACTGTGTTTGAACCCTGACTTATCCACGGGGAGCCCTGTAAATTAAGTTTCCCACTTGGACAACAGAAAAACCTGTCCATTCATATTGAGGTAATCAGTTAATCTCCAGCCTAGGAGAATCATGTGGCGTGAGAATCTGTTCCTCAGCAGCAGCTCAGCACAGTTAGGCATGCATATAGTCTGGCCTGAATCCCACAATCATTTTCTGACCTCTATTCCTAGCCTCTTTGTGCATGTCTTAGTCTCTTTTTTAGCTTTTTTCTCACCTGCAAACCAGTCAGATTCTAATAATTATGTCTAAAAAAATATCAGGGTGGTTTATCTAAAACTCCTCCTTTCAGGGAGTGTAACTATTCCAACAGATAATGGACCTTTGTCTTCCTCCTTTCTTTTCCTTTTTTGTTTGGGGGGGTTGCATCTCATAGACACATTTTATTCCTGCCACATAAGAGGTGGTGCTCCTACAAGTATGCGTACAGCGATGGTCCGCGTTCCCATCTAACTAACAAAGCTTGCTCAAATGTCCAGGCAGACCGGCCTGTCACCTCAGGTGCTCAGAGGAGCTGGTTAGTGAGGGCCCTGAGAAGGCGCAGGAGTGGAACCATTCAAAGCCTTACTTCTTTTATCAGCACTCCTGATCTTGTACATGACTTAGCTCATCAACCCCATCCCCACCCAGATCTCCTGGTAAACCTGGGTGTAGTAGGGTTTATGAGGACCCACACATTCTTAATCAGGCTTGGAAGCATCTCAAAGCCAGAACCAAGGGCTTGGACCTTTTTTTGTGGGGGCGGGGGGGCAGTGCCTGAACTCAAGGCTTGGGCCCTATCCTTGATTGGCTGTGCTCAAGACTAGTCTCTACTACTTGAGCCACAGCTTCACTTTCGGCCTTTTTGTTAGTTAATTGGAAGTAAGAGCTCATGTACTATACTGCCCAGACTGACTTCTAACAGGGATTCTCAGATCTCAGCCTCCTAGGTAGCTATGATTAAAGGTGTGAGCCACCAGCAACTGGCTTCCTTCTTTTATTTGATTCCAGAAAGGTCATTACCCTTTTGGTAAATAAGGACTTTCCTCAGCTATTTAGGTTTTGACACAACTGACTGGTGACTTTCTTCAGATCTGCCCTATTTTTCAGATCCACCTTTACTGAGTCTTCTTGTATATTTATGACAGGCTGATTCTCTCAGATTGGACATTTCTGCAGGTAGAATTGTAACTTTTTTCCTTATTATTTCTCCATATTTTTAGATTATGGTAGCCCTCAAACTGGTAATTTGGAGCCTGAGACTGACTAGTTAAGAGTGAAATCAGGATTTTTATTCTACCTGTGAAGCTAACTGATGGAGTAAACTATAGGCATGACTTGGGGACGCAGATTTCCTCAGGCAGAAAGACAAAGTTGTTTGGAAATGTTTCCAAGTTTCAGTGATTATCCATCATGCCCTCTAACAAAAACCAATGTAGTCAGAGTGTACATTTAGACAATTGTATTGAATATTTCGTAAGTGAAGCAAAAAGGCACCCACATTTCTTTGTGTTGACTTTGGAATGTGGATTCGTTGCAAAGATTAAAACTGTCATCAGTTGCAATGTTTCCATTGAATTTAATACATAGGGCTGTTCTGAGAGTCTATTAAGAACTGAGGTGTGGTCTTCAGGGCAGTCTCTGGTTGGCCATTACATGAAAGACAGAGATGGCCTTGTTTGAGTGGGTTTTTTTTTTTTTTTTTTTTTGCCCTGGGGCTGGGCACTATCCCTGAGCTTCTTTTGCTCAAGGGCCACTTCTGGCTTTTTCTGTTTATGTCATACTGAGGAACCCAGGGCTTCATGCATGCTAAGGAAGCACTCTATCACAAAGCCACATTCCCACAGAGGTGGCCTTGTTTGAGTTGGCTTCTATTTTTTTTTCCTCTTGGATTTCTTTTTTAGAATAAATGCAAAAAAGCAATCAGATTGGAAGATCTATAAGGGTCACTCTGCTCCACCAATTTGCTCTGGTGTTAGATGCAGTCTGAGTGCGTAGTGACTTAACCTCTCTGGGTCTTAGTGTGTGTATATTTATAAAACACCTTGCAGGGTTTACTGTAAGAATGAGGGCAGAGGCCCGGCTAACACTGAATTAACGTGTGCATCATAGAGGACACCAAACAAGCCCAAGAAAGAGAACGGTGCGCTTGCTTCCCATTTTCTGTACTCCATCCTCAGAAATATCTGTAACGTGAGGACATGTGCTAAATTTTTTAAAAACTGCAAACTGGGACCATGGCAGGTTAACATTTTCTCACTGCCATAGTGACTGGTGCATCGGCTGCAGGTTCCAGGTTGTGCTGGGTTCCAATTCTGACACTGCCCTGAATTAGCTGTATCATCTTCATCAGTTTCTAAACTTCTCCAAGTCTTAGACTCTTTTAAAGCGAGACGAATACAAGGTAGTCCTAACCATGACTAGATTTTTTTTTTTCCTTTCCATTTCATCAAAATCAGAGGTGTAAGGTGAAACAACAAGCGTGGGAAGGCCAGAGAGACTCAAGCCGCAGCTCCGACCCGCTCACAGCGCTGATTGCTAGAGTGAGACACATCCGGCGCCGAAAGATCCAGCCAATCGCGTAACGAGGCAGGACTGGAGGTCCCGCCTCTGGGCGGCGTGCGCGCGCCCCACGTTCTCACGCACAGCACGCACGCTGCGGAAGCGCGCGCGCGCAGGCCCAGCCCTCGTCGCCGCCGCCATTTTAGCTCCTGGTTCGGGCCGCACGGTGTGGACTGTTGTAGCGGGAGGGGTGGAGGTTTCCCCCCAAGAGTTAAGTCGTAGCCCTCGTCAGGGCGGATAAAGCCGTCCGCTTTATCGCTTGTTAATTCCTTCCGCTCGGCGAGGGCGAAGATGTCCAAGCGGCACCGGCTGGACCTCGGGGAGGATTACCCCTCCGGCAAGAAGCGTGCGGGGACCGATGGGTAAGCCAGGCCCGGGGCGCGAGGCGGCGGCTCGGGCTGTGTCGGCGGTCCCGGCGAGGTCCCGCCGCACCGGCCTTTGTTTCTGTGGGGGCTCGAGGAGGAACCGCGCCCGATCGGCCCCGCTAGGGCGCCGGGGTGCGTGTGGCGGGGCCGCCGCCCGGCCTTGTCTGGAGGGCGGAGAGGGAGGCCTGTGGCGGCCACGAGGGCGGCGGCGGCGGCGACTCGCCGTCCTCCCCGCGCTCCTCCGCTCCTGGCGGAGGCCCTGTGGATGCAGTCGGGCGGCGGGGCAGCGCGAGCCTCGTGGCCCCGGCTCCCGAGTGAGGCCTGGCGCCGGGCAGGGGGCGGGGGGAGAGCGGCGGACAGCCCTCGGCCAAGGGCACAAGGTCTTGCTGGGCCGAGGGCCCGGGCGGGGCCCGCCGGGGTGGGGCGGCGGGGCGCTCGGGAAGGGCGGGGGGTTGCGCGCGGGTCCCGGTGCAGGGCCCGGATGGGGTGTCGGGGGATCCGCGAGGCCGGCGACCGGGGAGTTCGTAGTGGGTGGAGGGACTGTGGCGGGCCCGCCGGGCGGAAGGAAAACGTGGAGTGTACCTCGTGGATGGGTGGGTGGGGAGGTGGGGTACTGGTTTTTGGAGCCGCCTCGTTTCACGTTTGGCGGGAGAGAGCGTCCCTGGGTCCATTCAAGGACTTGATAAGTAGATGGGAAGACAAAACTTCCGCTCTCTGCCTACTCTCCCGCCATCTCCCTTTATTTCCTGCTCTGGTAAAAACTGGTTACTTGGGCATCCCTGGGGTGGGTGTGGGGAAACAGCACGTCCCCCCTTTTAAGTAATTTAATTTTTTTTTCTTTCCCACGACTTCCCTTCTTTCCTAAGTCACTTTTGAAATACAAAAGATACTGACGGTACTTAGTGCACCATTTAAAATGTGTTCCTCGGCATTAGTGGGTCCATGAAATAAATATATTTGTTTCTCCTGGAAAAAAACACCACAGTCTAGATCATTTGAAATATCGTTGGCTTTTTAGTGTTTATAAAATGCTAAAGAAGAAAAGAGTGTGGTTCTTGTTTGTGGCAAAGTATAGGCCCTGCTGTAAAGAAGTTCCTTTGCAGGTTCGTGCAGTTCGTTTATTTTTCTCGAGCCGTTCCCTAAGGGTGCAAAGGCATTCAGCATTTAACTTAAGCAGTGGTGTCAAATTAGTCTTTTGTCCAGTGCACGTTTTTACATGCAGTGTTCTCTTAGATATTTAAAGCCAGAAACTCCACAAAAGTAAGAAGTGTGTGTGTGTTTGGGACACAGATTAATTAGTATCATCTTTGTAACTTGTGTGAAGTTTTGTTCACCTTCAGTTTTGTAGGATTGATTCTTAGGAATCTAGGATATGAAATACATATCAGGATTGGGATATACTTTTTGAGGCTGTTCACATTTTAATTTTGTGTGCTTTTAACACAATACTAGTCATTGTGTAATAAAGCAACATAAAACAAGCCTCTATGGCTGTTGAAAACAAAAGGCATACGATGTTGGTGCCTTTGAGCTCTTTACAGATCCTTAGAGCTGTAAGCAACCTTCAAGAGAGTCTGCTCCACTTACAGGAGGAGACATGGAGAGCAGAGTTAAGATGGTTTGGGCAAGAGCACATAGTTCTTATTCTTAGTAGGGTCTAGAAGATTGCTTTTTTCATTTTCATTTCACAGTGCTCATAGTACTGTGTGATGTTGTAGTTTTAATAGCCTTATGTTAATGATGTGTTTGTAAAGAGAATAGACTTGGGTTTTCATTTTTTGTAAAACAAAAATTGCTTGTTTTTTGGCTAGCATGAGTATATTGGGATAGAATTGATGTTATTCCTCCATTCGTGGGCTTTTAAAATGCATTCCTTGGCATTAGTGGATCCATGCTTTGTATTTGTGGTTCTTGACAGTCTCTTGGAAAAGCACAAACACTTGATAAAAATATCAACACTTTTTTGGGTCTGAGGATACCATGATATCTGGGGATGTTATCTTGGTATTTGCCTGTCAGCAATGGAGAGTTCATCTGTAGAATGTGCATAAGTTTAAGAGAAAATCTGAAGAGCAATTTATGGGTGGGTGGGTGGGGTTTCTGGGGCTTGAACTCAGGACCTGGGTGCTGTTCCCGAGCTTGTGATCAAGGCTAGTGCTCTATCACTTGAGCCACAGCTCCACTTCTGGCTTTTTTGGTGGCTAATCGGAGATCATTTATATACCTGCTCTGGTTGGGTTGAAACAAACCATGATCCTCAGACTTCAGCCTCCTGAATAGCCTGGATTACAGGCAAGAGCCACCTATCCTTGGCATGGAGAGTGATTTTTACATTAGTTTATGTCCTTTGAGTGACTTTTCTCAGAATTGATATTTTCTTAAATTTTTTTGTAAAGGTGATGTACCAGAGGGTTTACAGCTACATAGGTAATGAGTACATTTCTTTTTGAACAGTGTACCTCATTTTCTCCCAAGAACTGATTTTAACAATGGGATTGCAATATTTCTTAGTGCATATAAGACTTGCTTTTTGAAGTCACTTGTTGACTGCCAAATGACCCTATGTATTTTTTTTTCCTCTTCATCCTAAGTGCTGGGGTTGATTTTAGGGCCTGGCCTCCAGTTTGAGTGGTGGGTGGGACTCATCCATTTCAGCCACTCTTTTTGGTTATTTTGCTGGCACTGCTTTGCTGGTTATTTTGGAGATGGGCCCTCCATCCCTCCCTACTGATGGATGTATTATTAGTGTGAAAGCATCTGTGGGCTTGTCTGTTTTTATGAATTTGAATGTCAAAAATCAGTCTTATTTCTCCAGTACTAACTAGGGGAGTGAGTAGTAATTAGAAGGACTTAATTCACTAGGTAATTTCACTCTCCCTATTGAGAGGGGTTTGTTCCTGGCATACTTAAATGTAATGTTGGAGTGAGGGGGAAAAGTTGTGGGTGTTTGCTATGTATTCAGATTTCTTTTTTTTTCCATAAACCCACAATTTTCATTACAAAATTACCAAATGACAGGAAATGTGAAATATGGAAGGAACTTTTTAAACTTAGAACCATTTTTATTCTGATGCTGGTTTGGCTACATTACTTATAAGAGCTTTTCCTGTTAATTGAAAAGTAGACTCATTAGTATAACACCAATAGAGGATGTGTTGTATACCTGACACTTTTTTAGACTCTTTGTTACATCAATCCCTTTGATAAGTGAAGTTAAGTGACTTGCTCCGGTAGAACGAGAAATGTCCATACTTGGTGGTATAGAACGAGAAATGTCCATACTTGGTGATATTTAGAAGAATGCAGTAGATTCTCTGAAACATTTATCTGCATCTTTGTAGGACATTCTGTGAGCAGTTTTTGGTCCCTGATATTAATAATATCAAGCAGTGGGATCTTTCACGGTCTGTTATTGTATGCTTTGACTTTTCTCTCATGTAATTAGCTGTAGATGTGTTATCCTTTTCATTGTTGCATAGTGTTCCAATTGTAAAGGTGCATGGTAACTAGTGTCCTGTTGATACTTCAGTACTTTCCAAGTGGTTTGTAGGTGAAATTATGGTGAACATTTTTTAAGTATACGTATTGCACAAATAGCAAATGTGCTTACTAGAAAGATGTTCCTGAAAGATTGCCAGTGTGTGTGGGGGGGGGGGGGATTTTTCATTATAGTATTGATTGAGATGATGAGTTTGCATCCTCACTAGTACTATTTTGGTGCCTGTTTATTCCATGTAGATTTTAAGGAATGATTCTAATATTTAAAAAGATTATCACCAATATATATTAGGCATTTCCAATATGCCAGGAGATATTTTATGCATGAAGCATTAATTGCCACAGTTGACAGGTAAGGAAGGAAATACTATGATCAGCTTAAATGCTAAGTTGGAATTGAACTGAGAAATAGCTATGCACTCAGTAACTGCCAGCATTATATTAGGACTTAAGTGAAAGCACAGTTTTGATACTTTTTAAAAAGCGTTCCACCTCAGTAAAACTGTAAGAACAAAACTTATAATAGAGGTGCCTGTTCAAAAAAGAAAACTTATCACAAGCTTATAAATTTGTGAAGCAAAGGGCTTGGGTTCCTACTTAATGGATTTTTCTTATTAAAGACAGTATGGACTATGAGGAAACTGTTTCAGGTGATTGAATTTTTGTATCCTGTCAGTTGCTTTACTTAACCTGATAACTATTAAAAGTTGTTCACTTTGCAAGGCTTATGCCTTGTTTGTGGTTTTTTTTTGAGTAGTGGTGAAGCTGTGACTCAAATGGATCCTTGAAAACCACTTGTTAAGCATAGGTATTTTAACAAAGCAGAGCATTGTCCTAGTTTTCTCATCATACCTACTTTGTCTACATTTTATAACTGGAAAGGGCAGGTCCATGTCTTTTTAAATGCCTGGTACTGTGCTGGAAATTTTGGAGGAGTCTATTTAAGCTTTTTGGTTCATTCTGTGATGAAGTGATTAAAAATATAAATCCTTCTAATACCAGCTGTTTAGTGGTGGCTTTACCACTTAAGTAAGCTATGTCTCTTGACTCTTTTTGCTTTGGTTGCTTTTAGTTTTTGCCCAGGCCAGCTAGGACAAAAATATTTGTGTATGCCTTTCTGTATCACTAAGATGACAAGTGCATATTACTTGCAACCAATTTATTGATTAAGATAGGGTTTTGCTAATTTGCTCCACCTCTCAGGCTAGCCTTGAACCCAACCCCCATTATCTCCACTTCCAGGAAGATCATAGCTAGGATTACAGGTGTGAACCTAGACCAGATGTCTTAAGGGCTATCTCTAAGCCATTTGTAACCATAGTGCTTCTTACTTTGCTGGGCATCCTCAGTGTTGTTAATACATTACTCTGCATTCACGTTTGGGGGCAGTATGCTAATGCTTATTTATGACTACCTTAGACCAGAGTCACAATGAGAGAAAGAAAGCAGGTGGTTGATAACTTATTCAGAGATAGTCTAGGACTTTGAAGTTTTGAATTGTGAGACTTCATTTTATGTTTATTAAGTTATCTTTTAGCTTTTCTCTACCTTTGAGGTGTCTGTATGAGTTGGGTAGGGTAAGTGGCTTTATTCAATTTTAGCTCTTATGTCATGTAATTCAGTGAACCTTACAAAATCTTTTCTCCTTTGGAATGGAATTAGGTCTTTTAAGAAAGACAAGCTCAGATATAGATATAGTTGGCTAGTTTACCATTTCTGTGATTGAACTGTTCTAACTGGATGCTAGGTTTTGCATTTGAGCTGTATTCCTGTGAAGAGTTATTTTTGTCCAGGTTAGAGAAATGTCTGTATGTGTGTATGTAGACACACACATACACATGGAGTAAAAATGCTCTTTCTTACTCTGCTACTGATCCTTCAATCACAGGAAACATTTTAAGAATAAGGAACAATGACACAGCTGTCTTATGGCATGCGGGCTCATTATTTTAGTCTAGGTTCCAACATCTTCTTACAAGTTTTTTCAGTGTAAGAGTTGCTTCTGACATAAACTGAGTTAGAACGTATAAACTATCAGGTCACTTTCAGGTATATCCCAGAGCCATGCTATTTGCTGGATTTCCTAGCATAGATGACCATTGTATTAGAGCTCATCTCTAGTAACTAGAAGTGGATACCAGAATTGGTATTCCTTAAAATTGGCTTAATTTTAGCCAAAGGAATTGCCTGAAAAAAAAAATAGAAAAAACTTCAGTGAACAATGTTCAGTGAAACTTGTTTCTAGCTTGACTATATTTTATTGACTGAAAGTATGTGACTACTACTTTTAAGGTGAAAATGCACAGGTAACCAATTAAAGCCAGGGAATAAAGGGATTTTTTATTTTGTTTTTCTTAAGAAGCAGCATATACTTGTGATACTGTGTATAACATTAAACTTTGCTTTTTTTCACTTAGCATTGCAACATGAAACTGCAAAAAATAGTTTTTCACTAAATTTTCTTGGAAAGATTGTGATGTCATCTCTTTTTACAGTTTGACCTTTTTCTTACCTTTGTCCTCAGTCTGTAACTTCTTTTGTTAAAATAAGTGAGGCTTTTTATTTGCATGGGACTCAGTACTTGTGTTGTCTTATTAAAAGTTGAAAGAGGGAGCTGGGGATATGGCCTAGTGGCAAGAGTGCTTGCCTCATATACATAAGGCCCTGGGTTCGATTCCCCAGCACCACATATACAGAAAACGGCCAGAAGTGGCGCTGTGGCTCAAGTGGCAGAGTGCTAGCCTTGAGCAAAAAGAAGCCAGGGACAGTGCTCAGGCCCTGAGTCCAAGCCCCAGGACTGGCCAAAAAAAAAAAAAAAAAAAAGTTGAAAGAGAATTTTGATGTACTGTATTATCATGTAAGGGAAAGATGCTTATGATGGATTGTGGGGAGTTGGTCATTCAGATAGCTGTTGAGACATGCTCTTAGGGACCATGCTACAATGAATACAGTTTTTGTACAACTCAGAATCTGAATTTAAAATTTTTATTTCTAGGAAAGATCGAGATCGTGACCGGGATCGTGAAGATCGTTCCAAAGATCGAGATCGAGAACGTGATAGAGGGGATAGAGAACGGGAGAGGGAGAAAGAAAAGGAGAAGGAGTTGCGAGCTTCAACTAATGCTATGCTTATCAGTGCTGGATTGCCACCTTTAAAAGCATCTCATTCAGCTCACTCAACCCATTCAGCTCATTCAACACATTCTACACATTCTGCCCACTCAGCACACACTGGACATGCAGGACACACATCACTTCCACAGTGCATTAATCCATTCACCAACTTACCCCATACCCCTCGCTACTATGATATTCTAAAGAAACGTCTTCAGCTCCCAGTATGGGAATACAAGGATAGATTTACAGATATTCTTGTTAGACATCAGTCATTTGTACTCGTTGGTGAGACTGGGTCTGGTAAAACAACACAGGTGAGTTATTGTGGAGCATGGTGCATATTTTTACTAATGTTAAACTTACCAGGTGATGTTTAGTTGATCTGAGTGATCATTTCCATTGTTTGTCTGTCTTATAGAACACCTCAAAGAATAGCTGCTGTGATGATTAGTATTTGCTGTTGACTTTCTGAGGGAGAATACTGTAGGGAGTTCTTCATTCTCCAAATCCAGGGAAATCACAATGTTGTTTTCTCTAGTTCTGTTACCTTAGGTGTGGAGGTGATAATCTCCAACCCACTTTGACTCAGGTTTGATGTATGACTGGAGGCATAAAGTTCATGTTCTCATACTGGGTTGTGAGATCTGGATCACAAAGTGATGGGTTTGTTGTTTTTTAAATATGTTGAACTGGGTGAAACTTGGGTATTCTTTCAAAAAGTGCAAGTGCTGAAAGGCTTACAGCAAAGCCTACTCATGACCTCCATTTGGTTCTTCCCAACCCCATTAAACAGTGTTTAAGTTCTCGTTAATAAGGAACTTGGAAATTTTCAAATGCAGATGAGGCATATTTACTAGGCCCCTGTGGATAGACATTGGGGATGTTTTCTTAATGGTTTCATGGGCTAGTATGTTACATTGAGCCAGGGTATCATTTGTAATAAATACAGCCAAACAGCCTTTTTCCCCCTCTGGGAACATTTCAACTTAAGCATGTGCAGGAGGCTATTAGATTATCCTACCAAGCTTGAATTTTTACTGATCTGGTAGGTAAAAAGTGCTATTTCTGTGAGTTTTTTTTTGCTGAGTAATGTTGACATCTTTCCATATGTTTAAGCATATTATATACACACAGACACAATCTTTTGATTATGATTTCAGAAGTTGCCATTGGAGAAAGTTTGGGGAATTGAGGAAAATGTTGATAGGAATTCAATAATTGCCTATCTTAGTGTGCTGAGATGTTAATACTTGTGTCAAAGGTTAGAGCTTACTACACAAAGTTAAGGATTTTATTTATTACTATTTTTGAGATGGGTTCTCTGTAGTCCAGGCTTGCTAGCCTTGAACTTATTCTTTCCTCAGCCTCCCTAGTGCTGGGATTACAGGCACCAAGCTTAGATTTATTGTTGTTGTTGTTTTCTTGGTGGTGGGGGGCAGGGTGGTTAATTGATGTACCTTGAATCAATTTGAGTATTTCATGGAGGCATTTTGGAAAACTATTTTATCAACCAAAGTAGAAGGGTTTTTTTTTTTTAAGTACAGGAACACTTAGTGCTGATGTGAAATACAAAATGTTGGGTTTAACTGCGCAGTGAAAGTACTCGGCACATTTTACAGATGAGCAAAATGAGGTTTAGATTTATGATAAATTTAACAGAGGTTTATGAGTTGTCCCTGGTTATGGATTTAGGTTGCCTCAGTATAAGGTTATATTTCATACAGCTGTTTTGCTGTATGATTCGGTCAGCCCTATTTCACATAAGTTTCTTAGCAGTTCGTATAGAAGAAAGCCTAATAGACTGAAAAGAAGAAGTTTGTTATTATTTGGGATATTGGCTTTTGGGCTCAGCCCCAGTGGCTCATGTTTATACGTCTAGGTACTTTGGAGGCTGAAAATGGGAAGATTGAGATACTAGGATACCCCAGGCAGAACAAGTTTACCTGTCATTTCAAGCTATGCCAGAGGCTGGGATAATTATGATTCCAAGTCAGCCTGAGCAGAAAAGTCTACAAGGCACTGTCTCTACTGAGAGAGGCTGGGTGTGATAATGAGGTCTACCTGTAATAGTGAAAATAGGAAGCCTAATGTAGTTGGATTGTAGGTAAATCACTCTGGGTAGGAAATGGGACTCTGTCCTGAAAATAATCAGTGAAAAATAGGGCTGAATGTGTGGCTTGGCAGTGTTGTGCCAGCTTAAAAAGCACAAGAAAAGAAGACATTGTATTTGGGGGCTACTTGAGATGCAACTACTTAAGATTGTATGGTTTTGAGGGGAAGACCATACGGTTTGATTTTTTTTCTTTTTGGCATATGCTTATTAAAAACTTACTCAAATGTCAACTATAGTTTAGGTTATCTCTGTGCCAGTGAGAAAATGAGACCATCTAAGTGAAGTCTAAAGTAATGAGTTACTTTGACAGATCCACAATATTGGCATTGCTACTTTGTTTGCATATAATAGGATAAACTGAAACTAGTTCAGCCAAATGGAGGGCAGGAGTGAGGGCACAAGTTTACAGTAGGGAAATTGTTCTGAGCATGGGGTATAGAATGAAAAGTATTTGAAGGAAAGCAAAACTTGGTTTTGTTTTTGAACTTGAGTTTGAGATACCAGTAAAAACGTTCTGATGACAGTAATTTACTAGATTTTAGGTGAGAGCTAATGAAGACTGACTTTTTTTGCCTTGTAAGTAATATTAAAAGTTAATAGAAAAGACCATTGAGGGTAAGATATAAAACAGGAAGACTATAAGATTGAGGATCAGTTTTGTGCTTCTCCCTCCACCCCCAAAATGGGAGACAAATTCTAGTAAGAACTTGGCCTAAGTGCTGAACTATGCCCCTAGCACTGGTTATTTTTGAGATAAGGTCTTTTCTGCCCAGCAACCCTCCTAGTAATGCTTTCTGAAGTATCTGGATGACAGGCACATCCCACCAAGTCAAACTTTTTTGCCTGCTCTGTTCTGGAACTTCCATTTTTCAGATTTTAGGATCTTGAGTAGCTAGGATTACAGATTTGAGCCACCAGGATTAGTTTTGAGAAGAGAGCTTCAAGTAGAGGAAGGGAAAAAAGCTGATAGAAAGGAATAGTAGAAATGGTATGTGGCTTGATTTTAAAATTAGGAATTGTTAACATTTTAGCAGATTTTTACTTTTCTAACTTGTACACTTTATGAATTTACTAGGTTGACATTCTCAATTAATTTCAGAGTATAAGAAAGTACTAAAAGTCTGAGAACTGCTAAATTAACCACAGCTATCTTGTTTGCAAAATAAGAATGAGTTAATCCATTTCACTAGGGTGAGCTTTAGGAAATTAATCTATGAACATTGTATTAAATACTGAATTTTAATTTGCCAGTCAGTGCCCATTAAAATGGATTGTGCCTTTGGAGGATGAGTGATGAAATGATGAAGCCTTACTAGAAGGCTGTTTAATGGTGATTTTGTTGGCTTACAGAACCAGGGAGACAATATTTTAGTTTACTGGTTGTTCATTTTAACCTTGTAAAGATGTTCTCAGAAAAGCAGTGGATTAGCTCTGCCTTCCATTGTCAGTAATGAGTTATCCCCAAATTGAAGAGGTTACCTCACTAAAATGTACAGCAACCACTGTTTTTCACTGGATGTCATTGTGCAAGTGCTGTACCAAATAAACCATGTATCTTGGGGCATTGGTGTTTGAAAGGCTTTTGGAAGACAAATACATGCCTTTGTAGCATTGGATTCCTGTGTAATGTATGGTAGGCATTTATATTTTCCCCATAGTTCTTTTCTGATTGAGTGTCTGGAGCAGGACCCATTAGTGTCTCCATAATGGAACCTGGTGATTATTATCTTCATTACTAAAGCTTGGGTTTTTCTTTCTGGCTACCTTTATGTGAAGCGCTATTACTTTTAGGTACTGTTGAATCTGAAACAAGGTTCTGTTGAACAGTTACTGAAGTTGACTTTATGGATGATAGCTAAAGTGCCATTGGATATAATATTTGTAAGAGGAAAGGATAGTGGGATTGCTTCTGTTGACCTTCAAACTGAATTTGAATTGGATTCAAAGATATAGTTTATACTAGTTACAAAAAAATAATGACACCCAGGGATGGGAATGTGGCTTATGGGTAGAGAGAGTGCTTGCCTAGCATGCAGGAAGGGTTTGATTCCTCAGCACCACATAAACAGAAAAGGCTAGAAGTGGTGCTGTGGCTCAAGAGGTAGAGTGCTAGCCTTGAGCAAAAAGAAGTCCAGGCAGTGCTCAAGCCCTGAGTCCCAAGCCCCAGGACTGGCCAAAAAAACCCCCAAAACACTTTAAACCCTTTAAAGCTACATTTCATATGAGATTGTATAGCAGTCCTTTGTTAAGTATAATTTGTTGATAACTTGGATATCATTGAGCATAGCCTCAATAGACCCAGGCCCCCCCCCCCGCCCCCAATCATGTCCTGAATCGGTGTTAGATATAACTCCTTGTTATAGAGAGTTTAGTTTAAGTTTGAGTCCTAAGTATTTTTCCTTTTTTGTCTAATTGAATTTTTTTTTTTTTTTTTGGCCAGTCCTGGGCCTTGAACTCAGGGCCTGAGCACTGTCCCTGGCTTCTTCCCGCTCAAGGCTAGCACTCTGCCACTTGAGCCACAGCGCCGCTTCTGGCCGTTTTCTGTATATGTGGTGCTGGGGAATCGAACCTAGGGCCTTGTGTATCCGAGGCAGGCACTCTTGCCACTAGGCTATATCCCCAGCCCCTGAATTTTGTTTTAAATTATTGAATGAGATGAAAAATATTTTGTTAAATATACTTGATGCTTAGAGTAGAATAATTTAAATATGACCTTATTTGATAGATTCCACAGTGGTGTGTGGAGTATATGCGATCATTACCAGGACCCAAGAGAGGAGTGGCCTGTACCCAACCCAGGAGAGTGGCTGCCATGAGTGTGGCTCAGAGAGTTGCTGATGAAATGGATGTAATGCTGGGCCAGGAAGTTGGTTACTCCATTCGATTTGAAGACTGCAGTAGTGCAAAAACTATCCTTAAGTAAGTATACTATGTCTTTAAAAATAAATACTTCCTAATTGAAGCTTTCAGCTACTAGGTTAGTAAGAACTTAGCTAGTGGAGGCTTGAGTTATCCAAATTTAGACTAGAATAGTCTGACGTAGGTTTTTTCTTATAATAATTGTATATAGATTCTTGGTACAGTTTAAGGATCGGGCTAATTGGTGCTGGTTCTGAAGTAGAATGTTACTGATAGTGTGAATTATCAGGACCTCACTGTCTAGTTCCTCTTTGTGATACATATGACCAGAATGAGATGCTTTCTAACTTTTCAACATTCCTAGTATTGTTTATTTTCGTCTTATAGTTGCGTTCTACATAGCAATGCACACTTTGCCTGATGGCCATTCTATCAAACAATCTTGTTCTTGTTGCTCTGTAGCCTGTATAGTATATTGAATTTTCTTTCATTTTAATAATCTATCATGATATATTACTCCTAAGGTTTTTTGTTTTTTTTTTTAGTTTGTCTTTTTTATGTTTTGCTTTTTAGGGTTTTGGGTGTTGGGGGAAGGTACTGGAAGAACACAGGGCTTCCTCTTGTTTGTCAGGTGTTCTGCCACTTGAGACATTCCCCTGGTCCCTATGGCTATTTTAAAAAACCTTTTGGATATCTAGGCAGTGACCCACTTCTTTGAATACAGATATGTGTAGTGTAATTTGTGTTAAATTACAGTTAAACAATTTTAAGTGTAGAAGAGTTGTATGAACCAAGATTTAGTCAAAACATTTAGTGTGTCAGGTGTTTTAAAATAACATCCATCAGCTTACCTTTATGAGGCATATTTTTGGTTTAAACCTTAGTCTTTATTGAATACATCTTGAGATGATACCGCATTATTGATCACTTGTAATTGCAGTGTAATTGACAAAATAATTACATGAAACGATTTTATTTTTATTTTATGCTACTTTAAAATTTAGATGATGTCAAGGACTTAAGAAAAATAAAGGGCAAATTTTACTTAGCATTATCTGACATTTGATTTATGATCACATTTTTCTTGGTAAGTTATCGTTGAGTAGAGAGAATTTGGAAACAGATGTGAGAAAGGTATGTGCATTATTGGAGGGTGTCTATTAGTAGAAAGTAGGCAGTAGAGGTGAGACTTTAAGATGTGTATGCTCTTGAGTGATTTTTGTTTACTTAATGGGGAATGACAACGTACAACGTAAAATGGACATGTTAGCTCAGAGCTGATGTGTTTTGGGCATTGTGATGATCTGGAGCCATCACTATTTTTTGTGGTTGTTAAACAATCAGGGTTAAGATAAGGTTATTAGTGTTGTTTCCAGAATCTGCTTGAGTTAAAAATAAAACCTAGTGCTGTTTTTAAGTGATACTAGTGCTGGAGATTATCTTAAAAGGAAAAATGAATTTCAGGTTGAAAGAAAGCTTTCCTATTTAGTAGGAAGTAAAGGAGTGGGAGTTTTAACTGATAAGAAGGCTTCATTAAGTGCAGTGTTTGAGCTTCTTCTCTTATTTTGTATGGCCATGTATTAAGTCACATTGAGAAACCCGAATACTAAAAGGAAAGCTTTTTGTTTGTTTGTTTGCCAGTCCTAGAGCTTGAAGTCAGGGCCCTAAGCTTCTTTTGCTCAAGGCTAGCCCTCTACCACTTGAGCCACAATGCCACTTCTGGCTTTTCCTCTTTATGTGGTACTGAGGAATTGAACCCAGGGCTTCATGCATGCTAGGCAAGCGCTCTACTACCAAGTCACATTCCCAGCCCAGGAAAACTTTTTTTTTTTTTGGCCAGTCCTGGGTCTTGGATTCAGGGCCTGAGCACTGTCCCTGGCTTCCTTTTGCTCAAGGCTAGCACTCTGCCACTTGAGCCACAGCGCCACTTCTGGCCATATTCTATATATGTGGTGCTGGGGAATCAAACCCAGGGCTTCATGTATACGAGGCAAGCGCTCTTTGCCACTAGGCCATATTCCCAGGCCCAGGAACACTTTTTTTAAACTTAAGATCGTGGTATATAGTAGGGGAAAAAGAAGGTATATAACTGCCCTCCATTGACCACTTTTATGTATGAAAGTAAAATGCTTATGTACCCATTGTATTGTCAGGGGGACTTTAAATTTATACTGTGGAAGAATAGCAAAGAGGATAAACTGACTGATGTAATCAAATGACTCAGAATTTAGCATAGTTTGAATGTACTTTAGCAAATTAATGCATTCTTAAAAAATATGTTACAAAGTAAGGGTGAAAAGATCTCAGGTTTGGGATATCTGTGAATAAATTCTAAGCTTGGTATTGTGCTATTTAGAGTGGAAATTATGAAAAAATAATTAACACCAAATAAAGCAATTGAAGAACAGACCAGTCAGTGAAAGACAGTGATGTAAGGAAGAGGGTAGTTGATGGCATCCAACACAGTTGCAGATTTTAAAAAGCAGTTTGTAGTTGAAGGTTAACAAATTTTAAGAATTTGAGCCTTTGGTTTTCTGAGCTTGATAATGAGTTTGAAGTAATGCTTAGGAATTCAGTTAGCTGAATATGTTTGCTAGGCAATGCTAGATATGGTAATGATAAGTAGCGCACGTCTTGTCCCCCCAAACGAACTGTGAAAATATAAATGTAATGCAAATTGAGATTAGGCATGTGAAACAGAATGTTTGGTTTTTATGAAAGAAAACTCAAGGATTTAATTTGGACTAGAAAGTTAGAATTTAAGTGCATGCCTGAATTGAAGGCTGTAGGTAGAAGAGGCATTGTAGGTGCTCAGTTGCTGGATGAGAATGTTACCAGGCAGATAGTTTTTTTTTAATCGGAAGAGAAAATACACAGCTTGACAGGGTACTATAGTTTTTTATGCAGTTTCAAAACATCTGACTGATTTAAGCCAGCAATCTATTTTAAGATGTTAATGGACTAGTTTATGGATCAGAGATGTCCTTTTTAATCTCCATTCCCTAATTAGGCCATACAGTCTTTTGGGAATAGGATTTGTGTCTGTGTCTATATATTTGCTTTGTATACAGAACCTTTGTGGTGGAATTTTTAACCTGAAGAAGTTACAGCAACAATGTGAGTAAAGTTTTGTCTCGACCATATAGCATTTGGGTGTATCTTTAGCATAATTATATAAAAAAGTGGATGGATAACCTGAAAAGACATTTTATCAGACTTCTGATTGAACAGGGTAGAGTACTAGGGTGATGTAATATACTTAGTTAACTTTTTATT
The DNA here is from genome assembly GCF_023159225.1 of Perognathus longimembris pacificus. Lineage (NCBI taxonomy): Eukaryota > Metazoa > Chordata > Mammalia > Rodentia > Heteromyidae > Perognathus > Perognathus longimembris. Next base: position 46,010,134 of record NC_063176.1, read on the forward strand.
TTGAATCTTTGGAGTCTTTGTTTCCATTTGAGTATTGAGCGAGACCAAGACCTAATCTGGGGTTAGTTTATGAACTAACAGTTCTGTAAGACTGTGCTGACCTAAGATGTTTGTTTGGTATTTAATTTGAAGGCACGCTGATAGAAAGCCAAGAAAAGGCAAAGATGAGGATCTGGTTGAAATCTGTCTGTAGCAGGGAGAAATGAACACTCTTCAATTTCATAGTGTGATAAATCTCCCTTTGTAAAGCTTGAGTGTGATAAATTTTGAACAAACGAGCTGAGGTGTACTTTCATACAGTCTGGATCATACAGCTCTAGATTTTTTTCTTTAATCTCAAAAAGGTAGGGAATTTTCATAGGCAAGATGATGAAAAAGAATGCAAAAGTATTTAACAAATATCAGCATCCTACAAATAATTGTGGCATTAAGGAGATGGATGGATGAGTAGTGAACCTTTAAGGTTGTTGCTGGAGGGTGCCAAAGTAGGTGACTCAAGAAAAGATGGAAAAAGGGCTAGTTGTTGAAGTGAAGCCTCTGGAGTCACAGTGCTTGTGTCCTAACTTTGCTGGATTAACAGTGTTTCTGTCAGTGTTTATGATTCTTGCTGCTGTGAGAAATTATGTTGGATCTTATAACCAGGTAAACCAATGGAAAGGGGACTTAAAAGTTGCTTCTTAACACATTAATTGAATTACAAGTGAGGAACATTAAATGAATTAAACCTAGGTGTTATTTGTCACACTGGAATGATTGAATATAAATACGCTTATTTGAAGTAGGAGGTGAAAACGTGTGTGCTTGAAAGACCATTACTTGTTCAAATAATTATAAATGAATGCATTGAACGTCTGTTACGTGATAAGCTTTGTTCTAATTTAAGTGTAGCACTTGAGGTAGATAATTTAATTTTACTCTGGGTATTTAGAAAGGGGTAGAGGTAGAAGATAAAATTCTAACTACTTAAGTCTTAAGAAAAAGTTATTGCCTGTAAATAGAATTTCTGCCTTTTGTTCATTCATGGGAAGCTAACTTGAGTTTTTGTTAATTGATTTTTAAATTGTCTCAGGGAATGAAATATAGAAAACTCTGCCAGCATCTTAGAAAATGTTAAATACCTATACATTCATCCTATCTAGCTTTCTTTAAATACTGTTGTGAGGGTGAAAGAGAATTTCCTTCAAAATGTACTAAAATTGTAGGACCAGAGTAATGTATTTTGAAACAAAAATGATTTTGTCACCTTTTGTTATTGTTAGGTGCTTTTTTTTTTTCTTAATCAGAAAACACACCAAATATATTCCAGCCCCTTTGCCATAACAAACCTGTGTATATGTTTTGGTATCCTAAGCATTTTAGCTGCATTGAATTTGTATATTACAAATTTGGCCTGGTGGTTTTTGTTTGCTTTTTTTGTTTAGCTATGTTCGGGCATTGTTACTTGCACCAAACACTATATTTTCTCATTAAAGAATTCATTGTAACTCTTTCTATAGCATTTGTGTTGTGTTAGATATCATATTGTGTCTGTATTAGGTATAACAAATTATTTAAGGTATATGGAAAGATACACATAGACTCTTGTTGAGAATTGTGTAGACTATTGTTGAGACTTGAGTGTCCACAGATTTTGGAATCTGCCCGAGGACCTAGAGCCAATCTTTGAAGGTTACCCAGGAACAACTACTTATTTTTTTATCACAGTATCTTTCAGAAGTGTCCATTCAGTATAACCTTAAGGAAATTAGAGATTTTATTATTTTTTTTGGCCAGTCCTGGGGCTTGGACTCAGGACCTGAGCGCACTGTCTCTGGCTTCTTGCTCAAGGCTAGCACTCTGTCAACTTGAGCCACAGCGCCACTTTTGGCCTTTTCTAAATATGTGGTGCTGAGGAATCGAACCTAGGGCTTCATGTACATGAGGCAAGCACTCTTTCCCCTAGGCCATATTTCGAGCCCAACCTTAAGGAAATTAATAAACACAAACTCCTTAATGTGGTCATGTTAATGTGTGTAAGCTTTTCTGTAGTAGAGCAGTTACACCTCTATGTTTGCTCTTTTTTTTTGGTCCTTTTTGTCAGTCAGTATGGGGCTTGAACTGGGGCCCTGCACACTGTCCTTATGTTCTTTTGCTCAAGGCTAGTGCTCTACTACTTTTTTTCTTTATTGTCAAAAGTGTGGTACAGAGGAGTTACAGATGCATATGAAAGGCAGTGAGTACATTTCTTGTTCTACTTGTTACCTCCTCCCTTGTTTTTCTCCCCCCTCTCCTTTGCCCTCTCCCCCCAAGAGTTGTGCCAGTTTGGCTTACATGAAATTGTTTTGTAAGTGTTGCTTTTTGAATGTTTTGTCTTTTTGTTCTTTGTCTCTTGATTTTGATATTCCCCCCTTCCCCAAGTGCTCTACTACCTTGAGCCACAGCTTTACTTCCTTTACATATCTTAAATAGTTTAATGTAAAACTTCTACACTGATCAGTTAATATTAGGATAACACCATTCTATTCATTGTGAACTCTTCAGAGGGTTCCATTTTTGTTATTAGAAAACAGGAAGAGAGGACTAGTGGTTCCATATCTTGAACTCGGGGCCTGGGCACTGCTCCTTAGCTTTTTTTACTCAAAGCTGGCACTCTACCACTTGAGCCACAACTTCACTTTCAGCTTTTTTTGGTTAATTGGAGATAAGAGTCCAGGACTTTTCCTGCCTGGGCTGATTTTAAATAGTGATTCTTAGATCCCAACCTCCTGAGGAGCTAGGATTATAGGTGTGAGCCGAATGCACCTTGCTAAAATATAATTCTTAAGGTGAATTTTAAGCTTTCAATACTTTGAAAAATACATTTGTTGCTGTTCTGGAATTTGAGGTAATTTAGTCCTGAAATCCTTCAGTTCCAGATCCTGAACTTTCGATCCTTTCCCCCTTCTATCCTTCTGTGACACAAGGTGAGCCTCACTTGTAATCCTGTTTCTCCCTTCCCTAACACTAGAAAGTATGTACCATCATGCCTGCCTTCCCAAAGGGTTTTCTAAAGCCCCAATACATACATTAATCCAGCAGGTATTTCTATTATGATAGAAAAGTGGGGGCCCGAACTGGGTTTGTCTTATAACAAATTTCATGTTTTAATTCCTGTGTATGTTATTATTCTTTATCCTTACTTGTGAGTCCATGTAATTCCTTTAAGTATTTGTTGAGCTTTGCAGGAGCAATAAACTTGAGTGCCAGGAAATATTAGTCTTTCAAGTAGACTCCCAAATATAGATATGATATAGCTGCATATTTGGTTAGATAAAGGGAAAGCCTGTGTACAGTAGAAGGTAACCAAACTTTGACAGTATTGGAACAGTACAACCTAACTAGGATTTTTCTTAAAACAGTTGTTCTCCATTGTTTATTCTGTGCTTTGTACACCTTTGGGCTATCTTCACTCACTTTGTACCATGGAGATTGTTCTAGATTGATATCAAGTTTGTTCATTCTTTTTAAAAGCTCCTTGGTATTTATGATTGTGTCATTCAAAAATCACAAAGTTCGGTTGAGTCAAGGAAATTAGCCACAAGTGAATTATGTTTTGCTGCTGAGGTATGCCAGTAAAGCATCCCTGAAGGCATAGTGTCAAATGTCCTAAGGTAGAAGAAAGAAACTCCAAAGCATTGGAGGTGGTAGTGTCACTGGTCAGTGATTGATGCACTATGCTTAGGGCATTGACATAGTATAATAATTGGCAGTGTTTTTCTTTCATAAATAATCTTGCAGCTAATACTGTTGCCCATCTCAGAAGTGATGGTTGTTTAATTTTTAAAATAAAGCTAAAGAGAAAAACATGAATGGAGTTAAGATGGACTTGTCTACCAACAATTTCATTAAATTGTAACTAAGTTTGGGTGCTTCTTTGTACTCTGTTTGCTGAACAGGTGGCATTAACTATAAAAATGCCAAGTTAGTCTCAAAAAGATTAGGTTAGACTAATGATAGTGAAGAGCTAAAATGATGAAGTCATAAGAAATGACTTTTTTTGGCCAGTCCTGGGCCTTGGACTCGGCCTGAGCACTGTCCCTGGCTTTTTTTTTTTGCTCAAGGCCAGCACTCTGCCACTTGAGCCACAGCGCCACTTTTGGCTGTTTTCTGTATACATGGTGCTGGGGAATTGAACCCAGGGCTTCATGTATATGAGACAAGCACTCTTGCCACTAGGCCATATCCCCAGCCCCAAGAATTGACTTAAGGATTTCCTATACTACTTTAAAACCAGTATAAAATAATGGACTTAATATTTAACTGAATTGTAACCTAAGCATTTGAAGGGAAGGCGTACTGTGTTTCTGCCCTGTATTAGTAGTAATAGCATTAGTCAGCGTAAAATGGACAAGAGATGACTGGCCCATAAACTGCCCTTAATCTGATACTGACTAGCATAATTCCTCATGTGAAGGCTGGATTCCCTGTTAACTGTCTTCTCTTAAGTGGGTAGTGATGCTGTCTGTGGTTTAAACTAAGACCTTGACTTTGCTAGGCAGGCACACTACCACATGAGCTCACTCCTGGCCTCTTACGCTGTTTTTAAACCTAATTTCCTCTTTTTTTTTTTTTTAAAGTTACTGACCAATCTGATCCTTTATCTTTTTTATTTATGTATTTTTTTCCATAGTGTAGATACTTCAGTATCAAGAGATTTTATGATTCAGTTCTTTGTGCTTTATTTGTTTGGCCTTGGGTTTGAACTCTGGGTCTTGGTGCTGTCCCTGAGTTTTGTGCTAAGGCTAGCATTCTACCACTTGAGCCACAAAGCTCTACTTCTAGCTTTCTGGGTGGGGTTAATTGGAGATAAGAGTCACAGCTTCTCCGGGCCTGGCTTTCTTTGAACTGTGATCCTCAGATCCCAGCCTCCCGAGATTGCAAAAGCCAGAAGTAGACCTCAGGACTGACACCTTCCCCCATCCCCCCCAAAAGTCTTAGGGTGTTTGACAAGATTTTATGCGGTGTAACTTATTTTGGTGTATGGTTGGTACAAAGTGTCTTGAAGTTTAATTTTGCAATTGATTATGAAATATTATTAGCACATTTACCTAGGGCAAAAATTTACTTTTTGCTTACCTAAGTTCTTTACCTTTCATTTTTATGTAATGAAGTTTAGTTTTATAGTGACTTCATGAACCTTGACTAATATGTTAATTGTAAATATAGGTATATGACTGATGGAATGCTACTTCGCGAAGCTATGAACGATCCCCTCTTGGAGCGCTATGGTGTAATAATTCTTGATGAAGCTCATGAAAGAACACTTGCTACAGATATTCTGATGGGTGTCCTGAAGGAGGTTGTAAGACAGAGATCAGACTTAAAGGTGAAGTCGTTTATACATTTGATTCATTTAGTGGGGTATGCATGAATAAGAGCGAGGGAACACATCACTGCAGCAGAAGCACTCAAGTACCTAAGTTACTTGTTTCTTGGTACGGGGGAGGAGATTGAGTGCCTGGGGATCAAACCCAAGTTTTGTTAAACAAGTGCTAACCACTGAATTTGAATCTCCAAGTCTTAACATTATTTGTTTTAGTCTACTTTCTGTGACTTAAGACTTCTTTCTAGACCAGACAGTAATTATTTCATAATCTAATCTTTTGTGACTGGGCTGCTCATTGATTAAGTATAATACCCATCTTCCTTTCTCAGATTCTTTGTCCCAAAACAGAAACACCCAGTACAGCTCAGACTAGGAAAACTATACCCAGGACCAGATAAGCTCATGACAGAAATACATTTGCTTATTACCATCTTCTTGCCTTTTCTCTTTCCCTCTTGTGCTTTTGCCAGTGTTATTGTGTAAGACTATTTTTGTCCCTCCCAGTTCCCTTTTATGCCGTGTGAGAGAGAGAGAGAGAGAGAGAGAGATTTGGAAATTTAAGACTAATCACTTGTTGGTATGTATGTGTGTTAGAGAAGTACCAAAATGAATACTATGATTATTAAAAGGTTGCAGTGAATAATTCCATTTAAGGTAGAAATTAAGACTCTTTTAATATATGGTTTACCTAACGAGATGGCAGCATCACAATTTTGTACTTTTCCCTTTTCTAGTTTTTGTAGCAGTGTGGAAGATCGTTGCTTGCTGAGGACCTTTTTTTTTTTTTTTTTTTTTAAGTTATACTCAGTAATGATGGACATGTGGTTTTCAGGCTACTTTTTGCATTTTGCCCTGGAAAATTTTGCCCTTTGGAAAGTTGTAATAAATGCAGAAGGAATCAATCTGTGTTAATGTTGTCATTTATCAGTCCTGCCACTTACTTTTAAGAAAACTTGTTTTTAAGGTATTCCATTAAAAATATGTGGTAGTTCTCTTAGAAATAACCAGTAGGTTAGTTCTTTAAAAATGTGAATAATTTTACCATAGCTCCATGTTTTTGAATTTACATTAAACATGTTTATTTACAGATAGTTTATTTACAGATAGATTTTTTTCTTCTTTAAGACCATGAACTCTTGTGGCAATTGAATTTTTTTCACTATTTTTCTTTCAGGTCATAGTTATGAGTGCTACTCTAGATGCAGGAAAATTTCAGATTTACTTCGACAATTGTCCTCTTTTAACTATTCCTGGACGTACACATCCTGTTGAGATCTTTTATACTCCAGAACCTGAAAGAGATTATCTTGAGGCAGCAATTCGTACAGTGATCCAGATACATATGTGCGAAGAAGAAGAAGGAGATCTCCTCCTTTTTTTAACTGGTCAAGAGGTATGGTTATTTCTTGTTACTTTATTTCTTCTAAACAGTAACTTTAAACTTACAAACTTTACACATACTAACCTTCTTTTCTCAGTGGTTTGTTTTTCTTCACTGTGTTCTGGTATGTAAAATACATAGCCAACTGTCTTGTAAGCCATAGAGTATATTATAGTTAATTAGCCTGTTACATAGTTTTAGAATTTCAAGTTTGTCGTGTATAGTCTCAACTTTGCAGATGGCCAGGTTGTAGGCATAAATTTGCATCACAGCTGCCTTAAAATCAGGCAGTCATCATTAGTTAATAGCTTGTGAGTGAACTTGGGTGCCCATCTGTCTTATCAAACATTGTCTTCTACGTACTCATTGTAGAAGTCTGAATTAGAATTTGTTTTTAGATACGAATATTACTCTTACATTTTGTAAACTTTTCCAATGGTGTTTATAGGTATATTGTGAAAATACTTGGATAAAACAGGGTTTTGGAAAAACATTGCACTGAATTAGTGTAATTTTTGTGTGTGTGTTTTTTTTTTTTTTTTGCTCTGATGGACTTCAGGATTTTTAGAATGTGCTTCTGAAACTGCTGTATGTGCAGATCCTTTAGAAAACTCCAGATTGTCCAAAATCTGATGCAGTTGGTGAAGGTGCATCATCATTCATGAGAATCTTAACTTTCTTAATGAACATTCTAGCAATGCTCATGTTTCTTCAGGGCTGAGTAACAGGGTTCTAGAGCAATGCAGGAATCATTCTGCTTCTGTGTTCTTCACTGACGCCTTAGGACTTGAGCATTGAAAGTTGACTGGTGTGAGGAGGAACTAATCTTACAGCCTAGCTGTTTTGTTGCCTATTGGTTAATAAATTGTTTTTACTCCCCCCCCTTTGTGGTTTGTGGGCTTGAACTCACCTGGCTGCTGAGTAGCTGAATAGCTCAAGGCTATTGCTCTACCACTTTGAACCATAGCACCACTTCTGGTTTTCTGGTAGTTAACTGGAGATAAGAATCTTGCAGACTTTCCTGACTGAGCTGGCTTTGTTCCATGATTCTCAGATCTCAGGCTCCTGAGTAGTTAAGTATACAGATCTGAGCCATCAGTGCCTGACTGGTTTTACATTTTTGAAAGGGAGTGTGTGTGTGTGTGTTTAACTTTAGGATTTATAGTTATAACCCACTGGCCATCCATGATTTCCTTTCGTAGTGCAGGGTTTTTCAGCCTCAACAATGTTGATGTTGTGGTTGTTTGGTGGAGAATGCCTATTACTGTAGGACATATAATTTCTAGCCTCTTCCCATTACACACTTCTTCAGCTACAATAACCAGAGATGTTTGCAGATGGCATTGCCAAATCCCCTTGTTGGGAAATTGTGAATGAAATCTTTTCTTTCCCTGTAGAGGATAAGGACTTGTTTTGGTGGGTGGAAAATAAAAGGTGTGTTATTCAGTTTTGCAGATAAAATTATCCTTTTTTGATACTATTCCTCCTTTTTGTGTATTTTGAGTAGATAATGTCCATATATTTTTTTAAGCAAGAGTATCAAGTGATTTGTGTGTGTGCATGTGCATGTGTGTTTGGCAATCCTGGGGTTTGAACTCAGGGCCCACGTGCTATCCCTGAGCTTTTTTTTACTCAAGGCTACTACTTTAGTACTTGAGGCACAGCTCCACTTTCAGCTTTTTTTTTTTATTGTTTGTTTGTTTTGTTGTGTTTTCCTGTTAATTGGAGATGAGAATCTTAAGGACTTTCCTGCTTGGGCTGGCTTTGAATCATGACCCTTAGATCTCAGCCTCCTGAGTAGCAAGTGCTTTTTTGATGGAATATAAGAAAACATTTATGTTGTAACTCAAGTCTTCAAGCTGTGAGGTACTCAATTTTGTCCTCATATCTGTTGTATAGTTTCTTCCTGCAGGTTTAGTGTATTTTCTTTCCTTAAGCAACTAGTTGAAGTAGTAATTTTGCTTAGAAAACCAACTGTATTTGAACATACTCATTAGGTGGTCTTGGGAGGTCTGAGAAGCTTTACTCTGAGCCAACTTAGTGCAGTTTGTTTTTTGATATCTGTAAATTGCATAGCTCTGGGAAGGAAGTGGTTTTCAGATGGGTGCTGGAGTATGTTTTTCATGAAACTATGTTTACATATGTACCATAACATTTTTAGGTTTTCTTTAGGCATCTGCCTAATCTTGAATTTAAATTGTGCTTTCTGACCAAGAGGTAAATAAAATATTACTTTTCTCTCCCCTTGGTGAAATTTAGGATTACTTGGTAAGTGTAGATTCTAGGAACCAGTACTTTTGTACATTTGAACAGCCCCTGAAATTTAATAATGTCATCAAATTTGAAAGTTGATTTTCTTTTAACACATTAATAATTTGATCATTTGAAACAATGGTGCCTCCATTCATCAATTAATTTGAAAAAGGGAAGACAATTTGAAAAGGTTGGGGTAGGTTTTAGGGCATAAGACAGACCTGTGATTGAAATTAAAGGTAGAAGATCTCAAAATAGCTATAGGAATTAGAGAAAGAAATAAAAGTGCAAATTGTGTGTAAGTGGGTACTTAAAGATGCTAAGACTTTATTGACTAAGCCACAATCTTTTGTTCATTAGTTTCAAACGTTCCCAACACATTTGGTTACCTAAGTAATAATTTTTCTTAAAATACTATAATCTTAAATGTATACTTTGGCGCACTTATGAAATAATACATCAAATCTGAAAGTTAGGTGGCATTTGACCATTTTTTAAATATATGGTCAAATTTATATCAAATTTGATTTTGTTTATGTTTTAAAGCTTTTTTTAACTTACGTAGAAATCTTAATTTTGAATTTGAGAGCCAGCAGGGGGCATTCTAATCTTAGATGCAGTGTTTGAAAGCATTTTTATACTTGTTTCCTTTGTTAATTTTTTTTTTTTTTGCGGTGGGGGGGTGGGAAGGTTTGGTAGATTACAGTCTACTTTAGTGTTCTTTCAGGAACTTACCTCTCCCTCAGTACATGGAATTTGAACCTGGTCTCATACCCTCCTGAGCCGTATGCCCAACTCCTTTTTGCTTTAGTTCTTAAGGTCTTAATTTTCTTGCCTGTGGCTAGCTGTGGATCTCAGTTCTCCTGTCTATGTATCCCTTCTAGCTGGGATTACCTGTTATCTACTATCTTAAGTTGTTTGAGGTAGTTGTCTTAATAAAGTTTTTGCTCTGGCTGGCTTTAAATTTGACCTCAAACTGTGGTTCTCTTGATCTTCATTTCCCAAGTAGCTGGGGTTACATTTGAGAACTATCACCCCTGACCCAACATTCACTTGTTAATAGTAATTTTCTGGTTTTAGAGCATTCAAGACCAAGAATATTTATGCTATTCAAGAAAATTTAAAACTTTTGAAGTGGAGTGAGATTTCTTTTCCCAAGAACTTTGTATTCCTTCACATAAAGTTGCACTTTGAGTTAAAAAATGTTAGTGTGATATAAAATTCATTTACATGAAGTTCCTTTCCCTCTATTGTAACATTCTGCCTTTTGAATACAATATTAGTTGTTGATTAGGCTAGCTGCTGGTTGGGTCACTGGTTGGACAGGTTGTTTGATATACTAAGATACTTCCAAATTTAATTGAATTATCTAGTAACATTTCGAAGATATTTTCTCATCATGCCCCTTTACTTGCCAGTTTTTCAGCCTCAACCCTCTCCTCCAGATGTCACCCCTCCCTCTATCTTTATATATCCTCTTTAAACATTGATTTGAATGCAGATCATCGGAGTAGATTTTTGTGGTATTTCCTACCACATTACTATTAGATATTTGGGCTAGTTCTTAAGTATTTATGTTGTTGACTATAAGATGTTCTCATTAGACATGATGAAGCAAATTTTCTCTATCTTGTGTTTATGCAGTAGTGTTATGTGACAATAAAGCCTAATTGACATTTACAATGTCTAGGACATCAGTTTCTCTAATATTGTGAGAATTGGAAAGGTCACGAAGTAAGTAAATTATTACTGAGTGCGAAATTTCATTTTTAGTAGTACAGCAGTTGTCCCATGCTATCTCAGCTCGCTTATTGTAGAGTCACTGTATGAAGTTTTCTTTTTAAATACTATCTAGTAATCCCTCACTGAGACTCCGCAGTAGTTGAAAATCCATGAAGTAGCAGTAAGCGAACCATGATATATAGCAAGGGATGACTATTACGTTGCTGCTTTGTGGATTTTCACCTATTTTCTGTGAGGTTCTGGAATGTAACTCACGTGATAGGTGAGAGAGCACTGAATTTGAGAAATCGGGAACTGAATGTTAAGTGAATGGGGTGTGGAATGTAAATAAAACAGTTACATATTCAGTTGAATACAGAAATCAGTGTTTTAAGGATTTGGGAAATCCCTGAAATTTAGGAAATTTAAGTTTGGTGATTAATAGGGTACCCATGGAATGAAAGAAAACAAATAGCACACATAAAGTAAACTGCGTAGAAGAAAGATTGTGTTAAGTACTTCATTTTTCAATATTTTTCTTTTTAGACTTAAAACTTTTTAATTTTGTAGGAAATTGATGAGGCCTGTAAGAGAATAAAACGTGAAGTTGATGATTTGGGCCCTGAAGTTGGTGACATTAAAATCATTCCACTGTACTCTACGCTTCCACCCCAGCAGCAGCAACGTATTTTTGAGCCTCCGCCTCCAAAAAAACAGAATGGAGCAATTGGAAGAAAGGTAATACTAGAAGCTTACTAAAAAGCAAAACTTATTAATACTAGAAGAATTGTAAAATGCCAAAGTATATTCAATTAGAGGAAATTTATGGGTGATTTGTGATCTGGATTATCTACCACAAAATAATCTTCATTGTAGGAGTAAGAATGTATTGAGGTCATGTATACCTCCTGACCATATCTGAAGAATGTACTACTGCTTCCTACAAATACAGTTCTTAGCAAGTGGAAGATGGGTTAAAGTGAGTCAAGAAAAGGGGATGCTGGCCAAGTAATACCTTTTTCCTGTTATAGCCATTGCCAAAAATGAAGTATTTTTCCCCTTGGTGTTGGATTTCTTCCTAGGATTTTCTTTAAGAAAGGATTTCTAGAGTAAGTAGGGGCATTGGAGATGGAGTAAGAGTGAGGGAAGCAGTCTGATTAAAGTACTTACTGTGTGTAAAACATTACAGTGAAGCCTCTTTAAATGAGCACGCAATGCAAAAATGACAAGAATGTAAAATGTTCTATTAGGGGCTCTGAGTACTATTGAGATTCAGGAGGATGAATTGAAAGGGTGAAGCAGGGAATGTGGTCAAAATACTCTGAATGTGGGCAAATGCAAGTGAAGCTTGTTGAGATTGGTATGGGAAAAGCAGCAATAGGAAGGGAAGATGAGGGAGAATAATGGGAAGGAATGGATCTGATAAAGTTTCATTTTATGTGCGAAAACACCTTGTGCAAATAAATTGATAGTATTTAAATGGACAAAATAACGTTTTTGTCGATATGTGTGAAATGTTGGCCTTTTTAGAGAACTCTAATATCAGTAGCATTAGACTCCATAAATAATATGGGCTCCTTGAAAGCAGGAATTATTTGTAGTTTCTCTTAGTAGGGATTACTCTGGCCCTATGAGGCACTTTGTTGAAATGAGAGACAAGTACTAGGTTGAAATAGAGCAGGAAAAATTACACTGGTTTTAATAGTTTGAAAACCAGAACTCAGTAGGAGCATTTGCTTGTAGATCTGTGTATTTTCTTACATAATAAATCTACATGTGAGTTTTGTTAAGATTCTTAATCTCTGGTCTTAGTCACGTTGGTTGAGATTGTCAGCGGGTATGCTTGCACAGGAGGAATGCATTAATGAAGTAGACCCTGGTTACTGCTAAAAATTTCTTCTGTTTCATTATGTTGGAAAAAAGGCATACCTGGAAATTTCCCCATAATCCTTACATTTGGATGTATTGCTTTCTATATCAAAGGACTAACAGGACTTTTTTTTCTTTGTTATGTTTGCTTCCAGCCTTTTTGCTAATATTTTCAGTGGCAAATGAAAATTATAAATCATAGCTTCTTTGTGTTTAACTCTTCTACAGAATGTTGAACAGTGTCAATATGTTAAACTTTTGTGTGTATTACCTTGATGTATGCTGGACTTTGGAGAAAACATGTCATTTTAGGTCATACCATTAGCGTATAATTCTAGTGTTTACCATTTTAAAATTCACTGTTGGGGGCTGGGAATGTCCCTTAGCAGTAGAATGCTTGCTTGCATGCATGAAGCCCTAGGTTTGGTTCCTTAGCACCATATAAACAGAAAAGGCCATAAGTGGTTCTGTGGCTCAAGAGGTGGAGTGCTAGCCTTGAGCAAAAAAAAAAAAAAAAAAAAAAGCCAGGGACAGTGCTCAGGCCCTGAGTTCAAGCCCCAGGACTGGCAAACAAAACCAAACCTGTGCTACTATTAGCTACTCAATTTTGAATTCTATCTCTGCCAGTTATAACATCATTGTTCTTTGTATATCATAAATCTGACTTTCTAGAATAATATTACATTCAGATTGTTATTAAGTTCTCCTGTCACCTTTATATGGCTTCATTTTACTATTGATATTCAGTGTGCTATCTATATGTCTTTAAAATTCAGAAATGCCCTTAAATCACTGTTTTCTTTTTATATCCATATGATTCTGAAATGCCAATTAGTAAGAGTTCAAGCTACTGCTAATATTTTTAGAAATCTTCTGTACATCAGGTTTAAAGTCAGAAAATGAAATATTGTTCCTATTGTCCTAAGTAGATATTTTAACAAAAAGATGTGAGTTAAAGGTGCTTGAATTACAAAATTTGCCTTGTTTTCAAAAGTAAGAGTGGAGATGAAGTTCTTTTAGCTCTTAAACCTAGCCATTCATGTACATTTGTCCTATCCAGGCTGGTTCTTCTATGGTATGTTCTTTCCTTGTGAATAGATCTTTGTTTACCTTCAAGTGCTTTCCCAAACAAATTTCCTTACCAAAGCCTTTATCCTTTTACAGTCTCACAGCACAATTTTGATGTTCATACTGTGTATCCATGCCGAATCTTCCCTTATATACCGTGAAAGCTATGAAAATAGTCTCTTACCCGATTTATCAGGTCAACTGCTTGCATATACATACATATCTAATGGAATGTCAGTAATCTGTTCCTGAAAATCAGGTGTTCTGGGCAAAACACTATCAAGAAATACCTTTTTCTTATTGTTTTAAAAGAAATTATATATAAAGTGATTCCCAATTCCCATGGCATGTCCCTGAGACTGTACTTTGCAAAACATGCACAGTTGATTCTGATGTTCTGCTGAATCTTGTTACTGTGTATTTTTTTCTCTATTTTGTCATTTGTTGTTTTTTTTAAATGTTGAGTTCATAAAAGGTGAAATTTTCCTTTGTAAATATTACCTGGTATACACGTGTGAAGTCTGTATATTTAAAGTAAGTATTCAACCTAGGACATTCTATAAAGTGTTTGTATTGCTTTATTAGTACGTTTCTTTTGACTATCTTATGTTTGGATAGTCAGGATATAATGTGTAGTTTAGTGATAATCTATAATGTAATTTGCTGGGAAAGGAATTGCTGTTGTGAACTAAATTGAAATTTATAGCTTTAAAAATTCAGTTTGTTTGCTAAAACAGCCACTGAAGATAAATCCTTATTGATTCGGAGGTTCTTTTTTTTTTTTGGGCCAGTCCTGGGCCTTGGACTCAGGGCCTGAGCACTGTCCCTGGCTTCTTCCCGCTCAAGGCTAGCACTCTGCCACTTGAGCCACAGCGCCGCTTCTGGCCATTTTCTGTATATGTGGTGCTGGGGAATCGAACCTAGGGCCTCGTGTATCCGAGGCAGGCACTCTTGCCACTAGGCTATATCCCCAGCCCGATTCGGAGGTTCTTATGTAGTATAAATTAGTGGCAGTCTAAATGTCATGTTCTTTTTCCTTGAGGTGTAATAAGATTTTCTATACTGTTTCTGAACAGGTAGTTGTGTCAACTAACATTGCAGAGACATCTTTGACAATAGATGGTGTGGTGTTTGTGATTGATCCTGGATTTGCCAAACAAAAGGTATGTATATTGGTGTTTTAGTTAGATAGGTTGTAAGTTAGTGTGTCAGCTAATATTAGTTTATTATAATTTTTCTATTTCATTTTTAGAATTTGACCATTTTAGCCCTTTGTTCTCACTGTCCTTCAGAAATGAAGACAGTGTTTAATATTTACTCCTAAGTTTTGGCTATGTTCCCTTTCCCTTCCCCCTTTAGAAATCCTTTGATATCTTGACCTTTATGCTCACTTAGTGATATTGGGAGAGTAAAAATAATAACAATATATCCAACTGTGTGCTTTCACACATACAATGAAGAAGCTATGTTGCTTTCTACAATAGTGATGGACATCGAGTACTCAAGTAGCTGCTCAATGTTTTGCATGTTTTGCTGGGAATATGGCCTACCGGTAAAGTGCTTGTCTCATATACATGAAGCCCTGGGTTCGATTCTTCAGCATCACATATATAGAAAAAGCCCGAAGTGGTGTTGTGGTTCAAGTGGCAGAGTGCTTGCCTTGAGCAAAAAGAAGCCAGGGACAGTGCTCAGGTCCTGAGTTTAAGCCCCAGGACTGGCCAAAAAACAAAACCAAACAAAAAAATTTTTGCATGTTTTATTTCTCAAAACATTCTTTGAGTGAATTGACTACATTTGTAGGTGTATTATGTCATCGATAGCAAACTCTCTCATTAGATTGAAAACATGCAGTCTTCATTTCAAAATATTTTTCTTGATGTCCACTCATAGGTGTTGAAATTGGTTTATATTAGGTGATATCACTTAGTACCTGGAGTAGTAGAAAGGAAGCTAATTTTAAATTAGAAGGGGTAAAAAGATTATGTAAACTTGTGTGTGTGCTAGGCTTTCCATGTTAAGTCTTGGGAATGGTGATATGAGAATGCCTGGGAGAAATTTCTTCTTATATGTGGTAGTGGATTCTATTGTGATAGCTGACTTATGGTGATCAATATGCTTTGTTTATTTAGCATTAACTGTGGTTTGGGTATTTCTGTTGATCTACGTTTGTATTTAGATGAAGAAATAATCTTTTTTTTTTCCCTCCTGCATTCCAATAGGTATACAATCCTCGAATCAGAGTTGAATCTCTGCTGGTGACCGCTATTAGTAAAGCCTCAGCTCAACAAAGAGCTGGTCGAGCTGGACGTACCAGACCTGGAAAATGCTTCCGGCTGTACACAGAGAAAGCTTATAAAACAGAAATGCAGGTAGGAAATATTGCTATACCTAATGTGTTTGGTAAATTGAGATTAAGCAGAAAAAGTCGAATTCATTTACTTCATCCTGTCTTCTAGAACCATAAACTAATTAGTTCATGGATGTGGGGATGTATGGTGTAATTTATGAAATACTTGTACAGTTTTGAGTTGAGGTGACGAGGCATTGAGATATTACAAAGACAGTGGGAGAATGTATCTGTCTGCCTTGTCTAGTGTAGTACACAATGACTTCTCAGGCGACGAAGTAGAAGTAATGTCACAACAAGTAGCTTAGGAGGTAGAGAACACCGACTTGGAGATTCTCTGACAAACCTGTTTTTTGTTTCTGCTAGGATAACACCTATCCTGAGATTTTGCGTTCTAATTTAGGATCTGTTGTGTTACAATTGAAGAAACTTGGTATTGATGATTTGGTGCATTTTGATTTTATGGATCCACCAGGTATGCCTTGTGACAGTACATTTTGTCAGATGTTTAAAACAAAATTATTCCTTGCATTAAATATAAGTACATGCATTAAATACACCTTATCTTTTTCTTCAAGTGTGCATTCAGATAGGTCTTAGGTGGTAGTATTAAGAATTATTATTACATGAGCAAATAACCCTTTCTCCCCTTTAGAAATTATTCTGGGATTGGTTGAATTTTCATTTAGTAACAAAAATGTGAGAAATAGCCTTTCCCTATTTTCTTATGGGACTGCAGTTTAATAAAATGTTGCTAAACAATATTTCCATAGCATTTTTAAGATGAAAACAGTATTTTGCTATTCTGTGTGACTCATTGTTTGCTATAGCTGTACAATTGCATTAAATGACAATTGGGAGTTTTGACTTGTGTCCACTGAAAAATGAGTTTGCATTTTGTTTGTTTGCTTAAGGTAACTTGTCTAATAGAGTGGCTTTTTCCCCTAGCTCCTGAAACTCTGATGAGAGCCCTAGAACTTTTGAATTATCTGGCTGCTCTAAATGATGACGGAGATCTGACTGAATTGGGATCCATGATGGCAGAGTTCCCTCTTGATCCACAGCTCGCTAAAATGGTTATTGCAAGTTGTGACTACAACTGTTCTAATGAGGTCCTATCTATTACTGCTATGTTGTCAGGTAATAGAGGGAGAGGAACTGAAAAAAACCCAGCACTTCACAGTTTGGGTGGACTTCTTTTTTGTTTGTGTTTTATAATATTTAGTATAATAGTGGATTTTACAGATGGTTTTAAGGAACTTACTTTGTTTCCTAAATACCTTGTAAATAGTTTCATAAACGACAATAGTAGTTACAAAAGTAGTCTTTGTGCACAAAACAGTGAAAAATTGGCTCTCTTGAGCAAATAAAATTGCAATAAGCATAAGTTTAATGCAGTTGTAACTGAATTCTTTGGTAGGTCTCTGACTATCGAGGTTTATTCAAAGTGCAAGAAGAGTTTGTTCTAGTACTTGGCACTAGGCAGTGAGCCTGTGATACATTTAGATGAGCCTCTATACATGCATATATGTGTGTATTCATTGACAACCAAATGAACATTAATTTAAATTTAGTTTCAAATAGCAGTTTAGATTTAGGATTAAAATCAAATAAAAATGACAGAAAAATAGTTTGTTAAAGAAAATCAGAATGTAAGCTGAGTTCTATTTTTCAATAGCAATAAAGCTTAATACACAAAGGAATAGTAACTTAGAAATTAGACTTGCCAAAATGGACGAGAAGTCTTGTTAACAAGTAAATGAAGATTTTTAAAAGCTAAAACCGGTCAAGTTTCTACTGATAAGCAAAAATTGTGTGTTTCTAGTTTCCATAATGGAAAAGAGCTGACTTCTAATTGCAGAGTGGTTGATGATTCTTTATGACTTAATGCCACAAGTAATTTAGAAATGATGGACTCACAGGATAAAATAACATTTTTTAAATATAAAATTATGGTTCAATTTGGATATATGATATATTCAGATGGTATGCCTTTTACTTAAGTAGCTGAAATGTTTTCTTGCCGAGTTATGACTGATCAGACTCAGAGCAGATGGGCAGGGCAGTATCGAATCATTTTACTTAAACTGTAGTCTTCTCTGCGGAGGTGGTGGTAGGTTGTTGTCTGCCTTTCTTACATGTTTTGTCAGATTCTCCCAGTTGTACTTCACCTAAGATTTGAGTTTGTAGGGGAAAAATGGGGCAAGAAGTAACAGATTGTCTAATTATCTGTTCCTGCTCGGGTTCTACTTTCTCTTATCAGATATCCACTATAATACTATAGTTTGAGTTTAGAATCTTAGTTCTTTAAAATTTGTCTTGTGATGAGATCTAAATCTTCCAACTGCACATTTCAGTCTTATTTGTAATAGGAGTGATGCACACAGAAGCTTAACTGGTTTTTAAATATCAATATGAACTTAGGTCCAGTGTTTTTTAAGATAGTCCATTTGTTGGAAAATGTTAAATTAAGTCAGGAAGAAGTCATGGAACAAAACCAATTTTCTGAGCTTGTACATAGCTTTGTTTGCCAGTTAGTTTCTGAAGTTTTGAAACAAAAATCAAGCCTGTAGGGCACTACTTACACACTCCCACTTAAATCTTGGGGTGAGTTCACATAATTCATACCCACAGTTGTGAGAAGTTTCTGTACTTTTATGATCCTTGCTTCAGTTACAGTAAGCAAGACTTCATATTCACTGTGATTATGTTCCATTGTCTTTATTTGGCTATCTTGACATCTTTAAAGGGGAAACTGTATGGGAAAGAGTAATTCATACTGTATTTGGTCTTGTTGATTACTCCCATTATCTCTTATATGAAATGATAATTTGATTTTTCCATTGATAAAAGTTTTAAGAGCTTTAAAAATGTGTTGAAAAGACCCGAGCTTGTTAAGTATTTCTTTTCCTACTGCTTTTTATGACTATGGAATTGCTAAAGTGAATTAAGGAAAGTTGTATTTCAAAAAATGTAGTGCACACTTTGTAAACTAAAGCTTTATGTAAATTAATACTGAGGATCTAAAATACTGTAGTTAAATACTTTGATGACCCTTGAAATAATGATTGTTTTGGACTAATTGTCGACTTAAAAGTACTGGGTTTTGCTTTTGAGGATTCAAATCTCTTTTTTTTTCTTTCCTTTTTTTGGGGAGGGGGTCTTGGGGTTTTATATTTGCTGATCCTTTTATTAAAGTGCTGCAGTGCTAGGCTGAATATCTCAGCCTTTGGGATTTTCTTGATTCTTAAAGGCGGTTTAACCTTCCACCACTACTGCTATCATCAAACCCAAGATTATTTGATATTTTTTATGTTCTCATATGCTTCTGCTCACCGGTGCTAATAGTGATACCCACCAGTTGGTAATAGCCTCAGAACTAGGGAAAAATATCTGATAGAATTGTGGCAGTAGAATGTATAGTTGTTGTAGATCTGCAATGGGCAAGTATGACTTCCTGTCTTTCACGGCCATTCTGTGGGTTAAATGAATGTCTTTCGAAAAAATTATGATTAACAGGCTGTTGACACCATAATTCTGGTTATCGGTAGAGCTATCAGCACTGGTTTTTTAAATAAGTTGAGCATTCTAGTAACTTGATGGCCTTCAGAATAGCTGTTTTGATATGCCTACTTTTAGATCTAGTTAAAATAATCAGGTACTCTGTAGCTTTGAAACCCTCTTGTCTTACAGATGTGGTTAGGTGTTGATGTACCAAATCAAGGTAGTAAACAGTCCAAGATGCAGTTGGAGGCCATCCTGCCCTGCCCTATGCTCTGTGAACTGACCTAGCTAGGCCTTGTTCCTCTATCTGTGAATGCGTGACTCATCGATATGGGCGTTTGTGTTGGGCCCATACCAACCTTGTTTAGTCCCACAGTGTTTTGTTCGCCCCACGGAGGCCAAGAAAGCTGCAGATGAGGCCAAGATGAGATTTGCCCACATAGATGGAGATCATCTGACACTGCTGAATGTCTACCACGCTTTTAAACAAAGTAAGTCTAAATTGGATTGCAAGTACTTTTTTGTCTAAATGTCACTTCCAGCACATAAGATGTTTCTTCATCCCACTTTCATTTATTATCTGTGACAACTCTACATTATAAAAATCCAGAGGTACTTTATAAAAACTCCTGACTAGTATTCAAAATAGAAATTGTCTGTCTTAAAAAAGAAATGTTCAGGTTTATAATCAAGGGGGGGAAAACCCTGAAAAATGCAGGTGATAAAAAAGTGAAAGACTTGTGTACATTTACTAGTAAAACACAAAAAATGGTTTAATACTTCTATTGGTACATTTTATATTTCCAGTGAATAGTTCTGTATTGTTAGAATAATTACTCTCTTGGGGGAAGGCACTGAGGTTTGAAGTTCGCTTGATGTGTGCTTGTTTGGCACTACCATTTGAGCCACACCTCTAGTTCAGCTTTTTGCTGTTCTTAAGTTTCAGCAAGGATTTCTTTTAAAATATTAGAATAGTTAGAAGAAAGAGAGTCTTTTTTGTTTTTATTCCCTTGCAAGAAATGAATGTACTCAATTGCTAGTTATTTTGGAGATGGAATCTAGCCAGTTTTTCTGCCCAGGCTGTCTTTATACCATGATCCTTGATATGTTAGCTTTCTGCCTGGATAACTAGGATTACAGGCACAGGCCACTGACACTTGACTATTCTTAACTTTTTAAAAAATTTTTTACTAGTAAATAACATTTTTCACTAAAGCTAACAAAAGAGAGCAGTAAATGACATTTCTTGTTCATGCCACAAGTGGACTATGGGCAGAAAAGGGAATAGTTTAACTCTACTGATAGCTCAAAAATGCATTATCAGCTGCTGTTTGTAGGTGTTAATTCTGTTAAAACTGGCAAAGAAAACATAATCCTTAGCTGGGTGGGAGTATATTTAGTGGATAATTTATACTCAGGAGCTATTATATAGATACTTGTCTATGAAAAGCAAGTTTTGCATTAACAACCTTAGTAAGTCCTAAAACTTAGTACTGGCACCAAAAAAATTCCTGTACATATTGTTTCTCTACATATCTTCTAAGATGAGTTATTTATTCAATAACAAAACATTAATTGTTAGAATCCTAGAACCAAGGAGGAAAACTATACCACATTTAGTATGTTACAGTAGCTGGAGAAAGATTAATGTGGTTCTACATTTTACACTTATTTTCCCCTTCCCTTTTCACAAACTGTTTTATTTATCAAAGACTATGTTGGGAACACAAGATGCTGTTTTCTAACACTACTGTTTTTCAGACAGAGAGGTCTTACTGTTAACTTATTACTTTGACACTACGGTTTGATTATAAGCAGTTGGCCTAGTTTCATATTAATTCATCAGTAGGAAAATACCCTTTTGATAGTATATGTAATGAAGTTATTTTGGAGTCCTATCCATAGGTCTGTTTATTACACATGGGTAGAAGTTCCAGGCATCTTTGTAAACTTTCCATTGTTTGTATTTCAAACCTTGCTGTTAAATAATTGCTGAGATGTGTCGTGATCAGTCTTCAGCCTCTTTGGGCTTAAGGTGCTCTAACTCAGGCATAGAACACTCATTTGATATTCATGTTTATAACTTTACAATGCATTTGATTATCTTAGTCTAAGGCCATGTTTTCTTTGAAAATGAGCATGTAAGACATGGCATTTTATCAGATTCTTTCTGTCTTTAAGCCATCTGTTGTAAACACCCATGTGGATGTTAATGGATAAATAAGAGAGTTGGTTTAAAAATCATTGTTTTGCCATCCAGTAGTACTATTTCTGGTTTTGAGCCTATAATACAGCTTTTTAGGAAATTTAGTAACAGTTCGTTTTTTAAAAGAAAATGATGTGGGCAAATTCCCCTTCTAGATTATTTAGCTTAACAGTTTTTCTTTTAAATTAGAAAATAGTCCGGTGTGGATGATTCATTGTCCTTCTCTTTTCCTCCCCTCCAACTTTTTAGATCATGAGTCGGTTCAGTGGTGTTATGACAACTTCATTAACTACAGGTCCCTGATGTCTGCAGACAATGTACGCCAGCAGCTATCACGAATTATGGACAGATTTAACTTGCCTCGTCGAAGTACTGACTTCACAAGCAGGGACTATTATATTAATATAAGAAAAGCTTTGGTTACTGGCTATTTTATGCAGGTATGTGAACAATATCAGGAATGCATAATTAAATATTTGCGTATAATTTGATTTCTGTTAAAGGCCTTTGTCCACATAAAAGTGAGTTTAAGAGCACCTACAAAAATTGTAAGTGTTGTCATTGCTAGTGCTAGTGTAGTCAGTGCTAGGAATTAGCTTAACTCAGAAATTTATGTGTAATGAACAGTAAGAATATACTAGATGGCAAGGTTAATAATCCATTTGGGTTGGAAATAATTTCAGAATTTCTTTTAAAAAATTATTACAATATTTGTTATGCCAAATGCTAGATGGATAAATTCAACCGTGGTGTTTGTGTGTGTGGAGCTTGAACTTAGGGCCTTGGTGCTATCTAAGCTTTTTTGCTCAGGGCTAGTTTCCTAGTACTTGAGTCACACCTCCTCTTCCACTATTTTTCTGGTTAATTAGAGATAACCGTCTTACAGGCTTTCCTCTCTGTCTGGCTTTGAATCACAATTCTCAGATCTCAGCCTCCTGAGTACCTAGGATTACAGGTGTGGCCCATTGTCACCAGGTAACACTTTACTTCAGATAAATGGGTCATCATTTCCCTGTAGTGTTCCCAGTGTATTAACAGGAAACAGTTATTTAAGTATATCTAGAAGTTTGTAGTTCACTTTACTTTTTACCTAAACAACTCCCAATTTAAATACTTAGCTAGATTTTATTTACATTTCTATGTAGAAATAGTAAATAGGTGGTAGTAGATCCTTGGGGCCACTACACAAGGGGAAAAACGTGTTTTTGAGATAAAGTGAGAGAAAAGGTTTCATTTTCTTGAAGTATGTTGTATTGGACATTATCAGAGCTGAAATAAAAGTGGAAGGCAGGGCTGGGGATATAGCCTAGTGGCAAGAGTGCCTGCCTCGGATACACGAGGCCCTAGGTTCGATTCCCCAGCACCACATATACAGAAAACGGCCAGAAGTGGCGCTGTGGCTCAAGTGGCAGAGTGCTAGCCTTGAACGGGAAGAAGCCAGGGACAGTGCTCAGGCCCTGAGTCCAAGGCCCAGGACTGGCCAAAAAAAAAAAAGTGGAAGGCAAATACTGTGTACATAAAAGCAGATAAAATGAATGTTTGGGAAAAAAAATCTCAATCTCCTGGCAGTAACATCGAAAGCAAATGGTCCATTACTTAAGTGGGTTGATTTTTAATTATTTCTCTGTCTCTTGCTTGCTTGTTCATTTTCTCCATCTTTGACTGTGTATGTTAAACAAATGGTTAAGTCCTATGGCCTATATACCAGTTTTTAGGTGAATGATAGTTACTCTTAACTGTATTGTTATCTGTATTAATATGCATTACTTTTTTGCTGGTTGGTTTGGTTGGGGGGGGCAGTCCTGGTGCTTGATCTCAGGGCCTGAGCACTGTCCCTGGCTTCTTTTTGCTCAAGGCTACCACTCTACCACTTGAGCCACAGCTCCACTTCTGGCTTTTATCTATTTATGTGGTGCTGAGGAATCAAACCCAGGGCTTCATGTATATGAGGCAAGCACTGCTACCACTAGGCCATATTCCCAGACCCAATTACTTGGTTTTTTTATGCACTCCTAACTTCTAATTTGGAAAAAAAAATTGTTGGATAAAGTCATATTCAAGTATTATGCTTCTACTCATTCTCTCTAGGGTCCTAAACAACATTCTTGTACTAGCTAGCACCTAGTGGTACCTAATACCATATGAATTTGAGTTTCTTCCACTCGAGAATACTCTTCTTTTTTTCTTTTTTCTTTTTTTCTTTTTAGTGCCAGTCCTAGGGCTTGAACTCGATACCTGGACACTGCACCTGAACTTTATTTATTTTTTCTCAAGGCTAGTAGTACCCTACTACTTGAGCCATAGTTTTACTTCTGGCTTATTGATGGTTAATTGGAGATAAGAGTCTCACAGAGACTTTCCTCCCTGGGTTGTCTTTGTACCATAATTCTTAGATCTAGGATTACAGGTGTGCACCACTGGCACCTGGCTCTGAACTTGTTTATTAATAAAGTAGTAAAATTGAGAAGGGAAGACTTATGTGATGCTATATTTAGTTAAGTCTTACCCATTAAAGTGTTTGATCATCAAGCACATAAAGCGTGCTTCTAATTCTTCTATTCAGCCGGCCAAGGTCTTGGGATCATGTTTCAAAGCTAGCCAGGACAGCAGAATGCATGAGAATCTTATCTCCAGTTAACCATCAACTATTGAAAGTGGATCTTTGGCTTAATTGGTTGATTGCCAGTCGTGAGTGTAAAGGCCTATGCCCTGAGTTCTAGCCCTGCTATCGACACACAGACCCAAAAAGATATGTAGGAAAAGAGGACATGTGACACAGCTCTCATACTCTTTATTTGTGAGCTACCGTTTTCTTCTTAATTCCTTTTACTTTACATACAAATCTGGTCATTGTTCAACTAGTCTACTTGGCACGGGAAAGACCATATAATAAATATTAGGCCCTGCAGGCATAGATTTTTGTCTCTGTTGCTCAACTGTGTGGCCTGGTAGCATCCAGAAACAAATGGATGCTTCTCTGTTTCAGTAGAACATAGGAGTGCTGAAGTTTGAATGTCATAGATCTTTTTGTCCCATGCTTAACAAGAATATTTCTATTGATTATTTTTTTCTCTAAGCATTTTAAAATGTATAAGCTGTTCTTTGCTCACAGGTCTTATAAATGCAGGCTGTGAGTAGAATTGACCTACAGATTATACAGGGCTGATCTCTGATTTTATTAGGTAGTGAGAAATAGAAATAGCCATAGAATAAAAAGTAAAACATGAAGCTGATCTGTTTTTATTATAGAAGTCACTTTGTTTTACCTGTATAACTAGCACATCACAATAGAAGCGTTGTGTTAATTTTCTGGTGATTTCAGGTGGCACACTTAGAACGAACAGGACATTACTTAACTGTGAAAGATAACCAGGTGGTTCAGTTGCATCCCTCTACTGTTCTTGACCATAAACCTGAATGGGTGCTTTATAATGAGTTTGTTCTAACAACGAAGAATTACATCCGGACATGTACAGATATCAAGCCAGAATGGTAAGCGCAATTTTAGATTTTTGTTGTTTGCTCAGAATAGAATCTCGCTTTGTAGTATGAGTCATGGCCTCTTTGCAAGTTGGATAACTTGGTTTTCTCCTCAGTTATGGATGAGTATATACATATGAGGCACCAGGAATCTACCTTATGGTATGATTATCTCATAATACAGTCTCTCCTGTAGTTAGAAGACAGTGGGAGTGTTGCTCTGGCAAAGTAGTGCTCCGCATTGGGTCTTTAGTTTTGCCAGAACCCATTTTGCAACTCACGATGGGAAATGGCACTAGATTATGCACTTAGGTCAGGTGGTGTTGCTTGCTTAGTATATTCTGCCTCTTTTCTACACTGATGGATAGTTGAATTGTGTAATTACCATTTATCTGAAATGTTTAGTTGAGAAAAATTTGTATAGCTAAACTTTCTAAAAGATTTTGAGCATATATTTTTAGGATGTAGAGTTAGAGCCATACTCATTAGAGGAGATGAAATCTTTTGCAATCATTTCACATAGAACTTGACTTACTATAACATAACCTTGAAGAGTCAGTCAGGTCAAGATAGTGTGCTAAAGTGAAGAAATCAACCATCTTGTGTGTTAACTATCTTCACATTTTTTTTGTTTTGTTTTTGTTGCCAGTCCTGGGGCATGGACTTGGCGTGAGCACTGTCCTTGGCTTCTTTTTGCTCAAGGCTAGCACTCTATCTAGCACTCTACCTCTTGAGCCACAGTGCCACTTCTGGCTTTTTCTATATATATGGTGCTGAGGAATTGAACCCAGGGCTTCATGTATACGAGGCGAGCATTTTACCACGAGGCCATATTCCCAGCTCTATCTTCACATTTTTTTAAAAGAATATATTTAAAGCTTATGGTAAATTCAACAGAAAGTTCCCATATAGCACATTTCTAAAGGTGTAAAGAATTGGCATTTCTAATAATGATCATTATAGACTCACCTTTGTTCACCAGGATAATATTGATTAATGCCTATCCTATTAGCAGCTCTAATATTTGAATTAAATGTTAACTTGGTTTTATTCCCTTCTTCTGGACAGGTTGGTGAAAATTGCCCCTCAATATTATGACATGAGCAATTTCCCACAGTGTGAAGCAAAGAGACAGTTGGACCGCATTATTGCCAAACTTCAATCCAAGGAATATTCACAGTACTGAACTCAATGGTTAGAACTGAAGTTATTCAGAGGACAGCTTTAAAAGATGAGTGAACTCAAAAGTTCAAGTTGTGCTCTTCACGTTGGTTCAATAATGGCCTTTTATTTGAAAGCTTTTTAATTTTTCTTTACAGTAAATATTCCATTCTGATTTCATAAATTAAACATTTATGCCTCCCTTTTGTGTTGACACTGTAGCTCATACTGGAAAAGTCGATCAATGTTTTGCAGTTTATTGAAAGTAGTTCTATATATAACAATGTTATGAGCATTTCTTTAGAAATGGTTGAAAATGCTTCTAAAATGTGATTATCGACCATGGTATGCATGATCGTTGTAATTGTTGACATTCCTTTTAGAAGTTGTGAAATGTTACAACTTGTGCTTATGTAGACACATCTTCTGTCTCAGTACAGAGGCACTGACTTCAATAAAGTCTATTTATACTAAATTTGGCCAAAGCCCTTCGGTATCTTTATTCCAGTCTCCATGAATATGGTTGCTTCTCTTCCCAAGTGTGGGGCTTTTTCCTTTTTTATTATAATTATACTATTAGTATGTATTTAGCATCTTTTCCCAGGAGTACTCTGTAGATAAAGTAGTCATTAAAGCCGTATTTCAGAGCATAGTGTAGCACTATTGTTAATCAGTATGTGATCTAGTGGGATGAAATGTGTAATATTTTTTGAAATTGGATTTTAAAGGACAGAATAATGAATGAGTTGTTGTCTTATTGTCTTAAACTTTAGTTTATGTGGCTGATAGTTTTGTTACATTTTTGTCATGTTTTATACTCAGATGGACATTAAGCATTCTGAACATGTTTTATTTGTACTAGATAGGAAGGCACAGTTGTATTTTAGATCTCAACCAGTTTTTACTGTATTTTCAGTGTTGGAAGTTTTATGCAATATACAAAGTAATTTGTATAGTGTGTTGAATGAGAATTTAACCTTTATTTCCTTTAATAAGCATTAACCCTTTGAAACCAAAAGATGAGATGTTTGTGGCCCATCTAAGATGATATAATAAATTGTTTCCGTTTAAAGGCTAACTACTGTAATTTTTAATGTTTGAACTCCCCCTTTTGTTCTCCTTAAAAAAATTAGTACTAAAAGAAATTACTATATATGTATTGGTGGAAGACATTCATATGTGACTTAGGAAGAGAGTTAATGCCAATTTAGGCTAAGTGCATTTGGTTTTCTTTCCATGGGAGTATTTACAGGCTAGGGTAGAACTTCAGGTTCCATTGAAATATTGGTTTGTCAGTTGTTGAGACTGCACTGTTTCTATTTTGTGACTGATGACCTCCCGTTAGAAGTGGTTGAACAAACTGGTTCCTGCTCCCCACCACGGTACCTCTCCACCACATAGCCTCTAGATTTGTTTAGCGCCATGCCCAGCCAAACATGAGCATTTATTACATGTTTTTGACAAATGTATGATTTCTAAAATGTCTTCTTTATCTTAGAAATTTGGCAGCAAGTTTGATGAGTTACAGTTTTTCACTGTCATGACCATTGTTAATCCTTTTGTGGCATAAGAAAATTGCAGAAAATCTTTTCAGAGATAATCTGATAGGGTCTCCTTTCTTAGATCTTGGGTAATGTTCCCTTCCCTCCTATGTTCTACAAGGTAACATCAGCAAGTAGAACCATTGACCCTGTGGAAGTTGAGGAAATGAAAATGGATAAGAAGTGAGATAAAACACCTTACAGTAAACCCGCTTAGCCAGAATTCAAATTCAACCCAAAGCAAAAGCATTCCATACTTGGCTTTTTAAACAGAGTATTTAACTCAGTCCTAGAATTTTAGGTTTATAAGATACGGTCAAGCACTTGAGAGTAATTGGGGTAACCGTCCACTTGGGTTTTTTATTTTTAAGGAAAACGTCCTTACTGCAGAATGCCTCTCATAGTTCCACTGGAAATAACTAAAACTATTTGTGACAACTTGGTTCTCCATATTTTATTCTAGAACATAGGTTGTTTGGTTGCCATTTAGTTCTAAGCAGTTCCTATTTGGGTTGAGTAGCCTGTTTCCTTCCCTCCTTCCCCTTTAACATGGATTGTGGATATGTTACTGATTAGTCTCTGCCAAGTGTTCTCTAGATTGTAGTTAATATTGGTGATCTAAACTAGCAAATGCAATTGGACTTGTGTTTCCCAGAGACCAGGCCTGCTGTCACATCTGTTAATACATGTTAAAATTTCATTAACCTTTTAAGCAACCACATTACACTCGTATTAATCGTACCACAAATCTAAGGCATCTACTTGCTACTACACAGGAGTTTTAGTCCTTGTGACGAGGCTGGGGAGCCTTGACGAACCGTACCGTACAGTGGCTATCCTTGGGAATTTCACCCACCAGTTTAAATGGCCATGTGTGATTAGCTTACATTTTTAAGAAATTGAAGGCAAGAAAGAAATATTTTAATTATAAATGTTTTTGGACAGTGGGGAGAATTACAGTAAAATACTACTACGTTTTCAGATACAACTTCTTTCTACTAAATTTAAAAATAAAGCTGACGGGTTTGGTAGATGTGACAGTTGCAGTTTTTCTGTTTTTTCTTAATATTAGAGGATTCTTTTGAGGAATGATTACTGGTCCATAGCTGCTATACCCATGAATAAAATGTCCTATTTGTAACCATTGCGCAAGTGGTCAATGGCTCATTTCAGTGGCTTCTGTTGGTAACATTGGCTAGCTTAGGGAAACGTTGAGTTCTCTGCTTGAGCTTTGCATAATTGCTCACCTAGGACAGAGTAGCAAAGCAGCTTTTGGTAGCCACCCCTGCCATTAGTTATGTTTGAATACTAGCTTGAACCTAGTGTCTGGCAGTTGTCTTTTTAAAAAATTGTTAAAGGGTAATTTGTTCTTCCCTTTTAAGCTGCTTACTTTAAAGACGGGTCATTTATTTAATATACAGCAAAGAGTTGAATTTGCATCAGAAATAACATGGGAAAATGGCATGCCATAAGAACTTTAAAAAAATTTCTCTTTGGAGACAGAATGATTAGTTTACTTTTTGATAAAATTTCTTAGTGGAACTTAACATTTTAGTGGTACAAGCCATTATTCATTTTTTAAGCACCAACTGAAAGGGATTGTACAAAAGCCAGTTCTTAAAAATAGATTTTTCAAATTACAGTCATGTTGTGATTTAAAAGATGTGTAGAAAGAACTATAGTTTGAAGGTGTGATGAAGTGGTAAGAAAAATATATAGAAGAAAGAACATACCAGAAGTTAGAAAGGGAAGATAGATGATGATTAGGTAACTCACAACCTTGAAGCTGCCCACACAAGATGAGCTGTTAGAAAAGATCTTATTTGAAATTTAAGGCATGGCTTATTGGACCTAATTTACATAGAGTGAACTATACTCATTTAGATACAATTTGATAAACATACATAAACAATAGAATACTTTGAGTACATTTCAGAACCTTCCCTACAGACCTCTGTATATAGGTACCCTTTTTTCTAAGGTGCTTTGGGACTGCCATTTTTTTTTCTTTCAATTCTTCCTTTTCCAGGTGACCATAAATTTTCCAGGTATAGTAGCTTATTTCATTTGGTATAATAGTCTTAAGATATCTGTCGCAAGTATTCACATGTGTTTTCTAAGTACTGTTCTGTTGCCCAAATGCTGCCTGTATGCATTTATTTACCAGTTAGAAATAAACTCTAAATTTGGTGGTTAGGAAAAAAGCCTTTTGTGTGCAAGTCTTCATTTTAACAATAGGTTTTCTCTCATTACTAACTGCATGAGAATTTCTGGATTACATGTTAAGTGCACGCGTGCCTTTATAAAAATTGCCAAGCAGATATTCAGAGTGCTGTTCTGTCTTGTTCTACGGCAGCAATATTGAAGGTTTTCAGCTGCATTCTTGCTCACATTTTGTAGCTATTTTGATTTCATATTTTAGTCAGTGTGCCATATTATGGTTTCAGCTTGCATTTCACTTATGACTAATCATGAACACGCTTGTTTGCCTTAGGTCAAGTGACTAGTCATATTCATAACTTTTGTAATTGTTGAGTGTAAGGCTTTTTTTCTAATGCATTCTAGGTGAGTTTTGCAGGTGTTTTTCTAGATTGCTACCAACTCCAACTTTATCAATACAATTTGATTCTTTTTATCACTGTTTTGGGGGAGAGGGAGTTGGTTGTCTTAGAAGGCCTGTATTTTTGGATCAGGATTACTTTTGATGGTGTTTTAAGAGGGTAATGGGGTCCAGGTGGTGTTAGAGTTGGATCCCCACCCTGTGAGGAATAAGGACAGGTGAGGGCACTGGGTTTTCATGAGCTGAGCTGTGAGGGACCTTGATGGTAGGTAAGAGCAGATCTGCTTTCAGTACATAGGATAGATTGCAGGCAGGGCGCCAGTGCAAAGCAAAATGGTCTTCAGACAGCTGGTTTACAGGTGCATGTGATGCATAACCATGTGTAGATCACGGATGAATCTCCTGATATCCTAGCTGCTGCTCAGAGAGGAGAGTGGCAGTGCTCACGAGTATAGAGCCTAGGGTAACAGAAGTGAGGGCGGTTCTTTCGGAGAAGCACAGTGAGAGTTATGAATCTGAAGGCTCCTGCATTTAGCCTTTTGCTTTCTAGTCAGCCAGCTTATGTAGGTTCAAGGTAGAAGCAACAGGCAGGAATTCACAAGCACCAGGTGCAACCTGCCTGTGTGTATTTTATGTGACCCTTGTGGGATATTGCAAGCCAAATGGAGCCATTATTTTAAAATGAAGCAAGCATACATAAAGATTTCAAAGCAATACATAATTCTGGCATGGACAGACCTGCTGGAATTTCAGCATGACACCATGTAGCACAATTCTTAGTGTGCCGGCACCCTCACTCACTGACTGTCATTCCAACTACCCAGCCCATAGACGTTGGATGGGAAAGCTGCTGGACATTCTCAACTCTGACCTCTCAACTGCCTGGTGCCATGTCCCCTCAGCCTGTCACCAGACAAGCTTGGATACCTGGGTCTTGGGAGCCAGCTGCTAACTCCAGGTACCTATGTGCTGCACTAGGCCCCATTGTGGGAAAGGATGTGCAACACCTGTTACCTGCAGTGGTGGTATGGTCTCAGGAAAGTGTGGGGACATTTTCGTGTATCTTGGATCCACCTCAGAGAGGGTCTGACCAAATCTTTTTGCCTGCTTCCTTACTGTACAGTTTTTGTGTGAACCTGTGTGTTGTGTTTTAGATGAGTTCACTAGGCAAGTGCTCTACCTCTTTTATTTCTCCACCCTTTTTTGTATTTTGTTTTTGCGTTATGGTTTTGTCGTTAACTTTGCAGGGATTTAAAACTCAGGAGACTTTCACCTCCGGAGAAGCTGGAATTACAGGTGTGTGCCACAACACCCAGCTTGAATACAGTTGTTTTTTTTGGCCAGTCCTGGGGCTTGGACTCAGGGCCTGAGCACTGTCCCTGGCTTCTTCCCGCTCAAGGCTAGCACTCTGCCACTTGAGCCACAGCGCCCCTTCTGGCCATTTTCTGTATATGTGGTGCTGGGGAATCGAACCCAGGGCCTCATGTATATGAGGCAGGCACTCTTGCCACTAGGCCATACCCCGAGCCCACAGTTGTTTTTTTGATGTGCTTTTTAGTTGAGTAATGGGATGTCCTGTTTTTTAAACATAATCCAAAAGTAATTCATTTGGTGTGCTGGAAGCCCTTCCTAAGTGAACTTTATATTCCCTGCTTACTTTTTCTAAGCTCTTTTCTTCCCTTGAATTGGAGCCATCATGATGGTAGGTACTTCCCATCTCTCTCTTTCTACTGGTGTCTGGGCAGAAATATTTAGCTGGTTTCTTTTTTTAAATGAGACTGTGTTATTGTTTGAGGCCATGTCATTTGCTAGTTCCCCAGTAAAGCAGCAGACCTAGTACACCTAGTTGCTGTGATTTTTGTACTTGGCTTTCACACAGTTGGTCTCTCACTAGTGATGACACAACTTACCTTCATAAATTGCCCCCCCCCCCTGCACACACATTAAGCTAGAGACTGGATTGTGTAAGTGCATATAATAAAACTGGACAAGCAAATCTGAGCTTTAGAATCTAGCTCTGCCTGTATGTAGCAGCTAGGTGGTAGGTTCTGATCTCCTGAATGGAGTAGAAGATTGATTTTAATAGTTAGCCAAGTGGTTGGATTTAATGAATGAAGTGGTACACAACCAATGTCTGGTCCAGGTCCAGGGGGTTACCTTGTAAGTGGCAGCTTTTCCTTTTCCACTGCTACCGGTAGAACTACAGGATAGCTCATGGCCCTTGAGTAAAGCTCTTTGTGTGAACTTGGAAACCTTTGTTGTGACTTCCTCCTGGAGGTCACAATAATCCCTGTCTCTTCAGCAGCGTAGCTGAAGTCTGGAAAGGGTAGATTGGAGGACGTCACCTTCCCTGAGTGAATGCCTCACCATGCCCTGTGATGCCCGAAGGGCAGGCCATGGTTGTAAGGATATACCGAATCATATCCACATTCATTTATGAATAGAATGTGCCCTCTGATCATGTTTATAGGTACTGATACACTGAAGTCAGTATCTGATGACAAACAGCCAGAATGTTTGTCTGCAAGGGAGCTTGAGACATGGTGTACTTTCTAAGGATTCAGTTAAGATTCCAGGGAAATACTTTGTTCTTACCTTCTTCCATTCTGGACAGCTAGACCAGCTAAAGGTACTTGGACTAAAAGATGGTTACTTTTGTAGTATCTTTTCCAAGTTCCGTAAGGAAGAGAAAAATAATAGGGCATATGTAGGGTACTTAGTTTACTATCCTTCCAATTACAAATAGTGTGTAGATTTTCTATTAGATCTAGAGAATGGTTTTTGGAAATCATCTTCATTTGCCAAGTCTTTATCTAGTTAGTAACTTATAAAGACCTAGTAGTGATCTAAAAGTTCTCCATAGTGATTGGATTTTGGATTTAAAAAATCTGGGGCTGGGGATATAGCCTAGTGGCAAGAGTGCCTGCCTCGGATACACGAGGCCCTAGGTTCGATTCCCCAGCACCACATATACAGAAAACGGCCAGAAGCGGCGCTGTGGCTCAAGCGGCAGAGTGCTAGCCTTGAGCGGGAAGAAGCCAGGGACAGTGCTCAGGCCCTGAGTCCAAGGCCCAGGACTGGCAAAAAAAAAAAAAAAAAATCTATTCCATTTTTTTGTGGTCAGTGTTTAAAATGTTACTGGTTATTAGAAAATAGGAACTAAGGAAAACAGCTAAATCGTGGTTCATCACTCCCACACTTTTCTAGGTTGGCATCTGCTTTCCGTCTATTGGATTGAAACCCTGATTTCCCACTGTTGGAGTATTAAAGCATTTGAGATAAGCCCTTGGTGTTGAGGAAATCCTGAACCTGGTGCTGGGGGTTAAAGAAATCCAATGACAGGCTGTGAAATAGTGTTGTCATAACTTATCAGTGGTTAGTAAATAGGGTGGTTGCCTTTTGACACCATTTTGAGTGAAAGCAGTTTAATTGCATTGCTTCCGTTTAGATAAGCATGCGGAAGGGATCCACAATCAAATGTGTGAGTACCACAGTTAAAGTGTTTTCATTATAGAAGATGGATTTCATAAGTGATATTTTTTTTCCTGAAGTTCCACTCTACATCAAAAGTTGCTGGGAAAATGCCGCACTGTAGG
This sequence comes from Perognathus longimembris pacificus, assembly GCF_023159225.1. Taxonomy (NCBI): domain Eukaryota; kingdom Metazoa; phylum Chordata; class Mammalia; order Rodentia; family Heteromyidae; genus Perognathus; species Perognathus longimembris. Next base: position 46,044,166 of record NC_063176.1, read on the forward strand.
TGTAGAGGGAGAAATTTCCCCTAGAGTGGCTGTAAAACAATGGGAATTGACAAATTCTTAATTGACAGAAGGCTAGTTTATTCTCATATGACTCCCCCTACCCTCCATCTTGTTAAAAAGTTAAGTGATTCCAGTTAAGGATTTATGTTTCAGCTGTGTTGTTTTACTTAAAAAAAACGACTTGCCCTGTTGAATGAGGCTTCTAGTTTCTGCCTGTATCACATTGGTGCTTTTAGTCTAGTTGCTTCTTACAGCATAAACAACAAACACAAACCACTAAGCATTGGCTACAGTACCCAGAGGAGGATTATAGCCATTTGAGCAAATTTTTGCATGCGTTGTCAATTCCGATTTCCTACTAGTTTGAAAATCCACTTTGTTTTGCAGTGGTGATGTCTTATCCTCTGATGAGTCAACTTTTGTTGTTGTTGTTGTTTTTTGCCATTCCTGGGCCTTGGACTCAGGGCCTGAGCACTGTCCCTGGCTTCTCTTTGCTCAAGGCTAGCACTCTGCCACTTAAGCCACAGCGCCACTTCTGGCCGTTTTCTGTATATGTGGTGCTGGGGAATTGAACCCAGGGCTTCATGTATATGAGGCAAGCGCTCTTGCCACTAGGCCATATTCCCAGCCCAGGCCAACTTTTTTTTTTATTTTTGAGAGGAGTTTTAACCTTTGAAGTCAGTTGGCAGTTTAAAATTCAAAATAAGGACCTGACCCCTTGAGTCTTAAAGTGGTACTCTGTTTTGGTTTTGTGGAATGGAAAGTCCAAATCGGCAGGGGGTTTTTTTGTTTTGTTTTGTTTTTTGCAATTGGAATAATTGTCATAAAATAACAAGAGAAAGTGCTGGAAAAATGGTCTCAGGAGTCATTGATTTCAAACACTCATTTTCAAAGATAGCCGAGGCCCAGCAGTAACCTTAAGTTTTGTTCAAGGTCATCATTTTGTTTTTTGTCTCCCTATTCTAAGTGAGGCCTTCTCCCTGTGCAGCTTATTCCTGGTGGTATTTGTTTTATCATAATCCCAGTTGGTTTCCTGTTGGTTTCCAAATAAATAGCTTTTTTTATTTTGTGCTGGTCCTAGGGCTTGAACTCATGGCCTGGCTTGCTGTCTCAGATATCTTATTGTTCAAAGTTAAGCCTCTACCTCTGGAGCCATAGTTTTGAGCTCTGGTTTTTGAGGAAGGTAGGGTGGTTAATTGAATATAAAAGTCTCTCAGACTTTCCTGTTAGGGAGCTTCCTGAGTAGCTAGGATTACAGATAGGAGCCCAACAACGGTTTTTTTTTTTTTTTTTTTTTTCCCTGTTCGAGGGGCATTAGATTGTCAAGGTAAACCTTCGTAATAGTTACAAAAGAACATCTTTTCCTGTTATTTTATTTGAGGGCTTTGGCTAGCTTCAGACTTTTTTCTAGATCATTTGATTAGTTTATTTCTAATAAGACTGAAAAAGTCCTGTTTTTGTTTTTTTCAATTGAGCGCAGTTTCTTTGGGGCAGGGACGCTGGGAGTAAAATGGTTTCCATTTTGATTTACCTATACCATTTGACATTCAGTTACTACCCATGTACCACAGTATTTCAGTATCTGCTCAAGCGCTGACGTGAAATAGCCAGCCCAGGAGTGGGAACTGGTTATAAACCTCTGAGTGGAGGTGGGGTGGGGGTGCCAGTTTAACCTCTGTTACTTCCCTTGGTTCTATACGGTCAAGACTTGCAAGGAGCCAGCAGTTCCGTGTTTTAGAGTTGCTGTACTGGGCAGCCTTATGCAAACTGTTTGTATTGGGTTTTCTCCTTTTTTGCTGACATATTACAGTGATCACATGTTTTATTACCATCCTAGGTGGATGAGGGTTGAGTATGATAATCACTGACCAATGCCATGTAAAAACTCCATGATCCCCGTGGTGAGAACAACTACTGTTCTCCAAGTAGTTCTGCTTTGGATGTAAGATAGGTTTGCACTGAACCCTCAGAAAGTTCAGTGACCAGATACGTTGTTTGGACTCAGGACAACTGTCTTGTCTGGAGTCACCCTGCTCCCTTTCCCTTTGACATGCCACATTCCACAGTGAGGCTCCACAGAGCCAGGCTTCTAGCTCAAGCAAGATGGAGGATGAACAAGAAGCCATCCAAGCTTGTAGAAACCTAAAGTTTGGGGCTCTTTATTACCACATACCCCTGCTTATCCTGACTGACACCCAAGAAATGATAGAACTCTTAGGTACATCAGTGAGGCTTAAGGTGAAGGTATCTCTTAACACTGAGCCAAAGTCCTTCCAAGTTACCTTAGAGTTGAGCCTGCTTTGCAGTAGCACAGCAGTAGTAGTAAAAGGTGGTGATGTATTTAGCTTGTACGTTCTCTGTTCCTGGCCCGGGGTGAGACCTGTCTGTACAAATGAGTCATTGAGTCCTAGCCTCAACGCTGGGGAGAATCCTGTGGATTGTTCCTATTGTACAACATAGGAAGTTGGGCTGGTTGGGCACTGGTAGCTCTTGCCTATAATCCTAGCTACTCAGGAGGCTGAGATCTGAGGATCATGGTTCAAAGCCAGCCCAGGCAGGAAAGTTTGTGACTCCAACTAACTACCAGAAAACCTGAAGTGGTGCTGTGGTAGAGTGCTAGCCTTGAGCAAAGAGCTCAAGGACTGAGTGCCCAGGCCCTGAGTTCAAGCCGACCACGATTGACCTCCATAAAAGTTGGGCTGGGAGATTGTGGATGTCCCATGTTACCTACCCCGCTAGCTGATAAGAGGTAAGAAATTCAGAGAGCTCTCCATGCTACAAATTGGTACTGTGACAAACCATACTTCATTTTCACTTAAATGCAGGACTTTGATTAGAGTAGCTCCTTGCTTCAGTTTAGTTGCTCCTATAATTACTCTTTCTGGATGGAAAGTGGAAGATGCAGTTTGTTTCTGCTTGACCTTTCCTAGTGACTTTGACTTTCCAACCTCATCATAAAGCCCTAACTGGGTAGTGACCCTATTTTTAGCACTTTGTATGTTAGCTCGCTCCTGTTGTATGGAAGTGTTGGCTGGACTTAATTGTACCAGAGGGAGCTCTTTGCTTTATTGCTTGACTCATTGTCCTGATTTATATTACAGTGTCTTCTCTGAAAACAGGAAAGGCTCTCAGTGCAATGGCTCATGCCTGTAATCCTAGCTATTGAGGTTGAGATCTGATGATCGTGGTAAGAGGCCAGCTCAGGCAGACTCAGGAGTCGAACTTTGGCCCATTTCCAGATGGTAGCGTGCTATCCTAGAGCAAAAAACGACAAACAACTGGAAGACTGCCCCTAGGTCCTGGGTTAAGGCCCAGTACTGACAAGTACTTCCCTTTACAAAGAAAGAAAAAGCTCTCATTGACCTAAAGCAATATGAGTTATCAGTGCTATCTATACCTTTCAAATTGAGGTTTGTTTTTTTAAGAATATTACTTGAAAAGCCATCATTTTTTTCAGTGGTTGTATTAATCTACTGTTAGACTTTTTTTGTGTACAGACATGGAATGAGACATCAACAGTTGCTTTAGGTGTTATAATTTGTTGAAACAGTTGTCTTAAAAGTTAGGGGCCTGAGCATTGGTTTAGGGCTCCAGTGATTCTAATGTGAATCTAAGAGTGGGAAGTAGTAGTTTGCTTTAGGGGTAGTCACACACATTTGGGTACTGAGCTAGGATCTGTCATCTGCTCAACATTTCATCATTACAGATAGCTTCTCGGGTAAGAACTCATACTGTCTCATTTCACAGATGATAATATTGAGGTACCTAAGGACAGTCACAGAGCTAGGAAATGACAGTCTGCACCCACAGCACTTGCTTAGCAGCTCTGTTGGCTCTGAGATTGATGTACGTGTGTGTGTGTGTGTGTGTGTGTGTGTGTGTATTGGCCCTGGGGCTTGAACTCAGGGCCTGGGCACCATCCTTGAGCTTTTGTGCTTAAGGCTAGTTCTCTACCACTTTGAGCCACAGTTCCATTTCTGATCTTTTAGTAATTTGGAGTAACAGTCTCGCAGGTTTTCCTGCCCAGGCTGGCTTTGAACTGCAAACCTCATATCTCAGCCTCCTTACTAGTTAGGATTACTAACTACTGCCAGGTTATCAGCTGATTTGGACAATTATGAACACAGGAAACGTGACTTCTGTCGACTAGTGATGACTCAGCCTAAATTTTCTTTTTTCTTAACGTCAGGTATAGAGGTGTAATCATACGTAGCCTTTAGTAAATGGCATGCTGTCATTTGTTCAAATACAGTTCCTTTGACAATGCATACGCGGGTGAGCCTGGCTGCGTTCCAGGCAAATGCTATTTACAGAACCTGGGTACGGGTTCTGACCTAAGAGCCAGTTTGGCTTGTTCTCAGTTAACTGTCCTGTGTCTGTTTATGTGTCCTTCTTAAATGAACATTTTACATATTTTGAACTTACAGGGTTTTTTTCCTTCAGCTTGATACCTTAAGGTTCATTCCTGCTATTATTGTTTATTTTTTGATTAAATTATTGTTGTTTCTTTTTTCTTTCTTCCTTCCTTTTTTTTTTTTTGCTGGTACTACAGCTTGAAGTCAGTGGCCTAATATTCTCACTGCGTTTTCCTTCAGGATTGGTGCTCTATCACTTGCGCCACACTTCCAGCTTTTGCTGGTTAATTGGAGACAGGAGTGTCAGGGACTTGCTTGCCCGAGCTGGCTCTGAACCTTCGTCTTTTGATGTCAGCTTTCTGAGTAGCTGGGTTGGAGCGTCACTGACGCCTGGCTGCTTGCAGTGCCTGTGTCGGCTGCGTTACAGTTCACCCCCCATCCTTGCGGCCCTCTTCCTGGGGTGGACACACTTCTCTTTAGCTCTCCCTAGCCTGGGAAGAAGTTTGGCTGGCTCCATTCTCCCGCGTTTCCTGGGCGAGATGGCCCTGACCGAGTAGCTGGCCTCTGCTCCTCCACCACCAGTGTTCCCGCCAGCAACTGCTGGTGGCCCAAAGTCTCTTTTGCCAATAGCTTACTGTCCTTATTTCCATTTCTGTAGTTACTAGTGGGCTTGAAAGTATTTGCATATAAGAAGTTTTCTGATACAAAAGCCAGGTTCCTTCTGTAAAGCTGGTTGTTAAAGACTTCAATTTTTCAGTGGAATTTTTTCAAACACGGGTTTGCGCCCCTCACCCCCATATTAACAGTGAAGGCTCTGCCATCTTCGTTACTGCTCTTTCCATCCCCAGACTTGCTTAGCTGTCACAAAGTGTTTTAAAGCCACAGCCCCTGACCACTTGCCAGTGTGCAGCTTGGCCTGATTGGGGCATTTAAAAAAATCACCTTATGCCATTAAGCTAACAATTGACAGTCACCCATCTTTTTTCACATTTCCTTAGCGTATTTGTATCCCTCGTGCCTAACCCTGACCTACAGGCACATTTGTGGCCTTCCTGCCTCACTCCCACCTGTCAGCTAGCTGTCATTCACACCTGACGCACCCCTGTAGCTGTCACTTGGCTTCTCCACAGCCTGCCTTCCCACTGATCTGCCTAAACAATGAGTTCTTCCCTCCCTGGCCTCCTGTCTGTGCCAGGGGTTGCCTACAGGTCATGGAGACAGCAAGCAATCCCAAGGTGGTTTATATCCTAATACTTGCAATCTTTGATTAGATTGTCTTCCATTCCCAAAGGGTCCTAAAGGGATTTTGCGGGCGACTAAGGATCTTCAGGTGAAATGAGGCTGGAGTGTTCGGTGGTCCCCATGGACCCTCAAAAGAAGAACCAGAGGGGAAGTAGTAGTGGAGCAGATGTTGCAGTGCTATGGGGAAGTAGCCACAGGCCAAGGAGCTTCTAGAAGCTGGAAAAGGAAGGAAGCATTTCCCCCTAAAAACAGCAGAAGGTCTGATGGCATCATGACTTAGTCTGTACTGGGCCTCGCTGTAAAATAAGTGTGTGATGGTTAAGTCTCCTAAGTTTGTGGGATTTGACCTGTTTCTTGCTTGGTGCACAGATTACTACAGGGATGCCTTTTGGTTTTCTTCTTCCCGAAATGATGTCTCCACGTGGCCCCTTCATCCCCCTTCTCAGTCTGTACTTCAGTGTTTCCTACTCAGAGATGTCTGTTTCAGGTAAACTCACCCGAGGATCCATTTCTCTGCCTTATCTTTCCTGTGGCACTAACTCCAACCTCACATGACAACAGAACTGCTCTTATTTACAAAGGCGAGCAGGAGCTTTCAAAAGTCGCAAAGTAGGGACCCATTAAACCCTCGTGAATGGGGAAGGAAGGAAGGAAGGATCTTGCTGGTAAGAATCCTCTGACTTAAGCGCTTCCTAAGTGGTGCTCCCCTCCACCTGTGTGCTTGGGGTAGCTGGCGTGTCTTTCTCGAATCTTTAGAGAAAATGAGGACACTCGGCTTAAATCATGGAATGCTCCAAATGCACAGCGGGTTGTCAACAAGAAATCGCTATTCATTCGACAGTGCCGATTCAAGGCAAGTAGCTTTGAAGAAACTGATAGTAGGGATTTGAGCCACTGTTGGGCCCAGGGCGAAGGTGAGCCAAAGGCTCTGAGCAGCTGGTTCTCCTGGGCCTTCCAGGGGTACAGAATTGGACTGTGCAGAAGTGGAGTCCTAATTCTCCCCCCTAGGGTGGGAGTGAGCTGCTGACATTGTCTGGAGACATTCCCTGCCCTTGCTGTGTGACCACTGAAAAGCAAAAAACAAACTCTAGCCCGGCACCAGCCGCTCACATCTGCCATCCCAACTATTCAGGAGGCTGAGGTCTGAGGATCTCCATTCAAGGTCAGCTTGGATTGACAAACCTGAGACTCTTAGCTCCACCTAACTGGCGAAAGGGCAGAAGTGGAGAGCTGGCTCAAGTGGCAGAGCACTAGCCTTGCTCATGAGGCCCTGAGATCGAGCCCCAAGACTGACTAGGAAAAAAAAGTTCACAGTTTTCTGAACATCTGTAATTCTTCTCACCTGTACTTGCAGTTGCTAGTGGCACCTTGCACGGGTTTTGTGGTTACTGTTGGGCACTGAGCAGTGGGGATGGACGTGTGGTGAACATCTCAGCGTCTCCAGCGGTTGTGCTCCCCTTGCCTACAGTAGCAGGTGGACCAAACCTCTCTGATGGCCTTGCTTCCCTGCCCTGCCCCCACTTGCCCTGTCTCTGTCTCAGGCTCTGCTGCTGGGGACCCCCGAAGTGGACATCAGGGGCTGGGGATATGGCCTAGTGGCAAGAGAGCCTGCCTCGTATACATGAAGCCCTGGGTTCAGTTCCCCAGTACCACATATATGGAAAACGGCCAGAAGTGGCGCAGTGGCTCAAGTGGCAGAGTGCTAGCCTTGAGCAAAAAAGAAGCCAGGGACAGTGCTCAGGCCCTGAGTCCAAGGCCCAGGACTGGCCAAAAAAAAAAAAGTCGACATCAGCTCTCAGCTTTACCCTGACCACTGGCCACTTGCTACACAGATTCCATCCACGCTAGTATCTGCCTGTGCCATTTCCCTCTAGAATACAACGCCATTTGCTTCTGGCCTGCGTAAGTCCCGCACGTCTCTCAGCTGCCTCTCCTGTGTCCTATAAGACCCAGCATCACCCTCCTAGGAGGCCGCCCTACGTCGTTGCTTCCTCAGCAATGGACACCCCACTTTGCACTGAGTACCTTACTCATTGCAGTTCCATGGTTTTTCAACCTGCATTGAAGGTTGATAGGCTGGGTGGCCTGACCCGTGTGCACTCCCTAATCACCCGGGGAACTACGGCTGACCAGCGGCTTCTCAGTGATGACATGTCCAAGAGGACTTTGTCATCAATTCGACCGCTTCGCTTGCAGGTGAGAGGACACCCCAACCTGAAGAGGGTCCGGGAAACGTGGGCTGGGTTTGGGAGCACTGGTTGGGGAAGGCGCAGCTGGGATCCAGGCTCTCTGAGCCCATGGCTGGCCCGGAGCCGTGTTCATGTGGGGCGGGGAGCAGGGGCCGGCTCAGGGCATGGAGCCGCATGGGGCAGGAGGTGTGGATTGAGGGCTGGACCTCTCATGCTTTTTCCTCTATAAGGTGGGAAGAGTACTGAGTGCCTTGGCCATTCAGGATGTACCATACTGCAGACCCACCGGCTCTATAAATCCCCATGGGCGTGGGGGCTTTACTGAGTGCTTGCCCACGGCTGTCAGTGTCCCGGTGAGGCCGCCCCGGTCTCCCAGCCCTGTCCCCGCCAGCCCTCTGAGCCATCTGCTTGGCAACATGCTCATGGTGCCCTCCTTCCACCGGCCTTCCCCGCCGCCTCCACCCTGCGCCCCAAGAGGCCCAGTCCTGCTGCTCACCTCCTCCTAGAACCTCCTCCCTTCTCTGCCTGCCTGCCCGCATCCATACCACCGCGTGCTGAGTGCCGGAACCCAGGGTAGACTTGGTTGTCCACAGTTGATTTCTCCTTAAGGAGGCTGCAGGCACCTTGAACATCCATCCGTTATTAAGCACATCTTTTGGTTCCTTAATGTTTGTGTGGGGACTTTTCCCAATGTGCCCTCTTCGTCCTCATCCTCACCCTCTTCTAGTCTTCAGCATCCCTCTCCTCTTCCTCCCCCCTTTACATGGGTCAGGTCACTTAACGTCCGGCAACATCGCAGAAATAAGAAGTCTCCAACACAAACGGGGTCAGGAATGGAACAAGGACTGGGAGATTTCCGGGGACTTAATTCCTCTTTGCCACTTTCATCCATCTGTCCTTCCATCTTTCCATCCATTGGTCTACTTACCACCCATGTCCCCATCCATTCATTTACCCACTCACCCACCCACACCCTATTCACTCGGCCATCCATCCATTTGTTCCTCTATCCGTCAGTCTACCTGCCCACCCATTCACCTGCACACCCAGCCATCTACCTATGCATACAATGCACATGCATAGACATACATGATGCACTCCCCCATCCATCGCATCCACCCCCCCCTCTCCCCAGCACCTCACCTGGCCTGCTCCAAGCCCTGCATTGGGGCTCTCTGGGAAGCAAGGGACGCTTGTCGACTCATGAACGACATAGCAAAGGGGAAGGAGGGAAGGGGAAGCAAGGAGCAATCATGCTTCCCAAGCACATAGGTGGTGCCTGATAAATATTAATCATTTCTTGATTAATTTGAATTCGTTTGCTCCCCAGGACAAGCATCTGCTCTCACGATGGAATGAGCGCACGTGGCTGAGTGCTCTTTCTGAACTCAAAAGCCCTTACGACTGTGAGCGGCCAGGCCTGTGCTTAGCTGACGCGCGGGCCACCGGAAGTGCCGCCTGGCGCTTAGTAGGTGCTAGGAGGAAGCACAAGTGTCAAGGGCTCAACTGGCATGTGAGCCTTGCCAACTTCCAGGACAGGGGTCTTAATGTTGTGAAAAGATTTCCTTTTTTATTTTTTATTGTTTTTATTTAGCTCTATAGCAGAAGGTTTTGCCCCCTGGTTGCTGCAGTTGCTGCAGTCTGCCCTCAGGAGGCATGGGGGCTGCGTAAACCTTGGGCCCCTGTGCTGATGGCGGGTGGGCGTCCACTCGAGCTGAGTCCTGAGGCCTGTCCAGCTGTGGATCTGCTGCTGCTCCCCAGTTATCCATCCTCTCACAGAACCGTAGACAGCGCGTCCTAAGCCCTTCACTGCAGTCATAGCCAGGCCCATCTTGACCACGTGTGCACACACACACAGGCACATGCACACACGTGATGGTGGCCACAGGAAGTTCACAAACAAGTGCACATACCATGCCACGATCTAGCTGTGATCACCCTCTCATGATCCCAGACTGGTGGAAACCAAATATGGGCCCCATGGTTGTGCTACTACATTATTTTCTGGGGGCTGCCATGGCTTGTGTTGTAAACACTGTAGGTTTCTTTATGGCTAGGTCTGTTGTCACTTCACAACTCTGACTTCCCGGGGGGGGGGGGGGCGGCTCGCTTGGGTCTACTTTCCTCTTTCACACAGTGATGTCACTATATTATTCACATATAAAGTCCCATTACTTTCCCTATGCTCCTTGTTTTCCCAAACCAGCATTGATTTCTCCCAGGGAATATTAATAGATCTTGTGTGTCTGGAGTGAGCGGGTCAGCTGGCCCCGGGAAATGCTGGCTGGCTTTCACATCGCCAGGTAAGCAGGTTTCTTCCTGCACACTCAGCTAGGCAGCAGGTGTCTTTCCCCGGCTGGGACAGGTCCACCATGGCCAGCGATGAGGGAGCGCACGCGCCCCCTAGTGGGCGCTTCTGCAGCTGCCACCAGAGTGGAGGCTTTCTCAGAAGGCTGTGGGCAGTTCTCTTAGATGAAAGTGGGAAGTTGTTTAAGTAAATGGGGTAAGGTTTAAGGACAGGGATTTGTGGGCTCCACCCTCATCTTACAGATGGTAGCCTTGGGATCGCTCAGTATGACGTACGTGATGGTGCTCAGACAGATGGGGGAAGGGTTCCTCACATCGGAATGTGGGGGGACAGCCAGGAGTCAGATTTTAGTTCCTTTATCACGTGTGGTTTAAATCTTGACGCCCCCGCCCCCGTCAGATAGGAACTAGACGCAAGGTCATCTCTAAGAGAAAGCAGTTTAACTAATGACAAAAGTTACTATTTAAAGGGAAACATCAAAATTGAGAGATAAAGGGTAAAAGGCGAACCAATGCAACAGCAATAATTACAAGACAATATGCTGTAAACCAACTGTACAACTCAGGGAGGGGAGGGAATTGGAGAGGGGGAAAGTGAGAGAAAAATGAGGGAGGATGTAACAAGTTTGATAAGAAATGTACTCACTGCCTTATGAAACTGTAACCCCTCTGCATCACTTTTATAATTAACTAATTAATTAATTAAAAAGAGTTACTATTTATACTTGTGTACTTATACCTGCCTCTGTCTGGTAGAAGTGCTTCATATATTTAAATCAAGCCCCGAGCCTTGCAAAATGGGAGCCATCATTCTTGGTTTTTTAGCCGAGGCAGAAGCACAGTGTGTAACTTGTGTAAAGTAACAGAGCCAATGTGATAGACCAGCCTTCGCACTGAGCCAGTCTGTTGTCACACGTGTGTGCGTACCCCCACACGCATGCCCACCTGCTTCTCCAAAACCCACTTGTTGACTACCTGCTTTAAACAACCCAAATTTCCCAGGCCCCTGTTGTACACTTACCTATGTGCCGGCACTATGGAGGATACAAAAGATTCATGAGACTATTTGCTATCTATGATTGCTCTAAAATTGGTTTTGACTTCTTAATAATGGGTAAAATCCCCGAGGAAATACTGAATGATGAAATTTAAAAGAGTGAGTTTTTCAAAGCAGGAAGAAACTGGTTAATAGCAGGCTGAAGGGCAAACATGTTTTCAAAAAAGAAAAGAAAGAACCAACCCAGAGAAAAACCAACAGTGTATTAGAGGCATGTGATCTGTATGCCTGTGAGCAGGAAAATGTGAGAGGGGGAGAGAGATGTCTCCTTGAGTAAATGAAGCATGAGAGTTCATTAGGACTATGAGAAAGTGGTAAGGCAGGCAGAGGCCTGCCTTCGAAGCATCAAGAGATTGTACTGTACACTGTGTCAGGTAGGTAGGAATTGGGAGCTGGAGGCAGAGGTATGATTGGAGGCATACACTTACAAAAATACCAGATAAATAATAAATAATTAAATATGTTAAGAGCTAAAAGGATCTCTGCATCTTCGGGGCTCTTAAAATTCAAGTCGGGGCGGGGGAAAGGTTGGGTTGGTCTAGTGGGGTGGGGTGAGGGGGGGGAAGAGAATGGAGACGATCTGGCTCTGTAGGCTCAGGAAATCACCCAGGTGGAACTTTCACAGGAAATCATTAGGCCACAGTAGGATGCGAGGCCTCTGGAGAAATGAAGGAGCAAGTTAAAGACACTAGGACATTTGAGGGATGGCAAATCCCCACTTGGTGGTGGGCAAGTGACAGGCCTGGAGGGTGCTCCTACCGCCCACGGCTGGGAGAGCAGGCCCACCAAGGCTGTCCACAGTGTCCTGTGGCCCCTCTGCTGTGATCTTCACTTCTGCTGGCCCAGCTGCTCAGGGCGGCAGGACCCTGGTGGCCATTCGTAGGCCGAGAGGCATAGAAGGGGCAGACACACATATTTCAGAACGGTTCCTCCCTGGGTGAGTCAGCGTGCCATCGCTAGAACGCATTCCCTACGTGATCTTGTAACGAGGAAAAGCGTTGTGTTAGCCCATAGCTTGGGAGGTTTCAGTCCGTGATTGATTGGTCCCATGCTTTCCACCCGTGGGGAGGCAGCAGGCACGTCACGGTGTGAGCCACGAGGTGGAGCCGCACATTCACCTCAAGGCTGGAAGCAAAAGAAAGGAAGAGACCAGAGTACCCCCATGTCATCAGCCCCCTCCCCCCCCCCGTGGCCTAACGGCCTCTCGGGCCTCCCTGAAAGCTTCCACCACTCCCAGTAGTGCCAATCGAGGGTCAGCTGCGGTGACCCCTCTCGGCCTCTTCCTCTTAGCCTGGGGGGTTTTCCCCCACTCCACCCTGGAAGAAGACAGTCCAGCAGAAAAGCTGGCCAAGTTTCGCACACCATTGTGGAGCAGTCTCAGCGTGGCCTCTGAGCAATCTGAGCCATCCTGGGCAAATGACTCAACCACTCGTGTATACCGTGGAAGGATCTTGATAGGCCCGCATTGATTCCGTGGAGATGTGTGCACTCCCTCCTCTGTTGCCCTCTGCACGGTCCCGCCACGCAGAGGTCGCTGCATGTTTGGGGGAATGGCCTCTGGTGCAGCCCTAGGGGCCTTGAATGCTGTCGGGTTGACATTCCCCTCCAGGCCTTGGGTGACTTGCATTGAACTCATTGTCACCACCAGCATGTGAGGTAGTCATTTCTATTATTACTGGTTTACAGAGGTAGACAATGGAGGTGGCCGGAGTGTATGTGACTTGTCCAAAATCACTTGAATGAGGTGTGAGCTAACTTTCAAGAACTCTTTGTTGGACAGTGGACAGGCGCCTAGCTCCGCCCCTGTGGCGAAGGTGAGAGAGATGGAGGAGGAAACCATGGAGTGACCCTGGTGACCTGCTATCTGACCTTTCACTGGGGGAAGAAGTGTGAGGTCTCAAGATGAGGTTGGACCTAAGCAGGAAGCGATGGAAGGAGAAGACTGCACACACGAGGCGACTTAGCCCTTTTGTGCTATCGATAGTGTTGGCCTCAGACCACGATCCTCCTACCTATGCCTCCAATGTGGTGGGGATCAAAGTGTGCACCACCACGCCCAGACCTCAAACAACGGATCTTAAAATACTACATGGTGTGAGGACAGCATCCAGCAGACTCACAAGTAGGTGTGTTTGTGAGGCCTTGAAAATCAGTTTATTCTACTATTAATGCTAATGTCTTAGTGTAGCCTTTAAAGATGGAATAAGGGGGGGATGGGACAGTATAGCACAATGGATTAGCCAGTTTTGCGAGATTGTGATGAAATACTTGAGGCTTGGAACTTTACAAAGTCAAAGGGTTTGTTGAGGTCACAGTTGAGGAGACTCAAGAGATGGTGCTCCCATTTGACTTGGGCGAGGGCCTCCCTGTAGATAGCACACAGGGTACGTACGATTGAGCACAGGGCTGAGGGGTGGCTGGAGAGATTCAAGGACCAGGCTCTTCATTTTTGTGGTGCTAGGGATCAAATTCAGAACCTGTGCCCAGTGGAGGAGTGATGCACCCCTTTTATAGGAGCAACCTCGCAGGAGATCCAAGCAGGGTCCCACTTTTATCAGGCAGTGGTCTCAGTTAGGGGTCATCCCTGGTTCTTGAACAAAGAATTGAGCAACACACACACGCACACGCACGCAGTGAGAGAAGCACCGCTTATTCAAGTGACAGGAAAGGTAAAGCGAGAGTACAGCGCACAGCGTCCACTGCCGCGGGTGGGCCCGCCCACGCCGGCTCGGTGCACATGGCCGGTCCGCACTGAGGGGGTCAGCAGTCCCCCCACAAGAGCGGTCCTTTGTGATGGGCAGTTTTGAGTGGCAGGTGGCGGTTATATAACAAGTTTCCAATTGTATGTCCACTTCCACAATGCATTCTCTTCTAATGATCCTAATATGTGGTGCATAAACATGAGGCCTTAGTTAAGGGTTTCTCCCCAAAGTTCACTTAAGGACATCCAAGTGCTGTTCTGCGCATGTGCATGGAGGAGGGGACTGTATTTTGCTGAGTAAGCATCCTTGGTATCAGGATGGAGGGTTCCCTTGTTTGGCCCCACCAGAGATTCATCAGTACTTTATGTTTGCCAGTCCTGGGGCATGGACTCAGGGCCTGAGCACTGTCCGGGGCTTCTTTTTGCTCAAGGCTAGCACTCTACCTCTTGAGCCACAGTGCCACTTCTGGCTTTTTCTGTTTGTGTGGTGTTGAGGAATCGAACTAAGGACTTTGTGCATGCTAGGCAAGCACTCTATGGCCAAACCACATTCCCAGTTTGTTTCAGTACTTAGGAAGGGTGGGTCTGTGGACTCCGTCCTATTGTCTAGCCTACCATAGCTGACCAGGGCTTAGCTACCTCCCCACTAGATCCCTTTCCTACAGGCCTCCTAGCAGAGCGCCGCGGGGGAGAACCTGGCCCCATTCTGCTACCGAGGGCAAGTCTTCGTGGAGGAAGCACCTGACCCAGATGTCCACGAGTCACATTCGCCAGGTGCATTTGCGATCTGCCACGTGTTACCCATGGCCCTGGCCTGTCTGCCTTGGAGCCTGTGGTCTCCAGCTCTGGGCCTTAGCCCAAGCCGCACCTGGCTGCATGCTCAAAAATAACAGAACTTGCAGTCCCCAATCTAGCGTTTCCAGTGGGCAGCGTCTGCTTTGTGGTGATATTCTGGATGATTTGTAGCCTCTGAGAATCCTTGATCTGAGACACCCCCCCCAACAAAGGGTTGGGAGAGAAAAGCTGTTTGAACCCACAGATCTGATCTGGGGGTTTTCTGTGGCCTATCTCGGTCCATGTGATTCCTTTCTAAACACTGGACGGTAAATAGGGTAGCTTTATTATTTGAGGGAAGGGAAAAAAAATCAACACGGCAGGTTTCAGAAGCAGAGACGGCTGTGATGTGCTTAAAGGCAGGCAGGGTACACTGATTTAAGGCTAAGCGTCAGAACAGGGAAGGTAAATTCTCCCCGGCTGAGTGTGTTTAGATATGATGATGGGATGCTCAGCCACAAGCAGAGGAAACTTCTTCATCGAGGGATTTAATTATACAGGGCCCAGGGCTGCCGGGCTTTGTTTCCTGGCTGGCCCAGGCCTGGAAACCCATAGGTCATTCTGCATGAAAAGGCATTAAAATGTATAAGGAGGAAGCGGAACCAAACATTTAGCAGAAGTTTTCTGCATTTCTGGTTGTATTTTTCATTTTATTTTCTTTTCTTATTTTTATTGCTAAGGCTGTTTGCATGCTGAATCACAGCAGGAACCAGGTGTGGAGTGGAATAACACAATTGATGCACATGCATACACACATGCGTGAGTGTTTGTGCGCATGTGCACGCGGACACACACACACACACATACACACACGGGGGTGGGGACGCTTCTTCAGATATTCATGAGAAACCAAAACGATACATATGGAAATTTGGTGGTTTAATTCTGCATGGGTAAAAGAAGCCTTGGAAATGAATTTCTTCCCCATATACTGTATATACAAACACAACCAAATAGAACTGAGGTTCTGGACATAAGCTCTGTTTTTGTTTATTTGTTTTTGCCAGTCATGGGCTTTGAACTGAGGGCCTGGGCTCTGTCCTTGAACTGTAGTGCTCAAAGCAAGCGCTCTACCACTTGCCCTGCAGGTCCACTTCTAGCTTTTTGCTGGTGAATTGGAGATAAGAGTCTCACAGACATTCCTGCCCGGGATGGTTTTGAACCATGACCCCCAGATCTCAGCCCCTTGAGTAGCTAGGATAACAGGCATGAGCCACCAGCACTCAGTGCTAAGTTCTGCTTTTTTTCTTACAACATATCCGGGCTTTTCCACTAGTGTGAGAGAGCCAAGGCAGAGAACTAGAAAGATAAATGATTTAATTCAGCCTGTCAGATTCTGTTTGTTTGAAGGCAAGACTCATGAGAAGAAAAGCACATTAATTGAGGTCTCAAGGTGTTAGTAGAACACATTTTCTTTATTGCTGCTCTCTGTGTACAGGGATTGCTTTTTCCCCCTTTTTTTTCTTCTTCTTCTTGTTCTTTTTAAAGTTGATTCCGTCTTTTCCAGTGCACTATTATCGAGCAGGTTGTGCGCGAGGTGTGGAAAAACAAGAGCTGGGGAGCGGGGCTCTGCTGGCTCAGGTTTGTTACCCTCTGCTCCTCCGTTCAGCCATAGCGAGTGCTATGGAAGTCAGGAGCATGAGCTCACCTAGTGCCCGTGTCCCATGTCTGTAACCCTAGCTACCCCAGCGGCTAAGGTATGAGGATCATAGTTCGAAGCTAGCCTGGGTAGGAGAGTCTGTGAGACTTACTTCTAATTAACCATCAAAAAAACCAAAACCCAACAACAACAAAAAGACAATCAACCAGAAATGGAACTGTGGCTCAAGTGGTAGAGCACTGGCCTTGAGAGAGAAAATAAAAAGCTCGAGGACAGCACCCAGACTCTGAATTTAAGTTTCATGAGCTCTTGTGCACATGGAAATAAGGGCATGTAGGGCTGCCTATTACTCCATGTTCATTAAATGTGTAATCTCTTCGGAACTGTTTAGTTTCTGTGAATTAGTCTCAAACTAGCTAGAAGAATTCATTGGCTTTTTCTCCTGGGAAGCCAGGGGGATGGGTATCGGGTTTCAGGTTGGGCTGGATCCAGCTGCTCCTAAGCTAGGCGAGACATGGGCGGAGGTGCCTGTCTGCTGGGCCCGCCAGGATGCTGACACACCCACATCCCACTGCCAGGTTCAAGGCCCCACTCGACCTGTACTGGCATCGGGCCAAGCGTGCTAGGAAGCTGACAACACCTGGTAGCTGCCGTGGACTGTGCAGTGGTGAATCAACCCCCAAGGCTCTCACCCCTATGCGGGGTACCACTGAGTCGTGTGCTCCACACCGCCCCCGCGAGGTCTCCGGTGGTACTGCACCCTCCGAGCCCACAGCTTCAGTCAAGGCC
This sequence comes from Perognathus longimembris pacificus, assembly GCF_023159225.1. Classification (NCBI taxonomy): domain Eukaryota; kingdom Metazoa; phylum Chordata; class Mammalia; order Rodentia; family Heteromyidae; genus Perognathus; species Perognathus longimembris. The sequence continues at coordinate 46,061,240 of NC_063176.1, forward strand.
TTGGCTCCTCCCTCGTTCCCTACCCTGTGTTTCCTCACCTCAACTCCCACACCAACCCCTTGCACCCCAATCTGTCTCAGGGAAGCCCAAAGGAAGGACGAACGCTAGGTGCTTAGCACCACCCCTAGCTTGTGAAGGACACAATACCACAGACTTGGAATGCTTTTTTATGAAAACAAGGTTATTTTGGCCCAGGGTTCTGGATTTGAAGGTCAAGTAAGGTCAGGTGGGCGCATCTGGTGATGGGCTTCTCGCTGACAATGTCCTGAGGATGAACAGGACAGCAAATAGGGACTGTTGGAGCATGTGTGTCCCTCCCTCCCTCCCTCTCCTTATAAAGCCTCTCTCTACTCCAGCTTTAAATTCTACTCACCTCCAACCACTGTAACCCACGTTTCCATCTTTTCTTCCTTCCTTCCTCCCTTCTTCCTTTTCTTTTTGTGCCAGTCCTGGGGCTTGAACTCAGGGCCTGAATCTGTGAGCTTTTGTGCTCAAGGCTAGCACTCTGCCACTTGAGCCACAGCTCCACTTCTGGCCTTTTTGGTGTTTAGAGATAAGGGTCTCACAAACTTTTCTGCCTAGGTTGGCTTAGAACCAAGATCCTCAGATCTCAGTCTCCTGGGTAGCTAGGATTATAGATGTGAGCCACCGGTGCCCAGAAGTTTCTATCTATTTAAGGTCTCAATGTGTCTCAACTCCAACTCAAGAAGTCCCCATTGAGGCTCAGCTTCTACTACCTGACCTGGTATTGCTGACCTGGCCAGGTTATTTAGCATCTCTGAGCCACACATTATATCACAACCCGCCCCCCTTTTTTGGCCATTCCTGGGCCTTGAACTAAGGGCCTGAGCACTGTCCCTGGCTTCTTTTTGCTCAAGGCTAGCACTCTGCCACTTGAGCCACAGCGCCACAGCACTTTTTCTATATACATGGTGCTGAGGAATCGAACCCAGGGCTTCATGTATTTGAGGCAAGCACTCCTCCACTAGGCCATATTCCCAGCCCCCATACACACATTATAAACACTCAACAGATGTTTGTGGTTAAGTACTGGAATAGCTATTTTGAATTTGATTTCTGACTTTGTCTTTCTGAATTAAACATGGGGTCCTTTCCCCCATCCCCGTCTTCCTGTGTTTTATAGAATATTTTCTTCTTTGGTTACATCTTTTTTTCTGCCTTTGTGACTTTCCTATACATTAGTCCTCCTTAATTTTAACCTTTTCTCCAGGTCATTATAATTTTCCCAAGGGAATGTAAATATTTAAGCCATTACAAACCAGGAACCCCCAATCAGAAATAGATGTCTCAGCATCCTGCAAGACTGTAAGTTCTTTTGCTTCTTGGTAGCACTGGGGTTTGAACTCAGAGCCTTCTGCTTGCTACACAGATCCTCTGTCAATTGAGCCACACCTTCGGCTCGAGTCTGCAAACTTCTTGGAGACAGGAATAATACTGGTTTTACTTTGCCTAAAGCTAATTGCGTGTGTTTGTATTCACAGAATTTTTTTAAAAAGGCCAATTAGAAGACTATAATAAAGGATGAAGAATGAAATGAAATCTACCTCCTCTATATACGACATGTGTTTCTTATCTTCAGTTTTAGTAAAAAAAACAAAAAAAAAAAACAAGAAAAAGATCTTAAAAAACAAACAAACAAAAAAAACTCAGCTCCAAGAATTTGGCCTCTTGCATCTGCACATCTGAGCTACCAGTCCCTAAATGACACCCTAGTGGCACACGAGTGTTAATGCACCTCGCTTGTAAACAAGGAACCCACCTCCTTGTCCCTCTGCATTAGCACCGATTCCCAGTATAAAAAGATGAATGCAAAACTTATTTCTTGGAGGAGTATTTAGGAAGAAAAATGGACTGTTCACCAGCGGGAGGTTATCAGTCCAACGCATTGTGTGTTTTCAGCATGACAGAGCATGACTTCCCAACACGACCGAGGAAGAGATGCAGGAGAAAAGTTGGGTTTGTCTAGGGAGAAGCCCACCATGGCACATCTGGAAATGAGAAGCTTTCTGTGTGCGGTTCCCACCTTCCCACTTCCGCCCACGGCGCTGAAAGGTGGCTGGAGCGATGGTTTCTCAATGAGCTTGCAGCTCCCTGTCTCCCGTGGGGCCTTCTCCATCTGTTCCGGCCCCAGAGGGGGTAGAAGGGAGGATGGCTTGTTTTCATGTTGTTGGGAACTAGAAAACAAAACTCTATGTTCCTAAGCTAATGCCAGGTGAGCCAACCTACTGAGAAAGGCAGCATTTTGGGGCGGTTGGAGTGGGGTACTAGGGATAGCTAGCAGGATTGCCCTGGTAGAGGGGGCCAGCAAGGCAGGAAAGGAAGCAGTTTATCAGAAACCTACCCAGATGGCCTTTCTTTGAGGCTTTTGTGTGTAAGAAACAAAGAGCTGATGATTTGGGGGGCATCAAGTGTTTATGGCCAGTGGCCAGACATCCTGTCTACTAATGTTCCCAGGTGTGTGTGTGTGTGTGTGTGTGTGTGTGTGTGTGTGTGTGTGTGTGTGCTGGAGTTCTTTCCCCTGTCCCTGCTTTCCCTCCCCGATGGCTCTGCGGGCCCTGCACCTGCTCATCGTACATCTCCTGTGTGGTGATGGGAAAGTCAAACTTTCAGGGAAAGAGAAACCTTGAGCTAAAGTCCAGTTCAAGACAGATAGACAGATGTGGGTAGAAGAAGAGCCTTTGGGTGGGCCCTTTTTTCTTTTTCTTTTGGCATTAAGGTTTGAATTCAGGGTATTGTATTACACTCTAATTTAGGGAGACTCTTAGATCTGTCTGCCTGGGATGGCTTCAAACCATGATCCTCAGATCTCTGACTTATGGGTAGCTGTTTAGGACAAATGTACCTCTGTCTCTGAGTGGAGCCACACAAAGGCTGAAAGCATTGATTCTGTTTGTGAGGATGTGGCAGTCACCTGGTTAGTGAAGTGATGGCTGGAGTTGTGGATGGGGGAGGTAGCTGGAGTCACAAAGCTTGGATTCCATTCCTGCGGCTTGGGAGATGAATCAACCAAGACATGTTGTTTAGCAGCGTCGAGCCTGTTGCCCATCTGTAGAATGGAGATGGAGTTCTGATTCTCCCAGAATGTTTAAGATGGATTAATCTATTCATTCAACAAGTTGGAGGTGGGGGGGGGGGAACGACAATGAGGTCAGAAGTGACTTCCACTGGTGTGGTAAGGGGGCCTGAACTGAAGTCAGGGGAAGCAGGAACAGAACATTCACGCGGGCTGCTGTATAGATGGGTAGCATTTTATGAACTACATTTCTATAGTGCTCTGTGCAAATGTCGTCTAAAAGATTTTGTCTTCGTCAGGGTGCCTGAGAAGCCCAGGTATTGGGCCTAACTTTGAATTCTCTAGTTCCTTTCTATTGCATGGGTAGAGGTGGACCTGTAAGGAAGTTGAAATGGAAGTGTGAAGAATTCCCTCTTTCTGCCCAGCCCCAGTGGCTCATGCTTGTAACCCCAGTCAGTAACTGGGGAGGCTGAGATCTGAGGATCATGATGCAAAGCCAGTCAGGGCAGAAAAGTCTTTGAGACTCTTATCTCCAATTAACCAACAAAAACCACAAGTAGAACTGTGTGGCTCATATGGTAAAGTGCTAGGCTTGAGTGACAAAGCCATGAGAGGTCCTGAGTTCAAGAACTAGTACCAACAAACAACAACAACAAAATAAGATTTCTTCCGTCTTCTTCCTCACAGTCCAGAGCCACAGAAAGCAACAGAAAGAACGATGGAGAAGTCTCTCTAGTTACTTTTGGTGGCATCAGCATCAGCAACAATTTTGATACCGGAATAGAATTTCTGTGAGTCTGAATGAATGTGTGTGTGTGTGTGTGTGTGTGTGTGTGTGTGTGTGTGTGTATTGCTAGTCCTGGGGCCTGAACTCAGGGCTTGAGCACTGTCGCTGGTTTTTGTTTGTTTGCTTTTGTTCAAGGCTAGCACTCTACCCACTTGAGCCACAATGCCACTTCTGCCTTTTGGTATATATGTGGTGCTGAGGAATTGAACCCAGGGCTTTATGTATATGAGGCAAGCACTCTACCACTAGGCCATATTCCCAGCCCCTGACACTATTACAACAACAAACCAATTGTCTCAGACAGCATTATTTGAGTCTGAAGTTACTACACTGAATTTTCTCTCTTGATGTTGTCTCCATTCTCATTTTTTAAAGAAACAATACATTTTCCTGCCTTATTAAAATCTATAGTGGTCAGTCGGTCAAGGTCCAATGATTCCAAATGCCATCCTTCATGAATCCAGAACACGAAATGATGACCTATTTTTTTCAAAAGGCCATTGGACATATCTTTGAAAAAAAAAGTCAATCTCAGAAACTGAAAACAGGTATTTAGCCAGAAATGTACTATATTTTCTGAGTTCCTCAGAAACCCAGGAACCATTCTTTGTAAGAAGAAAGGAGCTCTCTTTCTGAGGAGTTTCCTTTCTTCTCATTTTATTTCCCTTCTGAAATCACGGACCAGTGTTTCTGACATCACGGTGTTGCTGTGGAAATGTTTATTTCACAGAGGAGCCTGACCTCACGTGGGGAATTTAGAAGAGGAAGTGCAGAACTCTTGGAAAAACAAAATTGGTTTGAAGGAAAATGAGCTGCCTTCGAAAACAAAGACTCTGAAATCAAACAATATAAACTGCCTATAAGAGCTTGTTTTCAAGTTTTCCTGTGAGGATTCAAATACTTGGAAGAGAGTCTCACATATATATGCCAATTTTTAGTTGAATTTTGCTTTCTATAAATATCTTATACAGAGTCAGGGGAAGCAAGAATGTCTTTTTCTGTGGGTAAAAAAAAAAATCCAAAAACTTCCAGCTACTCAATTATTAAGACCTAAAGGTTCAGTCTTGAGATATCTGAGGGGAGGGAGCAAATTATACCCACTTATATTTTTTTTTATAACATAATGGACTTAGGAGAATGGCTGTCTTTAAAGGACTGTGACTCAGGGGCCTGTTTTCAGTACAGAAGCGACCAAATCCTTTCTCATTTTGAACTGTTAAATCAACAGAACGGCGAAACCAGAGGCTCTCTTCCTGCTGGGGCAGTGTTGTCCCCTAAATCCACTTTCCGATGCTCAGCCTAGCCGAGTTTGATGGAGCATGGGCTTAGCCTAACTACAGCACCCGGCGGAAAGGAAGTGGGTTTTCATTCGGGATGGAGGAGGCGGGCACGGGTGCGCGGGTGTATGTGTGTGAGTGTATATATAGTGGTGGTGGGGAGGGGGCCGCGAGGCAGAGGAAAAGCAGGGAAATCGGAGACGTGTGAAAATCATTTCCCCGTGGCTGGAAAGAGGCTTCTCTCTCTCTGTCTGTCTGCACGGGGGAAAAGCAATTTTAGGAATTAAAATGAAAACCCTTTCTGAAAGGTGGGAGTGAGATTTGCCCGGGAGGTTGCGGGGCGCCACGCGGGGATGGATGGAGAGGAGAAGATTATGTGACACACATATGTGTGTGTGTGTGTGTGTGTGTATTTCCCCCCTTGCCAGGCTTGGGGAGACCCTCTCCCGAGGTACCCACCCACCCACCTGCCCGCGATCGCAGCCGGGGCGCGCACAGCCGGGTGGGGATGGCGGGGGACCCGGCTGGCCGCAGGGGCCGCGCAGGTCTGGCGGCGCGGGGCTGATTTAGTGGCCGGGGCTGTAGTACAGGCTGTCCCCGGCAGCCGGCGGAGTCGGGGAGCCCACGTGACGGCCCCCGGCTCTCCGGTGAGCTCCCCAAACAGACGCACACCCAGCCGCTCGCGCGCGCGCGCGCACCCACAGACACACACACACTCACACACACACACACACACGCACGCACGCACCCCCGCGCGCACACGCCCGCCCCGCTCTGCCTCTGCGCGCCCTCCATCCCGGCTCGCTCCCTTCTCTCTCTCTCTCGCCCGCTCGCTTCCCCCTGCGGTCTCTGGCTGTGCGCGCCCCCAGCACACACGCGCACACGCACACACGCGCGCACACACGCAGCCGGCACAGGCGGCGGCGGCGGCTGCCCAAGTCAGGACGAACCTCTCTAGGTACCGTCGTGAGCAGGCGGCGGCGCGGCGGCGGCGGCAGCCCGAGCCTCCCTCCTCCGCCGGAGAGGGAGCACCGCGCCGAGAGTTTCCGTTCCCCGGCCCCTTCCCTTCCCCCTCCGGCTCTTTATTGGCGAGAGCATCTCTTCTTGCCTTAGCGGTTTCATTTCATTTGGAACATTTTTCTTTGGGGGCGGCTGCGTGTGTGTGTGTGTGCGTGTGCGTGCTGTGTGTGTGTGTGGTGTGCGTGTGTGCTTTTATTTTTTTTTTTCTTTCCTGGTTTTATTTGCATCCAGAGCATGGCGGGCTGCGGGCTGTCGGAAGACACCTTCTTCTCTTCCTTCTTTTACAACTACGGCTCCTCCTGGGAAACCCCTTCCAACCAGGTAAGGGGCGGCTCGGGGCCGGGCGTCGCGCCCCGCGCCCCCCGCCGCTCGATCACTTGGCACCGGGCGGGGAGGCTGAGGCTGGGGAGGGGGGGGGTGGGGAGGATGGGGGGCCAAGTGGGTCGCACTGTCTGGGTCAGCGCCAACCTGCGAAAGGAGGTGCCCCCCCCCCCAATCCCTCCCAGCTCCCCAGTCCCCAGGGTCGGTGGCGTCCCTTCCGTGCCCAAGCTACCAACGACACCTTCCCCCCCCCCACCTCCCAGCCCAGCGGGAACCCGAGAGAGAGGAAGGAGCTGGCGCGTTACCCCGAACAACTCCAGGCAAAACCAGGGAACTCGAGCGCAACCTTCCCCCAAGTCGCCGCGGGCGCCGCGCCCCTGTGCGCCCGGCGCCCGGCCGCCCTCCAGTTGCGCCCAGGGGCTGCGGAGCCGCGAGCCCCTCGCGCCGTGGCGGTCCTCCCACCACTCCTCCTCCACCCCCACGGGCCCCAAGCCACCGCTTTTTTTTTTCTTTTCTTCCCCCCCCCCCTAAAATGGCTGAAACCTCAAGTAGAGGCGTCCCCTGACCCGCGGCGATGGGGGAACCGAGTGCGGGCTCCGCTCCCCCTGACCCCGCGCCTTCCCCAGCGCGCACGAGCACCCCACAAACACACACTTAACTTTGATGACTGTGCAATGCAGTCCGGCTGCATCGTGGCTGGACGCTCCCCGCCGCCGGCCTGTAGGTGTGCGTGTCGGGGTGACTGGAGGGGGGCCGGGGTAAACGCCGGAAAGAGGGGGGGGGGCGTGGAAGAAGCTGGGTGTCCTCGGGCCACGGGGAACCGGGAGAGACAGGCATGTGCTTAGGGTCTAGGGGTGAAAAGCTATTCTGGGAGCCAGAGCGAGAATGAGAGGAAAAATGCCCTTTAATTAAATAACTGTTGTAGTCTGCTGCCCCCTCCGCTTGTTTGGTGAAAGTCTACAGGCATCTGTCATCTCCAAACTACACCGGGAAGTAGAGCTGGGGTCCAGGGATGGGAGTGGTGTGTGTGTGTGTGTGTGTGTGTGTGTGTGTGTGTGTGTGTTGGGGGGGGCAGGGCAAAGTTGAGGCCAGAGGCTAGATGGCGGGGCGATGGGGAAGGCAGCAGCAACCCGGTGGATGGACTGTCCGGGATGTCGGGGGCCCCTGGGCCCCGCGGATCGCGCGTCGTGGGGTGCGGGCCCGCGGGAATGGAGGTGTCAAGGCTGGAGCTGGGTTCCGCCCGCGTCTCCCGGCCGCCGGGCCGCCCGCCAGCCACAGCCGTTCCCGGGGCTGCCCGCCGCGCTTGCCGGCGCTGGCGCGCTTCCTCCCGGGCCCAGGGCGCAGCGCGCTCCTGCGAGCTTGCGGGTGAGAAAGGGGGGTGAAAAAAACAAAACACCCCAAGCCAAATCCCTAAAGCAAAACAACCGAAAAATGTGCCCGGCCACCCCCGCAGCACTCCAAGTTTCCAAGAATCAAATCGCCCAACTAGTAGTTGCCAGGTGAAGACGAGGTGCCTCCGGAAAGCGCCGCGGCCGCCCGAGTGAATAATACATCAGGGCTCCGGGGAGCCTTGGAGAGGCTCCCGCCGCCGCGCCACGGCCGCAGGAGGCGGCTGAGAGCTCCAGCCAGACGGCCGGGCCGTCGCCGCGGCGGGGGCGTCTGGATCGCCCCCGCCCCCACCCCGATCGCAGGGCGCCGAGCCCCCGGAGGGGAGGGCAGCCCAGGCGCTTGGAGAGGGGCTGGCGGGGAAGCGGTCGGGGAGGCGAGGCCCCGCTGCGAGTGGAAACTTGCAGGGGCTGACGAGGTGGTCGGACAGGCGCTGGAGTTGGGAACCCTGGAGAGCACAAATGTGAGCAGGAGTGCACTGAATCGGGGGTGGGGTGGGGTGTGTGTGGGGGGGGTTCTCCTGGCCACCCCAGGTGCTCTCCACGCCCTCCTGCGCCAGCTCCGGGTGGCGGAGAGCCGAGGACCCCTCTGGCTTTGCAAACTCCAGCTCTCCAGGAGCGGGCGTCCGCGCGCCTCCCTGTATGTGTGTGGGGGTGTGCGTGTCAGTGTGTGTGTGTGTGTGTGTGTGTGTGCGCGCACGCGCACGCATGTGGTGGTCGATGAGTCAGAAACCAAACCCAGCTCCTATTTGAGGGCCCTGGCGGGGACGAGAGGCTGGCAGCGCACCTGCCGCGACCCCGGCCCGGCCGGCTGGCCTGCCGGCTGGATTCCTCGGCGGCGCCGCGCCCCCAGTGCCGGCGTCCGAGGCGTTAGGAGAAGTTTCCCGGCGCGTGCCTCCGACCCGCACCTGCGGGCGGCCACGCTGCTCCGCCGCTTGGTAGTTCTCCGAAGGGGAGAGACCTGGGGGGGGGGGGGACCCCAGATCGCTTCACAGCCACTGAGGTTTCGCCGCATCTTGAACCAGAGAGGGAACAGGTCGTTCGAGAAGGTTTAAAGGCGAAGGAAGGAAGGAAGGGCCGCGGACAGGCAGTGGCCAGCCAAACCCTTAGAGCCCCCTCAGCTGGGCGGGATGGGGGCGGGTTTGAGCCGACGACGATCATGCGGGGGGGGGGGAGGGGAGGGTCGTGCTTTTTTTTATTTTTTTATTTTTCCCCTTAAGAAGAAAACGACCGGTTTCTTCCAGGTAAAGTTAGTTTAACTTGATGAGGAAAAGCCTCTTCCCCCGCCTCCCTCCACCCCCCCAAGGCAATGTCCTCCTCCGAAAAAGGGAGATTCACGTGGCTAAGAAAATGGAAAGCATTCCTGACGAAGCAGCTGGCTGTCTCCTGGGCAGGGTGCTTACTTTGCTCTCAGGCCGGCTGGTACCCTGCCGGTGCTCTTAGTTCAGTGTAGTGGGGAATGGGAATGATCGGAGCGACTGATCTCCTCCAGTGATGCGGTATGAACTTTAAGATAAAGTACAGAAACAAATGAGAAATGTTCATCATTAGAGACAGGTTCTCCTCCCTCTCCCCCCCCCCCCCCACCACACGCCAACGGAGGGAGCTTGGGTACCTGGGGGTGGACGACAGGCAGAGCGTAGCAATCTTACCAGGAGGTGCGCGTTCCAAAGCCACTACAGCCCCCGTGTTCAGAGATGAAGAACATACATGGTATGCTGATCTCCTCCTTACAATTTCCGAGTCTAACGATGGGCGTAGGGGCTGGCCAAACTGTTCCCAACTGCTCCTGAGAAGAATAAAAAGGTGGAACAATAGTTAAAATTCTGGTCTCAGATTTCAGGCCGTGCTTGCTTTGGAGAGAGGCCTGGGCCAAAAATTTGAAAAGAGTGAGACTTACTCATGATGTTACCTGAACTGCTGCCAAAAAAAAAAAAAAAAAGCCTTACAAATCTTCCATCCCCTAAAAATAGAAATGTTCTTCAAATATAATTTGTTTACTCTACCTCAATTAAAAATAAAACCCTCATCCTGGTGTTATAAAGTGCTTATGGAGGTAAGGGTTGACTGTACTAAAAAAAAAATCAAGCTTTTTATTTCTAGATCAATATGATGTGCTCTCAACATCTAATGCCACGTAAAAGGAGCCTTTGTAGAACATCAGTAGCAGGCAGGCCCGCCTTGCTAAGCAGCTCTTTTCCTGGAATTCACAAGGCATTTTGATTACTTTCATTTTCACAAGAAACGTGATTATGACACCTCTCGTTATAAACAAGCAAGTGAAAAAAATATAATGAAGATGGTGGTTCTTGAGCTAGAGGCCTGGAAATCTAGAAACCACTGGGACGTTTATTCATTACTAAGACATGTAAACACAAACAAATAAAAACCCAAGCCAGGAATCATGATTGGAGGGATGATTTTATTTTATTTTTTAACTCCTCGGTGACATTTTCTGAAAATAGGTGGTGATTATTTTGGGAGACAGTCCAATGTGTGTTAGAGCTGAAACTACAACAGTTACCACTGAAATACAGAGAAATCCGGTCCTATACTGGAGTAGACCATGTTGCAGAAATTTTGCACTTCTGCCTGGCCAGTATGCAAAAAAGACCACTGTGTGTGTGTGTGTGTGTGTGTGTGTGTGTAAGGATAGTGCAGGAGCACATCTGCTTAGGTGGAATTTATTTCTTCAATTAGAATGACTCCCCCCCCCCCAATTAAAGTGTCGATGTGAACTACCCCTGTGTTGGCTTAGTGCAGTAGACAGCAGACCATTCTTTAATTTACAGTTTCACGCCTAGGGATGGCAGCAGTGTAAGCTTCCAGAACCGAGCTTTCTCTTCTTCTGTGCTTTTCAGTCTGGGATTCTCCCCTGTACTTATTTAAGCTTTCTGTGTCTCCGGCACAAAGCTGACTATGCAGTGGTCATTACTGCTTGCTTTTTTGGACTTAGGTCACCTTATTAGCTGCCACGATGTAAGCCCAAATCGAAGCAGGCCAGGTCTGTATGATACAGAATCAATCAATTGAAAGTGAAAAATGGAGCCAATTAGCTGACTGCTTGGGTGTCTGCGAAGCCAGACATCTGCCTTTACTCACCGGGTAGGCCCATCCTTTGGTTACCTGGTAGCTTACAATGAGCTTGGGAAGAATACATGGTCACCAGTATCCATTATTGGTGCTTTTTAACTTTTCTGTCTCTACCTCTTGCATCGCAGTTTCCTGATTCAAAATGGCATCTTTGTAAGTGCAGACAGGGCCTCTTGGTTCAGAGTAGACAGTGCCTGTTTTGAATTCAGCTCTGGGCTTTTGTTAAAGCCAGTACTGGTGATCTTTTGAACTATCTTTTTAAGCATGGTACAATTTCATTTCAGAATCAGTAATGGATGTGGGTAAGTTGTTGAAAGCGTGTCCTGATTGCTTCTCCTTCCTCCCCTCCCCTTCTTTTCCTCTTCTCCCCTCCCCTCTCTCTGTGTCTTTCTCTCTCCCTCTCTGTTTTTGCCTTGTCCCTAGTTCATGAATAGGAAGAGTCGATACAGGAAACAGCCCACTGAAGAACTCTGGTTTTCCATCTAGTCCAGCTACCAATCCATACAATACAGAGTTCAGTATTTGTCTTCCTCGGGTTGTTTCATAATTCTTAAAGTGACACCAGCATTTGGATTCACAGAGATGAGCCAAGACTTGAGAATGCCTTCCATTTACAAAACCGTTAGAGAGTCAGCATCTCAAAGTCCAAAAAAAAAAAAAAAAAAGCAAACAGATGTTCTATACATTTTAACTATTTTTATTTTCCTGAGGGTGTATACAGAAGCCGCATATATATATTTTTCACTGTTGGTGTGTGTGTGTGTGTGTGTGTGTGCACAGGAGATTGAATGCAGGGCTTCATGCACAGCAAGCACACACTTTACCAATGAATTATACTCCCATTCTACAGTGCATTTCTACTTATTTACCCTAAACAAAATTTAGAAACCCACTTGTAAACTCAGCTCATACAACTCTAGTCTTTCTCATGGGAGTGGATAAAAAAATTAGAAGAGGGGCTGGGAATATGGCCTAGTGGCAAGAGTGCTTGCCTCTTATACATGAAGCCCTGGGTTCAATTCCCCATCACCACATATATAGAAAAGGCCAGAGGTGGCGCTGTGGCTCAAGTGGCGGAGTGCTAGCCTTGAGCAAAGAGAAGCCAGGGACAGTGCTCAGGCCCTGAGTCCAAACCCCAGGACTGGCCAAAAAAAAAATTAGAAGATTTAAAAAAATAAGTTAGTTTGGTTCTGGATCTTCCAATAAGATAGTATCCCTTAAGATAACTGCTTGAAAATATTCTCCACTGTGTGTGTGTGTGTGTGTGTGTGTGTGTGTGTGTGTGTGTGTGAGAGAGAGAGAGAGAGAGAGAGAGAGAGAGAGAGAGAGAAACTGGGCTTGAACTCAATTCAGGGCCACGTACTCTACCACTTGAATCACACCTCCACTTCTGGCTTTTTGCTGGTTAGGGACAAGAACCTTATAGACGTTTCTGTCTTGGGTGACTATGATCCTCAGACCTCAGCTTCCTAAGCAGCTAGGATCAGTGGCATAAGCTACCAGCACCCAGCTAGAGATCCCTTTTGTGTGCGCATTTGCTCAGTTTTCGTTCATAAATCAGAATTTTCTTTGGCAAATGAGGGGGTCACATGATCTGTTTTGGTGGAATCAGCCATAAGTACCCGATGTTTCTTTTCTCTTGGTGATAGACTACATTTCAAGTTTACTATTCTTTTGGTTTGAATACTTGATCCACAGAGAGATAAATGCAATCTTCTAGATTATCCCCATCCAAAATGGAGTAGAAAATTTTGTATGTAATTAATCAGATATATGAACCTACTGCTGCTTTTACACACACACACACACACACACACACACACACACACACTTAGGTGTATAGTCACTTGCTTTCTTTCTGTGCTAGTCCTGGGACTTGAAGCTAGGGTTAGGACAGTGTCCCTGAGCTTTTGTGCTCAAACCTAGCACTTGATCAATTGAGCCAGAGCTCCATTTCTGGCTTTTGGGCAATTAATTGGAAGTAAGAGTCTTATGGACTTTCCTGCCTAGGCTGGCTTTGAACTGTGAGCCTCATATCTCAGTTTCCTGAGTAGCTACGATTCCAGGTACTGGGCTAGCTTTCATTTTACAACTAATCTACATTGGTTTGTGCTTGTACTATGTGCCTATATGCATGAATATATATGTATAGAATGTATAATGTATCTATGTATACATATAATGCCTGCAAATCTCAAACATAACACTACACATATGTCTATATATAGTTGTGTGACTGTATTACATACTTACACATCTATACTTCTCTGTATATATGATGTATGTGTACATGTGGTCTTGTTTGAGATTTAATCTGATATCTACCCTGTGTTTTAACAGGGCTTCTCTGTACCTCACGTGCCTAACATTTATGTCCATCATGAACTGATGCCTTTTAGAGGTTCGGCCCTTACATTGTGATCTTATGCAGGGAAGTTGTGGGAAGGGGAGGGAGGACATTAAATGTCAGTAGCTTCAGCAAGATGGGCTCTAGGAAGAGGGCAGAGTTTCTGGCTGGCTTCGTGTTCGGGGGGTGGGGGGGAGTAGCGGAAATGTAAAAGTGCAGGGTTTGCATTGGAATGAGAATGGGGTCACCTCCCCTTCACAGTCATCTGCAAGGAAGCAGAACTTCTTTCCAGTGAGACCATAGGAAATCAATGCTCGCGCGTTGGCAGTGAGGAGGCAAATGTATACAGCGCATGGCATTAAATAAAAGGGCAGTAGAAAAGCGATTCCCTCCCCAAGACAGTGTGACTTTTGGTCCTTTGAAAGAAATCAGATTTTTGCTACAGCACTTATATTTGAATATTTCTTTTCTCTTGGAGTATATATTAAACATAAAAGAAGAAGAAGAAGAGAGAGACAAGTGCCAGTCTTTTCACTTGAAGAGAGTTATTTAAACAAAGCAGTGCACTGGAATATGTACTAGGTCTGCCCCCTCCCTTGTTTTGTTAGTAGGAATTGGCTTAATTTATTGAAAGTTCCCGGGCTCAGGTACTGGTGTACATTTCTTTCTTTCTTTGGTGTAGCTACTGAAGCAAAGGGAAGGGTGGATGTTGCCCCTGGGGGAGGCTACTTTTGACCATAAGGGGCTGTAAGGAAGTCTTCACATCAGAGGGGCTGGGTGAGGGAGAGGAAGGGTGACTGCCTTGCCAGGAAGTGCTGTACCATGGAAAAGCAGGTGCACGGGGCTAATGCAGTTCCCTCTGTAGCGTGCACTTTTGATCGCTTTGTGAACACGTCTTTCTGCATTTTTGAAATAGAGAGCTGCAGGTAATAGCTAGGGGCCAAAGGATGTCTGGCTTTCAGGGAGGAAGGAGAAAAGACACCTAGGTAAATCTCTGGCTGGAATAAGTTTCAGAAAGTATGTTAGTTGTGTAATGGCAGAACCGAATGAGCAAAGAAGACACAAAGGAACAGGAAGAAAACTCTAACCAACCATCCCAACCACATTTGGTTCCGATTTATTATTTCCAGTAGCAGTTTAGTCTCTAATGTTAACAATGAGTGATTATGATTCTGTAGTTTCGTTTACAGCATAAATTAGCATTTTTGTTTTCTGTTACGGCTTTTGAATGAGGAATTATAATGTATAATTTGCTGAAAATAGATGTTATCATCTCTTAGGATGAGCACCACCACATAAACTTGAACAAATGATAAAAATGGAATCAATTACATTTCAAATGGAAGTAGTTTACAAACCTCCAAATACAAAGTGGCAGTAGTAGCTGGTTATTGTAACAAATAATTAGTTTTTTTTAAACAACATTTATTGAATTGCATTGACAATTTGGTAATTGTTCACAGTTGGCTGTAGCCCTCCCTCATCTGAAATGAAATGTGGCACGGAAGGGCTGCATTTTATAGATGCTATTTGCTTTTGTTATTTTGTATTGTTTCCAAAATGTATACTTTTTGTATATAGCCCTCCTCCAGTAATAGGGCAACATCAAATTATGTTACTAAGCTCAGATGATAGATCAACATGTAAGTGTTGAGGATTGCGGGTGTGTTCAGATATCAAGGAAAAAACCAAAGTGATTTATCAAATAGTTGAATCATAGTTTGATTTCAACAGGATTTGACTTGCCTTTCTCACTTCGGTTGTTCTCTTTCTAGAATCTTCCTGCCTGTCACTGTCACTGCTTACCTGCGGGTTTGTCTCCTCATGCCCCACTAAGGGGAAACAGCCCTGTCACCCCTAGTCCTTATCTCCCAGTGGGGAGCAGACAGAATGTGGTACCAGATAAATGGCTGAAATCTCAGAGCACATTTGTGTCACTTTATGTTACTTAATTTATTATTCTATTATTATTTGGTGCTGGTACTAGGAATTGAACTCAAAGTCTCATGCTCTTAGCTTTTTCATTCAAGGCTGGTGCTCTACCACTTGAGCCACACCTCTACTTCCAGCTTTTTGCTGGTCAACTGGAGATAAGAGTTTCATGAACTTTCCTATTTGGCCTGGTTTTGAACCAGCATCTTCAGATCTCAGCCAGGATATCCTTAGCTCTCAGCCTCCTGAGTAGCTTGGATTACAGGAGTAAGCTACCAGCATCCAGCCTTAATTTATATTCTTAAAATTTTTTTCTCTTGTATTTATTTTAATTAAAAAATTATCTTTAAGCTAGGTGCCCATCCATGGCTTATGCCTGTAATCCACGGTACACAGGAGGCTGAGATCTGAGGATCGCAGTTCAAAGCCAGCCCAAGCAGGAATGTCCATGAGACTCTTATCTCCAAATAACCACCAGAAAACTGGAAGTGGTGCTGTAGCTCAAGTGGTAGAGCCCTAGCCTTGAGCTCAAGAGAACAGGGACAGCACCCAGGCCCAGAGTTCAAGCCCCATGACTGACAAAAAAAAATATCTTTAAGTAGTTGTGCAAAGGAGGCACCATTTAACAAGACAGTTTATGAAGACAGTGCATCTTGATCAGCATTCTCACTCCCCCCCTTCATTCTCCCCCTCTCCCTCTGCATTCAGCTCTCCCTCTCCCCATGGCCCATTCCGCTCTTGGATGTACCCATTTCTGGTGCTGATTTTGTTGGGCTTTGATCTAGTCTTTCTAAAAGAGTATACTATTTGAGCTTCCCATGGAGTCTAGTGTACTTAGTTAATTCATTTGTAACTACTTACATACCACCTAACATGTTTATGTATAGATTTATAGGGTCATTCTGTCTATCACAAAGGAAGGCAACTATGCAACCTATGTTTCTCTGGGTCTGACTTACTTCTCTCTCTCTCTCTCTCTATATATATATCTATATCTATATCTATATATCTATCTATCTATATATATATTTGTTCAGTTGTGAGGCCTGGGCGCTGTCCCTGAGCTCTTCAGCTCAAGGCTAGTGCTCTACCACTTTCAGCCACAGCACCACTTCCAGTTTTCTGGTGGTTATTTGGAGATAAGAATCTCACAGACTTTCTTGCTCAGACTGGCTTTGAACCAAGACCCTCAGACCTCAGCTTCCTGGGTAGCTCAGATTATAGGTGTAAGCCACTGGCTCCCGACACTTCATGTAATTTTTTTCCAAGTCTTTCCATTTCCCTACAAATGGTACGATCTCATTCTTTCTATCAGATGAGTAATATTCCATTGTGTATATTTGCCACATTTTCTTGATCCAGTTGTCTTTATTCCATTTCTTGGGATAATGAGGATGGTCCCACGGTGTCATTTTTGCCATTGCTGGGGCTTGGACTCAGAGCCTGAGCACAATCCTGGCTTCTTTTTGCTCAAGGCTAGCACTCAAGCACTTGAGCCACACTTCCACTTCTGGCTTTTTCTATATATGTGGTGCTGAGGAATCGAACCCAGGGCTTCATGTATACAGGAAAGCACTTTACCACTAGGCCATATTCCCAGCCCCTACGGTGTCATTTTTGAAAATGGGAACTTGAGAAGAGATGAATATCATTCCCATTCACATCTTTGCCTGAAGAGCATTGGTGGTTCTGTCACAGCCTACACCTCCTAAAGGAGGGAAAGGAAGAAAAGCAGGAATCTGAGGTGGTTGTAGTTTTATTTATTTTTTATTTTTGGTAACTACTACATGCTGAGTAGATCATTCATTTTTGATTATTTCTAAGAGATTAATCCATTTCTTTAAAGTTAATATGCAAGGAAATATGTTCAACATTGCTTTATTTTTAGATCACACGATTTAGCCTGAAACAAATCAGTGGCGCATTATAAACACAAGAATGTACCTAATGGTGGGAGTCAGGCTGAGCAGATGCTAAAAGGGGTGCTTTGCGGGAAGTGGAGGGATCTGCAGGAGGGAAAGGAAGAAATCTCTAGAAGTTGGAGGGCTTGTGAGGTGAACGCTAGAGACTTCTCACCTACCTCGAGTGGACTGTGCTGGTCAGAACACAAGGGATTCCACTTTCTCCAAGGAGAGATTAACAAGGATCCATTCATCCTGGGAAATGGCTGGGTTTGAATGGGACGTTAGACCTGGAAGACCTTTATTACTGACCCAATAAGGGGTAGGATATAGCGTCTCATTCATTTCTGCCATCTCTGTTTCTTTTGGCAGTACTGGGATTTGAACTCAGGGCCTTGGGCTTTCTAGGCAGGTGTTCTGTCACTGAGCCACTTCTCCAGCCACCCCTCCAGCTCTTTCTGGGGACTATTTATTTATTTTATTTTTTTTGGCCAGTCCTGGGCCTTGGACTCAGGGCCTGAGCACTGTCCCTGGCTTCTTCCCGCTCAAGGCTAGCACTCTGCCACTTGAGCCACAGCGCCGCTTCTGGCCGTTTTTTCTGTATATGTGGTGCTGGGGAATCGAACCTAGGGCCTCGTGTATCCGAGGCAGGCACTCTTGCCACTAGGCTATATCCCCACCCCCAGGGACTAGTTATTTTTGAGATGGGTCCTCCTTTGCTGTACAGGTGCATGCTTGGATCTCAGTTGGCCCACGTTAGACTTCTGTTGTAGCTGGGTCGACAGGCAGACAGCTGCTCCCAGCTACGGGTTAAGAAGGGTAGCTTTCAAACTTTTGTGCCCTTGCTGGCCTTGATCAGTGATGCTCCCCTCAGAGCCTCCCCAAAGTAGGCACTATGAGTGGGTATGAGTTATGCGGCGCCCAGCTGATTTCTCCAGTCTTCATAGAGCAACTACAAGCAGAGAACCTGGTACATAGGTCATTCTCAGTGAATTACGTTGAGTCAATCACAACAGAAACGGTCCCAGTATTTTCTCAAGTATTTCATTAGTACACATTCATTAAAGAGGGGGAGGAGCTTCATTGTGACATCCTCCTACATGCCTACAAAGTGTCCTGATGAAACTCACCCCTCCCATCATTCTCCCTGCCCCTCGCCCTTCTGAAACCATTTTAGTGGTGTAGTCTCCAAGGTGCCAAGGAACTATGTGGGCCATATTCAGCCTCACGCTCCTTCTCTGCGCTCTCCCTCTCCTGCAGATACACAATCCCCACAACAGAGATTATTTTTCTGTCTTATCATTCATATTATGTATGTGTGTCTGTGTATTAATTCTACCAAGTATTTTCACCATGCTATTTCCATATATATATATGGATATATATATCCATATATATATGAATATAGAGAAATGCTTAAGTGCATTCTAAGCAGAATAACTCTCTTTATAAAAATTATGAATCGAACACTTCCAGAAACATATTCCAGAAGCCTTTTGAAGTGTCTTACAGGGATTAACTGGTCCCCCGATGGAGTGAGTACTAATATTAGCATTACATATTGCAACTAAAGGGGTTAAGGCAGAGAGGTGGAAGGTGCCCCTAAAGATCCTTCAGCCAGTGAGTCGGAGAGGCCAGACTCTCCAGAAAACAGTGCGTTGTGCTGGGCTTTGGAAACCAGGGAATCTGTGCAGGTAAGAATGGAACAGGGATGGAACGAGGGAGGGCAGACAGGACATGTGTGGAGAATTTCTCGTAGAAGGCTCGTCAAGGATTATTTTATTGGTTGTGTTTAAGCCAATTTTGTCATTAAAACCCTTTTTTAAATTGAGCAATTGCAATCTGCTTGTCCCTGCCCACAAGGAGCTAGGATTTTTAATAACACACATACACGGTGTATATGTATATGTATGTATCTATACATATATCTATATAGTGTCTACACATATATGGTGTACACACCTATATACTATATTGCATAGATGCACATATTAGTAATTAGTAAATCAAATGTAAACTTTTATTTGGCGTTTTATTGTATGGGCTTTAGCAAATTGTTAACATTTTTCCAGCTTGAAATTAGTCACCTAAGTTGGGTTGGGAAGTAGGCGTGAGAAGTCAGGGACACACTAGGAGGCATGTATAAGTGCCAAGGAAATCCTTGATGACTTGCTTTGCAGGATGTCAAATTAAAAGGGATCCAGGAGCTTTGAAGAAAAGAGCCCAAAACACTGAAATGGGAATGGGATCATCTTTATGATGTTTATTGAAGACTTGTTATTTTAGGAAGTAAGAGTCCACCACTAGTTGATTGTTTTGACCTTGATAGGGATAGTTACGTTGGACCGCTAATTAAATTGCCCAGGAAATAATGAGTGGATTCATGGCTTCCATACAATAAAATACACAGTCATTTAATTTCCCCCCAATTGGCCACATTGAATCTTTTCCTGCGCTAGGACAATCAAGTGTGATGATAGTTTGGGG
This sequence comes from Perognathus longimembris pacificus, assembly GCF_023159225.1. Taxonomy (NCBI): domain Eukaryota; kingdom Metazoa; phylum Chordata; class Mammalia; order Rodentia; family Heteromyidae; genus Perognathus; species Perognathus longimembris. The sequence continues at coordinate 46,080,824 of NC_063176.1, forward strand.
AGTGTTTGTAAACTGTAAAGTGTTTCTCTTAGTCATTCTCCTCAGAAGTGGAGGGAGAGTTTGCCTTCTGCAATTAGCATTGAATGCAGACCCAGGATTGAAGTGGGTGTTAAATACATATATATTATCCTCACTTAGGTAGTTATTTTCACATGCTTGTTTACAGTGACATTATACATTTGCGCCGTGGGGTCTGTTCCAGGAACAGTGAACTCTTCATTAAATCTCTGTGCCTCCACTGTAGCCCATCCCTGTCCTGTGAGCTCTCCCCATGTATCCCGAAGCTTCAGTGGAGGTCATTTCAAGCCGAGTCGCCCACAAACATGGCATGGTTGTTGAAAGTCATTAGAAAATGAGATTTATTAAACCTACTTAAATGTCCCTTTTCCAGAGCATTTTGGAAAATGTCTCATCATACCTTTGGTTAGATACAAGATTTAGGGAGTTTGAAGCAATAGTGGGCACTGCTTGAATACTAGCTGTTACCAGTTCTTTTTTTCTTTGTGGTTTTGGTTTTGTGTTGGTCCTTGGGCTTGAACTCAAGTCCTGGGTGCTCCCCCTGAGCTTTTGTGCTCAAGGCTAGTGCCCCACCACTTGAGCCACTTGTTCTTTATGTGGTTTTTAGGTGATTATTTGGAGATAATAGTCTCATGGGCTTTCCTGCCCAGGCTAGCTTTAGAACATGATCCTCACATCTCAGCCTTCTGACTAGCTAGGATTGCAGGAGTGAGCCACTGGTGCCCTTGAGCTTTTCTTGCTCAAGGCTAGTACTCTACTGCTGGAACCACACCTCTGCTTCTGGCTTTTTTGTTTTGTTTTTTGGTGGTTAACTGGAAACAAGCATTTCATGGACTTTTCTGTCCAGACTGCACTTTAAAACGCAACATCAGATCTCAGCCTCCCGAGTAGTTAGGATTCCAGGCTTGAGCCACCAGCTCGGGCTTAGTTCTTTTACTTTTATTTATTTATTTTTAAAATTTAATTATATTGTCAATGTGATGTACAGAGGGGTTACAGTTACACACTGAGTGAGCACATTCATTTCTTGTCAAACTTTTCTCCCACCTTCCCTCCTTCCACCCCCATTCTCTTTTTGAATTGAAACTTTTTTTTCTTAAGTAGTTGTTCAAAAGTGTTTCAATTCAACATGGCAATTTATGTGTACAATGCACCACGATCAGTGTCACCCCATCCATCACTCTCCCCCATCTACTCCAACTCCACTTCTAGTAAGTTCTTTTAAGTTTAAGTAGTTACAGGGTCTTCTTTAATTGAGATATCAGTGCCACCGGTTTCTTTGTGTGCAGCAGTGTTCACATTATTTATGCCACATTTAACATTAAATAAGTTTAATATGTTAAGTACATTTAATACAGTTTATGGGGGGTGGAATCGGTGGTAACTAAAATTTAATTGATTGTTTAACTCAAGAAATAATCTATCTCATTCAGGGAATTGATAAACATAACGCCTTACTAATCACATAGTCAGAAAGCAAAAAAACCAGGAGTTTGAGGAGCAAGAACATTTCTTCATCACCTCCCCAAATGGGCACTTGCTAAAAAAGAATTTTCCTCTTGGTATTTGGGTAAATATTTCTTTGTTCTGTATTTTCATGTATGGGGAATAACAGATTTTTAAAAAAAAATTTTATTGGGAATGTGGCTTAATGGTGGAGTGCTCACCTGGCGTGCATGAAGCCCTGGGTTCGATTCTGCTGTACCACATAAACAGAAAAAGCCCGAAATGGCGCTGTGGCGCAAATGGTGGAATGCTAGCCTTGAGCAAAAAGAAATCAGGGGCAGTGCTCAGGCCGTGAGTCCAAGCCCCAGGACTGGCATAAAAACAGAAACAAAACCAAAACCAAACCCATTTTATTGTCTTTTAAAAATATATTGAAATTTAGTTTTCTAGGGCACTACTGATAAAAACTATATCGTGGAAAACTGTACTAAATAGAAGCTATTAGAAAAGAAATAATTCTATTTCTTGAAAATTTTTTTGTCCTTTTGAAAACTTAAACCTTTTTTGCCCTATTATACCAGAGATTTGCAGCAGCAAAAATTCTCCTTCTGCATAGGTCTTGCAAATTCTTGGGCTGCTAAAACACAATTCGAGACAAGTGGTCCAAGTAAATAGTTTAACTCCATTATCAGATAAGTGTTTTTTGTTTTGTCTTGTTATGTTTTCCTTCCACCCAGGCGTATCTCTGAAATACCTATCAGCTTATGTTCTGTTGGGATCTACAGAGAAAAAAGATCTTTCTTGTTCTGCTCACCGAGTTACTCACCCTTCAAAACAAGAAATAAGACGGGGCTCCAGTCTACTGGGTCTCTTGTCATTCCTGAGATAACTCCAAAAAACAAGGAGTGTTGACTTTATAGGACAGCATCGTTATTGTTGATCTGGGCTGGACCTAGACACAGCAAACAGAGAGAGATTTGTGAAAATAAAACTCTGGAGCAAAATGAAATGTTTTTATATTCCATAATGAAGGGTGTAGTTATTCCTCGCTAGCTTTCACTATTGGCTTTCTCTTTTCACTATTGACTTCTTCATATCTCAATTTCAATGGTGCCTTTGGACCCCTGTCAGTTAAAAATCAACTTCCCTTCCTCACAGATCTGGTCTGCATTAAGATCTGATTGTCTCCAAGAAAGTGCACTGGGGAGAAGGAGGGGAGTGTGGAGGCACAGTTCATTTGCAATGCCTGTTTGGCCTAGAGGAGCTGTGGACACTGTCGCTTCTAGAACATTGCTTTGCTACCTTCACCCAGTAGGATCCCTATAGAGTGTATCCTACCATTCTCCCTGGCCATCTTGTTAGTGTCCTGTTACTTCCTCTTGTCCTTGAGCGCTGGGGCACTTCACTCATGGATCCGGTGAATTGTGCATCACATTTACAACACTCCACTCCCCTGGCTCCATCCTTAGAACTGTTTCCTTCTAGAGCCTTATGCTCCAATACAACCATGTCTGGTAGTCTTTCCCTTGCCCATTTACATCTAAAGTCTGGTCCCTCTACAACAATACTTTTGTTGTTTGGGTTCTAGATTGCTGCTTCTTACTTCTTACTTTAACCAATGAGAGATTCAGTGATTCATTATTTTATCTGCTCATTTACCCAAACCTTAAAGACAATCTCTTGTCCTTCTACATCTGCCTACAAGTTCCTAGTTCTGGGTCAGCCAACCATCTGTCTTGTTTGCTTCTTCATGCAAGCCATTGCCCGCTGTTGGAAAGCAAGCCCCAGTCATGCCAAGAATGCCACTATAATGAATGGTCTTGTTTCCAAAATCAGTGCCATTCATCAAGCCTGATGTGAAACATCAAACTTGAAGTCCTTGACTACAACTCCAATTCCTGTCCATTACCCTCAAGGTCTGCTGCCACCACGGGGAGGGTGCATTGATATCTAAAGTGAATTCTATCAGCCTCTTATCTGGAAGTCTCCATCTTTCTACTCTCAGCTTTCCTTCAGTCTGGGCTGTGTGTATCAATTTTGCCTAGCTCCTCCTGGAATCTGATCCATTAGTTATGGCTTCAGGACCCAAACACGTTAGGAACAAATGTACCAGAATCTCTGCTACTTTGAAGAATCCCCCCATGAACCATTTACTTCTCTTGAGGGGATGCTGCTCTCTTTCTTTTCCTTGTTGCATGGTGTGGAAGGCCCAGCTAATGTTGAAGCCCATAACTTTTAATGACACCACGTTGTACGACTGAGTTTGCTTGCTCTCCATAGATCACAACATACCTGGAGCAAAGAGGCAGATAATGTTCAAGGCAGGGTGACCTAGTTGTACTGAGATCAATGAGAGAATTGTATGCACTTACTACCTCGAAATCCTTTCAGTCATTTAGTAAATGACCTCTCATAAGAGTTCAGTCTCAAACTCTTCTGGCAATTATTTCATCATTATGAGGAGTGTTGGACCTCTATTTTTAGCTCTATCAATGATTTGGAGAAATTCGGTTGGCTTTTGTGATGTCTCTTCCATCTGATTCTTCTCTCTTGGGTAGCCTCACCTTCAAGGGCCAGGTTCCTGAAGACACATTCTCTATCTGTTCTTCTTTCATCCTATCATTGCTCTGTTGTAGAAACTGAGCCATCACAGAGATCAGATTTTCCAGAGAAGGCCTCTCACCTTCTCTTGCTGGTGGTCATCTTCTTGCGGTGTCTTTACCTTTTCTTCCATCTGTGTGTCTCTCCAGATTTTCTGTTCTTATAAGGACAACAGTCACATTGGATTAGAGACCCCTCTACATTAGACTTCCTTTGGATGTGAATATCATTGTAAAGACTCAACTGGTTTCCATTAGACTGTTTTTAGGCAGCTGTTATCCATTTGATCTAGTCATTTCTCCATCCCTTTCTGGGTGCATTTTCACAAATCATGTTGATGTTGAGCTTTCAGCCTCAGTGAAATATTTTCTAGGTGTACACATCTTGTTTTGAAATTTAATTTCATTGTCAAGGTGATGTAAAGAAGGGTTACATTTACATGTGTAAGCTAGTGAGTACATTTCTTGTTAGGGGCACACATCTTTATTACCTTGTTCGAAAGCCTTCTGCTAGGGTTGAAGGCATGGCTCAGTGATACAGCACTTATCTAGTCAATGTAAAGTCTGGAGTTTGAACCCCAGTAACTGCCTAAAGCTGGGTGCTCTTACATATACCAGTTAGGTCTCTTACATGGTTTAGATTTTAATTTTTTTACCTGATTTTTTTTTTTTGCACACAAAATGGAAAAAAATTCCCATTTATTCTCAGGGAATAAAAAATATAATACCACAGAAAATTAGAAGGCAAAACTCCAGGATAACACGATTCTTTGGAAAATACAATCCAATTATAAGAGACAGGTAATATCCAGTTCTTTTTTGGTTGACCTATAATAAATGCAGATTGGCTAGGTATTTAATATGGCATGGTATTTCAAAACCAAATGGTGGCTATTATTTCCATTATCAGTGGAAAAAATAATATGAAGGCAGAAATTAGTACTCGGAGGTGAGGGAGGGAAAGTCTTGTGAGCAAAAGTGTCTAAAAATCGGTAACTCTTTAAAGCTGAAGCTTTGGGTCTTCTAACAAATACTTCCAGTTCCCGTCTGCAGCATGGCAGACCGGGCTTGTATGGAGGAGAGCTGCGAGCAAATGCTCACACTTGGACGGAGTTTGGAACCTGGCAGGTATACACAGAGCCAAAGCAATAATGTTGCATACAGAACAGAACATTTTCTGAAGGCCCGTGATTGGTATGAGAAATGAGGGGATAGATAGTGACCAGGGATGAAGATGGATCTCATGGGAGGTGGCAGGGTGGAGTGTCCAGGCTTGGGCTATCACGGGAACTCTCCCTGGGGAGATCTGGGTGGAGCCTCCTAGTTCTAGGAAGAATTCTGTGGGAGGAATCTCCTACTCCTGTGGCTGGAGCTGAGAACTGGGGGTATGGAGGTCAGAGGTCATACAATTCAGATCCTTCTGGTATGCAGACACTGTTTAGAAATTATTGTGCTAATGATTCCATTTGTTTTTAGACAATGTTACCCCATCCTTCATTTTCTCCCACGTACCCCTCCCTACCCCCCTCAAGTTGTAAAGTTGATATCCTGCTTATTGTTAAGTGAGTATTGTTGTTTACATTAGTTTGTCCTTTGACCTGCTGTTTCTGTGATTCCTTTTCCCTCCCCTTGATTGAATAATCTCATATATAAGACACCAGATATAGAAAACTAAGAGAGATGAAAGAAAAATAATAAGAATAAAAAAATAAAGTATGTGCAGTACATAATAAGAACCTCTTGTTTCCATATTCCCTCTGCTCATCATCTTTTCAATAGACAAAACGTTTTTTAAAAAAGAAAAACTTTCCACAAATAATTTCCCCTAAAATACCTTAAATAATTATGTGAAATAAAGAAACCAAGCATAGACCATTTAGATAGAAAAAGGAAGGAGGAAACAAATAAGGAAAGAGAGTGAGACATTGGAAATCCCCTCTCCCCCAAAAGAAAAATTATTGTGCTAATATTGGAATCCGCCCCCCACCCCTCCCCTCCTCTTCCCCCTTGCCCCCCTCCCCCTCCTCTCCCTCCCCCTCGCCCTCCCCCCCTCCTCCTCCTCACCCTTACCTTCTGGGCACCTGTGCTCCGCCCCAAGGATGCCTGGTCTCTGCTTTACTTCAGTTGGGTTTCCCAGAGGACAGTTCTGTTTGGGTGGGTCCCTGAAGTCCCTGCTTGGTGGCGGTGGCTGGGACAGGGCTCAGCGCTGTTTGGTGTTGAAGAATCATCTTCTGTTCCCCCCTTAAAGCTGTGACGGCGCTGGGCAGTGGAGATTGGGCAGGGATGGAGGAAGCTTGCTGGGTGCTCCACACCCAACGCCTGGGGAGGAGTCTGGAGCATTTTTAAGGGAGCTTTGGGGGGGGGCGGTGCTAGGGTAGCACTAGGCAGACAAGAGGGGCGAATGGAGCAGAGGGACCTTCTTTTAGAAAGAGGTGTTTTACACCCTCACTTGCAAAAAGAATGCAAGAGTTGAGGCAATTCTCCAGTAAATTCCATGTTTCTGTCTTTTCCTTGCCGTCCCCTGAATTGTTAAAAGAGCCTTTGCTAAAAAAAGTCCCTGTGTCTTTTTTTCCCCCTGAAGGATTTAAAATATATAGAGGACTTCTACAACTCAATAGCAAAAAAACAACAACAAAAAACCAGAAAAAAAAACCCCAAGCCCCACTAAAACAACAACAAATAAGCCCAACCCTCAAATAACCCAGTTAAAAATGGACCAACGACTCTAACAGATAATTCCTTTAAAAGAGACATCTAAATGGACACATGTAGGAAAAGATGCTCAGTCATCAATCATGAGGGAAATGCAAGTCAGACTCACACTGTGATATGTTCATGCAACTGTTATCAAAATAATCCCCTGAATAATGAACGGGGCCGCAACTGCTGGTGTGGTGGTGGAGAAATCCAATCATCCCCTTTCTGATCCTGGCTTTGGTGCACGTTAGGCATTGGAGCAAGGTGCTGTTGGGTGTAGAGGGTGTGTTGAGAAAGACCTGCTTTGCCATGGAGGATTTCAGTGTTACTGAATACTTGGAGCTAGCAGCATTCTCCAGATTCTCAGAATACATTTGGAAAGGTGGTCAACCCCCTTGGAGCCTATAAACCCAGAAATGCATTTGGCTGAGATTTTCTGATGATTTTCACCTGTCTTTCCTGTTGCACACGGATCTGAGAATGCAAGAAGTGTTACAGATACATTCTTGGCCTCTGAGATGCTTTTATTTCAACACGGAACCAACACATTTGGAAGAATCAAATCCTCTGCGTGCCGAATCATCACTGCTTTCCAATGACAAGAATACAACCCATTGCTGGTATTCTGAATAGGGCCTGTGTGTAGACACAGGAATCTGATACAGACAGTCTGGTTGTGTCATCTGACAAGATGCAGCCTCACAGACACACAACTCTGGAAATGTTTACATGGAAGACCAGGCAGCGGAAGGGAGTTATCTGCATCTTCAGTGTAGAAAGCTGATCAGTGTTGGGATCTTTATTGAATGCTTGCACCTGTGAATGTTTCTGATCACAGAGGGCGGGGACCTGGTGACGGGGTGGGGGAGGGGATTGTCTGGACATTGGCAGGTCATTGGGACAGCCCTGGTCTCATGTTGGAGAGGATTTGGGCGGAAGGTTCACTGAGCTGATGACAGGCCCTGCAGTTGAAGTGCTCCTCAGTGTCAGATGTATGGAAGAGGCCCAAGGATCTGCCTTTTTCTTTCTCTCCCTAGCAGATAGAGACTCAGTTGCTCAGCAAATGCTCAGCCTGACCTTCCTTGCACCTTTTCTTCCTAGGTTTATGTTGGCCTTTTCTAAGCGGCTGATCCTATCTCTCTCATTGATATTGATCTCACTCCTGTAATGTTTCAACAATTACTAATGGCTGCTAAGTGACCTTTATCTTCATCCATTTTCCATTGTTAACCACCCAGTATTGCAGCCTGAGTAAGTTATGAAGGTGAGGTTTAAGTCAGTGCCAGGTTCTGGTGCACAGGGGAGAGTCTCATCTGGCCATGGTCTTTTTGCCAAGGAGAGACTGGGAGTATGTAAGACTCAGCCAAAGTGGCATTTATTTGTTTGTTTATTTTTTTTTGTGCCAGTCCTGGAACTTGAACTCTGGGCCTGGGTACTGTCCCTGAGCTTTTTTTTCCAGAAGGCTCCCCCACTTGAGTTAGAGCTCCACTTCTGGCTTTTTGGTGGTTAATTGGAGAGATGAATCTCACAGATTTTCCTGCCCAGGCTGGCTTTGAATTTTGATCCTCAGATCTCAGCCTCCTGACCAGCTAGGATTACAGGCATGAGCCACCATGTGCTGGGTCAAACTGGCTTTTATAGCAGATCCACTCTCCAAATAATCTACCAACTCATGAATCCATTGATCCATATATTGATTCTATATATGGATTAATCCACTCATAAGGGCAGAGTTCCGGGCCCTAACTTTTGATAGAATAGTAATTACAAGGCTGGGAATGTGGCTTAGCAATAGAGTGCTTGCCTATCATGCCTGAAGCCCTGGGTTTGATTCCTCAGCACCACATAAAAACAGGAAAAAAAAAAGAATAGTAATTACATTTCAATAAGTTTTCCTGAGACCAGTCACATTTGGACCATAGCAACCGTGTGCTGCTATCTTTCATTGTATTTCATCCTCCAATAGAAAGGTAGGCTCTTTGGGAGTGGAAGTAATTCCGAAAACTCACCTGCCCTCCTTGCTATCACGTTAGTTCATGTTTTTAAAAATCATGTTTTCTTTGGGCGAGTGTCACAGATTCCTTTTTGGGCCATCTAAAAAGCACAGTATCTGAAATATAAAGCTGGCTGTGGTCACTGCAGAAACCTGCCACTGCGTCCCAGTGCCTGGGCTGTGCTCTCAGAGGGCCCTCAGCGGCCTGGCCTGGTCATCACGCCTGCCCTGCTGGCACCTCTTTGGTTTTCCAGCCCCGTTTTTCCCTCAGTGCCACAGCTGACAGGAGCTCTTCCTTGGTGTTCATGTGGACTGTTTCCCTATCCCCCCCGGGCCTTGGTTCTCATGGGTCTCTTGCTCAGACTGCCTTCTCCAACTCTTATACTACTGGAATTTTTACTATGCTCTCTCTCTCTCTCTCTCTCTCTCTCTCTCTCTATATATATATATATATATATATATAAAACAATGTACATTTTCAAACTAAAATAGTGACATTAAAATTGAAGGAAGAGAGGTAAAGAATGTCTAATAATGAACATTATTTGCCCAACCAGACAAATATATAATTTGTGCAGGTTAAAAAAGCATATTAATAACTTCATGAGGCTAACCAATTTAGGACTCAATTAGAAATGTGATCCCAGGAACTACATACAAATTATTATAATTATGGTGACAGGAAATGGCGCTCCTAGGAAATCGTAGGAGGCAGAAATTTAAAAGGGGAATATATTATTTAAAAGTCAGCCAGCTTGTCTTTGTGGCTCTAAGAGTTGAATTGGGAAAATTAAAGATCTCAGATCATAAAACGACTAGCAGAATGAAGTACTAAGCTGGTCCACTCAGCAGAAAGTAGTTCACCACCGTAATTGGAAATACAGGCTTGTGGTTACTTAATGGAAGCGAACATTTAATCATGTCAGGGCTATCTTGTGCCATAGATTTAACATACCATTGCTAACATATTTTGCAGCTCGGACAATTAATTCCACACCTGTACTGTCCGGAATCCAGCTTTATAAAACATGTCCTCCCCATAAAAATAAATGTATGTGGCAAATAGCCCTGTCTCTTGTTTGCCAAGAAAACAGATTACTATCAGGAATGCAGAATTGTCACCTGCTGTCAACAAACGGATGACTCAAGTTAAGGTCATTATTGTTGTTGTCATTGTGGTACAGATTAAAGTTATTATGTATGAATTTAGGAGTAGGATGGATGATCTTACATCTCTTTGGGATTTCCAGGATACTTTTTTGAACTTCATTTGCATACTTGTGAGATTATGAATTAAAACTGTCCATGCCTTTTAAAAAAAGGAACTGCCTCTTTAAATGAAGAGATTTTTTTTCTTTTACTTTCCTGCTAAAGGTTTTAGATTAACTCAGCATCCTATGAACCCTTTCATGTTGTCATCTGCTGACATTTTTCTTTCTGGATTTTTAGAAATATAATACAAGATAAAAATACCCTTGGAGGTGAAACAGCAAGAGGTAGAGATAACAAGAATATTTATTTAGTTTACTCCTCTGCTTTTATTTTCTCCCCTTATTATTTATGGGATTTATGTTTCTACTCTTTTTTTTTCAACTCTAAAGTCTGTTCCAGTTAACTTTGATTTCCATGTTTCGATTTTTATTTAATTAAACTTTTTGAAGACTTTTTTTCCTACTCCATTTAAATGAAACATGGCTGAAGAGGAAATGAATATAAACATCTTTGCATAGCTGATATGTTGAAAAATGCATGACCACTTAAATGTCACAACTCGGTGAAGCATTTCTTTTTTATTCTAGTGCTGCTGAATTTTAAGGACAAGCTACAGTTTGCATTTGTCACTTTGCTGAAATCAGGGGATACTGTGCTCCTGCTAAGCACTATTTCCACAAGGGACACGTTGTTGGGGGATTTTAGGGTTCCTTCCTTCCCTCCCTCTTCCTTCCTGGCCTTCCTGTCTTCCTCTTTGCCCTTGACCCTTCTTTTCTGTCTTTCTCTTATTTACTTTATTTTAAATTTTTATTGGTATTATAAAGGTGATGTACAGAGGGGTTACAGTTATGTAAGTCAGGCAATGAGTGATTTTTCTCTCCCACCTTCTGCTCCCACTCTTCCATTTATACCATTCATTCATTCATTCATTCATTCAAACATCCTCGGCTGTGGACCACGCGTGTGAGGCCCAGTCTTGGCTGGGGCAGCAAGCTCCACATTCATGTGCATCGTCCCCTCCTCCATCCCCTGCGTGGCTCCTTGGCCCGCGGCTGAGCAAGGCCTTCCTTCTGCCTGGCCCAGCAAGCGTCAGGAATTCATTGAGCTCGGAGCGGTGCCTCTGTCCTGCCTCTGGCCCTGCGCAGTGCTCATTGACTTGCTCTTCCACAGCCAGGCTGAAGTAGCCTAGACACCAAGAATGAGGTAAAGTCTGCTTCCCATGACCTACCAGCAGGCTCCCAGGGCCAGGGGAATACTAATCTGAAAGGGCACTTAAAGGACACAAGCAATTAAGTGATTACAAGATAAATCAAAGCAGGGAAGAGAATGGAAAGGTAGGGGAAGTGGCTCAGGTAGTCTCCATTTCTGAAGCACCTACTATAGACGGAACACTCCTATGACTATGGGAGCAAGGCAGGAGGGCATTCCGACCTGGGTGCTAACTGGAACCTAGGCTTGTCTGTGTACCACCATCTCCACCATTCCGTAGTTTCTCTCTTGCAGACAAACGATGTCTGTTTCTAAGGAGTGCGTATATTATATCATCTCCAATCTTAGCTGCCTATTGGTCTACATTACTTGAGAATATGGCGCCACACCAGAAAAATCTACACTTCTGGGGCACAGATGCTTCTCAGTCAATTGCTGCCAGGTCCGTGATGGTCTCTGGCCTTTCTAGGGAAATGTGTGTTACAGGTTGGTTTGCTGAATATGTATTGGTTTTAAGTGAAATCTCTCAAGTTTTAAATGCTGAGAACTAAATTAAAAACCAAACCAAACCAAAACAGAACACTCTCCAACAAGCGTGCCATGAGGAGGAAATGTGTCTGGTGATTGTGAGTGGACCTACTATGTGCCATGTGTTGTTCGGAGCCTCTCCTGGGCTCCTCAGCACAGGCCAGAATTATTCTTCCCTTTCACAAGAACTAAAGGAAGAAACCGATGAGACCCATGGAAGAAACAAATTTTTTTTCCTTCAAATTTTTATTATCAAACTGATGTACAGAGAGGTTACAGTTTCATACGTTAGGCATTGGATACGTTTCTTGTACTGTTTGTTACCTTGTCCCTCATGCCCCACTCCCTCCTCCCCCTTTCCCTTTCCCCCCTGAGGTGTTCAGTTCACTTACACCAAACAGTTTTGCAGGTATTGCTTTTGTAGTTATTTTTCTTTTTTTTTACCCTGTGTCTCTCAATTTTGGTATTCCCTTTCAATTTCCGACTTCTAATACTAGTATACACGGTTTCCAATATACTCAGATAAGATTACAGAGATAGTGTAGGTACAACCACAGGAAAGTGATACAAAAACATCATCAATAATAGAAGCTACAGATATACATGGGACATTGAAAGTAGTTACAACTGTGATATAACAATCGTTTCCATAACATGGAGTTCATTTCACTTAGCGTCATCTTGTGTGTTCATAAGGGTATAGCTATTGGGCCTTGTGATGCTCTGCTATGACTTGCCTAAACCTGTACTAATTATTCCCAATAAGGGAGACCATAGAGTCCATGAAGAAATGAATTTTTAAAAAGTCCCCTAAGAAAGCAAAGGAAGGGCTGACATTGTCCAACAAAGGAAATGTACTCATTACCAGACTTATGAAATGGTAACCCCACTGTACAGCATTCGAGTAATAACAATACATTTATATTTAGAAAAGTTCCCTGAGCTCCTACTATGTTCCAGATGCCGTAGTGTTCTCTGTAAGAAGAGGTTCAAGTGGATCTGCCTTGTAGATACTTCTGTTTTACTCCAAATATCCCAGAGGTGTCTGGAAACGTCACTGCCACCTACCCTACTGAAGTAATAGTTCAGGACAACGATACAAAGCCTCCCAGGAGTCATTGCGAAGCAACCCCTCTGTGAAGAAGAAGGAGGGAGACCTGTGTTTGGATTTAAAAGGGACAAGTATCTACAGCAACGAAACCATTAGGAATATTCTTCAAGACAGGCTGGTTGAGGAGGAGAGAGATTGAGAGCAAGAGACTGAAGGAGCTTCTCTTTGGAGGATCCTCTCTGTGGATGTGAGGGTTTTGCCTCCCCCTGGGTTTTACTACTTGGCCCATCAGTTGCACAGTAAATGGGCATCAGACCTAGTTAGAACCCCAGGTGAACCTCCCACTAGTCGTTTGACCAGCTCTATCTTGGACCACTGATAGGCAGAGATCAGAATGGCTGTATCAGAAGCCTTAATGGAGTCATAGCAACAATACCCAGACCTGCTGATGAGATGCTACCTGAGACTGGAGAGGGAACTCGTTGTGGAAATCATTTTTCATTCCAGATGGAGGCCACAGAGCCCACAGGTTTGAGAGTCAGCCCAGCTCGAACTGAACATTCCAAGGAGATACTGGAGATTGCTGGAATGACTTCTAGCCTTGAACCTGGGAAGTAGATGAGAGAAGACAAGTGTAGCAAGTACAGAGAATAGCAGGGAACATCCAAATAACTTCTTCCCGCTCTGCTGAGGAGTCCTCACTGCCCAATAGAGCAGAGATTTTCACACTTGCTCTTATTAACTGCAAAGCTCTCTGCTCAGTTGAACTTCTCATTCAAACACTCCATGTTTGCGAGATGAAAATGGCACTCCTTCCTACCTCCTCTTACTCCAGTGTTCTCTTAGGTCTCTGAGTTTATCCCTAGGACTTGGGAATTTAATATTGCTTCCAGTCTTCTCTTAAAATTGAGAAGGATGGAAACTAGTGGAGGAAGACAATTGTGTAGGCCAGAGGTTTACTTAGGGGGAACAAACCAATGAGGAGAGGGAAGGAAATATGAACATTTTGACTTTTTTTCCCCCAACCCATCTTCCTCAAGTTCTTCTTAGTTTATATGTCAAAATATACCTACTTTGGTGGAAATAATTTATACTTAAAATCAATTATATTCTATTGGCAAGTTAAAGGCACAGTTCAGTAGAATGTGCTCAACCTATATTTATCTATCTATCTATCTATCTATCTATCTATCTATCTATTTATTTATTTATTTATTTTTGGCCAGTCCTGGGGCTTGGACTCAGGGCCTGAGCACTGCCCCTGGCTTCTTTTTGCTCAAGGCTAGCACTCTACCATTTGAGCCACAGCGCCACTTCTGGCCATTTTCTGTATATGTGGTGCTGGGGAATTGAACCCAGGGTCTCATGTATACGAGGCAAGCCCTCTTGCCACTAAGCCACATCCCCAGCCCCCTATTTTTATTTTTTTTTAACTTGGATTTTTATTATCTTTAAGTAGTTGTTCAAAGGGGTTTCAATTCAACACGTCAGTTTGTAAGTGCAATACCTCTTGATCCATGTCCTCTTTGTTTTTAGTTTTACTGATGAGCCTCAGCATCAGACATGTTTGGAGACTGCCATCCTAGAGTGTGAATAGCCATTTTTTTGTATTTCAGCTCCCATCCACTAAATGGTCTGAGTTCCACCATGACAGAATCGAGAGTCCAGCTTTGCCAGGAAGAGAGCTGAATTTCTCACTATCTTTCCACTCTGATTTGTCATTCATGGCAAGTTTTGAGGACATAAACATTGCAGTGGTATTTTCGAGAGGAAATGTTTATCATTATAGCTCCCAAACACATCACAAACAGAAACAATAATTTCATTAGTAGCTGAAAATTGTAATGATGCTGTTGAATATAAATTTCACTGCGATGGTAAATCTAAAGCACAAGGATGATGAAGAAATCGCAGCAGAATTATTGGGAATAAACTTTATTGCTCTGAGTAAGATATGAGTGGGAGGATTGATGGAGGCTGAGATTTGAAGCAATGCTTTTCAGCCATTGGTATGGATGTTATCTGTAGGAACGGACACCATACCTTTGCCTCATGTGGAAAAATCTCTCTTCTGGAGAGAGCTGGGTAAAGTTCTTGTCACTATAACCCCACAACAAACATCTCTGTCTTACAAAGTCCTTTGTTTTCTCAGTGATTCCATCTTGTTGCATTAGGCCAAACCTAAGGATTGACCTCCCTTTTTCTGTTCCTCTGCATTGTAAAAAGAGCTACCATCACTTCTGCCTCTCGGTTGTGCCTGGAGTCAGTTTGTTTCATCTCTTTACACTCTTTCAATCCTGGAGCACACTGTGCTCTCTTACTGCTTCTTACCCCTGCCTATCTGTTCTCCTCCAATAGGGCCATCTGTGGAGTGAGCATTATCATGGGGTCATGGGGTCAACTCTTGTCCAGCTCAGAGCCTCCTGTGGCCTTCCCTTCCTGACAAAAAATAACCCCAAGCTCCTAAACAAACTCCCAAGCCCTGTGGGATGGCCGGCCTCATCTCATGTACTCTTATCCCTGGATCATTACCTCATGTCGAATTTTCAGACGCTAACCTGTGCCAACCGCAGGGCACTCCTGTTTCCTGAGTCTTAGCTGGTTCATGCCTATCCCTCAGAGCTTCAGTCATTGGTTTCTAATGTGAACAACTCCTCCATGTTTACCCCAGCTGAAGAAGTCCTTGGTGGCTTCCATTTGTCTAGCTCTGACACTGGAGCTGTGACCTCCGCACCTCCAGGGGGCGCCTGACCCACAGCACACTGGTAAAGAGGCCGTCCTTGAAGCTGTGAAGAGACGTGGTCTTTCTTCCCTCCCTCCCTTCCTTCCCTCCCTCCCTCTCTTCCTTCCTTCCTTCCTTCCTTTCTTCCTCCCTCTCTCCCTCTCCATCTCTTCCTTTCCTCCCTCCCTCCCTCCCCTCCCTCCCTCCCCTCCCTCCCTCCCTCCCCTCCCCCTCCCTCCCCCTCTTTCTTTCTGTTGATCATGGGGCTTGAACACAGGGCCTGGGTGCTGTCTCTGAGCTTTTTTTTTTTTTCTCAAGTCTAGTGCTCTACCACTTTGAGCCATAGCACTACTTCTGGTTTTCTGGTGGTTACTTGGAGATAAGAGTCTCGTGGACTTTCTTGCCTAGGCTGATTTTAAACGGCCATCCTCAGATCTCAGCCTCCTGAGTAGCTAGGTGTGAGCCCCAGCCCCTGGCGACCCCAAAGCCTTTCTTCCTTCATCGGTTTTATACCAAGCTTACTTTGCCATGTTTAGTTGCTTTTGTAAACAAAAGCAGGATATTTGCGACTTCTGGGTTTGTAGACTCACATTTAATGAGGACAGACACCATGACATCCTGGCACACAAAAGCCTCACACATTCACCGGGCCCCACTGGGTTTTTCTCTAGAGCAAGCCAGACAGGTGTTCCTCGCCTGCCGTGGACCTGAGCTGTGGGGTGTCTGATAGATGTCAACTCGTCTGCCACTTCTGCTTACCCGCGAGAGCCGTATGGCAGAGCAGGGCCTCACCCGGCCACCCTGGGGCCCACGGCAGCGGGAAGATCAGTAAAGCCCATCCTGTCTTAAAAAAAAAAATGAGACATTTGGCTCCTAATGAATTTTTCAGTGTTCATTTTTAAATGTTGCTTTAAAATACTGTTTTGTTCACTGAGATGTTGGTGTCTCTTTAAGGTTAGTATCCAAGGCAAGTGCCTCACCTGCTCCAGTTCAGTGGAAGCAGAATATGGATCAGGGATAGCTAAGGAGTGTATCAGGAATCAGAGGTCTTATTTTGGTTGAGTGGGATGGAGTGATTGGTGTGTGACATTGACTGTGGTCTGTAGAGCCGAGTGGTTCTAACCTCATTGTCTGCCTTGCTTAACTGACAAGAACAGCACACACCAGGGACAAGGACATTTCACAGGGTTAGGTTTATTTTAAAATTCCAGGGCTGACTGAGGCCTAGGAACTGGGTCATAACAAAATGGTGGAAGGAACAAGGTGTGCGCACCTCATGGCCACAGATTCACATCTAGCTTTTATGAACTGATTTGCTCTACTGTCTGAGGTAAAGGATTTCTCTTCCTTAAGCTTCAGCCTGTTTGTTAGTAAAACTGGAGATTAGCGCATCACCTGTTTTGGGTTGTGTAGTCAACATTAAATGAGATGATGGATTCATTCCACACCTAGGTACAAAGTGCACCAGAAAGTGCCAGCACCGTGCATGGTTCTGGGATGCGGGGCGAGAAAATGGCCCCAGAACATTGTCTTCCCCTGTTGGTACTTGCAGGCTAGGGAGAAAGACAGAGCAGAACACGTAACACACATGGGGTAAGCGATCCCACCGTGAGAGGCCAGGGGAGCACTTACTCCAGGAAGTCTGGCTCTTCCTCCAGGTGAGAGGTGAAGACATAACCAGTTCCTTAGGCATGGCAGGCAAGAAGAGCTTCCAAGCCGAAAAGAGCTTGAGCAAAGACCCGTGGTGGCAAGGGGGTGGCCTGTCCACAAGGCAAAAAAAGAGATTGGCAGTGCAATTGGGGTCAGCACGTTAATTTTCGTTGTCATTTTGCCATTGCCGATCTCTCTGCTGATTATTTGGGTGATAAGGGAAGATAAGATCCAGAAGCTTCACTGGTTGACTAATGCCTTCTTTAGGAAGGATGGTTATACTTTCAAAGGCAGAAACTGTGGTCTAGGTATGGGGCTGTATTTCTCAAGCAGATTCTAGAAAGGGGGCAGGAGGTCTATGGAGTGAAAAAAGAGCAAAAGAGTTAAACCCACAAGAGCCAAACTTCTGATGGACAGTGAATAAACAAGAGGGGACATTTCTGTGTCACCTGCCATATTGCTTGGGAAATAAACGTTATTTTTCCAGAAATAACTTAAATATTCAGTGAGAAAAGGTCCCAAGCTGTAGAACACCAGTACTGAGAAAATCCCTAGTGTGTTAATATTTCTGAACCAAGTGTACAAGTAGCTCTTGTTGACAGCACCCCATTTCCTCCACAAGCCGGTTGAGTTTTGAGGGGCTTCTTTTTTGTAAAAATATCTTTATTATTATGATAAAGGTGATGTACAGAGAGGTTACAGCTACATAAGTCAGCTAAAAAGGTACATTTCTTTTTGCACAAGGTTACCCCTTCCCTCACTCCCAGTTTTTCCCTCCTGTCCCCACCCACAAGTTGTATAGTTCATTTTCAACATAGTGTCTAGTGCATTTGTTCACCCTTTGTCCCTCCATTTCGGTGCCCACTTTATCCTCCCGAAGACAGATAAACAAACAAGACAAAAATGAAAACAAAAACAGCAACAAAGAAAAAAACCCTCTTGTTTCCATTCCCTAGAGTTCCTTTCTATAAGTATTATTTTATGTGATCAGATGCACATAGGCATTGTGTTCCTAGAAGTACCCTCCTTTGGTCTCACTGTGTGTGAATGCCTGGAGCCCCGTGTAATTGATCATGTTTGGAGGGGCTTCTTTTTTTTTTTTTTTTTGCCAGTCCTGGGGCTTGGACTCAGGGCCTGAGCACTGTCCCTGGCTTCTTTTTGCTCAAGGCTAGCACTCTGCCACTTGAGCCACAGCACCACTTCTGGCCATTTTCTGTATATGTGGTGCTGGAGAATTGAACCCAGCGCCTCATGTATACGAGGCAAGCACTCTTGCCACTAGGCCATATCCCCAGCCCTGGAGGGGCTTCTTAAAGATTCCACCTGAAGGAATATTTCATGTGCCTGTTGGGACAGACCGGAAGAACGAAGCGGTTGAACTTCAAAAGTAATTCCAACAATGCATTGAGGAGAAATTTGCCTGGATGCCCAGTTGGGCAGACTCTGTTCTTTATGGAGGTCGGCGAATAGGTGGGAAAGGGCCACTAAGTCTGTCCTTCAGCCTCAGGCCTCCCCCAGCCAGTGACTGCAAAGAGCATGAGTTTTCCAGTTCTGCCTGGAAACACACTGCCACGAGTGTTTGTCATGCAAGTGCGGTTCATGGTAGCTGATGGGGCCTGCAACTTCCACTGACTCTTCCAGAGTCTTCCTGGCCTTCTGCATTTGAGCTAGTGACCGAGAAGTGAGAAATCCTACATTCCATTCCTAAGTTCCTCAGCCCTCTGGTCACCTTGATATCACGGTGACACCGAGGGTCATGTGTGACACACCACAGAGACTTCTGAGGAAAAGAACGACATCGGACGGAAAGCAAATCTTTCATGTAAATCCCAGGGCTTCAGCTTGCCAATTAACAGCTCCATCTTTCCTGAGGGGGCTCTGCCCTGCCAAGTTGTGACAACTCCCATCAGAGAGGCGGTTGGCTTCGCAGCACAACTCTCTCTGTGGTCTGGTGCTTGTAACTGCTCTTGACCAATATGCCTTTTCTTTGTTTGGGGGTGGAAGGAGTTGTTCTAGTCAGTAGCCTGCAAGTGGGCGCAGACAGATGCAAGTGAGCACCCCAGGCAATGTGGGGGTCACCAGATGCCCGACGATGATGGCAAGAACAGCAATCAATGCTTGTCTTTCCAACCAGGGTCTTCAGAGGATGGGGCGCAAGCTGCTGTTTCAGAGGCCAGAGAGGCTTGCAGTGGTTTTATGAATAAAGGCTTTATAAGAACCAAGGGAACACCATCTGCTCCTGGGCCCCTGCCAGGTTGAGGGCACTTCAAGCTTTCTGAGTTCCTGTGGCGAGAATGGGGCTGTAGGGGGGGAGCAGAGCACGTGCTCTGGAATGGTGTGGACTAGAGCTCCATGGGGGGAGGAGGGGCCAGAGGTAGCTCATGGGTCAGAGCCGAGGCAGAACAGGAAAGGGGGCGGGGCCCAAGATACACTGAGAGACAGAGGGACAGGTTAGGAGCTTGGAGTGCTCACTTCCAGGTTAAACAATGCAGTGGGTGACCCTGTAGTCTGGGATCTGTGATGGGCAGAGGAGAAAGATCTTGCAGCCTGAGCACTTGCTCCATAAGGTGCACGAAGGAGTGAGGCGCCGATGCAACTTCACATCTCTGGTTGCCTCACTGTCTGGGATTTGTGAATCAAGGAGAATAGGAAATTGGTCATGCAAAAAGGCTGGCCAATAATCCTTGGAGGAAGTGATCTCATTCAGAAACCTCAAGCCCATGGAAGGGAGCATTTAAGGTGAGGTTTATGCATCGCTTCTGCGGGTCATGGTAGTCAGCTTCAGTTAAAGGCGATACTTTTTTTTTCTTTATGAAATGTGTAGGCCAAACGAAAACCAGGCGACCTATTTCATGAAGTAAACTGCTACGGAGTTGGCAGCTACCCTCCAGAGAGTGTCTTGTCTCCCCAATAATATTTATTCATGGCATTAAAAAATTTAAATGAAGTCATCCAGGAGCAGTCTCCTGAGAAAGAAAGAAAAATGTACAGGGACACTGGGTAGAAATGTTGCTATAGATTAAGACTATAGAGGCAATTAATACTGGGGAAAAGTCAATCTAGCAAGTAGGAAGCTGAAATACTTATATATAAAAAGTTAAAAATCCATCCCATTAGTTATTACCCAGGTGGACATATCTCCATGTAATTATGGAGTCTGCTAACAAAAGCAAATTTCTCTCTCCCTGCTTCCATCTCTAAGGCATTTGAAGTGGAAGCAGTTCTTTTCACGGGGAAGTAATTTAAATAGATAGGGAACGAGTTTAGGGTCGATGTAATTTTTTCTTACTCACTAGGTCAAAAAATGTAACTCCCAGGGGCAAAGAGAACCTCTGGGGAGAAAGGAGGCCCCAGGACAGGAAGCTGCTTCAGCCGTCCTCGGGGGAACGGCCTTAGGAAGATGGTGGCAGACACAGTCTGGGAAGCCATGGAGCAGTGACTTGAGAAGCACGTAGGAGTTGGCTGAAGTCATTAAAAAAAAATTCCACCCTGCTGTTGGACGCCAGTGGCTCACACCTGTAATTCTAGCTATTCAGGAGGCTGAGGTCTGAGGATCGGGGTTCGAAGCCAGCCCTCACAGAAAAGTCCTGTGAGATGACTCTTTATCTCCAATTCACCACTCAAAAACCAGAAGTGGCGCTGTGGCTGCAGGGGTAGAGAGCTAGCCTTGAGCACAAAGAAGCTCAGGGACAGCGTTTAGGCCCTGTGTCCAACCGCCATTAAGCCTCCCCCCTCCCCCAAGAAAAGTCCACTCTGTTTGTGCTCCACTGAAAATCACTGAGATTAGTTAGAGTAATATGTCAATATTTCTTTTTGCTGTGCTGGGGATCGAACCCAAGGTCTCAAATATACGAAGCAATCACTCTACCATTAAGCCATTCCCCAAGCTCTAGAGCAGTGCTACCATGGCCAATTATATGTAAGCAGATCTCAGAGGAGTGATGACATGCTCAGGACAATATGACTCATTGGGAGGAGTGAAGACAACTGCTCTTGACAGAAAGAAAAGGCCATTCTCATGACCCTCAACTCTGGATTTAGGGTGCATCCATCTCTTTGTCTCTTGGCCTCCCAAGGGAGTTCACTCGCTGCTGTTAGCACAGGAAGTTGGTTTCCACCTTGGATAAGGTCTTCAGGACTCTGCTAGTTAGTCATGGTTGGATCTTCATGGCCCAGGTCTGAGAGGAGCCGCCCTCCCTTATGCAGAGAGCCTTGCCTTATCTCCTACAGTGGGAAAAAATGACTTGCCACTTGAGGACTGCTTCCTTTCTCACCTCTGCCTGGGTTCCCTTTCCGCCCGCCTTTCTACTGCCTGTCCCATCCATTTCCCTCTCCTTCCCTTGCTTATTCTTAATCTCGACATAATCTCAGATTGCTTCCATCGCTCATCTCCCACATCAGCCTTCTCTTGACCTTCCCGTCCATTCCCTTGAACCACAGCCCTCCCTTCCCACTTGCCCTGAAGCCATGACAATCGAGCTTTACCCCAACAGTTATTGAAATGGCTCCAACTCAGGTTACTGTTGACCTAATTTTTAATTTCTAATGACCTATTTTCAGGTTTTTTTCTTCCTTGGTTTAAAAAAAATGTAATTATCTGGCCCAACAGCTCAGACGTGCTTTCCTTCCTGGGCTTGATTTCATGTGTTTATTCATTCACTTAGTGACTATCAATTCCCTACTACGTGTTATGGATGCGATCGAGGTTGGAGACACAGCAAGTGTCAAGTATTCTAGTGGGAGAGGCAGAAATGTATTTCAGTTTTGAGGTGAATATAAGAATTATGGTGGATAATGCAGAGGCCAACAAGAATCTTCTATTGATAGCCACTGGGGTTTCTTCCAGCGCCTTTGAAGGTCACCCTGCCTCTTCGACTTGATTCTTCCATGTTATCAAACCTACGGTAACAGGACACCTTCTTCTTTGCTTTCTCTCTTCAGTGGTCTACAAGATCTCATGTACTCCAAGGCCTTTATGAGTCAGTTTCTACTAATTACATCTATATCCATCCTTTCATTTTATCCATATTTTCCAACATTTGACTTTGCTCATCCATTTTATCTAGGATATTTCCTGTGGAGGCATCCTCAAACTTGTCAAGTCTACAGAACCTTCCCCGGGTTGCTCAAACCTGCTCTACCTTCTGCTTTCACTCCCTTAGTTAGGATCTAGAGACCCACTGTTCCTCACCCTTACTAGAACACATGGTCCATTGCAGTGGATTGGGTGTGTCTAAGGCCCTGGGACTTTGCCTTAGCTTTTCTTTCAGGGCCTGTGTTCAGACTCCTGTTATCACTTTTCTGGATTCTTGCCTTTTATCTGCTTCTCTAACTCCAGGCTGCCCACTCTAGTCCACGTTTACCTTGTTGTCAAAGTGACTACCCTGATTAGATATCTGATTTTGTTTGGTTTCAATAAAAAAACTCAAAACAAAACTCCCTTGCCTCTCTATGGCCTCTAGCATTTTTTTAAAGAACTATAAAGCTACACCTGAGTTTTGGCTCATGAGAATGTTTTAGAGCATTACAACAAATACTGAAGTATGAAATAGAAAATACCCAGGTAAGTCTCACATAGAAAGGGCATGCTTTGTGAACCTATCCTTTCTGCTAGAAATATATGTGTGGAACAAAGGAACAGACATACAATATCTGTCTTCTCTGGGGAAGCAGTGGGAAAGCTAAAAAAAATATGCTGGCTCATGGGAGATGCTCTAAAGTTCTCTTGTGTATCTTACCAGACTCTTCTTGATGCTGCAGCAACAGGTTCTTGGGGTCTTACCACGAGAAAGCTCTTCATCAACAGGGACCCAGTGAACATGCCTAGCTTTCTCTGCTCCAAGCTTCTCACCCCCACCTCCTTTGTGGGTTCCTTTGCTTTCCTGCAGGGAAGCAAATCCCTTCTTGCTTTTCTGGACTCTGGCATCCCTTCTTGAGCTCTTGCTTGGTAGGGGGACTTGTTCCCTTGCTCACAGAGTACCCCAGGCTTCCCTATCTCCAATGATCACTGGATAGCTGGTGATGAGATTTGGCCATGTGGACTGTGGAATGGGAGGCCAGTTCATCTTTGAATCTTTGGCATCTAGCATAGGGCCTGGAACACAGAACTCAGGCTATGTAGAATCTCTCTCTCTCTTTCTCTCTCTCTTTCTTTCTTTCTTTCTTTTTTTTTTTTTTGGCCAGTCCTAGGGCATGGACTCAGGGCCTGAGCACTGTCCCTGGCTTCTTTTTTTTTCTCAAGGCTAGCACTCTACCACTTGAGCCACAGCACCACTTCTGGCCATTTTCTATATATGTGGTGCTGGGGAATTGAACCCAGGGCCTCATGTATACAAGGAAAGCACTCTTGCCACTAGGCCATATCCCCAGCCTCTCTCTCTCTTTCTCTCTCAGTGTGTATGTGTGTGTGTGTGTGTGTGTGTGTGTGTGTGTAAGATGTCCATTAGTTTAACAGCAGTGATGCATACGTGTGCACATGCCTTGCTCACATCTCAGTTCTTTGACTGCTTTTGGGGCTGACTGCCTTTGAGGCCAGACCCTGAGCACCAGGGTCTACTTTGCCCCCGATCCTGGCTAAGCAGATAGAGCCTGTGGTGAAAGTTCATGTGTGTCTTCCCACGTGCCGGCAGCAGTTCCGCTCTGGTCTCCATCTGTGTTGGTGTCTCATCCCTTACAGAGGTCAGTGGTTTGTGATACTGGGTCCAATGTCAATACCACCCTGTCCTCGTAAAGCTGGCCCGAGGCTGTCGAAATAAGACATCGTGTATCCAATGGTAAGAACAATATAGTTCAATTTTTTTTTGTTGTTTTTGAGCGAATTTGACTTATAGTCATCCCACGAAAGAGAGAAATAACCCTGGCCTGAGTATCTCCTGCTCCACTATGCTTGCTCCTGGGATAGGTAGGAATCTTCCTCTCTCTAAGACCTGTATGAAGATTTTGAAATCTGTGTGAGGACGCGGGCAAGCTGCCTGCTTGCAGCAAGAATGAACAGCGCCCCAGGGTGCCCTTGTCCAGGAGGGCACACTTGGTCTTGGGAGGCAGTGCACATCCTGGTTCGCCCAGATAACTTGGTAGCTCGGGTGCCCTGGCAAAGCACCCCAGCTTGGGAAGGGAGCAAGTAGGCCTTGGGGGGCAGGGGGAAGGGGAAGGCAGGATCTTTTTTGGTTCCCTGATCCCTGGCTGCCTTTGGTATGTCTCTCCATCACCACCGGCTGTTGGGGACTCAGTTTTGGCCTTGGTGGGGGAAGGGTGCCAAGAGCGAGATGCTGCCCTTCCCCCAGCCCTGGGACAGTGTGGGAGGGAGCCCCTCCCACCTTCTGGCCTCAACCGGAAAAGAAGCCCCCCGCCCCTGGGGGGCGAACACGTGCGTGCCACAAAGGAAGTTTCATGACATCACCTGATGGGCAGCCCGGCTTAGCCAATGGCCCAAGTCCTTCCCTTTCCTGCCATTACCGCTATATAAGCCCCCCTCCCAATTAAATCCTTTGAGACTCATTCAATCATCCAGCCATCTCCCCATTATCTTTGTCCTGCGGTTCCTGACACATTATGGGGGGGCCGAGGAAGGGATTTCGGCATCCCACTTCAGCCTAGAGCAGTCCAGAAAGGACACGCCTTACTCCTTCTGCTGGTATGAGGGGTAGGGTGGAGTTTCTTCCATAGAATCGAGGTTCAGGCATTCCCCCCGGGAGATGGGGGGGAAGGGGTCCTCGAGACCCCAACATTTGAGCATCTCCTCTGGAGAAGTGAGGAGAAGGGGTCCTCAGAGATCCCGACAACCGGCCAGGAAGGCAGGGCCGGCGTCGCCGTGGTGACATCAGGGAGAGATGGCGGGTGCTGGTGGGAAGTGGGGAGATGCTTGTTCCGAGTAGCACAGAATCCAGACCAGGGTTCGGCGCTGTGGACTTGGGAGGCTGGATGGTTCTTTGTTGTAGGGGTGCTGTGTTGGTTGTTCCCACTCGGAATCACCCCTGCCACACTTCCCTCCCCCACAGTTCTAGCCACCTCAAGTGTCCCGTGGGGGATACAGGCACAGCCTGCAGAGAATCACTGCTCTAGGTGAAAATTTGCCCCCTACCTCTGGCCCACTCATCAGCCATACTGACGGAGGGCAGGCCGCTGCCTAAGGAAACAAGGCAGTTACGAGGGGAACAAAGGGGACGCTCAGTTCCTTCCAGAAAGACCCTGCCAAAGTCATTTAAATGATATTGTTTTCTGGATAGGCAAGGAGGAAAAGAGAAAGCCAGTTAGAGGGAAAAATCAGGGACACAAAAAAGGCCCGTGTTTATTTGATGAACTGTTTCCAGCTGTAGAATGGCATCATGAGATTAAGGGTTGAGCTGAGTTTAAAGAGAACCCAAAGAAACGGGGCAGGAATGTGGTCCTGAGGAATGAGCTCTTTGCAGTAAAATAGAGCCAAGTGTCTTTCATCCTTGCTAGCACTGATTTTGTATGTTTTCTAGGAAGGGTCCAATTTTCTGTACTTGCCTTCCACTTATTTACCAAGAAATAATCGGTGTCTTCGGAGAGCTAGCAATTCTTAATAAAGCAGTGCAGCTCTTCTCTTATGCCCTAGAATGGAATGTCCCAGTAGACTTCCCATCAAGCATTGCTCCTGAGACCATTGCATGTAAAAGAAAAAGTCTCATTTGAGCAGGAGAAATATGACAAGGAAGAAAATGGGTGGCACATTGGTTGTGCACTTGCAGAATATCGTTAAGAATTATGTTTTTAACTGATACATAAGAGGGGTGCGTCGTTATGGATGGTTCTGTGGTGTTTTGATGCATGTACACCTAGTATAATGCGCCAATCAGGATAAACCTTGATGTCTCCTTAAACACTGATCATGTGTGGTGAAATCATTCAAAATCCTTT
This sequence comes from Perognathus longimembris pacificus, assembly GCF_023159225.1. Lineage (NCBI taxonomy): Eukaryota > Metazoa > Chordata > Mammalia > Rodentia > Heteromyidae > Perognathus > Perognathus longimembris. The sequence goes on from NC_063176.1 coordinate 46,106,830, forward strand.
CTTCCAGCTTCTTTGAGACACACAGTACATCATCCCTAGTCACTGTATGGGAATGGATCACCAGAGCTTGTTTCTCCTGTCACTGTAACTTAGGCCCACTTGGCCCACTCTCCCGTCCCTCTTTCCCTCCTCCCTCTGGCCTCTGGTAGCCACCATCTCAAATCCCATGCAACCTACTTGGAAAAAGGAAAATCTTGGTGGGTACAGAAATGGAGGAACAAAGGGTGAACGAATACAGCAGTGGTACTCGCTAGACACTATGTTGAAAATGAACTACACAACTTGTGGGTGGGGATGGGAGGGAAAACGTGGGAGAGAGCGATGGAAGGGATGACATTGTCCAAAAAGAAATGTACTCCTTACCTGACTACCCTCTGTCCATCACCTTTATAGTAATAATAAAACAATAAAAATGTAAAAAAAGGAAAAAATGTGCAAAAATCTAGATGATAGAGCTGGAAAAGAAATACCATTGGGTTTGGGATCAAGCCATGAGAATATTGTGAACAATTTTGCCTTCAGGTGGGAACTCAAGCCTGACCCACAGAATTGTTCGTTATTCGCTTTTTTACTTGATTCTTCCCAGACCGGGTATTGGCTCCCTGTACCTTACTGTTTTGACCTGTAAAATGGATACGAGCATGTGTCCTTCTATAGAGGTGAAGAATGTATTACCTAAGGTCCTTGCTGCTCTGCTGGCAGGTGAGCTTGAAAAGGTCAACAGAGTTTCCCTGGGTGTTTGTGCATTAGATGAACACTGCCCTGTCTTAGAGCAGCTGGCTGTTCTAGTTTTGATTATGTGGGTCTGGGTATTTGCCTCTGCAAAATAGCAATATTAGCCTAAGGTACATATTTTTCAGAGCATTATAAGATTCTTGGTGTGATAACACCAGCGAGGGAATAATCCTGCTTTGTAAGCCAGATTTGGAGCAGTTTGGGCATGTAGAGCAGCCTTGCATCACCCATCCTAAGCTAACAAACCGCAATGTGCTCTCGACCACGCTTAGGCCATAAGGCATGGTTTCCAGGCCACTGGCGGTTATTCCCTGACCGGTAATGGCCACAGAACCATACATTATTGCTATTAGGAGCAATTTTGGTACTATTTTCAGTTTTCCTTTTTATTGAGTAGCTGCTGACCACCTCACCCCCTTTCCTGGAGTTGTCTGGGTTGGGTTACAGTGGCTAGATGGCTCAGTTCCTTTGCTGGGTTTTGTTTAGGGGAGAAATCAGTGTGTAGCAACTGGTGTTTTGGTTTATACCCTGTCAGGGAGAATGAAGTTTATTTGAAATGTTCCTTTTATTTTTTTAAAATGGCACTTGGGACTTTTGGCCCGGAAATGTCATTATATATATTATATTCATTATATATGCATATATATGAATGAATTTTTTTCCTTTCCCTTGTAATGAGGCACTGAGGCGAGAGGAGGAGTCACATTTGTTTCTTTTCTTACCTTTTCTGAATAATTAAGTTTTTATGTTTCAAAGGAATCCCAATATTAATATTGTACATTATGGAATTATATAGAGCATCCTATTAAGAGGTTTGACATCTCTATGAGGAGAAATAAGAAAGGGGGTCCAGAGTTGATTGATTGCAAATATTTCTCTTCAATTGGAATTTTAAATCATATTTATGATTGCTTCTGTTGCTTATCTCACTGAGAAAACAGTAGCTCTGGAGTGTGAATTAGTAAGAGCTTTACTTTTCAAAATGTGCAAGCATTCGTTTTTGAAATGTTTACTGTTAAATAAAATACCACGGAGTCAGTTTTTGGTTAAGAGCTCGTTATTTCATTGTTAGTTTCAGTCAACTTCCATTTTCTGTGGAGATTCAAATCATTCTTCCCAGAGCCTTACAAGGGGAAGGGAGCAGGGTTGTAGCATCAGGACAATTTGATCCAAGATGGGGGGAATCCTGTCTGTGAAAGGACACCGAGGTCTGAGTGATTTTCTTCAGCTGAGCAGTTGGATAGAAAGGTCATAATAATGAGATCACATTTTGACAGCTTTTACTGTTGGACAACAGGCTTCATTATATTTGCTGTGTTGATTTATTATTTTTAACCTCTGTTACATATGTATGCAGGCTCTGGTGTGAATTCCCTGAATCCCTTTTTCTATCTCTAGGTGGACTTATGAAGGAGCTCATTAACATTTTTAATGGGAGATTTTATGTAGGAATAAGAAACAACTAACATTAATTATTATACTTGTCTAAAGTAGAGAAGCACCAACACCATATATCTTTGTCTATTTATGTAACTGTCTGATAGTGGATAAATTATATCCCAGTTGCTGCAGTAAATTAAAAAAGTAATAATAATCCAAGATAGGGAAGGCAGTCTTATAAATCTAGGGTTCTACAGAAATATTTCAGAGGATGAAGTTTCCCCAAGACTTTGTTATTATGATACATGTAAACCTTTGTTAATATGTGTCATGGTGGCCCAGTTATTGAGACAATAATTATGGTCTGTGGTACTCAAAGATACACACTCTAATCTGTTGCCTTCCTAAGTTTTCCTTCCATAAGAGAAATCAGATGAGTGGAGAGTTGTGTGCCAGGTGATTTTTTTGCCAAATGAGAAGGGCATTGAGTAGCTGGATGATGAAAGAATGATCATTTATACTCTTAAATACATGATCCAAAGAAGGTTTAAATCAATGTGTTAATTGGTAAGTGATACTGTAATTGTATGCATAATCAGGGAAATTTTGATACTAGATTATTTACTTGCTCTCAGGAAATTAATCTGCAGAGGTCGTATATTCGATTGCTTGTTTATTAAGTGGAACCCCTGTAGTTACAAAGTGCCCACTGGCTTTGCCCTGTCTGAAGGATTCTTCTACACGTTCCCAGCAGGTGTCAACACACAGAGCCTCGAGTGCTTATTGATCCCGATTCAAACAGTTCATTAATCTAAGCACACATTATATAGATTTTTCAATGTAATTTTGAGAGGGTTGAAAAACTATATTGAATGATGAGATATGATACTCAAATTATGCTTTTTACGGCATATCGCCCTTGGGATTGTGGCTTTCTAACTGGCATAGACACTACAATGAGTGCCATGTTTTCCCTGGACTTCACTTCTTGCTCAGTATTCCTTGTGCTAGCATCGTTTTCCTTTCCTATCTGGCATCATCCCAGAGACTTCCTCAAACAGTGCCAAAAAGCTCACACAACATAAAAGAAAAAAAAAAAAACCCAGCTCTACATGAAGAAAAAAAAATCACATAGAGGTAAGCCATTTCTTAAAGGATGTTTTTGGCTTTTTCATAGATACAGGAAAAGGTTCCGTAAGATTTTTCATTACCTTTAGTTTTGTACATATACCAGGTAGTTTCAAATAATGTATTATTATGTTCTTAAACCCACAAAGTGAAACTCCTAGGTTCTGTAAATAGTGCTGGAAAGAACCATGGTACCTAACACTATGATAGCTGCCATTTTGGATTACTCTGTCCAAGCCTAAGATAAGGTTTACTACTTTATTTATTTTTGTTAGTTGTGGGGCTTGAACTCAGGGCCTGAGTGCTGTCCCTGACCCCATCAGCTAGTACTCAACCATTTTGAGCCACAGAACCACTTCTGGTTTTCTGGTTAATTAGAGATGAATCTCATGAACTGTCTTCTCCATGCTGGCTTTGAACCTCAGTCCTGAGATCTCAGCCTTCTGAGTAGCTGGGGTTATAGGCACGAGCCACCAGTGCCTGGCCTTGCTTACTACTTTGTAGAGTGAGCGCCCCGCCCTGCCCCCCCCCCCCACTGGGGCTTGTTAAATGTATTATTAGTTCCTTGAATTTTGGATAATGTCTTTGCAGTCTCTGTTGTAAGTAAAGACTGGGACAGATCACCATCTTACCCAGATGAATGTGCACATGGCTGCTTATTTTCTAAGACAATAAACAGCAACAAGTCAGAAAACAGTAAGAGCTTGACAGGGAGAGGAAGCATGCAAAAAGGGAAAGGCTAGAGATCGTGAATTACTCCCCACCCCAATCTCCAAAGCTCACTATAATAATGTCTTGAACTCATATTTTGTCAACAAAGCAAGATTATCAATAGAATGTTTCCTTGATTAGGGAGAAATATTTAGTTTGAATTTATTCTGCTAGTCCAGTAGCAGAAAGTAATCATATTCTCCTTGGATCTCATTTGGAACAACTTTGACAGAAGTCTGAATGGCTGAGACATCTGGTAACTTTCTCATGACCTGCCACGTGTTAGGCACTAGAGGAAGTGAAGCAGCTCTGGGCTCTGGGGTGGAGACAACCAGGCCCTGGTTTGTCACTAGACAGATGGTAAGTGGATGTATTCTAGAGAGATGAGAGCAACCAGTGTCTATAGACTTCTACCTGCAACACATTTTGTCTGGGTCAGTATGAGAAGGTTCATCAAAGAGGTGCTATTAAGTGAATTATACATATTATATCAATTGTATATTATATATATGTATATATATATACATACACACACACACACACACACACACACACATATATATATATATATATATATATGTGATGTTTCTCAAGGCTGAGGAAAATTTCTAGGATTGTTTCCTAACTGGAAGAGTACACTTGGGGCTGCATTTTAATTTTATTTGAAACCTACAGTGTTCATGTCTTCTTGTCTTTGTGAATTGGCCAGAGAGTGCAATTCTGCTGGCCTGGTTGGATTAGAAAGGCTATCAAGCTTAAGGATGCTTAACTAGTGGGGTGCAATTATGCTTACTCAGGCATTAGCACCTGATTAAAGCTTTATTTCCAGAGCCTAGCCATCATTTCAGAAGTAATTTGTGCCTGATTATGGAAAGTTATTGTGTTACCTATTCCTGCTAACTTTAACATATTCCATACTAACAGTATTAAGTTTGGGGTTATTAAGAACAATTTGCCATCTATGGCCATCATGCTATATGATAACAGATTTCCTTTTCTGAGGATAGCACAATAAAAGATGTGTTGGTGTCCTTTTCATTTACTGTTATGCGGTTCTGGGTGTAGGTGAGTCTGAGTTAAGATAGGAAGGCTTACGAGAAGGAGCAGATTTTATTTCGAATCTTAAAGCATGGGAATGAAAGATGGAAAGCTTAGGGTGATCTAGGTAAGGGAGAGAGGTTAATAAAAAGACTGAAGTGGGAATGGAGGGCCCTGTCAGCTTTAGACATTATTATACCATATATCTACTCCTGTTCAAAAACATCTCCATCATGGTACTTCCAAAGTTCTCTATTTTTATTTGACTATCTTGGGATGAGTGATGGTTTAGATCAAAGGTCAGTCAAATTTCCCTTTTCATTTTGAAAATAAGCTTGAGAGCTACTGTCTTGAGCTTTGTGAGCCCTAAGGCCTCTTATTGCCATTCCCTCTGTGGTAGCACAAATGCAGCCAGACAGAGTGTTTGTCTTTGTGTGCCAATAAAACTTTATTTACATATGATGGGCCAGGTTTGAACTACTGGGAGTTTCTGACTTCTGCTTTAGGTCATTGTTTCTTGAACCCCTGTCCTTTTAGTACAACCGTTATGATATTGCTTCATCTGAGTAGCATCTGCATTGTTGTTTAATTCATTTTCTCCTATATATTGACTTTCTTTGAAAGTTTTATTTTAAAACAAACTCTGCATCACTACTATGGAAAATAGCATTATGTTATTAATAAGGGACCTGTACAAGTTAAATTCAATAAAGCCCAAACACTCTTGTGTACAAGACACATTTTGGGAAATGTTCTGGAAGAGTTTTGTCAGGAACAAATGAGACAAAGGAGACGGCTTACAATGAATCTGTCCAGCTGGACAGCCGTTCCCTTGGATGTCTTAAAGGCATTTATCCACGTGGGCATCCTGGAGGCAGGGCCCAGGAAAGGCTCAAATGGGGACAGGACCGTATGTGATATCCTGGGAGGGCATCTGGGCTACAGTACTGATCAAATACAGAAAATCCAGTAAACTTGAATTCCAGATCAACAAGAATTTTTTTTAAAAATAAGTCTATCCTGTGCAATATTTGGGTCATACTTATGCTAAAACATTCTGAATATTTAAAATCTGAAATCGAGACTTGATATTCATTTTTAATTTTTGCCTAGATCTGGTCTCATCTGAGCTCTTTTACTCAAAGCTAGGGCTCTCTTACTTCGAGCCACCGGGTCACTTCCAGTTTTCTGGTGGTTAATGGGAGTTTCACAGACTTTCCTGCCCAGGTTGGCTTTGAAACACGATCCTCAGATCTCAGCCTCCCGAGTAGCTCAGATGACAGGTGTGAAGCCACCAGTGCTCGGCTGGTTCTGTAATTTGAATGCAAGTTCCACATCCCAATTCAAATGCTGATAACATTTTTTTTTTTTTTTGGCCAGTCCTGGGGCTTGGACTCGGCCTGAGCACTGTCCCTGGCTTCTTTTTGTTCAAGGCTAGCACTCTGCCACTTGAGCCACAGCGGCCGTTTTCTGTATATGTGGTGCTGGGGAATCGAACCCAGGGCCTCATGTATATGAGGCAAGCACTCTTGCCACTAGGCCATATCCCCAGCCCAATTCAAATGTTGAAAGCTAGATTCCCAGTTCCAGTAGTGCTTCGGGAGGTGAACTGTCCCTTCATGAACAGGATAAGTGCCCTGCTTGCTTGTCTACCACGTGTAGGCTCAGCCTGGACTTCTCAGACTCCACAACTCTGAGAATGAAATTTCTGTTGTTTATAAGCCATCTAGCCTAAGAGGCATTGTTACAGTAAGCCCGAATGAGCCAGGCACGGGTGGCTCGTGCCTGGCATCCTAGGTATCAGGAGGCTGAAATCTGAGAGTTGTGATTCAAAGCCAGCCTGGGCAGGATAGTTTGTGACAATCTTATCTCCAATAGAAACTATGTGGGAAAAGCCAAAAAGCTAGAAGTGGTACTGTGGCTCAAGTGATAGAGCATCAACCTTGAGCACAAAGAGACTCAGGGACAGTGCCCAGGTTCTGAGTTCAAGACCCAGGGCCAGCAATAAAAACACCCCTCCCCCTCAACCCAATAAAAAATCTGACTGGATTAAGATGTCAAGAATATTTATCTGGTCCAACCACAGGGATGAGTTTGAGGTCATGGCAGGTAGTAGAAGTGCATTTGGTCAATACAGGTAGCCAAGGAAGTAGCAACTTGGCCTACTTAAAACAGAGCCCCTGTGGGTCCCGGAGGAGGCAGGAAGCAAGGCAGATCCTTGTGACTTGGTAGCCCAGCCAGAAATTTGTGCATGATCAGTTTCTGCACCAGAAAAACCACTGGAGAGTTATGACAAAGCGCCCGGGGTAGGGCAGAAGCAAATCTTTCAAAGAACCATAGCCTTATCCTATTCCTGCAGCTACATTGTGCCTTCAATGCTCTGGAAAAAATAATCAAAAGGAGAATTTAGAACTGTTCTCGGATTGTCAGGTTTTCATCTAAAAATGTTAATGTACATTAAACTTTTAATTAAAAAGCATATCCCATCACAAACTATTTTTAATATGGAATATTTAGCAACGATGCACACATTTTGTTCTGAGCACCATCCGGCTATTAACCAGAATAATTTGATTTAAAAATGAACTGTATTAGGCTGTGTACCCTCAGGTGACATCCCAAATAAACTGCATTATTTAAACCCTCCTCTTTACAAAGTGCACACATGGTTTTGCTTGTTCTTTGCAGGGAAAAGTAATTTGATGGCGAGTTGCTGGGTGGTATCAGAAATGTCAGCAACCGGCAGAGCCATTTATGGAAAAGAGAAAAGAAGACTTTTATTACAGGTTCTTAGAGCCTATTCTCCATCTTCCTTTTTTTTGGCTTGAAATAATTTTATTTTTTATAATTGTCAGCCTGGAAGAGTTGAAAGGGCAGAAGTCTGCCTAGATTTAGACTAAATATTTGTGCATATTTGTGAGTTTGCATGAGGATGCATTTGGACATGAAAACCTAAAGTTGGCAGGGATTTTTCTGTCCTCTTTTGTCTCTTCTGGGTGATTTGGATGTGATTATAATCAGGAAATAGTTTGGATGTGATGGAATCCTGATGATTCCTAATTCTGGCTGTCATGTGCACCAGCTACTTTGGTTTCTCTTGGGCAAGAATTAAAGAGTCAGCGTATAGAAGTTGCTTTTTCTCGGGCTGAGACTGTGTGTGTGCCTAGCTCACCTGGCCGCTAGGTGGCACTGCAGCCACAAGGAAGTGTGCTCTCAGTTACACAGGTCGGCTGTGGTATTAAGGAATGTCTCCTAGGCTGATTGTGGAAGGAGGTAACCTGGCGCTGAGGCTCTTCAGATTGCACACGTGTGCGCGCACACACACACACATTGAAGATTGACTAGGGATTGCTATTGTTGGGGTGGATAGCACACTTCAGTCATGGCCTTCCTTTTGTTATTTCCTTCTTTCCTCTCTCTCTCCCTCCCTCCCTCCCTCCCTCCCTCCCTCCCTCCCTCCCTCCCTCCCTCCCTTCCTCTCTCTCTCTCTCTCTCTCTCTCTCTCTCTCTGTGTGTGTGTGCCAATACTGGGGTTTGAGTGCCATCCTTTTGTTTTTCCACTCAAGACTGGCACTCTACTACTTGAGCCACGGCTCCACTTCTGACTTCTCAGTGATGAATTGGATGTAAGAGTCTCATGGAAGTTTCTGCTTGGGCTGGCTTTGAACCATGACTGTGGTCCTCAGATCTCAGCCTCCTGAAAAGCTAGGGTTACAGGCATGAGCCCCAGGCACACAGCTCTTCCACGGTTTCTGAGCAGGATGATGGATCTCAGCCGAGTGACAAGAAGCCTCCCAAGCCCAGCTCTTTTCTTCGGTGTTTATGGACCAGAAATATTCTCTTAATAAAGACAAGGAGCTTCTGGAAGCTGGCGAATGTCATAGCATCTCTCTGTATCCCAGCTTGCTCCTCACATTGTTTTCTCTGTTTCTATCAGCTCAGAAAAAAAAATTACTTTAGTTCTATAGACTGTGTTTTGTTTTCCCTCTTTTGAATCCATGCCAGGTACTTGAAGTCTAGGAATGTCAGTGTTACCTCAAAGATGAAAAGAAGTGGGGCTGGGGCTGGGACGTGTCAGAGGGTAGCAATGGAGCTGCCGCAGTGCCAGTGGCTCTTGAAGTTCAAGAATTCGGACAGAGAATTAGCAAAGAAATCTCCTAATTAGTGCAAGATGTGATATCGATCGAATCGAAGTATGCCTGGGGAAATAAAATTTGCTATCCAATGACTGGAGGGGAAATTTGCTTAGGGTGCCAGTAATTAAACCAGCAAGCCATGGGGATGTGAGAGCCATAGTGAAAATCCAATGGCAATGTCCAGGAAGGTTCTGTGATGTGCCAGACACACTGGTCTACTGGCATTTTATCTCTAGCCGGGGTCTATGAAATGCCAACCTATTCAGCACATAGAGGAATGGCAGCAAACGACCACGGGCGCCTGGCTTGGCTTTTCCTACCTTTAAGCGCTGTGATTAGAGTTAGGGCTGTGGGTGCTGCCTTATCTCGGGGTTCAGGCAATGACTTGGTCACAGGACCTGCAGGTAGCAACAATGCCATCAGTGCTTTGTATTTGGATACACGTTCATTCAACCCACAGAAAACTAGAGAACTGGACGTTTTCCACGGGGTTTTGTTAGACAATTAATTTGACAGCCGCCATGTAACAGTGGCGTCAGATGTGGGTATGGTTTTCCACTTGGAAAGGACTGGAACTGACCTTACTTCCTCCTCAGCCGTTTGTGCATGGGGGAGGGGTGTCCCAATGCGGGAGCTGGGTCTCCTGGGAATGTGCGGGAAGCTTTTCTGAGGCTGGCTGGTAGGGTTCAGGTTTTATGACTTTAGACTGAAGGATCTTTCTAAATTAAAAACATGTGCTGTTGGGCTGGGGATGTGGCTTAGCGGTAGAGTGCTTGCCTAACATGCATGAAACCCTGGGTTCGATTCCTTAGCACCACACAGACAGAAAAGGCCGGAAGTGGTGCTGTGGCTCACGCGGTAGGGCACTAGTCTTGAGCAAAAAAGAAGCTCAGAAACAGTGCTCAGGCCCTGAGTTCAAGCCCCATGACTTGCAAAAAAAAATGTGGTGTGAATCATATCCCTCTTATTTTTTAAGGTGTATTTGATAAACATTTCTATAGAGAAACTAAAATAAGTAGTCTGAGTTGGGGGGTAAGGGATTAATAGAGTAGATATTTAGACAGCCACTTAGACAATATCTGTTCTTAAACATTTGCCTTAGTAATACATGTTTATTCTAGAAGACTTAGATGAGGCAGATAAAGTGATCTATGACAAAACTTATCATTTCCTTTTAAAGTTGAGGATCGACATTTTTAGTATCTTTCATTTTTTTTCCCCCTCTGCGTAGATTTTTAAAAAACGGATCATGTTTTATAATTTGCTTTGGAGTTCCATATATTGTGTACATTTTTATGTGTCCATAAATTATTTCTACATCATCACTTTTAATGGCAGTAAAGCGACCTGCAAGATGATCATGTCATAATTTATTTAACTAACTCTTATTGTTAGCCATTTGGGTTGTTTCCAAACTTTTACTATAACAAAGCAATATTACAATAAACATCCTTTTATGAGAGTCGAGTCCTAGGGCAGTTAATCTTGACCCTGGGTCTCAGAGATAATTTACACAGGCCTGAGGGGCTATGGAACTTAGCTGTGCAGTGCTACTCCTCCACTTCAGGCTTCTCCCTCCTTGGCCCCGGCAGCCCAGGTCCCAGCACCTTTCTGGGGGCTGGGGTGGCTTCCCGCTTCGAGTTCTCTGCGCTGGCAGAAGCGACTCCCAGGGAAGAGCCCAGCTTGCCAAAGAGGACTGCAGTGTCACCGTTACTAGAACCTGTGTTCCCAATCTCTTTCTTCCTTAACCTATTTCCTCAGTTTCCCTTCTGGTTTTCTGATCTTCCCTCCCTTCTTCTCTGCCTCCTCCTCTTTCTTCCTTCCTTCCTCCATCCTTCCCTCTCTTCTTTTTTCCCTCCCTTCCCCCCCCATCTATGGATTATCGGCTTACAGATGACCAAGTCCCAAGTGTGCACCCCAATGCTGAGGGCACCCCCACAGGCCAGCGCTACCCTTCCCCTGGACATTTGCCTTTCTGGAGCCAGACGTTCTGCCGGGAGCCACGACTCTCCCCCAGGCTCAAGATCTCCAGTGGGTTGATGCTTCACCAGCCTTCCTCCCATGCCCACCTCATGCCATGCCCAAGCAGTGCTGAGGGGCAGGTGCTCAGCCCTTCACCGCCACGGTCACCACCTCTGCCCTACTTGCAACACTTGGTACTGCCTTCCTGACCTCTCATGCCGTCCCACCCCCGTTCGTCTCTCCCTGGCCAATGCATCTTGCACAGGCTTGGCGAACTCCCCCGCTGAGGCGGGTCATGGCCTGGTCAACATGTCCACTGGAAAGATGCCAGGGCTGCTAGCCTGGCCTTCAGGACTCTGTAATTCTACAGCAAGCTGTCTCCTTAGCCTCTTCTAGATTCTTCTGGGATGACATCTTGCTTCAGTTATACTGGGTTCCTAGATTCTCATCAGTAGACCTGATAAACCTGGACTGGGTGCTTGTCCTTTTCTGCCTTGTAAGAATCTAATGCCTTCCCTGGATTCTTTTCTTTTTCTTTTGTTAAAAATTTTGTTGTGAGACTGGGACTTGAACTTAGTGACTGACATTTTCCTCATTGGCTTGTGCTCTACCAACCCATAAAGTTAAAGTCCTCCCTCCCTCCCTCCCTCCCTCCCTGCCTTCCTTTGTCTCTCCGTCCCTCCTTTCCTCTCTCCCTCCTTTCTTTTTTCTTTCTGTTGTGAGACTGGGATTTGAACTCCGTACCCAACACTTCCCTGGTTTCTAAAGCCTGAGATGACCTCTGACCTTTGGGTCAGTTGCATCCCTTTGCTGGACGTGGGTGTCCACGTAGCGACTGCAGTGCAGGCTTCTGTTCATCTTTGATTTTCAACTTTCTGGTAAAGAGGAACATGAATGACCCTTAACCTTCCTTCTTCCTTCTTCCCTAAACAGACCCATGCTCCATTCCCTGGCTTCTCGCAAGCCATTGCTGGAGTAAAGAAAATAATTCAGGGTTTAAGAAATTTCACCTCCAAGTCTAAGACATCCTGGCCACGTTCAAAGCCGAAACGAGGGCTGTCCAGCAGAGCGAATGTCTGCCTGTTCCTACCGGGGGTCTCTTCCGGCCCCTTCTCTTTTTCAGTGTTCTGGTGACATCTATGAATGGGCTTCAAAAATAGCTGCTCAGAAGGTCAGTGGAGTTGTCTGGAAAGTTCTACTTTTGCAAGTGGGAAGTGTTCTCCGCGTCCTTAAAATAAACTCTGCCCCATCTCTTCTAGCAGAAAGGTCACAGGACGGGAGCCAAAACACGTGGCCTGGGCTCCCTCGGTGTGGTGTCGTCCTGAGCGCCTTTCATCACAGGAATAAAGACTGGTGACCTGCGCATGGCATCTGGCCCTTTCCATACACATGTGATAGGGGGGTGGCCTGAGGGGAACAAAGAAGTCTTTTTTTTTTCTTTTGTAAATAAAGACTAGAGTTCCATAGTAATTGACGACCTGACTTTTTATTTAATCAATTTTTTTTGGTTGGTCCTGGGGCTTGAACTCAGGACCTAGGCGCTCTTTTAATTCCTTCCTGAGCTCTTTTGCTTCCTTCTTCCCTTGAAGCAATTTTAAGTAGTTTACCAAGAAGTTTTACCTAATCGCTCTGATTGACTTAAAATCAGAGTGTCTGTGGTTGGGGTTAGAATTCAACATTTTATTTACTTATTGATGTATTATCTTACAAGTTATCTTTAAGTAGTTATACAAAAGGGTTTCAATTCAAAATGTTAGTGAGTTCAGTGCCTCTTGATCATTCTCCCTCATCTCCAAGGATTCAGTAGTGTGTGTGTGTGTGTGTGTGTGTGTGTGTGTGTGTGTGTGTGTATGTGTCCTGGAGCTTGAACTCAGGGCCAGGCACTTTCTCAGAGCTTTTCTGTTCATGGCTATTGCTCCACCACTAGAGCCACAGCTCTACTTCCAGCTTTTTGGGGTGTTTAATGACAGATAACAGCCTAGAGAGATCCTCAGATCTCAACCTCTTCCAAAGTAGCTAGGATTACAGGCGTGAGCCACTTGGCACCTGTCAGGATTGGTGTTTCAGTGATCCAATTGCACAGTGAAGATGGAGGGCCAATTATATAATTGATAACTGATCATTCAAAGGAGACTTGTGACAGAGCCAGCGGCAGGAGTGACATAAACCAGGCTTGTTCACAGGTAACCCCGAGACTCTAATCACAGTTCATCCTGCCACCCCCTCAGTCACTGTGGCTGGACACATGGTTTCTCCTGCTCCTGTTCTGAAGGAGAGGGAAGGAGGGGGAAAAGGACAGAGTTGGGCCTCCAGTTTTCCCTTCTCATCCTTATATAGGCTTTGGGGAGGATTAAATGAGATCAAGTACTTGAAATCACTGTGTAAGATGCAAATGCCCGGAAGACGTGTTTATAAATGTCATCTGGATTTATACAAATAACCAGGAAGTAGGTGAGAAGGAGCCCTTCACTTCCGGTGGATGGACTCAGTGGTGTCAGGCCACTCTGTGCCCCTGGGAGTGGGCCCTGCTTCCAACTGGTGGCGTGGTGGGTGGACTTCTGCAGCCCACACCCCTGGGGGATGAGTCTAGCTCTGTTCCTGGACCACTCTTGTCATTTGGCTTCTCTAAGTCTCCCCAATATCCTTACATCACACTTTGGCTCAAGGGGCTGTCCCAAGAATGAAAGAAATGAACGTGTGGGAAAGGTTTAATCGATGGACTGGTCTTCTGGAAGCATCCATTGGCTGGCTTTGCATTATGATTGGAAAGGATGTGAGAAGCCTCATTTCTGCCCTCAAAGAATGTTTAGTACCAAGGCGCTTCTTGGGATCACAGTGGTTGGGGCCTGAGCCCTCTCGATCCCCTCCCTCTTCCACCCCTCCCCCCTTTCCCTCCCATTCCCTCTCGTTTTCTTTTTTTAAAATACTTATTTATTGTCAAAGTGATGTACAGAGGGGTTACAATTTCATACGTTAGGCCTTGGGTACATTTCTTGTACTGTTTGTTACCTCCTCCCTCATTCCCTCTCCCCTTCCCCACTCCCTTTCCCTCTCCCCCTATGAATTGTTCAGTTGGTTTACACCAAATGGTTTTGCAAGTATTGCTTTTGGAGTTGTTTATCTTTTTATCCTTTGTCTCTCAATTTTGATATGCCCTTTTACTTCCCTAGTTCTAATACCAGTATATACAGTATCCAGTGTACTCAGATGAGATACAGTGATAGCACGGGTACAACCACAGGAAGGGGATACAAGAGGATCATCAACAATAGAAACTACGATTTCACATGGTATGTTGAAAGTAATTACAACAGTGATGTAACACTCGTTACCATAACATGGAGTTCATTTCACTTAGCATCATCTTATGCGTTCATAAGGGCATAGCTATTAGGCTCTTGTGATTCTCTGCTGTGACTAGCCTAAACCTGTGCTAATTATTCCCTATGAGGGAGACCATAGAGTCCATGTTTCTTTGGGTCTGGCTCACTTCACTTAGTGTAATTTTTGCCAAGTTCTTCTATTTCCTTATGAATGGGGCAGTGTCATTCTTTCTGATAGAGACATAAAATTCCATTGTGTATATGTACCACATTTTCCTGATCCATTCGTCTACTGAGGGGCATCTGGGTTGGTTCCATATTTTAGCTATGACAAATTGTGCTGCAGTGAGCATTGTTGTGCTGGTGGCTTTAGTGTGTTCTTGTTTGTGGTCTTTTGGGTAGATGCCCCAAAGTGGGGCTGCTGGGTCATAGGGGAGTTCTATGTTTAGTCTTCTGAGGAATCTCCATACCACTTGCCAGAGTGGCTGAACCAGTTTACATTCCCACCAACAATGAAGTAGGGTTCCCTTTTTGGCCACATCCCCTCCAACATTTGTTATTGTTAGTTTTCTTGATAAAGGACATTCTTACTGGGGTGAGATGGAATCTCAATGTTGTTTTGATTCGCATTTCTTTTATGGCCAGTGATGTAGAGCAACTTTTTCATATGTCTCTTGGCCATTTTCATTTTCTCATCAGAGAAGTCTCTTTTTAAGTCTTTAGCCCACTTGTTGAGGGGACTATGGGTTCTCTGGCGGGGAGGTGAGTAGGGGCCAGAAGGAAGGGCAGAAGTGGGCTGTTCTGGGTCCCCACTGCTCCTCCTCCTCACCCCAGCAGCGATTTGAGTTAAAATAGCAGCAAGCCTTCCAGCCAGCTCAAGAAACGAATCTACAGAATGAACTTACCGTTTTGTTCACTGGATCCGCACTTTGGGACTTTGGTGCCCGGGTGACCTCTGCCGGTTTTGTTGGGGTTCTGGGGGCATGGTTGGGTGGAAGGAGTGGGAGGTGTCATCACTTCCTGCCCCCAGGTGCTAACTTGTTCACTCCCTTCCCTGGAGCTGGGTCCTCTAATCTTGCTGCTGTGCAGTTTTGCTGTGCAGTCTTGTCTTCTTTTATTCCTTCAGCTTGGCTTTTATCTCCTTACCTTTCCTCCTGTGGAGTGTAAACAAACCTGGAGGCAAAAAAGAAAAAAAAAAAAAGAAGGCAGGCAGGAAGTTGCTTGGCTGGCTTGGAGGGAAGCCGTGGTCTAAATCTTCTAGACAGTGCACTTTTACCACTGGTGAAGTCAAAATCCAATACTTGCTTCTTGTAGCTCAGCCACCTTTACAAGGTGAAGATGTGTGGGGGAAGCAGGGAGTGTGTGTGGGGGTTCCTCCCCCCTGCCTTTCAATCATTCCAGTTTGTTGGTAGAAAAGCACTGCAAAACCAAGGGTTTTCTGGAAAGGGAGCAAGTGAATGGTTTGTAGGCAGACAGTCCGGGGCCGCTCAGCCACTGGGCACAAAAACATCAGCAGACAACTCCTAAGCCATGGGCATGGCTGTGTTGCCAATAAAACTTTATTTATGGACACTGAAATTCGAATTCCTATTATGTATACAGACTTTTCTTTTTTGAAGGGGAGGGGGTACTGCTGCTTAAATTTAGGGCCTTTTTTTGCACAAGGCTGGCTCTCTACCACTTGAGCCAAACCTCTACTTTGAGCTTTTTGCTGGCTAACTGAAGATAAGAGTCTCTCAGAGTCATCTGCCCAGGCTGTGCTTGCTGTTCCAGGAGACACCAGGAGCCCAGTGTGGTGTGGGGGTGAGGGTGGGTGGGGGAGTGGGGGGCTGGGGGGGTGGGTCCAGCTGCTTCATTTGCGGATTGGACTTGCTTCTCTCCTGTGGACAGCTGTGTCTAGGGCTGACACCAGGCACTCCTAGCGGGAAGGCAAGCCGAGCAGCCCCTTTGACAAAGAGCACTCTGACATCCAGTCTGGCCATTCCACTCCTTGATTTCTACCGAAAAAAGTGACAATTTATGTCCACACCCAAATGTGCAACTCCTTCCCTCCCTCCCTTCCTTCCTTGTTTTTTCCCCTCCCCATCTCTCTGTCTGTCTTTCTTATTTTTGGTGCCAGTCCTGGGGTTTGACCTTAGAGCCTGGACATTGCCCTTAGACTTTGTTTTTGCTCAAGGCTAGTGCTCTATCTCTTAAAGCCATATCTCCACTTCTGGCTTTTTGGTGGTTAATTGGAGATAAGAGTCTCACAGACTTTTCTGCCCTGGCTGGCTTCAAATTGTGATCTTCAGATCTAAGATTGCAGGCATGAGCCTTTGGCACCTGACTTGGGGTGTCATTTTGGCATGTCCATATATATATATATATATGTGGTACCCTGATCAGACTCACCCCTTCATCCTTCTCTGCACCTCACAACAAGCTTCACTGTCCCATTTTCACGAAAGGATATAAAGTATTTTGACTATATTCACTCTCCTTCCATCTCTCTCTATACTATTCTGTACCTCATTGGTTCACCATCCCAGACAGGACCTGTTTTACATTCCTCTTTCTCATATATACATATATGGTTTATATATATATACACACACACACATACTGATTACCTTGGTGTTTAATGCATGCATATCCAGTATTTTAATCAGATTGACTCCTCATTTTCTTTTATTCATAATTGCCACAAATTGGAAGTAGCTAAGATGTCCTTTAGTAAATGGATTGAAAAATTAACTATGTTATATCCAGACGATGGAATATTACTCAACACTGAAAACCAATGAGCTAAGCCATGCAAAGACATAAAGGAAACTGAAACTGCAGATGACTATGTAAAAGAATCTCATGAGACAGAACCACCTACCATCTCATTCCATACAAATGACATTCTGGAAAAGGCAAAGCAAAAATATAAAGTGGCTGCCAGGGTCTAGAAGGGGTGGGGATGAGTGAATCTGTGGCACACAGAGGGTTTGGAGGACAGAGAAACTGTTCTGTAGCACAGTGTGGTTGTGGATGCTTTGACATTGGTCACAACCCGTAGAATACACAGCACCGGAAGTGAACCCCTGGGAAGACTCTGCGTTTGAGGTGATCGTGGTGTGTTGACTTTAGGTTCATCAGTGGGATGGTAACACACACATATCATTGGTGGATGGGTGGGGTTGAAAGGGACAGGTGTGCTTGCGTAGGGGCACAGAGAATATGGGAAACCTCTGTACCATCCATCAGTTTTGTTGAGTAAAATGCTCTAAGTATGACAACACCAGTGCTTACACTCAGAGCCGTACCCTTTTGCTTACTGCTGGTACTCAACCACTCGAACCACACCTCCAGTCCAGCTTTCTTGCTGATTCCTTGGAGATAAAATCTTGTGGACTATCTGCCCCGATTGAATCTCAGTCCTCACGTCTCAGCTTCCTGAATAGCTAGGACTTAAAGGCACAAGCCACCAGTGCCCAGTCTAACACATCTCTTAAAAAAGAAAGCTTATTAAAACATAATAAGTAACTGAAACCTCTCAACTCACCGGGCACAGCAGGACCTGAGGAGTTAGCTGCCGAGCACCGAGGGAACAGAAGTTGCTGGCAAATGTTAGCTACTGAGTAGAGTCAGAGTCTCCTCTTTCCCCTGGGGTGTTCTGAAAACCAAGAGCCTGGAGAAAAATCTCTTGAATAAAACATATCTGGGTACCTCTTAACAGGCTTACAATGTGCACATTAGTGTTTCTGAGAAGACTTCTCATTAAAAACCACTGCCACTAGAGGCGAATGCCTCATTCAGGTTGTTTAACGTGGTGGAGACTTGTCTCCTCCGGATATTTATTTCCTGGCTATTGAGGCGGCCTCACACATCATCTGTCTGTCTAAAATGTTGTCAGTTCTGGGGCTTGAACTTGCTAGGGAGGTACACTACTATTTCAGCCTCACTCCTGCCCTAGTTTGCTTTCATTGTTTTTGCTCCGCCTTCCTACTCTTCCTGGATAACCAGGATTATAGGTGAGTATCTACCTCACTGGTCAAGATGGAGTCTTGCTGATTTTTGCCCATGTTGGTCTCAAACTTTCACCCTCCTGATTCCCACCTTTCAATTGCCTGGGATTGTAGGCACGTGCCACCATTTTTATGTTCATGTGTGTACATCCGACCATTGGAGGTCATATTTCATTAAAAAGTTATAAGCTAGTGACAGGTAGATTTAAGTGGACTTCTTAAATTAGGTTATTTAATTTCTTCCCAATCTTTTCAACAATCAAAGGCCACAGAAATGTATTGCTCTGCCCCAGATGCTTGCTTTCTCCCCCAAATCTACTCTAGAAAAAGAGCTATGCAGAGGATTATAGTTCTTGATATATCAGCCCACATATTAGTGGAGTCATTTAATTTATTAGTGAAGTTAATGACTTGCTAGCCTCTTTGGTGTTGTTTGTGAAAATAATCAATTATGCCAAAGTAGATGCTTTTCTGTGCTGCTTGCTGGGCAGGTTCCAGCAGGGAGTTGCCTAGAGCAAGAGTTGGCTTGGTCGACCTCTCTTTCAGAACATGTGTGGGTTTCTGGTGCAAGCATAGCATCTCCTTGAGCCTGCTTTCTCATCAGACCTCATTTCAGATCCCCCACACCGGTCTTAAGGAGCATAAGTCTACATTGCCACCAAGCTGGGGGCTGGTGGCCCACACTTGTCATCCTTGGTACTCAGGGTCAAGGTTGGAAGCCATGCTGGGCAGAAAAGACCATAGAGCTTATCTCAAATGAACCACCAAAATGCTCAACGTGGAGGTGTGGCTCATGTGGCCTTGAGTAAAAAAGCTAAGAGAGAGTGGAAAGCCCTGAATTCAAGCCCCAGGACTCGTGCACACGCATGTGCACACACGCACACGTGCACACAGATGCTACTTACCCCAAAGGAACCTTCTACATCCCATGTGGTTATGTTTTAATGCCAGCCTAACCACATCCTGCAAGTCCAGTTCCTGAATGTGATGTGCTTTGTAGAACAGAAACCCCACGTTATTTACACTGGTGGGCAGGTGATCTCCGGTGATAGAATATTATCAGGGTGTTGGACATAATTGATTTCTCTGTCATTACTGCTCGCAATAGTTATATCTGAGCTCATAGAGCACTTAATAGGTGGTGCTGTTCCTGTAACTCTTTAAGAATCAGGTAGCTGCATCAGGAAAAACATTCCTTACA
Source organism: Perognathus longimembris pacificus (assembly GCF_023159225.1). NCBI lineage: Eukaryota > Metazoa > Chordata > Mammalia > Rodentia > Heteromyidae > Perognathus > Perognathus longimembris. Next base: position 46,126,436 of record NC_063176.1, read on the forward strand.
TGTGAAGCAGCAAAGTCTGGAGATGGTAAGGAGTATGGCCAAGGGTCCCAGCTAAAAGACGTGGAAGCCATAGGTGGAATCCCCATCTTGGCTTCAAATCCTTTCTTCTCTGTAGGCTGTGTTCTCTGAGATGGATGTCCTGGGGTTTGGACAGGTAATAACAAATATATAGGCTGTAAGTTTGGATAAAAATCTGCAGTCACCTTTACTGTGTGGAACCTTCCTGTAGCTTCTAGAGTACTGTCTGCTGTACACTTCAGACCTTGTCTTGCAGAATCCAGAGCTCTTACAAAGACCTTTTCCATTGGAAAACATTTCAAAAAATATGCAAAACTAGAGGGAACAAATATAATTACTCCCACCGATCTAGTTCCCTGGCTTGAATGGTTAGCAGCCCACGGCCAAGCTTGTTTTAACCATTAACTGGATCAGTGAGAAAAATTCCAAAGAACCCACCATTTCTTGTGTACATATTCAGCAAGGTATCTCTAGGACATCTATGTTTTCAATGATGGTGTGTTGCATACTAAATCTCCGTTAGTCCTGGTGGCTTAAAACAAGGGGTTCATGGTTCCCTCTTTGGTTTTGGGGCGGACTGGCCTTGGCTGCACCTCTTTCCCCTTTGGGGGTCTCCATTTTGGGATGGAGGTCTCCATGGTGAGTGTGCTCAGCTCTTATTTATATGAAGGACGGACGGGGAGGCTCTGTTATGAGGCTCAGCTGGAGACTTGGGGCACGGGGGTGGGGGTGGGGGGCATTGGTTCTTCCTGTACTTGGCTTTCCCTTCCCCAGCATGGCTGCAGGGTTCCAGAAGGGATGCACGGAGACATTCTGAGACTCTTGCATGGTGGCTGCGAGGCTCCAAGGACCCAGTGTTAGAAGTTGCACATCAACACTACGGGTCAGTCTTTCATCAGGACCAGCAGCTGAGGGGTCAGGAAGAACGCCTCAGTGTGATGAACCCCACATCATGTTTAGAGTGTTAGGATCTGAACTGTTGATTTTTTTTTAAAACAGACGTTTGCAATGCAGGATGGACATGAGGTGTGCATGTTGAGTTTGGTAGGTGGGATGTTTTTCTTGTGTTCTAAGATTGCTGCTGTCAGTGTTTCCCTCCTTTGCTTACAATCTTTTGGTTAAGAAGCGGGGTTCTTTGTCCTGATACATTTCCCACAGTTGGGATCTTGCTGCTTTTACAACCATGGCTGCCTCTGACCTTGATTTTCTTTCACTCTTGGGAACTGTTAGATCCAGTAACTTGTTCAAATTCAAGCTCAAGATTTTGGCGGAAATGCTTTGTGGGTGATAGGGTGGAGTTCTTTTTATTTATTTTTGTGCTGGTCCTGGGGCTTGAACTCAGAGCCTGGGCACTGTCCCTGAGGTTTTTTTTTTTTTTCCCCCTCAAGGGTAGTGCTCTACCATTTGAGCCATAGTTCCCTTCTGGCTTTTAGGGGGTTAATTAGAGATAGGAGAGGCTGGCTTTGAACTTTGATCCTCAGCTCTCAGCCTGCTGAGTCGCCAGGATTATACTTGTAAGCCATTGGTGCCGGGCTGGTAGTGTGGAGTTCTTGATCACACTGAGGGGTGCAAAATCGCTCTCTCGCAGGCATGCTCTCTTTCTCTCTCTGGTGATGGTGAAATTGAGTTGCGGGTTCAAGCATTGAATCCAGAACCTCTTACTCCAATGGAGCTTTTAAAGAAGGTTTTAGGTAGCTGCCTCTAGGGTGCGGTTCAAGACATAGGATTTCAATGAATCACTGTGTGCTGACCATATGCTTGCATTCCTAGAGCTACCTTATGTGGGTTAATAATTTCTTCATTAAGCCAACTAGAGAGGCATTAAGAGCACCCTCATTTTACATACCTCCTCACCTGTCATCTGGATAGCAGATACCTTCTGTTTAATTTTTGTGTGTGTATGTGTTGGTACTGAGACTTGAACTCAGGGCTATGAACTCTTGCTCAGCTGGTGCTTTACCACTTGGACCATGATTCTAGTCCAGCATTTTGTTGATAAATTGGGGATGGAGTCTTTTGGGCTTTTCTACCTGGACTGAGTTTGGACTATGATTCTGCTGAGAATATGGCCTAGTGGCAAGAGTGCTTGCCTCGTATACATGAAGCCCTGGTTTTGATTCCTCAGCACCACATATATAGAAAAGGCCAGAAGTGGTGCTGTGGCTCAAGTGGCAGAGTGCTAGCCTTGAACAAAAAGAAGCCAGGAACAGTGCCCAGGCCCTGAATTCAAGCCCCAGGACTGGCAAACAAAACAAAACAAAACAAAACAAAAAACAAAGCATGATTCTGTGGATTTCAGTCTCCTGAGAGGTGAGGACCACAGATTCCTCCTCACTTTCTAGAGGGATTCATTTGCATTTTCAAGATTTCTGGAGAAAACAAACCTCGGTCGTGAGAAAGACAGTAAAGTCTACAGGAAAGTGAACAGAGGAATCCACACACTTACGTACGGCATCTTGAACTCTAGGGTCACAGGGACTGGAGTTAGAACTCAGAGGTTATGCACAGATTTCCTTCTGGGGTAGAAGGACTTAATCCCCTCCCCCTCCCCCAACCCTTTGCATTGTTGCTTGTGTAATGGGCCCACAGAACTTGGCTGCACCCCAGTGAGCGAGGTGGATGGGATGACATTCCTGGTGTACATGAGTGTTACTTGCTTTACGCAGACACAGGGCGTTTGCAGGAGGCTCCGAAATGACAATTTTATTTTAAAGAAAATATTTGCAAATGCAATTTGCAGTTTATACATGAGCAGTAATGAGCAAAACGGATGCAGCTGTCTCTTAAATGAACCCTGCAGTGCCACCCCATTTCGCTTTCCTACCCAAGTGATAAGAAACACAGTGTTGGTGCCTTTCCTGCGGGCTCGGGGCCTTCCTGAGCTTCAAACAGTGTGGCGTGAGGCTAGCTACGTGCATACCTCACCGCCCTGCAAGTGCTGAGAAAGAAGGGTGTGAAGAATAGAACCCAGAAAAGGCAGAGAGAAATATTTCCTGCCAGAGAGAGAGAGAGAGAGAGAGAGAGAGAGAGAGAGAGAGAGAGAGAGAGAGAGAGACAGACAGACAGAGAGACAGAGACAGAGACAGAGAGACAGAGAGACAGAGGGGCAGAGAGACAGAGAGAGAGAGAGAGAGAGAGAGGTTGGAGTGCTGTACCCCATGTGGCAGGAACAAACTCCTTTTCTTCTTTTCTTTTTGTCAGAGTGATGGCTTGACATAAACACGGCCATTTTAAGGGTAGCCATCATCTTACAAGAAACTATTTTAGTTGAAGCCACATCCTGGATACAAGAATCGTTTTTCTAGGAGCTGGAGGCATGACTCAAGTGGTAGAGCTCTAGCTCAGTAGAAATCATTTTTTGGACAGTTGGGTCAGGTGTCCTGATTTTAGTTGATTGCTCAGATAAACTTTTCACCCCTTTCAAGCTACCTGAGCATGAACAGTTGTGAACTTCAATTCTAACCAATCCAAACAAAGGTCTTAGAACTTGTATGAACTGCCCTCTCAACCTCGCTTGCTTGATTACTTGGCTTCCTGTTTTGGTGCTTGAACTCAGGGCCTGGGCGCTGTCCTTGAGCTTTTTCCCTCATGGCTACTGATCTACTCCTTTGAGTCACAATACCACTTCTGGTTTTCTGGTGGTTAATTAGACATAAAGGGTCTCATGGACTTTCATGCCTGGGCTGCCTTTGAAGCGCGATCCTTAGATCTTGGCCTCCTGAGTAGCTAGGATGACAGGTGTGAGCCATCATCAGTGCCCAGCTCCCAGTTCCTTTTGAGTTGGTATCCCTGTTCCTCTGGGACACCCCAAGATCCTGAGACATTTGCAACACGGAGCATTTGAGAAGCTCTAACAGCATGTCTCATGTGACCACAGAGTTCTGGTAAAGCCTTTTTGTCCATCTGTGTAGTCTCAGAGTTTGAGTTCTAGCGAGTTCCACTGGTGCTGCTCCATGGTGGTTACCTGTATGGTATCCCCACATTGGTGGAGCCGCAAGGAGCTGCGTCTGTCCTTGATGGAGAGCGTTCTAGAAATCTGGGTCTTCCTCTACACATGCTCAGCTCTGTGGGACTCTGGGGTCATGGCCCTTGCATGTGGAGAAAGTCCCTGTTTCAGAGCTACAAGATGTGATTTCCTGCCTCCCAGCACTAGCTTGTAGTGAGTGACTTTATGCCAGTCCTGGGGCTTGAACTCAGGGTCTGGGCATTGCCCCCTGAGCCTCTTGTTCAAGGCCAGTGCTCTATATGAGCGGCAGTCCTACTTCTGGTGTTTTCAGAGCAGTTTGTTGTTGGAGATAAGAGTCTCATTGCCTTCCTTGCCCAGGCTGGCTTTGTAGCACAGTCCCCAGATCTCAGCCTCCTGAGTAGCTAGGATTATTGGCACGATCCACCAGTGCCAGCACTTGTAGTGATTCTGAAGGATACTGAGCGACTGTACTTGCAAGGATGGTGCCTATGACTCAAGGAGAGAAGGCAGGTGCCACATTAGCCTGGATGTATGAGCCACTCAGGATGAGGGTTTGTACTGACCAAGAACTGGCCTCATTAACGATGCAATGGCAGCTGGACACAGTGACTCCAGCCTGTACCTATTGCTATATTGGAGTCAGAGCTTGGCGGCTAGTTAGGAATTAAATTTTTTTTTTGAGACTCCATCTCAATCTATGGCTGGGCACAAGAGCACTCACTCATAATCCTAAATGATTGGAGAAGCACAATGCCTGGACACAGTGGCGTGCACCTGTCTCCCTCAGCAGCAGAGGGAAGCACGCGTAGGAGGTTCGTAGCCCAGCTGGCTCAGGCATAAAGTGAGACCCTACCTCTAAAATAATCAGCAGGATCTGGCATTGGTGGCTCATGCCTATAATCCTAGCAACCCAGGAGACTAGAATCTGACAGCCCAGGCAGGAAAGTCTGTGAGGCTTCCCCACCCCCCCCCCCCCCGCCGAATTAACCACCAAAAAACCCCCCAGAAGTGGAACAGTGGCTCAAGTGGTAGAGCACTAGCCTTGAGCAAAACAAAAATAAAACATAAAACAAAAAAAGTCAGGGAGACCACTCAGGCCCTGAGTTCAAGCCCCAAGGGTGGCACAAGAAAAAAAAAAAGCAAGAAAGAAAGGAAGGAGGAAGAAAAAGGAAATAACCAGTAGGAAGAGACAGAGTTGTAGCTCAAGTGGCAGAGTACCTGCCTGGCAAGTGCAAGGTCCTGAGTTCAATCCCAGTAGTGATGATAGTGTAAGGACAGTACAGCAATGACTACAGTCTGTTGTTGTAGCATGTGCTTTGCTAGACAGAGAGCCCTTTAGTGGAGCATTTCCTTGTTGGTGCCCTGTGACTTAGAAATTGAATAGCTGGGAGGGAAAGGGGTAAGGAAGGAAGGGACACAGGAGGCCAGAAGAAAAGAAGAAAGCTGATGGCCTGAGCATAGACAAGACCTGCATAAACCTTCCCATGCTCTAAGAATTGGACTGAGGCAACTGGTGAGACTTGTTCATCCTCCCATGTCTTCTTTCTAAGTCCGGGAGCTTGGTCCCCCTGGAGATCATGGGTTCTGTGTTCATCGTGGTGCGTCTCAGTGCAGTGTCTCAGGTTGGGCCCACCCCCGGGAGTGACGTAACGAGACCTTCTACCTCACACTTGCTCACAGAGGAGCATCACGGGAGCTGGACTGAATTGATGTCCTCTCCAAGAATAGCACTGATTATAGAACAGATTTTCCCAGATCCAGAGCCATTTTTAATTCACTGCCTACCACAGCTGCCAGCCTGCAGAGATAATTCCTCCTAGCAGAATAGCTTTAGATTATTATAGGGAAATAAATTTGCATAAAAGCACTCTCTCTTCTCTCTCTCTCTCTCTTTCTCTTTCTTTTTCTCTCTTTCTCTCTCTCTCTCTCGATGTTACTGAACAGATACTGTCAATTACTTTTGTCAGAAGAACGTTTATGGAGGGAGAGGAAATATATTGTGTTTTTGTTTTCCCTCTCTTTGGAAAAGAAAAGTGCCACCAGAAAGATTTCTGTCTAATGGAAGAATATTCTGAGGACTTGCATTTCATGTGACACTTCCATTTAATTCCCATTTTACTGTTTTCAAAGTGCTTTTCAGTTCAATCAACTTCTAATTTTTTTTTGGTGGGAGGAGGTCAGTCATGGGGTTTGAACTCAGGGCCTGTGTACTATCTCTGAACTTTTCTGCTTAAGGCTAGGGCTGTACCTCTTTGAATCACAGCCCCACTTTTGGTTCTTTTGGTGGTTAATTGAAGATCAGTGTCTCATGGACTCTCCTGGCTGGGTTGGCTTCAAGTCATAATTCTCAGATCTCAGCCTCCCAAGTAGCTAGGATTATAGGTGTGAACCACCAGTACCCATGTCCAACTTCTAATTTTTATTTTATTTTGGTGGAGCACAGGTTGTGGGACACAAGGTATGGAGCATTTGATTTGGAAAGCTAGTTGATTGGGTCTGTGCAGAAGTCACATGAAATGAAGATGACTGGCATTGTCAGGACCATGTTACAGATGAGAAAAGTCCGGGACAGCAGAGATAACTGCTGGAAAGTAAGCAGACCTGATAGTTTGTGGATGGAGAGCGGGAAGTAAATACACAACATAACTCTGCAGGAGAAGATGACAATTCAAAAATGATAGCCTACCGTTGCTTGGATAGAACTCCTAATTTGACAATATTTGAAAAATCAGAACATTTCTCTCTCTTCTCTCTAAAAAAGAAGAGCTTCTGACGTCTCTTGGACAAAATACTGTACAAATGGACAGGGTAGTTGGCTGACAGTTATAATCTCAGCTATTCAAGGGGATAGAGATTGGGATGTTCATGGTTCAGTGCTAGCTGGGCAAAACCTTAGTGAGACTCCATCTGAGTCAGTAAGCTGTGGAAAAGGGTGCACCCTTGTCGTTCATCGCAGCTATATGGCAGGAGGAACGTGGGCCAGGCCAGCTATGTATGGGAGGAACATGCCTAGGCCAATTGGTGGAGGCCAATGTGGTCCAAACCAGTTGCTTGAGGCTAATGAGGTCCAAGCTAGTGTACGAGGAATCTCTCGTACACTCTCAGCAACACAAGACTCTCTATGAAAAATAATTAAAGCAAGAACAGGCGTGGAGGGAATGACTCAAGTGGTAAAAGGCCTGCCTAGAAAATCAAATCGAAGCCCCAAGCTGAAACCCCACTATTGCTGAAAAAGAAAGAAGGGAAGTAAGAGAGAAAAAATAAAAGAAAATGACCAGAAAAGCTGTCAACGCTGAGGCTGGGCGCATCTCGTGTAGGTCTCAGTGGCCCGGCATCTTGAGATTATGCCGAGAACTCTTGCAGCCCTGGGCCGGGAGGCCGCGCATTCTCTGCAGATCCGGATGAGATGGGGACAGGAGAGCTGGTGGGCTCAGCGGCAGCAGCCAGCACTGTTTTTTTTTTTTAAAACCATCTCTTTGTTTTTTCATGCCTCCATTTATGAGTTTCAAGAAAAAAAATGGACCAGGTTATTCCTGGTGGGTTCCCGATGCAGAGGATTCGGGGTTGGGAATACAGATTTGTACTTTTCTAATCACTGTAGGCTGGTATTTTACTGGTGTTCTTGAGAAAGCATTCCTGGCCATTATTTTATTTCATCAAGTTCTGTCTACCACTCCTCAGCCCCATCTAAAGCTATTTTTGGGGAGATGAAGAGAGAGAAGTCCATCCAGCCATCACCTTGAGATTTGGAGTTATCTGATCGTGTGGGCTCATTTTGGTGCTGTGCTAGGTTCTTCTGCCTAGGATGATGAAGATGGGTGGATGGAGAAATGTAGGGAGGAAGATGAGTATGGTGTTGAAAACTCCTTCGACTTCAGGAGTCACTTGGTTCCAAACTGGCTGCACCACTGTAATGAAGATTATTTGATGTAGAGATGGACGTTTTAGGCTGGCCAGATGACTCGGAAATCGCAAACCAGCACAACGAAGCCTCGCAGATCTTCCAGGCAGGAAGGTGTGCAGCGGGTATGGCGTAGCCGCTCTCCTACCCCTTTTCCTCCTGTGATGCTGTCACTTTGGGTTTAGTTGGGGTTAGTGTGATAGGCCACAGAGGATCCCACGTGGAGTAGAATATTGCTTTGGGGGCCCCTGGCATGAGCTTGCAAGTCTGCTCTTCTAAATCTGGGGCTCCTGTTCTCTGCCCGCCTGCTGAGAATGAGGCAGCACATATACAGTGTGATTTGATTCCAAAGCTGGCGTGGACTTCTTGTCCCCCTTTCCCTCCATAGTCTTCATTCTTCTCAGTGCTGCAAACTCGGCTTAAGTGGCGCTACTTTGGCTCTAGGCTTTCTGTTGAAAAATCAGTCACCAAGCTTTCCAAGTGCACAGTTAAGCAAAACACATTCCTCTACCTTGTTCACCGCTCCATCTTCTTGATGGTGGGGTGGGGGTGGGGGTGGGGGGTTGGGAGTGTGGGGTGTGGGGTGGCAAAAGAGAGCTCCATCGCCTCCTGTTGGGAAAAAGGATGGCCAAAGAGGCTGCGGTTGAATCCCAGCTGTGACCTTGAATAGGCGCTTTGACTGCTTCAACTTCATTACTTCCCCTACATGTAAAAGTTTTATGTGGTAAGCTAGGCACTAGTGGCTCACACCAGCAGTCCTAGCTACTCAGGAGGCTGAGATGTGAGGATCGTGGCTTGAAGCTAGCCCGGGCAGGAGAGTGTACAGAACTCTTATCTCCAATAAACTACTCAAAAAAGCCAGAAGTGGCGCTATGGCTCAAGTGGTAGAGTGCTAGCCTTGAGTAAAAGAAACTCAGAGGCTCCCAGGCCCAGAGTTCAAGCTCCAGGATCGGCAGGAAAAACAATGTTTCAAATTGTACTTCACAGAAATATTACAGGGATTAAGGTGAATGCGTTCATTTCTCATCCATTCATGAGTCATTTTCTAGAAATATTTATTCAGACTCAGTGGTGATCGAGGCACTATCTTAGGCTTTGGAGGAACAGTTAAAAATGAAATGAAATAGATTCTGCTTCTGCCCTCATGGGCTTTACAGTCGAGTATTGAGATATAATAGTTCCTCAATAAATGATTCTGTGAATGGTGGGCATAAAGTCTCATGAGCTCAGATTTGGAGTATTTTTCTTTCCTTCCTTCCTTCCTTCCTTCCTTCGTTCCTTCCTTCCTTTCCTTCCTTCCTTCCTTCCTTCCTTCCTTCCTTCCTTCCTTCCTTCCTTCCTTCCTTCCTTCCTTCCTCCCTTTCTTCCTTTCCCTCCCTCCCTCCCTCCCTCCCTCCCTCCCTCCTTCCCTCCCTCCCTTCCTTCCTTCCTTTCTTTCTCTTTCTCCCTTTTTTCCCTTTCTTTGTTGCTGATACTGGGCTTGAACTCAGGGCCTTGCACTGTTAGTTGGCCCTTTTGCTCAAGGCTGGGTCTCTACTACCTGAGTCACAGCTCCACTTTTGGCTTCTTGGTGGTTAACTGGAGATTAGAATCTCACAGATCCTGGCTTGGAACTGTAATTTTTTGGGTTTCAACCTCTTGAGTAGCTCAGATTACAGGCTTGAGCCACCAGCGCCTGGCTTATACCATAGCTTCTTTGTCTGAAAAGCAGTTTAGAAATAGTGGAAACTATGTCATCACTATCATCTGGGCATTTCACACCCAGCTGTGTATGTGCCCTTTATCAGGCCTGAGTCAGCTATTGCCTTAGTATTGATTGGTCAGTTAGGGAACTGAGAAAATCAGGTAGCTTTGCCCTAGGAGGGGCCAGATCTGGGATTTAGACCCAGGCAGGCTGAAAACGGGGCTTTGTGCTCTTAATGCTCTACTCTGCTCCTGCTAGGATAGGGTGGGACTCTGGACTCTCCCAAAGGGATTTTATGAGGATCAGCAGAGCTAGGCAGGAAAAGCCAGAAGCACCAGGCTTGGCACATAGCATGTGCGCAGTGCATGCCATCCAGCACACTGAGGTTGGCAGGTCATCTGTGCTTGCCTTGCTGCCACTGAAAGCCACAGGGCCTTGAGCATGAGATATGGGGTGTTCTTTGGAGAACCCAGTTTATGGTCTATGAGTCCGTGATGGAAGCTGGAGACCTAATAACCTTGAGTTAGGCCGTGAGCAGTTCTCACGCTTCCTGTAGATTCCAAGTGCTGTGGAAGCAAATGTAGAGCTAGCACCTAGCATTCCATGCCCAGCTACCTCATCGCCATCACTGCCCCATACCTGTGCGCATGTGCACAGTCCTTCTGTCTCTGGGTGGTACTCGAGAGGGGCGTGGCTCCTAGTACCCGCTTGACAAGGGACCTGGAGTCGTCCAGCTCAGCCCTCCCTCCACCAAATGTAGGAACAGTTGAACTTCCAGAATCTCATCTGAGCTTTAGGAACAAGTGGCAGAATGCCCTTTGAAAACACCATTTATAGCTGGGTACCTGTAGCTCAGGCCTGGAATTCTAGCTATGCAGGAGGCTGAGATTTGAGGACCATGATTTGAAGCCAGTCTGGAAACTCACGAGCTGCTATGTCTCACTAACCACGAAATAGCTGGAAGTAGAGCTGTGGTAGAGTGCTATCCTTGAGCAGAAATCATTCAGGGACAGCGCCCAGGCCCTGAGTTTACGCCTCAGAACTGACACAAAAACCATCAAAAATGTGTTTTATGATTGGGAAACACTACGATCCTATCTAGTAAGCCCCATCGTAGGAGCCAGAGTTGGGCTTGCTACTTGGCGCCATTACTTACAATGGTGTGGCTTTGGGCAAGACCCAACTCTGAGTTGATTTCTTTTTGTCTAACTCAAATTGTGGGGCAGTTTGAAAGAGTCAGAAGAGTAATCAATACATGGAAGAGCTGCTGCCTAGACAATAGGAAGAGGACTTTTGATTCTAGAGATCCCATGGGGGTAGATCACTCTGTATTTCCTTTCCAGGAACATTCACACTGACAGATGCAGGGTCTAGTAGGAGTCTCGGGAAGAAAACCACAGGGGTTGTAAATAGATGATGAATAAGCCTTGCAGGACCTAACTATTTCCCAATGACGGCCTCAATTTCTGTCCTATTTAAGTGAGCGTCACTAAAACTAGGACCAATGCGCACAGTGGGCTTTTGGGAAGAGAGGATGGCAATCCTTCTGAATGATATTACCCCTGATAATATTCACTACAAATGAAAACTAGTTTCCATCAGAATGGATTCTGACGAATCCAGGGAGGCAAATGCTCAATGTCCTTATTTTAGGTTTTCCATTGAGTGTGTGTGTGTGTGTGTGTGTGTGTGTGTGTGTGTGTGTGTGCATATGTATGCACATGTGTGTGTATTGAAAGGCACCAAGGAAACACTGCAGGAAAATTAGCTGAGGTTTTGTTATTCATTAAGGTTCCACATGAGGTAAGTGGTGAAAGCAGAACTTGAATCTGGGTCTTTCAGGCTCAGCTGTGTGTCCCTGCTTTGACGCTGTTGATGCTAAGGGATGATAATTTATAGCTCTAGTTACACAGAGCAGGACACTGTCCCCGAGATGCTTTTTCATTGTTTTCTGAAAACCAATTAACTTCCAAGCTCTATATTATTTGCTTTTAAGCAATAGTGATTAATAATGTGTCTCACTGATTCCAAGACAAGAATTCCTTTCCCCCACATTTTAACATCTCTGAAATTGGATGCTTCTTACAAGGGATGGTATATCATCATTTAATTGGCAGCATTTTTCTTTCTTAGTGGCACATAAAATAATGGCGCATCTCACAATGGAGAGCATCTTAGATTTGATGGAGTGCAGTAATAATGACTTGGCATGTGGGAAAGTTGGAGGATGGTGGGCAACTGTGGGTCGTGGAGTTGTGCCAGTTTGGGGGCAATGTCACCTAATTTCTATCCCATCTTCTATTAGTCCAGTTATGACCCTTGGTGTCTTTCAACCAGGGCCTCCTTAGCGTTCCAGCTCTGCCCAGTTTTCTTTATAACAACTACTGTTTTTTGTTTAAAGACCTACCTACCAGTAGGAATTACCCATCACCTCATATGAAGGCTGAACATGTTGGCCTGCACTTCAAGGTTTTCCCTAGTCCTAGGTCTTTCTGCCCTTTCTCTCTTTCTCTTTTTTAATTTATTGTTATTCTAAGGATGATGTAAAAGGGGTTATGATTTCAAAAGTCAGATAAGGAGTACATTTCTTTTTGGAGAATGTTACCCCTTCTTTTGGTCTCTCCCAATGCCTTCTCTCTTCTTATATTCTCTCAGCCAGCTCGTGAGGGACTTAGAACATTTTCTCGACTATGGGTCCTAGATCCACATTGGCTGCAGAGGTACACATCAACACGATGCTGAGTCCTCCGACTCATATCATGGCATTTTATGCACTTTGGACTTTTTTTTTTCATGGTCCCTGGAGGTCTGGGTTCTAAATGCTAGAAGTTTTATTTATTTATTTTTCTATTCATTTTTGAATAATGTTTTGAATATTTTTGTTATTATCTTTAAGCAGTTGTACAAAGGGCAGTGCTTCAGAATTACCTTTCAAAGAATGGGAGAATGGCTCAAATAAATGGCAGAGCACTTTCCTAGTCGGTGCAGGGCCACGAGTTCAAACCTAGTACCATCAGAGAGAAAGAAAGGGGGAAAAACTTATTTCACTAAAAATGTCAATACAGATGCTGGATATGATACGAGTTGTAAATAGGGAACTCACATGACAGAGATGGGGGCCTCAGGGATCTGTTCCAGAAGCTTCCACTTCTCCATCTGTGTGCCTAGGCCTTTTTTAAAACCCAGTGTTGTTGGATTTTGCTCAGGAACAATGCCACTCCTGTGCTTCCTCCTTCCTTGCAACCTTGTATCCCATACATAGCTCAGCACATGGCTTCACTCCCAGTACATGGGTTATTTTAATCTTACTTACCTAGATTTTCACATGCCCATCTCTGTTGTGAATGGAGGGTCGTTACAGTCAGGGTTGGCTTCTCAATCTGTGCGGCTGGCTGCTTCATTCAGTGCCTTCTGGGCGGCTGGAAGGAAGAATGAATGGGTGGAGCTGCGATTTGTGGCAGCCCCTAGCTCCCTGCACTGTGCGGTTCTCTGTAGAGACTGCTCACCTCCTTTCCACTGCTCCCTGGTTTGGCTTCCACTGAAGCTTTGTCTGAGCAGTGGCTAACAAGGCACTTGTAGAGCCTGCATTGATTTCCAGCAGAAATACTTTTCAAGGAAGTTCACAGAGTCATCTAAAACCATTCTGAGAGCGAGTTCTGTGGTAGGGCCTAAGGCAGGCCAGGAGAAGTCTTGCCAATATATATGCCTCTGTGTGTGTGTGTGTGTGTGTGTGTGTGTGTGTGTGTGTGTGTGTGTGCAGGCACACAGCCCTGTGAAGATCCATTGTATTTCGATCTGTACTTTCTGGTTGACTTAGTTGTTCACTTGAAGCCCAAAAGACAAAATTCAGTGACCAAAGATAATGGTAATCTAAGCAGAAAGGAAGAGAGATAAATAAAATACTAGCCGTTTTTATACTCGAGCAGTCCCCGTTAGCCTTTGCAGAGTCTTAGATAAGGGGCTGTGCTCAGCCTGCCCAGCCGAGGCGGTGGCGGAGTGGAGAGAATCACAAAGATAGATGTGGCTCCTGGAGAGAAGGCAGACTCTGCTCCTTATGTTGTTTTCTGGAAAGAAAGCAGAGAAAGATCGGATATCCCGATCCCCATCAATTCTGTCGGATTAATGGTGTTTAAGCAGCTCCTAATAAAGCCTCCTGTTTACTAATCTTATGTCGGCTAAGGAAGACCGATGCCGGAGTCCAGCAGCAGAAGGGAGGTGATAAAAATCGAGGCGGCTCTATTGGAACACACCTTTTATCTTCTGATGAGACTTTCCCAGCATATCTCGCTGCTTTCTATCAAAAAATAGTTCTGCTCAGTTTATCGCGTGGTCTTGCAGAATCTGAGGGTCTTGCAGAATCTGAGGGGAGTGGGCCATGGGACAGGTGGTATAATGGTTAGCCCTCTGGATTTTCTGTTCCTGCTGTTCAGATTCAACTACATGGAAGGTGTGATCAGCATGATAGTTTCCTTGTCCTCTGAAGAAAGCTCTAGTACATGCAAGATGGACACATGACAGTCTATGGAGTGAGAATCTTCATTTACATTTTGAAAAACACTTAGTGCTGGTACTGAGGCTTGAACTTAGGGCCTTGAAATTTTGCTTAGCTTTTTTCTTTCTTTTTTTTTGCTGAAGGTTGGTGCCCTACCACTTGAGCCACACCTCCACTTCTGGCTTTTTGCTGGTTCATTGGAGCTAAGAGTCTGGCTTTGAACCTTGATCCTTAGGTCTCAGCTTTTTGAGTAGCTAGGATTATAGGCTGGATCCACTAGCTCTAATAGGGAATCTCTCCCTCTCTCTCTGTGTCTGTCTGTCTAGTTAAAGAAATCTTCAACTAGTTGTCCATCAGTTTAGAAGGAAAGTTGTATGATGATGATTGGACTCTGTCCTTGCTGTGGTGATTTTTCTTTGGGTTGTACTTGGCAGATACAAGGGGTGATAGCAAAATTCTAACATGCTTGGGGTTTCCTAGGGTCTCCCTAATGCTCTGGCAAACTGAATCAGAATAAGTTAATCTGATCAATTTTACATTAAAACTAATTTCTGCTTGCATCTCCTGTGTACTTTGTCAGGGCAAAACCCTGTCGTCTGCTGATCTTTAAAAGAATATACAGCAAATCTTCTTCAGAGTGTGCTGAAAGCAATTTACTATTCGCCTGTATTTGGGACAGTTGGTTTTGGCTCCAGAAATACAATCATTTCAGAAGAGAATTTTCAGTGATGAAAATGAAAAAAAAGTTAAAATAGTCATAATTTACTGTTCCGGAGTGCTGGGCAGCTGTTTTCCACCCTGATCTATATTCTAATAAGTCTTTTAAATGAAGAGATTTATGAGATTATTTTAATTTTGATGTCTTTTTAATGCCTCATGCATTTTAAATACAACCTTTTAATAGTTTTTGAGATTGAAGAATTTAATTTTGTTTTATACTACAGAAATAAAGGTATTCTCAGGAGACCATACTGTGATTGTAGTTCATGTGTTCCTTCTTTCCTTTCTCTCCCTTCCTCCTTCCCTCCCTTCCTTCCTCCCTCCCTCCCATCCTTATTTCCTTTCTCTCTCTCTTTCTTTCCTATCCTTTCCTTTCTCTTCCCTTCCTCTCTCCTTCCTTCTTTCCTTCCTTCCTTCCTTCCTTCCTTCCTTCTTCTTCCTTCCTTCCTTCCTTCCTTCCTTCCTTCCTTCTTTCCTTCCTTTCTCTCTTTCTCTCCCTTCCTTTCCTTCCCCTCCCTCCGTTTTTCCCCTCCCTCCCTCCCTCCCTCCCTCCCTCCCTCCCTCCCTCCCTCCCTCCCTCCTTCCCTTCTTTCCTTTCTCTCTCCCTTCCTTTTCCTCCTTCCCTTCTTTCCTTCCCTCTCTCTTTCAAATCAGCTTATCCATGACAGTTCATTTGCTAACTAGAGCCTGCAACATTAGATTTCAACCAAACATTTTTGAGGTAGAAGTGAGAAAATCAGGAGAAAGAACAGCGCACTACATCGCCACAATAGAATTTTGGAGGGCTTAGAGGTAGCTTTATCCTGGAGAGGAAGAGATTTCTAGATGGCGGTGGCCTGAGTTCCTTGACTTGTCAGGGATGCTTGGTGGCAGATGTAACCCACAGACGAAGGAGAAGTCCCAGTGTAGAGAAAGCACTCGTGTCTATACATAAACTCCAAATCTGCTGTCAAAAGAACAGTATTAAGGACAATCTTTGCCGAGAGACATACTTTTAGAAAAGTGATAACCTTCTGGCACAATTAGATTTTGAAGAACTTTGTGATAATATTTGACTTTTACTTTCACATTCTAGACAGAGGAAACCATAAAGTTAAAGCAATCTCTCATACCCAAGAGCTTTGAAATACTCAAAACAGGTCTGCTAAATTTAAGCACAAAGAATCATCCTGTACTAAAAGCCTTTTGTTTCTCCCCCTGATATTTGAAAACAAAATTAGTTACAATCCTATGTTGTTTTAGATGACTTTGTATGTGCTAATGGAGGTTATCAGGAACTCAGGAAACTGAGATAGATGATCATGTCAGAGAGACTTGAAATACAGTAAAAAAAATTTCAATCTATTAAGTTAAAAGTTTTTCTTTCTGTTTTTGGTGAGAGATCAAAATCTATAGGTCATCAAAATATTGTTTCAAATAATACTTCTATTTCTTTTTCTCTCACGATGGCACTGAGGGTAGACCTCAGGATCTTGCAGTTTTGCTTGGCTTTTTGGCTGAAGGCAGATGCTCTAGCAATTGAACCACAACTCCACTTCTGGCTTTCTGGTGATTCCTTGGAGGTAAGATTCACATGGCTTTGTCTGCCCCTGCTGGCTTTGAATTGTGATCCTCAGATCCCAGCCCCTCTCAAGGCACTAGGATTATAGGCATTATAGCCAGTGCCTGGCTCTCAAACAATATTTCACACTAGGGAAAATATTTTTGATATAATTCTAGATAAATACCAAAGGGCAAAAACCAGATTTTATCTGAGAAGTACATAAGCAAGAGCAGTTTCTCTAGCAAGCATAAGGCCCTGTGTCTAAACTGAGTACTGCCCCCACCCCCACCCACAAAAAAGAGGAAAGAGTAGGTATATGACAGAGGAATTTGTAATAATTGATTCTCATGATATAAACTGCAAAAGAAGTGAAATTCCACTGTGTGTTGCGAGCATAGTAAGTTCAGGGCACATGTAACACATGCATATCCAAATCACTGTAATATTAACAATGCTTGTTTGAGGGATTAGAGTGAGTTTTTACTTTCTTTCTCATCATTTCCTCAAGAAAAAAATGTTTTGAGATAGTAACAAATGTGATATTGTATGTATATATTTTTTTGCTAAGTAATAAAGGGGCCAAAATTTATTATATGAATGGCTAAAATTCCTACTTTTTGGACAAGTGCCTGTGGCTGACGTATGTAATCCTACTCAGGAGACTTGAGATCTGAGGATCCCCTACTCAGGAGACTGAGATCTGAGAATCCCTCTTCAAAGCCAGCAGGGTAGGAGAGTCTGTGTGATGATTATCTCTGAGTAACCAACAAAAAGCCAAAAGTGAAGTTGTAGCTCAAGTGGTATAGCACCAGACTTGAGTGAAACAGCTAAAGAACAATTCACAGGCCCTGTGAGTTTGAACCACGGTACTGGTGGGGTGTGTGTGTGTGTGTGTGTGTGTGTGTGTGTGTGTGTGTGCACATACAAAGAGCTTTACCTTTTTGTTGCATTGTAGTATTTGCAAATAGTGATCTTTTATTTTGTATTTGAGAGGGAAAGAAATGACGACTTCCTGTTCTAGGACTCTGAGGTCATTTTGAAACTGATAGCTGAGGAATGTCCTAGTCTGTGAATTTAAATGCACTTTTTATTTTGTTGCTTTTTAAAACTTTCTCTGAAAAACAAAGTAGCTAACACTTCATGCTCTGATTAATACTTCCTCCAGTTTTACTGTCCCCAAATCTCCAAATCCATCTAAATTACATTGTCAAAAGACAGGTCATAACTGCCCAACCTGTTTTACCCAAAGGTTGATCTTTTCCTTTACTCTGTAGTTGTTGAACAAAACTTCCCTGAGCCCTTAAATACTGTAACATCTCAGGAAGCCAGCCCGTGACTTGTTCTCCTGTAGCTCTGTTTCTTGAGCTGTCTGAAGGATCTAAGACCCGTTCAGTTGTAAATGGATTTGCAAGAGAGAATGTATGTAAATGATGCTATGCATACAAAAGGTGTAATGGTAATTATTGTCATCCTTATTTGTGTTATTACAAGTAGTAGTAATAAAGACACACTCCCTCAGCAACATAGCACTGACTTCTGTGGGATTCTCACAGCATTATTATTATTAATAATAATGACTAGCATTATCTATGCTCTTGATCTTTCAGATATACCTCTCAGAGCCCTGCACACATTAATCTCATTTAATCCTTAGAAGACCTCACGAGAGAGAGGTACTCTCTCATCCTTCCTTTGCAAAGGATGAGTTGGAATCACAGAGCGTTTCTATAGCACAGGTTTTGTGCATATTTAAATATGCACAAATTTGTGTATTACTTTTTACATTAAGTATTTCTTAAACAAAGTTGTCTACTGTAAATAGCATTCAAATAAAAAAAAAAAGATGCCCAGGGCTCTATGCTAGTGGCTCATGCTTATAATCTTACTACCCAGGAGGCTGATCCCTGGAACATGAGGGGTTGAAGCTGGATAGGGGGCAGAAAAGTCCATGAGACTCTATTGGCAATCAGCAAAAAACTTGGTTGGAGGCTTGGTTCAAGTAGTAGAGCACCAGTGATGAGCAAGAAAGCTGAGGTGCCAAGTTCAAACCCCAGTACCCTAACGTGCAGGGGAAGTTAGTATTTAGCATTTCCTGAATAGTTTAGGCTACCATTTCCTACTGTCATGTTTTCAGGGAAATTAGTGATAAAAGCATTTAACAACAACAACAACAATAACGTGTTTATGGACAGTGTTCCTATCTAATAATATACCATCAGTAGTTTCTCTTTTTTTTGATGTACAGAGGGGTTACAGTTACATAAGTCAGGTAATCAGCACATTTCTTTTTGAACAAAGTCACCTTCTTCCTCATTTCTCCCCCTTCTGACCCCTCTTCTGTTCCACGATCAGTATTTTTCTAGCACCAGAATACTTAGATAATTCCACTGAACCTTGTATCAGTTCTAAACAGGGCTTCTGAGTCGACGGATGATGAGTCAGAGTCTACAAATAGTCTACAAACATGTTTAGATGCTTTTTTTATTTTTCAGAACTCTCTTTTTCTTACGCAGGACTATTTCCTTTCCATTGATTTTGGCTTCTGTTACAACCCTGCCCACCACAAGCTGCCTTCTGTCCTTCCTTCCTCTTAAATGCTGAATGTTCTCCAAAGGAGATTAATGGACGTTTTTGAAAATGCAACAGAAAGAATTCTTATTCCTCCAACATAGCTCTTGTTTTATTTGAGTTTCAGTTTGTGTATTATTTTTCTTTAATAATATTTTTAGTTTGCATACATAATTTATAATTATATGATTGTGGGCAGAGTGAACAAACAATTTTATTTAGCTTTGCTTCATGTATTTAATGACTGTGCATTACTGCATTGCTCCATTAAGCTGATGTCCATAATTTATATTCTTTTCTTCCATTGCACAGTTTTTGAGTTGCTTTTAAGGTTTTTGTTCTTTAAATAATTCCTAGTAAATACTTTTTTGCATATAACACTTTTTTTTCCAATTATATGATAAGTTGCTAGGTGAGTGAGAAATCCTAAATCTTTTCATGGATCTGAATGGATATAATAAAATTGATATTTCTAGGTGACTGGAGAGGCACAATGATTGAGACTTTGACCCCATATTGGGCTGAAGTTTCCATTAAATTAAATATTCCTTTGAGAACAATAACAAAAATGAAATTTCTTACATTTCTCCCCATACTTCTACAACTAGTTTGTACTAGACAAATGGATTTTTTTTCCAGCCAGGGTCTTGCCATGTAGCCCAAGCTAGCCTCAAACTCATGATCCTCCTGCCTGTGCCTCCCAAATTTTGTTTAGTCAATCTCAAGTCTACTTAATGTCAATTTAATGTTGGCTATGCAACAACCAGTTTAGGCAAAAATTAATCCCACCTACTTTCAAATTATAGAACAGAATTCTATACATTAGGGAACTCTTTCTCTTGTCTAGGTAACATAAAAATTCAAGGTGAAAGGTGAGATTTCAAAAATGGGATCTCAGGACTTGCTTACACATGCACAAGATGGTACATGCGAATTTTAGCTGGATAATGTGACATTTTAAGTACAAACATCTGGATATGTATTGTCATATCTTCATTTTATGGCCATGTGGCTGTATTTTCATTGGGTAAGAAAGACTATATTCATTGCTTTGGGCTTGTTACTGTAAAGGCAGCTGGTCACTTGTTAATAAATAACCAAGGTCCTTAGCTCTAAGACCTGTGGTCACTTCTAATTCATCTGTTTTCTTATTCAGTTCTTGGTCAATCTTCCAGAAGGAGTTGTTACATTGTTACAGTCCTTCAATCTGAGTCAAGCCATCAACACACATCAACCCCCTCTCTAAACACCTGTCCATACTTGGCTTGCAATCTGTCCCAGTAATGAGCAGTGAGGAATTTTAGATTTTTTATGATACAGACTAAATAGTCTGTTTTGGCCCTTATCTTATTCATCCTCTTTAGCATCTCACAATTGGGTCACTCTCCGAGCAATCTCTGTTCTTCAGCTCTGATGATCAAGCTCTCTTTCGTCATCCCATCATGTGGCTTTGGGTGGTTCTCAGGTGTCTGGACACCTCCTTTTGTCCGTCTTGTACAGTGACTCCATCCGTGATTCCACTCCATTCCCATCTCCATCTCTGTATCTACACCGAGCTCTATGTGGTACCTTCTCCAGGAGCCCGGGGATGACCTTTGGAACGTTTGCTCACTGATTCACATCTTGTGGGTGACTAGACCGGTCAGTTCTGCTCCCTTTCTGGTTCTGCAACTCCCTCTCACCTTCCTGATGTCATGCTTGCTGCCTGGGGTAACCTGTGGAAATCTCCTA
This sequence comes from Perognathus longimembris pacificus, assembly GCF_023159225.1. Taxonomy (NCBI): domain Eukaryota; kingdom Metazoa; phylum Chordata; class Mammalia; order Rodentia; family Heteromyidae; genus Perognathus; species Perognathus longimembris. The sequence continues at coordinate 46,147,060 of NC_063176.1, forward strand.
ACTCAGATTCCTGGTTCCAGCCTTTCTTTCCTCCAATTTTCTGCTTCCTTCAGTTGGCATGAGCGAAATGACTCATCAAACCCTGTTATTTTCTTCATCGGCTGCCTCCCCAGGCCTCCTTTCTCAGCAGGCTCGATGTGTCATCGACCAGGGTGATGCTGGACTCTTTTCCACAGTCATCAGAGCCTTTCGTGGCCAGCTGTGCACCATCTCCAGCAGCCTCTGTGCAGAGTCCTGGCCATGATCTTTGCTCTCCATTTTCTTTGCTGTTTCCCTGTGTTAGGCTTCTGTGCCTTTGCAAGGCATTTCTTTTGTTTCGTCTGTTCTCTGTCGTTTTTCCAGCACCTGCTCTCATGGAAAGGTTTAGTTCCCTGACTTCTCTGAACTTCCACCACGTATGCTCAGATGCCTTTGGGTATCTGTCTTCAAAGACGGTCTCACCTGGACTGACATTTTCTACCTGGAAGTATATGTGTCACTGAGGATAGATAGGGTTCTGATTGTGTTTTCCTTTAAATAAAATGTATGGCCCATGATTGGAAACAAAGAAAAACAAAATACTGTAAGCTGGGCATGGTGGTGCATATTCATAACCCTATCATTTAGGACGCTGCGACAAGACAATTATGAATTCTAGGCTAACTGGACCACTTAGTGAGCTCCCGTTTCGAAGTGTACTACTACTACTACCTCTACTACTATGACTACGACTACTACTATTAATACCACTACTGACTGTAGTAGAGGTAGTAGTAGTAATAGGATGAAGATGTAGCTTGGTGGTAGAGTGCTTGCCTAGTATGCACCAAGTCCTAGGTTTCATTCCTACGCTTTCAAAGCAAACAAAAAGCAACAAAACATTATAATTTTTGTTGTGAAGAACTTAAAAGTCCAAAGAAGAAAGTTAAACTATGTGGGGCAAAAGTGACGAAGGAGGTAACAAGTTGGACAAGAAATGTACTCACTGCCTTATGTACAAAACTGTAACCCCTCTGCATATCACTTTAACAATAAAGAAATGAAAAAAAGAGAGAAAAAGTTAAACTATGTGCTCTTCCCATCCATATTGATTTGATCCAGTTTGTCTGTATCTAGTTTTTCTTTTTATGAAGTTGACATCACAGAGTATAATCTTGTGAGCTTTCAAAAACTAATATATTGGGCTGGGAATATGGCCTAGTGGCAAGAGAGCTTTGCCTTCTCTACATGAGGCCCTGGGTTCAATTCCCCAGCACCACATATACAGAAAACGGCCAGAAGTGGCGCTGTGGCTCAAGTGGCAGAGTGCTAGCCTTAAGCAAAAGGAAGCCAGGGACAGTGCTCAGGCCCTGAGTCCAAGGCCCAGGACTGGCCAAAAAAACCCCCCAAAACGAATATATTATGAATATTTCTCTCTTGACTTAAATCTGCCACAAAATCACAGTTTCTGGTAGCTGCATTGTATTTGATAATATCCAGTAGCTATACCATAATATATTTAATCATTTCTCACTGATGCTGATGTAATTGTTTTGAATTTTAAATATTCAAAGCATCACTGGACCGCATTTTTATTGATATTCAACAGATTTTTATAAAATAGAAGAATACAACTTTTTTTTAATCATAATACAAGTTTAATTTCTTCAAGCTTATTCAGTAGAGGGGAAATTTTTATGAAAAGATTGTCTGGGTATGTTAACAGCTTTGTTAACCCTATATGTTTCTTTTTTTTTTCAGTGTTGGTAATTAAAGATGCTTTAGAAAACATAACCTTTGGTTTAGATTAAACATAGAACGTGTGTGAATGTGACGGAGTGCTCAGCCTTCTCATTTTCTGACTCTGCGGTAATATAGCTTTTTATGTAACCAGTTCATATTTGTGAAGTACTTTGAAGATGAAAGCTATTATGGAGAGGCAAAAACCACTTCATAAAAATGTTACATATAAAATACAAAAATCCATAGACAAGACTCTAAGATTTTCAAAGTAACACCAACTCTTTCATGTAATCATTTATAACCACTATCTTTAGACTAGTAATCTAAGATTCATTTATGGATTATTCCTGGAGTATTTTAGAGCTATCTGTTATGGTGAGATTGTTTTCATAGTCAAAGGCAGTGGTGAGCAATGACATTATTCTTTTTAACCATAGTTATTGAGGTGGTAGTCCAATTTATAAATGGGTAAGAATAAATAAACATTGGCTGTAAATATAAATCTTTTCTTTTTTGACATCCAGTATTATAACCACACTGATTGGAATTTTGAAGAAAAAGATTTCATTGTGTGCTGTGTAGGTTTTCAAGTTACAGCAATCTTAAATTATCAACTGCCTTCTCTCTGTGTCATATTTGAAGAAAGAGAGTAAACCACATGAGTAACAAACCTGGAGAAGTGCTCTTCCATGACAATATTTTCTTTTTTCTTTTCCTTGTGCTGGTATTGGGACTTGAACTCAGGGAGTGGATGCTGTCCCTTAGCTTTTCACTCAAGGCTGGCACTCTACCACTTGAGCCATACCTCTACTTCTGGCTTTTTTTTCTTTTGGTGGTTCATTGGAAATAAAAGTTGCACAGACTTTTCCTCCTAAGCCGGCTTTGAACTGGGAACTTCAGATCACAGCCCCTTGAGTAGCTAAGGATTATAAGTATGAGCTACCAGTACTCAAGACTATGACCATAGTTTCTTTGTGCCTCTGGAAACAATTGAGGTAGAGTCTATATAATATGTCACTCTCAAAGTCAAAGTATGTGAAGTTAACATTGGACCCTGATACTGATATAGTAGTTTTGAGTTTAAACCATTTCCCGTAATAGTAATTTCTCTGGTATTTCCCTTCTCACTTCCTATAGATGTGTTACTGAGGTGAAGTATTAACTACTGCAGCCTGAAAACGATGCTATCCATTTCCACCCATTACTTATAATTATGCTAACCCTCACCCCACCTTACCATTCAACCAGCCAACTCCAAATGCTCAAAGAACACACTAGAATACATTCTTCCTTTGACCATAGTTGACAAGTGCAGTGAAATTAAGATCAGGAGCCTTACTTCTAGCAGGGCAAAGAATCACAAATCAGGGCCGACTTCAGGGATTACCGCTACATTGTGGGCCACCACGTCCAGTGATTTTGTTTTGGCTTTTGTACAAAATTTCTCTACAAGGCTGATAGCTATTCATGCAACAATGACCTCAACTTCGAAGACGAGCTAAATGTTTCTATTTAGCTTCTTGTTCATTTTCTTTGGGCTCCTCCTCTCCTCCGTTTGTAAGTTTCTCCTTTCTATCCTCCTACTTTCCCACTTTCCCAGGTTGAGGTCTTGCGTACTGAATCCCAGGCATCCATGAAAAAATGACAAAATTAATGTTGTTCTGGAATCCTCTTTCTCGCTCTCTGGCTTATGACCTTTTTGCGCACTTGAAATTGCATTTAATATTTCATTACTACAGGTCTTTCCATTTAATTTCCTGGATTTTTTTCTCACTTGGAAAAAAAATCTACAAATTTGGTTTTGCAGTGTGGAATTATGTCTAATAATTCTCCAGTCTATGACAGTTCAGAAACTGGTGCTCTCCAGCATTTTTATTGCATGCAATTTTATTACTAAAAGGTTAAGCCATTTGACCATTTTATTCTAGACATATCCATCCAACATTGCTCACAGAGAATTAAAACCATGCACAATTTAAAAATGTAACCAACATTTATCATTTATTTGAAAGCAGTATTCTTAAACGTATCATGAGGAGACCTCCCCCCCCCCAACACACACACTGTAGAAGGATAACACATAACGCATGTGGGCTTGTGACCTCACAGAAGTGGTCAACAGGAGCAGAGGCTCACCACACAACCTTGCTTTCACTACACAGCCATGAAGAAGTGAAGGGAAGAAGTTATTTTCCCTTATGTCATTCCCTTGTAGTCATTCATAAATAGTTCTGGAACATTGACCTTTCATCAACAGTGAATTCTTTCATCCTGAATAATGAAGGACAGATCAATGAGCTGGCTAGGGAAACTTTTGCAATCTGTTTTATTTTTCCAAATGGTTTAAATATAATTAAGGAAACTTTTATGATGGGGATTCCATCAAGTTTATAAGTCTTCTGGTCATTCACAAATGAGAAGATGCTTTGTGTAGTTGAGAATCTCTCTCTCTTTTTCAAGTGTTGGGGTTTGAACTCAGGGCCTCATGCTTGTTGAGTTTTGCTCACTCAGCTGTCACTCTACTACTTGAGCCATGCCTCTAGCCCTGTGCTTTGCTGTTTATATTAGAGATGGAGTCCCATAGACTTTTCTTCCTGGGCGGGCTTTGCATTATGACCCTTAGTAGCTCAGTCTCCTGCGTAGCTAGGATTACAGGCATGAGGCACCAGCACTGTCTGGTGGGTGTCTTTTCTTGATGCCTGGGAGCTTTACCAAAGATTAACATATACCTGATTTAAAAGGTTTTCATGGAGACTCAGAGAGACCTTTATGACTCTTTCTTCACCCTCTCAAGGGCTCAAGTGCCAAAGAGTTGTTTGTCGTGCGCAAAGACTCGACCGCTTTTGGAGTCCACAGATTGGATAGCATATTCTTATGCTACTGGTGATGCTTATATGCTTTTCATGTGTGCTACATGCATTCACCAACTATAGTTGTGTACCACAGATGGATGTCTGCCATGATGAGACACATGTACAGCAGGGTCACAAGAGATTATATTGCCTTGTGACACTGCAGCCTTCTTCGTTTGTCGATACTATTCGTGACGTTTGCCCAGTGGTGAAATCACCTAACCACAGAACATATTCCTGCTGTTCAGAGACATAGGGCAGGCTACATCACACTGAATGAGTTGATGATAATGTTGAATAATGATAATTTCCCAAAGGAAATTAGAATGCAGAGGCTGCGAGGTGTCATTTTATTTGGCTAGAGGCCCTCAAAGGAGAAGAGTCCGTGTGCTTTTGTTCCTTCTGTTGTCATCAACATGAATATTATGCACAATCCACCCAAAAGGCTTTTGCATTGTAACTCAAGATATCTTTTTTTTTTTTTTGGCCAGTCCTGGGGCTTGGACTCAGGGCCTGAGCACTGTCCCTGGCTTCTTTTTGCTCAAGGCTAGCACTCTGCCACTTGAGCCACAGTGCCACTTCTGGCTGTTTTCTGTATATATGTGGTGCTGAGGAATTGAACCCAGGGCCTCATGTATACGAGGCAAGCACTCTTGCCACTAGGCCATATCCCCAGCTCCTCAAGATATCTCTTGGCACTACAAGTGGGCCTGCTTTATCCTCTCCCCGTCTCTCTTGGGTGCTTGTCTGCCCAAGACTAAGACACACCCCACTTAGGATCCTGCTTATGTGTCTTCCTCTACCTGAAGCACTCGACCGACTGAGGATCCATGCGATCCTTCCAGCTCAACCCAAATATTTTCCTTCTGAGACTTGTCGAATCATCCCATTTGGAGAGGCTAGCTCTTTCTTCCTTGGCCTATTTTTTATTTCCTTGGTAGTTCTAGTCTCACTCTTTTCTTTTCTTTTCTTTTCTTTTTTTGCCAGTTCTGGGGCTTGAACTCAGGGCCTGAGCACTGTCCCTGGCTTCTTTTTGCTCAAGGCTAGCACTCTGCCACTTGAGCCACAGCGCCACCTCTGGCCGTTTTCTACAGAAAACCTAGGGCTTCATGTATATGAGGCAAGCACTCTTGCCACTAGGCCATATTCCCAGCCCTCACTTTTTTCTTTTTAATGGTACTGGGGTTTGAACTTAGGGCATTGTGCTTGCTGGCAGGTGCTCTACTATTTGAGCCACGCCTCCTGTCATTTTGTTTTAGTTATGATTGTTACCATGATTATTTTTTTGGTTCAAGAGCTAGCCTTGGACTCTGTTCCTCCTGTCTATACCTCTTATGTAGCTGGGCTACCACCCCTGGCCTTTTGTTTTGTGATATTGCTTTGTCAAGGCTGGCTTTGAACTGACATCCTCCCAGACTGCCTCCAACATAGCTGGGACTGTGGGTTTGCACAACTATATCCAACTCAAGTCTTCCAGTGGGTTTATTTAGTTGCCTTTCTACCTCTCAGTGTAATTATCAACTCCCATGTGATTTGTTCTATCCTTAACTCTAATCACATTACTTAGCAAAGAACAGCTACTAAATAATAAATATTTGTTGAATGAATTGGTACAGAGATGGTCAATTTAAGCACGATTCCTGCTTCAGCAAGTTGACATGACATTTTCCCTTTTAGCTATCTTTCTGGTCTATGCCCTGTTCAACTGTTGAAGAAACTGACTGATTTTGATAAAATTCGGTACATTGCACGACGTAAGTCCCATCTTGAATTGGATTTATAACTCAGTCTGTCATCTTGAATCCAAATGGTGGCAGATAAAACTTGACAAATGGGACTTTGAGCAGATTTCAGTTCAGGTTGGTACAGGGATCGATGTACCATTTAATTGAAATGTGTGGTGGCTAAATTTCATGAATCTTAACCCTAAGCTGAACGCACCCCAACCTGCTTTTCCTTTGTAATGATTCTGGTTTCTTCAAAACTTAACATTTGGGGTGAGATTAAAAGTGTCTTGCAGGGTGAAAATCAACAAGGAGGTTAAATGGTGGGTGTTTACCTATTTCCTCTTGAAGTCTTCACATCCTTCAACCTGACACTTCCGATGATTGACACAAGCTTTCTGCAAGATTTCCCGTATCTGGGCCATGTGAAAGATATCTAAAGATAGAGGCATGGGCAGGGATACTCTCCAACTTGCCCTGAGAAACACCAAAGAAACACCAAGCTTGAGTTAGTGGAAATAGAGACTTTTCCCACATGGAAAATGGGTCTCTCCTCTGGAAGGGGAAGGGGCTGTGAGCGACACGTTTTGTCACAGGAAACCTGAACACGGTAGGAAACATTTCATGTTGATATTTGGGGTTGCCTCTTAGAATTCCACAGCACCCCACAGGAGGTGTCATGTGTTTGAGAGTGGGGAAAATCCTGACCAATAGTACCTTAAGAAATGCACAGTGCTGGCTTGCGTTGTGTTGGCTTCTGGTTACCTGTGCTCGCAGATGGAGTGATGGGGCTGGGAATCCTCTTAGACCTGCCTCAGTGGCTTTTTTCCTGGTAAATGTCATCTAGAAGGTGGCAGCAAATTCTCAAACATTGGTAAAGCTGAGGACAACATGATGGGCAAAAAGAAAAAAAGAGGGAAAAATCCAGATTGCAGACAATTTGCTATTTGCAGTAGTGAATTCTGACCACAGTATTCTAAAAAAATGTGGTTTCTTTAATGATTTTTCACTTGATATAATCTTAATAAAACAGCTCTCTCTCTCTCTTTCTCTCTCTCCCTCTCTCTCTCTTCCCCTTTCTCTCTTGCTGCTACTGGGGATGGAAGTCAGGACTTAGGCAACTGTCCCTTAGCTTTTTCATTCAAGGCTAGCACTTTACCACTCAAGCCACAGCTCCACTTCTGGCTTTTTGCTGGTTACTTGGAGATAAAAATCTAATGTACTTTATTGCCTATGGCTGGGTTCAATGTCTCATCATCAGGTCTCAGCCCCTTGAGTAACTGGGGCTTGGCCACAGCTTTCTCTTGACCACTTACTCCTTTCCCCTGCCCTAGTAGGTGCCATTTTCCTTCTTGTCCCTCCTCTTTCTCCTATATGTGTGTCACATGCTTCCTTCCTTCCTTTTGATTCTTTCCTGATAAGAGGGCATCTCATTTATGATGGGTCTGCAATCTGCAGAAACGCCCGTGCAAGTGAACAGAAGTGACTTGAAAGTCTACTTCTTAGGCACGAGCCACCTTCAAGTGGCACGAACGTCTTCCCTTCCTGCCGTGTCCTGGGCCTGTATGTGCGTTGATAGCACAAAGGTGAGTTGCAGCAGACATCTCCCTGCAGCTTCAAGGCTGGACGTTTTCCTTGCTGCTGATTCTCACTGGTCTGAGAAATCCATCCGTTGGCCCCTGCCAAAGATGGAAAGGGCAAATATCTTTTATTTTGCTTGTCTTTTCCCTCCTCCATCTGTGCAGATCCCTCTTTGCCCTGGTATCACTAGACCCAACTGTTCCCTCATTAGCTCCCTTTGACCGCGTGCCTCCTTCTTCCTGCTCTTTTGGCTGCAGGAGTCCAGGACTGGCCTACTTATCCCACGGCCTGCAGTTCTGTGCATTCACCTTTGCAGCCTCTCCCTTCCCCGGTGGAGCACAGATTGCGCTCGTGCTTGTCTGTGGCTGATAACAGGCAGGAGGCTGCTGACGAGGGTAGGGAGGCCAAGCTTTGAAGCTCTAAGTGTCTCTGTGGCTGGTGTTGATCTGCTCAGCCTAAGACTAAAGGATTCTAGAAAAATCCAGCCTGGCTTTCCTTCAGCTCTTTCCCTCCAGGCTCACAGGACCTCCTGCCACTTGTACATTGGAGGGAGGGAGCAATGGCATATCCTGAATTGTGCATGGCACAGTTCACCCCTCACGTGATGCAGGAAATGGGGCTGATTTTCTGTTTTGGAGGTGAAAGATTAGAGGCTTAGCGAGATTAAGTTGCTTGATCAAGGTCACCATACAAGGATTCAAAACCAGGTCTGTTTACATAGCTGCAAAGTCTGTGTTTTGCCAAACTTCCCGAGTCTTTTCTGGTAGAAAGACAAAGAACTTGAGTTCTTTGAAATCCGATAATTCTGTGGGTAAGGCTGGGAATGGTGAGTGGCGTGAAGTTACAAGTATTTACTGATAAAGGCTGTGTGAAACGATGGGAGCAAGGGAAGGCTAGCAAGGCTGGCATGGCCCAGGTTTGAACCAGCGGCAGAAAGAATATTAGCCAGAACCTTAGAGCTCCTCCAGGTCCAAGTTCTGGAGCCTTGATTACATCTTAAAGCCACCTGGGATCTCAGACATGAACGACTGCTCAGCCCCTTTGACAAAGCTCAGCTGATGATTGGAGTGTGAGGAGAGCCAGCTTCGAGAGCCACAGTGGCCGATCAGTCTCCTTATCTGTCCTAGACATAAACTCAAAGCCATTGAGTTCACAGACATGCCTTTCGTTCGTCTTCCGACTCAGGGTGGTGAGGGCGGCTTGGGACTCTCCATTAAACCTTGACCATACCAGAAATGCTCTCCCACGTTCTGGAGACCCTTCTTGGCACTCTGGACATCTAGCAGGAGTTCCAGGAAGAGGCAACTTACATACTGATACAGACGAGACGATCCTTCCTCTGCATCTTAGGTCTCATTTGGGCAGGGGGGAAAACTCCTGCAGCCGTACCACTCTGGCTGTTCATCTGTCTGTCTGTCTACAGTCACTCGTTATTTTACTACCCATTGGAACAAACCATATAAAACGATATGAACCTATTTTTGTCTATTTCTGATCCCAAACAAAGAAAACAAAAAGCAAAAGCCTCTAGTGATTGGTTTCATAAGTTTAACCAGTAACTTTCTTTCTTTTTTTTTGTAATTAGAAACTTGATCATCATTTTTAATGGAAAATCAGTATTACCTGCAGTAGTACAAAGTTACTTAAAGAAAAATGAAGCTGGGCGTGGCTGCTGAAGCCTGTATTCTTAGCTACTCTCGGTGGGGTTGAAAATCCCCCTTGGCCAAAAATAAGGTGTCTAGGCTTCATCTCAACCAACGATTTGGATGTAAGTGCGTCTGTTGCGGATGTGTATTGATTGTGTTAGGGCCCCGTGCTGTGGCCCTTAGCATTCCTCGTAGACTAGACCGTCTGAACACGAAGCGAGGCCCTACCTGAAAAATAGTGCAAAAAAGGGGCAGGAGGCATGGCTCAACAACAGACTGTTTGCCCAGTTCAAGCTTCAGAAGAGCAAAACACCACCGCCACCTCTGCCAGTGAACGGATGTAGATAGACACCGATGCTGAATGAAGGCGTTGAGCCTGCAACCTGTGCTTGCTTTGTTAAAAGGAAGTCTGAAGTGTTGGGAAGTTGGGGGTGAAGGCTTTGTGACACCAAGCTAGACTTGCTGTGCTGGGAAACAGGGTTGAAAAGGAGGTAGCATGGTACCTAATGCCGTGGGCTCCCGCCGAACACATTCACTGTGTGCAGAGTAGCCATCTTCTGCCATGGGACCCGGAAGGCGGCGGGGGGGGGGGGGGGGGCGCGGGGGGGGGGGGGTTCTGGCTGTGTGACCCGCCCAGCTGCTATCAGGGGAGGTTGGCGGCCCCCAAGTCTTGGCAGCTTTTCTTCATTGTGACTTAGTCAAATGTGTTGACGGCGCGGTTGTGCCTTCTTGAATAATTATGCAACAGCAAATATGCCAAAATTCTTGGTGCATTTATACCTACAGCTTTGCAGGGTGTGAAAAAAAGCATGGCAGCCTCCCAGCTATCCTTTTTTTAATTTTTTAATTTTTTTTCAAGTGAGCGAGCCTGGTGGTTTATGTTTCTTTTTCTGGGTGATGGTGGGAGGGGGGAAGGGGGGGCCACTCTTTATCTCCCACAGGAACACCCCTTCTCTGGTTTCTCTTACCTGCTTGGTGGGAGTATAATTAGGACCAATCAGATTGTGATTGCGAGAGTGATTGACAAGCACCCTTTGGATGTAAAGAATTGCTGCTGTTCTAATTCAAATTAATTTACTGTAACCTGTCTGTCACCGAATGTATTCTCTATACCCCAGGCTCTTATTGGTGAAATGAAACTGTTAGAAGGAATACTTTTCTCCCCTCTGATTGAGTGAATATCTTCAGTTCACGAGGTGGGATGCTGTTAGATTTTAATTAGAAACAAACTCCAAAACTTTGGTTCTTGTAGCTGTATAGCTGTGACATATATGTCAGTGAAAACACTGGCCCAACGGAAAGAAACCAAAAGAAAGAAGTCATAACTCTTGGTGTTTTCTGATATTGATTAAGCATCTGTAGAAGCCAGGGCCTGGGGCAGGGGCTGCTGAGTGCAGTCCCTTTGTGGGAGGCAGGTGAAGAGCTGGTGCGAGGTGGAAGGGCTGAGAAGAGAGCTGCCCCCCCCCCCCCAAAAAAAAATCCCTGATGGGCTCTATTTCCCCATGGGGAGAAATCGCCAGTCTTCTTTTAAAGGAGAGAGAGAGAGAGAGAGAGAGAGAGAGAGAGAGAGAGAGAGAGAGAGAGAGAGAGAGAGAGAGAGAGAGATACCTGCTCTGAAGAAATGGCGTCAGCCATGCCCTTTCCTCGGCTGCTCACGTGTCTCCTGGTGGCCAGGCTTCGTGATGCTTCTCAGCCCTGGGAAAGTTGGCTTCCTTGTGGGTTAGGTTCCAACTACTTCCCTTCTGCTTTTGCTTAAGAAATTAGTTAAGCTATGACTCAGTCTATGCCACAATTTATGCTTGGGGAACATTTTGTGTGGTGTAACTTATCTGGCACAAATGTATAGAACAGGGTATTGATTATTTATCTATTTTTTTTCCTTTTTTTTGTTTTTGGTTGGTTGTGGGCTTGAACTCTGGGCTTGGGTGCTGTCCCTGAGCTTTATTGCTCTAGGCTAGTGCTCTACCACTTTGAGCCACAGCTTCACTTCCGGTTTTCTGGTGGTTCATTGGAGATAAGTCTCATGCACTTTTCTGCCTGGGCTGGCTTTAAACTGTGATCCTCAGATCTCAGCCTCCTGAGTAGCTAGGATGACAGGGGTGAGCCACCCGCACTTGACCTTGCTGAAGTTTTCGTTTGTGTGCCTCGGGTTTGGACCCTGAGCCTTGGGATTGGTCGCCTGGTTTGCTACCACGGAGCCTCTTTTCCAGTCCTGGTTTTGTAGTGGTTTTATTTTTGTTTTTAAACTGGTTACTTAAAAAAAAATGGGCTCTTGCTTCTTGTGTGAGTGACAACCTGGACTGACTGGCCTACTTTAGGCTTCTGTCATTGCCGCAGTCATTGGCACATGGCATCGTGTCCATGTTCTGTCGAGATGAGGGCTCTGGCCTGGAACTGCACTCCGCTCCACGTCAGCCACTCCCTCAGCGTGGGATGGGGGGCTCATGCTGCTGTGTCTGGATAGGAGGTGAGAAAGAGTCTCCAAATTTTCCTGTCCAGACTGGCCTCACACTGTGATTGAGTCAATCTCAGCCTCCCAAGTAGCTAGGTTTACAGGTACGTGGCACCAGCACCCAGCTATTTGTTTACTTATATCTGTTTATGTCCTTAGTTTACCCATATCAGGGGATTGAATTCAGAGCCCCAGGTAAGGAAGTATTCTACTATGTGAACCATTCTCCCAGTCCTGTGTGCTGATATTTTAAAAATCCTTATTTGGGGGTGGGGGGTCTGATGTAAAAGTTTGAAGTTACATCTGAATAATTGAAATTCAATTTCCTTATTGTAAGACTCTCTTGATTACACAGCCTTACATAAGAGAATACATAAAAAAGAAAAGTGAAAAATATAAGTGAAATCAGGGGAAAAGGGAAGGAAGTTAAAAAAAAAAGTTCTAAATTTGCATGCAGGTTACCATGACAACAAAATATCTTTATCACTTATTGAAAGTATCTGTTAACCTTCTGTGGCTGCCCTCCTCCTTCCAGAGCTGCATTTCAGAACCATGACCCCAAGATTGTACTGTCCTTCCCACCTGCCCCTTTAACGGATTGCCCAGTGGGAATGGGTAAGGTCTGGTGGTTATATAGATGGAGTTCAGGGCCTATCCCGTGCGTACTGGACCCAGCTGGTGAACACAACACGAGTCTCATATCCTAACATCAGCAGAGTCTTTAGGTTTCTGTGACTTGAAAGTAAATGGGAAATCTCTCTGTCATCTTGGCAAGTTATAGGAAAATATTTTTAGAAAATCTTCCCTCTATCACGTTGATGCCTTTCTTTTTCTTTTCTTTCTTTCTTTTCTTTTTTTTCTCTTCTCCATGTAAAACCAATAGGTGATTGATTGTGTGGAAGTAGGATGTTTTGGGGGAGTGGAGATGTTTGTGTCCCTTGAACAAAAGACTGCATTTCCTAGACACAGTCTGGGAGGTACGGGTGTACGATGACAGGGATTGTTTGTGTGTAGTGGAATGTTTGAAAATTTCTGATGACTTCAGTTGTTCCCAAGTACCATCTATCACTTCAAGTACACACATAGCTAGAAAATGGCTGGCTTTGCCTTTTAATTCCTTTTCTCTAGCAACAAAGAAACAAGAATAAAATCTTCATTACGACCACGTAGTTACTGATATACATCTACTCAGTAAAAATGCTTATAGAAAGCCACTGCTATTTCTAAGCAGCGAATTGCTTCTGGGCAGAGGTGGCTTAGTTGACCAGTGTTCTGACCTATCAGAGCTCCTTGCAAGGTTCCTGTGATTTGGAATGTTCTAGCATGAGAACCCTTTGTGCTTAAATGGTTAAATAAGCGTCTTTTAAGTCAATATGGGCACCGAAGATGAAAACTTTCCTTTTGCATTTGCTATTTCAATCTTGATTCTAAACAAAACAAGTCGATTCTCATGACCAATGGCTATTCAGTAACTCCTTCCCCCGACAGAAATATAGGGTTTTCCTTTGCTTTGATTTTTCCCAAGAAAACTACCCACCCCCTTTCTGCCCTAAGGAGCCCACTTTTCCCTTACACAGTAATGGACACTCACCCCTGGGCTCTTCGTTGTGATAAACAGCCATTAGCCTAAATGCTTCTCTCGAGGGCAATTGCTTTTCAAAAGGATGAAAGCCACATTTGGACAGTTTGGTCCATTATGATCTATTTTGAATGTACACACTAGAAACGAGCAGGTGTTTAAAAACATCCAGCCTTGTCGTAGCTCCACGAGCATGCGCACAAAGTATCAGCCCTCCCCCTCCCCCCAGTCACTTTATTTCTCCCCTCCGAGGGTATTCCTGGAGGGATTCCCAGCATAATCGTCATCGGTGAGCACGATCAAAGTTGGAAGATACCATAAAAGAATGGAAAATCGTTCTTTCTTATTTCAGAGAACAAAAACCTCCCATCTGTGGCTGCTACCAGAGTACTTCTCTAAGAACAGCCTGCCCATGCTAAGTCTTGCTGGCTTTTAAATAGTATTCAAATTTACATCTTGAAGAGGACAGAGTAGACGGCCTTGAACCATGCTGGGTTCTGACTGAGGAGATATGGCCTTTGCAGGTTCCCAAATGCTTAATGCTGCTAGTTTAATTGCTGTCCAATCTGGGTCACCAAATTCAGAAGAACAATTCTTACTGTTGGGTGTGGTCTATGGAGGCTTACATTGGAAGAGAAAAGATATAAAATAAATTTCTTTCAAACGGAGGAAAGGCAGGTGGGGATAAGAAAGGTGGCCAACTAGAGACATAATATTCAATTGTACATAGGTGGAAACAGAACCAGATAATTTGGGAGAGATGGGAGAGTAATGGAAGAGGAAACACTGAGCAAGATGCAATGTACTAATACACTGACAGGTTGAATTGAAACCTTTTTGTACAACTACTTAAGGATAATATTCAAAATTAAAAATAAATGAAAACTAAGATGAGAAAAATAAACAAATGTCTTTTAGCAGCTAGCTGACTGGTCATTGGCTCAAGCATTAGAGTAGCCAAAAAGTCACTAATCAATCCTTTCTAGAATAGAAAGGCTCCAGGTAAATACCAGCTTTCACCATAAATTGTACCAGGTCAATAAGAATTGGCCTAATCATTTCAATAAACATGACATGATTTCTTTTCTCATTAAAGATTTAAGGACTAATGCTACACAAACTATAACTCTCTCCAATGAATGAAACTGAATAAAGTATGTGAAGGGAATTGTTTGGCTGGCTCTCAGGGGAGGCTGGCGTTTTGGTTTTAAGTGCCAAGCAATCTGATTTTCAACTTAACATTTCAATGGCATGATTTTCAGTTCTTGGCGAGGAGAATTCTGACTGATGAGACTTGCAGACTGGTTCAAGCTCAGTGGTTTCCATCTTAGTAGTTCAGAGCCTGAGGAATGTTTAGTTCTTTCCTCTCTGCCTTACCCCCTTCTCCCTCCCCGATGTGATGATGGGAAGAAAAGCCCACACACCAGAAAATGGTAGCATCCCAACTAATCTGGATGCACTACGTTTTTCATTGTACACTCTTTTAATTATGAACTTATCAAGTGTTATCTGTCAATCATCGGCATATAGCTCTTTAAGATGTCAGAGTAGTGAATGTGCATAAGAGATTGACTAAATCCTATGATTAGCAACGAACTTTAGAAAAAAAAGGTAAATTATGTCTTAAAAAATAAAATACAAGTGGCTAATAAACACTTTCATGTTTGCTTGCAAAAAGTAAGAAAATGTGTGATTGGGAACAAGGTATTTTAGAGAATGCAGCACAACTGGAATTTATCTGATGTACATTTAATAATATAATAACAATACTGAGGCACCTGCAAGATTTAAGAACAAGGGGGATTATTAGATTTGTGCATGGAAGGTAAAATTACTGCAAAGAATTGCTTTGGGGGATACACAAGATACAGGAAATGAAATGAAATAAAATAAATACAGGGGAGACGGCTGGTTTCTTGATTATGCTGGGTAGATTTAATTAATTGCTAATATAACACAGAGCTATGAATTGCTCAATCATGGCTGTTGTTTTAATCTTAGAAATTTCCTTTTTAAATACAGATTTGTTAGAGGAAGAGAAATCACCAGGCTAGGACTAAGTTTATGATGTCAAGTATTGACCTTTTCACAGGCCATTGTCATTATTGAGAAATCCTGTGAAGATGTTTTCAGACAATTTGGAAGAACTTGTTTCCCCCCTTCATTTTGATGGAGGTCTTAGACCATTGTCCTCAAAAGTCCATTTGGGAGCTGAACTGGATGGTTTCTTGTGCCTTCTGTGTTCTTTGCTATGGTAGGTACTTGTAGGGGATATGACTAAGGTCTTTACTCAAACAGTTCTGCTTCAAATCCTAGCCTTGGTGTTTGTAAGAAGCGTCATGCTGGATGAGCTGGCAAGTGTCTGATGGCCTAAGTCTCCTTTTATCAACAGACATATTGGAAGAGTGATGAATAATTCATCCATCTGCCATTTATTGAGTACCAACATTCTGCCAGGCACTGTTCTCGGTGCACTTCTTTAAAACTTATTAACTGTTGAGAATTGCACTAATTGCTTTACATGTAGTATCAAACTGAATCTTTTTAGAACAGGTGTGATACACACATGCATATAGGGATACATATAAATAAATATATATATATATATTTTCTTACAGAACTATATAAATGAACAATTACATCATAGACATGGAAGGATTTGCTCTAGGAAAGATCAGTTTCATTTTTACAAGAGAGTTAGAGATTGTATTTTCTTTTTGCATTTTGAAATTTTTTTTTTTTTTTGGCCAGTCCTGGGCCTTGAACTCAGGGCCTGAGCACTGTCCCTGGCTTCTTCCTGCTCAAGGCTACCACTCCTCCACTTGAGCCACAGCGCCGCTTCTGGCCGTTTTCTGTATATGTGGTGCTGGGGAATCGAACCTAGGGCCTCGTGTATCCGAGGCAGGCACTCTTGCCACTAGGCTATATCCCCAGCCCTTGAAATGTTTTTAAGTAGTTGTATAAAAGGGTTTCAGTTCGGCATGCCAATTAATCAGTATCAGTATCATCTTGACCAGTGTCACCCCTTTCTCCTCCCCCCTCCCCATCTTATTCTTGGAAAGGAAAAAGGCTTGGATGTAGGGGCATGGTAACATGAGAATGGAAGAGATTTCCAACACTTTGGCCTCTTGTGTGTTCTCTCTCTGTCTCTTTCTTTTTCCCCTCTGTCTGTGATACTGGAGGCTTGAACTCTGGGCCTTGTACTTTCTAGGCAAGCTTCTGCTATTTGAGTCATGTCCACAGCCCTTTTACTTTATATTTTGTTCTTCAAATAGCATCTCACACTCCCCCCCACACCTGCCAAGGCTCAAGTTTAATAGTGATCATCCTACCTCTGCTTCCCAAGTAGCTGGTATTACATCCATGCTCAGCCCAGATAAACCTCACTTCCACTAGAGGTTTTATCATTGAAGATGCTGTGCAAATGCAAGTTTGCCATGTGTTAATGAAAAGAAGGGACAATGTAGTTACCCATAGGAAATCCCTTCAAATAATTAGAATAGCTTTATTATAAACACGCATCCATCACCTTAACTCTTAACACTCCTCTAGATAGCTTCTCTTTCCTTCTCTGTAACCATGGAAGCTGGCTCTTCCTCTGTTGATCTTGGGAGCCACTTATTTTGGGGTTGTGGAGTTTGTTACAAGGGGTACACTTGCAAGGGAGATCGGTAGCTTAATCTCAAGAGCAATCTTTAGCCAAGTCAGGTTTTTAATCGCGATGTTAGTCATCGTACTGATTACATAAGGAACACTGTAGGAGCATTTCAAATGCCATCAGTTCTTGGCAGAGGAATGGCAATGAGGATGAAGTATTAAAAATGAGGTACTTGTAAAGGCAGCCACGGAGAGGGGCCTCCAACTCCCCACTCCTGAATATGTCTCTCCATTAATTCTGCTCCTTTATAAGAGAAATCACTGGAAGAAAAGCATAATTTGAATTAATTATTTGCACATATGGTACATTCTTGATGTCAGCTAATGTTACATTAAGGACAGACATGCTGGGCACCCATTAAAAATCTAGTAAATATTTGTATTGTGTATGATAAACAGATTCCTTCTGTGGGTATTTTTCTGTGCCTTTGTAAACATTTCTTTAGGACGCTGAGTCTGTTTGTTGGGGTGCCATACCAGGCTTAAATCTGACAAAGAGTGCTGTTTCTATTCCCAATCTGACAAAGAAAAACCTCACACCCACTGTGTTTTTTGGAGCTAAGTGAATATTTAGTAACACTTTAATATAATAGCCGGATCATTATGGTATATTACCAAACTGAATGCTATGTTAATAACATTAATCACAAGGATTCATTCTTGTCCTAGCCAGAGAGTTCTAAGCACTTTCTCTATGACTTGTACTATAATTCAGTAGTAATTAGGGATACAATTACCTCAAGCTGGCACCATGCGTGTATTGAACCAACACAAGTGTTGGGCTCAACACAGAAGTCAGGCTGGTCTCGGCAAATAGCAGGCCTACCAGGCAGCCCCGTTGTTCTTTGGTGACATGGGTTTCATAGCTGGTGTGTGTGGTGAGCAAGGCTTCTGAAGTGTCACCTTGAGGACTGACTTTTCCCTCTGTCCACTGAAGGTCATGTTGTGAGTGGGAAAGATGTACAGAAGTGACCTCTGGACATCCTTTTCTAGGAAGAACCCATTGCTTGAGAAAAGCTCTCTGTGTTTCTGGGAGAGAAAGGCAGGAAGTCATGAAGGCCTCCATGCCTTTGAACTTGGGACTTAGGTAAAGATACATTCCTAATGATTCTTTGGGTTTGTTAGAATAAGGCCTTTAGAATGACTCTGTTTCAAGGAGCTTTAGGAAATCATGATGGTTGTGGCATGATATTTGAAAGCGGCTTCTGTGTAGGCTTGGATCCCTCTCTTGCCTCGTTGAAGGAAGATTGTGAGCTCTATCATTCGACTTCATCTTTAGTGTATGGGTGGGGAGGTTGCCCACCCAGGATTCTGTGGAGACAGGAGCAAACTGTGCCTGACTATCAGCTAATGGAGATTAGTGGTAACTGTGTGAATGAACAACCTCTAGATATTTCTTGGAAAGTTAGAGGCAAGGGATCTCATTCATTTTCTGGAAGTGCGGAGAGCAGGCCAATAAAGGCTTCTATTCACTTTAGGGCAATGTAACTTATAGTTGGCTACTTCTTGCCTGTGGAATTTAGTTTGTGGATAAAAAAAATGAATCATTTGATTTCCTTCTGCATGCTGCTTTAAAGAAAACAAATGCTAAGTGTATTTACTTTTTCTCTAGCCCCAAGGACAGCTGTCTGATCTCATAACAAATGAATATATTCATTCATTCAGTCACTTGTTGAATGAACTTTTATTGAATGCCTGCTGGGCCTTTGGAATTGGGCTCCATTCAGGAACTGATGGAGAAATTTGAAACCTGTCTGTATTTGGGGGCAGCAGAATGAGAGGCAGGAGACAGCTATTCCTAGCAGGAAATGATTCCAGCTAGTATCTGCAGTGAGTGAACTTCTGAAAGGGTGGGCACTGGGTGCGTGAGCCATGAGTGGGGTCTCTTTGGAATAGATATCAGAGGCACGACTGTGAAGAATATTCTAGGTCAATTGCAACATTGAGTGCATGCAAGTTTGGTATGGGGCTTTGTCTGGCTATCCACAAATATTTATTGTGATAGAAAAACTCTTTCAGAAGGTCCAAATTGGGTTGAAGTCTGGCTCCTCCCCTTCTTTCCCCTCCCCTCTCTTCCCCTCCTCTCCCCCCCCCCTCCCCTCCCCTCCCTATGTCTCCCGCCCCCATTGTTACATCTCCAGTACCCAGAATGAGGCTTCCCACAAATGTTTGCAAAATAAGTGTACAGTGACACTTCTTTGTATTTGAACCATAAAGAAATGCTGTACATCATCTGTGGCAAGACAATACCTCTAGAAATGGGAATGCTGGCCTATATCTAGCTGGGCCAATGCTTTTGGAACACCCCCCCCCCCCCAGCTGGACCATGCCGTCTCTAGTTTAGAAGCAGCACACAGGTGTGAAAGTGGGTGGGGAAGATGAGGAGAGCCTCTCCTCTTTGCTGAGCATCTCCACCTGACTCAGGTGGTGAACAGGCCAAGCGGCCCTCTGGTGGCCACTAACCCCTCTGGCATCAGAGTGCATTCTACTACATGTCTTTGGCGCCAGGAAATTGAGAAGTGGGATGGAGGTCCTCTCTACAGGGCAAGGACAACGTGGCCTGTGGTTTAGAAGCCCAGGAGACCCTGTGAGATGAAGAGGAGGGAGAGTAGTTTTGTGTTCTATAGGCAAAATCAAGGCAGAGGTGATGCCCAGGACAACTTCGTGTAGTCTAAGAATCAGGGTCCACACAGCATCATGGAAAAGTGAGTTAAGAAAAAGTAGTGTTGGCGGCTGGTAGAGTGCTTGCCTAGCATGCAGGAAGCCCTGGGTTCGATTCCTCAGTGATACATAAACAGAAAAAAGCCAGAAGTGGTGCTGTGGCTCAAGTGGTAGAATGCTAGCCTTGAGCAAAAGAAGCTCACAGACAGTGCTCAGGCCCTCAGTTCAAGTCCCAGGACTGGCAAAACAAACAAACAAACAAGCTAACTAACTAATGTTTAAAAGCATGGGGTGCTGGGATCCTGGGTTCTTAACTTCCCAGAATCTAATCATTGTTTTCTTTCACTACCATTCGTCTGCCTCAGAAATAATTACACAAAAATACACAAAAAATACACAAAAGCAAAGAAAAGGATATTTAACAACTGGAATGAACAGTGTCAACATTGTACCCCTATCTTTCCAGGTTTCGGGTGCATATGTATACTTGTTAACATTCTTTTAAAAATCCAAAGCGATGCCATCTTCTCCTACTTCCTCTCAGCATGTCCCGTTACCTGCTGCCCCCAAAGAGATTGCATCTGATCTTCAGTTGTAGCTAAGCCACATATGACATGTGCGATTTCCCAGCCTCAGTTTCCTCCTCTGCAGAGTGGAGATCACCATGCCTTCCTCAAAAGGCTGTTGGGAGAATGAGTGAGATGATGGGGAACATCGCCATGCCCGTGGGGACGCCGGAAGTTACGGCTGTGTGTTGATGAGGACTCTCCCATCTTGACAGCTCGGCACGGCACACGTGTGCTTGTGTCACGCCAGTGCGAGCGACAGGCATGATGGCTAATTCATCAGGGAAGTGGGGGACGCAAGGCTGGCATTAGAAGGAAGGCCGCAATTCCTACTCTTTGCAGCCTTTAATTTTAGGAAGGTGAAATGGGCAGGGAGAAAAATGAACAGAAATATGGGAAAGGGAGGTCTACTTTATCAGTTGAGTGCGCTGATGGAATATTATGCCAGATATGGGATGGTGAGTATTTGATAGGGACAGCAGGGGGCCTGCGATGAGAAAGGATAATAGAAGAGAGAGTATGATTAGGGATAAATGTATATACCCTTGGGCACCAGCCAGCCTGGGTTTGGTTCTGGCTGTGCTATGTGTTGGTCATCTGATCTTAGTCATGTAGGCCCTCTCAGACTTGTAGTTACTTCTATTTATTTGGATGCTCCCAGAGAAACAACTTGGAGGAGAGGCTAAGGAAGCCAGTGCCAGATGTGTTCATGAGAAGGTGATTTCTATGGGTACCTGTAGCCCGTACCTACTGTGCCTCCGATGACAGGGGTGACCTGTGTCTCCATCTTTCCATGTAAGGAGAGAGGAAGCTCCAGTACTGCTCCCCAGATTCTACTTGTTCTTGCTTGAGGGCTGTTTCTGGAACAGGAAGCAGGAGCTCTGTCATGGGCCCATCCTGCTTAACTCATGGTTCAAGCATTGAGAGCAGAGGAAGTCCTCGGGGAAAGAGTGTCAGTATTCTGTGGAGGGAAAATGGGTAGGCCCTAACCCTTATCTGCTACGACAGGTCATTGGAGCTCCCTAATCGCAGCTTGCTCCCCTAGAAGATAGGAATGACACTAATGTATATCTCATAGGGAGCAAGGGACATACAAAGCCAGTCAGGGTAGCTATTATTGTGATAAAAGAGAATAGAATGAACAAGAGATGCACCTTCTACAGAAGAGTGTCCGTAGCCACTGCTCAGGGAGTAATTGATTACAGAGAGTTTGTGTCCATTTAATTTGCTTGGAGAAGTGCCCATAATAGAATCTTCTAGCCTTGGTCACTTAAAAGAATTATGTGGGGCCGACACATGGAAGACATTTATCCACTTGGACAGAAGGTTCATCTTGAGTAGAGAGAGCTTGTAATTTACTTACAGGTGTATATAGTGGGATAACTCAGGTTAATGTCTGTGAGCAGAGACCAACAATTAGCAAGTTAATTAGGGTCCTGATTTTAGTAGCAAAGGATAATCATTTATTAGCTTAGGTCAGACCCCGGGCCTTGCTGTGAAGTGACTTTTTATGAAAATATTGACTGAGCGTGAATCCGGCACGTTTCCATGTAGAATTCGCTCACGCCAAGGAAGCTCATTACTTCACATAGAGAGGGCAGCGAGGGCAGCGGGCAGTGTAGGAGACTTGGTGTGAGCCAGCCTGTAGTGGGTGTTAAGGGCCACAGCACAGATAGAATCGTACGAATGCAATGGCTTTCCCATATCGTTCTGCTGGCTTGTGGCTGGGGTGTGTTCCTTTCCAGCCAGCCTTCAGGTAAATGAACACCCTCATTCATTCTGATTAGGCATTTGTTGAAAATCAAAACAAAACAAATACATAGCAACAACAAAGAATAAACAAAGGGTACCACTGTACTTTGGGGTTAAAACGCATCGGGAAATGGGAAATCTTGTTTCCTTCTTCCATTTTTTTTTCTGGTTTTCTTGATTTTTTTTTTTCCTCCCACTGACAGCCATTGACCCATACCTACGATGCTGTACAAGGGGCTGGAGATTATAAATCCAATTTAGAGAAGGGGAGAGGGCATGGATTGAAGAGGCAGCTGCAATGGAAGAAGATACAAACCTGAGTTCCTCTTTTCAGCAATAAAAGCCCTTGGGGTTATTGTGTTTATTGTGAATTCTCTCCCCCCCCACCCCCGCCCTTCTTGCGCATTTCTTTTCTTTTTTCTTTTTTTTCCCCCTGCCCTGGCAACTGGCACCTGCTTGGTGTGGTTACAAAGTTGCTCAGCATGCCCCTTGACTAATAAGGTGGACGCTTGGCCATGCCTCATAAGCTAGAGAAAGGATGATGGACAGGGCTTTTAAAATCAGTTTGGCTCCTGTTTCTTACTCCATCAGTCATGAATTGTAAATCTAAGCAGTTGCTGTTTGTAAACTAGACCTAGAAATGAGGTTGCTGCGAATGGAGCTTTCGTAAGTTGTTTCAGCTTTCTAGAGGAAGTTGAATCACATATATCCCTCTTAGGTTTAAGCAGAAGTTGCCAAAGGTAATGCTCAATGTGAATGAAAAAGGGCTGGTTTTAAATTATGTGAGACTGTATATTTTTTTTGTTCATGATTATCCTCTACCCCTTGAGCCATGCTTCCAAGTCTGAGTTTTTTTCTTAACACTGCCTTAGTGATCTTAATTCTTATAAAAGAAAACAAAGTCTGGACGCTGGTGGCTCATGCCTGTAATCCTCAGGAGGCTGAGATCTGAGGATCATGGTTCAAAGCCAGCCCAGGCAGGAAAGAGACTGTTACATCCAGTGCATTTCCACATAGTCAGAAGGGGAGTTGCTCAGGGACAGCTCCTAGACCCCAAGTTAAAGTCCCAGGACCAGCACAAAATAAAAAGAAAATAAAAGTAAATATAAAACTACTCTCAAGATCATTTTCTCCTGGCTTACGTCCCAGCATCCTAGATGGAAATGGGTGAACACTGATAAATTGTTACGATGCAACATGTCCTCTTGTGTGCCAGGCAGAGGGTTGCCCCAGCCCTTCAACGGGGCCTGTGACTATCACCTTCCAGATTAGAGGAACTTGGACAACATGATTAACAGAGACTTTGATCTGGGTAGGCCTTATGTAATCCTATGATTCCTTTCAATTAAGGACTAGCTCCTTTTTCTTGGCTGTGTGTGTTACTGGTTCTGGGATGTGAGGGTGGTGTATAAGAAACTAGAGTGGGTGGAAAACCTTCACAGTGAGGAAACAGCCCCCCCAGAGCCTCCCAAAGGAACTCATTCCTGTGAGGCCTTGATTTGAGCCAAGAGACATGCTTATCAGACTCCTGACCTTCAGGAAGTATACGTGAGTACATTTGTGTTGGTTTAAGCCACTATGGTCACCGTATTGTGTAGCAGTGACAGTACAAACCTATGCGTTGCCATTTCTTTGATCTAGAATTTCCCTAAAGAGTAAGAGGCTTCTGGATGCCAGCAATGCAATCCAGTAGTCAGGAAGAGCTGCATCATTTTTCAGCAGAATGAAAGGCTCTGTTGTTAGAGTGTCTCAAGGAATCTCATCCTGTGGTTCTGGATCGTTAGATCATCAGAGAGTGGGGGTGATGGAACACCAAGAAGAAATGAATGGTCATGGGGGTTTCCTATGCTGCCCATTCAGCTTGACCTTTAACCCTCACAGGACTGTGACATGAACATCATAGTTTTCAGATGGGAAATTGGTTCTGAGAAGTTAAATAACTTTCTTTGGCTTATGGAACCAATAAGTGAGATGGTGACTCTCCAAGGATTTTTTTTCCTGGTCCTGGGCTTCAATTCTGGGCCTGGGCACTGTCCCTGAGCTTCTTTTGCTCAAGGCCAGCACTCTACCACTTGAGCCACAGTGCCACTTCTGGCTTTTTTGAGTAGTTTATTGGAGATAAGAGACTCATGGACTTTCCTGCCCAGGCTGGCTTTGAACTGCAATCCTCGCATTACTGCCTGCTGAGTAGCTAGCATTACAGGTATAAGCCACTGGTGCCCAGCCTTTTATTTTATTTTTTTATAACAAACCTAAGGAACTGCGCATCAGAATCAAAATTTAGTAGACAACTCCTCTGCTGTAGAAACAAAAAAGAATTTACAAATTTCTCCTTGCTGCTTCTTCAGTTGCTAGAACATTGATGGAGAACGGAGAGTCTAGCGCCTTCCTCCTCCCTCCCCCCTCCAAAAGTGCAAGGAAAAGGAGGGACACAGACAAAATGGCTCATCTCTATCTCTACTTATGCGCCCTTCTGCCTTCTGCTCTCCTTGATTACTAATCAGAAATGCTTCGTGGCTTGGGGAATAAGCACCTTGTTTGTTAGCAAAGGAATCAAGTTGGTATTTAAGATGAAAAAAAAAAAAGACTGATTATTTCAAATGGTCACTTGGGACTGGCTTGGCAAGATCCAGCTGTATTAAAACAGATTTGGTTTGATTGCTGGCAGTGGGTTGGATTTGATGTATATACCAAAGCCCGGAATCTTCAAGCCCCTCGGCCAGGCATCTAGATGCTCACCCTCCTTGTCACCTAGGGAGAATGTTGGGCATTGGTTATTGAACCTCTGTCCCCAGTGCCATGGAGAATGGGCTTCTTTGAATTCAGGGAACTGCCCCAGTAGAGGCTACTGAGGGCCTCTCAGGTGTCCGTCCACAGCATTGCATTCCGTGAGGTACAGAAGAGGCATAGAAAATGTGACCACATCCCAAAGAGCATCTAGTTGAGAGGGAGGAAGGAGGATGACAATTACCAATTGTGGTAATTGTCTTATGCGCCACTGTTGGGAGAGTAAAGCTCCCCTAGGCCCACACTCAGGTCTGAGAGCAGGCAGGTAGTTAGGTGGTAGAGTCGGCTGCGCAGGATGCCTGAAATAGCCCCAGTATCTTCTGTAGCTTAGAACCAAGTTTCTAGACCTTGACTGATAGTGTTATACAAGAGTCTTGTGGGCAGTTACACCCCATTCCTGAGATAAGGGGGTAAGTGGGTGTCCTCTAGATATCTTTAACCCTAGTCATTAGTTCTGATTAGTTCTTTCACCTGGAGTTAGGCCAGGATTCTAGAACCTTCTTTTCTTCCCGCTTGTGCTGGCCATTTCTCATCCTAGCTGTACTCTGGCCTAGCTTCTGATTAGGGCCGGTCCCTTCCATCCTGGTGCTTTCTGTTGGAGTGATGTCTTTGTCTTGTTTGCCTCAGCAAAGGACAACGCTAAAGTCCTCTTCCCTACCCATCTTGGAATCTGGGTCGGTTTCTGTTCCCTTCGTGGCTTCTCCTCCCAGCTGCTCCTGGCCTCTTGTCTCCCACTGCCTGATGGCTCTCTGTAGTTCAAGTCCCAGCATGCCTCACTCAGGAGCCTGCTTGATTTACACCCTGAAATTACACCCTCAGGTTTTCAACTCTTCTTTGAGGCTTTTATTGTGACCCTGGAGCCCAAGAAACAGCCGAACCCAGTTCCGCAACTTTTCACAGAAACTTCTACACTGAGTAGAATTAAGATTCTTACTGAAATAATCATCATCATCATCATCATCATCATCATAATAATAAAGCAAAACCTCTCTCTTTGGTGACTATGGGAGGCCTTTTAAAAGAAGACTATATTAAAAAAAGAAAAGAAAAAGAAATGCCTGTGATTTTTAGGTTAGGAAATAGTGTCAGGGCACAACATGGCCCATATCAGGATGCAGTACATTTTCTGTACCATGAAATCCTTTTCCTCCCCTGAAGCACAACTTTTAAGATAATTTTAAATGCTTAACACTAAACATTTCTTAGTCAGGATAGTGAATATCTTTGTGGAAAGAATTTTAGGTTATATCTGGGTTAATTTTTACAATCTCCACCATACTGTCCCCTTCTCTTTTTTTTTTTTGTAAATTGAAACATCTTTAATCAATATACACATATTAAATACTCCTTTAATGTCCATTCCTTTGCTCAGAAAGATTTGAATTGTTTCCTAATCTCTTCTTTAACTGAAATTTTAGACTTTAACCTTCTAGACTTCCCAGCACCTGATTCTACCTGGCCCTGTGTGTGTGTGTGTGTGTGTGTGTGTGTGTGTGTGTGTGTGCGTGCGTGCTAATCATAGGCCCTGAATCCGGGCCTTGGTGCTGTCCTTGAGCTTTTTTGCTGATGGCTAGGGCTCTACCACTTGATCCACAGCTCCACTTCCATTTCTCTGATGGTTAATTGGAGATACGAGTCTCACAAACTTTCCTGCCCAGATTGGCTTTGAACAGTGATCCCCAGATCTCAGCCTCTTGAGTAGCTAGGATTACAGGCATCAGCCTCCAGTGCCCAGCAAGGTTTTACATTTGTCTTCTCACCAGGTTAGGAATGAAAGCTTGTGCTTGAGTTAGTAAAAAGCCCTAGACACTGGAGTTCTAGGTTCAAGTCCTGTCCAATATCAGCACTGTGACTTGGCAAATCACCTTGTTTGCCAGCTCCAGTCTCTTTACCAACCAAAAGGTAATGTAGTCTGAACCACTTTGTATTGGATATGAAGATTAAATAGATTCTTGCATGTGAAGTGAATTTGGCACACGATGACATTGCATACATATGAGTTATGATTATATGCCCTCATGAGAGGATTGGTGATTCAGAATAAGGGAAATATTTACGTTCCATTTTTCTTTATTCCTTTTGCATTCCACATATATGTGTCCTTGAAGTGGACTTAACCTAAATTGGTACAGCATTTGCAACTTATTTTTTAGATGTTATTTGTATCAATGTATCTAACCCCAGGGCAGCTCTGTAGGTTAGAATGTACCAACTAAAGCAATTTCCCCCAAGATGCACACATATTAAATCTCTGCCCCTACCCTAACCAATGTGCATACAAGGTCTTACTTCTAATCAAGGAAGTTAAACATGTTTCAGGTTTGGATTACTCTCTGAGTCCATTCCTACTGCCACGAGAAACTATGACGGACTGGATAATTTATAAACATTAGAGATTTATTCTTCCTGGTTTTGGAGGCTGAGAAATACAAGGTCATGATGCCAGCAGCCTGCATCTGAGAGGTCACACTTTGCTTCAAGGTTCTGTGTTGTTGCTGCATACTCTGAAGAACAAGAGCACAATGGAAGATGGAAGGGAAGGAAGGACCCTTAAGCCCTTTTGTAAGGCATTGATCTCAGCCATGGATTCAGGTCCTTCACAAACGAATCATCCCCCTAAACACACCCTCTCCTCACACTGTTGTATCAACTGTCAGCTTTCAACACAAATTCCCAAACCCTCAAGCTATCACAGTTGGATTCACTGCCATGTCACCAAGGAAGTGTGGATTTGGGGTCATTGGTCAGTGAATATCGGTTTGGTTTGGATCAGGGATATGTTAGAGACAGAATGTTTCAGTGGTGGTTTTTGCTATTTTAAAACTTTCTATTCTGGTTCCCTGGCCCCCTTCTTCCAAATAAATCCCACAAGTCAATTAACCTTCAGAGCTTAGTTTGAAGCTCATTGAGAACATCAGAAAATGAGAATGCCACAGAGGGTCAGATTTCTAGTCTCTAGCCCACTTTTCTATCATCAATATTGGGCGGGGTGGGGGTGGGGGGTAGAGAGGATTGTCTTGTGGGAAAACATGAAAGAGAGCTACCATAAAATTATCTTTAGAAGTTAGCTATTACCCTATCAGCTAGCAAAGCAAAGCATCAAACTAGGCTGGATGCCATGATGGAACCCAGAGGAGAAGTCAAAGGCTCAAGATCAGAGTCCATAAAATTTCTCAATTGTTTCAAAACTTAGTTTAATTAAAAGAAGTTCATTTTGTTTTTAATCATCTCACTCATTTGCTCTAAGGAACAGTCCCTCTGATGTTACCATATACTCAGGAAGGAAACATATTCTGAATCACAAATTGAAGTCTTAGCAATACAACATAGGAAGGACTTCCACACATATCACATGGTAGCTGTGATTGTGCAAGTCTGTCTGAAAGGTAAGTCAGTGGGGCTCTTGATTTTATATTTTAGTTGAAGGAAGCAGGATAGGATAATTGATGAGGAGAGATTATAGAGATAGAAGCATTGGTAATTGTCAGCAGGGTCCTTAACCTTGTGTGATGGTGAATCTTCATCTCCATGATCAACTGTGTTGAGGGAAGACTAGGGGATTAGTAAAGCCCACCTCATGGTGTCTCCGAGGGTATTTTCAGAGTCAACATTTAAATCCCGAGGGCTCTGACCTAATCAATGAATGAACCCACTTATGGATTCATACTATGATGGTATGATTTGGAGGTGATAAAAATAGGAAGTGGGCTTAATAGGAGGAAGTAGGTTTAGTGAGGACATTTCTTTGAGAGTATGTCTTGCCTTGGTTTCTTTATGTTAACTCTCTCTGTCTGATTCCTGGCCTCCATGATGTGAAGTGCTCTGCTTCATCACCCTCTCCCCATCACGATGGGCTGATGAGCCTCGGAAACTAGAGCCCAAATGAATCTGTCTTCCTTTTAAGTTGATTTCGCAAGGATATTAGTCGCAGCTACAAAACCTACCTAACACAACTCACTCAATCTTGTGCTTCTCATTTGCAACCAGAGATAAACATTGACTGAACGTCACACTCACCCCCTACATGCCTACTCACACTCACACACAAATACACATACACTTCTTGCAGGTTCTTTTCAAGTATGAATGGACCGGTGGGTGCATGTGCAGTGCTTAGAACATTACCTGCACATACTAAGGACTCAGTACACTGAAATTCAGCCAGTAAGGACTCAACAAATGCCTTTGAATTTCAGGTGCTTGTCAGCTTCAAAGGCCATGCAGGTGTGTAAGACATGGTCCCTGCTTTTGAGACTCTTCCAATAAAGGCAAAGGTGAGGGAGGCATGTGCATTTCAGCCATGAAAGAAGTCACAAGCTGGGACTGGGTTTGCTGAGTTTTGTGGGGAAATGATGGAGATACTTCCAAGAGGGCAACAAAGCCCTTGCCGATCTGTCTCATGCCCATGTGAACAGCCTCATCCTAGGCTTCTGCCTTGTCTCACTCAATGTTGGCTGTACTCAGCCTATTCAGTCAGGTAACAGCTTTTGGACAGGTATTCAGTGAGCACCATCTACCAGCAAGACCTTGTTCCATGTGGAGGGATGAACAAACCAGATTTGGATACTGGTCTAATGGAACACAGTTTCTGCCAGTGTCCCACACATACTAAGCACTTTCTACCTCAAAGGCTTGAATGGTGTGTCTCCTCCACCTGCAAAGTCTTTCTTTTATTCCTTCTTAAGAGTTATGCCACCAACCATTCATATTTTAACATGTCCTTCTACAGACAGGCCCACACTACATTACATTTCACTAATTATCCTTTTCCATACATCCTTAGCTATTATCTAAAAGCACTGGCCACGGTTTGCTTGTACTATTGTTTGCCCATTAGACTGTAAGCTATATAAGGTCACACACTGTGTTGATTTTATGGCTGCACCACACCTAGTCCTTAACCGATTTCCAGTCGGTTTATCAAAGATACATATACTGATTTAAGCCGAGTGCCAGTGCCTCACACCTTGTAACCCTAGTTACTCAGAAGGCTAAGACCTGAAAAAAAATCCAGATTTGAAGCCAGCCTGTGCAGGAAAGTCCATGGGACTCCAATGAGAAGCAATTCTCTCCAATTAACTAGCAAAATACCCAGAAGTGGTGCTGTGGCTCAAGTGGTGGAGCAGTTGTCTTGGGTGCCAGGGAACTTAAGGGATACTATCTAGGCCCTGAGTTCAAGTCCCAGTACAGGCACCCACACACAGAAAATACATATACTGATCTAATGAAAGAATTGATATAGCATTGAAAATACAGTATTTATTTTTATTTTATAAGCATTGGCAGAAACATTGTGCAGATATTTAGTGGGCAATAATGCGTTTAGATTGGTAGGTTTATTTTGGTTCTGCTAGCTGATTTTATATCTATGTGTATATATAATATTTTAATTGCTGAACTATCATCCCAGGGAGCTATTGCTTATTATTGCAAAGCTTTCAAATAGTGTTCTTCTCCTCCCCACAGGAATAGCTTTCAGAGTGAAATTTCCCCCTCCTTGGGATTTCCACATATTCTTTCATCTCTGTAATCGCATGGGTCACTTAGAATGAAAGTACTTCATTGTTGCATTGGCTTACTCCTTGGGTTACAAAATGTAAATCTCTTCTCCATCACCTTTATCATTCATGTAAACCTAAGTAACTTTTTGAAGCAATGAAAAAAATGCTGGTATGGGGGTAGTCAGAAAGGGAAGCAGGGTGGTTATTTGATTTAACCATGGGCAGTCAATCATAACTTGAAGCATTGTTCAAACAGCAGCCTCCTTGTTTTGGTCAAGTTGA
The DNA here is from genome assembly GCF_023159225.1 of Perognathus longimembris pacificus. Taxonomy (NCBI): domain Eukaryota; kingdom Metazoa; phylum Chordata; class Mammalia; order Rodentia; family Heteromyidae; genus Perognathus; species Perognathus longimembris. The sequence goes on from NC_063176.1 coordinate 46,177,801, forward strand.
TGAAGCCAGACAGTATCCTGTGTTACCATCTTATTGGAAATGTATTCATTTCAAGTTGTAAAACTGCTATGAAAAAAAAAATAATCCACCACCATGGCAAATGATACTGTTAGATGTGGACGGAAACCCTATAAAATTGTATGGGTGATATTAATTTAGTCACCTACGGCTTAATAGTCATTTTATGGACATTAAAAAAAAGTTTTGTAGCCATAATGTTTTATCTATCTTTATGGTCTCTTATGTTGTGTTTAATCAGTGTAATTATGGGAGAAGATAATTAAATAGAGTACTATTACAGTTCTTAAGATTTTAGTGCGTTATTACTAATTTAACCTCAAAAAAAGAAGGATATGAAAGATCGAAGCCATGGCAACTCTTCAAGAGAAGTAATCCAGTGTGAATTTTCAGTAAGCCATTTAAATGATTGAGCTGGAGCTGAGCCTTCTTTATTTGTCAGTTTATTTATGTTACTATATATAATATGTACACACATATATGTTACTCTGTATGTATTATTTACAAGCGAAAAGGAAGCAGAGGAGGAGATGCATATTTGTACTATCCTTTGAAACAACTGAGCGCGCTCCATAAGTTAAAAATGATTACATTAGGATTAATTTCGGCCCCCCTAAGGTATTCGTGACTACAATTTAAAGCTGTGTGTGTGTTTACATGCAATATATTTTACTGTATATATGAACTCAATATACATTAGCCAGAGTATTATTATGAAGGCATAAATAAAAACAATTCCATGTTAGAAAAATGACAGCAGGGATTGCAAAGAACTTGAGGAAGGCCTTTGGAGCTGTCTTGCTTTAGAGAAAGCAGCAGTTGAGGTCCCCTTTGTGGCTATAAAAGTCCACACTTTACAGTTGGCAGGACCAATTAGAGAGTGCTCTGTAGTGTGTATGACGAAGAAGGAATTTAATGAAGCCAGGGAACATACATGAGTTAGGTTTGAGGAAGCAGGGTATTTGGGTTTGGGTAGGTGTATTAGGGAGAGAGCAATGAGAGCAGAAGTACAAAGGTTTGAAATCTCTGGGGAAAAGGCAGTTGAACTACCAACCAATATCTGTGCCAATGGAATTAGAAATAAGTTAGGAGAAGTAAAAAAAAAAAAGGCAGACCATAACATGGGGGAAGCTTAAAACATCATGCGAAAGGCATTGGGCTGAATACTAGGGAATATGATTCAGCCTTCACGAGGAATGACATTCTGATTTACGCATACTATAGATGAACCTTGAAGACATTACACCAAATGGAAATAAGCCACAAAGGGATAAATACTGAATGTGTCCACTTGGATTGAGGAACCTACCATAGTCACCTCGAGGGACACAGAAAGGAACAGGGGGAAGGAAGAGGGGAAGAACCAGTATTACTTTCTCTTAGATACATGGCAGTAATGATGGTGGAACAGTAATATGAATGGTCTTAAGGCCACTTCCTACTGAATATTTTGCTGTTAAAGAAAGAAAAAGGACTGAATTTTGCATACAATGTGGAGACCTTGAAATTCTTGCGGAAGAAAGGATGGGGTCATTGTGAAGCATTTGGAATTAAACCTTTGGCTTTGTTTAGCCTGGTTCTTTGGTTGGCAAATTGTGTTGGGCATGACTTTTGTTTGTTGGTTGGTTGGTTGGTCATGGGGCTTGAACTCTGGGCCTGGGCACTGTCCTTGAGCTCTTCAGCTAAAGGCTAGCCCTCTATCACTTGAGCCACAGCGCCACTTCCTGGGCAACACTTTTGTTACTACTGTATAGCAACATGGCTCTTCACACTACATCATTTTCTAATGGCAAATGTACAATGGAGAATTAAAAATGGGACATTGAGACTAGGTGCTGCTGGCTCATGCTTTAATCCTAGTTACTTAGGAGGCTGAGATCTAAGAATCATGGCTTGAAGTCAGCCCAGGCAGCGAAGTCCCTGAATCTCTGATCTCCAAAAACCAACAAAAGCCAGAAGTGAAACTGTGATAGAATGCTAGCCTTGTGTGCTAAAGCTTAGCTACAGTCCCCAGGCCATGAGTTCAAGCCCCAGTACTGGCATGCACACAACACAAAAATGGAACATTAAAAAAATGACTCATACCTCCATTTGAAAGACATCTTGGTGATTCCAAAGAAACTGATTTGTTTGTGTGTTTCTATGAAACATGAGCTGGATGAAGTGGTAGAACCTAATGCTTGAACTTATCAGCCTGGAATTAATGAAAAAAATGGGAGGAGAGATCCTTAGGTTTTAGAGTAGTTTTGCATTGAATTGATGTTGTTCCCTAGCAAATATATTCTTATGGTGTGCTCCAAGGAAATGATTAAAAAACATCATTAAAACACTTCTTTTCCTTTCTTCTTCATTGGAAGAGGTCACAAGACTGCGTTCACAATTTGAACCAAACCTTCCCTTTTGTATTCTAACAGCAGCTCCAAATGCTTCCCGTGTGGTTTGCTGGCTCTCGGGACTTCACAGGAAGAGAATCACATGAGGCCTTGCAAATCGTTATTTCTGATCTTTCTCTAGAGACAAAAGAAGTTAAGGCCCGGAGAGTCAGTCATCTTGAGATTCTTTTATAATTCCATACATATTCTGGCAGTTAAAACAAGTGGCAAGGCTAGGCAAGGTGACCCTTATCAGGTTCCCCAAGCTCCCCAAAAGAAGGTTCTCACGGGAAGACGAGGAAAGGAAAAGTGGGAGACCAGGACAGGGAGGGATCTGGATGTCACGGCTTGAGTCTAGGGAGACTTGTTTGTCATGGATTAAAAAAATTCTTTTTGGCTGCACTAGATGTAGAGTCTTGAGTGTGGACCGGAGGGCTGGAGATTCCATGTGGTTTCAGCATGTATTAGCTGTAACTTTGGGCAAGTAGAAGTTGTTTTTTGGAACAATGTTACACCCAATTGGAGGTGTAGTCTGGGTTGCTAAGGCAGTGCTTGGGGCAATGCTAGTACATGTCTGCCAGGAGAGCAGCTGGGAGCAGGCCATCAGGGGTGTAGTCAGTTGTGATGCCCACAGAGCAGTCTTCTGTCCTCCAGTCCCTGCAGTTGCCCTTCTAGAAGCTGGTGGTATTGGTTTACCTCAGGCTAGCCCTCTGGAGCTGTTGTCTCCTGGTGTTACAGCCATAACACCATGGTTACACGTGTATCTGACTCATATCACCTTTGTTCTTTTAGGGCAAGGGATCAGACTCGTTCTACTCCAGCCATACTCCAGCTTTGGCACAGGGGCCTTGAACATCACAGTTCAATAAGCTACTCAACAATTGTTTGGCTTGTTTTGCATAAAAAGTGGACAAAACTTAGAAACTGATGGCCCTGTGTAGGTAGCACAGGGTGGTAATGGTGAATGTGGGTGAGAAGATACACCGCAAATCAAATGGTGATTGTTTGCTTTATAACACTTTGTTATACCATGTATCAAAACATTCTCTGCTTGGTGAAGGGTGTTGGGAGGTTTTGTTTGTGTTTTCAGATTGTAATTTAACCATACAAAAAAAAAAAGACCTCACCCATTTTAGTGTGTCCAGGATCTTTGACACAGGAAGTTTTCCTTTGCAATTATTTTCTGGAGAAATTCAAAATTGCAGGAAGAATTTTTCCCCACAAATTATGAAGTAGTGAAAACAGGGGTAGTGGAGTCAGCTATCTCTGAAAAGGGTTAGGACTCAGGGAATTTTAGTACAGTCACACATTGGAAGAAGATGCAACCCTTAGCCAGGTACTGGTGGTTCATGCCTGTAATCCTAGCTACTCAAAGGCTGAGGTCTGAAGATCACAGTTTGAACTGAGTTGGGCAGGAGAGTCCATGAGATTTTTAGCTCCAAAGCACCAAAAGCCAGAGGTGGAACTTTGGTTCAAGTGGTAGAGCACTAGCTTGAAGCAATAAAAGCTCAGGGACAGTACCCAGGCCCTAAGTTCAAGTCATAGGAATCATGTACGTGTGTGTGCGCGTGCACACACACACACACACACAAACATACATACACTGCAACCGTTAAAACAGATGCAAGCGAGGGTTTTAATGACAAGGACAATGCATGTATTATGTAAATTTATAGATCTATGCAAATTTATATTTGTTAAAGTACAGAAATAAAACACACGCACACCTAACAGTGATTGCTTCCATACTGTGTTAAGAATGGATGATTGCTTTCTTCTTTTTATTTTTCTGTATTTTCAAGAAATGTTTATTACTTTCATAATCAGGAGGAAAACCTTTGAAACTATTCAATTTCCTTAATCTATTTGCAATTAGGACATACTTGCACCTGGGCACAGTTTTTAGTGTGCATTTCAGAAGGAAAATTTCCAGCCCAAGGTGTACCTACTCTCCTTGTCTCCTCCTCCTCCTCCTCCTCCTCCTCCTCCTCCTCCTCCTCCTCCTCCTCTTTCTTCTCAACCTCCTTCCTCCTCCTCAGCCACTGCTGCTTCATCTTCCTTTTTGTATCAGTACTGGGCTTTGAACTCAGAGCCTTGCACTGTCACTTGGCTTTTTGGCTCACAGCTGACACTTTACCATTCGAACCATGCATCCAGTCTAGCTATTTTGCTGGTTAATGGGAGATAGAGTCATGCAGACTTTTCTGTCCGGGATGGTTTTGAGCTGTAACCCTCAGATCTCAGCCTGCGGAGTACCTAGGGTTACAAATGTGAGCCACTGGTGCCACGCCTCTTCTGTCTCTTTTAAGGAGCAGAAAAGACTGTTAGGTCAGTGCGTACAAAGTTGCAGTTAGACCTAAAATTCTGCAAACTTTCCTCCCTCTGCAATCTCCTATGAGAACCAGACACAAAATACCAGGAAGAATGAGCAGGGAAGATGCAACACCGTTTTTTTCAGAGGAACATGAAGATGCCAAAAGGATGTGGAAATTGAGGAAGGGTTAGCAGGAAAGGGGTATGCATACCGAAACCTGGGAAAGATAGACAGGATAAGAGAAAGAACTGGCATTGGCAGAGCAGATATAAAGAAGCTCCTAGGTTAGCCACGTTTATTGTTTATTCTATTCAGAATGAAAGATCAATAGGTTCTTTTATTTATTTTAGGCACTGTAGCATTAAGCAGCAAGTAAATGGGCATTTACCACCTGACCTGGGTCTTTAGGAAGCATTTGAAGTTCAAATCATAAGCCAGAGCAGTGATCTTGCTCTCTCCAGGTGTGTTGTTGCTGGGACCGCAAGCATGCGCCACTTTGTCCAGACTCCTGCTGTAGATGTGAGCCTGGCTTCAAATGATGATCCTTCAAATCTCAGCCTCCCATGCAGCTTGAGGACAAGAGAATGCTGCTGTTCCCAGCTATGGCCTTGTGAATTTGTTTTGCCTGAGCTGGCTTAGAACCATGCTCCTCTGGATTTTAGCTTTCCAAGTAGCTGGAATAACAGACAGGAGCCATGGGCACCCTGAAGAACACAACTAAATTGTAGTGGGGATTGTAGGTTGGTAGAGAACACTTAGCAATAAACATGGAATTTGATACTCATTGAATGTGCTGTGTAACTTGATAATGGTCCTGAAAGAAGTATTTAATGTGACAGGACAACCCTGATTGGATGGTTGGGTCATTTGAAATCCTTGTGCTAAACGATAGGAGAATGGAGAAGTCAAAGAGAAAAATCCAGTCCTTAGTATACACACATTTGAAGTGAAGACTTCCATTTGTTGCTGCGCCTTTTAGGTTCTCTCACAGACAGTATCTCTTGCATATCTACTTCCTTCATTCATGCATTTGAGCTGAAGAACCTAAGCAGCTGTTGCACCTCCATATTGTAGCTTGGGCCTGACCGGGCCCTGAAGCTTCCTAGAATAACTGCAGAACATGTCAATGTGAAGAGCCTGAACAAAATGCAGTCTAAAATAATGAAGGTAGCCAGAGAGACTTCATTTGACCAGAGGTCAGTTAAAGTTAGAACGCTTTAGCCATTGTTTGTAAGACGCTTCACTGCCTTGTTTGATAATTGTGCTGCAGAAACACAAGACATTGCTGTAAGTCCTAGGTATGTAAGTTCAATGGAGGAGCAACATCTTAAGCTGATGATAGACTTGAGTGACTGTGATTGTGCTAAGACTGTGAAGAATGAATACACAGAGCCCGGGGAGACCATGTTGGGGGTTCTGGCTCTGCATTTCTGCCAGTGGCATTCAATCATTAATAAGAATAAGGAAGAATATATATATATATATATATGTGTGTGTGTGTGTGTGTGTGTGTATACACACACATATAAATGTGTATATATACTTTATGTATAGTATATATATCATGCATATAGAAATATTTTATATATAGTATATAGATATGCCATATGTATGTATATTTTTGGCAATACTGGGATTTGAACTCTGGGTCTTGTGCTCTCTTGGTTGGCTTTTTCACTCAGCCTGGTGCTCTAGCACTTGAGCCATACCTCTACTTCCAGTCAGCTTTTGTGGGGCTGGTGGCAAAGGCTGGAGAGGCAAGGACTCTATTGCCTTGAAGATTACAGATTTTATCCTAAAGGTAATAGGGTTCACTAGAATGGGGGTTATTTGAAGAGTTCCTAAAATTGCTAAGTCTTTTTTTTTACCCAAAGAGGGAAAGAAAAGCTTAAGGAGATGGAGATGGTGCTGAGGGATGAACTTGGCTGGTTTCATTTGAACAAATAAATCACTGGTTGCCATTTATCCCCAATCAGCAGTAATCCCAGTCTTCTCACCCTGGGTCAGGCTGGACAAAAGCAGCCCACTCGGCTCCTTTCCACATTTGTCAGCCTGTAATAGCATTGTTATCTGAGGAAATCTCTCTATTGCTCCCCAACACAAACTGTTTGCTAGGCAGCCTGGGTCAGCAGTGTCTGCTAAGCTCCAGGCTGACCTGGGCGCCCTGCTTGAACTATGGAAGAAGTTCAACAGAATTGAAGTGGTCAGAATGGAAGTGCTGGTGTTTACCCAGACAGGTCTGGGTCTGGGACTGAAAAGGTTCTGCAGCTCTGAGCACCATCTCCACGCACCAGTTCATGGGCTGAATGGCCAAAAAGAACATTGCTTTGCCATTGCTGCCCCCAAAGAATCAGACCATTCCAATCTAGTGCCCTGAATTGAACTGAATGAAAGGAGGGGCATTCTCCTAGATTGTGCTGTGAGGGGGAAAAAGCTCCTTCAAGTTACAAAAGAAAACAAGCCAACAAAAATATACCTGGGTCTTCCCTCTATTTATTTATTTATTTATTTATTTATTTATTTATTTATTTATTTATTTATTTTTTTTGAGTGCCAACCACGAGACAAAAACAGCCTCACTTGGTAAGAGAGAGGATTCTAGTAGGTGAACAAACACCTTCAACTACATGTTTGGTTTGCTGCCTGGGCTGGAGTACTTTAAGTGTTCCAAAGGAAGAGGTTTGGACTGGCAATACCCTCATGGCTGCAAAGGGTTAAAGAATGTGGAACTTGTTTCTGAGTGCTTCTTTTCTTTGGTTAATGGGAGCTGACATTCCCTACAATCAAATGGGACTGAACCTAATCATATTCTCCGAGACAGAAGAAATTAAGGTCTATGGTAGAATCCTGACAGAATTTTCATGCCTTTTCCAAAAGCCCAAATTACGCTATTTACTCAAATCACATGTTGGTGGATCTTTGTCTTAATGCTCTGATTGGGGGGCTTGCTCATTTCCATGTTGTGGGGCAGGGCCTGCGGTATTATCAGCAACTCGCCTGCATTTATCTTCCGCTGTGCACTCGGCCTCCCTCAGTGCACTGACTGGCTCGGGGCTGCCTGACTTCAGGTTTGGCTTGGCTGTCATCAGCGGAGAGCACTGAGTCATTTTGTTTTTCTCTAAGGCCCAGCGTGGCATCTTCCTTCCCACAGGATCTCTTCGGGATGTAGCAGAGTGGTGCTGTCCAGAATATGTCCAGTGGAGTACCCGAGGCCCACCCCTTCTCAAAAGGAAAGAAAATAAAAGAAAAAAAATTAAAACACAAAAAGCAACCCTCTTTGGAAAGAAACAAAACAACGATAGGCAATACCATCCTTCCTCCACTCCCACCCCTGCCCTGAAGAGTTTTGTTTTTGATGATTGGTTGTACAAGCTCCTTCCTTCCTCCCTCCCTCCCTCCCTCCCTCCCTCCCTCCCTCCCTCCCTCCCTCCCTCCCTCCCTCCCTCCTCTCTCCTCCCTCCTTCCTTCTTCCTTCCTTCCTTCCTTCCTTCCTTCCTTCCTTCCTTCCTTCCTTCCTTCCTTCCTTCCTTCCTTCCTTCCTTCCTTCCTCCCTCCCTCCCTCCCTCCCTCTCTCCTTCCCTCCCTTCCTTCTTCCTTTTTCTTTCCCTTCCCTTCCATCAGGACCTACGTTTGAACTTAGGGTCTCAAACTTACTCAGCTTCCTCTCTCAAATGGCTCTCTACCACTTGAACCACGACTCCAGCTTTGCTTTTTGCTGGTTATTCTGGAGTTGGAGTCTTGTGGATGTTTCTGGTCAGGCTGGCTTTGAAACTTGCTCTTCCAGATCTCAGCTCCTGAGTAGGTAGGATTATAAATCAGAGCATGCTTCCACCCCACAAAAGAGCAGACACTGAAGTAGATACCACGAGGATGCTATTCAAAATAGCACAAGATGGTTTCTGAAGGAACAAGACCAAGGACACTGTGGCCAATCAGGATGAATGCCTGTGTAAACAGCCAGTGATGGCCTCCCATATGTATAACAGGTGATTCTCCACTGAGCTCACAAATGAAGTTACAGTCCTCCCTCCCCGTCCCCAACTCCCCTAAAGGCAACTTCGAGCCACCAGTGTGATAACAACTGGTAGGAAAAGCTCTTGAAAATTTAAGTCTTAGCTCTTGCAATGCCAATATAAGCCAAGTCCAGTACATGACTGTCCACAGCAAGGATGTACTGGTTTAATATTATTCCAGTACATACATGCATGCATACGTGTACACACCCCCCCTTTTCCCTAAGGTATACTTTTATTCTTCCAAAATTGTGAAGCATTGAATGATATCTTGGAACAACCCTGCAGGGAATAATGTGTCTGAAGTTTTACCACATGAACAAACAGGTTTTTCAAGGGGAAATCGAGAGTTTGATTTTTCGTTTTTAGCTTCCCCATTGTAGTTAGCTACAGACTCAAGCCTCATTTTTTGAAATTCACTTTTTGCTAAATGCTTTTTTAAAAAAAATACACTTCAATTGAGAGAAGAAAATAATTTTGCACCCCAGCCACCAGTGAAGCCGGCTTGAGAGTTACCAATTTAAAAAACCATTTTCAGATTTGGTATGTGGGCAAAATAAGTAGAAGCTATAATCAAGAAATTCTGCATAAGAGCAAATGGATTCGAGCTGATTTTAACTCGGTGGGTAATGAATTCGCCTACATCGTCATTGGAACAATTCCTTGCAAGGTTTCTTAGGGGCAGTTATGTTCTAAAATTTGGTTGATGCTTTTATTAGGTCAGGGTTCTCCATTAATCCAGCGTCTATTTTAGATGGAAGAAAAAACACATGTAGCCCATCAGATTTTTTTTTTTTTTTTTTAGGTTTTGAACACCTTGGTTAGAGGCCTATTATTTCTCTTTGGAGGATGTGTCCAGAGTTGCTCTTAGTAAGTGAAGTGCTTACAAAGAATTCTAATAGGCATCCTACTGCCTTGTTTTCTGTTCTTAAGTCTTCTTTTTTAAAATTTGAATTGGAAAAGAAATAGCCTTTCCCTCGAAATGTGGGTCTCTTTGGAAGTAGCCTTTACGGAGCTCAACACAAAGCACTGCCTGTCAGCATGCTTAAGTCAGTGCCATCAAGTTTTGCATATAGCAGAGATTTGTTTATTCTACAGCTTGTGATAAATAGTATCCTGCCTGTCCACAAACATCTCTATTGGTACCTCTCTGAGTTCTGGAAAAGTGATTACAACAGGATTGTGCTGTGAAGGAATTAGTCAGAGAGATACATATATCATTCTTTAAAAAATTGTTTTGCCTTGATTTCTTTACATATCAAAATTAGTTTCTGCTTCTCAGTTGGGGGAAAAAGATACAGTAGCTCCTAGTGGAAAACCTGTCTTCAGTTATATTTAGCAGGGGAATGAGTCAAACTTTTGAGAGTCTGCCAACTTCATCATTATAGGATTATACATTTTAATGGGACACAAGTTCGAAGGCCTTTGCGTTTGAGAGTGACGTCACACACACACACACACACACACACACACACACACACACACACACTATTTTCCCAAGCATTGGGAGGCCTGGAAACTACTGAGTCTTTTGAAAGCCAGGTGTTCAGTGACCTCTGTTGCTTTTCTGCTTCATTCTAATCACTTGATCCTTCTTACGTGGCATCATTGAGCACGAGGGAATGCATACCAGCATATTTAATTCCAAGAGCACCTCTGTTTTGGGGACTTTACATGATGACTTAGCAGAGAACTGAATTTCCTCTTAGGAGTCTGCTTAGCTAATTCAGGCTTGCCCAAGGAGGAGTCATGCCCTACATTTCCTCACCTTCTCCTTAGTGCATCAGGGACTGGGTGAGAGAAAATGGGGCCCCAGGAAATCTTTGAGACCTTGTGAGACTGCTGTAGTTGTAGAATTTCAGAGGATTGTTAGAGGATTGGGTATTATTGTCTGGCTGTTGACCTGCGTGTGTGAGTTCCATTCAGGGCAAGGAGTTGATCATCTATCTCCCTGTGGTCTTCTTACCTCCAATCTACATGTGGAAGTCTCCACGCCACAAAAAAACTCAGATTCTTCTGTAAAGCTCTGTCGTGGGCTCGCAGAGCCTTCACCATGCTGCTTACAAAAGGACAGCACTCCGGCTCGCAGACAGTTTCTTGGTCTGTATAGAAAGATGTGCTTTGTTTTCATAAGATGTTTGTTACCTGGAGAAATCGTTTCACATTCTTCATGCTTAACTATGTCAGAAAGAACACCAAGTGGGACTTGATGTTAAATGCATTTTGCAATGGAGGGAAAAGAGGGAGGAAGAGCCCAGGTGAACACCTTCAGACTAATATTGAATTGCAAAGGTTGTTTGCTAGCCTTTGGACTTGGCCGTGTGAATGCCAATTCTATAGAAGCTGGAAGTTGTATAACTAGTGGTGTGGTTTGAGCTTCTGTGAAGCAGCTTGATCCTTTGTTCTAGAATAAAAAAAAAAGAGATAAACGTTTCAATCTCCTCTCCTTCTTATTATGTGAAATGGCAGATAGACTGAGAATTTTAAGAACCTACAGTGCCTCAGGAAGGTGGGAGATGTTGGATGTTCACAGCAAGCACAAATATTTCTACTAAGATAAATGGACGATTTACATATTTAAGTTTATACAATAATTGAAAAGCAGCCTTTTGTAGTATTCCTTGACACAGAGCCTCCTCCTGGTACATTATTTATTTTACTGTGAATTCTTCCAGTTGTCGTCTAGTAGTATTTTCCAGAAATCTTGCTTTATATACTGTGAGGCACAGCCATGTCGGATCGAACTCTTGGAGAAGAATTGTCTTTCATTTTGATGAGCTTGCTTTTTCTTTTTTTTCTTGGGCAACACACATGAAGAAGGAAAAAAATAAGAATTACTATAAAATCGGAGACATCCCTCCCTGTGGATAGAAACAGGTACTTGAGAGAAAAAACATGCATCCTTCTTATAGTGTATTCAACTTGTTCTGCAAAAATGGAATGGGAGGAAAAAAATTTCTCTGGACTCCAAATGTCTGCCTTGAGTTATGAGTATCAATAACATTAGCCATAACCACAGATAGAATCGTTACTTGTATGAACATGTAATTCTATTAAAAAATAAAGCTCACTAAGCTGCTTGGGGAAAATAGTACCTAAGCAGTGAATCTCAAAAGCTAATTGTGTTATGTTAAAAGCATTTCCTCAACCCATCTATATTTTTCTCTCTTTAATTTCATTGAGTATTTCTTTGATCTTACCCTATGGCCCAAGGTAACTTAGAGTATCCAGCCAGCAGTCAAAAACCTTCACTTATGAATTGCTGCATTCATACATTTTACCTTTCTTGATGCTTCTCTCTCTTCTCACAATGAAGTAACTCTCATCCTAGGACACATTAGGTCTAGTCTCAAGTGCTTGAGTTTTTGTATGGTATTTTCTGATCTCATTTTTTTCCTTCTCTGTTTCCAATTGATCCTCCTCACCCCTCCTCTTCCTTCTTTTCTCTTTGCCTGCTCTTCCTTCTTTCCTCCTTCCTTTCTTCCCTCCCTCCATCCTTTCCTTCCATTCTTCCTTCTCTCTCTTCCCTCCCTCCCTCCCTCTCTCTCTCCCTCCCTCCCTCCCTCCCTCCTTCCCTCCCTCCCTCCCTCCCTCCCTCCCTCCTCCCTCCCTTCCATCTGGTAGACTTTCCTGTTCTGCTGCATCTGAATAGTACTCATCCTTGAAGATAACATTCACATCCTAACTTCTCTGAAAGTTCTTCCACACTCATTAGCTGAGTCATCAATTTGGCACAGCAAGCAACAGTTTATTATCTCTTACGTGTCTGCAGGTTCTTGACACTAAGTATTCAGGGGTTTCCAAATTAATATCCTTGGCTTCATCAGTGTATATTGTGTGATTTAGCTAAAAACTACTTTGACCACATTAGAGATGACAATAGGACACAAGGTTAACTTAGCTATCACCAAGCAAGACCTTTCGATGTACTTTTTTTGTGCTTCAGAAAAGGTGTGTGTGTGTGTGTGTGTGTGTGTGTGTGTGTGTGTGAGTGGTTATTACTTTTTCTGAACTTATCACAATGAAATTGTTTCCTTTGTCTTTCCTGATATTCCTTCAGATCACTGCTTGCTCAATTTTCTCCTACCTTAACTCCAAGAGTTAAGAGTTATAAGCTTAAGAGTTAAGAACTTCTAGAGTTAGAACTGTTTCAAAGACCTTAGAAATACTATGTGTTCCCATCATTTCAAGAGTAGGGAAACTGAGGCACAGAGGACTATACTTAATTATCACGCTGGATTAAGTTCTCTCAAGCTCACAGTTTAATGTTTTTTTTTTGTCCCCACTTTGCCATGTCGTCTCCTGTCATTAGCTACTTGCATTGATTTATTTACTGTATTTCATTTGACAAGTCATTAAAAATAGCACAACACTGGCCCCAAGACTAATCATTGAGTAGTCCCATTATTTTTAGCTTTCCATGTGGAGACTTGGCTATTTATGCCTGTGCTTTGGTTCTTCCCTGTTAAGAAAGCCTTAATCATGACAGAACCTCACCTTTTACCCTGCAGTTGCCGGCTAGCCTGCCTTGCTTTAATAGCCTCCTATGAGAAAGACCTTCTCAACAGCCTTTAGAAAGTCTAAATAAATTATGCCCGCAGATTCCTTTTTATCTGCTGGTTTTAGCACACAATTTTCCCAAACAAAAAACCAGGCCAGAGTGCACGGTTCGTCTTGGTAGGTGCTTTGAAATGCCTTTCTGTGGAATGTCTTTCTGTTTTGTGTTTGGGTCAAGATGCATGCTTGCTGGGGCTGGGACTCGGTGGACTCAGGTGACAGCCGTTGTGGAGTGGAAAATCCAATCTTTCAGCAGTGTCTCGGTCATTAATGTGCAGGGCAGCCATGCCACTGGGTGTTTTTAGGAGCAGACTTTCGGTGTTTGTTGTCTCCTCTTCTTGTTCCTGTCCCTAGCCACCTCTGCTCTACCTTTCGAGGATTCCGTTCCTTCATCTCTACCCCTCCTTTGGCTCCCCCAGAGCAAGTAGAAGCTCTTCTTCCTTAAGGCCTTCCAGTTCCCTCAATAAAATTCTATGTTTTTCTAGTTCTTTCCATGTGCCAGGAAAGTTACAGATATGATCTCATTTACCCCTCCAGTGTTTACCAAGGCATTGTGAGCCTGCTGTGCAGATGGTCACGTGATCAAGGGTAAAGTCTTATGTAAGTAAACGGCAGAGGTGAGGTATAGACTTGGGGTCTTGCTACTGACACCATGGGATATGAAAGATGCAACATGGAAGGATTTAACACTATAGTCTCTCTCTCTTATACTATTAGGGTTTGAACTCAAGGCTTTGTGTGTTAGTTAGGTACTCTACTGCTTGAGCTACGCCTCCAACTTTCCTTGCTCTGTTTTTTTTTTTTTTGAGTTAGGCCCTTGCTTTTCTTCCCCAGGCTTTCCCGGACCACAATCTTTCTATTTTATGCTACCCACCTTCGATGGGATGCCAGGTACCAACCACCCTGCCCAGCTTAGCAAAGTGTTGTTATATTTAATGTGGGAGGAAAAGATTTAAAAAATTTCAATTAAGATTTCTCAGCAGCATAATCATGCCTCTCCATTTTCGTTCCCAAAGGACGATATGAGATCAGGTTATTGAAAAACAGCCCCTTAAATAATTATTGAAGGCAAAACATGGCCTTTGGTGCGCAGGGACATTAGAAGTCTTGTTTAGGAGCCTGGCATGGACCCTATGGTGAGTCAGCAGCTTTTGAGGTCGGCTGTGGCTGATTGTGCTGCTCATGTAGCTTCCTCCCCTGCCACAACTGCTCCTGGCCGTGTAAGATAGAACCTCCTGTGCCACACACACACTCGCTCTCGACGAATGCTCTCTCATTGGAGCTGGTTTCATGCACCAGGAGAGAGGGTGTGCATGCTACTAGACCAAGACAGAGGAGGACATTAATGTTCCTGAAGATGATTCTGGAATCCAAGACCAGAGGTCAATCACACAGAACCCTCAGCCCACCAAGGTCAGCATGAAGGTGTTGGGTTCAGAAGCTGCTTCTGTGGCTTGGTTTATGTGGATGTTTCTGGACTTTTTGTTTTTCCTGGAGGCTGGGGTTTTGGTACAGGTGTGGCCATTTAAGAAGAGCAGGCCCAGAATAGAACCTTTAGATCATTCCATGGAAGAGTCTTCCAGGGATGGCACATGGCCATTCTGGCTAGGGGGACCCTTTTTGTGGGGCTGTCCTATCCTATTGCACTATAGGATACATACCAGGTTCCCTGACTTCTACCTACTAAGTGCCAGTTGTGTCTCCCAGTTGCGACAACTGAAATATCAGCAGGAATTGCTAAATGCCCCCTGGGTGTAGGACAAAATCAGCCCTGGTGGAGAAACACCAATATAAGGTCAATTGAAGTGTCAGCCCGGGCAGAGCTAGTGATAAAATCTTGGCTGGGTGACGCATCTCGTATCCCAGGTGTGCTTTTGGAACGAGTAGCTAATGCAGTCTATTACTTGTGGATGGAATTCGGGAAGATATTTACAGCCCAACATGGTGCATAAAGCATCCTGAATTCCCAGTGTTTGTATACTGAGGAAGGCTATTTTCTTTAAGTAGCAAAGAGAGTACATACATGGCTTAGAACCTCTACCCCTATCTTCATCTCCCCTCTTCCTCAGGGTAGACATTGCAAACTCATCCTAACATTCTCTTCCTAGCGAGCTGAGTGGCTCCAGTATCCTTTCAACATAGGCTCCTGGCGGGTCTCATTGTGTAGAATGAGGAAGCAATGTGTAACCTGCTTGTCATCTTCTCTGGATTTGAGCCAATATAGACAAATCAGAAAGAACTGCCAAGTGTTAAGACCGTGATGGAATTTCTTCCTGGTCCAGGGTGGTCTGGACCCTGGATTTCTAGTTGGTCTTGATTTCCTTTAACATCTATAGGGTTACAAAATGAGGCCATGCAATAAGCGGTAGAACAATGCCAGAAGAACTGTCAATTATCCTTTGTGAGTTTTTAGCTAGTAGAAATAGATGGCTTTAGAGACTAAAGGTACCTGGGTAAATTAGCAAATGAGATGATAATTGTCACTTCCACTCTGGATTTGAACTCAGGGCCTTGTTTTTCTTTGTTTTTTTTTTTTTTTTTTTTTTTTTTTTTTTTGGCCAGTCCTGGGCCTTGGACTCAGGGCCTGAGCACTGTCCCTGGCTTCCTTTTGCTCAAGGCTAGCACTCTGCCACTTGAGCTACAGCGCCATTTCTGGCCATTTTCTGTATATGTGGTGCTGGGGAATCGAACCCAGGGGCCTCATGTATACGAGGCAAGCTCTCTTGCCACTAGGCCATATCCCCAACCCCTTCTTTGTTATTTTTTTGGGATAGTCCTAGGGCTTGAACTCAGGGCCTGGGCACTGTCTCTGAGTTTTTATGCTGAAGGCTAGTGTTCTACCACTTGAACCATTATGCCACGCTTGACTGTTTGGTGTTTTAATTGGAGATAAGAGTCTCATAAACTTTCTTGTCCAGGCTGCCTTTGAACCATGATCCTCAGATCTCAGCCTCTTGAGTAGGTAGCTGGGATTAGGTGTGAGCCACCAGTGCCCGGCTTTGGATGTTTGTTTTGAGATAGAATCTTGTTGACTTGTTTGTCTCCTTAGACTGGCCTAGAACCACCAAATTCCTATCTCTGCATCCTGAATAGCTGAAAAAATTATAGCAGGAACTTACCACATTGCACCCCAAATATAATTTTCAAGCCTAGCCCCATGAACACATGTAGATCCAATGAATCAGGAACCGAAAACATTCTGTTTCATCATGTGAGTATATTTTATTATAACTTCCCTGTTTATGGATATTTGTGTTCTTACCTAGATTTTATTTCTACAAACAATCTTGCAAAGTACGTCCTTGTGATTTCTCCTAGAATTTCTCTTGAGTAAATACCCAGTGAAATTGGTGGCTCATCCTCATAGACCTGTGTAAATTTACTAGGCCATGGAAGTACAAATATTTAATATTTAATGCTAAATGAAATAGAAGTAGATGACTAGGTGATAGTAATGTTCTGCACAACTCGTGGTTCCCACTGGTAATGACTAGAATTTATACTTCTAGAAACTCTCAGATGGGCCAAAGCAAAGCTTCCTTCTCTTGCTTGACTTTTAATTATCCAGTCAGTTGGGTTATGATATCCTGGCAGGAGATTTGGCAGTTTTTTTTTTTTTGGCCAGTCCTAGGGCTTGAACTCAGGGCCTGAGTACTTTCCCTGGCTTCTTTTTGCTCAAGGCTAGCACTCTGCCACTTGAGCCACAGCGCCCCTTCTGGCCATTTTGTATATATGTGGTGCTGGGGAATCGAACCTAGGGCTTTGTGCATACGAGGCAAGCACTCTTGCCACTAGGCCATATCCCCAGCCCCAGAGATTTGGCAGTTTTGAGACCTTCCTACCAGAAAATTTTCCAGTCACAGTCGGGTGTAACCTGCATCCAGTCCAACACACATCACAGTACTGGCTTTTTTCTGGGAGTGGGGGAGAGGGAAGGGCTGGTACTAGAGCTTGAACTCAAGACCTAGGTACTATACTTTTTCCACTCACGGCTGGTACTCTACCACATCAGCCACAGCTCCACGTCTGGCCTGTTGTTGGTTAATCAGAGATTAGAGGCTCATGGAATTTCCTGTTCAGGCTGGCTTTGAAGCATGGCCCTCACATCTCAGCCTTCGGGGTACCTAAGATGACAGTGACAGGCCCAGGGTGCCCTGCTTGTATCAGCTTTTATGTGCCAAGTGCTTACAGCTGAGAGGACCCCCATGCTTATAGGTGCCCCATACTTGCCTTTGGGGGAATGCCTCTTGCTTTGGCTAGACTGGGGCCTGAGCCTTCCTTTCTGGTTTTGCTGTCTGGTGGTTCCCTTTGATGTCTCTGTTGGAGCTGGGTCTCTCATTCACACGACTAGTTTCTTCGCCTTGTCTTCTGCTGCCTTATTCTCCAGTGTGCAAGTTGGTGCGAATACATTCATTTAGTTCCCCTGCAACCTCCTTATACTCCTCACTGCCTGCTTTGCATGCTGCTCGTCTCCCCGGTCCCCTCCTTCCTCTGTGGCCGTCTTGTTTCTGATGTACTTTGTTGTGTTATCATTGGCTGTTTGTTTCAAACATCATTTTTAATCCCTTCCAATCTATAATTTACATCTCACCTGCTAAAGTTTATTTTTCTTTAAGCCTCACACTGGAATAGATTTCAATGTTTTGAAAGCTCTTTGGTCTCAATAAGCATCTGAATTTTGCTTTCTGCTTTCTTCCTTCTTCTTTTCCTTCCTCCTTCTCCTCCTCCTCCCCCCCTCCTCCGTCCCTCTTCCTTTTCCTTCTCTTTCCTTTTGCCTTCCTCCTCTTTCCTCTTTCTCTCCTTCCTGATTCTTGGTACTTTTTTATTTTTTTTGCTCCAAATATGGATTTAAACTTTGTAGACTCCTTTTCAAGATTTTTCTTATCATAATAAAATTATAGAAAGAATGTGGTATGGTGAGATTTAATGGTGAGATGACATAGTAAACACTTGGGAAACTTGTAGAAAAGTAAATTTCATTTTGCTTTAGTAAACCATTACACTCTCTGCTACTGGTTAGATCCTAGTTATAGTTATACTGATCTGTCTTACAAGCAGGTCAGCAAATTGCAACCTTGTCTTAGGTCAGTTGATGAATCCTTTTCCTCTTTGTGGCAAAGTCACAGAATTTGCGAACATTTGTCAGGAGTCAAAGAATTAAGAAAAGGAAAAAATAAAACATCTAAGTTGATTTTCTAATAAGAAAATTAAAGAATTCTCTTTCCATATTCCTTGTTTACTTTCCTTATTTTTTTCTCCTTTTTTTTTTTTTTAAGTTGTGGGGCTTGAACTCAGGGCCTGGGCATTGTTCCTGAATGCTCAAAGCTAGTGCTCTACCACTTTAAGCCACAGAGCTACTTCTGGTTTTCTGGTGGTTAATTGGAGATAAGCGTCTCATGGACTTTTCTGCCTGGGCTGGCTTTGAACCTCGAGGCTCAGATCTCAGCCTCTTGAGTAGCTAGGATTATAGGCATGAGCCACCAGCACCTGACTCGTTTATTTTTTCTTCTATAGAACACTGAATATTTCAGGGTCTAATCCTTAGGCCCCTTGTATTCTTGGTTTATCTCACATTTCTAATTATACCTAGATTAGACTTTTTAATGTGGTCCTACATGGCACTGAAGGTCTGCTAAATGTTTTATGTTTTAAACTCTTCAGATTGCTTAATACCTATTGATTTGTGTTCAAACTCACTGAATCATTCCTTTATTGTTTCTATTATGCTGTTATATTCATTGAATGCTTTTTTTTTTGCCAGTCCTGGGGCTTGAACTCAGGGCCTGAGCACTGTCCCTGGCTTCTTTTTGCTCAAGGCTAGCACTGTACCACTTGAGCCACAGTGCCACTTCCAGCTTTTTCTATATATATGGTGCTGAGGAATCGAACTCCTTCATGTATATGAGGCAAGAACTATACCATTAGGCCATATTCCCAGCCCCACTGAATGTTTTATTTTGCAAAAAAGAATAAGAGAATTTGGTTTCTTATTTCTAGAAATTATTTCCTTGTGTTTGTTTTTTTTGTTGTGATATAGTCCATTTAGTCATTCATTACAAGCATGTTTTTGTTTACCTCACTGAACAAAGTTCAAATCATTGTTCTAACCTCAAAGTCTATTGTTTCCAAAATTTGGACCATTTTGTAGTTAATTGCATTTTCCTTAATACTGACTGGGTTATGTTTATATTTTTCTAGTTATTATTTTTCAGTTTGTTTCCTTATTGGTGCTAAAATCAATCCTAAGGCCTTGCACATGCTAAGTAAGCAGTCTACCACTGATTTCTGCAGTCCTACATTATATTTATTTATTTACTCATTTAGTGCTTGTCCTGGAGTTTGATCTCAGGGCCTGGGAATTGTCCCTGAGCTTTTATGTTCAAGGCTAGTGTTCCATCATTTGAGCCACAGCTCTCTTTCCAGCTTTTTTTTTTTTTTTTTTTTTTGCCAGTCCTGGGGTTTGAACTCAGAGCCTGGCAATGTCCCTGAGCTTTCTTTGCTCAAGGCTAGAACTCTACCACTGAGTCACAGTGCTACTTCTGGCTTTTTCTGTTCATGTTGTACAGAGGAATCAAACCCAGGGATTCATGCATGCTAGGCAAGCACTCTACCACTAAGCCACATTCCCAGTCTCTCTTTCTTCAGGATATTGGGAGTTAATTGGAGATAAGAGTCTAACAATATCATTCTTTCTGATAGATATGTAGAATTGCATTGAATATATAGCACATTTTCTTGATCCATTCATCCACCGAGGGACATCTAGGTAGATCCTATATCTTGGCTATGGTAAACAATGCTTCAATAAACATGGTTGTACTGGAGGATTTAGTTTGCCTTGTTTGTGGTCCATTGGATAAATGTCCAGGAGTGGAATTGCTGGGTCATAGGGGAGCTCTATGTGTGTAGTCTTTTAAGGAACCTCTATACTGCTTTCTAGAGTTGTGAACAAGTTTACATTGCCACAGTGTAGTAGAGTTCCCTTTTGGCCATATCCCCGCGAGATTTGTTATTGTTAGTTTTCCTAATCATGGCTATTCTAACTGGAGTGAGGTAGAATCTCAATGTTGTTTTGATTTATATTTCTTTATGGTCACAGATGTTGAACACTTCTTCATGTGTCTATTAGACATTCTTTTTTTCTTCCTCTGAGAAGTCTCTCTTTAAGTCTTTTGCCCATTTATTGACTGGTTTTTTGAGTTTTTGAGGGTTTATATTTTGGGGATGTAATTTTTTGAGCTCTAAGTATATTTTGCTTACGAGGACCTTGTCTGATGACTAGCTAGTGAAGATTTTCTTCCATTCTGTGGGCTTTCTGTTGTACCAGTTGTAATGGAAAGACTTAGAAAATATTATATTAAGTGAAGTAAGCCAGAACCAAAGGAACATAGGCTGCATGGTTTCCCTCATTTGTGGTAACTAGAATGCGCCTATAAATCTACAAGTAAACACACTGAATGACCAAAGCAAAAAAAATAAAGCCAGGTCATGATAAATTATATAGGACCCAGTCAATTACAGACAGGGGCCAAAGGAGGCTAAGCATAGGAGTAGTGGGCAAAGCCTCAATAGCTATGGCCAGATGATCACATAAAATAATATTCTATGAAATAAATGCCAAAAAAAGGAAACAAGATAGTCTTTAGCTGCCTGTTTTTGTTCTCTTTTCATTTTGTATTGTTTTTTTGTTTGTACTTGGACGGGGAAGGGAGGGCACATAAAAGGTGGAATAAGGATGAGCAAATACAACGGAGATGCTTACCAGATACTATGTAGAAAACGAACTGGCTATCTTATGGGTGGGGACAGGAGGGAAAGATTGGAAGAGAGCAATGGAAAAGGGAACAGTGGTTCAAAAAGAATTATACTGATGGCATCTGATTCATGTAACTGTAACCCCTCTGTATATCAACTACACAAAAACAATTTTGCAAAGAGTCTAACAGACTTCCCTACCTGGGCTGGTTTTGAACCTTGATCCTCAGATCTTAGCCTTCCAAATAGCTAGGATTACAGGTGTATCCCATGAGCACCCAGACCCCTCATCTTATTTTTTAAAAAAAATCATGAAAAATTTTAGATTATATCCCAGGCATTATTAATTTTATGGGGTAGAGGTTCAAGTCCTCAAAGAGTTTTTTAAAATTTTGTTCTTTGGTGCCTGAGCATTGTCCCTGAGCTTTTTTTGCTCAAGGCTAGCACTCTACTACTTAACAGCTCCACTTCTAGAATTTTGGTGGTGATTGGTGATAAGAGTCTCATGGACGTTCCTACCTTTGCTGGCTTTGAACCAGAATCCTCAGATCTCAGCCTCCTCCATAGCTAGGATTCTAGGTTGTGAGCAACTGGTGTCTGGCTTTTTTTTTTTTTTTAATAATTAATGAACTTGGTTGAAGTCATGCAGGAGTCTCTTGGTGGGTGGTGACCCTTGGATTGGTCCCTTCATTTCATCCTTAGCTCATCTGCTATCAATGGGCCCCATGCAGTTGCTGGTTCCCAGTCACCAGAGATTTGCTTTCCTCTGATTCTTCACAAGGGTAGGGTTCCTCCTTTAAATCAACCAAGCACCATAACAGGGGGAACACACCTGCGACAATATCTTTTCCCAGTATTGATTTCTTTTCAGCACCTGCCTGCTTTTATTTACTTTCTAGAACCTTCATGTAGTTGTTTTTGTTATTTTGTCCTGAGTTTTATGGTTGTTATCTGCAAGGTAGTCAATCCGACAGGAGCATTTTCAACCACAGTGGAAGTAGATTTCCTCAACCCCATGTTTCTAAATGCCATCTCTATGTCCTTGTGTGTTGTATTTTCTCAACTCTAGTCAAGAGAGTTCTTGAGCTCCAGGTGTGTATGGACAGCTCTAGCTGTCTCCTATACGCATCTCCATTTGGATACCTGTACCACTCATTCCATACCCAGTATGTCTGACATGCATTTATTTTGGTTTCTTTATACAAAATAGTTTTCCTCACTCATTCTCAGTAAGTGGAATACCATCTTCTTTGGTGTCTAGCTAGGATTCACTCTTGACATGCTATTCTTCTCTAATCCTCAACTCATCAGCCAGTCCCATTGACTTTACACAAAACACTTTTTAGATGCAACCTGTGTTCAACCCCTCAAATATTACCAACCTTGCCACATTGTCTCCTTCCTTGACAATGCAGTGGCTTCTCCGTATTGGTCTTCCCTAAATCTATGCCTCATCCACTGCTAACCAATTATCATATAATAGTCAGAACATTCTTTAATTATAGATCAGATGACATGACTCTGGGTAGACATGTTAGAATGGTTTAGAATAAGAATCTAGCTTTCTTACCATAGTCTCTATGGCTATATGTGACCTGGCTCCTCTCAAATTGCCCAACCTCATCTTGGCCACTCTGTCAACCAGAACCAAGCACACTGTATACTTTTCTGTCAGTCTGTCTCACTTCTGGTATAAGCAATACCTAGACTTTTCTCCCTTCTTGATTGGTGTTACTGATTCCTCTTTTCCCCACTTAAACTCACATACTTACTTCCTTAGGTGATCTTTTCTAACCAACTTGTATGCTTTCTATAGCATCATCTTGTTAATTTCATTGCTAGTGTGTTTTATATTTATAATGATTGTACTTATTTATTAGTTTGCCTTTTTTTCTTCCCAGGTGGGAATATGAGCTCTGTGAATACATAATCTCTTTCTGTCTTGATTACACTTCCTTACTTCCCACAGAACATCTGTGCTATAGGAGGTATCCAACAAAACCCCTTTGTGTTACTAATTTATGCTAATAATAAAGGAAAGTACTAAGTAATATTTGTTTAACGAATGAAATGAGACATTCTGAGCTACTTCTCTCTTTAATATTATAACTGGTCAATTCATCTAAACTCTCTGTCTATCTGTGTGCGTCTGTGTCTTTTTCTCTTATACATTATGCTAAAAGGCTAAAGAATGTCCTCACTAGGACTGTGGATTTTCTCTACTTGTAATCATCTCCTTGAAGATTTTACTGTTATCCCATTGCTAATTAGCTGGATGCTACTGTCTATGTCTTCCATCGTCACGAAGCCTAGTTTTCTCTTTAACCTGAGATAGGAGGAAGTAAAATGAGAATCAGCAGCTTACTGTTTTTATTTCAAATGAAGTCTGATGCTGAACTTCACAGAGCTCCATTTCTAGCAAGGCAGGAGGCCCTCTGCCTTTCCAATCACTCCTACTCTTGACCTCTGATAATCTTCTCTAGGTCCTGAGATCTTCAGAATACAGTTTGGGAATCATAGTTCTTTTGGCCCAAACAGCTGTGATTTCTGTAACACGATCATTTTTTTTTCTGAGATCAACTCCAGATCAGTAAATCCCATACTTCCTTCTGCGGTACAAAATATAATTAATCCTTCTGCACATCAGAAACTATTTACTCTTATTAAACAAAAAAACTAAGGTAAGAAAATGTGACTCCTAATTCAACTAGAAGTTATTTTGATCTTAATGTACCTCTGAGAAAATGTGCTCTTCAAATCTTATTTATTTATGTTTTAATTCTTTGAAGGCCCATTTGTGTGCCCAGTTACTTGGGCAAGATAGGGATTTCGACATCACCCCTCAGGAGCAAGGGTCCATGTCTCTCCCTACCGTGTGAAGCAAGAGGCAGGGAAAGTCACTGTTGTCATGATGCCTAGGGTATTCATTATAGAAGGGAGGGCAGGTGAGTGGAAAGAGCCAGGACAAGACAGGGGAGCGGCTCATGACTCAGCTGAGATGGGGTCACAGTTAATTAAAGGCTCAAATACACTTCATCTCTGGAACTAGCTTCTCTGCTCCTACTAAATCAAGACTTCATTTCCTTTCTATCTACCTGTGTTCCTCAGAGAATCTGCCTTTATAAATGCACAGTGGCTTTTTAGTCTTTTAAGAGCTTCACAAGGACTCTTTGTCTCCTGGTCCTTTGGAGTCCAGTAACAAATGAGGTTGTTTTTCAGCTTCCCCGTTGCTGTCTCTTATTTTGGGGAGAGTAAAAGCTTCTTGAAGCCAAGGAGGGATGATTGAAATTGCCTCAAATGTGGAAGAGTGCCCAGTACACGCCAGGCATAGGTATGACGTGTCTTTGGCTTTGGGCTCTTCACATAAATGTTGGGAAAAGCCTAGTTTCCTGATTGCAAAAGCGATGTGTATTTATTGTAGAGAATTTAATATCAGCAGAAGGCTTATTCCATGTGTTTATTGGAGATGCCTCTGATGCTCCTAATGCCTCCTAGGAAATCTGTGGGAAACCGATACTCTCTTGTGGTGGTGCACCATGAATGTGGCTCCGTACTGGGGACAAGGCCAGGCATCTAGAGGCATCTTCCTTTGACAAGAGAGCCAAGCCAGAGGGCTGGCGATGTAAACATTAAACTTAAAAAACAAAACAAAAAAACAAAACCCCAACAAGAATTAAATAGATTCACGAAACCCCATAAACCTGTGACTATTTTACTGTCAATCTTCAGGAACAATGTAAAAATTCTAGAGAAGCAGAGAATGATGCATTTAACATGGAAGGTAAATAAAGACCACTGAAGGTGACAATGCTAGAAGAGTATTTTGTTCAGGAAAATTATGTAGTTGATTTTAATATGTCAAACATAACCTGGCCAATAGATTTCAAACCCCCAAGTCATCATCTCTGGATAATTCATCATTGGTTTTTTTTCTTAGGTCTTTCTTTAGGTCTTTTCTTAGGTCTTTTCTTAGGTCTTTATCACTTGAAATCTCTGTAGAACATGGATAGCTTCTTAATTATTAAAGGTTCTCCATTTTTAAAGGACCGTTCTAGTTTGCTTCTATTGTTTTGGTCTGATTATTTATAAGACCCACCC
Source organism: Perognathus longimembris pacificus (assembly GCF_023159225.1). Classification (NCBI taxonomy): domain Eukaryota; kingdom Metazoa; phylum Chordata; class Mammalia; order Rodentia; family Heteromyidae; genus Perognathus; species Perognathus longimembris. The sequence goes on from NC_063176.1 coordinate 46,202,928, forward strand.
TCAAAATGTTTTGACTTAGTGAATGAATCATGTGATCAGCCAAACTTAATATTTAATACCTTGCTGGGCACAGAAAGTTGGGATTTTGAGGCATAAGATAGAATTGAAACCACCTAGGTTTTAATTACAGCACATCCATGGATGTTGTATGTATAAGCTAAATATCTGCAACAGTTTAGTCCGTAGAGCCTAAAATATTTATAATCAAGTCCTTTATAGTCAAGTTTCTCATCCACAAAGAGTTTGGAGGTAAGGGAACTGACCTACTGGGTGTTCATTATGTTGCCATCTTGGACCCATAAATGAACTCTGCCTGCTTCTTTCCACCTATGAGATAAGACTAAGATCTCCCTCACAAGATTGCTGGTGAGGATTAAATGAAATAATTGTGTGCAGTACTTGCACCGTTCCTGGATCATTGTAAGCGATACTTGTTACATCGCGATGTAACAAGTCCTTTGACAAGTGATACAAAGGTTGTAGGCCTCATATTGGAAGTAAAAATCAAATTTAAGTACATGAAGACACGAAGTTCCCTTCTCTAAAGCCACCCATTGCAATGCAAGTAGATAATCAGTAAGGATTTATTTGATTAAAATACCCTTGTACCAAGCTAACCATTTTCTCCAACTTCTCCCAGTCAACCTCTGCATTTGTTAGCCTGCCCTTTGGTGGATGGAATATTCCAGAACAGAAAATTGTCTTTTCAGATTGCCTGGATGTTTTAAGGGAGTTCAGATAGGGTTGCTGCTAAAAGTCTGTCCCTAAAATGGATTTACATCCCTTGCACACATTTCTTATTGAAACTATCCCCCTAGCAGAAGAACTTCCTTTGAACATTCCTCCTTCTTGGCACTTGTTTTTCACGAGGGAATTTGAACAACACAGAATTCAGTTAAATTGGACATGCAGAGTCTTTGGTTTAAGAGGCACCAGAAAGGAAAAACAACCAATTTCAGCCTTTTCTTTTTCCTTTTTCTATACAGCACTGTTTATTAGACCAGATGATATACTTGACTCCAAAACGTTCATATAGAAAAAAATGGAAGAATTGTGATTAAAATTGATTTTTATTCCCTTTGGGAAGTTGGAATCAAAAATGGTTACCTGCTCATTTATGAAACAGATTTATTCTGTTGACATGGAGGCTTGTTTGAAATGTAATTGAATTTCTGTTACCTAATGGAAAGTGACAGTTAACAGTATTTATTTTCCATTTGTGTCTCAGCAGATAACATAACACAATTTTGATTTGTAGTTAGCTTCGGAATCTGAGATTGTTCTATCTCTGTAATTGAAAAGATGAGAGTGTGGTGGCCCCAACACAATCCCTTTCTATTTTGTTTCTATACAACCACTAAAGTTAGCTTTCATACAGTAAACAGTCTCTCTCCCATGCCAGGAAGGGCTCTCCTCACAGCTTTGTTGAGCATCCTGCCTTTCTTATTAGGGGATGACATATCTCTTTCTATGTGGATAATCTCTCCATTTAGATTCACATTTCTTTTGCTCCCACCACAAATTTCTGTAAATAACCTCTACTCTGTTTTCCACCCCTCCTTTTTGTTCAAAAATAACTTCTATCTGGAAATAAAGTAAATATTCTTTGTACGCTTTAAACAGCTCCGGCCTAGCTGACATCCCTAGGTGCTGATGTATGGCAGATGGAAGGGTGTCTCAGAAGATGATGCTAATTCCATGGGAGGCCAGGATTTTCCTGGTATGAAAACAGGAGTTTCCTTGTATGTGAAGTTATGTTCTTTATCTGAGTTTTGACCCGGAAGTCCATTGCTTGTCTGTACAAGAACATAATTAATGCTTTCTAAAGGAGATGGACAATGGGAATGAGTGTCCGTTAAAATGGTTTTCTTTTTCATTTAGTGAAGCTGAAGTCCATCTGAAGGCAGATGTGGAATCTGTCTCCCTGGGCAGTAATTCATTTGTCTTCTGTTACCTTTGTTCTTTGGACCCTTTGCTTTCCCTGAAACCACTTTGGATGGATAATTCCTAACTGCCATTTGAGAAACACCGTGTGTATGTGTGACAAATGGCAGTGATGGAGGTTTCACGGCCATTGGGCTTGATTATGGAATGCCCTGCCTGGCCTTTGGCTCACTAAGCGACCATGAGAATGTTGCTTCTTCATCCACCTGCTATAAATGAGGGCCCGGAAGGCCTTCAACAGTGGCTGGAGGAAAAGTCCTCAGCAAAGCTCCAGCATTTTGATTCAATAAAACCAGTCCTCTGCCTCAAGGCCACCTCCCATCAAACACCCTGTCAAAGTGCTCGGGTTGAAGACAAGTGGCTGCCGCGGTCAGGAGGGCAGGGGCTGAGAGGAGATAGGCCAGGTACTGTCCATTCATAACCACAGCCATGAGGGGACAGTGGCCCTTTCTGTTCCTACTAACTTTGAAGTTGTTCATCAGTCTCCGTGGGCAGTGCAGCCTTCTTCTAGAAAAACAGTGTTCTGGCAAGGGCGATAGATGGGACTTTTTTTCTTCTTCTTTTTAACATTTCTCATAGGTGGTGTTTTGTAAATAGTTATGCAGCCACAAAATCAAGCCTTTAACATGACATCAGACATCATAACCATCAATTATTATTCTATCATCAAGCCATTTTCTCGTTCATGCTGAAAAATGAATCAAGCAGGAAGATAGATTTTTGGAGGTGACTTGAATCCAGAGTGGCGGGAGGCTGGGAGAACGCAGTGTCTGTGTCACACACACAGCGTGGGGGCGGTGGCGGTGGGGAATGCCGAGTAAGTGGCTGCTCGCAATGCACAAGTTTGCTGACCTCAAAGCATCGTCTTTGGTGGCCTTGGCAGCTAACGAAAGTCTCTCTTCGCTTGCCCTGCTATCCACGAACGCACCCTAGGATATTTCATAATTTGATGACTCAGTTTCTCTGTGAATAAAAAAAATCTTTTCAGCAATTTTATCCACCCCATTGGGCGATTTGCAATTTGCCACCAATTTTAGGGATGCAAGGCTCTCAGTCTGTACTGGGGTGATTATTTACTTACCAGCTAGCATTCAACTCTCATCAACGTGAGCCTCAGTAACCCTGAACTTGGTGGTTTTGCCAGATAAAAATCCTCCCCAATTCATGGGGCCTGCAAGATCTTTGTAAGATGAATATGGCAAACAAATTTACATGTGAAGGGAAAATCGGGATTGTATTCATGTATTCATTGTTCACTGGCTCTTCGATGATTATTTTGACTTTTACTATGACATCCTTTATGCATATTGAATTAAGTAGTAAACACAAATTTGGCTTAAAGAAATAGATACGTAAAAAATCTTTATGAATGAAGGCCAAAAGTAAGCTTTATAGAGGCAATTCTGGTATGGTAACTTTGAAAATTTAGGAGGGACCTACATCTTCTCTGTCTTTCTGTTCTCTTGTGTGTAGTATATGAGCTTTCATCTTTGAGATAAAAAGTATCTGCAGAATCTCCAGTCATTATTATTAATTTTTTGTGTGTGCTGGTACTGAGGCTTGAACTCAGGACCTGAACAGTTTAATTTCCTTCCCCCACCCCCAAGTCTGGAGCTCTGTCACATTAATCTCAGTTCTACACCTTGGTTTTTAGTAGTTAATTGGCGATAATAGTCTCACAGGATTGGCTTTAAACTATGACCCTCAGATCTCAGCCTCTTGGGTATCTATAATTACTGGTATGAGCCACTGGCACCCAGTTCATTATATTTTTTATTTTTCAGACAAAAACAAGAAAAGATAAGGCAAGAAGAAGTAGGGGTACCCGTTTTTCTGTCATTCTTTTAGTATGCCTTAATCATTCCATTGGTCTCTTGCATTTCATTGGAACATTGCCACACCCAGCTAGCTGCAAAGGAAACCTCAGAATGTACAATGAACATTGGTGCTGCAGATGGAATTGAAGTTTTGTTATTAAGGGGAAGGATTTAATGAGACTAGGGAGCTTACCTAGTAGATATTAGGTAGACTTTCTCTTCCTTCTAAACAGATAAGTCTATTTAATTATAGTTTATTATGGGTCATCTTAATATTAGATGCCAAATAATTGATATTTTATTGGACTCAACGCTGATATTATTCATTTATAGTTATGCATGAGGATGTCTATACTTAATGATTTTTATACAGACATACATTTTGCTATCTGCTTATATAAAACATTTTCATCATGAAGGCATACATAGACATGTCCACAGGCCTACATCAAGTAAGCTTTTAACATACAATGTTATAGTTTGGAAACTAAAACCCCATGACTTGAGGGAAGAATAAAGGAGAAAAGCGGTTGTGAGGTAGTTTTGCCTTATTTATAAACACTGAGGTCTTATATAGCAAAGTGTGGCAAAGCAAACAATGGTATAAAAACACAAGAAAGAGGAGCGTGAACAGTTCTCACAGAGGAAGTCGAGTAGGAAATGAAGGCAGGAAAGCAGGGCAATGAGGCTTGTTTTGCATCGCTCCCACCTAATCAAGCCTGACCTTTAGAAGCCTCTGATGTATGGGACCCTCATCAGATTGGAAATGATGAATTAAGCAAAAGCTTCCATTGCAGCTATGAAAATGTACAATGTGCACATCACAAAACAGAAACTGCATGATTTTCTGAGGCAGACTATAATTTCAACACATATATGGCTCTTAAAGATGAGGTTGAGTGATATTCAGTGGATATACAAAGATTTTGTGCTTCAGCAAATGGTGCTTTGCAGCTTGCATCTTGGCTAGACAGACACTATTTGTATTTTAGACAAGATGGACCTTTCTTGGAAGCTCCAAACAGCCTCTTTGGATGCTATCTAACGTCAGTGTCTTATATGATAGGGTTGGGATGAATGAGCCGTTAGTTTGTGATGCATGCCATGTGCTGTAGCAGTTGGATTGGTTCTTGCCCAGGTGATCATTTAAATGAGTTGTATTGTGACTTAACTTGGAGAAAGAGGACCAAACCATAGCTTATGATTGTTAGACTCTACATAGCGAGCCTTCTCTTGAGTCCCAGAAAAGCTGAGTTCAACAAATTGCTGTTCCCAAGCATACTGTGTAGCCCAACTCTTCACTCCTCTATGTCTCATGTCACCATCGCTTAGGCAATCAGGCTCATGTACATTGTGATGCCAATATATTTTATAGGACACTGGCAAGTGTGACTTTAGTGAGTCATTTTTATTAGCAAAAGTCCCATTCATCAACGAGGGTCTGTGTTAGGCTGTTGGCGATCTGTGCTGATAGATGAGGAAATCAGTGCCTGAATTTAAAATCAGGTCCTTGGAGGAACTGTGTAATAAAGGAGCATAAAAATTTCACTGCAGCTGTTCTTTGTGTTCAATCTGTGTATTTGGCTTTGACTTTTGGCAGTGTTTGTGCATTGGTTTTGGTATGGAATGTTTTATTCCTTTCTTGGTAATGAGACCTAAGGATTTAGTTGACTCGATTCTGTACTTCTTTTTACTGCTCAGTTCACTAGTGGCCTATTAGCCATTATATTACTGTAGCAAGAGGAGTTGTTTAGGTTCTTATCATTAAACATTTAGTACGCACATTTATTAAACACATATGTAGTATAAACGCTGTTTCACAGAAGGGAGGCCTAGGTGTTTTGAGATGTTTACATTTTGAGGAGTAAATTTGTACGACAGATACCAGTAAAACCCAGAACTTTATAGGGACTTTACCACTTGGACATCTGTTTCTAGGTTTTACTTTTGATGTTGAATTGAACACATTAAGAGCTGTGGTTTACTAAGACTCTATACATTTTATGTTATGTTTTAAGATTGGACAGGGCCTTTTACTCTGCGTTTCCAGTATTGGTTGCAGAATCTGGCATCTGTAGGTGCTTCAAGAATGTGGGTTGAAAAGACATAGAGATTGGTGAAGATAAAATATGCTGGTTGGGAGAAAGTACATTTTGCTTTGGTAACAAACAAGCCCCTGTAGTATGCTGGACAATGAGAATCACATATATCATTGATAAGAATGATTACTAACCTTTATAGAGTAGTACCAGCATAGTAGACACTATTCTAAATGGCTTACACGAATCAAACCATTTCATTCACAGAACATCTAAAGGAGATGTGCACTATGATAATTCTCATTTTATAGACAAGGAAGCTGAGGCACAGAGGGTTTAAATAATTTACCAAAGGTTGCACAGTTAATAAGGATTCAGAAGCGGGATTAGAACGCTTGAAGTCTTATTTTAGAGTCTGAACTGTAACTCCTACTCAATATTTTTATACTCCTCCAATATTTATGTCTGCCTAAGCATCTATTTTCCTTTCTGGTTAGAGTTTCTGATATTTTCTTCTGCTCCACAGGCTGCATGATTAAGACCAGAGCAGTGGGAGTCTCTCTCAGGTACTGGAATACTGATTCTTACCTGTAGCTGGAGTAGCCTCATGAGATAATGGCTTTGAAGGCTGTCTCTGTCTCTCATCAAGATCCCCTGAGTAGCTTCTTGTTTTCTCTGAAGCCTGACTTGCCCATTTTTCCTTTGTTCCTATCAGTTTTCACATGTCCTCTGATTTTTCTCTTTGTAAAACATTATTTGGGCTTATGTTACCCCAAGATAGTTTCTTTGGCTTGTAGCCCAAGAGCCTTGATGGACCCAGAGCGTGCCTGACAGGGGACTGCTCATGTCTTAGTGATTCTTTGTGTTTCTTCCTCTCAGACATGGTACAGAAGAGACATTGGGCAAAAGAGAAGTTGGCTGTGGTAGCTTCTCTTTTTTTCCCCATGTACTAATGTGATCCTCACTATGTAAACTCAAGGTTTTAGCAATTTCTTGACAATCAAGGCTGCCTTTTCTTCACCTCATGGTCATGATTCTACTTTGTTCTTTTGCATTCTGTCTTTTCTTCTAGATACATACATCTTCTAGATGCATATACATATGAATGAATATAATCTGTCCATTGGCCATTGTGTTTGGCTTTTTGGGTGAGCTGGAGGATATGAGAAGCTCAAGGGCATAAACATTTTTGTTTATAATTAAAAAATTATGTTTGTGTGCGCGCGTATGCGTGCGCGCGCGTGTGTGCATGTGTGTGTGTGTGTGCATGTGTGGCAGTCCTGGGGTCTGGACTCAGGGCCTAAGCACTGTTCCCTCACTGTTTTGCTCAAGGCTAGAACTCTACTACTTGATCCACAGCTCTACCTTCAGCTTTTTACTGGTTAATTGGAGAAAAGAGTCTCACAGACTTTCTTGTCCAGGCTGGCTTTGAACCATGGTACTCAGATCTCAGCCTCCTAAGTAGCTAGGATTACAGGTGTGAGACACCAGTGCTTGGCCAGGAGATGCTTTTTTTTAAGGCATATCTCAGTGAAGAATGTTTTCAACACTCCACAGCATGGCTTTGTGGGAGAAGGATTGTAAGGGCGCAGGTTGATTCTCTCAGTGCTTCTACTTGGCATCCCTGGAGAGCTTGCTCTTCCACTTCACCTCTTCATTCCTTTCATCAAGGTTGTAATGCCTACCTCGTGTCTGCTGTGTTTATTAAGTGATGCTCATATTCATAATGATGCAATGCCTAAGCTTTCTATTGTGTTGGCATCTCTCAAAATGCAGTTGGATATTTCTTTTCTGTCTTATTTGCTGTTCTTCAATGCACTTTCTTGTGTCTCTTCTCCTTCTCCTTTTCCTTCCTCTTCCTCTCCTTCTCCTTCTCCTTCTTCTCCTCCTTCTCCTTCTCCTTCTCCTTCTCCTTCTCCTCCTCCTTCTCCTCCTCCCCCGTCCTCCTCCCTCCCCCCTCCTCTCCTCCCCCTCCTTCTCCTCCTCCTCCTCTTCCTTCTCCTCCTCCTCCTCCTTCTCCTCCTCCTCCTCTCCTCCTCCTCCTCCTCCTCCTCCTCCTCCTCCTCCTCCTCCTCCTCCTCCTCCTCCTCCTCCTCCTCCTCCTCCTTTTTTCTTTTTTTTCTTCTTCTGCCTGTTGGGTCTTGAATTCAGGGCCTGGGTGCTGTCTTTGAGCCTTTTTGCTTAAGGCTAGCACTTGAGCCCCAGCTCCACTTCTGTTTTTTTTTTTTTTTTGGTGGCTAATTGGAGATAAGAATCTCATAGACTTTTGTGCCCAGGCTGGCTTTGAGCCAGGATGCCCAGATCTCAGCTTCCTTGAGTAGCTAGCATTATAGGTGTGAGCTACCAGTGTCTAGCTGTGCCTGGTCTTCTTTCCCCACGATTACTCAAATTGATCAGCAGTATATAGCACCATTGTCCATTTACAATGAGAAAAAAGCATAGCATGCTGAGATGGGAGGATGTACCCTGGATGATAAGTCAGACCTTCCTATGGCTCCTGATGCCTCTCGGTAGTTTTCTTTCGCTCCTGGAGATGGGAAGATTACACGAGCTCACATTACGAAGGCCCAACAGAAAGTACAGAAATATACAAAGCATACAAAGTATAAAGATCAATCTGCTCTTGATGAGAGGGTCCTCCTGTGTCGGATGTGAATGGGTTGTCTCGTGAGGAGGCAGTCCTGTGAGGAGGTAGTGAAATTCAGGCTGCATACCTGCCATAATGGAGTGAAGGCTCTGGCCTGAACCTTTGAGTATGGCAGGCAAATGCTGTCAACCTGAATGGGGTAGGTAAAGAGGCTAGCCTTCCTATGCGTTCCCCAACAGAAAATAGCTCTTTCCCTTCTGAGGATCAACCTAAATTCTTCAGAAGGGGGTTTCAAGGCAAAATCTAGGGCACTCAGCTAATTTGAATTTCACTTGAAAAAGGAATAATTGATGTGTGTGTGTGTGTGTGCGCGCGCGTGCGTGTGTGTGCATGCTGGTACGGGGGCTTGAACTCAAAGCTGATATTTGATAGGTGCCAGTGGTTCTTGCCTATAATCCTAATGACTCAAGAGGCTAGAACATGGTTCGAAGCCAGCCCAGGCAGGGAGGTCCCAGTGAGACTCTTATCTCCAATTAGCCACTCAATAACTAGCCTTGAGAGATCAGAAACACCCCCCATGGCCTGAGTTCAAGTCCCACAACCACCACCACCAACAACAAAAAACCTGATAATCTACCATAGGAGCCTCACCTCCACTTTTGGCTGTGTTGCTGGTTAGCTGGAGATAGGAGTATCACAGACTTTCCTGCCCAAGATTCTCAGATTTTAGCACACTGTGATCCCGAGTAGCTAGAATTACAGGTATGAAGCCATTGCAGCCTGACTTTCTCTATTATGTTTGAAATTTAATCAGCATTAAAAAATGACTTGGCATTCAAATTCAACTGGACTTGTGTGTTTTATATATGTGTGTATATAAGCATATATATGCAGGTTATACATATATATAATTTATAATATGGACTCATATAAAATCCATATATATGTATATGTAGCTCTATCAATATTGGTATCTATTTTTATGCATGGATTTTCCTCCTGAACCTGGCAACCTTATTTAAGGGTCCACAGAACAGCTACCGTGCCCATCTTGTTGATAACATCAAAAACAGACCTTTCAGAATAAAGTTAATTTTCCCTCCCCCGTATCTGGTGCTCATGATTCGAGACCAATTCTATCTCTGACGCTTTCCCCACGACTCCAGTAGTATCATGTTTTGCCATAATTCTGCATTCATCTATTTCATTCTGTGTTATCAGTTGAATCTATTTATATATAATCTATTTATAGGCACTGTGGAAGATCGGCTATGTTTGGCAGGAAAAATAACTCCTATTTAGCAACTGGCAGACGTCAGGAGAGTTTGGCTCCAGCTCCCTTTCTCAAAGTGTCATGGAGGGAGAGAGATTATGGCTGCCCTCTTCCTTTTCCAGTAAATTCAAAGAGGGAAAACAAACCTACAGAAACATCTTGTGGTGGAGAGTGAAGAGATTTGGCTTTTATCCTTACACAGTGTTTCCTTGGGTTGCCGCTCTGCCCCAACTCTCAAGTGCTAACTCAACAGCTTTGCCTTCATTTGAAGGCAGCTGGGTTGAATACAGTGACTCACGCTTCCATTGGGGGGGGGGCATGGCTGGTGCCCAGGGAACTGCATCAGTTGCCTTCTCCTGGTATGCAGGGGTGAGGAGAGTTGGGGAAGGCTGGGGAGGATGAGAGAGACTTCTGGGCACTGGGGAGGCCTAGGCAGGACCAGAATTCTCATTGTACTGTGTTGTGACTGCTCTGGCTTCATAGCCAAAGTTTCTACCTTTAAAATGCCTGATGGATGTCACCCCAGAGTGACAGGTATGATTGCTCTGCAAGAGCTGGAGGCTCCGTTTTTACCTGGCCATTGTATCTTTACCTGGATCATGAGGAAAAATGAGAGGAAGTCCTGTGCCTGCTTGCTCATGTTTCAAAGAAAAGACAAAAATTCAAGGCCACAGTCGCTTTGGTAGCCCTGGGGGAGAGCCATGGGAATCTCCAAAGGTGACTCGTTCTTTACCCACAGAAAGCTGATTTGGGGCAGGGGGCAGAAAGGTGGTTTGGGGCAAGGGGCAGGTTGTGGGGGAAACTGTGGAGAACTCTCTAGGCTTTCACGATAACTCAGCTAGCTGAAGCTCCTTTTCACTTACTCTTTAAATTGTGACCCAACTGCACTTCTGAAACGCTTGCCTGTTTGTTTTAGGAAAGAGATCTTTTGTACCAATAAACACATAATATTTATTCCCTGACAGAGACCTCAGAAATGAAAGGTGATAGAAAAGCAAATCCTACACATTTTAGGGACAGTGTCTGGAGATTATGGGCATAGAGTTATTTAATTCATGTTCTTAACTACATGCTAGGAAAGACTCTCTGGCTATTTAAATAATCTGATTATTATTGTATTATATAATCATCACTATGATCCTATTACTATATTCTATACATAAGCTCATATCATTGTTATATCATACCATCATTATAAGGTAGAGTTGAGGGTATGGTTCAAGTTCTTGAATGCCTGCCTAACAAGTTTAAGGCTCTGAGTTCAACCTAGGACTACCAAAAAGTATACACACATACAAAGACATATATGCACATATGATACATTGTAGCTAGCACTTCTATAGGTTTTGCAATGGCCAATTTTGATTTCAAAAGTCTTACGTAAGTTGATTCATTGCACTTGTTTATTTATCTCTCTCTCATTCGTGTCATCAAAATAGCCTCTACTTTGGCCCAGAGCTGAGAAAAAAAATGCAGTAGGAAAGAGATGGAGAAATGACAATTTCTCTGTTCAAAGTCTTTCATACGTTTAAAAGGGAAGGCATTTGTGCCCGTAGCAACGAGAAAACAACGAAGAGTAATGTGTAAAACCAGAATTCAGAGCAGGGAGGAGGTATTTGGGGAGGTGGGGAGATCATTCCAGAAGGTTCCTAGAGAGCCGGAGTCCCTGAGTTAGGCTAGGGAGGGGCACACTGGGGAGAGAAGCATGGCAGCCCACGAGGGGTGACATTTCTGGAGCTTCTCTCAGGTCCTGGCCACTTGCTTGTTTCGAGTTGACATTTCCCAGTGCCCAGTGGGCAGCCATGGTGACCTCCGGCCTCTTTCTTCTGCAGAAGGATGAACACAACCACATCATCCAAAGCCTCTTTGGATGCAGGAAGTATTTGTTGAGTGACTATTTTGTACCGAGAGATTTATACTCCTTTTCCCAGGGTTCATTTGTGTGCAGGTCGGAGAACGGGGGCTCACTCTTCTGAAACACCCTGCGGGAGCTGAGTTCTTAACACACCCAGGTGCAGGTGGCTCTGTCTAGTTCCCCAGACCCTGAATCATCTCCTTGGTCTGTGTCCCTGTCATCTTCATCACCCATTGCTCTGGGTCTCCAATGAGGCACAACCACTCGGGCTGGTTTTCTGTGCTTGCTGCTGCCCGACTTGGAATGTGCTCAAACTCTTTCGGTCTGCGCATGCGGGAACCATGGCATTCTCTTCTTACAGTTGCTCTACCCGTTTCCTCCTCAGATCCACTTATGTCTTCATTTCTCACGTTCTCCAAAGAATTCTCTCTCTGGCTCCTCCACTCTTCACTGGTTCTGTACCAGATGTTTCTCTCTGACTTGGGGCTTTCTTCCAGCCCCTTTTCTCTTTTAATTAATTTACTTATTCTTCATGCTGCTGGTTTTTGCCCCTGGTGCCTCTGCCCTTGAGTTCAGCTCCAGGATTCAGGCTAGACAAAATTGTTGGCTTTGGGGGCCCAATTGGACTTGAGACAGAACCCACTTCTACAGCCTAAGTATTATTCATAGTGTGAATAAGAATGCATCAAATGGATTGCAAAACTCAAAAGTGGATAGATCAGCAATAGGGTCTATGCTTAGGACTCACCAACAGTCAGTCATTTGTAAGAGCCCTTTCACACTCGTTCTGCAGGTAGTTGTTGGGTAACTACAGTGTGCTGGGCACGCTTCTCTGAGTGATAGTTATAGGAGCAAGTGAAACAAGTTCCTGTCTTCCTGAGCTGGTATTGAGTGGGCACAAGGCAGTCATGGCCTTAAGTCACATGGATGTGGGGCTGGTGCCGGGCTCAGCAATTTATTGGATTATGTTATTTATTTCTTAGGAAAGCTTGATGAGCTGGATCTTATAATCTCCATTTTATAGATAGGAAATGGAGGCTTTGGAGAGGCTGATGCGGGAGGAGAAGCAGAAGGCTTAAGACGGCTTTGCAGGACATTCTCCAGTGCACCTGGGAGGGGGACAGGAAAGTGCAGGAGGGAACGGAGAGGCTGGAGAATTGGGAGAGCCATTGGCAGCAGCTGCTGGAGGTGACGAGCACCCAGCAATGGGACGTTAAGCAGAAAGAGAAGGGAGACAAGGTCTTAAGATTTGGCTGGGTGACCGCTGGTGACCTCGCAGTGGACCGTCTCTCCATGGAAGGAAGGCAGATACCAGCTCTCAGATTGCTCCCCAGTTGGAGGAACACCTTGGGAGAAAATCATCACAGGAGTGAGAGAAAGGAAGGAGTGAAATAAAATATCAGCTCACCAGGGCAGATGCAGAGGGAGGAGGAGATGTTTAGCATGAGAGAGAAAAAGGCAATGGCCCAGCTGGCCGGAGGGGACAGGGTGGCAGAAGGGACATTCCTGGGTTGGAGGTTCACCTCTTTTGTGAGTGCACCTGAAAGGGTCCGAGGGAGGTTTGCTGAAATAGAGTAATACAGTGGGTAGAGGTGGGGGTGGGGGGTGGATTCTGGCTTCAGGCAGTTCACTTTCCACTTAGCAGTAAGAGTCCATGGTATCAGGTATAAGCCTTGGTCAGCAGAAAGGCATGCAACTAGACAGAAGGAAGGATATTCATCTGAGTCTCCCTGGGGAATCCATGCCATGCAACTTACTATTCACGTGTATGGTAGATGTCTCTTGCTGTCTATTTATTTATTTATTCGGGATTTAAAAAATAGCCCTTCCTCCTCATCCTGTTGGTGCATGTCTTGTTCTCATACAAAAATGCGGGTGATATGAAAAGGAAATTTGTATTTGCACTTTTGTTAGTCTTTTTGCATCCTCTTCCTGTCAACTTTATGAGTGTGAAATGCCATTCATCATTACCGTGTCATAAAACACATTTGACAATAATGTTATCCCCCCTCCCCCTCCCCCAAGGTTTATTTCTACCATCCTATGAGATATTTGGGTTGGAAATAGCTTTCATTTTGAGCCTTTCATCTCAAAAGCACAGTTATTCCTGGGACTGCTGCCCTTCGGTTGATAATTGGTTTTGGATGCTTATTAAAGGTTTTTCATCTCCCGAAGGAGTCTGGGAAAGGATGGGTCAGGCCAATAAAAGACCCTTAGTGTTGAACAAAAGTCAATACATCGCCTTACTCTACAACCATGTGTCCTAAAGCATTGGGGGTTCAGAAATGCAAGTAAGGTCATAGTAAGGCAGACACTTTCAGGGCCAGTCAGTGGGCTGTAACAGGCTCTAGGAAATCCAGCTCTATTGGTAAATAACATAATCTCCTACTGTTCTGGTCAGAGGTGACGACAGGTTAAGTGGGAGAACTGTGATGTTTGCAATGTTAAGTTGGGGGCAATTTGTTACGCAGCTATAAATGACGCATACAAAATCCAGTTCTGGTGGCTTATGCATGTAATCCTAGCTACTCAGGAACCCGAGATCAGAGGATCTTGGTTTGAAGCTGGCCCCAGCAAGAAAGTCCTTGAGACTCTTATCTCTAATGAACTACCAGAAAACTGAAAGTGGAACTGTGGCTCAAAATGGTAGAGTGCTAGCCTTGAGTGAAAAAGCTCAGGGACAACACCCAGGCTCTGAGTTTGCGCTCTTATGACCACCACCAACACCAACAAAAGACTAATATACAGAAGGCAAGGTGGTTCTAGAATTATATCAGAGATGGAGAGATCTCACCCATGTCCAGGTTCCCGCTGTAATTTCACTCCACTCTCTTTTGCATGTTGCGAGTTCTCCGGCTTCCCCTTGAGAGAAGGCTGCTGGTAGGCATCAGCCATTCACATCCACAGGCAGAAAAGTAGCCATGAAAACTTTTCTCCAGAGTCTACATATGACACTTCTGCCTCAGACCCCTGTTGTTAGGATGAAGACCTAGGCTAATGGCTTAGGTGGAAGAGAAACTGGGAAAGTAAAAGAAAGAGGAAAGGGTCCCTGGGGGCTCACACCTGTAACCCTAGCTACCCAGGAGCCTGAGACCTGAGGATCACAGTTCAAAGCCAGCCCAGCAAGAATGTCCATGAGACTCTTATCTCCAATAAACCACTGGAAAACTGGAAGTCAACCTGTGCCTCAAAGTGGTAGAGCACTCACCTTGAGCAAAAGAACTCAGGGACAGCTCCCAGGCCTTGAGTTCAAGCCCCATGACCAACAAAGGTGGGGAGGGGTAGGCTGAGCAGAGTGAACTCTATATCTGTCCTCTGGAAGTAGAAGCCTGTAGCCTTGGACAACTTCTCTTTGGTAGCAATAGTTCTGTCTTGACTTGAAGCGTTTACTTAGGTGCTGGGGCTATGGCTATTTGCGCATACACCTTTTTTTGGGTAATAGCCAATATCTGTTTACCTTCCCAGCAAGAACTGCCTGCATGCCAGCAATTGGAAAAAGACACAGAGAGAGCATGGATGGGCTAGGTCTTTAGATCCTGGAAGCTGGGGATGAGGGTGAGGCTAGAAGAGAGGGAATTGCTCCCTCTGAACATTTGGGCAAGGCAGCTCAAGAGGGTGAACTGTGGGTTGATTAAGTTTCGCTGTAGCCCCTGATGCTTTTGACTATGACCAGAACATGATAGAGAAGACAATTATGTAGAGAAACAAAACCACAGATTTTATTCTCTTGCTTGTGTTGGAGAGGGTAGGATGATCAAAGACAGAGGATGTAAACTCAAATGTGTAAACTCTGCAAAGTTGGGGGGGGAGCACAAATTCTAGTTTAGAGCTTGGTGCAGGTGGCTCACACCTGCAATCCTAGCTGTCAGGAGGCTGACATCTGAGGATTTTAGTTTGAAGCCAACCTAGGCAGGAAAGACTGTGAGAGTCTCTACTGGAACTACCAAAAAAGCCGGAAGTGGAGCTGTGGCACAAGCAGTAGAGGGCTAGCCTTGAGCAAATACAACTCAGGGACAGTGCCCAGACCTTGAGTTCCAGCCCCAGGACTGGCACACACACACACACACACACACACTCTAGCTTAGAAACACCCAAGGAGTTACTTAGTTGCCAAAGTGGGTGGTGTAGTAGAGAGAGGCAGGGTTATGAGATTAAGAAATAAACACACGCAAATCTCAACAGTGTGTCTCATTAGCTGTGTGGTCTTGGGTCAGTCATTTAACGTCACTGAAGTTCAGTTCTAAGTCTGTAGTCCATGCCAACACTTGGTCGAGTAAGCAAACAGCCATGACTTGACCTTTCACAGACGAGAGAACCTTACAGTTTGGCTTCTGTTTCTCTTTCTCTAACTTCTTGTTTTTTAATTTCAAAGACCCGTTCCTTCTCATTCTTCATCCTTCCTCATGCTAAGTGTGTACTTGGCTATCTTATCTGAGGAAGGTAGGGGCAGCTGAGTACAAAGATTTAACTTCTTGCCCATCTTAGGTATAGATCATGAATATTCAGGCATCCATGGGAAAATTCAGGGTTATATTCATCTGTTATATCTTTTTAAAATTATTATTATTATTTAAAGATAAGGTGTAGTCTTTTGTAGTACTGGAGTTTGAACACAGGGCCTATGCTTGCTCAGCTACCACTTCCATTTGAGCCATGCCTCTAGACATCCCTTTTTAAAAATATTTTTAATCTCTGGACCTTTCTTCTTGGGCTAGCTTTGAACTATGATCCTTTGGATCTCAGCATACTCAGTAGCTAAGATTATAGGCCTGAGCCACCAATGCCAGGCAGATGGAAGCATTTTTCCCCCCTTTAGGTTGTAGTAGAGATTTGGACTCAGAGTCTTATACTTAGTAGGCGGGTGCTCTACCACTTGAACCACACTCCAGCCCTACACAGCCCTGGTCTTTGGTGATTATAGGTGCAAGCTAGAATTACTGGCTATCAGGCTGGTTTTGAACTCATAAACTCAAGTGACCCTCTTGCCTCAGCCTTTGAGTAGGGTATATTACAGATGCATGCTATCACAATCAGCTAGTTCTGTGTATCTTCAACTTTTTAACTTAGGCATTAGCTTTTTCCTCTTCAGCCTGGGATTAGCTTCATCAGTGCGGGGTCTCTGATACAATGCAAAGGCTGCATAGAGCACGGCTGGGGCTGGCTTTCACCTTAGTGGATCATTTCTTAGTTTCTTCCTTCGGTGCTAAGAACTGGAAACTGTTCTGCCTCATCTCACACCTTGCTCCAGGGCAAGGACAGATAGAGAGTTCATTTCTTGACCAGGGTCGGAGCTGTCTCTAAGTCTGGAGCACTTTGGGGAACGCCTTCCTCACCAGCATTCCTGCAGTCACTGGGGGAGAGGGTTTCTTCCCTTCTCATCCCAGCTTTGGGCTGGCCTTGGGAGGGCCAAAATGCCCAATCAGAATCGGTTTCCAAGCTGGGTGCCTATGGCTCACGCCTGTAATCCTAGCTCCTTAGGAGGCTGAGATCTGAGGATCATGATTTAAAGTCAACTGGAGCAGGAAAGTCTGTGAGACGCTAATCGTCAATTAACTGCTGAAAAGCTCCGAATTACAGAAAGCAGAACTGAGGCTCAAGTGGTAGAGTGCTAGCCTGGAGCACAGAAGCTCAGGGATAGTACTCAGGCCCGGAGTTCAAGCCCCAAGTCTAGCACATATACATGCACAAAAAAGGATTTCCAAGGCTGGTAGAGGCATTCACGGGTAAAATCTGAATGAAGAAATGAACAAGTAGTTAAGAAGTTCACTGCTTGCTTGCTTTGAGTAGTTGTGACCTTGAACACATTAGTTAATTAACCTCTCAAAGCCTTGGTTTTCTTATCCTTAAAATTGGATTTATGATGGCAATAATATGCAGTGCTGATCTGAGCTCTTCAGATTCACCCAGACCTGTTCTTACATGTCATATGCATTGACTTGTTTAATCCTCAGGGTGACCTTGAGGGTTGTATGGAGCTCAAGGGAAGATGCTCAAGATCATACTATCATGAATGAGCCAGGATTATAACCCAGGTAGTGCAGACCTCTATCCTTGCTCCTAACCTATCAGTGGCCCTGACAACATAGGGTCCTTTGAGAGCTCATTGAGACAGTGTAGGTAAAGTGGTAAGGGGCCCCTTGGGGATTATTATTATTGACCCTTAGAAGTTGCCCCCAAATAAATTCAATGAGGCCTTTTCCTTCTTGTATTTATTTATTGATTTATTTAGTGCTAGTACTATGTTTTGAACTCAGGGTCAGGGTGCTGCTATCCCTTAGCTTTTTCTTCTTTTTTTTTTTTTTCTCAAGGTATGCACGCTACCATTTGAGCCACAGCTCCACTTCTGGCCTTTTGCTAGTTCTTTGGAGATAAGAGTCTTGTGGACTTTCCTGATCATGCTGGCTTTGAACCAGGATACTCAGTTGTCAACTTTCTGAGTAGTTGGATTACAGGCATGAGCTGCTGGCACCTGGCTGCCCTTTCCTTCTTTTGCTCCCTCTTTCCAGTTGAAGTGCTAACAGTTAAAAGGAGGACTTGAATGTGTTATGTGTCTGAAGGTAGGTAGGGAGACTGTATGGCTGCCATATTAAATATAGGGAGGGTCTTGTGAGTGTGTAGCGGTACAATGAGGATTCTCATCCTGCCTCCTGCGGGACGCACTGGTGGGTTTATGTGGATGTGGTGGATAGGTAGCAATGTACCTCTATGGCTGGACTAGTCATGGATGATATCATACCCTAATCTGTTTGGGACAAACACTACGCTCCTGCCCTTGTCACTACAGTTGAGCAAGGCATGTGGTCAGTCCTATGTCCATGCCTTAGAATTGTTGCAAAGGAGAAGTGAAGGCTAATGACTGAGTTGGCTCGTTGGGGCCATAGGAAGTAACAGCCGTATTATTGAAGTTGACCTTCTGCTCAAACCTGTAGCTGTTTCATCAATCACTCACCGATGGGTCTTCTGAAGGTCAGCCAAATGATTCTGTTAATCGCCTGCTCATTCTCAGGTTCTCGCTTCAGGAGTAATAAATTTTTAAAACTTTTTAAAAAATGAAAAGTTGGGTGACAGGTGTGGATGGAAGAAAAATAATCAGATGGAAGAACAGTCATTTAGGAGCAAGTGGTTGGCGCAGATGCTGGCAGAGGTAAAAGTTTCCAGGGCTGGAGAAAGCTCCATGGACTCACAACTAAAACCTGTGCCTGGAAAGAGGAGGAGGAGGAGGAGGATGAGGAGGAGGTCTTGGGTTCACTCATGTCATGTCTCTGGGCACCACTGGAGTCTATGGTTCTTGGCATCAAGCATTTCCGGTACTGAGTAAGCTGTGCAGAGTTCTATAGATAGAGAGCCTCAGTGACTCCAGAATCTCCAATTTCCATAGGAATGCATACTGTACAAAACCATAGAGCTGTATTAGTTTCACAACCAACATTTTCTGTTCACTAACTGGGAGATACATAATAGAAAAGTTATTTTTTCTTTCCTTTCTCTTCTTCCCCTCTCTTTCTCCTTCACTTTCTCCCTTCCTCCATTCTCTCCCTCTGTCTCTGCCTCCGTCCCTGTGTCTTTTCCTTCCTCCTCCCCCCATTTTGTTCCTCCTCCCTCCCTGCTCCTCTCTCTGAGGCAAAAGAGTTCCAAGCTCCCGGAGAACAGAGACTCATGGGAGCTGCCAGGATGTGGCTCAGAAGCAGGTCACAGCACATTTCTGAGAACAGAAACTGTGATCTCCTGCCCTTTCCACTTCCTGGGACGTTGGTTTCTTTATTTGGCATTTGTTTAGCATTTATTTACAAAGTTTAGACAGCAGCTGTGACTTCAGCAGGTACACAGAGCGGAGAGCTAGCAGGCTGCCAGATTCCACGAGTACAAATCCAATGTAACGCCATGTTCGCGTGAACTCTCCGTGTCATGTGCCATTCAACTTTGGCCCTGGAGTTGCTGTGTGAGAAGAGAGGGGACCACTGATCTCTGTGAGCCAGGGGTCAGCATCAAAGAGGAGACTTGGCCTCCTATTTGGAAAAGGGGTGGGATGTGTGGGGTATTGATGCAGGGAGGGGCCCATGGGCTAGATATTGGCTTTCTGGTTGAATTGGGCTAGGCCTCTCTAATAATAGCTCTCGGAGGGAAAGGCCAATTTGCTCTCCTGCTGCTTTCTAGAATGCTTAAATTCCTTTTTCTCAGTGGCCCAGTTATGTACCTCAAGCATGTGGGATCTCCAGCAACTATCTGCCCCAAATCGCACATCCCCAACACACTTCTAACCATGTGCCATTTTGATGAGGAGGAGAGGGAAGGAGATGGGGGAGGGGAAGAGGCTGACCTGTTCTTGTGGGAGCACAGACAGTCACTCACCCTTGGCAGGGGGCTGCAGGGGAAGTGGCCGTGCCTGAGGGTGCCATGTGTGTCACCGGAGCTTTGTCACCATCTGTGGCAGGAGTGGGAAGTGAGGACACTATGTATGAGTCAACCCGGGAGAGTCTGCCTGGTGCTGGCCTGTTAAGTCTTTGATTTTCCTTTTTTTTTTTTTTTTTTTTTTTGGTTTAGAGAGCTAGACACAGTCATACAAGTGGTTGGCCTAACAGCAGGATTCAAGATGGAAAGATCTCTCCTCTCTCTCTCATCTATCTATCTATCTGTAACTTTTTTTTCTCTATTAGTGTTTTGCGTGATCATCTTGGTCTTGCCCATGCTTTTTGTTTTGTAACTCCAAACTTTTGTCCACGGGAATCCAAGAATCACTCCAGAGCTTCCTTTTTTCTTAGAATTCTTTCTTACATAGAGATCACTACATCCGCCTTTGCTCTTTGCCCAACATTTTGTCCAACTCAAGGCTTTTTGCTACTTGAGGAGAGAGGTGGCCACTAGGTCTCTGCAGGTTAGAAGTTAGCAGGAAAGACAATAGTATGTCACAGATAATTTGGTTTGGAAGGGGATAGGATATTTGGGGGGGGGGCGGGGGAACCCTAGCTCAAGCCAAACTAAACCAGATGAACTAAAACTTATTAACTCACTTAAGCCAGAGACCATTTTATGGTTCAGGCATCGTGGAAGAGAGCAGAGCTGACTTTTGCCACATGATCAAGTCATAGAAGTAGAGTTAAAAGCCCAGAAATGTTCGATGGGAAAATGAAGTGAATTTTACTTGTCATTTAAAGAAAGTTTTTTTCTTTTAATCACTTGTTTTAGGAAGAGTTATCACAGTCATTTTGGCTGTGGAAGATGAATTCAGCTACTTGGGCTCAGGAATGCTGAGGTGGTGAATCTTGGTGCCCATGGTAGAGGCACAGAGGGGCCAGTGACCCCTACATGTGGATCTTTTTCTTGTAGGGGGAAGTTAAAAAATGAATGGAATGCTGTCCCTTATTTTATAGGCATCAGAGTGTAGCAATTCATTAATATATGGAATCAAAATCTCAACATAGTATGGAAATCTAGAAAATGACAGGGTTTAGAAGCTGTGGAGACCAAAGGGGAAGTGATGGGGTGTTGGTCACTGGGGCTCCCACAAAATGGACACACACACTTCTTCAAGAACCATGAAGAACATCGGTGAACAACAGTCTGGTGCATGACACATGAAGTTGGCCAAAAATTATTATTTTCCTACCATCTGTTCCTTTCTTATAAACAGCCTTAAGTGCTGGAATGATGACCTCTCCCAAGGAGAAGTTCATCAGAAGCAAATTCCCAGTGCTTAACTCATTATCAATAAGTATAAGGTGAGTGAGTAAATACATCTTATTGGCCATTACTTGTACTGGTGGGAAGGAAGTGTGGATCTTTTGCTTCATTGACAATGATTTTCTTTTGCATTAAAAAAGAGAGAGAGAGATAGTGAGAGAGAGAGAGAGAGAGAGAGAGGTCCTGCTTCTAATAGCAGCCAGCTTGAATGCCAAAGAGATACTTGGTCTATTACAGTAGAACTAATTGAATCTTCCAGCAGCCCTGCAAACAAATTTATTCCCCTTCTTTTAGAAAGAACAGAACTGGAGTGCAGAGAGGGTGAGTTACCTTCCCGAGGGTCGGTAGCAAGTGAGTGACAGGGACTGTGTTTGCTCTTCCTGTCTGTCTGATCCCTAGGCTGGGATTCTGTCCCTGTTGCTGTGCTATTTCAACTTAATGTTCCTAGTTGATTGAAAAGTCAGTCTTTTAAACAAGGGAATAAATGAAATGAGAGAATTTTATTTCCTATCAGATTTCATCTCCTTCTGGGAGATTTATGTCCCTGGATTATATTTCATGGAAGCGTTTTACAAGAAGCTAGATTTATAGGTAATAATCAATAGAGTGCTGAGCTGGGTTTCTGTTGCATATTCAGAGAGAACAGGTGAAAATGGTTCTTTTTCTTTCCCAAGCACCCTAACAGAGCTGATGGTCTTGAAAGGATCAGAAGAGAAAGGCAGACTCACACATAGGGGGAGGCTCAGCAATTAGCCAAGGTTCAGCTCTGGTTTGGTTGAAGACAACCCATCTGTCAGCACAACCCAGGCTGCCCACCAGTCTCTGTGTGCATATGTGTATCCATATTTTTAAATTATTTATTTATTTTTGTCGGTCATGGGGCTTGAACTCAGGGCCTGGGTGCCATTTCTGAACTCTTCCCTCAAGGCTAGTGCTCTACCCCTTAGAGCCATAGCACCTCTTCTGGTTTTCCAGTGGTTAACTGGAGATAAGAGTCACAAGGACTTTCCTGTTGGGGCTAGCTTCAAGCCATGATCCTTAGATCCTAGTTTCTTGAGTAGCTAGGATTACAGAGGTGAGCCACTGATGCTTGGCTAGGTGCATATTTTTGAAAACAGATGCCCATGAAGGAAGTGTTGGTCGGAGCTGGGTGCCTCTGAGAACACCCTAGGGACCACGCAGGAATTCCTTTTCCACCTTCCACATGGGTGAAGTTGAGATGTGTGTGGATGACACCCATGCATTTTGCGCAGAGGTTGACTGTGCTCCCAGAATGCACCTGCGTGTGCATGTCTGGGCCTGAGGGAGTCTCCGCCTGGCTCTTGGATGCCTTCTTGGGTGGCCTTTTTCTGTGTCCTTTTCAGATCCTTTGAAGTTTCATTTCTGCAAGGCTTCAGTACCATCTGGTGAGCAATCTAAGCTAGATCTTCTCCTAGGTATTGGTGAGTTTCATTTCAGAACATTGGGAGATCAGAAAATCCCAGAGAGGCAAAGGACTGAATTACTAATTATGTCAATCCAGGCTTTTGAAGGAGTAGTGTTATAATAATTCCAGGGGCAAAGGGCTCTTCCCAGGTACCTTTCAAATGTGAGCCCAGACACCACTGGTTCCTAAACCTGGAAGTGCATGTGAATAACCTGGGGGGAGTTTATTAAAAAAGAAGGGTGGGGAAAACCAGACTCAACATCCAGACAAGCAGATTGGCTGGTGCACTTGAGCACCTCACTGTCTGAAATCCTGTCACACAAGCAGCTGTTTATTTCTGCCTCCTAGGGCGGGCTGGAAGTCACAGTGTAAGTGCAGGAGCACATGCATTTTTGTGGCATGCACTCAGCTGCCCAAGAATGTCGGGCCCTGGAGCTTTGAATCTGTGGCTTCTCTCATGGGGGTGCAACATTGCGCTGCAATTTGTGCCACACACGTCTGTAGCTCAAGAGCAAACAAACGCTAGGAGCTCCTGTGTCATTGAGAAAAGATAGCACTGTGTCTTGAGCACTGTAGTCCAAATGGACTGTGGATCCCACTCAACTTTTGCACCAAGTTCTCCCTCTGCCTCCTGGGTAAATGAGTGTGTCCACTGATAGAATGTAGCAGTAACGAGACAGAGAGAGAGAGCGAGCGAGAGAGAGAGACAGACAGACACAGAGACAGAGAGAGAGAGAGTAGAAATAGTACTGGGGTTGGAACTGAGGCTCTCGGGATTGCTAGGCAGGCATATTACCTGCCTCACCCTCAGCCTCTTTTGCTTTCATTGCTTTTCAGATAGAGTCTCATGCTTTTTGCCCAGGCCCAGCCTCTCACTGTGATCTTCTACCTCCGCTTCATGTGTAGCTGGGATTACTTCATAACACGTTCGTCTCTATGCTGTCTGTACTTTTGCTTCTTTGAACGTCCCAACTTCCTTCACACCTCCTTTATGCCCTCATTTCTCCCTTCCCTCCTTTCAGCTTGAGGCAAAGACAGCAGCAGACACTCAGCGTTCTGAGCAGCAGCTCTGTCGTTCTTTGCATTATCCTGTCTGTATTCTATCTAGGCACATCACTCGTGTCTTTGTGTCGGCAGTATAGCTTATAAACGCTGCCATAAAGCTCAGCCCTTCCATCCAGGATGGGAATGAAGCTGTTTCAGACGGTTGATGAGGTGGCAGCTGTTGGCCAACAGTTTTATGCTGCTGTAGCTCTAAGCAGATAACATTAATAGGAATCACATTTGAAAGTTGTAAATTTGATGTAAAATACTAAATTTGACAATAATTGCATTATAAAGCAAAAATTCTATTTATTAAAGGGCTCCCTTCCTCCTTTGTGCAGGGGCTCCGGAATTCTTGCTCATACCTGCCCCTAGCAATTATCATGTCTCTTCTAAAATTCTGTTTTATTTTTCCATTTTCATAACAACTACATTATGATGTGACATATTTTTTTCCAGATATTTTGCTTGAATAAATAAATAGGATATTAAATTCAACTGGGGTATTAGATTATAAATTAGTTCTGTAATAGGCGTCATAATGTTATTTAGATTTTCAGTTTACACAGACCTTGTAGCAACTCCCCAGAGCTATGCTACAGAATTAGAAGTAGATAGAAGTTGATGCAAGAAAATTGGTTTTTGTAATATGCTGATGCTAGTGGAGTCGCGCTGTGTGGAAAGGTATTTAAATAGAACATCTCCACTTCCTCCATTGTACAGACAAAAGATTGATAATGATTCCGAATGATTGATTTGCTGATGCTGGTATCAGTCGTTGTATACAGCCTGAGTAATTCTTCCCAAAATTAAAGCAGTACTTACCTATGAGAACTCAAAATCCAGGTTGTAGTTAAACATCTCATTCGTCCTAGAGATGTAGGCTTTACTTTCATCTGCCTCGAGCAGCAACATCTCACGGCTGTTTTTGGAGCCAACTTCGTCTTTAAGTTCTATTTCACATGGGGGAAGAGTGCCTCCCCAGGAACACAGAGCAGCTGCCGAAGCTGTTGGTAAGCAGCATATATAGTCGATCCACACAAATGGACACTGCATAGTTAACAACCAAAAAAAATGTGGATTTACCAGATGAGTGCTAACATCAAGTTATAACAAAAGGAGCCATGCAGCCAAAGGAAATTTTCTTTCTCTTGGCGGGCGACCCAGTGCAACCTCTGCTTCATCTTGCCTAGTTCCGTAGCTAACAATGGTTTTTGCATGTCCCCTTTTTGCAGCGTTAGCGTTTGAACACAAGGCCTTATGATTGTCAGGGAAATGCTCTACAACAGAACCATACTTCCAGTCTTTTTGTGCACTGTTTTTTGTTTTTTTTTTTAAATTTTATAAACAGGCTCTTGCTTCTGGCTTCAGCCTCTGCCTGGACTGAGTCTTGTCTATTGTAGGAATTCCATCATAGCTGGGATTACAGGCAGGTGCCACCACACCTAGCATCCTTCCATTGAGATAGAGTCTTGCAGGCTAGCTTGGAACTGTGATCCTCTTAATCTCAGTTTCTAAAATTGTGATAGCCATGCTACCAGCTGAGAAGGAGTCTTTCAATTCTTGTTTTTCCCAGGCTGGCCTTGAAGCATGACCTTCCCATTCTGGGTCTTTGTTTTTGCACTTTTAAGCGATTGAATACGAATTAAAAGAATTAAGAATGCTTCACAACTCATAAAATGAGAATAAATTAGGCTTCAGTATAGATAAATAAGTGGGTTTGGGGGGGGGGGCTGGTCTTGGGGCTTGAACTCAGGACCTAGGTGTTGTCCCTGAGCCTCTCTGT
The DNA here is from genome assembly GCF_023159225.1 of Perognathus longimembris pacificus. NCBI lineage: Eukaryota > Metazoa > Chordata > Mammalia > Rodentia > Heteromyidae > Perognathus > Perognathus longimembris. The sequence continues at coordinate 46,228,377 of NC_063176.1, forward strand.
GCTCAAGCATGCATTCTACCCCTTGAGCCACAGTACCACGAATACCTTTTTTGAATAGTTTATTGGAGATAAGAATCTCCTGGGGACTTTTCTGCCTGGGCTAACTTCTAAATGCGATCCTCAGATCTCAGCCTCCTGAGTAGCTAGGATTACAGGCATGAGCCACTGGCACCCAGTGATAAATAAATGTTATTGTAACATGGCCACATGAATGGACTTACTATTGTCTGTGGCTGCTCCGACATGTAATGGCAGGGTTGGCCTGAAGAGTCTAAGGAGTCACCATCTGACCCTTCACAGCACATGTTTACTGGCTGCTGCTTTAAACCCAGACTGGGCTGGACTGCTGTGTTCCGGCTCTATCAGCAAGACTTGTAGTGGGAAGACAACATATGGAATGAGTATTCTCAGCTTGGGGCTTTTGAGTGGTGGCTAGTGTTGCTTTATCGAAAAGGGAAACTATAGATTAACAAATAAGGCAGATTTTACCTTTGCTTGGTTAACATGATACCAGTGGAAAAATCAGCCCAACAAACTCTGTGTGTGTGTGTGTGTGTGTGTGTGTGTGTGTGTGTGTGTGTGTGTTCATACTGGGGCATGGACTCAGGACCTTGTATTCTCACTTGTTTTTTCTTCTCATGTCTGATGCTCTACCACTTAAACCATCAAATCCAGTGTTTTGCTGATTTATTGGAGGTAGAGTCTTGCAGAGTTTTCTCTCTCAAATGGCTTGGAACCAGTCCATCCTCTTGAGTAGGCAGGATTACAGGCATGAGCTAGTTAGCAGCATCTGGGCTCCCAACTAACTTTTGTAGGGTGACTCCACATATTGTAATAGAGCAAGGTTCCTTGCAAAATTTTTTGTTTTGTTTTTGTTTTTGCCAGTTGTGGGGCTTGGACTCAGGGCCTGGGCACTGTTCCTGGTTTCTTTGTGCTCAAGGCTAGCACTACCACTTGAGTAACAGTGTCACTTCTGGCTTTTTCTGTATATGTGGTGCTGAGGAATCGAACCCAGGGCTTCATGCATGCTAGGCAAGCACTCTATCACCAGACCACATCTCCAGCACGTCCTTGCAAGTTTCATGGGACTTTTTATCTGAACGGTAGGAAGCTGGTATCCCCTGGGACTTCAAGAAAATAAAACAGTGTCCCAAGACAGCAAAGAGTTTTGGAGTCTCCTCAACCAGCACTAGTGAAAGACAGCTTCAGGTTGGGCAGGTGAGTGCTGGGCCTGTTTGTTTTTGCCTCTAGCTAGCCCTGCCACTTTGTAAAAGTCTCCTTCTGTTTCAGGCTGTTCTGTGTACCTTCCGAGATGACACAGTACCTTCGCTTATGGGACCTGTCTGTCACTTCCCAGCGACCAGGGTCTGTTCTTTCTGGCATCTCTGTGGCTTCCCATTGCCTCTGGAATGCAGCATTTCATTAAGGGTTCACAAGTCTTGACATGTTTGTAAAGAAAGACACGGCAGGAATTCGTATGCCTTGCCTTGTAACAAACATGTTGTGAATAACCTATATTTGGAATACAATTTGTCATAGGGATGCGGGCAGCGTTTTAAATGCGAGCAGCTTCTGAGAAGCAGCGTTTTATTCTTCCCCGTAGCTCGCAGGGCTCTACCATTTTGGACCTGGAAGGGAGTCTTTAGCAGAGAAGCAGCTCTCCATTTTCTGAAGAATGGGAACATTTGCGTGAAACGATGCGAGAGTCGCCATTGTAATTTCATGAGAATTACCCTGTCCAATGACTGTTAGATTAAGAACCAAGTTAAAAAAAAAATCTCTTGGAAATAGCTGGAAGATAAATTAGAGCTGAGCAGCAGTTAGGTAGAACTAAATTTTATTCCTTCTCTTTAAAATGGTTTTTAATTGATTTGACATAGTTTTTAAGTTAATAATGAATACTATACCTAGGTCTGCATGATTGCTCCAGTGAATTAGAATTATTGCTCCTGAAACGGCATTGCCTTATGGAGAACATGGGCTTTAATGAAGAGCCTTTGCTTATTGCACTGATGGAAACGGGGTTCCTGGTGGTTCAAGACAGTTTCGTAATTAGCAGTCTAGTCTGTTCCCCTGAATGCTTTATGGAACTGTGGGAAGGATAGGTGCTTTATCCTGATGCTTTGCATTGGGGTCTAAGGGCTGGGAGAATTGTGCAAAGACATTGCAAGATCCAGGGATAATTGAAAAGAACGGGAAACATGAAGCAGAGGTTGATGGCTCAGACCTGTAATCCTAACTACTCAGGAGGCTGAGATTGGGGGTCGGGGGTCATGGGTCAAAGCCAGCCTAGGCAGAAAAGTCTGTGAAATTCTTATCTCTAATTAACCACCGAAAAACAGGAAATGGAGCTCAAGAGGCATAGTGCTAGCCTTGAGCAAAAAGTCGAGGGACAGCGCCCCGATCCTGAGTTCAAATCCCAGTAGTGGCACAAAAAATAATAAAGTAAAACTTTAAAAAAGAGAGAGAGGAAAACAGGTAACTCTAAATAAATGCACACACACACACACATTCTTACATTAGAATCACAAAGTTCACAAGAGTCCTTTTGTTGGTTTGTTTATTGGTGATGGTGGTGCTATTGGGGAAGGACAGACAATATTAGGGCCTGCAGATGAGGTTTGCTATGGTATGATGTGGTGGAGGTGGGAAATTCTTCACCTACTGGTAGAGGGAGTCTCCTGAGACCTCCTACAGTGTCATCAATTGACCACCGTGTGTCTGCAAGGAATGCTTAAAGCCAATATGGAAGTTAAGAGAAGATGAGTGAAAACCAGACACTCTCAAGAGCTGAAAACATAAAGCAGAGCATGGAGTCTTCCCATTGACTAAACCATGAGTGAGGAGGGGAAAAAATGGAGAAAAAATGGAAAGGAACAAGAAAAGCGCAAGATTACATTTGGAAGACTATAGTTTCCTGAGAGATAGACAGAAGCTAGCTTTCAGAATGTTTATATGTTAAGTAGGATATTGGACTACTGTTACTTATACTATGAGCTTGAAAAGTTTAGAAAAATGATATGCATATTAATATAAAATGATAATAATAGTCACTATTATGCATCAAAGATTTCCCATATTTGTGGTACTTCTTGAGTTGTTATTATAACCATCTAAGTACTATTGCTTTCCATTTTAAAGAATACAAAATTACAGAACTCATATGCCCAGAAAGTAACATCACAAAGATCTAAATCTTGGGAGGATGACTCCGTATCTCATGCTATATTGATTCTGCAGCACAAACTGAGTTCACTATTTATAGGTGGAAAAAAAGCACCTTTCCATTTCGTGCACTCCAACAAAGGCAGTCAGAGTGAGGGTTCGGAATTGAAGAGTTTCCAGTTCCCATCATGCACTTGGCGCAGTAGGCTGAGGCACACTCTCTTGCTACCAAAGTGTAATTAAAATTATCATACAGTATAATGATTTCTAATACATTTCAGAACAAATCACCATCTTATATCTGACATGTTGTTAATGTTTACTACCATAATTACCAATTTGAAATATAAGGCAGCAATTTTTATTAGTGTTTGGTTATGTGTAATTATGTCAAATATGAGACTGCAATTTAGATTGAACTGTATTAGCAGTGATCATACAAACTGATTATAAGAAATGTTGACACCTCGGATATTTTATGTTACTATAGACACTTTTCTCTCGAAACCATAAAGAATTATTTCAAGATAATCCCAAGATCATTTATAATGCTTTTCATTTTAAAAGTCTCAGAGTGTAGGAATATAGATGCTGGAAATGGACTGTATCGAACCATAGTTGAGTGGTACAGAGATGAATCTCTCTGGTGTGGTGGCCTCTGTCTTGGGCACTTTGATCATCAAATTACTTAGTTGCATACCCTTTCTCTGATTATATTATTTCTCTGTTCTCCTTATCAAGTAACTGAGGCCCAGAGAATTTTATCAGAGATTGTTATCAAGTGCATAGTAGAACTGAAATTTGAACTCATGATCTTTCTTACAGTATTGATCCCCAGTTGTTAAAATAAGAGACTACTTATAACACATATAGTCAGAGTGTATATTCCTGCTGTGTTGTCAGTTTTCCATGGCTGTGACAAAATACTTGTTATCATTTTATTGGTTTCAGTTCCTGGCTGGTTGGCCTTGTTGCTTCTGGGCCACTGGCAAGATCTGAACATCATGGCAATAGTGAGCTGCAGAGGAAGTTGTTCATATCATGGGAACCAGGAAGCAAAACTAGAGGCAATGGAGAAGCTGGCTTCCCATGTTCCCTTCAAGAGCATGCCACCAATTACATACCTTCTCCCCATTAGATCCCACTCCTAAAAGGTTCTAGTACTTTCTGACAGTTCTACAGATTGGGCCCCCAGTCTTTATTAGCACATTGATCTTTAGAGTACTTACCTAAACCATATCTCACATCCTCTATAAAATTAGTAGTGTCCTCTGTTGAATGAAAAAATGCATATGCTGATTCTTCCTTATAAATTGAGTAATATATAAGGAAAAATAAATTAATATTATATAATGTATGCAATAATATATATTATGTATATATATAGTGGTATAATAAGACTTTTGAGGAAACAGAACTAATAGGTGATTTTACATACATACACACACACCAGACATGTAGGTAATTATAAGATTATGAAAGCAGAGACATTCCAACAATCTTTAATTTGCAGACCCAGGACCTGAGGGAGTGGGCAGTGCATGGGCCTGTGAGGGCCAGGGTGGGGGAGCCTCGAGGGCTGGTTGCATAAGCTCCCATCGGATTCAGAACATTGGAAAAGACTGGATCCTGGCTTCAAAACCAGCAGGCAGACAGAACAGATTGTGTGTGTGTGTGTGTGTGTGTGTGTGTGTGTGTGTGTGCACGTACGCACGTGAGTGCTAGTCTTTGGGTTTGAATTCAGGGCCTGGGCACTGTCCCTGAGTTTTTTTTTGCTCAAGGCAAGCACTCTACCACTTGAACCACACTCCACTTTCAGCTTTTTGATAGTTTGGTAGTATCACAGACTTTCTTGCCCAACTGGCTACCAACCGTGATCCTCAGGTCTCAGCCACCTTAGTAGCTAGGATTCCAGGTGTAAGCCACCAGACCCCAGCGCGATCTTTTGTTCCATTCAGCCTTCAGTGGATAGAGTGTGATTACTGCACTGGGAAAAGCAATCTGCTTCACTCAGTCTACTGATCCAAATGTTAACCTCATTCAGAATCGTCCTCAAAAATGCAACCAGAATAGTGTTGAACTATGTATCTGGGTGCTTTGTGGCCCGGTCGTACTGGCATATAAAGTAACTACCTTATATGTTATAAATAAGTTTTATTAGGTCCATTTTACAGCTGGGAAAATGAAGACTTTTGGATTAAATCCCGATTGACTTTTATCTGCTTCCAGGGTCAGCATGGGGAGACTCTAAGGCCTACCTTATTACAATAAGGCTGAAGTTCCTTAAGCTGTTTATGCTTATTATACTCACTTATTTCTCATAATATATCTTTTTTATATATAAGGGAACTGAGATGTGGAGAGGCTCTTATTCCACAATAGTAGAATTAGAACTTCAATATGGACTATGTTCAAGTCTGGAGTTTATTCTCTTCTATTCTCTCTCAGGTAATAATTCACTTCTTGAGATAGTAGCCCCTAATTCTTATTCCTTATAATTTCTCACAAAGAACCATTTTTCACCCCCCTCTCTGCATGTGTGTATGCGTATGTACATGTGTATATGCATATTTTATAGTATGTTTCATTTCCTTGAACTCTCTGTATTTTGTTAATACATTTCAAAAGTTTGCTCATCAAGATTTATGCAAATGATAACATTTCAGTGATGAATAAACATACAAACAAAAACTAAATCCATAAAGATTATTTCCTGGTCCTGGTGAATAATCATGCTATTAAAAAATCCAGGTTTTAAAAGCAACGATATTATAGAGAGAAGAAGGTAGTTACCTATCTTAATTTGATTACTAACATGATTTGATGAATTTACATTCATCTGCTCATCTAGACACACAGATTTAGAGCACATAGCAAGCTCATTGAGAGCAGGGCTTTGTTAATCATATACTAGTGTACTTAATGTAGTAACTACTTACTGTAGTTCCTAATAACAGGAACTCCAGGGGTATGTATAAATGAAATAATTGACCAGTGAAATATAATTATTACTTTTGATTTTGCTTCTTTGTTTTGTTAGTAAGATACATCTTTTAGAATCATTATCCTTTAAAATATTGCTTTAAATATAGAAAAGAGTTGATTATTAGCAGCGATTATGCACCAATAAAGAATGAGATTTTTGTCTTTGATATTTTCACAGTGCAGCTTCCTTTATTGGAGGGACTCAAAACTAAACTACCAGACTCCTATTTGGTAGCCATAGAAACCCTTTCAATAGAGGCTTCCTGAACTGGTATTGCTTGCCTGAGAAGTCTGTGCCCAGCCCAACAGAAGGTCATCTCTTCTGAACTGTTGATGCTTTATGGTAGCAAGTTTGCTCATCATTGGACCAGTGACTTGCATGTGCAAGGCCAGCGTTAAGAATTAGACAAGACAGGTTTAACCATGTGTTATAACTGGGTTTAGTGGGTGGATGCTAGTTGAATTTATAGCAATGACCTTGGCTATGAGTTGCCAAACAAACAAACAAACGAACAAAACCAAATACAAAAACTAAAGCCATAAAGATTATTTTCTAGTCTTGGTGAATAATGGTGCTATTAAAAATAAATATTTCAGATTCCAAAGCTACAATATTATGGAGAGAAGAAAATAGAGGAGTTACCCATTTTAATCTGATTACTAATATAATTTGATAATTACAGTGAAAAGCAGACTATTCTTCTAGCCAAAATTGAAAAACAATATTGTTAATGATTATTTCACTGGACTTTAGATTCTCATTATTCTTGACTAAAAATGTACATATCACCATTCTACCTGTATAGGCCAATGAGAATGTCAATGCCCACGTCATTTTTATTTTAATAAGCCCAAATTACATATGTATAGCTGTTGTTTGCTTGTCTCAAGTGCTTCTACCTTCACTGAGATCTATGAACAAGTCCTTTTGAAGATCATTATGAAAAAGGGACTTAGAAATCCTTCATCCTAATTCTACGATTGAACTTCAGGAAAAGTTAAATATCACCATTGTTTATAGATTGCTAGATCACCACAAAGATAATTCTTTTATAAATACAGATGGCACCCTCATGGAAATTACATGCCAGTAAGTAGATGCCAATAAAAAAAAAGTGACACATCGAGTAGCTAATAAAATAGTGCTCAGTAGAATACTTCTTTGTCTAATTTATTTATAGCTCATTTGAACTCAGGATGCCTTGTTTTCATTTTAGTTTGTAATAAATATTTCTTTTAGAAACTTAACAAAATGTAAAATGGTATGATGTAGGTTGTCTTGAGTATGCTAGTTGTTGATCAGCAGTGCAAGACTTTGCCATCTTCACCCACTTGCCCCTCTAAGCTCTTCTACTTGGTTTGAATGGATGAAGCCCAAACAACTGTCCAAAGCTTGAGAACATGGCACCAGGCTGATAGTTACCGGAGCATGAGCCAATGCTTCTAGTACTGGCAAACCAGAGAAAGTAAGATGGAATCTTCTCGATGGTGGTAGTCAAGGGGGAAGGGGAAGGGACTTACATTTGCTGAAGTCCTGTAGGTCAGGTCATAGGAACACTTTTAGTTTTTGATTCCTTGGTGGGGCTTTTCCTTTTATTTTCTAATGGCTGTATATTTTTTTTCAAATCAAAATATCCACCTCTTTTATAACATCAGGGGGAAAAAGACAAACATGGAGAGGAGGAGAGGAGTTCTGTGGCGGCATCAGGACAGGGAGGCCATTTGCATATTAGCATCTCATTTTCTACTTTTCACTACTGTGTTTGTTGGTGGGTGGAATGTTGAGCAATGTTGCCCAACCTCTTGGAAATCGCACGTGAATAATCTGTAATCAGTGTAATATATTCTGTTATGGGAGTAATCAAATCATTCAGCTTTGAGGGAAGACCCCATTTTGGGGAGGTGGCTGATGAAGGCAGTTTCAGTGTTGAGAGGAGGCTGATACCGGACTATTTGGGTCTTCTGGTTGAACGGTGGAGGTGGGGGGGTGAGGGGGGGTGGGAAAGTACTTGAGGAAATTGAAGTGGTACATTCTAAAAATACCTACGTTTTAGGATGTACTTTTTTTCCTAGCGGCATAGTATGCAATTTAAGATTTTAAAATTAAACATATCTGTGTGCTTTTGAATTTCCTATTGCCAAAAGCTTACTTAGCTGGGAAGGGAGGGATTGGGAAGTGATGGTTCCATCCTAAGTGTGTGTGTGTGTGTGTGTGTGTGTGTGTGTGTGTGTGTGTGTGTGTGTGTACAGGGGTGATGCTCTTTTCTCCTCCCCCTGGGATATTCTTTTCTACATCTTTGGAAGATGGGGTCCTCCTTGTTATTTGTGTCTTAAATGCCTGCTTCAGAAATTCCTTCCCAGAGCACAGTTGCCCTGCCCCTAAGCCATAGAGTCAGAATCTCCTTTTATCCCCCTTTCTGCTTTGAATTATCATTTCCTTCCAGGCTCTTATCACCAAGACAAATTCTCCTGTACTTGCTCATCTACCTTCCTCTGGGAGATCCGAAGCTCCTGGAGAGGAGAGTTCCTGTTGTCTATCATGGTATTCATGAGCCCCCAATCGTTCCTAATGCCACAGAGGCACCGAGGGAAGATTGACTGAATGAATAAAGCATGGCTCCCAATCCCAATCCTCAAAGGACACCTACCTGTCATATGCACTGATAGGCAATCCCACAGACTGGTGGCATTTTCCTTACCCCAACGGCACAAACCAACTCCATCATGGTGCACCTGAGTGGGGAAGGGCTCACTCGATGCCTTTGGTTCCACACGGGCGGTCACAGTGAATAGGGTAGCTCTTGTTCCCAGCCAGGCCACAAGCTGGAAGTCATGCAAAATGCTGCAGAGCGTCCCTGCTAGTTAAGCTTTGTGTATTACTTAAGACATCATTTCAAAAATAACTCCTGGTCTGTGTGGGTATGTTCTGTACTTGATTTACAAGGCTTTAGCAGTCCAAATCCCATTAATGTGAGAGCCCTTGCATAAAGCCGTTGTATTGTATTGGGGCAGCTTAATTTGTCAGCCCTGGTCTCTACCCCACCCCACCACCACCTTGGACTATTCAACAACTTCCCAGTCCATCTCCTCATTTTCATGCTCTCTCTCTTTTCCTTCTTCCTTCATTTTCTTATTCTTTCTTCCTTTCAGCATGTGCTAAGATGGCCTCTTTTCATTCTTCCTCCTCTCCTTTCTTTTCCTCCTCCCTCCCCCTCTTCCTTTCTTCTCTTACCTTTCTCTCTCTTTCAACTTGGGTGAGTCACAGGTTCTCTCTTTTGCCATCATATTCTTCCCAGAGGAGGAACAAGTTTGACTCCTAGCACCACTTCCTCCTCCAATTTATTTACTGTTTGAATACTAGGGTCTTTATGAAACCCTCCATGTAGACAAATCCTCATCTTCGAGCAGGTAATTTTTAGACTGATTATTAGTGTATCAACACATACCTATAGAGTTTCTTTCCTTTTTTTTTTTCCCTCCCTGGCATTGATTTTCTGCTCGTGAAAGTAATTCACGTTCACTGGGAAGCGTTTGGATAATAAAGGAAACCTGGGGTGGCTTTATACAGAAGGTTTCCCTGGAGTAGCCGGAAGAGGATTCGGCTTTCAAGAGAATAATTAACGAAACTCGTTTTAAGAGCTCATTTATTGCAGAAAATAGGGGAATTACCTGTCTGAGAGAATGAGAGTGTTTAGATGTTGCTGACATTTCCCCGGAATGTACTGTGGGCCTAGACTAATGACTCCCTTTATAGGAAAAAGAGCAAGGCTGCTATAGTCCAGCGGATAGTCTGCTGGGATTTCTTGGTGGGCAGCGCATAGGACTACAGTTACCTTTGCTAAGATAGCAATCACAATCAAATAAATATACATTCCTTATTTGTTTTTTTTTTTAACACAGTAAATACACATGACTCAAAGTAGAATAGTTTGGTATGTGTCATCTTTGCATGTCAAACAGGTTCCTTGCTCAAATATATTGGGAAAACATCCAGCATGCCATTGTTGGCATTTCTTGGATGTATGAGATGCACGAAGAACAACACTACTTCGTTTCCTTGTTGTTCATTTCCTTGTAATGGTCTAGGATTCCTAAGACGTGTTTGGCCACAAAACAGACAAGAAAAACAAACAAGCCAGAGCAGTTCTATATGATATGGTTGCTTTGGGGACAAGTCTGCTCTGCTGTGGGTTTGCCTCGCTGTTGCTGGTATCCAACAAGTAGATGAGAGTGGTGTGGGGACTTCCCTCATGATATGGCATGTGACCCCAGAGCAACCTGTGAACCTGATTTTGCAGATGAGAATCTACTAGTTCACAGAGGTGATGGAGCTGGGCGACCATGGCTGATGTCTTTCTAGCTATTCAGAAGGCTGAGATCTGAGGATCATGGTTTGAAGCCAGCCAAGACAGGAAAGTCCTTGAGATTTTTTTTTTTTTGCCAGTCCTGGGGCTTGGACTCAGGGCCTGAGCACTGTCCCTGGCTTCTTCTTGCTCAAGGCTAGCACTTTGCCACTTGAGCCACAGCGCCACTTCTGGCCATTTTCTGTATATGTGGTGCTGGGGAATCGAACCCAGGGCCTCATGTATACGAAGCAAGCACTCTTGCCACTAGGCCATATCCCCAGCCCGTCCTTGAGATTCTTATCTCCAATGATTGACTCAGAAAATGGCCACAAGTAGTGCTATGGCTCATGTGGTAGAGCACTGGCCTTGAGTACAAAGAGGCTCAGGGATAGCACCCAGGCCCTGAGTTCAAGCCCCAGGACTGGCCAAAAAAAAAAAAAAGTTGTGTGTGTGTGTGTGTGTGTGTGTGTGTGTGTGTGTGTGTGATAGAAGAACTTGCTTAAGGCAGCTCAGTGAGGTAGGTGGTAGGACAATGGTTTTATGGTATCATCTCATGGTTCTGGGATCCCTAGCACATACCAAATCCAGAGATGCTCAAAGTCTTTATTGACCATGGTTTAGTAATGGCATATAACCTACATATATCCTCCAGTATAATGAAAACCACTTTATATCCAGTAATTCCAAGTATAGTGTAAATAGTTGGAATACTATATTATTTAGGAAAGAGTAACCAGAAACTTTGGCACATCTTCAGTAGTGGTATAATGTTATTTTCAGTTTTTTTTTTTTTTTTTTTTTTTTTTTTTTTTTGCCAGTCCTGGGCCTTGGACTCAGGGCCTGAGCACTGTCCCTGGCTTGTTTTTTGTTTTTTTTTTTTTTTTTTGCTCAAGGCTAGCACTCTGCCACTTGAGCCACAGCGCCACTTCTGGCCATTTTCTGTATATGTGGTGCTGGGGAATCGAACCCAGGGCTTCATGTATACGAGGCAAGCGCTCTTGCCACTAGGCCATATCCCCAGCCCCTATTTTCAGTTTTAAACAATTCATTATTTATTTCTTATATATGCCAATTTCCCCAGAATCTCTTCTAGGGCTGAAACATGCTAAGAGCCTGTGGTCCAGTATGGGTGAAATAAATTCTATGGGAAATTCGCAAATGTCCCTGTACTCCATCCTCACTGTGCTGTTTCTTCATGTCTTTCAGCATTCTTGGGTCTGTGTTTATTTACTTATTTGCTTATGAAGTATCTCTACATAGAGGTCTTTAGATATTTTACTCATTCATATGAAGCAATAGAAAATACTTTGTAAATATTTGGTTAAAAAATAAATGATCCAATCCAAGTTGGTTTTTCCTTTTTGTCAGTCGTGGGGCTTGAACTCAGGGCCTACTCAGGGTGCTATCCCTGAGCTCTTCTTCTCAAGGCTATCGCTTGATCCACAGCTGCACTTCTGTTTTTTTTTTTTTTGTTGTTGTTGTTTGTTTGGTTTTTGAGTGGTTCATTAGAAATAAGTCTCAGAGACTTTTCTGCCCAGCCTAGCTTCCAACTGCAATCCTCAGATCTCAGCCTCTTGAGTAGCTGGGATTACAGGTGTGAGCCACCAGCGCCCAGCAAGTGTTTTTTATTTTTATTTATCATTGCTTCTTCTTTCCCCGAACTCTTCAGATTGTTCTTTCGTTGTCTACTTCTCTCTCAGGAGTAGTTAAAATCTACATAGGGTTGTAAATCAAGGATGTGAGCATGTTTAGCTGTTCCTTTGTAGCGGATAGAGAATGGCTCTGCCCTGGCGTGTGCAGAGCTGTCTGCATGGCCCACACAGCAACCTTCTCACTCACAGCCGCGGGGGCAGTTCGGAAAGCTGCCCCTCTGCGTTCTGCTTCCGCTCGTTGCTTGCACAGCACAAATCCCTTTCACAGAAATCCAAAGTCAAAACAAAATCAAGATGAAAGCTCTCCTGCACACTGAGTAACACTCTACCTCGCTGGCCCTCTCCACCTGGGATGGAAAGGGTTTCCACTGTCTCTCATCGCCTCGCAGCCCTGCACACCGCTTTCTTGGAAGGAGGCTGCAGATTCATCATAGTTATAGGTTGAAGGCCCGGCCAGGGAATAGGCTGGGTGGGAGATTTTGGTTGGTGCAAAGGTAAGGACATTTGGACATTCCCTCTCTTTCACACATTTTCATCGTTCTCTCATGCCATTTCTCACACACATGTACACACACGTGTCTCTCTCACACACATCTCTCCCTCTTTGGGTTTCATATACACACAAGGGCACACACACACACACCACCTTTCTCTCTTATACATATGCACACACATCACAGACACATTTCCCTGTCTTTCCTCCCCCACACCAGTTCTTACACACATGCACACACACACACACTCACATCTCCCTCACCCCCCCAACCCCCACCCCTTTCTCTCTCATTCACACATTTACTTCCCCCATGCCTTGACGGAAGAGGGCTTCTGCCATCCTGTGGTGTAGGGAGGCAGGTGCCACGTGACTCCTGGGCAGGGCCTCCTTCCCTTCTGTGGAGTCTCAGGAGTGAGTGGCGAGCCCAGTGCAGAGCACACAGTGGGGTGAAGGCATTCTCCTCAAATGCTTTCCAAGCAATCTTGCTGTGATTGAATTAGCACAGTCCCAGCCATGTTCCACCTCAGCTGCTGGAGATGGGGGCAGTGACTGAGCATTGTGTTTGCATACTGTGGGAGGCGCTGGGAGGCTCAGCCTCCTCCTAGCTTTGGGGCGTCTACTGGGAATATTAACTGTTAATCTGAGAGCTAAAGTAAGAAGTGTGTGTGTGTGTGTGTGTGTGTGTGTGTGTGTGTGTAATTGGAGATAAGAGTCTCATGTCTCTCTCAAGACATTCCTGCTTTGAATCCTCAGATCTCAGCCTCCTGAGTAACTAGGATCATAAGCTCCAGCCACTGGCTCCTGGCATTCTTAATTAGAGAGTCCGTTGATGACTTCCCTTCAATTTGGATTCCGTGGCATGAAAAGCTTTAGTATACACAGCCTGGTGGTGGCAGGTTGACTATCAGGAGCTGGTTGTATTCAGAGATTAAACCCAAGCTTTAAAAAGAAATATACTTTTATAAGGGGTGTGAGTTAAGGGTGAAGAGGTAGAAGAAAGAATATAAAAGCTAGTTTGTGAAGAAAGGAAGGGTTTTTTTTTAATACCCCCAAACAGCAAAATAGAAATAGGAAGGAATGGAAGGCAGTATGAGTGAAATTGAATAACCAGAAACAAAATTAAATAAATGGTGTTTATCCCTTTGCATGTTTATAATGATTTGAAAGTAGTTGACGAAATAAGAGCCCCCTCCATCAGCTCATTTAATTCCTTAGACCACACAGAATAAAAGAAATCACAATAGGTTGTGATTACAGTATATACAAAGAAAAATGTAGGAAGAGACCCAGTTCTCTGCCCACTTAGAGATAACCCAGAGGAGGTAGCTAAGACTCAAGGAGTAGTTCAATAGGAGGCAAAAGTGTTGTTGGTATTTTTGTTGGATTGTAGAGGTGGGAGATGATAGCTAGAGAGAAGAAGGCAAGAAGAGTAACAATGGAAGGATGCTCTATTGCACCCAGACTTCCCCAGTAAGGTCCAAAGGAGTGCTGGCCTATGCTGGAGGGAATTTTCATGAAAGCAGATCAAGGAACACGAGAAGCAAGGAGGTCTAGAGCTTGTTGGAACAGGACTGCCATTGCCTTTCTATGTTCAGCAGGTGTATGAGCCTGTCTGTGCACAAGTAAGTGCCACCAAGTTATTGGGGGAAAGTGTCATGCTGGAAATGTATAGCTATTATTTTTGTGGCCTCTAGCTATGAAAGCTAACAGGTGAAGATAGTCTTGAGACCCAAAGTGGGGAAGAAAAATGACATTTTAACATTTTTGTCAGGTAGGCAATTTAAAAATAAACTTGAATTCAATATACACCATTAATGCTAGCAGTTGTGTGATAACAATGCAGAAGTGTCTTCCTTTCGAGAGCAGTGGTTTTTTTTTTAAAGAGGCATGTTGTGGTGAGTAGGGACCCATATATAGAGCAGGCATATGGGATTGTGATAACTACCACAAAGCCATCAGACACAGAGCATCAGTCTGCCATGCAGAATTAACACCATAACCTATGTCAGAGATCCATGATTATTCTAATATCTGCTTTTGAATTCTGTCCAGTCCCATTAGTGATTCCCATGTTGATTGCTCTGTTACTCGTGAATGTTAATTGCTTCTAAATCTCTTTGGATGCTCAGATGCATGGGAAAAGAATTCTGCCTAGAGAAGGTGTGAGTTTTGTTAATGTAGAAGTAAACAAAAGATCTGTCTAGAGACTCAAGTGAAGTGTCTGACTCAAGAGACTGTAGACAGTGGGTGCGGCGTCTTTCTTTGCATGTCTGACATGTGTTGGTGGTGTAATAGTAGGGCTGGGAACAGCGTGTGTGTGTGTGTGTGTGTGTGTGTGTGTGTGTGTGTGTGTGTGTGTGTGCATGTGCTCTACGCAAGTGTGCCAGTACTGAGGCTTCTACTCAGGGTCTGGGCATTATGCCTTTGCTTTTGTGCTCCAGGCTGGCACTCTACCACTTGAACCTCATCTCTACTTCCAGCATTTTGCTGGTTAATTGGAGATAAGTCTCATAGGCTTTTCTGCTCAGGCTGGCTTTGAACCTCTATTCTCAGATTTCAGCTTCTTGAGTAGCTAGTATTACAGACTTGAGCCACTGGTACCAAGCTGGGACCCTCTTTATAGAAATGTCTGTGGTGTTTGTCTAAAGCTGGTATGCTTATAGACTTACATGATCATATTGTCCCCTCTGGGACCTTCATTTTGCATAATATAAAATTATGACTTTACTGTCTTTTTGTTTTTTTTTTTGGTGACACTGAGGTGTGAACTCAGGACCTCATGCTTACTAGACATAATACTCTACCACTTGAATTATACACCCAACCCTGATTTTGCAGTGTTTGAGATTGTTTATGCTTACTAAATGCTCTTAAGAAAGAAGTTAGAGAAATGTGGATGTGATTTGGCCTTTCACTCATTAATTGATCTCTATGGTTAGTCACCCAAAAGAATCCTTGGTTTTAAGCGTCCTTACTTTGCTATTGGGAAACAGCAGCCCTGGCAGAGGCAGAGGTGAGAGCTACAGAGAAACTCACTCGATAGCTGGTTGGACAGGAAGGAAACCTGATTTTGATTTCACTGATTAAGAGAAGAGAAAAAAATATCTTTTAAAAATGGTGATTACAATACTTTCACAACCGTTCTACTGAGTGTTGGTAGAGGTTTTGTTTCTTTTTGGGGGTAGGAAAATAATCTATTGTTGTATGTTAATAATTGTAACAGTATTCCAGTGACAGTAAAAAGAGGTACACAAGAAACAAGGAGACCCCAACTTCTGTGTTAGGATTTGCTGATTCAGTAAAGAGTTAGGATGTACCTTCATCCTAGAATTTAGCCCGGAATGAAAAAGTTCCTGTTTGACCGAGCTTCTCTTCTAGTGGGGGAGAGGCAGAGAGAAGTGAATAAAGAGCTTGGCCATCTAGTATTAGGTGATGGGAAGCCTTAGAAAGAGGAAGAGCTGGGAGGAGGAGAGCATGATGGGTAGCAGCTGCTTTGCATACCCCCTGGAGTACAGGGGAGAACTCCCTGAGGGTACTGGGGCAGTGGAAGGGGGAGGCAAGCCATGGTGGTCCCACACAATGGGAATGACTGGGTGAAAGTATGGAAGTGGGAATATACCTGGGCATTTGAGGAGGACGAAAGAGGTCCATGTTGCAGAGGTGAGTAAGGAGAAAAGAGTGGGGGAGACCATGACTCTGATTTAATTGGCATTGGGATAACTCCTGGGCACATAGTTTTCATGAGACCCATCTTTTAGCATTTCTAGAATCCCACAGAGTATGGCTCCTAAATAGAAACCACATCAGCTTTTCAGACCATGTTCCCTGGAGGTGCAATCCTTGCCACCAGAAAAATCCAGACACCAACAGGTTGCCCCTGAAGGGTTTGATCACAGTGATTCCAAACATAAGGTTCTAAGTTTCTGATGTCAGGACCTGTTTTGTCCACATTCATGTGTTTTTCAAGGAACCACATGCAGTGACAAACTCATGCATATCAAGAACTCAATAAATACTGACAGTTTTTTTTCAATACATGAATAAATGGTCTAAGAGTGGCAGAGAGGATGGAATGTCCTAGAAAGAGTTGTTAAAAATACACCTTTCTAAAAATGTTGTTATTGTGATTACGTCGGAAGCATTCTAACTTCCTTAGAATATATTTGAAAGACAAGTCCATATGCTCAAATGTAAGCCTGAGTATATAATGAACGGAAGAGTAGTAACATGATTTTCAGGCCAATTTTTTGGGTGGGGTGCTTGCATTCTGCCAGTCTAATTTTTGAAGGAATACTGCTCTCTGGGTTCATCAGAAGGTGGGACCTCATTGCTTACTGTTTTACTCTGGGTGAAATATGTCTGATTTGTTGAGATTGCAGTAACAATGTTGTGGGAATTATCTGCGCCCCCCCCCCAAAAAAAAGGGAAGGAGGGGTGGTTAAGATGCATGGTACTGGGCACCATCAGAGTTGTAATTCTTGTCCTGCCCTCATTTCTTAATTTCTTACCATAGTGGACCAGTAATTTATTGCACTTTGATATCCCCATCTTCAAAGTGGGGGTAACACAAACCTACCCTCTGCCTTTCAGGTTTTTTGCGAAAATCAGTGAACTAATATTGGTAAAATTGGAGCCCCATGGATGAAGGGTACTTTGTAAGTATACCACATTATTATCATGTTATTTTCTGTTACTCCAAAGTGCAAATACCAGATGTCTGCTTTTGCTGTATCAGGAATTCAGGAACACCAAGTTTCACACCCAGATATTGATAATCTGACTTCATTTGAGGAATTTCATATTTCTGCACTTGCTAATGTTTTGTCAGTATGCTGGAGATGGAAAAGCTGCCTTTCTCTGCAAAAAAAAATATAGTAAATTCATGAAATGTTTACTAGATAATTTGGAAGAATATATATGCCTGCATATTGTGTCAAAATGTTGATATAATTCTAGCTTTAAAAAACAAGGTGTTTTTATTTCTCTTCCTCTCTCTCTCTCTTTCTATCTCTTTCTCTTTCTTGATTACATTTAACTTGTGTTTTGAAAAGTCAGTATTTGTCTCAGCTAAAGGCTGTTTGCAGGGAGAGACTGAATGTTTCCATGAGGCTGAGTGATGCTTTGTTAACAGCGGAAGTCCATTAGACAGTTTGCTAAGTGTTGTGTTTCCAGCCTTGGGGCGAGGAGAGGAGGCCGACGGAATGGTGAGTGAGTGTGGATCCGTTCTTAAAGCAGATCACAGGGGCTGGGGATATGGCCTAGTGGCAAGAGTGCCTGCCTCATATACATGAGGCCCTGGGTTCGATTCCCCAGCACCACATATACAGAAAATGGCCAGAGGTGGCGCTGTGGCTCAAGTGGCAGAGTAGCCTTGAGCAAAAAAAAAAAAGAAGCCAGGGACAGTGCTCAGGCCCTGAGTCCAAGCCCCAGGACTGGCCAAAAAAAAAAAGCAGATCACAGTCCAAGCGGCTGGGAGTCATCTCCTACCCAATGAATGGGAAGGGTGGCAAACCGTATGGCAAGATGTTGGGGACAGGTGGCACACTCACTGACCAGTGCATCTTTTATTTTCTTAAGTCAACCCATGTTTTGGGATTACACACATGATCATAGACTGCTTGGTCATATGCTCACGACTTTATCCATCCATGGTTTATAATATGCATACATATATTGGAAAAGAAACACTCTGTATTTTCTTTTTAAAATACTTCTAACATAGAGAAGTTTAAAAACAAAGTTTAAAAACAATTTCAGTGAGTAGTCTTGAGACACATGGAGTTATAGGGTCTGTCATTTAGTGA
Organism: Perognathus longimembris pacificus; assembly: GCF_023159225.1. NCBI lineage: Eukaryota > Metazoa > Chordata > Mammalia > Rodentia > Heteromyidae > Perognathus > Perognathus longimembris. Next base: position 46,246,825 of record NC_063176.1, read on the forward strand.
ATTGTGGAGCCTTCATCCTGGGTGCCTGAGTCCCTGTAGGGACAGAAAGACCACCGAAATCATTCTCAAATTGGAACCAAATCCACTCTCTAGATACCTCCACCTCTGCCTCTTAGTTTTATTACAAATAACTATAAAAAACACCAAACCAAGTCTTAGCTGGGTGCTGGTGGCTCACACCTGTAATCCTAAGTACTTGGGAGATTGAGATTTGAAGATGTGGGTTCAAAGCCAGCCTGGGCACGAAATTCCATGAGACTCTTACCTCCAATAAACTACTCAGAAAAGCTGGAAGTGGTGCTGTGGTTCCAGTGGCAGAGCCCTCGCTTTCAGCAAAAGAAACTCAGTGAGAGCACCCAGGCCCCAAGTTCAAGGCCTAGGACTGGCAACAACCAACCAACCACGTCTTACTCCTCCAGACTAGTGCCCTTTCAAATACTTGGAGGCACCTGTTGGCTCTATGTCAGGCTCAGTTCTGTCCATGAGAACTCATGGACATGATTCCTAGGCTATCCCATTTGGGAAAGTCCTCCTCTATCTCTAGCTTCCTTCACAAGCAGCATTAAGAACCCGCCATCTCCAGGCCCCGTTCGGCATCTTAGTCAAGATATCTAATCCAAGGTGGAAGAGTGTGACCTGAGAAGAAGGCATCTGGAATCACACGTACCACGATTGGTTTGAGTACCAAGACCACGCAGCTCACATCCCTGTGGGAGGCACGGATGATTGACAGGGAAAAAGTTGGTTCGGTTAATAACACAATCTGCTTGCCTCCTGTAGACACAGCAGTAGCCTACTAATTCGTGAGAAGTGAATTAAGGTTGTTTACTGATGTTTTAAAGTAACTGTCAGAGTGGGGAGGGGGAGTTCATACTAAATGAGACCACTTGCCTACTTTGGAGTTGCTGTTTATTTTAAGCTGAGTGCATAAATAATATATTGAGATACGAAGGGTGATTTCAAGCATTAGAACATGAAGCCTCCTGTTTACGAACTGTCATTGGGCTGAAGAGAATTTAAACAGCTCTGAACCTTTTTGTCTGTGGATGCAAGGCATGAAATTAACTTTCATTTCATAGTTAGCAGAAATCATGATTACTACAGTCTTGTTGTCATGTCTCCTGCCGATCTGGGTCTTTTTGGTTATGCACAATGAATCCTGGCAGCCAATTACATTTCCATATGCCTTCCTGGAGATGCCTGGAAAAGACCCGCCCCTCCTTTCCTTCACAAAACAAGCAGAGCTCGGTCTGGACCACCTAGTCCTCTTGTTCTGGGAGGAATGAGAAATAATGGAAATACACTTGTCTAGGCTCTGGAGGCTCAAGTTCTGATGGTTGCTAGACCTGTCAGGACCTCCTTTCTTTTCATTTGTGGGAGAGGAATATTAGCATCTGTTTCCTCTATTGGTGAAATTCTAATGAAGTCATGGTGTTGAATGTCATAGCTGAGCAGGACATAATACTAACATTGACTGTCATTAAGGCTGTATTCTAAATGACTTCCATGTTCATCCCACTTATCCCACTTATCTCATGGGTAGGAACTGTTATGATCCCCATTTTACCAGTGTACACCAAAGAAAATGGAAGCCAAGCATCTTGTGGCCAAAAGGTTGCAAAGCTAAGACTCAAACACTAGGCATCTGGATTCCAGTGTCTATATTCATTTCTATTACTTACTGGAAGGCGGAGCCAGGTTTATCTGCAAGTGATTGTACATCTCAGTCAGGCACAAGTAAATGAAATGTCATTTCCAAAACTCTGGACCACATTCAGGCGGAGAAAATGCAGGTATGGCTTTTCCATCAGTGTGCAATGTTCCCATTGGGTAGGGATATACTGGACTATGGATTAATTCCATTTTATGTGCAAAGAGCCTTAGAGATGCTGAGATGGAAAGTCTTAAATACAGGAATCTATTACTCATAATGCTTTCAGAAATAAGAATTGGAATCACTTTTTTTGTCCCCTTAAACTTGCAAGTGTGATAGCCTGTTTTGGGAGTAGAGGGAGAGTGTTAGAGAATAAATAGAAAATGTATGGAATGTTTAATTTTGCATGATTACATTTCGTATTTGCCAAAGTAACTGAGGCAAATAGAAATGCCTAATAGTATCATAGAAAACCTATTTTAGAGGTTTTGATGGAGTACTTTGGGCTTTGCAGTCTGATACCTGAACCCTTTGGGATAAATCCTTATTAAACAAATGAACGAGAATGTATTTGTGTTCGCATCGTTGAGAATATGTAATTTGTACAACAACCTTTTACATTTATATTTGCACTAAATTTATTTGAATTTCAAAGAGCCAAAAGTGATTCATGGCAACAAAAACAATGTGAATTTGCAGACATTTTTTCTCTGAAATATATGTGCATTCTGTACTGGGGTCATACTTACACTTGAGAGTAGCAAGAATTAGGGGTTTGCTGCCAGGGGGGACTGACTTACTTTGGATTTCTGAATGAAGCAGTCCAAAAATAGGATCATTTCCATAATCCATGAAAAGTGGATGGACTCCTGAGAAGTAATCAGCTAAGGAGTAAGAATAAATTTCTGCGCTTCCAAATTGCAAAAAAAAAAAAAAAAAAAAAAAAAAATCTCAGCAATTGCTGCTGTGCTCTAGCACTTGTTAATACAATAAGATAATTGCATAATTAAATACACTACGGAATTTCAATAATTGGAAACTTTGTTTTCTCATCACAATGTGCAACTTGCTGATGCTGAAAAGCAGCCGCAGTGTTTTCGGAGCTCAGGATCATTCTTTCCCATCACGTCCTCTGCAGTGCTCTGCAGCTTCTCTTGTGGTTCTGAGACACTTCCTCCGCAGGCTATTTTTAGTTGCTTGTATTTAGACAAGGTAAAAATTAAGCAGGAAGTCCCCAAAGTCTGTCTTGTCTGCCCAGACCAAGGGGAGCTGAAGGGGGCCTGGTGCTAATTCACTCTTTCCCTGTAGCAATGGCTGAAAAGCAACTTGAAGGTGTGCATGATCTTTGGACCTGGGAGTCCATGTCTGGTAGAGATTGTGAGATAGCTCAGTGGAGTCTCCTTGGGATCATACCTGGTATGGCCTCTTTATCTCTGCTTTGACAGTAGATTAGGTATTCAATCTTTTCTCTGTGCTGACCCCAAACAGATACACTTAGATCCGTGTATAGGCACAAAGCTTAATTGAGATAGCCTATAGAAAGAGCTTAGGAAGTACTGGGTGGGGTTAAGTAGCCAGTAAATGTTGGCTAGAATTATCAAGAAACCCATATGAGACTTCCTAGTCGAAAGTACTGTAGCAAATTGTTTGAGTAGGATCAAAAAACAAAACTTAGGGTTTTACGCATTCAAGAAGTATTTATAAAATACAATAGGTCATGCTATTCTGAATGTCAAGGAAACAAAGAAAAGAAACAAACACGAATAATATTAGCTTTCTGTTCTGTACTATTCAACTGAATCACGAAAATAGACAATGATGATGTTGGTCATTATGATGATGATAGTGATGATAAAAGTAATAAACTCCAGCAGTGTCTGGTGGATGGTAAGATGTTTGAGCACAAACTAGCCTGTCATCAGTGTCTCCTGGACCAAAGAAATACAGAATTCGGTTTAAGATTGTTTGCTTTGAAAGTGAAAACATGGTATTAGCACAGGGTAGGTTCCTAGTGTAAGGTGGTCATGTGGCATAGAGTCGACTCAGCCCATGGGAGAAGAATGGTAAGTGAAGGAACAGAGGAAATTGGCTTTTAGATGCTCTCTCTAGGCGTCAGAAGCAGTTACCATGGTCAGAGGTATTTGCTATTGTTGGATGCTGGGCTGGGCACTAGGCAAAGGCGGTGTATGATGTCTTCAATCAAGTAAGCTGGGCTCATGCTTGTAATCCTAGCTACTCAGGAAGCTGAGATCTGAGTATTGTGGTTCAAAGCAGGAAAGTCTGTGAGCCTCTTATTTCCAATACACTACTCAGAAAAAAAGCCAGAAGTGGTGCTGTGGCTTTAGTGGTGGAGTGCTAGCATTTGGCACAGAGAGGCTCAGGGACAGTGCCCAGGCTCTAAGTTCAAGCCCCAGGACCAGCAAAGACAAAAGCAACAAAGAAGCCTGTCACTTGCTTCGTGAAAGCTTCTGCCTGAATATTCTCCCTCTGGGCATGGTTTTGTTGGATGTATGACTCTCAACATGGATTCATGCATGACTGCTTTATTTATATTTGAGTTTGAACTTCTCTTCCTGGAATTTTATTTTGAATCATTGCCCACCTATAGAAAAGTTGGAAAGGTACTTCACAGTCATCACAGTCATACCTTTGACTCATATCTAGCATGCTAGTAGTTGGGTTTGCTCTCTCTACTCATGACTTTGAACCTTGTTCTTGGTCCCCATAGAAATCATACTGCATCTTCCTTACAATAGTATCACCCCTATGTCAAGTGCATACAATGTTGAATTTGCTCCCCAAATTCTGAACCTCAGACTTTACAAGAAAAAGCCCGTTGGCTTACTTATTTTGTCAGGCAATAACATTGCTGTCTCAACCTTACTTTTTAGACTGTTACATGCTAACATACTTAGAATATGGCTAGTCTGAGACACCTAAAATCTTAAAGGTTAGAAGATTTTTTTCTGGATGCTCTGACATTCTTTTCCAGAGAGAAGATATTTTTATGAAAAGGCAAATTCCCTTGACCATTGTTTTTCTGAGCGCTTTTTCTAAAAAAGATAATAGATGGTAATCTCATCGTTAAAATAATGACATGATGATCACTTTCCATGTTCAGAATATTCACTGTTAGGAATGATTTTGCAAACACAATAGGCAAATCCCCCTCTTTCTCTGATAATCTTGAAAGTTTATTAAAACATAAAATTCTTATCACCAGCTATGACAAGACAAACCGGCAGGTTGTGCTGCCTCAGTGGTTTTTATGTGCTCTCTGTGGAAGCCTAGGACTTGGAGGGAGGCCTCTGGACCACCTAAACAGGGGCCACGGAGTGAGTTGAGATTGGAGATCCCAACCCCTTTGCAGTGTTCCACCAAATAGCTCTGAGATTATGTGCTTTGGATTGGGCATAAGTCCAAGAATTGGTTGTTTTAAAGTGACAAAGAAGTATTTCCGAAGTTGTAGCATTCGTGGGCAGAAGAAGAAAGAGGGAACTTTATCCAGCTCCGCTAGTTTGCAGTGAGAGGGGGCAGATGTCATATGGAAGAGAAGGAGAGGTCTGAAAGCCTATGAAAAAGACACAAGAAAGAAAAGGCACTGTATCTGGGATGTTAAATAGGGTCAAACGCCTGTGCACACCCCAAGGAACTGGTTCTTAAACTGGAGTGACTCCAGCCCCCTTCACCCAGAGGTTCTGATCCACTGGGTCTGGGAGATCATTGGGAGTTGAAGTTGTTTAATAGACACCCTGCACCACTCTGAGAAAAATCCCCCTCCCGTCGTGTTTACGTCCCCGAACATTACAGTGTGTGGCACTGATAAAGATGACTGGAGCGGTAAAGAAAATGTGAAGTTTCAGTCCATTATACCGGAGCCCTTTCTGCTCAAATTCAGAGACCTTTTAGAAGGATTTATTTCCAAAATGTTTACAAAGGAAAGAGTTACTGAGAATAGTGGGAGAAGGGAACGGTCAAGACAGCACAACTAAATTATTCTGCCTCCGTGTTGGGTTACCAGGTCCGGTGGGAGAGGTACATGTTTGAGGCAGAGGGAAGGCCCCTGTGTCGGCCTCATGGCTGGGTGGGATAGTCACAGATTCTGATGACTCGCCTGGGTGTGAAGTCTGACTCACCTGGTTACAAGTAGTACAAGCTTATTCTCACAGGGCCAGAATGAAGACGGAATTAGATGAGATTGCAAGAGCACTGAACACAGTACCCACAAGATAATCTACGCTCTGAAAGTGGCTGCTATTACAATTGCATTCATTTCAGATGGGCCCTAAGAGGGGTCGGCTTTCCAAATTTAGGAGTGAGTTGGTGGTTTTTGTTGGGACGGAAGAAGGGGATCAATAGATGTCCCCAAGAAGAATAAGAGCCCAGGGAAACGCTGAGGTAAGGGATGATGGATGTTTTGTGCATCTTGTTTAGTGTTTCCAAATGTATTTGCTCATATAGAAAGTTCTGGATGGTACAAATATTTTGTAAATATCGTTTCATTTAATCTTCATGGTCAACTGTCTAAAGGGGCATTATTTGTTTATTTATTTTAAAATGTTACGTTTATTCTCTTCAGTTGTAGGAACGGGTTTCAATTCAACTAGTCACCTCATGAGTACAGTGTATCTCGCTGTATGTCACCCCTCCCATCCTTCTCCCGCATCACTCGGCATGATTTGTCTAACAGATCATGAAGCACAGAGAAATTAATGAAGTTGCCTGAGAACTTACAGCTCATAGTGGCAAAGCTGAGATTTGAATGCCTTTGTCTTGTGCACTAAGCATTGCTATGCAAATCTATTTGCATGATAATAATTTATGTGTAGGTATGTTAGGAAAAGATAATGAGCACAGTGAAAAGCATGGCGTGGCAGATATCGGTGGCTAGAGCAATAGTATGGTTGAACAAAATAACTTTGTAACAGGCAGGAGCCAAGTCAGGTGACTTATGTAAGATCGTAGACATCCGCAATGGTGAAGATCCTGGGGCTTCTCAAGCTTTGCCTGGGAAAGTCCGGGCAGTGAAAGACAGTAGCAAGGAAAGATGGGGCTACCAGGGGTGTCTGGTATATGCTCTCCTCCCAATCACGTGAACAGCAATCTTTTCAGTTCAGAGGAGGGAGAAATAGGTTTCCCTTCGGTTAGAGCTCAGGAACTGGAGGACTTGAAGCCTGCCTGGAGTTCACGTCCTATCTCTGCCTTCCGCCAGAGGGTAGCAACAACTGCCCTCGGTGAGCGATTAAACGTAGACGTGGACTATTTTGGCAGTGTTCAGTTTCTCCAGGTCTTCCTTCATCCCTTCTCAAACCTTCTTTTCTTTCCTTTTCCTTTCTCTTCTTTTCCTTTACCTCTTCTCTGTCTCCTCCTTTTTCTTGTATAGGAGGACAGATTTCATAGAGACCGTGGCCCAAGAAAGCAAAGGCTAATACAATTCAGTAGGAATAAAAAGAGAGTTTAATACACAGGTTGGCATTTTAATTTACCTCCAGCTTTCCAGAGCAGCACCTGTGTCCACCTTTGGGTCTTCTCCTTTGGATGTGGTCAGAAAAAAAAAATCTAAAAGCCAGATACTCCTAAACCAATCCATGCTTCAAGATTTCATCTTTGCAGCAGATTTGCCTTCCTGACAACCAGCTTGCAGATACTATTCAAATGGGTTGGCATTCTCTGAGCCGATGAGCACAGGGGTTGGTTCATGAACCACAGGGAAGCGGTGTGCTGCCGTGTACCATAGGCAGGGAGTACTGGGAAAATTCCACAGTACACCAATCCCGAGTGGCTGCCTGCCGCTTTGGCTGTGTTCTGACCATGTACTGCTGAGGTCTAGTGCTGGGAATTGCCTCGGTTCCTCACTTGGTGATGCCCACGTCTTATCTAAGGCAGGGCCATCATCGTCTCTTACCTATAATGAACTTTCCTCCAAATCGCTGTTTTCAATAGCTAGTGTTCCCCTGCTATTGTCATTGCATTTATTTCAAATAGACCCAGCTAGTCCCAACATTTAGTGCTCTCTTGAGTACATCGTGTGCATTGAATGACTTCCCAGTTGGTGAATGAGTGGTCAAGATAGTTCTGTATTTCTTGCTTTGGATTATGTTTTAACAAATATGAAGCTGGGCTCTACTGGCTCAGGTTTCTAATCCTAGCTATTGAGGAAGCTGGGAGCTAAGGATGCACTTCGAAGCCAACCCAGGGAAGAAAGTCTCTGAGACTCTTATCTCCAATTAACTATCAAAAAGCTGAAAGTGAAAAAAAAAAGCTGAAAGTGGGCGGCTCAAGAAGTAGTTAGTTAGTCTTGAGCAAAAAATCTCGGGGACAGTGCTCAAACCCTGAGATCAAATCCCATGACAGGAACGTAATAAAACAAAACAAAACGATTAATTCCCCCCCTCAATTCCTGATTCATGTGACTATGTAAAATAGACAAATATGAACTAATGTATTAAGAAAAATGGAATGTCTCAGATGGCTCACACCTGTAATTCTAGCTACTCAGTAGGCTGAGATCTGAGGATTGCAGTTTGAAGCCAACCCTGGCAGGAAAGTCCATGACATTCTTATCACCAACTAATCACCCCATTGCTTCCCCCCGCCCCTCCCCAAAATAAAAACAAAAACAGAAGTGGAGCTGCGGATCAAGTAGTAAAGTATCAATCTTGAGTGGTCCTGAGTTCAAGTTCACGCACGCACACACACACACGTGCACACACACACACACACACACACACCACAAATATTTATTGAGCATGACCTATGTGAAGGTCATTGTGCAAGAGGCTTTTCTTTGAATCTCACCTGCATCAGCCCACCAGCGGAAGGGAAGTTCTCTGTGTAAACAGAATTCTGCCCTCAGAGCCTGAGACCCCCAGTGTCACCAGACGCCACAGCCCCCAGTAGACTCAGGCCTGGAAGCTGGGCTGGGAAATGGCAGCAGGGAGCTGCCCACGCCAATGATCACGGAGAAGCGTGTGCCCTGTCCCCACTCCCCTCTGCACATTAAAATCGTCGTCACAGTGATGAGAAAATGGAATTGCTTAAACCTTCTGGTTTTAGTTTTTTTTTTTTTTGAGAGTGAGTAACTGTGATTTTAACTTGTCAGAGGCTAAAAGGCAAAAGGGGTGGGGGACAAGTAACAGGGAAACTGCATGGGTATTTTTGTTCCCTGTGTGTTCCTAGCGGTTGTTTCTCTCTGGGAAGTTTCCATTGGGGTTTAGTTGAGGTTAGAGACTTGGCAGGGGGGCTTCTGTACTCCACGGTGGGTGACATTTGACAGACTGCAGGCAATGGCAGGATGGATTTCTGATGTCTAGATGGATGGATTTGGGGGCAAAGTGTTGGGATTGGACTATATTATGAAACTGATTTATTGATGGGAGTCTAAAAGCAGTCCATTGCCTGTCAATAGGAGATCGGTATCAATATCCTGTGATAAATGAGGGCTTCTGACCCTTCGCTTTGTTTGCTTTATCAATTCCACCTGGCAGTAACAATACAAGGCTCCAGGTGGAGTACTGTGACAGGAAACTCGTGTGTGTGGTACCCACTCCAGGATTCCAGGCTGAGGTCCACAAACATCCTCCTCACCCAGAAGTACCCGATCGTGCCTGCCTTCCTCTCCAAGATGAGGCATTTCCCTCACTTAGTTGCATTTCAGTATCTGCCTCATGCATTAACCTTGAGCTGCTGTGCCCAGGATGAAGGCAGCATCTTCATTTTCCAGATGAAGAAATTAAGACACCGTGTGGTTAAATGAGCTGCCCAAGGCCCAACATGTAGATCTCAGCTGCAGCAGTGTTCCAGATGGAGGAGTCGCGGTTACGGGGCGAGGGGGGTGAGGTACGGTGCTTGCTGTCTCCTTTGGTGACTGATGAGAACAGCTGAATTTGCAAATGGCTGGCTGACCGCTTACTCTATGCCCGGGCATGGTGAGGTGGCCCTTATCTCTCTTTCATTCTTTATCTTGGGAAGAAGTTTGTGACCTTGGCAGGAATCACAGAGCTCACTTGAGCTTGGGCAGATGATTCATCTTTAGGGGATGACTCTTAGTTTTAGGGGGCAGCTGTGCGCCAGCCACCCACAATGTTGAACAGCACGGAGAAGGTGGATAGAGGTGGAGACCCCGGTCTTCTCCTTCAACAACTTCCATTGGGGTTGGTGGGAATGGTTCAGAGTCAGTCTGTTATTTCTAGATTCTCTCATCAGGGGGCTGGCAGCTCCATTCACAGGTCAGACACTACAGACACTCACAAGGGCGGTGTGCTCAATCAGCATCCTGCGTTCACTCAATCAACCAGTCGTGGCTAAACACCTGAAGTAGGCCTGGCAGTCCATGGGTGTGCTATGTGAGGGTCAGGAATACTTTGATAATTTATAACACACACACACACACACACACACACACACACACACACACACACCCCACCTACAGAGTGTTGGAAGTGCAGATTCCCCCAAAATTTAGACCTAATGTGGTAGTGGTTGGGGGGAGATAGAAATCTTGATTTCCTTTTTCTTTTTCTTATCTCTTTCCTGCAGTACTGAGGTTTGGACTCCAGGCTTTGTATTTGCTGGAAAGGTGCTTCACTACTTGAACCATGCATCCAGCTCTTTTTGCTTAAGTTATTTCTCAGATAGGGTCTTGTGTATTTTTTTTCATTAGTTCTTTTCTCTATCACTATCAAGGAGCTGAGATGACCAATTTTGCCACTAAGATCAGCTTCATTGCTTGAAATGGGGTCTCACTAGCTTTTTATCCTGGCTAGCCTCTGACCATGCTACTTCCTAATCTCTGCCTTCTGATTAGCTGGGATTACGAATATGAGCCACTGCACCCAGCCCTGGAATCTTGACTTTTAATGAGCACCCTGTACTTGTCTTGCTGGCACCCTAACAAGTATGCAGGTGTTCTGTGGCTCATACTTTGAGAAACAGAGTAGAGGTATAAGAATTCGCTGCCAGCAAGTTCTTTGTGGAGCAGTGGAGAAGTCCTATGAGAGCAAAACATTTCCTAGAAGTTAGTTCCATAGGTGACCAGAGTGTGGTTTCTAGTTAGTGCCTTGCTAGTTATACAGTGTCACAGGAAATGCAGACCAGATGTCTTATTTCAAATTTGACCCTTACAAATACTCATTCAAGACACTTGGTTTAGCTGCCATGGTGTCTCAAGTTGTAACCCTAGCTTCTTGGGTGATAGACATCAGAGGATTGAGGTTCCAGGCCATCTCACTCAATGGCTGAGCAAAGTAGCGTGCGCCTGTGATTCCAGCTACAGGAGAAGCACAATGACTGGACATCTCCAGCGACATGGAGAGGTACAAGTAAGAGGGTTTCAGCAGGAAACCCTGCAGGAAAAGGAAGCTGGAAGTGGGGTCAAGTGGTAGTGTGGTTGCTTAGCAATTGCAGGGCCCCGAGTTCAATCTCAGCCCTGCTCCCCCCCAAAGACATGAATGAGAAACATAATGCCGATCATAATGAAGATCACATTTATTATATGGGCTGTTGTTTCCATACAGCAGGGAGAATTTTATTTCATGTGAAAGGGTATATTATTTGACTGATACCGTATTACAGGAAACCGGTGAGAGAAACCCATTAATAGCAGCAAATGATCACATTAAACGTATTCATTCAGCCATTTGTACATCGTGGGACACACGCGCTCTCTGAAATCTTCAGTTGTCTCCTGGAAGAAGGACATTTCTCATGGAGCACATTTCCATGCTACCCCCCAGCACAGCGACCGTGTGGGCGAGCGCGCGTGGCCTGTGGGCCCACTTGCGCAAACAAAGCTTCGAACTGATAATAAAACAACAAACGAGCCACAATTTAATTAAGCACAATTGATGTCGAAGAAGCTGAATAGGGATATGATTGCATAATTAGATGTGAAAAATCCGAGGCAAAGAAGAACCGTTTCTTTCCTTTCTCCACTTCCTTCCCACGTTCGGCCAGGGGCCAGCAGCTGGGTTTTTGGAGCTGTCAAGCTGGGTCATGACTTAGGGCCAAATCTTTCTTTTTTCTTTAAATGAGTCCAAGGAATGGTCTAAGCAAGCTGGCAGGTGGTCAAGCTGTGTGTGGTGTCCGTTCGGACCACAAAATGAGTAAGTAAATCAAGAGTTCTAAGTTGCAAATGTGTTTCAAATGAACTTCTGCAGAGCAGGAGAAATGCTGGGCGTTTCCACTCGGGATGGGCGCCATCCTTCCCTTGTGGTAGCTGACTGGGAGTGGTGGCGGAGAGGAGGGCCTGGTGGGCCTAGGAGCGTCCCGGGGCCATGCGCTCTGTGTTCTGTGCTGGAAATGTCACATTGCCAGGGCTCCTGGAATTACCCGGCCCGGTGTCATATCACTGTGTTCACATGATGCAAGTCCTTGCTTATCTGACCAGGTCTAAAATAAGACACTCCAATGCTTTATTTATGAGCTCCGGGCCACCCAGGCCCAGGATGCAAGTAACCTTGGGGTACACAGCATTTGATCACTTCAGTTCCCATTAACTACCTGTTTCTAAATGGGGAAAAGCATTTACCCAGCACATTGCGTTATTCATGAAGACACAAAGCGGCCCCTTGTGCTGTCACTCGGCTGATTTCCATGTAATGTGATCCAGCTGTTGAAAGCGGAGGATTGTCAGCTTCTAATGTTAGTTTTCTCCTTCTCCCTCTTAAGTTTTCCTTTCTTCCCCTCCCTTCTCCCTCCTCTCTCCCTCCCTTCTTCTTTCCTCTTCTTTCCCCTCCTCTTCTTTCCTCCCTTCCTCCTCTTCCCTCTTCCCTTGCCCTCCCCTTTCCTCTGTTCCCCTCCCTTTGCTTTTTTTCTCCTCTCCTCTTCCATCCCTGTTCTTCCCTCTGCTCCTTCTCCTCTATCTTTCTCTCCCCTCCCTTGCCTCTCCCCTTTCCTCCCTTCTCCTTCCTTCCCTTGTCTTCTCCTCTCCTTCCCTCCCATCCCTTGCCCTCTCCTTTCCCTCCTCTCTTCTCTCTTTTTCCCTTCCCTTTCCTTCTCTTCTCTTCCCTTCCCTTCCCTTCTTTTTCCCTTCCTTTCCCCTCTTCAAAAGAAACTTGGCTCATAGCAGACACTATTAAGCATGTACGGAGCCTCTCCCTTTTCCAAGTAGAAGGTCAAGATAGATGTGAGGAAACGTCTTGTGTATACTTCCTTGACTTTGTCACTATTTGGACCCTTAGACCTTTTGCTGTTCAGGCTGTTCTGGGGCTTACAGGGTGTTTGAGGTATCCCTGGCCTCTGTTCATGAGATGCCAGCAGCCCCTGCCCATTTGTAACAGCTGAAAATGTCTGCAGGCATTCCTAAGTGTCCTCTTGGGAGCAAGACTGCCCCAGGTTGATTTAGTGTGACAGCTTACTGAGGTTTTGTTAATGAGAAATCTCCAGACTGATAGAGACAACACAGACACGGTTATCTGATCTGGGTTTGGGGACAGAAAAACTGGGGTTGACTCCTGCCTCCTATGCTTCTTGGGCAAGATATTGAGCTCATCTAAGCCTTAACTTTCCCATGTATTCAATAGAGATGGTAATATGTAACAGATGACATCATTGAAAAACCAGTGAACTAATGTATATAGAGTGTGTGATGCATGGCAAGGAGAGGGGAATAAGGGAATTGAATGGAGAGGTGAACTTGTTCAAATACACTGTAAGACAAACAGTAAGAAAAGGGAGAGAGAGAAGGATACACACTAGCCACTCAAAATTTGAGATTTAACTGTAGGAGCCAATGTATAAACTATTACAGTTGTCAACTTAAACATGCAGAGAAATAAAAGGCACTTCTGTGGACTCCTCTTATCACGTGTACATCATGCAGTTCAGATTTTCAAGCCCTTCAGCCATCTTTCCATTCCACAAACTGATTCATTATGGCCTGATGGAGGGGCAGGGAAGGGATCAGTTTTCTGGTGGGACAATTTGGTTAGCAAGAGGTCTGGGAAACACGTTTAGCTTCTTTTGGATGTGAAAATAAGGATCACAGAAGCAAAGAAACCGCCAGCATCCCACTCATGTGAACCCAATGCTTCCTTCAATACACACCAAATCTACCTTATATCTCTGACTTGAGGAAAAAGCGTAATCACTTTCCTTACTCAGGAGCGAGGGTGACAAATGTTAAGTCTGTTTTCTTAGGAAACAGCTGAGAAAACAGCCCAAATGACTCCATGTGACTGGCACAATTTTCTGCCCGGCTCTTCAAAGTCTGAATCCCTTTTGAGCTGTCTCTGAATCTAAAAATAAGGGCCACGCTAAAGAAGCAGGAGCAGGCAGGAGACAGCTGGTTGTGGCCGCATTCCCTGACATCTCTTTCGGACATTTGTCCCTACGTTTTACAGAGCCTCTCTTGACTGCTACCTGCCAGCAATGAAGACAATCTTGGCAAAATCATATTCTTCCCATTTGTCCTGAACTTCTGCCATTTGGCTACTGCGGAGATAGAGACTAGACACCAGGACATCAGGACAAGCTCTGCGCAAATGGTTAGGGTGAGAGAGGAAGATTTCTCATCAGGACAGTGGAGGTGGGCTGGACTTAGCAAGGGGAAGGAAGTCATCAGGACTTGGGGGGGTCTCAGAGGCCATAGCCACAGGGATCATTGCACCCTGGATAGCTGGGGGGAGACACTGGCCCATATTAATTGTAACCTATACAAAATGTGGTTTGGAAACCAACTTGACAGGAAAAACAAATTATTCAACTATTTGGCCACAGACAGGAGCAACAGTGCGTTTTCCTCATTTGATCTGCTCTTTCCAATTGTTCGCGCATCTCTTCCTTTTCTTGGTCAAAAATATAGTATTATTTATAAAAACACTAGTTCCCTTCTTCCCAGTTTTTACATGCTTTGAAGTGGGCACAGATACAACAGCTGGATTTATGCTTGAAGCTTGGCCCCATCTCCCAAGGTGCTTGCTGTCCCATGGATAAAGCCCGGTAGTCCTTGAGAATAGCCAAGCTGTGAAACCAGAGGCTTAGCACAGCCTGATACAATTTGAGGGTATAGGAGTGGATAAACCCAGGAGCCTGTACAAGTAAATAGTCAACAAATATATGGAGATTTTTCTTTCTGGTTGATTAAGATGATTGTAAAATAGTGTATTTGAGCTTTCTAGGAACACTTTTTTTCCTCAGCTAAATATTTGTGCACTGAAGATGACAACATTTTGCCTATGGAGGGAGCTGAACTAAAGTCACTCCTTTACCTTGGTTAGTCAACGAAGAGCCAAAGGCCTTGGGGTTTGAGTCTGTTCTCTCCCAGACTCGAACATGACTTTTGTTCCAAAATTAACTTCCAAGATTTTTGATTAACCCATTATGATATCTTGGAAAGAACGATCCACAAAGATTTTGTGCAGTTATTGCGGTATAGGAATTAAGCACACGTTAGCGAAGTCTGGCTATATATAAAATCTAGGACAGGAGAGACGTTCATGAAAGAATACACTGTCAGTGTTCAGACATTGATGTGAACTGTCCGAGCCACTCCTGGGACTTGGAATTAGTGAGTCCCCTGCCTAACCCCTCCCGCCTTGCATCAGCAGTGTAGCCAGCATCTCGTGTATCCTTGTCTACGGTGGCATTGGAAGCGATGTATGGGGGACATGCCCACTGGTCCCAGGGTTCATTGAAGTTTCTGCAGTGTGCAGGGGAAGCTGACCACTTTCTCTCTTGGCCCCTGCCTCCTTTGTGTCCTTCTTGGGCAGTAGGGTCTGGCTCTTTCCAGAGCGAAGACAGCAGCCTCAGGATCAAGAGCGAATCTGCTCACTGCAGTGCATCTCTTTGCTGGCGCCTCCTCCATTGGTACTGTCAAGGCAAAATTGCTTTATTTCTTAATTCTGATGATATTAGCAAATACATGTAATGGGAAATAAAATTAATCAGTTTGTGCTTGTGAAATTGCCTCCTGTTTACCTCAGCCTTGTAACGATTCCCCCACCCCTCCTTCCTGCAGGGGTTATTTTAATTAACAGCGTGAATTTTGGGGTGGTTTAATTTATTTTATGATTGTGTAAAAATACTCCTTTGTAAGGGTTTATATATAACTAGCCAGCTAATTAGCAGTAATATTTTAACAACAGCTGTAGAGGCAGGGAGTCCCGTGAAACATGGCTTTTCCCTTCAGACTGCCACGATATTTATTGGTGCCTTTTCTTATCAGCCCTGGCTGGTGGCAATGAAGGAGGGTAGTGTGCGCATCAGATAATTAAAAGAGAAGCAAGCGTTCAAGTCCTCCCTTTACCTGACGTGCACAACTTCCTAAGGACTCCCTCCCTCCGAGCCTCTGATTTAGGACTCAGTCCCTTTGGCTTCTGCTTTGCTCAAAGCTGATTATATATTTCTATGGGCCCTCAGATAGGATGGCACTTTTCTGGAAACTTCGAAGTAGGCTTTTAAAGCCATTTATGAGGACTTTCCATTTGTGCAAACCATTGTAATAAAGGCCTAGGCCTACCTTCCACTTATTTAACACACATGAGATCAAGTATAAAAACTAAACAGTTGGGGTTTGGAAGAGAGAATACAAGAGAGGAGGGGAAGACAGAGGGGCGAAGAGAGAGAAAGGAATAAGACAAGATAGAGAGAGAAGAGAGATGAGAAGACACACACAGAGAAGTCCTTGCTCTGTAGCTTACACACACACACACACACACTCTCTCTCTCTCTCTCTCTCTCTCCCTGTTATCTCTCAATCCTTCATCTTCCCTTTTAACTAAGTACTTATTTTGCCACAGTTCCAGAAAGAATACACTGAATGGCCATGCTCTGTGAGGATCCAAGATTAAAAAAAAACAAACGGTTTATTGTACCCCATCTTTTACTCCACAGCCCACCTACATTCTCTGGAACTCACCATGAATTCTGCCCCCTGCACAATTTTCTCTGCATGTGTAAAGACTTTAGACTTCAGCTCCTGCATAAGATTGTGATCCTCATTAATCTGGAAGAGTAGGCGTCTTTAGCTGTATTTTTGACCCATCACCTTATTTTATACACAGTACAGCAATGACTAGAAAACTCAGATGATTGGCATATGGTCACCCGGAAAAGTAGAGGTGGGAGGAGCTGCATCCAACCCTTAGTTCATGTAGCATATTTTCAAAGAGAAAGAAATTAGACCACCTTACCTGTTTACCCTCACCCCCAGTGTCTCAACTTGGTTATTGCGCTGTCCCAATTTTCTCATCATTGCTCATTGCTTGTTCTTCTCTCTCTCTCTCTCTCTCTCTCTCTCTCTCTCTCTCTCTCTCTCTCTCTCTCTTTCCCTTCTTCCTCCACTAGAACGAGCTCTGTGGGAGCTTGGTCTCTTTCTTTGTGCCTAGTTGGGTGTGTGTCCCATACTAAGTATTCTGGGTACATTATAAAGCACAATAAATTTTGATTTTTTTTCATCTCAAAGTTCTTTATAAGGAGTCTAAATTCGAGATTAATTATTTGACATTTCATTTACTATATGAATGGTTGTGTCTGCAAAGACTAAACATGCTGCTGATAGTACCTAAAATAGAAAACAACCTGTAAGTTAAATACTATTATTTTCTCCACTTCAGGAAACCATCTGTAGAAAATACAGTGTAAAAATTTTCCAAAGAGTTTCTATATCAATAAATATGGGGGATTAGTGTATATATGTCCATATATATATGGACGCACGTGTGCATACATGCACATACATACACCCACGCACACCCACAGAGGCACGTACCCTGTGCAATGTTGCTTTGATAGAATTCACTTACAGATGCCCAATATACTGATGGGTAAAATGTTCTGATGATGTTGCTGTGAGACTAGGACTCAAACTCAGTACCTGCTGCTTTACTCATTGACTATCACTCTACCACCACCTGACTCAAGCCTCCAACCCCATAAGATGTTTCTAAGGTATGGATGCCTACCTACATATTGGATCATTCCAGGGAGCAGCAGATTACCTTCCATTTGTAAATTCCATTTTTCCTATGTGGGTGCTGGGTGATCAGGGGCTTGCTTGACTTAAGGCTGCATCCCCAGAAGCTTTAATAGGGTGTGTCAGTGCCTGACACAGAGTAGACTTCACGAATGGCTGCATGATCTCATTTGGCTTTCACCATAACCTGCCCATAGCTGCTGTTATTATCTCTATTTGGCAAATGAGGCGATGTCAGGAAAGTTAATGACCCTGATGAAAGTTCCCTAGCTAATCAATGACAGAGCCAGGAGTCAAACCAGCCAAAGTCTATGCTTTATTTTATTTACTGCAAAAGAACATCTCCAGTAATGGCATTATGTGTAGATAGATAATAACGAAGAGTCCCAGCCTTTATTATTGAGAAAATGTCATTCGCTTAGTGACTAGATGTGAGGCTCTGTCATTAGACAACCTTGGGCCCAAACCTTGACTTTGTCACCTTTTAGTCTGTGTGACTAGTGGTGAGTTATATAACCTGTCTGTGTATGGGCATCCTCATCATCAAATAGAAGCAAGCCCTCCATGGTGTTGTCTTGAGGACTATGGTCCTCAGGATTTGTGCAAGGCATTTCCTCAGGGCTCAGTGGCAGTGACTCACAGAGCAGGGTGATGTTGTCTCTAACGGCAGTGTGACCTTTCTGTTTTCCACTCTCCTAATTGGACCAGGACCAGTTGGTAACGCGTTCTGCACAGTTCCTTCCGACTTTAAAATGAGCGGTCCTGCATTCTTTCATGGAGTCTTACATCTAATGTGATTCCTCTCATTATGTCTATGCTACTTTCGTTCTGTAATGATGAGGGGAAAATAAACACGTGAAGTGGGAAGAGAGGGGGGAAATGAAGAATTCTGAGAGCTCTGGTGAGGGGCGGAGGGAGGCGTGGGGATCTTATGACAAGCAGCTAAATTGACCATTATGAGTATCGAACTCCATTTGATGTGTAATCGTAGGTGAGCACTTGGCCACGTGAAACTCACATCTCTGTATCAGCTTCCCACAAACACCATCCCAGCTAATGGGCACTGAATGAGGAATGGAGGTTTGACTGGAAAAAGAGCACACAGAAAATAGGAGAGGTAGAAGAATAATACTGTGATTAAAGGAAAACCCATGGGACTTATAGCCTATATCTCACTCCTTTTTTTTTTTTTTTAACTTTCTTTCCCTGCTAAGCAGTATTAAGCCAGAACTATTATGGAAAGATAGAGGAAGTGACATTTCTTTTAAAAAAATCTTTAAAAAAAGAATCCAAAGCTTGGATTTCTTTTGCTGGGAAACAATACAATGTTTGATAATACTGAGGTTCTCAGTGCAAGAAAACAATAATTATGTTTTGTATTTTATTATAATAATAGGTTCCCTGGCTAAATCTAATAAAATCATAATACCAAGGTACAATGGACTTCATGAATTGGAAATGGAGCAAATTTAAATGTTTTTGGCATCTGTCACCCAACTCTATAATAAGATCTATAATTTCCTGATAAGCTTATGCACAAGTCTTGTGACTTCAACTTAATAGAGGGGCCAAAGTCTATTTTCAGTGTTGATGTTCATTTCTTACTGGTTTGGCGTGGCCCACTCCTTTATGTCTAATTCCTTTGCCATTTAAAAGCATAGAAGGCACAGAGGGAGATGTTTGTGACTTGAAAAGGGATTTTGAACATATAATTAACTGTATAGGACCAGAACATGGTGAATCATCCTGGGTTTATTTAAGAGCATCTTGGAAGCATTGGTACCATTTGTACACGTATAAAGAACACTGTCTGTTTGCAAATGGAGAGGGAAAAGTGAGTATGTGTTTGTAATCTCAGGGCTCAGAGGAAAAGAGCTCTACTTGCATCTAAGTGACTGTTGGAAAAATGTAGTAACTATTTCTCTAGAGCATGGGCCAGACATAACTAGAAGTCTGTATTAGTGTGGTCAGAGCAATGGGAGATATACTTTTAATTTTCTGCTCAAAGGCCTCTCAGCTCACAGCAGACACCTCACTGAGCCTTATACATGTATATAATCCGGATATTACAATGGTCCCTTGTAAATATCTCATTATTATTATTATTATTATTATTATTAATAATAATAAGAGAGTGCCAGTTGGGCACCAGTGGCTCCTGCCTATAAGCCTAGATACTCAGGAGGCTGAGATGTGAGGGTTGCATTTGAAGCCAGCCTGGGCAGACATATCTGAGAGTCTCTGATCTCCAATGAACCAGCAAAAAGTCAGAAGTAGAGGTGTGGCCTCAGTGGTAGAGCCCTAACCTTGAGCATAATAGTTAAGCAGGAGCATGTAGCCCTGTGTTCAAACCTCAGTAACAGCACATAATAGAAGGAGGGGTATCATCACTTTAGCTAGGACTTCATTTTGTCACTCTTCTAGGGCCAAGTCTTCAAAGGGAGAAATGAAGAAACTACTAGAATTGTCTTGTGTCTGTAAGTGTATCTTTCTCATCCTTCCCAAAGACCCCCGTGGCATCGTAGGGATGACAGCTCCTGGCAGGGCCTAAGGGTCTAGTGTTCTTGTTAGAAAGCTTCCGGGTACATGGCAGGTGTTTGAAGGCCATTGGCTCATCACTAGCAGCCGACTGCAGGGCCACATCACTGGCTCCCTTTTCCTCCTCCGCGTCTCTAATGCACGTCCCCACAGCAAGAGCTGTAGCTTTAGGCTCATGCAGAACATTTGGCTACTGATGGTAACTTAATTGCTAGTGCTGGGAGTTTGAGATATTTCATGTATGCAGTCACAGGGAGAGAGAACAGACACATCTGAAGAACTAGCCAGCGTGAGCCGGCCTCGTCCATCTCCACTGAACTCTCTGCTGTTGAAGAGGGCAGTTAGTTGAGCTGACTCAACCTGCTCTGATCACTTCCTTAGCTGCCATTGAGTCTACCTTGCCTTTGCAACCCCAGTCCCATTTAATTAGACAGAAGTCTCCCTCAAAGTCAATTCATTCTGTTTCTTAACATTGACCGCAGTTTCTCTTTTGGCGAATACCTCTTTTTTTTTTTTTCCCTGTGATTGAAGCCGTGGAGGCTGATAATTCATTTTGTTCCGCCATTATTGATTTGGTGGCTTGGATCCAAAATTTGAAAATTTCTCTCCAGGTTGTTCTTGCCCTTGATTTTCCTTCTTTTCTTTTAAAACAATGCATAAAACAAGGGGTATAGGTCAGAAATAAGAAACCTGGGTGCTACTTTAGGGCGTCAGGGTCCACTTTTCCATTGTGGGAAGTTTATTGTTAATTACAGCGATTTCCAAGGCTATCACACACAGCTCAGGTGGTAGCTGGGACAGATTCTCCTTACAAATGCTTTCTACAGTGAGAATGGATTTGAAAGACCATTGTCTGCCGGGGCTCAGAAATTATTCCCTCATAAAGGCCTTGTGTAAAGGTTTTCAAGATACCTTTATGTGGGAGATAAAGTATATTAAGAGTCCAAGAGTTTCTGCTCGCCACATTTTTACTGAAGGTTTCCTTTCTTGTTTCTTGTAAATGTCACTTCCTTAAAGTCACCGCCTCCCTTAGACTGAAGAATATGTCGAGGGGAGGATGCTTCTCTCTTTATATTCTGGGTCCCTTGATGGGTGTAAAGTGGCCAGTGGAGTTTTTCTTGATGGGTTATTGCTAAAATGAGATGATTGGTGGCCTCTTCTTAAAAACTCTTCCTAAAAGGAGCATTTCAGAAACCTCAAGAAAGGATGGATTAGTATGGTGGGGTTCTTGGAGAGAACAATTTTTTTTTTACAATGTGATGCTTTATTATGATTATTTTTGTTCCAAGAAGTTTTAATAAGTGACTTGAGGAAAAAAAGAGCCAGGCCCCAGTGGCTCATACATGTTATCCTAGCTATACAGAAGGCTGAGGCTGAGGATCACAGTTCAAAGCCAGGCTGGGCAAGAATGCATGAGAGACTCTTCAGTTAACCATTGAAAAGCCAGACGTGGATGTATGGCTTCAATAACAGAGCACACAAAAGAGAACTAGCATTGAGCTGTAACACTAAGCAAGGACACAAGGAATTCCTGGCCCAGGATTGTTTTATTTTTCCTAATTAATATATCAAGGTGAACCCACGACCTTGGAGGCAGGCCCCTTATTGGCTCATAGGCAAGTGCAGTAGATAGGAACAAAAGGCATTGTTTTCCTTAGGTTTCCTCATTTCAGGCTGAAGTTTCTATCAGCACACAATCATGCTGATGTATAAGCTGCTGAATTTGCTGTTTTTGTTGTTGTTGTTGTTGTTGTTGTTGTTGTTGTGTGTGTGTGTGTGTGTGTGTGTGTGGTCCTGGAGCTTGAACTCAGGGCCTGGGCACTATTCTTGAACTTCTTTTGCTCAAGGCTAGTGTTCTACCCCTTGAGCCAGAGCTCTACTTCTGGCTTTTTTTGCGGTAGTTCATTAGAGATAAGAGTGTCATGGACTTTCCTGCCCAGCCTGGCTTTAACCAAGATCCTCAGATCTCAGCCTCCTGAGTAGCTAGGATTATAGGCATGAGCCACTGGCACTTGCTACTTCTGCTTTTCTCTTTTGATACTTTAAAAGACAAAGATAGAATCTTTGACATTGTCTTCTATTTTTAGGAATCTGGTAGTAGATGTCTTCCAGAGACACACATGCTAAAGAAAGCTAAATTCTCCTCCCTCTTCCTTTCCATCTAATTTGATATCACCATCTCTATAAATAAAACAAGCCTGTAATGCCAGTTTATCACTGGCTGAGAGATGAACTCGGCCTTGACCTCAAGCCTGTAATGAAGTCAGTTTCTTATGCTCCTAGAGAGAGCCCCCCACCCCCAAGTATTCTTCCTGAAGCTAAATAGAAAGAGATGTAGCCATCACCTAAGGACTTAAAAAAAACAAACCCTTCCTTGTGGTCAGTCACAAATGTTAGAAACACAAAGACATTTCAGAGTCTCACAGGCAGCTACCAAAGCACTCAGCCAAAATTGGGGGAAACTTTTACTGCGTTAAGCATCTTGGCTTGTGGCAGCAAAACCCACATCTACCCATTGTGCTTTCATTTCAATAGACCCTCTAGATTCTTAATTACAACGTGAGCTAATTATGCAGTCCAAGTTCTCATCTGCGGGGATGTGCACAGCATGCCGCTCCTTCTCGCTGGCATTATTGTATTGGTTTTCCCGACCCTGTCAGACTGAGATTTAAATCCTTAACCTGGCATTCATTGTTTGCCATGGATCAGCTTTTCCTTGCCTTTCTGAATTACGTACCCAATAAAGTTCTCATTTCTGTCATAGGTCAAGACTTGGTCTTTTATAAATTCTTAGGCTGGGGCCATTTAAATTCTGTTTTTGATTTTATCCTGCCTCTTCAAATTATTCGCCTTGTAAGCACTTTAACTTTTTGGCCTTTAGCCCTAGCTTCTTAGGCTATTAATTTTTTTGTAACCTATGTGACCATTGAAGCAAATTTATAGAAAACCTCATTGACAATGAGATAGCTCCATTCTGGAGAGAAAAAGAATGTTTGGAAGGTCTTCAAATGAGAGCAGGTGCCAAAGCTTGTGTGTAATGTGTGAGCATGCGTGTGTGTGTGTGTGTGTGTGTGTGTCCTCAGTTTCAGCCAACCAAAGAATCTTGAGCTATAAACAGAGCCTTGCCTGCATAGGACATTCACTGTTCATGCATTTCCTCTATTCACTTCATTCATATTTGGTCACCATTTTAATGGGACAGTATCTTAATTTCCACTGAATCAGCTGAGAGGGAGGGAGGGAGGGAGAGAGGAGACAGTATAATACACATTTTGAAAGGCTTTTTATACATGAACAGATCAAAGTATCAAAGCTTATTGTTTTGTTATTGGATGATTTGTTATTTCTTTTCTTTGTTTCGGTTTTAAGTTGGAGAAGAAGTTCTAAAGTCACATTTTATTTGTGCTGGCCTCTGACACATTCCAAGTTATTTCTACGGATTCTAAAGATGTTTCTGCCTTCCCGTTAAGAAGGAAGTGGCCAGCAGGTGCTGGTGGCTCTCGTCTGTAATCATAGCTTCCAGGAGGCTGAGGTCTGAGGATCATGGTTTAAAGGCAGCCTAGGCAGCAGAGTCCATGAGATTTTTAATCTCCAGGAGGGAAGCTGTGGCTCAAGTGGTAGAGCAATAGCCTTGAGTAAAAGAACCAGATGAACAGTGCTCAAGCCCTGAGCACAAGCTCCAAGATTGGCACAAACAAACAAACAAAAGGAACCAAAGCAATATGAAGACGCTGTTGATGCTGAGTCTTCATGGTGTCCAGGCCCGGAACCCGTATGTGAGTACTCTAGTGGCCACTGGACATTGAACTCACTCTGTCTGTCTGGGACTGCTTTTCACACCTTTTCTTGAGCATTTTTCTTTCTGCTAGATAAAGCAGAAGACATAACCGTGAAAATATTCTAGAAATGACCACTCAGTCAATATATTGCCCCATGTGTTTATTTTGTTTCTCTGTGTGTGAGTGTGTGTTTGTGTGTGTGTGTGTGTGTGTGTGTGTGTGTGTATGTGCTGGTATGGGGCTTGAACTCAGGGTTTCCTATGCTCGCTTGGCTTTATTGCTCAAGGCTGGTGCTCTACCATTGGAACCCACACCTCTGGCTTGTTTCTGGTTAATTTGAAATAAAGGTCTCAGACTTTCCTGTTTAATCTGGCTTTGAACTATACTTCTCAGATCTCAGCTTCTTAAGTAGCTGATTACAAGTATGAACTACCCTTCTATATAAGATATTTGTAGTTGAACAAAATCCTTCTAGGGACAGTGCCTTACATAAAAAAGTTATGATGCTCATTGTAAGAATTTCCTTGGAGTCTGTGAATGTTCTGGATCAGGAAAGAGTTGTCTTCTTTGTACCATCCTGAGAATGTAATCAACTCTGTCAAGATAGTAGTAACATACAATAGAAAACAGAAATCTCTTTACATATGATGTACTTTTATATTTCTAGGTGAGTACCTTATTGATTCCAGTGGCTATTGAAGTCTTACATGCATTGACGGTGGTTTCCATGATCTAGTGCAATATTCAAGTCAAATTTGATCTGTGTCTCCTACAAAGGTGAAGTACTTTTGCATAGTATTAGTCTGAAGGCATTCCAGAATATTCTCCACCAGTCTGAGAGGAGTGGGGCAAGTAGGTGTGACTAATAAAGTCACAGATTGTAGGCTGGCAGTCTGGTGATAAAAGACTAAGCACTCTGGGTTCTACATCAGAGATCTCTTAGAGAAAGGGACATTGTAATTCCACAAGGTCACTTTTCCTGTGGAAAAGATGAGGTGCGATTCTGTCCCCAAATTCCATCTGAGGAAGTAAGCAACAGGGAGTGATGATGGTAGCACTTGGTCAGCTACAGCCTAATTCAGTCATGTCACATGCTGAACTGCCTGGTAATTTCATTGTCACACCGAAAGACAGATTGAGACATATTTCAAAAAAGTGTTTCATGGTGACCTGAAAGGTTAGGTATTTGAAGACAGCTACAGAAAAGTAGACAGTGTATACCATTTTGTGTGAATTTGAAAAGTTTTTCTCTTAAATTGAAGGGAAAACAGGAAAAAAAAAAGACCAGATGCAGGGCTATTTTCTTTGCTAGAATAGTTGTTACTTTTTTTCTCTTCCTGGAAAAATAAATAGGTTACTATCTAGGTCTTTGTGTTTCTCTTCTTCAGCTTTATTGTATGTCTTGTCAGTTTCACTCTGCCAGTATTACATTTGACAAGAAAAGGACTGGATTTTGAGCTGGCAAAAAAGAGGAAACAAAAGCTTATGTCCCAAATACCCAAATAATATTGAGTGGCACCCTCATTTTTCATGTCCTTTTATAGAAATATACTTTATATATACATGCATAGATGTATGCATTTTTTACTTTATTATTTACATATTTATTTTTATGTTGGTATCAAGATTTGATCTCAGGGCCTCTTGCTTCCTCTGTCTGCTTGTTTGGATAATAGTGTACCACTTGAACCATACTTTCTGCCCAGGAAATATACTTTCTTTAGGAATGAATGTTTCTGATGTTATTTGATCACCTCTACAAACTGTAGCCAGACTACAATCCAGTCAAAGTCCCCAAACGTGAATGCTAGTTACTGAGAGTTCTGGGATTGAAGCCTTGGCTTGGATTTCATGGAAAAGATCTCATGGAAAAGTTTGAATCTCATGGAAAATGTTCAGTTCTGGTACTTTTAGGAAAGCAAACAGCCCTCACTGAAGAGTTCCTTATATATACTAGGGAATGTTGAATATCTAAGGGATCTTGATGGTCTGTGATTGTGTGTGTGTGTGTGTGTGTGTGTGTGTGTGTGTGTGTGTGTTGACCTGGGAGCTTGAACTCAGGACCCAGCTGCTGTTGCTGAGCTTTTATACTCAAGGCTAGCTCCTTGAACCACTGGGACCACAGTGCCATTTCTAGCTTTTTAGTGCTTATGGACCTTCCTGCCCAGTCTGGTTTTGAACCATGATCCTCAGATCTCAGCCTCCTGAATAGCTAGGATTACAGGTGGGAGCTATTGGTGCCCAGTCAAGGGATTGTAACACCACCTTCCTTACCCCATCATGTGTGTTATTTTGAATCCTAGCTTGTTTTTACTCATGTAGGCCTGCAAGATTGACTAACTCTGCAACCAAGAGGTTGGCGATGGTAATGTCAGCCATGCATCTCGCTAGAGAGGCATACATTTCAGCGCCTGTGAATCAGGTTAGGACCTCAGTGGAGCTGGGTGTGAGGGCATGGTGATGAGTTTAGGTGCTGCCGCCTGGGATTTGGAATGCTGATCTGTATTTCCCCCAAATGCCTTCAGCTGCCATATTGCCTGTCACAGGGAAGCAAGAACTCCAGAGTCAGGAGCATCCCATTGAAAAAAAAGGCGTTCATTCCATCAGCCATCAATCTATTTGGACAGGGTTGTGTTCCCGGGTCTCAAGTGCTTCAGCTGAGTATGAGAATCACTGGAGAACTCTGAAAAGTCTAGATAGCAAAGGTTCATCCTTACAGAAGTAAATGTCCATTCCTTGGAGTGAGGCTCAAATCCCAGCCCAACTTTTCCGTCACTCCAATGCGCGATTGAAGTTGAGAGCCCCTGCTTAGAAGTCTTTGCTTCCCAAAGCGGTCATTTGGGGAAAGGGATGGAAATGACACAGTGATCAGGTCAGAAGCTCATCACTCAGGGCCTGGGTATCTGCTTTTTTAAACAAACTCCCCTGAAAGCCCCGATAGCACTAGTAGAAAAAGCTGAGCTCACTGGTAAATAAAAAGGTGAATTTGGATGAGAACTATCTACAGACTTATGGTAATTCTTGCTCACTGAAACGGGAGCACTGAAGGTGCCTTGGGCCAAAAGCCAGGGTTGATTTTCCTCACTGAGGACCTCTACAGAGCACTTACTATATTTCTTCCCTGAGTTTTGAACAAGTTGAAACATGAATGTGTAAAGATGGAGACCTGATTCAACAACTGTCTGATACTAGGTTTGGGGCCAATGGTCTATCATTATAACTCAGGACTACAAAAATTCATTCATCTCATCCTTGTGGGGCCTTTCTTTGTAGAGGGGGGCGGGGTTTTTCTGGCTAACCAGGAATGCTGGCTTCTTTAAAGAGTCTCAAGTACAAGGACAGAACTGCACTGAGCCAGGCACAGCCAACCTTCATTCGATTCATGCAGATGAATCTCTGGGCTCTCCACCCCCCCCCCCCCCCACAACAAGGGGGTAGAGGGGCAAGGCAGTGGTTTCCCAAGACATATATTCCCTCTGGAAGCCAGGAGAAGGACCAGGGTCCTTCTTTCAGCCACTAGGTGCATTGCTCTGCTTTCTATTGCCAATAGGAATGAGCACAGACTGGTTACGTCATGAAGCACAGTTCATTTGACTCATTGGTTCTGACTGAATTCTATAAGCAAGTTGCTGCCGCTGCTGAGAGCCTTGTGCCAACTTTACCTATGGCACAGGTGAGACAGAGCAAGCTTGCCAGCACAGGTTGCTTTTCCCCCTCATACAAAGCCACCAGTACCATGAAACTGGGCCCAACTTCATGACCCCCCCCCAAACACTTTATGCCCATATAACATTATTATATAAATTTGGAGGTTAAATTTAAAACAGGAGAATTTTGGGCACACATTTAAACCACAGCACTAGGCAACCTTTTCCCTTACGGAACCATCACAACTCAGGTGGTGTTTTCTTTTCTGACAGCTGTTCTCAGTTTCCATTCAGGAATCATTTTTTTGTCCCAGGTAGGAGGATCTGGAAGCTTCCATTCAGCCTGTGGCTTGGAGGAAATAGAAAACTGGAGCTTGGTCTGAGGAGGGGGGTGTTGGGATGCTGGGGCTCCCCATCACTCGAATGAAATCCCCTTGTTTAATATCCCTACAGTGATTTCTGGTTCGGTGCCTGACTTTATCTGGCAGAGTTGGCATCATACATGCATCATCTTATTTGATAGTCCCCAGAACTGGAATTTCTTTGTGCTGTTCTCTATCCATTGAACAGATGTGCGTGCTGACATGGAGAAAGGTGAAGTCGTTTGCTCAAGGTCAGAGTTCGAGAAGGGTCAGAATGAAGAATTCAAGCCCATCTTTGGCTAAATGCAAGCCTGTGATTTTCCCCAATGTTTAATGTTCCATTACTCTGCACAGAATAAAGACTGTAGTGTGTGTGTGTGTGTGTGTGTGTGTGTGTGTGTGTGTGTGTGTGTGTGTTTGCTAAGAATCCCAGAAGTTCTGCTTGGAGGGAGGGGATGGTTCCCTGCACTCATCTCTCAGCTCCTGCCTTCATGCAAGTCATTATCTATCAGTATCACACAGACATAGATCTTAAGCCCAGAGGATCAGAGCCAGGCCAGTGGGCGGGGCATCCCACCTGGAAGGCAACCACTAATTATCTTAATTTTTCCGAATGAGATGGCTGAATGCTGTAAGGTAATGAGGCTGGCTCAAGGTGATACAGAAAGTGCTTAAGCAGTCTCTGGGCTTCTGGGTGACTTCAGCCCCTCCCTCTGAGGTCCCCCCTTCCCCCATCCCCAGGAAAGGCATTGGCAGAGTGTTCCCATGATTACCCCCAGGGAGCTAATTCACTTCAAATCAGCCTTCTCACCTGGCAGCAGTGAGGAAGATGGGGGAAAGCTGCTCACTGAGGGGTCCCCCCTCCCCCCTGCACAGCCCCCTCTTCTATTCTCCTCACTGGATTCCTCCTTAGGAATGGTGACCTGCCCAAGCCTAACAGCTACTGAAGCAGAAGCAGGCTGGGCTAGGCTTGCCTGGGCCCTGTCCCTAGGGTCCCCCTTCCTTCTGATTGCACAGGCCACCAGAAGGTACACCTTGGAGGTCAGTGTGCAAAAGCATCACATACTGGCATTTACAGTGCAGAGTCAGCTCCATCTACCTCAGGTACCCACAGACCTTGCTCTTCACTTGTCTTTTCTCAAATACACCCCCCTCCTTTTGGTAGGATCTTCCCTGAGCACCCTACTTAAAGTTGCAGGCCTCTCTCTTTACCCCCCCCCCCCCCCCCGCCAAGTACTTTCACATACCTGAACACCTCACATGGTGATCTAATGTTTGGTCTGCTTTGTCTATTTGTTTTTTATTGGCAGATGCCTCTATTTCCACCTTGCCCCCATTTCCACTGATTGTAAGTGCCTTGAAAGCACATATTGTTTTTCTTTGTACTTTTGTTTTTTATTGTTACTGTAGAGTTGATATACAGAGGGGTTACAGTTACATGAATTGGATAATGAGTAGTGAGTACAGTTCTTTTTGAACCCTGTCTTTTCCATTCTTTCCCTCGTCTCCCCACCCACAAGATATATAGTTCATTCTCCACATAATGTCTAGTGAGTATCACTGTTGTATTTGTTCATCCTTGTTCCACCTTTCATGTGCTTTCCATCACCCTCCCAAATACAAACAAACAAAAGGAAAAAGAAAACAATCGTAGCGACAATGTCAACTAAAGAATGTCTCTCGCTTCCTTCTTGGGGGGTTCATTTCCTAGATCATCTGTCCATAGCTATTGAGCCTTTCTCTACCACTACTATACATAGCGAGGGCGCACATTCTTATCTGCTTTTCTTTTTAGTTTGCTTTAAAAGATGGCCTCTGTGTAGTTGTTCAAAGGGGTTTCAACTCAATGTGTTAGTTTATGACTATGATGCATTTTGATCAAATGTCGTCCATCCTTTTGCTTTTCTCCCTCCTCTAGTCAATTGCCTGCCATATAACAAATGTGCAGTAAATATTTGTGAATGAATGAATCAATGGACAAATAGGTGACTGAGTGAATTATTGAACTACAGCCCCACGTGGTGTCCGCATGGAAGCACGGATCATTCCTTCCTGTGTTTAGTCCTTCAGTCTGTGTTGAGATGTGCGAGTTGTGTTCTGGGAATGTCCTAGTGCAACTCCCACTGATTTTCCTTCCAGGGATCTGGTTTTCCTCCCTCCATAGCCACCTGACCCCTTTCTCCTGTTCAACCCCTCAAGTGTTCTGACCACCACACTAGCCTTTCCCTCCGTTCTCTGTGGTTGGGTCAGGCAGCAGGTGTGCATTTTGCCCAGGTTCTGTCGTCAACCTTAGTTAGGGGTTTGGTTAGGTGTCGGGCAGCATTTGGAGGGGGAAACTTGGTGGCGGGAATCAGGAATCATGACCCCCTGCTCCTCTCAGCGGTGCCTGCTCAGCCATTCCTGAGGATGGGGAATGGGGGCTCAAACCCAAGGCCTGGTGCTGCCCATGAATTTTTTCACTCAATGCTGATACTCTACCACTTGAGCCACAGCTCTCCTTGCAGCTTTTTGTTGGTTAAGTGGTTGATAAGAGTCTGTGGACTTTCCTGCCTATGCTGGCTTCAAGCCTCTATCCTCAGATCTCAGCCTTCTCAGTAAGGAAATTGTGTGTGTGTGTGTGTGTGTGTGTGTGTGTGTGTGTGTGTGTGTGTGTGTGCTGGTCCTAGGACTTGAATTCAGGGTCTGGGGGCTGTCCCTGAGATTCTTTTTCTAAAAGGCTAGCACTCTATCACTTGAGCCACAGTGCCACTTCTGTGTGTGTGTGTGTGTGTGTGTGTGTGTGTGTGTGTGTGTGTGTGGTTGTTGTTTGTTTTTGGAGTAGTTTTTTGGAGATAGGAATCTCACGGACTTTCCTGCCCAGGCTGGCTTCAAACCATGATCCTCAGATCTCAGCCTCCTGAGTAGCTAGGATTGCAGGCATGAGCCACCAATGCCTGGCGAGGAAACTGATTGTTATAGAAGGCAGATTTCTTTCTTTTTTTTTTTTTTTTGCCAGTCCTGGACCTTGGACTCAGGGCCTGAGCACTGTCCCTGGCTTCTTCCCACTCAAGGCTAGCACTCTGCCACTTGAGCCACAGCGCCTCTTCTGGCCGTTTTCTGTATATGTGGTGCTGGGGAATCGAACCTAGGGCCTCGTGTATCCGAGGCAGGCACTCTTGCCACTAGGCTATATCCCCAGCCCAGATTTCTTTCTTAAGAAAGAAATGTAAGATAGTAATAGCAATGTAATTCTAAGTGGCAAAGAATTACTTGTAAAAACTCCCAGTTGTCTATATTTCTTTCTACTGTAGTCATAGACAATTCTAGGCAGTTGGGTTCTATATTTTCATGTTCCTAGCTAGCTTCCATACTACCTATTTATTTATTTATTTATTTATTTATTTTTTGCCAGTCCTGGGCCTTGGACTCATGGCCTGAGCACTGTCCCTGGCTTCTTCCCGCTCAAGGCTAGCACTCTGCCACTTGAGCCACAGCGCCTCTTCTGGCCGTTTTCTGTATATGTGGTGCTGGGGAATCGAACCTAGGGCCTCGTGTATCCGAGGCAGGCACTCTTGCCACTAGGCTATATCCCCAGCCCCCATACTACCTATTTTTAATGGGCCATGTTAATGCCACGCGAGATGCCAGTGATTTTAAGATACACTGTAGCTCTCAGAACAGCTTTTCAAAGAGGGAAAGAAGTATCACCTTATTAAGTGTATAGATTCTTTTTGTAAGATGTATTATGATTTCAAAATATTGAAAAATTACCCAGAAACAAACATCTTAAAGTTGAGGAAATAAGTTAGCTTGCAGTACATATAACAACACCATAACTTACTTCTGTTACAAAGAAATCCTGTTTCGAAAGCCATCCTCCCTATGGTTTTCATCTTTTGAATGGTTTTCTTGGGATAAATTCATAGAGGCACAAACAGGAATTTTTGATTAATAGTGCTAAGGATGAAAACATTTCCACTTTTATCCCAAATGTTTGCATGAGTATTTATTTGTGCTTAATTGTACCTCTACCAGCCTCAGGTATTGAACTTTTTTGTTAATTTTTTTCTTTTTTTTGGCTATGTTTTATGTATATACGAGTGGATGATATTGCCATTATTTTGGTTCCTTGGGAGGGGTTATAAGATATATTAATAGGAAATTTAAGGATGTGTCTAAACTGTGCTGAACGGTATTGTTACTGAAGAGGTGGCAGGAGATAGTTTTGCCTAGGTAACAAAGACTCGAATTTGTTCTTCAAAGTTCTGGCCTTTGGCTGAGGTGGGAAAAGGAGATTCAATTAATAGAATTATTGAAAAAAGAAAATCAATTTTTGTTTCTGAGGACAAATCTAATTAGATCTTTGCCATTTCCCTTTAAAAGAAGGCACTGGAGTCTAACCTTGGGATTTTCAAGAATTTTTGCTGGGCACTGGAGGCTGTTTTTTTCTGACACAGACTGTAGGTGGAGCCATTCTAGGTAAATCACTGAACATATAATGGTGAGAACAACAGACGTTGACCTGTAACATTTGATGGGAAAGTCACATCAATGCATCAAATGTTCACAAGAACTAAGATAGGTATTTATTGTTATTATTATTACTATTGATAGGTGAAAAAATTGAGACCCACAGAATTTGATATATCTCATAAATTAAAAAGTTGACTTGCAGCCAGGTGCCTCGTGGCTCACACCTATAACCCCAGCTACTCTGGAGGTTGAGGTCTGAGGATTGTGGTTCAAAGCCACCCTGGACAGGAAAGTTCATGAGACTCCTATCTCCAAGAAAGTATTCAGAAAAAGCTGGAAGTGGAGCTGTGACTCAAGGAGTAGAACACTAGCCTTGAACACAAAGAGACTCATAGACAAGTGCTCAAACCCTGATCTGAGTTCAAGCCTCAGGGCTGAGGTGCCACAGAGGCAGTCTGGCTTTTGGCTTCTTTTCTCCACCACAGCCAGGCCCACCTCCCGTTGGAGAATCACCACTGCACTGCGGTGTGGGGGGTGGGGTTCCTGCCTCCCTGGAAGGAAGTTCTCTTCATGCGAATGGCCATCACTTTCCACCCCAGGGATGGGAGTGTGAGATTTATTCTTTTGCCAATTGAAAGAACATTTCCAGCCTCCTCTGTCTTTTGACTCCAGTCCAGAACCAAACACCCTGATGAAATCTTTTGCCCTTGGAGATGGTCCCTGAATTATACCCGGCTCTTCTCTGCCCTTTTACCATCCCTCCTGAGGGTATCAGTGGGCATCTCTTCACGGGCCAGATGTTTGAAACACTGAGACGTTTACTAAAAGGAACACAAGAATTCCAAATGCTGCAGTACTTGGGCAGTTTCTTGTTCCCCTTTATTTCTCTGTGAGAAAGGATGATAAACTTTAAGTGAAGAAAGGTCTTCTTGTTATTAGAACAAACCCAAATCATTCCAACTAGCTAATTTAATTCCAGCTATTCCATTGGTCTTCAAAAGCATCATTTCATGCTATTATATCACACACAAATGTCTCCTTTCTGTTTTGGTGTGAAGAATTAGTAATATGTTCTATTTATATGAAAGTTTATTCTGTTTTGGCAGTTAATTTAGCCCAATGATTAAGAGCACAGATTTCAGAGTCAGAAAGTCTTGGATAAAAACCAGAAACTCTCTCTTATCCTGCGACCTTGGCCAAATTGTCTCAAGGTAGGAAACAAGCACAATACCACCGTGTCTCATAGTTTTTCTGTGAAGAGCAAATAAAATGAATGAGCTAATGCTAATTATTAAAAATGCACAGACAATACAACGTATGTAATTTGTGTTCAATAAATTATCTGATAATGACATAGATATTCTAAAATGCAATAAAATGTGAGGTTCAAAGTCAGAACTCTTTTGGGGATGCGTCCTATTTTTCTCTAAATCAGTGATTCTTAGTATCACTCACTGATCATTACTGTTATTTCCTCTCCTCTAAGAATTTCTTCTAAAAAAAAGAGAAGGAGGGATGGGAAGGGAGGGGGGAGAATGATAAAAGGGATGCCATTGATCAAGGATGCATTGTATTCATAAACTGCTTTGTTGAATGGCAACTTCTTTGTACCACTAGAGATAATTTTTTAAAAAAGAAAAAAGGAGAATGAAGTCAAATTTATTCTGCATATGGAAATTAATTTTTTAAAACCCCACAATTTCTTTAGAAAATAAGAAAGGTGTTTTCATTCCTTTCCTCCATGAACTTTTGGGGGAAAGGTAGGGTGCAGTTTCTATAATGATATAAAAGAATTACTTCTGCTTAATGATGAGATCTTGCTGCTGGGGTGATCTCAGAGGCTCGGGGCTTGAGAGCAGGAGGGGAGGGGTGGTAGGTATGTGATGCCTAGGTGGAATGACCTTTGCTTTGGGTCATGTTGAACTGTCCTCCAACACCCCAGTCATGATGTCACTCACAGAACATTGTCCCATCTACATATTTATAACTAGCCTCTGGGGCTCCATGTTTGGGAAAAGGGAGGAAGAGTCTGGAGTCCAGCCAGTAGTTGCAAGTGTTTAGTGAGGACAGATAAGAGTTAAGGGAATAAAGGAGACAACTTGCTGATGGATGGCTTGTTAATGAGCAGGGACCCAGGCTCCTGAGGCAGTGTTTTGATGATAGCTATCAAGGGTGGGCGGGAGGCCATGATGCAGATGTTGACAGCAAACTGACCCAAGACTTGAGAGGCAGCAGGAACTCTGGGCAACCAAGCAGCAGATGCCACCTGGGAAGGGGGTGGTCCCTGCCTCTGGGCATCAATCCCCATGTGGCTCTGTCAGGCTTGTGGATTTCCAGGTAAGAGGAGTTCAAAGCATGCTGCTGGCCCAGGTGTGACTCGCCTGGCACTTGCAAAAAGGCAGAATTGTCTCCTTGGCTCCTTTTCCAAAGGGTCACGAGGCCATGAAATCCCTCCAAGAAGCTTGGCTTCATACCAGGTTACCTTGTGTGCTCACCCTTCTGCTGTCACTGCAGGAAGTTTGTATGCCAAGAGGACAAGCTGCAGCCGTGCCTCTCTCCCTCCCCCCCCATGCAGATGCCAATTATCTTAATGGGAAGAGGTTGGTGTGACTTCCATCTTGGTCTTGCTGATTGTACCCAAAGAGGAGTCGACCTTATGAAAGGCATCTCAGCAAAGCAGAACCAAGGTCATTGGGACGTGATTCGCAGAGGGACATTAGAGCGGCCTTAAGGAGGAAGAAGTCATGTTGAGTCTCTCCACTCAGGGTTAAAGGCATGCTTGGAGAGAGTTTGGGACAGGGGGCAGGTTGAGTCAAGAGGAATTCTGGGTAACAGGGAAGTTAGTGCCTTGTGAGGGAGATGAAAGCTGTTAGCTGGGGTGCTAAGTAGGATGTAGAAGTTTGGGCACAGTGTTGAATCACTGCAGACATTACAGCAAAGATTGTGAATTAACACCCCATGCCTCCTTCTCATTTGAATCTCGCAGCCACACTTCTAAACAAATCCTTATTGAACATCAAAAGACCTGGTTGAAAAGGTGAACGGGTATGACTTATTTGCCCATGATTCCTCTCTTCATTTGTTTGCCCACCTTTTCTTAAGCCCCAACTCCCAGTCCTATAAGACATATTTCAGCTTTCTGGGGTTCATTTTGTTAAACTGCTAGTTCACTGTTCAAGGGAGTCTCACCATGGAAATCCACCCCAGAATATTGATTGCACATATATGCGCACAGCTTTATATAGTTTTGTATTTTAGATCTCACTTACATATTTGAGAGAAAACATGTACCCCTTTGACAACTGGAACCTGATTTCATCCAGGTAACAATTTATCTAGCTCCATACAATTCCCTGTAATGACATAATATTATTCTTCCCTATGGTTGAATAAAATTTAATATTTAGTATGTATAGGTCTATCTATCTATCTATCTATCTATCTATCTATCTATCTATCTATCTATCTATCTAATCACACTTTCTCCATTTGTCCACTGTAGGTTGAGCATTATGGGCTATTTCCATAACTTGGCTATTGTGAATACTGTAGCAACGAACGCGTGTGTGCAAGTACTTTATTATATCCTGGCTTGTAATCTCTTAAATAAATGCAGTGCTTGAAGTTTGATAAATAGTTCCTTCTTATAAAGAATCATGGTCAATTAAAAAACAACAACCAAGAGGTGCTTCCTAACATTTCATTCCCCCACCATCCCCCCTCCTCCCCTTAGGGCTGGAGATCCAATCCAGGGCCTTGTGCATGCTAGGCGGCACTCTGAACTACATCTGCAACACTTTGCTTCTTGTGTAAGATTTTCTAACTTTTGTTTTTTGGGGGCATCTGGCAGCAAGGTTTGTTTGTGGGTTCCAGAAGCTCTCCTTTTAAATCCACTTCAAACATTTGAGAAAAAAGGAGACGGAGGCCTCTACATTTTTGCTCCTTTTGTGTTTAAAGCTATGTTTCATGGAGGGAAACAGTTTGGGCCCCAATCCAAAAGTGCTAAAAAACAAAAAATATCTTCAATGTATCTTTCCAATGTTGAAAGAACCTCATTATCAACCCCGGGGCGGGGGGGGGGGGGGGGAAGAACTGGTCTTGAGCAGTAGGCCTCAAGATGCTCTCTCTTTTGAGAAGTTTGCTTCAGAATGAATGAGCCTGTACAGCTCTAAACTTATTTCCCACTGCAGGGTTGGGCTGGAAAAGTAACACTCGTTTCAGGTGCACTAGTGTGCATGCGTACCCCTGAGGCCTACACACAAATATAAACAGGGGGCACGGATTGAGTATCCTGTCTAGCACTGTGCCTGAGACATTCAGTAAAAAAAAATTTTTTTTTCTAGCTCAGGGTGGGTATAAGTATAAATAAGAGCTTGCCTTCTCTGTAGAAGAGCACATCTTCACAGATATATTCCAATCTATTTAGTATCATAAAAGTTCAATGCGTCTTTGTGTGTGTGTGTGTGTGTGTGTGTGTGTGTGTGTGTGTGTGAATTCATTGTGGTTACTTTCGCAATGGCTTTCTTGGTCATCCCGTCTGGACCTACAGGAGAAATGAGCTAGAGAGCCATAGACTTCCCATGATAATATTCCATTGTCTTTCCCAACTACTATTCTATAGTCCACAAGACCTATTGTACTATTTCCAAGTTAAGTGTACACTTTTTTTTTTAAAAGAGATATCAAAACCTTGTGGGTAGCTGGTTGTGCTTGCACAGGCTTGTAATCCCAGGGTGTGGGAGGCGGGAGCAGGAAGATCTGACCAAACGAAAGTTAGCAAGACCTCACCTCAGAAACACCTGGGTGTAGTGGCATCCTCAGTAGTGTTTGCACAGGAACACCCCTATAATCCAAGCTTTGTAGGAGGCAGAGGTAGGAAGGTCTCTGTTTAAGGCACACCTTGGACCAAATCTTGATACCTTCATCTAGGAAGTAAACTAACAGCAAAAGAAATGAGGTAGGGAAGGGCATGGGCCAAGTGGTAGGGTGTTTGAGAAACAGGTCTGAGGCCCTGAGTTTAATCCCCAGTACCTCCATTAAAACTTCCCCAAATGAAACAAAACAAAACAACAGAAACAGTAAAATAATATCTGGAAGCCTATAAGCAAGAGAAATGTGAAGTTCAACATACACTAGCCAACTAGTCATTAGTAAAAGCAGAGTTTACTGCCAAGATTATCTGATTTCAAGTGTTTTCTCTCTCTCTTCTCTTTTTCTCCTGCTCCGGCTCTTTCACATCTCTCTCTTTCTCGTCTACCTTTCTCAGGATCTTGGTAAATTCTTTAAAAAAATTTTTAATCGTCTTTAAATAGTTGCACAAAGGAGTTACCAGTTAACAAAGTAGTTCATGAGTGCAATATATCTTGATCAATGTCATCCCTTTCAACATTCTCACCCATCCCTCCCCTACTCGAGCCTGCCTTCAGTCATCTTAATTTTGCAAAGAATATACATTGGATTCTTGACTGCATTCTCCCTGCCTTTCCTCCTCATGTGTCTAACCTTTTCCCCTTGACCGCACCCCACCTCTGTTGAGTACCTGCTTCCTGGTGTTTTATTTTGCTGAACTTTGCCTTTCAAAGGAATTGCACTATTTGAGTTCTCCCTTGCACCTACCACATTTCAGTTAATATGTTTGTATACATTTGCATACCACCCTATGTATTTCCTTATAAGTTTATACACTAAAACTAGCTTCCACATATAAGGAAAGACATGCATATTGTATCCATTTGTAAAGAAATGGAAAGACCTGGAAAATAATTTTGATCGCAAATGCTTTTAAAAACTCATTTAATGAGGCCAACGCACCATCACTTCAATCAGTGAAATTGGGCTCAGGTCCCCCTAAGCTGAGTGCGTTCTTGCACACTTCATGTCCCTTGCCAGTGTGCACAATCTCATTTGATCTCCTTGTGGCTCGCTGGTCTTCCTTCTTCCCCTTTGTGAGGTACCGCTGAATGCACAGAAAGGCCATTTGTTTGTGTATAGCCTCAGCCTGTTCTGGGGAAACTGAGCTTTTCTCCCCCTGACAATACTTAGAGGTTGCACCTCTGGGGTGGAGAGCCAAGGTGGCCATTTTTTCAGCTTTTGGCTCTGGGCTTTGCTGCTAGTGGAAGGTGTAGTAGTGTATTTGGCCTGACCATGGTGACAAGGAATCTGTTTTCCTGCTGTCATTTTGAGTGGAGGGAATAGATTCCATCACCTACAATTTA
Source organism: Perognathus longimembris pacificus (assembly GCF_023159225.1). NCBI lineage: Eukaryota > Metazoa > Chordata > Mammalia > Rodentia > Heteromyidae > Perognathus > Perognathus longimembris. The sequence continues at coordinate 46,285,385 of NC_063176.1, forward strand.
AAGCTTTTAGGCTGGTGACAAAGTACAGGACTCATGACTGTCTAGTGTTGGTTCTGCTATCTAGAGACCTTGCTTGCTTTGGGGGATTGCTTTCTTGTTCTGTTTGCAATCCCTTGTGGTCTTTAGAGTGAGCATTTCCTTTAAAGGAGGAGAATGAAGTTGAGAGCTCCAGCTCAGTTTTTTTTTTCTTTTTTTCTGGTCATGGGGCTTGAACTCAGGGCCTTGTGGCTGTTCCTGAGATTTTCGCATTCAAAGCTTGTGCTCTATCACTTTGATCCACAGTGCCACTTCCAGTTTTCTGGTGGTTCACTGGACATAAGAGTCTCATGGACTGTCCTGCCCAGTCTGGCTTTGAACTGTGATTCTCAGATCTCAGCCTCCTGAGCAGCTAGGATTTCCAGCTCACTTTTTGTTACCTTGACATGCCAGCTTTCTGCCCTTTGCCAGAAACATCTAGCCTGGTGGTGGGGCTATCCCCCCTCCTCAACAAAAGACATGCCAGGGAGCTACCGGCAGACACTCAGGGAATTGTTTGTCACTGTGAGTTGGCGCCCTGGTTTGTTTCTTGCCTGTCACCTGGTAGTATTACCCTCTCTTCAGATTTTATGTTCTTTTCTGCTTTCTCACTTGCAAAATCCTCCCAAGATGCTGAAGTTCTTTTTGCTCACCATTTCTGTGCACAAGACACCATGTTCCAGACATGGACAAACAACCCTCCACCCATCCTGGCTTCCCTAAATCTTTAGGAAGAGAATGTACAAGAATGCTGTTGTTTTCAGGGGTAACATGTCATTTGTTTTACCGGTCTGTAGTTGATTAATTTGCAAATGATATTCCCAATAAAGTGCTTAGAAGTAGATAATTACAACTATATTAACAGTCCCCGGCGAAGCAGATGGTATTCTGAGGAGGTGCCATGTAGCATTAGAGCTGACGCTCTGCTGTAATGTACCATCTACCCAGAAAACCACCAACACCAGGCACAAATCCTGCTGATATTCCAGATTGGGAGGAAATTGTGCTTTTGCCTCCCATTCCGTTCCTATCAGAATTTTTATGTGTGTTTTCTCCATTGCTGTGGTGCTCAGTGAACTGGGACGTTTTATGTTGAGTCCCATAACTGCAACTCTGCGATTCTGAATTGGCCCCATCTGAAGCTCACACAAAGCGAGTTTTTCAACTGTACACAAGTGTTCCTCCGCCTGTGCCAGATATTTCTAAGCATAGATTATCTCTCTGTATAAACAGATCATTTCAATGACCTGAGCCAACATGTCGTGGTAGACAGTCCATTAGGAGGTTTGGAAGGTGAACATTTTGAGCAAGCTTCTTTTCTTCCTCCTTTTCACATACACACTCATGAATGCATGTGCACACATGTATCCACATGAGCAGACACTCTTGTCTGGCTACTAAATTGCTCAGTCAGGTGATTTCCCGGCTTGCGGCTCTGAGGAGGAAGGTCACAGGGGCGCGGCATCTCGGTGTGAGTCTCGGGAACTGACCTTCTTAGGTACTCTGCACTTTACGTGTGAATATTAACACACAATGGAGCAGGGGAGTCCGAGTAAAATATTCATTTGGGTTCTGCTCAGCACAAGTCTCCTGGGAGCGGGGAAGAGAGCTGGTGGGTCACCCAGAGCCACGGCAAATATGACATGAAGCTTCTTTGGCAAATGCTGCTAGGTTTTTGCTGTAGGTCAGGCTGGCAGGAGGCCGACAGCAAGGGCTAGCCTTGTCACCTCAGGGCTCCACCTTCAACAGCTGTCATTCCTGAATCAGAGCAGGCCATGCACAGGCCATCAAACTAGACCTAGAAATAACCTAACCTCGAACTCTATAGTCATTTCTGCTGAGAAGAGGAAGGATGGGTAGCCATTGCCTCCTGAGCTCTCTTTGGGGATGAATGAGAAGAACAGACATTGGTTACTCAGTGAAATGCTGTCTCAGAGGACATGTTGCTTGGTTCTTGCTGGGGGCAAAAGCACGGGTGAAGCTGAGTTCGATATGCAAACTGGCGCCAGGAATCCCTATAAGCTGCCCATTTATCACCATCAGCTTTTCTACTGCTGATATAAATTGTAGAATTAAAAAAAAATTTTAGCTGCCATTGTTTGTGGAGTCTACCAGACATTATGATAAATACTTTGAATGCATCTAAGTCAATCTCTGCATTTTACCAGTGAAGATATAAACTCTGAGAAGCCCCATACATTGTTCAAGGTTCTACAGTGAATATTTGTCCAAGCTGAAAATGAACCCCTAATCTGCCTGTCCCCCAGACTCCTTAGCTGGGACACCTGAATATTTACTTACATTATGAGGTTCATGGAATGAATGCTTATTTATTTATTTATTTATTTAGCGCCTAGCATATTTTGTAGGACTGTGGAGATAACCACAGGTGAATGATAGGTAAGTGATGTTAATTTTGCCTGAGTGATTTTATGAGTACTGCTCAAGGATCAAGGTTACAATTAAGGCCAGATGTGAGAGAGATGGCTTGGATGGGGAGGTGAGGATTAGACTGAGAAAGGGCATGGTCGTCCTGTGACAGAATGTGGACAGTATTGTAGAAGCCAGAGAGAAACGGGGTGCTGAGGCAGCCGGGCCCCATAATCAGGTGGCAGTTTCAGAAAGAGAGTGTGGCAGGGAAAAGGCAATCTTGTTGGGAAGTCTTTGGGACATTCTAGAAGAGTGACAGAGCACGGGCAGCATGGGTGACAGAGCAGTGAGAAACAGTGTCTGGGAGATAGAGTCTCTTGGTTCATGAGTAATGACCACTAGTACATATTATTAGTACACCCTGATCAGGAACCTGCCATTGTTTTAAGCATTTAAAAGTATATGGGCATGTTAGATCTTTATACTGAGAGAGAGAGAGAGAGAGAGAGAGAGAGAGAGAGAGAGAGAGCGAGCGAGAGAGCTGTGTTATGCCACCTGCACTCACAGATGAGAAGATGGAGGGGCAGAGATGAAGCACTGCCCAAGGTGGCATTATTTGTAAGTGCCTGAGCCTCAGTCCCATAGCAGCCTGTTTCTTCTCAGAGCCTGAGCTATGGCTAGCAGAATGTCAGACCGTGGATGCAGATGGTATGGCGGAGTCCCAGCTGTCTAATCTCAGACAGGACTGTCATGGATGCACAGGGGGTGGCTGGTACTTACTCCCTGGACAAAATAGCATTTGACACAGGGGAAGGGAATTGGGAAGAGTAGGATGGCTGCCTTCATGGCTCTTTCAGGATTTTGGTTGTACTCCAGGAAACACATTCTGTTTAACTTCCCTTAAGAAAAGGTCACTTTCTTCTGGGATCAGGACTTGAACTCAAGTTCTGATGCTTTCCTTAAAAGACTGGGACTCGATCACCTGAGCCACATCCCTAACCCCAGGTAAACATCACTTTCCAGAGAGCATGAGATCTGAAGCTGTGGGTTCCGGCTCATCTCTGTAATTTAGGCAAGCAAATTTGAATACAGGGCTTACAGCTCTCCACGTTGCCACCTGGCTTTCGGGCTTCTCATCATTCAAGACTAGTTTACTCTTTTAGTCCTGAGTTCAAGGAACGAAAATTGAACAACTAGTATAAGATGGTACCAGAGATGCTGACAGAGAGAGAGAGAGAGACAGAGAGAGACAGAGACAGAGAGAGAGACAGAGAGAGAGAGACAGAGAGAGAAATGTTCCTAAGTCCTTAAGCAGACCCACATCGTGTGCTGAAACAAGTCAATAAATAAGCGATTGCAACTTAAAGAATCAAGGAGATCATATTCATTACCGCTTTTTAAAGTCTGAAGTGCCTTCAAATGGTGAGCTATTATTGTTATTAACTCTATTAGGAGGCTGAAGAGAGAAAGTCAGAAAATGCCAGAGAAATCTAGGTTGGGGGTTGGCTCCTCACATCTCCCGGGCTCCCACTGGGCGAGGTTCCAAGCGCACAGTCCCTTCCAAGGAGGACGCCACGGCTCCCTCTTGCTTTTGACCTTTCTGGAGAGTGCTTGCACGAACACACTTCATTTTCAGAAGTTTAAAAATACGCCCTCGGAACTGTGGATGATCAAGCACAAATCGCAGGCCAGACGTGGGTGGGAGGATTGTGCTGATCTCGAAGTGTTCAGGGGCCGCGTGCCCCGCACCTTGACGTCAGCCGGGTCCGGGAGGCGGGCGGGCGGGCGCTGGACTGGGCCTCGTGGGCCGTCAGTGAAGTCGTTTCCACAGCCTGCGAATCAATTCCCTCTAGGAAAAAAAAAAAAATCGCCACACACCATGCTGAGTAACTGGCTGCACCACTGTTGAAATCCCTGATTTTGCAATAGTTAAGCCCTTTCTCAGCTGAGAAGGTAAAATAGGGTAAGCAGAATAGAAAAGCCACATGTATTTATTTGAATCAGAGCCCTTATTTTTTTTTTTTAATTTGGTGAATGTTGACCTTTGAGTTTCCAAATTGGGAAAGGAGTAATTATCAGGAATACTTTGGTAAAAGGTTGTATGATCATCATTTGAGGAAACAACTTTATATTTATAAATCCTTTGTATTTTTGGTAGTACTCTAATACCAACTTTCTAATTTAATCCCTGATGTCAACCCTGTAATGTAGGCAGAGCATTCATAATTAGATTGTAAATGATCCGATCCAGAAGAGAGAAATTTTCACTCCTCTGCAGATCCTTAAGGTTAGGACAAGGCAGGAGGGAGAAGTGATTGGGGCTATGAATATGATTCAAGCACTTTCTATGTGCTAGGTACCAGTTGAATTTATTTGGTGGGTGAGGATGAGCGCTCTTATTCCCATTTTGCAAATGATTAAAGCAAATGTCATACATAATTAGAGTTGAAGTTGGAGATTTGATCCCCAAACTCCTTGATTCTAAACCTGTATTCAATATTCAGTTATGTTATGAATTTAATCCAATGAACATTGATTTTTAGCACTACAGTGTTTTTCTAGGACTACGCAGGAGTCAAGGTACCTGATAGGTAAATGATACACATTACCTTAATTGTGTGTGGGTAAAAAATTTTATGTCTGGAAAGAGCAAGGAAATAGAGCGTGTGGAGAGCATTGGAGGTGCGGAAGGTGGAATTGGATTGAGAAAGGTCTTGATAGCTAAGTGAAGAAGTTAAGGCAGCATCCTACAGGCTGCGGAGAAGCCATGAATGTTCCATTATGATGCCTGTGGTCCGAGAATGCTCTTTCTCCAGCCTGAGGGTTCCCACATGATCCAATTATGGGCTCTTTCAGAGCAAGCTCTGTCCAATCAAGGGGTATATGTTTACATACAAACTACATTCATGTACTATGTTAGTACTACCTATGAGCATTATAAGATATACTCAGGAAATCAAGTCATCAAGTTGTGCAAATATGAGCAGAAGGCATCCTGCTTTCTTTCCACATACCATTTTGAAGATGGCAGTTTAGGCTCTGATCCTTACTCAGTATAAGTCAGGGCAAAAAGTTCATGCCTATGACGTACACTCTTTGAAGGACCCACAGGACCACATGGGCCTAGGTTAGGACAAGGCTCCTCAACAGTAGCAGCATTGGTGCTCTATGCAGATGGTTCATCCTTCATCGGGAGGGACTATGCTGAGCATTGTATGCTGTCTGCAGCGTCTCTGACTTCTGTCCATTATGACAACTAGAAACTGTCTTCAGAGGTTGCCATATGATCCTTGCTGAGGGATGAGGAGGAAGTTGGTCCCAGTTAGACACTGATTTATGGCCAACACTTGGCATTGTCTCTTCCTTCTTGCTACTTAGGAAAGAAGGCATCCAGAAACACATGTCTGGAAGATGTTTCATTTGGCCTTAGATTCATTGAGACCCCCTTGGTCTTGACACCAACATGCATCCATCAGCTCTTATGATTGGCCAGCCAGAATGGCAGTTCAGAGAGGATGTCAGCCTTTGGATGGCTCCTGTCCCCACACACATGGTGCCTAACTTTCAGCATCTCCTGCCTCACTGACAGTAGACTTAGTCAAGGCCCATTATGGACAACCAAGATGGTCTTCTGTAGGGTAGCCTAACTATCATGAGTAAGAGCTTAAGCTCTGCAATCAGGTTTAAGCTCTGTGCTTAGATTTACATTCTGCCATTATTATTTGTGACCTTGAACAAGACCTTTGACCTCTCTAAGCTACTCTTTTTCTACAAAAGACAGGGGGAAAATACGTTTAGCACCAGGGCTGCTCCTAGCTCTTACTAAATAGTAGTAGCTACTATTTTTAGTATAATGCTGATTTTTATAAAAGAGAGATATTTTTCTGGCTCATATTAAGCCCTCAGTGAGAAAACGTAATGTAAGAAGATGTGTTCTTGGATTTGGTGAGATTGATTACCAATTCTATAGAGTAGAGATAATGCCAGTCTTCTCTGTCACTGGATCCCCATTACCTTGCCCAGCGTAATTAGGCTTATTGGGATGCTGAATGTTTCCAAAAGGTCCATGTCTTGGAGGCCTGGTCCCCATGGTGGCACTGGATCCTTTGAGAGGCCAGGCCTTATTGGGAGCCCTTAAGTCATTGGGCCTGCGCTTTCAAAGAGGAAAATGAGACTCCAGCCCATCCCCTTCTTTCCTTCTGTATTCTATACTACAATGAAAACGATTTGCTGTGTTATTTGCTCTTGCTGTGACATGCAACCTTCATCAGAGGCCCAAAGTAGTGGGATATCTGATTTTGGAAGAGAACCTCTGGGACTATAGGCCAAAATAAACATTTCCTTTTTCTAAGTTAATTATCTCAGGCATTTCATTGTAGTGGTTGGAATGCTAGCTAGCACATAGATGGTCAGTGACTGTTCAGAATCTGTGAGCGTGCACGTTTTTTTCTTGTAAGTCATCAAAAATATATGATCATTATCTCTTTGGGTATCTTTGAATATCACACTTAATGGCCTGGCTAGGTATTGCTGGCAGGAGTTGTCCAGCCTAGTTTACCCTGCGAAGCAAACAGAAAAGATTTGCCTCTATCAGGGAGAGAGGGAGGGGGAAGGAAGGCAGCTCTAGCTTCTTTCTCTTATGATTTGAAGTTCAAGGAGAGAGATTGTTTTTCATGTTTTTATCTAGTCAGTGGAAATGCACAGACTTAATCCCAGGACTGTCTAATTGTTCCCTTGGATTTCATCGCTATGCTTACAGTCATGTGTTTTTTTTCCCCAAGTTTCATTTCATAATGCACCTTTGCTTATCGGATTTCAGGTGTTTGATTTATTCTTGTTTCCTCTGGCTAGTTTTAGAAAAATTAGAACCCTTTTGTGGCTTCACAGAAAGATGAAAGCAAAACAAAAACCCAAACCAAAGAATGCTTTTGAGGTTGAAGAATGTTTTTTCCTAGTATTGGGAGTACATAAAAAATTATCTTCAAATCAAACATAACAATGCTTGATAAATTCAGGAGAAAATTGATTACAGCAGCAGTAGCTGATTTAAACTAATGCCTGGTTGCGTCATTACTCAAACAAACACAGGAACCACATCCATTTTAATTTCTGTCTTGTTTAAAAATGAGCAAGTTTCTTCTTCTTCAGCAAATGACTTGATGATTCGCATCTTTACATTAAAAAGGGGGAAATTTCCTACCATTTTCTGACTTGTGGATGTTGTGTGTTCTTTGAATTTTCAGCACCTTAAGCCTATAATTTTCAGAATATGTTTTATAAAAGTGGAATTAGCACTTAGGGCTGATTTTTTTTGTGGTTATATGAGTACTGGAGGATACAAGAGAGTTGTGCATATAAATATTTGTGTGGTTTTTGTCGTTTAACCTAAAAGAGATATGTGATTAGAATGTTCCTATTGTTTGGAAACCATGTTTTCAAAATACATATCACCTCTCAACTTCATTGAATAAACTCTCTTTGGGTATTAATGGAAAGAGTGAATAGGAGCTCCATTTTTCCTTGTCTTGTATCACTCAAAGACTGAGTTTATGTTAAATTATATATAATTGCCTAGCTACATCAAAATATTAAAAAGCTGGAGAGTTAGGCGAGTCTTATTATTCCCACTGTGTGTACGAAAAGGCATTTTGACTCCAAAGAGGTAAATAATGAAGATGCAGAAGGCTTCAAGGTTCTCGTTTTCCCAGATTGTAAACATATGTGAAAAAAATTAGAAAAACACACAAAAAAATCAAAAGGGAAAAAATAGAAGCTATAAAGTTTGCCATGCATTTGCAGTTATTATTAGCATTTTAATATGGTCTTAGTTTATTGTTTGCTTCTGCTAAATGGGTTTAGATAATGGAGCTGAGACAATATGGTATGCACTTGCTTGCATGCTTGGTTTTTCTTTCATGGAGCTTATAGTTGTGTTTCTGTATTGTTGCACATTAACAGAAATCTGTATCAGTGAGTAAACTACAATGGACTCCACTCTTCCTTTAGTGTTCAGAATTTAGGTTGTTTCTATTATTTTCATTTCTCAAAGTTGCAGATTTCTTAATTTTAGTGAGAGCATTCTGGCTTGAATAGTTCCCCAACTCTGACTTCTGAGCCTTGAGTGCACTTTCCCCCATAACATCAGCTTAGCATTTTCCATTGCACAAAGTGGCTTAATACATTTGTCTTTATATCTTTTTTAATTAAAATTTATACATTTACAGCAAGAGATGATCTCATGCAAAAAGGACCAGGGGATTCATGGCAGGTACCTTCAACTCTTGACCCTGGCATGGGGATGATATTGTCATTGGCCTAAAGAATAGATATGGAGTTGCCTTTGGCCAAAAGAAGAATCTTGGCTGTGCTTTGCTCTTCCAAACTGAGTTTAAAATATTCAAGGTTCCCCCCTCCCCCCACATTATCCATTGCCACGAATGTTCCAATAGGAATGTGCAACAGAAGGAATTCTAAAGATCCTGACTTTAACTTGAGGGTTTTTTCCCCCCCTCTGGTTGGCAAGTGTTATGTTCAGAGTGAAAATTTGCAATATTCAGGGATTTTACTTTGGCAGAGGAGAACCAGGCTGCTTCCATCTAGGCTAGAAGGAAAGCCAGAGAGAGGGCTCAGGGGAGAGGGCCAGGGTGCCTATCTTGGTCACCTTCTTCCTTATGTTGTACCTCTCCTGATCTCACCTTAACATTTTCATGAGTTCTATTATCGCTACATGAATACACATTCCATATGGAACTATATACTGGGAAGTTCTCCGTGTGACTAGAAGCTGTAGTGTTTTACCCCGTAATCTCTTGAGTTCTGTCTTTGTGTGGTCTTTACTCTTGAGCACACTGGTAGTGATTGCTGTTTGGCTTGAAAGGAAGTCTTAAATTTATAAAGTATTTTGTGAGCTATTGGTATATTCTAAGTTACTACGAGGATGAGGAAAATAATTGAATGTAGGATATGAAGGAAAGGTTTCTTTTTCATCGGCTCTTCCTGCTCTTAACACCTAGTGTGGAGCTTCTGTGGCTTCTATGTAGGTGTTCTCCCGGTTCTGTGTCTCTATGGGATGGGTCATGGGGACAAACCTCAAGACAACTAGCATGGTCTTGAGGAATACGAACAGAAGAATTGTATTATTTTATGCCACTGCAACCAAAGGTTGTGTGTGTACCTGATACTCTCTGTTCCAGCTGTCTTGCTAGCTCCTGTTCTCTGCTCCATCTTCTCAGATGCTCAAGGGGTTGCAGATAGGAACAGGAATAATGTTCTGGAAAATTAGGATGAGGAAGAGTGTCTCTTCTTCCCTATCAGTCTTTTATTTTGTTATCTAGTTTATCCAACAATGACTTCTGAAGCAGCTGCCATTTAGCTGGCTGAAGGTACAAAGATGACAAGGTTCTTGCCCACAAGGAGTTTCTATTCCTGGGGAGCAGGTGATTGGCAGGGATTACAGGGCCAATTTACAATGTTCCACATGCAAATGTTCCAGCTGCAGTCAAAGCTACTGCTACTGCTGCTGTCTTAGCAGAAAAGACCCTTTTGGCTCCGGGTAAGGCCTTCTTTGCAGGCCCAGTGTGCATTTTATTAACATCACATTGTGTTTATAGTGGGCCTTTATTACATACTTGTTGATTAGTTGGCTGATTCTGCAACATTCCTAAGAGATTTTTGAGTTGTCCTTTAAATTTTCCTTTTTTACGTCTTTGACTTTTATCTCGTTTTCCAGCAGGTGCTCCACAGGAGCTAACTCAATGACGGTTTCATTTCTGTATCTATAGTAAGCAAATCTCTTAAACATTTATTTTTAGGGGCTCTCTGCTCTATTCCAGCAATGTAATTTCACAGCAACAACAGGCCGTGAGTTTTCAAATGAACACTCGAAAGCACCCATGGGCACAGAGTCAAGTCATCCGGAGTTTAAACCACTTTAAATGAGTTCTGTGGCACATGGCTTTACTTCCAAAGTGCTCAGAGCAATGTACGTGTTTCATCTTTCTGCTCCTTGTGTCCTCCATTAGACATTCCTTTGGTCTCATCCTGGCCGCCCTCTGTGTAACAGCAAGCAGAAGGATGAATATCTATATTCAAAGATGTTTTAAGATGAAATCATAAATATGCCATTATGCCGTTTGCATTTTCTCTTTCTTCTTCTTATCTGCCTTTTTCTTTAGCTTTGGCTTTCTTCACTTTAAATCCTTCCCACTACTCCAAGAGTGGGTGTCCAACGCTGCCCTTCGTAGAGAAATAGCCCCATGTCCACACTTTCACTTGGTGTGTGATGGGGTACCTCCCTTTAGGAAGTCTTTCATTGTCCGGCACTCCCCACCTGTGGTCTGTGGAACACACGTTGGGTTTAACAAGCCATACTCTGTGAACTCAATAAGGGCCCATTTTCCTGAGCTATCTCTCTAGTTCTGGCATGGCAGTCCAGCTCCTCAGCCGGTTCAGAGGCCCCCATGTTTCTGGAGGAAGTGCCTGTCCATCTAACACTTGATGACTCACCTTTTCCAGAACCCTTGTGTACTGTGGCTTCTTTAGAAGGGAGATGGAATCCCAGCTGTCAATGACTCTTTTTTTTGGAACTGGAGCAGGTTGAGAAGGAATGTTCATGTCACTAGGGTTTGGACCCACTTGAAACCAACTTGAGACCAATGGTGGACAGCAGAGCCTAGTAGGTGTCTCACTTGGGAGGCGCCTGGCTGAATGATGAATGGGCTGACTGTTTGCTTTTGGGAGAGAAGAAGTGTTCTTTTGGCTCTCAACGATCAAACAACAAGAGAGTTAGCTCACATGGATAGTTTTCCAGAATTTTTGGCACAGTGTTTAAATCTAGTGAAATTGTTTGCGATTATTTAGTATTTATTAGCATTTCTATTATGCAGAAGAGGCCATTTGTTAGCTTTTGTCCAAAAACACTCCACTTACTAGAGATAATGGTAGAGACAATGATACTGTCCATTGGATTAACTTGTTGATTTATGGATGTATTCTAGTTACCATAAAGGTCACAGATCATGGGTGTCTCTTTATGCCTGGCTCTGTGTTAGGTTCCATGGAATCACCATCACCACAATAAAATAAATCACTCCCTCCTGAGTGTTGCTTGAATCATACTGGAGCCCAACATAGACTTGTGACATAGCTGGGAAATGGTCCTGCTGCTTCAGAGTAGAAATTCACATGGAAACAAATTGCAACATGTCTTAAAATTGCACTGAAATTAGAAACACTCTTTTGCATTACATTTAAATTTTATTGTAAAGGTGATGGACAGAAGGGTTACAGTTACATAAGTAAGGTAATGAGTACATTTCTTCTTGAACAGTGTTGCCCACTCTCTCATTTCCTCCCACTTTCCCCCCTTCCAACTTCCCTACCCTCCAAGTTGTAAAGTTCATTTCCAACATAGTGTCTGGTGTGTATTGCTGCTGAATTGGTTCACTCTTTGTCCCACCATTTCTGTAACTTCCCTTCCTTTCCCCAAATCAGACAAACTTATATACAAGACAAAGGATACAGAAATAAAATAAAAAAACCGTGATGACAAGGAAAGGAAAAAAAAGTAAGAAAAAGAAATAACTGCAAACACTACAATAAAAACCCTCTTGTCTCCATTTCTTGGAGCCCATTTTGGTAAGCATCATTTTATATGGCCATATGCATATAGCTATTGAGGCATTGTGATCCTTTCCTAAAAATTTCCTCCTTTGTTCTCACTGTGACATGCTTAGAGTGCTGTTTAATTAATCATGTCCAAGTGTAGTTATTTGTCTTTTACTATCCATTGGATTAACTTGTAGATTTATACACATATTCTAGTTATTACAAATGAGAGAAACCAGGCAGCCTATGTAGCAACACCCTTGAAGTCCACCAGAACAGAACAATGCAAAGATGATGATGTAACCAAATTGTAGGCTTTTCTGTACCTGTTAACATGGTTGCTTCAAAAAGAACTATAGACATTGACACGGAAAGATGGACAAGACTATGAAGTGGAAACAAATGACCTCCCTTTCTCGTGAGCCAATTATATTATTAAAAGTACTTAGATATTCTTAGTAATATGTATGGAAGTGAGACTTCCACAATTTTTATAAGTAGACTTTTGCTTTTCAGTTTCATAAGGATAATGTATTTATCTGTTACTTATATAATCCAAGGAAAAAGAATAAATATGAAGCAAGGGTCAGGTTCTGTATCAACAGCTCAGGGAGAGTGAAGAGACTCTTTAGGGGCTGCATGTGTAAAAGGAAAAAGCAGGATCTTGGCGAGTTGTGATTTTCCAACTTGTCTGGGAAAAGCCACAATAATGAACATGAGTTTAAAAATGGCTGACTCTGCTTGTGATCTACACTACACCCACATGGAGGGAGCTGCCATTCGTCTTCATTTTCCTTTCCTCTCTGAAGTGTTTGTGTTAATGGGGGTGAGGGTTGGCAATGGAACTTTTGGCACCTTGTCCTCAGGAAAGTCACAACATGACTGTTTAAGGTCCTCTTCTGCAGTTACTTTTTTAGACCTTGACAACTGCTAAAAGATGAAAGAGCTGATATGGTATTTATGGCTTCAATTTTATTTTACAGTGATCTCAGTCACATGCTAATAAAAATAAGGTGCATTATGGTAAGGTAGTTTTACAGCATATCATATTTCTATGTTTCTATATTTAACTGCTCAGAAGTTCTTTAAATGTATGTGTTTCTTTCCTTTCCTCCCTCCCTCTCTCTCTCTCCCTCCCTCCCTCCCTTTTCCTCCCTCCCTCTCATCTTTCCTCCCCTTCCCTCCCTCCTTCCCTCCCTCTCGCCCTCCTTTCCTTCCTATCCTTCTCTCCTTCCTTCCTTTTATGAAAGTACTGGGTGCCCTACCACTTGAGCCACACACCCTTGGTCCTTTTGTAATTTTAGCCTGTTTTTGAGATAGAGTCTAGATAACTTTTGCCTGGGCTAGCTTCAAACTATGATCCTCCTCTCTCTACTTGACAAATAGCTGGGATTATGGGTATGTGCCACTGTACGTGGCCTGTTTACTCGTTCTTGATGAATCGAAGGCAGGAGGCTTACTTTATTTCAGGCATTCTCTGTAGCTAGAAAGAATGGTACCTTTTTTTAAATCATATTGGATGCTTAATAAGTGTTTGTTGATTGAGTAAATGGTTGAATTAATGCAGGAGCAGTCTCTGACATTGTTTTAATGAGCAATGTGTAGGAAACAGTCAACCCAGTATAAATGAGTTTATGGGCTAAAAACTGTATAAAATACATCTGCTTTTTCAGCAAAAATCCTTGGGCAATCTTTTAAAATCTGAAATGTTTCCGAAGAGTAAGAAAAACACAGAGGTAATGTAATGAATACAAATGCCTAGGAAGCACCCATGTGTTTGCTATCCATAGTTAACAAATGCTAACAGTTTGTCATGTTTACATCGGTTTTTCTTTAGGAAATAAAACACTGCAGTTGTGTTAAAGCTGTGTTTCTGACCCCATTTCCTTTAGTCGCCTTTCAGAGGTGGCCCTGCTCTACAGGCCACTATACATGTTTTATAGTTAATGCTTTTTATATAAATGTATTCCTTATTATAACATCTACAATCCAGTGAGATTTAAAATTTACATAGTGCTACCATACTGTCTGTCTGTCTGTCTGTCTGTCTCTCTCTCTCTCTCTCTCTATCTCTCTCTCTCCATATTTATCTCTCTTCTATGACTTGCTTATCTTCTTTCTCCCTAACTTGGTGGTGGTGGTGGTGGTGGTGGTGGTGGTGGTGTGTGTGTGTGTGTGTGTGTGTGTGTGTGTGTGTGTATGTGTGTGTGTGTGCATACTTGTTCATGCCAGTCCTGGGTCTTGAACTCCATGCCTTGCTGTCTTGCTTGACATTTTAGCTCATGTCTGGTGCTCTAGCACACAAGCCAAACCTCACTTGTGGCTTTTTTCTGGTTAACTGAAGCTAAGGATCTCTCTGACTTTATTTCTTGGGGTCATTTCAAACTACAGTATTCAGATCTCAGCCTCCTAAGTTACTTCTCTCAGTTGTATGGCATGAATTTCTCTGTGTTGATGCTGTAGATTTGGTTTGATTTATTTATTACCTATTTACACCTACCTATTCTCCTGTAGCTAGATATCTGGACTTTCTCTTTAGATTTTTCACAGGTGGCAATGGTGCTGACCACACCTGCAGCTGTCTCCTTTATCTGAGATCATTCCTCTTAGGTGTGTACTGTGAAGTGACATAGCTCAATTGTGGAGAAATTATTTTCAACTCTACTAGGTGTTGGCAAAATATCCTTCCAAAAGGTATTCTCTAGTTGATATTCCCAACCCAGTCTAGGAGAATGCTCCCTTCTGTGTATTAATCCTGACACTTGATATGATCAGATTATTTCTTTTCTGATTTTCCTAATGGGAACTTATTTCAGCTGGTGATGGCTCTGTTACAAACTTCAGTTCCTGCCCATATGCTATCTGATTTGTGTAATTTCATACAACCATCCTGACATTGCTAAAGTTAAACCTTTTGCCAAAAGTGCATTTCTTGATATTGAATGGCAAACTCCTACTCATCCTTTTAGTCCCAACTAAAAAGTTCCCTGTGGCACTGTCTTGAATTTCCTCAGGTCATTTGTTATTTCCTCCTCTTGCTTCCAGAACTCTGTACCATTCTCATTCATTGCTATTACTTTGATATTATTTATTACTATTACTATCATCATTTCATTTTATGACTATTCCAATGACTCGGTTGTGAGATTTCTGGGGTGGGATGATATGCATCAGATTTTCTTTCCTTCCACATACAGCTTAGTAAATCTTGTTACATACCTAAGAGTATAAAAGAATCTGCCACACTTGTTCTTAGATGTTGGTGATGTCTTAGCCAACTTGATAACTCTATTCTCATGGACCTTACACATATGTGTTTTTTGTGGTAGGAATATATATATGTATATATATATATATACATATGATGTGTTTGTCGTGGTAGGAATATACATATATGTATATATATAATATTATATATATATGTATATATAATGTCAAGATGGCTGGGAAAGAAATCAGAGTCATGTGATAGAGAGGCTAGCAGACACCAGAGCTGTCCCAGTCATGTCCTTTCCATCATCTCTGACTTCAGCTGCAGCTGACTATGTTTCTGTTATCACACCGAGCTGGCTTACCCTGAGAGCAGCAGCCTGTATGTGCATTGTGGCAAACACATTGGCTGTTCCCTACATCAGGCTGACATCTAATTAACCACCATGATCACCAACTCTGTCTTCTGCTCTGCAGTGGTTCTCTCTCCTCCCACAATCACTTCCCCATTCCTTTCCTCCAACAAACATCCCACCTCCAAGCCCCCGCCTTGCTGCAGGAACCCCAATTAAGAGAATTCTGGGGTCATGAATTAATCAAGGGGCGGTTAGGAAAGAACTCTTCTGAGTAGGAGACCTGACTAGAAAGAGAACGAGCTTATAGGCACCTATAAGAAAGGTGCCTTAGGGACCCACTTTTCTCAGCCAGGCTAATGCCATTCTTGACTTTCAGTAGGGAATGCCCTTAAGAGAGAGCTAAGAGTGGAGATAACCAAGCTGGATTGCTGGAGATGGGATGGGAGTGGGGTTGGGGACCTTGTAAACCAACATAGGCAGTGCACAGTTCATTCTGAATGAATGAATTGGATCTACACAGAAGAGAGGCAGGATGTGGCTGAGGATTGAACTGAGTGGGTGCATGCGGGATACAGCTGACGGTAACAGACCTGACCAAACAATTTGATGATTTAGAGATTTCAAGTCATGCAGTTCTGATGGGCGATTGCATTGCATGAGACAGTGTTGAATCACAACCAACTATTCTGCTCAGGACTGACTTGATTCCACACGTAGGTAATCCTGAAGTTCCTTGCTCTCAAAGGTTGCTTTGGTAAGCCTGTGGGAAATAAGGGCAACATAAGAGGAGGGAGTGGGCAATAGGAATTTGAGGCCTGTTAGAATTTCACCAGGATCTAAAGAGTTTGGAAGTAATGTTTGAAGTGGAGAATAGGTCATGGATTTTTTACTTTGGGATGGCAGATTTAAGTCAGTGTCCACTACTTAGCATTGTCTTGCGGCAGGCGGATTGCAAGGAAAGGCAAGTTTCCTTTATAAAAGCAAAGCCCACAGCTACTGGGGATGTTAGCTAATTCATCAGGTTTGTGAGTAAGAAACTTCTAACTGGCAGCTCAATTACTTCTGTGTTCCCTGTGGCGGGGAGACACAGGATTGCTAAGTTCTGTAGCATTTTCTCCTTTGCAAAGTGATACCTTTCTCCTTTATTGCTTGAATTTTTGAAAAAAGGCCTTTATGGAACTCACTTACTGCTTTGTAGGAAAACAAGCACCCTGATAAGATCACAGAATAAGATGACTCAGAGAAATGATGTCTCTTTTTCTTTAAATATAATGAGAAAGAGTGCCTAAAGATAAAGGGTGCAGAAAGCATGTGTGAAGAATTACCCAGGCTGGGTCAACGTGTGGGCACCCATGTGGGGTCCAGAAGAAGGAAAATGATAAAAGTTCAAGAGACAGCAGTGCTCTTTTTCGCTGTGGCAACTCAAGAATGAATAATCCGACACTAATCTGACTTTCTCTGGGCCTCCTGTTCATTTGCTCTGTGTGCATTAAATTTATCATCACTGGCATAGCTGGAAAATGGAGGTCAAATTTCATTTTGGCCTGCAATGTGGAAAAAATGACTTGCAAAAGGTAGATGACAGGTTGTTATTTTATGCCCTGGAAAATCACAAAGATCAGATAGAGCCTTTCTTTCCCTTTTTCTTTTTCTTCCCTCCCTTCTTGGATGGCTGCTACTAACTTTCCTTAGTAATGAATCACAAATGCACATCTTGATTTGTTAGAAAGGTGGTCAAGGTTTAAAACAAGAACAATCTACTTTGAACTGGCAATTTCCATCAGTCCGGGTTGAATAGACACCTTGCGCTGTGTGAGTTCTTTACAGAATCACTGACAAGTCATAAAAATATCTGGCATGCAAGCATGACATTCAAGCACTCTGTCTCTTCTGCTTATAGTTCATTGACTCCCAGAAGTCATCTATTTATAGCCATTAATGATTTCTAAGCAATTAGATCCCCCTGTTTCAACAACTATCGTGTTGTAGGATAAATCCTTCACCACAGAAATGCATGTGGCAGGCAGTTTCAGGTTTGAGAAGAGAAGACAAAGTTGGTTGGCATCAGGCACAGGGAGGAGAGCTTCCCTTCTAATACAGGAGGCGGGCTAGGAGCCACACCCAATAAAGACGCACAGGAGTAGCATCCTCAGGGAGAAACTTTCAAACTCAGGAAGTGTTTAACCTCCATAGAGCCTTCCTTGCCTCCAAGGATGACAGCTATGGCGCCTGCCTTTCCCAGGGACAGCGTGCATACTGCAATGCAGTCTTCCCCACTGGAGGTCCTTCATGAGTCAGGACTACTTGTGCTCTGCTCTGCTTTGCTTTATAAAGATCATTGCAAGGGCTTATCTTGGGTAATTGTTATTACTACCATCTGCATTACGGTATAATTACCTTTCCAAAATGCTAGATCTCTTTAGCTGATGCTTAAAGGTAAGTAATAGCCAAATAATTGCAAAGCTAAGGAGACAGAGCAGGAAAAATACAGTAGATGGTGGGCTGTGTCAATGGCTGATAGTGAATCGTCTAGGTTTCATTTATCTTTCTTCTCTGGGATGACTAATTTTCTTTCCTTATTCCCCTTCATTTGCACACAGGCTGATGTCAACCTTGGAGAATTTATTCTTATTTCGACAGATTTGACAAAAATGGTAGGGTGATAGTGATGGCACTCACCAAATCTAACTTGTGTTAATTAAAAAAAAAATCTTGGCTGATAAATTTTCTCTCTGCTCCAGAGGACCCGGAGAGAGAAAACAGAGGAGACAAATTAGAGAGACAATCCCCGCCCCCCACCCCAAGCCTTTCCCCAGGCCTCCTGGGAGGGAGAAAGCAGATTTAGTGTCATCGGGTTTTGTTGACTGTTAAGCCATCGATCAGAACTTCCTTCTTGGTGGCCCTCATTCTCTCAGAGATTTGGACAATGGTTCTGTGATGAAGACTTGTTCATGTTTCTTTATGAGCATCAGGAATCAGCCAAACCTCAGCTGTATTATCTACACGCTTGGCGTTTTTGTTGTGAGTTGTACATGAGGTAAATCACAGACGTGAACATGAAGAGAGTGGGGAAATGAAAAAAAAATGGGGCTGGAAAATATGGATCAGTTGATAACATAAAGGTGGAAAAAGCATGATGCTACTGGATGGCTTGTATAAAAACTATTAGATTTATGGCCATAAATTACTATTTATTTATTTATTTATTGCCCGTTCCAAGTTTTAAACTGTAGGTCTCATGCTATTTCTTGCTTGGCTTTTCAACTTCATGAAAGTGCTCCATCACTTGAGCTACACTTCCACTCCTTGCTTGTTGCTGGTTAATTGGAGATATGAGCCTTTTATGTTTCCTATATCTCAGCTTTCTGAGTATCTAGGAATACAGGTGTGAAGTGGTGTCAAGCACTATTTCAATTCTTGCTTGTTGTTCAATTGTTCTTATCTAGAAATTCATTTGATTAAGCAAAACTGGCCTATGGATTTGCCTCTAATTCCTCCACAAGTCAGTGGGGTGAGTTACTTTGTGCCATGCAGACTCAAGATATAACTTAGAGGCAAAGGACTGTCTTGCAGCATGCCATCTATCCTGAAACTCACCTTTGCAATGGCACGTTTTTGCAGACTTAATGATTAGTATTATAGAAATGCTTAAAAATGACAGTCCTTTGAAGGTTGCTCTGTGCCACAAACCATAGTGAGTTTTTATCAGAATTATCTTATTTAATCTTCACAAGAGCCTGATAAGTAAAAAAATATAATCTTTTCAAATTTAAAGGTAAGGAAACTAAGCCATAGGGAATTTAAATAACTTTTCCAAAATCTTATTAGTTAGTAAAGTTGGTATTTGAACCTAAGTCTATGTAAAGCAGGCCTAAGACCCAAGACTTCTGCTTCCATCTATACTGTATATATTTTATTCATCTATGAGAGAAGATGAGACCTGTATCAACCTATATCTGTATGTTCACATTCACATATATATGTATATAAACGTATGCATACAGAAGCATATAGTTCATTTATACAATACTCATATATGTACTTATGTTTATTTGTGATTATATGCAGTAAGACCAGTGGATACCTCAACTGTTCATCAATTATTATCCAGAACTAGTAATGAGCATACTAGCTTTCTAAAATTAATTAATTCATTAAGTCTCAACAGTTATCTGTATTCTCTAGAGAGGATGTCTGTTAGAAAGAATACTGGTTGATTAGGTGTATTCCCAAAGATACCTATTTGCCTTTCCTAGTAGATATAGCATCCACTGTATCATTCTATTCCCATAACAAATGAAGCAATCACTTTAAAAACATTTCTTACAAACTGATGTTTAAAAAAGAGACAAATAAAGACAAATAAAGTAGCTTCTTGATTGTGTGTATGTGTGTTTTCAGAGGAGTAGAAAGTTGTCTTGTTCCCTAAATTATATTGTTAAGCCAATAGCACTTATATTTCCTGTCTTAGATTGTGTGTGTGTGTGTGTGTGTGTGTGTGTGTGTGTGGTGTGTGAGGTACTGAGATTTGAACTCAGGACCTTGTGGTTATGAGGCAGACACTCTATCAATTGAGCCATACTTGCAATCCCCAAACTCCTTAGATCTTGGCTTTCATTTAGGCTCTTTGGCATATTATTTTATTCCACGTCCAAGAACAAAACTCCTGCAAGGAGTGTGATGGTAAATCCTGGAACTTTTTGTGAATGATTCTATGAGATGTTTTCTAGAGTAGCAGAGGAGGGCAGGGAGAGACAGTAGAAGGACAATGGTCATTCATAGGAATTGGCAGGGCTGACACATAGAAAGGCAGGCAATGCCAAGGATGTGAAGGTAAAAACCTTCTTTCCTATTTGTTATTAAGCCAGTTCCCATTCTGATTGCTTAATGAGATTAACCACTGCTGGCTGCTTTAGGAAGTTCCCATACTTAGGTCCCAATGGCCTAGTAGAGAATGGCTTATTTGCTATTTCTATTACATTTCTTCTCCTTTCCTTTAAGTGGTGGATTCTTGCTGGTGTTTGTTTTATAGAAGGCATTTAGCTTTACCCTGGAGCCTGGACAGAGAAAAAACCCACACAATATCTGCCCTCACAGAGCTGCAAACCTGGGGATACATGCTACAAGGTCAAAATGACTTGGGCTCATTGTAAAACCCAGGCAGAAATCAGAAGTCATTGGGACCGATGTTATGAAAGGATGACATGGAACTATGAGTGTCAAAACACAGGTGGCATCTCCGTGTACAGAAACAGGACAGGGAGTGGGGCTTTCTCAGGACGGAAGGGGCTTGTCCGCCCCTTCCTGGGTGGTCCTTTATCGCTCTCACCTGGGAGCGATGGCCACGGGTAGCCTTGGTGGCGTGTGGTCGCAGGGTGCCCCAAAACCGCCAAGAACGACACGGATGCGCAGCCCCTGGAGAAAACCTCTAGGGCTTCTGTTTATTCAAATGAGGAACCTCCCAGATATACCCCAAAGGCGGGCACAAGAAAGGGGCCCCTGATTGGTCCCAAGGGGCTGTCCCTCAAGTGATGTCAGACTTCCTTCTCTTCCTGTTAAAGACAGGAAGGGGAGGGACAGGCTGAGGTCAACTGTGGCCCCTTACAGGTGCAGCTGATTCCAACACAGGACAACCTTCTTCTAGAGTCACATTTTTGGGTCTTGATGAAGCCTCCCATAGCTTGCAATTAGTGAGAGTGAAGTAGATCAGCCCCGGGGAGGTGTCCTTCACTGGAGGATGCTCCTTCACCAGGACGTGCTTCTGGAAAGCGGGGAGAGAAGAAATGCTGCCACTTGAGGGTCTCCTTTGCATTCCTCTGGCATCTCTAGATGCGAGTTAAATGTCAGACGAGATCGGGCATGTTGAGGGTGGTATGGCCGTAGATGCAAGTGAACATGGGAGCCATTGAATCTAATGTTACCTTATGCATTTTGAGCCTTGCCTCTTGGTATCTGCCCAGGTGGTACAGACAAGGTCAGCTCAGCTAAGGACAAATACATCCTAAACAGACTAATTTTTTTTTGTTGTTGTTGTTTTTGGTGTCTGTCCTGGGGCTTGAACTCTGGGCCTGGATGCTGTCCACAAGGCTTTGTGATCAGGCTAGTGCTCTACCCTTTGAGCCATAGCTCCATTTCTGGCTTTTTGAGGGAATGGGAGATAAGAATCTCAGGGGGCTTTTCAGCTTCAGCTGGTTTTGAACTGTGCGCCTCAGATCTCGACTCCTGAGGAGCCAGGATTATATGTGTGAGCCACTAGCACTTGGCTAGACTAATGCATTGTACACGGAGCAAACCAGAACTCCTCCAAAAAGTTGAAAAACCACATCGGTTGATATTGGTGAGAAAAGTTACTAAACATTCTTAAATTAGCACTACCCTTAAAGACAGAAAAGCTTTTGCATTTACACACTCAGTAATTGATCTAGCTCTCCTCTCTTCTTGCTTTCTCTCTTTTCTAATGTTCTGGTACTGAGAGTGAGAGGGGAAAAAAAACCCCACCATTTCCAATTTACATGTCCAAATTGGTTTCAACTTACTTATATTGAATGATAATAGATTTCTTTTTCTTATAATTAATGTTGTCTGAAAACATAATACAGATTTAACTTATCATTGTAAAGATCTTAAGATTTTAATATTTTTGCTGGGGCATAAATACAGTGTAGCTATAATTATTTCATTATGTATGTATAAAAATAGGCTACAGCATAAAAGCACATGCTTTCTCTCCCTGATTACTCTTAATGTCTCCCAAATTTCCTGATTTACAATATTCTCTAAGGATGTAGAATTTTCTAATTGAAATACAGTAATTTGCATATTTTTAGACCTTGTTGACACAGTTAATTGATATGTCATTACTTATATCATGCTGAATATAATTTGCGCTCTTTATCCATGGCAGACTTACAATGCTGTCCTTTTGGGATAAGAATTCAGTGTTCTTTGTCTTGCTTTTTCCTTTCTTCTTACCTAGGGTTTGTCCAAAGGAAAAAAAAAAGAATAATGGTTAATTGGCAGGTTATCCTGTTTGGCTTAATATTAACGATTAACAGAATAATCTGATAGCTCTTAGCACTGGCAGTTTATTATTTTCAGAGGACATTCATGTGGTGTTATCGCAGTCCCCTCTGTGTAACCCTGGAGACAAGGATTGTTTTGTTCCTTGTACCTAGGAACCCTGGAGGGGTTTAGGGGGCTGATGACTAGGCCAAGGCATTGGGTTGAAGGATTGTAGATCTGACACATGATTGTTCTGGTTTGTCCTCCCATAGTCCACTAGTGAAGTGAGGAGAGAGGATTATAGAGGCATGCAAGACAGAGAGAGAGAGAAAAGAAGCAAACACCGGTGGAGCCATGGCTGGAGCATATATGCTTAGAGAGAGGTCGAAGAAAGGTCTACCATGATGGTGTTTATCTAGGTGTGTCTACAAGTTCATGGTCATCTATAAGGCCATCGTTTCCTTTGTTTTCTTCTTCTGAGATCTCTGAATGCAAGGTCATGTGCTTACCAGGGTGGGAAAGCCCCAACCTAGTGCTCCTTTGTCAACCCCATAGCGCTTTATGATGTTCAAAAGAGGCACTCAATGATAATTGTTGCATGCAGGGTGAATGGTGTTCTTCAGAGTTGGCCTTGCTGCCTTCTTGTTCTCATAATGGCTGGGGAATATGTCTGCTCCAGCTGCAGCCACCCACATCCTGCCTCTGCCAGGGACAATTCCGTTCTGCCTTTCTCCTTCACTCGGACTGGAGAGTTCTCTTGTTAAAAAGGTGGCTGGAATTTGGCCTAGCATTTATGTGGATTGCTAAAGATGTAGGATCTGCTTTTGGTGAGTTTCCAAGTGTGCAATCCATCCAGGCAGTTGAAAATCACAACAAATGGAGTCCAGAAAGCAAGCAGAGGCGAGACATTATCGTATAATGAAAAAAGCTTTGGCCTGGGAAGGAGACAGACCTAGGCACCCCTCCAAACTCTGCCATTTGCTAGCTGCCTAACTCCTTGCAAATCACACCTCTGAGCCTCAGTTTACTTTTCTGCATCACAGTGCTGTAGTTAATGCATTCCTCTGCAGGTGGTATAGAGAGCAGGTAACTGTTAGCTGCTGGGAGCTATTTATCTTTCCTTAATCATGTCCAAGCTGATGTTGACTCCACTGAGATGAGCTGTAACTTCTCTGAAAATCCACAATTCTTCCTTCTCAGACATGAGGCCATGGAACTTTTCATGGCATTTTGCACAGATAGCTAGAAGGCTCTCATCTCATGGCATCCGGGAACCACTGAGCTGCTCTGTTTTACAGAAATGACCATATTGATGGCTGTGCGGGGGGTCTCGCTGCTTTCTTCTTGCAGCTTTCTCTGATGGACAGTCTAGTCTCCCTCTGGAGACAGGTGAGCTGTTGATCACATTCCATGAGCAGCAAGGAATGTGCCGAGTTGAAGACGAGAAGGAGGTTGAGTAAGCAAGGAGATTCCCTTTATTACTAGTGGTGAAAGTGATAAGGTTGAAAGGCCCAGGTTGCTGAATCCTGCCCTTGCCACCTGGGGGTAGGCGGAGGTCACCCCAGTTCTTTGAGGCAAAACTTTTCAAAGCCTCTTTGTTAAGTGGGTCACATCAAACTTAGTTCATGGGGCGTAGAGAAAACTAGAACCTGGGACACTGTGAGTAACAGAGATGTTGATTTCTGTTGTTTTCATTATATTACTTGCAGATTTGTTGTACCCATGGGTGGTGGAGTTGGTAGTCATTCAAGAGTTGTGTTTTCTTTCCCTCCCTCCCTCCCTTCCTCTTTCTCTTCCCTCCCCTCTCCGCCTCTGCTTTACTGTCAATCGAACTCTTCATGGGAGCTGAAAGAATCCCTTCTTTTTCAAGGGGATCCTTCTATTTGTCCTTTAAGAACTTAGTCAAAAGTTTGATTTGCTAACTTTCCTCTGTTAGACAACAAGCTTCTAAAGGAAGGGAACAGACCTTCTTTATTTTTTTTTACTCTTGTTATATAAGGACCGATTCAATACCTATTGTACAGAAGATACTTCATCTGCAAATTATTATTTGCTAGATGAAGAAAGACATCATATAAGTGCTGCTGTTGGAGGGAGCCCAGCAGATATCTAACAGAAAAGCCTCTTTTTCTTGGAGGGAGACATTGAGACCTGAGATATGAGGATTAGGTTAGCTTAAATACATAAATAAGGAGTTGGTGGCAGAACCTGGATCACATACTGGGTTTTCTGAATTCCAACACACTGATGTTCCTTTTAGATCATTTTAGATGTAGATAAATGTGATAGCTGAGTGAAGATCATGTGACTGGGGCAGATGACATGCATAACCTCTCAATGCCTCAGTCTTTCCATTTTTATAAGGGACATAAAAAGTCTTCTTGGAGCCTGGCACCAGTGGCTCATTCTTCTACTACTAACCACTCAGGAAGCTGAGACCACTGGATCACAATTTGAAGCCAGCCCAGACAGAGAAGTCCACGAGGCTTTTACAATTAGTCAGCGTTGCCTGAAGCACTTGACTCAAGTGGTATAGCACCAGTTGTGAGCAAGCAAGTCGCACCAGAGTGTGGGACCCTGAGTTCAAGCCATGTTACTAGCGTGCGCGCGCGCGCACACACACACACACACACACACACACGCGTGCGCGCGCGCATGCCTCCCTACTTATTCCAGAACTCCTGAGGCATTCTAGATAAATCCCTAGGAGAAGTGTCAACTAAGGAGAGTGCATAATTAATGTCAGCCATTATCACCTCAGCAGCATACCACTCGACCTAGTCCACGAGGTCAACAACACTGACATCATGTTAAGGTAAAAGGGGCCATAATTCACAGATCCTCTTGAGGCAACAAACAGAGCAGTGTTGAATGAATCGCAGTAGTGTTTGGCAATTTAAAACAGGGTAGGTAAACAAAAGGTATGCTAGGTTTCTCTACAGATAGTTGCTTCTCTGTAGATACCTCTGGCCCCACCTATGGGAGCAACCTCACGGTCATAGCAGGTGCACATGTGATGTTTCATCCTGTTTTGCTTTCCTACCCGCTAGTCACTCTCTCGCCTTAGAAGCCTTACCCTGATTATGGCCACGATTGACACTGAATGGGTTGGGAGATCAATGCTGTCCCCAGGCAAGAAGCACTTGCACCCAGGTGGCCCCAGTTGGGGACATAGGTCTTTGTGTCTTACCTCCAGGGACGAATAAAAGTGTGGTACCTAGTGGTAGATGTTTACCACACGTTCCCTCTGCATTCATACACACGTCGTTGTCCCAACAACCTTGTTGGGTGGAATTTATTTCTAGTGCAGGTAACTGAGACCCGGAGTGTGAATAAACTGTGCAGGGTCACACAGTGAAGATGTGGCACTGTATAGCGTGGGACCCAGCTGTCCTAATAAGAGAGAGCCCAGCTCCTTGCGTGGGAGAAACAGCTATAGTCGGAGACAAGTAGGGTTATTTGAAGCCCAAATATCTATTGGGTGGCTTAAATCTAACTGAATGGATTCATAGAGGGTTCTATTTGATTTTGGAGACATTTGTCTCTGTCTCTTTTTGTTTGTCTCTATTTGGGGTTCTTCCCTCTCTTACTCCTTTTGAATGTACCCCATCCCACATCCCTGCCCCACACAAGGCCAATTCTCCAGTCTGTATAAATCTGTACAATGGAAACTGATCCGTCTTGAGAGGCATCAATAAGGCACAAATTCATGGACATTCAAGTGGAACTCGCTGTACATGAGTAACCAAAAGATTGGTTTAAGCACCTCTCCCTCACTTCCCCCCCTTCCCACCCTCTTAAATATCTGCAAATAGAATCTGACCCAGGAATGTTTCTTCATACTTATATTGCTTTTGCTGCTTGAAAGGCGAGGGGGTTAAAAAAAAAAAGTAGAAAATTCTGAAGCCCTGAAAGAAAGCAATATTCTCAACTAAAAAAAACTCCTATTCTCTCCAACTATAAACATGCAATAAATCACCCATACAAAGAGCCTAATCTTTACACGGAGAGCTGGCAACTTCTCTACCTTGCTTCTTGGACTGGCAAGGGGTGCAGTACAAAGCCATCGTCTCTACCCTTGAGAGGGGACTGTGGCCCGGTATTGATTGTGTGCATGTTGAAGACTGCGATTTTATAGACGAGTATTTCTGGGGTAGTGGAGACGTGCTTGCTTAGCTCTTTTGGAAAATTCCAAGGTTTGCTTTGTAAATAGGAGCCTGAGTTAGCCTTCAGTTTTAAGACAAGAAAATCATCTACCTCTCTGGTTCCCCAGTACAGGGCTTAAGAATTTTAATGATTTTGGAATTGCATTATGACAGGTTCAAGTGTGTGTGTGTGTGTGTGTGTGTGTGTGTGTGTGTGTGTGTGTGTAGAAGGACATAATTACCCAAGTTTCAGGAAATATCTAGTGTTTCAGGAGGAAAAAAATGTCAGCATTTGGTACATCTGATGATTTCATCGTATATGTGTGAAAACAGAGGCAAATGTCTGTGTTTGAGAAGAGTAATTGTACAGATCAGTGTGTGCTCTTCTCTTGAACACACTGTTAAAATCATAATTAAGCCTCTACACCTGTGAGACAGCAAACGACACCCTCCTCCCAGGGAATGGCGGCTTTGAAGACGCTGGCGCACTGTCTGGAGGAACGTGGGTGTCTACATTGCTCTTCCCCACTCTTCATTTTCCACCCGCCCACCTTTTTAATACCAGTATTGGAGCTTAAACTCCAGGCCTAGGTATTGTTCCTTAGCTGTGTGTGTGTGTGTGTGTGTGTGTGTGTGTGTGTGTGTGTGTGTGTGTATAACTAGAGATAATAATCTCATGGACTTTCCTACCTGGGCTGGTTTTGAACCTTGATCCTCAGATCCCAGCTTCTTGATTAGCTAGGATTACAGGCATGAGTTACTGGTGCCAAGCTTTTTAACCTTATTTTTTTATCCTTTCTTTCTTTCTTTCCTTTTATTTTTTTTAGCATCTGTGTAGCACCTTTTCTCCATCTTCTTGTCTTCATGGCAAAGCTGTTTCTTGGCCATACTTTCATTGGAGTGTCTTGGATCCCAGTTAGTATTTAGCAACCCATTCTCTGTTTCTTGAGTCACGTGGAATTTCAGCTTGGCTCAGAGAGACTACCAAGTAGAAGGAGAAGGGGTCACTAAAGGGCTGAACAGCCTCACTCTCACCCATCTTAGGCTAGACATGGGCTACTCACTAAGCAGTCATTTAATGAGCACCTACTGTGTATGCCAGGCCCTCAGGTAGATCAGGAGGAGGCACTATTTCCAGGAGACCTGAGAAGGACTTGGATTAATTTCTTTCCTCTTTACTGGCTTCAGAAGTCTTAAAGGACCTACACAGAAAGTGAGAGCGAAAAATGGCGTTTTAATACTCATCACTTGATCAGATCTGTTGTACCAGAAAATGGAATCTTCCTTTTTGTCCCTCTCTCCTGTTAATTTATGTATTCTCCTTAAAAATGTCTAGTTCCTAATTACCAAGTTGGGGAAAAGAGAAAGTCACCAAACTCCAGGTGACATACTTCGAACAATGCCCAAAAGTACTTGGTTCTGCCATTGGTAGCTACTATTATTCTTACTGTCTTGCTGGATCCAAGCTCACTGGCCTCTAGAATTTTGTCACTAACCCCAGCAAGATTTTTCTAAAACCTCACTTCTGCCTTGGGTATCACAGAGGAGAAGTGCCCCCAAAGAAAATGGGACCCAAGAAGCCAAGCCAGTGCATCTTTTAGGATAGTAGCCAAAAGAAGATTTGGCTAGACTTTTTGTTTTAGTAAGAGAGTATTTTATTTTTCCCATCAGGCCTGTGTACATGGAGTTTGTATCTTTGCAAATCGATCATTTGCTAGAAGCTAGACTCCAGTAACAGTTCACGAGAAAATGTTTTTGCAAGGTGAGGCGCTCCTGTTGAATCTTGCATTTTCCCTTTTATCGCAAGTAGATCCTTTTCAAGATCAGATGTTCCTGATATCAGGACGAAGGTCATTGAAGGGAGAATGGTAGAGAGGAGTGAGGGAGAAAAATTAGTGCACACCAGGAGATAGTTTGTGTCACAGAACTGCCACCCCAATCACTGAATGTGTGTTCTGAATATAGCCATAGTGTTTGCTACAGTCTTGTGCCTTGCAGGGTGCTGGAGATATGCCAGGTGCCTGGGTCTCAGGTAGTCATCCAGGGTCATCTTCAAAGGCTTAAAGACATTTTCCAGCTTCCCCTCACTTCTGCAATTCTTCCTGTAGAGGCCATGACCTTTCAGGTAGGAGGAGGTCAATAGAGACCTTTGCAACCAGGCTGAGCCTGGGTCTCTCTAGCTTATAAGTAATGCGGTTATAGGCAACTTGTGAGCACCTGTGCCTCAGTGTCCCTATTTGTAAAGGAGAGACAATGAAACTTTCTTCCTGCTAGGGCTGGCTTCCTATATACAGCCTACTTAGAGTAAGCAGTGTCAGGCTCTTGGTAAGTTCTAGAAAAGCATCACCAGCTATGGTAGGTTTTACTAGGTGACAGGCACTTTGGTAAATGCTTTGCATCAAACCTGTCATTTTTATTCCTTATTTCCATGTGGTCCTCTGTCTCATTTCCACATGGAGTCTTCTTACAAAGGCATTTCATGAGTCATGTTCTCTTCCTCGTAGTATTCCCCAGAGCCTGAGGTCACCTTGGGCTGAGCGTTTGTTGTGTGATTCTCACCCAAATACCTTCAGGTCTGCACTGTTAATGAGGTTATTGGGGGCCGAGGTACTGGCCATCAGCTGATCGCACAAAATCAGGCATTTCCAGGTAGTCAGACATATTGACTGACTTGGTTCTGTGGTCCAGCCGATAACCCTCAAGAGCGGGCCCCACTTCTCAGGTGCCTTGATTTCAGCCTTTTCTCCAGCCTGCTGTTGACTCGTAGGGTTTACCTCGGTGAAAACTGGATGTCTTTCATATTGTTTCCTTGCGGTGAGATTTTGGTGGATTCTTTGGACTGCTGTTTCAGGCAAGGTAGTTCACTTGCTTTTAGCCAAAGAGACTCAACAAAGCAAGATTTTTCTCACACAATTGGAGCTGACGGTGCTGGACTTTTGTCCTTGTTAAATTAAGTTTTCTTTGCGCCATGCCCACGTTTCTGCTTGTCAAGGTATTTTGGAACTTCAAGTCTAACATTTACTGTCTGAGCACAGTCTTATCTTTATTTCATTTGTACCTAGTTAGGCTGTAGGATTTATGCCCTCTCCTTCAAGAATTTGGCAAGCTTAGGCGGCAGATAGAGTCTGTGGTTGGCCACCACGGAGCTTTCCTCTTTGGGCATTTATTTTTTAAAAATATGCAGAATGACCTACAAGAGTAACAGCTAGTGATGCTTAGCGTACATGGGTCTCTGTTCTAATTGCTGAGAATTGAATTACTCATTTACTTTGTACAAAGAGTCTCTAAGACAACTACCATGATCACTTCTGTTATGTAGGGAAGTTGCATAACTAGCAAGAGAGAAAGCAGTTTACACATGATACATGGACAAAGTTGGGGCCCAACCAGAGACCATTCTCTGGTTAAAGTAATTGATTAGTACTTCCTGATTGTAATGATTTTTAACTATTAGTTATTTACTTAAGCATACTATCTTATAGTGAAAGAAGCCACATGGTGTGGCTATTTAATATTTTGAGTAAGTTAAGATTTCTTCTATTTATAACATTTCCTTCCTTCCTTCCTTCCTTCCTTCCTTCCTTCCTTCCTTCCTTCCTTCCTTCCTTCCTTCCCTCCCACCCTCCTTCCCTCCCTCTCTCCATCCCTCCTCTCTCTCTTTCTCTCTCTCTCCTCTCTCTCTCTCTTTCTCTCTCTCTCTTTTCTCTCTCTCTCTCTCTCTCTTTCTCCTCTTCCATGCTGGTCCTGGGGCTTTGAACTCTGGGCCTGGGCACTGTCCCTGAGCTTCTTTTGTCCAAGTCTAACACTCCATCACTTGGGCCAGATCACCACTTGTGGCTTTTTTTCTGAGTAGTTTATTGGAGATAAAAGAGTCTCACTGACTTTCCTGCCCTTGGCTAGCTTTGAACCTCGATCCTCAGATCTCAGACTCCTGAGTAGCTAGCGTGAACCACTCACTGGTGCCTGGTTTATGTCATTTTCTTGATATTGCTTGCAATAATTAAAGGAAGAAAAATGTATTCCCAAAGGTGGAAGCAGGTTTCCTGATTTGCTGATTTATTCCAGAAAGGCAATGGCTTGAGTTTTGATCTTGGAAATGACCCTGGAATGTTGATGTTAAACGTATCTGCTTGAAAGCTGATGTTTGGAAGCTCAGGGGCTCAGAAATGACACGGGGGCACTGGGAGTAATCCAACCCATGTTTGCGCATTTGTCTTCTGGCCCACACGGATGCAATTTCCCACGTTCAAGTTGCTTACTGAGATCCTGAGTGCTGCAGTCAAAAAGTCCTGCAAAAGAGAGACCAGTGAAAATGCTTGTTGTAGCCATGTTGCTCATAGTTCTTCAGATGCCGAAAACACTGTAAGTGGCCCACAAGTTGTTCATTGGAGTTCCCCTTGGCGAGGAAACCTTATAAGGAGCTCTTCCTATACAAATGGTAGCTAAAGGTGATGAACTGAGGTCAATCAAATATGGGCTGAGTAACATTTCTCAGTGTATAACAAGCAGAAGGGTAATTTGCTGAGTGATACAGGAACAATACAGATTCTTATTTTAAGTAATATATAAAAATCTTCCTAGTTTATAAAGCAAATTATCTCATGATTATTATCACTTAGGATTAGGTAAAGTAGAAAATGGGAGTCAATTTGAATTTCATTTAAACTAAATATTCAGTAAATAACAATATAAGTAGTTTTTTGGATTAGCAAAGATTGGGAAAGTGATACGTAAATGAATAAGGTTGGGAGAATGCTGGGCTAATGCAATGTTAATTAAAAATGCAATGTTGTGTATGTAAATGATAGTAAAAGCTTTCTATGCTCATTATATTTTCAGAGCTCAAATTGGGCATGTAGTCAGAGTTGTTGCAGTTATTCGGAACAGAAGGAAGGTTGATTAATAGAAGTAAGACAGTATATAATAGTAAATTCTAGAGGGCCTTTTTCTCTGGAATGATGGGTCATATGTGGTAATAAAACATACATACACATGCACATACACACATACACATAGCAATAGTTCAATCTCTACTGCAAATAATTTTATGTGTTTATCCTTTTTAGTTTCTTTAATCATCTGACCCCTAATTTTTATTTTATAATAACAAAATATTTCTAGTTCTTTTTGTAACAAATGAAAACATAGCAGCTGAGATAACCATGCATATCTGACTTGTCATTTTTTAAAAATTATGTGTATTGGATAACTCTTGCCATGCAACAAACTACCCTAAGGTTTTATCTTTTATCTCCAAATAATCACTTATTGCACTCATGGTTCTGTGGTTCTGCAATTTGCTCTTGTCTCAAGCTGGGCTTATGCACTTACCTATAGGAGCTGATGGGGCATACTAGCCCCTCAACTTTGGTTATTATTTGTGACACAAATTAGACCACTGATAGCTTACCCTACAATGGCACAAAGAAACATCCCATACATGGCAGTGACTTTTTCTTTTTTTTTTTTTTTTGGAGGTCATAGGGCTTGCTCTCAGGGCCTGGGCTTTTTCTGTTCAAGCTAGTGCTCTAGCACTCTGAGCCACAGCTCCACTTCCGCTTTTCTAGTAGTTAATTGGAGATGAGTCTCATGGACTTTCCTACCCAGGCTGGCTTTGAATCATGATTTTTAGATCTCAGCCTCCTGAGTAGCTAGGATTACAGGCATGAGCTATCAGTGCCCAGCTAGCTCTTGTATTAAAAATTAACAATAAAAAATATGTAGCAAACTATAGGAGGAGAATGCTGAATGGGTTATGAATAAAAAAGAAAGAAACAGAAGAGAGAAGGCAAACTCATGGTAGTGAAATCTGAGCTTCTTTTCCAATTTCTGACAGATCTGCTATAAAATACATTTGTTCATCACCAGCTGATGGCTTTTGAAATCACTTATTTTTATTGTCTTACAAGGGGCACTTTGTTGAGTGCTTCATTATCCACAGAGATGCTTTAACACTTGTACCAAAACCCCGTGTTCAAACACTGCTGCTGGCAATCCCTCTTAGTGATAATTCTCAGGTCAAGTATTAAACATCAGAGGAATGATGGTGTATGTAAATGGTCTTTTTAGGTTGTGCATTAGCAGGTAGAAATGGACAACTTTCCTTGAAAAATATTCAGCATTCCCTCTGCTCCCCCCTAAAGCTAACTGCTTCAAGAAACACTGTAGAGCATGCTATGTGGTTGTGCAAAGTGAGGTTTAAAAGACTAAAAATACCTGTCTTCAAACTGTTCTCCCTACGGTTGCTGTTTTTTCTATTGTATAGCCTCACATAAGTTTAAGGTGTTGAGTAATGCCGATTAAAAACAAACAAACAAACAAAAAACACACTAGCACTGCCAGACATGCATTCCTATAATTCTAGGTGCTTTGGCGGCATAATTGGGAGGAACATGGTTTGCAGACACCCTGGGCATAACGTTTGTGAGGCCCCATCTCAACCGATACCTGGGTGTGGTGGTACATGTCTGTCATCCCAGAAACAGCAGGAAGCATTAGTAGGAGGTTTGAGGCCCAGGATGGACAGGGTGAAAGGCAAGATTTCATTTCAAAACTAGAAAGACAAAACAAACCTTCAAACAAAGTGTACAGGCCTGGGAGCATGGCTCTGGTAACAAAGTTCCTGCCTAGCACTCACATTTTGCACTGCCCTGGGATTTAAGTAAACAGCTAGTTCAGGTCCTCTAGAGCCATGTACAGAAAACAGCATATAAAGAAGGGCTTTATTATATTTTTTAAGGAAATGTGTTGGTGAGGTCTCTAGGTATTTGCCCCTGTGTTAAAACAATTGCTGGAATGAGTAAAATCCACAAGTTCTAAATGTCATATTATCAGTAGTGTGTTGTTGTTGTTGTTTGGTTGTATTTTTTTGGTAGTAGTAAGGTTTGAATACTAAGTGCATATGGAAAGGAATGAGTGAATGGTGGTTTGTACAGAAGTGTTGGGCCTCTTTGTAGCATACTCTTTGTAGGACTGGAATGTATGGTAACCAATTGTGACGTATAGAAAAACCAACATCCTTACCAGACCATCTCAAAGCATCAATATGTCCTGCAGATAGTGTGTGCAGTCATCCCCTGAAAGTCGGTTGTGCTCCTGTTTTATGGCAAGAAAATAGAGAAGCCACATTCTGAGAGGTCAGATTTGGAGTCTTTATTAGAAAGCCATTGAATGCAGGCAGACTCTTGTCCAGCCCTGTGAATATACTTAACAGGGTCAGAAAACTGAGCCATGAGAGTTGGAGAGGAAAGAAAAAGCAGTAAAACAATACCAACAAACCAGATCAGCTCCAATGGAGAGCCAAAGTAGGATGCCATGGTGACCTCAGAAGAGCCCATAGACGGGACACACAGGAGACACTGGCATGGAGTAATGGGGCCTGAACTGATCTGGACCTAAACAGGGTTAAGTTGGGGGGGGGAGGGGAATGACAGGGTCACAGGGAGCTTGAGAGTTCAGGACTCAAAACTGCTAGGTCCAGTAACCTATTGCACAAACCCCTGGTCGCAGCCTCTAGGGATTCAGGCTCACCCATCACCTGGGTAATGTGGGATTTCCCTGAGGCTAAACCTCATCAGGTCTAAACAACATGGTTTATCTGCAACTCAAAGGATGGCTTGTCTCACCTTTAGGCCTTAAAAGCTGGGTGGACAGCCCCCATTGCCTGGTTAGGCACCAGGATGACAGTAAGAACAAGGTGGCTTACTTAGGCCTAGTGTTTCCCTTCATTCCCAGTGCCTAGAAGCATCCCTGAAGTCATGACCATGACTGCTTTTCCTTTTAGTCTCCTTCTGTGGAAGGTAAATTTCTTTCTTCCTTTCTTCTTTTGGTTGGTTGTGAGGCTTGGGTACTATCCCTGTGCTCTTTGGCTCAAGGCTAGCACTCCACCCCTTTGAGTCACAGTGCCACTTCTGGTTTTCTGGTGGTTAATTGGCAATAAGAGTCTCATGGACTTTCCTGCCCAGGCTGGCTTTGATTTGGGATCCTCAGATCTCAGCTTCCTGAGTAGCTAGGATTACAGGCATGAAGCACTGGTGCCTGGCAGAGGTAGAATTCTTGAAGACACAACAATCATGTCTTATGTCAGAGGGGTTCTTGTGTTATGTCCTCATTCTCTTTTTCTATTCCAAGTTTTTTATTTCTCTATATTATTACTTTGAAACAAATTTGTAGTACTGAGGTTTGAATCCAGAACATTTCACCTGCTCGGCAATCTCTCTACTACTGAGCTCTGACCCCTGGCCTTTCCATTAGGCTTTATCTTTGTGTGACAGTACTCTGGGGAAATGATGTGGACTCAAGACTCTAATAAATCACCCGAAGTGTCTTCCAAAAATGGGGAAAAAAATCACTAGCTAAAAAGTTATTTCTATTCTGTCTGTGCTGTTGTGGGTGTTGGGGACCAGGGCATGAATAATAGTGACTGAGCTCTGGGAGGTTAGAGATGGAAGAAGAGACCTGATGTATGTGACATACATTGATTACCCACCCTCAGGATTCCAGAAAGTGTAGTTGGGCCTGGGAATGCAGCCATATTCTGTAGTCACCCTTCAGTCTTGAGATTCTGAGGAGAGGCTTTTCTGGAAGAGACACGGAGTTCTATCCCAGGGGTCCCTAAGATCTGAGATGGCTGGAGAGGAGGTTAAGCCCTTGCTACTTGCTGTGCTTCTGGTTGGACCCATCCCTTTGAGATGGGTTGGTTGACTGTGTTTATGAATCCTAAGCTTCTGCAGACCCATGAGCCAGGAGGACGCCATCTGCTGCCTGACCTGAGTGGTTACTGTGATTATGATTTCAGTGAGATACTGGAGGATTTTGTGCTGGCTTCTGGTAAGTAGAGTCATGAATGGGATTAAAATGAATGTTAAAGATATTTTATTATTTATGCATAGCCCAGATCCATTATATATGTACATATATATACACACAATAAGAGAAAAGTAGCAAATGGATTAAAAAATGTCAGCAGAAATCAGAGTAAACTCAATAGTTGTTGTCACAAAATGGATCATCTCTTTATTGAGAAGAACAAGGAATGACCTTTGTCCTCCTGGGGTGGCATTCCACTTTCTCCAGTAAATAATACAAGGTTTCCCCCATAATTACCTGATAGGCTAGAATAGCTACTTGGGATCCATTTCAGTCTATTGGGTAAATGATATGTTTTCTAATGGCATTTTACCCAACAGTGAAGCTTGGGAACTAATGATATATATAGCGAGGGCACTGTAGGAAGCTGTGTGGAGGCAGTAGTTACTTTTATAAAGTTATACACTAGGCCCACACTCCAAGATTCCAACGACAACATTTGTGTATAGTATTACTAGAGGAAGCAAATACTGGCTGGAACATTCTTAGCTCATTTTCACAGAATGGTGATCAAGGCTGTGTGTTGGGTGCCACACTTTCTCCAGCCAGTGGCATTCCCCCCTTTGTGAGGTTGCTTCTAGGAAATACATAACCTGGTGAGGCCAGGAAGTTCTACATGGCATCCTGGATTGTCAGTTTGGGATCTTCTGGAGGAAGGAGTCCTGAGTCAAGCATGAGAGCACCGCAGAGATTCTGAATGGCGGGCTTAAGACATGGGCTGTAGGCCAGCTCGGACACTCAGGGGCAGTTTCCTTACCTCCTTGCTGAGTTTCACTGTTCTAAAATGGACAGAACCATTGCCACCTCACACGGCGGCTGTGAGGACCAGGCGAGCTAGCTCATGTGCACCACTGCAGGAGATGGCTGCTGTTTAACTAATCTGACGAAGAATGTCTGCCAAGACAGGAATTTTCCAAACACATGCTTGGAAATAATCTGGAATGCGTGTTAAAATACGGGCCTAGCTCTTCCTAACCTATTGACCTATAGAAGCCAAAGCTAAGGACCATTCTTTTTTCTTTTCTTTTCTTTTTTTTTTTTTTTTGCCAGTCCTGGGCCTTGGACTCAGGGCCTGAGCACTGTCCCTGGCTTCTTGTTGCTCAAAGCTAGCATTCTACCACTTGAACCACAGCACCACTTCCAGCTTTTTCTGTATATGTGGTGCTGAGGAATTGAACCCAGGTCTTCCTGTATATGAGGCAAGCACTCTACCCACAGACCATATTCCCAGACCCCTGAGGACCATTCTTGATTTTCCTAGACAATTCTCCTAATCATACTAGGTTGGAAAATAGTAGCAAATATAAGCAATAAAAAAAATCAAGCTGTGTGCCAGTGACTCATGCCTTTAAGCCTAATTTTTTAGATGGCTGAGGTCTGAGCATTGTGGTTTGAAACCAGATTGGGCAGGAAAGACTATAGAATTCTTGTTTCCAATTAATGAGCAAAAAGCTGAAAGCGTACGTGCGGCTCCGGTGGTGTAGTGCTAGTCTTGAGTGAAAAAGCTCAGGGACAGCTCCTAGAGCCCAAGTTCCAAATAAAACAAAACCATTCAATGTTACTTTCTACACCCCCGTAGCCGAAGAAAGAGCCTGCTGGATACCGTTATGCATTGTATTCATGTGGCCACTGATTTCAGCAATTAGCAATGTAACGGAGCCATTATGGTCAGTTAAGTGCTACTATGGAGCAGATATACCCCAGGGCTCTGTCATAACCACCTCAGGGTGGTTTGGCTGTATTTCTTTGACAATAAAAAAACAAAAAGAAATTATTATAATTAATATAACTCCAAGTTTTATAGCACTAAAGTATATTTTAAGCTTAAAATGGATATCAGTTTGAGAACTGTGGTTCCCAAAGATATAGGAATGGAACTACCACGCTTGCACAACCCTCTCAGAGCAGAGTATGCCCATGCCCTGTGGCATGCAGCTGTCATTTCAGGGGTTCCCTGTAGAGGTCGTGTGCCTTCCTGGGAGGCCTTTTAGCTAGGTAGCTGGAAGATGCCAAAGAGGTGGCCAGGATTTAGCTTTGTGGTGCACCTAGCCTGCATTTTGCGTGGAGTGGCATCTCTTTAATATGGTTTTTGAGGCATCTGATAGTTCCTTTCCATGTTGGTGATCTCGAAAACGAGTAGTTGATGGAATGAAGACTAATAATAATGAATAGTATTTCCCACTCGGAATCAAATTACCAAACGCTTCCTATCATAAGAGGCCTCTGTACTTTTCAAATGTCTTATTGAACCTTGCTCTTTGAATCATTCCTCACATTTCCAATCTCCTCAAATCTGATGCTTGGGAACAAGTTTTGTAGCATGGACAAGATCCCTGAGCTACCCCAAATGAAAGGCAGCCATAGTACTAGAACCCAATTCTGACCTCATTGTGTTTGGATATTCTGGGATATTTCAGATTGTTGCAGGCAGGGTTCAGATAAAGTCCTTATGATACAGATATTTCTAGGCCCAACATTCTTGACTCATCTCTGCTTTTTTTTTCTTGGCAACCTGCCTTCTTCAGATATTTCTAGAAATTTTGATAGGAAAGAGGCTTACTTGTCAAGTCCACTGCTGGCTATTTTGCTTTAATAAAATCTCATAGAATGATCTATCACCTCCACTCTGAATAACAGAATCTCAGAATTAGAAGGGGATGTAAGGGTTGTTTAGATCAATCACAAGACAAGGTGAGCTTTGGACCTATGGACAAGATTCCCACTAACCTTCTCCCTGAGTTCATCCAGGGCCAGAGAACTTGTTCCCATCCCAGGCTGTCTGTGACAGTGACGGAAGATGTCACACACTCTTCACATTTACTTCCATACACAGCCTTTTCTAGGACAGGTGGGAGAACACAAACATATTAACATACAATGCTCAGTAAGTAAGAGTGGGTTGAATGCTGGATTCAGGATCTCTGGATTTTTAGAAATGATGTGGTTCTTAGGTCACATTACAGCCTAGGAGAAAAGCAGTTTTGGAATCACCAAGGGGGTTGAGGTAGAGGAAGTGTCGCAGTTGTTTTCAGGATTGAAAGGATAGAGTCTAAACCAGCAAGGGTAAAGTACCATGTTTGCATTTTATTGATTTCCTACCTATTGATTTCAACGGATGAACTGTCTGCCTGTGAGAAAAGAGACTGACAGGGAATGGAAACCCACAAAGTCAGACACTAGGGCCTTTGAGGAGGGCGGAAATTACATAGAAAACACCCCAGGTGCTTGTGCCTTTCTAATACATATAACTCACAAGCGCAGCTCAGGGCCTCCTCCTTCCCCCGAATCCTGGATCCAGGTAGATTTGTGGGCTCCCAGGTTGCAAGGCTATCGAGAGAGAAGAATTGGATAGAGGTTGGGTGATATTCTATAACTATTCTGAGCTTCATTGTGTCTGATGCTCCTGTGTGTCCCTAACACCTACCAAATGTTTGTATAAGAAAAGTGCTCAACAAATGTTTTTGAGCATGAATGAATGAATGAATGAATGAACGAACGAATGCCTGACAAATCATTCTCTTCCTGTGGAGGGGCTCAGGTAGGAACATGTTGAGTTGAGGGTTTGAGAAACTCCTTTCTTTCTGGGTGCTAAACATCTAGTTGGCATGGATTGCTTTTGTCTCTTGCAGAGCCTTGCTTTATCTTGGAGGTTTTTGGAGGGGTTCAGTGCCAGCCTTTGTCTGGTTAGCTCATGTTGGAGGGCATTCGTTTTCTCTAGTAGAGGATTGTTGACAGCTATTTTGCCTCTGCTCTGTATTGCTTTGAACACAAATGGTAGAACACTTATCTAGAGCATCCCTCAACACTTCCAACATGGAAACCTGCATGCTGGGTTCCATGGCCAAGATGAGTTGAACAGGTAAATTTCAAATGTATTTGTGAATTTGTGAAAAAAAAAATCTTAACTGTGTTATTATTATTACTTTCAATGAATACTTGTTGGGCTGGTGCTAGTGCTCTAACCCTAGCTATGGGGGAGGTTGAGATTGGAAAGATTATTGTCTGAGAACAGTCTGGTCATACCTGCGAGACTCCTTCTCAACCAATAGCTGGGGGTCACTCTGGCTGCAATGGGAAGTTTAAAATAGTCAGATTATGGCCCATGCACCTATATAAGAAGTGAGATCCTATCTCAAAAAAATAATGAAAAAAAGAGATAGAGGTATAGCTTAGCAGTGGAAAAGTGACTGCCTAGCAAGCACAAGGCTCTGAGTCCAAACTCCAGTACTGCCAAATATAAAACAAGACAAACAAAACGTATCACCTATTGGTAGCTAGGGATGTAGTTCAGTGGTGGAACCCTTGCCTAGGATGAATGAAAGAAACCTTGGGTACCATTTCCAATACTGTACAAAAAAAAAAAAAGAAATGATGAAAAGTTTATAATACGCTAAAACTAAAGTGCCATACCATGCACCTACATATCCTGAATTAGTGTTTTTATAGGGGCATATAGCATATGTGATTCTTACAAATACATCTGATCTACTCGCCACACAGATGATTTGCTCAAGAGTTCAGAATGGATTCATTCACAAGTGTAGATTGAATGCCATGTGTCCACTCCTAGAAGGACAGCATTGAACCAAGATCCCGGACCTCACAGGGGACACAGAAAATAAAATCCAATTAGAAAAATATATCGTGTATCAGATAGTGGTAAATGTTTCAGGGAAGAGTTAATTGGTAAAAGAGGGTAGCCTGTTGGGGAGAAGGCATTGGTGGGATGTTCGGGTTCTAAAACAGGTGTCCAAGTATGGCTTCCCCAAAACACATAGAGCTGAAAACATGAGAGAAGGTGAGAGATGAAGCTATGTGAGCATATGGAGGAACATTCCAACAAAAGAAGTAACGCAAGTGCGAAGGCTCTGTGGCAGGAGGAAGATGCATACACAAGAGGCACTGAGGTCCTTGCTCCATGAGAGACTTTGGTAGAGATGAGACCTTGGCGATTCGGAGATAGAAGGCGATCCTTCTGTCCTCGGGGGAGTGTTTGAGTGACTATGATTTGAGCCATGCCTTTGCTGGTGTGGTGATGGGAAGTGAGCAGCCTTCCAGGCGTTGAACATATTTCGTCACCAACTAGAGACTTACTCCTGCCTCCCCCCCTCCAGTCATGGCATTGCGATTTAGCTCAATTTAAAAATCAAGAGTTCTTCTTTTTCTCCTCAACAGATGATACCTTCTTGGTATATAGGTGGGAGGGAAAATAATTTAGTCTGTGAGGTTGCAACAGGTACTTTATAGTACATTATTGTCCACTTAGCCACCACATGGATTGTTCTGTCAATACCCAAGGCATTTAAAGTTGCAATTTTAGGATCTCTTTCAGGCTGGAAGCAGGCACACAGGCACATGAAGGCTCGGGTTGTTGCCTGTCACATCCCCAGCTGAAAGGGAATGATGGAGTCTTTACCCTTCACCACCGCTATGCAGAGGACTTGGGCATCCAGTCAGCTGACAATGGGAAGTGCCACCTGCCACACAGTGTTGCTGTTGTTGTTTTGAACCTTTCCTTTTTCTCCTTAGCAGCTGTCACATCTGGCCTTTTACCAGTTTTCTCCAGAGTGAGAAGGGTTGGGCCACAGGTTATGAATGACCTTGTGCCTTTTAAAAGAAATGTTTTCCTTGTGAAAACATTTGCATGACTAAGCATTTGGAGTGCCATGACGGTCAGTGGATGACGGAACCCACAGCAGGAGTAAGGCTCATTCCCCAGTCCTGTGAACCAGTGTATGATGTCTTTGTATGGCTTTGCTATAGGCACACCATCTCTTTGAAAATAAATCTTTAATTTAGATCGGGTTAGGAGGCCCATTTGGCCTTGCTGCTTGGTTTCTCCTCTTCTTATGATCTTAAATTGGTAGAAGCATCTATTTTAATTGGTAAACTAGTATTGATTTCTAACTGTTCAATAAAGCCCATAAGTTATTCAGATTTCCTTATTTTTCCCCCCAACCTCATGCCCTTTGTCTGTTTCTAGATCCTGTCCAGGACCCCATAGTGCATTTAGTTTTTGATGTTTCTTTAGCGTCTTCTTGGCTATGATCATTTCTTAGATTTCAAGAAAACAATTTTTTTTGATGAGCTTGATTATTTTAAGGAGGACTGGTCAGGCATTTTGTACATTTGTTAGATTTGTCTGGTGTTTGTCTCATGACTAGATTGGACCTCTGGGCTTTGGGAAGAAGCCACCATGGGAAAGCTCTGTTTCTCTCACGCCTCTCAAGGGGTAGGTACATCCTGCATTCCATCCCTGTGACCTCTCACTGTGCAAGCCGAGCCTGATGGCCTGGCTGAAGCTGGGTGATCTCGCCTCTGTGAAGCACTTCTTTTACTCCCCCTTTCCCATGGTGCATTCTTTGCGAGGAAGTCATCATGCACAGCTTAAGAAGTTGTGATGACACTCTACCTCCTAGAAGCCATCATACATGCAAAAATTATTTGGAATTTTGCTGCTAGAGATTGGTCTCTCTTCCTTAGTTTGTGTTCTCACTCATGTATCTCAGTGTGGACTCATGAGTATTTATTTTATGCTTTGAGTTATAATCCAATCCTTTGTTATTCACTGTGATCTTGCTTTGGTCATTGGGATAGTATTTTCAGTTGTCTTTTGGGTCCCTGTGTCAAATAGCTGGTGTGTGTGTGTGTGTGTGTGTGTTTGTATGTGCGCGCGTGCGCGCGCGTGCATCCTTATTTTCTGGTACTACTCAAAATGGTAGTGCCCCAAACCATTACTGACTCCTAGCCAAAGAATCAGCCATTTCTCAAGGAGTCTTGGTTCCTCTGATTGAAGAAGGCTGTCTGAAACCAAGAACTGGACCCTAGGCATGCTCATGACCTTGGGGATGGGGTCTGGTCCGAAAGGACTACCTTTAATTTCACGCAAATATTTACTGAAGACATAAAGGTGTGGTAAGATAGAAGGGACACTGATCTTGGAGCAGGTATCTGTGGCATGAGCCTGAATTTGTCAATGTGAGTGTGTGTGTGTGTGTAAATGCATATAAGCTGATGTCCTTGTGAGCCTCAATTTCCCATGTGACGTAATAAGTCTGGTCTTGGTATTGTCCCCAATTTACTAATAGGGTTACAACAAAAATCTAGAGAGTTGCTACCAACTGACAAAGTTTTACAAATTGAAACTCTCTCCCTAAAGATTTGTATTATTTTCATCATCTCAGTACATTTTTAATCTAGGATATTTCACCAGTGTTGGAATTGAGTTACATCAAATTTTGTGTACTTTCAAACACATGATCACAAATACCAGCAATGAGTTTTTTTTTTTAAAGTGTTAAGTCTGAGGTCCTGAGTTCAAACCTTAGCACTGCAAAATAAGTAATAAAAATATCTAAATAAAGTCAAACACACTTTTCAAGGGAATCTTTACTACTACTATTAGAAAATGTCTATTATGAAAAATGATCCCAGTGTTTTACTTATTTTACTTTCTGCACATGGGTCACTATTTTAAGAAGTGTAAAAAGGAGTCACATCCATACACTGACCGAGAAGCCATTGTGGTTATTACTAGCAGGTATGTCGGAGAAGCTTGAGTGACCTTGAATCTCCTTGTGAACAGATGCCCTTCCCAAGGCATCGCAGTGACCCCTGCAAAATGACCCAAGGAGATGGCCCCTTCCTGCCACCCCAATCTGTTTGTCCATCTTCCTCCCCTTATGGAATTCTAGGTTGCCCAATGTGGGTAAGCCAAAGAATGTTTTCCTTCAATCTGTGTTCTAGGATCAAAAAGAGCAAAGACTGACACTTCCACGCAGTGCAGGATGGAAGGCCTGTGCGTTATGTGGATATACCTGTGCTCTCAGCAATTGGAAAACGTTTTTGTTCTGCAAGTCCACTAAATATGGAAAGGTAAAATAAAATCATGTCAACCCCTTTGGGTGTGATATCCCTTGTGTAAACCAATTAGATGGTGTGTGTGTGTGTGTGTGTGTATGTGTGTGTATTTATTTACATACACCACCAAGGAGAAACCGAGACTGAGTACAGGAGGCTTGGCTCAAAGCTGTCTGTCTCCAAGTCCTGCTCCCTTGGCCTGCAGACCCTGTGGCCTCCTCTCCAGCTGTGGGGTATAAATGATTTAGGTCGAGGCGGTGAGCCATTCCAGCATGAAGGGAGATGCATTTTCCCTCAGGGTTGCTGTGTTTGTGTGTGTATTGCTCATTGGAATTTCAAAACATGGTCTAAGACAGAAAAAAGGATGCTGGGTTCTCTCCCCTTCATTCTGTGGGTGCTAAGGTTCAGCCTTTTCACCGGCCTACCAGCTCCATTCCACTGTGAACTGACTCACCTCAGTTTTCCTCTACACGTGTGCTAATCACACGTGTTTAGATCTGTTTATTTGTCTTTCCTTTTAATTAACAGCTAATGTCAAAGAGAGAGAGAGAGTGAGAGAGAGAAAAGAAATAAACATGCAAGGGAGATAGCTGCTTGTGCAACTGTGGGGCGCAATGTGGAGACGTTCCTTTGGAAGCCAAGAGTTATTTGACTCCTACAGGATTTTCATTCTGTTGTAAATAGAGCAGCCTAAGGTGAAATGAGCAAGTTAAGAGAAGGCAGGGCAATGGAAGTCTAGACTGCTGCAAAATGTGTTTATTTAAATTAACAGCCATGGCGTTTCAAGTCTGCTAGGGGAAGGAGGCCTTCTCATTGGTGTAGAGAAAAGCTCCCTATGGGCTGTTTGTCTTAAACACAGCCTAATAGAGTGGTACTTAATGAGAACGATTCAGATCTCAAATTCAATTTGGTTTCTAACTGGCTAAAGCACGTATTTAACTTTGATCTGCAAGTTGGAATCAGAGGCGTGATTGGCTAATGTTTGACTTGTAGTTGGTCTAATGAGATTTTATGAATATCAATATTGCTACAGCATCATAATGTATTTTGCTGGCTTTTCATGGCAGGGAAAATAATGTTGCTGTCTATTAGTCTAATAACTTGGTTTCATAACACCACAGTAATTGTTCTGATTTCTTCTTAGGAAAGGATGTGGGATATAAGACAACTTCTTAATGTTTGAAGAGGTCAATCTCTCCCTCTCTCTATACATATATGAGGTATATGTACATATAATATATATGTGTATATATATATGTGGATGCTTAGTTTGACTCAATCTAATGTCAGTCAACTGTTGTTAACAAGCTCTATTATGACACAAAAGTGCTGATATTCTGTGTGGTTGGTGAGCCGCAGCTGGGCCAGGCACTCACGAATGTTTGGTTACAAGGTTGAATTAGATAGTCAGTGGCAGTACTTCACTTTATGTGGTCAAGTTCATTTC
This sequence comes from Perognathus longimembris pacificus, assembly GCF_023159225.1. Lineage (NCBI taxonomy): Eukaryota > Metazoa > Chordata > Mammalia > Rodentia > Heteromyidae > Perognathus > Perognathus longimembris. Next base: position 46,330,264 of record NC_063176.1, read on the forward strand.
AGCCATTGAAACTTGACAACTCATTCTAGATAAGAATGATTAGAATTGATAACCCCCCCTTATTTTTTTCCAAGTGGTTGGTTTTTTCCCTCAAAACAAATGTTTTATCTAGCATGGTATATAATTTAGTAGAACTTTACAAATCGGCATTGTGCTGGATCCTAGGGGATGGGGTGTACTCCGGTCACTAGACACTTTATTTTTCAGGAAGAAATAAAGAATATTGTATGAGGGTCATGAGGCATACACTGGAATAATACACTAGAGCAGTAGTTTGTAAAATACTATTTGCTTGCCCCCACTTCCCCCCAAAAACGAAAGGGAAGTCAAGCACTGATGACTCATGTCTGTCATCATAGCTACTCAGGAGGCTAAGATCTGAGGATCAAGGTTTGAAGCCAGCCCGGGTAGGAAAGTCCATGAGATGCTTACTAACCCACCAGAAAACTGGAACCTTGGCTCAAAGTGGTAGTATACCTTCCTTGAGCAGAAAAGCTCAGGGACGACACCGAGGCTGAGAGTTCAAACCCCACGACTGATGACAGTAACAACAATAAAAAGGAGATGGGAAAACACTTGGTGTTGGTCCTATCTGTTTTCTATTTTTCTTTTTAAGACAATGTAACAAAGCACTTGGATGTTTCTGGTATGGCAGGGATGCCACAGAAGAGGAAGCAGGGAGTGCTATGTCCTGAGAACCTTCTGTCACGTGGAAGACTCTTCTCCAGTGTATCCCACTTAATCTTTATAGGAACTCTCCAAGATGGCTGATATTAACTCCATGAGCCTGAGGCCAGTTGCTAGAATATGACTGGGTTGCAATTTACACTTAGACCAGCCTGCCTGCAAAGCCTATTTTCTTTTCTGTTACAGTGGAAACTTCTAGAGCAAATGGGAGCCTATGTCTTGCTCACCCCGTGTCTCTCAGTGTCCACCATGGTGGCTGCCAGTCCCTTCCCAGGGTCTTCTTCCATCTTTCTTTGTCCCTGAGACCCTTTCCCACTTCATAATTTATCCCTGCCAAATGATAGCCCCTCTTTTAGTGTCTCTTTGTGACTTCTCTGCCCGTTCAGCCTTCAGTCTATTCCAAACAATCCCTGCAGAGCTTCTATCCTGCCTGGTATATCCAGTCTGCTTCATTTTCCAGGTGAGGGTATGGGTGCTCAGGGGAGCTGAGAGACTTCCGGTGGACTTCTACATCTCCTTGGTCACAGCTCTAGAGCCAGAGCCCACACTGGCCCTGCTTCACAGCTTGGGCTCCTTCTATACACAATTTGAGGCAAGTCTTGAAGGTAGTTATAAAACCATGTTGAGTTGGATGCAGGCTTAAAAGCTTCATGATGACTGAGTTTACCATGAGTCCTAAGAAGTCGGACCCTGGAAGGAAGCCATCAGGATGCAGGTGCTTCAGATTCCTCTTCTAAGAACAGCAGGGTCATCTAATGTTTCTGTGCTCCTTCTTCTTGACCGTTCTGATGCCAAGTCCTGGCTCTTCAGATTTAGGATGAGTCAATGGGTCTTGGGAAGCATTTAGAAGGAGTGCAGGTCTGGTTCTTGCAGATCCCTTTTTCTGGTCACTCATCCTCCAGTAGAGCACCTACCCCATTTCCTGCTCTGAGAAATAAACACACTATCCCTGCTACTGCCTTCCTTTCTGTGGCGTCGCCCTGGGGGAAGATGCCTTCACCAAATGTCCTTTTCCCAACAGAGATGTCCTTTGCTGGCTATTCTGTCCATGAGAAAAGTTGTCCATCTTCTCTCCCATGCCCTCCTTCATCATCATCATGAGAATCAGTATCAGTACCCTTGCACATGGTTCTAGCAAACAGTTCATGAGCTGGTTGGGTGTCAGGAATGAAGAAGCAGGGTTGACTTCACATCCTTTGAAAGTCTTCTTCATTTTCATTCTGCTCCAACAGGGCCTTGAAAACAGAATGCTAGGTACTTCCAAGCTGCCCAGGCCTTTTCTCTCAACTTCACAAAATCTATACCTGTTCTGTGAAATAGGCTCTGGGCCAGACCAAGGGATTTGTTGTTTTTTTTTTTGTGGCAAATGAGACAGACAGCTATCTGTTCACCTTCGCTTTGCAGTTTCTCCTTTGTAGGTGACTCTTGCCAGTTCAACCATGCTATCCTGCATTCACAACGTGACTCTTTCTCGCTGTGTTTCTGTGCTTTGGGTAACACTGTGAACTCTTTCTGCCCTTTTATTCAATCTGCTCAGCATTTTGTGAACCTGGAGAGTTTGTTTTGCTCAGCAGAGCTGGAAACATTTGGTGCTTACTTCTATCTGAGATCATTTATAAAAATATTAAAGAAGTTCTGATAGCGGTATGACCTCTGGGATTTCCTCCTATTGCACTTTGTCTTATCTTTAAGCCGATTTGCCTGACACAGGTTAGGTATATAGTAAGTGTTCAATAAATACCTTGTTGATTCATCGACCCACTCTCCTTGTCAGGCTCCTTCCCACAATCCCAGAATGACTCAGTGTTTTAATGGTCCTGGATTTGAAATGTTGTCAGAAGTCTTTTTGAGGCTAAATAAACACTGTGAATTCATTTCTCCTCATTCCCACGCTTGCCCTCTCTGTGGAGTTAACACGATCAAGCAGACCTGAGATCCTTGCCTCCTCCCTCAATCCTAACTCTATTCTCCTGGTAGTTTTGTTGACTTAACTATGCAATGATTTGCAAACTTTTGATTTCCAGACTTCACAGGTCTCCGACTGAAACACAGAGTTGTATCTTTCTATGGTTTCTGCATCTGCTTCTGAAACTTTCTTCTAGCCTTACTCTATCCTGACTGCAGATAGTAATTCTGTTTGTTTCAGGAGACCCCAACTTGCCCTTGGGCTAAAAGCATGGTTGGTGGTGACAAATTCCCCCTTCTTAGCAAGGGAAGCTATCATTGATATTCAGTTGTACAAATACTAGGCACCAGGATTCATTCTATTTATGAGGAACAGATGTTTCCTATGTTTGGGGAAACTTACAGTAGAAGATGGGACAGTAAATAAGCAAACACATATAAAAATGACCATTTCAAATCATGGCAAGGCCTGTGAAACTAATAACCAGGTTGAAGTGATTTTGACATGGGGCTAGATGAGAAGGAGATGCCAATTTAGATAATTTCTTCTCTTTGAGGAGATGATATTTGACTAAATATTATGTTTGATGAGGACAAGCTATATGTTCTTTTTATTTACTTTATTTTTTTATTGTTTTAAGTAGTACAAATGAATTTCAATTCAACATAATATTCATGAACAATCCATCTTGATCAATGTTACCCCTTTCATCATTTTCCCATCTCTTCCAGTTCCATCCATTCCCATCCATGTTGTAATCCTTTTCTTTTTTTCTTGCTAGTTGTGGGGCTTGAACTCAGGGCCTGAGTACTGTTCCTGGGAATTTTTGTTCAAGGCTGGTGCTCTAGCACTTCAGCTACAGCTCTTCTTCCTGCTTTTTGGTGGTTAATTTGAGATAAGAGTCTCACAGATATTCCTGTCCAAGGTGTCTTTGAATCGTGATCCTCAGATCTTAGCCTTCTGAATAGCTAGCATTACAGGTATGAGCCACTGGAGCCTGACACTCATGTAGCAACCTTGATGAATATAGTTTTTGAGAGAGGAGACTTGAGCAGGAGGGAGCAGTCTGGTGTTATACTTAGAATTCCTGGGTGACTTTCATCGAGCGACCAGTTCCTGTTTTAATATTACATGTGACAACTTCTACATAATAGTTAAATGGATCACCAAGTAATATGCTAAATACTCTACATAGGTTAGCACCAGGGACTAAAATGTAAGCTAGATGAGGACAGGGCCATTTATTGTTACTTATTGGTTTTGTAAAGTAGTAGATCTCACAAGCACTGAGAAAATAGATGATGCATATTTGTGAAATAAACAATTCCTTACTGTAGCACTGCAGAGGAGGTAGTGTTGTCCTCTAATTTAGAAACCGGAGAACCAAGATCTGAAGGTGTTAAGTGGGTCAGGTAGATAGGATGAAAACTGGGATTTGAGCACAAGCTGGTTTCAAGATTCAAAGCCTTTTCCTCTCTGTTCCCATTCTCTTGTGTAGTCTAATACTTTTGACTCACCTGCTTCCGGAGTCTAATCATGTTAGCATTCGTCTAGTGGAGATTGAGGTAGGGAGTTAATTTGGCTGTTTTACTCTCCCCTGTTCATCAAGGAGTGGTCCTTCAGCAGTGTGATTATTATATGGAAGTCAGTATGACTTCTGAGCTAACTTGCTGCCTTTGATAAAGGCTCAGATCTTTTCAAAAGCCAGACCTCAAACTCTCCCTGGCAAAGTCTGCTATCTAAGAGGTTTTACATAAATCATAGAATCAGATGAAGACTCACTCGCCCATGTGTATGTGAGTGTGAAGGAGCAGGGAGGAAAGGAGCTGAAATGAACCAAGTGCCTACTATGTGACTCATTTTTGATGGGGATATTGCACTTTATTATATATGGAGCCTAATTTAATTTAACATTAATTACTATGGGCAAGTGAAGATGGGAAATGATTTGAGGTGAATAGATCCGGAATAACTTATGAGTTTTAGCATTTAGAAAGGATCTGACTTTAGAAAGTTACCTATTTTCCCTAATCCTTAAGTTTCTTATAAAATAGATCTAATGTGATTTATCCCATAGTCTGATTATGAGGATTAATAAAATAAGACAACATTTATGAATTCTTGCCTAAAGCCAGCATTCCATGAATGTGACTTATCATAAATTATTATGCTTTACCAAGTCTAAGATGCAATATATTAAGTACCATTGTTTTGCATAGCAGTAAGAGAACACACTGCTAGTTTAGCTATAAGGGACTATCAAGTATAAGACACATTCTGAGATCGGAAGATGGGAAAGCGTGTGTGGTGGAATGATTGAAATATTGGGTATGTGATAGGTTATGTAACCCATTAATAATGACAATAAATTGCTGATGCATGGAAGACAAATAACTGGCCACTCTTTGTGAAGTCCTGTAAGACCTGAGAATGACCTCTCTTCATTAGGGATGACCTTCAAAATTAAAAAAAAAAAAGATTTTCTTACATGAAGTCAAGCTGTCCCACAAGTGAAGCCCACCTCTCCTTATTTATTTCACTGTGGAGACAGTGAGCGAGCGAGCGAGTGGTCAGTATCCTCTGAACAGTCATTCATCTGCTTGTTAACTTATAACTTAAATGCTTTTCTCTCAGACTAATTACAAGATAATTATCTAGGCCTGCAAAACATCTCACCAAAGTAATGTGGATGAATTCAGGGAATTAAGAAATTTTACAAGCTGGCCATCCATCCATTCAACAGATATTAATGGGGAGAAGATTATGTTCCCAGTCTGGTTTATTTTTCTTTTTTTCTTCAATGTAGGGAATGGAAAGAATGAACTAGACAGGGTCCCTACTCTTGTGGGATTTGGTGGGGAGGGGAAAGATAATAAGTGAGTGGTAAATGGTATTTATGATGGCCATGAAGCCTATGATAAAAATAAATGAGGGTAGTGACCATAAAGGGACTAATGCTGGGACTATTGTGGAAAAGCAGTAGGGAATCAGCCAAGTAGAGACCTGGGCGATGGGAACAGAGAGGAGGAATTTCCTGGTCAGGAGCAATAACTGTTGCAAAGAGCCCCTAGGGCAGACATGAGATGGACTATTTATAAAAAGCATAAAGGTGGAGTGGAGTAGATGTAGAAAAGAGAAAGAAAGGGAAGCAGGTTGAGGCTAGAACATGGTAGACATTGATGGATCGAGATGACAAGTGGTTCCATCTGCATATATAAATAAAAGAAATCCAGTGAGGGGTGCAGTGGGTGTTAAACTGAGCTGTGATAAGATCCCATTGGCCTGTTTTGCTTTTGACTTTATAATTTCTCTGGTGGTAAAGAGAAGGAATTGTGGGAAGGGGCTAAGAGGTTGACCATCAAAGCAGGGGGACTATCTAGAAGGATACCACAGAGATCCAGAGAAAATCATCCAAGGCAGGAATAGAAATGGAGAGATACCTTGGGAGTGGGGCAGATTGTGGAGGTGTTGGGAGAAGGAAAGAAAGAGAAACAATAATACTAGTTTCCAGGACTTGAGTCTGAGAATAGGTAGTCATGCATTTTTTGAGGTAGGAGAAAACCGAGAGGAGGCACTTTCAGGGAGACAGGTGAGGACTAGATGTCTCAGAGTCCTACTTTTGGTGGTGGAGAGAGGAAGACAAGTAAGTCATGAGTTAAGAGGCGAAGACACAGATGAAGATAGGAATTTGGGATATCAGGTAGTTGATATTTTATATTAGTTGATATTTTATAGGGAGAGGATGGAAATAGAGCAGAGAAGACTTTAAGGGGAAAGGTGAGGGAGCCCACAACAGAGACTCTGATGGACCCTCAGAGAAAGGGTCCTAGTGATGAGGAAGAGCTGTGCAGAACAAACACAAAGGTTAAAGATGCTGTATGCTGGACCATATTTGCAGTGTGGTTGATCCATTACAGATTGAGCATATGGGAGGGAGACTTGTCTTGGAATGGGTACTGATGATGGTCAGAGGGACACCTTCCACTCCACACATACCAAAACACTGAACATTTAGGTGGCTTGCCCAAGGTTTTGGCATTTACAGGTAGTAGAACTGGGATTTGAACCCAGAGGTCTTTGCTCTGATGAGTGAGTTTTAATCACACATTCTACGGTCTCTATGTGGGAAGCTTAAAGAAATTAAGTGGAAGGAGACATGAGGATTAACATAGTGAAATATGTTTTGCTCTGCATCACCATTTGGCTAACAGTGCCATTTTGAAAGAGGCCAGAAAGAGCTGTGAATGAATGTTGTTTGGAATGGAGAGATCCAGCAGAGTTCATTTTCTCTCATCCCTTTCCAGGTAGTCCTGAACAGTAAAAGCCTCCAACCACTATTCATATCTGATTAAACAAAAGTTAAAAAAGAATAAAAGAAAGAGAGGAAAAAACCCACAAGAACCAAATGGCAAGCTTAATCTTTGGTATTTAGAATGATGAAGAGAAGCAATATGTGAAATCCACTTAAAATATGATTTCATGTTCTAATATACATTTTGAATTTATGGGGAACTGACTTCTGCCATTTATTCAGAGAGCAAAGGAACGCATATGCTATGCAGCTGAACTTATCATATCATAATGGGACACCTAGCATTTTTCACAAGTGATTGATCTTCTCCACCCCTTAACAGTCCTATCCTAACTGTTACAAAAAATGGAATACATTTCAAGCTTCTCTTGCACTGAATTGAGCAGAAACCAAAGAAGGCACTTAGGCTTGCCAGCTTTAGCAAGGCAGGGGGAAATAGGTGGAGAGAGGAGGAGTAATTCCTTTACTCTTTTACGGAAAAAAAAAGAAGAAGAAAATTTCAACTGGGAGAAACACCCGGAGGTGGATATGTTAATTGGAATATTCCCCACTAAGGTTAAATAGAACTTAAACACTGTTTGAAGCCTGTGTTATATAGCCCAAAATACATCCTGAACCAGGAGGTAAAGAAACTGAGTTTTATTTCCAGCTGTGTCGTTGATTTGAACAAGTTGTTTAACCTGTCTGTGGAGCTCAGTTTATCCATCTTCAAAATGAGAAAAACAGCATTCACCTCTACCCAACAGAAAGAAAAGCCGCGTTTCATATTCAAAGCTAAGGGTCCTGCTTTACTTTGAGTTTTAAGATGAGTGGGTTATCCCCCCCCCACCTCTTTCTCTCAAAAGGAAAAAAGTTCAGAATGCTGAGCATAGGAAGAAAGAACAATAGCTGGGGTATAAGGATCTGAAAGTCCCTGCTGTATACACATGGTCCCTTAAGAAAACAGATCACAGTGTTGGTTCCTTTCTTGGATCTTGTGGAATTTGTAAGTTACATCTCTCCAAGGGTGAACAACTCCTTATGCTTTGCCCAGGACTCTTCTTATTTTCACACAGGAAATTCTTGACGATGTGTTCAGTCAGAGTCAAATGTAGGCGACTCGTCATCCTAGTTTCTACTTCCCTTTGGCCGTGGTATCTGTGTATGTTTTCAGCTAGATCTTAAACTTCATCAGAACACAGGAAGTGTGATACATTGATTATATTCCCCTTGTATCATTTCTGAGATGCACTTCAGAATCTTAAACATTTGCCTTCTGTAAGGTACTTTGCTGGGTAATTTTGATTGTATTGTCTGAAGCCTGTTAAGTTTACAAATGACTTTTCTACTTACAGGCATAGAAGCTAAGGTTCCAATGAGACAGAGGTGCACACAAAAGCCGCCTATCTTCTCAATAACTAACCTGAGACTAGAACTAGCTTGTCACAGAGCAAAGCTTGCATAGCACCTGTCTTTTACTTTCTGGGGTTGGAACATTCTGGCCCCTCATTTGACAAAAGGATATCTGGTGTAGTTCTCAAAGTTTAAGAGACTTTCCCCAATTCCTGGAATAATACATCTCGTAGGTTCACACCATTCTGCCTTTTCTTTGGAATTTAATCTTTCCTGCCTTTCCGAAAAAAAAAATTTCCATTTTCCTATCTGTGTATGGACTTATATTTTGTCAGGACTTGTGTCAATCTTGAGAACAGAGATGAAAGTTTCATTCATCTTTCAATTCCAGCAGCCACATGTTCAGTTGTTCTTCTTTTCCTCATCCATCCAAGACTTGACAACAGGATTTAGCAACATCTTGACCCCGAAGGAGAGAGGACATTGGAAAAACCAAAAACATGCTCTAAAATGGAATTGTCCAGATTTGAATTTTATTGAGGTGCTAGACCACCAAGACTTGACATAGATACTTTCTGTAGATTTTCCCCTATGTTTGCTCAAACTTTTAAGCTATGCCAGATTATAAAGCTATTTGAGTCCTGTGACTATAATTTGCCTGAATAGTCTACTTGGCAGGCATTTTGTGAAATTCCATGATGTGCTGGACATCATGCTATGGTCCTGTGTAGAACTGAGAGAATGCAAAGCTTCACTCTTTTCCTCCAGAAGCTCATGGAGAGGCTGGAGAGCCATACGGGGGGGGGGGGGTGCGGGGGGCATATGTATCATGGTGCAGAACACAGTTCTCGAGTGCCACGGATGCCTGGGTATCATAGGGTGAGGGAAACAGGCTTTCTGGTGTCTCTGGACAGTTTCCTAGAGATGAGATTCACACTGGACTTTAACCTAGGAAGAAAATGCAAAGTAAGTGCCATGGTTAAGTTCAAGTGTCTTCACAGGAAATACAGCTCCTGAGCTTGCTTGTGGGTTCCTTCTTTTCGCCAATGGCCTTCTTTCTTCCTTCCTGAGAAATCTTGCTTTCTAGAGACAATTTGTCCTGCATTCTCTTCTCTCTTCTTTCTCTTTCTTGTGGGGCTAGCCAGCTTTTCATTGCTATTACAAAATAATTGATGAAAACATCTTCAGGAAGGAGAGATGTATTTATTTTGACTCATGGTTTCATAGGGAAATGTTCTCAGCATTTTAGTCCCTTATTGGCTGGCTTCATTGTTTTTAGGTCTGTGGCTAGACAGAAACATAATAGTGGAAGGGCAGGTGAGGGTCATGATCTAGTCACTCCCCAAAAGTCCACCAGTTAATAATGAAGACTATAATACATAAGCCTTTTCTACTCAGACCGTAGCACTTATCATCTGTTTCAGTTTGGCAACTAAACTATTCACCTTGTTCTCATTTCCAGACTGGTAGTGCTAGGAACTCTCCATAAAACTCAAATCACATTACTATAATTCATCAATTCAGTCCTCACCAATTGCCATTATCACAGCACAGGAAATAATATCACCAGTTTTTCATATGAATGAAGAACATGGGGAAATGTTTACAGCATTTTATGAAATTTTTATGGACTAAGCAGTGATTGACATGTTAATAAACGGCAGAAAAAAATATTGTAGTTTGCTTTCTAGTTATCCTTGTATTTCCTATCAGAAACCTGTTGTCAACAGGCATATGTCTTCCATGCCCACTGTACACATGTCTGCTGATAATTGCTATTTATACTTCATTTATAAAGAAATCTTGGAGGAACATTAAAACACCAATCTGTACTGTCTAGCTTCATTTTTATTCTGATCATATCTGCCTGTTTGTGAAAGGAAGGGAGGTGCTAATGCTTGATTTTTTTTTCAAAGCATGCCATTTCTTTGAGATGTTTTTAAAATGATTTTATTTCTGAGTGCTGGGAGCCTGGAGAAATAATTGAATTGTTGAAGTTTGGGTGCAAATTTCAAGCATCCAATGACTAGGTTATTTTTGGTTCACCAGTATTCTTGGTCCCCTTCCATGTGACTAATAGAGAAAACATAGAGTTGGAGTTTTTAGCACATGCTTTTATGTTTTTCTACAGTTACCTTTTGGATCCAGTGTCTCTCTGAAACCAGCTATTATTACTGCTGCTAACAATAGCTCCTGTCCACAGCAGGGAGGAGCAATTAACAAATTCATCAATTGTGTTTGTTTACATGTCTGAGCTCAAGGCTAATTATTTAATTAATGTCTTCTGTCTCAAACAGAAGTGTGAGCACATGGAAGTGTTGCTGATGAGCAAAGGAGGTGAGATTTAAGCAATTCTAATTTATCTGTAGAATGTAAATAGACCTTTACTTCTTCAAAATCCGGAGGTAGGGGTAGGGATATTTTCACCTCAACAGCTAACTTTGGTACTGCTTGCTAAATTAATTAATTAATCAATTAATTAATTGGTTCAATTAACCAAGTTAGGTAATGTCTTTTGCAGTCATTGGAAGGTACTTTGTGGTTATGGCTGATCCAAAGAAGAAATGGAAAACCTTTCAAATAGTTCACAAAAGGCCTGTCACGTTTCCTGTTATGGGACTGGGAAAAGCAAATGTAGCGCTGGATTATGTTCAATGTCAAAGGCCCAACTTTGCCTGTATCTCAGCCGTGTTCTTTGTAGTTCTTTATATGTGTACCGTATTGTGGCGTACCTGGCATTTTCTGAGAAATGTCCTTGCCTCTCTGTGGGTGTTGGCTTACAGTTTTTTGTATCTCCTGGCAAATCATACTGATTAAAACAGTTTAGGTACTCCATAAATGTTTGCACAAAGGGCAGGCTCATTTTCAGGATTTCATTGATTTGAATACCAACCAAGAAAAGAATTTGCTGTCAAAATCACTTCTTTTTAAAATATGTGAGGGCAAGGTTTTGTTGATCTATTTGTTTATTGAGGGGCTGATTTCATACCTGGGCTGTGTTAAGTGAAGTAAGTCAGGCCCAGAGAGACAAAGGATGTGTATTTTCTCTTTTATTTGCAAGCTAGATTTAGCTTATAAACTTATAACTAAATACATTAGGTAGTAAGCAAATGTCTGCAAATGTATTAACTAAAATATAGCAGGTGCAAGGGAGAGCTCAAATAGTGTAATTCCTTAGAAACTCCAAATCAAAGTTCAGCAAAATAAAAAAGTGGTGAAGTGTGGTAAAGAGAAAAGGGTAGACGAATGAAGGGGAGAAGAGCAGGGGGAATCCAGTGAAGAGTCCAATGTATAACCTACAAAATAAAGAGTGAGCGAAGAGGTGGCTGAGGAGGGGGGGGTGACAATGTTGAAAGGGATGACATTGATCAAGGTGCATTGTATTCACAAAGTGCTTTGTTACATAGCAACTCCTTTGTACCACTACTTAAAGATAATAATGAAAAGAAAAAAAACAATAAAAGAAAGAACTTGGTGGAGGTAAAATTACAGAGAAGTTGGGCTAATTGAGATGGGTCAAAATTTCTAGTTTTACTGTGGAGGGTTTAGTCTATTGCTGATAGGTTTTTGTTTTTTATTTCCCTGAACATCATTTGATCAAAAATGAAAGTAAGAGTTCTTATTCTTGTCCCCATGAGAAGCACAGAAATTTCAAAGCACCAAAATACTGGTTAAAGGAAGCTCGGGAGAAGAATAATACATGAAATGACATTTGTGTCTATTGACCCTTTATGTCCCATCACCTGCTTGTCCTTTCTGCATAGCAAATCCCGCAGTGAACTGGTCTCCAGCGACCTTCCTCTTGATAGTCTCTAAGTCTACCAATTCAGGAGCAATTCTTAACCACAAAGCCCAGCCCAGTGGAGCTTTCAGTTCATGACTGAGGATGAAATAAGATTTTCTCATCTTGTTTGCACAGCTGATTTGTTAGCTCTTTATTGATTAAAGATCTCATTGCGCAATTTGTTTTTCATCTTAAGGAAGGATATTCCGTGTCTGTCCTCTTGTCTAGGAGTTATTGATTTATTAGGATCTGTAAAACTCTTTGTGTCCCCAAAGTTGGGGGCATTCCACCTTTGTGAAGGATTTTAGAAAGATAGTCATTCATCCTATGCTAAATCAATGCATTTTGGCTCTCCCTTGGGATTTCTAGAAGTAAAGAAAAATTAGATTTAGATTTAGATGAAAACAGTTTAGGCAATCAATGAAGGCTTCTGTTAATTTCTGTTATTTTAGAGCTGGTTTATTAGAAGGGAATCTATAAATGTACATAACCATTGAATATAGCCCGAACACTGTTCACTATTTCTCCCATTTACTTATATTGGAAGGCATCTTGGCACTTGGCTTTTATTTGTAAGTGCATTTTAAGAACATGTGCATCTTTTAGACCATTAGGAGAGAGTGCATCGGAGCTCTTATAAGTTGCATACCTCATTTACATCAAGCAATGTGTATCAGTTATAAAATACACAAAACTGAAGCCATCAATGCTAGCATTGATTCCTTCAATGAATAAAGTAAATTAGTAATAAAGACAGTAACCCAAACAAGCCTTTTTGCTTTAACCTCAGCATAATTCTGTGGATACGGATTCTGTGTTTTGATCTCCAACTTATTTTTTTTATTAGAAGATTGTCATAAAAGATGCTATGTATTAAAATCTTTTTTTTTCTAAACCGTCACATCCAACAACAGGTTCATTCAGCTTCCTTGGTGTTTTTCTCTTTTAGAAATATTGTCTTTAGGAGCAAATCATGAATTATGGAAATAATATACAGGTGGCATATCTTCATTATTCTTGATTTACCACATAACACAGATAGAGCTAATAAAAACTCTCCATCAGAACCATTTTCTCTTCTATTTCTGGGCAGTTGGGAGCATTCTCCTCGTAATTTGCTAGTTTTATTTTTGCCATTCATTTAAGAATGTTTTGCCCCCACTTAAGGATAAGTGCAGTCATAATTTTAATAGGCATGGTAAAAGGGAAGACCACCCAGAGATTAATATTTGGACACAGCATGATTTGAAAGCAGCTCTTGGATGCTGGTGAGCACGTGAGAGTTGTGACAGATAAATCAATTATGTGTGTTTACATTGCATTTATCAGGGCCAGTTAGTCTTCTGTCAGTAATGGGTCTTCTCAGCTACTGTTTGTGAAGGTCCTTACTTATGAAGTGGAGGCATTTTTCATCAGCCTTGACAAACATAATAACCATGGCTATGTCCATATGAAAGAAGCCTTTCTAAGGTCATTTCATCCATGTTGAACAGATTCTGTTAGCTTTGATCTCTATGAGGAGTCAGGAATGTGTTCACCTGATTTAGCCTGTTTGATTTGGGGTGAATTACAGACCCACAGGCTCCCTTCCTACCCTGAACCTAGGAAGAAATTTCAGGTCTCCCAGCCCATTTGTTACTCCACTTTAGTTCTTACTCTGCTTAGTTCTTAAGACCCAGTGCTGCAGTGCATACTGATGCGTTAGTTCCTTTCCATCCTGCTAGGAGCTCCGCCGTCTGAGAACCATATCTCTTTTGTTTTATACCCCAATGAAAAGAATCTAGCTGAACACATAGTCAATGTTTGGCAAATAAGGAAAGAGGGAAGGGATTCTAGGAGGTGCCATTTGTTGATCACTTGATCACAACTGAATTCTTAGCAGGGGGTGGACAAAGCTTGAGAAATCTTTAAAGAGCAGGTGGGCTGAGAGCCTACCCAGGAATAAAGGGTGGGAAACAGAATTTAGGCAAATAGCTCCCAGAACACAGATTGAAAAGAACAATTTTATACCTGTGAATAGAGTGCATTTTAGACTCAAAGTCGGTATTGTAGCCAAGAGTACATTTGCTTATGAGATCAGAAAATCCACATAGGCTACTATAAATAGAGGTTTTGTTGGGGGGGGGGAGATGGGGAAGCAATGCAGGTGATGGGACATGAAAGCAGATCAATCCCTTCCTAGGTGAGTTGGTATTGGCTATCTGTGTGGACACACGAAGCGTCTTTCTGTCGACGAGAATGCGACCTGACTTTCAAATTCTTCCAATTGCAAAAGCACACAAGCACCTCATTTCTGTTTACTTCAGCAGCATTGTGTTCTGGCTGCATACTCTACATGAGACAGAGCCACAGTTCCATTGCCCACTGCCGCCATGCTAGTGTCTGTGGCTCTCAGGGAAATCTGAGCAGATTGACCACTGGTTAGTTAAGGGACTGGCTGGTGGGGACTTGGAGATTTCTTGTACAATTAGCCAACATTAGCTAAGGCATCAGGCAGCCCTGGTACAGGTAATTGAGGGGTTCAGACTCTTTTAAAAATGGATGGTGATCAGGACAGACAGTAAAATATGCCAAGGGCATTTGAGTAGGGAATCAAGAAAAAGCCTGGGGAGGGGTCCCCCAAGGGTTTAAAGGCCTTTATAGGTTTTTGCGGAGGAAGAAGGCTTGTCCACCTGACTGCTCTGATTCAACATGCTTCCAGATAGCCCCTTTCTCATGGCATGTGCTGGGTCTGACCCCTGCTTTGAAAGCATATAGTGCCGGGGATAAAAGTGGTAGCTCACCTGTTCAGGCAAGCTCTTCTCTTTTCCTTCCTACCCTCCTAAGTTCTCTACTTCGTGTCACCCCATGGCAGGGTGAACCAAAGTGTCCTAGAAGCAGAAAATCCCTGTGACGCTCAGAATAGAGCTGTTCGATGGGCCCAAGTGTGTAGCTATGGAGCCGAAATGACACATACACCCGTGGAATTATGTTCAAGCCAGGAGTGTCAGGCAATCAAATAACCAGATCACATCAGATGATCAATGCTATAGGAAACCATGGGAAATGGACTGTGGAAACACTGGAGTGCTTCACCAGGTAGGGTGTTCAGGGGTGAACTGTCTGTGGAAGGATGCTGTCAGAAGGGACTGATGTTGGTTGCAGGAGATGCCCCCCACCCCGCCCCATGCTCCAGTGTAAGCAGCTCCCTTCTGCCCTGCTGTTGAGGTCCACTGGTGGTTGTGGTAGCAATGTTGTCTTTCAGGCCTCATTTAGGCTGCATATAGCTTGTCTTGTCTGCTAATAATGGCTTCTGTAAAGGGCATCTTTCATATGTACCCCCTGTTAGGGTCTAATAACATTGGGCTTCTCTCGTCAGTGGACAAAGGTGCCCTAAGTCCCAAGTGTTGGGAGATTTGAAGTCACAGGAAACTTCCAGCTCACAGAGTTAGGAGGATCTTGGTTTATAACTCTGGTGTTAACATTCCGGAGTCCTTTTTAGTTAAACTTTTTAGTTAAACCTTTGCGTTCCAACACTTTGGTAGGCCCAGGTATGCACATAGCTAATGCTAAATCATGAACTGATACGTATTTTCTTTCTTCTTTGGTCTTTCAGTACCTGATGATTTTTCGCTGTAGTGCTTTGATTCAATATGTCTTTAAAAAAATGTGTTTCAATGGACTGTCAGTCAGAAACATCATTACTAATCACTTTTAGAGAACTTTCTTGAGCCAATACTTCCAGAAAATTGGACAGAATATGTCCTATCTTGAAAGCTTAGGAGACATAATACTACCTTAGGTTTTGTTTAGTTTTGCTGGTACTGGGGCTTCAACTCAAGGCCTAGGTGCTGTCTCTGAGCTTTTGAGCTCAAGACTAGTGCCCTATCACTTGAGTCACCGCTCAGTTTCCAGCTCTTTGATGTTTAATTGGAGCTAAGCATCTTGTGTACTTTTCTACCCATGCAGACATTGAGCCACGATCCTCAGATCTCAGTCTCCTGAGTAGCTGGGACTATAGGCATGAGCCACAGAAGCCTGGCTTACCTTAGATTTTGTTAGAGATTTTGAGTACAAGAAACATTAATCAAGGTGCATTGTGCTTGAAAACTGGCATGCTGAATGGAAACTTCTTTCGATCAAGTACTCAAGGATAAAAAGCAAGAAAGAAGCTCTCTTGGCTGTCATTCTCAAACTCAACTGGCCACTGGGTCACTTTCTGGAATTGGATGTCTAATAGCTGTGCTAGAAAATGCATAAAAATACTCCCTGGATTAT
Source organism: Perognathus longimembris pacificus (assembly GCF_023159225.1). Classification (NCBI taxonomy): domain Eukaryota; kingdom Metazoa; phylum Chordata; class Mammalia; order Rodentia; family Heteromyidae; genus Perognathus; species Perognathus longimembris. The sequence continues at coordinate 46,346,542 of NC_063176.1, forward strand.
CATCTTCTCATGTGGAAATGTAAAGCTCAGAGGAAGCCACACGTACTGGTGGAAGTTTCAACACATTATCACTTACTTACAGGCACTAATGACTCCAATAATGTAGTGAAGTTTAGCATAAATAGGCTCATCATTAAAGTTGATGGCAGAAGTATAAACAAGGCCCACACTATTAAATTTGCTATTTGTTCGTTACGCATCTAGAATTATCCTGCCATCTCTAGCTGCCTCATACTGGATATTCATAAACCTAAGCAAAATGTGGTATTTTTTTTCTCTTTGACCCAGAAGAATAAAGTGATTAAAAAGAAACCACATATTGTCTCCCACAAATGGAACAACCAAAGCTGGGAAGGACCATTCTCTACCAATGGGTATTGAATGGTTTTCGGAGTAACATCTGCCATGTTGATCATAAGGCTGGCAAAGCCCTGCGGTTTGCAGAGAATACCCACTGACTGTTTCAGAGAAGTGGGTTAGAGAGTCAGTTGGCATGACCTGGTTGGCATGACCTTAGGACTACACTTAGGCTACCCGACTCCTTGTCTGTTGGCAGAGATAGTGCCACCATTTATTGGCCATAAAGCTTGGCACAAAGCACTGTACTATGAGATGGGCATGTGAAGAGTGGGTGAAGCCAGACTGGCGGGTCATGGTTGCTGGTAGTAATTGAGTCACTTGGGGGTAAAGTACTTCATCTCTCTGCTTCTCTATAACATGGAGCAGATAGTAGTGGAATGGAGGGAATTAAATGTGTAAATAAAGTGCTTATGCCTGTGTTGAGATTCATACACACACACACACACACACACACACACACACACACACAGAGTCAGATTTATGTCAAATGGATGTTCTTGACACCATAGAAAACCACAGAATCATGTCAGATAGTAATTATTTGTGGCTTTTAAGGATCTGGATTTAAAGGTGAAAGACCTCTTGCATGAAAACACATGTCTCTGGCGGAGACACAAAATGCCACTTCGATGATTTTTGTCCAGTCACTGTAAGGGACAGAGAACACTTTTTGTAAGTCACAGGCATGCTTCCTCTGTCCTTGTATCTGCATGATGTGAGCATGAACATGCGTGGGCAGGTAGAAAGGGGAGGGAACATGCTAATGGGGGAGGGAAGGCGGGGAAGGGGGCCCCTTCTCAGGAATTCTCATTCTTCTTTGCCCTCCCCATCTGATCTAAGTCTGGCCTTCTACTCCATGCCACTTAAAAAAAAATTTTTTTTTTAATTAGTTTTGAGGCTTCAAGTTGGGGCTCGGGTGCTGTCCCTCAAGGCTCTACAACTTTGAGCCACAGCACCACTTCCAGTTTTCTGGTGATTAACTGGTGATATGAGTCTCATGGACTTTCTTGCCTGTGCTGGCTTTGAACTGTCATCCTCAGATCTCAGCCTTCTAAGTAGCTAGGATTACAGGCGTGAGCCACAGGCTCCCGGCTTCCACAGAGCTCTTAAAAACGAGGAACAGGCATGCATCTGTGTCCTTCCTTTTGGATGGCACACAAGGCCAGAAATGACATAGAGATGAATGGCTGGCTATCTGCCATTCTCCAAAACTCAGCTCCAGCTCCAGTGCTCTTAAAGCTACCAAGTATTCTGACATCCACCTCTCAATTACTAATCTGTGTGTACCTCTGGTGTCCCTTGGAAAGCAAATGTCCTCGTGACCAGCTACACCTTGCTATAGTTAACATCATAAATCATCCACGTGGGTACCAAGGGAGGGCCTTTTTGAACATGTGTGACTTTAAAGATAATTGAAACAGTTTGCATCTGTCTACTTTATTTGATAAAATAGCTGAGCATCAGCTCAGGATTAAAGGTAGAGAAACTCTCTTGGGACGCTGTTTGTTGTCCTTGTTTGCTTTCATATCTTATCAGAAAAGGCTTTGAGCTCTTCTAGGACACTTTCTTCTGCCCCTTGACCTCTCCGCACTGCTGAGGGACAGAGGATGTGGTCAACAGAACTGGCTGGAAGGATGGATGAAGAAACGCAAAGCACATAGACTTGTGGGTCGGTCAAAAGCAGGCTAGAGCAAACCAGTTTAGCTGCTATTTTTGCTTGAAGCTCATAGCAAACTTGGAAAGAGTCTGCCAGGTTCTTCTTTGTTACTGGCTCTCCCCCAGCTTGTTGTGGTGCCAAGCGGCAGTTCTGAGATGTGAGTTTTTGTCTCTGATTTGACTTGAGCCTGCCTGAGAACAGGAGTCATGTCTGTGTTATTTATAGCTCCATTCCAAGCTCAGTTGCCTGTGTATGATAAATGCTCAATAAACACATATTGATGATCACATGATCACATTACTTGGCACAGTCATATAACCAAGACTAAGATCTATCTGGCTACCTACTGCCTTTCTCTGCAGGCTATTTTTTTTTCTTTTGGGGGGATTACAATAGCTTTTGCTATTCATATCATCTTGATTCCAATTTGGAAGTCCTTCTGACTACTCATGCTTGGACAGCTCTGCTGCTTTTGATCCTTTTGGGTGTGACCTACATCAGCTCCTCATCGAGCCCTTCTCTTCCTTTGTCCCTTTCTCCTCAACTCATCAGTTTCTGTACCCGCCATCGCTTGATTCTTTATGGTTCATGTCACAGCTCACAATGGTATTTGCCTATTCTGGAATGCTAGCCCTGGTGACCAGGACCTCTGTCTGTCTGTCCTCCATTAAACCTCTAGTGCTTAACACATACTATTGCTGAAAGAACAATGAAAGGAATACCAAAGGAAACAATAAGAAATCATCCCTAAGCTTCATAATTCTTTCCTTTACATAAATAATCACAGTTAATATTTATGGTATAAATGCTTCTACTTTTTTTTGGAAAAATATGTCTATATATTTTAATGAATTTTAGCTCATGCTGACAGTTTTCTTACTTGCCTTTCCCCCTGTTCCCTACATAATTTGTCCCTCTTCACACATACGGTCAAGTACAGGAACCTAGTTGTTTCTTGCTCATCCCATGGATGAGCCTCAGCCTCAGGGCCTTTGCACATGCACTCCATCTCTCTGAAGACAATCCTTCTTTGGATACTCACATGACTGATACTCTTACCTTTGACCTTGAACCACTAAACATTTCCTGGTTTCAATGGTAACCGCTGACCTCTTTTTGTCCTTTCCCTGTTTCTCCTCTTCTTTCTTCTTCCCCTTCATAGTACTGGGCACTTTCTGATGTCATAAACATACTCCTTATTTATTAGAACTTCATTTCCACATGTTCTTAGATGCAGGTACCATGAGATCAGGGATTTTTTTTTTCTCCCCTACAACTCCAGAGCCCACAACAGTTCCTGGAATACTTGGTCAGGATACACGTGTATCTTTTGTCCTTAGTGCCTCAGGAAAATTTCCTGTGTTAGTTTTCTGGTTGAGCATTCTTTATGCTGATTGCCATGTTATTTATTTATTTATTTTGTCTGTCCTGGGGCTTGAACTCAGGGTCTGGGCACTGTCTCTGAGCTCTTTCACTCAAAGCTAGCGCTCTACCACTGTGAGCCACAATGCCAGTGCCAGTTTTCTGGTGGTTCATTGGAGTTCAGAGTCTCATAGACTTTCCTGCCTGGGCTGACTTCCAACAGTGATTGTCAGATCTCACCCACTGGCGCCAGCGTCCATGGAGGGATTTTAGCCACTGGTGGCAGGTTTGGTACCCTGATTAGAAATCTGAACTTCATTCCTGGCAATCATTCCTAGAAAAGCCTAGCCATCCACAGAGTTTCAGATTTTTTTTTTTTTGGAAAAAAAAATTTCTTCGAATGTTTCTTCGCCTCTGATGGTCATAGTTTTGGCTGCTGAAGGGAGAAAAGCAACTTATTTCCGTCAGAGTCCAAATGCAGCATCAGATTTTTGCCTCCAAGCAAGTAAGAAGTGCCAGCAAGGCACGGTTTATCCCCACCAGCTCTTCTCTCATGTGAATTTCCCATGCCGCCGTGGTGATTCTGAGCTGGTGGCCGATGTGATATTTCCCCTGGGCCCTCCAGCTTTTGCTTGCTGAAGAATTTCTGGAGCTATACATTTTCCACCACAGCCATTGGTCTGATAGGTACAGTGATGCACCAGATATAGGGCCAACCTCTTTTAGCACAGAAGCTTCTGAACATAGAGTCAATACCAACGATAGTGATGAGACTTGATACCCTTCTCATATCCCTTGTGTTGCTGTTCAGTTCCCTGAGGGGTGGGCGAGCTCCAGACAAGCAGGTACCTGAATGGTAGATGCTGAGGTGTCCTTCTCAGCACGTGCCACCCTCCTGCAAGCCATGGAAGGCACAATGTTGTGCTGGAGTTCCTTTGGATGGAGGGATTTCTTCTGTTTCCCTACTTATCTTCCCAACTAATTGCTCTAACGGTCCCAGTGCTGCCAGTGGCTGCCGTTGAGGGTTAGCCTTTTCTCTCTAGAGTTCTCCTGACTTCAGGCTTAATCCATTAGTTACCTGGGGGAATTATTCAACAGAGTTCAGAGGAGGAAAAATAGTGGAATCCAGGTTGCTAGGCAGGTCTCTCTATCAATATGGGATGTGTGGTCTTCATCTTTGCTTTCTGCAAGAGCAGAGGACATGGTACTACAAGAAATGTCTGGGTCTGGGATTGTGGTTTATGGGTAAAATGCTTGCCTAGCATACACGAAGCCCTGGGTTCGAGTTCTCAGTACCACATAAACAGAACAAGTTGTAAGTGGCACTGGGGCTCAAAGTGGTCGAGTGCTAGCTTTGAGCAAGAAGAAGCTCAGGGACAGTGCCAAGGCCCTGAGTTCAAGCCACAGGACTTGCAAAAAAAAAAAAAAAAGAAAGAAAGAAAGAAAGAGAGAGAGAGAGAAAATGTCTAAGCTCCGAGAAGGAAAGCTGTGGTCTCCCCATTTCTCAGGATCAGTGTGTTCAAAGATCAGGGGTCTGGGCAGCATCCTCCTAACTCATACCTCGCTCAGCTTTGTGAGCACAAAGAAAGAGATTCATCTTTCTTTGTCTCCCCTTTCATCAGCAGATTCCTATTTTTAGGCCATTGGCATATAATTAGGCATCTCTCACAATTGGGTCTTGGCATTTCTTTTTAGGAATTTCTAGAGCCATGACTGGGGGAGTATAAGTCGAGGGCAGAGCGGATTACCACGCTCTTGGGATGGTGCATACATTTAGGGCGAGAGCTATTTTCAGAAGGTCTTCAGTGTGGCATTGTCCAATGATCAGCTACAAAATCACGCATTGTTGGCATTGTCGGGAACAAAAGAAACCCCTTGTTCTTGTCTCCAGGCAGTGTGATTACAGAGCCTGGTGATCAGATAGGTGACCCAAGATGGATGCCTTCCCGAATATAACTCAGGTTTATCTATACCTGTCCCCACCTTTATCTCTGCATATGTCCTTCGCATTTGAAGATGGATTTATTTCCAGCTCTGGCTTTCCACCACACCGTGTGTTTACCCTTGGTTTTGGTGCTGAGGGCAAATGTACTCTCTCTCCCATGCCCTTGTGGCCCAGTGTCTCACACAGCCAGATGGCAAGCAGACTCAGAGGGCAGTTTTTGGCTCCTGACCCAGGGAGGCTGTCTGTATGAACTCCGGAGCACTAGGGCAGAAGATAAGCCTGCCTTTGCTAGGTACCCCTAGTCCCCTGTGCTTTCCTATTCTTCCCAAGGAAGGAGCCAGCCTGCTTCAGTTGACTGATGGGGCTTTTGGAAAGGCTTCCAGCTAATTTCTGTTTCAGAGGTGCTGCCTCTTAGTCTTAATTCCGTGGATAAGGGTTTTACAGGCCTCTTTTTGGGTGCATTCAGTTCCAGTAGTTAAACCCACAAATGAGAGCTTCCCTTGTGTGTCCCGTGTCTGATGTTTGCCCTCCAGTGCTCATTAATAAGTGTGATGTAAAGAGGCGTGTCTCCAGGAAGTGACATTTACAGGATGTGCACACACCCTGCCAGAGCCAGGGGCTTGGCACAGTAGAGCGTGCCTGTGATCTTGGTGACTTGGGAGGTGGTAGTAGGGGGACTACGGTTTGAAGCTAACAGAGGCATAGGCACGAGACTCTATCTGAAAAAACAAACTAAAGAAAAATAGGTCGAGGATGTGGCTTTTAAAAAAAGAAATCTCCAGTGTGAGGAGAATGGCAAAGATGTTCGACAGCAAGAACCATATTGGGAGTTTGTGGATTTGTCACAGCACTGATAGCACATTCATTAATAGGGAAAGTCTGTTTCCTTCCCTATGAACACATTGCAGAAAATAATTTTTACTAAAAGTTTGTTTCATGTCATTAGTGTCAGTTGATTTAACAATCATAAAGCAACTCATTAGCCAATGATGCAAAACTTTTCAATGGGGGAGAAAACTGACTTAGTCATTTGCAACTGGCTTCAAATGAAATAGTTTAACACCCTTCACATCTCCCATCTACTCATAGTGAACAAAGCTGCACTGGAGAACTCCACGGAGTGTCCGGGGCGCTGATGGAAACAAGCTTGCCGTGTAGATCACAATTATATGCTCCAAACACAAGAAGCCCAAAGACGCCCTGGATTGACGCCACAGACTATCTGGCAGGTTAAAGGAGCAAGTTTCAGAATCAATACTCTTGCTTAATAGACAGTCTCTGCTGGGTTTTCAGTCAAGGTGAAATGTATTCATATGCACACACTAGGGTGTTTGCATTTCCATAAGTTTTCTCCAGTGTATTTCTAGCTGAATTGAGGCCAAAGGGAGAGCTGCCCAATTTAATGGTCAAAAGCTTTGTTTGCCATGAAATGGGAGAAAGACAGACAGACAGAGACAGGTCTACAGATAGACAAAGAATGAAGGAAGAGGAAGAGAGGGGGAAGGAAAGGAGAGGAGGGGTGAGGGGCGGGGAGAGGGAAGGACCAACTGAATTCTCTTTTTTCAATCTTTAACAAGCATGAGCAGGAACTGGATCCTGTTAGGCCTGGTAAGATGACAGTGATTTGCAGAAGAGAATGTTTTTCATGTGAGTGAGCTGGTTATTCCCAGGCACATACTCTGGGATTTTACCAGGAACAACCAGAGGCCCCAAAACAAACAGTCCTAAAGGATTTGTGAACAGGGAGCGTCCCTTCCCTTGTTGACCTTAACTTATATGTTCAGTAAACAAGTGCCTGTTCTGTATACCCTGGTGTATGGAAGGCAGCTTCTCATTTCACTGCAATTGGACTGTGTCCAATGGTCCCTTTGGTTCTGGTTCTTAAAACTGCCAAGTCTTGAGAGGCTGAGAGAGACCTGACTCCACTAGAGAAACTGAATTGGAACAGGTTGTGGATGGACATGCATGCTTCTCAGGTGGTGGGTGAGTCACCTGGCCTTCGGGGGGGGGGGGGTGGGGTGCGGATTAAAAGGGGGCACACATGACTTGGTGACCCTGTGTGCTTGCAGTTTAACTGCAAACCTGGCAGTGTGTTTGTTGTTCTAACTTTTGGATGTCTTGTAGCTGGTTTAATCTGGTGAGCACACAGACCTGGGGTGTGGATAGTTACTTGCTCAGTGCCTTGGGCTCCACACTCCTCCTGGCCTGCTGGTGTCTAGTTTTCTTTTTGTCAAAGGAGCTTGGAAGTTGCTTGCAGGACAATTTATAATTAGGACAAAGCAAAGTCCATGTAAGCGAGCTGTTTTTGTGGGGTGCTAGTTAGTAATCTAGAGTCATTTTGATCATAGAACTGTCAAGTAGTTTGGTCTGGGTATGAGATAAATAGAATGGGCTAGACATGGATTGATTGTCTAAATAACACTTCCGGAATAAGCTGTTTGCTTCTATGTAATGATCTCCCGTGACTGTTTGTGGCTTTGAAATGTGGAAGTCACAGAGATACGAATCTGACCACAGCCAGAAGCAATGATGTCACGTAGACACCTTTGCTTGATGGGATTTCTGTATACCTGCTACTACTCTGTGTGTGTGTGTGTGTGTGTGTGTGTGTGTGTGTGTGTGTGTGTGTGTTAGGCTTAAACTTAAGGGCCTGGGTGCTGTCCCTGAGCTTTTTTGATCAAGGCAATGGGGACAGTAGATGCTTTATACGTCTCTGAATTTTGGAAGATGGCATTTCCTTGCTTAGCTATTGTATTGCTATATCAGCTCTAGGTATCTCTGTCTGTCCGTCCATCTGTCTGTCTGTCTGTAATATGGTACTGGGATTTTGAACTCAGGGGCTGATGCTTGCTAGGTAGGCATTCTTCCGCTTGCACTGTTCCTCTAGTCTTCCTTGCTTTGGTTATTTTTTAAATAGGATTTTTTTTTTGTTACCTAAACCAGATTAGACTGAAATCCTTTTGTTTGTTTCTTGTGTAGATGGGATGATAGGTACAAGCCGGGCTGTCCAACATTGTTTTTAGTGGTTGGGATGGGACCTTGTAAACAATTTGCCAGCACTGGCTTTGAACCTCAGCCCTCTTTATCTCTTGGATAGCTAGGTTGACAGGCACACACCTTCATGCCTAGCCTAGGCAGCCCATGTTGGTGGATCTGCTTTCTTTGTGCATATTAAAGTAGGAGAACAGAGTGAGAGCCAGCGTTCTTTGAGGGGCTGTGTACTATTGAGTAGGTATTATGTCTGATTGGAGATCTTTCAGCGTTCCCTGGTTTGCACAAGCTGATATTACAAATGACCATACCCTGAGCAGCTTAAACAACCAGAACACATTCATTTGGGTTTTGAACTCAGGGTTTCTGGATTGCTCGGCAGGTGCTCTATTACTTGAGCCATATTCCCAGATCATTTTTGCATTTTGCTATTTTGTTTTCAAATAGGATCTCACTTTTTTCCTGGGCTAGCCTGGATCATAATTCTATTATTTGTACTTCCAGTGTGGCTGGGATGACAGGCATGTGACATTGCTCCCAGCTTTTGGAGTTTTTTTTTTTGTTGTTGTTGTTGGTGGTGTGTTTTCTGTTTTTGAGCTAGAGATTTCACAGTTTTATTCCTTTCTTTTATTGGTGGGGGTGGGGAGGAGGCCTGCACTGACATGGAACCAACATCCCCTGTTTTTCTACCATCTGCTAAGTAGGTAGGATTATAGATGTGAACCACTGCATTCAGATCAGAACAGAAATTAATTTTCTCACCATTCTGGAAGGTGGGATTTCGAGATCAATGAGTTGGTGGGTTGATTTTATTCTGAGGCCTATCTGCTTGGCTTCAGAAGATAGCTGTCTTATCCTTTGGCCTTTATACAATCTTCTTTCATATGAGCCTGTGCCATAGTTCCTTTTTATTAAAATTTAGGCCCGCCTCTGTATCTTCATTAGGCCTAAATTACCTCTTTAAAGGTTGTATCTGTAAAGGTTCTGGGGGTATTTAGCTACCAAGAATGTGAAGGGCTCATATTTCTGCTTATAACATAGCTGCTCAGAGGTGGGACTAATATTACGTGATTTCCAGCTAGAAAGGTCCATTTGGGGATCACACACGTGCACGTGTACACACACACACACACACACACACACACACACACACACACACACACACACACAGAGCCCAGACATGAGTCCTTGTCTCAACCTACATTATGTGCTCTGTTTCATTTCTTAGTCTCTGCTAAGCAACACCTCTCCCTGGGGCTGGTTGGTACAATGACTTCCTAAGTGCACAGTGACTCTGGCATTTCACCTCTTATTCTTACTACATATGTTCACGTGGCTAGTAATGCACCATAACTCATAGGCTTCCTGTGTTCTGAGAGACATCTAACTATGGGAGGAACATGGCTTCTTGTGGAAATGGCAAACAAACGTGTCATTACCTTCCCACCACCTCTTTCTAGCCGGTGTTCAAGCATAAACGCTCATTGACCCAGCTGACGATACCTTTTATAATCTTCAAACAGTTCAATTAAGTGCCTGTGCACTATCACCATATGTTGGCCGGATGCAAGGTGCCAATATTTCGACACTGCTTTCTCATTAAAATGATCAGGGCACAAGTCTGGAAGATTCCAGTGTGTGCCTCACCTGGGACATCCCCAAGGGAAACATGCCTGCCAAGCAAACCAGAAATAGTGTCAGGGAGGAAGCACACCCCTCGGCTGGCTTCCCTCTTGGATCTACCATTAATGAGCACTTTTTACCCTTGGCAGGGCCAGGTAAGTTGGAGAAGTGTACCTCCTGTGGTGTTTAAACACATTCCAGTTACTCCCATGATAGCGAGGCATGGAGAATCAACATATTGACCCCCCCAGAGTATATATTAAATTCTGAAGGATTAATCAAAACTGCACCATGTTGTGTGCAATTAAACCCTTGAAAGGCAAAATAAATTTGTTGGAGCAGTAGCAGCTCCCATACCACTTCTGGCTGCAATGAGGCATTTTTTAGTTCTATTACTAGCAGATGAGTTTTTGCTCGGGAGTGGTGTTTTTTTTTTTTTCTATCCAAAACCCTTGTATGGATGGGGAAAGAACAGGTTGTCAAAGTCTTCTGGTGTTATCTTTTTGGAAATGGGTGATACCCGGGCAAATCCTCCCATCAAAAAAGCAGTGGGTTGTGTCATTTTCTTATTAGAGGAGAACCAACCGCAGAGTCTACAAGGGAAACAAGAAGGAAACGGGGAGCCTTCACTGTCTGCAGGCCCTCAGTGGTGAGGAGAGGGGCCTGGAAGGAAGGGCATAGGAAAGAGTCCACTTAGCTGTGCCCGTATGAATGAAGATTTGATGTCCACTGCTAATTGAGGTGAGCAGACACCTGGAGAAACTGCTTCTCTGCTCTGCACAGCTGTGCTTGCGGGCCCCCAGGTTGGCACCCCACAGAGATGGTTCTGCTTTCCATTGAGATGTTTCAGTACTGTCCAGTTGCAGCTCAGCCATTTGGGTTTACTGTGTTTTTGTTTGTAAGAACTCATTAGAGTCTGCTGCAAAGAGATGAGAAGCTATGCCATGTGTCACCCCCAAGCAATTCAGTGTCAACCTTTAACTCTGTCACCCCTCAGCCCATCGAATGCACAGGGGCTATGGAAACAGTACTTCCAGTCTAGTCCTGAGCAAAAGCTAGGTAAGGGCTGCAGAAAGGAAGTTGAGAAGTTAAAAAAAAAAAGTCTTACCACAGGCATGGATAAGATCAGAATTCTTTTTTTTTTTTTGTCCATCTTTTTTGTCTTGGCCAAATTGTGAAATTTCAAAAGAAACTCAGAAGAGCATGTTAATAACACAAAAAATTTCATCTCTGTGTTGCTTGTTCTATTGGAACAAAATTAAGGAATTAAAATGTGTAAGTTTTTTTTATATATAATCCAAACTTGTATGCGTCACAGGAAAAATATTCTTTTTTTTCAGAATTCTTTTTTTTTAATTCAAATTTTTATTATCAAACTGATGTACAGAGAGGTTACAGTTTCATATGTTAGGCATTGGATACATTTCTTGTACTGTTTGTTACCTTGTCCCTCTTACCCCCCTCCCTCCCCAGCTTTCCCTCCCGGAGGTGTTCAGTTCACTTACATCAAACAGTTTTGCAAGTATTGCTTTTGTAGTTGTTTCTCTTTTTTTACCACAGGAAAAATATTCTATAAATGATAAGAAATCATGGAATTAATAATTTGAGTTCCACTACCCCACCCTGTGTAAAGAAGCAGCAAGTAGAAAAATAAGGATAATGTGCCCAATTTATACAAAGTACATTTGGGCATTTTTTTCCCCCCATGAAAGTTCAGAAATAAATTTTATTGGGAGATGTGTTGCAAACTCTCATGACATCTGGAATATGGAGATCTAATTGCTGATTCAATGGCATTGCGAACACGCAAACATATTTCCTTGGTAAAATGTCAAAAAGGCAGCAATCAAAATGAAGCGTTTAAGCATTAAAATGAAGAAATGATGACTGAGTTGATTTGTAAACATTTATTTCTAAGCTTCATGAAAAAGAAGGAAAGTTCAGGAAGAGGATGGCAAGTGCATATTTTTAAGTCCTCATTCTGTGAAGGCCTTGGCACCTTTAAGATGTGAGGTGGATCTAGTCAGACATGGTATTTCCCTTGATTCCGTATTACCACGTGGCATTTCGTGTGGCAGGTCTGCGGTGGGAACTCTCTTGCTTGGCAGCTAGGCCATGCGGTCCATGACCCCAGCCCTTTTAATTACTGAGATAGTCTTATTATGTGCCTGGATTGGGATGCCCCGATCTCAGCCCCCAGAATAGCTAAGATAACAGCTACAAGTCACAGTGCTCTCTCCCCCTTGAATTTGATTCTGTGTTTTCTCGTATGTTAATGACCAATAAAACTTTGCAAGGGGATAAGTGAAAGACCTAAAGATCTAGCCAACAACAAGGAAACCTCTCTCTCTCTCTCTCTCTTTAAAATCGTCATTTTCAAGGGTCTTGGAATCATTTACTTATCCTGTGATATTGCTCAGAAACAAGATTTCCTTTTCGCTTGGGTCCTTGAGGTAGACAGCTTGCAGAGCCTCTCGCTGGATCCTTAGACCATGTAAGCCCGGCTGCTTCTTAGATTGAATCTCCCTAAAGGGCAGTGTAGGTTAGCTGGGATCTACTCTCTAACAATAAGTTGTGATTTAAGGATATATCTTAAGCTAGTAACTCCTAGGAACTGTTAGCTTGGGGCCATTAATCATAAAATCAAAAAATATATCAAGCCACCTGGCAGAGAAGGCAAATAAACTCCTTAAAATAATGCTGGTAAATTGTTAAATGAACAAACACCCTTAACTCAGGATGTCTGTATGATTATCTTGGACAGTAAATGGGTAACCTCCCCCAAATAAATATATTTTCTGGACCCAAATTATGCTACTCATCTACAACAAAAACCCCTCTTCAATGAGGACTTGATAAAAAGAAATAAAACCTGGCCCAGAAGTGAAGAGTTGCTTTCCCCAGAGGCAGTGCGTTTGTAAGGTCTTCACTGTATTGTGCTTGCAAATAACATTTATTTCTGTAGTGTAAATATGCAAGAGTTCATTTTAATAAAAAGTAAGCCCTAAAATAAGATAAAACCCATGACTAGACTTGCATTTGAAGATTTAGAGTGTATTCATCTGCTGGTTTTTGGTATAAATATTCATTGATTTTGAGTTCTCAGGTGTTGGAACTTTTAATCTGCATTCAGATAGAGGTACTTTAATCAGACAGTTCATAAAAGTCGACAACTCCCTGTCCTCTCCCCCAACTCCAACTCCCAATCCCTCCAGGAAAAACCCAAACAGAATAACAGAGATTAGAGAAGAACAGGGACACCGAGTAACCCACCAGGCTGAAATGTCTTGCTGGGGGTGGGGGGCAATAAACACCAAATGCCATTTTGTACCATAATATCAATATTCTATTAAAAATAAATCTCTTGCTGTTGGACTAAAAAGTCTCAAAAAGCTGTCACTTGACTGCAGTCTTCAGAGATGACTGATAATGGGTAAAAAAAAAAAAATCCCATAGCATCTGTTTACCATGTATTCACACAAACGGTTAGGAATGTTTTTAAATGTCAGCACTAATGTATTCGTGCGTATTAGCTGTCACAGAACAACATCGCCACTAAGACCGCACTGGGGACTGCCCTAAATTAGGTAGGTCAAGTGAGAGAGATTCTAGAGAAATCCTTTGAAAGGATGTTGTTTGCCTGGAGAAAAGAAATCGGAGTTGCAAATGTTAATGTGTGAAGAGCCGGGGAAACCCTGACAGAAGATGCTGAATCAAGCTTGAAACCATACAAAGGTTCATCCTCAAGACCCCAAGGTGAGTTAGGGAGAGGAGAAGGTGGCTAGGACAAGGTTTGCTTGAGCTGTGTTTCGCATTAACAGGCTCTCAGATTTCTCTTGGTAACCTAAGCACATAGCAAGAGAAGAAAGTCATTGAGGGACAATCGCTGACTAAACAATGTAGCAGTGGCAACTGTATTATTAGCGTTTGCTGTAGGCCAGGAGAGTTCTGCACTCTTTAACCACCTAGAGGGCTCCACATCATCCTGGCAAAGTCACCCGGACTCTGGGCTGTCTTCAAAATGAACTTCACTGCTGTGATTGCTTTTATTCATAATCCAGAAAGAGGTTTGATAATCGATTTTGATAATGGAGTTTGTTTTCACTGATATGGAAAGCCCCATGAAGGTAATAGAGCATATTGATGCGTATGAGATCTGTCAGAAAGCATTGAGATGAATTTGACTCTACTACTTGCAAGAGTCTAATGCCAGATACATGTTTAAATAGTTGGTGTCTCTGCTTCAGTCTCCCCTTTGTCCAAATGGGTTTCATGAGAGCCCTGCCCTCCTGGGAGTGTTGGAAGGATTCGATAAGAAGACTCACATACAATGTGTTTTTCAGTACTCAGTAAATGCTGAGGACAAATTCAGGGATGGGATAACATGTGTTAGTGACAAGCCACACGATGGTGTATGCGAGCATACATTGGGCCATTACTTTCCAGTGGGCATGAAGCTAGTGTTGCCATCTAGAGAGTTTAACAGTTAGATGGAACCGTACCTACGTCACCTCTCAGGGTGGCTCCCCTTTGCTTACTTCCTGAGAGGGGTCCCCCTTTGCTTACTTCCTGAGAGTTGGTGTTGAGCTGGCCAGCAGTGTCCTGGTGAGGTATAGCAGTCTCGACCTCCTCTTCCTGTTTTGTTTTCTCCTGCTGTGGCTCTTTGGGTTTGTCACTCTCCCTGTGTTGCCTGGCAGCAGGGGTCAGCACGCTGATTCGGAAATCTTCACTGATTTCTCTTCTTGTGTTCCCAGGGTATACTTGATTCTTTACTAGAATGGGTCTCTGTCCGTTTATAGTTTGATTGGTGTGAATCTCTTGAGGTGAAGTGTGTGCTGGGCCCTCGTGCTCTGTTTTGCCAGAGACAACTAGGGAGTTCATCTGGGGCAATGCCACCATCTTCTGACACTGAGACATGATAGACTGTACAGGACTCTAGACATTTGCACACAGAGGCCAAAGGAGGAAGTGCATAGGAGTAGATGGCAAAGGCTCAGTAGCTATATGCCTAGGACCATATAAAATAATGAAATGAACCCCAAGAAAAAGAAACAAGAGCTATTATTCAGTTGCTGTTTTTGTTTTATTTTCCTTTTGTCTTGTTAAATTGTTTGTATTTGGGAGGGTAAGGGGCACAGAAAAATTGGAACAAAGGGTGAATAAATACAACAGTGGTACTTACTAGACACTATGTGGAAATGAACTAGATATCTTGTGGGTGGGGACAGGAGGGAAAAGCTGGAGAGAGCGAGGAAAGGAGAAGACATAGTTCAAAAAAGAATCACACTCATTACCTGATTCATGTAATTGTAACCTCTCTGTATATCAACTCTACATTAACAATAAAAATAAATTACAAAAAGAGATCACTTTCCTTTCTGATCTTGTTTTCATGTTAATTGGCTTCTTGAGAAGAATAGAAGAACCTCATGTTCCAAATTTGATTTTAAATGGTGACATTTTTAACAAAACCTGGTTTTATTTTGTTTGGTTAGTGATATAAGTCAAAGATGGAGAAATAGCCTAAATGTTAGTAGGCATCTCCCATTGTCCAATCTAATGAATTGGAAACATGTTTTCTGGAACAGTATAAAGGTTCTCTCTTCTTGCACGTGTCACATTGCAGCATAGTTACTGATGTGCCCTAGGCACTCATCTTTTATCCAGCTTACTTGTTCTAGCAGGACCGGGACCATATCTTGCTTTCTTAGCACAATGTTTGTTCTCCTAACTATGCCCGGTACTTCTTCCACCTCTGCTCACTGAGCTCTGTTGACCATGTGTAGTTGTAGCGGCAGGATAGTGATGGAATTAGGAAAGTCCATCTCAAATCAGTAAGCCTTTAGATCACCCAACCAATTCTCATTTTGTTACTAGATAGAGCTTTGGTGCTCAGATTGAAACTGTTCTAAATATTCCCTTTGAATACATCACCTCCCTTGGTCATTCCACAGACATTTATTGAAAAAGTATTGTGAGGCTGGCCCTATGCTGGGTCCTAGAGACAGATGTGGTCCCAAAGGATGGACCAAGAGTTCAACAGAGGAGATGAGATGGACAGAGAAATGAAATCTGGTAAAGTGAAAGGCTCTCTGACCAACAGAAGGGCAGTGAGGGGCTGCTGACCACAAGGGCCAGTTCTGGAAGGGATGGGAAACATTTCCTACAGAAAGTGTGTGTGTGTGTGCGTGTGTGTGTGTGTGTGTGTGTGTGTGTGTGTGTGTGTGTGTGAAATCTCAACAGGTTTTGCTGGGACCAGAGATGGAGATGAGGATATTTAGGCAGAGGGAAATGTGCTGGCTATGAAGCTTGCTCACTGAGCGAGGATGGTTATTGGCAGGAAGTGCGTGCTTAGACCCACGTTCAGAGCAGAGGTAGAACCCAGTGTCTTGTAAGAAGAAGGTTAGACTACACTTGGCGGGTGGTGAGTGGGTGCTGGTGGGTCACGGACAACTTAAGGTATGGGTTGGTTTTAATTTGTGCAAGTTTCAAATGTTGGAGCTGAAGGTGGATTTGGGATAAATCTTCCCTATTTTACATGTATAACTGATGGCACAAAACAAGACACTGTGTGGTGACAAAGTGGACTCTGGCCATCAGCTTATTAGTATCATTTTATCAAACAACTTTCCTAATCTCTCTCTCCCTCTCTGTCTCTGTCTCTGTCTCTCTCTCTCTCATGGTACTATTCAAAATTGAGCTACTCCCCTACCATTTTAGCTGTTATTTTGGAACTAGGGTTGAGTTTTCTGTGGGTTGGACTGGGCCAGATTGTGATCCTCCTCTTATGCTTTCCATTTAGTTGTGGTGATAGGTGCATACCATCATTGCTTGAGATAGGGTCTGAACAACTTTTTGTCCAAGTTGGCTTTGAACTGAAATCCTCTAGATCTCCACCTTCCAAATGGGCAGTGACTGCAGGCTTGAGTCTCATCTTAGTGTGTAGGTCTCATGAATATGGATTCCCACTTAAAATTGTTGTTCTATTTACATAGGACATTTTGTCATAAAATGTACCATGAAAGAAGCTGGCTCTTCTTGCTGAAATAGCATGAGTCACCCATGTGTTTTGCTGCTGTCCGTGGTTATTCTCTTGGTGAGGAATTATTGGTTATTAAGGGGTTCTTGCTTTCTTTTTGGCCTGTATGCTTTCATATATCTATGCTATATTCACTTATTTTTCTGATACAGTATCCTGTGCTTAGCTTGTTTGGCTAGTGTTCTACCATTTGAGAAGGGCCTCTAGTCCAGTTTTCACTGGTTAATTGGAGGGAGTCATGACATTTTTTTGAGAGGTGGATTGGGAGGTGGCCTGGCTTTGAAACACAGTCCCCTAAATCTCAGCAGAATGAGTAGCTAGGGTTACAGGCATGATTCACTGTCACAGGGTATATCTTATTTCTTTGTGGAAAGTAAACATTTACTTGGGCATGGCGAAATGAGCAAAATCTCGACAGTGAAGCTGCTCTTAAGAGAGAAGCAGGGCTAGAACTCAGTTTAATTGCTATAAATATGAAGGGGAGGTTTGGCAAAAAAGAAATAAGCCACAATCCCCTACACACACACACACACACACACACACACACACACACACACAGTGATTTTGGTTTAATTTATACATTCTTACCACTAAACACAAATACACACGCATACAGCAAGACAACCTTCAGCGTTTATTCTGACCATGGGTGCTGAGATCAGCATCTTTTGTCTTTGTTGTTGTTACAAGGTTAGAACCATGATTCACTCTTTAAAAATACTAAGAATCATAAATAAAATGTCCTTATTGTAATACTGGTTATTTATGAAGGTATTGTTCTTAGGACTTTATTTGATTTTCCCAGTGTCCCATATGATATGTAGCCCAGTATTACCAACCCATTTTAAAGTACAGATGGAGTCACTGTGGAGGTGAGTCCCTGCACCCAAGCTGGTGAGTGGTAGGCTAAAGGATGTGAGCTAAAATCTTCAGAATTGTGTGAGACTACAGGGTGGTAATGATGACAACGAGCATGCATCCCAGAAGCAGGGTCTGACTGGAACAGCCACCCTGGACTGTCCTTCCCACCTCCAGATGTGCACTGAGAAGGTAAAGTCGAGGGAGACTGCTCCAGATGATGTATGGAGAGAAAATGACCCTGGTGAGAGGAACATGAACTCAAGTATTTGGAATTTCTATTTGTTGTCAATATTAGTTATGGTGTATGAACTGAATAAGCAAAGAAAACACCTGGAAATAGTCTTCATTTGATTCTTTTCTCTGGGATTCAACCAAGATTTCCAGTTCCATTTGTTTTTTTTTGTTTTTTTTTTTTGGTTGTTGTTGTTGATTGTTGGTTGTAGGGCTTGAACTCAAGGCCTGGGCACCGTCCCTGAGCTCTTTTGCTCAAGGCTAGCACTTTACCACCTTTGAGCCACAGCACCACTTCCAGTTTTCTGGGGATCAACTGGGATAAGAGTCTCATGGACTTTCCTGCCTAGGCTGTCTTTGAACCGTGATCCTCAGATCTCAGCCTACTGGGTAACTAAGATTACAGGCATGAGCAACCAATTCCCAACTTCTATTGCTACTTTATGGTTGGAATGTTATGTGTTTTTCTTACTGTCACTGCTTTTCTTCTTCTTTTTTTCTATAATGGCACTCTTAGGGATGTGCTAGTGGATTAATCACCTTTATGTAATTGTCCACACCAAAACAATGCAGTCCAGTTCCCTGGTGCTTGTGGAATATTTGAGTGAGGAAAGCATTAACTGTTCTTCTCCGGGCCCAGTGCAGTGCCCTGGATTATAAAAACTTTCTCTTCAAAGAAATGAAAGTCTTGATAGAAGCTAGCAGGTTAAGTTTTTATGAAGGGGAATTAATTTCCATCTTTTTACATTATACAACTTATACATTCAGGGACATGCACGCACACGGACCATGTGCATATGCATGTTAATCATATACAATTCTTGAGAAGTTTGCTGAAAGTTTAATAACTAGAGGATGATACACTCCCATCCCCATCCTTACCCCCACTAGACCAAAATAGTTCCAAGCAAATACTTGGATGCCAGACAAAAATCCTCAGATTTTGAAGAACACTTTGGTGCTTTGGTTTATGATGTGTAAAGGCTACTGATCCTTCTGTTCCCTCTCTAGTTGTTAAAAGTTGAATTCTCTAAGTGAAGGGCAGTTGGAAACTTTTCAGATACACTGGCCTTGACAGCTCATGGTAGATGGTACCATGCTTAGGAGGTTTCTCAAGGCTAATCATTTTTCAAAGGGAGAAAAATAAAAACAAAACAAGAGTGTAAAAAAAAAACCACAACACCACAGCAACCAACAAACCAAACCTCCCAGTAGATGGATAAAAAGGGCACGGTGTTCTTGATGAGGTGGGCAAAATCTGCAGGCATGGTTCATCCCCTCTTTTAATTATCCAGTTCATTTAGTCAGCTGTGATCCTGGACCTCGGGAGGTCACCCGCCTTGTGAGATGAAGGCTGGGTAGCTATTGACCCGCGGCTTTGGTTCAGGGATGGGAAAAATGGCCACCCAGGCTGGCTCACCCTTTCACAAATGGAAGGGAGAAGAAGGTTTGTGAGCATGATGTGTGGGTTGGAGAAGTCCTCCCCGATGCCCTGCGCTTCCTTGAACCTCATCATCCAAAAGTAATTGTATCTGAGAAATTGGCTGGGCCGCCAGCTCTTGTGATGGCTTCTCCACTGGAGCAGAGAGCTGAGGCTCCAGAATTGAAAGTTATAGGTACCGGCGGCTGGAACTCAGCCGGGGGAAGTCACCATTAACATCAGTGATGTTGTCAGGTGCTGGCACACCTTGCACTTTCCTATCTCTGCTGACCATTTGATGAACACCGGGGCAACCTTCTGGGGCTTTCTGCCATCATTAGATAGCTTTGGAGACATCATCGTCAGGCACAGGAGAGAGGCCAGGAAACCTCACCTTCTTCCGACCTCCCCATCTCTGAGACTCACTCGTCCTAGAGGGGTTTAGCGGGTGTGCAGTTGCTCTGCTACCAGGCTTCTACTCAGCCCTCTGGAGGTCAGCCCAGTCTATCTGTTCGCTGCCTCATAGCTCATTTAAATCCAAGGAACCAGAGACACGGTTTTGTCCCCTTGTATACTTTTGGACTGCAAAGGACGTTACGGACTTAGTTAACTTTAGGAGACCTTTGAGTCAGCTTACCCCTGTCAAAAAGCTCTGTGCTGGGGACCCATGGCTCTCCTAGTTATTTAGGAGGCGGTGGTCTGGGGATTGTGGTTCTAAGAAAACCTGGGCAAGAAAGTCTGTAAGAATCTTAACTCCAATTAACCAACAAAAAGCCAGAAGTGAAGCTATGACTTCAGTGGTAGAGTACCACCCATGAATGAAAAATGCTAAAGGACAGTGCCTAGGTCCTATCGCATGCACCAGTAATGGCAACACACAAACAAAAATCACCAAAAGGCTCTGTGTGTGTGTGTTGTGTGTGTGTGTGTGTGTGTGTACGTGTGCACTAAGAAGCTAGGACCAGCCAATGTATTAATTACTACTTTGATATTTTCCAATGGGGGAGAAGTTTATCACTGTCAAATGATGCACTGTTGGCATTTCCATTGGATCGTTGAACCAATATGATCTGGTTTTGTATCTAATTGAGCCACTTACAAGGAGTAGTAACTATCCTGGACAAGTCACCAAACTCTGATGCTCTTTCTTTCCTTCTTATCTGTAAATTGTGGATGACTATAACCACCTCATTGTGTCCTTGGGGAGATTTCAGAGGACCCTTTATTTCACAACTGGCCAAAGATTGAAAAACCTGAGCTTTTCCTTCTCTTGATTTGGTTCCAGTACCACAGAAGCAAAGAAAGTCTTCACTGATTTATTCTAGAAACCCCGTGATGCCTAGCTGAAGAGGTGAGTGGGCCCTGTGGAGACAGTAGCCACAGACATTGCAGCTTCCCCTCAACCAGCCTAGGAACCATTGGCTGTCATGTAGCAATAAGCCATAGTCAATACTTCTGGTGCTCAAGGGCTCTGTCTTTCTCAGCTTTTCTTATCTGAACCTCTAATAGACCTTGTGCTTTTCTAGCAACTTTGCAGATTTGAAACCATTATTTGTATATGGCTGGTCTTCCCTGTACAGATAATTAGCAATATAGATGCTAGGCTGCAAAGGAGGAAGGAGGATGGCAAGAGGAGAATTTTTCAGTCAAGTCTGGTAGCATCATGGAAGTAGATGGGCTACTACTGGCTTTGTAGGACTGCTCTGTTCAAAGTGAGGGTCCTGACTGGGTATATTTAAAACCAATAGCACATGCTTTGGGTGGGTGTTGGAGCTTCTCTGGAGGACTCAGAGTTCAAGGGTCCACAGCTCTGAATTCTATAATAAGGAAGGCAGTATTTGCTCAGAGACTACCCTGGAGCGGTGATGGCAAAGAAGCTTGCAATGTGCATCTGTGAGAGAAAAAATGAATTTATAGGAATTCTGTTGGAGCTCTTATAGAGCGAGGACTGGGCAGGCTTTGCCAAGTATGCTAATGATAACTGAAAGTTCATTATGTGATCCCCTCATGATTAATTTCAGATGGGTAAGATGCCATTGTTGGACACTATAGACCAGACGTGCATTAGTCTGCATGTAGTCTGCTGGCTGTGCAGCATATTTGGAGAACTTTTCACAGTCCTGTCCTCAGCCTCTGGCTCTTGAACCCTGAACCCCATGATGGGGTGTTTCTAACTGTGGTTTCAGTTTTCCTGCCTTCATCCTCAGCCTGCTTCCATCCATTCCAGGAGGGAACGTGCAGTATTTACTCTAAGAAATTGCCAGACTCGGGAAGGTTTTCTGAAATTCTTGGGCTCTCTTGTGTTTACCATAAATCTGAGACAGTGATATGATCAGCAAGCTTATTTATGTCTGAGTAGAAAACACGAATACAATTTAAACCCAGCAGTTTCCCTTCCCAGTGCCTTTCCCATCATAGATTGAGTACGACACTGACAGCCACAGTGGACAGTCAGTCCCACTAGCAGATATTGATTAGTAATTTGGTTTGCAGTAAATTGTTCTCTGTGCTAACATTTGCATCTCCTCCCTTAAAAAGGTGTTTCTCCCTTCAGCTCCAATGTCATTTGAAGACTGTATCTGGCTAGCGACTCCAGCTGTTTGCAAAACCAGTCACTTCCAGCACCGGACTTGTAGCTCAGGGATTCGGTATTGCTCCGAAATAGCACCCAGCTTGCAGGTCATGCCACAGAGGGCCCATATCAAGTGTCTGCCGTGTCCATTGCATGACTCTCCTGAAGTGATAACTTTAAAAATGTATGATGAGTACCGCTGAATTAAGACAGATGGGCCGATTTGTGTTATTCTTAAAATAACTGGCAAGTAGGTGTTTATCTCTTTTTTTGTTGTTGTTTTTTTGCAACAAGACAAAATTGCTTTTGGAGTGATTCATTTGTGATCCCAGCTAAGCTGTACTATTAATTTACCCTACGTCTGACTGGTGTATTTGCCTCAGCCTTTATTGTATTTCCCATCCGTATTGTCAAACTGTGGTGTGGCAATGACACCTCAACATTTGCATTTAGATTATGAGGTTATGGGTTAGTATTGAGAGACAGTGTATCCAGCTCTCCTTGGGTGTCTGAAGGTGGTATTCACGCCATGACTGGCATCTTTCCTTGGGTGTGCATGTAGAATCTGGAGGGTTATTGCCACCCATCACCTCTCTTCTCCCCTTCCCCCATGCTACCACCCATTCTTCAACACTGTTGTTCCAGTGAACTTTTTAACATGCAAATTTGATTCTGTCTCAGCTTTTTGCATACAAGCAAAGTTAGATTTCTGCAGGGATTAGGCTTAAGAAAGGCAGGAAGCTACTAGGTGAGGTAGTGTGCCTATAGAAAACACCAGGAGAAAACACCTTGACCCAACAGAACACTGCTGTTCTAGCAAATGAAGAACGCAGCACTGATGATCCAAGGAAGTCAGAGACATGCGTTGAAGCGGAAACACATAAACATCTTTCACAGACCAAACAATTGCACCTGTGACAGCTTTGACTTGGGTCCACAGATTTATAGTTGTTCTTCGGTTTGCCGAATGTGCATTCAGCTGGGTGCTATAGCGGACGCCTGTAATCCTAGCTACTCCGGCTTCTGAGATTTGAGGATCACAGTTAGAAGCCAGCCCAGACAGGCAAGTCTGTGAGACTCTTATTTTTGATTAAACAAACAAAAAGACAGGAAAAAGTACAAACTCTTCAAATGTGTAACTCTTTGTAACTGCCGCTTCATTTCTGTGCTTATCCTGTACCTTGCACTCGAATCCCACCACGCTCCATGTTCATTCGTCCTGTACACTCTCCCATACTATGAAGGGTGGGCTCCAAAGAGTCATCTGTGGAACAAAAGTGGAAGGGATCTCTAGGGATGAGATGCTTGAATCCACTGAGATAACTCCATGCACTTGATGACTGGGTTTTAGAGATTTTGCTGCAAGAAAGAACTTGGGCCATCTCTGTCGGCTCTGAATGACTCGTTGAAAGGCATTGTATGGGATGGTTGGAACTTTCAGGACATCTACAATGAGTCCAGGAGTTGCCCCACCTGGTAGCTCTCTGCCTCAGTGGCCCACTTGGCAGCAGTTTGGATGGAAGGCTACCCTGTATGTGCAAATCCACTGTCAGCTTCTCTCCGGTGTGCAAGAACGCACACGCATGTGCACACAGGTACCCACGCTTCCTGGGGAGCTTTAACCTTTCCCATTTGAGAAGTAGAAGTGGGCAGAGGGCAAGAGCCAATTCTTAATTATGCTTACATTTACATTATGCTGAGGTCTTCTTTTACTTGCATTTCCTCAAATGCTAGCTGAACAGACTTTAGCTTCTGGGCCTTTCAAAGCTGTTCTTTCTAGTGACCTCACTCTGGTTAACGCCTCTTAATCTTTTAGGATTCAGCTCCTATTTAACCACTTTTGCCAAGGCCTCTCTGGACGCCCCCCCCCCCCCCAGGATGAATCAAATACTTCCTTTATGGAACTCTTGGTATATCTGAACAACATAGCAAGCCTTTGTAACTGTCTCATTCCACTTTGATGTCCCAAGCTAGTTCTGAGTTATTCTGCATTAGGGACCATGTTCTGAATACTCTCTCTCCCCAAGTACCTTGTGGGACCTGGAAGTTGCTCATTGCATATTTGTTGAAGGATTAGAAGAATTAAAATAAGGCATAGCCCAATGGTTGCAGAAAAAGCATTCCAAGGAAGAGTGAAGCGAAAATATATGTAGCTTGATATATACAAGTGTGAGTGGCCACGTGTATTACTCCTGTCTGTATTGCTCTTTCCATCTATGAATTAAGAAATGAAAGTACCTTAGAGTACTTTCCTCTCTTCCCTGTCCACCAGTGACATTATTCCACATTTTACTTTTCTCTAGACTTCCTGGCCCAGAACAAAGTGCTTCACGAGGGAGGCCTTTCTTGTAGCTTCCTGGCTTGGCCTGAAGTCAGACACAGCAGAAAGGAAGCTCACAAATAGGTCTGCTCTCACCAGACCAATGGCCTAATTATGAGGCCTGGGCATGCATGTTGAAATTTTAAGCCTCAGTGTTGTCTCCCCAAACCCAGCACTTTTGCTGTCTTCCTGTCCTCCCTCCCTCCCCGCTTCCACCTCCTCCCCATCATTCATCATGAGTATTAAGGTTTATTTTGCTCTTTCCTTTCTCCCTTGGCTTTTCTACCCCTTTGAGTCAGCATTAGTGACGTGTTCTTCCCAGGCACTTTTGAGTCTTGAGTCTTGCTAAAATGAGGTTCTCGGGAACAAAGGGACCTCAAGTTCAGGGTTAAGATGCTAAAATCAGATTGTTCTCTTCTGGCAGTAAATTGGTATGCCAGTCTCACCACTGCCGCAGATAAAATTAACCATGCGTTGAAATCATTGCAATAGGCTGTGTCATCAAAGCTTATTTGTAATGAAAATATGATGTTTCAAACCTAAACTCAGGAGTATAATGAATGTAGGACCATATGTTCCCCTCCCACGTAGGGCTGCAGAGAGGAGATGCTATTTCAAATAGATAGCTGTAGATGGGCTCCTGTATTCCTCTGATTTCTTCTCTCTTGGCACCAAAGGTTATCTGTGGAGAGTAGAGGGCAGGGTAGAGGTGATTGGCCTGGCGAAGAAGGCTATGGAAGATGATGAAGCCATAAGGTCAGGGTCTCCCATTTGGTACGATTGGTAAATTTCTTAGTGATCTTGCTCCTTGCCAGGGAGGAACAGGGCACAGAAAAACAAAGTATGGACTCCAGTGAGATTTTTGTCCCTGAAATGCCATGTCAGAGGATCCCTAGGCAAAGTTGGTGACTGATGTTCTCATTTGTTAAAAAAAAAAATAACTGGATAGAGTACAATTACCACTCTAGTCATTGAAGCCCCTTTTCTGTGGGACAGCCTTTTCCTGGCACAGCTGGTTCCGTGCCAAAACGGACCACTCTCATGTGATTGGAAACAGTGACCACCCAGGGTGCTTTTTGATCCAACCATACTAGCAGTCTTTGAAATTTATACAGAGCCCCACGTTCATTTTTTTTCTCTCTCTCTTCCAAAGACTGTACCATATTATTCAAATTAAAATCCCCCAGCCAGTTGCTATATATATGGCAATATGTGTATATGTATATATATATATAGCCAAATGCATACACTATATTACTGTAAAACTGGGCAGATCTTCTACTGTATGCTTGCTACAGATACAATGAAGACCAGTTGCCTCAGGTCCCTCCCTCTAGATGCTGGTTTGATTCGCTGGCGTTTCCACATGCAGGGGCCACAAAGAAGCGGTTTCAGGATTTAGACCTGAGAAGTTGGAAGGGCAAAGTCATACCATCTATAGTCAGAGTTTTCAGGCTTTTGTGTGTGTGGGGGAAGAAGTGGTGGAGGCAGCATTTGGGGGAGAGAGGAGGGAGAAGGGGGAGGAGAAAGAGAGAGAGAAAGGGAAGAGGGAGGGAGGGTGTGTGTGTGTCCCTGTCTCATCGCCTTCATTTTGATCAAATGTCTTTTAGAAAGGTTTTCTGACAAAAGAGCCTCCCTGGTCATGTTGGGGGGAAGCAGGCTTGGCATTCTGTTTTATGTTGAGACAATGCAGAACAAAATCCCTCTCCAATGACTGTCTGATAAAAGAATAAATTGACTGTACAAGGTGATGGGTTTGATAGGTCATTCTTGCCGATAGACTAGAAACACCTATTATGAACAAAATGAGGACAAATTTGTTATGCACCTTTTGTTATTTTTAGATTGCATTGAAATCTTTTTTCTTTTCTTTTCTTTCATTCTTTTTTTGTTGGCCAGGTTGGAGCCTATTATTGTAAACTTCCTAATAAACAGCAGTGACTTAGAGAATGTTTCATTGTGTTGACCTCTACTTAATTTCCTATGCAAGTGGAAAAAGAAAACTATTACAGAGGGCCAATCAACACTTTAAATATCCCATGTGTATATGTTAAACTTATAAATAGATGTGGATGCAGCTTTTGAGCATATTTTTATCAGCCTGGGTAAGGGTAAAGGGCTTATTAAATATATATATCTATATTTATCTGCTTCTGCGAATGGGGGAAAATGGTTCATTTAAGGACCATTGTGGTTGTAGTGATCACGTGGCTGCTAAAATGTTAAAACTGGATAGTGTTCTAAAAATAATAATATTCCACTGTGGCTTGCCTTTGGTGAGAGAGAGCTCTGAGTTGGGCAATTAGACAGAAATGATATTCCACGGCCCTTTTCCTTTTTAGCAGAGGGCAATGAGAGGCAGTTAAGCTAAAAGTGTTTGTGAAGGCAGGAATCACCTCATTGATGCCCTCATTGGAAAGCAGCACCTTTCAACGTCTAGGGAATTTTTTCTTTTAATTTCCTTCAAACATTCGAACCCTAGGAGGGTGGGGTACCACAGCTGCTCTTTGTAGCTCTTCTCTGGAAGGCCAACAAGAAAATCAGAGAGCTGTCGGAGTCCCTGCCTTGGCCCATAAATAGCGGCAAAGTACTTGGTTTTGAAATGTCTGTGTAGCTCATTGACCGTGCTATGGCTGGAATGCTAATGTCACCTGCCTGCAGGTGACAGGAAGATTTCTGCAGGCAGGGCTTTGTTGTAAATTCAGTCTGCCAGTTGCCTCCTACAGATCAGAGGTGGTTTCCTAGTGATGGCGGGCTTTTTTGAGTTACAGCAAGGAAAGCCATAGTGAATGATGGGATGGCCTAACCCAGTTGCTGCTCTGCGAGTGGTTTCAGGGGCTATGTGAAGAGAAATTGTGCAGTGGCAAGCTGGGAATTGGAAATGAGACTCAACGTGGGTGGCAAAGTAGAGATTGGAGTGAAGACACTGTAAGAAATACTTGGAATTTTGAGCTGACTGTTCTAGAACCATGGAGGATATAAGGATAATCCACTCAGTGCTTTATAATCTGCTTTGTAATTACTGTTGTTGTTGATGATGATTCAATATACTAGTACTAGGGCCAAGGTACTTTCCATTAGCTTTATGGCTCAGGGTGATGCTTTGCCACTTGAGCTACACCTATACTTCAGGCTTCTCTGCTGGCTAGTCAGAGGTAAGAATCTCACAGGCTTTTCTGCTTAGGCACGCTTCAAAAACCCCAATTCTCAGATCTCAGCCTCTTGAGTAGCAAAAATTACAGGCGGGGGCCACTGGTAATCTGGTCTTCCTGTTGATTATTAATAGCCACTATGTCTGTTCCTGCAATGAATGCTTTCGTTCTATCGTGTTCTTATTTCTGTTATCTTGCCTTATCCTCATACCAAGTGGCAGGCATTTATATTTATAGGACACAGTAAGCTTTGCAGAAGAGCCACCATAGTCCTTGGGTGAGTGTATGGTATGCTGGGTGCCATCAAAATTAATTAGGAATAGGCATCATCTGCCCACCAGGCACATGGACTAGAGAGAAGAGAAAAATGCAAATATGTAGCTCATATGCTCCATAAGGCTGTCTAAAAATAAAAGAGATAAAGTCAAGGAGTATCAGCATCAGTGCCCTTAGTATGTGTTGAGCTTTCCTTGCGTGATCTCCCTCGTTTAATGATCACACCAAGTGCATATACTATGGGTACACTATTAGCTCTGAGGCCCCAAATGATCTGAAAGACTTGGTGGAACTTGAGTCCAGACCATTGGATCTTAAAAAAGTTAAGCTCTGTGTTAAAGGGATATTATTATTTTAAGATTCCCAAATCCCCTGGGTGAATCCATGCTCAGTACAGACATAATCCTTGCAGAGGCATCTAAAACTTTTTTCCATTGCTTACTTATCAGCTCTAACTTGTGGGCTTATGGTCATTGATTTTTTTTTTAACTTTATGGCCAGAGAAGAGCCCAGTACAGTTCCGAGGACAGACTCCCCACGTAGCACTGGTAACCCTGTATTAAGGACATAGAAGTCCTTTAAGCTAAGAACAGGGATGTGATGTGGGAGAGACAGGGTTAGGATTATGAAGGAATGAGTTTGAGATGCTCCTGAGTTTTCACAGAATCACATCTGGATCTCTTTTCACCATGGATAAAACAGAAGCCATGAGATTCATCCTTCCTGTTTCTTGCTCCCTGCTAAACTTGCTCTCCCCTCTAAGCCTTCCTTTGTGCCTTTACTAGTGCCAAGATTGAGCTTCCCAAATCTTTGTGTTTTGTCGATGGTCCTGGGGATTGAAATCAGGGCCTGCCTGGGTACTTTTTTGCTCAGGCTAGCTTAAAACCACAATTGTTAGATCTTTTTTACTCAAGGTTAGCACTCTACTACTCCATCCATACCTCCACTCCCAGTATTTTGCTGGTGAATTGGAGATTGGAGTCTCCCAGGGCTGGGAATATGGCCCAGTGGCAGACTTTCCTGCTTGGGCTGGAAACCTGAATCCTCAAATCGCAGCCTCCAAAGTAGCTAGCTAGGATTACTAGCAGGAGCTCTCAGCACCCTGATCTGTGATCGGCTGCCTGTTCCTAATCATGTCACAAGTCATTGGATTCCATTTAAGTCTTCTTTGACCGTAAAACTTCCAGCCTTGATCGTATTGTTTTCTTTCGTCCTCTTCTAGTATTTATTTTTCTTAGAAATGATTTGCAATCCAAAATGCATAGAGGGTTGGCTCCTGGAAGTAGAAGCTGTGGCTGGTTCATGATATACTATTGAGTGCCTAGCACTAAGCCTGCAGCAGAGAGGGTGCTCAGTAAGAAGTTGTTGGAACACTAAATGAGATCAAGAATAAGCTCTTCACCTAGCTGAAAGGTTATCCAAGATCAAGCAAACAAACATCAATTGTACAACTTATGCAGGAATCACAGGCAAACACAATGGAAACAAAGGAGCAGGTTAGTGGTAGGATCTGGAGATGTGTTCATGTTCTGATGTTCTCTATGGGAAGCCTGTGTGGGTGGCTGCAAGAGTCTTCTTTCTCATCTACTGTGTCACTTCCAATCACTAGAATGTAAGACAATAGCTAATTCAAAATTTAAAAACCCCTTCTCCTGCTATCCTCACCACAATGCTGGAATGGAGTTAAGTACATTTCTTGGATATGCTCTTGATTGGAATTGAATAAAAATCAATGTCCAGTGAAGCCCAAAGCTAGCTTTAGGTTTTAGATGACATTTCACGTCTCTGATCTTATCAGGGAGTACCATCAAAGGCAGGATGTGCTGGGTCAGGGTTTGGAGAAGAGAGATCTGAAGAAGGAGCTCTTAATGACTTTTTGATGTTGTCAGCATTAATGTGGTATGTCATTGGCAATGAAGATGATTGTGTTTTGGGCAGCCTTCTATAGAGAGCTTATTTTATTGGGGGCTGATTAGAGAGCCTTTTAGATACCCTGCCAGTTTGTACTCAGTCTTAACTGGGGTAAAGTGAAAGCTGGTTGGTAATTGTGAGAATCAGAAGATCCAATAGGGAATGAACTTTCAAGATGAGATGGAAATTGAGATGTTTGTTTTCACGTGGTATTGCATGGGCAGGATGGTGGAGGCTGCCATATTTGGTTTTGTGCAAGCCACGGGGCTTTCCTGAGCAAGTCTGATGGTCTCTGCTACCTATCCTTTACCAGAAAAAAATGTTTATTTAAATATTGTACCATCCCCACAAGCACTTTTATTATTTACCGATTTAAAAAAATGACATCATTACTTTTCTTCTGAATTTTTTAAAGCGACAATTGTGCAATTAAATTACTGAATTCATTTATATTTAATTGTGCTTTTCGTTTTAATGTGCTATTGGACGACATTTCTTTCTGAGGCTGTTAGTTTTCCATGGAACACAGAGAATCTAAGGCTATATCAGGGAAATATATTACATGGGCAAGACAAAGTCTCATTAGTGTTATTTATAGCATGCTGAAACCTCATTAGGAGAAGGTATGCTAGATTCAAAAATGCATTACCGGGAATGCTCTATTTTTTTTTTTTTTTTGGTACTAGAGAAATTGCTTTTATTGTGTTTCTTTGTCACAAGGAGAGTGGCTACTGGACATTTTGGTTTCTTAAAGTATGAAATAAATTAAGTTAGAAGAAAAGAGTAATTAATCCACCAGCAAGTATAGGCTCATATTAGCAGAATGGCCTACAAACAATTGTTAGAGATTTCTATTTACCCACATACCTTACCCATGACTGACTATTAATCTAGAACTTGTTTCACCTCAGGTAAAAAGCAGTATTTTTCAGGGCCGTAGTTTGCATATTAAATAGTAATAATGTGCTTTTAAGGCATTTTTGTATCTGAGATGAGTGAAACATGAGGCATAAATTCACCAATTGCTCAATTTAGGAAGTTCAGTGAGTTCTCATGTGAGCTATATATCCAGTCCTGCATAAATATTATCCAAAGGTTGTTTTTGAGGACTGCGACTTAGGCAGGTGTGAGCAAGAGAATGGGAGTTGTCCATCTTGGAAGGAAATGAATTCGAGAGGAGTGGAGAGCTGGGTTGGCCACCCTGCCTAGAAGATAAAGCCAGCAAAGTTGTGCTATTATAGTTAAAACTCTGCCTCTCCTGGGTCTCTTTCTTGCTGCAGGGGGCTGGGATGTATAAGGGGGTGACTCAGATCCACTCACTGACTCCTCTGCTCCATTACCATCCAGCCTGTGGTGTTCATTATCATTTATCTTGGGGTGAAAAGCTGCACCACTTAGGAGTAATTTGCATGGTAAGATTCAGAAAAGCCAACTCACAGTTGTCTGCTACATAAGTACATTTATTATTTACTTATCAGGAGATCACTGGTCCCAGAGTTTGTTCATTAGCTGGGCAATGCCGTGAAGAATATAAGTTCTTTCCATACCTCTTTAATTGCTCTCAGCTGTCTTTCCTCATGCTTATGGCTCCATGGTCTCAAGAGAGCTGCCATGACTCCAAGTATCATATCCTCATACTTAAAATGTTCCAAGTAGAGAGGGAAGGGCAGGGACTGATATGTTTGTTTGTTCGTTTTTTCAATCATTTGTTTTCTCATTGAGTGGAAGCTTTCTTTCAAACTTCAATTATCATGTCTGCTAGCCAGAAACTGGGCTCTAAAAAGAATCCTGCTAGATTCTGGCTCTCATATACACCTCTCAGATAGGAAGTACTCCTACTCAAGATAGGAAGTAGGATTTGAACTGGAAGCTCGGAGGTGGTGCTTGGAGGATATCAGGGAAGCTATCTGGAATCAGATGTGATTTGAACAGTTTTGATCTGTCCAAGACCTGTATGAAACACAGTAACTCTACTGTAGTAGCTTGCTCATTGGAAAACATTTCCATGCTTCTCTCAGGAGTTATTTTTGACAGCCTTGCTTGCCCACACTTCCTGTGGCTGCCAGTAACACGTCAATGGAGCAGTGGTCTTTGCTGGAGGAAAGAGTGTTGATAAGCCAAGAGATGGGTCCTGACATTCTTTTGCCTCACTTGATAATGAGTGCATTTGAATCTGTGGATGAATTGGGTGGCTGGTTTTGATGAAATTGCTATTGGAATAATGTCACCAATGACTCCAAGTGAGACATCTGGGGCAAGATCACTACAGCAAAAACCAAAAGAAGAAATAGAAGTCATCAACCACATTAACAGTGATAAATGATCGTGACATTGATGTTGTCTAATTTTTTTCCCCCTCTTGGAAGCAGACAGGCCTGTACCTGGATACATTTCCAAGACAAACGAACACAAATAGCTGCTAGGTATACATCTATAAATGTGCCAACGGATGACATGTGAAGTAGAAACTAGAAGAGAGGGGCAAACTTGAGGTGTGTGGGTCAAATCCAGCCTGCAGTCATATTTTATTGAGTGTTCATGGCATTTTAAAAATCATAAAATGTCAAAAAAAGGAAAAATTTGAATTTCTAACTCCTCTTTAAACAATATAGAAAGAAAGAAATTCTGGGTCTGCAGCCTTCTGACAGTAATTGACTGGAACTAAGAAGACTCTGGATAGATGTGTCTTCATTTTCCTACGACTACCACTGTCTAATCAATGGCTTAATTTGACATTTTTAAAAATATTCCCTGACCAACAGTGAGAACTTGGCAGTTTGGCCTCCTTGACTTGGGGGTTTTAGCTCAGATTTAGGCAATGCAGATCAGATAAACTTGCTCATTTAGACATCCTTTTACTTCTCTTTGAAAGTCTTCAGAGTAGAGGTCTTCTCAAAGTTTTATTGTTTATTTATATTATCTAAAGTCAAGGATAACTTTATATTTGAATTGCTAATAGCCCTCTTCATAATGTGTTGACATTTCATTTGGTTTTAAATGGAATAAAATGATTTGAGCACAGCTAATCCCCCTTCTCTCTCTCTCTCTCTCTCTCTCTCGCTCTCTCGTGTGTGTGTATGTGTGTGTGTGCGCGCGTGTGCATGTAGACACACATGTATGTAGAGACCGCCTTCTGAGAAGAAGTTTCAAAGGCATTTACTGTTTATAGAACTTTCATTAAATGATTTCAAATGGCTTGAAAGAGTTAACCCACCTCCTAAGAATGCAATTAGTTTCTTTGGGGCATTGCAAATTACAATCATGGAAAATTTGTTTGAGTTATTGTCATTGTTACTATTGTTGTTAATAGTAGTAATAATGTATTTATGTGGTACCTTGACACCACAGAGCTAAAAACAATTACATTTAAATATCAATCTACTTTAATGTGAAACCATGTTTTGTCTAATCATCGTGCCTAATTGCTATACTTTAGAAGCAGTTTCCACAACATTTTTATTCACAGTCTGGTAGCAAGTTAGCTGTTTGGAAGTTTTTCATATGAAATTTTCTACAATGTGAATTTTTGTGTCAAAAATATCATTTAAAAATGTACGTGTTTATAATATGTGACCTGTTAATGACTGGAAATGTTGGTAGAGAGAATGCATCTTTGAATCGAAGATGTCTGGAATCTTCATGAAAGTTTCAAATAATAAAGTCAATATTCGGAACAATGGAAAAAAAAAGAAAGCTGCTCTCCTACCATTTTTGTCAACTGGGAATCTCTATCAACAATCAATAGGTGTTCAATAAACTCTCAGAGATCAAACAGTATTATAATAAGTAATCTTTGCAATAATCTCTCCAGGGCAATGCAGGATATATGATCTCAGAATATCAACAAAGAAAGATTAACTACTTTAAATGTCTTCTCTCCCAAGTCTTTAAAGTAAGAAATGATCAAAAAGCCCAAATCAGTGGGAAATAAAATAATATTTAACTTGCTTACGAATAATGACCAGCCAAATTATGTAGTATTGTACTTAGATCAGAAGAAGGTCTGATTTTCTGGCATGATTCTGGGTGGGTGGGGGGGGTCCTTAAACAAGTTACTAAATGTTTCTGAGCATTTGCTAGCTTCTCTTTATAAAGTAAAGACAAATCTAATATATCTCCTGGGTCTATAAAGAAACTTCAGTCAGATGGATCTCATTTAGAGTTGAGTATATTGGAGATGTTTAATGTGTTTGAAAGGTCTTAGTTCTCTTTCTTATTACAGGAAGAAAAACACTTGTGTACTTGTATGTTATGATTTTGTAGAAATGGTTAATATTATTGCATCACGCTCATGAAAATGTTTTTATTATCCCTCCTCCCCGAGTTCTTGCCTTTTTAAAAAATGTCTATCGAGCTACCAGGAACCAGGTCTCTAATCTATGGATTGTTTTTATTAATGATTTGGTGACTCTTGTGTAGCTGGGGAGGCTTGGGAGAGCAGAGGTTTTAAGCCCCACTTAATTAATGGTTTGAATAAGTGTGTCCTCATACGACATAACAGCCCTAAGCGGATTTCACACTCAGGGGAAACTGTGGAGGGAGATATCTGAATGTGAACCAGAGCTTCTCTATCTTTTGGGTCAAACTATAGTGTTAATTTTGCCATGTCCTGGGGCACTTCTTAGATCTTCCCACATAAGGCTCAGTCATGCGGTA
This sequence comes from Perognathus longimembris pacificus, assembly GCF_023159225.1. Taxonomy (NCBI): domain Eukaryota; kingdom Metazoa; phylum Chordata; class Mammalia; order Rodentia; family Heteromyidae; genus Perognathus; species Perognathus longimembris. The sequence goes on from NC_063176.1 coordinate 46,380,918, forward strand.
AACATAGGAAAGGTAGACCAGATGACTAAGTCATTGGTGTCCAAGCCAGGAAGCTTGGGCTTGGGCTGAGGGGCTTAGGCACCTGGGCAGAGGGCAGGGCAAAGAAGTGGGGGGTGGAGGGGTGGATAGAGGCACAGTGTGGTCACCACCTGTGAAGGCAGAGTACTCAAAGTGCAATGTTTGAGATACCTGCTGGTAGACAGTTACTGAGAAGCCCTCCTCCTCTTCCAGCTCACCTACTCTCTAGGCTCCTGTACTTCTTCTTTCTCCATCTCCTCTGTGGGGAGGCTGAGCTCACCTGCAACCTCCATGGCTCTACCACCACTTCTAAGGAGGTGAAAACAGACCATGGAATGTACTTTCAACCAAAGGCATTCCATTCGTCCTTCTGCCTAGCCCTTCTTGTCTATATTTTTGAACTTGCTTTGTCTTCCCACTGCATTGCTCTCACATCTGTATCGAAGCCTAGAGAGGCAAAGAGGTGTGGGACATACCACAACTCAGTGTCTGTCTTCAAGGTCGATTGTGGGGATCAATAATTGAACAGTGAGTTTTAAATATGAAATACCATATAAATGCTAAATAGACTTGTAATTGATGAGAGCTGTAATGATTCAGATACACTGTAAGATGGGACAGGAATGAACAGAAAGGAAAAGGCTCATTCCATAAATACCACGATAAAGTAATACTGCTATTTGTTCAACAAATATTTATCCAGACATTGTAGAAGGCACTAGAGATACAGACTGAGCAACTACAGTATAAGAATGAACTCCCTCTTTCCACTTTACAAAGGCACTTACTGTGAGAGGCAAGAATTAAACATCTAAATAAGGTACATGACATGACACAAAGAAGGGAAGTGTTATGGGGGAAAACTGGAGCAGAAAAGGGGAGGAGGAGTTGGTGAAAGGTGGAACTTGAAATGGCATAGACTAGACAAGGCCTTGCTAGGCCATATTTTAATACTTAATTCTTACCAAGGAGTTTACAGTTTTTGCAAAGTAAAATCTGTTTTAGCTTATTGGGGCAAAAATGTCTTATTTTGCTAGCTAGATATACTTCTTAGAATACCCTTTTGTGTGTATGTGCATGTGCATGGTGTGTGTGTGTGTGTGTGTGTGTGTGTGTGTGTGTGTGAATTCTTTGTAGCTCTAGATTCAAGATTTCTGATCTAGTTGTTCCAATTTCCACAGATTCCCTAATCCAGTTACCAAATATTCCCAGTTTCTTCAGTCTTCCTCCTCCCATGTCTTCTAAACATTTTGTTCTCAGCGCTAAATTTAATAGCATCTTCTAACCTGTGGAGAAGACATATATTCATAGAAATTCAAATTCAGAGGCCCTTGTGAACCCTGGATGCCACGGAGGCTATAGAGCTGCTCTGACCTGGGACATTGTGGTCAGGAGTCCAGGCTCTCAATTCAGCACAGAGATCCAAGTCTCATGATTTGATCTTTTGGGGCCTTATCCTAATCTGCAGAACAGAGGTAATGACTCCTCCTTCAGAGAGGCATGGCATAGATTGGCTAGGAGAATCCACGGAAGGTGTACCATGCACAGGGCATGTTGTCTGACCTGTAATAGTCTCAGGAGGGATGAATTGCTCATCTCTAGATTTATTTTTTCCTTCCTAAGTTTGAAAAGCTCATTAGTGTAGTGTTGTTCGAATTCAAATGGATCATGGAAATTATCCAATATAATGGCTTTCAAATTAGTTCTTAATTCATAGAAGGAACTCTTTATTTTTTCCAAAATGCAATCTTATATGGAGCCCCTGTGTCTAAGGAAGGCAAATGGGATTAGGCTTATTGACATGGGAGCAAGAAGGCTGAATCCTGTATTTGCCTTTAGAGTTTACCCCTTTCTTCTCTTCCATCAGCAATTCCCAAGGAATAGTGGGAAACACCAGAGCTTCTTCTGTAGATCTAAAGATAACTAAGATAATTTATCAATATGGGAATGAGCTCAGTCAAATGACATATGTCCTTAAATTGTAGACAGTCTAGATAGATTGTAGACAATTAGTCATGCCTTGTAGCCATTCTAGGCAAATTTGAAGTAGAGAATTGTCTCATCCCACCTGCTTCATTCCTTTTCCATTTGCATTCTGTTAAATTTGGCTTTCCAAGGTCACAGTGACTATCTACTTGGCAAACCCAACGGCTTTTCATCCTCTTTGATCTCTATGTAGCATTTACAATCGACAAGCTCATCCTTTCTGAATCTGTCACCTTGGGCTTCCATGATCCCAGAATGAGGGCTAAGAGCTGCCAATAATTCTTCCTATATGATAGCTCCAATTACACAGTTCCTCTATGAGAAGTGCTCCATGGTTCCCTACTACCCGCAGAGCAAGCTTCTTTATAAAACAATTTTTGATGGTATGGGGCGGGTGGGTTAAAGTCAGGGCCAGTGTTTTGTTGTAAGCTCTTTCTCTCAGGGATGGTGTTCTGCCACTTGAGCCATACCACCAGTTCTTAACTTTTGCCAGTTAATTGGAGATAAACATCACATGGGCTTTTCTGCTCAGGTTGGTTTCAAACTGCAATCTTCAGATCTGAATTTTCTGAGTGGCTAGGATTATAGGCATGAGCTACCAGAACCAAACCAACACCCTTCTTGTTTTTAACTTCTGATTTTATGACTTCCTTTGATTAATATGTACACCTGCTCTAGGCTTTTCAAACTGTATTTGTAAAGTTGTAAAGGTCCACTTCTGGTCAGATAAAGAAAAAATGGTAATATTAGAGAAGAGAGAGGGTTCTTTCACCTGGATTGGGCAAGTCAAGGAATATTTAACATGGTAATGATGGCAGCCAGAGCAAGATATGCCCTCTGCAATTCATTAGGAGCATTTGTGCACAACCTTTGTCAGACCCATTAGATGGAAATGATTTGAGATCAGGGACCATTGTGTTATTCATCTTCAGAAGTCCCCAAAGCACTCAAGTGTGTTCATCATAACCTCCTCAAATGAGTGCATAAAAGGAGGAATGGCCACCTGAATTTGACATCTAATGAACTTAAAAAATTCACACAAGTTAATACAGTCTTTGAAACTAGACTACAGCCTTTGAAAAATGAAACGAAATAGAGAAGTGGATTTTATTGCCTAATTCCCTAATGTGTTCATTTTTAAAAAATAAATGATGCACTTATGCTGTTGTAATGTATTTGTGTGCATTAATAATTCTGCCAGAAGAAAGCCAGTGTCCTGTTGGAATTGTTTGTGTACTTGGTCTTTGTGTCAGGGCTTTTCCAAAGAAAGCTGTTATATGTCAGTTACTTTTTTTTTTTTTTTTTTTTGGCCATACAAAGCTACATCACTAAGCATTACAAAACTTAGTGGCAAAAAAGCAACAGCCATGTGTGATTTCTCACCACTTTTAAGTGTTCCCGGATCTGAGTCAGGCTCAGTGTATATCAGCTGGGTTCATGTATAGTATAGTATAATATAATATAGTATAGTATAATATAGTATAGTATAGTATAGTATAGTATAGTATAGTATAGTATTTTATTGCACTGGGGCCAGCTGGCCAATCCTGTCGAGGAGGGTAACTTTGGCTATGTACTAGGTGATCTTAGGCTAGCTTAGATTTGCCGTCTTGGTGATGGCTGAAGAAACAGGAAAGGGTGCAGAAGTATACAAGTCCACTGGTCTCAGACTCTATACTGCTGTTTCCGCCTGCTACATTGCATTGCTAAAACAAATGAAAAGGCTGACCAGAGATTCAAAAGGGATAGAGACAGACTCAGCTATCTAGCTCAACAAGTAAAGTTGCAGACTCACACGGCCCAAGGCAAGGATGCAAGGAGAGACAGCGTGCCTCGCATGTCTTTGCCCTCCATCTGCCATAGCTTTCCATGCCTTGTCAATTTTTCTTGAGATAAAGAGACCAGGAATGATGCATCAAAGAGCAAGACTCCCTCTCTCCTCCTCGAGACTCAAGCTGCTAGTTGAAGGTGCTTAGTTAGAATTTCCAACTTCCACTTGCCCCTGAAGCCAATCTTTTAAAACAAATTCTATATTCTGTCCTTTTCGTGCCCTCTTAGTTTCTTATCTTCCAGCACAGGAAATGATAGATCCGTTGATTTGTTGCCTTTGTGTCTGTAATGAATAGAGAAAAGACATTGAAAGTTCACCGGAAGCAGCTATAGGAAGAAACCTTTGGAATAGTTCTCTCTTGGCATGCTTTAAAAAGCAGAATCTAGAAGACAGTACAGGAAAGACTTAGATTGGGGTAGAGGGGTGGGGTTTGGATAGGATCTAACTAGTTGCCTGAGGGTTTGTGGGGAGAAGGGAGCAAATGGAACTGCTGATGTGGGGTATTGGAAGGCATAGAAAGAAAGGACTAATCAATAGCTATTTTTCAAGTACGGAGCATAATTTGTGTCAGGCTGTTGAAATGACTTAGTGCCTCGTAGTTAATGGCTGGGAGTACATCCCTTTATCTCAGCACTCTCCAAAATGTTTGCTATCAACAATTCTAAAAGGCTGTAGTGACTCATAGCCAATGTGAGTAATACCGGGGAACTTCCTGAGCTGAGAAGCTGAGCTCTTCTCTGAAAATCTTCCCCCTTGGACCTAGTGCCTCTGTATTTACGTTCCCCAGCTTGACAGCCCCTCATGTCCTCTAATAGGCTTGCTATCTAGTGTTCCCAGTTTTCCCTCCTTCTTTTGCAGGCTTTCCTGGTTGCCCTCATTGGCTTGAGGAAAATACCACTTTCTTGGTCGCATATGGTCCCTACTTGGGCATCACCCGAGCTCTGGAGAACGCAGTCTCACGACCTGCAGCAGACCTGCACAAGCAGAGACTGCACTGCAATTAGACATGGCGAGGGTCTATCTGTACGTGAAGTCTGAGAAACATGGGCTCTTCCACCCATACTTGTTTTACTGTTGTGCTCTCTCCCTCCCTCCCTCCCCTCCTCTCTCTTTCTCTTTCTCTCTCGACTCATTCAGTTCCCAAGGTCCTTTTTTTTCCTCTTACCCTAGGTTAGAAGATGCTGCCAATTTTTTTTACCTGCCTCTGTGCAAGTGATTCCAAAGCTTGAGTGATACAGCCAGGGATTGAAATCAAGACTCATTAAAAGAGAATTATTTTTCAAAGTTGTATATTTGCTTGAGAAACAAAGCTGAGGGTGGTTGGAGGGTTTTCTTACTTTACAGAAAGATGAAACTCCGTAAGACGCAATGCCCGAAGATTCGATATTTCACAAAGCAAAGTTCACAGTATCTTACCCTCCTCATACTCTAATTTTAGTCAAACACTTGTACCACAAGAATGAGTTCTGTATGTGACTGCAGAAATATCATAAGTGCCTTCCTTCTAGACAGTTTCCACCTGAGTCTGGTATTTGCATTTATTGAGTGCTTACTATGAACCTAGCAAGCATGATATGATGGTAAGATTTCATGAGCACAGCTGCCCAATGTCAGAGGATCTCATTTTGTAGATGAAGAAACTGAGGGCCAGAAAAGAGATGGAAATGGTCAAAAGTCACCAGGGCAGGATTTGGGGAGGGATGAATCACACAGCTCATTCCTGACTTTCTCTCACATCTAGGGTCCACTCCATCCTTCTCTTCACGTTCTGTTTCAAAGGCTGCCTTCAGCTCTCCATCTCTTCTGATCTCTTCTGACAAGGCCTCAGAGCTCACTCTATTCAGTGGTCTTTGGAGCTTTGCTTACTTGTAGAATTACCTGGCACCCACTCCAACAAGGTCATTGCATCCTTTGCTCCCTCTGCTCCCTTCATTCTGGCTGGCACTGCGCCTGGCCCATCACAAATAACACGTATTTGTTCAGTGAATTGAATCTGAGCTGATTTCCCTCTGACAGGGACCTTGGGAGTGTCAAAGGCTGGGTGGGGGTTGTCGATAGAGGAAAATTTGTTCACATGGATTATTACACACTTTTTTTTTTTAAAAAATCAAGGACCCATGCATATGTCTTCTAAAATACAGTCAATACCCAAAGAGGTAAAGCTGAGGGCCTGAAGTAAGAGACAGAGTGTATTATAAAACCCTGTATCCATTCTGGCCTGCCCTGACCAAGGAGAGCGTACTTAATATAAGCTTTTACTACTTAAGAATCTCACTAGTAAAACTCAGCTAGAAGGAAGGCAGAGAAGAGGTAAAACTTCCTCTTGGAAAGCTATTCTGCCTTTGATTTTTTCAGAATGTCTTCAAGTGATTTGGGTGTATTTTTAATACCCGTGAGACATGCTGTTGTAAAAAGAGCTAAATATAGGGGCCACCTCCCCCCCACTTTATTCATTGGACTTAGTCTTCTTAGGAGGGAAAGAAAGCACACAAGATGTTTCTCTTACCACAGAGCTGTGACGTTTGCCCTGATGGGTTCTGTTGAAAGACAAATTCATAAATACTGTGTCGGAAATAAAGATAATGAATGGATTCTTTTTGGAGAAAACGTTAAGTGGGAGTTTATTTATGTTAAACCTTGCCTGTCTGCCGAAGACTTGCGCGATCGTTCCTCTTGTTTTGCTCGGGGTCTTTCAGGGACAGCAGTCAGCCTGCGTTACTGGAGTGAGCTTTAGTCCCTACCAATGGGAACCAGAAGAGCAGGCCACTCTGCTAAAAATAATACACAGCATCAAAGCAGCAGCTATAATTCCGGTGCGTTTTATACTGACAAGGCTTTTTCTTTCTTTTTAAAGAAGGCATTAAGCACATCTTAAAAGCAAACAACTTTGTGAGTATCCGTTGGGCCAGAAGGAGAGATTTGGGGTGCTTGCAGCAGTGAAAGCCCCAGAGCCTTGTGTTGGAGGGCCCTGGACGCTTCTGTCAGCTCTTTCCTGCCTTTGTGTGTCACACACACCTTTAGGCTCCAGCTTTCAAATGTATTCTGGGCAGATCAAAATCATCAGAATCTGGCATGTGGCTTGGGGAAGTCACAGTATTATTACAGTGGGCACCAGGGGCCATGATTACCTTTAAGCACTCGTTAAGGAAGCTGATTAAGAAGGTAGCTGGGAGCCGGATGTTGGTGGCTCATGCCTGTAATCCTCAGGAGGCTGAGATCTGAGGACCCAAGTTCAAAGCCAGCCTGGGCAAGAAAGTCTATGAAACTCTTATCTCCAATTAACTATTAAAAGGCCAGAAAAGACACTGTGGCTCAAAGCAGTAGAGCATTAGCCTTGAGCACACAAGCTCAGGGACGGTGACCAGGAACTAAATTTAGGCCCCAGGACCAGCACATCCACAAAAATAAATGAAGAAGGTAGCTGGGTTTGTGACTAATGGAAATGTCTCTGCTGTCACCCATTCAGCTGATGCTCTGCCCCTTTAAAGACATGGGAACTTTGGAGAGTTATTCAACATCTTCACATTTCTGCTTCCTCTTCTGCATAAGGAGGGAGATGATAATATTCATGGAATTGTTTGAAAGATGGAAGTATACAACGATGTGAACGCAATACGCTTGAGTCTCTGAACTGGCCTTTGCCAGTAAAGTTTCTTGTCCAGTTTCTGGACACAACTTTAAGTTTCTGCATGGATATGCAGTCATCTTTCTGTATCTGTAGATTCTACATTATGCTTCTAACCAACCACAGATAAAAAAATCTTTTAAAACTAGTTTGCACAAGTGTGGACTTTTTTTTTTTTCATGTCATCCCTCACTTCCCCTGCATCCAGACACCACAATATCATAGCAGCTATTTACCAAGCACTTGTATTAGGTATCTTAGGTAAGGCAGACGGAATTTAAAGCTTATGGGAAAATATACAGATACTCTACCATTATAAATAAGAGAGTTGAGAATCTACAGATTTTCGTATCTGGGGGGTTCCTGGAACAAGTGTTCCCTGTGTACTGAAGGCCAGCTGTATCCACTGAGTTTTAACAGCCACCTGCAGGGAATGTCTTGGCTTACTATGGTTTCTAAACATGTTCCCAATCTCGATTCCCAGTGTTGTTTGAAGTAGAATGACAGGCTCAGCTTCGGAGGAGAAGTTGTATCCAATGATGTTGTATCTGTTGTCCAAGTGGGCGTCCTCATAAAGAAGAGACATCCCACTCTGAGCCTCTCCTGCTGTTCCTCAATTAAAATGAAAAGGGAAAAAAAAAGCATCTCACTGGACTAGTGGAGGATTTTACTGAACAGTGCAGAGCTCCAGAGGTCCCGGATGGCAGTATTTCTGTCTATGAGCAAAAAAGACAGGCCCATGGCTCGCTCTCCTGGCCTCTCTGAAGATTCAAGCTCTGTTTTGCAATCTCTTTGCTGCGAAGGGCGATTTGCAAAGCCTTTAGAATCTCTGTTAGTCTTGCTTTCTCCCTAGGGAGACATAAGAGACTCAGAGGCTACTAAGTCAGATGGAATCTTGTACCCCCAATTTTCCCCTTCATGCAGATCCTTGACTGAAACCTAACAGATGAGAGTTTGTGTGGATATGTTTATTTGTTAGAAATTTGGGTTGGAGATTGAGTCTGAGAGGAAGGAAGAAAGTTGTAGCGCAGAGTTTTAAAAAATGTTGTTCCTGGGGCTGTGATCTGCATTGATGTAGATGTTTTCAGAAAAAAACAAAAACAAAAACAAAACTACCACCGTAAGCTAATTAATTAATTAATAGAAATCTCCCTTATTGGGAATAATTAGTACAGGTTTAGGCAAGCCATAGCAGAGCATCACAAGGCCCAATAGCTATACCCTTATGAACACATAAGATGATGCTAAGTGAAATGAACTCCATGTTATGGAAACAATTGTTATATCACAGTTATAACTACTTTCAACGTCCCATGTGTATGTGTAGTTTCTATTATTGATGATGTTCTTGTATCACCTTCCTATGGTTGTACGTACACTATCTCTGTAATCTTATCTGAGTATATTGGAAACCGTGTTTACTGGTATTGGAAGTAGGAAATTCAAAGGGAATACCAAATTTGAGAGACACAGGGTAAAAAAAGGAGAAATAACTACAAAAGCAATACTTGCAAAACTGTTTGGTGTAAGTGAACTGAACACCTGGCGGGGGGGAGGGAAAGGGGGGGAGGGAGGGGGGCATGAGGGACAAGGTAACAAACAGTACAAGAAATGTATCCAATGCCTAACGTATGAAACTGTAACCTCTCTGTACATCAGTTTGATAATAAAAATTTGAAAAAATAAAAATAAAAAAAAACAAAACTACCACCGTAAGCTGATTTCTATTAATTAATTAGTTAGTTTGTTTATTTGTTTATTTATTTAGTGCCAGTCCTAGGGCTTGGGTGCTTTCTCTGAACTTTTTTCTTTTTTTATTACTTATTTATTGTCCAAGTGATGTACAGACGGTTTACAGTTTCATACGTTAGGCCATGGGCACATTTCTTGTACTGTTTGTTACCTCCTCCCTCATTCTTTCCTTCCCCTCCCCCTATCCCTCTCCCCCCATGAGTTGTTCAGTTGGTTTATACCAAATGGTTTTGCAAGTATTGCTTTTGGAGTTGTTTTGTCTTTCTATCCTTTGTCTCTCAATTTTGATATTCCCTTTCACTTCCCTAGTTCCAATACCAGTATATACAGTATCCAGGATATTCAGATGAGATACAGTGATAGTGGTGGTACAACCACAGGAAGGGGACACAAGAGGATCATCAACAAAAGAAGCTACAGTTTCACATGGCATGTTGAAAGTAATAACAACAGTGATATAACACTCGTTTCCATAACATGGAGTTCATTTCACTTAGCATCATCTTATGTGTTCATAAGGGCATAGCTATTAGGCTCTTGTGATCCTCTGCTCTGACTAGACTAAACCTGTGCTAATTATTCCCTATGAGGGAAACCATAGAGCCCATGTTTCTTTGGGTCTGGCTCACTTCACTTAGTATAATTTTTTTTCCAAGTTCTTCCATTTCCTTATGAATGGGGCAATGTCATTCTTTCTGATAGAGGCATAAAATTCCATTGTGTATATGTACCACATTTTCCTGAGGGGCATCTGGGTTGGTTCCATATTCTAGCTATGACAAATTGTGCTGCAGTGAGCATTGTTGTGCTGGTGGCTTTAGTGTGTTCTTGTTTGTGGTCTTTTGGGTAGATGCCCAAAAGTGGGGCTGCTGGGTCATAGGGGAGCTCTATGTTTAACCTTCTGAGGAAACTCCATACTGCTTTCCAGTAAACTGGCTGAACCAGTTTACATTCCCACCAACAATGAAGTAGGGTTCCCTTTTTGGCCACATCCCCTCCAACATTTGCAATTGTTAGTTTTCTTGTTAAAGGACATTCTTACTGGGGTGAGGTGAAATCTCAATGTTGTTTTGGTTTGCATTTCTTTTATGGCCAGTGATGTAGAGCACTTTTTCATATGTCTCTTGGCCATCTCATTTCCTCATCAGAGAAGTCTCTTTTTAGGTCTTTAGCCCAATTGTTGAGGGGGCTGTTGGTTCTTGTTTTTGAGGTTTTGTTTTTGAGGAATTTAATTTTTTTAGTTCTGCATATATTTTAGATATGAGGCCTGTTGTATGGCCTCATTACTTGAAGATGCAATGATTGTTTGCCAGGCTAGCAGTCTCAAAGGATGGCAGTCATAAACCCGTAACACCATCCTTAGCACACAGTAGGTGCTTAATTTGTACTGTTAGATGAATGACTGTATCCTAGAGCAACACAGAGCTATGAAAGCATGGCTTTGTATCTCTATTCAGAAAGAAAGACATTTATCTTGATTTCTGTTACACGACTGGACATCACCATGTTGCCAGTTAAAGAGTCAGAAAAATATTTAAATTTGAATACTGAAATCCAATTTGGTCTGTCTATAAATTTATAGTTTGTTTGATAGCTTTGATAGGCCCATTTAGAATATGTTCTAAAGTGGATTCAATAAATCATAGAATTTGTTTCTCTACTCTTGCCTCTTTATCCCTAGAAGTGCTAAAAATTTGTATCCTCAGTTTCACAGATGCCAAACTAAGACACCATCAGGACCTGTAAATTATACTTTTTGTTGTTGTAGAGCCTTAAAAACCCTAAGTCCATTCAGTGAGAAGCTGGAAAGTATGAATTCAGCTCTTATTTTGTAGCTCCTGTCATAATACTTTCCTGGAAACAAAATAATGAAGAGCCAAGTTTGTTGCAAGTGGCCTTACCTCTAAATTATGTTGTTATTTTTGTGGTTTTTAAGCCAGACTCTTGATGCTATTTTAAGTTGGTTTTCCTGGTTTAATTTATTTTACTTGGTAAAGATTATTCATCACTCATTTAATTCCAAGGTTATCTATTGATTCTTTTCTCCTCATTTGGTATTTTCTGACATTTTGTGGCACTCCATATCGATTTATACAAAATCAGTCATCTGAATGTCCAGAGGAGGTGACGTTTGCTTGTCATCAGCTGTTTTTCTGAACTAATAAGTGGAAGAGCCATGTATGTCGAGGATGTGGGGTGATTTAAGGGCTGGAGTCCTGCCCTTCACACCGCCTGGATCATTCCTATCAACATCTTTGCTGAATGTTGAAATGGAGATCACAGACAAGGCTCTACAGAGCGCAGACTAAATCTTTCCCATCAGGCTTGTCAGTCATTTTCTTCACCTTCATTTACAAATTTAAATAAACAAATACATCCAGCAAACAAGCCAGCTAGCTTACCAGGCTGAGTAGAGACTATGAATGTTAAGAATTTACTTTAGGAACTAATGCTGTTAAAATGCAAATGAAACCCTGTGAGTCAGAGGGAGGAGGGGGGCTGTAATTCTGGTAAGTTCCTCGGTGAGTTACCAGGTCTTAGCCCCATTTTCTATCATAGTACCATTTTCTTTCTTTCTTATTTGCAACCTTGAGAACTGTGTCTGAGGTTCCTCTGACGTTGCAATGATAGTATTTTTAGAGTGGGCTGCAGGAAGAAATACTTCTTCTCTTCTCCTACCTCACTATCCATGTTATGACCATCGTAGAACCTAATTTTATGAATTTATTGAGGAGTTTTAATCATCTACAACTTCAAAAATTGGGAGTTTGCTACGTCAATTTTCATGTGTCTTTGAATTCATTATTTTAAGATTAATTTGTGCCTGGAGAAGCTTTGTTGCCTCTCCCTTCCTCAGAGCTGGCTGCTTCCATCTTCATTTCTTGACTGACTGAAAAGTGTCTAATTCTCCAAGCTGAAATGGCAAATAAGTTGACATAATGTTCTAGGTAATAAAGCTTTGGGCTAACCCTCCCAGGAGGGAGTTTGTAATCTTTTTTTCGAGTATTTAAAAATATTATCTTAAAGTAGTTGTAAAAAGGAATTTTTGTTAACCATTCACTTTATGAATACAATGCATCTTGATCAATGTCATCCCTTTCAACATTCTCACCCATCCCTCCCTAGCCACATCTTCCCTCGCTATTCTTAATTTGGGGGGATATACATTGAATTCGTGACCTCATTCGCCTGTTCTCCTCCTCATTCATCTACCCCTATAGAACTAAAAGGTATGACTAGAAGAATTTTTATACTGCCAAGGACAATTTTGAAGAGGAGAAGTGGAGAAGTTTCTAGTTTGCTTCATATACACCATAGTCTATTTCTTTTTTTTCCTAAGGAATTTTATTTTTTTAATGTATTCTTATTGTAAAGGTGGGGCACTGGGGGGGTTTATGGTTACATAACTCAGATAAAGGGAACATAGTCTATATGTTATTATGCTTACGTGTAAGATTGGCCTTCCCTCTCCACTCATTAGTCTATTAGTTATTATTTCTGGGGACTTAGGATGGTGTTTAAAGGAAACTCTTTGAAGAAAGTAATGTATAATTATTCTGTCCTATACTTAATGCTTGCCAGTACCATACTCTGTTGTCCCTAGATTCTTTTGATGTCCAGATCATTGCAAAGTCAGGATATAAACATACTGGTAAACCAATTCTATTTTTTTACAGAAGATAGGGAAGGATGATGTATAGAATGTCTTCACCTGGTTGGATTTAGATTTGATTCTTCTCAAATCAGTGACAGTTTTATATGTAGAGAAAAATTGACACTCTCATCTATGCATTTTTTATTACATTATTTTGCTTCAGGCTCAAACATATCAAAGTCACTCAGACATTGTGGATAAAATCATCTAATTTCCATCAATAAAGCCAACAAAATCATTCTGATCACAGGCAGTTGGCATTATTGTCTTACAGGAAGACATGGTAATGCCATGCAGTAATTAATTGGTGGCTACATCCATCAGATTTGTGTAAATTTTAATGTTTATAGTTCCAGCCAGGATGCTTCTTGACTAAGTAATCTAAGTACACTTAGATCTTAAAATGGATTCTGTTGCTTGGTTTGAATCTTTGAGTCTATTGCTTTCTAGCTCTGTTCATTATGTGTTGGTTAAGCAAAAGTCCTTCCTGGTTTGCCGTCTTCAGTCTTAGGAAAACCTTCTTCCATTCATCAAAAATGGTAGTTGTCTGGTTAGTCACATAAACTGATTAAATTGGAAAATAATAAATGACAGGTAACAAGTTTGACAAGAAATGTACACATTACCTTATGTATATGACTGTAATCCCTCTGTACATCACCTAGGTAATAAAATTAAATTAAAAAATAATAATGAGGCACACGCATAGAAATTCAGCTTTTGCTTAAGACACACAAGTGAATACCTACTCACTACTACTTTGCTATGGTGTCAAGGCTTTTAATTTCCCTTCTAAATGTGAGCCTACCCAGTGAAGTTCTAAAGTGTGTGTGTGTGTGTGTGTGTGTGTGTGTGTGTGTGTGTGTGTGTGTGTATGCTGGTACCAGAACTGGAATTGAGGGTTTCGTGCTATCATTTGGCTTTCTTACTCACCTTTGGCACTCTCCCATTTGACTCATACTCGTAGTCCTGCCTTTAGCTGGTTGATTGGAATGGAGTTTCCCAGAATTTTCTGCCTGGGCTACTTTTTTCTTTTTCTTTTTTTTTAAATTTTATTGCCAAACTGATGTACAGAGAGGTTACTACAGTTTCATATGTTAGGCCTTGGGTACATTTCTTGTAGTTTGTTACCTCCTCCCTCATTCCCCCCTCCCCCTCCCCCTTTCCTTCTCCTCCCATGAGTTGTTTAGTTGGTTTACACCAAATGGTTTTGCAAGTATTGCTTTTGGAGTCGCTTGTCTTTTTATCCTTTGTCTCTTGATTTTGATATTCCCTTTCACTTCCCTAGTTCTAGTGCCAGTATATACAGTATCCAGTGTATTCAGATGAGATACAGTGATAGTGTGAGTACTACTTTGAATCTTGATCCTCCAATCTCAGCCTCCTGAGTACTTAGGATGATAGATATGAGCCATTGATGCCTGATGTCCAAAGCCGTTTTCTTTGTAAAAGTGACCTTTCCTTGTGGGGTCTGTCCAAACACTTGACAAATTTCATAAGAGCAACAAGTCCTTCCTGTGCAAACTCACATTTTAGAGATATAATTATTTAATTGAATTTATCTAATCATAATAGCAGCATAACTGGCAAAAGACAGAACTGGGAACAAATACAAATGAATCTTGGTAAGTATGCAATTCATGCCAAAGGATATGAACATTCTAGAACATTCTCTAGCCACAGGTCTTCCATGCTGGGACTGTCTGCAATTCAGCTTTAGTAGTATACACATGGAATGTTGAGCCATCATTCCAGTGAGGCAGCAAGCTGGGACAAAGAAACTAGGTGGTTTTTGTCTCTGCTAAAATACAATGGCTGTAGTGCAGGGTTCACCTGTTTCTGGGCTATCACTTAGTAACAGAGCAGCTTTTGTTTGTTATAGAGTTAACAGACACCTCCGGTGTTGTGACTTTGGTGTATCCTTGGAACTTGTTTGTGAAGCAAATTTCTGAGGGTCCTAGACACATTAATGCCTAATAGAAGCAAAAAAAAAAAAAAAAAAAAAAAAAAAGAGAAAACCACACATATAGAAAATGGAGTAGAAGGTTGATGAGAGGAAATGCATGATGGGTTATCTTTATCTCCTAGAAAATTTCCTGGAGATAGATTAATGGAGGTATATGCAATAGGATGGGAAGCAGGGACTTACAAAGATTCTAACATGGTGTTAAAAACCACAAGGGTGTACAAAACTCTATCTTGAGGGTGGGGTGGGGAGAGTGTGCCAAGCACTCCTTGGCTGTGTACTTATTTTCTCCGTGTCCTTCTGAGTCTTCTACCTCCACCTGGGATTCTTTTCCTGTTTGCTTCTAGATAGTATGTACATCAGAGTATGCAAAAGGCCATCCTCCTCCAGAATACCACCAACGTGCAGTCCAGGGTTGAATTCACTATTTCCTAGTCTTTGGAGTCTTACGTTTAAATAGGAATCTATTTTTGCTATATAAGTTAGAGGAACTCTCCTGAAAACCAGGGGAGGATGCATTTTATATAGATTTTTCTTTTCTTTCTTTTTTACTTTTCCATATAGAACTTTTTCATAAGGAAAGGATTACACATTCCCAAACTCGTTTCTATTTCTGGCTAGTCAGCATATTCCTGATGTGCTGCTTTCTCTCCAAGGTTATTTTAGTGAGGAAGGAACGGGCTCTCTGTTCTTGTTGTGATGTCAATTTGATGTCGGTTTCCAATGATGCAGGTGGGTCAGTCACCTCTCAAGCCTAACTTCTGATGTGGCCAGTGACTATTGCCCACTCTCAGAAAGGCAGAGTAGGTAAAAAGACCTTCTAAGGTAACTTTCCAGTATACATTTTATTGAAAAAAGTATTTCATTTGTTCAGATATGGACATTGGTTTGCTCAGTGTCATGACAAAGTATCAAGTGAGATGGCTTAAATGACATCAAAGTAGTTCCTCACATTCCCAGAGGCTGCAAGGCCAACTTGAGTAGAGCAGGTTCTTTCCGAGGGCTTCTCCCTCCAGCTTCTGGAGACTTGCTGGCCATCCTTGGTGACCTTTGGTGGTGGACGCATGGCCTTGACCTTGGTCATTACCAACCTCTGGCATTCTGTGTATCTGTCTCAATGTCCACAGATCTCTCTTTCATAAGGACACAGATCCCATTGGTCTTGTTCATTTGTAAAATCCTTGTCTCCAACTAAAATCACATTCTGAAGCACTGGGGGTGAAGATACTCGCCGATTTACTTATTTATTATTTATGTTTTTTTTTTTTCAGTGATAGGATTGTGTTAAGGTGCTCACTAGTAATCAGGAACTCTACCACTTGTGGCTTTGAACCACAATCCTTAGAGCTCAGCCTCTTGGATAGCTAGGATAATAGGTGTAAGCCACAGGCTCTCAGCTTGATCTTCCTATTTACAGTTCCTATATAGATGGGATAACAAGGTGCATGCTATGCCCAGCTATTGCTTGAGATGAGGTCTCCTTAACTTTGTATTTTTAAATCCATGCTGTGATCTTCCCAATCTCTTGCTATAGAGTTTCTGTGATTACAGGTGTGAGGCACTGTACCGGGCTCCCAGTGAGTTTTAAACAATACAATTTAACACAGAGAGCAGGGCCTAGTTACTAGCACTTGCATTTGAAGACACTGGGAAAAATCAACCTCAAAGTGGTATCTCAGAGCAAGTTGAAATGTCTGCAGCTAAAAGGCACAAGAGTTTAAAATGAAAGCTTTAGGTTTGTAAATGTAAATTGGCTATGTGACCTGCTACCGTTGCCGCTTCTGTGTTTCTTACCCTTTATTTTTATAGTTCATCCTTTATTTAAGAGAGCACTTAAAAGCAAAAAAGAACCACCCTGATTTCTTGTTGTAAGAATAATGAATAAAATCTCTGCAATTTAATAACTGCCTTTTCTCACATGTGTTCTTATTATGTTATATTTGGAGTCATGTGCTTTGCTTTATCACAGCGAATTCATACTGAGCTTCATTTGGTATTAGATGCTTCATTTTGCTTTCATTAACTTCTTTGATAAGTGATAAATAGCATTAAAGTAATGCTATATTGAGTTTGCATTTGAAGATGGAGGGGCTCTATATCACTGAGCAGTTATATTTCCTTTTAAAATTCATCTTTCACCATTGTCTATAGAAATGCCCATACTTAATGCTACTACTGTATGAGCAGAAAAATATTAAGCTTCTGAAAGAAGAAGGAAATAGTGGAGTGTGAAGGAAAGGGGAAGGGCTACCCAAGGTCATCATGGACTAGAAATAGGACTTCAGGCTTACTCAGTATATGTGCATTTCATTTTATTCTCAGAACAAGTCTGTATAGTAAGGACTGTGTATTGATCAGGACAGGTGAGGTTATGTTGTGATAACAAACAGCCCCGCAATGCTTGTTTATATAATGACTGTGAGGGTCCAGGTAACTTTCAAGGCTGCTGTTCTTCATGTGTTACTTCAGCATTCTACTTTGCTCATTTTGTCAGTGTGGCTTCTGCCATCCTCACAGTAGGGAGACAGATGATCATGAGCATGTATAGCTGGTGACTTAGAAAGGTCTACACTTGTGAACCAGCTCTCATTTCCCTTGTTTTTTATTATCAAATATTTTATTGTTATTGTATAATGCTGATGTACAGAGGGGTTACAGTTACATAGGTCAGGTAATGAGTACATTTCTTTTTGGACAATGTCACCTCTTTCCTCCCTCCCTCCCTTCCTCCTTCCTTTGCTCCTCCCCTCCCTCCCTCCCTCCTACCTCCCTCCCTCCCTCCCTTTCTCCCTCCATCCTATCTCCCTCCCTCCCTCCCTCCCTCCTTCCCTCCCTCCTAGTATTTCCCTCCTGTCCCCATCCACAAATTGTACAGTTCATTTTCAACTTGGTGTCACGTGAGTACCACTGCTGCCTTTGTGCCTCCATTTCGGTGCCCTCATACCCCTCACCTCCAAAGACAGATAAATGAACAAGCCTATCATCTCACTTATACTTCCTTGGCTAAAACAGGTCATGCCTCATTTTAAGAGAATTCAGCAAGTGCAATCTTGCCAGGTATCCAGAGGTAGAGGGGATCCAAATAGTGGTAAACAGGAATGTGCCTAACTGAGACAATAATCTTTCTCACGTATGGAAGTAGAAACCAGAGTTCAGAGAAGCTAATGAACCTGTCCAGGGGCCCAGAATTAGGAAACAGTGGAATACTAATCAAACCAAGGTCTTTTGAACACAAAGACTAAGCTCTCATCCTGCCTTCCATGAGAACAAACTCAGCTACCCTGCAGATGGGGTGATTCAAATGGGAAAACTAATTACTCCCCATTTTACTAATTGGGTGCTGTTGAGAACTGTTTGAAGGAGGTAGGGAAGAAGCAAATGCTTGGCGAAGCTTTCACCAAGCGTTGATTCTTGGCTAATTTTCTGGATCATTGCTCTTCTGGCCTTTCTCCCTCCTGCCTCCAGAGAACCTGTGAGATGCACCTGTGTATGCTCAACGAAAGTGAGGAGCCAGGCAAGAAAAAAGAAGGGTCTTGTCTTTGTTTGCTTTGTTAGAAGTGAGATGGAAGGTATAGTCTTGCGATTATGACGAGGATAATAATAGTCCATTATTTTTGCATGGCAATTTTCAGTCAAAGAAACATGTTCTCATATCAGCTGAAACTAAGAGCAGACTTTAATGAAATCCTAGAGCATGATTCCAGACCAGGGAAGTATGATTGATTGTCCCAGGAGATAATGGCATCTGAAGCTACATCATGAAGAGGGCATTGGCTGGTTTGAAGTAAGGCTGGGTGACAGACCTGGGCTAACTCTGAGCCTTACCATCTAGACCAATGTCTTCATCTCTCTTGTATTTTTCCTCTGTCAACTGGAAGCAGAATAATGACTTCAGAGCATATTCGTAAGAAGTGAGATAAGCTTTAAAAGCTATTAATGAGCACAGTGCTGGGCACAGTGGTACTTGTGCTTCTGTACTTTCTGGGTACTCTTAGGATTATGCTGATGGTTAAAAATGGGATTTTAAAAACAAGCTTATTATAGTTTGCCTTTGTTTGCATGGAAAATCACATGGGAATGCTATAGTCACTTTGTGGAACACTGGAGAGAGTGGAATACATTTTGAGACTGGCAAGTAGGATGGAGAAAGACCTGAACCATTTAACCTGGAAAAATGGACACACAGTAGAAACTAAGCGGCCTGAGTTACTACTGTCATTGAATTTCTGAAGGGTTGTCTTACAAAATAGGTATCACACTTATTCCTTATGGGGTTCAGAAGCAGCATATGTGTGGGTAGAAGTTGCAAGGAAGGAAGATATCAGATCATTTTTGGGAAAAGTGACTGACCACCGGACCAGGATCAGGGTAAATTCACTGATAGTTATGGTATACATATTGTCTCAATAGATTTTGGCAGGGTGTTGGGGACTCAATCATCAGATGAATGATTAGAGAGGCCATAAATGTTACCAGCCCTGGGATTTATTGTCCTGAACATGGTTGCTTAATGAAGCCATCCATAAAGGTTAAAAAAACAAACACTTAGTTTAGGACCATCCTAGACCATATACATTCAAATGTCTGAGGGTGAAGTTGTGCCTGAGAAACATAAGATAATATTGCTCTGTTTATTTTTTATTTATTTATGTTTTATCACTCATAAGGCTTGGACTCAGGTCCTGGGTGCTGTCCCTGATCTTTTTCACTCAAGGTTAGCATTCTACCACTTTGAGCCACAACACCACTTCCAGTTTTCTGGTGGCTAATTGGAGGTAAGAGTATCATGGACTTTTCTGCCTGGGCTGGCTTTGAAACAAAATCCTCAGATCTCAGCCTCCTTAGTAGCTAGCATTATAAGTGTGACTCACCAGTGCCATGCTTTCTTTCTTTTCTTTTCCTTTTTTTTTATAGATAAACAGAGTAAATTTATTTGAAAGTGGAAAAAGCCATGAAAGAAAAGTAGCTAGACCCTGCAAAGGGAGAGGTGGCAAAGAGGAGTCCCAATAGTATCTTTCTGTGTCAGGGAGGGTAATGACATGCAGGGCAGTTTCATTGAGGTTGCTTTAGGCTGGATCTCAGATTTGGAGGACTAGATGCAAGCTGAAGCTCGTGGTCTTTGTGAATCCTGGCTTGGGAAATTGGTGTGGGGTTCATGCCTGCCTGCAGAACAAGGACTAGAGATATCAGGATTCAACTCACGAACCATTCCACAGGAACCATTCTACCCCTTGTAGCTTGCTATTATTGCAAGTTTCTGGGCAGTTGAATGATGCACAAAATAGTTTTGGAGTGGGGGATATGTTACAATAGAATGTATTGGCTGCAATGTAGAGATGATTTCTTCTAAGATATGCCAGCCCACTGATACAACCCTGCAGAACAATGTACATTGTGGCACGCGCATGTGTGTGTGTGTATAAAACATAATGAGCACGCACATAGAAGTACATATTTCTAGAACCTTCCCACTTCCCTCCTCTGATCTTTATGCTAGAGCATGAGAACGGCCCATTGTCCACCAGCCCTGTAGCTTAGTCGTTCCTCATCTCTTCTCATTCCATAGCTGAACTGTCCTTCAGTTGGATCAGTTGGCTGCTATCTGGGTAGCCCTTTTACCTTGAATTTATTCCCGAGTGCCTTCCTTCTGTCCTATCCCTCATCGTCTGGCATGGCATTTTCTCCATGACAGTCAGCCCCTGAGCTGCCTGGGCTTTGCTAACGGCTTGCAGGAGAAGAGAGCAGGAGTCACTGGCGAATCCAGTCAGTGCGGGCAGCCTCAGCAATGGACAAACCCTCCCTCAGGCTGGAAGAAGACTGGAGAAGAGAACTTCAGCGAGGCACTGCCTGGCAGGTGAGTGATGTCCTCCGCCTCACCTGAGACCAGAAGCTCTCATGTCTTTTAGCCCCGAGTCTCTGGAATACAAACAGAGTGTATTTGCAGAATGGCACTATCTGTGGGCACTTCCATTTGAGACAAGTCCTCATTTGCTTCCATGTCCTTGCAAACCACACAAACAAGATCCCAAATGAATTTACTCTTGTTTCTTAAGCTAGCAAGTAGGGTTTTATTTTACAAATCTACACATGTTGCTAAATTTATACTTTCTTAATAAAGGGCCTTGAATTAACAAGTTGCAGGTGTATTGCAAAGGAAGCATGCAGATTTGCTTGGTGTGAGTACAAGTTCAATGCAGTATAAAAATTTAATACAACACCTGTCATTAGACTTATTTTACAGTGTTAGAGTCGCTTGCAAAAAGGGGGCTTGGTTTTAACCTATTATAATGAGGTGACCATTCTTTTAATGCCGTCTGCGTGCCTTCCTTATTTATGCTGCACTCATGTAATAGGGAGAAAGTCTGTGGTATGCAGCGAGTTCAAGCTAAAGAATTCATTTTGGTGGAGAGGCAGTTTTCATTAAAATATGCAAAGCAGTAATGTTTATATGTTACAATACCTATTTCAAATTAGCAAAATTATATGCTCCTGTCTCATAAGCTGCCAACTGAAATCCCTTCCTAAATCCTGCTGAATGGCTTTGATTACTCTTCTTCACATTACGCATTATACACCTCTAATGCATATTTTTACGCATCCACTCCATTGCCATTTAATTAGACAACAATATTGAAGAGCTGTGCCAGAGCTTTTCCTTTTGCTCCTTCTTTTTCTTCTCATAATGCTGCTGCTGTCTACTGAAGGAACACTTACTTCTGTGCTTGAGGCTTTCTTATGGGTGGCCAAAGTGAAACTATGTTTTTTTTTTCCATGTTTTCTGTGGCAGTATGTTTTACGAAAGGCTAGCAATGGAGGATAAACTGGTCTTCATCTTCAATTAAACAATAAGCCTTCCTTTTGTAAATAGATGGAGTGTTTTTTTTAATATTGCTATTATAAAGGTGATGTAAAGAGGGGTTACAGTTACATAAGTCAGGTAAATGGCACATTTCTTTTTGGGTAATTTCACCCCTTCCCCTCATTCCCAGTTTTCCCCTCCCATCCCCATCCACAAGTTGTATAGTTCATTTTCAACATAGTGCCTAGTGAATATCACTGTTCACCTTTGTTCCTCCATTTCTGTGCCTTCTCCTCCCAAAATCATACAAAGAAAAAAATAAGACACAAGGAAAAGAAAACAAAAACAACAATGAAGAAAAAAACCTATTGTTTCCATTTCCTGGAATGAAGGTATTCTTTTTAAAGTAAGATTTCATCCCTTCCTGCAATAAATATCTTAGTGAAATATGCTGTTGGTATTGACAGGTACATTTTGTTCTGTGCAACAGGATGTTAAGTGAGGAGTATCAGAATAAACTCATCTAGCTTGTCATGAATTGGAGTCCTTCTGCTCTGAAGTGAGGAATTATTTAGAAAGCAAGAAGGGATAAAAAATAAATCTCAGCATGCTTCTCTGAGAACCATATGAGAGAAGTCTCTAGAAGTCCAAAAAATATTCAGATATTACTTCGTATATTAATGTGACTTTTAGATTTTTGTATTTTGTTTATGTTTTCCATTATAAAGTTGGCATCTTATATACAGCCTTTCATTTTGAAGGAGAGTGAACAGAGGAAGGATGGGAGGAGATGATTCAGATAGCCCTGTGGATAAAATATTTAAACAGAAATCATGCAGTCCAAATGTCTATGGAAAATATGCATGTGTCATATTCCTGTAGCATCTCATGAACCTGGAGCTTATTAATTTCTCAGAAGGCAGATGATAAAAATGTCCCTTGTGCCATTAGGCTCCTTGGAGCTGGTTAGGGCTGGTGAAAGTAGTGGATAGAGAAGGAGCATTGGGTCTCTGCTTGATCTCCCTGATTCCTGTAAGACACTGGGGAGAAAGAATGTCTCAGGATGTCAACTATAGTTTTCCCTGCTATGGCCTCCTTCCCTCCCTTGGCTCATGCCTGCTGCCTGGGTTCACTCTGCTGGGTCTTCATTTGCATGCAATCATCCCACTTCAGCTGATAGTCAAGCTTAAAGGTGTCTTTTTGTCACCGTGGTGCCTCCTCTTGTCCATCCATGTCATAAGAGATGATAGGGGCCTTTAAAAGTAAATTGTGATGAATTTTAAGCGTTAGATCAGCTTCCTATTTTATTGGAAATGATTCAGTACTTTCCTACTTTCCAGTATATGTGTATGCATCTCTGCATGCATTTGAATGTGTTTGTGTGTGTGTGTGTGTGTGTGTGTGTGTGTGTGTGTGTGAACACTGGAAGGTAGACATGATTACCTACATTGCCCAAAGCCATCTCGAGTTCTAGTTCCCACTTGTTTGACTCTAATGCTTGAATTCTTCCCACTCTGGTTTCTGTGGCATCTGAATTGAATTGCGTTTCATTTTTTATCTCATGGAATAATAGCTTGCAAGCAGCTGTGATGTGGGCAGGCAGGAAGCAAGAAGGAGAAAGGGAAAAGCATGATGATCTTCTATTGGAATAATCAATCTCTGAATCATTAAGACTTTAATAAAACATTTTTAATAGTTTAATTTTTTAACCCTTACTCTCTATCAGATGCCAAACTGAACTCTTAGTCACTCTTGCAAATGTTCAGAGAGGCAGCTATTATTATTTGTTCCTGTCATGCAGATGGGGAAACTGAGACAGGAGGTATTAAAGGAGCATGCCCAAGGTCATGCAGCTACTGGGATTCTGAAATAGGAAATGAACCCAGTAGACTTGACTCTTAAGGCTGTATTATTATTCAGCTGCCTCTCAGAATTGAGAGTGTACTTTCAAATTATATCTTGATCCCATGTATTTTAACTTTCTCCTCTCACAATGATGTGATGGGGTTGGTCTTTGTGAAGTCCCAGATAGCATTTTTTTAAGAAAATGAAGAGATGGGCAAAATGCCTTGGAGCATTTACTTTTTCAGAATTGGTTTTAATTGGCTGCTGTTTGCCTTAAGTGAACTAGCTTACCCATGGAGTTGGAAATGAGCTAGATGCAATTTCTAGAATCAACTGTAAATCTGAAAGTCTGTTTAAACATCGAGCCCATCCTGGAAAACCAACAGCAGCTGGAAGAAAGTCACTGCTCCCAGCTCCAGGACCCCCTCCGGTCTGAGAGAACCTGAGGAACCGAGAGGACAGTGACTCCAGCCACTGGGGAACTGGGTGAACCCTGCTAGACTTGCTTACCCCATAACCTACTTCTCTGCTTGTGAACAGAGGTGGCTATGCTTGGGTGAGGCTCATTCCTTGGGGCTGTCATTAATGGGAGAACAGATGGTCAAGGACTCCTTTCTGCACAGTACATCTCAGGATTGTTTCTTCTATTTATTTATTTATTTCATTTCTTCGTCTCCAATTTCTAGGCTCCATGGATCCTCTGCTTCAGCCTTCTTGGTAGCTAGGGATTATAGGTTTGCACTACTGCCACCAGCTGGGTGTCTTCCATTAAAACAATCTAACTAAAGGCTGTGTGGCCATTTCGAACCCATCTATCAATATTGTCTGTCTGCACCTGTCTCCCCACTGTAAGATGGATTCCCCCAGGGCAGAGGTGTATCACCGAGCCTGGCACACAATAAACCCAGGATGAATGTTGGCTGAATAGAATGGAAATTGCATATTTGATCTGTAAGAAAATGGAGGCATGTTCTAGCCCAGAGGCCTTGATTTTACAGTTGAAGAGGGAAGGAAAGTGGTTTCTTCCAAGTTCCAGGGCTGTTAGTGAGCAGTAGGGATTATAACCCCCCCCCCCAAGCCTGCTCCTCCCTCCACAATCACTTCTGTTGTCTCGATCTCCAATGTGTCTCTTCTGTGAAATCACAAAAAGAATCCATGCCCTATGTCTGGGTAGACATCTTTATTTATGAATCCTCTCTCTGGACAGGGGTTGAAAAGAGGAAATGATACCA
Source organism: Perognathus longimembris pacificus (assembly GCF_023159225.1). Lineage (NCBI taxonomy): Eukaryota > Metazoa > Chordata > Mammalia > Rodentia > Heteromyidae > Perognathus > Perognathus longimembris. The sequence goes on from NC_063176.1 coordinate 46,405,627, forward strand.
AACCTATTATCTTCCTTCCTACAGGAATACTGAGACACAAAATTAGATAATGATCTGGGAAAATAAAAGTATAGGGCCTGGAAATCCAGACCCTGCAAATTGTTTCCTCTGCTGTAATACAAGGAATCAAGAGCAAGAAAACTAGAGACAGACTTCTGCGTTCCCTCCATGGTGTCTCCATTCACTAACTGTATAACCCTGGTGACATTTTAAAGCTTCTCTATGCTTTAATTTTCTTACCTATGGCATGAGGATTATTACAGCAGCTACTATATACAGTGGTTGTAAGACTTAAATGAATTAATTTATGTAAAGTATTGAGAAGAACACTGCAATAAGTCATTGGATGTGTCATGTAGTATCTACCGATTATTTCTTTAATGAGATCAATCTGTTGATTTGGATACCTACTAGGTGCTGATGACCCTGCTAGAATATTTCCATCTTCTGGGAGCTAGGATGCAAAGGCGTTTTCACCCAAAAGATAGCTCATGAGACAGGACTTTCAGCAGAGGCAGAATTTTTTTCAAGGAAGGAAAGCCTGAGTTTAAATCTTGACTCTTGGGCTGGGGATATGGCCTAGTGGCAAGAGTGCTTGCCTCGTATACATGAGGCCCTGGGTTCGATTCCTCAGCACCACATATACAGAAAACGGCCAGAAGTGGCGCTGTGGCTCAAGTGGCAGAGTGCTAGCCTTGAGCAAAAAGAAGCCAGGGACAGTGCTCAGGCCCTGAGTCCAAGGCCCAGGACTGGCCAAAAAAAAAAAAAAAAAAAAAAATCTTGACTCTTGCATATGGTGGGTATTCTCTGTTCAGGGAAGGTGGAATTTTCCCTTTTATAGAAAATATTCCAAGTCTCTGGGACCAGCTAAGTTTTTCAAGGTGTTGTAGACTAACAGAGATTCTGTATGATGATGGGGAAGCGGGGAGAGCCCAACCAGTCTGTATCTAGCATGACCAACCTAGAAAGCAGAGGAGTTGATGGAGTTCTTCAGTCCTAGGTGTATGATATCCATCAGGGATCTACTCCCTGAGCTCTTTCTTCCTCTGGAAGATGAGTAAGAAAGTATCTACCTGACAGATAAGCATGCAGTTAAGTTATGTGTGCTTGAAAGAAGGTTGCACATTGAAAGGTATTCTCAACGTCTATTGGCCAAAAAGGGATTTGAAGCATATTTTTGAAATAATATCAAATATAAAAAATTATTTTTCAGGACCTCTACTTTTCTCTCTCAGCTCATTACCTAATTTTGCATTTCAGTTTTCCTGTAGGAAGGAAGATAAGTAGGTTTCATATTCTTTCCTCCTTTCAAGAATAGATTGGTTTCTTGTGTTTGAAGCACTTTATGTTGGCAATGGGAATGGCTCATTTATGACTCCCCATCATGTTTAGAAAATGCTGCTTCAAAATACTCTTGTCTACCAAGTAAAAGAATGGTTACTATGGGCCAAGTAGGGCACATGAGGTTATGTACTGTCCTGTCTTTATGATAAGCATTTGCTGGACCGAGCAAGAGTGGGCTTAGACATGGAAGGTACAGGGATTTAAGGTCATTCAGAAGCAAGTTTCCCATCTATTTTCCATCGGTTGTTGAATCTTGTTGCAAAGGGACACTTCTCATTTTTTATTGTGGCCTTTAAGTGTGGAGCACAGTCAGTCATTTATTCATTCGTGGGATCAGGGAAGGTGAGGTATTTGATGCATTTCTTTGATTCAAATATTATAGATTCATAAGACCAGGAAAGTCCTTGGGATTGTTTGTTTTCATCCTCCACGTTCCTCAGTCTGAGCAGAAGCAAGTCCAAAAGGCTGAAGATGGATAACCTAATATCAGCTCTCTCCATAACTCATTCCTGGATCTAACAAACGATTCTTTGGCTTCGGAAATTCTTCCTTGTGGCAGATTTAAACTGTGCCTGTTGCGATAGAGGCTCAGTGCTGGTCCTTCATCCTCCATGGAGGTGAGAAAAACAGCTTAGTCACTGTCCTCAGACATCAGACTTCCTGGCCTTGAAGATCATTAGGAAACGTATCTTCAGCTTTTGCTTCTCAAGGCTGAGCAACCTGAATCTTTAGGCAAAATTGTTTGTTTTTATTGTCTTGAGTTTCACTGAGCCGTCTCCATATCTTCTCACTACCTTTAACTTCTGTAGACTAGAACTTTCTATCACTATCTAGCCAGGGCTACCCAGGCTTGATCATCTACTCTTTCATTTAATTAGCTAACACATATTTCTAGAACTCCACACTTTGAATACTAAGCCTGGGAGCCAAGCCTCATGAATATACAGATAGGTAAAAGACAACACAATGTAGATTTTTAGAGCCTGGTTTACATTAGGGATCACCCCTTACCAGTGAGCATTTCTCTTAAACTCTGTCTGGATTTTCTTGGATACCTACTTGGATACTTTTCTTGGATACTTTCTTGAATACCTACTCTGGATAACAATGTCTAGCTCAGAATCGTGTGAGGAGTGAATGAAAAAAATCGCATGTATTATAATTGGAAGAGTGGTTGGGGCCTAATTCATGACCATGTGACTGTTTCATAAATAGAAGAGCCATGAATTTAGAGGAAGACTCTGCCCTTGTGTTATACCCATTTTACTTGGAAGACTGGACTAATAAGTAACTAAAGCACATCTCATCATTTAGCCTTTTACAGGCTTGAGTGAAAGTGAGATTTGTGACTGGGATTCCAGTGTGTTCTGAGAGAGCACATGTAGGTGGTGTGGAATCAGGCAAGGCCTTATGGATCAGGAGGGTGAGGTGTTTGGTTTATTTCTTAGATTAGATGTCATTGGCTCAGAAGGCATGGAGAGATTTGGGATGCCATCTCATTGCACATTTTTATTCTGCAGAGATCTGAGTTAGGAGAGAGGTTGGAAAGCTTGGTGGAAGAGCTTTGGGGGCAGAGAGAGCCTATGAACAAAACCCTAAAGCAGTAAATGTAGGGCGCATGTATGAAGCACAGGAATGGCTAGCTGTGTTCTGGTATGTGACTGGCAATTGCCATCCATCTGTAAAGACCCTGCGGGTCCTATAGAGCTGTTTTTTCCTTATCCTCGGTTTGAACAATACTTATCCAGATTTATGAATATTTCTGAATGGCGAAGTTTAGTGGCTCACACCTGTAATTCCAGCTTCTCAGGATGTGGAGGAAGGAGTATCCCAAATTCAAGCCATCCTGGGAAGTTATTGAGACCCTATCTCAAAAACTGTGATACAAACAAAAGAGTTGGAGTATAGCTTAAGTCTCAGAGTGCTTGTGTAGCATGCATGAGGCTCTGGGTTCAATCCCCAGTAATTCAAAAGGAAAAAGAATGATGCACAGAGTGGTATGTACCTATCATCCCAGAGGCAGAGACAGGTGCTAGCCTAACCACTACAAAAGTTAGCAAGATTCTGTCTCAAAAACAAGCTGACTGTGGGGATATCCTCCTGTGGTCCAGCTACTCAGGAGGTTGACATGTGCAAGTAAAGGAATCCAGTGGTTTTCTAGTTTTCAAATTTGATTCAATATCAAATATCTCTTGGGATGGCAGCAGCTTTGTGTAAAACCCAAGCAGCCTGGGTAAGAAGTCAAGTATGTCTGTGTGTGTGTGTGTGTGTGTGTGTGTGTGTGTGTGTGTGTACCAGCCCTCCTGGGGCTTGAACTGAGGGCCTAGGCTTTGTCCTTGAGGTTTTGTTTCACTTTTCTCAAGGCTAGTGCTTGGCCACTTGAGCCACAGCTCCTTTTCCTGCCATATATACATATATGTATATATATACATATATATACACACACATATATATGTATATATGTATATTTTTATCAAACTGAATTACAGAGAGGTTACAGTTTCATACATTAGGCATTGGATACATTTCTTGTACTGTTTGTTACCTTGTCCCTCATACCCCCCTCCCTCCTCCCCCTTTCCCTTTCCCCCTGAGGTATTCAGTTCATTTTCACCAAACAGTTTTGCAAGTATTGCTTTTGTAGTTGTTTGTCTTTTTTTACCCTGTGTCTCTCAATTTTGGTATTCCCTTTCAATTTCCTACTTCTCATACACGGTTTCCAATATACTCAGATAAGATTACAGAGATAGTGTAGGTACAGCCACAGGAAGGTGATACAAGAACCTCATCAATAATAGAAGCTACAGATACACATGGGACGATGAAAGTAGTTACAACTGTGATATAACAATCGTTTCCATAACATGGAGTTCATTTCACTTAGCATCACCTTCGGTGTTCATAAGGGTATAGCTATTGGGCTCTTGTGATGCTCTGCTATGACTTGCCTAAACCTGTACTAATTATTCCCAATAAGGGAGACCATAGAGTCCATGTTTCTTTGGGTCTGGCTCACTTCACTTAGCATAATTTTTTCTGGATACATTTCTTGTACTGTTTGTTACCTCGTCCCTCATCCCCCCTCCCCCCACCCCCTTCCCCTCCCCCCACCCCCCATGAGTTGTTCAGTTCATTTACACCAAACAGTTTTGCAAGTATTGCTTTTGTAGTTGTTTGTCTTTTGAGATTAGTGTCTCACAGACTTTCCTCTGTGGGTTGGTTTTGAACTGAAATCCTCAGATCTCAGACTCCTGAGTAGCTAGGATGATAGGCATGGAGCCACCAGCACCTAAAAAGAAGCCAATAATTTTAACCTCCCAAGGTGAGCTTTCTGAACTCACTCCTTTGTGCTGTATTCATGGCTTTTATCTCCGATGAGGGTCCAGTGATTTGGGGTAGGGTGAGACTTCCACAATTCCTTTCTCCCAGGCTTTCCTGAACATTGACCTCTAGTGGCCATGCTCTCTCCCAGTGGAGCTAAGGACCGACCCTCTGAGATGTGGAGGGAAGGTTTTAAAGAGACAGAGGAGAAAAGGCAACTCCTAAGTATGCAAGGAGACAGATAAGTTTTACATCAAATTCCCCTGTTGAAAAAAAAAATGTCAGAAGCAGTGAGAAATCCTCAAGTTGTAGCAGCTGGTCGAATGCAACGATTCTCTCACTTAGGGCAAAAAAGCCACAATTTTCTATCTAATTCACTACTCAATCACTCTCTGGCCCTTGTCTCAAGCTCAATTTAAGCTCAGTCCCCAGTACTCAGCGCTGCTGCACAGCAGATAAAGAAATGACTGGGCCGAAGGGACCAAGGGCAGCAGGAGCTGTGTGGTAACCCATAGCACGAGTTAGCAATGGTCCTGGGGTCGCACGACATTGCCCTCCAAGGCTTCTTAGAAAGTCCATGTAAAATAGGTCATTTGTCCTTCAGCCTCTGAGTTCTGATGATCATTGCTTGACAGGAGAATAGGATCTTTTCAAATGCTCACTGCCTGTATTGGAGAAACATGCAGTTGGCAATCAGGGGCAGAGCCTGAATTGGAAGTTGGATGCCTCAAGGGCTTTGAATTGAAATGGAAGCGGCCAGCTCTCTGCAGAGCTCCATTATGGTTGATGACTGTTTGTCTTTTTCAGAGGAGTTCGGGTGAGCAATAAATATGACTATTCTTTGGGGAGAGCGTGCTGAAAACTGTTGGATCTTTCCTTACACATGTCAAGTGTCTTTCAGTTCTCAAAAGCACTTTTCCATTTCTAATCCTTTCTCAAACTCATGGGAGACCTATGAGGGGAAAATGGCAGGGATGTGATTAGTACCAATTATCAACGGAATACACCATGGAGTGATGGGTGAAAGGCCTGGCCCAGTCAGGTCAGAATTGAAGTGCAATCCTTTGCTTTTTTTTTTTTTTTAACTGAGACTTGAGTTGCTTTCCTCAACTGGGTAAGGATAAGTTTTCCTAAAACTTGCAAAACATTGCACATATGTAATTATCTCCAATTGTTCCTGTAATAGTGAAAGCCAAAATCTTTTTATGTAATCATTTCTAAAGAAGTGAAGCTGTTGGGGGAAAAGAAAGGTGCTTCATGCTTTCTGAGCTGTCCCAATGGGTAGGGCCTGGCTTTTTGCAGAGATAGGTACCCAGCACAGCCAGTCATCCAGGCATATGCTGTAGAAGTATAGAATTTTGTTTTATACTTTAAAAGATCTATTCGTAATATTGCCAGATTCCTAGTCTACCACATTGGAAGAGAAAGCACATGTCACAAAAGGTGTAGCCTACCTAGAACATATCACCTTCGCTTTACCTTTTGATTCTGTGCTAATGAGACTCTTTCTTGAGACAATGTGGGAATGGAAACCATCAAGGATGTACATCAACAGCTTTGGCTTTTGTGGAAATACTGTGAAAATTAGCAGATGCAAATTTTTGGCCTTTGAAATAAATTTTTTTTTTTTTTTTTTTTTTTTTTGGCCAGTCCTGAGCCTTGGACTCAGGGCCTGAGCACTGTCCCTGGCTTCTTCCCGCTCAAGGCTAGCACTCTGCCACTTGAGCCACAGCGCCGCTTCTGGCCGTTTTCTGTATATGTGGTGCTGGGGAATCGAACCTAGGGCCTCGTGTATCTGAGGCAGGCACTCTTGCCACTAGGCTATATCCCCAGCCCTGAAATAAATTTTTAAAAATCTTGGTGGCATTAGCGGAGTTTGAACTCAGGGTCTTTTCTTTGCTAGGCAGATGCTCTACCACTTACTACCTATCCATGTTTTACTTCACAGGTTCTTATGTGTTTGCTTAGGAGTGGCCTTAGGTTGCTATCTTCCTGCCTATGGAGGATTCTCATTTTAGCCAGGATAATAGGTACACACCATTGTGTTAAGCTTATGGGTTGAGACGGAGTCTTGCTAACTTTTTGCCCAGGTTGACTATAAGCCTTGATTCTCCCATTTCTACTTGCTGAGTAGTAGGGGATCCTGTGCCTAGCTTTGAAATATATTCTTGTGTTTTGTAATTGATACTTCCCCTTGGTTCAAGGAGAAGAAGAAACAAAAGATCTAATTAACATACAAAACTTCCAACAGTCTTCCTTACAACCTCTTCCTACCAGTTTACAAAACTCATTTGAAGTAATAAAACCTATTTCTTGTATCATCTTTGAAGACCAACCAGTGTGGATTGGAATCCTGTTTTTGCCATTGGATCATTGGTTGTTTTCCATATATTTCTGCTATAAGGCTTCATTTTCTTATGCTTAAAATGTGACTACCTTCACAGTAGTAAAATGACTATGTGAGTCAACAGAAATGACACTCCTAAATTGCCTGGCAAACCGATGCCCAGGCAGAAATCACTCAGTAAAATCAGTGACCATTATCCATATTATAGAGGTGTCCCCATGGCAAATGAGATCATAATCAGGCCATAAGTCTACTCATGCTGACCTGGGCACCAAATAAGACAAAGAACAGAGAAGAAGAGTGCTACATGAGCAAATTAAATTATTGTTTCCACACAAAAGAAAGATACACCAAAAAACTGAGATCATATTGAATTATGACAATTGACCTACTTGATTCAATATAAAACAAATATCTGAAAATAAATAACTTTCTGATGCAGTAGTGATAGTAGTTAAAAATACATAATTCAGAATAGTATTGACAATATGTTCTTGACATGCTTTCCAGAAATGAACTTGTCAAGTAATCATTTGGACTCTGTGTGAAACAAAGGAGCAGATTTTAGCAGGAAGTACAAAGTAGAGTTGAATGCATGGCAATAGCCATTGTCTTCCTTGAATGGAGCAATGCATGCCAGCAATACTTTAATTCTTCTCAAAGGAATGTGTGTGTTTAATGGAATTCCAGTTAAACTCATGTTGTTCCTGTCATTTCTGGAAAATTGACAAGATATTCTAAGGTTCATTATGAATAATAGATAGAATTAGAAAGCTAATAATAATAATAATAGAAGACCACTAAGCAGGTACTTCCTTGGTGGCTGTTATAATGTATGGTAAAGATAATAATTAGGACACAATGATCCAGAGGAAAGATCAGCATATCAGCATGGTGAAAACAACACACAAAAAAGAGTCTATTAACAGGAAGAGTTTAGAATGTGTCCATAGTGCCTTTAGAGATGACATGACAAAGTACAATTAATGGTACTGAATTACCTGCTCAAATGATTAGGAAAAAGTTATTAATTCAGTTTCAGAGGAAAAGACATAATACTAGATAGGAAAAATGTACAGAATAATGTTTTTCCAATTGTAAAATGGGAAGGCTCCTAAGCATAGAGGAACAAGTATTAATTTTGATAATTTAATGTAAAAATTTGATATTAAATATGAAAATCCTTTGTATCAAAAACGTCATTTAAAAAGCCTGAAAAGATCCATCAAATAGTAAGGTAGAAAGTATATTTTGTAAATCTGCCTAAAGAAGATGCATATATTTAACAAATGAATAGTTCTTACAATTAAGAAATGATGTAGCATTCCATTGGGGAAAATAATGCATTTGGCTTAAGGAGAAATATGGAAAAAATTTAATGATATTTAACATCAGAGAAATGCAAAATGAGATAATAATGGGGGCACAGTTGGTAAATATTTTGAGAATCAGTAATGTTGAATGCTGTTGGCTAAGATTTAGTTAATGATAATGTTGGCATGATGTTGGTGATGATATTGGCACGATTGGTCATGATGTTTGGCATGTTGCTGACAATATGCTGGAGATGGTGCTGATGGCATGATATTGGTAATGGTGTTGGAAATGATGATAATGGAGAGCATGTGAATCCCATACAGTTGTTGCCAGTCAGGTAGTACAGCACCAATAGTTTTAAAACTTGACAGTATTATTCTAGAATAAATCTTCAGAGGCAAAGACAAAGCCGGGTGCTGGTGGTTCACACCTGTAATCCTCAGGAGGCTGAGATCTGAGGATGGTGGTTCAAAGCCAACCCAGGCAGGAAAGTCTGTGAGACTCTTATCTCCAGCCAACCACTGTAAAACTGGAAGTAACAGTGTGGCTCAAAGAGGTAGAGCTCTAGCCTTGAGCAAAAGAGCTCAGGGATAGCACCCAGGCCCTGAGTTCAAGCCCCATGACTGACCAAAAAAAAAAGAGAGGAAAGACAAAGACAATATTTTGTGCTATTGCTTTTTATAATAAAGTGTTGAGTCATCCTACACGGCCAGTCATAGGTTAATGTTTAGATATATATGAGCTAGCCATGAAAATGGATATTTCCAATGCTTAGTGTAAGGGGAAAAGGTTTGAAAGAAAATCAAGTGAAAAGTGTAGAGATAAATATGGCATCTTAAATCCCACAAGAAAGATAGCAAAGAAATAACATAGGTTTAAATCTCAAAGGACAAAGGAAACGAAAGAGATGACATTGGTGAAGAAAGCTCAAAAGAGAATAACCAAATGGAAACTGACTTGGCACGCCAACGTTAAGATGATAGTGAGTTGCGGCTTGAAGGGGAAGGAATCAACAAAAACCAAGCTTCTTTGTACTGCCAGGTGCCAGAGAGTTTGAAGTCCCAGGTGTCTTTGAAGAGGAGGGTATGCAGTGGAAAAAAAGGTGAGCAGGCCTGCAGAAACAATGAATTGACATGGACCTTTTCCCCTGTGGATCAGGGTGTAAAAGTTTCTGTCCTGTTGAGGTTACGGCAGAGCTCTGGTCTAGGGTAGGAGATGGTTAGGCACAATAGAAGGACAGGCGAAACGCAATAATGGAAACAAGACTATTTCAAGTAGAAGTCTGCAGATTGAACGTTAGACTGTAATTCCTCACTTCTCTTCCAAAGTGCTGGGAGCCAAGTTTACACCTGCCTGAGGGGGAGAGAAAGGCTCCCTTTTTGGGGCATCTGACCTGTCCAAATATGACCTCTCCTCTCCTCTATAGGTCACAGTGGTAAAATCCCACCCCTTAAACCCCTCCCATGCTCCGGAAGTTTTAGGAAGCCTTGTTTGACCCTTAAACATGCAAGCAATTAGAGATTTCTGGAGGACTCTGAGATGAAAGAGACCAAACTGAAAGCAAGAAATAATTGGAGGGAATTCAGGCAGTACAGGACCCATGAAAATATTTTTTTAAACTCTTACTTTGAGAAGTGAGAGAGTATATTGTATCTGTCTATTAAAAACAGGCTGCTAAATAAGAGCCATGCAGAACACCAGGAGGAACCCCTAGACATTAAAAATAAGAAAGCAGGAGCTATACTTAATGAAGGAGCTAGGAGACAAATTTGAGAAACATCTCTGAGTAAAAGAGGAATTTTTGTTTTAAAGTTTGAAGAGAAGCTCAGGAAACCTAATATCCAAAAAATAATAGGCATTTTATTAAAAGGTACCAGATAAAATGGAAAAAAGGGAACTATTAAAAGAATAATGTAAGAAAAATCCCTTGGACTGAGAGACACAAGTTTACAGATTGTAAGACTTAATCAGTGTCAGCTTAATGAATACAGAATGAATGAAACATACACACAAACACAGTTACACATAAACACACCTACACATGTCATTTTAAAAGTTCTGAGTATGTTAAATAAAGAGAGCATTTAAAAAAAAAGTAGAAAAATGAATTGCTCCCATACAAAGGAGGATGGAAAAAAGACAGCCTCTTCAACAAATGGTGCTGGCAAAATTGGATCAACACCGGTAACAAACTAAAACTAGATCCTTATATATCACCCTGCACCAAAATCAATTCCAAATGTATCAAAGACCTCGAAGTAAAATCAGATACCCTGAAAACACTACAAGAAGGAATAGAGAAACACTTGGGCTCCTTGGCACAGGATGAAACTTCCTTAATAAAGGCCTAGAAATGCAACAAATCAAAGAAAGGTTGGACAAATGGGACTGCATCAAACTTCAGAGCTTCTTCATGGTAAAGGACATAGTTTGAAAGATAAACAGAAAGCCCACAGATTGGGAAAAGATCTTTACCAGCCATACAACAGACAAAGGCCTCACATGTAAAATATAGGTAGAACTCAAAAAAATTAAATTCCTCTAAGACAAATCCTCAAAGAACCAACTGCTCTGTCAACAAATGGGCTAAAGACCTAAAAAGAAACTTCTCTGAAGAGGAAGTGAGAATGGACAGGAGACACATGAAGAAGTGCTTTACACCACTGGCCATAAATGAAATGCAAATCAAAACAACACTGAGATTCCACCTCACCCAGGAAGAATGTCTATTATCAGGAAAACTAATAACAACAAATGCTGGAGGGGATGTGGCCAAAAGGGAACCCTACTACATTGTTGGTGGGAACATAAACATGTTCAACCACTCTGGAAAGTGGTATGGATGTTCCTCAGAAGCTAAACATAGAGAACTCCCCTATGACCCAGCAGCCCCACTTTTGGGCACCTACCCAAAAGATTATAAGCAAGACCACACTAAAGCCACCAGTACAACAATGTTCATTGCAGAACAATTTGTCATTGCTAAAATATGGAACCAACCCAGATGCTTCTCAGTAGACCAGTGAATCAGGAAAATGTGGTACATATACACAATGGAATTCTATGCCTCCATCAGAAAGAACGACATTGCCCCATTCATAAGGAAATGGAAAGACTTGGAAAAAATCATATTAAGTGAAGTGAGCCAGACCCAAAGAAACACAGATGCTATGGTTTCCCTCATAGGGAATAATTAGTACCTGTATAGGTTAGTCATAGCAGAAGATCACAATAGCCCAATTGCTATGCCTTTATGAACACATAAGATGATGCTAAGTGAAATGAACTCCACATTATGGAAACAAGTGGTATATCATTGCTGTAACTACTTTCAACATGCCATGTGAAACAGTACCCTTTTTTTTTCTTTTCTCTCGTATTCCCTTCCCATGGTTTTACCCTTGCTATCACTGTATCTGATCTTAGTACCCTGTATACTGTATATGCATGTATTAGAACTAGGGAAGGGAAAGGGGATACCAAAATGGAGAGATAAAGGATAAAAAGACAAACAATTCCAAAAGCAATACTTACAAAACCATTTGGTGTAAACAACTGTACAACTCATGGGGGGTGGGGGAGAGGGAAAGGGGGAGGAAGGAGGTGGGGGAAAATGAGGGAGGAGGTTACAAGTTGGATAAGAAATGTACACTGCCTTACATATGAAACTGTCACACCTCTGTGCTCTACTTTGACAATAAAGAAAAAAAAAGAATTCCATTAGAAAAATACTACTTTGAAACGAGAAGATATATAAAGCATTAAACTCAAAACTTTACATTGTCCAAATGGGAATGTACTCCTTACTTGACATATATAACTGTAACCCCTCCGCATGTCACCTTTATAATGACAATAAAAAAGTTACCGTATTCTCAGCCTAAAAGTCAATATCCTGCTGCTACTTCCTATTGCCATAGGAACAACAGCAAAAGGACCTCTCATCAAACTAAATAAGATAATGGATGAAAAATTGACTGAAATTTGGAATAAAGTTTTAAGATATTTTTAGGTGTGCAAGTTCTTTATAAGTTTCCAGAAAGCTCCTGAAAGATGTGTATCACAAAAAACAAACAAACAAAAACAGCAACAGAAAACAAGAGAGCAAACCAACAAAGGGGAAGATTATGAGATGTAGAAAATACGAGGCCCAGATATCCAAAGAGGCTGAAGATGTTAACTCCATCTGCCTGGAGAGAAGCCAGTTGGGATTGGACCAGAAGAATTAGGGCTCCTGGAGAGATGTCTCCTGGAGGGGGAAAAAAAAAGAAACAGAAACAATCAATTGTCTGGTGTAGAGACATATTGAGAGGAATTTTCCAACCCCAACAAAAGTTTGGCCCAGGATCAAAAATATTTGAGTTAAAAATAGAGGATATAAGAAATAAGACAAGGACTGAATCTAGGGAATGAAAAAAATTAAGAAATAATGTTAGCATTCTGTAAGTTAGCAGTAGGCAGAAATTTAAATGATTATAACAATAACCTATACATTGAATATTTATTTAGCCAGCATTCTACGAAACAGTTTTCAGAATTTATTTTTTCCAATAGGCAGAGGTGACATGCAGGTGAGTTCTCTCCTTGTCAGTAGATTTGATGCGACAGCTGTTATCATTTGCAGACAAGGAAATAAGCTCAGGCTAGGGAGGCACTATTTTACTGAGCCACACGCCCTAGCCCCTTTCTGCTTTGGTTATTATGTGACAAGACATCTCACCTTTTATCCAGGTTGGCCTGAGCTGTGATCCTCTTCCTTTTTGCTTCCTTCCAGAGTTGGAATGATAGATGCATACTTATGTAAATTTTTTTTTTTTTGCCCCAGCTGGCCTTGAACCACAATCCTCCTAATCTCTATTCCTCAAGTAGCTAAGATTACAGAGATGAACTAACTGCTGATGTTCGCGTGATTTGTTAGAGGATTTGCTGAAGGTCTCAGAGCAAACCTGAGACAGAGCAGGAACTAGACCCTAGCTGTTGGTTTGCTGAGGCAGAGAACTCTATCCAATATACTCTCTGCCTTTTCCCATATCTTTCCATGTCTTCAAGTTAGATTGCTCAATAGAAACCTCTTCTCAAAACCCAGCATTTGTATTTAAATGAATAACCAGTGACTTTTCTTGTGTTCCATGCGAATATTATTCTAAAAGTCAGAAAATGTCAAAAAATTCAGAAAAATGGATTGGAAGAAATAGGAAAATAAAGGAACTGTGATATGAGTTGGCCTGGCTTTGTTTTTCATCTAGATATGGGCTTGAAGGCTGACTCTCTTGTTGATGAGCTGCCTGATCTCAGAAAAGCCACTTCATTTATGCCAAGCTTTGGTTTTCAAATCTGTAAAATGGGAATAAAATGGTGGATAACTCACAGGATTAAAAAATATATATAATGAGTATAAATTGGTGAATACAATACAGTGTATGGATCATAGAACTATACAGCCAGTGATTGGGGACACAGATTCATAATTGGGAGAGAGAGGGGCAGACAAAGTGGTTGATTCCAAAAGTCCACTATAAATATTCTGCCTTTAAACATATTTGTAATGCCAAAGTTTTGTTACATGACTGTTGAGGTCTATGATGTGAACATCTGAGAGATACGTGGAGACAGTAGAGAAACCAATCGAAGTGATGCTTCATATTTCCCACTACCACCAAGCACTGGGCTGGGTCAAAAATCTGTTCTTAGTCATATCTGTCAGTCAAAGTAGATCAGTCCTCAGCAATTTTACAAGGGTTGCTGTTTCTTCTGGTCCCCCATAGAATACTGCTCTACAGGATAGCTCTAAATACTAAAGCAGGCTTGAAACTGATTTGCAAAGTTCATGGGTATGGCTCTGAGAAGCTGCTAGACTTCTAGTTGCATAATGCTGAGTGTTGGTGGCTTACACTTTTAGTCTTAGCTATTCGGGAGGCTTAGATCTGAGGATCAAGGTTTGAAGGCAGTTTGGAGAAGGAAAGTCCATGAAACTCTTATCTCCAATGAACCAGCACGAATCTATAAATGATAGCTCAAGTGGTAGAAAACCCATGGGAAGACACCCTGGCCCTGAATTCAAGCCCCAGTATTGGCAGGAAAAAAAATAGTAGGATAATTGGTCTTGATTTCCTGTCTTTGTCAGGGTGAGCCTGGTCTAGACCACTGTCAACGATGCATCTTCACAAGGAAGCAGGGTAGCTCACTAAGTTGCTTGGTCTAGGATGGGGCACGCAGGTGGCGATTTCCTTGTCTTTCAGAAATGTACCACTTGTGACACAGTATTTTTAAGACATGATGTATTATTTGATGACAAGCCCTGTTCTCTGATCGATGAGGTAGAGATGGGCTCCAAGGCACTTGAAGGTTTCTGCGGAGGGAAGAGAAATCTGTGTGCCCTGTAGGGAAATGATACATTCCTCTCTATCACCCCGCACTGCAACTTGGCCTCTGAGACTGGCAGGGAAGGAGGAGATGATGGGGCTCAGCTGGGTCTCGCCACAGCAAAGAGCCATACTAGGAAAGGGGTGGCAGCAAGGGAATGTCTTCCTTTCTTTGGCTTTCAGGATAAGCACCCTCCAACACTGAGGGAGGGTAGAAATGTTCTGTTCATTTTACTTCCTTCATGCTGTGGTCCCCAAATCCCTAACATCTCTCTGTGCAGAGTTAGGATGTAAGAAATACATAGTCAGCCAGATGCTGAAGGCCCAACACATTCAATCCCAACACGTTCAATTATTGGCATCCCACTGCCATGGACAAACATTTTCAAACAGGGGAAAAACACCAAAGTTGTAATTCTTATGAGGTGGCTCATGAATGTAAGCCTAGCTACCTAGAAGGCTGAGATTTGAGGACTTAGGTTCAAAACTATCCAAGACAGAAATATCTGTGACACTTTTATCTCCAATTAACCAACAAGAACATCTGAAGTGGAGCTTTGCTTGGTTCAAGAGGTAGAATCCCAGCCTTGAGAGAAAAAACTAAGGGACAGAGCCCAGACCCTGAGTTCTTATCTCTTCTTCCTCTCAGAAAAACAACAACAACATAGGAAAAGTCTGAGTCAGAGAATCATGGCCTAAGAAGATAGGTAATAACATGCTAATGTGTGTGGTTGTTTCCACTTAGTTGTCACGACAACTCATACATAGGAGAATATCATTATTCCCATTTTATTCTCATTCACAGATGAGGAACCAGAAGGATGAAGAAGTTAATTCTCAGTAGGGTGCCCCAGCCCACAGAGGGAGTGGGAACCTCAAATGCTTTCATTCCCCACCCCCCTTCTTTGAGAGAAAAGTCAATTCCTTTCTTCTCCAGGTATCTCCCAGTGGCTGGAAGTCCTCTTTGCTTGGCGAATCTCTTGGTGGTTGCTTGGCCAATGTGCTTTTCCTCTGGCAATGGTTTGCTTTAGCTGACTGAGCTGCATCTTTCTACTCTAGTGGGGGAGGATTACAGGTACTGGGACCAAGTCCTTCCCTCATATCTACCTTTCTCCTGTTGGGTGTGATGTTAGATTTCCCAGGAGTCACCATTGTCCACAAATAGTGCAGGTGTCTCCCACCTTCTTCCCATCTTTCCAGACATGTACACTGCACACACCAACCCACAGCTGCCTGTCCATTCCTTCTGAATGCCTGAAAGATGCATGGCTCCTTCCTTGTCTTTAGCAAAAAATGGTCCAAATCCAGCTTCTCCCACTTAGTCACTAATGGGACTGTTTTCATTTCTTCTCTTTATGACTTTTGGGTTTTCCCAACCTGTAAATGATAAGAGTTGCTGCTTGGTACAATTGTTTGTCAAAATCATTATTGCTATTGCTGTTATTATTTCTCATATTATCACTAACATCTTTAAAGTGCATGCACATAATAGGGGCTCAATGTATTGGTTCTTGTCACTTGAGATTGGTTACAAAGGGACTTGTAGAAATCTAAGTGAGTAAAGATTTCTGAGGTTAAGAGCTAGAGAACAAACAAGGACAGTGTTCTTGCTGATGAGGCTGCCTGGTGGAGTTTGTATGTGAGTTCCATTGTTTGATCATGGAGCAGACAAGAACTATGGCTTCCCACTTCTCTCATTCAAGGGGTGAAACTATATTGGGGGAAATGGCTAAGTCATTGAAGAATTAAGTTTCTCTTTTGGTGTGTATACTTGAACTCCTAATTTTCAGATTTATAAGAGAAAGTCATTATATCACCAATTAAATGAGTGAAAAAAATCCATAAAATGAAAGAAATGCTATTCCCCAGGAATAATATATGTACATACAATTAGAGCAATTCACAAAAGCAGAATTCAAATGTTATATTAGGTGGTTACAACTGCAGAGTGTGTATTCATAGTTTCATTACAGTTCTGTTTTCTTTCAGTTTGAGGAAATGTTTCCTTTAACGAAAAAACTCTAATGCTTGATTTTAGCCTGAAGGGATAAATCTCATGGAGAAATAAAGTATTTTTTATTTTAATCGCATTAATTTTTCTTTGCTATGCTGGGAGGACATAAACATAAATGAACTTTGAAAGTTGAAACTTTTCACCTGCCTGGTTGCTAGTGCAGAGAGACTGTGCATGAGCTGCGAACAGAAGACTGTGGAGAAGCAGAAATACAGAGTCTGACACTGGAAAGGCCATTAGTGTCATTTAGTCCCATTTTCTTCCCAGTGACCCTGAGAAGTCTGTGAAAAATCAGTATATATATCTAAAATTATAGAATACCCAGTCTTATCCATTAAGATATGAGTTGGAATCCATTCCTTCTAGCTCTGATTTAAACATATTTTGAAAAGAAAACAACATGTCCTTATGGTTCAGTTAAAAAAAAATCAATAGAGCCAAGAGTCACTGGCTCATGTCTATAATCCTAGCTACTCAGGAGATTGAGATCTGAGGACTGAGGTTCAAAGCTAGCCAGAACAGAGGAACCCTGGAGACTCTTATCTCCAATTAAACACCAAAATGCCAGAAGGGGGGCATGACTCAGGTGGTAAAGTATCAGCCTTTATTGGGAAAAGAAAAGAAAACAAGCAAGAGTGTGGGACTCTGAGTTCAAGCCACAGTACCCCCCCCACACACACCCCAAAAAGTGTAAAACACTGTAATTAAAAGGCATGATTCCCCAGACCATTCTCTTCACTTTAAACCCTGCAAATAGGTGATCTATATATTTAACCTAAAAGACAAATAGCATTACCCCTTCCTGCTTTTTAGGAGACAACACAGACCTGGACCTGGAAATCTGATTAAAACTTCTACTTTAAATTCTCATATGATGCTAAATAAATCATTAGAAAATGAGTGAATTGTTTCCGTAAAATTAGGAAAGATGAAAGTGGAACCATACTTTACAATCCAAACAAATTCAATCTATGTCATAAACATAGAACCCAAAGTCCAGACATGTGCTAGGATTGGTCTAAAGTTAGTTTAAAACACTCTGATATATAAGTCGATGCTTTCCTTTTTTTTTTTTTTTTTTTTTTTTTGGCCAGTCCTGGGCCTTGGACTCAGGGCCTGAGCACTGTCCCTGGCTTCTTCCCGCTCAAGGCTAGCACTCTGCCACTTGAGCCACAGCGCCGCTTCTGGCCGTTTTCTGTATATGTGGTGCTGGGGAATCAAACCTAGGGCCTCGTGTATCCGAGGCAGGCACTCTTGCCACTAGGCTATATCCCCAGCCCTCCTTTTTTTTTTTTAACGATTTGTACAGTCTCAATTCTGGCACATATGCAATGTTGCCTTGATAAGCAAGACCTATTCTTTAAAAAGTTGGACTACTTTTAAGACTATTGTCAACGTAAATGTAAAGCAGGTGATATATTTCTTCTTTAGAGACAAGTACAAAGTACCTATAAAATTATAATGTACTATAAAATCAGCTCCAATTGATATGGAAATAGACACAAGCAATTTCAAATAAGAAAAATAAATTATTTGTTTTTCTTCTTTTTTTTTTTCTTGCACAGGTTCTGGGGCTTGAGCTCAGGGCCTCATGCTTTTGCTTGCTTTATTTTTCACTCAAGATTGGCATGCTACAGTTTGAACCACAGCCTTTTGCTGATTAATTAGAGTTAAGGGCCTGACAGACTT
The DNA here is from genome assembly GCF_023159225.1 of Perognathus longimembris pacificus. Taxonomy (NCBI): domain Eukaryota; kingdom Metazoa; phylum Chordata; class Mammalia; order Rodentia; family Heteromyidae; genus Perognathus; species Perognathus longimembris. The sequence continues at coordinate 46,424,021 of NC_063176.1, forward strand.
TTCTGCCTGGGTTGAGTCATGATCCTTAGTTCTCAGCCCCTTGAGTAGCTAGAATTACAGGCTTGAGCCAGTAGCACTTGGCTTAGCAAGGTAGACCGATCAAGGGAATTATGTGTTATCAAGAAATGTAATTGGCAGGTGATTTCCCATGTCAATATTAAGTTCCCGGTTTATTTGTTCACACTAGCTGGATCTTTAGCTTGTCATTCAGTGAGGAGCAGGACCTGGGTAGTCCAGAGATTGTGGCAGGAAGACCGTATCATAGTGAGGCAGAGGACATGGTACGGTACAAGGACTGGGGAAACAGAAACCAGAATTTGGGATGAATTGGAACCTGTGTGCATGTGCGCATGCGTGTGCCTCGATGGTATGGAGACAGTGAAGCTAAATTAGAGGCAAAGGTCAAGAACACATCTTGGCATACTTGTAGTCATCTTCGACACAGGCTGACACATTTGAAATCTAGTCTTCAAATCAGAAAGAGAGTTAGATAAGGCAGCAGCTAAGCCAGGTTGGGTCAGCTTCACAAACTGAAAGAAAACATAATTGGCTTAGACAAGGGGTTGGCAAAATTATTCTGTGCAGGGCCAGCTAGTAAATATTTTTAACCTTTGCTGGCCATAAGGTCCTTGTCTCAATTATTCAGATCTGCTACTGCCTCACAAAAGCCACTGTAGACGATGGAAACTTGCGAATATGGCTGTGGCCCAAACCAACTTCATTGATGGCCCCTGAAATGCGAATTGCATGTCATTTTCATGCCTTTTCTATTATTCTCAACCGCTTACAAATAGCCATTCTTAGCTCACAGGCTACTAATGGACAGATGGATTGGGCCTTCAGACCTTAGCATCTATCTTTTTTCCCTTTTTTTTTGCCAATCCTAGGGCTTGAATTCAGGGCCTGGGCACTGTCTCTGAGCTTTTTTGTGCTCTAGGCTAGTATTCTACTATTTGAGCACAATGCCACTTCAGGCTTTTTTGAGTCTCACAGGGACTTTTTTGCCTGGGCTGGCTTTGAATCACAATCCTCAGATTTTAGCCTCCTGAGTAGCTAGGATTACAGGTATGAGCCACTGGTGCCTGGCTCTTAGAATCTGTCATGTAAGAAACGATTCTTTTGTTCCAGAAAACAGCTAGAGATGCAGCTAATGCCTCTCTCTCTTCCTCTCTCTCTCTCTCTCTCTCTCATTCTTTAGGTTCTAGAATCTGAGTGCTTTGAATTTGGCTTCGTTTTCTGTCAACTAGTGATCTTGACATAGGACAGAGCAAGGTCTGTGCGATCTTTTCACTCAAGTGTCCCCTGATTTGCATACAGATTTGCACTCTAGTGAAGAAAGCAAAGAGAGCTTTTTACCACATTCCCCAGACCCATGGCTAAATGTGTCCACCATCACGATGAAGATGTGGTCACTTCCAAAGATGGCTCCTATTGTGCAGTGTGCTCTGTGTTCTGGTTAGTTCCTTCCAGGGAAAGACCTTTCCAAGACACCTCTCCAAGTGTCCTTTAGAGTGTTATCTTCCTTTCTCTGTCTTTCTAATAAACCAAAAAGTACACTTCTTAGGTACATCCCTCATTGGTCAGTGACTGACATTTTCATGTAGGACTGATATTTCTTTTTTCTTTTCTTTCTTTTTTGTCAGTCATGAGGCTTGAACTCTGGGCCTGGGATATGTCTTTGAGCTCTTCATCTCATGCCTAGTGCTCTACCACTTGAGCCACTGCACCACTTCCAGTTTTCTGGAGGTTATTTGGAGATAAAAGTCTCACGGACTATCTTGCCTAGGCTGGCTTTGAATCTCAATATTCAGATCTCAGCCTCATGAGTAGTTGGGATTACAGTGTGAGCCTCTAGCACCTGGCTGATATTTCTAATCTATACCATTTTGATTGGTTCCTAGTGGCCCAACATACATTAATTACATAGCATACATTAATGGCATGCTTTCAAGGTGGGAAGTGTCTGCTGTATAAAATGCGTCTGCAGGTAGCAAATATGACACTCTGAGAAGCCACACGAGTGCAAAGTGGTTCAAATCTTGCTGAAAGCCAAGTTCGACTCCAGTTGTGTGGCTCTTTTGCAGTCTGCTTCTACTTTAGACTTTATAGGACATGGGATCCAGAACCACTTATAAAGGGTGATGTGATGACATTAATTTTCTTAAAATTTATTGTCATCAGGGCATTTATAAGTTTTTATTCATGTGTTTTCTTCCTCCTAAGCCAAGTCACTGACTGCTATGTGGGTGGGCAATTCATTCTTTATTAGGGAGTGTAAAATGAAGCCACATTGGAATGTAGTAAGCAGGAAGCTCTTCTTTCCCTCTCTTGCTTTGTGGAGATATTAATTTTGATCATATGACCATTAAAAGGAAACAAACATGAAAATTTAACTGAAAGATTAGAATATAAGTTGAGAATTCGGTCACTTAATGTCTACTGAATAGATGGAGATGTACACATGTTCTTAAATATTCACATGATCTTATATATATATCCATTCTTAACTAATTATACATGTTCTTATCTCAACTAATTCACTGATGACTTGATTTCCTTCTTAGTATGTATTTATTCTACTTGTAGATGCCTGTAATATTCACTCTTTATTCTTCCTAATTGCTTTGAAAACCCACGCTCTTAGCAATAACTCCTGAACCAGACACCAGGGCAAGACAAGACCTGATTACTGGCCCAAGAAATGTGTAATATTCTTAGAAAAAGCAAGAGAGCTTGAAATAATTCAAGAGTAACTTAAAGCAGTCTAACCAGAGCCACCATGTAGGGCATGCTAAGCTGGAAGGAGATTCAAGGAAGTAATGTGCCCATGTAGACTCAGTATCTGGAAAAGTCTGTGATGTAAGTGTGGACTTGATGATGACGTAGAAAATTGCAGTTCTGATAGACTAAAGCATTCTATGTTTCCTGTGCTGTGCAGTGAAGTTACTCATTCAGTCATTACCAATCCTCAACATCACTATATCTTCTTTGAGTTTAAGGAAAACACAGCACCGAAGAGAAGTAGGACTTGTCAGTTCTTTGAAGAATATCCTCTGGGAGCTCAGTTTTTTGGGTCTGCCTCTAGGTGCTACCATTTTACTTGGTGCCACGGGACAAAGTGTAAGACCGTGGAGTTTTCTTTCTTTTTGTTTATATCTTTGTAATCTGGGAATCATAATGTCAGCTGGCCCAGAGCATCTTCATGGAATCTGAATGAGGTGACAGGGGTAAAGTGCCAGGCAGGAGTGAAAGGCTCAATAAATGCCACAAGTGGTTGTTCCTATTATCACTGAGCAGGTGTCCAGAGGTGAGGCTGAGATTGAGGTGCGATTAAGATGACCTTAATTTCATGATCATCCTAATGCAACCCTGTTACAAAAGATGGTACTGGTGGGTCCATCTTAGCACAGTGCTGGTGGTACCATCAAGGTCCATGGTGAAAGCTGCTTAACGACGGAGAGGATTTAGGATGACAAATGACATGAGAAAAAGTTGTGCTTACAGGGAAGAAGGCCCAGTCTCTCCTTCCAGTGCTGGGCAAGGACTAAGTGACTGTTACAGCATACCTCTCCTTCTTGCTTCAGTTTGGGTTTACAGGTCTATATGAGTCCTCTTCTGACATCACACCTCCCCGGCTGCAGGAACACACAAGAAAATGAAGCCTAAGTCTAATAAGTCTAATCCTTAAATGTGGCATGTGATAGCACTGTGCATACTTCCCTGGCTATGGCTCTTGTCCCTCCCCTCCCCTACAGTGCAGACAGAATTCATTTGTAATCCCCAAAGGTCCATTGGAGTGTCATCAAGGGCAGGGCCCACGTTCCTCATATCTCACTCTATCTCTACCACCTAGTGTAGCATCTGGGATGTAGCAGGTGCTCAGTGCTGGATCAGAAAGTGATGAGTGAGGAAGGGTGCTCTCTCCCCTCTCTCTCTCTCTCCCTCATGTTCTTTTGCATGAACTGTTTGCTCCTGATGCAACGTAGTTCCCACCTTCTGGTCTACTTGTTTGTCCTTCTTGACCGCCTCCAGAGGCATGTCATACTTTTTTCTCCCTCTTTTCTTAAAATCTGGATGAGGGGTTGACATGGAAAACTCCAGTTACACTTGTGCACTTGCGCGTGTGTGCACACACACACAACATACAAACCGTCCATGGTGTTGCACACTGTTTTGCCACCCCATCTTCATTAGTCGGTTCACCTGGTAATGCAATGGTTTCCTAGGGGTGGCACAGAGGTGTTCTTGGTTGGCACCGTGCCCTGAAGTTTGCAGTCAGCTTCCCCAAGCCCATCAAGGGCACAGGGAATGTCTACAGCCCACACATTCTTCCAGGAGTCATTTTGTTTTGGCTTCTCTGAGAGAGTGAGTCACCAAGATAAGTAACAGGTGACTCAAGATAATGGCAGATGTCTCTTCCCTCCTTTATTTGGCAATGAAGGGTGGGGGGAAGCATGGCTCAGCCTCCACAGTTACTTTGGCAGTTGAAATTCAGAGAAATCAGCAGCTGACAGCAAGAAGAGCAGAGCCTGAGATGAGAAGTTCATAATCAGCCTCAGGACTTTTAATGAGTGTTCTCCAGAGCAGAGGCGCTAGCAAACCATCCTGGACTCCCTTGATCAGTCTAATTGGAGGACAGACGGTCTTAAACACTTAAAAAAGCTGACAGAAGGATTGAATTCCCTAGGCTTCCCCTGTAGCTAACCCTGAGCCTCCAAAGCCCACGGTGCCACATGCAAGACTGGCATGTGACCTCTAGTGCATTCCAGAGTGCTGGGCCCTGCTCTGCCATGGAGTATAATCTTAGCTTGGTTCTTCTGTGTTCATGCAAGATGACATCAAGTTCTTCACTGATTCTCTCAGGTTGCTACTGCAAATAAATTTGAGAGCGAGAGATGCTATGATGGGCACTTTGGTGCCTCTATCTTTCCTGGATTTTCTATTTTATAATGCATATTTAAAGCTAACTGTCTGTTTACTCACTGACTATTTGGAAATCACTATTGAATTTCCCACTAATTGAGATGCTTCTTTGCATTAGATGCATTTTGTTTCTCTTAGCAAATTAAAATGCTTGGAACATTGAATTTTTGCATTAATAATATGTATTATGGAAGCTGATAAATGCGAGATTAATGGCCAAAAAGAGACATTTCGGATGGATAATTTAGATTTTTATCATTTATTAATCATAGAAAGTAAACCTGCTGTATAAGTAATTTTAGTTTTATCAAGAAGATAAATTGTTCTGGCTAATGAATGTATAGATATTCTATGCCAAAGGCATTTGGGGTAATCTGTTAATCATTTAACTGTGTCAGGGCATATGCTATGTCTTCATAAAGCAATTAAAACACATAACTTTCTCCACTGAAATGTGTGTTGGCTTTTGCCGCCTAAAGCAAATTAAAATGGCATTTGTCTTAGACGAGGTTTCAGTAGCACAATATCTAAAGGAGGGAGAGAGAGAGGGAGGGAGGGAGGGAGAGAGAGAGAGAGAGAGAGAGAGAGAGAGAGAGAGAGAGAGAATCCCAAAACATGGAAGGCTATAGTTGTCATAGCACAGATGGGCCACCTCAATTCCTCATACATGGGGCGAGGTTGCCAATTACTTCCAGAGTGAAGCTCTACTAATGAGTGGGGACTTTCTAACTCCAGAATACCTATCAAAGTGGATGAATCCTTGGCAGAAGATTCCTGAAGACCTTTCTCCCTTCTATTGCCTGGGGATTTACATCTGTAGCTCCCATTAGCTCTAATGGGTGCACCCCGAATACAAACTGTCCCCTTGCTGATGGAGGAACAGACCCCTAACAAATATTCTTGCTCCATTTATCCAGCCTGTGAAGATGGACAGAGGGCTACATTAACAGGACTGTGATAGCGTAATGGTGCCATTATGCTAATAGAGATTTGTGTCAGCTCTTTTTCGAGAGGGTCATCATTCTACTTTGTAAAAACTCTCTTTCAGTGGGAACAAATTTTTTAAAATTAATATGACTTTTGTTGTTGGTTTTTCTTCCCTATACCAGTGGTAAACGCCACCACAGAAGAAACAAATGATGACTGCACTCATGTGGCAGGAGTTTATTGCAAAGGGTGATTTTCATGTCACTTGTTTTATTAGATGCTTTCCACGTGACGCTGTGGGGATCCCCCGGGGGGGGTGCTCTGTCAGAGTCCAGGTCCCCCGAAAACAGGCACTGCTGGGACCAAGTCTCAGTGGCTAAGGAGAAAGTAGGAAGGCAGAGAGTAGAGAAAGGAGCTCAAGGTGTTTGGAAATCTGGAGGTGGAATTGGATTCCTAGAGTTGGAAGGAACTTTCATCCTCATAGCAATTTCTTCCCACAGTTCTGGGAAGGAAGGGAGAGCAAGGTAGTGCTTTGGCCTCCCCTCCAGCTGGACTCCCATTGCCTTCAGAGGGCACGGAGTGGCATCTTGTCAGGGAGTATGACCACAGCGGGCAGACATTGGCATCTGGGCCCCTTCCTGGCTTCATAACCTCTCTGCAAGCCTCAGTTTCCTCGCCAGTCTTCTGAGAAGTAGTTTTCTCAGATCTCACAGAGCTTCCTTGAAATGAAATACCCCAATGCTTCATTTCAGTTCATAATATAGAGGGAGCTTAGTACACCATAGGAATTTTCTATCTGGTAAGCTGGGGCGGGGGGTGGGGTAGGTGGGTAGGAATGGGGCTCCCTCCTCTCTAGTTTCTTATTACCACTGAATTCTCTTCCCAAGTCTTCTTTCCTAGCTGGATTATGGGCACAGAGGCTTGTGCACAGCAGATTGTACTCCTTTGTGGTACTGGAAGGCCTGGGACCCTCTCCTGGGTGGGAAAGGAGGGAGGAAGGGGCTGCTGCTCAGGGGGGTCAGGTGTGGGCTTGTGGCCAGCTCCGGAAGGCTGGCCTGCTCCTGAGTCTGGAACACAGATTCCCTGCTGAGTAGCATGTTGATGCCAGCAGACTGCCAGGCGGGCCCCCTGATGTTTGTAATACACAGATCCATATCAGCGTTATGAAGTTCCATATTAATAGGATGCTAAATAGGGATTCCATCTCTGGCAAGAGGGGGCGGGGGGGAGCCCTGGAGGAGGTCACCAGGGAAGATGAGAGCCCCAGGACTAAAGGAAGCTGCAGACTTGCAGGTGACTGGAGAGATGCATTAGCAGTGGGGGGAAGCTTGAACAGCAGCTGCCCAAATTATTCTTGGTTCCAGCCCAGTGCCCCCTCTCTCCTCTTTCTCATTGAATTTGGTGCTTTATGGAAGCTGCAACGTCATAAAAAGAACACTCGGCTGCATCCTTCACCCCAGGATCTCCAAGCCCTCTATGGACATTAATATTTATCGCTAGGAACCTGGGATGTCGGTTGAGAAATATTATCCCAATTTTACAGATGAGGAACTTAAGATTGGGTGGTTAAGTGACTTGGCAGAAGTCACTCTCTACCTACTGAGAGGTGGGGCCATGCCCTCGGACAGATCCCAGGGTAGTATATGCTGAGCCCTTGGCAGAATGGAAGCATACCCTTTGTTTAAATGGGAGCAAAAGCCTGTCCCGAACGAGTTGAAGGAAGGCAGGGCAATGGTCCCCTTTCCTCTCTCTCTCTCTCTCACTCTGATTTCCATCCCTTTCTCGTCAGGATCATAGAAGCTGAATCTCACGAGTTGTTTGATGTTTCCTTCTCCGCTAACCTTGCCAATCGAATCTGCCAGCTCAGAATTGGTGGCTAGAGCACAGCACACAGTTTCTGTTCTAGCACTTTGAGGAAGTGTGGAAGGGCCTGTGTGAGAAAAGGACACAAGTAAGGGTCAAGAAGAAGGGGAAGTAGCTGCAAGCAAAAGGCTGAGAGGGGAAGACTCTCCAGATTAAGCGAGTCTCAGGGAATTTAGAGTGCATGCATCATTGGCTATAGGTACAGAATGCTGGAACGATGGCCACAGTCTCTCATTTTTAGCTTGCCATTACACAAGAGAAACAAGGGGGAATTTTATACTTTTCTGGGTATGCTTGAGATCTTTATGCTTGAAAGAAATGCCTGGCTTTCAAAAATAATTTCAGGACCTTGATAGATGATGCCTTTATTTTGAGGATGTTCACTTTGGGATGGTAACAGGAAGATAATGATGCTTGGTACTTGGTGGACTAAGATGATAACTAGATAGGCTAGCCCTTTCCTCACCTCACTCTCATTTACTATGTGCAAAGCTCTGACATGGGCCAGAGACCACATGGCACTAACAGTACATAAATGGAGCATCTACCCTGCCAATGGGGCTCCCTGGGGAGGCAGACTTGGTGATATGATTATCATGGTGCTGTTCTGGAGATCAGTGGCAGAGGGGATTCATGTTCAGAAATTTCTGCTTGTAGATTATATTCTTCCCAAACTGGCTGTGATGAGGTTGGCACAATTCACTTATTAGGACTGGATTATGACTACCTGGCTCATTTGATGAGTCAACTCAAGCTGTACAAAGAAAGCACTTGAATATACAGGTGTCAAAAATCTCACTCTAATTCTGCCAGTATTACAGTAGTTCACTGTCACCTCTAGAACATTCTAAGTACTAGGATGGAAAGACCTCAAAGTTATTCCCTTCTGTTCATGGCAAGCTATTTCTTTATCAGATGTTTATCAGCAGTGTTGGAGTGATGGTCTGGGATTGAGTTGGCACAGAATTTTATTTAATACTAGAAATATGGCTAGAGAATAAGAGAAGTTTTAGGGCACAAGTCCCAGGCTCTGTGTGTCAGAGTTTTTGACCAAACTTACGGTAACTGTCATCACTTCTTCCCACAACTAAGATTCTCTAGTGGAAGAAGAAGGTACATATGGCAAGGTGAAGGAAAGTGCATCAGATTAATAAATGAGACTGCTGTTCCTTCCTCTATGGGATCCTAGCTTTGGTCAGGTGAAGAGACCAAGTGATGAGAGTTGAGGACTGCTTTTCCCGCACTGGGAAGGATTAAATGGCTGTCTTTCTTTCTGTTTCTATTTGAGCTCTAGACCCATCCTAGGGAGTTACCCTTTTATGAGCACCAATTTAGAGCCACAGTTCCAAGGAAAGGCCAGACAGCAGAGAATACCAGGAGCCTAGATCTAGAAGGGCCACGGGAAGCTGCCGCATCAGCCCGGCGCTCTTCTTTCATCACTCTTGAAGCAGCTCTCCCCATAGTACCAGGGCTCAGCATAGGGTCTTTCTCCTCATCCTGACTCCTCTTCAGAGGAGAAGTGAATGGATCTGTCTACAACTATTTACCATGTTGAGTATAATTCTTGGTGTTTGGCGGGATAGACGGATCTTTATCTTCTGTTGGTGTTTTACATGGGTCCAGAGAAAATGGCAATAGAATAATGGTTGCTCTAAGTTTTAGGCTTATTTGAATACACTTGCCCAGAGCTCTCTATGGCCACACTTGCACAGTTTAATGTGCACAGCGAGGCCACTGCTAAGTTGCCCAAATGAAAGGAATCGAGTCATCAGACAAAAGCTGGCTCCCAAACAAGGTGGCTGTTCTTCATTCAGCACTGCGAATCCAGCCCATACCCACCCCTGTAAGGCTGAATAGTGAAAACTAGGTCAATTTGCAGAGAAAGTTTATCAGCATTACATAAAAGTAGCTTCTAGAAGGTGGGCCCTAGGCTGAATCCCTGGGGAATAATTGACCCATTGGTCCTCTTTTTCTGCATCTTCCGAATGAATAGAGAAGTTTCTACCACAAGAATAATCCCAAGTGTTCCAAGGACTAGGGTCATAGTTACATGAGTAGTTATAGTGTAGGTGCCTTCAGGTTCTCATCTGTGAAATGGAGTTAGGTAATACGTAGATTTCCCAGGAAATCTCAAGGAGACACTAGAATGTACCCCTTGGTGTAAAGTAAGCACTTATTAAATGTTATTTTCACTAGTGTATGCCCACTGCTGTTGTTTTAATAAATTATTATTGGACTTCTAAAGAAGACTTCATAAAGCATTTTCCTGTTCCCTTCACATAGTAAAAAGAAGATTTTTATCTGAAGAATCCTAAAGAGAGAGAATACCATAGTTGCTGCACCCTTCTACCCATACGCTCACCCCAATTTTATTTATTTTTTGGCTGGTACTGGACATTGAACTCAGAGCCTCACAGTTTTGCTTGTCTTTTATCTTTTTTTTTTTTTTTTAGTTTTTTTTGGCCAGTTCTGGGCCTTGGACTCAGGGCCTGAGCACCATCCCTGGCTTCTTCCTGCTCAAGGCTAGCACTCTGCCACCTGAGCCACAGTGCCGCTTCTGGCCGTTTTCCGTATATGTGGTGCTGGGGAATCGAACCGAGAGCTTCATGTGTAGGAGGCAAGCGCTCTTGCCACCAGGCCACATTCCCAGCCCTTGTCTTTTTATCTTAAGGCTGGTACTCTACCACTTGAGCCATCTCTCCACTTCTGCATTTTTTTCTGGCTAATTGGAGAGAAGAGTCTAATGGATTTGTCTGTGTGGGCTGTCTTCAAGTCTTGATCCGCAGTTCTCAGCCTCTTTAGTAGGTAGGATTATAGGCATGAGCCATTGGTGCTTGGATCCATCCCTGTATTTTCGTGAGTAATAACTTTCCCCTATCTTAGAAAGGCTTAAATATTAAAATGCAGTGCTTCGGTGCTTTTGTTTCTACAGTGATTTTGTTGTTGTTGCTATTCCACAAAAGCACTTTTTAAAAATAGCATAACCCAGTATTAGACAAATGTTTATCCGATTATATAGGCACATCAGCCAAGAGAACATAATAAGGGAGAGTTACTAGAAATTCTAAACATGAAAAACAGGTATATTAAAATGAATGAAAAATTATAGGTATTACCCTGTGCGATAAGCTGCCTGTAATATGCTTTAATGGTGTAGATTTTCTGAACTCGTGCTCTACAGCAGCTTGCTTGCAACATGAAAGAAAGCCAGTTTCCAGGGTCTGCCTAGGTGGCAGTGCATAAAACCCACAATACTTTCGACTTGTATGTTTGTTGATTGAATCTTCAGTTTGGTTTGCACTGTGTGTGTGTGTGTGTGTGTTTGTGTGTGTGTGTGTGTGTGTGTTGTAACTGTCTGGACTTGTGTTAAATGAAGTTCAGTCTTTCTCCAATTGGATCTTCATGGTTTAAGAGCACCTGCTGTAGGAAAGCTGGAGTCTGGAAAAAAATAGCGCTGTGGTGAGCCTTTGTGGAAAGCAAATGCTGAAAGCTCTGAGGTGTTGCGGGCCTGCTGGGGGCGCACCTGGGCAAGCTTGTGCTCAGGGATGGTCTCCATGGCGGAGACGGGGCGGGGATAGGAAGAGACCCACACAGTTTGGCTCAGTTAAGCTTTGAAACAGTGATTTTAGGCCCTGTGGTACTATTCTTTGAGGGCTCTGAGAATAACATGGAGGAGGAAGATCCTTGCAATAGAGAATAAAGAAAACTGAAAGGATATCCCAGAGGGGAGGACGGGAGGAAAATCCTCCCTTCAGATACCTGGTCTAGCATTGTGAATATGGTTGGGAAATGGATGACACAGCACTGCTCTTCTGCATTAGAGAGAGGGGAGGGCATCTTAAGGATGCGATAGTACTTTTTCAGAGAAATGACCCTTGACAAGAATGGGTGACAGCGGCAGCTGTACCCAGATGTGGGGCTGGGGAGCGAGGCGTGTGAATGCTGAGCCCGTGTAGATGAGGGCTGTGGTCTTTCCTCCTTCTCTCTCCTACATGGAGGACTACCCCGTGAGAGGCACAGCGTGGCTTGTCAGCAAGATGAATTGCTAAATATGGAGTTCAAAAACTGCTCGCTTGTTTAGAGTAATGTTTGAAAACAGCTCGCGTGGCCTTGTCGTGGGACAGTACACTCGGGTGAGCCCCGAGCCTCCAACATTGCAATTCCCATCCTAAATAAATGATACTTGGGGTGGATTTGCATCGATGCGTTGGATAAATGCTGAGAGAAGTCCTGTAATCCACAAGCCTGGCGAGCCAGCTGCTGTTCCCCTTGAAAAGGTCAGGGTAGTACTGCATTAAAAAACACATTTGGAAGTTTTGCTCCTGGTAACTCATTATGCATTTTGTTCAGATGTTTTCCCCGTTGGATAGCTAGAGTATTGCCTTGTTCTCCTTGGTTAAAGTGGCAGAGCTAGATTGAAATCAACACGGAAATGAGTTTGAGCCAGCATTGGCTGATGCCTATAATCCAAACTACCCAGGAGGCTGAGATCTGAGGACCACGGTTAGAAGTCAGTTCATACAGAACACTCCATGAGACTCTTCTCTCCAATTAATCAGCAAAAGGCCAGAACTAGAGGTGTGACTCAAGTGGTAGAGCCCACAACCTTCAGTGAGAAAGCCAAGGAAGGGAAAAGGGGGAGGCCTTGAGTTCAAACCCTAGTACTAGCAAAACAAAACTATCCAAAAATGACAGCCATTAACTTCCCTTACCCATAGAAAGCTAGTCATCCCCCAACCCCTTTTTTTCTTCTACATATCAAAAAAAATTTCATAGTCCTTAGCACATACTCACATTCTTAGTTTTGTTTCTCAGCTATAATTCTGTCTGGTTGACCTGTACTCTTTCCTTTTGCTTTGTTGTTCAGACTTCCTGTTTATCTCATAAACAGGAGGAGGGGCTGCAAATCATTGGAAGACTGGGGGTGTGGTGGGCAGAGGGCCCTGGGCTGGACTTGTTTGTTGAGTATGAGGGCAGCACAGGGAACTTAGCTTGCAGATTTCAGCAGAGACTCTTATCATCCTCTTTTGCTAGGCATCATGCAGAGTGCCAAATTACAATTGATTTCTCAATAAAATTGAGTTCAACCTTCCCCAACATAATCCGAGACAGAAATGACAGAGAACTGTCTCACTTAAAATTTTTTTTTTATTCTTTTCAGTCAATTTTGTTCTTGGAGGTTTATGATTGTTATTAGTCTTGGACCATGAGATAGGCACTTCATCTGCCTTCCGGACTTCCCAGAGCAGACTGGCTTAGCAGAGGAAGTGCAGCCTCCCGCCCCCAGGCCCTCTCCCAATGTCCCAATGAAGATGTCACTGGCTTTTAAGACCTGAAAGTGTGCTCCTTGAATCAAGCTTCCAGCCTATTGCAGTAGGTGACTTCATTCATTCCTTTCCTCCCCATCTCTCAATGCTCTCTCTCTTTCCCATGCAGGTGAACACTCACATATATGTGCATGCCCTACCTTCGACTCAAAGCCCATTGGTTTGGGACCCACCAACCAGCCAGCCTAATTAAAACCTATTTTTTTTCCCAATTGCTGGAGCAATTCTCCAAATACTATGCCTTGTCACCGCCATGCTGGGCCTGTTTGGTTCACTACCTATAATATGGCTCCCTAAGAGGGTCATTTCTTTGCAAAAGACATAAACCTAGTTGATGTTGTTCTGTGTTTTGAGACTGAGGCATGGACCTTTCTTTCAGGGCTCCATTTTCTTCTGCAGAGAGAGGTAGAGCTGTGCTGCATTAAGATCATGTGACGGCCTTCACTACCTTCATTTCCAACACCAGTGCATTATTCTCTTTGCATGCATGGCAGTGGGTAAGGTCTGAAGTTTAAACTCAGGGCCTTGTACTCTTGCTTGGCTGTTCCCTACTCAAGGCTGACGCTCAACCGAGTGAATCACACTTCCATTTCAGCTTTTTGCTAGTTCATTTAGAGATAAGAGTCTCAGAGACTTTGTTGACCAGGCTGGTTTCAAACTTTGATTCTCAGATCTCAGCATCTTGAGGAACTAGGATTACAGTCATGAGGCACTAGCATCTTGCTTAATTACTATAACAAAGAGCCAGCACTATGTTAATGCTTTTTTAAATTTAAGGCATCTTGATATGTATTCTTGTTCCTCCAGCTGACTGTCCCTTTAACTTTAAAAAAAATGTTAATTCATACTAACTTTTTTTCCTTCTTTTTGTTTCTTTTATTTTAATTTTATTTTATTTGTTCCTTTTCACAATAACTTTTTTATAGGTGTAAAACTCAGTGGCATTAAGCAGACTCACATTGCTGTTCAGCCATCTCCCCATCCATCTCCATTGTTCTTTTTTTTTAATTCAGTATATCTTATTTTCATTTTCCACTGAATTATAATTCTATAACTGAAAGGAAAAAGCATGAAATTGAAACTTATCTTTTTTTGTGTGTGTGCTTAAATATAAGGCATCTATTTTATTTTATTTTTTTTTTCAAATTTTTATTATCAAACTGATGTACAGAGAGGTTACAGTTTCATACGTTAGGCATTGGATACATTACTTGTACTGTTTGTTGGGGCTGGGGATATGGCCTAGTGGCAAGAGCACTTGCCTCATATACATGAAGCCCTGGGTTCAATTCCCCAGCACCACATATATAGAAAACGGCCACAAGTGGCGCTGTGGCTCAAGTAGTAGAGTGCTAGCCTTGAGCAAAAAGAAGCCAGAGACAGTGGTGCTGGTGAGTCAAAGGCCCAGGACTGGCAAAAAAAAAAAAAAAGAAAAAAAAAAAAGAAAAAAGCTGTCCATTGTTCTTTTCATCTGGAGAATCCGGAAGTCTACACCAACTAAAGAGTAATTTCCCACCCCATCCTTACCTTGTCATCCACTATTCTCCTTTACATCTCTTTCAATTTGGCTACCATGTAAAATCACACAGCATCTGTCTTTCTGGAGACTGGCCTGTTTCACTTAGGATATATCCTTGTAAGTTTCATTTATGCTGTGGCAGAATTCCTTTCATTTATAAGGCAGAATAGCATTCAATTCTATGATGTGTGGCATTTTCTTTATTCATTTGTCACTGGACACAAATTATTTCTACCATTGGACTCTTATGAATGCTGCTATGAGCCTGGGTGTATAATTATCTCCTTATGACTGAACTTTCAATTCTTTTGGATATATACTTAGGAATGAAATTTCTGGATACTGTTGTAATTCTATCTTTATTTGAGAATCACCATAGTGTTTTCCACAGTAGTAGACCAATGGAGCACAAGGGGCTTTCATTAGTCCTCCCTCCCTCCCTTCCTCCTTCCCTCCCTTCCTCCCTCCCTCTCTCCCTTCCTCCCTCCCTCCCTTCTCTCTTTCTTTTTCCTTTCTCTCTTTTCTTCCTTCCCTTCCTCCCTGTCTCCTTTCCTCCTTCCTTTCTCTTCCTTGTCTTCCTCTTCCTCTTCTTATTTTTATTAGGAGCCATCCAAGGGGGTATGAGGTAGTATACTTCATGAGAACTCAGTGTAGTAGGACATCTTTTGGGTCAGGTTGGATGATATCAAATTATTCAAGGTCATACAGTCAATTTCACTCCATCTGTCTAGTTTTAGATCCATTCTAGAAATAATAAGGTCTCTATTTTATGTACTGTCTATGCACCACATCAACAATATACCAGTGTGGAACTTTCTTTCCCTCCCTGCCTCCCTGCCTCCCTGCCTTCCTTTCTTTTCCTAGTGCTTAAAGTTGCCACATGTCTTCTCAGAGAATCAGAGCCTTGCTCATTACGTATGAACATAGGGAAGGCATGAAAACATTCTTTTATCTTCCTGAGCAAAGCAAAGGAAAAATAAGAAAACCAGCAATTGGAAAATTTCTTTTCCATACCATTATAACTTGCCAGTAGGTAAGAACTGATCTAGTGACTCTTCAAATGGCTGGAAAGAAAGTGATTATATTCTGTCATCCTGAGTAGATAATTCCTTTTAAAAGAATTGTTAGCCCAGAGGGCTTCAGCTTAGACTCAAGGTCAAGGGCTCCTATAAACATGCATGCCTTTCATGGCCATCTATGAAGCCTTTTTTTTGTTTTTTTTAGCAATTTTATATCTGAGTCCTACACCTGCCACTTAATAGTTTAGCAACCTTAGGCAAATATGTTCTTGTTGAGCCTCAGTTTTCTTATCTATAAAATGGAAATGAAGAGAGGTAGCTCATAACTAGATCACAACGCCTATCATCTATCATTTTCCTCTCAAGGATTTGTGTGCATTAGACAACCAAGGTCAGCACACACCACTGCTTCCTTTGGTTCAACTGGACGAAGGGTTTCCTCGATTTAGACAAGATTCCATCACTAAACAAACATGAGAAATATGGTTCTTCCTCCAAGGCATGAGCTGGTACCAGTCTACAGAGGGGACGCAGGAAGGCACAGCAAGTATGCCCCCTCTGGAATAGAATGCAGACAGGGAGATGGGAGCAGAGGGAAGCCCAAGGGACTGGTCCAATCTTGCATTTAACCACCTTGACATGTGACTTGGGACAGGCCCTGGAAGCTCTTCCACCTAACATTCGTATTCCTTTCTGTAAAATGACTAACTCCCTCTTCCTAATAAATCAGCCTAGTTTTCTTAAGCTTCACATAAAGTTGATACAATTCTGTCTTTGATCACTTTTGTGCCTCTTTTTTTCTGAACTCTGTGCTCTGATGAACTGAGTTCTTATGCACATTCACATACTTATTTGCTACTTTTCTTCCCTCTTTCTTCTCTCTCCATCTTTCTTCCACCCCTCCCACTTTGACAAAGAGCAAGGTTCTTAGCTAAGGTCACGGACCATTTCCTGCTGTGTGCTCATTTATTGTACACTACTAACTATCCTGACCTAATTTGTACCTACTTGCAGAATGAAGATGTCTGGTCATGTAGCCTGAATTGATGAGATAGAACCTCCATGTCAATAGTTCCCAAAGGATGCAGGAGCCTTTGAAACACAACCTTAGTGTCATGATCAGAGAGTGCATGAAAATATGGGCTGGTGTACACACTGTCTTTTCTTATAGGCTGGCCAGTGAGACACATTCTACAGCAGTTAAAAAAAACTCTCAGGTTTTCAAGTCCTTCTCAGTTTAAATTTCAACTCCGCCACTTAGCTGCAAGATCGACAGCAGTATTTAGACTCCTTGTTGTGTCTCAGCTTCTTCAAAGGTAGAAAAAGGAGGAATAGCACTTCATTAATGGAATGGTGGCGATGAACTGAAATAGAACAATGTTTAGAGCAATGCCTGAGGAATTTCTTAATACCAGGACTGTGATTTCTGCTACCATAATGAGTGTTATATTATTGCTTCTATGGTTCCTACTATTAGTATGATGAAGTCAATGCACTGGGAGGTTTCATGCCTTTGATCCTAGCTAATCAGGAGGTTGAAATCTGAAGATTCTAGTTTGAACTAATAAAAAGCTGACAGTGGGGCTGGGAATATGGCCTAGTGATAAAGTGCTCCCTTCGTATACATGAAGTCCTGGGTTTGATTCCTCAGCCCCACATATATAGAAAAACCCAGAAGGGGTGCTGTGGCTCAAGTGGTAGAGTGCTAACCTTGAGCGGGAAGAAGCCAGGGACAGTGCTTAGGCCCTGAGTCCAAGCCCCAGGGCTGGCAAAAAAAAAAAAAAAAGCTGACAGTGAAGTTGCACTTCAAGTGGTAGAGTGCACACCTTGATTTTTTTTTAAAAAGAAACAACAGCCAAGCAAGATTGCAAAACCCAGAATTTAATACTCAGTACCAACACACACACACACACACACACACACACACACACACACACACACACACACACACATAGTCTCTCACTGTATTATTCTGGACTGATTTTTAGATTTTGCTATATCCTAGGAAATATTCATTAGAACACAGTTGTAGACATTATATACTAAATTCTTGTTCTATAGGGAGTTTATTTCTTTACTGAAATTTGGTCTTATTATATTATTAATAAAATATGTTACTAGTAATTCATTTTCTAGTTGAGTGAGATTATGTTTTTACTATAAGAATTAAATATGCATGTAAAGTATAAATTATATGAAATTGTTGCTCAGTTGAAAAGGTATTTCTTTAAATACCTTTCATACTAGTGTATAACTTATTTTCAAGTATGAACAAGACGTGTGACAGAGAGTAAAGGGTAGGATTAAAAATCTCTAAATATACATAAGTATAATACTGGAAATTTTAACTAAAATAAACATCTCCAAAAGTCTCTCTAGGTCTCTCTGTCTCTGTCTGTCTGTCTGTCTGTCTTATTTTTAGCAAGTTATCAGAATAGGCACTTCCTGTAACAAACACATATAAATGTCCAGGTAGGTATTTCTTTTAAATAAGAAGACTATTAAAAAAGAATGGGTTCGGGGCTGGGGATATGGCCTAGTGGCAAGAGCGCTTGCCTCGTATACATGAGGCCCTGGGTTTGATTCCCCAGCACCACATATACAGAAAACGGCCAGAAGTGGCGCTGTGGCTCAAATGGCAGAGTGCTAGCCTTGAGCAAGAAGAAGCCAGGGACAGTGCTCAGGCCTTGAGTCCAAGCACCAGGACTGGCCAAAAAAAAAAAGAATGGGTTCACTCCTTCCAGAAACCACCACTCCTTAGTAACAAATACTAATGCTCATATAAAAAATGAACCTTACTTTTCCCCTTAGAATATCTCTTCTTAAAATCACATTCAGATTCTTATAATTCCAATATTGCAAATAGTCGAACTTGACTTCTAAATCCCTTTTCTGCTGGATTTCAATACTACTTTGAGTCATGCTGGCTAGCTGATGATCTACATCTCCTTAATCCCAAAAGCCATAATGTTAGATCAATAACTAGTGTATATTTTTTTCTAATTTACTCAATTTCTTTATTCCCTTCACATCTTCATGCTGCTCTAATGATTAAAGCAGTGTTCTGTTCAAAGGTTTCATTTTCAGATAGAGAATGAAGGAGCAAGTCAGCTTTCTTCTGACTTGACTCAGTATCATGATACTTTTTTGTGCTCAGTACTTCAGCTAAGTACTTGTGCTAAGTACTTTGTACTTATTGACAAACTTGCTGTACCCCCTATAGATACTAAGAATTTAGGGACATCATTGCTTTTCATCTTTTTAAGTAACTTGAGGCTTTGCCTTCATATTACAAATGGGAAAACTGAGGTACAGAGAAGCAACTCATCTTGCACAATGCCAATGTGTGAATGGCAAAAATGGCTGGGGTTCAAACCCAGTTATGGCTGACTTTGAAGTCTATGATGATAAGTTTCCATTCTTGACTGAGCTCAGTTGAGGGATGTTTTTCCAGATATCACTGCTGAGAGAATCTGCCCTAAAGTGGCACATTCACCTAGTGTTTTCCCTGCTCAGAGCCTTCAGTGCCTGTGTCCCCTCCTGAAAGACTTGGTGCTTGGTCCTTTACCCACCAACAGTGACCTTGGAGTGTCCATTATTAGCTTCCTTTAGTCCTTTATTCTTCACACTGTGGAGATTGATTCCTTCCTTCTAAGCCTCTCTTTCTACCCATAGTTAACCAGACTGTGGTACAAACTGTCAGACTCTTCTATATTCTGAGTGAAAGACAACATAAAGGTGAACACTAGCTTGGCTACTTGTGAAGTGAATGATCTGGGGCTAGTAATTTCTTTTTTTTTTTTTTTTTTGCAGTCCTGGGCCTTGAACTCAGGGCCTGAGCACTGTCCCTGGCTTCTTTTTGCTCAAGGCTAGCACTCTCCCACTTGAGCCACAGCACCATTTCTGGCCTTTTCTATATATGTGGTGCTGAGGAATTGAACCTAGGACTTCATGTATACAAGGCGAGCACTCTTGCCACTAGGCCATATTCCCAGCCCGTAGTTCTTTTTTTTTTGGCCAGTCCTGGGCCTTAGACTCAGGGCCTGAGCACTGTCCCTGGCTTCTTCCCGCTCAAGGCTAGCACTCCGCCACTTGAGCCACAGCGCCGCTTCTGGCTGTTTTCTGTATATGTGGTGCTGGGGAATCGAACCTAGGACCTCGTGTATCCGAGGCAGGCACTCTTGCCACTAGGCTATATCCCCAGCCCCCAGCCCGTAGTTCTTGAACTCTCATCCTCTCATCTGTAAAATGGGCATAAATAACACTTAACTCACAGGACTGTTAGGAGTATTTTAAAAAGGATGAACACAAAGCCATTCACCTACAGAAAGCCCACATAGAGTCAGTGTGCCCCAGCCAGCTGCCATTACTATGCTTATCACACCGGATGGAATCTGGCTTTTAAAAAGTGTATTCCATTTCTCTCAAGTATAAAGATGGTTCTTATGAAACCCGCTTTTCCTGCTAGAAGGCAGAGGCTGTATCTTTCATTATGTTCTGAATACAGAACATGGCATTCAATAAAATATTTGAATGAATGGATAGAGTTCTATGAATGGACTAGGTCCCGAATCAAATGCCAATTGGATTTGGTTGTAAGGCTGATAAAGTTGCTTTTCAGTTAACTGTCATTGATCAGACTTGCCTTGGATAAACTGCATTGTGTTGAAATGGAGTCCATGATGCCAAGGAACCATAACCAAAATATTTTCACAAAGCAATGGAATTATAAAGTGCAGAAGTACAGGGGGCAGACAGGCACTTCATGTGAAGAGGGAAATCAGACTACTGGAGACTCTGATTGGAGGGAAATAATTAGCAATTTTGGTCTTCCTCTTTAACGGAATTATAGAAATAAAGCTCCTAGAAGCATGAGTTGAGGAGGCTTTTGGTAGCACAGTGACATAAGAGGCTAACTAAAAGAATACTCGTTGCCACTAAACTATATTATACAAATCAGCAAGAATCATATTATTGATTCTGAGGGTTCTTAAAGGGCTAACAAGGGAAATAATTAATGACAAAGATCTTCAGAAAAATCACAGAATAGACATTAGGAACCATGGAAATGTGTAATTGTTTGCATAGTCTTCAGTCCTCGGTTAAGCACACTAATGGAAGAAAAAAAAACAGATAAATCAAAATTTGGATCATCTTCATACAATTGCTTTGTTTCTTTGCTAGCCTTCTTCTAGCGAGAGAATGAACATTCTAACTATGTTTGCTAATGTTGTACTTTAGTTCCTAAATGACCTTGATTACCATTTGGGGAAGTTGAAATGGGCTGGTTTTGTCTCTGGGAGAATGAAATCAACCACAGTTTAGAACAATAGAAATCTGAATAAATCAGAAATAGCCATTGTAATGCTAAAATGCCACAAGTATGTAAAGGTAAAGGAAAATAGCCATTATCACTACTTTTTCCCCTACTCTTCATTCTCCAGAAAGAGCACGGGATATAGCCTATACACATCATTACAAGTTCTGTCCTCTGTCCCATCTGGCCTGTAAGATACTCAGCATGATGCCCTGTGAAACATAATCTCATCAGCTCTCTGCCCCCGAGATTTCTGCAAACCAACTGCTGGTATCTATGGACTTTTACTTCCATCCTATTCCTGAACCTAATTTTTTTCTACCTTTGTTTGAAGAATAGATTCCCAATCCTTTGGCTCCTCTCAGTTTCCCCTGACCATGATCATTGTTGAATGTTAAGACATTGAGTTATAAGCTGTGCTTACTGAAGAAAAAAATTCTCACGTGTATCTTAGACCAAAGAACTAGTTGTGACCACTGGAAATAAAAACAAGAAAGAGAAGTAAAATGTCTACAGAGCAGAGCTGAGAAGTAGCACCTAAAATAAAGTTGCCACTGTTGGGGGAAGCAAGTCCTGAAAAAAAAGAACCATCCTGCAATATCTGAGATTGTGGAGAGAGAGAGAGAGAGAGAGAGAGAGAGAGAGAGAGAGAGAGAGAGTTAGGGCACCATTTTCTTTTAAAAAAAGATGAAAAGGAAAGACTGCAAGCAAGGGTGTCTACAATGATAAATGGATTAGAGGGCATGACTTACTGTACGATGAGAGATTGAAGTAATATACCATAGATAGCCTAGAGAAAAAATATAGCCAAGGAAAAGGGAAATTGCTAATACTTCTAAGCACCTGAGAGGTTGTAACATGAATGACATTTATTTTGGGATGTGAGCACATCTAAAGACATGCTTTGTATGGTCCAAAAGATGTATGTTTGCTCATTTACCCACTAAGTTCAATGGTGCTGAAGCCAGAATAGGCAAGAAGTGAAGTCAAGTCTGAGGAGTTGGGAAGAAAACATTTGAAATGTTTGTGTTACCTTGAAGGAATGATATTATTAACTTACTGCTCAGTAAGATGAAGAGTGACATTAAGCATGGGGACTGTGTAGCTTCTCTGTGTATGTTGGTGAATGACATTTCTGGATAGTGGCTCACCCTTCTAAGTACTCTGGGATAGGCCCATCTCACTTGCTTGGTTATTATTAGAACTTGAGTACATTTTTTTTTTGCCATTGCCTAGAAAGGGCTAATTTCAAAGCCTTTATTGATTCATGAGTGAGTGATGAAGTACGGGAGTTCTCTATTCATTTGTCTATTTGTGTTCAAATCCTGACCTAATTATATACTGACTATACAATATTAGCTTTTCTTTTTTTTTTTTTTTTTTTTTTTGGCCAGTCCTGGGCCTTGGACTCAGGGCCTGAGCACTGTCCCTGGCTTCTTCCCGCTCAAGGCTAGCACTCCGCCACTTGAGCCATAGCGCCGCTTCTGGCCGTTTTCTGTATATGTGGTGCTGGGGAATCGAACCTAGGGCCTCGTGTATCCGAGGCAGGCACTCTTGCCACTAGGCTATATCCCCAGCCCCAATATTAGCTTTTCTAAGTCTTTGCTTCTTTGTATGTAAAGTGAGGACAGAGAGAACTTCTATATTATAGGGCTTTTATGGGGATGGAAAGACATACCGTGCAGAATACTTAACGCAGTGCTGGACATATTGTATTTGAAGATTTTAAATGTTATTTATTCAAGGAATATTTGAGGGTATATTTTAAGCTAGGAAAACCAAAGGGCCAAGACTATATTCAAAGGGCTCAAGTCCTAGTGGGAATGATAAAATAAACTAATGCATCTTGGATCGCTTAGTGAGAAGTATGGCAAAGATAATTTAGGCAGAGAGAGAGAGAGAAAGAGAGAGAGAGAGAGAGAAGGGAGAAAGTAGAAAAATTGTTGCGCCAATGTCTCCAAAGCCACAAGGGAGATGATGCATTTGAGAAACCTGTAATAGCTCAGTAAGGCAAGAAGCTATCATAAGAAGGAAAGGGGTTATGAATACATGATGGGATAGGAGGAGTGGACAGGAGCTAGAAGACCAAGAACTTTGAATGGTTTACAGTCAGAGTGGGCTAGCTCACCAGAGTTCAGTTGCTGAACACAGTAGAAATAAAGTCCTCACATATGAAGCGCTAGTTCTCCATATTGATTGAGAAGCCCAGGTACCTTCTATGTTGTGGCTCAATCATTTCTTAGGGACTTGAAGCCCTGTAGCCCTTCTGAGTGTACTTGCAGGATGAGAATGAGATACACCATGTATGAAAGGTCATGGCAGATTTTTATGAACCGGGTTAGAAATAGCTTCCATTCTTTGCATTCCACAGCCTAGAAACTCCTTCACCTAGTCACAGTTAGTGGCAGTGAAAGTCAGGCAGCAAGCCCTAGCCACGAGCCCAGGGGATGAGGAAATGGGTTTGATGGCCACAAGCCACGCAGTATCTTCCACGTGTGATGTGCTGGGGATCATTGGATATAATCCTGTCCCTGATATAATTTATGCTAGTGAGTGATCAAGTTTACATTTAGCAGTGAAACTAGTAAAAGGATTGGAGATACCAAAACTCCAAGTTGACCAAGTGAGGCACCAAGAGAGCCTCAATGAAATACTTTGTGGTAAGGATGCAGAAGACAGTGCTGGTTTTAGAAGTTTGGGCTGGACTGAAAATAAGTGAATGGAGAATGGAGAGAGATGATTTGATTGAGATGGATCAAGGACCCCCAACTGTCAGGGAGAGAAGAAACAGGAGGGGAAGAAATTGCTGCAGAAATGATGAAACTGAGCAATAAAACAACCTCACTCCCTTTCCCCTTTGACTTTGGTCTTTTAGTAGACTTGGTTTCCAGACAAATATGAAAATGTGTGCCCTAATGTCCACAAGGGAAATGGTAGAGCCAGCCAATTCCTAATCAGGACTGTCTTGAAAAATCTCGGATGTAGTCAATCTTTTATCTACAATTCTGTGTAGTTCATGCTCATTCATTCTTAGTATTTATCTAGTTGACATTTATTGAAGTCTTAGTAGGTGCCAGAAACCGGACTTGACACAGCTCATTTACCTGAAACGAGTAATAGCACTGCTTGGTGATGGATGCTAAAGAACAGGGTCGTTTGGATTAGGGGATGACACCTATTGTTCGTGGCTAGGTTGTTTTTAGATTATTATGGTAGAGATGTTTAGTGTGTGTGTGTGTGTGTGTGTGTGTGTGTGTGTGTGTGTGTGTGTTTAATAGGTTGAATTATTCCCTCAAAAAGATAGAATGCTACCTTAACCTCTGTATCTTGTGAATGTATCTGTACTTGGCAACAGGTCCTTGACATAGTTAACCAAGTTAAACTAAGGTCACACTGGGTTAGTGTGACCCCTGACATAATTATTGACATCTTCAGAAACTGGAATGGTCCATCGGTAAACAAAGTAACACTGAATATGATGTACAACTCCAGAAGCTTTGAGACATGTGGAAATATATTTATTAAAAAGTTTAAAGAGAGCACATGACCCTGCTGTCAATTGAGTTTGGAATCTAGATTCCATACATGTCTGTATATATATGTATATAATATAGTGCTAGTAATGGGGTCTGAACTCAAGCCTAGGGTTCTCACTTGGTGCTCTACCATTTAAGCCATACCTCTACTTAGGGCTTTTTGCTGGATAGTTGGAGGTAAATGTCTCACAGACTTGTCCAGCTGGGCTGGTTTTTTGAGTAGCTAGGATTTCAGCTTTCTATTTCTTTAAGACACTCACTGTGTAGTACTTTGTTATCGCAACCCCACTGAACTAATAGAATGTTGTTTCTAGCAGTATGTTAGCTAAGGAGGTGTTTTACCAGAGAGTACATCTCTACTTAGCCTCTAAAGTACTCATTAACTTGACATATTTTATGTTACAAAATATTCAGACTGTCTTCACACCTCTCATTCTCATGTGGCATGATTTCCACTGTAGAGAAGTGAAGAAATCAAAGTGTAAGTAAGCTAAGGAACTTGCCCCAGTTCACAGAGCTACTCAGTAGAATTGAGGTCCTCTGGCTCCAAATACTCATTCTTGGAACTAGGGTGATTCCCTCCATCCATGCCAAAAAGGGGAAAAAAACAAAAAAGATGTAGGTTCTTGCTGAGTCATCAGGTGCTACCCAGGGAAATTAGGAAGCAGTGACCCTGCAGGCTCTCCAAAGTTCCCCTGAGAGCTTCCATGCTCAGTAGGGCTTAAAATACTTGCCTGCTTAGAAAGGCTTACCTTTCTCCCTCTCTGAGCATTGCCTGGAAAGTGCAAGAGACAAGTGCAAGTAGGAGTGGTCCTTGTCATGTGTGCTGTGCATGGAGGTTTAAGGACTCTTGTCCACTTGAAATGTTTCTTTGGGTGTTTCACGAGTGGCCTCCCAGCTGCTGGAGAGTGGAGTGTGCTTGCCAGTGACCAGCCTTGCCAATTAACCGGGTGCCCTGTGCCCCTCCATGCCACCACATGTCATTTTGAGACATGCCCAGAGCTCTTATGGCTCACAGGTCTTGGAAGCTGAATGTGTACAAGGCCTAAAATAGCTCAGAGTGGTTTGCTATACTTTCACTTAGAATATTTTTTTTCTCTCATGATAATCTCAGTCTCCATCATTTGAAAGAGCAAAACCTGTGATTTCTTGGTGGGTAGTTAAGCACAGTATATCCTTTCTGAAAAATGAACCCAACATGCCTGGTTTGAGTCTACTAAGTGCTGAGCGGACCCCTTGATTCTGATGAATGTTTGCTGGATTTCTTGATACTTCCTGCTAGGCTTGTAGGCATCGGGATGGTTCTGTTAAGAGAAACTCATCATGGTACAACTCAGATTAGAATCGAGCCCTCAAGGTCTTTTCAAAGAGGAAGGTGTGAGAAACACTGGACTTAGATGACAAAGTGGCTTCTCATTTGCTGAGCGCGTGAGTGCTCAGAGCAGCTGCACAAGAGGAAAGGGCTTGAGCAAAGCCAGTGGTGCTGGCACAGGCGGAGGGTCCTCGCTGTCCTCAACTGCCATCTTCCTCTGAAGAGGTGCTTTTCGGTTGGTAGCCAGGTGGTATGGTGACGCCTATAGAATGCAATTAGTAGATGTGTAGTGACCTAAATTAACACTCTGCCAACTGCAAAACCGTACCTGCGTGCGTGCACACACACAGACACACACACACACACACAGACACACACACATGACACTTTCCAGGCCACTTTGATCTATGTAGGTGATGTACCCTGAATGTGAAACTATTAACTCAGAAAGA
This sequence comes from Perognathus longimembris pacificus, assembly GCF_023159225.1. Taxonomy (NCBI): domain Eukaryota; kingdom Metazoa; phylum Chordata; class Mammalia; order Rodentia; family Heteromyidae; genus Perognathus; species Perognathus longimembris. The sequence goes on from NC_063176.1 coordinate 46,450,216, forward strand.
GAAACTGCCTCAGAATTGAGGACACGTGGTTTCTTCCCCCATGTCTTGCTTCTGTTTCTCCTTAATTAGGCAGTAGAAGATGCAACAATACAATTCTATTCTATTCACAACTTCTTTGCTCTGTATTACAACAGGAGTGATTTATTTATTTGTGTATGTATTTAGTGCCGATTCTGGAGGCCTTGAACTCAGGGCTTAGGCACTGTTCCTTACTTGGGGACACTCAAGGCTGGGACACTATCTTCCTTGCTACATATTAACTTATATAAGATAAATCAACTCCCACCACAAAAGGACCCTAATTGTGCTTTCAATATTTTTTTTTTGCAGTCTATCTTAATAGTTCTCATTTGTAACCCCACTTTCCAAATAGGTAAACAGAGCCTCATAGTTTAGAACTACATAAATCAGTGCCAGATAAATACCTGCACTGGGAAGAAAAGTATTGAAAAGAAATCCTAACATACGCTAGATGAGAGGAACAAACACAGATTTACGAAGTCCTTCTGGTGAGAAAGAAAGCCACTGTCCTGGATCTCATAGCAACATGGAGTGGAAACAAAAAAAAATAAGGCTTTGAATTCCAGCCTATGGAATTCCAGTGATTTCTTATTTCTGTTGGGCATGAAGCGAACTTGAAAGGTTAGGACCAGAACGGCTGCGAGGAGCGCTGCAGGGGCATCCAGAACTGTGCTTTTAGGAAGATGAATTTGGCAGCAGTGGGGTGGATGGCATCAAGGGTTGAACACACAGGTGACCAGGAGACAACAAGGGGAGAGCTCTTCTTTGGGCTCTGACTTCACTTGCGCATTCAGTCTTTTAAGATGAAAAAAAAAAAAAAAAGGCATTTTCCTGATTGAGAAGAGAGGATGGAGTAGAGAAGGGACAAGGAGAAGGCATGGCCGTTTGCTGATCCCAATCTTGCTGCCTGCAAAACCAGTCGTTTTATAGCTGTTGAAAATAATCGTGAAGGATTAAAACAGAACTTTAGGGAGGGGCACTTTCCAGCAACTGCTGATAGCCAATATTAGGAAAAGTCACTAAAATAATTAAGGATATATCCGTTAACACAGGAAATAGTGCAGGATAATAGAGAAAAGCACTCAATTAGTAATAAACTATGGAGTTGTTAAGTCACAATATTCTTTAGAATTATGACACCCATGTTACCTTTTATACTAATCTTCTTTTTTAACTTCAAAAATAGAAAGGTTAATTTATATGCCTGTAGAGCACACACACATGCATTTATATGTGCTTTATCATGGCATTTGTTTTATTTGTGCCTTTTTTCCCCCCTGCCAGTCCTGGGGCTTGACCTCAGGGCCTGAACACTGTCCCTGGCTTTCTTTTGCTCAGGGCTAGCACTCTACCTCTTGTGCCACAGCACCACTTTGGGCTTTTTCCGTTTTATGTGGTGCTGAGGAATCGAACCCAGGGCTTCATTCATGCTATGCTAGTACTCTACTGCAAAGCCACATTCCAAACCCCTCCTTTCGTTTTGATTTATTATCTTTTAGTAGTTGTATGAAGGAGTTCCTAATGCATCTTGGTCAGTTTTACTTCTTCCATCATTCCCGTCCATCTGCCCCATCTGGTTCCACTTTCATCTATGTACATTGAATATTATGACTGTATTTGCTCACTCTTCCTCTACAATTGCCTTCCACCGCTCCTGTTGAACTTACTCCCCCCTGACAACACATGTTCCAGATTTCTGCTATTCATTTTCTAAAACTATAAATTACTTGTTCAAATGAGTTACACTGTTCGAATCCTCTTCTGTATATACATACCACACTTTAGTCAATTTGGGTATATCTGATGATACTTAAACAAAGCTAGTTATTTGAGAAGATAGCCTTGCATTTCAAAGTCATTCAGATGGCTCACCTTAGAAGAAAGACACCAACTCAGATTTCCTTTTCACCTGATTTTCACTGGAATTTATGCAGTCAGTTGTCCATGGCCTGGGTGTTTTTGTTCTCTTCTGAACCACACAGATTAGCTTCTGTGTGCCAGTAGCTTCAGGAATAAAAGTAGACATGTTTTCTAGAGCCAAGAATTATACAGTCCACTTTAAATTTTAATAGTGAGTGATAGAGAACTTAAGAGATGGAGTGTTGGAATTGAGTTTCTTTCTTTTTTTTTTTTTCCTACAGACAAACCTTCATGCTAGGCCTTGGGGACAGGGGTTGAGGAAGCAAGGGTGACTATTTGAACTAGAATTTATTTTTCATCCTAGTTTCTGAATGTTTTCTTTTGGGGTAACTTGGAGTATACATTTTTAATATTATGAAGCCACCAGTGTTGGTAAAAAACAGCTGAATACATACCAGCTTCCTTGGAGATCAGGCTGTGTGAGGCCGAGTGGGTTTGGTGGATGGTAAAATTTTTAAAAATCTCTTTCAGAGAGTTTTTTAAAAGCCCTTCACTTATCAGTAGTCCAGATGGCAGTGGGAATGATGAATAATAAACTTTACAAGTAGGTAAAACCATAGCTGATGGAAAACAGTTCTGCGTATGTATGCAAGTACTTACACAATGTGAAGAACAAGCAAAGAAGGAAAAATACAGATATAACATAGAGTAATAACTTTTATATTATTTCTTTATCCTGAGAGTATTGCTTGCTGGTGGGATGTCTTCTTGTAGCTTCTTATACCACAATCTGATATCCCAGAGTAGGAGTCTTTAAAGACTCATATGGTACCCATATTAATTTACTTCTGACAATAAAAACTGTTTTCTTAAAAATTACCTTCAAGGGAGATCTCAGAGAGTGTAATTCCTTAGAAAGCCAAAATCAAAGCTTAGCAAAATAAAAACACCAGGAAGCAGGTACTCAAAAGCAGTGGGGGAAAGCAGTAGATGAATGAAGTGGAGAAGGGGGGAAATGCAGACGAGAAGGCAATGTATATCCTAAAACATTTAGAAGACTGAGGGGAGGGATAGGTAAGGAAAATGGGTGAGAATGTTGTCAGGGGTGACATTGATCAAGATGTACTGTATTCATAAGCTACGTTATTAAATAGCAACTGCTTAGTACAATTAACAATAATAATAAACCATTTTAAAAAATCACCTTGCTATATAATAGAGTTTTATACTTTGAGATCCATACATGTGCTTTGAGCTATCTCTTTATCAGATACCTCTGTCTGATATTTTGTGTCAGAAAATTCACATGTATGTGATTGTGCACATTTTTATTTGGAGCCAGTACTGAGGGCTGAACTCCGGGCCTTGTGCTCTGACTGTACATTTTCTGCTGCTCATTGCTAGGGCTCTGCCTCTTGAGGCACATTTTAAGGTTTGGCTTTTTGCTTATTAATTTTTAGGTAAGGGTCTTTTGGATTTGTCTGACCAGGTTAGATCTGAAGATTCTCACATCTCAGCCACTTGAGGAGCTTAGACTATAGGTATAAGCCAATATGCTTGGCTATCTATGCACATTTTGGCAGAGGGAGCAATCTATCTATCTATCTATCTATCTATCTATCTATCTATCTATCTATCTATCTATCTATGTATCTATGTATCTATGTATCTATGTATCTATCTATCTATGTATCTATCTATCTATCTATCTATCTATCTATCTATCTATCTATCTATCTATCTATCTATATGTCTGTCTGTCTGTCTATCTGTTTATCTAACTCTCCATCCACCTATCCATTTAGTCTCTCAAAAACCCTCAAAAGGCAAAGAAACACTGGGTTAATGGAGGATGGACATACCAGTCAAGAATCTGGCAGATAACAGATGGAACACTCAAATAGGGTTAGAGTTTAATGAAGAGACCATCTCAAAAGTGTGGGAAGGGTTAAAGCAAATCAACAAGCAATGAGTGCCGAGGGCTAGTGGTAGGGCTTTGGGACACCAGAACCACTACAGACCAGAAGATGCCAGGGGAAGGAACCAGCTGTGGAAGCCAGAGAGCTTACCTCTAGCTGTTAGAGAGAAGGTGTTTCAGGAGTATGGTTCTAGAGAGAAAACACAATCCCTTACAGCCATGCTCAGCAGGGAAGAAATGGGGTGCACATTCCACCACATTTTCTTCTTGGCCTTGTATCTATTGTTAGTGCCTTCCAATCTCTCTGCCTAATCAGAAGTAGAAAGCAAGGAAGGCCATAGACACAATCTTCAAAGGTCAGCCTCTGGGGAAACAGGTAGTAGAGAAGGGTAGAAACATGGATCTGAGGAACAAATAGAAAATGCTCGGTACAGGGGCACTTAAGCTATCATGTTTTATTTTAATCCCAATGTCTAGTTTTTCTATTACCAGTATGAACTGCAGCCAGATTCTGCTATAATAACTTACTCAGCTTTGAAATAGTCACAACCTAGCCCAATGCAGCTTGATGTGTGTTCAATCCCTAACTTTGTAGGGATGGTCTCTAACTTAGATTATATATTCAGTAGAGGGTTAGCAACTTCATATTAGTTTCACACTGGGATAATTATTATGGATGTTGGGAAAAAATTTTTAAGGCGAGTGGCTGCCCTAGGAGCCTCTTTAGCCAGAATTCCCGAGAACCAAAGAGGAAAAATAGTAATACCTGCACCATTAGTGAAAACTCTGCTAGTTTCACAATATTCGACAGGACTTGTACTGTGCTTTTATTCTACTGAGAGGCTTAGATCTGTGAGCTGCAGTATTGCATTAACTCATTGTACGGAGTTCATTATTGTAATTAGACTGCTTTTTAAGTTTATTAGCGGACTCACTAATGTACTCTTAAAAAGCTTTATTTGGAAGGAAGTCAATATCTGAAGCCAATAGAATGGAGGAGCCTGTGCCACTGCTCTCTCGCTGAAAATCATGTTATCAATTTTCATGTGACTGTTAATCAATTAGAGTGACAGAGAGATGATTTGAAGTCAATTTTCTGTTTATTGCTAAATTAGCATTTGATCACATGTGCTTATTTTGGTTTTTAAACAGGCTCTGAATTCTTTTGTCAAAAGACAGAATGCAGGTCAATGATGGGGATAATCATCTGCGATTTAAAAACGATTTGCATATTAAGATGTAAAGTCTACCAATGAGAGCTACAGGGCTTTGATGGCTGAGCTTCATGTGTGCTTGGATGGGGACAGCTAACCCAGAAAAACTGATCTGATAAAATACTGCCATTATACCACAAATGTAGCCTAGTCAATGGGTAGCTCAGCAAACGAACCAGATATTGGATGTTTTCAAGTTAGTTAGCATACGGCCTTTCAAATCCAGCTATTCAACCTGAAAAAGTGTATGGTAAGATGCAATCTCTTAAGACAGAATATAAAGATATTCTAGCTATTATAGGACGATAGCTGTGGCCAATTTGCTGGGTTAGACATCAACAATGCCAGCAAGATTTAAATAAAGGCTATTAAATGATATAGTGAAAAGAACATGAGACACAATTAGGGTAATGGTGACTGTTTTGATGGTCATGCTAGGGGCCAACTCTATTGAGAACTGACTATGTGTCTTACACTGTGCTAAGTGTCTTAGAGAAGGAACTTCTGTCAGCAACTCTGGAATTTGATCTCTATTTGTTGCTAGTTGCTTTAGGTGTTATGATTTCCAGTTTAACAAGCAAAGAATCAAAGACAGCTCTACTTAACCAGATAACAGTCTCCAGTTGTTATCATCTCCCTTTAGTAAAGTGACAAAAAACATTGAAATATTAAATAGCTTGTGTATCACAGAGGTTGAGTTTTGTCCAGCTCCATAAATAGTGAAATTTACCAGGACCCCACAATTTCTAACTTGGAAGTCAGCATCAGAGGTGGATTGATTGATTGATTTTATTTTTCAACCTCCCTTTCCAGTTTATAAGTTGACTGATCTTTGGGCCATTTTTCCTCATACATAAAACAAAAGATTAAGCAAGATGAGATGTAAGGGTCTTTGTAGTCTTTAATATTCAGATTTTTTAGTATCATCCAGTAGGGAGCAATTCCTCTCAAATGTAGGATATTATGCCAATATTTCAATTATAAATCAAATTCTAGGGAATCTGGAATGCAGACATTATATTTCTCCTAAGAACTTCAACTCCTTGTAATTGAGTATTTTCAATTACTCAGTGGTGTAATTGAATCACTAAAGTATGGCTCCTTAATTTATGTCGGCTAGCAGGTGGACAAGTTTACTATCAGAAGTGTTGCGCATTCTGACTTTTCTCCCTTTAAGATATGCTTCCAATTGAAAAGCAGAATAAATTACTGTGGATTTGTCAATGATTCACAGTTATGGAGGGAACATTAAAGCTCTGGGATGGCAGAATGTATTTTGTCCATATATTTGGACAAGTGATGTTGAGTTTAAATTACTTATGATAATACTTAATGGTGGACCAGTAAATGCACTGTTGTCTGTTCCATGAGTGTAATTAAATTGTGTAAGACAAGACCTCGCTGTGGCTCTTCGCTATTAAATCTCTGTGGCGACGTGAGGTGAGGCTGCCAATGCTCTGTGGGGAAATGCAAGACTGAGGAGCGATGAGGGAGGATTTGCGAGCGTCTGCCATAGATCACTTGCTCTATTTAGATTCTGAATGCCCATCTTTGTGTAGTGTCTGGGGTGTCCTCATAAGGTTTAGATGGAAATTAGAGTGGAATTGGGTCCGTTGCTGAATGTAGCCATTTGCTTTCAGAAACACAACTATTGGGGGGAAAGGGCAAAAGAACTAAATGAAAAATATTCTGAGTTAGCAACCTGTGTAAGGAAGAACTCTTCTTCATCTAGAAGATTCCAGAGGAAATACCACTCTCGGGGAATGTCCTAAGAATGGTATCAGGGCCTGGACTTGGAATGTTCTTGCTGGAACAGAATTGCAAGCGGAGCCCAAATAACCTTGAAGGGTCAGAATCAGGAGAAGCAATTATTCTGCCACCTAGGCCCTGACTGTAAATATCACTTGGGGTCCAACCTTGAGATAATTGCATTGGCTCAGGCTTATAGGGGGTGGATGCTTGCTATTCTGCCTATTAAAGGAAGGTTTGGGGAACCTGTGCTATACCCAAGTCAATCTCCCTGCTCGCCAGGGGCCCTCGGAGTTACAGTAGTCTCATCTAGATATGACAAAGATATCTAAATTTAGATTTACAGTAGGAGCTATGGGCAATCCTGTGTGAGAGAGTTGTGCCCAGTGAAGCCATGGGCACTTTGTGCTTGTTTCTCTACAAGGGCATGCCATTATCTTATCATCCACTTATATTGAGGTTTGTTGCTCACTGCACAAGGATAACTTGATTTGCAAAGGCAAGTAGGCTACCAAACTCCAGTCCATCCTTAGCTTGCTTGTGAGGAAGTCCATCCTTAGCTTGCCCTTGTGAGGACATGCTTGCACTGCATAACAAGGGGCATTTTCTTTGATTTTTTTTAATAAAAGGCTTCCATTTAGGCTAGCAGCAGCCTGGATCATTCTAGACATTGAGGTCAACATAAAATTGTTGAGTGTCTACTTTGTACCAGGCACCATGCTAAGTTCTGGTGGGTATGGAACAAGCAAGCTGTGGCTTTCTACTTTTTAGTAGTTTTAGACTCAAGTGGGGTTAACAGCCGAGTAAATGGATAGAAGAGCTGTGGTAGAATACAGTGCAGAGATGAAATACACGTACACACACACACACACACACACACATACACACACAGACACACACAGCATGTCATGGATACAAAGAGCAAAGAGGAGGCTTGTTGGCAGCTTGTGCAAGGGAGGTACAGACACATGCAGACACCTACTCCTCCCTTTAATGTTGGAAAATCTGTCAGTAACCCGTAGATGAATGCAAATATACAGTTAGAGAGGCCTGCTTCCACTGCTGGTAATAGAGATAATACTTAAAAATAAAACTATAACTGACTAGTATACTTACTAGTTCTCACAAGGATGTCTGTAAATAAATTGGAGCTGATACCCCTATGTAATATGAAAAGATCACGTGATTTCTCTCTGGTGACATCTACATAAGCATTCTGAAACGAGTAAAATGAAGGTGAACCCGGGAATGTAAGCTACTCAATTAGTGACTGAAACTCCCAGCATTAGCTTTGATCGTTTATTTTTTTTGAAAGACAAAGACTAAATCCATCTAATAATAGTAATAGTAGCTAACTTTTTAATAGGCATCTTGAAAGGTCCTTAGGAAACAGTCTCTTATCCGCTATATGGTAAAGATAACGAAACCGAGACCCTGAAGTAACATTGTCAAGGTTGGCAAATGGCAGGACCAAGAATTCAAGGTGGACTTTTCTCATTTCAGAGTTGTTCACGTAATTTTTCAGCCATGATTCTTGCAGAGTAGCAACAGGGACCTAACAACCAGATCTCCACAAGTAACATGACTTTAGGATGGGTGAGGGTGTATCTGATTGTGCTTATATCAACATAGCAGAGACATTCCGGTTTCTCACTTCAGGCTTATAGATCACTAGCTGATAAGCAATGGTCCACATGCTTCAAAGTGACATTATTGTAATCACTTCACAATAAAATTTGCTTTTCATTCATGTATAAAAACACAGTAAAGTGTGTAAAGTACATTAATCTTCACGCAGTGCATATTTAGGTGGGTGTGTAGTATTTTCCACACTCCAGAGGATTCACTGGTACCTTTTTTAAAGTTCATACTCTATCCGAGAGGTAATCAATCATTCTGTGAGGTTACATCTTTCATGACTAATTAGTGTTGTCTGTCCTGTACAGACAACATATAAATGGAACCATGTAGTAGTTTATTCTTCTGTGTCTATTTCCTTTAGTTCAGTGAAATATCTCCAAACCTTTCCTATGTTCTTCGATGCACCAGTAATCATTTACTTGTCACTCTGTGACATGTCTTTGTGGTACTTTATGACATTCGTTTAGTTCTCCTGTGAATGGACACTTTAGGTTGCTTCTCAGATGGGACTAACATAATTAAAGCCATTAGCAATACTGAGCTTTGGTGGGCATATTAACTCAGTTTCCTAGACAGAAACCCAGGAGTGGGATTTCATTGGCATAGGACAGTGTTTAGCTTCAGTAGAACATTGCCGTGTAGTTTTTTGCACACTGGTTTAGTCAGTTGCACTCTCATCTACCAAAGCATAGGAAAGTTCTACTTGCTCCACATTGTGTCAACACTTGATACTATCAGTTATTTTCACTGAGCCATTCTCCCTCTAGATATACAGTAGTGTCTTTGTGCTCTTCTTCATTTGAATAGCTTCCATTGAATCCTCATAATTACTCTATGGTTAGACACTGTTATTATCCCACTTGACAGATGAGGAAACTGAGGTAGAGATGATATATAGTTTTTCCAGAACTACTCAAAGAGCCAGTCAGTCCGTGGAAAAGAGAGGATCCTAAGGCAGGTAGTCTGGTTGCTGAGCCCATATTTCCAAGCACACAGAAGAAGCAGTGTGAGAAGTCACAAGTGGCTGCTCCCCAGAACACGGACCAAGCCACAGTCCTAATGCTGGCCTGTGTCGCTGAGATTGCAATCTGGGGGTGGAACTGTGGTAACAGCTACGCCTCAAGCTGCTGTACTAGAGGATATGGTCTGCTCTTGATCCAGTGCTGTGCACAGGAAACCATGTTAGTGTTTTCTTTTGATGGGTTTTGTGGCTGGCTCTTGCTCTGCTGCCCACACTGGCCTTGAACTAACAATCTTCCCACCTCAGCTTCCTGTGGGCTGGAATTACAGGAGTGTGCTTATTTATGTCACTGTCCTTAAGGAAGCTCTGCCTTGTTATTTGGTTGCTTTCCAAGAGCCTCTTAACTACATGTACCACTTATCTTTGGTTAGTTGTGGAGTTTGAACCCAGTGCCTGGGCACTGTCCCTGAACTTCTTCACTGGAGGATAGCTCTCTACTACTTTGAGCCACAGCTCCACTTCTGGTTTTCTGGTGGTTAATTGAGGATAAGAGCCTCACAGACTTTATTGCCTTGGCTGGTTTTGAAATGCAATTCTCAGATCTCAGAGCCTCTTGAGTAGCTAGGATTACAGGCGTGAGCCACCAGTACCCAGCTCACATGTGCCACTTTCGATCAGACAGAAAAAATGCCATTTTGTATCTATTCTCAACCACTTTCATTAAATCCTCTTTGTCTTGCTCCTTTAATTTTATTCTCTATGCCATTTTCAGCATCCAGCACATAAAAAACCAGACCTAATAATGCATTAATATCATCTTCCCAACAATGAACAATCAATTCCATAGTCTACTTCCTTCTTTGTATTACTTTAAAGCAAACTCAAGATCTCATTTCTCCTCTAAATATTTCATAATGCATGTTTAATAGATAACAATTTCAATACTTTAATCCCATCAACAAATTGAATAATAATTCTCATTACTATCACATATCCAATAGGTGTTAACTTTACCCATTTCATACATATCCTATGTTCTAACAGGGTGTTTCCTATCCATCTCAATAAGTCTTGTCGTGTGTTGTACTCAGCTGAGCTGTGCTCCCATCTGCTTTGTTTTACTTTGTAATCCATTTGTTTAAGAACAATTGATTTCAAATGAATTTAGAGTAATAAAATTGAGTACAGATATTGAAGAACTTTTCTCTCCATCTTAAGTATCATGTAAAAAACAAAAGTCCCAGGATTGACTTGGGAGCCACGCTTTAGGATAAATAATGTCACTTATTTATTTGGAAGCGTATTTCTGCATGTCCAGGGATGTCTACATGATTATTTATTTACGGTGCTCCAGCCCCATTGACCTATCAAACACAGTCCTCCTGTGTGCTTAGGGAGATGAAGAGAAAATGGATTGTCAACATTCTGAGCTTTGGATCTAGAGCATTGCCATTGGGATATGAGTGGTATTTGTGAGGAAAAACTGGCTTGAAAGCAGCTCAAATGCAGCAGTAAAAGATTATGCGTCCGAGTGAAGTGTCCCATCACCCAGCTCCACACAATTTCTTGCAGCCATTTGAAGCCATTTCTGCAGAACTCCGCCTAGGCAGTTCCCCACAGGGTAGCAGCATGTGGCAGGAGTAACGGCCTTTGTGTGCCTGTGTGCAGGCCCGTTCCTACCATCAGCCACTCCAAGGCATTGTCCAATTGTGTGCTTCCTGCCTTTTTTTTTTTTCAAACAGCATATAAAGCTAAATTGAATTCAATGCTAGGAAAAAGGTAGCTGATGTCAGAGACGAGGATGTGTTCTTTCAACTCTAAATGGGATAGCAAAAACGTGAATGCAAGGTGTTATTTCTTGTAGGGCAGGCAAAGATTGTTTTCTTTGGTGACACATTTTGCTCTGTGCAGTTCTGGATTCTTCCTTGTTCGGATCTCTGTTCTTTAATTGGCGTGTGTGTGTGTGTGTGTGTGTGTGTGTGTGTGTGTGTGTGTGTCTGTGTGACTACACTTATGTGTCTGTTCCTTCTATTTTCTTTATTATAAAAATAGTATGTGACAAACCTGTATTCACTATTTTATGACAGGAAGCACCATGAGTTCAGTATTTTAAAGAGCTCCCTCCATTCTACAGAGGAGAAAACTGAGGCAATGAGAAGTTACTGGTTGTAGATCATAGAGTTAAGCAGTGATGGACTAGGGATTCAAACCTAAAAATTGAACCTGAGCCAGTGTTTTAAAGTGCTTTCAATTACTACTCCATTTACTCTTCATTGGATGTTGAATGTGAATCATCAAATCATCATCAGCACTCACATACACGCACACACACACGCACACATACTCATTTTGACCATATGCATTTCCTTCCTGAGATTTTATTTTTCATTAACATGTTACTTGTACCTACAATAGGGTACCTCTGCTCTTTCTAAACTACTTTAGGACAATTCTATATAATAGTGGTGCAACTTTGAGCAAATCTTTGAAAAACGTATGTACCTAGATTTTCTGCTCATAAAATGGACATACACCATCATGGAAAGTTTCTATGAGATCAGATAACATTCAATATCTAAGAGCATCTGACCCAGAGTAAATGTTCCACAAACTCAAACATGGTTTAACAAGCATTTGTTGAGTATGTGGTCTGTGGAAGGCTTGGGTGATTCGAGAATGACCAGATTGACAGATTTGCCCCATACTCTCTTGGAGCTTCCTGTCTAGTGGGAAGATGAGTCAAATCAGCAATGACAGATGTTGACAAGTGCTGGTAGCTTCCAATGCAGAACAGTGTGCCTGTCCCCCTAAGGAACACTCACTGGGTTAGATGGACAACATCAGCTGCTGGAGACTATCACCACTGAGGCCTGAAATCAAAAGTCAGATGAAAATATGCCTGAAGTGGTAGAAGGCAGAGCAGAGCTGACTCAACAGGAACTGCAAGTCAGTTCAAGTCAGGAAGAACTATGAGGTACGGGGCGGCGGGAGCTGGATCCCAGAAACAGTGGGAGCATTGGATGCACCATGACAGCGGTCATGGAAGATGACTCTTATGCTTGAGGCTTGGTCTCTGTGGTTGGCTGGCTCAGGGATCATGGACTGTATTCTTAGCCCTAGTGCATGTCTTTTCCTCATGTATGAAAACAGAAGTAGTACCTAGCAGGAGCTGTGTGGTTTCTTTTTTACATCCAAAAGGTGATAAGAAAATGCAGAAAGTTTCTAAAGACAGTGTCTGGTACATTGAAATTTTTAGTGTTTTTTTAATTATCATAATTAGTGTTTATCATTACCATGATTATAACTTCGTGATTGTAAGGATGCCCCTACATGGCTGCTGAACCAACATTACTTTTCTTTACTTGTAGAGGTCTCTGTCTAGTGCCATATAGGATGGTAGCATGGTGGAATACTGTGGGTGGAGTCTAGAAGTCTGGGGCTTTTTCTGCTTCCTCTGGAAGGTGGTCATAGGCCAGCGATGTCCCTTCTTTGGGCTTTGATTTCTCAAAGGCAAACTCCAATAAAGAATATCCTCCAAAGGTGATCTTGGATGCTGAGAATCTGCGAGAGCCATTTGGGATTGTACATCTATCAATGGGAGACTCCCTGGAGGGTGGATGGCCAAGGGATCCCTCTTCTCCTGCTAATTAAAGCTTAATGCAATGTTTCTCGGTTGGGGGTGATTTTTGCCTGTTCCATACCCAAGAACATTTCACAATATCTGGGCACATTTGGTTAATTGTCAAAACTGAAGGGAGTAAACACCATGGGAATTCAGTAGGTATATGCCACGGATGTTTCTTAGCATCTACAACACAGGGCAAACTTCTATAACAAAGAAGATCTGCACTAAAAATGTTAGTAGTACTGAGAAATCCTTGTTTAATTCTCATTATGTCATGTTTTTAGAACATCAGGAGTTGAGCCGTGACCACCCTTGCCTGGCCAACCCATCAAGTTGTTTTGTGAGGCCTCCTGACCATTGGAAGGGGTCACACATAGATTTGTTCTTTTCAAGTGTGTGCTTCTCATTCTTTCTGTATCTTGGTTACAAGGAGTTGGGATGAAAGGTGAGGTGTCACGTGACAGCAGAAATGGAACCAGACACCTTAGAATAGAGAGCATATGGAGTATCTTGCACATCAAGAGCCAGAACAGAAATGGGAGTGGGCCACTGTCTAATTTGCTGAAGGACTAAGAGGTAATAAGTGATTGGATTCCTGTATTTCTTTCTACCATGTCACTGTTTGCGGGCCAGGCTCTGAGCCTCTGCTGGGGAAATAGCAAATGCAGAGCTGGACCATGTTTTGCTTCTGAATCATGAGGTGTCATGTATCCATTTCCTTTCTGTCTCCCAGGCAATTTCTGCTCATCCCACTGGAACCTAACTTGAGACATGGCCTGTACAATTTCTTTCTTCCAATCAAATGTTTATCTGTCTGCTTCTAACCTGCAGAGAGAAGATCTTCTGTCTTCTTGCATGTTAGCTCATGCTTTGGGGATGGCACTGGGAAGAGACTCCAACATTGTTTGTTAGAAGGATAAGTGAGCACAAGAATAAATGAATGATGGAAGTATGGCCTTCCTTTTATCACCCACCCTGATCTACTCAATGCCTCCCATATTGGAAAGAGAGAGGAGAGAGAGGAGGAGGTTGCTTTCTGGCTGGGGTCTCCTGAAGGTTCCTAGAAGGGCCAGTCACTTAAAAAAAGAGAGGATAACAGGATTTGAGAGCATTTTAACAGAAGTAAGACATGCAGATGAGTTGGTGTTTTGGGTCAGGAGTGTGAAGGTGATCAAGGGAAATAATGGGACTGGTAACTGCTCTATTATGGGGAAGTATTAATGATCTCCATAAAGATGGTATATGGCTCAAAAGGTCTTATTTTTTAGTAGGTGACTTGGAGTTGTGTGAATTAATAAGGAACAGCTTGGGTAGTGGAACTCATTAACTTCTCAAATCTAACTTATTTACACCGAATGTAAACCTTTCTGGGACTAGTGGAATCAGCAATTATTAATGATGCTCCCAAGGGGAATGGTATTTTCGGGAAGTGACTGTATTTTTATATTTAGGGTGGAGAGATAGCTCTTAGATGCATCAAATAACTTTTTGTAGGTGCCTTTTATCTTCTGTCACCTGAAACCCTCATTAAAATCCCCAGTTTTGATCCAATGCCAAGGCATTCACCACCAATCACACTGACTGTTTGTTAAACACAATCACGGAGCTGTTAATTCAGTTCTTTCAGAATCACTGGAGCTGGTCCATGGTTGTTGTTCAATAGGAGATTAGTGTTAATTTGCAGTATGTCCCTCACTGCTACCTCACCTATGAGGGCTCTGTGTATGGGGCTGGTAGTTGAATGGGGGGTGGGGGCTTTTCCTATCTGAGTTCCCCCTTGTAAAGCTCCGTTACAAGCTGACATACCTCCTTTGTACTGAGGTGTTAGTATTGAGGCAGCATGTGTGGTCCCCTGAAATCATGCAGTACAGGATGTTTTCCTGGAGATTTAGTGGAATAACAATGATACGTGTTTTCTTACCAATGGTATAGAAGTGTTGTCTCTCATGTTAACTTTTTCAGAATCTTGTAGTGTCTTAACATCAAATAAATAACACCAATGAAATGATCCTATTATCGGATATATCAATTCCCTTTCTTCACCCACCTCTACCAAGGATGACAATGTCCGCTGTGAGGTGTGCCCTCTGTCATTTTCTCACAGCTAGACATTTTCATCCCCATTTTTCAGGTGGGGAAATCAAGTTTCTGAGAGGATTTGTGCACCTGTAAAATCACAGGTTAAGTAGAGAACTAAGATTGCTGGTTCAGACTTGTCTTTATGTAAACTTTTTGGGTAAATCTCTTTGAATACCATCTATAAAGGGGAAGGGGGTTCCAGGGGAAGGTTAAGGAAAAACAAGGGTAAATTTATAACTGGGGAAATAGACACTACTTAGATATGGGAGAAAGAGAAATGTGAGGGCACAGAATTCTTTTCCACCCTATCTGATGATGAGTTCATGGAAGCCCATTGGTTTGGGCCAGCAAAACCTTCAAGAACTTTCTCCTGGTTTCTCCCTATAGATGATGATACAGCGCTTCAAGATTGCTGAGGTTCGGTTGGTAATGTTGTCAGCATCCCATGTCCCTGAATTTATCATCTAATATTACAAGAGTCATGAATTTTTTTGGATTGTTTTCTAGGAAGTAGAGTGGCAGGGTTGCAAATAATTATATGAATCACATACATGTGTTTAAAATGTTCTGCATTACCAAGCATCAATCTAAACTTTCTAATCTGTCATAGATTCTTAACCTATTAAAGTATGCTTAATCTAGTTACTAGAAAAATAAAAGGAATGGTATAGAAATGTGAACTCCTTGTTCTATTATTTTTATAGCCAACAGACATGAAATTTTCTCTTAAAATGTCAATTTGAGTAGTTCTCTGGTCATGGACATGTAGAATTGAGCCTGGCATAGTTGACAGATTACACTTACAGTAAGCTTATTCTGAACTGACCCACAGACACTTGTGGGAGGCTTATTTCCCCATGTTGGAGAAGAAGAGATAGAGGGATGAGAGGTAATTTTCTATAGCTGTGGGCCAGTAAGAGGAAGAGTTGACAAAGGAAAAAAGGCAGCTGGCTCCTGGACCTTTCCTTTTGACCACTCTGGATCCTGTCTTGACTCATAGTTCATCTTGAATTTGGAATGGGATAGATGTGGTGTGAGGCCTGACTTGGTCATTTAGCCCTTGTATGACATTAGGATTGAGTGATATCTCAAAGGCTCAGAGATGGCCCCTGGCCTGGTGTAGGTGGTCAACAAATAGAAGCCATTCATTTTGACGAGGGCAGGATTCCAAGTGACACTTGGATACTGATTGAGGGTGGGTGATTTGCCTTGATGGAGTTACTATTTCACATGCCAATGTGTCTCATCTGTCATGGTTGCAAGAAAAACAGGGGGTCAAGTTTTTATTCTATGAAAAAAATTAAGGTTCTTTCATCATTTAAAATATCTGTGCATTTGTTTCTCAACCCTGTGGCAGGAATGCACAGTTTCAGAGCTGCTCTGGAGCTGTGCATTTCTGCTTTGATTCCTTGGGGAGCCAGTAAAACAGAACACGTCATTTTGTGGGCAGTCTTCAAATACTGTTTTTGTAGAGAGTCTTTAAATCCATGGCTTAGTTGTCAATTTGAGTTTTACTAAAGAATAGTTATGTGCTATTGTCTTGGTTTCTTGAAGTCTCCGTTTTCTTATCTGTTGTTGGGTGAATTCAATAAATCCATGCATGAAATATACTCATCCTAGTGATAACAAGCATGTAGCAAATTTGAACCCCACTGTTGGCACTGACTGTCATCTTGGGGGAGGAGGTGACATAATGAGATACTGCTGATTCACTATAAGAGGAGACCCATGATCCATAAGTAAAAATGATATGTGAATGAGAATATTCATACTTAACTATTAATTATACCTATTTTTCTCTAGCAACTGTCATATGCTAGACTTGGTACTGTTCATTTCTACATGCCTTGTTTCTTGAATCTGCTCAGAATTTTCTGACCAGTAACTAAACCTCATTGTGGGGATAACACTTCCTGAGTGACCTCTCCCACCTTGTGGGTGCCTATGCTGAACCCAAGGATAAATCTGGCTGAAACACACACACTTTTTCAGTTGATTCTATCTGAAATCCAAACTGACAATACAGTGAGCTAATATTACTTAGATTTTCCTATGCATTTAGTTTTTGTGTCAAGTGCTTGATATAAATAACCACATTTTTACCCTCACACAATCCTATGAGGTATCCATTACCTTCTTCTTCATGCTTATAGATAAAGAAATGGAGCCAAGGAAACATGGAAGCTAAGTCATGGGCTCAGCTGCTTCTATACACCTTGTTCTTCTGTAAATAACAGGCGAAGGATGAACAAATGCCCACACCCATGCATACACACACACACACACACACACACACACACACACACACATTCAGCCTGGAGACAGGTGTGCCTTGCTTATCCTACCTCTTGAGCCCATTGTTTCCTCTGCTGTGTCTCTTGGTGCCTTTCCCTGTAAACAAATGAGATATTTGGGCCTCTGGAAACGTCTTTCTGCTACCTAGAGCCCATGTCTTTAGGTAAGTAGGAGTTCAGAATGTAGCTTTCCCTCTAAGTCTTTTCCACATTATTGACCCATTAGACAACAGTCACCATATGAATGGCCTAATTTATACTTAGGCCCTATTTATAAAATTTGGGGGAAAGAAGGCAAGATGGGAGATCCAACAGTGCCATTTAAGGCCCATTACAGGCTTCTCACTCTGGGAGCATGGGTGCACTTCTAAACATATGCAACTTGGTTGTGGCCATGTGATTTCTCACTGTGTTGATCCCATGGCTTTCCTGGGCACCCCGCTTCTGACACAAACTACCGATGATCGCCTCTGGTGCAAAGTGGACACTGTGGCTCCAAGTGCTGGATGGATGATTATTTGGTGAAAGCGTGTGGCTAAAGACCTGCCAATTTTCCCCTATGGAGTCTTTGAGCATCTGTGCTGTCGGTACTGGCTCATTTGTTGGTTTGCAGAATTAAAAAAAAAAAATGTTTTCAAACTCTCAGCTTTCCACACTTACCCTGACAGCTCGTTTGGAGGTTCAAGCAGGGAGAGCAGTTACTCACACAGCCTTGTCTGAAGATGGACTCTTTATCAGAATAGCTCCTCCTCTCATTCCAAGCGTGAAACTCGGGGAATCAGGAGATGTATGTGGAGTCATAAGGGAAAAAGGGGACACCTGCCTAGCCATCCACATCAGCTGAATCAACCCCGGTAAACAAGAGGGTGAGAGATGTCATAGCGAGATCACCCTCATATCCTTCCACCCTGATCTGGATGAAAAGAGGGTCATGCTATGCTTTGTATTCTACTGACCTTCAGGGAACAGATGGCAATGTGTTTCCATTCCCTGAAGGTTATTGCTTTTCTATCTGGGAAACTGAAGTCCAGAGAAGTGAATTGGTTGACCCCAGGAAATCCTAGCTAATGGATCATCCACACCACACCAAGGATTCCATCGATGCTGAGCCTTTCCTCAGAGGGCCTGTGACACAAATCAGTCGTGAGCCCACGGGTTCTGCACATCAGTACCACAGTGCAGTGGAGGACAACGGAGAAGTGTCACCAAGTGGACATCACATATTCCATTGAAAGGGCAAGTTGCTACTCAGTGCTAGCCCAGCCAATTGCTGCCTCGGGGTACTGCTGTCCTGGGGACTGCCAGCCTTCTGAGCTTCCAGGAGAAACAAATTTCCTGGATTTTTATATAAAATATTTCTGTTTTATTGTCAGCAACTTATACCAGAATTTTTTTTAAGGGCTAGTGCAGATTAAATACTGACTGACATTGGATTGAGTACAAAGAATGGACCATTCATTTACAAAGACAAATGTATAACTCTTGCAAGAGGCTTAAGAAAAGATCCAGGTTCAGGAAACATAGACATGTGCCAGTTTAGGGTATGCCAGCCCCAGATTTGGGACTCACTGGACGTTATGATGACAGTGTCTTTCATCCCAACTCTCTCCATCAATTACATTGGCGGCCTCACTGCCTTCTCCGATCCTTCCTCCTTTATGTTTTTTTTTTTTTTTGTAAAGCGATATTGTGTAGCAGCAAATAATCCTGTGTGAGGGGGTATTAGAGACGTGTCAACCCCAGTTAAATAAGAGAGACTCCAAGAGGGCGGTGTGAAAGAGTGGGAACAGATCTGTGATTCTTGGGGACAGGGAGTCAGCATTCCTTCATGAACCATGGCAGAACTGGAACTAAGCATGAATTGAGAGAAACTGGAAATTTTATCACTGCAGATAAATCTCTGCTGTGCTCTCCAAATCCAGGGCCTCTGTGGTGACATATAGATGATGATGTGCAGTCAAGTGTATCGAGACTTCCACAGATGTTTATTTGAAGTTCTGTGTTAATAAAACATAGCGGCATTCCTCCATAGATCTTTGTTCATGCCTCTGTTCTTACTTTGTTAATTGTCCCATTTTCTACCTAAAGATCTCCCCTTGTCAGAAAAATTATCTCCTAACACATTGTCCTATCTGGATTATATTTAAGAAATTCCAGAATTATAAGGTTTTGTGTGTGTGTGTGTGTGTGTGTGTGTGTGTGTGTGTGTGTGTCCTTAATGAGGCTTAATCTCAGGCTCTGGGTGCTGTCCCCTAGCTGTTTCATCTAAGGTTGGCACTCTACCATTTGAGCCACAGCTTCACCTCTACCTTTTTGGTGGTTCATTGGCATCAGAGTCTCATGGACTTTCCTGCCCTTGGCTGGCTTTGAATTAGGATCCTCAGATCTCAGCCTCCTCAGTAGCTAGGATGACAGGCATGAGCCACTGGTGCTCAGCTCTGGACAATTAGGTTTCTTTACAAATTTAATTTGCTTTATTTTTATCGTACAAGTGATGTACAGAGGAATTACAATTACATGAGTCAGGTAAGGAGTACATTTCCTCTCGTACAGCGTCTTCTGTCCCCTTGAGCAAGCAAGGAGGGAACACTTTCTAACTTAGGAAAAGAAATCCCAAGTTTTGGAGTAGGGACATTTTATACTGCAGTTTTATAAGGTGATCTGTTTTAAGCTCACTTGTCACAACGACATTATTTATCAGTATTAAAAGTACTAAGTAAAATGTCATTACATCTATAGCAGTGGGAGATAATTAAATCCTACATGCTTTAAGAAATCAAGCCAGGGTCAGAGCTGTTTTGCATACAGCATATGCAGATTAGGTGAAAGTAGACTGCTTCAATTGTCACTCAATATTATATTTGATATTAGATAAATGTTACAGGGCCATGGAGCACAGCGGCCATCTGGCAGGGTGCTTCGTGTCATCTAGTTCTCACTTAGACGGGTGAACTTGATACACTCAGGCAGTGGGAGAGCTGACCACTGGACTGGCCTCTTTAAATTGAAGCTAGGCAGTGGTGTGTTTGGAGTGTTCCTTTCCAGAAAAACTTTGAAGCTCACCATTGCCAAGGACTTGGATGGGATAAAGGAGATGAAAACCACTGTTTGTTGGGGCTGAAGGATGGGCATTTGGGGGAGCCATGGGAGAAGACGGTTGAGCAAAGGCAAAACCAGAAGTTGAGTCTGGTAGGAGGACACTATCAGACATTGATGATAAAAGCAGGGGCAATAGTTGGCTACTGACAGAGGAAGGAACCCGTGGGTCAGGCACTCACGCCATCAGAATCTACTGCCCTTGCTCATCTGTTGTGTGATGGAGCCTCCCAGCCTCAGTTTCCTTGTCTGTAAACTAGGTATGTAAAGAGGACTTTCTGAGTAAGGCGTCTGGGCCAGAGCTGGCCACATAGAGTGTCCTTTGTGTATTGGTTCTAATTGCACCGAAAGCTTGGCCCTGATCTTGACAAGGTCCAGGAGTGAGCTATGCCTTAATACTGATAAGATGGGGGTGGTGGGTGCCATCCCTTGGGCTAGTCTGTTTGTCTTGTTGGAGTGGCTTTTGCCCCGGATGATTAATTCTTCCAGAGTGAACACAGAATCTAGGGAATCATGCCTTGTGTGATACACAAACATCCTAGGCGAGCAGCTTAGCTATAGACCAGTACTGAAGTTAGATTACATGGGCTTTGAAGGTTTTCAGCAAGATGGTCTCAGCTATCAATGAGATCAGAGAGGCTACCTGCTTTTCTTTGGCTTTTCTCTTGCTGACAAATACGTTTACCTTGTGATTAAGGGTTTCCAGTGTTCTTTGGACCACATTTTTCTATAACATAGCTCTGATGCAGCCAGACCATCCAGTGCAATCCTTGGTTCTACTAACAGCCTGAGTTTGTTGGATGAGCACATGTTTGGGCTTTAAAGTAAGGGGTAGTTTTATTGACCTGTCTTATTTTCTCCTGGCCAATGATAATATCATCTCTGTTTTATGTACCTAAAGGAAATAAAATTTAAGTGTGCAGTCCCAAGAGTTTATACATCCTGTGATGTCAGTTTCCATCATGGCTAAAAGTCAAAATCATCTTGGACTGTGTAGCAGGAAGCTTCACAGAGTGATGGGAGTAACTTAGTCTTTCCTCCTTCATGATGATGACTTAAGGTGACCTAGGCCTGGTCTAGACTTCCATCTCTGTTAACTTAGGCTTTCATTTCTGTATATGTAAACTGTTGAACATTGTTAAAGTTTGAGCCAATTAGTTGAGTATTTCCTTTAACTTGCTGCCCAAAGAGTCTAAAAGCAAAAAACAAAACACAGAAAACCACACAAAAGAAATCTGATCATGCATATCTGATATAATATCAATAATCAATGCAAATCAATGGTAGTTGCTAATAATCTTGAGCAATAAGAAAACAAAATCTTCTAAAGTATGTCCAGTATGTTAAGTACGTAAAAATCATAGTTGATCACCAGTGGCTCATGCCTGTAAGCTTATCTACCCAGGAAGCTGAGATCTGAAGATTACAGTTTGAGGTCAGCCCAGGCAGAAAAGCCCCATGAGACCTTATCCAATTTACCACCAAAAAGCCAAAAGTTGAGTTGTGGCTTAAGAACACTAGCTTTGAGCAAAAACACTAAGGGACAGTGCCCAGACCCCAAATTCAAGCCCCAAGACTGGCATACACACACACAAATCATGAAAAGAATATACTTATACACACACATATACATCATGAAATTATATATAATATTATAAATATATACCATACTTATAGTATTACATAAAATTAGATATTAGCATCATGTAAAATAGTTGTATTGCAGTTAAAGTAAAACTAAATTGCAAGATGATTTTAAATAATATTTTAAGTGTTGCCTTGTAATTTACCTCCCCCCCTTCTTCCTCAAAACAATGGGCTTATTAAGGTATACATTTTATTCATCTCAGTTTCAGGTAGAGTTTCTGTGATATTTTTAATGTTACGTTAAGTCTGGATGGATTAGAATTGTTGCAGTTGCCAACAACTCCTGACATCTCAAAGCCTTAAACCAGCAAAGGGTTATTATGCCTCCATCGGCTTTGTGTCTAGACAAGGTTGAAAAGGACCTTCTACTTGGACCACGGCAGAACTCTGGGTCAAACGAATTGTGACCTAGCTGTCACCTCCAGTGCCCAGAGGCTCTGGCTGTTCTTCCATCAGAGGTAACTGGTTGTTCCATCAAACCAGGTGTTCTGATTCCGTCTTGTGGGGGCATCTGGATTCTCTTGTCACTCCATGGCCTCCCTGGGCAGTCACTCCCCTTTCCACCATCACAGCAAGTGTTTGATTCCCCAGGGACCGATTCCATCCCAACTGCTTTCTTGGGTGCTAGGGATCTGTCAGGGAGCAGACAAGCAGAAAATCTCAGCCCTGAGGTGCTTGAGCCAGAGTGGGCAGGAAAGAGTTCAACAAGAAGTGACATATACAGGGAGGCAGCGATGTGTGTGTTGGGGAGTGGAGGAGCAAGCCAGGGCCAAAGGAAAAGAGGCAGGCTAGAGGGCAACTGCTAGACATGGGGAAGGACAGTTGGCAGAGAGGAGAGCAGAGCAACTCATACCCAGGAACAGACAACCATGTAGAGATGAGAAAAGAGGAGGAAGATTTTGTTTTATACAGAAAACAGGAAACCGACAGTCAGAGAGAAAGAAGCAAGGAGAGAACCACCCACTGCCCAGAGCAGTGGTGACCTTCTCTGCTCTCAACACCTTCTGCTCAGCTCAGCCTTTGAGCTCATGCCCACATCAGCCCTCTCACACTACAGCCATGGTCTATTCCTCCACCACCATCCTTTCATCGCTCCTTCTCTGCTTGGCCATCTTCTGGACCCTTGGGGTAAGATCCACCTCCCCTCTCAGCCTCAATTCTTTGGTCACCCCTGTATGGGCCATATCACATCCACAGAGTAGCATTTCTGGGAGACTGAGCTGCCATTGCCCCTCATCTCAATTTGAGGGCCAGCCAACTGTTGCCATGCTTACCAGAGGTGGGCATAGGGCTGAGAACTTCGCCAGACCTACCTTGATTACATCCTCAGGATGACTTTAAAACACATGGACCGTTATCTTCACTTCAACGCTGATAGAGCTATAGCATGGTGAATTTAGAATCCTGCTTAAGATGCTTTAGCTGTATATACTAGAGCAGCCCACTCTTCCATCCAAACCAAATATGGACAGGTTGTGCTCATTCCTAACACTAAATTTATCACAATTTTTTATGGTATCTCCTCTTCTGTCCCAATCCTCCCTGCCTGCCGCCCCAGATACCACATCCTGTGAGTTATTCGAGGATTGGACAAATGACTTTGATGCCTAGGTTAGTACCTGGTGGGGAGTCAGATCCAACTACATCACTGAGGAAGGAAAGAATCACTACTGGGGCTGTTGGAACCTCATACCATGCAAGAGTCAGCAAGTGACCTATTAGGTTTTTAGCAAGGTTTTAGCAAGGCTAAGAACTGAGTAACCACTGTCTAGTACAAACCTCCCTGAAATCATGTAGGAATCTGGAGGAAGGATGCTCTGGGCTGAGGATGACCTTGGTGATGGTCCATTCTCTCTGGGGACAGTTGCCTGACTAACAGAATCTCAGCAGTATCTTACTCACCTGAAGGGAAGAAGGGAAGGTGGGAGAAATCCTGCTATTTTCCTGGGGTCCTGATTGCAGGCCAATGCCATCAAGTGGCATTTCAAAGGGGCCCAACCTTCAGAGAACCACACTGGTTGTCTGAGAAGCCCCGGGAGTTGGGAGTCCTGTGTGCCTCAGAACTGGTAGGCCAATTGCTGACGTGACGCGAGGAGCAATAGCCCAGGCCTCACTGGCTTATGCAGAGCCAGAGAGACAATGTTTCCATAATGTCAGCACCTTTGTTTGTGTTCTAAAGATTCTGGGCAGTACCAGAAAAGAAGATTCACAGAAGAAAACTATACTGAAACTACAGTTGTTCACAGAGGGGAGAAAAATGCACATGTAGATGTCCACGTTTTCTATGAAGGCCCCAGATTGATATGAGAACTTGAGTTCTGGATACAAATGGGGAAGGGGTAGATACCCCCACTTCCTCCCTTCCCCTTCTGATCTCTGCCCTCAGAATGCTAAGCCTTAGGACTGGAGATTGAGGCATCCTGATTCCCTTAGGACAGTCCATCTCCTAACCAACATCAAAGCGACTTTGTCTAGTAGCCGATTGCTCTAAAGCTGTGAGGCATTGTCTTTTGGAGGTAGAGAACACTGAATACAGGAGGAAGACATAAAATAAATAAGAGCTCCTAAGACAGTCCGTATTGATATTATACTTATAAAACCTAAAAGCCCCTGCTGAGTGTGGAAAATTAACGATAGGCACAGTCAATATTAATTGTCCCTCCAAAAAAAGGCAAGAGGAAAAATCTTCTCCAATGAGGATCAATATAATCCCTCTGCCAGTACCATATTGAGCCTTTCTTCAAAAAATAAATATATTTATATTTAAAACCCATTGGCAGGATTATTTAAGAAAGCGTTTACTTACTCCAGCTAATGGAAAACCATGATAATGATCTTTGAACAATGGGTTTTAGAAGCTTCTGCTCTTAGGTGGTGGACTGGCTTTCCAGTCAATACTGCAGTTTTGCTTTGAATTGGGAGCAGCCAGGATGAAGGAGTGGAAGGAATTTGGATACCCAGTCTCTCCTGTGGAGAGATTTTTTTTCTTTTCCTTCCTTTGCATCTCTCATGAATTATTAAACACGAACCCAGTCATACTCAGAGGGAGAGGAACATACAATTTCCCTCTGAGTGTGCTGATGAGCCAATTGCTTCATTTAAGGAAGATCCACATGTTTACACACACACACACATATGTACATATATGTGTGTATATATGTGCATATATACACAAATATATACAACATATATACACGTATATACACATATAAACACACATATATGTATACACACACACACACACATCTGTAGAAGTGGAACATGATCTTCCCTGCATCTCAAGTGAATGATTTTTCAATTAGCCCGTAGTTCCTTTGTGGACTTCCCTTTGCAGTCCCATGTGGGTGATGTAGAGCAAAGGTGTAAGAGGTTTTGGACGATTTGTGTAGTTTGGAGAGGCTATTTGTCAAGAAACAATATCTGCAACAACTTTTATGTTCAATTTGAGTCCCAGGTCTTTTGCTTATTTTTATAGTACTGCTTTTCTGAGGTGTTAAAGCTAACTGCAAGGCGGTGTATAAATGGTATGGGGAAGATGTTTCTGGAGACTGCTGGAAGATCTGAGAAAACCCAACTGTTCAGTACCTAGTGACAGTGGACAGTGGTATGACTGAAACAGGGTAATCGAAATACTTTGACATATGTTGGAGCCATAAACTTCACCCCCTGTAGGATAATTCAATAGTGTAGGTGGTTAAAAACAATGATTTGGATGTAACCTAATTTTGAAAATCTGCAAGTATTACTTTCCCAGAAACATTATTTAGCTTCATCATATCTTGGTTTCCTAACCTCTGAAAGTGAGGTTGGTACGAAGATGAAATGAATTATTACATGAAAAGTTTTAAATGAGAGCTTGAGAGAATTGAATGAGGTCATTCCCCAATCAATATTATGTCTATCATTATTGCTATGCTCTTGTTAGTGATCTACCTTGAGACAATATGGAGAGATTGTACAAAGATATGGCTAAAAAGATGTCCCTCATAGCATTGTTTATAGAGAAAAATGGATAGAGAGAACCTATACATACATAGGTATGCCATACATAGGTAATGGTTTCTCCACTATTTGGCTACTAGGAGAACCTGTACT
The DNA here is from genome assembly GCF_023159225.1 of Perognathus longimembris pacificus. Classification (NCBI taxonomy): domain Eukaryota; kingdom Metazoa; phylum Chordata; class Mammalia; order Rodentia; family Heteromyidae; genus Perognathus; species Perognathus longimembris. Next base: position 46,476,416 of record NC_063176.1, read on the forward strand.
AACAGAAAAGTACTCACAATAATTCAAGTGAAACATTTCATTGTTTGTTCAAACATCACAAACAGATACACGCTCACATATACTCAGGTGTACAAGGTGTATGTACCCTTGGGTGATAGGCGGACAAGTTTTAATGTCTGTATATTTTAAATTATTTTACAATGCCCAGATAGTTTTCCTTGATTGAAATTGGGAAGAAAGCAAGCTTTAAAACAGAGTGAGACTCCAAGATGGGTGAGCTCATCTCCAATGATGGGAGAGATGATACTGTTCAAGATGGATTGTAGTCATAAATTGACATGTTGAACAAGGCCCCTTTGTACAACTACGTTCAATAAAACAATGAACTTCCCTTCCCCAAAGTCAAAGTATTAGAGAAACTGTATCCAAGATTTGGGGATAAGAATGTGTCTGAGTTGGAGCTCAGTATCTCCATCCGGAAATGTAAGCTAGGCCTGAAAGCTCAGGGCACATTTGGACATGAGAACTGGAGGAAAGGCATCTATTCAGTCGCTTGGTCTTGTGCTCTTGTTTATTGGAAGACTTACTGACATTTGAGAAATGGAGACCTGCGCCACCAACTTGAGGTTGATTGGCATTTATGGGCAGTAGGAGACTTTATTTGCCACCTTCTACCTTCTTGTACCTTCACACCACATCGACCACCCCCGCACCACCACCCTGCAAGTTGAATTCTATAAGCTGTAAGACTTTCTAAAATAGCCATGTCCAGAAAGACTAGTTGTCATTTTCAAAATATGACGTATCTGGACAGATTTTTTTTTCTAAAAAGTAACTTGTGACATTTTAAACACACTTACCGAATCTAGCTTTTATTTTTATTTATTTTTTTAATCTCAAGAAAATTGTACCTGTTCAGAGAGTTTGGGGTTGGGGGAGGCAGGATTGAGAATTGAGAATAGTTTAATATCAAATCTTTATTGGAATAGTTGGGTCTAAATCTCATTGGATTTTGTAAAATTGAAATAATATTTGGAAGGAGCCCATGATTGCTATAAATATCTATTTATATTCATAACTCAGGAGTGGTCCAGGTCCCTTAACTTTCTTCAAAAATGGAAAATTATTTTCATGAACAGACATTTGTCATTTTTATGATGTTGCAACTTGGCTCTGTTCTGGAATTTTTAGGGCTTCCAGATGAATATATATTCGGGGTGCATATGTATAACTACCTGCATGCTTGTGAATGGGCTTATTTTCTTTCAAGGGTTAAAGTTCATCTAAAAAAAATATTTTTTTTTTACTGTAAGTGTTTGCAAGGGGAAAAAAAAAATGTGTCCCAAATCTCTAACACTCTCCAACATGTCTACACACACTTTGTCTTAAGTATTTAATTCCAGAATTAAAGTGTGTGTATGAGTGTGTGTGTGTGTGTGTGTGTGTGTGTGTGTGTGTGTGTGTGTTTGAGGCCAGTAAAGGAGTAAAGGGGTTTGAATTGAGGGCCTGGGTGCTGTCTCTTCATTTTTTCCCTCAAGGCTGGCTTTCTACCACTTGAGGCACACTCCGTCTGTGGCTTTTTGATGGTTAATTGGAGATAAGAGTCTCATGGACTTTTCTGCCCAGGCAAACTCTGAACCATGATCCTCAGTTCTTGTCCTCCTTAGTAGCTAGGATTACTGACACGAGGCACTGGCACTTAGCTAAAATGTCTTAATGTATTGTATTTTATGATAAAGGTCACAACGGGCTACCTGATTATTTTCTTTGATATAAATGATGTTTCATTTAAATGTTTTTTTAAATATCCTTAAGTAGTTCTACAAAGAACACGACACTTAAAAATATTTTTTTTGTCGGTTGTGGATCTTGAACTCTGGGCCTTGGCGCTGTCCCTGAGCTCTTCAACTCAAGGCTAGTGTTCTGCCGCTTGAGGCACAACACCACTTCTGGTTTTTCTGGTTGTTCATTGGAGATAAGAGTCTCGCAGACTTTCCTGTTGTGGCTGGATTTGAACTGCAATCCTCAGATTTGAGCCTCCTGAGTAGCTAGGACTATAGGCGCAAGCCACTGGCACCCAGCTAGCAGGTGGTATTTAACAAAGCAGTTTATAAATACAACCTTGATTGGTGTCATTTTTTTAACTACCAGGATTTAAAATTTTTACACAAAAATCAGAACTTCCTTTCTTAAAAAAATCAGAAGTTTGAACCGTACTGAGTGCATTTCACACACAATAGTAGGCTGAAGGAGAGTAGCTGCTCATTTTCTTCAGGAAATCTCAGCTCTTCCTTTGTTCTAGTAGTCTTTTCAGCTGTGATTTCCGTATGTATTTCACTTTGTGCCCCTGTTCTCTACTTTGTTGTGTTTGTAATGTCTCTGCTAGAAACCACTGCATGCCCCCACCAGAAAAGCTGAGAATAATGGGAATTGCAGCTACTGTGGCTGGACTGAAGTCTGAGAATATTGGTATGAACATAGATATTATTCAGAATCATTGATATCTGAGCCAACCAGCTGTTTAGATCTACTGTATAACTCACAGTTGCTATTTCTGGTGTTTTATTCTGTTTTAACACTAAGGTTATAGCATAAGTTTAACTATATCTTATCACTATTTGAATAGTAACAAAAACAGAAAAACAATTTAGAAATTCTTCAGGTGCAGTTCTAGCTTCCAGTGTTATTGGTATTTTCATAGTTCTGGGATTTGGAGAAAGCCTTTCGTGGATCACCTGACTTAATTTTCTCTGCTTTTGTCACTTGTGGCTGTGGAAATCTTTTGAATATGCCAAAAGCATTTCAATGCCTGGCCTATGCTTGACATTTAGTAGATGTTTGTTAGATGAACATTTTCATGTGCACTCACCTTGCACATTTTATGAGACAGAGACTGGGAAAAAATTTGCCTTTGATCATAGATGAAGTCAATTAGAAAGAAGATTGGATTTGGCCAATAAGCTTGAATATTTGTTTGCCTGCTCTAAATGTAGCCTTTTCCAATCCCGATCACACTTCCCAACTTCTTAGTAGATGTTCTGCTCAATGACTATGAGCCCTTGAAATGGTTGTATATAATGAGGATCTTGACTGTATTTTGTCCTTCTAGTAGAATTGCATTGAAATGGTGGCTTTCAGTGCTCAAAACATTTATAAGATGTTTCCTTCTTGAAATGATTGGTGAAATGCTGACATTTGAGGTTCATGTTTTCCTACACACTGCAAGTACCTACAGTCATGGGCAGACTTTAGGAAGGAGGTACTGAGTAGAAATGGCTCAATGGAGTTTGAGAGAGGTCCTTGAGCTCCAGATGAGAACACAGCTTGCTAGAACTCTCATAAACCCTACACATTGGTAACAAACATGTGTTGTTTGAAGCTATGTTGCTTGAAGTTTCAAAGGCTGGTGATATAATAATAGCAAATAAAAATAAGGCCAGGGATAGTGGTACACACCTACACAGCAGGGAGAGATATGAGAATTGTGGTTTGAACTTAGTCCAGGCAGAATGTTAGCAAGACCCCATTTCAACAAACAAATTGGGTATAATTGTGTGTATCTGTCAGCCCAACTATAGTGGAGTCGTAGGAAGGAGGATTTAAGGCTGACAGAAGCCCAGACAAATAGCACAGTCACTATCACAAAAATAACTGAAATATAAAAAGTTTGAGGCATGGCTCAAATGGTAGTGTCTGCTTAGCACGCACAAGGCTCTGAATTCAATCCCTAGTACAAAAAGAAAAGAACGAAAGAGAAGAGAAAAGAATACATCTCAACAGATCTGTAGTTCAGCCAGCAGGTTTGATAAAATGACACCTAAGCCCACTGCCACCTGCCTCCTTAGCATGTTATATCATCCACCTCCATAAGCAAAACGAAGGAAGGGATCTGAAGAGCCTTAGGAATAGAGAGCCTTGTGCTTATTCTGGTTTCTGCTGGAACTTTTAGCTCTTTATCTGTGAACCCAGCACTGTTCCTATTTGCTTTATTCTGTTACTGCTCTAGGAAGAAATCTCTTTTCGGGACAGGAATCTGTAGCTTGCACTGGGTTTAGAAATGTCAGTTACTTGTTGGGGTCTTGGAACCAAACAGACATTCCCTTTAGACACGCCATCCTATGGCGTTCGGTGACAAGGGTGTGTGGCTGCCACAGTATTCTTCTCTTTTTATGTTCCCTACTCTGTTTTTTTAATGTTCTTTCCTGTTCAGGCTTCTGGGCTTTTCCTTCCCTTCTCCCTTTGTGTGGTGGCATTTGCCATGAATGTTAATGAGGGAAACTTGGTCTCTCCCCAAGAACTTATTTGGGGGCAATTTATTCTTGGCATTATCCCAGTGCCTCGCAAATGTGACTTCCTTTGGTATGAATTGACTGACTAAATGGCCAGCCATGGCATATGTGCAATGACCGCCTTTCCTTTTGCCAGAACTTGAATCATCATGTATTGAACTTGCTGTGGTAGGAAAGGCAACGGCAACTGTGTGCACAGGAGAAAAAGAATGGGATATTCACGCAGTGCAGGAAGGAATCCCTGAGAACATGGACTCTAGTTTCTCAAGTTGAGGAAGTCAAGTCATGCCCTGTGTAGTTTTCAGTGTAACAGGGGAGCAGATAGGCAAGTTGACCATTTTATGAACTCTTGGTAGACTATGAGGCCTTGGGAACAAAGAGAAGAAGGCAGGGAAATAAACTGTGTTCATAAGAGTAGGAACAGCCTCTGAGAACTGGGATGCTGGGGCAAAGATAAGGGAAATTCTGCAAGAAGCAGGAAGGTTTGGGTCAGGAATCAACTCCCTCACTCCAGCACATGTTGAAACTGGACTCGAAACTTAACTGGTGTCATTTCATGAAAAATTTGGTATTGCCCCAATACATACAGCAATAAAAAAATTTACTCATGTTCTGCTAAGATAGATAGGAAGACATATAAGTGGAATATTTTGTTTACTACAGTGTTTAAAATGCTTAACAGAATTCTTTGCCTGTACTGAGTACTAAATATGATGGGGACCACATGAATGTATCTCACCACAGAGAAATGTGCGGTGAGGTCTTCTAACTGTACCTGAGATTGGTGGGAGGAGAAATGCTTTGACATGGAAATGATCCTCTGCTTTGACATGGAAATAATCCTTTAGTCACAAAGCATGATTTCCTATTTATTAAAGCAATTCTCCAAAAGGAATGGGGACCAAACCCAGGGATAGCCCAGCTGGATTCAATGTGTGTTTTGAATGTACAAAAAAAGTGTGTATTTTTTCAATCTAGGTGACTTCTTTGTTAGTAATTATTCTTCCTTCCCATTTTACTTTCTGAATGAGAAAGGATTTGGAAGTGAGGTTTTAAAAGACTCTTCTTTTTGATATTTTATATTTTACGAGGTGAAGAGAACAAATGAAAGGCTTAGAAAGCCAAGAAGGAAGCCAGACCAGAGTGCAGGACAAGTGATTCTAAACACTCACACACACACACACACACACACACACACACACACACACACACACACATCTTCTGAAACAGGGCTTTAGAGCAAAAAAGTGGCCCCACACTTGGCAGGCTATCATAGACCTGCCATGGAAGGAGTCCAATATGGACAAGACATGGGTATAGACTGTGCCAAAGGCAGAAGTCCAGGCTAGAGGCTATCTATTATAGAGGGGAAGCTAAGAGGAAACAGCAGAAATCATATGTCCTGGATGGCTAATGGATTCGCAGCATAATACATTTAGGTCAACTGCTGAGAGCCAACCAATGCTTTTTGAAAATAGAGTCTAAATACCACCATCCTCACCTTGAAATGAACAACTTTGTGGTTGTTTCTAAAAGGTCTAATTGCCTCCAACATAGACTTTTCTTTCCAAAGGCCCACCTTTTGGTGTACAGTTTTCACAACAACCACAATAAAAACAAATAAAAAACTTGATTTCTAGGGTCCACTGGGCACATGATGGCAGCTCTATTTGGTCCTCTTCTAAACTTGAGGATTCTATAGGTCTTTCTGTGAGGAGGTCATAGGATGAAAGTTATAATATAAACCCAGATTTCCATTTAAGGTAGCAAAAGGTCATGTGCACAAAAAGGCCTTGTGCTATGTTGCACGCACGTTAGTTACCTCATTAACTTAAAAACAGAATTCAAATGTAAATTATAACCCTTTTTATTGCTCATAACTGCAGTTCAGATAAACTGGCGGGTTTCCCATACTTTCATAAACCAGTAACCTCCAGAAGTAATTACACATTGCTCCTAACACCTAATTGTCCTTAGAGGCAATGCTATTCAAAGCAGGTATAAGGTAGACATTGATTTTACAGGTATGGGCTCTAATAATTTGTTGGAAAAGTTTATCCTCTTCCTGTGATTTTCATGTAGATTCTGATCAAATTGTTTTTGGGTCTTGAGTATCAAAGAACTGGAAGTCTTGCTTTTTTTTTTTTTTTTTTTTTTTTTTTGGCCTTGGACTCAGGGCCTGAGCACTGTCCCTGGCTTCTTCTCGCTCAAGGCTAGCACTCTGCCACCTGAGCCACAGCGCCTCTTCTGGCCGTTTTCCATATATGTGGTGCTGGGGAATCGAACTGAGAGCTTCATGTGTAGGAGGCAAGCACTCTTGCCACTAGGCCATATTTCCAGCCCAAGTCTTGCTTTTGGTTGTAGTGACTATAGACCAGAGTAGGGACATTTAAGGTATTGTAAACATGTGAGAACAGTCATTGAGCACCCTTCAGATAGCTCAGGGCACTGTCTCCCAAGGCTGTAGTTTGAAAGCCAGTCAACTTTAGCATGATTCCTCTGGGGTTCAAATTGTCCTAGTTACCATCCAAGCACAGGCGTGAAATGCTTCATAATCTCCTTGATCAAGTCTTCATATGTGTTTGTCAGTATGAGTGTGAGTGTGCTAGTGTGTGGTGAGCCTATCGATGTGTGATTGCTGATGTCTTATTACCTTGAAGTCCTCACTTTGCAGAGAAAATGTCCTGATGGCTCATGGTAATGACTTTCCGTGGGTACACTTGCCCAAGAACTCTGGAAAGATTGAATAGAAAACTCTAACCATTCAAAAAATAGATGACCTGACTTGTAAGCCTGATACTTTTCAGATGACTTGATTTTTTTTCCAGTTAACACGATCAAGGAAGGGTGGCAGCCTACAGCTTAGCAGGGATCACACAGGAAGTTGGTGGTCACTTCCATTTGATCTTGAAGTGGCAAAGGTCCTGTGTCTGTTACCAGTTCTTTATTCATCTGGCATATTCTCCAGAGACACCTACTACCTTCATTATCATAGTTGAACAGATGGTCGAGAGCAGTTCTCTGGATTTCTATAAGATGCCAAGTGAAAAATGAGTACACTCAGGGACTGTTATTCTAAACCCAAGATTTCAGTGTCCCAGCCTGGAATGGTGTCAGTATTAGTGGCATTTAGTGGCATTGCTGTGCTTCTCGATCAAGTTTTATGGGGCTGCAGCCTTCCCAGAAGAAACTAGATGGTCAATGTTTTATAGAAAATGGCCATCAATAAATAAATGTCCATGGTGTGAATTAACTAATAATTTTCAGGTAGCATTGCCTCCTGATTTGTTACACATTTCTTGTTGTTGCTGTTTTTGTCTACCTTTTTTCCATCAGAATATATGTTTCATGAGGGCAGGAATGTTTTTATTCATTGCTGTATTTGTTGACAGACCCACCCCTAAGTACTGGATATGTGAGCCAATGTCAATAATGTCACTATTCTAGAAGTTTCTAAATTGTTTGTGCCTTTAAATCCTCTAACCTTCACAAAACCACTATGAAAAGTCCTATTTTTTTTTTTTTGAGTGGTCTGTGGTGAGCTATGTATGGAGCTAGTGGTCTGCTGAACATAGGAACAAGTCATTTCATTTATGCTCCTACGAGTTATGTATTGTGATGATAACCATTTAGTAAATGAGGAAACTAAAGGTTACAATGGTTAAAGGTGTAGGAATATCCTGGTGTTAATAAAAGGAATGGCCAGAAAATGATTCAGATCCTGTAAACTCCAGAGGTATTCCTTGAACTACGAGAGCCTCCTAATGTCCTTTTCTTAATTCATTTACTCAACCAAACAATCTACTAACATTGAGGGGGACTTTCTACATGCAAGGAAGTATGCCATGGGAAATGGTCCATGCCTTCTCTACACGTTTGACTGTGAGGCAGTTTAGGACAAGGATGAAGGGACTGAGTGGGGGAAGGATCAGACACATTTCAGCTCATTTCCTTTCCGTGTATGACCAGCCAAAAGGGCGGTGAGGGGTAAACTTGTCCCTACCCCACTACCCCTTCTGCTTGGCTGTAAGGCAGTTGTAAGGAGTACTAGAAGACAGCAAGCAGCTCACCATCACCAAACACAGCATCACACTTCTTGTCATCATAATGGGCCGAGTGACTCTATAGAACTTGGGTTAGTTTTCATTTATGGATATATTAGTATTAATAATAATAATACCATTAATTACTATTATTCTATTGTGCCAGTCCTGGGGCTTGAACTTGAGGCCAGGGTATTGTGCCTTAACTTTTTTGTATGTGTGTTTTATTGATTTATTTTGCTCAGGCTAGTGCTCTTCCACTTGAGGTATAGCTCCAGTGCTGAGGGTTCACTGGAGATAAGAGTCTCAGAGACTTTTCTGCCCAGATTGGTTTTGAACCATGATCCTCAGATATCAGCCTATTAAGCAGCTAAGATTATAGGCATGAGCCACCAAGTCCAGTGGAGTGTTTTATTTCACTGTCACTCATACTGCTTTAGGTTATCATCAAAGTGTAGTTCCAACCAGAGAAGAACCAGACCTGCTTCTCAGAAAGAAGCTTCTGGAAGGAACTTGGACATCTTCCTTCCTTGCTTTCTTTACGTGTAAATGCATCATTAACCTGTTTATATTTGCTCATTCATGCCAGGCTGTTTGGAAGGGGTTCTGAGCTTTATAATTAAATTCTCAGTTACTTATATAAAATAGAAAAATCATCATCAGGAGTATTTTCACTTTCTTTTCTTTCTTTTCTTTAGAATGTTCGCTGTATTTCTTTTAAATAGGCTGTAAGGACACACAGAGAAGATATTTCACATGGGAGTTTGTGCTACCATAATAATTAATACCAGAAAGTTATGCGAAGGTCTTTCTGTATTAAGCAAACTGGCCCTTGCTGAGAACGGAAAGATAAATGGTGGGAGAATTAAAAAGAAAGCCACTGTAAAAATGACCTAAGATTTAAGATATATAAACTGCGGGAAAAGAACCCACATATTTTTATCTTTGCAGAGAAAGGTTACTATTTTTCTAAGACAGTTAGAGAATAATAACACCCTCAGTTAGCAAATAATTGTACAACTGCCTGGTCAGAGGCCTGTAGTTGTTACAGGAAAGAAGAAAGAAATTTAACAGGGAACTATGCCTTCCTGGCTTTTGTTTGCTGCCCTTCTAATGATTAGAATCTGTCAATCAAAGGCTGTTTTTATACAAAAAGCCATTAGGAGTTAGAGCTTCAGTACTTCTGAAGGACAACCAAGCTGGAATGCTGTCAGAAACTGCAGCAACTCTATGGCGATCATGGGGGTGAATTATAGGTATTGGCATTTAGCTTTGTAAACTGTGCTTACCTAGGGATTTTAATAAACCATGGATAGAAGCTTTATGGTTTCCTTTCCTAAGAACATATAACAATTTTATCCTGTGATGTTATTAGTTGTAAGTATGACTTCATCAAATCGCCATTCATAGGGTTGATGTATAAGGATTAGAAATAGATAGATTGCAGACAGTGGAATAAAACCAGTTTGTAAGTCAGTATCTGCTATGTGGGGGAAAGGAAGGAGTTCCTAAGGAACCTTTGTGCTCTCTTTAAATAGAAAGCTCTTTTTCTTCAGGTTTTGAATAACCTTTTACCTTGCCCACGTTGAATGTGAGGTCTTCTGTGTCTCTAATGGGGACCAAGCCTGTGGTACAATAGGTTGACTCAGAGTTGGAGAGTTCAGAGCAGCCGGGAGTCACAGCTTTGCATATCACTTCCCAGCTGGGCAAGAGCTGGCAGGGTGTGTAGGCCATGCTTCCTGTTGCTCTGGTGTGCTCCTAAACCTCTTCTCTTCTCAAGCTTTGTTCAGGTTTTTCTCCCATGGATGGCAGCAAACTCTGGAATATTCTGACCTCATTCTCTGGGTATTGCTCCCAGGATGTCTGCAGAGAGAGTGGTTGATCACAGGCAGGGCTGCACTGCAGAGCAGCTGCGATGGGGCTGAGCTGGTACAGAGGGCTGCCTGAGTTTACATTTCCCCCTCGGTTCTTGTGTGGACCACTACACTAGTTTCCTCGCCAGCAGCCCTTCAAGAGCTGCACAGGACATCTAGCAGGCTGCTTTTGATCTGCTGTGCATCTCATCTCTTCCCTCCCCACCACTGGGTTTGATCCCTTCAACGTGCTCTGCTATAGTCTAACTCCCTGCTCATTTCACCCCACATCTGTAAGCCTCTTGTTCTCTGGGCTCCTGCAACATGGCCTTCTCAAAGCCATCAGTCAAAGGACCTTTGTCTCCAATGTTCCCTCTGCACAAGGTACTCTGCCTTCATTCAGCCTTCCCATTCTGACATCTCAGATCACTCTTTACTTCCTTAGGGATGTCTGTCAGACTCGGTCATTGCCCTGTTCCGTTCTCCTTCTCAGCACACAGTCCCTCTTCTAGGCAGCATTGTACTGCTTTGTGCTTTGTTCCTGTGCTAGTTGATCAATGTCTGCCTCTTCCTAGTAGATGACAAACAAGCTTGATGAGGGCAGAAATCACCAGTGTTTGGGCTCATCATGTCATCCCCAGTGCTTGGCCATGTCATGGACAGGACATTCGATAAATCTTAGTTAAATTAAGGAAAGGATGAGAGAATAAGAAGTTAATGGTGATATACGTGTGTGTGTGTGTCTGTGTCTGTGTGTGTTTGTCTGTGTGGAGAGAGAGATACAGAGAGACAGAGAGAAGAAATTAGAGAGAGAGAAAGAGCTAGTTTACTCCCTGGTAGCCTATAGAATGGAAAGTAGTGATGGCTCTCCCTTTCTTCATGAAATTCTGTATTTCACTGGCTGCAAAATCTCTCTCATAATCACATGATGCATGACTGTTCTATTTGTTATGAAGAAAGAGAAAGATGCCATTGCTAATGAAGCTATGACATACTACTGATTGTCGGGTGCCTCCCGATTTGACACATGAAAATATCAGATGACAAAATGTGAGACTGTGTGCATCTTTGCACTGACACACATTAGAATTAAGCCAACTAAAAGCCAAAAAGAATGAGTTAGATTGGAGTTCAATAGATGCAGGGAGAGTTAAAGACTTGGTACTGTTTTATCCTGAGTATAGAACATGGGGTATCTGCATTTGAGGGGTACATGGTGTGTTGGCATTCTGGTGCAAAATGGAACTAGAGATTCAAGAGGTTTCGATTGTGAGGAGCAATCTGTGACATGATGAGAAGATGACATTAAGGCTGCCAATATTATTTCTGACCAATGGACTAGCAAGCCACAATTTTTACAAAATGTAGAACAAAATGCTCCCACGCCAAGCTTCTGGAATATGTTTATTTATCAATCTCTCCAAGTATTTCTGCAACCTGCTCCTCTGAGGGGCTTTGGATTAACAAGGTGTGAGCCAATGTCCAGAGGAAAGTCCATCCATGGTAAATCTAGTGCTTGTCCCAACCTCAGCTGAACCAATCTTAGCAGCTCACTTAGAAGTTCCCATTTGATAGATCTCCTGGTAGATAGACTGACTGGTCAGAAATCAGGGGTCTTGTATCTAGTCTTGGGTCTAGAACAAGTTTAATGACCTATGAAGTCTGTTAACACTATGTGTCTCAGTGGGATTATTTATCCTTAAGAACCTCTGACTCTCAGTATTGATTTGACTGTCTCAACTTAGACAATCATGGGATCATAAGATTTCTGGTTTAGGAGAAAAGCCCAGACCCTCTTTTCTCATAATCCTCCCTTGATGATTCTCCCTCTTATCTATGGATTTCCGAAACAATTACTGCATTAAAGTGATTTCTTGTTGGTCTGTTTTCCTTTCTTGATACTCCCATTTGCTCTTTTTATAGGTCTAACCCTCTGCCTTTCCTACCAACGTCAGTGCTGTCTTAGATCCTAGGAGCTTACACTTTGGTCTAGAAGTCAAGATTTGATCCCATGCTCTCTTATCTGTGTAGTCTTGGGTCCACGGGAGAGCAACAATGCAGAATCTGATGGGACCTGTAGGGGTGTCTTGGCTAATTGGCTCGTTTCACAGTTGAGTAGACTTTCAAGGGGAAGGGATGGGGATGGATTATGGAAGGCTACCTGGCTGTAGTGGCAGAAGAGGACATGACTCTCCAGGAAGCTACCCCCAGCTCACAGCAGTTCACCAAACTAACTACTTTCCTGACTGGGCAATAAATACTTATTTATCTGATTTAGCTCTCTATTTACTTGGCATTCTGAGTTTTGAAAACTCTAGTTTTGAAAAAAGAGATATCTTGTCCTACCCTCCCAATGGTCTTTTTATTTCACATGAAAAACGTGAATATCATTTCTCTTACAAGTTTCATGCTTATAATTTTCTTTAAGCCACCAGTTTCACAACTCTTCCTTGCTGCTTTTAAGAAATTCTTGGAAATAATGTATCAAGATTTGGGGCATTTCCTTAGTATCTTGCCTTAAGGATTCTCACTGTATGGGGAAAAAAATCAAGCAGAAGTTGTGGAAAAGCGCTTGAGGTTGTGGGCAAGCAGGGATGGAGTCCTCTTTTTTGGGGGTACCTAACAGTGGGCCTCACAAATATCTAATTTTAATCTTCCCAACAATTTGCCATACTATTCAATATCACTTCCATTTTACAGGATCCACAAGTCATTCAAGTAGCAAGGGGAGGGGGCAAAGATTTAAATCAAAATTATTTATTTTCTAAGGCCTAGTCCTCTGTTTGTATATTCAAATCCAAGAAGTTCAATTTTTCAAACTGTGTGGCAGGTCTTCCCCTTTCACTGTTGAATTATTTATCTTTTACTGAGACCAACAGTGCAAGCAGTGATTTCCTTAAAAAGAAGTATAAAGTGTCCCTTTCATTTTTTTATCTGGTGTGCACCTCCATGGGGATTTATCAGTCATGAGTGGCTGTGTTGGAAGAGAAATCTTCCTTAGGTTCATAGAGCAAAGTTGTAGTGAATGGACATTGGTAGAATGAAATCAATTGGTTTTCATTTCTCTCTGGAGCATGCTCCTTCATTGCAGGATATTGGCCAGTGGTGTTTGAATCAGCTGATCTAGAATTTGACCACTTAAACCTCATGGAATGCTGTTGCTCCTCTCCGTTCCGGGGTTGATTTCTCTTCCTGAGGTCACTCAGGCCACTTCTTTTGAAAAGCAGTGCATCTTTGTCCTTTGTCAAAAGTACTGTTTCGCCTCTGTTCAGCTTGGAAAGCTTAGATAGCAGAATTCTGAAATGGTCACAGCTCTGAGCACCAGAGACTTGCCTGTGTTAGAGTTTGGTCTTTCTCAATCTGCTATAGCAACACAGATGGTTGAATTACAGTGATGCCCAACATCAGTTTCAACTTGCCTCTGTTTCAAAGATCCATCACTCAGTGTTTCAGAACATGGACAGACCATATGCCTTCGATCAGTGCCAAAGTTTAAGGCATTAAAAGAAAAAAATATCTCTGCATTATGGCTTGTGAAGGCAGTATTGCTGTTTATATAACAGCCACAGTTTCCACTTAGATTTTTGCCTTAACATAGATGGTTTTTAAAAATACTTTCATGTTTGTTATCTAAGGCCTTCTATGCATTTTTTTGTCCTAAGATGAAAGTGATTTTTAAAAATCTGATCTTATTATACATCCATGCTTGAAACTCTCTATCCACTTTCTGTGGCCAGTAAAACATTCCAAATTCAATTCCGTGGTTCAAAAGTGCTGACAGAACTTGACCCCATCTACCTGTCAGCTCCATCTGCTCCCTGCTCCATGTAGTCAGTGTGGTTCTTCCTATTCTGGGAATTCAGTTCTGCCCTAAAGCCTCTGCAGTTCCTTTGCCATCCATGCACCTAGAATGTTCTCTGGGTAGATGCCTACATGGCTTGTCCCATAATACCTGAAGCAGTTTTCACTGAGTGTCCCACATGGCCAAAATGTCGGTACTGGCTAAGGTCGGAACCCAACCTTGAACCCCGCCACCTGGAGCAAAACTTTAGCTGCACATTTTTTTCCATTCTAGCTCTGGTCTTTCTTCTATGCCTTGACTATTTTAGGTCCTATTTACCGTTGAAAATATACTCAACTAAATTTCTAGAGGTAAAGAAGCATATCATTGATTTTCTTAGGTTTTTCCCTCTGGTGCCGCTCATTTGGAGGGAAAGAAAATACGAGATGTGACTGAGTATCTAGTGAGAAGAATACAAGAGTTGGGGTAAGAGACCATGTGCTGTAGGTTGGCCCTCTGATAGCTACATCTGCCTCTGAGTCCTATAGTTTCCTTTACTCTAAAATGAGAGGCTTCAGACTTCCTCTCTTTCTTTTAAACCATGGTCAAGGTTTTCAAATATGACCGTGATTTCTTATATCATCATAAAAGTGGATTTCTCTGTGTTAAGAGAAGAAAGAGACTAAATAAGGCTAACAAGATTGAAATGAAGACAGCTTTGGATTTCAAATTTGTATGTTTTTTTAAAAAAATTTCCTCTTTTTGGCAATAATGGGAATTGAACTTGTGGCTTGCTAGGAGACTACTCTGCCACTTGAGCCTTGCTTTTGATCTGTTTAAACTTTTTTCTGTGCTGTGGAAAAGAGATGAAGATACTTTGCCTAGTGTAATGTGGCTACATTCCTTTCTGCTGCCTCCAAATTGTCTTTAGCATGTCTGATGGGAAGAAATCACAGAAAAAGAAAATAGGACATGGGTGACATGCCAACTAACTGAATCGAAAGCATGAGACAGCAACACAATACAGGACCAGATGAGGTACATTTTCTAGGTCCTTTATCTCAAGATTTGTATGGGGAACTTGACAACTCAATATTGCATCTCAAGTCCTCTTGTTTGTATCTTTCTCTCTCTTGGTAGAAAACAAAACTAGAAAAATATTGTTATGATTACTGAACAGAAAAAAACAAAGCCCAGCCATTCTCTTTTGAGAACCATAATTAACACTGGGATAATGCCAAGATCTCTTGCCTGCTGCCCCCTTACATACACTTTCTACTGTCTCAATAGCAAACTGCAAGAAGATCAGTAATTTATGTTCTCTGGAAATGAGAAGCCAGGTCCAGTGGAGTTTCTAAAGCAGAGAGGCATATTCCAGAGCTCCAGGCATCCCTAGAAATGTTTGCCTTCAAATATCTCCTATAGGGTTGCCATCACAAACCACTTGGATTGGCTGTCCCTTGTGGATGTGATATTTGCTGCTGGTGTATCTTTTTCTCTGTATCTTGGTAGGGTTTTCTTTTCATTCTTTTTCCTTTGTACAAATATGGGACTTTAAAAAATTTGTGGAACTACCTGGGAATCAGATTACAAACTTATTGTCTTTTATTTAAATTGTATTTTTATAATCGTTAAGTAGTTGTTCAAAGGGGTTACCCTTCAACCAATCAGTTCACAAGTACAATGCCTCTTGGTCGATGGCACCCCTTTCTTCATTCTCCCCTTTCTCTCCCAAATCTTGGTTGGTTTTGAGCTCTGTGTATGATTTGGGTGATTATCTCCTTTTCTTCTTGTACTATTAGCTTCATTAAATCTCTCTGGATATTGGTGCATTCACTTCGACACCACACTCTAATTAAAGGCTGATCTCCAACTGAACGAGTTTACAGTTCTTTAACAGCCTTTCTGGTGCTGTCACATGGTGTTAGCTCTCTCTGAAGGCAGTCTGGGTTTGTGGCAGTTAAAGCTTCTGCAGGAGATTACCGTAATTACCAGTGATCAGGGTTTAATGTCTCTCTAGCCAACTCCTTCACCTCTTTACAAGACAAGATGTGTGCGTGCGTGATGGCGGCGGCGGCGGTGGGGATTAGCAATAGCAGCTTCATCATGAGCTTGATTTCATTTACAAGAAAACAAATTTGAATCTGGCTTTGGAAATAGAATTAGGCTTACCAATACAGTTTGTGAATCTTCTCTGGGACGTGAGTTGCTAGATCATTACTGTGCTTTTGCCCAATGGATAGACTTCCTTGTGTTGATGTACAATACCATGTTCTTACTTTTAAGAAAGAATTACCTGGAAGAGGGAAAATAATCAGTTGCATTGCTCTTTCCATTTCTTGCAAGGGCGATCTATGTCATTCAGCAAGAGAGCTTATGATTGTTGTGAAGGTTAGCACAGAGCTTAAGGTGCTGGAAAGGCTCAATGTGCTTAGAAAAATAAAGGTACGTCCTGGAGAGATGAATCATTTGGCCCCATTCCCACTAATTAATAGCATATTATAACAAAGGAAGCCATTAAAACGTGAAGCTATGTTTTTACAAGTCACATTTATCAAACAAGGTAAAGTAACCCTGAGCTCTATTAGTTCCTGAGTATTTTTAACATGATATATGGATTTTTCCTTTTCTATTGTTTTAACGTGAGAATGTTCTAAAGTGGGGGGAAATCGTGCATTCATTGCCATTCTAAAAACTATTGAAGGGAGAAGAAGCGAAGTGCAATAAGAAAAGTATATATTTTTTATATTAAAAGTAACCTTTCCCTGGTACTCTTCAGATAAAACTGAATACTAGGAAAGAAAGCAGAAGATAAGTAGCTGCCTTATTTATCTTAGTCCAAAATCTATTTTTCTCACTGCTGGTTGTTGGCATTGTGTGATGATGTGACATGGACTCAGAGGATGGGATTATGGGGGGCTAGCGGGGGGGGGTGTGTGGAGAAAGGAGAATCCCAATTTAACAGTTACTCACCAAAATTTTTCCCTTATCTCTACATCACAGAAAAATAAGGAGTTGTTAAGTTTCAAATCCTGCAGTCTTTCTGATTTATCATCAAATTGTGGATGCACTTAGCTGCCGAGCGTCGGAGAATCCAATAAGTCCTGTCACATAAGAAAGAAAGAAAAAGTCCTATTGGATAATGGGTTCCATTCTCCCTCACAGTGATTTATTTCTGTCACAAGACTTAATTTTATCATGAGGCAGATGCTCTGTCTGTATCACTGCACCGTTTCTGCATTTATCTGCTTCATTAACAGAAAAAGCACCTGCTGCATTTGGGGAGGGGGTGGGGGGTTGTATTTGGTTCCTTTGTGCTATGCCCCAATGACCTGATGATGTGCTATTTAAGCACATCTTTGATTTTGACTTTCTTATGAGTTGAAAATTTCCTCAGCTCTTTTGGTAAAGTGAGTCCAATGGGATAGGCACTCATTCTTGGCAAATGCAATGGTGAGGAGCTGCCATCACAGTAGCAGACACTGTGGGTATGGACTTCTCTGTACCAAGTCTCTGCAATTTATATGTTGGATGGAGTGATTGGAGCTTAATGGGCTTTTCAGGGGATACCTAGGATGAACTAGTGACAGACTGTGTTATGAATTCATTTTATTGGCTGAAAATCTGCCGGTAGACTAAGATATATAGATAGATAGATAGATAGATAGATAGATAGATAGATAGATAGATAGATAGATGAAAAAACTGAGAAAGAAAATGAAAGGAAAAGCAAAACAGAAGAAAGGAAGTAAGGGAAGATGAGTGGGTGCAAAGAAGGAAGGAGGATTCTAGGATAGAGGAAGGAGGAAAAAGGAAAATGGAGGAAGAGAAAACAGAGAAGAGGAAGGAAGAAAAGAAGAAAGGAAAGAAGAAAGGAAGGGGAAGGGAAAGAGAGAAGGAGAAAATGGGAGGGAAGGAGGAAGGAAGGAGGAAAAGAAGGAAGGGAAGAGAAAAATGAGTGAGGAAAGAAGGAAGGAGAATGTGACTAGAAGGAGGAAGGAAGAGAGGAAGGAGGAAGGGAGGGAGGGAGGGAGGAAGAGAGAGAAATAGAGAGAGAGAGAAAGAGAGAGAGAGAGAGATCCTACCATTGGATCTGAGTCATCCCCCTCCCCACAGAACATTTAATGACGTATCTCATCAGCTTGGCCCTCCCTCCAATCTGTCACTTAATATAGACTCTGCTCCTCTGAATAATCATCCTGTTCCTGGGGCAGCTGAGGGCCACAGGTTGGAATCCTCAGCCAACTGTCACCATTCCAGAGGAGCAGCTACATCTGCCTGTCCCTGCTGCTCTTTCTGCCATCAGTCCCTCCCCACTGCAGCGTGCCTTTTGCTTCCCCCTGTGGGAGGTCCGGATAGGAGGGGTTGTCCACTGGCCAAACTGCTCAACAAGCCCAGGAGATCTGCAATTCCCATCTGACACAATGTGGGATATTCTGGCCTGATGTCAGCTGCCAAAGACCAAAGATAAACTGATTTCTAGGAAGTTTCCCAAGTCCCTCTCTCACCTCCTGGTCATTTTATTCCACACCTGCTTCCTGTCGGGCTTGCCTTAAGAATTGAAAACTCAGCCCTGACCTTTCACACCTTTAAAAAAAATTTTTTTTGCATCCAGGAATGCACAGAGGTTAGGACAGATTCAAATGCTGAGCCTCCCAGATTTGTATGTTAGTGAGATCACTGCAAGAAAGCTAATAGACAGGAAAGGAGACCAAGTTAATGACAATTCTCTAAACAGCTGTTGTATGATTCAGCTTCACTACTTCAGTTAATTAATCAGCACCTTGCTGGCAACTCTGGGGGAGAGACTCTTTAGATACTGGTAGCAAACAGACAATGCTTTCATATCAAATATGTTCAACAACATCTAATACAGAGATAAGTTCCACAGCCGAGGGTAGGGAATAATGTAGTTTAGAAAGACACTCAGGAAGCTGCCCTGGGTGGTCTTATAGATATGAACATCCTAGAATTACTACATATGCTGCTTTCATTGTTGTCTGTAACCAAATAAAGCATGGACAATCTCTAGGGTGCCCTGTTATCAGAAATGCCTCTTTTCATTGTAGTAAATAAATATGTATTTGTAGGTTGGTCGCAATGTATTTGATACATAATAAATCAAGCGTCGTCATTTCTGATTTTAGTCTCTGTCTCCCATTTGGAATTTTAATCATTGAGATAGTCCTCGGTTCTGACAACAACAAAGGGAGATCAAAACATTCCAATATAGGCCACTCATCAAGCTACCACAGCATTTAGCGTGAGTGTTATTGACTCTTCCCCCTTTTCCCTGACTTTTTCTGTTCTGAAGGGAAGCAACCTCTTGTTCTCAATAGTCAATAAAGCCATACATATTTTATGAATGATAATGCACAGAAATCTTAAACAGACAGGATTATATCTATATCTATATCTGGCCCATGGATTCTGTGTTTTCGTGCTTGTCCAAAGTTGTCGGAAAAATCGGTACCGAACTTAGTGTAAAAGTTGTGTTATTTTAAGTTTACTGCGGTCACATGACCTTCCATTGGTTAAGAAGATTCCATTTGGTATGGTTGTTACTTTATTCTCTTCATTTCTCTGCATCCTTACCCTTCCATTATGCAGAAAAGAGATTTTAGAAATCTGACCAGTTTAAAAAATTGTCTTATATTTGCTCTTAAATGATACATACTTACCCAGTAAAATTACAATTTCCTGTTGTGGACATAATGAGAAAGAGAATATTTCTCACCATAAATGATATGCATAAATAATATGCAATTCGTGCATTGTCTTAACATGTAATTAATTACATAAGTCTTAAGAATATACATGCATGTGTTTTCTGCTCTTATGATTTGTCATAAGCAGCAATTGCCTTGTGTGTTTCAAAATTATCATGCTTGGGAAATTCCCTTTGAATCCCTTCCTTTGCTATTTTCATGATGAAAATTCAGCATGTGGTTTCTTCTCCACCTGCCAGGGGTCAGAAGGAAAGCTTCATATCAAGAACTTGAAGTGGTATTAACCAATTCATTTGGACGATTTATCTAGTCATTCCATATGTACTGATGTAGACAATTATGCCTTCAGTTCTTTAATGAATCCTACATTATGGCAGAAGAATATCAGAGAGTCTGTAATACTCCAGGGAACTATAAAGAGAAATGTCCCTTTTAAATTAGCTTTATGGCACTGAGGCTTTATGTATTTACTTGCAAGTTCAATATTAACTCAAAGCAGATGACTTGAACCTTCTCTATTGTCAACTACCATATTGCTTGTAGGAAGGGCTTTCTTGGCAATTATTAATGGTGAATCTGTTTCAAAAAGAAATAAGAAAGAATAATGCTTACCTACTATAGTTTGCTTTTACTATAGAGAGAACAGGATATTTTCTTAATCCTAGGTAATCTAACATACAAACCATAGATAAGGAAAGGTCCCAACTAACTCAAAGCATGGATTTACTTTGAAATTTCATCTATCAGTAGAAGTTTAGACTTTCTCCCCCTGCCCCTGAAATCATGGGTTTCTGATTTGTGGCCCATTTAAGAAGAGGAGATAAGAAATTTCATAGGGAAAGAGGCAATGAAAGAGTCACTGTTCAGTTTTTGTGGATCTCAGGCTCATTAAAACTTAGTTGTTTTCTAATTTCTTTCTTTAGAAACTCTTGTACACACTCAAAGCTTAACCAAAGATGGCACGTATGGCACATGTGCCAGACACACACAGCAGACATCACTAGTAGATCAGACCATCTTTATCCTTTGTGTCTATAGATGACATCTTCAGAACACAAAACTCCAAGTAGCCAACCACCCACTAATCAAAGCTGGCATGTACAATGAAACTTATCCTTGGCCTACACCAGGAGCTGATAAACTATAACTCCTTGGCCAAAACTCTAGGCTTACCAGTTTTTGAAAATAAACTTTTATTGGAATATAGCAGTTCTCATTCATGTACAAATTGCCCAAGGCAATTTGTTTCATTAGCAGAGTTGAGCCATCATGTCTGCTCCAAAATATTCTTTATCCCTTGAAAGAACCATTTTGTGGACCCCTGGCTTAGATCTTTGTAGGTTTCATCTCTAGGCCTACCTTAATTTTTACTCCAGCAATGGGCAGGATAGGAAGCATTCTCAGTGTCCAGTAGCTCCTGCTCAACCTGGCCCTATGGCCAGTCTCTGGGTTAGCTCAGCCTGTCACTAGGACAGAGCAGCCATGTTCTTCTCTCATGGGAAATCCTATTCGGCAGCTCAACCTGTGGAATCCTTTTGGACTGAGTGTGGTGGAGGGACTTGCCTCATCTGTCCAAGCTGTTGTAGAGTAGATAGAACTTAGGTTTTGCCATCACCACATCTGAATTTGGGAGACATGGCTACCACTCTCTTCCTGTGTGACTTCATACTTCGCGTTTTAAATGAGAATGATACTCATCCCTCATGAAAAATGTCATTGCAAGTGTGAAAGCGTTTGCAAACTACAATGTTCAGGCACTAAGCAATCCTCTTCCCTCTTTTATCCTCTGAAGATGGCGACCCTGTGTTTTCCCTGTAGCATCCTTAAGAATTGTGGGCCTTGGTCTTTCTTGCTTTCAGGCATTCTTTGCTTTCGTGCTTTTCAGCCCTTGTTGCTTTTCTGAGTTTGGCTCAATGTCAGGTATCTTTAGGGAGGCTGACTAGAATTTACCTCCTGTCCTAAAGCAGTCTGTGTCTAAAAGGAATTCTTCATCGTTAGCTGAATGAAGAATGAGCATGTAGACGATAATTAGAAGGAGTAGGTCTCTGGTTAGGCCAGCTTCCTTCATCGGTGTTCAGATTAGTGAACACTTCTGCTCAGAAGAGGACTCTTGCAGAATACTGAGGATGTGAAGAATTTTGCACAATGACATAGGAGTGAATGGTTCTGGGCCTGTGAACAATGAGGAGGTAAATAGAGCAAGCCAAGAGACACAAGAAGGAGACATAGGGTGTGTACTAACGGAAAGTGGTAGGCATGAACATGATGGGAATCATGAGGGCACTTCTATGTAAAGCAAAGGGAATTTGAAGTTGAGTTACAGTTCTCCTGTAGGATGGTAAGCAGAACAGTGACACAAACCAATGGGGAAGGAGTCTAGATGAGGTTGGAGGTCAGAGAAGAAGGGTAAACTGAAATAAGATACTTGAATGGGAAATAAAGTCATGGAGAAATGAAACATTTGAACAAAGGAATATATGTTTGTGAGTGTGTGTGTGGATAGAGAGAGAGAGAGAGAGAGAGAGAGAGAGAGAGAGAGAGAGAGAGAGAGAGAGAGAGAGAGAGAGAGAGAGTCTGGGGCTCAAATTCAGCCTGGCCACTCAAGGCTGGTGCTCTGCTACTTGTGCTACAGATTCAGGTCCAGCTTTGTGGACTTTGGTTGGTAATTGGACTCTCATAGGCTTGTCTACTCCAGCTAGGATTACAGGAATGTGCTGCTGGCACCCAGCTCCCAGTTTTATTTGCTACTGTGTAGCTAGACTGGGTCATTGCTAAGACCCTCAAAAACCACAAGTCCTTATTTGGATGTCCCACCAGGCTGTATGTTTTCCTAGAGCTGTGTTATGAGGAAATCAATAGCTTTAACTGGAATTTACCATGAAAGATTGATTATATCAGAATGATTTTGACTCACACTAAATTATCTTAAATTGCTAACTAAAGTAAGAGTGATAATCAATTGCAAGTTCACTCTCATACCTGTTTGTTCGTGGTTGCAATCCTTGCTGAATGGAGTTGGTAAGCATTATAAGTCTACAGCGATCTCCTGTGGACTCCGCTGATGTCTGTTTTCTACCTTTGCCTTTGTTGTCATCTGTGATGCTTCAAGGACCAAATCTTCTCCCTGGGTGATTTCTGGTCATTGTCATTTTCTGATAGGATTCTGGGACAATTCTGGCAAAGCTTAACAAACTTCCTCTCTAGCCCTGTTGACTTCTTTTCTCTTCCGATATTTTATGCCCTGTTTCTCCTGTGTGCTCCTGCTTCTGCAAACTGCCTTTGGGATTGCTAAACATCTTAGGTCTGTGAGACAATGAGTCATATGGGAAGGAATGTGGGCTTCAAAATCTGCATGGGGTGAGGTGGAAGGCGGAAGTACCACTTCTTATATTTGTGATCACTGTGTGTGGGGAGTGGGAGAAGGGGTTACTTCTCTTTTTTTTCTCCCTTTCTCTATTTTTCGTTTCCTTGCCTGAAAAAATTAAATGACTGACATTTACTCTGCCAGACATTGCTTTACGTTACACATGCCTAATGTACCTAATGTTGTGTCCTTTGCAATATACATGCCTGGACAATAATGGCTGTTCACTGTGCATCCATTAGCAAGGATGTTTTCCTTCTTCTCCTTCTTTGTCCAGTATTGGTGGATGTTTCTTTGCATCAGGAAAGCCTATTTTATTAGTCAGAAGACCAACTTCCCCATAGACCACTTCTTACCTCAACCACCCTAGAAGACTTTCACTCTGGGGAACAAAGCAACCCCTCTCTCTAGTTCTGTCTCACGGGTATACTTGAAAGTCTCTCTGCTGAGTCTTCCAGGCAGGATCAAAAGAACTCTGGGCTCCTGGAGCTTCCGAACATTTTAAATCTGCTCAGGAGCCTTTAAATGGTTACTGCCTTCAACATGGGGATTACAGAGACAGGAACACGATTGACTTGTTAAGCCAAGACAGAGGGAAAATGGCCAAAATGTGAGTACAGAGAGTGTTTGCCTAGAAATGAGGGATGTGGGATTCTAATCCTCAGCTTAATTCTAACTCATGGCCCAAGCATCCCCCAAGCTGGGACATTTTACCTTCAATTCACATTTTCTGGCAACATCTACACTTTTTTTTTTTTTAAATACTCAGGAGAGATTGTCAAGCACAAATGACAAGCCTTTTTATAGTGGAGTCACTTTAGGAAAGAAAAGGGGTCTAGAGGATCATTTTAAGCCATTTCAGGATACCACTGAGAAATTGCTTTTAAGGGTTCCAAAGGGTTATTTTAGTCAATCCACACATATTTACTTTTTCTGTACTGTTTAGGGGAAAAACATGTGTTTTATTTCTTCTGTCCTTTAAATTCTTGCTGACTTTCCAGGAGTCATGTCTACATATGAAAGTAGTGAGCATTCTTGAGTACATTTAAAATAAGCCACGATTTGGGCTTGGTTCAAATGCTGTCTTCTAGCCCTGAGGAGGTGTCTACCTTTGTGTTAGTTACCTCCTTTTGCCTAGCTTTACTTCTTAGCACTTCATCAAGTTTAGCTGAAATAGCCCTCACTGTGATTAAACTCGCTGTGATTAAACTATGGGCAGAAAATATTGAGGAGCTAAAACAAAGAGAACATGTGTGCTTTGGTAAATGTGAGCTTCTTTTTGCCTGGGAATCAGGGAAATCCTGTTTTATGTATGGACTTGGCAAATACATTCTGTCAGAGGAACATTGTGATATGTTCCTACTGTGTCTATCCAGTATTCCTTCTTTAGCTTCTGTCCCCATTTGTCATTTTCTCTATATCTTGCAAGGGTTAAATTCCCTCTACCTTTAGTGAGTCAATATCTAATGTTATTACTCAATGTTGAGGGAAGAAATAATCTGTGTGATGACACCTGATGTGTCTTACTCACAATTAGTATATGCTCAACAATTGTTAAACACTATCATTATTCTTATTAGCTTCTATACTGCAACACATAATACATTACATTGCCTACATTTAAATTTTTGTTAATGTACACCTAGTTTGCCCTTTTGTTTTATTTTGCTTTGTTGGTTTCAGTGGCCTTTGGTTTTTAAGGGAAGACAAATTAGGACCATTTTTCTTCAGACTCTAGGATTAGCAGAGTGAAATTAATTTGTCATCTAAAGAATAAACCTCAGCAATAATTTAGTTGCAAAGAAGATCTGATTAGAGGTACCTTAGGTTCTGAGTTTTTCAGAAGGGAAATACTGTGTAAATTAAGGATTGCTCATCAGTGCCGGGGTTGAAGGATTTGTCTAGAAGGAGCCTGTAGACGTCATTTCCATGCGTGCACAAAGAGGGCCAGAGCTGTGGTGGGAAGACGAGTTGAGAATGAAAGCAGCAAAGCTGCAAAGGGAATTGAGGAGATTTTGATACAAGTGGGTATAAAATTAATGGGCTATATCGAGCCTTTCAATCACTCTTTTAAAATGGAACATGCAGCTTGTCAAGGGGTACGATTAACACTCACAAAGCCAGGCATTTCTCCATTTAGCGGTGGCTAAAAAATGGGCCTTGATGTCAAGTCCACTTGAATTCACATCCCTGAGGTTCCAGATGCAAACTTGGCAAGGGAGTTATGTAATCCCGCAGGCTCTCAGTGTCCTTTTCTTACAAGGAGAAATGTAATACCCATTTTACAGGTTCTGCTAGGGAGATAATATATGCAATACTTAGAAGAATGCTTGACACAAAATAAGATCAGAATATAAGCGTGATAATGATATTGCAAGTAATAGTGATAAGTAAAAGCAATGATGCAATCAGATATTGCTGTTTCCTTCTTTCCTCGAGCTAAAAAAGAAGGCAAGGACAGTGCTCAGGCCCTGAGTTCAAGCCCCAGGACTGGCAAAAAATATATAATATTATTATGATGATGATTACAGTCATAATTTACATATAAAACATGTTAGTGTATATTTTGTAATATATAACATAAAGGTATATAGTATATTACAATTATGTAAAAGCAGTGTCATGAAACTCACACAAACACTGTTAGAAAAAGGGGACAGAAGGGAGAGTGACATGGGAATAAAATAAAGGGAATCAACTTTCTCAAAGTATACTTTTACAACAAAAGAATTTTCATGCTGAAACTTCCATTGTACCATTAGTGTAAGTTAATTAGAACACAAAGTATTTTATTTTATTTTGTTGTGAGACTGGCTCTCAAACTCAGGACCTGGTACATTTGCTCACTGGTGAGTACACTTATCAATTGAGCCAAGCTTCCAACTGTAAGAAAATACAATAAATTTTAAACAAAACAAACAAACAAAAAACGCTGCTACAGGCTGTTGGCCCATAAGCCAAAGGAGAAGGCCTTAAGTGTGGAGCTGACATTGACTCTTCAATGGTTCTGCCTTGACCACTCCATTCTCCCTGTGGTCTTCAATGCTCTTTCATAGAGGCAAGTCCCATTTCTTACATAGGATCAGAATGGAGTAGTCTCCAGTTTGGGAAAGCATCAGAGAATGCATTTGCTAGTGTATTTTGGAATAATGTATGTAATATTTGTGAAGTCTTGTTGACTTTTAAGTGTATGTGTATTTGTGTATGTGTATGTGACTTTTAAGTATATGTGTATGCATTCATACATAAACACAAAAACTTGTGGGGCTAATTGTTTTTTTTAATCTCTATTTTTTATTTTTTATTTATTGTCAAGGTGATGTACGGAGGAGTTACAGTTACATGTGTAGCAGCGATACTTATAAGACAATATGTTGTGAACCAACTGTACAACTGTGGGGGGGGTGGTTTGGGAGGAAGGTAGGAGAAAAATGAGGGAGGAGGTTAACAAGTTTGACAAGAAATGTACTCCTCACTACCTTACGTGTGTTACTGCTATCTTATCTCGGGTCTGGGGCTAAGTGTTTTATAGTTAAAGCTCTCTTTTATAAGATGTGACGCATTAATATCTATGGACTATAGGAACATATTAACATTTATTTACATATACTCTATAGGATTTCATTTATAAAAAGCATTAAATCTATATATGTATTCTTTGGATGATTTAGACCAACACAAAGCATGAATATAGTGTAAGTACTTAAGAGTGAAAGGAAAGTTATCAATCTTCATTACACTGAATTCCTAACCAATTTTTCTTTCCAAGATTTCTCTGTCCGACTCTAGCTTTGGTGCCTGAATATTTGCAACAGTATAGAGCACCAGCCCTCTCCATTGCCATTCATTTAACAAGTGTTTCCAGATATCCTCACCATGCCTCCAGTGAGCAAGAAACAGACTGGAGCTCAGAGGCAAAGGAAGCACTAGCCTTAGACTGGGATGCTCATAGGAGGGTACCTTGTTGAGTGAGTGCTAAGAAGCAGGCAAAGGTTGTAGTTTGTAGCGGAAGGAATTCCTCTCTGGTGGGATCTCTCTCTGAAACACAGATTTGGAGGGCATCCTTGTGCTATCTGTGACTGAAATACAGACCAGACTGAAAGAGAGAGATGTGGACACACTCAAGTAATTTCAGCTTTGTTTTCACACAGTGATTTTTGTGGTTTTCTGCTTTTGGTTTAGTATTTCTTCCACACCAACTATTATAAGGAAGCCTCTATTTTGTATCCATCAAGTATTCATAACATACTCTAAGAAGTGTTCTGGGACTTTGTAGCTGAAAGTAAGCCTGATACCTTGGGGTTCTCTTGTAACAAGTTCTGTGTTCATTGTCTTGGCAGGAAGATGAATAATGAAATACCACCAGGCAACCTGTTATTTCTGTTATACTTGAAGATAGGAAAGACAGAGAAATAACGTTCTTGATGGTATTTAATATGTACTTTATGAGTCTTTTGTGATTGTCTTCTTGAGTATATTATTTTTTAACATGGGGGTGAAATAATAGCTTCATGTCGAAAGACATAATGGTATAATGAACCCAAGTGGTTTAGTTTCATTTTTGCTTAATTGTTGGATCCTGGGCTCTATGACCCATGGCAAATTTTAAGGACTTTTTTTTTTCAGCCTAAATTTCATCATGTGTAAATTACAGATGATACTGCCAACTGTGATTGTGAGATAGAAACAATGAGAGGAGATCCTGTTTATGCAATGCCAAATGCAGTCAGAGTCCCTGGGAGCTCTTCACTAAGGTGGATGGCTACCTCCTGCAAAGGGAAGGCTATTGTTCTGAGCTTTGGGAAAATCTCACAGAGCTGACTCCATTCATTGGGTAAGCTCCGTGTTGTATTTTTCCAAGTAGGGCCTTAGTAACTGTTCGTTCTCACTAAGTGCTACCTGAGTCATACCCAAGTCATTTTAATTTGAGAACCTTAGTCAACGTGTCATTACATTTGAGTTTAATTGATGAAGAATGCCATGATCCCAAGTAGCTGAAATCTTCTTTTCTCTGTAGCTAATCTCTATTAAGTGAATAGAACTATTTTGGACTTTTTAATGCAGCCTTAAGGCATTTCAGTTAGTAGTGAGTAGGCAGCATCCCTGGACACTTCACTTCCCCAATGTTCACTAGAAACTCTTTGGTTTTCATAAACACTAAGAAGGTCTTCAATACTGAGATGGAGTAAGTCCTCCATCTCAGGTCTTCCTAACCGCAACTGGTATTCAGCCCTGGCTGTTCTTCCCACTTCACTCCAGCGCCATGTTTTACCCCAAGCCTTCTGACTATAAATTTGACCCTGGACAAAAGACATGTGCTATTTCTCCCTCTCCTGTGGGAAAGGTGGCCTTGTCAACCTCAGCTGGCAATAGACTGCTTTTCTTGTACATAACTGTGTCTGCATGGTCTTCTGGGATGAGTGCTTTCAAATATGACAAAAATACCTTGGGTAATCAACTTATAAGGAAAAGATGGTTGGCTCCGCTGCCTTGGGAGTGGCAGTACATATGGCAGAGTCTGCTCTCTTCAGGGTGCTGGGGAAATGAAGAGATAGTAGTAGGGCAAGAGAACCAGTATCTCCTACAAGAGCACCCCCCACCAATGACCTAACTTCCTCCCACTACTCCCCAACTCTTAAAGATTCCCTCACTTTCTATTAATGCCACAGGCTGCCAATGAAGCCATTCGCACATGCATTTTTCAGAGACATTCCAAATTTAAACTATATCATAATATTGTATGTGTGAGGTTGTCTAATTATTTTACTGAGTTGAAGATAACAGAAACAATTTGATTTTCTCTATTATCTCCATGTTCAGTTAAAAATTAGAATTGGTGCTTGACATGATAAGTATTCCCCTATCCAACCTCACATTTGAAAATATTTTTCCCATTGCGATAAGTTATTGACCAAAATCACCTTGTTCACTAGATGTACATTTATCTCTGTTTTCCCAAACTATTTCTTTCTAAAAATTAGAACCAATGCTTGTACTTTAGGTGTGTTTAGCAGGAAGTAAGTTGCAAGGAGCAACTGGCCTGGCCTGGCCTGTCTTGTATGTAACAGCCACTTCTGAACATTGGATAGAATCCAGCCAATCTGGCCCTCCCACGACCTGCCATTAGGACCCATACCCTGGTGGTGAGCCTCCCTTCCTCCTCAGCATCAGAGAACAGGATTCTGAACGTGAACTCTCTTGTCCAACAAACTTTCTGCTTAACCCAACCTCAGTGTTGTGAATGGAGTGTGTCCTTGTATAATTTAAAACCATTTCCCATTTGTTTCGAAGTCTTCAGAGGTGAAGAACAGCTGGCTCCCCACCCGCCATGTAATAAACACGGGTCCACTTGAAGACTGTTAGTAACTCATCTCTCAGCGTCTGTCCTCCAAACTTCCCCCACAGCCCTGTAATCTTTCCCAGCTCTAATTCCCAGGGCTTTAATTATTTCCATTTCTGTCTTCTGGCCACTTTGAAATATTTGTCAGTGCTACATGGCATTGCATCTAGAAGGTTCTTCTGACAGCTCTAATTCATGTCTTCCTGAAGGTATCAGGATTTTCTCAGTTTCTGAGCTGGATCCTTACATCCAGATCCTGCCTGATTTGCTTCTGTGCATTGGGATTTGGGAGACATGGATTTTAGTTCTTGCTCTGTTGCCAGCTAGTTGGTTGGCATTAGGAAAATGATTCTAACTCAATGAGTTTCAATTTACCTGTAAAATGGGGATAGAAAAAAATATCCCTAACCTCATCTACTTGAAGAGTTCTTGGGAGAATCTTAGAGGTGACAGATAGGAAAGGATTTTTTGAGAAATGAAAATGTCTGAAGAAAGTGATATGTGATTTTTCATCTAGCTTTATCTTATCAGCTACCTCCTTGATAAGAAATTTCTTATTTTTATATTAATCCTCTGAGGCTTTTTAAAAAACTCTTCATTCTTAATAGACTAGTCTATCTCTCCATGTAATTAATCAAAATTTAGTATGATCTACAATGTGCCAAAGGACAAAAGATGGGATACCCTGGTAAGGAAAACATTCCTGATATTGACTCTCACTAGAGGTTGAGTAGACATTTGATGGATGTGAGAATTGGTGATGGCCTGGGAGAAGTATAGAGAGAAGGAGAGATGTTGATTGAAAAAATAAACATATATTTCCAATTATGGTATTATGGGAGAGAAATGAAAGTAGCTAGTAAAACGTAGAAGGGCAGATGTAGCAAAGATTCCCTGAAGGAAATGACCTTACAGAAGAAACTTGCAGTAAAATGAAGGCGCGTGGAGTATAGAGAAAAAATTTCAGGTATGCATGACCAGTGTCTAGAGGTACAAAAATATTTTAAATTGCTCTTTATGGTAATTTTTATCTAGCTTCTAAATTTCTATCGTAGCATTTTTAAAGAGAAGAACATAGATATATAAATTTGTCAATGATCAAATATTTATGAACTCCAAATGGGTGCTAAAATATTTTTAAACTAAATGTACAATAAAAAAAAGGTCAGAGAATATTTTAGCTGGGTGCAGAAATGGTTCTAAATGGTTCCCAAAGTGGGAAGTCTCATGAAGCTTCAAGATCAGCAATGGAGTTGAGGAGGTGAAAAGGAGAGGGTTGCTTGTTCATGAATGGGCTTTTGAGAGAAGGATAGGCAGCACTGAAGAGTCCCTTTCTTGCCTCCCTAACAAATATTTCAATTATTTCATCACCCCATTGTTTCTATATATTGCACTTATCAAAATTCTTTGCTTAGAATGTTGCATCTTTTCATCTGAAACCATATTTATTTGGGTACATAGATCTCCCTTATATGTAGGTCAACCCTAAGTTTCCTACTTGCACTTCAGATTATCATCAAGGGGGTACACAGAACTCCTTGGTATGATAAACATAACATATTTCTTCCTGGTGATTTTGCCAATGAATTAAAGGCCTTGCATCTGAATTTGACATGCGCATACAGAAAGATGAGACTTTTTCACCTCACGATGACCGGTGTGAACCCAGAAGTGTGCTGGTAAGAGCAACGATGACCATCTATCAAGGAAAGGCACAACTGTAGAGAATTTACTGTGCATTTGATACGATGCTAGATGTTGTACATGATTTCTTCCTTCCTTGCTTGCTTCCTTCCTCCCTTCTTTTCTTCCTTCCTTCCTTCTCTTTCTTTCCTTCTTTCTCTGTCTCTCTCAGTAATTCTATGAGATGGATATAGTGAATCTATATTTCAAACAAAAAAAAGTAATATCTGAAATTATTTAGGCTGTACATAAATGATGACGTTAACCTCTAAATTAATGAACTTAGCATTTCAGTCAACAAAATTTTCTTATTCCAGCCACTGTTATTTTGAGTACCTTTGTTATAGTTATAGTATCTGAACCTGTCTATTGACCAATATAAACAGTACATTTCCAGGATAGAAAGAGAATATTGTGGGGAGGGTGTCTGAAATCCCTTTTTGTTAATGTGCAGGAGGGTATGTAACTGGAGTATTTGGGGAGGTATAAGAAGAAAAGGTGCCATTTTTGTTTTGTATCCGAGTCAAAAACGTCTTCTGTTTTCCTCTTTAATTTATTCTTG
Source organism: Perognathus longimembris pacificus (assembly GCF_023159225.1). NCBI lineage: Eukaryota > Metazoa > Chordata > Mammalia > Rodentia > Heteromyidae > Perognathus > Perognathus longimembris. The sequence continues at coordinate 46,508,021 of NC_063176.1, forward strand.
TCCAACCCCTGAGCTTTCTTCTTCTACTAAGCCCAACATTTTCTTAGTTTCTCTATTCCTCATGGCCTCAAAGAGAAGTGCCAAACATTCTACTGCTGGTCTGTGGTGTTAGCAAATCCAAAGAAGGTAAAGAAAATTTGAAAATAAATGGGAGATGATAATATTCACTTAACAATAACCCATACGGAGAAATTAGATTTCACAACAACGTATCTGCATGAGGGAATCCTAGTCCTTGGTTCTTGGTTCTCTTTGGGCTGTTTGGACCCATGTCTTCCTATCTCTGTGTTGTAAAACTTTGTTCTTTCTTCTGACCTCTGTCTGTGAGAGTTGATGACCATCTTACTTTCCAGGACTATTCCTCTTTACCCCATACCTACAATCTCTCGAGAGCCTGGTTGGCTACAGAGGTGTTAAGAAGAGACCTACAGGGGTGTTTTTACAGCATTGCTTTCCTGGAACTTTTACTTTGTCCTCTTCTTGCACAGTTGGTGTTTAACTTTATGTAAGTTGTAAGGGGAGAATCCACCTGCCGAGTTGTTTATGTTTAGGTGGTATGAATGGGTGAATGAGGAGATGGCACTCATCCTCAGCAGAGGCCCTGAGAAGGTTATAAGACATGAAACAGTGATACATAGGTCCAAGTGCACAGGTGGAGAGCCTCTGAATAGAGGTGAAACCAAAACCATCTGAGTAGTTCCTTTTCCTCCCTGTATAGCTAGCAAAGGACCCAGGCAACATCCCTCAGTAGGTTTACAGAAGCTTCTTGTCCCCCCTGCAGGGTTGTGAATTGGGATCATTAAGTTTTAAGTTGCTCTGCCTTCTCTGGGTAAGTGATCGTGTAAATATCAGATGCTAGAAGAGAGAAGCAAGTGCCTGCTCTCAAGATCTGGATTATTGCCTATTAGGTGACATCCAGAAGAAGCTCAACACTACCACCCCCATCCCCCCAAATCATAAGCCAAGCCTACATTAGGAGCGCTGCCTTAGAAAGGCAAAGCTAATCATTGTAACCATGTAGATCCAGAGACCATTAATGTTTCTCATGCCCTGTGGTAGGAGGAAATATATTAAAAATTGATTTTTGGTTTCTGCCTTTGTCTGTGTAACATTTATAATAAAGTATACAGGAGAAAGTATCCTTTAAAATTGATATTTCAAAGCATTTTGAGCTTGTTGGTGTTAAAATAAATTTTTATTAATGGTTCTGTATTGTATAGGGAAAGGTCAGTTTTTGAGCATGACAATTTTATCTTCTTAAAAAGAGAGATGTTGCTAGTGTTCTTTAATAATTATGTACAAGCCCAAATTTTTGCTACATTACTGGGGAAAACCAGTTTTAGATGTAAAATTATCCTTTGGATGTAATATGAACTAAATGTAATATAATGGATAGCTTGTCTCTTCTTCTCTGTCTTTTATTTCTCTCTTCCTCTATTTCAGTATACAGTAGGGGGTCACTTGTTTTGCTCTGTGTGTTTGGTAAGCGGTAAGCCATGTCTTCCCCATTACATCTTTGTCTCTGGGATTCTATCATCAGTTTAGTCTTTTTATAATTGAAGAAGCTTTTGTTCATCTGTGAAGAACACAGTTCATTTTATTCTTCCCCTGCCTCAGCTTCCTGAACATGATGTGAAAATACAACCCTGCCTATGGGTGTTCTTTTTTTTTTTTTGTCTTAATTTTTGTTTTCTTAGTCACTTTAAATAAAATATACTTCAAAAAAGCTTGCTCCATTTGTTCTGAATGCTTTAGAATGGCTCTTAGCTGTAATTCCCCAGAAATGAAATGACATGGTACATTTTCTGATGACTTTCATTAATCTGGTATCGTTTTACTACTGATTTGAGTTTATTACATAGGGTTATAACCTGATAGAAATAACACTGTCAAATGCCTGGATTTGTCATGTGTTTTGTAATTCCCTAGATGACGAGTGCATATCAGCAAACCGTTTTTTATTCAGAGGAGCAGCAGAGGTTGGGCACACTAATTGCCCAACCACCGAAAGTGTATAAAGAATGACATTTTATGCTACCGAATTCATCATATTTTTAGAAAGATGATGTGATAGATTAATAAAACATAGCAACTCTTCTATGCAAACCAAATGTTTATAATAAATGGAGCATAATCTATCTGTTCTGCTGTAAAGTGAATTAAAGTAGTCTCCAGCCAGTAAACTCAAACAGAATAGAGAAGATGGTTAGGTGACCTCAACAGGCAAAAATCTTACCATTGAATACATTATTTTCTTTCAAATGGTCTTCCCTTGTCACATTGGAGTGAGTTCAATGTAATGCTGGAGTCTTTTCTTTAGCTGGATGCAAATTGGGTACTTAGAGGCTGGGGGCAGGGTGCTAACTCACATCTGAATGGAGTCCTCTAAATGCCAACTGAAACTGTTGTCATTTGGATGTGATTGTCCTGTTGCAAGAGGAGCTATCAGGTTTTAAATATTAGTGTGGCACCCACAGTATGTGACAGCCCAGGGCAAATTCATATACATTGTGATGCAAATGTATCAGGTAGCCATTAGAACCCAGGTTGCTCAAAGTCCATTTACATTTTACCTTTATGTTATCAACAAGCAGGAGCCATGCTTGTCTTCCATGGAAATTGAAGGAGAGTGAAAAAATAAAAGCTCTACCTTTTTATATTTGTATGAATTGTGTCAATGCCATCCATTTCTTAGACCTTTCATTTTCCCACTGTGGTCATACATCAGATGGGCAGCATCTTTATTTCATTCAGTGTTATGTTTTTGTTTTTTTTCCTCTTACTTTGGGAAGTTTTACAGAGCTTGGCTAAACTGCCATTGTATCCTTCAGCATAGGGGCTTATATTTAATGTAGTGGAAAGAGGGAGAAAATGAGGGAGAGGGAGAAACAATTCGACAAGAAATGTACTCATTACCTTACTTAGGTAACTGTGAAGCCTCTGTACACCACCTTCACAATAAAATAAAATAAGTAATAGTTGGCATTGTGCTCCATTTTAATAAATACAAGGGCAAGGAGAGCAACTGTATAGGGTGAAATCCTAATGGTTTCAGTATAGGTGCAGAAGAAGCAGCATCAATATGGACATTAATCCTTGGTCTGACAAACACTATGAACAGGCAAACTCCATTATCAGGGAAGGGCATGGAAAGATGCTTCCACTAAGATAATTATTGACAGTATTGTGGTCCAGGGTAGAGAATGAGAATCATTATCTTTTTCCTTCTCTGCATCTGCTCCTTCCTTTGTTTTCTTTTTCTCTGTTCCCTTTCCCCACCCCAGACAACTCCCCTCTCTCTTTTGTCCTTTCTCAACAGTTAGTCAGTGAAATCTTGCAAGTTATTATAATCACTGTATTAGCCTGTTAGGGCTGCCATAGACTTGGTGGTCTAAACACCAGAAATCAGGTCTGGAGAAAGTTCTGGAAGTCCAAGTTCAAGGTGCTCAGCAGATTCGGCCTCTCGCTTTCCTTACAGGCTGCCACCTTCTCTTGGTGTCCCCAGATGGCCTTTTCTTTCTGTGTGTACACATTGTTGATATCTCTTCCTATTCTTACAGAGGCATCATGACTCTTGGATAAATTACCCACCCTTATTACATTGCTTGATTTCTTACAGGATCTGTCTCTAAATGCAGTCACCTTGTATTAGGTTAGGGTTTGAACACCTAAGGGTGGTAACAGGGGACTTAATTCAGTCTAAAGCAGATACTTTGAAGACAGTGGTGAGGAATAGTCCATTCATACATCTTAGGACATTGGAGAGACTGAATGTTCCATATTCCATCTAGGAGAGATGTCTTTGTGAAGACACAAGCCTCTCCCCACATTGCTCACCTGCCAGTTCATATCCCACTTATCTTTTCCAGAACATCTCTTTCCAAAGATTAACTCTCTTCCTCTTAAGACTCCAAAGCCTGAATACCTGTTGGGAGGTTGTGACAGAACATTAGATAGTAAGACCTTTCTTAATTGAATGACTAAGTAAAAGTTTCTTGGTTTTTCTTTCCTGCCCTACATCACAGAAAGTTCCCTTCCTACTCTTAAGCTCATTTGCCACATATTCTGCCTTTCATCCTTTTGATGCTCCTCTTTGCTAACCCAGACATGACTTATTTGTGCTGTAAGAATTTTAGTAACTCCATTAGTTAGCAAATAAAGGCCCATTGTCATTCCTGTCATCATTACCTTCATCAACATTGCTAAGCTTTACTGTTGATCCTCCCAGCTATATCTAGCAGTTACTACTGTGAGATGGGAAACCAGACCTTTGGCTTATTTGCATATGAGAAATTAGAATTAAAGTTCCTTTAGAATGTAAGTCATTGCTCAAGATTGTAGAATTTATCCATAGCTGGGCATAAATGCAACTCAAGAAATCTATTTCTAGCAATTGCACTGTTAATAGCTACACTCTTAGAAGTATACAGCGTAACTTGGATCTTGAAACTTCCGTGGTTCAATTCAGTATTTACCAGGGATGGGGGAACATCTGGCCTGTGGAGCTTCTAAGGCCCACAAACTCCTCTGATTCTGGCCCAGCAGAAGTCATCAAATATAGAACTCAAAATTTAATAAATCTGAGAGCTTATGTTTTGACATCAATACCAGCCAAGGATAGTCTCACTAAATGGACCATGGCAGTAACATATTTCCCACCCTTGATTTAACCTATTGAAAAAATCATGGTTCTAAGTATATTTTACCCACTGTAAACAGTCAATGAAATGCCATCCAAAACATGCTAGGCAACTGGGATTATTATTATTATTTCAGTTAACAAAGAGTCAAATAGATGTCAGTGTATCCATTAGATGGATAAAGAAACTGAGGTCAAAAAAGGGTTTACATGGTTTATAATTGACCCAGCCTCTCTGCATTATATACTGGCTCGTCCCTCTCTTTCGGCCTTGCCTGCACCCACAGCCATGTCTCTGCACCCCAATCCTAAGACTTACTGCTCTTACTTGAACAAGTGTTACCTACGTAAAACGTAGACACAGGCTAGGGTGCTGTCTAGCCTGTGAGACTGCTGTTCGACACCTTCTGAAATATATTTATATTCCATATAAAAGAGATGAATAATGGAATTGATATCAGTACAGGGTTTCCTTAGTTCAATAAGTATTTTCCACTTTTATATGACCATGAACAAGAAAAACAGACCTTGGGCCTCATAGGTCATTGTGAGGTTTTAATTAAATAATAGGTGCAAAAGGGTTCCATGGTTTCCTTGTATAATGCAGATAGCCACGGCGATGGGAGACATTGTTCCCATCGCTGATGGTTCTATCAGTCTGGACTCTGTGACAATGTCTTTTCTGTTCACATATAGCATTGACACACATGCACTATGGAAATGCACACTCATATGTACACACACGTATGCATGGACACACATGCGCATTCTTACCCATCACTTGGGTCTGCTGTCTATGGCTTTATGTTTATTTTCTCTTTTTACCTTCCTATGATGTTAGAAGTCCCTCTTTCTGACCTCCAGTGGCTTACAAAACAACAAAAATGCCTCTTTTACTTCAGGAGCTATTCTTTCACCTCCACGTCCTCCTATATGCTGATCTTTTGTTTGGCTTGGTGAGCTAGCCCTTCGAAGGTTACCAGCCCATCCTGACAGCCAAGGAATTTGTTTTGTTTTGTCAGTGTTAGTGTCCTTTACCAATGATGTTCCATGTTTTCCCCTGAGCTTTTGATTTCATTTCAGAAGTACATCCCATATATTCAATTAGGGACACTTAAAAAAAAGAACTTTTTTCTACTGGTTTATAGTCCCATCTGGAGGAAGGGAGTTACTCTGCAGAATAAATTGAGTGTGAAATTTGGCTATGCAATAAGAATCCACTTCCGTTAAGGCAAAGAGAAGAGATGCATAAAATTCAAATCATGCGTAGAATAAATGCTTTATCTTTAAGAAACATATAAATAGACATCAAACACCATAGAAACATAGAGGGTTTCCTCTCTTTTTTTTAAAGAACCAAATTTGTGTGCAATTTCAGAGCAAAAACTTTGCAAGGAAAGATTATGCATGTCCAATGCTGATAAGACTGCCCAAATATAAATTTTATGATGCATTTCCTTTAGAATTCCATCTTTCTACTAGCACAATCAAAGAAAGGAAAATAAAGTTTGAAAGCCCTTGGAGAGCCAAGGGCAGGCACCTGAGGAAATCAGGAAAGAATGAGAAGCTGATATTGTTGCTAATTTGTGACAGTTTTGCTAAGGCTGCGCTCCTTAAAAGAAGGCACTTGCTCTAAATTTTCTTTCCTTCTTCACCCTAAGTATTGCTTTCCTGCAAACACTTGCCAGCAATAAAAATACAAGGTAGGAAGTGAGGGAGGGAGCAATAGGGAAGTTTGCAAGGCCCATCCTGAGCCAGAAAAAAATCACCATGGAAGAATTTACTTCTTCTGAACTGGATAGCAATACAAGTCATCTTTGCTTTACTAGCCACTAGAGCTGACGTTCTTGGCACAAATAGAAAGTCCCAGGCAAAGTCTGAGGAGGTCCCTTTGAAAACCCTCAGAACAGGACAGCTGAAAATAGACTCCGAAAAATTGTCTTTCAAAAATCTTCCAAGGAACTCAACATGCTGCACATTTTTTTTTTCCTAAAGTAGCATTTACCAAAGCATGGCATATTAAAATGCTATCTGTATTCAGATAAATTGGAGTACTCTTGATTAAAGACAAAAGAAGTCATCTTATTTTAGGACGTTTCAGAGCCATTCATAGATTCATGAGTGTTCTGAATACCTAAAAGTGAATCAGCATGAAATAGCAGTTTGGTGTAACAATAAATATCTCAGAGGTCCTTGAGGGTTTTGTTTTGTTTGTTGAACATGCTTGCAGATAAACTAGTATAGTGTTTCCCAAAGTACTTTCGCACAGAGTACGTTTGTAAAGTTAGCAGATGTATATTTTGGCAAGGATGTATTAAATTATGGTCAATGTTGGTTAATAAAATATGACCTACCTGAGGGTTGGTTGTGGTAGCTTGTCTGAAATTGCAGCAAGTAACAAAAAGTCCAACTTTGGCCCTGACAACCCATGATCCTCCGAAACTTTCTGCCTTGCACATCTGTGCCTTCTATTTTTAGGTACTGCTGTTTATTTGCAGGAAATAGTGAATTCATCTTCCCAGCCGAGGTTTATTCTACCGGCGAGAGATTTCCGATTTTCATTTTTATCATTATCTCTTTAAACCTGATTGTGTTTAACTTCTCACAGTTTCATTATTCCTGAGCATCACCTCTGAGGTTTTTTACATTTCCAATGTTACTCAGTTTCTTTAAATGTCTGTGTCTCTATCCCCTTGTCACTCAAGGAGGAAGAATTTCTCCTTTCCTGGCCCCATGAACGGAAGTGACTGGAGCAAGGGGGGGCTGCAGCTATTTCCAGCTGTTTGGAGTGCAGGTGCCGGTCCAGATGACAGTTTCTGTTTGTGTTTGGCTAAAAAGTGCTGCTATCTGGTAAACCTATGGATAAGAGAAGCTCAACAATTAAAATCAGAAAGTGCAGAAGTAGAATCATGGCCACCCCTGCATTTGGAGAGAGGGCTTTGCTGTGGGCATGTTCTTACAGGCAGGATGGGCCTTTACTGGGTACCATATTAGAGGATTCTAAATGCCCTCTGCTCCAACTGCCAACTGCACAGACTACAAGAGTATACAATGCCTTAAACATATATGGGGCATCACTTCTTTTTGTTAGAATTATTCTATTTGATTCTTTCTTTCTTTGCTGCATTGTACAAAAGGGTAACACTTTCACTATGATATTTCTGTCTGTACATATGAAGTATCTTGATCAAGTTCACTTCCTCTATTATACTTTCTTATTCCCTTCTCTCCCTTTTTTTTTATAATTTTAATGCTTTTCATTATTCAATTTGCATCTGTGTGCATAGCTTCACTTCTAAGAATTTGTCAACATTTTTACATTTAATATCGTACATATGTAGGGACAGCACTCAGATACACGTACACATATATGTACATGTATGTATTTATGTGCATATTTATGTTTTATACAATATAGATACACATACATGCACAGTTGTACATAGTTATGTGTATATATCTACCTATACGTATATAACTAGAGATGTATAGATATCTCTCTATGTATATGACAGGTATAGTCCCTCAGGCAAGGTAGTCAGAATGGACCTCAGTCCAGCTTGGGCGCTGTGGCCTAGAGTGTCTCTAGTTCTGGGATACGTGTTCCTCTTTCCACCGATGGCTTCCGGGAAGGTCTGACAGATGGTGGCTGGACACTGGAAGATTCAAGAGTCAGTTTGGATGTGTTTTGATATTTTAACAACAGTTCCACCATTATGACTTTCAGGCCAGGAGGATACTAAGAAGTAGAAAAAGCTCCTTTTTTTTTTTTTGTCTCATTTACGAAAAATCATCCAGTGACATAAAAATCTAGGGCATACTTTTTGACCTTCACTCAAAATCACTGTCATTGACACCTTGCAGACTAGATAGTATCTTGGTGTTTGATATTCCCATGGAGGTAGGAAGAAATGTCATGTGGTCGTGGCCTGGTGTCACTTGGTTGCAGGTAACTCATTTTGTAGGGTTTGACACTCACAAAATAGGTCAATCAAGGCCAAAAACCTAGCACAGGACTCCATGAATTGAATCTGCCTTGTTTTGAGGGTCAAATTCTAGCTTTATCACCCTAAGCCTCCCTATAGATACCTACCCTCTCCATAACGACATGACACAGTGCTTCTACCCGACATAAACAGCCAAGCGTATAAATTATGATTTGGGAAATTGGAGGGACTAGACTAGGACATGTGGCTAACAGCTTGTTTTTTGCTACGTTGCAAAATAGCAGGGCTGTGCTCAGAGTTGCAAGGTTCATCTGATTTTAGAGCCTACCATTAACTCCTTCAGTTTTGGTTCCAGTGGCAAAGCCTCAGTAGGTCACAGAAGCATGTAGCCCTTTGCATCAGCAGGAAAAGAGTTGTTGGTATCACTGAGTTTCCAGTCTTATCCAATGGTTGCTGTAATGGTGAATGGCAATTTGATATGCTGAAATGTTTGTACTCTACAGATGGATGCACCCATGGTTAGACCCAGATGTAAAGGGGAGTTATTGAAAAAAAAAACAGCCTGCCTAAATGTGAGTGAGTTTAGATTGCTTTTAGTAAGTGAAGCATGGGGTAAGTGATACTCTATACCATCCCCTGGACACGAGGGCCGCTAACATTTCTGTATCTATGCCACTGTCTTGCTGTGTCATGTTTGCTTTTGGAAGGTTGAGGAGAATTGTTTCCTCATCTCTGTGGGGGACGAAACAAAGAGTACAGTAAAAAGGCCTCCCTCAGCCTAGGGGAAGGGATTAAGAAGGGACATAATGGGACATTTAGAGCTGGTAGTATTGAAGTTGTCTCCCGCTGAGAGGATGTATCTGTAAGTGATGCTCAGCTGCTGCTTTGAGGCAGGCATATGTCTGGGTATCTCATTGTAGGGGGGAATCCAATGGGCAACTTAGTGGCAGAAAGAAGTCAACTATAAAACTGTCCAGAGGCCTAGGGCTCTGATTCATGGGCAGATGAGATTATCATGGCAAGTTTGGGCAAGTTGGGGGGGAAAAAAAATCACTAATCAAAGCCTTTGAACTTTCTAAAGCATCTAGTACTTCTTGGGACAGAGTAAACTGTTATACATATTAATAAGCAAATATTCATTGAGTACCTCTGTGTTTATCATGTACTTCCTGGTCCTAAGAAAAAGTCCCAAGAGAAGCCATACGTATGCATAATGGCCGTGAATATATCCTGCGAAGTTGCTTATGTGTGGCTCCCAGCTGCATCATTTGCTATTCTAGTGACGCTGGGAAACCACTTGACTCAGCTCTGTGACTCAGTTTCTCTACCTATCATGAAGCACATGGTGGTAGACCGTGCCGCATGGGGTTCCTGCATGGTTACTGTCTCTCTGGTACACACACACTCTCATATGCATACATTGTTACAAAGGCATATATGAGCAAGATGCTGATGGGTCACACTTGGAATCTAAATACTCAGAAGGGTGATTTATGAAGATTATGGTTTGAAAGCAGCTTAGGCAGAAGCTTGCATGAATCTCTTATCTCTAATTAACCAACAAAAAGCCAGAAGTGGGGTGCGGCTCAGTGGTAGAGCTCTAACCTTGAATGAAAAAGCCAAGTGAGTCTGAGGCCTTGAGTTCAAGTCTCAGTACTGGTGCGCTGTGCTCTCTCTCTCTCTCTCTCTCTCTCTCTCTCTCACACACACACACACACACACACACACACACACACACACCATAAGGGCATACACAATAAGTACTCAATATATGTTAGCCATTTTGTCAAGACTCTAACAATATGTTGAACAAAACCCTGACTTTGGTAGTGTGGCTCAAAGGCTTGGGCCCCAGCCTCACTTGTCTCCACCAACAACCAGCCATTTATCTTTAGACAAGTTCCTTCGCTTCAGTGTTTCTCCAAAACACAGTTCTTCCTCATGGAAAATGAGAATCTTCAGTTGTTGAATGCAGCAAGTGGGGAGCTCTGCTGATCTGCAATGGTGGAAGCACTTTGAAGGCTATACAGTTCCACACAGGGGCCAATGCTCAGCATGTCTTATCTTGCAGTATTTGTTAGTAAGGATGAGCATCCAGTTGTAGAAATAAGGGATTTAGGAGGGCTAGGAATATGGCTTAGTGGTAGAGTGCTCCTTCTGTGTACATGAAGCCCTCGGTTCAATTCCCCAGTACCACGTAAACAGAAAAAGCCAGAAGCGGCGCTGTGGCTCAAGTGGCAGAGTGCTAGCCTTGAGCAAAAAGAAGCCAGGGACAGTGCTCAGGCCCTGAGTCCAAGCCCCAGGACTGGGCAAATAAATAAATAAATAAATAAATAAATAAATAAAAAAGGTATTTAGGAGAAAAAGGATTACTGCTTTCCTAAGATACTAGGAGCAGAGAATGAAGGGAAAGGAAAAAGCATGTTAGAGATGGGCTAGTGGAGGAGGGGTCCAGCATAACCTGAGTGGACACACTGGTGACCTACATCTCCAACGGCATAAAAGACCAGGACTGAAGTTTGTGAGAGCAGAAGCAATTATACTTTAACAACAAGTCTTGATCTCTTTGTATTTATGAAGCCGTTAAAAATACTGTACTATTTGCACTACTCAACATGCCCTTGAATTCTAAAAAAAAAAAATTAAAAAATATATCTATGCTATCAGGATTCTAATTTTATGGAGTTGGAAGCTGAAGCTTAGCAAAGAAAGGTTAGGGCACTTCCCCAAGTCCCCTGGCCAGTGGTGCTGATGAGATTTGATTGTGATTATCCTGAGTCAGGGTCTGGAATTACGCTACCTCCCTGGGTGAACACCGAGTAGGGGCAGAGAACTGCCTGAAACATTCATTCCCTTTACCCATGTGACTCTTTCCATGCTCCTCACTCCATTTGCATTATATTGGGAGGCTTGCTTGATCTTCTCCCCTGTCTCTGGGCTGTGGGGCCCTGTGTACTTTTCTTCAACATGGTCCTTGCAACATCTGGACTCTTAGCTCCTCAGCGAGAGCAGATATGGGGGGGATCTACCACATTCACGAGGATATTTATGGAAAAAGGGATGACAGATGAAAAGGAAGAAAGAAAGGAAGAAAGAAAGAAAGAAAGAAGTGGGAGGAGGTACAATCAAAGATCAACCTGCTAATGAGGTTCAGAGTATAAGAATACATTTGGGGGATCCATTTTGGATCCCCAATTCTTGTATCCCCTCTCTTCCCCCTATACACATATGTGAAAAAACATTCTTTTTTGGTCAGTCCTGGGGCTTGAACTCAGGACCTGGGCTCTGTCCCTGAGCCCCTCTGTGTTCACGGCAAAAGCTTTACCCCTTGGGGTAGAGCTTCCGGCTTCTGCTTCCGGCCTTTTCAGGTTATGTGGTACTGAGGAATTGAACCCAGGGCTTCATGCATGCTAAGGCAGTCACTCTACCACTAAGCCACATTCTCAGCCTGTGAAAAATATTTTATGCTTTTTCTTTTTGGATGGATGCTTTACTATTCCTGAATAGACTGGGCAGTCTCATCAGAACATGGAGGCTGTTGTTTGCATCCTCTGCCTCACCTATTTGGCTGACACGTGGGCCCCATTGCTTAGAGCCATTGCAGCCAATTTGGTCGATAATCTGCAAATTAAAAATTCAATAAGTAGTTCCCAGAATCATTTTCAAAAGTCAGGACACAGAAATTAACATGTTAATAATCGGTGCACGGTGGGGTGAGTTTTCTGCTGTGGATTGTCATCGCTTTAATTTGGTATTATAAAAAGAGACCGCAGGATGCATTCTTTTAATTTTGCTGCACAGAGTGTAAGCTTTTAGGGGTGTAAGTATCGATGTGGGGAATGATTTTGCACATGGATTTTGTGGCAACTTAGGCAGGAAATAAATAGGGTGCTGTAGGATAGGATCCATTGGAATTGGCTTTAATAATAAAGCCTTACCATCTACACAGCGCTTCTGATGATCCTCTGCTCATCTCAAATGACTCTCACATTTGCTGTCAACAAGCCTTCGAGGTAGGCGAGAGCAGACACTTCTTCATGTACACACACGTGAAATGTTGGGAAACGTCTGGCCTCACACCTATCGTCCCAAAGCAGTATGGCATGTTAGGAAGGTGGCGCTCTCCATTCCTAGATGGGTGTGCTTTCCTCTGCGTGGGGAATCCATCAACATTTGAACAAACTCATACACAGATTGTTCCAGTGATCCAGGGGTGAGAAACTCAAGCCAAAATGCCTAGGCTAAAAAGGATTCCAGGAGCAACAACACCTTGGCAGACAGACCTGGGTTCGAATTTCTGTTCCACCACAGCTTAGATTAGGGGCCTGTTACTTAAGCCATCTAAATTTCAAAGGCCTCACTTGAGTGCGTGATGAAAATAATAATCCTCCCAGTAGGGTCTCTGTTAGGATGAATGAAGAGGGATGGGTGGGGGCAGGTACCGTAAGGGATATGTAATACGATTCCTGGTATTTGGCACTGAAGATCTGTAGCTGAGGTACTGGAAATAGAAGGTATATTAAACAATCATCAGTGTACTCTCCATTTGGTAGACACTGGCTCCATGTGGCTATTTACATATAAATGTAGTAAACTTAAATTAAAAATCTAACTCCTCTGTCTAGCCACCCACATGCCAAATGCCCAGTAGCTACATGGGACGCATGACTGATTAGCACAACTAGGGAGCATCCTCTTCACTGTGACGTCACAGTAGCTTTCACACACATTACAAGAGCACACAGACAAAAAAATGGCCCACAGCCTCCACTCCGTGTCACCACAAGAGGAGGCCACTGGGGAGGCTACACCAGTGCCCACCCACTTTCCTTTGTTCTGATATTTTGTTTACATTGGGGCTATGCAAATGACATGTGAGGAAATTCAGTGTGGTACATTTAACTGGCCCACTCCAGAACATCCTGCTGATAATTGCGTAGAGCTCTGTGAATGGGGGGTAATTTCCTCCCAGGTGCCTGTTCGACACGCTTGTTTGGCATGCTTTATTGTTGGGTTGGATTTACACTCTGCATTTGCCCATAAAAACTGTTTCCAAAAGAAACAAGAAGCGTGGCAAGATAAAAAAGCGATATAAAAAGGGTATTTTGTGATTTATTTATGTCAAATTTATGGAAGATGACAGGAGGCATTACAGTTTCAAAATTAGTTGTCACAGTCAGGCTGTAAATCCCCATGGGACAGGAGTTATGGGGATGTATTGGGGACTAGGACCCCTAGGTCTGTGTGGGACCCCCAAAGAAGGCCAGAGAAGGCCCAGGACTGTAGCACCCTCCATTATTCTCACATTGATGAACTGACCGACAACAACTAGCAAGTCCTAGTGCTTGCTATGCATTAAACACTATGTATAATTTCATTCATTTCCCACTGGCTTCAGTTATCTTGATCATTTTATAGTTGTGGAAACCTCTGTAAGAGAAGAGGCATAAGGACTAAGGGGCAAAGGCAGAGGAAAGATGGTGGATGACATGAATACATTGGGCTGGCACTGGGAAGTTAGATTCACGCCTGGCCTGTGGCAGTCATTCAGTGCCTACTATGTCCACGTGTGGCACCAGGCACTGGTGACCCAGCAATGAGAGGATAGGGAAGCTTTGATCTTACGAGGGATGGAGCTGATCTACGAACAACAGAGATGCAGACTGAAAGGAAGCGATGTGTGGAGTTTTCTGGGACCATGGGGAGACTCCCTTTAAGTCCCAAGTGGGGAACGTGGAAGAGACAGTTTTTGAGACACCTGCGTCGGTGCTTAGTGATCAGGGATGGGGGCGTAGATGGCGTCATGATTTCCCTGGGCTCCTAATATGAGCACATTTACCTCCCCAGGAACTGAGCTTGAATGGCACTTATCCACCTACACTATTATTAAAGTTCCTTGTGAGCTGGGTACCAGTGGCTCACACCTATAGTCCTAGCTACTCAGGTGGCTGAGATCTGAGAACTGTGGTTCAAAGCCAGCTTGGGCAGGAATGTCTGTGAGGTTCTTACCTCCAGAAAACCGGAATTGACCCTGTGGCTCAAAGTGGTAGATCACTAGCCTTGAGCGAAAGCACTTAGGGACAATGCCCAGGCTCTGAGTTTGAGTCCCATGAAAACAAAATAAATTCCTTCTATTCAGTTGGCAGGTAATATCCCAAGGAGATAAGGAGAAGAATGTGAAGTGTGTCCTTCAGTAAAATAATCTACTTTTATTTTTGCATTTCAGTTTTGACTGACATATAGTAATTGTACATATTTATATGAGTTACAGTGTGACAGACTGATATATGTATATCATGTGTGAAGAGCAAGTCAGGGTAATCAGCATACCTATCACCTCAAACATTTATCATTTCCTCTATCTACAGTCAGATAGATAATGAATATTGAAACAAAAAGTGAATTTTTTATGTTCATTATATACTGAAATGTATAATGAATGATTTGTTAAGTAGAGTCATTCACCCTACTGAACTTACTCTTCCTATTGGGAATTCTCTACTCCTTAAGCAATCTCTTCCTACCCTCTAGCAACCACTCTTTTACTTCCTACTTCTATGAGTTCAACGTTAAACTTAGCTTCTAATAAGCACTCTTGATTTACCAGTTCTTCCTTTTGTTTTCCTTTAAGAGTTCTTTATTTCATCCTTAGCGATTATTGATGGTTTCAGCCAAACATGGCGGCGTGTGCCTGTAATCCTAGCACTAGAGAGGATCAAGAGACTTTCAAGTCAACTTAAACTACCTCATTAGACTGTCCTACCATGCTCTTCCTCCAAAAAGATTCTCTTCAGCCTTTTACCTGTCTCCCTCTACCTACTTCCCTGTGTGGTATCCTCCAGGAATTTTGGATAGATTTTTCTAATGACCCCCTTACCTGAAACACCAGAGCCAGCTTCCCTTTTGAGATTCGGCTCACTGAGTAACCCTTGTGTGTGCACACACACGAGCACATATTTGTGTGTGTGCATGTGTGCTAGTTCTGGGGCTTGAACTCAGGACCTGAGCTCTGTTCGCGAGTCCCATTGTGCTCAAGGCTAGCACTACAGCACTGCTTTGGGCTTTTTCTGAGTCGTTTAGTTGAGGTTAGAGCCTCATGGACTTTCTTGCCTGGGATTTTATTATTTTTAATTGAAAAGGTGATGAACAGGGGTTTACAGTTACATAAGTAAGGGAATGAGTACATTTGTTTTTAATCATTGTTACCTTACCCCTCACTATTTCCCACTTACCCCTCCCTAAGTTGTAAGGTTCTTATCCCACATAGTGTCAAGTGAGTATCAGTGCTGCATTGGTTCATCCTTGGTCCTGCTGTTTCTGATTCCCTTTCCCTTCCATGTATATACAATTAACATAATTGTATATAATATATTGTATATAATTGTATTGTATATAGTATAATATTAATATATTAATATTAATATATTATATATAATATAATTGCATATAATGTAATATAATTGTATATACAAGACACAGAACACTGAGAGAAATGAAAACAAAAGAGAGAAGAAAAACGTGCATATAGAACATAATAGTAACCTATTATTTCTATATATTGGCGTTCAGGTTTTGAACCATGATCCTCAGATCTCAGCTTCCTGAGTAGCTAGGATTACAGGTGTGAGCCACCAGCTCCTGGTTCACAAACCATATTTAACAGACTTGCTCCACAGGCCCCAAGCTTGTCTGTTTTTACCTTTGTGTTCCCCACCACAGTAAGAGACACCATAGGCCATCATACAAGGAAAACCCCAGCAGCCATTTTTATGTCACACATGTCATCCAATGCTTAGCATGTCTGAGTGTGATCCCCATTTCTAATCTGTGGCCTTTGTAATAAATTCTAGTGGCGATTATTGGAAGAATAGTAAAGAGCAGAATCTGGAGACAAAGTGGCTTTCTAGCCCAGTCACTAATCCTCCTTGAGCACTGGTTTCCTCATCTGCAAAACAAAGGCATCACGTAATACATTGGAGATGATTCCTGGCAGAGGGGAGCACCATTTAAATGTTCGCAACGACTACCACATATTTACAGCACAGGATGCCAGGCTGAACACTTCCTTTTTATCTTACAGTCTCTGCCACACTATGAGGATTTCTACAGGCCTATTTTACAGGTGAGAAATCTGATTCTCCAAGAAGAGAAATGAAATACACACACCTCTAGAGATAAACAACACCGGTGTTGCAGTACACAGTGGATTGAGGCTCAGACCCCTAGGCCCTTCCCACTGTGCCTCTTGGATTTATCTTGGAAGGATCTGGGGACTGCCCTGGACTTTCTCTCCCATCTGCTCCATACGAGGGTCTGACCCATCTTATCAAGAGAACTATCCTAAAAAGATTAAGACCTCAGAAAAGTTAGTATCTCTTCCCTGGTCTACCACTCTTTTCTCAACCTTCACTCTTCTCTTGTCCACCCAGTTCCACCACCTAGGCCAACTTTCCAAGAAGACCAAAAGCAAGTGTAGGATTTCCAGGAAAGGAGTTCATAAAAGCAATCATGCAGTTAGCAGGGACTCTGTATTATAACCACACACGTATGGACAATTAAGCTTACCACACATACTGGAAATGGCACTGACTCCCATCTAGGGCTCGAGACTCAGATTTCACCTGCAATATTTCCAGAGTTTCTCCACCTTTCCAAAGGATGACACCTTCTCCCTTTGTTTCAAATGGGCTGCAAGTCCTAACTGATGATTAAGAAGGATTTCCAGGTGTTGGCAGACAAAGGCATGGCTTCAGTACCCATGCCATAGAAGTCATATGTGGATGAAAAGAGACAAGTAAATTAGATCAATCAGAGGCCACTCATTTACTCAGCTGGGCACACTAAAAGTTCTCCTAGCTTTGTTTCTTGCCAGAAGTGAATGGCTTTGAAAGTAAAGATTTTCAGTGGTATTTTCCTCACAAAGGTTTCCTGCCGTGGTAAAGAATGATCACACCCATGGTAATAGCAAGAAGAGAAACTAGGGAGGGAGAATAATTTGAAGCATGCATATCCATTATGATTTTCTTTGTCAAAAGAAGTCATAAGGGATCAACTAGGTTTAACCCGAGGCCTTCGTTTATTGAGCCTTTGTTTCCACAAGCGATTCATGGTGGTTTTCCACAGGGTCCCTCTCTGTCATGTCAGGATCACAAGATGTCATTTTACAGTGAAATGGCCCCCATCTGAAAGGCCTCGAAAGATGCCAATTGCAATTCAAGAATCTCAATTTTCAAATATAGCTCACAGCTTACTCCTGGTGAGAATCACTTTCTGAGAGTCATGGGCATGCAAAGTGTTGTGCCAAGGAAAAATGGTGGTGATTTGTTTTTCCTTTTCAATGAAAGGAAATTTCCAGTTAGGAGCTCAAGTCCTGAGAGATTAAGAGGTGTCCCCTCTTTTAGGGCTGCTTGCTGGGGAGCCCTACTGTGGATCCAAGTAAGAGCCAGAAACAATTGACATGGACCAAGCAAAAAAGTATAGACTAATAGCAGTTGTGTTTAGCACCTACTTTGCTTAGGCCTCAGTCAAATGCCTATTCAGACTTTTCTATCTCATTACATTTTATCTAGAAGAAAAAGGTCTCCCTGCTCTGTCTACCTTCTTTTCAAAAGATTGTATTAGCATAAATTAATTGCACAAAGGACTTTCGTTGTGATATTTACAACTTG
This sequence comes from Perognathus longimembris pacificus, assembly GCF_023159225.1. Taxonomy (NCBI): domain Eukaryota; kingdom Metazoa; phylum Chordata; class Mammalia; order Rodentia; family Heteromyidae; genus Perognathus; species Perognathus longimembris. The sequence continues at coordinate 46,526,275 of NC_063176.1, forward strand.
CACATAATGGACTTTGATCAAATGTACCCCATCTGTATTATTCTTTTTAACCCCTCTCTCTCCTCCTGCCTCTTATTTAGTAATTTGGGGTGGGTTTTATTATGCTATTTTCCTATACACAAAACACACACACATACACACACATGCATACATGCACATGCATGTAATATATATGGTGTTCTTTGCCCTGAATGCCTTTCTTTTTGAGTTCTTAAAAATGTGAGAGGAGTAGTTGTGGAAGATGAGCCCATTTGGCCTTCTCAGCAGATTTGCCATTTGATTTCCCCCCCCAGCCCTTTTCTTACTGGCTGTAGAGTTTGACTTAGTTGAAAATGGCACCTAACAGCACAAATGCTCATTATCTTTATTGGTCATGATCCACGAACCCATTTCTTTGTCCAAAGCCTTCAAAACAGCTTATTAGTTAAAGTATGCACTTCGACACTTTTAGGACTGGTGTCACCATTCACGTTACTGTCACCCCATGGGGAAAGGATGCTTTCAGAAGCATTGTCTCTGACGAACATCTCATCACTGCCTAGTGAGCAGAGGAGGCCGTGATGGGTAGAGAATATGGTCATTTCATACCTGTCCTAATTGCCACACCGCAGTCACAGGTGACATGGGAGGGTTGGGGAAGATGTTGTCATTCAGCCTGATTGCCATAAATTGTGCTGGAATTGGATTCATACTGAAGTTATCCATGTGTGCCCCAACCAGTTATATGATGGTAAGGTGTGGGTCAGTGGTGGAGGTGGGCACTGTCCCAAGTAGGTTCTAACGACACAGGAGCCTGCTCAGAGGCTCCCAGAAGCCTGTGGCTTCTATGGAAGTCTAAGGCTAAATCACATTACAGAAGTTAGCGGAATCCCTGGGCACCTTCCACAAGTAGATCTGACATATCCTAGTGCACAAGGTACTGACCACTTCTCTCTGCGGGAATGCTCATCAGAGAGAACTTAAATCTAAAGTGCTACTGTCATCAGGACTCTGGCTACAATGGCAAAACATTGTACAGAAAGATACTGTTGTGATGAGACAAAAATTCTTAGGTGAGGATCACAAAGGCTCAATAGCTATGTGCATGTGATCATATAAATAATATTTATTGAAATACTCTCCAAGAGATGAAAACCAAAGTTTTTTTTCTTTGCTCCTGTTTTTGTTTTCTTTACCCTTTGTCTTGTTTGTAAGTTTATTATTATTTTGTAGAACGCAAGGGGGTGGGGAACCATGGAAATAGTGGGACAAAGGATGAACAAATGTAGCAGTGATACTTACTAGGCACTATGTTGAAAATTAACTATACAACTTGTGAAAGAGGGAAAAGTGGGACAAAGCAAGGATAGAGGTGACTATGTACTCTTTATCTGATTTATGTAACATATCACCTTTACAGGAACACATATATATGTTATATATATACCTATATATATACATATATACATATATGTATACATATATACACATACATATACATACATATATAGGTATATATGTATGTATATATACCTATATATGTATGTATACATATGCTATATATACATACATATGTTTTATATATACATACATACATGTGCTATATATGCATATATATGTTTTTTATATATACATATACATACATATTCTGTATATATACATATATAGTATATCCATGTAAGCTTTGGATCGGTAAGCTCTGGCATTATTATTAACTACAGTGATGTGTGATTTTTTTTAAGCACACAGTAAAAATCACGTGTACATTTGCATGTGTTTGCATGCACACATGTACTCACATCCTTTTAGTCATCTTTTCTTAAACCAATACTTAGATTCAGCTACGTTAAGAAAAGAAACAAAATTAATGCAACTCCTCATATATTATTTCCTTGGTAACTTGGGAGGGACTTAAGTAACATCATAGCTTTTGCCATATGCTTACCAGCCCAACGAGTCTATCAGGTTTGCAGGGAAATTGGAATGACTTACTTTAGTGATGCCTAATTTTGTTATGAATTTGGGCAGATTAAGGAGAGTCTGAGGCCTCAGGCAATGTAGCAATATGATGGCTTTAACCCTGGTTAGGTAGAGTTAATAGAGCTAAATTGAGCATGCTCAGTCAATCCGATCCTGTCTGCAAGACACATCACACAATTCAAGATGATGGGGATCTGCTGGAAATAGGGATAATTTTACATCTTTTTCCTCTTCCTTATTTTCTCGGGGTAAACGGGCTGTTCCCAAGAGAATGGAACGGAGAATTTACTCGGCCCAAGTGTGCCAAGTGGAACTTGTAGACATGTGGCTTTCGTCCATTCTTTCCTCTCCAATTAGGAAGACAGATTGCTGGATCATTGTTATTGTTCAAGTTAGACATCAGCTAGCTACTTCTATTTGTGCTTTACTGCAGGACTATGAACATGCTAGGCTAGAAATTTCCTGATGACTAGTTTCCCATTTATTATGGGATATTGCAGAGAGTCTCTGGTCTCCATGCTACTAGATCCTTGTAATATAGGCCCCTCCCCTCTCTGCCTTTCCAGTTGTTACAGCTAATACGACCAAGTATCCTGAAGGGGCAGGCATCACAGAACTGCTACTGCTCTAGACATATAGATGATGCAAAAGATGAGAATTGGGGCTTTTATATCTCAGATGGAAGCTGAGTCTTTCAGACCCCTTATTGGGAGATTTCAAATCAGTTTTTAAAGGTTAGCCTGGATTATTACCTGATTCAACTCAGCAGGAAAAATCATACCATTTGTGTGTGAAGTGACTATAATTTATTAGCTCATTAGTTTGGCCTTGAAATTGCCATGTTGAGCATTTGCCCAGGCTGACTAAGTTTATAGGCAGAGACGCTTTTTTATTTTATTTTATTTTAAGACTCAAGGTTTCTTCTCTGCCCTTAAACACTCATTGTGAGAGCTTCCTGATCTAGACATGGCCTGGTGCACTTACTGATAAGCAGACTCCACTCGTCCATTCAGTAATTCGAAATCTCTGGCTGCCATCACCTTCCCAGCCAATATGGAAGGTTTTCCTGTCCTTCCTTCCTCCCTTCCTCCCTTCCTTCCTTGTCTCCCTCCCTCCCTCCATCCCTCTCTCTCTTCCTTCCTTTTTTCCTTCCCTCTCTCCCCCCACCCCACTTGGTCTCCATATCTCTCTCTTTCTGTGTATCAGTACTAGAATTGAACTCAGGGCCTCATGTTCCTCTCTTGGCTTTTGTACTCAAGGCTGGCACTCTGTAACTTCTTTTTTGTTTTGTTTTCTCATTCATTGAAGATAAGAGTGTTATGGATTTTCCCACCTGGACTGGTTTCCTTATGTGATCCTCAGATCCTCCTGAGCATCTAGGATTATACGGATGAGCCACTGGTACCCGACACCTAACACAGCTTCTTAAAGGATTAAAAGGCTAGCATGAATCACTGTGCTTTCCAAATGGCCAAGATGGATGTCGTAGGGAGCACTCTTCCTCCGGCCATGGCTGGTATGCCCCATGGAAGAAGCTGTAGAGAGTCTCAACGTCTACTCTCGCTTACTCTCATCTTGTATTTCTTATTACCATCCTCTGTGGAGTTAAAAACAAATCACAGCAGCCAATTGAGGAGGTTTTCCCATTTAGGAGTATGTCATACACATCCTAACGCTATCATAATTACTGAAATATTCAAGAGGGGCACATTTCATTTTGGATTTGATGCCTGCAAATAATTTGGAGACTGGGCAACCAATTCATTTGTCCTGATGGATTTTTATCTGACCAGGTGTTCATTTTGTTCCCTGCTTAGCTCTCTGTCAGCAAAGAGCTCCTTCTCGTGTGGACTGCGCAGAGGAGGGCCATATGGTGGGCAATGGCCCTTCTTTAATCTTCACAGTCACATTTGCATCAGCCTCTGAGGAGGCCAGATACAGGAGACTCTTCTCCGGCACAGGAACCTGTCAGTACTGAGAGTAGAAGGCTCTGTAGAACTCATTCTTCCCATGTGATGGAGAATTCCTAGTTGCGTTTTAGTTATGTTTTTATACTTAAGAGAAGTCTTGTGGGCGACTTCTTTGCATCCTGAAGTTATAGAGTATGTTCCAAATCCCACTTCTGTGAATAGCTTTTGGGGGACAGGACAAATGAAACTTACAAATACTCTCCTTTAAGGAATTATGATGTCCATTATTTGTTTGCGTGTATCACTAAATAATATTTTCTAGCCTCTGTAAATAGAAAGGGCATATCAATCTATTTTTTTCCTGCTATGTCTGAGTCTGGATTAAAGAAAATTCCATAAATAAGTTTAAGCACTTTCTACAAGTAATTTTACTACAAACATTATAAGCACTCATACTTTATTTTGTATTTGCTGTTTTTTTAACCCAATGGCTTATGTTTACAAATACAGATTTACAATGATATCCACATAAGACTATTTATTTCAAAACTGCCTTACATGGAGAAAAATTCACCATTAGAATTAAATGCATTTTAGGGAAGATTAAAGCTAATACAGACAGATTGGCTAAAAGTAAAGCAGTTTTGAATAATAAAAAGACAATTCTGAGTTACAAATTACAAATTTGGAAACTGTTTAGGCCTCTTGACCCTAACAAATCAAAGATATAGTTTACTATATCAGGATAAAACAAGGAGAAATGGAAAATGCGGCAGGTATGATACCCACATAGGAAAGGGGAATGAAAGACTCCCATTGCTGGAAATTCATGGTAATTCTGAAGTCCAATTTTTGGACATTTGTAATCTCAAAATATATACTTATGAGTTTGTCTTTCCTGGATTTTTTCTGAACATTTTGGAAGGATTTCAGATTTTTCTTCCCATACATATGCTTCTATGTATATTTTAATTCTGTATATAGTAAAAATGACCAGTAAGTGAAATTAAAAGTAAAATATTGATTATTGTTAAAATAGTCTAGTAGTTGGACCTGATACAAACTTGAATCAAACTGAATTAGTGTGTGTGCATGTGTGTGTGTAGAACTGGACAAGTATAACTTATTTTTTGCAAATGTAACTGTTTCTTAAATGGTGAAAGGTTCTGGTTTTATAATTTTCAACTCCTTTTATTTGAAATATCTTTATTTAAATGCACACACAAGAAATAGACTCCAGGAACTAACTATATCAGTTGGAAAATGATTGGACTTTTTTCCTAGGTCTCTTGTGGTCTGTCTGAACTCTGATTTTCCTTTTTCCTGTGGCTAATATTTCAAGATCTTGCCACATTGGTAAATAATTAAAGCCCAGAAAGTCTGTTTCTTGGATGTAGGCATGTAGGAGTTAGCCTATTCTATTTTTAATAGCATCTATGTTAACTATAGGCTTGCTATACATGTGTGATATTCCTTTAGATGGCTCTTTCCTTTTAGTTGTGGCATTTGCTACTTCAATACACTGTTCTCACTCTCTCACCCGCAGACCATGGTGGCACCAGAAAAGGGGCATTGTTCTCTTTGGTAATGTAAGCCTAGGACCTGTAGTGGTACATGGTATTCTATACACACTCAGTAAATACTACATAGGTAAATGAATGAGTAAGTCATCCCAGTGAAAGAATAGAATCTCTTGAATCTTTTCTGGCATAACAGTTAAACCTGAATCTGATACAGTTTCTGTATCTACCTGCTAATGTGCAAGAAATGTAAAAGATAAGAACATATTGAGTTGCTCATGAGGGTGGGGTTGTCAATACTCAAACTTCAAAAGATTCTGTAGGTTTAATGTCCTAAATTCTTCAATAAATTCATTGTGATAAGAGGTCTCTAGATTTCTTAAAAGACCTAAGTAACCATATAGGTATATGTACACACATCCATTATATGTAATAAACATTTATATACATATATACCATATCTCTATCTATCTATCTGCACATGTTTCATTTCCATCCCATGCCACCAGCCTAGTAAAAAGGTGCATTATAACATGATCCCTAGGAAATGCCCTTGTAAGAAAAAGCCTAAATCTAGAAAAACATTGGGTCTGAATGAACTACTCAGAGACCGAAGCAGGAAGACCACAAGTTCAAGGCAAATCTAGTCTACTTAGTGAGACTTTTTCTCATAATTTAAAAATATAAGTAAGACTTTTAAAAAGTAGAGCAATAAATTCTTGCTCATGATGTCCAAAGCGCAAGGTGCCATTTCTGGTTTGGACCTATAAAAAATAAAACGTAAAACAAACCAACAACAAAATAAAAGGAAGGGACACAACCTACTTCTCTTGCCTCTTTGTAAAAACTAAATAATAACAACAACAAAACAGAAGAAATTCTTTCTCCATAAATAAAATTTTATTTGACCACAGCCATGGCTCATTCACTTTCTCAATGTGTACTCACAATGTACATTTGTTTTCACACAATGGCAGATTTGAAAATGTGTGGCCTACCCAACCAAATATATTAGGAAGCCCTAGATTGTAGTTCTACAACTTTTACTGACCAACCTGTAAATAACTATTCACTATTTAGTAAATACTTGATTAACTCTGCTTTGCCGTGTGTACAGAATAATTATTGAATTTAACTCTGTGACTTGATTCTTTATAGTTGGATCATTAACTTATATTTTTAGCCTCATGGGATTATAAGAATAAATAGAAAGAGGCATTTAAGCCTAGAACATATGCACATGTACATATACACACACACGCACATACACATACACACTGTTATTCTGTATGAAAGTGAAAGGGACTGACCTGTGCATCAAATAAATCTCTTGACTTAATTTTGTGTTTTTCATGATCTTTTCTTTCACGACCCACCTTGGTGACTTTCTAAGCGTTCACTTTGTTACTTTCACGATTGCCCTTATCTGATTAGCCAAGTTTAGAGAAAGGCGTAGTAAAGAAAATTGTTCTTTTACATCAGTAGTTAGACCTGTCATGAGTAATGATATTAATAACTAATAACCTACAATGTGGTGTAGATACTAGGGAGTAATTTATTTTGATATTTTTATGCCTTCATAATGAATTTGTTTGTTATTAATTGTAAATCTACTTTCAAAGCATAAATCAATGCTATTTTATATTCTGAGAAGATGCTTTCTGTATTTCCAGAGGTTTCCTAAGGTAAAGAATTAACATTTATTAATAGTAACGCAAGCATTGGGTGTTTGGAACACATTTTTTTAAGCAGCAATAAAACAACCACAGCCATGGATAATTTCCTATTCTGTGTGAACTATGCTAGCATTTAATATTTGGACCTTGATTTGAACTTAAATTGAATGTAGGTTAAAAAAAAATCACTTCCACTGAAGTATAACTTTTCCTCAAAAGAAAGATAATGTGTTGTTTTTTTTTTATTTAAAACTGAATTTTGTTACTTTTTTTTACCATGGTCTTTTCTTCTTAGCTACACCGTGGTGTCTACTCTATCAAATACTGATAGTCAGCGGAAAAGAGAAAGACATCACCGAGGATTTATGTGCTGTTGTTGTCTCATTGCGAGTATAATATTTGTTTGGGCTGTGATGTTAAGTATTAGGTAATTTCCTTGGATCTTCAGTTATTGTAAATATCCTCTCTCAGTGCATACACTCTTTTTTTTTTTTTTTTTTTTGGCCAGTCCTGGGCCTTGGACTCAGGGCCTGAGCACTGTCCCTGACTTCTTCCCGCTCAAGGCTAGCACTCTGCCACTTGAGCCACAGCGCCGCTTCTGGCCGTTTTCTGTATATGTGGTGCTGGGGAATTGAACCTAGGGCCTCGTGTATCCGAGGCAGGCACTCTTGCCACTAGGCTATATCCCCAGCCCCAGTGCATGCACTCTTTAAGAGTTAGGAATTGAGAAGTGGACTCAGATTTCTTGAGATCATCCATAAGCAAAACTAAAAGCAATGCAATATCGCCTCTTTATATGAACTTATCAGTTTCTTTACAGCTTTGAAAGGACAAGAAGGTATGTGGTTTTCTACTATAATCTTTTTCTTCCACTTCACTTTTTTTTTATTTGTTTCTTGGTGCTACTCCTGAGGCTTGAACTCAGGGCCTGGGCATTTGTCCCTGAACTTCTTTTGCTTAAGGTTAGTGCTGTATCACTTGAGCCACAGCTCTACTTCTGACTTTTTCGTAGTTTATTGGCACTACGAGTCTCATGGACTTTCCTGTTCAATTCCAACCGGCTTTGAACTATAGTCTTCAGATCTCAGCCTCCCAAATAGCTAGACTTACAGGCACGAGCCACCAGCACTTGGCTTTACTTTCTTTTTAAATTAAATAAATCAAACATTATGTTTCACATGGGCATCCATTAGAACGATGCAAAAATGATAATACTGGGAATACTTCCGACATTCACTGAATCTTTTTCAAATTAAACTTTTAAATGTGAACATTTTGTGGAACACCCTAAGTAATGCCACAATGTGAAAGAAGTCTCTTGAGTTCTTTCTAATATAAAAGATTATGTATTGCATTTAAATTATAAATAGTACAATATTTTTCAATGAGCCTGTAAAATGAAACGAATACTGCATAAAACAGATAAGTATTTACTAAGATAGGCCTGCAACCAACCTATCAGTAGGTATAAAACATATGGAAACTATATTAACACAGTTGGCATTACTAGACTGGCAGAGCTGGAAAACAGCAGGCTTGTTTTCTATATCACATTTACTTGGGTAGATCTGCCATGTAGCTGTCATGCTCTGTAATTCTCCTCATGATCCTGCAAGTACTGACATATTAAAATTTTAAGAACATAAATTTTAGGGCTAGGAATATGGCCTAGTGGTAGAGTGTTTGCCTTGTATACATGAAGACCTGGGTTCTACTCCTCAGCACCACATAAGTAGAAAAAAGCCAGAAGTGGCGCTGTGGCTCACGTGGTAGAGTGCTAGCCTTGAGCAAAAAGAAGCCAGAGACAGTGCTCAGGCCCTGAGTTCATGGCCCAGGATTGGCCAAAAAAAAATTAGCTTCATCGAGAAATATAGTATCCATTAATACCTAAAATTTCTGTTATAAAATTTTCTGTATTGGTGAACAAGTCACTGACTAGAAGAGGGGAGTAAGTGATATCATAGGGAAAATAAAAGCTATAATTAAAGTGAAATTGATTGAAAAGAAGAACATCAAATCCAGGACCTTGTGCATGTTAGTAAAAGTACTCTACAACTGAGCTATAATCCATTCCTGACTAAAAATTTCTTATGTTCTGGTGATAGATCTTGGTGGCAAAGCAATATTCTAACATGGGACATTTTGATCATATCTGGTGCCTTGACTATCATTGTATATCTCTATATGTGACATTTAGCTTTGTAATCTCTTCTTGGATTTCTAACTTGGGGGCAGGTAAAGTTGTTTGTCAGCTTGAGTCAATTATAAAATAGCTAGTGGGCCACTGGGTCTTTTCATTTGTCTCAAGTATTCTGTCAGCAAGCATTGCTAGTTACATAGTTTTGGAAATGGAAAAGAATCTATATCTCAGGCAATATACTTTGTAGACTGAGTCTCAGTGGGCTTTGGATGCTCTGAGCAATAAGGCCCTGTCTACATCACAGGCTATACCAGCCCATAATCTAATGATTTCTAGTCATTGCTTTATAGCCAGGATATTGCAGTAAAAGCAGAGGACTGATCATTCAAATATATGGGTCACATATTTGCAGAGAATATAGTCTGTGCATCATTCCATAGTGAAGTTCTCTGATTCTGTAACTTAATAATGCCATATACCAGGTGGCTACTAAGAGGTTTCTTTAAAAGGAGCAGCAGGAAGTGACTTAGAAATGCTAGATAACTGCATTATAATTACAGTACGTTGAAAATCAGAAAATCATAGTTGACTAAACATGTCTTTAAAAAGATCCTATCATTTGTCTTGCATGCATTTAATGAGCATATACCCAACACATTTAGCTGTGACTTCTTTGGTAAAAGCTCATAACAGAATGAAATATGTCCTTCCAGATTTCCTACTTTTATTTAATTTTATCTATTCCTTTGAAAGGAAAGTTAATATTCAAATACTCAACTTAAGTAAGATGGGAAAACTATTAATGTTTTCCAGGCTAGAGAGGTAAATGTTGTCTGTTACCCCTTTACATAGTATGGTAACGAAGGACTTAATGAAAGAGTTTAAGACTTAATGAAGGAACTGTTACCATCAGGTCATTGGGCATCATAATAACATCAATGATAAACTACTTGTTTCCATACTTTGGAGATCATTTCACTTTGCATCATATTATATAATCACTGTACATAGCTATTGAGCTATTGTGGTCATCTGCTGGAACTATCCTAGACATATACCAATTATTACCAATGAGGAAGACCATATAGTTTATGTTTCTTTGGGCCTAGCTCACTTCAGTTAGTATAATTTTTTCCAAGTCTTTCCATTTTCTTACAAATGAGGCAATGTCATTCTTTCTGATAGAAGTATAACATTCCATTGTGCCACATTTTCTTGATCCATTCATCTACTGAGAGGCATCTGGAATGGTTCCGTATTTTAGCTATGGTAAATAATACTGGGATGAACGTGGTTGTGCTGGTAGTGTTAGTATGGCCTTGTTTGTAATCCTTTGGGTAAATACCCAGAAGTGCGGTTGCTGGGTCATAGGGGAGCTCTATGTTTAGCCTTTGGAGGAACCTCTGTAGTGCTTTCCAGAATGGTTGAACAAGTTTACACTCCCACCAACAGTGTAGTAGGGTTCCCTTTTGGCCACATCCCCTCCAGCATCTGTTGTTATTAGTTTTCTTGATAATGGCCATTCTTACTGTGGTTTGGTGGAATCTAGTGTTGTTTTGATTTGCATTTATTTTATGGTCAGGGATGTTGAGCACTTCTTCATGTGCCTCTTGGCCATTCTCATTTCCTCTGCAGAGAAGTCTATGTTTAAGACTTTAGTCCACTTATTAAGGGGACAGTGTTTCTTTGAGGATTTCTTTTGGAGAAATTTAATTTTTTGAGTTATAAGTATATTTTAGATATGAGGCCTTGTCTGTTGTATGGCCAGTGAAGATCTTCTCCCAGTCTGTGTGCTTTTTATTTATCATGCAAGTTAAGTCCTTTGCCATGCAGAAGCTCTGAAGCTTGATTCAATCCAGTTTATCCAACCTTTCTTTGATTTGCTCTGTTTCTGGGTCTTTATTAAGAAAGTGTCTACCCGTGACAAGGAGCCCAAGTGGTTCTGAATAACAGCTTTAGACAGAACAGAACACATAGCCCTATTGTGGGTAGTGTCCCGTTCAGTACATTTTAATAAGGAGATGAAGGAAATAACCATGAATTACAACCATAAGCATTCCATCTATGGGCACTTAGAAGACAAACAACTGCCTTTCACTCAGAGCCTTCCTTAATAATTGTTCAAACATGTGCACATCACTAGTGAATTCTGGGCTTCTGGAAAATTCTCTTGGAGAAATCAATGGCCTTTATTGGTAGAGGGAAGAGAACTCATTTGTCATCAGTGGGCTCTAGATTGAAATTGCAACTTATCCATCAATAAATTGAGCATGTTAGGAAGGTTTGATAGGCTTTATGTGGTGTAATCAGGAGTTTTCCGTCTTTCTCAAGACTACTGTCACTATGAGTATATGGATCCTGTTGTTTCTTAGTTGCGTAAAATACATTTTATTTGGGGTGTATTACCAGCCTGAGTTTTACAACGTAAAATGCATCATATATTTTGATCTCATGGGAAAAAACTGTGTAATATATCCGTGGAAAGGAACCCATTGTTCATATGTGTTAACATGTCTTCCATTCGCGGTGACCTGCTCCTTGTACTCTTCATCCTCCTATTTCAGACCTTGCTCCTCTATGTCTCCTTCCTTCCTTCCTTCCTTCCCGTCCCACTTTTACTCACTCATGCAATCTTACCTTGACTCAGTTCTGGCTTCCCCTATAAGAAGTATCCTTCAATTCTCTATGTACCATTTCTATGTCATATATATCATAATAAAATCTATATGTCTGACTCTACCAACTACCTACTGGACCAGAGGGAATATTAGGTCAGGAGAAAAGTATAATTTTCTTTAGTATTCAGATTGTGCAAGCTCTGGCATGTAGCAAGTCATCAATAAGTATTTGTTGGACGGAACAATTGTATAATTGCAAAAATTTTCATTTTCCCCAAAGTAGAAAGTACTGTGTAATCCTCAAGGTAGCCCTAGTGTCCTAGTTAAAACTTAGTCCGATGTGTAAAATTTAATTATCTTTCACTGATTAATTGGCTCCTGAGATGACTTTTGGATTTTCCCTGTGCTTCGGTAAAATTAGACCACTAAGTGTCTGCTTCATCACACCAAGCTACCTGAAAGAGTCAGTTGTACTTCTTTTTTGTTAAGACTTAAATGACAGATCAGGTAATAGATTTTATATAAAGTAAAGGGGAAAAATCGAACTGTGATTATCACCATCATTCCAAGTTTACAAAAAAGGAGATGGACATTGGATCCTCAGGCCCACTTGATATGGACCCAATTGAGATCCTATTTGTCAACTTTTAGCCAGAGAAAAATCAAAGGCATTGGCTAATTATCACCATTATGGGGTAGAATTTGAACCACAGTTTTGCTGGGTGAGATTTAATTCTGTCTATCCACTAGTCCACAATGCCTTTTAGCACTGAATGAGGCTCTATCATGAGCCTTTCCTCTATAAGTGCTTGCTGACTAACTTTGATGAGGTTGGGGGTCTTCCTTTCAAGACCCTTTTGCGAATGACACAAATTATATATGTTTTCATTCATTGATAGGGAGTTGGCTCTGGAGGAGAAGGGAGTTCGTCAAAGTGGTGAGTAAAGAACTCACTCTATTGAAATAAGTTTTCTAGGGAAGATTTATATCAGAGTTCTTAACGTTGTGTGGAATATATAATACATGCCCTTTTAGAGAGTGGTATGAACTCTGCTTTGGGGCTATACCTATGATGACTCCATTTGCCAACAAAATATTCTGGGACTGGACTATTCCTTGCCTGCCTTTCTAAGTACCCCAGTGCTTTATATTTTGTCAGCCATCATTCATTTCAGAGGAGAGCACTTTATAACGGGTCTCTATCCCAACTCAGCCACATTTTGAATGCACAGTGAAATCCATTTGAATAATAGGCTTTATTTTCTTGGGGCTTTCCTCAGAATAGACAGCAAGGAAAGAAAACAAGGCAGATTTGTAGGGTAGCTGCAAAGTGAAAAATATGCATTCGAGTGAGTGATGTCACGTGGTTTAGTCCGAGTCTTGTGAGGATAGCTCCCCAGGGTTTCGTAGATTGGGGTGAGGGTAGCTCTTGCCCTTGAATTTACATCAAGCTATGTTATTGAACCCTTGGACACTTGGCAAAATAGATTCTATGGAAAGAAAACATCTTGAGATTTGCGAAGTCTAAAGGGGCTGACAAAATGGCATCCATTTGCTTAAAATGGTAGGGAGTTTATTTACTGGATTAAGTGTGAAATATGTTGATAACAGATGGAACGTGTGATCACATGACATATTTAAATAGTCTAAGGATAACCTCCATGTCCTGGTCAATGTTCCTTCTCTCAATTAATGCCAGTGCTAATTAACTGGCACAAGTGTTCCTAGCCATATGGGGGATGTTGCTGAAAGCCGGCTGGCAGCCCATATCCAGCCACTACCTGCACATAATTTAGTGCTTCGCCTGGTGTTTTGGGACCTCCATAATGGAACAGTCCAGCACAGAGAAAAAGCAATGGTTGTAAACCTCATAATGTTTTCTTTGTTTCTCTTGTGCACATTACTCCAAATGTGGTTGAAAAAGTAGAAATTGCATTGGACTTTTACTGGAAATAGAAGCTGTACTTGGCCCATGTGAGTATGTGTATTCCTCGCATTTCTGATTTGCTAACAATGGCCAGTTAACTCATAAGTAAGGTTCATTGAACCAGTGCTATACCATTGAGCTATCTCTTTGTCTTATGACTTGAAAAGTGAGAGAAAACTAATTAAGGTAAATACAGGTTTTCAGTCCATCTCCAGCTACCATTGCTATAGCAAGCAGTTGTGCTAGGGGAAAAGAGCACCAGATCTGGAGTCTGCTAATTGGATGGAGAATCTCACTTATACTCACTACCAGCCTTTTGGCCACAGGTCCTTCTAAAGGCTGGCTTGGGAAACTAATATTACCTTTAACAATATCTACCAGGGTTTCCCACTTTCCTCAAAAGAAAGTCATACTGAAGTAAAATAACATCCATATAACTTGTCATCAAAATGAGACAGTTGGGAATGAAAAGAGGAATTTAAAACAATTACTCAGGGAGTGCAGATGGGCAGCTAAGATTCTGTGCATACATAGGTATGTGGTACTGAGAAGTACTGACATTGCACTTTGAAAATGCAACTGAAGACAAGTCCCTAGAGGTTTTTATTCCAACCAGATTTCATCCCCCAAGGACCTCCTAATGAGAAACTTTGTTGTTCTCTTGGATGTCTCTGTACCTATGTGAGTTATCATATTTGTCCATCAGAACTGCAGAAAGGACTAAATGTGTGTAACTCATCTACAATAGGAATTGACACATGGGAATGCTTTTTTTAGTCAATGTCTTACTGTCCTTTCTTTTCTCTCCTTCCCTCTCCCCCCTCCTTCTTTCTCCTGAAGCTAATACTGTACAGAAGAAAATTAATGCATATTTGAAAAGAAAGGATACTAGTTTTGCACAACCTACTCAGATGATTGAGTCATTTCAAGCTAGTACTGGTGTCGTATTTATCCTTTATCTTGACCCGCTGGTGCCTGAAACAGAGTCCATCCTCACTCAGAAACATTTATAACAGTTATTGGCTAGGTGAACGAAATCAAGAGGAAAGGAACAATCGTAGTACAACAGAGATTTGCAGATGAAGGACTGTAAGGCTGAATTCTTGACTGGTAACTTTTCAGGAAGCCTGAAAACTCAGAATACTCTTTTCTAAATGGCCACTTACACCCAGTAGCAAAACAAGAAGGACTGCCATAAACACAGGAAGACCTGGGCCTTAACCATCCCCAATTGGCTGCCCACTTTCTGCTGAGTTTCTGAGATGGAGCAGAAACAAATATGGAGCCCAGCACAGCAGGAAAGGAAAAACACATGTAATTTCCCTTGTGCCCATGTTCTGCCTTTCACACTGGCAATTACATAGACGTTTTCCTTTCCTCAAGGCTGCACCAACAGGCTGCCACATGCCCAGTGTGCAACGGGCAGATCGGACCTGGGACTGAGCTCTCACACTAGTCCTGGAGGAGTGTGGGCTACACATGCAACGCCTGTGGTCTCGAATGGGCCATGTCTTGATTTTGTGGCTGTTGGCTTCCTGTCTATGTTGATAGGTCATGGACAACCTTTATGGATCTGGGGATGGACAGATATGTTTAGGAGGCTGTGATTACGATCTGAGCACTAAATGGAGTACAGGCTTTGTGGTTGGCTTCTTAGGATCTCACTAACGGTACCACCTTGGGCAGGTTACTCAAATTCTTTTAAGTCTCTGTTTTCCACCAAAGAAAGATAGTAGAGATGTTAGGGGCATGACTCAGTTGGTAGAGCACTAAACCAATGAGCAAAAACATAAAGAACTGAGTTCAAGTTCTAGTATTAGAGAACATTTAAAAAAAGAGGTATAATAGATATATCTACCTGGCAGGATGGGCTTCAGAAGCACACTATGATCATCAGTGGCAAGGACTTAGTACGATGTTTGGTGCCTGGTAGGCACATATATCTGTGAGTAGCTACTTTCCATATTGGTATGAAATAGAAGGATCACCAGTTCCATTTTCAAGTTGCATAATGGCAAGTTCTGTATCTGATCTTTTATTATACCAAATTTTCTCATTGTGATGATTGCTCCCAGTTAGCTGGCACCAGGGAGACTTAGAGGTAAGGTGGGGAGAAGATATTTTAAAACAAAGAATTGTCATATAAGTATACTATATGCTCTACTAGCCAGGGACTGATGAGTATAAATCCAGTTTCTCACTCACCTACCCAAGGCAGGAAGTGCACAACTGCACTCTAAATGGCTCTGTGGGTTCAGTTTGATTGTTGTAAGGAGATAGTTGCATTAGACATACCATGAGGGTATTCAAAAATACCAGCTCTGTTGCATTTAATGGCAGTGATTGTATTAGAGAGATAAGAGATACATAGATAGACAGATGACAGATAGATAGACATAGATGAAGGTAGATATACAGACAGACAGAGATGATAGATATAAAGACAGACATACAGATATTTAGTCACATTCCACATAAACATGCTCTGATCAACAACAGACAACATATGATATATAATACATTAATATGATTATATCAATATTTTATATAACTTATTATATAGTATATCTCATTTCTAAAGGAAATGAGAAATTCTTATCAATGAGTGCCCTCATAGCTGCCCTAACATCACTGTGCATTGTATTATTATTTATATGTTTTCTCTGTTGAGTGCTTTGCCAGTCATACGAAAGTGTAACCTACACCACTGTGACAATACAGAATACTTGAGCATAAATGACTATGTTACTGGTTCATGTATCCACTCACTCTGGTTTGAGTCATTATTGTGGAGGGCGTTCTGTATATTCTTAATAAGCTGGCTTGCTGCAAAACATCACACTGTGTTGTGCCATCAGTGGCTTCATCTATCTCATGTTTACCATATGTCTCCCTTGCACTTGATTTAATCACATGTGGTTTTATCAAGATGCCAAGAGAAGTAGACTATTCTGTGTGTATACATATACATGTTAAGATATATATTTGCAGACACATCATAAAGCTTGGTGTGTAATAGGTACTATAATTTATATTTGATTCAAAGATGAAATAGCCTATTTATGTATTTCTCAAAACACATCCCTGTATTTAGGTGACATATAAACGTACATGTATAATTACACATATACATATGCATTACTTTTTTCCTACTTTGAAAGAAATATTTGTAAACTACACCTGTAAATTACTCTCAGACTTCAAGCTTGAAGGCCAAATTCAACACTGAGTGTGTGTGCAGGATGTTGTGTGATAGATTGAGTCAGGCAGTAGAGGGGAAACCAAGGAAGGTTCAAAGAAAGAAGCAACCCCTATCCAGGGAGCGCAAGATTATTCCTGTCCGCTCTTTCTTGCTTGTTTGGGTTGTATTCTGCCTTCTCTGTTGTTCCTCCTAATGTTATTCTACTGTCAAGTTCCTGGCACTCCAGAGTAAAAGAACTTTTTTCTCTGCTTTGAGTTTGAGCTGGGCACTGGGAAATCCTCCTGTCCTGGATTTCTAGCAATGGCAAGACCATTCTTCATGCTAAAGCCACTCTGTCTTGGCAGTTGTGAGATCCAGCTCAGCTTTGGCTCATGGTAGGCAGTGAGTGTCTCCTTTGTGTCTCCCTTGCCAGCTTCCTGTCCATGAGCAGAGGACCCGTTTTCATCTTGCTGGGCCTGGTGAGGAACAGATCTCTTCCTAGGCTGCAAGTCAGCATTTGCCTGCCTGACTGTTGGGCAAAATCTATTTTTAAAAGTCCATGAATTCTCCAGGGAGACAAGCTGGGTGCTCTTTCTTGGGGGAAAGGGAGAGAATATCTACCCCATGAAGCGCTGTCAAAGGACGGAAACAAAATTTGCTCCCTAAGCTTCCTCCGCTCTGGGTGAGCAAGACATCCTCAAAAGTTGGCTATGGAGGAAGCTGGTTGTGACAGGGGCGGGGGGAGGGCCCAGCCTGTCAGTCTGTGTCCACCTCCAGCTGTTCTGGGTTGTGCCGGTTCTGAGTCTCCAAGGCCTTTGTGACTCACATCTGCAGGTCACATGGGGCTGACCATCAGGACACGTGCGTCACTGGCGTTGGAAATACAAACTCAGAAATCAGGTTCAGCTTCTTTTCCTTCTTTGTTCTTCTTTCTGTGCAGTGGGAGCTGATTAGGAAGGTCTGGTGAAGGTTTTATTATTGTTTAATCAGGAGTATTTACAAAAACAAATGTGGAGCATTGGAGACAATGAAAGACCAAGGTGGATGTCAAGATGGAAAATGCAAGCTTTGTGTCTGTCACACTCAGGTGGCCTGAGCTTTCCCCACAACCTGTGCTTTTCTCACATGGTCCCCTTAGCACAACCCTCCCTGTCCACTCTGCCCCCCACTCCCAGGCCTGGCTGCCATCTTGGAGCTTTAACCTTCCTTACCTGCTTCTTTACTTCTTCTGGTCTTTCTCTTAGTTCATCAGAATCTTGAAAGACATCTGTCACTTCACTTTTCTAAGAACTTATGCTCTTATAATCTTTTAGCTACGTGCTGTCTCTTATCTCTTCAACAACTATGTTGTAAGTTCTTGGGTGGCAGAACAGTATTCTGCATACTTTGGTTGAGATTTCTGTATACAGGAAAGAAACACACATACAGGTATGTATACCAATGATAAGCAACCTACACACATAGGATATTGTTCTAATCTTTCTAATAATGTCATGTATTTTCAGGACCTCAAATTATAAATAGAGATAGTATGGCTCTATTCTATAACCTTTGTTCTTATTAACTCCCATTAGATATGTGCAATGATTATTCAAGGATTTACTTTTCAGATGAGGAAACTGAGGCTGGGAAATATGAACTGATTTGCCTAGGATTACTTAATTAGCATATGATAGAACATGTGAGGCATTTAGTACATATTTATTAAGTAGCTGATATGTGTAATACAGGGTGTTTGGAGGTTTTTGCACAGAATAGTATTAAAATTTGCTTCCATGAAATAAGAAGTAGATCACTTAAAAAGCAAGTACGTATAATCTTCCCTCTGTGGTAGAAGCTCAAAACTCTATAGGGATAAACAGAACCCGCCCCCCCCCCCCCCCCCCCGCAAGCTAACCTGGAGTAAATCGTGCTTCTATTCTTGCTCATGACTATGTTTGTCAAATAAACATTTTATTTCAGAATTAGATTTATTGTGAGAGGTTTAAGAAAGTACCATGAATCCCTATATACCTTTTACAGATTCACTTAATTCGTGGTCATACATTTCTATGACATGTTTGTTACATCTAATAAACCAGTCTTTATGCCGTGGATGTTAAGTAAACTCTATGTTGTCAGCTAGATTTCCTTACATTTTTTTTTCATCTATCTTTTCTCTGTTCTAAGACCTTATCCAGGATTCCACATTACATTTGCTTACCATGTCTTTTTGGCTTCTCTGAGCTATGACAGTTTCTCATACTTTGTTCTGAATGGCAGTTTGGAGGAGACAATAGCCATGTACAGTATTTTGTGGAATGTTTCTCAATTGGGATTTGTTTGATGTTCAACTCATGATTAGCCTGGAGCCTGGTCTTTTGGGGAAGAGACCACATTCTCAATGTATGTGACCCATAGTACATACAGACTATTATGATAAATTATGTTGATGTTAAACTTGACCATGGAGCTGTGGTCATAGGGGTCAAAGTCACTCCATTGTGAAGTTACTCCTTGTTTCCTATGTGCTTCTGGAGAAGATGCAATACAGTATATGAAACATAGTTAAAGAGTGGGGAATTATTTTCTATTTCTTTGAATGAGGAATATGTCTACATTCATGTATGGACATCCCACAACCAACTTATAAATACCCTGTTGAGAGGCTTATCAATAACTATCAAGTATTTCAAGTAATGCCAACCTGAATAGCCTTTACAAATGCCCTTGAATCCTTCAAATTTTTGTCTTTGGAAGAAATCCCTCTATGTAAATTTGGAACAATAAGCATTTTCCAAAACATCTTTAAATTTATATTGATCAGTGGCTTTCTAAAAAGATCACACCAATTTATGCTTGTAAATTCCAGTTTCAACAACCCCCTGGAGATGTTGTGCATTATCCCTTTTATCACTGATTTGGTATGCAGATGATTTAAGTGCGTTGTAGGCATCCAGTTAAAAGAAACACCAAGTCAAAGTCCTATTTTGACTGAAAATTCCAGATGACATTTTCTTGTTTTACAATGAAATTAGGCTCAAGTTGACTAAAATGTTAATTTCTTGGTGTTTGCTTGGCCATGTATAAACTGAGTAGTTCTTATGCCCAAGAATGTTTTAGCCTAGTGATGAAGAAATTTTTTTAAAAAATTCATAAAAATACTTCCAATTATTCCTGGAACTCAAACAGTGCCTACAATTCAAATTGTGCTTACATTTATTCCATTAAAAATCCACAAAGCACCTCCTTGCACTCTGCCTACATGAGTTTTCATGCTGAAAAATGGTGAAGATTGCTTGAAGTATTTTTGTAGTGCTGAAATTTATTTAACATGAAATTTAGAGACCTACATTGATGGAGAGGTTATTGGTGCATGAAGGAACCAACACTCCAAACAGAAATTGTTTATGTAAATATCAGACTCTGAACAGATCTGCACTAAGAAAACCTGCCTTTGTGAGTTCATGGACGCCAAATGGGAGGTGATTATGAAAGAATTATGAATTCCAAGATGTAGTGTTATGTGTGCCCAAGTTTAGATTCCCAAAGGGACCAATTTACTAAATGTATGAGACCTAAATGGAATATGGTGAAAACAGAAACGTGCAGATTCAGTAAAGGTAGACATGAATTTAAATAAATAATAGTTACATTGGCATTTCAAATGATTGAGATTTGTTCTTAGCCCCATTCTTTCTGGGATTGTCTTAATGGACTATGCCATAGAAAGAGAAAACCAGAGCAAAACAAAGCTATGCTGAGTGTGTGGAACCTGATTGTGAACAACTGATAAGAAACTGGGAATCATTTATATGCCGTCAAAATCTAAATAGGGTTACGAAGTCGTCACCCTGAACACTTTGAGCTGTTATTCCATGAATTCCATGCTTTGTTTCTTTCCTTTCTCATAGGTTCTTTGCATTACCCCTGAATGAGGGCTACTGCTGTTGTTGGCACTATGTGGAAACATAGTTGGGTCAGTATAGTAAGAGGAAAACTTAATCCACTAAAGTCAAATATCCATGAGCAGCTAGCACTTTCGCCTTCTCTTATTCCTCCTCCTCTTCTACCTGTTTTTCCTTCTCTTCCTCCTGCTCCTCTTCTTCCTTTTCTTCTCTCTGCCTTCACCTTTTGCTTTGGATAACTTTGCTGTCTTTAGTAATGAGAAAGCTGTATCTGCTCATATTGTATGTCCTACTTATCCGATGAGCATGTGGATTCTAAGACCTATATAGTTTTTCCATCTTAAAATAGGTAGGGCAAAGAGCTCTGGCTAGTCTCTGAAATGATGATAGTTTGTTATCCAAATCCAATGAAAATCTTTCTTTGTAGTGCAGGTAAACTGGAAAAGGTAAGCGATTACGCTTATTCTTTATAATGTAATTATAGTGATCGACTTCCTGCTTTGGATATATGCAGTGAGTTTTGTTGGGGACAGTGCCCAGCTGGTATAGAAGGAAATAACACCTGGAAGGATCAATGGCTTTGAATCCCACTTAGTGGTGACATTGTGCCCTAGGACTGTGCATGGCCCCCATAAAGCAGGAATGGTCTTGCACCAGAATTCCTGCTCCACAAAACAATACTGTGTGCCCTCTGACACAGAAATCTTTCACTAGAGCAATTCTCTTTCCTAATAGGACTATATATGAAATGGAATATGTATCCTATCTGTGGAGTTTTAAGTCCATTCAGGGCTAAGGTTAAAGGTGGGTTATTATTTCTCTTTAAAAAGTGATCCTAAAATTCTTTCTATCAGGAACCTGTCTAATGGGTTCCACACTCTCCTCTACACATTGTCTTACTCTCCTTTTTACAAAGAAGTGTGGATTACCTTGTCCATTTAAAATGTAAGGCACTGAAAAAAAATGCTTTCACCAGTTCACACTTCTGGTTTTACTAAAGTCTGTGTTTAACCAACATTAATGTCATAAGACATTCCAGGAAGCCATGTTTTAGTCTATGGTTTGTGAACGCATCTTACATCTGAGATTTAAAAATCATCTATTCCATACTAAGTTAATTTGGATTGTGGAACCTGGGAGGAGTTATCGTAGGCTGGGATTTTTAAACAATAAGCAACCAGGAATGATTCAGGGAACCTAAAACTGAGTCCTATCAACTGTCTTGTTACACTCCCTTTTCTACATTTTAAAGTAGTATAAGACAATTCCATGAACTGGTTAACTATACTCATTTCACGGATGATCTGAAATTTGTGCTGGTTTCTTTGTTGATGATACCTTTTTTATTTTTTATTCATGCTGCTAATTTCATTTGACAATGTTTCAACTGTGTAAAGTCAGTGTATTGGTAAAGATGATTTGTTTCCTTTTACATTTTCTTATTGTTTTTTTTTTTAAAAAAAACATTTTAAAAGAAGACTCCAAAATATAGAATATACTCTATTGGTATTCTAGAATGCACTTCAGTCTGTCTTCCTTGTACTACAGCCTCTTGAGGTCAAATCTAATGTATATTTAAGATGTAAATGAAATGGCACCTCCTTCAGTAGTTTCCCAGAAGTAGACCATAGAACTGGTACCTTTAGTTTCTTGTTCTGTGAGTTACTGTCTTAGTTTTCTAGTATGAGATAGAGTCTGTTATTGTGCTCCATGCTCCAGGTCCTTAGTTAATTACCACTGTTCACCTGACAGATACAGAAGATTTTCACCTCTGTAGATAAATAGATGAGGGTATAGCAAAAGAACATATTATGCATTTGATAAACTAATTACTAACTGATGAAAGGCCAAGATTATCTGCACTTGTTCCATTAGACCACTGGTTACCTTTTAGAAATTTAGATCAGGATAGGAATACTTGAGAATCTGGAGTTGTAGGAAACATTTCAGGGAAGCAAAAAGATACAAAATATATTTCCATATGCACACTGTTATTATATGCAGATTCGGAACGCTTCCCAGTGAAGGAAGATGAAAGGAACAGCTAAAACCAGTAATAGTACATTTTCCTTCCTTGTTTTTAACAGATAGTGGGCTATTTTTGAAAGGAAGAGAAGTCTTTGAAGGTTCACATGCTGCCCTTTTCTTACTACTTAGATGTCATTGAACCTCAGTTTTGTTCTGGATAAAACTCAAGTAATACTCCTTCTTCTAGAGTGGTGGTAAGAGATAAATGATGATATTGTATGCAAAGTTCCAGCACATTAGTCTGTGTACTTCAGTAGTTAATTAGAAACCATTGTTAGTGCTTAATTGGGGACTGAACTCCTAAGGTTATGACATTTATCAGTCTGCTTCCCCCTAACTTGTTCTCTAGCTCTGATTTTTAAGTGAGATAGAAATTTGTTTCCTAGAAGATCAGACACAAGGGAAAAGCAAGAATACCTCTGGGGTCCCTTACCATCCTAGAATCTTGAGACCATGCTAAGCTTTGCAATACACTTTGGATTTTATAGAGAGTATAAAAACCGGACGTCGGTGGTTCACCCCTATCATCCTAACTACTCACGGAGTTGAGATCTGAGGATTGCACTTTAAAGCTAGTCCAGGAAGAAATGTCTGTGAGACTCTTGTATCCAGCAAAAAGCTGGAAGTAGAAGTGTGGTTCAGTTGATAAGAGCTTCAGCCTTGAGAAGAAAAAGTTTAAGGGACAGCGCTTAGGCCTTGAGTTCAAGGCCCCCAGTACTGGAACAACAACAACAAAAGAATTCATAGAAATACAATAGGGTTGTCATTATTTTTTCAATGTTTGCAGACCTAGAGGGCACAAAGGTGAAAGGCACGTTTGTGAGAATGCTCTTTACGTGTAAACATTACTTTTGCCCATCTGTCAATGAATTAGACTTTCATTTGGGCTGAACCATTTTGGAATTTCAAAACAAACATATTTTGAAGTGGCACAGAAAATAATGCCATTATGGATTTTTAATATGTTTACTGTGCTTTATTTGGGAAGATTTTGATATGAGAACATCCTAGCCAAATGCAGAAATTGCTACCATTAATCTAAAAATAAGATGTGGTCCTGTTCTTCTTCCTTTTTCTTTTCTTCTTTTCTTTTTTTTCGTTTTTCTCGCCTTCTTACTTGAATAATTGTACCGGAGAGAACTAAATGACAAGGAAAACAGAATGCTAAAAAGCAGCACTGGGTAAGCGGCTCCGTCTGGGCAATCATCACCATGGACCCCATCCAGCCCAAAATAGCCCTGTTGAACATCTGAGCAAGCGCAGCTGTGTGGAGGCTTTGCCTGACACCAAGGGGCACCCGACAGGCAGCCACAGGATGTCTTACAGCCACCGAATACAGCCAGTATTTGCTGGGCAGCAGACACACTGTCTCCTGGCAGCTCTCTCCCGTGATGTGAAAGGAATCTCTTACAGGGAGAGAAGAAAGGTTTGCTTTCCTGTTATTGATGGTCTCCACTTCTCTGACCAAATTTTCTAAACCATCCTCTTTCTCCTACCTGACCCTTACCCCATCAAAAAGGTTATGATAGTACCACTCTTCCTTCCTCCTCTTTTGTACTCCCATTCACTGTACCCACCCCACCCATCTTCAAGGCCTTGTAGGGTGAGTCACTCTTCCCTCTCCATTTCCTCAGCATCATAGATCTCCATCTTTTAGACACTGATTTTCTAGTTCCATTAAGCCCTCCTTGAAGGCTTATCTTATTTTGTGTGTGTGTTTACTGAATTCTCCAGTGTCTACTACAAGAACACATGACATACACTAAGTGTGAAACAATGCAATAAAGGGATGGAGAAATGAATGAGCTAGAGCCTAATTGGACTAGCAAAAGCGACGTTTCCTTCCTTTTAAATGAAGCAGTGCTCCGTAATGCTTCTACACTCTTCTAGGAGGGTCTTTTCAGAGTTGCTCAGATGGTCTCAGTAACAGTTCTTTGTCAGGATAGTTAGTGCTAAAATGAAGTCCAAGGTAAGAACCAAGAGTTATTCTTAGCAGAAATCTCATTTATGCTGGATTTCTTGTCTCTGCAATTCTTCCACTTCCTTGAGACACTTTTTTTTAAGTATCTCTGGAGCCTTGATTCTGGATCTCTCAGGACCCATTTTCGGCCATGTGACACCACAGCAAGGGATAGTTTCTTTTGGACTTACCTCCAAGCTCAATTGTGTTTATGCATATTCTCCTGACTCTGCAGAGTTCTCTGGAGATGAATGGGGCGTTTGTCAACACACTTCCCTTTGGGATGGTGAAAAAAGGACTGACCCTAAATAAGGAGAAGCTGTATAATAGAAAAGACTGTGAGGATAAGGCAGAAAATTTCACCACACAACAGCTCTGCGGAGAAGTGTTTTCTGATCCTGGAAAACAATTGTTCATCCTGTCAGACTTGGGGAGAATAATAACTTCAACTAGTTGTTTACGTTTAATGATTGACAAGACATTGTCAATGCTACTTTCTTCTCTTTCTTCAAGAAGCAGACCAACCCAAAGAAACCTCGCTTATTTAAATAGGATAAAATACTACAGGGAGTCCATAGTTTATATCCTGAAATGATTTTTTTCTAGTAAAGAGAAGAGGGAATTTGTAGACTGGGAATAGAGAGTCTTGGGTGTGATCCATGGTTCTACCTCTGGCTTCCTGCCATCTTTTACTTTGGACAGAAGTGGCAGAACTTTCTGCCCCAATTTCCCAGTACAGAATGGAATCAGCAGCAACTTCTGATGGTAGCTGCATGTGTAACTGCATGCGAGTATTTTAAGATTAACCAGCATCTTATGTTAGTGGGAGAAAGGCATGAACTAAATGAAAGATAGATTTTTTTTTAACTTGTAACACTATCATAGAGAAGGCTAAAGTAATATAAATGAAAACAAACTACATAGGGACCTTGGGGACATTTTCACCTTACAATATCTCCTGTCTTCTGCTGTCTCTCTATGTGGTGGGAAAAGTTGCATTGTTCTTGCTTCCTGAAGTTTGTGGTTAGCTGCTGTAGTCACTGCTTCACATTGGAACCCCCCTGTTCTCTTTTCAGCAATTCTGTACAGACCCTTTCTCTCCTTGGGCACTGCCTAGAAAGGATCCATTCCTTCTGATGCATATGGGGCCTAGTGATTTGCGCTGTTCTGGAAATCCACTTCTAGTTTATATTTACACAATTAGTCTCTGCCTCCTTCTGCTGCTTTTCATGTCTGATGGGTTTCTCTTTTCTTTAGAGCAGTAGTGTAGAACCAGATTGTGTGGCTCGAATTCTGGCTCTGTCTCCTCATACCTGTATGGTCTGTGTAAAGTAGGGTACTAGTAAGCAATTCACCTGATCTAGTTTTGCTTCCCATGGCTTTAGTTAGACATAGCCAACCACTGAATTTAAATGGAAAGTGTTAGAATTAAATAATCTGTAGGTTTTAAATTCCATACCATTCTGAGTTTTGATTATGAAAACTTGTGTGGTTACATCCCATCTCACTTGGACATGAATCATCTTTTTGTGTAGTGTATGCATACTTAATATAACACTTGCCATTTCAGTAGTCAGATCTACTGTACCACAGTATTTGTATATAGGGGTCAGTACTATCTATGCGTACAGTCATCTACTGGGGGGGAGGGTCTCTTGATGAAGAGATCCAATGTATATGGGTGTGTTTAATATATGAAAATGACTTAGTTGTATGTTAAAGTTTTGTGATGTTAGAGGCTTACTTAAAGTTAAGCAAAACCCATTAACCCCTTTTTCTCTGGATGCATACATGGATTAATATGCAATAAAGCCAGTACTTAACATTAATGAAGTTAAAAAGACCTATTAGACGGGGCTGGGGATATGGCCTAGTGGCAAGAGTGCCTGCCTTGGATACACGAGGCCCTAGGTTCGGTTCCCCAGCACCACATATACAGAAAATGGCCAGAAGCGGCGCTGTGGCTCAAGTGGCGGAGTGCTAGCCTTGAGCAAAAAAGGAAGCCAGGGACAGTGCTCAGGCCCTGAGTCCAAGGCCCAGGACTGGCCAAAAAAAAAAAAAAAGACCTATTAGACAGTCTTAAATGTTAAAAAGATCATGTGAGCCACTTGCTTTACTGTCCTTTTGCAAAAAGTAGAATTGAAGAACTGGATATGGGGTTGATGTTTAGATATAAATCCACTTTGTAATTCTTTTTCAAAGGATTGTGTCTCTTAGCAGGGGATATCAGTTAAGGAAGGGAAATTGTTGAGAGCATGACCTTTGGACTCAGCTGTGAGTTTGAATCCTGATTTTACAACGTATTAGATGTTTAACTCTCCACGTCCACTGGTTTTCTCTTCTGTAAAGCAGAGGTCACAATGAATTACCTCATGGCTTACCATTGTGATAGAATGAGATACTGAATGCAAATAACCTTGATGCCTATAGTAAAGAAACTATTCCATTTTAAAAAGCCAGATTGCACATCTCAGGGGTATCCACTCTTCACAATGTGTTTGAGAAAATAGCATTCCTTAGAGTTGTGCAATAGGTGGTCCTGATACAAAAATTGCTATCCATGAATACTGTTATTATGAAGATACTGCTAGGAAAAGGACCTATGAGTCAGAAATACTCAGTGATTTTTCTCTTTTCTGCCTGGTATGTAAGCAGAAACAAAATAGACAAAATTGGTGCATTAGGTACTACTATATGTTGTCTCTCTTTAACTTTACCAATTAATTAACATCTGTGTCGTTTTCTTGAAGGCAGATTGTATTTTTCAACAATCCAATCCATGACTCTGAAGAGAAATGTAATAGGGGAAAAAGCAGGCATGATCTTTTCTTGTAGGAAGTTCTGCCTGCCAGTGATTGATCCAGTCTGCTCCACCTCCCAGGCACGAGGGCATTGTAGGCAGCTTTCTCGGGAGGTGGCACCAGGACACCAGTTGTATTTTGCAAGAAGGATCCTTGGCTTTGCCCGTGGAGCAGAGAATGTGATCCCCAGCTGGGAGCCAAACCACAAGCATGTGAGCAGAGCCTCGAGCTTGGTTGCTGCCCAAGTACATGCAGGGAGTGGAAAAGACAGGGAGCCTTTGTGAAATGCAGCCGCTCACATGCAGAGTGGATTCCGCCAGCTGTAGTGGGATCTTCCACCTTGGTCCAAAGGAGAAAACGTACTGGCGATTGTTTCCTGTTGACCTCGAGTTACCTCCATGAAAAAGGGAACCTGCTCCTCAACTTCCTACTTCTGGAGACTCAGGCTGCCCATTTCACCCGGATGTACCTCCATTTCTTCATTTATAATTTGAGGTTAAGAATAACCACACTGTCTATGTCATAGTGTCTCGACCAGAGTTGTGGCCCAATTCCCTTTGTCATAAATGCAATAATCAGTATGTCTGTCTTCACCTGCAAGAGACCCACAATGAGTTCCGTCTCTTATTATTTCATTAGTCAACAGAATCTCAGAGGCTAATGTTAGCAGGAAGTTGAGCTACTGTTGGCAGGAAGTTGAAATCTGGTTCATGGAATCTTTCCATCATCTCAAAGATTACAATAGTAATTGTTTCACATAACTAAGGGTAGATTTTGTTTTGGTCCCAGAATGATTAGGACTCTTTTGTTTTTGTTTTTGTGCTTTTTATATTTTGTTTTGTTTTCAACACCAGGCTGAAGGAAAGAAGAAAGCCATGGGTCCAGGAAGAGTGCTATTTCAGTTGGTCACATGGTCACACATCGTGTTGCTGTTGAACACTGGTCCTGCATGGTCCGTTGCTCTGTAAGGGACTTTATGGATCACTACAGAGGTCTGGTGATGTTTCTTTAGTTAGGCTCTGTGCTTCTTACATCATTATACCAAGACAAAGTACCAGACTCAGCTAAATCCATCCTTCCTTACATCACTCACTGTGGGGAACCCCTTTCTCCTCTGGAATCTCCTTAGTGGAGACTGCTCCATTCTACCAGAAAAATTCCAATTGCACTGGACATCAAATGGAACCTTCCAACTTTTCTTTCCACGAGTCTTCTTAGCCCTCCCTAATTCTTTTAATCTCTCTCCTGTGGACAGTTCTGCATAGCCAAAGCCATTGATCGACACTCTTTATAAGGCTATCCGGGACATATCAGGTCTTTCCTTAATGGAATTTGCAACTATGGGCCTCATAGTAATGTAAATAAAGAAAGACTTGCAATGCCCACCTTGGTGAATGCATGGCTGGCAGTGCTGATACCCAGGGCTGCATGAATGATTAAGTGATGTGTGTGAAAATGCCTTCTAAACTAAAGGACTCTCTATAAAGTAAGCCATTATGATTATTATTAGATGGGCAGGGAGGATTTATACATGTGGCACAGGCAAGGCTAGCTCTCATAAACTTCAGGTGATAGCCAGAAAGCTGTCGGAAATAAAATGCTTTCTAGCATCTCAGAATATACAGGGCCAGTAGGCTATTTTCCTTACTATTAAATCATGTGTCCTTTTCATTCTTGCACACGCTCATCCATTTTCACATTTGTTTCTCTCACTTCAGCTTCATAAGTTTTTAGCCTCAATGCAATGAGCAGATGATGATCCAACAAACCATCCATGTGTGAGACAGAGAAGAGAAAGCTACAAACACATATTCTTGGAAACCAAGTAAGAGGAATAGTGTTCATAACTGACAGTGTCAGCCACATTCGCCCTGCCTGCCTGTCTTCTCTATTCCTCAAGTCTTCCTTTGGACATATGATGAGAAGAGATGGAGGCGAGAATCTTTAAGTTCTTGAGTTGCAAAAGAAAGAGGCAGACTTCCTGTTTTTTTGTTCTATGACTCCTCCTGGCTTCTGAAAAGAGAATGGCCCCCACTTGACAAAAAGAAACTACACAGAGTGTTCAGACATTTTGGCATTTGAACAGTTGGAAAGAGATTCCAGTCAGTGGCTCCGATCCTTTCCCCCTGAGCATTACTTTCTCTAGAGCTCCCCATTCTTATCTCATTTTTTTCACAGTCTGTTCCGTTCATTTTGCCTCTAGAAGTGTCTTCCTTCTGGAAGTCTCAATAGTCAGCAAGACTACAGATCCCGGCCCCTCATGTTGGTGTCTTTCCTCTCTTTGGAGCAACTTGCCCTAGCCTTTTGAAGACCATGCAGGGCTCCGATACTTGAGACTCGAGCACTCTTCCTTACTACAATTCCTTCTTACCATTTTCCATGACATTCTAGTTTCCTTGATTGATCTCCAGAAAGATGTCTTTCTACTCAACACACTTTTCATTTCCCTCTCAGTTTATTTTCATTTTACCAGAATAACGTAATTGTGAGCCATGTTGTTTAGCTGATAATTCTCTCTACTTAAGAGGTGGGGGCAGCAGACTCATGAGCTCTAAGCAAGCCCAGGTAAAGTTTAATTACAAGATGTTATCTCAAAAACAAAATAAAACAAAAGAGCTGGCTTGTGGCTGTTGTGGTGGCAAAAAGGGTGACTTTTTCCTAAATCCCTGAGTTCATTTTGTAATACTGAAAAGGGTTCCAACCCACAGTTTCATTTTTAAATAAGACTTTCTGCCATTCCTTGCTTTTCTGTGTATGTAGTTCTTAATGTTTCTCTAGTTAGACATAGTTGTTTGCTTTTTTATGCTTTTCCTTACTCATCTGTTTACTAAAAGATTATTAGGAGAATCTCTGTGTTTGATGTGCCTTCTGTTAGTAGTTTGTGACAGTGAAAAAACTGAAGTTGTATCTTTAGTCTTCAATCCCTGAAATGGGAAGAATGGTATTACCCCCCAGCAGAAAGGAGGAGATGAGAAAGTCATCCCCAAAGAGAGGAGGCTCATTCATCTCACTGGGGTACCTCTGGTTATCTGTCATCTTAGCTATTTAGATTCCTCTAACCATATTTGCATCTTTATTCTTGATTGCCTTTGGTTTCCATTGTCTATAGCTTTGCACAATGATGTCTTATGTAAAAGAAAGATGGCATCTGTCTGTGTGCGTGTGTGTGACTTCAGCTGAGGTCTGCATACTCTCTTTTGGCATTTTCCTCCTCAGAGCTGGTGCCTTACCACAAAAGCCATGCTTCCTTCTACTTATGGCTTTTCACTGGCTAATTAGAGATAAGCATTTCTACGCATTATCTGAGTGGGTTGGCATCTCTGTGGGCTGGCGTTGGACCTGGGATTTCAGATCTCAGCCTCCTGAGTAGTTAGGATTGTAGGCATGAGCCACCTATGCCCAGCTTCTTTTTCTCTTCACCCCTAACACCACAGAGGCAATGCCAATCATCACAGTTCCTATTTTCCACCTACTCCTGGTGTGCCTGACTTTGGGCTAGCTATAAACCAGGAGATTAGCAATTCCTTCTAATACCCTTGCTAGTTGCATGCTTTTTTCCACAATTTATGCAGGGACACTGAAGCTCAGCAAAGCCAGTAACTTGCCAGAATTTGGACCTGAAAATTTTTGACTGCAGAAATCCCCAGCTACCTGGACTCCACAATAGCTCCTTTTTATTGAGTACCTACCACTTGTTAGCCACTTAACCAGGATCACCTCTTTTTATCCTCGCTGCAGTCTTATAAATTAGCTATTTTTTTTTCCCCATTTTACTGCTGAGGATAATATTTAGAGAGTGATGTTAGATAAGTACACTGGAGGCACACAGCCAAAAAATGTTCTCCAGTCCAATGTCAGATGACCTCTGTTCTTGCTTCCTTTCTGCTCTCTGCTTTGTGAATGAACCAGTGATTCAGCGGGCCACCTTCCTTCCTTCCTCTTTCCCACTGATTTTTGCTTTCTTCTATTACCTTTTTCTGAAAAACAAGGAAACAATTCTACTTTTTCCATGAAACATGCTAGAAGTTAAAAAGAAAATGCTATCGGTGCCTAGAGTGCAGACAAGTACAGGTAAAACAGGAGCAGTCTACAATAACCTTCCACCTACACATGGCCGCTTCCTTTCCTCATTCCCGCCCTGCTCCTGCCCTTGCCAGCATGCTCCCTTCACCAGGAGTCACATTGCTGCTTTACCCCTTCCAGTACAAATTCCCTTTGGGGGTCTGAGTCCTCCCCCGCCCCCCTCGCTGTGGCGCTTGGCATAACGTGCCACACACACATTTGCAAAACTAATCAAGTGTGGAAGGGACAGGGTGTCCCAGCACAGGCTGTAAAGGCAGCGGCCACCCCAGAGGTGGGGCAGCTCCCTGTCACTGAGGCCCAGCTGCCCCTCGCTGGGACTGGGCAGGGACAGACGCCCTAGCAACGGAAAATGCCACCGGACACGCCACGAGGCCGCAGGTGCCGGCTGCCTCAGGGAGCCTTGAGTTCTAAGCCAAAGTTCAGCTGAAGGGCAGTAGCTGAGCCAGAAAGTCATGCGGCTCTCATGTTGGTTAGTGTGTCACTTTGAACAGCTCTTATCTGATATTATTATGACTAACCCAGTGCTGACAGCATGGGACAGATTATAGGGGCCATGTGACAATTATTTAAGGCATCACCGAGTGACTGTGTGGCTTAGGTTAACCCATTCTTTCCGGGATCACGTTCCCAGAGGAGTTGATCCCCTTGAGATTCTGGGCAAAGAAGCATAAAAGTCTATCAAATCCCAAGCAGTCCTAAATCCCAAAGACTCCTACTGCTTCCCATTTGAATGGCTTCCAACACAAGGTTTATTTTTATCTCTGTCGGTTAGCGTGGGTATATGCTCTTTGCCTTAAAAAAAAATCAATGGTAAGGGTTGTTCATATTTCAAAACCTTTCCTTTCTTACACCTTGTACTGATAAAATTCTATGCCTTTGTCGTTGTTGTTGTGAAGGCTGATCTTTAAAGATATTAGAGAACTGTATTGAAGTCCTAGCTAGAAAATAGTCCTTTAGCGTTGTACCTAAATGTCAACGGTAAGAGGGTGTTACTCCACATGGTATGATTGGCGTCTTGGAGGGGGCAAAGCACACCTAAGAGATGCTTTTTATTTATTATTTATATGCTGTCCCAAGCACACAGGGAATGCATAGGGGTAAACAGCTGCACTAGGGAGGTAACATCAAAAATCAAATTCGTGCAGTGTGGAGAGAATATCTCTCTTGAGTGAAGTCATAGGCCGCAATGTACAGTCTTTACCTTTGAGTGAAAAGGGATTTGAGCTGTGTGTGGTGAGGCTTGCCTGTAATACCAACACTTGGGAGGCTGAAGGAGGCAAATGCAACTTTCAGATCAGCCTGAACTATATTGCAAAACTCTGTCTCCAAAAACACGGAAAACAAAAGAAAAGAAAAGGGAAAGAGGAGACTTCAGAGTAAATAAACCATTAGGCTTAGATGAAAATTCTCATGATTTTTTTTTTAAAAAAAAGTTCATGGTGCTAAAATACAATATCTTCATCATGGTATCCTGGAATGGTAAACAATGGAATCAGCAACTTTACAGAGATGTTGGAGACTGGCCATGTTTTGAAGACTTCTTTGGTAAGTTTAAGGCCTCTTTAAGATGCCAGCTATAAAATGGAATAATACTAATACATTCCTCCTAGGGCTATTAAAAAGATTTAAGGAGGAGAGTCTTGTAAAGGCTCCGTCTAGGGCAGATGAGTGCTTAATAAAAGGTAGCAGGTATTATCCTAATTATTATACCTGTTGTTATTATCTTTATGCAAATGTGCCAGCTCAGGAGGTAACACCATTTGCATGATTGAAATGTTGACATTTGCAGGATAATTCAACCATGGGGTCTCCTCGACCCTTTCCCACCGAGGGTGAAGTCCTTCTCAGACTTGCCCCCACCCCCACACCATGGGTGCCATACTTCCTCCCAGGAGAATGCCAGCTCCTGCATCCGCATTGACATTTGGCTGCGTTCACCCCCTGCCACTGCCAGTGATACATGCCACTGACAGCTAGCGAGTGAGTGGGAGGACACTGGGAGGTCACCTCAGCCTTCTCAGACGTTCTCTGTATTCCACACAGGTCAGCATGAGCCCCCAGTCTGCAAGTGCAGCTCTACCATGCAATGACCTGTAGTTAGCTCAGTCTCCATCCACACTGGCGTAGGGAACATGCGCGAGGAGGTGAGCTCACTGTGTGGACTTGATCTTCCCATTTCAAATAGCTTATCCATGCTTTCTTTCTGCCACTTGTAGCACACTGTGTTGTTCTGTCTCCAGCATGCCTTTCGTATCCTTTATAGACTGGTACTCTTTGCAACTCCCTGACTGGGAGTTGATTCCTCTTTCAGTGCGCTCCTCATTCATTTATTTAATAATACTTGTTGAATAGCTCTTTTGTTCCACTTACCCCTCTAGGGCCTGGGGACATAGCAAAAGAGTACCCAGAAGCCAAGAAGAATGTTGCTGCCTCTGTTCTTCCACTAGCAACGAATAGCAATGTTCCTTGAGAGGAACTTCTAAAAATAGACAATGGTTGTGTTGTTGTTTTTGCTTTGTTCTGGCTTGAATTCAGGGCCTGGGTGCTGTCCCTTAGCTTTTCTTTCTGAAGGCTGATATTCTACCATTTGAGTCACATGTCCACGTGTGGCTTTTGGTTGGTCAGTTGGAGAAAAGAATCTCATAGACTTTCCTGCCTAGGCTTGCTTTAAATGGCAGTTCTCCGATCTCAGCTTCCTGAGTAGCTAAGATTACAGGTGTGAACCACCAATGCCAAGCTTAAGCTAGATGCTAGAAGCCTGAATGCTGATGGATCATATTGGAGTTAATATTCAAGTGGTATGGGCCATTATGTCAGTATCAGTCAACACATCATGATGGTGGTTGGTAAATAGTTGCTCACAGGTTGTCTGAGTGCCCATGCTCACTGTCATTCTGCCTACTGCTCTGGAGCTCTTTGGCTACTTCAATGTCCATGAACCAAAGGATCAACTCCTGCTATTGCAGCATCTTAAGGACACACACTGTCCGTTTCCAGTATACTGATCATTATACCAATGAATACTTTTGAGTTCATCTTTGTTAGCTGAATTTCAGTTGAGAGCAGTGTAGTGCAATTGAAGAGAGGCTAGGCTGAATTGAGAGTCTATTCCTCCCCATCCTTCTAACCTTGGATGCATCTGTTCTCAACGCTTTAGTTTGTACAGATGGTGGGAATAGTAAATACCTGGACCCCAAGTTACCAGGCCCTACCTAGTGGAGGGAGAAATTATTCCAGACACAAAAGGCAATGAAAACACTCAGGATTATTTATTTATGATTATTTATAGTTTTACAAAGGTTGGTTGAACTCAAACTCATAGTAGATTGATTTCAAGAAATGGTGAAACAGATCTAATCATATTCTTTCTCTGCTATAAAACAAAACAAAAGCAAGAAAGGAGGCATGAACCTTTTTCGTTGGATGTCAATTATTTTGACATGTGAGGTTTCCATATTGGATACAGAGTTCTTCATTTACTGGAATGATAGTTTATACCTTTCAAATACCTATGAGGAAGATATGTAAGTATGTATGTATGTGTGAGTGTGTGTTTGCAAGATTATGTATTAAGTAAGATATATATATATATGTATATCTATAACATATATATGTATATAACTTATTCAGATGGAGAGAGCAATGACAGAGAGCTCCTGCTGTCAATGAGCACATTGTCTATGGGGAAAGAGATATATAAAGCATTGTCACGACTGTGCTGGGAGCAGGAGTGGATGGAATTATTAAGCATTCAAGGAGCTCTGAGTGGAAGGAGCTGACCTGGTCTCTAGGGGTGGGTAGGACTTCCAGGAAGAACTAGCATCTGGCCTGACTCCTAAAGGAAGTGGTATTAGACAAGAAACGGAGCACAGAGAAAATATTAGTTAGAGTTTGAGTGAGAAAGAAAGAAAGAAAACAAAGCCTATGGTAAAGGAGTTAAAAGAAGGGCACTCTATGGAGATTGGAGGCAGAGCGATACGAGGTCTGGCTGCCAAGGCAAGGCCAACCCAGGGACTTCCCTGGAACATTTAAGAACTCTTTCTAGGTAAATGTGGAGGCATGGGCTTGATATCTGGCAAGGTGGAATGTGGCCAGGCGTATCTCTGGGGTAAGATGATGAGGGCTTGACCTAAGGCATTTATCATGGAATGAAGAAGGAGGGAGGGAGGGAGAGAGAGAGAGGCTTAAGAATGATACCATGCTAGCTGTGTACATACTGTATACACAGAGATAGCAGTTTAAATTTTGAAAGGCAATAATGAGATTTACCAAGCAAGGATGGGAAAAAGCAAGCACAGAGAGCTGAGAACAGAACTACAGGGGCACCACGAGTTAAGAGAAGGGATGCTGACATGGCAGGCAGAAAACCAGAACAATATAGCATGAGGAAAACCATGCTGAAAACTTAGAAGGGTCAGGTGCATAGGTTAGCACTGTGCCCAATTAATACCACTGGGACACGGGGCTTCCTTGGTAACTTTATGGGCGTGAAGTTTCATGTGGACTGCCTTGACTGAAGGTTTCTTTTCCTTTTTGCTTTGAAGCTATTTTTCTTTCTTTCTTTTTAAGTATTAGGATTCACTCCAGGTAACTAGCACTAAACTGATTTTCCCCCCTTTTTTTTGCCTGTAGACCAAAACCAAAGTATAAAGTGGGCCATGAAAAATGATCCTACTATGTCTTTTCAGATCTCACCCCGTCCAGAGCAAACTGAACCCATAAAACCTTTCGTTCAAGTCCTAGACTGAACTTAGGTCAATTCTTCTTCTTAACTGAGTCCATTTCATTTTCTCTCATCATCCTCCAAATATGTTCTTTTCACTGCTTTTATGAAATGTTTGTCCTAAATCTCTTTTATTTTGAGTGGCACTTATAAACTAGAGTAGAGCACAGAGCAGATGTATTCATTTAATAGTTTTCTTTGATGGCTCCTTTAAGAGGCTTTATAATCTTTATATTTTACCATTGGGTTTGGGATTTTATGCTCCTTTAACAGGTGTATTACCTTCATCAGATGTTTTCATTTTAAGCTGTTGACTTGTAAACACATGGCCTGCGGGGATTTGTGTGCAGACAATTTATTCTCTTACAGATTTACTCTCTTGTTCATTTTTGTATTTAGAGCAGGGGACCCTCAATTGATTGATAATGACAGTCCACGGGTAACAATGACTTTTTCGATGACCAAAATAATTATTTCCTTCAGTTGACAAAGGGTCAGTGAAAAGATCACTTATATTGAGAGGATTTTGAGAAAAGTTAATTAAAATCAAAATGTTTGCAGGCCCTTCTTTAGTTCTCAAGATCTTGTGTTTTAGAAGAAAATGGTGCTTATACTTTTCTTCTAGAACACTGAAAGGTTGCCTTTTAAACTCTTCAATTTTTCAAGTTGCTCAGACTTTTCAAAACATAATGTGCTTTACTAGAATTTGTCATGTTCTGATTTTAGGTATCAAGAACACAGCATGTAAGAGACAGGAGGGGAGAAAAGTCTTTGTCCTCTTGTTTGGTATATGAAAGAAAACAAAGCAGGAGTCTTTTGATGTGTGTGTGTGTGTGTGTGTGTGTGTGTGTGTGTGTATGTGTGTATCAGTATTGTTACTTAAGCTTGAACTCAGGCTTGAGCATTGCCCCTTTGCTTTTTCTCTCAAAGCTGATGCTCTACCAGTTGAACCACCTCCACTTTGAGGTGTTGGTTAATTAATTGGAGATGAGTCCTGTGGAATTTTCCTGCCCAGGCTGGCTTTGAATTGCCATTCTGAGACATTTTGATGCTCCTTAGAGCAAGAGTCTTAAATAAAAGCTCCATAGCACCACGGGGCTGCAACTACCAGCTTCATTTCTTATGCACTTTGGTGGTAGGAATGAGAGGAAAAATTCAATGGGCACCTCCATGAATCAAGTTGGTTCTCCCTGGAAGTTTGTTTGGAAAGGGGAAACTGTCCTCCTGTCTCTGACCTGAAAGCCTTTCTAAAAAAAAAGAAATGAAAACCTCTTCCTTCCTTTACCTATTCCCACAGTAGGTAGACTTGATTGAGCAGCATTTCTTGTGAGCAGAACTGATGGTTCCTGAAAATGACTTGGAGCAGCTCAGAAGTGTGGAATAAAGTGTTTGTCAACATAGAGAGTGATGGAGAAGAATTAAAGTCTGCCCCACCTTGTAGTGTGATGGGTTTGATGCTCAGCTTCCCGTAACTGGTTGTCCTCCTTCATCCAACCTACTCTGGTCTTATTCCTACCTGTGCCCAGGAGGGGCCAGGGCTGAGCCACTGTGGTATAGCCACTGAGTATAGAAACGGTCTCTGTTTGGTAAAGAACAGGAGTATAGTCAGCCCTGGGGAGAATGTGTAAGATTTCACCTTGCACTTTCCAGTGTGATCATTTGGAGGAAAACAAAACAGCCTCAGCAGGAATAAAAAGAAGGAAAATACAAAGTAATGTTGGTGGTGGGAGTGGGCTTCGAGGAATGGAAGCTGCAAGATGATTTTGAAGGTGAACTTTTGGGAAACTATTTCAGAGGAAAGAACATAATGGCTCTTTCTTTGCCCTCTTGGGAGTTCAAATTAAAATTTTGCTTCAATATAATAGAAGCATTTGAGAATCTATTTCTAAATACATGCTTATCAGTGCGTTTTCCTTCCTTCCTTCCTTCCTTCCTTCCTTCCTTCCTTCCTTCCTTCCTTCCTTCCTTCCTTCCTTCCTTCTCTCCCTCCCTCCCACCTTCCTTCCCGCTACCTTCTTTCCTCCCTTGCACCTTCTTTCCTCCCTTTATCTCTTCCTTTCTTTTCTTCTCCTTTC
Source organism: Perognathus longimembris pacificus (assembly GCF_023159225.1). Classification (NCBI taxonomy): domain Eukaryota; kingdom Metazoa; phylum Chordata; class Mammalia; order Rodentia; family Heteromyidae; genus Perognathus; species Perognathus longimembris. The sequence continues at coordinate 46,564,763 of NC_063176.1, forward strand.
TCCCAACCCATCCTATTCTGACAGCTCTTTGATGGCACTTCTTTTCTAGCAGTCACTTTATTCTTTTTGCATCAGAATTGTCTATCAACCGAGTATCATAAATTCCATGAGAGCAGCACCTATGCGTATTCACTGGCTAGTCATTGCTCAGCTCAGCTACTCACATTGGGTTCTCATTTGTTGTTGAATAAGTGAATGAATAAATGAGTAACTAGGCGAAGTGAAAAGTTATCAATGGAACAGATCATTTCATAGAATGGTATTCACGTGCCTGCACCCAGCAGGCAGCAACACATCTGGGCTCCTCCTGTCGACCTGTGCACCTCCACAGTTCTTGGTGCATTCCAGATGACCATCTATCTGCCTAGCCAGCGTCTTCAAAAGCAACTCTTGAGCCTTCAATCCCGCAGTAGAACTCAGTTGTAATGGTAAGAAGCTCTGATACCCTTCTGTCAGAAAACAACAACAGCAGCAGCACAGAAAACCCCAAACCAAGCAAGTAAGCAAATTCTAGAGTACTGGAGGCTCTGTTCTTTTCAGAAAACAAACAAACAAAAACCATGGCCTTAAGCAGCACCAGAGGAGTTAAAGGGAGCCAACAAAATGAAAAATCAAAGCTCCTGGGGAGAAGTCAAGAACCAAGAAAACGCAATAGTTAGCTGATAAAATGTCTGCTTCAGTTTCGGCCAACTTCCTTGATCCTTGCCCCCATGCGGTGGTCCTCAGTTGCAGTGGCAAAGGGGTGTCAGTGATAAATCACCCCGTCATGAAACAGCACAAACTTTAGTCAATTGTATGTGGAAGTCTGAGTGGGTCCAATCGTGGCTCAGTCCGGGCAGTCTAGATACCCCAGGCGGGCAGCAGTCTTCGGCGGACAGAATACTTGCCTTCTTAGCCACGGCATGCCTTCTGTCCATTCATAGAGGGAAAATGAGTTGGGCGTTTTTCATTGAAGCATTCCATTGTCTCTGTCAGGAGTAAATGAAACAAACACCCTGGAAGCTAAAATGCTGGCAGAAACCTTCATTTCCAACCCAGAGAGAGAGAGAGACAGAAAGAAAGTCTTCCAATGAATCACTGAAGTCAACTTTTTAGTGATAGAAAAAAAAAATCAAAGCAAAGCAAATGAGTGAATCCTCTTAAAACATGTCAGAGTTAAGAACAGAGGAAGAAAGAGAGAAATTTAGTTACTGTCTGAACACATCTACTCCACAGCGATTCCTTGGAGAAGGCAAGCAGGAGAAATGGCTTGCTTGCCAGTGATAGAAATTCAGGCCACACATGCATGTGGACCTGCATAGTTTGGCAAGGGAGTCAAGTTGTCTAAGAGATGCTTCATTCTTGATGTGATGCAATGTTGAGGGCTCCCTAGCTTTTTGGATGGAGATAGAAGCAGAGCAATAGGCTTTTCTCCAGCTGAGATCAATTTCTATCTGAACACCACACACTCAGACCTGATCTAGCATGCCTAACAGTGTGCCTTCACACACCAAAGGATCTTTAGCATTTGTGTACTGTGTCCCCTAGCAGCCTGTAGATTCCATAAGGTCAAAATCCACCTGTGATTATCTGGTATCTCTCTCGCTCTTTCTTCTCTGCCACGGGAGGAAGAGTTTATGAGTATGGTGCATACCCAACAAGTATTTGTGGGATGAATGAATGAGAGGATACTCTGTCTTTGGACTCTGTAACAATTTTAGCAATGCATTATAATTTGGGGGCCAGCAGTGACATTCTGTTTGGCTAGATGCCATATTTTCTTTTAGACCACAGAAATATTATTATTATTATTATAATCATTATTAGTTATTATTATTTCCTTGGGGATTGTACTTCCTCTTGAAAGCTGAATCTGAATAATTGCTCCTCCCCCACCAAGTAAATCTCAAACTATGCACCAGTGAAAACCACATTTGTTTTGAGTAGGCTCCTGGGAGCCTTTCCCAATAAATTCCAAAAGAGCCCCACACACAGTGTACTTATCTCCTTAACCCCTCCCCTTCCACCTGCCTGAGCTTGTGGGACAGCAGCATTTTCAGAAGGTTCTGTTGTTGCCAGTGAAATGTCAGACATAGTGCACGATGTGCCTGGGGGCTTTACACGAAGGACTGCCTGGCACCCTGGAGTCTGTGGAAAGGCAGCCAAGTCAAATCCCACGGCTGGCTCGGGCTGAGAACTGGAGATCAGGAAGAAAGCCTCGTTTTAAATTACAAGGTGTTTCACCCACACATATTTCTCTTTGTGAAGGCTTTCTGGAAAGGCGAAGAATCCCTTTCATTCAGTTTAGTTTTGTACATATCGTTCACTCTCTCTCTCTCTCTCTTTCTCTCTCTCTGTCATACACACACACACACACACACACACACACACACACACACACACACTTGGTTATCTGAGGACAAAAGTTGGGTTGTTTACTATTTTCCCAGGGTACAAAGTCTTGAAGAGTTTAATTGTGGATGTAATCTGAAGAATCAAAGTCAGCCTCATTCCTCAGGAGAATGAGGGAGTGTGGGAGAAAGGAATTGGTCTCTCTGCGAGTGCCCGAAGTAGCTGGCAGAACCCACTCTTTTCCCTTTGAGAAAGGTGGTAGGAGGGGGTGGGTGGGTCATGGGATGGTGCTGCTTTAGTTTTAGGGAAGAAATCCTTATCTTCTGGATCCTTCTTCCTGGCTCTAGATGGCTCTTATATGCCGTCACAGTGTGGACTATGGTTGGCATGTCAGGGAGAAGGAATTCCAGTTGAGACAGGTTCCCTCTGGCTAGAAGTAGTTGGAAGAATGGGAGGAACTCCTGTTTCCAGACAGGAGGCCGAGCCACTTCTGTAGCAAGGCCCGCAGGAAGGAGGCCTCCGAATGCTGGGAAGGCAGGAAAGCATATTAAAGAATCCTGGCAAAACTTTCTCATTTCCCCATGACTGAGGTGGAGGGGAGGGGCTCCATTAGGTAGGTCTGGAGGAAGCTTGAGGTAGGAGAAGGAAAAGACAAGGTGACTAACTTCAGAGGGCTTCATAGACAAGTTTAGGGTCTGGGGGCTGTGGTTTGTCCCAGCATTATGCCTGAATCAAATCACCTAGGGGCAAAAAGGGTTGTAGCCCCTTCCTGGGTTCTGTTCCAAGTTGTAGGTCATGTTCTGTTCTTTGCAATGTAGTCCTTTTGTGTAAATGAACGGTGAATTGAAATCTTGAAAAGATTAGGAGCTAACATCCCTGCTGAGGACTAATATACGCATTAAACTGGGCTCTGTTCTAGTCCTTCTAAATTTCAAATCAGGTTATAGTAGCCAGACTCCTTTCCAGGGAAGGAAAGACCTCCTTAGCAGGACCTTTCCAGTCAAAACCTGGTAGCTCAGAGTCAGTTCATCCCCTGCCAAGGCAGAATATAGTTCCATTGGTAGAAACTTCTGTGCACCTGAGCTTAACCCATTCCGTTATAGTTAAGATGCTCCTTTGAACCCTTTGTGTTTGATCTTTTCAAATCAACAGATAGTTTTTGACAGATTCTGATGGGATTTCTTTATGTATAGCACTCCTCTTGCTGAGTTAGAAATTATAGTCTCTAAAATGATAGCCTTTCTGTTTGATTCTAGGGGACCTCAAGGGTCAAACAAAGCACGTTGAGCCTTTTGAATCTGTGCTCTTTCTTTAACCTCTCACCCAGCCCTGGTGAGGCCAGCTTTCCTTCTTCCCATTGTCTTCCTGAATATGTTGGCTTTGGTCATACCCTCTTAGGAGGGCCTTTTATTATCAAGAACCTTTATAGTATGGACTTGATTCTTCCAATCAAAATCCAAGTTTCAGGTGCTTTTTTTCTGTGTCCTCTATTTGCTCTCTGTGTGCTCTGCTAAGCTACTTTATCAGTGCGTGAGAAAGGGAGAACATTCTGTCAATAACAATATTTTATCTGGGGCTCCTGACCAATTAGTGTAAGGGCCATCACTCAAATCCTGTTTTCTATTAGTAAGGAGGTAGACTTTTTCAAAGGACTGAAGCAAGAGGAGCGAATCACCATTCATTTATTGGGAACTTAGAATAGAGAGTGAGTAAAAGCTGAGCTGCCTCTCAAAGGGATTTACAATTCACTTCTTTTTTTAAAAGGAACAAAAAAATAACCCTTCATCTTTTATTAGATGAAAAGAGAGATTGCCAAGTACAAAAGTCTGCCAGAAGCACAATATGGAGAATCATTGAACGGGAGGTTGATTTGGGAGCTTTAGAGATTTTGTGTCACCACTTTGCTACTTTAGAGATGGGGAGACTGGCATATAAACTATTTACATGATTTCATCCATGTGATGAACTGTGAACATGTTTTTAGAGGTCCTAGACTGGTATTTGCCCCATGCCATCACACAACTTGTGGTGGTTGGGTACTTTTGTTAACCATGGGTTGTGAGTTATAAAACAGACCCTAAAATAAGTCACAGATAGCCACTAACATAGAGTTATGTAGCATGACCAGAAGAAAAGAGAGATGCAGGACCTATATCAAATATATGGGACAGGAATGGCAAATACTTGACACATAAGCCACTTGTTTTACTGTTTGTGTGTGGGGGGGGGGTGCTTTTGTTGTTGTAGTTGAGAGTGCCAATACTAGATCCTTGTGCTTGCTTGCTTTATTTACACACAGCTGAACTGTCAAAAAGCTAAAGCTTGTAATTTTGGGTGGGAGGGGCTGTTTCTGGGGTGGGGGCATTCACGATCTTATCTTCACTCAATTGGTTTGGCTGATACTCTACTATTTGTCTCATGCCTCCAGCCTGACTTTTTACTGGTTACTTGGTGATAGAGTCTCCTAGGCTTCTCTGCCTGGGCTGGTTTCAAACCAATATCCTCTGTTCTCAGCTTCCCAAGTAGGTAGGATTACAGGCATGCATTACCGCCGTCATGACTCACTCTAGTCTTTATTCATTGCACACTTTACTCACTGAATGCAGTACGTTTTCCTAAAAGTGGAATTTCTCCCTCTGTTTTAAATAATTTCTGGTAGCTAGAAATAATTATAACACTCAGGAAACAAAATTTATTTCCTAATTTCCATCTGAGGAGAAGATTTCCTGGCTATCATGGTGGACTCATATTTTAATAGTCGGAGATAAAAATGATAACCCCTACCTTTGGTAGTCATAAATAATGTTTGTTGTGATGAGCCATCGTTAAGCCTTCTGAGATGTTTATTCATAATCTGTTTTCCATTTAGGTTTTTTTTTCCCCCCCTCATGTTGGACCTCCCAGAAACTATCACTGACTGCAGGGCCTGGTACATATTGGGTATGCAGTAAATATTTGTTGAATGAAACTCATGGAGGAGCTAATTGTTGCCTTGAAGAGGTGAAAGGCCAGAGTTTTATAAGCTGAATCCGTCCAGCTCATGCTGGGACCTAAGCCAGGGAATAATACATCTGCACTCTATCTCAGTGTATAAACTACCTTCTTCTGTGAAATTGGGATCAGCAGGGCCTTCTATTTCCTGCCATGCTCACTTGCTCTAAATTGCAACATTAATTAACAAAGAAAATTTATTGTTAAAAAGAAGCAGCAACTCTAAATTATTTGTTTTCATGCATTTAGATATCCTACTATTTCCTAGCACAAATAATATGGCAGCTTTTATTTTTCAGAGAGTAGATAGACACTTGTTTTTTGTTTGTTTGTTTGTTTGTTGCCAGTCCTGAAGCTTGAACTCAGAGCCTGGTCCTGAGTTTTTGTGCTCAAGGATAGCACTCTATCACTTGAGCCACAGCTCTGCTTCTTGCTTTTATGGTAACTAATTGGAGACAAAAGTGGAATGAACTTCCCTGCCTGGGCTGGCTTTGAACTGTGATTCTTACATCTCAGTCTCCTGAGTAGCTAGGATTACAAGTGTGAACCATAGGTGCCCAGTGAATCTTCCATTTTTTAAATTTCAGTTATTAATAACATTGTAAAATAGATGAGTTTGAGGTTCATTCCTCATTTTGACCACTCAGGGATAAGCAAACATCTCTCCTTATGTGGCATTCTCATAGAGAATAGTAGGAATGCCCAAAAAGATAAGGTGTAGCTCTGAATCTCAAGGAGTTCAAAACATAGGAGAGGCAAGTGTAAATCAACCTACCTGCAAATCCTCCCCTTCCAACATGTGTATCTTCCTTGGGATTTAGTGCAGTGCTTCTGGACGTCATGTGAGGAGAAAGTGCATTGCTTCTCTCCTGCCTCTTCCAATTATTTCATAATGGCTACTTGGAGTTCATTGTCAAAAACGATTGCCAACTCCACATACACACACTGGGGGAAAGGGCAGCCACCAAGTAGTGAGGTCAGCCTATGAGCCGTGAGAATGAAGCAACCTCTGCCAGGGAGAGTAGCCTTTGTACTGAGCAGAGGCTCCTGGGACTATCTATCACACCTTCCCCTACTTCTCATTCTGTACGTCATACGGAGAATCCCTGAATGTCATGTGTTTTAAATGGTGGCGTGAATAGAACTAGAACATTCCTTTGGGGATGGGTTAAATTGAATGAAGGCTTGCCAAGACTTTAATAATAATGCCCAGATGCTCATTTTTAAAATGATGGTGATGATAACTAACATGTGTATATTATTTTATAGTTACAAAGCACTCCCACAAATTGGAAACAACATAACTGTGTGTGAATGGAGTACTGGCTAAATAAATCAAGGTACTTGCATACAATGAGGTGCAAGGTAGCTATTATATAGAAGAATACAGATCTCTGCTGGCTGATATAACACTCATGATATGTTTTCTGAAAAAAAGTTTGAACAGAACTATCTCGCACATTTTCAGCTGTCAGAAAATTAGAGTTTTACAAAGGCACATATATGTGATTGTGGTATAGAAAGAGATCTAGAAGTTTATTTGAGAATGTGCTAATGCTGGTTTTCATCATATGTTGGGCTAGAGTGAATTTTTATTTTTAGCTTCTTATATTTTCTATATTTCCACATTTCCCAAAAACCTTAGGATGAACTGTCTTACTTGATATGATAAACATGTTTTGTGATAAACCTGTTGTACTTCCATGAAAACAACACAACACAAAAAGCAACACAATCATCCCGTGAGAGCATGTGTTTAGCTGACTAGATCCTTATACATCCACACCATTGTTCTTTATCTTTTGCAAATGAAGGGCAGGAGTTCAAATCCACTGCTAATACTTAGCTTTTACTATATGTCAGACAACATAGTAATCATGTTATATATATTATATGTTAGAAAATATATGTGTTAGATTATTATATTAAGCAAAGTAATCCAGATCAAGAGACGTGTAGGTTGCATGGTTTCCCTCATTTGTGGTGTGCTAGTTTGTCCCTATAAATCTACAAGTAAACACACAGGGTGGTAAGCAAGGGGTTACAAATAATTTAACTGAAGTGTAATGGACTCTATGGAGATGACAAACAGTGTAATTCTTAAAAGAGAAAACCTATGTCAAAGCCTACCAAAACAAGTATCAGGAAATGGGTACTTGCAAGGTAGGGTAGAGTCAGGCGGAGAGAGGTAGAATGAAAGGAGGAAAAGGCTGGCAAGAGTTCAGTGTATGCATCACAGAATTGAGAAACCTAAGGGGAGTCATGAGTTGAAGGAGGGTGAAGATGTTGAAGGGCTGACACCAATCAAGATTCATTGTACACATAAACTTTTATTAAATGGCAAATGAATTCAATGCGTAAGTAAAATTAAGATAAGTTAGGGAAGCAGAGGGTTGGGAGGGGTGGGTGAGAATGTTGAAAGGGGTGACATTGACCAAGATGTACTATACTCATAAACTGCTTTGGTGAATGGCAACTCCTCTGTACAATTTCTTAAAGATAAAACAAATATTTTTTTAATGGTTAGATGAATTTACTTTTAAATTCAGGGGTTGTTTTTTTGTATGTGTGTATGCTATTCCTGGGGCTTGAATTCGGGGCCTGGGTGCTGTCCCTCAGATTTTTTTTTTAACTCAAGGTTAGTGCTCTACCACTTAAGCCACAGCTCTAATTTCAGCTATTTATTTGTTTATTTGCTTATTTATTTATGTAACCTATTTGAGATACAAGCCTCACAGACTTTCCTACCCAGACTAGCTTTTTACAACAATTCTTTGAAGTTGATGTTATTATCCACATGGTAGAGACTAAAAATTTAGGCACAGAGAGTCTAAGTTAATCGTCCGAGGTCACACAGCTTCTAAGTGACAGAGCCAGAATTTAAAACCATGTCACTGGCTCCGGAGTCTGCATACTTCCGTTATGCCCTTGTCACCTGACGAAAAGCATAGGGAGAATGTGGTCACCTTGGTAGCTGAAGTTAGATTTTTTTTTTTCTGGTTCCAAATTCTATTCCTTTGTCACTATATATTTGCATGTGCCTTATATTTGAAACTGATCAAGGATTGTCAACATAGCTTTATAGCTTGGTGCAATTTATTTCTGGAACATCATGATAAATTTCTCCTGGAATTCAGAATTGGGAATAAGATAGTCTTTCTCTCTCTCTCTCTCTCTCTCTCTCTCTCTCTCTCTCTCTCTCTCCGTCTCTCTCTCTCTCTCTCTCTGTCCCTTCCTCCCTCCCTCCTCCACCCACTCTCATCTACAATGTACCAGGCACTATTCTAGGAACTTGAGATAAAACAGTGAGCAAAAATAAAGATTGCTGTCCTCATGAACTTTATATTCCAGCGAAATGAAGAGAAAATTAGCAAATACAGAATTCAGAATTTTGACTAATGCTACAGATTAAAATACAGCAGAAGGAATTAAGAATTTTGACTAATGCTACACTTTGAAATACAGAAGAATCAAGGCTACTGGTGTTGGGCCTCCAGGAATGGGGAGAAATTATGACTGAATTAAGACACCTCCAGAAGTCCTGGTTCCTTGTGGTGGGTGATGAATATTTACTTTACCCAACACATTTCAGTGTTTGTCCAAATTCCCAGGGAACTCCAAACTCACTGTACAACTTGGTTATAAAAACTGCAGTGTGTTCCAGGTAGGAGGCAATATTTATTTCCTTGCTTCACTTACGCTGAATTTATCTGGTTTTCATTTTTATTGTCTTGTTTCCCGAACCTAACTCTGTATATAGCCCCAAATGCCTTTTTTTTTTTGCACATAGATAGAACACAAATTTTAAACATTAACAACAACCAGGAATCAGTGCCAAAGAAAGCTGCCAGCCAGCCAGCCTTTTCTCCCTAGCACAAGACACTGTGCTTCACTTCCCCTTACTGAATGTTGGCTGGGCACAAACTCTGCGTGCTCCTTTCCCTCACACACAGCATATCTGCACACTGACCACCCCATGATCTTTCTTAATTTTCACTTGACGAAGATCTAAGAGTTGTGTTTCTAGAATAAAAATGCAAAAATAGTTTGCCATCCCCTCCCCCCCTTTAGGGGCTACAATATTTTCTCTTTCGCTGTCATGACCTTCCTGAAGAATTGTGGAACTTTCTAGGACCTGCGTGCTATTTAGCCCAAGTCATAAGTATTGATGGATGTTTCGGGGTTTTTTCCGGGGTAATTAAAGCCACAGTTATTCATCAGGCTTTGTTTAGAAATTGCTGCAATATCTAGTTGTTAATTGGTGACAAATGCATGCTATCTATCAATAATGCAGGATATTTATACCCATGTTTTTTTGTGTTCATAAGTTCAGCACCGAGGACTTGAGAATCGGTGCTTCTTGCTACTCTCAGTGGCTGGAAAGTAACTCAAAATGAGGACACGGAGGGGTGTCCCCTGCGGCAGAGTGAGAGCCAGGCCACACGGATCTGCAGTTAAGATGGCTAGGCCTAATGGGGGGCTTGTTTTAAAATAGAATTTTCAAAGTATCTGCCTCAAATGCCAGTGTATTAATCCTTGATGCTTTTCCTTGTATAAAGGTGGGGAGAAATAAATTTGACCCACTGCAGTGGTTTGTGCTAAAATATTTGATTCTCAACTTGGGGTAGTTTGGAAATAAAATACAGTTTTTCTAAGGCTTTCATAAGACTGTGGGAGTAAGACAGTCCAAACTGTGCTTGTGGATCCCTCTGTCTCCACCAATATTGAGAGATATTATGAGTTACTGAAGCTGATATCTAGCAGAGCCTCTTTCGGAGAGTAGGTGCACAGTGTTTGAAGAGAAAACATGAGTTTCTATGCCTGTATGCTTTCTATAGGAAACCATATGAGAAATTCATCCCACCTTTGCCAGTGTATTGAAAGAACCAGTAAATCAATGTAGAAGGCTTTGAAAAATATCTAGAACATAGTAAGAAACACTTGGTAAAAGTTCTATATTATTAACAGGGGAAACGTTGTTTCTGATTATACCCAGAACATGACATAATGCTTGTTACAGAGTTGAAGTCAATAAAAACACATTTAAGAAATTAATAAGGACTGGGGCATGGCTCAAGTGGTAAAGCTGCTACTCAGGTAGGAGTATATGAGTTCAATCATTAATACAGAAAGAAGAGAGAGAGAGGAGAGAGAGAGGAAGAGAAAGGAGAAAAGAGAGAAAGGGAAAGAGGGAGACAAAGGTAGAGGAAGAGAAAGAAGAGGAAGAGAGAGAAGGAAGAAGACATAAAGGAGGTAAAGGAAGAAAGGAAGGGAGGGACGGAGGGAGGATGGAAGGAAGGAAGGAAGGAAGGAAGGAAGGAAAGAAGGAAGGGAAGAAGGGAGGGAGGGAGGGAGAAAGGGAGGGAGAGAGGGAGGAAGGAAGGGAAAAAGGAAGAAAAAAGAGAGATAAAGATATGATTTCCCCCTAAAGGAGGCTAATTGTCCATCCTCTAGTCCTTCCTGGAATCCTTTACCCCAATAAATACTAATGTACACAGTTATAACTTTTTATGCATTTGCATACTCACTAGCCTGTGAGTACTCCAAAAGTAAGAATGTTTTTCTGCAATCATATAGAAGTGATTAAGCTCTATAGATGAGTAGCATGACATTGTACTTAGTTATCAATACTGTAATATGCACATAAAAAATTTAAAACATGAGCCTGGTGCCAGTGGCTCATGCCTATAATCATAGCTACTCAGGAGGTTGGTATCTGAGGATGGCAGTTTGAAGCCAGACTGGGCAGGAAAGTCCATGAGACTCTCACCTCTAATAAACTACTAAAAAAGCCAGACATAGAGCTGTGGCTCAAGTGGTAGAGCACTCACTTTGAGCAAAAGAAACTCTCAGACACAGTGCCCAGGCCCTCAGTGCAAGCTCCAGAACCGAGTGTGTGCAAACACACACACACACACACACTTAAGAGTAATTTCATATTAAGTGTCCTTACCACAACAATTTAAAAATATGAGTATCTTAAAAGCTTGTACTATCTATTTCTTGAGGAAATACACTTACCATAATTTCTCTAGTCAACACTGTCCATTTTTATCCACTTAGAAAGTTATTGATATTATAATTTGATGTGAGTTTTGTGGCTAAAGGAAACATGGCTTGTTTTAGTTCATCAATAATTGGCAGGTGTTTTCAGATGTGTGGCCTCATAAGGAAGGTCATCAGGTAACCATCACAAGTTGGCAGCACAACCATGTCAGGACTGTGATTTTATGTACTATCGATCATATTGCTATCTTGGGTGATAACAGTAGAATGACAGAACATGAGAACTTGTATTAAGATTATTTGTGTCCATGCCTTTGACCCACAAGATCAGAAATGCCTAATAAGGATATTTCCTTTTGCTTATACTTATAAATTCAGTCAGTAGGAAATATCATTATCACCATAGCCCAAATGACAAACTCAATTATTTTTATTGAGTATATGCAACACAAACAATAATTTCCAAGTAGGTGAAAGGGAGAGGGGATGACTTTGCTAATGCCTGCTGTTTTATTTTTTTTCTGCATTTCACTCACTGTATCGTATAAATTCCTCCATCATTTCACATACAGAGATTCTGTTCTGTTTGTTGGACTGTAAACCCCATGAAATTGGAAATGGGGTCTTGCTAGACTTACTAGTTAGTGTTTCTTACAATTTCAAACAGATATTTATAATTTTGGAAGGTGATAAAGGGAAATAGTTGGTGGTTGGAGGGTGGGTACATTTTAGGGCTAGGTACTCAGTTCTCTGCCTCTCTGTTTTTCCACCAGACAAAGGCGGGGGGAGGGTAACAAATAGTTCTCACCGGATAATACCTGCAAGGTCCTTAGAATAGTATTGGCATCATGGTGGACATTATAACCTATAGTACAAACACTGATTTCTGCTTTATTCTGTTTTATTTTTCTAGTATTCTAGTGATTCTCTGGCGGGGGGGAGGTGGAAGACAGGGAGATTAAAGATATATTTTACAGTGAGATGCAGTTCCTAGCACTGTTCATCACCTGGTTGAAAACAAATCTAAGTTCTCACTACCTTTCGTACTTCTTTCTATTTCCTTAAACGAGAACACTGGACCGTATGTGTTCCATTGCTTTTCATTGGGCCTTTTGTAGCCCCATTAGTACAGAGGAAAACTAACACTTTCTGAGTGATCTCCAGGTGTCAACCCGATATCTGGGCCTATGGACTCAGGAAAACAGATGTATTAGAGGCCTAGGGATCTGAAATATCTGGAACCTTTCAGAGATAGGAAGCATCATAGCCTACTTCTGCCTTATGCCAAGGGAAGCTATCTCTCCATAATTATCCTTTGTCCGGTGGACCTTCCTAGAGTTCCAGCATTCTCCACTCCCTGGAGGGCACTAGCGGCCACCCACATGTCCATGCTGTTTCCAGCCAAGTACCCTTTTTACCACTCCCACCCCCCTTTATTCTGAATGAACTGAGACTATGCAGTAGGGGGCCCATGAATATATAGACAAACTCTAGGTGAACTACGTCTGCTTTTCTTTGTTTGGACATTCGTGGCATCCATACAGGATAACTCAATGACACAGGAAAATAGTGACTGGAGTGTTCAGAAAAGCAGGGCATCATTGTAGGGCACCACATTTTCTCAATTGAAAGACCCTATTATCTATGACCTCTTAAAGTAGTTACTGAAACAACCATTATGACAAAGATTAGAAAATGATTGGGCACATCCATATTATACATAATGTAGTGTTTATAGCTTGAAGTAGATATAGGACAGGTGTCTTATTAAGAAAGCAATTTTAGGGCCTGGCTCTATTTACAAGATTAATTAGATCTCTTTTCAAGGCCTTCACTGATCCCCACCCCTTCTCTCTCAACAGGCTCCCTATTGTTGTATTCACATGTGCATATTTTGATTGACTGTGTGCCTGACTAAGTTTATAAGCACTGTTAGACATAACATCTGCAAGTTAAGCACCCAGAGAGTGTAGATGGACCACCTTGTTTGGGACATAGCAGACTCTACAGAGGTGTCCTTTATCTTCCTCATATTTGCAGATACATATAGTCACAGGCAAATGTGAAAGTTTATCACGTATGTCTGTAACATGGCATTACAGATGTAAAGAAATTATTTGACTCCAGTGGAATGTGTTAACAATAATATTTAGTTTAATTCCATAGGGTGAATTGTATCTACCTTTCCATGGTAGGAAGATGATGAACATGGTTGGATAAAGGTATGTGTTAAGTATCCTTGATCCCAAAATGTGAAGTCCAAGTTGTTTGCATGCCCACTTGATACCACAAGCAGAAAATGTCACATTCTGACATGAGCAGTAGAAACACAGGTGCACCAAAGGAATTATGTAAAATTTTCTTTAGGCTATGTGTGCAAATTATGTGTGATGCATAAGTTAATTCAAAGTTTTCACTAGGGCCCTATCTTCACTGTCTGTCTGTCTGTCTGTCTGTCTCTCTATGCTGGTCCTAACCATTTCCAATAAGAGATAATCAACCTGTACCAGGCAGAGTTCATGTAAGGGAGAAGAGAGGAAGTCCATTCTGCCTTCTTTGACACATCTAAAATTTCTGTCTGAGACTATAAATAACTAGCCATGAATTGAAGAGACAAATTCCTCATGGTTGATTTTTCCAAGCAGCCTGGTGTTTTCTTTCCTGCTCACCTTCTCCCCTTTCAAAAAGAGATGTTTATTGATAATATTGAGAAAACAACTTATCATTATATAAATACATTTCTTCTTTCCTATGTCACCAACTCCTCTTTGTGTTTGTAAAGTGATTTTATGCTACAAGAGATTAAAAAATAAGCATAAGCATAAATGTAAAATCAAAAGTTTAGATTTTTCTTTTGTCTTCTGAGTGGTAAATTCACTTTAGTTTTGGAATCTTCAAAAGTTTTATTCTTCTAGGGGCTGGGAATATGGCCTAGTGGTAAAGTGTTCGTCCCGTATACATGAAGCCCTGGGTTCGATTCCTCAGCACCACATACATTGAAAAAGCCGGAAGTGGTGCTATGGCTCAAGTGGCAGAGTGCTAGCCTTGAGCAAAAAGAAGCCAGAGACAGTACTCAGGCCCTGAGTTCAAGCCCCAGGACTGGCAAAAAAAAAAGTTTTATTCTTTTATATTTAATTTTTCAAAGATACCGTTGTAACACATAAAAAGGTGCTTGAAATTGTAGGCATTTCTACTAGCTTATTATTTCTTATTTATTTTGTAGTGTATTTTAAGTGTACAAATTAATGATTTTCAATGTGACATTTTCATACATGTATAGAATATATCTTCTTCATAATCAGTCTCCCACATTACCCACTCTGGTCCCCAATCTTTTTCACTGATCTTCCTCTTTCCAAGAAGTACCTCTTGTATTTTTATGTCTTTTTTTAAAAAAATCAACACCAATTGATGGATTAAAGGTAATATTTACCTTTTGGAATCTAGCTTAGTTTCCTTAACATATTAAGTGAAGTGAGCCAGACCCAAAGAAACATAGACTATGTGGTTTCCTTCATTGGTAATAATTAGTATATGTCTAGGATAGTCCTAGTAGATGATCACAGTAGCTCAGTAGCTATGTACATATGATCACATAAGATGATGCTAAGCAAAATGACCTCTAAGTTATGGAAATAAATGTTTTATTATTGTTGTTATTTTCAATGTACTATGTGAAATTATACCTTTTTCTTTTGTTTTTCTTCCCTATGGTTTTACCCCTGTTGTCATTATATTTGATTTCAGTTCCCTGGGTATTATATATACATTTTTCTGAACTAGTGAAGGGAATGGGAACACCAAAATAGTAAGACAAAAATTAAAAGGCGAACCAATGTAATAGCAATACTTACAAGACAATACACTGTAAACCAACAGTACAAATTGGAGTAGGGGAGAATTGGGGAGGAGAGAAGGTGGGAGAAAAATGAGGGAAGAGGTATTAACTATAGCCCCTTTGTATATCACCTTGACAATAAAAATAAAATTAAGTTAAAAAAGATAAAATCTAATGTACTTTTTCTGTTTTGTGATTGTTGTTGCTTAGTTGAACTCTATTTTTATTGTATGTTTTATTATCTCCATGCAATTGTACAAAGGATTTACTATTTCAACAAATTGGTTTTTCAATACTTCTTCATCAAAGTCACCTCTTTTCTTTTTCAAGGCTCAGAGTCTCTGTTATGTAACCCAGGATGGTCTTGAACTCCCAATTCTTCCTCATGGGCTTCCCAAATGCTAGGATTATAGGCATGTGCCACCACACTTCACAGACCTGTCATTCTTGAAAAGTTATTAGACTGTTTAGATTTGCTCTATCCCTCTCAGGATGCTATAACTTCCCTGTTCTAGGAAATCTTCCCTTCTAAGTTGTAAAATGTAATATTGTAAAGTTGTTATAGAAATTTTGTAACCTTTGGTCTGTCTTCTCTACTGATTTTTTTCTGGTTATCAGTTTATGCTATTTTCTATTTTGGAACATATAATGTCAAAAATATCTATTTCATCTTTTCTTTAAAAAAAGATATTGAGTGCTTTTCATTTATTTATTGATTTGTTTTTCTTCTTTTGAGAACAGTATAATTCATTTGCCGTTTATTAACTGGATTGTTTGTCTCTTTAATAGGTAAGTTTTTGCCCACCACACAGCGTGCAGCAGTGGTGGCTCACACCTGTAATCCTGGCTCCTACTCAGGAGTCTGAACAATCTTAGGATCATGACTAAAAGCCAGCTGGGGCAGGAAAGTCCATGAGACTCTATCTCCTATTAACTACCAGAAAACCAGAAGTGGAGCTATGGCTCAACACTAACTTCGGGCTATAAAGCCCAGGGACAGCATCCAGGCCCTCAGTTCAAGACCGATGACTGACGCCCCTCCCTCCCCCCCCAAAAAAAGAAAAAGTAAATCCACACCATCCATCTCTACACTATCAGTCCACACTTCTACATGTGGGCCTGGAGTTTGAGGCCTAGGAGCTGTCCCTGAGGCTTTTCATTTTTCCTCTTTGACTCAAGGCTAGAGTTCTGCCACTCTGAGCCACAGTTCCACTTCTGGTTTTCTGGTGCCTAATTGGAGGTAGAAGTCTCATGGACTTTCCTGCCCCAGGCTGGCTTCCAGCTGTGATCCTCAGATCTCAGCCCCCTGAGTGGCTAGGATTACAGGGGTCAGCCACTAGTATCTGGCTTGCACTGCTGCTATTTTTGCCTCCTGTCTACCCAAACACACCAATCCTGTAACCAAATGTTAAAAGGGGGAAAAATGTAAATTTTTGAGTTCTTTATATATTCTAGATATTAATCCCATAGCAGATGAATAGCTAGCAAAGTTTCTCTCTTTTTGTAGGCTATCCATTCACTCTGTTATTGTTTGCTTTGCTGTGTGGTGGCTTTTAAGTTGGATACAATCTTATTTGTAAATTCTTGGTATTATTTTGAAACAATTAGAGTGCTATTCAGAAAGTCCTTTCTTATGCCTATATCTTGAAGTTTGTGTTTTGTTTTTTTTTGTTTTTTTGGGGTATATTTTTCCTCTGGTAGTTTCCAAGTTTCAGGTCTTACATAGAAACATTTGATCCATTTTGAGTTGATCTTTTTTGTTGTTCTTGTTCAGCATGAGAGAGTTGCAGTTTTCTACCTGTGGATATACAATTTTCCTAGGATTATTTGTTGAAGAAGATGTCATTTTGCCAACATATGTTTTTCCTGCTTCTGTTGAGAATCAGATAGCTGAGCACTTTCTGTTTCTCACTGGTCTACATGTCTGTTTCCATGCTATTACCATGCTGCTTTTGTTGCTATGGCACTAAAGTATAATACCTCAGCTTTGCCTTTATTAGTTTGTCTCAGGATTGCTTTGGCTATTCAGGTTCTTTAGTATTGCTACATGAGTTTTAGTATGTCCCCCCATTTTTATGAAAGATTTAGATGGCATGAATCTGAAAATTGCTTTCAGCAGTTTGGCTATTTTCATATAAATTTTTCTAATGCATGAAAATGGTAGGTCTTCAGTTTCCTCTTCACTGTTTTGTAGTTTTCCACTGTGAATTTATTTTACGTTCTTGGTTGGTTACAGGTTTCTTGTGAATAGGATTCACAATAGGCTATTATGAATAGAATTATTTTCCTGACTTTTTTTTTCACGGCTTATATGCTATTGCTATATAGAATAGCTACTGATTTTTCTAAGTTAATTTTGCATCTTGCTATGTAACAAAAAGTGTGATGTCTGAGATTTTCCTGGTTTAGTCTTTAGGGTCATATCATTGTGATGATGTAGTCTTTAAAATCCTATTACCTGCATCCAATTTGTATCCTTTTGGTTTCCTTGAATTTATCTTAGGTTCTTGCCAAGAATTCAAGCACTACATTGACTAAGAGCAGAAGGAGTAAGCACCATTGTTTCATTCCTGATTTTACAGAAAATGTGTTCTATTCTCTTCCATATGATATCTTGGCTATCAGTTTGTTCTATGATTTTTCCATTTCCAGTTTCTTCAGAGATTTCATCATGAGGGAATGTAGAACATTTGTTAAGGATTTTTTTTGCATCCACTAGAAAGATCATGTGGTTTATGTGCTTGATTCTATTCATGTGTTACATTATGTATAATGATTTACATATGTCAAAGCATGCTTACAGCCCTGGAATGAAACCAGTTTGATCACGATGTATGATCTCTGACATGTGTTGTTAAATTCAGTTTCTAAGTATCTTACTGGAGATTTTACATATGCATGTATCAAAAAATTGTCTATAATTCTGTGTGTGTGTGTGTGTGTGTGTGTGTGTGTAAAACCATATTACCTTGATCATTTTGTCCATTGTAAGGCCTCTAAGCAATCAGGCAATCAGCACTTTACATTTGTTTACTATCTTATTTATTTATTTTTATGCCAATATTGAGGGTTGACCTTGGGGCCAGGGCACACTGTCCCTTTGCTTTTTCACTAAGGACTGGTGCTCTACCACTTCAGGTCTAGTTCTCTTTTGGATGTTTGGTGGTTAATTGCCTGACCCACCTTTGAACCACAATCCTCAGATCTCAGTCTCTTGAGTAGCTAGGATTATAAGCGTGAGTCACCAGCTCCCAGCGTCTGCATCTTTTAAATGGAGAATGAAGACTATTGGCATTTAGGGTTCATTGAAAGTTATATATTAATTTCTCCCTTCCTCTTCTTCCCAGAGCTTTGTTGGTTTACTGAGCCTATACTATTTGACATTTTTCGTATTTCTCATTTGCTTTTTCATCCTCCTAGTAAGATTTTATTTATTTATTTTTCTCTTGAAATTGAGTTTAACTTTCCTTCACTTCTGTGGGATCACATTACTTTAAGTATCTTAAGCAATGCTGCTAGCTTATTGTTCCTTAATTGCTTTAGTCATACTCACATGAAAGTCTTTGTTTCTTCTTTCATTTTGAAAGGACGGATACCAGTCAGTTTGTTTCAGGGCTTTACATACATCAATTCATACCCTCCTGGCCTTTAACATTTCTGCTGAGAGGTCCACTGCTATTCTGATAGGTTTTCCTTTGTAAGTAACTTGGGACTTCTGTCTTGCAACTTTCAGTATCTTTTCTTTCTTCTTTACTATTGGCATTTAAACTGTAATATGCTGTGGATAGGATTTTTTTTTCTGGTCCATGTCTATTTGGAGTTCTATCTGTGTCTGTATTTGGATATTTCTTTCTTTAGAATTGGGTAATTCTTTTCTGGAATTTCATCGAATAGGTTTGATATGCTTTCAGTCCTCTCTCTCTCTCTCTCTCTCTCTCTCTCTCTCTCTTTCTCTCTCTCTCTCGTACTGGGGTTTGAACTCAGGACTTTGTGACTGCTGGAAAGTGACTCTGGCTTGAGCCATGGTGCAGACTGTTTTGTTCTGTTATTCATGAGATAGGGTTTCACTTTTCACAAGGACTGTGATCGATCCCCTTATATTTATTTTTCTGACACCACCCGGATGACAGACATATGCCCCATCTCCATATTTTCATGTTGATAGACGGTCGCACAAACACTTTCATCTAGGCTCAGAGTGCTCAATTCTACCTGGAAGCAAACTACACATTGTAGAGGCCAAGTAGGTACCCTGGCCTTGGGCTGAGACAGCAATCAATCCTCAGGTGATGAGGCTCATTCATTGTCACTGAAGGCAGAGCCACTGATCACCACACCCTTCACGCTTAAATTTCTCAGCCTGTCTGCGTCAGGCCCTCCCCCTCTCTTGGACATTGTAGCAATGTCCTAGGCTGTCCTACTTGGAATAATAATACCTATGGTTAGATTCTCAGAGTACATCAGGCTCACCCCCACCCTCCTCAAGATAGCACCTGAGTTAGGCCTCCAAGATGGGGGTGGGGGTATAGGGCTGGGCGTGGCGATGAAATGCCTGGGCATCAGGAATTGCCCTCTTCATTGCATTGAAGGCGAAGGGTGACATTATAATAAGGGCTCCTTCATCTTCAGAGGTGCTGTTCAGTGATCTGAATCAAAACACCCCAAATTCACTTCAGAGGTTGATCTGCACAGAAAGGTGCATTCTTTTCAATGATATGTCAGATCAGATTCATAGGCACTTGCAGTAAGGATTCTTTTGATCCGAGCAGGGGGCCAGTGTGTAAGCCTTGTTCTTGTTTGAGCCTGGCTTTTTCCTAATTTCCCTGGTGGATTTAACTAGATGAGTGTAGTGTTTTTACTTTTCTTCTGAGCATGAAGCTGTGGTTCTCTTATGATTTGGGGAAAAGTCCTAGATGCCTAACTTACATGATTGTTGGCTCTGCACACACACACACACACACACACACACACACACACACACACACACCCCAAGACTGCTATTTTTTTGTGAATAACCTGATCATTACAAGAAAAAAATGTTTGAAGTCAGATAAGATTGACTTCAAGCTCCATCTCTCCCATATACCAGCTATTTGTTTTTAGAAAAATTGCCCAAACTCCCTAAACTTCAACAGGTTTACCCCTAGGATCAGCATAATAACAGTACTTCTTCCTTGTGCTAGTGTAAAGATTAAATGACATAATCCACAGTCCTTACTCTTCAATTCCCAGAGTCATTATTGCTAATATGTTCACTATAGCCCAAACATGTATAAACCTTACACTTGAGAAGACCTGCTTCTTTGAAAGTTGAATGATGTGGAGAAAAGCAGGAAGAACTTGTTTCATTTCCTCTTCCTTAGACTCATTACAATTGTAGGTTTCCATGGCAACATTCAGGATTAAGATGGCATTATTGAGTTAGGCATTCCATGAACACCTCTGGAAAGAATAGCCATACTATATAGGAATGCCCTCCACAGTTTCCAGATCACAGAGCTATCTGGAGAAAGAAGAAGAAGAATGGATGGTAGCTGCCAACTTCCTTGTCCTACAACGTGAACCCAAGTCATAGAGACTTATTTTCCAGAGTTCAAGTTGAGATCCTTTCCCTCTGTTTGTCACTTTGTGGACCATTTCATAAAGTGGTCAACAGTCATGGCCAGAATTTCCAAGTAGGAAGCCAGTCCTGCCATACTAGGGAGTATGGCTTTCTGAAATCGATTCTGTAGCCGAAAAGAACTCGGAGAGTTTTCTGAGAAGGGCTGACCTCCTTTCATGCCACTTACTGAGAATTAAAGCTGCGAGGGCGAACCCGTTTGAGCATGTGGTACAACACTTAGTGCCACTGCTGCCAGGGAACAAGATTTGTGTTTCTAAGGAGATACAACAAAAAGGAGAATGCTTTAAGAGCCAGCGGCTGTCAGGGTGTAAAAGTATCTATGTTCCAAAAGGGAAATAGAAGCTGAATTAAGTAATTTTATACACACGTTACAGGGTGCCCTTCTGCTAGTAATTCTTAAATTCAAAAGCAAATAGTTGTGACCACAAAGGGCTTAGGACATATCAGCTGATCTGAGCTTGCAGACTCAAACTGGATATGATTAGTATTGACCTGCCCTGTGCATGTGATTTTAAGATGATCTGAATTTTTTTTTCTGTCATCCTGTTGGGGGGTATTCATACCAGGGGACAATGGATGATCAAGTATAGCAGAGGTGCAGGCACTTGACAGTAGATTGTGAATAAACAAGAAGAGGAAAGTCCAAATCTACCATCTGGGACAGCAAAACAGCCTTTCTCCAGCCTCTTTAACACCAATATTCACGTGTTTGCAAATGTTCAGTCAGTTATTGGTCTGGATAGATGTTCTGAACAGCTTCATTGGCTAACATGTCATCACAGGAGAGAAATCACAGGGAGAGTGCACCCAGGAAAAATTACAGTAGTGCTATATTTACTTAGTGGCTCTGCACTGGGGTTTTATTTTCCACAGTTGGAAAGGGAACCACCTGTCTCAGCTGCTGATGTCAGAGAGCTCCCTCGAGACTCAGAGCTGTTGGAAAGCACATGATACTGTACATATTTGCTCTTACGTCCATATTGGGCTACGATTGGGTTTCAGATCTGTGCCCTATTGTGGAGTTCATTGAGCAGTGACTCCCAGGTGCCTTCTTACGTCACTCTGCCCCTGTGAATTAAAAAGGGGCGTGTGCAAGCCTCCTTTGTCAGTAGTCTCTCCACTTGCTGTATGAGTACTTGTGCTGCAGAAAAATGAATGGCACACTTCTTGGGGTTATCACTTATGGATTCGGGTATGCAAGTGAGTATCAAGAAGTATTATCTCTAGCTAGGAGCCATTAGGCTGTATTGATATGTAGGGATTTGTGATCATAAGGATTTTTAAGCATTTTAAAAAATCAGATTTGGAAATCTTGTGTGTTTATTGTTAAGAAGTCAAAAAGAGATTGGTATAGCATATGCTTCTACGTTTTAAAGTACAGTTTTGTCAGTGTGAAGAAATTGTTGCAGGATGAATGAAATGGTTAATTTGGCAAGAACTGATACTATGTCTATGTATCTCAGGCTATCTATTACAGTGCTTTATTGCTGTTTTTTTATTTTTAAAGACTTTTCAGTTCTGCAAATAACTCATAGCTTATGTTCTTTGTGTCTGTTGCAGAATTAAGCCTTTTAAATGTAGCTCCTTCAGGGAATTTGTGGGCCACTATATTGCATGACTCCAGGGGGTACCATTTATGTCATAGTCAAAGAGTCACAGTTAAACTCTCCTGCTGACTATATGCACCATCTCAGGAAATACGATGCCATCAGCATTACTCAAACATTACATAAAACTAGAATTGTTTCCAACAATTGCAGAAGGCTTGCTATTAGTAAAGTTGTTCATTATTTTAATAGTGCCATGCATCTGATTTTGAATATCTTTACCAACTTGCAAATTATATGGTTATTATACAAAATTGTTGGAAAATGGTGTGTGGGGATATAAATTACATTCTCGGGCCACATCAAATCAATGTCTTATTAAAGATCAGTAGCAAGGTCCTTAATTCCTAGCCTGCCTATGATGTATTCTTCCAGTTAAATTTATTTCTGAAATGGTGTTTGATATCTTTTTTTTCAAATCCTAAAAATAGAGTAAATAGGATGGGTTAAGACCCCTTGGTTCATCTAATCTTTTCCCTAGTGCAGAACTTTTCTCTGAACCATTAAAAGTGTTGTAATATATGATTGATATTAATTAGTTTTCTGTAGAGTACTGCACTCCTTAACATGAACTGAACTGGAAATAAATATATTACCATGAATTAAGATTTTTATTAGTTGAGAAGAAGAATTAGATGAAGGTACCTATGTGAAATCCTAAGTACAGACATCAAATTGAATTAATGCCAGAACTGCCTTGAGAATAATTTGAATACTGAATAAAATATAGTATAGCACACCATGGCTGTGTTTACTGAATCATTTTTGGCATCAAAAACATCAAAAACTAAGGCTACATTATAGATGCAACAACAGGCTTTTCTCCTTTGGAAGAGAAAGATGGGTGCATTTTGTAATTAAAGTGAATGCAACTCTCCAAAAAATGTCTCCAGTGTCCCGGGTGAAAACGGTCTTTCTGAGTGGATTACCTCCTTGCACACATTACAGACTTTATGTTCTAAGGGATTTGGCCATCTTCTGAGTCCTATTAGCTATGGTGATATTGATCAGCTCTATTTTCTACCCTTGCCATTCTGGAATACTGGATAAAGCTCACACTCTGCATTTACATTTCATTACGATGTTTTTGTTTGAAAAGGTGTAAAAAGTTCTGAATAGATTCATGAGGTTGCCCCAGGGATGTTCTAGAAGGGTGTCTTTCTTCAAATATGATTTCATAAGGAGGATGGATTCTATATCATTTAACACAACACCATGTAAACTGAGCACTGAAAAGTTCCAAAGATCAATCTCTGCACACTGTGATAGGAGTGGCACCCCTTGGAGTTGTGCAACTTCACGTTTGCTCTGTTATTTCTTTTCATTCTGAAATTCCTCCATCCTATAATTCATTAATTTGCTGTGTATCTATGATAGAACCTAAAGGCTAAATGAAAAACTTTTTAAAAGCTTGTGTACTGTCAAAATGAATATCATGCACATCACATAAGTAATTTAAAATGTCCTATGTACCATGCTTTAAAATGATAAATTCAATAATATCTTTTTTGACACAATATATCCAAAATATTTTATCAACATAGTATCTATGAATTATTAAGGATATATTTTTCCTTCTACTTTTTTGTACAAAGATTTTAAAATTGTAGGCACATTGACAGGACATTTCTATTTTGGAAAACATTTAAATATGGAAGAGAAAATATGAAGTATCCTTTTATGCCAGTTTTATCAATTTGAGAAGCAATTGTGTAATTGATCACAGGTGATGGAGTGCAAATATTAAGACAATTTAGTTGATAGGCCACTGGGGGCAAAATTGACTTTGTATTGAGTTGTTTTGCTCCTGTGGCTTTGTTTTCCATCCCTCCTTCTGGGTGTATTTTCAGTCTCCTCATTTCAAACATCATTTGATTCTTTGAGGTTCCTCCACATTTGCAGAGTTATAGTATTTTGTCGGTTTTCATGCTCCATATGGCTGTCTTGTTTCTTAACAGAGAAATTCAGGAAAGACTTTTGGCCCAAATATCTTTGTGGCCAGCCTAGTAGAAACAAAACTGTTTTCTGCACTTGGTGCTTCTGTTGTCTTTAGAGCCAGAGCCAGGTCAGGACTAGAATGAGGCTGATTTTGTTTTTCTTCAGGTAAGCAAAGGAACAACAACATTTAGCATCCTCATGCATGTGATGGTTCTGTCACAAGTACAAAGTCAGCTTCACTGCAAGAGAGCAAGTTTGGCTTGGTTTGACCTCCTCTAATTCCCTTCCCTTCCCTTCCCTTCCCTTCCCTTCCTTCCTTCCCTTCCCTTCCCTTCCCTTCCCTTCCCTTCCCTTCCCTTCCCTTCCCTTCCCTTCCCTTCCCTTCCCCCTTCCCTTCCCTTCCCTTCCCTTCCCTTCCCTTCCCTTCCCTTCCCTTCCCTTCCCTTCCCTTCCCTTCCCTTCCCTTCCCTTCCCTTCCTTCCCTTCCCTTCCCTTCCCTTCCCTTCCCTTCCCTTCTTTTCCTTTCCTTTCTTCTTCCCTTCCCTTTTTTCCTCCTCTTCCCTCCCTTCCTCCCTCGCTTAATTCCTTCTGTTCTTTCTTTCATTCTTTCTTTCTTTGCCAGATGAATACCAAACACATAAGCTAAAAGTTAAAATTTTCTAGTAACCACATTTCTATTAATCTACTGAGTCTATTATTTTTCAGTAGACTCTTACATGTTTGTAGGGGAATAGCAGATATTATTGAGTGTTTATCCTGTGTCAGGCAGTGGGCTTGTCTATATCTCATTTAACCTTCATGGCCATCATATAAAACAGATATTGATTCTGGTGCTTTATAAGTGAGGTGGTTCTCATTCAGATGGTGTAGCTTGAGATCTTGAGGCCAGTGTGGCAGGTTAGTGACTCCTATGCCCATACTCTTGGAGAAGATTTTGCCAAAACAAGTCAATGATTCATTTCAGCAATGACTTTTGAGTCAAAGATAAAACTACTGAATATTTCAATTTGTAAACCTGCCCTCATCATTTCATTTATTTAAGAAATACATACAAATGACAATCTCTCAAAATTATATATTTATTATCTTCAAGTTGTTTCACAAAGGAGTTCCAGTTGACAGAGCAATTTATAAGTACAAGAATCTTGGTCCATGCAGATGACAACCTTACTTTATGTTTGGAGAAAAGAAAAAAAAAAAAAACAGATCTAGAAAGCTAAATCACTTCCTCTAAGATAAACCCACTAGCCCAGACATGGAGAACCTCAAGTCTTTCTCCATTGTGGTTGGTCTAAGAGGGTTAATGGCCTCCCTCAGGAGATCCATTGAATATTTAGATTTACTTTTTTAGTAACAGCAAAGAAGAAAACTTTTTAAAGCGTGTGGTATAGAAACATTCCATTCTCTTGCTCAACAGGTTTCAGACTCTTTATAGAATTTTAATATGGAAACTGAAAAGTACATAGATCAGCAGGGATCAGATCAATATATTTTTCCTAACTGAACATAACCACAGAAACAGCACTGACACCAAGAAAGTGATCACAACTTGGTCCCTACCTTCCTCTTACTCTTGTGCCTACCACCCCCAAAAATGCCCTCAATGGCAACCTCTTTCCTGTCTTTCAGCCTCATGCATTAGATATTTTCACCTTGGTACTTTGTAGAGATAAAATCATAAGGCATATCTTGTTTTTTGGTTTATTTGGCATCACAGTCTATTTGTAGGATCTAACATATTTGAGATGAATTAGAAGTTTATTTACTCTCACTCCTTTGAAGTGCTAGATGCCCAACAGTCATAATACTGTAACCACAAAGAGTAGCTTTATTTAACTCTTAATTATGTAAAAAAAAATTGGGGGACCATATTTTTGTTGGATTCTGCCTAAAAAGCAAAATGACAGCTGAAAAATGGTACCTCAAAGGATGTAAGACATGACACTCCAACATACTACTCTTGTCCAACCTTTGTTCCTACCATGTGACAGCTGACTTTATGATAGAGAAGGCAAAGAGAACACAGACTTAAAATACCCACAGGCAAGCACCAGGCTGGGATTTCCACGTAGTGGCTTTGTATGGCTGTGTAAAAGGTTAGGTGTGGCCTATTTTTAGATGTCTCTGAATCTACTAAGATGGATGGTAGAAAGTTCCATCTCAGGAATGGCAAAGCATTTGGTTAGAAAAGAAGCAAGGAAAGAATTTATTCTGATTATCTACTTGTGTAAAATACAAATTGGACTCTAGAGTATGAGAGGACATATGTCTTATTTCAAAAGGAAATACTTTGACACCTCCTTCAGGCATTCCACAGACCCCGAACTGGAGCTTTCATATATTAGTTTCATTTGTGTTTCTTTTCTGTGGGTACAGAAAAACATGAAGTGAAGTATGCCTTGCTAGTGAATGGCACTCCTAAAGATGCAGTATTTGTAGAGTAAGAAAGTAGCTGGTGATTTACCAAGGCATTATTCCTGACGAAGAAGTGTCATTTATTCAGTCTTCCTTTGCTTAGTTTCAAACTCATGATTATTCTCCAAATTTTCTGGCAAAGAATTTAGTGTACCAGACTATTCATCCAGCCCTAAAAGAAAACCTCTGAATTGGGTAGCACTGGATGGCACTGAAGCACAGATTTTCTTCTTCCTGCTAGTCAGATAGTTGCTCAGGGAAACAACGCAACCTCAGAGATGCAACCAGGTCCCAGGCTTTAATGTGTCCCTGTAATACGGCTCTAATAATGCTGAGCTAAAACATTTTAGGCATATGATCATTTTCTCTTTGCGCCTTACAGTAATATCTTCTCTGCTCTCCCAAATTAAAAATAGGTAAGCTTCTTTTTTTTATTTAATGTAATAATATACATTTTCAGTGCTCTGATATTTAAGAAGCAAAAAGGTAACTTGTCTTTTTCCTTTCCCCATGGGGTACAGATGGCTTGTGCCTGAAAGCTTAGCTACTCAGGAGACGGAGATATTGGGATTATGGTTTGAAGCCAGCTTAGACAGAAAAGTTCCTGAAATTCTTACCTTTAATTAACCAGCAAAAACTCAGAAGGAGAGGTATGGCTTAAGTGGTAGAGCAGGACCCTTGAACAAAAGAGCTAAACAGGAGAGTGACAACCTGAGTCCAAGCCTTAGTATAAGCACCAAATCAAACCAAGCCAAGCAAAGCCCTTATTTTCCTAGTTACTACATAATGTACACAATTCAATCCCATCTACAAAATCCTAAATATAGGACTTACCTTCATTTCTAAATCTTCTCTGGCAAATAAGGGTATTTGTTGCAAAACTAAATTAATTACACGTTAGTATACTGCATTGTCTCCATATGCAGAAATAAGTAATTAGTAATACATATATATATATATATATATATATCAGTTGTGTAGTTTTTCACAAAGAAAGTCTCAGTCTGCAGTGTGACTAGGCCACTTAGCAGAATTAATAACAAAGAGAATGAAGGTGCTTTTTTCTGGGTAATTACCTGAGCTTTGTGAGAAACATAGGTCTTCAGAAGTCTTCAGCCAGTGCACGTGTTTTAAAGTAGTGTGCTAATGTTCTAATGTGTTCCTTGTCTAGATGAATGTTCATCACTCAGGGAAAGGAATGAAACTGTGCTCTTGCTGGCAAGTTAGACAACAGATCCTTTTCTCGCATATTATCTCTGCTTCCAGCACCATTGCTTTGTGCTAAGGTCCTCTTGACCTGGCTATGTCTTGTCCGTGCATTTTAGAATGGCAGGGATCTTCCATGTAATTCCTTCTGGCTGTCTCTTTTGATAGCTTTAGGAACTGAAGCTGAAATTCATTGTGTGTGCAGCACACAGTTCCTTGGCTCATGGACCAGTTGCGTGAGGGCCCATGCTCCTCACATTCATTCTTTTTCTTCCATGTTGGGCTGAATTCAAGAGTCACAAAGTCACTCCGCTGATCAGATTGACTTAAGCCTCCTGCAATCACGTGAAACCTGATGGCCTTGAATTTAACTCATTATTCATCTAGTTCTAAAAGTATATTCTGGTCAGGATCATGATCTGTCAGATGAAGGAAATTGCAGGAATGGCTACCTCCATCTATCTATACAGGGAAATTTAGGTAATCAGTGCTTACCTAAGATATTGAATGAGCTTCCTGCCCTAGAATAGGGCTCCACCATGACAGCCTTTGTACAGACAGCTGCGTGCTTAGGGGCAGGTGATTTCCAGAAGTTCATTTGCAAGTCACTGTTGGAAATGTCGACTGTTTTCCTCATCAAGTCAATTTTATCTGTCTCTAGTGGAATCTACTATAGCAGCTCTTCTCCCAAGTCGCCCCTGACTAATTCCTTCCTCCTCAGCCAGTAGACTCTTCCTGAGAAACGTGCTTAGTATTTCAGTCATATGATTCCTAGGGCACTCAAGAGTTTTTAATTTTTGACCTGGCTTCTAAACTCTATGCTAGAAAGGAAGAAAAAGTATGACCAATAAATAGATCTTTTGATATACATGGCTGAGGTTTTAACCCTTTCCCAGATAACTAAGTTTAGAAGGGAAAGTTTACCTTAATTTGATACCATTTTAAAATGAGAAATTAAATGAAGATAGGAGTGATTTTCTGGGACTCAGCTGTTTATGCTCATCTCTGAGACAAGCTTTGCCAATCAACAGCATCTTCCCTTTGTAACTCAGGCCCGAGAGGGTTTCTAAGGTACCAGGCAGTGATTTCTCTCTGGGATGAGCCTTATCTACAAGAGCTAGACCTAGTGTAAGAGACTGAAATGGCTCATCTCAACTATAAGATGAAGGTTTGAGGTTGGTAGGTGGTTTCCCGGCTATTTGTTCCTTTCCTTTTGTGTTAAGAAACCATAATTGTAATACTACATGTGTCTATTCTATTCTTAACAAAAAATGAATGGTTATTATTCTACTGAATATATAAGCCATACATATAAGTCACTGAAAATTTGAAAATTACAGAAAGACACATAAAGAAAATTAACAACTATTTTATAAAATCATCAATTCCTGTGAGCAGCTTCCTTCATGTTCTCTTTCTCCTCTCATTTCATTCTCTCTCTCTCTCTCTACACACACACACACACACACATATACACACACACACTACATAATAAATATATGGTATTTTTTCTAGGTAAAAATTTTATTATTATAGTTACTTCAAGTTTAAATTTAACATTGTATCATTATGTTCCAAAATATATTTTATAAGATTTTAATGATAGTATTGAATATGTATATATATAGATGCATTGGTCTATCCATCTATCATCTATCTAGCTATCTATGCCTCTTATATTAAGTAGGTCTATTAACATTAGACATTTTCATTGCATTCAAGTTCTCAGCAATGTAAATGATATAGTGTTGGCTATTCTCACACCAAAAATCCTTGTACATATTCCCCTATTATTTTTTTAGGTTGAATTTGTACAAGGAGAATCTCTGGATCTTTGAAACTGTCCAGTTAAAACCTATCATGCATATTGCCTATTTGTCCTCAGAAAATAATCTTCCCTCTAGTAGATGGAATGAAAGTTTTGAGTGAGCAGTTAAAAGCAAAGGTCTGTCTATCCTAGGACTGTTCTACTCGGTTCAAGATGTTTCTTTAAAAGTCTTGTGGTCTATATGAGTTAGCAAATATCCAGTACTATGTTATGTGTTGCCACAAAATTTAGATTAGACTTTAGAGCCAGTTGTTTCCTCTGGTGAGGAGTTATTTCCCTCTACTCGTACCACATTTGGGGATATATTTATTTTAGCTCACCAGAATAATATACAAATATTAAAGCACTACAAAGTTCCAATAACAGGAGCAAAAGCAAAATACTCCTCCATCTTCTTAAGACTTTTTCCGATGTGTTCAAAATAAAGAAGGAAAAGAAACTCATTCATCCTTCCTTCCTGAGACTATTTAGAAAATTGTTTTTTTTTTCCTTTAAAGTAAAGAAAAGTTAAGTTCATTAGGACCCAAACAACTGAAATAAGGACCAAGGAACAGGTTAGCTACTAACCAGCTTTTTCATGTAAACGATTTGTGCACCCTACTTTTCCCAGTTCTGACTAAATGTACCCGGTAAGGCAAAACATTTTTCTTGCCCAATGAAATATTTTCTTGAGGTTCAGCAGCACTTTGACTTTTTTAAATGATGCAAAATTTGATCAAGTCTGATATGTCTAATTTTTAATTTGAGTAAGACAAAAATTGGTAAATGATTTAATTGCTCATTTCTAATTTAAATAAAAACACTTCATTCTAGAGGAAACAATGTAAAATGATAAAGGAAAATGAAAATATCTGAAGATTCACAAATCAGATTTTAACCATCCTTCCATTATCTCTTCTCATCTGTGTTCCTTATAAATATGCTTCTTGCTTTTTGTGTATATTAGTCTATGTGATACCATTCAGATTAATTTTCATTTTTTGTTGTATTGTAATATAAAAATTGCCCCAAGCACTTTTTGAGATCTAAGTTAAAATCAAGGCTGGCTCAGTGCTAGAAGGCTGGTCTGCTGAAGATTTTATTGGAGATGATAGCTATGTTGCTGAGGTTGTCTATGATATGTTGTTTATTAAAAAAGAAAAACATCAGTGCTAGGAGGGATTAAAGTTGTCCACTGACTTTCTCAATTTGTTTCCCCAAAGGTTTTTGTTTTCAATGTCATCACCAGAGAACTCTGTGTAAAAATAAGATTTAATTTAAGAATATTTAGAGAATAGAGGCTTCTGTATACCAATCCTTTGCAACTTTGTCTCACCTTCAAACCAAAGTGCAAAACAAGGGCTTAGCAAGCAATGTATCAGGATCAATGAGCCCCCCTCAAGGAATTAAAGGCAAGCAAGTGGATGCCTTTTAACAATAATTAACTTTATAAATCTTAGCCTTTCTGAGCAGGCCCTTTTCTTTCTGGAAGAATGCTCCAGGCAGGCAGCATTCTCTGGAATATTAGTTTCCAGTTATGTAGACTTTGTCTCCATTCAAAATGGCCTTGGGGTATTTGCTGTGCCCTGGACTTGGGAGAGATTTGATTCTAATGGTTAGAACTTCAGTTCTTCCTAGAAAAGATTTGGGGCTCTGCCTGTTCTTTTAGGCTGGTGTTCAAACCTTATTTCTCCAAGTTTGAAATGGGCGAACCGTTTATCTTTATTGGAAAGTTCTGAGGACTGCATAGATTGAGACCTGATGTACGTCACGTAATGTCTTCTCTACTCTTCTTCCATGAAAAGTGCAGCCTTTACTTTATTTCTACATAGTTCATTGTAGGAGTAAATGAGCAAGTGTAATTATACTCATAGTCTTTTCTTCTGATTTTCCTTTTGTACAAACCTGTATTGTCTTGACTTCATGTCAAGTCAATTTCTGTTGCTATTGTCTTTGATGTTTGAGTTTGGGTGTTTGGCTTTGATGGTGTTTATTTCCTAGATATTGACAATTGTCTGAAATGTGGAGGGTGTAAGAAGTTTACACTTTGGGGCAGACATAGGGAAGGGAAACTGAAGACTTCATTGGATACTTTTGTTATAA
The DNA here is from genome assembly GCF_023159225.1 of Perognathus longimembris pacificus. Classification (NCBI taxonomy): domain Eukaryota; kingdom Metazoa; phylum Chordata; class Mammalia; order Rodentia; family Heteromyidae; genus Perognathus; species Perognathus longimembris. Next base: position 46,596,628 of record NC_063176.1, read on the forward strand.
GCAGAATGAATCATTTTCTATTGTCTCCAACTGCCTCTGTCTCTCTGTCTGTCTCTCTGTCTGTCTGTCTGTCTGTGTCTCTCTCTTTGTCTTTCTCTTGTTCTCTCCCTTCTTGCTTCCCTTTCTTTCTTCCTCTCCCTCCCCCACCTCCACTTATAACTCAAAAGATAAATTTTCCTGCCTCTACCCATGTTGAGTCCTTGGGAAACAAACCTTAAGAGAACTATTGAAGGGAGGATTCCAGGGGATGAAATCGTGGCTCTGTGTAGTTGTACAATGTTATGCCCATTCAACAGATGTTAATAAATACCCACTTCCATTGTTTTAAGAAAAAGCAGCCAGCTGATTTGGGTGTGAATTGCAATGTTCAATGAAAGAATCTTGAACCCAGACAGAGTGTGTTGTAAAAGGTAGAAGAGGAATCTAGATATCAAACAAAAATGATATCATTTTTAAGGGATGTTGTCCCTATAACTATCCAAGCTCTCTGCGTCCTTGCCTTGTATCTTCTTGGATTTCCTTCTGTGGACACAGAAAAGTTTCAGTAGGTCCTTGTTGATTGAAACCAACCATTTGGAGACCTTGGAGGCAGAGATGTGAAGAGGTAAAATGAAGGCTTCAGGGAGAGAGGGGGAGAAGCAGAGCAAGAATTAAATATAGAAACCGCCTGGGGAGCCAGAAAAGACCAAGGCTGGTGAGCAACTAACAATTTAAGTTCTCCTGAGAAGAGAAAAAAATAATAACTGGACAGAAGAGAAATTTTAATCTGAAGAGTTAATTAACTAAATTATAAGACCTCTAAAATAGCCCTCTCGTTAGAGTTGTAATTTGGGGGACTTAAAAAAAGATATAGTAGAAGGCATTCTCATTTGTCCTACAAATCTGTACACAATTTTTACTTACAGGGTAGTAGAGGTTTCTGCAGGGGGAAATGTAATCTGTTATAGTTTGTGAGTCCTTTGTATGTTATAACTCCAGTCTCTTTGTGAGATGAAGGGGAACCACATATTAGAAACTACTTTTAGTTTCAGTGGATATGTTGATTTATTTTTAAGACTAGAAGTAGCTGGCCAAAACCAAGCAAGAAAACCCCAACAACACAGTAGAACAGGCTAAAATGCTCAACAACAACACAGCTTGGTGCAGGGTAAAGAACAACTCTAAGAGGTATCAAAAACAATTTTTAGAAAATCTGGTAGATGCCTAGCAATAAGACAGCAAATAGAAGTATCAGTGACTGTCACAATGCAGAAATCACTTGATAATAATTAATAAACATTGACTCTTCTTAGCCATGTGACCAATATTATTTCACAGTTGACTGTTTTGAGGGTAGAGCCAATGACCTTTGTCCTGAATTTTAATAATTTACTGAAGTTTTACATTAAGTCAGAACCTAATTGAGAAGAAAATGAGTGTTACTTTGTGGTGGGTACTGAGGAGTGCCACTAATTGCATGTATGAATGCATTCCTGATGTTGTATTTTCCTGTTCCTTTAAAAAAAATGACATAGAAAATTAAATCTGTAGCAACTTTCTGCTCTCTGTAATTGGGGTGGGGGGAGGGAAACGTGCCAGTGAAAAGTATTTGGCTAACTGAAAATGTCAAAGCTGTTGGACATTTATCTTTTTATATCCAGTAAAGACAAGCTGTCCGTTTCATTACATTATTTAGAAATATACCAGCAACTTGTTGAGATAACAGAGCAGACAAATCTGAAGGAGGCTGCAGTCTGCTAACTTGTTTCTTGTTGTTTGGTTTGGTTTTGACTTTCTTTCACTTTGCTTTTTGAGCAACTGAATATTTACAACTGTGCAAGAGGAAAAACAGTAACCACATTTTTCTTTCTAAGGAGTTGTACAATAAGAAATTCAGTAAATTAACCTCAGGAGAATAGGATCTTAACTGATAATGCTTTATACTAGTTTTAGATACTTGGGAAGATAGGGTTGTTTTTTCAGATAAATTATTGTCAAGTGAAAGATTTGAGCTGGTTTAAGAAGTCAATGAGAGTTGTTCTTTTTTTATGGAAACATATCTAATTCACTAAGATATGCACAAAGATATGGGGACATGAAAGGGTTAAATTTGACTGCTGGAATGTTATGGAAAGTGTTTTTCTGCCTTGTCTTTTGGCGTGAGTTTGTTATGTATTCGATATGTAATGTCATCATAAAATAGATGCACCTGCATTAGCCTTCATTGTCTCAAAGGTACGAGCTGAAAAATAATAAAAAGCAATACTTTTCAGTATTTTTCCTTCACTCTGTGGACATTCCTGATTCCAAAAGCAAATTGTACAACCTAAGGCACTAGGGTTGGAATTCAATGTTTATTCACAAAGGCACCCTAAGGCACTTAGGGAGAAAATGCTACATGTATGAAAAAATAAAACTAAAAGGAGCTGAGAATCTACACTGGCTGTTCTGGGCAAGGCAGTAACTGTATTTACTAACATTTGTTTGCTGGGAGCCTAGGAGAGAAATAAAAATAATTAGGAACAACCTGAAAGCCCAGGGTTTTGTGACTTGCTTTCCTTATAAGGAGCAATCTGCAGTAACAATCCAAGAGTTGGTATTTCCCACTGCTACAGGGACAGACGATTTCTGGGGTGCAGGAGTTTGTTTAGACCTTAAAAAACATAGGCTATTTTGTTGATTAAACAAACCAAAATAAAATAAAATAAAGCCTCATTTGCTGCGTTTCACCGACCCCCCCCCCCACCCATTTAGAAAATGTCTCATGTGATAAACTCTTGCCTTAGTACCAAACTGATTCTGGGTTCACTTGGCGTTGGTCAAGTCCTTAGAGAATGCACATCTTAGCCAAGAGTATAGTTACTCTGCTATGTACCGGGGAGTTTTGCCACTTGCTTGTTTGGGAAGGGGGAGGAAAAAAAAATAAATTAAAAAAAGATTGCAGGGGATTTTGGTTATTACTTGACCAGGGCTGCGTTTGGAGCCAGTGGAATTCAAAGCTGGCTTTAATCACAGCATGATTCTTGAAACCTCCTAAACTCCAAGTATTTTATTTCTTTCTCTCTCTTTTTTTTTTCTTTCTCTCTCCTCCCCCCCCCCCCCCCCCAGCGTCACTTCACTAAGGCAGAAGGCTGCCTTTGAGTGACGTCAGGAGTTTGAGCAGCAGGCTGCACCGGGAGAGAAGGGAGGTTGGGTGAGTGACAGCCCAGCCTACTTTTTAATGGCTTTGTCATGTGACTGGGGCTGTAGTAAGACAGGTGCCTTCAGTTCACTCTCAGTAAGGGGCTGGTCGCCTGCATGAGTGTGTGCGCTCTGTGGATTGGAGCTGAAAAGGCTTGACTGGCGTCATTCAGGAGCTGGGAGCTGGATGGCGTGGGACATGTGTAGCCAGGACTGTGTTTGGAGTGATATCGAGGTGAGCCGGGGCTGGGCTCGGCAATGCAGGACGGAGACTTTCCTCAGACGCAATTATTCCTTGTCCAGGGGGGTTGGGGGGGGGGGCGGGGGATGGGCTCGGGAGAGGAACCAGAGGTAAAAAAGTAGCCAGCAGGAGCTTTGGGAAAGCAGTCTCAATCTTATCTTAACTCCAATAAGTTTGCTATTTTAAGGTGGCTCCGAGATGCCTCGAGCAAATCAAAGCTTAGCTGCTGTCAACAGTATCTGTAGCAGTTAGAAACTCTTGCCCTGCGCCTTTGGCTCTGTTTCTACTCCTATTGCAATATTTATGCTCTAAGATATTGATATGAATCAAAAGCAGAAGTCTTTCCAATAGTGTTTAGTGGCCTCCTTGGAGAAAAGCCATTTCTATTTATAAGGAAGGGAAGATAAACATTAAAATGGATGTGTTCAAATACACTCCTTTTTTTGGGGGGGGGGGCGTCCCTTTTCCTAATTGAACTCCCGTCCTGCCGTCCTGATCTTCCCAACCTCTGTATATCAGAGACGAACTTGCAAAAAAAAAAAAAATTCCTAAATAATCCGGCCGGGCTATTTTAGGTAGCTTTTCCCATGGAACACAGGACAACCATGCAGCTTCCTCCAAAACTCTTGAATGTGGTTGAAAGATAGAGCCAGCTGATCTTTTTTTGAGGCTTAAAAAAAAAAAAAAGGAAAACCCTCACAACAGCCCCAGGCTTGGCGTTTGTGGCGGGTGGCAGGGAAGTTAATGGTTAAAATCTCGCTGCGTGTACCACGGAGAGCTGCCCGAAGCCGGGGAGACAGAATAGAGTTTATGCAAGAGCGTGTGTATGGAGCTGCTCGCTGCTTGTGTAAAAATAGATGGCAATACATCAATTCCACAGTTTCTGCTGGCTACAATTCATACCAGGGTTGAAGGGAAAGGGGAAGGAAAAAAAAATAATAAGACACAAGCGGTTTCCTCGTGGTCTCTGGAGTCTGTAGCACAGGGGCTAGGATCTCTGTGTGTTTGCATTCAGCACAATGGAATGTTCTCGGAAAGTTTGGGCAAGTTGAGAAACAAGAGAAACTTTCTTTCCACCCCCTGCCCGCCCGCCCTGTGGACTGTTGGTGAGATGGACCCGAATTGAATTGCACCGAGGATCCTGAGCTGCTAACAATGAATCCTGGCAAAGGCGTGCCCGGCTTCCTGTGGGTAGCTGGGGGCGCGTAGGGTAAGGGGGAGGGTCATGCACCCGCACGTGATTTGATTAAATAAGATGTCCATGTGGTGCAGCGATACACATCTAAAGTGAAAATAATTTGGCCGAGGCCCCGTCCGCGAGTGCATTTTTCCTATGTAGCAGGCGTGCCCCGGATTCTTTAACTCTTCGCTGGGTTTTGCAGATGTTGGCTTCCGTTCTGCTCTCTCCTTTCTGCCTCGCCGGCTCTTATTTGTGGGTTGTAATTGTTCTTATCTTGTTGTGATTTCTTGGTAAAGGCAAGGATAGATATGGATAATTCATAGGTCCTGTAGCTATTAAGAGTCAGAGTTCTAAGTGGCTTCAAAGTCCTAATTGTTTGAGTAGCCAGAGTGTCCTGCTGAGGCCCGCAATAGTCTGGCTGGTACGGTGGGTCTCAGCTGCTGTTATTTCCTTTTTTTTTTTTTTCTCCCCATCATGTATTATTTCTGATGTTGCTTGTTGATTGGGGAACTAGATCGTATGGAAATCAGGAAGCTCTACTTTAATCATTGGCATTCCTGCAGACATTTCTTTGCAAATAAGCATGGGGAGCTATTTAGAGCAGTGGCCTTTGAAATGATTTTCTTCAGGAGGAGGGGTCTCGGGCTAATTGTCCAGCCAGGGATTGAGTGTTGGGTCAGCTGTGACTGGCCAGTTAGTGTTAACACTGTAAGCGGGCAGCTGCTAGAAACTCCTGCCTTCTCGGCCACAGCTCTGGGAATCACCTCACCCGGCTAAAATATTACAAGCAGCGGGGAGCAGAGGCAGCTTTCATTTTTTGAATCATTAATGTTTGCTGTCCTCCTAAAACCCATTATGCCCTTTTGCACATAATGACAGGACAGCACATCGGTTAATAAAAGCGACGATCACTAGAGCCACTCAGAGTTCCCGGTGTTTTGCAGTTTAATGAAGGTGATGTGCAGTATGGTTACTAAGATTGATAGAGACAGTTCACATGACATACACCCACCAAGACTGCCATTCTTAACAGTCTCCCCCCCCCCATCCATTTCCCCCGTCTTGACTAATTCTTTTTAAGAAGTTAGGATTCTTTTTTTCATTATTATAATTAATGTGGCCGAGTCTACTCTTTCTCTCCCCCCCCCTGCCTTTTACTCTCTTTAAAATTTACCATCAATGGCACCAAAACCTCCAAAAGGTTAATGGAGAATTATACTTAATTATAATGATTCATTATCATCAGTGCAGTTAAGCTAATTTATTGTCTGCTCCTTAACTAAGAGAAAAGTCTGTTGGGGTGAAATAACGTACAATAATTAGCCTTTTGTGTTTAGTGACTGCTTTATCCTCTTAAATCGTATTATAAAATTAAGGCTACAGTGGTGAATAGCTGTCAGTGTTATACAGAGGCAGTAGAATGTGTCTGTGTAATTGCAATAAAGCACACCTGTTACAGATGTGTAGGGAAGCTGTAAATATCAGTATGTCAGATGAGGACAGTTACAGGGCTCGCACAGTTAAGCCTGGCATGATCCAAAGGCCAAATATAAATTAATAACATGAACACTTGCTACCACTAATGTGTTTTAGATTAGCAGTATAATGTCACATTCAGAAGCACACTGATTTTGTTCGCATGTCAACATTGGCAAAAGCACAGGCCTTTTGTTGCAATCAGAGGGAGAAGAGAGAGAGAGAGCGAGAGAGAACTGTCCACAAGTCAGTCAGTTGACACTTCAGCCTTCCAACACAGTACCACAACTGATACTCACACCAGACCTAGACAGTTATATTATCTAACTTAGTTTTACTTTTTGATTGTATTTTTTAGTTTTTTGTGATTCCTTTTCTAAAGGAATAACCCTCTTAACCACCACCACCACCAATGAAATCCTGAACATACAGTTAAGCTAGTGCTTCCTTGGTCTCTGCATTGAAGGTGTGTAGGAAGAGTTAATACTGTTTGTGCTTAGAGGATAAGTAAGCAGAGGTAGGCAAGAATGGAGCCTGGGAAGTGTTACACCCATAACAAAACAAGAACATTGCACTAGGACAAGATCTACTTTCCAGCCCAGCCTCCATTTACTCATAAATCCAGTGGACTATACCAATCTGCAACTTTCTGCTAACTCAGATAGTAAAAAGGAAAGTTCAATAAAATGATAAGGAAGGTATTTTGATAGAGAGGAGAGCCCTTCCTCTTTCTGTTGCCTTAAAAGTTGCTGCTAAGGATCTCCCTGAGCCCCAGTGGTGTTTGGGAAGAAGGCTCACAGCCTTGTCCCACCCTCCTCTTATCAACAGTTGACTCTATTACTTAGTACCTACTTCTCACTGTGGGGCTTAGGACCCCACTGCTGTCTGTGACCCATGCGATATGAACTGCCTAGGATGACAGAAGAAAGATCTTTAGAAAATACACTATATTCAAAATCTAAATATCAAGGGACATCTTCTGCAGATGTGAACCAATTTAGCATTTCTCCTGAACTCAGAAGGCAGAGGCACTAGGGCTCTGCTTCTGAGCGTGAGACCCTTGATTTAGCTGGGTGGCTCATAGGTAGATAAAGTTCTAATGACCCTGATATCAGACCCCAGGACTACGGGTTTTGGCAGAGTTCTTTTCTGTGTTCAGAATGGAATCAGAAGTTAGACAGCTAATGCAAGTTTAGGAGATCACCTTATTGGTTAAAGGTCTAGTTTTCTTAGAACACAGCAGAGTGCAGCAAGCTAAATACTACTTGATGAAAGGAGGCCAAAGAACATGATAATCCTGAATAGCCTTAGTGGTAGGCTGCCCAGCCACTGCAGAGAATATTTTAAACTTTTCAATAGCATTTTGTAACACTAAACAGAAGTACTTATTTACTGGCATGGTGGCTCAGGCTAGTAATCCCAGCTACCTAGGAGGTAGAAATTCAGAGGATGGTGTTTTTTTTTTTATTTATTTTTCTTATTTATTGTCAAAGTGACATACAGAGAGGTTACAGTTTCATACGTTAGGCATTGGATACATTTCTGGTACTGTTTGTTACCTCCTCCCAGGATGGTGGTTTGAGATCCATCCAGGCAAAAAGTTAGCAAGACCTCATCTCAACAAGTAAGCCAACAATGGTGACTCATTCTTTGTCCCAGCTATTTAAGAGGCTGTAGGTGGGAGGATCATGGTTTAGGCCACTCTGGCAAAAAAAAAAAAAAAAAAAAAAAAAAAAAAAAAAAAAAAAAAAAAAAAAAAGTAAAACCATAAAAGAGAAAAAAACTAAAGCAAAAAGGCCTGGAGGTATGTTTCAAGTGCAGAATGTTACTCTAGAAAGTGTAAGGCTCTATGTTCAAACAGAACTGCCCAAAAAAGTTTGTTTTTAAATTTTGTTTAACCTCCATATATTTTGCAAAGGATTTTAATTTAGCCTGTCCATTTATAAGTACAATGCATCTTGATCAGTGTCACCTCTTCCCTCATTCTCTTCCACCTCCCATCCTGTCTTTGAAAGTTTCCTAGGCCTGTTTTCAGTTTTATACATTGAGTCTTATACCAGTCTTCTCTCCTTCTTCTCTCCACTCATCTATACGCCCCCCCCTTAGCTTCTGCCCACCTCAGACAAGGCATGTTTCAGCTACCTAACGTTCATTTTGTTAAATTCTCTGTTAATTGCTTACACCATGGAAACTCACTTGATCCATGGCTTACATAAACCTAAGTTATGATCAAAATATAATGATGATGCACAATTAGGATTTTTCTCTTCTAAGAGCTAGGTGATGCATGCGCACACATATGCACACACTCACACATGCACACACCTTGCAAGTTACTCACAGTGAAAGATCTAAATGCCACATAGAACAATAGGAATTGTTTGTTCTTTCTCTCAAGGAACTTGTTTTGACTTGTTAATGGTGAAGTCCAGAAATTCATAAAAAGTCAAGTGGGAGAGAATGATTTAAACAACAAGCCAAGAAAACCATAGATGAGTCAAAGACAAGTTCCTTGAAAGGAAGAACAGAAAATTCACTTTTTTTTTTGCCTCATTAGTTGCTAAATGAACTAGATGGACTATAATGCTTAAAAGGAAAGTTTTCTGAGTATAATTCCTGTTTTCTTTCTGATTTAGCAGTTGGTTATTGAGTGTTCATAACGTGTGAGGGCCATTCTAAGGCGCATTCAGCGTACATCTTCCTCTCAAAGCAGATATCCTCTAGGGGTAGAGTAACATTGTGTATATATTTAATCATAAGACAGAAGCTTGATAAGTGCTAAACAAATCCTGCTAGTTTCTAACTGGGAGAAACCAGCTTCATGGAAACCTGGCATTTACCATGGATTTAGAGGTAGACTTTTTGGATGGAATACATCCAGCAGTGTTATCCTTTGGGATCTAAGTGAGGAAAGAATTCAAGGTGTTTCCCCTGGTGATTTAAGCCCCAGAGTCCAGCTTTAGTGGTGTCTTTGACTTAACCAGGTTTAATTCCTATCACATGCTGTTGGCGTTTAATAAATTCCCGCAGTTTAATGAATGCTCTGTGTTTTTTTTTTTTTCTTTTCTGCCTCCTGCAGTGTGCTGCTCTGGTGGGTGAAGACCAGCCTCTTTGCCCAGATCTTCCTGAACTTGATCTTTCTGAACTGGATGTGAATGACTTGGATACAGACAGCTTCTTGGGTGGGCTCAAGTGGTGCAGCGACCAATCTGAAATCATATCGAACCAGTACAACAATGAGCCTTCAAACATATTTGAGGTAAGGACCTTCTTGGAATATATATATAATTTCTCCTTGAACTTGGCTTGAGCTACATGGACATGATCATAGGCTTCAGAGCATAATGAGTTCTTCCTTTGCGGTCATTAAGATTTTCTTTAAAAAAAAATCGTATTCAGCAACTTTCTATCGCATAGAAAAATATATTTGGAAAAATGGATTTTTTTTTGTTATTGTTTTTGGGAATTAAGGAGCGAAGGACTGACTACAAAGTACATTAAACTGTGTTGTAATACAGGGGGTTGTGAAAGAAACTGACAAAGAAGACCAAAAGTCTAAACCTGTTTATCCCTATTTCCCACAGAAAGTGACTGAGCAACAAATAGTTTGTAATATAAGTGACTATGGCTAAGAAATCATTTCTTTGGAGCTGAAGAATTAGGTGTTTACCTTTACTTATTTTACAAAGTAGGTGAATACTTTTGAGTGTTACTCTTATACTTTTGCTTCATACCCCTGATTTCATTGTATGATGGAAACTTGTAAACTCAACAAATCTCACATATACTTATAAATTAGTCAAAATTCATTTACCTTTCAGTAGTGAGAATTACCTCCCAGACTCTAGTCTGTCATTATGAACCTACCCTATAATAAAGAACGTTAATCTACTCCTATTAAAGTGTTACTTAGAGAAAAGAGGGTTTTTTTTCTCACAAGATCAGCACTCACTTACTTGAAAATTACTCATTTCTTATAGAGACAAACATTTATTGCAAGTGAATTGAATAAAATTTGCCAGATCAAACAGGTTTCCACGTTAAAACCTTCAGCACCACAACCATCATCATCTAATCTTTTCTTAGCTACAACATTGGACACACACACACACACATACACACACACTCATACACACAGAACTCTGTGATCCATCTGTGGAGATATTTAGTGGTTGTCTTCACTGTAGTTTGAAGGAAACCATGAGTCTTTCAGGAAGCCAATTTTATAATATTAATTGAAATTTTCCACTTTCCAGCACATAAAAGATGCTGATTATTGAATGAGTGAATGATAACTACATTAATATTGATTACTATGACAATAATAAGAAGAGACAATATTTTGGGTCACTCCTGCTTTCTGTATATCAGACCACCCAGCAGTCAGAACAACCTAGTATTTAGGTATTATGATCATTTTCATTTTACATACAAAGACATTCAGATAGACTAAGCAATTTCCCTCATATTACACAGTTGACAAATAAAAGTCCTGGCATTGAATTTCTAAATTTATCTAGCTTCCAAGTCTAATATCATTGATAAATATAGAGAGACAGCGAATTTGGGTGACAGCCATCCTTTACAAAGAAGTATCAAGCTGCTCCTTTGCTTGATGTATTTAAAAATAGAACACAATGTTTCTTCTCCGTGTTGGTGACATGGAGTCCTGGATGGGTGGTGAACAACACAGCCTATCTGTACTGCTTTAACTGTGAAGATTTTGTAAGCTGTCTAGAGCATTAAGAGGGTCTTAAAAGAACACTGCCGGGAGGGGGAGTTAAGTATGGGGAGTGATGTCAAGGTGCAGGAAACACCTTTGTGTTAGGTTTGTGCTTAGTTATACTTTCCCAGGCTTCTCAGCCGGGTCTTAGAAAGTTCATGTGAGGACTTGGCCGGTTAGAACTGGTAAATTGAACATTCCTCCTTCAGTGCAGTTGTCAGGCCCATTCTAAGTCAGGTAGCATTAAATAAACAGCACTTGAAAAAAAAGTGTCCATCCCTACCGGCCTCTTATCGAATGATCAGCTTGGTCTATTCTATACTGGGTGCATGCCACGTGTTGTAATAGAAGACTGAAAAGTGGAGGTAGACAGTGTAGCAACCAGTATTTCCCAGGTGGGCCAGTTTCAGAAAAGACAACATTCCCCTTGACCACATGGGTCTGTATGTGGCATGGTGGTGCTTGCCTGAGGTCCTTCCTGCTTCTGCTTCCAGAGCTTTCTCGGGGGTTCGTCAGTGATCTATATATAGATGCTCAATCTATGTAATGACATTCCTTCTGTTTCCTAATATAACTTTCTATACCACTGATAGAATGTTTTCAAGGCTCTAAAACACAAGGTTCATTTAATTTAATCTCTCATTAGGTCATTTTAAGCCAATGATTCTCAACCAAAAGCAATTTTACGCTTCCCCTCTCCCTTGGGGACATTTGACAGTGTCTGGAGGTATATGTGATTGTCCCGACTGGGAATAAGATGAAGCGACTGGCTTTTAGTGGGTAGAGTAGGGGTGAAGCAAGCTATTCTCTAATGCACAGCGAGTGCCTCACCACAACACAGAGAGCTGACCTGATCTCAAGTGACCATAGTGACAAAGTTGAGCGCCTTGTGTTTACGTCCCTAAAATGCCCCTGTATGAAGTTCAAAAGGCAAATTGCTGAGATGAAACCCAGTGGATGTAAAAAATGAAAAGATCATCATGAAATCCATTCTTTTATGCAACTATACCAGTAATAAAGAAGCAGAATGAGAAGCCATATCAAATCATGGTGGTGCCCACAACCTCAGGACTGATGTGTGAGAGCAAGCATGACCGTTTACGTAAGCCCTGAGGATGGTTTGATATGATGTCACAGAGCCATTCTCTTTGTCTAGGTCAGGGGTAAGGTCCTGTGTGTTGACACAGGGACGGGCAGCTACAGTGGCGGGAGATTTGCATAGTGAACTGACTTCTCCACTCTTTGCCCTCTAGTGTTAAACTCAGACATGTCTTCTTTATGGTGGGAAAGGAAGTTTTGAGCATAAGTACAGTTCCAAAATAAAGCCTTCCCTGGCAGGGAAGGCGCATATGCAACATGGGCTCTGAATGCCACCGCCATGTGTGGCCTCTCACCAACCAGTATTTCACAGCAGAGCTTTGTCAGGGCCAACCACGCCTTGGGACTTTCTACCTGTGCTCATGGTCTGATCCTCAAAACCCTGCCTCTTCACAGTGGCCAACACCTTGGTATTGAGCAAGCAGTCCCAGCTCTGCCTGAGCTGATCTGCCAATAAAGAGCATCATCTATCTTTGACTTCAAGGATAAAATAAGGCATGGAGGAGTTAAATTCTTTTCCCTGACTCAAGTACCATGTTGATGACGGTGCTGGAAACTGGCCATGGAATTTCTGAATCATCATCAAAGCAGAAAGTGAGTTTTAGGGTGACCTAATGGTATAGCAGAAAAAGAGAGAACACAGAAATCTCTTCCTACTGCTTCTCCCATGCACTTGACTCTGTTTCAATTTTACGTAACTTCCTAGACCTAACATAAAAAAATAAAATAGTAATAGTAGTACCAGAGATGAAGTTGTATGTCATAATTTGGGAAAAAATAAACTCAGACTAGGAGCAAAGCTATGCATCAAGGTGCAATTGTATAGCTTGGCTGAATAACTAGACTCACAAAAAGCAATCTCTGCTTGCACAACCAGTGTTTGGGTATATAAATGCAGGTGACCAGGTATAATTTAGAAGTTGCTTTGTGAAACAACACAAGGCCTCTAGGTGTAGCCTCCAGGGACTGATCCATGTAGAAAGGAAAACAGGATGCTGTCCCTGGATGGATGGCTAGCAAGATTTACGTTCCAGAATATTGCAACATAACTTCCTTCCTCCTGCTGCCTTTGTGCATTGTCCGAGGGAGGAGAATAAAGGACTGCTTTTACAGGTCAGCAGTGTGTAAAGATGGGTGCCATGGGGTTCTTTGAAATAGCACCTGGGCCTTTCTGGGTCACTGTGGGCTGCTTTGTTCCTGCATTATCTTAACAGTTGCTTTACTGCTTCTGTGATGCAAGTGAGTGGGCAGGTTTCATTCATTCGCCTGGTACTCCTGAGTGTAGCTACTTGAGGTTCCTTAGAAGAATAGCAAGTGAGAATGGCAAGTGTTTGACTCAATGCCGTTGTTTATAGTGAGCTCAGAGGACTCATGTATTCATGGGAGAGGACCTTGTGCTATCAATGGTTTTCTTGTTGGGTAATGGCTGGAACCAGAAGCAAGGTGGGAGCCTCTGATCTTGAGTGGGAATGGAAGGTTGTTGTCTGTGTAAGGTGTGCTGCTATGTGCCACAGAGCAAAAGGGTGTCAGTGCTCCAGACTGCTTGATCATCCAGATGAGAATACACGCAATTATATACATACTTTCCTTTCTTTTTTATTTTGGTCATATTCCAAGAAGATCAAGGGTTAGTGTATGTTATATACCTATCCAGTAAGTGAGGCCAGGAACATTTTGATTGCTAAGAAGCTGGCTGTCTGGCTCATGGAAATTTTCCTGGAGATGGACATAGAAAATGGAAGAGGTAACATTAAGATGCATCTAAGATGCAACTTGTTGAATTGAAACGCTGCTGTACAACTATCTAAGGATAATAAAGAGAAAGGAAAATAATGCAAAGTACATACCCACAAAATACAAAAGAAAGTCCATTTGTAACGAAATTGAAACCTAGTTTGGGAGGCAATAAAATTAAGAAATATAAAGTAATTAGCAAACAATACAAGCCTGACTGCACAACTCCAAACACACGTGTACACGCATTGGATTATGTACATTAAAAGTATATAACTAGCTGGGTGCTTGTGGCTACTAGCTACTGAGGGGGCTGAGATTTGAGGATCGCAGTTCAAAGCCAGCCCTGGCAGGAAAGTACATGAGATCAGAAAAACAGAAGTGGTGCTATGGCCCAAGTGGTAGAGCTCAGGGACAGCGCTTACGCCCAGAGTTCAAATCAAACCAAACCAAAGCAAAACAAAGTGGCTGCATATGTGTGTGTGTGTGTGTGTGTGTGTGTGTGTGTGTGTGTATGTGTTTGTGTGTATATATCTAACTAAGGAGGGAAATAAGAATAAGAACTGTTTTCTTGGAGTGTGGTGAGAGGTGAGGAGCTTGTTTTACTCAAAGTAAAATTCATGTGTATATTCATGGGAACTCAGGACATCAGTTTGGATATTGCATGGATACCCAATCGTGGTGGGCCATGAGAACCCATTTGAAACTGTTTAGCTCATGCTTAGCAGGCAGGGGTTATATGTCACTGCAAACTTCAATACAAGAGCAGAACAATGGAGATAATAGTCAAGGGAAACACCTCGCAGAAGTAGAAACACATAGGAGGTAGGGAAACAGATAGCAGATAGCAGGCTTGGTCAAGTTAAGGCCTAGGTGATGTGGTATTTTTGGAGATGATTTGAAGGTCCTTGAAGGAAAATTCCACCAGCCCTGATAAATAGGAGTTTGTGCCTAGAGGGAGGTGGTAAGGAAAGCTAACTCATACTCAATCCAAAGAGAATCAGGGCTTCATGGACGTCTTTCTGGCTGCGTGCCTGTCCACCTTTAAGAGCTGAGCACCTTCTTTAGCATCATGAAACCTTTTACAAAGGGGCTCTCCATCTCCTTGCAGCCTCAGGCACAGAGTGTATTTAGCCCAATCCACACATCCTCCGAGAGCCTACTTTGTCTCACTTGTCTCCTTAGAGGGAATTCTGCAGCCATCCATACAAACACATTTCTGCTTCTGACTGCTTGTGGTCAGATGTTTCCATGAATGGTAAACCTCTTGGAATTTTAACAAAACAAACAGAGCAAAGAAAAAAAGTGAGTACAAACAACCTCACCTTAATTTAATCGTTGGGAGACTAACTTCTCTTTTAGTATGTGGAGAGACCAAATGTATCAAAATCACTTTCTCAAGATTTCTAGAATTTCCAATTTGCAATCAATAAATGTTTGTCATTTAAATTAAATTTACAGCCCGCCACCAGATTTTGTCACCCTTGGTAATGACACTTACAGAGAACATAGACTTCAAGTAAGAAAATAATAGCCATTTAAGTGGGGAGATAATTGGTTGGAACATACGAAGAGTGAAGAATGTTGAAACTCATGGAGACTTATGGAGTATTTTAAAAATTTATGTTGTACTTATCTTTGCATTTGTAGTCTACCACAAAATTCCAAATTCTGGGTATAAATCAGCTCAATGTTCATCTTGGAGCCTCACAAATCAGGAGACAACAGTGTTAGTCTGTCTGCGGTTATTTCCAATCAGCCTCTCTTGCAGGAGATTCTGTGTGTGTGTGTGTGTGTGTGTGTGTGTGTGTGTGTGTGTGTGTGTGTGTGTGTGTTAATCTGCATACCTCCTTCAAACACCAAACACCGTTTTAGATTTCTTGGCTTGATAACATCTGGCTTACCTTGGGAACATCTGGTTTATCACCCTCTTTCCTCCTTGCCATTATGCTGACCACTGGAAAATTATGGCTCAGGAGTTCTGACCCACAGGGCTGTGTCTCTTGGCATCCACCGCTGCTAATAAATAGCCAGTCACAGGGTGCAGTTTGCATGACCGTGGATCACTGGCACACACCTCCCTGGGAGGGACTGTCAGTAGTGAATGTGGTGGCTCCAAGAGATGAGCCTGGCTGCTCCTGGTCGAGGGAGGTGATCTAGTTTTCAGCCTTCACAAAGGCTGCAAAGTGTATGTTTATTTAGGTACAATGATTTATTTATTTATTATTTATTTGCTGGTCTTGGGGCTTGACCTCAGGACCTGGATGCTGTCCCTGAACTTCTTTTGCTCAAGCTTAGCACTATACCACTTGAGTCACAGCTCCATGTTTGGCTTTTTTTTTGGGGGGGGGCAATAATTTTATTGGTGAGACTCACAGACTTTCCTACCTGGGCTTGGAACAGGGGTCCAAAGATCGCAGCCTCCTGAGTAACTGGGGTTAGAGGCTTGAGCCACCGGTTCCCACGGGCACAGGGATTTTAGAAAGTAGCAATTTTGTGGTTTTGGTTGAGTTAGAGACCAATGATTTCATGTCAGATCCTTTGAGCACTTGGAGAAGTAGGTGAGCCATTTTTATGGACTGGTCTTAGGCCTTTTCCATCTCTCAGAATCTCAAGTATGTCATTTACATATATTTACATACAATTCCTGAGCCTGCATATGTTAGAGAGCCAGAAAAGGGAAGACTAAAACTCACAGCAGAAAATTGCAAAATGGAATCAGGATGAAAAAAAAAAGGTGTATTGCCACTTGGGTTCACTTCCTAGATATTATTGTAGGGCAAATAATCATAATTGAGGATGATGTATTGCACGGTGCCAATCTATTTGTACAGCACTGGTGTGTGCTATGCAGTAACCTTATGCCTATGCTGGGTTTGTTTGTCCATATACTTCTATCTATCTATATGCACTGTGGTGAAACACAGCCCAGCAGATGGCTCACCTCGGAATGAGATGAACACACAGGGCAGATAAAAAGATGAACAGTAAAGATCGCCTTGTTAAAAGGACAGCCAAATTGTTCCCCCACCATCCCTATCCCAGACTTCACATTTTTAACAAGGTTAATTTGTCCCTATAATTACATGCCTGTTCTTTAAGCCATGAACACTTTTATTGTGGGCTTTATAAAATGAATTGCCTGTGATGTGAAACCATTTTAGAAGTGCTGTTTTTATCTTCTTTTGTAAGCTCTCAGGTTACTTTTGAGGTTGTGCACGCTAAGGTACAGTGTGAGAGCAAAGCAGGACACGACATTTGCTCATGGGCTGCCACAGATGCAGGAGAAGCATCAAGAGTTCCACCGTGACATCATACACATTTTGTTTTTGGAGATAACTGAGTTCTGATCCATGGAGATATTTATTGCAAAATCATGATAGGAGATACTGCTATGCCTTTTCTTTTCAAGAATGATAGAGGAATTTGCCATTTCATATCTTAACACTAATATTTTATAGGCCCACCCAACTCCATTCTACTTGCAAGCAAGTCATTCCAAGTTTGCAGCTAAGTAGATTAATGAATGATCAGATCTTGTAGAAAATGACTTGCCCTGACTTTTACATGTATTCTCTCCCCATCTCTCTGTCTCTGATTCTGACTGACTCTGTCTGTCTCTCTGTTTCTCTTTCTCTTGCTTTTTATCTTTCTGCCTCTCTCTTCTTCTCTTTCTCTTTCTCTCTCTTTGCCTTTCTCAGTGTTAAGATTGGTGCTAATAGGTTCTAAGCAGTGAGCCCCCTCTCTCTGGGTTTCCCCAGAACTGGTGTTGAATATTCATTTTTCCATTCCCTCTGCAGCTTCTTCTTGGAGCCAGTAGTTTTGAAGCAGCACAAGCACGCTGATAGGGCAGGGAGGAGGGAGGAGACTTGGTGGGCAACTCCCTCTCTGGTGGCTGATGCCCTTCTCAGTGCTGAGTCAGCAGGCTGTTCCTGTGCCCCTGCTCAGCTAGCTCAGCTGAGTCTGGAGCGTGCAGTGCTGCGCAAAGGCCGTGCCTGGTGTTCCTCACGCAGTCTACGTAGCTGGAGCTCTGAACTCTGAAGGAAAGCCTCAGAGCTATTTGCAAAGTGCTGTTGCTGAGTGAATACTCAATTGCACTCAGGAAAGACCCTAGGACGGCCAGTTGTACTTCATTTTTATTCTTGACACAGACACCTAAATCAGAAAACAGTAATATTTCAGAGATTATGGGAACTGTTTGGGTATGTTCCAACACCATAATAGGATCAGAATTTTAAGGCCTTTTGTATTATTACCAATAGTCACTTAGTTTCTACTGCAGTGTACTTTGTAGGGAATTACAGCTTTTACTAAAAAGATTAAAACGCTATTATGCAAATGATTGCAGTATGTTATTATGTTTACAAATTAACATCCATGGCTCAACACACAAATTAACTAACTATTCTATCTGTGTTATTAAGGATTTAATAAAGTAACTGTTCATAAAAATGGGTAGCTGGCAACACTTAATAGGAAACTACTATGATTTAACACACAGGACTTGAGCATTGTGTTTAATGTTCTAGGTGATATAATAGTAAAATAAAGTTGAGTAAAGCCCCTAGAAGAAGCAGAACAGGGCTCGCTTGCCTGAGAAATAGATGAACATGAACTCAACCGCTTCTGGATGAAATGTACAGTAGGCAGCCTATCAACAAATCTAAGTAAGCCAGTCACACAAAACATCCTTTACTAAAAAGCAGTTTATTGAAATGATAATTGCTTGCCATTCCATGTGTGATCTGTGCCCCCTATACATTGAGAGTACTCATAGTAATCTGAAATGGCGCTCCCAGCAAGTTTTGCTGTGGCTTCTAAGAGTTGGCTGTGGAATATCACTGTGAGGTGAAAGAAAAAAAGAGGCTAACTTCAGACTAAGATGACTTTACAAACAGGCAGCAAATTGCTATTCCTGGCTGCTCCTAAGAGGTCATAAAAGCAAGGAGATAAGAGCCACCGAGGTTCCAGAGAAATGAACGTGTGTGATTCTATTATCTCGTGTACCTGATCGCATGGGATTTCCTAAGCATACACATTCCCCAGCCACACAGGAAAAGTAGGAAGTGATTCAGGCAAGTAGGAGTAAGGGAAATTTCCTAAACATTCCAATGTAAATAGTTCAAAGGAGATCTAGAATTCCAGTCTCTGAATCCTTTGCTAGTCCTCAATGCCGGAATGAGTGTTATAAACTAAAAGGAAGCAAACGAATGGAGGAAAGAAAACAAAAGAAAGAAAAACCAAAACAAAGCTTACTTCATAGTCCAAAAGGCTGGAGTTTTGTTTTGTTACTCCTCACACAAGGACGCAGGGGTCTTCTAAGTGGGTGGACTATTACCTGGATAGACATAGCCACTGAGGGCTCCTAAGCGGAGCTCCTCAATAGCAAGATCAAAGTGGACTTAGGGGATGTTCAGACTGCAAAGCGATTCCAAAGTTAGTCAAGGTTTGCACCCTTGCCAACAATACAAGTAATTTATTTTGTTCCAAATAGCACCTCTGTTGTTGGGAAACTACTTATGCAAATTTTTGATGTCTAGCTTTAGCAAGGTGCTCGGTTCCTTCATTTCCTTCCACATTTGGATAAATTGTGGGTTTTTTTTTTTCCCACTATTCCAAATTTGTCCTTGTGGGAGCAAACACTTGCAAATTGGTTGAAGCCTGCTAAGAGAAAAGGAAGGGAAGAGTGCAGAGGAGAGAAAGAAGAAGACCAAAAAACCCACCAAACTGACCCAAACTAGTTGCCCTGACAACCTATGCGTTGATGGTTTGTGGCCTTGCCTTGTTCCCTGGCGCTCGATGTAGAAAATAGTACAATCCTGTTATGCAGGCATTCTGGAAAGCTGGCCAGCGTTCACCTGACACAAGCAAGGTTTAAAGTCCTTGCTGTAACTTTATGAAGTCAAATGAAAAATATGTGCCTGTGTGTGTGTGTGTGTGTGTGTGTGTGTATCCTTACTTTTTTTTTCTTTTTAATGAAAGAAAAAGAAAAAAAAAAAGGTTCCTTGCCATAGAAGGGTAGTAAAATAATTAGTCCAGTAGACAAATGTCTTGGCCCATGTTTAAACAGAGCTTTAAGAACACACTGTTCCCAACACTCACATATCTAAATACAAACCAGTGTCAGCTGCCACACAGACCCAAACGTAATAGCCTGCTTTCACATAGGTCATCCGCAGCCCATTTTGGTCACAGTCACACTGCACATCTGTTTCTGCAAGCTGCAGCTTCTTAAGGTGGCATTTGGACTTCCTAAGAGCGCAAACAGCCCGGCTATAAATTGCCACCACTGGCGTTATTTTGAATAAGTGTATACTGTTTCATATTTATAATGGTGAGGCTTCACCATATTCACAGTGAATATATAACACCGATCAGTTCAACAAGCATGAAATTGTATGTTGTCAACTTGTCACATAAATAGAGTCATAGTCTGGCTTGTGATCATGTTGAACTAGCTTAAAAAAAATTTGCCCCCTAAGAATGATCCAGAGGGTCACAGAAATGAGGGAATCTAGCCTGTTCCTTTGAAAGCAGAGAAATAGTGAGGTCAGTTGTAAAGTTGACTTTCCTCTTGGTGAATTCCTTCCCTTCTCTTCCTCCCAAGCAGCTAGCTTTTGTTAGGTGAATGCTAATTGGCTAATTTGATGTGGTTTGTTTATTTACTTATTTATTATTTATTTTTCTGTCAGCCAATGGTGTCTTTTCCAGCCAGTGCTTGGAAGTTTTTGACTGGATTGTGCATGTGTGAACGACTTTTTTGTTGTTGTTGTTCTCCATTAAAACAAGTTTTGGGCCTCTCCCCCTTTCTATTCCTGTGGTGTAAACCAGTGCTAATTGTCATGAAATTCTCTAACTCTACTCAGAGTAGATTTTTCTGCTTGCCTTTGCACTGCAGTTAACTCTTAATTCATTATCACAACATTAGGCGATCATGACAGTCAGACACTCAGTTCAAATCTTTCCTGAGATGGAAAATGTAGAAAGAGGCAGAAAAGAAATTACTGAACCAAATTTGCAAGCCAAGAAAAAGACAAACGAAATGCACTCACTAATGGCTAGGGAGAAACTCAGACCAGTTTCCACAAGCGGATACTATTTCAGCACCAGAGGCATGAGGAGAATTGAATGCAAAAGTCTTTTTATGCTTTTGAGAAATTCTTAGATGTGTTCAACGCTCCCTGTCTTCCTTCCAATGGCCTGAAGACAAGAAGGCATCACAGAGTGTGCCTGCAATCATTTTGACTTACCCACTTACGTTGCTCACTTGACGTGCTCAAAACAGTGGTTTGACTCTTCTAACACACAATGCAGATATCCCCAGAGATTATGACCAACCAGCCCTGCTCTCTGTATCCTGTGTCTGCTTGCAGATGTGGATGGTCACATTTTCTCATTGGAGGAATGATTTCTTTTTTGGGGCTGGAGCTCTGGGTCTTCTCCATCTTCTGCACAGTTTCACATTTCTTCATGCTATAGATTTGAGAAATTCTGTTCTCTCAATGATTTATTTCCCCCCTCTCCAAAAAAACAACAAAAACAATGATTGACAACCATCATTCTTAGCACACTTAGCTTCTTGAAAATTTTAAGAGGAACACTGGTATCCTCAAAAATCCCCAGATACCAATTGAAGCAAAGTCCCCATTTCTGCAAAGCTTCTGGTTAGTGATAAAGGCCGGACTGTAAAATCATGTGAGATAAGCTGTCTGACAGAGGGAATAAAGCAAGGACTTTCTCCAACTGCTTGTTATCCTGGTCATCACCAAGAGATACAGCCTGCTCTTCTTGCTCATAGTAAATCCGCAAGTGGGATTGGACAGAATACATCTGCTTGCTGGAGAGACTTTCTCCTCCCAACCCAGAGTCCAGACAGAGTAGAGCCGGCATAAGGCATTGCCACAGAACCTTTACAGTTGGGAGAACTGAGATGTATGTATCCAGCCTACATCAGTTGACTAAAACAAGAGTTCGCTCATTATAGACATACCCTATGACCCAGCCATACCACTCCTAGGCATCTATCCTGAATAACAGGTCTCAGGATACCATAAAGACATCTGTACATCCATGTTTATCGCTGCACAATTCACAATAGCCAAAATATGGAAACAACCCAGATGCCCCACTACAGATGAATGGGTCCAAAAAATGTGGTACCTGTACATAATGGAATACTACATAGCGATTAGAAATGATAAAAATGAATACTAATGGACAGGGAAATGGTCAGAGCTTGAACAAGTAATGTTGAGTGAGACAAGCTTAGAACACAGAGAACAAAGGCACATGGTCTCCTTGATATATGACTATTGCCGGGTTGGTGGCGGGGGGCGGGTGCCAGTAGAGACCAGGTCTGCAAAATAACAAACTTCTTTTCAAAATGGTATTTCCACGTTTGGGCCAGCGACTTTACCTTATGTATCTAAAACCAAAAAACTACTAAGCAAACATAGAAAGGTCTAGGATAAACCTATCAGAGGATCACAATAGCTCAACAGCTATGTACACATGATTATAGAAGATGAGGCTAAACAAAAGAAACTCCAAGAGGAGGACACAGGAGGATTCTATTGTTGTCATTACGTTTAATGTTCTCGGTGAATTTCCTTTGGCATACCCCACGTGGTTACTGTATATGAGTTTGGTACACTGGATATTGTATATATGCTTACCTGAACTAGGGAAGGGAAAGAAAAATGAGGTAGGGTGTAACAAATAAGACAAGAAATGTACTCACTACCTTATTATGTAACTGTACTCCCTCTGCACATCACCTTGTCATTAAAGTTTAATTTAAAAAAAAAGAGTTCGTTCATTCGAACTGCTGAGAGAAAGAACAACAGAAAGCCAACATAAAGGAAAGAAAGTCCAGATTATCCGCAGAAAGTTCTTTCATGAATGCGCACATTCTACATGACCAGCATGCTGTGCTTCTGGCTACTTAGATGGGGACTCCATGATGAGAACCATTTTGTACCCTTTGGGGCTTGTTGACCTTTCTCACTGAGAATGATACTCAGTCCAGCTGGAAGGGATGCCACAGTATTGGAAGAGAAACACTGTTTGTGTGGCTTTGCTGTCTCCCAGCTCCTTGGCATCTCATTGGACTCCAGGATAGTGTTCTCCGCTTGTTCTGCCCCTTTAGGAAAGGCATGGCAGGAGGAACACCATGGATTCTTTTCTACTCTCTGGAGGGCCCAAACATCACACCTCTGGCAGCTTTATTCGATTAGATCACTTACAGATTCCAGTAACGCTCAGCTTACATCACTTCTCTTATTCCTCTCTGAGAAATCGGTTTCTCCATTTGAATATCTCTTGCCTAGAGGAGACAGTTGCCTCTTTTAGGCATGCCCTTGCTTTTTCCATGGGCTCTTGGCCTGAGGTTATTAGCTTCTCTGGGTGTCATCTCATCTTCTCAGAGATGAACTTAGAGCCCTTGTATGCCAGACATAGCTCTCCTGGGTGTCCAAGGATTCCAGCCAGCTCAGATTCTCTCCAGAAATGTCCTCATGTCAGGGTCCTCTTGTGTCTTGCCAGCCCATGCTTAGCAGGGACACCCTGCTCTTCTCTGCACTACATAGCTCAAATGGCTTTTTTCCCTCCTTTTAGGCAGTGCTGCCCACTGGGAGGCTTACCTCAAATTCCCACTGGAGGAGAGTCTGGCAAATGCCTGGGAATTGGCATGTAGCGAGGTTGCTTGGGACAAGTGGGTTCTTTTGCCTGCGGGTCCCCAATTCCAGGACTGTGTGTGCAGCAGATTTGAGAGTTCCATTAGGTCACCGTGCTATACTGTCTAGCTTCCCTTAATCCTATCACCCGCAATCCTAGCAATGTAGCTGAGGTGGCTGCCCCTGTCCTAAAGGAATTTGTGTCAATTTCTCCTGGGACAAATGTAGCCTGGTCTGCTTTGCTGTATTTGTTGGGAACTAAAAATTTTGACAAAGGCATTCTGTTTACACAGAGCTGAGGATTTTTTTTTTTTTCCGTGCTTAGGTGTGTTTGGAGGTCCCTAAATGATGCCTGGTCTTGACAGATAACCCAGGCTGTGCGGCCACTCAGCGCACATCCTGCCCTGTTTAATTTGTCTCTGAATGGCGAATGGGTTTCTTCTCTGAGTCAGCAAAAGGGGCAGTCCCTTCCGGGAGGACTGGGCGGCCTCCCCTGTGCCTTTGCAATATTGAAAAACAAAGCATGGGTCTCACCTTTGGTTTTTCAGTCCCCTATGATGTCCAGCTTCATGAAAGAGAAGATGGATGTTTCCTCGCTAGGACGTATGCGATAGTTCATCAGAGGTGGTGATGTTTAGAATTCACTCTGGAAGACCTCAGTTCTCCGCCTGTTATTAACTCATCAGTACTAATTGTCTGAAGTGCCCTATTTTGTAAAAATATCTCGGAGACGCTAAGCTTGGTTCCGAGAAATTTTGTTGTGTTTGATGCATTTTATTCTAGCCCTTAGGAGAAGCCAGACACTTGCATCTATTTGCTTAACTTAAATTTTAAACGAATCCTCGTTAACTGTTGTTGTTGTTGTTGATCACCTAAGACATGAGGGTAAATGACTCCAAAAGTCCATGAGATGCGGAGGGTGACAGGATCCATAGGGAGATGCAATAAGTGACCAAAAGAGACAAGACAACAAAACTATCGGAATTTGGCAAACACTCACAATACGCGGCCCCCGTTAGTTTGAGGGGAAAATCACCTCTATTTCTCAATAGCTTTCTCCTGATCATTTTTCACTAGCTACAAAACGGAATTCCCATAATTATGAAGGTGGGGGAAATATGTAAATGATTTTTGAAATCTTTCCCTTAAAAATAACTTCATAAAAGATTGTGTGACTCATGTGCACAAGGCCCTCTGAGGGTTAATGTCTGCCTGTGGGAGCCGATGAGGAACAGCTATGCACACACAGCATTGGGTCTTACGTATTTTCTTAGAATCTTGATATTATTTCCCTTGCTGTCATCTGTGATAAATAAGAGAATACTCCATGAAATGTTGAATGTCATTTCAAAATATATTAGAATACTTCCTCCCTTTAAAACACGCAGCCCTCAAGATTTCCTCTAACGAAGAGACTTCTACTTCTTTTTGTTGTTGTCAATCATAAAGCTCCTTGGCTACAGGGACATTGGTGAAAGCAAAGACAACTCAGCAAAGTTATCATTAAGTGCATAATTCCCCATGTTAGAATGAAATTGCTTATCTATCCCCCTCCTTCATTGGTTTCCATCTGTATCCTACCCAGCCCCAAATAAACCACCACCCCAACAATGCTCAATTCACTTGTCTGTATCCATCTGGAACCTGTGAAATTAAAATTCTGGTACCAAGGGTAATTTCTCCCCTTCTTTCCCTCAGTTTTGTTTGGAGACTCTTAGAATTAAGTCATCTACCTTATGGCTGGCAGAGTAATCATTCAAATGTGCTACTTGGTTTAAGATAAAGGATTTCAGCTAATGTATAAGATGGAGTTCTCTAAGCAAATTTCTGTCTTAGATACCCAGGGAGTCTTCTCGCTGCATTGTATCATCTTTATCTAAACTCTTTGAATGGGTTCTGGCACCTTGTACCTAAAACATGGACAGCTTGAGTTTCTCGTGTGGACCCTAAGCCTTGGTTAGGCCATGACCCCTCATTAATATTCAAACTCAAGCAATTTCAGAGTGTTCTTCTAGTCACCCATAGAGATCCATCCAGCTCCCTTGGCCTTTTCTCATGCTTATCTTTTCTACGAAGGCATTTGTGTCTGCCTTCATGTCCCTTTCAGGAGTAATTTGTCCCCTTGTTCAATTTTTCCCTTTCTCTTTATGGCTGTCATAATGGCCCCTAGTGCAGTCCAGGAGCCATGACCCTGTCCATCACTTACCTGCAAGCTATTCTTGAACTAGTAGATGATCCCTGAGTGACCAGATTAATTGTGCTAGCAGTGGACCTTTGCACCTGACCTTTCGGCCAGTGGCATAAACACCGATTCCAAATTGTGTTCAAGGCAGGCTGTCCTGTCAGCTAGGGTCTCCATGAAGGCCAGAGGCAGGGACGGCAGCATCCATGCAAATTAAGTTTGGAGGCAGAAAGAGAAGGAGGTGTGCAATTTTGAGGGGCTATCAGGAATGAAATCAATCCTCTTTTTGAGTGCCAAGGAGAATAAGCCTTCAGGAGGGGGAATCCGAAGGCATTTTTCCATAAATACCATTCCCATAAACAGCATTGTAACAATGTGCTATTTTAAAGACGGGTTGTTTTGGTCTCTGTTTAGTTGGAGCCTTTACTAGGCACCGGATAAACTATTAAGTCCCTAAATTTAGGAAGGTATTTGTGGCCTTCTTTGGCACACAGTGAATTGCTGTTGTCACCTGTGCAAAGGAGTCTCTTTTCTTTAAAGTGTTTGACTTGTGGAATAGCTGTCGAGGTAGTAGCTTTTCAACTATATCCCTAAAGTTAAATTATAAACTACAAGAGGGAAAGTCCGTCCCTCATCCCCTCCTCAGGGCCTAGCACAATGCCACGCATGCCTGGCTCTCTCCAGTGCTTATTAATGGATGGCTTTACAGTGGTTCTACTGATTTCAAAAAGAGCGAGTGCGAATAAAATGACCTTCCAGCCATCCTGACCAATCAGGCTAAAAATAAGACATGTCAAAGATCTGAGAACATGTTCTCCAAGAGATGGTTTATAAACAGCCAACCCTGACAGCGCGATGTTGCATGCCTGCCTGGGTGCTCCTGAACTTTCCTTCGAACTCCCTCCATAGGCTTGCTTCAGCTGGAGCCATGGAGGAGGTTTTGATGGCAGAACACTTTAGTTATGTTAGCCCACTGTGTAAAGGCACTGGTGAGGACAAAGAGCGTTCATTCAATGCTGCTGTATAGAAAGGGGATGTTTTATGCTCTCAGTGAAGAGCAGCCGAAGAACAGGGGCTTTTCTGGGTTTCCAGAACACCTTACTGACTGCCTGGGTGAAAAGAATCAGCTGTGAGCTGGGGCGGGGGGGGGGGTGTTCCTGGAAACACAAGGCCCACAGGTTTGCAACAGATTGTTTCTAACACTGAGACCATTATTTCCTGCTCTTTTTTGATTCCGGAGGTTAAAAACAATCTTTTGCAGAATTTTGTTTCCTTGCTACCGATCATCATTCCCGTGTCAACAGTCTCAATAAAAAGTTTTCCTCTGCTGGATAGGGATAATAATATTGCAAAAAAAAAAGTGTATGATATCAAAATCATATGGTAGTTACCTGCTTTTGTGAAAGAGCCAAGCACAGGGACTGGCTGATTCTGAGGACGGGGAGGATGGTTAGTTCTTAGAGCATTCAGGATTTCTGGAACTTGTATCCTTTCTGGTCTTACTCACTTTTATGAGGTGATATCGTAGAAACAAGGATCAAAAAGTAGCAAGAAGAGGATTCCCTTGGCCTTCGTTTCCGAGCTGTTACTTATTTTATTTTTGTATGATCAGATTCATGTCTACTTCATTAGTTTTGTAAGAGACTTGGTGAGCATTTCTGGAAGGGTTCTAAGATGATTTGCATGTTTTAATTCAGTGTGTTCTTGAACAGAAACTAATTTCACCCTTTTCCTTTTTTTTCTTTTTTTTTGGTGTCAGTTCTGGTTGAATTCAGCACCTGGGCTCTGACTCTGGCTTCTTTTTTTTTCCAAGGCTAGAGATAAGAAGTTAAGGGACTTTCCTGCCTAGGTTGACTTTGAACTGTGATCCTCAGATCTCAGCCTTCTGAATAGCTAGGATTACAGGCTTGAGCCTACTAGCAGCTAGCCTGATTTCACTCATTCTTAAATGGACGCATTGATCAACTATTTAAAGAGCAACAACTATGTATTAGGCATTAACATAGGAAGTCGTCAAATACAGATGTATTGCACCTGTAATATGTAAAGCCATACGACCTCTTCTTTCCATTTGTCTAGTGACGACACAGTCCTAAACCATGAGATGTAAGGTAGAGGATGTGTTTTGCAGCAAAAGGAGAAATGGAGCGCCATGTAAACACCATCAAAGGAGTAAAAACATCTCCTGATAAGGGACCTCAAGAAAGTTGATCACTGTTGGGAAGTTATTTACTCTTAAGACAAATAAATTACAAGTTCAGCATAATTATTTATTCACAACATGTAGAAAGCTACATGTCTCACCTCTTAGGGAGGAATAAAAAGAAAAGGATTGTCCATAGTAGTTCTTAATCACATGGCATCATCAATGCATCTTCTAACAAGCCTCCTCTGTGTTGGATTGTTGTACTTGGCAATCCAGTAGCTCATTAGATTTTTAACAAAAGCAGTACAGCTAAATAAAAAGGATTCCTTAGTTAAACACCCCCAGGCAATATCTGTGAAAGCAAATGTGACAAATAGAAGCAGAAATGAATTAAATAGTCAGCTACAGCAAGTCAAAAAAAAATTAAGGCTCTGAAATGACCAAAAATGGAAACATATTACAGTTATCTACATTCACAGTACAGAGCTAGTTTGGTCGTATTTAAGATAATTCTCTAGTGCCTGCTATTTTTAGCCCCAGGGTAAGCTTCTCTAAGAGTCTTGCAGCATTGCATCCCGTTAACCTGGCCTAACAAACTAAGCCAATAAGCTGTCTGATTTTCCTTGTCCATCCGGGAGGAAGAGAGATAGCTAAAACAAATCATTTGCGGGAAAATGTTCAGCCCTATCTTGTATTAAGAGCTTTTTCATATAGATTTTTAAAACATCCCAATATTAAGTGTTGCCTGTCAGAGACCAAAATGTCAAGCTTTGCTGTTTTGAAATTGTAGGCTCATGGTTATAAAAAGAGGATTTTTATAGGCCTAGTCTAATGGAAATAAACATTACTCCATTACCTTCAGTAAAACCAAATCTTTACAGTTCAAGCTATCATTATTAATGTCTATGAGAAGAAAGAAACATTTCCAGGGCTTTATTTATTTATATTTATTATTTTTTAGAAAGAAAGACCGGTGATCTGTACCATAGCAAATGAAAGTTTTCTTAAAGCTTTCTCCTCCGTGACTTTGCAGTATGTAATTTGAGGGGAATAAAACAAACAAACAAACTTGAAAACACTAGGTATCTTCCTTTCTTACATATTTAACAAGCTTTTTGAGGCTCTTGTTCTGTCCGTTTTGTCTGTCTGTCTGTCTGTCTATAATATACACAGACAACTTTATTCGCTCTTTCACGCTTGCTACCTTATCTCATGTACATGTGTGCATACACACGTCCATGCCAATAGATGTGAGTTGTCCCATTTTAACTGCATCATCGCAAGTATGGATTATAATGCAATGGATTGGGTTATACTGAGTTCATCAGAATGCTGTGACCCATACTTGAAATCCTAGCTACTCATGAGACTGAGATGGGAAGATCGCATAGAATTCCAAGCCAGTTCAAGCAGGAAAGTCCAGGACATTAAAAAAAAAAATCTTTAAGTAGTTGTACAGAGATGTTTCAATTTGCACATGTCAGTTTGTGAGTACAATGCATTTGTGCCACTCTTTCCATCCTTCTCCCCCATCTCTTCCAACTGCACCCATCCCCTCATTTGACTTAGTACCATTTCCATTTATGTACATTGAATAGTATGACAGCATTCACCTAGTCTTCTCTCCATTTATTTGTCTCTCTCCCCACCCCGACGCCACCCCTTCAACAACATATGTTCTAGCTTCCTGGTATTCATTTTGTTCAACTGAAATTTCTCTGTTCAAGGGAATTACACCATTGGAATTCTCCCCTGCATATAGCACACTTTAGTCAACATGTTTGTATATGTATGCCTGAGACCTGAGATGTGTTTACATATATAGTTGTAAATTAGATCTAACTTCCATATATGAGTGAAAACATGTATCCTTAGTGTCTTTTAGCTTAAGTTACTTCACTTCACAGAATTTATCCAATGAACCAGGCAAGAAGCTCAAAGTGGAGGCATGGCTCCCATTGGAGCGCTCTAGTCTTGAGCAAAAAGTCTCTTTGGCAGTACCCAGGCCCTGAGTTTAAGCCTTAGTGCTGGCACAAGAAACAAATAAAGATTATTCCAGAGTTCCTAAGTCTACTTCTACTCTGAGAACTGCAAGAGTTAGTTTAATATGCAGTCAGGGTTGTTTTTTTGGGTCTTATTTTGGCCACATATGCTACCCAGGAGACTATCAATCAGATATTTGTTGAGCTTGTATCATTTGAAGGGGTTTAAGGCTAAATGAAGCAGGAGGGAAAGTTCTGTCAACCTAAGTCTGTGGACCTAAGTCTTTCTTTTTTGTGAGCCTCAGGAAGTAGGTGCCCCTCCCTACCCTATGGAAAGTCAAGGAGACAGGCCTTCACAGAGCTCTTGATGGTCCCAGACACCATGCTGTAGGTCTTCGCCCTTCCAGAGTCTAATTCTACCTGAATTAGCAGCTTTCTCATAACCATTTTATTAGGCACCTGCTAAGTGCCAGTCACTACCCTTGCTTATGCATGCTTTCTGTCTTCCCACAGATGAGGAATTTAGAAGTTAGTATTTAACTAGAACTCAAATTTCCTGGTTCCCACTGCCTCACCTCAGGTCAGTGAGGTGAAATTGGTGTTCTCTATCAGGAAACCTGAGAAACACTGGCCGACCACGTTGCTAGATATTGCCACAGGGATATTTGCCTTACTGAGATGCTCTATTGACTGTTAAATGGGCAAATGGTGCTTACTTCTGCAGAGACGTAGTGGGGTCTTGGCACTCTGAGGCCTGCGATTGCAGTCTGCTGCCAAGATGTGTTTGGTGCTTTACAGGCTGTGCCGATCTTTAGTCCCCTTTGAGTCTGGCTGTTAATCTTTAGCATGAGGCTGACGCTGCAACACAGGCACATTAGGTTGCCTAACTTCTTGTTTGTGTGCTCCCAATGATCACAAGCTGGTTTGCTGTTTTTACCCCAAACCACAAGCCTTGGGTCACTGTCACTGAATCGCTGTGGTGTTTACCATGTGGGGTCTATTGATGAAGACTTCCCTCTTGATCTTTGGTGAATGTTCCCAATCTTCTCTGGCAACATCACTAATTTGGACTTAAATGATGATGTTTTCTGAGTCAGTTTCCCTCTGTTCCCCATGGCTCCTGAAGGCATTCTTGTTTACACATACCACACCCAATCAGGAATCCAACTGCTATGTTTTTTCCTGCTGCTATGTGCCTAGAACTTTGCCATGATCTAGGGTACTTCCAAAAGAAGTATATGGATGCTTGGTGTAGGTGGCCTACATCTGTAATCCTAGCTACTAAGAAGGCTGAGATCTGAGGATTCCAGTTCACAGCCATCCCAGGCAGGAAAGTCTATGAGACTCTTATTCCAATTAACCAACAAAAATCCGGAAGTAGAGCTGTGGCTAAAGTAGTAGAGTGCTATCCTGGAGCAATAAAGCTCGAGGACAGTGCCCAGGCCTTGAATTCAAGCCCTAGGAAAGGCAAACAAACACGCGCACACGCGCGCACACACACACGTATATAGTATATATATATATACACACACAAACATTTCAGACATTATTTTCTTTGGGGAGTACATAACTAAAAACAAAAGAACCAAGATTTATACATGACACAATTAGACAATGTTTAACTTTGGTAGTCACAACAAAACCCTGTCCTCTAAGTGCCATATGGAATATAAGAATAAGTGAACTACTCCCTGTCCATTAGAAGCTACTCATGGCCATTGGTAAGGTGTTGTAACCTATTCTGGGAAGAAAGTCATGAAACCTGGGTTGAAAAGGAAGGCAAGCTGGTGGAAGCTGCCTCTGGTAGAGCTTCTAGATGGAGAGAGAGACAGTTCCATTAGCAGAGAAGAAAGAAGGTATTTCAAATATAGCCTGAGCTTTCACCTCATTATTTAACATGTACCTCCTGTGTATACTCGTCTAGTACCTTTCTGTGTTGATTTATATTTTATGTCAGAATGCAAGCATAGGGTGATAGCAGTGGAATATGCAGAGCTATGGGGCAAACAAAGTTCAAGGGATGGTTAGGGGACTAAGGTGATTGGGAAGAAGAGAAGGTAGATAATAGGATGTTAGAATTGTACAAAATTAGCATGAGGAGAAATTTAGTTTCATATGCATGGGGGAGTTGAGGTCCATGCATGTTAAGTGACTTTCAGGAAAAAGCCATTCTATTCTAGTCTGCTAGAGACCAGGGACTCTCATCTGGAGGCAACACGGAAGACACGTGATCTTGGAGCTACAGTGCGGTAGCTGCTCTGGTTGTCAAGCTTGAAGTGATGGAGCTGGAATGAGACAGGTGATGTTGACAACCGAAGAAGGGATGCATGTGGGACAGTTGGGCAAGAAAGAATTGAGAGAGATTGGTAATTTAGGAAGGGATGGTTGGCTTAGTGTGGTGAGAGACAAGGGGATAAAAATGGCTTTGACTTTAAGCTTGAGTGGTTTGGAGGACCGGGGATCAGTTCATAAAAGTAAGGCGATGAGGAAGGATCCAGAAGGACTTGTGTGGAGTAACAGGGACATATGCTGGCTGTCACTGAAAGTCTTTGCAGAATAGAATGCCTAAGCTCTGGAAGGCAGAAAGAAGAGGGATGTCTTAAAGGAAATAATGATCAGGACTCCTTTTTGTCCCTTGCATTGCATGTCTCACTTTTGTGTTGAGCTCCAAAATTTGCTTTTGGTTTCTTCTTGTCAATACTTACAGTATAGCAGCAACTCATGCCTGTACTACTCAGGAGCTCCTCAGCTCCTCAGCTACTCAGGAGGCTGTGATCTGAGGATCCTATTTCGAAGCCATCCAGGGCAGGAAGGTCCATGAGGCTCTTCATCTCCAATTCACCAGCAAAAAGCTGGAAGTGGAGGTGTGGGACAACTGGCAGAGTGCCAGCCTCAAGCAGAAAAGAAGCCAGTCAGGAGCATGAGGCCCTGGGATCAAGCCCTTGTACTTGCACTAATAACAAGCAGAAGAATAATTAGTAATAATAAGAGTAATTAATTTAAAAAATTAGCAATCAAAGCTTTGGTGTTGTTCTGCATGCCAAGCACAGGGGCTAAGCATGCTACAAACAACGTTTTAGTGTAAAAGCAGAACCTCAGCTCTATAAAGTTTAATTAAATAAAATAAACTATTTTAATCTCACCTAATTCTCATAATCGCCATAATAGGTTGGAGTTGTTACCTCATTTTACAGTTTGGAACATGAAGCTGAGTAACTTCTCTAGGGTCAAGTAGCAGAGCAGTAACCTGAAGAGCCAACATTGCCTAACTCCCAAACTTAACGTTCTTAACCACTCCCTATGCGGCTTCTTAATTAATACCTCTATTGCCAGGCAGTAAGCTCCTCATCCCCTCCTACTCCCAGCCTTTTTCAAATTTTCCACATGCCTGGAATTATTTCTGTCTTCTTGTTTTCAATCGTCCTGAATTTTAAAATCACAGGAACCTCTCAAATTCAGGAAGTGTTCCCTGATTAATTCCACCTCTCCCCAGTGTCAGCTAGCAAAGCCACCTGATCTTTCTCAGAGGAGATTTGGTGTTGTTGGGAGGAGAGATCAGTATGTGTCCATCCTGCAGGAGTGAGTTCCTGTCCTGCTGCTCATAGTGCCCAGGACATTTCCATGGGGCTGTGCTTGAATGCATATAACTAACATTGTGAGAACCTTTGTCACTGCTATGAGGGAATGGAATGCTGATACTTGTTGACTGATAGGCTTAGGATTTTATTTTTTTGCATTCCATTGCGCTAGAAGGCAATGATAAACTATTGATGTATCTTAAACTTGGCTTTAAAGTTCTTTATTGGACTCTTGGGCATATCTTTATAAGCCAGATTCTGTAGTAGATGCCTGAAAGCAAGTTTTCTAAAAGGTATGTTTAGTGGGAAATATAAGTCTTTTGAAAGCATTAACAAAATACATATTTCCCCCAAACAAACCATTTCTTACAAGTTGCATTTAGTTCTGATCCATTCTCCTTTCCTTAGTGCGCATGAAATCATTTTGCATTCATGGCTGTGCATTTTTCCTTAATATTTTGGCTTCCTTTGCTTTTGAGTAAAGAAGGAAAATTGTACCTCAATCATCTTTTTATCTACAATGCTTGCACATAAAGGGAGTCTAACTAATGTACATCACAAGGCTGTGTTATTATCTGCTAAATTATAAACAAGGATGATGGTTTTCATTTTTGGTTTTTGTTCCTGTGTTCACATAACAATGCCTCAGTTTTTAGTTTCAAATGATGTATGTACTTAGTAGATGGTAAATGAATGTAGATACTTAGTAGTTGGTGAATGAATGAGTGGCTTTTGATGTCTGACCTCCTGGGAATATATGTAAGGACTGAGACAATTTATTGAGTAACAAGATCCTTTGCGTCAACACTGGGCTGGGTCTAGTGACTGTGTCAAAATCTCCGATTGGTCAATAATTTCATTTCTTCTTGGTCATTATTTGAATAGTCCAGGTGTTTTGTGCCTTGATGTTTTAGATAAAGTGGCACCCATTTTGCATTTCTGGTTCTGTTTACAAAACAGTGTTTTACTGCTGTCTAAATATTAAGAGTGTTCATGTCCACTCCCAGTGCAAGCACACTGAGAAAGGGCTGGTGTATGTCTTTGTCCTTAGTTTGCAATACTTAGTACTTAGAGGTCATAGTGTTCTGGTTTAGGTAGCAAATTATTGATCAGCGTATTATGGTAACAGCTGTACTACTGATTGGATGAAGATAAATAGCCAGGCATGTAACTGGTACTACCTGGCATAATTGTTTTTCCTGGGAACCTGGCCATCCTAAGGAGCTTTGTAGGAATGGACACTGGCTGATTATTATCTACACTGTTAATAGGGAGAGGAGAAGTCCTAGGTACCCGGTTCTTCCATTTACTTTTGTTTGTATTCTAGCCCTTCTCTACACCTATATCCATCTTTATATGCTTTAAAAAAAATAACATTTCCTGGGGGCTGGGAATGTGGCTTAGTGGTAGAGCATGCTTGAAGCCCTAGGTTCGATTCCTCAGCACCACTTAAACAGAAAAAGCCAGAAGTGTCGCTGTGGCTCAAGTGGTAGAGTGCTAGGCTTGAGCAAAAAGAAGCCAGGGATAGTGCTCAGGCTCTGAGTTCAAGCCCCTGGACTGGCCAAAAAATAAATATCCTGGGCTTGTTAGAATTTGTTGTTACTTACCGTGTTTCTTTCTTTCTTTCTTTTTTTTTAAATTCTATTGCAGTACTCCTATTTTCATGGATTTTCTGAAAGGTCTTGAGGAGGCAGTATCTTTGCTTATAATCATCTTGCTCTTGCATTTAAGAATATCAGATTGCTTTTGGAAAAGCAAATTATTTTGTATTGTATGTATGTAAGGTGTACAATGTGGTGTTGTGATATAAATGCGTGTGTATGTTTACAGTGAAGTAACTACTGTAGTCAAACAACATATCCATCAACTCGCAGTTACTGTTTTTGTAATAAGGGCACTTAAAATCTACTCAACAGAATTTCAGTATGCACTATAATGTTTTCCTCCTGGGGAACATTAGAGGTCTGGATTTATTCACCATACATAACTGCAAGTTTGTAGCCTTTGACCTATTTCTTCCATGTCTTCAGCCCTCCTCCCACCCGTAAACCACTCATTCTACTCAGAGATTTTTTAGTTGTCTAATACAGAAGTCCTTTGTTCCCTCCCCATTCTTCTTGTGTTTTCTGTATTTGAATATATCCCCACTGACCAAGCTGCAGAGAAACTGTTTCCTCTGCTACTTTTATTATAAATATGTGAATTGTTGTTAATATTCTTCTTTAAACTCTGCCAGTTGTCTCCTATGTTCCTGGAACATGCCACTTCTCTTTCTCCTGTGAGGAAATCCTAAAAGCACCTCAGCCACACACTTTAAGCATTCGGATAGACTAGATTTAAGTGGGCAAGTTAATGTTTCCAAGGGCTTCTGTGTTTTTTTTTTTTTTTTGGCCAGTCCTGGGCCTTGAACTCAGGGCCTGAGCACTGTCCCTGGCTTCTTCCCGCTCAAGGCTAGCACTCTGCCACTTGAGCCACAGCGCCGCTTCTGGCCGTTTTCTGTATATGTGGTGCTGGGGAATCGAACCTAGGGCCTCGTGTATCCGAGGCAGGCACTCTTGCCACTAGGCTATATCCCCAGCCCCTCAAGGGCCTCTGTGTTTGAATGTGCGCATCCTCATTGAGCTAGGAAACTTCTCTTGAGCTGACTTGAGGATTAACAATGAAAGTAATTTCTCCCTTCCCTAGTTAACAGAGGACAACCCAAAGAAGAACGGCGTGTGGTATGATATTCAAGTAGTCTAATGATATCATTGTTTTTCTTGGGAAGTCTGTATAGTTGATAACACCTTTTGAACAGTCCACTGGAATGGATTGGCATTAAACCTTATCATCATAATAACAGATATTTATAAACCTATTCACTTGTTTCACATAAAATTATAACTATGCATCACCTTAATTTATGTTTAATTTATACCAAAAATATAAACCTGTATCTACTTATGTGAATTATATTTCAACTCATGAAGTCAGTCCAAAGAAATTTCTCTGATTCTTCATCTTCCTAAGTGGATTAAATAGCAAATGTTTGGTGGCGTGGAACTGAATCTGAGTTAGACACCTTGCCAGTCCATGAACTAGCGTGGAAGGTTTGATTTCATCTTGTTTTATTTCAACTCTCGCAAACACTAAAAAGTTCTTGGATTTTCCCATGCATCCAAGGATCTCCCTTGAGCCTTCAGAACCTGAACAAGGGCTGTGTCTCCACACTGTCCTGTCTCCACAACTCATGTCAGCATCCCTCTCCTTCCCATACCAAAGGCTGTGGGGGGGGGGGGAGGGAGGGGGGAGGCGGTATAGAAAGATGACTGAACCCTGTCTTCAGAAAGGTTTGTCTTTCAATGCTAACTTTGTTATGTGCTCTGTTGCTAGCATGAGATGAGACCGTGGATACATTTCTTCTTTTCTTAAATATAAAATAGTGCCTGCCTTCTAGGGTTATTTATTCATTTATCAGACATCTATGGGTCCTACACTCCATGGGAAAGTCCTCTAGGAACATAGTAGTGAAGACAAAAATAGGAGCTCCTGTCCATACAAAGCACATCTAGAGAATGGCTGTTAGGATGAAGGGAGGCGCTGCATGGGAAGTGTTTCTCC
The DNA here is from genome assembly GCF_023159225.1 of Perognathus longimembris pacificus. NCBI lineage: Eukaryota > Metazoa > Chordata > Mammalia > Rodentia > Heteromyidae > Perognathus > Perognathus longimembris. Next base: position 46,633,401 of record NC_063176.1, read on the forward strand.
CAGTACCTGGAACAGAGAGGACATGCAGTAAATGACTTTTGACAAAACAAATACCTTGTCTGTCAACACCTGGAGCTGAGGTGAGAACATTTGCCTTTTGTTCCTTTGTTCCTAATGATATCTACATCTGCAACAATAGTCATGTTAAAATCAACACAGCCTTTACATTTCCCAAACTCTTTGCCTTTGGTGAAAACTACCACCACAATAACAACAACATAATGATAAGAGTAACAAGAACAGACTTCCATCTTTCACAATGAGAAGGACAGAAGGCGATCTGAGGAGGTAGCATTGATTAGAGGGCATTGAATTAGACTTGGCAACTAAAAGATCTGGCACCTGGGAACTGCAATGAAAAGATCTGATCAGGATTCACATTTCAATAGGTTTGCCTTGGGCGTGTGCCAGCAAGGCAAGGCCAGGAGAAAGTGAGTCTCCTGCTTGTTGGCTCTCAGTGTGTGAATCAAGTAGAGAAGGGACAATTCTAGGAAAGGAAATGATGGAGCTGCTATGTATTGGGCATTCAAGAAATAATCCAAGGTAGTTATTGTGTCAAAAAGCTGTCCAGGAGATCTTATAAGCACCAAGTGCTTGACATTAAGGAAAGAAATGGGGGTTTAGCTCTCAATGAAACAGTGGGAATTCCACCACCCAGTGGCTGGCCGCTGCAATTCCATGAACTGAAATTAGTGTTTCTGATGTAGTCATTTATTTGCTTTTAAAACATAATGAGCTAAATACGTATTTTTCTATATGGGCATTTGTTCATTCGGGCACTCAATAACATTTTATACAATATCATTTGCTGCAGATAAACACTCCTTCCTTCTTTCCTGTGGTCCCTGTAGCTCTGTGACACATTTGTCACTATGCACTTGTCGCCTTTTGTAACTCTCATAACCGTTTCAGAAGCATTGATGGTCAGCGAGGACCATCTTTCTTCTAGAAAGCCCGTGGTGTGCTGGCTTTGAAAGTACAGAGGGCCATGTTACATTACCTTCTACATTGCATATATTTTGCTGTCCCTGAGAAATCATTTATGTGTGGTTGCCAAGAAGCTTTAGCCTTTTCATTGCTTTAAAGTTTGCAGATAATATATGTAGAAATAATATAAGCATAGGTCAATGCTGGCACTTAATTGGTAGTCAATAAGTGGCAATTTGTGAGAACATCCAATACCCCAGACTTCCTGGATAGCTCTGCATAAGCCAAAACGTCCTTGGGAGCAAAACTGCATGAGAATTCTGGTGAAGATTCAAATTCTAGGGGAGGAGCAGCCAACAGCCTGTCCCCGGGCCCCATGACAGCCTTTGATGGGAGGCTTCTGCTCGCTGGCTTTCTAGTGCAGATCTACTGTGTACTTTCTTCAAAGACAAATTCCAGGAGGGAATTCCAGAAGGGGGTGTGTGTTTAATACACCCCCGAGCCCCATACCAAGCACTGTTCCGGCCCCATAGTGTATACAGATTGGAAGAAATGACCAATCTGGGAAGGGCTAGGCAGACACCCCAATGAGACGACTGAGCTTCCTGCTGGAGTGTCAAGTATCATTAGTGCATAATTTCAAAAGCAATCCTAGAATGGGGCAAGATGTTCAATCTCTGTCATGGAGTACTAGAACCTTTGGAGGGAAGACAAGCAACCACACTGTGACTTTTTAGACTTCCCTGCGGCTGCGAGCACAGCCCGGGCTTCTCTCTGACATGGCTGCTGAGGACCAATAAGCAAAGGCATTTTGTACATGAAAGCGAACCTCATTTAGTCAATGATGTTTACAATGACTCATGACTCCGGGTAAGCAGAAACCAGAACGCAGTGGACTGCGCTACAAAAAATAGCAGCACAGAGAATCCTTGCTCTGAAAACTGGCTACAGAAGTTTAGCATTTGGCATTTTCAACAACTGCTGTTTGATTTGCTCTACACTAGGGGTGACACATTTCTGAAAAGCCCACATTCGATGTGGGCTCCTTTGGGGGGTAGGATTGAAGGTAATGTTTTATATTTTTCGTGAAATTCTGATGATAATTTTTTTTGGGGGGGAAAGGGGTTCAGAACCAGAAAACCTGGTATCAGTAAATGTCTGATGGTCCCTGTAGAACACTATTGTATTTTATTCACATACCTTGTGACAATTGAATGGATATCTACTATATGCTAAGTGTGGTGACACTTTGGGGGTTCTGTGCGTGTAAATTGCATGGGTTTATTCAGTGCTATTTAGCATAACTTTTTACGCAGGTCTGAGTTGCATACTTAATTCCTTATCATCCATATCGTCCTTCTTTTATCACTTTATCCCAATCACTCATCTCCAGCACCCTGAGAGAGTTTCCATGCCTCTCCTGTCTACTCTGAAGCAGCTGTTCGGTGCCCTCTGGGCTCTCTCTCTCTCTCTCTCTCTCTCTCTCTCTCTCTCTCTCTCTCTCTCTCTCTCTCTCTCTTTCTCTCTCTCTCTCCTTCTAATCTGTTTTTTTCTTTTCTTTCCCACTGGAGGATGTAATCTGTGTTTTTTTTCCCACTAGTTCCATAACATAATTCAATATCTGAAGCATAGTACATGCTTATTGGGTATATGTTGAATGAATACCAAACCAACTATTAAATAACTCCAAAATTATTTGTGGGGAATAAAGTGAAGCACCACATAATGCATTTCAAGCAGCACCAAAGAAGAGCAAAGACTTGACTGTCCTGAAGGAGCCTTCAGTTAATTCAGCCAGACTAACATGTGACCAGTTATTTGGTTACCAGTTATTTAGATATAAAAGATGATTGTGTTAAAATATAACTAAAATTCAAGCTCATCCCCTTATTACTCTTTCTTAAAACTTCTCTATCACAGTTGTTCTTTTGGTACTAGTCAGGGGATTTGAACTCAGGGCCTACGTGCTATCTTTTGAGGCTTTTTCTGTGTAAGGCTAATGCTTTGAGATACAGTCTAAATTCTGGTTTTTAGATGGCCTATTAGAGATAACTGTCTCCTAGAGATTCCTGCCTGGGCTAATTTCTGAACCATGATCCTCAGATCTCAGCCTCCTGTGTAACCAGGATTACAGGCGTGAGCCACCGGCACCAGCTCCTTTATTCTTAACTGTACACTTAAAAAGCAATCACCAGGTAGCAATTTCTAACTCCACCTCCGTTCAGTCCATAAGCAGATAAAACACCATTTATCACTCATAGCAAATGATTATAATGAAAAATCCTGAAAAGATTAACCTTTTTTCCCCTTCAAATGCTAATATCTAGAAATCCTACTATACAGATTGAGATATGATTAGAGAAAGCTTTAAGTTGGTCTAGAACACCATCAAACCAGATTATGAAAAATAAAATAAACCACTTAAACCATTGTGAGTGTTATTTTGTTTTGTATTTTTAAGATTTTGAGATATGCTTATAGTTAATGCATGTTCTGAAACTTTGTTGTCTTTTCAGCAAATGATGATTTAAAGTTGAGGTAGTAAAAATAATTATTACTGCTTCACCATTTTAAAAAAGATATATCTCACTAGCTGGGTACCAGTGCCTCACTCAAATAATTTTGTTTACTTGGGAATCTGAGATCTGATGATCACTCTTCAAAACCAACCCAGATGGGAAAGTCTGAGAAAATCTTATCTCCAATCATCTACTCAAAAGCCAGAAGTAGACCTGTGGTTCAAGTGGTAGAGACTAGTTTTGAGCAAAAAAAATAGAAGCTCAAGGACAGTGCCCAGGCCCTGAGTTCAAGCCTGGCAAACACATATACAACACACACACACACACACACACACACACACACTAGTTTACATATTGTTATATATGATATATATATATATATATTGTTCTTATATAAATAGTTGTTCTTGAGTGCTAAGAGTTAACTTCTAAAACAGAGTTTGAGAGTCCTCTAGATAGAAGACTATAGGCTGTTCAAGTGTCTCAACTTATATAATACTGGAAAACAATATTCCTTTCTTTTTCTTTCATATCTGGAGTTAACTAGGGTCTTTCTGCTCCACCAATCATATTTGATACTTGGGACACAAACATAAACATCATGCCTTCTCCAGGCATATACTTTGCCTTTGAGTTAAACACGTTAGTTGCATACTTATCATCAGCACAAAAACTTTTGTTGTTGTTATTGGTCCTTCTCTCCATCTACATTTCTTTGCTAAGTCTCTGGATCTCTCTAAAGGTCAGTACTCTGTAGCAGGCTGGATGTAGCTGGGGGTAGGGGCTGGGTTTTGAAAACTTGTATGGATTTCTGGTTCATAATGCATAATCCATACTTAGGATATGGCTTTGTTCTCTCAGTCAGGTCAGGAGGAAAACCTAAAAGCCTGCCTATATCCCAATGCAAGAACAGTTCTGTTTAGAAATCATTGCTGAAATGATTTCCACGACCCAGATATAACATAACTATGCTAAAAATCCTGTGACCTGATAAGAAATCCCACTTCAGGATTCTTGGCAATGTTATTTACAACTCAAAGTGATTCTCCTTTCTGAGAACTAACACTCAGTATCAGTATCGGAATGACTTATCTGACACTTGTCATGTTCACGTAGCCTGGTAGAGTTATATGTTCCACCATTCCGGTCTCTCTACTGATTATAAACTCTTTGAGGATAATAAAACTAACATCGACAGTAAGTGAAATTTATGGAAGGTCTGTATGTGCCAGGCAGCATTCTAAGTACGTTTTTATGTTTAAATTCATTTAATCTTTATGACAACCTAGGAGTCAGTTATTTGGATATTGTCTTCACGGTGGGTGGGAAGCAGAGAGAAGTTCAACAGGAGCTTCCTTAGGGCCCCATTCCTTAGTAGTGGTAAATCATGATTTCATTCCCAAGCAGGCTGAATCTATACCCTGTTCCCTTCGCTACCCATGCTAGGGGCTTGTCTAGAGAGCTCCACTTAACTGAATGGTACTTTGCATATGGGTGAAACTCCAACAACATTAAGGTGTCAATTTATCAAATAACCTTTTAAGTGTTTTCATAATTAAGTTTGTGTCTGTCCTTCTGAGCAGGAGATAAGAGGAAATTATTGTTTTATATTCTGTAAATTTAAAAAAAGGGATTTTTTTAAGTACACAGAAGAATTTCATCCTCCTCTTTGTCTTTTCCTCTCCTTTTCCTCCTCCTCCTCCTCCTCCTTTTTCTCCTCCTCCTCTTCTCCTTCCCCTCTTCCTCTTCCTCCTTCTCCTTCTCCTTCTTCTCCTTCCCCGTCTTTTTTTTTTTTTTTTTTGGCCAGTCCTGGGCCTTGGACTCAGGGCCTGAGCACTGTCCCTGGCTTCTTCCCGCTCAAGGCTAGCACTCTGCCACTTGAGCCACAGCACCCCTTCTGGCCGTTTTCTGTATATGTGGTGCTGGGGAATTGAACCTAGGGCCTCGTGTATCCGAGGCAGGCACTCTTGCCACTAGGCTATATCCCCAGCCCTCCTTCCCCGTCTTTTCAGCAGTCCTGGGATTTGAACTCAGCCCTTTGCACTTGCTAGGCAGCTGTTCTTCCATTTGACTCATTGCCCAGTTCTTTATTTGCTTTTATTATTTGTTGAATAGGGTTTTGCATTTATGTCTGGGCAGGCCTTCTATTTATGCTTCCTGGGTAGCTGGGATGACAGGGGACATGCCACTAAGTCCAGCTTTTTCTTGATTGAAAGGGTTCTTGCAAATGTTTTTGCCCTCACTGGCCTCATACCCAGAGCTTCCTGATGTCTGTCTCCTGAGTAACTGGGATTATAGGCCTGAGCCATGACGCTTAGCCACCACAGAAAATGATGTGCAGAATCTTTTCTCATTGCTATCATCAAAAATTTCCAGTGGCTAACAATTCATCTTTCTCCAGATAGGGAAATATATCTTGCCTCAAACTTGACATTCATTTCATGCATTTTCCCTTCTCAAAATGCATCTCACTTCGTGGAGGTATCATGGCAGCTACATTTTAGGAAATCTTTTCATCTGTTTAATAAATAATAATTTGTTGATCCATTGTAATTGCACTCATAAAACATAATGGCCTAACATAAATACTTTTTCAGCGCTTGTTTTTCTGTGCTTTTTCTCCAACATGTCAGCTTCCTCCCTCTGCAAGATATCTGAGAGTGCTCACCACTGAAAAGTCTTCCTTCCTTCTCTATTTGCCTTTAATCAAGCTATGAAGCTTTAAGTATTTAACACTTCTCACTATGTCTTTGCTTTATAAAATGGAATCCTTCTAATGTCCACAACCTATATCCTAAATAGTACGCATTAAAAGTTCTTCACAAATCCCTTATACAAAAAGAAAAAAAAAAAGAAGTATGAGAGAAGAGTTCACTTTAGTACAGAGTCAAAGTAGCAAATCATTTTGATTGTAATGGTTTCATACAGATGTTTCTTTGTTAATCTGCAGACATGTGAATCCCTGAGAGCAGTGAACATCTAGATGAGACTTGAGTATTTTGTGTATACCTGTGTGTGCACACATGAGTCATGTCATATTGCATATCTATTTCATTGTGTACACAAAGGCAACAAAATAGGCTTCTGAGTGCTCAAGTGTATATAGAAAATGTCTTGCATTTTTAAGTACTAGGTTTCTTCCCCCAGCATCCCCCAAAAACCAATATCCTTATGCAATAGTTAATCCTAGCTATTTAGGAGCCCTAGACCTGAGAATCATGATTCAAAGCCAGCCCAGGCAGAAAAGTCTCTGAGACCCTTCTCTCCAATGAACCACCCAAAAGCTAGAAGTGGAGCTGTGGCTCAAAGAACAGAGCACAAGACATGAGAAATAAAACTAAAGGACAGAACCCAGGCTCTGATTTGAAGCCCTAGGACTAATAAACACACATACATACACACACACACACACATTTCATACAATTAATATAAAACATGGCATGATTTACTAAAATACTTTAAAATAGATCGCTGTGATTAATCACTGTTTCATCATACAGAACTCAAGAAGTCTTGAATTTAAACTTTACAATTTCTGAGGCAAAGCATTACTGCACACCATTTTTTAAATGAAAATACACAGGTGCATATTCACCTACTTGCCCACACCCACTTACACCCCCCCTACCCCACCCCCACGAACAAGAAAATTTGATAGACATGCCTGGCATGGTAGGGTATACCGGTACTTCTAGCTACTTGAGGTAGGAAAGTAAACTAGAACTTTGATGTGCAAATACGCAGTTGTGATGGTGTTGCAGTTTTGCTTGTTGGTGTCATGTACAATCAGGGAGCTTATTAGAAATTCTGAATAAGCCAGAGTCCCATATGTCCTGAGTTAGGATCAGAATTTTAAGATCTTAAGGTAGGAAGACAGTGATGGCTGAAAAGCACCTAGCTTAGTACACTTGCTGGTCGTGATGATAAATGGCACCCAGGACACAAACATGTAGTAAGACATTGGGCAGACCTGCATTTCCTTTCCTGGTGCTGGTAGGACACAGAAGCCAGCCACACAAGGCTTGTGATTATGAAAGCTTGTCTAGAGAGAGCGGTTATGTGACAACATTGACATATTTAGTAATGCACTCACCATGTTCAGTTCTTTACAAGAACTTGGCGAGTCAAATACAAGGCTCATCACAGGTAATCAGTAAATTACCTCTACAGGCAGGAAATGGTTGAATCCCGGACCAATGATAAGATCATTTGCTTTCACGTGTTTTTTGTTTTTTTTTTTCAATATTGTGTTAAGCCTCGAGTATAAATTGAATACAGTGACCTTTTGGTGCTCTATGAAATTGACTGCATTTCCTAAGATTCTTTGGTTTCAATTACCATAAATTTTTGATAGTGGGTCTGCAGCCATTGCATTGGCCCCAGTGTAACAATATCTTCTCACTGGTTTTGATAACATAGTTGGGAGCATTAGGTGTTGGTACTCCATTGCCTGTGGGCACAGGCTTGCGTGTACCTTTCAAATCAGCACTTCATGTCAAATATAAGAACATGATGCAAATTACCCAGATCAAATCTCAGTAAGTGAGTTGCAAAAACATGAGTAATTTTTGGCCCAATGACGGAAATTGTGTTCTAGATTGCTTGCTGAATGTTAATTTTTGGAGATGGATAAGTCAATTTGTGGTTCCTCAGTTTATTAGCAACTTAATTGTCAGAATGTAATGAAACTTCTGAACTGCAGCAACTCATTAGAAGCAATGAAACATGTGACTATTTTATGTCTAGAAGAATATTCAATGAGCTGTAGTTTTTTTTTCTTTTCTTTCTCCAAAGAGATCTCAAAAATAAAATGAACAATTAAGTTTCAATTTTTATCTGTGAAGTCATAAGGGTTTCAAATTTTCCCTCAGGAAAAATGTTGGGGACTTTCCACTGTGATGTATGTTTTCTATGTCACCTCTGTTGAAGTACTTGAGCCTCTGTCTCCTCATCTGTAAAATGGTATGATGATATTGCAAGACGGTGTTGTTACATTGCTAAAAGAAAATGACAGGTCCATAACAATATCCTTACTATATAGCAAGAGTTTAGTTGATAGATGCTACTGTAGCTCTTTCCTTTGATGAATTAGATATTTTTCTTCACTTGCTTTTATCTAAGGAAGTTCAGTTTTGTTTTCTGAGATTAAAGGTTTAATCACTAAAAGGCCTATAGTGTATTCTGTTATCCAGTAGTCAGTGGTTCTATCTTGATGTCATGCTTGTGTTTTACAGAAATGGATGGCTGTTGTCAAACTAGTTTAATCTTTAGGTCCCTCTTTGGTAGACTGGTTATTTTCATGTGGCCTTTATGGAAATATTACTCAGATGCATGTCACGGAAACTCAAAGGAGAGATCTTGCTTCTTCTCTAATGCTTTATTATAGCTACGGCTCCCAAAGAAAATCTTGGCAATGTTTAAGAGTAAAGAGCTGTTGAAAAGCTGTTGAGTGATGATTAAAACTTTAATTCACATTTCAAAGACAGTAATTATTTTCTCCAACCCATAGCCCAAAAGAACAGTGCAGTATGAAAAGAGTATTTCATTTCCAACTAACAGGGAACATAACATTATGGTCTTCTATTCTCCTTCTAATTCTCTTTTATGACTTTCATTTTTCTTCCCCCCCCCCCATAATTTTATCAGTTGATCTCTACCTTTTAAAATATATTAATAATGATATTACAGTTTTGACTAATGACAGAGAGGTAGTTAGGAGGCTATAAACATCATGAAGATAGTTAGATCATGACATACCTGAGATACCTCCATCCAAAAGAATATTTTCTAAAATCTACTAATGAAGAAGAAAGGAGATGAATGAATAAACTGAATCAAAGAGAGTGATGCCATTCAAACGTCTCGAATGTATATTGCGGCCTCTTCCCCTTTTTATTTGATTGAGACATAAGATTTGTGTACATTTATCGGTACAATACAGCAACTTGATACATGTGTGCATAATAATCAACATTTTCTTCAATATTGTAAAAATTAACCAAAATACCTACTATTCATTACTGAAGACTCTTCTCTCTCGATTTTTTGAAATAAGAATTAGCTTATTTCCTCCACTCATCATCTTCAAATGTAATACATTTTCTTTTTTATATATATTCACTTTATATATTTACTATGATTCAATAGCTCTTGATTTTTAAATGATTTTTTAAAAATCCTAGTACATCTCTTTTGAATTGAAGATAATCTATAAGCCCTTTACCAACTCTTAACCAAATTCATAAAGATTGTAATAAAGCTCACTTTAGGTCATAGATTAAGTTCTTGTGTCATATAGTTTCCTGGAGTATCTTCTTAAATTTTGCTTTTATTGAAAGCACAACATTTTGATAATGATGTAAATAGAGAACATCCTTACAGAAATAGTAGGAAATATTGATAGGGTAACCCAAATCGCATTTAATCCTTACCACTGTGTTATGAAACAGCTTTCTCCATTTTTTTTTTACCTTTTAAAATTGCTAGTTTATTTGAAGATATACATATATTCAAATAATTATTTTTATTTCCAATTAATTTTATTTTGAAACAATAGCTGTGTAAGCTGTATTATTAAAATTGTTTACAACACATAAAACTTTTTATTCTTGTGCTTACTGGAAAACTTGAGTATCTATGCCTTGTATTTGTATCTAGGCTTATTATATATATATATTTATTTATTATCAAACTGAATTACAGAGAGGTTACAGTTTCATACATTAGGCATTGGATACATTTCTTAAACTGTTTGTTACCTCGTCCCTCATTCCCCCCTCCTCCTCTTCCTCCCCCCCCCCCGCATGAGTTGTTCAGTTCATTTACATCAAACAGTTTTGCAAGTATTGCGTTTGTAGTTGTCTTTTTTTACCCTGTGTCTCTCGATTTTCGCATTCCCTTCCAATTTTCTAGTTCTAATACCAGTATACCCGGTTCCCAATACACTCAGATAAGATACAGAGATAGTGTAGGTTGGGCTGGGGATATAGCCTAGTGGCAAGAGTGCCTGCCTCGGATACACGAGGCCCTAGGTTCGATTCCCCAGCACCACATATACAGAAAACGGCCAGAAGTGGCGCTGTGGCTCAAGTGGCAGAGTGCTAGCCTTGAGCGGGAAGAAGCCAGGGACAGTGCTCAGGCCCTGAGTCCAAGGCCCAGGACTGGCCAAAAAAAAAACACAAAAAAACAGAGATAGTGTAGGTACAACCACAGGAAGGTGATACAAGAAGATCATTTCCATAACATGGAGTTCATTTCACTTAGCATTATCTTATGTGTTCATAAGGGTATAGCTATTGGGCTCCTGTGATCCTCTGCTGTGACTTGCCTAAACCTGTGCTAATTATTCCCTAAAATGTGGTACATATACACAATGGAACATTATGCTTCTATCAGAAAGAATGACATTGCCCCATTTGTAAGGGAATGGAAGGACTTGGAAAAAGTTATACTAAGTGAAGTGAGCCAGACCCAAAGAAACATGGACTCTATGGTCTCCCCTATAGGGAATCATTAGCTTTCTCCATTTTTATAGGTAACTCAAAGAGTTTCCAAAAAGGCACGGGCCTCCTTGTGATAAAATTAGAACTGGAATTTCATTTTTCTACAGTAAAAATTTCCCAAGATTTTTCAATCTACTACTTGTAATTACTCACAACAGACATCGTATTGATAGGATCACCATGAAAATGAAAGGCTGTGAGTTAATGTGTCAGGAATATTGAGTGCTCTTCTGGGGACAAATGGTGCCGTCACCCGTACCCTAACGGAATCTGTTTTGCTCTCAGTTGCAAAGGCCTGATGTTTTCACACTCTTCCTGAAGATGGAGGGTGCTTCTCCCAGGTCACTCCTCACTGACACATGAGAGCAGATTAGAATGGACACGTATTACCCCAGCTGACAACCCTGGCACTTTGTCTATCACCCTTGGTAGTACAGGAGAGCAATGAGGATGCTTGGACGTGGTTAGCACGAGGCACTGTGCTTTCTCCCCTGTGATGCTATAGAATCTCAGACATGTTCTATTATTGTTTTACAGAGATGTTTATAAGTGCACTTGCGTCTGTAATGTGTTGTGTGGAAGAAATGACTGGAGAGCACCTTCAAATTTGGTCAATGTTTTTGAATTGGTTTATCTGACGTTTACAAATCTTTCGTATTATTTTTTCTTATGCTGCTTCATAACTCTTCCTCAAAACCTATTATTATACTTTTTGTTAAGAAAACAACACGCTATTTTTGCACAGGTAAGAAAATTAAGACCCAAGGAAGATAATTTGAAGTCGAGGCTATAGATTTGACTAGACTGGCAATTGAGGCTGACCGAAACTTAATCACAGGAAAGCTTCTGTACCTTTTCCCCTTTTTCCTCACTCTACAAACAGAAACAGGCTTCCTGGAATTTTATCTTTTGGTTTATGAGTACAATACATTTATGTAGGTGTGAATACATGCTCCTTAAATCGATTTAAACTGAAGTCATCTGAAGCCACACCTCTTATGATATATTTCCCAGTATGCTTGCCTACATAGATCACTGTCTGGCCCTAGGCTATTTGCTCACTTGTCATGATTGCTTTCAATAATTCAGTGGAGGACTGCAGGTAGAGTTAGCGTTTATCCCAGTTCCACAAATAAGCAACAAGATGAAATTAGTACGCTTCTTCATAACAAATGCATATGTGTCAATGTCTGCCCATATGTGAAGCCTTTCACACAGGGAAACTCTGGGATGTCTGTTAATGCACATGCCAATGCTCAAGTTGCTGGTCCAGCCTGTGGCCAGAGGAAACTCCCAAGTGACCTTCCATGCTTCTTTTTTCAGAGGGCTCCAGACAGGCGTTAGTACCCATTGTGCTGAGGCTCTTGGTTGGTGGGGTACCCAATTCACACAGCAAGAAGTTCTAGTTAACAAAATTGTTGGTGCTGATATAAGATCTGGGCATGTAATTGGAAATACTAGAAGTCAGGAAAGAAAGATCTCTAGCAAAAGGCCAGATGTGTTGTGCACTAGGAAAAATAAAGGAAGCTTATCCATTCTCTGGATCATATGAGGAATTCTGGGCATCTCAAAGTAGGTAGCTGCTCCTTGGGGATGGACAAGCCTTCTCTACTTCAGCAGATGAGTTAAACAGTCTGAGCTCTTCAGCTCTACACTCTATCCCTTGAGCCATAACACCACTTCCAGATTTCTGGTGGTTAATTGGAGATAAGAGTCTCACAGACTTTCCTGCCTGGGCTGGCTTTGAATTATGATCCTCAGCTCTCTGCCTCCTGAGTAGCTAGGATTACAGGCATGGGCCACAATCATCAGCCTTGAAGACATTGTTCATTTGGTATAGAGGATAGTTCCAAGCTATTCTTTAAGGCAATTTTTTTTGTGTCCACAATTATATTTCCAACAGCTTTTAAATTTTGTTGTTTCTAAGCTGTCTGAATATGAAGTATTTTCTAGGAAACACATGTATGCTCTGCCATTAATAGATACATCTTATTTTAAATCATTGTTGGCTTTCTTTTTTTTTTAACAACTTTTTTTTTCTCAAATTTTTATTATCAAACTGACGTACAGAGAGGTTACAGTATCATACGTTGGGCATTGGATACATTTCTTGTACTGTTTGTTGGCTTTCTTTAGCTACACATAGAGTTTATATTCCTTTATCCAGTCATTAGTCCTTCCAAGTTATTTATTGGTTTCTTTGTTTGTTTTTTGGTAAGGGTTTTTGTCAATCATCTCTCCAAGGCAGAAAGTTTTAATTATTTCTTCCTATCACTATAGCCCTAAAGCCGAGAATGCCTACTACATAGTACATGCTCAATAAATAGTGGCTAACATTTTTGACACTCATTTTCATGCACAAATCACGACTCCCATTCCCAAGAAGCTTATGATCCACTGGGAAACACAGATCTGAACATTAGAAGTTACAGTCCATTTATTTCTCTAGAATTTACTGTATTGGAATTTCTCATTTATAGTATTTGCAAGAGGTCACTATTGGAGTTTTGAACTTGGGAATTTACACCTCCCTAGATAGGCACCATAAAATTAAACCTGTGCCCCCAGTCCTTTTCATGTCCACTGTTTTTTCAATGAGGATGTCACTTTTCTCCTGTGCTATCCTGGGCAGTGATCCTACTATACCTAGTTTACCAGTATTTTCTTGGCTAAAATGAGATCTCACTGACTTTTTCCCTTAGGCTAGCCTCCAACCATGACTCCTCAGATCTCTGTCTACTGAGTAGATAGGATTACAGATGTTAGCCACTGTGCTTACACCTGTTTACAATACTTTACATCACACTGAAGCTTGAAGACAAGAAAAAGATATTCTTCTTTTCTTTAAGAAAAAGGGAGACTATACTATTACTTTTTTTCCTTTTGCAAAGTAACATGGTATATTGCCTGCTTTCTTGCCTGCTTTCACATCCTCTACTGAATGTGTTATTTCTTTGAATCTCTTATTTATTCTAAGTCACAATATCCTGTCATTGTAGAATGTTGTCATTAAATTGCTTATTTTTACTTTTTGTTGTTCTGTAACTCCCAAAGTTTTATACAGGCTGATTTGGTCTTTTCTTGTTCTTGCCTGTGTTGCTTCAGTAGTATGTACTTTTAAAATCTCATTATCAAATTCACTTAAAACAACACTCTATTGACGTTATCAGTACTTTGTACCTGAGTATCACATGCTACCTTGCCTTGCCTGCTTACTACATACGCATACAAATCACCACTAATCGTGAATGAGTCTGCATTTAGAAATGTATCCGTGGAGAGTATTTAAAGATTCTTCACAAAGGGCACACTTAGCCTGGCATTAAAAGAATCTTAGTTTCTAAATCCTAGGGGATTGTAAACTTACTCTGATGCTTGAAGGAACCTAAGCCCAGGGAAGAATTCTTAGATGCAAAGTCATTGAGAAAATGAACCTCTCAGATCTGATTTATTTGGCAAGTATTTACTGTCAACCCACAACCCTGTGCAGAACACTTTAGTTTGAATGGGAAAGTTGTTCCAGAAGTCTGAGATCCAAACTCAGGCTCTAAGTGATTTTTGCTCTCTTAGGGAAGGGCCAGGGGAGGTACCAAGGATTACCAGGAAACACACTTTGATTTCCTTTGCCCTGGGTGGCCCCACGGAAAGGACAGCCTGGTTTCTGAAGAGCTGCCAGCCACCGAGCTGCCAGCCACCTTGAGACAATTTTCCCTCCTTCTAATGCTATTACCAGGATTCTGCAGCCATCGCATCATTTGACATTGCCTGCATCTTAGTGCGCCCAACCTGAAACTCTGCATGGGTCCAGGTGTCAGGCTGCCTCAGCTGCACGATTTCACACACAGCTCGTGGTGCTAAGTCCACAAGTAGCCATGACCTTCATGATGGAGCTATCTAAGCACTTCTCTTAGGCAAGAAGTGTACCACCTGATAGAAGATTCCTTTGTCACAATAGCAAATTATTGTAAAGATTGCTCACACAGTCAGAGAGACTGCTGGGTGTGTAGTTAGTACAGTGTGCCAATCTGCAACCATAAAGCCGATGAGGAACTGATGGTGAAGATGGCTAAAGTCTTGGTGCTGATGCTCTGGTATAAGGAACGCTCATGTGTAATGCTGGTTACATGTTTTTATTATTTCCCCCTTCCCAATTATTCCTCAATGTAAGCTATGAAAAATTAATTTTTCCACAAATTCCAAGTTCTCATTTTAAGGCCTTCAAACTTGATGATACTCTTCTTTGCCTTGAGCAGTCTTTTATAGCTATTATGTCATCTGTGGGCCTCTCTCTCCATTTATGTGTGTGTGTATGTATACATATATGTGTGTATGTATGTATATGTATATATACACACACATGCATATATACACATGTATAAACACACATGCATATGTTTATGTGTATACTTATAGATCTATATATAGTTACTAATGTTTTGAATATATTCTCTAGCCTCTGTGTGCATATATATGCATACATACTCTATCAACTATACACATATATCACTATAGATATGTCTCTACATAGATTACCTCATATATGTACAATTAGAAGGAAATTTATTATCTATGATTCTCTCTCCACTAGATTAAAATATGTTTCCAGAAATGAATAGAATCTCAAAACTATGTGCGTGATCATTTATGCAAGTATTTGTAACTATACACATATCTCTGACATGTCTCTTGTTTCTGTAAAAGTTAGGCTCAGTAGTGGTGTGGGTTTCCAATGGTTGCTCCATTCAGTAATTTGGATTGTATTAAATCATGCTTGTTAATTCTAGTTTGTCAGCCTTGGAAATTAGCTGTTGGGCATCAAGAGTTACTAATTCAGGGCTGGGGATATAGCCTAGTGGCAAGAGTGCCTGCCTCGGATACACGAGGCCCTAGGTTTGATTCCCCAGCACCACATATACAGAAAACGGCCAGAAGCGGCGCTGTGGCTCAAGTGGCAGAGTGCTAGCCTTGAGCGGGAAGAAGCCAGGGACAGTGCTCAGGCCCTGAGTCCAAGGCCCAGGACTGGCCAAAAAAAAAAAAAAAAGAGTTACTAATTCAAATAGTTTTCTCATCACATTTACTGTTCTGCATTATACAGGTGTGTTGTGTCTAATGATCATCCTTTTACCCTTTAATTTTGGTAACCTATCCCTTCCTTCCATGAATTGTTTCTACTATCATGAAATGTTTTCCACAAATATATGTACTTTATTTCACATATTTGGAACTCACTCTAGTGTATGAGGTGATAATAATGATAATAGCAATGTAATACCAATTCCTTAATATACATGAAATGCTGTATTATTTACATGGATTATCTTAGTTAATTCTCAAAAATCATCTCACAGTATGTGTACTTTGTACTACAATATAGTTCTCAAATATGAAATCTGAGACAGAGATGTTTAGTGACTTGCTAATAGTCACATGTTTATGTGAGTGATGGGCTGAAGATTCAAAATCAGGAATCTAACTTTAAATCCCTGTTTTAAATGACTATAAAGATATTATATGGCTCCAATCCTATTTTTGAGCTTTAAAAATGTTAAGAAATCTCGTATATTAGTATGTTTTCCATTGCTGTAATTAAGTGCCGGAGGCTGTATAATGTATGCAGAAAAGAGGTTTAAACTCACAGGTTTGGATATTCAGGGCATGCCGACAACCTTGTTTAAGCTCCAGTGAGGCTTTCATTGCCCATCACACATAGTAGATGGATCAGGATAAGAATGTTTGCATAAGGGACAGATCACATGGTGGGACAGGAAGTCAGAGAGTGATTCTGGGGTCAGGTTGAGTCTTTTATAACAACCTTCACAACTAGCACAAACCCATCTAAGTGTGCCCCCCCCAATAACTTAAAAACCTTCCACTAGAGCCCATCTCTTAAAGGTTCTACTACTTCTTAACATATAGGTAATGTTAAGCAGCTTAGCTTCTAGCACTTGAACCCTAGTGGAAGTATCTAGAAGATAATCCTTAATAATCAAGACATTAAAAGAATCCTTCAGAAGGCAGGCACATTGCCTTATTAGGAATAAGAAATCACATATAGGTAAAAATATTACCATTAGTACGTAAATTGCAAGTTAAAATTGATAAATTTAGAAAAAAATAAAGCATGTTCTACATCACAGCCATGAAATGGCTAATCCGTTCCTGTGGCCTGGGTGCTATTGTCAGAATTCAGAATGTCCTGGGAAGCCTAGACTCCAAAAATTGTTCTAAAGTACGGGACTCTTTCTTCTAGGGACCTTTGAATGTTTCGGAAGGCATTGTAAGTGGCCATATCTGCCATCTCTTGGGTGGAGGCCAGGAATGTTAGTTAGGCATCTGTCAAGAACTGCATAAAACAGAATTCTCCAGCTCAAGATCTCAATAATGTTGAAATGATCAGCTTCAGACCTAGAGATTTGATGGCCTATAATGGAGCCAAGAAATCTTTATTTCAGGTGTTCAAGACCCAGAATGCTCTTCTTTAGGATTTAAGAGCTTGAGGACATCAGTATAAGCTAGACTTAAGGGAAGATGCCCTGTAGAAGACAGACATTGGAGAAGGCCTTAAGGTAGAGATCATGATACATACATGAAAGAAGAGAGAAGAAGGTTCTGACAGGTAGCATGAGCTGCTGGCTAATGGTGAAAAGCAACCAAAGCAACCTCTTCCTTCTACAAGGAAGCCTAGCTCTGCCAGCAGAAGCCAACTCAGCATCTTGGTTTCAATCTCTTGGTAAATGACCGAAATGCCTTTCTATTCATTTCATATACCCCAACATGAAGATATTCTAGAATAGCTCATATTCCCATTTTTCTTCTAATAATTTTTTCATAAAATTCTAACTAAGAGACAGAGCTAGGATCATATTTGAGCAGACAGATTAAGCTTAGTATCAAACTTGCATCTTCTTAGCCACATGATTTTGGAACTATTCATGCTGTTAAATGGATAATTTAAATGCAGTAATGCATATGTAGAAATTAATTCGGCATCAAAGACATTGGAAATTTTTAGTAAAAATCATCTGATGTTTACTATTGTTTAGACTAAAATAATATTTATCTAAGGGAAGATGACTTAGAATTTAAAATCAACAGAATAGGCATGATAATGCTTAGTATCTCAATCAATCTTATTTAACTATTTATTTTAATCAAAGAAGCTTCAGAAAACTCCTTTTCAAACAAGTGTGTATTTATAGATGGTTCAAGATTTAAACTGCTCACACTTATTTTTTAAAGCAGTTTTTATCCTGAGATTAACACCAGTGGTTCTGACTTTTGGATGATACAGCAATGCTCTCTGTGTGTTTATGATCAGATAAATAACACATTTGAGTATGGGATTTCTAGAATTAATAGTTATGTTGGTATTTTAATCCATCTAAATTATTACACAAAATGCATAAAATAGTACAATACAGTCATTTCTTACAGCTACTATACTAATGTCCAGTGTTTCAGAGACCACAAGATAAAGCTTCCTGGTTAAAACATGTATGTATGTATGTATGTGTGTGCATATCTGTCTATCTGATATGCATGTTTTATAATACATATAATATATAGCATTAATATATAGTATATATGATGCACATTGCATATGTAGTCTGATCAATTGTCTTCCCTGGATGTGTGAGCAGAGACCCTACCATAAACAGACAGTACATTTATCTGACATGATATTCTTTTCACAAGACCATGTTGATTCTTCCAAGAAGACTGCCAATTGGCTGCTTGATGGTACATTCCAGGATCCTTCCAAAGAATAAGAGTTGGGATCGATTAATATCTGTCTTTGCCAGATCCTTCCGAAGTCCCTCCTGGTCAAAGGGTGTGTGCTAGTTATGTTTACTTCTGCAGAAATAGAGCTCAGGGGCTAATTTCAGAATTATACCCTCCAGTTGTAACTGCTCCTATTTCCTTCTTTACCACTAACTAATATGTTGGCTGCTTGCCTGGCCTATCATCTTTTATATATGAAATGAATGCAAGATAATTTTAAATTATAGTGTAAAATAGATATTATTAAGAAGATAAATATACTTGGGATGGGAGGAGTAAAAGACTTCAGAGAAAATAATATCAACCAAAGATGTATGCTGGGTTTAAAAATATTATTTATTTTAATTAACTACCTACTGTATGCGAGGTGTAGATTTTCTTCCTCATATTGGGCCCAGGGTCTCAATCACAGAGCTATAAGCTATCTTCCTATGCCAGTCATCATGATAGTAATATAATAGGCCTCAGAGAGCTTCTTTTATTTTTAATGTTTTTTTGGGGGGAGGGGTTGAAGTTGGGAACTTGTCCTAGTTAGGCAGGTTCTGTACCACTTGAACCACAACCCCAAACTTCTTTTTAGTGTCTTTTTCAGATATGGTCTCTTGCTTTTTGTCCAGGACTGGCTTCAGACTTTGATCCTCCTATCTGTTTCTCCATCTCGACTGGAATCACACCCACACACCATCGCTTCCAGCCCTTCCAGCATCTGTCTTAGATTGTTACACACACAAGAGATAGATACTGAGATTGAGGTATATATTGTGCTACAGAGATAAAGTTCCACACAGAATAATAAACTAGAGAAGACAGATAAAAGGTATGGAGATGTTATGAAGGTTTCACTGAGAAGGTGACCGTGGTGTGAATGAGGGAATGGAGGACCCCATGGTCATCTCGCAGGAGCCTGTCTAGGTAGAGAACACAGCAAGACAAATGCAACAGCCTTTGGGACAGAGGAACGCCTGCCATAGGAGGTCAAAGCGATTGGCAAAGACTCAGGAAGGTAACTGAAAGTATTGGCAGCAGGTTCTGAGGATGTTGTCCTACTGTATGACAACTATACAGCCCAGTCAGCCCGAATCATTCAGAGTTAAACCCTGAGTAGTTGAGTACTTTCTTAAAAGTGTCCTGGTTGGGAAGAGAAATTATATAATCATCCTCAGCTACTGGGTCACTCAGGGTTTAGGATTTTTTTTTTTCCCGTAAAGATATTGAAAACCATGGGTTGGAGTTGGCTAGGAAAGGGGTGGACAAGACAAGAAAGACATTATCAGGGTCATTATGAGGGTTATTCGTGTTTATCTAGTTGACTGAGGAATAGCCTGGATTGCTAAAGCATACCTGGTGTGTTTGCGAGAGTTTCCAGGGACGGTTGGATCCTGAGGGCCATGTTGTGACTACATGAATCCTTTGATGGTGTCAAAGAATCATGGCATTATTGGAGGGGTAGAAAGTGGGAGGGGGGTCTTTGGAGAGGTCACTGGAGGAAGAAGCTAGGGTTCTGTCTTACATTGCTGTCCTCCTGTATTCCCCCTTCTCCCTGCTTCCTCGGCTGTCATTCAGTGAGCTGCTTTGCTCTGTCATGTCCTGCCCTCCATGATAAACCCAGTGCCTCTGAGCCAAAATGAATCCTTCTTCCCTAAGGTTGCTTCTGTCAGGTTGATCACAACTACAGAAAACTAACTAAGACAAGTCACGTTAGTCTCCTGTGCTGAGAATGAAATATGGAGTCGGGCTGGCAAGGGGCAGGGGTGAAAACAGGAGAGCCGGTTGGGAGCTTATAGGGTTGTCACTGTAGTGTAATTCAGTCAGAATTGAGTTGTTCTGGCTGAGGACATGCAGCTGGGTAGCAGTGGAAATAGAACTAGGACTGAATATCCCAAGTTGCCTCCCTCCGTTCTTTCGGCAGTGCCCTGTTTCTCTTGGTTTAAACTTGAGGATGGATGGAATGCCTTGCTGGCTGTTTTCAGGTCTATTAAGCCTCCTGCTCAATGGCACAACTCAGTTCCTTCCTCTTCCCATTGTGAGAAACAGACAAATAGACACAAAACAGCTCCTTGTTCTGTTTTTGCCTTCCAAGAGCTCATTTTGCCTACACCACTTTAGGTCTTTCCATTGAACCTCTGTATCTGTCCTTTTGGCTCATGGAGTGTGTCCTGAGTAATGAATTCTACATGTCCAGTATAAGCTTCTTCATCATGAATGTTGTAATAAAAACCAGTAAGTTATAATACAGTCTACATAGCCATATGAATGTTATTTCATGCCTTCTTAAATAGGAACATACGTATGTATTCATGAGAAATAAATTTCCAAACATCTAAATATATTTGTAGAGAGAATTGTTTAGACTTGCTTGATTTTAATTTTTATTTATTTTTATTAAGGGGGGTGGCCAGTACTAGGGTTTAAATGCAGGGCTTTGTAATCTTGCTTGACATTTTACTCAAGGTTCTCTACCAGTTGAGCCATACCTCCACTTGTGGCTCTTTGGTGGTTAATTGGAGAACAGAATCTCTTGGATTTTCCTGCCCTGGCTGGCTTCAAGCCAGGATTCTCACATCTTGGCCTGAATAGTTAGATCCACAAGCATGAGTCAGCAGCACCTGGCTAAAGTTTATGTCCACTTGATTTTTATTTTGTTTTTGCAGGAATTGTCCTTAGTTATTTATTATCGCTTTCCTAAACCAGATTGGCTAACTGAGGGAAGAATGTATATGCTAATCCATGCAGTCACCTACAAATGAGTATGTGAGGATGGACTGGAGGTTTGAGGTGTCCGTTGCATATATTCTGCCAAATACATGTACTTGATATGGAAACTGTGGGCACTGGGGGGAGGGGTATGTATAAACCTGTACCCAAGCCTGATATTTCAAGTAATCAGAATTCCCAGAGCAAGCTAACATTTATATTTTTTCAATTGACCCTTGAATTCCAACATCTTTAGTGGTTAGCAGGTCTTGCTGTCCTGAGAATAAAACTGCAAAAAGTAAACCCTCAAGGCACTTGAATAAAATAAAAGCAGAGTTATTTTATGGTGTGTGTTATGAGTTAAGAAGGTCTTTCTTGTCCTGATCTGTTATATACATAGACTTGAGGTTCCTTAAGTCATGTTTTTACACATTCATGTGTCCGTACCTTATTCAAAGTCCTAGATTCCAAATGCTAAGCCAAAGAACCAGTGGATTATTTTAGGAGACTCCCCCTATTGACTGGGATTGGAGGGGAGACCTTATTTAAAAAAAAAAAAAAAGAGCTAAGTTGTGATTTCCCTTTACTTCCTGTTGGGTGTGTGAGATGGAGGCAGATTTGTAATTGATGCCCACACTTGGAGAAGCAAGAACAACCATGATGGTTGGCTGACAGGGTGAGGAGAGAAAGAGAAGAAAGAGAATTGTATAAAAGTGGATTTTCAAAATGCTTAGCAACATCTGAACATAAAGGTTCAGACTATTCAAAATGGACAGGTGCACTAAACAATAAATGACATAGTGTCCATCCTGACTATAATGGTTTAACAAAAGAAAAAGAAGCTCGCATTGTATTTCAGAGATCTCATTCACATTGTGATCTATTAATTTTATTTCAGAAAAAATTCCCTAGATTTCCTTTACTTTGAGTTCAATTTCTTCCAAAATTTGAATCACACTGCATACAACAAAACAAAAATTTGGGTGTATAAGCTTGTCTTTTGTTAGTTTACACATGAAACCAAGGTGTTGAGCTTTAAGTCTGGAGACTCAGGCCAGGAGAAACTCTGATCCTTTGGACTCCTAAATCTATCACAAAAGTTGCTTCTGTATTTAGTTATTTGAACTCCTGGTGAGGCCTAGTGGTACAAGTAATCCAAACTAGTGGATAATCCAAAAATGTCATTTATATTTGGCTCTGGAATATACTACCAGATGTTACTCTAGCAGATTTTCCTTCCTAATTAGGCCTCACTTAAAGTAGAAGTTAATTTTGTCTTCATTAGCTGTTTCCAAATCAGCAGGGTGGGGCAAGAAGGGAGCCCAAAGCATGCTGGGTATTTGGGGGAAAGTTGGCCCAGAGCAGAAAGTCACGGTAGATCATGAGTGAAGAATGAAATTCAAATATGGATAATCAAGATGATGGGCATACACACTAGTAATGTTCATAAGTATCATCTTGATGAATTCTTGGGCTTTATTAACTTTTTTATCCTATTAATCATGAGTGCAAAAAAATTCCATAATTAGAAAGAGGTTAAAAAAAAATAAACTGAAATTTTGTACTGAAAACCAGAGAGGCTCAGAGAAGTTAAGTGACATCTCACACAGATTGATCTCTGGGTAAACAGTACCTGTGAAGCAGAAACTGATTAATGAGTGATAAGACAACCCCCCTGTTTCCTTCTTATTGATGATTTGAATAATGAGGAAGCAAGAATTCTTGTGGCCCTAATTCGCATTAAGAGAGCTAAGATAATGAAGCTGTGATTAAATGGCTATTAAACTATTTTTATCAAACAGAGATCAAGTGAGTGTGAGAATCTGGGGATGCAGAGTGTAATTGCAATTCTACAAGATGCAGAAAAAATTACTATCATAAGCAGGGCATGGTCCTTCCCTAATAGCCTCCATTTAAAATCTTTGGTATGCCACGTGCGGTTTTCCCTCTGCTTTTCTCCCTTCAGGTGTCCGTTAGCATCCCTGAGTCCCAGAAGGCCTCCTACTTTGTGGGGATGTATACATTCTGTAGCGTGTACAGTTGGCTGAGCCCAGTGCACCATTTGCTCCACTATATAGCACCAAGTGGAGGGTCCTTTGGCCTCTGATCACAAAGGAAGAAAGCCAAGATCATACACTAAGTCCCAACTTTTGTTCTTGATATGATCACAAACACTGGAGGGGGCACACTCTTCAATTGTGCCTGGTGGATTACATCAGAATTAGGACAGGTCAGGTAGGGACATGACAGTAGTCCCACAAAGCAGGGATGAGCCTTTAAAATTTGATTCAAATTGTGATTGGTTAGGACAAACGCCCTCCTGCCATCTGTCACTGGAAATTCTGTACACCTCGAGTGAGGTTTTGTTGCTATGCCTTCTTACTTCCTGGCGAATCCTAGGAGAGAGGAGTATTACAGGCACACAGACCTTTATTTAGGTCGGAAGAATAGCAAGAGAATCACATTGTATAAGGAGAAGCCAAGGTTGAAACCCCCCATAGGAAATAATCCTTGATAGTTTCAGAGCTCAACTGTGGAAATGCCTGTTAGCCTGCTTTTGTCTTTTACCTTCTATCTCAGCTGACAGAGCCACAAAGGAGCTGTAGATGCCTACCCAACTGGAGATCTGGTTTTTGTCTTTGCCATGTTTTCCCTCCTCGTCACTCTGCTTTTCCTTCTTTTCTGTTTTATTTTTAAACGCAGAAGAAGCTGAGATGTATATTTTTGTTTTTGTTTTTTAAAGCAATTTCAAACAATTGGCGAGTGGTATCATGGCCACGTCTTTGAAAGGTTATCTTGCAATGTCATTTTACTGACTAATGTGTTTCCACACCTTGTCACTTGTGAACAGACGTGTTCGTAGGCCATTGCACTTCATCTGCAGCGACGTTGATTTATTTGCTCTGTAAATTGGGACCGCAGCAATAATGGAGAGTGACATTAATTGTTTAACAGAGTCCTCTTTGTCACATCGTTGCCTTCTCTGGGACATATGATTGTTAAAACTTATACAAAACTAATTGAAATTGCCACAGTGAGGGGCTGGCCATTGTCCGCTCAATGTTACAGGGAGGAGGAATATTCGATGAGTTTCTGCACAAAAGTGTCATCAATATATATCAAGCGTTCTTCCAGCCTTCTGTAATTAAAGGAAACACAGAAAATTTGAGATCCTAACAATTTTTTTTCTTCTGTAATTAAAGAAGAAATTTACTAAAATAAATAGTCTTGGAGTACCTTTCTGAGCCACTCTTATAGAGGGAGGATAATAAAAATATCATAACAATAATTAATGGTCATTTTGATGGAGAACATAAAATGACTACAACTCTAGTGGTACAGTCTAGTTTTATATTAGCTCCCCTAAAAGTATCCCAGCATGAACACACACACACACACACACACACACACATACACACACACACACCATGCGAATCTTCCATCTACAAATTCCCACCGCCTGCATGCATACATACACACACACACACACACGCACAAACACACACATTGTGGTTCCAAGAAAAGAGAGAATTAAAATAGTTGGTGGTTTAATCAGATCTGTAAATTAATTATGACATTTTCAAGCACCAATATTTCTGCCATTGTATTTGATATATGTTCAACTCAGGCTTATTAAAGAAATTGCAGAAAACTAGTTAATTTAAGTGTTCTTTGTCATTTTGACTTGATTGGAATTATAGAAGTTTGTTTACACAAGGGATAGAGCTAAGGCGCTATTGTATTATATAATTGAAAGCAAATAGCAGCTTGTCATAGAGCTGGAAAGCCAAACACAAAATTTAAATCAAGGTAAACAAAATTACTCATTTATTGGTAAACATTCTTAGCTATTTTTTCCTCAGTTCTTTGACTTCAGTGAAATGAACTTTTTGTTTTTATGTTTATTTTTAAGAATGGGTTACTTGTGAAAAAGGCCTGTTTCTTAAAAGTATGCATATGTGTCTGCGTGTACAAAGGTGTGAGCTATTCCAATGGTTATCTTGTTAGATAACATGGAGGTACAGTCATGGAAATCTCATTATTCTGAGATGATTTAAAATCTTGTGTATTTTAGACCTAGTTTGTTAAGAACAATTTACAAACCTGAATTTGTTTTCTTGAACACAAAGGGTATAATTTGAAGTTGTGCCTACCAGATCATGATCCTAGGCAGAAATTAAAGTATTCTTACTACCTTTACAGGTCTGGACATACATGGTCCAGAAGAAGTGGAGCTGGAGTGGGGGGAGGGGTCGATGAGATTTTGTTATTGAATTGTATACTTAGAATTTTAATCAGTAGGTCACTTTGTAGAAGCTGAGTATACCGTTTTGAAGTTAAAAGCTTACCACTTTAAGTTAGGCTTTAGCTTCGTCACTATAGTCTGGAATTCTACCCGATTTATCACACCACCTATATCCAAACTGCTTTACTCACTATCTCCAGCACAGGACAGTGAATGCAAGATGCCTCATGCAAATGTAAAATAAAGCTAATTAAAGCCAACTATGAGAAAAAAAATGATTCTTCTTGGCCTCTTGAATCCCAAAAGAAAAGTCTAGTTTTACTCCTAGATAGAGTGGTCAGTAATGAGGGAAAACAGGTTTTATGTGAAAATAAAATGTGTACGTGATAAAGCTCTGCCTAATTTCTCTAGTAATACAATTTGATTTTCTGATTAGCTGTCTTATTCTGTGATTCTTGTAATTTTGTCAGGTCAATTAACTGGAGTTCAGTGCTAGAGAGAGAGAGGAAGTGTGGGCACTGCTGGCTTCATTAGGTGTCAGCAGCTTAGGTGCATTTTGTAATAGAATCTGTGTGGGATAATTTAACCCATATTGTTAATGTCATAGAATAGAGAACTTGACAAAAAAAGACATTGGAAAGCAGGTCAAATTGGACAAACAATATATAAAGTATCGCAAGATGGAGAAGAAAGTGATCTTCACAATATGTATTGTCAGCAATAAATTCATATCAATGAATTATTCAGCAAGCTATCATTGATGATCCGTCAATATTGTGGGTCCAAGACTAAGACTTACTGCCCAGGTTCATAGACTGCAACACATTGTCTTGTTAGCAAGTCTGTAAGCTCCAGTACTGGGGTCCTTGAGCATTCTTCTTGTACAGAGTCCTAAAATGGATACTATATCTTTCAAAAATTGAAAATAGCCTCTTGCTTTCTCCTAGCAGAGATTCTTGAAGGCATGGTATATTGTTTTCTTTCTCCCTGTCTCTCTAGTTCATAGCATGCTATTGGCATTGTCTAAGGGTTTGTGGAATGAATGGTGCAAAAGTTAGCTTTCCATGGGTGTGTTGATGAGAATGAACCTGAAAGGTTCAGAAGCCACCATGATCCATCTGCTAGAATTTTACTCTTGGACACAAGGAACAGCTGCTCTTAAGAGGCATTAGAAAGTTAAGAATCAGGTAAAGAGGAGTCCAAGTAGGTCTAGAGACTAAGATCTGAAGAATTGTTTTCCAAACTAAAAAGTGAAGAGAAATAGCAGTTTTGCTGTGACAAGTCCAAACTTGGGGCTTTAGAGATGAGGAAGCTGTTATAAGGTAGAAATGTCTAGTGAGAGATTTATGACTCAGGTTGGGAGAGATGTCAGAGAGAAAAATAATAAACGATTTTCTAGTGTTCAGTGATGAGGTTATAATTGAAACCATGAAAGTGTATAGATTCTTTGGGTACTGTTCAAATGGAAAGTTTTCTAATTTGGGGGGTGGTGGTTAGAGGGGCAAGTGTTTTACAGTATAGGAATCTCAGCAGTATGTTTGAAGATTAAATAATGGATAGGTACACTTTTCTCAAGTTCTGAGTCTTTTCCCTGGTCTTCTCTTTGAGTGAAGACACAAGAAAACAACTCTCCACAAGGCAATCACATCCAGTCCATGCATACAGAGTTAAGAGGCCGAAGAAGACATGAACATTGCATTCTGGAGTGAGCATGGAAGATTTCACATATGAGTTCATTCACTCCGCTCTACCTGTCTCAGGCTCTACTGATTAATAGAGTGGCCCACGTCTCAGTGTCAACTCGCTCATGTCTTCTGGGTTCTTTTTATTTTTTTCCTGTTTGTGCAGAAGATAGATGAAGAGAATGAGGCGAACTTGCTTGCGGTCCTTACGGAAACACTGGACAGTCTCCCTGTGGATGAAGACGGATTGCCTTCATTTGATGCACTGACAGATGGAGACGTGACCACTGACCACGAAGCCAGTCCTTGCTCCATGCCTGACGGCACCCCTCCACCTCAGGAGGCAGAAGAGCCGTCTCTAGTAAGAACCCTTCCTACTGTTTAACAGCACTCGGAGTTGCCTCTGGCTACCCGCTGCATGGGTATGATGTAGTAACAATAAGGTTGGGCTTTTTAATTTAGACCAATACCAAGACAATCCCCATGCATACCCACAGTTGCAATTTCTGTGATTCTCTGTGAAAAGTGTGAAGGATACAGTTCTTTGGTTGTTGTTATTTTTAACTCTCTTTTGGCTTTTATGGGAATATATTTTTATTTCTTAGCATTATTTATATTCAAAGGAAAGCCATCAGAAAAGCAGATCCCGAGTAGCAAAGCCAACTTGTCTATAATTTTTTAACAAAAGCATTCTAATATTTTAAAATGTTGAAAATTGTCTTCCGATTTAAAATATACCTTGAACATGGTAGTGAAATGTGAAATATATTCATCATAATTGTTAGCAGTTGCATAATATTTTATTGTAATTTATTAAGTATTACCTTCTGGTTAGATGTTTGGGGTGTTTTTGCTCCCATTTTTCACTATTATGAATGTTATAAGAATGGATATACTCTTATTTTTATTGTATGTATTCAAATCTAGAAAGAGATTGGTAGATATGAGTATGTAATATTTTCAAAGTTTTGGATCCGTATTTCTTATGAAGGTTGAAAAAATAATGGCACACTTGCAACTTAACTTACCAAAATTTATGTTAGGCAATGAAGAGCAAATTTGATGGCAATGAAGAGTGAATTTTCTTCTCCATGCATTGCTTCACTAGAATTTTATTAGTTCTGAGACACAGTTTACCTTACTGTGTATGGTAGCCATTTGTCATTTCCCATAAATCTGAGGCAGAATTCACTGTGTAAATTATGGAATGCTTTCGACCAAACTCTTAATAATGTACTCTGGTGTGCTGTTTGGAGGTTGCTTTTCTTATATCTCTAAAAGTATTTTTCTCTATTTTCTTAATGTTAAAAGAACACCCTATAAGATATGGAGACCTTGCTTATATTTCTTGTGTTTGAAGATTTCTACTCTTGGGGAGAATTTCTCCTATGTAATTTTTTCTTACGTATTCTTTATTTTATGATTAGCTTTTGGATATAATATTGAGATTTCATTATCGAGTGCTAGTAGAGGGTATCTATGTACACAGAGGAGTTGTTAACCAAAGTCATCTAGGATGTGAGGGTGATCTGGCTGCGACATCTGTCACCCCATTGATAGCCAGGATTGATTCGGCCGATCTGTCTGGCTAGGCGGGTGTCCCCTTCCTCCATGTACGGCCCTCCCGAAGCCGTGCGCTTGGTGGAAGAGGACGACCATCCCGATAGAGGAGGACCGGTCTTTGGTCAAGGGTATAGGATTAGCTGTGCTCCGCTGCTAGAACCTCCAGACAAGCTCTCAAGTCATCTGATATCAGAGCCGTGAGGTCCTTGAACATCGTCCAATTAAATGGAGAGACCGAGGGCAAGGAACAACAAATGTTTGGCCCATATCAGAACCCACCTCTGCTAGTCTACTGGCCAAAATTCAACATAAAGCTCCTTTCTTACCATTCCAAAATCACTGTTTTATCCCACACGTATTCTTTTTATCAGTCTATTTGTAGGTTTGGATGCAGACTGTAGTTCAAAACATCAAAGAATCTTTCATTTATTGCCATTTTTTCCCCTGGTACTGGGACTTCAAATCAGGGCTTGGGCATTGTCCTTTGGCTTTATCACTCAAGGCCAACAGTCTACCATTGGAGCAATAACTTGCTTCCAGCTTTTTGTTTGTTAATGACAGATAAGTGTATGAACTTTCCCCGTGCAGGCTAGCTTTCTGCCATGACCTTCATATCTCAGCCTCCTAAATAGCTAGGATTACAGGCGTGACCCACCAGTGCCTGGCTATTTGTATTGGGGACATAGAAGAAGAAATATATATCCACTCTTCTTTGCTCCCAAGGTGTAAAAGGGAAAAACAGTGTATCTCCCCTCATGGAGTACTGATATAGAAACTGTTTGAGGAAAAATTATTTTATTATATGTAAACATAATTTAAAAAATTAAATGAATGTTATCAACATTAGGTCTCAAATATAGGAAAAGGATATACTTCTGTCTTTTACTTGTTATCATAAAATATTTCCCTTAGCACTATTGTGTTCATGCCTGATATAATCATTAAAGGATACTAGAAATGTATTTTTTTGTGAGTTGATTTGAAGTTAATAGTTCTAGTTTACTTCATCGAAGCTGAGACAATGCATAACATTTCTTGCTTTTCCTTTCCTGATTCATTTCTAGCTTAAGAAGCTCTTACTGGCACCAGCCAATACTCAGCTGAGTTATAATGAATGCAGTGGTCTCATCACCCAGAACCATGCAAATCATAATCCCAGGATCAGAACAAACCCTGCCATTGTTAAGGTACATATGTAAATGTCTTAATACAAGAGGGAAGGTAACAAAGGGCTTTTTGCATGGATTCATAAAATGGACCCTTAGCTTTGTATGGATTCAGTTGGGGTCCAGCAGTTAGCAAGCAGCACTTGAGCTACTGGAAAGCAGAAAGCATCCATTTGTGTTTCGTGTTTGGGTCACTGGAGAAAAAAAAAAAGTACAAACATGTGCAACACATTGCCTCGTTTAGTAATATATGCAGCAGTGTGAGCTGTAACAAAATGTGCTGATGGGCTTGTGTTAGCTACCAGGAACTTTAAGACGCTTCAAGATTTTGCCAGCTGCCTAGCCTGAGAAAAATGGTTCTGGAATCACAGCAAAAGATCTGTCTCTGCCATTAATTGGGAAGAATGCTGGCAATGACATAATCTGGTTAGTGGTCTGTATTAAACAATGTTTGTCTTGCCATTCACTGTGAGGAAAAACGGAGCGTTAAGGGGTACTTAAGAGAGTTGTGAATACTGGGCTTCAACAATCAGCGGTAAATTAAGGTTTAAACCAGCTTCCCTTCTCCTCCCCCCACTTTTTTTTTTTTTTTTTGATTCACAGTAAAAGTGCTGTAGGGTCTTGTTAGTTACATGTTGCTGAGTAGAAACATTGAGATGGTGAAGAAATGAAATAAAAGAGCTGCATAAATGTCATTTAGGAATTTTCAATGTAATTTTCTTTCCTTGTTCTGCAAACAATTATTCACAGCTCATAGATCCAGTATACTTAGACCGAACACTTCACTGAAAATCTCATCTCTTCAGAAAACCTATATCCATTCACATAAGGTTCACTTGACTAATTTTAGCTTTCTTTATGCCTTGTGTTTAAGACCGAGAATTCATGGAGCAATAAAGCGAAGAGCATTTGTCAACAGCAAAAGCCACAGAGACGTCCCTGCTCAGAACTTCTCAAGTATCTGACCACAAATGATGACCCTCCGCATACCAAACCCACAGAAAACAGGAACAGCAGCAGAGACAAATGCACCTCCAAAAAGAAGCCTCACACACAGACACAGTCGCAACATGTACAAGGTAGGAGGGGGCCGCTGGGGGAAGGCAGAACATTCGTAGGCCCAAGTGCAAGAACCCCATTCTACATTCCAATGAGGATTCTTTATGGAAAAAGAATCTAGCACTTTATCACAGTGAAGACAGACTGAATGTGTGCTGTCCGGCTGGGAGGTAGCTCAGACACAACCACAAAAGGACACCTGGAGTGTTAGTTTATAAAGGAGGAGGTTACAGCACTCAGCTTTGAGGTTAGTATATAGTTTCGGATTGTTGAGATCATTGGAGTTAGGTGCAAGCTTCACTAGCCAAATCATCACATAGCATTATTCTCTCCCCTCCACCCTCCACCTTTCTAACAAGGAAATGGAGACAATGTGCATTTACTCTCTGTACCTTTAGAAGTAGTAAACAGTTATACACACACTCTGATTATAAAGTGCATTCTCCTCCTCCTCCCCTTTCCCTTCCCTTCCCTTCCCTTCCCTTCCCTTCCCTTCCTCTGTCTTTCTACTTTGCATCTTTCCTTCCTTCCCTCCCTCCCTCCCTCCCTCCCTCCCTCCCTCCCTCCTCCTCCTCCTCCTCCTCCTCCTCCTCCCCTCCTCCTCCTCCTCCTCCTCCTCCTCCTCCTCCTCCTCCTCCTCCTCCTCCTCCTTCCTCACCCTCCTCCTTCTTCCTTTGAACACCTGGTATACTCATAGATTACTGACTTTTTGTGTATACGCTGGGACTAGGGTTTGAATCCAGAGCCTCCGTTTTTTTTTTTTTTTTTTCTTTTCTCAAAGCCAGTGCCCTACCACTTGAGCCTCACCTCCATTTCTAGCCTTTTGGTGGTTAGTTTGATATCAGAGTGTCATGGGCGCCTCTTCTCTGGCTGGCTTTGAACCAGGATCCTTAGATCTCAGCCTCTTGAGTAGCTAGAATTACAGGTATGTGCTGCAAGTGGCCAGCCACAGATTTTATTTTGTAGATAAGGATTCAGAAATTCCTCACCTATTTTTCGAAAATTTTATTGCCTATATAGGTTCATTTTTATTTCCCCCATCTATCACGAGGAGGCTGATGTTTCTGAGACAAATCAGGATACCCCCTCCTGAGAGTGTCCACCTTTCTGCTGGTTCATTGGAGATAAGAGTCTCATAGCCTTTCTTGCTTGAACTGACTGAACCTTGATCTGCAGATCTGAACCTCCTGACCAGCTAGGGTTACAGGCACGAGTTACTGGTGGCTGGCTTCCTTTAATATTTTTAAATTGGCTCTCATTGGGTTTTCTCTGTTAGAGACATCAGATTGGCTACCCAACTCTCTATCAATGTAGGAAGATGTATTTAGCATAATGGGCCCAAACTCCTTTCAGCTCCCTTTG
Organism: Perognathus longimembris pacificus; assembly: GCF_023159225.1. Taxonomy (NCBI): domain Eukaryota; kingdom Metazoa; phylum Chordata; class Mammalia; order Rodentia; family Heteromyidae; genus Perognathus; species Perognathus longimembris. Next base: position 46,665,903 of record NC_063176.1, read on the forward strand.
CCCCAATTGGCTACGGATTGCCAAATCTGTCATAGTATTTTGAGAAGGTGGGGAACCCCATGTTGAGGGGGACCTGGTGCTGAAGCCCAGTAGAAGGAAGCCGGTTGAGCTATCTCATGTGATGGAAGAAAACAATCACTGGGCTTTCTCAATCACACTGTGGTCACACATATTTACACTAGAGCTGAACTGGTGCACATAAAAATTCTGTCTCTGTCTCCACCCCCCACCCTTGGATTTTGAGTATTTTTAAGTTCATTTATCTGTCAATTTCGCTGTAAATTTTTACAAATTCTGGCAGTGAAATATTAAAGAGCTCCCTGGGGGCTACCTTCTCTAGATGAGACTAGCTACATGTGCATTGTTTTAAGGTATATATCTCTGGTAAGGCATGAAAGGCTTATCCCAGAACAAAGCCTGCTGATTAAGGAAAATAAATAAATAAATAAATCTGGCCCCTATTAAAGGCCTAAAAGAAATGAAACATGGCTGGCTATTCATAATCAAAGCTGTTTCAGAGATTACGGGAATTATTAGTATTCAAAATGAGAAAGTAGGAAGCACATGAACAGCGAGAGACAATGACGGTGGACGTTGTGATGTCACCTTGCTTCATGCATTGGAATTTTGTTCTCAATGAAGTTTGCACGAGTCCTCTGTGGTGTCGGGCATTTGTGCTCACTTTGTTGGCTTAGGAATGATGGTCTATGTTATGTATGGGTAGTTCATTTCTTCATCTACTCATTCATTCATGAGTACATTGAACTGAAAACATGAAAAAGACAAACCCCAGCCCTGCAGATACCTACCCTGGCACTCTCTGGTATGCCATTCCTCGGAACAATATGGATATACCTTCCCTTGAACCAAGTCAGCATCCTTTAGCAGCTTTTTGCTTTGGGTACTGCACTCTCCCTGTGGTTCAAACTTACAGGTTGCCTTTGGTGCCATTTAAATATGGCAGCTGCAAGTTCCCCTTTTTCCATTGCCCTTAGCTTTACCTGGATCCAGATACCAAAATTTTAAGTGTCTTCCTTTGAACATTTCAGATACCCTCAAAAGCTGTAATTTCAGATTCTATTTTTTTAAATGTACATTTGTTCTGTGATGTAGCACATAATTCCATCTCAGGTTATATTTTCTTTAGAACTTGTATGTATTATCCTAATTATTCGCTGAACATTAAAGTGAATAAAGTTCCTCAGAAACTCATTCTTTTTGGAGGGCTCATTAAATTAGACAAACTAAAAAATTAATGTACAATCCACTCATTTATCTGTGTATATGTGAAAGCCAATTAATCGATGTGCTTAATTTGTAGAAGATAGCATGATTTTCATATTTCTGGATGCACATTGGATAGATGACAAACCAGCAGTTTAAAAACCAAATCTAAATCTACAAATTAAATATATAAATACTATTTATACAAGTAGAGTACCTAATCTCAGGCTAATTTGGACATAAATAATATTTTGTATTTCAAAGGACCTTAATTAGTAGGGTTGATTAATTTACAGTAAAGTCTGTTGAATAAAATACCTTATGATAATGGGAGAAAGAAAACACCATTTTGGCCAATTCTGCCAATAACTAGTTTTATAGCTCTGCAAAATTATTTGGCTCCTTTGGGTCACTATCTTTTCATCCATATAGAAATTTTATTCCAGAAGCCCTTTTGGTTTCAACTCGGTGAGTTTTATTACATAAATAACTACCTCTTGACCTTCTAAGAGTGGTTATTTAATGAGGAAAAATTTGACATAAACCTACATACATATATCTGCATAGACATGCATATATGTATGTCTACCTTAAGTATATTTCTTGTCCTATAGTCCCTTCTTTCTGCTCAAAATAAAAGACTCACATGAAGATGTAGCTAAAATATTGGTGAAAAGATTCCTGCTGAAAAGAAGTAATAAGATCTTCATTACATGGCTCTAGAACTTTTAACTTATTAACATAGTTTCTTACTTTAGTTGTCTGTTGGATCTGTAGAGGTGAACTCTATTTAAACCATCTGAGTCAATGTCCACCATTTTCTATCATCTCTCAATTAATTTCCAGTGAATGGAATGGTTATTGCTTGAGCTTTGGCCTCATAGACATAACCTATTCTCGAGGCTAGATATAAAATTATACATTTTAGGAGTAAAATCAACTGAATATTCATAACGTTCTGTCGCCTTGTAGTTACTCTGCTGTTTTCTTGTCTGAACAAACTGTGCACTCTATTCCAAATTAAAACAGAAAACATTATTTCTCTCTGATGGTATGCTGCAAATTTGTATCCTTAACAGGATGGTACATTTTGGGGGAAGATTCTGTTTGGGTTTGTGTTTTCAAATGGTAGATTACTGATGCAAATGTTGTTTGGAATTTGTTTTAGCATAACGGACTGTTGTCTGACTTTGATCCAATATTCAAGGATTTCCTTAGTTTAGACTTCCAGTTTCTGGGCTCTCTTTCCAACTTGAATGCAAGTAAACAGAAAATAAATCTGCAGAACACTCAATATTTTATAACTAGTTTCTTTCTTTCCCCCTCCCTTTAGCCAAACCAACAACTTTATCTCTTCCTCTGACCCCAGAGTCACCAAAGTAAGTATTAAGAAATGCAACCATTTTCAGAAAGGGAAGGGGATTCTAATACGTTTGGCTACAGCAACTCCATTTCAGTTTGTTTTTATAAATGTGCCATATCTTCCAGTGACCCCAAGAGTTCCCCATTTGAGAACAAGACTATTGAACGAACCTTAAGTGTGGAACTCTCTGGAACTGCAGGTAAGCCTCCTCTTCCACTGGAAAATGTTGTATGTGTGAGAGACATTATTAGTCCATACAATATATATTCTCTATATGACCAAGGGAAGAATGTCAACAAAATTAGAAAAGTCATATACAAATACCTTCAGTTTCTTATGTTGACAAGTTGAGTTGAGAAGTGTTTGACACAGGAGACATTTACTGTACTCAGAATCAGGGCAGCCCTACTGATGTATATTTTTATTTTGGATCCTGAAAGAATCCTATTTCATATTAAGACATGGAAACTTGAGTAGGAGAAATTGACATATTGGTTAGCCCATCCAATAAATACAATAGGTATCAGGATGGTTCCAGTAAATTTCCCAGTGACCTCATGAGGATGTTGATAGATTTTTTGTTGTTGTTGTTGTTATTTTTAATTTTTAATTTGAGAAAATGAGATTTTGAGTTCTTTAGGAACTTGTGGAGGATCATTGAGCTGGAGAACAAAGGACAAATCCTTGAATTCCAGTTTTTGATTTCTGGGATTAATACTTCACTTGGAATATTTTCACACTCTACTATATTTAGCAGCATAATGCAATCCAAAGTATGTCACTATTTTTGTATCTTTCCAGCAAAGGAGAAAACTGAAAATATATCCATTCATCAAAACAAAATGTTCTTATGTGTTTTCCAACAAGAGTAATTTCCTTGGACATTTGGGATCTCTGAACTCGTTTAGCCAGTCTTTGCTTCCTGTGAAGAGGAAAGAGCTTGAACAGTTGGACTCGCTGAAGAGTTCCTAGGCAAACTTCTGAGTTGCTTTTCAATGGTGCTTCTCTGCTTGCTAAGTGCTTTAGGTTTAGGTACTTGAAATCTACCAGAGAGTGAATCTTAGGATGTCAGAACAAGAAGTTCCTTGGCTCTGGCCATTGCTGATAAGGATAAAAGAACAGTAAGTTAAACAAGATGCTTTCAAGCAGAACTATGGTGCCTATACGCACCATGGTCATTGTCACTAAGTTTAATTTCACACTTTGAATTTGCTAAATTACCTCCATATGAAAGGTCCACTGCATGATTGCATGATTTGGTCAAGCAGTAGAGTAGTTAATTTCATGGTGTATAAATAGTATGTATGTATATATAGGCTTATATATATGCACTTATATAGCTTTATATCTATATACATATATGCACACATCACTTCTTTAAGCATATGAATAATATGATTTAAAAAATTATAACATACAGACATGGCTAGATGTAAAGTAGAAGCCATCATACGTGAGCAGTGAGAACAAGCGGTTGGCAAGTTTCTTTAAAACATTGATTCGATCATGTACAACTTTGCATCTTACTTTTGCTTGAAACATGTGAATGTACATTAAAACACCAAATTGATATTTTGAACTTGAATGTGGCAACTAGGGATCCATTCATCTTTTTGCCACCAATCACATGAGTGCTTTGTCCTAGATGGTGTGCCCTTTTTGCTTTCTCTTCTTTGAAAGAGAATAATTAAATACATGAGTGTATGTGTGTGTGTGCCCATTTTCTGGCTTGAACTCAGCGCCTGGGTGCTGTCCCTGAGCTTCTTTAGCTTAAGTGCTAAACCACTCGAGCCACAGCTCCACTCCCAGCTTTTTTCTGAGTAGTTTATTAGAGAAAATAGTCTCATGGACTTCAAACCATGATCCTCAGACCTCAGCCTCCTGAGTATCTAGGATTACAGCCATGAGCCCCCAGCGCTTGGCGATAATTGAATGCATTTATAAGGCTATGTGAGTGTGAATTTTTTTCCGGCAGTTTTAATGATTTTTCCCATTGTTTTGTGATACCCCAGACCCCAAACAAATTTATAGTATTTTTCTTTTTAGCAATTTACCTTTACTTTTAAAGAAACAAATTGTCAAAGTCCTATTTCATTTATATAATACTTTTTATCATATGTAATGTCAGTCAGTGTTACAATGAACATTAACACATTTGGGAAAATATACTACTATGGCTCTAAGTAATCATTCAGCTCAGAAGAATCTTTTCCCTGTGAATTCCTGGGATTATTCAGTTTCTTCATTTTAGAGAAGGGCAAAAGCACTCCCATTGTATGTACTAATTCCAAGCTTTTCATTAAAGAAACACTTTTGTTAATTCTGTGATACAAATGTAAACTTACTGAAAAAAATATAAAATACATAAACCAGTTGAAAAATTCTTCATGGTGTTAAGACATAGAAACATCCATAGCAAAGTTTTTATGGATCTTCTCATATACTTGTGATCATTTTGTACATATGTAAGTATATGCATGCATATAAAACTTTGTATATTGATTTTTCAATGAGTATTTTAATTATTTTGATCATCCTAAACTCATCCCTATTGGGCTCTCAGAGACTTATGATATTAGTTTGATTAGGCACATCAAGATTTATCGAGTCATGCTGTTGTTATCATATATTTAGATTGCGTGATAATGTCTTTTTTGGAATTAGTATTGCAGTGGGCTATTAGAGAGAGATAGTATACATATAGTATATATATACATGTATATCTGTTTATCTATTGTGTGTGTGTATGTGTGTGTGTGTGTATGTGTGTGTGTGTTTATGCCATTCCTGGGGCCTTGAAGTCCAGGTGCTGTCCCTGAACTTTTTGCTCAAGGCTGATGCTCTACCATTTAAGCCACAACTCCATATCAAACTTTTTGTGTGGTTAATTGTAGATAAAAGTCTCACCGTTTCCTGGGCTGGCTTCGATCTACAGTCCTCAGATCTCAGCCTTCTGAGTAGCTAGGATTACAGACATAAAATACTGGCACCCAGCTTGTTCATAAAAGTTTTAATCTTATTTTTCTTAAAATAAATTTCTAACAGTTATTAATGCCAAAAATAAGCATATAAATATCTAAACAAAATCTGCTGTATACATTGTCATACCTTGCTTTGCAAAGGGATGTTTCTACATACAATCTTACCTGTGATGAATAAACAGCCTTACTGTACTGTATCTTTACTAACATTGAATATTTGCATTGTTAAAGCTTTTTTTCTAATTTGCAAACATACTATTTAGCTTACACCTTACCTGCTAGTGAGACAATAGTATTTACAAAGAAATTTGAATATTTATTTTTATTGCCAGATTTGTTTCTTTCTTTCTTTATTTTTGTGGTGCTAAGAATGGATCAGTGTCTTACAGATGCTTAATATTCCACTCTACCACTGAGCTGCATCAGTAGACCCGGAATTCCATTTTGAATGGTTTATTTATCATTTGGAAACTTAGTAACCCACTTAATGGAGTGACAGGTAGAGATTTATTTTTAAAAAAGCCTAATACTGGCCTGGGAATATGGCCTAGTGGCAAGTGTGCTCGCCTCATATACATGAAGCCATGAGTTCGAATGCTCAGTACCACATATATAGAAAAGGCCAGAAGTGGCACTGTTGCTCAAGTGGCAGAGTGCTAGCCTTGAGCAAAAAGAAGTCAGGGACAGTACTCAGGCCTGAGTTCAAGCCCCAGGACTGGCAAACAAAAAAAACAACAACAAAAAAAAGCTTAATACTAGAAATCCTTAAAATTTGTATATAGTGTGTTTAATGATTCACTCTCAGGTTATTAGTTTTAATACTGTATTCTTGGCACTGCTGAAAAATTATTGGGAGCAATGCAAACTAATTTTCAGACTGTGTGTGTGTGTGTGTGTGTGTGTGTGTGTGTGTACTAGTATTAGTACTGAGGCTTGAACTCAGGGCCTACATACTATCCCTTAGCTTTTGTGCTCAAGGCTGGCATTCTACCACTTGAGCCACACTGTAGTGGTTGATTAGAGAGTTGGTGATCAATCTTTTCTTATCACAGACTGTTCTTCCATGGGTGGTTTGGATCTCAGTCCTCAGATCCCAGCCTCCTGAGTAGCTGGATTGACAGGCATGAGCCTGGCTCATCTACATATTTTTAATACCTGCTCTCTATATTTCAGGTCCTGGTTGCTATGTAGCAAATGTAAGACCCAGAGACACATGCATGAGAAGCCTGGAGCATAGTGCTTGGCCACAGTGTCTGCTAGATAAATATTCTCAGGCTTCATACATGGGCTTACAGTCTGTTGAGAAAAGACTACATACAAATAAGGAACATGAAAGGAAGATTATTTGTGTTATAGAATGTTTTGCTACTTTCTAGTTTGTTGGGCATGATGGCAATGTTAGGAAGATAAAAAGCAGGGAAGCTGAGGTAGAGCCAGTTTGTGTAGCAATAGAAAAGGGATTTAGAGCTATGGGCAAACATGGACAAGATGAAGAATGCAAAAGATGGGGAAGAGGTCTGGCTGGTGAAGTTTGGTGGTATAAAGAAGAGATGGGGGAGTTTTATTTTTAATAGAAATATTGCAGGTATGAAATACTACATAGCATATGATGTTTGTGGTCACTGTCTCCTCTAAAACACTTCAGGAAAATATATTGCTTGTGTTTGGAGGAGACAAACATTGACTGCACCTGAAGAGAATCAGGAAGTGACTCTCTAAGGAAATTCTATAACATAGCTTCAAAGTTAAAGACCATGATTATGCAAAAGGCTTACAAGAATCTTGACAACAGTTGAAGGCATGGAAAGAAATATTAAGGCCCATAATCTCAGTGAATGACATAGGCGATGGGTAATGAAGGAGTATGAAAGAAATTAATCTCTCAACAGGTGAAACTGACTTGGGAAGTCTTAAGAGAGGAAAATATTTGCATCCGAGTGTGAATGAAGTACAGGGCGAAGAGGAGAGAAGATATTGACACAAGAAGCAGAGGTCAGGTGTGCAGATGACAGGAGATTGACATGGCATTGAAAATACGGGCAATTAAATGGAGCACACACCCCTCTCCTTAATATCCAGTGGCCAACTCCTTTTCTCTTTCTTTGATATTTCCTTGGCTTTAATTCCTTCCATTTTAAAGTCAACTTTATAATAAATAAATTTAATTACTATTGGCCTCAAAATAACAAAATATAACGAGATATATTGTCAATATTCAACCGTTCTCAACCTACATACATGACAATGGCATGGAGTTAAACATGTTTTTAAATGAAAAGGTCCCACAGGCTAGAATGACTTTGTTTCTAAAGGAAAATGACATATCTTAGGGAAGTTGGGAAGAAATTTTGCTTTGGTTTCAGACAAACCAAGTTGAAAATGTGGGTCTGCCCTCATCTAGAATATAACCCTGATCAATGGACTCAATATTCATAAAATTCTGGGTCCTAATCCATCAGATGAAGACTATCTGCCTCATGAGTCACTGTGAGGATTAAATAACATTAATCACAAGTACTGGCTTATTATATAAATATTCAATAAATATTAGCTGTTTCTCCATTAACTAATTCTCAGTTAACTTAATCTACTAAGGCCAGTGGACATATTTCTCCTTAACTAATTCTGAATGTCTTGTCTAATATTTTAATATTCTCTGCCCACTGATACCCTCTCTCCTGCTGCTAGCATCTTTGGAGCTCTCAGATGTGAATTTGTTTATTCTATTTTGTGGCACTCTGCACATTCACACCTACTTTTCCAAAAAGTAAACTGATATTACTTTGTGTATGTGTGTGTGTGTGTGTGTGTGTGTGTGTGTGTGTGATTTAGCAATCAAAACAGAAACAGCTTTTTCATATTCTCTCTCAACAACCACTTCTATTACCAAAAATTCTGGCACTGTATAATATAACTTCTTTTTCTTTTCTTGCCAGTGCTGGGGCTTGAACTCAGGGCCTGAGCACTGTCCCTGGCTTCTTTTTGCTCAAGGCTAGCACTCTACCACTTGAGCCACAGTGCCCCTTCTGGCTTTTTCTATATATGTGGTGCTGAGGAAGGAATTGAATCCAGGGCTTCATGTATACGAGGCAAGCACTCTACCACTAGGCCATATTCCCAGCCCTTAATATAACTTCTTTTGGTACGTGTGTGTGTTTGTGTGTGTGTGTGTGTGTGTGTGTGTGTGTGTGTATACTGGTACTGGGGTATAAATTCAGGGCCTGGGCATATACACACACAGACACACACACACAGACACACATACATATATATATATATACACACACACATACATATATATATGTATATGTATATATATATATATTTTTTTTTTGCTTAAGGCTAGTTCTACCACTTGAGACACAGCTCCATTTTTGCTTTGTGGTGGTCCACTGGAAACAAGAGTCTCATGGACTTTCCTAACTGAACTGAACTATAATCTTCCCATCTCATTCTATGGATTAGCTAGGACTACAGACATCAACCACCAGGACCCACTTGTACTATGTTTTTGACACCCTATGAATTTCATCATTGAGAGAAATGCTATATGTGGACACCAGTTATATGCTGGATTTAGGATTCAAAGTAGATCAGCCCAGTAGGGAGTGTGTCTCTTTACTAAAAGCTTGAATTTTAAAGAGAGCAGTTGACACGTGTTATGCTACGTAGGTTTCACTGCATTTGCCAAGTATCACTGATAGGTGTTGGCTGCCAGGAGCATTGTGTTGCAGAAAATTCTAAGGCCAAGTCTCTACTCAGTGGGAATGTCCTGATCAATTAGTGATGTCTGCCATGGATGCAGCATGGAGTGGAGGAGGTGGAAATGGTTTTTCGTATGGTTGATTTGTTGATCCTAGTTTGATATACTTAATCTGTTCTTGGTTGAGGCAGAGAAAATGACCAAGCTGTTACCTAGGTTTTCTGGTGTCTTTTTTTTTTTGTTAACTCTCACAAATTTTAGTGAATTTTCTCAAACATTGAAGAAAAAAATGTAGAGTCAACAAAATTCTAAGACCTCCAGAATAATGTCTGTGCCCCATCTGCAGTGTCTTTGGGTAACAGGAGGGATGAGATAGGAAGTTTGCTTTATTAGGTATTGCCAGCTGGTCTGACTTCTTCGTGATTGTCCTAAACTAGCTCATTTTGCCTGATAAAAAATAAAAAAAAACAACTTTTCTCTTTTACAGGTGTAGAAACTAATTTGATTTCAAAATAGCTGTTAGTAAAGCAAGCTGAGAGAAAAGAGAATGCTCTTTTGGCAGAAGGCATTTAAATCTATTGCATATGGAGATTTTCAGACTTGCTACCATCTTTTTGTGTGTTTGTTTCTGAAATGGAAATGGCAAAAGCAATGTCAACTCCCCAAGGCAGTGGTTTTAACCAGGAGATAGAAAGGAATTTGGTTAGGGACCAAAATGACTTGCACCAAAATTTCATGTTCATGTTATTGTCATTCCTATAAACATTGTAAAGACACGAAACATTGTAAAGACATGGATGCTATTTTACAACTAATTAGGGAAATGTAAACAAGATAACCAGCAGTCTCACCACATGAACGCTACTGAATCTTGGCAATTGGTTTTCTCTGTTGGTCGATGCTTTTGTTTTTGTTGTTGTGTTGTTTTTGTTTTCTTTTCTTTGTGCTGGTACTAGGGCTTGAACTCAGGGCCTCACTCTCTCTCGTGGCTCTTTTGCTCAAAGCTAGTACTGTACCACTTGAACTCCACCTCTATTTCCGAATTTTTGCTGGTTAATTTCAGGTAAGAGTCTCCCAGACTTTTCTGCCTGGGCTGTCTTTGAACCACAACTGTCAGATCTCAACCTGAGTAGCTAGGATTAAAGTCATGAGCCACAATCACCTAAGTGTTGCACTTATTTATTTTATTGTTGAAATCAAACTGGACATGCGTCTAAAACAAACAGACAAACGAAAAACCTGAAACTCATTAACCAATTAATTTCAAACCTCTTTTAGTAAGGATTTTTATACTATCTCTTTTGGGCTTTTCATGGGAAAGTTTGTTTCACCTGGAATTAATATTGACAATAGTAGACATTTGGAGAGTCTTTTATATCTAGTTCTTTGTATGTAACACATCTCAGGCAAAACAAACTACAGCAAAATATGAGCAGTCATCAGTACTTTTAAAAGGAAAAGCACAGTGACAGAAAACTGGAAAGTTATCTTGACAGGTTGTATAATACATTCCTCTCTAGGAAACACACACACACACACACACACACACACACACACACACACAAAGTAGACCCAACAAATTCTCTTTACTGCCCATTTCAATGTTTGGCAACTCTCACTGTCAGGAAGGTCTTTCATATTTCAACCATGGCTTCCTTTTCCATTGTCAATCTCATTCTTCATGACCCCGTGTCTATAATGCTTATTTCTTTCTTCTTCAGTCTTCTGCAACTAGTAATCTCCTGTTTTCTTTAAGGCAAGGATAACATAACAGTTCCCTCCCCTGCACCAGCGTTGACCTTAAAATGGCAAACACCTGTAGGAACCTTCCTCTGTAATTCCGAGAAAGTATGTGGGCACCACCTCATCTCCCATGAGCAAGAATTGGGAAATTAGGCTCTTATCTTAGGAATGTTCTAAAGCTTTTCTGTATGGCCAATGTGTTCTCTAATAAGCAGGATATTATTAAAAAAAACAACAACAATCTTCATTCTGCCAGGTGCTGGTGGCTCATGTCTCTACTCCTACTCAGGAGGCTGAGATTTGAGGATCATAGTTCAAAGACAGCCTGGATAGAAACATTCATCTGCTATGAATCTTGTATCTACAATTAACCAACAAAAAAGCCAGAACTGGAGAGGTTGCCCAAGTGGTAAGAGACAGACTTGAGCAAAAAAAAAAAAAAGGCCAAGTTAAGAATATGAGGCCTTGAGTTGAAACCCCAGTACACACACACACACACACACACACACACACACACACACACACACACACTTCTTCACACAGAAAAGATACAACATTCCAAATCAGCATAGAGTACCTGAGTAGGGAGTGAATGGCCCTTCTGTGCTGTGTGAACATACTTTGAGGAACCTACAAGAAGGCTGGGAAAGTGGGGGCAGGGCCATTAGAGAAGCTTCTATTGCTCAGATACTATAAACCACTGGGGTAGAGGGGGACTCAGTGGGTCTTGAGCCTCCCCTGCACTCTCTTCATACTTACTCCAACTTCTAGAGGCCTAAAGTTGGTGAAAACAAGTTCCACCTTTTCCTTTGCCCAGTCTTCCTCACTTTCTGGTTGTTTAAGAAAATTGGGAACTTATTTTAATTATATTTTGTCTTGCTTGCTTTTGTTTGTGTTTTGTGCCACATTAAGGCTTAAACTCAGGGCCTCAAGTGCTCTCCTAGCTTTTTTATTTTTTTAACTCAAGGCTGGTACTGTCATTTCTTGAGCTATACCTCCACTTTTGGCTTTTGGCTGAGTAAATGGATAGGAGTTCTTCCTAGACTTTTCTGTCTGGGCTGGCTTTTAATTGCAATCCTCAGATCTCAGCCTCCTGGATAGCTAGGATTACAGGTACTGGTATCCAATGTGCTTTTGTTTAAATACCTGGCTTGGCATGCAACCCAAGCAAAATCCTACTGTGAAATGGATTCAGAAGTTACTTATGGATTTAGCTGTATGTTAAAAAACTATGCCACAGAAAGGAAGGAAAGTTCTGCCGAAGTTGTTGCGTGGATCCTGGGGCACAAGAACCAGAGCGGAGGCTTGCTTCCTTGTTTATCAGAGTCATTCAATGAAACAAACAAACCCCAAAGAGAAGTCCTCCAAGGAAATCTCCCCAGAGCACACAATGAAAAACCGAACCAAACCAAACTTGTCTCTGACTTTATTATTATTATATATATATACATATATATTAAATAAAAGGACTGTTTAAAAGATGAGTGTAGATTGTGTGCCACTTCTCCAAGATCTACCGTGCCGAAGTGCATAAGTGTGAGTGATGTAGAGGTACTTGTTTATTATAGAGCACATTTCAATGCAGTAATCATAAATATTGCTAAGGTTGTGCTCTGTTGAAATATGACCTACATACTCTTGATTGTTTGTGTTACGTGATTTGTCTGACACCCATTACATTCTGGGTAATAGCAGCCATTTGTTGCTCTGCACAGCAGGCTCTTTTGACAAAAGAAAATAGGCAGCAATAAAAAAGCTATAGTCTGAATTACATTCTGCACAGAGCTGCACTGCTGAGAGTTGGTGCAAGTGTGTTAACAATGCTCTGAACTGCCTCTTGTCAGCCTTCAGCCTGTAATGGCCATCTGTCCTCACATAAATCTGTCAAAACCTGCTAAGTTCAAGAGAGAGCATGGAATATACCTTGTACTGTCAACACCAAAAATGTACACATTCCCCGGAAAAATCAACACATGGGAAATAATCCAGGGTTAGAGCGGGCTTTGACACTGTCGATTTACTTGTGGGACATGAAATTGAGAGCCTAGAAATTAGTAGGAAGATGAGTAAAGGTAACACCATTAAGGGATTGAACACTGACCTCCTTCCTACTTGGGGGAAGAGATTGTGGGTAGAGAAGGCCAAGTTAGAAAAATCTAACCGAGGAAGGGGCAGTGGAAGGCATAGCCTGTCCTATCACCAGCTCTTCAAAGTTTGACACTATGTTCAAAGGAATTTTTTTAGTGTTCCTTGCACTTCTATTTTGTTTTGCTCTATGATGGGTCCCATCTATATGTCTGAAAATAGATTTCTAATTAGGCACTTATGTCTTGAGCTAAGGTATTTTTCTGATTTGGGATAGAAAAGTGTGAAAAACTTAAGGCACAACTGAAATTGTTTTCTGCTACCCAACAACATGTAAATTTCCCACTCAAGAAGCAAGTGTTGTTGATTTAGTTGTACAAGTAACCGTCAACAAAGATATATCGTCTTGGCATTTTCATTCATAGGCTGTATTTGCTTGTGTCTGAGTGTTTCCATTTGTTTTAGATACATTGGTTGGAAAAATAGGATTGTTTCAAATTTGAAAGAAATGCCTCTTTATTAAAATGAACAATGAAGCCCTTGGGAGCTGAGTCTCTGAAGTTCCAGCAGTAGATGCCACACGAGAGGTACATAGGAAGTGTCTTCTCAGTAGCCAGAGACCACTCAGACATGAAGAAGCTTTGGAATTTTGTTGTTTTTGGTTTAACTCAAAGAAAATACAATTAGTGTGTCATCACTCCCAGGAGCAACTTGAGAACCAGTTATTTAAGCAATAATGAGCTTAGGTACTAGGACAAATGTTTCAGATTTTCTAGATGGAAAAGGGTTTCTATATTTAAAATCCCTAGATAGCTGAGCTATTTTTAGAACTGGCATCTCTTTAATAGTGGCCTAATTTGGCATTTCTGAAGTTTAGGTTTCTTTTTATACATCTAGAATATCTGTCAAACACATACATTTGGGAGTAGAAGGTACTGTTACAGAGATGGTTAAAACCTTCTTCATATGAATTCTGAGAAATGCTCTCATTCCTGAGTGATCTAACATGAAAATAAAAATAAATTTTGAAATGTTACAATGATCAGGAGGCAGAGATCTGAGGATTACAGTTCAAAGCCAGGCCTGGAAGGAAAATCTGTGAGATTCCTATCTCCAAGTAATCAGCAAAAAAGCTGAAGTAGAGGTCTGGCTCAAGTTATAGAGCACTAGCTTTCAGCACAGAAAGCTCAGAGATAGTGCCCAACCCCTGAGTTCAAGTCCCAGGACCAGTACACACACACACACACACACACATGCGCACACGCGCACACACACACACACACACACACAAATGTTGCAATGAGATAATCTGTTATCCCACAAAGTACTTGCTTATAATGTCTTTGGAGAGACAATATAACAAATAGTAAACAAGAAAAATATAGGAATATGGGATAGATGTCTACTGAGGGACACTGACTATAGGTTAAATTGTATAAATTACCCTAAAATAGAGTTTCCATAAACAAATTATGCAGCTGAATTTTTGGATGTTGAATGTCATTTCCTCTAATTCAGGGTTGTATCTTTTGTTGTATTTGACTAGTATTAACTCAGCTGATATAGGTTACTCATCATTAGTTCTTCTCTGGTTCCTATGAACAGTAGCTGAGAACTTGCCACTTAATTCCTAGGCTTTAATATTTTTTAATGTCTTGTGTTGGTAATTGAATGTAGCATGTAATATGAATGAGGGCTCTGGCAATGATAAACCACACGAGGGATCGAGCGTGTTGTGGGGAGGGGTAGAGAGAGAGAGGGAGGAAAAAAATGGATGACACAGGATGGTCTCACGTGGAAGACATATTTATCTGTGAAAGAGGAAACACCTGAGGAATGACACAGACTTCCCAGGGGGAAAGGGACACGTGCATTTCTGCTACACAAAAGCTCTTGCGAGGCTCTCATGTTTATACTTGCATGTTCTCACCTCACTCTGAGATGCAATTCCAAAGTCAAACCCTTGCCATGACCATACCTTTTCTTACCCAGAAACAATTAGCTAGGAACGCTCAGAGCTCCCAAATATTTGTGTCAGATGTTTTATTTTGAGGAGGAAAAAAAAACACACCACCCACATTTAGGTCTTCTACCTCTTTATTGTAAAATAGGAGCATACAGCAGCATCATCTTTCCACTTCATATCAAAATTTCATGTGGCTTCCTGTGACCTACTTGGTTTTATGTATATATTTCCAGCAAGGTAGAACTTTTTTTTTTCCCCTTGAAATGTGCAGTTGCCTTGAGTCTAACCCCAGGCTTGTTACAGACTTGACGTTCTTTTTGCTGAGTCGCGTTCCCCCAGCCTCCTAAATAGAAAGTGTGTTGTAAACTAAAATGTTCCCCTGTAAGCAAAAAGTCACTTGAACTCCATCCTCCTCTTCAAAGTTCCCTGGACTCTGGAACCAGCCAGTTCACAATACTTCTTCAGCATGAAGGAATGAGTCATAGTACTCAAGGGTGAACCTAGAGACAACTACTATGTCTCAAACGTCCTTACCATAGTGTCTAGTAGAAGGCTCTGACCTTCTATGACAAAATGAAATTTAAGCCAGCACTGAGAAGTGCCTCCTTGCTCCCTTTACTTCTTCCTTATTTAATTAGTTGCTGAAGTCTGAATTTGTTTCAGTCCCCCTGTCTCATCACTCTCAGTGACGTGGGAGCTATATAAAAGGGTCCCACGGCACAATGGTATTTACAGCCACTGGGCACTTTGGTTTCTGTCACAGAACCATATTTTCGACAGAATGTATTAGTTATGCTTACAAGAATGTATTATACCTACATTAGCCATGGTTTACTAAGTTAATGAACTGTGGAGACAAAGAATCATTACCGTCAAGTGGTTTCCCCGGATCCGTCTGTTATTGTCTGTCTGTTGTACTGAACTTACTTCAAACTTGTCTGAGTTATTCCCACTCCAACTTATGCTCACTGCCACTCTATTTTTTTTGTAATGCTAAATTTCTTTGTTCCAAAGATAGATTTTTTTTTCTGGATTGGGCAAAGACCTTTGAACCAAGACATCCTCTGAAATGTTGTTTGCAGTCCATTGTCCCCAAGGCGATGATCTGATTTCTGAGTCCCCCTGTGTTGCTTTTCCATTAGTCAGCCTATATTGAACCCTTAGAACAGGAACCTGGGTGAATCTGGTGCCATTGAGGCAGGGGTGACATGCCCATTCCTGCTTTCTGAGAAGTCAGATGTCTTAGCATTGCTCAGTGTTTGAGATACAAAATATCCCAGCCCTTAACGGAGGTGCTGTGGCCGCATCAATCCATCTTTTTCTGGGTGACAGAGGCTTAGGAGAAGACATCGTTTTGTTTTTTTCAGATCATGGGAATCCCTTTCTTCTTCTTTAAGTTTTAAACCTTGTCTGAAATCTTGGCAAACTCAAAAGGAAATGTGTCTTATCATTTAAGAACATTATCTCTCTGTCTCTTTTCTTTCTTTATCTCTATTATTATTTTTCTTTCTTTTTTTTTTTTAACCTTAGGCCTAACTCCACCCACCACTCCTCCTCACAAAGCCAACCAAGATAGCCCTTTCAGGGCTTCTCCCAAGCTGAAGTCCTCTTGCAAGACTGTGGTGCCACCGCCATCCAAGAAACCCCGGTACAGTGAGTCTTCTGCGACCCAAGGCAATCACTCCACCAAGAAGGGGCCAGAGCAATCGGAGCTGTATGCCCAGCTCAGTAAGTCCTCGGCGCTTGGCAGTGGATACGAGGAAAGGAAGCACAAACGGCCCAGCCTACGGCTGTTTGGTGACCATGACTATTGTCAGTCGATTAATTCCAAAACGGAAATACTCATCAATATATCACAGGAGCTCCAAGACTCCAGACAACTAGCCTACAAAGATGCCTCCTCTGACTGGCAGAGGCACATTTGTTCTTCCACAGATTCAGACCAGTGCTACCTGAGAGAGACTTTGCAGGCCAGCAAGCAGGTCTCGCCCTGCAGTACCAGAAAACAGCTCCAAGACCAGGAGATTAGGGCCGAGCTGAACAAGCATTTCGGCCATCCCAGTCAAGCTGTTTTTGACGACGAAGCAGACAAGACCAGTGAACTGAGGGACAGTGACTTCAGTAACGAACAATTCTCCAAACTACCTATGTTTATCAATTCAGGACTAGCCATGGACGGCCTGTTTGATGACAGTGAAGATGAAAGTGATAAACTGAGCTACCCTTGGGATGGCACACGATCCTACTCGTTGTTCGACGTGTCGCCTTCTTGCTCTTCTTTTAACTCTCCATGTAGAGATTCCGTGTCACCACCCAAATCCTTATTTTCTCAAAGACCCCAAAGGATGCGCTCTCGTTCAAGGTCCTTTTCTCGACACAGATCGTGTTCACGATCACCGTATTCCAGGTCAAGATCAAGGTCCCCAGGCAGTAGATCCTCTTCCAGGTAAACCTTGCTCAAACCCACCCCACTCCTTAGGTGTTTGTCAGGATGTCAAAGAACACTTCCGACCTTAAAACCCATTCAGCCCCTTACCCTGGTGTCCCAGGGCCCCTAGAATTAGTCATGCTCTGATCCACTTCTCCCTATTTTCTCTTAAGTGTCTCACTTTGAGCTGTAAGACTAGAGAGGGCAATTTGTAAGAGACTTTCTCATCAAACATTTCTCATTATCTGGAGAGCTGTCCTGTGCTAGGAGCCTTGAGACAGCTGTCCCAGAGACAGCTGACAAGGTGCTGGGCCTGGTGTTCAGGGTTAGCACCAATAAGAGGCTCAGAGAATGAGGATGTGGCTCCAGGCTTTCAGTGCTGACCAGCTGGTCACATGTTGTCATGGGAACACCTCACTAGTAGGTAGGCAGGAAAAGCCAGCTTATGTAGGACAGTATTCTGGAGAATGTTCACAAATGCCAATAAACTGGGAGGGTGGGGGTGAGTGACAGTTGGAAATGTCCCTTTAATTTTCTTCCTCTCTCTCAGGTCCTGCTACTATTATGAGTCAAGCCACTGCAGATACCGCACACACCGAAATTCTCCCTTGTATGTGAGATCACGTTCAAGATCACCCTGCAGCCGGAGACCCAGGTAATGAGGCGTGTCCTTTATCATGGCTGCTTTTCTTCTCCCTCTCCTTTAGATGACAAGAGAGTATCCAAAGCCCTTCTCCCTTCCCCAGATTGTGATTCATGCGGTCGTGTCAAGGGAGGTGGCTGGCTTGATGATGAAGTTATGTTTTCCAGGTATGACAGCTACGAGTCCTATCAGCATGAACGGCTGAAGAGGGAGGAATACCGCAAAGAGCACGAGAAACGGGAATCCGAAAGGTCCAAACAGAGAGAGAGGCAGAGGCAGAAGGCAATTGTAAGCAAGTTTGAACTAGTTTTCTTCTTATAGAAGGTTGTTCTCCCTCTCCTACCCCTGACCCCCCCACCTCCAATGTGCTTTATTTTAAACTTTATTTATTGTTTGGGGTAGATTAGAAAGTCAGCTAAAGTGAAGGCTTGGTGAACAGAGGCAATACAATAAAGCCTCTTGTCTTCAAAATATCAGGGGGTGTTTAGTCACTGTTAATACAGCTAAAGGCCATTTATTTCTCACAATAGTTGTTACTTTTAAATTCATGGTTGTTTTCAAGTGATAGATTTTCCTTGGTGCTTCCTGTTGCTTTTTTCTCCATGCAAATGAGGAGGAGTTGCTGATTGAGTACAGTTTTCATCTAAAGGGGGTGGATCTGAAGATCGGATTCACCATGAAGAGTCTGGGTTCAGATTTAAAGGTGGATGTATAGGGAACGCTGACTAAGAAAGTGATCATTTCGTACTTGTAGTGGGCCAACACCTTAGGGAATGGGGGATTCATATCCCTTCCTTATGAATGACTTCTCAGGAATCCATTTGTGGTTACATAGCCACTTATAATATACATAGAGCCGAGCCTTCTGTGTGAGGACCCGGGCTTTCTTAAATGTGCTTGTTCTTGGAATGTTGATATGCTTTCTCAGCAATGGCTAATAAGTAGACTTTACCCGCCCCCCCCCCACCCAAGTTCCCTATGGTGCTGTTTATCAACCTAGACCTGGGATAGTAGAAATACAACACTCCAGTTGTCTACATCCCAGTACATGCCCATTACAGACATTCCTAATTGATCTCAGAATTCTTTCTCTGAGCTCCCACAGAGGCTGGGGTCTTTCCCAATATGGTTCTCCAGGGAAGCCATGGCTAATCAATAAGATATAGCATTGCTTTGGCGTATTGCACCTGCTGCCTGTCTGTACTATGAGCTGGGGGGCAGGGGAGGGGCAGTTCAGAAAAAAAAATCTCTATTTCCCATATCTTTCATTTAAGCTAAACAAAGCATAGGGAAACGAGTTTTCACTATAAATTTTGGGTTTCTGTGGTACCTTTAAGAAAATCCAGTAACATCAATGCATTTTTAAAGAAACCATTATAAAGAGCTTAAAGTAAGAAAAAATGAAGCATTAACCAACAGTTACCAACTGGAGGAAAAAAGTTAAATGAGAGGTTTGTTAATCACAGTCACTCGAAGCAAAGGAAGTGAGAAGTAATTGGTTAGGCTAAAGTTCTGAGGTGTTTGCTTCCATTTAATTCTGAATCTAACTAAAGTGAAATCAAAGGCCTTGAACAAGTAACAACTCTTTTTCCTAATTTTGCTCAACTTTCAAATGGATTATGATATTAAAATTTACCAGAGTATCATTAGTTAATACTTATGAAGACTAATGTGAATGAAAATTTCCATTTTTCTAATTTTGCTGTATTTAATTAATGGGCTACTTGATAATACTAATAATGCACATTTTTATAATGCTATATAGTTTATAAAGCCTTTTAATATGACATGTTAGTGTTAATGATTATACAAGAGAACCATGTTGGGCAAGCATATAGGAAAAATAGCATTCTGAAATTCCTATGAAATTCTTGATGCTTTTCTCAAAAATAGAACATATATGGAGAGAGTAATAGTTTCATCATTTATTTTTCTCATTTAGGCAAAAAAAATCAGTTCTAAGCAAAACAGATTAATATTTTAATTAAAATTATGTATATAAATGGTATATGTTTACTTCATGCCTTCCTAGGATAATTTAGAGCCACATACTTAACTAGAACAAGGAAAGGAGAGTGAGAGAGATCTCTTTCATTACTTTGGCTATTTCTGAATAGAGTGTATGATTGGTATAGATATGTACAAAGTATTCTTGGGGACCTCATTTTCAGCTTTTAAATCACTACTACCATGCCTTCCCTCTGTGCAATCCAGTGTTCCTTATCTAATTCTTTAACGGAGACAATATAAGTTCTCTTTGAAAGAGGACTTACCATGGTGCAAATATCAAATTGGTTTATATGAAATCATTATACATTAACTAGATATTGATGTGACGTTTGGCTTGAGGGTTTGGTTTTGTTTTTAGTTTTGAAAAAGAGATATCACAAAGCAAGCTAGGACAGAGAAATTGTTTATCAACACAATGACTATCAGTAATAAATGCTTAATATAGATTTTGGACTTTCTGTTGAAGCATTTCTCACTTGCAGAGTTGTATACTAACTAAATGAAATCTCATAATTCTGTGACAAACATTTGGCAGGTGCTTGGGATGTAAATTTAAGTAAGACTTTATCTCTGCCTCCAGAGGGGTTCAAGGAAGTTAATGGCATCTAAACAGGCAATAAAGTGTGATAAGCTATATGATAGACCTATGTTAGGTTTTGAACTCAGTGTCTCACGACTTAGTTTTTTTTTTTTCTTTCAAGGCTGGCAGTCTACTACTTAAGTCATACCTCCTCTTCTGGCTTATTGCTGGTTAATTGGAAATAGGGGTCTCATGGACTTTTCTGCTTGGGCAAGCTTTGTACAATAATCTTTGGATATTTTACAGAGTCACTGTCTTTTGTCTTTGTCTTATGGGCTACAATACATTTATTATGAGTTCTATGGAGACAGTTAAAGAAATGTATAAACTTTCATAGCCTGTGCCTTCTCTGAAAGTCTCAATAGAGTCCAATTTTGAATATATGTCCCAGATCAGAAAGCTAAAAGAGCACTACTGATGAACAATTCCTAGCACAGAATCATGGATTATGGCTGAATCTCACCATCATTTCAGTAACTGCTTTCACATGACTCCCCATCTAAATGGTTTCCCCCAAACCAAGCCTTTTATTTTTTGCCTTTGTTTGCCTCCTAAGCTTTAAATAGTTGAGAGTACATTGGAACTCTGAAAGCCAACACTTCATACTTAGCGTTTCAATAGACATTGCTTTACTATCTGTGGAATTTGAAGGCCAACTCCATTTGCAGTCTGTACAGTTTCCTGCCAGAACACATGATAATAGGGTGTATATTTAAAGGACAAATGTAGATGTTATAGTATGCCTCAGTGCTTAGAACCGAACTCAGATGTGTTTGGCAATGACTATATCATTTCCTTCCTCCTCTCTGTTGGTCAGCACAAAGTACAGGAGCCAGAAACAGTAAATCATCACCAAGACTTCTTCCAGAGTGAAACAAAAAGGTTGATTTGTCAGTTGCTCATTTTTTTTTAAAGAAAATAAATCTGTTTCCCATTTAAGCCTTTTTTTTGTGTTGCTAGAGTATTTAGTCCTTTTAAGTAGTTCTTTCAGGTGGTTAAAGAGAGGCTGTGTGACTGACTTTAAGTTCAGTATTTAGAAATTTTTTAATTTCATGGCAAGATGAACAAATTCTGGAGATGTGCTGCACAACAGTCTCCCTATAGTTGAGAACATGGGAATGTGCACCTTGATAAATATTAAAATGATATATTTCACATTGAGTGGGTTTTTACACACACACACACACACACACACACACACACACACACACACACACACACACACACACCTCAAAATAAGAAACCAGAAATGGAGCTCTGGCTTCAACTGGTAGCGTAGTGGCCTTGAGCATAAAATCTCAGGGATAGTGCCCAGGCCCTGAGTTCAAACCCCAGGATTGGCACAAAAATACTGCTATTTTTGTAAATGCATTTAGTAAATGGCTTATGGCTTCTGAATTAGATGAGTATATTTAATATTAAGAGTAGGAAGGAAAAATATTTTTAAAGAAGAATTTGGTGTTTCTGCCCATCCATATCTTGCCATGCCTCTCCATATGCTTTATTTAGAAAAATCCCAGTAACATCATTAACACATCCATAGTACTCCTGCTATCTTTCAAAGTGTGTGTGTGTGTGTGTGTGTGTGTGTGTGTGTGTGTGTGTGTGTGTGTACCATTGCTGGGGACTGAATCCGAGGTTTAATATATGCTAACCATTTGCTCTGCCACTGAACTATACTCCCAGCCTTAACTTGGAAAATTTTGAAAAAAAATAGTCATGTTGGAACTACTCCAGAAATGAGATCAAATCTAACATTGGTAAGGTTGATATGTAGTTTTCTGAGAAAATAAGAAAGAATTTGTACATTACTCTGACTTGGATAATAGCATACATTTTCTTGAATCCAAATCCTGCAGTAAACCAGGGTCTTTCTTGTTACTATCTAGAATTCTAAGTCATTTTAGTGAGATATCCCATAACACCGTCAAACACAGTAGTAGACCTGCCTAGAGTTCAATCAACATGATTCCCCCCACAGCTTTCTGTGTTTCCTTAGTTAAGCTTCTCTTACCAAGTATAGTTTATGATTTGATGAGACCCAAACATAGTTTTCTCTATCCCAGCTACCTGGGAGTATATAATCTTTTGATAAAGATTTGGTTATACGAAGTCAGTTAACTCAGTCAGGTTTATTTTCCTTTATTTATGTTCTGTGTTTTGATATAATGAGGATTTACTGTAGCCATTAATGTGACATAACTCTTCAATTTTATTATCCACCCCATCAGTAACTGAGCTTTTGTGAAAATTGAAGCTAAAAGTTATTTGACAAATGTTCCGTCCTCCTCAATAGTGAAAACTGGTCTGAAAAATCATTTTTCAAGGAGCTTTTCTTCCAGAGGTTTCAAGTTCCTTCAAGCCTTTAAGAAGCTGGAAATGTTATTAAGCATTTTGATTTCTTTTCCTTTCATCTCCTGTTTAGAAATTAATGTCTTGAAAAATTGGCTACAAGTGTTAAGGGTTTTTTTCTTTAGAAATATGAAATCTATTCATCTGTCTAATATAATATGTTAAAAAGAACTATTTCTTTGCTAGACATTCTGGCTAATCTTGGAAAGAGTATTGTCTTTGCTTCTAGACACTCAGATGTTTTCTATTTTCATTTCTAGCATTTGGAAAACAAACCATTTCAATGGTTTTCTCCATTGAGAATTTCCCATGTATTCAATCTTTGCCCTTTGTAAGGGGGCAGGACATGGCTCATTGCTGTATTTCATAAAAAGCGATGGTAGAATAAAAAGTAATTTAAGCAATTATGGAACAGGCTTTTGATTTCCCATTTCTTACTCCTAGGTTACATCTTCTTTTCACTAAAGAACATATCAGTACCCATTATCAAAGGTCTTGTGGTTTATCTCCTTTTTGTGGGATTATTGTTGCACTCAACATTGTATAAAGCGGCAATTCAGAAACTGTCCCAAAATGTCTGCATATGGGTGTACATATGGTTGATTTTAGCTTTAACTTCAAATTTCCTTGAATACATAGACTGTGTGTATTCCCATAATGGCAGCTGAGCAATCTCTTTTCTACAGCTCAATTTCATTCTTCTCTTCTACGATTCCCTCTCCTTTCCCTCTATACAGTAGTAACTTTCCTAAAAGGCTCATTTAAAAAATAAATCCATAACACCCATGCAAGCAGGCGCCAAGAAGTTTAAGTTTAGATAACAGTGCCATCACATTTGGCAGTTGGGCGAAAACTGGGTGCGTCAATAGACTGGAATGTGGTGTTATGATTCCCTTGCTAACGTGCACAGCACTGCTCCAGCCGGAGCCTCGCCATCCATTTCTATCTCCTGCCTGGCAGGGTGCACAGGGTGTTCTGGAACATCACCGTCACAGCCTTCGATTGACACACACAATCTACATGCAAGTCAATGGGGCACCTGATGGGTCTGCATAGTTCCTCTGGTCAGTTTGTAATCTCCATAGCTATTGTCTGAGGAGCTTGTGTTTTATCAGCTCTTTCCCAGAGGACATTTTTATGAGTGACAGCATGCACACATGTAGCTCTTCTCCACTTCTCACCCTTAAACCGTACGCGCCTTCTATTTCAGCCTCAAATTCACTTTTCCTAGGACAAACAAACCTTCACTTGCCTTTGTGTTGGAGCATTTTAAAGAGTTAGGCATCTTTGATGCAATGAAGGGGGAAAGCATAGTGTTTTGAAAATGAAGTTATTAGCAAATATCCAGTGGGTTTAAATTATGCTACAATCTCACTTCATATAGAGGGATGAAAGGAAAGATGTAGTTTGGCCACTACTTTTATGAAGCTGTAATTGGCTCAAGAAGATCAACACTGAGGAATAAGTTAACTGTTAATTTTTTATTTTAACTGTTTCTTCCTCTTTTTTAAATTGTTATTGTCTTTTTTACTACTAGGGATTGAACCCAGGACATTGTACTTGCTAAGCAAATGCTTTGCCCCTGAGCTACATCCCAAGCCTAAATTTTTTTTTTAAGTTAACAGTTAGTTCATAATTGTCCAGAGAAATACAAAGGTAAACTATAATTTTCCACATGAGCAGTATTCATAGAACGCCAGACTTCAGCTCAGTTCTCAGGCAGGAAGTCAACACTTGAGCTGAAGGCGTAAACATGGCAAGGTTATTCCTCAGTAGCAGAAGACCTGGCGAATGAAGGACCACAATCTGCTCTGGTGCTCAGTGAGACTGGAAGCTACAGTTAAGGAAAGAATGGGGTGAAGGAGGAAAGAGCTCATGATGCAAAAAAAGAAAAAGGGCCACATTATGCGGGGTCTACTTAGAAGGTCTTATTAGTGATATTTTATTAAGAGTTAAGAGAAGCCAGAGAAATGTTCCAGATGCTAATTGACAGGATTTGCATTCGTGTTGAGTTAGTGAAGAGAGTTCTGTTTGCAGTGAAAGGAGAAATTGGAGGAAAGAAAACACAAACGTGAGGGTCTCAGAAAAGATATGTTTATGGATGATGACGACAAGGAGCGGGAATAAAAGACAGAGATCCAGATTTCAGAAATAAAACACGACATGCCCTAATGAGTAATTGGGTAGGTGGACAGGACAAAGAGAGCAGAGAAGAGAAGGTACAACATTTTTTTTTTTTCTGAATAACAGACTAGAGAGTGTCAAGCACATTGATAATGAGAGCTTGAGGAAAATGAAGAGATGTGAATGGAGAGACTGATACTGAAGGAAAGGAGAGGGGAAGTTGGGTTCAGTCGAGTCTTTCTGATGGAGTGGAATCTGGTTTGCTTTTCTCTAGTGAATTATGGGCTTCTAAAGGCTCATCTTCTTTTTGAGGTCCAGAACTTGCTAAAGTCTCTCCTTTCTGCCCCCTATCCCCACCCCTATAGGAAGAACGCCGTGTGATTTATGTTGGCAAAATCAGACCTGACACAACACGGACAGAACTGCGGGACCGCTTTGAAGTTTTTGGTGAAATTGAGGAGTGTACTGTAAATCTGCGGGATGATGGGTGAGGATCTTCAAGATTATTTCTTGTTTAGAAGCTGACGTATGTTGAAAATTATGGCCCTAAGATGACTCGGATGGGAGTTGCCAATGTAAGTGCTTTGACAGATGACATGTTGAGTTCAGAACCTTATTTATTTTCTTTCATCCCTATTTATTAATCTTTCTCGTTGAGATTTTCCTGTCTCAGAAATAAGTATTTAGCGGCTTGACAGGACAATCACACTGATAAATGGCTGCCGTGGTTGAGGCTTTTGCACCCGGGACGTCTCCCAAAGCAGAAGGGCTTACAGTCTTCCCTGCTGATGCTTCCCAACCACACCCGCCCTCAATGTCTCTTCTCTGTCCACTGCAGAGATAGCTACGGATTCATCACCTACCGTTACACCTGCGACGCCTTTGCTGCTCTTGAGAATGGATACACCCTGCGCAGGTCGAACGAAAGTGACTTTGAGCTGTACTTTTGTGGACGCAAGCAATTTGCCAAGTCTAACTATGCAGATCTAGGTATGGCTTGGATTGCACATGGCATGAGAAACCCACAAAAACAAAAATAAAAACCCCCAGAAATGGAAAGCACCTCCTACTGCAGTCAGCACCCGAGGTGGGAGTGTCACTTTTATTTTACTGGAGGGCATGTTTGAAGACCAATTCATTTTTTTTCATTTATTTATTTTAGTTGTAAAGGTATGAGGGATTTGAACTCAAGGCCTCTGTGCTGTTGCCTGGGACTTTTTGGCTCTACCACTTGAGCCAGGCTTCCATTTCTGGCTTTTAGATGGAGAATTAGAGATTTGAATCTCTGGTATTTGTCAGCCCGGATTGTCTTTGAACCATGATCTTCTTATCTCAGCCTTCTGAGAAGCTAGGATTACAGGCATGAGCCACCCACACCCATCTCAGATATTGTTTTTACACATGTGATTTAATTTCAGAAGCAAGGGTCCTGCATCTAGAAACACAGAGCAGATACTGCTTGTATTGTCTGCACTATTGGTGTATTATTATATTATTTATATAAAGTATTGTGTTTTGTATGTGATAAAACTTGTATATCTACATATGTATAAGTTGTATGTGTTGTTCATGTGTACAAATATGTGTATGTTTGTAATCTGCTTTTGCTCTCCATGCCTACTCTAAATTCTTTACTACGAACCACAGTACAGCCACAGTTGATGCATGGAAGAGAGGACGCTCAATGTAAGCCCCTTGATTCTGAAGTCATTTCATAGGTTAAAAAAAAAATCTGAGCCAGGTACTGGTGGCTCTTTTCTCCTCATTATTTCACAAGCTCTTAGAAAAGCTGTCATCTTCTATGAATTACAATGAGAGGAGAAAGTAAAATTTCATATGGTAAATGATCCTGTGCTCGCTTTCCTTAGAACAGAAGAAACAAACCCTATTATTTGGCGAGTGCTTCCCTATGCCAGCCAGGAGGCCAGGAGTTCTGCAAACATTTTCTCATTTGCTCTACAAGATTATTCTAAGAGGTGGATAGTACTGTTATCATCCCATTTCCAAATAATAGAAGGGAGATATAAGTAAATATTTGTTTTTTTTTTCTGTTACAAAAGCTGAATAAAAATAATTTTAAGAAGAAAAGTAAAATCACCAATCAGCCTATTATCAAGCAGTAACCATAGCTAATAAATGAGTTAGCTTACACTATTTTTTCTTAGAAATACTTATACCTTATTTCCAAGCATATATATGTATATATATGCACAACACATATATGTTCTACTTTTTCAACATATAAGTTTGTTTTCTGTGAGTCATAGAATTTTTTGAATATTTTCATTATCTTTAAGTAGTTGTACAAAGGAGTTGCCCTTCACTGAAGCAGTATCTTATCAATGTCACCCCTTTCATCATTTTTGCCCTTTAATAAAGCAGTTGATGTGTATAATGCATCTTGACCTGTGACATCACTTCAATATCCTAACTACTCTTCTACCCGCCCCTCCCCATATATATATAATATATATATGATATTATAAATAATACCATGGACATCTTAATTTCCTTTGTAACTTTAATTTTATTCTATCAAATGCCATTCCCAATGTGTATATTATAAGCCTTTAAATTTTCATGAGGAAGGAATGAAGGAAGGAAAATGGCAAGTGAGACATAATTATTTGAAGTTAATTTATAATAAGAGGGAAATTAGCCTGTACATCTATTCCTCGGCATTATTGGAAATCTACCTGCCATTGTTCTGGTTTGAGATAAAGAAATGAACACCAAGTTCTGGGATTTCTTTTTTCCCTTCCAACAAAATGATGTCTTCCCAGAGTAATTGATCTAGGTGCTGTGCATTGTTCCGAGGGAATATGCTATAATTCACTTCACGAGCTAAATAGATAGTGGAGACAGGGGAGAGGCAGCTGACTGTTAGCGAGATAGAGGCCTAGGGATGAAAATATAAAACGTGGCAAGTCATTTGTTCAAATGTTGGCTGATAAAAGCAGTCAAGACAGATTGGAGCCTTGAGTTGATTTGACTTATTTTATTTATTTTTTTTAGTGATGAAGGCTAGGGTGATTCTGGCCTCTCAAAACATCTTGAGTTTCAAATAAGCTACCTAGAGGGGACTTTTGATCATGATTCATCATGGTAGAGGGAGGATTGGATGGTATTTCCAAATTGAACTGGCACCTCCCTGAAATATTTCAAAGAAGAATGCTTCCTTTCTCGTTATCTCCCTGCCTAGCCATAGCCATTGAGACTTCGCCATTTCTAAGCTTGTTCCGTATTTTCTGAAAAGTGTATTGGATGTGCATTGTGGTAGCAAGGGATTTTCCAATCGCCTCAAGTGCTTCAGTGGCATGAAAGATAGACTTTCTAAGCATAGGCATCATGCATTCGAAAGAGCGTTGTCTGTAGAGGCCTGTCATCCCTGACTTAAGACACTTTAGCTCCATTAGCTCCTGGTTCCTTCTTTATAAAATATCTTACGGTGTTGTTATGTAGAAATATTAATTACAGGTGAAGCTATTAATACAGTGGCTGGCATAATATAAGTGCTCGATAAATGGTAGGTATAATTATTTAAAATGTTAGCTGTGAGAAGTTAGAAATTTAGAATTGCTTAGGAAGGAAGAGTCAACAATAGGGGTAGCTATGAAACCCAGGGAAATTTTCCTGTGTTGTCTTTATTCCCTTAAGGGCTCAAATCGAATGATTGAAACATGCATGAGCACGTTTTCACAAGCATAAGAATATAAAGCACAGCAGGCACCGGTGGCTCATGCCTGTAATCCTAGCTCCTAAGAAAGCGGAGATCTGAGGATCAAAGTTCAAAGCCAGCCAGGCAGAAAGATCCATAAAGTTCTTATCTCCAATTCACCAGCAAAAAGCCAGAAGTGAAACTTTGGCTCAAGTGGTGGAGTGCTATTCCGGGGCCCAAAAGATAAGTGACAGCTCTCAGATGCTGAGTTCAAGCCCTAGTATTCAGAAAAATATATTATAGGTAGGTAGGTAGATATATAGATACAGACAGACAGACAGACAGTAAGTATATCTACTTTTAGAGATTAGAAACAATATGTATGCTCATGGTATATTGAAAAGGTTGTGATACATATTCAATTTACCAAGTCAGTAATGTGACATGATTTTAGACACATTCAAGTGATTTCTTTTTGCTGTATTTATTTGATCCTCCACATAAATGTAGCTCACACATTCTGTTTCTCAACCATTGAAACCAGTGAAGTATTCCTATGCTGGGCTAGATTACCTACCTCCCCTGGTGTGGGGATGCTAAGCTTACTCCCTTATCAGTGCTCCCCTTTTCACCCTCACCCCTGGGCACCTGACCCACGGGCAGCCAAGGTGGAGCGAAGTGACACAGGCAAGCCTAAAGTGCACGCAGCCGAACGAGATCCCCCTTTCCTCCCTCCTTACCCACCAAGGAAGCCAGGGGAAGATGGATCTCTGAGACGCTTTGGAGAGCAATCCGGTTTAATCGGGAGGGGCTCACAGTAATATAGTAGTGATGACGAGGATTGAGAAGGAGCTGGCAATAGGCTGGCGAGCTTGTCCATCCAAGAGCAGCTCCCAAGGACCTCCCTCATGGGCTAACGTCACTTCCCATAGTACCGCCTTCTGGGCAAAGCCCATGCGAAAAGGGAGCACACGTGCTCACTGGCACAAGGTGGGGGATGGTCTCAAAGCTATCCCTTCTGGTCCTGGACCCAGAAGGAGATAGGTGTGGCTCACTTCCACACTGCCCCAGGGCTGGGGGAAGGGTGGCGTCTCGGGAGCGCTGCTCTTATCACCCTTCCCCCCTTAAGGCCAAGATGAATCCCCAACATTCCTACAAATTTATAACAGCAAAGCATAATGATCCAGCTACTACTTCTGAGTCTGTTTTGGTAAATGAGACTTTAAGTTTAATGTGACTTGATCAAGGCTATGATGATGAAGCCAAGGTTTGAGACCTGATTTATACAAATCTCTAATCTGTGTTTCTTTTTGTTTGTTTACTGTTGTGAGCAAATGAATCTATCTAAAACAACTTGATCAAAATATTAAAGAAGACAGGATCAGAATAGAAAGATGGGTTAATACAACAGGTTTGATCAGGACAAAGATGTAGTGCAGAACTTACATTTAAGCATATAAAAAAGTGACATAAAAATTCATCACAGATCATTTATTAACTCTAAACAATGTACTGAATAATCAGCATCTGGAATACATACATAACTTTACATATACCTTGCCACTGATTGATAAATCATTCTCAGAGCCCCATACAAATATTTTCAGCTATGGCTTTTAATAATAGGCAGGTGTTTGAGATTAATATATTCTTTCAACAAACATTAATTTGAGTCCCTTACCTTGTGCTAAAGGTTTCCCAGGTGCTAGGAATACAAATGTGATGTGATTTGTTTCTATTAATACAAGATCATTATTTATAGCAATTTCTCTGGAAAAATAATTAGAGTGGTTTTCAGGTTAGTATATCTTACTGTGTTCTGTCATCTTCCTGTTACTGCAGTAGAACATAGAAGAGGGGATGCTGTTATTGCCTGAGGAATTGAATGTAACTACATTATATCTCAACACAAAAGGTTCTTGTAAGTGGGTGTATATGTGTATACTCTATTTTACAGTCAAGGCACTCTCAAGGCTATACTTTCATAGCGTTTTTAATATTTGCCCAAGAAAATACAGAGATACGGGAATTCTAGGCTTCATATAGTATAATCCAAAGTTAGGCCTTTCTGGTTCTTCTCAGATTTCCACAGTGGAATTATACGAGATTGAGATTGTACCATTTATAAGGAAATGAAAGATCTGGAAAAAATTATGTTAAATGACATAAACCAGATCCACAGAAACAAAGGTTGTATGGTTTCTCTCATTTGTGGTAGAGAGAATGGGCCTAAAAATCTGTAATTAAACATGTTGCGTGGTATGCAAGTGCTTATAAGTGAATTAACTGAAGGAAAATAGAAAAAGTAAATAAAAAGTAAAGTGGCTCACGCCTGGAGTCCTAGCTACTCAGGAGGCTGAGATCTGAGAATCACGTTTGAAGCCAGCCTGGGTAGGAAAGTCTGTGAGACTCTTACTGGAAAAAAGAAAAAAAGAAAAGAAAAAAACCAACTGGAAATGGCACTGTAGCTCAAGTGGTAGAGCACTAGCCTTGAGCACAGAGAGGCTCAGGGACAGCATCCAGTCCCTGAGTTCAAGCCCCAGGACCAGCAGAAAACTAACTAAATAATAATGAATGAATTAGTTTTATAAACCCCTTCTCAGGAAAGGTTGTGCTAAGCTCCTTCTGGTTCCCTGAGGCACTCTGGTCCCATAGACTGCCCTCCCCGGAAGACTTTTCCATCCTTATCCCCAATGCCAACTGTATTAAGATTTCAAACCAGTCTCTTTCACGGAGCTAGAATTTACTTATTTTGTCTCTGCACAAAAGATTTTTAAATTGAAAAAATTGTCTGGTCATGAAAGCCTCTGTAACACAAGTAAATCATTGATTGGGTGGGTCATGAGGAGAAAAGGTAGAAGCCTGTATGATTTTAGAATTGACTATGTAAGATGTTGTTCAGGAAGACCGTCCATTTTTTGCCCCTTGCCCTTACATCTGAGGAAGTTTGTCATTGTTGTTATTCCTACATGGCCCAAACGGAGAAGAAAAAGAAGGAAGAGGAGGCGTGGGGGTGGGGGCTGAAAAGGAGGGGAGCAGGAGAGGGAGGAGGAGGAGGGGGAAGAGGAGGAGAAGAGGAGGAAGAGGGAAAGAAAAAAACATTAAAAAAAAACCTTCTCGGAAAAAGTCAGTAGTCAAGGATGGTAGAATGAATTTTTTTTTTTAAGTGAAAGAATATACTTGTCTTTATATTTGAAATATTGAAAGTTGATTGAAACATGGCTGATGCTAAATAGCTTGGAACATTGTGATATTTTCAGCAAAACATTATCTATTCCTTCCTTTTGTGGTCCTAGGAATTAAGGCCAAATTCACTCTCACTGAGATAAACTCCTAGCTTCAGCCATTTCATTGCTTTTGGGGGATTCATCAGGTTTGAACTCAGGGCTTCATGTTTACGAGGCTGGTATGCTACCACTTGAACCAGTCTACCAGCTCTTTTTGTGTTTGTAATTTTAAAGGTAGGGTATTGCTTTATACCCATGCTCACCTGGACTGTGATCCTCAAATTTGTTCCTCCCTACATTGCTAACACTCTGATGTCCCTATCTCCCTATCTCTGTCTCTCAAGTAGCTAGGATTACAGTGGGAGCCATCATGCTGGTGCAAAACACTTTTTATGTTAATAATTCCACTCCCATCTTTTCCTGTAATCATATATTTCTCTCATTTGAAGCATTTCTATTTGTAACGAAGGAAAAAAATAGAGAATGTTCATATATTCTGTATAATTGTTAATACATTCCAGAAATGGTTTGCTTTCCTTTCAAATAATTATTTTACAAAGAGGGGATATATTTTCCAAAGAATTTTGATGATACTCCCAAGCCATCTTTTCTCACTTGTGAGACCAGCAAGAAGTAGCTGACATTCTCATCAAATGGAGAAAAAAAAATCAGAACTATTTAATGGCATTGGACTTTACTTCCACATAGCTGAAAAAAAATCACTTTTTTTTCTTTTTTGGTAAGGAGTATTTGAATCAGCCATGTGTGAGTTTGCACAAAACCTGACAAACTATTTTAGAGATTATCCAACAAAGAACATGGTTTTTATTTATACCAGCATACATTTCTTCTACGAAAGAGTATGGAGCAAAAGTACCCTTCCAGAGTAGGAAGCACTTTTCTAGTTTCCTGTGGGGGAGGTTGCACCCCTCTAACTTGGATGACCCATGTGTGTTGAGGTTGATGACCAGATTGTATTGTCTTTCACACCACAAAGGGACTAGCAGGTTGGAAATTCAGGGACATGACAAGGTGCTGCTGTTCCCTCTCACTTAGATGCCTTTTATACTCCATAAAACAAACCCCACTGAAAAGAGAACTCATTTCCAGCTTCTACTTGGTCCTCTGCATCTAAGTTATTGAGAAATGCTCAGCAAGGAGCAAAATGTGGGTAGGGTGGCCATCTGTGAAACAGAGAAATTGAAGTCTACTCTGCCTACATCCTAGAAGTGTTCCTATCTAAGACAAGTGAATAAGTGCACATTTATTTATTTATTTAGTCAAAATTTCTTTGTTACCATGAAGTAGTTGTGTAAAGGGGTTTCAATTCAACAGGTCAGTATGTGAGTCTAATTCATCTTGATGAGTGTCACCCTTGCATCATTGCCATCTTTCCAAATGCTCTCCCCTTCATCGTCTGTTAATATACATGGGTACTTACAGTCAAATTTGGGCATAAAGTACATTGATTAGCAAGACTGCAGTGACTGCTTTTATTCTTAAATCAAACTGATCATGTTGATGGTGGTCAAGAAAAGGACCCATCTAACCCCTTGTTTATGTTTCTTTCAGATTCAACCTCAGATGACTTTGACCCTGCTTCCACCAAGAGCAAGTATGACTCACTGGATTTTGATAGTTTATTGAAAGAAGCTCA
This sequence comes from Perognathus longimembris pacificus, assembly GCF_023159225.1. Lineage (NCBI taxonomy): Eukaryota > Metazoa > Chordata > Mammalia > Rodentia > Heteromyidae > Perognathus > Perognathus longimembris. The sequence goes on from NC_063176.1 coordinate 46,699,647, forward strand.
GAGAAGCTTGCGCAGGTAACGTGTCCCCTTGGCTGAGGATGAGAGAGAGAGACGGTGAATACCTCACGGACAGCGCGTCCTTCCCTGACGGACTATTGCAAGTCACACTTAGAAATCTCTCCTACTTTACACTTTCTGTACAAAAGCAAAACAAAACAACAACAATACAACAAGAACAACCACAGCAACAACAACAATGGTTTACATGAACACAGCTGCTGAAGAGGCAAAAGACAGAAAAAAAAATATATATATATATCCAGTAAGCACATGTGTATTCATGGGTGTCAGCTTTGCTTTCCCTGAAGTCTCTCGGTGACTGTGTGTATGTGTGTGTGTGTGCGTGTGTGTGTGCGCGCGCGTGTGTGTGTGTGTACATGTGAGCACTGGGAACACCTGAGCAGAACGTGCAAGGGCAATCCACTTCAAATGGCAGCAGTTCCATGAAGACACACTTAAAACCTAGAACTTCAAAATGTTCATATTCTATACAAAGGAAATATTATATATATATATAGATATAGATAGATAGATATATCTATAAAGTAAAAAGGAAAGAAAACTAACCATCCAACCACAAACCACCCTAAAATGACACTGCTGATGTCCAGTATCAGCCTCTCTACTGATTTATAAGAAAGTGCAAAACCAACCTGAAGCAAGCTTTCTCTCGTAACACAATGACTGACAATCCCGAAGGAAACCACAGGTTCCACCGAACTAATATCTTCTGTCTCTCTTTCTCTGTCTCTATCTCTCCCTCTTTCTTTCCCTTTCTTCTTCTTTTTTCTTTTGCCATGGAATCTGGGTGGGAGAGGAGACTGCAGGCACCAGAATGCTAAACTTTCCTAACATTTTGAAGTTTCTGTAATTCATCCTGTGTCCTGACACCCATGTAAATGTCCAAAATGTTGATCTCTTCCACTGCAGATTTTAAAGGCCTTGTCACTGGTCAAGCAGGCAGCGTGTTCAGTGGCTCCCTCGAAGGAGCGGACATGGTGTTATAAAATGGATGAGAGTCAAGGAGAACTCTCTGGGTGTGTTCCGATAGTGTAACTGCTGCATTCTCTGATGTAGTTAAGTATTTACAGATGTTAAATGGAGTATTTTTATTTTATGTATATATTATACAACGATGTTCTTCTTTTGTTACAGCTATGCACTGTAAATGCAGCCTTCTTTTCAAAAACTGCTCAATTTTTCTTAATCAAGAATATTCAAATGTAATTATGAGGTGAAACAATTATTGTACACTAACCTATTTAGAAGCTGAACTTACTGCTTATATATATTTGATTGTAAAAAACAACAACAACAACAACAACCAAACAACACAAAAGACAGTGTGTATGTCCATTGAGTGCAACTACAACAAATGATGCTTTACGTAATTCATCCCTTGTTAGGTAAGCTTCGATCTAAGCATCTTGTCAAAACAAATATCCTAGTCCCCTAAAGGTATTAACTACTTCTGCGATATTTTTCCACATTTTCTTGTTGCTTGTTTTTCTTTGAAGTTTTATACACTGGATTTGTTAGGGGAATGAAATTTTCTCATCTAAAATTTTTCTAGAAGATATCATGATTTTATGTAAAGTCTCTCAATGGGTAACCATTACAAAATGTTTTTATTTTCTCTATCAACAGTAGTTTTGAAACTAGAGGTCAAAAATCTTTTTAAAATGCTGTTCTGTTTTAATTTTTTGTGATTTTAATTTGATACAAAAATGCTGAAGTAATAATTACAGTATGATTTTTACAATAATTAATGTGTGTCTGAAGACTATCTTTGAAGCCAGTATCTCTTTCCCTTGGCAGAGTATGATGATGGTATCTATCTGTATTTTTTATAGTTATGCATCCTGTATAAATACTGATATTTCATTCCTTTGTTTACTAAAGAGACATATTTATCAGTTGCAGATAGCCTATTTATTATAAATTATGAGCTGATGAAAATAATAAAGCCAGTGGAAATTTTCTACCTAGGATGCATGGCAATTGTCGGGTTGGAGTGTAAGTTGTTCATTTGGGATAAACTCGGCTTTTGCAGAAGCAGTGTGCCTAATTGCACTAGCATGGCCTCTGACGTGACCATCATGTTGTTTCTTGATGACCTTGCTTCTGCTAAATTCAATAACAATAAAAAAATACCTTCAGAAAACAACCTTCGTTCTGAGCATCCGGATTTCATCTGAGTCTGGAGTCCCTGCTATGGAATTCACTAAAGTGTGGAAGTGTGTATTCAAGTTTCCAAATTGAGATTCGGTTGCTGTTGGCTGACATGACTTTTCTGGAGGATGTGCGATACCTACTACTTACTCGTTCTTTTTTTTCCTTTCTCTCACCTAACACAATCTTATAAGATGGGTTTCACCCCCAGGCCAAGGCAGCTCATTTGATAGCTGCGTTCATTTATCACCAGCATATTGTGTTCTGAGTGGATCCACCGTCTGTCCTGTCGGATGCTTGCTCGAGTTTTTTGGCTTCTTATTTCTAAGTAGATAGAAAGCAATAAAAAATACTATGAAATAAAAGAACTTTGTTCACAGGTTCTGCGTTACAATAGTAACACATCTTTAATCCGCCTAATTCTTGCTGTTCTGTAGGTTAAATGCAGGTATTTTAACTCTTTGTGAACGCCAAACTCAAGTTTACAGTCTTTCTTTCTGAATTTTGAGTATCTTCTGTTGTAGAATAATAATAAAAAAGACTATTAAGAGCAATAAATTATTTTTAAGAAATCGATATTTAGTAAATCCTATTATGTGTCCAAGGACCTGATGCGTTCTCTATTTTGCCTTTCAATATATGTGATCCAATTTTAAATACATTCTTTATTTTTTTCCCCTGAATTGTTGACATGAGTCAAATATTTGGTTTATTTCCTTATGTATCAAAAGGTAACACTATAGATTTCATGGTGAGGATTAATTAATTAATCTCCCGACTTTGGGCCTGAGGAATATTGTTCCAATGAAGAGTCTTTTCTTGGTGGACATCAAATTACATCTAAAATTAGTGGAGCTTTCGTATCTTATGCAGACACTGTGGGTAGCCCATCAAAATGTAAGCTGTGTTCTTTTTAATTTTTTAAATGTTTTTGAGGGGGGAAAGAATATTTCAATAGGGCACATGCACCCCATTATCATTGGAGGCAAATTTCGGTGTTGATCTATAGGATTTTTTTTTTTTTTGATGACTATGGGCCATTGCCTTCGTGCTGTGGTTAAGTACCACATCAACAATTTTGGTGACTGAGAACTGGTGCTTTTGAAATGTGGGGGTTTTCAAAAAAGAGGTGAAGCAGAAAATAATTCTTCCAGTGCAACACGATCCTTTTTTTTTTTTTCTTGCTAAATAAACAACTCTGTGAACAATAGTTGGGCTGTCAACATTCAAGCAGCGGAGAGGAAACTTTGCACTATTGGGGGTATGATGCTTGGGTCAGCTGGGAAAAAAAAGGAAGCCTTTTCATGCCTTTAGATGTGAGCTTACAGTAGGTAATGATTATGTGTCCTTTTTTCTGATGGCTGTAACGAGAACTTCAATCACTGTAGTCTAAGACCTGATCTATAGATGACCTAGAATAGCCATGTGATATAATGTGATGATTCTAAATTTGTACCTATGTGACAGACATTTTCAATAATGTGAACTGCTGATTTGATGGAGCTACTTTAAGACTTGTAGGTGAAAGTGTAACACTGTCGGTTGAACTTAATGCTGAAGGGAAAGTGAACGATGAGTTGAGCTCTGGCTGGGCTCTTTTTCCACCTGCCAATTCTACATGTATTGTTGTGGTTTTATTCATTGTATGAAAATTCCTGTGATTTTTTTTAAATGTGCAGTACACATCAGCCTCACTGAGCTAATAAAGGGAAACGAATGTTTCAAACCTACTTCTGCTTTTCTTATTTATCGGAACCAAACTGCTGAGCATGTTTCTCAGATCAGTACACGTTACTCGCTTTTCATTATTCTCACTCCTCTCTGGCTGCCTTTCCCTTCCTCCCTTCTTTTCCATATTCATGGACACATTTCAGCTCAGAGGAAACAGCCACCCTTTGTGTTTTTACTTTGTCTTCTTTTAAACCATAAAGGAAGACAGACGTAATGTGAAAAGTGACCCGAGATTTTATCAAATGGATTAGCTCATTTTTACTTGCCTTGAACCCTGGAAAGTGTATGTTTTTAAATTATGAGATATTGCCTTTAAGGAGAAGCCAGCTATGTATTCATTGGAGAAAGTGATTCTACTCTGCATGGACTTGGGTATTCTTTTCAAAGTCTGGAATCAAGATCTAGTCCTCAAATAGGATGAGCTGGGATGTACGAGATGAATTGGTACCTGCTGACCTGCAGCGCTAACAGAGTGCCTATCCTGCCTGGCATTTGATGGTGGTCCTAATGAAAGATTGAAGTACTAGTACTTTACCCTTCTCTTTTCAAATGGGCATTTCTACTCAACCACTTAACATTGCAAGATGGAGCATTAACATCACATTGGGGAATAGCAGCTCTCTCTTTTTCTCGCTCCCTCTTTTTCTCATTCTTTCTCTACATATATATTACATATGTACATACATACACATATATATTACATATTTATATACACATATATATTCCTGTCCTTGTCCCAAAGTCTCTTAGGCCAGAATGTTTGTAAATATTGGAAATATAATAGAACCATCAACAGTCCTTTAAAATCTGCTAAATAACAGCACACTTCCATTATTTTATACCAGTAGTGAAATTTGTCAGTCATCTTTATCGACATAGAAAACAAAGCTTACTACATTCATCTGTAACTGTGGATACTCAGGAGTCCTAGATACAGCTGGCCAAACTAGACCCTGTTTTGTCTTCTGGCTTAAATTATCTAGAATATTCTTCATCATCTGGCTAGAAACAACCAAGAAATTAAAACAGTGCATGTCTTCCTTAAACAGATCACTTTTTTCCCTTATAAACCCTTTGAGGGCAGAGAGAAAATGAAGCATGTTTAAGAATCACAAGGAGCCACTAGTTTGGTTCTGATCAGAGACAAAAGGACTTATTCCATACTATTCTGAAAACATTGAGCTACTTCTATCTTTGATGATACTAATGATAAAACAGTTATGGAACTCCCAACTAAATGCACAATTGACATAGAGAATTTAAAAAGAGCCTGTTTTGTTCCCCCCAAAAATCTTCAAATCCATTGGAATTAACTTGGCAGTCATATGGAATTAAAATTTTTTTTTCAACATTACCAGTTTTCTCTTCTTCTTCATAGCATTAGTTAGCTAATCACTGGATATAATTTACAGCATTAGCAACATTATTATACTCATTTAACTCTAGTGTTACTAGCTACACAGTTGTAACTCAGCATTGATTACAAAGTATTTTAACCAGAGCATACTTTTTTTTTTGCAATATTTACTTATGTACTTTGTTATTCTCCTTGGTATTCCATGTTGAGCACATGCTACACAACTATAAATTAATCTTTGCATTTTATCAAATGGCAGAGAGTAATAAAGAAGGTCACAACACATAGAGGGCTTGCGTGGAGGTTTGTAATATCATGATTTAAATCTCAATGAAGATTTAATCAAAAGCTGAATTAATCCTTAGAGGAAACAATGCTGTATATACTCCATTGATGGGTACAGAGTATCCTATTTCTTTTCACTGGTATCTGTGAACATGTTGGGAAAAGGCCTATAGGGGGCTTTCTTTTGTTATTTGTCTGATTGTTTTTGGTGTGAATGAAAATATGACTCCTTTGGTGAGGGGAGCATAATGCTGCACAATACCTTTAATAATGTCCAATACCTCGTGTCATATTTCTTCAGTTCCATAGCTTGTTTTATTCTGTTTACCTTGGTATTATCTGTTCTTCAAGTGCATGGTGAAGACAAATACCCTTCACCTTCTTGTCCCCCTCAACATATCCCATGTGATTGCAGGAGTTGTGCAGAGTCCCCAAAGTTGCCCTCCAGTCAAGCATGTGGAATGTGGGGGTCACATAGGCTGCTTTCCAGATCCTTCCTGTATAATCAGGTGACAGCCCCAGGGCAAATTCTCAACGTTGGAGGACACTGAGAACTTGCCAGAAGAAATGAACATAAAATGCAGGTATTTTGAGGAGCAGGTTCTACAGAACAGCCTAGTATTGTTCCAGGTATTGACCAGGGCCAAAAGGCCACCAGCTTCCCACATCCTGTCTTTCTGCTCATAATTCCACAGTAAAGTGACCATGTCCAGTTGAGCTGAGCCTGTGCAGGTCCCCACTAGCTGACTTATGGAAGGGACAAAGTGGAATTAATTAGTTGAAAAAAAAAGTGAGAGCACTTTTAGAGGAGAAAGACCAAATGATTCCATAATATTTTCATGATTAAATTAAATGACCATAATTATACATGCACATATGCACACCAAGGCATTATAATAATCAAGAGCCATGAAATACGGTATTGTTTGGAATGTATGCCTATGTCACTTACTGAAGGCAAGTAGTGTGACACTTGAATTTGCATATTGACCGTTTTCATACATTTTCATATATTAACTTCGTATATTAAAATCTGAATTTTTAGGAAAAGAAAATACTGATTTAGAAAAAAATATTGGGCTTCTGTTGTTTTCTTGACTATCAGGTGCACTTAGCAACATTATCCTTTTTTTTTCACATAGTTTTCTGTGATGGATTTTCAACAAGATGACATTGAAGTGAAAGCTGAAATTAAATGGGAAGGGATGCATGTTAAGTGGTAAAATCCGAGATAGCTTATTAGACTACTTAATTGAAGGGAATTTATTTTTGCTGCTATTAGGAAGTCTATAGTCAAGTTTCTCTTTAACAATAGTAATTGATTGGCGGGGGGGCGGGGGGGAGTAGTTATAATAGTATACTTACCACGCACAGTACCTTCTGGCAAGTCACGTAAGGAAATTCACAGATACTTTCCATTGACTGACTTGGGTAGTGTTGAAGATCCAGTTCTGTCCTCAGCTGTATCATTGCTTCCTCTCTTCATTTACAACCAGACCGCAATCTTAGCACACTTAATGGACTTACTTAATTCTTTAAAGAAAGTGAAGCCATGCTTGCTCCCAGTTTAACTACTCAGCAGAATTTTAGTTTCATTTATACCCTTTATTTAAATTCATACCTAAAATTTCATAGTGCTTTAGAGATATGGCCTCTGTCAATGCTTCCTCATTTGTTGGCAAGGATATGGTGTTCACTATCCCAGAAGGACATTCAGTTCCTTTACATCCTAGACAAAAGTAAGTTAGTCAATTGGTCACATAGCCTATTGTATGGCCTTAATACTTTCATGCCAGGTAACTCGATGGCCAAGTGTTATGCATAATCCACATATCCTACACTTACCTGGACACGTGGAAAAAGCATTATAGTGCCCATTAATGGACTATCGTTCTCAGAGTCAAATGTCTGAATCCAACAGGAGAAAATTGGAAGGAAAGCAGAAGTTGGAGTGCCCTTCCCATGGCTTGGTCTCAGCACCTAGAGTATGAGATGTACCTATGTGTCAGGGTGATGTGGTGTGGTGGCCCACAAAGGGAGTGCCAGAGCATGCACCTGATGAATGAAACCATTCATCAGCGGGTCATAAGAGCTCCTTTGTCACATGGGGCCAGTGTGTCATTAAACACTGCCTGCCATGGCACACCATGGAATGGACTAAGACTAGAAAGGCTGCCTGAAGGAAAGAATAAATAGAAGGTTAACCAAACACAGTCAAACTTCAGATACACAGTTAAGGTTTGGACAAGGATTTCCTATGGTTTCTGATTCAGCTTTTATGTGGATACATTTTGTGGGATTACATAAACAAAGGAAGCAATTGTAACGCTGTGAAGAGGCTACTTCCAGGTGCGCTTGTTCAGAGTTCCTGATTAAAATCCTGTTTACATCTGGGCTACTACATTGGTGGGAGGCCTCTTGGGAGTTTCCATAGACAAGATTTTTGGGTAGAAATTTTAAACTTTCATTTTGTGGAATGATAAAAAAGATCATGATCCTCTCTGTGCACAATATAAAGGATTCTTCATGTTCCATAACGCTTGAAGGATGGCTTCTTTTTATTACCAATTGTTGTAGTCTTGTCATCTCAAAATAGTCATTTGTGGCAAGAGATCTCACGTTCACATTTTGAAGGCTAAACTTAAATCCACTTAGACGTCATTAGAATGGAGACATGTAGATTTTTGGCATAAGGGATATTAAAAAGCCACTAGTTGTTGTTGTGCTGTTTTTCTCCTCTAAACTTGGCTTTATCAACTTCATTTAGAAATTGAACAAGTTAAAAGTTTCCTTTCTTACAATCAGCCTGTAGACATACCTTGACATTCTGTTTCTCAGAAATTCAACTCAGATAATGCTGTTGCTTGTTCTGACCCTTTTCCTTGAATATTCCCATTTAAAGAGACACATATTCCTCTTGTAGAAAGAATGCAAACAGAAAGCTACCCTCATGTTGGAAATCTATTAGATTCAGAGGGTTCTGAAGAAAATGGAGATAATGATCATCATGATAGAGGTATTAGCTAACAATGATTGTCGATTTTCTGTTTTGTAATCACTGTGCTTGGCTGTTCACAGAGTATTATTTTCTTAACTCATTCTCCTAACCCAGGGTAAAGAAAAACACAACCCTCCCATTTTATAGATGAGGAGATGGAAGTTTAAGGTCATCATCATTATGATTGAGGGTAAAGACTAGTTGACTTCAAAACTTTTTTTCACAACTACTCTGCTGTATGTAACATGATTCTAGGACTGAAATATTAATGTTCAAAAGAAAAACAAAATTCTGTTGGAAAATCAATTTTGGTTATTGAAGTTGGTGTCATTGTGTTGTTTTCTTTGGATTGCAGCCCCATTCTTTACATTTTACTTTCTTTCACTCTACATCCATTGAACTCTAAAGCACAAGTCTGAACTAGGCAGGCATCAGTAGCTCACGCCTGTAATCTTAGCACTGAGGAGGCTGAATTCTGAGGATCATGATTCAAAGCCAGCCTGAGCAGGAAAGTCCGCAAGACTCTTATATCCAATTAACCAGCAGAAAACCAGAAGTGGCGCTGTGGCTCAAGTAGTAGAGCACTAGCCTTGAACTGAAGAGCTCAGGGACAGTGCCCGGGCCCAGAGTGCAAGCCCCATGACCAACAAAAAAAAACAAAAACAAAACAAAAACAAAAACAAAAAATGAAGTCTGCACTAGAGCAGAAAAAGGATAGACAAGATAGACACTATGTAGCTGGTAATGTAAGAGAAAGTTAGAATGTGTATTTCCTAATAATAGAACACTAGATAAGACCCTTAGTGTGAGCCTCTGTGTTCTCTCTCTCTTTCTCTGTGTGTGTGTGTGTGTGTGTGTGTGTGTGTATACTATTTTATAGTAATGGAGTGTGGCTAATAAACATCATAAGTTAAAAATAAAACAAGTCAAAACCACATTGAATCCCCCTACCCTATTGAGCCTCCCTGCATAGGAACACTATACTGCAGATATCAATACATCACATGACTAATTAGTAGCCCCGTTCACTGCTGCTGCACAGCATCACAAGAAACTACTGTACTTCCTGCTACTAGCTCAGGAAAAGACCAACATTCAGGGTACAATTCTGGTGGATGTGTATTGCTTTCATCCCGTCCAAAGTAGAAAAAAAAAAAAAGAACAAAAACACCTTAAGTTGCCTGTCCTTAAATCGTGTTTGTCCCATCTGAATGAACGGTCTCTATAATAATTAAAACCAATGAGTCTTTAAGCAGGGATGCTTAATGAACTCATGGTATGTAATCATTCTTGAAAGTACTGATGGCCAACTTAAAGAAAAGATAGACCACTTCCCACATGAAAACAGATTTGGAAGCTTGTAATGATCTACTCTTACTAATGAAGAATTGCCTGAGAAACACCCTCTCTGGTTTCCCAAGCATCTTTCAAAAGCATCCAGATGAAGGTTGGCATGTGTGACAAGCCACCTTTTGACTGAATGTTTCTTCATTCCTGTGGCTCCATTCAGTGTCAGGATACAGAGCGAGGATGGGTATCAGCTCATCATGACAGAGGACCTTAAGGTTTCTCAGATATAGTTATACTAACCTCTCTACAAGCCTGGGGGTTATTATGAATACTACTCACTAGATACTTGTAATCCCCATTTATGGAGAGCCTTTGTGGGAGCAATGTCCTTGTGGAAAAGGGGGGCTTGGTTCTAACATGGCCAAAGCTGGGAAGCACCCCAGTCCCCAGGCTGCACTTAGAGGCCTGCTAAAATTATGAAGCAAGAAAGGGAAGGATGATCATGAATTTAATCTTTGGCATTCTATGAACCCAAATAAAAATAATCTAGGGCTTGTTGGTGTGCAAAGTAGGTGAAGAATTTTTAAGCAACTGGTTTAACCAATGGCTACAAACAAACAGATGCTATCAGAGACTCTTTAAAAGATATTTTATATTTTTGATGAGAAAGCATTTAAACTAAAAATCCAAGTATATAACCTAATATTATTGGTTTTCATGTATCTGGGACTCAGATCTGTGAGGTATTACCTCTATTCAACCTTACAAGTGACAAGAGGGTTCATTTATGTGTGATTTCCATTCATTTACTTCTTTACATTTCCACATACCCGAGTCAGTTGCAGAATTATCTTGTGTGTCTTTTGAAAATTTGCGTAATGTTTTTTTTCTATTTTATGTATCCTTCTGCAATTTGCCTATCGTGTCGTTTAATGCAAATGCAATTAGAACAATTGAGCTGGGGTGGAAGGCAGAAGGAGTTCCATCTTTCAGGTGTTTGGCTGTTCCCTTGGCAGCTGCTCTAACTGTCTCAGCGAATCATTCTTCACAACACTCCTGATAGTTGTCTCTGTTTCCCTGTTACCACTTGGGCTCATGGTGAGGTACATGAGTGGTTTTAATCATGTTCCAAGAGATAAGGAAGTCATAAAATCAACACAGAAGATGTAAACCCATACCCAGGTAGTTGATTTGTGTGTGTGTGTGTGTGTGTGTGTGTGTGTGTGTGTGTGTGTATTTTAAGAGAATGAGTTCTTTGGTTTTCCTTCTTCCTTTTTTCTTTCTTTCTAGTTTTGTTAAATTGGAGAGTTTTACCAGGCTCTTCCCCTTCTCATTCCCACATACCTGTGTGTGGTCATGCTTTCTCCAGAGAGGACATTGGGGTTCTCCTGCACTGAAGAAATTATTTCTGCTAAGAGTAACCAATTAAACTACTTACCAGCTGGAGCACATGTTTCCGCACTTAAGTTAATTGAACTGTTGCAAACTAAGTATAATACTAAATTGTTTCGGTATTCCAAAGTACACCATGCATGCAGATAAAAATGGAAATAAAAGAAACCAAATCAGTTTGGAATGTGCAAATGAGGCCTACAGTGCTGGCATTTAGATCTATGACTGGATAACTCCAGTAGGTACTGTGGAACTTTTTTAAAAAATTCATCTTTCTCTTGCTGATCTCTCCTTTGAAAACCCTGAACCACTCCTTGATGTGATATTCCATAAGCACAAGTCAGAAAGAGAAATGTCTGAATCAGGGTTTTCTACCAATTTGCCCAGAAAAGAAACTCTTGGTGATAGATTTCACGGATCAAGTAAGAAGAGAATTGTTAAAAGGAGATTGAGCTTAATAGAGGAAGAGAAGCATTTGATTCTGGGAGAATATGTTTAGAATTTGGCTAATGAGTCCGTTTGAATTCTTCAGTAGCTAGCACCACTGTACAAGATAAGTTAATACTTAAATTCAAGTACAGGATCGCCTTGAGAAAAAGTAAGCTGGGTAGAAATGGAAGCTATTTCCCAGTCTTCTTTCTTTTTCTTTTTACTTTCTTTTCTTCTTTAACCTCTTCCCCATGACCCCAAGCATTCATAAACAACAAACCACTTCTGTGGCTTTCTGTTGCTTTGAATCTCCCAATCTCCAGTATAACCAAGGTCAAGGGCTAGGATTGAGATGGTTGTTTGAGAAGCCTGGTGGGTGGGGCAAGTGTTGATAACTTATGGAATCATCTTGAGCAATGAGTTGCCCAAGATTGATGACAGTTCCCTCATTCTCCCAAGACACCTTTCCTGCTCCCAAAGGAAACCGAAGGAAATGATGAATTCAAAGTCCAAATAGGTAGACTTCAGTATTTGAAAAGAGAAATCCAAAGCATTTGAATCAACCTCGGGTTGTGGTTCTTAGAGTCTACAAAAAGAAAGAAAGAAAGAAAGAAAGAAAGAAAGAAAGAAAGAAAGATGCTCAGGGTCACAGGATGGTTAGATCTTGCATTCGGGTTACTCAGTGGGAGAGTCTGAATGACAGGGTAGGCTGTCAGTTGATTCAATTAAGCACAGGCAATGTAGTACTGTATAATGCCTGGATGTGAACCAGCAACTCAAAATTTAGAAGAATAAAAAAAGAAAACAGGGGCTGGGGATATGGCCTAGTGGCAAGAGTGCTTGCCTCGTATACATGAAGCCCTGGGTTCGATTCCCCAGCACCACATATACAGAAAATGGCCAGAAGTGGCTCTGTGGCTCAAGTGGCAGAGTGCTAGCCTTGAGCAAAAAGAAGCCAGGGACAGTGCTCAGGCCCTGAGTCCAAGGCCCAGGACTGGCAAAAAAAAAGAAAAAAAAAAAAAAAAAAAAAAAAACAACACCAAACTCACAAAGAGTCTATAAGGACAGTAGGAATATTGACTGACGAGTGAGTTGTGGCCAAAGACAAGCAGGACCCAGGCTTCTTGAAGCTGATATGGGTGCATCCACGGAATGAGCTGAAAAGTTCATGGTGAAGCTTTTTCTCCAAAATACCTCCCCTATGGCTTACAGATAAGAATGGATATTCAGCCTTTGGAGACTCATGCATTTTGAACCTAAGCTGAAATGGATATACTATAGCTAGTATCAATTCTAGTATCCCCATATTGAATTAATTTAGAGATAAGAAAAAGTTGTATGGGGTGGGGGTGGGGGGGAATAAGAAAATCTGACACCCAAAGCCTCACTGCCTGGATAGAGGCAGAAAGGACAGTGACACTGGGTGCCTGTCAGAGAAAGAATGCAAAGCAGGTGCATAATCAACTTACCATCCGTCTCACGGTTAGGTGGTTCCTTATTCAATAATATTTATTGACCATTGATTTCAGGCACTGTGTCAAACACCACAGGATAAATCATGGCTTTACTAACACCAAGAAATGTTTATAGTCGAATAAAAAATATATAGTACTGAAGAAAAAAATATAAAATCCTACACAGCAAATTATATTAAAAAAAAAACTTCATATACCTACTGCATTTCAGACACTAGACAGGAACTGTGCCACTCTCTCTTCAAGCAATTTGAAATCCAGTGCATATACCCAAGGTAATGAGTGAGGCAATATGTTTCTAAGTCTATGGCAGCAAATCCTCCACCCAAGATAGGAGAACAGTCAGGACGCCACAAGATCCTAGATATGCAGATGTAGGGGCAATGGTGAGCAGAAGTAGCAAACCTTTGTGTTTTCACATCTGTCCTGTAGGTGAGATGATTTCTCTGTTACCTGACCATGAGTATTCACTGTTGTTCAATAAATGAATGCAAGCACTGTTTATTTTATTTAAAAAACAACAACTTCCTGACCCATCTCTCACCACTGTCTGTGACCAGCTTTTAGAATGTACCCCTTTTCTTACGTGTCTTCTGTACATGCATCTGTCCCAGCACTGAGCATCTACTATTCTAGATGATTAGATTACCTTCCTTTTGCCCATTGAGGTTGTCAGGGTGTTAGCTAACTAGATGGAAGAATGGATACAAAGGAAGAGAATGTTCATGTTTAGCTAAACTAATCCCCAAATATCTTGGCTCTGAATCATTTCTGGAATGTTATTCTGTTCCAGCTCTTATAAAAATGTATGATTTTGATTTGGGGAAACAATCTCTCAAGGAATCTCAGAGAAACAGAGTGAATAATACTTCTATGGTGGTGTTTTCCTTCTTATGGCTCCTGAACCGAATAACCCAGGACATAAGTATGTTCTATAAAAGAAATATGATTTCTTCAGCTGAGGGTAGAGTCACATTGAGTTTTACTATCTGGTCTCTAAAAGATGTGGACTGTCTTTCCTTAGAGCCTTCTGATCTTCCCAGACAAGACCACCTCTAGGGAAGGAAATTCTCTTCTTCTGGATCCCATAGGTCATTTTTTTTTTTTTTTATCCAGGTGACTCTGTTTGGATTTCTTGGGCCAGTCATTGCCAAGAGTGAGGTTTTAGATTCCTTACCCCTGTAGAGACTTGAGTTAGACAGGGAGGGAAGCTGAGGTCTAGGATGCACAGCCAAACTTCCCAAGAGTTAGCGATCATTTTAACACGCTGGTTAGGTTTGAGGGGCCCTTTTCTGGGTGCTTAAAGGTTTCTGCTGATCCTAGAGCTGTAGAGAAAGCTTGCAACTTAGTCCAAAAGACTTGATTGACCTCAAATAGATAAACCTTTTGGGATATTTGTTCATGCCTTGCAAATATCTGTCTAAAATTGTCTCATTTCTACTATTTCTATGGCCAAATGAATTGTCACATCTCTGTGCAGCCCTTCCCAGCAATCTGTTTATCAGAAAGAAAAGCCTGTTGTCTCCCAATTTCTGCTTTCCAGGTGAATGATATTAATTAGTTTGCAGCAGGTACGGTTTATCTTTGGCTAAGACCAAAGCAGATGAAAATGCTGCCGTGCAGGAAGATTTTTTTTTTAATTTTTTTAATACACGATGAATGGAATGAAGATACTTATCTGGTAGAACAGGTTTCAGGTGGAGCTTCCATCAGCAGTACTTTGAAAGGCATTGTTAGACTTAGGCTGATCTGAGTAAGAAATAAAAATTGCATGTCATATTGTGACTACATTAACTTCTTTCCCATACAGGAGGCTGGAGCCCATGCACAAACTCTATTTAATAATTTTAGAGCAAGCACTCAATTACTGGCATTTTGTGGAAGATATTGCTAATTCTTCAAATGCTCTGTTTCCACATTAGAATGTGTCTCAATCCCTCAACATAGAGAACAAAATTTTTCATCAATGTATTCTTGACTAGGTGTTGTTAACATGGCCATCACCCCCCCCCAAAAAAAATCTCTTATAGATAGAGTAGATATTGTGTTAGTACTTTGCATCACTATAACCAAAACATCTAAAATAAAAATATTAAGGGAGGAAGGATTTACTTTGTCTCATGGTTTAAGAACATTCAGTTGCATGTTTGGTTGTCTCCAAGCACTGGGAAGAACATCATAGCCTTGGGATTGCATGTTAGAGGAGTTTCTTCATTTTAGGACAGTTAGGAATTAGCAGAAAGGGAAGAGGAAAGGGCCAGGGATAAGATGACCCCAAGGACCTACCCCCTCAATCCTACTTCCTCAAGCTAGGCCTCTCCTCCTAACATACACAGAATCACTCCCATGATGCCATGGAGTACCATCTCGGACCTGCGCTTTAAAACTTTGGCATATGGGGAATATTTCATATTCAAACCATCACACACAGGAAGTCAATATTCAATCCCCAGAATGTGACAAATAGAATCACATAATGACCCCACTTTGCTCTCCGGGCATGATGTGAGGTACAGTCTCTCACTTTCTTTGTTCCTTGTACTACAACTTCCTTCACTGCATCCCTTGTGGCTTCTGGAGTAAATCCTACTCTATCACATTTACAAAACTTGCCCAACGTTAGTCCTTCTGATTGGAATGTTCTGTGCTCTCCTCTG
Organism: Perognathus longimembris pacificus; assembly: GCF_023159225.1. NCBI lineage: Eukaryota > Metazoa > Chordata > Mammalia > Rodentia > Heteromyidae > Perognathus > Perognathus longimembris. The sequence goes on from NC_063176.1 coordinate 46,715,433, forward strand.
TAAGAGAAGCTGTGGGGTTTCCTACAGAATTAAGTAAGAGTCCATGTGTCAGATTAAGATATACCTGTGATTCAATTCCTGATCCAATATTTAGGACTCATGATGATAGGCAGGTAGCTTATCATATACATTTCAATTTATTTTTCAAATGAAAATACCAACACCGACTACATAGTAGTGCTCTCAGTATTAAAGGCAACATATTTAGTGTAGCATGGTACATAGAAATGTTTAATAATTGGTAACTAGTATTTATCCTTTTTAACTGGACTCTAAGCTTATTTTTTCTTCTGACCACCCCTCTCATGGCTCAATCCAGATTTAAGCTCTACAAGTCACAGTCTACTTTGCACACACATATTTGCTTAGCACTTACAACTGTACCTGATGCATAGCAGGCTTGTCATAGAGTAGATGTTACCATAACAACTTTGTTGCTTCTAGGAAGCTTTTGTTGAACCCTAAACTTGCCCTGGCATTGTCAGCTACTTCTCTAAGAATGTATTTAACAGTGGCTTTAATTGGATTCATTTAGAATCGTTTCTCTCTCTCCTTTTGAGTTGCAAGTTTCTGAAGTGGGTGGACTACGTCAATTTACATCTTTAAATCCTTGAGTCCCTTCCTAGCCTGTATCCTAATGCTCAAGAAAGCCCTTTGGGAACCCATGAATGAGTGAATGGAGGAGTGATTGATAGATGATTGAGGGCTCATCTGTGTTTCTTTCTCTCTGTTATGTTTCCTCTTACCACATTACGTTTGATTTCTGCTTCTAAGGATCAAACTGCGAATGTGGACACCAATCAATTTGGGGCCAATAAGAGGACTCCTTCATCTTAAGTATATATCACAGTCCACCCCATGATGCTCTGCTGAAATCAAACTACCAATACTAATACTAATAATGGCACCTGAGGAAGAAAAGCAGATCCTTCCATGAAAGCAGCTATAGAAAGTTTTTGCCCTGAGGAATATCATGGGAATAGCTCAGACAAGGGACTATGGAAGTCTGCAATTCCTTGAAGGGACTGAAAAGCTGGTGTGTGGGCAAGTCTCCATCCTGGGACTCTATCCATGGAAGTATAGACAAGAATATGGAAGTTCTCTGTGTTTGCAATGGCCCAGGTGAGTGCGGCTCCAGAGTCCGTAAGAGAAAGCAGACTTCTCTACCTTCTTTTGTGGGCAATGGCCTCCAAACCACCTTGCAGTTAAGGCAAAGAGCCGAGCTGACCCTGGTACGCATTGAAATGCAAGGATTTGTGTGCAAATCAAGGGAAAATTCTGCAGGATCAGTGCCAAGGAGTTAACATTTGGAAACCTCAGCTCAGTGCCAGGTTGTTGTTTGAAAAGAAGCAGATCGTGGAGCAAATGCCAAGGAGGCACAGTGGGGAAGAAGTGAGGACAAGGACTCCAGGAATTAGCTATTCAAGAATGTTCCAGACATCTGATAGGTCTTTTCCTTGTCAAAAGGAAAAAGGGAGAGGGAGAAAGGGAAATGGACATTCAAATGAGCATTCACGGAAACAGGCTGTTCAGGGTTTTCAAGGGAATTGGGAGGGCAGATGCTACAAGGTTACTGGAGTCAGTGTCAAATGCGAGAACAGTGTCGGTGACATGAGCTAAGAAATGACTAAGCACTGGCGTCGCTAATAGACAGATCCAAATGCCAAGTGAAGCTGTTGTCTCAACTCATTTGAATCCTTCTGAAGAGATGATGCAAACAATAGCAGGAGGGATGAAACTTCCTCTATTCTGGAATATTCCCAAGATGATAGAATAATATCCCCAGACTCTTCTGGTCTGGGGTTGGGAGGGGTCATTCCTTTTCTTTTAGACACTTTCCTCGGAAGTGTTAGTTATGGCCAGTGTACACCAAGAATACACTTAGTAGGAGATTTTTATTTAGTAAGTGGGGATTTTGAGCCCAGGGCTTTGCTCGTGCTGGCTGCATGGTACAAAAGCACTCTCTACCTTCGGTGATATGCCTCCAGCCATGTCTGAAAAATGTTATTTTGGAGATTAGGACTTACTAAATGTGCCCAGGCTGACCGGCATGGTGGATCTTCCTACTTCAGCCTCTCGGGCATTGCACCTGGAAGGAATCCTTTATTCTGAAGGGACCATTTGCTATTTTCACTGTGGATTCTACCTCTGACCCAGAAGGGCTGCTCAGGATTGGAGGTATGATGTGGCATTTAACAGGCCAGCTTCTACTTTCCATATAACTTTCTTCTTGCTATTATTGTGTCTCTTTTTAGTCACATTTCTAAAGGATCCCAAAGCCTTTGAGTCTGAGGACCATGGTGAAAAAGGGGTGAGAAAAGTGAGAGAAGGCCAAATCACATAAATAAATGAGTCTTGCACACACTCTGAGAGTTTTTGTCTATGAGGACTAATTGAGTGAATATTTTTCATATACTGAATGCTTCTTAAATACTCCTCAGTTATATTGCCTTCAGTCTTACCAATTTCCTCCTTGCTTTCCACCTCCTTTCTTTCTTCCTTACTGAGGAAGATAACAGGTGTTTTGAAAAGAATGACACTCAATAGCGATGGCCACCGTTTACTCAGAGCCTCCTTTATCCCTCCTTTCTATTTAGGCATTTTCTTGCTGTCAATCATGCTCTATGGCAACTTAGAATAACAGAAGAAAATGCCCCCACTTTTCAGATAAGCAAGTTGAGCTAACACAGAATAAGTCAATTAAAGTGATGTAGCTGGAGCCTATACTGATTTCTCTCTCCTGGAACATAGAAAAATGGCTTCTCAGGTAAAATATAAGTTACCCATTTTGCATTGGGGCCAGAGCTGGTTAGGTTGATGAATTAGAATGCTTTTCCTTTGGCATTCTTTTCTATTCCAGGATTCAAGCTGCGCTTGGTCATGCTGGCCTGTAGGCCAGCCACCTGTGGATTATGAGCATTCATTGAAGCAGAGTTTGCAAGGGAATTAGGGAGTCCCCTAGAGCTAACCACTCATTCCTCTTTATATTCTCTGGAGCTGATGGCTCTCAATTAACTCATTAAATAAACTGACCTGGGGTGATAACTCTTCATTCTCCAGTTAGCACGCTTCCATAATACTCGATGAGAGTCAAATATGGGGAATTCACATGGTAGAAGGTTGCTGGGAGAAACTTTGAAAGTAGATAAAAACATCATCAGTTTTCAGTTCTCACCAAGTAGCAATCATCCTTGTCATTGCTCACAAAAGTCCCACTGAAAAATCGATTGCAGAGACCCAAGCCTCCAATTTTCTTCATAAGTTCCAGTTAAGAATGATGTTTTTGGATTTCTTAAATATTTGTCCTCAACATCTATTCTATGGTTGCCTCTATTCTGGGTAGGAGATTCAGAGTGAACAACTCAAGCCCCTGGGAGTGTAGTACTACTAAAATTTTTCACTCTATTTTCCTCTCTCCTTGAACAATTTTATAGCTTGCTGACCACTTAGAATGTTATCTTTGAAAAGACCAAGGTACGGAGAAAAATAACGATTAAGGAATAGATTTTTTTTTAAAGAGAGGTACTATTTTTAAACTACTCATTTACTAATTTCAATCAATGACAATTCTGAGATATGAAATGCGCTCTAAAGTAACATGTCACAAGAAGAGAAAAGGTACCATTACTGATAATCCCTCGGGTTTTCCTACTAACTTCGGGGTCAGTGAGGGGCATTAAGCTGGAAGATCAGTAGGATGTCAACAGGCAATTGAGTTCCGAGAAGTTACGGCATGCTCTCCACAGACAATGTGAACAAGCTTGTTCTGAGAAGATGGTCAGGGATAGCTCTGAGGGTGGCTTAGGGAACAGCTACCTTCAAAATAGTCATGAGACACCTTTAAAAGAAATGATTGGAAAATGTAAGGCCAGCCCTGGGAGGGCAGATACCCCCCCGCCCAATCTGGTTAAGTCTCCACCCATTTGGTCACATCCCCTTCAACATTTATTATTGTCAGTTTTCTTGATATAGGACATTCTTACTGGGGTGAGATGGAATCTCAATGTTGTTTTGATTTGTATTTCTTTTATGGCCAGTGATGTAGAGCATTTTTTCATATGTCTCTTGGCCATTCTCATTTCCTCATCAGAGAAGTCTCTTTGTAAGTCTTTAGCCCACTGTTGAGGGGGCTGTTGGTTCTTTGCGGTTTTGTTGTGGAGGAATTTAATTTTTTTAGTTCTGCATATATTTTAGATATGAGGCCTTTGTCCAGTGTATGGCCGGTAAAGAGCTTTTCCCAATCTGTGGGCTTTCTGTTTATCTTGTGAGCTATGTCCTTTGCCGTGCAGAAGCTCTGCAGTTTGATGCGGTCCCATTTGTCCAACCTTTCTTTGATTTGTAGCATTTCTGGGTCTTTGTTAAGGAAGTTCTATCCTGTGCCAAGAAGCCCAAGTGTTTCTCCTACTCCTTCTTTTAGTGTTTTCAGGGTATCTGTTTTAATTTCGAGGTCTTGCAGGGTGATATATAAGGATCTAGTTTTAGTTTTTTGCAGGTGTTGAACCAGTTTTGCCAGCACCATTTGTTAAAGAGGCTATCTTTCTTCCATCCTATTTTTTTAGCTCCTTTATCAAAGATTAAGTAGGCATAGTTCTGTGGGTTCATTTCTGGGTCTTCAATTCTGTTTCTTCATTGTTGGTGGGAATGTAAACTGGTTCAGCCACTCTGGCAAGCGGTATGGAGATTCCTCAGAAGGCTAAGCATAGAGCTCCCCTATGACCCAGCAGCCCCACTCTTGGGCATCTACCCAAAAGACCACAAACAAGAACACACTAAAGCCACCAGCACAACAATGTTTATCACAGCAAAATTTGTCATAGCTAAAATATGGAACTAACCCAGATGCCTCTCAGTAGATGAATGGATCAGGAAAATGTGGTACATACACACAGTGGAATTTTATGCCTCTATCAGGAAGAATGAATGACATTGCCCCATTCGTAAGGAAATGGAAGGACTTGGAAAAAAGTATACTAAGTGAAGTGAGCCAGACCCTAAGAAACATAGACTCTATGGTCTCCCTAACAGGGAATAATTAGCACAGGTTTAGTCTAGTCACAGCAGAGGATCACAAGAGCCTAATAGCTATGCCCTTATGAACACATAGATGATGCTAAGTGAAATGAACTCCATGTTATGGAAACGAGTGATATATCACTCGTTGTAATTACTTTCAACATGCCATGTGAAACCATAGCTTCTATTGTTGATGATCCTCTTGTATTCCTTTCCTGTGGTTGTACCTGCACTATCACTGTATCTTATATGAGTACATTGGTAACTGTATATACTGGTATTAGACCTGGAAAGTGAAGGGAATACCAAAATCGAGAGACAAAGGATAAAAAGAAAAACAACTCCAAAAGCAATACTTGCAAAACCATTTGGTGTAAACCAACTGAACAACTCATGGGGGGAGAGGGAAAGGGGGAGGGGGAAGGGGGAATGAAGGGAGGAGGTAACAAACAGTACAAGAAATGTGCCCATGGCCTAACGTATGAAACTGTAACCTCTCTGCACATCACTTTGACAATAAATACGAAAAAAAATTCGTCACCTTAAAAAAAATTCTCCACCCAGTTACCTGGAGTTACCTGGAGCAGACTTGGACGCCATTACTTCTACCTTCCCTGAGGTCACATCTTAATCCACCTGGCCCCATCCCCCTGGCCCTGCCCTAGATAAGGCAGGGCTGGGTGGGGGTCGCCCCTTATCACCTCAGCCACAGGCCAGCAGTTGTGTAATAAGCTTTCTCTCCTGCCTGAATACCGCGTGGCGTTCTCCTTTATTGGCTATCTACTTTAATAAATCTAACAGAAAATATCACTTGGACTTTCCCTTTGAGTAAAGGTAGGGGAGGAAGTGACCACATAAGCCCTCTGGGTCTCAACACTCATAGCTATTCTATCAAGGACAGAACAGACTCCTCTATGTCCCAACTGGAACCAAATAATTACATCCATTACACACTGTATTACTTTGCAAATCATGTAACCTTCAGTTTCCTTGCCTGGAGAGTGGTAGATTAATGGTAATAAGGTTATCCATAGTAGCAAGTATAGATAAAGTGACCGTCTTTCCAGTAAAGCATTGGCATCTTGAGAATTCATTGGCACTTGCTGTTCAGGGTCTGCATCGGCTAAGAGTAACTTAATATCAAGAATTATAGTTGCAACTCAGAAACTACTAGAGATTACTCTCTCTCCCTCTCTCTCTCTCTATATATATACACATATATTATATATTATATATGTATGCATATATGTACATATGTATACATATTATATACATATAATGTATATTATATACATATGTTTATATGTATATACACATAATATGTATACATATGTACACATAGATTATATGTTATGTGTGTACGTATATAATAGGTATACATGTGTACATATATACATACATATATAGTAATATATAATATATACATATATGTATACACATGTACATATATGTAATATGTAATATATGTACATATATTATATATATTATATGCTATCTTTGTGAAAGTCCATATGGTTGTTTAACTTTGATGATAATCTCTCTGAGAGGAACATCCACTATTTAATAGATGGCAGACTTTGGAAGTATTTCTGTACCCAACAGGCAGCTAGTGCTGCTGCCTCCAACTCCCACTGAGTCCTCTGAGGAGAGTGGGATAGTAAGATGTATTAGTCAGTCTTCTGTTACTATAATAGATTATATAAAGTAATTAGCATAGAGAAAAAAGGTTGGTTTTGGCTCCATGTTCAGAAAATTCCAATCCAAGATGGAGTGGTTCCAATACTTAGTGCCCCTGGTGAGGGCAGTAACACTTCATGGTGTGGTGTGTACACATAGCAGCAAACAGATCCCTTTATGACCCAGGAAGCAAAAAGAGGAGGAAGAAACTAAGCATCCCACAATTCCATGTTAGGTCAGGCCCCAGAGACCTATGCTTTCCCAGTAGGACTTTTATCTTGTTACGCTTCACAAAAATGCTGATCTCTACAAGACATTCAATATCCAAATTATAACATTTAATTGATTCAACATTTAATTGACTAAAAAGGTAGTCTTAGTCCATTTTGTGTTGTTTTAACAAAATACCTGAGGTTGGGTACTTTATAAGGATAAAGATTGCTTAGCTCATACATCTACAGGCCTAAGAGAATTATGTATTATAGACTTCCAGTGAAGGTGCCATGCTCACTCTATCATACTTGTTCTTGAAGCAAGCTTATCCATTCTGAGACTGGCATTAATTTCCATACAAAGGTGATATCTCCATGATAAAATCTTTGTTTTCTTCTTCTTTTTTTCCTTGTTTCTTTCTTCTTTTTTTCTTTCTTTCCTTTTTCTTTCTTTCTTGTTTTTGTTTCTTTCTCTGTCTCTCTTTCTTTTCTTTTTCTTCTTTTTTTTCTTTCCTTCTTTTTCTTCTGGTCCTGGGACTTGAACTCAGGGCTTGAGTGCAATCCCTGAGCTTCTTGTACGCAAGGCTAGAACTCTCACTGAGCCACAGCTCCGATTTTGGTCTTTTCTGAGTAGTTTATTGGAGGTGAGACTCTCACAGGTTTCCTGCTCAGGCTGGCTTCAAACTGAGATACTCAGAGACTCCTGAATAGCTAGGATTGTAGGCATGAGCCACTGGCACCTGGCTGAATCATATTTAAATAGTCCTCCATTTCCTGACCATTATTTTGAGGACCCAGAACCCAGCACATGGGGCACTGGGAGAGAAACTATATCCAAATGGCAGCAAATTTCTATTTTTTTTAATGTGTATTCCTTGTTGAATGAGAGAGATTTCCATTTCCTTGAAAATAAATCAGGAAACCACAATGTTATCTCCTGTGACCTTAATTCTACCATGGCCTGCAAAGTCTTCAGTTGGCACATTTATCTTGAGCAGAGTCCTAGCAATGCCTGCCTACAAGAAGACCATGCTTTCAAAGCATGCACTCCTTGACCTCCTCTTCCTCTTGTTCTTCTTCCTTCTTCCTTCTCCTCCTCTTCCTTTGGGGCTCTTAGGTTTGAACTCAGGACCTTATACCTGGTGGGAATGTACTCTCTTACTGAGCTGTACACCTCCAACCTGTAAAAGCACCAGTTAGTTTTGAGATAAAGTGTTGCTTATTACTTGGGCATACACCTAGACCATGATCTGCCTGTTCTCACCAGAGCTGGGATGACAGGCATACCCACCACTTCCAGCATCTTCGGTTGAGTTAGTCTTGTAGACTTTTACTGCCCTGGCTGTCCTGGACCCTTGATCCTTCTGATCTCAGACTCTCATACAAACGTGGGGACAAGTGTATGTGACAGATATAGCTTGAGAGGGGGACAGGCCTGATTCCACCCATGAGCCGCTACCATCTGGAAAGCATAATCTTCATGAAGAAGTAGGGGAAAAAATTACTTCTACTTGGTCCCAATGTAATCATGTTTTCTTTTCTGCATTCTCAGGCCTCTAGCCTTCTCTGTCCCATTCTTATTATGGGATCTGCAAGAAAGAAAAAACATCAATACTTTACTACTTAAGGTCGGTCAGTAAAATTTGCTTGTAGGTCCCCTTACCAGAGCCATTTATGTCCAGCCACATTTCTCCTGGGTTACAATTCAATAAAGCCTCCTAATGGTCTTTCCCCTGCCTTTCTTCTACACAGGCCCTGCAGAAGAAACTCCCATGCTCACTCATGAACCTCTTTGCAGGGACATAATTTGTTCCTGTGGTTTTTCTGTTCTTTTGAGAGATGACTTGGGCTGAGAGACTGAGGCTGTGGAGCAGAAATAACAAACCCCTGTGCATTTAGCCACATCTAGTCATTCCAGTTAGGCTTTTTTGTAGCAGATTATGGCAGCAATAAAGAGTGCTTCTAATGGTGCTACCTGGGAAAGGCTTAAGCGAAATCAATACTCCCTGGCTTCACTTGATCCCTAAATTAGGATGCACCATCTTTTAAATGATAGACAACTTAGGAAGAACATTTTATGAGCACCTACTGTGTGCTAGGTATGTAGCTGCTGAGAAGAAAGACTCCCAGTTGTTGATCACAGTCTAACTGGGGGAGGCAGACCAGGAAGTTAGTGAGGAGATGAAAGGCAATGAGTCATGGAATCCTTAATTGCTTTGCAAATTGCACCAGAAGTCCTTGTTTTCTTTCACAGGACCAGGCGGTAGTAAAGGAAAGCTTTGGTCACAATTGCAGTGTATTAAATCTCAAGAGTCCAGGATGAATTCATTAGGGGAAGAAGCAGAGGCCGTGTTCTGTTTGGCTATCAAATATATACTCATATTGTTACTATAGGAACTAACATATCCTAACATCTGAGCTGTGACCTTGAGCAAGTTCCCAAGTTTCTCAAAATACAGGTCCTCAAGCTCCAAAATAGATTGACTTTTCTTGTTCTCAGAGTTATTGTGAACATTAGTACACTATTCAGAAATGTCTAGCCCTAAGTAGATAACTCTATACACAGAGACTATTGTCATTGTTCATGACAATTGCTATCTATTATAAATTTATCAGGAACAACTCAGTGATAGTTAAAACTAGAGGAAGTTCTACTGAGAACATAAGACTCTCAGTCTTACCAATATTTGCAGGGGTGGAGGTAAGTAATAGAAAACCTGGGGACGGATGCATTGAGGACCTTGTACTTTGCACTTAAGAGTATAGATTATTATTAATTTTTTGGCATGTGTTGGTCCTAGGGCTTGAACTCAGGGCCTGGACACTGTTGCTAAACCCTTTTTCTCAAGATTGGCACTCTATCACTTGGGCCACAGCTCCACTTCTGGCTTTTTGGTAGTTAATTGGAAATAGGAGGATTACAAACTTTCCAGTCTGGTCTGTCTTTGAGACACAATCCTTAGATCTCAGCCTCCTGAGTAGCTAGGATTATAGACATAAGCCAGAAGCTCCCAGCAAGAGTATAGATGATTTTATGAAGTGGGTGGGAGCCACAGAATGTTAACCACTTTTAAAGGAAGCTTTGTTTGGTAGCAATTAGACAACCTTCTTGTCTTATAGCCCTCTTTCTGTCATCTAGTTTACAAAGCCATGGTTGGCAAACATGGAAAATAAAAACCTGGATGCTACTTTGCCTCTGAAGAATTCTCAGCAAATTTTCAGACAGTAAAATGCTCTCTGTGAAATTTCTTAAAGATATCTACTCCTCACTCTGAAATGCCCTGAATTTCCAGCAGTTCTAATGTTGCTGACTCATTTCTAGTTTTGTAAGGATTTAGGTTGATCTGTCTTGTGATGTAAATCTCTAGTTTACCAAATCTCTTCTACTGCTGGAAGGCAGGCCTATAAGAGAAGCAAAGAGATCCAAAGTTAGGTAAACAGATGAGGAACTTAAAAAGTTATTTGCTATTTGTTTCGCTTGTTTACTCTTTAGTGAAAGGAGACAGCTAATATTTTTTATTTTTTTAAGAGAGGATCATTATTTATGTTTTGTCTCAAGGAAATGTTAACTCATGGACTGATGGGATATATGTTCATGAGGACTGATGGTATTTAAAATAAAGTTCCTAGGACTCCTTTAAAGCTTTATGGAGTCTCTCTACAACAGTCATGGCAAATGCCTATCAGAACTCTGACAAAAGGCTAGTTCTCTTCCTGTTTGGGATTTTGATATGACTTTGTCTATCATGCAAGGATGTCTAGCCATTTCAGGACACTGTGAACCTGGGCTTTTGTGTTCATCAGGAAATGCAAAGTTATGGCAATGCATAGCAAAAGGAAAGGAGTCTAGACTCAAGACAAATGTGGCTTATGTCACAGTTTTGTTGTGTTTTCCCAGCTACCAATGGTATTGATAAATCCTACAGAGCAAACGCCAGGAGACTTAAATATGAATTTGCATGCCAACTTTTATAAGGATAGCTTTTTTGTATTGGGAAACATGCTTGTGGTTTCGCATATGTTGCTTGGTCCTCATCCAATACATACATAGATGGAAGAAGTGATGGGTGGGTGATGGGTGGATGGTTGATGGGTAAGTGGATGATGAATGGATAGAAGAATGATGGCTGATTGATAGATGGATGGAATGTGGATGGATAGAAGAAAGGACATATAGATTGTGTAGAACTTCACCCTTGCCAGAAAATATAACTGCCACACCTATGGTTGTATAAATGTTTTCCTCGAGGTTTTTGTTGCTTTTATTTCTTTTGTCTTGTTTTGCACACTTTTCTGTAGTTCCTTGTGCTTCATTTAAACTTTGCTTAGTCAAAGCCATGTTCAGAAAAGGTAAATTGTGACCACCTGCCTAGTAAAACACGTGTTGTCCTCATTTGAAAACTGAGCTTCTTTTACTCACTAAGTCACAGGTCCTTATAGGAAAAAATGAAGTCACAGAAAGAGCAAAGTGATTTGTATACACAAATGCATACATTTTCTCTTCCAGCAAATTTATTAGACAGCAGGTCTGTAATATCTGAGAAGCTGTCAAATACATGTACTCCTTTTACATAATTATATAATATCTCCAATTCCATAGAGATGAGAGTGATCTCATCTCTAAGTTTCTTTATCCTTGAGTCCTCTATCACCCTTACGGGAAATGTAAGCTTCAGATGGGCAAGGGTTCTGAAGGTTTTGATAACTGATGAGTGAATAACTAAATACAAAGTCAATACACCTTGTTTTCTTGATTATTGTCTTAGCTTCACTTGGGCATCTGGTGCCTCACTTGGGAACGGTTCTTAGTATCATCTCCAAGGATCAACCACACAGTCCTTCTTACCTCGCTGTTGTGTCATGGAAAGTGAGTATGTTCAGGCTCGTTTTTTTCCTCCTCATCGTCAAGGAGTTGTAAGTCAACACTTCTTTAATATTCACAGTCCCATTACTTCTGGCTTTGCTGAAAGTGTAAGCCTATTTTTCTTGTTATTTTTATACCCAGATACTCATTTCTAAAATGCTATTAAAATGCGTTTCAGGCATTATTTCATTGGTTACAGACTGTACTTTATTTTTGCTATACATCCTCTTCACTCTTCTTATAGTAATTCTTTCCTTTCTTGCTACCTAAGAGCAATTTGCTTGAGTCTCTTACAGCATCTCTTTATGTTGGTTTCTTCTGCAACATCTTCCAGCAGTTTTTCATTGTAACCAACCCAAAATAGTACCTTTCATTTACTAGTCAGGAAAGCATTAAGCACTGACCCCTAACAATCTATCCCTCCCCCTCCCCCTGATCCTTGAAATTACTAGATAGATTTGAAGTAGGAAAAGTTCTATCTAGAAGCAAATTCTTTCCAATGACAACTGTTGTTTGTCCAGCATTTTGATGAATCACCTTTTGCAAAGTGCTAATGAAAGTATCTTTTTATATATAAAAATAAGAATAGTTTCAATCAACTTTCAAATGCATGGCTGTAAAAGAAAGGGACAGAGATAAAGAGAAGTCAATCATCAATAATAAGGGCATGCATTATTTGCTAACAATGGTGATAACAAATAAGTAAGGCTGGGTGCCTGGTGGCTCACACCTGTAATCCTATCAACTCAGGAGGCTGAGATCTGAGGATTGTGGTTCCAAGCCAGCCCAGGCAGAAAAGTCTTTGAGACTCTTATCTCCAATTAACCTCTCAAAAACTGGAAGTAGAGCTATGGCTCATGTGGTAGAATGCTGGCCTTGAGCATAAAGAGGCTCTAAGACAGCATCCAGGCCGAGTTCAAGCCTCAAGACCCACAAATAAAAAAAAAAAAAAAGAAAGAAAGAAAGAAGAAAAGAAAACAAAAAAAGAGCCTCATAATAGGGAGCGTGAAAAAAATTTAGCAAGATTCTGTGTGTCTTGGGTAGCCATGAGGATGTCAAAGTCAACTAGGAAATGAGAGTGCATAACAGGATCTGCTCCTGGAGAACATGGCTCTGCATTGGTGTTGTGAACCATGTACCTCATTATGTGTGTAGATGGTTGTTAAGAAATAAGTTGTGCTTTTCCATTGATGTAAGCTTCAGTTGATTGGTAGTTCCTGCCTAAAACTGTGTGCAAGCAGAGATTTGCAGAACTAAGGAGAATGTGAGAGACGTACTGCAATCATCATTTGTGTCTATCAGAGTGGATGATATTCAGAAGTTTTTGCATGGAGTCTGTGAATTTTTCATTGTTGATTCATGCCTAATTATTGCTTCATAGTATGTTTCATTTTCTTCCTATAATTGTTTTTGGTTTCTAAATGTAGTATTATAAAATTTGTTTCTGGAAAGATTGATGTATCATAACAGCCATCTGGCCCTTGTGTTGTTTGCCCAGTTGGGGCTATTACAAAATTGTACCCTATCTATCACCTCTGACAGATTTCATAGCAGAGAGCAAATATTCCCATACAGACTGAAGAAAGAGATTTTGACCTAGGAAAACAGGAGACATGCAGTATAGAATTCACTCGTGTTTTATCAGGGCAATGCTGCTAGATACTTAAGCTACATCAGGAAGGGATGATAGTAGGTGTGCTTTCAATTGCAAACATTAGCAAATCCAGGTCAATAAGAGGTTTAGATTAGATGAATACCTGCCCCTTACTTGCCTAATCAATCAAGTTGATTGTTGCTTGCATTTGTTTTGGTAGCATAATGATTGCAAGATTTACACCTCTTTAGCTCTCTTGGAATTTTTCTCATGGTTATGAGATAGATGCTGCATCTCCAAGTCTCCTGTCCACCTTTCACTTGAAAGAATGAGCGAAGGTAAATTGTGAATAGCATCTCTTTTCATGATACAGGAAAAAGCTTTCACACTTTATCTCAGACCTTTGCTTCTTTTTGTTTCCAGTGCTTATCTGACTCACCCTGGCTTCAAAGGAAGCTGAGAAAGCTTTCCTGGCCTCTGTGGTAAATGACGCAAGAGAGAAAGGTGTTGGGGATAAGTGTTGGTTAAGCAAATAATCATTTCTGTCACGATCAACCACTTGGTGTACGCACAGCCTTTACCTAGACATGCCTCTTAGTAGAGTATTCATCTCTCCCACAGAAATTAACTCCATGTACTATTTTTTTCTAAAACACATCATCCTCAACAACAGATGTACACTCTTCACACTCAGATCTAGAGGTGGATTTTCTGACTTAGTGCCAAAGAGCTCCATGACCATTTTTTCTATCCCTTCTCCAAGCACACAGTGGGAATAAAAGGAATAAATCATTCCAATAGCATTTTATCTTGGGGAAAGGAGAATGGGAATTACATTCATAATATTGGTCTATGACACACATCAGACAGCAAAGACTTTTGCCCTGGCAGCGGAATAAATCCTAAATTAGACTAATCTACTCACTCCTGTCTTTTCTCAGAATATCACTAACATCTGGGAGGATTCAAGTGGTCATTATTCCAGTTATGTTCACTGCCACATCTGATCTAGGATTTAGCAAAGATACCTTCTGAGAACTGTTCAACTTGACTAGTTTGTTGTTTATTCATTCAGGTTCAAGGGCTTTGGAAGTAACCATCATGTGATTCGTATTTCATGTGTCCTAACTAAAAGCCACTGTATGTGTAGTTATTGTCTTTAACTGTGAGAAAAGGTGTCTCCTATCGCTTATATTTAGGACAATTTTTATAAAGATATAAAACAAAGACTTCTGTTGATAGAAAACACTTATGCTAAAGTAAACTATAGTCATTGTTAAATCTCAGAATTCTTTTACACTATAAGTAAGGACTTACCCACATTCTCTGTCTGTTCTCATCATCCTACTACTAAAGAACAATGCTTGACACAGTATAAGAACTTTCAAGAATATTTCTTATTTTTTGTCTCACTGCCTTTCCCTTCTCCAGCTCTTTGGTTTGGATATGGTTACATGGCCTCAGAAAGTTTGGTTAAGGTTGCGTGAAGGTCATTGGGGCAACTCTTTGAAAGGGATGTGAGATTCCAGTGTCTCTCTGTTTCTCTCTGACTGTATCTGGTGGTAAAAGATCTCCCCTAGATACTTGTTTCTGTGTGCTATAGCATAACTAAAACAGAGGGCCTTTACCAGCAGTAAGCCAGGACCATGCCCTTCAATTTCCAAAGCTATAAGCTGAATAAACCTATGGTGCTTCATAAGAAGGTTGAGCCAGGTATTTCATTACAGAAGTGCAAAGTGAACACTGGGTATTACATGTTCTGTTGATCACCTCTGGCTTGTACCCAGATAGGACAAGATAAAAGTATGATCATTAGTATAAAGGATCCTGAGACCACGCCTAGCATTTCCAGGAGAAATGTCACATTAGGCAAATGCTTAGGGAAGCCTTAACAAATGACATCAAGTTGTGAGAGCAACTGCTAAGGAAGTTATAGAAGTAAGAAGTGGCTGGGTGAAGTGACTCACACCTATAGTCCTAGCTACTCAGGAGGCTGATATCTGAGGAGAGCAGTTCAAAACCAGCCTGGATAGGAAAATCTATGAGAATTCTTTTCCCCAATTAATCATCCAAAAAATCTGAAAGTACAGTTGCGGCTTAAGTGGTAGAGCACTCAAAAGCTTAAAGACCTCATCCAGACCCTTAGTTCAAATCCCGGGGACCAGCACCAAAAAACAAAACAAAACAAAACAACAACAACCCTAATAATAATAAAGAAAGAAGTCAAAATGAAGTTGGTTAGAGATAAGTTATGAATTGGTTGAAAGTATATTCAGGAGATAATTATGCTAATGTACACCAACTGCTGTGGCAGGCCTCTCCTGGGAGTCATGACACAGTGTACTATCCAGGAGGATGTCCTTAAAGCCATTGACCCATCCTGGAAACAACACACAGAGGGAAGGGTCAATAGCAAAAACCAAATTAATCAGGTACCATGAGGACAGGTGGTCATAGGACTCAGGACCAGAAGGTCAGCTCTGACGGGGAGAGCATGAAGGCGTAATAGATCTCAGAACACAGGCAACACCCAGAGTCTAAGAGGTTAGAAATTTGGCAGAAGTCATGCTAGTAATAAGTATTGAACTTAGACCCGAGGGCAGAAAGTGCTCCCATGTTCTAGTACTACCTGTGAGTAAGTTGCTTGGAATTGTCACATTGTCAAAATGCTTGCGCAATTAAGGACAGGACCAAGATAGCGGTAATAATACCTAGATTTTTACTACTGAGCTATTATTCTTGCTTTTTAAATGTTTATCCATTTATATCTCTATCTCTATCCATCTATCCACCCATGCATATATGCATGCATACATACATACATATGCATGTTGGGGGAAGGGTATGTGTACTTGAACTCAGGGCCCTGAGCATTGTCCCTGAGCTGCTTTTTGCTCAAGGCTAGCACTGTATCCCTGGCTTTTTCTGTGTATGTGATACTGAGGAATCAAACTCAAGGCTTCATGCATGCTCGGCAAGCACTTTACCCCTAAGCCACATTCCTAGCCCTCCTTTATTGACTCTTCCTCTTGTGTGTGGCTCTGGTGGCAATGCGGAGGAAAGACCAGATGAGAAAATACTGTAGGCTATATCATTTTGGAGGCAGTCATTGAGGATCTTCAGGAAAGAGATGGCAGTAGAATGACCTATGGCAATGATTTTAGGACAGATTTTTTTAAACAGAGGATAAGATGGAAAGTAGAGTTAGACAGAACTTGCCTTAGGCATTTCTTATGGAATATGAAATATCATGCACCTATTATGATTCATCTAGAATAAATATCACTAAGCTAAGATCTCGTGCCATATTTTTAACATCTAATTGAGTGCCTGGGGATTATGGAAAAGATATGGCAAAAGGTATATTTTTATGCCTAGTAATTCAAGACAAAAAGAATTCATTTTCATAAAATGGAGCCCAATATTGAAGGCAAAGGACGGGTTGGATGACAACAGCAGAGACTTTGTTGACACTTGGATTCTTTTTCTCCAATTAGGAGGCCAAGAGGAAACTGCACTGGGTGGAGCTGATACAGGGGGCTCAGCCGGGAGGTGTGGGGAGCTCTTCCTCACAGCAGTCATTTTGAAAGAAGAGTATGGTAGAAAAATGCTCTTTGCAATCACACTGAAATTCCACCTTCTTGTTCAAGTGGCTTTTCCTTTAAGGAAAGGAGGAATTGGAGCCAGATTCTGAGAAGGCAAACTGACAGTGGAAACCTGGAAGAGACCGGCCTCTGCCTGGAAGCCCACGCTAGGCTGTGACGTCAAAACAGAGCTGCCTCATTTTTCATCCAATTCATAACCAGGAAGTACATGAATAGAGGCTCCTTTTTGGAATTATATTGCCTCCCTATTGAATTTATCTTTTGTCCAGTTGAAAAGATTCATATTTTACTGGCAGTCATTTCAACTGCTATTCAGCAGACGACTGAGAGCCGTTTTCTCTTGTCTACAGAACGTTCATTTATTGTTGTTGCTTTACTCTTTATTCGGAAGTCTGCTCTTACTTCTAGGGTATGAGTATCTCAGGCCCAATTATCAACCTGACATCATAGCTGAGTTTAACCCCCTGTGTCTTTTAAGGGATGACAGTCTTTACAAGCTGGCTCCTGGTGGCTCACACCTAGCAGCCTGGCTACTGAGAAGCCTGAGATCTGTGGGATTAGGATTTCCATTTCCAAAGTAACTAGCAAAAAGCTAGGCCACAGGCTTGGCTCAAGTAGTAAAATATGTGCCATGAACTTGCTAAGTAAGAATGAGGCCCTGAGTTCAAATGCTGATAGCTGGCAGGGGAGGGGGGGAGGAATACAGTGCATATTAAAAAAAATACAATACATATTTCCATTAGGCTCCAGATGAAGCAAGATATAAAAGCTCCTTCTTTCCAGGATGTCATAGGTGAGATTTCATTATTTTCTTGTCATTTTCAAGGATCTTCAGAATACAGGGACTTTTCTTCATCCACAGACACAGAGAAAAGTCTTAAAGGAAGGTGGAGCACAATTTTTCTGATACCACTACTTGCTCTTACTTGGAAGACTGGAATAACCTGTTTCCTAATCTCCCACCTTCAGTGCTGCCATCACCCAATACATTCTACTTCCTGCATCTAAACATAACCTTATCTTTCTGTTTCGTGCTCTAATCCTTGAGGGCTATTATTGCCCTTTACAATCTCCCCTTCTATAAATCTCCCAGGATTACTATGGTCCATCCAAAGTGATCTTCTTTAAGTTTCTTCGTCCAGCTGTGCCTTCCTTCCCATCTAGGACTAGCACATCTAATTCTATCTACAACAATTTTCTGCCACTCCCGTCCATTCTCCAGGTCTCATCTTAACCCTGATTTGCTTTGAAGCCTTCTTTACTTACCTAGAATCTCACAGTTCTCTTTCATCCCCTTAGCAAATCTCTTTACCAATTCTTTTCTTGCATGTTTGCACATCTGTCTTCTCTTATGGACTATAAGCCACTTGGCAACAGGGACTGTGTTTTTCACCTTTAAATCTTCAGCCCTGAGCACAATGGCCACGATTTAGTTGGAGCTTGTTAAACTCACATTGCCAATTCAGAGTTGCAGGAAAGAAATGTTCTCAGCATCACCAGAGAAATCTCCCTCATTAATCAAGGCAAGGCACTAATATTAATTAATTAATTAATTCTTGCTTACTCAATGAATATGTTGAGTACCTATGAATATGCCAGGGACTATTTTGAGCACGGAGGATAAAGAGATGAATATGACATTCTTCTATTTGTCAAGACACTCTAAGTTGGGGTGGGGAAATAGAGATGCAGTAGTTCCGGCATGATACATGCTAAAATCAGTATGTACATTGCTGTGAATGCCTGAACAGCCAAAGAGATGAGATAAACTGAGTCTTGATGAATTTGCAAGTGGTAAAACAAGAGGAAAACAATAATTCCAAGTTGGAGTAGAAGACATGTACAAAGGATCAAGTCAATAAGGGCTATGGTACATCCAGGAAATGGATTTGTATTTAGAGCATCTGCTGATGGTGATACATCGAACCTCTCAGGCCAGTAAAGGTCCAAATATGTCTTTTTATGCAAATAAAATCCTAGTGTCTATTAATTGACATTAGACAGAGAGAGAGCTTCTCAGAATGATACATTAAAAGCAGTAGTGTAGAAGACAGGTTAGAAAAAAGAACATTAGATGCCAAGGAATGCTATGAGAACGACTTTTACTGGTAAAGAAATATGGAAGTCTTGCTATATATAAGTTTTTGGCAGTAGATCTAAAAAGAAAGTGACACAGTATGAATGAATAAGATAGTAGAACCAATTGTTAAGGAAGGAAATGTTTTGTTCCTTTTCCTTGGATTATTTTTCTCCACTTCCGTTATGGTTATGACCATTCTGCCCTTTTGTCCCCTATCATTCAATTTAAAGAGAAATTTCTGGCAACTTTCTTCTGAGTCTCAGCTGAGTCTGGTTAGGACACCCTTTCTTTTAATCTCTCATGGGAAATAGCATGGGGCCTCTACCAAGTAACATAAGAAGTCATTTGAGAGAAAATATAATGTGTAGTTTTTTCCTAGCAGAATATCTCACACCTGGTATACCCTCAACAAATATTTCTTGTGTATTTGAATATACAAGTGATTAAATGAGTGTGTCTAAATTAGAAATGTCTGGGAAAAAAAGGATCAAGTGAAATTCAATAAGGAAAATGGTGGTGATGGTCACAGAGGTAGAGATTAAAGGGAAAAACTTTGGAGGGGAAACAGCTAGGAGTAGGTGACAGTGATACCATCTACTTAGGACAGGTTGAGGTTTGAATGGAATATGGAAAGAACTCATAAATAAAAAGTGACATTGTATGATGCCAAGAATTATGACTTCTTGATGGTTAGGTGGATGAAAGTAGAAAATGCCATGTGATATAGTCATCCAGGGACACTGTGCACCGAGAAAAAGTTAATATTTAACAGAGAGACCCAAGGATTACTAATGTATAGTTCTAGGGGGGAGAGAAGTCAAAGAGAAGCACAAGTTGGTTGATACTAACAATACTTTGAAATAGTATCAGATATAATAAAAGTTGTCAATAATCAACTTATAAATCAATTCTAACATACTTTTTTTTTTTTTGCCTGTCCTGGGCCTTGACTTCTGGGCCTAGGCACACTGTCTGTGTGCTTTTTTTGCTCAAGGCTAGCATTCTTCCGCTTGAGCCACAGTGCCACTTCTGGCTTTTTCTGAGTCGTTTATTGGAGCTCAGAGTCTCATGGACTTTCCTGCCCAGGCTGGCTTCAAATTGCCATCCTTAGATCTCAACTTTCTGAGCAGTTAGGATTAAAGGTGTGAGCCACCAGCACACAGTTCTAACATACACTTTTATTCCTGACATAAATAGTAGATAAAAATGTTATACACAAACAATATACACAAGTATTCCTGATACAAATAATGAATTCTAATATACACAGGTCTAACTATGTACCATCTATCTGTCTCTCTATTGTCTCTCTATTGTCATATCATACATATCACGTGCATGCTCTACTACTTAGCTACTCCCTAACCTCTCAACACAGCATTCGTCAT
Organism: Perognathus longimembris pacificus; assembly: GCF_023159225.1. Classification (NCBI taxonomy): domain Eukaryota; kingdom Metazoa; phylum Chordata; class Mammalia; order Rodentia; family Heteromyidae; genus Perognathus; species Perognathus longimembris. Next base: position 46,735,866 of record NC_063176.1, read on the forward strand.
TTGGCTCTTTGAAAAATTACTCGGTATTTATAAAGAATAATTTTTTTAATGATATTGGAAGGTTACCATGTTCACATTCTCTCTGTGGAGACAGAGTCTTGTGTACCTCTCTGTGCAAATGGGCCTGGAGCCATGATCTTCCAGTCTCAATCTTTCATGGAACTTGGGAAGACAGGCATAGTCCTCCGTGCCTAGCTATGGGTTGAGGTGAGGTTTCATGAACTTTTCTGCCTGGGCTGAATCTGGGCTGGGCTTTAACTGGAATCCTCCCATTCTTGGGCTCCCAAGTGGCTAGGTTATAGGTTTTACCCTCCTCTTTCCATGCTCAGTTACATACAGAAAAAAAAAAAAAAGATCATGGAATGTTGAATATGTTTTAGAGTTGTTTCTGGTTAGAGAAATGGGATCATTAGAGCCACTAAGCATAGCATATTCTTCTACAATGTTTGTTTGGGAGAAAGAGAAAGGCACAGGATATAGAATGGGGGACGTGAGAAGTCAGTTCACTTTGGGGAGAATTTTTTTTTTTTCAATCAGGAAAATAAAGAATGAATACCGTTTGAGAGTAAGTGTGATTTCAGAGGATGGCTTTAGTAATGCAGGTGGAAATGCTTTCTGGAACAAGATTTCAGATAGGATGGGCTCACTGATGTAAAGGAAAATTCACCCTTATAGGAAAAGAGAGTCACATCTCTGAAATGAAAGGGAAGAGCGAGTCCATGAAGGACTTGGAGTTAGTGAGTGGATTGTGTACACCCTAGTTCTCCTATTTTTCTAGAGAACAGATAGCATGTCCTCTACGTAGAGTGAAAGGAGAAGAAGGGCTTAAGAGAATTGTAAATGCTGGAGGTTGCCTCACTTCTGTGGTAATGAAACATGGAATTTGACAAGTGATGAGAAACTATTGTGTAGCTGAGCAGTCTTTGCAAAAATGGATAAATGTCTATCAGTTGTGTGGTGATTTTCACACTTGCATGGTATGCTTGGCATCAGGAAATAGAATTGTGTCATCTTAAGATAAAAAGGCAGATAATTACAGTGAAATAAATTGACCTTAACTAGGTACACATGTGCGTTCTTTTGTAGCCTGGGATACATGATTCATAGTCCATGTGCAACTTCAGGAACAAGTATTTTGCAGACTGCTAAAAGAAATATAAAATTGTATGTGTGTTAGTACCTTGGTTTCTGTGGTTATATGACGCTACGGGAAAACTGCATGCTCAGAATGTGTGATCTCTAAAATTTCAGAAAGTGAAAATCTAAAATTTTCTATTAATCACTTGAGTTAGGTACACTGTCCACCTTCTTTGGTAAGGGCAGATTACTCATACCTTTTTCCTTGGTTTAGGGACAACATTTGCTTTCTGAGGTTACTTGTATTCACCAAATTGAGGGCAAGGAAACACTCAGAAAAACACACAACTATTTAAACACACCTGACAATACCACGAGATAGATGCAGTTCCTCTGCATTCAGTGAGCTCCATAATGCATGCGTCAGAATTTAAATTGTTTATTTTTGAAACATAGTTTTATATTTGTTATTTTTTAAATTATACTTGGACAAACTGTACGTAAGAAGTCTCCAAACAAGGCAGGGATGCTGCCTGTATGTAGGTTTTCTTTTTTATAGAGAGATAATTGGTCCTTAAAAGATGGACGGAGGAATATAAGAGCTGAGAATGGATAACACTCAAAAGGTGATGAAAGAATAAGTATGTGAGTTTTGAGGATCACACTACATCACTTATACAGAAAATATCTTGAAACACATGTAACATATACACACACGCACACATACATGCACACATAGAAAGACTTGGAAAAGGATTAGTAACCAGAAGCTAAAAGGAACTGTATAATTTTAATAATATGAAAACAACCCAAGGCAAGCAAAATATTTGAATTGACACTTAGATATGTATGTTAATGGTAAATTATCACATGGCAAAATGCATGAAAGCATTAGTTCTTCAGAAAAAGCAAATTATGACCATAAAGGCATGGTACTATACAATTATGAGAATGTCTCCAGCTTTTAAGAATACAAAATCAAATGTCAGTGATGATGCAGTGAAAGTAGAACACTAGCATATTGCTACTATATACTACTCAGAATTTACTAAGGAGAAGTAAAGACACATGTACACACAAAACCCTACATATGACTGTTTATGGTGCCTTTATTTGAGATTGTCAGAAACTTGAAACAATTCAGTACTCACCTGCTGAAGAATGTTAAGCAATTTGTGATTCCACAAATTTGTGATTCAAATTTTCATGAAAATTTGCAACATGAAACTAAATAACAGCTCTCAAAAAGCATTATACTAGGCGCAGGAATTCAGATTGCAAAGGCTACAGCGTTGTTAGATTACCCCTGTGTGACGTTGCAGAGAAGGGTAATAGCATCTGGTAAGAAGTTTCCTGAGGCTGGGAGTAAGGAAAAGTGATCTACAAAGGCACACAAGGGAAATTCTTCACATCTTAAATTTCTGGTATTTATAAGATTATTATGAGCTTTTAAAAATGCATGGAATCAGCCCACATGCCCATCGATGGACGAATGGATCAAGAAAATGTGGTATGTATACACAATGGAATTCTATTCATCCATCAGAAAGATTGATAATATACCATTCATAAGGAAATGGAAAGACTTTGGGGGAAAAGTATATTTAGTGCAGTTAAGCCAGATCCAGAGAAACATAGATTACTTAGTTTCCCTCATCTGTGGTATATAGAATGCACCTAGAATTCTACAGGCAAACACACTGGGTGATAAGTGAGGGGTTATAAATGAATTATTACACTATGTGGAGAGTGCAAACACTAAAGCCCCACAGAATAGAAAATGAGTACTTGGGAGAGGATAGGGTGGGACCAAAGGAAGAGGAGTAGAAGAATAAAGGAGAGAAAGAGAGAGGATGCAGATAAGAATATGTTGTATATACCACAGAAATGAGAAATATAAGGGAAGGGATGGGTTAAAAGGGGGGGCGGGATGTAGATGTTGAAGTGATGACACAGATCAAGGTGACTTGTATACATAAACTGTTCTGTTAAGTGGCAAAAAACTTCAGTATATAACTAAGGGAAGGGATGCGTTGGGAAGGGTGGGTGAGAACATTGAAAGGGATGGCATTTGTCAAGAGGCACTGTATTCATAAACTCCTTTGCTGAATGACAACTCCTTTGTACAGCTACTTAAAAGATAATCATATTTTTTAAAAAATAAGTACAATAAAATGGAAAAAAGCATAGAATTGTAAGTAAATGTTTCACATAAATTAAAATACTTCAAGCTATACAGGGGGGAAAGGAGATCACAATACTCTAGAGAGTGGACCGATGACAGGAGCATTGTGTAAATGGCCCTGGACTCCTCTCCCCAGTGTGACTTGCACAGTCTGTTCCCTCTGATGAAGCCACTTCCTCAATTTCAGATGCAAAGCAGAGAATCCTTTAAGGATTTTGTGCAGAAGATCTCAGGAAGGAGAATCTCTATGTGGTAACTGTAAGAGAAAGAACCTACTAGAAAGATGAAAATCAGTTAAAGAGAAAAAAGAAAAAAAAATAGTCCTTCCCAACTTAAGATTTGTCTCCTCACATAGTTTTAGTAAAACTTTGATTTTTATTAATCACCACCTCCTCTGCATTACAGCATTAACCAAAACATAAACTGCTGCCCTCATGGGAAGTGATCAAGTTAGTTCTGACCATTTTTATTTCACCTTAGTGAACAATAGTGATAATGAGCTTATTAGATTTTTGTATGTTGAGCAAAGCTAGTCTGCCTTCTAAGGCAAACAATGTAAATCTATTTTCTTAAAGTGTAATGGTAGAAGAGCTACAGCATCTTGGGGCCCAAGAATAGAAAGTTCGTAGAACAATGAGACTTCACACACGCATACCACAGAGTGAGTAGCCTGGGTACATAGAGGAGGTGGAAATATGCATAACAAGCCAGAGAAAGTAAGATCAAGGATGAACACGTGCTAAGTAATAAAATAATAGCAATGTAACCTCATTGAATCTTCTATAATAGCTCTATCACATGTAGTAAACCTTTCTTACTTACCTTCAGATGCGAATTGAGTTGGGTTGGGTTGGGTTAGGTTGAACTGAGTTGAGTTTAATAGCATCAATTTATGAGGACAGAGAAGGCTCTGAGTCACTTTCTCTGGAAAAGTAGGTTTTGCTTATCATGGGAACTTAACTAAACCATGTATAGAACAAAGACATAACTCAGAAGTTTGTATCCCCCTAAATATAGTATCTTGAATATGTTCTTGATGATTAAATAAAACCAACTAATTAAGTGTTCCATGGACTACCATACTTCTTCTCAAGACTTAGGATTCCCAAATGCTTCAAGAGTAGTATATTATCAACAGGTGAGGAACTCTGTAAAGAATCCCTACATAACATCAGTAGCAAAGAGATATGTTTAATGCACCTGAACTTATATATATGATAGTTTGATTAAAAAACAAAAACAAACAAAAACCACCTTCAAGAAGCTAGAAACATAATTCTGTAGAATAGAAGCATAGTTCTAATGAGAAAGTGATCTCCTTCACATAAGAAACAGAATGAAAGGCTTACCTCTCACTACTCTGTGCAGTTCAGGTACCTCGTGGACAGGATGAACAGAGAGAAGAAGGGAGAAAACAGTGAGATGCAGCGAGAAGAAGCCATTGCTGGGTTCAAGATAAGACCAGCTCAGAATTTCTCAAAACGAGAACACATTTTAGAAATTCCATAGCTAGTGAAACAGATAACCAAAGTAAAACTTATGCTACTAAAACTTTATTGCAGATTGGCTGAGAAAAAAATCAGCTTGGCTATAAAATTGGGTTGTGTATGAGCAAGGGCTAACTATAAGGCTAACGAAGAGAAGGCAAGCACAGCTTACTTCTTACCAGTGGGGAGCTGCCAAATGCAGCCATTGACAACAAAATAAAAATCTACAGTAGGTTGGACCCCAGCCAGCTACAAATTTCATCAGTTTCTTAGAAAGGAAAAAAAAAGGAAATTAAAATGAGAATTTCATTTACATATAATTTGACTTTGCTAAGTGTAATTTTGTTTAGATTATACATATGGTTACACAAGTCAGAGTTTCTGTTTCATCAGGGGCCTGGCAAATAAATGATTACACACTCAAATCGAGTAATTACAAGCCTGTTCAATAGAGAAAATGATTTCAAAGATACAGGAAAACCCAAGAAACAGCAGTAAATAGGGACTAGTAAAATGGGGACAGGATTTGCTCATTAGCATGCTGAGGCATAGAGGGTGTGGGAGAGGATAGTTACTGGAACCCAAGGAAAGAAATATCAAGTCAAGGCTACATGGTAGGCCCAGTCATCTTCTGATGCGAATAAAGCCAGTTGAATGAATGAGGAGAGCAACATGACTTCTTTCTTTTCTCTTTTCTTGGTATCTTTCCAGAGATTCCCTGTGGCTGACTCCAGCAGGAAGCCGGAGGGTACAGGAGCCCATTGATGCCATCTCTATGTCCTCTCAAGGCCAAGAGCAAAGTGAGAAACAAAAGGGAGCAGATCCAGAGGGAAAAAGAAATCACCTGCCTTATAGTAACCTCCTCCCTGCCCCCTCAGGAACCACTTTTGTCTTTCATGTAGTAAATACCTATGACTTAAACACAGAAGACCCACAAAGTTGTTACTGCTCCATGTTGGAATGATGCCAATCCATCCATTCTTGTAGATTAAACTTAAAATACTGGACAATGATCATGGTGTAGATGCGTGGAATTTTTTTTTTAAAGCATAGGCCATGGTAACTTTTAGCTTTCTCCATGTTGTTTCAGTAGCTGGCTTGAGACCTAGCTTGCCAACCATGATACTATCTTCCTTATTGTTTCTCGAAAAAAAATCTTTGCTAGATGGGTGATGACCTGACCCACATTACTATAGGTCTGTACCTTTAGCAATTTTGTTATTGTAATATGGAGGTCAGATCTGGCCAGTGAAAGAGGGCAGAAGCTGACTCCATCTCCACTTCCTCCCCAGCCCTGCTGCTCAGAGGCCAGGGAAGATTCCCTCTCACTGTAAACAATAGTGCCACCCTCCCCCCCACACCCCGCCCTCCCCACCCCCAATCCCCTCCCCAGTTCTTAATGGGCATGCCTGGATTCCCACAGGAAGCGAAGCCCCATCCCCAGGTAATGGGGGTTCCTGAACCCAAGAGACAGGGGTGGGCACTTGGCCTATAGGTTACTGAACCTGTCTGTCAAGTGCTCAGAACTGGGAGCTTCCTGTGACCCTGCTCCCTGACCTGATCCTATTTAGGGACAGGCCAGCTTAGGCGCCATTACGCCATGCCACATGTTCAAGTCTTGTGTCTGTTGTCCCCAAGGCGTGGCAATTCAGCTCTCCATGGGAGCTGATTGGTTTGTTGGAATCCTCCCGAAGTAAGTCTTTGTGCAACTGTCCTGTTCTGTGTTATATGTTTTTCTGAAACCTGGGACTGGTACATCCGGAACTTCCCCAAATGAATTCATCTTTTTACTTGAGACTGTCTCTGAGTGGTGGACTCTTGGAGGGATGGGGGATCCTCCCCCCTTGGTGGCATTACAGTTATTTGGGGGGATGTTAAGTAGATACAGTTTTCCCTTGGTCCCTACAAGTGGGGTAAAAGGGTCCTAACAGATATTCCCTGGGACATTTTTTCTTTCAAACTTAGTCAGCAATCCAACAAGGAATCAACCAACCACCTAGGAACAAGTCCCTCTTCTTTGCCTGGTATATGGTAAAAAGTATCTGAAGGGAAAGAATTGGATTCTACGTCCTTCCATTTCCTTACAAATGGGGCAATGTCATTCTTTCTGATGGAGGCATAAAATTCCATTGTGTATATGTACCACATTTTCCTGATCCATTTGTCTACTGAGGGGCATCTGGGTTGGTTTCAGAATCTCGCTATGACAAATTGCGCTGCAATGAACATTGTTGTGCTGGTGGCTTTACTGTGGTTTTGTTTGTGGTTTTTTGGATAAATACCCAAAAGTGGGGTTGCTGGGTCATAGGGGAGTTCTACATTTAGCCTTCTGAGGAATCTCCATACTGCTTGCCAGAGTGGCTGAACCAGTTTACATTCCCACCAACAAGTGAGCCAGACCCAAAGAAACATGGACTCTATGGTCTCCCTTATTGGGAATAATTAGCACAGGTTTAGGCAAGTCACAGCAGAGGATCACAAGAGCCCAATAGCTATACCCTTATGATCACATAAGATGATGCTAAGTGAAATGAACTCCATTTTATGGAAATGATTGTTATATCACAGTTGTAACTACTTTCAACATCCCATGTCTATCTGTAGTTTCCACTATTGATGATGTTCTTGTATCACCTTCTTGTGATTGTATCTACACTATATCTGTAATCTTATCTGAGTATATTGGAAACCGTGTATACTGGTATTAGAATTAGGAAATTGAAAGGGAATACCAAAATTGAGAGACAAAGGGTAAAATAAGAGAAACAACAACAAAAGCAATACTTGCAAAACTGTTTGGTGTAAGTGAACTGAACACCTCAGGGGGGGAAAGGGGGAGGGGGAAGGTGGGTATGAGGGACAAGGTAACAAACAGTACAAGAAATGTATCCAATGCCTAACGTATGAAACTGTAACCTCTCTGTATATCACTTTTATAATAAAAACTTAAAAAAAAAGAAATGTTGAAAAGATAAAGAAAAAAAAAGAATTGGATTCTATTTTAAGAGTCTCAGGGTCTGCACCTTGTTACCATGTTTCTCCTTTGGCATGAGGTGCCAAATTAATTAAGGTTCTGTAGAATTAAACCAGAGAATGGGTACTAGGCCATTATTGCATGGCCTTTGCATCAAAATATGGCCCCTTGATGCTCGTCCTGTTCTTGAGGCAAATAATTGCCTAGGTTTTATAGGCAGATATAATGAAATATCCCCAAATGAGTGCCTTAGAAAGAAGAAATTAATTTTCTCATGCATCTAGAGGTTAACAGTCCAAGATCAAAGCTATCCTTCCTCTGAAGTGGGCTTTTCGCTCATCTGCTGCTAGTTTATGGATCCTATGAGTTAAACCTCCAATTTCTACAGGATTTTTTCATATTTGTATATATATGCATACACACATATATATTTATTTATACATATATGTATACATATATGTATACATATGTACATATATATGTCCGGTGTGACCTATCTTACTAAGCTCATTGTATCTTTTATGAAATTATTTCCAAATAAGGTCATATTCTAAGGCAAAAGGAGTAGAGATTTCAACATGTGAATAAAGGGAATAAAATACAACTCATAACAAGAACCAGAATGATCAATAAGTCTATCTAAACAAAGAGCTTAACAAGAGCTTTCACCTTAGTACACCCAGAAGAATGATTGTCTTGTAGAAAAATGGGAGGTCTTCATCCAGTTCCTACTTCTGGAGGTCAAAAGATTTTAAATGGTCACTTTATTATCATCACAAAGTCCTGAGTTAAAGGGTCACACCATCTATGCTCTGTATGTGAACATCAAAGCAGAGAAGACCACAAAACCAGGTTAAGTAGGAACCTACTGAATATTTATTTGAAAATCTGTCTGGCTGTGCTCTCTATTATATGCATTCTCAATGAAAGTCGAAAACCTTGCCGAGGCAGCTATGCACAGATGAAGATAGACTTGAGTAAAAGGAAAACTTTGCTTTTGATTAGATATAGCCTTTTTGTTTAAGCACCCGCACATGTATATGACCACAACACACACACACACACACACACACACACACACACACACGTCTATTTTCCCTTCGAGAACAATCCTAGAAATAGCTTTTCAATTCCATGTCCTTACCTTAGTGTCTCTGTAACCATGTTGAACTTTTCTAAGACCAGCAGCTAGTCTTGTGTACATACAGACACGAAGGCACGCTCACGTAGCCTCAGGGTCAGTCTCTCTGTTGTCCACTTTGACTTGCACTATTGTCACTTTGGGCTACAGCAGAAGGATTCTATGTAGATGTCTTTAGTTCTAATGGACAACTTAGGGAAATGGTGTATCAAGTGATTCCCAGAGTCTATCTATTCTAGCTATCTGTGTAAATTAAGTAAAAACCCCTGTACTGACTAAACCTCTCACTCACCTTCCTCAGCGATCATTTGTAACATAGGGTCTTAAAGAATAGGGCCTAGATGGGTAACTTCTAATAAGCAGACGGCCTGGTGCCACAAGAGACTCAGATGTCAGGTACAATTTGGATAATTTAATGATAAAATAAGGGACACATAGATAAATTCAGGGATAAGAAAAGAAATGCTGTATTTGTCACCTGTGTGTGTTTGTGCATTCTTGTGCGCATGTGAGGACATGCATATATATATGTTGTATATATGTGAAACAGACTGTGTCCAAATTATAGATATCTTTATAGAGATGGCTAAAATGATCATATAGATCAATATTTATTGATATGGAGAGATTTTTATGATGGATTTTTAAGTGAAAATCAGACATCCCTTGGGTTTCATTTTGGAAAGAGAAATACTCCCTTTGGATGTGAAGACTATTTGTTTGAAGTACAAGTAAACTTATTTGAGTGAGATTGTAACTAATATTTATTTCCTCTTGTCTCCATTTTGGGATCAACTAAGTTCTTTGAACAATAGAAATTTAATAGTCAATAATCACCAAGAACAATGAAGTTACCTCTGTTCTGACAATAGGAGTACAATTTGCCCTGGGAAGAGAAGCAAGGTGGTTCTTGGTAGCCACATGAAGGGATCAGATCGAGTAAGTGTGAGGAAGAGTCAGGTGGAAAGCATCCAGCCGGCCCAGCCTATAGAGTGAAGAGAGGAAGAAGGAGAAAGACTGCAAAACCAGGTAGGGCCTGCATTATTCTAAATTGGTATTATCTTGCTGGAATCACCCTGCCCCTAGGGTTGCAGTCTCTGTGGTTTCCTGAGCTAGTGAAGAACAATACCACTGAGAACATTTCTGTACACAGGGCCATGTTGAGTTGTTTAAGATTTAACTCCTTTGCTTCCTATAAGCTTGCTTGGGGCTACTTGCTGCACAGACCACTGTATTTATTTCTGATGTACGATGCAGGATTGCAGGGTTGACTAGCAGCCTGGAGGGGAGATGAGGGGGGTACACAGGCTATTTATAGCACACAGCAACAAAGGGCTCCTTTCTTTCCCTTCCTTTACTTATATTTCTCTGAAACTCTGCCCATGCTATGCAGAAATCAAAAGGGCAAAAGAACAAGTTCTTTGGAGCTGGATGCAAACTTCTGATGCTCTGTTTTTAGAGCAAATCTGCCAGCTTCAGAGGAGGTTGCAACCACCCTTGGATTCTAAATCAGCTTGATAGCGGTGCAAATAGATGCAAATGAGGGTCAAATCAATTTCCATAATGAACAGCACAAGCAAGGCGGACTCCTCTCCACCTGACTCAAAATTACTAGCAAATCCAATGAGGTGGGGGAAAAAGAAACAAAGAAAGAAAGGAAATGCTCATATGTTAGTGGCTTCCAAAAAAGTGTGGCTCTTTGGAGTTTAGAACTGAAAACTGTTGTCAGTTCCAGGAATAGTTCTAGGCTTTTCTCCCCTTCAGGAGTCATATCCAAAATTGTATAATTTTTATGAGTTTTGCTTATAACCAGATCCTTCACTTTCTTTAGTTTTATTTTCTTGTTCCTAAATTGAAATTAATCAATCACCTTGGTACCCCCACCCATCTAGGGGCTTTATTGAGATATAATCCATAACTTATAAAATTTACTCTTCTGAAGGAAATTTGAGGACTTCTCAACCCCTAAAAGAAACCCACACCCATTACTAGTAACTTCCCACTCCTCCCCATTTCATGCTCTCTCACCAGAACCTAGTCTGGGTCTCTGTGGATTTGCCTCATCTGGAGGGTTTCCTGTGAATGGAACCATATACGGTGTGGCCTCCTGTGACTGGCTTCTTGCATTCAACCTAATATTTTCAAGATACATCTATGTTGCAATATGCATCTGTTCTTCTTTTTTTTGTTTAATGGGCTTTTTTGTCTTGGTATTTTTAAAGCAGAATCAACACAAGGGCCATTAATCTCCAAATCTCTGAGGATTGCAGCACGTTCCCATCATTTGGCTAGAAAGGACACGGATTTTCTGATTATAGTAACCTGACTCAGTGTTATTCTTTGTACCTTCAGTCTTTCCCCACTGTGTTCAGTTCTTGATTTCCTTACATTTTAGACCTTATGTCATCCAACTACTACTGAACTAACTTGACTTACATTAATAATTAGCAAGTGTTTTCATGTGCGACAACACACATTATTTCCAAAAAAAATATATTTTTGGTAGTTCTGGCACAGCCTATGTCAATGCACATGGGTGACTGACACCTCTGAAAGCCACAAGAGTCATTGAAACTATGATACATACGGGTCATTGACTGACGCATCTGAGAATTTTTTAATTGGTGTGAATATGGTATGAAGTAATTCCTATGGATCCATTACTTCTAAATGCTTAAGTACTTGGAGGGAGTTAATTGAATGGGCTTTATTTTCTGGAAGGCCTTGAATGCGTCTTGATAACTCCAAATTTCTTCATCAAAAGCTACATTTCCGTGAACGTCGTTATCTTTAAGATGCGTTTATCAATGCTTCGCTTGTGCAAATCTGATTTCCACCAGTGATTGTGCACAGCAAACCTTCTTCTCTTGCCTGGTCAGCAAGGACAACCTCACAGTGAATGGGAAAATAAACAAGTGGAATAAAAGCGGAGGTCTTTGAGGAGGATGTGATCTTTGCTTTAGAGAGTATGGCTTACTTTGGCATGTCAAGAGTTGCTGTGCAGGAGATATACCCACAGTACAGACAGAAGAAATACCACAGTTCATAGAAAGTTCTAAGGTAGGGTCTACAGTTGGCTGTGTGAAAAGGTTGAGGGCTGGGAATGTGGGATGGCAATATCTGGCACCTGCAGAAATAATAAGAAGCCATATAACCTGGGTGGCATGAACAGAGCACACTGTCCACAGAAGAGGATCCAGGATAAGTCAAGGAGATTACCAGTGGCCCAGAAGACGTTTGTATTAGTAGATATGGATGAAGACCAAACAAAATATACTAATCATCGTAATAATAATTGTAATAATGATATTAATTGAAACAAAAAATTGTTAAGGTTTGAGTGTAGCACATGCTAGTCTCTGTGCCAAGTATCTTTTTCAGGCCTAAAATGATATTTTGAATTAAATATATTTATTACACCTATGATCCAGTGGGGGGGAAAAAAACTGAAGCATCAGGTTTGTGTTATCTTGAAAAAAATGTTCTCACAAATTCAAATACAAGTTCTCACCCTTAACCTCAATATTCTGTGACTACCAAGATTATCACTATATTGCCACAATGACTTCATTCTTAGTCATCCCTCCATTGTGTCTGGAGGAGTGTTTATTTAATAACAACAATGAATTTCTTGTACATTAGGGGGGTATGTTTATCTGGATGAATTATTCTAAAAGCAAATGTGTGAACTTTGTAAAAGAGTCGATTTAAGTGTGAATCAAGACTGAAATTAAAGGAGAGGTATATAATTGTTTAGAGTGTCTTCAGAAGGAAAGAGGAACGTTTTCTTCATCATCCTCATTTGTGACACATCTCAGGGTCAAATGATCCTCTTATAAAGCTTGCAAAGTTATATTCATTTGTAGGTCTTGATCTATGAGTAACTCATTTCCCACAGGTGTGGGTCAGCGACCTTACATTATGTAACTTAAAGCAAACAACTACTAAACATAAAAAGGTCTAAAATAGACCTCTCAGTAGATCACAATAGCTTAAAAGCTATATATGTATGATCATACGACAAGGATAAGCAAACTCTATCGTTGACATTATATTTAAAGTTCTAGGCGAATTTCCTTTGGCGTATGCCACATGGCTACTGTATATGTTTTTAGTACACTGGGGATTGTATGTATGCCTACCTGATCTAGGGAAGGGAAAGAAAAAGTAGGGTGTAAGATATCACAAGAAATGTACTCATTGCCCTATTATGTAACTGTACCCCTTTTGCACAACACCTTGTCAACAAAATTTAATTAATAAATAAAAAAGTGATAATAAGTAGCCAAAAAAGTAACTCATTGTGTCTGTGTATGTGTGTGTGTGTGTGTATGTGTGCACAAGTGCACATGTGTGTATGGCAATATTGAGAGTTGAATTCCGGACCTGGTTGCCGAGTTCACCTAAAATCTTAAATCAGAAAAGAGATTCAAAAGTTCATATGAGTGTAAGCCCTAGCAGCCAAATTCTAAACATATGTTAAAGATGAAAAGGGTCATCATTTTCTTATTTGTGGAGGATAGATGTATTAAGTTCTGTCAATGAATATAGTGTGTCATGGTGGGTAATGGATATAAACCCTAGCAATAATCTTGGAGGAAATTCCACTGTCCAATAAAAAGATATCAAATGCAAGGACAGTAGCAAATGTGTGAGAAGCATAAAATTGCACGGGAAAAAAGAGAAGGCTGAAAGAATTAGGATAATGTTAAAGAGAATACTGAGCTGGATCTTGAATAGGTGTTTTCCAGGCCAGAAACAAGATAGAAAAAATATCAAACATAGTTCTGACAGCAGAGAATATAGTTGTTGAGTGGAAGAATCATTTTTCTGAGTGGCTTGAAAGTGCAGTTTTAAGGTAGACATTATGTTTTCTAGTTAAATGCCGTTTATTTACTTATTCATTTATTTACTTTTTTGTTGGTTGTGGAGTTTAAATCAAGTGCCTGGGCACTGTTCTCTGAACCTCTTTGTGTTTAAGGCTTGTGCTCTACCAACTGATCCACAGCACCACTTCCAGTTGTTTTTTTTTTTGGCCAGTCCTGGGCCTTGGACTCAGGGCTTGCGCACTGTCCCTGGCTTCTTTTTGCTCAAGGCTAGCACTCTGCCACTTGAGCCACAGCGCCACTTCTGGCCATTTTCTGTATATGTGGTGCTGGGGAATCGAACCCAGGGCCTCATGTATATGAGGCAGGCACTCTTGCCACTAGGCCATATCCCCAGCCCCACTTCCAGTTTTTGAGTGGTTAATTGGAGATGAGAGCGTCACTGCACTTTTCTGCCTGGGATGGCTGCTTAAAACCATGATGCACAGGTATCTGGTGGCTTTTTCTTTGGGTCTGGCCTTCGAGAATTTTGTTGGTAAGGAACAAATGTGAACTTTTTCCTATGCCTGAGAAGAAACCATTAAAACTTTCACGAGAAATGTGATTAAATTTTTGTGCTAAAAATATGCTATCATTATGGTTGGGTGTGGTGGCTCATGGTTATTCAGGAAGTAAAGATCAGGAGGTCATGGTTCAAGGATGGCCTAAGGAAAAAGGTACCATGATGTACTCGGCCAAAGGAGCCAGGTGTCCTGATTCTAACCTGTTATCCCAGCTCAGATCTCATACTCCCACAAAAAGAAGATAATTATACAGGAGTTAGAATATGTTGAGATTCTGAGAAAGGGGCATACAGAAGAACTTTATATATCTTCTTTCGTATTTTCTGTGATAGAATCTCCACAAAGATGATCATAACTCCTAAGAAATTTATTTTATATCAAGTGTCATTCCTCTGTTCCAGAGGCATTTTATGATCCTGTAGCTTCTCCTTATGTAGACTGACCCCCTAGTTGCTAGCTACCTCATCTAAATCTCTGACTTCCTGAGTTCTAGCCAGGGATAACTAGAAACACTAAAAGATAATGAAATCTTGATTTGTAAGTGGGATGGCATCCTTCGGTGTCTTTTCTTAAGAAGGGGGAGGATGTTCTTCACATGAAGCTGAATTAGGGGAATATGGACTGTTTCCTTAATGTTGGCCCGATACGTATAGTTTGCAGTTGGGTAGAGATTCTGATATTTTCAACATCCAGTTGACCCTGAAGGATAGCAGATCTCATCTTTCATTTATCCTCATGATTCATGGTTGCAGCATCATTTTCTGAGCGTGCTATGATGGAAAACATAACTGTGAATAATTTCTAAAGCAATATTTATTCCTAGGAATGAGACTGTAGAAAAGACCACAGTCAGAGAAAACTGCATTACCTAATTTTTCCCACACTAGAGTGGAATCATTTCCACAGATTTGAATCCTGTTCTTGATTCTCTGGGTATAGCTAGTTTACAGCTTTGGCCAAATCAATTAACCTTTCCATTCATCAGACTGCCCTCAATAAACTTGACATCATCTATTTCAACCTGCTTGGCTCCTGGGCATGTGAAGTCGAAAGGGTTAACGGGAGAATCAGAAAGTGAACAGTGTGTTGTGATATGCAATCTACTAGATACTGGGGGACTGTGAAACCTTTGTAGGCAAGATTATTGGGCACAGTTATCTCTTCTCCTTGAAAGCCCTCAACTTACAGGTCAAGGAGCACCTCTGTGCTAGGTGATATTCAAGGTTAGAGGAAACACATGCCTTACTACTGTATTGTAGCAAATCATTTAATTACAGGGCAACCTGTTCTTAACAGCCCCTGGAGGCGCTGCCTGACCTTGTACCAGGCCTGTGAAAAGACACTCTTCTGACAAGGAAATCACTGGACTTGAGAGGGCTCTCCCTGTAGCCAGATATTTACAAGGGTAGCTAAATGCAGCAGTTATGATTTGCTTTGAACGTTACCACACCTCCTTTTGCTCTGTGATTTGATTTGATTTTTATCTTTTTACTCTGCCCAGAAGGAGAGTAGCCACTGTGGGTTTGCTTGTGCACTGAAGCTTCCAGACAAGAGAAAGCTGATGATAGAACAAGGATCAACTTATCACTGGGGAATAGGTGTGGTTGAGTCCTAGTGTCACCTTAAGACAGCTGGGGAGAAGAGGGAGGAGGGTTGTTTTCAATGTCACATTGATCTCACATTGGCAACACTGCCAAGAGGAGTAAGAGAGTATCAACTGGCACAGACTGAGTGGTACATTGATGTAGGGACTTATTTGAGTATATCTATTAAGATTAAACTTGCATGTCCTCTATGACCCAGCAATTTCACTTTATAGCCCTATAGAAACAATTGCTCCTGCGTAAATGACCAGGATTATAGACAGATTTTTTTTAGCACACATGGTAATTTCTAGGAAAAGGCAGGGGTGAGGCATACTTTAAATACAGAGACCAATGAAGTAACGAAAGATTCGTATTATGCAATGCAATGAGATGACTTAAGAGAATCTGGGAGATAGGTAAAGTCATAGACACAGCTTATTCACTTTTCTTTAAAAGGTACCTTAAATTTGACCATTACTTTCCACAGGAAGCATCTATCACCTATCCATCCGTCACTGGTTCACTGGAGGACTGAGACCAATACCCTCCTTCCTGACCTCCAGTTTCCTCTATTGCCCCCTACCGGTTATTTTCAACTCAGCAGCCAGTGTTCCACCCAAGATGAGAATGTGAACAAATCACCCCATGTCTTCTCCCAGCACTGAGAAAAATACCAAATGTTCCAGCCAGTTTCTACAGAACCATCGATGATTTGACTCCTAAATACCTTCCCCAAGGAATTTCTTGCTTAGCCTTTTCATTCTACAAAGAAGGTGCTCAATACAACACTGTCAAGTCACCCACAACAGGCTCCAGCGTCCTTAAATGGAAAGTGATGTGTGACACACAGGCTGTGCGAAGGCCATTCACAAAATGCCCTGGTTTGAATCTGACCTTCCTCATTTTCTAGCTGTGTGGTCTTGGGAAGATTCTTAAATTCGATATATGTTTAATTCCTTTGCATGGTGCCAAGCTCATTCAATTCTGAAAACTCAGAATACGTAGTTACTTATCTACTATGGGAGATTCTGAGCCAGAATTTCCCAAAGTTCTTTCACAGAATATTTAGCGAGAGGACGATGGTGATATGAAAAGACTGGGCAATGTGGGTGTAAATCAATGTAGGCATGCTTTATCACAAAACTTTCTCTGGTCATTAACATACTAAGAGTATTTTAAAAAAGCATTAGCTCGTGGCATGTCTAAGATACTTAATCAAAGAAGCAAATTTCTTTCCTGGAGCATTTCACAAATCTCATAGTAGGAAGAATATTTTTGGACATATCTCCTTTGGTCAACTTAATCCGGAGGAATAATAAGTATGTATAATTTTTAGAATTATCATTATCACTTTTTTTTCCCCAAAATCTCTGTTATATTGCTGAAAGCATCTGGTGCTATCCTCTATTTCTGATATTTCACTCTATTCTGGGCTTGGATAAGCACTTTGATTGATGTATTGTTGTTGGTCATGCAAACATGATTTCACCTTGAACATGATTTCAATTTGATGGATGCCCAGAGTGTTTGTCCTATGAGTGGGGCTTGTCACACAAGATTTTTTTTTTCAGCAACTTTAACTACAAGTCATTATCCCAATGTCATAATCATTATTTGAGTTCTGGGTGCTTTGTGTAGCATTTTCTCTGTTGATCTGACTCTGTGGTCTTTACCTCTAGTATACCAATTTGTGTATCAAAAGAAGGCTTCATATGAACCCACTACCTTGGAAACGAGGGCTTGATTCCCTTTTGGAAAACAGATATCTCTACAGAGCCCTGAACTCTTTGTGTCTGTGTGGACAACTCTTTATATGATTAGATAATACTGCTGCCTCGGATTGAATTGGTGAGTTCCCCATCAGTGACCTTCAAAGCCATCAGTTCTACTGAAGGAACCCAATTTCGCTCTTGTCAATTTCTGTAGAGATCAGATGTTTAATGGTGGACTTTCATACATGGTCTGGAGCTCAGATGCTATAAAGCGATGGAGGTAGGGAGCTGCTTAGACGCCTATGCATCTCCTAAACCAAGAGCATCTTCTGCTGGGTCTACCTGATCTTATTATGATGACTCATTCATCACAACAACAAAGGCTGTGTTTTATAAATGCTGGCTGTGTCATATTCTTACTGAGGTCTTTATAAACATTTTATCAATAGCTTTATGAGATAAATATAATTATCCCCACTTTTCAAGCCAAGAAACTGCACCAAGTTAGTTAGTTGCTAGAAGTAATGTCCTGACTTAGTGGTAGGGTAAGAGTCAAGCCAAGGTTTTCATTCTCCTAAGATAACACTACTTTCCAATATACATTTAAGACACTCAATCACTTTGCTTTGCCTCAGTTTGCTTATGTTTTCCTTAATCTAAATTTAAATAGTATTTGCCATAGAAAGCAAAGCTTTCTTGTGTCAGACTTAATCCATGTGTTCATTTGCTAATCAATCAAACATTTACTGAGGGCTAACTGAATGCCAGACTGTGCTTGGTGAGTGAGAATGAACAATTTTTTAAAACAGCAGAATCTCTGACTTCAAGAGGCTTTTGATTTCTAAGGAGATAGAAGCATGAACATATATTTAGAGAATATAATGGTTACTATTATTGGTGGTTACATGTTTAATGCTTATGGTCCTTTAGAACCAGCAGTGGGACATTGCAAACACCAGTACCTTCATGTCTCTAAACCCCATGTATCTCAAAATGGTAGTGCACATGCTGACTAAATGAATGTTCTAGTATTTACTAGTATATTCAGTTGATGGTTAAGTAGAAGGTTACTTCTCTTCATCTATAGGTGGTAGTGCTCTTTCACAGGACTCAGAATTCTCTAGACATGTGAAGAATCAATTACCATGCATAGTAGACGGTAACTCAAGGAAATCACAGGAAAGGGAATTCTTTGCAAATTATTCATGCATCAGGTGAATACGTTCCACAAGCTGAGTGAGAAGGGCCTCGGTTCCGGCAAGTCTTGACCTAGCAATGTTGTCATTATATGCATTGGCATGTATCCTTGGAAAGTTAGAATAAATAAGTAGTTCTACATGTGGGTCCTGGAGAGGGAAGATGGTACCCTCCGGCAACATGGCAGACAGCCAGATGGCAAAAGAAGAAGTGCAATAACAGCTGAAGCAGACGGTTTGAGAGTGAAATTGTGTTAGAAATGGGAAATTTGGAGGGTGAAGGCTCTTTACTGCCTCTTACAAGAGCTTGCAAAATTAAAAAAAAAAAAGAGTACATTGGGAGCCTATGTCAATCTTCGTATTTTTTTCCCCTAATTTTAAGTATCTATTCAAAATGCTAGCTGGTTTTAGTTATTCTAAGAAGAAATAGGAAAAGAGATTTGAATTCAGATTTAGCTCAGAAACAGAAGGAATGTGTCCGAGTAGAAAAATCAAAATGAAAGGTAGAAATCCATGGTGTGATAAATAATATAAGATAAGGCATATCAAGTCAGTAAGAAAAAAGGAAATATCCATTATTCTAGAACATTCATCTCTTCAAAATCAAAGGATATCAGCCCAAGTGTCTTAGGTTTCTAGAATTCTCCTGTAGACAACTAAAAAGTCTAAGATCTAAAGGTCCTTGGAAGAAGAGATGTTAGCCACAGAAAACAGCAAAAGATGACCATTTGCTGTATACTGTATGGTAAAATTATTCCAGCCTTTTAGAAATCTTTGAATTTTCTAGCATCCACTTCCACTCTAGCTTGTTCTGCGAACTCAAACCAACATCATAAGAGACTATGTTTGGCTTTCTTCCAGACAAGATGTTTGTTTTTCATGGTACTGGGGACTGAACCCAGGATCTCATCCATGGTAGTCAGTGCTATCACATTTCTAGCCTATTAAGCTCTCTAGTTTCTTATGTTGTAGGATTACTGAAAGTTGGTGGGAGAATAACTTAAGTTAGTTAATAACTTAAGACAGTTGGTAAACTGCTAATTATTCTGTGTTTATCAAAATGATTGTATCACTCCAATTATTTGCCAAAAAGGATAGATAAAGGCATTTCATTATTCAAAATTCTTTCTTTTTTAAAGTAAGTATATGTGGTACACTAGGCCTTTCACTGGAGCTTAAGAATACAAACATAGCTGGGCACTGGTGACTCATGCCTGTAATCTTAGCTGTTCAGGAAGCTGAGACCTGAGGATTGCAGTTCAAAGCCAGCCCTGGGCAGAAAAGTGCATGAAATTCTTATCTCCAATTAATCACAGAAAAAAAAACCAAAAGTGGCATTGTGACAAAAGGAGTAGAGTTTTAGCCTTGAGCAAAAGGAGCTCAGAGACAGCACCCAGATCTAAAGTTCATGACCCGAGGACTGGCAAAAAACCAAAAATACAATTATATGGACAAAATCATCACTATCCATTTGAAAACACAGTCGTAATATGTCTTGATAAGTTAAACTCAGAAGGGTCTAGAATTTCTAAGGAGAAGCAACTGACTTATCCTGGTGGTCAAATGTGACTGCTTTAAAAAAAAATGTGTCACTGATAAAGGCGAGGAAAGAGTGACTTTTCCTAAGTTTTGGGTCAATTGGGATAGTGTCAAACTGACAGGGTTTGGAAGAAACAAGGACAGATACTTGCTCTAAAATATCTTGTCTTCTTTCTAATATATAAGCAACTCTAAAAATGATCATAACCATGAGGTTGTAAATGATTATGAGCTGCATGTGTGGTAGAGATAAGCATAGGAGGCCCAAGGAGGGAAAAGATCGCTGTGGTTTATCAGTATGGCCAATTTATAAATGACTTAATTTGGATGCCCACTCTGGTACTTTGCCATCTGCTTTAGAAGTGTTTCTTTCCATTATGTAAAATACCTGATCATGGGGTGGTGCCTCCATTAATAGATGCCTTTTTTTTTTCTGTTAGGAAAGCCTCATGTGCTCCATCTCAAGTTGTGCTTCAAAGTCCGATTGCATTAGATGTTCATGCTGTTTGCCACTTGGCAATTCTAATCTATCACCAGATGTCTGGGTAGAGTACTTTTGTGCTTAGAGCCTCTGGAAGAAGTCGAAGCTAAGGAAACTTACCAGCTTCCTTCAGAGACAAAAATCTCACAAGGCACACACCTCACAGTCCAATCTTTATGACGGAGCCAGGAGATCCATGCTGTAATTTCAGACTTCTTCTTGCTATGTGGAATCTGTTACTCTGGAAACTTCACAATGTACATATTTCCCCCAAATGAGACGTAAGTCTGTGGAATTCATTACCATACAATTTTAGCAATGGAAAAGGAAACCCTAATCAGATGTGAACAGCTTGTCTAACTATTAACCAGGCCATGGTGAACCATTACTTAGCTCTGACTTACATGAGCCATCATAGACTTTTGGCCCTCAGTGAAAAAAGTGCTTAAATGAGTCCATAGCCATTTAAAACCAAGAGGCCTGGACACCTGGGATCTCGTGAATGTCTTTAAATTGTTTAGTCATTATATTTTACTGGCATGAAATTGTGGCCACCTTCCTCTTTCCACCCACTTTCTCCATGTGATAGGAAGGACTGGGTTGATAGCACATAAAAGATATCGTTTCCCCGGACTCTGACCCACTAACATGGCAATTTGTTCTAAAACCTTTCTGCTTATATATTCCCTGAAGCTACTTAAAAGAAACAAGCTTAAGAAGTCAAATGCCTCTGGATAAATTTTGTCTCTACAAAGATTCAGTGGAAAACATCTATTTCAGGTTGTCTTTTAACGTTAGTCCCATTTGAGCTATCTTCAGGCGAATTCGAGATATTGCCAATATAGCAGCAGTCAAATACAAAAAGACTCAGGTGTGGCCTAATAAACTTATGTTTTACAGTCTGAGATGCAAGGCTTGGCATGGACCAGTGAGGTGGCAGGATTTGCTGTGATTGAACAGGGCTATACTGTTGATTGGATTGAGATTAGGACTGGGAGGGAAAAACAGCAAGAACAGAGGCAATCCAATGCCCTGACACTGATTCTGAGGTGTAGGCAATTAGACCATGAGCTTATTTTATCCCAGGCACGGTAGAAAGTAGTTGTATTACCCAGTGCCTACTGAGCATTTATACATTATGCCCATGCCTATCAGATCCACTTGCCTTTCTATCAGCCAGGAGAGGCTCCATACTCTTTGCTGCCTTCAAAGGAAGGAGTTTGCATTTTCTATGGAGCTATGTGGGAAGAGGGGTCGGGTACACAGTCAAAGTAAAGGTTGACTGAATGTGAGCAGATTCATCTGTCTCCCACTTTGACAGCGTTGGGTGTTTAGAAATGGAAGCAAGTGGCTGATTTAATTCTGCAAACACAGGATTAACTATTGTAAATGAGCTTTACTATTGACAAAGAAGTCTACATAACATTTTGGTTTCCTCTTATTTTCTGGTTACTGAGGTCTGAGTAAAGTGAGGTGGGTAGGGTGGTGTGGATGGAAGGGTGGTGGTGTGTCCCTGAAAGGTGGTGGTATATTGCTGCTGTTGCTACTGTGGAGCCACCAAGGCAACGGCCAATGGTAACCATCCCAGGGGCCCCACCTGTGAACAACAGGCCACTCCCAGGACAATAGCAGTCTCCTAAGGCCAATCTCAGAAGCGTATTGTATCCTTCTTTTCTCCACCCCAGCCTTCTGCGAGCAAGACGAGAAAGGCAAATATCTCAGCAATAAGAGTGCAGTTGGGGCAAATATTTCAGGATGCTTTGAATGTCAAGTGCTGCGTGCCAAACTCACCTTGCTTCCTGTAAGGGTTTTGCAAAATCTGGAAATTAGCTTTGGAAAAAATCCTACATAGAAGTTTACATGGAGAGAAAATGCCAGTGAGAATGAAGCTTACAAAAAAGAAAAAAAAATGACCAGGCCAAGGCTGGGTAAAAGTCAAGCTAAGACATTACTGAATAGGAAGCACATCCACAACATGTGGGAACAGTTGATGCCTGTTGTGAAATAAGAGGGAAATAGAGGCAGAGAAAGGCAAGGCAATGAAGCCAAGAAGGCGATGAGGAAGTAAGGAAGTATTGGCTACAAGGAATGGATTCAGCCTGGGGAGAAGGGAGAATTGTTTTGGCTTCCAAAGATAAGTGTCAAGTATATATCTAGAGAAGCTACTGGGTATTAGGGTACAGATCTTCCACTTAACCTTGTCTTATGTAAAATCTATCAAAGATAACAGATCCTGTTGAGCAGATACCTCAATGAAAGTATTTGGGAAGATGGAGATAAAGGTTTCTTAGAAGAATGATTTGGCTCACTAGAGGTTTGAACATTCTTTCTAGTTAGATATACAATGACAGCTAGTTGGGTTAAGGGGTGGGACAGCGTTAAAGCCTCCAGCGATCTATGGCAGAAGCTTCTGATAGAAGTTACAAATAACTATTTACCAAGTTGAATTTTCTTCAAAATTGAACGGAAAACCATCCTTTTCTAAATCTGTCTTGAAGCTAACACACATGTGACATTTCACCTATTTGTCTTGTAGTCTCCTAGCCATTGGGAGGTATGGATTCTGAACTGGACAAGCGCAGGTGAACCCATCCTAATTCTTCCATCTCTACTTGTGTATTTTGGACAGGTAACGGAGTTTTCTGGATCTCAATTCCCTTATAGAGAAAACACTTTATAGATTGGTAGAATAGATTGTCCGGAAGTCATGAGCACTAGCAAGTTAGCAAAGAGCACAAATGAAACATAAGAAATATTTCCCCGTCTCTAATAGCACACATCCCTATCTACTTCCTTCCTTAAGTAGTGCAAAAACTAGACTAAAATACTTTTTTTCCCGAGGAAGTCATCAAATGCTTCATTCTTTGATCTTTAACTTCAATTAGTTCCTCTTTAGCGCATGTATCTCATTGTGCTTCTGTAATAACATGTCTAACTTCCCTTAGGATAGCTTATCCATAGTGAGCCAATCTCCTCAGTTTCTCTTTTGGGTATCTATCTGTTTTGTGGTGAGGCATGATCACCATCCCAACAAGTAACCATGATCGCCTGCAAGTGGCAGTAGCACTTTTAGGAAGTAAATGCAGCTTATGGATTGTTGATGCTGTCTTTCCATCCATAGACTTCTTTCATGGCGACTGAAGGCAGGTGTGCAATCAGGGGCCAGGACAGATGAGTTTGCATTTTACTGAAATCTGTAGAGCAGGGCTCATGGACTACATTGTCAACCTGTAGACAGTGCAAGAGCTGCTGTGGTTTACTTAATTTGAAGGGACATTTCATAATTCTGGCTAAATTGGAATCACAAGTCAGATGAAATTTAGGAACAGATTACAGTGATTTGCTCTCTGGAGGCGTTGAAAGAATAAATGTGGCCACAATTGGTGACTTGGTGATGACTTTTTTTAGCTTAAGATGGAAAGCTACTATTTCAGGGCTTCAGAGTTTCTGGGATCCTATGACAGAAATCATCAATTCTTCACAAACCCAAAAGGCTCATGATTAAAAAGGGTGAGAAATATTAGTGTGCAATGAAGCAATATGAAATTAAAGTACTTTGGGAAATATTTTCAGAAGAAATGATAGATATGCTAAGAAATAACCAACATTATGGTCCTAATGTCAAGTTTAGAGGAGAAAAATATATTTTAAGAAGGGATTTGGAACTATTCTCATTCAGGAAGTACGCTAAACATCCCAAACATTGTATCATATAATTCTTTTTTTTTCAAATTTTTATTATTAAACTGATGTACAGAGAGGTTACAGTTTCATACGTTAGGCATTGGATACATTCCCTGTACTGTTTATTACCTCGTCCCTCATACCCCCCTCCCTCCCCCCACCTTTCCCTTTCCCCCCATGAGGTGTTCAGTTCACTTAGACCAAGCAGTTTTGCAAGTATTGCTTTTGTAGTTGTTTTTCTTTTTTTACCCTGTGTTTCTCAATTTTGGTATTCCCTTTCAATTTCCTAGTTCTAATACATGGTTTCTGTATCATATAATTCTTATAACTAGAAAAATGAGAGCTATGTAATCTACCTTGTGGCATATAAGTGTATTTTCACAATTGGAATTCAAAATTTGTCACTAAAGTGTGTCCTCTTTCTATTATGTAACTATCATTTTCTGCTTCATATCTTTTAACCCTGTTGTCACCCTACTACCTACCTGTGGTATTCTGGGGCAATTGAGCCTTTTGTCTAAGATATAACACAGGTTGCCCTTATTGTCACATTAGGATCAGTATTATCAAAGAAACGCTAAGAGAAAAGCCAAAGATCAGTTGAATGTGAATAGGAGAGAAACTGGAAGAGCACAATGGCCTTGGGAATGTCCCATGGGTTTGCTTCTTTGCACCCATGGGGATTGAGCACTCTCTGTGTTGATCAGGGTCCTCAGGTATAAAGTCCCTGCTGATCATAATGTAAGGCATAATCTCATAATGTAAGACAGACTCACCATTTGAGCACGACAGAGCTGAAATCTGGATCTATGGAACTCTAAGAGTTTATCTCCTTGTTCTTCCACCTACTCATTAATTCATTACAAACATTCACTGTCGGCAACGTCTTATCCTATGGCTTGTGTATCTTTTATGATTTAATAGTTCTCTCTTAATAAACGGAAGCTTCAGAGCTCATTGTAATGGGCTTACTCTTTCTGTATTTTACTTCTTTGAGCCAAAGGTACTCTGGGATGCTATATAGATAGTTGATTTATATCAGGACTTGCTCTCCTACTATCTCCTGCTTAGAGAAATGAGTCAGGAACATTGTGCTTTGAATCCTGATCTCTCATTACTCTGAAGAATTCCATCTTTGTACTTCTCTTGCATTTCTATGAAGAGAAATGTAAATAAGAGTGCTTGAATGTACAATGCCCCCTGGGCATGAAGAGAAGCTAGCAAGATCAACAGGAAACAGTGTGTCATACTCTCACAGGTCTTTTCCCTCTTGAATTTCAGTAGTTTTTCCTACTGTCAGTTGTCTGTGCTGTTACCTACATCAATAAAGTCAGAATCTAAACAAAAAAAAATCAAACATAAAGCCTAACAAATACAGGTTTCAACATATTTTAGTTTTTTCTTTCTTCTGGTGTACAGGTTCGAAGGGTAATTCATGGGCTACTAGTTCCTATTGTGGACCACTGACATGGAATCTTCCTTTACAAGACTGTCTTGAGTCAATAAGAGTTGCCTACACTGGTGTGTTCTACAGAGAAAGGCAGATCCCTCCCACTCTGTCTTTTACTTTGGGCTTTGAGAAGTGCACAATTAGTACTGAATAAATATAGCTTATGTGGATCCCAACACAACTGTCCAAATTTATAAAGTGAGCACAATTGGAAGGCTAGTTTTGTTCTCTTTGCTGACAACCAATATTTTCTGCTAAATTGAAAAATTACTCTGACATATGAATGTAAATTGACTAATAATGCTAGTCAATTCATTTGTTTATCCTTTCAGTAAGTGGTAATTTTAGTGGTGTCTATGAAGAAGACATGGCTTTCAGGCAAAAATATACAGTGGTAGATTTTTAGCCATAGTCTTGGCATTAAAATAGTTCATAATTTAGTGGCAGATTAGCCTAAAATGAGATAAGATAAAATGAATGTATATTATTTCATATTAAGTTACAAATTAAAAATGACTAATGTTGTGATTTCAATGTCAAAACATTTTTGTCCTCATGAAAGTCTAAGTTATGTGATCTTGGTTTCTTCTCATATTCTTAAATATTGACCAATGTTTTTGTTTTTCCCAAGAAGTCATCACATTTTCATACTTCTCAAGTACATGCTACCCAAAATAGCCAGTGCTTCTTTACCACCTGTCAGTCATTGTAAAGTCAGCCTATTTTTGTCTCACTTTAAGTGTTGAACCCCTTAACAGAATAAGTGGGGGTATTTACTAGAGACCATTTATCCCAGTGACTTTCATAGAATAGCCAGAAAACCTTTATGAGATATATAGCTTCAGAATACTTTTTATAAGATATTTTGTTAGTAGGAGGAGAGGAAGTCAAAACTAGGCACAGTGGTTCAATCCTAGCAACTCAAGAGGCCTAGATCTGAGGATACGGTTTAAAGCTAGTCTGGGCAGGAAAGTCCACGAGACTCTTATTTCCAATTGTTGATTAATAGCAGTAAATGGAGCATGCTCAAGAGGCGGAGTACCACCATTGTCGAGCACAAAAGCTAAGGGACTGCTTCTAGGCACTTACTTAGTTCAAGCTCTTACTAAATTCATATAGCTGCTGAGTATCTGTATTTAGATGTCACCCCAGGTAGTTTCCTATCATATTATTGAGCTTTACTTTTCTTTCTTTTTTTTTTTTTCAAGACTGGCACTCTTCCACCTGAGACCACGGCTTTACTTCCCATGCTTAGGTTGTTAATTAAAGTTAAGAGTCTCATGGACTTTCCTGTCTAGGCTGGCTTTGACTGGGATCCTCAGATCTCAGTTTCCTGAGTAGCTAAGGACTACAGGGGTGAGCCACTAGTACCTGGCAGGAAAGAAATTTTTGATGTTTAATAATGAACATTGAGGAGAAGTCAATGCTATGTTAACAACAAATATACTTTATATGCTTTGTGAGCTTTTGAAATCAAAGAAACCTAGTCAGTTCACAAGCCTAGTCAAGGACATTGGAGTTACTTTACAAATCTGAATTCCCTCATTAAAAAATGGGAGCACTGGGGTTTTCTTTGCAGGGTTATTGTGAAGTGATAGCACATTTAACTTTTGCCTGATATGGCAGTAATGTTTAACAAATATTGTCCCCTGGGACTTTTCTTTCTAATTCATACTCTATAGGACTTAAACCCTGCTCACAGAAATTTCCAACCATTCTACTAACCACCTGCACAAACTCAAGCTGTTTGGCAGAGTTACCATTTCAGACCATTGGTTTAGTCAGTGATGGCTGAAAAGCAAATCTTCTATTCCTTCAGGAAAGAAGTAGTGGAGCAGCCACTTAGAGGAATGTGTTAGGTGTTAGGATCTGCCACTCGTATCTCCTACTCGTATCTTAATCAGAGAATAAGGATGATGAACAGGGAATATGTGTTAGGGAAAACTGTATACCTGTGTTCTTCATCTTTCTGTGAAGCTGATATAGAAAGTGTTGGAAGGCTTCAACATTGGAATCCTTTCAAATCGGGAAGACTTTGTAGAAACTCCCTCCTCAAGAACTCTGGAACCTGTATTTTTCCAGTTCTGCAAGAAGTCTCACTCTGAAATGAAAACCCAGATGCTCCTTGCAGCTGGCTTCACCTATTAGCTCTTTAATCTCTCCTAGAAGAGAGCTTTGGTTCTGTAATAGCAATGTGTTCAATCTGGGTAGATGTGTGAGATGCCGGTCTGACAGCGTTAAATTGCAGAGGAAATACCAGCTACCAATTCTCTTTCTTTACTTCAATGAATCTCCTCTTTCTTGCTTTCCTGCTCCAAGTTCCTAAAATTCTTGTCCCCATTCAACCCCTCATCAACAACTCCCCCCCCCCCCTTAACTAGCTGAAGCCATAGGTGTGTTTCCAACTCTGTAGTTTCCATCACTTTTCAGCTTTCTTCCCATTCTGAAAGACTCTTTTCAGGTTGTTATTTTTTAGCAACATTTGTTTTTATTTGACTCATTCTTCCAATAATTGGGAAATGGAATCTTCACTGAGAAGGTATATGTGAATAGGACCTAACATTTCCATTTCAGCTACAGCTATCTCAGACATAGGAAGGTTACAACCCTTGTTACAGTGAGACACTTGCTTTCACAAAGAGCATCTATTTGAATAATTGCAACTGAATAAAGTAGTCCTAACCCCAGAACATATTAATAGTGTATTGCAAATGGTACCCTATAAAAGAAAAAAAAGTGGAAGTTTCTGAAATGTGGACTTGACTATGTTGGAATTGTATGTTTGTACCAGGTTTTTGGAAGTGTGTCTGTGTATCTGAAAACATGCTCAAGCACACCCATACTTTTGATTCCTAGGTTACTCTTAAAATTTACCATTACTCACCTTCAATCTAACTCACTTATTTTCCTTTGTCTCTGCTTTCCACGGCCCAGGTTAAGAAAACAAACATGCACATTCAGCCATAGGCAGTTGTAAAAGCAAATATCAACACAAAAACAGGACCAAAAGTCAACTGAAGGAGAAACAGAGCAGATTGGAATTCCGAGTGGCTGTGCTCCCAGTTTCTTTCAGGTCCTTGGGCAAGTGAGCATGTGCTCATTTGCATGGTTGACTACATGGCATGCTTAGACCTCAAATTTGCATCTCTACCTGGGTTCAAATGTAGATCTTGGAACCAATTTCACTGGGCGTCTGTCTTTCCCATTCTTAAGTGAAACCCTTTCACTTAAGTGCAGACAAGCAAAAATTGGCTGGTCCCCAACTTCCTGTAATACAAGGTACAGTTAGCTAGTGCCAACATGATAGAACTAGGTACAAGAAGAGGCAGGGAGTGGAGGCCCCACCACACAAGAGGCTTTAAGTGATTTGCTCCATTCCACATAAGGGATTAATATTTAGGCGTGGACACAGTTTTCCACCTTCCTCCATATCCAGAACTCATTGTTGAAAAGTAAAGGGAAGGGGTTAGCACAGTGGAATAAACTTCTTTAAGCCATTAATTTGTCCGTGCCTCTATTTCCTGCCCTGTGCTATAGAAATGAGGTATTTGACTGACCTGAATCACTGGGTGGTTAGGAAGTTTTTCAAGGGAGTTTGAGATTTTTTTTTTAAGTTCCAGGAATGAAAACTCAATTGCATTTTGTTTACTGTTATAAGGAGAAAGCTTCTGGAATAGCCCGGAAGAGCCCTAACAAAAAAAAAAAGGAATGCTGGGATTGGTACACATTCATTGTGCTAGGGGCAGGGCTCATTCCTCCTTTCATCCTTCCCACCTAGCTCACCATGAGTATATCATGGATGATGACATTAACACCCTGAGAACGGAAATAAATGACTAAGTCACACTGTACAAAGGATGTGTTTCATAAAGGTAAAGCCATTATACATTTGTACTAGTAATGAGGATTTTAAAAATTGTATTATTCTTTCTCTCTTTGCTTGGGAGGAAAAGTGAGTAAAGAACACTTTGGTGGCTGCATTCCTTTGGTTGTGAGAGTCAGAAAGCTAACTTTATTGCAGAGAAAAGTGGATCATTTACCAACTTGCACAATAGTGGCAAAGTTAAACAACTAAGTAAAGGGAAAAGGGAAGACCTAGCAGAGCCTCAGAAATAATTAGGATAAGGGGTTTGAACTTGAATGTGGTGACATTTTTCTTTAAGTTGCATACTGTATTTGTCTGCATTTCAACTCGATTTATTATTGTTATTATTATTGATTTTCACCGTTCTTTTTTCTGGTAAAGTATATGGAAAACAAGGCTCACATTTTGGCTTTGGCCACCAGAGGGAGACTGTATTGTCTTCTTCATCCAGCATGTGGGGAGGAAATGAGCCTGTAGAAAAACATGGTAGCTCCCGTTGTGAGCGCATGTGCAGAAAATAGGACTGATCTCAGTAAGGGTTTTCCTATGCAGAACATTCGTGTGGTGGAGTCACTTCAAAGTCATTTTTAATCACATATATTCCACTGCAGGCTCACTGGCTGCCAGAGTTCCCTGGTATCACAAATTAGGGGAGATGGAGCTGTTTGCTCCCATCAGTGTCAGCTCCCACC
The DNA here is from genome assembly GCF_023159225.1 of Perognathus longimembris pacificus. Classification (NCBI taxonomy): domain Eukaryota; kingdom Metazoa; phylum Chordata; class Mammalia; order Rodentia; family Heteromyidae; genus Perognathus; species Perognathus longimembris. The sequence continues at coordinate 46,766,324 of NC_063176.1, forward strand.
TTGTGTTAGGATAGAACTTTTTCTTGATACTGGCCATTCTAACTGGGGTCTGGTGGGATCTCAATGTTATTTTGAGTTGCATTGCTTTGATGGCTAAAGATGTTGAACATTTCTTCATATCTATTGGCCATTCTCAACTTCTTCTGAAAAGACTCTCTTGAAGTCTTTAGCCCATCATTTATGACTTGGGTTCTTGTTTTTTTTTGTGGATTTATTTGGGGGAGGTATAATTTTTTTGAGCTCTAAGTACCTTTTAGATATGTGTTCCCAGTCTGATGCATAACTAGTAAAAATCTTCTGCCATTCTGTGGGCTTTCTATTTAACTTGCTAGCTCTATCCTTTGCCATGAAGAAATGCTTCATTTTGATGCAATTCCATTTAAATATTCACACAGTGAGACCAAAAAAATATATTATTAGAAGAGGGCTACAAGGGCTCAATAGCTATGTGCATTTGAGCACATTAAATGATGTTCATTGAAATGAACTCCAAGAAATGGAAACAGAAGGATTTGGTTATTTTGCCTTTTTGTTTTTTGCTTTTCCTCCCTTGTTGCTGCTTTTTATTTCTGTACTTTTTGCCTCGTATGTAAGTTTATCTGTTTGGGGGAGGGTAAGGGGGAGCACAGAAATGGTGGAACAAAGGGTGAACAAATGCAGCACTAATACTCACTAGACCCTGTGTTGAAATAAACTATACAACTTGTGGGGGAGGAGGCCAGAAAGGAAAACAGAGAAAAAGTGGTGACGGTGTTTAAAAAGAAATGTACTCATTACCTCAGTTATGTAACCATAACCCCTCTGTACATCACCATTACAATAAAAATAAGTAAATAAATAAATAAAAACAAATACACACACACACACACACACACACATATATATATATTTTCCATAGGGTAAGTCTTCTCAGTCTAGGCAAGCTACTTCCTCTCATATTCAACTGAAGAGCACAAAATGCTGAGTAGTGAACAGCCTGTGTGGGTCCTTGTTATTGTTTTACAGTTGTCTCACCTGGCATGACCACCATTTAATGTTTGCCGTTGAAGCTCAGAGGGCAGTGGGGCTTCTGTGACCCAGCATAGACTTTACAGAGCTGAGCTAGAGGTTCTAGAAAAGGCCCTTTTTATCCTTGGGATGTCACAGACAACCTTATGGTTTCTTTTGGTCTTGACAAGCTAATAAGTCACTTGTAACCTTCAATATGCTTAGTAATTAAACCAACCAACTAACCACATGCTAAATGGGAAGATTAAAACCTACTCCAGGCTCCTGTGTGGCTACAAGGACAATTGAGGTGACACAAACAACAAAGGCCCAAAGCTTGCGTGAAGACAGGTTTTATGTTCTAGCTAGGTATTACTGAGATTAGAAATACAAGGTATCATAATTGTAAGGAAAGTCCTTTGACTGCCTCTAAAGTATAGCACTTTATAAATCAGTGAGTCATTGTTATGTTCCTGGAGAAAGGAGCCTTTCCAAATAAAATAAAACATCTCAGAAATTAATTGTATTTTTCTTATAGTAAATAACCTCTTTTGCCTACAGATACGGCTGAATGCAAATGAAGGTGGTGTTTTTATATTCATAATGGATTTTGAGTTTAACTATAACATAGATTTAACTAGGCCAAGAACTAGAGAAAGGGATAATATTTATTATATATTTGTGCCAGAGATCTTGTTTCTCCCTCTATCGAAGTAGAACAGTGCACCCATAATATTGAAAGAAAGCAAAATATTTCTATTGTAGAAAACTCAAGATTCTTTTCAACAAAGACATAAAACTTTTCTGTAACTTTGTACAAATATTGGCTCATTGTGGATGGTTATTTAGAAGGAACATTGCTTGTACCAAAAAATCCAGGCTATTTCAAATCTTAGTGAAAGTGACCCCATATGCATTTCTCTGCATCCTAGAGAGTTTAAGTCTGTGATCCATATCATAAGATACATCCAAGGTCATTGCCAATTAACTAGCATAGCCCACTGTACCATACTGCCTCTGCTTTGTACCCACCATGCTGATGAAGGAAGGATTGAAACTTTTTCAGCCTCACTACTGACAAAAGTCCATTTGTATCATATCTTCAAGCTTCTCAGAGGGACGATTTTAACTGAGTTTTTTGTAGTCCTCTTGCAACTTCATATATATAGGAATGTGCCACTAAACACTGGAAGAACGTATCTATCAATATCAAATGCAGTCTTTAATAGAAACCTTGACAAAGAAGTACAAAATTATCCTCTGAAATATTGCTGCTATTATTTTTTTAAATTGCAAGAAAATGTTCTGCCATTTCAGATCATTTATCTCTGTTAACAAGACACTTTTTTAGTTGGATAGATAATATACCCCCATCTGGTGTGCAGTTTCTTCATTTACCCTGGTAATAATAACTAAAGACATTTCCCCATTGTTTTGTCATTGTCCAGGCCAATCTTCTGTCTTTCATGCTGTTCATATGGAAGGAAAAAAAAATTGAGAAGGAATTGATATCTGGCTAAAATACACAAGCAGGCCAATGTGGAGGGATAGGAACACCTAAGTGTTCCTGAAAACAGAAACAGGCTGAAAACATCCCTGGCCATTGAACTAAACAATAGAGATTTTACAGAAAGCCTTTCTGTACTAAATGTTTGGTTTGATTTGGATGCCATGTGTCTGAGTTTGATCTTGAACGGCTTTAATGCTGGAAGCTTGGTCCTGGGCATGGTGATATTGGGAGATGGTGAGGAACTCTTAAGAAATGGGGCCTTGCAGCAGTGAGGTGACTATTATGGGATACATCACATCCTGATGGGATTAAGTCATTCCTGTGAGATTCCAGTTAGTTCTATGTAAGTGACTATAAAAGAATTAAGGTACTTCTCACCTCTCTGGCTTCCTATCTCCCTCCTCCCATGTAATAGTCATTCAACCAATTGTTGTTTCATTTTCCTCACAGAGAGCCTCTTGTGAATGAAATAATTATCTTTATTGTTATGTTTTAACAAAGTTCCCTGTTCTGGGAATTTTGTAATAGTAACAGAAAGCGGATAAACACACTGCTTCCATGTAACACCACTTTTCTTTGCTCCTCCGTTTCATGAAGTTCCTGTATGTATTTTTATGGAAGTATGTGATTCAGATTATTATTATTTTTTGCTTGAGTCATAAAGACAGGTAAAAGGATTTCAAAGCTTTGGTTCCAACACAATGAGAAATGAAGCTGACACAACTTTTTGTATAGTTCAAAGGAAAGAATAAGAGCTCGCTGCAATCTCCCTGATGCTCGATAAACACCATTCTTCAGTGTCTGCATAACATTGCTTCCTTTCTGCATTTTCCTTCCTGTATTTACAGACTTGGCATGCCGGTACAGGCTTTGCTTGTGAATTCCAGTTGGTTGACACTGAGATTGCAGGCTGCAATTCCTCCTTTCTCTTTGACTTTTGTTTATTCTTCTTAGTTTTCTCTGTACCTCATGCTTTTCCTTTTCCTTCATTATTCTCAAAGCCCCCTGACACTTGGTTAATTAGTTTTACTGAATGAAGTCTATCAAAATGCAGTTGAATTCAAAGAAATTCACTTTTTGAGGGGATGGGCTGAACGATTTTTCTCTTTAGTGCTTTGTTTTTGCTTCATGCCAACCTAGCTAAGTACCCTGCTTCTTCCCAGCAGTTCTTGGCAAGGAAGCAGACCTGTCTTCTTCTTGCTGTGGATGGCAGCACGCTGTGAAGCCCAGCGTAGTTCCCACCCCGGCTGGAGGCATAGGAAGGCAGTGCACAAAACCATTGGTTATTATGAAAACGGTGGACTCGTGGAATTCAAAAGTTTGGGGGATTTTTGTTGTTGTTATTGTTTCTTAAAGGAATGATACAGGTAGCTAAAAGTCAACCAACAGGGGTTTTGTCTCAAAACAATTTCTTTGGGTAGACAAGCCTACAGAATACCATGCCATAAAGTGATTTTAAATGGACTCATTTTCATTAACTGCTTCATCCACAAAGCAGTTAAAACATATTCTCATGGAAACACATTTTACCTATTTTCCTCTCCAAAGGGCTGCCAAGTTAATTATTTTCATATAGTAAGCTAAAAATCATTCTTTTATTTTTAAGTCCTTTTTCTTCTTAAATTAGTATCAAAGCTTTTTTAATGGTATAGTTGACATATAAAAGGCAGTTCCCATTTAATGAGGTAGTGCCATAAGTGTTGATACATGTATACAGCTTCAAAATGGACATTCTACAACACACGAATAAACAAATCCTTGTTCATCTACTGATCTGTCTACCTATTATCCATTAACCTATCTATAACGTATTTTATAAACTCTAACAAACTTTCTAATAGAAAATACAATTTGAAGTAAGTAGATTATAGATGGTGTACTAAGATACCTTTGTGTTTATTATTTATTTACTTGTTTACTTATTTAGTTACTCTACTTATGGGGGTTCTGTGGCATTGAACTCAGGTTCTAATTCTTTGCTCTCTGTCTCTTGAGCCCTGCTTCCATGGTCTTTTTGCACTGGTTATTTACAAGTTAGGATCTTGCTGTATGTTGTGGCTGGCCTGGGTTTCAAATTTTCTACTTATGCTTCCTCGTGTCCCTGTGGCTGACATGTGTATGCTTGGGTCCAGCCGTTGTGTTTCTCCTGTAGCTGGAATAACAGGTATGTACCATCATACCTAAGATGGGATCAAGTTGGGGTCTTGTGAACTTCTTTTGCCTTGACGTATCAGGCCCTGATCTCCCTGTTTCTGTCTCCATGTAGCTAGGATTACATGGTCTCTCTACCATGCCTGATGCCTTTATTTTATAAGTGAGGAAACTCAGGATCAAGGGAGTAAGGTCATTTATTGAAGATCACAGATAGTTAATGAAGAGGACAGACAGGTCCCCTGATTTTAAGTTCCATGGTGGTTGTACAGACCCACCTGTCACTTTCAGTGTTGACAACAATAAAATAACCAGAAAAGAAAAAAAAAATCTTAACGTTATTTTTAAGCCCTGATGAATGCAAAATTTGCAACTAGATACACTGGGATGTAAATAACAGAAAGGCCTTCCCTTTGTGTGTGTGTGTGTGTGTGTGTGTGTGTGTGTGTGTGTGTATGTGTGTGTGTGTGTGTGTGTGTGTGTGTGTGTTTGCATTTGGATATATTCCAAGAAATAAGGTCATGAGTTTCTCATACAGATATTGGCAGGAGCATAAAGAAAGATGTATCACATAGTACTAGATATTTTTCTGTGTAATAAACTTGTGCTGACTGGGAATGCAAAAGTCACTATGAGCTAGAAACATATACAACAACGTACAGGTCCGATGTCTTGTTTTCTTTGCCATCTTATTTTGAGATGTCCCTGATTTTTTTTGCTACGTCTTTCTGTAGATCCTTTTGGGGATACAGTTCTGGGTTTGAGAGTTCATTTGAAAATTCTGAACTGAGGCCAGAGACTGTTGAAATTGTAAAGTACTTCAAAATCAGGGGTAGAAAGATGGATAGAAAGGTAGGCATATTCAATATCCTCTTTATGAAGAAAAATGACCTATTATATCTAAACACCAGAAACCTGAAAAAAAATCTTTAAATAGATATTTTCTTTCCCTAACATAACGCACCAATAAATGTGAAGTCAGAAGATGGAGAGTTTTAAATGTTAAAAACTAATACCTCTATATTTTGTGCCTTTCAGTGTGAGAGTTACAATTTTCCTACTTTTCTTTAATTATTAATCTTTATGATGACTTACAGTTAATATTGACATAGTGCCAAAGCCCCCCCAAACTAAGAAAACACAAGTGGATTTTCAAATGCACAAAAGCTAGAAAATCTGACTTAAAGCACTTTAAGAAAATGTTTGAGGCAAGAAAAAATTACATTCAGTAATTGCCTCAATGCAGGCTTTATTAAAAAAAAACCCTGGAATTTAGCATTATACTTAAAATCCTTCTGTTCTTGGTATATCCCTTTGCGAGGCCTCTGAAGTCTTAAGTATTCTCCCCTTCTTCCTTCTCCCTCTCCCTTTATTTCCCTTCACCTTTCCTCCTGTCCCCATGTGACGTTAGCTTGAAGTAGAAACACAGTCATGTGAAAGGATTTCATCCTCTTGGCTGAAATCTGCAAGGGCAAAGGAAGTAGCTGAGAAATAGAATTTTGCTTCAAGATGCTTGAGTTCCAGTATGACAGTCTTTCCAGACTAAATAATTGTCTATAAGCCAATATGCTTATTTTCCACTTTCTTTCCCTTCTCTTCCTTTCCTTAGCCTCTTCTTCCTCCTATTCCCCTTCCTTCTTTTTTCTTCTCAGTTGTCTCTTCCTCTTCTATTTCCTCTTTCTCCTCCTCCTACCCCACTTCCTTCTTTCTCTTCTCTGTCTCTCCCTCTTTCTGTCCCTCTCTCTCTTACTCTCCTTCTCTTCAAATAGGGTCTCACTGTCTCATTGTTTAGCCTGAGTTTATCCTTGAAATCACAATTTTCCTGCCTTAGACTCCTAAATGTTGGGATTACAAGCATGTACCAATGTATCCAGCTAAAAGCCAAGTCATTGAAAGTGACTCATACAAATGTGTACATATAGAACATTGATTCATTTTTTAGTATCCTTGAGGATTTCCCATGAATACCATATCTCCATGATGTTTGAGCATCAACAGATTGGATGATGTTTATATGAGTTTGCATATAACCAATACATATCATCCCAAATACTTTCAATCAAGTGCATATCACTAATAATACTTAGTACAAAGAAAATGCCACATAAATATTTCTCACATTGTATTATTTAGGGAATACTGACAGGGAAAGAAAAAAAACTGTCAATACAGAATTATGTGTCTCAACACAAATATTTTTTGAATCTTTCTCCTCTACAGATAATAGATACAGCCAACTCTCTTTGTGTATGTGGTTGTATGTTTGTGCACACACAATAAGATGCACATATGTATCTTATTTATTCTTTTCCTCCAGAGAAACATAGGCCACTCCATGCTTTAATATTTTCTTCTAGTCTGAGGAAGATAAAGGTTTCTTTGACTTTTTGTAATAAGAACCTACTGTTTCATTTTTTAGTTTCCACAATTTAAGCTTTATCACCAAAGACAAGATAGACTTGGTGTATTCAATGGAAGAGTTTCTAGTACTGAATTTAGAAAGCAGCCAAGACTTTCAAGTTGCAGTCCTGAGATGTATATGTGTGTGTTTGTGTGTGTGTGTATGTGTGTGTGTGCATGTTTCCAAATCTCACATATCACCTGTCTTCCAGAAAACCCCATGAAGAGAATTTACAGTTGTTAGCAATTGGCTTCATTCTACATGCAAGCCTTTTTATTTGTATGCTCCCTTCCTTGGCCTTGTAAATAATGCAAATAAATCCTCCATGTATAGTTTATGGGTGTTCCTACTCTCAATTAGGAATAGAATGCCATAAAGTGGCTGTGTCGGTTCCAGAAAGAATTCTTCTCTCCTCATTATCTCATCGCTTCAGAGAGCTCAGTGCCTAGGGGAACCCTCATCTTGTACCAGGGTTTCAGGCTGTGTGATTTTTCCCCAAGTATTGAATGATTGTGCTATTGGGGAAATAGCATCAGCAGTGACAGATAACTTCTTTATTGGGGAGGCTGAGTAACAATGACTGTAGCCCTGATATCATACTTAAAAAACCTAAAGGGGAAGAAAGGTGACAGTGAATATCACCCAACACCTGTCCATAAAGCTGGTGATTCATCATACCCAGAGAATTCTGTGGGAATAATACATCCATTGTGTCATGGCTACAGAATCTTCCCAAGTTTAATAGCTATCTCAGATTCATGGAACAGGAGAAGCCTCTGAATTAAGATGATTCAGTAGGTTCCAATTCATCCTAAATAAGTGGCTGTCTAGATAAATGAAGTTCATCAAATTGCAATGAATACCATATAACAACCTTGCTGGGATGGCATGCCCCAGGGACATAGACCGTGTCTAACTGTACACGAGGCAGCCACTCCTGGGTGTATGTAGTGCTTCGCGGACCATGTTAAATAATAACAATATGACAGTGTGTTTGCCCTGAGTCATTTTAGTTTTTTTTTTTTTATCATCAGAATGAATGCTTTAACTGCATCAATTAAGTCACTTAAATTCAACCACATAATGAAAAGCCCTCACAGAATGCAGCTTTGGAATCAGTTGTGAAGGCTGGCAATAAAAAGAAAACCAAAACCAAAAAACAAGTATTAATTACATGTCATTCATTCGATTTATTCAAAACAGACAACTCAGACTCAGGTTATATTTTAATTAATGATCTGTGTTGATGAGGCTCATTCAGCCTTACAGAGTTCTCCTTCATTAGATACTTAGTTATTTTGTTCTGTAGGATAGTGGATTCATTTATGGTGCCAGTGCAGTAAGGGCAGTCAAGTGACTGGAAAATGCCCCTGCACGCTGGTTGGGATGCTCAGACAATGAGGTATTGGGGCTGGCTCTTTCTTCGCCAGCATGTGTCCCCATAGGAGGGTTTGGCTTTGAAAGGCTCAGAGCCCTCTAGTAAAGGAGCCCTAAGTTCTCATAGTGTCAAAGGCTCCAGGTGCACTCAGACTCTATCAACAGCTGGCACCCATACACAGTCATTCTAGGGCCAAGCAGCTTGTACATTCTCCACACATCAGCCTGATTTCTCACACTTGTTCACCAATGTCAACAGAGGGTGTGGGTAAGGATTTATCCTGAATTTCAGTCTCGGGCTGCATGCAAGCCATGTCCCACTCTCGGTCTAATTCTGTGGGAAAATGAGAGGATTACTAGAACATTGCCTTCTGGTTTGGACCTGACTTCTGACTGGTGCAAAGTTTCTTCATTCACCAAGAGCTCCTTATGCCTACTGTAAAACCCATATGATCTTGTCAAATTCATTGTCAAGTTCATTGACAAAATAAGGCTCATCTAAGAGGGCTTTCCTTTCAAAAATAATCTGGCTGGGGTGGGAGGGGGTGACTTCATTTCTTGAAATGACAGTCTCTTCTTGATTAAAAAAAAAAGTGTAACAGCAGCTGGCAGCTGGGGCATCTCTTTGTGCATATGGGTTTCCACCTGAAAGGTGAAAGCTGTGCTGTTGTATAGAGCTGAGGAAAAGCATGGCAACTAGCAGTCACTACTTAAATGTTCATTTACTACCTTTGACCTCCATGGAGCCCAACTCTGCATCTTCGACTTCTTTCACTGCTACCCAGTTGTATTGGGTACCACAGCCTGGTTTGGTGTGGTTACTCTGGAACTATTCCTGGGTGGACAACCCAAACTTCTTTCTTTCAAACACATTCAGTAGGGAAATAGGATTGGGGTAATTATCTCTACTAATTTATTTGTTTAAGAGGCTATTAAATAGTTTGCATTTTAAAAATGCTTCTGTGATGTAAAGTAGCAAAAACACAGGATTTCAGGAGTCTCTCTTTTTGCTACTTAGTAAATCCTTTTATCTATCTTCTACTTGGTTTTAAGATCCGTATGGAAAGGTGGGTGTGAGAGCTATTAGCTAAATTCTACTAGAGAGTTTGTTTAGGAAATCAGTGAACTGTGTTAGGATACCTTTTAAAGTGGAGAGGGTTGCAAGGGTATCAGTTGGTGGATGGAGTAGGATTATCTTCATTAAAGATACAGCAATTGAGGAATAGTAATTTGAACTGAAGTCTTTTAAGGATGTTAAGTTAGAGTTGGGAATAGGATCTCAAATCTCCATGTTTAGTTTCAATTCTTCTCTCAGTGAGGCTGAGGATATGGTATGATGCTGATTAGAAGAAAACTAGTACCTGTAACTACTGTGAGCTGTGAGTAGAAGGAATTGCATATTGCCACAGATCACTTCTACTTCAGCTTGTCACCGCCTCATCATTTGACTTTGGTATTAGATGAGGCTAATAAACTATTATTTATATTAGTATCCCTAGCAATTGTGAGTAAGAAAGAGTAAGTGGCTTGCTGGGCTCTTTCAATATATTTTTCTTCATGAAGAGGAAAATGGTTTTCATAAATATTTTATGTGTCTTTCAGCCTCAGATTGCTTTTGTACTCATACTCTATAGTAGATTCACCTCTCTCCTTATTTGATGTTCATAGAGTTGTTGCCTAATCCTTAGTATAAGAAACTTAAAATTTCAGGATCTGGGAATATGGCCTAGTGGTAAAGTGCTCGCCTCATACACATGAAGCTCTGGGTTCAATTCCTCAGCATCACATATATAGAAAAAGCTGGAAGTGGCGCTGTGGCTCAAGTGGTAGACTACTCGCCTTGAGCAAAAAGAAGCTAGGGACAGTGCTCAGGCCCAAGTCCAAGTCCCAGAACTGGACAAAAAAAAAAAAAAGAAACTTAAAACTTCATGTGTAACTCTATAAGGGGAATTTACTTATGCAAGCTATTAGGTGAAAGAGGTTGTATTTATGGCTGGAGATAGAGGTCCTTCCTGGAGTGATTTTTGTTTATTTCTTGAACCCAAGAATTTGTAAATTCCTATATAGATAAAGAGTTTGTTGGTCAACTTTCCTCTTCTGCCTTAGACCAGCATAGGTCCAACATTCCTAATCTACAAGGGTATTTCTGATTTTCTTTTCATTGGCTCAGATATCTTTAGCATCTAAAACTGTACTGTCAAGATGGCAAACAGGAAGCTCTATGACCTCACAACTGTCTATTTGAGACAAGAATAGCAAAGATGGTCCTGGCTTGTTCCTCCTAAGCCCAAAGGAGTCAGATCAGCTTGTACCTTCTGCAACTTGGCATGCTGTTACCTTATGGGCAATAAATCATGTGCAGTACCTGAAATGAAATGTTAGATATGCTTTACCATATTCAATAGCTATTCTTGGGCAATCAAACCCCTTTCTTCTTAAGGGATTAGTAATTTCATGGCTCTAAGATCTTTTCCAAGGTCAAACATGTTTCCTAAGGCCTCAGATGTTTTACTTTCTTCAATGACTATATGAATATCAAATGAATGGTAGTTACTAGTATTAATGCTCAGAAAACAGTGACTCTGTATTCCTTCTTTTACATGAATTGGCAAAGAAGATCTGATGCCTTCATCTACTCTGGTTCTTAATTACACAAAGACAGTGGGATGTAAGGAGACATGAGAGTTCTTGTATAAATCTTTGAATGAGCATGAGAAAGTCAAGACTAGTTGGGAGAAAGCAATGATTCAGCTCTGTAGTAATCTCTGAGAAACAGGGAAGGAGAAGCATAAAGAAAAGTGAACTTGAGTATTGGGAAATATTTTTGGAGATTGTTTGGCACAGATTTGCTTCTCAAACCAAATGGAAAAAATCAACAACTCTTGTTCAGCTGAGAAGTGAACAGGAAGATGGTAGAGTTAGGAACCACTGTCAGTTAGTCACATATAAGTCTTGTTTGCCATAGTTTTGTGAAAGAGAAGTTTGGGTCAGAACAAAATAAAGATCAGAGAAGCAAATATTTTTATTGAGTTCCGTGAGTTAAGCCATGACTTAGAGTCTCAGAAGCTTTATTCTGTGTAAATTAGCACTAATGCCAGGTAATATTGCTGTGAAGACCAGCATGTGACAAAGAAGCTCAGAGGAAAATCATAAAGGATAAAGCTGGAGAAGTAAAGTCTGAGTCGTGTTAGAAAAAGTCACACCACATCATAGATATTTATAGCTTAAGAATCTCATTATTCGTTTCTTAATTTTTATTTATTTATTTAAAATATACTTAAATTCTTTCTTTAGGTAGTTTCACAAAGAAGTTGCCATCCATAGAGCAGTTTATGAATGCAGTGCCTCTTGATCAATGTCACCCCTTTGCAAATACTTACCCACCCCTCCCATCCCAGCCCTTCCCTTACTTTTCTTAATTTGTAGGTTATTCTACTTCTGGGCATCTATCCAGTAGAACACAAACAAGGATACACTAAAGCCACCACCACAACCAGGTTTATCACAGCATTACTTACCATAGCCAAGATTTGGAATCAGCCTGGGTATCCCTAATGGGCAAATGTATCAAGAAAATATGGGGTGTGTGTGTGTGTGTGTGTGTGTGTGTGTGTGTGTGTGTGTGTGTGTGTGTGAATTCTACTCATCAATCAGAAAGAATGACATTCAACCTTTCATAAGGAAATGGGAAGTTAGAAAGACTTGGAGAAGATTGTGTTTAGTGAAGTAAGCTACATGCAGAGAAACACAGGTTGAATGGTTTCCTTCATTAGTGAGAAACAGAATGCGCCTATCAATCTAGAATTAAGCACACTGGGTGGTACCCAAATGGTTACAAATTAATTGGCGGATGTATAATAGAATCTATGGAGAAGACAAATAGTATAATTGTTGCAGAGACTAAGTTAAAGCTTAGCAAAATGAATAGTAGGAAATGCAAGGTGAGGTGAGGGGAGTCAAGAGGAGATGGGTAGAATGAATGAAGGAAATGAATAGAATTCAGGCAAGTTCTGTGGCACTGTATATTCCACAGAACTGAGAAAAACAAGGGAAGGCATGGATAGAAGGGTGTGTGTGAAGATGTTGAAGGGATGACACCGATCAAGATGTAATATATGTTTGCTTTTTAATTGGAAAAAACCATAATACATAACCTAAAAATTAGAGTCTTTTAAAGACAAAAGTGTAAAAACTAAACTATACTATTATTTGTATTAATTCAGCGTTATCAGGGAAGGTGATCTTGCACTGTAATTAGAAGAGTGGAAGAGTCAATTTGTCAAGATTTTGATTCTCCTAGAAGAGCTTCCTAGTAGCATCAGTGAGCTATTTCTGCAGTACCAGTGAGTAAGAGTTATCCAATCCTCTGAGACATGAAACAATTATAGCTTTTTACCTTGTCAGGCATCTAGGAGAATGCTAGGGTTTGGCTGATCTCCCTGAGCTATGTGTTCTCTGTTAGTCTGTTATTGTTTGAAGACTGGAGGGCCACTATACCATGTAAATATAACAAAAAAGACTGACTAGAGTCAAAGACTACCTATATGCACGTGTACCTTGTACTTTGCTGAATTCATAACTGCACGTTCATCATTGATTGAAGTGAATCAAATAACTAAGTCCTAAGTTAAGAATTCAACCCTCAAAGAAGCCAAATACAGGGCTGGGGATATAGCCTAGTGGCAAGAGTGCCTGCCTCGGATACACGAGGCCCTAGGTTCGATTCCCCAGCACCACATATACAGAAAACGGCCAGAAGCGGTGCTGTGGCTCAAGTGGCAGAGTGCTAGCCTTGAGCGGGAAGAAGCCAGGGACAGTGCTCAGGCCCTGAGTCCAAGGCCCAGGACTGGCCAAAAAAAAAAAACAAAAAACAAAAAACAAAGAAGCCAAATACAGTTGAATATGTGGGCCAGGGGAACCTCACCTTCCAATGCGAAGTTGTGTGGGAAGAAAGAAGAATATTTGAAGAACAATAACCTATCTACCATCATAGTTCTATGGCCTTGTGCATTTAAATAATATTTTATTATATTTAAGTAGTTGCATAAAGGAGGTGCCTTTCAACAAAGCAATTGAATGCAGTGTGTCTTGATCAATGTCACCCTCCTCAACATTCTCATCCTCCTTTGGCCCACCCCTTCCTTGCCTTAATTTTGTCATATATACAATTAATTCTTGGCTGCAATCACCCTCTTTCCCCCTTTCATTCTTCTACCTGTCTCCCTATGGCCCCACCCATTTCTTCCAAGTGCCCATTTCCTGGTGCTGATTTTGTTGAGCTTTGATCCAGTCTTTCCAAACTTGTACTAATTGAACTCTCCATAGAGTCTATTATACTTTGGTTAATTTGTTTGAAGCCACTTGCAATTGTAACCCAACACGTTTACTTATGGATTTATAGGCACATTCTATCTACCGCAAATGAGGGAAAACATCAAAACTTTGGATAAAAGCCCAGGCATGGAATTTCTGGGTCATAGGGTAGCTTTATGTTTAATCTTTTGAACAACATCCATACTGCTTTCCAGAGTGGTTGAACAAGTTTATATTCCCACTAACACTGTATTGGGATTCCATTTGGCTATATCCTTGCCAGCGTCTGTTATTGTATATTTTCTTGATAATGACCTGTTCTAGTTGGGCTGAGGTGGAATCTCAGTGTTGTTTTGATTTGCATTTCCTTCTGACCAGAGATAGTGAACATGTGTCTATGGTCCATTTTTACTTCTTCTGAGAGGTCTCTTTTTAGCTCATTAGCCCATTTATTTATTGGCCTGTTGGTTGGTAGGGGGTTAATTTTTAAGTTCTCTGTATATTTTTGATATTAGGCCCTTGTCTGATCTTGATCTCTTGATCTTCTTTCATTATGTAGGCTGTCTTTTTAGCTTTTAATTTTAGGCTTTTCTCTCTCTTTAGTATATCTGAAGAGGTACAAATGTCACCAGGTCTTAATATTTCAACATATTTTTACTATTAGATACCTCTACATTATTTTCAAGGGAGGTGGCTAGGCTAATCCCTGTTTTCAAAACCATGACTATTTGAACTTGCTGTAGTGGCTGTTATAGGTTGACTTGAATCATCCAGACAAATTTTCCCTGTCTGAGAGAGAGGAATTATTTAGCCCCAAAATGAATTTAGGTTCTTCAGTGCTATAATTGTGAGCAATATCAGGAGGCCTTTGCCTTCTCTATGGTTGTTTGGCTACAGGCTAAGCGTTTTTAGAAAAAGTTCACTAAATTTTTTAACCGAATGTTAAACCTTTGTTGTAAACAAACTTTAAATGATGAAAAGTGTCAGACATAGGCAGTTTGCTTGCTTGATTGACAACAGTAAGCCCCTTCAGTACCCTGTTCCTTATACCTGGCAGATTAGAATCTGTACAGGCAGACTAGAACTAAACACAGAATATGAACAAATGTGTGTGTGTGTGTGTGTGTGTGTGTGTGTGTGTGTGTGTGTGTGTGTTGTGCTAAGCCAGCAACATGATGTCGATTTGCTTCCTCCACATCACCTAACATCCTTCCTAGGGCTTAGACAGGAACTCATGGAACGAATGATTTCCGTTTACCATCTCAACAAGGAGAGATAGTAAGAAAGTTTTCATCGTTACATGGCAGCTTTAAAATGCCACAAGTACCAAGCCAGCATGTGCTTTATTTTACTTATCTCACTGAATTTTAGCACAGTATGAATTCAGTATATTCTTGCAAATCAATAACAAATAATACAAAGGAATAAGTGAGCTGCACAAGAAAAACTTAGGAACACATAAACAGTAGCCATTGTTATTATTATAGTTAATATTAAATATTTTTGTCTCCTGTTTCTTTACCTTCTTTGAATGAAATTAAAGACACATTCATTTAATTATACTCTTTTGATTAAAAGGCAGTGACTGCTGATGTAATATACTTGTATATAAACACCAGCTGAATGGGGGGCGGTTCTATATGTCAATTTTAAGGCTACTGATGCACAACTAATAATTTGAAGTTTGTTTATTAAGCAATTACTATGTTTTGATAAAATACTCAATGCTTCATCTGTATTAGTTTATTTCATCCTCATATTGACCCTTCACAAGAGGCCTCACTATTATTCCCATACAAAAGCTAAATAATATTTTCAAGTTGCCACAAGTAGTAAGTGACAGAGCCTGGCTGTCCTTATTCCAGAGTTTATCTTAATGTTTCTACCCTACCATTTTCTCCTGAACTACTCTGCTTCTGGAAGATGCAAACTTCACAAGAGAAAGGTTCTTGGCCTTAGGTCTTATAGTTTGCCATTGACATGACTCAGACCTTCTTGCTTATTCATCTGAGCTTCACGGCTTTTCTTGCTCTGCTTCCTTGTAGCCTCTGAGACCTTTGGCGCCTTTGTCATACATGATGGTTTCTTCTGTAATTTCTTCATTCCCAGCCTTGGCTACTAACTTCCTTACCCATTTCCTTCAGTGCTGTGCCCCACACTGGGATCTAGCTCAGAACTTGAGGCCAGGACAAGCCATAATTTGTTGGCCACATAATAGGTCACATGCTGGGCTTGACCACCAATCATCCAATCACCTTAGCCTGTGGTAGACACATTGCTAATCAAAGATTCTGAGTAAGTGCCTGGTGGACACATTTTACACAGAAAAGCTTACGGGTATAGGGGAATCCCAATCAAATTATGTATAATTACTGAAGGCATGCGATAAGGCTGGCATCTTACAAGACATCCAAAAACATTGGATAAGATAATTATGGTTCTTTAAGGTTAGCGTTATTGTTATTTCTGTTTTCCAGATGAAGATTCTGAATCTTTAAATCTTAGCCAAGAGTCCATGGCAAGAACGTTAGCTGAACAGGCAGGCAGTCTGCCTCAACAGTTTAACTATACTAAAGCAGACATTTCCTCTTTGCGTGTTTGTTTTATTTAAAAATTTCTACTCCCTTTTCACCTGACATAAATAGAACACTTGAAAGTCACCACTACTGTCAATATTAGAGACATGTCAAATGCTGTCACTTTGCCAGAAAGCTGCTTTGGAGTGACTGTGTAATATTATACAACATGACAAGCTCTTATCCACAGTGGCAACATTAAAACCAGGGGCATGTGGCTGGTGTAAAACCCCAAAGCCATTAGCTAAAATCCCAGGACCAGAAGGTTGAAGAATTAACCACCCAGCCCAATATGGTCTCAGCCCTGGATAGCGAGTCCCACTCTGCATGGGTAGGTTATTTTCATTCAAGGCGAAATGTGTGCTGACATTCAGCTTTCTGTTCTGGAGCTAGCTGGGCACATTATCTTCTCAGTGTGGATTGGATGAGGGAGGTGAGAAGCAAACAGCAAATTCTTGGCAGCCAAAGATATGCAGGCAACAGAGAAAGTGAGGAGAGCTGTCAGAAGACGAAGGAGGAGTCATTTGACTTTTGGACTATTCCTGCCATTTTTCTTCAGTCATCAGCCTGCTGTTTGAAAGTATCTCCTTGATATATGAAGAGTGAGAGGGAATCATGAGGATGAAGAGTCTGGAAGAGGTCATTTAATTGCCTCTCAGCCTTCATCCTGAGTATCAATGCATCAGCCAGAATTTTAGTAGTTCTTGGATCAGGAGTGTCCAACTTACAGGAAAAAGAAAGGAAGAAAAGATACAACAGGAAAAATTATGAAAATAATTCATAATTCTATATAACACGAAGGAACCCAAAAAGCTGAAAGTAAAGTTTTCTACACTTCTCTCTCTGTGTACATATACACACATATATGTGTATATATACGCATATGTATACATATATACAAATATGTATATATTATTTATATGTACATATATTCTTGTCTTTTTCTGTTGTCTGATTCTCTTTCTTTTATTCTTTTCACAATTAAGAGGTCTTGTGTAAATGTTTCTTGGAGGGGATGTGGCCAAAAGGAAGCCCTACTTCATTGTTGGTGGGAATGTGAACTGATTCAGCCACTCTGGCAAGCGGTATGGAGCTTCCTCAAAAGGCTTCCCTATGACCCAGCAGCCCCACTTTGGGGCATCTACTCAAAAGACCACAAACAAGAACACACTAAAGCCACCAGCACAACAATGTTCATCGTAGCACAATTTGTCATAGCTAAAATATGGAACCAACCCAGATGCCCCTCAGCAGATGAGTGGATCAGGAAAATGTGGTACATATACACAATGGAATTTTATGCCTCTATCAGACAGAATGACATTGCCCCATTCGTAAGGAAATGGAAGGTCTTGGAAAAAATTATACTAAGTGAAGTGAGCCAGACCCAAAGAAACATAGACTCTATGGTCTCCCTCATAGGGAATAATTAGCACAGGTTTAGGCAAGTCACAGCAGAAGATCACAAGCGCCCAATAGCTATACCTTTATGAACACATAAGATGATGCTAAGTGAAATGAATTCCATGTTATGGAAATGATTGTTAAATCACTGTTGTAACTACTTTCAATGTGCTATGTGTAACCGCAGCTTCTATTATTGATGATCTTCTTGTATCCCCTTCCTGTGGTTGTACCTTCACTATCACTGTATCTTATCTGAGTACGGAAACCGTGTATAGTGGTATTAGAACTAGGAAACTGAAAGGGAATACCAAAATCGAAAGACACAGGGTAAAAAAGACAAACTACTCCAAAAGTAATACTTGCAAAACTGTTTGGTGTAAATGAACTGAACAACTCATGGGGGGGGGGGAGGAAAAGGGGGAGGGGATGGGGGGAATGAGAGAGGAGGTAACAAACAGTACAAAAATGTATCCAATGCCTAATGTATGAAACTGTAAGCTCTCTGTACATTAGTTTGACAATAAAAATTAAAAAAAATAAAAAACAAAACAAAAAAAGAGAACATCTATCTCTGTAGTCCTTCAAGAAAATTCAACGGGATGCTTGGTCCAAACTCTAACCCAGATCCCCTGTGGTCTTTTTTACTCCATTTGTACCCTATTGCTACTCTCAATCCCATTACTGTGGCTTTCCTGGGGGCTCACCTGATTAATGCAAGCTAATTAAGAAGCACCCTTGGGATCTTACCTTTAAGGATGAAATCATCTCAAGTTGTGTGCTAACAGGTAGTTTTCTTTTAAAACTGTCGACCACTCCACTTCAGTCCATCAAAATCTTTGTTCTATATTGTGTGTGGGTTAGGGTGGTTGATCTACATCTAGAGATGTCAGTAAGAATTTCAAAACATCTAGAGGCATTATAACGTCTTTATTTTTCAATATTTTTATTGTTATTATGAAGGTAATGTACAGAGGGATTACAGTTTCATAAGTCAGGTAATGGGTACATTTCTTTTGGGCCAATATCACCCATTCACACTTTCCTAGTTCAATTTGGAAATTCTATGTGCCTTCCAAGTATAATTCTTTTGAGTAGGTTATGTATTCAACAATAGATTGCTCTTCTCTAAGCTACTTCATGATATTCTTGTGTGAAAAATTGAATAAGGTCTTGATAGTGACTACTGATTTGAGTATGAAAAGTAAACAGGATAGTATTATACTAAGTGGAAAATTTAATGGATTTACTACCAGTATAAATCTTGTCTTGTTACTCTGGCAACCTTTTATTTCAACTATCCACCAAATAAACTCAAGCTTGGTTTTTCAATACTATTTCATTTTGGTAATCTCAGAATATATAGCTTGTACTGGAATCAATGACATGTTAACCTAAATAATTTTAAAAAGTAGCATACTATTAAGAAAACCAATGAACAAGGAATACTTTTGTTATGTGGTGGCTTCCATTTGTTATCAATTTTTAATTTTTTTGAGTGTGTATGCTATATTAACATTTGATGAGTATAAATGCTATGGCAAACATGTTAATTTCTTCATTTTACTTTTTTAATTAATTTATTTATTTATTGTCAAAGTGATGTACAGAGGGGTTACAGTTTCATATGTAAAGCCGTGAGTACATTTCTTATCAAGCTTGTTACCTCCTCCCTCATTTTTCTCCCACATTTCCCCCTCCCTAAATCCCTACCCCTTTGAGGTGTACAGTTGGTTTATAGCATCTTGTCTTCTAAGTATTGCTGTTGCATTGGTTCGCCTTTTATCCCTTGTCTCTCCATTTTGATGTTCGCCTTCCCTTCCCTAGTTATGATAAACATATATACAATGCCCAGGGTACAGTTACAGTGACATCAGAAGTAAAACCATGGGGAAGAAAGACAAAAGAAAAAGGCATAATTTCACATGGCATGTTGAAAATAAGAGCAACAACAATAAACCATTTATTTCCTTTTTTTTTTTTTTTTTTTTTTTTTTGCCAGTCCTGGGCCTTGGGCTCAGGACCTGAGCACTGTCCCTGGCTTCTTTTTGCTCAAGGCTAGCACTCTGCCACTTGAGCCACAGCGCCCCTTCTGTCGGTTTTCGGTATACGTGGTGCTGGGGTAATCAAACCCATGGCTTCATGTATACGAGGCCAGCACTCTACCACTAGGCCATATTCCCAGCCCCAACCACTTATTTCCATAACTTAAGTTCAATTCACTTAGCATCATCTTATGTGTTCATATGCACATATCTATTGAGCTATTGTGATCTTCTGCTAGGACTATTCTAGACATGAATTAATTATGACCAGTGAGGGAAATCATAGAGTCCATGCTTCTTTGGGTCTGGTTCACTTCACTCAGTATTAGTTTTTTCAAGTCCTTCCATTTCCTTACGAATGGGGTAGTGCCATTCTTTCTGATAGATGCATAGAATTCCATTGTGTATATGTACCACATCTTCCTGATTCACTCATCCACTGAGGGGCCTTTGGGTTGGCTCCATATTTTAGCAATGACAAATTGTGCTGCAAACATAGTTGTGCTGGTGGCTTTAGTGTGTGGGTTTTTTTGTTTTATTTTTGTTTTGGGGTTTCTTTTTCTTTTCTTTCTTTTTTTTTGCCATTTCATTCCCATGCTAATTCTCAGTATCCAGTCATTCACAATGGGTTTTCCACTTGTTAGTATGAACTAGTAATGCCCCCTTGTAATTTACCAGATAAGAAGTTTTGATAGGAAAAAGATTTCAACAAAAATCACTGAGAAGACATTACAGGGAAGACAAAGACCATCTGGGAACTAAGATTTTTGGGGGGCCTCTCCATCCTGCATTTCCTACTCTCTTACAGGAGAAAAAATAATTAAATGAAGTCCTTAAAAACCTCTAAATTTGAACCTAGATTTTAATAAACAACATTAATAAAGAGTTTAGATGATTAGAGGAAGGGCTTCTAATCAATCCAGACAGATAAGATCACAGTCATAATTGCACTGGCTGTTATTATTTCCTTTTCATTTACTTGTACCAAATAGAAAATAGAGTCTCTAGATATCTACAAATGGAAATGAAAATAATGGTTTTCAGTGATAATTTGATAGGAAGTAATTGGCCACCTGAAGAGAAGAGCCCTCATCTTGGAAATAATTATAACTAATTGGTTACTACAAGATTGGACTGTTTTTGATACACAGCACAATAAATACTCTTAACTAAAGATGTTAACACATGAGTTTGAGGATATTAGCAACAGAGTAAGCCTGAGATAAGATACCTTAAAGACAGGATAGCTATGTTCCAACTTTGTTCATGGAAATGACTTATTCGAGATTACTTTGATATTTTAATTGGTTGGTAATACATTTTTTTAAAGTAAAGATTTTACATAAAAATCAGGATTTATAGCTTTCCTTTAAAAATGGAAATACCAGACAACACTATGCTCTTATTGTCATACTGTTAAGAGTCCTTATTGCTGAAACAAATCGTAGAGCTATTTGTAGTGCAAATTGATCCTTTTAATATATTTAGAAACTAGTCTGGCTCTGATGTATGTTTGGTTATGTAACTCCATCTCTGGCAACATCTCCTGTATTCATATAAAACTTTTGTATGGTAAGTTCACATTTCCTAAGTTAATTGATCCTGACAAAAAGATTATAGAATAAATATAGCTCAGCCAGGCACTGCTGGCTCACACCTGTAAATCCTACTTAGTGAGCCGGCTCAGGTCTGAGAATTGGTGCAAAGCCAGCCCCAGCAAGAAAGGCCATGAAACTCTTATCTCCAATTAACCACCACAAAACTGGAAGTGGTGCTGTGGCTCAAGTGGTAGAGTTCTAGCCTTGAGCTGATGTGTTCAGGGACAGGGCCCAGGCCCATAGTTCAAACCCTATGACTGACAAAAAAAAAAAAAAAGAATAAATACCATTAATGCAAAAATAAACTAAGGTTTTGCTTAAGTGGTTTGCTCAGGGAGGCATACTAGAATGTAAAAAGATCCACCTTTCAGATCTTAATTGTATAATCTTTCCACTGAGCTCTTCTAGCTGTGATCTGAGATCAGTTATAAACCTTTCCATTATAATGAGTAATCAATTGCAAACCTTGCCATCTCAAGTGATAACAACTTACATAAAATGATTTTTGTGAGAAATACTAAATACAAAAAAAAAAATCAAAATATGCTTCCAAATTCTGATGCATAGAAAAACTTCTAAAAGATTTCTTGAGGGTATTTTCTTACTTTGAATAATAACCAGTTTCAAATTACTACATTCAAACAAAGACTCCAAGGCCTTACACTTGGTAAGACACAAGATCTTTTCTTTTCACTGGGTACTTGATTTTCTCTAACTTAATAAACTTTAATTGGTTGTACTTCAAGATGACCAGAACCTAGATGTTGCCCAGAAAATATTCTCCCCTGTTCTTTCACTAATACTGTATCATTGTGTAATTCGTTATTTCCTCCCTTCCAAGTTTCAGCTCAACTGTACCTTCCTGAGTAGTAGCTCCTCCTGACAAACACCCTCTGTGGTGTCAAGTTGTTTCATGGCTTTCATACATCTTATGGCATCGATTTTTCTAGCTTAGTTAGTACTCAACAGTAATTAAATACAGATTATTTCTATCATATTTATTTATTTCCCCCAAAGTACAATCAGCATGGAACAAAGACCTGCTTAGTGATCACAGCTGGAAAAAAAAAAAGATGTTTAATAAGGCAGGGTATACTTCCACAACTAGGAGTTTTCAGTGAAGCTTTGCAGCATAATCTCTGGAAGCAGAGGCCCTGAAGGGGGCTCTAAAGGGGTCTGCTACCCTGATGCGGTAGTAGATGGCTCCACGTACAGGCCATCCAAGGGGAAGGACTCAGAAAGTATGATTGAGACGTCTGCCCTCTAGTAAGAAATCAGCTGTCATCGACTCTCCTGTACCAGCCTGTCTCGATTCTGTCATCTGTTCATGAAGCTTGAGTTCTTGACCCTACACTTGTTCTGTACATTTTTTTTCATTTGAAGCTCTGCTGACACATACACATCATATTAACTTGCATACAACATATCATAATTTTTGAAAGTATCCTAAAGCAAAGTGGTCTTGCTGTTGATAAGTCATCAGTGATGTGTTAAAAAGGTGTTGTTGTCCGGGCTGGGGATATAGCCTAGTGGCAAGAGTGCCTGCCTCGGATACACGAGGCCCAAGGTTCTATTCTCCAGCACTAGATATACAGAAAACGGCCAGAAGGGGCGCTGTGGCCCAAGTGGCAGAGTGCTAGCCTTGAGCGGGAAGAAGCCAGGGACAGTGCTCAGGCCCTGAGTCCAAGGCCCAGGACTGGCCAAAAAAAAAAAAAAAAGGTGTTGTTGTTTTTTTCTGGTTTGCTTTGCAGAGAATGAACTAGTGACTCTTTGGCCCAAGATCAGGCACACTGTTTGCATAAAAGAGCTGTGTAGTCAAACCAAGAGACCTAGGCCTTTGATCCAGGGACTACTGTCAGGGGACAGAGGACACTCTTCCAGCCATTCCTTGTCTGCACACTAGCCTTGAAAGGATTTGCCTGGCTGTACTTCTGGACCATAATATTCTTGCAATTATAAATATTTTCTATCATAAATTTGTTTTAAAAGAAGAGATTCATACTTTGAACATCTCTTTCAAAGGTAGACATGGGCTTTGGATCTTTGGAAAATACATACCATACACACACACACGCACACACACACACACATACACAGACCCACACCTGTGTGAAAGGTGCAAATGTATCACATTTAAGAGTAGAGCCATTATCATCGTTGGTGCTGTTAAATTCTGAAAATCAGGCCTTGGAAAGGAATGCCTCCTCTGCTGATTGCAGGGTAACTGGTGCAGCTAAATAGGCTCCAGACACTACTAGAATAGCAGATCTCCGCGTGTGACTACAGAGGAATATATAAGAAAGAAAAAGACAGATGGTGTACTTAGGTGCACTTAAGTCTGATTGCATGAGTTGATAATGAATGTTTAAATATGGCACTCCCATAAAATCAGATACCTGTAGACAATACTGGAATAACTACAGATTTGCTAGGAAAAAAAATAAAGTTGTACATTCTAATTTTTGTTTTTGTCATTATTATGATTGTCTATTTACTTGTATGGGGATTTTCATAACTTTCTCAGAGCCTAATCATAAAACATAAAACACAATCAGTAGCATAGAAAATAAATTCTGAGAAATGGAAGGAGACTTAAAAAATGGTTTCAGAACGGTAGAAGCTCATGTGGCGTAAGTGAAATAGGGAAGTTCTCCCAGCTTTTGGAGACAGGTTGAAGGTGAAAGGTCATACCTCTTACCTTCTGTGCAGGCTTTGTTCCTCCACAATGTGCCACTTGTTGCCTACAAGAGGATTATATTAAAATGATAGGCCAAACAAGAGTCGTACACAAAATGAAATCATCATCATTCCCATGGAAGAAAATCTTCTAAATCACTGCCCCTAAATAGTATGGTTGACTCATTGTATTGAGTCTCCAAGATTTTTTTAAAAGGTCAATAAAAATTGAATTTCACAACAAACACATATTCACATTTTTCCAGTAGGACTCCAGTTTTAACATGATTCTTGCACATATGATTCAAACAGCTTTCCAGGTATACTACTAAAATTTCAAACATATGAAGTTTATTAGATCAAGTAGCAAGGAATATGTAAGCCTAAGTTTTTCTGGAGGACATAGGGCTGGAGAGGCAACTGAAGAGAGGTAATCCTGACCTGAAGTACAGACTCCATGCAGAAAATAGACATCGATCAGTTGCTGTAAATAAATTGAACCTGGCACCTTAAGTGCCTTAAATGTTAGAAGTTAAACCTTAAATTGCATTCTGATTCTTAAAGGAAGTGGGTGAGCTTCCCATCAAAGAGACTGGTGGCATAATCAAGATGAGTAATGCTGTCGAATTGTACAAGGACTTCACAATCTGAGTGGGAAAGATGGTCCCTGGTGTCGGGAGCACTTAAAGTCCACAAGGCACTTATCATCTGGGTGGTGAAAGATGCACATACTTTAAATCAGCAAGTGCTGACATGCATCAGGAATCCTTTGGACAGTGGTGGAATAGTTCACAATCACCATCTTCAAACAAGGTTCACATCAGCCTATCAAAATGGCAGCTCCTACTGGAAAACAGAGGTTGAAGTGACTCTCCAAAAAGCAAGGAAGAAGACAAGTTTGCATATAACCCCAAATGACTTTCAGCGCTTATAAAGTAGGTATTAGCTGCATAATTGAATAAGCAGAACAATGAAATTACTTATATCACCAACATGAATACATACAATTCAGGAGCCAAGATGACATGTATGTCATCTCTTTAGTTCCCAAAGAAATGTCTTTTTTCTCAATTAATCAAAATAGCAGAATGATCAAGTAATTATAAATGGCAACGTTTAGGTCAATATTGTAAAACACAGATATATTTATTACAGTCCTAAGATGTCATCAGTAGTGTCAACAGCAAAGCAGAAATTTTATACAATTCTCGAAACAGAAAAGTAAATGAAATGAGCCAGAAGTTAGAACTTGGGAAACCACCCTGTGGAGCCCCATCAGAACTACTACAGGAGTATACATTATTTAAATTTATCATACATTTGTTAATATAATATAAACTAAATCTTCCCTTAAGAATAAGAATGCAGCCAGAAGCATTGGTTCATGCTTGTAATGGTAGCTACTCAGGATCATGAGACTCTTATTTCCAATTAATTACCAAAAAGCTCAAAGTGGATCTGTGGTTCAAGTGGCAATGTGTTATCATTGAGAAAAAGCAGCTCAGGGACAGCACCTACACCCTGAGCTCAAGCTCTCAAAAAACACACACACAAAAAAAAAGAATAAAAATGAAATTTAAGTTTAGCTTCTAAAATTTAAGTCACTTAAATATGTGTTCATATATATGTGTGTGTATATACATATATATACATATACATATATACAGAAATATGTAATCACCATTTCCTAGGGAATGTTTACTCAAAAATATTTGTTGGAAAGTATACTGCTCTAGAGTTTGATATTAATTCCTTAACAAATCCAACACAGTAGACTCATATTCATTTATTTGTTTGCTTACAATTATTTAATCATTTTTAATCCATTAGACTTATGAGTTTTATGTAGTTCAGATACTCTGTTAGGAGGAATCTATTGGGTTCTAAAGCCAAAGTTTTCTTAATTTCATTCTCCCATTTGTGAATAAAAGCAATATCAGCTAGGAAGACCACAGAGACTCATTGCATGTGTCTTCCTTTCGTGTTGAGTAATTTGTGGGGGACCTGTGCAAAAAGCAAGAATCCACTCTAAGAAAGGTAACTGTCAAAAACTGTGTTAGCTGTATAAATTGGAAAAGTGCAAAACTTCCTAACCAAGAGAATATTAGATTCGAAGAACAGATTGTGGACCTGTATTAGTATAATGGCACTTGCTATGTGAGAATTTCTGCAGGACTGGATTTTATACTAGGGAAAGACACAGGAACCAGTGTTAATGTGGTGCTAGTATGTCTCTTAGGGGGTTGGGGAAAGTTATGGTTCACATTAAATGAAAGAGAAATGTAATTCTCATGGTAGAAGGAGAACTCAGGAGGCTCTAAGAAGAGGGTATGTTACAGTGCATATAATGCGTCAGCCAGAAAAGCCTCCTGGGTGATCTTGTTTCATAGGACAACCCAACAAAGATTTGTTTACAGAAGCAATAAAGAGTTTATTGGTGAGACAGAGGTCATTTTAACAGAGAATGTGATTGGTGGTTATCCTCTGAGGGCTAGATTTGACACTGGGAGATGCTACAAATTCAGGCACCTTGTGGCATAAGGAATCATAAGATCCTGAATAAAAATTGTTGGTGGCAGTGATTCATTCCCAGAGGTTAAATAATGATCATAGGAACCAATATACAGAGAACCATAAAGAGTATAAACAAAACAATATCCAAAAACATATTACATATTCTCTATTAATACTATTTATCAGGTTGAGATTACTCAGAGACTGAGAGTAGCTACACAATAAAAGTCACATTCCCCTGGAAGACTTCTGGATCCATGCCAATTTATACATCTGGAATCCGTACAAAGGAGGGGAGATCTTTGGAAGCAAACATTTGATAAAACTATGGAAGGGATGTAATGTCTTTGTAAAACTTCCCAAAGGGACCTCTATCTTTTTACATCAGAGAAGGGGAATATCCAAATATTTCAAGAACAAAAAGACTCAAGTTAAGATTGAAATCTGGGCAGCAAAGCATCAGCATGGTTTTCTACATAAATATATCAAGCACATGGCTGCCAAGTATTCAATGGGGTTATGACATAGGTTAGGTTTTCAATGTATCTGATTGGTTCTCAACCCACTTGGGTAATCATTTCTCAGCTCCTTGGTTTGTATGATTGGAAAAGGCAAACTTGGTAGTTATGTTCCCAAGTGATTCCTTTTCTTATGCAATATGCTGTAGTAGTGATGAAATCCATGGGAAGCCATTGAAATTGAATCTCTATTTCTTTCAAAGATAGCTGGTCCAGGCATGCTTCAAAGGAGATTGATTATGGAAGTCAAGCCTCTTCCTCTTTCTTTACTACTTTGGCTTTCTATTCATGCAATAAGTAGTTGGCTCCATCATTCATTGTTCATGACTGCCTTCCAAGATACCACCAGAATCTCAGAACAATGAGTTTACCCATTCATGGGCTGGAACCTCTAAACATTTTTAAAAATTTAATTTTATTGTCAAGGTGATGTACAGAGGTAGTACAGTTATATACATAAGGTAGTAAGTACACTTCTTGTCAAACATTTTAACCTTCCATCATTTTCTCCCACCTTCCTTCCCCCCATCCCTCCCCTACTTAGTTGTACAATTAATTTCCCACATATTTTCTTGTGCATACTGCTGTTGCATTGGTTCACCTTTTATCCTTTGTCTCACTATTTTGATGTTCCCCTTCCGTTTCTTAATTCAGATAAATATATACATATACATATGTATATATGTATATATACTTACATATATATATATATATATATATATATATATATATATATATATATTACTCAGGGTACCAAAATCAAGTACAGTGAAAACAGGTGCTGAACCATAGGAGAGAAAAATGAAAAAAAAATAAAAGAAATACCATTAGAAAGAATGACAGTGCCCCATTTGTAAGAAAATAAAATGACTTGGGGAAAAAAATAATGTTAAGTGATGTGAGCCAGGCCCAAGGAAACATAGATTCCATGGTTTCCCTCAGAGGATCACAATAGCTCAATAGCTATGTACATATGATCATATATGATGATGCTGAGTAGAATGAACTCCAAGATATAGAAACAAGAGGTTTTTCATTGTTGTTCTTATTGTTAATGAAAAGAAAAATTTTATAAGTTTATCCTTGCAAGTATTTCATTACAGTAGTGGAAAATTGACAAGAATTTGGTATGTGTATTTGTTATCATTAACTTAGTGTTTATATCAATATTATGTAGAAAATAAAGTAAAAAAATGTACTTTAATCTCAATTTTTCTATCAATGGTTGGGAAAACCACAAGTCAGCCATTCAACTTCCTTTATTTACCAAAAGTTTTCATGGGCAACCATCATCAACAACAATGCAAACCCTAACAATACTACTATTCCTCACTATTATTTTAATGATTACATGACAAATTAATTAACAGACTGTCCCTTACAGTAAACAAACAGATATGCAACTCCCAAAACATGAGGGTTTATAGGATTGTTCTTCATCTCTTGCCAGACTTAAGTGACCAAAGATCTTTTGGAAAAGTTTTGATTTTGTTTTTGTTTTTGTTTTTGTTTTTTGGTCGTGGGGCTTGAACTCTGGGCCTGGGCGCCGCCCCTGAGCTCTTCAGCTTAAGGCTAGCATACTACAACTTTAGCCACAGAGCTACTTCCGTTTGGGGAAATTTTTATCTTTACAAGTGTTTAAACATCTCTCATGGAGTTGTGATAGTGAATATGTGAATATTTATTGTGTAAAGACATTCCACTCAACTCTTTATAGTTCTATGGGTTGTCCCAAAATAGCTGTATGTATTTTTCATTCTTGTTTTTGTCATTTATTTCTTCCTCTGGGTAGCAGTGTTATGATTTACCTTTTCAGAAATACCAACCAAATAGGCAAGTTGTGGTGGGATAGCCTGTGGAGTGGTACGGTGTGGGACGACATTAAGATAGATGATTAAGAAAAACATGATCAAGAATAATGTTTTTTAGATGTTGACGGGGTCCTAAGATGGAGGCCGGTCGGCCGTTTGCCTGTTGAAGAAAGGATGTGGAGTGGGCTACTGCCTCCTGGCCTAAATGAAAGTGATATTGAGTCCAGTTCTGAAGATGAAGCCATACCTGAGAACTCCAAGTTTAACGTACAAGCAGTTAAGGAGGATGGGACCAGTAGGAAACCAGATGCCTCAGAGTTCCTGGAAGATGAGCCAGAAACTGAGCCCGGGGTCCAGGCAAATGCCTATGAAGAGTGCCCTTCTGGAATTCCTATAAATATGTGGAATAAATTTCAAGAACTGCATAAACAACATTCTGAACAGCAAATTTCAGCCTCAAGATTCAGAGGGAGAAAAAGAAAGCGCTCCGGAAAAGATAAGTTGAAGAATGAAAAAGAATCTCATAGTGAACAGTCCTCAAATGAAGCCCAATGGAAGGAGCTTACTCAGTATTTCAGAGCCAATGATAGATTTGAACCTCCTGTGAAAAAGAAAAAGGTGGAAAAGTCAGGTCTCGAAAAGAGGATAGGCCAGGCTGTGGAGGAGTGGGATGTTGGAGAAGGCTGAGGACCTCAGC
The DNA here is from genome assembly GCF_023159225.1 of Perognathus longimembris pacificus. Lineage (NCBI taxonomy): Eukaryota > Metazoa > Chordata > Mammalia > Rodentia > Heteromyidae > Perognathus > Perognathus longimembris. Next base: position 46,795,902 of record NC_063176.1, read on the forward strand.
AACCAGCTAGCTACGCGAGAGCTTGGTGTAAAAATTGCCAACGCAATTGCCTGCCACAAGTTTGTAGAAGCCAAAAAGGAAGCTGAAAATTCACAGGCTGCTCCAAAGAAGAAGAAGCTGGCATGGGGGTTTGAAGGAAAGAAGAGATGGGAAACCAAAAGCAACATGGGATATATGTAACCTTGCAGAGCTCGAAACACTTAACAGACTCATGTGCTCACGTTAACAAGACTTTCCTGCTTAAATGTGTTTGAAATTGATGTATGTAAGAAATTGATTGAAGTAGAAAAAAATGTGCATAAACTCTTAAGAGTTGATTATCAACTGTTGGACTTCTGAGGAGTTTATTCTTGAAATGAATGTTTTTGTTATTTGTGTAAGAAATCTAAGCATATGCAGAAGGGAAAAGTATGGGATTTTTCTAAAATCAATCTGCTTTCCTTTTGTTTGATATAGTGAAGCCTGTGAGATCCTTGGACCTTCTTTTCTGTTCAAGGCATGACTACACAGTTTCTGGAATCGTGATTTTAAGATTGCGACAGTTTTTACAAATAACTTAATGTCATGAAAACAATTATTGATCCCTTATTGGTGGCAATAGAATTGATATTTTTATGGTCTCATGGTAAAATAATTTTTATATACCATCAGGTGAGATAATTAGAAAAGGGGGATAGAATGTAGTATGTGGGGGGCGGTTTAGTTTCAACTCAGGCATAGACATCTCCTGTCTAAGCTCTGTTCTTTAAATTATTGGATGGCATAGTTACATTAGATGTATATATTACATTAAATATATAGTTTTATTAAACAGATAATTATAATTCCAAATAACAAAAAGAAACAATAATGTTTGTTTTTAAAAGATAATCTTGCTCTTAATCAGAGGATGGGTGACTTGAATGAGGCTTTGTGTGAGTCAGGGGCATGGACACATGACTCAAAACAAGACAGTCAGAGTCAATAAAATTACTTTGTTCTTCTGGAACTATTAGAAAAGAAACACATGCCTTCTAGTGAGTTGCTGAGAGCGTAGGATGTAAATATAACCCTGGCCTATCTTACTGCTCTCCTGGCAGGACAAGTGGAGTCCCAGTCTGACACAGAAATCAACAGGAGAGTGCACAGAGAAGAGGCAAAGCTTGAATCGTGGTACCCTCTGACTTCCTACAGAAAGCTATCCAAAGCTACAACATGACTGAAGTTTTCAGTTGCCAAGATCAACAAATGATCATTTTTGACCTTTCCTACTCAAATTACTACTCTGTCGCTTGCCACTAATCAATACAAAGATATCCCCTTGCTTTTCAAGCATCTGAACTGCCCAATATACCTGAAAAATGATACCATTAGTAATATGTGTTCATTCTGTGTTTCAGACTGCTCAGTTATACTCCTTATGCCCCTCTCAACTGAATACTTTATCTAGACATCTAACCAGTGAGCTTCTTTGCCCAACTTCTGGTTTTACCACTTTGTCTTTCCCCAAGAACCTAAATGTAAAATTTGAGCTCTTTATCAGAGACTGGCAAGATTGTTTTGTGTAAACACACACGATTTCTTCCCAGTCATTCCCAAATGAGACCTCTCCATCAGTGCACAGAGATGCCCATGGCATATGGATCCAACAACACTATTACATTCTGTCCCTACAGAGATTCTGTGGGTCAGCTCGGGAGACAGTAATTACTCCTTGCACAGAAGTAGTGGTGCATCACTCAGGGGCTTTTGTAATTGATGTGTTTTTTTTTTTTTTTTTTTTTTGTTGTGTGTGTGTGTGTGTGTGTGTGTGTGTGTGTGTTTGTTGTTTTTTACAGCAGTGTATCTTTCTTTTTAGAGATGCCTTGGAGAGCCTCAGACTAACTTATTTGGGAACATTTGCTCCAATATATATATTTGAAACATGTATCATCTTATGATGAATTTAGTCCATTATCACAAAAACCCAGAATTTATGTCTGATACATCCCCTTTATAATGATAAATCATCTCTAGAAAAGAGTCATTGGGCATTTTGGGGGGAAAATTAATTAAGTTATAATTATGATTCTAGCTCTTGAAATTGCAAAGGAGGTCTGTAATGTGAATATCACCAAAATCCCTTCCTTTCTAAGGCTTTGAAGACTTATCTTGAAATGTTTTAGGCAAAACATAAAGAAAAACCATGACCTCTAAAAGAGTTGCATGAGAAAATACCATTTGTTTTTTCATCTGTTGGAATGCTATCATTAACATTCCATGCACTAGAGGTCTATAATGACCATGGAAATGGAAATCACTAGAACAGCTTCTTAGTTGGCCTAATATGAATGTAGAAGTGAGAGTTTTAGACATGTGCAGATCTGATAGAGGACCTTATTTGAAGAACATTATAGCTAAATTGGAGAGAGCATAGGGCAACAGAAATGATAAATGGAATGGAAGGGATTACAGAACATATGAGAAGAGATTAAGAAAAATGGGGTTGTTTAGTCTGGAAGGAAGATGAGTCTGAGGTGAATTGATTGAGGAATTTGAACGAGCTAAGGGCCACAACGCAATTAAGTTTGTGCCATTTGAAGGTGTACCTTCAGGCAGAAATATGTGCAAGGCAAAGAAAATTTGGTGATAAGAAAAGAAAGGATTTGGAAGCACTAAGCTAAAATAAAATATTATTATCATACTTAAGAAAATATGTGTACTTTTAATTGAAGACTCTTATGAAAACAGTGGAAAAATAGTGAGACTAAGGATGCATCTAAAATAGGGTTTTATAGAAAAAAATTCTCTTTTACTACTTTCTACTTATATTTTTTAATCAGAAAAGATACTTGCATTGAAATTGAGCTTATCTATAGTCTGTTGACTGTTAGGTTTCTTCAACAATTAAACATATGGCTATTACTAACATTGTCTGTAATTTTTTTTTCTTATTTATTGTCAAAGTGATGTACAGAGAGGTTATAGTTTCATACGTTAGACCTTGGGTACATTTCTTGTACTGTTTGTTACCTCCTCCCTCATTCCTACCTCCCCCTCTCCCTTTCCCTTTCCCGGCATGTGTTGTTCAGTTGGCTTACACCAAATCGTTTTGCAAGTATTGCCTTTGGAGTCATTTGTCTTTTTATCCTTTGTCTCTCGATTTTGATATTCTCTTTCACTTCCCTAGTTCTAATACCAGCATATACAGTATCCAGTGTACGCAGATGAGATACAGTGATAGTGCGGGTACAACCACAGGAAGGGGATACAAGAGGATCATCAACAATAGAAGCTATAACATTGTCTTTTAGATGATAAATTACTACATAAGATATGCAAGTGTTTTCTTTAATGTGCATAATCTTTGACATTTAGCTATCTACTTACCAAAGCTCACTTGCCAATGAAAATGCATTTAGGCACAATTTTGAGAAAAGTATATGAAATAGGCAGAAATAATTTTGTAAAAGAATTCACTTGTACTCTAATCTATTCCAAAATAACTCAAGGTAGCAACCAAAAATACATGAAGCAAACCAAAATATTCAAAATTGGGACAATGAACATTTTAAAAATAAGAAACCTAGGAGATAGTAGAGAATCAGGCTAACACACGCAGTAGTATATATTTAGTATTACTACTCTATGTGATTTCCTCAAGCATGCAATTAACTAAGTGGAAAAACAAAAGATGAAATTCTGATCTTTTAATTGTAGAGCAAAGGCTGACCAAATTATGTGATACTATGCAGCTATTTTCAGCCTGTGGTCAAGTCAATGTTTCCTGATCATCTATCTAGAGAGAATATTGCACTATCATAAGTGTTTCAACAATATAGCTAACAATAACACCATGGCACTTTCCATAGGACTATTTAGTCTTAGTGGAAATAGTTGCCATAAAGTCAAAGCCTATTAATGACATTTCTAGTAAGTATTGTGTAATTTGATCCAGATACTTAGTACTTCCTTGAAATCATAAACACCATATATTTTTATTTACCAACTAATTTGTTTCACCAATTTGCACTGAGTAGCTCCTAGTATTTACCACCAGTTATATCTTCAGCAACACATGAATAAAGCCTACAACTCATCACTTTTTCCTCTAGCTTTTATGGGATAGTTGGTATCAGGACTAACCTATTTCAAAAACAAACTACAAAACTCATGGATAAAACATAAAGAAGAAGGGCAGCTATTTTAAGTTATAAAGAACAACCAATGCAATCAGGATTTAGAAGACACTGTTTCAGATAAATGTTTTTAAGAGGCTGAAGAACTAAAAGAAAAGTGAATCTGTTTTATAGCAGTTTAGAAATATAAATGGAACTGGTGCAATAAAGGCAGAAAGAAGTCTAGATAAACAGTTTAATTTTTCTTGAGAGCCTGGAAGGGCTACGTGCTCCATTAGTAAAGAAAAACGATAAATAAATAGACCAAGTTGACATGATCATATTTTAGGCTGGCCAGATGAAAAATCCTCTCAGAAAATTACCTTCAGAATCATTAAAGTTATCTACATTCAAAAACTATCATTCAGCTAAATTGGTGCTATAAAACAGAACCACAGGACCAAAGTAAGAGAGATAAAAAAAAATCATAGAAGCTAAAAATTATCTTGAATGAAATAGTTATAGAATTATATGACAGCAAGTTGGAGATAGTTAACATTACTGTCTTCAAATCACATAGAAATAAAGATAATATTAAGGTAGAACTTAATGATTCAAGAAAAATTTTAATGGAAATTCTAGTAATGAAAAAGTAATGAGCAGATATCAGGAGATGGAAGAGATCCTTTTAACAAATGATTAGACATAATAGAAGAGAGAATTAGAGAATAGGAAAATGAAACAGTAAGAAATATCCAGCCAGATTAGGCATAGAGAAAACCAGCACGATGCAAATACCAAAAAGAATGTAACAGACATGTAACAGTACAAAGGATCTCACAGCTCTAACTCAGGATAGGGTAGGTTGATAGGAAATATGAAGCCATTATTTTAGAGATCATAATAAAGTGAAAGCAACATAAACACAAACAAACCTAGGCACTGATAGCAGAGATGATAAAAATAAGGATAAACAGGCTAGAGCATTTGGCTCAATGCAGCCTAGCAGGAGATATGTCTTGGTTTCGATGTCTTGCACTGAAAAAAAAGCAAAACAAAACAACCATGAAAACCCAGAAAATGTAAAAGACAGAAACCACATTATTATTAAAGAAAGAGCTAAGTTAACTTGTTGGTACTTAAATAGAAATTACAGAAGAAAGATGATGATATAATAAATTATAATTGTGAAAAACTGACAATGTATATTTCTAGTGTAACCAAAATGTGCTTGCACAATGCAGGAAAGGCATTTCAAAATTAATTAATATTGTATTGCTGCCACAACAAGCCACCATAAATTTGGTGGCATAAATAATAAAATCAATAGTCTTGGAGCTCCACAGTTCAGGAGTTACATGCTTGTGTCACTGAGCTACACATCAAGATGTTGATAGGTTGTATTCAATTCAGATTCCAAAGAGAATTCATCACCTTTTCTTGTCAAACTTCCAGAAGCTATCCATGCTTTTTGATGAGCAGTACTCCATTTCTGACTATAAACTCCAAAACAGTGGACCAAACCTTTGGAAATCACATTGTCTTCCATTTAGTTTCCTGAATCTATCAACAGTTCTGTACTTTAAAAACTCATTTGAACCAACTGTACAACTGGGGGGAGGGGGAGAAGCGAGGGAGGGAATTAGGGAGGGGGAAGGTGGGAGGAAAATGAGAGAGGAGGTAACAAGTTTGATAAGAAATCCACTCACTGCCTTACGTATGAAACTGTAACCCTTCTGTATACCAATTTGATAGTAAATTAAAACAAACTCATTTGGGGGTTGGAGGCATGGCTCAGTTGGTAGAGCTCTAGTCAATGGGCAAAAACCATCAGTACTGAGTTTGAGTTCTAGTCTTGGACCTAGAAAGACAAAATAGAAAAGCTTGATTAGATAAGACATCAGGAATCAGCTAAAAAAACAAATGTTTTATATTTCAAGATGTATGACCTCTGTCACATTTTGAAGTCCATTTTGTCATGCAAAGTGACTCCTACAAATCCTGAAGACTAGGTATGAATGTCTTTGTGGAGTATTATTTTGTTTTACTATATAGACAGAAACCCTAAAACCTTGTTTTCAGATGAGATTGGAACTATGGAAAGACTTGGAAAAAATTATATCCAGCAAAGTAAGCCAGACCCAAAGAAACATAAGATACATGGTCTCCCTCATTTGTAATAACTAAAATATGCTTTCTTTCTTTCTTTCTTTCTTTCTTTCTTTCTTTCTTTCTTTCTTTCTTTCTTTCTTTCTTTCTTTCTCTCATTCATTTGTTTTGTTCCTTTTTGTCACTGTTTCTTATTTTTTGTACCCTTTTTCTTCTATATAAGTTTATCTGAATTGGGGAAGGGAAGGGGAATCGAAGAAATGGTGGGACAAAGGATGAACCAAGACAACAGTGACTAGGCACTAGCTGGGAAATGAACTTTACAACTTGGGTAGGGGAGAGTGGAGTCCAGGGGTAGGGGTGGGGGTGGAGGAGAGAAAATAAGGGAGGAGATAACACTGTTCAAAAAGAAATGTACACAGTACTTTATTTGTGTAATTGTAACCCATCTGTACATCATCTTTAAAATAAAAATTAAAAAAACCTTGTTTTCAGCAAAATATATGTGAAACACTAGAAGTAGTTCTTTAGAAGGCGATTTTAAGAACATGGTTGTAAATAAAATAAAAAAAAATGAGGAACCCAAAAGAGTATAACTGTTTAAGAAGATACTATATCTTGAGATATTGAAATGGATACTCCAGTGTATCACTGGATTCAGCTAGCACTATTTACTGCTAAATCTAAGGGGTTGATGTATCACTTATCCATTATTAAAAATTAACTTTGGGGCTAGGCATTGCAATCTTGCCAAGTAAGCAGAGGTAGGAAGATCATGTTATAGGCAGCTGGACAGAATGTTAACAAAACCCTACATGTTAGTCAACTGAAGCATGATGGCATACGCCTATAATCCCAACTACCTGGAAGATGGAAGTTGGAGGATTGTGGCCTCATGCTATCTTTGGTTAAAAAAATGTGAGACAGTATCTAAAAATAAATGCAATCTAAAAGCAAAAACGAAAACAAAGAAACCCCCAAAGGGGGGAGGGGTTAATATCATGTTTAGATTGGTCAGATGCTTTCCTGACAAATGTGAGTTGCTGAATGAAAACTTCAATATTACTAAAAAAATAATAAATTGTATAATGTCATAATCAAATACTTTAAAAATAAAAGTATATACTCAAAACTCACAATATTTTAGTTATATTTTAATGCTTCTGTTCTTCACATATTATCTCTGTTTGGTACACAATTTCACAGGACAAATCACTACACCTTTATTTTCAACAGGCATTCATTGACATCATTTTGAAATTTTGATTTGATCTTCACGGAAGTACTTATGCCACAAAAACTGGCAAATACTACTCAGAACTTGATTTATTCTTTTAATTTATTGTCTCAAATGTGATGAATATATTAATTGTATAACTGAACTATTATCTAATGTAGCCAAAAGGTTCTTATGTCATGCTCTATTATCATCATTTTATTTTATAAATGTTTGACACTATAAATAAGGGACAAAGACATGTCATATCTATATTAATCAATTTCCATCACAGTTTTTAAAAAGGGATACAGAACTTGAAAAAATTCAAGAGAAGCATTTTATGAGCAACAACTGACTTAGGAAATTTACAATAGAAAGTGTTAGGTATTTTATTATTATTTATAAACAGTGCTATGCCTTTTGTATCAGGTGAAAAACAGATTTTTCCTGTCTGTCACTGAGGTTGCATCCCAACAAGACATTGCAAATTAAAATCATCACAGAAAAAAAGGCACTGAATATTTTAAACCTACCCAGCATCAAAACGAGCACCCTAACGCATTGGAGAGTGTGGGTTGTATCCCTTGATCTATGGTGAGCTTCTTGCCACTGCTCAGAATCATAACAAACCAGACCATGACATGACCATACCACCTACAGCTCTCCACAAAAAATATCAATACCACAATTTTTTTTGAACAATTGTAAGTCAGACCACTGCATTTTGGGAATGGTCTGTATGATAAGCTCCTACATGCACACACACTTTCCCTATATAGCTGACTGCCAACTCTTTTTACCAGGCTTACCAAAGTTGGCCATACATATACTGGGAAAACAAAGGCAGAATTAAAAGTAATAGAACTTTTGTTGTCTGAGAGATAGAAAAGATAATTAATTTCAGGAGAAAAGATGTTGGTTGTAATTCCTGGAATGGCCACTCAATAATAAGAAGATATTACAATGGGCATATATGTTCAGGAAGAGTGAGTGAGAAACATATGGGAAAGGTAGGTCTAAAAAATATATATATATAAATATATATATAATATATATATTTTATATATATATAATAACCTAAACATAATCCTAGACAGTCCCACCCTGTCAGATCAAGCAAAGGAGGGTAACAGTAGGGGAGGAACCCAAAGGTATTATGCTCCTGAAGATGTAAAATACTATTTATCAAAAACAATTCCAGGAAATGAAAACATAGATTATTTATTTATTTATGTTGTTGTTTATGTCAGTTTTTTTTTCTGCTGCTCCTTATGGAGGACAAGGCACAGAAATGGAGAAAAGAAGGATGAACAAATACAATCATGGTATTCAGTAGACACTGTGTGGAAAATAAACCATGCAACTTGTGGGCAGGAATGGGAGAGGAAAACTAAGGAAAGTGTAGGAAGGGGTGACTTGTCTCAAAGAGAAATACATTACTTGAATTGTGAACTGGTAGCCCCTCTGTACAACACCTTGATAAATAACAATAAGATTCTATTTTAATAATAAGGAAGTGAGAGGGAGAAACAGAGATAGGAAGAGACAGAGAATGATGTACTAAGAGCATTTTATTTAATGTAATCACTGATGTATTTGAAATTCAAAAGAACATTTTGTTTTATAAGCAATATATCATATATATGCACATATATAGGATATGTATATATAAATACATATATACATAATATGTATATATAAATACATAATTCCTTTAATTCATTTTTTTTCAAATTTTTATTATCAAACTGATGTACAGAAAGGTTACAGTTTCATACGTTAGGCACTGGATACATTTCTTGTACAGTTTGTTACCTTGTCCCTCATACCCCACTCCCTCCTCCCCCTTTCCCTTCCCTCCCCCCCCCACGGAGGTGTTCAGTTCACTTACACCAAACAGTTTTGCAAGTATTGCTTTTGTAGTTGTTTGGTTTTTTTTTTTACCCTGTGTCTCTCAATTTTGGTATTCCCTTTCAATTTCCTACTTCCAATACCAGTATACATGGTTTCCAATATACTCAGATAAGATTACAAAGATAGTGTAGGTACAACCACAGGAAGGTGATACAAGAACATCATCAATAATAGAAGCTACAGGTACACATAGAACGTTGAAAGTAGTTACAACTGTTTCCATAACATGGAGTTCATTTCACTTAGCATCATCTTATGTGTTCATAAGGGTATAGCTATTGGGCCTTGTGATGCTCTGCTATGACTTGCCTAAACCTGTACTAATTATTCCCAATAAGGGAGACCATAGAGTCCATGTTTCTTTGGGTCTGGCTCACTTCACTTAGTATAATTTTTTCCAAGTCCTTCCATTTCCTTACAAATGGGACAATGTCATTCTTTCTGATAGAGGCATAAAATTCCATTGTGATATACCTTTAATTCTACTTTCTGTGTTTCTATGTGATTAGACTTTTAACAAAATTGCTAGCATTTCTATGTACAGATTTGTAGCCTGACTTCATTACATATCATATTGCAAGCCATTAAACATACTTTGAAACATCATTTTTAATGGCAACATAAAAATCTCATTATTGGTAGTATTATTTATCCTCTTCTTTATTGGTTGATATTTGCTTTTTTATGAGCTATTACAAATAATGCTATGAGGAGCATATATTCCCCACGTTTTCTTTGGCAAATTTCTGATTATTCCTATAGGATAGATTCCTGGACTATTCCCATCGGATAGATTCCTGGAAATATAATTTAAAAAAAGTATGAATTGTCTTAAACTCTTCAGACATATTGCTGATTGATTTTCAGAAAGGTTGTGGTAATTTACTCCCTTTAGTTATTAAGGGATGCTCCATTCTCACGAACATACTCAAACAGTGAATATTGTTGAAAAATATGTTTGCTTCTTTTAAAAATAAAAAAAGACATATTTTCTTTCAATTTATAGTTGCATGCCTTTGATAAAAAGTTAAGTACTTTTTTTGAATATGTTAACCATACATGTGTGATTCGTGAATTGTTGGTTCAGGTATTTTGATATTCTGAATACCATCTTCTTATCAATTCTTTTGTGCTTTTATTGCTATAAACTAATTATATATCCATTCTACAAATTTTTATATTGAAATCGAATTCACAGAGTTATAGTATTAATAGCAGAAAGTTCAGAAAGGCTCTCCACTTACTAGTGGGATTAGTATCCTTATAACGGACATCCCAGGATCCCCTCAGTCGCCCTGGGATCCCAGCAGAAGATGCCATCTGTGATCTGGGAAGCAAGCCCTCCCCAGACAGCAAATCTGTTAGCACCATGATCTTTAAAATCACAAGGAAAGGGATTATGCTGTTGAAACCACCTAGTCCATAGTATTTTGTTACAGCAGTTCAGATTGACTGAAGTATTCACAATCGGCCATTGGCCCACAGAGTAAGATATAACAGAATATATCAATGTATTAAATATTTAAGGAGAACTATGGTTTTTAGACCTGAGAAAGATATACAAATATATACAACCCTCAAAGATGCAATAATAATGGTAGATGTTGTTGCTTCATCTATTCATCAATTCAGAATACAGTTATATCACCAAAGACCAAGTGCCTACCACAGATAATAAGCATACATACTAGAAGAAATATCAATTTTCAAAATTTTTGTTGAAATTGGTTAAGCATTGATTGTAATGTTTACATTGAAACAAGCAAGCTAAAATGTATGAAAGGATGCCAAAATGTGTGTGTGTGTGTGTGTGTGTGTGTGTGTGTGTGTGTGTGTGTGTGTGTAGAAAGAATGGGACATTTTGATTTAGTGATTTTCACACATGGGTTGAGGCCAAGATTATTAGAAATGGTAAATTTGTAACTTGATGGTTCCCATAATGAAAAACTGATGCTCTCTTCACAATAAAAAATATTTCAGCCATTATATTTAAGTGAAAATTAGAAAGTCAGCACTGCTGAATGCTGGTGGCTCATGCCTGTAATACGAGCTACTCAAAAGGCTGATATATGAGGACTGAGGTTTGAAGTCAGCGTGGGCAGGAAAATCCATGAGACTCATTTCCGTTTAACTACTGGAAGTGGAGGTGTGGCTCAAAATGAAAGAGCACCAGCCTTGAGAGAGCTCAGGGACAGTATCTAGGCCCTGAGTTCAAGCCCCACAATGAACAAAAACAAAACAAATAAAAAACAACAACCCCTCCAAAACTAAGTAAGTAAATTTTAACAATTTCATTGAGAAGGTGATATGTGCCATCACTAAGTTGTGTTAGTGTCAGTGCTAAATAAGGAAGGATGGGGGGAACACTTTCTGGGGCAGATACCACACACAATAACATGCTATTGAAATGTGCAGGGAAAATAGGCAATCATCTGAGGGGACTTTCCTAGACATAGACTAATTAGAGGGAAAGCATAGGGTCTATGTTTCTTTGGGTCTGGCTCATTTTACTTAGTCTGAGTTTTTCCAAGTCTTTCCATTTCCCTATGAATGGGGCAATGTCATTCTTTCTGATAGAAGCATAGAAGTCCATTGTGTATATATACCACAATTTCTTGATCCATTCATCTATTGAGGACCATCTGGGTTGGTTCCATATTTTAGCTATGGTAAATAGTGCTGCAATGAACATGGTAGTGCTGGTAGCTTTGGTATGGTCTTAACTATGGTCCTAATAGATGATCACAATAGCTCAATAGCTATGTACATATAATTACAGAAGATGATGCTAAGCTAAATGAACTCCAATTATGGAAGCAAACAGTTTATCATTGTTGTTGTTATTTTTAAAGTATTATGTGAAATTATTACCTTTTGTTTTGTTTTTCTCCCTATGGCTTAACTCCTATTGCCACTGTATTTGATTTTGGTATCCTGGTTATTGTATATACGTTTATCTGAATTTGGGTAAGGAACGGGAACATCAAAATGGTGAGACAAAGGATAAAAGGTGAACCAATGCAACAGTGATATTTATAAGACAGTATGTTTCAAACCAACTGTACAACTAGGGGGGTTGGACTGGGAAGAAGGGAAGGTGGAGAAAAATTAGGGAGGAGGTAACATGTTTGACAAGAAATGTATTCACTACCTTACATATGTAAGTGTAACACATCTGTACATCACCTTGACAATAAAAATTAAAAAAAAAAACAGGCAATCAGATACACCTCTTCCTCTGCAGGTGGAAAGGACAAATAATCTTGAGTAGAGGATTTTTTGAGACTTTTCTTGGGCTTATGAGTGTGCAGAGTACCTCAGTAGTTTTAATACATTCTTTCTAACTTTTTTTCCTTGAGTTATAATAGACAACAAAATGACTACGAACACTCAAACTACAGAAAATAAGTTCAAGAGAAAATAAAATTTAAAGATCCCTCTTAATTGGTTCAGGACTTGCCCCCCTGTTGTAAATCACAAGGAAAGAGGTGTTAAAAATAAACGACAACCATGAAATGACTGTCCTAAGGCCTTGGGAATTGGGCTGTATAGCTTCAACGAAAGCAACAACAACAACAAAACAGTTGATGGGAATGCTCCAGTTGGAAATATGACTTGAATGGATTGCAAGTGTGAAGCACCAAGCCTGGCACTGAAGTCCCAATGAGGGGAGAAGAAAATGTCAGAGAGACTATGAAAGTTCTAAGCAAAGCAAAAAGAAACTAGGAAAGACTAGTCTCCTCTTCAAACATCCACCATTACTTCTGTGGGTAATATCTACTTTGAAGCACTCTAGGGGAAAGAAAACTAACAGAGCACATTTTTGACACATTGTTATCTGTAGAAGGATGCCACAGTCAAATAAAGGGAGAACTCAAACAATGTACTTTTTTTGAAAAATGAATTCATAGTCCCCAAAATGAAAAGAGACTGGCACTTGATGGGTATTGGTGGGTCAGGTGTCAGGGAGAGAAATCAAAGGGAGAGGGTTAGACAAATGAAGAGAGGTGGTGGGGTAAAATGTAGTCATAGTATCCAATGCATAGGCTGTAAAGTTAAGAAAATAGAGGGGAATGGATGGCTTGTGAGGGAAAAGGGAGAATGATGAAAGGGGTGATATGGCTCAGGATGCATTGTACTTACCAACTGATTTGTTGAAGGGCAACTCATTTGTACAGCTACTTAAAGATAATGAACATATAATTTAAGAAAAGAGTAGGAAATGATTATTAGATTCTTCACTGAAAAGTTTCTCTTTATAATTGAGAAATGCACAATTTGAAATTCTAAGTCATAATGTACAAATTGGCCTCTAAACTAACAATGAACTTTAAGAAGTCAAGAGATGTTTATTTCTTAATATATCCTGCATATGCAATAACTTGAAGCCTGCTGAGTAAGTTTTATGTACATGAAGAATTTTGTGGTCCTAAGGATGTAATTCAGTGGTAGAGCTCTTGCTTTATGTCTATAAACTCCCAGTTTCCACCTTCAGCAACATACAACACACACACACACACACACACACACACACACACACACACCATACCACACCACACCCCAATGAATTAAAAATTGTGGAAGTATGTGATACTGTAAAGGGAAAGAGTTCAAATTCTAAATTCTAAGGTGTGTTAGGCAAAAATGTGTAATACCACTATTTTTCTTTAAGTATCCTTTTGACAATGCATTAAAAATATCTGTAATTTTAAACTATATCACCTGGTTTTAATTACATGGATAATGCTGTTATATATTAGTGAAGTTGTAATCGCAGGTACAGTCTGCACTGCTCAATTGAAGATCATTCTCTTCCAACCTCACATGTATCTGGGAATTCTAGAAGCTAGAGATGTCTGGGCTGTTAGAACCATCTGATGATCAGTTTTGGGGTATTCTGGATAGATTTATATTTCCACGAAGGGAAATATACTCTTTGTTCCTCATGGAAATGATGAAAACTTTTATAGTTCCAATCAATCACCTGATAAAGGTATGCATTAACATCTATCATCTTGAGTACAAGCATGTGGCAATTTTACTCTATTAGGTATATTTTAATTCTCCGTGTTATCTATTGAACACATATATTAAAATAATTGTCAATTCCCTCCTAGTGATTCTTTTGTTTTAAAATAAATATATCCTAGAGTAAAATTCTAAATAACTCACGGAAGTCCTAAGAGGAAAAATTAAGGGTAGAATGTTTTCTCCCCAATATGTATGGAACAGTATACCATATAACAAACATGATTCTGTAAAAGCATGCCATTCTAACATCTAACAGATATGGTTGTGAGTTGTAGGTGCTGATGAGAAAGTCTATGGTTAGATCATCAAGAGTCATTTCTTACCAAAAGATGCTTGATTCAGTTATGCCTTGAGCACTTGAGTACTAGTGTAGTAAAAGAGAAAACAGAGTGCCTATGGAAATGTCTAACAATTTATTCCTTTTTTTTAGATATGTGCTATTCAACACATGAATTTGTGGTGGTCAAAGATAATTTCAGAGCAGTGAGCTAGTAAGCTTTGGAAGTGAAATTCTCATCGGGTTTGTCACAATGAAATGGGGTGAGATGGCATGATGTGCATGCACCTTAAATGAATAATTACGAGGAAACATAAAATGTTCAAGTAGTAGAATTCATTGAATATCCTGGAAATATTTGACTGAGTGTCCTAAAAATAATTTAGTGAAATGATACACACACTTGTACATATTTCTGTTGGCAGCTGGAAATTTTCATCACATAGTTAAGTATTTCCAGAGATGTCATTTTCTTCATAGTGCAAATATTGATATTTAAAAATAAAACTGCCTTAAGTATTTCTGATACAATGTAACTATCATAACGATTAAAGACTTGCCAGTATTCATTTAAAATAGATGAGCAGCTTTAAATGGAACAGCATTAATTTTGCTCTTCAAACTAGTACTTTTACTGTAATTTCTTCCCCAAAATTTGATCCTGATGTCATGTGTTTTATGCTTGGATGGATTTTATTGATTGCCTTATCATGTTTCTCTACAATAAACCATTCACATAAATTGAGATTTATTTTTTAAATGTTGCTTGTAAACATAGACTATTAAAAATATCTAAAAAATATCTTCCACATGGAGTTGATATAAGCACACCATTGATCAAAACAATTTATTATATTTCAAATCTGATTAATAGTTATTATCTACATAGTAATATTTTATTATATATTCATCTCTTAATGAGTTATGTATGCATCTTTTCATTTTGTTCCCTGGCTCATCTATTTTACTAGAATCATGTAGTTTGCCTGAATTTTCCCATTTCTGGTCTTTGTAGGCCTACGCACTGAGAAGTCAAGTTCATAGAGCAATAAGAATGTAAAAAGCAATGTCACTAGGTCCTTTGTTCTTCATTGGCTGCATATGTCCAGATTCGTTTCACTATCTAGCACCATAAATTATTTTGAATCTATTACCTGACAGCAGGATTAGGTCCTTCCTGAAGCTTACTAAAAGCAAAGTCTTCAAACAGCTCAACTTTCACTAAAGTTTTGTCCTTAATCATGTCTTTTGGGTTTTCAACATTTCCATAAATATTTTTCCCTTAATTTTGTATAGTAGAAGTATATGTTCTGCAGGAGACTTCACAGAATTAGAATCTAGTTGTTTGCTCTCAAAGTCATCTCCCGAATCCATGATATTCCTTTTTTCATTTTTGTTTTTCTGTCAGGCCTATTTGTCAGGCGAGGACTGCAGCAAGGGGCACAGCCTTCCCGCTGGGGGTGAATTTGGGATCAGGCTTATATGGGGTCTGAGCAAGGTGGCAGAGGTTAATGAGAAAGCCCTTAGATCTAGAAAGTTGGGGAGTTTTGGTTGGGCCCACAATGGACTGTTTAGAGCTGGGCACAGGTGAGTTGCTCTGCCTGCACAACAAAGAAGGTCTGCCCATACCTAGGGTTTTCCTGGTGCCTCTATGTGCCTGGGACAATAGGGTATGTGTGTGTGTTGTGGGGAGGGGGTCAATCCTCCACATTGTTCATTAGTTTCTATAGCTCCAAACTGATGCCCAGTGTTGTTTCATTTCAGGCTAGAAGATTCCTTACCACATTTACTGTAGATAAAGTCCACACGTGATGAACTCCTAAGCCTTGAATATGTTTCCATTTTATTTTTGAAATTTTCTAGAGGCTTGTTAAATTTCTTTTGTTTTGGTTATTATTGTTAGTCTTTGGATATATCATTCCCCTGCTTTTTGACTTCCACAATATCGGATTAAAAATTGACAGTCATTTTAGAGATCCTTTGCATGTCACTTCTCTGTCATGATTTTCAGTTTCTCCTTGTCTTCAAATGTTGGATAACAATATGTCTCAATGTAGATTTCTTAGTTATTATCTTCATGGTACACCTTGTGCTTCATGGATATGTACATTCAGTCTTCCAATGAATTTGGGAAGTTTTTGGTCATCGATTCATTTGTTTTTCCTTCATTCTTCCCCACACTCCCTTTCTACGATTATTATTATCCTTAAGATTCCACACTTGATATTCCCATATTTGATAATGCCCCAAAGATCTAAGGCTCTTCTTAGCCTAAGGCTTCTCTCACTAAGGCTCATTTCTCTCTCCCTCTTCAAGCTGGATAACATTAGTATATCTACCATCAAGTTTGAGGATTATTTCTCTTGAATGTTTAAAATGTGCTGCTGAATCATTCTTGTTAAATTCTTTAGAGGAAATTTTCTGTCACTGTCATCTCATTGAACTGATTGAGTTCTGGGGCATACCCTTTACATTATTCCTTAAAAAAAAAACAACACAAAAAAAAAACACACAAAAAAACCTTTTCACAGAACAAAACAGCCAACCTGTGCTAAGACTACAAGCCCATTCTATTTCCATCAACAGCATAAATCTACAGTGGGAATGTGAATGGCTACTTACAGACTTAACATATTTCTTTTTTTTTTTTTTTTTTTTTGGCCAGTCCTGGGGCTTGGGACTCAGGGCCTGAGCACTGTCCCTGGCTTCTTTTTGCTCAAGGCTAGCACTCTATCACTTGAGCCACAGCGCCACTTCTGGCCATTTTCTGTATATGTGGTGCTGGGGAATCGAACCCAGGGCCTCATGTATATGAGGCAGGCACTCTTGCCACTAGGCCATATCCCCAGCCCCCTTAACATATTTCTTAATATTTGCAATGATCATGGATTTTCAGAGTGGGTGTATTATACTTGCATTACAGAAATCATTTGTCACTATGGCTTTGTAATCTTTGTTGTTTTCTGGTTGTGTTTCATATGGAAAATTTAAGTAAAGTGCTTCCAATTTCCAATTAAACTTAAAATCATTATATGGCCCTTGAAGTTGAGAATGACATTCAACAACAATAGCAACAATAGGACTAACATTGAGGCCTCAATAAATTGATGGGAATTGTTACCAAATACAAGGCTATAATTAGGGACATAGCAAAACTACTGAGAGATTTCCTAGGAGAATATTGTTTTATTGGCATCTTTTATAAAGTAATAGGTGGGCAGTTTTGAACGAATAGTTGGAAGATCATTGGAAACATATGATAAGGAGTTTTGTTTTGCTCTGTGGAAAATGGAAGTTATTGAATGAAAGTCTTGATATACAGAAATAAACGTTCAGAGCACTTCTTTCGAAAGAGTAATCTAGGCTTGGTATAATAGATTAAAGGATAATGATAAATCATACCTTGGGAATTATTTGGAGGGATTACTATAATAGTTTTTGTATTGGTTTCTGCTTTGCTCATAATAAGTTTGGTAGGATTTTAACAACGTATAACAGTTTCTGTGAGTTAGGAGTCAGAGCATACACTAGAGCCAAGAGATATTTGGTCTTCTGCTTAGAATCTAACAAAGCTACAATCAAGAGATAAACTTGGGCTGGTAGCTTCACTTTCAGCTTGAACTTGTCTTCCAAGTTCATTGTTGTTATTTTGGGTTTTTTTTTTTTTTGACAGAATTCATTTCCTGTACATTTCCTGGCGACTGGCTCTTCAAAACTGGCAGGATAGCCCTAATTTTCGGGGGAAACCAGAACTTTCATTTAAAGGGGTTTAATTCAGGGACATTCAGAAAAAATATCTTTTTTTAAAAATTAAATTTAATTGATTTGGAACCTTCATTAAATCTTCAAAATTCCTCTGCACCTGTCTTACATGATGTAGCATAATCAAGGGGATGAGACTCCCCCTCTTTTTTGTCGAATAAATCTTTTCACCTTGGGCATAACATGAATGGGTGGAGATCATGGGGCCATCTTGGAATTCTGCATAGCATCTCTATAAGAGATGTAGAATGAGACACATGTAACATTTTACAGAGATGTATGTTCTAACACAGTATCCTAACAAGCTGGTCCTGAAAAATATAACCTGACAAAATAGCAAATGGAGAATAGTAAGTGCAAACCAAAGCATGTACAAGTTACTACACGAGTTCAGAGAAGCTCTCTCCTCCTTGTCCCTGGCTCTGAGGATCAGTCAAGAACCTGAAGAACTGTTAAGGGATTGGATGTTGTGGGAATGGAAGAATTAAAAAGAGAAAAGCTGGAGGAGACTGGGTGGAAGAAGACTGTGGAAAGCCTCGTTTTATTCTCTTAAGGAAGAGCTTCAAAGGCTATCCCCTAAGGATCTCAGGGAAAAGGGATGATTGTTACAGTCTAGAGACTGACCAGATGAGACTGTCAGTTAGAAAGATTATTCAGCAGTAGTGCCAAGGCTGGTTTGGAAAGGTTTTCTATTCTCTGTTAAACAGAAACAATTAGGAGACTATTGTAGTGATCGCAGGAGATAAGTAATTATACTTATGCTACCCACAATATCTGGTTCAGCAAAAAGTGTTTTAATTTTGGGATTTACTAGTAGTAGCTATGTATTTCTTTTTGGAGAGCACCTTAAATGGCTTTTTTTTTTTTTTGACTCTCTAAATGGTAGACCTTTTGCTAATGTGATTTTTTATATAGCAATTGCATTTACAGTTGAAGTATTTCTGTAACTCTAGGCAGCTTATTTCACCTGAGAAAATGTTTTTTGATAAGATACAATGTTCTGATACACTCTGCCAGGATTGAGTCCGAGCCTATAGTTTTTATTGCATTTATATGCAGTGATGTTAGGTTAGGAGTAAGGCAAATGAATTCTCACCATACAAAATTGAACAACCCAGCTTTATAATTGCTTCAGGATCGTCGATTGCCTATTTTGCCTCTGTTCAAAGTACCCAAAGGAAATCTTGCTAAGGCCATTGAAAATATTGGAGTCTACAGATGGAGATCATAACTATATGGTACTGGCTGTATATTTAATATACAACTAGTAAAAAATGATTCAAGGGAGGGAGCCAGGATTACAATGGGACAGTTGATTGGAAGGGCTGATATTAACCAAGAGGCTCATTTATAAAAGACTATTTTACATAATAAAGAAGTGGCACATTAAAAAGTATTTACAGCCTTGAAAGATTTTAAATATGCATAACATAAATGCTGGTGGAGTCAGATAGATCTTCATGTGCCAAAGTTATTTATTACCTTTGATACCAGCCTCCATCC
This sequence comes from Perognathus longimembris pacificus, assembly GCF_023159225.1. Lineage (NCBI taxonomy): Eukaryota > Metazoa > Chordata > Mammalia > Rodentia > Heteromyidae > Perognathus > Perognathus longimembris. The sequence continues at coordinate 46,815,793 of NC_063176.1, forward strand.
CACATATTTAATTCTTTAGGTTTTTCTTTCTTTCTTTGTTTGCCAGCCGTGGGGCTAGAACTCAGAGCCTGAGCACTGTCCCTGGCTTCTTTTTGCTCAAGGCTAGCACTCTACCACTTGAGCCACAGCACGATTTCATGCTTTTTCTGTTTGTGTGGTGCTGAGGAATCAAACCCAGGGCTTTATGCATGCAAGGCAAGCACTCTATCACTAGTGCATATTCCCAGCCCCAGGTTTTTCCTTCTTTTAAGTTATATAACTGCATGGGTTCCAGATTGTTTTTCCTTTTGTGGACATGACCTGAGAACTCCAGTTGACTTTATTTATTGGGGTGCTGTTTTTTCAATTAGAAAAGCACTTCAGGTTTTTAGTGTTTCTTATCATATAGGATGACTACTAGTTAACTGGAAAACACTGCAATTGGTTCTAGGAATTAAGGACAGAGTTGTTAATGGTAGGATTGATTGGTACCTTGATAAACAAAAGAGGACTCTAAAGAGCAAACCAAACATTTTTATGCTTCTCCAGAGCCTGCAATACATCTTGCTGAGCTAATCCGTTTTAAACATTGGGGATTGTTCTAAAAATGTTGGTTAAGAGGGATATCCCCAAAGGAAATTCCTCAAAGACTCAATGTAAGAACTAGGAAGAAGGGAAATGCTAATCAAAAGCAGTACAAGATACCAATTCACAACCATTGGAAAGAGCTGGACAGGGTGTGGAGAAAAGAATTCTTGTGTGAGAAAGGACTTTGCTAATGAGAATGTAGATTGCTACAGCCATTGTGATAAATGGTACAAAAGCTTTATTTTTTTCCCTAAACAATTTAAAAGTAGAACTATGGTATGAATGGACGATTTTTATTCTGGTTATACAGTCAAAGCAAATGAAATCATCACTTTTGAAATTCATCTGTATGCCACGATCTCTAAATGTCTCTTGATGGATAAACTGCTAAAGAAACTATGGTGTATCAACAGAATAGGATTTTATTCAGTCCTGACAACATTTTTTAGAAAGTAAGATTTTGCTGTTTGCCATGATATAGATGAATCAGAATGAACTTGGAATGCATTACTGTTATTTGGGAATCCAATCGCAAGATACAGAGAAGCCACATTTTGAAAGGTCAAATCAGGAGTCTATTAGAAAGCTAGAGACTGCAAGTAGATACATGTCCCCCAAATGTCTGCAGCCTCAAACACAATTAATAGTTAGGAAACTGAGTCAAGAGGGTAAAGAGTAAAGAGAGATCAGAAAAACAATCTCAACAAACCATATCAACTCTAATGGAGAGCTAAAGAGGGATGCCATAGTGACCCGAGGAGAGTCAGGAGACACTAGACATGCTGCAAACTGACAGCTGATCTGGGCCTACATAGGGTCATGGTCAAGGGGCAAAGTTACAGAGAGTTGGAGAGTTGACAGTGTCTCTTGAGTTCATCGTATGGTTCTGGCAGGTCTAGTAACCTATTGCCCGTCCCCACACCTGCCTCTAGGAATTCAGGCATGCCCATCACCTGGGGATGGGATTTTATTTTCATCTATGAAGAAGCTAAGATGGTGCCATTTAGACCCAATCCCCTATCATTTATCATGTTGCCAAGATAGTGCCAGTAGACCCAATAATATTCTTATTTCATCATAAGTAAAATAAGCCAGGTATAAGGAGGAAAACATATATTTAATGGTCTCACTTATATGAAAAATGGAATTATTAAAAATCATCAAATATACAGAGACAGAAGAAAGGTAAACAGTGGCTTTCAGGGGTAGAGGTGAGAGGTAGAGAATAAATATTAGTCAGAAGATACAAAATAGTAGTGTTAAAAAATAACTTATTCTAGAAACTTAATTATCTGTGTATGGACTATAGGTAAAAAAAAACATGAGCTGGGAATTCATGCAGTGAGTAAATTTTAAGGGCTCTTGCCACAAAAACAGGCAAACTAGTGATAAGCAGATGAGATGATGGCATATTAATTTGATTCACTGTAGCAACATTTTACTATCTAAATGCATACAATATAAACAAAATATTTTATCTCTTAAAGAGCAACAAAAATAAAACAGAAAAAGAGAATGCTTGTATGTGCACCTTCATTTCTGCAGCTCCAAAATTTTCTATACCTAAAAATCCCAAGACACACAACACAATCTTTTATTACATAACAGAATCTGAAAAACAAGGCTTAAAGCATAAATCTTCCTAAGAGAGTTTACATTTTAATTAAAATTTTATTAAGGTAAAATTACAGGTAGCTGAGCTTTACCTGAGAGACACCATGTCAGAACAAAGCATGGATATTCTGAATCAGTGCAGGTGGAGTTGAGGTTTTGCAGCTACGGGAAGGGTGGAGAAGACACAAGTGGCCTCTATCCTATTTTATCTTTGCTGTTTTAAACTTAATCATGGCCGTAGATTTAAGGGAGAATTTAAATAGTGTAATTTCTTAGAAAGGCAAAGTTCAGCAAAATAAATTACCAGCAAGAGGGTACTCAAAAGGGGTGAGGGAAAAGAGTAGAGAGGAGGAGAAGAAAGAGAGGATTTAGTCAAGAATACAATGACTAGTCTATAAAATTATAAGAGAGAAGAGGTGGGGAAAAGGGGGTGGGTGAATATGTTGAAAGAGGCGACATTGATCTTATTCATAAACTGCTTAGTTACATGGCAACTCCTTTATATAACTACTTAAAGATAGTAATATTAAAAAGAATAAAAACCCAATTTTTTAACAAATGAAACTTAATCATGGGAATGAAAAAAACAAAGTTTTAACCCCAGATGTACTAGCTCAGTTTGTGAAAACCTTAAAACAACACACAAGCTATAAATGCATATAACATCCACATGTCAGAAGTTGCATTTCTATGCCACCTATATCAGTTCACGTGACAGCAGTATACATATATCTGTCCACAGCCCAAGCTTTTCACTCTTGCCACTCTGCACATTTGGGGACAGATATACTTTATCTTGGAGCACCATTGTCAGTATTCTTAGGTGTTTCCCAGCATTCCTGGTATCCACCCATTCTACCCCCAAAGAGTATCTCTCAGGTTGTAACAACCAAAATGTTTCTGTATATTACCAAAATGTCCTCTACGGGCACTGAACACCAACTTGCTTCAGAAACACTGTTTTACAGGGATCCTATTATTAAAAAAAACAAACACCAAAAAAACTAGTCTTTTGTGGTTAATGCTTAGGTGGTTGTTAATTGTTGAAGTCACTAGAGAGTCTGTATTGAGCATTTCAAGTCCACATCCATAACTGAATGTACAAGCCCGTTGATGAATTCTTCCATGCATCACCATGTCAAAGGGTCTGTACACTGCATCTGTATAGATATGATGACATTGATTTTCTTTTATTCATGTTTTCTATTTTCTGTACACTCTGTCAGAAACACTTGCTGATCTTGGGATGCAGAAGAAGATTCCCAATAAATGAGAGCGGTGCAGTAGATGCAAATGGGTACCACCATCCATCCTCTCAATGGAGGCTATCCTGGCTTATAGCCACTGGACAAGGACAATGATGCATGATGCAGGGCGGAGGTAGTGGTGGTGGTGGTGGTGAGGCAATGAAGTAAGAAGTGATGATACCAAACAATTAGAACATATTTCTTTGTCCAGATCTTGTTATTTGCTCTTTACATATGTTAGAATCACCTAGGCCATAAACCCAAACCAGGATTATTTAAAAGTTGGTTCCATTGTGCAAAGACAAAGCACTGCCTTATTGTCCTGGAGAGAGTCTGTTTCACAGCTGGTGTACTTACCCGGATAGGATTCCAATCGCAGATAAATATCCAAGATATAGTTAAGTCAAAAATCACAAACCAGCAACTAGGAGGTTGGGCTCTTCCAGAGATAGTTTATCTAGCTGATAGAGCCAGACAACTAAACCCAATATTTAAAAACCTAAGCTAACATTTAAAAAATGAGAGATGTTATACAAAGTCCTGATTTTTAAATTCCTCTCTCTCTCTTTCTGGTCCTGGGGCTTGAACTCAGGACCTGGATGTTGCTCGTGAGCTTGTTTCTGTTCAAGGCTAGTGCTCTACCATTTGATCCATGGTGCCTCATCCAGCTTTTTTGGAGTAGTTTATTGGAGAAAAAAGGCTCATGGATTTTTCTGCCTAACTTTTCTGCCATGATCCTCCGATCTCAGACTCCGAGTAGCTAGGATTACAGGCATGAGCTACCAGTGTCTGGCTTCTAATTTCTCTTTTAAAACACATGAAGATCTCTAACACTGGGCAGGCATTCTACCTGAGAACACACTGGGATAACAGATCCCCTTGAATACTGTAAAAGGTATACATATCTGCATAGAAACTAGAGTATGGCAATGTCCTTTAAAAGAGGGCATATGCTCTCATTTGATCTTGTTCCCTCCCATTCCCCATTGCCTCTTTGATGTACTTGTATAGGTTCTGTTGCCACTGAAGTAGTAGTCAAGATGTTTGTCTTCCAGTTGAGAAGCTGCTTGCTGGAAACATTCTTAAATTGTGAAGAAATGGAAGCAAGGTACTAGTAAATTAAAGAAGATAAGGCTATCTTTGTGGTTCCTTAAATCCTGTCTGAAAGCAATTTTCGGAAGATGTAGGGGTAAATCTCATTGACATTGACTTGAGATTGAGCTGAGGTACTGGTAGTCTATAAATGCTCCCAAGTAATTATAAGGTACGTGAAGATTGGCATAGTCATGTGTTAATTGAGATCCTTGACTGTTACATGCACACATTTCAGCGTTGGGCAGCTTTTCCTAAGCCAACCACTTTTACTATCCATTTAAAAATGTTTATTTTATATTATTTTGTTTATTTATTTGTATAAATGCTAGAGCTTGAACTCAAGGGCTTTCTCTGTCACTCAGCTTTTATGCTTACTGCTTCTGCTCTACCACTTGAGCCATGGCTTCAGTTCCAGCTTTATTTTCTGGTTAATTGGCGAAAAGATTCTCATGGATTTGTCTGCCAGGGTTGACTTTGAACCTCGACCCTCAGATCTTTAACTTCTTTAGGAGCTAAGATTACAGGCATGAGCTACTGGGCTTGGTTTTTAATTGCCCTCTCCAACAACCTGCAATCTGAGTCTAGATTATGTAGAAAGTATACATTTTGAACAATGCTCAGCCCAGGACATAATAGTCCCTAATGAGCTCTGGGAGCTTCCTCCTCACCTGTGGTTTGGGTTCAATAGTCTATTTTATTGGCTATTTAACAAACTAACTCAGTCCTTCCTGTCTTCATTACACTTTTGCTATTCTGCTTTCTTTCACCATTTCTCCTTTTCATCAGCAATTCTAGTTTGTGCAGATCATTTTTCCCCCACCACAGCAGTTCCTAATGCAAAATCATTCACTCTACTTTTAGTTTTGAAATTGTTTGACTGGATACAAAGACTTCTATTTTACAAGGAGGGAGAATTGGATGAAAATTGCCCTCAGAAGGTGTAGAGTAATGAATACAACCATGCTGATGTGTAACTAATCGCAAACCTTTCATGTTATTGGGTTGGGATTAAATATTTTATCACTACTTTTGTCTGATTATAGGAGTTTCACATATTTATCTGAAAATAGAGAAAAATCGAAGGAAAACATTTGGAGTCATTAGAGAATTGACAGTCTTGAAAATCACTCAATATTTTGATGGGGCTTCTTCAGGGATTTTTCTTATCTGTTATCTCCAAGTCGAGCTGCTGTGGTAGATATAGCTTTCTTTCTAAAATTATATAATATTATACGCTATTTTTCCAGTTCACTGAAAATTGGTACTCATCTGTTATCCCAGCTAGATGGGAAACGGATATTAGAAGAATCACAGTTAGAACCCAGCTCAGGCATAAATTTAGCAAAGCCTCAATGTCAACCAACCAAACAGGAACGAGGCAAATCCCCATCCCATCTACTCCAGAGGCATAGACTAGAGGGTTATGGTTGAGGTTGGCACTGGGCAAAAACAAGAGAGCCTGTCTGGAAAAGCAACTACAGCAAACAACGGTTGTGGAACATGGCCAAGATGGTAGAGTTCCTCTAACAAGTTTAAGGTTCTTGAGTTAAACTCTCAGTATTGAAGAAGAAAAACTGGGGTGGAAGGGGTGGGTGGAGAGATTGTTAATGACAAAATATATCCTGGTGTGGAGAACTGCTATATGTTTGTTCTAATTTACTTAATCAGTTTTGCATGTGCTGCTACAGCTGAATTTTAAAAGATGAGGCTATTTTCCAAGTGGCTGAGGGAGCATGAGGCTTCTTCATCAACGCTTGCAGACCTGAGGTACTCCCCAGTAACCCCAGCTGTAGCTGCTCTTTGCCCATGGCTGACTATTTGGTTTGGATTTGAAGTAAATCTTTGGAGGAGTTGGATTATGTCAGTTTTTTTCAAAGGAGAAAACAGAGTCAAAGAGGTGTTTGCTGTTAGGGTGGAAATTCATGGGCAGTTTCTCTTACTTTTGCAGACAAATATATAGGGCATCAAGTGCTCATTAGCACGGGTGTGAGTGGAATGTATAGAAAAAATGTGGTATTTTAGTATCTTTTTGAACTGGCACTGTAACTAATTTATGATGAGATCTTTAAGCAAAAAGTACTTAAGCATTTTACTGGACGTATACACTATGCCCTATATTTATAGAGAATTTGGATAGATATACAATGATCTTTCTGATAGATAGGAAAGAAAAATAATGATGTATATGCTTTCTCATTTATAAAAGAAAGGAACCTCAACATGGCATTTCCATGATAAAGTATTATTTCCTACCTTCATTCAGTAATTGAACCCATATTTATCACATGTCTACTACATTTCATGTAGCTTGCGGATCCACAGCCATATCATGTTAAAGAACTGCGAATACGGTGATGATAATGAAAATATCATCTCTAATAAGATGCAATGGTTTTGTCACTATGGAGAAAGAAGAGGGAAGTTAGTCAATTAACCGATCTCCATGTGACTCTGGGAATGAGAAGACTTAGGGTAACGAAAAGGGAACTAGAGGGACTGTTCTGAGAATTAAGAAAGAGGTGATAGACAGAGGGAAGGGTTAGTGAGGATGAGAATCCAATGCCATCAACTGGAAATCTCAGCCCTAGAAGAAAGTTCTTGTATAATCCCAAACTGAGTGGACAGATTTGTTGTGACTGTGATTCTTGCTGCTTGGTAAGCCAGCATTGGAAAAAAAAATCCTTTTATTGTTCTCCAAATTTTAGACTGTGGTAGCCAGGAACAATCTTGGTATATTTCTTAGCGTTAGAGGCTAAAGTACTCTGGGGACCTGAAGGCAATTGCTAATCAGAGACCCTGGTGGTCAAAGACAGTTATAAGAAACAGTCAAGGGGAAGAGGCAGGTACATAAAGATCTGTTGAGAAGACTGGGCAACATGGAGATTGGGATCTGTCAGTGTGGTTATCACTGGTCTTGTCCTCTATTTATAGGAACAAGTTACATTGCCTGTAGATTACTGAGGGGATTGAGAGCTCTAAGATCATGGACAGCAGATTGCTTCATCTCCAGATCTTCCTCCTGGACAACTGTGGTTTGCTGCTTAGTGGACATGAGAACATTGAGCCTAGCTCTAGTAGATACTCTCAACCTCCTTGATTTTCCCAATTTCCTCCTCTTTGAAGGATTGTGTCTGAAACCATGGAGACCTAAAGGAAGAGGGCTAAGTTCCCCCAGATTGTTTCACACAGTCAGAACCAAGTACCCTATTTGTTTCCTCCACTTTCTGTTGAACTTAGGGACACACCATGGTTGTAGATGTTAACTACCCCAGAGGGAACAGATGGAGAATCCTGTGGGACAAGGAGTACCTGCCAACTGGCAGCAGTTGTCCTTATAAGGGAAGGCCCCACAGTGAATACTGTAGTGTGACTCTGACAACAGACCTTTGCCCCGCCCAGTCCTCAGTCTCCACAGAGCCCCCACCAGAGTGGTAGCAACAGGGAGGAACTATAATAGAGTTCAGCTACCCTCACCCACCCCATGTAGCCAATTACAGTCTCTGTGGACATAGCAGGAAGCTTTGATCATTCTTGGTCTTTCAAATTTTTATTCTTTTATTTTTTTTTTACTATATTTTAATATGTTTTACTTTATTTTTGTAAAGGATTTTTTTTAATTCTCTTCATACTTTTATCTAATTTTATTCATAGTTCATAATTGGTTTTATATCTTTTGGTCTTTTCTTCTTTTCCTTTTTATTAAAAAAAATCCTTTCCATAGCTCTTATTTAAATCTGCTTCTTGGCTGGGAATATGGCCTAGTAGTAAAGTGCTCGCCTTGTATACATGAAGCCCTGGGTTTGATTCCTCAGCACCACATATATAGAAAAAGCCAGAAGTGGCACTGTGGCTCAAGTGGTAGAATGTTAGCCTTGATCAAAAAGAAGCCAGGGTCAATGCTCAGGCCCCGAGTTCAAGACCCAGGACTAGCAAAAAACAAAACAAAATAAATCTGCTTCTTCCTTTATTTCCTTTCCTCCTCCTTAAGTTTATTCCTTTATTATAACTATCATGCTTGGTTTTTATCAATTTTTGACTGCCCAGTTTATTCTATATTACATTTAACTTCATTACTCTTATGATAATCAGTGAGTTAATTGTTGTCCACTTGATTTCATTGCATTTCAATAACTTTTTGTTTTGGTGTTACTATAGGTTCAGTAGTTTGCCTTTCTTCCAAATGGTAGTGGCAATTCAACCCTCAAGAGAAACCTATTCACTAAAAAAAAGACTGTGATCTAAAACTGGAAGGGATATCTACCCCAACAGAAGTGCAACATAAAAACACAAGATTATATAAAAAGATAAAAAGATAAAACAATGCCTTCAAAAGTTTATAGTCCATCAATAACTGAATCAAAAGATACGAAAATAGTTGAAATATCAAACCAAAAAATTCCAAGTATAGTTTTGAAAATGGTCTACAATTTGAAAGAGAAAGAAGACTCAAAACATAGATAAAGTACTCAAGTCAACTTGGAAAAGAAATTCAGAAAAAGATATAGATTCTGTAAAACCTGAAATCTTAGAAATAAGCAGCTCCACAAACAATATAACCAGGGGGAGGAGAAAGAAAGGATATCAGTAATCAAGATATGATTGTGGAATGGTTGCCTTAACCAGAAAGACAGAAAGAGCTCAAGAACACAATAGTTAACCTAAGCAAGGAGACGAGAGGCCTCTGAAATGAGAATGATAAAACATTGATGAAAGAAATTGAAGGAGTCATTAGGAATTGGAAAACCATTCCGTGGTGCCCATTCTCTTTACTGTAGTAACTGTTTCAGACTTGGGTCTGAAATACCTAAGTCTATCCTTGGCTTTCTTATTTGTAAAGCTTCTATAAGGAGAGTTTCAACTGCTCATCCATGAATGAATGAAATGCTCCTTTGAAGTGGCTGAGGAGGAGAGATGTGAACAAATACAATGCAGATAAAGCCCAGAATGATTCAGAGCTTTATTATCTCTAAACATTGCAGTGTTGGACATAGAGAGGAGTTTGCAAGGCCTTTAATGGTTTAATTTAGTTGTAAATCTCAAAAATGGCAAAATGATCATGATTTCCAAATTTTACTTAATTAAGGAAACCTTTTCTTCCATGGAGATTAATCTTTATAATATCCATACTAATACAAAATGAGCAAAATGAGCATTTAATATGTGATAAGAATGTTGTAGTTGGTTCACACAAATTAACTCATTTGATACTTGTGGCAAGTGTAAGATAGAGGATCCATTACTCCATTCATTTTGTAAAGGCCCCATGTATGCCCCACATTTTCTGAGTTGATAAAGCTTGTGTGAAGACATGCTTTGATTTCAATCAATGCAGCCTGATTCCAGAATCTGTTATTTTCCATTTATCATCACCACCATAGTTTCTTAGCATAGGATAAAGAAAAGCTGGCATATAGTATAAAATTCTGTAGCAAAGCTTGCTTTCTAGGTGAACTGTTTTTTATTGCATGAACTAGGAAGTTTTTGAACATTTGTTGTTGCTGGAAATATTTTGGTCAACTAGTGATCACAAATATTTAGATATTTCTGTAAGAAGATAATCAAGTAACTTCTCATCTCCTTCCCTCTCTTCCCTCTGTTCCTCTCCTCCCCTTCCTTCTCTTATTCCCTCTTCTCTCTTCTCCATTTTCACTTCTCCCTTCCCTCTATATAGACCAGGTTGACCTGGAAGTCATGATTGTCCTGCCTGCCAAATGCTGGGATTACATGTGTGCTCCACAATGCTTGGCTTTTGTTTATGTCTTAGAATACAGCACTGTGGCAAACTTTTAGTGGCACTTTGTTATTATCGCTTACCTTGAAGTGGAAAGGAATGAGACTAATTCTTTTTGAAAATTGTTTTATGAGGTAGTTCATGCCTGTTATCCCAGTAATGAGCAAGGCAGGAATTGGGAGGATTGTGGTTTAAGGCCAGACCTGGCAAAGAATAAATTAGACTCTATGTCAACAAACAAGTTTGAGTATGGCAGTTCACATCTGTGATACCAGACAGCTATGCATGAGTCATAATTGGGAAAATTATGACAAAGGTAGGCCTGGAACAAAGTTTGTAAGACTTTTCTGAAAGATAAATAAAATTGTAATTGCTGGGTACATGGCTCAAATCACAGAACATTTGCAAATAAGAATTAAGTCCCGAATTCAAACTGGACATTACCAAGAAAGTCAATAAAATAAAATAATTCTTGCTAATTAAACAGGATAAAGGTAGACTATACAAGTATGTACACATAGACTTTTGAAAATGTTCATACAACAAAATCAGGAGGAAATCACCAGAATTATGAGTCCCGAATTTGTGAAGAACAGTATATTTTTCTTCCTTTCCTTGCATCTCTGAAGTCAATTCAAATGATTATTTTATTTTAAAAATTATTTAACATTTAAAATGTATTTTTACCTGGGTGTGAGCCATGATATTTTACACACACACACACACACACACACACACACACACACATACAATGTGTTTTTAAAACTGATTAAATTATTGAGTTCACTAATGTGATGTTTTGGCCAGTCTCTTTTCCTAGAACCATGACACCTCAATGTGAAACTGTCAGATATTTGGAGTATGGTGGGCAATTCTCCAGTTTCTATCTGTGTGTATTTTCTATGACCATAGCACTTGAGTGTCCATTTATCACTTTCTGACTGACCCGCCTTTGTTTCTCTCTTCCTCATTGTCCCTTCATATCCCATTGAGGAAATCTCTATGGCATACTATCTGGGTGGGAGACAGTGTTGTCTGTGATTCACTGTATCCTGTGCTTTTGGACACTGAATTCTTTATTTTTATTTATTCATTTTACCTCTAAAATATTTTTGTATTCTACTTTATCACTTAAATTTTTTTATTGTAGAAAGGACACTTATCTGTGACCCCCGTCATAGATGAAATGTATAATAAAGTATTGTTGGCAATAGATGTAACACTGTCCAGCATATCTGTAGAATGTATTCATTTTGTCTGCCTAAAATGTGGTGCCCATTGATGAGGATCTCACTCTTTCCCCACCATAAATGGCAACCACCAATCCACATTTTATACTACAAATTTTACTTTGATAAATATCACATGTAAATAGAACTATGTAATATTTGTCTTTCTGGAACTCAAGTAGTACCCTTAGTATAATGTCATCAAGATTTATCCATAGTCTCAGATATTTTATAAGTCTCAATAATATTCCATTATATGTGTATGTCATCTTTTCTCTATCCATTCATCAACAACCCAAGTTGTTTCTATACTAGTAGTGCTAGTAAGAATGATGGGATAAACAGGAGAGCTAATGTCTTCCTGAGATTCTAATTTAAATGGCGGGGGGGCATAAATACCAATAACAGATCCTATGGTAGTTATAGCATTAATTTTTTGAGACTCCTCCATACTATTTTTCAAATAGTCACACTCTTTTGTATTTCTACAGTACAATGAGTCTAACTTCCCCCACAATTCAATAATTTTTGTTTCATTGGCAATAAGCCTTGATGACAGATATGGGGTGACTCCTCATTGTAGTTTCATTTGTATTTCCAGGAAGGTGATTGACCATTGATCATTTTTTATTCATGATGTTCATATCCATGATGAAATAAATTCAACATGCTTTTATGATAAATATTCTCAATGAAAATGGACTAGAAGTAAATTACCTTCATATAGTTAAAGACTATAGATAAAAAGCCCACAAAAAATCTTAATAATGAAAGCTGAAATAATTTCCCTTCATATTGGAGCAGGACCAAGATGGCCAGTCTGGCCACTCTTGTTCAACCTAGAAAGTCATAGTTAGAGTAATTGGGGAAGGAAAAAGGAATAATACGTATCAACATTGCAAAAAGGAAAAATGTTTCCAATTTGCAAGTGATACGATCTTATTTACATACAGTAAATCAAAAAGTCACTACCAAAAAATCTCTACTGTTAAAAGTAATCAATTTAATAAAGTTTCCAGAAACAAAATCAAAATATAAAACCAGTTGCAGTTCTGTATATTAACAAGGTAATATTGTAAAGAAAAAAAAGAAAAATAATTTCATTTACTGCAGTACTTAAAAGCAATGAAATGCCTAGATATATTAAATAAAGAAGTAAAGACTTGCATAGGGAGAAATATAAAACATTGATGAAAGAAATTAAATAATGCACCAAAGGCAAGATGTCCACCCTGTGTTAGTAAGTAGGAAGATTGAAGCTTTGAATCTTGATTCACAGGGCTGGAGGGTAGAGTCAGTGGGATATTGTTTCATGTCCAACTAGAATACTATTCCCTGCTATGAAGTGATTGTCATGTTTTAGCCTAATGCTTTGCAGCTCCTTGTGATGTCTGTTCATTTGTAAGTTGATGAATTAATAGATCGGAGTTGCTTGTCTTTCCAGTAAATTTTCTCCCATTGAATGCATCCAGAATCAATGTCCATTGCTTCCAACAGAGAACCCCAAGGATAGCCACATGACAATTGTCCTACCTTGTAGCCATTGGCAAACACATTCAGCTCAATAATGTAAGCCAGGAAGTCATTTTAATGTCAGATAAAATTCAAAATATAGGGTAAATTCTATAACAGGTTACCTTACTTAGAAGAAGTTAATGACAACACCAGTGGCCACAGTCTACCATTTCAAAGTGTTAAAGGTATTTTAAAATAAACACTTTCTAAGTTGTAGTGTGAATTGAGAATGTATTCTCCTGTGATGACAGATGAGAAGAATAGGGGATAAAATGTCATTTCCAGTTGGAAGTTGAAGACCATAGCATCTTGTGGCATCCTTAATTATCTGATGCTCTGGAAGTTATATAGCATCCAGAGGATTTTTTTCCTTCTTCTCTGGAAATCAATAAGGGGAGATGTTGGTGTGGTTGTTACTCGAATGTTCCTCAAGACTTTCTGAACATTATTTGTTGTACATTGCCTACTTCTCTCCTACTTTGAAAGTTCTGACCACAACCTGCTCATTCCCTGATTCCTTTGTAATGAAAATCTTTCTGAAGGAGTGTATTGGAGGTGTCATAACTTAAAGGAGGGCAGAGCCAAATAGAGAACCTAAGTCCTCAGCCTGTTTCCTTTTCTTTTACACAATGACCTTCACTCTGATCTTTAGAGCAGCTTCAACTCAACACGGCAAGCGTTCTCTTAGAGCTCCAGAAATGAAAGTAGCGTTCGAAATGAGAAGCCGACAGGAAGAGATATTTTGTCCTATCTGGCTCTATTGACATCGTTACTGGGCTAAGTAGGATCACATATCTGACTTGCAAATATATTTCACCAAAAGGATACAAACCAGCCATTCCTTCAAAATTAGTGCTAGGCCAGAGGTGGCTGGTCATGGGAGTGGGCAAGGGGAAGCAGAGTTTGTTTAGATGGGTTCTGGCTACTAGCCCAGATCCCATCCCAGCTCACCTGGAGTGAGAACGGAGGGAGCCTCTGCCAGGCTCCCTGAGCCAAAGACTGCAGAAAGATGACGCTGCGCTTTCAGAGCTCCAGAGAAAGCAGCAGCTCTCTGTCTCCATTTCAGAGCTTAGGTGATGACCTTTGGTCACCACTAAACAAAGTGGTCCAGTCCCCAGATATTTTTTTTTCTGTTTATTGTTTTCCAGCCAGTGTGCTTTCCCAAAACCTCAGAAAATGTCATCTTGCTCTTTTTGTTGACTTTCTTGAACTTCCATGGCCTTAGAGGCAGTCGCCCTCCCTTTTCTGGGTTCCCATCTGGCTATGACTGACTCAAACAGACTTTTTACCCCCTACCCCCTTCTGGTTTCATGGTGGTCTCCCTCAGACACTTCTGTCTCTTTATTTCATTATACTCTACCCCAATTTCTACTGATTACTAATGTGGCATCTCCCTCATGTCTCTCTTTTGTAAGCACAATTTTGTATTAATTCTGTTTCATCTGTCTATCCTTATGTGTCAGGCATTATGTGTATTGCATGAGTCCATGATAAGAATAACATGGCATGCTTACTGTCCTTAGAGTTTACAGGCTAGAAGGGAAACAGAAAATTAATTACAATGCTTGTGACAAATAAGAGGTAAAGAGTGCTGTAAGAATAAGAGTAGTGACCTTGAACTTAGGTTTCAGGGATGGAGATTGCTTTCTGGATAAAACAGAGCTGAATGACCCTGTAGGAGTGGGTTAGGTTGATTGGGGGAGGGGGAGAGGAAGAGGCGATTCCGTAATTTAAGATAAGAAGTTTCATTCATAGCTACTTAACATATACTAAGAACAGTTTTTCAATAAATGAGAATGATAGGGAAGACTGATTAAGAAAAAAAAAACTATTTAAGGCCTATCCTCCAAATAGCATTTACCACCTACATTGTGGCTCCTCCTTTTAATCAAAGTTATGTGTAATATACAGATAAACTAGATTTAAAACTTTTCAGATTATTTACTAAAGATATAATTCTGAATGCCGTGCTGCTTTATACTTAACATTGTACCTCAGGCTTTGTTTCACTCCATTAAAGGTTTCGAAAACATCATTTTTAAAGGCTCATTTGGTTTTTCTCCATGAATCCCTCCTGATTTCTTTCACTCCCATGGTCATCCAATCATGTCTCTTGTGCGTGTTGCCAAATCAGAATCATTTTCTTGACATTCTCTCGAAATTGATAACATGGGACTCATACACAATCTCCCTTATTTGAGTGATGTTGGAGTGACACAGTGCTCCTAGTTGTTTAGATTAAACATACCACTGGCAGGGCGAGCCTGGCCTCATGTCTCATTGCCTTTGAAAATCCCTGCCATGAATGGTCAGTAAGTGTTCCAGAATAATCTATTGATTGATGTTCCCTTAAAACACAAACAAGAATCAAAAGTTAACACACTGAATTTACTCTGAATCTTGTTTACTCCTTTCATTGGGCAATACCTAAGCACCTCACACTGTGAGTTATTGATTCTGCCAGTCGTCATTTTGTCCTTTAGTCAGGGTTAGGAAAAGGCTAGGACAACATGTGCTGGGTATATGATATGCTTCCTTGGTCACTGGCAACTACTCCACAAACCTGTGCATGGGAATGGCCATTATTCTAGGGCCATTCCCTCAGACTGTCACCACTGTTTTTAACACTGCTGGCATGACAGTGTTCTTTCTGTGCACCAGGCAATGTGCTCCGTGTAGAATGCATGACATCATACCAAAATACACCCACTTTAGATTCATGCTGTTTGCATATCTACTTGTAAGAATTGAAATAAAAACCTCATGTGGTAAATGGCTGAGAAAAAATGTTGACTCCAGAGTGAAAGATTGCAGAAAGAAAGGAATATGGTGTGTGTGTGTGTGTGTGTGTGTGTGTGTGTGTGTGTGTGTGTGTGTGTGTTAGGAAAAAGGGATGAGAAATGCAGAGACAGGAAAGAGAAAGAGACAAGAAGATTATGTGGTCTTTAGGGAGACCTGAGGTCACTCATTAGACTTCCCATATCTTTGTTCCAGAAGGACACGAGGCAAAGTACCCATAGACTTCTACAGAAAAGAAAATGGAGTTCATTCACTAGCCTGGATTCTATTTTCATTCAAGTACTACTATTATACTGGTTGCTCTGTTTTCTGCAAAATACAGGACTTAATATTATTTTCCTTTGTAGGCCTAATTGCATAACTCAACTGAACATTTGTTGTACTGACTGAAAATAGGTATGAGGATCATAATAGGTACAAATCCTTTGATGGATTTGACTATTGTTTGAATATCCCCTCTAAATCTAATATGGAAATTCAATTGCTTCTATAATGCCATTTAGAAATGGGGGCTTACCAGCACAACAATGTTCATTGCAGCACAATTTATCATAGCTAAAATATGGAACCAACCCAGATGCCCTCAGTAGACCAATGGATCAGGAAAATATGGTACATATAAACAATGGAATTTTATGCCTGTATCAGACAGAATGACATTGCCCCATTCGTAAGGATATGGAAGGACTTGGAAAAAATTATACTAAGTGAAGTGAGCCAGACCCAAAGAAACATGGACTCTATGGTCTCCCTCATCAGGAATAATTAGCACAGGTTTAGGCTAGTCACAGCTGAGGATCACAAGAGCCTAATAGCTATGCCCCTATGAACACATATGATGATGCTAAGTGAAATGAACTCCATGTTATGGAAACACCTGTTACATCACTGTTGTAATTACTTTCAACACACCCTGTGAAACCATAGCTTCTTTTGTGGATGATCCTCTTGTATCCCTTCCTGTGGTTGTACTAGCACTATCACTGTATCTCATCTGAATACACTGGATACTGTATTAAACTAGGGAATTAAAACTAGGGAAGTGAAAGGAAATATCAAAATCGAGAGACAAAGGATAAAAAGACAAACAACTCCAAAAGCAATACTTGCAAAACCATTTGGTGTAAACCAACTGAACAACTCATGGGGGGAGAGGGAATGAGGGAGGGGGGAGTGGGGAATGAGGGAGGAGGTAACAAACAGTACAAGAAACGTAACAAGGCCTAATGTATGAAACTGTAACCTCTCTGTACCTCAATTTGACAATAAAATAAAAATTTAAAAAATAGAAATGGGGGCTTAATAAAGTGATAAGGTCTCCATCTACATGAATGGATGACGCTATATTCTTTGGCAGGCGTTAGTAATGGCAGGAGATTTGCTGCCATCCTATCTCTGCATCCCTTGCTTTTGTACTTCACACCATGAGAGGAAACAACACAAAGCCCCTTGCCAGGAGCTTCCACTATACTCTTCCTAACCTGTAGGAACTGTTAGCTAGAACAAAGTAATTTTATTATAAAGTATCCAGTCTCTAGATAATCCAGAAAACATACCATGGATTCTTGCATTTACATTTATGTGTTTTTTTAGTAGTTTACTTTTCTAATTCTCACCTTTATTTTTTTCTTCGTTCCACCTTTATTCTGTTATGAAATGCAACATAGAAAAGTAACAAAAGTTTAACAGGTGAGTTTGGCATTGGAAATACACCAAGTGTATCCAGAACAAGTGTTCTCATCTTTCTCTTCTTCTCTAACATAAGTCTCCCAGTATCTATATTCTTGGTAGCCTTCTCTCAAGTGTAGATAGGAATCAGGACTTGCTTCTACCTGGTAGAATATACCAAACTGCATGGGATAGCACATCCATGATTATGGTAAAACATTTACATTTTGTCTTGCTAGCACAATCATTCTTGAGACCCCTTTTATTTGTTTGATAGGTATGGTTATGATGAAGAATCTTTCACAGTAACCCCACCTAGTAAATCTTTGGGAACAGAAGGTAGACTTTTTAACCAAAAGACAGCCGCTGGAAGCCAGTGACCAGTAAATAGAAAAACCTGGGACGTCAGTTTTACAGCTTCAGAGAAATGGCTTCTGAGACCTGAGTGCGCTTACAAATGCATTCTCTCCCACTTGAGCCTGCAGTTGACAAGGCAGCCCACCTGAAACTTTGAGTGTGATCTTGTGAGATCTTAGAGAGAAACTCTTCTTATTTCCCTAATCCCACAGATAAATACGATGAGGTAATAAACATATGCTCTTACATCTGCTAAATGTGTGGCAAATTACAACATAGTAAGTGATAACCGAATAATACAATTTATTCCAATAGAAGTTACAAGACCCTCCTGTTGCCAAAGGAATGGATCTTTTGGTCTGAATTTTGCAGACTATATCACTGATATCAATCACTCCTCATACCATGGAAATTCTTTACTTCAGTGTTTAACTTGCAGCAATTCACTGCTTTCTTCCCATGCTTTTATTGGT
The DNA here is from genome assembly GCF_023159225.1 of Perognathus longimembris pacificus. Classification (NCBI taxonomy): domain Eukaryota; kingdom Metazoa; phylum Chordata; class Mammalia; order Rodentia; family Heteromyidae; genus Perognathus; species Perognathus longimembris. Next base: position 46,834,088 of record NC_063176.1, read on the forward strand.
CCATTTAACTGTCTTCATTGTTTTATAAGTGTTGGCATGTTGATGACTCCTATATCTCTAATTCATATGTTAAAACAGATATCTTCTGTGTGTGGCCTTTATAACTTTCAAAATTATGTTTTTATTATCTTTAAGTAGTTGTACAAAGGAGTTGCCAAATAGGAGCCACCATTTTGAGTCCCTCTCATTGATATTTGTCTTTTCTCTATTTTTCCCTACTTTATGCTGTTGTAATAAAATAAATCCTAATCAAAAGTTTCAAAATTAAAATAAAATAAAGCAAAAATAAGCTGAAAATATGCTAAGGGAAATACTGTTGGAGGTTCCTCAGCTTTTTCCATCTGGCTGAGACTTTATTAGTCTATTCATTCCTTTTAGTCTTCTTCCTACATTCTCTTGCCTATTGAACAGGGTCACCCTTCTTTCTGATATTGAGTCAAAAAACTGTAAAATTGCCTTTGCCCTTACATCTTGAATAATGAGTCCATATCCTCTACAGAATGATTCCAAAACCATCTCCAACCTACTTGTACAGTTTAACACTTGCTTCCTGGTCTCACAGTTGATGTGTTTATGCTACACAATGCCTTGAAGCTAACCACTTATACCATTTTCTTTTCACTTCATTCATTTTACTCGGGCTGGAAAAGTTTTCCTATGTTTATTTCCCTAAATTTCATTGAATCTGTATATCTTTTCCTCTTCATTTCTGAATCATTAGGTATAGCCAAGAGTTCCTCTTAGCTTAGTATCATGTTTTATACATACACCTTTCATTGGTTCTTATCATATTGAACTCTCATATTTATAAGACTGCCTTCCCTTATTAAACAATAAATGTCCTGAGGGCAGAATAGGTCTCCATTTTTTATTGTATGCTTTGTCTATATAGAACTTGCATAACAAAATTGATTTCTTTCTTTCTTTTTATCTTTTTTGATGCCATTAGTAGGGCTTGAACTCATGTCCTGCTCAGGTTACTGAGCTTTTGTGTTCAAGGTTAACACTCTACCACTTGAGCTACAGCGCCACTTCTGGTTTTTTTGGGCTAATGAGTGTTTGCTGAAGTGGCTGATAATGGATGAATGTATCAATATTTGAAGCATGTTTGGCATCTATATAACTTTGAGACTTAGGATGTATACTGAGTTTTCCCCTTAATCTGTTCCTACCAACTACGTCTACCATACTAGTTCTGTCTCATTCCCATTACAGCACACATTGGTAGAGACAGAGGAGAGGAGGCAAGGGTAAATAAAGGGTTTATGGCTGTGCCAATGGGCAGGTTGCTAGAACCACTATGATTGTAACCTGGAGTATGTTTAGCTTCCTAAGACTGCCTTTGAGATCTTGATCCAAGCAACAAATTCCTGTTTTGTAAATTGTATTAAGCCCCAATTTTGCTCATGTCTTCAGTTGTTTCAACCATGATTTTGGGTAGAATTTTACTGTATCTCTAAAATAAATCAACATAATGGCAATGAGTCTAGGCTAGTATGGTAGATGTAGTTGGTAGGAACAGATTAAAGGGGCAAAATCAGATAAAGGCAAACACATATATTAGAATACAGTGATATTGTATAGATCGAGAGTGTGCTTTCTCTGCCTCTTCTGTCTGGACTGTCTGCTGGCATGAAATATATAAGCAATGTGAATTGTGCCAAGTATGATTGGGGTTAGGATAGCATCACTAAAGGTCTTTTATTAGTAGTCAACTGGAGCAAGTTAAGGCCTCAATTTGCCCTTTCCTTTTATCTTTAAAGCAAGAGGCATTTACCGATAGTTAGAGGGTATCGTGTATGTTTTCCTTTGGTATTTTCCCAGCCTGTAAGAGATTATTCTGCACAAACAAAGAAATCCAAGAACAATAATACTGTGTGTTTACTTTCTTTACATTTTTTTGTCCATCTTGAAACACCGATGAAGCTTAGACTCTGAAATGAAAAATCACTTTTGGATAAGAGATGCCCACCTTCCACACCACTATTCACAGGATAAAAATGAAATAATAGAATGACACTGAAAGCCAAACAAAGATCGTAAGGTAGAGAAAAATAAAATAGATTTTCTGTCATTGTTATATTATACTTCAAAATTGGAGGGCTTAAAATGTCTGTGTTTGAAGTCAGGAACTGGTGGTTTACATCTATAATCTTAGCTACTCAGGAGGCTGAGACCTGAGGCTCAAAACCATCCTAGGAAGGGAAATTCATGAGACTCTTATCTCCAATTAACTACTAGAAAACTGGAATTGGAACTGTGGTTTAAAGTGGTAGAATGCTAGCCATGAGTGAAAGAGCTCAGGGACAGTGCCAAGACCCTGAGTTCAAGCCCCATGACCAACAAAAACAAAAACAAGAAAACCCCCCAAAAATATGTATGTTTGTAAAAATGTGGTGCATGCTTTTGACTTAGGTATTCAGGTATTAAGTTATTTAGATGTGTTTTATGCTAGAGATATTAGAGGATGGCAGATACGATATATGTAGTCAGATGTACAAAAACAGTCAGGTGTATACCTTTCCCTAGCCAAAGACTTGGAGGAAAAAAGTAAAGAGCAAAAGGACGAAAGGTCTCTAAGTTGTCATCAATACTTAGCAGAAACACAGCTGTTCTTTGAGTATTAGACCATACAATTCACAACTACTGGACAAAATACATAAGACTACTTGTAAACACTTAACAATATTGGACTGATGGCAAATTAATAACAACCAAACATTGTCTCTCATGTTTTTATGATAAAATCCTGGATTCCACTTCTGTGATACAGGACTATTTCGTTAAATTCATTTTTGCCAGGTAAGGATTGCCAAATTGAAAACTTAATTTCAGTATGCAAATATTCCCATATTGAACCAGAAACAATTATTAATAAGAACAACACTGTGTGAATCACATTCTTTCATCCTAGTCTATATTCTTGTTTTTTTTTTTTATCTGCAGTGAAGATCTGGTCAAGTTTTTACATAGAGTTAAGTTATGGAGGGAGGAAGAGCAGAAGTTAATTTTGATGTACAGTCCACGAATGAGTTATAGACAATATTTTATCCACCTTCAAACCCTACTCCCAGTCATGGCAATTGGAGGAAAGGAGCAGCATAAAAATGACTATTTAGAACAAGAATGATGCACTTTAAATATAGGAATAACACTTTACAAAATAATAAAACAACACTTTACAGACTAATCAAGAACCAAGTCACTTCTCACTGCCTTTCTCTCTCATGGTGCCCAACAATGGTGACTCTTCCAACCAAGCCAAGGAAAGATGGAGGGAATTATGCTTTGATTTCACAAAGTGTCTGACTGAAATAGAATTCCTTTGCTTACATAAGGTGACTCAAAGTGTATATAAATAAAGATATGCTTTGTTTGAACTGAACATGAAAATTCATCAGTATGAATAGAAATTTTCTGCTAAATATGAAGTTTGTCTTGAAGTTTGTCTGCTCTGTTTCTTTGAAATAAAGGTTCTTGAACAGAATAATTGGACCTTCTGCAACAGCCATTGTAGGAGGAGGAACAGGCAAAATATAGATCATGAGTTTTAATTGTGGCCTTGCATTAGACACTGTGGAGCTCTGTACACTTGCCAATGTGGCAAGACTTGAATCCTTCTCCTAGAGATTTAGCTTTTGGGGGACAGGGTTCTATCCTCAGCATTTTTCAAGGTTCCCTAAATAAATCTAATGTGCAACCAAGTTGAGAGGATGCAGACAAGATGAACCAAGGAGGCAGAGACGAGATGTGCTCTCCACGTTGGAAGGAAGTCATTGTCTCTGGCAAGATGGACTGATTTAATATGGTCTGATTTTAGTCTCATTCATTGTTTAAATCAGTGACTTTACACTTCTTTATTCTGGTTTTGTAATAATCAAATACAGTTTTTCTTATAACTTGTTTTCTCAAATTACTTTGACAGTAGAGTAAGAGTGGGTTGTATTAGCCTCAGAGTTTGGATCAGTGATATAATTACGTGTCTCACTGCATATAAATCAATGAAAACATCTTTTTAAATTATCCTTAGTCTCATCTAAGGCTGATGAATAGAATTAATCTCCTAAAGTGTGTTTCAGTCTGAAGCCCTAAAAACATTGGCTGTAAAGGCCGAATGTCAGATAAAAACTCTAAGAATTAAACTGAAGATTTGTACCATGTGAATGAGGACTTTTGAATTTTTGGGGTAATGCTCTGATTGGAAACACTAGCATCCTGTCAACAAAAATATTATCTTATTGGCTCAACTTTCTTTTTTTAAGCAACTCTTTGTAGATTTTGGCAAATTGTTCAAATTTTTGGATGCAATTAATGGGCCAGAAGTGATTTCAAATTTTGTCAAAATAAAAGCTTTGCATTGAAATCATTCTGGATTTGTGTCTTACTTGGTATAAGCATTCAGAAAAAAATTGTCACCATACTGAACAAATATTGCTTCAGTGTGATCTTACATGTGTCTATAATCTGTGGGAACCACTTTTCCTTAATGCAAAATAAGAGGACAGGGTGATAGTAACTTGTCTCTAGAGTTCTAGTTCTAAAATACATGTGTATACTCAAATAAGTTCTGTTCTTTAGTTTCCATTTTAGAACCAGTAGGTTTAGAGGAAAAATGAGATGACAATGCAGAGTTTACACATTATTAATATTTCATAGTCTTGTGGTATATATACACAATGAAATTCTATGTTTCCATCAGAAAGAATGGCATTTTCCCATCAGTAAGGAAATGGAAAGCCTTGGGAAAAATATCAAGTGAAGTAAGCTAGACCCAGAGAAACAGAGGCTCCATGGTTTCCTCATTTGTAATAGTAAAATTTGTGGATAGTCCTAGCAGAGGAGCACAATAGCTCAGTAGCTAAGTACATATAGCCATATAAAATGATGCCAATTGACATATTTATTATAATTGATATACAAATATTGTTATGTCATTAGTCATCAAAGTCATTACGTTATCAGATATGCTCAGGTTTGTCTGATATTCTTTTTTCAGTGGCAAAATTTCATTCAAGACACCACACTACTTCTAGAGGTCATGTCTTGGTTGTGACATTTCAATGGTTTTTATTTCCAGTGTCCTTGTAAGGATCAGGTACTTTAGAGAGGGTCCTTCTGTTTGGTCTTATGTTGGTTGATCTCATGATTGGAATGGCTGATGGATTTTTGGTAGAAACCGTTCAAACATTTTCCTACATCACATCAACAGTACATACTATGATCTTAATTGCCCAAGCTGAGGAAGTGTTTGTCTCCACTGAAGATTGGCTCTTCCTAAACCCTTTCCAGAACCTCTGCAGTCCATAAGAGTCTATTTGTGTCACAGCCAAACTAAAGGATGGGGAGAGTGGTAGTCTACCTCCCAGGTAACGCAGTAAGTAAATTGTTTGAGATTTTCTGAAAGAAGGCATGAATCCTTTGGCCCCATTTATTTATAACATCATGGACTCATAGGTATGTATTTTGTACTTTGAATGTTCTATTATTCATTTGGTTGCTCATGGTTTTTCATCTTTCTCTATGGAGCACTTTCAGTTGATTCCCAAGTTTGTTTTCATTTCCGTGTTTGTTTGTTTAGTGGTGCTAAGGATACAACTCAACGTCACACAACCAGGCAGTCTGTGCCCTACTGTGTCATTACTAACAATTCTGTCTGTCTGTGCGTTCCTGCACATGCTTCAAGACTTTCTTGTGTATTTCTAACAGCTGTTTCAGAATCAAATATTTCTCCAAAGATCCCTCATTCCATTAATTGAAGAATAATATTAGCAATCAAGATCAGGATTCTAGATGAACACTTTGTTGCTAGGGTACGATATCTTCTGGCACACTCAACTGGAAGACCAAAGAAATGTGTGTTTGTATATGCTAACATGCTAGCAAATACCTATGAATAATTCTCTGTGTATACATCTGTATCTATATTATACTAGATGTAAATGTATACTGATGTCTAAGACCCACAGTGAGAAACCTGGTTCCCACCATCTGCCACCATTTAATTGTTCATTATGGTCTACACAAACAGAAGCATCAGAGCTATTAAACAATCACATAAGAAACAACTTCATAGAGAAGAACTCAATACTTGTGCATATATTTTTGCCTTTAGACATACAAGGTGTTCATTTCTAATTACTTCACTCCTCCCAACATCTTTATTTTACCATATACTACTTACCATATTCTATGATACTATTACATTGCTTTGTCACATCTTGCCTTCCATTCTGGAATCATCCAGCCCCTTAAATTAATTTTTAAATTTTTTGCATTCATCAAGTTTTAGTTTTTGCTATGTAATGACAGAGGGATATTTTGTTAATTTCTTTACTCTGTGATTACTAGCACTCCAGCGATATAGCAGGAGATAAAATCACATGCAACACTTGGGTATACCAGAAGGTAATTCTTTCTAGAAATAGAATTTGAAAAGCTACAGACGGTACATATATATAAGGCATGTACAGGTAGAAAGGTAGCTTGATATTATGTACAAACATATGTGTAGGTCTGTATATGTATGTGTACAACACCTTTCTCTTTGTGAACACCACAGTATCACATTCGGAGTTCTTGGTTTGCTTTAACAGATAAGTGATATGAGCAACAGGCTGTTCAACAAGATTTTGGGCAAAGAAGAAAAGAAATACTTCAGAAAATGAAATTGTTAACATTCAAAGAAGAGAGTTTGTCTTTTCTTTGTTGTGTAATAGTCAAGTAACATACTTACATGTAGAAATAAAAGTTCAATGATTTCCCAGGCACCAACCACTGAGATAATCTCAATTTTTGCCTTATGTCAGCTATATCAATCCTTTTCAAATATTTTTATATGTATTTGGAAAGAAATACCAGATAACAGGACATAATCACATCTAACAAAATTAAGATGAATTTCTTAATTAATAATTACTACTAGCCAAACTCTGATTGTCTATAAAAATGCATTCATACATGATTTTTCGAAATTATGATGCAAACATGGCTCTATCCATTTTTCCCGTTCTCATAGCTTTAATCAAGCACACACATCTCCCACTTGGATTTTCATTCCAGAGTTGACTTTATGCAGAAACAGACTTGTTGTAATGCCAAATGCATGTCAGGATGCAATTGCCTATTTGCTTTGGGGATCCTTCGTCCTTTTTGTTTTCTGGGTAGTCACATATGGTCTTTATTTTTATTTTTTTTTTTTTGGCCAGTCCTGGGCCTTGGACTCAGGGCCTGAGCACGGTCCCTGGCTTCTTCCCGCTCAAGGCTAGCACTCTGCCGCTTGAGCCACAGCGCCGCTTCTGGCCGTTTTCTGTATATGTGGTGCTGGGGAATCGAACCTAGGGCCTCGTGTATCCGAGGCAGGCACTCTTGCCACTAGGCTATATCCCCAGCCCACATATGGTCTTTAGCTCTTGGTCAGTTGTAGATTCATTTGCCAGGGCTATTGGGTATAGTTTATGGTGAACTCCTCCAGGAGGCTAGGGGTGCTTGCTTTTCTCTGTCTCTAGTGATGTTAAGATTGTAACAATTTGGGAGCTACATTTCACTCCATACTGAGCCTTCACCTAATGGTCTTGCCCAGAGATGATTATGATCAAAATCAGTTATTTCACTGGGTGACTTCTTAATTTTGTTATTGTTGTATTTTCTAACTCGTATTCCTGCTTAAAGAAGAATTGCCCCACCTAATCTATAACCAGTCAGTTATCTTGTTTTACATGCTCAAAAGAAAAGCCAAGGATAATTCTATACTTTTTTTTCAATTGCTACTAGAAGAAGGAATTGGTGTTCAATTGTTCTAATTTCTTAATGACATTCATTGCGCTGTATAGTACATAAACATGAGAATATATGTAAAGATTTTCATTCATTCATTTTGCTATCTCTAGTTTAAGTTTGTGTCTTTAATTACATATTGTGCCTTTCAAACATTGCTATGCAACTTTGTTTTTGATATTTAAAGTGAATATTTCTTAATTTGTATTATCCTATAGCAGTAATAAAATAATTCAAAAATAATTGTGCCAATATCCTGAAAGTAGATCATTAAAGCTGGTTTAAGGGGCTGGGGATATAGCCTAGTGGCAAGAGTGCCTGCCTCAGATACCCGAGGCCCTAGGTTCGATTCCCCAGCACCACATATACAGAAAATGGCCAGAAGCGGCGTTGTGGCACAAGTGGCAGAGTGCTAGCCTTGAGCGGGAAGAAGCCAGGGACAGTGCTTAGGCCCTGAGTCCAAGGCCCAGGACTGGCCAAAAAAAAAAAAAAAAAGCTGGTTTAAGACTTCCTTTTAGCTTTTGGTGTTATTTGAATGTTGGGTACAGAAAATATACAGTAAAATGCAACATTATAAAATCACTTGAGTGGCTGGGAATATGGCCTAGTGGTAAAATGCTTGCCTCGTATACATGAAACCTTGGGTTCAATTCCTCAGCACCACATATATAGAAAAAAGTTGGAAGTGGCGCTGTGGCTCAAGAGGTAGAGTGCTAGCCTTGAGCAAAAAGAAGCCAGGTACAGTGCTCAGGCCCTGAGTCGATGTCCCAGGACTGGCAACCAAAAACAACAACAACAACAACAACAAAAAACAACAAACAAAATCACTTGAATTCACATCAAACTCAAATCACAGGATATGTCTCAGCTTGAAAGCAAATTCAGTACATTGAGCTAGATACTATGATGAATATCTCTTACTATCATATGTCTTATTTAACCTTGGGGATTTCCATCATTAACATTAAAATCTCTTATTCAATTGTTAGATTTCACTCTGCTGTACCATATGAAGTGGGGATGTGATCTGCCTTTCTTTTCCTTAATAGTAACTTAGTTGTTCCAACACCTTTCCAGAATTGTGACACACATCTAGTTTGGTTCATATTTTTATGGTACACCTAGGAAAACATTTCACAGAGGCATATCTTTATCATATTCCAAATTTTCATCTGTAATTTGTATATACATTTGATCTTTTGCTCTTGCTGCATTTGGATTATCTGTATAGTCATATCAAGAACACCATGTTTTAATTAAAGATAGGTCAAGGGCTACGCACTGGTGGCTCATGCCTATAATCCTAACTACTCAGGAGGCTGAGATCTGAAGTTAGCAGTTCAAAGCCGGTCCATTCAAAAGTACTGATGGACAGTGCCCAGGCCCTGAGTTCAAGCCCCATGACAGACCAAAAAATAATTTTAAAAAGTGAAGTGAGCCAGACCCAAAGAAACATGGATGGACTCTATGGTATCCCCATAGGGAATAATTAGCACAGGTTTAGGCTAGTCACAGCAGACAACCACAAGACCCTAATAGCTATGCCCCTATGAATGCATAAGATGATGCTAAGTGAAATGAACTCCATGTTATGGAAACACCTGTTACATCACTGTTGTAATCACTTTCAACATGCCATGTGAAACCGTATCTTCTTTTGTTGATGATCCTCTTGTATCCCTTCCTGTGGTTGTACTCGCGCTATCAGTGTATCTCATCTGAATACACTGGATACTGTATATACTGGTATTAAAACTAGGGAAGTGAAAGGGAATATCAAAATCGAGAGACAAAGGATAAAAAGACAAACGATTCCAAAAGCAATCCTTGCAAAACCATTTGGTGTAAACCAACTGAACCACTCATGGGGGGAGAGGGAAAGGGGAAGGGGGAAGGGAGAATGAGGGAGGAGGTAACAAACAGTACAAGAAATGTACCCAAGGCCTAACATATGAAACTGTAACCTCTCTGTACATCACTTTGACAATAAATAAGAAAAAAAGAAAGAAAAGAAAAGAAAGATGTTTCAACACAATGTCTTATTATTCAGCATTGCTCTCCTACCACTTTGCTCTTTGTTAAATGTTTTCCAGTCTTATGTCATCATCTCATTTTTTTGCCATATGGAATTTTTTTATCTTAAAGGTGTTAATTCCAGGAAAATGTATTTGGGGAAATTGTAACATTTCCTATGTTAAGACTCAATGAAACTAACTTCTTCAACTAGCCCCTGAGGCTGTATCTTCCTTGGTAGTGTCTCTTTATTCTCTGTACCTGCCTAGCCTTCAGAATTGAATTGAATTAATACTGAAATATTTTCTCCATAAAGATTGAAAATTTCTTGGATGCAAGACCCTCATAAAAGTTTTTCTCTCCTTGTCACCACTCTTCTGAACACTTAATCTTGACAAATTCATGGTAATTATATGTTGAAAAGGATTAAGTCGCATATATGCCCATTTCAAGATTGTAAAAGAGCATTTGTGTTCAGTAGTTGATAATTTATACTTCTGAATAACTCAGAATGTGATTTAGGTTATGCCATACAATAAAATGAAAGCTAGCTGAGCCATCTTTTATCCTCATCTCTAATAATTCATCTGTCAGGTATATCTATATATCATCTAGCTCTCTCTTTACCTCTTATTTAAAATCATATATACCTAGTTAAATTTAATACTAGATTTCTGCATTGTTTAAATCTATGATCAGGAAGCCTCCCTCTTGCAATTCCTGTGGAGATGAGATGATTTGTAGTTCCTGCTGGGATGCAAAGTTTTCTCCATGAACTCATCTCTCCTGACCATCCTAAGATCTGCTAACCACTCTTTACCAGCTCAGGCAGCAACACTGGCCTTTTACTCTAAGTTGCCAAGACCAAGTTCATATCTGCCTTATGTTGCATGCATTTGATCTCCAGTTGAAGGTATTATCCTTGCCTTTGTACTCAGCTTACTTATTTTGTATTTTCATTAAACTATAATACCAAAAGAACTCCCTCATAAGGCCTTCCACTAAGTACTGTATATGTAGTACCCATTATTTCCAGTCACTCCTTCATCTTACTTTGCCTTATTTTTCTTCATGGTCCTAAATTTATAGCTGTGATTATATTACACATTTATTATTTTACCTGTTCTATCTCTCACTGGACTCTGTGCTACATGAAATCAGAGAGATGGCCTTCCTCCCACCAACATCTGATATATAGTTGTGTGTTAGGTCCTCAACAAATATTTATTGGATGAATGACTGAATAATATGATATGTAAAACAACCTTGGCACTTAATAGTAATTTAACAAATGATGTTTTTGTTTTTCATTCATTATACACCAGTGTTATTTTTTTGGTTGCTTCAGTAGCAGGATTCTTACTTATTAATCATAGTTTATTTCTTTCCTATAAACCACATTCTTGAACTCTGATTAATAAAGCCTTAAGTGATCTCACTTTTCATTTGCTGAATTACATGTTTTGGGTGAGGATTTTCCTTAGCCTAAACTCTTAAACTGACAGGAGGTCAGAGTATTTCTTAAATGTCCCTTCTATGCCATTAGTCATGCTGATTTCTTAGGTCCTGGTAGGCTCATGTGTCCAATTAAACCCGGAGTGTTTGCTTTCTCGATTCCATCAGAAATTCGACATCTGTGCATTTGCTTTTCATAAATGGACCTTCAACTTGCTGCCAACTAAAATGGGACATGGTCCGGCCAACTTGGCTTCTTCATTCTTCAAATGAAACAGTTCCAGTGTCACTGATTTTCTTTAAGATTTGAAGAGTAATTGTCTAAGATTGAAGTTGAGAATTGCCTGCCTGCCTGAAAGTTAAGGAAAGCTTGTGTTTTGGGAAAGTTTCTAACCAAGCTCGACAGTTCTCTAAATTGTGAAGGCTTTAGTGGTCAAGGCCTGAACAAGACATGGGATTCAGCTTCTATGGTCATGGCTTTGTTGACAGACAGTATGAGAGGGTCTGATTGCCAGTGGAGGGCATTTAAAATGTGGAGGAGCCAGACAAGTGTCAGAACAAGAGGAAGAAACCAACAGCCATCAGATAGAAATTGTGTACATGACATAATGTTGACTGCTGGGTCAGAAGCACTTAAGTGGTTTTTCAGAGCAATAAATGCCTGAAAGCTATAAATAAATTTTGGCTTTGGAGAGTCCCACTATTTTACTTCTGAGTCCCCCTGCCCCCTTCTTGACTATGTCTAGGATAGTGATCTCCAAACCCCAGATATTTGGGTGTTAAAACCTTCACTATGCTAGTCGTAATCGGAGAACAACTTGTACTGTTACATAATTTGTGTTTCTTTTTTAAAATCATCTCCTATAAATTGAATATATGCATGACTTCCACATTCGTATGTGACAGACCTGGGGACTGTACGTGGTAATTTAATGTCCCGCACAGAGCCTCAATGATGGAATGAGATTTGAGCCTTTATGAAAGAGGCCCTTGAGCATTGCTTCTCCCCTTGTACCATGTGAAGACTGAGTAAGAGAATCATTGTCTAAGTCCCAGGAAGAGAACCTCCAATGGCTGTCCCCATCTGCCAGACCACAGAGTTTCCTGCCTTCAGAATGGCTGTTATGGCAGTCCAAATCGATCAACATGTATACACTTAAAAAACTGTATTGGACTACAATGCCTTATTATAATAAAAACTTATTCCAGGCACTGGCAATTCATATCTATAATCCTAGCTACTCAAGAGGCTCTTAGCTGGAGGAATGCAGTTCAAAAGCAGTCCAGGTAGAAAATCAGCAGGACACTATCTAAAAAATAATTAGCAAACATCCAGTCTGAAGGCATAGCTCAAGTGGGAGAGTACCAAATAGGCAAGCACTCAGTACCAGGGAAAAAAAGAAGAAAATGTAATATTTCATAAGTCACTTGCTCTTACTGTAACTATTATTAAACTTTTATTAGCTAAATTTATAAATGATATACAAAAATTTTATTATATAAAATATGTTAAATTATATATAATTATTCACACACACACACACACACACACACACACACACACATATTCCCAATGGCCTGATCCTCTTCCTCACATGAAAGTTTGGAAATGCTAATTCAGGATTTGAATGAAAGATTTAGGATTTTGTTATATTCTTAGATTATGCAGATGGTCTGAATCCAAACTTTTCTCTGTCTCTTTATGTTTGCTGTTGCTCCTACTTAGTAGCAAAGAACTTCCTTTCTTCAGCTGGTTCTGTGAACCAGCGTGAGTACCCCATTAGGTATCTGTAGCACCTTTGGTTGCTGGGAGTGGAAGCAGAGTCTAATATTCTCTATCACTTCAAACAAGGCCCCATTAACCTCCCTCCTCACCGAAGTTCCATATTTTCTAAGGAAAGGACTGGGGAAACAAAGAAATTCACTTATTTTTACAATAACAATGTTGATACCAATATATTTCTCTACATTTTATAATTCTGAACTTATTCATTGTTTCAAAATGACTCATCATCATAATCTCTACTTACAGCTAAGTAAAATATGCTAAAGAGTATGAATGTACCAATTTGCAAAAGTAATATGTGGTCAAAGGTGGTTGGCAAACCAAGTTCCATCAGACAACACAGTGTGTGCTGCTTCTGGCCCAAATCCTGTAAAAGCAGAGAGTTTCCTGGCATTTCAAAGATAGGATATACAGAGCTGATAATCCCTCTTGAGCTGACAAAAACTCAATCATTTTTGTGATTCAAATAGCTGCAAAATATATATGTTTTTTATTCAAGTTGCACTTAAGGTATAAAAAGACTATTTTCAAAGAGTCATTTAATGTTCAAGAACCTTACAAATAGGATCAGGTGGCTCATGGTGACTGAGAAGATCTATTTCTTGTTTCGGTCTTAAATGTGCTGAAATGATATCCAATTCATAATGTTACTATTGATATGCCCACAGGGTAGAGTCCTGTGACTACTTAATCTCATGTTCCCTGAGAGCTGAGGAATGCATAATCTTTCATTGTGTGAGGGTGGCATCATTCATCTGAGCATGGTCTCTCTTTGAATAGTCAGGTTGCTTCCCAATCTTTTCCTTACACCAAAAGCATTTCATTATTATTCTTAAGTCCAATTTGATAGGTAAAACTGATAGTTTATTTTTTAATGAGGTTGTTTTGTTATTTAGGAGTTTAAAAATCAGCATGAATGTGACTGTATACGTGTTTCCATATGACTGTGTATGTGTATGTGTATGTGTGTGTGTGTGTGTGTGTGTGTGTATGTGTCTTTGAACAATGGAAGAGCACAGATAGATAAAAAGAAAGTCAGATATGTGAGATATGCAGCAAGAACAAAATGAAAAGTGTTAAGCACTCAATTAAGTTAGAAAAGGAATGAAATAATTCTTTATATCAATGAAAAAGTCTAGCTGTATATCAGGAACAGTCATTTAAAAATATCAACTAACCATAGCATGTACCATGCTGAAATCATTAAAAAAAATTTTATATTGCTAAAAATTGAAGACATGGATCATGATGATAACTAAATAAAAGCAAAACCAAAGGATAGCTTTTCAGCCATTGCTGCAAAAAAAAAAAAAGAAGAAGAAAAACCCACTCACTTAAATATTTTACACTTTGGATAGGAAATGATAAATTCTGCGTTAGATAAGCCAAGAAACCTCAAAATTTTTCATAGAAAAATAAAGGACAAATTAATGTAACAGAAAACCAAACAGAAAATAATTCCACAGCAAACTTTAAAGTTTTCCAAGAATTGCCTATTAAACATGGAGATCTTACACATACAAATTTATGACTCAGTGTAACAATGCAATTTCTATAACACTACTGCCTAACAAGAAAACAGCACCAAATAGTGGCATATACTAGTTTAGCTAGTTATCTGCTGCTGGAAGCATGCCTGAACTAAGAAATTCTGTTGGCTTCACTTTGGCAAATTCATGAATATAATGGTTGGACAGGGGTCAAGTGAGTTGGGCAACATGACTATGTCTGGGCCCCCTGGGATCATTCAAACAACAGTAGCAAAGATGGAAGATAGGAAGAATGATAGTGAATATATCTTCAAGCCATTTATTTGGTCAAGTCATATCAGCTAACATTGCAAAACAAATCCAAATAAATGGCAAAACCATGTATCAAAAGACAGGTAAAGGGGCTGGGGATATAGCCTAGTGGCAAGAGTGCCTGCCTCGGATACACGAGGCCCTAGGTTCGATTCCCCAGCACCACATATACAGAAAACGGCCAGAAGCGGCGCTGTGGCTCAAGTGGCGGAGTGCTAGCCTTGAGCGGGAAGAAGCCAAGGACAGTGCTCAGGCCCTGAGTCCAAGGTCCAGGACTGGCCAAAAAAAAAAAAAAAAAAAAAAAGACAGGTAAAAATACTTTCAGTAAAGAAGATGATTGCATTTATTAATGCTATTAAAAGTGAACTCCTTAAAAGGTGAGGAAGCAGTGATTTATACTCAGGAATGTGGTGAACAAGAAAAACAAAGGAAGCTTTAACACAGGTGTCAAAAGTAATTCCCATGACTATGCACGGCTGACCCTGTATCAAAGGCAATTCACATGACTATGCACATGCTACACACTGCACAGACAGTAATACAACAAAGCAAACAGGTTGATCTGAGTTATCAATATAGATATCAAATGTGAGCAAGCTGAGTCTAGAAATAAAGCCCCAAATTATCAAGAAGTGTTTGCTTTAAATATACAGAAATCCTTCGCCATTAGGAATATGAAAATATGATTCATTATTGCATTCGTGGTA
Source organism: Perognathus longimembris pacificus (assembly GCF_023159225.1). Taxonomy (NCBI): domain Eukaryota; kingdom Metazoa; phylum Chordata; class Mammalia; order Rodentia; family Heteromyidae; genus Perognathus; species Perognathus longimembris. The sequence goes on from NC_063176.1 coordinate 46,849,624, forward strand.
GGATGTAGTAAATTAAAGAAAGAATTTTATGAGTGGTTAAATATGATAATTAAGATTAAAAAACTAAGTCGAATATTACAGAGTAATATGAGGTGAAAAACCTAATTCAGAAATATTTCCCATAGAAAGCAGAAAAAGCATGAAAAAAAGAAAAATACAAGTATGATAATACAAACATTTGTCTAAGCGTAAACTTGCATTAAAGACAATATCTCATGTAGCAAAAATATTTGAGAAAATAATGACAATAAACCTCAGAGAACTAAAGTTAAATGAAATCACACTAAAGGAACATGGAACTTTTAAAAGGATAAGAGAAAATTTAAACCTACTTTTTGGATTTACTACATTTTCCATTTTAGACTTATTAAAAATGAAACTTAAGAAAAAAGAAACAAAAATATTACGCAATTAATAGTTAAAATGATTATTAAACATCTATTTCTGATCTCAAATCATATACATATTGTGAATAGTAATGAAATAAACACGGACATATATCCTAGATTGCTGAGTTCACTGAGTGATATGACTGGATCATATGCTATATATGCTTTCACTTTTTTGAGGAACGGCCTGAGCTTCACAATGGCTCTGATAATTTACATTGCCACTAATAGTGAATGATAATTTTTGATAAGTAGGTTAAGACTGGCTATCTTACTATTTCTTACATGTTTTTATACAGTGTAGGAGATTTTTATCATGAAAAAAATAAAAATATTATGTGAAATAAACAAAAAGAGTCAAATGAAAATCTGTAAGAAGGAAAATCTAATTATAAAAATAAAAATACTGATTAAAAAATGAACTCCAGACCTCATCACCATATTCAATAGCAACTCTTGCCGTCCATTTTCTGTTATAACTGAATATCACAGTCAAGGTAACTTATAATTGGAAGGCTTACATTTAGCTCACATTTATACAAGTTTAAGTGCCTAGGACTGACATTCATTCGGCATTTGGTCTGGGCCATCATGTTGGGAGAAGACATGCAGAGGGATTATAAGGTAAAACAGAAAATGCTTGCTGATTTTGGCCTTTCTTTTTATAAATCCATTACATAAAATCAGAAGTCTTTTTACACTATAGAATTATAATTACTTCCTAAAGGCCCCTCCTACAAATCACCATTAACCAATGACTTTGAAGGTTAAGTTTCAGCCTGAGTTTTGGAGGGAAAATTGTCCAAGTCATAACAGTAGAGATAATGAAGAAAGAATGAATTTTCAAAAATCAAAAGAAAAAGTAAAAAGAGAGCCCTTGGGACAACTAAACAAACTAACATGAAAGAACTCAAAATGTCTAGTGAAGGTCATGAATGAAAACTCTAATAAATGGAGGCAGGTTTGTTTCTTGAGGAGGATGTAGCGTTTATCACAAAAATATGATTTTCTTCCAGCATGTTTATAGTCGATGGCAGGCTTAGCTAAAGCCTTGTTAGAACATTAAAACAAAATAGAAGTCAAATACTAATTTCAAATAGATGCTAAGACTTAGTATACAATACAGATGGGTTTATTTCAGGTGAAACTAGCAATAAAATTTCAGAGGAAGCTGGACAATGGTGTCTCATGCCCGTGGTCCTAGCTACTAAGGAGCCTGAGATCTCAAGGTTGCAGTGGAAGCCAGCCCGAGCAGAAAAGTGCCTCCGATTCCGATCTCCAAGTAACCAGCAAAAGCTAGAAAGCTGTGGCTCAAGTGGTAGTATGCTAGCCTTGGGTGCAAAAGTATGTGAGGGATAGTGCCCACACCCTGAGTTTAAACACCAGTACTAATGGGTGCGCGCACACACCCACACCCACACGCAATCAGGAGAAATTGACTTGAACGTTAGTTCTTAAAGATGGCCAATTGCCGAGTGCTGGTGGTTCATACCTGTGATCCTAGCTATTGAGGAGCCTGAGATCTGAGGATTGCAGTTGAAAGCCATCCCTTGCAGTAAAGTCCATGAGACTCTTATCTCCAATTAACCACCAGAAAACTGGAAGTGGCTCAAATGGTAGAGCCAGTAGCCTTGAGCTGAATAGGGACAGCACTGAGGCCCAGAGTTCAAGCCATACAAATGACAAAAAAAAAAAAAAAAAAATGGCCTTGTAAATGTTCTCTAAAACATAGCTCTGGGCTTAAGAATAAAAAAAGAACAAAAATAATTTATATGATTTACAAATTTTTCTTCCTTGTGGTTATACTATTGTTTGAAAAAGAAATTATAATCCATGTTTAATATTAGTAAAACAGTATCACATATTTATCTAGCTTTTACCACGTTTCACATATTCTACAACTGGGATAAATTCACAGTCTCAAATGTGGTTTTGAAAATAACTACAAAGCATTTACAATTACTTCATATGTAGCAAAACATAAATATTTTGTAGGTTGGAGTGAACTAATTAATATGCATATTCATTCTTATATTCGTTCGTAAATCACACACAGTATATGTATCTAGTATTTCTGTGTAATAGAGTTACAGGCAACTTTACCAACATTTTCTTATTTTTCTCTATTTTTAAATTTTTCCAGGGCTGGGAATATGGCCTAGTGGCAAGAGTGCTTGCCTTGTATACATGAAGCTCTGGGTTCGATTCCTCAGCACTACATATATAGAAAACGGCCAGAAGTGGCGCTGTGGCTCAAGTGGCAGAGTGCTAACCTTGAGCAAAAGGAAGCCAGAGACGGTGCTCCAGCCCTGAGTACAAGGCCCAGGCTGGCCAAAAAAAAAAAAAGAAAAGAAAATAAATTTTTCCCATTGTGTCATATTATGTTCAGATAAAATTGGGCTCCTACATATTAAGACCAAAAATGTCATATATTAAGTATGGGATATATTTATATATAATATATTACATATATAATATATAAATGCTTATGTGTTTATATTTTTATATATTATTTACTTACAAACCCATTGACTACATATATTATGCCACCTATGCTTTACTATTTGCTTTCCTTTTTGTTTATGCTTCTATCCTCCTCTCTCTCCACTTTTCATCCTTATCACCAATATCTGCATCCTTGAGATTTTCTTATTCATTATGCATTTGCTGGGCAGATTCTAGAGTTTAAACTCATCACCACTAATTTTAAAGCCTTAATGTTGCTCTTTATTGCTTTTAATGCAGATTCCTATTCTATTATTGCAATTTTAATCTCCTTATGAACTTTATCATGACAAACTCCTGTTCCCATTGCTACCTGCCTCTTTGGCGACTCCCTTCTTATCTTAACTTAGTTTCATATAATCTCATCTTTCATCTCTGTATTCAGAGAGTATAATTTTCATGTTTCACTGAGATTACAAAGCAGAAAAGTTTTGCAATTTGTTTTTTTAATTACTTTTTAAAAGTACAGTTTTTCTGCATTCCCCCCCCCCTTTTTTTTTCTTTCTGTTACAGGGGTCAACATCTTCAGCAAATGGTGTTTACCCACGGGTGATGATACACTCTACCAGTTCCTTCTACTTAGCTCTAACTTTCCATTGAAATAGTACTCTCATCTCAAACATACGGGTTGGCTGATAGCCACGGATCAATGCCACACTTCAGGTGCCCTACAGTCATTTATGCAAGGGTGACATTGGACTTGAGACTCCCCGTTCTTGAGTTCCTGTTGACCTGCTGTGAGGCAGAAGTACACGATAGTGAATAGGGCATTGGCACTCTACATTAAAGTAGTTTATTAGAATTCTGGATTCACCTATTATTAAGAGAATAATTCATCCACTTTAAGGCCCATTGTATTGTAACTGTGAAATGTCACTGTAGGATTGTAATAGTGCTGTAACTCGCTAGACCACAAGAGAATTGATACTAATATTGAGAATATAAAAGATTAAAGTACTTTCAATACATAAATTCATAGAATCTATCCAACTACTTTAATTTTTGAAACAAGCTCCCACTATGTCTTCCAGTCTGGTCTTGAACTTATAGATTCTCCTACTTGCTGAAACTACATGTATATGCAATTATGTTAGGCTCAATTATGTTTTCTTCTTATGTTACACATGAGGAAACTGAGGCAGGTGCACTCACATAGTTTGCTAATTATAGAACTAGGATTGAAGTTTGGGCAACCTGTTTTCCAACTAGAGAGCTATAGATGATACTTAAATAATTTTTCCCATTATTATTATGGTTATTATTATTATTTGAGCTGATATTTATGGGCAACACAGTAAACACTTCTTTCCTGAAACAATGAATGACAAAATTTAAAGTCTTGATTGCATGATTGTTTTTCTTCATCTGTCTTTTTTTTCACATGCTTTTATAGTATTAATGTTGTGCCCTTTGTTGTTAGTATGTCACAGAAAAACTTCCCTGCTAACAAATCTGTAGAATTCTTGAGAAATCTAAACTGAGGCAGCTTGGCTCTATGTGTGTGAGTTTGTGTCTTATGCTTTCATTTGCAATGTAACTGTATAAACACATACACAAATACACACATTGTGATATGAATACAGGGTTGTTTTAGGATCTGTGTTCCACACATGGTGTTTGTTTTAGTTGTGAATACAGATGTGGCTGTCAGTTGGCATGGCCTCTGCGTGTGTGAGCCAAGACACAGACAAATGCGGCAATGTGCTTCTGCATTGTCCTTCACCTTGGCAGTTTTGATCTTTCACAAGTGACACATTATGTGCTAATGTCACCTGACAATTGTGTTTCTCATTTGCCACTTCGTAAATATTATAAGACGAGGAAATTCCTCTCAGATTTTGGCAGAAGATAAGCTGTCAATCTTACTTTCTTGGTTTATTAGGCACTCTCACCTCTTACTGTGTTCTTAGATATCATGAACATCGCAAAGTCTGGAATGTGAACTGCTCCTCAAATGCTTTCCTAAAGTGCTCTCTCCCTCATGCCACTTCTTTTTAGCCACATATACAGGTAGCATACATATACACACATCCATAGCTCGGGACTTGGACATTTATTTAATTACAGAGGCAATAGAAAAACAGACAGTAATGCAAATGCTGCATGAGAGCACAACTGGAGTAAGTTTTCTGAGAAAGTTTATTTTGTTTCCTTAGCCTGTGATGATAAAAGAGCTGAGGTCAACCAGTTAGAAGGGACTAAGGTATGGCTCAAGTGGTAGAGCCCATGCCTAGCGAGTATGAGGTCCTGAGTTTAAGCCATAGTACTGTACTGCCAAAATACAAAAGTCAGATATAGATGCAGATTGATTTTTAGACCATCTGTATGGATTTATCTGTGGATTAATCTATTAGTGAAGTTAGTGCTCCTGTGATCCAATCACCCTTTAGTATCTAATAATGCAGTCAGCACAGGGCTAAGCCTTCAATACAATGAACCTTTTGGGAGACATCAAACCCAAACCATAACAATCTCCCTCTCCCCAGGATATATCATGAATTGTGTAACACAATTATGACACTATCGTTCCCCTTGGCCAAATTTGTTACCTAGGTTGTAGGTAATGAGACAGGAGTCAGAAGAATGGTGATTGGAGACTTTTCTTCCCAGATTAAAAATAAGAGTGACACATTGGAAAATGTGAACAAGTGCATTTAAAATACTTTTAAATGATGGTGAAAAACAGGGAGAATGGGTTTGTAGTTTAATGAGACTGGTCGAGATGCTACATACATTGATACTATATAAACAGGAAGTTCTATCCACAATTGCAATCAGAAATGAAAAGTTGGGAGTCACTTAGGAACTGAGAAATTGAAGAGTTAATACTTGAAGACAGTATAACACACCAGTGGTGCATCTAAAGGAGGCCCAGAAGTTCAGTTGTTCTGGAAAAAGTAAAGAGGGCTAAGAGGTCCTTAAAAGTTTGGTAGAAATGACATGACATGGTAAGATGGAGAAATAAGGACTCATGCAAGAGAGGAGTTGGTGACTTTCAAAAGTATTTTTGGAATTGAGCTGCTAAGAAAGGACATTATGAATTTTAACTAAGAATATTAGAGACAAACTTTTTCTTTTTCCTTGAGATGGAGGCCTTGTGTTACTTGAGCCACAGCTTGCCTTCTACCTCAGCGTAAGTCAGACAGGAGTTAAAGACTATCTTCCTGTTAAAAACATTTGGGAAAATCCTGATGTGGAAGTTCACCTTCCATGCCTTCAAGTGTTCCAGGGACCTGTCTCCACTCTTGGGCCTTCATATCCTAGTTTTGTTTATACTGCTGCCTCTACCTTCAGGGCTTATTTTTGATGCTCAGCATTTTCTAAACCTCTCTCAATTACCCTTTAGATTTTCTTTGTTTCCTTTTTTGAAAATTTGTCTGTAAACTGCAACTTAATGCCCAGTCTGAACGTCATCCTATTCATATACCACTTTGGTCTGGCTGCAGGCTCAGTCGAACTCTGTCTTCACAAACACTCAAGAAGATTATTGTGGTCAAGGGGTATTCCTAGACTTTATCGCTTTGCCCACACTGGAGATGCTGTATGAAAGATACGTCATCCGGCAGGGATACGAAGACTTTTGTGTTAGAAGTATGAGCTTCCACCTTCAGTTATGGGAAGCAATTAGTTAATAACTACTTACTGACCAAACTATGGGGACAAATGGCCTTCTGGTGACTTTCGTGGTAGTCTGCAGAGCACTGGTCATATTGCTGAGATTCCTATCTTTGGTTGAATATTTTCAATGATTAGCCTGAGTAGAAGGTTTGCTTTCCCTGATTACATTAGTTGAGACAATACGAGAGGCCCAGTTCTCTACTTGGCATCTAGTCATACCATCCTGTCTTGTTCTACTTGTCAAACAACTTTGAAACTGTCATGAGCATCCTGACCAATTCACCCTGCCTTGTATTCCTTGGCCTCAGACATCTGGAGAGTTGAGGCTCTGCCATCAAATCTCAAATTTTCATTCCCTTTAAGTCCAATCAATGAATGTCCTTGGTTGAAAGGAAAAAGAAAACCCACACTGGATATATGATCATCTCATCTCTGAACTCCCAACTCTCAGCCACATTTCATTTTCTGCTTCAGAAATGATTAGGTGCTCTGCTAGGGGTGACCTTTGTGCTCTGACCTGGAGTTTTACTATGTTATCTGGCTTAACTTCCTCATACTTTCTTGGTGTCCCCTTTGACATCAATAAGTTAGCCTTGTTCTCATCCATAGTGTTCTCAATTGCTTTTTCACTCTTTCTGTCCCGGCCTCTGTCCCTCCTTTGTATTCGCTTCCATTCTCTAAACCTCCCTACATATCTTGTAGGGCCATTTTTCCTGGCGGTGGCAGGGAAGAGACAGAAGCTATTGCAAGCTTTCTTTTCAAGATTCATAATTACATTTCAACAAAGAAATTATTGATTGCTTAACATTGTCCCAGAACTTGATGATAAAATGATTAAAACAAAAAGACAATTCCTGCCCCCAGAGGTGTTCATGGTATTAGGAAACACAGCAGCAAGATGCACAAATGAGAGCTGATAATACAGTTTGGGTAGATTCTGGAGAGCTATACATCAAATGTCTAAGAGCATCAACGATGGGAATAGACAGTTTGTTTGTAGATAAGAGAAAGCTATAGATGTGCCCTAATGATGACATTGTTGTTTATGTGTATATGCTCAACAAGCTTATTTCAACTTGTGGAGTGTTATATTGAAGGGAACTCCTGACATTAGCTGAAAAGTTGACTCCTCATGAAGCTGAATGAAGTGCGTAAATTCACTGATCACGTTATGTCAATTCTTGGTCCTAACATTGGTCAGGAAAGTTAACAGTAACTATTAAGATAGATGAACTCTCAGAATATCAAAGACAAACAACCAAAAGCCACCCTTCCTGTTCTGCTTGACATAGGTAGATGGGAAGGGCAGCCTCCATCACTGAGAAGGCCTGGCATTAGTAACACATGGCCTCCAAAAGTATTTTAGTAGGGAAAGAGAGATTGCTTTAGATTCATTCTACTCATAAACTGATGTGTTGAGTGGTAACTCCTTTATCTAACGACTTAAAGACAGTAACATGTAATTAAAAACAGATTTCCTTAGCTTACATTTGAATTGTCTCCCTTCGGCCCCTAAATTAAGGGATTGCTGTGCAAGGTATAAGTATTGTGAGATGGTCTAACATGGGAGAGCAAGAGCCTTAAGAGAAGTCATTAGGTCAATGGAAACAGCCCCCAAAGGGACCCCAGCTGCTTTCTCTGCTTTCTTTTTCCCCTGGCCATGAATTTTCTCCGGCAAAAAGTCCCACCATAATGCATGTTGCTTCACTGCAGACAAATCAACAGTGTCACCAGCTGCAGACTAGAACCTTCAAAAATGTGAGACAGAGCAAAGCTTCATTTGTAGAAGTTGTTTATCTTGGGAACAGAAAGCTAACACAAGGATATATATTAGCTCTTGTCCTTGGTCCTTGAAGTTAAACACATCATGTGTCTCAATTCATTGGTATGCATCAAACTTTATTGCCACAATAGGACAAAAGTATAAGAATCTGTAGAATTTATTGAGTCCAAACTGTCTTTGCTAAGGCTAATCACTCTTGGGAATTTTCATTCTTGTATTGAGTCTTCCTTAGTATATACTGGTGGTGGTGGTGGTGGTGATGGAACACAAAAGATAAAACGAAGAGAGATAGATGGATGGATGAACGAGATAGATGATAGACAGATAGATAAGTAGATAGATGTGTGAATGCATGTGAAGTACCACATTGGATATCATGGTTTAGCTAATCTTAGCTAGATTGGTTAGTTGACCCCTTCGTTCTTCAGTAAAGGACATAACCATCCTTCTGTTCAACAAAATCCAAGAGAATTCACAATGCAGCATGGCACACCAGCGTGTTAATCATTTTATGATTATTACTGCAGAATAAAATGCTTAGCATAGTAAATAAGAGCATTATAGCTGTCTTTGAAAGAAAAGGTCAATACTGTACCTGCTTGTAGATAGCACAGCTTAATATACTCTTACTGTTATTAATAATAGTAATTAGATTCTATTGCTTTAGCTGATCCTTAGGTCTCCTTTATAGGAACAACCCAGTGTTCTTCCTGAGCATGACTTGGCATATTTTAGCACGTCACTGCAAGCACTGAAAAATCAGTGCCAGGATCTTCTTATCATTTTATTAGCTTTTTGGCACTTGGATTTGGAATTTGTATTGGGCTTATTTTTCCCCCTCTGAAGCAGTTAGCAAGGATTTTTATATGAGAAGACCTTTTGCTTCATAGTATGTCCTACGGGGGACGGGCTTAAATATAGATCTTTGTCTATTTTGCACCATTGAGCACAGTCACTGCTATGGCTGAAGAAGATAGGCATCTTTATCAGGACAATTAACACTTATAGTTGAAATCTCTCCTGAGACCTCCTGAAATTAAAATCCTTACCTAGGGAAAGCTTATAATGGGAGCCGAGATAGGTACAGAAGGAAAGAAAGATGGCTATTTGGTGACCAAGTTCCTTTCTTTCCCACTTCCTCCAACAGGAGCACCTTTGTGCAGTGTGCTTAGCATTTACAGAGATATAAAAATGTGCCAGAATGATCCTTGTTTAAAAGTTAAATACAATGAGGGTAATTTCAGGGGTTCTCTCATTCAAATTAATTCTCCCCCATGTTCTTTCCTTTGCTTTTAATTTTCACTAATATTTCCAGTTTTTTTGGATTAAAGCATTAAAAGCTTTTATTAAAATGAACCAATGTTACCTAGCAGGGGTAAACGACTTACTCTTTATCATTAATGTCTGACTGTGAATAATTAAAATAAGGTTTCTTCTCTCCGCTAAGCCTTAAGAAATAATAATGGCAAGGTTGAAAAACTTAAAAGTTGGTTTCAGGCTAAAGTTTACAAGGCAAGCCAAGTTATTCTCTCATTTGCTTTTTTCTCCAATAATTTCATAAGATAAGGTAAGCAGAGGGACCTGTTATTCTCATTTATTAGGGAAAGCATCTGTGACTCTGGTCAATTGATGGTTCAAGGGTATTGGAAAGGGCTGGATTTAGAAAGTGTAAGTAGTGAGAGGAAGAAGCAGGAAGTACACTGGGCCTATGGAAGGGTCAACTGTCCTAGAGTAGCAGGGAATTTACAGGTTAGAGCATGTAGAGGGTATTAGGATACAGAATGAATCTGCTAACAATAGAAGCTCTATTTAGTCTCCTCTTCTTTTTTAGTCTCTATGCAGTACTATGTAGCCACCAGCTCTTACATACAATTTGACTTAATCTTTGATATAACCCTGCCAGACTGAGAATGCCCCGAATCCTCATATCACGAGACAGGTGTTTATAAAAGTTTGAAATTTTGTTCTGCTGGGTACCAGTGTTTCATACCTATAATCTTAGCTACACAGAAGAATGAGGGCTGAGGATTCCGGTTCAAAACCAGCCCAGGCAAGAAAGTCCATGAAATTCTTCCTTCTAATTAACCACCAAAAAGGCTGTAAGTAGAGCTGTGGCTCTGTGGTAGAACAACAGTCCTGATTAAAAAGTTAAGGGATGGTGGGACAGTACCTAAAACTTGAGTTAAAGCCTCTGTACTGGCACACACACACACACACACACACACACACACACACACACACACACGAAACAGAATTTAGCTCCACAATGAAAATGGTGAAATATTTTCCAGTTTCTAAACCCCACATTCTTTTGGAGCCATGTGCAACAGTTGAAAAAAAAGCAGACAAGGGAAAGGTCAAGGTAGAGTCTTGAAAACAAATTTCCCTTTTCTCACATCTGTCTCAAGCTTGGCTTCTCTGCCCTTCACCTTTCCATTAACTCCATAATCCTGCAAAGAACAGAAAGGTGATCATACTCTGGCCAAAGTACAGGCCTTCACATTTCCAATGTGGATTCTCTTTCTCACCTTTCAAAGTTTCTCACTTTCATAATAATCATGGAGGACATTTAAACCTCTGTTACAATGACTTTCTTATTGCTGATGCTAAAAAGTCATGAAGCATGTAAAAGAAAATAAGGTAGATATCCTCCTTTATTGAAAAATATGTCTAATCATGTATATCCCTACTTTGTCAGATATGATCCCTAACTATATTTAGATATGAGAAGAACTATCAAAAGTCTCTGATGAGATTTTTTTTTCCCAAGCAAGAAAGTATTTAGGAGTGAGGTTGAGCTGTGTGATAGAAGGCAGACATCTTCACTCTCCCTTAGCGCTTGTTCTAGCAGTTGCTGTAAACCTGAATTACTCTCCTTGATTGAAAAGTGGCCACCTCTTGGGTGAAATGTGGCAGCTGCTTAACAGTGTACATTAATAAAACATGATCATTTAAGAAGCAGTGAGTAAAGATGAGCTGAGGCATTTAATTGACAAGACAGACAGGCACTGATCCAGCTTACAGGTATTTTTCTGAGTTTTCATCTCCCTGTTGAGTGACTTTGAGTAGGGTGCTTAATTTCTCCATTACTCAGTCTCCTCATCTGTAAAATGGGAATAATAACACTTATCCAGCTCACAGAGGTATTGTCAAAATCAATTATCTCAGAGGCTGATTTCTGAGACTCCTGGATTAAGGGTGGCACGTGATTGCAAATGATTAGTGTCATTATTCTGACATTCACCCGTAAGACTTACTGACCAAATACACTTCCAGCTGAACTGGGCAAAGCAATGGATTCTGCAATTGCATTCGATGGCAGTTTGCCCTAAAGATAAAGTCTGTCACACACAATCTCTCCCCAGAGCAGGCTTAAGCTGGTTGCTGTATTGATGGAGGTGATCTGCTTGCCAGGATGCACAGAGGTAGTTTAACTAGAGCTAATTATGGCCCGCAATAATGCCAAGGCAAGAACTCACCTTTGATTATGATGAGATGTTCAAAGAAACTGTTTCTGAACTGGATAATCAGGCAGAATTTTCTGCACCATTGGTATAGGTAATGTTCTAAAGCATGGCAGGGCACCTCCAATTTCAGAAGTAGATTTGCCATCTTTTCGTAGAGAGGAAGAAATCAAGTAGATAGAATAGATATCCTTGCAAATTGTCCTCTGTATGTTTTATTGCTTATTCATTAGGCTATTTTTGTTGTTGCACAAATGTTATGAAAAACATAGTGCTTCCCTATGATCCAACATTTATCCAATAGACTACACACAGGCCTCACTAAAGCTGCCAATACAACTACGCTCATTGCAGCACTGTTTACCATAGCCAAGATATGGAATCAACTCAGATGCCCCTCAGTGGATGAATGGATGGAGAAAATGTGTTATATATACACAATGGAATTCTGTGCTTCCATAAGAAAGAATGATATTGCACCATTTGTAAAGAAATGGAAAGACTTGGAAAAAATTAAATTAGTGAAGTAAGCTAGACCCAAAGAAACACAGATTTAATGATTTCCTTCATTTGTTGTTAGTAGTAAATGCCTATAAATCTATAAGTAAAGACACTTGTAAAGGAAAAAGAAAAGGTAAAAGACATAAAAAAATTACACTTGGACCTGATAAATTATACAAGACTCTAGACATTCACATAGTTAGACCAACGGAGTAAATTCTTAGGAGAGGATCACAAAGGCTCAATAGCTATGTGCATATGATCATATAAAATGATGTTTATCAAAATGAGCTCCAAGAAATGGAATCAAGAGTTTTATATTTGCTTTTTTTCTTATTTGTTGTTTTTTTTTAAAATTCTGTACTTTTTCCTTGTATATAAGTTTATCTGTTTTGGAGAGGGCAAGGAAGAGCACAGAAATGATGGGACAAAGGGTAAACTAGTACAGCAGTGACTCATTAAACTCTATAATGAAAATGAACTACACAATTTGTGGGAGAAGGAGTTTAGGAGGGAAAAACTTGGAGAAAAGAAGGGATGGTGTGACACTGTTCAAAAAGATATGTATTCATTCTCAGAGTTATGAAACTGTAACCCCTCCATACATCATCTTTACAATAACAATAATATACACACAAAAACAAACAAACACACACACACACACACACACACACACACACACACACACACACACATGAGCTGGCAGTTAGGTCATTGAAATGGAGCTTCTAATACCATTGGGGCTTTTGGTCTAGAGAGAGGCAAGACAGTCATGAAGAATATAGAGTAGAGGAATTGAGGATGGGAACAAGCTGAGAGACAAGGCTTTGGTGTGAGGATGTGGCTGATGTCACACGATATCATAGGCAAGAATGTGTGTGATGGTCTGTTCAAATACCTTGATTCGATAACTGTTAGCTTCATGAAAATTACCACTTTTTTCATTGACTGTCTTTAACTTTCAAACATGCTTAACTGTTTGAGCTTCAGAGTCTTATAATCTATATTTACTACATACCAGGTGATTGATAACAAGTTGTGATTCTGTTTATATCTTTCAAAACTCTATTCTCCATTGCATTTAGAGTCAAACTGTTACATTGCTTTAACTTTTACTTCTCAACTCTGAACCAATCCTAAACCAAATCGACTTGCTCACTAAACTACCACTATGCTATTTGTGGGGAAAGGGGGGTCTCTTTGAAAGCCAAGCCTTGTCTTGCCTTAAGCCTTAGTATGTGTGCTTCTTGCTTAAAAGGTTCTTCCTGCCTGATTTATAGTACTGGCTACATCTCAAACCTTATCATTATCAACTTAAAAGCACATCATCTCTCTCAGTCCCTTTCCAATATCCTGCATATTACTGTTTTCCTTTCCAGTAATTCCTACAACTTATAATTATTCACACACTCACTCATGCATCCATTCACATATTCAGTAATTTACTTATTCTTTCTGTCCATCAGGAAATCATCTTTTGGAGAGAATAACACTCATCTCTTAATTACTAGCACTTAGCAAAACATGCAGCATAAACATAAAATTCTTTAGTATTATTGAGTAAGAAGTTTTTCACTGAGCACCTACTACATGTCATACACTGCACTGTATGTACATTTTATACACAAGTGTCATTTTCTGTGAGCAAATTACTGGGTATCACTTAGCTTATGGTTCTCCTCCAACTAAAGGAAAGCTTGAGACATTGATGGTTGTTGAAGATCACAGCTTGAATTTAGTGAAAACTGAGTTCTATTCCATTGTACCCTGGTTTTGAGGCTGTATAGTCAATGGAAATGAAGGAGTTCACTCTAACCTGCCTTTCAATGGCATTAACATGGACTGCCTCTTGGCACTTGGGGAAAATGGGAATCTATGAGCAAATCCCAAGTTGGTAACTATCTTTCTGAAGTATGAAGCCCTTGGCCAATAATCTTTAGATGAGAATTAGTAACAATCTTGACAAGTATGAACCTAAACAGTACTTTCCTTCTTTTCTTACAAAATTTTTCCACTTATTTTTAAACCACTCTTTTTGCCTGTGGCATTGCTGTTTGGCTTCTGATTGCTATTTCTTGGAGCAAAGTTTAGGAACCAGGAAATAATTCTACTTCTTGTTCACTTGAACTCAATTAAAATCTCTGAACATTTATTTAACACCCTAAAAAACTAAATAGCAAAAAAACTCTGTTTAATTAAATCATAAGAAGATTGTGACTTTTCTCAAACTTTGGCATTTAGCATATGATATTTGTGGGGTTGAAGTACTTTCATAATTAATACAAACAAACAGGATAACTCTGGATAAATGACATGACTCCCAATAGCAGTGTGGTTCTCTTTTCCAATTAAAAAAATCTATCAGTCTATCTATCTATCCATTTAATATACAGGATTTTCTTTGTGTTTGTTTTTTTTTTCAAGTCTGGTGCTCTACTTCTTGATCCATATCTCCACTCAGGATTGTCCATTGTAACATGATTTTTTTGTAAGATAATTTCTCTTGCAGGATATTTTTGCTGTAAGATCCCCAGTTGCCTGGGAAGTAGTAAAAAAAAAGATGCTAAAATAAAAGTACATGTATATTTAAATAGTCAAATTTCAACCAGAGAATCAAAACAATCATAAAGATATATTAAGAAAAAATTTTAAGTATTATGGCACAGCTGTGCACAATCTTCCACAAGACAGAGAAGTAAACTAAGGTCAATAGAGTTAGTTAAAATGAACTGTGTGTATATTTCAGAGGCTGGAATATGCCATGTACCAGAAGAAAGAAAGCACTGAAAGGGCAAACAGATTACTTTGGACCAGTGTGCTAGTAGTACAGATAGAAAAATGACTTGGAAAAAGAATCATTCTAAAATGTTGGAATAAGGTTCTGTGGAAAGTCAGAGGTAGAGCCCTAAATCCATCCTGGGAAGACTGAGAAAAACTTCCTAGAGAAGGGGACAACAGGGCTGGATTTCAAGGACTTGGTATAGGGTAACTGTGGTGGTTTTTTTTTTTTTTTTTTGGCCAGTCCTAGGCCGTGAACTCAGGGCCTGAGCACAGTCCCTGGCTTCTTTTTGCTCAAGGCTAGCACTCTGCCACTTGAGTCACAGCGCCACTTCTGGCCATTTTTTGTTATGTGGTGTAGGAATCGAACCCAGGGCCTCATGTATACGAGGCAAGCACTCTTGCCACTAGGCCATATTCCCAGCCCCAACTGTGGTGTTTTGGTGGATGAAGGGAAACAAGAGTCTATGTAGCTTCCTTTTACCTCTCAGCCTCATTCTTTTCTACTGCAGCCAGCTCTCTCCCCAGTCAGAGAATGGATCTGCTCCACACATTTTCTACACTTGTATTTGCTCAAATGAAATAAATGTTCTCCTTTTAAAAAACTCATGTGAAAATACCTGCTTAGACCTTTTTATAAACTTGGGTTGAATTTTCTTCCTAACCTATAATTGAGTCATTTTGGTGAGGAAATGGCAGTTTCTGATGGGTCTAGTTTCGACCGATCCATTGTGTCTGGAAAGCGAGTTATCAAAGGTGGCAACATCTGAAAATGGAGAGAGAGAGAGAGAGAGAGAGAGAGAGAGAGAGAGAGAGAGAGAGAGAGAGAGAGAGAGAGAACTTACCAGTGCCTAAGAAGCATAAAGGGTCATTGACCCCACAAAATAATGCTTCTAAGAATTGTCAAATTTACCAGTGATGAAAGGAATTACAGGTTCAAAGATCATCATCATAAAGAAATAAATATTTGCTAAGGTATTTTCTGTCCCAACCTAGTACAAGGTGCTTTGCTTTCAGAAGCTCATAAAGATCCTCATTATAACTTTTTTTTTTTTTTGGCCAGTCCTGGGGCTTGGACTCAGGGCCTGAGCACTGTCCCTGGCTTCTTTTTGCTCAAGGCTAGCACTTGCCACTTGAGCCACAGCGCCACTTCTGGCCATTTTCTGTATATGTGGTGCTGGGGAATCGAACCCAGGGCCTCATGTATATGAGGCAGGCACTCTTGCCACTAGGCCATATCCCCAGCCCCTCATTATAACTTTTGATAGTGCATAGTGTTTTAAATACAGAAAGGTTAGGTAAGTCTCAGAAGATCACATGGATTAGGGAGTCAGAGGGACTGGCTTCTTTTTAATTAACAATTCCATGTTTCTTCCACTACAGTATGTGGAATCTTTGGAAAACAATATTTGCAGCATAATGCCTAATCATCCAAAGGGGCAGAGGTGTGCAAATAGAGCTTTGTATTGTTTCCTTATTTTTGCTGACTTTATGATATCATGGTCTTTCTTCAAATTTTAATGTGCTGGGTCAGGAGAAAACATATAATGAGTACTCTGGATTTTCTGTCTTTTGAGCTGATTCTGTAAGCAGTGTCATACATCTCTTCCTTAGAGGGAGCAATTAATGGAGTGTATTGTTATTTCCATATGATGGTATCTTGGGAAGAATTTCTTTTAGAACACATAATGTGAGAGTAGAAAAGGGAAAATGGGGACACTCCTCCATTTCTGCATCAATATCAAACAATCCCCCAACTAAATGTTGCGGGAAATTATCAATAATTAGATGGGAAATATTTCTTCACCTTAAAAAAGAAGTTTTTTTTTTCATTAAGCTTGACTGACAGTTCATTTGGGAGGGTCATGGTCCCTTAGTGCTTGACTGTGAATATGCAGACTCTGACATGAGAAGAGGGGTGTCACAGCAAAGCAAGCACCTGGAACATTCCACAGGAAGCTAATAACTGCTCCTAGCCTGGCTTATTGCTCATATCATCAGGGCAGCACAGGTTTCCTATGAATTATTATATTTTTTCTCCCTCAGGTGAATCTTATGCTTAGTTACAGAGGTGATCAAGATATATAAATGGGGGAGGTATATCTCATTTTATTGCTCTTTTGTGTAATAGTAGTAAAACTTTTGTAGAGAGTATTGTATACGGTAAAACAATCATTTGTCAAAGGGTAAACTTACTGAACACCAATGTCTATCTTTAAAATATCCCCTGTGTATCATGAAATACGCAGTGTTGATAAAAAGTTTTACTCCAGGGTTAGATATTCCTGTTTCCTCAATTACTGGAGTTTTCGGAAGTCTCCAAGGGAAAAGGATGAAACATTTATAGCTGGGAAGCACCAGGTTGCACAATGTCCCACACTTGGACACATTCTTTAGACCAGACTTTGAATTTTCAATTACTGAATCCATAAAGTCCTACTAACAAAGCAAAACAAAACAACAAAATACCAAAAGTAATCACAAAACAGAAAGGCTATCACAAATCACAAGACAAAAAGAGAGGGGAAAGAGGGGGGAAGAAGGGAGGGAGGAAGGGAAGGAGGGAGGGAGGGAGGGAGGGAGGGAGGGAGGGAGGGAAAGACAGGGAATACAGAGAGCAATAGAAACAGAGACAGAGGCAGAAACATCCAGGATTTGTGCCCTAATAAACTGAAGACTATTCTTGCCTGTCATCTTAATTTGGCCATTTTGTCCAGTGTGTGCCCTTGAAGAATGATGTCTGGAATTATATCAAGTCATCTATTACTGTAATTGATTACTTATTATTTGGTATCATAAGAAAATAAGAATGGCTATCATTTAAACTTTAGTCTTCAATAGAGAACTGATATGAGTCATGCGATAGCTGAGGAAGATGAAAGAAATCAATGAAAGCCCATCCGGGGCAGACCAGAGATGGGGTGACTTGAGATAACAATGCATACATTAGGAAAATATTTGAAGAAGAAAATAAAAGAAAATGTCGGGCTGGGAATATGGCCTAGTGGCAAGAGTGCTTGCCTCGTATACATGAAGCCCTGGGTTCGATTCCCGTGCACCACGTATTTAGAAAATGGCCAGAAGTGGCGCCGTGGCAAGAAGCCACGAGTCCAAAGCCCAGGAAAGGCCAAAAAAAGAAAAGAAAATGTCTATGACCAAATCATTCAGAAAATTTAATTTGGAAAGACTAGTATAGATTATCTGAAAGAGCTACAGAGAGTTAAACAGTTTTGAATATGCTCCACAAACAAATTCAGTTTGCTATAGAGATACATGGGTTCTCAGATACTATTTGCAAGTCAGTTTATGGAATTTGTAAATTCAGTCTAGAAGCCCCACTAACAGATGAGCGGACAAAGAAAACATGGCATATAAACTCAGGCACTGAAAAAATGATATTGTGTCAGTTGCTTCAACGGGGATAGAACTGGAGATCATCATATTCAGCGAAATAAGCCAGCTCCCAAAAGATAAGTATCATATGATTTCTCTCATTTGCAGAAGCTAGGGAAAATCAACAAAATAAAATCAAGCAAAATAAAACCTATGTTCCTAAAAGTAAAAGGAAGACTACTAAGAGGGCAGAGCAGGGAAGGACAAAGGAAGAGAGGGAAGGGGAATAAAGGAAGGTCATAAAGTACATGAATATAATCAAAGTATATTATACACGCATAGAGAAATAGCATAATATAATAACTTATTATGTATATTTTTTGTGCTGGTCCTGGGGTTTGAACTCAGGACCTAAGCACTGTCCCTGAGTCTGCATGCTCAAGGCTAGTACTCTATCACTTGAGTCAGAGCTCCACTTGGCATAGTTTCTTGGAGATAAGAGTCTCATGGATTTTTCTGGCTTCAAAGCATGATTCTTTTTTTTCAAATGTTAAGCATGGCATTTTATTCAGATTCTTTTTTTAAATTTTTTATTGTCAAACTGATGTACAGAGAGGATACATTTTCATACATTAGGCCTTGGATACATTTCTTGAACTGTTTGTTACCTTCTCCCTCATTCCCCCCTCCCCCTCCTCCTTTCCCTTTCCCCCCATGACTTATTCAGTTGATTTACACCAAACAGTTTTTGCAAGTATTGTTTTTGTAGTCATTTGTCTTTTTACCCTGTGTCTCTAGATTTTGTTATTCCCTTTCAGTTTCTTATTTCTAATACCAGTATACACGGTTTCCAATGTACTCAGATAAGATACAGAGATAGTGCAGATACAACCACAGGAAGGGGATACAAGAGGAACATCAATAATAGATGGTATGGTTTCACATGGCATGTTGAATGTAATTACAACAGTGATATAACAGTCATTTCATAACATGGAGTTCATTTTACTTAGCATCATCTTATGTGTTGATAAGGGTACAGCTATTGGTCTCTTGTGATCCTCTGCTTTGACTAGCCTAAACCTGTGCTAATTATTGCCTATGAGGGAGACCAAAGAGTCCATGTTTCTTTGGGTCTGGCTCACTTCACTTAATATAATTTTTTCCAAGTCCTTCCATTTCCTTACGAATGGGGCAATGTCATTCTTTACATTGAGATTCCATCTCACCCCAGTAAGAATGTCCTATATCAAGAAAACTAACAATAACAAATGTTGGAGGGGATGTGGCCAAAAGGGAACCCTACTTCATTGTTGGTGGGAATGTAAACTGGTCCAGCCACTCTGGAAAGCAGTATGGAGATTCCTTAGAAGGCTAAACATAGAGCTCCCCTGTGACCCAGCCGCCCCACTTTTAGGCATCTACCCAAAAGATTACAAACAAGAAAACACTAAAGCCACCAGCACAACAGTGTTCATCACAGCACAATTTGTCATAGCTAGAATATGGAACCAACCCAAATGCCCCTCAGTAGACGAATGGATCAGGAAAATGTGGTACATATACACAATGGAATTTTATGCTTCTATCTAAGCATGATTCTTATATTTCAGCCTCTTGTATAGCTAGGATCACAGGTGTGAGCCACTAGCAACCCAAGTAAACAATTCGGTATACATCAGTTAAAAACAATATGAATGACTAGCTTTAGCTACATTGGGTGGAGCAACCGAAAGTCTTTACCCATAGCCCTTCAGGAGAAAGCCAGGCTGCCTGGAAATCTAGTACTTTATGGTACCAATTAGACATCTGAGGTCTCATGGCCTACGATTACTGTCAAATTCCTAGAGGTGGAGGCATGCAGGAAACGATGTCTTGGAGCCATAAAACGTTTGGAACACTTGATCACAGCTTAGTCTACTCAGGCTGATATGACAAAATATTATATAAGCTGGATGGCTTATTAAGAATAGAGACATATGTCTAACACTTCAGGAAGTTACGTAGTCCAAGTTCAAGGAGCCAGCAGATTTGATGTCTGTCAAGGGCCAAATTTCTGACTCATTGATGGCACCTTTTCACAATTTCTTAGCACAAAAGAAGGAACCAGGGACCTCTCTCATGCTTCATATATGACCCACATAAAGTGCCAGAATGGGACTTTAGCCACTGAAGACCACACCTCCTAATAAATTAATTTCATAGTCATAACTTCAGCACATGAATTTTGAGCACACAAACATTCAAGTCCTACAAGTGGTAGTTTAGGTGAATGGTTTGAATCTGAGCATACACTATCATGAGACTGAAAAACTCCTTGTGCCCCCAGTATTAGGGAAGCTGTACAGTTCTGCATGTTTTACCTGTAGACACTTTACTAGGTTCTCAGAGCCAAGATCCAGAGAAGGTCCTGTCAAGTAAGATTCAGGCCAAAGGAGGAGAAGTCATTGTGAAATGAACCCCTGGTCACAACCAAACTTTTCATTTAGGAGAAAAATACGGTAAAAATAGGGTTGTAACAGAAAAAAAAATACAGTGGGCTGCAGCTGGAAATGTTGCAAATACACTCTGCTAGGATAGCTTCATTAAGGCTGTGCAAATGACAACTGGATAGAAATAACCCAATGCATTTCTGTTCTCTAGAAGGATGAAAGCCTTCTGCAAAACTTAAACATGCAGGTGATGTGCAAAATTAATTGAGGTATTTAATGAAAGATGTTTACTGAAAGAGTTTACTGAGGCTAGCAGTTCTTTTCAACACTTATCATTGTGAAGAGTTGACTGTGTTACAAACTGACCTCTTCAGACTTAGAAAAACGGTTGTGAATAGTAGCATCATTGATTTGGGTTAACCGTACTTGCCTTACCAAAGAGAAGCAGCTCTAGACACCAGGTTGGATGTGTGGGGCGGGGGGGCAGGGGTTGTGGGGGGGGGGGATTGCGGGTTGCTATACAATTCAGGCTGACCTCAAACTCTCAGTCTCCCTGCCCTCATCTCACAAATGCTAGGCTCACAGGGGTCCACCAGCATGTCTAGATGGTAATCTAACTTGATATTCTATCATGGAATTAGATGCTGGCATCTCTCAGAGTGGGCCTGGGTGGTCACGGAAGTGAAAGAGGGTAGTTGCCTGCTGTCGAGGGTAGTTGCCTGCTGTCGCCTCTGTGGACCAGGACCCATTATTTTATCCCCTTTCATGGTGTGAGGGTAGCAGCAAGGCAGTACATGTGTTACTGCATGCTGTTCTTAAAACCAAAGAGAAAAAGCCAAAGCTCATCTGAAGAAGAACTAACCATGACCTGGAGAAGAAATACATGGCAGTTATTATTGAGAGTTGTAAAGAATATATTGAAAACCCTAAGCACTTTATTAAAAAAAGCAGATTGATAGCACACGTATTTTTTAATTTTAAAGGATCATAATTAGTTAAGTACTCTAATGAAAATGACATGTAGCCCAGTTCCACAGTGCATACCTGTAATTCCAACCCTTCAGAGGGAGAGGCAAGAGGAGGCATGAGTAACAAATACAGAGGATGCATAAGAACAAGTGAGTAATATGCAACAAAAGACGGTTTGCCAAGCTTTTAATAAACACATCATAAACACTGTACAGAAAAAGAAGAATATCGTGAGGAGTTCATAACTATTCTTGACATATTGAGAGAAATGAATTCACTATCATAAAGATAGATCAGTGACTACTTTCTTAAAAAATATATTTGTATTAACTTAAGTAGCTGTACAGAGATTTCAGGTCAACCAATAATAACTTTCCAATATTGAAGTGCAACAAGGAAAACATAAAGTAAGTAGAAGAGTCTGGTGTCAGTAGCTCATGCCTGTGATCCTAGTTACTCGGGAGGCTGAGATCTGAGGATCACATTTGAAGCCAGCTTAGGTGGAAAAGTCCATGAGACTTATAACATCCAATGAAAAGCAAAAGTCATAGAGGAGCTGTGGCTTAAGAAGTAAAGTACCTGTATTTAGCAGAAAAAGCTAAGGGACAGCATCCAGGTCCTGAGTTCAAGCCCTAGTACATGCACACACAAACACACAGAAAAACCATAATAATTCAATAGAAGAGATCAAAACAGAAGAGATTCATGTAAAATGAAGATGCTGATGACAAAAACAGGGAGATATTTCACAACTTCTCTGTAGTCACATCATATGATGACTGAAGAAAAGCAAAAAAAGGAAAAGAAAGAAAGGAGGGAGGGAGGGAAGGAAGGAAGGAAGGAAGTTAGGAAGGAAGGAAGGAAGGAAGGAAGGAAGGAAGGAAGGAAGGAAGGAAGGAAGGAAGGAATGAAGGACAGGGAGAAATTTTGAGAAAAACGTGACCTGAGGAGGAAACGCCCCACCAATAGAGAAACAAGCGTAATTGTTAAGCAGACACTTAAAAGAATATATAAGCAAGAGGATCATGGAGTGAAATGTTCAAAGTACTATAAATGTAGAATTCACATCCTGCAAAGTTATTCTTTAAAAGTGGAGGAGAAAAATATTGTCATAACAATTAGAATTAAGGGAATTTATCATTATTCAACTTATGTAGGAAAAATGTTTACTTTCCCAGGTACAAGAAACATTTTTTATAGACAGAATGTCAGTGTTTTCCAGAGTTAGGATCTTAAAGACTTAACCATTGGTTTGTCTATATTTGGAAATGAGACCCTTAAGGATGTAATTAAGGTTAAACAAACCTTAAGAATGGGGTCTTCATCTCATATTAGTGACATTATAAGAAAAGAAGCAAGACAGCACATATATGTATGTATACATATGTGTTTATGCTGTATAAACACATACATACATATATGTGCGTTAAATGGATATATTTAGTAAAATTAATAAGAAATAAACATTATATGTAAATATTAAATATATAAAGGTATAATAAAAATAATTTTAAAAATAAAAGTTCTGAAGAAATGGCTCATGTTTCTGCATTGGAAAACATCTCAACATCTTGAGATGATTAATCTTTTCAATTTAACATGATCTCAATATTTGTATTTTTGACAAAACATTTTTTTTCTGGCAGTTAAAAAGATGAACTTAGGAGAAATTTCCAGATAGACAAAGTTTTTTAGATAGAAGTCCCAAACTTCAGAACACTAACCTTTGATTATCTCTCTTGCCAATAAATACTGTCTTGTATCATTCAGACTTAAATTAATGATGTGATTGGTGCCACCCTTTTCAGATAGAAACACTAACAAAAGCATGTGTTTGCCATTTCTTCAAGGAACACATACACACTGTATGTATTTACAATTTCCTCACTTTGTCGTGATGGAAAAATCTATCTATAACCATGCAGCAATTGAGTTTCCTAAGTATCTTTTTCCTATATTGCTGATTTGTAGTCTAAAATCTCCTCTATTAAAGGATGGTATGTTGTAGTGTCACCCACTCTCTCCTTTGCCTTAGGCTTTCTGGTTTATTCAACTTATCACGGAACAAAAATAGCAGCAGTTTTGGCAAGATCCATTCCGCCTTCCTATAGGGAATACTCACTATTTAGCAATGAGCATTTTCAAATGCAAATGACCCTCCAAATTAGGGCAGTCCTCTTTCTTAGAGCCACAACTAAGCCACCACCTGCGTGTGTGCCTATTCAAAGCCTGTCTACTCAGCCCATATGCATCTCCTCCAGTGTTTTATTTGACAATCTGTTTCAGCTTCACAAGGGAGCTAGCAAATTATGTATTGCTCATTTTGTCAAAGTCATCATTGATGACAATTCCGGCATCAAGAGGCTCATTTTATTCTGCAGATGTTTTTATCAAATAGAAGATAAATCATGGTTTCCCATTTTGTTTTTGTGTTGTACTTTAGGGAATCACAGAGGGCACAAACGAAAACCTTTTCATTAATAAAGAAAGAAAGGAATGCACTCAAGAGGATCACCACTGCACGGCTTTCAGATATGCAGAGCACACAGTGGTAGGAGATTATATTTAGCACCAGTGTCACGGGCTTCAGGGAGTGGTGATGGAGCTGGGAGAAGGGAAAAGAGGTAAAGATTCATTTCATCCCAATTGTTTGGGCGGATTAGCCTAAATCCATTCAGTTTCAACAGAAAGTGATGTTGACCTTAGCATCTCTTAGAAAGAGACGTCATAAAGTACCCCTATAAAAAAGAAATAATTTATATCCCTGATCAATCTCTCCTGTGTTCTTGAAAGAAGGCTGAGATTTTTGAGTTGTTTGAGTTGTCTGAGTCAATGTCTCTTGACTTAGTCTGCAGGTGTCTACACTTACACATTTGAAGGGGGACCAGAAAAACAAAAGCAACAAGACCTGATTTGTGAACCTGTCTTATCCAATGGAAAGTAGACATAGCTGAACCCAGAAAAGCAGATTAAGATGTATATTTTATAGGGATATCATGCACAAGGTACTGATGTTCTAGAAGGATCACACATGCATGGTTAAAGGGGAAAGGAAGGCTTCTTTCATGCCCTCTATTCCTAGTGTACTGTGGAGTTCAGTGGGGTTGAAATAGGTCAAAGTATAGAAGTTATCTGAAGAGAAGAAACACACTTTAAGAGAATCATGGTCCTCCTGTTCTCCAGGAGAACATAGTTGACTGGGCAGCCGAGAATGGATATAATTTTTGGAATGCTTTGGAAAAAGATCATCTAGGAAGTTTTGGAGTAGACATAGAGAAAAGAAGACAGTTAGTACAAATCTATCATCACAAATAGCATCATTATTGCCAATAATGTTAATTATGTGCAAGGTGTCATACTAAGCATGAGTAATACAACTCAATTACGCTGAGAAAGACTTAATTGCTCTTTGTTTTGAAAACTATGTATCAAGGTAGCATAGTGTTTCATATGCAGGATGGGAGCTACTAGAGGCTATACTATTTCTCTGATCATACAAGTAGTGCTTTCTGAATGGTATGCAATAAATGACAGCACAGGGTTTGCATTGCTGTGTTTGGATCTGTTATGATCTGAATTGTGGGGTCTTACATCTGGGTAGCTCTTTTTCCTTCTTTCTTTTTTAATAAAACACACTATTAAGTAGTTATACAAAGGAGTTGTCATTTAACATGGCAGTCTTGATCAATGTCATGGCTTTCAACCTTGTCACACATCCCACCCCACCCCTTCCCTTACTCTTCTTACTTTTTGTAGGATATACAGTGGATTCTTGACTCCATCCTCTCTCTTTTCTTCTTCATTTGCCCACCCCTTTCCTCTCAACTCCACCCCCACCTTTTAAGCACCAGTTTCCTGGTGCTTATTTTGTTGAACTCTGACTTTGCTTTATACTATTGAGTTCTCCTTTGTATCTATGTAACTTCCACTTGAGTTGGCTGATAAACTTAGCATCATCAATTAATTTATTCCCTCATCTTTTCTCATTTATTAGAGGTCTACTGTGTGGCAAACACAAGGCCCAAAGAGGATATACACATGTGTGTGTGCTTCTAGAGATATGAAAAAAAAAATCTGCATCAGAAAGGGATTAGTGTGACTTTTTCTCTTTGAGTGTCACCCTAGATAGATGGGTTATTTCTCTTTTTGTCTCAGTCTTACATTCAGATTCTGTCTAATCTCTCTAGGAAACTCTTGGATATTTTTACAGAAGCATTGAAATGTACTCTGTCAGGGACAGATTTCTTCCTATTTCCCAATAGTTCTTCCATTAAATCTGAATAAAACATAAGCTAGTCACTATATATGAAACATCCACCAAACTTGGCCACTGCAGTGATTGTGGGCACTGATGCACTGAGTCTCCCACTCCCTTCCGCTCTTATTTCCACATGACTGAACATTAAAGTCAAGGCAACAACAAAAACAAAAGATTGGGAAAAAAGCAAATAAGATTTTAACAAGCATTCAATAGACTGACAAAGGAGATGGGGAACTGGAAACATGAAAATAATAAGCAGTAACTCTGCCGAGAAATACAGCCTCCAAATGGATGCTGAATGACAAATTTACTTATTTATTGGCATCTCTCAGTTCAGTTTTACATTGACCGTGTTTTCCCTCGTTTTGAAACCATGTGGATTGATTGCGTCTCCCAGTGTTCTTTTTCATTTTTCGTTCGTTTGTTTTTAACATCAAATCTCCTTATTTTAACATCTCTTTATGTTCTGATTTTTCAGATGCTATTTACTCATTATTTTTCCTGCAAATAGCAGAAATCATAAAATGAACATTTTAAGAGTTATTGCTAGTGTATACATAGCTTAAGACAGATCGTAAAGTCCCTCATGACCAAGGAACTACATAATGCTGACTAGCTCCAGCAGCGACAGCAAAAATTTTCATAAGCCAGATGCTTAGCTTTCAGCACAACCCCATCAACCTATCCCTACCAAGTGAGAATCCCCTATTATTGCTCCAAAAAGCCTATTGTTTTTCTGACCCTTAGCAAAATTCTGCAGTTTCTGGGGATATGTCTCCGGCTTCATTCTTTCTTCAACTGCATATAACTCAAGATGATGAGAACAACTGACAGAGGATAAAATGAGGAGGAAGCTCTACAGAAGATAAACATGCATTGTTTTTAGCAGCCATAAGCAAATTCAGATGCAGAATTATTTCAAAACAGGAGACACTAAAGACCTTTTGCATGAGATGATGCCACTCCTGGGATGAAAATTCAGCCCTTCCTCTAGAAGGTAAATAAGGTGGTTGTTCCTTTCTAAAGAGAAATGTTTCATTCCTTAATAAACTATGTTATATTGTGATATAAATGACCATGTCTTAGAGTTCATGGGGTATAATACAATACTAACTGAGTTTAACTTTAATTTACTAATCCTTAATAATTGTCTCTTAGACTCCATGAAATCTTTAGAATCAGTGTTTATCACATGTGGGAAGCTAGTAAATTTGGTCTACCTTTATTTAAAATGAGTGTATATTTTAAAATGCCTTTATATAAGGGCATTGTGTATCTGTCATAGACAAAAATAAAAGTAAATATCAGACATCTTTTGTATAGAGGAAAACAACTTCACAAATCGAAGTTGGAAGGTGAACTGCCTATCAAGAAAGAAACAGTTAATATAATCTTCCCTCCAACTAGTGCTATGCGAAGGACTTCTTCACAATGGAAAGAAAAATTCATGACAGACAAGAATGAAAGAATCTAGAACACAGAAGCAGATGGCTCAACATTAGTAAAGGCCAAGCAGGTGGCACTAGAAGGATGAGTGTACTAGATTACGATAACAATCTCGCACAAGCTGGGTCGCTTATATTAGCAGAATTCTCTTGAAGGTCTCAAACCACGAGATCTGATATCAAAGATTCTGGTATCTGAAGATTCTAGGACAGGATTCTTCTTTCTTTGCTCCTTTAATCTTTCAGTTGATTGCCGGCCACTACTGACATGCCTTGGTTTGAATACATTTATTGCACTTCTGTGTCTATTTCCACATGGCCTTCTCTATTAAAAATCTTCAGTCTGTGCCCAATTATCTTACTTCCTATCACACATCTTGGATTTAAGTCCTTCTTGTGTAGGAAAAACAGTACTTTTCCTCAGCTTTCACAAAACAATCAACACAAAAGACTTCTTTGACTTCCCACATGTGGGGATCCCTCCCCCCAAACATACACAAAACACAAGTTGATTTACAACATACAGCAGTCACTGACTTATATTGCAATTCAGTACTAACCTCTGATGGCATCAGATTCCACAGGTTGAGGACTCAAGCCCCAGTACCACTCCCTACGAAGGTGCTAATCACAAATTGTAGGTTGTTTGACAGTGGGACAAACTGATTATAAGCCAGAGGTCCCACAACCCACTCCTTGAGTTTGGTTGATTTGCTCAACTGATTCCTGGACTGTGTGAAATATGTATGTCTACAAGTAGTGGTTAAGGCTGTAGATGAAGAACTACGTGGGATAAGACATGAGAAACCTTCAGATATTCCCAATCCTCTATTACCTTTCTCTACAAACCTGCAGCAATGTGCACGCCTTCAGCTTTCCAGAAGCTCTGAATCCTTTCCTTTTTGAGCATTATGGAGACGACCACCTAGACATGACTGGCCACATGACTAACCAATGATGATCAATCTAACACTTCATACCTCCACACTTTCTGAGAGGTTGGAGTTGGGGGCTATCACCCACCCTGAAGTTCTCCTAGACCCTTCATAACAGTGAGTCCCCAACTATCAGTTGTTCGCATGTAAAAAAGACACTATCTTTTCAGAGTCCATGGATTATTTTGACCTGTATGCTCAGAAATAGAAATGAAAACCAAATGTGCTGTGTGTGTGTGTGCATGTGTCTGTGTATGTGTGTATCTGTGTGTGTTTATCCCAGTATCACTGTCATTCAATGTGACTTCATCTTAACTTGGTTACATCTGAAAAGGTGTTACATTTCAAACAAGGTCACATTCAAAGGCTCTGAGTGAGTGTAAATTTGGGGATAGCACTTACAACTTACGAGACTAGGAATCAAAGTTTTATTTCAAGTGGCACAGATTTGTGAGGCAGGTCAAACTTTATGTGTCCAAATCTGAACTACTGATCTCACCTTCCCAAAACATATTTTCCATTCAACTGCTCTTTCACTGCAACTAAAAAATAACAGAACCATTTTAGTTTCTCAAACCTAAAAGTTAAGACATTTATTCTTGTGTTTTACTTTCACCTGAAATATATTGAGAATTTTCTTAATTATAGCAGCAAAGGATGTCTGAATCTGGCCATTTTCCAAGCCTTCTCAGATGCTCTTAGATGAGCAGCTATTATCTTCCATGTGGATCATTTCAATAGCCTCCCAACTGGCCTCCCACATCCATCATTCTTTTACAGTGTCATTGGAGAACTCCAGATGGAAAGTCCCTTTTGAAACACAGATCCAATTATGAAACACACCTATGCTGAAATCCCTCTCCTGGCTCCCACTGCATTAAGCATGAATGTCAAAGCCCTTATTCTGACTCAAATGTAGATGTAGTCCTCTCCCTCACCTATCTGACCCCAACTTCCTTTCCTCTTTCCCTGGGCTGCATTCATGCTGTCCTCTGATTTGTTAAGCATGCCAATTACGCTTCCACCTGAGAGAGTTTATGTGGCTACTTCCTCTCCCCAAAACAACTTGGGGGCTGGGGATATGGCCTAGTGGCAAGAGTACCTGCCTCGGATACACGAGGCCCTAGGTTCGATTCCCCAGTA
Organism: Perognathus longimembris pacificus; assembly: GCF_023159225.1. Lineage (NCBI taxonomy): Eukaryota > Metazoa > Chordata > Mammalia > Rodentia > Heteromyidae > Perognathus > Perognathus longimembris. The sequence continues at coordinate 46,879,180 of NC_063176.1, forward strand.
CCACATATACAGAAAACGGCCAGAAGCGGCGCTGTGGCTCAAGTGGCAGAGTGCTAGCCTTGAGCGGGAAGAAGCCAGGGACAGTGCTCAGGCCCTGAGTCCAAGGCCCAGGACTGGCCAAAAAAAAAAAAAAAAAAAAAAAAAACAACTTGGAAGTCTTTCAAATCCCTGCATGACTGGAGCAGTGAAGGAGAAGTGAGATCAAACCACGTTTAAAATGTTGCAAGAAGAATTCAAGGGCCAGTCCTAGTTATTTGAATTAGAGCAGAAGAAAATCATGATAGGATACTTTAAATACATAGTTTCTATCATTGGTATTTTTAAACAAAAAGAATTATGCGTTCAAAGTACATTTACACATGGAGTACTTTGTTAGAAATGACTTTTTTTTTTTTTTTTTTTTTTTTGGCCAGTCCTGGGCCTTGGACTCCGGGCCTGAGCACTGTCCCTGGCTTCTTCCTGCTCAAGGCTAGCACTCTGCCACTTGAGCCACAGCGCCGCTTCTGGCCGTTTTCTGTATATGTGGTGCTGGGGAATCGAACCTAGGGCCTCGTGTATCCGAGGCAGGCACTCTTGCCACTAGCTATATCCCCAGCCCCTAGAAATGACTTTTTATGGTATGAGTTCTTAGTGACTTTCACATACAGTAGGATATTAAAAGATATCCTTTGAGATGCCACAAGAAAGAGAACACAGTGTAATCAGGTGAAGTAAAGAGAAGCTCTTTTCTTTGTGTTCCGTCTTAAACATATCAGTTCTAAGGGCCAAATCTTCATCCAAGTAGTTTATATGAGAAGTGTGGATTAACAAACAGTACAAGAAATGTGCCCAAGGCCTAACGTATGAAACTGTAACCTCTGTGTACATCACCTTAACAATAAATAAGAAAAAAAAAGGAATAGCCAAACCTCAGTCTAAATATTTCTAATCAGTTTTCCTGAATCTGTCATTTGAATATTTATTTTAATAAAGACACACATTTTAATAAGAAGACATGCCAAGTTTGAACCCCTTTGTACAACTACCTGAAGAAATTAGATAAATAAATAATTTTCATAAACAGGATTACCCAAGGAAATACAAGGTAAATTCAGAAAATTAGTCTCGATTTGAAAAGGAATCTGTTTTAATTGATAAAAGCATGCATTTTTAAATTTCTTAAAAGAAAGAAAAGCAATGAAGGTGTCAAGAATCAGAAGAAGATCTATAGAATGTGGAAGGCAAGGGAAATCAAACACAGGCAAAAACTGGTTTTTTTATCCTTCAAATGAGGAGGAAACACACAGACAAGAAAGAAATGAATAGATAATGCGAATAGCTATCTAGGAAATTTGGAAATGGCTTGCATTTGCAAAATAAAATAACATAACTCCTGTTCTTAGCCATCACCATTAGTTCACACTAATAAAGGAACTGAAATTTTTGAATAAGAAAATGAAAATAAACAAACACAAACCCAAGGATCCCGTTTCCAGTAAGAGAGATCGAGGTGCTTAGAATCATATTTTACTAAAGATATAAAGAGTTATGGATAATATAATTAAAAGATGCCTTCAAGTATTCAATAGAGGGAAGGATAGTAAAGACATGTACAAATACCTCAAGTAATTGTTTATGATTTTAGTGTATTAGAGGTAGGGAAAGAATGGATTATAGAGACTTTTGACGTACAGAGTGCACTGTGACTGTGGGAGAAAGAAAATAATACATAATTATCTTTAGCAATCTTGGGTACTAGAAAATATCACATCCATGAATCCAAAGAAAATTCTCTTCAGCTAAGAATTATTTATCCATTCAACTGATCAATGTAAGAAAGTAAACAATTTTTTATTAATAAACAAATTAAAAGTATTTGCTTCACATTCTTCCTTTTGGAAAATTACCCCTCCTTGTACAAAACAAAATATTTGTGGGAGGCATTCTTTTGGGAGTACCTTCCCATACTGGGATGTTCCTAGCATCTATTTCTCAACAGTTTAAGAAGTTCCTATTCCCCATTATGACATGATACATCTTTTACCAAGTGACTTCTATCTCTAACTGCATATCTCCTGAAACCTCAGAATGGCTAATGTCTCCAGATTGTCTCATTATGTTTAATGTCTCCATGTCTGTGTTCACTGTATACTTGAGACTATCCTAATTTAAATGTGTGTCGTGATATCTAAGCTATTTACCTATAAAACCCTAGTCTAGGTCTCACATTACCCAAGGATCCTTCTTTCACACTCTGACTCTCTGGTCATGCCTGCTCTTCTTTCTAAAGCTCCAACCCCCTTTACCAATTTAGCACCCTTCTGTGTATGCTATGTGGTAGTTTGCACTTCTGTCTTTTCCCTCCCTCCCTCCCTCCCTCCCTCCCTCCCTCCCTCCCTCCCTCCCTCCCTCCCTCCCTCCTTCCCTCCCTCCCTCCCTTCTTCCCTCCCTCCCTTTTTCTCTCTCTCCTTCTGTCTTTATTTCTTTCTCTCTCTCCCTTTCTTTTTTTCCTTCGTTCCTTCCTTCCTTTCTCTCTTTCTCTCTTTCTCTCTTTCTCCCTCCCTTCCTTCCTTCCTTCCTTCCTTCCTTCCTTCCTTCCTTCCTTCCTCCCTCCCTCCCTCCCTCCCTTCCTTCCTTCCTTTCTTTCTTTCTTTCTTTCTTTCTTTCTTTCTTTCTTTCTTTCTTTCTTTCTTTCTTTCTTTCTTTCTTTCTTTCTTTCTTTCTTTCTTTCTTTCTTTCTTTCTTTCTTTTTTCTGTTCTTTCTCGGGGCCTGGGTGCTGTCCCCAAGCTTCTCTGCTCAAGGCTAGTGCTCTACCACTGTGAGCCATAGCACCACTTCTGCTCTGTGTTTTCTTCTACTTTGAAGATGGTAGGGTAGGGACTCATTTACATTCATAGATATACTTCCAACCTTGAGCCAAATGTTTGATGAGTAGTATATTGGATAAATTTGTGGATGAATGACTGAGCTCAGATTCTAATTATTTTGATTTTATTGGTATGAATTTCATAGTCAACCTGGCATTTTTTGTTTGTCTTTCAACAGTTTTATTGGGAGCTAATTTATGTACCATAATATTCACCCATTTGAAGTAACTCAATTTTTAATTAAATATCTCTTTCTGGATATGCTTATGTCTCCATGTCGGTAGAGGTCATTTCTCCTAAAAATTATTCATGGATCAATTGAAAAGTCTCAACTGAAGGATAAACAATGAGTGAAAAGAAGTAAGAAGGGAAAATGGAAATGTGATATAATTAATTTAATTCCTTTTAAAATAACGTTAAGTAAAATTATAAGCTCAATCACTAACGTTGGAAAGATGTACTGATAAAGTTTGATTTCTTATCTTATTTAGGAGGAAATTCATTATCTTTAAGCATCATCCTTTCCACTCCTCCCTTTTTAAAAATTGAACTCTTAGACTACTTTTTGCTGCAATCACAGAACACAGTACACTAGGCAATTCATAAAGAAAATAAATTTGTCGTCTCTGAAGTTGGGAAAGATAATGGTAGCACTCCAGTCCTGAGGGTGAATCCTCAAGATCTAATCACTTTTGAAAGGATCTAATTCCCAGTATGGTCATAATAGAAACTACAATTCAATGGAACTTTCACAAGAAATATTCAAACCATAGCCAAATCCTTTCCATATGTCAACTATTATTTTATATTTTGGAAATGGTTGGGAAGAAGAACAACTTCCCAGGAGATAAAATCTTTGGGTTTTTAATTTTTTTTTCAAGAATTTATTGTATTGTTCATGTTAGTGGTCCTCAGGTTTGAACTTAGGGGCAAACATTTGTGAAGCATCCTAGACTTTTAAAGCCATCCCAGAAGCCCTTTTGTTTTATTTTGTTGAGGTAGAGTCATTCTGTGTAGTCCAGGCTAGCCTTGAACTCCTCATGTAGCCCAATCTGGCATGGAATTTCAATCCTCATGCTTCAGCTTCCTGCATTTCCGGTTTGGAAACAACTCTTCACCATTGCTTTCTTATTATGCCTCTATGTCCTCTACCTTTATTAGGAAGAAACTTGATTTCTAAAACTTAAAGTTTCCTTATAGATACCCCTTAAAATCAATGACTATTTTCCTCCTCCAGATGGGACCAACCTCAGGTGAGTCCCTGTCCCAAACCCAATCCTTCACCTTCCCAGCCCTCCTCCTTAAGGTACACCCCCTAGTTTGGGACACCTCATGCCCTGCTGTGGCCTCCTACCACCAATCTCTCCCTATGTCTCTCAAGGACCACACATATTTCATAACCCAAGACCAATACCCACTTTCCCTCACTACCTGCCAAGGTGGGTAGTGATCCTCTGCCTTCTTTCTGCCTCTCTAATTCCCTTCACTTGAACTCTTAGTCTGGACATTGTCCTTGAGCCTCTGTGTGCTCAAGGCTAGTGTTCTTCCACTTGGGCATCAGCACCACTTCCAGCTTTTCCTGAGTAGTATTTTGAAGATAAGAGTCTCATGAACTTTCTTGTTCAGGCTGGCTTTGAACTGTGATCTACAAATGTCAGCCACCTGGGTAAGCTAGGATTATAGATGTGAGCCACCAGTGCCCAGTTGCTTGACTATTTCTTCCTGAACCATGTCCCCTCTTTGGCCTATCTCCTCCTTACAAACTGACATTGGACCTCAATTTGTTTCTGCCATTACCCAACAAATTACCTCTACCCTCCAAATCCCCTGGAAGATTCATATTCCCTTTGAGTCTTCAGGAAAGGTGGAGACAGCTAATTGACCCATTAAGAAAATTTTCACCAAGCTTAGCCAGGAGCTCAGACATGACTGGGATAAACTTTTAGCCCCAGAGCTTCACTTCTTCCTCACAAACCCTGCTGAATAAGCCCCTCTCACCACTAAGCTTTTCCTCTAGCACATCACCACTTCCTCCTTCCCTGTCTAATGACCTCCTCTCATTTCCTTGCTCTGAACTCTGGGAATACACCAACGCCAAACGTTCCATCCTCTTCCCTTATCCTCTCTTTTCCCCCATGCCAGATGGGAGATCTTATATACATTTCCCAACCCTCTTCTTGACTAATATCCTGTATCCTAAATGGACAGGTCCTCACAAAATTATTCTTCTTACTCCCACTGTAATCAAGCTACAAGACATTACATCATGGGTACACCTTTCCTCCCTTAAAAAAGCCAACCTTTGATATATTTCTACAAGTTTGGGACCTGCAAAACTAAAAACTATTCAAATTTCCTCCATTCCTGGAGAAGACCACTGTAACTAATCCTACATTATATTTATCAGATCATCCACATGACCCTGACTCTTAACTTCAGGACTTTCCTCATTGACCTAGTGGATAACATTTGGCTGGCACCTCAGCATATCTCAAACTTTAATGTTATGGAAGCCATCCACATACTCTGGCTACAAGGAACTTTTACTCATGTTATACCCAAACAAATTACCTTCTATACTTTGGCTCTATACTTCCTTCTAAAACCCAGATGTTTTCTCCTATCTATTCCTCATACCAACAACTCTCCTTACTATCCTTGAGCTAAATCTCAACCATCCTACAGACCATTCTTGGGGGAAATGAGTTTCTGACTATCTCTCTTGTTCTTCAGTGTCCTCCTACATTTTCTCACCCCTAAAGCTCCCCACCTCCAAGTCTTCTTGTCACCCTGACCTTTCTTACAACCTTTCTAGTCTGGAATCTATGCCCTAACCACTGCCTATCATCAACAAATATTGGTTTAGTCAGTCACACTAACCTTGGGGCCCACCATATTGGATCAGAAGAAACACATTGCTCACCCTGGGGGTGGACGCTGTACTTTTTCATTTCAATATTGCAGGTCTCATGTGGGGGCCTCTTGTGAAAATATGTTTAGAGTCACCCCTGCCTCTCAATCATGTCCTGGATTCTCAAGGACCAGGGAGTCACAACCCTTTCTCACCCTATATGGGATGAAATTCCGTGAAGATGACAGCCAAAATATCACAGCCTATGGACATGTGCCAGAAAATTGGAATGACTGCAGAGTCCTTTGGGAATTTCTCAAATACTGGTCCTGTATGGGCTTTGCTTTTAGGCAAGCCTGGCAAGGATCTCCAACATGGGGACAAGGATTTTCTTCTCTAGAGGGATAGAAGAGAGATATGACTAAGGGAAGCAACCTATAGGAACTGATCTTCTCCTCCCCAGATACATGAGGAAAACAGAGTTTGGGGATTGACTGGTATCACAACTATTCACATTGCTATAGTCCATCCCCCATCCTCCAGACCCCGTGGCTAGCTATTGTCCTTACTAACATCTCCATCCCTGTAAATAATTTAAATCCTTGGAATTCACAAAGGGGCTTTCTGATCCTAACCCTTACAGCCTACCCCTTGCCCTGAGCCACATCTGCTACAGCCATGAGCTGTTAAAGCAAACAAACTGCATTTAGCCAAAGACTTCTGGATATGCTTATGCATAAGATAGCTGTCTGATGTGGAATTAGGGCTCACAAAACTTACACTTTCCAAATCACCAATGCCCCATGCATCTCACTTGCACTTTCCTGACCCCTGGGGCCTTGGCTCTCAATGACATATACTTTGCTTACCCTAATGGAGTCCATACATGTTACCCAGGAGGACAGCGTGAGATATATATATATATATATATATATATATATATCAACTCCTGACCTGGATGATCTGTCTGACCAGAAATTTGGCAAGTATCTCACATCACAATTGAGACAAAGAAGGACCCCAGTCCTTTTGCCTGTACCCTTGGGCATGGCCCTAACCAGTACCATGGCCCTGGGAAGCATAGCCATAAGATTACAACAAATCCAGTATAGCCATCTATGTGTCCAAATAAAAAGGACCTCTCCTTAGTCCAACAGAAACTTTACTTGGTTTTATAAAACCAAGTAGAGTCTCTGGTTGGAATGGTCCTCCAAAACCAGAGAGGGCTAGGTCTAATAATAGCTGAAAAAAGAGGCATCTGTGCCTTCCCTGGGGAATGCTGCTTTAATGTCAACCAATTGGGCATTGCAAGAGAAAACAACAAGCAATTATTGCAAAGCATAAAAATCCAATATGGAATTTCCCATGTTCTTCCTCATTATGAAAGGACTCTTGGTTGCCCTGGAGTCCCTGGCCCACTTACTTCCTGGGCCCCGTTATCATGCTTTTACTAGTGGTATTTGTAGGCCCCTGTATTGTCAAATGTCTTTCTGATTTTCTCCAGGAACACATCTGAACTTTCACATCCCAGAGGGTGACAGAGTTCTTCATGTCTGCAGGACACCAAACTTTTAACAGGGAATAGGTCTGGCCCTCAGAACTGGGGCTCCTCAACAAAGAAGAGGCCTACCCAACATATGACCTAATGGAAAAACCAATACCCAAAACAATGCCCCATTTTAGCAGAAAGTATCCAGAAAACGCAACTGCCAACTTTCCTGGTCTTCTCTCACAGCCTAATCATTTCATCTATCCCAAAACCAAATATGAAGGACTTACCTCTCCTCTTGCCTCAGTCTTCTTATTACCTCAAGATAGAATATGAAGGGTTGATCCCTACCCTGTTAACCCAGTACATACACAAGGATGTCAGGTGAAAAACCTACCTGCTTGATACAGGTAGGGAAATCTGACTCAAGCCAGCTTGTAAACATTCCATTGCGGGCCTACCTCCTCAGCCCTCATAGCCTTTTGAATAACCTCTGTCTCCTTGTTCAGATCCCATCAAAGCCTAACTCTAACCCTACTTCCTTTCACAGCCTACTTGCACAGTGAGGTTGCTGCCACTAGCTGTTGTGCTTTAATAAACAGTCCTTGCCTATTGAGATCAAGTCTGGACTGTCCTTTCTCCTCCAATTTCCTAAAAAAAAAAAAAAAGCCTATTAAGCTTTAAATAGTCTCAGGCACCCTCCCATTTCATTTTATGGTAAAAACCTAAAGAAAGTAAGTATTCATTTGGAGTCCTCAGAATGCTTTAAGAAATAATTATCCAAGTGTAGGTACTAAAAGAGTACTAGAAAAATAAAACCCTCCCCAGTGCTTACAATATACCACCCCTCCAAGGGAAAAAAATACTGCATAAGAAAATTTAAATCGTAATGTTATTACTTGCACCTTGTTGAAACTGTATTCATGCCTTTGGATTATGGAGGTCAGAAGAATTTCTTGATTAGCTGAAAGTATATTAAATTGGATCTCTTTAAATTTAGGGAGTTGTCCATCAATAATTAACAGCTTGTTAACTGCATGTAAATGTCTATGCCACTTAACCTGACAATATTTTATTTCTCATTCTGTCATTTAGTGTTTACCCATTTATAGTCCCTATTTCTTGACATTCTTTCAACTGAACACTCATTCATCAGTACTCATTCCATGTTACGGGCATCTTAATACTCTTGCTGTTGCACAACAACATATTTGCCTTCCTTACACACTTTTTGCCATACTTGCCAGCAGTAGTGTATTGACAGCAAGGTCATCTGTTCTGTAACTGCCTTGTAGAGATTCATTGTGGAAAGCCTTCTACAAAAAAGCCATTCCCCCTGCAGAGTAGCAAAGAAGCAGGGTACTGCATGAAGTCCCCTTTAAGCAATAATTGGTTGCTTTGCAGATTCTTGGCCCAACATTTCCTAATTTGTAATGCACAAGGCTCTGTTCAAAAGAATAACATATTCCATTTCTGTTTACAGAACTAATGCTTGATGCAAAAAGAGATAGAAAATAAGATTGGTCCTTTATTGGTGATAATTATAGCAACAATACTGAGCAAGATATGGAAGGGATAGATAAAAGCAAATGAACTTACTTTTTAAAATTGAGTTTACAAGATGTAATCATATAACAGAGTACAAGTCTTTTAGCTATTCAATTAAAACTACCTTATTTTTTCCAATAATTTAGGGGTCCATTTTTATATTATTTTGCATAAGTATTTCAACCAATTTCCATAAATTTGCATTTTTGTTCAGAAAGCTCTAATGCCAATTATGTTAAGTAAATGTAATTAATTAGTGCATTCCACAGCCACTGAATTCTAGCCTAGTTTCTTTGTGGTTGGAGACCTCAGAAAGCCTGAGTTCAGGGCACCATTGGCAAGTAACACAGCGAAGTCCAAATTACATCTCTCCCTAATCCAAAGTCGAATTTGAGGTTGGGATCCCAGAAAGATTAAAATATATGGACAGTAGAATGCCTAAGAAGCTTCATTGCAGCAAGCCTAATTCAATGTTCAAAAATAGAGTGAAACTTCTGGTGCCAACATCATCATCTGCCTGTAACCACCACTGTGCTGTCCAATGCTCAGGCCAGATTTGGCCATGCTAGTCCAGACGCCTCATTCGGTGCTTCCTAATGAATTTTCTTTTTGCCAGAAAAAAAAAAAAAGTGGGAATAAGGTCTCAATGACGTCATCTGAACTTGGTTATGTAGTTTCAAGAACATTCAGGCCATACCTGGAAACATATTTTGTTTTTTTTTTCAGTAAGTATAGGGACATGGGTCAAGTAGTTCCTCCATTTGTACATTTTGGGTTGTTTCTTGAAAGGTTTGTGCCATTTAGGGAGAGGTGGCATGTGTGTTGATATGATGCTAGGATACCTTAAATATCAGCATTAAACATAGCTTACAAATTATTTCTGTGGGATGCGGATGACTCATGCCTGTAGTTCTAACTACTCAGGAAGCTGAGATCAGAAGACTGTGATTCAAAGCCAACCTAGGCAGGAAAGTCAATGAGACTCTGATCTCCAAATAACCACCAAAATGCCATCAATGGAGCTGTGGCTCAAGTGGTAGAGAGCTAGCCTTGAACAAAAGCTTAGGGACAATGCCCAGGCCCTATGTTCAAGCCCCAGGACTGGTATAAAGAAACAAACAACAACCACTAAAACTACTTGCTGCAGTGAAACTTAGGAATGATGCTCTTGACTCTAGTCGTCAAAATCTCTAATGAAATTAAAAATACATTACGGTAGGCAAACTGGACATGCTCATTGAATTACTTCAAGTTTATATGTTTAGAAAATGCAGTGCAGACTGGAAAAGAAGAAAGTGGCCTAGTTCTCTTACTTGCAGGTTTGTGACGCCTATAGAATTGCTTCTTAAATTGACTCTTGCCTATCTCCATAGGACTTAAAATACACTTGCATATTTTGACATATAATGAAAACTTAGGCTATCCTTCTTGGGTGAGCATGGGATAACCTGAATTATTTGAACTTGAAGTCGTAAACCCAAAAGGTTTCCATGTGTAGGACTTGTTCTTCTTTGGACTTTCTTTAAGCAGCATTGACAAGGCTCTTGGTAGAACTTGTGACTTGAGTCTGGTTGGTCTCATGGTGAGAGGCGTCCCCAGGCCTGTTCTCACAGGGCTCCTGATAGCTGGTGTGGCAAGTCTCGTTTGGACAGCTGATAGTCAGCTGTGCCACTGCCAGACCCAAATGTACCCAAGACAGAGAGACCTGGTGTATCTTGTACAGACTTTTTACATAGGGAGCATTTCAGCCTTTCTGCTTGGGACAGAGTAATTAAAAATATACCTTATCCCAGTTAGATGTGCCTTCTTGGAAGTTCTGTTTGAGATTACGTATAATGAAACTTAGCTATAATATCCTTCATATTGGGGATGAATGGTTACCATAATTTGTTTTTTTATAAAGCAACTGGTTCTCACAGAACATAATTTATGTTCATTTCCTCAGCTGATTACATGATGCCCTAGTGCCTTCTTCATTGCTTTAATTCTCGTGCCTATTTCTACATGGAACACGAACATATAGCATTACTAATTTTGGTTGAAGCTAAGGAAAATTAGTATATGAAATTTTCTTTGCAGCTGCTTCAGAAAAGGGTTAACAATAGCTGGGGTTTACAATAGCTCCAGCACCCTAAACAAATACACTTTGCTGAAAGCTTCTCTTCATACTTAATTAACCTCATCCCATAGATAGTTTACAATGGATACATCCCTTAGCTTTTCTGTTTTCTTTTATTTGTTTCCAGTTGAAAACAACAAAAACCTATAATAGGCAATTTAAGCAGAATAAATTTACTGGAAAGATATATTGCTTAACTCTCAAAATAAATGGGTTGACCAGAAAACTACATAGACCACACCCATAAAATTCCAAAAGGATTAAGGTCAACCGGGACAGGAGATTTAGCCAGATATCAAGATGTAAAGGTTGGGATAAGTGAACATTCATGATGTTTTCAGATCTTAAATCTCTTTTGCTGAAAGCCACATTTCCAAGAGCAAGAAACTGATTGGTTCACTTTAAGGAAAATGCTACTTTAACTTGGTCTTGGTCAAAGCAGGCTGTTGTGTTGACAAGGACTCTGTCAGCTTTGGAGTGGAGGGGAAGAATGATTGATAGTCCCCTTGAAACTGCACTCAATGAAGCAGAGTTGACTCCATGAAAGGAAGTATTGGGGTTTTCAGAAGGTCCTGTGAATGCCTAGAGCGAGAACTGTAAATACCCATATCATTGGGGCAATCCTCCCAGTAGTGTTCCTGTGTTCAGAGAACAAAATCTGTGAACACATTCCTTTCTGGTTAGAGATCATGGCTAAGAAGTAAGTGAAAAGGCAAACCTATCTATGTACATGCACACACAAAAAATGCCACCAGGATTCATAGAGGAAAGATCTGCAGGGGAGAATAATCACACTTCAGTGAGAGAGGAGTTTTTAAAAATGAAACAAATGAACACCCATGTGGATTGGTTCTTGTTTTCTTTTTGTCTTTGAACTGTTTTCCCCAGATGTCTTCAACAGTAGCTTTCTTTCATTTATCAAACAAATTGTAGTTTCTGCCATATTGCCATATCCTCTCCCAATTTCTAACAGCTGTTTGTCTTAAAGGGGTTATCTAGAGATTTAAGAATATCTAAAAGATTTGAATCTTGATTATGAAGGGCTAAGAAGAAATCCATACTGAGTAGAGAAGATGGAGCAAGTTTAGGAACCCATCATTTCCACTTGTCAATGACAAGTCATCAGGGCGCTATAATTCAAAATCCTTGGTTATGTTTTCTTTTTTTTTCTAATTTATTGTCAAAGTGATATACAGAGAGGTTACAGTTTTATACATTAGGCCTTGGGTACATTTCTTGTACTGTTTCTTGGAGCACAACAGCAAGGCTGTAGAAAAGCACAGGGCACCCTGGTGTTACAGGAGAGAGTTTTCTCAAGACCCCAGAGGTTTAAAAACAAGTGACAGATGCTGGCAATTCCATCCCACATTCACGCCAACCTATTTTAAGTATGCAGCAAAGCTGCAAATTTTGCTGATTCAGGACTCTACAGTAGGAAAAGGAATTCTGATAATCCTGTTGTGAGAATACCAGAGAAAAGATTATCAAGAAAGGCAGCATTTGTCACTTCTTTGTAGCTAAAATTGGAAGGCTATTGAAGGAAGTTAAAAAAAAAAAAAAACCAAAAAAACCATGGAGAGATAAAACACAAGGAGCACACTAAAGTAAAACTGAGTTTGTTAAACACACATGTTTTGCAAGCCAAACCATTCCTCCTTATTTAATCTTACATGAATTGCCTGCAAACCACTTTGGAACTGTGCAGAGCATTTAACAGATCACTGAAAACCTAAATACCAAAGTGTCCGCTGAGGTGAGATATATTTAGCCATCCACTGTGTCTGCATTCACCATTTCTGTCTGCTGTTATGTCAAGGACTTTTAATGCAGCAGTGAAAGAAATACTCCTACTTTTTTTTTTTGCAGGGAAAAACAAAACCAAACAAAAATCTTGATGCAAATCTGCATTGGAGGATGCAATCCTTTTTCCTACAAATGTGCATTCATGCTCCAGGCTAACTCCAGGCTCTGTCAAGGATACAGCTAAAATGAGGAAGAAGTAGTTTACAGGACTAGGGAGTTTGGAACAGTGCCTGTGGAAAATTAGTTCTCCTCCCCCATTCTATTAAATTATATAATTTTGTACGAACAAATACTATGTCTTTAATTTTTTTTTCTTCAGATGAAACTCATATGAGTATGTAAGTTAATCTAAGGAAGAACCAAAGCAACTTAGGAGAATGACCTTGGAACATTCCAGAAACATGATCGTTTTTACATTGGTTGTGATCCAGATGTCACTGAAGGTGATGGCAAAAAAAAAAAAAAAATTTGGCAGAATACCACTTACTTTGCTATCAGATAGCTTTGTTCCTTCCACTGGATGTAGTTTTTCCACATTAGTTACATTTCAATATTGAAAAGACAGATGAACTTTTCCCATTCAGTCATTAATATTGATTCTCTGATATAAAGCTGAAATTTGGAGTTGCTTTGGCATCAAACATGCTCTCCATATGCAAAATTAAAGAGAAAGAATTACCAGGTACTCCAATCAAATATTTTAAGAATGGATTCAGAAGCAAGTCTTACGATATTTCTCCATTAAGTGCTATTGGAATAACCTTTGGTTAAATGGAGTATTCTTTCCAAGTTGCTAATCAGTTATCCCAGACGATGGAGTAGGATATATTGTAAATATTGTATGATGAGTGATGAATAGGTGGATGATAGAGGATGGATAGAGGATAGGTATATTTATGCATGTATACACACATATATTCATGCACCTAGATATATTTTTACTCTATTAAGCCAATATTTGTGCTGATGCAAAGGGTCAGCCAGAAATAATGGTAGAAGAAAGTTCAGTCAATTTTCTAAAGTTGCCTTTGAATGTAATGTTAAATAGACACAAGGTATCATAAGTAAGTGGCCATAGTACATTTCATGCTGATCATTGGTACATTGACCATTTTTTTACTGCACTAAAAACAGACATCGGATACTTTAGACTTTCACATTAATTTGGAAGTGGCAATGAAATAGAGATATGTATTTTAAATGTATACTTTGGGATTTAATATGATTTTTAACGTTTGAAAGATGGCTATGTTTCTTCCTTTTTTTCTTTTTGTTAGTTATGGGGCTTGAATTTGGGGCCTGGGCACTGTCCCTGAGTTTTTCTGCTCAAGGCTAGCGGTCTACTACTTTGAGCCACAATTCCACCTCCCCTTTCTTGTTGTTAATTGAAGAAAAGTGTCTTGAATCTCAGCCTCCTGAGTATCTAGGATTACAAGGAGTGAGCCATGAGCACCCAGCAAGATGAAGAGTTTTATAAGGAACTATTGTATGGAGAGCTTCTGTATGAGAAAGCTATGGTAAGTGCTGTTGCAGTAGACCGTGGGATCTGGAGCAACATAGGAAAGATAATTGTGGGAACATTAAAGGTGATCACAGATGGGATCATGTAAAATAAGCTTGGCTATACGGTTTGTAATATTTCACAAACAGTGTTTATTTTTCAGGAATTTAAAATACTTCATTCCATTCTGTTTTTGTGTATGTGACATTATATTTGCCCCAGGACATGAGTTAAATTAGTTTATGTAACATCAATTCTTACTGTTAAGAACAGGTCAACTAGTAGTTAAGTTGGCCAACCAACCTAAAAGCCTCATCCAGAATGGTTGCAATTTTTGTTATAATATGTAGCGACCCTATTTATGGGAGCATGCCCTTTAAAAATTATCTTTAGGTAATTGTTCAAAGGAATTGCCATTTAACAAAGCAGTTTGTGAATAGCTTATAACCCGTCAATGTCATCCCTTCCAATATTCTGATCCCTCCCTTCCCTACCCACCCCTTTGCTCTCTTTGTAATTTTGTAGCATATACACACTGGATTGGTATCTGCATTTCTCCCCTTGTCTCCTCTTCATTCACCTACCCCTTACTCCTTAATCTCACCCCACCCATTTCCAGTCAGTACTTCCTGGTACTTTATTTTGCTGAACTTTGGCTTTGGCTTTCAAAGAAATTACACTATTTGAGATCTCCCTTGAATCTACTGTATTTCAGGTAATATGCCTGCATACACTTGAATGCTAGGCAATGTACTTACATAGTTTAAAAGTTAAATCTAGCTTTCAAATAGAAGGGAAAACATGGATCCTTTGTCTCTCTGGGCCTGACTTACTTTACTTAACATAATTTTTCCAAGTATTTCCATTTCTTTTTTTTCCTATAAGAACCTATTTAATTTTTTTGTCTATTCCATTTTGTTTTATTTTATTTAAATTTAATTTTATTGCCAAGGTGCTGAACTGAGGGGTTACAGTTACATACATAAAGTAAGGAGTACATTTCATGCTGACTACTGGTACGATATCATTTTTTATAATGAATTAGTAAAATTCCATTGTGTATATAAACCACATTTTCTAGATTCCTCCCTCAAGGAACTAGAGCTTATTCAAATATTTAGTAAAGTAACAAGGTATAAAAAACAAAATTAAGATCAGAAGCTTGCTTTGTATGTCAACAATGCAAAGATGAGGACTGAAATTAGGAGAGCAACTCCATTTGAAAGAGGCCTCAAAAATATTTAGGAATGAACCAAAGAGGTGAAGGACCTCTAGAGTGAAAAAAATTTAAAATTTAAAGAAGGAATTTAAAGACAAGTTAAGTCAATGGAAAGACATTCCATGCTCTTGGACTGGAAAAATTAACAACATGAAAATGGCAATACTGCCCAAAATTATCTACAAGTTTAATGCAATACCCATCAAAATCCCAACATTATTCTTCAGTGAGATAGAAGGAGCATGCTTTTTCAGTGTATTTAGAGAAGAGAATGCTTTCAGTCTGTGATACCTCTTTCCTTCAAAATCTCTGACACCTAGGATGCCATTGCAGATAGCTAAACTCAAAATATGCTTATTGAATAAATGAAATATAAACACTGAATTATTCTACAGGCAGAGGGTGTAGTTACTCATCCAAAAGCAAGACATTCATTTGTTTTTTCGTAAAAAAATACAGAAATCATATTTAACATGATTTCAATTCCAAGTGAGGAAAGAATCCACAATACAGCCTATCCTATAGTTTGGCAGTGAAACGGGTTTCAGCGAAGAAAGATGCTTGAATGGGCTAGAAAATTATACCTCTCTACTGTTCTTTGATATCAGACTCAGTAGGATTATCACTTGTCGACTCAGCGTTGTAATGAGCTTTGAAGAGGGAGAAAACATCCTCAGATTTCAAAGTAGTATAAAACACACCCGCTAGCTTCTCAGTACTAGAGCTGGGAGCTGACGACACAAGCAAGCCATGCAGATCCTGGCAGCTTGGCTGCTTCTGATCTAAGGAACTGACACAGAAATAACTTCCATTGCTCATAGATGACTCTTCACAAGGGCAGAGGCACTAGTGCTCTCCAAATGCCAATGTAGGACCATTTGAGAACTCCTGCTGCGGAGAAGATGATGTTTTCAAGATGTAAGAAGAACACCTCTCACATCCTCCTCACCCTTTGTGCTTAGTACAAAGACAGAAAGCAACAGCGAGATAGAAATTCCTGTTACCCCTAAAGTAACTAAGTGGAGCTAGCTACCTCATAGACATGTCTCACGAAGCCCATCAGCCTGTACCCTGTACTTTACCTCTGTGATGCTATAATCTTCCTCATAAGTCACAGGGGTGAGTAGCTACCTCTTTGTGCCATCTTCATTGTGTGACTTGTCTCCCAGAGCCAGGCTGTTCACACTGACTCCATCTTCCTTAACATTGGCCTTCTTTACCCTGCTCAAAGTCCAGGCATACATGTAAACCTCACTTCCTCTGGGAAGGCTTTCTGTTGTACTAGGCCAGGTTATTCCTCTTTGCTTCATGTATTCTTTGATTAACTAATGAATGCATTGGCTTATATATTCTCTGGTGTTTAGCAGTAAGCTCAATAAAGATAGAAATCAGGCCTGACAAAGCAAGTCCTGTAACCTAAGGATACCACATGGTTCCTACCAAGGCGCAAACCTTTAGTAGTAACTGAATGACTGAATGAGTGTATATTGAATGAATAGATTTTGAAATGGTGCATTTTACTGATGTCCATTCCCTAGATTTGGATACATAGGTGAAACTACCTGTTGTTGTGACTAAATCTTTTCATTTTAATCTTCATAGATCACTGATCTGTTTAATGGCATCCCGCATTCTAGGAAAATACTAACTTGAGAAAGAAAGTAGTAAAGAATTTCCACTCCCTTTAAAAGAATTCTGTAGTATAATGGTTAGCAACTTGGACCTTTGGTCTACAATACCTATTCTCTTATTCATTAATTTTTTGATAAGTTGCCCTACTCATTAGGACTCAGAAGTGTTTGGAGCCAAGTGCTAGGACTCCGCAAGTATCATTTTAGGACTGTGATAAAGGAACCTGGGAACACTTAATGCAATCCTGAGCCTTTCCATTTACTGAAGCATATTTAAAGGTCTAATTCAGCCTCTGGCATAGGGCAAGTATTCTGATTGGTAGTTATCAGAATGTGTTCATTGATTATACACCTATGTTCCAGCCACCTGGGTGATCTACTGTGTCCTTATGAGTTTACTTTCTGTTGTTGTTTGTTGTAGGGCTTGACTTCTGGGCCTGAGCACTGTCCCTGAGCTCTTCAGCTCAGGACTAGCACTCTACCATTTGAGCCACAGTGCCCATCTGGTTTCCTGGTGGATAATTAGAGATAATAGTCTTACAGATGTTTTTTCTGTGAGGGTAGCTTTGTACTGCTATCCTCAAATGTCAGCCTCCTGAGTAGCTAGGATTACAGGCATGAGCCACTGGTACACCACTTCAATTTTTTAAATAGTTCCCTTCAAACAAGCCTAGAAATCATCATTATCAACCTAGCCTATGTCTAAGGTTTTCTTCCTCCTCACTTATTTTTGATGGGAATAGAAGAGAAAGACACTAAAAATTTCACTCTAAATGAAACCATTAAAATCTTGTAAATGAGACTTCTGCTTCAATATGGCAGAAGACACATACTTTCCTCAAAATCCCAGCAAGTATAGTTGAGACTATCAAACATTAAACATGAAATCTTTCTGAAAGATAAAGACTAGGGGCTGGGGATATAGCCTAGCGGCAAGAGTGCCTGCCTCGGATACACGAGGCCCTAGGTTCGATTCCCCAGCACCACATATACAGAAAACGGCCAGAAGCGGCGCTGTGGCTCAAGTGGCAGAGTGCTAGCCTTGAGCGGGAAGAAGCCAGGGACAGTGCTCAGGCCCTGAGTCCAAGGCCCAGGACTGGCAAAAAAAAAAAAAAAAAAAGAAAGATAAAGACTAAAGACTAGAAGAGAAATTGGCTAGAAATCTTAGAATCTAGAGCATAGCATAGTAGTTACTTACCTGTGTTTCCTTTTGCTTATGTAGCCTGACATAGAGCTAATGAAGATAATAACCTTGGGGAAAAAATCAGTCAGAATAGATAAGACTGGGAAAGTTTAGCAAGACAGAAAATATTTAAGTAATCATTGTTTTTTGTTCTTAGCTAAAAATGGCTTTACTCAACCAGAGAAGGCTGAATGTGGACCCATTCAAGGACTTTATGAGGAATTCCAAATCTACTGCTGGATGTTTTTGGCAAAGTTCAGAGATGAAGTCAGGTTTCTACTCATTGCTGGCCAGTAATAATTCCCTGCTCATAGGGTTCTACCTATGACTTGAGACTATTTATTTCTCTACGCAGGTGGTGGCACAATAGAGTGTGTGATCTTTTCTATGCCAGCAGTAAGCAGGCTACCTCTGTCTCACTGCTATCAGTGGAGCTGTCCCAACTCTGTCCAGAAGAATGAAGAAAAACTTTGAGTGTCATTAGAGATTGAGGGTCAACATTAGATATTCTATCTGCAGGTGGCAAAAGAAAATAGTGATAGTAACCTCCTCCTTCACCAGTCATGTTAAAACCAAACAAAAAAAAAAGTAAAAGAAAAAAATTTGTAAGACCAAGAATCATATACCACAAATACATTTAGGTTTTTAATTGAAAATCATTCATCATGCTAGCTGAATAGAAAAAAACAACACACTAGGAATAGCTTGGCAAACAAACCTGGAGAAGATGCTTAAGCAGGTCTGATTAAAAAAAATAATGAATATGTTAGCCTGTGCAAAGACCTGAGATAAACATTTTAAAGAAGAAAAAATTTTCTTTAAGAAAAGATATATTGAATTATTTTCTAGAACTTTTTAGTCTTGTCAGTCCTTGATATCTGGCTTCATTGTTTCTGGGCCTGTGGTGGGGTAGAATGTGGTAGAAAGGCATGATGGAACTTATATGCTCACCCAATAGTGTCTTGAAGCAGAGACAAGGCAAGCCACAGGGACCTACTTCCTCCCAAGTAGGTTCTACCTCCTAAGGTTGCCATCACCTCCCCACAATACCATCAAAGGATAATCCATTGATGGATTTTCTCAGTGAAGAAAGAAAAGTCCTCATGATTCAATGTCCTTGCAATAGCTCAACCTCTGCTCAACACTGATACTACGGAGATTGGATCTCCGGAGTACATGAGCATTTTATGCAGTACTACATAGACAAATCCTTACATTGAACAATACAAACACACTAATAACAAATTAAAAAATCTCAGTAAACAGAAGATATGTGGAAAGGACAAATGGAAATTTTGTAATGCAAAGTACAGTTACTGAAATAGTTCAATAGATGCATTTACTAACAGAATGAATGAAACAGATGAAATAACTAGTGAACCAAGAGATAGAATAATGAGAGTTATCTAATATGAACAGCAAAGAAAATAATTGATTTAAAAATGGATTTTTAGGAATCTGTGGAACTATAATAAAGGATTCCAATTTCATATCCTTTGAGTTGCAGAAAATAAATGAAAAATTAAAGCTGGGTGCCAGTAGTCAGGTCTATAATCCCACCTTTTCAGGAATTTGACATCTGACAATCAAGGTTCAAAACCACTCCACTCAGATAAATTCAAAAGACTTTTATCTCTACATAACTTACCAAAAGCAAAACTGGAGGCATGGCTAAATTGCTACAGTATAAGCTGTCAATCCATGAGTGAAAAAGTCCAATGAGCATAAAACAGCATAAGTTCCAGTCTGAGTTTTACTACACACACACACACACACACACACACACACACACACACACACACACACACACACACAAACATTCTAGAAAATGAGGAGGAGGGAAGAGAGACAGGGCTAAAAAGCTACCATACAAATATAATTACAAAAATCTTCTTAATTTTATCAAGAGATGAGTAAACACCAAATAGGAAAATTAAAAGAAATCCATGCAAAGACATAATTAAACATTTGAAAACCACAGAGAAATAAAAAGCCTTGAAAGTGCCCAGAGAAAAGTGATTCTTTCCCTTTATGAGAAAACTGATTAAAATAACACATAGTTTCTTGTCAGACATGATGGATGCCCTAAAGATGAGGCCTGCTACTCTTCAAGTGCTAAAAGGAAAGAACTTTCAACACAGAAACGTATATCCAGCAAAAATACCACTCAGGGATGAAAAGAAATCAAGATTTTTTTTTAATGAGAAAAATCTAAGAGAATGTATTCACTCTCAGATGTGTCCTACATGAATAGTTGAAGGAAGTTGTCTAAATATAAACAACCATAAAACATAGGACCCTGACATATCAGGGAAAAGGAAGACAATGGCAAATAAGTATTGAAAATATGGCATTCATTCCTTCTTGCTCGCAGTTTCCTAAATTTTTCTGGTTGTTAAAGTGAAAATTATCACAGCTTGTGATAAAATTTTAAGTATATTCCAAGGAGAGATTTAAGACAATTATAATAAACAGGGGAAAGCAAGGAGAGTGAAAGAGAGGAATCATTTTTAAATATTTAATTTTCAATTATGGGGAATGATGCTGGTATATTGTAATAAGACACAACACACATACTTACATCCATATACACACACATCCATACACACACACAATACACACACACACACACACACACAATGCAATACCTAGAAAAATCCCCAAAAGACTAAAGTTTTATGTACCAATGATCTGTAGTGCTTTTTAAGCACTACAGATAAACAAAATTAGAATTTTAAGAGTAGCTAAAATAACACACAGGCAGAAAGAGAAACAAAACTGAAGGAATAAAAGGAAAATAAGAATGTGGTGACAGGCCTATCATTAATTACATTGATTATAATTGATTAAACTCTAATACTTAAGTGACAAGGATGAGACAAACAATTTAGAAAACATGATTCAGCTATAAAAATAGGAAAAGCATTCAAACAATGAAAAAAATAGAAATAAGGAGTGATTTTGTTAATACCAGATGAAACAATCTTCAGAATAAGGAAAATTATTACCACCAGAAAGGGAATGGAGTATTGTAAGCAGATTAAAAGATCAAACCATCCATGAGACAGAAATCCTTAATAGTACACATTAAGCAAGAGAGTTGCAAAATCTATGAAACAGAAATCAGTAGAACTGAATCAAAAAATAAATATGCATCAACATAGGTGGAGACATCAACAATTCTTGTCTCAACTATTAATGGAAAGAACAGATCTAAAGTATTGGGAAAGAATCAATAGCATCCTCAACCCATAGTAGCTATCTGATATTTTCAGAACCTCCAACAGTAACACATGATTTCAAATCTGTCTGAACCCTATACTAAGACAGACCCTATTCTAACCAAAGAAAACAAACCTTAAAAATACACAGTCCCTGAAGTTTCACAGAATGCACTCCTTGATCACAGTGAAACAAAACTAAAACTCGATCACAATTAATACCGAAAGTCCTAGGATACTTGGAAACATAATAGCACCTTTAAAAATAATTTATGGGTCAAAAAGAGTCTCAAATTTGTATATTTACCTGAATGAAAATTAAAATAAGATTTATTGAAATTAGTGGGACACAGCTAAAGCAGTGCTAAGAGGAAAATTAATAGAAGTAAAATTATAAGTTTAGAAACAAAATTGTCTCAAATCAATAATATCTAAGTTCCTTCAAGAGCTTCAAAAAAGTAGATTAAAATAAACTCAAACTTGCAGGGCACTGGTTACTCATGTCTGTAATCCTAGCTATTCAGGAGGCTGAGATCTGAGGATTGTGGTTCAAAGCCCGGCCAGGCATGAACGTCTGTGAGACCCTTAACTTCAATTAACCACCAGAAAACCAGATGTAGCGCTGTGGCTCAAAGTGGTAGAGTGCTACTCTTGAGCTGAAGAGCTCAAGGACATTGCCCAGGCCCAGAGTTCACAAGCCCCTGACCAACAACCAACCAACAAACCAACAAACTCAAAGTAAATAGGGAAATGAATAAAAAGCAGAAATCAATAGAATTGAGAACAACAGCAAGGACTCCAGAAAACTTAATGAAATCAGGAGTTGATTTTTTGGAGAGATTAGGAAGATTAATAAACATGGTAAAATTGAGCAAGGAAATAACTGCCAACATACTTTTTACTAATAATTATATACACAAAGCAGATGATTTCAGTACAGATCTTCTGGATACGGGGAAAGACAGCATGGAAATAGGATGAACAGTTTGACATGGGTAATTTTTACATGAACCTCTCTCTCAAGATAATATAAATATCACTCACCCAATATGAACTAGGCTATAATACCCTACAACCATAAGGATATTGATATTTACAAATTAGTATGGCATGGTGGCAAATGCCTATAATCCCAGCACTCTGGACGCAGAAGTAGGACTGTCACAAGTTTAGTACAGGCTGAGTCTGTTCTTCATAGCAATGCCCAAGGAAGGAAGAGAAGGAGGGAGGGAGGGGGAGAAAAGAAATTGAGCTCAATAGTCCTATAAAAACAGCTAATTATTCTTCATGCATATTTGAGCTGAGAATAAAATAAAAACCCCACCAAGTATCACTTTTCTCATGTAGTAAACTCTATTTCATGTCGACCAATTATTTAAGTATGTAACAAACCAAATATCTAAGAGTAGATAATCGTTGATTTCCAGTCAAGTTTTATCATTTCAACTACTTCGTAGCCCTGACTTGTAAAATACAGCTCAAGAAAGTAAATCAGGCTGCTGTAATTCAGTGAAAGGAGCTTAGAATAGGGATTCCTAGTTTAATTTTGGTATATTTATATCTAATTATCAGTCTTACCTTGGGCAATCACTTAAACTGCTTGAGTTGGTAATTGGAAAAAGTTGCATGAGATTATTTTATGGTCTTTTCCTTTGAGCTATAACATTCTTTGATTCAAATCCAGTGTGTTCCATCAGAACTAGATTAAGGGGAAGGTGGCCAGGGTGTCTCGGCTAAATTGGATTTTCTAATAATGGGTATACCAGTATCAATCGCAAACCACCTGCTCTTCTTAAAAAGTGATTTTGATAATCTACTGAGGGGTAGGGCACCTGGTACATCTCTTCAAACTTGATCCTGGCTGATCCCTTCACTTGCCATTTTCACATGTACGGGAGCATGATGAAATATATGCTTGGCTGACTTATGAAACTAAGTTACAAATGGCAAAATAGATTCCACCTGTTCTTTTCCTTTCCCAACCATTTCCTCCATTTTACTCCATTTTCCTCTTTCTCTCCTTTCCATCTCCCTGTCTCTTTCCTCTCCCTCTTCTTCACAGATGCAATCTATGTGAGTAGTTCTGAAGTTGTCCTAGTTGGGCTCATGCTCGTATCACAGAGAGCTATTGAGAAATATCCAAGGAGCCCTTGGAATTCACAGATACTTAAGTTTCCTTATGTGTGAATCAGGAAAATGTAATGATACCATCTTCATAAAATACCTGCACCAGAACCACAGATCACAATTGCTTCAATGTTTTGAGATCATGAGTGATAATAAAGGATTTTATTAATTCAAGACACTATCCACTGGGGTTATTTGTTGCCAAGTACTATTATTAGAATACAGCCTTCCTAAGGTTCCTAAAATACTACAGGATATTTAGCAATATCAAGAATGCATATTTTCTAGAATGACTTATGAGTGCATGAATGTAATATTATGTTCCAGTGATTGCCATTCCATCTTTCCTGAGCATCAGTTTTTAAAATATGTTGTATAGTCTTCAGTTTTATAAAGTGTAAAGAATGAGGTGGTAGAGTCAAAATCTGTATTCACCATATCTAAAACTACCACGTTGGAGTTAGCTCATTTTCACTGTGTGAGGAACAGCAACCCCAGGGGAGTGCATTATAGATAAAAAGAAGCTCTTTCACCTATATAGTCCAAGGAACTTGAGCTCACCTAGTCCAGTAGTATCTATCTCTAGGGCAGAGGTAAATGATCTTTCTCTACTTGAGAAGATGGAGTATATCAAGTATGGATCTAGTAGCCTGAATTCCACATGTAATATAAAGAAATAACAACTATGTTTTGTACAATGCTCAGGTTTTGGAGTTGCTACTCCAGCAAAGCTACCTATACACATATCTAAAAGGGCACACACTTAGAGGGAGTGGGGGATAGGTAGCTTTTCCTCACTCTAAAAGAATATAGCTTGGGTAACACAAGTTATAGGATGCTTAACTTGCATATATGAGGCCCTGAGGTGTCTTTACAAGATGGCTGAATAAATAATAAAAATAAGATAAGACAATGAGTGTTGGTACATACATGTATTATGAATAGGGAAGTTTACTCTATAAATGATTTTATATTAGATAATTAGTGATGATGAATAACACCCATAATACATCTAACTTGGTAAATCAACCTGGGATTGGCTTGTAGGTACTATATTAAATACTAGTGCAGTGGATTCAAAATGTGCTGTTCTAGATATGACAATGACTTTTAAGAGAATAGGAAGTAGCTGAAGGAAGTATTTTGTTAATCTCTTTGAGGCTACTCAAAGATTTTACTAATAAAGCATGATTTCAAGTTACAGAATTCCGAATCATGCCAAATAAACAAATAAAAATAACAATGATTATGACAAACAAATATAATGACATGTGTCCACATGTACATATTAGTGTGTGTGTGTGTGTGTGTGTGTGTGTGTGTGTGTTAGAAGAGGATGATTAATTGGCATTGTGTAACTAAAAATATAGTTTGGGGCACAGATGGATCTAAGATCTCAAACCATGCCATTAATGTTTTACTATTCCTTTCTTTTCTGTCTTCTTTTGTCCCTCAGTCTTCCCCTCTTCTTTCTCATGTTTACCTTCATCTCATTTATTTCTCTCCATCTATATACTTGGCTTCTCTTCTTTAGGCTGCATAATTAGAGTTGGGGGTATCCTATCAGAATCTTAGTATAAAAAAGTATGAAATGGGGTTTTATTGAGGAAAAACTAAGGTGATATTTTCAGAAGAGGAATAGATTCTAGGAAGACAAAATAAAGAAATCCAATTGCAGAAGTAAGTCCCAAAGGAGAAAGCTAGCAATAGCACAGATGTTAAGACACAGAGCTTTTTTTTTTTTCTGGATGACAAGTTTGGGCTATGGCTGATTTGTTTAAGACCACGAAGGGGAGGAAAGGAAGGCTAACTTTTCCCATATACAAGACATGTTCCCTTAAAGGAGTTGTAAACAGCTATTTAAATGTGCCTTTTGAATAGGGGCTAGTATACGTTAAGGATCTGTAGTTAAGGATGTGTAGTCCAGAACTTGCTGTGTAGAGCCATGGGTTCTAAACATATCATAGAGCCTTGTGGAATAGAGTTGAGAGCTGTATATTGGATAATAACAAATGCTAGGTCAAAAATCCTCTTCCACTTCAGTTCTTTGTGTGCATGATCCAGTGCTTTTCTCTTTATTTAAAAAATAAATTCAAATATGTAAAATGATTTTTTAAAATACAATCTCCCAGGTGTCTGTTAGAGCCTGAAGACCCTTTCTTTCTTCCATTGTTCTCCTAATTGTTACTTCAAAACAATTAGTTTGGTATTCACATGCAAATATATGCAAATGATGGGTTCAATGTAAGAGAGATTTTCACCACTAGTTAATTTTCTACTTTTGGGCCTATTGATAAGATCTGCAAAACTGCTTTTTTGTACTCTAATCCTTAGGGCATAAAAAAAGAAAAGGTGCCACAAAAGCCACCTAAATCTCTGGAAAGTACTGTCAGTGTTCAGATTATTCTTAGGGTAGAAAGTGTTTTTTAAATTCTTTCCTTCATTGTGTGCCTTGTTCTCTCTCAGAGATAATGTTATGCTGAAGTACTGAGTATTTTTTACTGACAAGGTTTGTCATTCAAGATTCAGCTTGGCATTTGGTGTATGATAATCAATATGAGAACAAACAGGCTGGGAAAGGGAAGGAAGGATCAACAGAAAAATAAATATAATTCGATTGATCAATTCATTGACTGAAAACATTGTTTCAAGGCATGAAATTGTGATTAAATACCATGATTGGAGGGAGAGCTGATGAATAAATGAAATAAATATTGTTGATGCTCCTGTTTATTATTAAGTAATTTATAAAGTGGAGGGTGAAGTTAAAACTCTAATAATTTTAGCTTTCCTTGATATTCCAGATTAAAAATGACTACTATGCCTTAAACTTTCTATCATTGAGAGATGTTTTCCTTCTCTTCAGATCTGATCTTGCTTTAAATAATTTTCCTGACCATCTCCTTCCCAAATACAGCAAAAGTGGTCTTTGGGAACTAATTAGGCTAGACCAGAAGGAGTCTTTCAGATTTCTTTGTGTTTGCAGAACTTTTGATGTAGGAACCCAGTTGTTCAGCAAATAAGAAAGTCTAAGCAGCCTGAGGATTAGACCTCATGGATCACAAGTCATCCTGACAAGATTAGACTGTGTGCTCAATCAATGTAAAGTACCACCTTCCTTTCCATGTGGGTGAGCCAGTCCATCCTATCCTGCCAGGCATGCTGCTTCAGCCACCATCTCAGGGATGAAACAGAAGACAACAGCAAGTCACTCCTTCCATTGCTCATCCTCAAAATGACGCTTTAACTAAATAGTTTTAGGCACCTAAACTTTGGATTCATTGTTCTATATGAGCAGGTAATAATAGATTCAAGTAAAAGAAACAGACAATCCCAGGTAGCTTTGTGAAAGTAATTAGACTCTGGCTATAACTTTCTTTGTAAAGCTAAATTCAAGATCTAGCTCCAGTCTAAGCACAGGAAATGATTATGTTCAGTGTGTAGTACAAAAACAGAGCAAGTAATTGGTGAAGGTTTCCCTTTCTACATTTGGCTCTTCTGGTCTCTCAGTTCCCTAGTGGAAGGCCTGGAGGAGAAGGGAGGAGCACATTGCTGAGGATAAATGTGCTGGCTGAGACTTCAGTGTCCTCTGTGCAACCTACAGATGCTTCAGTGACTAATCTTCATCTGTAGATAATTCAGAAACAGGGCAGATCCCTTGGATTTGAAAATGGGAACTAAAACTCATCCATCTTCTCCTGATGGCTAAACAGGCTATTATTAGCAGGCCAGATGATTTAATAGGCTGGGGATGGAAAGACACACGTTGATAATTAGATACCCCAGAGTTCCATTCTGAAGCAAACGTCCTTTAACAACAAGCCTAAAGTTTGTTTGTTTTAAAGGCACTTCTCCTTTAATTTTTCATCTTGGGAATATATTCAGGCATCAGCATAAACATTTTTTGATGGAAATAGAGATTATTGGTGAAGCCCATGCTCAATTGTTTGTGTGAGATACTACATGGAATTACCTGTCCTGAATCAGCTATGCAAATTCATGTATGCATGAATTCTAAAAAGAAACATAGCCACAGCAAATATGAATCAAGGTTTAATGGATCAAAATAGACACAAGAAGTATATTTTAATGTTAATTCTCTCTTGGGATTGTTTGACTTTCAACAGTTTGTAATATCAGCTATAAACTCATGAACATATGAATTCACATACTGAATCCACAATTTCTAACATAATGGTATTTCAAGGTGAGCAAATTAGATTATGAGGGTAAGCCATCAAGAAGAGATCCCTGCCTTTATTAGAAAAAAAGAAGAAAGCTCGCTTTCCCTCTTTCTTCTTCCCTCAGATGAGGAAACCGGGACAAGAACCCTCACTGGACATGGAATCGGCTGTCACCCTAACTTTGGCCTTACCAGTGTACAGACTGTGAGAAATCATTTGTTGTTCATTACTACCAGTTTGTTATAGAGGTCTATAATATGAATTATTATGCCTCCCCCTTATGTGTTGGGGGCTTATTTGCCACATTTTTGGCTTTGGGAGAAGTGATTGGGAGACTCCAACTTACTCAAGGAATG
Source organism: Perognathus longimembris pacificus (assembly GCF_023159225.1). NCBI lineage: Eukaryota > Metazoa > Chordata > Mammalia > Rodentia > Heteromyidae > Perognathus > Perognathus longimembris. Next base: position 46,907,259 of record NC_063176.1, read on the forward strand.
AATCCATATGTGCATAGTTATATAATCGCTTTATTGGGAGGTAGTAGAAAGTAAGAGGTAAGGACTACTTGGTGGAAGCAGATCATGGGGACTGAGGTGCTGTGAGGCAGGAAAAGATGCAAGGAGCCCCTCTCTCCTGTCTTTGTCTCCATCTTCTTTCTGGCTGCCATGTAGTGAGCAGGTCTTCTCTGCCATCCGCCATGACGTACTTCCTCACCAGAGCCCCAGAAGTGTCAGGGCCATAGACTGCAACCACCAAAACCAAGAGCCAAAAATACAGCTTTCCTCCTGTTAAATTATTTCCTTTAGGTTCTTATGAGAGAGATAGAAACTTCGAGTAACACTTAAAAATAACAGTTATTTTAATAAGAATAGCTATTTATTTTTTGTTTTAAAACAATGTTAATTTTATAATAGCAAATGTTCATTTGCATCATGACCCTGAGCCAATCATATTACTCAGATTGAGAAAAGCAATCTGATGTGTTCCTTCTACTTAGAGGTCAGATACAGTCCACCTGGTGTTACAAATGAGCTGACTGCGTCTCAGAGAGACTTCCTATCACTGACAAGAGTGGTGGAACTCCAGACTTACATGCACTTCTGTTTGATGCCAGAGCCTATACTCTTAGGCATTTTCCACACAGCTATTTAATTTAATGTCCACATTCAGCTAAGAGACCAGTAGGTGCTTTCAAAGCAATGATTGTTAATTATACATAGCAAGACGAGAAACAACGGAAAGTTGTAGATTACACATGCAGTAGTCTCCACAAGAAGGTTTGTTCTGCATGGGGTGCTGTTAGCATTGATCTCTTGGGTAACTTTTTTTTTTTTCTATTCTCAGTTTGGAATAGGCTTCTGGGAATATTTCAACTATAGTTCAGGGAAAGAAAATAAAACAGTTTTCCAAGAAAAAGAAATAGTCTCCATGCCCTCCTGAGGAAGGGTTGCTGACTGATACTTTCTGTGCATTGCCCTCCTTCTGGGGAAGGAACTCTGTTTTATCAGCTGGAGAGTTAGTTGCCTTGTGCACATTCTTGGACTTTTTTTTCCCCCTAATGTTTCTAGAGTTATAAAGTCCAATCCCTCTTTGGCAATTAGAATCTATTGTTCTGAGAGAGTCATTCATATGAAGAAGAAAGTGAGGGATGAATATATACCCATTCTTCAGCAAGGTTTACCTTTGAATTCTGACTTTGACCCAAATTGCTCCTAGGCTCAAGCTGAGCAGAACCTGCTATGATTTTGTTTATGTTTTCACTCCTAATTTCTTTGTTAAAATGTCTATTCCTAAAAAGAAAGGAAAAACATTCTATTCCTGCCCAGCCATAGAATGGCCATAAAAGCTGGGGCTTTTGAGAAATGATTAGATTTGGCCAGCTGGAACCTTTATGCAAAGGATCGACTAGCATTAGTATCCTTATATAAAAGATGTCTGAGAGATGCCCATGTCAATATGAATGCATGGTATATTTTTGGGTAGCAAGGATTTGCACATGCTATTCACTCTTTACCTGGCCCACACTCTTTTTACTGCTTAACCTACTAATTCTACTTCTGATAATCCAACCATTTCCAGAATGATATATTTTGGAAAATGCAGCTTAGTGTCTGAATATTTCTGAACTATTACATCTTTATGAGTCCTGAAGATTTGTTTTTATGCTTCTTTGGAAATCTAGTGTTTAAGCTACCTGTTTCACATGGTTCTAACACCCCAACCCCCATGTTCATTTAACCCTTAACTATTGTATCTATCCAATGCTCTCAGTGGTATCCAAATTAGATTCTTTAGTGTGGCTTTTTTTTTTTTGGTAAGCATTCTACCCAGTTCCCAAATCAAGATCATTAGGATTTTCTTATTGGCCCTTGAAAAAGCAAATTCTTAGGCTGTAGTCCAGAGTTACTGAGTCAGACACCGATGAGAAATGAAACAATTTCTGATCCAGGGAAGTATAATAAATGGTAAGAACCAACTATAGAAAATGTCACAGGACTCTGAATCTTGATTCAAAATGCCAAATTCTAGGCATCAAAAGGGAAAGAATACAAATAATTTTCCCTCAATGTCTTTGCTCTTGGAAATCCTAAGTAAATCATAACTAGTTTAGTTTCAAGTGACTGATAATTATTTCCTTAGGCTTACCATTAGAAACTATGAAAAACTGAATGACCTAAACAGCACTTTCCTTGACTCAAGGAAGTTGGAAACTGGAAATAAAGATGTTGGTGTGGTTGACCCAAACTAAGGGCTATAAGGGAAATCTGTTCTGTGTCTCTTGGTTGGCACATCTGATAGCTTGTTGTTAATAATTGTTGTAATAATTCCTAATTTGAGACAGTGTATTTCCATCCTTCTCATTCTAGTGGCCCCTTTTAACAGCCTTGACTTTATAAAGGTCCTATTAGTAAAAAAGGAAAAAGAGTTTCCAATGGGTAGATAGAAAGGGAATGATAACATAAAGGAAACAGAGTGATGCAGTACCACACCTGGGTATACCTTTTGTAATGGCCTTTTCACCATTATTCTGCAGTAATGATTGACTAGGTTGAAGCCATTCCTGAATATAATAGCCAATGGTCCCCAGCAATGAGGCCACGAGGTACTTCCTCAACTAAACATGAGGCAGAATCCTCATGTATATCATATTATTATATTACTTTGCAGTTTTACGCACATATCTGCCTGCACATTTCCATCTTTATTGTGAGAGCATGTAATTGGATAATCCACTCCCCTTTCTCAAGTTCTTATGAATAACTTCCCATCTTGGAAAACTTCACAATTTTATATGTATGTTTAGCATAACCATGTAATACTATCCATAAATTGGGGGACTTGGCTACTTGCTCAAGCTGTCTACCTTCATTTTTCTTTGAGGCCACACACTATTGCTTTGTGCCTCCTTCTGCCTATAAAACTATTTAAAACAATAGCACCAATGGTCAAAAAACAATGAACAAACAAACAAAAAACCCTCCTGTGTGTGTATTTCCCTGAATTTTTTTTCTTTAGCAAGACCAAAAACCTCCCATTAATCTCGGCTGACAAGGTCACGTTCTGAGTACCTGGGGGTTAGGATTCTAATATGTTTTGGGAGGTGGGGCATAATTCAACCCATAGCTTGATTGAAACTGTCCCTATACCAGAGATTTTTTTTTCCTACCCTACAGTTCTAGAGGGTGAGAGGGCAAAAATCAATACATGAGCAATGTCACCTTTTGAGAAGGACTCCCCCCAGGAGTCCCAGCCAGGCCTTGTCTCCATGTGCTCACATGGCCTCCTCTTCAACCAAGCCAGAGCAAACCTCTTCAAATCTCTTCTGGAGCTGCTAACTAGATCTGAGGGCTGATCCTCACGATCCCCCTTCATCCTAATCGCTTCCCAAAGCCTCATTTCCTGATACCATCACATTGGGAGATGGGCTTCAACATGGAAACTTAGGCCTCAAGTAATACACCATTCAGTCTCTAACCCTTGCCGAGAGAAATTGAGTTATCTCATCTAGAGGGAACCAGTTTTCTGAACTTGTAAACCTTCACAGGTAATTGATGTACAGCTAGTGTGTCGGGGTTTTTAGCCCCCTGTGCTCCCCTGACCCGTGGGAGAGACGGGGAAGGCACACCCGACCTGAGGAGCCAAGAGAGGACAAGGGTCGGCAGGCCGCCCGCACCCAGCCCTCCCTCACCGGAGGACAATCAGACGGCCTGGGAGTCAAGTCAGTGAAAGATCTCGTTTATTAAGGAAGTACGTGCAACTAATATAAGGCACAGGAGCCAATCAGGTCTAAGATCGGCAGGAAGGGGAGGGATGAGCGGTCCATCAAGGGCGGGAGAGCCGGGGCATCACAGCCCACAGAACCGCCTCCGGGTTATCACCAAAGACACTTGTAGCAGCTGCACGTTGTTGTTAGGCACCGCCATCTTAGCCACACGTGGCCCCAAGACTGAGAAACAGGCGGGAGCAGCTAGCTGACTTCCAGGTGTGCCCCACACTAGTGTTTGTTCAAACCATTGTCCTGGATCCTTATTTCTGTGGAAAAATCAAGTAATGGTATACTTGTTGTTAACATAGAAGATAACATGTGACTAGTCTAAATCTATAGAGTGTACTACTTATCCTCTGTCATCATTCTGATTATTGTATCTCCTAATTCTGTAAGCCTCTGTGGGGGTTACCACACACTGATAGCCAATATCTGAATCTCCACAGAGGCAGTTACTTATTAACTCCTGCACAAACAGGAGCCAATCATTCAACTACAATACTAGATTCTTTATTTCAACACATTTGTTTCAACAACCATACAAATAAAAAATCAATATGTGCACATTATTAATTCTATTCGTGATAGAGAAATGCAGGGAACAATTTTTGGGAATATAACTGAATGTAATCTCCGAGTCTAGGGTTTGAGATTAGATAACAGGAACACAAGAAGATAAACCTAGCCTCTATTTAGTGCTTTAGTTTCTCCATTCTGTATATTTAATATTTTCTCTGGGGGGCTGGGGATATGGCCTAGTGGCAAGAGTGCCTGCCTCGGATACACGAGGCCCTAGGTTCGATTCCCCAGCACCACATATATACGGAAAACGGCCAGAAGCGGCGCTGTGGCTCAAGTGGCAGAGTGCTAGCCTTGAGCGGGAAGAAGTCAGGGACAGTGCTCAGGCCCTGAGTCCAAGGCCCAGGACTGGCGCAAAAAAAAAAAAAATATATTTTCTCTGGATACTTGGTAAAACAAGTACAGTATAACAACCCCGTAGCAGGGCAAGGCTTATTATGTTATTTGTAGAGAAATGGATTGATCTGGAAAAATTATGTTAAGGGACATAATCAGGCCCAGAGAGACAAAGAACACTTGTTTTCTCTCACATATGCAAGGTAAGTGCATCTATGCAACTATATATCTATATCTGTACCAGTGTATCTGTACACAAATATATTCACTAAAATCTGGTTTATGAAGGAGAGGATTCCAATGAAGTCACACTTTCTGAACAACTGACAGTCTAACAAGATAAATCACAAGAAGCTGAAACTTGAGTTGTGTGTGGGGATGGGCCATTAAAGTCAAGGGGAGTAGCCAACTGAAGAGAAGAAGTAGGTGAGAATGTGGTGATATTATTCATTGTACACATATGAAAATGCAGCCAGAAAAAACTGAGGGGATGAGTGAAGTTGGGAGAGATGAGGAAGAACGATGAAATGAGTGACATTGATCAAGATGGACCGGACTCATAAACTGACATGTTAAAGGGAAAGCCTTTTGTGCAACTATTTAAATAAAAAAGAAAACGAAGTTTATTCTAATGTTTCTGCTAGATCTATTAGGATCATAAATGAAAGCAAAATAGATGTCCCTCTGATGTAGCTTAATTATGAACAGAAGTGTAGAGCAGGCATTAGGAAGAACTCTAGCCCTTTCCTTCAGCTTTATCCCTTGCCACTTTGATATAGTGTACCAAAGAATGTATTTGGAATGTCAGGATCCTGGAAAATATGTTGTAAATACAATAATTTGAAAGCCACAGCTTCTCCTCCCTGATTCCCTGCACCAAAGTAGAATAAAACCACTCTTCTATTACTAAGTTCTAGAAAATAACAGTTTCCTATCTGTCCAGCCATTACAGGATTTTTCTATTAAGCTCAGAACACGCTGATTTGTTTGTAGAGATAAATTCCACCCCCAGCATTTCTTTAATAATCCTTTTATACCTTCTTCTTATCTCTCCTCTTGCTGCTATTGTTTGATAGTGCCACTTAAACAGGTCTTTCCACAAGGTTACTCAAATTAAACATTAGCTAGCTTTAAAAAAAAGTAGCTACAGAAAACTACTGACAGTATCTACCCAGATAAATATCCACACAGCAAACTTTTTGAGATTTATTTATTTCTACCTTGATTGTCTCAGGGGATGCTTTTTAAAGATCATCTACCTGACTTTCTTTCTGCTGTAGTCACAGATCTTAGGACTTGTGGTGCCAAAGGACCAGGTTGTATTGATAATTGGCTAGATTTCTTTTAGTTTTGAGGACAGCAAATTTACTGCTTCCATGTTCTGAACATAAGTTCAGGGGACTGTAATTCTGCATTTTGAGCTTCATTCCCGTTCAGTGAACAATGGCAGAAAGAAACAATGGAATCTTTGTGGATAGCTTTCCAGGTATGGGAAAAATCTCAAACCTAAACTTAAACCAAAGGACCCCCCAATCAACGAAGCAAAGTACATCAAGAACAAAAGCGTTCCTTGGCTAATATCTAATTGAGAAGTAGTTTATCAGAAATTGTTCCCTTGTAAGAAATGCAGATAAGGTAGATCACCAGATGCCCAAATGGTGGGGGATCAGGGACTGGGTAGGAAAGATAAAGCCTAGCAGTAAATATCACAGGCAGGATATTGGGTCACCTGTGGCTGCCTTCTAGTTAATCAAGGGCAAACTGTAGTAGTAAGCTCTGCCTTGGGCAAGAATCCTCTCTTCTCGGCTTTTATGCTTTACTGAACTGGGCACAAACTTTAGTTCAGACATGCTTTTAGGAAATCTTGTTATCCCTATTATTACTTATGATATCAGATGACTTTTAACATTAAGCTCAGTTCCCTTAACTGTGAAAGATTCCTAATAGCAAATATCTAAGTATTATTGGAAAGATGAAATAGCCCGGCACCCATGACTCATACCTGTAATCCTAGCTACTCAGGAAGCTGAGATTCCTGAGGATTTCGATTCACAGCCAGCCTGGGTGGCAAAATCTGTGAGACTCTAATTAACTTATCTTCAATTAACCACCAGAAACCTACAAGTGGTTTTCTGTGGCTCAAGTGGTAGAATGCTAGTCTGGAACTGAAGAGCACAGGGCCAGAGTCCAGGCCCATAATCCAAGCCCCAAGACTGACCAAACAACAACAACAACAACAACAACAACAACAGATGAAATAAATAAAATTAAATCATAAGACTTTGATTTTCACAGAGACCAAGTAAATGTGACTTTGTACTTAGCCCTGGGATCTCCCCTTGGCTCCTATATCAGGGTTTTGCCATTTCTGTTTCAATAACACATGAAAGAAAAGACGTATCATTCTGGCAGAGCATGAGTAAAAATGTGGTGGCTAAATGAGGCTTTGACTAGTTTCTCCTTTGGGGTCCTTTCTGTGTCCCCAAAGAAAAATTTTAAAAATGCAAGAATTGGGCTTTGAATATACTCAGGATTGGCAATGTTCAACAGTGGCTGTGTCAATTCCTAAAAGATACTGGGAATTCCACACCTTAAATTTAAAATTATATTTATGTTTTCAATTATATATATACATACTATATATACATACACATAAAGATCCCCAGAACACTCATCAGAGGAGAAGAGATGCCTCTATTTCACTGTAAGATGGAGTCATTATTCTATAATATTAAACTACTAGCTTATTATAGGCTACAGAGCAGGGTTGCATACTATTATTAAATAATTGTCCTGTTATTTAATACTTTTCCATTCTGTATATGAATCTATATTTACTACAGATTTCTCTGGAAAGCACAGTGGAGGTTTCCAAAATTAGGTGGTAGAAAAGGCAGAATCAATAGTGACAGCCTCTTCATGGGAAATCAGTTTTCAAGTAATGTGAAATTCAAGGGAAATGAGGAAAGCTCTGTGTGTGTGTGTGTGTGTGTGTGTGTGTGTGTGTGTGAATAAACACAAACAGCACAAACAGCAGAGAGAAGGCAGAAGAAAGAAGATAGCAAATGCAAAAAACTTTCAGTTGCTAAATATCAATCCACAGGCCTCCTGAAGCCCCCTAGGTCAGATCGCCTAGGTGAGAGCCGAAAATATTTCCATTTTTATCTTTCAATCAGGGCTTTTGTGGGTATCAAGCAGGAATATTGATCACTGGAAGGTGATAATAGTTTCTCAGTCAAAATGTTATTTGTTGTTAGAATGAATCTCCCTGTGGCTTGATGTTTCTGTTACTCTCCCCAGGCCTTCCATCTTCTTCAGATGTGGTCAGCATCCCAGCAGGTCCTAGGAAGCCATGAGGGGTTCAAGATTCCTTGGGCTAGAGACCCAGACTGGCCAGGAGCATTTCCTGAACAGGATTCTCTCCCCACTGTCTTGCCCCTCCTGCTTAATACCTTTGATAAGAAACAATCATCTTGATTTTCAGTTCCAGAAAAGATTTTGAAAAAGTATAGCATTCTTTCCTTCCCTGAAGCAGCTCACCTTGGTGATTCCGTGTGTGTGTGTGTGTGTGTGTGTGTGTGTGTGTGTGTGGAGAGAGAGAGAGGGAGAGAGAGAAAGAGATAGAGAGAGGAGAGAGAGGGAGAGAGTGTGCTCTTTAACTATACAAAACAACTTAAAAATATGAACACATTTGGGAAGAATGAAGTCAGTTTTGAACAATGAAAGGAACAAGTGTGAGGACCAGGGTTGGAGAAGGCAAATCTCCTGCCCACTCTAGAGGAAGAACACCCAGAAGCACTTTGGCTCTATGAGTTAGAGGGGAGACATGAACGCCACCTAGAAAAAGCATCAAAGACAGAAAGATGGGTACTGGGGGAAAGAACAGAGGACCTTGCCAGGCTGATAGCTTACCTAGCTGGAGCTCGTATCTATAATCCTAGCTACACAGGAAATTGAAGTTCAAACCCAAAGAAGTAGTCAGCAATCATTTAAGGATACTTAAATTATCGTCAGTCACAGTCACGCATAGCTTAACCATGAGTGTATGTACTGAGAAATGCATTGTATGAACACCATGAAGTGTTATTAATCATGTAAATCTTGCAGATCTGGATCAGTCACTTGCCTTGTGATACAAACAAGAGGTTTGCTAGAGAGAGATGTGGGAGCCTGCTGCCAGTGTAGCACAGCATATGGTTATACAGTAAATGACACACTTAAAAGTAAAGAAAGGTAAACCCATAAACCAATAACTCGGTTATACATTATCAGTATCTTCTGTATTTAATTGTTTGTGCTATCCTTTGATATGATTGGCAGACAGTAGATGACAGATCTGTGTATAGCAGGGAAGTCACAGACTCATGAGCAATGCGTTATGAATCGCTTGGTGGTAGGAATTTTCAGCTGTTAAACTCCCTGCCATACATGTGCTGTGCTGTTGTCTGGATATCATTATGTACAGAATGATTACATTAGGTACAGATGGGAGAAGATGTGGTTACCAATAACTTGAAAATAATATTTTAGTAGATATTTGTTAGTTAAACATAATTAAAGATAAATTGGGAGCCATAGAGGGAACAAATAGTAATAGAAGTCATAATGCCATAAACATAGCATTAGATAGCTATGAAAATGTATCTCTAAGGAGAAAATTAATGAACCACCAATTGAAAAGACTGGACAAAACCAACTGAAGAAGAAACCAATAGAGCAAGAAAAGCCCACTAGCATCTTAGTTGGAAATAAAGCATGACGTGGGCTTACAGTCACTGTGAAGACAGAAATCCTAGCCTGCTCTGTTCATGTCTGTGTCTGAATGCTTAGAATAGTGCTGATAGCATTTAAGATGCTCAATGAATATTTAATCACAGGAAAATAAATGCATATACATGACATATAGAGAATAATACAAAAATGTAACTTGTGAAAAACATTCATAAGGCAGAGACAGTTCTGGCCATAACTATTAAAGGAAAAAATAAAATACATGAATCAGAAGATTATAGAATGAGGAAGGGATAATAAGCATGCAAAGTATTAAAGTAATAGAACTTTTCTTATACCAACTATATATTGATACAGCTGAATTCATTTGAAACCTAGAAAGAAAAGAGATATTTATACAAAATATAAAATCCTGAATTAGAGCAAGAAGTATAAAAACATGAAAAGACCAATAACCATTAGGTAAATTGAAATGATAATCCCAGATTCTCCAATGAAGAAACCTCTTGTCTGAACAGTTTTCTTAACTAAATGCTCCATGATTTTAAATGGCTAGATGTCTCCTATTTTTTGAAAGACTTTTTAGAAAAAGTGCATGGATGATACCAATGGGTGGATGAATCTAGTACAAATTGAAATTGAGTAAGTAGAGTACAAAATAAAACATTTTTCTTTTTTGCATTTTTACGGTGTTTGTTTTATTTTAAAATACATTTTATTATGTATAGAGAGGGGAAACAATATATTGTTATAAGAGTCACATGGACAGTAAAATAGTTACTAAACATTTATTCACTAAGCAAAATTCTCAAATACAGTACAAATTTAATGACATTGAAGACCTCTTGTTGTGCCTAGATAAAATCTCTAGACCTGTTCATTTGACATGCCTTCTTCTTTATATCTTCTGACTTCCATCTCCTCTTTTCCTCTCCCAATACCACCATAACAACTGTCTTAATTTATTCTCTGGTTTTGTATTATTTTTTAGGTGCTACACGTGAGATCTTGAAATATTTTATTTATTCATGTATCTGGTCTGGAGAAGTGGAAATAACTCAAATATCCATCAAACGGATGATTGAAGACACAAAATATATGAACGTGATAGATTATTACTCAGCACTAGAAAGAAATGAGGTCCAGAGGCATGCTACAGCATGGATGAATCGAAAGTATTATTATAAATGAAAAAAGTTTCTCATACATGCTTTATGGTATATATGTGGTATATTTATGATATATAGTAAAATGTAAATAGTCTATGTATATATATATATATTCAAAATATATAAAGTGTCCTGGAAAACCAAATATACGGATGCAGATAGAAGACTACTAAGTGCCTAGAATTAGGGACCATGATGAGGAATGGGCTCTAAATGTGAATGCAGGAATGTTTGTTTCAGAAACATGAAAATGTTCTAAAATGACAGTATCATGATCATTCCACAACCTTGTGATTACACTAAAACGTGTGACTCCTATACTACCAATGGGTGGCTTTTACACTTTAAAAATTATATCTTAATAAAGCTGTTAAATTGCAGCTCATACTTTTAGCCTGCCTACATCTGTTTGAGACTGATTTGGTCATTTACTATTTCTTCTATCCCTCCCAGTTAATGCCGGTTGCAAATGTGATATGTCTGCCATCTGGATCTTCATCCTAATCATAGATAAATACTATAAACCAGAATAGAGCTGAGGACAAATTTATTTTTAGTAACCTTCCTCAAGGTTGGTATTAATTATTGTTCCTTGACCACGCTCATTTTACAAGGTAAATCATTCATTGACTTCTGTAGACAGCTGAATTACACTGTATGATGGCCATAAGAAAATGTTTAATGCCTACTTTCTGGTCTTGAAAAGGAGACAGGCTATTATGTGAGCCAGACAGATGAAGAGATAAGTCCAAGCAGAGTTGTTTCAGACTTTTTTTTGGGGGGGTGGTTTATAATCAATAGAAATCAACTCTAGGTAATTTAATTCAAAATGAAACTTATTTGAAGACTATGAAGTTGCTCACAGTACAGAAGAGAAATTGGAGTAACAAATCCTTCCAAATTGACAGGAGCCGGAGGAGCTCCATGATAAAAGGGAGGAACCGGTCAGTGTTTTTGTCACATTGCCAGCACTGGCATTAATCAGCACTGACCATTCTCCATCCCGATGTCCCTACTCTCAAGATCTAAATTTCCAAAAGAGTGAGCTCAATTGGCCTAACTTTATCTCAACCTACCATTTGGCTAGCAGAAAAAAGTATACAGTGGCTGGCAAACCACGCAAAAATATACATCACGAGAGAAGAAAATTAGGAAAAGAAGGCATTAATTCTGAGCAGACATATCTCAGGAAATTTCCTCTATACTAGCTCCATTTCAGGAGAAGCTAGACAGATGTAAGGCTCATGAGGACAAGACTAAGGCAATTTGGAAGTTTTCTTTTTAGACCTGATGATTGTGAAACACTATAGCAGATATTGGTATTGTAAGGGTAATATGGCATTTTGGCCAAACAGAGTAATAGAAGACAGAGTATAGAGACTTAAAAGACATTGAGAGATCAGAAAATCATTTAGTCATATAAACTAAAGAAGGATTTCCAGATAAAGGATTTGAATTTGACTAAATGCGTAATGAACAGTAAGACAATCAATGTATTTCAAAGCTATTCCTAATGGCATCTGAGCTTTATTTTGGTATGGTAGAGAATCAATTGAGGTACCTCAAACAGTAGGTGTTAATGATTAGATCTGCACCTTAGACAGTCTGGTTGTTTTACAGGGTGGGTTGAAGTGTGGGATACGACAGGCAGAGTAGGGAGAAGGTTTTTTTCTAGTGTCCTGTTGAGGACAGGGAGTGTGTCTCAAGAGGTAGAACACGTACCTACAAAGTGTGAGGCCCAAGTTCAATCTCCAGCACCACCAAGAAGAGAAGAGCCTGGTTGAAACTTGAAAAAAATATAAATGATAGTTTTGCAACAAGAATGCCAAATAAGAGCTATTCATAAAAATTCCTATGGAATAAAGAAGTCAAATGCTAGGTTAGTAACTAAATATATATTTGAGACAGACTACTGGAGAAAAAGGAAGATGCCTAGAATGTCACCTTGATTTGTGGTCTGGGAGAGTTCTCAAATTTCTCGGAAAGTCTCTACTCTTTCACTTACTATAGTTTTTCCTTGGGATCTCGTGTGTGTTCGGGCACCCTATGTTTGAGATGATAATAAACAGACTGCAAACTTTATCTCTTGGCACTCCTGTTCTATGCATCCCTTCTCTGCTGTTGAGCTTCTAGGGTTTAAGGTCAAAATCCATGCAGTCTTTCTTCCTCCATCTTACATGCATTACCACTCTAGTTGAACTTCATCTTAAATATTCTGCAGCCCTTGTGCATCCCTGAAACACATCTTTCCCAAAGGCCAGATGGAGCCTTCTCCAGGCAATGACAGTAAGGCTTAGCCCTGTAGGTGGTACAGCTTACCCTGTCTGCACTGGCTCTTGGTATGATTTTGAGTGACTTTTCAACAGGATGACATGATCCCAATGGAAGTTGAGCCTTCCATTGATTCTCCCTCCACTTATTCTGGAATGTAATTTTAACTACGAATTCAGCCAGATGACCTTTCATGGAATGGGATCTCCAGGTTAGAAGGTATACTGGGAGGTCATTTATGTGAACCTGCTTGTAATACTGGCAGGAGTTGACATGAATTCATGGAGGTTCTTCATTAAAATGTTCAGTCCATCAAGGGACCATGTGTGAATCTTACCTTACCAGGAAAGATTACTCATGTAATAATTAAGAACAGTTCTCTTCTCTCTGGAACAATCACTTTCCTCTTGTTCTTGGCTCATTAGAAAGAAGGGAACATAGTTTTTGTTTTGATTTTTTTTGTTGTTGTTTTTAGCCTTCATATACCTTTCTATGGACTGTAAAACTGTCATTTCCTTATTCAGCCTTCTTTTTTTTATTTTTCTAGGCTAAATAAACCCCATTCCTTTAGCCTTTCCTCAAAGGGGATATTAGTCAACCTTTAATCATTTTAGTTGCTTTCTTCTGGACTACCTCCAAATTTTCCACAGCACATTTTCTCTGGTAGAGCTGAAATGCAATACAGTAGAGGAAAAGTCTCATTAATTCAGGCCTTGGCAATTTGAAATTTGGGGTAATTCAGATGGGGATTTGCTTAACCAACCCTTTCCTCATTGACTTCAAGTTTAAGGCAAAGTAGATCAAGAGAAGCGAGCTACAGAAAATATTTAAGAAACTCACAGGAGCTGATTTTTCCGAGTATATTCATGGTGCATTGTTCTCACAGAGGCACTGGCTAGTTGTTTGCCATTCCAGCCAGCTTTCTCTAAAGACCTTGCTAAGCATCATGTCCATTATAATGGCCACATTTCCTGCTCCTGGGTAGTGTGTTTGTTGGTCAAAAGGTTACATTTACCAGTATGAAGATATTCCAGGATTCTGAACTGTAAGTTGCTATAATTTCTAAAATCACCCAATTAGAAATGACGAACTTATTTAGTTTTCACCAGCTCAGAGATATTATTCATTCATAGATTTTTTAATTGAAATTTCTGTGTAGAAAGACTGCACTGATCTACCTGACCTACACTGAACTTCAAAATAAGTTCATCTTACAACTCCAAGTTCTTCATTGATTAGCCATTGAATAAATATCAAGTATGTGTCTACTTTGTGGCCACAATTGTGCTTTTAAAGAAGAGAGCAACACTCCCAAGCTTCTTGTTCTGTAATATTACAGCACAGGTGTGAGTAAGGTCCTTAGACCACAGATAAATGTGGGAGAAGAAAGAACACTGGCAATTTTACAGACGTTTGGGTGACTCATTATCGGTAACAATTTGATTAGATGTTTCTTATGTCTGTTTTTGCTATGAAAATTCTGAAGACACAGCTCACTCTCTAGCATGTTTAGTGGTTTTAACTATGGAAAACAATAGCTTTTATGTCTTGCTTTCTTGACTCTAGAACCAACTGAGATACTGAGGTGGTAGATAAGAAAATATGGATCAAATTATCTTTGTATTTAGAGACAGTGAGCTTGTAGAAGGGTATAGATCAGATAACACAGCAGTAAGTTTAGTAGAATTGCAGGATTTAACTCCCAGTGATTGGCAAGGCTAGAAAGCCACAGACGCCATAGAAAAGAAGGAGGACATTTTCTTTAGGCATATTTGCAACTCCTACTGCCCCATCGACAGGAAGAGACTTGAATATATGCTTATGGGGCCCACATCTTCCTTGTCACGCAGCTTAAAGAGCTTGAGAGGCTGTAGCATTTCTCTCAGGAAACCTCATCAAAAGAAATCATAAACAGTAAAGAACAAGATTGCCACCAGCTTCATAAGCTGCTTCTGTCCAGAATATGTTTCATTTTCCGTGAGTTTTAGCATGAGGCCACAGAAAACCAAAAGTCTCAAACAAACCAATGGCATTATCATGCTGTTTTCTTGAGAATCATAGAATAAAGCCTCCGGAATACAAAATCTGATGAAAAATGGTGAGTTTGGGATCTTAATTCTGTCCTTTGTTACAGAAATGACATTGAATGGGTAACTCATTCTAATTAAAATGGCAATAGTAGTAGTAGTAGAGACTAGGGTGATTGTGAGGTATAAATGTGCTAAGATACAAAACATGTTTAAAACAGGTTTGGCACACAGCAGAAGGCAGGCAATCACTTTTACTTATAAGTTATGCCTTTATGCCTAATTCTTATAGACTAGTTTACAGCAAATTTTCTTTGTTCTTTTATACATTCAAAATTGGGAAGCCCCATGAAAATTCCCATGGACCAAATGCAAATTCTTTCTTAAAACTGTTATGTGTATACAGCTAGTTAACCCTGGAGTTTTGTTTAAAAGTAAGTACTGGTTATACAGGTCTTGGAAAGAGCCACAAGATCCTCTAGTTTCATAACATTCCAGTTGATGCCAATGCTACCAACCAGTGGACCAGCTTCTGCATAGAGTGGACGTAGACTCATATCTCAGATCACTAAATACATCTGTGGGATTGAGAGAGACTGGCCTAAGTGCTACTGCCAAGCTTTCAAGGGCAAACATCAGGGCTTAGCTACAATGATGCATTTCTTCATGCCTTTAAATGCTCTCTCAATTACAACCTGTGTAATATATTTGTACCCTACTGCATGTGACTTAAAAAGTATAACCTTCTCATCAGTTACTCCCTTAATTCTTACCCCAACTCCCTAATTAAGATGGAATCAGAAAGCATCCTTTGATCATTTCACAGCCCTTACAAAACTTGCTGTTTAGGGACAAGTTAAATCAATAAAGATTTGCTTCTGGCATTGGTTCTCAAACTTTAGTGAGCACTGAATCATTTTGGAAAACAACTTCAATCACCAATAGCAGGACCTCATCCCAGGAGGTTCGAACACAGTTAAGGCAACAAATGACATTTTAAGCTAGGTCCCAGGCTACATCCTGGCTGCTTTTGAGAGCCATACTGTGTGTCAATCAAGAGGAACCAGGTGATGTTCAATGGCAACTTACATGACAAGGATGGCCAATCATATTTGACATCATCAGGTCCAAATTAGTATGCAGTACATATGTTAATTTGAGGAGTTCAAAAGTCAGTAAATTCTAGTCATCAAAATCCCTAGCAGATGGAAACAGCTTACAGCATTCCCTGTGGACAAGTGGGAATGTGTGAAATCCAACGGCATAGTCATGTGTACAGACCAAATCTGATCAATCTTCAAGTCTGGGCAGTTTGTAAAGTTTTCATTGGCTAGACCCATAGGAAGACCTCAATTAGAGAATCACTGTGTGTCAAACATCAGTATCTTGTCTATCTCCTCTGGCCAACTTCATCTGGTGGCTTTTTGGCAGAGGTCAATATTTGTTCCACTGGGTTTGGAGACATCCATACAAAGTCATTGTTTACATGAAGAGACTTGGATTTCTGGAAAAGTGTTGTCATGCCTTTTACCTCTGCATTTTTAGGGTCAATCACTATGAATTTAGTAAATATTCTTTAGATTACAACACATTTTCAAAAGTTATAATAATAGTTGCTCTATATCTAATATACCTTTGTTTCTGTTATAAAGTCAAGGATTAAAATATGTATAATAGTGGATAGAAGAAGGAGGTTGGCACTGTGTTATTGTTAATTCAGGATTCTTTGTTAAAAGAAATAAAAAACACATAGTATTTCTCCCCAACCTACTCATTTCAATAACATATTAAACTCATGCAGGATGAGATAGGAAAATGTATTTTTTTAATATCTAAAGTTCTCAAGTTCCTTAGGAGAAACATAACTTTATAAAACTGGGCATGTTTATCTGATAGAGCATTATATAGTAGTGAAAATGAGTGACATGATATATCATTATACTCAATCCTTATCACTTATGGATTCTATAACTGAACTGTTACCTAGTCATTAAAATATCTTGTAATTTCAAATCAAATTCATGTTGTTTTGGGGTCATCATGACCATGTAGAATGGCAAAGTTTTTTGAGTTTTGATACAAATTCATTTAATTAGTTTCACAAAGGCCTTTTTAACTTTTGGTTTCATGTCTCATAATATTAACAAATAACCCTTCCTAGTATGTTGAATGTCTCATTTCTCTCCTTCTTGTTAGTATTTTCGTTGTTTAAAATGGGCATTGAATTGCTGTCTGGTGTTTCTAATTACAGTAAGTCTCGCAGGGAATATATGTGCATTAGGTAGGATGTTGTAGGCTTGGGAGCATGTTTGGCCATGAGTTCAATGCTCATCAGTCAATAATATATAATAAGTAGGGTGTTTTAACTAGAAATACATATAAAACAAGGTTATATATTGATTGGTTGATGAAAGTTTTGTAACCAGGGGCTCAGAGGAACACTAAACCTGTATTTCTCCTTGGAGCAACAGTTGAGCATTGGTTAATTCAGTGTTCAAGGTGACTTTAAATAATGCAACTACTGAGATTAATGAGGATCAACTGTATAACAAGTGGATGACACATTATAGTGACATAAGGCAACCCATCTCCAAAACTTCATATTCCCTGCATGCAAAAGTTACAAACCACTGAAAGAGAATAAACACTGCATTGTCCTATAAAGTTTCTTAAAAAGTATTCAAATAAAGCGCTAGAACACAAGGTCGGACAATTGATTGCCTTTGATGGGAACAGAGAATGGGGTTGGGAAGCAATAATGCTGATAGATGTGAGGTCTTTGGCAATGAATTTATGAGTATTCATTGTCTTCTTAAATTCGGATTAAGGTATGTGAATAAAGAGAAAGTCAGGCATGAAAGATGACAATGGGCCACACAACAATTACATAGATTATTTCTACTAATGTCCATTGATACACATCTCTTTTATTTTCTATTTTTCAACATATAACTACATGAATAGACATATCTTTTCCCTCACATTATCAGCTCTTTTCCCCTAACGGTGAGCTTTCTTGGTATGACCCTGAGAGATGAGCCTTCTCAAAGAACTGGAGGACACAGAAAAGCAGTACTTTTTCCTCCTACTGCACTAGCGCCGGTGTTTTTCAGCCATTCTTGCAGGCCCAGCAATGATGATATATTATTTGCTGAATGATTTCCAGAGAGCCCAAGAGGCACTTCTACACCATGGTGAAATCCAGGTACATGTATCCCTGACCCCAAAAGAAAGACAGAATAATCATTTATGCAGATAGGAAGTCCAGACAAAGCAGAAGTGAAGTGATGGAAAGCTTGGCTTCAGAATTAAAGTCAGCTTTGAAACCAATAAGGCTATGAGTAGCAAAGTTTCTGGCGTGTTAAGACAGATGGAGCATATAGAAAAGTTATTTGAGTACGAGGTACTTGTCAGTTTACCATGATGGCTGAGCCTCAACAGTCTAGAGGGAGGTTTATCTGTTTCGGTATGGAAAAAGCCAAGGATTACTAAGGCAACTGGGTGAGCTCTCTTAAAATGAGGAATCAAGGTGTACTCTCACTAGAGATTTGCCTTTGATACATTAGTGTTACCTACCAGCCACCCATTCCCTCCCTACAGTGGGTAATTTAGGGTGATTTGTATAATGCACCTTTTTGTACCATGCAAATGACCCAGCCTCCCCCTCTGCCTGTGCTGCAGCCCAGTCTGGCTGCCCGATATCCCAGAGGCACTTAATCACGCGTTGGGGTTTGATTTACTAATGCTATTGTCTTTCCATTTTCTGTTAAGAAATTATTAGCAGGAAATAACTCGGCCCGAACGCCACAATATGTTGGATCAATTTAAGAGACAATATAGATCACTGGGATTTCTTTTGTCAAATGGAACCATTAGACTTGCATATTAAAAAAGTATATATTTCTGTGTCGAGTGTGTAAGTGATACATGGAGTACCATTATGCAAAAAGGCCACCAAGCAGGCAAGGGGAGAGAGATGAATGGGTAGGAAGGAAGGCATGATAAATATGTTGTTGCCCATGAAGCTTATATTACAGCAGTAAGGAGCTGGTTTTGTTGAGGGAGTCCATTTCCCTCCGTTTCTTAGGAAGTGGCCTCACCCTTCTCAAAGTCACAAAGCAGGAACTTAGTGATGTCCTTCTCTATACCAAACAGGATGCTGTGATTGGAATCCATTTCAACTTCATCTGTCTACTCGTGCGCTACTCCTAAGTCTGGAGGTATGTTGCTCAAAACATCAGACTCACCCCATACTTTCTCTCCCTTTATTAACATTGCATGATGCCTTTTCCAGCCATGCTTGTTTTTCTGGGTCACATGGGGACTGTTTTTCAGTGTCACGCTGTCTCTTGCTATCCACTGCACGGACAGAGCCGCCGAGTAATTATATCAGTGTGACTGCAATTTTACCTTTGGGGCCTTCTGGCTTTGCCTACACACAGGTGACTAAACTAAGAATGGCGACACTCTTCCCTGGGTGGAACGGATCATGTGACTGTCAACTGACAGTTCAGCAGGCAGCTGAGTCACACCAGATCACTTTTCAGCTTAGCAATGTGAATGGGAGAAAGCCAGGTGAAACAGGGCCCTGGGCCCTCTGTGCTCAATGAGTTTGGTCCCAAATTATCACAGAATGAAATGGGATTGGAAAAGCAAGTGTGGCCCAGGAGAAGAAACTCACCGATTCTACTTCCATCCATGTACAACCCTAGAGCAAGCACTGAACCTTGAAAGCATCCACACTCTTTCCCATCTCCCATGAACAAACGTAGCAAAAATTATTCATAATGCTAATAATAACAAATTACACTTAAGGATGAAATGAAGGATTTCCTATGATGATAATTTGCAAAAATATGCACAAAAACCCTGAATCTGGAGACATTAAAGTATTTTGCACAAATGCAAGTTGAACAAAAGTAATGTCCAATTGATATTAAATAAAAATTTCTGGTTACCATTGTATCCAGAATTGACATACACAAGGTAGGCTCATAAGCTTCTGTGTGATTTAAAGCTTTTTCTCATGACACAGATTTTTTGCATAGTTGTTGTTTTCCTTTGTTTTATTGTTTTCACAGTTCTAATTTACTTCCAGCTGAGTTGTTCTTCTCTTTGTTATTTGTAGCCATAAAAAGATGCTCATTTAATTTGCCTCCAAGTAATAGCCTATTGTAGGACATTTTCTTTGTTTCCATAAATCTCTGGTTATTGTCACTTAGGTTATTGCAGTTTATATATTTATTCAAAAATTAGAATGTCTACTTTGGGCTAGTAAATCCAAATGGCTTCCTTAAGCAAACAGAAGAATCTAAGTGTTCCCTGTAGGCATGGCACCACTAAGTCAGCTGAGTGTTTTCCTTGTGCTTCAGACCAATGTGGCATGGAGGTACTGTTGTTCAAATGGGTGTGGTCCTAGCTTCTATGGAACTTGTAGTGTGGGTAGCCAGAAGGACAGTAAACAACTAAAGTCATACAAAGACCAAAGTGTGATTCCACAAAAGACATCCAGTCACATGATGGGTCATACAGAGTGTTTGCTTCAGTGCTGGGTAGCCAAATTGTGAATGGGCGAAGCACAGATCTGGAGATGAAAGCTACAGCCATTTAGGGAGGAATGTAGGGTAGGTAGGACTGGAATATAAAACTGGAAAGACAGTTTGAGATCTAATTTTTGAGACCTGTGGCTGTCACATGGGCAGTACTATGGGTTGAATTGGTTTGACCAAGTCTGTGATCTTATTTAGTAGTAAGGTCTTTGCAGATAACTTGAAGAATATACCAGGGTGGACTTCAATCCAATATGGCCTTGTCCTTACAAAGAGGGAAATTTGGGCAGATATCTACATTAACACACAGAGGGATGAGCTCTGTGAATACAAAGGAAGATTAGGGGTGTGCACATGTACACAAGGAACACCCAATGCTCCAAACCCACCAGGAGTGGGGACTAATCTTCTGGCCCAAATCCCTCCCTCATGGCCTTCAGAGGGACCCAGCCTGCTTACACCTTTATCTTTGGTACTTGTTTGGGGCAGTGCCCAAAGGCTTAGAAAAGCAAGTCAGAACCATCAGTTCACACATTTGAAGGTTGGTTTGGTTTAGTTTTCGTTTCAGTTGGTAAACCTTAAAGTGTAAAAAAAAAAAATACAAACCATTTGGACATTTTTAGGAAGGAAACTAACCTACCTTCCATCTCACTCTCTAGCTCAAAGGTCTTGATAATATAGCCTTTCTTATTTCCCATGGAAAAGGAAAGACATGATTGTGATTTCTTCCACAGGAAAGAATCACTGGGGACCATAATTTTATGTAATTGTTCTGCTTCTTCAGAACAGTTGTGGTATCCAATATATGCTAATTAATTACATACTTATAAATTGTATTGCTTTATACTTTCAAATTTTTAATTTTTTTTGTTTATTGACATTTTTATATGACACATGATCTTGCTACGCTTATTATGCAGGCCAGCCTTAATTAAAGACCTGTCTCAGCCTTGAGAGTCATTGGAACTACAGGTGTGGTACACTGTTTAGTAACAATTAATTCCATAATGTCAGAAAAGCTTCAAATATAGCACTAAGATAGTGTGTTTGTGCACACATGTGCACGCATGCATGTGTACAGGCATGCCAATACTGGGCATGAGTATTGCCCTTAGCTTTTTTTATCCAAGGTGAGTGTCTACCATTTGAGCCACAGCTCTACTTCTGTCCTTTCTCTGATTAATTGGAGATGAGTCCCATTTTGGCCAGATTCAAGCCACAAACTTCAGATCTCAGCTTCCTGAATAGGTAGGATTACAGGCATGAGCCACCAGTGCTTTTCTGCATTAAGAATTAATGTATTTCCTTTCTCCTGATTCAAAACTTGTTCCCATTTTGACACACTTGGTTGGTTCCTCTATGTAAGCATACTGTTATTTTCTTCTTCTTTTTTTTTTTCTCCTTAACCCAGGGAACACATTGCAGATATCAACCCTGTCTACGTAAAAGCTTTAATTTGTGGTTTTTAAGAACCAAGTCTATTGTCCTATTCACTCATAGTAAACTAAGAGAAGTCAAGAAATGTTAGATTAAAAAATACATTTATTGACCACCAATAGTCAATTTTTATCAATTTGTGGATTTTTTCTCTCTGAAAATTGAAGCAACTCATGTACTTTATGACTTGTGAAGAATAACTTCACTTTCCTTTAACCTAGAACTGCTTCTTAGCTGCTCTTTACCTTTCATGATAATAAGATTTTTGCAGAATACAAGCAAATTATTCTATAGAATATACTTCAGTTTTGTGTGCCTAAAATTTTCTAATGATTAAGTTTAAAGTATTCACTGTTAAGTATAGATGCCATAAATTCATTTTTATAACGTTCTTGAATATCTTTTTTTTTTTTTTTTTGCCTGTCCTGGGCCTTGGACTCAGGGCCTGAGCACTGTCCCTGGCTTCTTTTTGCTCAAGGCTAGCACTCTGCCACTTGAGCCACAGCGCCACTTCTGGCCATTTTCTATATATGTGGTGCTGGGGAATCAATCCCAGGGCTACATGTATACGAGCCAAGCACTCTTGCCACTAGGCTATATTCCCAGCCCTTTCTTGAATATCTTATCAAGAGTTATTCCATCGACTTGCCATTTGTGACATCTTTGATTTCAATTGGTTAATGTCACATTTTCCCACTTAGTTACTAGATTTCCCTGCATAATTAATAACTAATTTGTGCGGAGATACTTTAAGACCTTATAAATACATTTCTCATGAAAATTTCACAAATCCTCTTAGTATCCATTGTTGATTCCTTCTTGATTCAATTACTTTTGTAAAATGATGATTTGTTAACTGCTTCATTTCTCCTATTTTATTAGCTGGCATTCTACTTGTCTTCCTTCGAAATGTTTATTCATTTGTTACTAGTACAGGGTTTTTCTTGTATTATTATTTTGTTCAGTGGATTATAAATCATTAGCCTCATTATTTATTTTGATGCACAAATTATCTCAGATCTGCCTTCCTGGAACCACTTCAACTTGGCTCCTTTGTCCTCATGGTTTTATTTGTCTTTTCCTTTGTAGCATTTTTGTTATTTAAGCATAACATATGATTCCAGTTTATCTTCAATTGATTGCTTTTCCCCATCTAGGGCTCTCCCTATTTCTCTGAAAAACCTGTTTCTTCTGAGTGCAGAATCATACTCAGAAAACAAAATCCAAAAATTAGCTAAATGCTTTTTTAACTATTTCAACATTGCACTTTTTCAATTTATTGTATTCTTCACTTTGGGATATAATAGAACATTTGCATAAGTGTCTATTGTACTTTCTGGTGGTCTAGTGTAAATGCTAGCATTTATAAATGTAAGGGATTGATATGATTAAGATATTGTACTGTACCAAGTGATCTACAGATTCAATGCTATAGATATGACCATAAAATTTCCCGTAACATTCTTCAAAAATATTAAAAAAATATTACAATCTGATGGAACCACAAAAAACTGAACAACCAAAGAATATATGAACAAAACATATAAAGCTGGAGACATCATATTTCAAAATATATCATAGAATGCAGGCATATGCACAAGCATATATACAAATGCACAGAGAAACCAACAGAACAGAAGAGATAGTCAAGAAATAAATGCACATGAATATAATCAACAAGTCCTTGACAAACTTGCCAACAAGACATGGAGGAAAAAGGGACAATTTCTTTAATAAATGGTCCTTGAAAACCTAGATACTAATTGAATAATAAAACTGGACTCTTATCTCACTCTACATACAATGGAGCCAAATGTGTTAAAGACATTAAAGGTCTGAAATTATAAATGTAATAGATAGAAATACTCAAAAGGTTGTAACATTTCTTGACTTGAACCTGGACAATTATCTTTTTGGATATAATACCATAAGTATAGGCTACAGTACAAAGGCCAACAGGACTGCATTAAACTAGAAACTTCTTCACAGAAAAAGCAACTATTAACAGAATGAATGGACACAGTACAGACTTGGAGAAATGTTTGTAAATAAGATATCTGATTTGACACAGTAATGCCACCAGCACAACAATGTTCATTGCAGCACAATTTGTCATAGCTAGAATCTGGAACCAACCCAGATGCCCCTCAGTAGACTAATGGATCAGGAAAATGTGGTACATATACACAATGGAATTTTATGCCTCTATCAGAAAGAAGGACATTTGCCCTATTTGTAAGGAAATGGAAGGACTTGGAAAAAATTATGCTAAGTGAAGTGAGCCAGACCCAAAGAAACATGGACTCTATGGTCTCCCTTATTGGGAATAATTAGTACAGGTTTAGGCAAGTCATAGCAGAGCATCACAAGGCCCAATAGCTATACCCTTATGAACACATAAGATGATGCTAAGTGAAATGAACTCCATGTTGTGGAAACGATTGTTATATCACAGTTGTAACTACTTTCAACGTCCCATGTGTCTCTGTAGCTTCTATTATTGATGATGTTCTTGTATCACCTTCCTGTGGTTGTACCTACACTATCTCTGTAATCTTATCTGAGTATATTGGAAACCATGTATGCTGGTATTAGAAGTAGGAAATTGAAAGGGAATACCAAAATTGAGAGACACAGGGTAAAAAAAGACAAACAACTACAAGAGCAATACTTGCAAAACTGTTTGGTGTAAGTGAACTGAACACCTCAGAGGGGGGGAAGGGAAAGTGGGAGGAGGGAGGGGGGGAAGGGACAAGGTAACAAACAGTACAAGTAATGTATCCAATGCCTAACGTATGAAACTATGAAACTGTAACCTCTCTGTACATCAGTTTGATAATAAAAATTTGAAAAAAAAAGATATCTGATTTGAAGTCAATACTTAACATATAAGAGAAAGTCAAGAAATATAAGGGCAAGTAGACAAACAAACCAAATAGAAAATAAAACTGAAATGGCTGGTAAGCCTATGGGAGAGAGGAAGGCAGGGAGAGAGAAAGAGAGTTAGAAAGAGAGAAGAGAGTTAGAAAGACAACTAGAGAGAAAAGAGAGCGAGCTGCTGGAAAACAGATTTTCTCCTGCTTGGCATCTCACTTTAGCTCTGTGTATCATAATTCATCTTGTATAAAATTAAAAATCAGATTCTTCCCCCACAGGAATTTTCTCAGGATCAAACATATACCTTGTAAGGCATCAAACAAATATGCTTAATGTGAGAGAACTAAAAATCACATGTGATCATTGTACTTTTAAAACTACATAATATCAGCAATGATGACTGTTAATTATGAGTCTCCTTGATAATTTTCACTGTTTCCTTTTGTCTTTGGCTATGCTACAGGTTAGTTACCAGCCTGCTCTGTCTTTTTCCTTCTACCCAATCTCCTTCTTAGACATGGCACACAGTGTATATTAGAAGCAGATGTTCATTCACTAGCTTCCATTCAGACCTGTTTCCTAGCTTTAGGATTTGCATTTGCATTATGTTGTATTAGAAGGCCTTAAAGTGTGAGTCAACTCAAGCATAACTGAAATTAACTTGAAATTCTTTCCTGAAAATTTTTGTGTCTTCTTTGGGAATAATCTAATGACCTCCCTCTCCAACACACACAAAATAAGATTCAAGAGTTCATGGAGAAGTATAGATAGAGGCAAAGTATTTTCCTTCTTTCCTTTACCACTTTTTGAATTCCCATCATAATTGTGTGTCTCTTAGGAGAATTTTCATGCTACTTGATATCACTATCAAGTATAAACAAAACTCAGTTGTATAGGCTTGTTGGTTCATTTTAAAAGTGATGCACTATAACAAAAAAGTATCAATTTACACATTTCAAGTGTGTAGGTCAGTACAGTTGAATGGTAGTTTCTTGTAACAAATACCTTCATTTTTTTCATCTTGCAAGCTGGCTTTCTATTCTCATTAAACAACAATTCTTACTTCCTCTATTAATTTGTGGGGGAGAGGGTCAATTCTTTTTTACATCATTTGTTGGTTTTTATAATCACTATAAGGAATATTACCATGGCTGAGTAAAAGTGCTAAATGGATTTGAGCTCACCAAAATTTTGTAGGCATTTTATGATCACCTAAAGCATACAAGGTTTTGTATTAAGCAATGGGAGATGGTAGTCAAGCATGATGTAGGTTTACACAATGCAAACATTTTGCTCAAAAAGAGCAAAGTCTCCAGGCATTGGTTGCTCACACTTGTCTTCCTAACTGCTTATGAGTTAAGAGCTGGGAATCATGATTTGAAGCCAGCCCAGGCAGGAATATCTGAGACTCTTTTCTCCAATCAACCATCACAAATGCAGAGGTGGAGGAGTGACTGAAGTGGTAGAGTGGCAGCTTTGAATGAAAAATCCAAGTGAGAGTATAAGGTCCTAAATTCAAGCCCTAGGATTGACACAAAAGAGAGGAAAGAAGAGGGAATAAAGAGGAGGAGGAGAAAGTAGAGAAGGAGGAGGAGAAGGGCAGGATACTGAGCATCTTAGCAGTGGAAGCTTTCAACATCAGGACCCTGTTGTTGGCCTTTGGTCTTTCCCTTGCTTTAAGTGAAATGCCTCAAATACCCTTTGTATCATTTTAGCCTTAAAAGTACCATTTCTACAAGGGAGTATCATGTCTATAGGGGAGTATCATTTCTATAGGGGAGTGTCATTTCTATAGGTGAGTATCATTTTTGTAAGGGAGTGTCATGGGGCTTAATTAATAGCTGTGGAGAACTCTGTGGTCTTACAAGGACAGAAGAAGTAATACTTGCTGTCTTACTGAGAGCAAAAAGAAAAGAATGGAAATATTGCTTAATATACTTGGAATTGTAGTTATGTGACAGAAGGAGACAGTCTCTCCCTAGGGAACTGTTCAAGGTCAGGAACTTACTGAGTCCCAGTAGAGCAATAACATTTCATGTCAACATCTCGAGATGCAGTCTGCTGCCATGGAAAGGGTGGACACAGAAAAACTGGATTTCAAGCCAAGTCATTCTGCCATGAACAAAGGCACAGAAGAAATCAATCCATTCACAGCTCAGAATTGGTGGGAATGAATTAGAACCCTAAAGTGCTTTATAACTCCAACAGGAGTGGTGGAAATTCCGGGTTTTACATGACCCGAATTCTGTTCTATCAAAGTCTACTGAGTAGGTGTTAGGTGGCAGACTTCTAAACAAGACAGGCTTCTTTGCACAGCTTCCAAAGCACTGTATGTATAAAAGACCATGCTGCCCAGTCTCCTTTACAGATAGACCACACTAACCTGGAGATCAACGAAAGCCCTGTCTTTCACAGGAAATGGGCAGGACTCCATTTCCATTGGTAGGAAGTAACCAAAACTTTTCCAATGACTTCTTATCTGCACTGGATTTTGAAATATGAATAAAAGTATGCTGGTAGACAAAGCAGTTATAGAGATCTCTTTAGAGAAGCTATTCTTTTTTTTTAAAATTTATATTATCAAACTAATGTACAGAGAGGTTACAGTTTCATACGTTAGGCACTGGATACATTACTTGTACTGTTTGTTATCTCGTCCCTCATACCCCCCCTCCTCCCCCTTTCCCTTTCCCTTTCCCCCCATGAGGTGTTCAGTTCACTTAGACCAAACAGTTTTGCAAGTATTGCTCTTGTAGTTGTTTGTCTTTTTTTACCCTGTGTCTCTCAATTTTGGTATTCCCTTTCAATTTCCTACTGCTAATACCAGTATACATGGTTTCCAATATACTCAGATAAGATTACAGAGATAGTGTAGGTACAACAACAGGAAGGTGATACAAGAACATCATCAATAATAGAAGCTACAGAGACACATGGGACGATGAAAGTAGTTACAACTGTGATATAACAATCGTTTCCACAACATGGAGTTCATTTCACTTAGCATCATCTTATGTGTTCATAAGGGTATAGCTATTGGGCTCTTGTGATCCTCTGCTGTGACTTGCCTAAACCTGTACTAATTTTTTCCAATAAGAGAGACCATAGAGTCCATGTTTCTTTGGGTCTGGCTCACTTCACTTAGTATGATTTTTTACAAGTCCTTCCATTTCCTTACAAATGGGGCAAATGTCATTCTTTCTGATAGAGGCATAAAATTCCATTGTGTATATGTACCACATTTTCCTGATCCATTAGTCTACTGAGGGGCATCTGGGTTGGTTCCAGATTCTAGCTATGACAAATTGCGCTGTGATGAACATTGTTGTTCTGGTGGCTTTACTGTGATTTTGTTTGTGTTCTTTTGGATAGATACCCAATAATGGGGCTGCTGGGTCATAGGGGAATTCTATATTTACCCTTCTGAGGAATCTCCATACTGCTTGCCAGAGTGGCTGAACCAGTTTACATTCCCACCAACGTTGAAGTAGGGTTCCCTTTTGGCCATATCCCCTCCAACAATTGTTATTGTTAGTTTTCTTGATATATGACATTCTTACCGGGGTGAGATGGAATCTCAATGTTGTTTTGATTTGCATTTCTTTTATGGCCAGTGATGTAGAGCACTTTTTCATATGTCTCTTGGCCATTCTCATTTCCTCATCAGAAAAGTCTCTTTGTAAGTCTTTAGCCCACTTGATGAGGGGGATATTGGTTCCTTGCGGTTTTGTTTTGGAGGAAGGTAATTTTTTTAGTTCTGCATATATTTTAGAGATGAGGCCTTTGTCCATTGAATGGCCGGTAAAGATCTTCTCCCAGTCTGTGGGCTTTCTGTTTATCTTGCGAGCTATGTCCTTTGCCGTGTAGAAGCTCTGCAGTTTGATGCAGTCCCATTTGTCCAACCTTTCTTTGATTCGTAGCCTTTCTGGGTCTTTGTTAAGGAAGTTCCATCCTGCACCAAGGAGCCCAAGTGTTTCTCCTACTCCTTCCTTTAGTGTTTTCAGGTTGTCTGTTTTGATTTCAAGGTCTTTAATCCATTTGGAATTGATTTTGTTGCAGGGTGATATATAAGGATCTAGTTTTAGTTTGTTGCATGTGTTGAACCAGTTTTGCCAGCACCATTTGTTAAAGAGGCTATCTTTCTTCCAAACTATTGTTTTAGCTCCTTTGTCAAAGATTAAGTAGGCATAGTTCTGTGGGTTCATTTCTGGGTCTTCAATTCTGTTCCATTGGTCTTCAGGTCTGTTCTGGTGCAAATACCAAGCTGTTTTTATTACTATAGCTTTATAATACAGCTTGAAGTTGGGTATTGTAATTCCTCCAGCACTGTTCTTTCTGCTTAGGATTGTTTTTGCTATTCTAGGTCTTTGATTGTTCCATATGAATTTCTGGATTGCTTCCTCTATTTCATTAAAAAATGGTGTTGGGCACAGCAACAGACAAAGGCCTGATAATCGGTAATCTACAGAGAACTCAAAAAAACTAAGCCCCTCCAAGCCCAATACACCTATTAGGAAATGGGCAAAGGAGCTAAAGAGAGACTTCACAAGAGAAGATATAAAAATGGCAAAGAAACACATGAGGAAATGCTCAACATCCCTGGTGGTAAAGGAAATGCAAATAAAAACAACCCTGAGATACCACCTCACCCCAGTTAGAATGGCCTAAACTTTGAACTCAGGCAACAACAAATGCTGGAGGGGGTGCGGGAAAGAGGAACCCTTCTCCATTGTTGGTGGGAGTGCAATTTAGTACAACCACTTTGGAGAACAGTATAGAGGTTTCTCAAAAAGCTCAATATAGACCTACCCTATGACCCGGCCATACCACTACTAGGCATCTATCCTAAACAGCAAACCCCAAGATATCAAAAAGGCATTTGTACTTCTATGTTTATTGCGGCACAATTCACAATAGCGAAAATATGGAAACAACCCAGTTGCCCATCCACAGACGAATGGATCCAAAAAATATGGTACTTACACACAATGGAATACTACATAGCGATTAGGAATGGTGAAATATTGTTATTCGCAGGGAAATGGTCAGAACTCGAACAAATAATGTTGAGCGAGACAAGCCTAGAACACAGAAAACAAAGGCGCATGATCTCCCTGATATATGACTGTTAACAAAGGGAGATGGAGAGACAGTAGAGACCAAGTCTGTGAATACTATATAGGTTCTTGATACATTGTATATTGTATATATGTCTACCTGACCTAGAGAAGGGATAGAAAAACAGGATGTAAGATATCACAGGAAATGTACACACTGCCCTACTATGTAACTGTACCCTTTTTGCACAACACCTTGTCAAAAAATTTGTGTTCAATTAATAAACAAATAAAAAAATGGTGTTGGGATATTAATGTAATTCACCACATCAATCAGAGCAAGGTAAAGAACCACATGGTTTTATCTCTGGATGCGGGAAAAGGGTTCGACAAAAATCCAGCACCCATTTATGCTAAAAGCCCTGGAAAAACTGGGATTCCAGGGAACATTCCTGAATATAATCAAGGCAGTTTATGACAAACCAACAGCAATTATAACTCTAAATGGTGAAAAATTAAAGCCATTCCCTTTAAAATCAGGAACAAGGCAGGGATGTCCACTCTCTCCCCTGCTCTTCAACATAGTAGTAGAATTCCTAGCCAGAGCAATTAGGCAAGAAGAAAATATAAAGGGGATCCAAATAGGAAAAGTTGAAGTTAAACTTTGTCTCTTCGCAGATGACATGATCCTATACCTAAAGAATCCCATAGACTCTACCCCCAAGCTACTAGAGCTGATCCAAATCTTTGGCAAAGTTGCAGGACATAAAATAAACCCTCAAAAAACAATGACCTTTCTCTAATGCTAATGACCTGAATGCCGAGGATGAAATCAGGAAAGCAACTCCTTTTGCAATAGCCCCCCAAAACATAAAATACCTAGGAATAACCTTAACCAAAGAACTGAAAGACCTCTTTGATGAGAACTTTAAAAGCTTGAAAAACGAAATTAAGTCAGAACTAAGGAAATGGAAAAACCTTCCATGCTCCTGGATTGGGAGGATTAATATACTCAAAATGGCAATATTGCCAAAGGCTATCTACAAATTCAATGCAATACCCATTAGAGAAGCTATTCTTTTAGGAAAAAAAATGTACAAAAGCGTGGAACATAGGTGAAGGGATACAAGGTTATATGGGTTTATGTGGAGATGCAACTATGAAGATACGATTTTTGTTTTTCTCCGTCCTGTTCCTAACATATGGGGCTACCTCTTTTTTATACTCAAAACATGTTCAAAGATCTACATATCTTATGATTCATAGAGGAGAATTGAAGTAATATTGAATGAAGATCAAACGATGCAAGCTAAATTTTGCTTTGCATTTTCTGACCTGTTTAAGAAAACTAATTCACGATTCTCCACAAGACAAATGACTTCAGGCTGGTGAGTTAGTTTACAAGGGAATTCAGAACAGGTATGCTTGCCTTCTTCCAGAAACTGTCACAAAGAAGTGCAAATAAGGAGACCTGAAAAGCCAGCCAAGTCCTCTCTAAAATTATCCCTGTCATCAGAAACAATTAATACTATATGCAGCACAGTATTGTTCTATGAATAGGAGCAAAAGGAGTTCAGGGAGATTGGTAGGTTGTATAATTTTGAAACTTGAGTTTAGGGTTGGCATTGGTTAAAGCTGATTGGTGGGAGGATTGGTCGGGGTCCAAATGAAGCCATTCAATGAGATCACACAACATCACTTCGAGGAGGAGATGGTTTATATCATTATCACATTCTCAAGAAACTGGATCCTTCACTTCTATGTTTGTGTGTGCATATGTGTCTACAAGAATGCAAGAGTTTTCTGCACAGTGTGCTCAAGGTACTGAGGAAATGTCAAACTGTCATAAAAGGGTAACCTTTTTAGATTGAACTAATGGAACTTCAAAAGAATTTGCTTATACTTCTTTGTTTTTGTAACTCCCAAGTTCAGTCACATCTGACATTTTTCATACATTTTACAAAAAGCAGAGTCACATTGCAAACAAAAACTGATGGAACCAGGAGATGAAAAAAAAGGAGAAAATTTTAAAATGAAAAAAAAAAGGTGATAATTATCAGATAGGATAAAGTGCATTTTTTAAAATGTCTGTTAGGTAAGTGCTCACTGCTTAGCATATTCTTTGGTACAATCAGTCAAGGGGAACATTGTAACTTCTCTGGGGGCTAATATTAAATCTGAATGCCTTACAAATTGTTTCCTGAAATTGTTTCAATGTGATCTTTATAAAATGTGGATAAACATCTCAAATTTTATGGCTGGAACTTCATTTCCTAATTTTTACTCTAAATTTTGTTGTAGACAAGAGCCTGCTCTATATTTTATTTATTATTTATTTTTACATTGGAGCAAAAATGAATTTTATGAGGAAGACTTTAAATTGGGTTCTTGTTAATATTCAGTTTAGCAAAAGCACAAATGTTTGTTAAACTCATGAAAAAAAGCAGAATATATTATGATTTATGTATTTTAATTTTTTTACTATTTATGATTTTGATAATTGGTAAAATGAGCAGCTTTTTTAGAACAAGGTAATCTTAAGGTCTATGCAATTCTGTAGATTAAGTAGGATTTCCTAAACAACCAGAGATTGCAAAGCTCATATACAGATACAGATAGCATTTTCCAAGTAGAATACATGTTTTCTGGTACATGTGTGACCAAAAGTAAGTGTAGCTTAGTAAATTGGTTATAGGTAAAGCTGTACAAAAATATAGAGTCCTGGTTCATCGGCAACGTGCGCATTAAAGAAACATCGTTTTTGGTGTGTGTGAGAGAAACTACAAACAGTGTTTCCCCATTGTCTCTCAAATATTTTTACAGTAGAATATCTAATGGTCAAAAGAGGATATGCTGTAAATCTCCTTTGGGAAACAACTTGAACCTGGCCACTGACATCAGGCTTTGCAGTACAGGGAAGAGAGACTGCCACCTACTGAATCACCACCTTTTAGTTCTTTCTGTCAGCACTTTGATTTTCTTTGGAGTTCTACCAACCCTGGAGTGTGACCTTGCTTAGAAATGAAATCTGACCTCATTACAATGCAAGCTTAGCTTTTTGCAGGCACATTACAAAATCAGCCAGAACCCCTCATCGGCAGATTTCCCCCATCTCGTGCCACAGGAAAGAAAGACAAGCCAAGGGGTTGTGAAGAACCGAAGAGCAAGAACAGCTGCGAATGGGGATCGAGCATCTGGGTAATGATATGTTTAGTCACTAAACACAACTATTTTATCCTAAGATAGACTAAAAATCGAGTACACATGTTTATGTAAAGTCTTCTTACTCTACATCTGAGGAAAGTGCCTGACTAAATGTTGTGTTGGATTGAACTTAATTGTTGACATCTGGAATTTGTTAATGTTAATATTAACCAAAGAATCTGACTAAATAAGATGATATGAGAGACAGGTCTATTCTGAATTTTTATTGTGTGATGGCAAACGTACCATGTAGTGAAATCCTACTAACTTAACAAAAATGAATAGATGTTAAAAAAAAAGAGATATCAATAACCATGACCTAAACTAATTTTTTTAGTTTTGACTTGAATACTGTATCAAATTTTCCAAGTGATATATTCAGAGGTTTTTTTAATCAATGCAAATCTATTTATTACAATGAAATACTACACATATGAGGATATAACTTATGCTCTGTCTTCTAGGCCTATTCATGTATTTTGAACTTGAAGAACACTAGGGGAGGGGCTCACACATGTTAAAGATTTGGACCATTTATACCCATGTAATGGAGTTTGGAATCTCACATTACTCATTGTGAAATATATGCATAGCTCATATACCACACACTGCTGATAGGCTAACAGCACATATTTGAGGAATTACATTTTACACAATAACCCAATTGAATATATAAAAATATGTAAGCTATAAAAATAGGCATTCATCTCAATCGAAGGGAAGGTATGTTCAGATATGTGTGCTTGTTTTGTGGCAGATGCCATTTGAATCCACAGTGGAAAAAGGAATTCTAAGAAATTATGTAGATTGGGAAATTCAGAAGCACCAACTGGCCTGAGCTAAACTGAAGAGCTGTGCTTTAACAGAGCATCTTAACCCAATTAAATAGCTATTCCCCGGCATTTGCTGTAGTGAGTAATTGAAACCAATGACAAATATGCTGCTTTCATAAAGGGCACAGTGTTAAAAAAAAAACTAAATATTTTTCAGTTGTTATTACTTTTTCTTCAGTCTTTTAAAATAAAATTTTTGAAGAAGGGGCTCAAATAAAGCTATAGGATCATGTTAAAGGAATAGAATGCAACCTAAGAACAAAGGTAGAAGGATTTGAACAAAATGAACAATATAACATGGGTTTTAACCCCAGGTATCAAATAAAAGAATACACATCTATACTAATATAGAAAAAATAGACAAATTAATGGAGAATACATAAATATTCCCCTGAAAAGGCTAGAAATACTCATCTATTAATTTGACTTTGTGACTTGATTCCACTAAATAGGATATATGAAGGGAAAAGTAGCAACATTGCAGTCGATTACCATGGCAAGAAAATTATATGGAAACCCTGTATTTGTTGACAAAATGAAATGAGGTCACTTCTCTTTTCTTGTGTCCTTTCCATGAACCCATAGGACCATTCTAGCCCCGAAAAATACATTATACAAAATATATTTTGAGCAAGTGCTATGAAATTCCATACCAGTGCTTGTCATGTCTGCAAAGATTAGAAAAGGAGACATGGTTTGAAAATATCAGTCCAGAGAACACAAGGAGACATGGCAATCAAGTGCAATGTGAATTCCAAATGGGGTTCTAGAACAAAACAAACCAGTAGTGTACAAAGTGATGAATTGCACCTAAAGTAGTAGTAGTTCTCTTCATTTTCACAAATGCAATGTGATAATGCAAAATGATATTGTTGTGAGAAGTAGGAACTAAGTGATATATAGGTACAGCTCTGAATTATGTTTGTAATAAATCTGTCATTCAGAAATTAATCCAAACCCATTGCTGGTGTCTCACACTTGTAATCCTAGCTATTCTGGAGGCTAAGATCTGAAGATGCAGTTCCAAGTCAGTCAAGGGCAGAAAAGACATTGAGATTCTTATCTCTAATTAACCACCAAAAATCCAGAAATGGACGCATAACTAAAATAGTAGAGGGCCAACTGTGAGCAGAAAAGCCAAGTGAGAGCTCAAAGCCCTGAGTTTAAGCTCTGGAATCAGCACAATTAACTAATGAGCCAATTAATAAAATTAATCAAGAATTTTAAAAAATTATTTCTAATGTTTTTGAATATGTTCTTGTAAAACCTTTGTCAACCATCTAGATAGAAAGACATAATTTTCTGGTTCTTCTATTTTTATGAAATGTATCTGATTTTACTGTTACATATGTTACCAATAAAATCTAATTGGCAATATTTTTACTTGTGGAAGATACAAATATCATTTTTTTTTAAATATTGGCAGGTAAGAGTGAATTTCTAAGCAAGCAACATCTGGGTAACCATTTAAATATGCATTTGAGAGAAGTTGTCAACAGTAGAGGTATACATTTGGGAGTCACTAACATGTATATTGAACAAAATGATAATAATAACAAGAGCATGATAAAAGAAAAGAGAAGAATTCTCTGGATACTTCATTATGAAGAGATGAAGTAGACGAGGGGAATGTGCAAGTGGTCAATGAAACAAATAATAACCAAGGTGAAAGAAGTTCATCGGCCATGGGACAGACAGAACCCAAAGAGTCTGGGTGATCACTTGAATTAGAATTAAAAACTTACAAAAGCCTAGGGGTGAAAAAGTCGATTATCAAAGAGGGAATTTCAAAAAAACTGTACATCTACAGCCAGCCTATTCTCAGGTGTTGAGCTGAGAAAAACCTGGAACCTACACATAATGAACTAATAAAAATTGGAGAAAGAGCCCATTTGAGACAACTATAGATTAGAAAATGCAAGAGAAAGAAGACTAAGGACAACCTTTCATGCATTGAAAGGGAATAGTCACGTGGAATTTCACCCAGAATTTTCCACCCAGAGCAATGTTGTTCACACATGAACAAAGATTTCTTGTTTTCCAGTCTCACAGAAGTGTGTGGATTCATTACTCAAAGATTTTTGATATTATGAAGTATTTAGATAAATATTTTGCCCAGAAAGCTAAGGAGAGAAGCTGGAAATAGTCACTTTGTAAATATATTATTACATATTGAGTATTACTGGTAGCTCACACCTGTAATCCTAGCTACTCAGGAGACTGAGATCTCAGGACTGTGGTTCAAAGCCAGGCCGGGCAAAGAAGTCTGTGAGACTCTTATTTCCAATTAATAACCAGAAATCTGGAAGTGGTGCTGTGGCTCAAGTGGTAGAGTGCTAGCCTTGAGCACAAAGAGGCTTAGGGACAGGGTCTAGGCCCCATAACTGACAGCAAAAAGGAAAACAAAAAAGCAAAAAATTAAAACAAAATTCAGCAGAGTTCAGAAATTTCTTTAACTTAATAAAAGATATCTAAGGGGGCTGGGGATATAGCCTAGTGGCAAGAGTGCCTGCCTCGGATACACGAGGCCCTAGGTTCGATTCCCCAGCACCACATATACAGAAAACGGCCAGAAGCGGCGCTGTGGCTCAAGTGGCAGAGTGCTAGCCTTGAGCGGGAAGAAGCCAGGGACAGTGCTCAGGCCCTGAGTCCAAGGCCCAGGACTGGCAAAAAAAAAAGATATCTAAGGAACACTTGCTGATAATATCCCAATTAAAAAGTGAGGGAAGGGTAGGTTGAAAGGGAAGGTGAGAATGTTGATTGGCAAGGTTGACTTCAATCAAGATGCATTGTCCTTATAAACTGGTTTGTTGAATAGTAACTGTGTACAATTACTTAAAGGTAAAAAATAAATTAATATACCAAATTAATATAGAAAAATATTTACCTCTAAGTTTTATAGAAAAAAGAAAATGGAGTTAACCAGTAAAATAGAACAGCAAAAAAAACAAAATCAAGATATTTAAGTTAAATAGAAACAAGGTAAGCTCTTCTATTCATAGTTGACATGATAATTTGGGTAGAAAAATATCAAATTTCAGGGAAAAGGCTATTAGAAGTACAAGTTTAATATTATGTTATTAAGAAATAACACATTGTATTTGTATCTATAAAATGAACAATGAAAATTTAAATTTAAAAATAAGTGCTACATGGCATAGCATGAAAGATAATACAAACCTAGGATTAAATCTGTCAAAATGACTGTAATAACTATAAGTGGTAATTATAGAACATTGTTGAGAGAAATTAAAAGTGCCTTAAATAGTAAAGAAATACAAATTGAGTGCTGGTGGCTCAAACCTGTAATTCTAAATATCCAGGACACTAAGGACAAAGGATTCGAGTTCAAAGCCAGACTGAAGAGAAAAGGCCCACAAGGCCTATCTCTAATTAACTAGCAAAAAGCTAGGCTGGAAGCATGGCTCAGGTTCAAGTGGTAGATCATCAGGGGTGAACAAATAAGCCAAGCAAGAGCATGAGGCATTGGCAGAAGTTTTAGCCTTTTTATGAGAGAGCAAGAGAGAGAGAGAAAGGAAGAGAAAGGTGAGATAGAGAAACTGAGAGAAGGGGGGGCTATTCTATGACTGAAAACAATATTGTCAAGATGTCAATGTTCCCCCAAATGAAAAATTCTTATGCAATATATAAAAGTCCTGTATTTGATGAAACAACCATGAAATAGATAGTAAGATTTATTACAAAGCTGTAGTAACCAAGAGAGTTTAGTGTTTTGGCATAAAGATAAATGAAATGAGTTAAACAAAACATATCTTAGAAATAAAATCATACACATGAACCACTGACTTTCAATAAAGGGAAAAAGACACTTCAATGGCAAAAGCATAGTCTTTCAAAAATATTCTTCTGAACAGATGAGTATATCTGTATCAAAAATTATATCAAGAAATTAACTAGAAATGAGGTACAGGAAACAAAAGGTAAAATATTTCTGACCTTTAATCAGGAAAATATTTCTACATGTAAAACCAAAACTATGATCAACATAAAGATTAAATGTGGGGCTTAATTAACAGTTAAAAAAAACAACCCAAAAAACCCAAAAACCTTGAAAGTTACTGTTCAGAGAATGAGAAGACGAGGCATAACTTGGGTGACCTTTTTGACTATTAACTTATCTCAAAAGATTGTCTATA
Organism: Perognathus longimembris pacificus; assembly: GCF_023159225.1. Taxonomy (NCBI): domain Eukaryota; kingdom Metazoa; phylum Chordata; class Mammalia; order Rodentia; family Heteromyidae; genus Perognathus; species Perognathus longimembris. Next base: position 46,945,256 of record NC_063176.1, read on the forward strand.
TTATTTTAAAGAACACTCTAAACTCAACAAAAAGAGAGTGAACAAGCCAGTGAAAAGTGGAAGAAAATATTTGGATAGCTACACACGGGAAGAAAGATATAGAAAATATGAACACAAAAGGTGGTCAGCCACATTAGTGCTTAGGTAAATTTAAACCATAGCCATGAGATACATCTACACATGTATTAGACAGGCTAAAATGGGAAAGACTGACACTATCCAATGTTAGGGCCACAGAACAAATGACTTCAGACACTGCTGACAAGAATGTCATGTGCTATCCTCTAATTTCCAGTTTGGAGAAACAGTAATATTTTCTTAAAAATTAGACATACTTTCTATAACTAGGCATTTATCCAAGAGAAAAGTAGAGGAAAAGTTCCAATTTAAAGGTACTTGATTGTAAATAGTAATATTGTATGTTATAGTTAAAAACTGAAATTAATCCTAATATCCATCACAGATGAATGGATAAATAATTTGTGGTTGTCTCATTTTATAGGCTCCTAACCAAGAAGTATGCTAATGAAAACAACTATGTGTGTAAATCAGAAAGTAATTGTTGTGAGTAAAAAAGAGAAAAATATTTCAGAGTGATTCTATTCATATAAAGTTCTAAGATTACAAAATGTAACTAATCTACTGTGATGGATACCTGATCAGTGGTTGTTTGGCTATGGGTTAGAGAAGGAATCCAGGGTCAGAGTAAACTTCCCAGGATGTGAGTATACTCCTTATTCTTATTGTGGGTTAATTACAAAGGAACAAGCATTTATAACGCCATTTACCAAATTGTATGCATTTATATAAGAGCACCTTATTACTCGTATATCTTATCCCAGCCATGCTATTAAAAGCAATCATATTTTATATTTTATTTCTGAACAAATCCAGGTATAATGTTAGCAAGAATTCTCATGTAATGACCACATGCAATTTTTCCACTATTTTAATAAGTCTCTTATCTCAGAATATCTACAAAACAGGAACTGGAGAGGTTTGTTTTTATTACATAGATATTATTCATTTTAAAATAAGTTTATGAAGGAATTACTGAAATCGTAAGTAGTACATTCAGTTGATTAGTTACCAGGTCATTAACTACTTTACAGGATGGAGCTAAGCTTAAAATGAAATCAATACTCAAGAATAGAATTAAGATCCCACAAATAAAGTGTATGTATCTTCTAAAACAGAGTACAAGTCAGTGGATAAAGTACTTTCAGCAAAAATGCAGAATGTGATGGTATTTAATAGTACAAATAGTTTTATGGCAATAAGATACTATTGCTAGGGCTATCTGTCACCAATGTATCCCTCGTATTCCCCTATGTATGTGTAGCAGAAACTGAGTGAAAGAGTTACATGTGTATGGGTCCTTGCCTCCTTATTTAACACCGTAAAAAGCATGTCATGCCAAAAGCAGCCATATGCAAGGAAATTTAGGAGCAGCACCTCATATTTGCAAGGAGTTTTTCTAGATTCTTTTTATCACTTTGCCTTGGCATGCAGGTCTTCCCGAGATCAAGTGGGACTAAAACTTGTGAGTCTAGAAATTCTTCCGTCATTATTCATGCTGAGCTAAGCAGACAGCACTCAATATTGTGATACATTTTGCAGAACTTTTCACTAATATGTGCGTTGGAAAATTGGTTGGACTTAGGCCTTTCACTGAACCTAGTAAAGAAGTGAAATTGAGCTATGTAGTGGCTCTTTCGCTGGGTGTATCCAACAGGCCCTCCTCCCTCAGCTAATGATACTACTGTGTATTCCTTCAGCAGAGCAAGGAGAAATCTTACTTTAGCTCACAAAGAAATCTATACACAAATCACAGACTGAAAGCAATGTATCAAGCCAGGGATGGCACTTCTGGCAACGATAGCTATTGCATTTACTCTAACACATACTGGGTTTCAGTCAGCAATGGTCACAGCGGTGGTACTGGCACTGGCATTTGCTCCAAGTTATGTTATGTCCCGTCAGCAATCAGGTAATCCTGTCTGTTTCAGTGGGCAACCCCCATCCCTTTCAGCCTCTACTGATGGGCCATGTCTTGGAAACACAAACATAATGCTCAGCTCATTCATCCACCCATGTCACTTTTAGAAACACGTCTCCTAGGTGGTAAAGAGACAAGTAGTTAACTACAATCAGCAGCCTTTGTTCAGATGCCAACTTGTAGTTGGTGGTGGGGGGTGGTGCTACACATAGAGAGGACTGATGTGATCCAGCAAGAAGATGGACTAGGGGAACAGGATTAGACGTGCAGAGCTCTGTCCTCAAAGCAAGAGGAAACCAATCATCATTTTGAAAACATTTTTCCTGATGGTAGTAAAAAAAAAATACCTAAACAAAAAAAATACAAAAGCAGTGTGTATGGGTTTGATAGTTGGGTGGTTATTTTATTTCTCGATGTGATGTATCTCTGTGTTCTCATGCACATACTGAGTAAGGAATTAAAACTTTTTACTCAGACACAGAAACTTACTCCTGAAAAAATTCATGATTTGTTCTTTATCCTCACGACACTAGCACACACACTCTCTCTTTTTTTTTACTTTGAGTAATAAGCAAATCATTTTTTCAAAGATATTCAATGGTTTCTAGCCTATTACTAAGTCATTTTCAGGAACACATTTCTTAACTGTACATGTAAAGGTCTCAAGTAATACCAAACAAAAATAAGTTTATAAATTAAGCAAAGACAGGAAACAAATCTACAATAGCAGAGCTAATGCACTATGATAGATGATGCCTGACTGAAATTAAATTCCTTCACTGCGAACATGGCATTGGCATGATGTGGTACATTGTTTTTAAAGTTCCTTGTGTCCTATTTTTCCCACCATATTTCTCTCTTTGTTACCACTTGATCTCTTTTTAAGTTTGATGAACCATGATGACCTATGCTTTGCATTAAGCAGCAATGTGGGTTAAACATTGTACTGTCTTTCTAAATTTTCTATAACCCCCCATAAATTTAAGTAGAATCACATCATAATTAATAATAGCATAGAAATTTCTTGTAATGCTCTTACAAATTGAAAAGGTGCATTGCTCTTATATAAAATATTGTATTGCTCTTATAAGACACAAAACATTGTATTTATTCATATTGCCACCCAAGTGAAATATAAAACTAAAATAAAAAAGTCCTGGAATTCTTGAATCGTGGTCTGAAAAACTCTGCCTTGGGATTTCATTACTCTGTCAAAGCTCATGAGTTCCTCACACCAACAGATTTTCCCTAAAAATCCCACCACTTAGTAAATACATGCATTTCCATCAGAATCTTCGAGTAGAATTGTATTGGCCTTAAACCATCCCTACCTCAACCACTATCAGCATAATCATTTGGGGAACAGAAGATGAGCTTAATTTTGGACAAGCTGTCTTTGAGTCATTAGGAAAAACAGAAAGCTGCACAGCTCCTGGGTTGCTATAGGTCATGACCACTGACCCCTGACGTTCGATGATGCCACATGTCTACACCTGTAAGAACACATTCAGTGTGCAGCTGTATACAAATATCAGAAGCTTGGCAACAAAGTATTAGGCTATGGATTTATATTCATTTCATCTCCTTGCAATCTCAGAAAGACAAAAGACTCACAAGAAATATTTATTTACTGGATGTTACTAGTCATCATTGAAACTTTTAGTATAAGTGAGATTATTCAAAGAAATGTGTAGAGAAGAGGGATGTATTATAGAATACTTAAAGAACAGGCAACAGAAGACAGTGCCTTGAAGAAGATAGCAAAGAGTCTTGCAGACAAATAGGATGGGAAGTAGAATGGCTCTCAACTATAAAGAGACAGAATGTGTACAGGGAGTCTTGTCACTGGTGTTAAGTACTGTCCGAAATCTGGAGTAATAAAATTCACATGGGTCCCTGGGATTTAGTCAAAAAGAATTATGAATAATTGAATGTATGGAGAGTGTTCTGAACTAAGGAGCATGTGGGGGAATCCCTATACTTGGGGCAAGTAACAATTTCACAGTTTTGAATGATAATGATCCTGGGAAGAATTACTCTTTGGAATCCATGTGTCAAGTCAGGGCCCTTTTATTCTATCATAGTAAAAGCTTTCCAGAGACAATCACACTGTTTGAGTTTAAGATTATACTTGGTTAATGATGACATAGTTTCAGTCTCCACAATGCCACATATTAGAAAGAGGGACCACAGGATCATGGGATGTGAAAGCCCCCGCAACTCAGCTACTCTGACCTCATTGTCTCCAACAGAAAGGAAAGATCAAACTCATATCCCTAGAACGTGTTATATACACAGCCGATGGGAAGGTTTCCACACAATATTGGATTACTCGGTCTAAATGTTATGTTTAGACATTGTCCAAAGAAATCTCTTTCCTCTTTCTAGAGTTAATCCCCAAACAAACAACTGAGAGAGAGAGAGAGAGAGAGAGAGAGAGAGAGAGAGAGAGAGAGAGAGAGAGAGAGAGAGAGGTGGATACTGTGAAGCACAATCTGAAGGAAATACCCATGTTTCTGCAAACCACATTCAATATGACCTCACCTTTATGTCTCACAGACTTTAGGGAAAATTTTCTGCTAAGTGACTTATTCAAGTATAGTGTTCATTCCCCAGCCAGCAAAGTGTTCACAGCAATTAGAGCCCAAAGATCCTTTGTTCTCACAATGAACAAATAACCTAGAGCTCATTGTCATAACCAAAGTCATTAGTTGATTCTCAATGCACAAAATGGTTATATGGGTTTATGTAGTCAAGTCATCTATTTCTCTTCCTATCGGGGACAGATGGAATGATGTTGGGAAGCCTAAGATCGAGGCAAAACAACCAAACACAAACATGAGCCTCCACTCTAAGGGAGAACATTGAGCTCTCAATTGAATGAACTAATGTTTGTCTCCTGAATTTTTTTCCAGGATCTTAATAAATTCAGGATGTAAGGTAGCCAACTCTTGCTAGTTAAACTTGGTGTAGGTCTACCGTGAGTCTATTTTCTCTCTGAAATTTTGGTGACCAGAAATTCCTTCTTATATTTTGCTAACTGATATTTGGCATCAGGGTAGGACCTCTAAATTTTTATCACATTTCCTTTCATCATCTCATCTTCTCAGTAATTCAGTGAGATTGGAGAACAGAGACATTATGATTCTCTCAGATAGATGAGGAGATGAAATGAAAGATTAAGAGATTAAAATAATACTGGTAATAAGTGTCAGAGGCAAATTCATATGGATCTCTTCTACCCTGTCAAGTGGAACTGGCAGCTACCCATTGTAAGGAAACATCTCTAACAGAGCAGAAACCTCAATTGTTTTTGAAATGCTAGAATGTTAAAGTGGAAGGTTTTTTTATTTTAAGAGAAAGATAACAGGTTAGATATAGATTCTCTGTGACTCAGTTTTCTCCCTGTGAACATCAGATGCCCCACGTAACATGCTTAATTTATAGAATGTGCCAGAAATGGTGTTCTGGAATGCTAGATCTGGCTAGATCACATGAGCATGTGTGGCTTCTTCCTATACCTGTTATAACTGCATCTTGGGAAAAGCCAGGTGCCATGTAATGACTTTCAAGAAGGTTAACTCCTTCGCGAATCACAGACAGGCAGCATACCGAAGAATAAGGGCCTGTGAGTCCAGGCAGCATCAGTGTTATCCAACCTAATCCATGCACCAGATTTTGAGTTAAGAAACCATCTTGGACAATCAAGCTTAAGAAGACACAATGCCAGGAACTGAAGAGTATTGGTGAGAAATGAAAAGCCCTTTAAATTGTCTAAGGCAAAGCCAGCCACTTGAGCTCCAGAACTGAGCTTCTACCACAAACAGGAGTGAGATAAGCTTGTGCTCTCCTCTCTGAGTCATAACCATAATCAAATGGGGGTCTTACATAGCTAGATTTGGGTATGATTTTTTTATGTGCACAAAGATAAACAAAACAAAACATCTTAGGTAAATTCTTTGTTATGTCTTCATGATTGAGTGCCATTCAAAATCAGAGTTGTTAGTTATAGAAACAACACAGTCAAATCCACTTACCCAGAACTCGTGGGGAATAAGTCATCCAAGAAGATGGAACGGTGGCACTTCAAAAGATAGAGTCGATCCATCTTTTAAATTCTGGTGATACTGCATTTTAACTGTTTCCTATTAACAATTATGTAACTACCTGTAAGCTAAAACATCCTTATCGACACATACTATTTGTTAGATCTTGTGCTAAGCACTAGGGAGGAGTCTTTTACCCAATATATACAGCACGTATTCCCCCAAAAATAGTGGTGGAAGAAGGAGAGATATCATGTAGTGTGCCAAAAGCTACAAAAGAGGTAAATGATAGAGTTATAAAGTCAGTTCTCTAACCTAGCTATGGCTGACTTCAATGTTCAAGGGAAGATACTTTAGAAGGAAAAGCTCCAAGGTTGAATTGCAGAAACAGATGACCTGCTCTCGTGCTTTTACTCCTTCTTTTCATTTAAAATGGTACCCTTTTGGTGAAATCCTTGCATTAAAATGATACATGTATTACAGATCCATCGGTTTCTGTGCAAATGATATACTATCATTCTTTCAAATGGATGAGAAAATCTCATTGTGCATGTACCACATTTTCTTGATCCAGTCATCCATTGAGGGGCATCGGGGCTGTTTTCATAGCTTGGCTATGGTGCATAGTGAAGCAACAAACACAGTGTACTCATGGCTTTACTGTATTCTGATTTGTAATCTTTTAGATAAAAGCCCCAGAGTGAAATTGCTGGATCATAGGGTCATTCTATGTTTTGTTTAGTTAGTGAGTTTGTTTTATTTTTTTTTTAAGGAATCTCAAAAGTGCTTTCTGGAGTGGTTGAATAAGTTTACATTCCCACCAACAGAGGTGTCCTTTTCCCCAGCATCTTTTGCTGTTTGTATTCCTGGTCAGGCCCAGAAAGAGACAGGCTGCATATTCTCTCTCATATGTGGAAGCTATAACTAATTTATAAATGTACGAGTAAATACATACAAGGTTGTGTGCAAGTGCACACAAATGTATTAACCAAAATGTGATACTGCCAGGGAGAATTCAAGCTGTGTAATTTCTTAGAAAATCTAACACACAGTCTAAAACATTGCATACTAAGAAACAGACACTTAAAAGATCTCAGGAGGGAGCCAAAGGGATGGAGGTAATAGAATGAAGGGGAGTGGGGTAGAATAAAGTCATAATATTCCATGCATACACTATGAAACTTAGAAAATTAAGGGTAAAGGGTAGTTTGGGAGGGATGGGGGAGAATGATTAAGTGTTTGGCATTGATCAAGTTGTATTACTTGTAAACTGATTTGCTGAATGTCACCTCCTTTGTACAACTAATTAAATATAATAAAATTACAGTTAAATTATACTTATATATACCTATGGTATTTCTGAATAAGAGACTTTTCTATACCATGCAGGGAATCAGCTTGTGTTTCTGCATGGTCATGGTTAGGATTTAATCAGCAAATTCAGGTGAAGCAATCTGCTTGAAGCTATTTAAGATGGCATCATTGATAATGGTAATGATTCTTTAACTTTGCTGGGACCTCTCATCTGAGAACTGCGAAAGGCTTTACCAACATTAATTAAGCCTTACAGGATTTCGATGAGGTCATGAAGCAGTTTAATTACTATCATATATTGAGATTTTTAGACAAAGCAAAAGCAACTTCAGGATCACACTTTGAAGCATTCTCCTTTGTTCTTGGTGGCAGGGATCCAAGAGTTTGGGAATGACTTTTGTATTTCTGCATTTCTTGCTGAAGATTTTAAGAAATCCTGACAAGATAACACTTTCTTTTTTCATATTGATATATGGAAGGAAAGTGATATTGTATATCTCATGGGTCATAGGAATTAATTAATTCACTAACATATATTTCACTCGTCCAATCCTGGTCATTGTGGTATATACTGAAGAATATACACAATGCAATACCTGGCCTTAAACATCTCCCAATCAGGACACCATGCTGATAAAGGGCAATGCACACTGTGTAATGGAAATTGTGACTCAAGTCTATGTAAAGTGTTATTCTAGCATGATAACTAGTAGCTCCATCTAACATAAAATAGTTCAAACCATACTGCAGTTATATTTCAATCACCCTTCTAAGACTTTCCATATACTAGCCGCTTAATTTTTTACAATTTTAAATCTATACACCATGATTTTCCTGATTTTACCAACAAGGAAACTGAGGTAAAGAATACTTGACAACCATGACCAAGCTTACTTAATGAGGGTGTGACACTGATAGAAATGGGTCTCAGCCTTTTTCCTGAGAGAGTACCTGTTATGTTTTTAAAATTAATTAAAATTTAATTTCGTTAAATAGTTGTACAAAGAAATTTCAAGTCAACTTTTCAGCTGCTGAGTATAATACATATTTTCCCCACCCATCTCTCCTAGCCCCACAAAACCCATTTCATATTTTCACTTTCACATACGTACAGTCAGTGTACAATCAGTGTTATGACTGTTTCACCTCCATTGCTCTCTCTTTATTCATGTAGTACCCTCTCCTCATATTATGGGAATCTATTTGTATGCCATACTTCAGTGAAGTTGCTTGCACATATATGCATATGTCCTATATATGTTTTTATGTATACCTTACTTTAGAACTACCTTCCACATAAGAGAAAACATTTATCCATTATCTTTCTGAGCCTGCCTTGCCTTAGTTAACATAACTTTTCCTGGTTCTTCCATTTCTTTGCAAGTGACATAAGATTATTGTTCCCAATGGGTGTATAAAATTCCACTCTGTACATATAGATGGATAGAAGAATTGATATATAGAGAGATATATGATTAAGAAAGACAGACATAAATGATAGATACACACACAAACACAGATATAGATAGATAAATAGAAAGAAAGAGAGAAAGTTAGATAGATAGACATAGATAAATAGATAGATAGATAGATAGATAGATAGATAGATAGATAGATGACAGATGGATATCACATTTTTTCTTTCTTTCTCTATTTGTCTATTGTAGGGTATATAAGCTATTTCCCTAACTCTGCTAAGGTAAATATGTGTTCCTATGCACGGTGCTACAGTGTAGATATGGGTGGGGTAAAAGAAGGTCCTAGTGGAGAAACAGAAAGAAGAGGAACCACTTGTTCTTACATTCTGTTCTCATGGCAAAACTTCAAGCTTCCTCCATCCTTATCATTCTCTTGTATTTCTCCTTTACAGCCGAGAGCACTAGTCCTTTGTCCCTCTGGCAACACAATATTTGAGCTTGTGATTTCTGTCTGAGGACTCCCATTTCCATGGCTCATGCTACTCACCCACTGGATGTGTGTTGGATCATTCTGACAGTCTGAAGAGAATTCCTCTAGGAATACTTACTTCTCTGTCCAGATGACACTGAGTATCTCCCTGATTGATCCATGGTTCATAAGTGCCATGTGCCCAAGTACTGACTGATGGCATGCAACCTGACACTGAAACGTACAGAGCATTTTTAAACACGAAGAAGCAATAAAGCTTTTCTTTATAATTTTTCATGAAATAATATACTGACATGGTCATATATTTCACTACAGCTTGCCTGAGCTGGATATTACAAATCCAATAAGTATGTTGTGGATATGTAAGATAAAACAGAGAGACATTCACCCAACAAGTATTTATTGATACCCAACAATAAGTGTCCTTATTTATAAGGACACTTTATGAATTTGGAAGATTTCATGGAGCATGTTATGCAGAAAAGTGATAAACAGCTCACTAGGTAGCTTAGTTCATTTTGTACCCCTTAGCACTGTATCTGAGACTGGGTGATTTTTACAGAACAGAATCTGTTGCTCACAGACCTGAGAACTGGGAAACCCAAAATCAAGACATTGACAACTAACTGTGTTCTCACATTGTGGAAGGAAGAAGGGCAGGGGAGAGAGTGAACTCACATTTGCAAGTCAGTTGGCAGTTTTATTTCATGGTAAGATGGATGAAAATCTCTTCACTCCCAGTACTGTTGCACCAAGGACTAAGTTTCCAACACATAAGCCTTGAAGGGATATACCCAAACCACAGTAAATAGACCACAGGTATCACACAGTGAGATCACAGGCTGAGAAAGCTCTTAATGGGAGGAACAACTCATCATTTCTTAGATTAATGAGTGGTACTGGAAAAAAAAAGACTTTTTCTCTAAGGACTAATTGATCAGTGGAACTTAGATTAGGCAGTGTCAGTCTACACACAAAATCACAGGGGCAGGAAAAGCCAAGCTATGTTTTAAGTCAGAAGATGTTATATATACCAAGTCTTGAATCTGAAGGAAACTAAGTATTTCTGGTATGTAAGACTACATAAGGAAGAGAAAGCCATGAGGAAAAATAGAACTTTGACTTAAGTTTCTAGCTTTGGACATTTGGAATAGAGATCTGTGTAGGTGGGAGATACAACAGGGATTGGCTGGGTTTGAAGGAATTGATTAGAGTTGACAAGGTAGTTACAGGGGACTTTTGTGCAGATCATGTGGACATCAAAGTAGAATCATTTCTTCCATTGACACGTTGTTGAAAGCAGAGACCAATTATAATGAGTTCAAATTTACACTAACATGGCAGTTAAAATGCTTACACCCCATGTCACTAATATGGTGGTTAAAGAATGGGTTCTGAAGCCAGAGTGCCTGGCTACGATCCTTGGCTTCATGACTTGTTATTTTTAAGTTCTCCTGGGTGAAATATTCTCCATATTTTAGCTTCCTTGCAATTGCAAAGTTATTAGGTAATTGCAATGGTCAACTTTATATGTCAACTTTATATGTCAATATGCCTGGGCTATGTACCTAGGTATTTAAACCATCATTTGGACATTTCCATGTGGGTTATTCTGATGAGAATATCATTTAAAATAGTGGCCTCTAAGGAACATACACTGTCCTTCTTGTGGATGGGCATGATATAAACCACTGAAAGACTGAACAGAAGAAATCACTGATCTTCCCTGAACATGAAAAACCAAGTACAAGGCTCTATTCAAACATGAAGTGCAATGCTGCCTCTTGTATGAACATTGAGCTGACGATGAACTTTGATATTATAGGACACCATCTTCTTTCCATTAACCTTGAGATGATGATCCATCTTGCATATTTTGGAACTGCCAGCTTCCATAATATTGCAAGGCAAATTTGTTCTCTTTGTGTATATGGAATGGGGGTGGGAGGGATGTTGTGTGGATTGGTTCTGTTTTTGGAGGACTCTAATGAATACGATACTGGTAGTACAAAATCCATAAAGTTATTCTGGAAGTCAAAGAAGATGAAATTTGGAGACATTTCTGACTAGTACCTGATGTATTACAAATACCCAAATGGTAGTTACCTGCCTATTCCTCCATGTCTCTGTGTCTGTCTCTCCTTCATTCTTCTCTCCCTTTCTATCTAGAGAGTTGCTGAGGTGTGAACTTGGTGCATCACATTGACAAGTAATGGTCTACCTCTAGCCATTCTGTAGCCTCATTCCTTGCTCATTATTTTAGACATAAGGTCTTGCTTCCCTCCCTGGGTGTATATGTAGGCCAGGATCTCCCTATTTTAGGTTTCCAAGTTGTAGCTGAGATGATAGGCATGTGCCACGCTACATATGTCTTAGGTATCAAAAGATCTTGGGAATTTCCCTAACCAGGATAGACTCAAACCACCATCCTTCCATTTGCAGCTTCTCAAGTAGTGAAAATTACAGAGTTAACCAATGGTGTCTAGCTCAAAAAGTGTCTCTTGATGTCTGATGAGTGTTTGCATACAGAGATGGAGTTGCAATGGGTAAATTTAATGCAGGCTGGAGATAAAGTCTGGATATCATTAGCACAGAGATGATAAATGATGCATTTAGAGTAGATTGGATTATCCAGTGATAGAAGATGCTTTGTGAGAAAGGCTCAGAGCAAAATCTTAACAAAGTTAGTATTAAAGATAGGTACAAAGTCCTTAAAGGAGAAACTAGAAAAGTGAAAAACCAAGAGAACAGTTCCCTAAAGCACTGCAAAATACTCTCCCTGTATATGAGATTAAAGTCTACCTTGACGTGGTGGCTCTAGTTAGAATGAGGACATGCACAAGCTTAGCTTACTGTGACCTGCTCTGGCTTATGCTTGTTGTCACAATTTAATTACTCCCCACATTTATGGTCATCTAATATTCAACTGAATGAGGATTCAAAATAGATCAACCATGTTAAGGTTAAGGATCTATATGTACAGTGGTGGGAGAAATGTTGTACTACTTTAAAAAAAAAGAAACATAAAGAAGAACCTAATGCAAAAGACTAATTCCCACTAAAATATGGGGTGAAACTTATCGCCATAGTGATAGTCTTAAGAGGAAGGATCTACAGAGGCAGTTAAGTCTGGAAGACTCCACTCTTTTATGAATGGGATTAATGCTTTTATAAAAAAAAAAAGATGGTTGAAAGACAGGTGCTAGTAAGTCACACCTGTAAGCCAAGCTGCTCAAGATGCTGAGATCTGAGGATTATAGTTTGAAGCTAGACTGGGAAGAATGTCTATGAAACTCCTATGTGTAATAAACTACTGAAACACCAGGAGTAGAGCTTTGGCTCAAGTGGTAGAGCACTAGCCTTGAGCAAAAAACCCAGGGACAGCACCCAGGCTCTGAGTTCAAACACTACAACCAGCCAAAAAAATGTGGGTTGAGAAACATTCTCTCCCTCTGTCCTGTGAGAACAGAGAAGCAGGTTACACTTTTGAAGCAGAAAATCCTACCAGACACCAAGTCTGTTGTTGCTTTCATCTTATACTTCCTAGCCTGTAGAAGTGTGGGCTAGGTATTTTTTAGTAGTATTATGAATGGAATGAATCAAACAGTGATAACCATTTCACTTTCCAGAAAAAACAAGCTTGAAGAAAATAAAATGGTGAACATGGCAGGACAGAGAGATGATGCAACTCTGATCCTAATAACAGCAATGAACCTATACCTGCAGAGTACAGAAAATGACTTACTTCTCAATCTAAGTTATGATGCAAGAGATCTCTTATTCATTATGATACTGTGAATGGGAACATTTGTAATATAAATCCCAACTAATATCAAGTGATCCAGGGATTTCAGAGATACTATGAGTGATAGGGAAAAATAAACCATAGAACAAAATAACAATAAGATATTTTTTAATTAACCATCTCGTGCACCAGTGGTTTCAAAGGAGAGCACATCCTCTTTAAAGAACTTTTGTATGGCTTTGAACTGAACATCGAGATGATGATGATTTGTCAAGCCTAGAGAAATGAGGTTGGACAGAGTGACAGCATTAGAATCATGTGAGGAAATGTGGGAGGTGGTGCAATTCAGGAAGATACTAGAAGAACCCAAAGAGTTTACAACCTCAAGAGAGGCCAAAGAAATAAGCTTTGGATATGAGTCAGTCCATAACAACAATGAAATTTCTGAAACAGGCTCAATTGATCAAAATGGGCTGGTTGAGTACATTGTTCAGAAGGTTCTAGTGGATGGGCTGAAGTCTGCTGAGCCCTGGCAAGGACCTCATGACATAGATCAGAAGCAAGTACTGCCAACCAGGAAGCCACAGACCCACTGATATTGGTTAGCTCACTGAGCAACACCTTCTTCAGAGAGCTGAGTGCTCCCATGAGCACTGCCTTAATCCCTCCCCAGGTCAGGAAGCACAATGACTCAAAGACCTCCTAAGAACTCAGGCCTCAAGCCTTCCACTTAACAACACTGGGGGGGGGGGGGGAGGCATGTTTCCAACACACAGAAAACCACAGTACGGGTATAAGTAAGCTACACCCTCACCCTAACACAATGGAAGTTGGTGCTATGGAAAAATAGATGTGATTGGAAGATTGAATTTTGCACCATGTATGGGAAAAATAAATGTCAACCTCTGCCCCCTGTCCGGAAATCTCCAGTATAGTTTATATGTATTAATGGCTGATGAATAAAGAGGATGCTTTTGGAAAATTGCGAATAAGAACAAGTCACAGCTTGAAATTGCTGCAGAACAGAAACAAACCGCATAATACAGCTGGGGCATCAATATTTAAACCCCAAGGTTATGTACATTAGAATCCCAGTAAGAAGAAAACCAAACCATGTCCTTGATAAGAGGAGAAAAGTCCAATTGAGAGGATCTGCAGGGGAAGAGGGAAGAGAGGACCCACTGAGGAATTAATAGACTGAGTTCTTAGGGAGTTTTGGCATGGAAAGAAGCTGAGAATTGAAAAAACAAACAGGAGACGATCTGGAGTCAAAGGTCATTGTTTTGTTTGTAAAGTTTTCTGTATACTTTAAATTGTGGACTAATTTTATATTTAAGAAAAAATAACAACAAACTACCAAATGAAGGGGTTGTTCCTGGAGATGGTGTTTTAAGATACATTTTTTAAGAGAGAAGGATAAATTAATTCAGCTGAAAAAAGAACATAATTTTAAAAGATAATGAATTTTTTGAACAAGTAAATCACAGGGAACGGATCTGTATTACCATACAGATCTAAGGGGAGATTTTGCTTTGAAGAAAAGCAGAAGCCAATTGGAAGGGGTGGCTGTGCATATGATAGGGATTGGAACCCTTGACAGGGAAAAGATAAATTCCTTCTCCAGGAAGTCTGGGGCGGGGGTGCTCATTCATGAAGGGAGAGAAGTGGGGAGCTGTGGAGTTTCAAGGAAACAGGTAAAATAAGTATAGAAATGAAGTGGACTTTTTTCCCTAGGGACATATTGCCAACGTTTAATATCAATTTGAAGCCTGTGGTCATATGTTTGATAAAAAGATCAAACATGGGACTGATATTTTTTAAATAAAATTTGCATGTTTGATCACAAGCGCTGCCACCACAGTTTTATGTAACTTAACAGAACCTAGGATTTAGAGTCTGTTAGTTGAGATATTTAAGTGTACACACATTTAAATATTGATCCTCAATGAGAAATATTTAATTTATTCCTCTTGATTTATTTCTAACCAATACAATATAGACTAATAAGTGGATTTTTGTAGCTATCCG
This sequence comes from Perognathus longimembris pacificus, assembly GCF_023159225.1. Lineage (NCBI taxonomy): Eukaryota > Metazoa > Chordata > Mammalia > Rodentia > Heteromyidae > Perognathus > Perognathus longimembris. The sequence goes on from NC_063176.1 coordinate 46,960,296, forward strand.
ATTAAGGTCGCTAATTCTATGACTTTTGATATAATCCAAAGGGGTTAATCTTGGTGGGCCTGACTTAATCACTATGTTCTTTGAGAACTCAAAAAGGCAGTCCAAGATTTCCATAAAGACAGTGAATTAATGAAGTAAAACTTTCATTCTTTATTTCAATAGCTTTAACACAACAAATGCCACATACTCTACAACCATAAGGCAGTGAACTCAACCTGAAAGAGCTAAGAAATTGTACTGTCTCTAGTCAGTCTATAAAGAGAGAAACAGGAGGGTGGATGACTCAATTCCAAATTTGGGATAAGGTGATCACAGAAGCCAGTGAATCCTCAAACTTCTGATGTACAGAAATAATGAAATAATAATGGACATTGTTCAACCTCTAAGTTTCTAGTGATTTTTTGCATCACATAGAAAAATGCAGGATTTAAGAAGGCAGTATAAAAAAGGAAATTAGGAATTGTTGTTTCAAAAATGATTCTGATGTCAGACTAATGTAAATGAGGCTAGTTTAGGATGTAAGTGATTATGAGAGATTTACTGTTCAGGATAGGGTCAATGGATTACAGAGCTCATTGACACTAGACAATTGCTGAAGTTGGATTTCAGAGAAAATTAACTGAAAGGAGAGAGCAAGACAATGAAGAGAGAGGAGGAGGAAGAAGAGAGGAAGAGGGGGAGAGATCATTTACTGGTGTAAACTTTGGCATATGATCACATAACAGACTAAAGTAATATGGAAGATGTCTTTGGTGTGGGTCAAGATCGAGAGGATATGACACATCAGCATGTTAGTTAAATCTATTTGGCTCATACAGAGAATTTCCAAAAACAAAAAGGGAAGCAAAGCAGTAGTGAATAGGAAAATACGTGGGCACAAAAAAAAATGGGCAGAATTGACACATCCTGTGAACACTAAAGAAGTTAGTGATGATGTCTAATACTTTGAAGAAATTCAGGTCTTTGAAGCAAGAAAAAGGTTGGGAAGAAGTAGTGGAGAACTTGGAGGGGAACACGTCATTAGAGAGTGGTAATGCAAGTGGAATTGGGAGTATCTGGTCTTATGGTTGAGAGACATGGAGATATTTGGCTAGGCCTTGTGTTTTTTAAATGCTACCTTTCTGGGAGGGCAGTTTCCTGGAGACAGAGTTTGGGAAGATAAAGAATTGACTTGAGATTTGGGAGCAGAGAGAATGAGATGGAATGGATGGAATCTGATGTAGGATTGAAAGGGGCATGATGGGATTGTCAGCACAAGAAAACCTCAGGATTGTTTAATTTGACCCGCAGAGAGCATTGATTCCTCTGAGCATGAGTCAAGGACAACTTGTATAATGTGGGCAAGTGCTCTTCTAATTCATCACACCATGTCAGCCCGGGGATGATCTGTAGAAAGAACTACAGATCTCAGGATATTGTTAGTTTTTGGTGGCAGCAACAATACCAGCACAAAACAATAACCTCTTCAGCCATTCCCTGTGAATTAGAAACAGCTGTCCTTTATACAGCTCTGTAGGCTGACTACTTAACCCATTAAGTGACTGAAATACTATGGAGTTGTCCTTCATTCTTCTCTTGTTGCCTCCAAGCATTGCAAATCTTTTGTAGCCACAAATTATTTCTCAGGGAGGCTGACTCAAAATCTAAGCCAGCAGGGATTGTGGAAAGATGAGCAAAGAAGAGAGGACTACAGAATTCCACTTGGCTGCAATTCAAAGGCCAGCCTTTCAATCTAGTTTGTGTTACTCAACAATTAAACCAATCATTTGCGCGCCCCCCCCACCTTCCTGTATCTATCTCTTAATTGGTTCCAAACCTTAGGAAGGATAGACATGTTTAAAAAAAAAATGATCCTTTAAAGTCCCCCAAACATAGTACAGGAAATGGGCATGAACTAGGTATAAGATACAAGTTGTAGATATGTACCTTTGCTCTCTCTAGAAGTAGTTGATGGTTGATGTCACTCAATGTTCTGTCAGAGGGGATTCAGAGATTTATTACTCACAAACTGAGTTTAACATGCCGCAGTGGGTGGATGTCCTACTTCTGATGACGTACTGAAGCTATCATGGGGTGGCTTTTAATAGTACTACAAAAGGATGTGGAGATTTTCTCTCCATATTTAAGAGTCAAATACATGGCTGACCCACAGGTCAGGGAGTGGCTGAACTGGCACACTGACTGCCTAGAGCCAACTAGCTTCTGTGGTCTGGCCATGAGTGTCACCCTCTGAGAGAAATTTGTAGGCAGGACCTTGAAAGATCACAGCTTCCACATAAAGATGGGGAGTCAGTAGGATGAGGGATGTCTTTCTTGGGCAGTCACCAGTGAGCATGGATGCCAGCTTCAGCCTGAAATGGCCTGTGATAAAATCCTTCCAAACTCACAGTGTCTGAGGGAGCTGAGGTAGGTTAAGAGAGAAAGTCTCCATATCAATAAGCAGAGATCAAAACAGGAAGATCAGGCTGCATGTGGTCGAAGTCTAGGATTCAGCCTCACTGGAAATGTCATCATCTTTACCCTGGCTGTGTTGTGCCAAGTTGCAAGACCACCCCCAAGAAGACCACCGAGATTCAGACACTCCGAAACGCAAAAGCAAGGCAAGGGTTTATTTAACGAGCTGCCAACTCGGGCCTCGTCCTACCCACCGACACAGCGGAGGTTAGGAGGGAGCCCCAAGCTGTGATTACACAGGGCTTATAAAGGCAAAGAACAAGGTTACAACAATCAGCTGTGCAAGCAAGATTAGAACACAGGTACAAATCTGATTGGCTCAGGGTTCGATTCTAAAATGGGGTTCACGTGGTGGGGCCTGACTTCAAAGTCTGGCACCTCATTTCCCCCTTTTTTTTTTGGTACCTTGGGAGCCAATCATGGCTCCATTCTGTCCATTTCAATGGCTTGCATGTCTAGGGGATGATATAGAGGTAAGGCATGGGCCAGTAGGGCCCAATGTAGTAACCAAAGGGCCTGTCACCATTTCTTACAAGAATAGTCTCTATACCTCTGTTTTGCATACCTCTAGTTTATCCTGCCTCATCTTCCCAAAAACAACTCTGGTCCCTTGATTTTAAAGGGGGGCTGATGGGTGAAGATCATCCATCTTCTGTAACTTCTTCAGGCTGACTCAGGGGCGTAGACCTTACCTAGCCAGGAACCTATAACCTTAGTCTCAGTCTAACTTTCTTTTCTTGAGGCGAAGGCGAAGCGGCTGAGTTGGGTGCTTGGAGACCTCCCATGTTCCACCACGGTAGTTGTCATCCAGGGCAAAGGGGTCAGCTGGCCTGGCATGGAAGCAATGAACCCAAGTGGTGATGCCGTCTAGGGTTCCTTCCACCGTGGTTCTTAGGATTTCAGTCCCCTGGTCTGAATAAATGGGGGTAGGGACAGAAGCAGAATCATATAATGCCTTAAGTTGGGGTCACATTCTTGTACACGAGCTGCAAATAATCGAGTTTACACAAAAATTCAGCATTATCCAAATCAGCAAGCAATTCAGTCTGAAGGCTAGGGATAATGGGTGGGGGGTACCCGTACATTATTTCAAAAGGAGTAAAGCCAAGCTGATAGGGAGAATTTCTTACTCTAAGCAGAGCAAAAGGAAGGAGTGACACCCAGTCTGCACCAGTCTCTAAGGCCAATTTAGTTAAGGTCTCTTTTAGAGTCCGATTCATTCTCTCTACCTGTCCTGAACTCTGGGGTCTATGAGCACAATGCAATTTCCAATCTGTCCCCAGTGCAGCGGCTATTCCCTGACTTAAGGGCCACACCTCGGTTCTGAGCTATCTCCTTGATCTCCTTCCAGTGAACTAGAGTCAAATCTAGGGGGCTAGATGGAGGACCCCAAGATAGAACGTTACCCATAGCTCTGATCAGATGTTTAGTCCAAAAGGCTACAAAAGAAAAGAAACCAAAACAATTAATACAGAAGGAAAAAAACATAGGCAAGATCAAGAACAAGAAAAACTGGAGATTTCCCAAGTTGGCCCACACATCCCCCTGCAAGGATGCAGAAAGAGTGAATTCAAGTTGAAAGCGGGGCTCCAGAGATCCCCCTTTAAGGGTGAGGAGTCTGGGACATCCCCCGGTCTCACCAGGATTGTCAAGTAAGTACATCTGCTTCGACAACCCCTTCAAGAAATAAGCAAAAGCAAGACAAACAAACAGGCACATTACAGGACAAGACAAATGAACAGGGCTGTTTTCTTACCTTCGGAGTCTGTGATCTCGGGGTCTCTGGGGCTATCCCGGACGAGCCCCCAAATGTTGTGCCAAGTTGCAAGACCACCCCCAAGAAGACCACCGAGATTCAGACACTCCGAAATGCAAAAGCAAGGCAAGGGTTTATTTAACGAGCTGCCAACTCGGGCCTCGTCCTACCCACCGACACAGCGGAGGTTAGGAGGGAGCCCCGAGCTGTGATTACACAGGGCTTATAAAGGCAAAGAACAAGGTTACAACAATCAGCTGTGCAAGCAAGATTAGAACACAGGTACAAATCTGATTGGCTCAGGGTTCAATTCTAAAATGGGGTTCACGTGGTGGGGCCTGACTTCAAAGTCTGGCACCTCAGCTGCAGTTGGCTCCTATGAGTGGGCATATTGCTTTCCTAGCAAAATTAGTTCAAATTGGACACCTTTATTTATTACAATTCTGTGTTCTTAATAATATGGAAAAGGTCTCAATATTAATTCCTTTTTGTTTGCCTCTTGGGTTATGATTATTTTCTAAATATTTAAAGAAAAATACTTATTTGCCAATGTAAATGTAATTAAAATATCTGTGTAATGGTAATAAAATAAAAGAGACATTGAGAGGAAAAGAAAGCCCCCCACCCCCCAGGATGCACTGAATGGTAACTTGACCAGGAAATAAAAAATGCAAGAAAGATAACAGGGACCAAAATGATCTCTCCCCAGAAAGAATACAAGACTTGCATTACATTGTGTAAATTTTGGTAGATGGATGAAATTTGGATTTAAAAATTTATAATTTGATTTGCATTTCTAAGGATATGATGGATAACCTATGCAAAAAAAAATTGCTTAGAATTACAGAAAAGTTCCCAAAAGTGGGGTTAGAATAGGGTAAGCGTCAGAATAGCTTCAGGTATATGCAGAACATTGACTAATATTCATGTCAGAACAGATGGCATAAATTAGCTCTCTCCTTTTTTTGTTCTTTTGACCAAACAGTGATGGAGAGGTAATTTCAAAAAGGAGGAAAAAGGGAGAGAGGGGGAGGGAGGGAGGGGGGAGGAAGAGAAGGAGGGAGGTACTAAGGGAAGGAAAGAGGGAGGGAGAGAAGGAGGAAGGGAGGAAGGGAGGGAGGGAGGGAGGAAGGAAGGAAGGAAGGAAGGAAGGAAGGAAGGAAGGAAGGAAGAAAGGAAGGAAGGAAGGAAGGAAGGAAGGAAGGAAGGAAAAAAGTTTAAAAATCAGAGAAAGAACAAGGAACAGAAAGAAGGTAGGTGAGGAGAGAGGGAAGAAAAAAGAAAAAAGGAGAAGGAAAAGGGAGCGGAGAGGAGGGGGGGAAAGAAGAAAGAGAAAGGAAGGGAGAGGAGGGAAGAGGAAATGAACATAGATAAAGAGATGAAGAAAGAAAGGAAGGAAGGAAGGAAGGAAAGAAAGGAGGGAGGGAGGGAGGAAGGGAAGGAGGAAGGGAGGAAAGGAAAGGGGAAGGGTGCAGGAAGGAGGGGGAAAGAAAGGGAAGGGGAAAGAAGAAGTAGGGAGGGAGGGAGGGGAGAAGTGGGAAAATTAGGAGAGGAAGAAGGAAAAGAAAGGGAGTAGGGAGAGTAGGGAGGAGGGGAGAACAGAAGGGTAGGAATATGGTAAAAGCAAGAAAGTAAGCTAACACATTGGAGTGTTGTAATAAACAATAAAAGAATATCACTGGTAAGCTGATCATAGTGTCTCAATAGTTAATATTGTTTCAGTTATCTATTGTTACACTACACCTCCCTAACAGAGCCAGTAGCTTATAACAACAATAATTATTTTTATTCTGCTTCACGTTTTCATGGGGAGAGGGATTAATGCCGGGCTCTACTGGGAATTATACCTCCAATCTCTCATAAAATCATGTCAGAAAGGGTACCAGGTTGAGGCAACAAAAAGCTAGAGTCTCCAGGCACCTCTGGTTCGTCACATAGTTTTATATTCCTTCTCCTTTGGCTTAACTGCACAGGCTAATTTAGAATACCACAGTTCTAAATTAATGAACTAATTCAGGCCTCCAAAGCTAACAAAGAATCTCACCTGAGAAACAGAGAAGGGAGGGGAGAAATCCAGAAAGGAGGGGAGGGAGAAGGAAAAGGAGGGAAGAGGGGGAAGGGAGTATCCTAATCACCAAAGTTCCTGTCCCACAGATTTTAGAAGATGTTGACACTTCTCCTGTCCATCAGAGGCAGTCCAATCAAACTCAAAGAAGAGTTGGTATGGTCAAGATTCCCTAGTACAAAATGCAATTTGCCATGACTATGACCCCCAAACAAACTGAACCCCAGGGTAAGAATCCTGTGATGTCTCCAAGTTCTCATATTGATCATTCTCCCCATTCCCCCTTCCTGCATTGAGGGTCTATACAGGCAAGATAAATCCTAATGCAATCAGGGCCCAATGTCTTTAATACACTTCACAGAACACAAGTGAAGTGGAGAATGAAGTAAAATCAATTCCAACAAATGAATTTCTTTTCTCCTAATGGTTTTATGAATATGAAAAATAGTGTTCTTATAGGACCAGTTTTGAATATGTCAGTCGTGAAAGGGAAGGTTTGAAGACCTTTCTGGTTTGGGCAGAGGACATTTCATTCAGTATTTGGCATCCACTATGTGCCAAGTGCTGTTCTTGCTGATGAAGTCACAGCGGTGAATTACAATCCCTCCACAGGGAAGGTTACGGGCAAACACTCTCCACTTGGGAAAAGGTCACTGCCTAGAAAATGCATACGCGCTCAGATTCCTCCATCAGTACTGGACAATCCCCAAGGCATGGAGTGTGCCATGTTTATTCCCATATTCCCACAGCCTAGCAGCAAGCTTTGAAGGAAAATAAATATGCCAAGTGTATTTTCAAATTAGTAGACAGATAGTTAGGAATTCCCACCAATGGTTTAAAGGTGAGGGCTTTCCTGCAAAAGAAGGCAGCATGGCCTCTCCTTTTGTGCAGATGGATGTGCACTGGGGCTTGAACTCAGGGCCTGGGCACTGTCCTTTAGCTTTTTCACTCAAACCTGACACTGAGCTGCTTGAGTCCCAGTACTACTTCTGGCTTTTTCCTATTTAATTGGAGATAAGAGTCTCATGGACTCTCCTTCCTGGGCTGGCTCCAAACCACAAACCTCACATCTCCACATGGTGAGTTGCTAGGATTACAGGTGTAAGCCACCTGCATCTGGCTAAGGCATCCTTTTTAAAATACTAGGTCAGACCAGTCTGGGGAGATTGCTGAACTACGTCCTCAACAAATGAAGAGAGGGCCAGGGCTTGGCTCCCTGTTACCTAGTCAGTAAGACAAACTAATGAAAGCTGTAAGATTTTGTAAGGTTGGCTATTCCCCTGTGTTTGTGATTCTTACTTTTCTCTGGTTCCCTGTAGTGATTAATAGTAATGATTTTTAAATGTCATATGCACTGTCTTTGGGGACTGACAGGAAGGAGGAAGGTGGGAAGATAGTTTCTCTGTGAAAGGAAGCTCAAGGGGAGTGGATCCTCCAGGGAGAGAGGCAGTGTTGGCAGCTATGGAGAGAAGGGGTGGGTGGAGTCCCTGGGGCCTGCTCAGGGGGGAAATTGGGGAGCCTCAGGCCTGTGCTCAACAGGGCCCCCAGCCTCACAGTGAGAAGGCGTTGTGCTTCTATGATTGAGCCCTGCCTAATCATTCCCGTGTGAACGATAAACAAATTAATGGCCTTCCAATGCTTTCACATTTGTGTTCTCCAGGTCAGTTAAGTTAGTCCCTAAAGCTAGAAGTCATCCATAAGCCTCCATGTATAGACATTCACCTAGTCCTGTCTTTCCTGCCTGTCAATAACTCATGCCTTCTTTATATCCATCCTCATTGTCTTCTCCCTGTGCTCAGATCAGTCCAGGACTCCTGGATTACCTTAGCTGTCCCCTCACTGAGTTCCAGCAGAGACAGCCTTCACTTATTCCACTCTGCTCTTTTCACAAGTACATATAAGGTGATCTCCTCCTTGTGCTGCAATTTTTGCTGGAAAGCCTATAGTGCTCAGGAAGAAGCCTCAAACTTTATTATAGGAGAGTTGTGTTGGTCAACTAAAATTCTTGTCTCATTTCTGTTGCATTCTGAGGTATTCCATACCCCATCCCTATATGTTTGCTCCATGAAGCCTGCACGTAGTATGATATGCCAAAAGACAGACTCATACATCTTTGCAAGTGACATTCACTGCACCTAGGAAGACCTTCCAGTTTTCTCCAATATGAAGACACCATCTCGATATTCAAGACCTACCTCAAACATCACCTTCATTCAGTGAAGCCTGTAGCAATTTTCCCTCTGGTCTTATAAACTCCCACTATCGACAGTGGTATACACACATTTTTGTTCTTCTCTGGAGCACAACAATCTGGGAGGTTGCATTATGTGTTAGTGAACACAGCATCACCAAATGTCTATAGCACCTGTTGGTAAAATCAGTAAATAATAGAGATGAAGTAAATACACAGATTCTTGGTCTTCAGCTATAATGTCAGGAAAACAGGTGGAAATATAATCCTATGTAGGTGCGCCTCCAGCCTACCTTTTTACTAGTTATTTTGAACGTATAGATTCACAGATTTTTCTCCCTGGGATGGCTTTGAACCACCATCCTTTAGATCTGTCCTATGTAGCTAGGGTTGCAGGCAAAAGCCATGAGAATCTGGCTTAGAATGTATATTTTTAAGGATACACACAAGTATAACCTTAAAATATTTCAACAGTCTAATGACAAGCAAGCGAGTGATATATAGTAATTCAGAGGAAATGATATTAACCTTTGCCACCATTCATCATAGGAGAAAGGTTTCCTATTAGTTTTGCTAACACCCAGTGCAAAAGCATTGTGTATTGTACTGTTTTATATATTTGAAGAACAATTTAAAAGCTGCATGTCTTCACCAAGGCTATCCTTAGCTGTTTCTATTGAGGACAAGAGAAAAAAATAGCCCACTGTATCACATGGTACGCTCTATTGGAGATGTCACCTAACTTGTTCGAAGCTCCATCTACTCAACCTATGAATTTACATGCTGTGGCATGCAGTAAATTGTAGGGAGAAGGAAACTGAATCCTTACTGATACAGCTATAAGATACTGAAATGGGAAGGAACGTTGAAGGTAAGAAGTCTCATCAAGAAGATAAGTGTAGATAAGACTTGATGCCCCAGAATGGGCTATACAGGGAGGACAAGCAGAAAGCTGTGGCCTCTACTACAATGTCTATCTAAACACTGTGACTTTTTTGAATTCCACCTAACAAAAAGGAATGCTCATAATGAGCCAATCCGGTCAGAATGTAACACTTCACTTTTTAATTCAGCTGGCAAAAGAGCAAAGAATTATCAAAGCAAGACTTTGTTAGCTTATTAGGCTCAATGGTAGAAATATATTTCTAGATTTTTTGCACATAAATTCATGTCAGTAGAAGCATGATGCCCACGAAGCCTCGCCAGCCCTTGGAAACATATGACAGAGTGTAATGTTGATACTGGGCCTTCAGAGATACATGACAAGATTTAGAAAGAGATCAAAGGAAAATGGGTGAGACGTTTTGAGAAAATATTTGGAGGAAGTAAGACAGGAATGTACATATACCTTTGGGAAATAGTAGGAAGGATTTTTTAATAGGCATTTTCTTGTCCAGAGGTAAAACAAGGTAGCATAAATGCTAGCTATAATAAAGATAAAGAAAAGGATTGAGTCATTCTGTGACAAGCCATACCAGAATACCATATTTTTGAAGAAAAAAGATTTATACATTTAACAGAGAATATAACATTTTAGGCAGAAGATAGGTCTTACAAATTGATATAAATAAAAAAATTTCCCAGATGAAGTTTTTAAATTTTATTTTCAAGGTGATGTACAGAGGGGTTGTAGTTACATATATAAGGTAGTGAGTACATTTTTTTGTCAAACTTGTTAGCCCTCCCTCCTTTATCTCCCACTTTTCCAACCCCTCAACCTCCCCTCTCCCAGTTTGTACAGCTAATTTCCAACATATTGTCTTGTGATATCACTGTTATAATTGGTTTTCCCTTTATTCTTTGTCTCATCATTTTGATGTTCCCCTTCCCTTCCCTAATTCAGATAAATGTATATACAATACTCAGGGTACCAAAATGAAATCCAGTGACAACAGGGAATAGACCATAGGAAAGACAAATGAAAGAAAAAAAAAGAAATAATTTTGCATAGTACAATAAAAATAGCAACAGTTTCTTGTTTCCATATCTTGGAGTTCATTTCACTTAGCATCATCTTATATGATCATATACACATAGCTATTAAGGTATTGTGATCCTCTGCTAGAACTATCCTAAACATATACTAATGCTACTGCACTGTGGGTAGGAGTGTCAACTTGTTCAGCAACTCTGGAAAGCAGTGTGGAGGTTCCTCAGAAGAGTAAACATAGAGCTCCTCTATGATCCTGCAATCCCACTTCTGGGCATTTACCCAATGATCACAAACAAGGCCATACCAAAGCTACTAACACAAATATGTTCATTGCATCATTTTTTTTAACCATAACTTAGATTTGGAACCAACCGAGATGCTCCTCAGTAGATGAGTGGATCAAGAAAATGTGATATATATATATATATATATATATATATATATATATATATATATATACACACATATGTTCTATAAATTCTATGCTTCCATCAGAAAGAATGCATTGCCCCATTCATAAGGAAATGGAAAGACTTGGGCGGGGGAACATATTAAATGAAGCCAGACCCAAAGAAACGTAGATTCCAGATGACTGTTATAGAAAGGTGAGGTTGAAAATTTGGGGAAATTTGTTAAGAGCCAGTCATGAGGGATGGAGTGAAATCACGATACCATCTAGTCCTGCCAGGAAAACAAGAGTGCTCCTCAAAGAAGAGGAGCAGGAAAGGTGTATGAATCCTGTATGGTCTGACTCAAGGTTTAAGGAATACAAGTTGGAAAATTTTGTTTTAAGAATGCAGTCCTTGGTGTCTGTCTAGGTGCTCTTCAGCTAGACTGTGGACTCTTATATGACTACAAAGTGCCCAGAGTGGTCAGTCTGAAGGTTGGAAGAAAACAAAACCCACAATTAGAGAAGCAACTGGTATTCTCCAGTCCTCTGAATGATAGATCATATTTCTGAAGACTTGAAAGATTTATAACATCTACAGTACACCTGGCGCATTCCAGATGAGCCAACATTGTGTGTTCAGAAGTAAGTGGGAAGATGTGCTGCATTGAATTTTATTGATTTTCCTCATTGCTTGTATAGTTTTATGATGTTCCATTTTCTCTTTCTCTTGGTTTGGAAATTGTGGCCTCAGTTATTTATTTTTTTCCTTCATTTTATATTTAAAATGTATCTGTAACACTGCATCAATTTTCACGGGCATGGGAAAAGGGCAGCATGAATCCTTTGGCCAAGGAAAGATGGTCACAAGATAGAGGAGTTAATTCTTTTCTCTCCTAGGTAACTTCTTCCAAGTTCCCTTCTCATTTTACTTTCTCTCATTGTTTTAGAGGCATTTATTACCTGCTTTCTCAGGTTATCACTTTCTGGTTTTTAGCATCGGGCCTCTCTTTCAAAGATCATATATAGATAGGTCTGGATTATCTCCACTAGCATTCTATACCATATTCTTTTGATTGTGAACAATTCCCTCCTACTATTTAGTGATACAATTTATCTAGCAATAAGACCATACAGCTGAATTACAACAGAAACAGGGCTCTAATTTGTGGAAGCTCAGTACAGATGAGAATCAACTTTACTAACAACCCCCCCCATCCTTGTTCAATTCATATTGTGCTTTTAATCAATAAAAAGGATACTATTCTAATTAAAAACATAATTTGAATACACTCACACACACAGTTGTCCTCATAACTTCAGTAATATGTTCTAAGGTCTTTCATGCATAGGTTTCACTGCCGATAGTACTAAATTCTCTAAATATTATGTCTTTTTGTATATACATGCTTATAATAAAGTTCAGTTTAGGAAGGAGTCACATATAGTGAAAAATAAATAATAATAATAAAATAAAAAGCAATTTTAACAGCATACCATAAGAAAAGTTGTATAATGTTATACCTTTCTCAAACAGACTTATACGACATTTGGTTTTGGTTTTGTTCTGGTCCTGGGGCTTGAACACAGGGCTGGAAGCTATTTCTGAGCTTTTTGTGCTCAAGGCTAGCATTCTACCACCCCAGCCACAGCTCAACTGCTGTGTGTGTGTGTGTGTGTGTGTGTGTGTGTAGATAACTGTTTCATAGACTTTCTTATCCATGATCTTCAGAACCATGATCTTCAGATCTCAGCCTCTTGAATAATCTAGGATTATAAGAATATGCCGTGAGCACACAGCTGCACCACGTTTCACTGAATTGTAATTTGGGACTATAGATGGATGCAGGCCATAACTGTGACTGGAATGTTGAGTCATAGAGAAGGTAGACTGCTGTGTCCTCAGGTTTTAAACATTCTCACATATCCGTACAGATGTTAACCAATCACATACCATCTGAAGGGTTATGATTCATTTACACTATTGTGTAGTAAATAAAAGATGTGTCATTGATGTGAATTCAGCTAATACCATCTTTAAAAGGAAAAGTAAATCTACTGACATAGAAGGAAAACTTGTACCACTTGTGATAAACAGAATTCAACGCTACACGCTAATGCAATAAGAACAAACAAAATAAGAGAGAAAATGTGGTCGCTTTCTACCTACAGCCATTTTTCTAACAGATATTGAGATTGGAAAGTCTATGCTTTCTTCATTAAAGAGATTAATAGGTTAAAGGATACCTTAAAACCAATAAAACCAGGACACTCTCTTGGGTAAATCAGTATTGAAAGAAACCTCTCAAAGGGAATAACTTTTTCAGTCTTTGATTACCTATTATTTAATTCCACACTATAGGACCACCTGTCTTACCTTCTGGGAAACATTATATTCTATTATTTATTTGGCTGAGCTTTTCCTTTGGACATTCAAGGGGTTTCTGGTCATCTAAGAAGTCAACAAAATAATTCATGTATCAACGTCTAAGACCGACTGAACCAATTTTATAAATTATGTGAAGTGAAGGAGGTGAGCTTTTAAAAACAGCTTTACAAACCCCTGAACATGATTTATTTTAGCGTATGTTTTAACTCTGTTTCTGTCTTACTGGTGCCATGAGTTCAGGATCTTGTCTGGGCCAGTGCAAGAGTTACGAGACACAGGCATGTGAGTCACTGGGTATAAGGGAAAGATGCAACACTGGCAACATTCACAAAGAGAATTTCCACATTTTCCATCACCATTTCTAGCATAGTGAGCTTCTGAACTATAAACTAGTGGGTAACAACTCAATGTGGATATACTCATCTCCCAAGGATGTTTATAAACAGGATATTTTGTTTCTTGAGATATGTTGCAGTATATTGTAAGATGAGATCCCAAATGATTAAACAGAGACATTATTCTAGATATCATAGGAGACTAATATAAAAGTAATCTACATTTTATCTTAGAGTGATTTATCCTTAATATAGTAGCCAGGCCAAAATAAAAGAGATGCATATCTTGGAAGAATTTAATAGCAAAACAGCATTTTGCTATAATTTTGTATCAAATATCTAAAAATCAAACAAATGTAAGTTGCTATATGGAAAGTCAAAACTTTCCTCAGAGATCAAGAGGGTTAAATGGAAAATATAAATAGATCCCTGAGAAATTCAAAGGACAAACTCACTGGACATACATGTAAAAATATGCCTGTTAGGTTCAAAGATTATAAGAGAAAGAGTACTTTGTAAGAAAACAGAATAAGCTTAATTAAGAAAAAACAATAAAGCTTAAATACTCAGTGGTCTTTTTGAGAAAGGCAGTTGGAGGAGAAATGGCAAGTGAAATGAAAACAATGCAGAAGAAAATACACAGACTGGAGTGAGAAATGACAAGTTTTCAACTCTACCAACAACAACACGATTGGAGAAAATGGGTGGGAATCTTATAAAAATGTTGATGGATATCATCAAGAGATGAGAAAGAATTATAGAAAGAATGCAAAAGAAAAGCCCCTGAAACAGACCTATATTTATAAATATCATTGAAAGCTAAAATTTTACGGAAACAATGTAAGAGACCTCGCATTTATTGGAGTGGAAACATGGAAAAGATCTAAATCTTGAATGAAAATATTAGAGGTCTGGAGAAAATGGAAGGATCTTTTGTAGCACAGCCTGTAGTAAAACATGTTGCAGACTTGAAACTTTAGAGTTTTTTTCCTGGGAAAGAAAATAGAATTGATCTAGGAAACTGATAAAATATACAAAAACTTCTTACGTACTTGCGAAAATTATTTGTTTATATAAACCAAGGGCATAATTTACTATTACCAATAACAATACTAACATTTGGTGAAGGATTACTATGAACCACACTACTATTTTAATATTTTAAAATGTATTTAATATTTATTAGTAAAATAGGTACACTGGGTAGAAAATCAGTGAGACAATCATGGTAAACAATAGTAGCTAATATTAGCATAGAACATACTATTTTTGTGAATAAATGAACACACCTTTTCACAAGAAATATATAATCTTATTACTTATAAAGACATAAATGAGACCTGTACATCTGTGGCACACACCTGTTTTCCTGCTACTCAGGAGGCTGAGACCTGAGGATCAAGGTTTGAAGGGAGCCCAATCAGTAAAGTCCATGAGACTCTTCTCTCGAGTTAAACAGACAAACAAAACCCAGAACTAGCACTGTGGATCAAGTGGTAGATACAACCTTTGAAGACAAAAATTCAGGAATAGTACTCAGGCCTGAGGTCAAGCTCCAGACCTAACACACACACACACACACACACACACACACACACACACACACACACACACAGATAGTCATAAATGTAGAAATTAAATAAAGGCAGTAAACAGAAATAGATTGAGACCAATCAAAATCATCATTGATTCAGTCAACAATCATCATTATTAATAGATCATATCTAGAAATGTATCAAACTTAAAAAACACAGTCATATAGAATTTTCTTTTTACTTTCTGAGGGTATCTGTAAAATAAAAATATTTAATACCTATTAAAGTCAGGAAAAAGACAAAAACATTCTTTCTAATTACTGCTGTTGAAGATTTTGGTGAGCTCCTAGGCAATTCAATTAATAAAAGAACATAAATAACATAATAAATGAAACAAAATGACAGAATGTACATGTTTGAACACATATGTGTATATATGTATGTGTTTCATTACATGGACATGCTTGCAATTACATAAAATCTAATAGATTCTTCAAACATAAAGATCTTGTTAATTCTCTTTCTTGAGAGAGAATCATCCTAATTATATTAAATAATTATCATGGATTTTGATACTTTATTTTATTACTGGAAGTAACTATAATTTTGTTTCAACTTTTGAAATTTCTGTACTTCTAATTTATTAGTCTTGTCTTAGAGTTGGCTAAAAACCTCAAACCCAGGTCTAGATAAATAAGAATATACGGCTCACCTATTCCTAGCCTAATTTTAATGTAAGTATGTGTAACATTCCTTAATGAAGCATATGGATGTATTTTTTAGGCTTGAAGGAAATATATTCTTATTTATATTTCTATAGCTATATCTCAATATCTGCAGAGAATTGGCTGCAGGCCCTCCATGAATTATACCAGTTGCTGTAGTATCTGCATATAACAGAACATCTTCCCACATATTTTGAGTTACATGTAAATTTGTAAACCTAGGACAATGCAAATGGTATGTAAACAGTTGTTATACTTGATTGTTTAGGAAACAATGACAAAGAGAAATCAACTGTACACTTGTAGAAGAGATTCCCCCCGCCCACCCCCACCACCACCACCAAATACTACTACTCCAGGGTGGAATGTTTATGGGGTCTAACTGTTTACCATAATAAAGTTCTCAATACTGAACTCAGTGGGTTTTTCTTCCAGTCCTCTCTCCCATTTTCAGTTTTCCCTACCTGACTTTCCATCCTTTTCTACTTCCTTTTTTATATCTATTGGGGTCATCAAGAGACAAACAATAATGACTGATTTTCTCACATTGTAAAAGATGAAAACTTAGAAAGAAATGTCAGGGTAATGTCAAGGATTATATTCATTATTCATGAGAACTACATGGACAGGTGCATCATGCTTTAGAAATCAGGTAAGAGAAGAGGATCATTTTCTTTCCTATTTATTATCAAAGTGATGTGCAGAGAGGTTACAGTTTCATACATTAGGCCTTGGGTACATTTCTTGTACTGTTTGTTACCTCCTCCCTCATTCCCCCCTCCCCTTTTCCCCTTTCCATCTTCCCCCACGAGTTGTTCAGTTGGTTTACACCAAATGGTTTTGCAAGTATTGCTTTTGGAGTTATTTGTCTTTTTATCCTTTGTCTCTCGAGTTTGATATTCCCTTTCACTTCCCTAGTTCTAATACCAGTGTATCCAGTATCCAGTATACTCAGTTGAGAAACAGTGATAGTGCAGGTACAACCACAGGAATGGGATACA
Organism: Perognathus longimembris pacificus; assembly: GCF_023159225.1. Taxonomy (NCBI): domain Eukaryota; kingdom Metazoa; phylum Chordata; class Mammalia; order Rodentia; family Heteromyidae; genus Perognathus; species Perognathus longimembris. The sequence goes on from NC_063176.1 coordinate 46,977,068, forward strand.
AGAGGATCATCAACAATAGAAGCTACATTTTCACATGGTGTGTTGAAAGTAATTACAACAGTGGTATAACACTCACTTCCATAAAATGGAGTTCATTTCACTTAGCATCATCTTATGTGTTGATACGGGCATAGCTATTAGGCTCTTGTGATCCTCTGCTGTGACTAGCCTAAACCTGTGCTAATTATTCCCTATTTGGGAACCACAGAATCCATGTTTCTTCGGGTCTGGCTCACTTCACTGAGTATAATTTCTTCCAAGTCTTTCCATTTCCTTACAAATGGGGCAATGTCATTCTTTCTGATAGAGGCATAAAATTCCATTGTGAATATGTACCCACATTTTCCTAATCCATTTGTCTACTGAGGGGCATCTGGGATAGTTCCATATTCTAGCTATGACAAATTGTGCTGCAATGAACATTGTTGTGCTGGTGGCTTTAGTGTGTTCTTGTTTGTGGTCTTTTGGATAGATACCCAAAAGTGGGGCTGCTGGGTCATAGGGGAGCTCTATGTTTAGCCTTCTGAGGAATCTCCATACTGCTTTCCAGAGTGGCTGAACCAGTTTACATTCCCACCAACAATGAAGTAGGGTTCCCTTTTGGCCACATCCCTCCAACATTTATTATTGTTAATTTTCTTGATAAAGCACAGTCTTACTGGGGTGAGGTAGAGGAAATAACTTCCTTAACAAAGACCCAGAAATGCTACAAATCAAAGAAAGGTTGGACAAATGGGATAGCATCAAACTGCAGAGCTTCTGCAGAGCAAAGGACATAGCTCGCAAGATAAACAGAAAGCCCACAGAATGGGAGAAGATCTTTACTGGCCATACAATGGACAAAGGCCTCATATCTAAAATATATGCAGAACTAAAACAATTACCTTCCTCCAAAACAAAACCACAAAGAACCAACAGACCCCTCAACAAGCGGGCTAAAGACTTAAAAAAGAGACTTCTCTGAAGAGCAAATGAGAATGGTGAAAAAAGTGCTCTACATCACTGGCCATAAAAGAAATGCAAATCAAAACAACATTGAGAAGAGGATCTTGTACAGTTACACTTCCAAAACTCAAAAATAGAAGACCAAGTCATATACCTGTTTGTTTTTACTTTTATGTCCTAAATATAGATCAAGCAAGCTATCCAGGGTATAGAGGTAAAGTTATAAAGAGAAAAGGAATAATTAGGACAAACCTCTTATATGTAATACATTTTCCTGTTGCTATTAGATAGTGTCACAAATTATCACAAGCATCCTGGCTAAAACAACACACTTTAACTCTCTTACAGTTTGGTGAAGTAAAAAAATTTGAAATGATTATAATGAAACTAAGTGAAGGCAATGCACATTTCTTTTAGAAGCTAGAGGAGACAAATGTGTATTTCCTTGGCTTTTCTACCTATGACCCACATTCTTGGACTTATGATACCCAGAGAATGATGTCGTCCAATGTTGCCTTTCATCACAAATCACCTCTTATTCTCCCTGGCCTTCCTCCTTCCCTATTTCACTTATAAGGACCCTTGTCATTACCCTGGGAACATCTAAATAATGCAAGATGAGCTTCACATTCAAGATCTTTAACAGAAATATACTGAAACGTCCCTGTTGCTCTGGACAATAACACACACACAGGCTCTGATGATTGATGAACACAAGTTTGAAAAGTTAGTTACTGTGCTTATTACAATTCATTTGGTGCAAAACAATAGTGAAATAGTGCCCAAGATTGTCTCTCCCTCCAGATACCTCAGCTCTTTGTTCACTTTTTCCTTGACACTGTTAGATTTGTGGTCAGCAGAACATTACAATACTGGAGGAGATTTGTTTCTCCCAGGATTCATGTGGTCTGGCCCTCAGGAGGCTGTTTCTTCAATGATGGCTTGAACTCTCTTGAGTGTTATTGTTAGATTCATTGTGTGAAGTTCAGACTCATAAAGATATGAGATGGATCAGAGATATACAATATATAACCAACTTCAAAGTCAATCTTCAACCAGCATGGAAAATTTACTTCCCATTTTACTTTTTCATTGCAAATTTTACCCAGTCACATTGTCAACGCAGCATACCAGGAATTCAGCAATCAGATGAATGATCACATTAAGATCCTCTAATCGTAGTAAAATATGTAAAGGCAAGCCAAAAATACAATTGTGGAAACATAGAAATGTCTCGATTTGAATATAAAACCTATCTCATTAATAAATTTATGAAGAGAAATGAAATGATATATATATAGCCACCTCTTGCAAGTTAAAGACAAAAATCCAAAAAAATAAAAGCTCAGATCAAAATCTCTGCATGTCCTTAAAATTCTACCAAAAGTACTTTTATGCCTGGTAGCATGTTTTTTTTTCATTAATAACTACATCTTAGATTATCTCTCAAAGAATTCTATGTACCTTCTTCAGCATCTAAAATACTTAATTTAATTCCGCTACTCTGATGTTTCTAGCCTTTTAAAGAAAGATAATTAATGGGACATGTGGGATTTTCACAGTACTGGCTCACAGACATCTGATTGCAGAATAAAACAATCCCCTTCCTCAAGAGTAGTTATTGCAGATGAATCATTTCTAGGAACCAAGATCAGTGTTACTAGAGACCATCACAGAGATTTGATACATTGATATATGCACAATATTGGAGAAAATCTGTCGTTTGCTTCATTAGAACACTGGTCAGTGTCTTTGCCTGGGATTCACACACTGGTTAGTGTCTTTGGAATTCACATGTCCACTTAAACTCAGATCAGAGAAATATGAGCAAGTAATTAATTTTAGCACTGATGATTTGTTCTACCTGTGCACATCCACATTTGCATGCCATTTCTATAGGGTCGTCTTAGACCATTCAACGACTTGTAGTGTTGCTGGCCTCAGGCTTTAGAAATATTCTCATGCATGTCTCTTTTTCATCTGGACTATTTAAGTTCTCAGGTTTCTATTTCCTGTTTTCATTGTGCTGTTCAGACTTCCCAGTGACATTCTCCATGTGGGATCCAAACAGTATTTGTCATCCAGTTGACATAAAAATTGCTCTGGAACAATTCAGGTATAAAGCCCCTGCCTACTACAGAAGGCTCTATTAGAGTAAATGACCACACCAGGGCAAATTGAAGACAGCATGGTGAGATGACTCTTGAGGTTTGAAGCAAGTCACATACCTACCCTTCCAGTAGACCCCTGTACCTTGCTGACTGGAGAGCTACTGAGGACTTTCACCATTATTATTATTGTAGTTGTTATTGTTATCTCTGATAAATCACCTGATTTTATAGCTTTGCCCACTACTTGTTGTGGAAATTTATCCTCTTTGCTCAGATTACAGTGTAATATCAAGACTGTTATGGACACTTTTCATAATGAGTTCTTACCATCATCTCAAATTCAATGTGTGAAATTGGATTAACCATTGCTCTTCTCCTACAAATAAGCTTCTACTGCCTAGTAGTGATACTATACTTCAGTGACCCATGAGGGAGATTTTATTTTTTAGTTTGCTGTACCATTTGGGTGTTTCCTCCCACCCAGCTTTTTATTGGCTATTTTGCAAACAGAGTGCATAGACTTTCCTACTCAGGCTTACTCAAACCACCATCTTCCAGATCTCAGCCTCTAGAGCTGCAGATGTGAGCTAAGAGAGCCCAGCTGATATTTAAGCATGTTTTTATCCTTCTGAATGATGAAAAGCCTATCCATCCTTTTCACCTTACATAAAATATAGAAAGCATTTTCTCCTGACTACTGTATTACATATACACAAATATACACAATGCACATATATTAATGCATGTATATCACAGACATACATCCAATTATGTATGTATGTATGTATATATATCCTCATATGTATCTATGAATATATGTATAAATCATTAGAGGGAGGGAGAGAGAGACCATCCTCCATTAACTTCCTCATTCCTTCCATCTCTTACTTTGTCCAGATTCTAATCAGCCCTCCTGCATTTTATCTTTTCATAGATTAGTGTGTCCTCATCCATTGCCAGAATGACTAAAGAGACCTCTGGTCTTATATCTGTATTCTTGTAGCTGCTCTAGATCTTTATTCCACTGAGGCGCTCCATGGCACACATTGTATTTTGTATCAAATCTGAAAACATATCTTGTCTCAACCCTGATCCTCCATCCTATTCTTGGTAATGATATCACCATTGACTGAATTTCTCAAGCCATGAGTCAAGAAATTATCCTTGACAGCCTTCAATTTTACCACTCATATCTATTTGTAAGGCCACCTTTGCTAAATAACTCTCCAATATATTTCTTTTTACTGTCACTGTCCCGGTTCATCTTTTCCTACTCATATAGATTATTTCAAGTCACCTAGCTGCTAGTCCTGACCTCAGACACTCCCTTGTCATTCCATTAATTCTCTACAACTACTGACAGATTTATAACTCCAAAATAAACCTTCGATCATGTTGCATTACTTCTTTGCTTAAAATATTTCAGTGGTTGCCTAGCCTACTGGCTTTAGTCCAAATTCTTAAGGATGACACCCAGAGCCTGGACAACTGAACTATCCTTACCTCATACGACTAGTTTTCAACCTGACTACCTACCATAAAAGTAGATGTCAAGTAGTGGAATTCCTTAGAAAGACAAATCAAAGTTCAGCAAAATAAAACACCGAAAAGCAGGTACATGAAATGGGTGGGGTAGGGTCAAGGGGAAAAGGGTAGAAAAGTGAAGAGGAGAAGAGGGGAAGAATGCAGTCAAGAATCCAATGTATACCTAACGAAATTAAGAAGAATGAGAGAAGGGGTGACTATGACAGGGATGGGTGGGAATGATGAAAGGGGTGACTTCGATCAAGTTATATTATATTCAAAAACTGTTTTATTAAATGGTAATTCCTTTGTCCAACTACCTAAAGATAATAATGAAAAGGAAAAAATTTATCTCCTTATGCCATAATCCTTTACTCTTCTCTGCATTTATTGTCTCTGCACGTACTTGTTTTGCCTGAAACATCATTTCCTCCTCAGTCTACTACTTTAAAATCCAAATTTACCTTCTGGGGGATGCTAAGAAATATTAGGTATTTCCTTTTTGAGTTCCTATTTGTAATGTTCCCCTTACTATACAGTGACATTTTTATTGTATTATGATGATAATTATGTGTCACTCTACATTTCATTTTTTTCACCCAGTAAATATTAAGAATAAAGTCCACACTTTCTCTCATGGCCTATATGTTCATAATTTTGCCTTTGGCTCCCTTCCTGGCCTCCTTTTCTTCTACCATCTCCCCACTGATTCGGCTCCAGCGACATCGGCCTCCTCCTGTTTCCACGCCCATTCCCACATGAGTTCTACTGTGCTTGCTGTTCCTCTGCCTCTGCTTCTCTTCCCTAGATATTTGCATGGCCTGTGTTCTCCTTCCCTACAAGTTTCTGTTTAGCCATTACTTTCCACTGTTTTCCTTGAGTCTGCAGTTCAGTTGGTCTGCGCTTCGTATTTCCCAGGCAGCTTGAATTACATTCTCTATAATAATACACCCCCAGACTGACTCCAGATGATAACCCTTTGACCAGTTCCTCTCTTTGACTTTAGGCCATGGTGTCATGTCCTGGCACTGGTGAAACATGACTGACTGGGTTCCTTTTGGAAATCATACCAGAGCCAAGATTTCACTTGAAGGTCATGACTAATTACGGATTAATTTAAACTCATGAAAGCCTTTTGAAATATTTGACTTCTGCTAATTGGGATGCATACAATAAACTAGATGGCTTATTTCGGCTTATTACAAAAACAAACATACCTCCAGACAATGCAGAACCTATACACATTACTTTATCATCAAATCCTATGGTGTAGCTAATGCCATTGATAGGCTACATAGCGTAGAGAAAATACATGTAAATCAATTAAGCTTTGCAGTAGAGGATAGATTAGCACTGCTGTTCTTTACTATTGCTTTGTCTTTTTAACACTTTTAAAGACACTTTCGCAATGTAGCTCACAGTGGCCTCAAACCCAGAACTCTTTCTCCTCCACCTTCCAAGGGCTGGAATTACAAGCATGAACTCACACTCCCAGCCCTTAAAATTATGTTCCCACAGATTTTATGTGAAAATGAGGTTTGAGTAACATACAGTTTAGATGACAAAATGCATGTCTTGGTACCAAGAACACCAGAAGACCTGCACTTTCTGACTCAATTATGAACTGTGCTGACCAGCATACTAAGTATGCAACCGGGAATTATCCCAACATCTGTTTGGGAAAGACAGATGTGGCTATTACAAGCTTTCATCCATGTGCTCCTCTGCAACTAAAAACAATGTCTTCCAAATACTGAATTCATAAAAGCCAGTAAGATACAGTGAGTGGAAAAAGTTGAAATTTCCTGAATTTTTTGAAATAGAAAGTCTCCAAACTAAAGAACAAAAGAATGAAGAAAAAAAAAAAGGATGAAGTAGAAGGTGTGGCCGTGGAGGAGAAAATGTAAAGCATTGTGAAGAAATCTCCAGCTCCATAAAATCCTTTTGTATAGTTTGTCTGATGTGGGATTTTTATCACCATATAAAACCCAGTACACTTGTTTCATTGCAAGCAGGAGGATGCAGTATAAAAAAGCTGGAGAAACAGCATGCAACTCATAAAAGATATGCAATCTGAATTTACACATGCATCCATCACGGGGTAGTGTGCAACAAGAGGCAGGCCAAGACATTTAGGGGAAGTGGAAGGTGTGCTTCCTTCTCAGGAGCAAAGCAGTTCAATCCCAGCTAAGCACCTGACACAGGCAGGCATTCCTAAGGACCATGACTCTCCAGGACAATAGTACGTAACAACTGATACTCTGCCTCCACACATAGACAAAGCTGACAGACTGCAGCCTTCTCCTGCTGATGAGGAAAAACAAGGGCTACATGAAATGAAGGTCTCATGATCTCTGGGAATATTTAGCCTATCCTCCTTTCTTGCCCTCTTGGCTGGACCTGGAGAATAACAGGTGGCCTCAGGTTTTGGTGCCAAGTTCATTCTTGACTCCAGACCTGTCTTTAGTGAGCTGTGAGATTTAGAGCATTGGGGGAAAAAAAAGAAAAAGAAAGGACATAACTACCAATAGGTCATTGATATAACAAATTAACATCAGCGTATGAATCTGAGGACCTCCCTGTGGAATGTTGGCCTTAACCCAAAGCCACTTCTATCTCCTGATGACAGATCATGATATTTGTGCTCCAGTTGCATTGATCTAGGCTTGCCAGCAAGGTTCGTCTTACCTAGATTTTATCTAAGTGACAAAGAGAGGTGCAGATGGACCTGGCACAGTATGATTTGTTTGGGGCCTTGTGTCTGCCTGGGTATGGTGCCTGCTGGCAGCTGAATATTTTATACTCTTGGGTTTTATATCCAGGCCTTAATCCTGCAGCTGTATTAAGGGGAAAATTCCCTTACCCTAGCTTCTGTCAAACCAATCTCACAGTTGAACGTTCTTCCCAGAGGCTGGCAAAGGACAAATCAAACCACTTCCCTACCAAGCTCTCCTTTTTCAGAGTCTGTTGTAAACACACTTCCTAAATGCAGACTAATGACACAGATTAAGATGGTGCTTTGGTGATTTTTCTGGGAAATCTAAAAGCTACAGAACATCCAAATGGTTTTGTAAGTCTTTAGAATGCACACTTACAACTGCATAAATGACGGCTTCTCTCCCATTAGGGAACTGAAGTCTGTCACATTATCCCCTGTAATGTCCCTGGCGCAGCACCACACTCAACAGATGCAAAAGGTCACCAGTGAAGGGCAAATATTTTGTGAAAATAATAGAACTATGCTATCTACACAGCCAGTTTTCCCCACTCCGCACGTTGAGTGAGATTGCCTTGTTTCTGTGTAATGGTTTCATTTAATTTGCTGGAGTGTGTTTTGTTGAATATAAGAGAAAGACAAAAAGAACAACCACCACAACAAAATAAAGAAGCAAAGGAAAGACAAAGTCTCAGCTTTGCCCCCAAGTGGGACCCAGAACTGCCCAGAGCCTAGTCCAAATGTTTCCCCAAAGACTGTTTTTGCCTATACCTCGTTTATGAAGCCAAACCTGAGTGATTTGCTTAGCTAATCAAGCTTAAATAGTATGTCACAACAACAACTGAAAAAAAAAATCACTGAAAAATAGAAATGGCTGCAGCTGTTGTCTTCATTCCAGAAGAATAGCAGAATTTGTCTCTGTAGTTGATGCTCTTTTGTGTAAACATTTTTACAGATGGGACTTTTTAGGTTATAGAAAATTGGGTTCCTAAGCAGAGTCTGTGTGGGTGGGAAGGGGAGTGGAAATAAAAGAACAAAATCATTTTGAATTATCAAGTCTCACCATTTTGTTTTAATACTGCGCGGATTTAGGGATAATGAGGGGACTAGTGGTGTATTCTAGGAGTAGAAGATGGAAATACAGAATGATAGATACAGAGAGGTAAATACATGCATGTGTGCGAGCACACACACACACACACACACACACACACACGAGGCAATTGTGACCATCTGGATTTGGGGCAAAAAGTAGATTTGTGAGAAAAAAATTGGGGGAGCAAAATGGCAGCAACTTTCTAACAGTCCTCAGTCTTCGTGGCTGAGCTTAGGTCCTGGGTTTATATGGATATGAGAAGAAACTGTAGATTACAACTCAATGGTATCTGTTAGAAATAGAACTGCTTGACATACCTTTTGTTGTCCCCAAAGTGAACCCTGTCATTTCGGCCATTACCTCTCCCTCCTTTTCTGTACTCACCAAACATTGACTGAGATCATTTCAGTTTCTAATCTTTTTGTTTCTTTCTAGACAAGGTCTCTCTATGTAGCGCATGCTGCCTCCAAATCATGGTCCTCCTTGCTCAGATGCCTGAGAGCAGTAATTATGAGTATATACATACCAATGTGCTCTATTCATATTTAAAAAAACAAACATTTTGTTGAGTTGCTTTCCTCGGTCCACTCACATTTTACATATCAATGCCCAGTTGGAATTCTACCTTCTTCATAAATCTGATTTTGTAGCTGACCTATAGAACTCCTATTTCTAAATCCTATAGCACACTTACTGGGAAAGATAAAGGAATCTATTTGCTGTTTCTTCTACCTTCAAAAATAATGAGAAGTCTTAGTGTAAAAGAAATATGTCCTTTATTTCACACTTGTATTTCTCAATTCCACCAAGCTTCTTCCTGGAAATCTACGAACTTTTGATTAGTGTTTCATTAATGGGTAGGGAGTTGCATTAGTTCTGAAAGTAAACATTTATTATCCAGTAAGAGTTCACTAGTGGGAGGCAATAAGAATGCATTAGTGGGTTCCACCAAACATTTCTTCCAGGTAGATGAGACTTAGGTGGGCCACCATGTGGTAAATTAGTTCTCAGTAATTTAAACTAACAGAAAATGGTAAGCTTTTCCGATGTTTGCCTTCCTGTATGGCATATCCAATTCAGCAAGACACTTTCTATGCTTCTATTTACAAATAAACTATCACCACAGAACTTCGTTGAGAGAAGCCAGAACAAAATCAAATCTAGCATCGTTCTTTTGTCTAGGAGAAAATCAACTTGGAGCAACTTATGGATGATGTAAATAACTATTTAAGCATTGAGAGTAGTTAGTTGAATGAGAGTAAGATTTCAAACTTCAGATCCACTTGCACACTACAAATTAAGATTCTTGAGCAAAACCACAGGCACAAAGAGAGAACAAATTTTATATTGTCCTATGTGCTCCATAAGCCAAGGATCTCAGAAGGCCTATAAAATTCATCCCATACCCCTATTTTTATGACTAGCTTCCCCTTTTATACTTTCATGTATTTTTTTGGTCTAATCTTTCTTCTGTGGCTCTATGCATTTTTCTGCATGCTGCCCCACATCTGTGCTAACTTGTTCTTCTTATTCCTAAGGTACCATCATCTACAAAAAAGCTGCATCAACGCATCAACAGCGTAGACTTGAAAGTGAGCATTGCTTCCACCAGAGTTAGATTCTATGGTGAAAGGAACACTGTGCTATTCTTGAAAATGGTCTTGCATTTTACTTTCTAGTTGAAGAAAGTCATTTTCTATTCAACCTATTCCAGCATTCAAATAGGTCATTCAGTGCCTAGTTGAGCAAGGGCTAACATAACTGCTTTCTTCACTCAAGCCATGTCAATCCAAAACTGTGGTTGCTTACCACATTTACTGGACTGAGATTTGTAGGCAGAAAGAAGAGTCTAGGTGCTTGCTTGCTTTTTGATATTGCACACTAAATGTACAGGCTTAAGAGTCACAATCAGTTAAATTGGCATTTTCCTTCTTTGTCTTCTAGTCTCTTCATCTTCTGTTTATTTCTCTCCTTTCTATGCAAACATATATAAATTTCACAGATGCCAATATATACACGATGTAACCATACTCTAGTATACAGTGTTTTCTCCCTTAGGGAAAACAAGTCACATATCTGTCTAGAATGCACGTGAAAATAATATAATTCACTTGAAAATAAGATCAGGAAGTAAGTTTCTGTACATCAGATACATCAAATTTGGGTCTGACAGATTTTTTTTAAAAACTCAACCCTGTATTATCCCTTCTGTTTGAATGATGTCAATCGATTTGGATAAGCAGAAAATGATAGTAAATGTTTGACATCATTAAAATCCCTTCCTCTTGCCTTGGCAGTCTGCTTTCTTCTTTACCTGCATCTGCAATCAAGGTGCAATCAACTTGGCTGTTAGTGAACCGTGTCATGATTCTGGTGCTGGGATGCACTGTGGCTTTAGCTTTGTTCTCCCATGCTGCAGTGAAAGAAGGAGGGAGGGGACAGTGTTGCTTGTTTAACAGCATCTATGTTGTTTGCAAGGAAGACATACTTGAATCTCAGTATTTCAAACCAGTCCAGATGACTCAATGCATTGGTTTTCAGGAAAAGAAAATCATGCCTCAGCATTTCACTGTGTTATACATCACATGAATGCATGCAACTCATCTTGAAGTAGGCATTGATGATAAACCTCAAAGGTCCCCAAATCTATTTTTTGGTTGTAGATCAACACCAGGTACATATTGATATTTCCTCAATGACAGTATTAAATTTCCTGGCACATAAAAGTATCAGGCAACTCTTTTCACTTGTCACTTATTTAGCAGATTCAAGGGAAGTTTTATGGCCCTTGTTTAATTCATTTTTTAAGTGATGACTTTACTACTTAAGTTCATTGAAAAAAATAGGACTAAACAGTGGAGAAAGGATTTCCCCCCCTACATTAAAATAAAATTTATTAGGCAATTTTCACTTTGCCAATAATATTTTTTCCTAACTGCATCTCTCATGGAAAGTTGATGTATGTCATAATTCAATACAATAAATAACAATAATTGATTTAGTTAAGGCTTTTATTTGTTCATTCATAGAACTTTGTTAAGTGTGATTTTTTTAATGCTTAGTCACAGTGGTAATAGTATGATAATTATTGATTGGCGAAGCAAACAATATCTGTGCTTTCTATCTTTAAACATATCTTAATTTATATTCCTTCTGATTGGAAGCTCTAAAAACCCAGATGACTATAGGATAAATAGATGGGAGGGAGAGATTTTTATGAGTCATCTTTCAATCCTGGCAATTGCAGCATTTTGTAAGTGCCTATTACATGGCCTACATAGTAATATTTTATCACAATGATCTTAACCACACCTCCTGTGAAGTTGGAAGGGCTGCCTGTACCTCCCTTTGAGGCTCCTTGCCTTCGCAAAAGAGTCACAATTTGTTCATCTTCTTGATGGTAAATGGAAATTCCTCCACATACTTCCTGCTGAGTCCGGGGTGTGGAATGTTCCTTTAACCCATCAAATTAGAAGGAGTAATACAAGTGCCTACCATATCCGACAGGGTGCTAATTTCATTTATTGTATATATACATATATACAATATATGTACAATATATTGTACATATGTATGTACATATATATACAATATGTATATATGTACATACATATATACATATATGTACAATATATACAATATATATGTACAATATGTACAATATATATGTATACATATATGTACAATATATACATATTGTGTATATATACAATATATACAATATATTGTATATATACATATATACAATAAATGAAATTAGCATATATACATATAGTATATATAGTATAAATACGTATATAAATACATATATATGTATATATATATACATATATATGTAGTTGTACAAAGGAGTTGCCATTCAACAGAGTGGCTTATGAACACAGTGCCTCTTGGTGTTCATTTTAAATGAGGTTTCAAAGGCCAATTGAAATAAGCTGCAAGATGACCAAGTGTTATCAGATATGTATTCAAGGTGATTGTTTACTACCACCCACACACAAGACTGTCAAGATTACTAGCCAATAAGAAACTCACTTTGATATTCTCTTTTATTCTAAGATCTCCAGGGAAATGGAATGAACTTCTTTTCAAGAAGTAAATTTTCTAATACCAATACTCCTCAAACTCTTTCGCGAAATAGAAACAGAGGGAGAAATCCCAAACTCATTCTATGAAGCTAATATCATACTCATTCCCAAACCAGGCAAAGACCAACAAAAAAGGAAACTACAGACCAATATCACTAATGAACACAGACGCAAAGCACCTCAATAAAATATTAGCTAACAGGATCCAGAAACTGATCAAGAAAATTATACATCATGACCAAGTAGGCTTCATCCCACAGTCACAAGGATGGTTCAACATCTGTAACTCAATCAACGTAATTCACCACATAAACAGAACTAAAATCAAGAATCACATTGTTATCTCAGTCGAAGCCCAAAAAGCCTTTGACAAAATACAACATCCATGCTTATTAAAAGCTTTGGAGAGAACAGGAATAGATGGAACATTCCTCAAAACAATAAAAGCCATATACAACAGACCGAATGCTAACATCATATTAAATGGAGAGAAACTTAAATCATTCCCCCTAAACTCAGGAACAAGACAAGGATGCTCACTCTCCCCACTTCTTTTCAACATAGTGCTGGAATCCCTAGGCATAGCAATAAGGCAAGAGGAGGACATCAAAGGGATCCACATCGGCAAGGAAGAAATTAAGTTATCCCTATTCGCAGACGACATGATCTTATATCTGAAGGACTCAAAAATCTCAGTCCCCAAACTCCTACACCTAATAAACCATTTTGGCAAAGTAGCAGGATACAAAATCAATCCACAAATTCAGCAGCTTTTCTGTACACCAGCAATAGACAAACAGAAAAGGAAATTATGGAAACAATTCCATTTACAGTAGCCAAAAAAAGAATAAAGTACCTAGGGATCAACTTAACCAAGGACGTGATGGACCTATTCAATGAAAACTACAAAAATCTAATAAGGGAAATCAAAGAAGACACAAGGAGATGGAAAGACCTCCCATGCTCATGGGTAGGCAGAATCAATATAGTGAAAATGGCCATATTGCCCAAATTGTTATACAAATTCAATGCAATACCTATCAAAATCCCAGTCACATTCTTCACTGAAATAGAGAAAGCAATCCATAAATTCATATGGAACAGCAAAAGACCTAGAATAGCCAAAGCAATTCTAGGCAAAAAAAGCAGTGCAGGAGGTATCATAATACTAGACTTCAATCTCTACTACAGGGCCATCATAACAAAAACAGCCTGGTATTGGTATAAAAGCAGATCGGAAGACCAATGGATTAGAATTGAAGATCCAGAAATAAAACTGCACTCTTACAGTCAGCTGATATTCGACAAAGGAGCTAAAGACATACAATGGAATAAACATAGCCTCTTCAACTACTGGTGCTGGGAGAACTGGGCAGTCATATGCAGAAAACTCAAAGTAGACCCAAGCCTATCACCATGCACCAAGATCAACTCAAAATGGATCAAGGACCTCAATATCAGACCTGAATCCTTGAAACTTTCCTACAGAGTAGGAAAGACGCTAGAACTTATAGGCACAGGAAGGAACTTCCTGAATATAGTCTCAGGGGTACAACAAATAGGGGAGAGACTCGACAAATGCCACTCCTACAAATTAAAAAGTTTCTGCACAGCTAAGGACATAGCCACCAAAACCATATGGGAAAGGATCTTTACCAGCACAGCAACAGACAAAGGCCTAATATCTGTCATCTACAGAGAACTCAAAAAACTAAGCCCCTCCAAGCCCAATAAACCTATTAGGAAATGGGCAAAGGAGCTAAAGAGAGACTTCACAGGAGAAGAGATAAAAATGGCAAAGAAACATACGAGGAAATGTTCAACATCCCTGGTAGTAAAGGAAATGCAAATAAAAACAACGCTGAGATACCACCTCACCCCAGTTAGAATGGCCTATACTCTGAACTCAGACAACAACAAATGCTGGAGGGGGTGTGGGGAAAGAGGAACCCTTCTCCATTGTTGGTGGGTGTGTAAATTAGTACAACCACTTTGGAGAACAGTATGGAGGTTTCTCATAAAGCTCAATATAGACCTACCCTATGACCCAGCCATACCACTCCTAGGCATCTATCCTAAACAGCAAGTCCCAAGATATCAAAAAGACATTTGTACTTCCATGTTTATCACTGCACAATTAACAATAGCCAAAATATTGAAACAACCCAGATGCCCCTCCACAGATGAATGGACCCAAAAATATGGTGCCTCTACACAATGGAATACTACATATCGATTAGGAATGGTGAAATATTGTTATTCGCAGGGAAATGGTCAGAACTCGAACAAATAATGTTGAGTGAGACAAGCCTAGAACACAGAAAACAAAGGGGCATGATCTCCCTGATATATGACTGTTAAGAAAGGGAGACAGAGAGACAGTAGAGACCACGTCTGTGCAACCAAAAACTGCTTGTCAAATGGTATTTCCCACAGGATTGGGGCAGCGACCCAACAGTATGTAACTAAAACCAAACAACTACTCAACATATAAAGGTCAAAAATTGACCTCTCAGTGGAATACAATAGCTCAAAAGCTATGTATGTATGTTCATATAAGACTACTGTCGACATATTGTCTAATAGCGACTCTATTTACATTTAAAGCCTTAGGCGAATTTTCTTGGGCTTGGCCTCGTGGCTACTGTATATGTTCTTGGTACATTGTGTATTGTATATATGACTACCTGACCTAGAGAAGGGAAAGAAAAACAGGGCATAAGATATCACAAGAAATGTACACACTGCCCTTGTCAAGAAAATTTGTGTTCAATTAATAAATAAATTAAATTTTTAAAAAAAGAAGTAAATTTTCCAATTGTAGACTGCACAGACCAACTATGACCTTCACATACCTTTTTATTTCTGGTCTTGTTTTTCAATATGAAATTTTATTTTTCATACATTTGTTAGAAGGGGAATAAATCATAGAGGAAACATTAAGACTGCCAAAATATCAAGCAATAAATATGTATCAATTATCCACAGTAGGAAATGTTATAGAAGTTTACAAAGAAAATGTGAAATTAGTCTACCTCTAGGAAGCTGTAGAACAGCTGAGGAGACATTCATGATTGTGAAATGATTGACACTAAAATATGATGGCCAAGTGGAAAATGACTAGGAGTGGAATGAGTTCTAATTCTAAATTCTGAAGCCTGTTTAAAATGAGTCATGATATAAGAAATAATTGAAATCAGAGATGTTTGTGAAAGTTTATCAGGCATCAAAATATTAAGGATATCGACTCTGGAATGAGAAAGTCTGAGGGAAAAAAAAAAACCCTTCTTTATCAGCTGTGTGATTACGAAAAAGCACTTACTCTCTCTGTGCCTCAGACACTCACTTGTAAATAGACAATGCTATTTATGTGATGTGAGTATTACTCTTGTTTACCATACTGTTTTATACAAAATATGCATGAGTCATTGAGTCAGACACTTTTGTCAGTTAATACTTAGCAAGAGCCATTAGTTGTGCATTCTCTTTGACTAAATAATTCTACTCATATGTGCTTGTTGTAAGAAGAGAAGCTGCAACGAGACCAGGGACTGGTAGCTTACTCCTGTCATCACAGCTACTCAGGAAGCTCGGTTCTGAGGATCTGGGTACAAAGTCAGCCTAGGCAGACAAATCTGACATACTATTATATCCAATTAACCAGGAAAAAAAATCTAGAAATAGAGCTTGTAGTTCAGTGGGTAGAGAGCTATCTTTGGACAAAAAAAAAGCTAAGTGAGAATGAGAGGACCTGTCTTCAAGCCCCACTATCCACATAGAAGTATAAGGCTAAAATGCAATTAACATTTCTTTTTTTTTTTCCAGTCTTGGGGCTTGAACTCAGAGCCTGAGCACTGTCCCTGGCTTCTTTTTGCTCAAGGCTAGCACTCTACCACTTGCGCCACAGTGCCACTTCTGGCTTTTTCTATATATGTGGTCATGAGGAATAAAACCCAGGCCTTCATGCATGAGAGACAAGCACTCTACAACTAGGTTATATTCTCAGCCCTTATAATCAACATTTCTTATGAGTGCACAATGAAAAGTCTCTGTCTCTGTCTCTGTCTGTCTGTCTCTGTCTGTCTGTGTCTCTCTATCTTTCTGTCTCTGTATCTCTGTCTCTGTCTTTGTCTCTGTCTGTCTGTCTGTCTCTCTCCATTTTCCACTCATACTTGCTCAGCCTGGCTTTGACCTGGCAATCTTCTTGCCTCTGCTTGCCAGGTACTGGGATTACAGGCATGCATCACTATGCCTGGTTTACTACCATCTTTTTCCTTAGTCCCAGTGAAAACCCTGTGAGCTGGCTGAATGTAGTCCAAGGTGGCCCAGTAATTTGCTACTAAGGACAGAGTTAGATCTGAACACACACCTCCATGAGTACAAGGCTCATATTGTCAATACCAGTCATGCCTCAGGAGAAGCATATTGGTAGCTACACCAATAAGTTCATGAAATATAATCTATTATAATGAAGATAATTGGAAGCAATTTAAATGACCAGTATCAAGGAATCACTTTAATTAAATATGGAAAGTGAACATAATAAAAGAGATGAAGTTATTAAAATTATAATTTAATACAGGTGTTCCTCAACCTAAAGTGGGTTATATCCTCATAAACCTATCATAAATTCCAAGTCCAAAATGCATTTAATACACCTGACCAACGGAACAACATAGCTTAGCAGAGTGGTGAATGTAGAATTTTGGGTTTTGCCCTCCTCCTGGCTGGTGGAAGTCAACGGTAGTTCTATGAGTCTGGTATCACCAAAGAAATGCCTCGTTGCAAAGAATTACTAGCATGTAAAACAATCAAAATTCAAAATTAAAAGCATATAGTTCCTACTAAATGCTTACTATATATTTGTTACTGAAAAGCTGGCAAGATGGTAATAAACTCAAATAATTGTAACTCAGGGATGTTTTGTATAATGACTATTAAAAGTATTTATAAAGAACATAATAATTAGTATAAAAACTATCCTTAATGTTACACCTCATACTCTAACAGAAAGGTATTCACTTACGTATTATGTATATATATGTAGTCTAGGCTGTATCACTCATGACGTAAGTTTTGTTAGGACATAAATTTAGATATAATTTTTAAAATTTGTGCATCACTGAAGCTCATTAATTTATTTATAAAATTTGTTTAATGTGTGCTGCTTGCAGTTACAGGAGTCAGCTCTGTGGGACAACAGAAAGATAGGATCATAGTTGTGCTGGTAGCTTTAGTATGTCCTTGTTTGTGATCATATGGGTAAATGCCCAGAAGTGGGGTTGCTGGGTCATAGTGGAGCTCTATATTTAGTCTTTTGAGGAAGCTCCATAATGCTTTTCAGAGTGATTGAACAAGTTTACATTCCCACCAACATATACTAGCATTTCCCTTTTGGCCACATCCCTGCCAGCATCTGTTGCTATCGGATTTCTTGATAATGGCCATTCTAGCTGGAGAAAGGTGGAATCTCAATGTTGTTTTGATTCACATTTCTTTGGGGGCCAGGGATGTTAACCATTTCTTCATGTGTTTATTGGTCATTCTTATTTCCTCTTCAGAGAAGGCTCTCTTTTAAGCCTTTGGCCCACTTACTAATGGGGTGGTTGCATCTTTGGGGATTTGTTTTTGGGAGGATTCACTGCAACAATATTTACCATCGCTAAGATATGGAACCCACTCATATGCCCCTCAGTAGATGAGTGTGGATAAAGAAAATATGGTATATATACACAATGAACTTCTTTGCTTCCACAAGAAAGAATGGCTTTGCCCCATTTGAAAGGAAATAGAAAGGTTAGGAAAAAATCATATGGGCATAGCTATTGGGCTCTTGTGATCCTCTGCTGTGACTAGTCTAAGTCTGTACTACCTATTCCCTATGAGGAAAACCATTGAGTCCATGTTTTGGGGGGTCTGGCTCATTTCACTTAGCATAATTTTTTTTCAAGTCCTTCAATTTCAGAGGATCACAAGAGCCCAATAGCTATGCCCTTATGAATGCATAAGATGATGCTAAGTGAAATGAACTCCATGTTATGGAAACAAGTGTTATATCACTGTTGTAATTACTTTCAACATGCCATGTGAAAATGTAGTTTCTATTGTTGATGATACTCTTGTTTCCCCTCCCAGTGGTTGTACCTGCAGTATCACTGTTTCTCATCTGAGTACACTGGATACTGGATACACTGGTATTAGAACTAGGGAAGTGAAAGGGAATATCAAAATCAAGAGACAAAGGATAAAAAGACAAATAACTCCAAAAGCAATACTTGCAAAACCATTTGGTGTAAACCAACTGAACAACTCGTGGGAGGAGATGGGAAGGGGGAGAGGGGAGGAGGGAATGAGGGAGGAGGTAACAAACAGTACAAGAAATGTACCCACTGCCTTAGGTATGAAACTGTAACCCCTCTCTACATCACTTTGACAACAAATAAGTAATTATTCAGAAAAAATTATTCAAGCACAAAATGAAGCAAACTTTTTGTGTCTTGGTAGCTCATGCTTGTAATCCTAGCTATTCAGGAGGTTGAGATCTGAGAATTATGGTTCACTGTGAACCCGGGCAAGAAAGTAAATGAGATTCTTATCTCCAATTAACTATCATAAAGCTACAAATGGAGCAGTGGCTCAAGGTAGTAGAACACAATTCTTAAGCACAAAAGCTCAGGGACAAATCCCAAGCTCTGAGTTCAAGCCCCAGGACTGGAAATACAAACAAACTTAAACCTAGGAAAGTATCTGCCATATAATCCCAGAATATGTTAATAGATTTTAGAGTAATAAAAGACTAAGTGCCACAAAAGACATTACTAATAAATTGAATTCTATGAAAATCAGCACGAATGAAGACAAAACTGTAACTGGAGAAAAACATGGAAAATCCACAGTGTAAATTAACTTATTCTATTGGATTGGGCAATCCCCAACAATAAACTGAAAATCCGAAAATATAAGTGAATGAATAACAATATAGCATAGAAGTATGGCATTAAAGTGGGGAAAAACCTATTCAGAATTTCAGAAGCAGTATTTTAGAGACAATGGCACAAAGGCTCTCTAAAGACTGGAAAATTTTTTGAACTAATGAAAATAAAATGCAAATCTACATTTGCATTTCAGGAGAGAAGAAAATACCCAAACAATCCACATAGAGACATTTTCCCCACATTGGGGTAAACTGAAGACAAGTTGAAGATCTTAGAGTCATCTAAAGAGAGAAACAGAACAGTAAGAAGAAATGCACACACAGGACCGAACTGCCAGACACAGAGTCAGAGCTTAGCAAACTAAGATCTCAGAATTCCGTTTCTACACAATAGCAGTCAATGTTCTAACTCTGTGTGTTATGTTTAATAGAGGAAAAAACTGGTCCAAAATACAAAGGAGAGACACTTAGAAACTAGAGCATCAATTATTCCTTAAGAATATATAACTGAGGAATGGAAAGACAGAAAATAATTTTAGTAGGATGGGGACTGTGAAATTGAAAAAGCAACAAAATGAAAGAATTAAAACAAATGTTGGCGGTTAAAAGTGTAAGAATACTGTCCAATGAGAATGGCTAGAAATAAATCTGCATAGTATGAAAGGGACAGCAGAAAACATAGACATTAGAAAGAAGGGATGAGGCAAGGTGCAGGCTGAATCATTTTACATTCTTTGCGTAGTTAAAAATTTTCAAGGGTAACTATAAGGATTTTATATATGTATAACTTTAAAGAAAAGAATGAAATATAATAACAAATCCTACTAGAATTCATCAATAACATTTTTTAGATTAAAACCATACAGAAAAACAACCCAAATAAATGAGAAAACAACATTGTAGAAATACAATTAGGAGATATATATTATTACAGTCAAGGTTAATAAGTCAAGAAATACAACAAAAGAAAAACATTCTTTATTTGGTCAAAAATGACTCTCTCAGAAGCTACAACTATAGGTATGCCACTAGGAATAAATAGAGATGCAAGGAGAAAAAGTGTTCAGTACAATTGTTAAGTAAATGATTGAAAAACTATAAACTAATATCTAATCATAGAAGACCACCAGCAGACTTATTTTAAGTCCTAAGATTCACTAGACATAAGGAGAATCAGTATAGAACTATATGTTCACTTTATAAAAAGATATGACAATTTATAATTAAAAGAAATGTATCTTCAAAGTCTGTAGAATATTTAACTTAAACATGGATTCATTCTGACTGAAAAGCAAAGCCTAATAAATTTGTTAAGTTTACAATTATTTGATATATAATTTTTTATTAAATGTAACTAAGTTAAAAATAAAAAAAGATGTAACCCAAAACTACTCTAGAAATGTAGTAATATACTTTAAAAAACATATTTTTGGAAAAGTTCAGGTCAAAAAAGAAATAAAGTTAGAAATGCAAACACACTTAAAATAATGCAACAATAAAACTACTGAGCACCAATATTTGTGGGAGGTAGCAAAATTCCAAAATAATTAACAATGTATAGATTTAAGTAAATATATAAGGAAAAGAGAGATCTTTCCCATGAACAAATTAAGCATCTGCCCTAGCTTTCAAAAAGAGGAAGAGAATAACTCATAAACAATGAAGCAAATAATAGAGATTGAAATAACAAAATAGAAAAACAGATACGTATGTATAAAATATGTACAAAATGTGCATATGTACAAAAATAACCCTTTTGCAAAGGACAATACAGTGAATAAGGAAATTTGGCAATAGTGAATAAGTACTTTGGAGCATTATATTATGTATGCAAACATAGATCTATATAATGACAAAACATTTGAAGAAATGGTTTCAATTAGATCATATTATCAAGTACAAACCTAAAAAGTGGACAACTAAAATTGCTATCGGAAATGGCAAAAACCTTGTTAATCCTGTAACTACTGCATAGTGAGACCAATAGGCAATGGAGCATCTTCTTACAATGAAAACAATGTGTACATGTTTTCCGATGTGATTTCTATCCAAAATTGAAGAAGCAGATAATTCTGATCATATACAAAGTACTTCAGAAAACAACATAATAGGAAAAACATTCATCTGACTTTATGAGCCTAATGTGAACCTGATAGCAAATCTAGAGAAGCATTAGAAAGGAAAATTGCAGGCCAATCTTACTTTTGAATATAAATGAAAGAGTACTAAACAATGTATTAGCTGCCTTAAACCTAGCAATACATAAAAAATATTACATCATAACCAATTTGCTTATAAGAATGCAAATTGGATTCAGCATTAGAAAACTTATAGTGTGATTCTTCACATTAGCAAATAGAAGCAAATCACATAATTATTTCAATAGAAGAATAAAAAGTCAATGATAGAATTCACCACCATTTCTTATACATAAATAGAAATTTCCCAAGCAAACTAGAAAAAAAAATAAACCTCTTCAACCTAATAAAGGGAATCAAAACATATTCAAACAAATTATTGGAGTAAAAATAGAATTTAGCTATGTTTCCTGATATAATATTAATATAAAATACAATTTTATATAGACAGGAACTACTTGTTAGATGTAATATTAATACACATAACAACATCAATGTAAGAACTCAGTTCAATGCATACAATTTGATTAGATGTCTATAATTCCAAAGCCAATACTGGAGATTGAACCCAGGGCTTCCTACTTGCAAGTTAAATATAATAATCACTTTAACAACACTCTCAGTCCTTTTGTTTGTTTTCTTTTATATTTGAATTAGCATATATTAATACTATGATGGGTCGCATTATTAATAATTCTCTACATACATAATAGATATTGAATAAGTTTATTCCCGTCATTAGTTTTGTACTTATCCTACTCTGCTGTTTTCCACACAACACTGTGTGGATTTTATTATGCTGTCTTTGTAGATATATTAGATCTAGCAACATATCCCAATTTACTTCACTCCCCTCAATCGCCTTTTTATACCCTCTGCCCCCACCTGCTGATCTGCCTGAAGGAGAGTCCTCAAGTTACATTCCTGTCCCATTAGATTACCCTTTTATGTCAAGGATCCAAAAATGAGAGAGAACATTTGAGATATTTGGGTTTTTTAGTTTGCCTTATCTTGCTCAGTTTGATGATTTCCAATTCTATCTGTTTTCTTAAATGAGATATAATTTCATTTTTAATGATTAATATTCTATGATGTATAAATATATGTATATATGATATTACTATATAGGAGAGAATATTAATATATGTAAATGCATAATTATATTTAAAATAATTGTATATATGTATGCATATTGAAGATATTTCTATATCTGTCTTTTAGAAAAAGATACAGACATATAGAGATATACATATATTTATTTTATAAACAAATACATACAATACATTAATTTCCTTCACTATATTTTATTTATTTATTTTTGTTTGTGTTGAAATGGGATCTCACTTGCTTTGTCAGGTTAGGTCTTTAACTCATGATTCTCTGTTCTTTACAACCGGAGTAATTTACATTATAGGCATGAGCCACCATGGCTGACTTCCAATGTCATTTCCAATAGAAATGCACGCGTGCGTGCACACACACGTTACTACAAGGAAATATTATATATATAGGAATTTAAAGATAAAATTATAGATATGAAAAATAATTAAGCTGAAATTAAATAAACACCTTATTTATCCATGAAAACATTTTGTATCTTAAATATGACTTCTTCCCAAAGCATGCTAACAATTAAATATAAATCTAAAAATACCCCATGAAGTTTTTGACAGACGGACTTCATAATATAAAAGGTTGATTCACGGTCCCCAAAATGTTTTAAAAGAAGGACCAAACTAGACAGATGCTTTCCAAGATATAAAAGGTTATTACCAATATATAAACATCCACACAAGAGTTTAAGGGCACAGCATGAGCAAAGAAATCTGAAACATATCCAGCCATATGTGGAAATGTATTGTGACTAAGCAGAGCAGTAATGGAATGAGACAAGAAAAGGCTAACTTAAAGGAAAGCCAAGTGGGTGTTTACCAAGTGCCACATACAAAACAGAATTCTTGGAGGACCAACAATCTCAGGTAGACATTCAAATTTAGACTTTTCAGAGAAAAGAGAGAAAATCGTTTATGATTTTAGATATAAAATTTTATAAATAAGATAAAAAGGAGCTTAAACTCTAAAAATAAAAGCTAACAACAAAAGTAAGACCTCTTTTTTAAGAGACATGATATAGGGCTGGCAAAGCAAAGCCACAGACTTACAATGTCTGCTATCCATAAAAGCAGACAAGGACTCATATAAGAAATGATTTAAAAATTCTATAAACCAATAAAAGACAACCAATTCATTACAAAATAGATGAAACATAGGAACAAACATTTCAGGAGACGGAAAACACAAAGGAGCCCTAAATCATAGGAAAATAGTCTCAAATGTATTAGCAGTCTGAGAATAACTCATTAAAGCCAGTGTTTTGCACTTGACTACTTGGGAACTATGCCGACATGTGAAAATGCTCTGTATTCTTCCATTAGGGAAGAAATTACTGGTGGACAACAAGCAATCTCATCTTGTAAATATATAGCAGTATATAACTCTCCTACATGATAACTGTGAAACATATGAAAGAATGCTACTGCATTTATTTAACACTACAAATTGTCCATCAAGAATGAGAGGCAGCCAGGCACTGAGGACTCATGCTTGTTATCCTAGCAACTCAGGAGGCTTACTTTGGAAGATCACAGTTCAAAGCCAGTCTGGACAGACAAATCTGAGAGATTCGTCTGCCCAAGCAACCAGCAAAAAGCAGGATGCGGAGATGTGGATCAAGTAGTAAAGCACAAGTTTTGAGTGACAAAAGCTAAGCAAGAGCTTGAGACTCTGTGATCAAACCTCAGTACGTACACACACACACACACACACACACACACGAACAAGTATAAATTTGAGTCTGTACATTCTAGCTATAGTGTCAAACAGTAAAATGAGTGAACTAACTTTACATACAATACTGAACCTCAAATTCAATTTATGAAGAAGTCACCTCCTTCTGAGAATTAGCTACATTTCTACCAAGTTGAATTTGGTTCCTACTTAAAAGTGGAATGCAGGCTGTGTCCCAGACATTCCTTGACTTAGGTGGTTTTTTAAGTGCGTAAAGCTGAGGACATTTTAATTAATTTATTATGTCCCTTCAATTAGAGGACCCAATTAATAATTGAAATGGGCTTTTAATTGGTTTATGTCCTCTAGGGTATCATATTAATAACGTAAATAAACTAACAGGTTTGCATTGAATTAGCATTCATCTATATGCATATCTGTGGCCTCCCAATACATTATCTACCCTTAACCTCCAAAATTGAATGCAACTTTGTAAACAAAGACACTGGGTGTTCTACTGTTGTGGGTATTTTTTTCTGCACTTGGAAGGAAGGTTGTAGTATTTTCAGATTGATATGAAAAAGGTTCATATTTTTCTCACTGGATTCATGGCAGCTCCTCATTTTCCAGGTTTATAATGTAGAAACTGCTGTGCATCATCAGCCTTGTCTCTAATCACAGATATTCTTTTTTGCAATGAAATTGGAAACCAGAAAGTTGCCCTGCCATGCCTAAGTTCATACAGCAAGCTAGTAACAAGGGTGGTTCTCTCTTTTAGATGTGTTACAGATTTTTCTGTCAAAACTCATCTATCGTGGTTTTTCATTCCCCTTTAGTACATGATCATTCAGAACTATTTCACACTTGGATTAATAGATCCTTCTCGACCATACTCAATTTATCTTATGAAAGAAAAATCCAAACAAAAAAATGTTCCATTTTTTCTCAGCATTTTGGTATAGTATTAGAATCATCAAGGGCTTCCTTATATGTTATTTGGACTAAAGTTCCCAAGAGCTTCTAGAGTTTACTCTCGCCTATATTCTTTTCTTTTTAACCTAGTCTTTGACATTCTCTACAGTCATTTCCCTTACCCCATTCTCTTTTTCTGTGTCTCTACCTCCTTTAGCATTGAATCCCACTGGATTATCCTTTTACCCAGGTCTTTGAATTGAAAGTGTCTACAACTCAACCATTTTCTGATTGTTTTTTTCAAAAGGAAATTGCTCAAAGTTTTCTTTTTTTTTTTTTTTTTTTTTTTTTTTTTGCCTCCCCGACTAAACTTGAAAGTGGGGCTAACAAGTTCTAGCAAGTTCTCAGGGTGATGTTGACACATTCTCAAGCCCCTGCATCTACTAAATGCTCATGTGTCTCTATTCTTACTTCTTGAGTAAGTCATTTACATGCAAGTCAGCTTTTCCCAAATGGCTCAATGAAGCCCTGTAGAGCATTCCTAGCCATGTTTAAATGTTTTCTGGCAAAGAGTTTAAGATTAAAGGCAACAGTTCCTGCTTTTGTTTTGCACTCTCCTTCTACACAATACCCTACATTGTCCTTAAGCATGAAAAAAATGCTACCTGGATTACTAGCACCTGCAATATGAATGGTTGTGATGATAATTAACCCAGTTAATTGATGTCTTGCTGTGGTCTACCCTCTAAAGTTGAGAATTCAAAACCCAAAAGGGTGGGAAGATTTAGTTATATTGTAGATACTTATTAGAGTACTTCCCCAAATAAAGGACCTCATTGCTCAAATTCTTGTACAGCTATCAATGAGAGGCCTCGGGAAGTAAGATGCAGAAGGGAAAGAATGGAGATCTCCCCTTTCTCTAGTGATGGAGGCAACACATTCAAGTTCCTCAGAAAAGGTGAGTTCTAAGAAGAGGTTAGTTAACTTCAACTTCCATGATGGGGGGGGGGCACAGGTCCTGCTCTGCTTTTCTGTTCAGGCCTGCTCTTGAAAAATAAATAGCCTGGTCTGTTAGCCTGCCTGCCTAGTCATTTTGTGGGCTGTTCAATATCTTTTTAATAAAGTCCTTTTCTTCATAAGCCAGAATCAGCTTTAATTGCTTGCAATATCGAACCTTGACTGATGCAGTAATAATCACTGCTATATTTTATTGAGTAGTTGATAAGTCCATTAAACAGTCTCAACTTGCCAAATCTAACAGGGAATTTATAATGTAAATGACTAGTTTGGGAAGACAGAGGATATATAACTGACTAATCTAAAAGAAATCCCTAAATTTGCAAAATTAGTCATATATATTTGCTTTTCCTTCGTGTTTCCAAATTAGAATACCCCACATATTCATTTTTCTGGGAGGTCAGAGGGAAGTAATGGCGAACACATTTTTTTTATGTTGTGAACTATGTCATCATTCTTCAAGTAGACAGAGATGAACCGTAGCTTCTACATGTTCCTGGGTTCTACCAGGGCCTTTTGCTTGTAGCTCACATTCCTAATCTTCAAGGTCAGGGTTCCTTGCTCTTGGAACATCTTAGACGAGTGACAGGAAACATTCACATACCAAAATTCAGACAGCATAACAGAGAAGATCATCTACGTGGCATGTGGGGCTCTCTCTGGAAAAGTACTGAGTTTTACACAATTATGGAACACACTGCTTCGTCCACCATGATTTGTGACCAGTGTGCACAGGTTTATCAATGGGCACTCAGAATCAACTTCAATTTACAGTAAAGCCGAGAAAATATCAAGGTCACGATCATAGAGCTCAATGTCCAGATAACTTGCAACTTACTTCACATTGAACTAACCCAACAGCTATTATTATTATTATTATTATTATTATTATTATTATTATTATTTTGCCAATCCTGGAGCTTGAACTCAGGGCCTGAGCACTCTTCCTGGCTTCTTTTTACTAGCACTCTACCACTTGAGCCATCGTGCCACTTCTGGCCTTTTCTATATATGTGGTGCTGAGGAATCGAACCCAGAGCTTCATGTATAGGAGGCAAGCACTCTTGCCACTCGGCCATATTCTCAGCCCCTCAAGAGCCCTTATTTATCTTCAGAAAATGGCATCCTTCAAATGAGGCCTTCTCTAAGAAGGTTTTCTGCACTCTTTTGTCCCTCTCCTCCTCACAACCTATTGAGACTCATTTTTTTAAGTGCTAGTTATGCTTCTACCAGACTGCCCAGAATACTTTCCCAATCGCATCTCTCCTTAGTTCTGCTGTAAGTTCTTGAGAGCCCCAAATTTGCTATTTTCTTCTTTCTTGCTCATGCTCCCAGACCAGTGCTTAGATTCTAGTCATTATTTGATAAATATTTTTGCAAGAATAGATGGGTGAATAAAAGAAGAAAAAGAATTCATTTTGGGTACATCATCATGAAATGTTCATTTAGCCTTTTCCAACAACACACAAGAAAGTGCGTGCTATTCCTTAAACCAGAACAAATTCACTGTGGCCCACTTCAGAGAGAATAACTTTGTTCCCTAGATCATTACTCAAAATCCTAACTAATCAAAGCACACCAGCACAGCTGGCAGGCCAGGCAACTCTCTGGTCCCTTCCCACAACCTTACACATGGCTTCTTCATGGCTCCATATGTGAGGATGGATGGGACCACACACCCCAAGCTGTGAGTGGAGTTCTCAGGGGTAACCCAGCCACTCTGAGATCTTTGCTGGGGGTAGGACTTCCTGATATGGATCCCTGACTGACAGTCATCAGCAAGGAAAGTCAAGAAAATGTTTTTCAAGTGTGTGAGTCATTTCCTTGAATTGAGGTGATCTTGGGCCCTGGGGATTGGCATGGAGCCAGGAATGTATGCAGTGGCCATTTGGGGGATTAAAAGCTGAAGTCATTATGACTATGTGGAATTAAAAACAAACCAAGAGGTGGTGTCAGACTCTTGAGTTCATCAAAATGCACTTTCTGGAATCCAGCTTGTAACCATAGGGGCAAGAAAAATACTGTCCTCTCTCTTTCTCTCTTGCTCCCTAGCTCTTCGCTCCTTCTCTCACTTTCTCTCTTTCTGTCCCTCCCCCTGCCTCTCTCCCTTTCTTTCTTTCGCTTAAAAGAGGTGGCAAGGCAGAAGGAAAAAAATGCTTTGGATTCTGACAGTCCAAGGTCATATTTTGGTTTCCTTTCCCAGTTTTCTCTTCCACAAAACCAATGTTATATCTTTCTCTCATTGTTGAAGGAATTGAATGAAGCAATACATAGGAGTATCTGCTGAAGTCTAGGAACTTGCTGCCTCCTGGGCCTAATGCTATATTTCTTTCTTCTTTAGCACTGATTTCTTTGTACCTTTTTTTTTTTTTTTTTTTTTTTTTGCACTCTCACCTGAGCACCGATGTCCCCGGGGTGCTATTAGAGGAAGCCCATAGGCTCTTTCTAGATAGAACAGATAGAAAGCAAGCAGAAGTGAAATGGATCTGTTGGGGGCTGTTCCTTGTTTCCCTTCAGGGCTGGACATTCTATAGGCAGCATAAAGGAATCTGTTCCGGACCAGGGCCACTGAAAAAGTCTACATATCACACAGGTTCCAGCTAAGAGGGTGAAGCTTCCTTGCAAGTATGCCCCATCCTTCAAAAGCCATCTTAGAGATTGTGATCGTTGGTCTCTCTGCTGTGTAAAGCTGTGACATTAGCACCAGCCTTGCAGATGACTGGAGAGTGGCTTCTCTGGTGGTTTGGAACTAGAAATAGTCTGTGCCAAGAAAACGGAGCTTACTACTTCATTTCTTCTCTTCCTTTGCATGCCTTTCTTCTGCTACACAGGAAGGTTGTAAACAGTGTTTTGAAGAGTCAATTGAGTCACAATTGTACTACTAGCTTTTGGGTGCTTAATGAGAGATAAGACTCTCACAGACTTTCCTGCCCTGACTGGCTTCAAACCCTACCTCTGAGATCTCAGCTTCCTGTGTGGCCAGGATTATAGACATAAGCCACCAGTGCTTGGCTCTGATTTTTTTGTTTTGTTTTCAATAAATAAGTATTAAGTGCCTTTTTGCCAGTGACCATTCCATTTTAGAGTGAGACTGAGCCCTATCTACAGATAGCTGAGTGGATCATTGTATGCATGTTAAGACCTTTGCTGGAAAATATTGTTTTGCATTTGAGATTATGCATTTCCTTTCCATAGATTTTGACAGTTTCTGAAACCCTTAAATACACAGTGGTTTGCAATGAGACCACCCCAGGCGCAGGGATGTCCTTTGATGCTCTGACTGACTGCATGTAGAAGGGCAGATAGCTCTATGTAACAGCTAAGAACAGCAAGGCCCAGCAAGAATGCCTTCTGTTCCCCAAGGAACAACTAACTGGTTGCAGCATTAGTACCAGAATCACCACGAACATTACCACACCAGAGTTAAATTCTTCACAAATAGAGAAGACCATTCTACTTACTTCATTTTGTAAACTATGTGAATGAATGATTGGAACATGTATGAGGCTGGAAAAGGGGAAAAAATCTGGACAGTTTTGTGAACTTTTTAATTCTATAGTAATCATACCTGTATTGTTTAGGGACTGTGTTAGCACAGCTCAGGTGCTTAATGATTAGCCTCACTTTGAACATTCTCTGTCCTTATACAGTTTTGACAGTTATCTAGGGCTGTACTTTTCAAAGTAGGTACATGGGGTGATCGTTGCTTATGTAGGCGTTCACTGCAGCCTACAGAATACCTTCCTTCTACCTACCCACCATGGCACTCATTTCCCTCTTGTGGCCTTCTCTCTTATTAGGTTGCCCTTCTTCCCCAGAGACTACTCTATTTGGGCAATTGCTGTGGTCCCAAGGCTTGCTTTACACTCTGAACATGGCTTTTCCTTATTATTCTCCAAACCTGATCCAACCAAGCACCTGTTCCATCCCACCCCTCCTACACTATGTATTTTCTGCTTCATTATTTTCTATCCACATATATTTTTAAATGTTTGCATTATTTCATCATTTCTTTCCCACAACTAATGACTCCTTTTTCCTCTGACTCTTATTTCTAACCATTCAACAATGACTTTTTAATATATATTTGTGGAGCCCAATGGAAGCTTTGAAAGCACCCACCTGCCTTTGCCACCTAGAGACTTGTTTGACTCCTTTGAAGCTCACGTGGCATGTACTGGGCTCTGCCAGAGTCAGATGAGAGCAGAGAGCAGGCACAGCACGAGGTGCCAGGAGACCTGAGGGCTAAGCTTGTCTCCGCTCCAGTCTTCTACTCTGACCTTGTGGGATATGCTCAGGTTTTGCATCTTGGAAATAACAGAACCACATTGCCTCGTGTAAACATGAACATTTCAGCTGTGATTACCATACAGCATGGGGTTCTTTAAAAAAAAAACAAAAACTCATGAATATCTCCAGGCCTGATCAAATCTGAAAAGTGGTGACAAGGGCTGGATAGTCTCAATGCCCCCTCCTGAAACATTTCACAGCCAAACAAGCAGATATCATTTCCAATATGCCACAACACAGTCAAGATTTCAAGGACTACTTCATGTCTTTCTTGTTATGTAGGGGCCATCGCATAAGGACTAGCCCTTTGAGAAAGCGCCCAAACACGTTTAGAAACCAGGCTATACCTAAGCTTCAGATAATTATCTAGCTGAGTTTGAACGTGGGTCTTTCATACATGCCCAACTTTAAGAGGCACCACGGAGCCCACTGGCCCGGCCATCAGATTCTTGTCACTTCACAGAACCTCCAGTGGTCCAGGCAACAAGGCTGCTGGTGACAGTCATGATGCCCAGAGGCAGAGCTGGTCTTTGAAATGCCCTGGAGGCGTCCTTGTGCATATCGGGGGCACAAGTGTGGCAGGGATCTCTGTGGCGCCTACACTGAAATGCCATTGCAGAGCTGGTGAAACAGCCAAGATGGATCAGATTCCCAAGGCTGCAGCTGGCAGCACTCTGTAGGAAAATCAGATTCCAGTGAGTACTTAGAGGTCACAGGCAGGCACATGACTGCTCTCAGTGAGCCCAGGGTGGCTCAGGACGGATCCGGAAAGGGAGGGAATAAGAAAGAAAGAATGGAAATCACAATGTGTCCAGACAAAGTAGACTTTCGTCATTGTTTTCCCAATTTGGCAATGGTAGATAAAATGAATATATTTGGCAGAACTTGGATCACCAGCTTATGCCAGATCTCTCTCTCTCTCTCTCTCTCTCTCTCTCTCTCTCTCTCTCTCTCACACACACACACACACACACACACACACACACACACAAAGGGCAGCTGTCAATTAATAAAAAACAGCAAAAGCTTTGGTAGTAGCAATTGAAACTGGAATGAAGAATGAATTATGAACACACAACACACACACACACACTCACATACTTGCAACACACTTGCTGGGAAGAATCTTAGTTTCTAACCAGCCATTGTCTTTTTCCTAGATGCATGGCTCTACAGAGAAAGAACTCTGGTTCATGCATGTATCCACATAATAGAAAGACTATTACACTTTCCCTAGATCAGCAGCTATCACCCTGGATCAGACTATAAGATAAACTAGTAAGGGTAGCAGAAATTATTTAGCATAGTAAGTATTGAAATGTAGGTATGGTAAAATTGCACCCCCAAATTGTACAATCAATGGGGTATAGCAAAGCAGAGATGGTCTTTGTATTTTTCAATATATACTATCCACAGGATTGAGGGCTCTTACTTGCAGGTGAGTGAACTCAGTAAAAAAATCTATGAAATGCATTAAGTCCAAAACATATATGCTGAACATAAAAACTTTCAAAGCCACCTGTGTTAAGTAGCAAAAGTATGGCTGCACTGTGCTATTATTAGAAATAGAAAAGTGTCCCTTCTATTAAACAGTGAGCTGCTTGAACATGACCTGCATTGCTTGTACCTGTGGTCTTAGTGCCTAGCAGTATGTGCCAGCTAGAGTGGAAGAGACCCTGTGTACTCATTAAAGTGCACAGCAATGTACATATTGACAGAAAACTATTTGAGGTGGATGTTTACTACCCCATTACATATGTACCTTTTCTAATTGACCTTGCAAATGAAATGCTTTACAATGAAAGGGGAAGGAGAGTGAGTGCGCACAGAGAGTTTTCCAGTGTTTATTTTTACATTGAACATCAACTAGGCCCCAAGGCTAATGCCACTGACCTATAACAGGCACAGAGATATGGCAAAGCAACTGGACACTTAACTTGGTCAGTGAGCTGAAAGGCCAGGAGAATCCTGTCCTCAATAAGACACTGCCACCTACTGTATGCCCCAGTGAGAAGAGCTGTAGACACACAAAGGAATGGTAGAGGGATAGACATGTCTTCTGCAGCCTCAACCTCAGTTTGTAGATGAGGATAATCACATAGAAAGGTGCCTTCCTAGTGATGAGAATTTCTGTTTTCCACAGATATGGAGAGGCTGAAACATAAAAATGAAAAAAAACAACAACTTGCGTTGTGCTGTGGGGCTAAGTATCCCTTACTCATATCTCATTCAATCATCCAATCCACGTCCTAAACCAGCCATACAATGGGAGAGGAAATGATCAGCCAGATAGTTAACAAGAACTTATGATCGAAGAACAACTGTGCTTGCCATAGCTGGCTACAGCCACGATTTTTTTTTCATTTCCATCACTAGAATCTCATGAAGAAAGATGTTTTTCTCTTTGTGTACATGTGGCTTAACACAGAATCAACAGTTCCTGAAAGTCACTAATTTCCTGCATTCAAGAAATATGCTCACAGTTCCTAATCTCAAAGATCTTGCCATCGAGGTGGAGATTAAGGACTCACATACCCAAGTGAGTTAGCTCTTAAAAACTAGCCTAACATCTAAGCTATAAATATTCTCCAGTAAATATATAAGCAAATATTAGCAATTGCCCTATTAGGAAATACAAGCCTGTTAGTGCCCTGCTGAGCAATAGTGAAAACGGAGGCAAAGGAATAATAGGAAATAATATTTCTGCCTTCATTTAGAACACTGCTATTTAATTCATCACATATTCCCATTGCTTTAGATTTTTCATATTGTTATAATAATAATAATTGAGTTGGTTATTCTGTCACTTTTCTTTTTGAATCTTCTTAAATTTTGTGGTTGGAAGGAGTTTCTGACTAGTCCTGGTCTTGATAATTTTGGAGTCTTGAAAGAAATAATCTTGAAAGAAATTTGGAATTGAGTATCCTAGGGGAAAAAAAATCCTCTTTTCTATTTGTCTCAATGACTCTCAAAGAGATCTTGGCTTGCTTACTATTAGCATAGTCACCTTGCTTCCCCAAGGGACAGATATATTTATAGTGTAATGAATTTATTAATGGTAAGAGATATTCATAAAAATTAATATGTTAACTATTACAAACTCTGGGCACTTTTATGTCTCAGATGAATAACAGTTGCTTTATCTATGCTGAAGGCAACTAGAAAATCCAATGTGCTTTTAGATGTAACATCTCAATTTCAGAGCCTAATTCCTATGTAAGATTGTTAATACAATTACAGATTCTGGGGACCTCAAGAGATTCTCCGTGTGTGTGTGTGTGTGTGTGTGTGTGTGTGTGTGTGTGTGTGTGTATACACAGAGCTGATGTATGGTTTGGGTTTGTGTGCCATCTTTAAATTAAAGCATAAAGATCGCAAGGGAAATAATGTTTCTTACCAATATGCTGTTAATTTACAACAGCTAGGGTTAGCTCATAGCCTTTTACCTAAAATAGACTGATGGTGACAGAAGACTTGCAGCAAATCCAAAGTCCTCTGTTGGGATATGTTTAGGACACCATTCATACAGCAATAACTCACAACCATCCCTAAGCCACAAGGCCATCCCATAGAGTACCTTATGGAATCTCAGACACAGACTGAAAATCTTTCAAAATAATATAATATCCTCAGGAAAAAATCCATTTGATATTTGGAGACTTTGTCCAGAGGATACAAATTATAAAACTGACAAGACACTATCAAAGATTTTTTTTTGCCATTATGGGAAGGTTTAATCCAGTTCAGCTCTGGTTTATATTAATTGCATTTTGACGCATAGCAGGTAAAAGTTAAGTTGTGGCATGGTTAGTAATTTGCTCTCAGTCCCTGATGCAGTGTTACAATCTAGATCTTTCTTTTGAGAAGATTTAGCTAACAACTTCCAACCCACACCTCCTGGTAAGAATTCCATTTAATGTTCCATTAGCAAAGCAGAACATTTGGAAGACATAATGAAGCAAAGTCTCAGAAGACTGCAAGGAAGACTTAAGGGAGGGCCCTGTTTTCATATTAATCTGATGGCTAATTCTGAGTCTGGGTAAAGTTGTACCAATTCCTTTGTAATTTATCTGACAGAATAAGATTTTAGTCAGAAAAGGTACTTACAACCAAGAAACCAGCTTCTCTCTAGCCATAAAGCATGCTAATTGGAAAGTTGTGGGCAGAATTCCTGCCAAAAAGCAAGAAATCTTTTCAAATATTAATGATGCCCTCTTGCCAAACTTTCAAATGCTCTCATGAATCTGGTCACTTACAGTTTTATATCACTTCATTGTGTCTTTGATCTCGCTTTTGGTGTACCCCAAAGTAATACTGTCCTGTGTAGGATCATTAGGTAGGATGCGGAAGTCTGTGTGAACATGACAATATGCCTGTGTATCTATATTTGAGAAAATGACTGCTGCCTATGAGAGTCGAGGCTACCCCATGCTAGTGACAGGTAGTTCAATACTGACATCAGTGTGATGAGTTTAGAAGGTAAGTCCCATTTTAAGACATTAAAATTCCAATAACACCTCCAAAGTTTTCTCAGCAGAGAGAATAAGGTTTCCATGGGTAGGAAAAGTAGAAGAGAATGGTAACTGTGGTACTGGGTGAGGTTTGGGGGGATTATAATGGTGAGTTATAAGCTAGCAGATGGAGACCATCTTCCAAACTGTTTGGAAATTTGTGAAAGAAAAGGATAGCATGGGGAGCATGTAAATGAGGCTGGTTTTGATCACATAAGCAGGGTCCATGTGTGTCCCAACTTCTTGTTGAGCAGCTTGACAGAATTAATGTTTCTCTTGATGCCTAATTTATTGTATAGAAGTGGTTTCCAACTCTAGTCTCACCCAGAAGAAGGATATGGTAGCTGGCAGGCTTGTACTCTGGCAGCTAAGAGCCTCAGTAACAAGAGAAGAGGCTTCAACCGTCTCTACCCATGAAGAGGCCAGGCCTCCAGCACACCACTTCAGGAAGTTTGCCAATCTTGGTTTTACACAGCTCGTTTTCAGGCTTTCCCTGAACTGCCTGTTGCTTCACAGCTCAGGGCCAGTCCATTCAGCCAGTGTGTTTACATGGACGTGCAATGGATCTCGGGGTTGTTATAATAAAGTCACCCTTCATTTTCAAACGTTAGTGGGAATGATTGTCCATTCAGTTCTACAAGCAAATGATTATGAAGAGGGATTTTGTAGATGAAAACTAAAAATTTATATCCATTTTAAGAAATCCCATTTTCAGATATTAAAAGGCCAAGTGGATTAATGCTGTAAGAAATGGTATATCTGGGTGCTGGTGACTCAGCACCCTGTGCAGGAAGATGAGCTATGAAGACGTAGTTGGAAGCCAGCCCATAGCCCAGGCAGACTAATCCAAGAGACTCTTATCTCTGATTAACCAGAAAAAAGCTGGAAGCAGAGATGTGGAACAAATGTTACAACTACCCAGGAGTAAAAAAGCTAAGCAAGAGCTCTAAAGCACATGTTTGAGTTCCAGTACCACTACCCCGAAATGGCATAGTCCTCACATTTGTGTAGTACTTTATAGTTTAATTCAGTGTTCAGGAGAACAAGTATTGTTGTTAGACTAAGTTTAATTGTTTGATTGTTGAGTTATGTTCACTCTATGAAAATCAATCATGAAAACTCAGATTTCAAAAAATTGATTATTAGCTAATTATTAGCTGTGTGGTATAAAATATTGTGATAATCTCCACTAAATCAATAGGTGCGATAAAGCTATAGGAATAATAATGCCTATGAAATAATCTTAGTTGAAGGACTAAAATATAAAGCCATATATGCAGTAATATGAGCAAGCAGGATTTTATATTATTGCTCCCTCCAAGTGAATAATCAGAAGCAGATTTCAATTCATTTTATGCATCATGAAAATATTCACATGAACTCTTACATTCAGGGATGCAATTTTATGAAGCTAATGTAGGCAGATGTGTCATTAGCTGGGCTGTGTAGTCAACCTTGATTGTTTTAAAACAAAAACAAGTCAGTGGAGTATGATGTCCATTGGTAAAGAATAGTTTTCTGCTCAGCCATCGGGGTTTCGTGTATATTAGTCATCTAATTAGTATTAAGAGGTATTAGTCATCTAACAAAGGTGTGACTCAAGCTCAAGAGTGCAGTTAAGTTTCCTTTATAGTGCAGTGGCAGGACCATTATGATGTTAGAAAAAAGTAAGCTGCTTCCTGGTTTGACTGCTCACTGACAGAACAAACTTGGAAAAAATTTAACCTGCTTAAGGGTCATCAGAAAATCGGGAGTATGATATTTCTTGCTTCACAGTGTTAAGAATAGTGAGTAGAATAAGGCCTGAAAGTCCACATTGATCCTATTATATGGTAATTGTTGCTATAAATATTAACTACCATTATTACACCCAGAACAATAAAAGAGGAAAGGAAACAGAAACAAATAATTACTGAGGACCAACTCTGTGTAAGACTTTCTGGCAAGTATTCATGTGCACTCTCCTTTTCTAGCTTTTAGCTTCTGTCAGACATGAGTAGGATAAAATCTTTACCAATCAGGAACCTGTGGCTCAGATGAATTCTTCAATATCCCAGTTAACACATTTCCTGTTCGTGCCTTGTTTTAAAGAAAACATAATGGGTTCCTACTGTTTGTTTGACACTGTTGTAGGTACCATGGGACCCCCTGTCTTGCCCCTGTAGTGAAGGGATAGGGAACTGACTTTGCTGATGTACTGAGGAAATAGAGGAGGTAGAGAATATAGGTACTGAAAAACTCATAGGTCATTTTAAGCTGATGGCTTTGACTTTTAGGAAAATGTGACATTTGGGGCTTCTGTTCTTGCTTTAATAATCTGTTAATCTTTCCTACATTTTTATAAGCATCATTTTATTGCCTTTAACTTCAGAATCCTTGTGCAGGTTTCACAATCTAGAATTTTAAATGAGTATTAGAAGATCATGGCAGGCAGTCACTGAACAAGGAACTATGGTATATATTCCTTGGCAGACAATAATGCTGACCCCTCAGATCTAACTGTTGTCTCAAGTGTACAACAATCACCAAACTCTGCCACCTTGGGTGTCTAGGTGACATGAGCAACAAGTACAATCAACCTGAGGAAGCATAATCTTGACTTTGATTCTTTTGATTTTTTTTTTTTTGCCAGTCCTGGGGCTTGAACTCAGGGCCTGGGTATTGTCCCTGATTTTCTTTTCCTCAAAGCTAGCACTCTACCACTTGAGCCACATTGCCACTTCTGGCTTTTTCTGTGTATGTGGTACTAAGGAATCAAACCCAGGGCTTCATGCATGCAAAGCAAACACTCTTCCACTTATCCGTATTTCCAACCTCCCTTGACTTTGATTCTTTAATTTACATAATTTCCTTTATCATGTCTCTTGTTTCCTGTAAATATTTCCTCACCTAATTTAGACACCTTTATGTCTGGTGCACCTAAATGTCTCATTTACTATCCTATCACATGCTTAACACTTCCTGTGGTCACTCAGTCCTTAGAACAAAATATTAATAAATCATATTGGGTAAAGAAGCGGGAATTGATTAGATGAATGAGTGATAAGTGATTGAATGAATGTGTCCTCCCTACTATTAATCAACAGCAACCCAGTCCATGCAATTTCTTTTAGAAGATAGATTCTATTCACTATGGTCTATAAGAAGCAGAACACCAAAGATACAAGTCTTAATGTCTTGACTTTATAGAAGATACATGTTCTCAGAGGCAATCTAAAGGAAAATTCTTTAACCTAAAATGATGACGATGCTATCAGTGGAACTTATAGACATCATGGAAGGCTGCTCAAAGAAATGGATTTTTCTGAACATAAATATATCTTGAAGTCAGTTTTGGAATTTGACCATAAAATTCCCTTTAATAGGTACCTTCAAAAATGTTCTGTTGCTAAGAAAAGAGGATCTCCCTTATTCCCTGAGTGTCTAAAATGAGAATGTCTTGAACAGGAAATTGATAGCTTGTCATCAGATCCATCTTAGTTGTCCATTCAGAGCACCCCAGAGTAATTGTATAAAAAGTTAATGGGAAGAACAACAAAGTGGTGGTTCTGAAGATACAACCAGACATACCATGTGTTCCAGACTTCTTTTTTAAGGAAGAAAAAGATTATTTGAAGGATTGTTTGATCATTGGTTGCAAGGTAGTCTTTTCCTCCTGGCTATATAAATTAAACAGGAATAGCAATAAGAGGACCTAAAATATATGTGTGTATTCAACACACATACATACACATACACACACGCACACTGTACATGCACTAGAGAATGTCTTTGCAACCATGAAAAGAATTGATTTTTCAATATGAGTAAATGACCTTCATTATACCCTCCAGGTCTTGTGTATTCCCAAGCATCTGAACATTCATTCCCTGGCTGCAAACAGCCAGCATTAATCCAATGTCTCTCATTAAGCATGGAGAATGTTCTTTTTGACATAGTAAAACTAAAGCTAGCATAATTTGTGCATGCCAATGGGTAAACTTCCTTGCCTAAGGGCTTTTCCCTGCTGCATATAGAAGGTGCTTAACTTGTGTCCCTTTGCCGGGAGACGATCATGCACTGTATATAAATGCAGAAGCAATTTTATGGGGCATGACACTCCCTGTGGGTCTCTGGAGATATTAACCACTCTCCTCCATTTTCTAGACTTCAAGTTCCAATGAATTGAGGAACATGTAGCATCCTTCGTGGCATAAGCATTAAGCCCTACAACTGCTGTGTGTGCACAAAAGAATCACATCTCATGAAATTCCTTCATAGCATATACTGAGCAATAACTGTTAGTATAAGAAAACAAGCATAGTTTCCATGAATTTCTCACTTGAAAAAGAAGCAGGTGCCCACATACATACATGCACATACTTGTGTATATATGAACATATATATAGAGAGAGAGAGAGAGATTTATACTATATATGTATGTAATCTTAGTTATGTATGTGCAATTTTACCTTCTCCAAATGGTAGACTTATTGCCAAGAACATGGGTATTAACAGAAATTTGAATGTACATCTACCCTGCTGGCCCCAGTCTATTAGAAAAAAAATGGGCAGAACAACTTTTCAATTTGTCTACCAAGGAAATCACAGAATAAAGCCAGAAACGACGGATGTAGAAGTACTTGGAAATGTGAAACACATTTCAGAACCTAGACAGGGTTTGGAGGATTCAAATGTGAAAATGTAAATGTCTGCAGCATATTTGCATGAGCTTCATTTTAGTGCTACCTTTAAAGGGAAATGTGTTCATCTGCACCCATAATTCTTCAAATTACTTTAAATTCTGCAGCTTGGTGTTTGGTGAATTATACATGAGATAAGACTTGTTTCACAGCTGGACAACATAGGAACACTTAGAATATCTCTGTGGATAATGTAGTCCTCTTAAAGTTTTATCTCCCTAAATAAAAAAAAAATTAGGAAGCTCAAAGCATGGCTTTCTGTTCTCAACAAATCCTAAGTTTGCTTAGTATATATTTAGAGTAATGCCAAATTCCTTATATTTCCTTTCTCCTTCACAAGAATCACTTTACAGTTCCAAACTCTAGTTGATACTTAGGCTAAAGTGAAACACTGAAAAGAAAAATCTTAAACAAAATGATATTAAAAAAACTAGTCCCTCATTCAGAATAAAGTGCTAAACTATTTGGAAAAGTTAAAAATAATTGCGTGTGAACACAGCGGTTCTGACAAAGTAACGCAAGATTCACAATTCAGTGGTAGTGAAGAAATCAAACAAGGAAACACATAGTAAATAGCACTGCCATAGCTCATGGGAAAAGGGTTTTCCCCATATTCTTCTCATAGATCTCTCAGTAGCTATTACCATTTCTAGTTCTCAACTGATGTAATAAAAGTCCAATGAGTTATGTGATTACTGTATGATATTTTAATTTTAACCTATGTCCTTCTTTGTTACTGAAATAATTTGAGGAAAGCAAATAATATATGAATATTCATGTCACACTCGCCTTACAGTTGAAATATTCTTGCTAGTTAGTGCCTTTGCCTCTATATTTTTACTTTTCTAGGGCAAGGTTAGGCAGATTTTCCTTAATAAGGCAGATAGTAAATTATTTTAGCTTTTCAGCATGCATTACCTCCATCACACTACTCAATTCTGCCACTTTTTCATGAAAGCAGCCATAGATGATACACAATCAAATGTGAGTAGCTGTGATCCAATAAAATCACTTAGGAAAACAATCAGCAAGCTAAATCTGGTGTATAGTTGATCAACACTTGATTGAAAGTATATTGCAAGTTCCATGAATTATTTCCTTCCAAATTCCACTCACACCCATTTTCAAATTTCCTCCCAGTAACCTTAATCAGTTATCAGTCCCAAATGACAGAAAATTCCAGAGTTTTGTATTGTTTTATGAGCAGTAGGGTCTGAGAGAATATGTGCATGTGCGTATTATGTGTATGAGCATGTAATTTACAGAATATCTTAGAATTTATTCTTTTCTCCTTTTTAGATTTTACCCACTTTAAAGACAAAATCTTTCCCTTCCATATCTGTTGAGATAGCTCCTATTTCAGTCTATTGGGCTGAAGGATCAGTAATATTGTGATTAATAGAACGAGGCAAAACAGATAATAAAAGGAATAAATAATGAAGGAAAAAGGGAATAAAGCAATAATTAAGTACAATTTAAACAACTGAAAGATGAAGGCGAATATACATGATTTCTTGAACAGGGGAAATGGCAATATTGTATTCTTATAATATGAAAATAATTAAAATGCACTGGTGTCTACTGACATCTCCTTGTTGTACCTAGGTTTGGATATGAGGGTAACAGATGTTATTTTCCCCCCAAGGTATTATTATTCTCCCACTAACAGTCACTGTGCACCAAAACACCACTCTGAAGAGCACCATTCCTTGTACATTCAGGTTAAACACTGATGAGCTGATCCATTTGCCATTCTCTTCTAGGTTATTTCTCAAGCATGAGGGTTGTTTTTGATCTTCATTAAATGCCAATAAAATACTCTATGCTGAATTCCATAAACAAAATATGTACTTTGTCCAGTTTAGTGAAAATTCTCGGTGTCTGTCAATTTGAATCAATTTCGGTAGCTTTTTTTCTTATGACAAAGTCAACATGTGCTGAAGAGTTGCCCAAATGAAGAAATCAACACTTGGATCTGGAGATGCTCTCTGAAATATTTTCCTCAGTATTTCGAATGAGAGATGGACCAACTGCCCTATGTTTGGACTCTTTTGGCCTCGTTCAAAAAAATCTTCAACAGGACTGATCCTGTCCTCAGGCAAGCATGGAGTAATGGCCTTATTTGTTAAGCATGCTTTTACATAGCAATCAGCAAAGAGTTTTGTTGCCAATTCCAGTCTTACAATATAGAGCTGAGAAGAATATGTTTGGTGCATCTTACACTTCAAAGTTATACATATTCTTGTTGTTGGTTATTAGCCATTGTAGAAACCAGATGTTTGCAATGTTTCACTCAAAGAATGAGGTATTAAATATTGTAGTCTTCTAGATCATAACAGTGTCTATTGTAACTACTCAATTCTGTCATTATAATGAAAAAGTACCAGTGTATAATACTTACAAGAATAGATGGAACTATATTCCAGTTTTTTAAAAAAAATACTTTCAAAGAAATGCAGCTGGCCCATACACTGTGCTTGTCAGGTCCTTATAAAGAATTACTTTCCATAAGTTGGTCTAAGCACTTTATAATAGATTCCTTCTACTGCCTGAACAATATTATGGACTCCCATGGAATATCTGACATTTACTTCAGTAACATGGATCACAATTTGCAGTGACTTGGCTAATGTCCAGAGTATTTGTGCCTGTAACGCTAGCATTCACCATAACTGATGTCACATAGTAGGTAATTAAAAATATATAGTGAGAAACTAAGTAGCTTGTTATATATAGTAGAATATATCCTAGAACCTAGGATATGCTGCTCAAAATTAGGAGGAAGTCACAAGGTGATAGGATATATCATGGGTCAGTTTTCACTTACACTTAAAAACAAAATATCTTTAAGATAAATAAAATGGTGTGCAATTTCTGGACTTCTTGCTAAGCTCCCACTTGAGGGGAAAGTCATAAGTTCTAAAGACAAAAGGTGAATAACAAAAGATAGTAAAGAAATAACAATAGTAAAGAAATAACTTTCAAGCAAAAAACAAACAAAGAAATAACAAATTGTAAAGAAATAACAGCTCAGTACTTCCGAAATATAAATCCATGTTTCATGCTGAGATTCAATGTTCTGAATCCTTACTTAAAACATGAGCCATAAGCAAATCTAATGGAACATGTTTTACAAACTTATGTCAATCCATCTCTTCTTACTTCATCAGCTACAGCATTGACCTAGGAACTCATGGTTTCTCTATGTACTCATGGTTTCTCATTCTCACTTGGGTAGGGAGATTCTAGTCTCTCTGTTTCTACCCTGGCCTATGCCCTACTATGGGGCCTTTAAACTTTATGTTTTATTATGTACTTTATACTTGCAACACATGATGACTTCCTGTGTCACTCATAATAAAAGTTTTCTAGGGGGTAAATTCTGTCCTAGGGAATGTGATCTTCTCTTCTCTTCCTTTGTCAACCAAATGCCTTACTTCTTTCTTTCCCACTCTATTCAGCCAGCC
The DNA here is from genome assembly GCF_023159225.1 of Perognathus longimembris pacificus. NCBI lineage: Eukaryota > Metazoa > Chordata > Mammalia > Rodentia > Heteromyidae > Perognathus > Perognathus longimembris. The sequence goes on from NC_063176.1 coordinate 47,020,286, forward strand.
TAGCCTTAGTGTTTTGTGAGACTATTTGGCATGGCCATGCTTCAGAGCCTTTTCAATCTACTCTAGACCATGTCTACCACTTTTCTTGCTCTGAAATATAGCCATGCAATGCTACATCAGTATTAGAATGAAAGGTTTATATATAGAGCTAAAGATATATCAACTTAGCCTTCCATCTTCCAAATGTTATAATACAAGATAGACTTCTGTCATGTGGGAGGGACTGGATAAATTAATAAACAATAGGTATTATTACTATCCGTGAGATATTTTTATCTTTTTTTTTCAGACACATGGTAAGACTAAAAGATGGCCACATGACATTTTTTAAGCCAGATGTTTAGAGAAGTGGCAGAAGTCACCTCAGCTAATAAATTAAGATTTTACGTAGCAGTTCATGAAATTTACCATTAGCATCTACCTTTGCTAGTAGATGTATATCAGCAGAAAACCTCTCTTGTCCTTGAAACTTAATAACTAGAGGAAAAAGAAAACCTGTTTTGACTTTGCAGAACATATAGTAGGATCAAGGAATAAACTGAAATTTTAAATCATTTAAAATATTTTTGTTACAGCCACATCACCTGAACAAAACTGAACTCTCACATAACCATTGCAATTTTGTCTTCATATATAGACTCTTTCCTTCAATAGCTACCCTAATGATATTCTGTTATTTTTGAGCAATGTAAAAAATGTACTTACATTATTCATAACACCAAAGGAAGAATGTCCTGTCTTGTTTACTCTAAATTCAGGGAACAAAGAAGAAATTCTTCATTACTGTATGTAGATATTTATGAGCACCATAGACTCTAAAGGATAAGCTCATGAATATAACAGAAATGACAATATTACTAGCAGACAGAGGTGTGCTCAAGTGCCTGATATACTTGGGGGAGGGATGAATAAAATGAACATTCACAAGGTAACAGAGTATATACAACTAATATTAATACAATGTCTAAAAATAAACTATGTATGATTACAATTTAACAATTGGTCTTGTCACATGACATGTTATTCAACAGAGCTCTGTAAATAATGATTAGTACCATTTCAAACAGAAAAGATTATGTGAAAAACCAGGGTTGCATCACTACTAAATATCATTAACTAGATTCAGTAACTAGGAGATTCATTACTAATATTTTGTTCTCTTATTCACTCAAATCATGTGTATTTGTGGCAGACTTCTTATGTTTAGAGCATGTGTTCACTTATAATTTTAGTATTTGGATCCTTCTCTACCTCTCTGAAGGATGAATTTCAATAAGAGAGCAAGTAGAGTGAATTATCTTGTACAGCATTTTACATCACAAAACTCAGTTAAGGAAACGTTCTGGGCATTTCTGGCTCTTAGACTCCTATAACTCCTGATAAAGAAGATGGTACCATTAAGGTGCCTGAGCCATCACCCTTGATGTTAACATTGACCCTAGGACTTTCAAGCTCAGATCTGGTACAAAGTTTGATGTTATGAACCGAGTTTTCCTTCCCCAAATTATTATGTTGAAATCCCAGCCCACAGTCCCTCAGATTGTATAATTTAGAAATAGGGCCTCTAGACAGGTAATTAAGTTAAAAATGAAGGCATTAGATTAGAGCATAATTCAATAGGACTGATATCCTTGTAGGAAGAGAAGAGATTAGAGCACAGAAAGCAAAAGGATGATGAACATAGAAAGACGTGAGGAAAGATGGCTATCAAGGAGTCAAGGTTAGAAGCTTGAGTTAAAACGAAATTTCTGCTTATAGGTTGATCTAGATGTTCTGGTTTCCAGAATTGTCAGAAAGAAAAGTTTTGTTGTTCAAGCCATCTACTCCATGATGGTTTTAAAGGCACCTCTAACCATCTAGTATAGTTGAATTTTAGACAATGGATTCTAATTCACAATTAAATTGCTTATGTGCTGAAGAACTTATGGTAACACAGGGTCGGAGTCTACAGAGGCTGTGAGATAAACAGCAAACAAATATTCATTGGACACCAAGTATAATCTTGTACTGGCAGGGTTCATATAATGATGAATTCATCTTTTCAGTTATACATCTAACTTTTACAAAAACACAGCCTGTAATTTGGGATGTGGGAGAAATGTAACTTTGTCCTTAAATATAAATATCTCCCTCTACCCTACTCCGTTGTAATAGAATCAATTGAATTTCAACTCAGCTGGGGCTTCTCTACCCTTCCTTCCCCAGAACTATGTCTAGCTGTCAGGAACGTAGGGGGAGTTTGCTGATAGGAGGGCTTACATGGTGTTATGCAGTAGAGAAAATCACTTCTAAGTGTGCTTATTTTCATCTCTCATATAAATTGCTGCAATTCCATACTGCCCTGTTGACCTCTAGGTCTTCTGGGTCTGAATATTTTTTTAGCTAATTTTGGGCCATCTGGCATTCAGGAATCTCTCCAGTATCCCTGGGTCATGCTGTTTCTTAGGAATTGTGAATTCTTTCACCTCTTCTGTAACTCTTGGACCATAGGTGTGCTTAAGCTACTGGTTTTCTTCAATTGCTTCTAAAAAATGGGATTACCAGTTTTTGTTTCCTGAATAATTTCCATTTTCCCCTTACCTAAAGTATTTTCATTTTGTTTAAGGGTGGCCATATGCCCAATAATTTAAAAAGTCTGTTTTGAAAGCAAACATTAGAATGTGGCTGAGTGTTTGACATTGAAATATAAGTGGAAATGTTGAGTAAGATTTTAAGAGAGAAAGGCTGTTCTTTTGCTCTTTATTAAAAATTACTATTTCCTCCTTCATATGGCCATTGAGAAGATGGAAACACTGAAATGTGGGTGATAAACTTGCTACCTAGTGATTATGGAGTTACTGGCATTGAACTACTTGAGTAAAAGCTGAATTTTTACTTGAGTCTTCATGAATTGTGAGTGTGTTGTGTACAGCTGAAGTTAACACTATGTCATCCTTCATCTCAGAAGTGAACTCTTACAAGCAAGGTAAGTTTTGCTCTAGGACTTTGTTCACCATCAGAACAATTCTACACTATTCTCAATTCCTTCTAATATGTCATGATCGCCTTTGTTCCCCGGGAATTTAGCCATGGACTGATTGATAAGCAATGGAGCCTCTTCTTGGGGAACCATTCCCACTTAATTTATTAATCTTTACCTTCGAATTGTCCCTCTTCTCTACAATCATCATTAATATTTTATGTTCATGAGGCCCTATAATTTGAGAGCACAGTCTGGAACCAGACTACCTGAGGTTGAATACTGTGAACTTAAATAATTTACTCAATCTTTTCGTGCCTTAGTTTTCTCATTTCGAAATGTATGGCTGCAATAATTCCGTGGACACTCTGAAAACTGTTTGAGACATGATGACTCTCTAACACGTTCTTGTGACCATCATAGTAATCATCTTTTTCATACCTAGAACTTCTTTCCTTTTTTAGATATTTCTTTCCATCTAGCCAAAGTTGGTGTCAAACTGGTGATCCTCCTATTTCAGCTTACTGAGGGCTGAGATTACAAGGTAGCAGTCATCATTCCTAATGTTCAAGCATGGAAATTCTTACATACGCATCTTCATACGTGTTGGAATTTTTATTTTTCAAATTAAAGATCTTCCTATTCCTTAGAGGAAATCATCTTTGTAAATAGGTGAAAAAAATAACTCCTCATTTCAGGAGAAACCATCTACCTGAGAAACACTGACCACAAAATGGCCTGGAGACTGACTACAAATAAAACCACAATGCATAAGCAGCTTAGGAGATAAAATATTGGATAATAATTCAAAATTTTTTGCAATTCATATGAGTCTTTTAAGTATTTTATTTATAAATCCATGGGAAAAAACATAATAAGAACTAACAATAAAGTACTTTGAAATTAATCTATAAGGTTGGGATGTAGCTCAGTAGCAAAGTGCTTGCCTAGCAAGTGCAATGTCCTACTGTTCAATCATCAGTACCAAAAAAGAAAAGACAAAAACAAAAAAGAGAAAATAACGGGTAAAGTGACCAATGGCCATTGGTTTGCCTAGGACCAATAGAAGTCTTAAAACAGAAAGATCTGGGAAAATCAGAGCTAGGTGAGCACCCTAAATTTATTTCAGAATTATAACCTGCAATCTCTCATCCCTAATTTGTGAAAATGCAGTTTTCCCCTATATATCTAAGTTAATATCCTTTATTTCTTGATCCCTGGATTATTCAGCTGGGATATGGGGAAAATATTACAAGGTACCTTGTAAAAGGTACCTTGGCAAAGTGAACTAAGACTTAGTAATAACAAATATTTCCTTCCATGACATATGATACTTGAAGAATGAATTTCCTCAGTAATAAACTCATGGAATTCAGGACAGAACTTGCTATATAGGCATCTTCATTCATGTATGACCCAAATGAAACTTTTAACAAAAACAAATGGCATACTGCACCTTCCACAGTTATATGCAGAAACCTTCCATAAAAGACCCTATTTTAAAACCAATGAAAAGAAACTCCATCACTCTAGTTGAATGAACATAGTCATCAGCAACTGAAAATGGAAATTACTTAGCAGAGGGTCCCTGGAAACCTGTGGAGAAATGACTTAATAATCACGGTGACTGAGACACAGGTTTCCTTTTTCACTCTAGCAAAAAAAAAAAAAAAGACATTGAAAAATACACTTCTGTGGGCTTTTAGAAATAGCTTACTTAAAACTAACTTGTTTATAATAGATGCTTAACAATTGAAAAGTGCCTAGGGAAAAATATTCTGAGTTCAAAAGTAGACATTGAATCACATTTTCTAGATGTCATTACAAGCCTTTTAATAATTGTAGATACTCAGTTATTCATTGTAGGCATGAGTTGAAATTACCCTCTTAATCAACTATTCTCTCTACTGGGAAAACATATTTTCATTCCTTGCCATCCGTTTTTCTAAGAAAGAAAGTTTGCAGCATCATTCTTATGTGTTTTAAATCACCTTTCATATCCCAGTGGGGGAAAATTCACTTTGAAGAGTATTATATTAAAACATCTTTCCATATCATGATCACCTGACTACTTAAAATAAGCAGAAAGAAGATATTTTTCTGAAAATTGAACTATGCAACAAATATCAAATGTATTTCAGAAGATACATGGTGAGTAATATTAGAAGACCACAGACTATTTATAAACAAGAGGAGCTGAGGTATGTTGATTGACTTAAGCAGAACAAAGCTAAAGAATGAAGCAATGAGTCCACTGAAGGAAGTATTATTGAAACTTGAAGCAAAGAGAATTAATCTTTGACAATACCTCTTCAAGAATCAAACAGTTAGAGCACTGGACTTGGCCAGAAAGAATCATCTTCTTATTAGAAGTGAATGCAAATAAGTCAAGCAAGAGTGGCTCATGCCAGTAATCCTAGCTATCTAGGAGGTTGAGATGTGAAGGACCTGGGTTCAAAGCCAGTCCCAGGCAGAAAATATTGTGAGACCCCCCCATCTCCAAAATAACAGGAAAAGCTGGATTGGACCTGTGGTTCAAGTGATAGCCTAGGAGCTAAGTAAGCATGAAACCCTGAATTCAAACCCTGTCAGTGGTAAAAAAAAAAAAAAAAAAAAAAAAAAAAAAAAATCGTTGATGCAACAGAACACTGATCTATTTATAGTGATGGAATCAGAGTCCAAAAGAAATGTTCTTCCTCATGCTAAGGTCCATTATACGAACATTATCAACTATTTACCCCCTTAAATATGTTTTAGCCTGCTGTATTATTCCACATAGCTTACATAGCAATATATCAGACAGTACCTTAAACAAGAGAAATTTTCTTTTTTTTTTGTACTTTTTCCTTTATTGTGAAAGCGAAGTACAGAGGCATTAGTTTCCTATGTAAGGCAGTGAGTACATTTCTTGTTCAACTTGTTACCGCCTCCCTCATTTTTCTCCTGCCCCTCCTCCCCGTTCCCTTCCATGAGTTGTTCAGTTGGTTTATACCAAATGGTTTGGTAAGTATTGCTTTTGGAATCATTTGTCTTTTTATCCTTTGTCTCCAAATTTTGGTATTCCTTAAATGTTCTTTTTTTTTTTATTTTTTTTCGGCCAGTCCTGGGCCTTGGACTCAGGGCCTGAGCACTGTCCCAGTCTTCCTTTTTGCTCAAGGCTAGCACTCTGCCACTTGAGCCACAGAGCCACTTCTGGCCATTTTCTGTATATGTGGTGCTGGGGAATCGAACCCAGGGCCTCATGTATACCAGGCAAGCTCTCTTGCCACTAGGCCATATCCCCAGCCCCTCCTTAAATGTTCTTACAGTTCAGAATCTAAGTGTTTTTTTTAGACTGGTTTCTGGTGAGTACAACTTTTCCTACGTTGCTATATCCTCACTTTTCTCTGAGTACACACCTTCTTGTTGCTTCTTCGAATTCATATCAGGACTGTTAGTTCATTTAACCTTAATTGCCTCATAAAGGACTTCCCACCAAATTCAGTCCATTGGTAGTTCTTGCTTGAAAAATTGGATATGGGGAATAATGGAGTCTGTGTGAGTTGATCTATATGGAATCATTAAGGTTAACCCACTTTTAGGATACCAAATAACTGAGAGGAATTTACAGAATTTGACATTAGGTAGATATTTTTGATGTGTTAACATTTTGAAAGCACAGTCTGTAGACTACAGTCATCAGAACAACTTAGAAGTTTGCTAAAAATTCAAATTTCTGGACCTCATCCAAGATCTGCTGAGTCAGACTCTAGGGAATGAAGAGCTTCATTATTTTAAATTACTTTACCATCGTTTTGTTTTCTTTTTTGTAGTTGAAATGTGGACAACGGACTACAGGCAGTTTATCCTAGATTAGGTTACAGTTTACTTTCGTGATATTAATTTAAAAAAATTTCCTTGGACCTCAAAAATAGAAACATGAGTCAAAGACTGTGGGCCTGAGTGATATCTAGATTGATATTAAAATGCTTTCCAAAATGTATTCTCTCAAAAAAATCCAAGCTTCTATATTAGTGTTCCATATCCCTTATAATTTTATTATTTGTCCTCAGGTACTTCTGAGTTCTAGAAAACTGAAAAGTATGACTGGTTTTATTTCATATTTCTGAAAGAGGATTCTAAAGTCTCCAGAAACAAAATCTAATTATGCATCCTCTGAAAAATTAATATTCTGGCAATCTTCCAAAAATTGCTAACTTTGATAGGTTTTAGAAAAAGAAGAATTAGAGTATGAGTCCTATCACAGATATGCATGACCATTTAAACTAGGCAGGGCATTTTCACACACACCCCCTTTTGTCTAATGCTGGATTCATCATCAGGGAGCTACAAGTCCACAGCTGTTCTATTTCCACACATCCTTGACAGGAGAGAGTCCTAAAGATTCTAGCTCCGGGCAAATGCTCCTTCTTCTGTAAGACCAAAGCCAGAAAGCCTCATAGAGACAGAGGGCAACAAACTCAAATACTACCTCATAATCTCCAGATCTAAATGGCTCCTGTATCATTTATTATGCACACAGATATCGTATCACCCAAATGGAACATCTCCTGAGTCACTCCCCAGTTAGGAGAGCGACAGCATCAAGCCGAAAAGAACTCTTTCCCAATAGGACCATCAGAATATGTGAGAAGAAACAGATCTCACGATGCTTCAGAGGAGCTGTGTCCAGTGTTCCCTAGATGTATCCTACTAATGCTTATCATGCCTTCTCTCCACTTCTGAGGTCCGTGGGCACCTCCCATCCCTACAGGTGCCAGGCTGTCTTGCAACCCTTCCTCTATCAGAATTCAAGCTGCCAGACACTTTATTAACTTCCTTACTCTCCTGGCTTAGTCCGTGCCTCCCTGTCTGAGTGTTGTCATCTAGCTACTCAGACTTCATTTAGGATGTGTTTCAAAAAAGCTTCTCAATTTTTTTGCACTAATTCTCTTAACACAGAGAACACTAGCTATAGTTTTCAAGCATTTAGCTCCATGAAAGGAGAATTATTATTATTATTGGGATCATTGTTGTTGTTGCTACTTGGAGAAGTTTTACCTTTTATTAAAACTCAAGGGGTCAACTCTGGGGCCTGTACATGCTAAGAAACCACTGTATCACTGATCTTTATCACCTTCCCTATCCTTATTTTAGATGTTCTATTTTACTTTCATAAAATTCAATGATGACATCACTGAAAGTTGTAAAATTATCATCAATGTTTTTATCATTGTTTCCTCAGGGAACATTTTCCATGAAATAATTGTTAAGTCTTTGGCACCTACCAATGTTTAGTATTTTGTAGGAAACAAGAGCTACTCATTAAATAAATGAATAAATTAATCATTGAACAAAATTAATAAGGAAGGAAGCAGGGAAAAGTGAAGACATATTTAGAAGAAAGAATATACTGATGAATGACATTTAAGAAAATGTTTTTTAAAAGGGAAGTGAATAATTTCACAATTATATTTGAAAAGAATAAGGGATATCTTAACCTTTAATTTCAAATTATGCACATGCGGATTCTTTTATTTTTTATGTCAATAAGCAGAAAAAAATAAAACTGCACAGATATATGAGTGGAGGGGTTTAATGGGATTTGGCCATGTGAGAAAGAGAAGTCATAGATGCAGACTGCTGATAAAAGGTACAAATGGTCATTGGTTATATGTTATGATGTCCCAAGCTCATGAAAAATCCATTGATGAAACGATAAGAAGTTATGCTGAAGAAATAAAAATTGAGGTTCTCTTTATACCATGAAAAATCATTATGGTCTTTTCAGAGAGTGTTTTGTTGGTAGTTCTGTTTTTAAAACATGGTCTTTGGGGAATTAGTGTTAGTTGACAAATTTATTACTCTGTAGAGACACAGGCATTTTGGAAATGTTAGTTGATAAATAACTGACACCTGAATATTCAAAAGACTTCCTAAATAGTTCCAACAAAGCCATGGGTGGTAAAAGTGTTGATGCAACTATTGAATATCTGTTTCTCCCTAAGGACTGTGTGTGTGTGTGTGTGTGTGTGTGTGTGTGTGTGTGTGTGTGTGTGACTGAAGCTTGAACTCAGGGATACTCTTGCTTGCCTTTTACCTCTAAGGCTGGTGTATTACTACTTAAACCACATTTCTACTTTGGGACTTCTGCTGGCTAATTGGAGATTAGAGTCTTCCTAAGTAGATATGATTACACTCATGTGCCACAATGCTTGGTTAGTGTCAATAGTATTTTTAAGAAATGCACAATGGTCCAAAAATCAATAACAAGCACTTTTGCAATTTTTTCACATTTATCTTTCTATGTAGTGTATATTTATAGATATTAACTGTCTTAAACAGGAAATGCACCACTTACTTTCACCTATTAATGTTATCAATATACTTTCTTGTCAATGAATATAAAGTATCGGCAAAAACAACAAGATTTTGCTAAGAACTCAGTAGCCTCTTATGGATAATCATGTAAAATTTCTCTACTTTGCTGATCATTTTTCCCTTGAAAGTGATTCATACTTTAGATACACATGCATGTTTTTATATAGCCCTAATTTAGATACAATTCTTTTTTTATTTTTTATTTTTTTTCCAAATTTTTATTATCAAACTGATGTACAGAGAGGTTACAGTTTCATATGTTAGGCATTGGATACATTACGTGTACTGTTTGTTACCTTGTCCCTCACACCCCCCTCCTTCCTCCCTCTTTCCCTTTCCCCCCCTGAGGTGTTCAGTTCACTTACACCAAACAGTTTTGCAAGTATTGCTTTTGTAGTTGTTTGTCTTTTTTTACCCTGTGTCTCTCAATTTTGGTATTCCCTTTCAAATTCCTACTGCTAATACCAGTATACATGGTTTCCAATATACTCAGATAAGATTACAGAGATAGTGAAGGTACAACCACAGGAAGGTGATACAAGAACATCATCAATGATAGAAACTACAGATATACATGGGACGTTGAAAGTAGTTACAACTGTGATATAACAATCGTTTCCATAACATGGAGTTCATTTCACTTAGCATCATCTTATGTGTTCATAAGGGTATAGCTATTGGGCCTTGTGATGCTCTGCTGTGACTTGCCTAAACCTGTACTAATTATTCCCAGTAAGGGAGACCATAGAGTCCATGTTTCTTTGGGTCTGGTTCACTTCACTTAGTATAATTTTTTCCAAGTCTTTCCATTTCCTTACAAATGGGGCAATGTCATTCTTTCTGATAGAGGCATAAAATTCCATTGTGTATATGTACCACATTTTCCTGATCCATTCGTCTACTGAGGGGCATCTGGGTTGGTTCCAGATTCTCGCTATGACAAATTGTGCTGCGATGAACGTTATTGTGCTGGTGGCATTACTGTGATTTTGTTTGTGTTCTTTTGGATAGATACCCAAAAGTGGGGCTGCTGGGTCATAGGGGAGTTCTATATTTAGCCTTCTGAGGAATCTTCATACTGCTTGTCAGAGTGGCTGAACCAGTTTACATTCCCACCAACAATGAAGTAGGGTTCCCTTTTGGCCACATCCCCTCCAACAATTGTTATTGTTAGTTTTCTTGAAATATGACATTCTTACTGTGGTGAGATGGAATCTCAATGTTGCTTTGATTTGCATTTCTTTTATGGCCAGTGATGTAGAGCACTTTTTCATATGTCTTTTGGCCATCCTTATTTCCTCATCAGAAAAGTCTCTTTGTAAGTCTTTAGCCCACTTGATGAGGGGGCTATTGGTTCTTTGCAGTTTTGTTTTGGAAGAAGGTAATTTTTTTAGTTCTGCATATATTTTAGAGATGAGGCCTTTGTCTGTTCAATGTCCGGTAAAGATCTTCTCCCAGACTGTGGGCTTTCTGTTTATCTTGTGAGCTATGTCCTTTGCCGTGCAGAAGCTCTGCAGTTTGATGCAGTCCCATTTGTCCAACCGTTTTTTCATTTGTAGCCTTTCTGGGTCATTGTTAAGGAAGTTCTGTCCTGTGCCAAGGAGCCCAAGTGTTTCTCCTACTCCTTCCTTGAGTGCTTTAAGGGTATCGGTTTTGATTTCTAGGTCTTTAATCAATTTGGAATTGATTTTGGTGCAGGGTGATATATAAGGATCTAGTTTTAGTTTGTTGCATGTGTTGAGCCAGTTTTGCCAGCACCATTTGTTAAAGAGGCTATCTTTCTTCCAAACTATTGCTTTAGCTCCTTTATCAAAGATTAAGTAGGCGTAGTTCTGTGGGTTCATTTCTGGGTCTTCAATTCTGTTCCATTGGTCTTCAGGCCTGTTCCGGTGCCAATACCAAGCTGTTTTTGTTACTATAGCTTTATAATACAGCTTGAAGTTTGGTATTGTAATTCCTCCAGCACTGTTCTTTCTGCTTAGGATTGTTTTTGATATTCTAGGTCTTTGATTGTTCCATATGAATTTCTGGATTGCTTCCTCTATTTCATTAAAAAATGGTCTTGGGATATTAATGGGTATTGCATTGAATTTGTAGATAGCCTTTGGCAATATTTCCATTTTGATTATATTAATCCTCCCAATCCAGGAGCATGGAAGGTTTTTCCATTTCCTTAGTTCTGACATAATTTCATTTTTCAAGCTTTTAAAGTTCTCCTCAAAGAGGTCTTTCACTTCTTTGGTTAAGGTTATTCCTAGGTATCTTATGTTTTGGGGGGTTATTGCAAAAGGAGTTGCTTTCCTGATTTCAGCCTCGGTCTTGGGGTCGTTAGCATAGCGAAAGGCCATTGATTTTTGAGTGTTTATTTTATATCCTGCAACTTTGCCAAAGTTTTGGGTCAGCTCTAGTAGCTTGGGGGTAGAGTCTATGGGATTCTTTAGGTATAGGATCATGTCATCTGCGAAGAGAGAAAGTTTAACTCCATCTTTTCCTATTTGGATCCCCTTTATATTTTCTTCTTGCCTCATTGCTCTGGCTAGGAATTCTAGTACTATGTTGAAGAGCTGGGGAGAGAGTGGACATCCCTGCCTTGTTCCTGATTTTAAAGGGAATGGCTTTAGTTTTTCACCATTTAGAGTTATGCTTGCTGTTGGTTTGTCATAAACTGCCTTGATTATATTCAGGAATGTTCCCTGGAATCCCAGTTTTTCCAGGGCTTTTAGCATAAATGGGTGCTGGATTTTATCGAACGCTTTTTCCGCATCCAGAGATAAAACCATGTGGTTCTTTACCTTGCTCCGGTTGATGTGGTGGATTACATTAATTGACTTGAGTATATTAAACCAACTTTGCATCCCTGGGATGAATCCAGTTTGATCGTGGTGTATGATTTTTTTGATGCCCTGTTGAAGTCGATTGGCCAGAATTTTGTTGAGAATTTTTGCGTCTATGTTCATCAGGGAAATCGGTCTATAGTCCTCTTTCCGTGATGAGTCCCTGCCTGGTTTTGGGATGAGGGTTATACTGGCTTCATAGAATGAGTCTGGTAGTGAACGTTCTCTTTCAATTTCATTGAAGAGTTTGAGAAATATTGGTGTGAGTTCTGTTTTGAAGGTCTTGTAGACTTCTGTAGTGAATCCGTCTGGACCTGGGCTTTTCTTGGATTGGAGATCATTTATTGCCGTTTCTATTTAAATACTGGATATGGATCTGTTTAGAAGGTTTAAATCTTCATGGTTAAGTTTGGGGATATGAATTTTTTCTAGGAAATCATCCATTTCTTCCAAGTTCTCGAATTTGTTGGCATAAAGGTTTGCAAAATAGACCCTTATTATTTTCTGAATTTCGGTTAATTCTGTGGTGATGTTACCTGTTTCATTTCTTATCTTGTTTATTTAAGTGTGCTGCCTTCGTTTTTTTGGTCAGGTTTGCCAGGGTCTCTCTATCTTGTTGATTTTTCCAAAGAACCAACTCTTTGTATTGTTGAGTCTTTGGATGGTTTTTTTCGTCTCTAATTGATTTAATTCTGATTTGATTTTAATTATTTGCTTCTGTCTATTGACTTGGGGTTTGGCTTGTTGTTCTCTCTCAAGGAAATTAAGGTGCTTCCTTAAATTATTGAGTTGCTGTTTCTCCAGTTTGTTGATGTATGCACTCAGAGATATGAATTTTCCTCTGAGTACTGCCTTTGCTGTGTCCCAAAGGAGCTGGTACTTTGTGTCCTCAACTTGGTTGAATTCCATAAACATTTGAATTTCCGCTTTAATTTCTTCAAGGACCCACTGATGGTTCAGCAGTGTGTTGTTTAGTCTCCATGAATTGTAGGATTTTCTGTGGTGGCTGTTTGAGTTGAGCTCTAATTTTATTCCATTGTGGTCTGAGAGAATGCAGGAAATGGTTTTGATACTTCTGAATTTGTACAGATTTTCTTTCTGCTCTAAGATGTGATCTATTTTGGAGAATGTTCCATGTGCTGCGGAGAAGAATGTGTACTGTTTTTGCTGGGTGGAATATTCTGTATATGTCGGTTAAGTCTAGTTGGTCTATGCAATCATTTAGTTCTGTGGTTTCTTTGTTCAGTTTTTGGAGTGTTGATCTGTCCAGAGGTGATAGTGGAGTGTTAAAGTCCCCAACTATCAATGTGTTTGGGTCTATGAGTGTTTCTACAGTCAGTAGTGTTTGTTTGATGAAATTGGGTGCTCCTGCATTTGGTGTGTAGATATTTAGAATTGTTATATCTTCCTGTAGGAGAGATCCCTTAACTAGTATGTAGTAACCTTCTTTGTCTCTTCTTACCTTTTTTAATTTGAAGTCAATTTTGACTGATACTAGGATTGCAACTCCAGCCTGTTTATGGGGGCCATTTGCTTGATAGATTTGATTCCAGCCTTTCACTTTTAGAAGATGTTTACTTTTGCTGGATAGATGTGTCTCTTGGAGGCAGCAGAAAGATGGATCTTGATTTGTGATCCAACTTATGAGCCTATGTCGTTTGATTGGAGAATTAAGTCCATTAATGTTGAGAGGTAGGATTGAGAGATGGTCGTTTGTTCCTTTCATTATCACTATCTTGTTTAAAGCTGTGTCTTCCCATTTCTTGATCTGATTTTTACTATTTAGGGTTCATTTCTCTGTCTGTATTGGGATCTTGATTATTTTCCCTGTATAGTACATCTTGAGGATTTTCTGTAAAGCTGGTTTGGTGGAGATATATTGTTTCAGTTTTTCCTTACTGTGGAAGACTTCTATTTGACCTTTGGCTATGAATGAGAGTTTGGCTGGGTACAGAATTCTTGGTTGGTAGTTATTTTTATTTAGAGTTTGGTATACTTCATTCCAGGCTCTCCTTTCTTTCATGGTCTCTGCTGAGAAGTCTGGGGTAATTCTGATTGCTTCAGATACACTTCTAAAAGCTCCATTCACCTATATATCTTGAATTAACTTTGAGGAGGTTTCTAAAATGTTTTAGATGATGTAAAATTCTGTACTGTCCTTTCAGACTGTATCCTGAAAACAGTACTTATCATCCACTCCACCATTTCCACCCTAACCCTGGAGCCAACATTTAAATTGTTGATTGGATTTTTTCTTAATGTAAAGCAAGAGCTATTCTCTAATAATCTGTTAGGGTTATGAAGTATCAGTATGGGGATTCTTCTAGTGATTCTTCCTTTAGTGTCTCCTTACTCCAATTTACAAGGCCCTGATTTATCTTACTTTACCCAGATTCCAGAACACACTGTGTTTCTTTGGAGGGCTGTTCTGTGATCATTCACAAAAATAGCCATCTGGTCATTGTCTACCGTGTTATTTATTCTGTCTCAGCTGAGCACATCACTGAACCAAACTTTTTATTTATTTTTGGTTACTTAATACTTTTTTCATTTTCCACATGACTTCTAATTTCACAAGAGTGGGAACTTTGCCTTTTTATTCTTTATAAAGCCTGAGGGAGCGTAAGATATTTTTTTAATGAATTCATGTTGTTCTTGAAGGTCTTTCTTAAGATCAACAAATTGTGGAGGGGAAGAACTAAAGGATAGAAGTGCTCATTAAAAAGTCAGATCATTGGAATAAAGTTGTCTTAGTGAGAACGCTATCCATATGATAATGTAATGATCTTACATTAAAGCCATTAGAAATAGATCCTTTTTTATGTTACTTTGTGACTATGTGCCTTTATAGTTGAGTCTTATCTTTTAAAGGGCTTTTTCCCATTTGCAAAAGAGCATGAGTGGACATAAATGAAAAGGTGTAGCTTTAATAATGATACACAAATAGCACAATGGGTTGTTCAGTCATGGTTCCACACAGACATTGTGCACCTTTGAATTGAAAAGACAGCTGGCCAGAGTTATTCTGTTTGGCAGAATGGGGCTGGAGGTAAGGCTCAAGTGGAAGAGCACTTGCTTAACAGCAGTAACTCCTTGTGTTAAAACCCAGTGCCACAAAACAAAAACTTACACTGGCTAAATGCATTCATTGTAATTATTCCATTAAGAATGAACTAGGTATCTTTAAATGTCTCAATGATATTCTTGGTTAGGAGGAAGAATTAAGAGGCATCCTTCAGAAATTTCAATGGGTTTACTTGTTAAGTAGATGAAGAAGATTGTCAAGACCAGTTTTCTAATCTATATTTTTCTTTCCTAAAAGATTATAGTCCCCTTCAAGGCTAGAGATATGCCTTATATTTTGGATACCAGAAAAAAAAATCATTGAATTCTGCACCTTGCAATCCTTTATCCCCTGTCATAATATCTTAATGATCAACC
Organism: Perognathus longimembris pacificus; assembly: GCF_023159225.1. Lineage (NCBI taxonomy): Eukaryota > Metazoa > Chordata > Mammalia > Rodentia > Heteromyidae > Perognathus > Perognathus longimembris. Next base: position 47,035,880 of record NC_063176.1, read on the forward strand.
AAGCATGGTGTTTTTCATACTGTGTATTATTATCAATCATTAAATCTATCATCTCATCAATAAAATAGTGGAAGAGCGGCTCCACAGATGTATCTAAAGAGCTTGGTTACTAATGTGTGACGAACCTGCTTCTCTTAGCCCCCACGTGAAAGATCTAAATGTCACAATGCAATTTAGCCTAGTGTGGTGTATCAAGAGGCAGTTTTTCTTTGGTGTAGCGGAGGACCTCAGCTTCGGCACAGCTCCAGCCCTGGAAGTAACTCATCCTCGTATCTATTAAGCTATGAGATGTGCGTCCTTGTCTTACTGTCCCGCTTGAAGGCATTCATTTATGCTGATTTCCATCCTTCAGTTGATGGATTGATACAGGAATGTACATACGTCATTTGTTTTTCCATCCATTCTTCGTAGCAGCCGTGGAGTCTGATGCCAGACAAGTCCAGAGCGATCTTAAAGTCTAATAAAGCAAGGAAAATCTCTTCTCCCAGTTGGATTTTTTTACATGTTTGCTAATATGTAGCAATTGGGGGTGAGATGAAGTCTGTGGCTCATTTTCAAGGGAGGAATCCAATTTGTATTTTATGGATGTTGCTGTCACTAGACCGACATTGCTTTATTCTTCCACCACGGATGCATGCAGCGTCAGGGCTACTGCTGGTGCTGCTAAAAGGCTCTCTGGCCTCTTGGGTTGAGAGCACTTCTGGTTTTATGTATTGGAGTAATTAGCCCTCCTGACCATATCTCAGGAAGTGTCGGGATTGGAGGGTTAGGGTAAACATCTTCAGTCAGACTTTGTGAGTGTGATCAATGTGGGGTGTTAGCATCTCATTTGATGAGTTCTTTATCAAGGCTATGGGGTTTCCCAAATCTCCCTTTAAAGGGGCTTTCTTTCATTTCTCGACTCACCAGGGTTAGCCTCAAAAGACTGAAAAAAAGTCAAGAATAAGCTTTGCAGACAATTTGTGACAGAGGTGCAGCTTGATCTTGGTCTCTGCCTGAATCCATCTCTATAGTATCCACAGATGACTGTGAACTCTCCTTTTCCTTTCCTCCTTCATTTAACTATAATTACTATTCTTAAGGGCTATAAAACACTCTGCTTATTAAATATATCTTTAATTGACTCTTTAAAAAAATGGACATTGTTGGGCTGGGAATATGGCCTAGTGGCAAGAGTGCCTGCCTCGTATACATGAAGCCCTGTGTTTGATTCCCCAGCACCACATATACAGAAAACGGCCAGAAGTGGCACTGTGGCTCAGGTGGCAGAGTGCTAGCCTTGAGCAAGTAGAAGCCAGGGACAGTGCTCAGGCCCTGGGCCTAAAAAATGGACATTGTTGTTTACTTGTTTGGTGTACAGGGCTAGAGCCCAGGGCTTCACATATAGTGTTGACTTCTCTAACCACTGAGCTTCACCCTCTACTAAGCCAACTCTGTTGTTCCAGTAGTTTTGAAGTTCACTGGGAATTGGAACAGTAGCCACAGAGATTTCCCATACACTTCCCCTGCCTCCCTATGCACGTAAAACAGTGAACATCTCCTGCCAGAGAAATATGCCCGTTAGAATTGATCAACCTCCAGCAGCACAAAATCACCACCTCCAGTTGATACCAGGGTTCCCTTCCTGTGCGTATATCCAATAGATTTGGACAAGTGGGAGATGACATGTGTCTATCGTCAGAGTATCACACGGGCTAGTTTCACCAATCATCTTCCCACTGTGTTCATATTGACTTCTTATTTTTGCCTCTTACAGAACGGTATAGTAGGATTCATATAGCATAGCATTTAATCCTTTGTAAATCACCTTCTTTTACTTAGAAGCACCATGTGTCAAAGTATGTTCTATGTGTTTCCTTGACTTGACTCATTTTAATTCAGTGCTCAATAACATTCTACTTCATAGATATACCATAGTCGTTATTGTTCAACTTAAGCATTTCTTGATTGTGTCCAAGATTTTGCAACTGTAAGTGAAATGCCTGTAAACATAACTGTGCAGGTATTAACACAGGAAATTCCTGTGCTTAAGTACATATGTGGCTTATTTGAATTGCTAACAGTAGTTATAATATGTAAATAAGCCAAGATATATAAAATGCAGTGCCTAACCATAAAAGCATGCAATACCTTTTGCTATATCATATTTATCATACTAAGGCACTCAAATATTATTTGAACTTCAAAGCAAAATCACACGCATTTTTCAGCATGGAAACATGTAAACCTTCAGTGATGTTTAGATTAGAGACTACCAAGTAGTTCATATCACATCATTTTCTTTCTGAATTTGTTTGAATTAATTTTAGCCAATTAACGGATCTCTACATATTTAGAGACTAGTTACTCCCTGGCTGCCTTACTTGCAAGTTTTTGTTGTAGAGGATGCAAAATAATTATAGATAATGTACCAGATTCAAATGCATTACCATTAGCCATTAACCAAGGATTTTTTTTTGCAATATTTGTAATCCTTTTTGTAGAATGTAGCTAAGTGGCTCTTCATTCTTGATTGACAGTGCCACAAAATATGATTATGTGGGGAGGAACCCTTTTTAGAAAGCAATAGTCGAACACACAATAGAAATTATATAAATTGTAAGAGTGTATACATCCACCAATAAAAACAAGTTGTAAAAGTAAGTAAAGTAGCCCAAACCATACTCTATAAAAGTAAAGCAGGTTACAAAATAATTCTGGAAGAAAATGTGTTAAAATATCAATACTGACTTAGTGAACGTAGTGAGATATTAAGAGTGTCGGTTTACCTTCTTTGTTTTGGTCCAATTTGTGTTGCTATAAGGGGAATACATTCAACCAGGTAATTTATTGTCTAAGAAAAAAAACTCAAAAAGAGCTATATTGCTCATAGTATGTGTCTGGATCAATGAGTTTGATGTCTTAGGACATAGTCTCCAATTCCAAGATGGAGTTATGCATTCTGCAGAGACGGTCAGACAAAAGGTTGGAACGTAGGGGCTGGGGATATGGCCTAAAGGCATGAGGCCCTGGGTTCGATTCCCCAGCACCACATATACAGAAAACGGCCAGAAGTGCCACTGTGGCTCAAGTGGCAGAGTGCTAGCCTTGAGCAAAAGGAAGCCAGGGACAGTGCTCAGGCTCTGAGTCCAAGGCCCAGGACTGGCCAAAAAACAAAACAAAACAAAACAAAGCAAAAGGTTGGAAGGCAGTGAATTCACTCCTAAACTATATTTTATCATGGCATTAATTTCTTTATGAGAATAGACTTATCACATCCCAAATTCCTCACCTGGGGCCCTGTACCTCAACATTATTACTCTGATGATTAACTTTCTAACACATGAGTTTGGGGAAATAAACAATTGAACAATAGCCTCTTTCTAATTGAGCTTTTCTAATATTCCTAAACATCCCCAGAAATCAGTACATTAGATTTTGCAATCTACTGAAAGCTCTTGATTATAAGAAATATTTTTAAAATAAGGATGATTATAATCACTAAAAATAGTTTAGAAAACATAGACTATTAGATCATTTTGCAAGATACATTCCTAAGTTAGAGTATGGTCCATTCTTTCAGTCAAATACTGACATCATCTGTTGTTAGGATCCTTGCTTTATTTTGAAGAAACATACCAAGTGTTCCCTCCTTGCTATCCAACAATTTCTTAACCCCAAATCTTCCAGGGGGTTGCATACCTGACTACATACTTGTTGCAAAGTCCATTTTACTTCTCTACACAGCATATATACCTATATGTATGTAATTCAGATCCAGTTGACTATGATGACAGGGGGACAATCTTTCTGTTGCTTCATCCTGTGCTTTACTTCTTGAATGTCTGACTTTACTGAGCTTGTACTTCCATTACAATAACTATGGATGTATTGCTATCTGGAATTCATGAAGCCTGAGATTGAGACTTCTTAGGTCTTCAGCTTGTAGTAGAGTGCCCAGCCTATCAGTACTATGGGCAAGCTTATAGGATTTACTGAGTTGTTACCAGTTTCTGCTACAATCTTCGTAGATGTCAAAAGGGTGTTTGTTTTTAAATTCTTTTTAAAAATTGTCTTTAAGTAGCAACACAACAGAGTTGACAGTGTAACAAAGCAGTTTATGAATACAATGCATCGTGATCACTGTTATCCCTTATTCTTAAAGTTTGGATTCTAAGATAACCTGAAAGCCCAGTTGTTCAATTCCCCATGGCATCTTTCTATTGTGCTAACATTACAAAGATCACTTTGCATTGTATTTCTTTCCTGGTTTAGAAAATATTGCCAATGAGATACTTTAGAATGGAGCACAATGTCTGACAAAATCTTCACTTCTGACTTATAGTAGAAACGAAGTTCTCAACAAAAAAGCAATTCTCTATGTACAGGACAGGTCTAAATACCAAACCTTAATATGAATTACATTTCAAGAGCCCTTTGAAAGTAAAGGACTAGGGAAGGTGAGACCATGTGACAAGAATTCTGTTCAGCCTCAGCTCCTTTCTTTGATATTTGAATGCCAGGTACTGTATAGGACTTAGGTTGAGACAGGGGGGAAATTGGGTAAATGTAATCATTTGCTCAAGTCTTTAAATAACTTGTACAGCTTTCAGGCAGAAAGCAATCTTCCTACGGAAAAACAAGCCCAGGATGTGGTTACCAGGCAATAGTTCTACTCTGTTGTGTTAAAGTGTCTTAATGATAAAGGAAAAATAGTTTTGCATGACTACTTCTTCAGTAAAGCACTTAACACAACAGTTATTCAAGATAAACTTGAGCAGAGATTGATAAACAGACATGCTGACTCACCCTGTATGTGTTTCCAGCTACCACAAGTGAATGCCTTTTAATCCAGCTTTCATGCACCCTGAACATCTTTTATAAAACGTCGAGAGTACCCACAGCATTGACAAAATACATTTAGCTATTTAGCTACTTGATTGAATAAGATTGAAGGACAGTCAGGCCAATTTATAAATGATTCAGGTGAGTGGCACGCAGATGCCAAAGCTTCTACTTTAATCAGCCCTGATCCATTCTTTTCCTCTCCAGGTATCATGTCATGGATACATCCCCACAGGATACGTGTCCACACTCACAAACTCACAATGACATCACCTTCAGCACTGAGTGATGTAGTCAGGATGGAAATAGAATTGGCTATCATATTGATCGGTGTGAGCATATGAGCAGTGATGACTTAACCCTATGGCATGTAGCCATCATGGGAAATAAGAATTATCACTTTCTGTTTTAATTTTGTGACTGGATTTTGGAAGAAAACCTTAATCTTTGAATAGAGGCACAATCACAAGTGTACAGCACTTTATTGATTATATCTAAAAGTATTGGAGAAGACCTGGAGTATGTAAAGTATATGTAAGAAAGCCTAGCATGTTGTCACTATTGTTCCAGAGGAGATGTCATGACTCATTTACCATGACATTTCTTTCTGCTGACATCAGACCGGACTTCACAATCTTTCTCAGTGTGTGCTGTTAAAAAATAAATAAAAACATAGAAAATCAACTAGAATAATCATGTGAAATAAAGCCTATACATTTTCCTTCACAGTAAATAGCCAACAACATAAAAATCAAAGTTGTGATTTTCAGCTAGGAAGGTCTGCAATACTGATTATTACTACAGATCCTCATTTTTATTTCCTTTCCTTTTTTCTTTCTGATCCTAGATCTTGAACTCAGAGCTTGGAAACTGTCCCTGAACTTTTGCTTCAGATTAGCACACTATCAGCTGAGCCACATCACCATTTCTAGCCTTTTCTGGGTAGTTTACTGAAGATAAGAGTTTCATGAACCTTCCTGCCTAGGCTGGCTTTGAACTGTAATCTTCAGATCTCAGCCTCCTCAGTAGCTAGAATTACAGGCATGAGACACCAGTACCCGGCTCAGGTCTTCATTTTAAATCACTAGTATTTCTTTTTCTAGCATTTTGATGAATAGACAAATACTCATTCTGTAGTTTTTGGGATGGAACTCAGGGCCTGGACACTGTCCTTGAGTTTTTGTGCTCAAAGCGAGCTTATGACTCAACCTCTTGAGCCACAGCTTCACGTTCAGCTTTTTAGTGCTTAATTGGAGCTAAGAGTCTCAAGGACTTTGCTAGTTGGACTGGCTTCAATTGATGATTCTCAGATCTCAGCCTCCTGAGGAGTTAGGATCACAGGTGTGAGCCACCAGCACCGGGCTCATTCTCTGGTTTGTTTTTTCCATGAAGGAAACAGCATTATGAGGCCCAATTTTGTCTAATCAATAAAAAAGTTATTGATTTGGTGAAGATTTTTCTAAAGCATGCATTGGTTCAGAGGAAAGAATGTTATGCAATGAGCCCAAACATCATAGTTCTAGTCTCCTTTATATTTACAAATATCTGGTTGGATATTTGTAAATCTCTGGATATTTGGTGGTTGGAACAAAGCGTTCTAATTTTGAATGTTGGTTTCCTTATGTATATAACTATGGTCATAGAGTAATAATTTTCTGAGACTACTTTCATTATGTCTAAAATACATGCATAAATAAAAGACCATTGGGACATTCTTAAAACAAACCAAGCACAATAGATATCTATTTTCCTAAGTAAAACTTTTTTCTTTGTCTTTCCATTTGTATTCTACACCATCTTCCTCATTTGCATTATCAGTGTTCTTAGACTAGATAGCCTTAATAGTCTGGAAGGGTATGGCTCTGAAAAATGTTACAAAGACCCACCCATACCTATGTGACCACATATTAGAAAAAACACAGATGAAGCAATTTCCTGCAGGTGCTGATTTCTTAAAATTTCGATTCAGTTTTATGCATTCTTAAATGGAGCTGTTGGAAAACAAGAATTCCCAATGATTTGTGAGACTATCAGCTTTTTTCATTGCTGCCATTTGGGCATATGCTCTTAACTTTTCCAAGAAATTCCTTCACCATTATAGAACCTATGCTTCCCTCTAAATCAAGCCAAATTCCAGCTTCTCACTGACGCCTTTGAAATTCTCCTTGTCAGTGTTGACGGCCCCATCTGCAATGCTTCTTTGCCATTTTATTTGCAGCTCTCTGAAAGGGGAATATCTCTATTTATCTCCCTACCATTTAAAAGCAGTCACTGTTCAGGTCTATCTTGTTTATGTTAAGGAGATATATTAGACATGTTCGTCTTCGTTTTTGAAGCCCAGCTGACCTCCACTACCAAAGTAATCCCCAGGATGTTTCACATGGCATTCTTGATTTCTTTCTATGAATATAACGACTAGATTCAGCTACCTATGCATTTCAAGTCCAGAATCTCCCTAGGGAATCTCTCTGAAGGACTAAGCCTTTTAAAAATAAAGCTTATCAAGAGGAGAGGAGGAACATCAAGGATTTATAAATCCTTTGACGTAAATTATTCTTTAAAAGAAGTGCAGATAATCATATTTAAAACTATAATCATTATTTTATTTTATGTTACTTCTCTAATTATCTGCGTCTATTACTAAGGATCTGTGGTCACAATTTTTAGAGCGTTGCCTATGGTGTTTACAAGAGAGCGGACTTATACAAGTACCTGATTGGCAGTTGACAATTCCCAATGGAGTTACTTTCAAAGCAAAGCATTTTTGCCTTAATTTTCTCACCTATATATTTATCTCAGACATACATCTTCACATGAGTGTAAATCTGTGTTTCTGTGAATATAGATATATTATGGTTTTAAGGCATCAGTTAGCAAACAGTATTCAGCAATGAGCATGCTTGCCACATGGATATTGCCTTCTTTTGGTCTCTTCTTCTACCAGCACCTTCCACTAGACAAATCTTCATTATTGGTGAGCTCAACTGCAGACCTTTCCAAGTCTAATTCTGTCATTTATTTGGTAGACATGTTGACTGCAGCAAATAATCCCCTATCATCAAGCTTTCCAGATGTTTGCACAGCGGGTTCAGTGTTTTTAAACTATCTAAGTGACGGTCCCAAATGACAAATGTTCATTTTCAAAATTAAAGCTTATTACGAATTACCTGCCAAGTACAATGTGTCAAGAGAGACTGAATGAATTAGAAATTTTTGTCCATTGAGAATGAGTGAATAAAGAAAAACCTAAATGAGGCAAGCTATTACACAACCTGGAGGTACCTAAAAGGAATTTTAAATAACAGTAATTTACTAAAAGCTGTTGCATTAATAACTATGACTTACTTTAAAGAGGCTAGTCCCTACTTTTTGACATGAATCAGGCTTCATCTTTTAATGAAAAGAAACAAGTTGAACAAGAAATGTACTCACTGCCTTACATATGAAACTGTAACCCCTGTGTACTTCACTTTGACAATAAAGGGAAAAAAATAGAAATGCCAGAATAATCTCTACCTTGAGCACATTTTTATCTTTGTAATCCACAGGGACTCAGATTTAATATAGAAGAAAGAAGAAGTGGTGCTGTGTTAGAATGCTAGTCTTGAGCTGAAGAGCTCAGGGACAGCACCCAGGCACTGAGTTCAAGCCCCATGACTGATAATATGTGTGTTTGTGTGTGTGTGTGTGTGTGTGTGTGTGTGTGTGTGTGTGTGTGTGTGTGTGTGTGTGTAGGGGGAGAGAGAGAGAGAGGGAGGGAGGGAGAGAGAGAGAGAGAGAGAGAGAGAGAGAGAGAGAGAAGAAAGAGCAAGTCTTGATTATCTCATCAAAGGATTGTGGTGCAGGGAGTTTGTGTTCACACCAAAAACCTAGCTACTTTGGAGTCTGAAAATCTAGAAGATGATGGTTCAATGATAGTCCAAGCAAAATTGTCTAGGAGACTATTACTCCAAAACAAACAAAAGCCAGGCTAGAGTTACCTCTCAAGTGATAGAGTGCCAGCTCAGTAAGCATGTCAAGCAAGCGTGAGAGCTTGAGTTCAAACCCCACTTCCAGCAAAAAGATTATACACAGCCATCTCTTTGCTTCCTTTTAAGCTGTGTAGTCTATCGCTGGCTACTGATCCTCAAGTCTATTTTCTGACTTGTTTGTAATGTGACTGAAAAACCAGCTTCTTCATCTAGAATATGGGAGCCAGAAAGGGGGGGGGGGGAGAGCTGAGCATTTTAACCGAATGAAAATAAATATTTGAATATGCTCTGTAAACTATAAAGTACCATGAAGATATAGGCACTCAATACATGCTGCCATACTGAGCTACTTAACACCTTCTAGCTACTTTCTATCTACCAAATGGTGACTTTCACATATTAACTTCTTGCTCCATACTGCATGTAAGGCCTGTGATCTTCACCACAGTTTGGGGTAGTTAGCAAGACTTTTTTTTTTTAGAATCAAGTGTGTTCAAGTCACATTGATCATGACCTAGTCTTCTAATCTAAGGGATTATCTGTTCAATATTTATCAAATATTTTGATTTCTGATTCCTCTTTTCTGCCATGCAAAGGTTTTGTGAGAAAAAGAAAACATATACAAAAGAAAGGCATGCTTTTCGAGATACAAAAAAAAACAAAAACCCACACTCATATAAGAGAAAATGAAAGATCCACTTACAGACACAGAAAAATGTAATTCCAGGTAGTAGAATAGTGTCCTTGAGTAGCCTAAAGATTAAGTCTTACTTAGAAGATTGATAAGGACTCAATTTTATAATCCTATGAAAGTGTGAAGTAGTTTATCCAGGAGTAACTGCTACTGTGGGCAGGATAGGATAGAGCCTGAAATCTCTGATTCCAAAAATTTTGGCCTCAGCCTTTTTGTAGTGTTCTCTCTGGAAGTATAATGCTTAGTGATGGCATTTTGGTGCAAATATGTTGGAACTTATGATATTGTCTTCAAACACAGATTCACTAAGGCACACAGAAAATGGTATCCTGTTAACCTTAGAGACAACTCTTTTTATTTTTGTTCCCAAACAACATCATCATTGACTCTGATTATCCGTCTATTCAGGCTGTAAGACAATGAATACTCATACGGAAGTGTTCTCTTTTTTTTAAGAAGATCCTATAAGAGCCGAATTCTACTTCACATACATTCAGAACTCTTCACATCACATGACAAGGATAGTGTGTTGACTATTATAATCCAAACATATACATTTCAGCTAAGTGTTTATTTACATTTCCAACTAGCCAGAACTATTTAATCACTGACTCTTAGAACCAACAATATTTGAAGAAAGGAACAGTGCAAATTTTGTTGCTGCCTCGGAAATGTTTGGTCTCAGATAGAGAAATGGGAAATCAGGCTGACCACAGAGTCAGAATTTGCTTCCCAGGGCAAAAAACAGAAACATCTAGATTTTCCATCTTTAAAATTATAATCAGCAGCAGGAAGTAAAGCAATACCACTGTCACGTTATAGAAATTTAAAGGCTTTTATATAGAAGGCACAGCAGCAAATGTTAGCACGATGCTTGAAGAAGCCATTTTCATTATCAGTTGTTTCTGTTTCCCCCAATTGATTATGACTTTTCCTTTTAAAAATGCATTTAAGCAAAATTCTTCTATGCTTGATTTAACCCAAAAGACATTTTTCTGAGGGTGTGTGTGCCCAACACTCCTATTGCCTTTTAGCTATGTACACACGGGCAAAATATATACTTATGTTTTTGAGTTTGTTTTAGTTTCTATTACTTAGGAAAGCATCTTATCAATGAAAAATCCATCTTTATGATATTACTGTCTTTATTGTGAAAGTTAATGAAAGGTCATTCATTAACAAGGCAAAGCACCACTCCCAATCCCATTCCTATTGTCAAAGATGGCAGAGAAAGTATGCTCTCGAAATCATTCTTTTTTTTTTATTTGAAAGAATCGCACAGGGTTGAAGCCTATGCAGAGGACTGAGGACACTTACTTGCAACAGAAAGCCTCTGGTGAGCACTGAAAGCCATTAGAGTAAAGACTAACACCAGGTAAGATAAACTGAGTTAATGGCCCACTCAGTGGAGTGTGAAAGTATTTATATACCTGGCATAGGCAAAAGTTGTTTATGACAATAGAGGTAGGTCTCAAAATAAGGATTATTGTTGTAAATCTGAACAAAAATTCTATAGAGAAGAAATTTGAGGTTATGCCCCTCATACTGAGCAGAGAGGTAATATCAGCTAATAACAAAAACCAAGACTTGTTTGAGTGAACAGGGAATTTAGAAATCTATGATAAACCATACTTTCCATTTCATAGCAGAGCAAAGACAAATAAGTTTAGAATAAAGTTTTGATTTAGCAGATGTAAGGGGCCTCTGAATTTAAATTTCAATATATAAATCCCAATTTTGCCATGTAAAATTAATAATGGATTTCTCTAAAGCCAAACCTTCTTCAACCTCTGCTGTAATTCTCTTAAGAAAGCATTAAATGAAAGCATTTCACTTTAGTTGAAAATCAATGGCACTTCAGTGAAGCATGCATCTCCCAAGTATTATGAAGTTGAGAATCATACAGTTCTGCTAGTAAGACATGGGGCCTGGCTTTGATGGTAATAACTTCATACAATACAGGAGTCTTTAAAATCAACTGTGTGCTTGCTTAAATTCTCCTTGAAATGCCAACCCAAATGTATCATATTATAAGTAATGACAATGATATGATGATAATAGGAATGATGTCAGTAATAAATAGGAATTATATTTACAGCTTCCTATAGATCAGACACTAGCTAAATACTTCATATGCATCATCTGATTTGATTCTCTTAAGAAACTTGTCACTTGATATTATTAGCTATATTTCTAGAGTGGAATTGAAGAAGAAAGAACTATACTTGGAGACATACAATAAATTTAAGGTAGATTAAGATATCTCATTATATGCTAATCTATGGCCACTTTGAAAATGAATCAAAAGGTATTATAAATCCCATCTACTTGGAAGGTTCTTATTCCATTTGCATACTGAGAAACATGTATTCATCTTCCACTGTGATGATTATAAAGATGAATATATATTCCCTGCCCTCCAAGAACTCACTGTCTGATTTGCAGTATGCACTGCAAGTCCAAATCCAGCTCATGGAGGTTTGTGATAAACTCTGTAATATGGAAGTGTTTAAAGCCCTGGGAGAAAAGAGGCAGGGAAGGTGGCTTAGTGGCAGAGTGCTTGCCTAGCATGCATGAAGCCCTGGGTTCGATTCCTCAGCACCACATAAACAGAAAAAGAGGGAAGTGGCACTCTGGCTCAAGTGGTAGAGCACTAGTCGAGCAAAAACAATGCTCAGAGATAGTGCCCAGGCCCTGAGTTCAAGCCCCTGGACTGACAAAAAAAAAAAAAAAAAAAAAAGCTCTTGCCACTCAGGAAGGAAAAGTAGTTGTCTGAGCTGGATACTTGTAGTGAAGGATCAAGGATGTCTCCTCAGGGGGAAAAAAAAAAACAACAATTCACATGCATTTTAAAGGTCTTCAGACTTTACTGTGAACATTTTTATATGCGATGTCTTGGGACCAAAGATACAGATATTTTTGACATCTGAATGAGCAATACCGTAATGTAAGTGAGGCCTAGATTATAGAGAAACTTCACTACTGCTGCTAAGGAGTTTAAAAATTTTTTTTGTATTCACTGGCAAATTTTCCAGTGGAGGAATGATATAGTCTTTGGGAAGAGTAGTCTGGCAATATAATAAACTCATTATCTAATTTTAAAATCAATTGATGAATAATTAAAATCCCAATTCATTTGCCAGGACTTGCACTTGAAAAGTTGGCATGCTGATGAAAATAGTTCATTCATTGCTTCCATAGAAATTATAATGAATAAAATTATAGATAAAACAGAATGGCATCTCTCACGCATCACCAGAGAAAGGACATAGTAGGGTAGAACCAGCAATGAAGTAAAGCTTTCCTGTTATGGCTTGGATAGTGTATGTGACATGATATAGATCGCATGTAGGCTTTCTGTGCAATAGAAAAATCAATCTCAAAGACTCAGTGGTTAATACATATTTGGGGGCTTTCCATTTATCGATTGTCTTTTAATCATCTTAATATCAGAGCCTTAATTACTTTATCTTGCCATTTCACCAGCTTACAGGGGACTCAATCATATGCAAATGCACCTATGGAATTGAAGAGGCTCTCTACATAGGCCTGAAATCATCTGGTTTGAGAATTTTTTTAAAAATCCCTAATCTGGATTATTCAGTCATGCCTTAAATAACCACTTTGATTAGGTGTGACTTTTAGCATTCATTCATTCATTCAGCATGGCAGAACCAATCATAGTACACACTGGCCTTATCTAATTCTTTAATTATCATCATTACTGTAAATATTTATCTTCATTTGTTTTATCTCCTTATAACATTATTGCAATTTTTCTATACTTACAAGCCGTGTTTATTAGTGTCTTGAATTATATTGTGGAATTCTGAAGAAATAAATTATCCTGTTTGTGTACCACTCAGGGGTATGGATATGATAGGAGTTCCATGGGTTATTTTGGGGTTGTTGTTAGATGATTGGACAGATGGACCAATGGATGGATGGATGGGTAGAAGGATGGATGGATGCTGAAGAAAAGTGTTTTCTGTCCTGATAAATCTAGAATCTTATGGTTTAATATTGTTCATGAATCATCATGTATGAATATCTTCCACTACTTAAACCATGTGTCTTCTCTTTTCACTTTTTTATTGTGATAGTAACATAATTATGTGCCTGCCAATTCCATAAAAGAGTTTAATGGGATATTTAGAGTTGGAAATGGTTGTCTACATTAGGTGAAGACTCCAAAAGTAACAATTACTGAGTTTCTCTGGAAACTCAGAAAAAGGCAACTCTAGGGCTCCTAACAGACCATTTTAATGACCCTATTTCCCCTTAAGCTACTTGGAATTGGGGTGGATAATGAACAGAACTTCTAGGGAATGTTTTTGGTTCTCATTAATCCAAAAAGAAAACCTGTGTACCTTTGCAAATAAAATAATAAACATAATTTTCAGTTCTTCTATTTCATGGTCCCCTGTGATAGTCCCTTCTCTCAAAATGCCATATTTTCTTCTTTCTATTTAGTTCTTAGGGGTGTCTTCATTGATCACTCCCTGCTGTCGACTTTGTTCTATCCAACCAGACAAACATTCCAAATAAATTGTCTAATTAGACTTTTGTTACTCGGTGACATTTTTTTTCGTTAAAAAGGGTTCTCTTTCTTTTCTATGTGGTATGTTTACATCCATTGAAGGAAAATGATCCAGCAATATTAAATATGGATTGAACCTTAAAATCAAGGTGCTAATATTACAGTACACTGTATACCACAGGGAAATGCACAAAGTAACACAAAGGAGATGGAACTTAAAATCAGAGAAACTAGTGACTTCTTTCTAGGGATTTTCATATTTTTCTTGGGTGAAAAGTATAATAAAAACACCTTTAAATACTGTTATGACATCACTGTGAGCCTTTTTTTAAAGGTAGCAGGCATCAACATACCAAGCATTGTTCTGGTATGTGATAGCCCACCATTAATTGCATGGTTGTGCATGGAGTGTAGTTGTACATGGAAACACTTTTCCTGCAATATCTGACTCCACACTTTCCCCAAACTCAGTGAGGCTGATACCATTTTAATTTTATTCAATGAAGGAAATTAGACTTAAAGTAGCTAGACTGAAGTATGGTTGTAACAGGTAATGGTGAAATACCTGTGCTGTGTACTCTATAAGACAAAGTTGACTTAGCAAGAAGACACTTTATTTGAAAGGGAATGATGGTATGGGAAATGGATTTTGCCTTAGGGACAATGCCCTGACCATAATAAGATGAGCAATACGTCCTAGGTCATGCAAAATAAGGATTTCCTTTCATGGAGTAAACCTACGCAGAACTGAGCATGGGAGGGCAGGGTGTGCATGGGAGGACACAGGTGCAGTGCTCTGAGATCACCTGGTCTCAGAAGGACGATTAAGGAGAGGTTTGTGCTCAATCAGAATTAGGGTCCAGCATAATCCAGAGGCCCAGAAAGGAAGTAGAGGAAATTTATTTTGCTTACCTAGTAAACACTTTTCTCCAACCAACTAGGAAGTACAAGAAATTCAGATACTTATAGGGCCAAGAAATTGAAATGCAATGTTTTCTATCTAGCCTTGCTCAGATAATAAGAAAAAAAAATCTGTACCGTTTTTGTAAGTCATGGAGGTAGGTGGAGGGTCATTCTTTGTGATCCAGAACACCCCCACACACCTCCACACAGCCCCACACACATGAGATTTGGTTTTTAATGTAAATGCTCTCCAGTGTCACAAGAATTGATTAAAGATCAATATTGCCTTTCTCACTAGATATGCATAATGCAATGAGATGAACTAGAAACCATGTATTTTTCAGTCACTCCTTCACTTTCCTTCCCTACAAAATTACCCAAACAGATTTTGGAACTTCTTTGGTGCAGAAGCTTCTACATTATCAGAATAATGATGCTCAGTTTTATACGGCATACCCCATTGTTAATTGAGCCAAATGAATGATGGAGACTGAATGGACAAACACAGTTACCCAGGCCTGGTCTTCAGACGTTTGCTAAGACGTCATGATTTGCCCACGTGTCCTGTGCTTTGAAATAAAGATTGAGCCATGCTTTAATCTTCCTTCCAACACAAGAGCAGCTTCAGTCCACACAGTCACTCAAGAAGTGGTTGGCTGTGGGTGTCAGTGATGGCATATCAGTTTGCCATCAGCAGTTCAGAATAATGCTGTCGAGGCTGCACTGGTCTTGTATTCTGCCATTTAATCATTTGTTTTCCAAACCTCTCCTATCCCTTTTGAGTCTCCTGGGATAAGTAGAACTGCTTTTGTTTCTCTCTTTTGTAACCTTTCTAGTTCTCTACATTTTACTTCCAAAGTCTCTCTCTAAAATAATTTCTGTACCGTGCAAACCCAGTTTCAGGTATTCCTTCATGCCTTCTCAAATATCAGAGTCAGTTTCCTATTTAATATTCAGAAAGCATTCTTGAAGCTCATCCCTTTCAAGAAAAGCCCACAAAACTCACTAGTGCTCAGCTGATGACTTATTTCAGGCTCTGCCTATTTCAGTGCATTTAGTCTAACTATAATCTAGCCGAACGAAGACTCTGTGGGTCTTATTTATCACTCAGTGGCTTTAGCATAGTATTGTAATGGATACAAAAACTACCCAATTATTCAACCTTTAGGGATATTTAGATTTCTAAAAGCAAGTATAGTTACTATAAATAGACTGGATTTTATATACGGTACTATCCAAAGAAAGTTTTCCAGTGAAGTGAAAATGAATTAGAACTTTGATTAGAGCTCCAAAATTTGATTATATTTTTAATTCAAACTAGAAAACATTCTGTGAAAACTTGGTAGAGACACAGGAGTCAAGAGAGAAGGAGGGTTAGAGCAACCACTTAGATGCATTTTGCCAGAACAGAGTGGATAAGTTTCAAATCCAAAAGATTCATCAGTGATCCACCATAGTGGGATCTTGAAGCAAGTTATTTTCATTCTGTAAAGTTTAATTTCTTTGATTGTGAGTATCAGTAATGGTTGTGAATGATCTATGAATGGAACAAATAGAATATGAATGTAAAAAGTTGCTCGGTACTAGTTGTTCACTTCTGGACTTCTAGCTATCAAGCAGGCTGAAACCTAGAGGATCAGAGTTTAAAGTCAACCTGACAGAGAAATCTTTTTGAATCTTATTTGCTATTAACCATAAAAAAGCCAGAAGTGAAGGTTTGCCTCAGTAGTGTTCTGCCCTCCTATAAGCAGGAAGGTATGAAATCAATTGTCTGAACCCCCCCCCAAATAATTAAAAGTCCTAAATTGGAGAAAATAGAGAGGATAAAATAAATTTTTTGTGTGTTTGATACTAGACTTTGAACTCAGGGCCTGATACTCTACCACTTGAGCCATGTCTCAATCCTCTGAGAAGATAAGAATTGGTATTAGCGTTCAAAAAAGAAAGGACAATAACTTTTGCCAGTTTCTTGACAAAGAAGATAGTTTGAATGACTGAGTTAGATGGTGCAGAGTTGCACAGAGTGTATATGAATTAGATAATTGAAATATCTTCCATTGACTTTGGGCAAGTAGATCAGCCTTAACTCAATGCCAGCAAATTCTGGAGTTAAATGATTACAATGAAACAAAACTAGTATTAGGTGAAAATGATACATTACATCAAGTAAGCTTTGTCCTTAGGAAGCATATTTACCTGGCCATTGGTCTTTGGGAACTTTGTGAGTGTTAATGGCAGTAATGGGAAAGAAACTAATCGGCTGGGGCCAGTTTTTAAAAAGGGCTTCAGTCCCTTAGCGGTTTGCCAAGATTCTGTTAAACATGTCCTATTATTGAAGGTACAAGTCAAAATCACTTATCAGCAGTTCTTCTAAATAGCAAAGAACATGTATTAAAGAGGCCATGAAGGAATTTCTAATGAGGAAAAATGCTCATACTTTTTGAGAAATTAACTGCTCCAATAAATTCCAGAGATAAAGTAGGAAAAGTTATCACAATAATGTCTGTTGCAATAAAACTAAACTGTACAGCTGATAACAGTTAAAATGCCAGAAGGTGAGTTAATGACATACCATTCTCCTAAATGCTCCTGTGTTCTTTACTCTGAAATACAATTTCAATACTCACATATAAAGAACATGACAGATCTACATGGAAATATTCTATATGCATCTGTTCTAGAGGTTTATTTACATGTGTGTATATGCACACATACACACAATCATATATATGCATATATATATGAAAAATATATTAAATGAATTTTCAAGAAGGTGAAATAAAGTAATCCTAAGACTACAAATCAAATTCTTGAAGTGTAGAAGAGATGAAAGTGTGTGGAGAGAGGAATCAGTCTGAGTTGCTTGCTAGGATTGGAATATTGTAACAGAAATTATGGGAACAAGGTATTAGATGGACTCATGAATACCTCCCTAAAATGTGCTATGAATTCTGTAATATAGGAAAACAACTATCATTATGATCTGTAGTCAAATTTTTCAGCAAGCTAAAGACTACCATTGTGCAAAATAATTCATTAAGATCATGAAAGAGAAAAATAAAGCAAACAGAAGTAGCACAAGCAGAAATTGTCAAAGTAATTCAAAATTGGAATTAGGCTATTTGTTTTATCATATATCATTGAATTTCCCTCGCATGTAAGTGTGATCAAAGTCATCATGATTGTGAACAATAGTGTGTGTTTAGAAAGGGAGAGGAGAAGACCAAACGCTGAGAGAGAAGAGTAAAGCTAAGAAGGCAATAAAAATCCAATAATTCCATAGTTGTACATATCCAGACACCATAGGTCTACTGTTCACATTATGGTGAAAGCCAAGTAATTCAGAACATCTTTCCTCATCAGAGAAGTCTCTTTTTAAGTCTTTAGCCCACTTGTTGAGGAGGCTGTTGGTTCTTTGAGGTTTTGTTTTGGAGGAATTTAATTTTTTTAGTTCTGCATATATTTTAGATATAAGGCCTTTGTCTGTTGTGTGTCTGGTAAAGGTCTTTTCCCAATCTGTGGGCTTTCTGTTTATCTTGCAAGCTATGTCCTTTTCCCTGCAGAAGCCCTGTAGTTTGATGCAGTCCCATTTGTCCATCCTTTCTTTGATTTGTCACATTTCTGGGTCTTTGTTAAGGAAGTTCTGTCTCAAGTGTTTCTCCTACTCCTTCCTTTAGTGTTTCCAGGGTATCTGTTTTAATTTCAAGGTCTTTGATCCATTTGGAATTGATTTTGGTGCAGGGTGATATATAAGGATCTAGTTTTAGTTTGTTGCAGGTTTTGAGCCAGTTTTGCCAGCACCATTTGTTAAAGAGGCTATCTTTCTTCCATCCTATTTTTTTAGCTCCTTTATCAAAGATTAAGTAAGCATAGTTCTGTGGGTTCATTTCTGGATCTTCAATTCTGTTCCATTGGTCTTCAGGCTTGTTATGGTGCCAATACCAAGCTGTTTTTATTACTATAGCTTTATAATACAGCTTGAAGTTTGGTATTGTAATTCCTCCAGCACTGTTCTTTCTGCTTAGGATTGTTTTTGCTATTCTCTGTCTTTTATTGTTCCATATGAATTTCTGGATTCCTTCCTCTATTTCATTAAAAAAATGGTGTTGGGATATTAATGGGTATTGCATTGAATTTAAACAAACAGCAGAAGAAAATTAAACAGAGTTGCCTCCAGTTGCACAAAAGACAAGTGGCAAGGGCTCTATACATATAACTACAGTTTGACTAATTAAGAAAAAGCCTACAAAAGTAGTGAAACAATTATCCAGGAAATGAAGGAAATTGAAACCTGCCAAAACTCTGTTAAAAAAAAGGCACAAAGAAATGATGCAAACCATGACAGGAACAAAGCTCTCTTCTCCACGCCATCTGTGTCACCCATCAGCTGGTAATAATGAAGCATTGAGTAGCTATGGAAATAATCAAAGGAAGAACAGTTAGAAGCCATGGCAATACTAATAGGTGCTTTTCTGCATTTCTGGTCCTTGTTTATGGATAATTATAATTTGGCAATGTATTCTTGTATTTTATTTAAGCATTTGCTCAGAGGACTTCCTCCCATTAACTACCATGCCAACTAAATGCTTCGAAGAGGAGAAATCCTCCAAGGCAGAAACTCAAAAGTTGGTTTAGTGGATTACCAGAAATTTCTCCAATCTGATTTCTTCATAAGAATATTTCATACATCTATGTCGCATCTAACATGTGACTACATGTGACTACAGGGTTGTGGCCTTTTCATCTTATCCTATTTAGAGTTTGCTTTAAAACATTCCTGATACTTGCCTGTACTCGTTGAAATCTCAAAGAAATATAAATATACATATATTTATATAAATATAAATTGGATTTAATGTACAGAAAAAAAGATCTTATCATAAAAATGGAGAAGTGTTTTTATAAGAACGTATTGATAAATAATAAGTATTTATTATATTCAGTTAGGCTCTTTAAATATGGCTGAGTTTTGTTAGAAATGAATTCTCAGTACATCAATATGTTGGATTTGATTTGATGATTGTAAAAAGTTTATAGCTGGGACAAATTCTGGTTAATTTGAGAAAAAATAAAATTATTAAGAAAAGGACAGAATTGCAGAGAATGTGAGCTCCATTAATAATGTCAAATAAAGCACTTCCAGAAAGCTAAACAAACTGTCTCTTCAAACTGTTTCTTCAAAGTGCTAATCTTTAGATGAGTTTCTGTGATGCTTAATAAGTTTAATATTAAAATACATAAAAGATAACTTAATTATAACCTAACTTTAATCATCTAGCTATATTTTCCATTGAAGGAAAAGGCACATGATTGGTTAGTTTATTAAGATGAGGAGAAGATAAAGATATTGGGAAACAAACAACAAGTCTATAATGAAGGACAATCATGATGAACGCTTAATATATAAAATTCTACACAAAGATGAACAGTTGATGCAAAGTTCTGTATGCTTTCTAGATATTAATTTATAGCTGCTCTATTAAAATAATGAAAGAAATTATATTAAGTAGATAAATATTAAGCCAATACTCATTAGCAATACACTATGTATTAAATGCTGAAATAAAAACATTAACACATATTATTTCACTAAATTATCACTTGAAATTCCTCTTAGAATTGATATTTCTATTTTGTTCTCATAGAAATTAATGATAAGAAAGCTACTTTGATTACTTTATTGTCACTTCATAATCAGGTCATTACAATACAGGGCAGATGAATTAAGGCTTAGTCCATTCTGAGCTATATTTCTATTATTTGTGAAGTGAAGTGATTTGATTGAACTAATGATTATAAACTGTAACCTTGCATTCATAAAGAAAAAGATCTATATAACAATATGCAAGGCACTCCATACTTATTTTTAGGTACTTCCAATGTTGAACACGTATGTGCAAACATAGAACTTTGTATGCAACACGATGAGCTTAATGCTCCACAGAGCATTAAACATACACTTGTTACAACTCCTTTCAAAACTCTCACTAATGGGAGAGTAAGAAAGAATTAAACCACCAGGCAACCACTAGGAAGCCAGAGAGGACATCAAAGTTTGGTAGCATAGAAACCAGATGAGGGATTACCAAGACAGAAAGCACAATGCCAAACTATTTTCTGAATCTAAGATGTCATTTGTAGTATGATGCATCATTAGTTTGTTTCATTAGGAAAGAAAAATCACTTCCAATTATTGTTGTCACATTTATGACTGTAAATATCCACATATATTCTTGTATGAAAACCACTGACACCTGGTAGTTTAAATGAACAAAGGAATCTTCATTATTGCCTCTTATGCTTCTGAAAGATGACTGTGATCAGCTGGCTCATGGGCTGCTATGCAATTGTTACTGCCTATTGGGTAGGTCAGCATTATCTCAAAGTGTGATTACTTACCTGGAGGATCACTTAATGCCAATTGTCATTTGTGACCTCAGTTGAGCCTATTATCTACGCACTCACATGGTGCCAGACCTACAGTCGTGGTTTCCTTACAGCCCCCAGAATCTCAGTCAGAAAAATCATTCTAAGACACAGCGGGGTAGAAGCCACATTGGTTTTTAGGATCAATATTCAAGGCAGATAACCTTTCTTACACTTCACACAGCAGGAGGCAGCCACAAGGCTCAACTAGGTTCAGTGCAGAAGGTGTAAACGCCATGCTATGTTGAGACAAAAGGAAAAGGCATACTATGAAAAGGACACATAGGGCTGGTGCCAGTAGCTTATGCCTGTAATCCTAGCTGTTCAGGAGGCTGAGATCTGGGAGTCATGGTTCAAAGCCAGCATGGGCAGGAAAGTCCATGAGATTCTCATCACCAATAAATGACTCCAGAAAGCCAGAACTGGAGCTGTGGATCAAGTGGTACAGTGTTAGCCTTGAGCACACAGAAGCTCAGGGACAGTGCCCAGGCCCTGAGTTCAATCCCCAGGACTGGAAAAAAAATGAACCCATCAGATACATGACATCATTGTAGCCATGTTTGGAGAAATCTAAGGTGTCATAATTTCATTTATTGTTCTCCACATTCAGAAATACTGAAGTTGGGGTAAAATATTTCTCAATAGTTAAGTTAAAAAAGGAAAAAAAGAATGACATCGTTTGCAAGACAACTGGTGGAGCTGAAGATCATCATGTTAGACAAAATAAGCCAGATTCAGAAATGGAAGTAACACATCAACAAGATATAAATGAGAATTAGCAGCTTTTGAAATAATATCTTCAACTGAAAGTTCAATTCTTAGCATGTGCTAGATCCTAGGTTTAATCCCTAGTACCACGAAACTAAAACAAACCAAAAACAAGCAAGCAAGCAAAACATTTGTCAGACTATTTTGGGTAGTAGAAGCAACAGGGTACTGGTAGCTTATGCCAATACTCAGGAGACTCAGGTCTAAAAGATGAAGTTTTGAAGCCACCCTAGGAAGAAAAGACCAGGAGACTTCATCTACTATTAACTATCAAAATTCTGGACTGTAATTATGGCTCAACTTTAAGTGTGCCAGATTTGAGCAATAGAACTAAGCAAGCATAAAACCTTCACTTCAAGCTCTGATACTGGCACAAAAAAGGAGAGAGAGAAAGGCAGGGAAAGAAAAGAGACAGAGAGAGAGAGAGGAAGAAAAGAAAGAGAAAAAGAAGGAAACAAAGGAAAGAAGGCAAAGAAGCCACGCAATGGTGGCTCATGCCTGTAATCAGAGCTACTCAAGAGACTGAGATCTGAAAATCATTGTTCAAAGTCAACCCTGGCAGGAAAGTCCCTGAGACTCTTATCTCTAATTATTCACTAGAAAACTGGAAGTGGCACTGTGGCTCACAGTGGTAGAGTACTAGCCTTGAGTAAAAGCTCTCAGGGACAGCACCCAGGTTCTGAGCTTAAGCCTCACAATCAAAACAAACAAACAAACAAACAAAAAAAACCCAGAAGGAGGAGGAGGAGGAAGAGAGGTGCAGGAAAGGAGGAGAAGGAGGAAGAAGAGAAAGAGGAAGAAGGAGGAGGAGGAGGAAGAAGAGGAGGATGCAGAAGACAAGAAGGAAGGAAAGAGAGAATAAGGTTTTGAACAAAATAAAAAAGATTTTAAAATCATAAATAATATTCCCAGAGACTCATTTGACCAATATAAGCTTAAGAAAAAGTGGAAATGTACAAAAAAAAAACATAAAAAAACAAAGAAAAAATGCAAGAGAATTTCTCAGAATTGCATATGATGAAGAATGAAAAGAAATAAACCAAGGACGAAAATGACCCTATATCAAAAAATTCCTGAAATTAAAAGAAACTATAAACATCTCCTTAGATCTAACAGGTTATATATGAAAGGAGTAAAATGGCAACTGGCATTTCATGCAAAACTGGAAACAAGGCAACAATGAAGTAATGCTTACCAAATTCTTTTTAAGGATTCAATGTAGGAATCAATATCCCAAACCAACTCTCCATCAAATATTTTTTGGTAATTTTCATCTGTGTGTCTCCCAGTACCTTTCTTCGACGTCCTTTCTAGCCCCTGAGAATGTGTGAGACCCAAAGGAGGAAAACAAGAAAGAAGATGAACAGAGAAAAGATTGATTCACTATGAGGACAGGAAAAAAAATATTCCAACTTGAGTGCAGCCCAGCAAGTCTGAGACATGAGTACTGAATGTACCCAGAACACTGTCTCCAGCAGGAAAAGAAAACTGAACAAAAGATATCATGGACTTGAGCCCCTAAAAAACAGCATATGAAAGTGATTTGATATCTGTTGAAGAGTTCAGGGAAATTAATGATATGGACTTAGAAAGTTATGCAGAATTTAACTGAACAAAATTATTTAAATCTGGGGGAAAATTTGAAAAAATTCACAGGAAAGGTAATTGAAATATAGTACTTGTGTTTGTGTCAGAGTAAGCCATAATTACTTGCAATAATAATGCAAACATTGAAATTTTCTTTATCTGAAGAAATTTGACATAACTACATTGGGTGAGTGAGAGAAGCCCTAAGACAGTGGTGGAAAATTTGGGTAAAGAGCTCATATATGTCATAACAAAAAGGCAATCACAAAGGTCTAAAATTGATAAATAAAGAAATGGAAATATTTGCATGTTATTGAATGAAGAGGAAAAGGAAGAAGATTGCTGTTGCATAAGATTATAATGGTACTTATTTTAAAAGGAAAAAGAGTTGCAATTCTGGGATGTAATGTCTGAATCCCTAGGCTTCTATCTACTATTTCCTATGTGCTCACACGCAAAATATTTTTATATAGTCTCAATACTAGGTATATAAAATGGATAAAATATTAATTGTCAAGTATAGCACTTAAAATTTACCGTAATAAACAATTAAACTCATTAATTGAATCAATCATTACTAAACTCTATGACATTCCATTTTCCAGATTAGTAAATGTCTCAGGTAGCTTATGAAATTTGTCCAAGTTCATGAAATAAGTACAAGATGAAAATGGAATTTGAAATCAGGCAACAAAATCTCCAAATATTCTCAACTTTTAGCACTGAAAAGTTCCTGTGGAATTTAAATGAAAGTACCTCGCAATGTACTTTACAAAAAGGAAATGCTTATTGAATACTTATAAATGAGTAAGTGAATGTTCATTTAGCAACTCAATAAAGTGCATGAAACATATACTATAAAGTTGTAATGATGATGTATTGAACTCATACAATCATTAAGCAGGCAGTACTAGGATTTTACTGCATGATTTGGACATCTATTGATATATACAGACACACAACCACTACAGAATCTACAATTTAATAAATCATATGAATCACAGATTACTCTGGTATTTACGCTACTTTCTAGTGTGCAAAAGTATATAGAAAGGAAGAATATTTTTCTTGATGAGAATCTGATCAAGTAAAGAAATTTCTTCTCTTACATAATTATGGTTTTCAAACCTTGCTTCAAGGAAAAAAATCCGCTTTTGACAGCTCTTCCTTCTCATCTTTGGACTGGATCAATTTCCCTATCGATTATGCTAATGTGAACCACATCATACATGCCACTCGGATGCGGGAATGGCTAGAATTGAAAGTCTTTTAGGGGTGGGAATGATTTCTTATCCCCCTGCCTAAGTTGGCCTTTCCACAACATTTTCATGAGTCCCTGGAGAAGAATGTTATCAAAGCCAGTTCAGATTTTATTTCAGTCAACAGTTAATTATCACATATCATGAAAAACCTTCTACCATTTGGAGTTTAAAGATCTTCAATGCCTCAAAGAAGTTTTAAAGAATGGCAAGAAGTATTTCCTTTCCTTTAAGGGTTTAAAAAATGTAAAGATCCATAAGGAATATTTCATGAACCACATACTAAAATGGAGCTCAAAAATTGGCTTTTTAAAAAGATTTTAAAAGAAATGATGAAAGGTTTGTGTTGGAGAAGCTTATGTGATGGAAATATTTGGGAAAGTTAAACTGGAAGTCAAAATTCTTAATTCCATGCCTATTTTTTTAATATTACACCATATTAGTATTAAAGTCATTGGATGTTGTGAATTATAATGCCATTAATGAATACATTACTAAACATGTAATTTCATAGGTTGTTCATATATGTTACCCTGATACTTTCTTCAATAATCATAGAAATTTTAAAATAGCAATCTAACTTTTTACGAGGCTTCTCTTCTGAGAAAAGTAAACCAGTTTCTCATTGTTGCCCATGACTACTAAACTCTAAGAAAGGATTTTGTTTTCATCAACGTCTTACAAGAATTCATTTGGATGAACGAAAAAACATGTAGGAAAAATATTGGCTTTGCAATAGAAAAGGTATTAGCTTATTTTTTTAATGGTTGTGTCCACACTGCTTAAATTCCCTTGGAACTTTTTTACTTCTCAGGCCCCAAATTTTAAATACCATCATGAACTTAAAAGAGTGAAGGGACCTTGAAATTTTATACATCACTGATCATCTCGGATGCCTCCAAGAAATCAACACTGCTATTTAAACAAGGGTTTCACTGTCACAAATGATTATAGAAACGAAGACTGAAGATCTGGAAAAACTCCCCAGAAGATAACATTTGGTTTTGGTTTTGAGCCCATTCAAATGTGACCACAGCTACTTTTGTGGAACATGTTGTGATGGGAGAATCCATTGACCTAAGTAGTGGAAGGTTTAAAGTTCGATCGTAACATGAAGCAGGTTGTTGGGAGACTCAAGCTGTAGATTGGCTTTTTCACTTGAAAACCCGGTGAAATTGCTCAGCTGAGAGAGACGCAGGAGCAGTGTGAGAAAGTGGGAAGATTGTGCCATGGTGCTCCACGGTCTGCCTTTGTAATTTGTATACACATTGGGGGAAATGCACTGAATCAAGAAAACTTAATTTTGACAGGTCTGATGTGTAGTCTATTTGGTTAACCAAAAGGAACACATACATTTACTACATTAGAGAAATTTCCATTATTCTTCTCTCAGCCATGAAAATCGATTTTGATGTGATTTCACTCAGAGGTTGCTGGATTCGCCTCTGGCAGGAGGAAATGGATAGAGACCGTGGGTGGAGCAGACTGTGGATACTGTGACCTAGGTGGACTCCCAGACATAGTGAAAAGTGGAGGATCCAAATACCCATTAGGATAATCTGCACCAAAATAGACCAAAGGTGAAATCATGATTTCCAGTATATTTAAGTGGTAAGGGTTTTTTAAAAAATGAGTTCAATTCATCAATTATCCAAGTATTTTCATCATTTCATTTTTTTGCTATATTGTTTAAGTAGAAAAGTTTAAGGTTCTGACAGTGTGTGATCAGTACGTTATTTATCTCTTTAATAAGAATATTGAACTCATTCTATTCACAGCACTTATTTCAAAAATCTTACTGATAGATATTTGGTAAAGAAAGTGAGACAGTTACAGATAGGGTAGTAACTGGCAATTTCATTCTTCCGCTGGCTCAGAGCTCTCCTCTTGTTTTTTGTAAAACTTTCCTTACTTTCATTCATTCACTCATTATTTGTTGAGCAAGTAAATGCAAGGTTGAGGGTGAAAGGTCAAGCAAGTAGTACCAATTGGAAGGTAGAGGGTCATGAGAAGGTCTGCCCTCCTTTCCATCTCTGAGCTTAGAACCTCAGAAACAGTTGAAATGTAAGTTCCTGGCTGTTAACTGCTAGCACAAAGCCTTCCACACCCTCAATTCACACTACATTATGCTTACTCACAGTCCACAATAAACACATAAATCAAAATTGTAACAATAGAAAGCAAGTCCTTATGTTTTTGTGTCAGCAGAAAGAAAACAGCTGGTAGAAATTAAGTAAAATGTATAGAGAGTACTTTACATAAGATGCCATGAAATAGAAGCCAAAGTTTGAGTTTTCTTTTAGAATCTATTTTAGACTCAATAACTTCTAAAATTAAACACATATTTGTTGAAATAGAAATTTCAATGGAATGGATTTAGCAGCACAATGCATATTGCTGAGGAGAAAACTAAATATATATACTTTTAGTAAACTAAAATATATCCTAAATAAACAAGAGGAAACAGAAAAGAAAATGAATGGAACATATAAGTGGCAAGCTACAAGATACAAAGAACAATATGAGTGGCTTTATTACACCTGTAATGTAGTATCAGAGGAAAGAAAAGAGGGACTGTTTAGTGAAATAGACCTTTCAATACAGATGAAAATGTACACGCACAAATCCAGGAAACACTGTGTCCTTCAAGTAGTGTATATAACAAGAAATAAATCTATCCAATTTAGTGAGACTTCGGAAGGAAAAAGACAAAGAAATGAAATGCCTCAAAAGCAGTCAAAATGCATAGTAAATATCTAACAATGCAGGCTCATTGGGTTATTAATTATTCATTGACTTAATTTATCAGACTATTTTCTTCCAAGGACTCTGATAATTCTAGAAAGTCCCGTACAACTTCCAGCTGATGACCCAAAGCTAGGGGTTCTTCAAGTGTACCTTTCTGGAGTTAGCATAATATCTGAGGTATAACTCTGATTCTGGCTCTGAGATTAATTGTTTCTAAATTGTTCTGTATTCTTCTTGCAACCCTATGAGATTGATATGATGCTCATGTGAGAAAGGAGATTTCTAGGACATAAGGAGTTGTAATTAACCCAGGATCACAAATGATCTGAACCTAACTATTATCTAGCTCCAGATCCCTTTGCCTCTGAATACCTTTCGTGTGCTGATTTGCCAGCACAAGAATTTCACCACTCTTTAGAAATAAATTTTAAAATAAAATGAGTAAAACTAGAGAACATACGAAGTTTGAAATTTAGAGTTAATGGATGCATGCAGACTCCTAAAATAAGAGAATATGAAATATGGATTTTTAAAATGAGAGAATATGGATTTTTAAGCCACTGAAACATTTACAAAAACTGTGTACTACTATAATGTAGGTTTAGGCTAACTTCAAAATATAATCAATATAATGACCATATTCTTTGATTACAAGACTACAAATAGCACAAAGATATTACATACACACTCATATACACTTTTAAATAACATGTATTATTCTAACACTGCTAAAACAAAATAGCAGTAAAACTACTCCACATGAAATGGTTTTATACAGAAGGAAACTAAATGTTTATATTTGAGAAGGAAGGAGAGCTGAGTATTTATGTGCGAAGGGTTTAAACAAGCAACATAAGACAAGGGCCAGTCATGTATGTAATCCTAGCTTCTGGGAAGAGGATAATAGGATGCAAGTCTAGATGAAAGTTAGGGAGCGCTATCAAAGAAGCAAAATGGATGTGCTACTGCACACCTATACTCATGTCAGTTTCTGGGGAGGGAGATGGAGGATAATTTGGTCCTGAGACCAACCAAGGCAAAAGCGTGAGATTTTATAATTTTTAAAAAATGAGCCAAAAGACTGGGTGTGTGGCTCAAACCATAATGTATTTGTCTCACAAGCAAGTGGCCCTGAGTTCTCTTCCTAGCACTGAAGTACAATCTAACAAAATGCTCAATAAAATACAAAATTATCCAATTAAAATTTGAAGACATGAAAAAATATTTTGAAAGAATACAAAACTTAATTATCTCCACACATTGATAAAATCTCCAGAAAGCCTGACCAAAGTATAAGAAATATTTGTGTGGATATCTATATAAACATTCAATATTGCATAGAGATACTGGGGAGATCTGGTACATGCTCTGAACCTAGAGCCACACACTCATTTGGCTTTCTTGTTTCCCTGGTGTTCTACCACTGAAGCTATGCACAAACACTGCTTTTTTGCTAGTTACATAGGAGACAAAGTCTAAAACACCTTTCTTCCCAGGCTGCCCTTCAATGCGATCTCAACTGCCTGTGTAGATAGGATTATAGTGACAAGAAGTTTGTTTCTTCTTGTCTAACTAAGTGAGTGAATAAGTTATAAAAACACATGAAAAAAGAAGCATTATAAAACATATCGAGACAGTGAATGTAGGCCATTTCTGGGTGACAAAATGTTGATATCAAATCGCAGGTAGACTCAAAAACTTCATATTTAAGAGAAACATCTATAGTGACAGGCAATTAGAAATTGCTTAGTATTTTTTACGTATACGTGACTATCTCTGGATTACACATACTTGCTTACTATTTTCTTACTCCTTGCTTACTCCTACTCATACAAAGTATGAGTACCATTTTTATTATTATAAACATTTCCTAAACAATGATCTAGAGTTTAGACAAGGTAAATAACTGCTCCATGATTACTTTTCTTAACCAGTGGCAGAATAAAAATCCCAATGTTGACCATGAGTCTTGTCCCTTCAAAACTCAGGGCCTGTGCTTGCTAGCCTGGCACCGTATTACTTGACCTACAGCCCCAGCCCAGAAGTCCCTGTATTAAGCTTTGTCCCATAGTCCTCACAGTTGGAGGCTTATTATTTGGGATCCATAAGTTTATAGTTGATGCCCTGAAAGGAGAAAACATTAGCTAGGATAATGATTGGAAACAAGAATTTTAAAGGGTGTAGGGACAGAATTCTGAAGATCGCCAATAATTAAAGGGTAGGCCAAGGAGAAAGAGAGGTTCACAAAGGAGACGTAAATGAACTGGTCAGAGATGAATAAGGTAAGCAAGGAGAGTGTGGGAATAGATAAGTCATAGGGAGAGGGCATTTCAAGAAAGAAGGAGCAGTCAATAGTGTCAAGCCCTGCCAAGTGTTCAGGTAGATAAGGCCTGGAAATTATTTATTGGATTTAACTACAAGGCCATCATTGCTGACATTGACAAGAACAGGTTCAGCAAAGTTGGGGAAAAAGAATCCAGATTTTGGAAGGTTGTAGAGTAAAAAGAAGAAACAGAAACAAGGGCAGAAGACAGACTTTCCTGCTACGTGTGGCTGTAGGTGGGAAGAGAAAATAGGTTCCTTACAGGAGAACTTGGGAGTGATATATTTTAGGTGTCTATATGCTGATTAGAAGCAAACACAGTAATAGATTTGAAATCTATAGGATGAAGGCGTAATGTATTTGTTACATACTTTCACTGCTTCACCTTACCCTTCTAAGATATTTATAAATATTATTGTTCCAATTCTTACCACAATTCTAGGAAAGAGGAATATTTATAGTTAAAATATGAAGAGGAAAAAATCACCCACGCACGGTCTGAGTTGATTAGTGAGGAGCTGTGATTCAAATCCAGTCTAGCTGGCCCCATTAACCACTGATAAATGGCTGCACAACAAAGCAAAGCTTTTGAGGGAAGAAGCTAAAGGGATTCGACAAATAACATTGAAAGGAGAACCTTGGAGAGGAAAAAGGATATGGTTTACTATGAGTGGGATGGAGGAGGCTGCTTTGTGTAGACCAGAATGAGGTTACCAGATGGCTTGTGATCAGTGAAGGAGTTGTTTTGTGTTGTGCTTTGGTTTTCTTTATGGGCATGCAGGCATAGGGCTGTGAGGAATCATAGCAGAGGTAGAAGGCCTCTGAACACATACCTTGCAATGGTTTACAAAGACAGAAACAAGAGCTGGCACTTTAGATTGGGAGTGGAATCCTCTAGAATGGGCTAAGCTGCAGATAAGGTCTGATGATTGGGTTGTCATGCGGCTCTCTAATAAATATTGAAGAACAGGTGGAAAGGAAGGCCCATTAACGATTAACCCAAACTGGAAGGGATAAAACTTTCTTAGGAATTGAATATTGCATATGAAGCATTCTTCAGGAATAAGGCCTGAACACACAATTATGCTAACAATTTTAAATACTGTAATTTTCCACAGTTATATTTCATCTATTCCATTGTATAGAGAAAAAATTGTAATATATCTTATATATAATACAGTGTTATATATATGGATTATATAATAGAGTTGTGGGTTTTTTTTCTTATCAATCTGTGTGTTCCTAGTTCTCTTAACCTCTTTCACTATTAAATGAGCAGAGATGCAACTGAAAATATTTAGTGAGCATGTTCATATCCATTTATCTTCATAAGTGATTTTCTATGAAATTAACATTGTCTATAATTTTAATCTAAGTTTCTCTTCTTGACACCACCTATTATCTCTGACTCTTTCATTGTTTCTGTCAGTTGACAATACCATGTTGATTTGTTTTTACATTTAATTTCCTATTTCATTGCTTTTACTTTTTGTACTTCACTCCCCTTGACTACTTATTACTTGTTGATTTTTTTTGTCTCACTAATATTTGTTTGGCCTAATCCTGAGTTCTTGAGCTCAGATTCTTACCCTTCATTTCCATTGAATTTTTGTTTAAAATTATGCATTTATGTTTGTAAATTTTCCTCTACATGGAACTTAGGTTCATTCATTAATGCAATCCGTGACACTTGTGTTCTAACTCATTGGTATGACAAATTAAATTTATGTATTTACTTTGAATTTATTTATGATATTGTTACGTATTTTCAATGCATTTATAACATAAATGTTACTTTTATTCTATAAAGTTTACCTATTTCTTCCATATATAACACCCTAGCCCAGAGATTTCCTTCTAAATTTATTGAATTTTTTCTGATGTTCTACCACATGTTCAGTTTTTGGAAAATTATGTGATGCTTAGTTAAGGTATATTATCTCTTTATATAATAAACTTTTGAGTACCAATATGGAACATGTAGTATATATGATACATTTTAATAATCTAGAAACAAATGCTAAGTTTATAACTGGTGAGCATTCAACAAAATAATTTGATATAGGACATATTGTAAAATTGCAACTTTCTCAAACTGATTTCACTGACTGACATAAGCTGACTAAGCTAACTGGGTTTGTGAAATTCATTAGTAAGTTTGTTACTAACTACCTGAAACACTGTTTATACTTTTAAAGAATATTTTTATTATCTTTAATAGTTGTACCAAGTACTTTAACAAAGCAGTTTATGAATATGATGCATCTTGATCAATGTACATGGTACGTTCTTTTCTGTTGTTTGAGCCAATCTCATTTGCTTTCTGACACTTATATTAGTGTCAGTTATGTTCATTCCAGCTATAAAATGACTGAGTCTTAGGAAATGATCTTTGCCTTGAATTTTACTTGATTAGTATTAATACTGTGGTGTCTACTTACTTGATAGTTACTCTCCGGCTCTATTTTTAATCACTTAGTTTTGTCAATCTTTTGAGTATTTTTATTTGAAATTGAAATCACAGGGCTAGCTTTGTTCTACTGCCAGGACCTGAAGTTCTGGGTCTAAGCCCTTGCCCTTCTACCCTGTCAGCCACACTGTTTTTATTTAATATTTTCACACACTGGATCTTTCCATCTTGAGATAAGACTTTACTTCTTTCTCACTTTTCTCAAAGCAAGTATTACAGTACTCGTATTTTATATATGCCTCTCATGGTAATTATAGTCTTTGAAGAAAGAAATTGTTTTAATTTTGGTTTATCTGAACTACCCAACAATAGATACTAATAAAGACTCCTGAAACAGCAAAATGAATAGGAAAATGGTAAAATAGAAAATAAAATGTCTCTAGGAAATATTATAAAGTGTTGTGATTTTCTTCCTTGAATATATACCAAGTGACCATATATGGAGATGTATCTCCGTATATATACCTTTCATTCTATATAATGTGTGATTCTATTAATATGTATAGATTTATACTAATCTATCTATATCAATCTATCCATATATTTATCTATCTATATGTAAGTGTTATGTAACTTGCAATGACTCAAATTATGATCTTTTGGCTCTGTGAGATGTACTAGATAAAGCTATACTTAAAATTTTGAATTTTAATCTCTTTTACAGAATAGCAATTGAGTGCTATAGCGGTCCCTGGTGATGAATGAATAACTTGATAATTCTGTGAGTGTTCACATAAATATGCATGAATATATGTGCACTTTCCCTCTTCCTATGTGTGTGTATATATATATGCATACATGTATATATGTGCGTGTGTGCGTACATGCCTACTATATCAATACTTAAGGCAAATCATAGAATATGCAATGATGTCGCAAGTACTCTGTTTGTAATTCTAGTTCTAGTGCTTTCACTAAGTGTGTGAACAAGTATTGTCATTTTACCTCTGTGACTTCTTGGTGCTAGAATATGTAAATATTATAATAATTCATCCACTTATTAATTAAACTGACGTTCAATGAGTTCTTTCTGTTGGACAGACTGTATGGTAGGTAACAGAAAGAAAGTTTCTATATTCTAGGCACTTCAGACCAGCAAAAAAGGAAATATCTGCCTCAATGTATAACCACAAACTGATAGATGTTAGAAAGGTCCGTCTTCCATGATCAACTAACAAGGCTGGAAATAACTCATAATGAGTAGCCAGAAGAAGCCTTGCTGTAAAGTATATTATTAATTACAGGCCATGGCTTTCACTCTAACACAAGTAACTCTTTAAAAACAATGATCTCTGGAAAATAAAGTATCTATTATCTTTCAGGTCAAATAGAAGGCTACTTTTCCCTTTTGTTGATTCTTGGTTTTGTGTTTTTTTTTTATGTGACTAATGGGTTTGATTCAATTTGACTTGTGCAAGTACATCAAAACACATCTTAATTTGGAGTTATGAACATGATATAGTAGAGCCCTTCCTTTATATCTTAAATAATGATTTTTAGTTAGGATCCCTATTCATTCCTAAGACTGGATAGTTTATAATGTATCCTTTTTTTCCACATGTGAAATGTAATTATAAGAACAATTGAACAGGAATTTGAGATTCTATGTACTTTCATTTTATTTGCACTATCTATCTAAAACATTCCTGTCAAATAGATGATCTCCTTACTTGATGACTGATAAAATGGAATGAGAAACTTTCACAACCTTCTTAAGGGCAACAGTTCAACAAATGGTAATATAAAATTAAGTGAGCCACTATCTCTATACTCCTTTGATTCTGTTTGGTTGCTAAGACCTTCAAATTTTTTGTGAACTATTGAAATGACTATTGTGGGTTGAATTAAGTCCCTCCAAACATATGTTGAATTCCTAGCCATTAGTACTTCAGAATTTTATTTGGAAAAATGGTCACTACAGATGCAATTATTGAACTTCACAGTAGAGAAAGTGGGCTTTGAATCCAATATGACCACTTCTCATTTAAGAAAACTAAACAAAGTTAGAAACACATGAAAAAACATACTATATAATGACTCAGGAAACAGTGTGCCACAGCTGCATGACAACTATGTTAGCTTATATGGTGCTGAGACAAAATATATAACAGAACAACTTAAAATGAAGAAACTTTATTGTGGCTCATGGTTGCAGAGGTTTCAATCCATCATAGTTGTCAGGCTATGGAGTAACAAAGCAGATTCCATTGCAGTAACTAAGAAGAGAGAGAGAGAGAGAGAGAGAGAGAGAGAGAGAGAGCCTACAACAGTTAGCTCTCTTCTTTGTCTCTTTTTTTTTTATCATGTCTGAGCTCATAGCCTATGACATGCAGTCACCTACATTCAGGTTGGATCTTCCCCTTAGTTAATTCTCTCAAGAAATGCTCTCACAGATTTACTCAGAAGTACCCTTTACCACTCTCCTGGTCCTGTAACCTAATTAATTTGACACATAAAATTGACCTTCATACTAAGGAATGCTAAGGTTTATCATTACCTGAGACAAGAAGAATGATGGAAAGGTTTGTCTTCCTGGGTTTCCAAAGTAGTATGGCCTCTAGCATCTCATATAAGACTTGACTTTTTGGAACAAAAGTATGAATAAGGGAAATCTACAGAATACTAGTTCAGATCCTTTAAACATAACTGAGACTACAGAAGGATTTGCTTAACTCGGGGACTTCTAGGAACCTGCCCACTTCCTTTCCAGACACCCTTTTACCTAGACTGGGAAGAAAGTGACTGCTTCCATTCTGCCAGCCAGGATAACAATACATAATATCAATGTTGACCTACCTCAAAGGGATAGAAAAAGTAAGGGGCTCTTTTGTTCTGGTTTAAGAAAAATAATTTGCCCTTTCATATGCTTTATTTAATCAAATTCTTTTTTTTCTGTCACCAATACATTTTAGGGATATGTATATATGAGTATACACACATACACATCTATCTATCTATCTATCTATCTATCATCTATCTTTCTTTCTTTCATCTATCTATCTATTTATCTATCTATCTATCTAATCTCTCTATATCTTCCATCTTGTCACTTTTTTCTCAGCAAATCCTTACCTACCATCCATTCCATTGTCAGCATCTACTACTGTGTTTCTTCTCATGACATTTTGAGATTGTGTTTCTTCCCCTTTCCTTTATGTTCACTTCTGTTCATACATCTCTTCTTCCATTTTCCTTCCACTCTTCCTCAACACTCTCTCCTTGACTCATTGTTTTCCTTTCTTTTTTCATTCCCCATCTTGCTTTTTCTTCCTTTTTATATTATTCACAATTGACACCTTGTCATCTTGAAAAGTGCCTGGGCCCATAGAAAGATTCTCAAGAAACACTGAGGAAATAAATAAATAAGTGAGAGAATGTACACCTCTTTGAAGAAAATCATAAGAATAATTATGTTCATGTAAACTATAAACTAACAGAAACATTATTTTATAGGAATTCAAGTCAATAACAACATAAATAAGTTGAAAGAATCTAAGATAAAAATTATTTGTTTACATCAGCCATAAAATATTTACAACTAGAGACATTTTATCACACTTTATAAACAGCAGAGACAAAGTAAAAATTTGATAGGCCAATGGTAAGTTACTAGCATAATCATGGTGTTCTCATTGGAAAAGGTGCAGTTTTAGGCAAATTGAGAGAATTGAGCAGACTTAAAAGAATATAATACATTTCAATATGGTTATTACACTGAAATTCTGTAGATTTAAAAGTATTACTCTAGAAAAGATTTCAAATGACTTTCAAAGTGGCCCATGGCACAAAATATGTTAAAACTCCTGACCTCGAATGACCTTGGGTAAGACTGATGGGCACTGTTAATGATTTATAACTGTGTTCCCAAGTACTACAAACTGGTTTGATTATTTTAAATAAAAGATGCAAAGTAAATGGTGGCTTTACTCTTATTTTCAGCTTGAAAGGAATGGTTTCCCAAATTACAGCATTTCCCCCCAGTAGACTTGGCTGTAAGGGAGAGAGGTCCTTTCTGCCCTCTTTTGTCAAGTTATCCTTGATAGATATTTCCAACTATTCATTAGATAATATCTAAATCATAAAGCAATAACCATCATATGACTCTCACATAACTATCTGTTTCTAAAAGAATTATAGCACTGATGGCTTTTAATGGCCATTTACAATGGCAGAATACTCTGAGGTGAGCTACAGTGGAATCAGTCCAAATTGGTTACCCAGTGGAATTGATCTTTAGTTAAAGGTCAAATTCAATTTTGCCTTCAAAATTGAGAAGACTTGGATGTGAAGGTGGCCTCTTAATAATAATCTTCAGTGTAAAATTCACTTTATATTCATTTTTAAAAATCTTTAGGTTGAAAAAGAGGAATAATATGGTTCTTCCAGCATTTGGGGTTTCACATGGATTGACAGATTGACAAGGGGACCATCAGGTGGAGAATCAAATCACCGCTGTTCGTTCTATACAAGAGATTTTAAAAAAAGAAATAGCCACAGAACTGCAGCAAACCAGACTGGCTAATGCTTCCCCAAAGATTTAAGTCACACAGTCACCCACAATTATGGAATGAATATGCACCCTCGTGGGTGTTTGACTCATTAAAAGTTACACTAGAAAAAATTGAAAATGCAGGTTTTTTTCTGTTTGCAAGGTGGTAATCCAAATCAGAGAGGGAATATAGGAAGGCTGGTGCTTTCTCCAAACTCAAATGTTCCATAACAAACTTCAATAGAATAGGAGACACCAGAAGTCCTTCCACATGATCAAAAAACAGTAAGACATGAATTTCAGTCATTTTAATCTTACTATGACCAATATCTTGATGGTAATTTTCCTAAAACAGTAAGACATGAATTTCAGTCATTTTAATCTTACTATGACCAATACCTTGATGGTAATTTTCCTATCACCTTCTCTCTAATTGACTTTTTTCCCTGATTGTTTATATCATTGGTTAAGGCTTTCTTTTTCATATACTCCATCTCAAGATGGATGTTTACTTCAATTCTTACTACCAGAAGCTATTTTCAGTACTGTCTCCAATGCACAGCACTTTCCACACATCTACACAAAACCCTCCATCTCTCATTACACCTTGGATAAGCCTAAGGCCTACACTGACTTCCAAGGCCCCATGTAGTTTGGATATACTCCATCTCATTCTTCTCCCCTAAAATCTTTCCCTGACTGGTCCAGTGCTTGTGGCTCCCCAGATGCAAGCCTGTATTGTGCTTTTCCTACCAAAGCTCTCCCTGCCTAGCGACTCTTCTCCCAAATATCTTCACAATTGATGACCTTTCTTTCATAATCTAAATTAGATTATGGCACAGCCCTTTCATTCACTAATGTTTTTCTTTCATTCTAGGTAAAAACCCACAGTCCTGCCTGCTGCATGTGGCTCATGCCTGAAATGCCACGCGACTGAGATCTGAGGATTGTGGCTCAGAACCAGTTTGGGCAGGAAAGTGTTCATCTCCAATTAACCACCAGAAGAATGGAAGAGCTGTTCTGGTTCAAAGTGGTAGAGCAGTTGCTTTCAGCAAAAGAGCTCAGTGACAATGCTCAGGCCCTGAGTTCAAGTCTTGTGAAAGACAAAAACCAACCAACAAATAAACAAACAAACTAACAAAATGTAGGTCGAATGGATGCACCTCCTTCCTGCTTCTACAGACAATCATTCTTCTGCACCATTCCAGCCCTCATGGTTACTTTGATTTGGGGCCACCTGCATTTACTATTCTCTTTGCCTACATGTTCCCAATGAATCTGCATGGTTGGATTCTTACACCTTTAACGACTTGGTTTAAATTTAACTTTCTCAGTGGTATCTTCTCTGACTGCGTCACTTAAATTGCATTTCCCTACATTCCTATCTCCATTCTTGCTTTGTTTTCTTGCTTTGCCTCATATGATTTGCATATTCATTCCTCCCTGTCATCTCTGCCTCTCTGTAAGACATCATAAGAGCAGTGGTTGTCATCAGTTCTCTCTTCACTGTGTGGTCCCCATGGTCTTCCATAGTACCCAACACATGTAGACACTCAATTAATAATTGTAAGGGAAACAAAATGAAATTTGTACTCTTGGCATTTGGAAATGCTCAAAGGAAATACATGTGTATTAGTCAGTGGCCCAGCCAGAAACAAATGGCACATTCAAACTAATTTGAGCAGAGTTTAATGAAAGGACTATTTACAGAGGTGAGGGCAGGGTATGAGAAGATCACACAGGAGACTGCTTCGCCCCCAGGCTAGAATCATGGCCAATTTCACCTTCTTTCCTGTGTGGAAGCCTGAGAATAAGACAGCCTTTCCATGTGGTCAGTTTCAAGGCATCAAGCAGCTGGGAGAACAATGCCATGAGGGGCAAGCAAAATGGTATTCAGAATAATACTGCTGGTGGATTTTAATGGGATGACTGAAGGAGAGTCAGTAGCTTCCCAACTGTTGTCTATGGTATTGATACATATGCACACATAATTAAAATTAGTACTATTTATGAGACAGTACTATTTATAGCATAAAATTTGCTATGAAAAAGACTTCCTATATTCCTGAGTCATGGGTTAGTGAGGTGACATGCTAAGCATAAGAGGTAGGATGTTGGTTTTTACCATCATTTTGTTGCATAAGTAATGATGCTGGAAAAAATGGCATGGTGTTTACAAACAAATTCTATCAAGAAGTTGAAATACTGTGGAGCAATAGTTAAGAATATGTGGTTGAACTGTTATATGAGATATACAAGATTCAGAAGCCATATTTTGATAGGTAGAATCAGGAGTCTTCATCCGAAAGGCAATGACTGTATGTGGACACATATCCCTGAAAAATTTGCAGCTGCTATTACAGTTAATACTGTCAAGAAACTGAGCCATGAGAGTACTAAAGAAAGAGCAGAAAAACAATCTCAACAAACCAGCTCATCACTAATGAATAGTTGAGTGAGAATGCCATAGTGATCTGAGGCGAATCAGGAGACATGAGGCATATCGCAAAATAGCAGCAGATGGTGTTCAGAGTCTAAAATGGGTCATGGCCAGGGGATAGGGTCACATGGAGCTTGAAAGTTCAAAGAGTCTCAACAGTTCAAGGCACAGTTCTTGCAGGTCTAGTAACCTATGGTCCAAGTCCCTGCTTCTGCTTTTAGGTAGTCAGGCACACCCATCACCTAGGGGTGAGACTTCCCCTTCATCCACGAAGAAGCCAAGATAATGCCAGTTAGACTCAATTCCATATGGTCCACCACATTGCCCACATGTGCCAGTTTGACCTAGTATTCTTATTTCAGAACATAACAGTAGATCACTTCCAATGATGAGAAAGGACGAACATACTCAAAGGAGTGACCTTTGACCTTAGGTTTGAATGATGACTGGGAAATCACAATGGGAATGCCATAGAAAGATCATCTTCAGCAGAGGATAGAGTAAGAATGCAAACAAGTAGGAAACAAACTCCTGACTCAGAATGTAGAGCAACTAGGAACCTGGAGATTAGGTGACAAGATATAAAATCCATCCGAGACCAAGAAGATGATTTGTGACCTGATCAGTCATAGAAGGAGCTGGTATTTTATTCAAAAATGCAGTGAAAGCTATTTGAGAGCTCCAAACTTTAGAATGACACAGTCTGGTGTATATTTTAAACATATTCCCTGGCCACTGTGTAAAAAAGTTGTTACAATTTATTTTTGTTAAAATACAACTAGCATCTCTACCTGTCACTTCACTTTCCTGTTAGACATTCCATAACATAATGTTTGCTTTCTCTTAAAAAAGTCACAAGAATTTGTTTAAAACATTATTTTGCTTTCCTTAAATTTGTGTATTTTATTTGAATTTATATCAATCATATTAGTTTGGTTTCTTTCGTATGTCTTTTTATGTTTTTCTGATTTTCCTTTATTTATTTATTTATTTATTTATGCGGAACTGATGGAACACGGGGCTGTTCAGTTTAACTTCTGGTTGTTTGGCGATCACACGTGTTGATCCACCTTTCTTCTTATACTAACAGTATCTAGCTAACCTGTGTATCTACCTATCTAGCAGGTAGTTGTGCATTATGAGGATTTCAACTCATGGCCTCATGCTTGCTAAGCAGGTACTCTACTACTTGAGTCTCTGTAATTTATTTCTAGAGTTTAAATTTAAAAATAAAATTAGTTAGGAACATAAATTCTAGAGCCAGACACACTGATTCAAACCTGTTCTACCTGTGCCAACTTGAGCAAGTTTCCTTGCCACTAAAATGACAATAATAACACAATCCGCCTAATTGTGATTCTGCATCAGATAGATCCACACAGAGCTTGTGAATCTGACCTTGTTTGAAAAATGTTATTTGCAGATATACATTTCATAAAGATCTTGAGATCATCTCATTCTGGAATAGGACAAATTCCAAATTCAATTACATGCATTTTTATGAGCCAGAGAGGTACACAGGGAAGGGAAAGCTCTTTTAAAGGTGGTGCCAGAAACTGAAGTGAGGCTTTCTTTCATTCTTTTTTCTCTTCTTTTTTGTCAAAGTGAAGTACAGAGGGGTTACAGTTTCATATGTAAGGCAAGTACATTTCTTTTTTCTTTTTACTTTTTGCCAGTCCTGTGGCTTGAACTCAGGGCATGAGCACTGTCCCTGGCTTCTTTTTGCTCAAGGCTAGCACTCTGCCACTTGAGCCACAGCACCATCTGACTTTTTCTGTATATGTGAGGCTGAGGAATCAAACCCAGGGCTTCATGTATGAGAAGCAAGCACTCTACCACTAGGCCATATTCCCAGCCCCACAAGTACATTTCTTATCCATCTTGGTACCTCTTCCCTCATTTTTCCAGTCTCCCCCCTCCAGAGTTTCCTCCCCCCATGAGTTGTATAGTTGGTTACACCAATTGGTTTTGTAAATATTGCTGTTGCAGTTGTTTGTCTTTTAATTGTTTGTCTCTCAATTTTGATGCTCCTTTAACTTCCCTAGTTCCAATACACATCTATACAGTATCTGAGGTACTATGATCAGTTACAGTAATAGCAGGAGTAAAAGCACAGGAAAAAGGGAGGGAAAAAAAGGTACGGTTACACATGGTATGTTGAGTTAATTACAACAATGATATGCTACTTATAATGAAGAAGTGCTCTACAACACTGGCCATAAAAGAAATGCAAACCAAACAACACTGAGATTCCACCTCACCCCAGTAAGAATGTCCATTATCAGGAAATCTAATAATAACAAATGCAGGAGGGGATGTGGCCAAAAGGGAAGTCTACTACATTGTTGGTGGGAATACAAATTTGTTCAACCACTCTGGAAAGCAATATGGAGGCTCCACAGAAGACTAAACATAGAGCTCCCCTACAACCCAGCAGCCCCACTTTTGGGCATCTACCCAAAAGATTACAAGCAAGATCACACTAAAACCACCTGCACAACAATGTTCATCGCAACACAATTTGTCATTGCTAAAATATGGAACCAACCCAGATGCCCCTCAGTGGACAAATGGATCAGGAAAATGTGGTACATATACACAACAGAATTTTATGCCTCTATAGAAAGAATTACATTGCCCCTTTTATAAGGAAATGGAAGGACTTGGAAAAAATCATACTAAGTGAAGTGAGCCAGATCTAAAGAAACATGAACTCTATGGTTTCCCTCACAGGGAATAGTACATATTTAGGCTAGTCATGGCAGAATAACACAATAGCCCAATAGCTATGCCCATATGAACACATAAGATAATGCTAAGCAAAATGAAGTGAGGCTTTCTTTACAACCATCTAATAGCTGAAAACTGAGATTTGCTGGTTACCACAGAAAGCTAGTACAGAGGCAAGGGACAGATTTCCCTCTCAAATCCATTCCATATGCTGAAAAATTGATTTCAAATTTCTGTTCTCCAGAGTTGTCAAAGAAAAAAAATTCCTGTAGTTTGAGACACCCAGTCTCTGGTAATATACTTTAGCAATCTAGAAGACGAATACACATGTTTAACACTTAAAGGCATTTTAATTCCTCCCTAAACCAAGACAAAATTTTTGCTTTGGCATTACTTCTCTCTCCTCCATTCAATAACCGTACTATATTTGTTGAAATATTTTTGTTTTTTAATTACATTTTTCTATAATCCTGTTACCTCTGTATTTTCACAAATTATTCTTTAACAATTGTCTTAAAATCCTCAGCCATTGTGGCAACATTTAAATCATCATAAAATTTATAAGATATCTTTTTCTGTAATGTGTCTAGACTCCTGCCTCTTCTTTTATCTGTTATGAAGCCTTTTAAATCAAAAGTCTGTGGAAGCTGAAGTTCTAATAACAAGATTTTTAAAGCCTAAATATTGAAAATCTATGCAATCTATCACCATTCCTTTAAAATGGGCTGTATTACCTAGTACAAAGAGAGATAACAAATGTAATCTATTTTATGTCTTCCTATGATATTTATCATTAGTGTCATCATCATTATCATCGTCATTATCTTGTTTAAGGCAAAAAGGTATATAGAGTTCTAAACTTAATATTGTAAAAACAGATTCAATATGTATCATTTGTTTAGGTATATAATTATATTTTGCTTTTTTAATGTTCAATTTTTCTTATACTTAGAGACATAGTCTGAATGTAAATTATTCAAAAATGATTTAAAAATATTGAAAAATCTACCACTTTTATTATTTCCATATAATATACCTACATAGTCTGAGACTAGTAGAGGAAAGGCTGTCACCTTTCATTTTTCTACCTAATTATTTACATATTTTTGGATAAAAGTGACAGAACCATCATCATTGGTAAAAATATGCATTCACTATGGTCCAAATAAGATTGCTAAACTGGCCAGAAGGGTGTTTGGGGTCTTCCATTGGCAGTACAATTTACTTGTACTGCCAAGGCTCTCATAATTCATGGAGTTATTTTAAAGTGAATTCTTGGCTCACTTGCATCTTCTCCCAGTCATTCATTTATACAGCAAAGATGTTTCATTAGACATTCTATATGGGGCCTATTATTGGCATAAGTATTCTAGAAGGTGAGGAATGCTAATCTTCTGCTCATATTCTATCAGAATTTCAGTTCATAAACAAGCAAGCCATTCAGAACTCAAGTTGAGCTACTGATAAATTCCTGGAAGGACCTAACGCCATGAGAGAGACAGTGTGGACCTCTGCTAGTCTGGCAAGACATTGTCCATGTCTGTGGGTTCCAGCTAGTAATCCCATGTTTGTTTCTCTGTTTTACTTTCAAGTCAAACTAGAACAAAAACAAAACAGTGAACATTAACAGGAGAAATGATAAGACAGTACTGAGTAAAAAGTATGGGATCCACCAGGATTGAATATGGCTAAAGACTTGGGCTTCTCAGAAAGGGCACAGTTAACATGGGACAGGAGGATTCAAAGAAAGGTCATACCTTGGGTATAGCCGAGGATGACAAAGAATTCTAGAACAGAGCTGAAAAAATGGAGATTTTTTTAATGAAAAAAGAGTAGTTTTTAGCTAAGATCATTCCTAGCTCAATGATCAATAATTAGTAAATAGTTCATCAATTAAATAAAAATTAAATATTTTTTCACTAATTAAAAATATTTTATCAGAGGGCTGGGGATATAGCCTAGTGGCAAGAGTGCCTGCCTCGGATACACGAGGCCCTAGGTTCGATTCCCCAGCACCACATATACAGAAAACGGCCAGAAGTGGTGCTGTGGCTCAGGTGGCAGAGTGCTAGCCTTGAGCGGGAAGAAGCCAGGGACAGTACTCAGGCCCTGAGTCCAAGGCCCAGGACTGGCCAAAAAAAAAAAAAAAAAAAAAAAAAAAATTTTATCAGAGAATCCCTATACTCTTAATGCTCCTATATTTGTTTTCAACATTGTTTAAATTTCGCTTATGAAATTAATCATTTGAACTTAAGCATTCTGAGTTTTCTATTACTTTAGTCAAACTTCCCTGTCATTTCTTAAATAGAAAATAGATATTAGAGAACCAAGCCAGAATGAGAAATGTTAGCCTATGTCAGTGGTGTTAGCTCGAAGAAGACACAGTGAATGTTCTAAAAGAAGATGGGGTAAAGACTAGATTTATTCCTAGATCACTTATATCCATTCTTCTAAGGAGAACCATCATAATCCTGACATTTTAGTCATCTGTTTCTTATATTTTGATAGTCCTTAGGACAGTTTTTAAATGAATCCAGAAATTTCAGTATTCTACCCAATTATATCAATATGTTCTTTGCAATTTAAAATGAGAAATGAATACAAGACACATCTGACTGACTTCGATTGTACTGCATATAAAACAGCTTCCTTGAAAGTAAAACCCCTTTCAGTCCCTCACACC
This sequence comes from Perognathus longimembris pacificus, assembly GCF_023159225.1. Taxonomy (NCBI): domain Eukaryota; kingdom Metazoa; phylum Chordata; class Mammalia; order Rodentia; family Heteromyidae; genus Perognathus; species Perognathus longimembris. The sequence continues at coordinate 47,080,735 of NC_063176.1, forward strand.
AACAAGTTTTTCCTATAACATCAGCACACCTTAATACTTGGTAACTTACACACATCCTATTTAGGATAGAGCTTCTAAATAAAAACTCTCGGCATTTTCTCTTTTGCTCATCTTATTGGCATTACTGTAAAACATGGTTCATTCTCATTCCATGGAAGTAGCAGAATTCTTATCCTCATCTTTTTATATTGATTTGATGGTTATATAAAATGAAGTTAAATCTTGATGTCCATGTTGTTGCATTTGGATGGAAAACTGCAACTTCTGAAAGCAGATAACCATATGCCTTCAGGGCAAGAATCAAAGTTCTCAGTCTTTGTACTACACTATTTTTTCAACATCAAGATAACCTAAGAGAAATTGGCTTAGTCTCTACAGTTTCCAGATGTATTATGCTAACATGTCCTGCTCTTCAGAGTCATAATGTGATGGCCCAGAAGCACAGTAAATCCATGGAATGCTCAAAAGAAGATGGGCAGTATTACACTTTAAAACATTGTGATGTTTCTTCACAATATGATTTTTAGGGGTTAGAAAATGGATCTCTTCTACTGAGTGGGTTATGAAACCTTAACCTCTTGATAACTGGAATAAAGTTTATCTCATGTATTTTATTGCTTATGTTTTCAACTAAAATCCACAGCTAAAAATGAATTGGAGAGTACTGTGTTGGCTTTCTTGTTTAGCAATGTGAAAATCCTGACACACAAATTGTTCATGTAAAGATTACCTAAGCATACTTAAGATATTTTGTTTTGAAATGTCATGTAATAGTTGGATAGCTATGGCTCATATCTGTATTCCTAGCTACTCATGAAGCCAAGATCTGAGAATTACAGTTCAAAGCCAGCCGAGGTAGGAAAGTACATGAAACTCTTATCTCTAATTAACCACCAGAAGTGCAACTGTGCTGAAGTGATAGACTACAAAGCTAAGAGAGTATACAGAGGTCCTATGTTTAATCCCTAGAATTGGCACATATATACATGCATACCAAATTCATCTCAGAATGTAACTAAGTTTACAAGATATGTGAGAAGTCCTCATAGGATCAAGTCTTATGCGGAAGCAAAATCCACAATGGTGAATGTTCAGGAGGCTGAAGGCCTTCCTGGAGTATTAGACTAGTACAATAATGTCAATCTTTGGATTTTAAGATCATAGCAAAAAGGGTACTTGAGCCTACTGAAAACATTAACTGGTGTAGAAACCTCCAGAGAAAATCAGAACATCCAAAACCTACCCATGGAAAAGGAGAGACTAGCAAAAATGCCCACAAAAGTTAATGACAAGTAATACATTTCCAGTACAATTATCTAGAAAGGAAAAAAAAAAACCTAGTCTACAATGAAAGTATGTTTTTGTAAAACAGAATGACTTCATTAGCAAGTTTAAATTCTTATTTTGTGGCTTGCTTAAAAACCCTACACTGAGAATATTGTTTATAGTTGTTCGATAATTACTGCAGAAGCCAGCCAAACGAAAAATAATAGTAACAATTTCATTGGAAGCATAATATATGCCAATAGAATTTCCAAAACAAAAAACTGAGGGATGGAAGTAAATGGTAAAATATAAGTAAATAAAACAATCCCAAACCCCAAGGTATATAAAAACCAAAGTTAGTTTCTTTTCCATGAATAAGTTTGTTCTACAAATTTTTCCTTTTTATTTTTTTATTTATGTCAGTAATATGACTTGAACTCAAAGCCTGAGCAGTTTCTCTTAGTTTATTCTGCTCAAGTATGGCACTTTACAACTTGAGCCACAGCTCCGCTTCTGGCTGTTTGGTAGTTAATGGTCATCACATTTCAATCTCCTGATTAGCTGAGTATAGTTGTGAGTCACCAGCTCCCAGTTGAAGCTTCACATTTAAGCTCCAATATGTTTGTGAAAAAGCAGAATTGATTTAGGTGAAAAAGTAATCAGTGAATCTCAGAATTAATAAAATTACTCAAAATCAAGCAAAGAGATACAAAGAGACACTAGAGAGACAGTATTAACATTTCAATTATAATTCCAATCAGATTTAAAAAAATGGCTCAGAGAATAGAAAAAATACACTTGATCTCATAAAGTCAAAGAAGTTTTCATGAATGATGACATTAAACCACAGATCGTGAAATATAATCAATCCACAACTAGATAAAAATTTGAAATTATATACCCCCATTATGTTGTAGCAAGAATGTAACTTTATGCTGTTGCTTGCCTTCTATACATGAGGCCCTGGGTTCAATTCCCCAGCACCACATATACAGAAAACGGCCAGAAGCGGCGCTGTGGCTCAAGTGGCAGAGTGCTAGCCTTGAGCAAAAAGAAGCCAGGGACAGTGCTCAGGTCCTGAGTCCAAGCCCCAGGACTGGCCAAGAAAAAAAAAAAAGATACGCAAGAAGAAAGAATAAGCATAAGTGACAATAAAATAATAATAAATCTAAACAAACTTCAATGACATGAAAGGATTACAAGAATGATCGTAAAACTAATTTTATTGCTAAAGCTATAACTATGCGATGTTTTTCATTAAAAAATTCTTGAAAATTCTTATGTTAAGGATTAAATTCACAAGTCTGTTGTTACAAAAAGTAACAAACTGGCTTGAAATACAAGAGATAATATCCAAATATGTAAAAAGATAAATGAAATAAAATATCCCTGAGACTCAAGTTAAGTCAAGAAAAAATAGAATAAACATTTAAACTAGGAGAAAACAATCACAAAATAAGATGTTAAAAAATTCCAATATAGTAACAATCTCCCTAAATATATACTAGTCTTGATAACTAAAAGTTGTCATGCTATATAAATAAAACAATATCCTGCAGCTAAATGTTGCTTATAAAAGACATACTTATATCACATAAAACAAAAATATCTAGTGGAAAATTACTGAAAAGGTTCCAGGCATTACTAACTAAAATAAAATATAGTTTTGTACTGATGTAAAAGAAAGTAGACACTAAGAAAGCTTTTGGGATAATAGAATTGCATGTAAATTCCAGACCTTAAAAATATATAGTGCCATAATAAAAAATAAATAGTAAATAGTACTTAAAATAATAGCAAACAGCACAATAAAATTTTATAGTTCTTAAAGGACAAATTAAGGAAGAAACATCACAAGTAAGACTGATTAACAAACACTGTTTGGTAATTATTAAATCAAGTGTAACAAATCAGCACAGGAGGGGATTTGTCCAAAATGATGTATTGAATATGAATAGAATTCTAGATATGACAATAACATTATCATTTTTTGCAAGAATTTGTCTGTGTGATAAAGCAGAATAGCCTCAACAAATCTCAGAGTTTATATCATGCAGAACATTTTTAAGAAGTAAGAAAACAACACTGAAATTTAACTTTAAAAAGCAATAAAACTGTAGGCTACATATTTCCAAATAAATGATAGACTAAATAAAAATATTTAATTGGAAATACATCAAAAATAGAAAGTTAAAATCAGAGAGTAATGTCTAAGAAATTTGTTAATTGAAATATTAACATTACATGACAGAAAGCTGAATATTTATCATAATCTAGGTTAAAACCTTAAATTATACTCAGAAAAATTACAATAAATAAATGGAATAAATGTAAGATATTATTATTATTGACTAATATAATCAGCTGATAGTCTTTGAAAAGGCAGTAGACAAACCAGCATACAAACTGATTAGAAAAAAAAACATGGAAAAAGTAATAAAGTTTCCATTATTGTAATTTAAAAAAGAATCTAGCTTTTAAAGGCATCTAGAATTTAAAAGAAAACAGGCATATATTATGAGCATCCTTATGTAAGTAAGTGCTTTAAGTAGGTAAAATGATAATTTCCAAGCCAAACTGAACTTAGTAAAACTTCTTCAGAATGTACAAAATATTTCTGGGTACTGGTTGCTCACACCTTTAATCCTAGCTACTCAGGACGGTGAGCTTTGAGGATATGATTCAAAGCAGGAAAGTCCATGAGACTCTTATCTCCAGTTAACTACCTATAAGCCACAGTGGCACTGTGGTTCAAGAGTGCTAGCCTTTAACAGAAAAATTCAGCAATAGTACCCATAATTTCAAGCCCTAGTGCTGGGAAACACACACACACACACACACACACACACACACACACACACACGCTTAGTGTTCTGCTTTCATTATGAAAAAAAAAATGCACCAATGATTTAAAAATCTGATTCAGTATCAACTGTCTCAATGATTTTAAAACTGAGTTGTAGTGAATATTCTAGACACAGAAGATTCTATTATTGACTTCTTTAAAAACATGAAAATGAAGAGTAGGCAAGAAATTATCAATGCAATTTAATAAAGTTAGATTTACCTTGTTACAAAAATCAGACAGGCAAGGAGATCATACTCATGGATATCCCTAAAAAAACTTCCAAATTACTTATCAACAAAACAAGTAATATACTTAATGGTGTGCTTATCTCATGATTACAGGGCTCATTCAATTTTAGAAATGCTACCAATGTAAGTCACCATATGCTATGTTTCAAGCATGGCTACTCTCTTATTAAGTCTCATGTGTGAACAGCTCAATACTCTGGGTGGTGGTGTTTGGGCGGTACTGTAGATCTTTAGGGATTAGAATCTTCTGAGGAGACAAGGGCACTGGGGGCATACTGGTAAGGATTCATAAGTACACAGCACCCACTCTCTTCTGCTTCCTGGATGTTGAGATGGAAGCAGTTTGCTCCACCTTACAATCCCATTATGATAACTCCCCGTGAAGGCCAAATAATGACTTTGGATGGTCAGCTATAGTCTCCAGAAACGTTAGCCAATAAACTGTTCCATGGGTTTCATTACAGTAATATAATATGTACTATATCAATATGAAGTAGGAAAAGAGGGACTCTTCAAGAAGGTGCATTCCTGAGAGGCATGAACCACAACTGAAACCTCAAAATACATGACTACAAGGAGAGTTGGAAAGATAGTAAATTAGAAGACAACATGTACAACAACGACAGATAGTAACTGTAGAGATACGTTCATCATGTGAATTGTTCTTTCCCGTGACCCTCCTTCCAAGCCCATTATTTTACTTTCCATTTATTTGATTTCTGGTAAGAGCCACCTACATGGGCCACCCCCCTGCCCAAAACAACTATTCTGAAGGCTAAGCAAGGTCAGCAAGCCTGGCCTGGGCCACCAGACAGAAACAAGTGACTGAGAATCTTTGCCTCTACTGCTTGGGGCAAAAACAAAAATACAGCCACACAGAAGCAAGCCAGTGAGATAGCAAATGGAATTGAGTTTAACCCTAAGGATTCCCACAGATACAATTCCAGGAGTTAAGACAGATATATTCAGTCCCCAGAGAAAATTTTCATGAGCTAATTATAAGACCCTGCTCATGACCCTAGACCAATGAGTGAATGAAGCTACATGGACTTTCCTATAACCAGCATTATGACTGAAAGGTCACATTCAGCATAGAGCAAATATACCTAATTCCTGAGAAAACTTTTGACTAAGTGAGCCAATTAAAGACCTTTGTAAAATGCTTTCAGACTATCAGGTTGCTTACCCTATTCAGCAGTTGGGTCTGGGAAAACTTACCAAGACAAAGAAAGCTGGACAAGCTACAAGCCTACTTGCTGGAGCTCTGCATATAGATCCCTACTGCAACATAGGGTAGCATTCATAAGTGCATGCTCTCGCTGGCTAGAATCCTAAACACATCACTCATACCAGTAACATATATACATATATAAGTGATGGGAACAATTTTCCACACTGCCAATAAAAACTGAAGGTCTAGGTGAAAAAGGGACTATGTTTCATAAACAAGGTCAGCTCTGCCTAGAATCTCTGAGCAAGGAAAAATAGCTTCCAGAGGGGCTAAAAACTCTCCCACCTACTAGCTGGGAAGCATTTATCACTCATTCCAACTGTTAGATCAAATGCTTAGAGCCAACTTCATGAACCCAGGCAGAGTACCCTAGACCCATGGAACTGCTATTTCACAGGACCTGCTCTACCTCATTCTAAAGCTGCTCTTGATCCAGAGATGAAACTGACCATGCAACACTATGATCCAGCCGCAATTGTTGAATCTGGGAACCTTAGAGTATCAGAGAACACAACAGACTGCACACAGAAAGCTGAGGGGTAGAGAACGTCCATTCTAGCAGATATTCTCCTCAATAAAGAATAATACTGACTTTTTAATTCTATTCTTTTGCTTATATATTAGCATTTTTTCCATTTATTTTCTTTTGCTTTTTCTGTTTATTATGTTATGGAAAAATCAGCTGAAGATAACATAGAATATAGAATTAACTGCAATACAGTAGATTCAAGGGATATCTTGAATAGTGTAGTTGCTTAGAAAGCCAAAACCAAAGCTCAGCAAAATAAAACACTGGTAAGTAGATACTCGAAAGGCATGGGGTAGGTAAGGTCAAGGGCAGAGGAGTTCCAGGACTGAAGAGGAAAAGAAGGGAAGAATGCCAGAATTCAATGTACATACTACAAAACCCTACAAAACTAAGAATAGTAAAAGAATGGGTGAGTGGGAAGGATGGGTGAGAATGTTGAAAGAGGTGACATTGACTAAGATGTATTGTATTCATAAATAGCTTTGTACAATAGCACCTCCTTTGAACAACTAAAAGAAAAAACTTTTTAAAAAGAATGAAAGCTATAAGAGAGTATAAATGAGAAACCCAGAACTCCATTAAAAGATCAAATATATATATTATGTATAATATATATCGTATATATCATAGACTTTACAGGAAAAGAGGTTCAATCAAAAGCATAAGATATAGATATATCTATCTTTCTATATTAGTACTGATATAGTATTTTCTCTCTCTCTACACACACACATATATATATGTATGTGTATGTATGTATAATATATATATATATATCTCAACTTCCCACTCAGTAGGTACAGTTATAGAATGGCAATCCAGATTAAAATGCAAGAATGCTTCTTCCTGTCTACAAGAAACAAACTTACTGACAAAATGAAACATTGGCTTATGTGAAAAAAATTTCTTAGATATTAATAAAACCCCCAAAGTGAGAAGTAACGATTCTCATTCCTCATAAAGTACATTTCAAAACAAAACTATATTCAGAAAAGGCAATGAAAGTCACTTCCTATTAACAAAGGACAATCAACAGGAAATAATCTCTAGGATTGACTCTAGTTGGATTTTCCTGTTACAGGTTGAGAGTCATATGGACATTTTAATCTGAAATTAAACTGTCGGAAGCAGGGACTGAGTCTGCAGTACATTACATTTTAGCCATGTCTTCTGTGTCTGGAGCCTATCAAGGGTTATCTGGTGAAGGTCATCTGTGCTTTAGAGTATCGTTTCCTAAAATCTCATTTGGGGTGCTAAGACTAGGAACTTTTTAAATGGGGTAGGGTAGATAAAGGTGCTCAATATAAGCACAGAAAAATTAATTTGTTTATAGAAATATCACATGTTATCAAGTAATCTGTTCTATTTCTCACTTTTCAAGACTTTATGCAAGACACAAATTATATTTCTACCCTTCCAGAACATCTCAGTATCCAATAATATATGTAGATCAAGTCTTGCAAATATGAAATAGGGACAAAATACCTTTATCATTGTCAGTGTTATTTTCATTGTCATCATCATTAGCTGAATGTTCTCTAGCAATATTTCTTTGGGCAAAAAGTTTTGAAGAATTTCTTTTAGCAAAATCGGAAAAAAATACATTCACCTTTAGCTCATAAATTCCTTTTCTGTTGGGTACATTTTGATATTATGGTTCCAACTCCAGTGTTTTGCCTGTGTTTATGTGTCATTTTCTCACTAGTTTGAGATTTTCTGGAAGATACTATTAAATTCGTCATTGTAGCCTTTGGCTTAGTTTTTATACATCATTAGGAAGAAGGGCGAGTCTGTCATAAAGAAACATGCGGACTGGGGCTTTGCTCTGTATCAAGCAAGGTATGGCACTACAGGCCCTGTGCTATTTCTTCCTAATAACAACTACATTATATAAGAAGTGGTGTTCTTACTTTTAAGGTATTAAGTCACATAATCTGGCTAAAGTCAAAATATCTCATAAATTCCAGAGTAGGGAATAGAAACTTAGTTTACTTATATCGGAAAATTATTTACTATCTCTAACTCTATAGAATAAAGTTCTAGGGATTCTCAAACTAAATTTTTCTGAGTCTTCGTGATCTCCGTGAATTTTTTTAATTTGAGTTTCTGTAATGACATTAAAAATAAAACTGAACATGTAGTTGACACTCTATCTACTAGTGCTGGTAGCATCTTTAAGACCTCATATTTGAGTTTATTTTCTACGTTACTACCAAGGGAAAGGCTAAAGTGTCAGCCTTTAGCTTTTATCACAGTGTTTCACAAATTGGCATCTGTAGACCCCTGAGGATTGCAACACTCCTCTTGATAAACGTTTGTTGAATAGGCAAAATGATAAAATTCTCCTCAGAGAATAGCTCTCCCTGGTGGCCCAAACTGGGGGCTTTCCTTTCATCAGTCAGTAACAACAGGGGTTCCACTATTACGTTTCAAACTCTGCTGCAAGTTCTATTGGGGAAAGGACAACTTGAAAGTCTAAGTAGTAGATGGTGATAAAGGCATTTTTAAACTAATCCATGCGGGTACAGCTCCACGAGATCCGGGCTCTGGTGGCTCACACCTGCAATCTTAGTTACTCAGGAGGCTGAAATTTGAGAATTGTGGTTCAAAAGAAGCTGGGCAGAAAGGTCCCTCTGAAACTCATCTCCAATTAACTACTCAAAAACCAAAAGCGGCACTGTGGCTCAAAGTGGTAGAGGGCTAGATTAGAGCAAAAGTGCTCAGGGACACTACGCAGGCCCTGAGTTCAAACCCCAAGCCTGAAAAAAATAATCAATTTAAAATATGATATTTTGCTCTCTAAGAGAAGAAAAATCATCACAAGATAACTCCTGTCCAAATCTCTGTCACCCAAGCTACTTGTTGAAATCAAAACTCACAAATTTGAGTATGGGAATTATTATTGCTTCCATGTAGAGGCAAAACTATGTATCACATCTATTCTAATTAGGCACATAGGTATAAAAAGTGTTTATGATATAAGACATTCTTACTAGGGTGAGATGGAATCTCAATGTTGTTTTGATTTGCATTTCTTTTATGGCCAGTGATGTGGAGCACTTTTTCATATGTCTCTTGGCCATTCTCATTTCCTCTTCAGAGAAGTCTCTTTTTGAGTATTTAGCCCACTTGTTGAGGGGGGCTGTTGGTTCTTTGGAGTTTTGTTTTGGAAGGATTTAATTTTTTTAGTTCTGCATATATTTTAGATATGAGGACTTTGGCCATTGTATGGCTGGTAAAGATCTTTTCCCAATCTGTGGGCTTTCTGTTTATCTTGTGAGCTATGTCCTTTGTCCTACAGAAGCTCTGTAGTTTGATGCAGTAATAAATGTTGGAGGGGATGTGACCAAAAGGGAACTCTACTTCATTGTTGGTGGGAATGTAAACTGGTTCAGCCACTCTGGCAAGCAGTATGGTGATTCCTCAGAAGGCTAAACATAGAGCTCCCCTATGACCTAGCAGCCCCACTTTGGGGCGTCTACCCAAAAGACCACAAACAAGAACACACTAAAGCCACCAGCACAACAATGTTCACCGCAGCACAATTTGTCATAGCTAAAATATGGAACCAACCCAGATGCCCCTCAGTGGACAAATGGATCAGGAAAATGTGGTACATATACACAATGGAATTTTATGCCTCTATCAGAAAGAATGACATTGCCCCATTTGTAAGGAAATGGAAGCACTTGGAAAAAATTATACTAAGTGAAGTAAGCCAGACCCGAAGAAACATGGACTCTATGGTCTCTCTCAAAGGCAATAATTAGCACAGGTTTAGGCTAGTCACAGCAGAGGATCACAAGAGCCTAATAGCTATGCCCCTATGAATGCATAAGGTAATGCTAAGTGAAATGAACTCCATGTTATGGAAACAAATGTTATATCACTGTTGTAATTATTTTCAACATGCCATATGAAACTGTAGCTTCTATTGTTGATGATCCTTTTGTATCCCATTCCTGTTGTTGTACCTGCACTATCACTGTATCTCTTCTGAGTAACCTGTGTATATACTTGTATTAGAACAAGAAAGTGAAAGGGAATAACAAAATCAGGAGACACAGGATAAAAAGACAAATGACTACAAAAGCAATACTTGCAAACTGTTTGGTGTAAACCAACTGAACAACTCATGGGGAGAGAGCGAAAGGGGGAGGGGGAGGGGGGAATGAGGGAGGAGGTAACAAACAGTACAAGAAATGTATCCAGTGCCTGACATATGAAACTGTAACCTCTCTGTACATCACTTTGACAATAAATAAGAAAAAAATAAACTTTTAAAACACACAAAAAAAATTTTAAAAAGTGATTATGAATGAGTAGATAGACAAGTAAATTTAGTCTGGTTACTGAAGTAGTCTTACAGACAGCTGAACTGGAAGTTAAATTTTAAAACGCTCTGATAAACTGTTATGATGTGGTACTTCATGTAACAAATGCACAAGACAGATTTGAAGCACATGTTATTAGTCAGAGGCATCAAGCAGTTTTAGGTATCTCCAGTTCCTCTTTGGAGAATTGGAATAAAGAAATGTGGGGTGGGAGCTGAGGATATGGCCTAGTGGCAAGAGTGCTTGCCTCATATACATGAGGCTCTGGGTTCGATTCCCCAGCACCACATATACAGAAAACGGCCAGAAGTGGCGCTGTGGCTCAAGTGGCAGAGTGCTAGCCTTGAGTAAAAAGAAGCCAGGGACAGTGCTCAGGCCCTGAGTCCAAGCCCCAGGACTGGCCAAAAAAAAAAAAAAAGAAAGAAATATGGGGTGGTATCTGTTCTTCTAACTAATATAAGCCACAGGCTACAGGTGTGCCCTCCTCTTGTTGCCAGTCATAGTCCTGTAAAGTGTTCTAATTCTACCCACTGAGGAAGCTCTGTAGGAATTCCTTGTGATTGGGGAAGGGCTCCATTTCTGTGACCACCACAGACACTGGCTGAACTCTGCCACCAAAAGCACCAGGTTTAGGTGTTAATAGCAGCCATGACATACATACATCACATAGGTCGAGTTTAGGCCACTTGCCAAACCTATCATATCTTTGCTCCTGGGGAATTATTCAGTTTTGATTATAACAGCTTTACAGATGCATAGAGAGATGATCATTATAATGATCCACCCATTCCTGATTAGCAACATGATTAACAGAGGATTTCAAAAACCATAATCTAAATTCACTGAACTTGGACCACTGTAGTCTTTTGATGCCACTACAGGTTTACAAAGTTCAGAAACCTTTCTAATGTAATAAAACTTCATCAGAATAAGAATTACTCTAAATCCAGGTGACATAACAATTTTTGAGAAGTCATATTCACTTAACACCCCGGGGTTAATGATCCCAGGTTAAAAATAAATAAATCTTTTTATCTCCACACAGCTAATTGTGTTTCCTAACATAGTTTCTGTGTACAAATATTAATTTCCAAACTTACCCATTCAACTGACTCACATTGAAACTCTGTCTTCATATAACATCAGGATTCAGCACAGATATTGATGATGCCACTTATAAAGTCATTTTTAGTTAACACCCATACTGGTTTATTCTTGAAAGATGAGTCCACAGAGAGCCTACAAATCATAGCATTCCTTGAAAGTTGTGTGGTTATGGGACCAGCGGCTAACATACAGGAAGGTAATGTCTGCACATTCCAGGTACAATGTAATACAACTTCCTACTCCAGATTTCCCACACGTAATCCTCTCCTTCATGGAGGCTAGGACTTCTTTCTCCATAAGATTCCTCCTAGCCTAATTCACATATTTATGCATTCTCTTAGTTTGTTGAAATCAATGTCATCCTTAGTCATAGAATGAGGGAAAAGAATAGACAAGTTGTCTCATTTAGGAGACTACAATTTTCTGGGGAAAATTCTTGGTAATGCAGACAGTTATACTTAAATGGTTCTTTAGGTTAATTTTAATCATTCTTCTGCCTGGTTTTTGAAGTGCCAAATACCAGAACATAGCACCAAATGGACTAATATCAATTCTGAATATCCTTGAATGTACATAGGGCTTTAAAAGAATATCCACATATCTGTTTACCTTGAAATAGATAAAGTCTATCAACTAGAGCATAAAACTCAGCTTGGTTTTTGTTTATTTTGTCATTATTGTTTGTTTAATTGATAATAGGATTTGAACTCAGGTCTTGGCCTCTGTCTCTGAGCTCTTTCATTTAAGACTACTACTCTACCATTTTGTTTCACAGCTCTACTTCTGGTTTTCTAGTGATTACATGGAGATAAGGATCTCATGGACTTTCCTGTCCCAGTTGGCTTTGAACTATGGTCCTCAGATCTCAACCTCCTGAGTAGCTAAGATTAACAAGCTGGGTTTCAGCTTGGGTTTTCCAGGTTTCCACAAAAATCCTCATGTTATCCTACAGATCTGCAGCTGCATTTGGGCAGTCCTGAGACAACATAATAGGAAGAAACACAAACACAGTACCCAGAAATGTGAAGAAGATTAGAAGGTCCTGGACCTAGCTCTGAGAAGGAGCTTAAGGAACCCATAAGTTAGGAGGTGGGAACTGTGTAAGACACATAAGACCATTCACTTCCTCCAGCTAATAAATCCCTGAAATGCATCATCGGTGAAACTAGTTGCAGGAGTAGAAGCCTTGTAACCATTTCAACAAAGTAACAGCTATAGAAATGTAGGATACAAATAAATGAATGGCAATTTTCAGGCATGCGACAAGAATCTAATATTATTTTGGGGCCTCTCTGCAGGATTACTCTTAAATAAAATGAAGAAGAAAGAAGTGTTAATGCAAGTGTACAGTTACACCACACCTTCTATTTGTATGTAGCCCCGTCACTCAGGCACAAAAAGGTACTAATGACTTAGCGATCAGATTGGCTCATTGGAGCACAGCACTCGCAGAGAAAAGCCCCAAATAATTTATACAGCAGAAAGAAAAAGAAGGCAGGATTGTTCTTCTTAAAAATTATTCAGCCAAATTTCCTTTACTTAGTCTTACTAGCAGCCATTAAGAAGTTTCTTTGCACCAAAATATTTAAATCATGAATTCATTCATGAGGGATAAATGAAGACATCTTTTAATTTCTTGTCAAACTGAGAATGTGAACTATTAGTTTTCATTTCTTTAGGATATTCAGCAAATTTCCTTTGAAGTAGCCTTTTCTTATTTCTGTTGTTCCGAGACCTCCATTGCACCTTCCATTCCTCAAGCACTCATAGGCACGGACCATCATCCATGTCCAGAGAGCATCTCTCAACCCCAGACACGCAGCAGCACAAATGACTGCTTCGTGTGCTCTTGTGCTTATTTCAAAAGCAAACTTATCTGAGTGACTCAATCCCAGTGAGTCTCTAAAGAGTTTCAATTAATTTTATACAATATGCAATCCTCATTTTACTCACATTTAATCGATTTACGTATTTAATTAACTCACATAATTACAGTAAAAAGCAAAACAAGCCTAGAAATGAAAAGGAATTGTGAACCAACACAATTGGGTTCTACTCTTGAGAGCAAGCATGCAGGTGCTGAAGACGTTTGTTGGTCTATATGAAAGGGAGAATGAGAGTCAGATGATCTTACAAGTCGTCCAGATGAGAGAGGCTTGGGAGAACTCTTTCTACATTACTGAGTCTTCCACACAGACAAATTAAAAGAATATCTTAAGATATAGCAGCACCTGCGCACAGTGGCTCACCCTTGTAATCCTCGCTACTTTGGAGATACATATTGAAAGAATTTGGATAGTGAAAGCATTGTTTGGATGGGCAATATGAAAGATAACTAAAAAGAGTATGTGAAAAATGACTAAAGAAATTAAACTGGTGGAACAGTGGCTCAGCTGGTAGCGTCTCTGCCTAGAAAGCACTGAATTCAAGGTCTAGTATCATCAGAAAAATAAATAGAAGCAACAAGTATGACTCATATTAACAATGCCTAGAAAAGTACCTCCTATACGGCAACATCCTAATTAGTATTTGTTGAAAGAATCAGTGGTGTCCATATATATTTTCATAGGAGTATAAAATGAAAATAACTCTGCTAAATATTTGTTTCTTTTCAACTAAAATATTCTTGATGATCTATAAATGATTTTGCTAATTAGAAAATGTCAAAGACTAACAACATTCCAGATTCTAATTATGCAGTGCCTATTGATAAAATTTCCTTTAAAGCACTATTCTTTCAAGTATGAATATTGTTTTCTTATGGTGTTTTAGCCTTTATACATCACGGCCCATCATTTTCAAGTCATATGGGCACAGAGATAAAGGAAGAATGGGATGTGTTCATTATTTTACTTCTATTTCTGTACCCTTCAGCTGGCACATGCTTTGGCAAGAAAAAAAAGTCTGAGGAATTAATGAATCACTGACTATTCTAGACTCTTAAAATTAAAGTACAGGTTATCAAACTATAGAAAGAAAAATACATAAGCCACTTCATTTCATATAGAAAATATCAGCTCTGGAGCCCTAGAGCAAAGATTTGTTAGGAATTAATAGAATTAAAGGCAACTCAAGAAAAGCCTATACACTTTCACAGAAGTAGAGAGGAATTCTAACACAATTGTTATGGTTCTGAGTGACAGAGGACCTTCTGGTATTTTCATGAGGATATGATATGAATAGTATTAGGACTTGGATGGCAAAGTGCACAGTCATGGAACTCTTACTTTTGGATGGCTTTATATTAGTATTTCCAGGGTCTTTCTACTCAAACTTCTCACACACTTCTAGAATCTGACTGGTCCAGTATTCGGTTCTAGGATGCATGGCTCCAGTTATCATTGGGGCTTCCCCTGTATATTGCCCTGAACCAGTGGTCATGATTCATCACTTGCAGGGTTGGGATCCTCCTGTCTCAGGAGTACCCACCACTAATGTTGTATCTTCAACTCGACCATTACAATAACCTGGACAATCCTCACCCCATAATAATAAACTCTTTCGACTCAACATTGAAGGACAACAATCTATCATATAATCAAGACCCCTGTATTTTGTCTGACCAAAATTAGCCAAAGAGAACTTTCAACCAGCAGCATTGTTCAAAGTCAGAAGCCTAGATCAATTCATCTCCAGAAAGAAAAAAGAAAAGTTCTGCTTTCTGTCAATAATGCTGAGATAAAGCAGGCCATTAATAGCAAAAGGACCAGCAGAAATTCACTGTGGCAACTTTAGGAAAATCATTCATTTGCATTTGCTTTCATTATTTGTTTTGAATCAGAGTAAATTTCTAGCTGATGAGAGGAAATCTGTGTTGACAAACTAGTAGAATATACATATATATGTATATATATGTGTGTATACATATATAGCCATATAAAATGAAGCCTATAAAATGTTATAAGATGGTAAAATTAATTTCAAATTCCTTTCATGTCCACACCTTTCCAAAAGTTTCATCATGACCATAGAAAGTCCCCCAGACTGAGCCAGACATAGCTTGACCCGATGTGTGGTGTGCATGCATTTTTCATCCTCCCAACAGCTGCTCCAAACCATTTGGATATTCCTACTGGACTGATGAGGAAACTGAGACTCAGAGACTGCTCCGGTCACAGCAGAGCAGGTGGCAGCAACAGTGCTGACTCAGCTTTGTCTGGCATGACATCAAAGCATATGTGTGTTTGTGGTGTTGTTTTGTTTCTTCTCCCTCACGCGCTGCTGTCTCAGCAGAGAGACTTTGCAAAGGCACATCCTAGGCATGTGTGTCATTTTCTGAAACATGCTGGGTGTAGTTGGGGGAGCATGTGCCACAAAAGGGAAGGAACACAGTGCCAGAGAGGATGATTTGATTTTAATGCGGCTCTGATGTGGTAAGAAAGCTCTCCAATTCATACTTGTTAGTATTTTCACAGAACAACTTCTGTAGCACTGCTGTGTTGAGGAGGCAGAGAAGAAGAGGCATTTTTCATATGCAAAGTAAAGTAAAATGCCTTGGAGTTGAACTGAGGTAACTCTGAAGAGGAATGATGGATTAGTTAACAGTAGATCAGTGGTTAAACTGCGGGAATCCTAGTAAGCAGGCTGGTAACCTGATTCATGTGGATTTCTCATTCTCCATGCCCTGGCTTTTAAGACAGGAGGAATGGAGGAAAACAAACAGTCTTTATAAATAAATTAAAATTCTAACTAAAAAGCTAATTATAAGTGTATTTGTTTTGTTGGAGGTAAGGCATGTCTATTATCATAAAGATAATTAACTGAGTCTGACAGATCTAATAAAAGAACAAGTTTAGCATTGGCTTAGCCAGAAGCCGAAGGCAAGCAATTTTTATAATTGCTAGTTATTGTAACTGGGCTCAGAGAAAATGGTCTGTGATATTTAAACAGTAGTGTTAATTTGCATTAAGGCTTGCCCTCTTTTTCCATAAAAGAATAAGTTGAAAAAACTAGATTAACTACAGGAAACCTCAGCAATCAAAATATTTTTAAATATATACACACACTCAGAATGAAAATTCTGTTTATTTCTGCACTTGAGAATATCTTTGAACAGATAAATGAATGGCCTTACAAGGGAAATGTCTTTAAAAAAAAATCACCCAACAACTCACTTAGCTGGACTTTGTAACACAGAAGCAAAAGATATGGGGTCTGAAGTGAGCTTTGAAACCATTATGTACTGACTTTTTTTTCACAACCCCATTAGAGCTATGCATGGCTGCCTCCACCATTGGCTATCTCTTGAATTAAGAGGATTAGCACTAATAGGAAAACAAAGAGCACTGCAAATAGACAAGCAAGGATTCTGCCTTGGTAACCAATCACGGGCAGGCTCATGGAATAAAAGGAAAGGTGCCAGGCTTGCAAGGAGGATGGGTAGTTTCCCTTGTCATGTGGCAGCTTTCCTTTAAGGAAAAGTTGGTCTCGTGTTTCAAAGTAGACTCACTTCCTGGAGCAAAACAAATCAACCTTTTTAAGAGTGGAACTTACTCTTTAACTGCTCCCATAATAAAGGCCATAGAAATAAGTAATAACCGGTGTCAGAAAATAGGGTCATAATACACTACAAAAAGCACTTTAAGGAAAAACACCTGTTAGTCAAGTATACATTTTATTATGTTCCACAAATATGGTGATAGAACCAGCCCATTACATTTGGTAAATATGTTGTATAATTTCTCCATAGAAAGCACATTACTGTTACCAAGGTGAATATTTAACCATCAGCCTAACTAATTGTATTACCAATATTTGTAGGAAAAAAATGCTAACAAAATGCATGGGAAGTAGTCTTTTCCCACATACTCTGCAGTCTCTGACTTCTAATTTATTTCCTCACATTCTTCTTGGCTTTCCTTCATTTTAAAATTATTTTCTCCATTTTCTGGGATATTATGATTGGAAAAAAAACCCGCAAGTTTGATATACATTCTTGTTTTTAGCCTTGCATTTGGAAGAGGAAAACTGTCAAACAGCCGTCCTGTGAAGGATGCCACTTCTGATCCAACTGTGGGAAGGAAGCATTCTTCTTCTCCAATTTCCGCTCTCACCCCTTTCCCAGCTGGGTCCCTCCTGTACCTCTTAATGCACTATTCTCCAGACCATGTAATTATTCAGTGCCTGTATCATACACTATTGATCAATCTTCCTTCATTCTACAGCTCTGAAATGGATGCTTAAAGGAGAAAGAGGAGGAGAGCATGAAACAGAGCTTGTTTCTTCAAGGACCTCAGCTCTACAAGTTAATAACAGTACTGAAGTAGACATTCATGAAATAATATGAGAAATGTATCTAGGAGTAAGACAGGTGATCAGAAGATTGATCAAGAATTCTAAACTGATCTCTGACTCCTAACAGGAGGGAGTCAAGGTGCTTCCTGAAGGTAGGGTGAGGTAGGTGAGGGTAGTAAGGACCCCCTAGATAGGAAAAATAAATGTGACGAACAGAAACTGAAACCTTGCTGGTAGCCATTGGCTTGTAGAGATTTACCTCCAGTTAGGTGGAGGTAGCTCATGATAAGATTAGATGGATACCTGGGATATTTCAGGAATCATTTGTTTTTCTGCCTTTTCCTTATGATTTTAAGTTCTACCGGATCAAGTACCATGCCTATTACTTCAGTTGCAAAACCAAAATTGGCAAAGCAATTAGCAATAAGCTGTTGAATGCTTGCAATAGAGATTTCATGATAACAGAAGTTGAAAATACTCCAACATTCTACAAAACATACAGGTCCTTCCTTTCACAACTCTTTGTTGTTGTTGTTATTATTTTTGTTGTTGTTGTTACTACTATTATTGGGGATAGGATTGCATGCTAAGCATAAGCTCTACCAGTGAACTACGTCAGGGGCTAGGAGCATCTTCAGTACCACAATTGACTTGAGGGATCTGAAAGTGAAGCCTCAAGCTTTTAGGGTACTATACCATTGGGTCTTCAAATTTCGAGGGTTAATTTCTCATTATCGAGCATTATCCAAGTACCTTTGAGGCAGTCGATAAACCAGATCTGATTCTCCACTTTTTTTTCTAGGTGCCATTCCAGGTCATTGCTGGGAATGAACAAGTGGCAGTGAAGCTTGAAGGATGGGAGGGGAAACCCACGACTGATGGAATAGGTGTCTCCAACCTTTCTCCACATATGGGTGGGCAGAGCACATGCTTCATTTCTTCTGATTGCTAAGGGTCACTGTGTACAGGCAGGGTTCATCTGCCTGGAATTGAAACCAAATTGACTATTATTTATATAGTGCCAGGTAGGAGTACATAGCACTGTGGGGTGGAGGAAAGTTGCTTGAAGATGAGTGGTGGAAAATCATTGCCCTAAGGGTCCTCATCTTCATCTTCAAAGTAAAATATAACAGAGAACAAGTAAAAAAGATGTCATAGAGTAGGCAGAAGGTCCCAGCATGGAGAACACTTCACTGAAGAGGTGAGGGTGAAAGTTTTGACTTTGAAAAATGGGAAGACAATATAGTAGGTTGTCAAATTGCTTAAGGACAAAATCAGGCCCTTGGAGGAAGCTTGGTGTCATATCATGGAGAGTGGGTCTAACAGGGGAGACAAAGGAGCCAGCAGGTACAAAAAGGGAGAATTAAATTTCATGCAAATCTTCACTTTGAAAGATCATGCTCATTATTTTTGGCATCGAATACAGAATGAAGATTATTATACAAGGCTGTATGCATTGAGTCAGGTTAGAAATATTCTAAGTCTCATATTCTCAAAAAAAAAAAGTCTTCGTAGAAACTGGTGTGTGGTTAAAAGAAGAAAACTGGTGTAGTGCATCTCACTGAAATTTTCCTGAAGCAATTTCATTTTTACTGCATTATAACTGGTTAGGTTCTCAGGAAACGAGTTCGGCTGTTTTAACTATGATTCATTAGTGGAGTCACTCATGAGAGGAGGGGCAACCTTGCCTTCCTTTATACAAAGGCTAGGTGTTTTTATTATTACCCATAGTGTCTCACACAACAATCCTGTTACACAAAGCTTCTCAGAATTTGTGTTCAATTCCTCCTCAACTTTCAATGCAGGTCAACTTGTGGGTCTTAAAAGATTGACTATAGCCCTTTAAAAACATTCTCTGCACTGTAGTGTATAATTAATCACAGCCACAGATGCAAAATGTATTGTTTCCTTGCTGAGAATAGCATGTTTTCTTTGCTTATGAATTGATCCCTTTAACATTCCTTCTGGGAATATATTTCCCCCTTCTAATGCAAACCAGCTTTCAACTACAGATGTGCTAATCTATCTGTAGGAAGTTCCAGGGCTCATTGATTTGTGGGATGCATAGGTATTCGTCCACTTTAGGTGAAGGTATGAAAGAAGAGACAATTAATTAAGTCATTCTACGGTTATTTTTCAAAAAAAAATCAGAATATAGGCTGAGACAAAAATAACCTCAAGGCAGGAGGGCTTGGATCTGGTTTAATCATTTGAATTCATACAGATTAAGTTGATTTCAGAAGGAGTAAAAGTTGCATTCTGCATTAGGGAATGTACAGAGTATAACTCTTATATGAGGTTTACCATATCTATCAGCCGTTAGTTTAAAGTTCATATGCAGGGGTGTGCTCCCATTCAAATGTTTCTGGTGTGTGATTTCCTCTCTCTGATTACAAGTGTTTTTAGAAAGAAACTATCAATTGTTCTCTGTTTGTTTTCAGGAAGGTAAAGTATTTTGGAAAGCAGTATATTACTGTACAGTTTATTGCTGCACACTTTATTACTATAAAACCGGAGAGTGAAGCCAGTACTAGGCTCATGCCTATACTCCTAGTTACTCAGGAGTCTGAGAGCTGAGGACTCAAGCACAAAAATCCATGAGATTCGTATTATCATTCATCCCACAAAACTAGAAGTGGAGTTATATCTCAAGTGGTAGAGTTACCAACCTTAAGGAAAATAGCTTAAAATTTAAGGCCCTCAGCTTAAAGCTCTATATAAGAAGAGGAAGAAAAAAGAAAATAACTCAAGGGATCTTAGGATCTTAAGATTTTTATAATTAAATTCTGACAATTCAAATAGGAATTTAGAAAAGAATTGTTTTCTCAGACTTAAGTTCTATCTAAAATATGATTAAAACTATGAATGCTAATATGCTAATGTACATAAAAGGAGGGGTCTCAAAGGACAAAGCATAGTACTACAATCCAATTCAATTGTCAAATTGAGTCACACTAGGTTTTCATAGAGTGGGTAGCTTTCTAGGGTTTTCCTTGTGGCTTTTTACTGTGTGTTTCCAACGTGTTCATTCTCTCCTTCCATTATTAAAAGCATTTCTATGGTTTTCTTCAAGTCTACATTAAGAGAAGAATTCCTAATCTCCTAGAGAGGAATCTGAACATATCCTAAGATCAATGGCAGAGTTGATGTTCCAAGAAGAGGCAACAATCAAACAAACAGAAGCAGCTTTCAAAATATCCCTTGGCAAGCAATTATGGCTCATAAGAGGACTGCAAATTTCCTTAAAAAATATTTCAGATATATTTTTTAACATTTGCAAAGACAGGGATTAGAAAGATCTGAGTGGAACAGAAGGGAGAAGGAAAAAAGAAGAGAACAGAAATGTATTGGTGTTTATTATGAAAATAATATGTACTTATTGACACTTAAGAAAAATGAAATATGTGGTCCTTATGAGTTGTGAAAATAATCAAAGCTGTATAAATAAAATTCATAGCTACCAGTATCAGTCCCCAAGTACATGGCACGCCTTTCATATTTGCCCAAGAATGACATAATTATTAGTATATTCTTCTTTATGCTTCTAAAATACTACATAAAGGATATATATAAGAATATATATGAATATACACAAGAACACTTGCTTTCATTTAGTTACAAACAAGAATGCCAATATCTATTGCATGAAAATTCCTTTACCCTCTTAAAATTCTTACTGACATTTTCTCTTGTCAGTAATTATGTATCTAATTCACAGTATTTCACAATATAAGTTTGTTAAAATTTGGGTTTGTGCATACATCATTATTAAGAGAATATGTATTTCCTGGATTCCATACTATTCTTATGAATATTATAAGGATAATAAAAGTATTGGAAAGTTTGCTATGAATTACTTGGTATCAATGAACTTATTATCTCAGAAAACCTTCCTGTCAATGAAGGTAGAATAGCTCTGCCTGTATTTAGATCTTGATTTCTTCTATCAGAGGTTGTGTTAGATTTATACCTAGGTACTTCATTTTGTTTATGCTAATTTGTGGCTGGCATATAAGAAGGCAGTGGTATTTACATTTGAATCTTGAATCTTAGAATAATTGCTCATTAGTTCCATCAGTTTTGTTTTTGTTGTGTGGAGTGTATGAGATTTTCCTTCATAAATAACCACACATCTGCGTAGACAGTATTGACCCTTCCAAATCCAGGTGCCTTTTGTTCCATTCTAATTTTATTTATGTAATTACTTATCTATATGTTTATTTATTTATTTAGAGAATGTTCTTTCTATGTAGCCCAGCCTGTCAATAAACTCACTTTTTCCCTGCTTCTGACTTCTTTCCCATTCTTTCATTTATATTGAAATTTAGCACCTATATATCATCTGAACATGTATTAACATTTTTACTGCTTTAGAGTTGTTTGAACTTTTTTCTCTATATTTCACATGGTATACAGCTGTGGCCTTCCTTTCTAATATTTCGAATAGTTTCATCAGCACTATTTAGATATAAACCATCATTTTCTCAGTGATAAGTTAGCTGTTTTCATATATAAATTACTCCTATCTACACAAACTTAGTTTTTTTCTCTAGGTTGAATGATGTATTCTATCATTTCATAGATCTTCTGTCATTAGATTTTTTAAGACTTCCCAGGGAATAATTCTTAAACTCCATTTATTAAAAAAGAACAAGCACTGCCTGAAATAACTGACCAGAAAAATCTAAAATCTGTATCCCTCACATTTTCTGCTAAATCATCCAACTATAAAATACCTTTCTCCCCTTTCACAGCTGAGATAGTCTGTTTACCTTCACTTGAACCAAAAGATCTTTACAGAGAAAAACGCTACTTGTTTTCGTACCAATGCTACATTATACTGTATTTAAGTTATGTAAATTGTTATGCTTTGCTGATTTTTATTTCTGCTATCCAATTTCAATTGTAAAAAGTGGGCTTTTGTCTTGAGGGAGCTATTCAGGAACCAAAATTACAATAAATACTTATATTTGTATAAATATATAATGTCATGGTTTATGTAACAAATAAACTTCATTGTGTGATACAATAGAAAAAAAAAAGCCTGCTCAACATGTATTCTAAGTACTTTAGAGAAAGAAAATCATAGTATACATATATTACACAAATAGTGTGTGAATATTAGACCTTATTGCTCTCTATTTGGATGATCAGCATAGACAATGGCATTATCAGTAAATAGAAGGCATCCTTACTGGAAGGCATCAGGAGATGAAAAGGAAGCTCTCCACAAAGAATAAACACTCCTATGCAGCCCTAAGCCAAGAAATGCCAAAGCCTGCCAGTAAACCAGCACAGCACCGGAGGCGCTGCGGGTGCATTCCCTTACAAATTTCATCGAGAATATGCTGGTGTGTGGACACTTGAATGTCAGATTTCTAGCCTCTAGTATTCAAAGACAGATTTCTGTTGTTGGTTATTTTAAGTCACCCAGTTTATAGGACTTTGTGACAGGAGCTCTAGAACACGAATACACCATGTCTATACATTTGAGGTTGTGGCGGATGCATGTTAAGATGGCTACAATGCTGGAAAACCAGGTGGGAAATAGATCATTGTAGGTCTCCTATATAAGGACCATGAGCAGTCCACAGTGGTAAATTATAGAGGCAAGAGTAAGAAGTGAAGACAGGAGACTCTGGTGTCCATCTGGCTGCCATTTGGTTTGCGCGAACCATAAAAGGGGCCTTTTATATTCAGGAAGATAAACAGATACAAGTAGTATTCACTAAGGGTGTGTGTGTGTGTGTGTGTGTGTGTGTGTGTGTGTGTGTGTGTGTGTGTTCACGCTTGTCCTGGACCTTGAACTCAGGGCCTAGGCATTTCCCTGATCCTTTGTGTGCAAGATTAGAGCTCTACCACTTGAGCCACAGCACTCCTGGGTTTCTGGTGATTAATTGGAGATGAGTCTCATGGACTTTCCAGCAGGGCTAACTTTGAACCATAACCATCAGATCTCAACCTCCTGAGTGGCTATGATTACAGGAGTGAGACACAGTCACCACACACATAGGCCATCACTTTTTACTCTAGGGCTGGGCTATATAAAACCACACAAAGAAATCTTCGTAATCAGTGGGGAAAACAAAATTGTTTTGGAACCTTTGGAATCTTTTGTCAGAACATAAAAGTCTTTTGTGGTCCATTGAAGACAGATAAGGAAATCCAGACACCAATAAAAGTAGTATTTATTAGCAGTACCCTAGTATAATACACTAGTATAATATATGAAACTTCAATTTAAAACATTGGAAATATTATGAAAGTGTTTTATTTCTTTGCATCAAGATTGAACGGTGCTTTTGTTCTTGTTATATAACTTAAAATACAGAGTGAACATCATTTATATGCCTTGGCCAATTGTTATATGCCTTTTCAAATGTGGGTCACCTTCCAAAATTATATCTTATGCATTTTCAATGTCAGGAAGTATTTTGAGAGAGCCTTCATTTATTTTTTTTTGGTGGAACACTTTTTTAAAAAAAATTTTATTGTCAAACTGACATACAGAACGGTTACAGTTTCATACATTAGGCATTGGATACATTTCTGTTTGTTACCTCCTCCCTCATTCCCCCCTCCCCCCTCCCTCTTTCCCTTTCCCCCCATGAGTTGTTCAGTAGATTTACACTAAACAGTTTTGCAAGTATTGCTTTTGTAATCGTTTGTCTTTTTTACCCTGTGTCTCTCGATTTTGGTATTCCCTTTCAGTTTCCTAGTTCTAATAACTGTATACACGGTTTCCAATGTACTCAGATAAGATACAGAGATAGTGAAGGTATGACCACAGAAAAGGGATACAAGAGGATCATCAACAATAGAAGCTATGGTTTCACATCGCATGTTGAAAGTAATTACAACGGTGATATAACAGGTTTAGGCTAGTCACAGCAGAGGATCACAAGAGCCCAATAGCTATACCCTTATGAACACAAAAGATGATGCTAAGTGAAATGAACTCCATGTTATGGAAACGACTATGAGAGCCTTTAATGTGAAGTTTTTTGTCATACTTACTTCTTCTTTTGCTGGATGTGTGGCTCAAGTGGCAAAATACAAGTAAAATAAGCAAGCCAAGCAGCAGGTGGCCCTAAGTTCAAATCCTAGTTGCAGCAAAAGAAGACAAGGGTAGCACAGATACTGGTGGTGGAGAGGAAAAAGTGGGGGGAGGAGAGAAGAAAAGAAGGTGGAAAATGAGGAGGGGAATAGGAAACTTGAGGAGAGGGCAGGAGGAGGAGAAGGAGAAGGAGGAAAAAAAGAATTTCTTCTAGATTAATGTTATCCCTTTTTGTAAGTCCATTTTCTTCATGAATTTACCTCCATTAATTTTCTCTGGTATCTCAAATATGTAAATGGCAGCAGTTTCCATTTTTTCACATTCAGTCATTTTTTTCTGTTTATGTGTATTGACTAAACTTCCTTTCCACTGTTATCATTTTATTTATTTCTTCCCTTTTATCTTAGTTTGGAAAATTCTGCCTGTTATTCATTTTGTAAAATGCTTAATGCTCTTAACTCAAAGTGGGGGTGTTCTAAAAATCAGATATTGAGTCCTAACTCTGCAAGTTAATGATATTTGAAGATGATGAGTTGGGAACATGATGAGCTGGTGAGGAAGGAGCCTTTATGAATGCCATCAGTGCCCTTATAGAAACACACTTGAAAGGTGTATGGTTTTTACTCTCGGCAGCATGAAGATGCAATGACAAAGTGTCTATATACAAGGATCACAGCTTCCACCAGATTCCAGAGATATTTGTTTCTTGTTGAGCTTAGAGGACTTTATAACTATGAGAAATACATTGCTGTTAGCCAGTCTTTGGCATTCTGTTCTTGTAGCCTGAATCAAGATAGCCACTTTATTACTAAGAGACAATGAAGCAAAGAAGATAGGCTTTGCTAACAGCAGGTAAACTAATTAAAATATGCGTTCAGGAATAAATTTTGCAGAGGTGATATGATTGGTCAGTGATCATGATGCACATCTGGTTTTAATACAGTGGTTTATAGACAAAAGAAGACAGTGATCCTTGATGCAATTATTTACAGTTAATATACCATGGCAACTGAAACTGGAACCTTGTACACGAGAGTGGTCTTTTTAAATAAACCATAGTGACTGGAATGCACATATATTGGAACCAACATGAAGATTGCCTGCATAAACTTAATTATGCATGAGGTCTTTGGAGTTACACAGCAAGGAATAAGGTGAGACAAAGAAGTAAATGTAGAGGAAAGTGGTTCTCAGTGTGTTCTCAGACTGATCTGAGCAGAAACATTGGCGTTATATGAAAACTTGTTAAAAAGGCAAATACCAAACCCTACCTGACCGAAGGAGCCAAAAACCAGGATTGGTATTGAGCCATCTATGTCCTAATAAAGTCTCCAGGCCCATCTGAAAACAAAATTGTGGGGCACATTGATAAAGAAAATTTGGAATCATCTAGTAGATGAGGACAGAATGGAGATATACCTCATATTTTAGAGTTGAGATACCTGCAGAAGAAACTGTAGGCATTGAACAGGAAACATTAACTGAGAGGTTGAAAAATTCACCCTGTCAGTCATTAGCTGAGCAAATTTCTTTGTGTTGGTCTTGCCTCAAAGTTTCATGCCCTTTTTGCTTGGTTTCTGAAGGTACCATGCTGTAATTAAGAAATTATTTATGGGTTCAAGTACAAATATCCTCTTTTGGTCATTGGTGTGTGTGGGCGTGTGTCCTTGGAAATAGCACCTTATTCATGTGGTTGTTGGAGACAATATAGGTAAAATTCCCAATCCAATTAACTATAATAAGAAATGCAGTTCTTTTCCTTAATTTTCACA
Source organism: Perognathus longimembris pacificus (assembly GCF_023159225.1). Classification (NCBI taxonomy): domain Eukaryota; kingdom Metazoa; phylum Chordata; class Mammalia; order Rodentia; family Heteromyidae; genus Perognathus; species Perognathus longimembris. Next base: position 47,107,361 of record NC_063176.1, read on the forward strand.
TCATTTCCAATCTCCTGTCTCTTGTTGGGCATTTTGTATTTATCATATGCTGGTAAATATTATATCTAAGTAAGGTAAGAGAGATGTTTCTTCTTTGTTCACTGATGAAATCAAGGATCTTAAATTGTGCCAAGAATACATGACATATTGAAGTAAAATCTGCTGATGATTGACTTGGGTGCTGTCCCTGAGTTTCTTTTGTTCAAGGTGAGTACTCTACCACTTGAGTCACAGAGCCATGTCTGGCTTTTTTTGAGTAGTTTATTGGAGATAAGAGTTTCACAGGCTGTCCTGCTTGGACTGGCTTTGACCCCTGATCCTCAGATCTCAGCCTCCTGAGTAGCTAAGATCACAGGTGTGAGCCACCAGCACTTGGCTGAATAACTCAATACTATCATATCAGTCAAAATATTTAGAGGAGATTCCATGGCTGCCTAGTGATTGGTAAATGACTACTGATGCGTGCATTTTTTTCTGTTTCCTCTAAAGTAGTAGAAGTCTCTCTCTCTTCGTCCGTTTTTTTGTGCTAACCAAAATATTTGGTATATTTATGAGACATAGAAAGGAATGTTCTCATGGCTATGGAGGCTGAGCAATCCAGTCCAGGCACTACTATCAGGCTCCTTTGTGAGGTTTCAGAAAGCTGCCTTCCACAGCAGGGAAGTGCTCCATTATTACATGTCAGAAGAGAGAAGGGAAAGAAAACACAACATTATGTGAAACTTCTTTTAGAGACCCTTAATCCCATTTACCAGGTAAGGTGCCATCATAACCTAATCACTTCCTAAAATAATCACACCTTAAAATTACCATACTGGTCATTTAGTTTCAGCACCTCAGTTAAGAAGAGGAGCTATGTGGGCAAAAAATGTGGCTTCCTGTTAGAGTGCTTAGCTAGTGTATATGCAGATAGCTAGTTTGATTCTTCAGTACCACATAAAAATAAATATAATTGCAAAAACAAAACAAACAAAACAACAACAGAAAAGGGATCCATCCAAACCACAGCACTCACTTTCTGCTACATTAAGCTCAGTAACTAAGTTTGAAACAATGGGAGATAAAGGAAAATTATATGTACACCCCTGATCAAACCCCTACCCTTCTCTTTTCCCAATAGCTGAGACTCTGAGTTGATGAGGCAGCAACTTCCATGGTACAAGGGAAAGTCCCTGGGGATCTGAGGGCTTTTCAGAGCAGAGAAAACATGTGATTTTGGATTTTATGTGTGACACAAATAACTATTATATATGTGTAAGTCATTTTCTGCTCTTGGTCCAGTGCACATACTTATGAATCCACTTGGTTATGTCAAAATATCATGTTAGTTTTTCTAGCTTCTTAAATCCCTTTTTCTTTAAGTCTCGGTTCCCAGTCATTATTCTACATGACTGAGAGAATTTTCAAATGACTCTTTGGGAATAAGAACAGTATTTTTCTGAGTGTGATGATGACTAAGGTTTGTCTCAATCTTACCAGAAGAGTGTAGGTGAACTTGGAAGCATTCTTCATAAGAAAAGGAGATACCTCAGCTTTAAGATCTCAGCATAATGCAACACCAGATAAAGATACCCTATTCCGAAACTTGTAAGTCACATTCAGGAAAGGAAGCAAAGTCTCTAAATGTAAAGGCACCTAGGTGAACATACGAAAAGGTCAGAAGTTGGAGGAATAGTGCAAATTTGAGACTTGAAATGGAGATAGATGGAGGAAAATGGTCCAGGGATAACGCTATAAAAATGTTATGCCCCACGGTGCTCTCTGCGTGGTGCTAAGTCTTGCAAGATTGAACATTTTTTTTCTTGCATGCATTTTAAATGCTTTGATTTGTTCTTAATGACAGGGAACTTGTGTATGCCACTCAGTAAAGATGGATTTGTCCAAGGCCCTGCTAAATCAATGCATATTCACTGAAATCTCTTGTCATTGTTCTGTCAGAGAAAGCTCGGCATCCATTCTGCCACATGGAGCTCTGGCTGGTCCGTATCTGTGTTTGAAACCAGCTGGGACTTTTACTGGCATCATTATGCCATTTATTTATCAGTAGACCGTTTTCTTGTAGTCTTTGTTTTCCCTGGTGGATGTTATGCTTCTTTTGTTTGTCTTATAATAGAGAGCAAGTCATTTCCTTTTCACCATTAACAATCCCATCAGTCACACACTATGACATAATTTTGAGTGCCTTTCAGCACTTCTTGGACCAAGAAAAGATGACATTATTCAGAGCCATAACATTGTGGGTGCAAGAAATTCTCTCCAGAGGTCATATAATCTAATCCTCTGACTTCAGTTGAACACACAAGACCATCCCTTAAAGATAAAATATTTCCCTTTGCTTTATGTTCACATGACATTGACGGGAGATACATTTTCTGTGAGCCTAGAGGAAGAGAAAATAGCTCACTGCAAGCCAAAGAATACTTCTTTACTCTTCTCCTAAGATTTACAACCTGGGAAAGAACAGTGCAAACTGGTCCCCTCTGTGATCCAGTTGTAGCAATGTGTGATAGTTGAAGGCTAGGGTGGTGTTTGTGTTTTCACTTCCTACATAACTAATTGCCACAATTTAGCTTAAAACAATACACATCATTATCTTGCAGTTCCATGAGTCTGGATTCGGGGAGCAGGTTAAATGCTCTTCTGCTTGGAGCAGTTGTAAGTACAAATGCATAAAAGCGCTGTGGGACCATCAAAGGATCAAGCTTCTTTTCTCAGCTACTCAATCACCAGAAGTGTGCAATTATGGCACCCAGTTTCCTCTTGGCTACCACTGTACTCTGATTCTATGTCCTATTGTATTCACTTCTTGCACAGGGTCTAGGGAGAGTAGGAGGTACTTGAGGACCACCTTAGAATTTGTCCCATCACGGGTAGACATATGCAAACCCCATTATCTTAACTTTTCACATTTAATGTCTTGAAACAACAGCAAGACACATACATGCTACTAGCTCAAGGGGGCATGGAATTGGGGTTGACTTTCACTGGGTATTTAGTTATGTGATCATCTCAGCAGAAGTACTCATACCAGCTCAGAGAGCGATTATGTTTTCTTGTTTCTTCTTATTTCTGGATGGTCTCAGATGTTGTTATAGAGCAACAAGAAGGGCAAGCCACCTTTCTTTAGAATCTAGAAGATCAATTCAGATCATTTCAAGGTGGAAAGAGAATTCATAAGGAATGGTAACCACCACATTGCATTTGATTTGCTAGTGTTTTATTGGTTAAGTGGCATGATCTAAGATTCAAGTGGAGAAGCACTTTATTAATGCTAAGAACTTAATAAAACATATTGTAGATAATTTTTAAAATCTACCCCAGCATTGGAAAACTAGTTAGTCAAACAAGAAACAGGGTATGATGTTGGTAGAACAGAATGTTACTATGAAAACAGATCATAGTTCTATTCTCCACAGGTGCTGTACTTGACTTACATATAAATCAGTTAATGATTCCATGATAGATCTGATTTTTTTAATCCTTCAATTTAGCTCTTCAAATTAGAACACACATTTTGAAGCTCAAAATTTCCTAAATTTCTCCATTTTAACAATTTTTTTTTCTGGTTCCTTTTCAAAGCATCTTATCTGCTTGAAAATTCAGTGTTGAAAGATATGAATTGGTATTTTTCTATTTCCTTGTGGAAGATTTTGTAAATACATGCCCCCTAATGACCTCGTCTCATTTTTGCTTCATCAAAAACTAGGATGTACAATTAGAATATGTAATTTGACTCAATTATATTAAAAAACTAACCAGATTTGGACTTCCTCTCTAAGGACATTGAAGCCGTTAGCGTTCAAAGAAAATGATAAATGACTCAGCATATTTGATGTTAATGCTGTCAGCTTTCTTCATGGTCAAAACTAAAGGAAAAAAATAGAAACCAAGTTTTGTTTTGTTTTTAAGTGAAAGGGTCAGAAAATATTTTCTCATTTAGCTTCATTAAAAAAAAATCGTAAGAAAATAATCTCTAGGGTAGTTTTTAAGGAAGCAGCAGGACAGAGAGAATTGCTGATTCTGCCAAAAATGAAGTTGTTGTGCCATGCGATTCTAAAATAAGAATAAACATTTAAGAGTAAAATATGAGCATGAAAGAGAGTGGAGCAAAACTGAGAGAAAAGAGGATTGACAGACTGGGGGCAACATACCTCATTCCTGTAATCCTAGCTGAACAAGGGGATGAGATCTGAACATCACAGTTTGACATCAGCCTGGGAAGACAACTCCATGGGACTCTTAACTGTAACCACCAATAAGCCAAGAAGTAGAGCTGTTCAAATAGTAGAGCACCAGCCTTGAGTAGAAAAAACAACAACTAAGGAACAGTGCCAGGCTCTGAGTTCAAGGAAGAAGCCGGAAAATAGCACTGGAATAAGCAAATATCTAACCCGCATATGGTTAAAATGTTTACATATACAGTTTATAGTTATATTCACATTTCCAAAGAATTATGTGAGCCCAGAGAGTACATAGACTCTCTTTCCCTAAGGGTACCAGCAAAATTACATTTCAAAACAGAAGTCCTTTTGTGTCACTTACCTGCCTTACAGAAAAAGAAAAGCACAGAATGTTCCTCATTATCTGTAGGATAAAACCCAAACTCCTAGCCTACCAAGGAATGCAGTCATAGCCTGATATGTAGCAAAACAATGTATACCTGCTACATAGTAAACCTAGCCCAAGTTATTTAATAGATCTCTGTTGTTGCTTTATGTCTTTCCTTTTCTACATAGAACAGTCTTTTTTTTTGCAGGCCTGGCCAATTTTCTAAGTTGATAATGTTGTTTTTGTTGTTTTTCTGTTTTTTCTTAAATTTATTCTTTTCCTCTCTTTATGTTTTGTGCTCCAGAAACCATAGTTTATTACATATGTGCCATTTATTTCCCTATACAACTAATATTTATTTATTCATCTGTTTTCTTCATTAGACTATGAATGACTACAGGGTAAAGACAATCAATACCTGAGTCACTACTGTACTTAAAGCACTCGGCCTGAAACTTAGAAGGTTCCTATTTTGTCATCATGAATCAACCAAACAGTTGACAAAATTTTTAGTGAGGTAGAAGCAAATCAGAACCCAACTCCTACAGCTTGCTAAGCCATGAACAGAGTGCCAGGGACTATAGGTTCTCTTAAAAATTACCTTTATATGTCATTTTTCTCTTCTTTTTTCTCTTTTTCTGATTTTAAAAGTATGTAGAATGTACGGAATTATAGGACAAGCGAGACATTCTCCATGGATGCTCTCCTTGTGTTTCAGAACCATGTATGTGGATTTCCTGTGACTGTACTGAAGTAGAGATTGCCCATGCACCATGAACCACTGGGATAAATCTCACTACTGTCAGTTGTCTTGGAATAACAACTATTTCTGCCCACTTTCACTGTCACGGTTGTTTATGTGTGAATGACAACATAAACACACCCAAACTGTATTTACTTCTTCCTGTATTCATGTATCAAATCCATGCAAGTATTCAAAAGAGAAACCAAATTTAAGACAACAGATCAAAGAATTTGGAGATGCTGGTTCTCACTAGAGTTCAGTCGCTGACTTAATTTATTTTGGAAGCCACTTAATAAGGTAGCTCAATGGCATTTTATTGAAAAACAAGGTAGTAGAGGAAAAAAAACAAGACTACACTGTTTAAAGTAAAAATAAATAAATAAAGCTCATAGTTGTATAAGAATAGGACAAAAAATGCTGTATTGAAAAATGCAATGCACAGAACATACGTAGATGTTATTGTATTCATTGCTTTTTTTTTTTTTTTTTTTTTTTGCCAGTCCTGGGCCTTGGACTCAGGGCCTGAGCACTGTCCCTGGCTTCTTTTTGTTCAAGGCTAGCACTCTGCCACTTGAGCCACAGCGCCACTTCTGGCCATTTTCTGTAAACGTGGTGCTGGGGAATCGAACCTAGGGCTTCATGTATGGGAGGCAAGCTCTCTTGCCACTAGGCCATATCCCCAGCCCTCATTGCTTTTTTTAAATGCTTTCCCCTTTGTAAATTTTTATAAGAGTTGAAAACAGATAAAATGTTGACTAGTTTGACTATTACATCTTTCTTTTCTAGTACAGGTGAAAATGAGCAGAATAATAGTTATCTGGTTGGTATTAGAAGCTAGATCGTAACAAAGGTATCCAATCAAAGCAATCTCTATGTGAGATAACAGAAACTAGCTGAACTCACAATAATGTCTTCTTCAGCAGAAGAGGAGGAGGAAATATTTTTGCCAAAATATTATTGCAGAAGGACTGCAAGGGATTCTTCCATGGATTTCAGCCTAGGTACCAGATTTTCCAGAGATTAATGACTAGTCCAGTTCACAGTTTAAGAATAATGCATTGCTTACAAAGCACAGATCTTCTGTCTCTCACACTGTCTCTCACAAACACTCACAGTGACCTTGCTTTGCATTAATCTCTAATGGAAGAAAGATTATGTAAACTCCATACCAACATGTTTTCTTCTCCGCACAAGCACCACCTATCTGTGTAACATGTCCCAGGGGTTATTTCCCATTGCCCGTGCTATAGTTGAACAGTTGAATTATTTTGCTGATAAGAACTTGCATGATAACAAATGCCTATCTTTCTAGTAGTTCTTAATCCCTACACCACATGATTTACAATGTTCTTAGCTGATATCCTGTCAGAAAACCATAGTGACAATTGACCATGCCCCAAGTGGTGACCACACCTCTAAGAGTCTTGTTTGCTTGGAATCTATTTGCAATGCCCGGTGGCTTTTCTCTTGCTTCACAAAGCTCATCCTAATATCTCTGCTTCCTCTTTACCTTCTTTCCTTTGAATTCATCTCTACCAATCACCTTGTGTGGACTGAAGAGTGGGTGGAGTTGTTTTATTTCCTGAAACCTGGCTGGTGCATTCTATGTATATATTAGGTTACATTGCTAAATTATTCAAAAAACAAGAGTTACAGAATCAGAAAGGTATGGATATGAATTTTCCCATAGGCAATGTATTTATGAACATGTCCAAGTCTTTATCTCTGTTACTCTCCCCTTCTCCAAAACAAAACAAAAAAGTAAACAACAACAAAAATAATGCTAAGAAGCATTCCAGTGGTTTATGCCTGTAATCCTGGCTACTCAGGAGGTTGAGATCTAAGAATCATGGTTTAAAACAAGAACAGGCAGGAAAGTATATTAGATTCTTGATTCTTATCCCCTATTAACAATGAAAAAGCTGGAAATAGAGCTTTGACTCGAGTGGTAGAGAATCAGCCTACTATGGAAAAGGTTAGGGAGAGAACTGAGGTTCTGAGTTCAAGCCCTAGCAATGGCATATACGTGTGCACGCGTGTGCACACGCACCCCCCCCCCACACACAATGATAATATAACAATGCCAATCATGTAAGGTTTTTCTGAGAATCAGTCAAAATGCTTCAGGGAAATAGTTTCCCTTTCTTCCCAGAAGTCAGGAAGTACTAGCTGGATTAACTTTTCTTGTTAAAGTGCAACCAAATGGCTTATTTCACTCTTGTGACTAGCACTTTCCATGGGGATTATTGCAAGGCTAAAGCTTTTTAACTCTCTATGTCATTTTCTTCCCATGTGTGTCCCGAGCCTAGAAAGACATATCAGACAGATGGAAATATGGCTCAGAAATTTAGAAATATAACCAGTTCAACCCAAAACTACAAAAAACTCTAATCTTATAGGATAGATATATTATAACTTTTTTTTTCCATTTCCTCAAATCCCCAAAGTATGAGAAAATATAGTCATCAATTTCCAAAATGAAATTTGGGGCCTTGTTACAACCTCAGAAGTATTCTTTTGTCTCTTGAAAACCTAGTCTCTTCATCTTTGAAGACATAGGGAATGTTAGCCTAGATAATGTATAATTAAAGTACACGGACTTATACAAACTGAAATTAATAAATGCATCCTGAAATATTCATGTCCTTGGACATAACTCTTTCACATTTAGAACCATGCTGACAAAATCAAAAGAAACAGTTTCTGTACCTTCTAAAATTCTCACAAACATTAAAATGTATTAGCTTTGTGTAATCATTTTAATTCACCTATTCCCCTAACATTTAAGATCAGAAAAGGCTGAGTGTGATGAATTCTAATTCCTAACAAGCAAACATTTGACCACAAAAGATTATGGGACAGAATTACCTTCCCTGAAACTAATGAGCAGGTGACAATAAAGGTAATACCTATCCAGCGTTTGCTTTACATGACTACCATGTGGCTGTGATCCCACAAAGTGCTTCCTACTGACAGACATCATATTATCTCTGATATCAAACAAATCTCTGCCAAGATTTTCATCCAGATGGTCACCATTTACGAGCTCTTTTTCAAGCACCCCTTACAGGATTGCCAAAAGCTTCTATGATCCTTCTGGACATCAGCCAGTTTGGGCCCTATGTGACTAGTATTGTGGGGACAAACATCAACATACCAAGTCAAGACACAGTCATTGAACTACAATACCACATTACCAGGAAATATTCTTTATGGTGATAGATGGTGGGATTGAAATACAATTGTTTAACATCCATTATGAAAAGCTGAGATTTTAGCTTGGTTGTTAAGTAGTCAATACACCACATCTTAGTTGCCAGGATGTGAAGTGATATCTCTATGAAGCTCTATAGGAATGGACCCTAGTTGTCAACTACAATGGAACACAATCATTCTATTGGTATCATTTTTATGAATTTGGAAAGATTTCCGTAGAGCCTTTTTACTTGACTTTTGTTGAAATGAGGCCAAGTTTTAAGAATCTAGCAGTATCACATTATCGAATAGTTTCTGTTTTTTGAACATGACAGTCATTGCAGATGGCTTTAAACTCTTCATAAATCCTCCCATTCCTCATGGTGAGTCAGTTATGGAGAACTGTCATTCTTAGTATTACATCTAATTGCACAAGAGAGCAAAGCTCCAATTAAATAACCCCGCACACCCTTTCAGCTCTGTGAGGCATAGTAGAGATGATGAGTTAGGACAGCTTGTGGTCTTCTTTTTCTACTATTCTTGCATAGCAGACACCTTAGATTACCTGACCTTGGTTACATAAATTGAGAAAACTAGAATGAGTCTTCAGCTGTCCTGACATCCATGGTTAATACAAAGTATAAATGGAAATGATTTTAACTTTAGGACCTTGTCAAGATATCATTTGACACAAGGTTGAAGAGTCTTCAGAATTCCAAGGTACTTGAACTTAAGAGGGATGAATGAAGGTAAGGGTGTGTATACTTTTTAATGTAACTCATATTTAAACACAGATATGTACATTTTTATATGAGTAAATATATACAAGAAGATATATTTGAGCATGTATATATGAATTTATATTTCTGGATTATAAACATACTAAAATTATAAATTATAAGCCAAGAAATATACAGTTAATTTTTTAATTTAATTTTTTTTTTTTTTTTTTTTTTTTTTGGCCAGTCCTGGACCTTGGACTCAGGGCCTGAGCACTGTCCCTGGCTTCTTCCCGCTCAAGGCTAGCACTCCGCCACTTGAGCCACAGTGCCGCTTCTGGCCGTTTTCTGTATATGTGGTGCTGGGGAATCGAACCTAGGGCCTCGTGTATCCGAGGCAGGCACTCTTGCCACTAGGCTATATCCCCAGGCCTTTTAATTTAATTTTATTGTCAAGGTGATGTACAAGGGTTTACAATTACATATGTAAAGTAGTGGGTAAATTTCTTGTCATACTTCTTACTCCCTCCCTCATTTTTCTCCCACTTTCCTTCCATTCAATGTCCACCCCCCCAAGTTGTATAGTTAATTTCCAACATATTGTCTTTTGAGTATCACTGTGGCATTGGTTCACTCTTTATCCATTGACTCACCAGTTTGATGTTCCCCTCCCTTTCCCTAATTCAGATAAACATATAGATAATACCGATCTTACCAAAATCAAATACAGTGAGAACCATATAAGAGTTTCTTTCAATGTCATCACACACCATAAACAGACACATGCACACATACACACGCACACACACACACACACATCCCACACCTACACACATACACTCCCTATTTTATCTCTTTGAATATGTAAAATTAAATTGAATAGGAAAAATTTTTAAAAATTGACAATAAGAATCCAAGCAGATGTCATAATTTATGTACCCCATCTCCTTTTATTATAATGATAGTTTGTTCCCAAATTTTACTACACTGCAATTAATGCTGAAGGAACCTCTCTGAAATACAAATATCTCCTCTGGCAAATATCTCATACTTTTTCATGTAAATTTTCAATAGTGAAATTCCTAGGCCCAATGCCAAAAATGAGTTTTAGGACTTCAGCACATGAATATATGGAATATTCTGAGGGTGTATTTCACACTGTTGTGATAGAATGAGGGAGATCTGGAGGTGCAGAGAATTATGGAGACCACAGAGAAGATAGGATTCCTATTTCCAAACAGGAAAATGTACTCTAGAGAGTAATTTTTAAAGCAAAGATTGTTTGAATTGGAGATTATTGCCATACTCTAAAACTCAAAGTAATGTCTTTTTTTTCTTATTTATTGACAAAGTGATGTACAGAGAGGTGACAGATTCATACATTAGGCCTTGGGTACATTTCTTGTACTGTTTGTTACCTCCTCCCTCATTCCCCTCTCCCCATCCCCCTTTCCCTCCCCTCCCCCATGAGTTGTTCAGTTGGTTTACACCAAATGGTTCTGCAAATATTGATTTTGGAGTCGTTTTTCTTTTTATCCTTTGTCTCCCAATTTTGATATTCCCTTTCACTTCCCTAGTTCATATATATATATATATATATATATATATATATATTATCAAACTGAATTACAGAGAGGTTACAGTTTCATACATTAGGCATTGGATACATTTCTTGTACTGTTTGTTACCTTGTCCCTCATTCCCCCTAGTTCTAATACCAGTGTATTCAGTATCAGGTGTATTCAGATAAGATACAGTGATAGTGTGGGTACAACCACAGGAATGGGATACAAGAGGATCATCAACAATAGAAGCTACGGTTCTACATGGCATGTTGAAAGCGATTACAACAGTGATATAACAGTCGTTTCCATAACATGGAGTTCATTTCACTTAGCATCAACTTATGCGTTCATAGGGGGATAGCTATTAGTCTCTTGTGATCATCTGCTGTGACTAGCCTAAACCTGTACTAATTATTCCCTATGAGGGAGACCATAGAGTCCATGTTTCTTCGGATCTGGCTCACTTCACTTAGTATAATTTTTCCAAGTCCTTCCATTTCCTTACAAATAGGGCAATGTCATTCTTTCTGATAGAGGCATAAAATTCCATTGTGTATATGTACCACATTTTCCTGATCCATTTGTCTACTAATGGGCATCTGGGTTGGTTCCATATTTTAGCTATGACAAATTGTGCTGCGGTGAACATTGTTGTGCTGGTGGCTTTAGTGTGTTCTTGTTTATGGTCTTTTGGGTAGATGCCCAAAAGTGGGGCTGCTGAATCATAGGGGAGCTCGATGTTTAGTCTTCTGAGGAATCTCCATACTGCTTTCCAGAGTGGCTGAACCAGTTTACATTCCCACCAACAATGAAGTAGGGTTCCCTTTTGGCCACATCCCCTCCAACATTTATTGTTGTTAGTTTTCTTGACAAAGGACATTCTTACTGGCCCCTCAACAAGTGGGCTAAAGACTTAAAAAAAGACTTCTCTGATGAGGAAATGATAATGACCAAGAGACATATGAAAAAAGTGCTCTACATCACTGGACATAAAATAAATGCAAAGTCATTTCATTTCTCTTTCTCTTTCCCTTTAGAAAAAGAGTGCCCTTGTATTATTAATTTTTTTTATCATTGGTAAAGTCCACAAGAAGTGTAAGCATTGGCTTTCACCCTTCAAAGAGGTAGTTGCTTGCAGATATTTGTAGTGTATAGCACCGAACCACCGAACCACACAGACCTGGGCTCAGCACATTTCACATAGTTTCTAAAGAGTGAGCCAATGGGGTGAAACAGTCCTTTCCTCCCCTTGAAGCTATCTTATCACTGTCTACTCCTGACCCCTGGTGAAGGCAGAGGAACTGTGAACATAAACTGTCCCCTAAACAACTCAGTCAACTCAAGTGCCAACATTAAGCTTCTTAATTTAGCACTTTGAGTTGAAAACTTTCTTTCTCAGTTCCAAGTCAGGTATTTATCAAAAGTTTCCACTTATCTGACAGAGTCCAGCTTTTTTCAAATAACTTCCTCCCTCCTCTGGGAAGCGTTTACTCAGTTGCCTGCCTCCTCGAGCAGAGAAAGAAGTCATCTTGAGAATAAAAAGCTTCAGGAAATCCTTAAAATAGAGGGACTCCAAATGAGAGCACCTGCATGGCACCAGAAGGGGTCATGGAGGAAGAGCATAAAACCCACAACTCACATTTATTGAATACTTCTTATGCACTGCCTTGCAGTATCTGGGGGACCCAGAACAAGATCCTTTAAACCGGAAACTCGCAAAGGCTACCCACTCACACCTCTCTGAAAACCACACTCAAGGGAACTTTTAGCTATAAGAGAAATTAATTTATTCACCATCAAGCATAAAAATATTCTAAGTCATCCATACTGTTCCATATAGAATATATCCATGCACCCATTCCAAGGATTTACCATACCATAAATATTGCTCCAGTTCCAAAGGAGAGACTAAACCCTCTATTATTACATGTGTGTGGAGCCTTCGGCTTATTCTTGTCTTAGAAGTCAGGGTGTTATCTCTAAAGCATGACACTATTTTCAGGATAAATGGACCAGTCATTTCACACCTACATGTGGATAAAAAGAACTTTCTATATGACAATCGAAACCTTTTGCTCTCCTTTTGCCAGTTTGGGGAATTAATCATTTTATTTAATACAAGGCTACTTTAATGAGGGGAACATGGTCAGAGTTGCCAAATATATGACAGGGTTTCTGAGACTGATGAAGTACGCTTTCCATATGAGATTAGCATTTTGAATCAAAGTAGTATAAAAAAGATAGTTGTGTCTAAGGACAATTATGAACCTTATCTGTTGATCACATATCAAATTCCTCATGTAAGGATCAATGACAATAATGAACTATGAACGTTATACTTGACCAAACATCAGGAGGATATAATAATAATATAGTAAGTAGGGTCACAACAAAGCTCACACCACGAAACATACTGAGGTAACACGGAGTCAGATTCAGTTCAGCCACTTCCTGTTTGGCAAGTCCCTTCCTGTGTGAACTTTCTTCCTTATCCCTTCTCTGGGAAATGAGGGCAACAGTGAATGAGGTTATGCAGGCTCCCGTGCTCATGTGCTTAAGGATTTGCTTCCAATAGGAACAAGAAAGAAAGCAGAAAACCCATTCTCACCTTTAGATATGAATACTAGGACAACCCAGAGTTTTCCAGAAGTGAGGAAGATAAATTTGATTAGAGAAGTGATGCAACATTAAAGACAAAGTGGCTGAGCCTCTGCCCATTGCTGAATGACAGGCTCCGCGGGTGGCCCTGCTGGCCCTGTGAAGGCAAACTATATTTGCAGTCAGCATGGAACAGACTGCAGGTCAGAAATGAGCCCCTTTAGCCACACTTGAATGATTGGATAGCAGGCTTGTCAGATGTGTCTGACTGTGCCGAGAACAGTGATCGGCATATGCTGGCCATCTTTTCCATCCTTTAAAATTCTAGACATCCAGGAATGTCTGTAGCTCAAAGATTTGGATGTGCTGGATGTGCTTAGATTTCAAGAGGCCAAACAAATGTCTACAGCCTCAAGGCTCAAATACCCCTGGTACTCCCATTTACTCCTACCTCTGCTATCTTGAGCAAGCAACATAAAGCTGTTTGCTCAACCTTGATCTTAAAATACTTTCTGACTGACTGTGATACCCTGATTGGTGTCTCATTCATTAATAACAAAATAGCTTTCCATTCTCTTTAATGTTATCTGATTGGCAGAAGTCTCTTAATTGCCCACTCTTAGTTGGAAATCTGTCTTTGTCTATCCCTTAGTCAGCACAAATTTGAGTGCAAAAATTATTGGTTAAGAATTTAACAGACAGATTTTGTTTCCAAACCACCACAGACATAAACTTAGAGATGAAAGAAGAAAATTAAAAGCTACAATAATGTATAAAGCCACACAACTTTATAAGTAGAAATATAATTAACTTTCTATATTGTACGACTGCAGTGTTGATGGGGACAAGGATCACCATATTCGTATTTTTCAGTTAAGATATAAGAGATCTAGGACGAGCCTGCTACTGCTTAGGAAAATCAAAATTCAGAATTCAGGTCACTGTAACTTACTTATGCCATTTGAAATTACAAAATTATGAAGTTGAACTTATGCCTTATTTATACAGTGACAAGCATATTTAAAATACTTTTAGGAAAATAAACTCCTACAAGTTAAATGTTGGGACACAACTTATGCCTCTTCATATTAACTTTATAGAAGTGGACTTTTAAAACTAAAAGCCACACTGTTCCTTACAGAATACACTTTTCCCTGTTGGAATTGTATAATGAGAAGTTCACATAATTAAAACTTCTCTGGCAGGTATCATAAAGAGCCATCTGCTACCCTAAACTATGAACCAGGACCCTGAACATTTTCTTCCCTGGAGAGTTTCAAAGGACTATAAGAAGCAGAGGAACAGCTCAAGGATAAGAATATAGCAGGTCTCAGAATAATAAGAAAAGGCATGCCAAAAAGGATTCTATAACAAAATGTTCATATCGGATAAGTGTAACTTGGCTAGTCATCTCACAGATGTGTTGCAATTTATTCCAGAGAATTGGGAAGAAAATATGGATGGATCACCACAAATCCATCACCACAGCTGGAAAATCAACTTCAAGTTCTCACCCGACAGAATGCAATGTGTAATCATCACTCACATAGATCTCCCAGAAATATGTACTTATACACATAACAAAATGAACTATGCAGACTAATCTATGTAGCAAGTGTCAAAGGAGTGATATAGAGAGTGTAGAGACAAGAAAAAGGAAGGAAATGTAGGAAAACAGCATTTGGGTAGGATGTTCTTTGAGTCAAGCTTTTTGTGCATAATTACATTTCATTTAGATTTCTCAAGGAGCAGGTAAAGCAAATCGTTCTCACTTTATTGATGAAGTGGCTTAAAACTCAGAAAGATTAAAAAAGCCTGCCCTAGGTCATAAAATACAGCAAGTGATAAGAATCGAAATTCAAACCCATATTCATCTGACTGAAGAGGAAAGAAAGCTTCATATGGACAAGGTTAGGATGTTTATGAAAATCTTTACATGACCATGGAAGAAAGTGGAAGAAAGATAAGTAGTCATTTTAGAATATGTATAATACTAAGTGCAAAATAAGCCAATAGGTAGGGAGAAAGGGAAAGAGAGAGAGAGAGACAGAGAATTCATAAATAGAATGAAAAATTCTTAGGACAGAAGGCTGATAGCTAAAATTAAAATTAAATATAGAATAGGGAGATTAAGCCCCTACCCTAATTAGTTTTATTTCTAGATAAGTTTTATTCCTTTTAAAGAAAAGTGTAAAATGAAAACTGTAATTTCTAGGAACCATGTTAATATGAATTTATTCAAGGTAGAAGAAGCAGACTCTTAAGATCATCACCATCATTTTAAATTCCTGGAATTTGTGTTTTCATGTATTTTCTCCTCTTTGAGTGTGGTAAAGGTCTGGAACTTGATTCTAACTGGTGTAAAATGGCAAGGGTGTTAAGATGTCACTCACATAGCCACGTAACATCATATAAGACTGTCTAGCAAGCTCTTATCCTGCTGCTGCAGTGAAAGTTAGGCTACTATGTCGTAAATTGGTATGAACAGGAACTGAAGTCCTAAAATCAGGCACAGCCTCCTAAAACTGAAGGTGGCCTCCAGTCAGCAGCCAATAAAAATCTAACACATCCTACAGTGACAAGGAAAGGTATTCTATTACTAACACCAGTGCATGTGGAAGTCCATCTTCATACAGTCGAACTCCCAGACCAACATCCCATTTGCATCCTGGTTAGATTCTGAAGCTGAGGATCTAGGTCCATCACGCCCAGTCTCCTGGCACAGAAGACTGTGAGTTCATAGTTTTCTCTTGTTTAAACAGCTATTTTTCTGTAATTTATTATGCTGAATTCATAACATTGATTTTTATATGCTGGGGAAAATCTCAAAGAGCTTTAGCTACTAAGGGATCCCCTGCCTGATGCTGTTCATTGCTTCCAGTTACATTTCTAGCTGAGATGGCATAAGTGAGTTAGCACTTTGCTTAGCCATTACTAACAGGCCTCTATCTCCTTGGAAATAGATCCCACAATTTCCTTCAGTAGCATCTTTAGATTACATGCTCATTTCACATTCAAGCCTGGGTTTCTTCTGCCCTAAAATAGTTCTAGGTGCTTACCACCATGACTCTTACATTAGGGACAATCATACCAGGGCTTTAGTCCAGCTGTGGTCTTAGCTGAACTACTTTTTCATTTTTAACAGACTAGTTATTGAAATACTTTTTTTTTTTTTTTTTTTTTTTTTTGGCCAGTCCTGGGCCTTGGACTCAGGGCCTGAGCACTTTCCCTGGCTTCTTTTTTGCTCAAGGCTAGGACTCTGCCACTTGAGCCACAGCGCCGCTTCTGGCCATTTTCTGTATATGTGGTGCTGGGGAATCGAACCTAGGGCCTCGTGTATACGAGGCAGGCACTCTTGCCACTAGGCTATATCCCCAGCCCCTGAAATACTTCTTGGAGGGCCCTGGATGTAGCTTAGTAGTGACCACTTGTTTTGCCTGTTAAAGTCACAAAATTAATTTCCATCACTAAATAAATGCAAGATTCTTCTTGGCATCTCTCTGCCTTTAAGAGGACAATTCTTTCCTACAAGTTCCAGGACTGGCTCCTCTGAAGGGAAGGTTTTATGACTTGCTTCATAGAAAGCTCAAATCATTTTTTAATGGCATTGGCAAGACAATCTGTAACTAGCTAATTAATGCTAAGTATATAACAAAATGCTTAAGTTTGGCATCAAAAAATGTGTTTTTACTGAATGAAGATATGACTAAGATTTCATACTATACATAATATTCATGTTCTGCACTACCATGAAATTATGACTGGACATTGACAAAATAAAAGAACTTACAGTGTTAAATGTTAACAAGGATATGGAAAAATGATACATATAAAAATAGTTTGGCAAATTCTTATGTGTTGAACATAAAATTTTTATGCTACCTAGCAGTGCCACTTTCAGATATGTACCAAAGAGAAATTAAAACATATGCCTACACAAGAACTTGTACATTAAAAAAATCATAGCAGCCTCACTGACAACTGTGAAAAAGTAGGAACAACCCAATCTCTATCAACTACTAACATGATAGACAAATTGTGACATAGTCATAAAATGAGATGTTCCTTGGTATTAAAAAGGAAACTGATATACATATCTTGGATACATCTCACAGACTTCATTCTGAGGAAAAGAAATCAGACCTTGCAAATGTAATTTATCTGAAGTTCAAGAACAGGAAATAGTAATAAAAAGAAATGTACATAAGAACAAGGATTGTTTTGTATTGGAGATGGATGGAAGGACTTTTGGGAAAGAGGCTCAAGAATATATTCTGGAGATATGGAAATACTTTATACTACAAAAGTAATGTTAGTTAAAACAGTGATATTGTTTTGTAAAAAATCATGCAATTAGTATTCATGCATAATCATATATAAGTTCTATATTTAATTTTGTTTAAAAGCCACAAAATGAAACAAGGTTTCAACCATTTTTGTCCTGAATATCTCACAAAGAACTTGTACATTGAAGGAATAAGTACTCTTTGTTTCTGAGAAAACAATTCTGCTCTGAAAACTTGAAATATTAGGTTTAACAGGTTTCAAATAATAATGGAACTATGGTAATTTGTGATGCATAGAGTATAACTAGAATAAAACTACTCTTCCATGAACATCGACAAGGCAATGTCTTCCACTGCCAACTTCATCTGTATTTTTAAGTTAGTCTCTACCCCTTAGCACAAGTAGTCATATAATTGCCACACAGCAGTACTCTTGAAGTAAAAATAGAAAGCACAGTTCCTATTTTGTTTGCTGTTGTTCTTTTTTGTTTTACCAAAAACAAATTAAATATCTTGTTTTTAAAATATGTTAAGAGCAATCATGAACAGACTATATTTTTTTCAAGATGTGAACCATTTTCAGAAATGATGATACATTACCGAAGTAGAATTATCGGATTATTGAGGGGGAGGAGGGAGAAAGAAGCCAAGTGATTTTTTTTTGCATTTTTCTTATATTAAAGATAGAAATTGAGCCTAAAAGCTTTCCTCTTACATCAGTCTACATGACAGAGAAGTATTTAATAATATCATAAATCTAAATATTGATTTTATATACGTTTCATATTATACACTGCATTTACCTCTACAGTATTTTATCATTTACATTCAACTTTTCTTATAAACATGTCTGGTTGATGGTATAATGCTCCTTAAGGTCAAGGACATAAGCTAAAGAGAAGAGCAGCTGTGAAAAGCAACTGAGACGTTGCTCTCATAAAATTTTAGTGAAGACATATGAAGTTGCTAGCTGTGTGTCATATCTCTGCAGATGAACTTACTTTCTTTAGTAGATCTGACGCAATGTTTGCCATGTAGGTAGGTGTTCCACAAGATCACTTTGTAAGTATGTGGTTGCTTTGCACATGAGCCCTCAATTTATTTTTTGTTTTAATTTTTCTTCTTTGTGTAGTTGTGTATTTGAGTAGTTGAGGAAAAGAGTTTTGGAAATAAACTGAGCTAGAAAATGTAAGTAGGAAGTTTTCTTTAGATTTCATGTAAAATAGAATGTTCTTTATTTTCATTTATTTGCCTCCAAAATTTGATAGATCTGCTGGTCACAGTGGCTCACCGCTAAAATCCTAACTACTCAAAAAGCAGAGATTTGGAGGATTACAGTTTAAGCCCTGGCAGAGAAAAACAAGCTAGTGAGACCTCATTTCAGCCAAAAAAAAAAAAAAAAAAAAAACCAAAACACTAGGCACTGTGACATGCCAGTCCTCCTACCTATGCAGAAAGATCCTGGACATGATGAACCTAGGCAAAGACAATGACTCTTGGGGATGGGCAGAGGAGCCATTGGGATAGATGGAGGGATGGAGATGAGGATAGCTGTTCAAAGCCAGCCAGGGCAGAAAAGTCCATGAGACTCTTATCTCCAAAAAACCACCAGAAAACAGAAAATGGAACTGTGGCTTATAGTGATACAGCGCTAGCCTTGAGCAAAAGAGCTCAGGGACAGTACCTAGGACCTGAATTCAAGCCCCATGACAAAAAAAAAAGATTAATTGCACTGAAATTGATGTGTTAAATTGAAACTCTTCTGTACAAGTATTTAAAGATAATTTTAAAATAATAAAAAGTAAGAAAAAACTAATATAGATGAAAAGAAGAGGGTGACTTCATTTGAAAAATAATAAAACCCAGAAAAAAAAAAAAGAAAAAGGTAGCTAGGGATGTAAATGAATAGATAAGTAAATAAATTGTTAAATTTGAACTTCTGAAATAATCTCTGTGAGATAGAGTTTTGGTTTCAGATAAAGAAGTTATTTAGAAAAGGGTGGAATATATTTTTGGTAAAAAGCTAAGGAAAGGAGTACAAGAGTTTTTCTCAAAGCTTTGTTTAGACTGTCATATTTTTCTGGATGAAACACTTCTTTTGTGGCTTTACTGGAAGGCACGGAAGGCTTGATGAAAATGTAGACCTTTCTAAGCTTAGTGGATCAGGGTCCAGTAAATTATTTAAAGCCTCTTTTCTTGAAAAATAGGATTACATACACTTTATTTCCTGCATTTTCAAAATTTTTATGCCATTCTTAATGAATCTTCACATATGTGGTGGCATGATGAAGATTGCTATCCAGATTTATGAATAATTTCCTTCAGACTTCTCATTGCTATTTCAAACAGATTACACAAATTCTATTCAAATAGTATGGGAAACCACATCATGAAAAAACAACAAATAAATGAGTTTAAAATATCTCTTTTCCTGGCCTAAAACAGTTTGAGTAAATTTAGAGAAATTTACAAAGTTATACCAAAGCTGAATTGCATTGATTTATATTCCACTATTATGGAATTTGTAATGCTGACTTGACAGGTGGATCTGTAAAAGGCTTCCCATGTAATTAGATAGCATAAAGAAGAATGCTAGGGCAAATGGAGTATACCAATTAATTTTGAAGTATTAACATAGAGGCAAATCTTTGGCCAACTTCTAAGACAGCTAGTACTCCACAGGCTTTACCTTATAAAATTTTCTATCCCCAAATTTGGTTTTCTCTCTGAAAGCCATTTGTCATTCTTCACATTGCAAGTCATTGTTAATATGTCATAATTCTCCACTTCAAATCTTTAATGAAACATTTCCATTTCATGTTCTTATTGATTCTTATCAACCTCCAGACACTGCCAGAACACACCTCGATTTTAGCCGCAAAATTTTGGTTGGAAGCCAACCTACGAAGAAAAGTCCATTTCTTCAATGGACCAACAAAAACCTGGAAGTAGAGCCGTAGTTCAGTGGTAGAGCATCAATTCTGAGGAAAAAAATACACAAAAGAGTTTGTGGCCCTCTGTTTCAGCCTCAGTTCTTGCACACACGCGCACACACACACACACACACACACACAGAAATGTAGATTTGTCTTCTAATAAACTTCCTCCCCTCTAAGTAACAAATAAATAATACCATCATCTCTTTGCCAATACTTTACAATAATCTGCATTTTCCCCTTCTACAACCCTTTTTCCTTGCAACAGTTACAAATAGCGTATCAATAGGACCCCTAAACTATTCTTCTCAAACATTTCAGGAACATCTGTTTACTCTCAAGATAAAGATAAACTTAATTTAAGTCATCTATAAGAGCAATCTGATATAGTCTATTCTGTCTATGAAAGAGATATTAGTTTTGGAGAAAAATAATGACCACATAATGCACCTGCTTAACTCTGTCCCTTTCATTCTGACTGACAAATCTACCTGATTTTTCACTACCTGAATTGAATGGGTGGCAGTTGTTGATTCACATTTCCATCCAGGTAGAGTTCATCTAATAAAAATTAGCCCTATGTGTATGCTCTTTTATTTCATCTCTCTTGTCTACTTTTCTTCACCTTAGTCCTGAAGAGGTGTGATTACCTCCACAGTCATTTGTCTCAAGTAGACTATTTGAGAATTAGATGGAGAAAGAAAGGAAAAGATAGGTTGCATTAGAGAACATATTTGTCTCTGATTATACCATGCCACCTAAATATGGTGATAATATGAGTTAAGGAATTCAATTTTGGATGGCCATTAATCTGCCAACTCTGCTTCTCTTGAAGTTCTAGGTTGAGCACTTAATGTTGTAGCTTACTTTCAAAAATTGTATTACATGCTATTCATTCTGTTCCAATGCATTCCTTTCTTCATTACCTCTTCTTCTTCACCTTCTAAATGAGGCAAGCCTTATATCTATAGGTCTTCAGTACACCCATGCTCACTAGTGACAACATCCTAGTGGGTTTTTGTTTATAACAACTTCAATAATAACAACCATCTTTTTCACTATTCTCAAACTCTGTGAAGGCAAGGACCACTACTTTTGTTCAACAATTAATGCCTGCACTCTCACAGTGCTCTATAAATACTTCTTCTTTTTTTTTTTTTTTTTTTTGGCCAGTCCTGGGCCTTGGACTCAGGGCCTGAGCACTGTCCCTGGCTTCTTCCCGCTCAAGGCTAGCACTCTGCCACGTGAGCCACAGCGCCGCTTCTGGCCGTTTTTTCTGTATATGTGGTACTGGGGAATCGAACCTAGGGCCTCGTGTATCCGAGGCAGGCACTCTTGCCACTAGGCTATATCCCCAGCCCTATAAATACTTCTTATATTGGCTAAATGAATATGTGCATGTCAAGAATTTTTTAATCATTTTTATTGTGTTTAGTGTGTACAAAGGGATTTAATTCAATATGTGAATCTATGTGTACCACACATTTTGATCAGTGTCACCTCTTCCATTGTTCTTCCCTTCCAATTTATTGCATATAGTCACCTTCACCTCATATTCTGCAATACATCTTCTCATATATTCATTGAGGATTGTGATTGTATTCTCCTACCATTCCTCTCTCCATTCATTTGAACCCACTTGCTTTAAGTCCCATGCTTCTCAAATGAGATGTATTTAAGCTTCCTGGTATTTATATTATTAATAGTTCAAAATGTATATACCATGGTAATCCACCCCTGGTATCCCATTATTTGATCATGTATATATATTCATATGGCCATATATTTACATATATGTGTATGTGTGTATTTAAATTTCAGACCTAACTGCCACACATGAGAAAAATATATCTGTCAAGTAGTAATAGAAATAACTATAAAAATTGTGGCTCAATTTGTGATGTCATGCCTTATAACGCTACACAACCCCAAAGTTGGGAAGAACCTTGAGTGACTTTATAGTCACCAAATATTTTATAATTCCGATTTTTTCCTGTTTAGCATAGCTCATACACACACAGAATTTCACATTCTACTTTATGTTAATAATTAAATATAAGGAATGCCAAAAGATAGGGATGGAAAGTATTTCATAAATTGACTCATAAAATATTTGCTAAATGTCTATCTTACATTTGAACAAATTGCTTAACTTCTGACAGGTAAGCTTTACTTTTTATAAAGTGAAGATAATGTCTGTCACATGACAACTCAGGATTAAATGAGATGAAGTATGCATAGTTGTTGACTATTACCTTTTCTTTGTTGGCATTCAGTGGTGTTTTTTTCACAATTATTATAGAGATTTAATACTCTCATATTTTTATCTTTACAATAATCAGGTGATAAAAGAATTATTTTATTATCTCTGTTTTATATATTAAAATCTTCTAAGAGTTTATGGACCTTGTCTTATACTGGACAGAAATTTGCAAGGATAAGACAGTTTGCTGGGCCCAAGTTCCTCACTCCTAGATACTTGGTAGACTGAGATCTAGATAACTCAATTCAAAACCAGCCTTAGGAAGAAAAGTCCTGGAGGTTCTATCTCCAATGAACCAGCAACACGCTGGAAGGGCTCAAGTGGTAGAGTATCAACTGTGAGCAAGCAAGCCTAGAAAGTATTAAGCCCTGAGGTCAAGCCTTAGTATGCAACAACAATAAACAAACAAATAAGTTAATAAATGTCCAATGAATCCTATTTATAGTTATATTTAACTAATAATACATGGTCATATCTCTAAATGGTACAATCTAATTCTTATCAGATTTTAGAATTGTGTGTGTGTATGTGCGTGTGTGTGTGTGTGTGTGTGTGTGTGTGTGTGTGTGTGGTCTGTCTGTCTATCTGTCTTTGTGTATGAGAGAGACACAGAAAGAAAGGGAGTAAACATTTGCTGTTGTTAACTATGGCAATAAATTTGGGGCTTCATGAAATTTTTTTAACATTTATTGTCAGCTGTGATAACATATTTTTCTATGAGTTTCAACATAGCCTCTGCAAATAAACAAAACAAAGAAACCAGTCATTGAATTCCTTGTTACAATTTCAGAAAGAGCAGATTAAGAGGCATGAACAGAAATTTACCTATATGACTTTTCCTTTTCTTAATACACTCTTGAAATATTTCTACTCTTGTACTGGAAGCTATTTTGTTTTATAGGTTTGTGTATTTTCTGGCTTGTGTATTTGAATGGTCTTGCCTTTCTGATGCTCCACATCGATTTTTACAATTACCATTCTCCTAGTCTTTATGACTGCATCTCACAAACGTCTTTGGCTATCCTTGTAATTTCCTTAATCATCACTGGAATCTTCTTTTCTGTGTTCTTAACAACAAGACTTAATTGTTACATAGTTGATTAATGTACAAGTGTTTTACACAGCATTCATTGCCAAGATATCTGCTTTCTTCCAGTCATAAAAATACATGAGAAGAAAAATATAAATTTCTCAAAAAGTGCTATTTAAATGGTTACAGTACACTAAATTCTCCATTATTTTCTGTTTGGTTTTTTTAACTGTATTTTTTTTGGCCTTGTCTTTTTTGTTACTGGGGATCAAACTCAGGACATTACACTTGCTAGGCAAGCTCTTTGCCAATAAGCTACATCCCAGCCCCAAATTCTCCATTATTTTTAGTTTCTTCTTTTTCTAAATAAATCCTAAATAAAACCATCACTTGCTTCTACCTGTACTTCTATTCTCCTTAGTATTTGCTATGTATCTGTTTTCCAAAGCCCTTACTTTCTTGGATTGAAAATGGAAGGGAATTTGTTTAATAATAGATAGATAGATAGATAGATAGATAGATAGATAGATAGATAGATAGATAGCCAGTTGACAGAGAGCATATATACATTTTACAAATATTGGCTTATATGAGAATGCTTGTACATTTTCCCTGACTTCAAAGGTCATAAAGGGAAGCTCATAATTATCATTTAAAAATGAGGAGGATTCTATTGTTGACGTTATCTTTAAAGTTCTAGATGAATTTCCTGTGGCGTACCCTTTGTGGTTACTGTATATAAGTTTGGCACACTAGATATTGTATGTATGCCTACCTGATCTAGGGAAGGGAAAGAAAAATAAGGGTGTAAGATATCACAAGAAATGTGTTCACTTGGGCTGGGGATATGGCCTAGTGGCAAGAGTGCCTGCCTCATATACATGAGGCCCTGGGTTCGATTCCCCAGCACCACATACACAGAAAATGGCCAGAAGTGGCTCTGTGGCTCAAGTGGCAGAGTGCTAGCCTTGAGCAAAAAGAAGCCAGGGACAGTGCTCAGGCCCTGAGTCCAAGCCCCAGGACTGGCCAAAAAAAAAAAAAAGAAATGTGTTCACTGCCTTATTATGTAACTGTACCCACTTTGCACAACACCTTATCAATAAACTTTAATTTAAAAAATTGTTAATGCGTCCAGGCTCTGGGGGCTCACACTTATAGTCCTAGCTGCTCAGGAGGCTAAGATCTTAAATCTGCAGTTCAAAGTGAGTTCAAGCTGGAAAGTCCATGAGACCTTTATTTTCAATTAACCACCAAAAAACCAAATATGGAGCTGTGACACAGCAGTAGTTCACTAGCCTTGACCAAAAATGCTTAAGGGACAGGCCTCAATTTCAAGTCCCAGAAAGACACACACACACACACACACACACACACACACACACACACACACACACACACACACACACACGGAAACAATTAACAATGTCCTTCTTTTGCAAATGACTTTTAAGCATAGGTATTTACCTGAGCCATAAGCAATTGTCATTGTATCACTCTTTGGGACCAAACAAAAACATGGACTTATCTTTCAACATTATAAAAGCATTAACAATCATCTGGTAGAATGTGAAAGTGTAGCTGCCCAAGCAAACCTAGTTGTTTTGCTTTGGGGAACACAAACAACCAATTCATTTCAGCTTTAGAAAAGACGAATGGAATGGGCTTGTGTGGGTCTTCTATAGAGGCATTTTAATGTAAGCAAAACTTCTTTTCAATGCAAGCTTACTAATTTATGGATTGTAGTTAGCAGCAAAGCACAGGGGCCTACTCACTGGCCACCTCTCCTGCACTCTACAGATAAAGTAGGATATAGAGTAGCAGAATAAACTTTGCCTGGTTGTTCTAACTTACTCTCATAAACCCTGATCCTATCCTCTTCCTAAACCTGTCTCTCTTACTGTGCTTCAAGCCCACAGTCAAGCCACATTTATCCTAACCAACATTTACCCAAGTCGATACATTTTAATTGAAACTAATGGCAGTTAGCTTAAACCAACAGATTTTTCACTAGCCTAAGAACAGTAAATCAATGTATTTCTCAAAATTGCTATATCTTATGTAAAACAATGCATTTTCATTTTGTCCAGGACACATTTTTATTCCACTCTAATCTGCCAAGTTAAAAGAGTCAGACTGAAGTAATAGATTTCTTTCCTCCATACCAGCCCTCAGATCTTGAATGAAAGAAATGTATTAATCATTCAGATATATGAATTCAATTTCATTCAGTTTAATGTAACAGACATTTATTGAGCACCTACTGTTTGTGAGATACTGTGTTTGACATTCTGGAGGGTACAAAGTGATTAAGATAGAGCTTCTCTTCGTAGAAGCTCATAATTTAGTGGTGAGTACTTCCATGGACAGAATTAATTATAACAAGACAAATAGCTGGGGAATTGCAGTGAAAGAAGATATTAACTGTGACTGAAGGACTCAAGGGGAGATGTGAAGAAGGTGGCATTTAAGCTCATCTTTGAACGATGGATACCTGTAGCGGGAAGAACACACTAGATAGATGAAATAAACAGGACAATATATTAGTTAGGTGATGCCAGCTACTCTAGCCAATATAGCTGCAATTTTCACTACCTTAACAAACTGGAAATTAATTTCTCACAGACCACAGTAGCTGTTCTTCATCAGGGATTAATTGCTCTTTACTTGATGATGATTCTACATTAAAGAAGTCCTTTCACTTTATGCTCCTGCATCATCTAAGACTACAAACATTTAGCCTCCTATTGGAGAAATGAGTTTGGAAACAGTTTACCTGTCTCTTCACAGCCCAAGAGAAGTGAAAGTTATGACCTGAACTTATTTTCCATTGATGGGAACAGGTCTCATTGTTCTACCTCAACAGAAATAAGGTGAGAAATACTAGCGTGATGAGTGTGGTAGGGAAGGCACATCATAAATATTGTAGAAAATAGTCAAGGTCAGAATATGAACAATTCTCCATAGTATCCTAATTTGTCTATGTTACATATAATTCAACAGCTGAATGTTTCTCACTAGAGGATATTTTCATAATCCTAATAATTCATTAATGCTAGAAGAGAAAAATAAAATGAAGCAAGCATTCAGAATAAAAAAGAAATGCTCTGTTTATAATCCTCACCCCACATAGTTATTTCACTTCTTCTATAAGATGAGACTGTTGGCTTAGCTCCAAGATATTTTAATATATATATAATTTTCATTAATAATTCTAATCTATTCTCTCTACATTTATTATTAAGTAATTTTGTAAGCCAAAAATGGTTCTAAATTTGGGAATTCAGATTTGGATAAAACATACAAAATTTGTCTTTAAATAGAAATTACTAATCAGGAAAGGAGACAGAAAGTACATATAAATAAATTGTTAGATATATAGATCTATAGATAGAAATAGGTAGGTAGGTAATAGACAGATGATAGGTAGGTAGATAGATAGATAAATAGATAGATAAAGAAATAAAGGAAAGAAAGGGAAGAAGGAAGGAAGGAAGCAAAGAAAAAAAGAAGCAAAGAAAGAAATTTATAGTAAACATTAACATTTCCATAGCTATAGACAGACATTCTCAAGAAAAACTAAGTTCTAAAAATAAATATTTCAGAGTAAAGGATTTAAAATATTAAGGTAACCCAGATTAGCTCTCTATGCAAACGTGAGTCCAGAACTTTTGAGTACTATCTCAGCTCCTTGTCTTTTCTGGTTTGCTTTATTATTCACATAGATCTTGACTGCCTTTCTTTTTTTCTTTTTTTTTTTTTTTTTTTTTTTTTTGCCATTCCTGGGCCTTGGACTCAGGGCCTGAGCACCCTCCCTGGCTTCTTTTTGCTCAAGGCTAGCACTCTGCCACTTGAGCACAGCGCCACTTATGGCCATTTTATGTATATGTGGTGCTGGGGAATCGAACCCAGGGCTTTAAGTATACGAGACAAGCGCTCTTGCCACTAGGCCATATCCCCAGCCCCCTTGACTCCCTTTCTAACAGTCCCCTTTTCCATTATTTCTGAAAGAGCATCAGGTCAAAATCTTTTGAAAATGTGTTCCATTCTCTTTCTTGCCTATAATAAGCTGAGAATCCAAGTGTCTTAAAACTTTAACATTCTCGTTAGTCTAATGAAAGGAACAAGTATATCATGAATATAAAAATAATATTCTCTTCTTAATACATTCACAACTCAACAAATAAATGACAGAGGAAAGCAGAGCAGCAACAGTGATTTCTGTGGAAGATTAGCAAAAGAGAACATCCATTCATTCCTTCCCTGGCTCCACCATTATTTGCCCAGCATCAACTTTGAAAAAGTAGCAGAGACTCTCTACCACATGCTAACCACATCACTTAGAGTAGGCATTGTCCAACTGTCTTCACATGAGATACTAATTCTTCCTCCTTTCTCTGCTCAGCAAAACCACAGGTGATGTCTGAGGTTAAAGGAGGTTATAGAAGTTGTATTATTTTCAGGGGCTGGAAATGTGGCCTAGTGGCAAGAATGCCCTAGGTTCAATTCCCCAGCACCATATATGTAGAAAACAGCCATAAGTGGCGCTGTGGCTCAAGTGGCAGAGTGCTATCCTTGAGCAAAAAGAAGCCAGGGACAGTGCTCAGGCCCTGAGTTCAAGGCCCAGGACTGGCCAAAATAATAATAATAATAATAATAATAATAATAATAATAATATGTAATAAAAAGAAGTTGTATTATTTACAATTATGCAGACCTCTAGCAAGTCAGACCTCTGGACAAATTGGAGCTTATAAATCAGGCTCTCTAGCTGGTGACTAGCATGATACTCTCTTTATTGCTCATCAGTAAAATGGAAAGAGTATCCTTTCCTTGTTCACAGAGTGGCTGTTGCATTGTCTAAGAAAATGACATTATTATGATGATTGAGACTTCATTAATGTCTACTCTTATCTCCTTATCATTTATTCTTCCATTGTTAATCATTTGTTATTGTCTCCATAAATGAGAATGTTTGTTTGGTATAACTTAGTTAATGCAAACTAAAGAAGAACAATTAATAAAATAATAATATATGTGCAGTATTTCTAATCCTTCCCTATGTAGAAAACCAGCTATCTTGGAGACAGATTCACCTGATAGTGAATCAGTTCTGTTCTTCTACAGACTTTAAACAATGGCATTCTGGTGTGAACAGACTGATTAAATGCCTCATTTCAAAGCAGGCACACATGTTCAACATTGGGCAAAGCTGGAAATTGCATGTATAATTGGTACATGATTGCATGCCAACTATACTCCAGCATTACCAGCATATGGGCCTCACTCAAAATAGAATTAATTCTTAACTAATGTCCTCAAACATTAAGTTAGCCTTTGGATGGATGAAGGTTATGCTCATCGTTTGAGTATATAGTTACATAACTGAAATAATTAGGCTAAATTGTGTGATGATGCTTTGTAAAATATCACCAAGTTTACAAAGCTTGGCATAGCCTTTTTTCTCTGCCAAATCTTAATTGTCAATATGTGGCATTTACATTGGTTAAAAGTAGATAATAGACATGTGATAGCTAGACTAGCTATCTAGATAGATTCATAAACAAACAGTACAAGAAATGTATCCAATGCCTAACATATGAAACTGTAACCTCTCTGTACATCAGTTTGATAATAAAAATTTGAAAAAAAATTTCTCCTCAACTCTCACAACCGCTGAACATTTCCAGTGATATTCTCATTCAGCTTTCATTCTGATATAAAAAATAAGTTTCTTCATATCACAAACTGCATTGATAATTGAATATAAATGTATAAAGTTTACTATAATGCCCAAAAATGTCTTTAAGATGTTGATATTAATCTATAAAAACATATGACATATATCTGATTTTTCATACCAAGAATCCAAAAGTCATATATTCTACATAAATATATACTGCACAATTGAGTGGAGTTTTCCTTTCATCATGGACTTAAATTGCTTAAAATCCAGTTAAAAATAAATTCATACCGAGTTTCTTCCATCTTAATTAGAACTTCCAAAAACCATGCCATAGTAGTTTTTGTGGGTCTTATGTTAAGCACTAAAACTGGCCCTACTCCAAACAAAAAAATCCCAACAAATAATGCCACAAGTCCCTTCCTGTTAAATAATAAGACCAAAAAGGGAAAAAAAGACATTTGAGAATGCCAAATGTCTTGGGAATACAGTGGTTATAATTAGATAGGAAGTGCTCCTCCACTCTACAAAACTAAGTTCTGGTGCTAGGAAGAGAACTTCTCTTAGAGATTGGCAGTGTCTGAAAGGTAGAAGGACATGCAACTGTTCCTTTTACATAATTGATGAACTATGGAATTGACCCACATATTGGGTTGAAATGTTATAATAAAACCTTTCTTGATACAATAATATATGCTAGCAATGATAATCTGAAATATAATAAGAGATGCTAGGAGAGACTATATCTTCTGAAGTTTAGGAGTTTCTGTCCCTATAGAGTCTGCGACCACTAATTTGTGTGGCCATGTTGGAGCATGAGAAACTTGTTTCTGATGATAAGAACTCAGGATGTAACATGCTTAGGAAGAAATTGGGACAAAAATCTCACCTCATCTCAGCTGCCTGTAGCTCTGATAGAGCATTGAAAAGAACAATCAGTTCAATACTTCGAAGTAAAAGCTCCTCATATTCACAACTAGGAGGATGTGTCCAAGGCCTGGGCTGCTGATAAGAACTGACTGACAAACTTAAATAAGTCAACAAGTTGAGAATGTTATCTGTCCATGTATCTTTTCCCTCTCATCAGTCAATGCACTCTGAGGAGGGACAGATGCTAGAATATGAAGTAAAACAATGACAGCCCTTCGTAACTCCTGGGAGCACTGTGAACCATAGTTCAACTGTGAAATAGTATAGGCTATTTTCTTTATGTCTATATGATGTCTGAGGAAATGGAACCTATTGAATCTCAGTGACTAGCCAGGTGACTAAGTTAAACAAAAGAAACAGCCGTCAGCATCAACCGATGCTTCAACTGGTAGTAGTTCTGGGGTTCAAAAGAATAGAATAAGGATCTAGTATCTGTGACTCCTATACTTGGATTTACCATTTTCCCTTCCCTAGTTCTGATAACTGTATATACAATACCCATGGCACGAAAATCAGTTACAATGACATCAAGGGAAAGACAAAAGAAAAAGGCATAATTTCATGTGGTACATTGAAAATCAAAACAACCAGGATAAACCACTTATTTCCATAACTTAGAGTTCATTTCCCTTAGCATCATCTTATTTTTTCATATATACATAGCCATTTAGTTATTGTGATCTTCTGGTAAGTCTATCCTAGATGTGTACTAACTATTACCAATGAGGGAAACCATAGAGTCTATGGTTCTTTGGGTCTGGACCACTTCATTTAATATGATTTTTCCCACGTCTTCCCATTTCCTTACAAATGGGGCAATGCCATTCTTTCTGATAGAAGCATACAATTCCATTGTGTATATATACCACATTTTCTTGATCCATTCATCCACTGAGAGGCATCTGGGTTGGGTCCATAGTTTGGAATGGTAAATTGTGCTGTGATGAACATAGTTGAATTAGTAGCTTTAGTGTGGTCTTGTTTGTAATCCTTTGGGTAGATGCCCTAGAGCAGGGCTGCTGAGTCATAGGGGAGCTCTACATTTAGCCTTTTGAGGAACCTCCACACTGCTTTGAACAAGCTTACACTACCACCATCAGTGTAGTAGGTTTCCCTTTTGGCCACATCCCTGACAGCATCTGTTGTTAGTAGTTTTCTTGATAATAACAATTTTTACTGGGGTAAGGTGGAATCTCAATGTTGTTTTGATTTGAATTTCTTTTATGGCTAGTGATGTTGAACACTTCTTCATGTGTGTCTTGTCCATTCTCATTTCCTCTTCAGAGAAGTCTCTTTTTAGGTCTATAGCCCATTTATTAAGGGGCAGTTGTTTCTTTGAGGATTTGTTTTGGGGGAACTTATTATTTTTTTGAGTTCTATGTATATTTTAGATATGAAGTCCTTGTCAGTTGTATGGCCAGTCAAGATCTCCCAATCTAGGGCTTTCTATTATAACTTGCAAGCTATGTCCTTTGCCATGCCAAAACTCTGCTGTTTGATGCAATCTGATTTGTCCTACCTGTCTTTGACTTGTTATGTTTGTGGGCCTTTATGAAAACTTCACTTTTATGAGGTAAATTCTACCCAAAATTTCACCAAAGGAAGTGGAAAGTAACTTTGACAGAGATAGGAACAGAGGTTAAAGAGCTATAAACTATCTTATGTTTATACCTTATCAAGTCAGAAATACATGATCAACACTCAATAAAAATAATGTTACAGGTATAAGTAAAGATATATATGATATATAGACTATGTGTAAAGTATATATTAAAATTGAAAGGTCATAAAATCATCTAATAAATCTGTACTGGAAAAGAATGTTTATGATAATTGCTATCATGTATAACATTTGCTTAATCTATGAGAAAATTCTATGCAAATGCTAGAGATAAGTATCAGTAATAATTGAAATAATTGATTATAGCATATTGGAATTACCTTTACTTCCTAGGTGTTCATCTATAACTTCCTTTATTAAAAAACAGAGAGAAGATAAACATAGATGCCTCCTCTTAACAAAACAATTTCTCATACTCTATATTTACATTATTACAATGGAAATGGTAGCTGTTTGATCACAGGGGATGTTTAATATTAGATTGAAGGAAATATTAAAAAGTACAGCCGACTGGATAAAACAAGTCTTTACTGGCACAGGGGAGGGTATTGGTGACATGCTAGGCCTTCTCCATATCTAATTTTGATAATATGATTGATGATGTGATTTCTCATAAGTGGTAGAAAGAAACAACATCAAAACTAATCACATTATGCTGGCATTTGGAAGTCTAAATAAAAGGTATGTGAACTCATTACAGGAAGATCTTTTTTCATTTGAAATTTAAATCTGCCAGCCCATCCATATTTGTCTCAGAAACTTGTGAATTTGTTTGTAGATGAAAATGACCAGAGTTGAGTAATCAGTTGCAACTGATTACTGTTTATAACAGACAGCCCAGAGACTTCCTGGCAGCTACCAATCTGCTTTACAAACCTCAGAAACACAGAGGATGATATGCAACCTAAATTCTTTTTAACCACATTTTTTTTCTCTCTCCTTTCAAAGGAAGAAAGAACACTCCCCTTCACCCCTGCCAACTCCAGACCTTAATGGAATTGCCCTTTGCACATTTAGCGTCTTTGGTGGGTTAATTTTTTTTTAAATAGAAACATTTAGAAGTAGTCAAATGAGAGAATAGTAGGCCTTTATTTCATACACTTTTCCATGATTGAATTGTGACTGTGCAGCAGTCTCAACTAAGGGGGAAATTAACTTTAATATAAAATCATGAAGCAGAAGAACTTGAGAAGTCTATCATTTTTCCAATATGTGGTACTGCATATTGCACATTGTGGTATTGCCCACAGTTGTGCACCCTACACTTAAGCTATCAAGAAATTTAGGCTGTTTGTAAGTTACAAATGTATGAGCTATCCCTATTATCCTAGATGGGCAATACAATTTGTGGAAGACATAATACATACAGGGAAATTTGGTATATTTATTCAATCTAGAGTAGGTAATTGAGTACAGGATCCAAAGTCAAACTATAAACAATAATTAGGTAGTGGAAATGTGGAGAGTTGTCTGTGGCCTTCATGATAATACAGCTGAGCATCAGCAAAGAAAGAAGCTGGCTTTCAGTTGGTATGCTTAATAAACATCTGGAGAGGCTGTAATAATATCTGAAGAATCTTTAGAGATGGGGGCTCTCTAGTCTTAACCTCACAATCTTCATTTGTAGAGGAACATGTGACTGCATAGATGTTATTATGTGCATCTGGAATGGAGTTAGGCTGATGTCTCTGTATGCCTTAGTATTGAGCAAACTGCAATAAAATGTGTTGTGTAGATTAGTACATTGAGACTTGCAGACTTTACAAGTTAAAAGTTCTAGTTTGATGTATTACATACACCCTTGGGTGCAGATAATAGAATGTGGCAAAAACATAAATTATTGGAGGAACTTAAGTGGCTCAAGAATCAATGGACAAAAGAAAGTATTTATGGGACTGATGGAGAATGTGTTTTCTAATTGTACTGGGATAAGGAAAGGTGGGTGTTTCCCCTTAAACTTTTCCAGAGAGACACTCAAAATAACTGGCATAGAAAAACATCTTATATTCTCCTACACATTAGAATATAAAAGTACTAAGCTTGGAATGTTCTAACATATAGGATATATATATGTGTGTATGTGTATATATATGACATATATATGGCATATATATAGAGAGATTGTTGACCGAGCCCAAATAAAGAGATTAATACAAGATAGAAGCTAAAATGATAAATACTTAATCCACATTTTACATAGCAGAAAAGCAATGAAACCTGAATTAATGTACCATATAACATGGCTAGAAAAATAAAAATGGGTATAATAAAACAACTGAAGTGACAGTAATGTGTTGACCAAATTAGGCCATTTTTGAAAGTGAAATTTAGACATTACCACTATGTATGCCAAGATAACAGACTTAAATAGAAATATCCATGACCAGAATGAAAGCATTCCAAAGGATGCTTCATACGTCTGTGTGTACACCTGTAATCAAAAGAACCTTGAACAGTGCTGGCTAGTACAACTTTGTACAGCCATCCCCAGAAATGTTCCTGGCAGGTTCCAACTCCATGTATCACATGTTCTGACTCATATGTAGCCTGAAATAATCATTATTATAATATAAATGGACCAAGAATGTAACAGGGATCCTATGAGACCAGAAGAGAGTCGGGGGGGGGGGGGTTATAAGGAAGTTGTGAACTATAACTACATTTATATGTAAGAGTAGCATTATGAAACCCACTGAATGTTGCCTGATAGGGGGAGGGAGGTTAGGGCAGTATAATGGAGCAGGTGAACTTCCTATAATTACTCTGCCTGCTACAATACAACTCCCTGGAACTATTAATTATTCCTAAAATACACAGAAAAAAACTTATAAGCTAAATCTAGTGTCTACATATAAGGGAAATCATGCATTTCTGGCCTGACTTAATTCACTTGCCATAATTTTTCCAGGTCTTTCCATTTCTTTACAAATGGTACAATATCATGGGTGAGTAAAATTACATTGTGTATATATATATATATATATATATATATATATATATATAATGTTTCCTTGACTTATTTGCCCACTGAAGGGCATCTGGACTGATTTGCATAATTTGGCTATAGTGAATAGGCCTCAATGAACATAGTTGTGTTGGTGGCTTTACTATATCCTGGTTTGTAATCTAGATAAATGCCCAGAAGTAGAATTGATGGATCACAGCATTGGATGATATATAAGTGTATACAAATGTATTAACCAAAGTATGGTAGATTCAAGGCAGAACTCAAATAGTGTAATTCCTTAGAAAGGCAAAGCCGAAGTTCAACAAAATAAATACCAGGAAGTGGGTACTTGAAAGGGCTGAGTGAGGTCAAGAGGAAAGCTGTAGAAAAATGAAGAGGCAAAGAGGGAGAGAATGCAGTTAAGAATTCAATGTATATCCTATAGGAAGAGGTAGGTAGTAGAGGGATGGATGAGAATATTGGATAGAGTGGCAATGATCAATATATGCTGGATTCATAAACTTCTTTGTTAAATGCAAATTCCTTTGTATAAGTACCTAAATATAATAAAATAAATATAAAGACTAAGAAATAGAATAACGACTACAAAAGCAATACTTGCAAAACCGTTTGGTGTAAAACAACTGAACAACTCATTGTGGGAGAGGGAAAGGTGGAGGGGGGAAGGGGGATTGAGGGAGGAGGTAACAAACAGTAAAAGAAATGTATCCAGTGCCTAACATATGAAACTGTAACCCCTCTGTACATCAGTTCGACAATAAAAAAATTTTTTTAAAGAAAAAATATTAAGAGAATAGCCAAGAGACATATGAAAAAATGCTCTACATCACTGGCCATAAAAGAAATGCAAATCAAAACAACATTGAGATTCCATCTCACCCCAGTAAGAATGTCATATATCAAGAAAACTAACAATAACAATTGTTGGAGGGGATGGATGTGGCCAAAAGGGAACCCTACTTCATTGTTGGTGGGAATGTAAACTGGTTCAGCCACTCTGGCAAGCAGTATGGAGATTCCTCAGAAGGCTAAATATAGAACTCCCGTATGACCCAGCAGCCCCACTTTTGGGTATCTATCCAAAAGACCACAAACAAAATCACAGTAATGCCACCAGCACAACAATGTTCATTGCAGCACAATTTGTCATAGTGAGAATCTGGAACCAGCCCAGATGCCCCTCAGTAGACGAATGGATCAGGAAAATGTGGTACATATACACAATGGAATTTTATGCCTCTATCAGAAAGAATGACATTGTCCCATTTGTAAGGAAATGGAAGGACTTGGAAA
The DNA here is from genome assembly GCF_023159225.1 of Perognathus longimembris pacificus. NCBI lineage: Eukaryota > Metazoa > Chordata > Mammalia > Rodentia > Heteromyidae > Perognathus > Perognathus longimembris. The sequence goes on from NC_063176.1 coordinate 47,143,738, forward strand.
AAATTATACTAAGTGAAGTGAGCCAGACCCAAAGAAACATGGACTCTATGGTCTCCCTTATTGGGAATAATTAGTACAGGTTTAGGCAAGTCATAGCAGAGCATCACAAGGCCCAATAGCTATACCCTTATGAACACATAAGATGATGCTAAGTGAAATGAACTCCATGTAATGGAAACAGTTGTAACTACTTTCAACGTCCTATGTGTATCTGTAGCTTCTATTATTGATGTTGTTCTTGTATCACCTTCCTGTGGTTGTACCTACACTATCTCTGTAATCTTATCTGAGTATATTACAAACCGTGTATACTGGTATTGGATGTAGGAAATTGAAAGGGAATACCAAAATTGAGAGACACAGGGTAAAAAAAAAACAACTACAAAAGCAATACTTGCAAAACTGTTTGGTATAAGTGAACTGAACACCTCCATGAGGGGGGGAGGGAAAGGGGGGGGAGGGGGGTATGAGGGACAAGGTAACAAACTGTACAAGAAATGTATCTAGTGCCTAACGTATGAAACTGTAACCTTTCTATACATCAGTTTGACAATAAAAATTTGAAAAAAAATATTTACTTATACATATATTTGTTTTGGAGCCCATACTGTAATTGAGGTCAGGGCTTCATCTTCTCACTTGACTGTTCCACCAAGTCTAGTGCTTTCCCACTCAGTCATGCCTCCACTCCCAGCTTTTTGCTGCTCAATTGGAGACAAGGATCTCATGGACTGGTTTTAAGCTAAAATCCTCAAATATCAGTCGATTGCAGGAGTGAACCAACAGTGCCTGGAAAAGTTACTTAATTTTAATGATCTAAAAATTAAATAGCAATAATCACCAGTGGCCAGCAAGAAGTCGAGAACTACGTTATGACGTCCACTTTAAATTTATTTGATTTGTCCAATTATCTGTAGTAATACTCTGAAGTGCTTTAATTTGGTGTCTGGCAAGACAAAGGTAGCCATAGACTGATAAAAAGATACACATAAAATTTTGTCATAGATATACACAGCAAGTCTCAGGTAGTTCTAGTTTCACTTTAGACACTGAAATTTTGTATATTTCTTCATTTTCTATGATTATGAAGGGTCTCTTGTTGCTGCTGTTATTTTGAAGCCTAATCTTCTGCTTTGAATGTTCCATTTCCCTCAATGCTGGCATGAAATGCTAAGTGCTTAACAGAGTGTATTGCCTATCAAAACAATGCCAGAGTCCTCAATTCCTTTTCTTACCTATCTACCTACCCCTGTGTATTGCTGACCTGCGTCTGTTAAAGAATGGACATTTATGGTTCATTCCTTAGTGGGAGGAGATTGCTAAAATACATCAAATTGTGCCACACAACAGTGTGCATACTATTAGGCAGTATAGTAGCATGGATGGAAATATAGTCTTACAATGAAACAGCATCCATTTGTAAAGCAATTTAAATCAATTTCTAACTGGGTCTTCTTGGGAGAAATTATGCAACCTACTTAAATCTCAGTTTATTCATCTATCAAACAAATTTCTAAAATTACTTTCCTCCATGAGTTATTGTAAAATTGGGACCATAAAGTACCAACCACAATTAATAAGATACAATAAGCATTTGCTCAATCTACTAAATTTTTGGGGTCTTTATCTAGTAGGCTAGAGGCTGGGGCCTGGTAGCATGAAGTTTAATTGATCCTGTCACTGGGATAATTAATATGTGCTGTATCTGGATATATAGAGGTTTCATGAGTGGATACTAAGGAGCCCTGGGGAAGTTTTCATAAAGAACATAAAAGTTAAAATTTTAAAACATTTAAGTTTCCTTAAAAAAATCCTAAACTCTCCTCCTATCTTCCTAGTACAACCTGGAGACATTCATCAAAACTCATATTCAAAATAAAATCTAAACCTTCTGCTTCCAGTTCATTCCTATGTACATTCCTATGATATTCCTATGTAAATCCACATTACATAATGACAGACAACACTCATATCAACCAGTGCAGTGAGACAAGTCCACTGACTACAAACTTTGATGTCATTGCTATAGAAAATTACCATAAAATTTAGAGGCACTTTCCACCTAGATACTAATAACTATGTGTGGACCATTTCCTATCCACTGACCACACAGGTAAGAAGAAGAGATGGAGGTAGCAATTACTCAGGATAAGACTCCTATGTGAGGAAGGGGAGAGGATGATGGAGGAAGAAGACAGAAAGGAAGCTGAGTTAGAGAATTCCTCCAGCAGTTCCTATTTTTATAGCTTGTGTGCTAGATGGATTGGATATCATTTGGAGTTGTTCTTACTGAGATGATTACAAATGACACTTTCTCACTAAGTTGGGTGGATGTTCAGGTTTAAGAAATCCTATCCAGGAAATCCAGATGAAGCTGTTTGTGATAAGACTGAGGAAAGCAGTTCTCTATTTGCTTTATGAATGACTCAGAAAGGAAAACTAATGGGAAATATTTAGCTTTCTAATTGGGACTAGGGGGAGGAATCACAGATAACAGGAGCTATTTAGTAATAATGTGGAATCATGTAAGAAAAAATCACCTAGTCACTTTCCTCGAAAAAAGTTCATTCTGATCTTACAGAATTTGTCTTCTGTTCTTACAGAATTCTCAACCAGAATCAATTGCATCAAGTTAAATTATATCTATTTGGAGAAACATTCATAAAGGAAAGACAAATTTAATAAACTAATTTAACATAGTTACTAACCACTAAAAATATATTTAATATCTTAAATTTTTTTCATTGTGAAATCAAGAGGAAATGAATACTCTTCTTCAACATAGACAGGAGGATCATGCAATATCAAATGCAGTAATATTTTTGCATGACCACTATTTTCCTACTGTTAAAATTACAAAATGATAACTACTTTGTTTTTGACAAAATGTCAACATATAAAATGTAAAATATAGCTGAGCACTCTTGATTTGTCCCTATAATTCTAGTTACTCAGAAGACTGAGTTCTGAGAGTCAGTTTGAAACCAGCATGAGCTAAAAAGTTCCAGAATCTCTCATCTTCAATAACCAGCAATAAGCCAGATGTGAAGGTATGGCTCAAGTGGTAGAAAAACAATGTTGAGTGAAAAAGCCAAACAAAATCACAAGGCCTTGAATGAAGTCCCAATACTGGCACGAGAAAAGAGGAAAGGAAGGAAAGAAAGAAAAGGAAACAAAGGGGAAAGAAAGAGAGAGAGAGAGCAGAAGAGAAAGAGAGGGAGGGAGGGAGGGAGGGAGGGAGGGAGGAAGGAAGGAAGGGAGGAAGGAAGGGAGGAAGGGAGGGAGGAAGGGAGGGAGGAAGGAAGGGAGGAAGGAAGGAAGGAAGGAAGGAAGGAAGGAAGGGAGGGAGGGAGGGAGGAAGAGAGGGAGGGAGGGAGGGAGGGAGGGAGGAAGGAAGGAAGGAAGGAAGGAAGGAAGGAAGGAAGGAAGGAAGGAAGGAAGGAAAAGCAAAGGAAAAACAGGAGAAAAGCATAAAATCTAAAATTATTCCTAGTTTCCACATCCAAACTCAAACACTAAATATATTTCATGGTATATTTAGTTTTCCTTCAATAACCCCAAGTGTGTGTGTGTGTGTGTGTGTGTGTGTGTGTGTGTGTGTGTGTTTGAAATAACTAGGCTTGTATGACATTTCTACTTCTCATAGTTTTGCTTCTGTGGCAAATTGGAATACACACACTAGTAAGCCCTCTGTTGACATAAGCCCAATTACAAAGTTTAACTCTTCTGGTTTTGTGAATTAGATCCAGTAGACACAAAAGAGAAAATTAGAGATTTTTTTTTTTTGCACCACAAGAATCCCTGCTGAATTACTGTAAAGTCAGAATTAGTGAGGCCCCAGTTAATAAGGTTTGATTGTAACCTGGGCTATTGATAGAATTGCAATGTCACTTATTCAACAGAGACTCCCACTGAAGTTAGATTCATGGCAACTTGTGCAAGCTGTGAAGAGGGCCGATTCTTCCTGGTATTCAGCATCAGCGCTTTTTAATTACAGGATTCTGTGGTATAAAGTGGACCTATAAGTTGACCTACTGGAGGAAGTCAGCACTTTTCCAGTGAGAACCAGCAGATTTTTTTTTTAACTTTTCTGCAGCCCCCTATTCACTTTCACATGGATCAGATTTCCTTCCGCTGGATGTGTAAGCTTTTGTCTACTATACCCCTGCCCCCCGCCCCACACAGAAAGACTCTTTTGTCAAACAAAGCAAAATAATTTAGCAAAGACTGTAAGTTTTTGGCAGAATGATGGCCTGTGCTTTGCTTATGGATAGTGAATACTTACTGAGTTAGCACTCCCCAAAGGAAAATCAAGGTAGAGATCAGAAAAATGTTTTCAGTAATTGCTACTTGGTTTGATCTCCTAGTATGTTGCAGTGTTTTATGCAACATTAATGATATCACCTGAGAGTCTTAGGATATAAGCGATTGCCTAAGTACAGGGCTATGTCAAATGTAAGAGACTGATATCAAACCTCTGAGGGAATCAATTAATTTGATATTTAAATGCTGCTCTGGAAGTAAAGTGACAGCTAGGTCAACAATGTTTCTCCAGACTACCAACTGTAGTGTGTGTGTGTGTGTGTGTGTGTGTGTGTGTGTGTGTGTGTGCGTGTGTGTGTATACACACACGCACACACATGCAAGCCTCCATGTGTAAACAACTGATCACAAATACCATGGGTAAGGGATCCAGTCTTCTCTATAAGGCATGTAGAAATTTCTAATCAAGTTATACTTTTTAACAAATCAGCCAATTAACTTTTCAGTATCCTAATACAGGTTGGTAATTTATGTAAATTTGGGAGCTACTGAGAAGCCTTTTAACTTCATTTAATTTGGCCTGAAAATTGTTATTTGGAGTCTCTTATGGTTGATTATTTCCACTCATGAATATTTGGGATTGGGAGAGCAGCAGAGGAGACAGGGAGAAGGTTGTGAGCAAGTTTATATCACTTACATCTTGTGTACTCATCAAGTTCAACTGCCCAAAACCCAGTTTTTACCAATAGATAACAGATAATACAAATGCCTTTTAAAATGGTGATATAAGCACATCCAGTATGTATAGTCTCTAATGAACTATGTGTTTTTATTATGAATTATGTCTTTAGTTTGCTGTACCCTCAATCCTATCTATCTATCTATTATCTTTCAACTATCTATATACATTGTGTCTCTTTCTGAGCTGTTAGATTTTAGACAGACTTGTATGAGAAGTTGGCTTCTAGTTCATTCGAGCTGAGAGCTGTGTATGGGAATCGGCCTCTAGAATTCTAATTCAATCGGACACAGAGAAATGCTTTATTGATTGTAGAAATGTAGAATGCACCATTAAAAATCCAGTGTTTGAAGTTAATCCCTTAGAATTCCCACGGAGTCCCTTTCCAGATCACTTAGCTAACCTGTTACCTGTTCAACTTACTTGGCTGTGTAATGGGATAAATGAATCAACCCAGTGGTATCAAAAGATGGAATTATTAGGTAACAAACACAAGGAAAATGATTTAAAGTGTTGTCCAAAGATGACACAGAAGAATGAGCTCATGGAAGGTTTATCCAAGGAACTAGGACTTGAGCTCTTGATCTTCTTTGTAGTCTTTATCATCTATGACCACCTTAATGCTAGTGTGTAAAACATCCCACAGAGAGAAGTTCACATTTGTGACTTAGTAACTTGTGGAAGTTCCATAAATGCCTTGTACCTTACAGCGAAGGGGAGGGAGGCTGATGCTAGGATATCTTGTATAGGAAAAGACCTACAAAGTACAATAGATGACGGCTGCACCTTGCACGTGGAAGTTGCATTCAGGAAAAGCTGTGCAACGTGATCTAGAGACAAACCAGCTGAGAATCAGGACACTGGTCTGCTGGAAGGGTTCTGTCAAACAGGAGAGGAAAACCTAATCAGGTAGAAGGATGTCAATCTGAAAGCAAAGTGAGGTTTGGTGTTTGTCTCCCTGAGATCTCCAGCAACAACTCCATCTCCATTTTTTTAAGGGGCAACAGTATCTGTGCTTTGTGTCTTCACTCAATAAAGAGAATATAGACGAAGTAAAGAACACATCTGGCCCCATGTTTCAGTGTTCTCTGCTATAATACTATAGAAGCCATCATTGTAAAAGAGTGTTATTTTTTATTTGTAAGCATCATGAAACATCCTGAAAGTAACTGAATTATGCGATCAATGTTAGTGCTAATCAAAGTTATCAACGTTGAGTGTTCTCTTCTCCACATGGTGTGGCCCTTGCTGTTCCTGCGATGCCAATTGCATGATTTGTACATAGCCCTAATTTGCTGATTACACTGATCTCTCAGTTCCTGCTATTCTGAGTTTTTACCCCCTTGCTATTTTTGGTTTTATTTCAGCATTGATATTAGGGAGGCATTATAACAAAGAACCAGATATTCAAATAAAACCCACCCAGGGAAAGAATTAGAAGTGTGCATCCATCTTTTGAGTATCTGACTGAATAACGATTGTATATTTAATACTTTAATTTGATAGGAGTAAAATAGTTTTAAAACACTAATTTTACAACAAATATATACATATATTATTTCAAATATATAAGCCCATCAAAATTGAACTGGACTCAGTAAGTCACTGGACAGGAATTGAAAATCACTTTCCCTAATAATGCATCTTGTCTTATTCCTTCTCAGACGCTGAGTACAAATGAACACATAAATGTGTTGGAACATAAAAGCATATGTAATATGCTATTGTTTTAGACAGAGAGAATGTCTAGAATCAGAAGAGATGATTTATAGGGTATAAAAAGGGAAGGAAAGCAAATGAACATATTTGGTGCAATGTCCATTGTAGAAAAACAGGAAGCAAATCCACCCCTTTATTGTCTGAAATGAAATATAACAAGAGAAAATCATTGTTGCTACCTACACTGTTGTGTGATCTTTGACTCTTTATTTTACATCTTTGACTTGCAGGTTTGTATTATGAGAATAGCTTTATAAAAAGAAAATTTGAGGTGACTTGATGTTAACAAATTCTGTTTGAGCAAGGAAAGGGTGGGTAGCAATAGGTAGTTCTCTTGACCAAAACTTACTCATTATTCCTTCACTTTAAAAGATGGTGAGCTATACCACTGTGGTAATTATTCTCAACATACCATGTGAACTTGTACTTTTTTTTCTCTTTTTCCTTGTCTGTTTGTTTGACTGAGGGGTTTGTCTAGTTTTGTTTCTCTTGTAGTAACTTCCTGTGGCTGTACCCTCGCTACCACTGTATTACAACCAAGTACCCTGGATATTGTCTATATGAGTAATAGAATTAGGGAAGGGAAAGGGCATACCAAAATCGAGAGACAAAAACCAAAAAGACAAACCACTCAAAAAGCAACAATTAGAAACCATTTGGTGTAAACCAACTGCACAACTCTTGGGGAGAGAAGGGAAGGGGAAGGAGGGAGGGTCGGAAATGAGGGAGGAGGTAACAAGTAAAACAAGAAATGTACTCACTGCCTTTCATATGAACCTGTAACCCCTTTGTATCACACTTTGACAATAAAGAAAAAAAAGAAACAAAAATAAATCAATAAATAAATGAAAAGATGGTGAGCTTTGAGTCTTATAACTACAGAGAAGAAGATAGATAAAGATTACATGATTGATACCAGTAGGCATTTTCCTTATTTTGGAATAATTTCCTAACTTTCCTCCTGGGACTGTCTGGGGATACTCCAACTTGAGTTACTATTTTTTTTTTTCTATTAAGCTAGGCTACAACACAGTATATAGAGAGGCCACCTTGGGCCAAACTTTGTCAAACAATATAGGGACAAGTGTAGTTCACAGTTGTCAATTTCTAACAGTTCCTCTAGTATCTGTGAGGATGGAATAATTTAGCAAGTGGGACCACCTTTACTGCCCGACTGGAGAGAGCATGCGTTGCTCAGTAATAGTTCTTCCCTTTCCTTCTGTTCATGGTGTTGACTTTCCTAAGGCAGAGATGTCTTTCTTTCTTGGTAGAAAAATGTTCTGGCTACTCTCAATTCTGAATATTTCAGTGTCTGACTCTAGAAATTAGTTTGCTTCTGTGTTTGTGAAATTTATACTTTTGGTAGACCTATGGGATAGAGAAATATGTAACAGGACTTTCTATATACATTTTCTAAAAATAATTTTGTTTTGTTAATTGCTCCTTGCTTAATGTTATGAATTTAGATTAAAAATGAGACAAGTATAGGGGCTGGGGATATAGCCTAGTGGCAAGAGTGCCTGCCTCGGATACACGAGGCCCTAGGTTCGATTCCCCAGCACCACATATACAGAAAACGGCCAGAAGCCGTGCTGTGGCTCAAGTGGCAGAGTGCTAGCCTTGAGCGGGAAGAAGCCAGGGACAGTGCTCAGGCCCTGAGTCCAAGGCCCAGGACTGGCCAAAAAAAAAAAAAAATGAGACAAGTATAGAGAAAATAACTGTTCCACAGTAATCATTGTTCGTCGTTAACATCCTAATATACTTCATCCTAGTTTGGGCATACATTCCTACACATACATATTGATAGAAAAAAAATTTATGAAAAAGTCCCATTTCTATATCAGAAAATATAATTTACCAATATGGAAAATCATAGACATTTACAAATATGTAAGGTTAGGCATAATTATATATATATATATATACAAGACATATATACATGCAAACATGTATATATGAAGTGTATATAAATATATGCATATGAAAAATATGTGCATGTAAGGTATAGACATGTATGTGGGTTTGCACTTATGACCTATGAGATGGCTTCCAATTTTTCTTCAATTATCAATAATTGAAAATATAAATTTGATACTATAACATTTAAGCTCAATTTATGTTATAATCTTAGAGTGATTAAAAAAAATAGACTGACTAGGTCCAAGGCCATTCAATACACTGAGTTGCTATATATTCAAATAACATATTTGCTAGCATTTATTTGGGTGAGTTGGTGATAATATCCTATTTGTGGTTAATATTTTAAATCAGAACTATTTTTACAAGTATGGTCATATAAAACGTTGCCTTTTAAAGGAGATTACATTTAAATTTGCATTATCCCCTATGAACATGAGCTGGGAAAATAAAAATCTATCAGGTTATTGTGGAGTTCTCTCTGCTTGCAAGTGCACAAACTGCCTGCTTATCATAGAGATTTAGTCAATAGAACATAATGTAACAAATATTAACTCTGTGGACAGCTCGCAGAATCAAACATCTCACTGAATAACATTTTTGTTTTCTGACGTTAACCATGTCGTGGGCTTTCCAGAATCTGCTCTCAAGTACTGTCTCTCGAAGGAGGGATCTGTAAAGACCATCCTTCCTAGGTTTCCTTATCATGATGAGAGTTGGGAAACCCTTTAGCCTTTGTCCGAGTAGAGAAGGGCTTTCTGACATGCACTTGTTCTGTTGAGTTTTCCATTGCAGTGTCATAACGAGCAGTCTGGGCTATCTTTTCAAGTGTGCATCTGACCCTGGCCAATTATTCAGATTATCTGGCTGGCAAATTCTGGTGCTGTTTTGCCCAGAACTCCTTCCCATGTTTTCCCTTCATGATATACCCAGTCTCCTCAGCCCCAACCCATTTTTTTCTGGTCTTACAGATGCCTCCAGAGACTAAACTGCAGCCTCTATACCATTGCTGCTCTTGGTACTAGTCTGTGGCTGCTATTTGGAAAGCCCTGTCTGTGTTTGCTCTCAGATCAATTCTCCCTGATGTATTTCCTAATCAGTCCATCACTGTCTACTTCACCCTACAGAAATCACCCTTCAAATACTTTGTCAAGCCAGCATGGAACAGCTCCCAAATGTAAACATGGTTTCTCCAGCTTTACCCATGCTCATCTATTACAACTTTCTGTGTTGGGGAGGAGATAGATGACACCAAGAAGTTCTTTTAGGAACATAAAAGATCTGCTTACCAAAGCTCTGCTCTTTTGATCATTCCTTTATTTATGATGTCTCTTTTCCTATGAGAAGAAGTTCAGAAGACCTCTCTTTTCCAATCTCTTCTACCTTTTCCCTCTTTCCCTCTAGCAGTGACTTTTACCTGGTTAGATTTTCTTATTTTTCTCTAAAGACTCTAACCCTTGACAACTGAGTTTACATTGCAGATAGGGCCAAAAAACAAAGGAAATAGAATAAGTACACATCGATGAACATTTTAGAAATATGAGTTCATACCTGGGATTCTTGATTTTAAAAAAAATAGGAATTTATTTTCAAGATACCCTAAGAAATAGTCTCTTGGAGACAGGAAGAAAGAACACATGGAGCTCCATATCAAAATAATAAAAATTCACACTTCCGTGGCATTGCCCTGTGCCGCATTCTACATGTTTGTGTACACTAATCCTAATGGAACATGTTGGGCTGGGGATATGGCCTAGTGGCAAGAGTATTTGCCTCATATACATGAAGCCCTGGGTTCGATTCCCCAGCACTACATATACAGAAAATGGCCAGAAGTGGCGCTGTGGCTCAAGTGGCAGAATGCTAGCCTTGAGCAAAAAAAAAAAACCAGGGACAGTGCTCAGGCCCTGAGTCCAAGGCCTAGGACTGGGGAAAAAAAAAACTAATGAAACACGTTCTCATGTTACAAACAATCCTCTGAGGTAGGCACCATTATTCCACTATTTTAGACATATGAAAACATACAAAAAATTAATTATTCAAAGTCAAACAAGTAGGGCTGGGAATATGGCCTAATGGTAGAGTGCTTGCCTCGTATACATGAAGCCCTGCATTCGATTCCCCAGCACCACATATACAGAAAACGGCCAGAAGTGGCGCTGTGGCTCAAGTGGCAGAGTGCTAGCCTTGAGCAAAAAGAAGCCAGGGACAGTGCTTAGGCCCTGAGTCCAAGCCCCAGGACTGGAAAAAACAAAGCAAAACAAAACAAAATCAAACTGAGTAAATATAAGAAAGAGATTTCAATTCAAACAACAATCCCAGGATTTGGAAATAGCAGCAGAGACAGAGACAAAGCTATCAATAAATAACTAATGCAAATGAGCTACTTGTATAGACAATTAAAAACTGAAGGATTGTTAATAGTTACAACAAACCAGGGAAAGAAGAGAACCAACATTATTGGACCATAGGTCAGGTGAAGTACAGTATATTGATTCATTGTTGATACTACACATGATAAATGATGGCTGAAAACAAAGATGCACTCACATGGATAATAGACACACATACCGAAAATCAGTTCTTGACGCTTCTGAGGGTGTTTACACTGGAAAAGAGAACGCTAGGGAAAGGGATGGGAATTCCTCAAGCGTTAGTGAAGCAGTGAGCCTGCATCCCGACTTTGTTCCCTGCCTTCCCCAAGGACACACTGATTTCAGTCCGTTGGTGAGTCACAAGAGACATGCTATTGAAAACAATTGAAGACCATAAGTCTGACATTGAGACTCACTCTTTATGAACCGGAAAGGGTTCGAAGCGATTTTATAACATCACTTTCATTTATATTTTTTATTGAGAGAGATACAAGTGAATTTAAATCCAACATAAGACGAATTATGCACAAACTCGGTTTTCTCAAGGGACTATGCCTTCTATGCCAGCTACTTTCAAATGGAGAATTTGTGGCTTGGCATTACATGGAGCCTGACTTCAATTCAATAGAACGGTACAGGATCTAATAGTGGAAGGGTTAGAATGTGACCTGGAAAATGATCATAATCTACACAACAGAGTTAAGGTGACTCCTGGAGCTCAGTATGTGGCTAGCCTAACTTTCCATTCAATAAGGTGATATATTCTGATGGAAAAGAAAGGCACTTTATTACTTACTCTCCTGCTTTTAAATCAAGAATTCACTATACTCTTTCTATATAGTTACTGCATACAGAACAGGTTTTCCCTAGGTATTAAACACATATATGACATGTAAGTTTTAAAAGTAGCCAGGTGCTGGTGGCTCATATCTGTAATTCCAGCTACACAGGAGGCTAAGATCTGAGAATCTTGGCTCAAAGCCAGGACAGGCAGGCAAGTTCATAAGACTCATCTCCATTTAACCACCCACAAGCAGGAAGTAGAGCAGTGACTTCAAGTGGTAGAGCATCCGCCTTGAGTGAAAAAGCTAAAGTATATTAAAGTAAGTTGTAACATAATAACAAGTGTTCAAAGTAATGAATTCAACTCTCTGTACTGGCACATGTGAATACACATATCCACAAATGCACACTCACACACACAAATACAATTATAAGAAAGGGATTTAGCTTGTTGTATATGTTCAAAACAAACAGAAATATATAATCTTCCCAATTCTCTTTCACTCATTCTGCTTAGCAAGGAAGACTTTCTCACTTTAGTCCTGTGCTTTAAAACAACTTGAATTTTTATTCATCCTCGAGCAAGAAGTAATATTAAGTAGCAACCCAGGCATTATTGAACAGGGTGAAATTCAGGAATGTGATTGAATAACTCTGAAATATAGGAAGATGCTGAGATGTGAAAATGAGCTTCCTATTACCCATTATTTCTATATCTCTTCTAGTTAGATGATTTTTCCTCCCTTCACATTAATACAGGCATAACACACTTTCAATAAAACATTCAACTATTTCTCCTAGAGAACATGCACTATTACACTATATTAGTCTATTCTTCTTGAATAAAAAATTGTTTACACATATCAAAAAGCAATACATCTTGCTGGCTACTTGTAGCTCATACCTGTAATCCTAGCTACTCAGGAGGTTGCAATCTGAGTATCATGGTTCACAATCACCTGGGGAAGAAAAGTCTGTAGGACTTTTACCTCTAATTAACTATCAAATAGCCAGAAGTTGAGTTGGGGTTCAAGTGGTAGAGTTTTAGCCCTGAGTGAAAAGAGGTAATGTATAGCATGCAAATCCTAAGTTCAAGTGTCAGGACCAGCAAGCATACACAAAAGCAATACATCATAAATTGTTAATATTAAGTTTTCAAAAACTTTTTTTCAAATGAATACAATGACCCATAAGTCAAATTAAATTTTAACACTCTGACCGAAGCATTTATATTCTTTTCCCTCTTTACTTATGCAACATTCTGCTTCTTACCCCTAGATTCTTTCCTGCAACCAACTTTCTTTGCCATCAAATGAAATGTTATAGGAAATTAAAGGCATCATGAATCCATTCTGCTACATCTTTTACTCTTTGACAAAATGGCTACAAATGCTGACAGCAAACACATGATTACATTTGGTATTTAAAGTCTGAGGAATAAAAAGCAATACTCCATTTCACTTTAGATATTAGAAATTAACCCTGAAGTTCAGGATATGCATTTGCTTAGAAATTGTTGGAAGTAACGTTTCATGCAAGAAATACATGAAGAACAGTATGTTCAGTTTTGACATTGAGTATCACTTACTCCTCAATCTTCAACAGTGATTAAGTATTTATTTAGTGTATGCCAAATCCACAGGCTACATCTTTCCTTTATTAAGGAATACCAGACTTTTAAATATTCCTACCATGTCTGATCTGCTTCCTGCTGTGCTCCTGTGCTTAAGGCAGGAAGCCTGGATTTATTATGACTTCTTCTAAAATTTGACCGCTTCTTATAGCATGCATTTCTTCACAACTTTACTTCTTTTTGGAAGAGTGATGTATTTCTACAAGCAACAGTTGTTTTCACTCTAAACATACAGCCAGGAAAGCATTTAAATATTACTTCTTACTTAGGTCTGTGGACCTAAAATATATCTAAGATGACAAAACTATCTCAAGCTAACAACCAATCCACCAGAGTTTTCCCAAAAGTAAAATATTGACCCATATTGTTTTAGACATAGCAATTCATCTTTAAATTAATGTTTGTTTTCTGACTTTAAAGATTTTTCTTCCTTTTCCCGGACTGTATTTGTTTTAGTTTTGTTTTTTTTTTGTCTTTATATGTTCTAAGATAAGAATGAGAGAATATTCATTGGGAAACAATTCACAAGTGAGGATGCTAGAACAATATTATTAAAGAACTTGGGAACAAAGTGAAAAAGTGGTGGAAAAATAAAGGCAAGGTTTATGGTTTTCATTCCAACATGTAAAGAGTTTAGAAGTCATCATTCCCATCTTTAAAACAAGCAAAAAGCTAAACAAAATGAAAGTTACCAAATTTTCTTAGAACTGTCAGAGAATGGAAATGAAAAAGTAAAACGTTATCCACAATATCCAAAAGATTGGAGAAACAATGATCTCATCTGCAAGAGAAGACACTGGAGTGATAAACTGAGAGTCACACTTACAAGGTAACATGTCCAGGACACAGTAGATTCATTGCCAAATTCTATCAGATCTTCAAAGAAGAATCAATACCAAAAGTCCTCTTATTCCTCTAACACTACCAAGCTCATTCTATTAAATGAGTATTACACTCATTCAAAAGTTGGACAAGGACACATAAAATAGGAGAATTATAGACCGATTTCTTTCATGTTCACAGGTGTAAAAATCCTCAACAAATTATTTACAAAATTAATTTAATAGCATTCATATACCATGATCAATTTGTTTCCGTCTAGGGCCTGAGGATGGTTCCAAATATGCAAATGGGTAAATGTAATTTACACAAAAGTAGAATCAATTGATATAGAATTAACTCTTGCTTAAACCTCAACATTCTTTTATAAGAATTATGAATAAAGGAAGTATATATAAAGAATGTGTGTCAACATCCTACATATGACCTCTATAGCCAACATCATATTAAATAAAAAGGAATTGAAATTCTTTCCTTTAAAGTGAGGAGAGAGAAAATGGTGCCCACTCTTTCTACTCTTATTCAACATGGCACTCGATTGTTAGTCAGAGGCATAAGGCAAGGAAAAAAATAGTCAAATAGGGAAGAAAGAAATCAAATTACCTATTTTCATAGGTGATACATTTACAATAGAATCTGAAAATTCTAGCAAAACTTTCTCCAACTAATAAATGCAACTAGAAGCTAAACAAGATATAGAATAAATTTACAAAACTCAGCTTTCCTATACACAAACAATTGATGGCTGATTGTAAAAATAATTCCTTTCATCATAGCCTCAAAATATGAAATAAAATAATACTAAATAATGTATAATATAAAATACCAGGTACAAATTTAACCAAGTAGGTTAAAGACTTCTTCAGTACATAAAACCTTTAAGAAATAAATTGGAGACATCAGAAAATTGGAAAGATCTCCATTTTCATGGAATGGAAGAATTAATTATACAAAAACGTCTGTACCAAAAACCATCCATTGGACAAATTCTGTAGAATTCCCACCAAAATCCCAATACCATCCTACTTATAAAAAGGAAAATATGTCCTACAATTCATAAGGAAGCATAAAATAAAACCCTGAGCATTGAAAGTAATCTTGAGCAAAAACAGCAATACTGGAGGCATCATAACAACAAGCCATTCCAAATGGATCATTCTAGCATGACTTTATGTGCAATCCTTCACTTCCCTCATAACTCCCATTCCCTACCACCCAGTCTTTCAGTTGTTCAGTATTCTTAAGTTTAAGCAAATACAACAGTATGATAAATTTTAATAGCCTAGTGGGGATCAAATCTAGATTTATTTATTTTTTATTTTTGCCAGTCCTTGGCCCTGGTGAGACTCAGGGCCTGAGCACTGTCCCTGGCTTCTTTTTGCTCAAGGCTAGCACTCTGCCACTTGAGCCACAGTGCCACTTCTGGTCATTTTCTATATATGTGGTGGTGGGGAATCGAACCCAGGGCTTCATGTATACCAGGCAAGCACTCTTGCCACTAGGCCATATTTCCAGTTCCCTTAATAGCCTAGTGGGAAACAATGCTAGCAACTAATGTACTGTACTGTACTTGGTTATGGTTTGGGGTTTGAGTTCTATAGGTTCTGCTCATTTCTAAAGCTGCATAAATCCTTGACTTATCCCACATTCCCTTTGTTGAGATTGTTTACCACATCTGGAATATAGGTAAGTTGTTGTGTCATACCCTGAATCACAATCTTGGATATTCCATCTTACTCCTTAAAATAATTGATTTCCATGCATTACATAGATAATTCATTCTCAATAAAGTGTACCATAACCTCCCATCTCTTGAGTGTGGGAAGCACATAGTAACTTCCTTCAAGAGAGTCCAGGGCTGAATAAGGGGAGGAAAAAAGGAAACTTCACTGGGAAGCAGTCTGACAACACTGTATTATGCAGGTAAAGATCAGAGTTAGCCTAAGAACTGATAAATCGTATTGATAGCATATACCTTTGAAATTGCATGACAAACATGGTACTTTGCCTCTCTGGCCTTCTCTCCCCAGATCCAGGTCCCTGGTCTAATTATGAGAAAAACATCACAAAAATCCCACTTGAAGGACATTGTGTGGTATGTAAGATCAACCTCCCTTAAGGTAATCAGCACCAAAGTAATCAGAGGAGGCATAATAACTAAATATAACATGATACCTGTGATTAGATCCCCAGACTACAACCCCCCCCCAAAAAAAAAAGGAAAATATGAGGAAATCTGAATAAAACATGGACTTCAATGGTAATATGTATTGGTTGTTTGACAATGAAGGTGCTCTTAAATATAATACATGAAACATGCTAATAAAGGAAATTGTTCCAGTTTTACTAAAACTTTCTGCACTGTCTTTGTAATTCCTCGACTGCACAAATATACCACTATGTAAAGTAAAACATTTTATATCTTAACACTATTCCCTGCTAGTTAAGACAAATGCACTTTCTTACATTAGCTCCTAATTTTTGCATGTAATCTAATGGTCCAGATTATTATTTAGCCTTTTAGAGTATCTCTGGATTGCCTTTTTAAAGACTATATTTTCATATCTGCAATTTGAAATACCCATTAAAAGTGGTTGTCAGGCAAACCTTTATTAGCTTATTTCCCACTGATACTTATCTAATGCTATATCGTGAAGCTGGCTCATTTTTTAAAGCAATAGATCACTTATCATAGATGGGATTTAAATACAAAATTGAGAAAGTTGACCTTCTTAAAGGCTACCTTGTTGAAAACAGTGAAACACATCTCTATTTACTAAAATAATTTCTGATTACTAAATACAGTAAGCTATCACAGAAGCTTTCTCATTGATGCAACCTGATGTTGGAAAAAAAAAGAGACAATACTGTTTTTAATATGCAATTTAATTATATTATTTTATTATCTTACAACAACCGTAATTATATCCTGTATAACAATGATGGTCTTTATTGGGACCAAGGATAAAAGAAGCTTGGCAATTTTCTGGTGAGGACAGACACTGGATTCACTGTTACACACTTTTAAACCAAATATCCTGTGAGGCATTCAATATACAAGCAGTAGGATAAAATTGTAGCCCGACACCATACACATTGCCCAGGTGAATACAAAGTGATTCTGCAGGGAGGGGAAAATGGCAGTGAATGTAAGAACTTTAAGAAAACATAGATTTGGAAGCAAATAAAACAGGGGTGAAAACTAACCCACATCATCATTAAGAATGAAGGAAAGAAGAAGCAATTAAAGCTCTAAAAGGAGACACGGAAACTATGCAGCCACAGGAACAGTGAGGGAGTGAGTGACAGCAATACTCACTGTGTTGAAGGATGCAGACAGAGGTGGGTTGTTGTCAAGCAGTCACTCATTGACCACCTCCCGGAAGCTTTTCCTACGAGGTCTCAGTTATTCTTCCAAAATCTCACATAACCAAAATGATCCATCTCTTTAACCGAAGAAGACCCTCAGAGCTCCTGTATACTAAGGAAAATGCTTTGTTTATTCTGTTTTACACAAGACTACTAGATGTTTTTCTTGAAGAATTGCTTATTCATTGTCAAAGTGATATACAGAGGGGTTACAGTTTCATACTTGAGGAAATGGGTACATTTCTTGTATAATTTGTTACCTCCCCCCTTCCTTTCCCCCCTCACCACTCCCCTTTTCTCTCTCCCCCCAAAATGTCTTTAGTGTCTTACTGTCACATAATTAGTGGAAGGTATTGCATGGCAGAAAGACATGTACAAGAGGGCAAGAGAAAGAACACAACCACTCAGCCTCCCAAGTATCAACACTAATAAATCAGTTCTTATAAAAAGTCTGTTTTTGAAGTCTCTGTGCTTGTGACCTAACCACCTGTAAAAAAAATCCCACTTCTCAACTGTGTTTCTTTGAGGATCTAAGTATCCAACAAGTAAAGTTTGGGAGAGGGGCGATCACAGTACTGAGGATATGTAAATTGACTCCCTCAATCGAATGTTACAGTAAAAGCATCATAACATACAGAATTTGAGACAATTGAGAAAATGATTGGAAGTGAGAACCTGGAAATGATTAGGTAAATTACTTAGTTGACTAAAAAAAGATAAAGCCAAATGTCAGGAAGATTTTGTAAATGAGGAAAAAAATTAAAAGTGAGCACAGTAGTCCCAAACTGTGGATTGAAAGGTGTTTTGTTTTTGTTTGTTTGGGGCTTTTTTGCCACCATTTTAATATGTTTTATTAACATAAGTTAATTGTACAAAAAGGGTATGTGGTGGTAGTCCCACAAAGATTTATATTGTACCTTGATTAAATTAATCACAAAATTACTCTTTCTTATCTCCACTGCCCATCCTCCCTTTATTATTAACAATTTCTTGTGGGGTTTGTTGTTCTAGTTTCATGGATACAAATCATGCATTTCTTCATCTCCTTAATTATCTTCTTTTCTTCTCTCTCCTTCCCCCTAGCAATCTCAAAATTACATTCATATAATATATAACATGCATCATATATATTATTTACATACACATATGTATGTCACACATATGTACATATGCATATGTACATATACATATAAATTCTATATTCTTTATATGGGGAAAAGATGCAATATTTGTCTTTCTGAATTTGGCTTATTTCACGTGACATGATATCTCCAGTTCTTTCTATTTCCTGGAAATGACAAAATTTTCCCAGTGGCTTATGGTGAAATAATGTTCCGTTCTGTCACTCTATTTACCACATTTTCTTGTTCATTTATGTTTTGATCAGTATGTAGGCTGTTAACATATCTATCAATACTGCTGTCATATACACTTGACTCTCATCTTCTTATCAATTCATTTTTATACATCCTGAGCTATTATTACCTCCTCACCCTTTCCATGGCTATTATTTTCTTTTTTTTTCAAATTTTTATTATCAAACTTATGTAGAGAGAGGTTACAGTTTCATACGTTAGGCACTGGATACATTTCTTGTACTGTTTGTTACCTTGTCCCTTATACCCCCTCCCTCCTCCCCTTTTCCCTTTCCCCCCATGAGTTGTTCAGTTCACTTATACCAAACAGTTTTGCAAGTATTGCTTTTGTAGTTGTTTGTCTTTTTTACCCTGTGTCTCTCGATTTTGGTATTCCCTTTCAATAGGAAATTGAAAGGGAATACCAAAAGGTTTGGTTTTTTTATGTGGATCCAAAGGTGTTTTTTAACTCACATAAATTTAGTTGACGAGGTTATGAATTTTGGTTACTCAGAAAAAATATTGATGTACTAAATACCCATTAGTGAAGAAACATTTCAAAGTTTATTAACCCTACTCTTCTAAATTTACTTAACTCTACCTCATTTTATATTCTTCTGTGTATCTCCTATTAGCATACTAAAATATTAATCTTCCATGTAATAATGTAATTTAGCAACCGACAGAGTAAAGACGAAGAGAAACAAAAAAAAACTAGGGTGAGGACAAAGGGATCAAAAAATCAATATTTAGGTTATCATTTTCAGCTCTATGATAAATAGACAAAGGCGACAATGAGCATGTCTGTGATCCCAGCGTGCGCACTGCAGTTGAAGTTCACTTGAGCTGAAAAAGAAACATGGGATGCACTGTGGGGCTACTTGCACAGAATGATGCTGAACTTCACTACAGTTGTGACTGCATTTGACCTGGAGAAAGATGGTAGCCAGCTTCTAACATGTTGGTCAGACATTGGGATTCATTTTTGGATTCTATGTAAGAATCCTGGATAGGAGTTGAAGAGGCAGCAGAGTTCAATGTTGGGAACTTACGAGATACATAGTAAGTTAATAAAAATAATTTGGAAATATCATGAACACCGATGAAGTGATCTCTCTTGTCTGAAGCTGTGCTCAAGGGATCAGGCTTAGCTGGGCAAATGGTTATCTTCTTGAAGCCCATAGGATAAAAGACCACTATCACAGAAGACCTAGGCTTTGTTTTGGTTTGTTTTTTGCCAGTCCTGGGGCTTGGACTCAGCGCCTGAGCACTGTCCCTATCTTCTTTTTCCTCAAGGCTAGCACTCTACCTCTTGAGCCACAATGCCACTTCTGGCTTTTTCTGTTTATGTGGTGCTGAGGAATCAAACCCAGGGCTTCATGCATGCAAGGCAAGCACTCTACCACTAAGCCACATTCCTAGCCCCAGTTTTGTTTTGTTCATGATGCTTTTTTAAGATAATTCTAAATTGAATTACATCTTCTCAAAATACATATACTAAACCTTAGTATCTCAGAGTGTAATTATATTTGACAATTGTGTGTTTACAAACATTAGGTAAAATCAAAAGGCTAGGCTGGGTCATAATCTATTATGTCTGGCGTCTTTATAAACAGAATTTGGATACAATAACACATAGAAGGAGGCTGAACTGAAGAGAAACTGGGAGAAGACTACCATCTCCAAAACAGCGCAATAATTTGGGAACAGATCCTTTTCTACAGCCCTCAGAAGCAAGTAATTCCGCTCATATCTTGACTGTGGATTTCATGTCCCCAAACCTGTGAGACAATAAATTGTGTTTAGTTAAATCAATGTTCTTTCACTTTACTGCTGTTGTTATTTTGCAGTACTGAGGAATTGAACCTGTGCCCTTGTTTATCCTGTATCCTAGCTCTCTACCACTGAGCTAGACTTGCAACCTTTTTGTGGTTTTCATTTTGAGTCAGGGTCTTACTCAATTGTTGAGTCTGAAATTTAATTTTCTGTAGAGCCCAGGTAAGCCCTCTCCTGAGATATACCTCTGGCCTCAACTTCCCAAAGTAGCTAGTATTATGCATGTGTGCTATCATTCTCAGTGTGAAGCCACTCAGTGGGTGTTGTTTTATAAAGGAGTCCTAGCAAACAAATACCTTTAGTAAAACAATTGGCAATGTGAGAAAGATGATTGGCTTTTATTTTAAATTGCATTTTAATTTTCCTCAGAGAATACGTTTTTCTAAAAATACAGTAAAAAAAAAAAATACAAGGCAGGGGAGCTACTAGGATCAGATTTTCTTTCTGCTTCCAAGAGTTGGAGCTATGCCTTAAAGATTCAAAGCCCTACATGAGTTGGCCACTGATACTTCATTATTAAGAGAAAGGAATTCACCTCAGAGCACTCTTTTCCTTTAATCAATGTGTTCTCAAATGTCACAACATCATAGCAGGGGCACAAGTGACCTGAATGCTCTAATACAATCTGCACTCATATTTTAATATGCCTTGATGAAAACTAATCTTTGGCAAGTTAGCTGGCATTTTGCTTTCCAGAGGAAGGGCGGGAAATACTTCTCCCTCTCCATTACAGAAGCCTTTCTGTTCACCTCTCTATTTTTTTTTCTTCCCTGAATTAACTTGCCCACTATCTAAGGCATTCGCTACATAAAGATTCATGTTGTGTGGGAATACGTTTTTCATTGTGCATGACACCTTGAATGGTAATACAGGCACCTACGATACTCCAGTGAACATAAAGCTTGAAATTTTAGTGAAATCAGTCCGTCGGGGGGTTGGAATTTTCCTATACACTCTAAAATATTTCTGTTCCTGGAAGACAGCAGGAGGATGAGCTGATGTTCAAATCAGAGTCAGGTGTAACGTGATTTTTTTTAATATATATAAAAATGAATCCTGTGCAGGCTGAAGGCTCCTTCTCCATCTGTCAGCACATTCTTTACAACCATGCATAAACCTTATTATCACACTCAGTGTGTTACTGCAAAAATTATCCCGGCCCTCAGAACAGTCTCTCCACAGCTTTGAGTAAAATTCAGACTTCAGTGCCATTAATATAAAAACAAGCTACCTAGTAATAGGAGAGGGGAGAGCAATAGACAATTTCCTTGCACAGAAAATTCACTGGGCCTCCTTCATTTGTATCACAGGAACAAGAGTAAATATTTTGCATTGAATAAAATAGCTCGTGATGACACACATTTGGCCTTGATAAAATTTTTCCACTGTAGTCACATATATTAACCTTTGATGAAAAGACCACAGAAAGAAAAGGCATGAGTTGAATATGGAATAATTTCAGAGTTGTTCTATTTTTTTTTTTGCATTAACCTTTGAGTTCTGAACTGCTGTAGTTGTATGTTTGGGATATATTTGGATAGAGACATTACTGTCATCCTCTTCCTATTTATGGGCCTGACCTTTGTATTATAGTAGCCTGCTTTGAAGAGCAGTTATTTTTAATTGCTTTAGGTGTCCAGAGAGACTGTTCAGTGCCTGTATTACTTATAGACAGCACCCTGGCACATACGTTTGCTCAATGAATCTTACAATGACTAGATATTTATAACTATGTCTGAATACAAGAGGAGGAACTGTTTCATTTTAGGAGCAGTGTGTATGTGTGTGCCTGTGTGTTGTATGTTTGTGGGAAAATGTGTTTGATTGTCAATGTGGCCCTCTACTTAATGAAGTGACAGGAAGAATTAAAAGTGATGGATTGTTCTGGCTGCACTGGGACCATCTGAGCTATAGTCTCCCATAATGCAGCTCACTAAACTCTGCCTGTACAAAGCCCTCAGTGCATGATTCAGGCCTGGAGCAAGGCTATGCAAAGAGGTTTAATGAGAGAGGTAAGGCCTGGGCAGCAGGAGGCTGAAATAGCTGTTAGAAGACAATAAAAAAGAGCCTTGTCCCCAAAATGCATCTGACTTTGGAACTGGATTCTCCAGTTTCACCAGTAGCACTGTTCTATAGTGCCTGATTGGACAAAATGATTGTAGAAAATATGCATCGCATGGCAATTCAGTTAGAAAAGACTTCTCCATCCTTCCCATCTAAATAAGACATGTCTGTGAAGCTTTCTTAGTGATTGAGTTACCAAGCATTGACAAAACTATGTCTGAGATATCCGTAGCATTCGAGGCTGGTGAAAAGCTCTGGTCACAAAGTGTCCCCAAAGTGACAAGCCCCTTCATTTTTTAGAGATGGTTAAGGATGCAAACTTATTGCTCGGAATTGAATTTCTAAGGATAGGAAGAGGAAGGGAGGGAAGAAAGAATCTGTATTTTATTCATTAACATTTTGAAAACTTGAACTATGTAACTTGACGGTAGGGATGGGGGGCAGGGAGAATGGAAGGGGTGACATTGTTCAAGAAGCATTGTACTCATCACCTGACTTGGGCTGTTGGAATTTCTATGTACAATTGCTTAATAACAAACAAAATTAATTGTCCGGCAGGTTTTATTACATAGATTTATGGGGTATATTCTGGTGTTCTGATGTATTTCTACCATATGGAATTATTAAATAAAGGTAGTTAATGTGTCCATCACTTTACAAGTTTATCATCTTTTTGTTGCATGGTGAACATGTAATGTGTCTTTCTGGGCAATTTTGCAATATCTATTACACTATTATTACCTATGTTTACCATGCTATGCCATAGATCTCAGAAACTTATTTTTCTTAACTAAAGCCTTATATACCTTATATATCTAGACAGACATTTCCTTAATCTCCCTGCCAATTAATCTCTACACACAGGCACACAAACACACACACACACACACACACACACACACACACACACACACACACACTTAGACGCTTCAAAGAAAAAATCCAACACGGTCTTCCTCTGTATTTGCATATTATCCCTATCTCCATTATTATCTATGGTTTATTATAATAAAGAATTTACTCAGAATGGGGGAGAATGATGAAGAAGGAGACATCAAACAAGATGAATTCTATTGATAAACCAATTTGTTGAATGGCAACTGCTTTGTACAACTAAAGATAATTTTTAAAGCAAAAGCAAAAAAATAAAAGAATTCATAAGAAGGCAGAAAAGCCCCACTATCCACATATTGGACCCCAGGAAAGCAAATTAGCTTCAAACTTGTACTTTAATAACCTGTTCAGGTAGCTGGAAAGGTAGCTATACTCCTATGCTTCAAATTTTAGTAACTTACACAAGTGATGATAAGAATGAGAAAAGAAAAGTAATTATACTTAGCAGAGACTCCATTGCATTTAAGGGAAACCTTTAGTTAATGAGAACAAACTAAGTGGATTCCTGAGGACAGTCTGTGCTCTTAGATAACCTGGACATTCACCAAGACAGTTAACCCATCCAAGATTCTGCCCCCCCCTCACACTGATAAAATGAGAGAGATAACAGCATCTACTTCATGGCATTTATGGGATAAAATGAAGTGGTATATTTGATTATAAACAGTAAAATGCAGACAAATGTTAGCTGTATTTAATATTAAATAGTCCTTATTGTGCACTCCATCTGAAGACAGATCACAATGAAACAAATTTACAACAAGACTGGGGTAATACCAGCTATTCTGTGCATATTAAATTCTCACTGTGTTCAAGATTCTGAGTTAAGCACAGTACATACATTATCCCACTTACTCCATTTAATTCTTAAAGTGATACTAAGTAGGCTATAACAACTGCACCACCATAATCTTTCTAAAGAGAATAAAATGGATGAAACAAGTTAAGAATCCATGGAAGGAAACACAGCTTGTAGTCATATCCCTAACACTCACACGCTGGGCTATCTGAATTGATGTGCTTTCCTAACCTCAATAAGATTCCTTCTCTTAGGGAAGTCTGTCTCAGTGCATTCTTCAGCCTTTGGATTCTCTCTACCTCTTGTTCTGTAGCTGCCCAAATGAATAATAATAGCAATAGTAGAATGGTACTCATGAGTTACAATGCCTGGAAATTAGAAGTGAATAATAATAATCTCTATGCTAATCAAATGTATCACAAATGCATATATTGGAAGTTAAGACTCAATGTGAAATTTTTAATATATGGAGATTTTATGACACGATCAAGTCATTAGGGTTCTGCCTTCATGAATAGATTTTTCAACCTCACAAAATAGCTCTAAGAAGCAAACTGGGCCCTGTTTTGTACCTAGTACTCTCTACAAATGAAGACTGTATTCATCCATCTGGAGGATACAATCTTCAAGGTGCCATCTTGGAAGTAGAGACTAGGCCCTTACAGACATCAAACATAACAGTGCCTGCCTTGCCCTCTACAAATGAAGACTGTATTCATCCATCTGGAGGATACAACCTTCAAGGTGCCATCTTGGAAGTAGAGACTAGGCCCTTACAGACATCAAACATAACAGTGCTTTGTTGGGGGACTTCCTAGTACTGGAAACATAAGAAATATATTTCTGCTTGTAATAAATGATTCACTCTCCAGCACTTGCCAACTAACAAATAATAAAAACCTTAAAAGGTGGCCATGCTTCTGACTAGTAAGGCATGAAAAGCTACTATAAAGTACTTTAAAAGGTAAAGTGAGAGAGGTAGAGCAACAGGGCCTCGCAATTAAACTGAAGACTGATTTCAATCATGGTATGCACGTTCTTGCTATCTTCTATAACTAATATGCTAAAGAAGCACCTCCCGATACACTGGGCATTTCCTGGTGTTCCTATGTTGAATCTCGAAAGATGAGATAAAATAGCTAAACCAGATTAAAATATATGGAAACCAGAGATCCTATAGATATCAAGAGCTTCACTATTGTTGTAGCATTTCCTCGGCAATATAATTTTTGTTTGTTTTGTTTTGTTCTGTTTTCTGGTTTGATTTCTCACTCCCAAGCGAAACATGATTTAGAGAACTGGTAGCAACTTTGTACTACTGGGTCAACATAGCTGGTAAGTGGCAGGACCAATGGATCCACAGCCTCTATTTTGTCCCTTCTGTTTATCATGGGGAGTCAAAGCTGGATAACTCTGTCTCTTCCTTTAAGAAGCCTGTGTAGGTATTGCTACTAAGTAGTATCTTTGTAGGCTAGCTATTGGGGGAAAAAAAAAACTTAAGAAGGGAAAAGAAGAGGAGAGGAGCAGACTAGCAGAAAAGAATAATAACAGCTACTGTCCTTGAAAGAGAGCTAATATGTCTGACCATCCAATGCACAAGGCAGAACAACGTGAACCAAACTCTCCTCCCCTCACATTCTGGAATGGGAAAAGGATTGTTCTAGTTTCTGTCATTTCCTTTTATTTTCTTCCCACTCAAAGGGAACAGATAAAGCAAAAACACACAAAAAAGTCGTCTATAAAACCTTTGCAGGCTGTGAAGGAAGCATTTCCATCCTCATTCCTTCCTTAGGATTGTTGCTAAAGAAGGAGAGATTTTTTTTTTTTGGTGTGGAGAGACACTGAAAGTCTTGTGACTTAGAGAAATATATTTAATCCGAGGTTTAATTTCTTAATACGTGATCAGAATTATAAACCTTAATTCACAGGGGTAGTCTTGAAATTTAAATTAGATGAAATACAAAATGAATTCTCCTTTACTTAATTTGGCAAAAAGAAAAACAAACCCATTTAGTTCTTATTACATTGTAATAGTATGTAATGCATGGATATATTAACATGAAAACCTCAAAGATGTTCTAGTCTATAACTAAAATAAAGATTGCAAAACTTATGTTCTTCATGGACTTGGTATAAAACAGTAGTTATATTTTTATTTCTAGTGTTTTTCAACTGAAGTATTAGCATTTAAAAATTATCAACGCAGATAACAAAAATCTATTGTATTTTATCATCAGTGGAAATCATAATTGTATCAGTGAAAATCATGTATAATCATATTTGTAGTATATATTTATATATAATATATATTTAGTATATTATACCGTATATATTGTTGTAGGAAGCACAGCTGACTCCATCTTGATTAGGGAAACATGGTAGGAAATGGTGGGTGCAGTAGATTAGGTCAATTGACCCCAAAATGTAAATGGCTTCTGTAAATGGCTTACTTAACTTGTTTGTTGCTTGTTCTACTCCATGTGTCAAGCCCCTACATCTGTGCTATGCTTTTACTTTTATAAACCTCAATTTGAGGACTGCTCGGTGTCATAGTTTCAGTGCCCGATTCTGCACTGTGTCCCTGGCCGGTCAGCCTGCTTTTCATTGTTGCAGTTCAGCTCCCAAGTCTGTGCTGCGTCCCTCGCCAGTCAGTTCGCTTTCTGCTTCTCCAATAAATCCATCTTTTTGCTTGAGACTGTCTCTGAGTGGTGGACTCTTGGAGGGATGGGGGATCCCCTCCTTTGAACCCCGTAACATGTATCACAGTGTATGTATATCATGATATATTTTCTTGATACAGTTGCAATTTCATCATAATATATTTACCTCAATTATTTATATTTTGTTTATGTTTGTGGATTTATAAGCTTTGTCAAGTTGCCAAAGAAGCTCATGATCTGAAAGGGTAAAAACTGTGGATTTCTAGGAAAGACAGCTAAAGAAACCAACAATTCTAATACATTGTAATTAGTCTCATCACAGACATATAGTTGTTATCATAGCAGAAAGTATAGTTATTACCATAATAGAGATCTTAGGAGATCTCATTCTGGCTTAATGTGTGTTTGGTGTGTGTGTGTGTGTACATGCCCCTATATGTGTGCACATGTGTACTGACATAATCACATATACGGGTAGTGGAGACTTAAAGAAGAGTGGTTAGTTCTATAATATTTCCAAGGTAAACAATGATCTAGCTAATCTATTAAAGAGGAAGTTTGTGTTAACCAAAAATAGTGGCCCAGTGAAGGGTGATGAGCATACAATATGAGGAAGAAGAGTGTGGATATTATACAGCACATGGCAAAGTAGATCTGTATGACCAGACAGAGCTCAGTGTGTATTTGGAAAAATGAGGAAGATGAGGCTAGAGAGATGGGCAAGTATTAGACCAGGAAAAGTTTGGATGCCTTGCTAAAGAGTTTAGTCACTATCCTGGATGTGGTGTAGTGACAACTGGGATATTTTTAGCCAAGGAATGCACTCATGATACTTGTGTTTTAGAGAGATTACCATATTATGAGTGCACAGCAATGTACAGATGGCAGAAGCGACCAGTGGAGAAAGTAAAGTCATGAGTCCATGGTAGTAATTCAGGCAAGAAATGATGATTCCCTACTGCAGCAGTGACAGAGTGTGAAATTACTTTGTGCAGCATAAAGTATCACTGTGAGGTTGAGAGAAAGAAGGAGGGAGGAAAAAGTAAGGAAGAGGAAAAAAGAAGGAAAGAAAGAAAAAATGGGACAAAGAAAAGAGAAAAACAACCAAGAACCTTAAGCAAAGGAGGAAGACAGGATCATAGTCTTTGGCTAAGTAGACATTTCAAGTCAAAGTGTTTCATTAAACACAATCACAACTGTTAGTCTACCCTGGGGGTGTGATACAATTACTGGTATCCCAGCTCTCAGCCAATCAGCCAGATGGCAGCTGATTGGTTCCAATGAAAACTAATCAAAACCTTTCTTCAATGGTTCAGTTGATTCACAAATAGCCAGGGCCAAGGTGAACTCAGTGACAGGAAGCTGCTGTCAAGTACAAAACCTCCAAGAGGCAACAGAAAAGGTGATACAGTTCACTAAGAGTCAGCATCAGCTAGATTTGTTTACAAGTTCCCAGAGTTTGACTGCATACACTGGTGTCTGTGTGCACACTCATGCACACGCATGCCCGTACACTCACATTGTCTCTCCTGGGATTTGTGTTTAAGAAATAAAATACATTTCTACATTTGATTCAGAATAAGAAGGTTATAGGAGAATATCTAAGGGAAAGATTTGACCCAGAAAAATAAATCAACACATGTCTTTAACATGTAAAATGGGTTTTGAAAAAATATAAAGCAATCAGGTAAGGTCACATTTAAGGATGTCTTCAGAAACCAAATTGTTTTTACATAGTTCAACTAATATTTTCCTATAGTTCTTTTATTTCTTTTTTTGGCTTCTCTTGTTTCATTGTGTTTTAATCCCAGATGCAAAGTAGGACTTATCTATTTCATATCACTGTATTGAAACTGGTTTTTTGGAATGACTGTCTTTTTATCTTGATAAATCAAATAAATTCCCAGAAAACAAGAAAAAAGGGTAATTCTGGTTTGGAAAAATGCTCCAACTCAAAGACTGTAAAGGTAATTCCCTCTCTAAAGAGGCAGTTCAAGAACTGAATGAAGTTACATGTACTTGTAGAAGAGATCTTCATTTAACAATCCTCCGTTTTCCACTCCAAGGGCTCTACCACAAACCACAATTCAGCAAATCTAAATCCTCTTTTCAAAGGATAGGCTTTGGCATGAAGGAATGGTAGGAGAAAGTAGATTAGGCAGAATCAAACAGGAACAGGAAAGGAACATAGTATTAGGAAAGTCTCCTTAAACAAAAAATAATATCACTAAAGGATAAAATGAAAGTCATTAGCTATTTGGAGTTAAATTTATATAAAGGGTGTTATTTCCCTATTAAATAGGTTAAGATTTCAATTCATATTTTAAAAGGTTCGGATAAAACTTTTGAAGCTAAAGCATTTTGTGTTCTTGTTCCCAAGAATGAGATTATAAAGAAATGCATGTGTTCTATCATAAAATCTGTCCCATTTAGAGGACCTAGGTTTCTGTGAACTCCTGAAAGACCATGAGGAAAAAAAATTAAATTTAACATTTTTTTGTAAACCTAGAAACATTTTCCAACACATTCTAAAAACCCCTTAATGATTCTTTACCCAGTTCGGATTCCGGAAAGTTAGTGCATAATTAATGAGGTGGTAGATATTCTCCAGAATTAGTTTTCATCTAAATAAAGGTGCCTGATGTTTATCTGCAACCTTTGTACTCATTGTTGCCTTGAATATACCGAGCTTCCTGTTGGTACAGGGAACTATTGATTTGCTGACTAATCTTTTTATCTGATCATTATAGATTGTAACTCTCAGTCTATAACCTTTATATCCAGTACTATTGTGGTTAAATAAAACACAATACGAAATAATTAACATGTTCCCATATCAATATTTCTCTCTCAGGCAAAAGTAAAATTAAGGCTTCAATTTGACAAGTGAATGTCTGTATTTTTAGAGAGAAGTATAAATAGAAGATGAATATACAATCTTTAGTTCCTTAATATAAATTACTCAGGAAGAATTCGTATGTAGCCTTGGGGAAATCAACAGCTCCTTCAATTGGATTGCTTCTGTCACTGTATGGACACAGTCTTGTTTGATGTGCTCCTACCATTTGTCTTGTATGGAGTCTTTTATCTAAATCCAAAGCAATGCAGTCATCAGGGCTGAGATTCAATAATGGCTCTGCAGGAGCTGTCATCCAAGGTTTGCTATTCATCTTGTAAAAGGCTTTGAGTTTTCAAAGTACCAACTAGGGTTGGCATTTCAATGCCACGGACAGATCACTTAAAGTTCCTTTGTACTCACAAGAAAGGGAGTGGAAATGAGAATGGGGGGAGAGTAAATGGCCAACCTCTTACTCTACCTGACTACCTTGGGGCAACTCCCAGCTTCCCAAGACACCAAGGACATTAGTTGAACTGATATGCTCTGCCATGGGACTTTGCCATGAGTGGAGAACGAATGTGTTGGTGGTGTTTATTTCACACTGAATTCCACTGCTTATAATTAAGAGGCATACAGGAAGGGAACAGAGAAGGGAAATACAGGAAGGAGAAAAATGATGATAAAGAAAATGTTTTCATATCTAATGAGTTTAGGGATGAATAAACTGAATGTATGACTTAGCAATGTCATTGTCACATGTCCCCACATGGGAACACACTGGGGCTACTGCCACTCATCTTAGTTATTTAGTTGACTGCCTATGTACATGTCTCCCTGCTCAATGCTGACTCCATTTCCTGGCCTTTTTAAAACATGATATTCTAAAGAAAATGAGCAGTGTAAAAAAGGGTCAGGTGGTCAAATGTGGTAGCAAACACATGTATCCCAGAACTCAAGAGGCCAAGGCGGTAAGATTGGGAGTCCAAGGCCAATGTGAGATACTGAATTAAAACCTGCCTAGACAATATGTTCAAAATGAACTATCCAACATGTGGGCAAGGTCAAGAGGGAAACTGGGAAAGAGGGAAGGAAGTGATGACACGGCTCAAAAAAAATAGACTCATTAACTGACTTATGAAAGGGTAAACCCTCTGTATATCACCTTAATGAAAACAATACAAAATTTTAAGCCCAGTCTAAATAAAGGGGAGGGAAGCTAGTATAAAAGTTGCCAAGATCATAATACTATTAAATTCAATAAAATTTACCAGACTCATGAGACTCAAAGCATTTGTTTGACAGTGTTTGAACTCAGGAACATAATGACATTTACCTAGAGTAGAGGCTATGTAACTGCTATACTCCTGTACTCACTGTGACTCTTGAGAAATACACAATCCCACTTTCAGATGAATTGTCCTCCTCTATTCCTACGTTTGGAATGAGGTTGTCTGGGAGGACCCAAAACAAAATACAAAGGGCAATGGGGACTCTGATTTTAAGGCTAGCTCTCATTCTAATTAAATAGATGGTCTTGGCCTTCAATTTCCTTATGATAAGTGATTTTAAATCAATGATTTCAAATATATGTTTCTTCCCAGACACAGTACAATTCTGTGAATGTCGTACCTGACTGTACTTCCTACATAGACAGGGATGCATGTATTTATCTATACATCAACAAATATCAATAAGCATGCAACTGGTTGTCTCTATTACTTGAACATGAATGGATCAGACTAGAAATAGGCACACATTTTACTAACAATGACACCAGTTTCTACATTTACAATTTTGGTGTCACTTGCTTAGAACTGTAACCAATTCACAAGGCTATGATCTTTCACTATTGAGTAAAATTAACCTGAATGAAGAAGTCTGAGCTAGCTGAGCTTGTTACAAGTAACCTGAGACAAGAAGGCTGGTACAATGATCTTTGTCATGATCATTCAACAAGGAATGAGGAGAGCTTGAGATTTAAACACAGTGAAGACTTATTTCTGTCTCAGGCTTCAGAGAGAATTCCTAAGTAAGAAAATTTGCAAGAGACCAAGACTGGAGCTAAAATTATCCTAGCCCATGAGTGAGGGCATGAAGTTCTTTTGTAGTAGGACTGATAGGAAATGACATAGAGCTTGAGCTCTAGGTATCAAGAACTAAGGAAACCATGAACAGAGCGCTCAGCGATTGCTCCCTCAAGTCTTTCTGTCTCAGGTCAAAGTTTGAGTGCAAGTTATAAGGGCACCCATCCATTCATAGGTTTGCTTAAAGAAAAGTAATTTAAGTTTAGATTGAAGAAAAATCTTTCCCTTGTAGTCAAGCATCATTTAATGCTTGGATGCTATGGGAAGAGATGCCAATATATGTGGCACTAATAAAGAATCCCTTGCATTCTAAAGCTGAATCTTCACACTGGTGACACCAAAATAGGCATTCAAGGAAATGTTGCCAGTCCTGAGGTATGGTCCAGAATCTATTAAAATTCTATTTTATGAGCATGCTTCTCAGAAAGGTCATGGAACAAACTCAAAGTCCTGATTGGCCAGTTTAAAGGCTGCTCATGGTGACTAAAGAATTTCCAAGCAGATCGATAGCATAATATTTTCCATCCATGTGAATGCATATGTGTGTTATAACCATAACACACCCCACATGTATGTATCCTAGATTCTGTGTATGAAAGCATGTGATACTTGGTTTCTGAATCTAGCTTATTTTACCTATCCTGTTAATTTCCATTTCCCTACATTTTCCTCCAGAGAAAATAATGTCACCCTTTGTTTATGGGCAAATGATATTCCAATATATACTGTACTATATTTTTTATCCATTCATTTGTTGATAGGCACCCAGGTTGCTTCCATATTGTAGTTATCAATAATGCTGTAGTAAACACAGCCATGCATGTGTGTCTATTATAGCCTGTTATATTCCTTTAAATATAGGCACAATATTTTAGCAGATTCATATTATACTTTTATATTTAGTTTCTGGTAGAACCTCCATATTGAGTTCCATATTGATTTCACTGATTTGTATTCCCACCAATAGTGTGTAAGTGCTATAAGTTTGGCACAGCACCGCCCCCGCCCCATTTGTTATTATTTGTGTTCTTGATCATTGTCATGATAACTGGTGTGGGATGAAATCTCAATGTCATTTCCTTTCTTAGCAAAAGTGTTGAACACTTCCTCATATACAACTTACTATTTGTACTTCTTTCAGGAATTGTCTCTTTAATTCATTTAGCCATTCATTAATGGGATTAGGAACTCTTTTGGAGCTTAGGTTTTTGTCTTCTTTATATACTCTGGTTACTTATTCATCAAATGCCTAATGTGAAAATAGTTTTCTTCCATCCTTTAGTCTATCACTTCATTCCAGTGACTATTTCCTTTGCAAGAGAGAAATTCTTGGATATAATTCCATTTGTCAATTTTTGCTCTTATTTTCTGAGCTATTGGAGTGCTATCAGGAAGCCCTTGTCTATTGCTGCACCTTCCAGTGCCTGACTTTTTTCTGCAGAAGTTTCTGTAAGGTTCCCCTGGAGGGCTCCATGCAGATGCCTCCACCTGGGTAAGTCTCCACCCAGTTACCTGGGTAGCCAGCATACCTGGAGGCAGTTACCTCCCCCTTCCCTAAGGTCACATCCTAATCTACCTGTCCACACCTCCCTGGCCCAGCCCTAGATAAGGCAGGACCGGGAGGGAGTGAGGTCAACCGTTCTCTCCTCTCTGGCAGCCATGCATCACCTTGGCCACAGGCAGTTAGTGCGGTAATAAAAGTTCTCTCCTTCCTGAATACCATGTGGCGTTCTCCTTTACCGGCTACCTAGTTTAATAACTCTTACAGTTCCTAAGTTCAGCTATGCAGTAAGGCTTTTAATCTGTTCTGAATTGACTGATTTTAGGACAGGATAAGAGATAGGAATTTAGTGTCAATATTGTTCACATAGGTAGCCAATAGAACGATGTAGCTTGGTTCACAGTATCACAAAGTTCAGCCCATGATTCCTTGGCCCCATGCATTTGGGCAGGCCATCATGGCCGGGGGAAGGTCATTGTAGCAGAGAGCTGTTCATCTCATAGAGGACAGGAAGCAAAGAGAGAAACTGGATGGGACTAAAACCAGATATAAACAAGGACTCCTCACCCCATGATTTACTTTCTCCTATGGGTCATGGGCCCCCAAACCTCCCAAAATAACACCTCAAGTGGAGACAAAATGTCTAATAAGAGCCATTGGGTAGCATTTCATATTCAAACCATAGCACAGGAGAGACAGTGTGTCTATGTATCCAAGTAAATTGAGAGATTGTTTAAGGAACTGTGGCAGAGTTATTTACTTTTTATATATTCATTCAAATAATTTGGGAGAAAGATTTATCTGAAGAAACAGCCAATACACATTTGACAATATTGTAATAGGTGATAGACAATTAGCTGTTAAAATAGTGCCTAATAAAGATTGCTTCAAATTCTTCCAAGAAAATTTGAATGTCTCCAATATAAAATAAAGCTGTAATAATGACATTGTCAAGGAAATTGGTGGTTTTGAGTTAATTTTCTTAACACAATGCCAAAGCCACAGGACAAGCTCTTATATAAGAATACATAAAATCTAGAGTTAATAAGGTGAACAGAGAAATAAAAATAGAGTGGGGATTTTTAAATCTGGCAGAAAATATTATACTGCTACTCAAGGCATTCATGTAGTGAATACAGCCTTTGCTAAAATTAATGTTGTGGACAATTATGAGGTGACTTTATGGGATTACTAGATATTAATAAAACTAAAGAGGCAGTCACATTTTGTCTTCTCAGAACCCAACCAATAATTGTTTCCATGACTTTCCTTGAATACAGCAAGATAAAGAAGATAATGGGACCTCAAATTTATTGAAAGCTTGGAAAATTATTGTCAATCTTGAACAGAGCACGGAAAAATTCATCCACTGAGCTGTGTAGCTTCAACCCTGGCTTGTGAGACTCTTGCATGATCTTGTGGGGACCAGATTCACTTCTAATCTCATAAAGCAAAACTCTACCTTGCTCCAGACTCCCTGTGGCATCTTTTCTGTAATGCCAGCATGCAGAATTCACATCTGTTCTGTATCACCTTAGTGTCTGGAATGTTCTTTTCAGAGATACTTAAATAACGATTCTGGCTATTCACAGCCTTCTCTGACCACTCAGAATGAGGTCTGACTCTTCCCATCAATCTCGATCTCTCTCACCCAGATTTGTTTTCTTTATCCATTCTAATATATAACAAACAAGCCCACACGTAAACCAGTCTAATCAATGACAAATCCTTTTCTTTGGAGTGTGAATTGTCACATCTATACCAAATATCTTGGCTTAGACCTAGTCACAAACCCAGAAGTATTAAGTGCATACATTATCTTCCAAATTTCAGATATTATCAAGTGTATCCTCTTCAAAAATCAAGGAATGTCATATTTGGCCCATCAGACTATAAATAAGGCCCTGTCTATTGAGTGGAGGTTGGGGACAAGTAAACTTAGCTCTCTTCCTTGAGGATTATGTGACACAGCTTATCTTGCTCTGTCTTTCTTACTGATCTAGCCTTTTTCTATATTCAATGTAAGAAAAGAGTTGAAGTTACTGATGGTCCTCTGGACCTTCTATAAGTTCTGTTAGATACTCTATCTTTCCATTCACTTTATTACCTGTTAGTAAAATGTCATTGTGTCAGCTCAAATTGTAATCAGAATCTTTAACAATTTAGTGTTATTAACTAACACATTTTATTCTTAGAAAATATAAAAAGTTTTCTTAGCATCCATTTTGTTTCATATTTGGAAACTAAAGAATTTTTTTTAAGAAAAGGCTGAAGGAAAGCAACGAAGGATTGAAGAGACTTGAAATTAGAAGGATAGAAATGATAAAAGTGAAACAAATCCTGAAATTTACCTGGTCCAGAGAAATTATGGAATAACTGTTGACTTCAGGAAAAGACCTTTTGATCTTAATGAGATCATCAGTTCTCTATCATTTTGATCTACATTCTAAAATATTATCAAGGGATGGATTATATTTATTAATCCTTAGTGTATATAAAATTGAAACTAAGAAACTCTTAAAAGATACTTAAGTGTGTGTTCATAAAGCACTAAATAAATGGCACAGTCATATTTCATGGGCCTTCTGGGAAATTCCATAGTTTATTCATGAGAAAAATAAGTGAAAAATATAAATAATATTTACTAGTATGACTTCATAATCATCTTCAAAGGGTTTTCTTGGTACCCATAGACATTCTTAGTCTACATTTTGACAACTGTAAAGCTAGGTGGTAATAATTAGTTTGACTTAATTTTATAGGGGACTTACAAAAATCCAAATTTGAACTCTACTTCACAGGCAAACGTTCTCCTCAGGCAACTGCTTATAAGGTCAAACTTTGTGGAATTCTCAGCTTGCAAAGTCAGAGGAAGAAATTAAACTAAGAGAAACAAGCACAAAGAAGCTTTTAAACAATTCAACATCTACCTGACTCCATGTCTTTCCTTCTGTACTTTCCTCATTATACATGAAGACAGATAATAAACATAACAGCTTGTTCATTTCTATTGGCATCTGATGTCAGAATGTAAGAACACAGTATTGATTTATGTTTCTTCTGTTTGGGCTAAGATCTGAAACAGACAATGAACTGTGTATTTAGATTGCATCCTATAGCCCTTCAACAATAATAGTAATAACAATAGTAAAAACAACAAAAATAATAATTAATGTAATCTCACTACTAATCCAGTGTTTTTCTAATTGCCTTTCATAGATCCTGCTGTCCCGTTTTATAAAAAATACTAGGAGATATTTCAATCTAATACTCATTATACATATGTAAAAATGGAACTAGGAAACTCGAGGGGAGAGCTGGGGTTAGGATACATGGAGCATAGAATGATAAAAGAGGAGCCACTGATCCAGGTGCATCATACACATACATTCATATGTTGACTTGAGTCCCTTTGTACAATTATTTAAATGTAATAAAAAAATAAATGTAATTTTTAACAGACTCAGTGATATAGAGAGCTAATTAATTTATCCCCAAATCTTTAACAATTTATCACACTACAACATTGTTATTAACCAACACATTTTATTTTCAGAAAATAAGAAGTCTTAAGAATTTATCCTCCAATAATTATTTTTGCTCTCTTGCACAAAAAAAATTATCACATAAATGCATTTGAAATTAAGCATAATTTCCCTGAAGGAGGCTTGAAGGGAGAAGAGAGTGACTCTCACATTTAGTATTCAGAGTGCTTGGAATGTTTTCTAGAATTGTTTTCATGATAAAATTTGAAGATTAAGTAAATCATCAATAAGGGGTAAGTTTTCCCTTCCCACTGAATAATTCATAACTTAATAATTCTGGTCAATTTGGTAGTTTCAATGTAATTACTATAAAGATAAACAAATGTGGAACTTTCTAAGGTTTTATGACCTTAGAAGAATTATGTGGGTTGTGTTTTTTGTCTTGGGGTTGTTTACTTTCTGCCCATCCTGGGGCTTGAACTCAGGGCTTAAGCCTTGTCCCTGAGGTATGCTCGATGGAAGTGCTCTACACCTTGAGCCACAGCACCACCTCTGGCTTTTTCTGAGTAGCTTATTGGAAACAAGACTTTCATGGGGACTTGAATGTCTGGACTGGCTTTGAGCTGTGATCCTCATATCTCAGCCTCCTGAGTAGCTAGTGATTTCATGTATGAGCCACCGATGCCTGGCAGAATTATGTGTTTTTTTATGAAAAAACTTCAAAGTAAAATAATGGATTGAAGAAATACATTAATCTCAATTTTGGAGATAAAATATATGGATTATATTTTATTTAAAATACTGTATCAAATAGTTAATATTCTTGAAAATATTTCTTCTTTGTTCTATCAAAATTTTGTTAGTTATGTCTTTACATTATTCCATAATTTTTCCTCACAGTATAGTCTGCTATTGGTTTTCATAAAGTATATCACATCATTTAAAAACTTTTAAAATTATTGTATCATAATTTAAAGTTATGCATTTTAAGAAATTTGAATTTATGTAGTTCACCCAATAAATCAAATAGTAAAAATCCTTTAATATTTAATCTTATTTTATAGTGGCATGCTGACTCTCATTCCTAATAGATTGTTTTATACTTTTTGATTATGAGCTCATCTTTGAAGAGATTTACTCATCATTAAATGTATGGTTTGGGATGAGTATACCTTTCCCCATAGATTTTTTTTTATTACAGAGATTTTGTCATCCTGGAATAATTATTTATAATTAATTTAATGTAACATTCACTCTTAGAACCATCATTAGCTGTCAGGACATGCTTCTAATGACTGGGGAGAGACAACAATGAACAAGACAGATAACATGCCTTCCTTCATACGACTTACATTCTATATTGTAAAAGCCACAACAGCAAATAAATAAGCAAAATGTAGAGTATAATGAAAGAGGCAAATACTCAAAATAAACACTGAGAAAATATACAAAATACAAGGATTAGAGAATGGAATCTTGGAATGATTACTGTAGGTTTAGGGGACCTAGTACCTCCAAAGAGAATACATTTGAAAACTAGAGTCATTGAATCACACACCCATTATTTAGCATTTCCAGGAAGATAATTTCCCATGGAAATTCCAGGTTATTACATGTTTTCAGGTAATTTCCTTTGAAATGGGTGATTGTTTTAAGTATAGATTACTTGGGGGAGGTTTTAGCTCTAATTTCATCAATTAAAACGGCCATATACTTCTAAAGGCCTGTGAAGTCTTTTGAACCAAACACCTCCTGTTATATTAGTCTGTACTGTATTCATGATTATAATGAAATGTCTGAGCCTAGGTGATATTATAAAGAAAGGGGATTTGCTTAATTTTCTGTCATCAGAGCATGACGGTGGCATTAGCTCACTTAAGGTGTTCAGATAAATGCAAGGGCAGGGAATGTGGCTTAGCGGCAGAGTGTTTGTCTAGCATGCATGAGGCCCTGGCTTCGATTCTTCAGCACCACATAAACAGAAGAAGCCGGAAGTGGCATTGTGGCTCAAGTGGTAGATTGCTAGCTTTGAGCAAAAAGAAACCTCCCCTGTCTTTCCCTATTCTCCCTTCTCTCTCCATCCTTCTCTGTCTCTCCCTCCCTCTTCTGTGTCTGAGGTATGTTCCCTCTAAAAATGCCAACTGAACAACCCAAATTACTCTCATATAATCTGCTTTCCTTTTTAGTTATGGGATATATTAGCATATCTATTATGTGAATATTTGACTTTGAGATGGATATTGGTCTAAGGCTACAAAATTTAGATAGGAGAGAAAAGACAGAATAAAATTGCCAGTTAATGCCTACACATATAATTGTTATGTATATTTCATTTGAGCAGCAATTTTCTTATTACTAAAACTATTACACATTGCCACATACTGGTATACATATACTGCATGATGGAAAAGCAAAGATGATTATATAACCATTAAAGGTTATATAAGGTTTTGTAGGACTCTGACCTGCAATCATTGTTTCATCTTTTTAAAAAAATAATTTTTTTTTTTGTCGTTCATCTGGCTTGAACTCTGGGCCTGGGCTCTGTCCCTGAGCTCTTCAGCACATGGTTAGTGCTCTACTACTTGAGCCACAGAACCACTTCTGTTTTTCTGGTGGTTAATTGGAGATAAGAGTCTCATGGGTTTTCTTTCCAGGGCTGGCTTTGAATGACCATTCTTAGATCTCAGCCTTCTGAGTAGCTAGAATGTCAGACATTAGCCATGGACAGAGAGCTCATTGTTTAATCTTGAGTAACTAATATATCCAGATACATCTAAATGTTCTCTAAGAATGCAGTTGGCACATAGCATAAACAAGTATAAAATATTTTACTCTCACCTTTATATTTTTTGTTGTTTTCCAGTGCATAAATGTCACTCAAAGTTGTTTAGTTTACTACAAGTTTTAAAATGTATTTTCAATAATGGTAGTATACTTTCCAAAGTTATAAGCAAGAATATAAATTCTTTACTCATTATTTATGGAAATAATTATGTATATTATAAAATATATATGCATATATACACATATATGCACCGTAGTATTAGATGGAGAAGTGCAATATTATTGTATCACTCCCATTCTTAGACATACTGAAGCTGAATAAAGTCATGAGATTAGGTCTTGCCAGTGTTGTGGTTACTCAGGGCCTGAATCTTAGGAGCAGCATAAAGAAGCTAATCAACAGCTCTGTAGTAGCCTCTTCTTCTACCATGCAGACTGGGTATATTATGCGTTCCCGATGATATAGGTATGGAATGATGGTGCCTTCCTCAGCCTGGATGGCTGCCATAGTTAAGTGGAAGACAGATGCCCTCCGGCCGAGGCCCCAAGAGACAATTAAATTCTAATTTGTGAAGACAAATTTACTTCTCCCCTATGCATCTAGAATAATAATGCATGTGACTCTATGGACGAATTGTAAAAAGACTTGAGCTGTGAGTCTTCCTAGAAACACGGCCTGACTTGTAGTATATTTTGGGGTGAAAAAGAAATAAACGTTATGGAGTTAAGCTACAGAAGAATTTGGAATACTCTTTTTCTACACAATAGTTATGGCAACCCTAATGACGTACTGCTGTTTGAGGAAAATCCTGTCTTGAATAGCCAATACAATTTGTT
This sequence comes from Perognathus longimembris pacificus, assembly GCF_023159225.1. Classification (NCBI taxonomy): domain Eukaryota; kingdom Metazoa; phylum Chordata; class Mammalia; order Rodentia; family Heteromyidae; genus Perognathus; species Perognathus longimembris. The sequence continues at coordinate 47,184,517 of NC_063176.1, forward strand.
TCTGCACAAAGAGCAAGAGAGCCAATAAAATACATCAATTTTCTCTATTCCCCTAGACTTACAGACTACACCTTCAGTGCTCTGTGTGCTTTATAACACTTATTTTTAATATTTACATTACACTTTTCTATTGAAATACATGGAAAGCTCTTAATACCCAAGTTTGAAAGAGCTGTGGTAGCCATAAATAGGGTCTATAAGTGAGATTCTACTCCACAAAATTTCAGGCAGAGCCCCAAGTTTCTCAGGTGATTTGCCTGGCAGATATCCAAGCTGTGACAAAGCCAGTAGTGCCAGCCTCCTCACTACCTACTAGTCTGAATCTACTGCATTCTTCCTTGTGACTTCACCTTGACAATGCTGGTGAAATGTGACATTGCTATAATTTACTGTCTGTTCTCACTGCTTCTGCCAACCCAACACTCCTTGCTGAGGTACCTTTCAGTACGACCAAGAATGATAGGATAATAAGCAATGTTCTCTGACATAACAAGTGGGATTTCCCTTAATGTTCTTTGGTTAGCAATGACCTATTGGCCTTAGGACCAAGAGCATGGATTCCATTGGATTATAGGACATAGATTTCTTCCAGTACGTAGTCTATCAGTCCAGGCTTATGTCAGAAGTGAACTGAGGTCAGGTGAAAAACAGATATGGGGAAAACCAAGATGGAAAGGGAGGAAGGTGGAGCACATCACTTTACACACAAGTTTTGGATTTCTATGATATACCTGAAATTGGGAACCTTCTTTGAAAGGAAAGAAAAAAGGCAACAATTTAGCAGCCAGCAATGTACGAGTAATGTAATAAACTCAAATAAGTAAATGAAAGGATGATTGGACAAAAAGAATCCAGAGTATTGCTATGATTCAGGAATTTACTTCTTCTCAGGATAGCAATTAGGCAACCAACTGGCTTTTCATCGTGTTCTTCATCAGAAGAACAATAAAAACCTTTGTGAATCAAGTGAAAAAATAAAAAAAAGCTCTAATCAGTCATGATGTTCTATAATGTAATTTTAATGGACCTCAGGTGCAGAAAACAACACATTGATCACAAACCTTGGTTCATTCTGGATTATAATAATTTGTGCGAGTGTGGTTCTTATGTATTATTTATATATGTAGTGTTTCGATTGTTCACTTATTCACACGCTTATTTGTTCATCCAATCGTGGTGCGATTACAATAAAGATATGCAAATATACTATTTAACCTGATGATTAGAGTATTTTCCATCTCTTCCAAGTTCCTAACACCCAATCACTGTAATAAAGACTATCACAGGTTTGTATGTTTCTCCTTTCAGTGATGTAAAATTACCTTGCTATGAACAAAGTGAGGCCTTAAGTACATGCTTTTACTTTTGGTTCTTAACTTTAATTACACAGAGTGTATTTTTCTGCCTGCTGCCTCTTTGGACTATTTTCTCCTTATTGTTCAATATTCCATTATTAGGATTTATTCATGTTTTTTTGCAGCTAGCCAAATTTATTTATTGTTTGTACTTAATATTTCCTCATAAAAATATACTGCACTTTCTTTCTTTCTCCTTTCTCTTGTTAGTGGGCATTTGATTATTTCTATCGTTTGACTGTTTCCATCATTGGGTTATTTTTAATTTAAATTTTTTTTATTGTCAAACTGATGTACAGAGGGGTTACAGTTTCATACAGTAGGCATTGGATACATTTCTTGTACTGTTTGTTACCTCCTCCCTCATTCCTCCCTCCCCCCTCCCTTTCCTTCTCCCCCCATGAGTTGTTCAGTTGGTTTACACCAAACAGTTTTGCAAGTATTGCTTTTGTAGTCGTTTGTCTTTTTATCCTCTGTCTCTCGATTTTGGTATTCCCTTTCACTTTCCTAGTTCTAATACCAGTGTACACGGTTTCCAATGTACTCAGATGAGATACAGTGAAGTCTCATAGACATTCTCAACGCAGGTGCCCTCTAGTAATGCAAGTCTGAGAGATTTCCTCAAGGTCTTGTTTTATTCTTTTTAGCTTCCTTTGCTTTCTAATACTACACAATACTAAAAATGAAACAGCTTATTTAAGACTCTGCTTTTGAAGACCGACTGGATATTCCTTGAACAAACTTTCTTTATTGAGCAACAGATAAGTCCATTGGTGTCTTGGATAAATATAATCTGCACTATGTTGAAACAAGATAATCTGGGTTGCTGTTATCTTGGAGCAAGGAAGACCCTCATAGTCACACATTGTGGTGGATACTGCAGAGAAGAAGTATAATTAGATACAGAGTAAATAATGGAAAGGCATATGCTAGTCAGCAGACAGAAGTGATGTAAGGAGTGCCCCCAATAGTAAGAGATTAAAAAAAAACTTAAATCTAAATTACACATGATTTTATCTATATTTTGGAAGGAGATCAGTTCTATAATGAAAGAGGCATTCTAAAGACCAAATGTAGCCCTCTAGAAGATTTAGATATGTGCCTACACTTTTGTGTTCCCATGACTTGAACAGAATCTACAACACAGAGCATAAATAAGTATATGAGACAAATTTTGATGGACTTCAAATTTTCCTTTCCCTGTCCAGGGCTCTGTTTTGACAAAGGCACTCAAAGGTATATCAGATTCTAAGTATCAAACTGCACATTGATTTAGCAGCCATCAACCCATGTAGCCTCTCATAGGGTCTTCCTATATCAATTTAAGAAGCAGCTTTTGAGAGTTTCTAAGGAAAAAATGATTCAAAGGGTAGCATACTTGCCTCGTAAGTACAAGGGCCTGAGTTTGAAACCCAGTGTCTCACCCTCACAAATAAAAAGAATCTATTAGATGCAGTAGATCTTGCACAAAATTGACTCTACCATGACAGAAGATTTAGAATTTCTACTACAGAATAACAAATTTCAAAGGCTTTTCTCCAATCAATACTATTTTTCAATATTATAATTATATACATGTTCTCTCCTTACAAGGTATCGTATGATTGTTTGCATTTCTAAGTTTTCAAAACAATATGCTGAGAAACTTGAAAGTATGTAAATGCATTATAGAAAAAGGTTTTGTATGTCCTAACATCAAATAAAAATAGTCAATAAGAACTGGTTTAATATTCAGTGGTCTAAAATAAGCTAGATATTATACACCTAATGAAATAAAACACCTACATAATACAAATACTGTACATGCAGATATATTAATTCTACCTATGTGCATTGAAAATAATAAATTAACACATGGGATTTTTCATTGGTATTATTCATATATAACACTTGTTTTCTTCTTCTGAGGTTTTAAGTCAGGAAATGGAATTTGTTCTTTTCCATTAGGAAGTGTAGGCATGGCCTTCTAATATTCTTTCTGAAAACTATTTGACCATAACAAACTTGTTCTCTTCTAATCCTTGGGACAAACAGTAATTTCTATTTATTTAAGTCTTAGTTTTCTGACTATTAATGTGCAAGGGGTCATGTTGTTCAATAAAGGCTTAACAAATGTCCTGGTTGGAATATCAATGAGTTACTTTTAGTCATCACCAAGAAAATGAAAGATTGTTTTGAAAAGTAAATACTACACTGTTGCAGAGCTCTTTTGGAGGCAATGCATTTTACGAAGAGAACTTTGGAAATCGTGGGGTTTACAGTTAATTTTTAAGTGTGATCTGGCAGTCCTCAACTACTGAAGGGACTCGGAGCTCCTCCGGCACTGAAGTTCTGTTACTACCATTCCATTCCACAGATAAGAAAATGGAGGGTGGGAAAATCGTGGCTCACATGAAGCTAAACAAGATGTCAGTCCTGTGATCCATGACTCTTGACTGCTGTTGTGTATTCTTGTCACCATCCTCTCCCTTATTCCTGATAAGCAATTTCATCCTAGGAAATGGCTATACTAAAGCTGGTGGAAGATGAAAGAGATTAGGCTGGTGATTTAGGCATTCTTTTTTGAAATTTTTCTTGATATTGCATATCACCCTCCTCTCCCAACACAGTGAACACACACACATACACACACACACATACAACACATACACACACACACACACTATAAACATACACAACATGAGATACTGAAACATAGCTAGTTTCTTGTGCTCTGTGAGCCTACAGGAAGAAAAACAGGTTTTTGAACAGGATAAAGTTAAGCTTAATTTTCAAGGTATATTTCAAGATTCATTAAATATCTCGCATAGCTATTTTATTCCATTAGCTTACCTTTGCTCTTTGCATTAATTTCCTCTATAGTATTTACTGTTGGGATGTGTGTGTGTGTGTGTGGTATAAAAAAGGAGATTCAATATCTGGATATAAAACTTCACTAAAGGCCAACTATCCTGGCTCTCACCTTCTTAGGAGACAGAAGTTGGAGGATCATGGTTTGATGCTGGCTCAGGGGAAAAAGCATAGGACCCAATCTGCAAAATTAACTAAAATAAACAACTTGAAGCACGGCTCAAGTCCCAGAATATTTCCCTGGCAAGTATAAGGTTGTGAGTTCAAATCCCAGTACCTCTGACCTTGCAAGAAAACAGTGCATTTTTAGTACATATGCTATTTGGAGAGAACTCACTATTACAACTGTTGTGTGATCTAACTGGGTGAGGTGTGTGCTGTCTCTATGCTGTGTGCATATATGCACTGGGGCTTCATGTGTACATGTACCCGCTTTGACTTCTATCACACAGCCCCATCTCCTCTTTGCCAAGGGCTTATACAAGAGGTTGGAAGTGCCAAGGAGTTGTTTTCTATCCACCAACTCTCCCGAACCCCATTGGCAATCATCTCTCAGCCACGTAAGCATGGTTGCTGCCCTGCAGTCAAAAGAGTTCCAAGGCATGTGTGCTCATTACCTTCCTTCTATAACTGTAACCCCCTGCTCACCACCTTTATGATAAAGGTTTTTTTAAGTAATAGTGGAGATCTACTTCCCATGTTTTCAAATAGAGACAATGTACAATGATTAGTAAATCCAGTTTCTATACGTTGGGACTATTTCATGTACATTGAAAGGAAAACTTTTGAATAACCTACTTGAAATTAGAAAATCATTACCTACTGTGCAACCTGAATAACTATTCTCATACAAATATGCATTATTTTAGATATTTTATGATTATAAAATATTCACTATTTTGCATATTTATTTCTTGGTGATGGTTAAGCATTTCTCACAAGTACTAATAAACAAGTTATTTTGCAGTGAATAAAACTAGGTTAATGCATGAAAATGTTAGTAAAATCCTATGGTTCAATTACTAAACACAAGTAATAAAGGAAGAATGTATTTCCAGATTTTTTTCCACAAAAACTTTCCATTGCCAGTACTGGCAACTGATATGATGATATACTCTTCCTATTGATATAAAGGTGGCTACATCAAGAGAATGTTAGGGACAAATGACAAGAAGACTGCAGAAGAAGGATGGTGCCTGGAATGTGGGTGGACACGTGCTAGATACCCACATTAACAGCTACGTGAAGCATGTCTTTATTTTTCTCCAAAAGCATGGTATGAAAAAGCGTCTCTGGATTAGTAAACAGGAAGATAAATTGAAAATATTGTTCATTGATAAAAATAATCATTATACGTAGTATACTACGTAAATTATATAAACTTTATGAAAACCACAGGAGTCGAGATTATTAGTTCTCATTCTTACAGGAAGAAATTCAGGCTAAAGGTTTTTGTATAAGTCACCCAAGATCTCGCCGGTAATAATTATCATCCTGATAAATTAGAGGTCAAGCCTGTGCTATTGTTGGATCTATCCCCGTAATACCAGTGTGTGTGTGTGTGTGTGTGTGTGTGTGTGTGTGTGTGTGTGTGTTTATTTGTTCCTTTCTTCTCTACACTGACATCTTAGAGTTCATATATAAAAGGGGATTCCTTTGGAGTCAGCTATGAAATAGACACCAAACTGCTGTTAGTGGTTTCAAACCAGCCTTTGTTGTAGTGCTTTTGATTTCCCTCATGCAGTTATGGAGCATTTGATCTACTTCAATTAAATTTGATTTTAATGCTGAAAATAAAATAAATGCCTTTGTCTTTGTCAGCAGAGGTGAATATCCTTCCAAGAAAGACATTGAGATGTTTTAATATTCGCATTCATGATACTTTTCTCAGTGTGTTCTCTTACACACATACATAAAGGGAAAGAAAGAGAGAGAAAAGTCTTTGTTATTCACATTAGTTATGTTGTATGGTCTTCTTAACCAATGAGGTAACCAGTACTGAGTGTAACTATTGCTCCTAAGGATCCTGTGAGCCTCTGGTCTTATTTCTGTCAGCTAATCAATACATTGCCATACATAAAACCATCTTACTTAATATTATTGTTGATTTATGAGTTAGAACTCTATAGAGACACAGTATCAACAGAATATATTTATATAGAGGCATATGAAAGGGAATGTAGCAGAAGAATTGGCTTCTGTGGTCATCACAGCTGAAATGTCCAAAAGCATACCCATTCACTACAGCATCTGAGTCAAGTTCAAGTCCAAAGGCCTCAGAATCTCAGACACTGGTGGCTTAATTCTCAGTCAGAGGCTAGAAGTCTGAGGCATGAAGAGACATTTGTGTGAGTTCTGCACTCCAGGCACCTCGGATCTGGATTTTTAAATTTTTATTTATTGTTGTTGTAAAGGTGGTAGAGAGAGGAGGGTCACAGTTACATAGATCAGGTAATGAGTACATTTCTTTCTAAACCGAGTCATCTCTTCCTTCATTTTCTCCCAGGTTTTTATTTCCCTCCTGACCCCCTTGTCCTACAAATTATTTAGTTCATTTTCAACATGGTGTCTACTGAGTCTCACTGCTTTGTTCACCCTTTGTCCCACCATTTCTGTGCTTCCTGTTACCTTCCCCCAAATAGATAAACTCACATAAAAGATCAAAGGGACAGAATGCTCCAAAAATCCATGTAACATCCTGGGGCAGGGTCATGCTAATCTTCTCTGTATCATTCCAATTTTAGTATATGGACTGGCAAAGCAAGCATTGAATTTCTAATATCACACTTTAGTGAAAGAAAGGGAAGAGAAGGGACAGACAGACAGAAACACGCAGAGAGACTATGAAGCTGCTTTTGTCTCCCATTTTCGTGTTGTTTTTAAAGGACCTGGGACAAATCTAGGGCCTTGCCGTAGAGTCTCTGCCACTAAGCTGCATCTTCATTCTCTCTGTCTGTGTTGATCAACCTCAGCGACCCATCCACCCAGCAGCAAGTACTTCCCACTCAGCCCATCAATTCACTTACCATTCACTTACCAATCGGGCTCCACTTCACAGACAATACCCTTCCCCTCAATCAATGCTTTAGCAGATACCTAGGCATTCCAAATCCCAACTATGGACATAAAAAGTGATCACAGTTCTTAGCCACCCACGTGTGAAAGCATCTCATCTGACAGATACTTTCTCGGGGGGTGGGGGGGGGGCTCATCATAAGCTTCTCACATTCAGGACCAAAAGACAGCACTTCAGCCCTTCATGAAGGACCATTTTACAAAGCAACATCACCAGCAAAGGGCATAAAAAGGCAAAGAAGAATGTGGCTAAAGAATGAACCAACATGGTTCTTGTTGACTCTGCTATCTGAAACAAAAAAGCAGATTAATCTCTTCCTTGTTCTACCTCTGCTAGGAGCATATGTGTGTCTCTTGAGAGACACGTCATTTCCTCCTCTACTGCATCTGCAAATGACCATCAACCACCTCAAGATTAATCCAGACTTTCAAATGAACTTACTTATTATAATGGTAGACAAATTCACAAAACACGCAATCTGTGCATGTATGCATATATATGAGAGAGAAAGGGAAAGAGTGAAAAAGAAATGCTATTCAATCACTAGCTGAAAATTCACAGTAATGGGTCATAAATACACCCCTTACACAGAAGAGTCATGAATGAATTCTCCTTAAGAAAGAGCCCTTAGAAAAGCTCGTAAAGTTTGTGAGCTACTGGTAATAACCTCTAACATTTGAACTCATTTTTTTTTTGGTGGTTGTTGTGGTTAAGAGTATGTCTCCTGTGAACTGCCTGCTTTCTTTCTGTTATTTTTTATTTCTTTGCATTTCTCTCATCAGTGGAATGTCAAAATGACGTCTACATTTGACGCACATAAAGCCAGAGTACAAACCTGGGCTGAAACGATCTTGAAATTCTTTTTCAAAAGCAATGTGGCTTTTGCCAGAACACAGGAATGTAGTTTTTGACTTTTACTCCTTAAATACTGGTTGTCAGGCTACACCGATATGTTCTGTTGGCCAACCTTTTTTGCTTGTGGCACTTCTATGCCTTTAGTATTTCGCCTCGTGAACTCAGTTTTCTGAGTCTGTCACTGCAGAACCCACAGTACATGAAAGAATAGCAGGTTAGAATTGGTCCGTAGTGAATGCTCTTCCCCCTGGGAAAAACAGACAATCTTGGACTGTATGTGCCCATGGGTAATAATTTTCCTAATTAATCTTATTTTATGTAAAATTGTAATGATTGATTTGTTGCTAGCAATAGTCAAAACTGTAAATGTGTAGGGGCTCTCGGTGAGCAGATACTCAGAATCATCTCACTTTCTTCTAGAATTCCCATCTTGAGCTGTCATGATGCAGTCAGATTCCCATCTCTTGTTACATCTCTGGCTAGACCAGTCAAATTCCATCCATAGCCTAAGTCGTTTCATATAAGAATTACTTCAAAGAGGACTTAATATTCAAAACTCCTTTCCCAGCATACTCTAGCCTTCAGCCATCTTCACTGAGTATGTGTGCCATGACTTAAAAAAAAAATTCCGAATATTTTTGGCACCCACATTATTATATGTTGTCAGCTCTTTCTGTGCCCCTCCCCAGACGCAGAGGTCTTCTTCATTAGGAGCAATTCACCCTCTAGTGGAAGGATTTAGGTACTGCAGCATGGACCCCTAAGGATGAAACAGCAGTTACAGAATTTTTTTGTTTAATTATCATTTCAATGATCTCCCCTTCCTATGCTGGTTTGTTATTAAATATAACCCAATAGAGAAATCTCTTTAAAATGTTAATTTGCTTTCTTATGCTTATACCCAGAGAAACGCTAAGAGCTATAAAAAAAAGGCAGTACTAATAGATTTTTCTTTTTACACTCATCTCTATCTTCCCCTTTTTTCAAGCCAGAGAAATCGATTGGAAAACAATAGTTTGGGGTATACTTTGCATAGTTTAACCATAATAGATGAATGTTTTTTTCCCTATACCCTTTGTTGAAAATGGTAAGGTTATTAAAATCAACTGTTGTGAACAAAGCAGAAAACCCTCCAAACAAAGTGGTTCTCGCGTGGAAAGTACCTGTGAGCACCAGTACTTATTGATGATAATGTGGTGAAAAAAATTCCTGATTTCAGTTTTGTTGCTATGATGCTTTTGTTGTTATAGGGGTATAAACTGAAAAATAAAAATTAAAAGAATCACTGCCTTCAAGATTTATTATTTAAAGTACCCCAAGAGGGGGAAATAATGCCACCAGATTCACATAACTAGTTAGTAACCTAACCCAGGTCTAGCTTGCTGGCACAGCTCCTGGTAATGATGGCAGAAGGTTGGAGCCTGCCCAATGAGACTGGAATCCTGGTGGGTGGTCCACCAGCGGAATAGCATGAGCACTATCTCCAGCCCCTCTGCACTTCCTGCTCTCATCTAAACAGTGAGGGGAACCGGGACACCCCCCTCAGAGAGGATTATGCAAGGCTGAAAATAAGATGTTGTGCTGAAATTGCTTAGCATAAGACACGATGCATACATAACAAGTACTCAGCATAGACTGACAATCACTTCTATTAGCGTTATTATTACGATGAGATTTTTTTTTCCTTCCTCTGCCATTTTGGGGGATATTCTAAAAACAGAACTTCTTTTCACTCCCAGGAGTAAATGAGTATGTAAATTAAAGGAAATTTAAGTCTTTGATTTTTATTCCATTACTCATAAGTATTTCAGGACTCAGAGAACATTGCTAATCTTACCCTCCATTTAGGCAGTACTATAAGAGTGATAACAGCTGTTTTAAGAAGTGTATTTTGATTTTTTTAGAACATCATATTGCACTGTCTCTATTAAGGCAGATTTGTAAAATAATTCCAGTATCATTTAGATACTATGGCATATTAGAAACCAAAGATTATAAAGTACAAATGAGACTCTTTTTTTTTTCCTTCTGCTGACATCATAGATTTTAACAGAGCTATTATCATCTCATAGCTACGGATGTCATGCTGTCATTATCCTCAGATCATAACGAAGTGGACTATTAGCGCCTCCTTTGGAGACCTTATGGTCTGAGATGTTAATGAGCCTTTGGGGAACCCTAAATCCTGGGATGGTTGGCAGGGTACTTCAGACCATAACAGAACCTTCTTTGCAATGACAATGGATTCTGTCAATTTCTATTAAGGAGCTTCTTAATTCCCCAATCATTAAAACAGTGGAAGGACTTATTATACTAGCCTATAATTAAGGAAGCTTTCAGCCATAAATCCCTTCTGGAGAATTCTTCTCTCTTTTTTCTTTTTTTCCTTTTTCCAATAAGACATGGGTAAAGGCTAAGACTCCCACAAGAAGATGTATAGGGATGAATGACTCATCCTGGAAGTACCTTGTGGAATTGGGGTTCTTCTGGATTAACCATTCTTCTAGTTCTGACTGATTCACTCTGTCCTAAATATCCAGAAGACGTGAGCTTGCTTTAAGAGTAGATAGAGAGCTCCCATGGCCGCTCTGAGGGCTATCTCTTCTTAGGATTGCCATCTAATGTGTTGATGCCACCTAACATGTTTAGGGCAGGATGATGATGGAGACACACAACTTCAAAGCATTCTTGCTGTCCACCAGTAAAGTTCAAGCCCTTTGTCAAGTGAATGATCATGGTACAATCACAGCAGAATATAAGGCAGTGAGAGAGGAAGAAAAAGATCACTCCAAGAGTAATTTTTTTTTCCCTCCCAGAGCAACTGGCTTAAAGAGAATATGATCTGAATTACATGAGAAAGTGTTGCAGAAGTAGGTGGTAAATGAATATCATATGCCTTTCTCAAAGTCTTCTTAATTTTATGATTATTTTAATTAGCATTCATTAGCATTCATACCGATATTTCCATGCCTGCATGCGAGGTACCCTTATCAACCTCACCCCCTCTATCATCTTCCTTTACTCCTCATCTCTTTCTAAAACAGTTTAAACATTCCATTTTCACAGATGCAAATAAACTGTGTGGACCATAGTCATCCTCATTCACCTTTTCTGTTCACCTGTTTTAGTTTCTTGTTACTCACTTTTTTTGTGTGTACTTTAACTGTAGAAGGTTTCTCGTCATGGTATTTCATGCACACATATATTATATTTTCATCAGTTAATCCTATTCATCACTTTGTGTTTCCTTGCCCCCACCATTTCCCTTGATCAACCACTTTTCTGGAGATTCCTTATCCCATCTTCATATATTTTCAAGACGTTCAAAATTATTAAGCCTTCACCTTTCTTTTTATTTATTTTCAAAGAAGATGTACCAGTGTAAACCATTCACTACTGACTATCCCCTTTTGCCTCAATTTCCTAGATGTGAAATAACTCTTCTAACACCTCCTGCTGAAGATGATGACTAGAAGTATTACATGTATTCTGTTTTACAAAAGGAGGTAATCACTTGCCTGCTGAATGATGAATGCCACAGAAATATTCAGATACAGGAATCTACCAACTGGGTTATAAGTGCGTTGTACTATCATAACCCAAAATTTATTGCTTAAAAAAACACACAGGAAGCCAACGGAGGAGCAGAAATTATGTGCTACCATAACAGTCAAAAACGAAAGAACCCAACCCATTAACCTTGAATATACAGAAACTTGAAGTTCCCTCATTCTTTTTCATAATCCCGGATTTTTTTCATCTAAATTTCATTCGACCTCAAGCAGACCTGCATTGGGCTTATTACCGAAATTTCATTGCTTGAAATTTTCCAATGTAAGTTTTCTAATCAGAAGTTAAATTTATAGAAAAATCTCCACTGCATTGAAGAAGAAATAAATGTCTGCCCCTGTATTCTGTGCTTTGGGAATCTGAGTTAGTTTTATTGTAGTGTTTCCAAATCAGGTCTTCAATCGTAACAGGGGAGAGAATCGTGCAGAACGCCATATCTGAGCCAAAGCTGTGAGTGAAATGAAAATTTATGAAGGGGGTCTGAGCTCTGCTCTAAATTGTTAATAAGAAATTCCTGAGTTTCAATTTCTCTCATCTCAGGTACTTGGTGCTTTAAGGGCATGGGGAAGCCAGTGTCGGTTCTATGATGTTGGAGACTTTCTTCATTGTTCTATTTAAGTTCCTTGTGGCAGTTGTTGTTGTTTCTTCTTTGTTTATAATCACTTCCTATTTGACTATCGTGTCAGGAAAATCTGAGAAGCTTCACTAAAGCCCCAAACAAACATGCAGCCAGTGAGCAGGTTTGAACATTTCCAGTTTCCCTAGGCTTTCCCTCTCATTTCCTCCAAGTTCATCCATCATATCCTCTCCCCCTGGCTCTCTGGAAAGGAGCGACCCTTTACAATACTGACTGCTCTCCACTGTACTGACAATTCCCCATGACAGCACACAGCCTTCTTGTCACAAAGTTGCTTCAAATGAAATGTGAAAAGCAACAATAGCAACACAAAGAAGAATGTGGCACAAGGCTGCTAGATTCCTGTTCCCTGCCTGTTTCCTGTATACTGAGACTGACTCTCTCTCTCTCTCTCTCTCTCTCTCTCTCTCTCTCTCTCTCTCTCTCTCTCTCTCTCTCTCTCTCTCCTGTTATGTTTCTTTCTGCTTCCTTTGCTTATTGTCTCTTCTAGGACAAGTCTGCCAGGAAAGGATTTTATTTAGAAAGTCAGATGGAAATTGAAAGTTCCAGTGGATATCGAATAGCCACCAGTTTATACAAGCCCTTGCTCAGGAACTATGCATCTTCTTACAAAACAGATTCATAATCTAATAACTGCACAAGCAGCTTTTAACTTCAATATCCAAGAGCATTCACCCTTCCCTTCACCTGTGGGTTTCTGAGGAGTAGGTAGCAGAGTTGTGATAAAAAAAAATAGTCTGACATTAACCTCAGATCAAATTAGAGATTAAAAGACAGAGAGAGACAGAGAGAATCAAGTATAAAGCCTTGATGTAAATTGGGTAAGTCGCCATACTAAAAGATGAACAGGAAAGAATTCTAAGACAAGAATGAAAAAGGAGAATCTGTCCAAGGTAGACAGCTGCTAAAGGAGAAGCCAGTGTAACCTGGGTCTCTTCGAATGCCCCCTCATGGAGCTTCCCCAGAAATGCCAGGTCTGAGTGTCCATGGGAGACGATTGGAATGATTGGTCAGAGCTTGCGGAGTGCCCAGTTAAACTAAGGACAAAAGATGCTAGGTCAGCAGCTTCTTCTCCACCATGGAAAGAGGGCAAAAAATAGAAGCTGATCTCTGCTACAAGTGACTTCTGACTTGGCTGTGAAGGAGGCTGTTTGTGTCCTGGCCTCGTTGTGCTGCCAGATAGAGATTCCTTGCCCCGCTCAGGGATGGGAAATATCTGGCCTGAAGGCCATAGAAGGCCATCTGGTCCAGGACAGGCCCAACACGCTTGTTCGCGTATGTTTCTTGTTGGCTATGCATGGTCCATCTGCCTATTTTGAACATTTCAGATGACAGGTGAATGATGTTATAAATATCCAATTGGCCCTTGGCAGGAAAATATTCTGCATCCCTGTTAGGGAACTTTGGGACTTAGAAAAGAGTACTTAACCTTTCTGAATCCCGGATGTTTTGTCTAGCTTGTGTGGTTCAGCGATGTTGCCTAGGGTTGACACTCTGGAGCTCACACATAAAGTTCCATCACCTGAGTCAAGTTTAGGTGTTTCTTTGTCTCTCCAAATTATGTCTTGCACTTTCTAGTGAGACTTGTAGAATTATTTTTTTCTTTAGGAAAAAGAAACTACAATTCATCACAACATTTGCCATTCTGTAGAATATTTAATGAACATGAACTTATCTCCATTTCTCCCAAAGATTTCCCAGATGATGAACAACATACATTTTCCCTTTTCCTAGCCCCATGCCAAACTACCTGCTGGTTCTTTTTATACAAACTATCTCCCTTGTATCATTTAAGTTCAACTGGTTCTATGAAAAGTCAATTGTTTTTATGTTGTCCGCCAATAGGCTGAACACACAAAGAAGCAATAATGAATCCAAAGATCTTAAGATCCCCTCTGCTCCAAAGTTTGTCTACTAAGATGATTCCTCATCCTTGGCAGGGTCAGCTCCCTTTCCTCATCACTGCAGAAGAGTCCTCTTGTTCTCATCTGCCATTTCTCACAATTCAAACCTGAGAAGGAGATGGCATTAGGCAACTGCCAACCCATGATAGTTTGTCACAGACCCCACTTTCAAAATGTACTTATTAATTCTTTGAATTCCCAACTTGAAAAGGCATGCTCATTCAATCCTAGACAGAAAGTTAGGTGCTGGGGACATCACCTTGGGGTATGTTACATGGCTATCATCTGCACTAGTCTCAGGAGGTAGAAAGACAAAACCTGAGCATCTTCCAGCACATGTGAACAAATGGAATCAGGGCAAAGGCAGGAAACTTGGGAAAATTCATCCCAACCCATAGGAAACAGGAAAAAGAACCAAGAAACCTGAAACTAAATGTCACATTATTGGTAGCTGCTACAGTCTATGTGAGTTTTTCAGCTGGGCTTTTTTTATGGGGCATCCTGTATCCAAATCCCTGGGAAGAATTTGCATTCAGTGAAACATGGAAGAGATAGTTAACAATAAATCACTATCCTAGATGTGGACTAACATTTAGTATTTGGGACTGACTAAGGACAATTCACAAAGCTAAGGACATACCAACAGTCAGCTCTCATGTTCTTATGTCTTTCTTCAGCTAATGGAATTGGCTCATTCTAGGAGTAGGACAAGAAAGATACATAGTGAAACTGAAGAGTACTACGAGGCTATTGACTAAGGAAAGACTCCCCCCAAAATGGATTAGGTCACATCAAAGAAACACAGAAGTCAGACAAATGAGGTCCCTAGCTGGAATATTCTAAGCAACAAATTAACAACATACTACTAGATCAAAATCCAAAGTATTAAACAAATATGTATCTGTCCATATCCATATAAATAAATGTTGGAATAAGTAAACAGTGCAGAACAAATCTCCCATACAATGAACACCAAATAATTTATGCATGTACATCACCTTCCAAAATGAATGTTTGTGTTCTATTTTATAGTTACTGTAGGTGTTCTTACTATTATTGTTACTTGAGGCACTGTGGTTAAGAATTTGGTGTGGTACCTGAGTTAAGTTAACCTAAAATATGTAGATGAATCAGCCTAAAATGCTTTCCAAGGTCCATTCAATTAAATGGGTGAATACATAGAGAGAAAACAGAAAGATATTGATAAAATTGTGACATCAATCAAAATGGTATGATTCTTCAAATACTTGGGTCACATCACAAGACTTCAGCTATTGAAATGAAATTGCCACTAGTGTTCCCATTTTCGGGGTTGGTAGTCAGTTTTCCATCACTGTGACCACATGCCTTAGCTGTTAAGGAGAGACTTGTTTTGACTGACTGACTCAGAGATTTTAGCCACTGGATTCCATAGTGAGCAGCACATAGTGGTAGAGAGCACAGAGGGGAACAAAGTGGCTCAGCTCAGGGAAGCTGGAAACAAAGAGAGAATATGTCACTGGGGGCCTGATACCACTTCCCTCACTTCCTCAGTTCCTCAATTCCTTCACTTCCCTCACACCTCAACTTGTAATGGCCCCTCCCCTCCCCATCTCCAGGCCTTCCCACCATGCATGGCTTCTTGAGGACATGAAAGATTCCAGTCATAGCAATCAGTAAGGAAATAGATTGATTTGGGAAAATCAGGTGTTTTTTTTTTTTAAACACTGTTATGATTCCACTATTATTCTTTTTTACAACAGAAGAAACAACTATATGGGAGACTTCCTCCAGGAATACAAAATCCTTTCAAACTGAACTCCATTAATCTTCGCAGCAGCATCTGGGTGAGAGGGCGTGCTTGATCCTTTAGAACTGCTACCGCCAGAACGGGGTGGATGAACTTGTGAGGACCACGCGGTGAAGACCACATCGGCTCCAGACCTCCAGGGAAGCTGCTGTCTGAATACTCAGCTGATTTCCTCAGGAGCCGTGTCTGAAGATTCCACCCCAGTAATGAAATCTGCTTTCATCTGAATTCTGCACTGCTCAAGTTTGATCCCTGGATTTTTCCTAATGAGTCTCGCCTGGAGAGAGGCGTTAAAGGAGCTTGTCCCTGAATGAGTCAGCAGGGCTGCATGACAAGGACTCAGGACAACACAGCTTCCTCCAGAGACGTCTCTCATGTGAAAAACCCAAACACAGGGAATGGAAGACCATAAATGTTTGAGGACTCCCTTGATTCTTTCCAAGTAAAAGGCAAACCTTCTGTCAAGATCAGAAAGGCTTCTTTGTGACCTAGAACCCTCTCTGTAGATGCCTGTTCAGTGTTCCCTCTTCATATGTGTCTCACAATAAATCCAAACATCCTGTATGTTAAAGTCCCCCATCCGTGCAATGCTTTGGGCATACTGTTCTCACCGCCATAAGTAAATCTCAATCACCACTTTCACACAGCCTTCGCAACGAGTTCCTTTTACCAGTTCAAACTCCCGTCCTGGAGGTGTGTTTTCTTGACCTAAGCACCACCATTTTAAGGGTAAGCCAACATCTCACAAGACTTTATTTTAGTTAAGCCATGTCCTGTTATAAAAATTTATTTTACAAGGTTATAAGCGTAGTTCAAGTGGTAGAGCACCAGCTGAGCAAGAACTGCTTTTCTGACAAGTACCTGCTTTGGTCAGGAATCCGTGTTTGTGTTAATGGCTAGGTAAGCTTTTTAACCCTTTTCAAACTAACCACTGGTGCAACAGGGTGAATCAAAGTTGTGACCAATGGGAATAGAGAGCAGGAAGCGTTTTAGGGATAAAACCTGGGGTGGACTGCGTGCCCAATCCCCTTGCTTACTTGGCTTCCTGTCAGTAGCACACCCTTCTGCAGAAGCAACTTCTTGCCTTTTGGATTTCTTTTCCAGTGGGTGCCCTTCTTCCTAAGCAACAACTCAATATCCAGAGGAATTTCTAATAACCAGAAATTTCTACTATCAGCCATCATGAATTGCACGACACTAGAGTTTTTCTGTGGACTCTTCATTTCAGTGACTAATGATAATTAAGCCTCACCCCAATCCTCCCGGACAAAATAAATCCCTGTCTCCTCTATGTCTCCTCCACTTTTTATGTTTGTTACTTTGCTTGAATGCCACATTGCATTTATGCATATCTTCACTCTTAGAGTGTAAAATAAGAAGACAACGACCTTGTTTCATTTATCTTTAGAGCCCTAGGCATTTTTCCTAAGCTTTGTAGTTGTTGTTGTTTTTTAAATACTAATGTTCAGGTCTCCAACCCCTCAAGATTCTTATTTAATTGATCCAAGGTGAGGCCTTGGCATGGATTATTTTTTGAAGCTTAACCAAGTGCTTCTAATGTGCAGTCAAGGTTGTTAACACCTGCTCTGGGGTAATGATTCTCAGCTGGGAGTAGTGTGAACATCAGATCCATACACATCACCCTAGGCTCAACTACCCACAGACTCCAATTTAATTCATCTGGAATGGGGTCCAGGCAGCTGTATCATTAAGCATCAGGTGATTCTAATTCATGGCTATAGTTAACCACTGCTAAAATATGTGTGTATAACCAACCTAAATTCTAAGCTATCCTAATACCATTAACTCTTGTCGGGCTTGTAAGTATTAATGCAGTGCTGATCCCACATGGCCCTAGAAATCCCTGCCCTCAAGGGATGGTTCCTGCCACCATGGAAGCTTGTTTTCCTCATATCTTTGTGAGCTGTGACTTCCACACTCACATTCACAGTGTACGTCCTCAGCTATGTTTAGATCCTTTACTGGACACAGATTCTTCCCAGGACCTTTCTTCCAATCCTTTTCTCTCTGTGGTTTTGTTTTCCTTCCTTTCTACCACAGAGCACTTGTATAGTGCTCCAACACACCTCTGCTCTCTTCCTAACTATTTCCTCTTCCCCTCTGCTTTCCTCATATTCAGTCTGAAATTTACTGACAGATTTTCAGACAACGTGGCTCTTTTATGTGGCTGATACTGAAGCTCAAACATCACCCACCTTAGGGACCCTTCTCCTCTTCCTGCCCCTCATAGTCACTCCTCACGGTTGTCATTTTCTACCATACCGCCTCCTATTCATTTCAACACAGTACTTACCTAAGATGATGCTAAGTGAAATGAACTCCATGTTATGGAGACAATTGTTATATCACAGTTGTAACTACTTTCAACGTCCCATGTGTATCTGTAGCTTCTATTATTGATGATGTTCTTGTATCACCTTCCTGTGGTTGTACCTACACTATCTCTGTAATCTTAGCTGAGTATATTGGAAACTGTGTATACTGGTATTGGAACTAGGAAATTGAAAGGGAATACCAAAATTGAGAGACACAGGGTAAAAAAAAGAGAAACAACTACAAAAGCAATACTTGCAAAACTGTTTGGTGTAAGTGAACTGAACACCTCAGGGGGGGAAAGGGTAAGGGGGAGGGGGAGGGGGGTATGAGGGACAAGAAAACAAACAGTACAAGAAATGTATCCAATGCCTAACGTATGAAACTGTCACCTCTCTGTACATCAGTTTGATAATAAAAATTTGAAAAAAAAGAATCTTCTTGTGTTTGCTCTTTGTGTGTAGCTCCCTCATGCAAAATGTAAGCTCAAAATATCAGGACAGTTTGTGCATCTTGTTGTCCTGCGGTATCGCCAGCCCCTGCAATGACATTCTTGAAATGAAATAGATGAACATAGAGAACATAGATACTAACTCTCTATTTTAGATCATTGAGGTCAGACATTCTCATCTACCACATGTACCAACTTGGAGCATAATTTAGACACCTTACATGATCAAAAAGATTGTGTCTTGTTAGCCAAAATATATATATCAACATATTCAACACAGTGTGAGTTTCTGAAAATGGAGCACTCATTGGTAAGAATTCAATCTGTCACGTTCCAACAACACCATCTTGGAAATGTTCTCTGGTAATCAGTAACATTAGTAATACCTAGATTGTTGGACATGCAAACGTTTAGGAGCTGCTTATAAGCGGATGAAGCAACGTGTATGGAGGTAGGCTTCAGGAAATGGTTGTACACAGCTTTTCCCATGATTTGCAACCTTGATACACTTTGAGTAACATTTAGTGAGGTCAAACCAGAAAACTCTTGTAGTATAGTAAATCCCTTTCTGTTGCAAGAAATAATAGAGAAGTAACAGAAAATGGCCATTGATTATTAGTAGTTAGGATGTTCTTGAGACAATGAATTGCTTTAGTTTTAGTATTAAGAAAACAATGGAAATGAAATGAATTACATTTGGGCAGAATTATAATTACCCATTTCTTTTTTCTTTTTTTCTTTTCTGGACGTTCAACCCACTAGAAAACGAGAAGGCTGAGCCTGGGGAAAAACAGTCTCTCCATCAGGAAAGAAACAGAAGAACTATCTGGGGTCATGAAGGACAGGGCCAAACAGCCCTTCATACCTCAGTAGCTCATATACTACTACAGCCCGGTTCAATAATTGATGTCCATAATGATGATCTTGCATTATTAAGTAAAGGCAAAATCCTTCTCCAGAGCCTCTAGTCAAGTGTATTCCAATTCTATTAGAAAGATTTCCATTTCAAGTATTTAAATCACCTTTTGCAATGGCCAAATGGGATATGCTTTGGATACTTGGAACTTCTTATTAGGTAAAGTTATCATATTAGCTGAGGATTACAGAGAAATTAAACCTTGTCAACGTATTTTCCTAGTGATTTAGGGTATTCTCTAGTGGAGGGTCTGTCTTTTTTGTCATTGGCAGCAGTATTGCCCACCTTAGCTCAAGTGGTGTCCCATACAAGGTCCTCCTGCAGTCTGATGGGCTTCAGTAACCTGCATCTTCCAGTGGGAAAAGAATGGTCCATCGGTGCCCTCTTGGATACCCTTTATGCTTGTGCTCTTGCCAGATAAGCTAAAGGGATAGCAATTCTCAAAGTCACTGGCATTTATTGAAAGCCAAAGAAATTAGTGAGCTCTGACATTTATAGGTCTTAAACATTAGAGAAGTTAAAAGTAGTTGGAGCAAGGTTCAAGTCTTAAATGTAATACCATGAGAATTGCTGTTAATTTGCCAATAATTACTCTGTTTATTATTTCAACAGCTAGATTTATGATTCCATTTTAATTCTAACTTTCACCATGCAGGCTCCTCACCTTCCAAAGTTTTCAATTTCCCAGTGACCTTAAATGTTTCAGATAGGGGTACTCCTTAATAGTCCACAATTTAGATGGTTTATTCTATGTCAAGGTTTGTTACAGTTACTTCACCTATGGTAATTCACTCCAGCTTCACAATGACCCAGTTTAAAATCTGGTTGATCAATAAGGTTTCAAAAGCACACAGAGGCCAAGGAATGACTCCAAGGTTGTATAGCTAGTAGGTAGTATTTGCACTGTTCACATTCAGGGTCTGTGTAATGCAGATCCCAACCGTTCTACAACAGGGCTAAAGGGTTAATCAAGTTAGGACTCTCTCACTTCTTCTCAGCAGGCCCACTTAAAGTAGACTTGAGATGGTGTGTGTGTGTGTGTGTGTGTGTGTGTGTGTGTGTGTGTGTGTGTGTTTGTCTTTGGGGTCATCATCCCTGGCCGTATGCAACTTGTGTCCAGAAAGGGTACAAACATGCATGGCTGAAGGACAGGGAGAAAGCAAGGGGAGTGAGACCCTTGCTAGACATTCTCTGTTGGACAGTACTCTGGAGAATGGAGTGAGATGAGGCACTGCCATTGAGGGATGGAATGGGAAGATTGTTCTGATGGACAAAACCTCTGCACCATGAAATGGCTGCTGCTGTCCAACCTGCCCATCTCTGCTGGGATAGCCCGGCCAACTGTGGACTCGTTGTTGCTACTACTGGTGATGAGCATAACCTCCACCATCACCTTGCCATCCATCTTTCTGTGGCCTGCCCCAATTGAGGAACAACTTGACATCTTGCAGCTCAACTTCCGACACAATAAGTTTCAACCTGGAGTAAAGGCAGTGGATTCTTAATTTTTAGTATATAGGATACAAGGCATGAAGCTGTGACTCAGGGTGAGCTAGAATGCAGGGAAACCTTGCTGCCTTTCTAGTGTTCTAGATGTTTCTCCATTCCAGAATGCACATCACTAGGCTTAGCAAGATTCCATTAATGGATAGAACGGATGTTGAAATTTATGTAAAGCACGTGCTTTAAAACTGCTTCACTTCTCTGTGACATTTGGTATTCCCAATTCCGTTTGGTGATTAGTCCCAGCTCAGCAGGAAATTTGAAAAAGATCTTATTTCAAATGAGATTAAAACTATTGACTCATATAAACTTTGAAAAATGTTTTCTAGTTTTTGTTTGTTTGTTTTGTTTTTCCTTTGTTGTCAAAGTGAAGTACAGAGGGGTTACAGTTTCCTATTTAAGGCAGTGGGTACATTTCTTGTATAATTTGTTACCTCCTCCCAAATTTCCTCTCCCTCCCCTCCCCCTTTCCCTCTCCCCCCACGAGTTGTACAGTTGTTTATACCAAATGGTTTTGTAAGTATTGCTTTTGGAATTGTTTGTCTTTTTATCCTTTGTCTCTCAATTTTGGTATTCCCTTTACCATCCCTAGTTCTAATACATGTATATACAGTATCCAGGGTTCTAAGATCAAATACAGTAATAGCAGGGGTAAAACCAAGGGAAGGGAATATGAGGGGAAAAAAAGGTACTATTTCACATGGCATGTTGAAAATAATTATACCAGTGATATACCACTTGTTTCCATAATGTGGATTTTATTTCACTTACCATCATGTGTTCATATGGGCATAGCTATTGGGCTATTGTGCTCTTCTGCTATGACTAACATAAACAAGTATTTTTTGCTCATCCTCAGTCTTAATCTTTCTTAACATTAGCATCTTATTCCCAAGTATATTTCTTTTGAAATTATATAAGGTTGGGCATAGTACCCATGAGTATATACAGAGACAATATTTATATACACTCACCTACATACTCATATTTACATCTCTGTTCACTCAAGAACCTATATCACTGGGAGAGAGCAAGGGAAGGGTGACATTGTCCAAAAAGAAATGTACTCTCTACCTGACTTATGTAATGGTAACACATTTTTACATCACCTTTATAATAACAATAATTTCTTTTAAAAAGAACCTCCATCCATATACTTATGTCACATACATAACCTCTGTATAATTTACATGCCTGTTATGTGTGTATAGAAATCATCACATTTATTGCCTTATTCTGCCAGTGGAAAGCAATGGAGGTTATCACTGGAAGAAACTTAATTCAGAAAGGAGGTGGGCATTAGCTAAGTTATATGGATCAAAGTAAACAATACCTGTCAAGCCAACTTGAATTCTGAACAAAATAAAGCTTCTGATGAGAACAGCAGATTCTTCTCTGAAAGAAGCCATTTTTTCCTAGGCAGGTCTGAGGCTGAAGTCTGATGCCAGAGTAGATAGGATCAGTCTCTTTCACCTCTTCGAGAGGAGAAGCAGGGCTCAGTCGGTACGGGTGAATGAGAAAACTCTTTTGGCTTTTCAGTGAATACAGAATAAATGTCACTTTCTTTGGAAATGACCTTTCTGCTATTCTCATCTTTGTACATAAAGTTGCTGTGTGAGAGAATCCAGGCCTATGAATTTCATTTCTGAAGGTATAGAAGAATTGTTCCATAGACATTTTCAAGATGGATGGACTAAAATGTATCAGAAGCAGAGATGAGACTGGATTTCTTCAGTGATCTTGAAAGAACCATCTGGTTCTCATCCAGAGTAATTCAGGAGATGTTTTAGAGTCTCATCAACGGAGGGGCTGCATCCAGAAATTTAGCACATTTTCTTAAAAAGGGATTGCCTAGAATAGTGCAGGTTTTAGTGTCCAAAGGAAATTCACCCCCATGAACTCTTCTTTTGCCCTTCTGTTTTTAAAACTTGGTGGCTCAAAAGAACGATCCTAAAATTGAAAGGTGGTCATATTCCTGATGATCTTAATGAAAAAACAGATGGACTATTACAGAAGTTCCAGTGGGGGGGTGGGGAAGCACCGAGGTCTAACACAGTATTTATAAGAGGTGAGTTCTTTAGCCTGTACAAACTGAGAATGGCTGCAAATATGCTGCCTTCGCCCAGGACTGTCATGCCAAAAAGCAATCAAGCTTTACAAAAACATCTCAGCTGTCCAGCAAATGTATGATCATCATTAGAGCAGATCATCGGACACCTAAGAACAAATGAAGTTTGTAGTTCAGTGTAATTCAGTGGTGAATTTCATTGCCAGCTCTTCAATGTAGTGTCATCTGTCTTAGTAGTACACTAGGTAATTTCAGTGTGAAGAACTAACAGAGTTCTAATTAAGCAACAATTATGATCTCCTCCCATTCACCTGTCCCCCAATCCACCACCCCTAAAACACCTTCATCTTAGCTTGCTTACTTGCCTTAAGTGTCATTTGGGGAGGTGTTCTTCCACAGTTCTGTCTAGAAATATCATCACTCATGCTGTTTTTTTCTTTCTTTTTTTTTTTCCCCCAGACATTACCTGAAGATACTTGTAGCTTTCAGAGACAAAAAGAAAAGTTCAGAAGTGTAGTTCCTGGAAAGTAGACTAATTCAAAAATATGGATCTTTTTCATCAAAATGGAAACAGTTTAGACCTAGTCCAGTGCCCAGGATATAGCAAAAAAAGTTATTACATAAAACAATACTTCAGTGTCCTCAATCCAAAAATTTATTAATATAAGATTTGTGTTAACTCCTATAAGTCTCAAGTTTGGGTTTACAGAAGCCTTTTATAATGAAAAACCAGATGTTGTTTATGTATTTAAAAAGTGATATATGACAGGTCAGGTCACAGGTACTGGTTGTAAAGGAGAAGCTGTTTTATAAAGCAGTGTTTTAAATGCAGTATTGATATACAAATAATTATTATGCTAATTTCACAGCATCTTGATCTACTCATTAACACAGATACAAAGAATCAGCATGGTGTAGTGGAAAAGCATTAAAAGGGTAATTAGGAGCCTTGGGCTCTGATCCCAGCTCCACCACTCATTAGCAGTGTCACCTTGGCCAAGTCACTTAACCCCTCTGAGCCTGTCTCCTCACCTGTAAAATGAAGAGATTGAACTAGAACACCAGGAATGCGCTGGCCAGCCTTAATATTTGATGATCCTATGATCTTCATCAGACACTGAGTAGTAGCCATACTGCCTTTTCAATAGTTTCTCTGCAAAATTCTCCTTGTGATCACAGGGCTGGCTTTTACCCATGCCTTTTCTTAAGCCTAAGACACTCTTTCCTTCCATTGCCTGTAAAACCCTTCTAGTCATTATGTTTTCCATTCTTTCAGGAAAAGAAGAAGCTTTGATATCCCAAACCAAGTCTCATTATGATCAGGCTATATGCTTCATACTAGCATGTACCACAATTAACCTTTTACATTTGGGGGTGGTGGTAGAGGTAATCTCTCATTGTTTGTTCCATGAAGGCAGGCATGGATAGCATCTAGGTTTTCTTTCTATGGCCTCATGTACCATGGTGCCTGTCACAGAGTAGGAGGCTAATGAACAGTTGAATAGACAACTGCTGGAGGGAGGGAGCCTCTTACACAATGCACAACTACGAGTCTGAAAATAAAAGGAAACAGTGTTGACAGGTTAACCAGGGTCTGATTTCTGTGTGTATAATTTTAACATGAATGCCATTGCCACTTTTCAATTGTGGCTCATTTCTTTCATTAGACTACTTTCAAATTACCCCGAAAGGATTTTAATTGGTACCAGTCTCCATGCCAAAGTTGAAGTGATATAAATTGTAGCGAGGATGGTTTTAAATTTATTGACATGATACCATTCTGGGTACACTGAATGGTCCTGTAGCTAGTTCTAACATGAATTTCAAACTATGTAATTTTTTCCTTGTATAAATGCTGTTATTATCCTGTTTGAATATGTGTATAATTTTAACCTTAAGTTTTACTATCATGATTTCCTCCACATAAATATGTATAAGATCCAACTAAAATGACTTAATGCCAGCTCATTCCTTTGATTTGATCTGGTGTTTCTCTTGTTTTTCAAGCCTGTTATGTTCTTAAGCCGTTTTTCCCCTTTTTCTCTGATTTTAAACCTTGCCATTGGTAATGAGTTTTGATCATGAAGCACAGAAATTTCACATTTGCAGAAGTTCACTGTATGAATATATTTCATGCTATTAACTCCAGTCTCAAATCATATGTAACTAAGCACAGGTGTTCCCCTGTCAACTTTGTCTGCTACCCCCTTTCTTTTTCTAGAGAAAAGAAGAAAATGGGATTTATACTAAATCCTGCCATTTAAAGAAATATTGCATATTCTTCCTTTGGTGATTGTTCTGGACTCGAAGGATGATGCCTAATACTAAACAGTCAGCTTTAAAAGGTGACAGTGTTGAAATTCCAGGATGCAGAATGGCATAGCAGATAGAAAGCTAATATCATTCCTGTGGCTAAATAGGTGAAGACAAATAGATTTAATTCCCTGCCTTTGCATGGAGTCTCTGTCTATAGATCCTCCTAATTGTCATTGTGCAATTTTAACCAAGACTCATTAGGGAACTTGCAATTTGCATAAATATCACAGACTTTCACTTATGATTATTTTAAATTTCTTAAAACTTAAGATGTTAGTATCCTGGATTTCATGAGAACACTCTTTGCAGTCCGAATTTGTAGACGTGATTGTCAAGTTCACATGGAAGCAGAAATGAAGTCACTGACATACTGAGAAACTTCTTCCTATTTTTTTGAGAAAACTCGTTCCTTTGTTTTTTGCTTTCTTCTTTTTTTGACATGAACTTTACAGTTAAATGCATCAATATATTTTGATCCATCTGTCAACAGTCCACATTGTTAAGACCCGAGTTTATAAGCAAACTAATATGTAATTAAGTGAGGATATTTATCATTTGGATTTTTCTTGAATAACTCTCCACCCCAAGTTTTGTGGCTCAGGTCTCATTTTGTCTGTGCCTGGTGACACTTACATTCTGCTGGAGGCTCAACCGGAACTTGAAGACCTAGAGTAGTCTTACTCACTCATCAGGCACTTGATAAGAATTGGCAAACTCTGATGCATGGAATATACTCATTTTTATTTTTCACAAAAGAAATGTAACCATGCTCATTGGCTGAATGGAATTGAGTTGTGGGAGAGAAACCATTTGTCCCATAAAGATTAAAATATCTGTCCTCCTTTTACAGAGAGGAGTATTTTCCTAAGGAAGTCTAATCTGATCTGGTACAACTATCTTCATTCTATATCAGGTAGAGAGAAAAAGAGAGAGACAGAAACAGAGAGAGAGAGAAAAAAAAAACATAGGCTTCTGTACCTTTCCCTATGAACAAGTAACCAGAATAATCACGAGCCCCAAAGGGGCTTGTGCAAAGGATATCAAGAATTTATTGCCATTTTTTAAATCTTCCAGCACATACTTGAAGGTAGAGTTATGTTAATAATGTATTTGTGCAGTATAACAACATAAACAGATCTACTTTCCCTCATGCTTCCAGTATCGAGCTATTAGGAGAATGGAGAACTGACAAGGGGAAGTGGAGACCCTTATGGAAGAAAAGCTGGCATGAAGAAGCGGGGAGATTTCTGCAGAGGGAAAAGCAGACAGCAGCTCAGAGGAACTGGTTGTCTCTTGAGTGATTATCCAGTTGATCTTTCAGTGGCCTTCAATCAAGGTGGCTTCATCTCCAAGTGATTATCCAGTTGATTATCAGCAGTCCTTCACACATTTGTTGATTATCTCATTTGGAGTGCTGTTTCTTTGCTTCTCGGTTCTAGGTAGCTAACTCCTCCGGATATTTGCCCATCCAATGGGCAACTGAGAGTATGGGAAACAGTATAAGAAATGTATCCAATGCCTAACATATGAAACTGTAACCTCTCTGTACATCAGTTTGACAATAAAATTTAAAAAGAAATAAAACAGTGGCAGACTGAAGAAAACTTACTCCTTAACAGTAGGAGAATAAGCAGAACAATTTAAAACCTATCTCAGTGATCTGGGACAGACCATGTGATGCTTTCTAGGAAATGTATGAATATTTCTTTGCAGTGGTGCATGTGTTGCGCATTAGTGAATGTACCTTGCCTTCGTCTGTTTTTCCATATTTCCTCAAAATTGTAATATGCCTCAATGCGAGTGCTGTAATGTTTAAAATCATATTTGGCAGTCTTTTCAAATTCTTTGGGACAGTTAAAAATTGGATTTGAGACTCACTTTCCAAGAATACGTTACTTGCAATAATCACGCCATCGTCTTCTGAGCAAGCCATGAGACGTGTTTATAGATCAGACATGCAAAAGGCATTTTATCACAACCATTTTTTACAGGTTTGTATTTAGATTGCTTCTTGCAATTCCTACTTTTAGTTGTGAAGAATCTATCTGGCTGACTTTTTTAATGTGTAAAATCAAAACGCAGAGGCAAATTTCTTGCAGTATCGAAAAAAATGTGTTCGAATCAAATTTATGGTTCAGTCATTTGGAGAATAGAGGGGGGAAACTGCCTAATCAACAGAAGAAATTTTTCTCAGGGGCTTATAATTCTCTTTAAGTGAGGATTCAAGAGAAACATCCTCCCAGGGCTATGTGCAAAAGAGAAGGAAGTCCCTGAAGACATAGTAAAAATGACAGGAGAGACATTAAAGGGTACAGGAGAAATAGCAGTATGGTCAGACACTATCCTGAAGCAGTCTCATCCAGAATGGTGCTCTCTGAACACATGCCTAATGAGCCTAGAAACTGTGGAAGCAATCACAGACCTCATGGAGAGAAGGGTCCACCCATCACTGAGAAGTAGAAGGATGTATGGTCAGAAAGAAGGAATTAGAAGGTCAAAGGAGTCTTACCCCTTCCTGTGATATTTTCATGGTATCTGGCCATACAATGAAGTCTCTGATCCACTTAGAATTGATTCTTACACACAGTGAAATAAGAGGATCTAGCTTCAATTTTCTGCATGTGCATGGTCAATTTTGGCTTTACCATTTGTTGAAGAGGCTGTCTTTCTTCCATCCTGTGTTTTTTGCTCCCTTATCAAATATTAGGTGACTATGTGTTTGTGGGCTTATTTCTGGGCCTTCTCTTCTTTTCCATTGGTCGTAAGGCCTAGTCTCGTGTTAGTACCAACCTCTTTTTATTCCTATGGCTTTGCACATTGAGGCCAAAGGAGGATAAATTGCAAAGGCTCAATAGCTATGTGCATATGATCCTCTAAAATAATATTTTGTTTTTAATTCCTGTTGTTGCTGTTAGGTTTTTTTTTTTTCTTTTATCTTGTTTGTTAATTTGACTTTTGGAGGGCAAAGGGAGGTGGAGAGAATGCTGAAAAAAAAAAGGTGAACAAATACAACAGTGGTACTCACCAGACACTATGTAGAAAATGAACTGTACATCTTGTAGGTGAAGATGTGAGGGAAAACTGGGAGAGAGCAAGGGAAGGGGAGACATAGTTCCCAAAGAATTATACTCATGACCTGATCTAACTGAAATGCCTCTGTATAGCACCTCTATAATAACAATAAAATATTTTTAAAAGATCAGTAACAGAAGGAAGGAAGGAAGGAAGGAAGGAAGGAAGGAAGGAAGGAAGGAAGGAAGGAAGGAAGGAAGGAAGGAAGGAAGGAAAGAAGGAAAGAAGGAAAGAAGGAAAGAAGGAAGGAAGGGAGGGAGGGAGGGAGGGAGGAAGGGAGGGAGGGAGGGAGGGAGGGAGGAAGGGAGGGAGGGAGGGAGGAAGGAAGGGAGGGAGGGAGGGAAGAAAAAGAAGGAAGGAAGGCAAGCAGGCAGGCAGACAGACTCAGCTTCTAGCCCCATTACAGTTGTTTTGGAAAACTACATATCCAAGGGAAGCAAAGAAGGGGAAGGAAGCACAACTTTCTCCATTGTGATATAAAACAACAGCTACACATCCAATTCACCATGCTCAAAAATTTCCCTTTTGAAATGGTATATAGTAAACCTTCATAAATTTAGACTCTATTACAGGTTCTTTTTTCCAGCAGTCACAATGGTTTCCTGGGAAAATTTTATTGTCCTCTAAAAGTCAAGGAACTTGGTGGGAAAGAATGATTTGACAGCCCAAGTTTGTCTTGTAGAAATACAATTTTATCCAGGTTTATTTGAGTCACAAAAACCTCCTGTTCCTTTTACTTGCAGAAATGTAGGAAAGTCTGCCTTTTTACGGGACTTTATCTCCTTTATGTTACAAGATTCTGGGCCTGAACAATCTCAGCTCAACATCAGCTCCTCATTAGTGACACTGACAACCCAAACTGCTTTCTTCAGAGGTTTTATTTTACTCTCTACAAATGTCAGGGTACTTGTTTAATACTGGTTTCCCTCATGAGAATGGAAGTTCCATGAATGTGGGAATCTACTTGGAACTGTCTAGTCAGGTATTCCTAGTTAATAGAGCAATGCCTAGAAACAGGCATTCAATAAGCAAGGGGTGGTAGGGAGCTGGGGAAAGGGTAAATGAAATGGATCTTGAGGCAGAAGAGAGAACATGCAGGGTCCCACAGTCTCTAGCAAGCAGTTTTATTCAAATAAAATGAGGATCTGAGATTTATGTTTGGTTTTCTACAAAAGGAGTTATTTTCCTAATTGGAGGCTAAAAGCAGCCTGAATATAATTGCATCGGTCACTCCGAGGTATTTGTAACTATGACTTTCCATGGCTACCTAATTCACAATCTTAAGATTTAATACTTGATGCTATAATTTGAATGTTGAATGTCCTCCCATCCAAGGCCTATGTGTTAAAAGGCTTGGTTCCCAGGGTGTGCTATGTGAAAATAGGAAGAAGACCGTTAAGAGAAAGAACATAACCTGTACTTGTGGCTCATGCCTGTAATCCAGCTACTCAAGAGGCCAAGATCATGGTATGAAGATAGTAGGAAAATCTATGACACTCTTATTGCCAATTAATCACTGAAAAGCCAGAAGTGGAGTTGTGGCTCAAGTGGTAGAATGCTAGCCTTAATCACAGAAGGTCAGGGACAATTCCCAAAACCTAAGTTCAAGTCCCAGGGCTGGCAAAAGAGATGCCCGGGAAAGAGAAAGAAGAAAGGGAGAGGAGAGAGAGGGGAGAGAAAGAGAGAAAAGACAGATAGAGAGAGAACCTGACCAGAGGACTTTAAGTCACTGGACTCAAAAGAGCATTTTGGGACCTCTAGCTCTTGACTGTTTTGCTTTCTGACCGTAAGAGAATCTGGTCTCCACATGATGTGCTACCTCAAACACAGGTTCAAATCAACAGGATTAATCAGCCATGGGCTAGAACATCCAAAGCTGTCTCGCCAAATGAACCTCTTTTCTTTACCAACTGCTGTCTCAGGCATTTGTTCTAGTTGGGTCAGAATACCATCCACACAGGTAGTATAAAGGGAATCTACATCGAGCCCATTCAACCTAAAATTCCCCTATGCCAAACTCTTTCCAAGAAGCCATGGCACGCAAGCAATTATCACACCCTTTGTACTTCTTAATTGCCATGTGAAATATACTGCATTTTGAAGTTATACGTTAAAATGGGTCTCCCAAGGAGCTCAGCTTCACAATACTTCAGTTGGTCTAGTTTGAGTAATTGCTTGCACTCGAAAGCAATAAGGCTGTGTAATCTATGCAAAAGCTATTATTTCTTGATAGTATTTAAACATGGTAATTTTTCACTTAGTCAGTCTTCCCTGGAATCAGTGAGGATTGTTTTTATGCAACAGTAGAGCTCCAAGAAGGACTTGTGTGGCCTTAAGCCCCTAAGACCTGGGATCCCAGAAAAGCCACAATGACCCCATGTTCTGTACCTTTGAGATCTGAAGATAGAGATACTCATGGTTTCATTACTAACAGCAAGCACAATCATTTTTCTTTCTGTTCCAAATAAGTTTTTTTTTTTTTTTCTGGCTCAACTTTGGGCAATGCCCTCCAGCGTTCTATCTTCTCTAGCAGTATAATTGACAAAGCTTCTTCCTTTCCCTGTAGTAATTAGGAAGCTTCTCTTCTTTCTTCCCCCAAAAGAAAAACACTTTTCACCAAGTTTCCCTCCACTGCTTCATTCAGAGTTCTGGATGACATTCTGGGAAAGGCATGGAAAGTAAGTGTGGCTTCATCGCGCACCCCCTCACCCCATTTCCACCCCTTAACCTAGAGCAAATCTCTCCCTTTGACACTCACTTCCCTCTCCCCAGAGAGTGTGAATCTGTTCAGCAACACCTGCTAACAACTGAAAAAAAGGGGAACTGCTTCCTGGAGGGATAATCCCACATTTTTAAAATCTAATGTGGCAGCCAGAAGGAAGACTTACCACGAGGGCAAAAGGTGTTCCAGGCACCCCCCCCCCACAAACATCATGGAAGCCTGAGGGACAGAGGAATGACAGCATGGACAGGAGACTCAGGGGAAAGGCTGCTGCCGAAGCCTTGTGTTGGCTGCTAGGAGCTATTCTTGCCCCTCTGAAATGCGAACTGGAGAGTGCACTTGCTTCCTTCAAAATACCTGTTAGAGAAAGAAAAAGCAAAGTGAACTTGGCAAAGCATTCCTACGCTGTTCCTTGCCAAATGACAATGTCAAAAGACTGTCTGCAAAGCTTGCTAGTCGGGTGAGTGGCTGGCTGCTTATTCTGAGGGACATGTTCGAAACATTGTGCTAGTCTCTCCTGTCTTCCATGTCATTTTACAGATGACTGTCAATGAAATCAGAGGATTTGTCAAAAAGTGAACAGACCAGGTGCAGGGGCCACAGGGTCCCAGACATAGCCCACTACTAATGGAATCAAGTACTTAATGAACAGGGGACTTTCCACAGATCTGGAGGGCAGAGCTACCGGGAATGGCTTCACAAATTACTTCATTAGGTAGATGTGCACCATGGTGTTCTACTCTAAAAATGTTTTTCTCCAACGGATTCTCTTCTATTTAAGGATTTTAGTAAACAAAGAAGAAGAAAAAATAGGATTTAACAAATTACTCTAGGATAACTTGTTTAAAATCACTTGGTTTTATTTATTTATATACTCCTTTAAATAACCTCCAAAGAGTATTTGTCTTGTACAATTTTGATTTTTGATTAAGGTCAATTTCTGAGCATACCTAGCAATTACTATTGCAGAAGTGCTTAGCATAGGTTGGGGGAAGGACCTGAAACATGGCCAGTGCCATTATATAATTTTCAAATTTAAAAGTTGAGTTTGCAAAGTGTTTTATAAATGACTCAGTCCCAGTTTTAATTGGCACGTAGTAGCTTTGTGTAGCCACATCCTGACACCTGTGAAGTCACGGTACATTTCCACCAACTTGGATGGTAAATTCTTCAAATAGTTTTGTCTATTTGTTTGTTTGTTTTTACATTTACTGAGATGATCTCATAGTCTTCTGTGAGTCTGTTGATACAATGGACTGCATTAATGAATTTTCAAACAACAAACCAGCCTTAACTCCTAGGTAATTTTCACTTATTCGTTTATCTTATCCTTATGTTAATCTGTTAATTTTCATGAATGAGATTCTGTTTATGCTTTAAGGCTTAATTTTTCTTGTATCATTTTCATTTTTTTTAATTCTCAGGATAGCATTAACATTATAAGATAAATTGTGAAGTGTCTCATTTTGGTCCATTTATATTGAGGGTTTTTAGCAAAGTTGCTATTATTTCTTCCAAGTGTAAGTTCTACAGTCAGAATTCCTGGGCCCAGATGCCACTCATAACAGGTATGAGTTCTCAACCACACCACATCTATTGGTTCTCATCTGAACAGTGGAGCCCCTTCTTCATACTTCTTCATACTGACAGTATTTTGCAAATAATTATTACAAAGAATAATTGAGATAACAAATATGTAGTACTTACCAAAAAGATATATATGAAAGGAAAATATAGACATACCAATACTGTTAGAGATTCCAACTCTCCTGTGAATATCTTAAAGAAGAACTAGACTAAGAATCATGGAATATTTAAAAGACATAAATTTGGGCTGGAAGCATGAATAGAGTGGTAGACCAATAACAATTAGCAATTTAAAAAAAACTGACTTAGAGCCCAAGGACCAGTACAGCATGCGTCCAAAAATATTTAAGACAATCCATAGGCAAACCTTTTAAACAAGGTAGACGTTCAGGAATAACAGAGACAATCAAAAAATACTAAAATAAATAAAATAAAAAGGATACTATTATTATAACTTCTTGTTTGACAGCTTAGATAGGATAGATGAATGCCTTGAAATACAAAAATGACCAAAGTCCATTCCAGAAGAAATAGATAGTATAAATAGCCCTGTATCTATTAAGAAATTCAATATGTAAACAAAATTCTCAATCATAAACATAAATGAAGCCTACATAGGTTCACTGTTGAAATTTAAAGAAATTATACATACTTTCATTGCATACTTCTGCAAGTATACTCCAAAAGTATTTGTCCACACAGAAACCTGCATGCTATTGTGCGTAATAGCTGTACTCATAATCACCAATACCTGAAACAAAATATTTTATTTTATGCTCATAATGCAACACTTCTTATCAGTAAAGCGCAGCAGACTATTAACATATGGAAAACTATAAATGAATCTATAAGGCATTATGCTAAGGGAAACAAGTCATAGAGTGTATGAGTCTATTTATTTGACATTCTAGTAAAGAGAAACTATGGGAACACAACACATATAACTTAAAGGAACTGACCTGCAAAAGTCCCCAAGAAACCTTTAGGTGGGAAGAACTCATTCTATCTCTTGATTATGTGTCCTTAACTATGCTAGAGTGCATGCCTGCATATGTCTTCACACACACACAAACACACACACACACACACACACACGTAGTCTTGTATTAAACCTCTCCCAACTGTCCACTTCACAAAGATATATTTTATTAATGCAAATTATAGTTTGATAAATTTTACTTTTGAAAACTGACCATCAAATTCCTTTGTTAAATCATGATATTGCCATTTTCTCATGTGTTTAAGTTATCCTCTAGGATCAAGAGAGATTACAATGGAAAGTTGAAAGATATTCTCACTGTACATGTCTATCCCATTCTCTCGTACTCTCTTTCTCTTTGTCACACACAGGTACATGTGGAAACACACAACACACACACACACACACACACACACACACACACACACACACCAGTCTATAACTTTGGAAGGCATCATTTTCTCCTCTGGACTGTGTCACAAAAATGAAATGAGAGGAATCTGTGAAAAGGGGAGTTATGTCAAAAAAGTACTGGCCTAGAGCAAAATTAAAGACTAAAGTAAGAATCATGAAGCTGGCAGGTAAAATCTACAGCAGGGTTATTACCAGCGAGTATGGCAGGGTTGTTGGGGCACAGATGCAGAGCTGGGAGAAACACAGCAGTTGCCACACAGTGGTGAAAATTACATGTTCAGGATCTCTCAAGAGGAAACCCCTGGGGTCTTCCATAAATAGTTGATAAGATGCCTTCTCTTCCATGGCAGCTAGGTGTATGCAGGAAGACACATTTGACACCAGCTCTAATGAGCACGCAAATGTTCCAAATCCTGATGTTTTGATCTTTGATGTAACAGAAGCAGTTCCTACACTCAACCTTCAAACAATCTGAGAGCAAAAGGATCTGTGATGTTTATGAATGCATGTGGATATCAGAGCCACATGTTTATTTTAAAGGCAGTAAACATGATCAATGTTTGGAGAATGGAATGATTTTCATAATGGCTGGCTCTTAGAAAGTTCTACTTCTTACTCTGCCCCTGCCTCACTGGATTTGTGCTAGGCACTGGGACTTGTGCTTATCATTTTTCCCTTTGGATAAAATGGGATGGTTTAACCAAATCAGAGAAGGCAAAATGGTAGGAGTTAGTACCCAGAGGTACTTTGAGCATATGAGAAAGACCAGACCTTACATCACATATAAAATTATAGCTGTTTCAGAAAACCTTGAAAAGATTCAACCTTCGTGGAAACATGGTGCTCTAGGCTAGGTGAGAGGTAACAAAATGACGAGGGCTTTTTATAAAAGGTGCAAATCTACAAATTGTTTATTATGCTCATTACACAATACCCATTTCTGCTGCAGTATCTTAAATATCTTTTTTCTGATCAGAGTAAACCTCCAAGGTAGCAATGTGGGGAAGAAAAAAAATAGAAATTCAATATGAGACACCAAACTAGTGACCAATAGCAAAATAGCATTAGCTTAGCAACTGCCACACTGTACCTTCTCTCTCCAGAAAGATTAGCCTTATCATTAAATTTGAATGAACATTAGTCTAGTCTTGATGAAAATTAGACTCTGTACTACATAATGAGAATACATTAATGAAAAAGAATGTCTGCCTTCATGGGCTTAGACATTTAAACACAGGAATCAAAAATATCTAACTTATATAATATAAATGTACTTAACTTAAACACTTAGGAATTATTAAGTGAAATGTTTTTAATAGACATACTAATAGAAATAGGTATGCCACCCTGAGAGTATAAAGAAAATGATTGCTATAGCCTTTACTTACGCTCATTGCTCAGCCTGGATAATCTCTGCCCAGTTTTTCAACAGGTGTGGTCTTACACCTTTGCTCAAATACTTTATTTTTCTGATTATCCTGTTTAAATTTGCAACCACCCTCTAACTCAAGGCTTTGTATTCTGTATCTTCTTGCTTTACCTCTTTTCTCCTTTGATAACTGTCTTTAAGTCTATATATTTCATTTGCTTTGATTCACACCCATGTCCTCTAGTGAAATGTGACCTCTACTAAGTCAAGGTTTTTGTTTTGCTTTGTTTCTCTGACAATATAAGTTTTGTTTACATATATACCTATAGCTTCAGGAATAATGTCTTACACTTAAGAGACGCGGAGTCTTTACTCATTGTATTGGTTGAGTGATTCCATTTATAGAGTAATCCTTTCTC
Organism: Perognathus longimembris pacificus; assembly: GCF_023159225.1. Taxonomy (NCBI): domain Eukaryota; kingdom Metazoa; phylum Chordata; class Mammalia; order Rodentia; family Heteromyidae; genus Perognathus; species Perognathus longimembris. The sequence continues at coordinate 47,220,703 of NC_063176.1, forward strand.
TCCTCAGAAGTTAAGGTCAAACATTCTGAATACTTGGTATTTGAACAGATGAGTTTTAAGGAATAATGAAAGTTTGCTATATTAGATGATAAACTGAGAGAGATTACATTTTAGAGGAAAAAGAGTGAAGTGACATATGCCAAGGCAAGGAAGTAAGAGAGATTGTCACATATTTGAGAAAAAAGCATTCACTTGGAGTTATTGCTTACATATTATTTCTAGTAATGAGAGCAATTGCACCCATTCCAGTCACAACTCCCAGTGGTAAATACTCTCCTAAGTCTTTTCACTCTCCTGCAACTCTTTGAGATGATCAGAATTCACTTCATTTTCCAGAGGAGAAAATTGGACTCAGATCAGTTGCACCCTGCCTAAAGCTAAGTGGATAGTAGCAAGAAAAATAATATATTAGATGTTTTGGGTGGTTTTAAGCTGTCTTAAAAGCCCAAGGATCTGTAACTCCTTCTTGACTCCTTCATAGACTAAACAAATGTCCATCTGTCCAAAGTATGGAGATGATTATCATGGTTTTGGATTTGAGGGGAATATTTTATGAAGGCCCCCTCACTTACAGAAAGGCTGGCTGGCATAAAAATTCTCCACTGTTTTGCTCTAAAAGGAAAAGGGAGCAAATCCAATGGATGCTTTCCTTCCCAGATGCCAGGTGTTTATCTGTTTGTGTAAACTCACACATGTCTTCTCTGATAAGATGCCCAAAGTTTCAGTCTACAGTCTCCTTTGTTAGTTGCAAGAATCTTTTTAGGGTATTTGGAAAGAAATAAAAGGAAGGGGAAGTTAGAGAAAGTGGGAGAGATAACTTCTCATTTGAAAACATACTAATCTTGTGTCTCTAAGGACTGCTATTTGGAATTTGTTTAGCTGGTGCTGATTTAGAAACCAATTGAATATACAGTGTTTATTTCAAAGCACTATTTTCCTCTGCCACTCTGTGATTTTTCTGAGGAATATTTGCATTTAGATGCTATCTGTATGAAGTGAGGGATATGACCATAAACATTTTGAAAACAATGAGAAAAAGTAGTTAAATAAAAGTGAAATGAAAGGCAGGTGCAAAAGGAGAGAGTGAGGAGATAAAAAATGAGAAAAAGGGGCTCATTGATTTAGCTTCACATAAAATAATGAGAAATGGAGAGACATGAAATACTAAGGACAAGAAAAAAATCAAAGGCAATGAGAGAGCTATTTTTGTATATTAAAACATAATTAATATTCATTGTACTCCTTAAAGGGGAAGTGGAAAATTGAAGAAGACAAAATAACAAAATTGAAGAAGACAAATAACAAAAGAAAGGAGTGAATAAATGGTCAAGATAATAAAAGGAAAAAACAGAGCAATGTAGATAATTAGGAAGTCTGGGCAAAAGTGAAGTACAACAGTGGAGTAAAATGCTACATTTGTAATCTTATGAAATTTCTTCAGCCAGTAGTAGGCCATGCTCAGTATTCCCAGTCTATTCTTAATACTGGAAAGATGAAGATCAATAAGCAACATGGTCTTTCTTTCAAAAAAATTAGAATTAGATCTCTATTATTAAATCTTCTGGATGGAAGGCAAACATTTATGAGTAATTTTGCATTGCTCCTCTGTTAGTAAACCATATTGCTTTTACTAGTCTTCACTAAACAGCAGAGTTTCATACCTTGTTTCTCAAAATTATGTCTATAGACCAATACCATATAAGTGTAATTACTCTATGAGTGTCATGGATTCTAAGGACATAGAGGGAGAAAAAATAATGAAAAGCAACTTTGTAATATAACTAAATAAAAAAAGAATATACATGTAGTTCAAGCCATGTTTTAACGCGATAAATGGTTGCATGCTTTCTGGGAACTACACACAGTGCTAGAGGAGACGGGGTGAGTATAAGCACATTGACATGAGTATGTGTTCCCACGCAAATAGCTTGAGAAGGTACATTTCAACACAGACCATAGCTGAATACATCTGTGTACATGAAGATTTGAATTGTATGCATGATGAAGGGAATTAACAAGACAGTTCAGTTATAAAAACACTCCACAGAATCAACATACACTGGGTAAAGCAAGCTCTATTAGACAAAACCTCCAAATATTCCATTCATTCTCAGTCTTTTGATATCTTCTGCATCTTTTCGTTACTGATGCCTAGCCACCTCTGTTAGGCCCACAGACCCAATCTGCCAAGCAGGTCTCCTATTTTATTGTTCACAGAGAACCAAATATTCAAACTCATCTAAAACTTGACCCTACCTTCCTTTTCTAATATTCCTATTTTATCTCTTGACAAACCAATCATTCTTTAATCTTAGAGAAGATGGGTCAAATTTCTGCTTCTAAGTTTATGCACATGCTCTTGTTTCTGCCTTCCTTCCCTATCTCTTCATGTTAAATTGCTGTCCATTCAAGACTCATGTGAAATGTTGCTTCTTCTAGAAAAATTTCCTTAATGCTGCCAGATGGAAATAAACATTCCTGTCTCTGAACTCCAATACCATATATTCTGTTCTTTTTCCATGATGTCTACTATACTCTGTTTAGATAATGAGTTTACATTCATCTCATTCTTCTAGATTATAATATTCTTGAAGGAAGCATCTGTTTCTGAGTCATATTTTTATCATCTAAGTAGTACAATACATAATGTGCTTACATATGAATAAATCTGACGTTGAAAGGTGACTCTAGTTGAAAACCATGGAATGGACTGAGAAACAGAGGGAAACATAAGTTAGAGAGAAGGTTTAACAATAATTAGGAGACAACCACAAATTTGGATACTACAACTATGCAATTTGTTTCCAAATACTCAGAAGTACTATAATATTTACCCATAATACCCAAAACATTGAATAAAATAGAAGCTTCAAGTTGAGAACACATATTCCATGTGCTTAGTCAATTCATTAAACAGTATCCAATTCAAAATTTATATTTTGCACTTACTATATTTCCATGTGATAACATATTTGCTTAAGTTTCCAAATGTGTTTATCCCTTTAGGATGCATTAAAAACCCTTTTACAAAATAAAGGATGTGTTTGATCATAGTTTCCATGTCTTTAGTTTTGTAATTGTGTTTGAAAAAAATTGCAAATAATTACATCCTGTGAAAAACCTTGAGTATAAGCTTAAAAATATTAAGATCTGCAGATAATATTGATTTCTATCAGTCTATAGAGCTTCATGTGTATCTTTGAAATATTCTAGCATCTGAGGGGATTAGCCTCGCATGTGTCAATAATCACACCTGAGCTCCTTTATCAGGAAGTTCATTCCCAGGAATGCTGGCTTGTCATGTTAGGTATTGAACAACTAAAGCATGAGAATCTTGCAAGCCTCGTAAACCCTGGACATGCATACCCTCTTTCATACCTGTGATAAATATTTACAGTGTACATGGTTTTATAAACAAATACTATAAAGCCATAATTGCCATTGCTTTCCTAATGCTAAACTCTATTCCAGCAGCTAAGTTTCTCCCTTTTAGAGTAATCACCTTGAGAATGTCTATCATTCTGGGATTGATGCCTTTGCTCATGATTCTGCATTTTGAGCCTTTGAGGGTGTTAACTTATAAGGGCTTTCATCCCCTTGGACTCATGTTTTCTCTGACGCTATAGTAGCAGAAGTAAAAGTCCTAATTTCCATTCCAGTGTAAGATCTCATAGGGAGTAGGAGTGTTCTTCCTGTTAATTTGATGCTGTTACTTGGTCCTGGAGATCCTGCAAACTGTCTTCTCATTCTTCTGTCTCCATCCTGGATTATTTCAGGTCTGTCCAAGATGGACATTCGTGTCAGGTCACCACATGTCAGAGTCCTGCTCCTGGGCAGAAGGTGATGGTAGGCTGGCAATGTGATTGTTGGACAGATCATTCAATCTCATTCTGGGTATGAAGGATTCACAAGCTTACATTTCCATGGATTTCCATCAGAATTAGTACCATAAATGTGGTAAATTCTTCTACAACTGCATAGGTCACACATCCACCCCTAGATTAGTTTTGAATTCAGCAAGGGAAAATAGACATTATATATTATCACCCTAAGATGCCAACAATATTACTTTGATCATTTTTATCGGCACTAAACCCTCTGCTTTACATTTTGATATAGTCAAAGGTTATTTGGTGATCCCTTGGCTGATAGGAGTGCGGTGGTTGGTGATAAAATTCAATGATGCAATTTATGACTATAGAATAGTGAGACCAGCAGTGCTTCTCTAGTCTTCAAATTGCCACCTAATGCTGGTTTGCAGACATACTTTTGAGTGGCAGTAACATCATTCACAAGACGATGATTTGGGGGAAAAGGGCATTTGCAAATGCCTATTTTCAATGCCCTAAGTAACAAGCCAATTTTACTACTTTATAATTATGACTTTATAATTATAATTATTTTATAATTGTGAAAGTTTTTCTTGTCATAGCGTTTGGTTTTTATATCAAAATTCATTGTCTATACCACAAAATTAAGAAAAATAAGGAAAAGTATGGGCCGAAGAGGGCCAATTTAAACCCAAATGCATTGTATACACAAACTTCTTTGATAAATAAAAAAAAGTTAAAAAATATCCTATGAAATTAAGAAAAGTAAGAGAAGGGATGGATTGAGAGGGGTGGGTGAGAATGTTGGAAGGGTAACATTGATCTAGTCTCATGATATTCATAAACTTGTTGAATGTCAACTCCTTTCTACAACTATTTAAAGACTCACAAGATTTTAAATATCAAATCTCATCTGTAACCAAGTAGAATAAAAATAAGTGAAAAGAGATGGGGAAAGGGGATTTTACTCAAAGTATTCCTTAATATTTGGAGATGGGCTTAGAAGAAATCCCTGGGTGCAGAGGCAATAGCTAAAGGATATGCTCAAATACTAAAAATGCAAGAAGAACACTAGTGGAACTGTAACAATGTCAGTATGGTATGTGGAGGTCAAGACTATGGATATAGGTAACCTAACCACCTAAGTTCAAATTCTGCTGTGTGTGTGTGTGTGTATGTGTGTGTGTGTGTGTACACATGCGTGCTAGCAGGTATGCACTTGAAAACAGGGCTGGAATGCTGTCCCTGAGCTTTTGTACCCAAGGCCAGGACTCTACCACTTGAATCACAACTCCACACCCAGCTTTCAGGAAGGTCATTTGAGACAAAAGTCTCTTGTCCATGCTGGCTCAGAGCTGAGATTCTCTGATCTCAGCCTTCCAAGCAGATAAGGTTATAGATGTTTGTCACCAGCACCAGGCTGCTTGAGAGTTTTGGTGAACTGCATAGCTACACCTCTCTGGAAATACCAAATGTGAAACACCTTCTTCTTATTGATGAGAATAAGTGAGTTCATTTAAAAAAAAAACAAACGACAGACTGTCTGACACAAATGAACATGATTATCAGTAAGAGTTTGAATGCACTAGCTTACTGGAATGTCACTTCAGTCTCGAGATGGGTGATATACATTCATTTTATAGACAAGAAATTCAAGAGACCTGAGTGTTATGTACTTATACAAAGTCATGCATTGTAACTGGCAGTCAACACAAAATAGTAACTGCTGTGCTGCGTCTGGGAAACTGCAACTTTCAGCTGTAGGGTTTGGAAATTTCAGTGGAGTAATCTCCTTTGAAATAAGATTGCTGGTCAAGGCAATAAGTAAGATACCGAGAATCGCTGGGGAGAAGTCCTGAAGGAGTCAGGAGAACCTGAGAGATCAGAACTACCTGGTGACAGACTTAGAGGTGGTTTGTTCCAAGGATGTGATCTAAGTCTTCTCTTCCTACAACATCTTCAATTCACATGTGGGATATGAACAATGTTCTCCATTCTTTATTCCTCCTATGGTGGAATTCTGGTAGCAATGGATTTGTATCCAACACACTAAATTTTGAATTTGCCATATTCAAATGATGTAAAACAAGAGTTTAAAAAGTGTTAGTGTAATTCTTCTCTTCTTGACACCATATGTGTTATCACCACGGAGAGAACATACCCAGGTGTCCACGGCCCCTCTAGCCTGAGGTCAAGAAGGAAACACCTGGTTCAGAGCAGCCGCTTGGATCTGAGCCCAATCCACCCAGGCTGTAGCAGCACTGCCTGCCTGACCGTTGGGTCCATGATGGAAAATAATTAAAAGGCTTGTATTGGTGGGGATAATGACTTTTGACACCAAGTATCCAACTGATCTACCTTAGGCCAAACTTCATAAATGAAAGTCAGAGTCCTCATTAGACAGCCTCTATTTCAGAAAGCAGCCACAGGATAGAAGTCCCCTGGCCACACTCATTTCTGTCAACCAGCTGCAAAGTCACTAGTTTTTATTACCTCCTCAGATTCAGTTATTTATTAAAATGATTCCTAGAAATGTAAGAGAGCAATAGATGTACAAATACAGGCTTTTACTTTTCATGGTAGTGCTGGGATTTCAGCTTGGGGTTTTGCATTTGTTAGGTAAGTACTCTACAACTTGAGCCATGACTCTAGCCATAATACAGTTTTATTATAGTCAAATGATACAAATCAGAACCTGCCGAAGGTATTGATTCAGAGAAAGGACTTGGAGGCTCCTAAATATGAAGCTTCTGTTATCATCTCCCTGTATAGTCTGGATGAGGTACCTTCAGGGTTGTTTGACAATACCAGAATATTGCCAATCTGTAGAAGCTGTAAATCTAAGTTTCAGTTTCCATATAGAGGTAATGGATGGATGAATTATCACCTGCCTACCTCAGTCCACAGTCTACCTACTCTCCCCAGAGGTCATTCTAGTGACCTCATAGGCCCATGGCTCATTGACCCCTTCTTTACTCACATGGTTATGTTTCTGGCATGTGAAGCCCCCATCTCAAGTCAGCATAATACCACCATACACAAGATATTGCAACCACAAACACTCTGAGCCTTCTTCTCCTGAATTAAGGACAAAGCTAGTCAAATTTTCCATTACATAAGCCCCCGAATCTTTTGGGAACATTATAGTAACAATAGCTGACTTACACTAAGTGTAAAAAAAAAATCACTAAAGATCATGGAAGGTAGGATTTTTTACCAATGGGAATAAGGAGATAGATGAGTACATGATCATCTTTGGGTCTTAACATCAAAAAATAAATCACTCTACCCATTTTAATATACATTGAATGAGCTCTTATTTGAGTACAAAATATTGGAAGGGTGGTTTTGGTCTTTTGTAATATTTTATCTGTGAACCTTGTTTTGAGCTAATATGTGAAGGTTTCTTGGAGCTATAGATGACATTTCTGGCTCTTGATTTAGATTTTTGTCTCATTAAGGGATTGTTACCATTGCTTACCTTGGCCTTAGAAGTATTTTAAAGAATTATCTTGTATATCTCAAACTCAATTGGGGTGTGTGTGTGTCATGTTATCTAACTGGTGCCATCATTCACCAGTCAAGAAATTGCTTTATCTGAGGGGTTTGAAGGCTCTCCCCCAAAATGTCTTCATTCATTCTTCTTTCATGTAATAGATTCTATTTTAGCCTTCACAGCTATAGTGGTAATGGTAGACGAAGGCTTACTTAACCATGACTTTGAAAATCAGTTTAGACATTCTACTCTTTATTTTCTGTGTAACTGTAAGAAAGCTACTTGCCTTAGCCTCCCAAATTTTGCGTCTATAAACAAGAAAAATAAGCGCACAGAATTCCAAGTTTCCTCTCAATTCAAGTTACTGTGTTTCTCTCTGACTCACCAGCATGACCTTGAGTGAATCATTTGACATCTTTGGAGCTTGACTTTCTTCAGATCTCCACCTACACACTCCCTCATCCCAATTAATGTTCAGTCCATCCTTGGCGTCATCCTTGACTCCTACCTCTCACACTCCACATTGAATCTGTCAGCAAATCCCAGGGGTGTACACTTTAAAATATACTCAGAATTCCCCCCTTAGTTCATCAGTGCTCTGTCCTCATTCATGTCATTAATTGTCCCTGGCCAGAAAAAATTACAATATAAAAATGATTCTTTTGCTATTTTACATTATTTTTGTATGTAAAGTTTTCATATTCCTTTTTCTGAACTAAACTATTTAGCAAAAGCCTTCAGAATTTTTTATATTAAGATTTCTTCTCAGTTAGTACTACCATAATTCAAGTACTCAGCATTTGGTTAATGGCGATTGTTTTGGATAGCACAAGTCTAGACTCAAACTACATTCTCCAGTCCAATGAATACCCTGATTTTAATAATTAACACAAGCTTGTATATGTCAGGGGGTTATCAACACAGCCCCCTGCACCTGCCATCCCCTTCTCACTTTGTGTCTCATTATTTAAATTGATCTGTGACTCTTCTTCAAACCAATACATAGAAAGTGCTTTTACGATGAACACTACCTTGACACATTTCTAAATCCACTCAGCAAACTGCTGCTGGGCTGTTGTTACCACTCATAAAGTGTCATCATTTTTTCTAGTCATCTCTTTCCATATGAAGAATGCTAGACATGGACAATTATTACCCAAATGTATCTTGGATACCCAGTGGTAAAATTCACCACGATGCTACAATTGAGTTACTGGTTGTGCTAAGAAAAAAAGTGGGTAATTTAAGACATAGATATATATTTCTTCTTGTCCTTCATACCATGAAAGTAGTGGCTTTCTCTGCTTATACATTAAGAACTGCAGAGGCTCTGGAAATCTTTCGATAAGATGCTTACTTATATGAATTAAGTAAGCATTTGATTATAACTTCTTTTCCAATCACCAAAATCTCATTAATTTTTCTATGTAACAAGAGCCACTTTACCAAGTTATGAAGCATAAAACTGATTTAGAAATATTTTTTACGGTCTCTAAGATTTCATAAGCATTTGATGGTGGAATTTGAGGGGATTCTTAGAGATCATACAGTATTCTCATTCAATTAAAAAAGTGCATGTGGGTCATGTGTGCTCTGTGGTCTTTTTAACACTGTACAGTTATAACTGAAAGTACTTGTACCGAGACATTTGTATTTGGTGTTGATTTTTTAGCTCTTTGGGCAATGAAAAGACTGAGAGATTTCCCTTGGTCCCTTGGTTCCTGCTCCTCTGAGATCCACACATTATTGAAGAAATGAAAGATTCCTATCCTAAGAGTGGAGATTATATTCAAGTAAGCAAATAGCCCCCAAGGCAATGTGGAGTGTATATCTTTCCCATAAGCATACAAGAGGTTGAGAGGTCAAGAGAAAGGATGTCAGGTCTAGCCACTGGAGGGCACCAAATTATTTCTTTTAACTGGAACTATTTATCCACTTCTGGGGAAGAGAAAAAGCTTCCATTGACTAGCCATGAATAGGGAATTGCTACAAAGCTTGCCTTTAAATCAGTAAGCTGAGAGTAATGAGAAAACCAAGCACAGGCCAAGTATCCACTGATAGGTATTATTTTCTGGGATCAGAGGCCTGCCTGGCTAAAGCCAGGTCTTCAATTACCCAAGACCCAAGGGAATTGTCATATTTTATTTTTTCAGTGATTCCTAGAACCGAGAAAAGGGGATGTATGCAGGTTTGACTGAACCGTGATGATTTTTCACCTTCGTTTGCAAGTGTTCAGCCAGAGTCACTTGCCAATCGCCTCAGGACAATATAAGATGAATGTCCATCTGTTCCAAACCTACAGAATCATCTGTTTTCAAAGATAAGACTCTTTCCAGCATGCCATCTTCCTTCTTATAGCTTACCCGTTTCATCCTCCAGCTTAATTTAGGTAGTACTTCACTTGGGGACCCTCAGAACCCATTAAGGAGGTTGATGTTCATTCTTGCTATGCTGCTGCTTTATTTATCTGAGAGGTGGCAAAGAGAAATGATAAGTTACCCAGCACCTCTCTTCTAGAGCAGGAGGAGATAGCTGAGACTTCAGAAGAAAAACACAGGCTGGTTTTGGAAGGGACCTGAAGCCCAGTAAGATGCATACAGTTCTGAAAGTCATACACTGTCAACACACTTACTAAAAGTTCTTTGTTTCCAATGGCCAATGTGGAGACACTACAAAGAGCTGTGGGTTAGCCAAAGAATGTAAAGTGGATAGTCCAGCCTGACTACCTCACTGGGTAACGAGAACCATGGTAGCCCATTCCATGGTCTCTGTGGAACATGTCCAAAAGCTCTGGAGAATGCTATGTAAAATAAATCCATATAATACCAGAATATAATTTGTCCTTCTACACAACTGGCTTCTAAAGAATAAGGTTGACCTCCAAGAATAGAAGTCTTAGAAGCACAGACTATTGTCTTCATATCTCAATTTTAAAGCAGCCAGGAACTAGGCCATCTGGAATTAACTATCATTCTACTATTGGATCTGACATAGATAAGGCAGGGTGTAGGTCAAAATTGAAGTTATATTGAGTTTGACCATGGGTTCAGGAAAACTTCTAATCACATGCTCCTCCTCCATTCATGGGGTAGGGGTGTAACCAAAAGAATAATATTAAAACTTTCACAGTCTTCTGTGGTTAATAAAACCTTTTCCCCCATTACAGCTTACTACTTAATCCTTTAAACTACCTGTTAGTTAATGTTATCATTTCACAGCAAAGGTATAGAAATCAAACAAAACAGAAGCCTAAAGAGACAGAGGCATCAGTACCAGGCCATACAGCAAGCTAATGAAGACAGAGCTGAAATGCTCCTTTCTCAGGCAGGTATATGCATAGTCTCTTAGAGCTTTACTACAAGTATTGACATCATAATATAATTCGACAGTCATCATCTTATTCATATCTACACACATTTACTAAGTCAAAATCTCCCTCTAGGAAGTTTCTTATGTAGCTGCAATGTAGTCTGCTGTGGAATTATCTATTTAACCATTGGATTGTGAGCCCCATGCTGTCCAAGACTATGCCTTATTCATTTTACATTCACTTCTTTTTCATATAGCCTATACCAGCACTTGTCCTTGTTGCTGATCTTTAAATGTGTTGGAATCTATTGAATTAGTAGCTATAGAAAGTCTGTAAATGATTAGAGATGTATTATCAAATGATCCCTGATTAAGTTTTTTCTTGAACCAAACAATGAGACAGTCATTGTTCCATGGTGATAGTAGGATGTGATATATTGTTTTGAATAAAAGGGGACTTTTTAAATGGGTATAAATAATATGATGGCCTGTAGTTCCATCCATTTTCTTGCAAATGATACTTTATTCTAATTTATGGCTGAATAATACTCCATTGTGTATAAAGCTTACATTTCCTTTATCTGTTTATCTGTTGATAAGTCAATAGGATTTATCCTGGGCTGAAAGCCCAGGACAGCTTAACTAGTGCGAACAGTGCTGCAATAAACATGGATGTTTTTTATGTTGGCTTACATTCATTCCTTCAGAAATATGCCTAAGAGAGGAATATCAGAGTTGTATGGTAGCTCTCTACTTTTAGTTAATGAGAAACTTCCATACTGGTTCCAATGGTTCATACACTAATGTACATTCCCCCAACAGAGGATAGGGATTCTTTTATTCTTGAATCCTGCCATCATTTGGTGTAGTATGTTTTTTTGACCATGCCCATTCAGATGTGTGAAGTAGAATCTCAGTGTTGGTTTGATTTGCACTGGCCTCCAGATCAAGATTTTGATGTTTCTTGTGGATGATGATACAAGTACATAATTGTACATCTAAGGGCTTCTAACCCATGTCACATTCCGAGTCTGTTATGTTCCACAGGACTTGGGCTAGTATACCCAGGCTAGCTTTGGTATTTATGTTCATGGACTTGTGCATTAGCCAAAATGTTCTGATGCTACTTGGCCTTGAAAATCATGTGGCATTCAAATCCCTTGTTTTAAAACTTGTCTGTGCACAGTTTGGGGCTGGGATTGGGGTAAAGTCTTTAAAATCCAGGGCATTCTGGTGAATGCATGCCTTACGATTTACCAACATTTCCCATTTGGGGCTTGTGACATTAGAGACCTACACAACTTCTGTTTCAGAAGAGAACTGGAAATATGGAAGGAGTGTTATTCATCTTTTTTAAAAATCAATTTAATGTAAATCAGTATACGGAGGCTTTGAAAAATTTTGTTTTTAATTCCACATTGGCTCATATTTGAAACCCTAGCTGCTCAGGAGGCTGAGACCTAAGGATTACCGTTTGAAGCAAACCCAGGCAGGAAAGTCCATGAGACTTTCATCTCTAGTTAATCACCCAAAAGCAAGACATGGAGCTGTGGCTCTAGTGGAAGAGCTCTAGCCTTGAACAAAATAGGTCTAAGACAGCATCTAGGCCCTGAGTTCAAGCCCCAAGACTGGCACAAAAGAAAAACTAAAGGTCAGAATTTAGAAAAGTTGAGGTGGATTCCTGACACAAATCTCTACACCTCTGTCATTCACTGAAAATGAAGAAAATAAATGTCATTGTTGGAACTTTCTCTTCTAGTACCTTGCAGACAGACAGTTGTGTAAAACATGCGTCTGGTCAGTTGCAGAAGGAAAGGAAAGCTGTTGTTTCCAGTGTAAGGTGGAAATGCCTCAACCCTTTAACAGCCACAGTATTCTCCCATGCTCAGTTACCCAGCTCTAACGATGCTGCCCTCTAACTTCCACCGATGCTTTCCTGTTGGAAGAGTACACCTTTCAATGCCACCAGGAGCCCACAATTTCAGCATGTCAGAAATCACTGTATCTCTTACTGAAATAGTAATATCCAAGCACTTAGATAGGAGATTGTTTTTGGTCTTTCAGATAGGGCCTCACATGTTTGCCTGTGGCCAGCCTTGGACAGTAATCTTCTTACCTAGGCCGCCTGTGTAGGCAGAAATACAGATGTGGAAACCCATACCAGGGTTGGTCATAGACGTGGTGAACTTCCACTGAAGTTTTGCTGGGGCTGGCCTCAAACTGCAATCTTTGCCTCCTGAGTAGCTGAGATTACAGGTGTGATCCATCATATCCAATCACTGAATTCATTTTAGATTATTTTAGAAATCTAACCATAAACGATGGCTTTAGGCAAGAAAACAAACATAAATGAAAGGAATTCTGCATTACTAACATCTACATTCATTTATCTCATCTAGTCCCAAACCTTCTTGAACATGTCAATTTCATGGTGTTTATGATGTTTACTGCCAATGTCTCAGCACATAAAATGGGCCAAAACACTGCAGAATGCCTGGCATATGTCAGTCACTTAATAAATACTTGTCAAATGAAAGAATACATAGACAAAATTGAAGGACAATGGAGCATGTGTCTAGAATGTAAGTCCCCTGAACTGTATTCCATTGGCTGTTATTAATGATCTACATGGCTTGGGAAAAGCCACTTCCCATCTGTGACCTCTATGCCCTCATAGGCTTCCAGGAAGAGGATGCTAAGTTTTCTTGCCACATAAAACAGGAGAGTAAATATCAGATCTTATCACAGCTGCTCTGTGCCCTCTTGTGACAGATTATTACAGAAAAACTTACTATAGTGTGGGATAAAGACTCAACACCTCTCTAGTTTCTAACAGCTGTATTTCCCTTCAGTGTACCCATTCCCTTTACAAAGGTTCTTTTGGCCTTGTTCAGACCTCTCTTCTCTTGGGAAAGGTCGTTATGGGAAGGTCATCCTTCCTCTGTTCTTTGCCATATTTGATTTCTGATGTTCTTTGGCCAGTTAGTTTTTCCAAAGATTCACAACACTTCTGCAAGTTGTAGGTCATGACCCTTCATATTCTTTTCCATCAGAACAGAATATCCACTTGTCTTTTTATCCACACACTGACTGTGTCCTCTTTCCTTTCTCAAAATAGATCATGATTCAACAGTTTAGTGTCACTCAATTTTGATGTTTTAGGCAAGTGTTATAAATATATCTGTGATGATGGAAGGGTTTCTAAAAGAAAATCCATTTCAATGTTCACACTTAGTCCAGCCAGCCAGTGTCAGTATTAGGTTCTTACTATCTAGGTTTGTTTTTTTCCTCTCTCTCTTAACTCTTCTTATCTGCCGGGAAATATTTCATGGTAGATTAGATATGATAGGTGGGAAAGAAATTTTAAATTAATATTTTTTTCAGAATTCTACATAACACAGGGATCAATGAAAATCTATAATCATATATACTTTTCTGGAATCTGTTTCCCATTGGAAAATTGAGTTCAATGGTAGCAGTCATTTTCCTTGAAAGGTGTGCTTGGGAGATGGTCTAGGTAATTACCAAAGTCTTTGATCCTGTCTAGTATATATTAAAAGTCAACTAACAACTTGGAAGTCTATTTCCAAGTCTTTTTCTTTTTTAATTTAATTTTATTGTCAAGGTGATGTACAGAGGGGTTATTGTTAGATACATAAGGTAGTGAGCACATTTCTTGTCAAACTTGTTACCTTCTCCATTTTTCTCCCATCTTCTCTCCTCCCTAATCCCCTCCCAGTTGTACAGTTAATTTCCAACATATTATCTTGTGAGTATCACTGTTGCATTGGTCTTCTACAGCCATACCCAAGACTTCATTTACAGCTGTAGAGCTGCAATCAACAAATGATTTTCATCAAAATTAAGCCAAGAGTTAGTTCTGAAATTTCTGCTGTGACCATGTCTAGACATGAGAGGAGTAATATACTGGCTAGGAAGAGATTGATCTCCAGGCCCTGAGGTGTAAGATGCAAAGACATCCAGCATTCTTTCAGATGTAGGCAGATGACTTCAATGGACTAAATCACATGGGATGTTATTTAAAAAAAATCACTGAAACAGACACCTAGTACCACATCCCAATTTCTGATGTCAGGAGACAGTCCATTAATATTCTTTTCCCCTTGGAGATCATACTGCCAGCCTTTTAAAAGGTCTTTGTTTTTTTTGAAGACCATGAGTATCCTCCTGTCCTTCATGTGTAGACCTGTATGTGTGTGAAGGGAGGTGGAAAGTCTAGTTAATTTTCTGAGGAAAACCTTATGATTCTAGTAGGCTTACGCAACCAGAGAAAGGAAGCACTCACTCCGAAGGGCAGTTTAGTAAGGAAAGGCTAGTACTTAGTATCATATGATACATGGGGGATATAGCAAAGTAACTTAATCCTTCTTAGTGTCAATGAATTCATCTATACATGGAACACAAAATACCTGCTTAGCTACTTCAAAGAGTTTAGCTTTCCTGACCCTATTTCCATAGTTTCTTGCTCTTCTTTTGCAGTTTCCTTTCATAACATGAACTTGATGTTCAAGTGTCTGGATTCACAAAAGGCACCCTGTGAAGCCCTCTTGGGTTTTCTATCTGTCTGAGATCACATTTCAGCCTTACATTCACAAGTTCTGGTCCTTAGAGACTATCTCTTCTTTGCCTGTGTCCATATTAACTGGCTCATTGTAGGGACTCTGTAATTCTGTTGAATGAACAGTGAATGAAATCTGATTGCCTAAAGTATCCAACTATACCCCAAATTTCCTTCCTTCACTGATGGAGCTCCAAGAGGTTTATTATTCACTCTCTCCCAAGGTCCCCATCTCCTTTGCATTATGAGAATGAAGTTCAGGACAGAGGTTTTCTGGTTAGCTTATTCCATCTTAAAAATCAAAGAAATTAGAGGCAAGGGAGTAAAAAAAGTCATTAGATGATCTCCTTTCCCAAGAATGATCTTCCTCAATTACTGAAATCTCCCCTTCATTACTCAACTCCTTACCTCAGTGCCTCTACACCTACGCAATCATAAGAATTGTCTAGACGGATTACTCAGAATAGATATGCAAGTCCTTTCCCATGCAAGTTCTGAATCTAAGAAGTTCAACTCAGACATCTGCATTTTAAATAAAACTTTCTGTACATTTTTCTGGTACAGTGCCAAGTTTGGAAATCACTGCATTAGAAAAGTTTTCCATTTCCAATGCTGAAAAAAGAAATACGAGGGTGTTCAACACAGAAACTTGAGTCCTCCTCCCAAGGTTTACAAGGCAGCAAGATATTTTTTTCTTTGATTGAGTCTGTGCTTGTACTTAAAAACAGTCATGTCACAGGGGTGAGATTGGTTTTCTAAGGTTGTCAAAACAAAACACCATTAACAAGGTCATTTGTGAACTGTCACATGGTGGAGACGGCTGCTTCTGCTACATAAGCTCAGGCACTGCTATTCTCCTGGCTGATGGAGTAAAAACAGGCGACTCATTCCTGGCCAGATGTAATGAATGGGCAAGAGGGTGCCCTTCAAAACCCAACGGCTATGGAGAGAAGATCAGCTCTGGAGACAAGACAGACTGATGGATGTATGGGGGATTTATAGTATAATTAATAAGAAATTGTAGCTTGATCTAAAATGACAAGTGATTAAAGGAATATCAGAGAAACGAAGCCTAAAATGATACTGTTTAGAGGAGAAAAAGAACTCTATAGATGCTACCAAGAAATTTCCAAAAAAAAAAATGTGAACATGGCACAGACAGAGAGAAATTCAAGGTAGTGCTGTGGTGACAAATGGTGACACAAATGAAAGGGAACTGAAACTAGGGAAAGAGAAAGCAATGTATTTCAGAGTGTTTGCATCAAGGTTCACAAGACAGGGTACCAGTAAAATCTACTTGGGAGACGATGTCAGGGCACGTGACTGAGAACTAGGGCTTTCCCAATAAAAACACAAGTGTGTTCAACTCACTGGGTTCTTCTGTATGGTTTACCTTGAAAAAATTAGGTTAGTTTGAAATTTTGGACTTGCACAATCTCAACACTAATGAAGTAGTTATCAATAGGCCTTTTCCCCCTCTTATAGCACACACTCTTTTAAATGATCTGCATATTAAATCCTATGTAATTTGTGAAAACTCTAATAAGCTCTGTGTCCCAGAAATTAACATCATGCATTAAAATACACTACCCTGATGCATTTTGGGTTATGCATGCAATAACATTTTGCTGATCCAGAACGTGTTCCCTATATGCAAAATGGCTGAAACTAAAAACATTAACACAGAAGTACTTTACTGAGTAGAAAAGGGTGTGGCAAATATGTGCCATTAACTCTGGCATTGTTGGGGACTCAGTTTTGACCTTGGTGGGGGAAGGGCGCCAAGAGCGAGACGCTGCCCTTCCCCCAGCCCTGGGACAGTGGGAGGGAGCCCTTCCCACTTTCTGGCCTCAACCAGAAAAGAAGCCCCCTGCGCCTGGGCGGCGAACACGTGCGTGCCACCATGATAGGGTTGTCCAGCCCACAAAGGAAGTTTTATGACATCACCTGATGGGCAGCTCGGCTTAGCCAATGGCCCAAGTCCTTCCCTTTCCCGCCATTACCGCTATATAAGCCCCCCTCCCAATTAAATCCTTTGAGACTCATTCAACCATCCAGCTGTCTCCTTGTTATCTTTGTCCTATGGTTTCTGACACATTATGGGGGGCCGAGGAAGGGATTTCGGCATCCCACTTCAGCCTAGAGCAGTCCGGTAAGGACACGCCTTACTCCTTCTGCTGGTATGAGGGGTAGGGCAGAGTTTCTTCCATAGAATCGAGGTTCAGGCATTTCCCCCCGGGAGATGGGGGGAGGAAGGGGTCCTCGAGACCCCGACATTGGAGCATCTCCTCCGGGGAAGGGAGGACAAGGGGTCCTCCGAGATCCCGACATGGTATGGGTTTATTTTTAGGGAATTTACTCTTCATGTGGAAGCTGTGTGCACATAGCTATAGTATGTTGTACTATCTGCTTTCCCAAGTATGTCAGACAAGCAGCGAGTGATTGAAAGGACAGCATATATTATTTCAGGGTGCTACATTAAGAGCTGTGAGAAATGACATCTAACAACATATGGAAATCATAGAAATGATCAAAATAAAACTCAAGAACAAGAGTTACAACAAAGATCTGAGGTTGTTTAACCAAGGGAAACAGCTCTGTGTATCTCAATTTTTCTGGGAATACCTTTGAATGATAGCATGCTCTTTTGACAGATGATTATAAAGATGACCATGAGCTATCAAGAAGAAATCAATCTGGTTCTACTTGCGACATTTAAAGTGGCTGAACAATGTATGCTAAGAAGACCTCTATCCAAATTGTTTTTATTTTGGCGCTGAAGGTACAAAAGCCACAGTATTTCAGATTGTTAGCTCTTGAAACAACTTGCTCTTTGTGAGATCTCAACCCACATTCTAAGATCAAGATGCAGAATTCAAAACGTTCACTAACATTGTCTATTTATATATGTCACTAGTTCTTTTTGGCAGTCCCAAAGTGGAACTCTATACACCTCAAAGCTTCTCCTTTCGTAAGTTGAGTGCTGATATCCATGAAGTCATCTATGAACTTTAGAACCTAACCTTTATTATTTTATTAACTAATACGAGGTTTTATCTTAGCCTAGAAGTCCATTTTATAGACCCTCTTATTTTTCACACTCTATTATTCTTTGTGAGCCTGCACTCTTGTCTTGCACCACTCTCTCATAACCAGTCTTTGCTAGAGTCATACAGATGATTTACCATTTGCAGGGGTGTGAGTGTATCCCCTTCAGAATTCAGGTGGTGGAACAAAAGGTTGATGTGGTGATGTGAACAGATTTGGGCCCTGAAGAAGGGGTTGAGTCATGTGGAGGAAGAACTCACATGCATGGGATCAAAGCCCTTAGAAGAACAAGTCTCCTGTAGCACTTGGCTCTCCTGCCTTTTGTTTTCCACCATGTGAGTACACAGAGTTCATCTCCCCTGGAACATGTGGCAATAATGCACCCTCTTGGAAACAGGAAGCAGATCTTCCCAGACAAGGAACCTGCTGGATCCTGCCTTCATCTTGGAATGCCAACAAGAGTGAAAAACAAGCATAGGCTCTCCATTATCCACTGTCTGGGTTTTTGTTATAGAAGCACTGACAGGTTAAAGAATCTTTGCAATTTAGTCTCTCATGTCTGTTCTTCTGGCTTATCAGAGTGAGCCCATGGCTATATCTATTTCGGAAACACTTTGTATACATATGTATGGCAGCCTTTTCTACAAGACAGAGAAAAACCTTTCTTAAGTCCTGAATGAATCTCTTCAACTATTTACTGAGCAGCTAATATCTGCCAGGCTGTTTCTAAGCTCTAGAGATACAGCAGTAATTAAGATAGTCCCCTAGACTTTTGGAATACACGATGTAGAGAATTAAATGGCCCTTATAGAAGGTTATTATAGCACTTCAATATCTATTACTGATTTAAAATACACATACTCTGTGAGCAATTATTCATGTTTAAATACCTCCTACATGTCTCTATTGAATACATTCTTTATTGGATCATCTAGCTTGTTCCTCATAATAGGTTTCTCATAAGCATCCTTACTGCCATGGCCTGGTTAAAAAAACAGTCAAGTTCCACTAACATTGTGTGGAATTTTCCCCCACACACTTCAGGATGATATAGCAGGTATAAAAGCCAACCTGAAACATTTGAACTCAGCTTTGTAATCCTTTCACTACTGCTTCTTCTCTGCCCAGTTGCTTAGCCATCAATATATACTTTGATCAAATATGATCTTAATGCACAGGAAAGCAAACACTTAATAAACAGAATCTACACTTGGACAAGTATTGTCCAAAATGGACAAGTATGGTTATTGTGAAAGAGGACTATGACAATTACTTGAAAGAATATGAGGGACTTCTCAAAGGTTTAATAAAAGAGATTTCAATGAAGAAATTATGAAGGGAAAAGCAGGCCAAGTTACCAAGAGCTGAGAGTGTAAGGTCTGAAGTAAAGGGGTATGGATGATGTAACTAGGATTCAGAAAAAGTTGTAATATTAGATAAAGAACTATTACTGTGATCATGGACCAAGAGACACACTTGCTGCTAAAACCAAGGCCCAGCAAAGGAGATCAGAGGTAGAAGAGATTATTAGTATCTCACTTATGTCTTTCTACTTGTCTGTCGCCAGTGCCTTCCAGTAACAGGACCCAAGTGTAAGCTGGAGAAAAGTGGGGCTAAAGTGAAGTGCTTCCTGGGTTCAGATATCAGAGGTGATGGGCTGGAGCCTAGGGCAGGTGATAGACCTGATTTCAAAGAGAGAATGTTGCAAACATTCCTTGAGTACTGGAGGGAGAAAACACTGTGCCTTCTTGTACCATTCTTGGAATCACTATGGTAATAGGCTATGTGTTGTGTTATGCAGTAGCTTCTTAACAAAGTTAATTATGTCAAGAGATCTCTGGTTTAATGAGTCCACATTGAAGATCATGGGCCTCAGAGTCACACCAAGGAATTACCGACACTCAGCAATACTATGAATAATCTAGTTAATTTTCCTAAGACTCAATTTCCTCATCTGATCGATGACAGAAATAGCACTATCCATCTCATGGGACATTCTGAAGAATTCTATAAGATAATGGCAGTAAAATAGAGTTGTTGGCACACATGGTCAGAAATCCATACATGTGATTTTATTGTCTAATTAGAAAAAGTTAAATATCTCAAAAAGTACCATAGACTATCATCTGCATCATTAGGTACTGAAGATGTGTGGGAAATCTAAACAAAGAACTTGACTATTGGGATGACCTTGTTTTATGATTTTTTAATTCAGAACATCATTGATTTTTCAGTCATTTGGGGGGCTATTCCCTTGTCAAGTTGATGACATTAACAACTGAGGGCACTGATGATTAATTGGAAGAGATAATAGGAAGAAAACAAGAACAGCAAAAAGAAAACAAACCAAAAACATTAGTCCTACTCAAGATTCCAGGGGTTTCTATCCACAAAATTTTCAAGGTCTACAGAACACCTTTCTAGAACCTCACACCATCCCTACCTAGTAAATGTCAGTGTTCATAGCCAGTTTAACTGTGACTTCAGTATCTTAAACATGAAAGGACATGTGTCAGTCTGTCAGGTAGAGTGAGGCATCAGCTTCCACACAGTGAAGAGAGCAGGGGAAGCCAGCCACAGATGAAGGGGGAGCGTGCTAGGAGCAAATAAGGCAGGTAGAGGGGACACACGTGGAAGTGCAGAGAAGGGTTAAGTCAAGTCTAGTACACTTGAAGGTGATTGCATATGAGATTGCAATACACCATTAAGGCAATCATTTCAATAATTCTTGTTCATGGCCTTGAGAATATTTCTACATTTCAATCTTATTCAAATAGGACAAACTATTAACATTACAAGGCAAGTAATAATGTATACATACATGTAAGGTGAATAATACCCAATAGACATTAAATCAATGATGATTCTTCTTGCAAAGCATGTTATAGGCAGCTGGAGTAGAGGTATAGAAGACTTGTGTCCCCAGATGGAGTACAGAGGACTTGTTTTTTATATAGGATGAGAAGTCTAGGCCAGTACAACTCTCACGAAGCTAAACTCTACCCTGGAAATTCGTTAGGAAATTGCTGGCATAATCATGTCTTGGCAAACATGTAAATATTCACTATGCATGCAAACATGGAAATACGTTACCATTGCTTCGGTTGATGGAGGTTTATCTATCTCTGTCTCCTTGTCTGTGCCCCTCTCTTTCATTGAATCAATCCTGCTGAAGCATTATAGCTGAAGTTACATAAATTAAATGAACATATAATTTAGATTTTTAAATAAGCCAAAGGAGGAAATTAATTATGTAATTTTAAATTTTAAGAACTCAAAAGCATCTCTGAACTAGGTAATCTATCATTAGCTAAGTCAAAACATAGACCCTCACATACATACACTATATTTGCTACATTATAAAAATACCCAGATATTTCTGTATATAGGTTATATCTGAAGCCCACCAGTACAAAAATTACTTTCTTTACAGACTCATTAACCCTGGAAGCTTCCTCATTGTAAAGAAGACAGAACACACTCAAAAAATGAAAACGGCTTATGAAAAGAAAATGATAATGTTGGGATTAAATCCAGTGATCCTGCCATGAAAAGTGGGCTACAACCCCTTGCATCTTAACAGCATCGTCTCCATCATTCTGCTTTACAGTGGAGAAAGGCATTGGTACAAAGACACTGGGCATTTCAGGAAATGCCTTGTGAGAGTATTGACAGGAATGAGTCATGAAGACTCCAGAACTAATAAAGTAAAGAAGAAAGTGAAAGAAACATGGATAGCAGGACTCAATAGACTAAAATTTACCCCAGACAAAAAGCCTTCATCAGAAAGAAATCAAAGAACCTTAAATTCACGAATCAAACTCAGCAAATAGCTAGGAAACACCACTGAACTATTTCTGACCATGTAAATGGGCTGGTAAAAACAAGAGAGACAAGCTATATAAACAAAGAGAGGCCATCCCAGGAGAACTATGATAAATGGAAGTGGGTGGATCAATGGTGGGGAGATAGGAAACATCCTATCTGTCTCTCCAAAGAAAGTCCAGAAATATGGTGGACCCTTAGGGGCATTTGAATGTTTGTTTGTTTGTTTTTAAATAATTAGATCTACAGGCTAAGAATGGAGAAGAGGAGAGATGCACAGGTGGTAAGAATATTTCACACAAAGAAATAAAGCTCTGAAATGTATTTAGTATTTGCAATCAGGCTGATTGATAAAAATCAGGGAGTTTGGGATATGCTTAAAGAATATTACAGAGATTGTAGTGCATATATGTTTGTCTCTAGAGAAGAAAAAAACAGAAATTGCAAGTATTAAGCCACCCTGTTTGCTGTGTTACTGCACGCAGAGGGCTTCGTGACACCTGCTGGTCAGTAGCAGAAACAGGGCTTAAAGCCAAATCTAATCCCTTAAAAAATTCTCTGAACATAACTGTAAAACAAACAAATGGCTTCAGAGGAAATAAGACAGCTTATATAAGAAGTTGGGGGAGCACACATGCCAATAGAGTTTTCCAAATGAATAAATAAATACAAGCTCTTATCTGAAAAGGGAACCAGATTAAAATACAACAGAGTAACCAAAGACTATTTATTTGTCCTCATTATTTAAAATACAAGCTCAAAATGGTTTACTTAAGTCCCTGTACCCAAAGAATATCCCATTCTAATGGTGTCAGGGACGTATTATAGCAACATTTCAGTGGCTTACCAACAGATGGAGTTCTTACTCAGTTCAGCATGTTGGTGGATGAGGGTCGGCGGCTGTGGTTTTGTGGCATGTTTCATGATTCCATTAGCAGATTAATACTTGACCCCCTTGTCGAGACATACATTACTCATACATTTTCTCAGGGAAAAGAACAGAGATTATAAGAGGAAATTTGAGATGCTACTAAAGGGTCCTACTGGGGTATGGCCTAAAATAAGCTTGTCTATTATTGATAAATTCCATCAGTGGATGAGAATATTAACATTGTTAATGGAAGGACCAAGGACAAGGAAGTAAAAATCATTGTATAGGAAAGAGAGGTGCCACAATAAAATCTATTCTGTCGTATATTCACAACTATTGATTGCTTCCTTTCCAAAAGCAAATTCACTCAACTTCTATCTGTGGAATAAACTCAGAAAGTCTCACCCAATGACAACATTGGCATGAATTCTAGACTTTCTTGATGTACAGAACAAACATGGATATGGCTCTCCATAGTCTTAAGTCCTGGAAACCAACTAACTAAATACATAAAGTAGATTACTCACCAAATATCTGAACAGGAAAACAAAATGCACAGCAAGCTCCAGACCCTGAGTCTGAACCCCAGTACCAGAATAAATAAGTATGTATGCACCTATGCAAACTCACTGGAAAAGGGAAAATATTCAACCCATACAATCTCACAGTGAGTGAATGCAACTCTCCTTGTTTCATTATCCTTCTGATTTTTTTTTTTTTTTTAGCTCATCAAGAATATATTGTGAACCATTTCTCCAACTCCATAGAGAAACGCGGAGAGAATGGTCATTCGGTGATTTGAATGGTAACAGTCGGTTCTGAATCAGAATCTAGACTATCAGCACCTGTGAAAATTGAACTTGCTGCAAAATCTTGTGTTATTTTGACTTCAACCATCTTCATAAGTCAGTAGCCACTGTACATCCTGTTTCTGACCTGCTTGTCTCTAAAGAGAGAGCTAATTGAGCCTTCTAGGACCTTACCCAATCTCTTTTTTCCTGTATCATTTTATGGCTTCAAAGGGGTTGCCATCTTGCTCTTTAACCTATTCAGAGGTCTTGGTAAACACATACATTTGAATGTCTTTTCCCCACCTCACCCACCCCCCAAAACTTCTAGTTTACCTTTGTCATTCAAATCATTATTCACATTTTCCTTTTACCCATAAGAGAAACCTGCATCTCTAAGTTTTTAAAATCAGGCCATATTTGGTTAGGAATGTTAAACTTACTTTTTCAATCTATTTAGGGAAAAAACATACTGTATTAAATATGTAAGGTCTTATTTCCAGGTATTTATTATAATTATTCTCTAAATAATGAAAAAAATGAGTTGAAGTTATATTTTCATTTGTACTACTCTGACTTGAGGACTTAGTAGCTTTATTATCCTTATGGTCAGCAAAATTTTATGTATACAAATTAGATTATTTGGAATTAAAAACAGTCTTAAATCCTTCATCTGTTGCTACTTTCACCCCATCTTAAAAGCAAATAATCCTTCCTGACCTCAGATTTATTCAGTATATTATGTGTGTGTATCTTCACAAATGTATTTAATTGTAAGGAAAGTGTACATGAAATGTACACTGGTTTTTAATTTCCTTGCCACAAGGAACAACATCATGGCCCAATAACCTGTCTGTACTGTCATGATAAAGGAGGATTGTGCCAAATATTTTGCCTTTTTACAACAGATGAGGCCATTTTTCTAGCCTCTAGTAATAATCCCTAGACTCAGTGTCACACAATTTAGACTTTTACTGTTGATGTTGTCATTGTAGCACTTGACTTCTGGTAATTTCTTTATCAATAACTTTTCCAGAAGTAAGAGGTAGCTACAAATGTCAGTATCTTGGTGCAAGAAATATAGATTCCCTGCTCAGTTTACATCTCCACTGCTATGGGTCGATTGCTACCGGGTGACTGAA
This sequence comes from Perognathus longimembris pacificus, assembly GCF_023159225.1. Taxonomy (NCBI): domain Eukaryota; kingdom Metazoa; phylum Chordata; class Mammalia; order Rodentia; family Heteromyidae; genus Perognathus; species Perognathus longimembris. The sequence continues at coordinate 47,245,591 of NC_063176.1, forward strand.
GAAGTCTTCTCATTCCATAACACAGGAATAAAAAAACTTGCTATTGCTTAGGGCATGCCATTCTAAAGGCAAAAAGCAAGTCAAATTGAAGGCAAAAACTTGAAATACTTCTTAAAGCTTTAGTTCAAATGTGCCCCAAATCATAATTTCTCATGGTCCATTGTCTAAATTATCAAACAAAGGCAAGTAAAACTTCAGAGGAATATCCTTCTCATAGAGTAGGGAGAGCAATAAGAGGCACAGCCCAACAGAAGGGGTTGCATAATCCTCTTACAAGCAAGGAAACTGGAAGAGACAACAATCATACGTTCTTGTACACTTTTTCTAACACTAACTGGTCTAGGGTTAATGATTGTGTTCTCTCCAAGTTTGTATGTGGAAGACCCAACTCCAATTGTGGTGAATTTGAAAGTAGGGTCCTTTGAGGTAGTTAAATTTAGATAAAGTTATAAGGGTAGAGCCAGATGATTTGTATTGATGTCCTAGAAGGAAAAAAGGGAAACGATTCTATCTCGGTCTCTGGAACTCTCTTACTCTCTTTCTTCTTGCTCATCAATCAGACAGATAGCAGCCATCAGAAGACAAGAAGAGAATCCATTCCTGGGATTGATCATGAACATTCTAGCCCCCAGGTTGTTTAAGCTACCAGTTTATAATACTTTGTTACAGCAATAGAAGAGGACTGATACAGTAGCCAGTGAACTGCACTGAGTTGTCAATCCTCTATGATGTGTTACCCAGCACCTTGCACATACCTGCTTTACAGGTGTTTATTGAAGCTTTACTTTTTTTTCCCATGTGTCACTGGGAATCTTGGAGAGATAAAGTAATGCATTTGAGCAGAGCCCAATTCATATCAAACTTCATATGCATGACACAAGGTATGATTTCTTTTTTTTTTTTTTTTTTTTTTTTTTTTGGCCAGTCCTGGGCCTTGGACTCAGGGCCTGAGCACTGTCCCTGGCATCTTCCCGCTCAAGGCTAGCACTCTGCCACGTGAGCCACAGCGTCGCTTCTGGCCATTTTTTTTTTTTTCTGTATATGTGGTGCTGGGGAATCGAACCTAGGGCCTCGTGTATCCGAGGCAGGCACTCTTGCCACTAGGCTATATCCCCAGCCCACAAGGTATCATTTCTATGTTCTGCTTCTACTACCAAAGCAATGTCTGCCATGAATTCTTCTTTAGTAGATCATTTGAGAAACAGTTCACAGTGAATCTTATCTAAACTTCTGGGTGATGTGGATTCATTGGAATACTGGAACAGCTATGCCAGTGACCCCAACTGAAGTCTCCAGAGCTGTAAGCAACACCATCCTTGGACCATCCAAGTTGTGATTAAGCATATGTCTGTAGATTTGAAGACATGACAAAATGTATTGGTTACATCCTATGTATTAGATCGTGGTGACACATAGATGTCTAAGCGAGAGCCATCCCCTGTTCCCTTAGATTATTCATCTAATATCACGCTAACCCTGGGGAGTTATCCACATCTCACCTCCCAATAGTCTTTACAATACCAGGATTGTATTTCCACACTTACTATTCCCCCCTGGAAATAACAATAATTCATGGCACACCTATTTAATGAAAATACAAGTTCTGCCGTTAGGTCAAGTTATCTTCTCATTCAATTACTCTTTCTACACCAACAAACCAAAGATGAGCAGGCCATTGACTTCAATCTGGAATTTCTTTTGTTCATTTGTGTCAAAACCTTAGTGTTATTTAACCTTTGCTTTCTGTGCTTAATGGACATCAGTGCTTTGATTAATGCAATTTTGTGGTCAATAATATAGGAGAATCTGACTATAATTGGCTAACTTAAGATGTTGAGAAATACAAAGCATGGATTTCAACTCATCAGTAATATAATCTGGTAAGTGTGAATATAGTTAGATGCATGTAGGTATTCAAATCTCAATATTGCTCATGGGGGTTATACCTTAGCTCCTCCCAACTTATTCTGAAAATATATTAAGATCTATATTGAACTTTCTATTTCCTTCTAATTCTTACCTCTTTCAGAATATAATCTCAAAAATATTTTTATCTAGGTTCATCTACAATAAATTTGAGCTTTTATAAAATAATGCCCAATGAATGTTATTCAACAAAGCAAATAAGTTAATAAGATAAGAGCTTTAGACATGATACTTAAATTATGCAAAAATAGTACTTCAATAAGTCTCAATATCGAACAACTTACAGCTACTTTTCCCTATGAAAAAGTATACCTAGTATTAACTCTGTTAGACTTTATGAATAATTAGCAGAGGCTATTTAATAAAAATTCATGTATCTCCATCTAAAGTAGCAATGTCAACTAACCACCTAATGGTAAAAGCTTAGATATTTCACTAGCCACTAAAATGCTCCAGCAGAGTAATGCAATATCACTTTTTCTTAATGCAAATAAATTAAAAGAAGCATATGCTGTTGTGTCAGTTTCATATGGAACATGAAGAAAAGAAAACCTTATAAATATCTTGAATACATGAAGAAGAGAAGACAGGGAAACTTTCAGTTATGCTGTCTAACATATCAAAGCATGCCTTCCTATACAGATCTTGAAAGAATAATGTGTACAAAGAAAATCTATCAAACCCATACCAGTCATTAATCTGTACTAAAGCACAAAGTACTGATCAAGCAAACCTTTTCAGTTGATATAATAAAAATAATCCACACGGCACAGGCAACAAATGAAGGCTCTTTCAGCAGAGAAAAGGTGTGCTTATTATGTCAGAGACCAGGAGAACAAACCAGGATCCTATGAGTCCTAACAGATATCAACATTAGCTCTTTTCTACCCTCCCCTCCCTTCCCTATCCTCCCTTCCCCTACTCCTCTCTTCTCCCTGCCTCTTCCCTGTACTTCCTTACCCATCTGCCCCTTGTTTCTCTCCTCTTTCTTCTCTTCTTCTCTTTCCTCTCTCCTCTTCTTTCTTTTTTTTTTCTTTTTCTTTTCTTTTCATGTTTGTGGTGCAAGTAACCCCCCTCCGGCCCTTGTACATGCTAGACAAGTGTTCTACCACTGAGCTACAACCACAGACTTAGTCAATTCTTTCCAAACAAGCTATTTATGTCTACACTGGTTTCTATATATCTGTGTTTGTGTCAACTTACATCATCTATATCTATCTATATGACTATATATCTATCTGTATACACAAGTAGGAACTACTATGTGTCAGACACTGTTGATAAAGTCAAAGTTTAAGGACATCAGTCTGTTAAAATAGACAGAAAATGCCATGAAGTAACTTGAAATATGAACTTATTTGATACTACAACATAGTGGGTAAAGCCAATGGACTTTTCAAAAGACCCAAACAGAATTTGAGCCTTAGGTACAACAAAATGTTCGTTCTGGTTCTAAAATATGAAATCAGGGGTAACACAGATCAAGATGCATTATATAGATAAATGGTTTTGTTAAATGGCAAAACTTCAACAAATATCCTATAAAATCAAGAAAAGTGACAGGAGATATGAGTTAGAAGGGAAGGATGAAAATGCTGAAACAGACGACAATGATCAAGATGCATTGTATTCATAAACTGCCTTGCTGAATGGCAACTCCTCTCTACAACTATTTAAAGACAAGGAATCTATTTTACAAATAAAAAATAAATATTACTTAGTCAAAAATAACAAAGAATTAATTTAATATCTAGAAATATAAGATTATCTCACTTTCACTCATTATGAAATTTAGAGTATATAAACATTTAATAACACATTTGTCAGTTAGATTTTTTTTTAGTTCTACCTGATATGCACAATGACGTCTAAGAATTCAGAGTGGACTTTATACTAAGTGAGTTATGTGTAGACTAATAATTTCAAAGTCCACTATAAATAGTTTCACAGAATTTCAGTAGCCACACATTTAATGAAAGATTTTAAGGTACTCAGTATATTTAATTATAATATAAATTGAGGGTCCTTAAGCAGAGTCCATGTCAATAGCCCATGAAAACTTAAAATCCTGTGGCAGTTGTTAGCATGTATAGAAAGTGGTTCTTTTGAAGGCAAGAATACTGAGATTTCATGAGAGTACACACATCTGCCAAGACACAGACTTTCTGGCACACAACATCTGGGGCACTGGTAGCATGTTCACCAGGGCTGGAGGGTCAGGTATGCATGCACGAAAGTAGAAAGACAGCCTTCAGAAATGTGAACAGGAGAAAAACCCAGAGCAGAACAGGAGGGAAAACAAAACAAAACAAACAAACAAAAACAACTCTCAGACCTCTAAGCAAGGAAATGACAGGATGGGATATGCATTTGGGAAAGACATTTCCGGGCCATCATGAACAATGATGGACTGAGCTGTGTAGCAAGGAAACCCATCTGGAATCCACAACAACATAAGACAAACTATGACAAGAGTCCAAGATCTCAACGTAAGGGACATTTCAGCTCCTGAAAGGGATTCTTGATGACAAAGACAGGTTCCTGCTCTGCACGAATTCTTCAAGAGCAATTCTAAGGAAGAATTTTGGAGTGGGATCATTTTGTCTGAGGCGCAAGTTACTTGATGGAGAAGGACACGGTACTTTCTGAGCAGTGTGACACCTGCCAGGACCTGAGGGGATAGGCAGGTGGCTATCATAGGTGTCTGGAATGTGGTGCTGGCTATTTGACTATAACCTTCGCTGTTCATTGTACTTGCACTTGCTTTCATTTACTTCAGCCAGTTTCACTGCCATCCTCAAATAAAGCTGTCCTTGTGAGCCACGCTTGCTGACCTTGACTCAACCCATTCCCATTTCATCCTCCTGACTTCATGGGTCTTCTACACCCAGCTGGCCTCTCTACCACAGAACCTGGGACTATCCTTTCCTCATCCCAGGCCTCGAATCCCACTTGCCTTCCCACCTGCTGTTATCTACTTCGCTACACTTGCAGCTCTCTGCCTTCTTTCTTTAAAATTCTTAATATCTAATCTTTCAAATTGTATTATAAATTGTCCCAATTCTATTGTTTATAATCTAATAATATCTTAACATATTTAATAAGAGGATGACAACTCCTGCTATTCATTACTTCTTATTCCTAGCGATGATAAAAATAAAGAGAAGGAAATGTGATTTATGTGTCATCAGGTATTGAAGAACCTGCTTATCCCAACAGAGATAGTAAAGAAAGATTTCATTATTGCCTTTGGAAAAAAATATAGTGACTGAGCCAGAGCGAGGTTAACTGGCTGTGGTTACTCATTATTCAGCTTCCCACTCAAGATTAAGTTCATGCTTCAAATCCATTTTCCAGCTATCTCTCTAGTCTTTTTCTGCCCTCAGTAAGCCCTTACCTGAATAGAAACCGTGCCCAATTCTTAGGTCATTCTTTGTCTCACAAATTGATGTTTGTCTCAGTTTTACTTAAATTGGTCTAAGTTGCCTCCTGAAAGATGTAATATTACTTATTACTCTCAAGGAGAGAGAAAAAACGTAATTGGCTTTCTAGTCTTTCCCTGTCTCTGTTCCTCCATTTTCATCTCTAAATTCTCGCATTGTTAAGTCTTGTGATGATAAAGCAAAACATGAAGAGAAAGTTTGGAAATGAAAATGTAGGCCCTGCAGGAAGCTCTCTCATTAGCCAGGGAGTCAAAATGGCCTTTGTGTCGTGTCCTCTAGCTGGCTGAGAATTTTTTTTTAAATAACCTATCTGAAGATATTTGTAGCAGAAATGCTTCATGAATTCAAAGCTTTGTCCCTGCGTTTCAGTGTATTCCACTGAAATATTTCTCTTTAACTCTTTTTCTATAATGTAAAATTGTATGATATTGTGATGGTGTGCAGACCATACATGAGCTGACGTGTTTTCAAATTTTTAATTTTAGCTCACTAGTAATTGTATTCATCAGAATTGTGCTGATTTGAACATCTGTTCCTCAGTCTTCAGCTTGCTGAAAATTTCTACATAACCAGGATCTCTGGGGTTTGTGGGGCTCTCTACGTTGAAATAGATGCAAAAAAATGGAGAACTGCTTTTGTGTGGTTTACTTGAATTTTTAAGGTAGGTAATTCACTAATCCTCCTTCTACATGTTCCCTTTGTTCTTCGCTGAGAGGTGTATTGACTGATTTGTTTCCAGGGCTTTCTTGTTCAAAGTCAATGAGAAAATGGAATCCCCTTTGATAAACCAAACTTAGTGATCTACTTCTTTGTGGAAATGTTTTTAATAAGTGTATAAATATAGGTAGATGGAGGTAATTATATCTCTTGGCCAAAGTCCTAGAGGCCTGTCTTCCTGAAAGCTGATATCTTAATAGTAGAGTAACTTGCTCTCTGTTGTACTTGTAGCCATCCAGAGAAATGGGCAATGCAGCAGAGGGAGTAAAAGGCTGAATAAATGAATAAATAGTATCTACAAATCCACATTCTCAGTACCTCCTTATTATGTTGAATCCACACTGAAACAATTCCTTGGAATTTTATTTAAAGCTCCTGCAACACAGCCTTTCTCTCAGTAACCCAAATCTGGCTAACAACAAGGGGCTCAACTTGTCCTCCCATCTTCCTTCCCAAACTTTCTCCATACTGTCAGTGAAATGAGAAGCTGCTGGAGAAGGGAAGCAGAGAAGTAGAGGACCTGACATTCTGTAGCCACACTCTACCACTAACCTCCATTTTTGGCAAACCATTGCTCAGCATCATACTTCCCATCCATAAAATAGAGATCACAATATCTCATCTTCCTCAAAGTAGATGTCATGTGAATTGGACACTTACTGCTCTGGAAAAGCACAGAAACTTAAACCTTATCTGATAAAAAAATGTCAAGTGTTAAGCATGGGAGTTTATGCTTCCTTCATGTCATTAATATATGCAAAACATTTGCTTCTATCGTCCCTGTTTCCAAGTAATCCTAAAAGAAGCAATTTGGGGGAAGGGGGTCCAGGAATGAAAAAATGGGAGAAAATGGTGGAGGAGTGACACTGTTCAAAAAGAAATGTACTCAGTACCTGACTTATGTAACTAAAACTCATCTGCATTTCACTTCTACAATAAAAATTCAAAAACCTAAAGGCATTTTAAAGATTCATAAAATACTCAAGTCCAAAAAAAGCTGTTATAGACAAGCAAAACAACCATCTCAATAACTCAAAAAACCCCACCTAAACAAACACAGAAACAAACCTGTGTCTTGAGATAGAGCAAAGTACTTGGAAAAACTACTTGAGGAAACAGGGTTAGTCACATGAGAAAAACCAAGGCAACAAAAAAACAAATGGTATTTATAGCCACATCAGAATTGAACAAAGTGACACATTAAGTGAAGGCAAAGCAAAGAAAGGGAAGGAGAAAACTGATAAAAGCTGCTGACCTACAGTGTACTCAAACAGCACACATGTAGAAGAGTGACTGGCATTTTTGCTAGTGCATTGTGGAAGAGTTATGTCTACATCGATTTACAGTAGTCAAATAACAGGAGACACAAAGCTACTAGACCAAGGTTCAAAGAATCTGGAGAATGTCATGGCATTTGATATCTAAAGAATGGAAAAGAAGAAAACATGCCAGTGTGTCTCAATTTTGCAACAAAACTGCATCAACAGTCAAATAAAGGTATTCTTTTTATTAAAAAAATAAACCTTGATTTTCCAATGCTAAAAAAAAGAAAGGAAAGGAGAAAAGGAAGAAGAGAAGAGAAGGAGGGAGAGAAGAGAAAGAGGAGGAGTAAAGGAGAGAATGGGAGGAAAGGCGAGAGGGAGAGAAGGAGGGAAGGGGCATAATAAGATAGCATGAAGCCACACGTGAACCTCTACTTTTCACTGCCGCTTGAATATAAGCCCCCTCCATTGTATATTTGAAAGCCCCCTTTACATGCATAATCTTAACCTGAATGGGGATTTTATAGTAAAAATGGTGAGGAAATGACTGAGTTTTGTGCCTCGGCTCATACATGGTAGCTGAGAGACAAATCTCGAGAAACAAAAAAAAAATATTGTCTAAAGCTGAAATACTTTGGAAACAGTAGGGTCTCAAAATGAATCATAGGTTTGAGGTTAATTGTAATTTGAATTGGGACCTACATGTTTTTCTGGGTATCTAGGGCATGTAGCCCTAATGATTCCCATGGCCCCCACACCTTAATGAAAATTAAGATGACGATATTGATTGAGGAGTGGTTTGATTTCCAGCAAAATGTGCTCAAAAGGAAGGAAAAGTTCTAATGAACCTTAAAATTGGACAAAAGGAGTATTACTGAAAATAGGAACTTTCTAACCAATATGCTTAGCAATAACTCTAAACTAAGAAGGCAGGGCATTTATAATCGAGAAAATAAATAGTGACAGGGAAAGGGGAAGATTCTAGGATAGAAATGTGACGCCTTATAAGAGATTATGTGAAGTTGGGCACTGTCATCACATGCACAATTAGTTATCAGAAAAGAAACATTGATTTTCAATCATAATTATTCTAACAGTAAAGGAAATAATTGGAATGAGTTAGGAGTCTTCTTCAATAAATGTCTTAGGGACTATTTCAACAGATATGTTTCCAGAGTTCACTTTTAATAGTCAGGTAAAAAGTTATCGACAAGGAGGGTGACTAATGTGATGGTGGAAAAGAAACTGAAGTAGACTTGCTTTCATGGTGTTTGGCTTTTTGTTATATGCAATAGTTGAAAAATAACAAACCTAAACTGTAACCCCTCTGTACTTCATTTTGACAATAAAGAAAAAAAGAAAGAAAGAAACTCAACCCAATGGTATAAACAAACATCACAACTTCAATTTGTAAATGCTTCTTAGATATCTGAACTGTTAACATAGGGAAGTTTGACAATAAAAAAAAACACTTATTCAGAAGATGGATTAGTTGAGTGAAAATTCAGTATCCAGATTTTAACATGTGATCGTGATCGTGAGTGGTTTATATAACTCTCCAAGCCTTTGTTTCTCCAGTAGGCTGAGATCTGAGGAATGTGGTTTAAAGCCACCCCGGGGAGGACAGTAAATGAGACTCTTATCTCCTCTTAACCACCAAAAGTCTGGAAGTGGAACTGTGGTTCAAGTGGAAGAGCACCAACTTTTAGCTCAGTGACAGAGCTCAGCCCTTGAGGTTTCAGGCCCCCAAACTAGCAAACTAAACAAATAAACAAATAAATAAAGACAGACAGGTAGACATATAAAATAATTTGAATGGAGATGCTATTTTTATAAAGATTTTATTAACCATTTAATTTTTATATTACTGCCTCCTGAGATTATTTCAAGGATTCAATGAATCAAAATTATAAAAATATTTAATATAGTTTCTGGCAGAGTCATTTTTCCATGTTTTTTTACCATCATCGTCATCATCATCATCATCATCATCATCATCATAATTTTTATTGCTTTATTATAGAAACACTGAATAGAAGGAGCTGAACTTGTTCAGAAAATAAAACAGGAAAAGCTGCGTAGAGTAAAAGGCCCTTTGTAAAACTGAAGTGTACACTGGTGTGGCCCAGATGCAGCTCTGTTCTTTGCCTCTACATTCTGGCAGCCAGAGCAACATGAAAATTACTCATTAAAAAATATATCAAATATCAGTTCACCAGGACATTGCATTTTGACATTTCCATACATGCATACAATATACCTCAATCAAAATCACATCTTCCATCTCTCTCTTGTTTTTCTTCCTTCTTTCTTAAAACAATTTCAACAGGTTCCAGTCATACGTGTATATAACATACTTTTACTGTATTTCCTCCCCCATTAACTTTCTTCATTCCAATAATACTTGCCATGAGACAAGACATACTTGTAAATGCCATTTGTATTTTAAAGTTCAAAGCACTTTAACCATAGTGTTTCATATATGCATATAATGTACTTTATTGAGAAATTGACCCTCCAAAATGATCAATTACATCCTATTTTCCTGTCCTCCTACAACTCTATTATTCAACAGCTTTCAGTGAGTTTTTGCTGTCTTCATATACAAATGGAACATATTTCAGTATTATTCATTCTATATCATCCTTTATTCATCTCCCCAGTCTCATAAATGCAAATCTCTCTATATCTTTACATATATCTGTATTAATATATGTATAGATTTTAAAAATACAAACATGTTATATTTAGCTTACACATACCTTAAATGATACATAAATATATTATATAACAAATAAGTAATATTAATAATGTGTACAATATAATTCATTATATTATACAAGTATATAGTATATAAATATAATATTTATATGTATTGTATTGTAGATGTATCTTTAAGGGTATATGTAATATGCTCTAAATATATGTATGTAGGTACAAAGATACATATGTATAGCTATCTATCTATCTATATGTGTACACACACACATCCACACACACATTTTAAGGTCTAGCTTCTACATTTGAGAAAAAATAAGACCTTTGTCTTTCTAACCTAGCTTACTTTGCTTAATATCATATCTTGTTGCATGCATTTTTTCACAATCGACATAATTTCAGTCTTCTATAGTACTGAATAATACTCCACTGTAAATATACACTACATTAAAAAATTCATTCATAAAAGTTTAGCGCATCAAAGTTGCTTCCGTAGCTGAGCAATGCAGTAAGTAGCTTGGTGCTGTAATAAATGAGTATACAAGTATCTCTACTGTATCTGAATTTATATTTCTTTATGAGGATATGCCCATAGTAGTTGCACTGGATCACATGGTAGTTCTATATTTAGTTTTTTGGGGGAATTTCCATACTGGTTTCCACAGAAATTGTACTAATTTACATTCCCACGAACAGTGTATACAGATTTTTGTTCCTAAGGTCTTCATCGACATATGTTGTTGTTTGTGTTCTTGAAGATGGCCATTCTGACAGGAGTGAGATGAAATCTCAATGTTATTTCAATTCACATTTCCTTTTATTTTCTTGATAGAGAGGAAAGAACAACAATATGGCTCTTAAAACATCCTGCATGGACCTATGCCATTTCTGCTTTTATTTGACAGGCTAAAATAAATCTCATGGCCAAGTGTGATGTGAAGAATAAGGAAGCATAATCATTTCAAGACAGGAATATCAGAAATCAAAGGGCAAGCCTGACCTCACAAAACTGAAGAAATATGTGTCTCCCAGAGGGAAGGACAAACTACATATATATATATATGTATATATATATATATATATATATAATTTTCTTTTATTTATTTTGTTAAGATATCCATTGATGCTATTAGAGCCAATATTGCCCCTAGTTTGTAACAGATAGATAGACAGATAGGTATAGATAGAGAGATAGGTAGCTAGATGATTGATAGATGATAGACAGACAGACAGATATAGTGCCAGTCCCGGAATGAGTGCTGTCCTTGGACATTTTTTTTTAATGTTCCAAGCTAGCACTGCTCTACCACTGGAGCCACAGCTCCATTCCCAACTGTTCTTTTTGTGGAGTCTCATAGACCTTTCTGCCTGGGCTGGCTTTGAGATGCAAAACTCAGATCTCAGCCTCCTGAGTAGCTAAGATTACAGGTAGGAGCCACTGGTGCTTAGCAAGACAGTATTTTGGGGGGAAAAAATTGCATAGTTTACTTAATGTATAACATCTATCTTAAATAATTGACTAAAGTATCAACAACCATTTATCAGAATTCAAAATCACAGGTTCTAGGGATCGTTGAGTAATTCTCTTGCTAGAATTTTTTTTTTTTTTTTTTGCCAGTCCTGGGCCTTGGACTCAGGGCCTAAGCACTGTCCCTGGCTTCTTCCTGCTCAAGGCTAGCACTCTGCCACTTGAGCCACAGCGCCGCTTCTGGCCGTTTTCTGTATATGTGGTGCTGGGGAATCGAACCCAGGGCCTCGTGTATCCGAGGCAGGCACTCTTGCCACTAGGCCATATCCCCAGCCCTTGCTAGAATATTTTGTGTGAGTGTTCTAAAAGTTCTTTTAGCTGCACCTCTCTCATATTTCCTTATTCTCCTCCAAGTAGTTTTTCCAGCAGTGTGACCCATAGGAATTCTCTCTGGTACCCAGATTTCTAAGAGATGTAAAACTGAGTCTTCTCCGTCACATTTTCCAGGATGTTTTGTTGTTTGGATTAATCACAGTACATTTGAAAAGGGAGGGAAAGGTAAGTCTTAATAGAAGCTGGTTAAAGAACATGTGATTATTCTTCACCAATGCAAAGGGGGATGTTGGTGGATACATTAAGCGGCTATTTCTGAAACAGAATCAGCGGGAAATGTTAACCAGGTCAATATGGAATGGTAAGGACAGAATATGACTGAGATCAAAGATCATTGGCTCACTGCTGCAATATTCAAGCATTACAAAGGAAAGAGATTCATCAAGAAGGAATATATTTTATAAATACTAGGTGGAATAAGATACCAAAAGGAAGAAATTTTGATCAAGATGGTGATCACATCATTTATTTCAAGATGTTATTTGTGTATGGCGCTGGTAAAAGTGCTACAAAAACACACACACGAAGCATATGCTAAATCAAAATAAACTTTATTTTACAAAGTCACTTTAAGTGTGTGGTGATACAATTAAGCCTTATTAATATGCTGTTTATTTAACAGATTAAAATGCATAAGAAGCATGTCCCATTCATCTTAATTAGACAATATGCTTGTCACAATTATTTGCTTTGTATTTTCATTTTTCATGAACATCTTGAAAACATCCATTGATGCTATTACAGCCAACATTCCCCTTAGTTTTTAGATTATTTTCTCAATGCCATGGCTGTCTTGGGGAACTAACTACCCAGCCTTTCTCAACCGACCTTCCACCAACACCTAGTAGTTGGTTCTCTGTCAAAGCTGAGAGCAGCTACCAAAACAAAACAAAACAACAACAACAAAAACAAAACACCCAGTATACATGAAAATTGAACTAAGAGATTTAATAAGGTGAGTGTAAAGGGATAGACGGAGGGAGTTAGAATTAGAAAGGATGACTCTGATCAAGATGCACTGTGCACAAAAATGGACATGTTAAATTGAAACGCCTCTTTTTTTTAACACCTTTTGAAACATGAGTAAAAGCAAAGGTACCAGGAAAGGAAATGGTGAGCCTGAGCTAGATGACACAAGGACTTATATGCCAGCCTCAGTGGCTTCAAAATACTACCGTCTGTGGATGTCACAACTTGTTGAGCAATTTTCTATTTCTTTATTTTTTATACAGATTTATTTTTTCATTTACAAGGCTTCCTGTGCCTTAGATCTTCTGTCATTGATTATTCTTTCACTGAAATATTCAAGCAGTTTCAACTAGGGATTTTAAAACATCTCAACTATCAGGTGACTTTGAAAATCAAGACAAATATTAAGTAACTCTTCTCTCACCATCCCTGAAAAGGACTACAACGATTTTAGTGTTCTCAATTAAGTCCCCTTTCCCTGTGAGATTCTGATTTCAGAACATTCCCACTCCAGAGTATTGCAGACAACTATGGATGCTATCTAAATGATACTGATTGTTACAGAAATCCTATTAGAGAGCTACAAGAGATTTCTTTTGTAATTATCACATTCAATGTCTTAAAAACAGGCATTTGCTCACTTCTTTTACAGCATTGCATAGTATTTCTTTCCTGTGTTTTGGATGCATTCCCAAATAGGGATTTCTGGAAATTAAATCTTCCATGTAAATTTTGGGAGGAAGGGCCTAACACAATGCTTTTAGGTCATGATGGCTCCACCCTCATGAGTGAATTAATGGGCATAGGGTTGTGAAATTGAGTTCTTGTTATCTCTCTCTCTCTCTCTAATATGTGATGTCATCTGTCAGATATGAATGTATATATTGCTATTTTATTCAGGAACTGGTTAAACTGACAATGAATCAAGAGTGAACAGGGCCTGTGATGTATCATACATCAGTTTATTGTCTTTTAGTACCATGGAGATTTTCTTTAGGAAGCATTTTCTAGTTCCTCCTCCTTGTTAAGGACACATGTACTGAGTGAGTACATTTTGTTCTCATACCTAGTTTCTAATACCTCTCTAATTCCAGGAACCAGGGCTACCTGGAGACATAATAGACCCCAAAATGTCCACAGGAACTATCCTGTAGTCAAGAGGGTCTAGACAAACAGATAAACAACAAGAAAGCACATGCAGACAGACAAGAGAAACCAACAGAACCAGCCAAATTACCCAAAGATCAAAGAAGTTAAGCACGAAAACAAAGCAGTATTGTTTTATAGCTCAAAGTATAAAATTAAGTATCCATGAATCTATATTACTAAAAGTAAATAATTGAATAAGTGAAGGGAAAAGTGACAAACCTCTCCTGTAGACGATTTCCCAATAATTTGTCTAGATTTGCCCCACTTAGGAAGGCAGAACAGAAACCCTCAGTTCTTAGGTATAAGCTAACCATGATTACTCTGTTGCACAGTATGGAAAGTGAGAAACTTTACAGTGGAAAAACCTGATCATTACACTACCATAGCTGTGGTCTAACTCAACAGCAACAGTGAAAGCTTTGTGGTGTTAGATACTTTGGTTGTAGCCTTTTCCATATACCCCAGAGGCCCTTGTGTTGAAGGCTTGTTCCCTATCTGGTGGCATTACTGAAAGGTGCTGAAAACTTTAGGCAGAGGGCCGAGATGGATGAAATATGCTTTGTGGACATATCTCTTGAAGAGTAAAAAAAAAAAAAATTGTGCTCCTAACTACCTTCTAATTGGCTCTCTTTCTTCTTCCACTCTTCCTTCCCTTCCCTCCTCTCAGCTGTTCTCCTCTGCGTTACCCCACTATTCACGCCTTTCTAGGATGTTTAGCCCCACATACAGGCTCAGATGCAACAGAATCAAAAGGCCAGGGATTGAAACTTTTGAAACTGAAACTCCAAATGAATCTGTCCTCATTTAAGGTGATTTTCTTGGGTTCTTGGTGAAACCTGACTAGCACAGCTTGATGAGACATGGTGAAAATGGACCATTATCTAGGAAATCTTCCCTCAAATAATCTGCAACCAAGCCACAGAACTAAGAGAATAGTTGTAGACAAATTCCAATATAGAGATAGCCTACACACAATTCCTGACAAATCCTCCTTAAAATGACTCACTTCATCAAGAGCAAAAGCAGTCAGAAATGACAATTAGTGTGCTGGCTTTGGTTCTGTATTATTCTAGATGTCTCCGCTGTTTCATTAGGAACAGATACAAGATGTTAAATAACACTGAAGAAATTCTGAATAAAGCCTAGATTTTAGTTAATAGTAAAAATTAACCAATGATTTATTGCTTCATTAACAGTAACAAATGTATCATGCTAACATAAGAAATGAAAAACAGGAGAAACTTAGGACAAACAGCATGGACTGTTTGCCATTCTTTGTACCATCTTTACAATGTATCTATAAACTAAGGCTCCTTAAAAAAATAAAGTTTCTTTTAAAAGTATGCATCTATTTCTTCATTGACCACATAGTCTTAAAAGGCCTAGTAGATATCAAGGTCCACACTAAATATAGATGACACAAACATAGTAATTGTTGTCACTGAAAGAATCTAATAGAAAGAAGTAGCATGACTCATGGAAAGTAATATAGCTTAGGAAAATGGCTCCAGATACATGATTCTTTCATTCCACCTCAGTCCTTGCCTCCTTCCTATATTCCTGACCCATTAAAGAAGGTATATAAATATTTCCAGGACTAGACTCTGCTAGAATTAGCAAAATGAGCCAATGGACATTATCCTGGAGCTGCATGCATCTTTCTGTGTTCATAGAAAAAAGAGCATAAGCCTAGAAGATTTTACCATGACCATCAATGTATTTGAATGGTAGATATTAAAAAAAATGTATTATAACCTTTGTAATGAAATGCAAAGACCTGGAACAAGTTATGTGAAGTGAAGTATGTGAGGCCAAGAGAGGCATTTGATGCATGTGTTCCCTTATATGTGGATGTTAAATTTAGGTCATAAACTTAAAAGTAAGTACATTGGGTGATAAGTGAGTGTATACAAATGTGTTAACTAAAATATGTTAGTTTCAAGGGAGATATCAAATAGCACAATCTTTTAGAAAGGCAAAGTCAAAGTTTAACAAAATAAATACCAGGAAGCAGATACTTGAAAGGAGTGGGGAGGGGGTCAAGGAGTAGATGAGTGAAGAGAAGATGAAGGGGAGTCAACAATTCAGTGTAAATCCTACGAAATTAAAAAGAGTGAGGGAAGGGGGATCTTTTTTATGATATTTTGCCTCACATACAGGCTTAGAATTACATATATATTAGAATTATAGAAACATATATGTGTGTGTATATATATATATATATATATATATATATATATATATATGCTGTTGCTCAGTAGAGTGCTCATCCAGAGTAGCTAATGTGCATCATGGTCTTCCAGTACAGTTGTTCAGAACAAATTTCAAAAGGATAAAAGTCAAACCAATGCATCAGCAATATCTATAAGATGGTGTGTTGTAAACTAATTGTACAACTTGAGTTGTGGGTGGGGAATTGGGGAGGAGGGAAGGTGGGAGATAACCGAGAGAAGGTATAACAGGTTGGACAAGAAATGTACTCACTACCTAAGGTATGTATCTGTAATCCCTCTGTACTTTACCTACATAATAAAAATTTTAAATAAAGTTTTAAAAAGGTAAGACTTCAGAACTCCACTTCCAATTCTTCTGATTAAAAGATATGTGCTCTTCAGCTCACTTGTTTCTTCAGTTGTAGAAGGTAGCAGTGATGCTGTTTTGCAGACTGAATTAAGGATTCAGAATTCCAAAAGCTAAAAACATGACCAAACCAACCAAGGAACATTCAAGGAGAACATATTCACAAAGCAAACAGACGTACAAAGAACCAGTTCACTGTTAGCTGTTGGTGTGTACATTCTTTTGTTTACAGGATGACACAAAGAAGCTTTTACTGGAGCCCAAAAAGAGAATCACCAAGAGTCTGCCTCCTTATGAACCCAAAAGTCCATTGATGGGACCAGGAAATGAGTACTGAGATTTCCCCTCTACCTTCCTTCTACTTCCTGCCGGATCTTCCCTATGCTATTCTCAGCAATAAGTAGACCGGAGCTGCCTTTCATGATGTTGTTCATTGTAGGTCAGTTTATCCTGGGACAGAGAACAGGATGGTAGAACTATAGAGAGCAACATGAATTAGTACATATAGATACTCACATATCCAAAATACTTAGACTCTTATTAGGCCTACCATTTCCTGTATGTTATCAGTATTCTACATAGTTTCTAGCATTTGGCAAGCACTTAAAAAATCTGAGTAATCAGTAGAAGTTGACAGATTCAGAGGCAGAGGAATTACCATAGCATGAGTCATGTCACTGTGTATAATCAATCATAAACACATAACTGATAATCACATGCGTTTAAATGGCTGAGAATTTAAATTCTGGAGACCAAAGAGATCAAACAGCAATGATAATGGCTGAGGACTTCAGAAGATAAGAATAACATTAATAAAATATACAGTGTTTCACATAGAGGGAGGAAAAGCAAAGAAATGTGGTAAAGACACTGAAATACTAGGGAAAGATTTGAGATTTGTCATACAGATAGATGTTTGCTCTCTCTCATCCATGGGTCTTTGAATCCCTTTTCATTCAGAGAATAGCAGATAGCCAGATATTTAGTGAACTATAATTGCAGATTCGCCAGAAGGGTTGTTTCTAGGTGGTATTGGCATGTGAATCTGTAGACTAGTAAAGCAAAATGCCTATTCTTATACAGGCAGGCCTCCTCTAAACAACTGAAGTCCTGAACAAAAAAAAAAGGCTGAATATTAGGGAACTATTCCTGTGTAAATCAAGAGCTGGGACAATGGTAATCTGGGCCTTTGGATTCAGACTGAAGTCTCAACTTTACTGAGCCGCTATTACCTGGATGCATTGACCTTTCTGGTTCTGAGGCTCACAGGCTTTGGCCAGAACCACACCTCGGGCTTCCTGGGACTGGTAGATTGTATAATTTGGGCTTCTCAACTTCTGCACTTGTATGTGTAGGCTCCTTGTAAGTTCATAGGTAATTTGCCTATGTGTTCTGTTTTTCTTTTTTTTCTGAAGAACCCTTTATGAATACAGAGAACACCAGGGCCTGGATTTATAAAATAGGTTTTTGTCAACCAAATTAAGTGAAAAAAATCTATTCAAAGCTGCTGACACTCAGTAGGCATTCAATGAATATATTTGCTTCCCTTTGATTGGAGGGATTGAAATTGTAGCCAGTAGAAGTAAAATAGAGGACTATCTTTCTAATAGACATCCTTTCTGCCTCCAGTCTTTAATAGGCTCCATTAATATCTATCAAACATTCCTGGGAATGGAAATATAAAATCATCATTGCTATATATGTCGCAGCCTAATGAGCCAACTTATCCCAGTGAGGCAATAATTTACTCAAAGGTCCCCAAGTGGCCAGCATGAGTTAAGACAGATGTCCAAATTGACCAGTCCCTGCACAAAGAGACTGCATTATTATGCTACCTTTTCTCTGTGATTTGTTCAACAAAGCTCTATGCTGGATAAACCAATGTGATATTTGCCCTCTAGGGCATCTCTGCAGGGATTTCAATGCCAGCTCCAATCCTCTGGAAATCAAGCAGTCAGTTCTCTTTACTCCAAGACCATGGGGATTTCCTCAACCACAGCGTTCTCAGACCAAGTCATGCATAGCCATCCCCTCAGGGAGGGACTGGAGAATGACATTGGACAATTTCTGAAGCTCCATTTCTCAATAAAATGTCTCAATATTTTTGCACACAGGAGCTTTTTTATGTTGCCCAATCCATATTGGATGATGATATATGTCACTTAGAAGTGATGAAAGGCCCAACCACAGAAGCCATTTTTTTTGAATCAAGGCTTGCAGCCTCAGTGCTAATTTGGCAGGAGAGATATTTATGACCTTAACAATGGTAGCAGAAAGGTTTTCATTCCCCCTTCTAAATCTAGACATTGCTCATGGAGAGACTGGATTGTGTTTTCTTTACCATAGTTTAATGTTTAAACACACTAGAAAGACACCAAGAGCCAAAATTACTGAATATGGGGCTGGGGATATGGCCTAGTGGCAAGAGTGCTTGCCTTGTATACATGAGGCCCTGGGTTCGATTCCCCAGCACCACATATACAGAAAATGGCCAGAAGTGGCTCAAGTGGCAGAGTGCTAGCCTTGAGCAAAAAGAAGCCAGGGACAGTTCTCAGGCCCTGAGTTCAAGGCCCAGGACTGGCAAAAAAAAAAAAAAAGGAAGCCAAAATTACTGAATATAATTATATTTTTTTAAAAGAACCTAGTAGAAACTGTACTATCTGTGAAACACTTAAAATGAGTTATTCATCCTCTTCCAACCTTTTTCTATCCTAATTAGCCATGTCAACTTGGGTAAGTCACTTCACCCTTCTGTGATGCAGTTACTCTGGCCTTAAAAAAAGGATTAATAAAACAATAATAACTTTACAGACTAAAGCAGTTAAGCATTTCTGAGGCTCCTTCCAGTTTTGGTATATCTAAATGTGTGCACTTTATTATAGATGAAAGCAACAGGATCATACTTGAGAGATTCCTGTTTCATAATGCCTTTGCTTTTACAAAGGACTTTCAACTGCATTGCTGAAATCAGTAGACACAACATTGCTCTTTAAAGCCAGGCAAAGGAAAAGCATCAGTCCTATTTGACAAATTGAAACAGGTAAAGCCCAGAAAGAGCAAATGACACACCTAACATTGCTATTCACAAAAGTGCAGTCAGCATCCACCAACACTGTGAGTTTCCTCTCCTTTACCACAGGGCATATATCTCTTCTATGCTTGGATCAGATCTCTGTTCCCATGATGCCTTCTTAGGAAACTTCTCTTCTACTACCTTAGATAAAAGAACACTACTGTGTTCAGTTAACTGGCTGTTTGTTTTTTCCTTCAAAGAACCTGCTACTTCAACATGAACTCACCATTTCTGTTTTCCTTTGTGGATTGCTCTCTGGCTCCCACTAGAAAGAGAGCTCTGTCAGAGTAGAAATTATCAAGCCCTGTTCCTCCCTATGTTTCTAGCTCCCAGACAGAGCAGGCACTCAATAAATAATTAATGGCAAATTATTGAACAAATGAGGTGAAACAGGGAAGTGACTGGAAGCTTATTTTTATTTTTTTTTTTAGGTGGAAGGCATCTTTATCCTTTAGCAGTTTGCATTTCATTTATTTCAAATCTTAAATTTTATCTGATATATATGTCTTACCTAGTTTTTTCAAGAAAGTGTTAGGAGATGCTTCATAGCTTTTGGTCAGTGCTAGGGTTTGAACTCGGTGATTCACACAGGCTAAGTAGGCACTCAACTGCCTCCGGCCATGTTTGATATTATTTTAACCTATCTTTTTAAAAATTATATCAAGGCAAGAAGTTTTACTTCTGTCAGTGTGGTCATTCAAGTGGGAAAACACAGCTGTAAAGATGTAAAGTAAGAATATGGCTATCTTAAAGGCAATTCTATGAAAGACTGAGAAAGAATGCTATCCTTGTTGGAGCTGCCCCACCTCTGTCTGGATATGTAGCTGAAACCCAATACATTAGGGTTAGTAAAATGCTTATTATCTTTCGGTTTCAGTTCCTGCACTGCAGTGTAATGCATCCAACTGAACTTTACTAGGAAGAAAAAAGGCAGAATAATTCTGTCTAGGGCTGATCCCACTTACATTGGAGAAACAAACAAATCACAAACATTTGACAAATTGTACAATTAAAGTCAAATACTGATGTACATTTAAGACACCCAAATGCTCCCTCTAATCCTCAAAGGCCATTGGGCTTTAAAATAATTATAAGGCTGACATCCAAACAAAAGGTTTCAAGTCATGATTAAATCTACATTTATAATATTTTATTTTAAAACAAGGTGAGCTTGCTATCTCTTGAAAGTCATATATCTGATAGCAATACATGTTTTTGAATCATTGCATTAAGAGCTTATAAATCTCTTCTTGACCTTGTTTGTGAATGATTTATAAATGTAAAGGGAGGGCTTGTAGCAATTGGAAGAAAATATCCATAATCCAGTTGGACACTGTCAAGAATTAAAGCCTTAATAACACAGAGAACACACAAGACCTGCATGGGTTAAGAAGGGTTAATCAGTGTATGTTCTCACTCCAAAAAATGTATAAAATAGATGAAAGCCTTCAGAGGATATTCAAAAACCTATGCCTAGAGAAAACAACAGCAACAATAACACACACACACACACACACACACACACACACACACACACACACACCATACCACACCACACAAAGTATGTTAAGAAAATCCAGTTTTAAAAGAGGGTTCTATAACAAAGGCAAAGTCCTATAAGACTGTACGTTGGGCATTTTAATTTTCTTCTCAATCACTCCAAGAGCTTTCTTGTCTCCCTTCTTCAAGTCTGGCATTATCTGTTTCCTATACTTAAGCTACATTGGAATAACCTTGATCTTGTGCGTTGATTTCTAAATGTATTTTCAAAGTAGGTTCATCTTCACCACTTAAGGAGCAGTTTATCTACTTTTTGCCAGACAAGCTATTTGATCAAGTCATTTAATATCACATATTTGGGATACAGGCCATATGAGTTGTTGAGATCAAGCAGAGCTTTGCACTCGAAATGAGTATATAGTTGTTGACTGACCTCTAAGAAAGCACAATATCTTATTTTATTTGATTTTAAACTTATTTTTATGTCCTAGTTTCAACATTTGTCCGCTATATTCCATATCATATACAAAAATATGCATATAGCCAAATAACACATTAAAATTTTCACTTAGCTGGGGTAGCTACAATTAAATAAATAAATAAAATCTCATAGCAACTGATTTATTGTTGAAAACTATAGGTTAACTTAAGATTTTTGTTTATTCTTTTGCTTTTTGTAATTGAAATGCTAGCTGTAGAAACGTAATATTAGAATATAATATGTTTTGAAAGTGATGCTACTACCCAGATTTCTTTGAGCAACCATTCTGGTAAAACTCATGCAAAGTAGAAGAAAGTGTCAAGTTATCAGTTGTGATACATATGGCAAAGTTAACTTCATCTATGACTTTAAAATTTAAAGAACCATACCTGATAATTACCAGAAGAAGAGGCACAAGTGTAATCAATACATGTGTAGTTATTGAATCTGACTTCCAAGTAAGATAATGTGGTTAACAATAAAGGGGATCCAAATAGGGAAAGAAGTAAAACTCTCCCTCTTTGCAGATGACATGATGATAAAGAACCCCATAGACTCCTCCCCCAAGTTACTCAAGCTGATCCAAAACTTTGGCAAAGTAGCAGGTTATAAAATTAACCCACAAAAATCAGTAGCTTTTCTGTTTGCCAACCATGAGAAGAGCAAGGCTGACATCAGAAAAGCAAATCCTTTTTAATATCCTAAAACAAAAAACCTAAGAATTAACTTAACCAAAGAGGTGAAGGACCTCTATGATAAAAATGTTAAAAACCTGAAAAAGGAAATTAAAGCTGATCTAAGTAAATGGAAAAACATCCCATGCTCCTGGACTGGGAGGATTAATACTGTGAAAACAGCAATAATGACATTTGTAGATAGTTTTGGCTATCAACAAATTCAATGCAATACCCATCAATATCCCAACAACATTATTTAATGAAATGGACAAAGCTATTCAAAAATTCATATGGAATAATAGAAGACCACATAGTCCCAGAGGAATATCAATACCAAACTTCAAATTCTATTACAAATCTGTAATTATAAAAACAGCTCAGTACTGGCACGTGAACAGGCATGAGGACCAAGGGAATAGAATTGAAGACCCAGACATGATCTCACAGACCTATGGCCATCTAATGTTTGATAAGGAAGCCAAAATGATACGATGGAAAAAAGACAGCCTCTTCAACCAATAGTGCTGGCAGAACTGGCTATACATGTGTAGAAAACTGAAGTTAGATCCTTATATATCACCCTACACTAGAATCAACTCCAAATGGATCAAAGACCTTGAAGAAAGAGCAGATACCCTGAAAATATTACAGGAAGGGATAGTGGCTACACTAGGGCTCCTTGGCACAGGTGGAAACTACCTAAGTACACAACCAGAAACACAGTCAGTCAAAGAAAGACTGGAGAAATGGGATTGTATTAAATTGCAGAGCATCTGTGTGGCAAAGGACATAGGTAACAAAATAAATAGAAAGCCCACAAATTGGTAGAAGAGCTTCTCCATCTATACAACAGACAAGGGCCTCATATAGAAAATGTACCTAGAGCCATTATCACGAAAACAATGGCCATTATCAAGAAAACAAATGATAATAGATGCTAGTGGGGATATGGCCAAAAGGGAACCTACTATAATGTTGGTGGGAATGTAAACTTGTTCAAACACTTTGGAAAGCAGTATGGAGGTTCCTCAAAAGAGTACACATGGAGCTCTTCTATGATCCAGCAAGCCCACTCCTGGGCATTTACCCAAATGATCACAAACAAGACCACACTAAAGCAACCATGTTCATTGTGTCACTATTTACCATAGCTAAGATATGGAACCAACTCAGATGCCCTTCAGTAGATGAATGGATCAAGAAAATGTGGTATATATGCACAATGGAATTCTATGCATCCATCAGAAAGAATGGCTTTACACATTCATAAGGAAATGGAAGGACTTGGAAAAAAACCATATTAACTGAAGCAAGCTAGACCCAAAGAAACATAGGCTCCATGGTTTCTAATTAGTATTTGTCTAGGATAGTCCTAGCACAGGATCACAATAACTGAATAGCTATGTACATATGACCATATAAAATGATGTTAATCAAACTGAATTCCGAGATATGGAAACAAGAGGATTTTTTAAATGGACTGTTTGAAGTTGTTTCTTTTTTTCCCTTTTATCCTCTGTTGTCATTGTTTTCATTTTTGTTTTTTGGTACCCTGTGTCTTCAATATATGTTTATCTAATTTGGGGAAAGAAAAGGGAATCACAAAATAGTGAGACAAAGGACAAAGGGTGAACCAATGCAACAGCAACACTCACAAGACACTATGTTGGAAATGACCTTTATGACTTGGATAGGAAAGGGAAAGCAGGAGAAAATGATGGAGGGGATAACAGTGTTTGACAAGAAATTTACTCAATGCCTTACTTATGTAACTGCAATCTCTGCACATCTATACATCACACCTCTACAATAAATTAAATAAATTAACAAATTCAATTTTTAAAAAATGAAGAAACATCACACTGGGAATTTTGATTCTAACCTCTTTTCTCTGTTTCCCAATAGGACTCATCTGAACTTCCCCTCCTGCTCCGTTTGGATAAGTGGGCCCACCTCCCCCAATCCCATGTGTTAAAGCACATTATCATGTCACTATATTGGGAAGTGGTAGAACATTTAAGAGGTAAGGCCTGCCTATTGACTGTCCTAGTGGCAAGCTTCCTGGGAACCTCTCTCTCTCTCTCTCTCTCTCTCTCTCTCTCTCTCTCTCTCTCTCTCTCTCTCTCTCTCTCTCTCTCTCTCTCCCCCTCTCTCTCTTTCTCTCTCTCTCCCTCTCTCCCTCTCTCTCTCTCTCTCCCTCGCTCCCTCTCTCCCTGCCCCCCTTTCCTGACCACCATGAGTTGAAACCTCCTCTCACTCCTATTTCCTGCCATGATATTTTTGCCTTACCCCAGGCTCAAAGTCAATGGGGCCATGAGGACATAAAACTGAAACTATGAGACAAAATAAACCTTTCCTTCTCCTAAGTTTCCTTTCTCAGACGTTTTGCCACAGCAACTACAGCATTGTGAAATGTGCCTCTGAACACTGCCAGTGTGAACTGAAACTTAGCCTTATAGTCTGGAACTTAAATATGGATTTTAGGGGTAGTGAGGTTTCCTTGGCTTATCCTGCCTCTATATGAAACAACACTGACTATGGTAAAATTGATCCCAGTGATTATACTATCTAGAAAAGAACCATTGGTCATTTACCACTTAAACAACTCAGTTCTGCAAGTTGTTAGTGGGACAACAATAACTGGAAAACTTAATATCTAAAATGCAGGGCCAAAAATTTAAAATGCCTATTTCTTCAGGAGCTAATTTCCCCCCTATCTGGTTATGTTAAAAAATACCATATCATTAGTGAAGAATAAAATGATTGCTACATTTCAGTTTACTTCAAAATACTCAGTCTTCTTTTTCCTAACAGCTTTCCGTTTGGTATTCATGGAATGGAAAGTAATTAAACTGCTCTGAGACAGTCAGTATACAGATTCAACAATTACCATTTTTTATTTCTGCTTTCAAGTCATGCATAAAATCAAGCTTTAATGCTAAGACTAATATAACTAGCCTTCATCAGAATGATAACACATAGTTGGCCTAACTTTTTTTTATAGACTATCACTAAACAGAAAGAATTTTCCATTCCAAATTCTAACAATATGTGTGATTAATTGAACACCTGCCATCCTAAGAAGGCAAACACAGAACTAAAAGGGATCTTCCTTCAGAAGCTGACATCTAAAGTCCTTATTTCCTATATGAGGCATTTAGTAGTTGTACAAATTGTTGGCTGCAGAAGAAGTTGGGACCAAGACAGATTTTCAATCCATCACTTTTCCCAGCCCATCTTCCCCCCATGTCTCTCTGTCTCTATCTCTCTCTCTTTCTCTCTGTCTCTCCCTATGTCTCTGTCTCTCTGTCTCTCTCTGTCTCTGTCTCTCTCTGAGAGTTTTGTTCAGGGCAAAGACAATGACAGAATTAAGAAAGTCATAGTATTTTGTAAAGAAAGATTCAGAATAACTTATCAAAGCATAACTTATTATTAAATAAAATATCCCAAGTAGAACAATGCATAGTGGGTAATAAGTCTGATGCTTCCTGAATCTAAGCCACTATTATCTTCCTTATCAACACCTGTGTCTCCATTTAACTGCCCAATTAACAGGAGCTAGCATTGCCTAAAGCTGGGATTCTTACTTATTCTCTGGACTAACTTATTAGTATTCCTTCTTGATTTCTTCGGCCAATAAAAACACATATCCACAAATCAAGATCACACAGCCTTCTCAGAATAATTTCTTAATGTCATAGCTGGAACAAGTGTCTGAAGAGGCAAACAATTTATTTCTACTACAAAATGGAAAGAATACCTCCCCTAAATAAACTGTCCACCTGAAAGAAGGATGAAGGAAGGCTAAGCAGACTCCTCAGAAGAGAAGGCCTCTCCTCTACTCAAATACTCTTTGCATTCTTGGCTGCTTTGGGTGAAAAAGTAACATAATTATGACATTTCAATATTGCAATAAAATTAGTCTTTACTCCTCATTCTTGAGAGGAAATTATGCTCCATTTTTAACTATGAAACACAACTGCCGTCTCATCTGTGGAGTGATGAGCGGAGTTATTTTTATGAACGTAGAACTATCTGTCCACAGGGTTTCTCTTCCTGTGTGTGCATTTAGCTTACCGACTCCTGCTTCCAGAAGCTTTACGATCACCCCCATGTCTGCAAGCCAACCTGACCATCATATTGCCTAACTCTCTTTAGCAACAACAAATGTAGCCTGGTATAATAGCACATTTTGCTTATATTCCATGTCTGTGGCTAGTTTTAGAGGACCAAACTAAAATGAATAAAGAATTATCTTCTCCCATTTAGCCTAAATATTCTTGATCCTAAACATATAATGTGAATTTTTACAACATTGCTAGAATACACACAGTATATTAATTTATTGCTTAATCTATTAGTAAGGTTTAAAAATCATGTAATGAATTAAATATTAAAGGCCTACATAGCCAGTGCAGTTTCCTTGCTCTTTAAATGCCTCTGGCAAGGAGTTAATTTAGATTTAATAAAAGACTTATTATATTATTTATTTGATTATAAATATGCAAATATAAATGCTATGCTATAAATATTTCTGCTAATTTAATTCTTGCTGACTTATGGTAGTTTATTTAGGTGCAACTAGAAGTTTATTAAGATGTATGAGTTGAAACTCAGTAACTATATTCTCAATAACCCATTGATACTTAATAGGTAATACCTACCTAATATCCAAGGTAATGCATTTATATGATTCTTTCTATTGAATATTAGCTTAAAACTAATTATTAGTAGCATATTTACTAAGCTTTGACTGTTTAAGAGATATCCATCTTAATATAAAGGTTGTTATGCCCTAATAGATAGTCATAATAATCATTTGATATTTAATTAACATATAATAACTCCCTCATTAAACCTAAATTAAATCCTTATTTAAAATAGTTAATTTAAAACACAATGAAAATATTGCTATGGAAAATTACATATCTTCTCTACATTGCTTTCACTAGCAGAGTGAGAGATGACCTAACAATCTAAGCCAGAATTTCACATGACAAGGAAGGATGTGTAGGATACTCTTTTAGTCTACATAAATGAATCATCAACTATGACAAGTTTGAAAGGAGGCAATAGCTTTTTACTGAGCCCATATTTCAATTTATTTTAGCAATCACTGAAATCTAATAAAGCTGAAACGAACTGAAATGCTGAAACAATTGATTCTTCTAAATAAGATAAAAACAACTAAAGTGGAAAAGGAACTGTATAGCATATTCTTCATTTTCTCTTGGAGACCATCTTCTTTGCCCTCTCCCTTACTCTCCTCTATGACCCAAGCAGCTCCCCAGTAGGAATAGATGCACCACCACCAGAGGGGTTCCTTACCTTTAGGATTCCCACTGGGTTTTCCAGTCAGAGGCATCATGAGACCGAAGTGAAAGACTAGAAAGAGAGAGAGGTAAGGGCTGGATCTTCTTTCCTTGTCCATTTTGCTGAGCTGGAGCTCACCAGGGTCTTTGTCCATCAAGGCACAGACTATGTGTTAATACTTCCTAAAGCTCCATTTCTAAATTCATTCTGCAATTCTTCCTTCTCTTTGCCTATTCAGGTCAGGGGAAGATATACTTCCTAGTATACAGTATTATCCTTTTTTGGCCAAGGTCTGGATTTATTTGCAAATTAAAGAAAGAAAATAAATAACAATCAGTGAAAGAAACAATTTTTACAACATACTTCCATAGCTTCTAACAAGTTTTAATTTCAAGCAATTAGAAGGATGAAACCAAGGGTCAGATTTCCTGCAGAAAACCACAGAAGAAGTGGGGGGAAAATCAAAGAACAAATTTTGACATCATATTCTAAATATCCACAATTAGATGACGTAGGTAGAAAGCTTAAATTCCCTTTATTTTAAAATCAATATTTTTCTTGGAGTTCATCTCATAGAATATTATTTTATATGATCATCTGTCTATAGTTATGGAGCCTTTTTCACCATCCCTTTGCATAGCCTCCTTTGGCGTCTGTCTTTTAATGACTAGGGTTCTATGTAATTTATCATGTCCTAGTGTTACTTATTTTAGTCATGTAACTGTAACCCCTCTGTATATGAACTATACAAAATAAAAAATACAAAAATAAGCATTTTTTTGGTTTTTTTAAAATTAAATTTTATTGATAAGGTGATGTACAGAGAGGGTATAGTTACATAATAAGGTAGTGAGTACATTTCTTGTCATATTTGTTACACCCTCCTTCATTTTTCAGTATTTTAAAAAAGCAGTTGTTTAAAAAATATTGAAGGCATCGAACCATTCCTTGAAACAAAATTGAAAACCTTTGACTTAATAAAAGCTGTGGTGGAAGCAATCTTCAGCAGTTCCATTTAGACTATGGGAAGACACCTCTGACAGCTTGCTCCTGGATCATTGCATGTCCCTTACTGTTTCTGCTTAGTGTGCTCTGTCTCCTTTGACCACAGTGATTGGATAATCGCATAATCCAAGCTGGGTTCTTCCAAATGAGTTTCTTTCCACTGGGATGGCAAGTTGAAGAGATAACAAGAACCTTGTATTTGTAGATAGTTACCTTAACTGTGAGAGTCAACCAGCCTGAGAGTAGAACCAAATAGAAAGGCAGCGTGAGCCAAGAGAATGTAATCAGAGAAGTCTAATGGTTGTCCTACAACCCATGAACCTACCAAAAAAGACTAATGGTAACTGCAACCTGTAGAATAAGCAAGTATGATAGCCAATCAATTCCCTTTTCTGCCTGGAACTCTGTGATTAATGACCACTGACAGAGATCTGCCAAAGTTAAATAGTTCCATTTGTGTTGACTTAGTTTATGTAGAAAAAAAAATCATGTTTATACCTAACATGGTAGATGTACTTATTACAAGATTGCCTTTTATGGTGGCAGAGAACTAACTCATTGGAAAACAAGTATAAGTTTTTGTTTTGGGCTTTGGGGAAAGAAAAAAGGAGCACTAAAACTTTCAACTCTACAGCTGTGTGTGTTGCTTAACTCCTCTGAACTCCAGTTCCTTGCTAACCAATATGTTAGTATTATGAAACTTAATTTTCTCATAAGGTTATCTTGAAGTTTCACTTGATAGTAATGGCTTTTAGGAGGTGTTAAACTTTCCTCTGGACAAACTATAAGGCAAGCTGCCAGCAGTTTACCAAACACAAATTTTAATTATTTTCTGAATATTTTGAAATGTAAAAATCCTATCACTCTACATAGACAGACACATACACATATATATTTTAGCACACTATTCCAAAGGAGATAATGTGTTTAAAAGTAGGTGTCATTATGTGTTTCCTTTGGACTGTAGTTAAGGTTTCCAAAGCACTTTACCAACATTAAATGATTCAACTTCATAACAGCCCTCTGACACAGGGGTGTTATAAAGGGGAACACTTCAGTGCTGGAATAGAGACCTGTATTTATTTTCTAGATTGTAAAGATCCACTTAGGGAGAGTCTGGGCATTAAAAATCAATTTAAAATACAATTAAACTATTAGTGTATCCAAAAGAGACCCATAGCAACATTAGGCTATGTATATTCTTGAGCCAAAGGAGTGAGGAGCAAAGGCAAGCATGCAGAACTTAGGACATAATGGCTGGAACATCGACTGTGGGAACAGAAAAAAAAAGAATGGGGGAACTTGAATTTTCCAAATTGATTCTTTTTTTTTCTTACTTATTGTCAAAGTGATGTACAGAGAGGTTACAGTTTCATGCATTAGGCATTGGATACATTTCTTGTAGTGTTTGTTCCCTCCTCCCTCATTCCCCCCCTTCTCCCTCCCCCTTTCCCTCTCCCCCCATGAGTTGTTCAGTTGGTTTACACCAAACAGTTTTGCAAGTATTGCTTTTGTAGTCGTTTGTCTTTTTATCCTGTGTCTCTCAGTTTTGGTATTCCCTTTCAGTTTCCTAGTTCTAATACCAGTATATACAGTTTCCAAAGTACTCAGATAAGATACTTCTTTACAGTGAAATTTAGGAGTTTCTATGCTACCTCCATGTGCCTGGTAAAGCTAAGTGCTTTATTCTGTTTGGGGTTAAAAAATTCAGACCACAGGCAGTAACCATATTTAACTATAGGTGTTGCATTCAAGTGCATTATTTCTGATTAATTTTAAAAACGAAAGATGTTGGTAGTTTTTCATACCCAAACTGAAGGTCTGTCTTGCTACCTCTTCTGCCTACATGATAGGGACAAAATTGCTATGAATTTGTTGCTTCCCTCCACTCAGTCTAGCTCACACATGGGTCCTAAGTCTGGAAAAGTCACATAAAAACTATAACTTCCCATTCAACATCCACACTGCAAAAACCACACAAACAATTATTTATGTTCTTTTTCTGGATTTAATGGCATTAAAAAAAACTTTACTTAGTATCAGAAATGGAATTTTTTCATGTATTTTACTGTACTTGTTAATCATGGCTAAAATACATTATCCTCCCTGTGTTAATTATTTAGGAATAGAGCTTATTAAGATTACTAGAATTGTGGGCTGGGGATATAGCCTAGTGGCAAGAGTGCCTGCCTCGGATACATGAGGCCCTAGGTTCGATTCCCCAGCACCACATATACAGAAAACGGCCAGAAGCGGTGCTGTGGCTCAAGTGGCAGAGTGCTAGCCTTGAGCGGGAAGAAGCCAGGGACAGTGCTCAGGCCCTGAGTCCAAGGCCCAGGACTGGCCAAAAAAAAAAGATTACTAGAATTTATGGTATGTGATCAACATTTTTCAGAAGCTCTAGTGAGAGTCTTTCATACCCTTCTCTAATCCTGTGATGTAACAAGTTACATTGTCCACTGAACTATGGGTTGTAAGGCTTGAATTTAGGGCAGGGAACTGTCCCTGAGGTTTTGTTTTTTTTTTTGCTCAATGCTAGTGTTCTACCATTTGAGACACAGTGCTACTTCTGGTTTTCTAGGGGTTCATTGGAGGCAAGAGTCTTATGGACTTTCCTGCCCATGCTAGCATTTAACCACAATCCTCAGACCTCAGCATCCTGAATAGCTAGGATTATAGGTGTCGGCCACCAGTACCCAGAATAATATGTTGGGCCTAGAATTCATATTTATAGTCAAACAAAATCATTAGCCTGCTGGTATCCCAGATCCTAGGAGAGGAAAGAGTATAGAATACTGACTTCCAGAGTTCCAATCCTCCCTCACCTTTCTCCTACTTGAATTTAACTTCTTTGTATTTCATTCTTCATTTATACAAGTCACATAGAATAGGGCTCCAGGTTATTTGGGCCTTGAACTTTCTGATTAAACATCCAGCGCCAACTTTTGGGAAACCTTCTAGAATACAAGCCCTGATTAAAGCCCCACCACTTACCCACATCCTGGGAGCTCCCACTCAGTCTGTAGGTCAAAATACCTGAGATAATTTAAAAGGAGGAAAGGTTTATTTTGGCTCACCCTTTTACCCTTAGTATCAGCCTTATTGCCTCAGGGCCTGTGGTGAGGGAGAAAACACAAGGCTGTCCAAGGAAGATTCTTTATCTGGCAAAGAGAAAGAAAGGTGCCCAAAGGCAAAAATCCCCTTCCAAGATGTACCCCCAAAGGCCTAACATCTTCCAAGTAGGCTCCACCTCTTAAAGGGGTCACCACCTCACAAAAACACCATAGTCTGGAGATCATAGGCTGAGCCGTTCAGATCCAAACCTTAGCAACTTACAATTACAGTCTCTGTTACTGTTAATTAAACATTTGTACCCTCTCTATGTTGTGTGAGGAAGAGACCATAATTTTCTCACAATTTTACCTGAAACACCTAAAAATGTCACATACAAAATCCTCAACAAACACTTGTTAAGTGAATAAAGAAATAAGCGAATGATTATATTGTAAGCCTTAATTGTATTTCTTCCTTACTCCTTACATTTCTTTTTATTCTTGACACAACAAATGCCTCAACAATGGGCCTGGCCGTTACTCAATCTATGCCCACAATGCCAGCTGTCTCACCTAAACTGGTGAATTATTTTTCATTATGAGGATAGTTAAGATCATCTCTAAAATCAGCCTTTTGTAAGACTTACAATAGAACTAAACAGAATGTCATTAATGAATGACATTCATTCTAAGCTCCTAAGCTGATTCTAATTTAGTCTCTTTTTCCCCTGCAGCAATGTAAAAAGACTTAAAAGTTTTTCTTAAATTGCCACAAATCAATCAATAAGTATTTGTTTTATGCCCACTGTGGCTTTGGTTTTGCAGCAAGGTGTTTTGTTTGTAACAGATTTTCTACCTGTTTTAATTGTTTTCTTTAGCACATATGCATGTAAGGACTCAGTGATAAGTAAGTACATCTTTAGATCAGTAAAATAAATTTGTGTCCACAAACCATGGCCAATGAAAAAATACTGAAGTCTGAATTTGAAAGTTTATTGCCACAAGGAAATGAAATGACTTAGCAGCTCCACACAGAACGTATGCTAGGAATTAAAAATTCAGTGGGGGTACTGGAGATGTCCACATCTGAGCAGAGTCATCACCATCTCCATGGAAACCATCTCCCACCCACTTCTTGGGAGAAGACAGCAGCTGTTCAACAGCAAGCAACCAAGGAAAATGCAAATCAGGGAAAAGTAGAAGACTCAGGATCCACTTAAAATTGCAAAAGGGATGGAATTTCAGGTATAGAAATGAAAAGTAAACCATAATTTGGCAAATAAAGATATGTTAGCTTCCCGTACAACAGGAAGAATGCCCCTAGAAAAGTAGAGGTACAAAGTGATCAGAAATTTACTTCAAATATATAGCATTACATTGCCAGGATGGGATTATCATCACAGTATGTGTGGAAAGTAGAGTTGTAAAAAGAAAATACATTGTTAAGAAGGGAAACAAGGGTAAATATGTGGGGAGGAGGGGTAAATTCCAAAGCTGAACGAAGGAGAGCTAAAATATTCCATTAATACAAGAGGAAAACTAGGGAAGAAAATAAAAAAGACTATATTCTGTGGGAAGAGCTGGGGATATGGCCTATTGGTAAAGTGCTTGCCTCAAATCCTCACATACATGAAGCCCTGGGTTTGATTCCTCAGCACCACAAATATAGAAAAAGCCAAGTGGTAAGGTACTAGCCTTAAGCAAAAAGAAGCTAGGGACAGTGCTCAGGCCCTGACTTCAAGCCCCAGCACTGGCAAAAATAAATAAAAAGGTCTGTAGTTTTACTACATGAGGTCTATTTCATGTGAGGTTTTTATATGTGGTGCACTAGTACATTTTCCAAAGGGTTTCATTTATACAGAGTAAGGATTCTTATTTGAAAGCTTCAGATAAATACAGACAGCCAAATCAAGCTTTGACCATGTAGAGCTGGGTAGTTTGTACTGGGTTTACATGAAGAACTCAAGAATGAAATGAGATGAAAAGCAAAGGACTCAAGGACTAGATGCTTAATGTCTTCTTTTCCCTTTAGGCCAAATCTACCCATTTGGGACTAGGAATGTTTTAGTAAGCTACAACACAAAACAAGGAAGGGATGTAGAGGGCAAGGAAGAGATGTAAGGGGAATGAAAAATCAGAGTCTGATGATAGATTAGAAGACCGAGATAAGTGAAAAAGGGGGTAAAGGGAAGTAGAAGAAGGGAGGGAAGAAAGATAGACTTTAGAGAAAAGGAGAATTTCTAAGGCCGGTTTGAAGGTACTCTTTCCTTTCCCACTCCAAGTTCTAGCTAGATTCATATGCTGAATTGGAGTGAATCTCCTCATTTTTTAGAATAGTTTTTGTTTGCTTGTTTGTTTGTTTTGTAATAGTCCTGGGCCTTAAACTCAGAGCCTGGGCAATGTTCCCGAGTTTTTTGTGCAAAAAATTAGTGCTCTACCGCTTGAGCCATAGCTCCACTTCTGGCTTGTTAGTGATTAATTGGAGGTAAGTGTCTCACAAACTTTCCTATCGGGGCTGGCTTCAAACCAGAATCCTTTGATCTCAGCCTTAATCAATTTGACATATGTATATGCCTGTATTATTACCACCATAATCAACATAATAAACAAATCCACTATGCACATACATTCCTATTTATCCATTTAGATTGCTTTGTTTTGTCTATTTTTCCTTTCCATTGTTAATACAAAGTCTTCCTCTTAACTAATTCCTATGTGTACCACACCTTATTATTAATGCTGGGTGCTGTATTGTATAGGAAAGCTCCGGAATTTACTCTTCTTATATAACTATAATTTTATAGAGGGTTAGGTTATTATAGTTCTGAACCACACTATTCAATGCATGTGGGCAAAGGTCATATTTTAATTCCCTCTCATATAAATGTAAACATAAACACTTGTCAGTTGTTTTGTTTTGGAAGAAAGATTCAAAATTTTAGACTACTGTTCAAATCTAAAGTAATCATAGGGTACAGAGATGTATGTGCCAAAACATGTCAATTGATTTCCTTTCATTCCCTATCCATTCTATTGGAATAACCTTATCCTTGGAGCTTCTTCAGTGTCCTGCTAAGACACTAGGGTTAATTGTATTGAAGACAGCTGGGCAGGCCAGTGGAATGTCATCTGCCATTGGCTCACAGGAGCTGTGCACAAAGGTGTTTCTCCAACCTGCTCATGGGGTATTTCAGGCCTACCATTGGGATGATTCCCTTGTATTCCTGAGGTGGAAGCATTTAGAAAGGCCAGTCAGTCACCAGAGGCCTCAGGTCTAAACTCAACTTCCAACTTGAGTCACATCTCAGAATAGCACTGAGGTGTTATCATGGGTCCTCCATGCTTCTCCCTCCCCACTCCCTCCCCAGCCTCAGGAAGTCATTTTCGAGCTGAAAGTCAGCACTCTGTCATCTGTCCATCTGTCATTTTAATGCATTCCACCTGCGAGTCTTCTAGGTTTGCTGACTTGTCCCATTCTTCCTCCTGGGCTAACGTACAGGGCCAGGCAGCTGCTTAAATAGAGGAAAGATGGAAATGCAATCATAGAAAAAAGTATCAAATTCGCCAAACCACTTTCAGTTCACCTTCCTGCAGGTTTCCCCTAATTTTCTTTGAAATATAGCTCAAATTCTTATGAGATAGAAGACAAAGGTGTTAAGGGTATATACCAAATTTTCCACATAAGGTTTACTAGGCTCAAGAGTCCTTCTGATCTAACAGAATAATGGGTAAGGTTCATGATGACAGGTTTTCTGGGGAGTTGCATCTGAGGGTCAGTTTTAAAATCCCAGAACAGTAGCCGTGACACCAAATATCTCTCAAAGAACATTATGTGTATCAAATTCCACTGTCCAATTGACTTTAGTGAAATAATGAAAGCAGAAAATAACTGTGCCTCAAGATATCATAAATCACATGTGAGGGTACAATAAAGCACTTCAAGTACATATTTAAGAGAAAAATGCAGATTTCCTGATAAAATATTAATAATGTTACTCAAATTAAGTCACTAGATAGGAATGCAAAGTAGCCAAAGTTATTTTTATGTTTATCCAGATAGCTTCAAGCTCTGAAAGAAAAATCACCACCATTCTAAATGATGGCCAGGTATTGGATTTCCACGTTTGTCAGCATCTCTCTACCCCAGTCTGGAGGTTTCTCAGCTATCTAGACTTCCTCGAAGGCATTGAATGAAGACAAAGAACAAGAAAGAAAAGAAAGAAGAGCACAACAGGGATTGCAAAGATTTTTAGAAACATACATTAAAATGTAATAGGATCTTGAGTATGACCTCCTAGTTCCTTTACAGTTATTTCCCATCACTTTTTAGTTTCTCGGTGCATAACAAGTAATTTCACTACGTAAAACATAAAGATGCAAATATGATCATTCATAATACTCATATAAAGACAATGTTACATACTGCTTCATTTACCTTAAGCTAATTATGTAATAAGAGCATGCATTGTCAACAAAAAATTACAAATGACATACATAGATTCTGATTTGGAGAAGTAACGGACATTAAAATGTAGGTTAAAAAACAATCGTTCCTTATCAGAACATTACACAAAAATTTTTTGTGACTCAATTTGGAATCTTTAAAGAAAATTTTAAGAAACTGGTTTATTTTTTATTTGTTTGTATTTACTTTTTTCTATATTAAGGGGCATAAATATTCTAGGTTACTTTTTCCAGTGATTTGCAAATAGCAAGCTAAGGATATGACCACTGTATGTTCCAATGCATTAAAAATAAAATTGGATTCAATTGTCTTTTTAGGTACAAGAGGTCCATAGACAGATACCTGAATAAATGCTGATATATAGTGTCCCTAGAGAAAAGGGAAAAATATAATAATAGTAGTCATTTTTTCCCACATTCACTAGAATTGTAGTCAAATAACTATCAAAACCTCAATAGCTTTTTCTTTTTTTTTTTTCAGAGAACTTGATGAAATGATTCCATTTCTAGAAGAGAAAAGCTATAAGAATTTCCAAGGGAAACTTTTTCAGAGAACTTGATGAAATGATTCCATTTCTAGAAAAGAAAATGTATGAGAATTTCCAAGGGAAACTTTTTAAACATAAGATAGTGATGGAGAATTTAGATAAGAAGATGTCTTGTATGCCTGTAGAAATGAAAATAATATGAAACTGATGTGAAGATAGAAAACTAGACCAAGGGAAACATTTTTGTCTCCATGATGATTGCCATTCTTACTGGGGGGTGTTGGATTCTCAATCTAACTTTGATTTACATTTTTTATGCCTAGCGATAGCGAACATGTCTTTATGTATTTATGAATCATTTGTACTCCTTTTAAGAGTGTTTGATTCACTTTCTTATTTATGAATACATTATTTTTGAGCTCCTTATATAGTCTAAATAATAGTCCTTTATCGAATGCAAAGATTTTCTCCTCTATTTTATAGGTTGTCTCTTCATTCTTTGTGTTGAACTCCAGTATAAATCTAATGATGAAACTATGAATTTTTGTTTATTCTAAAAGTGGAATTTATTCTCACTAACAAAAAGTGACAAGTCTTATCTTAGGCTTCTCTTTTGGTATTTTCAGTAACCCACTCACAACACTAAGTAATTACTCTCTCTAAGTTTTTGCATATAAAAGGATACAACATACACATTTTCTCCATTCAAATATAATACTGGATAGAATGTTTGGTTATATTTTATAACTCAATTCATGAATTTAATAATTTTTGTGAGATAGCATTTGTGATTTTCAGAACAAAAAGATAAAATTAAGCAATATTGTGCCAAGGAAAATAATGCTGAACAATAAACATTACCTGCCTCCCTACGTAGTCACTATTTCATAATATATTTCATACATATGTACATAAAAATGGATGCATTTACATTTCTAATGTACCCATGCACATATAAAGATGTATATAAGTGCTATAGCATTTTTGCATATTTTATTTTTAAGGAAACACCATCTTGTATTTAGCATGTTATGCACATATATACATATTAAATAATACATTATATACACACGAATAAGAAACAACAGTTAAACATATACTCATAATATACATAAGTTATATACAGGATATATAAGCTATATATTTGCAATGGATATCAATAAAAATTTGGGAAAAAATATATATGTATGTTGCTGTACCCTAAATTATACCTTAAATCAGATATAAATCCAGTCATGAGAAAATAAAGAAGGTACATTTAGAGAGGTCGAATTTTGCAGTCTTTATTAGAAGGATAGTAGTCTGCAGACAGCCAATTACAAAGACCTGTAGCCTGCAAATACATTTAATACAGTAAGAACAAAACCATACCAACAAACCAATTCAGCTCCAATGGAGAGCTGAATTGGGACGCCATGGTGATTGGAGAAGAGACAGGAGACAGGATGTGAACACCAAGAGACACCTGGCATGGGGTAATGATATCTGTGCTGGTCTGGGCCTATATAGGATCAGGTTAGGGGGCAGAGTCACAGGAAGCTCCCAGATCCAAGCCCTGGAGTGACAGGTTCAGTAATCCATAGGTGGAGTGCCCGACCTGTCTCCAGGGCTTCAGGCACACCCATCACCTGTGGGGCAGTTACTTTTCCTCCACCATGAAGACAGGTGCCAGACCCTCCCATTAACCACATGGCCAAGAGGGCGCTGGCCAGACCAGATCACCCCACTTCAATGTCCGTATATTATCATGTAGTCAGGGACAGAAAGCCTCCCACATCTTTTACTTTATTAAAGAACCAACTGAGGCCTATAGAAAATAAGAGGTTCCATCAAGATCACAGGAAACACGAATTCCCAAGTGTCACGATTTGAGCCGGGGTGTTGGTCTCACTTAGTATTTTCCTCTTAAACCTCAGTTTCAGGCATGGTTCCTTTTTAACCTGGCTCTTGTTCACATGACTTCTCTGTTGAAATTTGCCTTTCCTGAGCCTTGGATTCTTATCAGAAGGCCCTGTTTTGGAAGCATCAATTGCCATTTTAATGCAAGGTACTGATCCTGCAGACAGCCAGCCTCTCATAAATCATGTAAAGTACCTGAAAATATGATTTATGAGCTAAGTTATGGGAAATGGGGTCCCTTAATATTCTTAACCCTTCAGGATAATGTTACCTATCACAGTTCCTTTTGGAATCACATGAAGGTAGATCTAAATGCTTCTTTCCGCATGCTCCCAGCCCCAGCTCTACCCTCAACCATTCACTGTGGACCCATTCATTTTTATCCATAGAGATTTCCCAGAATCAGGTTCTTCAAATGACTGATTTCTTAACTCAGATTTTTACTCCTTCTCTTGTGATTGCTGCAGAAACATTCCTAAGGCCTGGATTCACCCAGTAATTAAAGAACTCAACTTAATAGCATCTTCTTGCAGAATCAAGGAACATGAGTATTGCAGTTTGCTGTAACAGACAGTCGGTAAAATATCCTAGAACACTCAAGAGGAAACTAATTTAAAGCCTATGCTTTGTTGAAAAGAAATATGGAAAAAAATGTCTATAATATACAGCAAATGAGACCCATAACTCATTGGGACCTCCAATGAGTTATGTGTTAAATTCCTATTTCATGATGTGGTCATGCTTTTTGTTTAAAAATAAATTCTTTTAACCCTTTTATTTATGCTGAAAAATTAAAAAAAAACAGCAAACCTCAGCATGTATTAATCTGTTTACATATGCAAATAGAAATTATATACCAATAAGTTACTATTTACCCCCTCCCTTATAGCTCAATGTATTATCGCTTCACCAAACCAACAAATTAAAAACAATTTCCAATTTCTTCCCCAAATATCTAGTGGCTAAGTGTTATTAATGCATTTGTCTGAAAGGCACAAATTCAAACATTGCTCAGTAAGGGAAGAAGAGTGCACAGTCCTGATTGCTAGCAATCACTTTCAGTCATCTGTATTTCCTTCACGGAGGTGAAAGTTGATCTCGCCATGGAACAACAGTTATAATTTTACTTGTACTATTCATCAAATCTGATATTTCAGAGCCTACAATCATCACTTTCCAAAGCTAAAGAATAAGCAAGCTGTTGACTATTTTCTTTTTAGCATATTCTTTGGGGGAAAAATGTTTGTCTGCACATTATGGGTTTTTCTTCCGTCTGCGAGAGACTCTAATAAATCACACTTGCTTTCAGCCATCATAGATTATTAGGCCTTTATAATCATGAAATAAACCCAATAGACTATTGCTATTTTGAGAAGATGGAAAATCACTAGGTATTTGCTCCTTTGTGTGATTCTGTGATTCCCTCATTTTTCAGGAGGGGAGTGTTACATTTAGATTCTGTCAGCATACAGCTTGTACAATAATGCTTACAAAAAATTGTGATTTGAGGGGTGGGAATGAGTTGGGGGGGCAGAGAGTTCTAGCTTCTCAGAGATTCAGACAGTTTATCTCACAATGTGAACCTCTCCAATTGTTCCCTTTTGCCTTTTCTCTTTTTCCTATACAATATTTGGTGATCATCTGTTATAGAACGATGCTTGGAAATAATTTCAGTTGTGAGGAAGTTCAGGAAATCTATCAGACAGAATGAAGCCCCTAAAGGAGATTTATTCAAATTCTTTTTCAACACAATTACTGCAATTAGATACACACATACCTTTGTATCCTTAATACTGTAATTTTCAGGGGGTGATGATTTGAAGAAATTCCTTGCTAGAAATAGATCTAAAACACAAGGTTTTGATGACATCCTCCCTAAACTAATTGTGTAAGCTTGGAACAAGGTACTGAACACAGATGTTGAGGTCAATATAATTACTAATTTCTGGGTATGGGTTAATATTTCTGAGGTCCTTCAATATGATTACAACTTCTAACTGCCACTGATAGACAATTCAGCTTCAGTTTTTTTCTGGTGTGTTTTTAATATTTGGTTTTGATCTAAAGGTGTCCCCAAATGAACGTTATTTGTCAAAGGAACAAAGCCAAAGCTACTTTCTAACCAACTCTTCATCATATCGAAAGACGCAGATGTGGAAAACAAAAGAAACCCTTGGCTGAAAATGTGTCTATTCCAAAACACAGCTCATAAAGATCATATTTATTCCTAGGAGAAGAAGCAGGCATAAAAAGGGACAAATACAAGAAGGAATTGTGCTACTGGGTTATTTACATTTCAGATACTCCTGAAATTATTAGATAACTATTTTCTTGGATCTTTAATTCCTATCAGGCTTAGACTGTCTGTACATCTTAGATCATAGTTGCTACAAAAAGACCTTAT
The DNA here is from genome assembly GCF_023159225.1 of Perognathus longimembris pacificus. NCBI lineage: Eukaryota > Metazoa > Chordata > Mammalia > Rodentia > Heteromyidae > Perognathus > Perognathus longimembris. The sequence goes on from NC_063176.1 coordinate 47,286,573, forward strand.
TTCAAATGGCATTTATTTCCACATTTTTTTGCTTACACTCCTGGGTGATCTCTCTGTTTCAAAGTGATATAAGAGCTTTCCATGAACAGTGTTTCAGAAGTCTATCCACTTATCTTGCCTCAGATAAATAAACATAGGTTAGAGAGGTGCTGACTGAAAGTCATGCTTCAACAGAAAATTATTTCAAAGCTTAAATGAATAGAATGCACTCAACTAAACAGACTGAGAGGAACCTGGGGGGGGGAATTATTATTCATGCACTATTACAATAAAAAATTAAGTAGAATCTCTCTCTCTCAACACACATAAACACACACGAAATATAATAATAATAATACATATTTACCTTCATTTCCATAACTCTGATAGCTATTGCTTCATTGTAGTTCTCTTTTTATTTTGCAGAACCTTTCAAATTCAAATGATGTAATTCCTTAGAAAGGCTCACCGTTCAACAAAATAAACACCAGGAATCAATTGCTCAAAAGTGGGAATAGGTTTAAATAGAGAGGAGTAGATAAGTGAAGAGAGGAAGGTGGAGAATACAGTTATAAACTTCCATGCCTATTCCACAAGAGTTAGAAAATTGAGGGAATGGGTGGGATGGGAAGCGATGAGGGAGGATGATGAAAGGGGTGACACTGATGATGTCATTGTATTCATATACTACTTTGTTGAATGGCATCTCCACTGCACAACTACTTAAAAATAAAAACAGATCCAAAAAAGATCTTGAAAAAGTATCCATTGATTCCACTATTAAGTTGTACAAACGGAATATAATTCTATATGTCAGGTTATGCGTACAATATATTGTGATCCATGTCATCCCTTTCATTCTTCTCCTTCTCTTCCCCCCCCCCCCACCTTCCATTTCTGCTCTCAGGTTACATAGTTTGATTTTTATATAAGGAACAATGAATATAATGGCTGCAATGACTCACCTTTCTTCCCTCCCTTTTGTAGGCCACCTTCTCATTTTTTACAAAACGTATTTGTTAAAACAATATTATGCAACACAATACTTCATTAGTCCACATATGATGTAGATAGCAAGGTCTTTAAGTTGTAATTGTCCAGAAGGTTTTTCTGGAACAAATTGGCTAATTCAGAAAGTCATCTCCTGCCTTGGGCTTGATTAATTCTTCCCTGGGAACAGAGATGTATTTATTCCACTACCAACCCGTCTCTGCCTAGCCACCGCTACATTGAGGCTTGCTTCAAGTTCATTGCGGAAAACCTTCCCTTCTGCAACCAAAGCTTTAAAACCCTGACTTAAAACAACACTAAACTTCAATCAAAAATGGAAAAAGAAAGGAAAACAGAAATCTCCTCATCCCTGCTCCCCTGATCCTGACAGCTTGCCTCCCTCTATTTTTCATCCAAATAAACAGAGCTCTGTAAATCTTGTCCAGGATACATGGACTGAAAGAATTAATCAAAGTGTTGTTTATGAGCTGCTCAGAGCAGATTAAATGTTGTGTTGACAACACAATTTGCAAATTATCTATCAACATCAACAGACATACTGAAACCAGAAAGGAGCCAAGCCAATTGGATACCTTTGGACACAAGAGGATCATGTGTTTTCTAGACTTGCTTCCAAAATCTAGTCCTTTTGAGAGAGGTTTTTTTTTTTGTTTTTTTTTTTAATTTTTTCCCCACCATTTATTTCTAGCCTCATTACTGCAGATGAGTTCCTTCATAATTTGTTTTGGATAGTGTTTTATTTTTGCTACACATAAGTCAATTTTTTGTCATAATCTAAACACAACTTTTCTTTTCCTCTCCACCTATGAATGGACTCCTGATACCTCCCACAGCAGTTACACTGGATATTCATTCTATGTGCACCTCTTAAAAACACTTGTGGGGCGGGGAGTATGGCCTAGTGGTAAAGTGCTCGCCTTGTATACATGAAGTCCTGGGTTCGATTCCTCAGCACCACATATTTAGAAAAAGCCAGAAGTGGCGCTGTGGCTCAAGTGGTAGAGTGCTAGCCTTGAGCAAAAAAGAAGCCAGGGACAGTGCTCAGGCCCTGAGTTCAAATCCCAGGACTGGCAACAACAACAACAACAACAAAAACACTTGTAGCCAGCCTGGAGCTGGTGGCTCACCCCTGGAATCCTAACAAATCAGAGGCTGAGATCTGGAGATCGTGGTTCAAAGCCAGTCTGTGCTGAAAATCTGTGAGACTCTTATCTCCAATTAGGCAACAGAAAGCCAGGGTTGGAGGTGTGGCTCAAGTAATAGAGCATCAGCCTTTAAGAGAAAAAGCCAAGCAAGAGAGGCCCTGAGTTTTAGACCCAGCACCAACACACACACACAGACACACACACACACACACACACACACACACACACACACCCCACACACAAATAAATGAATAAAATAAAAACAATACAGTTGTACTACGAAATTTCCAAAGTACCCCCAATCATCTGGTATGTACCACTTCTTAACTTCACTTTCAGTCCTCTTACAAACAATAAATTCAGTGCTTGAGATTAGCACAATGAGACAGAAAGGGTGGTATGCTACACCTTGAATTGTCTGGGACTATAATCTCTTCCCATATTCCTCTGGGTAGTATTTATGGTATTGATGTACTACAATTGGATTATACACTTAGCTATTGATGAATGTGAGAGTAGCTTCCAATTGTGACAATTATGGATAAAATTGCTATATTATATGTCGAGTTGATATATCTAGTGATTGGGTATCATGTAAGGGAAAATGTATAATGTTCCAGGAATATGATCATTTCACCTCATAATTTAGTGTCATACTATTATTCTCTCTATATTTCTTCATCATCTGTAATATGCTCAGTGACACTTCTTTTTCTTGATCATTTTTATTTTACGTTTTCTTCTGATCTTTCTACTCTGGTGTTTCAACAATATTTGTTTGTTTGTTTTCAACAAATAAACCTTTGGCTTTGTAATTCTTCCCCATCATTTGCCAGTTCTACTTCATTTACTTCTACTTGGTTTTCACCCATTTATTGAGTGTTGGACATACTGTTTTTAGAATGTTTTGAGGCAGAGCCCTAGACCATTGCTTTTGAAATTCCTACATTCAAATGTAAGAACTGTCCTACTAGCTCTGCTTAAAAATCTTCCCAAGTCAAAGTGTGCTCTTTTCATTTACTTTCTGCTTAAAATATTTTCTGGTTTCCATTTTGGCATCTTTTGTTTTCCACAGAGCATGCAAAAGATGGTCATACAATTCCAGATATTTTGTGTAATTTTGCATTTAATTCTATGGTTGCATAATATAAAACAACATAAGATTTTAACATTTCAAAATACAGTGAAACTCAGTGTGTGGCCCATTATAGCTTATACTTTCATGAATGTATGTTAATATTTGTATTTGTTATGTACTTGTGTGTATAGTATTCTATGAATGCCAATAATTAGTTCATAGTGTTGGTTTAATCTTCTATATTCTTAGTTTTGTTTTCCCTACCTCTTTCATCTTATTGAGAGAAGAGTTATTAAATTTTCCACTAATGTTGTTGATTTGGTTATCTCTCCCTTTATTTCTGCTAAGATGTGCTTTAAGAATTTTAAAATTTGATGTTATATGTATATATCTTTAGGATTCGTATTTCTTCCTTATGCATCACCTCCTTTCACATAAAGGGATTCTCTTGATCACTAATAATATTTCTTGCCCTTAGGTCTATTTTTTTTTAAATTGAGGTACACAACACAGTTTAATTTGTTTAGTGTCTCTACGTTTTATATCCTTTTTTTATCTACATAGTTCATTGTAATTCAAATACACTACATCTAGACAAATTCTAGCTGGGAGTTATTTTTATCGTTGCTATGAATTAAATATTTAAATAATCTGTATTTGATGTAGTCATGGATATGTTGGTTTAAGCCTATATTCCTTTATTATTTTTCTATTCATCTCCCCTGATCTTTGTTTCTGTCTTCATCTTTAGGGCCTACTTTTTGGAATAATTGGATATCGTTTGGTATTCTCTTTTATGTACTATTTTAGCTTCTTAGCAATTCATCTTTTAATTTAATGTGCAGCATTTATAATATTCATCGTCAGCACATCAATGTGTACTTAAAGTCAATTATCTATAATTTCATATTCCACCCCTCACATCTAATACTTCAGACAATCCATTTCTCCATGGCCATCACCACTGACAAACCTTTCACTTTCTACTTCCTGGTTCCCACTTAGAAAAATTTGGCTATTCCTGTACCACTGTTGACATTGCTTTATCAAAACATGTGATATCATTATTTTTAAATGAATTTGCTATTGAGGTTAGAGTGACTTACGACAAAGCCAATTTTTCCTTTTATATTTTTGTAATCCTGCTTGTCTTTTGTTTGTTTCTCCATCTAGCCTCACATCTGGCATCATTTCCTTCACCTTGAAGAAGAGTGTTCAGTGTGCCTCATCCTTCATTGGTCTGCTGATGATGCATGACCTCAGCTGTTGTTTATTTGGAAATATCTTCTCTTTAACCCATTTCAAAGCATATTTCTGTAACTTTAATTCCAAATTGAAGGGATTTCTGGTGTCTGTTTGTTTTGAACATTGGCGTAATTCTTCATTGCAACCCTGTGAAGCAATGGGAATAACACAGAATTAAACTATATACTGACACATGGGCCATCAGAATCTTCAAGGTAATAAATAAATAAATAAATGTTGATTTAAACTTCTGAATTCTGGTGAATTATTATACAATAGGTAGCTGATATAACAGGCAAAGTAAACTGTTCTAGATAAGCCAATTCAGAAGCAGCAACAACACAAAACAAGTTACACTTATTTGAATTCAAAATGTTTACTCTTTACAAATATCTGGTTTTCCTTCCTTCATTCCTTTGCCCCTTACTCCCTCCCTCCTCTCTCTCTCCCTCCCTCTCTCTCTCTCTCTCTCTCTCTCTCTCTCTCTCTTTCTCTCTCTCTCTCTCTCTCTCTCTCTCTCTCTCTCTCTCTCTCTCTCTCTCTCTCTCTCTCTCTCTCTTTCTATTTTTGCTGGTCCTAGAGCTTGAATTCAGGGCCTGGTGCTGTCCCTGAGCTTCTTTTGCTCAAGGCAAATGCTCTACCCCTTGAGCTAAACTGCTACTTTCAACTTTTTTCTGAGTAGTTTATTGGAGTTAAAAATCTCACTAACGAGCCAGACCCAAAGAAATATGGACTCTATGGTCTCCCTTATTGGGAATAATTAGTACAGGTTTAGGCAAGTCATAGCAGAGCATCACAAGGCCCAATAGCTATACCCTTATGATCATATAAGATGATGCTAAGTGAAATGAACTCCATGTTATGGAAACAATTGTTATATCACAGTTGTAACTACTTTCAAAGTCCTATGTGTATCTATAGCTTCTATTATTGATGATGTTCTTGTATCACCTTCCTATGGTTGTACCTACCTCTGTAATCTTATCTGAGTATATTGGAAACCGTGTATACTGGTATTGGAAGTAGGAAATTGAAAGGGAATACCAAATTTGAGAGACAATGGGTAAAAACAGACAAACAACTACAAAAGCAATACTTGCAAAACTGTTTGGTATAAGTGAACTGAACACCTCCAGGGGGGAGAGGGAAAGGGGGAGGGGGAAGGGGGTATGAGGGACAAGGTAACAAACAGTACAAGAAATGTATCCAATGCCTAACGTATGAAACTGCAACCTCTCTGTACTTCAGTTTGATAATAAAAATTTGAAAAAAAAATCTCACTAACTTTTCTTTCCAGGCTGGCTTTGAACCATGCTGCTCAGATCTCAGCCTCCTGAGTAGCTAGGATTACAGGTATGCACCACTGGTGCCCAGCTTATGAATATCTTCTATTGCCCCACTCTCTACTTCTGTTGTACCATACTCCATTTCTCCCCAGTGAAAACTTGGTAAGGCCAAGATCTTCTAATGCAATATTGAGTTTCAAATAACTTTGAAAGTTTTCAGTGAAACCTGCTTGTCTTTCATATGAAATGATGGCAAAATTTCTACATGAGATGAAAAACAACTAATATTTGATTGAGCTTGCCACGTGAGGAATTGTTCTCGAAGATTTGTTTGCATTACCTCATTTAGCTCACTGACACTCTTCTGACGAAGAGAATACAATAATTCTCTATTACAGAGAACCCTACAAGGCACAGAGGTTATGAAGTTTGATAAAGACCATATAGATACTGTGCAACAAAGCAGAGACTGGGACCTAGGTCAATCTGATCCTAATGCATGGAATCAGGAGACAAAAATATATGCAAGCTTTGAGTAAAGATTCATATCTGGCCTAGATGGCTTTTTTAAAAAAAATTGAAATTGATTAGGTTGCAATTGCAAGTTGTAGTATTTAATGTGAAGTGTCTGCAGTTCTAGAAGACAGACTGAGACCAGTTATTGACCACCATGTCCATCACACACCTGACCGGATACCCCAACGGTATTGGTTATAATAAATCCTACAAATCTATTTCACAATTACTTACTGACTAGCATTACACATGTAAAATAATCTATAAATTTTATTGAAATAATTAAATAGAGATATGCTCCCATTAGTATGTATTTAGGATGTGCGTGTTGAAAACTTATTATGTTTTTCAGAAAGAAGAGATGTACAGTGGAAGACAGTAACACTCAAGTCTGATGTGTAGAAGAGCATATCACCATACATATTAGATTCAATGATATGAAAAAAGTAAGATTACACCTTAAGTTCTTAAGTGTGACAGAAGAATTTGAAAATCTTCCTCTTGTCTAACTCATGGAAGGTTTTCTGTGTGTTAGTAAACAGGTCATATTTTGAAGTTATAGAACCTGAGACAGCAATAATTTCTGAAGTGCCAAAGAAAGAGAAGTTCCGGTTACATGAAGAGAGCAATCACATCCATTAATTAACAGGCAGAATGTAAAGTGGTTTCTGAACAATCCTCAGGGGGATGTAAATGTCAGGAAACAGAAATCTAGGTAATATATAGGAGATAGAAGAATGGATGGCAGCCAGCATTGTACCTTTTCATGAAGACAGAAGAATGGAGGCAACAGTAAACCAGAGATTTTTGACAGAGATTTCCATAGTTAAGAGGCTACAACTTGCTTGAAAGTAACTATATACAGTGTGCAGTGTAATGAAACAGGAACTGAGAATATCTGTAACAATATACACTTCATATCAATATACTATACAGTAATATAAATATACATTCCAAGTTCTATAGCCTATACTTACATATATTAGATTGTATACACACCTTTATATATAAATAATATCATTCTATACAATGTTAATTATATTCTTCAGGTTAATTATTCTAGTACATAAAAAAACAACCTCTATCTTACATAAAAAATAAACCTCTATCATACATTCAGTGACTTGGAACATCTAATTCCAATGATTTCATTAAGCTATGAGATTGCCTCTGATTAAAACTAACAATCAGTGATACACCACCAGACAATGAAAGCTTTTCCTCAGAGCAGCTCTTTACAGTACCACAGTGCTGTGTTTCTTATCAGGGTTTCCATATGAAACTCCTAAGAATAGAACTTCCTCCCTCCAACAGCTGGAAAAACCTCACACCAGAGATAAGAGACATCGTGCAAAAGTGCAATATCACGGAGGAATTTGGAGAAATAATAGGATCTACATGGAAATACTGAGGATGATTTAACAAATGTGTCCAGGCACTGACTTATGTTTTAAGCTCCTCTTCAAAACTGGGAGTTGCGTTGATAGCTTCTATCTACCAGGTGCTGAGCTTTTAGCTTTGGATAATCGCATGTAACTATCCTTTCTCTCTCCTTTTCCAGCAACTAAAATGACATTTAACAATGGGAACTCAGAAAAAAAAACTGATGATAGTCACATTTTCTAAATCTAATAGTGACTCTTTCCTTCCTCTACAGTAGGACTCAAGATTTCTTTTTTTTAGCCGAAGTAGGAAAAGCAGCCTGCTCTGTACAACCTCCTTCATGACAACCAGCTCTGAGAAACAGGTTTCTGTGCCTAGCCCCATTTCACAGGTGAATAATAGCTCACAGAAGATTCTATGGGGAACAAGCCGTGCTCTCTCTCATTCTGGATTTTATGCACTGACTTCATGATTTACTATAGTGTTTCTTCCCAATTCGTCTTTAATGTGAAGACAAGCTAGACTCAGTCAAGACTCAGGGACTAGATGGATTTCATTTGTTTATGACATAGCGGGTTTGAACACAGGGCCTTGTACCATTCAAGCCATGCTCTAGCCTTTGTTGTGATTGGTTATTTTGAAGATAAAGCTCTCGCTTTTTGCTGAAAGCAGCTTCTGATAGTCATCTTCCTACCTACAATTTCCTGTCTAAATGAGATGACAGGTATTAGCCACCATGAGTGCCTTGCTATTTGCCTGGACTGATTTTGAACTAACGTCTCTCTCCACCAACTGAGCAGATGGATGTGTGCCACTGCACTCAGCAAATTGTTGTTGTTTCATTTTTTAAAAAATATCTTTCATGGATGAGTGTTGTGTCACACACCTATAATCCTTGCACTTGAGAGTCTGAGACAGGAAGATTGTAAGTTCAAGTCCAGCTGGACTACATAGTGAGTTTGAGGTCTCTCTGAGCTCCTTAGCAAGATCCTGTTTCAAAATTTCAAATTAAATAAATAAAAGGCTCTAATGTGTGCACCCTTCAATTAGTTAAACACATACATCTTTGAAAAGCTGTTCACAAGGCTAATGCTTGTATACATTTAATAGTGTTTGAAATAAACTAAGAGCTCTCTGAAATTACTTTTCAAAGTAAGTTCACAAATTCAAATTCCCATGACTAGGTCATGTTTAAAGCAAAAAATATACTATCTTTCACATAGATATTTTTGAACTCTTCTTGGGTAAAAAAGAACAAAGAAGAGTCATAGAAGAAATGCAAAAATGCAAGAGGAAAATAATTTCTAAAGCTATTATATAATCTTATGGCCTACTGAATTCTCTGTCTCTGTCTCTCTCACACACACATATACAGGCATATATATATATATATATATCATATACAGGCATATATACGTACATTCATATATGTGTGCATATGTGTGCATATATACACACATACAAACACACACACCTGTTCTTGGACTTGAATTCAGGACCTGATCACATGTCCCTGAGCTGTTTTTACTCAAGACCAGCACTCACTTGAGCTACAGCTCCTCAGCAGCTTTATCTGATAGTTAATTGGAGGATAAGAGTCTCATGGACTGTTGCAACAATTTGTTTTGAACCACAGTTCTCAGATCTTAGCCTCTTGAGTAGCTAGTATTATAGGCATGAGCCACCAGTATCCCCTGACACACACACACACACACACACACACACACACACACACACACATTCTCTCTCTCTCTCTACGTTTTAATTTTCTTTTAAAAATTATCCTTAGTTGTTCAAAGAGGTTTTAATTCAGCATGTCAGTTTTATAAGTACAGTTCATCTTGATCAGCGTTAACCCTTCTATCAACCACCCACATCTGTCCCAACCTCACCCATCCCCCTCAAGTTACCTAGATCCATTTTCACATATGTTTATCACTGATTCTGATTGCATTTGCCCAAACTTCCTCTCTGTTTTTCTGCCTTCTCTCCCCTTGACTTTGTCCCCATACAACATATATTTTAGATTCCTGGTGTTCATTTCGTTAAACTACAAGTTAGTTGTTCAAAGGAGTAAATCAACGTAACAACACCCACGTGCAATTTTTGAGAGAATGGACAAAGCACAGAAACTTAGTGCTCACAGCTTCACAGTGTCTAAAATATTGTGTTAACACTCTTTGGATTCTTTTAAACACTGAAGTGAAAATAACATATGTGCTGAAACATACTGCATTTCAAATTATCACACACTGGATAGCACCAATGCAACAAATCACACAGGCTCATGGACAACTTTTAATGACTGGCTTGGATAAAATGCTTTATAGCATTTTTATGCATTCATCTATTCATTCATTAAACTGGGCTGAATAACTTGTTCTGGCCCAGGGACTCTTTGGGTACTTGATACATATGGGTAAACCAAATGATAGAAAATAAACTACACATGGTTTACTGGAAGAGAATGAAGTGCTAGAGGATGAAGGAATATTTGCAGGGCAGGTGGGGTTGCAACTTGGATTACGATGGCCAGAGTGGGCCTTACAGAGAAGATGGCATAGAGCAAAGACTTGCTAAAGTCAGGGAGTGAGTCAGGTGAGGCTCATGGGGGTGAAGTGAAATATTGGATGAATACATGGTAAGAAAATAAAACCATAAGCCAAATTAATTTGAGAGAGGAGTAAAGGCCTAAATATGTAAGAAGATGTATGATATGTATGGTAATAAATGCTTTTAGAGCATAATACAAGAGATAACCTCATGAGATGGAGTCAGAAGATTTTTAATAAAATGCAAGAGTTCTAATTATAAAAAATGATTAAGATGGTATTTTATTGGCCAAAGTCACCATGAGAGACCTGGGCCTCTAACAGTCACTTGAACCAGTAAGAATCCTCTTTTAGGTATCATATATAAATACAATGAATTTCAATATAATTCACTCTCCATCATTATCTGTTCCTCTTCTCCTTCTTATACACATAAACACAACACAGCTTATATCCATGTGCATATGAACACCTATATATATATATGTGCATCTTATTATTTCTTGTTTTATTCTACTATGTTTATATGTATATGGTGATTTCTTATTTCATTCTAATATACTGTGAGTTTCAAGAGCCAATATTTTTTCTTGCATATATTTTCAGCACCAAAAATAGTGCTGATTGTACAGGAGATTATCAATAAATGATTGCAGCATAAATAAAAGAACAGTTGTTAAAAGTTATTAATGCTTTGGTTTTACACAAAAGGTTTTACCATTCTTATTTTAGTCATTTGACTCATTTCATTCAGATATTTCCTGAGACTACAAGGGGAGTGGAATTCAAAACTAAGCCAACTATCATAGCGACTTCTGTTTCAGTCACACATGCTCAATACTGTACAACACAAACAAAATATTCGAGTAAATGAGATGATGAGATTGATCTGATTTCAGCTGTCATCCATAAACAGTGATTTGAAAATCTTGTGTTCAACAATAACTGCCTCATTTAGCAAATATGAAGGACTTCATAATGAATAAACATTAATGATTTAACTTGCAAAATAAAATTATACTGACAAACCCTAGATTTCAATTTTAGGATATTATGTGCCAGTTTACTACAAATCTTCCTGTTGATGTGAATTTTAAATTCACCACCTTAGATAGCAATTAAAAACACAGACTCTGTGACATGAAACTGGGGGGTGGAATGTAAAATGTACGGGTGGAAAATTGAAAGTATTTTGACAGTCAGAAACATTGTGTTAAATATGGTAAGTTTAACGTTAACAGGAAGAATGTCTGTTCTTGCTATTAAGGTTCTCTCAATATATAACCACCTAGGTAGAACACAGGAAAATTTTATCTTGGTCAAGCGCAGAGGACAACAATTATTTTAGTTCGCAGTTGACACAGTGAGTATCTATGATGACTGCAACATCTCCCCAAAAGAGCTAGTGTGGTTTTAAGATACAGAAACAAAAATATACCTCCAACAAATGAGATGGCAATATTCTTTTCTCTGTGCTACTCAGAACCCTTTCAGTGCACTCATTCCATATTAAGCACCACAATTTAAGGTAAATTAGAACATTTTCAGAGGATATTTTATAAGACAGTAAGAAATCCTAATGATTTAAATTTTTAAAAAATGATATTATTTCTTAAAGATTCAGCTCTTCCCCCAGGAGTGGAGAAAACTGGAGGAAGAAGTCAGATTACCTCAAATATTTTAACCTTCCAACATACAAGATGAATTTCTTCATAACTATAATGGCTCCAAGAAGAAAAATTGAGACAATAGGTAAAATATAGGGAGATATATATATTGGCTTGATGTAATAATGCACTAGATGGAATCTCAGTACTCTTTTTTGAAATTAAAACACTGAAATTTGTGAGCTCATCAGTGATTTTTGTGTCCTAAAATAGAAAGTAGAATTCAGTTTTAGATCAGATTTACCCTTTGTTCAGGGAGAGTTCCCTCTGGTGAATTCCTTTAGTCATGCAGAACAAGACACAAATCTGCTGATTGTTCCTGAGGGAAGCCCCATCATTTGAAATATTCCAGAACCATTGAACTGTTAGAGGATGTGTTCTTGAACAAGTTACTCACAAGGGAGGTAGAGATTGAACCTAGTTCCAAGATGGAACCTTCATATGAATCTATGCACAAGGAACCTGGCTCATCCTGAAATATCTGTATCTCATTTATTTATCTGTCTCTCCAATGATCTACTGTTGTCTACTGGCACTTCTCCAAGTGGTAGATCTAAAGTAGAAAAGAAAATGTTCTTCTCACAAGAGTCTGATTGTCTAGTGAGGCACGGGTGGCTCACACTTGTAATCCTAGCTACTCAGGAGGCTGAGAGCTGAGGATTGTGGTTCAAAGCCAGCACAAGCAGGAAAGTCCATGAGACTTGTATCTCCAATTAACCATCAGAAAATTGGAAGTGGCACTGTGGTACAAGGAGTAGAGTGATAGCCTTATGTTGAGGTGCTCAGGGACAGCACCCAAGTCCAGAGTTCAAACCCCCATGACTGACAAAAAAAAAAAAAGTCTGTTTGTCTACCTGTACTTTCTTGACTCAACCCCCTACCTTTTCAATAAGGCCCACTGAGAATTCACCATGGAAAAATCTGTTCTTCTCTCCCCTTTGCTCCTCCTTTTTTCTTCTCATCTGTCTTTGTTCCTTTTTCTGCACAGAGTTTGTCAATTTCCACTATATGCTATAGTTTTCTCACCTGGTGTTTCTATTCTCCAAATAGATTTCTGCTTGGTTTGTTAACTGTTAAATCCCAAGCACATAAAACATAACCAGCACTAATAGACAAACTACATTAATGAATCCATTTTATAAACAAACAACCCCCCCCAATAAAACCCCACCAAATTGTGACACTTTCTGGAAGGTGACTTAGTTGTCACTGACTTCCACTAGAGATTGCCAAAAGGTTCCTGTTAATGTGGTTGTCAGGCTCAGGCTAATCTTATTATAAGAATCAGTCCTATAAATTGCCCTCCTTGAGCAGATCTTGAATAGAAGATTCTGCCTCCTATCAACAATGTTTACAAAAACATGTACCATGTGGGTAAGAGAAGACAAGTTCTTGACCATCTTGTTCAGAAAACAGGTATATCATTAGAACTTGAGATGCTTGACTTAGGCAATAAGGATCATGAGGTCCAATGTTTGACAAGGAAGTATGGTAACACATGCGCAGGACTGTCACTCATCTCTAACTTTTTTTCGATCACTTATTTCCATGCCATCTAAAATGCATTACAGATGAGTATAGTGTCTTAGGACTGAAATCACAGCTACTTGAGAAGTAGAGAAAGGATCGTGGTTTGAGACTAACCAAGGCAAAAATTTGGAGAGACTTTCACAAAGAATAAGCAAGGCAGTGTGGCATACAAATGTAATCCGAGCTATGCAGGAAATGTACATAGGAAAGACCCCATTCTACAGCCTGCCCTTGGTAGAAGCACAAGAACTTAAGCAAAAAGGTTTGGAGGTCCAAGTGGTAAAGCATCTGGCTGCAAGCACAAGGTCCTATGTTCAAATTCCAGAGCCATCAAAAAACAAATAAATAAAATAAAAATCTATCATAGATGTTAGTAAAGAGTCTTTTTTACAATGAGTCCTAGCAGCTATTGAAAACTTTGACTCTCTCAAGATTTTCAAAACCCAGGGAAGGAAGTTGAACATGATCTTGTGGATGGAGCCTTTGAATCAGTTTAATGCACTATTTTTGTTGCTTCCTTATCTAAGTGTATAAGAGAATGTGATGTATTATTTGTTTATCCTTCTCCATCTCATAGGTACCAAAAGAGATTCTCCTGATTGAGAAGAATTGCATAGAGAGAGAGCTAATAACTCTGGGGACCCACAATTCTAATGATCCTTTTAACCTAAAAGTCTCTGTAACTGATGAGTTTGTCAAGCAGAGCCTCAGGCAGAAGGTAGAAGCTGCCCCCCAGAGGAGTCCCTTGGGGTTGAGATTCATGGCCCCTGAAGACTACCAAGTAGACTAGTCTTCAAAAGCATCTTTCAGCTTGGTCCTGTGTCCTTGACATAAATGAACTGTCTCCTGGACTCTTTGTTACTCTTCAGGCTCATATTCCTATTTTAGAGTGGGCCAACTTGGATTAAAGGGTTGACACAGTAAAAAAAAAAATTGTCCAACAGAATTTGCCTCTTGAACTGAAATGTTATCTTCAAAAATACTAGCAATCCAGCCCAAGCAATATCTCTACTTCACATGAAAAATGTGATAGTTACAATTTGGGAGAATTGTTATGCCCAACGATGCTGTTGGCTCAATGGGGCTTTCAATACTTTAAAGATCCCATAATGCTTGGGCCTGTTTCACTAATGGTTTACAAATCTAAAATGCAATGATTTCCACCAGCTTTTGTAACTGTTCAGCCTCAACACTAGCCATACTGAACAAAAAGTAGATGTAGACAGTTGAGTTACTGGACAAAACTCAAAGTCATTTTCATCTACTAGCTTTTCAATTTAAGACTTTTGTTACCAACAGACTACCAATAGACACTGGCATGCTCAGGGGAGCCCTCTGCAATGCCACAAAAATGTAGAAGTAAATCTCAGCTGCTGACCAAAGAGTACCAGAGTCACTCATACTGCCCATGGCAAGGGTCAGTTTTCTGAGACACACTGGCTCAAGCTGCTGACTGAGCCTATAGTTCCCAGGTGGATGTGAGTCCTAGCCTGATCCAATATCGCACTGAGATGGCAATGTAACCACCACCACCGGCTGGCCCAAAGTATAAGGTTCCCTGTTGATGGAACAGAGGCTACCACTGTATACACATACACACCCTGCTTTGTACTTCTTGCTAAAAGCTGACTAGCTAGTCTTCAAGTGAGAGAAATCTCATTGCACAGCATACAGTCCCAACCAATTCTTTCTCGATCGAGTAGGCTAATAGTCTCTTCTTAGGGCATGTAATGGTAGCTCATCCTTGTTGACTTTTTTTCAGGTTGTAAATACTTTTACCAACCCAATTAGACAACTCCAGTCATACCACCATAATTATCGATCCAATTAGGTAAACAGCCATGCCAACACTCATCTCTATTAAGATTCAAGATTTCTGGACCATCTACAGTCTGATCAAGATACACATTTTAATGCAAAATGCACTTTTTTTTTCTTTGCCAGTCTTGAGCCTTGGACTCAGGGCCTGAGCACTGTCCCTGGCTTCTTTTTGCTCAAGGCTAACACTCTGCCACTTGAGCCACAGCGCCACCTCTGGCTGTTTTCTATATATGTGGTGCTAGGGAATCGAACCCAGGGCTTCATGTATACAAGGCAAGCACTCTTGCCACTAGGCCATATTCCCAGCCCTGCAAAATGTACTTAATAAACGGCCTATAGTCTCAGATCTGGTATGTTATACCTGTTAAAACTAAATGTATCTGATACTGCTATTGGTTAGAATAGAATTTTTAGAAATTTATTCAAAAGGATTTTTGACCCTCAACTCTTTGAAGCCTACACAACTTGTTGAGCCAGTATGGGCATTAAATGGTGCTGTGCCACAAACAAGGATTTTCTTATTTTAACAGGCAAGTGTTCTGAAAATGTAGAATTGCCCTCTGACAATTCCAGAGTAGGGTGCTTCTTTCATCCACTTAAATGCAACACCTGTGAGTAGGCTGATATCCTTTTAACACATATGACCAGAGTCCTAATCTGTTCCTGGTTTCGTTTGTTCTATCTGCTTGATTCTGTTGCTTGACTGAAATGGTGCTATTGACATGACTTGTCAATTCATTTATGGTATCCTATGTGTGCCAGAGTGGAGGCAATAATAATTGTCTGTACGTTACAAAAAGGACTACCCTTTTTGATAATAGACAATTCAAGAGAAAAAAATGATTCGTTGTGACTGGTATGATTAGATACAAATATGCGGTTACAGCTATTGAAATGAATACGTTGGATCTGGGGTAGTGGATGAAAAAGAAAAAACTCAAAATTTAGATCTTGAAAGGTACAGGAGAAGGGGGAATTTATGATATTTTGTATTTCAGAGCTTCTCCTCTAGAAACTTTGTGGTTCAGGGAAACGCTGGCATGACTCGTATAGTTTTGCAAATGCAGGGTTTTGGTCCAGCAATCCCTTACAGACACCTTTGACCACAATCTGCCCATCCTTCCTTTGCACCTTTTGGAGAAATCTCTCCGAAACATCAGGAAGTAGCCCCACTTCCCGTGCTTCTAACTCAAACCAATGTTTCTGGATGTCTCCCTTCATCACGACAACTGCTGCATCCATCCATTGCTTACTTGGATAGGTGAAGGAATACCGCACCGACGATGAGGTGGATGGACAGGACAGGGTACACTGAAAGTTCTCAGGCCCTCCACGACAAGGGACTCAATGCTTTTATTCACCCATGGGTCTTTCAGGAAAACTGCTGGGCGTCATTAGGTACGCAGGTCTCCCAACTACTGTGGGTCTCACTTGGGGAGCAGAGTGGTGATTGTCAACAATTGCTCTAGAGGAATATCAGTGTTACCCCACTGTGATATGCTTATACAGAAACCAGGTAATCATTTGCCTCCTTTCCGTAGAACATAACTGGAACCAGGGCAACCTGGTTTGTTGACAGTGAAGATGGTGAAGAAGTTTTTGGACTGTGTATAAGGTAGTATTAGGAGAAAGAGGAGGGGGAATTGTGACAGGCTAATTTCACATATCTAATTTCAGTGTCTTTGGACACTTTATTTTGGTATAAAAATATAACTTCAATTTGCAGTAATACTGTAGGACTTGGAAAGTGATATATTGTGTATTACCTAAAGAGAAACTTCTAGAATGCTTCAAAGATGGAATAAGTTAAACTTAAAGATTGTGGGTATTTTGTAACTAGACATGCTCAAATATGGACTATGTGCTTAGTTTGTAAAAAAGTATTTCAGAAGAAATTTAAGTGTTGAGTATAAGCCTGGCCTAGATTTTGTGATACTTTCTTTCTCTCATTTTTCAATCAGGGTAAAAATATTCTGAATAAACATGTGTAAAAATTTTAAACAGCTTCATATCTCCTAAGCATGCCATCAATATAAATAATCTCTCCGCATCCTCCTTCCTTTCTCACTCATCTTGGGTGCTTTGAGCAATAAGGCATGTCTGAAATTAACAAGCTTCTCTTACATTCTTTCCAGAGAAAGAAAACGATACTAAATGTCCTTAAGTAGCTTTCTCGGCATGTTATGGATTGGTGATGTAAAATTAGAAATTGAGCACCATGACTTCCAAACGGCTTCTCTCATCTGGGTTTTCAAAATCAAAACCACAGAATACAGACCACTAGTTCTCCCCACAGAGCACCTGGCGCTCTTCTCCACATGTAGGAGAGAGAGTGGGTTTCCAGGGATCTGGACACCTTGCAACTACGACACCAGACATCGCTCTCTCCCAGGGCCTGAGAGGAGACGGAGGGTCCCTGGAAGCATATTTCATTTCCCATCTCATCAGATGACATCATTTATCAATGTCAGGCTTGTTCTCCTCTCCAAATATTCAGGTGCTCCCAAAATACAGTGAGTCCCAGAAATAATCCACAGTCCTCTTACACGTCAAGGTGCTTTGGTAGAAAAGAAATGAAGCTCACCAGAAGAGTAGGCTGAGAGCTAAGCAGGCGCTCTGGCCCCTCTCTGTAAGCATGCAGCCTTCTATTACCATCCCATGTGCTAGCTCCGAAAAATACCACCATTTTTATTCTCTGGTATATTATTTGTGGAGGGAAGTGCTCAGTTGAGCCACTGTGGAGTTGAGTGCTGATTAAGTTCTCATTCTTTAAGAAGTGGCATATTTACTGAACACATTTGGGGGAAATGGGGAGGAAGAGGACAGAGTGCCGGCTGCACTGTTCTCCGTTCTCTCTGTTTCTAAATTAAAATAAGCATGCTAAGGTGAGCAAGTGTGTGAATTATTATTTTCCTAACATTAAACACTTGATTTAAAGCATATTCCCTTTGAAGGAAGGTATAATTTGGGAATTATTTGAAGTCTCTAAGTGGCTAGAAACTGAGCTTAGCCAGATTTCTAGCTGTAAGCAAAAGTCAGCCTCTGATAAGAAGCTGTTGTACTTTATTGATGCAAACGAGGTAAGTACCCTCTTGAGGGTTTCTCAGTTCACAAGCATCCTAGTTGTTATTTGCAAGCTACAGTGTGCAATTCTGAATATCTTCAAATGCATTTACCCCATATAACCGAGTTGCACCTCATCAAAGGAGGCGTCCAAGTAGCTGGGCAAAGTTTTAATGACGTATTGGTTGTAACTTGGGTTTTGTGAGGCAGGAAAGCTTCCCTCCATTACCCTTTCATATGCAATATTGAATTATAAAATAAAGCACAGAACTGAAATAGATAGACTTTCCAACAGAGAGCCATGCCGCCGCATTACAAAGTCAATTTCATATATGGGATCCTGCGCTGAATCATTTAGCTATTTAGGAATGCATTTCTCAGCTAACTCATCCTGGCAGGCCCAACGGGATGCATGCCCTCTTAAAATAAACATGGAGTCGTCAAACTGGCTTCTCTGTGACAATTAACTGCTGGGCTTGGAGGAACTTCTGCTGGGCTATTCAAAGCCGCCAGAACAAAAAGAGACACCGTGAGTCACAAGCATAATCTATACATGGGAACGATCTTGTGCAAAAAGCAGTCTTGAATAAATGTACTACTGTAGTTCTCTTTTTGTGCTCAGCACTGTTGTAAAAATAGAGGATTCCACTTAACTGAATTTTCTAGTAGCTTGGAACTTACTACTTTAAGAGAGAAAGAGAGTGAGAGAGAAAGAGAAGGGTGAAAATAGCATGCCTAAATATATTATAGTACATAAACCCAAGTTCCCCAAAATAGAGGCTAGGTTAGAACTAGATTTTGTGACTTCTTTGCTTGACTTGATATCATCAATTTGGAAAGCTGGAACACTTTTGCAAATCTGGACCAGGGTAGCAGGAGAGCTACAGAGAACAGGGCAGATCTGAGGATATAGTGTGGAGGGAGGAATCACGGAATTCTGTGATGGATTGAATTTGGCATTTAGGGCAAGGGAAAAGAAAAATACCACTCCCAGTTTCTGGCACAATAACTTGGAAGATAGCAGCAGTGTTCATGATGACACCATACACAGAAGGAGGAACAGGTTGTAGAGGAAAATAACATGTGCCCAAGAACTTAATAGAACTCAGAAATAAAGCAGAAAGAAAAGAAAAGACTCCTGAGTCATGGAAATAACACATCAACTTTAGCCCTCCTGAAAGCATCCTGAGTTTGATTGGCTAAGTGTAGGAAGAGATGTTGAGTTATATGTGTTTAACAGATTGGAAGCAGGGCATGGGAGGGGGAAAACTGTAGGATGCAGACATTCCTGCAGTGAAACAGTAGTCAGAACATACAGAACCTTACAACAGAAAAGTAGTCTGATACTGGGTGAGGATTGTGTGAGCATTATCCACAAGGCTCACAATGCATTGTTTCTTTTAGTACTCAAACTTAATGTGATTAGAATAATTGCCAGCACAAATGAGATAGAAAGAGAGTTTCTGCCACTTGCTCCAAAATCGTATGCCACAAGTGGCTGCTATTATTTACATGACACACTACAGGGGCTCGGTCTCTTTTTCTCTAGGTTCCACACTGAGGCCAAAGTATGGAATTGAAGGATAGCCTCGCTAGTAGATCTGTCATAAACAAACCTTACTTTGACCAATCAGAACTTATACTTAAAATGCTTGCAATCTTGCTTGAGTCATCCAAGGAAAGGGGACTGTACCTGCCCCTTACAAATTTAAATGACATTCCTGAATTGGATAGGAAGAGAAGGCAACTACATTCTTCTCATTGGCAACGTTCTATTACTTGGAACTTAAGTTCTAAAGAAATTGCACATAGAAAAGGAGTTCAGATATTGTGAAGTGATGTTCAAAAACCTCAACGTTTTATTCACTATTTAAGCCAAAATAAAAAATACCAACAGACCCCATTCTACACTAGCTTAAATAATACATTCTGTAAGTGTTACAATTGGTGATCTTTTATAATTGGGCAGTATCTCATTGCCCTGCCTGTCATTGGTTCATCTTTACCTTTAGCTTCTGTCGAGATTGAAATGCATCAGTGGAGTCATTTCCTTGGATGCCTAACTAAATTAGGCATTCTCTCTAGAAGGCCACTATTGAAGTGGACATACATGCCAGGAAAAAAGGATCATAGATACTCAGAGAGCATTTCTCCCTTGGCCGGCACTGTGTAACAGAGTAGCTAGTGGTTTCTCTGGGAGGTAGAGACACATGGAAAAATCATTTGGGATGGACAATGCTGAAAAATGTGGCAGAAGGGCTTGTACATTATTCAGTTATGTTTCCCTCAGTCCTTCCCATGTCCTTTACTCCTCCTACAAGCAGGTAACAAGCACAGTCCAAGAAAAATATGTGACAATGGCTGTAGCTTTTTGCCATATAATGCTTAAATTCACTAAGAATAATATGAGACTCTAAAGTAAGAAAAAAAAATCCCAGAATTGAAAGAAAGCCTCACCAGAAATGGAATAAAATAGTAATTGTCATGGTTCTGTGTGATGAAGACACTTTCTCCTTGCTTCCTTGTAACACCCACTGGTGGGCAATAGTTGACTCTAGGTCAGCTTAGTGTCTAGGGCCGCCGCCCAGGCTCACTACCTTACTAAATACCCCTGAAATCCATTATGGCCCACAAGGGCTGAGGACATGTGCTTCTCCAGAACGCCAAAGCATTGATATATTGTAGTTATCCCATGAGTTTGACTCAGCCTTGGAGAACTGAGGAGGGGACACCCCAAGTCACATAATTCAAGTTTTTCTACGAAAAAAGCAGTGATGGCTTAAAGTTGAAAATTTTGATTTTTAGATCATCAAAGGAAAGGAAAGAAAAATCATAGTTTCCCCTCACAGGAATGGAGATAAAAATTTCCTCCTCTTCATTACAGTAGAAAGCCCTAAGGAATAAGCACATAGGGTCAGAGCAGAAGAGCAAACTCTGATAAGGACCCCCAAGGATAAAGGTCCCTGCAAAGTTATGAAGCCAATGATGGCAAGCCTTATATATTGAATATTCCTGGCTCAAGGGGATAAAACCCCAAGAAATAGAGGCTAACATCCATTTACTATAGGAACTTCACACTTCAGGAAGTGTTCATCACTTCCTGAACAGCTGACTTCCCCATAAGATTCAAATTCTTACATATTTTCATGGCACATCATAATTTTACCTTCTCCCAAAAAGCCAAGCAGAACCTAATTTAGTGTGACACTTTCATGTCCAAACTACTTTTATTCCTCAGAGTGAGCTGAGTCTGAACATCAAAATGAAATTTCAAATAAGGAAGACTACATGAGGATATTTTTTTCCTTATACTTCTCTCCTAAGCCGTCAAATTTTTGCTAGAAAAATCTATGCCATTGCAATGCTACTTTGGCAGAAATACTGCATTTCCCTCTAGGGGTAGAAGAAATTCACCCTTAAAATGAACTCTTACGGGTAAATGAAATCTAAGGATTTTTTTCCTGCATATCTAGACATTGGCTGACTTATGTTTTTATCATTTGTTTGGTTATGGCATATAGTGTCCAATGATGGCCTCCACCAATCACTGCCTCTCTACATGCCCAGGCTCATTTTCTCATTGGGAAGTGGAGACAATGTCAATCATTCGGTTTGAGTCTGAGCTGCCCTTGTCATTAACAGAATGGGTAGGGCTGACACTGTGCCGGTTTCAGGTGTCACTTAGAAGAAGCCTGGCAACTTCTATTCTGTGATCACCAGAGAAGTTAGAGTATGCTCAGAAGATAAAATAGGCCTGATTATTACATGGTAAAGTATACTATAGAGAAAGAGAGTGGGAAAAGGAAAAAAAATAAGAATGTAGATAAAGCTAGACAAAGAAGCTTTGAAGAGTCACCAAAGTAAAGGAATTTGTCCTAGACCTTTCAGCCCACCTAGATCCAACTGACGGCAGACAAGTGAGCAACATCAACGTCAGAACTTGAACAGAAAACTCATCAGTTGAGCCTTGTGTGAATTTCTGACAATAGGAAGCAACAAGTCACTGTTATTCTAGGTTATTAAATTTGCGGGTGATTTAACCTATAGCAATAGGTAATGAAAATAAAAATCAAAGCTCAAGGTATGTTATTTCTTCTCCTTCTAAATTTTTGACCATTTAACCACCATTTTATGCATACCTAGCATGTCTCTATCTGGTATCTAAATAGTAAGTTTCTCTAAGACACCAGTATTGCCTATCATATCCCTAAATATTCTGGCAGAACTATAAAGTTAATACAGTAGTTGGTGTTTAACTACCATTTAATTCTCAGCACCTAAATTTCTATCACTGGTCTCATAAACCTCTATTCCTCAGTTTCACTCACTTAATTCATTTATTTTTAATTATCTCATAACTTCTCTTAGGAGTTCTCTAAGGACACAAATGCAACATTTTTTAAATAAAATATCATGTTCTCAAGCCTGCTCCTTCTTACATTTCCATTCACAGTGACTTGTACCATAGCATAAATGGTCCCTCAGATTAAAAATGTCTAAAGCATCTTAGATGCATCCTCCTTCCTTGCACCTCATTTACTATCACTCATTGATTCATGAGAGAGCTCCTTTTAAATCTTCCTCAGCTACATCTGTCCTCTCTAATTCCTTTTCATTCAGTGATGGCTCCTTAAGTATCCTGCAAATGGCTTCTGAGCCTGCTAGGCACTCTGCTTCCGGAACCATCCTAGATCATCACTACATTTAGAAGTCAGTATCCGATCATGCCTGCAGTGCTTAAAGTTCTTCCATAAGCCTTATTGCCTACCAGAGAAAACTAAACAAGACCAAACCCTTGACTTTGGCAAGCAGGATCTGCCATGATTGGATTTATTTCTGCTGTTGCATTCTACTATTCCTGTTATGCCTGAAACACAGCCAGGAATTTGCTTGTATTCTTCCATCAATATAGGCACAAAACATTACATTTTCTCATACATTCTTTAGTTCTTTGTGTGTGGAATTCTCTTTGTTTTCCTTTGTATTCCATTCTCGCTGCCTAATCAACTTATAATCATACTTCCATTCTGTACACAGATGTTACTGTTTTCCTGGATATCCATCCAAATTTGCCTCCAACTCTGTGCCAGTGGCAAAGGGAACTTTCTACTTTTGAATTCCAAGTAACATCCTTCAGATCTCCACCATCGCACTTCTCAGTTATAGTGTGGATATCTTACTTATATGTATTCAATAAGTGTATATATTGGATCACATTGTCTCAGGCATTATTTTAAACTCAGGAAACCTATCATTAAACAAGCAAAGGCCTTATTGGACCTTATATTCTGGTATAGAATAGGCAGCAACTCACAGACAAAATAAATTATGAAGTTGTATAATACATTAAAACGTGCAGGATAAAGGAAATAAACAATGGCAGGGTTAAAGAAAAGAATAGAGGCTGGTTTAAATTCAAACATGTCGACATTCGTCACCAAGAAGGTGAACTATAACAGAGACAGAAGGAAGTGAGAATCACCCATCCAGATACCGAAGCATGGACCTATCCTACCTTGGACAGGGCAGTGAAAGCAACATCAGCAGTTAAACGGAGGGCTAATTAGGATAGGCTATTGTAAATCTTGGTATGGACTTTATCTTTGACTTGGATAAAATAGGAAGCCAGGTTTGACAGCTGGAGAGCAGAGGAACCCACCCCAATATGTGTTATGGAAAGATCTCTCTGGCCACAGTGTTACAAAACAGACTGTGGGGTGAGAATGGAAGCCAGAAGAGTAATCAAAAGCAATAATAGAAGGAAGGGAGGGAAATTTAAAACATGGTGAAGAAAGAAGGAAGGAAAAGAGGAACAAAACACAGTCAAGACAGAACATGAAGGAAAAAGCAAGATAATATTGTAATGAGGACACATGGTGGCATGGAAAAAAGATTCTTTTAAAAAGACTGAAAAAAATCTGAGTCTTCTATTAGTTTCAAACTCAACAGTGTTTCCACTCTTCCTGTTCTGGGGTTAGCTGTTACTAACCTGGCTCCCTTTTGATGAGTCTGAGAGTATTTTCTGCTGGCTGAGCTATACACCTGAAGGTCTGTCTGCTTTTTCAACAACAAAACCAGCCCTTGGGATAAGGGCTAAAACGAAATTAGGATAAGTCTAATGGAAATCAGGCAACTGGACTAAATATAGTGTCATGTCCTACTTCTTTCTTCAATTTCTCTTTGCCTTGTTTTCTTGTGAATCTGTGTTTGGGGAGAAATTCTGTCTGTATTTGCTTCAAAAAATGTTGTGTTCTCTTAGCTTAGGAGGATGCCGAGAAATTGAGTGATTCAATAGTGACTCAAGACACAGTAAGAAATGGAGTGATTCAATAGTGACTCAGGAAGCTGAAATAGCAGAATGAACAACCATCATTTGAGAAGCTTTTCTGCCTCAAGAAAAGTCTTTTAATGAAAGTCATATTTTAAGTTATTTGAAATAACTAGGCTTAAAATTGCAAATCATACCATGTCAATAATAGCTCTTGCTTATGTAAACTTTCTTGCAACATATCAACTTGCAAAGGAAACCCTTCATGCTCCTTCAGGTCTTTATCCCCCATTTTCTTCTCCAACAAGTAATTCGTTTTAGTGTTGTTCTGCTCAGACAGTCCTTGTCAGGATATTTAATAATTATCTTTCCTGTGTTGGAAGTTGTTATATTGATCACTTTGAGAGATAATATTTACTTTGTGGTCAGCATGTACTTTTTGTTCAGAGCATTCCTAATGCAGGCACAGCAATGATCAGAGTTAATTCTTGAAAATAGAGCCATCAGAGTCTTTGGTTCTTATCTATAGGTTTTCCTTCACTTTTACAAATAATGATTTATGCAAAGTCACCAAGACAGCTATTGCTTCAATGCTAGGTTTATTATCTCCATGATGAACAGACAAGTCATTAAGTGCTCATGGGAGGATTAGTGTAGAGAAAGATCACCACATTGTGATTTTCTGGTTACATGGTTCAATACAATGATGGTTTAAGAAAGGAAGAGCCAATTTGAACACTGCCATTATGGGGCGGCATATATCATCAATAGGCAGATATAAAGGCTATGATGAAAGGAATTTCCCCACCAGAGAAAACTTCCTTTCATCACCTACCCACTAACAGAGTCACACAGAATAAAGTCTAAGGAGTGTGATTAATTCTTCAGTTTCAGCTTTTATTTTCTGATATATTTCTTATTACGACCTCAGTAATAAGATAGATTTAAAAGAGGCTTGTGCAATTAGCCTTATTACTTTTTTTCTTATTTATTGTCAAAGTGATGTACAGAGAGGTTACAGTTTCATCCGTTAGGCCTTGGGTACATTTCTTGTACTGTTTGTTACCTCCTCCCTCATTCCCCCCTTCCCTCTCCCCCTTTCCCTCTCCCCCCATGAGTTGTTCAGTTGGTTTACACCAAACAGTTTTGCAAGTATTGCTTTGGTAGTCGTTTGTCTTTTTATCCTGTGTCTCTCGATTTTGGTATTCCCTTTCACTTTCCTAGTTTTAATACCAGTACATACAGTTTCCAATGTATTACTTTATAGGCACAGTTTGTGTGTGTGTGTGTGTGTGTGTGTGTGTGTGTGTGTGTGTGTGTGTAGTTCATAGTGTTCCAGAGTGGTATTGGCGAATACGTAATTGTATCTCTTGTCCTGTGAACAGGAGCTTGCCTTTTTATCTGTATATTTTAGTGAGTGGAGCACATGGGTAAATGATGAATGAATGAATTCATGAATGAATAAACAAATGAATATGCCAACAACTCTGTGTACCTCTATCTACTCTTATCTCTTGTGTACATTTTATTGTAAATAATGATGCAGGTTACTTGTTCCCTTACCAAAATGGTCCACAATTTCCTCCATTTCCTTCTTATAGAAGATCTCCAACCCAACCTACCCTTTCCAATTAACTTCACCACTCTTCATCCGTGGGTCTTCCCCTTGAGTCCAGTTAGCCCAAAGTCTATCCACTGAGCCTGATGGACTTTTCAATTCTCTTGTTGTGTACTCACATTTGTCAGATTTCCTAAGGATTAGTGGCAAGCAACAACAACAAAAAAGTGGTAGTCATGGTAGCAGCAGCAGCAGTATAACGGACATTTACACTGTAAGTTTCATTTCTTTTTCTTTTTTTTTTAAGCATAAGTTTAGAGCCAGTTGTCTGGCATTTAATCACAGCTTTCAGATTTCTAGGTATGATGAACTAAGGCAAATTATTTAATCTCTCTGTATCTCAGTGCCCTTTTGGTTTTTAAAATGGGGAATGATAACACACTATCCCAATGCAAAGATGAAATGAGTTTGAGGCATGTAAGTCGTTCTTAGAATGTAGCTGGTGCAATTAGCTCTGAGGCAGAGATGGGGAAAACCATGTATGAGGCAATGTGAAAAGGGTTTCGCTTACCTTAGTTCATTCAACAACCTCTGAAGTAAAAACAATTCTCCCCAGTTTACAAAGGAGGAAACTAAAGCTCCCAATTACTAATTGGAGTAAAAGTTGCGGTACATGCAATTACTTAACTCTAAGTTGCCAGCAAAGACTTGACTGCACTATAATTCAAATCTAAGCAATCAGATTGCAGACTTTCTCTCCACTGTGACTTTACACCTCCCCAAAGACCATTAAAGAATCCTTCTCATCTGTCAAGCTTTTCTTAACCATTAGAAGTTTCCATGTTTTATAGCATTTATTAAGACACCTGTTTGATAGTAGCATTATTTGGCTCTTTATTAGGTACTAAACAACTACCCAAACTGCATTAACTCATTTAATTTGCTCTTTATAGTCTCCTCTCTGACATGGTTACATTATTTGAATGGCATTTGAGGGACAGAAGAGTCCCTGTATTTCTCTTTAAACCTGCACACACACACACACACACACACACACACACACACACACACGCACACACGCACACAAAATTTTCCTCAAGCATAATAAGGGCTTGTCAGAAGCACTACCATCTCTTACTGGGGATGAGAATGGTACTGATGTCGACAGTAGTGTATTTAAGCATGCATAATGATTAGGTTGAACATATATTAGATAAAGCAAAGGCCATGGATCCCAAAGATTTCAGCACAATGATAGAATGAACGCAATCTTGATTATCTGGATCCACCACCACTTCCTTGGCTGGGAACTTTGTTCTGTTAGAATGCTTTGTGTATGAGATCTTGGCTAGGCTAGATGATGTTTACTCACTCCTGTGTTCATTAATGATTTGTGAAAGTGACCCAACACTGGCCTTCCTGGCCTCATAGAGGTGTGTTAAGATGCACATACAATAATGTCTCTGACATCCTGTGACTGTGCAAGTGAGCCCTGGCATATACAAATGTTGTATCTCAAATAAGAGCTTTCTTAATCCTAAATTGTGAACACCACTGTAGCATATATTTTCTTCATAAAATGCATCCAATTACAACTATAAATTTTAAGTTGCTTCTTTAAAAACCTTAATTAAAATTACTGGGCGTGCAACAATAAAAAAAGAAAACAACAAAGCTGCCTTGAGTTGTGATTAATGAGGAGCCCATCAGGTTTGCTCACAAACAATCCTCAGTGTGTTCTGAGGAGCAACTTCATCGGCATCCCCAGAGAAAGATCCAGGCTCCCCAGCCCCATTCCCAGGTTTCCTGACTCAGAATATGGAATTCTGTATGGTTCTTTGGAGATATGCTCATACCAGAAATGGGATGCATTAATGCTTCAATTACCCTATCCTTGGGCTTTAGAAACAAGTGATTTAAGTTCACATCTGAAGAAAAATAAATGAGCTATTGCTACTCATTACAAATGTCTATGATCTCATCCAAAATGCCATAGCTTCAAAACACAAGAACCTAAAGGTTGCATCAACGAAGATTACATTTGCGAATCTTCCATACCAAGGGTTGCTGTTCAAGAATGGGAGCTATTCTTAGGTACTATGGTAAAACATACACTATGCTTGACTGGAATGATCCATCTATCAGTTCCTAGAACCCATGTAAAGGAGAAGAAATTAATAGCCACTGAATGGCTATGGGGACAAATTTTCTCCTTGAAATAAAAAAGGCTATTTTCCTAAACCAAGGAGTGTTTTGGCGCGATACTAATCTCCCATGTGCGCAAGGACTCTGCACATGGATGAACTACACATGGATGAGCTCCAGGGGGTCTTGTTCACTCCAGTAGAGTGTGGGTGAGGTAATGGAACACATACATCTTTCATTTAGTAAATAATTCATGAACTTTGAGACATGTATATTGCCAACAACATCCTAATTCCTATATAATTCTGGAACACCAAGGCTCATTGCCATTTCACCAAAGCATAAATTCTATTTTTTCAGTCTAGTCCACTGAGGAACAGAACAGGGACTAAAAACAGTTTAAAATGTTCTGCTTTCTATTCAGTTCTCTAAATGTAATTCTTCTCTAAAGGAATGTTTATATGAAGTCCCAATGTGGGTGCTGAAGACTGATCAAGTCCATGGGAGCAACAAAATAGAGTTATAAAGGCAATTATCCACATAATTTGAGATAATTTGCTTCCACCTAAATTGTACTGGAGACAATAATAGAAACAAGAGTTGTATGAGGACATTGATTTTTGTCTAGGTTGGCTCCCTGACATCTCTCAAACTCTTTGAAAACCAACATTTTCTGCTTTCTTACAACACAATCTCCAAAAAACTGGTTCACAGTAGAGGCTTATAAATATTCTTTGAACAAATGAATTCTTAAATTCTTTGAAGCCCTAATGTACTGATGGGAAAACCAAGTATCATGAAATGCATCATGCACCGAAAGACTTTCATCAGTCAAAAATGCAGGCATCTAATTGGTCTTTCTGTGAACAGACCATTTACAATTGGATTTCCTTATCATTAGAGTGAATCTATGCTCTTATGAGTTTGCTTTCATGAAAAACACAAGGTAAATGACTAAATTCAGTTACCTAATCTATTTTGATGCTTGTAAGAGTTCTAATTCTACCATTAAAGTCATCAAACCTCAGGCAAGTTAGTTGCCATCTAATTTTCTCATCTTGTAGGGACAGAGACAAATTCATCTTCTTTGAATACATGTGGGAGACTTGAATTTGATACGTGCAAAATCACATAGCCTAGTACTCAAAGGTCGGTGATTATTATCATTAGTGTTCAGCTATCTGTGTAAACACAGTGAGACACATCTGACATGAAATTTGCCATAGGTCATTGATAACATATCCCTCACCTTATAACACGATGCAAGTTTGACAAGATTAGAAGTCAAAAGAAAGCACTGAAAGTTATTCAAGATGGCTGCTGAGAAGGGATCTTACTGAAGGTAGGAAGATTTGTCTATTTAGCTAAGGAATTGGTAAATACACAAGACCTCAAAAATCCCAGGCAGCTTTATAAGCTTGTTTTACTATACCTTTCTCCTCACTCCTTTAACTCTCCTTGACTTTGCTGTTAACCCTCATTTGGAGCATTTTGACAGAGACACTGATTTGTTAGATGAATGATCCAGTCTTAGAAGGAGGGACTTAGCTTTCTTCCTCTTTTCTACCAAATTCTATAAAATGAAGACTATTTTCCCCTTGAAACAGAAATCCCTAGGTATGCTAGCACTTAATTCTTTTGGCATGCTTAATATTTCATCACCTGGATGAAAGTTGAGATTGTTTATAACCACTAGACTTCCAGCAAAGTATGAATTCATTCACTTGATTTATTCATGCATCAATTCTTCTGGCAAACAGTTATTACCTGTGTTCAATGTGCATACTTTTATACTATGTGCTGGGAATGAAGAGACTGTAGAAGTTTCCCCTTTGCTTCCAATAATGTAGCTCGACAATTCACCTATCCTGATATGACTTTTTTATTCTAGTGGTAAACACGTTTAATTATGATAACGCCAAGGGAGTTCTCCCAAGCCAGAGATGAATCTGTTCCAACTGGATATGTTCATTTTTGATAGAATTCCTAATTCACATTTAAGAAGGGTGATTTTAGAAGACATTGGCTCTGAGAGGGTCATGTATCTGGATAGTGATGTAGAGAGACCACTCTGCCAAGGATATGAAGAAGGTGCCTCTAATGTTTAAGTTACAACAAGCCAGGGCCCTTGCTCCATTCTCATTTCCTGTATCATTTTTCTACTGCTCCATCTTGGGACAGAACTTAAGAATAATTAATTATGAACCCATTTCTCTGATAGTTAATTTGGAATAATCAGATGATTGCCTAAGGTCCCAGAGCCATTCCATGGCAGAAATAAAAATCACAAGTCTTTGGGATCTCTAGTGTGTCTAGTAAATATCCTTTCCACAGATTTACAGAATCCTTGATTCCATTTCTCATTTGGGCCATTTATTACCCAAACCCGAAAATATTTTTGCCCAGACCAATCTCTACAGGACAATAGTTTCTCATTTCGTCCACATCCCTGCAGTTACAGCAAGGGCAGGAGATTGCAGATACAGCGTTTGCATAGATACTCCCACCCAAACTGTCTACTCCTTGAGGGAAATAAGATTCTCTCCTAGCCTATTTTTGTCTCCTCTCACACTTGTGCCTGCTCAGTATTTGATGAAAGGATTTATGATTGCATCTATTTGCATTCAGTGACTGATTTTCTCTGTTCCCTAAATTCAGCTCATGAGGAAAATTCTAGAACACCCTCAAAAGGTCTAGAACAACCTCTTCCCCCAAATTTCACACAACTTGGTTTGAACTCCCTCTGCTGGAGAATATAATGAAATCTTCTGATTTACAAAAAGCACAGAAAAAAAAGAGAGGGGGCGTGAGAGAGAGACAGAGACAGAGACAAAGACAGAGAAAGACAGAGAGAGATAGAGAGACAGAGAGAGAATGTTACCAAGCAGAAAAATAAAGTATAAAATGGATAGCATTTCCAGAGGGAGCATTAAACTTCATCTTTAAGAGATCATTTCTTTGTGCAAAGAAACACTATAAAAGAGAGTGAACCTTATCATGGGTTTCACTGTAGCTGAGCCTATGAGTAAAGAGCAGAGATTGAGAAATCTCCCAGTCTGAGATAGGAGGATGACTAATGAACTAGAAGATTTCTGGGGTGTGTGATCCTTAATTGTACATTTCATTGCTTTTACTATTTTCTATTACAACTTTATAGCTGGCTAACAGTGTTTTTTCAAGAGCCAATGCTTGGCAGTAAGACTTTAAGAAAATAAAAAGAACCTTTCAACTTCTTTAGAAACTTTTTTCCCTTTAATAGATTTTTTTTCTGTTCTCCCCTGAAGCAGCAATCCTTCTAAAAACAAGACCACTAAATTTATTTCAGAAATGAACAGAGAATTTTAATATCCCACATTCATTTCCACCTTACCTTCTTAAGCATTTTTCTTCCTTATATTTCTCATGACTCATAAGATTGATACCTAATTATTACAAGTGAAATAATTGCAGGTAATGGAGATAGATTTCACTCTGAGAGCTCTGAGAAATTCAAGTGTTTTATACATTATGAACAGTTGTGGGCTTCCAGAAGCACAAAATTTGTTGGGTCTTCATTCTACTAAAAAGTTACAAGTTAGATAAAGCTGGATAAGTAATGAAAGCTCATATACACCAAACATGCCCCTATAAACTTGAGTGGAATAGAAAATAAGAAGGATAAACAAAACATTTATTTAGTACTTAATATGTGTGAGAAATTCTTCTAAATGTAATATATGTATGTCCATTTATCTTCACGCCAACCCTGTGAGGTTAACTATTCCCAGCTTCATCTTACAAAAGAAAAAAATAGTCTCAGATACCATTTGCTTAGGGTCACATAGCCAATGAATAATGGAGTCAAGATATGAATTCAGTTTTGTTAGACTCTGATGTGTCAGTGATGCTTAAAGAATAAAGTGTTTGACCAAGAATGAATTTTAGATGTGATAGTAACACAAGGCCTAATAGATCCTACAGCCTGTTTCTGACATATCTATAGGAGACCCATCTTGATAGAATCTTTAAACACACACACACACACACACACACACACACACACGACACATTGCTTCACTTACCTGACACAGCATAAAGTCCTTGGAATATCTGAATCATATGTCCACATGTGGTGGCTTAATTGAACTCTTTAAGCAAATCAAGCTGATGAGCAGAACTAACCAAATGCTTACACTTATTTAACACAAAAGTCAATGTACCCATCCTTGGATATAGGATCTAGGGCACGTTCAGCTACCAAAATCTTCAGTTGCTATACCAATTATATGAAACAGCATAATAGTTACATAAAATCTACATACACTACCCTGTATACTTTAAATCACCTCCAAATCACTTACAATACTTAATGTAATGAAAATGCTATGTAAATAGGTTGTTTCCTTAGATTGGTTAGGGAACAATGACAACCAAAAAAATGTCTTCACATATTCAGTACAGATACATTTTTTTCAGAATATTCTTGATCCACATGTGGTTGAGTGCATAGATGTGGAATGCATGAATACATAGGATCAATGATGTAGCTTTATATTATTTTCAAACCTACATTGAAATATATTTTGCTCACTATTTAAAATTCTGGTAAATATAGCATTTCCTAGGTATGGCTACTTCAATCGAAATATACAGTCATTTTCCATAAAGGAAACTGAGTCTCAGAGGAGTTAAGCAACTTACTCTGAAAAGCTCAATCTTTTGAGTCTAAGCCTGGGACTCTTTCTACTGCCTTGCTGCCGGTTAGAAAGCTGTCATGGGATGGAATGCATGAGTGTTATGTACCTTCTCCTAGATCACTTCCATAAATCACCATTTTAGCTTTGTGTCTCTTCAACCATGATGACAAAGGCAATAAGAGAACAAGGTTGGTATTGATACAGCTCCTAGGATTTTTCTTCTCTTCTGTAAAAAAACAACTCCTTAAGAGAATGTTTCCCTTCAAGAAATGGAAAGTACCAAGCTAGTTATCACACAAAGATAAAAATAGAAATAATCAAAGTTAACCAAACTCTTATGTGAAGATGGTGAGGTTTTCTCCTAAAACAGTTGTTGTTCATTGTTATACCATTTTTCCTTCCTACCACATATGTTCTCACTGGTGTTGTCTTCCATTTGGGAAATATCCATTCTTACAATTTTCTCTTGGCTAGTCAATATGTATTGTTTCATCAGTGCTCCATTCCATAACACATGCTTCAGAAAAATCTGTTCTAAGCTCTCTGAAACCATGTAGGTTTCCTTCTTAGCATCTGTCATGTGTATAATAATTTTACATTTCTGCTTGTATAATTTACAGATTAATGTCAATCTACACTGGGTTCGAGTGTCCACGAAATGAGAAATCATGTTTGATTCACTATTGCTTCTCCAGTGCCTGTCATGAAATGTCAGAAGATGCCCACAAATATATGTTCAATAACTGAATAAAGGAATGAGCCAAGACAGTACAGACAAAGAAAATTATGAATATGCTAGAATCAGATATGGAGATAATTAGGGAATTTCCAACCCTTCAGTATAGTGAAGCTTTCCTGAATGGATATATGAGGTATTTACTGTTCTGGTTTTTTTTTAAACATTTATATTATTTTTGCTTTTTCTTTCTTTTTTTCTTCTAATTTACTTTATTTTTAAGAGGTGATATACAGCTGGGTTACCTTTACATGTGTCAGATAATAAGTGTATTTCCTTTTGCATAGTGTCATCTGTTCCCTCATTCTCTCCCATTCCTCCCTCCCATCTCAGCCCATGAGTTGCATAGTTGACTTTCATCAATGTCCAGTACAGCTAGTTCGTTCCACTGCTGCACTTTTTCACCTTCCATTTCTGATTCTGTGTCCTGCCCTTGCCCTCCCACAGATGTGCATGCGAATACACTGTATATAAAGAATATAGAGTCACAGAAAAAGAAAACACAAATTAAGAAAAGTCCTTTGTTCCCATATCATTTCGGCATGTATATTATTTTAAATATATTTGAGGAAGCACTTTGGTATTGCACCTTTGTGATTCTCTCCTAGGATGATCTTCTTTTGGTCTCATTGTATGTGAGTATCTAGAATCCTGTGTAATTTGTCCTATCCCAGTGAGTTTTAGATCTACCTTCCTCATCTCAGAGAGAACATACGCCATTTGTCTCTCTGATCTTGGTTTACTCTACTTACCATGATTTGTTCCAGTTCCATCCATTTCCCTGTGATTGGCATTAGTCCATTCTTTCTAATGGCTGTGTAAAATTCTATTGTACATAGATGCCACATTTGGATGTTTGCATATCTTGGCTATTTTGAATAGTGTGGAAGTGAACATGGATGTGCAGGTGTCTATATCATATCCTTGCTCATGATGCACAGGGTAGATGCCAAGGAGTGGTATGGCTGGGTCAGATGGAAAGGTCTATGTTTAGTTTTCTGAGGAACCTCAAGTCTGGTTTCCAGAGTGTTTGCATTCGTTTGCATTCCCTCCAGCAGTGCTGTAGGTTCCTTTCTCCCCATATCTTCTCCAGCATTTGTTGTTAGAGTTCAAATGTTGCCCAATCTAACTGGGGTAAAATAGTATCTCAGGGTTGTTTTGATTTGCATTTCCTTTATGGCCAAGCATGTGAGCATTTCCTCATGTGTTTCTTCAAAATTCTTACCTCTTCTTCTGAGAACTCTCTCCTTAGCTCTCCTTCACATTTAGTAACTGGTGTATTAAGTTTCGGGGGGTGGGGGGAGAGGGTTAGTTTCTTGAGATCCTTGTATATTGGATATTAGGCCTTTATCTGATGCATTTTTGGTAAAGATTTTTTTTCCTCAATTGGTTGGCTGTCTTGCTCGTTTAGTATCTAGGTCCTTAGCTGTGCTAAAAAAATTTTGTTTTAATGCAGTTCCACTTGTTGAGTCCTGCTCCTGTCTGTTGTGCCCCTGGGACTCTATTCAGGAAGTATCTTCCTGTACCTATAAGTTCTAATGGCTCTCCTACTCTCTCTTGCAGTAGTTTCAGAGTTTCTGGTCTCATGTTGAGGTCTTTGATACACTTTGAATTGTTGTTAGTGCTTTGTGACAAGCAGAGATCCACTTTTAGTTTTCTGCAATGGCTACCCAGTTTTCCCAACACCAATTGTTCAAAAGGCTATGTTTTTTTCCACTGTATATCTTTGCTCCTTTGTTGAATATCAGATGTCTGTAAGTATGTGGTTTTGTTTCTAGGTCTTCTAAACCATTCCATTGTTCTTCAGATCTATTTTTGTGCCAATACCAAGCTGTTTTTGTTACTATGGCTCTGTAGTAGAGTTTGAAATCTGGTATTGTAATACTACTTGCATTGCTTTTGCCTAGAATTTCTTTGGCTAGTCTAGGCCTTTTGTTGTTCCATATGAGTTTTTGGATTGTTTTCTCTATCTCAGTAAAGAACATCATTGGGATTTTGATGGGGATTGCACTGAATTTATATATCGTTTTGGGCAGTATGACCATTTTCACAATATTGATTCTATTTATCCATGAACATGGGAGGTCTGTCCATTTCCTGGTGCCTCTTCAATTTATTCCTGTTGATTTTTAAAGTTTGGTTATGAAGATCTTTTACATCTTTGGTTAGGTTAATTTCATGATTTCCCTTTC
Organism: Perognathus longimembris pacificus; assembly: GCF_023159225.1. Taxonomy (NCBI): domain Eukaryota; kingdom Metazoa; phylum Chordata; class Mammalia; order Rodentia; family Heteromyidae; genus Perognathus; species Perognathus longimembris. The sequence continues at coordinate 47,322,424 of NC_063176.1, forward strand.
TGCTTCTACATTGTTGGCATACAGAAATGTTGCTGTTTTTTGTAGGTTAATTTTCTCTTTCTTTTTTTATTTTTTTACTGTTTCTTTTTTTCATTATGAGCCAGAAAGGATATTAAGAAAGAGCTTCAGAGAAATGCTCCTGCTTTCTGCCCTAATAAATCAATGGTTGAGTTGTCAATATAAGACAGCATTCTTCAAGTAGTGAATTTCTTACTGTTTCCCAGAAACAACAACAACAAAAACGCAAACAGAGTATATTTCCAATTTACACTTTGAATCCTTTAAATAGCATAGGACTTTGAAGTCTGAAAGAATTTCCACAATCCAATTCACTTTCATCACCATGCTCTGTACTCAGTTTTTAAACATTTCATTCTCAATGCTATTGTATTACAGTTCACAGCAGAAATGTTTAATTCCCCCAAACACCTGTTTTTGCTCAAACAAAACAAAAACCATCAATACAGTTCAACTTCGGTAAATCCTATCTACAATCCCCATTATTTTCATTGGAAAATAATAACAATTCCTGAACCTGAGAATTGAAAACTCCATTCGACTTCTATAAAGATTTTCATCAGCCAAACCCAGAGCAGTCAAGTGTACAATGATGAGATTACAGTCCGCTTTAAAACTATTGTATTGTTTAAGCTATCAGATACTACTCATTTGACAATCTCTCTGTTACAAACATAATGAAGTTATGGCGAGGATATATGCAAATTAACCTCTACTGAGAAAACCAGTACTGTCCATATCATCAGAAAACCTCAGGTAGAAAAAGATCATTCTTGTGGTTCAGCTTAGCTAATTATTACTGGGAAAGGGAGAGATGATGATCAGAGAGGAAGTATAGGTAGAGAAAACTGGCACTGGGAAAAAGCAGAGAGGCCACAGAGATAAAAGAAGTACTTGTCCTGCTGAGATGGAGAGACAGGAAAGTCAAAGTTGTCCCATCTTATCTCCTAGCTGTAAAATCTACCTAGGATCAGATGAAAATAACATCGTTAACTTCAGTGTAATTAAATATCATTAATAAGATGCTCGAGAGTGTGTGACACTTAGAGATAATGGAAGCCCTTGGGCATGACCTATAGGGAAGCTGTATCTCAGTATCACACTTGCTCCGGTCAGAAAAAGTGTAAGTTTTGTACTTTGTTAACTTTGTTTATTGACTCTACCACTCTTTCAACAGCAGCACCACCTCCAATAAAAAAGATCAGGGAAGATGGTGCATGGCAGCCATAAAATTTATCTTCACTGAATCAATAGAAAGAATTGCATTTCCTAAAGCCCTCCTTAAGGAAAGCACCCCTGGTGGAATACGTGGTAGGAATGCCATTATGAGTACGGGAGCTTCTTGAATGGTTCATTCCTATACTCAGCATATAAAAATCACCAAAACTCAAAACAGCTCTGTATCAGAGGCTCCCACATGCCCGTGAAGGGACGGGCCATTGTGAGTCTGTTGTTCTTACTCCACCAATGTGAATGCGACTCATCTGTGGTTCCTGTGGGCTGCAGAGATGATGGGCAACATGCAAGGTCAATGGGAAGAGCAGATGTGCTCTCTCCCTCTAATTCTCTCCAAACAAATTAATTAATTGGTGAGAATAAAAATAAGCTTCTGGAACTGTGATTCTCTACCCTGACTGGGAAGATGATTCCTCCCATTCTGATTCTCATGCAGAGTCCACTTAAAGAAACAGATCCTTTGAGATTTCCCCCCTCAAGCCAATTCCCCCCACTGTCTAAGTCTAATTTTGTTTTCTGCTTTCTGAGTTCTCTTGACATCCTCCATAGTCCCTTACGAAAGCACTTATGCTTGGTGTAATAATTGGTTTACATCACTGTTGTTGCACTAGATGAGGAGTTCAGCAGTCTATGTCAGATTTCTCTTTGTATCATTAGCACTGAAAACTGCCTGGTACCTGGGAGATATTCAGCAAAGAAAGGAGTGGAGGCTAGAGAGGACAGGAAATTTAGGAAGAAAGAAGAAAACACCTATGTGACATGGGCAGTTTTTATTTATTTATTTTTTACCCCCAATAGACCTCAATTTTCTCATCTGGAAAAAGGATGGAGAAGCTGTTCCAATTTGGGAACATAGCATTCTATGATTCTAGACTTGGAACAACCTCACTGTGACCTAGCATCAGGCCCCAAAGAAGCAATTAAAGGAAATACTTGAGATAAGAAATCGGCTTTAAAAATAATCCAATCAGCAGAATGCATCTCAAAATATGTGCACCGCTCTGAGCCACTATCTTGAACAGTTGGGAAGTAGCATGTTCAGCAGTGAAAAAATCTCTAGGGACTTGGCCAATATGAACTCACAGATGTTCCTTTGGAAGTCAGCTGATGAGTTTCCTCCATAGCCATGTTTAACCAGAGTCCTCAGTTCACCTCCAGGGCACAGCCTGCTGAGCCCCTAAACCATCAATTTATAAAATGGAGAGGAGAAAGGAGGGAAAGAAGAAAGGAAGGAGGGAGAAAAGGAGAAACTGAGAGAGAAGGGTATACCACATGTACAAAAGAAACAAAAGGAGAAGTGCCACTCTCAGAATTCTGAGTGAACATGCTCATGTGACCCCCATACAGACCAAACAGAAGATGCCTGCCATCAGAAATTACCATTTCCCCCTCATATCTCACCTTTTTGAATGACACATGTGCCCAAGATACGTGACCTCATGGAGCAGGTTGTCACTTACATCGTTATTGTCTTTATAAGAAACGTCATATACAGCATCACCAAGCTAATACAGATCAAAAGTCTTGTTCTTTGTCCTTGATACTAAGTTTATCATCCTCCTCCTCTGGTTTATGGACATGAGTTGACTTTGATTTCTTTACTATAATGTTATCCTCCATTGTCGTTTTTTCCGGAACTTATTTTACTATTGATAGATGACAGCTTTATTCTTTTTTATTTTCGTTTTCATGAATAATCTTCTTTGAAATTTTTTCACAGGCATTTTGAAGATATTTCTGGACTCCTGTCACACTCGTGTGAGCTGCCACACTACCATCACAGAACCCCTCACCTTCCTCTGATCAAGAGATTTAGCACTCTGAGAGCAAGCTAAAGGCACATTTATCAGTAGTTTTCTCACAACAATCTTCTGCCAAGCTGATTTTGAGGTTATGGGGGAGGAGAGGCTGCAATGAAAGGAGTCAAGTGCAACTGACTTACAAAAGCACAAGGTCACATACCTTTCCCCCCTTTTCTCATTATGCCAATTAATTATCTATAATATTAAAAGAGAGTGGTTTAGTTGGTGGAGGAATACCACCTCGGGACAAGAGAGCAGCAGCTCTAACAAAGAGACTGAACATAATATGGGCCTTATAGAAAAGGGGAGTTTTATTGCGCTGTCACACAATGATTTCTGTATGGACTATTCCGGTCATTGAACTGCTTTTCTCCACTTGATTATTCAAGTTCCCAGGCTACTACCACCAACACGCTCTTCTACTGTCATTGTGTGCTTATAGTATAGTTGACATTAGGTTTCTAGAATGTCTAGTTTCCATGGTAAAAAAAAAAAAAGAATAGACATGTGTACATGTTGCAAGGACCAGAACTTTATTGCAAGACAGTATGTTTAAACCAGCTGTACAACTTGAAGGTCGGGGGGAGGGAGTAGGGAGGAGGGAAGGTGGGAGAAAAATGAGGGAGGAGCTAACAAGTTTGACAAGAAATGTACTCACTGCCTTATGTATAGAACTGCAACTCCTCTGTACATCACCTCGATAATAAAATTAAAATAAAAAATACAAAACAAAAACTAGAAGTAACTGTTCCTTTTCAGTTATAATAAAAGGAAGGAAGGAAGGAAGGAAGGAAGGAAAAAAAGGTGGGAGGAAGGGAGGGACCAGTTACTATTAGTGTTTTAGCAAAGAGCACAGGTAGAGATATGAAGTATAAAATGCTTCCTATATGAATAAAATATAGTCTAATATTCCATATATTTTCAGTGGTTCTAGTCCAGAATGGAAAACCATGTAGGAGTATCTTAACTAGCTGTAAATTATATCACAAAAATCCATTAATAATTATTAAAGAATTGAAAGTTGAATTTTTTAGTACTAGAGTTTGTGCTCAGTGTTTCACACTTTTTTAAAACAATAATAATTATTATTTTATTATTATTTTGGTGCTGGTCCTGGGGCTTGAAATCAGGGCCTGGGTGCTGTCTCTAAGTTATTCTGCTCAAGCTCAGCACTCTACCACGTGAACCACAGCTCCATGTCTGGCTTTTGGGTGGTTAACTGGAGTTCAGGGACTCACAGACTTTCTTGTAGACTTTCTTGTAGACTGGCTTTGAACCATGATACTCATCTCTCAGCCTTCTGAGTAGCTAAGATTACAGCAGGAACTACTGTTGGCTGGTTTTTTTTAGGTATTTTTAAACAGGGTCTCACATTTTCAAGCAAGCTGGCCTGGACTGCTAGTTATGCATTCTGCCTAGCTACGATGACAGACACAAGCCATTGTACCCAATTGGGTACGATGTTTATTGTTTGGGGTCTAGCAACTTTTCTGACTGAGCTGAGTTTGAAAGACGAACTTCCTGATCTCCATTTCTTGAATCATTAGGATTACAAATGTGAGCTTTCTGGATCAGCAAAAATAATTGTTAGTTTTATTTTTTTAAGATCAATCAGGATTACTCTTATGCCAATATTTCCTAAACATCTACCATTCAAGAAATAAGATCCAAATTTGTTTACTCTCTGTGTTGCTGCTATATTTTATTTGCATCTGTATCATATTGTACTATGGGACATACCTCTTTATATTACATTTATTCTCTGTAAGTTGTTGTATGAAGGAGATACCACTCAACAATTCAGTTTCTGAATCTTGGTCAATATCAAACCTTTCATTTTTCTTCCCCTTCCCTCACAACACAATTCCTCCTTCCAATTTTCTGAGCTTCATAATATATGCCTGTGGGGGTGCTGGCTGTATACAGAGGGGCGGTCCCCGATTGACCCTCCCCTCTTCCCATCCTGGGGCCATATGGCCGGAAGCCACTCCTATGGCTTCTGGGTCCGGGACCGGAAGGAGTAGTTCTGGCTCGGCCCACCTCCTGTCTCGATCTTGGGTCCACGTGGATGCCTTCAAGATGGCGCCACCGGAGCCCAGGGGCAGTTCTATTGGGGCATGACGTCAGCCTGTGGGGGGAGTCCCAAGGTGCCACTCTTGCCAAAACAGCCCGGCTCAGCCAATTAGCCAATCACCCCAAGTCCTTCCCCTTCCCGCCTTTGTCACCATAATAAATCTTTCTGCCCGCCCCCTGGGCGAGCAAGTTCAGTTCAAACCTCAGGCTGTCTCCCTGGAGTCTTTCTTTCTGCGCTGATCTCTGACATGTGAGAGGGGGCAGGAGGGAGGTTTCCTGCAACTCTCTTCTTGGCTAAACACGATCCACAAGAGCACGTTTTGCCTTCTGCTGACGGGAGTCAAAGCCGAGTGCTCTTTCATAATTCGGGGTTCAGGCATTTTCCTCAGGAGATAGGAGGAAAAAGGGGTCCCAGGGATCCCAACATCTGGCGCCCACTCAGGGCACGAAACGCATGGCCGGGAATTTCGGGGTTCAGCGACCCCACAGATTGCGTTTAGTGATTGTGTTTAAGAGGAGAGGGACCCCACTAAGATGGGCCAAGTGCATAGCCAGTGGAGCAAACCAACTGTTAAGATATTACGGTTCATGCTCAAAAATACCGGACAGACTATCTCAGATTCTACCACCAAGTGGATTTGGGAAAAGTTGACCCAGGCCTTCCCATGGTTGGTTAAAGCTAACCCACTTTCCTGGGAAACCTGGGACCAGCTGGGGAGGGAGCTGGACGGCAAGGAAGAGGAGTTAGGAGATGATCTCCCTCTTGTAATCTTCCCGATCATCACCTCTCTTAAAGCTTGCTTTTCTACAGGAGAGAATCCATTGGGTCGGGCAGGAGCTATAAAGGAGAGCCCTGAGGGAGAAGGAGGCGACCCTCCCGCGGACCTGCAGGAGGAGGGCCCGATGCCCCATCCTGACGGGCCCGCAGATGGGCAGTGGTCCGATCTCGATCATGGGCCTGGCTTCCAGAATCCCTGACTAGATGCAGCGCTCCCGAGACACGCGGCCAGGGAGGGGGGCAGCCGGCAGCCTCTGCTGTCGCTCTCCCCCCTCCCCCACCAGACACTTCGCCCTGGACCCGCGAAGGCCCGCCGCGCTTTTGCCCCAACCACTACCATTGTCGCTCCCTTCCGCCAGCTCTTGCAGCTCGAGCAGCCACTGCTGGACTTTCTACCAGGTATAGAGGAGATGGTAAACTTTGACGTAGGAAGCATCACGGCCGGGTGGGAACCTGGGGAAGTCAGGGAGTTTCGAGATCTTAGGATCTTCGCTGAGAGGGGACCAAACTCTTCTTGGGCTCACATCCTACTCCGTGGCCTGAACAACCGGTTTTCCACAGCACAGACATGGAGACGCGTAGGTCAGACCCTGCTTGTTAAGAAAGAATTCATGAAATGGTGTGCCTCCTTTAGGGATGCATGCTATGCCCAGGCTGAGAAATTTCGAGCAGCCAATCCCCCAATCCCCATCACCTTCGAAATGATGTATGGGCCCACCAATCCACATGTTACCTCTGTCGGAGGCGGGTGTGGGCCCTGGGGATGTGGGCATGGAGATCCTTAGGGAAAGAGCCCTCAAAGACCCCGACACTAGAAGTTACTCAAGGGGCGACAGAGGACCTTGCCTCCTTTGTTGAGAGGGGGGAGGGAAGTATTCAGGAGAAGGCTCCTTGGTCTCAGATGGACGAACTTGTCAGGTCCCTGTTGTGGGATGGAATGACCCCAGACCACAAACTAGCTGTGCAGGAATGAAAGATATGCCTCTAGAAAGCGGGATATTTGCCTGTCGGCATCTCAGTACTCAGACCCTCCAGACACAGGCACTGACTGCCTTGCTTGATGAGGAGCCCACTTCTGCCACAACCAACGAGGTAAGCAGGGGGTGATGTTATGGGTGTGGTGGCCATGGCCATTTCAAGAGAGAATGTCCTTCAGGCTCTGTAAGACCTAATGCCTCATGAGGATGACACTCTGGCCAAACTAAGGTGCAGCCTAAGACACCTTGCCCCCGGTGCAAGAAGGGATATCATTGGCAGAGCGAGTGCAAGTCCAAGTTTGAAGCTGGGGGGAAGCCTTTAAGCTAGCAGTGGGGCGCCCTCCAGCCCCGTCACCCAAAGGAGGCGACCAGTCTAGCGACCAGCTCTGTGACCAACCCGGCGATCTGCCTAATGACCAACCTGAGATCCACTGGGTAGTCCTGATAGTCTCAAAAACCAGGCCAAATATGGAGGTTACTATAGCCGGAAAGAGGTTCCGATGCTGACTCGATACCGGAGCTGATCGGACTGTATTAAGGAAGGAGGAAATTCCTCCTTGGTGGGATTTGATCTCCCAGCCCCAGACAACAGGAGGAGGGGGCGAAGTTGAGAGTGAAGTAATTAGAAACTGGCTTATCTGGAATGATACGGATGGTAATAAGGGAGAAGTGCTTCCCCTGATCATGACAGGCTTACCAGACAATCTGCTAGGACAGGACATCTTAGAGAAGATTAAGGCCGCGGTCTTGTCAGGCCATGACCCGTCAGGTGGCCCTAATGGCCATCAGGGAGTGCCTCCTCCTGAGACCTCAAGTCAGGAGACTCCTGTTTCTTCTACAGGGCCTCACCCCCAATCCTAAAGGCCATTGTTCCTACCATCCCTGCCATTCAATGGCTCCCAGGCCCCCCAGTGTGAGTGGAACAGTGGCCACTCCCCTCAAACAAATTAGAGAGATTAAAGGAAATAGTATCAGAACAACTGTCCCTAGGGCATATCAGACCTTCGCTGAGCCCTTGGAACAGCCTTGTATTTGTTATACAAAAGGCCTCAGGTAAATGGAGGATGGTACAGGACCTAAGGAAAATTAATGAGTGGATAGTCCCCGTAGGCACCCCCTTAAGGGGGCTGCCATGGATCCCCTCCATTCCTCGGGATCGACATTTGATTGTGATTGACATCAAGGATTGTTTCTTTTCCATTCCCCTCGATTCCCAAGACTGTGAAAAGTTTGCCTTTTCCGTGCCCTCAGTCAACCACCAGGGGCCAAGCCAAAGGTATGAGTGGGTGGTTCTGCCCCAGGGCATGGCTAATAGACCAGCCTTTTGTCAGCATTATGTGTCACAAGTCCTTCAACCTCTTCGGAGCCAGCCAGATATTATTCTATATGGTTATATGGATAACATCATTATTGGGGCAGCCGGCATCCGAGTGTTGGACTTGGCCTATAGGAAATTACAAACACTCCTCCAAGGAGGAGGGCTGCATATAGCCAGAGACAAGGTTCAGAAAGCATACCCCTTTAATATCTTGGGGGCAGAACTTAAACTAGACTCTGTGTGCCCCCTTAAATCCCTGTTATCCTTCAAGTCATCTTATACTCGGAAGAGATGCAAAAACTGCTAGGTGAGATTAATTGACTAAGGCCTTGGCTTTACCTGCCTACAGAGGAGCTGCTCCCACTCCATGACTCCTTAAAGGGCAAAGCACCCACTGATGTTATTACAATAACTCCATCACTCCAAGCAATACTCCAGAAAATCCAAAGGGCCCTAAATGTGGCACAGTTAGCTCGCTATAAGCCTGAGTGTCCACTTTGCCTCTGGGTCCTCCCTGGATCTGAGCTTTTCTCAGCCGCTATTACCCAGTCCGGCGAGCCTCTTCAGTGGGTGCATGCATCGGTGGGAGGAGCTCCCAGAGTTTATTCCCAGCTGGACCAGCTAGCTGATTTAATAATTAAGGGCAGGGATATGTCCCTGAGACATTATGGGCGAGATCCCGATGTGATAACCATCCCTTACCAGCTAGTAGATTTTGAATGGGTCAGAAGGAACCATAAACAGGTGTCTAGTGCCTTAAAGGGTTTTATGGGGAAGTTAGATTGCCATTATGGAACTTCGAGGTGGGTGACCTCATTCTCCAGGCTACAATGGACCCCTCCTGTACTTTTCTCTACCAGGCCTCTTGTCAAGGCTGCAAATGTTTTTACCTATGGGGGAAGGGCGGGGTCTGCCGTGGTGGTATGCCCTGCCTCCTCCCCTGCCTGTGGGAAAGAAAACACCCAGTATTTTGAAGCAGTTACTGGGTCTGTGCAGTTTAAGGAGCTATACGCAGTCGCCCTGGCACTGACCCATGTCAAACAGCCAATGAATTTGTTTTCTGACAGTTTGTATGTGGTTAATTTGTTACCAAACTTAGTGTCCTCATATATTAAGTTAGATGAGAACCCAATCACCCCTCTAATGATCCAAGTCAGGTCTCTGTTAAAAGAGCGGGCTGAGCCTATATTCTTACAGCACCTTCACGGACACCAAGGATTGCCTGGGATCCTGGCACAAAGTAACGAAGCAGCCGATCATCTGGCCACTAATGGGATTATTACAGCTATGGCTGTCTTACAGCCTCGAAACCTTCAAATGGCCCAAGGACTCCATGAGCGTACGCATTTAAACTGGAGAGGGTTACATCAGAGATTTCCTTCAGTTCCTATAAAGGATTTAAAAAAGATTATTAGGAGCAAGGCAGGTACGCCCTTTCTGCAAGTCCCTCCTTTGCAATCTCCTGGAGTCAACCCCAGAGGCTTAAAGCCTAATGTTATCTGGCAGACTGATTTAACCCACTACGCTCCTTTTGGAAGGTTGAAATATATATTTATGTCCATAGATACCCATTCTCATGCCAGCTGGGCCTCTGCACGTGTGGGGGAAAGAGCCTGGCACGCTGAGAGCCACTTCTTACAATGTTTTGCTATCCTGGGGCTCCCCCTTCAAGTAAAGACAGATAATGGACCTTGTTTCACCAGCAAGCCTTTACAGGCCTTTTTCCAAACGTGGAATATGAAACATACCACTGGAATACTATACAACCCACAGGGTCAGGCCATAATTGAGAGGCATAATAAAACCCTGAAGGATTAATTATTAAAACAAAAAGAGGGGGGAAGCCCCCATGACCAGCTGAGGACAGCGATGTTTACATTAAATATTTTAAATTTTTCCAAGGACCAACCTCTGTCGGCTTTCCAGAGACATTGGTCAAGCCAAACACCTTACATAAAGGTGGAAGTCTGTTGGAAAGACCCCCTTACAGGAGCATGGCAAGGCCCGGATCCACTTATCAGTACGGGAAAGGGCTTAGCATGTGTTTTCCCAATTGGGGAACCAAATCCAATCTGGATACCATCTAGAGACTTAAAATATTGTTCATCTGGGCTGGGGATATGGCCTAGTGGCAAGAGTGCTCGCCTCGTATACATGAAGCCCTGGGTTCGATTCCCCAGCACCACATATATAGAAATGGCCAGAAGTGGCACTGTGGCTCAAGTGGCAGAGTTCTAGCCTTGAGCAAAAGGAAGCCAGGGACAGTGCTCACCCCCTGAGTCCAAGGCCCAGGACTGGCAAAATATATATTTCATCTGAATGATCAGCCAAGGGCACCTGCCCTAGAGGGATGTCTCTCCTTACTCTCTCTAGGAAAAACAGAGACCCTGGTGGATCCTCAATGGGCAGACGGAAAGCCCGCCTGTGTACATTGGCAGTGGACCAGTGCCAGCTCTGCTTGCTTCCTGGACATCACCTGGCATCCCGTGGCACAATGTTTTGCTGTGGCATCATCTGCAGCGTTGCACAAGGACTCAAGGAAAATTTTGCACACTGTTGTTCCTTCCTTTGCTCCTCCCCTTGCTGCTTATCTTAGGGGCCCCAATGGGGGGAAATAGGAGCTAAAGGGTTTTGACACCTTAATGTTTTATGATAATGTTTGCAATAAGCAAGGAAATTGGCGCCTTGCTCCAAATGTTTACGTTAAAATATTTACTAACCGATGCTTTAAGTTACCAGCGCCTTGGCTGCTGTGGACCAACGAAAGTCGCCAGAGCCAAAGCTTGGACTTGTTCCTACCTCACTATTGGAGAGAGGGAATGTTGTCTGTGTCATCTCAGGTGGCACCAGATTGGATCAGGACTTCTCTATCTCTTATGGACTGAGCCAAATAAGGGACCCTCCATCGCGTTGTGTCTGTGTTATAATTGCTCATGTACTACAACTGTTCATATTCGCATCTGCCCTGTGTTATAATTGTTTACGTTATAAGTGCCTTATGTTCACATTTGCACCCTGGTTGCCTTACCGTCTGTTAGTCAAAACAGGTCTCCGTTTGTGGCAACAGGCTAGGGCTGTTCGGGTCAACAGTGGCTTTTGTTTTTGACCAATTGGGAACCCCATGAGGTTAGTCATAATGCCCATTAGAACACGCTACTGGCCGGGGCCCACAGGCATGGAGCAGAAACATCAGGGCTTTCTTGAATGCCAATCCCGCTCTCCCCAAATTCTCTCATCAGGCTGGCCACCCAGCAGGTAGGTCAGCCTGAAGTGCCAGTGCGTTCTTTTGCCAATGACGGGTACGATCTCCCACGGGGGAGGCATCCAAGACAGGCGCGCCCTCGAGTAAGGCGCCTCCTGCTGTTTAAAAAATAAAAGAGAGGGAGATGTGGGGGTGTTGGCTGCATACGTAGAGGGGCGGTCCCCGATTGATCCTCCCCTCTTCCCGCCCTGGGGCCGTATGGCCAGAAGCCACTCCTACACCTTCCGGTCTGGAACCGGAATGAGTAGTTCTGGCTTGGCCCGCCTCCCGTCTCGATCTCGGGTCCACGTGGCTGCCTTCAAGATGGCGCCACCGGAGCCCAGGGGCAGTTCTATTGGGGCATGACGTCAGCCTGTGGGGGGAGTACCAAGGTGCCACTCTTGCCAAAACAGCCCGGCTCAGCCAATTAGCCAATCACCCCAAGTCCTTCCCCTTCCCGCCTTCGTCACCATAATATATCTTTCTGCCCGCCCCCTGGGCGAACAGGTTCAGTTCAAACCTCAGGCTGTCTCCCCGGAGTCTTTCTTTCTGTGCCGATCTCTGACACATGAGAGGGGGCAGGAGGGAGGTTTCCTGCAACTCTCTTCTTGGCTAAACACAATCCACAAGAGCACGTTTTGCCTTCTGCTGGCGGAAGTCAAAGCTGAGTGCTCTTTCATAATTCGGGGTTCAGGCATTTTCCCTGGGAGATAGGGGGAAAAAGGGATCCTTGAGGTCCCAACATATGCCCTGAATATTGGTACTTCATTTTCCCCACCTCCCTCTTTTCAACAGTCTACCCCCATCAGCTGATCTCCCTTCACTTTTATCAAGTACCAGTGTCCTGGTATTCATTTTGTTAAGACTGTGAGTTCCTTTTTCTAAGGAAATACACGGTTTGAATTCTCCTCCATACACTTACTACCACATTGCCATGTCATTTTCTTTCAATGGGCTCACTTCTTGGCTTAAATAAACTTATTTATAAAAGAAACTTTGTGCCACTACTTATAAATGGAAAGTGTGTATCACTTGCCAAAATAGAAGATAAACTTAAAAATAAGATTACCAGACAATGTTGTGAAGTAGTAGCTAGACATTGTTGCTAGCTGAGATTCTCAGTCAGAGCTGAGCTCTGCTCTGTTGAAAAAGGAGATGGTAAGAGTTGTGGTGTTTATAAGACACATGGCTGTGCAAGTGAAAAGGATGAGGTTGCAATTAGCATTCTGGGAAAAGTTCTAATCATCTTTCCTACGTCATGGACTTTGAGCATTATCATTAATGGACGTCTATGTGGTAGAGAGGCAAGCAATGGCTGTCCTAAATCTAGCTATAGTCCAGGAGCCATGGACCAGAAACTATATGTCACAGAAGACCAGTCATCCGCACATAGGGGCATCAAGTCGGAATCACTTTTCCCTCTCCGGAGCTGGCTGTTTCTGTTTGGATAGAGTTGGCTACTTGCCTTCACAGCTTTTTGCTACCATCAGATCTCTGCCAGGCTCTCTGGAATGTTTGTGTCAGATGCTGCCTCCAATGTTTTAATCAACCAAACCCTGCTCTAATGAAAGGAAGCTGATTTGAATATCTGGTCTGCAAAGTTAACCTATAATTATGCTGAGTATCTGACTGTCTTTGGTATTCCTAAGCTCCCGTGCACTCTAGGAAGATGTTCGCTTTTCAGAAGCAGACGGCCAAGGAATGGGAAAATAACTGTGCCTGCCAGTCAGTGCCAGCCAACTACAGCTAAAGTACATCCAGGTCCACACCAGAAAGTCTTCAACAACTCCAAAAACCACAGCAGTGGAACTCTGTGACCAAGGATTCCAGAAGTGACGAGTAGGTGGCCACTTTCTTATTAGAGATTTGCACTTTGTTTCAATATTTGGGTATCACTGTGAAGCCCTAATTTCCAGGTGAGTAAAATGCATTTGATAATGCAATGCATTCAGAGTGACATACGAAAATGGGTTTGATGATGGGAATAAAGAAATATCATGATTTATTAAGTGGTCCACTCTGTGGTATTCATCATTCCAGGTACACTAAAGTGGTTGGTTTATTTCTCTCAACATGGAAGACAGATAGAGGAAGGCAAAAATGTTCTAGTGATTTTTTTTCCCCTGCAAATAATGAAGCAATAACACACACAAAGTCACCATATAATCTAGTCCTCACAGACCATCTCAAATGTACACATCTGCTACCTGCTCCCTAAACCACAAATTCTCAACCTTGACAGGGCATATGGGTATACAGGGCCCAAGGTTCTGTTGTCTCCACACGTTTCCCTTCCCTGCCAGGGCTTCCCTAAATCACTGTTCCTCAGACTCGTTTGAAGAATTTCCTCAGGTAATGTACCTCTGTGCCCAGCTTCCGCTGCAGTTTTATACCAATATAAATGAGACTAGAAACCCAGAATATTCATATAAAGATCTTTAATTTACATTTAGGAAAAATATATTTAAACTTCCTCACACTTGTGCATGTATTTGTTGAATATAAGTAAATTGCCTGATAACAGAAGGCTGAAAGGATGCTAGCAGTGGGGGAGAATTGTAAGTGGAAAAATATTTCATTAGTCTGGTATTTTAATTATAAGCTCTTTGTATTGTGGATTGCATATTGATGGATTTGGTGTGTGAGTGTCTGTCTGTCTTTATCAGTGTAAATGTATGTATATGTATGTCTTTGTATATATGTCTATGTCTATGTGTGTATATGTATATTATATATAAGTATGTATGTATATGTATATATGCCTGGGATATCTGTGATTACATTTGTGAACAGAAATATTAAAGCCTCTTTTATTGTTCCTCCTAACAGGTTTCTTAGTTTAATAAATTTTTCAAAAGCATAGGAACAAAATTTTTCAGGTTGGGAAGAGAAATTTCTATGATCAAATTACTCATCCACCATCACCTACCCACCCACACACCTGAGCATGTGTAAGTCAAAGGTATATATACAGAGAGAGATAGATGTACATATATATGTATATATATATATACATATATATGTATTTGATTCCTTTGTAGCAGCTAACTAGTGCTTTTGCTGGGTATCTTGAATTTCTTACTCTTCTGAGGAAGCATCTTGGTTTCTCCTTTGGGGAACTTTTCATCTCCATGGTATGCCATCTTAATGGGACCATCTGTCGAGGTGGCCATGTGGCATCCTCATGACTTAAGCTATGACATCCCAAACCTACCTTCCCAGTACCGAAATTCTGAGTGTTAAAAGGCAAGGGAGAAAAACAGTTGGCCCTAATTTCCCAATGAATGTGCCTGGAAGAGCCTGGTTTCCTGAAAGACTCTTTCTTTTTAAAGTTTAGATCTGTGAACACCCAAAACTTTCCTAAGTTTCATTTCAGTCAGTGTATATTAAGTGCAACCAAAAAATTCTGATACTCCATTTTCTTGTATGTATACAACTATGGAAATACAGACAGGCACGGGCTTTCCTTGATATTATAGTGCTAGATATATGTGAACATCTACCACAATTCTCTTCACTCGTTCTTAATTTCCTCTTTTTATTTACTTGCTCTTATTTTCATATATAACTTTTTAAGTAGCCAGATGACCTTTCCACAAAGTTTAATATGTGTCCTCTGTCTCCCTTTCCAAATTATTTCCACTTTCCTTATCCACTGTGAGGTATTCATAAGAACATCTGGAATATAGGATAGCAAATATTTATCCAATGTTTTATTCCAGCACATTCATATATCTGTTTGTAGATGTTGTATGGGAAAGAGATGTAAGGATATATGATCAACACATTGACACATGGTGATTGAAAGCTGAAATTTTTCATGACACACAATTTAACTCTCCTGCACAGCCTTTCATATCAACTCGTGGAAACCTGGACATCTCAAGTCTCATTTGGTTGTAAGGATTGACTTGCACCTTAACTTCTGTTACAAATGACATGATATGGTGGCCCCTACCATCTTCAAGGCTTCAACTGTTGGTCTTCCTTTCTAAGACCCACAGGAAGTGCTTCCATTTTCCAGCTTGCATTTCATCATATGTCTGCCTGCCTGAATTCTTTGAAAACATACAAGTAGATTTTGTTAAGTGGTCAAAAAGAAGAACATTCACGAATCTTTGCTTTACATGACATAATTGTTTCTGTCCCTTTATGTAGCCACGCACGCTTGACTTTGGGACAAGGTAGAAGGTGTAGTGCTGTCTTCCCTTGCACTCTCTTCCAGGCCACGCTGCAGACCCTGCTCTTATTAGCAGGTGACCCCCTCCTTGCTGACTCGAAAGTTATTTCTTACCACTCAACTTGCTCACTGTAGCATGACCTGAGTCCCCATAGGCATCACCATCATTTCATATCTGTTCACTTTTCTGCCTCATCTTCTCTAACAAGCTCCAGCTGGCCTTCTCACCACAATGCTGTACATGTGTTCTGAGCACCTACTAAGTGCCAAACTCTGTGGGTATAAAACTGAATTGAGTGTGTGTCCTGCCCACCAAGGCAGATGGATGCATAAGCAACATGGCAATACAAAGTGATGGAATACAAAGCAATGAATGTCCTAGTACAATTGAGCCAGCATGAAAGACATTCAACTTGCCTGGTGAGTATGAGGTCGGCAAAGGTATCAAGAGGTGACCTTGAGTTGCCTTTTGGAAGATGAGTAGGAATACACCAAGATGACAAGGGGCCATTGCAGCATTGCAAATTCAATGTGTCACTCAAGGTGTGCAGGAAAAGGACAACTATCACTCCCTTCTGTCCTTTGTAATTGCAGCCTATGATCATATTAGTCTTTCTGGCAGCCACAGAACACAGCTGGCTCGGAGAGAGCTGAAGCCACTATCTTCCTTACATTGTTTTGCCACATCAGCCCCCATCATTCATGCTAGAGGATTGTTATTCTTTATCATGGACACAAGAGCCAGCCCTCATCTCCCTCATCTATACCTCCGTGATCCCTGGGTCCGGAAAACACAGCATCCAACCTTGTTCCTTCAGCACCCAGCAAAGAATCTCTACATTTCCACCAACGTTCTCTCTTTTCTCCCTCCCATATTGCATTTGCAGATGATGTACTCTCAGCTTTGCAGAAGGCAGACATCACCTTTCAACAAGTTTCACAGAGAACTGTATGCGGATTCCAACCAGCCATTGTCCAGTGTTCTCTGAAACCAATCAAAGGAAAAGAAACCAAAACATGTTTGCAAAAATCAAATTAAAGCTGAGCTCTGGTGGAGTTGCAGCAATCTACACCATGTGGGCTGCCTGCCAAGAATGTTTTTAATATAATAATCACTCATCCATAGACCCATAATAATTGATATTTGCAATTCGATAATGCTGCTTAACAATTTTTTATTTGTTTCCAATCTCCCCGCTTCCCTCCTCACCTCATCCACCCAACAACCCACTGCGTCAGCACATTCATGGCTCTTAATGACCCTCTCAGCAGCTACTGATCAAAGTCAAATTTTAATTACGATTCTAATTTTGGAAGTTTGCTTCCTTTTAAGCTGAACTTTTAGATGGGAGTCAAATGTGTGCTTCCAACAGCTCACAGGAAACACATCAAGCCCTAGGACTATTTAATTGGATGAGTTCGACTAGTTTTTAGCTTCATGCTTTCTAACACCTTGTACCTACAAGGAGGTTGTACCTATAGAATGCAAAGTACATCAGAACAACTGGAGTCTGGCCTGGAAAACAGGCAGAGTAAAAGTGAGATGCAAATGCATGACCACAGAACTGCATTTGAGAATGGTTACTTTCTCTCAATGCTTCTCAGTTTGTCCTGAGCTCACCTCAAGTCTTCTTCGCTTCATAGCAATCACCTCAACATCTCTCAATAATCTTTTACTTAAGATGTAGGAATCTTCCCCTTGCAAGGCCACCTCAAAAACTCCAAATCTTATGGGAGAATTTTAGATCTTGTCCATAACACCAGTTAGCATTCATTAGTTCATTTATATTCATGCACAGGCAACATGATTTTACATTATCCTCCCAGCAAGCCTATTTTATAATCTTGGTCCCATTTTATAGATTAATAAACTGAGTGCCAGAGAAGTTTAAATGTGCTCAAAGTCAAGCAGCTGTTTAGTGACTAAGAAACTGAAGGATGCTACAGAGTAGGGGTGCCAGCTATACATCATTCAACTATATATCAGCCCTAAGATCCAGAGAATAAAGAGAGCTCCACAAACTAAACCCACAAAGAACCAATAACTCAATTAATAAATGGGGAAAGGAGCTAAACAGATACTTCTAATAGGTAAATTCGGCCAATAGAAACATGAAGAAATGCTCAACACCTCTGGTCATAAAAGAAATGCAAATAAAAGACAATACTGAGATTCCATCTCACAACAATAAGAATGGCCATCACCAAGAATACAAACAAAATCAGATGCTGGCCTGGGTATGAAAGGAAGGAAACCCCAAAACACGGCTGGTGGGAAATTAAACTGGTTGCAACTACATGGCAAGCAGTTTGGTTTTATGATTCAGCAAGCATCTACCCAAAAAAAGTACAAGACAGGATATAGTAAAGCTACTTGTATAAACATTTTCACTCACTGATGCACTATTCACTCTAGCCAAATTATAGAAACAGCCTGGATGCCTGGATTCAAAAGATGAATGGATCAAGAATATATGACATAAATAATGGAATTTACTCATCCATGAGGGAGAATGATATTACATTATTCACAAATAAATGGGTGTACCTGGAAACAAGTAGGTTAAATGAAGTAATTCAGACCCAGAAAGACAAAAGAAACATGTTTTTTTCTCATACATAGAATTTAGAGCTAATTTACAAATACATGAAAGCATATACAGGGTCATATGTACACTCAGACAAATGTATTAACTAAAGTATGCTATATGCAGAGGAGCATTACAATGGTCTAACTCTTTTGATGACTGACAGTTTAACAAAATTAACACCAGGAAGCTGGTAGTTAAAATGTTGAGGTGGGGGAGAGATTGAGGTTAAGCAATGGAGTAGATGAATGAAGAGAGAAAGGATGGGCAAATGTAGTTGCCATAGTGTGTGTGTTTGTGTGTGTGTGTGTGAGAGAGAGAGAGAGAGAGAGAGAGAGAGAGAAAGAAAGAAAGAGAGGAGAAATGAAAGTAGAAAAATGGAAAGGATAGGTGGGGTTGGGAAAGATGGAGGAAAATGATGAAAGGGATGACATGTGTTGACCAAGATGCATTGTACTCCTCAACTGACTTACTGAATTTTAACCCTCTTGTACAAGTAAAGACATTCATTTTATTATTAAAAAGGAAATTTAAGGCTGGGCCTTTTATATTAAAACTCAAGATTCATCTTCCTCCTATGTGTACAAAAATAATGTTTGAATGTAAGCCTATACAAGAAATTGCATCTCATACTTGTTTGAATTTCCTACTGTTCACAAAGTTGTCATTTAATAAATATTTTTGGACTGAATAACTCCCTCTCAGAACACACAGAAATATATTTAGAGACTTGCTCATATGGAGGAATGAGTGACTTTCTAAAAAAATTGTTTTGGTTTCTCAAAAACTTCTTCAGAAATTTAACATTTCAAAAGGGCAATTAAGGTGATATCTGAAACTGGATGACAAATCTTCAAATGAAATAAAAAGATACAGACTTATACACCCATGATATCATCATTAACCATCATTGTGTTCAGGGCATACTTAGGGTAACCATCATGCTTAGTGATATGGAGGACATGAAGATAAAGGTAATTACTCTGGGCATTAAAATAGCTAACTTCAAAGTTTAGGGGGGCAATGAAACCAAATAGTCTTTGTGTTCAACAATCCTGATTGCCTTCTGGTAAGATTAAGCAATGGTAATAACAGTGCCTTCTATTTCTAGAGAACATTTTGGATGAATAAGTGTGTATACATTTTGATTAAGAGGAAGAGATTAAACTTAATTGTTAGGGGCTGGGAATATGGCCTAGTGGCAAGAGTGCTTGCCTCATATATATGAAGCCCTGGCTTCAATTCCCCAGCACCACATATATAGAAGACAGCCAGAAGTGGCGCTGTGCTCAAGTGGCAGAGTGCTACCCTTGAGCAAAAACAACTCATGGGGGCAGAGGGAAGTGGGGAGGGGGAGGGGGAATGAGGGAGGGGGTAACAAACAGTACAAGAAATGTATCCAATGCCTAACATATGAAACTAACCTCTCTGTACATCAGTTTGACAATAAATTTTTTTAAAATGAAAAAAAAAAAAGAAGCCAGGGACAGTGCTCAGGCACTGAGTCCAAGGCCCAGGACTGGTAAAACAAACAAACAAACAAAAAAAACTTAATTGTCATGAATATCAGAAGGAAAGGAACTCCAGATAGAAAGTGGAATGAGAAAAGAAGTCAAGAGAGAAAGACTATATCCTAAAAGAACACCAAAATAAAACACATACTGTGTGCAAAGTGTCAAGCCCTCTTGCTTCCTCATAATTTTCTGTAAGTGGAACTCAGTCAGGAAATGAAAATCTGCTTAATTGTACATTTATGTCAATGCAGTTTGGTCTTGGCACAACAGGGAAGGATGGAGGGGAACTGACAAAGTCACCAACACTAACAGGAAAACACATTTGCCATTCAATACAGTGATCATGGGATCCAGGGCTAACTCCTTTCCTTTTTAATACGGATGCTGACATTTCTTCCCCTTGGGGTTTGGCTTTCTGCTTCTTTACCTCAGTTCCAGAACCCTTACCCTAGATGAATTGTTTCCATGGATTTGTCTTCTTGTCTCCTGGTCCTAATTTGGATTGAATAATAGCCTCCCCAAACTGGTGTCTGCTCAGTATTGCAAAATGTGACTTCTTTGGGAAATAGAGTTCTTGCAGGTATAGGCAAATAATAAAGATAAGATCATACTAGATGGAGGTGCAACTGGTATTCTCACAAGAAGAGAGAAATTTGGACATACACACTCACAGAAAACCTC
The DNA here is from genome assembly GCF_023159225.1 of Perognathus longimembris pacificus. Taxonomy (NCBI): domain Eukaryota; kingdom Metazoa; phylum Chordata; class Mammalia; order Rodentia; family Heteromyidae; genus Perognathus; species Perognathus longimembris. The sequence goes on from NC_063176.1 coordinate 47,342,830, forward strand.
CATATAACTCACAAAGACCATTGCCAAGTATCTATCTACAAGCCAAGAAATCCCACAATTGCAATATTCACCAGCCTCTAGGAAAAAGGCATACACCCTGCCCCTGTCAGAGCAAAGGAAAGTCTGCAAACCCCTTGATTTCTCAATTCTGAGCTTCATAAAACGGTGAGAAATAAAGCTTCTACTGGTATACGCCACTGGATTGTAGGGCTCCATTTCAGTAACCTAGAAAAAGAAAACATCTCTACTTTTCCAACACTGACTCTGCCAATCTTTAAACTAATGACACAATCTTCTCCCAGGCTACAGATTTGTTACAGGAAGTAAGAAGAGTCAGAGGAGAGGCCTGCATGGCCATGTTTAGATTCTCTTAAGAGTCTGAAAGAGGACAAAATAGCCAGGCATCAGAGCCCTTTCTGATTCTCTATGTAATAATGCAGGTTATATTGAAGTTATTCAGAGTTTGGGGGCTCCTGAATGACAAAACGTCTACAGAAACCCAGTAGTTAGTAAGGGAGACAGGTCATATACAAGAGACACAATGTTGTTTATATATTTGGCAATGCTTAAGACAAGATTGTCCCTATCCACAAACTTAGATATACTCACTCCACAACTATATAAACTCTACTCCACAACATAAGAGCAAAATCTATAAAAGTTAAAAAAAAACAAGAAAGATAAACAAATGTACTTTTATAGAGCTAGAATATTCTCTGCCACTTGGGAATTTCCTTAAAATGTATTCAAATGAATACTATGCTGCTTGAATAAGTGGACTATTCAGTCACTTAACAAACATTTATCAGGCCATTGCAATTGAGAATTAAAAAAAAACACTTGGGATTCAATATAAGGCTAAAGAGAGAGACATGTGCACTAGTTTATAATCCATGGTGATAATCAATAACATGGCAAGTGCCTGTAGGAATTCATATGGTTAACTAAAGTTTCACTTTTCCAGAAATGAGCAAAAGGCCATTGTTATACAAATTTGGATTGTCTACGTATTCAACATCAGCATCTCTACATGGGCCTGTTGCTCCCCATTTATCTTGTGTACACAGTTACTCCAGTGAGTAATAAAACCTTTGTTTCTTTTAGAGAAATGGTCCTCTGGTGAGAGATAAAACTTTGGTAAGATAAAAAAAGCAGATAGCTTTGCCTTGTGCTTCTAAATATAACAAGAAAACAACTATAACCATGACGTGTAGAACAAAACATGTCACCTTTCAAATACTGTCATAGTAGAAACAAGATCTGGTGGGGAGGGGAGGACCAGTCCTGGGATTAGAACTCAGGATGTCAGGATTGTTAGGCAGGCACTTTGCCACTCGAGTACCTTTATAGGTTGGTAATTTTCAAGGTACCATCCTTTTTTTTTTTCCAGTTTTTCAGAATCTTGTTTTTGCTTCTTTCTTTACTATTCTTAAGTAATTGTGCAAAGGGGTTTAAACGTAACCTGTCAGTTTATGAGTGCAAATGCTCAACGGTCTGTCTCATCATTTTCATCATCCTCCCCATCTACTCCAACAGATTTCATTTTCACATACATACATTGACTATTATGACTGGATTCACCCACCTTTCCTTCCTTCATTTGCCGGCTTCCTCATCCACTTGAGCCTCACCTCCCCGCCAGACAATATATGTTTCATACTCCTGGTATTCTGTTGTTAAGCTGTTGGTTAATTGTCCCAGTGGCTTACACAATGAGAATCCATTCCTAGCAGCATATGCTATGCTTTGGTCACCTGTGTACATATGGAGGCAGCCTTCTTTATGGTTTTGTATATGTTTATGGTTTTGTATTTGTTTATAGTTTAGATCAAACTTCCATAGATGAGGAAAAACATGTGAGGTCAGATTTTACTTTATGCCCAGGACAGTCTACACCATGATCCTCCTACTTTGTGCTCCTCCCACATTGCATTTTAGCAAATGCCCACATGGGCCACAGATAAGTAGAAAAGTCCTCCAGTAGGAAAAATAAGATAGACTTTGCTGGTTGATCACAAGTCATAAAGAACCAACTTCTCCTTTGTGTTGGAATGGGACTGTTCTTCTATTTCCATGCAATGCTTCAGTTAGAATGAACACCTTTGTCTCCTGAATAAACAAGAGAGAGAGAGAAGAGCAACAAAACTAGGCCAAAGTCCCTAACTCCTTCTGAACTCTGTTTTTCAGACCCTTCTTTCTTCAACAGGCTGGTAAGAAACTTTCTCTGGTGAGGCTGAGCATCACTGAGAAGACAGCAGCTGCCACCAGCAAGGTGGGTGTTTCTGGCTCAGTAACAACTGACTTCAGGTACTCAGAGAAGGCACAGATACCCAGTTTTCCCAGCCACATAGCTGATACTTGTCCTGACATTGACCCAACTCCTGTGTCTACTTCTTGGTTCATTCCAAACGTAGGCAGGAAAAGAGCCAGTTTTATTTATCATTCCTCACACTGAATCTCCACGGTGAGTCACTTCTGCATTGTGTCCACTTCTCTGTCCACAGCTCCTGTTATTTCCTTAATGCTGCATCATCCCAGCCAGTTCCCATTGTGAAGTGCCATAGACCACCCCAAATACTAAGGAACTGTGTCCATCATGCTGACTCTTCTTCGACTGAGCTTCCTTAACATGTCACAAAGGTGAATGTGCGGCAGTTTAACTCCACCTTGAGTTACAGTTATTTGAGTACTTGCTTTATCTGCTGTTAAATTCAGCCCTCACCTCCAGCAGTGTCTGCTGAACTTTATTCTCCCTCAGTGCTGCACTGGAAACTACAAAAACTAGTGTTTAGTCATTGCCAGAGTTCCTATAGATACCTTTGGGTGTGCCAGGCATTCATCTTGACCAAAAAAGTACATTTCGGATGTATTTACTCGTTTTATTTAAAGTTCATTGGGAATATATTTTATCATTCAATAACCCAAATCTGAGCTGGGCATTGATAGCTCATACATGTAATCCTAGAAATTCAGGAATCTGAGACCTGAGGATTGAGGTTTGAAGGCAGCCTAGGCAGGAAAGTCTGTGAGACAATTATAGCCAAATAAACTACCCCCAAAGTGCTGGAAGTGGAGCTGTGTCTCACATGGTAGAGCTCTAGCCTTGAATGAGAAAAAGCTAAGGGACAGCCCTGTGTTCAGGTCCCAAGGCCAACAGCAAAAATAAACCTTGATTGATTTTCACACCATTTTGTTCTGCTTTGCCAATACGTAACTAAGTCACAATCCCAGTTAACTAATAACATTTCCACATTGCCCATATTAGCTGTTAGTCTTGTATCTTAACATCCAAGGGACGGAAGATCTCTTTCATTCATCCATCTTCTTTTATGGAAAACATGGTACATTTGGGAAAGTTTGCACTCAATTTTACCAGTCAGCTGGGACCATCTCAGTCCTCTAAGTAAATTCTAGTTGTATTTGTTCTTGTAAGCAGCACTTTGGCTCCTGTGCAAATTTTCCATCATCTCCATTTCTCTGATCAACTTCTCATCCCACGTACTTTAGTAAGAGGCGGCTTGGCCCACAACACAAAATGGTTCACACCCTCGTGACAAAGCAATTGGAAACCTTTACAGATAAACTAGCAAGTGAAATCAAACAAATTCCCCACTGCCTAATGCAACATGTTATACACAGATAAAAGGTATATAGGTGTCAGTGTTATTTTTAACGGCAGAGCTTTGCATATTTTAATAGGAATTCTTTTAGAAAGGACATAAACAGATGAACACTGCAACAAAAAATATGAAGCTCCTCATGTTAACCTCTGCCTGACATATAATTAGTGACAATCCTCAGTGTGCAGAGTTAAAATACACAATCACACACACACACACAAGTACACACACATATACTAATATGAACTGAGATAAGACATGACCTTGACAATGTTTTATGCTTGTGTTATTGATCCTAGAACTCATTTTAGCAGCCAATCTGTTGAACAGCCAAAGGTTGTTGAAAATTTGTTGTTCATCTATAGAAGAGAAAGCAACCCCATAATTAACTACTAGGCTGATGCTTTTCTCAATCATTCATGTCATTTTAATGGTTAGGATGACTGCAGAATGGTTAAAACATCTATTCCATGGGGTGCATTGAAGTAGAGGGGCCATTGTCCTGTGAGTAGCAACAGAGGTATTTTGCCAGGGATAAGGGTAGTCTGCCAGAGGCCTGAGGATTGATAAAGAACAGGAGCCAAACTGTCATACTACCATCTTCAGCAGAGAAAGCCCAGCATTCTCCTGTTGTCCATATGGGTGGTTCTATTAGGAAAAAATAAGGCAGATGAGAAAGCCACTAGGATAGGTGAAAACACATTTTTTAGCTGCTTTCTTTATGGAATGCCACACTTCATTTCTTTTGCTTAAGCGAAGCTGAAAGTAGTGATCCTTAACCTTGGTTATGCATTAGAATTATCTGGGGAGATTGTTAAATATACCAATGCCTGGGCTTGCTTCCCCAGAGCTCTAAGTTATAATTTGTCTGGGGTGGAGAAATGAAGTTTGTTAAAGGTTCCAGTAGAACCTGATGATTAGCCACAGTATTGAGAACCCCTGCTGGTGAGCTACAGGGATACATTTTTGAGTCAGAAAGATGGGGTAGACTCCTGATTCAACTCTAACTGCCATAATATAACCTAATTACCAAATCTCCCAGAAACTCTGGTTTTATGTGCTTACATATTAGAGGGCAACTTGTGTGTGGAGGGTGTATTATTGCTCATTTATCTCTTTTGTCCTCATAACATTTTCAGATACATTAAAGAGATGCATGGAGTATAGCATAGGATTTTTTTTTTTTAAAGAAAAGTGAATATAGACTAGAATAGGTCCAAAGTTGGCCCCCTTACTGGAACATCTCAACAACTAGTGTAAGTAAAGAGAGACATAATCCTTTGCACAGTTCACACCTTCCATAAGCTACCAAGAGTCTTTGTTATGGAATCTTCTACAAATGACATTCTGTCATATAATAAATTGAAGTTTAAAAAAAAAAAACCTTTAACAAAGCAAGTTAATGAATTCCACATATCTTTGTCAGTTTCACCCCTATCAGTAGCTCATCCATTTCTCATCTACCCCTCCCTTCCTTCACTCTTCTTAATTTTGCGGGATATACACTGGGTTCTTGATTGCATTCTACCCCTCTTCGCTTGCCTAACCCTTTGAGGAAACTTTTAAAAGGACACTTTCTCAAGTGGGAAAATACTCATTTGTTCTTTTACCTTTCCCATTTGTAACAAGGGTATGATTGATGAATCTGTAGCAACCACAACAAACTACAACAAAACTACAACAAAAAGTAGAAAGAATGACAGAAAACCTATCCTCAGCAATGAACTATAGCCAGTGAAACTTGAACTCTTCCCTGAAGGAATAATAAAGTGATTTAACAATGAGTTTTATTGTTTACATTGCTATAGTCAAATCCCGCAGCAGCCCAGCTCATCTCTTAACTAACACAGAGACAATTATGTCTTCCAGTCTTGTGAGAGCTAAACTAATTAATGTAAAAACAGTTTCTGGAAGTTCCTCGTGGAAATTCTGCTCACCGTTTGTCACACAATACTATGAAATGCCAGTTCTCTGCCATACATTGTTTTCATTTTGGGGTACAAGGTACTGAATCTGGGGCCTTGGACTTTTTATCTAAGTGTTCTACCACTAGAGATATACTCTAGCACTTTTGTTTTTTTTTAATTTTATATTTGAGATAGGTTCTTAACTTTTCAAGAACTGACTTCCAACTAGTTTCTCTTGCCTTGGTCTCCTAAGTAGCTGGGATTTTAGATCTGTGTCACCATTGGTAACCACCAGCCTAGCATCATTCTTGGAGCTAAAAAAGGGAACCTTACACTTGCAGAGATCATGTTCTAAGGAAAAGTTACTGTTTTCCCAGTATTGTCTTATTTGCAATCTAGATTCATGTGCCATTAGGAACATGTCTGTCTTTATACCAATGGGAAATGTGTGGTGGTTTCCATACAGGAACTGACTACACCTGATGCACAGTCTCTGCTCTCCAAAATCATGAAATTCTAGTGGCAGAGGGAAGATGTGACTGGATAAACATCAAAGCCTGTAACTCCACTCTGTCCATCATGCTAATTGCTAACATTTACTCCCCTCGAATGTTATGTGTCATTTGTTTTCCATGTATGGCATAGGAAGTCTCATTTATTCCTCGCATCAACCACATGAAAGAGTAAATATTATCTTCACTTATACCCTCGGTAAATCTCTTAAATACATGCAGCTCCTTTAATGAAAGTGCCAGACCACCAACACACATGGCCCAATACCAGAGACCAGAATGACCGCCATCAGTAAGAACCATACTCAAAAACCATTCATGAAACTCCTGTAAGCTTATAGAATGTCCCCCAGCCCATAAGCTCTGCCCTTGGCAATGCAACTCTGCCCCTGGCAACCTGAGGGGCAAGCGAAGCACCTCCCACCATAGTTGCATGAGGGTATAAAGACCCCCCTAAAAGAGAGTTCAGGTGCCATTTTCCTCTCCTCTGTGGGAACTTGGCCTTGCCGGTCTTGCTGGCAATAAACTCTTTTGCTCTACCTTACTTTGTCTATGGTCTGTGGTTCTTCTGGGACAATTTTCCTTTCAACTCCTCCTTCTATACTCCAGGTATTATATGAGATGCAAATGACTTCCTAAAGAAACAAACAAGGAAATACTATGAAAAATGCACAGGGAAACTACTGTCTTCCTCCCTCAGTGGTCAGAAAGTATATGATCAGGATAGAAATCAAAGCTTTGGCTGGGGCATAAGTTTTATTCTGCAGACAAGAGGGGATGGTTTTAGTATTTTAAACACCTCCAGACAAGGAAATTAGAGCACATTCCCCAGTAATCCACACCAATCACTGAGACAGCTCACTGTCAGTGACTCCATCCGTCTGTCTCCTTCCAAATCACTTGTGGACCAATTAAGCTTTTGTTCTCTCACTGAATGCCTAAGTGGTGACTGATTTTTTTGTGTGTGCTCTTAACGTCTTCCTTCTCTTATTCTTACAAAAAAAAAAAAAAACAGAAGAGTGAGAGTGAATAAGAAATTGTCCAAATTTGGTGAGAGGAAGTGACCAGCATGGCAAACCAGAAATCATATTTGCCAATTAGCTCTACTAGGCAGGAGTTAGAGCAAGCACAGTTGCTTTGAGAGAAAGTCCCATAGCAATCCCTAGCAAAATCCTCCAAACATAAGCAATGATTATGTCTTTAAGCCTGACCCAAGGGCACTTTGTCTTCACAGACCAAGATGAAGAATAATCTTAATCTCTTCCACACTTGAAGAAGACAACAACAAAAAATGAAACCATAATACCTGTCTTAGTTGGAAGAAAAACTGGAGTGTTTGTGTTTTAATGATTATAAACATCTTTCCTGGAGAATTTACTTTAGGTGTGTGTGTTCTATGGTGTGTCATACACTGTGATCATTTGCTCATTAACCTTTACAACAACTGCATGAGGTAGGATGTTTTGTGTACATTTTTTACACATAAGAAGAAAGACACTCATGATTTGTGGGATATAATTAGGTTATTTCTAAAGTAAAGTCAAACATGCAATCCCATGACCATTCCTGGCTATATACACTCAAATGGATGCTTGAAGCACACACATGTACACACATACTCAAAACAGCCCTATTAACAGTAGCCAATATCTAAAAGGTAGAAATAGCTCATATGAAAATTTCCATTGGTCTGTAAGTAGAAAAACACATAAATACAAAATAATATTTTTCAACCCTGAGATGAATGAAGGACCAGACAGGATCCAACATGTTTGAACATCAAAATTATTATGCAAAGTGAAAGAAACCAAGTTTTTTTTAAAAAAGTCAAATGTTGCAGGATTATACTTATAGAAGTATAAATACCTAGAGACAAAACATTAGTGGTTGAGTCACAATGAGGCAGAAATAGTTAATAATTTCTCAGTAGGAAGATAATCTCCTTTGAGCACAATGAGAAGGTTTCCAATGTAGATAAAATTGATGGTTGTATATGATGACTATATCAAAACCCACCAGACTACACATTTTTAAATGGTATACTTTCTGTTGCAATAGTTTCTTCTAATATTAGTATGATTTTTTGAAATGGGGTTTAAGATTTCTGATGACCCTGGAAGTTCTGTGCTTCTATGTTCTACTTGGAGGACCTGCCACAAGGAGGGCAATGGCATGGCAGGGGTTCTAGAGCTCTAGAGCAGACCACTGCTACTCAAGGTAAGACTCCTAGCTGGCAGATTTCCCTTTCTCCTTTGACCTGGGATAGTGGCATTGTGTTCTCCTGCCTACTCTTGCTCTTTACTCCATTACCCACAACAGGCAACTCTCCCACAAAAGCTCTCTAGCATACTTAATCCCATCTTGATACTGGCTTCTGTTTTTGTTTAATTGTCAAAGTGATGTACAGAGGGGCTACAGTGAGTTCATTTCTTGTCAAACTTGTACCCCCTCCCTCATTTCCTCATTTTTCTCCCACTTTCCCTTCCCCCTAACCGCCCCAAACTGTACAGTTCATATCCAACATATTGCTCCATGAGTATCATTGTTTCGTTGCTTTGTCCTGCTTACATATCTAAATCATAACAAAGCCAGAAGGTGGTAGCGCCAATACTGAGTTTCTGTATTACTGATATTCATCAATGAACATAGTCACAAAATATCATTTATTTGTTGACAAGAGCTATCTACACTTGTTTGTTTTAATGGATTCTCTGGTGGTATGATCTACTCATTAGATACCTGGTTTGGAGTGAATGACTTATCTTTCTCTGCATTTATTAGATGGAAGAATAAGGGGTCACTCACTTGCAACTGATGAATTATTCTCCTTCATGTGCCCATGGCTGACCTCACTAACCCACTTTAACTCTTTCTTATAATGTCATATAATTGTTCCATTTGATTGAAGTATAAAACATGCATTATATAATTTTCTTCTTCCAATAGGCAAGCATCCACGAGGGCTTAGTCTAGACCAATCTGATGAAACGATCCTGTTTTTTAAAGCATAATGAAGAGCAGTAAATGTTCAAGCAAGACCACTATTTCTTTCTGCTCAGTAATCTCACAACACAGTAAGCCCCAATAAGGAGTTCTAAATTGATCTACTCTATTCTTTCTTCTAAATTACATCAACCAACACCAGATGATCCACTCTCAAATATATATATATATATATATATATGTATATATGTATATATATATATATACATATATACGTATATACGTATACGTATATACGTATATATGTATATGTATATATATACATATATACGTATATACGTATACGTATATACGTATATATGTATATATATATATATATATATTTAATAGTACTCTGTTTCCCATTCCTCCACAGAAGCCTTCCAGCACTCATGGTCCATCTTTAGAAATTCCTCCTATCCTTCATTTTCATATTCTTCAGTTTCTGTGATTTATGTTAATGGAAATTTGCCTTTGGAATGAAGACTCTACATGCCTAATGGCTCTTTTACATAGTGACTCTTCTGTTCTTAGAAAGCATATACCACTAAAGGTAAAAGTTACCCTTGTGCCATTTCTAGATCATCACCTTTTCTACTCCCTGAGATGTCCAGCTTCAAGTTCATTTCCAATATACTATACTATTACATCCTGATCCTTAGTTTCACCTCCTTTCTTCTCCTTATCAGTCATTGCTAATCTCTAGCTTGACTCCTGGCAAGATTCTTCAAGACTTTCATTATCATGTAGACAATTCTTTGGCTACTCTGGCCTTTTGGTTAAAGGTTTTTCAACCTCCTCTCTTCCTGAAATTATTGTGCCAACTTCAGTCACCTAATGCTTAAGACATTTCCCACCCTTTCTCATGACTTAATGTCCATTTCATTTCTCATCTCATCATCCCACTCTTCCTCTCTATGCAGCTTCCTTGTCATGTCTCAAACAACGAATAAGTTCTATAGAGAGTAATCGATCATTGCTTCCAGAGCAAACTCTCCTCTGTCTCCTATTTCCTTTCAGACCTAACTTTGTTTCCATAGTTCTTTCTAAGCAGGCTTTCTCTCCCTTCCTCTTTTACGGTCCCTAGGCAATCCTCCAGCAGTGAGGAAACTTAATTCTCCACTTCTTCTATGCCTGCACAAAGGATATTGAAAGCAGCTGGAGAGAATTACACACATGTGCTTCTTCATGTCACTCTGCACTCATTACTGTCGCTCTCAAGAGAGTTCTGAAAGCTGCCTGACAAACCTCCTACAGCTCCAGGTTCTGTTTTATACCATCATTTCAAAATCCCAACACCTCAGTCTTATCTTTACCTTCCTCCATGATGTTACTTCCAAGTGTAATGAGACATGACAGGCAATCAGAAGACAACTTCCTTATGCTTCCAAGGCCACAGGCACCCTCCCACTCCTTTCTTCATGCTACCCTGTTTATGGACACTGCTCCACACCGAGCCTATTACATGTGTCATCTCTCCTTTATTGGCTTGCTACCCGTTGTTCTCTGTGAAATCCATTGCCAAAGGCATCAGAGTTTGTCTTTGCTCACTTCTATATTCTGAACATCAGAATAGTCTCTTCATGTAGGAAGTCAAAAAAGATTTTCTGATTGTGGTACCAGCATGTTGACGATTGGCTGTTCTGGGATGATTTCAAGTATCACTTGCCATTCTTCCATTACTAGGATTTCACCTGCAATTCCTTATGACAGACTGAGTGTATCTGTATTTGTATATTGAGTGTATCTGAGTGTATCTGTATTTGGTTAATTCTGTTTCTCTTTCCTCAGATCCCAGGAAGTTGTTAACCTCCAGCTCGTCTCTGCTAACATAGGCTCACCAATTTTGAATAATACTTATGACCATTCTATGAACCTTTCCCTTTCTGTGAAGTATTTACTCCTCCCTTGCTCTGCAAACTATTAAATGCCTGCTGCACAATGTTATGAACTTGCCTGCCAGTCAACTAGCCTTTCCATAATGGAAGTGGAGGGCAAACCTTCGTGTCCACATGACCATATAATAATATCTGCCACTTAACCATGTGCTTGTTATGCACCAACAGCATTGGAGAGCTTTGCGTAAATTCATTATCAAGTTACCAAGCAGCCATCACAGAGGGATACTGTAATCACTTCCTCCTTACATATGACAGACTTAGGGCACTGTCCTGGTAGCAATTCTTATAGGATAACATCTAGGTTTACAATTTGGGTGACACTTTCTACTTTAGCCTCAGCCAAACACATGAATTCATTAACAAGTAGTTATAGAGTAGATGATTGCTTAGGTTTATCCTAATACTTGTTATTTAAAACATATTATTATTATTATTGCCCTACTCACCCATGATAAGGCATGGGGTGAGTTCAGTTTGTGGTTCATGGTGATGTTGTGCTGGCAGACCCCAAGAGATTATAAAGATCACTTTACAGTTCAACAGAACAAAAGTACAACATAGATGGCATGTGCTTATAGACTTATGGCACTATACTTCTTCCCTGGTCCTGTTAAGCAGGTGTTTAATGAGCCATTCGAACTTCAACCAAACTGTGGACAGCAGAAGAGGGCCTAATGCCAGGGCAATCTGATACAAAGTTTTTAATGAATTTGAAGTAAATATTTCAAACCTCTCATCCGTGGGTTGTTTTTGTTGTTGTTTTAGTTGTCGTTTTGGTATCTCTGCCCTTGTGTGCTGGCAATATTCTTCTATCAAAAAGACCTTAGAGAAGTGGGAAGGAAAGTTAACTCCCAGATCACAAGTTGGCAGTTGTGTGATAGGGGAATGCGAGATGACACGGGTGTTCGTGGTCTCCCTGCTCCTGCAAGGGAGACGAGAAACTCATCTCTGAACTCAAAGATGAATAGACGTCGACCTCCTGAACTCTGGAGTGAGTGGCCTTACAAAATTCTGGTGTTAGTTGTTAAGGTCTAGCAGAAAAGCATAACTGCCAGAAAGCAATAAGAACAGGAAAGTAGATTCATGTGAGAAGGCTGCTATGCCTTGTATCTTGGATTTTAAAGGCTCAGCAGTATGTGCACCTGCAGAGCCAGAGTGGCCTGTCTGCCTGTGTGCAGCTGTGATTGGAGAGGCATCTGTGAACCCAGAATTAAAACTCTGAGGAGCATCCACAACAGTAAATGCATAACAACTAGGTGGACCCAAGCAAATGAAAACAGGCCCTTCCTTATCTCTCTATCCCCACTGTCATTGTCGAAACCAAATAAGCCCTTCCTCCATCCCATCATAGTCATCTGTTGATTTTTTTTCGCAGCATTCAGCCTTCCCTACCCCTATCCAAACTCAACCTCACAGCCAGAGTCATATTTCTAAAATGCAAATATGATCATGTCACTTCTCTGCTCAAAAACTGTTGCTCCCCACTGCCTACAGGCTAGAGTCCAAACTCATTAAAATGGAAGTCGATACCCTTGAAAAGCTGGCACTGACCCACCTTCTGGCCTCATTTCTCAATGTAAGAGCTCCAAACCCATCCTACTCCTGCCTGTCTCTCTGTGAGCCTTTGCACTTGCAGCCCTCCTATCTAGAATTCCCTGCAGTTAAGAGGGGATCTGTGGCAAGTAACAAAATCTCAGCTCAAACCAATTTCAATAAGGAAGCATCGGAGTTGACTCACAGATGGGAGAGTCCAGAGGTTGATGGGATTCAAATTTACGGGGTGGGGGGATGTCTCACTGGTATTACCAAGGACCGCTGCCATCTTGCCATGTATCTTCTTTGTCTTCATATTTGTGCCTCTGAGAGGTCCATTTCTAAAAAGAGATAATTGTATAACAGTGACCAGGTCTGCTTAGAATGGAGACTATCCACCTTATAAGGCATGGTTCCCTAAAGAACAATCAAGATGCACATCAAAAAGGGCAAATAGAGGAACAAAGTTATGCTTCTTATTTCAGCCTAATATGCATCTTTCAAGTCCTAACTCAAGGCTTCTCTTGTCTGTGAGGAATAGCTCTACTCTCAAGATAAAAGTTTTCTCTTCACGCTCACCTGATAGGTTATTCATAGCTCCTTCTTTCATACTACTAAAATTCATAGACTTTTTAACATTGGCCTACAGCATGCAGAGATTTGAGTATACATTTACTATTTAACACTCATAGTCAAACTTTGAAATAGATATTGGTATCCATGTTCTATTTATAAGGAGACTGTGGTTCTGAGAATTCAAATAACCCTCTTAAGGTAACACAGCTGATATCATTCTAACTTCTAAATTCATATCTCTTCCTCTGCTATGTGCATAAAAGCATGTAACAAAATACCTACCATATAACAATCACCCCCAAAAGACAGTGTAAATGAATCATAAACACTATTCTTATATTTATAAGTGTCTCTTTCACACCAATTCTAAAAGTCTCTAAAAAGAATTCTAGTTGAGAGACTTCCTGAAGTATGGTGATTAAAACCATGATCTCTTGAGGCAAATTTGGTTGGGGTAAAACTTGAGCATTTTTACTCCTTTAAGACTTCAGGTAAATTTCTCAACTTCTTTCTTTCTCAATTTCTTCACTAATAAAATGTCAATCATCATAATACCTGCATCATAGAATTGCTATAAGGATTGAAGGTGATTTGGAAAGTCCAGAGACTTATACCTCATAAACATCGCCTCAAAGGTATTATAATTTTTACTTTTATCTTGGAGAAGTGTATGACATGAAGCAAGAAGTCCATGAACTCTTATAAGAGCCATAGCTAAGATCCTTGGTCTTCAGAAAACTTAACTCTTCTTCCAATTTTCCTCAGTCTTCCTGGCTCTAAAGACATGGAGATATGATACTGCCTGCAAGGCAAGCAAGTCCTGGTTGGCATCAAAGAACTTTTGGTATCCTGTTAAGGACAATATGAAAGAGCAAAGGCAATCATGCTGTCGCAAAATGAAAATCAAATGGTCTAAGAATGTGGGATCTGGCTGCCTAGAGCTGCTTGTATTTTTATAAACCATACAAAGCATTGAGGTCAAATCAGTAGTATTTAATGGCTGTATGTATGTAATGATGGAGGAAGAGAGAGGAGTTAAAGACTATTCCTACTTATCTGGTCTTGGTCAAACCTGTTCATGCAATGGGCCTTGATTTTCTTATTTATGAAATAGAGAACAACATCATCAGCTTTCTCAGTGGGCTGTCCCACACAGCAAATGAACTTTCCAATAAAAGACATCCAACGGTAAGCAGTGATGGAACACTGAAGTTCAGGAAGCCATGGAAGATACAGTTGTCACAGTGAAGCCAGGGCCTTCTACTTCATTTGAAGGGCTTGGGGTTTACCTTATGTGAGAAGAAAGCATGAAGAGGCATAGGCAGGAGACAGAATAGTTTTGCACATTAGAAATATTTGTCCAAACATGAGTAGAAGAGCAGAAATGGTGACACCAAAAATGTAAACTAGAAACAGTGGGGAGTGTAGATGGGGGCTGTAGCTATAGGAGAGAGGAAAAGACATGACTATTAAAGATGCATATGTGTGACCTCAGTGAAACCCAGTAACTGACTACCGTGGGGACTAAGACAGATAGGAAATTAGAGGATAAGTCTTGAGTGAAGGCTGTACCACTTTCAAGATGAGGAAAGTAAGAGAGAGTTGGAATTTAAAATAAAATAATCAAATAGACACCAGTGGCTCATGTCTGTAATCCTAGCTTCTTATGAGGCTGAGATCTGAGGATCACAGTTCAAAGCCTGCTGGGACAGTCCATGAGACTCTTCTCTCCAATTAACCACCAAAAAGTCAGAAGTGAAGCTGTGCCACAAATGGTAGAGTGATGGCCTTGAGCACAAAACCTCAGGGACAGTGCCAAGACTCGGAGTCCAAGCTCCAGGACCAGAACAAATTGAGAGAAAGGAAGGAAGGAAGGAAGGAAGGAAGGAAGGAAGGAAGGAAGGAAGGAAGGAAGGAAGGAAGGAAGGAAGGAAGGGAGGGCGGGAGGGAGGGAGGGAAGGAGGGAGGGAGGGAGGGAGGGAGGGAGGGAGGGAGGGAGGAGGGAGGGAGGGAGGGAGGGAGGGAGGGAGGGAGGGAGGGAGGGAGAGGGAGGGAGGGAGGGAGGAAGGAAGGAAAGAAGGAAGGAAGGAAGGAAGGAAGGAAGGAAGGGAGGGAGGGAGGGAGGGAGGGAGGGAGGGAGGGAGAGGAAGGAAAGAAAGAAGGGAGGGAAGGACAGAGGGAGGGGAGGAGGGAAAGGGGACAAAGAAAGAAAGAAAGAAAGAAAGAAAGAAAGAAAGAAAGAAAGAAAGAAAGAAAGAAAGAAAGAAAGAAAGAAAGAAAGAAAGAAAGAGAGAGAGAGAGGGAGAGAGGGAGGGAGGGAGGGGGGAGGGAGAAGGAGGGAAGGAAGGAAGGAAGGAAGGAAGGAAGGAAGGAAGGAAGGAAGGAAGGAAGGAAGGAGAAGAAATGAATCATTCTTTTTAGAAACTGAAAGGTGGCAAAGAGGTGGCTTAGCTGGTTACACATTATCATGGAAGCTCAGATTTCAGCCTAAGAGAGATATATGTTTTTATATAAATTGATATGTGGTCTGGTGTAGAGAGAAAATATGTGAAGGTAAGAAAAAGTAAGAGACAAATTGACCGAGATCATTGATTCATTTGGCCATCAGGAAAGCTATGCTTATAGGCACTCTACATCTACAACAGTAAAGGACAGAAATTATCCCTGCCCCTGCAAAGCTGATACCCTAGTGAGATAGACATTTAACAAATAAGCAGGAAAAATTTAGATCATGATGAGGATTCTTCAGACATCAATGTAAATTTATGTGAAAGGAAAGAAAGAAGTAACACATCCTATGGAGAAACACAAATAGCTTAGATGTCCGATAGGGGACACATGGAATCTGAGTCTGAAATAACAAGAGGGGCTAGAATCCATCGCTGAACAAGAAAAACAGAGAATTCTAGTCCTGTAATGGCACTTCATGCCTGTATTGGAGGAGGCTAAGGCAAAAAGGTCCTAAGTTCAAGGCAATCCTAGAGAGAGAAGCTTAATGCAGAAAGGAGAAGGGAAAATGAAAATCAAAAAAAGAACATATTTTAATTCAAGGCTATATTTGTCTGGTTTTATTTTAAAATCTACATTTATCTGACTAATAAGCCTTGTTCATAGGCTTTTGTGTTGAGTTTACATGTAATGAAGGTTAGATGTTGGGACACTGTGCTCTTCAACGATAGAAATCTCTGACAGTCCTGACTTGTCTCAGAAGAGTAAATGTGGCAAGATTTCATAATGCGGAAAAGAATAGAAGATGCAGTAAAAGCTTTGAGCAATGGTGGAGTTTGAGAGGTAACCTGGGATAAAGAGGTAGAAGATGCTTAAGACAAATGTAAGAAATAATTGCTTGTTCTTCAAAATTGAAGTAAACAGAAGGTGAGTCTTGGAAAATCAATGTGGTACAAAATGCTCCTTAAAGGAAAAGAAGAATTAAGAGGGACATTCTGAGAATAGTTGAAGAAAAGTGTTAATAATTTCCAGTTTCAAAGAAATGAAAAAAATCAATTGCAGAGGAAGCGGGGCACTCAGGGAAACATTCGCACACTTGTGAGAATGACAAGAACAAGGTCCTGAGGAATCCCAAGCTTAGTGGGAATGTGGCTGAATGTTGAGGCAGAGACATTCTAAGCTTCAGCTTCCTTATATGTGGGTTGGGATAATGAAAAGATAAAATGGCAATATGTCAGTGAGAAGGATTTGCACCAATTAAGACATTAATGAGTAATTTGAAAGAAATTTTAAGTTACCAGACTACTGCAATGTTTACACACACACACACACACACACACACACACACACACACACACACACACACACACACACCCAGGAGGTCTCTCCAGCTACTGAATGGGGACTGATTTGAACAAGAAATGGGTGGAACTAGGAAAGCTTTTAAAGCCAGGGGAAGGCACTAGAAAGCCCAGAACCACACCCATGGCCCATGGAAAATTGTGATGAATGACTGAGTGAAGGTGCAGTACACATGAAGGTGGTCCACATTTGTGGGGCTAAGCTATAGTGTTGCATTTGTGGTACATTTTAGAGACAGAGTGAGAACACCTGTGGTTATTTTTATAATGGTGCTATAAAGAAAGAGGCAGTTCCAAAGTCCACTCCCAATTACTTGGCTTAAGGCCTGTAGGGCATGGATAATATCTTAACATACAAAAATTTGCAAGAGTTATGATGAAATGGTGTTTGTCTTGGACAAATTTGTGATGCCCAGGAAAGATCTCAGAGAGAATGGCATTTGACAGCTGAGTGTGAAGATCTGGTTCAGCAGAAGGACTTAGATAGGGAATTCCATACAGTCAGTATGCAGCTCTTAAGCAGAATGTCCTGTGGTTAGGTCAGGTCTCAGAGTCAAACCAGACCTGCCAGTATGACATGGAAGAGGAACTAAGTCCTCTCGGACCTGAGCACTTCAGTGCACCAAGATAATCTACTTGAATTACATATCCCAAGCTTTACACCTCATAGGTGATTGTTGTCGACAATCATTAAGGTCATAGCAAATGTTGGACCAAAACATAGGCAGAGAGACAAGAGAAACGTTAGCTATTTCACGCTCTCCATTCAGTTCTGCTCTTTTCATTTCTGCTGGGAAGAAATGGCGACCCTTATGCCCCAAATCTGTATCTTTTATTCTCAGCCTGAGGCGAAAGCAGTAGGGAGAAATCATGGAGGAGGAAGGAAGGAGAGAAAGCTGGCTCACCAGATTATACTGCATTTTAACACAACATAAATCTCCCTGAACTTGTTTCCTGCCCATTAGCATCACATCCTGCTCTCTCTAAGTAGTCTGTGCAAGTCCCTAAATGTATCTGGACCATGCATAAACTTCATTTTCCTGTCCTCTTTTCTTCACTTTTCATTGAACTCATCCACCCACATCATTTTCCCTAGACGAAAGCCACCATGCTCATCGGGAAAGATATTAAGCTCTCAGTTCTGTCTGTCACAGAGAAAAACATTTGCTGGTATTTGGTATGAAGATTGCTGAAGAAAAACAAATTGTGTTCTCTCCTACCTGGCAGAAATGGCTGCTACGAAACCAAGTTTAATGAAAGATTGCCATCAGGTGTCTAGATGCTTAATCTACTCAAAGGTCACAGGGGCTCTCCTCCGCAGGAGCACAGCAAAATGCATGGCACAGGCTCACGGGGCTAAAGGAAGAAGAAACAATAGTCCATTGCCATTGACGTGTCCCGATTTTTATTCAACCTCTTTAAAGCATTGCATGATTGAAAGTATTTTCTTTCAAAAGACATAAAATCAGAACTTCATCTTTTTAAAAATTCACTGTGGCATGTTGATCTGTCATTTGAAATTTACATACTTTTCTAAAACAGTGATTGAGAATGATCTCTTCAGTGGATGGATCTGGAAAAAAATTATGTTAAGTAAAATAAGTCAGGCCCAGCATGACCGAGGATGTATGTGTTCTCTCATATATGGAAGTTGTATCTAATTTATATATATATATATATATGTATATATATATAAACATATACAGGGTTGTATGTATTGATGTACAAACATATTGACTAAAATATAGTATATTCATGGGCTTATTCCAGATTTATAGCTTCTTAGGTCAAGTAATCTACAGTCTAACAAAATTAATTCTAGAAGGCTTGAACTTGAGGTGTTGGTGGGAGGGGGTGAAGTCATGGGAAGGGGTGTAGTCAAATGAAGAGAGAAAAGATGGAAGAAATCAGTAATCATAGTCAATGTAAATGTGTGAAAATGGAAGTGAATAACTTGGGATAGATCGAGATAGGAAAGATGAGGGAGAATGATAGAAGGGGTGACATTGGTCAAGACACATTGTACTCATAGACTGATATGTTGACCTGAACCCCTTTTGTACAACTACATAAGATAAAAAATAAAACATTCGGGGCTGGGGATATAGCCTAGTGGCAAGAGTGCCTGCCTCGGATACACGAGGCCCTAGGTTCGATTCCCCAGCACCACATATACAGAAAACGGCCAGAAGCGGCGCTGTGGCTCAAGTGGCGGAGTGGTAGCCTTGAGCAGGAAGAAGCCAGGGACAGTGCTCAGGCTCTGAGTCCAAGGCCCAGGACTGGCCCCCCCCAAAAAAATAAAATAAATAAATAAATAAAACATTCAACATAGAAAAAAAGAGAATGATCTCATTCACTGCAAATATAATAGCTGAAAATATTGTCCTTTTGGAGAAAGGAAAAATGATATTAAGTAGTGAAACTAAGGACATAGTCAAGATTAACAGATTTCAAGAGTATGACCAGTTGTTAAGTATAAGCACTGTAGACCACTGACCACATAGACCACTGACCAGGTGGTCTCCAGATTCATTCATTGGATAAGATTATACTCTCCAGGGCTGGGGATATAGCCTAGTGGCAAGAGTGCCTGCCTCGGATACACGAGGCCCTAGGTTCGATTCCCCAGCACCACATATACAGAAAATGGCCAGAAGCGGCGCTGTGGCTCAAGTGGCAGAGTGCTAGCCTTGAGCGGGAAGAAGCCAGGGACAGTGCTCAGGCCCTGAGTCCAAGGCCCAGGACTGGCAAAAAAAAAAAAAAAAAAAAAAAAAGATTATACTCTCCAATTAACATCTTCTTGTTTACTCTAAATGGCAAAAAATAAACCTGTTTGAAACCTAGCAATTCATTTTTCAACCACTAGATGCAAGGAGCTGTGGCAGACTCCCAGGAGAAGCAGTAGCCTGGCACAAAGTCTCTCCATACCTGGAGTGTGCATTAGAGGTGGGTTTTCTAAATTAAATGGGGAGAATGAGATAAGCAACCCAAATTTAAAGCATGAGAAAGGCTTTGAGGGAAATGAAACAAATTGGTGACTCAAAGACCTGGGATAGCAGATTCGGAGAAACGAAACAAATCCTGCAAATGATCAGGGAATGTCAGAAGGGTGGGATTGAGCCTATGGTGATGATGGGGGCGGGGGAGTCAGCCAGGAAGTGGGATTTGCTAATGCAAGACTCCTGTTTAGAAAACAATATATTGATCACAAAGGAAACCAGTCCCTATCTGTATTCCTACGCTTCTTGCAGCATTATTCACAATAACCAAGATTGGAAACATCCCAAATGACTGTTGATGGATTAATGGATAAGGAAAAATTACACAGAGAGAGAGAGAGAGAGAGAGAGAGAGAGAGAGAGAGAGAGAGAGAGAGAGAGGAGAGAGAAATATTAATCAGCTTTAGAAAGGAAGAAATCTCTGCCATTTGTGAAAATATAGATGAACATAGAGGACATAATTATATATGAAATGTTCACCAAGAAGAAGAGAGTTAAATATTCTATTGTCCATATGGAATCTAAAACAGTTGAATTTATAAACTCAATAAAATGGTCATTTAAGGGCTGAGTTTTGAGTAAACAGGAAGATGTTGATTGGAGTATAAGCTTATTGAATGAATCTAGAGACCTAACAGTGAATACAGTTAATAACAACCTATCATACACTTGAAATTTGCTAACAGAGTAGATCTTTCATATTCTCAATGTATACACGGACAATGCAATAATATGATAATATAATAAAATGAAAAGAAATTTAATTATCTTGGGCTGGGAATATGGCCTAGTGGCAAGAGTGCTTGCCTCGTAAACTTGAAACCCTGGGGTTGATTCCTCAGCACCATATATATATATAGAAAAGGCCAGAAGTGGTGCTCGGCTCAAGTGGCAGAGTGCTAGCCTTCAGCAAAAGGAAGCCAGGGACAGTGCTCAGGCCCTGAGTCTAAGCCCCAGGACTGGCAAAAAATAATAATAATAATAATTATCTGGATTATTGAGTTCTTTTAAAATATACACAGATAACAAAACATTGTATTCTGTATTTGGAGCATATAAATTTTTGTTTGTGATTTATACCTCCATAGAAGTGGGGAAAACAATAAAGGAAGCCGTTCAGAGGATAAAGTCAGTAGAGAAGTGAGTGTAGAGAGATCATTCATTGCCTCAGGAACTGGGCATTCTTGTCCACTTGTGTTCAGTCTGAGGAGGAAGTTGATATAAATTCTATAGCTGTTTTTTTTTTTATAATTATCTCTTCCTTGCCATGTGTTTTCTATGATCGATCAGGTTTATCTGAGCAATTTTGCGCAAATCTTACCCTAGGCATGCCCTAGGCATGAATTCCACCTGACCTTCTGAAGGGGGCTCAGACTTCCTTCCCTGCCTTTAGTCCACTGTTCCACTCCACTGTTAAAGATAGCTTTACAAGGTAGCTCAGCAGTTTTCAATGTCTCTGAGGGCTGGTCACATGACAGAAGGAATCACATTGGCTAGTCTTGACCCCCATTTCCTGTGGGACCTCATGTAGGTGTTTGCTAACTTTGCTATAGCAAATGCTATAGACTGGGTGATGTTACCAGTAGAAAACTAATGTCCAAGTGTTTTAGATGCTAAAACTCTACAATGAAGATGTCATTGAATTTGGTAGCTTCTGAGAGCCATGAGGAAAGTGTTTTTTTCCCATGTCTTTGTCCCTGGCTTTGCCCACCTTTTCCCACCTCTCTTCATATCACCTTATTTATCCTGTGTTTGACTCCAAATGGACTCTTCCATCAGAACACCAGTCACACTGGACTGGGCTCCACCCTCTGAAGACCTCACCCAGCCCTCATTCCAAGGCATTCCCATTCTGGGCCTTAGAATGCCAACATATGAATTTGGAGAAACACTGTCTTAGCCATGATATCTTCTGTGTCTCCTCCAATACTCATCCCAGGTCTGATTCCTCGGTTACTGAAGCCATCCCAGTACTTTCAGTAGCACAGGTAATGTTACTTGACCCTTATCCCTGGGCCTGTGGAAACGTCTTCATTTCCTGCTCAGTGTAGTGAACATTTACCACACATGTCAGTCACCAAAAATCCTCTCTAGAGCCTCACTACACAAAACTGGAAAACGAAAAAGGTAAAAAAATAAAACCAACTGTCTCACTCACTTCTGTGTCTGTACAGATCTGTTAAAAACTGGACACAGCCTGTGATGTTTTGTAGTAATTAGTCTGAGGCATGTCCATTTCCCCCACCGAGGGAGGTGAGCTGTTCCTTCTTCCCATTCAACAGGCACTCAATACATGTTTGACAGACCATGCTGGGAGGCCTTGCTTTCTCTCTTAGCCTGTTGATTTTCTCTGTAGAAACATTTATTGTTGGATACTTTTGACAATGACAAATGACATTATCAAAATAATGATGAAGACAATGTGATGGATCATGTTGTCAGACTCTACAGTTGATTTTATATAGTATAAAAGCATTGGCCAGCTGTGTGATTGAAGGAAAATGGAACTATTATCCATTGGGTGAGTGGATGGACTTCACAATCTGCAAGCTGTCTCGTATCCCCAGCATGTTAAGACACAACTTTCAGCTGGGTTGAAATGGCTGCTCAACTGCTACCTTTTCTCATCCTCCCCCCCTACTGAACAGTACTTTATTACATGGATTTGAAAGGTGCATTGATGTCAATAATAATCTATGAATGTGTTCCACTCTCAAATGGCTTTTACCAAAGCCCTATTCCTAATCTCCCTTTTGACAATGACAATGATGTCAACACATGAAAGGCTTTGAAACACAGAGCAGAAAATAGACATTTATTCATTTGCCCCAACATATTTTAAAAGTTCTGTGTATAAATAAATATATACACACATATAGAATATACACATTTCTAAAATATGTTTGCATAAGAATGGGTAAACATACACTTTTGGATTTTTTGGTGTGTCAGTATGGGGCTTGGACTCAGGGCGTAGGCACTGTCCCTGAGCTTTTTCACCAAAAGCTAGAGATCTACCACTTTGGGCCACCATACCACTTTCAGTTTTCTAGTGGTTAATTGCAAATAAGAGTCTCATGGACTTTCCTATCTGGGATGACTTCAAACTGTGATCCTCAGATCTCAGCCTTCTGAGTAGC
Source organism: Perognathus longimembris pacificus (assembly GCF_023159225.1). NCBI lineage: Eukaryota > Metazoa > Chordata > Mammalia > Rodentia > Heteromyidae > Perognathus > Perognathus longimembris. Next base: position 47,365,809 of record NC_063176.1, read on the forward strand.
TAGGGTTACAGGCATAAGTCTCTGGTGCCTGGCTGAATATGTATTTGATAATTGAAAAAATATAAATCCACATAGATAGATGATAGATAGTTAATAGATTACAGACAGATGGATGTACAGACAGACAGAAAGATACTGTGCTGCAAATGAACACTGCATTTCAAGAAACTAAAAGTTCCTAACATTACATAGAGCCCACGTTAGGAAAAGCTGACTCAGTAACCTTTAGTTAATCTAATAATAAAGAAGTGCCTTCTATTAAAAGCTGTCATTTATATTTCTTTTTAAAACCATACACTTGTATTCTCACCACATGCACAGATTATAGAGAGTAATATAAAATTTTTTCTACCCCCTAATACCTCCCTAAAGACGAAAAGCAACAAGAGACCTGAATCTTAGCAGATACAGTAAAACTAGTTATTGTCTTTAGAGGATGAAATTGTTAGCACTGTAAGTAACAGATTTTCTCACCACACATTGTCTGTAATTTTGAAGAACTACACTGTATTTCTGATTCATATGGATTTTGCAATTGATGATTGCTTGGGTTTGTGTGTGTGTGTGTGTCACTTTGAGTGTTATTCACTCAAACACTAGTCTAGGTGTTGCTATGGAAATATTTCATATTGCTTTGGGCATGAAATTCCATGATTATTAACAGAATTTTTTAATATAAATTAGATGTACCTGACAAGACATTGAAAGTCCTTCCAAGCAACTTGGAATTCTGATAGAGAAATGGCATTGTGGACTGCACCTCCCACCCAAGTTCACAAATTTCAGCCAACCCTGGCTTTGACTCTAACCTTAGGGATCCTGGATTTGTTTAGACAATTATCACAAATGTAGAAGCCAATTTCTTGTAATAATTCCCCTAATGTTTTCTTACTGATTCTGCTTCCCTAGTTGAACCCCGACTGCTGCGATGGTGATGGGTGATGGTCACCTCCCAACACTTTTTTTCTTCACTTTGATCAGAAGCGTCTTATGGGCAGGGAACTGAGGCAATTTGGGACACCATGGCTCAGGTACCCCTGGGGCTCAGCAGAGTTGAGCTCAGAAAATGCAAACTGAATGAAATAATTAATCATCAGAGCCCAAACCCACAACAATGATCCATTTAAATAGGCATTTTTTGTGCCTCTGCAGGATTTTATAGTAACCCATTGAGGTCATATTTGTTGTGGTTTTGCTGATAAAGGAAAAGAATTATATTTTTGTTATCACTCTACACAATGAAAGAAAAATAGCAAAGTACTATAAATACAAGCCTTGGCTAATTATTAAGGAAATTACATGGAACAAACACAGCAAACAAAATATTTTTTCAGGGTAATAACACTGTGACATTTCCTTATAACGATAGAACTTTACAACAACAAAAGATTTCTTACAAGTCTTATAACACAATCTCACAATTTTGCAAATGAAGAAACAAACTTTTAAGGGTAATTTTATCACACACACACATAGACACATACAGATATATAGCACAGGAAAATCCAAAGTATCAATGGGGCTGTATTGATAAGGAGAAAAATAAACATACTGGAGTGTGTGTGTGTGTGTGTGTGTGTGTGTGTGTGTGTGTGTGTGTGTATGAGCAATGATGCACTGGGTTGTTCACATTCCCAACAAAACAGACTCCTCCCTCAACAGTAGGTCACGTGATTATGATGGAGTGAAATAAGTGGCAGGCATGTACGGAGGATATGTTTGCATAGGAGCAGGGAAGTGGAAGCGATAAATAAATGTTACTTGTTCAGAAGAAGAGAAATAAGCAATATAACTCACAATAGAGTTCTACTATATGCCACCCTTTGTGATGGAGAGACAGAATGAAAAAGTTATATCCCTTATTTTACTTAATTCTTACAACCCTAGGAGAGAGGTTTTGGAATCCACATTGTACAGAGGAGACTCAGATATATTAACTAATTAGATGGATAACTTAACAGTCACAGAGTCAGGATATCTATCTAGGGCTAGCTGCAAGGTCTGTGGTTTCTTTTGCTATGTAAATGTCGCTAGCATGTTTTATACTGGTTAATCTCAGTAATAGACATGTGTATTTGGAGAGGTTAAAATCATATCTATTTTCCACACATATTCTCTTAAGGAATAGGCAGAAAGTTGAGATAGATAGAAGATACAGTATCCTTAACCCATGGATGGATGGATCCATTAGAGTGTGTCTCTGTCAGAATATTATGCTAGAAGCATATGACAGAAGATTGTCTCTGAGAAAGACATGACTACGAAGAACAGAAACAGAGAAAGAAAGAGAGAGAGAGATGGGGATTAAGTCGTATCCTTCAAAGACATACCCTAAAAAGTCTTTTTCCTCCATCTAGGTTCCAAACCCTATTTTCTACCACTTCCCAATAACGCTATCCAATTATGATCCATGAACAGATTAAGTCTATTGATTAGGTCAGAGTTTTGATCACCTCTCAATAGTGCTATCCACTGATGTCCCAGTCTTCAATGCACACAAAGCCTCTTTGGGACATTTTATTCCTAAACAATAAGGTCACAATTGAAAAAATACCTCAAATGAGATTCCACATTCATCTGCACTAGTGTCCCACTACTATATCTCATCCTTGTCCTTCTTTAGCAGCTGAATGGAGGTATTTTTTTTGGGAATTTCCTCAATGAAAATTCTTCTTTGTGTCCTTTGTCTCAAATATCCTGAGTCTATAAGGCACATAGGTTTATTGGGGAAATACCTTAGGTTCACACAATTCACAGCACTTTCTGGAGCCCTTTTCATTTTCAAAACCTGTTCTGAAGTCTTAGGTGCAAATACAACCAAAGAAATTAGAAGTCAAGAGGTTGTTCCATATTCTGATAGGTAAAAAGTCAGCAGATGGCAGCTTAGCTCATTTTGAAATGAAGTTTAACTGGGGAAAAAAAGTACTCCATTTTTTTGGTTTTTAATAAAAACCTGTCTCCTCAGCTAAATCTGTAAGGTTAGTCAGCTTTAGAAGTGTCCATTCATTCAGTCTCCACTGACTAGACTTCACACAGCCCAGGTGAATGCAAATAAAAACAAAACAAAGCTGCACAATGAAAATAATTTGCTTATTGTTATCCCTAGTCCATACTACCTCCAAGACAGTCTCTTCCGAAAGAACCAAGATAGAGATTGAAGGAACAGTCAGTGCTATCCATTGACAAGGTGGCAAGGGTATCTCCATGTTACAGGGCAGGAGATCATGGGACCCATTTCTTTGTGTTTTATTCTGGACATGCATTGATTATACAAAGTATGAGCAAAGGCCTTCACAGTACCCGAGTCTAAGTGAGTGAAGGACTCTCTTTCCTACATGATTATATTAACTTGTGGGTTGAATAACAGGTCTAAATGATTAGGTTCACTGGACTGGCCCAGCAATTGCCTACTGTATGTGAGGCCCTGGGTTCATTCTGTAGCACTGTACAAAAACAAAAATGCTATTCTATTTGTGTCCTTTATTATTCTGTGAATTTATCTATCTATGATATTAACATCTATGAACCAAGATATTTTTTAAATAGCTTTAAATAGGAAAGTTATATATGTGTAAGAACAAAACCCTTGAAGTAAAGGAATGCTGATATTTCTGGATAGAATAAGTTGACATGTGAAAGAGGGAAAAGATAATTTGACATTTAGGCACTTTGATCCATTACCTAATTTTTTAAATAAAATTCAATGAGTTGAGCAACTCTATTCAAATGCTCCTGGGTCCCAGTTCCTACTTTTCCAGAGCTAATGGGCTCAATGATGTCCTAGATGTTACCTCAGGGCTGTTCTATCATCTTTTATGTAAACTTCATTTTTTACAGTTTGGATCTTTTCGTTGGATCTGGAAAGTTTTTCAGGGTGTTTGGTTTGGCTGTGTGTTTTCTTTTCTTATCTCCTTCAATTTGATCTGAAATCCTGAGGGTTCTGCCCACTTTATGGTGTGTCAGAAGGAGTCGTTTTCCCAGTCTCGTCCCACGTCCCCTGCGCTGTGATTGGACGTGCCTGGGTCAGCACGGTGACCATGGCCTTCCGCCCCTGAAACCCACACACGGCCCACGCTGAGACTGCTCCTCCCTCACCCTAACTACAGTACTGGTTCCACAGGAAAAACTAAAAACTCATTTCAAACTCAAGTGGTAACATGAGATCAGAGTCCAAAATCTGGGGTTCCTAAATGTTAGGTTCAGTTACTCAGTCCAAGGAAACACAAAATGGAAGCAAAAGTGAAAGAGCAATAAAGGAGCTCCACTTCTGGCTTTTTGGTCATTAATTAAAGATTAGAGTCCCATGGGCTTTCCTGCCTGGGCTGGCTTCAAACCACAAATCTCAGATCTCAACCTCCTGTGTAGCTAAGATTATTATAGGCATAGGTCCATGGTGCCTGGCTGGCATGAAAGGATTTTAATTAATCCGATTTCATTGGGAAGACAAATGAGATTAAGTATGTTAGGCCATCTTCAGAGAACAGACGTGAGCTGTGGGTTGAGTACGAATTGAGGGTGTTGTCTAATTAAGCAATCCTGATCAAACTGTAGCCTGATCTTTATCTCAGGATGCCCTGGTTCTGCAAGATTTCCTGCAAAAGTACTTAGAACTTGGTGGAAGTGGGGAACGACAATCCATCCAGTTATCATGATCGATTGCTCCTGCTTGGATCTGATCTCTGCATTAGTTGTTCTTTCTGTAAGGCTATAAGTCTCTACTGTGGCTAGAATCCAACACAGGTTTAGAACAATGCTTGGAGACTTACGGAAGAGGACATTATAAAAGCAGACAGGAAGATGCTTCAGTTACTTTTTACCTCGGTGTCCTCATCCTTGAAGAGATTAAGTGAGTTAGCACCAGTTATCAGGTAGGTACTCTATGCGTAGTTAACATACCTACCTATGTGGTTAGGAACGACTTTGATCCAAAGTCATGTACTTTTGTGTTTGAGATATTTTTTCCCTCCTAGAACTAACTTTTACTGTTTAGTTTTAGGATAGAGTCTTGTTCCCACCCACCTTTCACCACTCATGTGAACCAAGATCTGTGTACTTTTATGATTTCTGCAATTTCTGGGATTATAGAAGTGTGCTACTACACCCAGCTTCCTCTCATGAACATGGATTCCTGTGGGACTTTTCTGTCCAGGCTGGCCTGCAACCATTGTCCTCTTGTTCTCAGTCTCCCATATAACTCGGGAGGATAGGCACATGGCGTTGTACCCAGATATGTGTTTGAGAAGGAATCTCATACGCTTTTCTAAGTGGGCTATAGAGAGGTAAATGAAGGAGTACTTTACCCTAGGAAAAAAATTATCTATTTCCCCAAACTAGAACTAACTAATAATCTTTATACAAAATACCACAAAACTTTCCCTAGTGAAAAAAATACTTCTTTATACTATTGGGAATGGACAGTTTGAGAAGCATAAAACGACAGCAAGGCAACTTAAACAGAATATTCAATATAGATTATTTTCAAATCCCTCTAGCTGATCACATCAAAATGTATTCAAAGTTTGTTCCAATGTCTTGCAGTGCACTGGCCTGGCCTAACTTCTGAGTGGCACAGGCTGAGATGAGCTTTAAAAATAGGTTCTCTTTAATTGAATTAAAAATCAATTAAAATCCCATTAGAAACATAATTGTCATGATATAAATCACAAAATGGTATCTTTTAAGATAAATGGGGGGTGCATGCATAATTAATATTCTAGACCACACAGGCTGCAGCATGTCTTTCTGTCCTAACCTCTCTCCAGAGCAGGTAGCTGCTTCAATTACTAATGAATGAATGACTAGAAAGGCAGGTCCCCATGCAATGCAGAAACTAAGAAAATACGCCAAGCCCTGATCATCTTTTCAGAAGGTCAAAGGTCCTTAAAGACATTGCAATATGACTTAGGAGACATTCCACATATTTTTATTTTTTTAACAAACTTATTAACCAGTAAGAAAATATTAAGTGACCCCTCCAGCACATGCTTTTCCACTCATCTACCGTATAACGCACACCTGAGTCCTAAACTTCCATTACACCCAGAAATTATACAATGCGTCATCATTTCAAAGTTGCTACACTTAACAGGTAGACTCCTATTCTTATTCTCAAAGTGCTATTAGAATAGAAGATCTCAGAAGGCACCCAGACCAGCAGAAACAGCATAGTACTGTGACAACATGAACAAGTGGAGTTGGGAGTGGGTATGCACATCTGTAATCCAAGCTACTCAGCAAATAGAGGCAGGAGAACTGTGGCTCAAGGCCTGTCCAGGCAAACTTACAAAGACTCCATTGTAAAAATCAATGCATACATACACAGACATACCTACATACATACACACATATGCATACATCCATACTGTACAATAAAATAGCTTGGGGCATAGTTCAATAGGTAGACCAATTGACTAGCAACTGTGAAGTCCTAGGTTTAATCCTAGTACTTCAAAAAAAAAAAAAGAAGAAGAAAAGTGATCAAGTGGATTTTATGAATATTAGTTTCCAAAGCAATATGTTTTGTTGATATTTTAGCAAACTCTTTTGCATAAAACCCATTCTCACTATGGAATTTTAAACTAATAGGTGCTTCTGAAATTCTCAAGTTTTATGAAGATAATATATTTCTGCATGGGGATGGGATCCTTTGCGTTTGAATGGTAAGGCTTAAATGAGACCATTACATATAAAGCACTTATCCAAGTTCATTCCATTTAAGCACCCATCGGGGTTATCCTATAGTTGGTTTATTAAATATTAGTTAATCTCATCAAGATCTAGATTGCTATGCCCTTTGAGACATGACCTCCGCATTTCTGTCAATGGAGTTAAAGATAACTTTGTTGACATTGGCTTCCACTGTACAGCAAGGAAATGAAAGGATAAAATTGAGCCATTATTACCAGGAGTAGGACAAGAGTGGACAATGGGAGCTTTTCCTTGGATAAAGGAATGACTGTCAGCCTTTACATAAGGAATGTAATTATTTGTGATCACTGCATAAAACATTTCTTGTTTATGTAGTAACTTGTTACTTGGGAAAACTCAGAGCCCACTAAAGACACATGCTCTGTTCAGTAGAGTGCTACACATCTGAAATTGTTGTGTTGTTTTATTTTGCTTTGCTTTCATTTTGGATATCCCTTCAGCCAAAATAAATTCCAATTTTCATCCATTTCTTTGTCAATCTTGCTCTTTAAAAATAGAAGGTACACCAAAGAAACAAAACAAAACATTGTTGCCCAGTTTTTGAATTACTCCTTGAAGTCAAGGTCTACAAAAAGATGAAGTACATCATTTAATTGGCCTTTTATCAGATTGTGGGTGGGGGCACATGATATTCCCTTCAGCAGCCTATCGACTCTTTCAACCTTGCCTCTTGAAATCTTTCTGAACATAGGAGCTGATACTGCAGGTTTTATATTTATAATGATTAATTAAGTCTGCACTAAGCAATGTTCTTGACTACAAGAACAAAATCCACTTTAGAAAGCCTAAATGACAGCTTGCCTAAAATAATTAGCACCCATACTGATAGAATTAAAATATTCTCCCTCTGCTTTACACAGGCAGATTTCAGCCATTTCCTGATATTTCTCATTGTTCTAGATTTATAATAAGAATAAGGAGCATTGGATAAATAGGTTTATTGGACAAATAGGTTTACAGATTGAAACATCAAGCAAAGGACATTAGGTGAGGAAATGACATGTAAATATAGATAAATCTGAAATAATTACAGAGTCCAGACACAAACATGTTCTTGGGTTGGTTGAGCTACGAATCTAAAAACAGAGCTGCTGTAGTCCAAGTTTGGGTAGAAATTCCTGAAACACCACTCGTGACTGCTCTCTGGAACATTCCAGTGAAGTGTTATACAACAGTGACTTGTGTATGTCAGAGGTTTAGCATTGCTTTGCAATTCCTCAGCCCTTACTGTCAACTTTAACTATTATCTAGTTCATCATGGGACTTAAACATCCCCGAATTTAAGAGTTCTGACAAACGGTTCCTGTGACATAAGTAAACCAAAGAGACAGAAGTATATGATATAGTCTCAGCTTCTCCCATGAATTTCTGAGTCGAGTTCCTAAAATTACCTCACAGGTAATTTGGGACCAAAGCAAACTCAGCCGGGTGGCCATGAGACCTGTGCATGGTGATCAAACGACAGCTTTGCAGATAAAATTCTTGAGGACATTCTTGAACTCCTTATTTTCTCATCTCCCTAGTTTATACAGTAAGTGAAATCTGAATATTTTCTTCTCTTCCACATGAAACTCTAACTACCTTTCTTTCTAATTCAACTTTCTTAAGGGGAAAAAACATATGCTAGGCTCTTCTTTGCTCAATGGATTTCACAGGTACAGTCCAGAATTGCATTGACACGATTAGTTCCTAAAAATCTTTGATCTTTTTTTTGTTATTGTTGTTAGATGGTGACAAATTTGCTGTGGCTACCAACTTCAATGCCTTCCCTGGCTTGGAGAATCATTCAAATGGACAATGCAATGGTCTGAGGCAGTGAGATCCAGGGTAGAAGTTACATGCACTAAGAATGGATTACCTCAAAGTTAACCAGCTCATCGTGAGAAGCACTTAGCAAAGGTACCCAGCTCAAGAGAAATAAGACCCCTCATTAGGCATTTTAGTATTGACTGGAGGGGTAAGGGCTGAGTTCCTTACCCGGGTGAGTTTTGAGAAAGGGTCTTTTTTTCTTTTTTAATCTAAGCCTGTGTCTGGACTTTGATCTGCCCATTCTCCACTTCCCACTGTATCGGGGAGAGTGTCGCCCTACCCAGCTACTTATCATTAAGGTAGCGTAGCGTTTCATTACATATTTTTGTCCAGACTTGTTTGTGGCTGCAACTTCTCAATCCTCTCGTGATGCTAGGACAACTATCAAACCCAACTACTGATCAAGACAGGGTTTGCAAACCTGTTTGTTGCCTGGAAAGCCTCCTGATCTGTCTCCTGAGCAGCTAGGATGCTAGGTGTGAGTCACCATGCCCAGCTTGACTACCCATTGGAGTGAAGATATCATGGATCATACTAGGTTAAATAAAATATATTGCTGATAGTATTATCACTAGGTTGTTTTCTTTTAAATTTTCAATTGTGGCTGCTCAAAGCTTTTTAAAACACAGTGATGGGTAGAAGATTTGAGTCACTGTTATACTTTCGCTGAAATGTGCTAGTTTATGGAAACTCTTCTAAGCCACATGTTTATGGACCAATTAACCACTCAGCTGTAATGCTCTTTATCAATGTAATAGAGTAAAAGACCAATGTTTCCGTGTTTGGTGCTAAAAACACAGTATTAAGTGGATCCTATGATGAATAGAAACTCAAATGTGAACCACCATCCCTATTCTTTCTCCCATGCAGCACTTATTAGGTGCGAAGGTTTGGGCTGCAAAATGTTAGACACACGGTACCATTTAATTCTCACAAAAGCCAATGATCACAGTAACAGTGATGACAATAATAGTTGAAGTTTGCAGAGCGTTGACCAAATACTGAGCAAAAGAGGCTTCACGTGAACCATCCCATCCCACCACGTTGCAGCGACAGCAGCACCGTGGGGCATAGCATGGAGAGGCCGTCATAGCACAGAACCGAATGAACGTACCAGCAAATGCAGTGTCTGCTGAGCACTTACTTTCTGACTCACCCATCATCAAACTGATCAACCTTATCCATCATTAACTTCATTAACCCATGTCCGCATATGCCAGGAGGAAAAAGGAGACTCTCGTGGGCTCAATTTTACAAGGATACACACCCACATCCAATCCCAGAATTCCATCTCCTCGGTGCACAAAAGATGGGTGCTAATATCTAGTGTGCAACTCTGAAAATGAAACCAACATTCAGGCCATTGTTGTTTGGCTAATTTCCCAGTGAACCTGTCTACTTTCACAGATCAAAGTCCTTAGTAAATTTTAGATATTACCATTATGCTGAAGGACTGAAATTTAATCCTTTTTGAAATTACCCTGGGAATGCCTGTACAGCTCATTGAAACTCTAAGCATTCTTGGTCCAACATTACCAGCCATTCTCCAGCTTACCTGTAATAAGGCTTCTCGAACATTGAGCCATCAATTCCACAGAATAACAGTGAATCATTGCGGGACATTGAGGAAAGGCAATTATTTGAAAACATCTTCCAAAGTAAAGTTTTTCTTAATCTCAGAGCAGCTTCTCCCTGTAGCACCTAATCACACCCTGTTTCCAGTCTCCTTCCGTCATTACTTGCCACTTTCCGGGATCAATGATTGTTATTATATCCATTAAAGAAGGTGGCAGAAATGATCATTTACTGCCCTACATTTTAGGATGCCTATGAAAAATTAACAACAAATTTATTAACCTTGACCAGGCTATAATACATTGGATGGAAACACGATAATTTGTAGTAACCACAACACACACTGGCATCCCTCCCACAGATCCAGATTCTAACCCATGAGGATGGGTTGAATCTTTCTTATCTATTTCCTGTCCTCCAAGAGTGTGAACTGTTACCCACTGTGTGAAAGAAGATTTCAAGCATTTCCTTTGCTTCTATATGATGAATGCCATACACAGTTAAACAACAAGGCTATTGAGTTTTAATAACACTTAGTTGTGCTGTCTCTATTCATATGGCAAATCCTCAGCAATGACATTAGGTACCGTCCTTAGAGAATACAGTATGTTTTGAAAATCTGTGTTGACTACCATTTTGTGTCAAGCCTCAGCCATAAATTCAACTTGAAGTATAACCGGGTGCCTGTCTATTGCTTCTACCTCTCACATCAATCAAGTCTCAGTGCAAGGATGCAGATTTCAGGAGGATGTGGAGCTGGATGTCTCGGTGAACAAATACTATACAGTAGCACAAGCATATTCCTTCCAGACACTGGAGAGGATGTTTCAATTAACGCAGATCCATATTGCTCCTGTTAGCCCAGGCCTAAGAGATTGACTGGATCTCAGTGTGTTTTCTTTGAGAGTAATCACTCTGGTCTGTGTGTACTGCCTCATCTGCAAGTTAAAGACCTCCCCATTTCCCTCCCTTAAATTCTCCTTGCTTTGGAGCTATTTCAAGGGCATGCAACATACCGTATGTTGTAGAGTTTTCTTGTTCTGTTTAAACCCATGAGTTGTAGCCCTATACTTCTAGAAGCTTCTTCGCAATGCTACCTCTCAATCTCAGTGTCCACCATGAGAACAAACATGAGCTCTGTTCCTCCCAGACTCCTGAGCTGAGAGGTACGGATTGTGGTCCTCTCAGACCACCCTGGGGTGGAGCTGTCATGCCTTGTTTTACACAGACGTGAGAATCCCACTTCCCCTGCGCTGCCTGCAGGAAAGGATTCTGCAATAGAGTCGTCTGCACCCCACACTTCCTAGGATCCTCTCACAAATCCAAAAGAATGGTCACACTGGCATCATCTAGAAACCCATAGGAATGGTCATAATCCGCCAAATTCTGGGTAGTTTCTGCCCTACCCTTCACCTTCATTTCCTCCTACACAAAATCAGATTGTGAGAAACAGATACTTGCTTCCAGAATCACCAAACACAGCTTACAGTGTCTTCCCAATAAATATCTGTATGACAGCTTCGTGTGTGTGTGTGTGTGTGTGTGTGTGTGTGTGTGTGTGTGTGTGTGTGTGCCTAATTTAAGCTAGGCACTCTTTTCTGAAACCTAATGGGGTCAAATCCTATGGACATCATCCCTAGTTCTGTGTTAGTAGCTGATTTCTAAACACTTCCGTGCCACATTTTCTTTAGCTATAAAGTTGGGATGATGATGATGATAATAACAATAATAATAGCATCTATGTCTCAGGCTTTCTCTAAGTACAGCAATAAAGGGCTACTCTAAGAATACCTGGTTTAGACCTAAAGCCCTTAGGCTAATATCTGATATATAATAAGCACAGTATAGTTTGAGCTATTATTAGTGCTCACAATAACTCTCAAAGGACTAACATTACTCTCCATTTACAGATGAGGAAAGCAAGGCGCAGGAGAGTAATGTAGCTTGTCCAGGGTAATCCTATTAATAGATGACAGAGCTTCTGAGACAAACATAGATCCCAGGATCAAGGCCCATACTTTTAACTACCACCCTCTCACCCTGGTGTGTGTGTGTGTGTGTGTGTGTGTGTGTGTGTGTGTGTGTGTGTGTGTTCTTTTGAAATAAAATTCAGATCTGCAGATTGTCTATCGAAAGGATTATATCATTTTCTACAGTCTTCGACTTGGTTACCTCCAGTTTTCTCTCTTGGAGCAGCATTGAATAGTAAAGAAAAAGGTTGTTCTCCAAATGCTCTGGTAGATTTTCTGCAAAGGCTTCTTCTTCTCTCAAATACATCCCCTATCAAATTTTAAACAACCAGTGCTACATCACCTCAACATCTATAATCTTCCATCGTAGTTCCTCTCTCTTTTTTTTCTTCTGGTGTTTTACTTTTTTTTTTTTTTAATGCTTTGGTGTAGCGCTGTCTTTCCTTCCCACTGAAAGCATCTGCCCTTAACTTTCTCTTTCAAACTTCCCTCTATCAAGAATGGAGCAGTAATCAAAACTCTGAGGCAGAAAACTTGTGCAGCCCTCCCCCTAGTGGTGATGCAGGGAATATCCTTAAATCACCAGGCTTTTGCATGAATCACTAAAACCTACTTCTGTCTTTGAAAGTTACCACACAAAGACAAAAAAAAAAAAGCATCAGATGAGTTTGGAATATCAAATGATAAGGATGAAACTCCTTTCACATGCACACCCCCCCCCACCAGAGATTAGGCATTTCGCCAGTGGAAAAATAACAAGACTAAGGGACAGAGATTGGAAGAAACATCTAAATGTACAAGCCAGGGTCATGTGTGCATTTAAAGCCTAGACAAAAGAAACAGGTCAGGATCACGCTAGAAGTTTTAGTAGCTCCCTTAAATCACATCAAATCATAGCAAGATCAAAGCAGGACTCCTTACCAGCCCACTGATTTCATTCTCACCAATATTTTCATGTCATCTTCCTAAACATAGATAAGACTTTAACCAATAGCTTGAGAGACCTACTGTCTCGACAGAGACAGAAAGATGCTTTCCTTCTGAACACAGGGATGATTCTAAGTCAGCCCTCCCCATTGGGTAGCTGTCCATTCAGTCTGGAAATGGCTGGAGTTACTCATCAGAGGAGCTTAATAATTCCTTGATGCTTCTCTGTGGTTACAACCCATTTCCTTACCAAATGGGTTGGGTGTTCCAGAGAAGCTGGAATGAAATCTGTTGTCAAAATCCTACCTATGCTTTTAACCCCTTCCCATGAGAGAAAATAACAACAACAACAACTTCCCAGGTAGGCTCTGCCTCTTCTTTCTCTGCTCCCACCCACAACTGACATCACACTGGAGATTCTAACAGTCAAATCTCACTTAATATGGTCAAGAAAGAAACTCCGAGTTCCCCCTCTGTCCTACCACCTGCTCCTCTAGGTAGGCCTCAGTGTGCTGTCAGAGGGGGAAAAGAGATGGCACAAGGGGACCCCAATACTGCCAGCCACTCCAGAAGCCAGAGGAGAGACGCTGTCTTTGTCCACCTGTGCTTTGGTAATATTATACCCTATCCTTGGCAATTTACAAAGAACAGAAATTTGTTTATTACAATTTCAGAGTCCTTGTGGTCCAACATCACAGTCCCAGCAGGTCGCTTATCTGAAGGACAAGTGGCTGATACTACACAAGGCATTTTTAAAGAAATCTATTATTATCTTTAAGTTGTTGTAAAAAGGGGTTTCAATTCATCATCTCAATTTATTGATATAATGAACCTCGATCATTCTCACTCTTTCCACCATTCTCTTCCAACTCCCATCTACTTCTAAGAGTCTCCGTCTAGTCCCCAGGGAGGAGCCAGGCTGGCTTCTCGGCCTCTGAGGGGACTCCTTAGTCCTATCCCAATGGAACCATGAATTTTTGATGGCCCACATTCAAACCATAGCACATTCTCCCTCACGACCCTTGAGGGAGTCAACGTAGCTGACAGACACCTTGATTTACAACTTCCAGCTACCAAAACGGAGAGGATAAATGTCTGTTGCCGAAGCCACTGAGTCTGTGATACTGTGTTGAGGCAGTCTTTGAAAAATGGATAACGTTTTGGCATAATTCTTCCATGTCTAAGGAAATGTCAGCAGTGTTTTCCAAAGAAGTAAAGGTCGTCATTAGGATTCAATTTTGACTTGTCCATTTACACACACACACACACACACACACACACACACACACACACACACACACACACACCACCTGCTACCCAAAACCAATGATTAACAGTACCCTCTTCCCTCCATTCCTATTCCTACCACTAAACTTTGGTCTCTTGTTATTACTAGACTATCTTTGAAAATGATGGTATTGTTTCCCTGACTTCCTGCTTTCAAACTTGTCAGTGGTGTTATGGTTTAAATAGGAAATAGCCGCCATGGACTAATGTGTTCAAATGCTTGGACCTCAGCTGATGGTGGCAATCTTGGGAAAGTGGGAAGATTAGGAGGTGGAGTCTCTGGAGGACTAGCCTTTGAAGGCTATTCCTGGCCCCAAGATCATGTCTCTCTCCATCTCTGTCTGTCTGTCTGTCTTTCTCTCTCTTTCTCTCTCTCTCACTCAATCGCTTGCTCGCTCTCTCACTCTCTCCCTCTCTTTTCTCCTCTCTCTGTCACCTGGACCACCATGATGTGAGGTATTTTATTTTTTTACGTCAGACATTTAACCCACTTAACTTGAAAAGTAACTAATACAAATACATGAAAAAATAAAATTCAAGCTCTATTTGATGGCCCTCCTAGGCTTCCTAGAATCTTGCCCTGTCCCTCTCTCTGGCTTTCATCTCTCCTCTACCTCACTCTTCCTTAGCATGACAACATCTTTCCTGTTCATAAAGACAACCAAGCCTGCTCCCCCCACCTCTGGGTCTCTGTACTAGCTGCTCATTTCTCTCTGGAATGTTCCTCTTTCATGTGTTTGATTGGTGTCTTCCCACCTTTCAGAGTCTTTGGTGAAGCTCTTCTGAATACTGGACCTCAGGTAATCCATTAGTGCCCCTTTATCATGTCATTGTTTTACTTTCTATTCAGTATTATTATTCACTATTTCATCTTTAATCAAACACAAATATTGTTGGCCTACTCTGTACCAACAACTCTTTAGGCACTTAGAATGCAGTGCTAAGTAGGTGAAGGTTGGTATTCTCAAAGGGTTTACACTCCAGTGGAGAAAGATGGATGACTTACTTGTCTTCTGTGTTTTGCTGGTTTATTTATTTTTTAATCATCTATTTCCTTTGCCCCACTAGAATATAAACCTAAAAAATCTCAGAGTCCTTTGTGCCTTATTTATCTCTTAAGTACACCTGGGAACCTGGTAGGTACTTCGTAAGTAACTGTTGAATGTGTTTAGGGAAAAAAAAAATAAATGATGTACTTACAACAGAGCATTGCAAAGTTAAATCTCAATTCTATTATTGAACACAATCGTTTGCATATCAGAAGCTCAGATAATTCATCTGTAAATATGGGAACGATGATAATGAACTTCAGTGTTATTGTGCAAAAATCAACCATCCTGTTTCTAATGTTTTGCAATGTCTCACACACAGGAGGTGTACAGTAAATGACTAATGAATTAAAATTCATGAAAGTAATCAGGAGAGTTCTTTGAATCATAAAATTTACAACTGGTTCCCAGATACATTCTTAGTTTAAAGCAATATCATAATTTAGCAGGTATCATAATTTTTCAGCACTCTTATACAATCTCTTCTTTGTAGCATTTGAGACTTCATAGTTTCAGTCATAAGTATTCTAACACATGCTTCACCTGTAATAAGACACTCCTTGAGGGTAAGTTCCACTTATTTTTACAAAGAATTACATGCCACCTTGTATTAATTAACTGTTGCTTTGGGCTATTTGCCATCTACAGATCCACTGCAACCCCTTTGGGAAATGAAATGATTCGCACATATCCTTCAGCTGCCCTGGCCAATTTCTCACCACCCTGTAAGCTCATTGTCAATTCTAGGCATACAGTTGGCCCTCAATCACCAAATGCTTTCGCATATAGTGGGGTTGAGTGTGGTAGGCAGCCTCTCAGATACAACTCAATTTTCTCCACATGCTTGTATTCCTGGACTTAACATTTCCTTAAACCTTTGAGCTCGGGTTGGATCTGGCAAAAGAAGTAATGTCACATCAGTTTCAATATTCAAGCCTATGCCTCTTCTCCATCCCTTCCATTCTCTCTAAGCATCCTCACTCTGTGTGAAGGAGGCCGCCATATTGAATAGCTGGAAGGAAAGGCTCAGAGGCTATGAGCCTAATGCCTTCCAGCAGTGTTCACCCAGGATTAGAGGCCTCGTGTGGTCCTGTGCACTAATGTGGAAACTCTCAACTCTAGCAACAGACACATGAACGACTCAGAGGCCATCCTCTTTGAGAACCCGTTCTAAATGACACAATTTTGCAATCTTGTTGGGGCCACTCGGTGAATGTATACCTAGAATTTTAACCCACTGAAACTCTGAGATAATGAGCACATGCCTTCTTAAGTCACTAAGATCAGGAATAATGAGTTGCACAAAATACATAACTAATGTAGAGTATTTGGTCATCATTCAATAAAGATTTATTAGTATCAAATGACTTATCTTCTACTCTTCACTGACAGGTGAACTACAAACTCAGAGACTTAGGAAAGCAATTCTTTTCAACTTGCCCTGCAATTTAAAACTTTATCAACATAAAGATAAACATTAAATTCTTTACTTCAAAGGTACTTTGGGGGTAACTTGTTGTGTCACAAAATGAATACAAAAACAGCCTTGGACCTAGAGGCATACACAATCTTTTTGCTACTCATTGCAGTCTCCATACAAGTTATGACTACAATCAAGGTGTGAGAAAATTAAATACAAGTACAATAATTATTTTTTAAAAAGCATTCAGTCAGAAAAAAATAATTGTTATAAATGCTAGCTTTCTAGGGACTGCCAAGTAGATCCAGGAAAGTAAATGAATCTCTACAGGTCATCAGTTCCTTCAATAGTGGAAGAAACATGATATCTATCTTGTTAAGGATTTATAAGGTACAACTAAGGATTTATGACGTTCTAAGTCCAGTTTAGGATTAGTAACCTAAAAAAATTAAATATAAGTAAACCCCGCCCCATTATCCACTCTTTTGGTATATATGGCTTCAGCTACTCACAGAAAATAATGGCAAGAAAAAAATTAAATGGAATGTTCCAGAAATACTTCATGTGTTTTAAAGAGGGTAGTTTTGAGTTGCCTAGTGATCTATTATTTTGGATGCCATGATGAAATCAGAGACCATCTGCCAACTGCATTCAGTGGATACTGTGGAGGTTAAGATCACACTAGACCTTAAGTGTGGTCAAAATATAGGAGGGAGAGCCCTTCGTGCAGACCCCAGCCGGCTCCAGCGGGCTCCCATGCTTCCTCCCTTCTCTGCTTTTCTTTTCTTTCCTGATTTTTTTACTTGATTTTTAAATTTTATTTATTGTCAAAGTGATACACAGAGGGATTACAATTTCTAACATAAAGCAGTGAGTACCTTTCTTATTCAAACTGTTACCTCCCCCTCATTTTTCTCCCATCTTCCCACTTCTCCACCGCACCTCCCATGAGTTGTACAGTTGGTTTACAGTATATAGTTTTGTATGTATTGCTGTTGGATTGATTCATCTTTTATCCTTTTCTCTCCATTTTGATATTCCCCTTCCCTCCCCTTCCCTTCCCTAGTTCCAGTAAATGTATATGCAATACCCAGGGTACCAAGATCTGTAACAGTGACATCAGTGGTAAAACCATGGAAAAGAAAGACAAAAGAAAAAGGCATAATTTCACATGGTATGTTGAAAATAACAATGGCAATGATAAACCACTTATTTCCATAACTTGGAGTTCATTTCACTTAGCATCATCTTATGTGTGCATTTGTACTAGCTATTCAGTTATTGTGATCTTCTGCTAGGATTACCATAGATGTGTACTAATTATTCCCAATGAGAGAAACCATAGAGTCTATGATTCTTTGGGTTTGGCTCACTTCATTTAGTAGAAAGAATGGCATTGCCCCTTCTCTGCTTTTAATTGGTAAGAAAGGACATGCTAGCTTAGGGTGGTGATGGTTTACAGACAAAGGGCACATTCCAGAGGAAGTAAAGTAGATAAAAGAATATCCGGATAAGGTAATGATCAGGTGCACGCACACACACATACACACACACACACACACACACACACACACACACACACACACATTCTGTCTTTAAACTGATCTCTGTGGAATGCCAAGTGCTCAGAACCCTGTGCTTTTGTCTCTTTCTACTTAAGCACAGGTGAGCAGACCTAACAAACCCAACAGTGAGACAGCAGGTACGAGCTAGCACTTTTCCTTTGGCTTTAGGCTTACTCCACACACCATCTACACACACCTTGTGCACCCAGTCATCACCCCCACAGGGCTTTCCAGTCCCCAGAACCCTCCTGCTTTGTTTCATCCAGCCATGCATCATGCACTGGCCCAGTGTATCCAGGCTTTAGTTTGCCAACTGGTTTATTTAGCAGCCTTATCAATTTTAAGATCAACTGCCATGTTGTCATGGTGCAAATCTTTAAGTAACCCTTGTTTTCCTTAACAACCTCAAATGAAAGAGTATTGATGCTGGTAGTTTTATCCAAGGAGAACGTATTAGTTGTTCTACTTTATTATGCATTACTGTTTGTAATCATTACTGTGCCTAGTCTTTAAATTACCATTCAACAGAGCTAGGCATAGATCAGAAACAATGTGAGATACCTAGGGTTAGGTGCCAGCCATGGTTTCAGCCATGTGCAAGAGCCTTGGTAGGCACTGGCTGTAGGCAGAAGGAGGGCTACTGTGTTGATGGCCTCAGTTGCCATGATTCTAAAAGCAGAATCATCAAATGGGGAAAAGTACAGGAAAAGCTGAGAGGGAAAGATCCCCAGAGAAGCAAGTGATTCACCTTCGAAGGAGAATGAAGGCAGAAATTGCAGCTTGAGCGTGACCATCACCAAACCTAAAAATCAATCTGTCCAAAGATGTGAAAATTTCGTATTCTATCTCCCTAAACTTAGAGTATGCCATCGCTTTTACAAAGAATGCTTTTATTTGGCATTAAAAATTAAGTACGTGCCAAATTTGAGCTTACTGAATTCATATAAATTCTTCCCACTTGCTGGCTGCAGCAATCTAAACATGAAATGAAGGCTATGCAGATTCAACCGGCTGCCTGAAGACCACCCTCAAGTTTGATGCTGGTGTCCATGACAGTGAACATGGTTACATTCAGCATGTCCCTTGGCACTGTCTGGAAGAGGGTTCTGTGGCTGATCATGATATCATGGGAAACGTGGGATGTGCCTTCTGCAACAGCAGGACCAGAGTAGGTGTACCTATGACCTCACTCACCACATTTTCAAAGCTAACATCATCAAGTGATTTTCTTTTTAAGTCAGAGAAAGTAAACTATGAGGATTTCCCCTCAAAAGCAAGCAACTCGCACAGGAAGCCATTCATTGGTAAACCAAGGTGCAAGCTGTAGTATCTGGATTTTTCTACATGTGTTGAGAAGCAGCATGCATGACTTTTCAAAGCACTTCCTTGGACCTCCGTAGTATAGACAGAGCCTCTCAATCAGATTGTCATGTGTTATCAGTTATCCCCTTGGTAAAGGCTTTTTACTCACAGGTAGTTTTCTTCTCAATATTTTTTCTTGTGGTTCCTCAAACGACTTTGTATTTCCCATAAACATTCAATACTGGATACCCTCCTCTTGCCCATACAGACCTACCCTTTAATCTTCTCTAATCACCAGAAAGTTCATATTAAAAGCCTTCCTCAAACAAGAGATCTTTCAAGAACTCCTGCTGGGTAGACCAGTTTCTTAACAGTTTTACTGTTACATGCATTTATGTAACCACCATCTTGATCAGGCAACGTTTTTTCACCATAATCCATGACTGAGTGAGTCAATTCCTGTTGTTTTGAGTCTCCACCCAGGTCCCTAGACCCAGGTTCATCTGACTTTCATCATGATAACTTTGTCTTTATTAAAATTTAATATAAATGGGATCTCAAAGTATGAACTATTTCATTCAGCACAGTTATTTGGAGATTTATCTATGTTGTTCAATCTATCAATAGTTCGGTAGATTTTATTGCTTTGTACTATTCTCTCATACACCCATTGCATGGATAACCATGATTATTGACCTTGGGTCTCCTCCTACAACTAGCTCAAATTGCAGTTCCCCCTTCCTTGTGGGTTACCCTCAAGTCAGCCCCCACTTGTGAACAACCCCCCATAAAATGATCTTGTAAGATCCAAGTGTGCTCTGTCTTTTGCTGGGTTTCTAACTGATCCAACATCATCAGTTCCAAGAGTAGATAAGCTTATTGTTCTCCAAAGAGATGAACGTGTTTATAGGTTCTTTGGTGCTGCTATTACATAATATGCTGGACTGGGAAATTTATAAAGAACAGATTTTGTATCACATAGTTCTAGAAGCTGGGAAGCTGAAGATCAAGGCACTTGCAGCTAGCGAGGGCCTTGTGGCTATAGTTTTGCCTGGTTGAAGGCAGAAGGACAAGAGACAGAAAAATACTGCCTGGATCCTCTTTGAACAGGGCCTGATCTCCCTAATGTGAGCCTCCGGGACCTAATCATTTCTTCAAAGCTCACCTCTTAGCACCAGCTCAGTGGTAACACCATAGCAGGCATTTCCTGTCAGCATCCACTACCTCTGAGGCAAAGAAGTAGGTACCAGCTTTTTTAGCTACAAAAGGAAGAGAAATGTGGAGACACTTGCCTCTTTGCTTGTGAATAGTCATAAAATATTAGATAGAAAAAGGGGAAAAGCAAAAGCATCTGAGCTTTGAATGACTTAATCTTTATTATTAAAAATATTATTAAATATTATTTAAAATATTTGGAAACTGCAGAAAAGTATAAGGAAAAATCAAAGACCCATCATCCTGAAATAAAGACATCACTTTTCCCTCAACTCTTTTTCTTCTTTTGATAAGAAGCTACAAGCAGCTACTTCAAATAAAAGAAACTTCTGCGTAGCTTTGTTTCCTACCTTTATAATACACAGAGAGAGAGAGAGAGAGCTATCATTCAATATTATTTGAATGCATTAGTTTTAATAGCTATATAAAGCTTACATTGTATACCACATGAGTGTACCTACTTTCTTATTGTTTGTTCTCTGCTTCTAGAAGGAATCTAAAATTTGCAGAAAGCAAACCATGTTTCAATTCTCTCACTGTCCATTATGATGGTCTTCTTTGATATTTGGGCACAGCCTAGTGCCTAAATAGAACTTGAAATCAAGGGACTTAACAATCTAGAGAAAGGTGCTAAGGGAAGACAAGAGTCATTTGGGAAATGTTCCTTAGGCCTCCCAAAGCAAACAGTGGGTTCTCAGTCCCCACCTCCGGGAACTTGTGAAGCTTGCCCTGCTAAGGTTCAATTAAAATGAGAAAGATCATCGGGAAGTTGGCAGGAAGGGCATAATTCCTGCAATAACAAATGTCAAATGTTACCATTTTAGCTGTTTAGAATGACTGCCTTGTTATTTCTGAGGGTTTTAGGGGTAGCATTTGTCAATAGCAGTACCATAGACTTTGTAAAGTAATTAACTTTGTCTCCAAAAATAACCCTGATTGTTTAACCACTGCTGTATAGGATACCATGAGAAGGATGTGCCTCTCCCTTTGGAAATAAATCTGATTCCTTCAGTCTCTGGATTTATTCTTCCAGGAACCATGTTATTGTCTTGTAAAACGGCCCACCCCTCCCATTATCTCGTAAGTAGCAGTTAGCTGAGGAGAAAATGGTTCTATTGATATATGAAGTTGGAGGCAGATGCCAAGCTAATTGATCTGAGTAGGTTAAATGGGAGAAAATACTTCTAACAATCAATAGAGGTGCTAATTCGGCTAATTGTTGGATAGTGTTTCTTTTTTTAAGTGAGCCATTTCCCCAATTACTGTTTATCGTGTTGATTTTTTTTTCACTTGTCAGGAGTTTATCAGGTTTAAGTTGACCAAACCTTCTATGATATCAGTTTCCAGTATGTCAGGGTCCTAAAGTTAGTATTGCCAACTTTCTGACAAGAAGTTTTCTGGGATACTTCAGTTGGTCTACAGAACTGGCCTCAGACTTCACTGAAATAATTAGAGCACTTTTTTTTTCTAACAATGGCATAAAAAAAACAAGTCAATTAATGCCTTCCTAATTAAAAAAAAAATAAACTGGAAAGAGGAAATCAGAGAGTGGGCAGTGAACAGAGCTCTCATCTCTCAGAGGTGTGGGGGAAGGGCAGGAGGAATATCAATAAATATTACTGAAGATTAACGGCTTAACACATGATTAGTAATAGATGGACCGATGGGGGAAAAGGGAAGATTGCAGAGAAGTGAAAGATCCTCATTGACTTTTAAAAAGTGACTGTTAGCCTAAGGCAAGTGGCTCACACCTGTAATCCTAGGTACTCAGGATGCTGAGATCTGAGGATTGCAGTTCAAAGCCAACCCAGGCATGGGACTCATTTCCAATTAACCCCTCAACAGCTGGAAGTGGCACTGTGGCTCAAAATGGTAGAGCACCAGCCTTGAGCCAAAGACCTCAGGGACAGTACCTGGGCCCTGAGTTCAAGCCCCACAACTGACAAAAACAAAGAAACAAACAAAGCCCTCTGTTATGGAACAAATTTTAAATAATGCTACTAAATGTGAACAAAAGTGGAATTCTGGCATCCAATAATGTAAGGACTGAAAGAGACCTAAGAGAAGAAATCCCATTCCACCCTGTTTACAAGTGACAGACTAGGAGACAGATGGTTGAATAAACACTGAAACCCAAAAATGACAAAGGAGATTACAGTCAATTGATATAGGTGGTATTTTCTTGCAATAATACTTGGAAAGTTGTCTGCCCTCTAAAAATCTCTCAAGCTTACTCACTAATGCCTGAGATTCTTTTAAGAAGCAGTTAAGCCTTTTATTCCAAAATGAAGGATACCTTTGGGAAAAATTTACACATTAACTCAAGGTTCTGCTTGAGTGATTTTGACCTAAACTGGAACAAAAGTTTAAACACCTGATAATAAAAGAGGACAAAACCCAACACTGAGATTGAAGAAGCTCCATCAATGTGAGCTCAAAATGGATGACTAAGAGCATCAGATATAGATATCGTACATTATTGTGGGTCCCTGCTGCGTTTCCTGCTGTCTCCTCTTTTTCTCTGGCCTCCTTGTTCTTTCTGTGCAATGGTGTATGATGTTGGAGTTGTTTTCATTGCTAAAAAATCAGCCTCCGAATTGGATTGTCAAATAGCTGCTGTCATATTTTGGCTGAGATCTTTGGCAGATTCTCCTGCTAGAGTTTTATCTGTCATATTAGAATGGTAATAAGAAACATGAACCAATTCATAGGCTGATGGCTAATATGGGATGGTGAACTTTAGGAGACATTTCTTCCAAGAAGTACATGGGGTAAAAGAATCCAAACAGTCATCCTTGCCTCTCCCTGAAAGTAGCAGGTTGCTGTCATAGTGGCAGCTACTACCCTCCTCATCATTGTACCATTGGGTTGCCATGTAAGCTAAATCAACTCTTATATTTCTCTGATTATCAGGCTGATCTGACTTTACTGTGGACTTTACTCTGCCCTCCTTACAAAGAGGTATAAATGTGGAAAAAGAAATGAAGCAAAGATGCAGAGAAGAGCTATTACAAAGCACTTAGAAAATATGCATATGTTAATAATATGAAATTGAATATATGCAAACGATAGTAAGGTGTTGAGCTCTCTGAAGTCCAGGACCCCACAGAGAATTTTATGGACATTTGCATACCATAGATATTTCAAATCTGTTTTATGTATGTTAGTAAACAGGGCAAACCGGCAACACTGACTACCACACTATGAGAGAAGCATACGATTAGGGAGGACAGTGGTAGATGGTCAGTACTGATTTCATAGGTTGCGGAGCCCTGTGGAGGAATCTTGGCCTACATTATGCCCAAGAAGCTTCAATGGGACATCGAATGAGACATATCAGACAACAGCAAATGATTGTCCAGTTACCCTTTACCTGTATTGTTTAAACTTCTCAAAAACATTAGAAGAGTGAAGGCGAATCAGGTAAGTGTCCTTTCTCAGCAAGGCTAATCCACCAACAAAACTAACACCAGAATATGAGTACTCAAAAAAGGTGGAGGGTAGGGCTAAGGATAGGGGGAAGACAAAGAGAGGAATGGAGGGGAATGCAGTCCTAAAATTTACTACATATCCTCCAAAATTAAGAAAATTGGGGGATGAGGCAGTGTTGGGAGGGATGGGAGAGAATGATGGAAGGTGTGACATGGATAACACTGCATTGCAACAATCAACTTCTTTGTTCAATGACAATTCCTGTGTATAACTACTTAAAAATAATAAAAAAATATATTTTCAAAAGTTGGCATCACCTTGGAGAGAAAAACACAGCATTCTTTCAACATGGTTAAAGACAAGCAATGGATTTAGGATGGATCACTGACAGTTTTAACCTCAAATGTAAGAAAAGAGCAAAAAGAAGGAAACGAAGTAACAACAAAGCAGAAGAATGTTAAAAAGAAATACATTTTATATCCTGACATTAATGGAAAAAAAATATGGGAGACAAAGAGAGCAGATGGGGCAAGGAAGGGGTATAGATGCTTGAGGCACCGTTGAGGGAGAAAAATAAAGACAAAGCTATCTGTTACTACACACTTGTCCCCTACATTAAATACTGGAAGGGAAAAGTGAGGGGACCGTGTGCAAATAAAGAAAGAAGAAAGAACATGCACTCTTAAAAGTACTGCCAGGGACAGCACCAGGGTCTGAATTCAAGCCCCAGAACTGGCAAAAGCACCACAAAACAAAACAGAAAAAGTATTGCACATCAATTAGGCACCAGGGGAGGTCACAGGGACCCAGAAATGAGTTTGCCTTTGTCTTTACAAAGAACTCAAGTCAGTGAGAGACAGAGATGCACGAACAAGTGGTTTGCAAAACACCTGAAAAATGGAATAGGAAAAACACATTGCTACTATTAACACTATTGCTACTATTAACACTACCGAGAGAGGGCAAGGAGGCATCCTAAGACAAAAATGAAGGCCTCAATGTTCATTGTATGAGTTATACAAAAAGAAAAGATTAAGATGAGAAATAAAAACGTTTATCTTTCAGCCTATCAAATGCAGTATCAAAAATACAACGTGCGTGTCTAAACTCTTTACTATGAAATTGTAATAAAGTACAAAATGGTATCTGTAAGATTAAATCACCACCCACAAGACCTTGATTTATCCATAAAAAATGGACTATTTGAGCCTCCATCCCCTGAAGAGAACGAACAAGCCAATTTTACCTTGAAGAAAAATCAACAGGTAAAGGCTTAACAAAGGTCATAGATTATGAGGCTTCAGATGGAAATTCTACCTCTGCAGTTCCATCGACACAGTTATTACTGTTATTATAGCTAAACCTCCTCATTCCACTGACATTATTAACCAAGACAAATGAGGCCTTGCAGCTTTCTTTCATGGGGCAGATCACCCATTAAATCAAGAACAATATCATTGTCTTTTACAGCACTTCCTAAACTGTTTCCTGCCTCAGAAAGGTTTCCTGAGCTTTTCTCCCTTACTTAATCTGAACAGGCCTCACCCCTCTTGTGTGTGTAATATGGCCCAATTCTGCTTTGCGTATTTCAGAACATCCCCCAGGTTCTCACACACTCAGGTAAGAGGTGCCTAATTGTTGTGATAATTTATGAAATCATCAACATGCTCTCCAGCAATCTTATTTAGATGCATGCAGAGAAAATCAGCCCCTTAGGAAGCTCAAAATTTATCAGGGCACTTTTTCCTCCTCTCTCTAACCAAACAAGCCTGCTTTAGGATCCATGACTAAAATTTAGCCCACCATTTTGAGAGTGTTAACAATAATCAGGAGAAACAAACCAAGCACCAGAGACTGGGAGTCATTGGACCAAAGGGATGCAACTGGATGTACGTGGACAGAAATGGAAACTGAGTTTATATGAACACTTTAACTTCTTTTTCTAGGCAAAATGAAATGCAAATCATTATTTGCTCTGTGAGTGATAAACTACAATTCAAATGCCTTCATTTGGCTTATGAGATGGGCTGATTTTTGCATAGAAATTTCTCTCATTTAATTATACCTTTCTTACCACCATTAATTTGCTGAGTAAATGTAAGTACCATTTCCACACTCCATGTGCCTGTCTTCATTTCAATATGGTAATATTTCCTTCCTGTCAAGGGGAACAAGTAAATCCTTTCTAAGTTTTGATAAAACTGGAGCAGGTATCGTAGATTATTTTTCTTAATGATGTTAGAAATCAAACTCAAGCCTTGTGGATATTAGGCAGGCCCTCTACCACTCCTGTTGGTTTTCTGAGATGAGGTCTAACTATGTAGCCCAGGCTGGCCTTCAACTCCCCATCCTCCTGTCTCAACTTCTTGAGTGTTGTGATTAAAGTTGTGCCCAAGTGCACTCTGTGCACTGTGTACTTATGAACAGAAACCCTCAGAGAAAGCACTACGACCATCATTTTACACCATTTTCTGTTCTCTATTGAATGGCAGAATCCACCAAAGAGTTTGGGAGAGCATACTTCTGAAGAAAGTGGATATATCTTTAAGATTGTTCAAAATCCAAATGATCAAGACCATTCAACGACTTTTCCCTGGTAGCTCGAGCTCTTGATTGGCTTTCCAAGAATTTCCTTATTTACTGAAACTCGCTAGCACGTCACTGTTGAACAACAAAACAGCAGGTTGTTCTAATGGCCTCAAGGTCAGGCCCCCCGATTTCCATGGCCTTTTAGGGCTCTCTGTCTTGGCCTCTGCTCTGCAGCTGACCTGGTAGAGAAAAGGCATGAGAGGGAAAAGCACAAGCCTGTCGTCTCTGTGGTTCCTCGGTCTGTGGGCAGTCAGACTGATTCAGGACCAAACCCGGCTCCCCAGCTCTATGCCTCCTGGCAACCCGCCATCTGGAGTCAGTTCAAATGAACAAGCTGCCTTTTCTTCCTACATATTGGTTTCTCCTCCATTTGAAAACAAAACTCTTCCCCATCTGCTTGCTTCTGGGATCGCCATAATTGCACGGAGGATAATTGGCGGCAACTCAATCGGAGGAGGAAAACCCTGTTGATTCGAAGCACAATCTCCATAAACGTTTGTGTTCCCTCGTTTTGCTAAATGGGAGCCTGTGTCCCAGCCAGCTCTGCCCATGTGGGATGGAAATTAATGGGAGGCATATGAAGAGGAGGGGATGTACCAAGCAGTGCTCCATCACAACCCCTCTGTTTCTAAGATTCTCTGCTGCCAGGGCACCCCCTGACTTCTCCTCATTGTGCCTCACCCCTCCAAAAACACCAAAGTAAATAATGCCAGAATAGAGCCCCAAAACAAACAAGACTGCCAAATAAAGGGTCCATTGACTTCACACCCAACATTTGCTTTCTGAAATGGCCACTGCCTGCCCTGAAAGAAGCCCCTGGAATTTGGGTTCAATCTATAAGCAAGAAGATCAGTACAAGAGAACAAGAATGAGTTGGTTGAGTCCTGCCTCTGACACTGACTAACTGGGGGAACTTGAGCCTGCCCTTTAATCTGCCTCTTCTTAGCCTCAGTGCCTTCGATGTAATGTTAGACTGAGAACCATTGCTACTTTACTCTAGTGCTATGAACAAGGTTGGCTCCGGACACTTGAGAAGGTCTAGATAACTTCGCTATTATCACTAAGTTGGTGTTCATCCAGCCAGACTGGGTTCTCCAGGGACTATCTTTGGGGAAACAGCACTATGTGCTAGAAATATGACAGACAGAAGAAAAAAAAACATATAGAAATGTAGAATATGTAGAAAAATGCAGAGAAATAGAAAAAAATAAAAATAGGGAATTTATTGACTATCTTACAAGTCGGATTCACTAGAATTACTAGACAAACAGATAAGAAATGAGGAAATGAATTTGAAAGAAACAGCTATAATGGGGAGGAAAAAAGTCTGACATGATAGATCTGATGTTTCTACTTCATGTGGGTTATTTAAGGGAAATTCACTGTAAAAAGAAAATGCCTGAGTTGCCACCTTGTTTAGGCATGGAGGAAAGTTGGCATAAAGGCTGTGTTTTGAATGATGTGGACATATTCAAGAAAAAAAGAAATGCAGAAACCTAAAGCATAGTGAATAAAGGATAGGAGAGGTTTCACGTGAAGTCCAGGGTTCATAGGATTTTGCTTTTCATTAGTTCATGATAAGTATTCAGTTTTGGCATACAATGAGGGCTCTGCATGGAACTACTGTTAAGTGTTTAAATGTTCAGTCAGGTACTTTGAGAAGAGCCTGGTGTAGGCAGGGCTGTGTGCAGACAGAGGGGGCTGGAGTTGTGGCTTGTTGAGAGATGATGTTGATTTTGGTTTAGGGGGATATCTGTGGAACAGGAGTAAAGTAGGAGGCTCTTTCTGTGTCATCAGTCTGACACCTATTTGCTCTCAGTGATTTGATTAAGCTCAAATTCTTGACTTGGGTCCTGAGGTCATCTATGTGGTGGTTGCAAATAAACAACGGTGATGGCTGATAAGTCCTATTCCAAGGACAGATGGATGGAGGAAACACAAAGTACCCTGTGATTAGTCAAAGGACTCAAGAAGAAGCTCTGCTTCACAGGAGCTGAGTTATGATAATCAAATCAGTCAATAGCCAGCCTAGTCACTTCATCTGTAAAATACTGGGTTCATAGGAAAGTCGCAGGCTTGTAAAGTTGATATATTTGGAAACAGTTCTATATAATTCAACGTGACACTAAAAATAAGGAAGTATTTCCAAACAAAGGCCCGAACTACATGGTTTCTGCTTCCCTGATCACCAATGTTCAACCACAAGGACCAACTGGGTCACATCTTGTTTGAGTTTCTGTACATATTTCCTAGGGCTGCACTCACCAGTTATGCAAACTGGGAGCCCAAAGGGTAGATATCAATTCCTGCACAGTTTTCAAAGCTGAAATTCCAAAGCTGAACTGTTGGCAAGATGAAGCTACCCCTAACACCTTTAGGGGAGAATTTATTCCCGCCTCTTAAGGCTTCTGTGAGCCCAAGTATCCCTCAGCTTTTAGCAGCATGAATCCAGTCTCACACTCAATCTTTACACAGTCATCTTCCCCTTATGTTTGTGCATCTGTCTTCATGTGGAATTCTCCCATTTCTTTTCCCTTTTTTTAAGGACATCAGTCCTATTTTATGAGAGCCTACTCAAATTGAACATAGTCCATCTTCAGTTGATTACATTGATGACCCTATTTCTAAATAAGGGTACCAAATACCAAGATTAAGATTTCAACATGTCTCTCTGAGGGACACACAATACAGTATTAATAACTGGACTGACTTAATGTCTTACTAAGCAGGAAAAGAATTACATGTTTTAGGTTCTAGGAGCTGTCTTCACAAGACAGTAAAATTGGAAATCCAGGGGACAGATCTACAGAGACATGGAATAAGTTAAATTCTAAAGCCAAAACTTCAGTTGGAGACACGCGGTAACCCCAAGAAGTTTGTCAGATTGGAAGAATTAGGAATAAAGGACATTAGATAATAAACCAACTGTGTTATCAGGAAAGCAAAGGATAACTGACTCAAATAGGAGGGACAGGGCAGCAGTAGAGTTGTGGCCATAGACAATGGGTATTGCCTGGACATTCTGTTTGCCAGGCAAAGGATAGACTGTCTAATAAAGACAACAGCTCACGGAAAGCAGATTTCCAGTGCTACAGGCCCAAAACTGCACACAGATGGAAGCCCTACAGAAATCACCCTGCAAGTCACCCTGAAATCGTACATACATTGGACTGTGTCTCAGTCTGGAAAATCACCACTTTCCTATGAAGACAAACTGAGGAATTAAAAAAAAAATCCTTGTTGTCTTTTATTTGTTTGTTTGAATGTAACTGCACTTTGAAACTTTATAAACCAACGTATACATAATTACATTATCCATATGTAGTATGTGACATATACCAATTTATTAATATTTTTCTTCCTCAATTAAGGGAGAGATGCTAATGTTGGAACTGATAAGCCATATATTTTTTAAATGTCCAAATAAAGGTTTGTTGAGGACATGTCCTCTGAAAGAAATAAATGCAAGTAATGTTGATTCTGATGTAGAAAGGATCAGAATCTTCTCTTCCATAAGAATTCATAGTGGCTTTCTGGGATCAAAGCAGTAGGCAAATCATTATCCTAGAGATGGTGAAATGAAATGCGGACTTTGAATCCATAAAGTGGAACTGACAATGTTCTTCATGGCATCAAGCACAGCCATGTGAGTTTCCCTTATATAATTCCTCCACGTGTCATAGCAAACCACATTAGCAGACATTTATTAGCACCAACCCTGTGCCAACCTCCTGGAGTCAGATGAGTACATTAACAGAGTCACCTGTTTCGGAATTTATACATTCACTCACTTAGCTCCAACAGTAGGCTGAAAGCCCCTTAGAGCATGTATGCATATGAATATGCATGAACACACATACACACACACACACACACACACACACACATACACACACAAATGTACCCAAATTAGCCAAGTGCAGGTGTCTCACATCTGCAATCCTTGCTGCTTAGGTGGCCGAAATCTGAGAATCTCATGTGGCTCAAAGCCAGCCTGAGAGAAAGGCCATGAGATTCTTCTCTCCTATTAACCACCAAAATGCTGGAAGTAGAGGTGCTGCTCAAGTGACAGAGTATCAGTCTTGAGTGGAAAGGCTAAACCACAAGGTCCAGGTCCTGAGTTTAAGCCCCAGTACTGGCACACAAAAATATGTACCCAAGATAAAAAAAAATACCTTATTCCACCTAAGAATATTATAAAATAAACCCCTCTGGGTAAATGGCCTTTAAATCTAAACCCAGACAGTGAGCATAAGATCATCTAAAGCACAGAAGTAGGAAATCATTAGGAGAAAATTAGAAATTTGAAGCTTGAAGTTGAGTGGAAACATTATCTGGAGTTATAGAGTGGTCCCATGCTGCTGATCCCAATCCATGTTTCCTAATTTTCATGTACAGGTTGACTCTAAGAAGAGAAATCAACCTAAGTATTTTTATTAGTTAAGAATTTCATATACAAAACTTATAGGAATTTAATATACAGGACTTAACAGGATACGTGGAAAGGTTTAATGAGAAGGTTCTAGGCTAGTTCTTTACATGCAACTCCTGTTTGTTAACACAGACCTAAGCCAACAGAGAGCCTTGGAGCCTTGGTTCTGTGAGGGGCAAGAAGCCCCTTTGTTGTGTTGCTCTACCACAATTGCTTCCCACCACAAATGGGAAACAGTGGAGGACTACAAGCCCATGCTGCAGAATATCTGCACACAGAATATCTGCACACAGATAGCTTCCTCTTTAGCAGCAGCTCCCAAATATTGCACCAAAACCCTCTTTACTGTACTCTAACTCAGGAAGGATTCTGGAAAATCTGGTTTTAATGTAGTTTTCAGCTTTTTTTTTTTTTTTAGCCTTCCCACCTGGAAAGTAGGTGGCAGTTTGGTTGAGTGAAGAAAAACTATTGCAATATGAAGTGAGAATGACAAAATTGATGGCATGGAGGATGAATTAAACACCTAGGAGAAAGCAACACAGATAAGGGAAAAGATCTAATTCACAGTGCAAAGGAAATGATAATCAATCTGAGACCTTATTTATATATATAAATACAAATACATATATATTATATGTTACATATATAGTGTGTGTATACATGCATACATACATGCATGTGTATTTTAAGAAAACTGCTTTCTGGCTGATAAGGGCTTGTATCAGTAGGGAACAATGAAATGCTGAGCTCTGAGGGATGGCCTACAGTTGTCATCTCACACTGCGCTTTGCTGAAGCCGAGAGCCATCCATGGGATTTCTCGAATTAATTTGGCATTTCAAATATCATCTGCAGTTTTAGGTCAAGCAGTGGTTTAGAGTTCTATGGGGTTTGTCCAATATGGTGCCTCGGGTTTGGGTATTGGCGAACTGTCATTGTAATTACGCGTCTAATTTGATGTGACTGCAGTATGTTCCTTTCTCTAAAGCCTTCTGAGCAGCTTTCAGAATCCCTGATTAGTTTAGGAACAGAAAGGAGTTTCTCCATTAAAAGAATGAAATAAAAAAATAGCCAGGTTGGTAGGAAGGCTTTTGAGATATGTGACTGTGTGAGAAGAAATTCTCAGGCAGTTCATGGCTGGATCCTTTCTCAGCTTCTTCCCAACACGTATCGGGGTCACAAGGACTTATGCATTCTGCCAGAGTTCAGCATCAGAGCTAGTCCCTAGAGCAATGGCCAGTGTGCCCCGAATTGCTCTAAATATCAGTTTCACTTTCTGTAAAATGGACAGGATATGTTTTTGCAAAGTGGCTGAAGAGACTAATGGACTTATAATTTTTCTACTACCATAGAGTACAGTTGCAACACCCCCCACCCCCCCCACCCCTCTTTCCCTTCCTCTCTCCAACCATATGCTTAAGGAGCATATATCAATCCTCTTCATTTCTACTACACAAGTACTGGCACATAGATTCTTAACAACTTGTTCCAGATAATGTATTTGTACAAAG
Source organism: Perognathus longimembris pacificus (assembly GCF_023159225.1). Taxonomy (NCBI): domain Eukaryota; kingdom Metazoa; phylum Chordata; class Mammalia; order Rodentia; family Heteromyidae; genus Perognathus; species Perognathus longimembris. Next base: position 47,398,599 of record NC_063176.1, read on the forward strand.
AAGGAAGAAAACAAGGGAGGGAGGGAGGGAGGGAGGGAGGGAGGGAGGGAGGGAGGGAGGGAGGGAGGGAGGGAGGGAGGGAGGGAGGGAGGGAGGGAGGGAGGGAGGGAGGGAGGGAGGGAGGGATTCCTTATAACAGCCATTGATAACAGGAGCCAGCTGACAAAGTGGCTGAAGAGACTAATGGACTTATAATTTTTCTACTACCATAGAGTACAGTTGCAACACCCCCCACCCCCCCCACCCCTCTTTCCCTTCCTCTCTCCAACCATATGCTTAAGGAGCATATATCAATCCTCTTCATTTCTACTACACAAGTACTGGCACATAGATTCTTAACAACTTGTTCCAGATAATGTATTTGTACAAAGAAGGAAGAAAACAAGGGAGGGAGGGAGGGAGGGAGGGAGGGAGGGAGGGAGGGAGGGAGGGAGGGAGGGAGGGAGGGAGGGAGGGAGGGAGGGAGGGAGGGAAGGAGGGAGGGAGGGAGGGAGGGAGGGAGGGAGGGAGGGAGGGAGGGAGGGATTCCTTATAACAGCCATTGATAACAGGAGCCAGCTGACTGGCCAGAGGGGCCATGAGACTGGGTGGTGAGTTGCTACTACAGGTTATTGGCCCATGCTTGGCAGGAGTGTAACAGTTATTTTCACTCCTAAAACTAAGCAGGACCCTCCACTCACTGCCACAGTAGACTTACTTGTCTTGCTTTTGAGCCCAGGAGTAATTGTCCTTTCCAAGGGGCTTATTTCACAGTCGATTATGCTGTGGCAGCCCCAGACATCCCATTTTACACACATATAGCATGTCCTTGAAGAGCGAAGTCACTTCAACGCGATGCCGTTCCTCAAAACATTAAATATCACTCAATCTTCAAAGTAACTCATGGAACCAACCAGCCCCTCCCATGGAGAGGTCTGCCATTGTCAAAATAGAAAATCCAATAAAAATAGCCTGACTTAAATACTAGGCTTGAAGAAGCGATCGGTCAATTACTAAGGTATTCAGGGCGTCCCTGCCATCAGGAGAAGGCACTGTCATTGAAAGCTCAGACATAGTCCTTGGGCTGACAACATCCAAACAAGCACTTTAAAGCCAAATAAATACAGGGTCCAAGTGCATGCAACCTGCAAGGACTTCCCAGTGTTGTCCATCCCTTGGGTGAGTCTTACTGCTCACTGTCGCCTGGCGGTACCTGCCAGTTGTTAGTGATCTGGGCTGCCTAAGTTGCCCCTGGAATCATTGGTGACTGATTTCCAGCTCTGTGTACACAACGGGGGTAGGGTGGTTGGAACAGCTCTCCAGGCGCAGTCTGCTAGAGAAGTGTTTCTCTCCCCCTGAGAAAGAAAATTATAAGAGCCTTTGATCTTACTTGTATTTTCCTTCTCTGAAGTGAATTTGATGCCTGTGGAAAGTGTCAGACTAGCAGGCCAGGGAAATGAAGGATTGTAGTTTGCAAAGTAGGGGGAGGAAGAACTCTGCCCTTGAAGGTCACCTTGTCCTCCCTCTCTTGTTAAGGGAATAGAGGAGCAGGGAGCACAGGAAGCTCATTGGTTCCTGTCCTTGCTACAGTCTGATTTGAAAGCTTAGCCAGATGCCTTCTCCAGTATCAGTTGTGCTTTCTGTTGAGTGGGCAGATGCGTGAGTGCCCTTTTCCTTCCTCTGACAGAAATTTGAAATAAAGTTGTTTCTAGGTTTGTAGATCTTCTGAGCTTAGGAGATTGCATGTGAGCAATCAACACAGTCCACTGAGACTTAAGTTAGACCCTGGGTGCTGAAGAGGGGATGGATGAAGGTGGCAATCAAGTTGCCACAGTGTTCCAGCCTCTGCAGAAATTGCCAGAAATTGGCTATACAGTATGTGGATCTCTCTAGGATTGGAAGCACAGTACTCCCCAGCAAAACAAAGCCAAGTGAATGGGCAGTTGGGCCAAAGGAAAGTTAGAGCAACATCATCTGTTTAGCCTTTTCTGCCTTAAAAGGGGTTGAGAGAAAGAGAGGAGTTCTGTATTACTGAGGAACTGTGGAGTGGAAATGGAGGTAGTGAGAGCACCAAGGAGCTATGATCCCTATGACTAGGGAAACAAAGGGCACAGTTGACATCTTTAAAATAAAGCAAGAGAAAGATCCAGGAGGGCATGTGACAAAGTTCGTCCTGTATGGGAAGAGGTCACATCAATTGGCATTTAGGGAGAAGTCTTTTTCAAACTAACAACTTGATACAGACAGGAACTGGGAAAACAGCAAAGCAAATAGCAAACCACCCTTGGAGTCAAGAATGGGAGGTTGTTCATGGTCTCCTGATATCGTCCCCTCTTGGCAGCACTTAGGGATCAGTGGTCAAAGGGACAAGAAGGTTTGAAAGACCCAGCCCCAGTCTCACAAAGAGGGAAAGAGGATGATGAGTTAGGCTAGAGAGAGAACTTCTTGGTCACTGGCAAAAGTCATCCTTAGGGAGAGAAAGTGGGTTTCAGTACAGTGGGGCTGGTTGTATAAAAGCAGAGAATGGAGGGGAAATCCCAGGCAAAGGTGAAAATTGAAATGAAGTAAGCAAGCCAACAGAGCAAACCCTTGATATTCATAAACAAAATTCAAAGAGCGATTAAACCGTACACAGAATGTGTCCTAGATGGGGTGGCTGGGTGGAGGTTGATGGTGGTAGGAAGCTAGTAGATGCTGAAGGGTTCATACAGCATCTAAGCTACAGGGAACAAGCTTGGATTTAAGCCAAGGCACATCAGTCATTCATTGCATAATCATGAACAACTTGTTTAAGCTCTCTGAACTTCATTGTCTACATCTGCAAAGTGGGAGTGTTACTCTCCACAGCATAAAATTATTGTGAAGAGTGAAAAGTTGGGATCATGCGAAGAGTTGGGATTTGGAGTAAACGAGATTTCGTTGCTCCCTTCACAAAGCTCATATTCTAAGAGCAAAATGCAACTGCTAGAAAGTTATGTCATACAGGTTGTTTTGGGTATCAAGAAACAACTGAGAATAGAAGACATTCAGATAAAGGTTTGCTTATTTAACCTGGTGTTTTTTTTTTAAAGGAGTCCTGGTATGGAGGAGAGTTGCTCAGCAATGTCAGACTTTGTGTTGGGTTTTCTAGAATGCTCTTAGACTTAACTTTATGGTACAAACATGCAGGAAGATGGAGAAAGATGTGTTTCAAAAGACAGGAGACATCTTGTCTTTCTCTTCTATCCTAATCATGTTTAACAAGCATCCCCAACATTCTTATGTCTCATTGGTGCCACAGACCCTCAGCAGTAAGGGGGGGGGGCATTTTGAGAAGGATATAATATCAAGGCAATGCCATTAGTTAGGCATCCTTCTTTTCAGGAAGGCTCCTTCACTTTGTATAATTTTCCTGTAGTCATGGTAGTTCTAAAGTTCTCTTCTATGTCTACTGATTGCCTTTCATTCTGGAGAAAATATCATAGAGTTAATTTATTGTAGAAGAAAAAATCACTTTATTATTTAATTCAATTCTACCCTGTGTTGAGTACTTGATCTGTGCACATTACCATTTAATAATGTGTAGTTTCTGGAAATTGCTGGATGTTTGCTTGTTACTGGCCAAAATACTGGAGTTAGTAGTAATAAAACCGAACCTGGATGATAGAAGGAACTGTGAAAAAATTTTCAATATGCTCAAGAATCCACATTATAGAAAGTAGACATCTTATTATCTTAGCCAAAGTACCTAAAGTGTTGGCTTAACTTTTAGCCTGGTTTCAAATCAATTCCGATAATGGTGACAGAGACATAACAGAAAACTAAAGCGTACCTGGCATTTTCCTGTCAAATGAAGTAACCACTCCTTGGAAAATAAAACCCAAGTCAAGTATTTAAATCAACTCCCACACTAGGGCCATTTTGGCACATATGGAAATGTCTGGAAGTCCTTCTTCTAATTTACATAAATGTTTGCTACAGGAATGTGCATTCTTTCCATTATTTATAATGCAAAGACTGGTATAAATTCTACCTTGGACCATGTGCTAGCCCTTAAATCTGCTGAGTTTGAAAAAGTAATGTTTAGAACGTTTATTAAAACTGACATTGTCATATGCCCTCACCCTTGAGAAGACACAATACAGATATAGTAGAAGCCACTATGGTTACAATGAGGAAAGTTAGTATAAAAATTACCCAGTGAGACTGGGAAATTTCTATGTATCCCAAACTGGCATCAGGTCTAGATCAATTGTTGATCTTGATCTCAAGATCTTGCTATAGCTAAACTTCTATATTTACGGACTCAACACCAACACAGTCCAGAATTATTTGTTTTCCAAAGTGAGAAGCCAAAGAAAACACATAAGGAACATGCTAAACATACAGATTCTCCTACCTTTTCACCTAATGTGTGTGTAGTAGATGTTGGGAAACATAGAAGCATCCATTTTGAACCTATGCTCTGGTTAGTGCTGATGTAGGCAAACCACAGACCATAATGTGGAAAACACCAGTTGAGGGTCTGCTTAGCTGGTGTCCATCTTTGTAATGTTAACTTATAGTTTTTTTCTTTGCAAGTAATTATGAAGTTTTCATAACAGAGGGTTCTTTGAACATTGAACTTATATGTCAACTTATATAAGAGATAGATAACAAGCTTCATGAAGAAAACAATACCAATTAGATAACAAGAGTTTGTATGTGCAAATGCATATATACACATGCGCACACACATGCATATACACACACCACTGCAAGGGACTCAAGAGGGGCAGAACTATTGTAAGAATCTCATCATGGACACTTTGAGATGAATTGTCCAACTTACAGACACATACGAAAATGATAACTGTTTTAAAAACACCCTGTGCTGCTAGAATCCAGTTACTTGGTATTTCTCTATATACTGTTGTAGTAAAGATGAACTTCAGGCCTCTTGCTCTGGATAAACTTCTATATCAATGTTAAGAACAAAGGCTATACAGTCTTACGAATTCCTAAATATCACCCCGAAAAAAAGGCACTATCTCTCCATAAGGCTACCAAGAGAAATTATTTACAAAATACAAAAACAAGATGGTTAGAATGAAAGAACCAAGAAATGAATAGTGGCTGAAGATTCTTTCACCATCTCACTCAGCTGCATGACAGAATCAGAGCAAGTTGCCTTTTGCCTGGAGACCTGAGCTTGGCCTTAAACTGTCTGCCTCTTCCTGTAAGTCTAAATGTGACATCGTTGCACACAATGAAATATGTGGGGGAAGGAGAGAGGAAGAGAATGGAAGCTAGGAAGGAGAGAAGGAGAAAGTGAATGAGGGCTAAGCGTGGTAAATGTAGAGAGTCGACTCTGGCCTGAGTTACCTCCTACCTAGTCAGATGATAAGAATTTTTTTTTAGTTGGGAACTCTGTATTTCTAGCCCCATGGGTCAAGTCTATACATGCTTGTTACAACTCTCACAAAAAGGATGTATGGGGGCCTTTGCAGGTGCTTTTTTTCATCTTTATGTTTTTTTAATGCATCCCCCAAAGCCTCTATGCTACCATCTTCATCTCCAAGTTCAACTTCACAGAGTTCTCACAGTTTTTGGAGGCAGGGCTTCTGGGAGGTGATCAGGTCTAGATGAGATCTTAAGAATGGGGCACCATTAATCACTTTATATAAAAAGACTACATAAAGCCAGTGTGCTTGCTTACAGTGTCACCATTGGTACATTACCAGGTCTTGATGCAGCAAGAAGACCTTATCAGGTCCTGATGCTCCAGCACAATGGGCTACGTATAACTCTTCATAAATTATACCATTTCAGGTATTCTGTTATAGCAGCTAGACAAAATTTGAGCTATGCCTGCAAGCATAATATGCTGTTATACTTTGCACATTGTAACTTGAATAGTCTTATCAGCACCTGCTTACTTGGTGGTGTGTGTTGTCTTTCTGTTATTTGTAACAAAATCCCAGAGAGAAGAAACTTTTTTTTTAAGTGTAAAGCTTTATGTAGGCTCAGAGTGTTGAAGTTTTAATTCCATGATCAAGTTTTACCTTGTTGTTTCGGGGTCTCTGGCATGGCAATGCACTTAGTGGAGTATATAGATAGTTAGGGCAGGCAGTTCATCTCATGGCCAGGAATAGAAGAGAAAGGAAAAGTCTGGCATCACACAATCCTCTTTAGGGAAACTTCTGAAGTCCTTTGACTCCAGCTTTAAAGAGACTACCACCAGTAGCAGTAGGGCTAGGGGCCAACACTTTAACGCATGAATCTTTGTAGGACACTTATCCATACCATAGCAGCAGGTAGAAAAGTAGAAAAGTTCAATTTTTGTCTTATAATGTTTTGCTTGATAATTGGCTTTGACATTGGCATGCCTTGGTCAGCCTTCTCATTCCCCTGTCTACCTTTGTAAATCTTACCCATAATTTAGACTTCAATTCACACCAACTCCCTGGCTAAAAGTCCCTTCCATTTGATCACATAGTGTACAATTATGCCATTCTTTTGACAATTTGTCTTTAAACAGAGTCTGAATATTTATTATTATTAGGAATTAATCTTACCCTAGTACAAACACAAAGCATAATCAGAGAGATTTTGAATGTCATGATGTCTTGAATTCTGCTGTGAGTGATTTTGTAATCTTTGTACTGCTCATAATGTATAATCCAGAAATAACCTCATGAACATTTGATTTAGAAATATATGAAAAACAATCTGCCAGCCCTCAATAGGCGGTAGGGGAAAGTGCCCTGGGACATGGCCATAAAGTCTTTCATTCATTAACTGCATGTCAGAAACAGTATCCCAGGATCAAATTATTTGTGATTTTCAAAAGTCAAAATGGAAATAAATTGGTGGAAAATATTTAAGAGGTCTTAAGAATCGGAAGTGTCAAATAATCATAATTCTGTTCTAAAACTTCACTTCACCTAAATGCATTCACATTGCTTGTATCCTAGTTTTTTAAACATAAAGTAAATGATCATCTTTTGGGATCCTGACTTAAGTGCATTTCATTCTTGGTTTTCATGTAGCAGTTACTCAACTAAAACCTTCATGTATGTGTGTTAGTACCAGGGCTTGAACTCAAGGTTTCACACTAATTCAGCTTTCTTATTCATGGCTGGACCTCCATCCTTGGTATCACACCTTCAGGTCTGTATTTTCTACTTATTTGACATGGTATCTCATGGACTTTCTTTTGCCTGTGCTGGCTTCAAACCTCTATCCTCCATATCTCAGCCTCCTATGTGGGTATGATTACAGAGATAAGCCACCAGAGCCAATATCAACTCAGTACATTTTGATCTGATTTTTATTTCATTCCTTGTACACCAACTAAATTTTAATACTTTCAAAGGCAAGAGCCACATCAACTGCTTCTGTTACATCCCTGTCAAACACAAAGACTGATGATGAACACCCCTATCTTCCCTGCACAGAAAAAAATCAAGTTATCATAGAAGTATGTTGATAGCATTTGTATATGTGATTCTCTCTATGCTAATTCAGACATCTTTCTTCCTATAAAGTATTCCAGAAAAAGATGGGACAGGAAAAAAAAAACTTGAGGGAAGAGTCTTAGGCATTCACATACAGAAGAGTTTAGAGGAACAAGACCACAGCTAGCATCATTCAGATGGAATCACCCATTGTAGGTATAAACATAAATAAGCTACCTAAACTATCTGTGCTTTGATTTACTCTTGCATAAAATGATGGTGACAAGAACAGAAGGATCTACCTCATTTTGACACCAAAGTTTAGCAGCGTGAGCACACTGAAAGTGGTGTTTAGATCTTGGCCTGCCACCTTGCTAGTGTCCAGTGAGGGCTAGTCATCATTTTTGTCGTGTTGACACTAGATTATCATCTCATTATTCAATTCCAGAGCTAGGTGACTTCACATTAACTCATCTGAGAAATGGGAAATGTGTGTCGTAGATGATTTCTAATACCAACCTTAACTCAGGTTATTCACTAAAGGGAATGCATATGGTTGGGCGCTGGTGGCTCATCCCACCTACTCAGGAGGCTAAGATTTAAGGATCATGATTTGAAGAGCGCCTAAGCAGAAAAGTCCATCAGACTCTTATCTCCAACGAACCACCAGAAAACCAGAAGTGGTGCTGTAGATCACTAGCCTTGAACAAAAAGAGCTCAGAGACAGTGCTCAGCCTCAGAGTTCAAGACCCACAACCAACCAAAGAGATAAAATAAAGAAAGAATACATAGATGATGAGAAGAATACAAGTAAATATAAAACAAAGCAGAATATATAACTTGATAGAAATAATTTTCCCCCCCCCCATATTAAAAATAAAGAACAGCCAGGTGCAAGTGCTTTATACTTGTAATCCTAACTAGTCAGGAGGCTGAGCTCTGAGGATCACAGTTCAAAGCCAGCCTGGGCAGGGAAGTCTCACCTATAAACTACCAACATAATTAAAGGAGAGCTGTGGCTCAAGTGTTAAGAGTGCTAACCTTGAGCAAACAAAGGTCAGGGACAGAGCCTAGGCCCTGAGTTCAAGTCCCAGGGCTGGCACCAAAAAAAAAAAAAAAAAAAAAAAAAGAATAAAAAGAACAATTAGATGATGGAATGAGCTATCCAGAGAGACAGACAATACCAAAAGAAGAAAGGAACAATATTTCACCCTTGGCTTTATTCCTGTTATTAACTGGAAGGCATATTCACTTAGAACATCTAATTCTTCAAACAACAAACATCATACACACCATTATCTATTTGCTTGTGCCTGGAGCATTTACAGTAATTCCTCAGCCTAAAAACCACTATCTCTAACATTACAGGACAAGGATGGAGTGAGAAAGACTTAATGCAATTCGAGATATTCAAAGGTAAAAAGCTGCAAATGAAAATTATCACAATGAGCAAGAATAAAATTATTATAAAACTGTCACATTTCTAATATTTCATATCACTTCTGACCATAAGCTCTGCAGCTATAAAAGCAATATCTTTTACTCCCTAGTGTGCAGTGGTGATGGCTTGCATTCTTCAAGGCTTAGGATGTTAAAATGCCTTTAATTATGTTCCAGATAGCTATTCGTAAGGCATTCTTAAATCTCTCCAAGGTCAGCGTCTTCCTTCTCACTGATTCTCAGATCATCGCTCTGTGATTCTAGCTACACTGACACAATATTCATTTTATCCCTGGGAAAGACACAATTGCTGAATTGGTCACACTGACATCCGGGATGAGGGTAACTATTGTCCCCAAAGGTTGTTTCGCTGGACACTTGATGGCTGTATTGGTCTCCTCTGCCATTCTTTAGAGGTCAGCCAAATCGAAAACTCAGATTGGGACTTAATGCAATTCACAAGTCTGAGCACGGCCAACAGCCACCACCTTTTGGGGACATTCGGAGACCTGAGTACCAAACAGATGGCAAGCGGAAGAGTCCCTCACAGGTTTCTGTTTCTGGCGACACCTTGTAATGGGGAACAAGAAAGCAATGCGGAGTTGCCAATCACGGTGCTAAGTAGGGACGTTGGAAACTGAGATTGCAAGCCTCCGCATAATTTATCCTGCATTTAAACAATTTCTGGCTATGCTGCATACAGTAATAGACTCCCCTTGCAAACCATTCATTTAAATGCTCAGACACCAAGTCCCCCCAAAAGAATCAACTTCATGGATGGCTAGCCTTGTTAGCAAGTAGCAAATGGGGTGAGTTTTATTTCAAGAGCATTGTCTCACCAAGTTCTTGTTAAGGGCAAAGCAACTTTGGAAATATGCCTGCTTTCATGGATTTTCTTTGCACATACACTCACACGGGAGAGAAAGAGAGACAGAGAGGAGGGAAGGGAAAAAGAATGATTTATCTATGTGAAATTTCTTAACAACAATGAAAACGAATTGGAGAATTACCTAACACAAAGAAATGGAAGATAGATGGAAAACCAAGTGCACAGTAGGCTTTAAACTTGGGCCACATAGTAGTGAGGCACCATTTTGTTTTCTTTAAATCATCGTAAATAATATTTTACTGAGTCTTTTCTATTGCTTTAGAGAAATCTTTGCTCATGCTAAAAAAAATATGAAAATATATAAAGGTCTCAGAGATCACCACCGCTAATATGTTGATGTATTGTAAACCAATCTCAGCATTGCTGGCCACATTGTTGACTTTTCTGACTCCTGGACATTTCAAGACCAGCACTAGTAACAATTTTGTTTTGCCACTCCTTGGGCTTGAACTGGGGGCCTGAGCACTGTCCCTGAGCCTTTTTTGCTCAAGGATAGCACTCTATCATTTGAGCCACAGCACCACTTCTATCTTTTTTTGTTTATGTGGTACAGAGGAATCGAACCCAGGGCTCTCTACCACTAAGCCACATTTCCAGCCCCCACAAATTTTATTTTGATTATTTGTTTACTGTCACCTCACCCCTACCACCTACCCACTTCTATCCTAGCAATTGCCCTTTCAAAAAGAGGACAGTTTTATCTTGTTCTTTGATTTGGCAGAACCTGAGATACATTTGTCTTTTAAAAGATTCCTGAATACCTGAATTAACTGAGATGTGTTGAGCATGTAATCTTTTGCACTTAGTTTTCTCTCACAACAATAAAACAGTGGGCATGCACTTGGAGTCTGTCCACTAATACCGATTATGGTTCTAATGCAGAGTCTCACAAAATTCTGAAATCCAGTTACTCAATAAGAGAAAATTACTGTGGAATTAGTGGGAGCAAAATGGGAAAAATAAGAATAAAAACTATATCTGATTTCCCAAGTTATCAAAAATGAAGTAATAGCTTGTGCCTTGATATCCTCGGGGGATTAAATGCCCAAATCTGCAAATGTTCAAGTAGCAAATAACCAACATTCAGCTTCCTGTATGCTTTCAGTCATATGTCCATTATCTATATAACATCTAATATGATATTCATGGCATATAAATGATGATTGGAGAAGCCTCAGGGTAGCTCTGAAGTGGAAGGAGAAGGGAGATTTTCATTGTAACAAACAGGGACGCCAGCTACAAGCTGCGTACATGTGGAAATAGTGATCATAGATGGAAACTGCTACACTGGAGTCTCATCAGTGATCATGCTGAAGATCAGAACGTGCAAAAAAAAAATAGTCATCCTCCAAGATGATGACAGAGAAAGTGCCATTAACTACCTGGAAAGAAGAAAATATAAGTCTCCCACAGTCAAATAGTAAAAGTAGATCATTGGGTCTGCATCGAGTTGACTTTGAAAGAAATTTTTTTAATGCTTAGTGGCTTAAAGCTACACATAATTAGGTTACATTGAAGTGATATCATGAAGGGTAGACCACAAATTGATATTAAAACAAGAAAACCTAAGCATAAGAGTCAGTAATCCTGCTTTCAAGGCTAACTTCAACCTCTTCTAGTCTATGACCTCAGGCAAGCTGATTTCTCTATGAAATGAAAAGGACATGTCTGACTGAGTTGTTATGAAATTTTAAATGAGATTAACAATGGAAGCATACCAGCAAATTATAATGGCAAAAAAATTGATAACAAAAATAAAATTCAGAGAGAAAGAAAGTTAATTTCTTTAAACCAGAAACACAATTATCCCAGAGGATAACTGTCTTTGTTAAGTAAAACAGATCAATGTCACATTTTACTAAGACAAGATAGACCAAAGCCAGACTCAGAAGCAAGCAGTGACTTAGAAGATAGAACACTATTTTCTAGAAGTAGATACCAAAACAAAAAGGCCTTAAAAGGAAACCATCTCAACACTTTTTCAAGAATGAAGGATATACATCTTCTACTTTAGAACCTGTTTACTGGATAATGCAGAGATGAAGTAAATATCTCCTTCTTAAATCCCAAAAATGCAACAAAGTAACTACCTCCAAAGGAATTTATTTTGATAATTGATTTGGTTAACTTGATTGAACTAAGTAATACCTAAACATCTGGGAAAACATTACAGATTAGTAATTTCTTGAGTCTCTATGTAATGAACTGCAAGCTAACTTAGTATAGAAACAAACTGAAAACCTAATTTAAGAGTATAAAAAGTAATAAATAGCTGCATGTCAGCCAATCAGTCACAGGCTGCCAACTGATTTAGACCATACCCAAAATGGAGGAACTACAATAGTCTTATCCAATTTCACTTTCTTTTTCTTCTGCCTAGAAATATCCTTCCCATTGCAGAATTCATGGAATCTCTTCCATTTTAAAATCTAACTATCTACAAATTATTAGTTGCTTAAAAACACAAACAAACAACAAAACTAAACTAGAGAGAGAGATAGGTATCAATGGCTCGTGCCTGTAATCCTAGCTACTCAGAAAGCTGAGATCTGAGGATCAAGGTTCAAAGGACAGGAAAATCCATAATACTCTTATTTCCAATTAAACACATGAGCATGCACACACACACACACACACACACACGCACACACACACACACACACCACGCAAGCCAGATGTGGAGCTGTGGCTTGAGTAATAGAGGTCTAGCTCTTGAACAAAAATGCTCAAAGACAGCTCTCAGGCCTGATTTCAAGCCATAGAACTGGAATCAAAAAAAAAAAAAAAAAGACTAACATGGCACCTATAATTCTCGCTACTCAGGAGGCTGAGATTGAAAGGATTAGGATCTAGGTAACCCTGGGAAGAAAAGTTGTTAGACTCTTATCTCCAGAATAACCAGTATACATTCCCACCAACAATGAAGTAGGGTTCCCTTTTGGCCACATCCCCTCCAACAATTGTTATTGTTAGTTTTCTTGATGTATGACATTCTTACTGGGGTGAGATGGAATCTCAATGTTGTTTTGATTTGCATTTCTTTTATGGCCAGTGATGTACAGCATTTTTTCATATGTCTCCTGGCCATTCTCATTTCCTCATCAGAGAAGTCTCTTTGTAAGTCTTTAGCCCACTTGATGAGGGGGCTATTGGTTCTTTGCGGTTTTGTTTTGGAAGAAGGTAATTTTTTAGTTCTGCATATATTTTAGAGATGAGGCCTTTGCCCGTTGAAAGCCCGGTAAAGATCTTCTCCCAGTCTGTGGGTTTTCTGTTAAAGGTTGGAAAGAGGTGTGGCTCAAGTGTCAGAATGTCAGTCAGCAAGACAAGTATGAACCCTTGAGTTCAAGTCTAAGTATATCATCAAAAGAAACTGTTAAAATTTTAATTTGTCATTCTTTTTTCATTTTAGAATGGCTTAAGTGTTTTTAATCTATCAATCTTGAGACATGAATCCAAGCATTCTTTTCAGTGAATTGCTCTGATTTGATGTCTTTGTCACCTAACACAAACCATACCTATCACACAACATAATTTCCACGGCAATTTCCTTGAGGCAAAAACTTGAAACAGTTGCAAAGTAACCTCTGTAAAAAAAAAAAAAAAAAAAAAGTAAATTCTCATAGAGTCTTATAAACTTTTTCCAAATCTTTTACTATTACTTATCTTGTGTAAATTTAATGCTTTTTCCCACTGAAGGTTAAACCCATAATAGCAATTTATTAGAGAACACATTAGTAGAGATTTGAAATAATTTTTGCATAAGAAAAATACACTCTTACTCCTTTGTTTAAATAGGATCATATAAATGAATACCTTGTATTTTTTAAAGCTGTCCTAAACAGGCTTGGTAACAGGTTCTTTCATTTCAGCAAGAATGCCGAGATTGACTAGCAGTGGTATAGGTGCAGGAGTGTAGCTCTAAAGGGTGATGAAGATGACTATTTCCAGCCGTGTGACAGATTAGATAATCCTGAGCAACCTCTTGACTGAAACAGCTAAAGTGTTGGATAAAACATATATATTCAATCTTGTAACGGGAAAATAAAATGTGTTGCTGAGTTGGCACAAAAGGAAGTAATTCACTGAGGCCAAAGAAAAAGTGTGATCTGGGACATTCAAAGATAAGAAACACCAAGTCCAGATTGTACATCCAGGTTTCCAGTAAACCCTGGATTTCTTCAGCCTCTGCTTTGACATTGAAAATGGTTCAGGGAACTGAAATGAAAACCTAGGGTCTTACCTAGGATAAAGGCTATGAATATGACCTCCATAAAGTTTATCCACCCTAGATAACATATTCAAGTTAAAATTACAAAGTAAAAAGAAAGAGGAAAAACTTGCATCTATGAGTCTTAGACTGAGTAAGAAAGAAGAAAATTTTATGTGATAATGTGTAATCTTTAGGAATTATGATGGACACTTAGAATTAAAATTCATACTTCAATTTTGATTTTTTTTTTATTTTCTATGCTGGTCCTACCTAGTACTTGAATTCAGGGCCTGGATTCCCTGAGCTCCCTGAGCTTTTGGGCTCAAAATTCAAAGTGCTCTACCACTGACTCACAGCTATACTTCCAACTTCTCTCTTTTTTTCCTTCTTTCCTTCCTTCCTTCCTTCCTTCCTTCCTTCCTCCTTCCCTCCCTCCCTCCCTTCCCTCTTTCCTTCCTTCCTTCCCCCTCCCTCCCTGTCTCCCTCTCTCTTTCTTTCTCTCTCTCTCTCTCTCTACCTGTCTTTTGGTACATAATTGGTGATAAAAGTCTCACAGACTTTATTGCCCAGACAAGCTTCAATTTGCCATCCTCAGGTCTTAGCCTCTTGATTAGCTAGGATTACAGGCACAAGCCACTGACAACTGGCTCAGTTTTTATTTTTATTTATTTATTTATTTATTTATTTATTTATTTATTTATTTATTTATTTTTATTTTTTATTTTTTGGCCAGTCCTGGGGCTTGGACTCAGGGCCTGAGCACTGTCCCTGGCTTCTTTTTGCTCAAGGCTAGCACTCTACCACTTGAGCCACAGCGCCACTTCTGGCCATTTTCTGTATATGTGGTGCTGGGGAATTGAACCCAGGGCCTCCCGTATACAAGGCAAGCACTCTTGCCACTAGGCCATATCCCCAGCCCTCAGTTTTTATTTTTAAAAAAGCACAGAGTGAAGTAAAGTTATGCTGGGAAGATGTTGCTGCCAGTATCAACAAACTCTTATGTAGTTTTAAAATATCTTACAACATAGGCCTCAAGACATTTCTACAAACTGCAGAGAAAAATGAGCAGATTACAACCCAAAATGATAAAACATAAAGAGAAACCACAAAAATGACAGTGAGAGATAGCAATATTGGAACCAAAATCTTCAGTGACTGTAATAATTAAATACAGAATATTTATATTTTCAATATGTATATTTCACATATAAATTCAGTAATTTTTAAAGAAGTTTAGAACACATTAGCAGAGTGGCTCTGTCAGTGTCTCACATTGAGATCTGGAGAACTGTCATTCAAAGTCAACTCTGGCAGAAAAGTCTGTGAAACCACATCTCCCAAGGAGCAAAACGCTGAGCTGGAGGTATGACTCAAGCGATAGAGCACCAGAAGAAAGCAGAATAAATACAAAGCCTTGAGTTCAAGTCCCAATAGATGGATAGGTAGGTATGTAGATAGATAGTGAGATAGATAGATAGATAGATAGATAGATAGATAGATAGATAGATAGATAGATAGATAGATAGATTAGACAGACTGACAGATAGATGATGGATGGATGGAAAAGCAGAGAAAACAAACAAGAACCAAGAGCTAAATAGATTTATAAAACATCTGAATTACATTCCTATACAATAAAACATTACAAAAACACATTCAATGGATAAATTAAATAGCAACTTGGAGATAAAAATTAGATGTAAATAAATTATTAGAATGTATCCCAGAAAGAATAATGATTGAAATCCTGAAAGGGATCAAGTGACATGGAAGATAGACGGTCTATATCTGAAATAAACGTCATTAGTGTTCCAAAAAGACAACGCTATTAGAACAGACCAATCTAGGATGGACTGTCAAAATAAGTTTTGTGTTTTAGCAGCTTTAGTATCTGTCACTTACACAAAGCTACTGTGGGTCAGGCACATGTCAAGGAAATCTTCTCCCCTGACAAACTCAAGGACCTGGTGAAACATCTTCCTAGCAATGCTCCCCACAGTTGCTTGGGAGGAGAAGACAAGGATGCACATTTGCAGAAGAAGCGGGAAGAGTGTGTTGAACGCATAGAATTCCCTGGGTCTCTGTGGGTTCCTCAGCTAGGAAGTGATTGCATTCTTTTACCACACACGGAACACACTCAACAATAACCCAAAATGCCCTTAGACATAACCTTCAGTTCATAATCTTGGAATTCCGAATACTGTGAACATTGCTGTCTTCAAACGCATCTTGATTTATGGAGACTATGAACAAAAGTTATCATCAAGCCAGGTACCAGTGGCTCACACCTGTAACCCTAGCTACTGAGGAGGCCAAGATCTGAGGATCACAGTTTGAAGCCCACCTTGGCCAAAAAGTCTTTGAGAATCTTATCTCCAATTAACCACAAAAATGCTACAAGTGAAGCTGCAGTTCAAGAGGTAGAGCACTAGCCTTGAACAAAAATGCTCAGGAACAGCACTCAGGCTTCAGTTCAAGCCCCAGGATGGACGGGCACGCACGTGCACACACACACACGCACACACACACACACACACACACACACACACACACACACAAATGAGAAATTATCCTCATTCTTTATCCTATCCAACCAGCAATGATAAAAACAAGAAGAAGCTGAAGGCATAGTTCAAGGGGTAAAGTGTTCTACCTAGCAAGTATAAGAC
Source organism: Perognathus longimembris pacificus (assembly GCF_023159225.1). Lineage (NCBI taxonomy): Eukaryota > Metazoa > Chordata > Mammalia > Rodentia > Heteromyidae > Perognathus > Perognathus longimembris. The sequence goes on from NC_063176.1 coordinate 47,415,204, forward strand.
CAAGAGTTCAAATCCCACTACCAAACAGATAAGGAAACTAAAACAATTATAAAAGAATATTACTATTCTGAAACCAAAGTAACGTAAGGAATATAACATACTATTCATTACAATCCACTGGTCAGGCTTAGCACTGTCCTTTCTCAAGATAAATTTTTCTTGAGTTATCTCTGATCTTTAGAAAAACCTTTGGCTGCTGGTCTCATATGCCCTAGACCCACTCCCCATAGAGTTACTAATTTTTTATTTTTCTGTTTGGCTACACATGAAAAGGAGGCTTTGGGAATCACACTTAATTTCTTTTCAGCTTCTACAGTTGACTTTCTACTTGTGGGAAGTTGGACTACAAGTTTTTGGGTTTTTTTGTTTTTGTTGTTGTTTTTTTGTCATTTGTATGGCTTGAACTTGGGGCTTGGGTACTATCCCTGAGCTTTTTCACTGAAGGGTAGTGCTCTACCATTGGAGCCACAGGGCCACTTGTGGTTTTCTGGTGGTTAATTGGAAGTAACAGTCTCATGGACTTTCCTGCTCAGGCTACTTTTGAACTGCAATTCTCAGATAGCTAGGATTACAGGTATGAACCACTGGTGATTGACCTTGCTTTAAATCTTATAAGACATATTTTCAACTTTTAGGTTAAATATTTTGGCCAGTAAAGATTTTTTCAAACCTCAGTAAACTCTGATCTATTATGACACCAGAAGTGTTCATATATATATATATATATATATACACACACATATATATATGTATACACATATATCCTTTGTTATATTGTCCTTCCCACACACAGACCCCATCTCACTCTCATCATTTAATGACAGATACATTGTGGCTATCTGTAATAGTGAGAGGGGTTGAAATATCATAACCATCATTCTTATCCAGGATAATTTGTTCTATTACTAGGATTTGCTCCTTGATACTTTTCTTTGATTCCCCAGTTCTACAAATGTATGTAGAGATTCTACAATCCCTATATTCCTGTCTGTTGCCCTTGCAAAGCAGGTCTACTGCTCTTGAATAAATTATATTATGACATTGTCACAGGTTGATACTCTAGAAATCAGATGTACAGAATGTTTATTGAGGAGTGACCTTGGTATTAGAATGCTTGAAAGAGGAAGGCAGGTAAGTAACAAGAAAGTGAGTAGAGGGAAATGTTGAGGCATAAAATAGACTCAAGAAAGCTTTTGCTTTTCTCCTGGAGAACTCTGGAAATAAACTGTCTTCAGAAATGTGTCACTTGCTGGAACAAACTTGTTATATGTCTTTTTTGTTCAGTGAATATGAGTCATCTCACAAAGTTTTATCTGTGGCCAAGTTACATATGCATACTTAAAGAATTTATTGAAATGGCTGATGCACAAAGAACCTTTGCTAATAAAGCAGCAGGGGAGTTTGAGCAGAATGTCCCCTTACATATCATCTCTTGTATGTTTCATCCACCCTTCTTAGCATAGGTTTGGGAAGCAGCATCTCAGCAGTGCTGGTTGGTTCCTCTTCCTAGGAGGAACATATAAGAGGAAGGTTAGTAGAACAAAAGGTACCTCCCTCTGTGTCAGATTGTCTCAGAGGCACACCAACATGCTTGCTATGTCCCCACACCATATAATGTGATCTGTGGTTTGGACCCACTCATGTGTTTCCTTTGCTGTAAAATGGGCCTAAACACAACATTCCATTGCACAGTCCTAGCGATTCAAAGATCCAAGAGCATTTCAGCACTTGCACTGACCTAAGCATTCTGGGAAGAGAAAGAGAAAGAGAATATGAACGTGTATCTTTTACTGTAAAAGTGAGTTTCTTCTTCCAGTTTGTCGAAAGGCTGAAGTCAACTTTACATGGAAAATGACAAGTCTCCTTAAGAACAATGATATACCAGAAGCTTATCAATGGAATCATGATTTGAGGAATTAGCAGTGGAATAAGTCCATCAGTCTTGGTGAACATGGGCTAGTTTTGAAAGTCTACTCATAGTCAAATTGTCACCATGTCACTTTGTTCATGTGCCCATCATGTCAACCTGTGGACAGCCAATGATACAGGCTGGCTATTGCCAATCAACTGAGTCATTTTGAAAATGTGGTTGGTTAGTACCTTTCATGGCAGATGCTTTATAAAGAATATTAATATGTGTTACAAAGCTCTATATCATTTGCACCCTTGCCTGTATATTCACTCACATAACTCTATCTCAGTCAGTTTCATCCATTTTTATATATTTACATGTCTTTGGGATGATTCATGAAAAATAGAAGTGCATAGATAGATAGGTATAAACATATACAGATAAGTAGTTATAAATATAAATAAATAGATATAGACAAACAGATGTAGATATATAGTATAGATAATCAGAAATAACTATATGAAAAAATTGACATTAAAAATCCAGCCTACTCTTTAAAATTCTGTGTTACTCAGTATGGGTTGTCAGCACATATATTTCAGAGAAGGATGGGGAATATCAATTAATGTGGTAAATCCATCAATCCAGGAAAGCATTAATGCAGCCATCTGATTAAGCAGACATCAGTTAAGAGTGGTTCCATCCTGCATGTATCTGCCTATTTGCATGTGCTCTCCCTGGAGTGGAGTCAGGGCAGAGGGGAGAAGAAAGGAGGCCTGGTAGAGCTCAGAGCTCCAGGCCTGGAGCTCACTGGAACCTTCTGTAGATCCTGGCTTCAGATCTGTCCAGCTGTAGAATCTCCATTGTTAACCAGTGGACGTGAAGGCTGCATTAACCCACACATGCGTGCCGAATTTCATTATGTAGGGGCTCCATCTCTTCCCGTGCTTCTGGTTTTCCTCCATGAAAGTTAGTGTTTAACAAAAATGATGATTGTCTAATAAGTCCTACTGAATAATGCCTGCTCATCTCTCTGAAGAAACTAAGATAAAAAATGTTATATATTTTAAGAAAATATATAAGACATTTGAGCATTAAAAGTCCTATTATCAGTATTTCCATTATCAGTAGAGAAGTTGTATACCTAATTCTCTATACATTATGTGAAAAAATTAAAGCATTATGTCAAATACAATGTCAAGACAATGCTAATGCAAAATTTAACTAGATGTAAGTACAAAAGCAAATGAATGGAATTCCAAAGATTAGGAAGATGGGGATAAGTATCTTTGGCTCCCAGGATTCATGAATTGGGCTTTCTAAACTTTGCTTAAGCTTTCAGCCATGGAAATTTAGCTGGTACATAAAAGGGCTGGTTGTTAAGGTGGAACATTGACATTAGGCCTATGACAAATCAATAATTCCCAAGAATGTATTTACCTAAACTGTCCTAATGGGCAGACACTATGCTTTCTCAGAGAGACATGCAAGAAAACCATCAGAAACCTCCAAGGGTAGACAAGTGAAGCAAACTTGGAAAGCAATCCACTGCAAGCTCCTGACTCCTTTTCCTCTAATGAGTGATAGACAGCTATGTGGCAGGTTGGGTCAAAGTGTTATTGAAGTTTCACAGAGTAGGTAATATGGGGATTCTATCCTGAAGGAAAGACGGGGCATTTTCCACGTGGAATATTCAGCTAGTCAAAGTATCAGCTAGCACATGAATAACGGACATGGAAATCTTGAGAGAGGCAGAGTACCTGGAATAAGGGCAGTAATGAGGCAAGAGATTCAGTCTGCGTAATGAAGGATGTCTATTCCAAACTCCACTGCTTGCATTTTCTCCCATCCTCGGACAGAAAGTCCACTGCCCCACACCTTGGACTTAGCCAGTAGAGGCACATTTGCTGGATTTTAAGTCACTGTCCATGCTATACCACAGGGTTAAGAAATCACAATTGATTTGCATCCACCTGTGTGTGTGTGAGTTTTTAGAATATGGCAGTGTATAAATAAAAAAGTAATTAATTTAATAAATCGATGAAGTCATAAGAACAGCATTTAATCTTGTTAAGCACAAGAAATGTTTAATTGATTACTCATGCACAAACAGTGCTTATCAAGAACTATAAACCAAAGAAACTTCAGACAAATGGAAGTGCCAGGACTATGGCCTGAAGGAAAGACCCAGTGAAGAAGGTTTCAGGGCAATGGTTTCTGTACCATATAAGTCAAGCTTATGGCCTAGTAGATGAAGGAGATGTTTCATGTCAGGGAAAATCAAATAGAGGACTAAAATGAAGGTCATAGAAAAGTAGGAGTGAGTGGTTTGGTACAAAGTAAAGTTCCATAGGTTCTGAAAAAGGAAGAGAGGAATGTGGATTAAATGATTCCAGGCAGCATGCTCAGGCAAGGACAGAGAAATAAGACCCACCTTGGCTTTTCTGTCTCTCCCTTCTGAGGGGTGAAATACTCTGCTAGCAGATATGAATGAAGTGAAGAGAAAGATGGTTTTTTCCACACAAAGGGTCAGATAACACCTGGGTAATGAACATGAAAATTCTGAGACTTCTTTCCATTCTCAGTTCCTACCTTTATCTTGGTTGCCTTCTTCCCTTCCTCCTTCCCTCCTTCCCTCAGTCCTTCCCTTCCTTCCTTCCCTTCACTCCCTTCTTCCTCTCCTGTTTTCCCTTCTTAACGCCTGCCCTCCTTCTTTATGGGGCCCCCTACTTACAAAATTCAAATCATTCCTTCTTTTTTTCTTTTATTTTTGATAGTTCTGGGGCTTGAACTGGGGCCTGTGCTGAAGGATAACATGCACTGTGAGCGTCTTTGCTCAAGGCTAGCACTCTACCACTTGTGCCACAGCGTCACTTCTGGCTTTTTCTCTGTGTGTATGTGTGTGTGTGTGTGTGTGTGTGTGTGTGTGTGTGTGTCTGTGTGTGTGTCTGTGTGTCTGTGTGTCTGTGTGTGTGTGTGGTACTGAGGAATCAAATCCAGGGTTGCATGCATGCTAGGCAATCACTCTACCAGTAAGCCACATTCCCGCCCAAAGCAGTCATTCTTTACTGGAAGTTACTCATCATCCAAAGGAATCCCAAAGAAGAACCCTCTGTCCTTAAATTCCACCTTTGGGAACAAGAGTAGGATATTGCTTCAAGGATGTATCTGCAAAGAGATAGTGGACAAATGAAATCCTGAAGGGGCCTGGGGGAAACTCAAGACTGAAAAATGGCTCATGCTGAAATAAGAAATGGAATGAGGCATGTTCAAGGAACTGCAAGGGTTTGACTTCAGCAAAAGCATATCAGAGTACATTGGAGAAGATGGCAGGTAGCACCAGAGTGGCAGGAAGATAACTTCCCATACATGGGCCTGACCAGGCTCGGGTGCAACAGGAGGTAATCAGAATGAACAGGTCACTAGAGGCACTGATCGCTAGAAAATTGCAGACATACTTTCTATAAACATGGTTCCTAGTAGTCCTTGAGAACTCTGTTTGCTAAGCAATTTTGCACACTTGAAAGCAATCTAGATGTATCAGGCCTTCTAACTATAGCTTGTGTTACCTGTAATTATTATTAATTAAGGCAGAGGCTCATGTATATGAGAGAAGTGTAGAAATCTACAGGGTTCATTTTTGTATTTGTCAACTTTTATTTGAAAACAGCAGGTGAAATTCTGACTTGAGCAACGTTTAGCCTCAAACTATCATGCAGATTGTTTTGGTATCTATGTAATTGCAAAAGACTGCTCTGGTCGGAGCTCCTGAACACTTTTTATTGCTAATTTTGGCAATAAACCTGTTAATTAGTTAATTGTAAAACATTAGTGAATCAAGCAAAAAGAATCCATCTGTTTATAAAATTTCAAAGATCTCTTCTGGGCATAACATTTAAAAACAAGATCTGGCTCACACTGTATTGCCTACTAACTACAAAGCATCTCTTTTGAATATTTGAGCCTTTTCTTAAGGAGAAAGGGTGATATTTTAATGATATTTTAGGTAACTTAGTGGGCACATGGTGCTGCACATAATCTGTTTTGAGAACTGTTGGAAACTGGAAAAGTGGTAAAGAATACATAATATTTTCATCAGTATCACAACTTCAATCAAGTAATAATTAGCTGGGCAGGAAAGAAAAGCATGCATAAGGCTCTTCAGCATAAAAAACTCAGTTATAAAAGCAAGAAGTCAGAAAACTGAAAAAAAAAAAAGTCTTAAAGGATGAGTGTAGTGCATCCAGAATACAAATAGTTTCGTGAACTACCCAGGGTCCATACAGTAAGAAACTGGTTTCTCTACCTTGACTTTACCATCACAACCAGGGAAGTCCATTGAAAATCTTACCTTTGGAGAGGAGCATGAAAATAGGCATTGAGGAAACATTGTTATTAGGCCAGTGACCTACTAGGAAAAGTAGAAATAGCAATTAAGGTCCTGCCTGCTCTTTCTGTCAGTACCCAAAGCAAAGCCAGCAAAGGCCCAGGGAATGAAGAAAGAGGAACGCCACTTGTGTAGGAGTAAGACATGTGAGCTCCTGTCCTAGCTCAACAGCTCACTGCCTGATGAGCAATGCTTTGCGATTTATCTTCCCTGGCTCTTTTCTTTATAAATGGGAAAGTCTTTTGGAGAACACATTTCCTCAGAGCCTAGAAGAACAGACCTAGAGATCTGCTCACAGTCATTTCCCTTTAGAGTTAAATTATTGATAGCCATCTGGATACAGAAATGACTTCAAGACCTTCTGCCACAAAACATATTGACCCAACACAATACCTTTTGATGTCATAAGAGGAAAGGTGCCAGGTATCAGTTCATGTGGCAACATGAGTTAAGCCAGTAGTAACCAGAAGTAAATCTTAATAAGAAATAGGGCTGGAAGTCAACAGTACCAATTTGTGAAGATAAAGAATTCTTCTAATCATCAGATGTGTATATGCATAAGTAGCTTTATTTTCATAGGCACCTCACCATTACAGATGTTACATTATTTAAAAAGACAAAGTAACATCAATAATGGCAAGGAGTTCCAGTTATATACATATGGTAGTGAGCACATTTCATGAGGATTTTGTTACCATTTGCTTTTCGATGCCAGAATGATTTCTATTGATTTCTCTTACTGTTGGTCTTAACAGTTTTTACTTAATATTGCATTACTTTTCCGAATTTTCCCTCAGTTCTGTAATAATTACAAAAGAACATGCCCTTCAGACATATCCAGATGCAAATAACTTGTGTTTATTTCTTTAAACATTCCAAGGCACTTTAAATACCTTTTGAAATCGATGCAATTAACGTTGAGTATAGATTAGGCCCCAGCACAGGAGCACCAAGGGACTCAAAGCTTTCAGGTATCCTATTTCTCATTTATGTTTTTCTTTTCTGTCCACTTTACTATGTCCTAATCAAACTATGTATTTCAAACTGTAGAGGGACCTAGTCACCAATAATTCCCATATTTGTACTTTTTACTTGACCAAGAGTTATCTAATTGTATATAAAAATTCTCTTTACATCTGTTACCAAATAGTATGGTTTGTTCATAAAGTACTCACTTCGTTGTTCAGTAAAATTTGTAGTAGAGAAAGTACCCTGATATAATGGGAGTAGGAAAGGGCCTGGAGTTAGAAGTCAAGAAATGAGGCCTCTGGCATAGTACTGAATGCTGTATACCCACTCACAGTGCAATTCTTCCTCCATTTCAGCTGCCTCAACTATAAAAATAGGATTGAACTATGTATCACCTGAAATGCCTCCCATTCTGAGTCTGATTGCCCAGGTGTGTGTGTGTGTGTGTGTGTGTGTGTGTGTGTGTGTGTGTGTGCGCGCGCGCGCGCACGCGCGTCTGTCTGTCTGTCTGTCTGTCTGTCTGTCTGTTCCCTTTGCTTCCAGCTCACTATTCCAACCTGTCAGTTGGAGACATAGACCCAAAATGAAATCTTCCCTAAATATTCCTGATCATCAATTTTCTTTGTAAATAACTTTTTAAAAATCACTTTATTTTCAGAGCAAATCTTGATTCTCAGATGTCACCTTTTAATTCATGGGAAGGTAAAAGCAAAAACCATATAAAAATATGCCAGCATATAACATTTAGTTTGTTTCCATACTGTCTTGACTGGAGTGAAAGGAAATCCTCCAACATTCATCTGGTTTCACAAGATTATTTACATATCCAGTGGAACATTTATTTTATCTGACCAGAAATGAAGATTATACAACATTCTGGCTGAGATGAAAACATGTAAGGGTAGAATACTGATGACACTATACTATATAGAGAAGAACAGTCCAGATGATCTACTGTGGATGTTGATAAGAATGAAATGGTCCCTCGCTAAAGTGAAATGATAACCTCAAAGGATACAGATTACATGGCAATCATTTCCAAGATCGAAAAGGGAGAGGCTGGGATAAAAAGAGGAATACATGTAAGCATTTCAACAAAGGATGGAGAAATTTGAAGGATAATTTTAATTGAATTATGTGTTGTAACCTGATAATATTCTATTATACAAGGATGAAAGCCACAGTCATATCAAACCATCTAATAAACATCAACTTGAATCTGTAAGCACTATTTTTAAAGGGGAAGACTCTAATATAAATCTGAATTTCACAGCTGCAATCTTAGTTTAATCTTATTAATTTATGAACATGATAAACTCAGTTTGATTGTTCAGGAACATATACCCAGATTTATAGTAACATCACGATAACTGATTGCACTGTTACTTCTCATTCAGAATTCATTTATTCATTACATATAGATAGGTAATTAGACAGATGATAGATAAATAGATGATAAATGGATAAGAAGATAAACAGACAGATAAGTAAAACATTACAAATGTAGGTTTATACCAATTGACTAACATCTCCCATCACGCTATAGCTAGGTCCTTGGAAAACTCTCTTACTCCAGTTTCTGTTCATTTTTTTTTTTTGCATGCCATGTAAGACAACATACTGATTTTTTTTCTGTCTGCCTTATTTCACTTAGCATAATGCCAGCAAATTTCATCCACATTGTCACAAATAGAAAGATATCCATTTTATTCCACAACTGGATAATAGTTATACCTAAATACCCACTATTTCTTTATATATTCATCTACTACTGGTAGACACTTAGACTGTTTCCACAATTTAACAATTGTAGATAATACTGCAATAAACATGGAAATGCATGTATTTCTTTAAGTTATGAATTGTGTTCCCTTCAGATATTTGCCTAGAGGTGATCACAGGATCATATAACAATTCAATTTTTCAGTGAGCCACCATACTGTTTTCACAATTAATTTGGTTTACATGCTTAACAACAGTGTACCAGGGTTGTGCACAAGGGATGGGTGCATATGATTTTTCTTAACTTTTAAAAAATACAGGGCAATAGGTTTTAACAAGTTCCCACATCCGACTAAATTGATTTTCCATCCCTAGATGTGGTCATATCTACTTTCGTGAGCACTATTTGAGAACAATGTAATATCATAACACCAAACAAGCCAGATTCCTCTATCTTTTTAAGCAAAATCCAATCTCTGTCTAAAGCATTTTATTTCTTCTTTAGAAAAATGCACTCTTTTATGTGAATCAGTAGACAACTCCTCGCAGATGTCACCTTGAAAGCCTATACTTAGGTTTGTTGAAAATTTTCAGATGTCTTAGAGAGTTTGTTCCTGTCTGAAGGGTTGCTTGGCTACTGAAGAGAGATGTGAACAGCTGTGGGAGAAGCAATTAGTGTCCATTCTATGCTGATTGACAATTCTACTAAATGCCCAGTAGCGTTTTCTCTGGTTTTACAAAATGGCGACCTTCTGTTTCCAAGTGCTAGGAAGCTATTGAGTTCTGGTACAGTTATCATCATGTGGACTCCCCATGTGGCTCCCAATTAGGGAATCGAGTTTAATTTCACTCCTGGATCAGATTGAAATATAAAAGAGAAAGATAAGACCTTCCTAGTGAGATATGAACGGAGATTTTAGGCAAGCAGAATACATGAATATCAACTGTTAGATAGCATGCAATTAAAAATGCCAAGCCTGAGCGCTAAGAAACTGGGAGACACTGGATGAAAGGAGAGAGATTAGTAGCAACCCTGCAATGATGCTACTGTTTTCGTACAATGCCCTAATCAGGAGGACAAGTGGCAGTTGTTATGAAACAGCAAGACTCAGAACAATGGCTTTCCCAGGGAAGCAGTCACTACAAAACAAGGGCTGTGGTAGGATGACTTGCACATGTGAAAGAGAATAATCACCAAAAGCCCTCATGCTTGTCATCTGATGAGCCTCCTCTATCCAAAACCAAACTGCAAAGTAATGGCTTATTTTTCCTATGAGTTCCAGATTTCCTATTTCTCTCACTATGTAGTTCATATTATCCCAATTATCTAAGTTAGTTCATTAATATAGAAATACCATAATCTTCCATTTTCCCTAATTAAGACTATTAGGAAGACATTTTATGCTCTTATTTTTTAATGAAATTTAATTTAAAGTCACTGTATCAGATCTTATTAGCTGCTACATTATAACATATAATATTTCATTGGGGGTAGAATGCCTAGATCAAAAATTAGATCCAAACTTCAAGAACACAAGCTGTGATAGTGACACTGTAGCATGGTTCTTCTCGCATATCTAATGTATAAAACTTTCCCCAGAGTGAACTGGTGTTCTGAGAAAATAGTATGACATAGGAGACATGAGGAGAACTTTTGCCAATCTGTCTTTTAATGACAGTCCAAATTAAAGTTGCATATATATTAAAGACACATGAAATTTGAATAAAGGAACTGACCCCGACCAGACCATTTGTGCAAAAAAGAAAAACAACAAAAGTTATTCAATTGTTTCCACAAATATACAATGAGTGATAATTGGAGAGTAGCTAAACACTACGAGATGAATCACCAATAGAAGACATATTTCTAGTGTCCAGCCTATAGCAGGAACTACTGAGTCCATAAATGGTTAATAGCCTTGCTCTTTTCTCTATAAGAACATGCATTCTAGTCGAAATGAACAGGTATTCTCTTGCATAATCTTTGCCATATATATGCATATGTATATATATAAATATATGAACATGATAATATTTTAGGACTAATTTTGTATGGCAAGTAGTCGAGGTTCTGAGAAGTTATCTGCTCAATGTTGGGGAAATGGAAATGGGTAAAACAAGGAATTCAGCCCCTTTTTGTCTCTTGTGTCCAAGCTATTAATCTTGGCTTGCATCTTTCAGCTGCAAACGGGTTCATCCTTCTGAGAGCTAAGGACTCCCCTTCATTGACTTCCATCAGTCTTTTAGTCTTATATTTTTTTCAATGTTTTCTTCCTTCCTCTACAATTCTTCCCTAGAATTCCCTATAGAATGACAATGCATCCCCCTATAGGAAATCTTCCAGCCATAATTACTACAACACACATAAGCATATATTCCCCCCAAAGCTTGAAGGATAATTAAATTTTGAGGAACATTTTGACAGCTACCTAGCAAAGCACTGAGCATGAACCTCAGGCACAAAGCCTCTACCTCCAGGACAACGGATACACAGGCATGTTTTCTTTTGTCATTGCTGGACAGGAGGGACCGTGCTCAACGATTTCCTGTCACCACTTGAAAGTGATATGTTCTATGAGCAGTTTAATGATCAAATAAAGGATTCCTAGATGCCCCATAGAAAGGATTCTCAATTTTGCTGCTCTCTGAGAGCATTTTACAGATTTTCTTCGAGGACACAGACATGCTCAAATTTTTGCCAGTGCTCAGACTCATCCATTTCTCTTGAAATAACTCTGTTCTTGAAACCGCTGAGGAGGGCTCAGCAGATATAAAGTACATTAGGCAGTGGTCAGTCAATGAAACATGGCACCTCATTTTTAACTCTTGGGAATAGGAGGGGTTTAATAAAGTTAATGAACACAAAGAAAAGAAACTGTACAATGATTAAACAGATTAGCCAAAAAACATTAAGAAGAAAAATAAACGACCCCTGGGATTTTTAAAACATATCACCATCAGTGAGTCACTCTACACAGCCAAATCACCTTGTTACTGGCTTTGGGGGCTGACTTTGTTTTTAGAGCATCTACTATTGAAACACTGTTATTACTTGAGGCTGTCATTCTTGGAGAAGCTTCCATTGCAATTGGCCAAGAAGCTTCATCCATTTACCTAGAACTGGATCAGATTCAAATGTGAATCCTAAAGCCTTGTGCCAAAAATGAATCACAGACTTTAGATTGAGGCCACCAGGGCCATGTTTCAAAAAGCCTTCCACATGATTTCAATTCCATAGAACAGGGAAATCACCAGGTTCATGCCAAATACAGTGGCCTAGATAATGCCACAACTGGCGTATATCTGCCACCAAATTTTCGAAAGATCACCCAGTATTATTCTACCTTATAATAATTTTTTTAAAAAGCCATTCCAGAAATAATCCCTCCTGCCTCCAGAAAAATCCAAAGCCAGGAAGCATGAACTATTTAAAGGTTATCCATATAATGAGGATCAATTTGGCCATGACTTGTAAATGAAGATCATCCAACTGTTGAATTGTGTTTTCACTAACAATGTCTTTATCTTATCCAAGTCATTTCTCAAGGGCTTCCTGTTCCTTCATAGCCTTCCCAGAATAATGCCTTTTCCCATTTGATGATGAACAGCCTTGATACATTCCCCTACCCCTCACCCACTGTGGGCATTGCAGTCACCAAGGATTTCAGGGGCTTTCTCCCTCTCCAGCATAAAATATGCATATCTTGGATTTCATATTTAAGAGAGAAGGGCGGTTTGGGTCCCCCTGTCATATGCTCCACAGCACTTTGGATTTCCCCTTTAAAGTACTCATCACACTTCTAATTACTTGTTCAATGTCACTGGCTAATTACTTCTTCCCACATGTTCTCTATTAAGACTTAGAGGCCCTGAGCTCTGACAAGATAATGGTGTCTCCTCCAATACCAGATGGATTTTGAAATTAAAAGGAAACAAAACTGTCTACGTTGAAGAAAGCCAGTAAAGTGCCTATTTTTACCAATCCTGATTATTCAGCAACTATGATAGATTTATTTCGTAGTTTGTTGTGTAGCAGGATAGAGGTGGTATAAAAGAGACTGCATTGTTTAGGGTTCGCCAGAGAAGCAGAAGCAATGGGAATGTGGGGGTGCATGCGTGTGTGAGTGCATGTATGCACAGGTGCATGTAGGTGCATGTATGTGCATGTGTGTGCTCAGACCATTACTGGAATTCTATACTAGGGGAGTGTCGGAAGGTATGAAATGCCGAAAGTCATGGTACCAATTCAAGTCTGAATCTGAAGGCATCTTGGCCCATTCATTTATGGAGAAAGAAATGTTTCTTGCTACATTTCCTTCTGTTTAGGATTTCAGTGGATGCAATAAGGCTCACACGCAACAATGAGAACAATTATTTATGCAGTCTAGAAATTTGAATATCCATTCCATTTTGAAGCATCACCTATAAACGCACTGAGATAATATATTTAACTAAATATCTGGGTACCCCATAGTTCCATCAAGGAGATACATATAATTATCAGGTACTGCAGTAAAGCAAATTAACTTCTTCATCACTTTACATAGCTAACCATAGTTTTGGTTTGGGAACAAAGCACAGCTAAAATTTACAAAATGAAATGAATTCTGTATAGAGGACAATTTTATTAACTTTGGTCTTTATGTTGTTCAGAATCTGTTCGCAAGATCACAGATTTTTTTTTTTCTGCTTGCTCTAGTCTCCTGTTATTGTTTTATTCATTGATTGAATTCTTTACCTCCAAGGTTTCTGTTTGGAGTTCAGATTTTGTATTCACATCATGAACTATTTTCTTGCTTTCATTAAATTATATTATATTATTCTCTTGCTTTTATGAAATTATACATTATTCTATTATATTCTCATATATGGCTGTGTTTTCTTCAGATTATTTCCTTTTCAGGCAATATATTCATTTCCATTTCTTTGGGGAGATTTATTGGAAAATTTTTTGAAATCCTTCAGTTTTGTCAAGTGTCCTTGATTATTTGGGGGTTATTGGGGGGGCTCTTGTGTTCCTGCATTATGGTCTGCACATTTGTGGATGCTATCTCCTCTTCCACACGTCACATAGTCATTTTCATGGGAACGGACATGCAGCAGTGACGTGCCTGTGGGTGACCCTTGTGCAGGATGCACTAGCTCTGGTTCCATGGGCACAGGGGTATCCTCTGTATGCGGGGTCTTCAGTGATGATTATCATCAACAGTGACAGCACATGCTTCAGTGATCTTGGCTGAGGACTAGTGACAGTGGCTACACAGGTTGAGAAGGGCTTTAGGGATCTTTCTGGGGTGATTTTTTTCTCTCTCTCTCCCTTCACACTGTCTTGGTTGAAACAATTCTTCCCTGGTGTCAGATCTATCACAGGTAGAAGCTACCCCATATCCCTGAGATCCAGGGCACAGGTGCTTAGCAAAGCTATAGAACCAGATTCCTAGGCTTCGATTCTTGCATCTGGAACTTGAAGAACAAGTGTGCCTGCACAGAGCTCAAGTCAAATGGATAGACTTCTCAATGTCTGAGGAACTTTCTGGTCCCTCAGGCCCAGGTGAGTAGTCTGTACTTGTGATTTTGATCCTGAGAGTACGAACCAGAACTGGCATGACTCTGAAGAAAAAAAGGATATTACAGAGGTATGAATTAGGGAGCCAGGGGTCAGCTGTAATATTAAATCCTGTAGGAACCAGACACGATGGCAATTTGAGCATCAGGGGATGAATTATCTTACAGTGTGAGCCTGGACCCTAGGATGCTAGGACACAGAAGTAGCTCAGGTTCTTTGAAGCTAGGTGTAAAAGCTGCAAGTACCCAGTAATGGCAAGATGTCACTCTGTTGAGACAGCCCTACTGGGTAGGGGCAGCACAGCAATGAATCTACTCCGCCATGAGGCACTTACCTCATCAACTCCTGTGGCAAGGTGCTACTTCAGTTCTAGGCAGGTGGGGTTCTATGACAGTCTGAGCTGAAGGATGGAGGGGCAGAGCTCAGCCCCTAAAGCTCGGCCCCTAAAGGGAGAGTGCAGCATCACCCTTGGCTTTGATTGGGAACCACTGTACATTACCACTGCGTGTCACTAAATGGTGTGTACACAGTGTAGCAGAAGCTCTTGATCCTGGGGGGGGGGGGCTGTTACAGCAGTGTGGAACTGCAGTGGTGGCCCATTTCTCTGGTGAGCCAGACGTGGAAGGGCATGACTGATGGAGTGTACCAAAGACCCAAGGTCACTAGAGGTCAGGGTGCTACTTCACATGTGACTCAAGGGATATGACTATGACAGAAGGTCAGGGATCTGAGCCCCAAGAGGCAAGGTGCTACCCCAACCCAGCCCTAAGCGAAGGGTGCAACAGCACCCATCACGAAGGAATGGAGTGGTTCTGCAGTTGCCTTGAACTGTAGGTAAGAGGTAGAAGCAGCTCTGCTGGTGGGTGGATCATTGCCAGGTGGATGTGGGCAGCGGATCCTCAGGGAGGAGGGCTCAACGGCTGCTTCTGCTCAGAATAGGACATACTTTAGTAGTGGTTTAGTTTAAGATGATGCACAGCCGAAGTAGTACAGTTTCCATGGTCCCAACATGGGCTTAGCTTATGGCCTCTGGGGAAGTTCCTCCGCTGGGCTCAGAGGCTGAGAGGACACTGGGAACCTATAGTGACGACTACATGTGTCCACTGTGTCACATCCTCTCACTTGCCTTTTCCTTACCTGGAGATACCTCTCTTGGCTCCATCATGTTATCAGTTAGGGGAGTGGGTGGAAAGAGTCAAATGTTTCCTCTGTTCTATACAGCCATCTTGGGTTGTGTGCTTACCAGGATTACTCCATGGGTTGTTTTTGTTTTTTGTTTTTGGGTTTTTTTTTGTGTGCTGTTTTCTGAAGCTTTCCTTTAGTTAATTCAGTTGTTTGTTTACTGTTTGGTGTTTCTGTATAAAGAATGTTAAGCGCTTCTAGTCAACCATCTTGCTGCTGTTAAACTTAATTCTTCGGTCTTGGTCATAGTGTCCCTCATAGGGAATAATTAGTACATGATTAGGGTAGTCATAGCAGAAGATCACAATAGCCCAATACTATACCCTTATGAACATATAAGATAATGCTAAGTGAAATGAACTCCACGTTATGGAAACAAGTGTTATATCATTGTTGTAACTGTTTTCATCATGCCATGTGAAACTGTATCTTTTGGGGTTTTTTGTTTGTTTTGTTTCTCTCATATTCCTTTGCTGTGGTTGTACCCCTGCTATCACTGTATCTCATCTAAGTACCCTGGATACTGTACATGCGGGTGTTAGAACTATGGAAGGGAAAGGGAATATCAAAATTGAGAGATAAAGGATAAAAAGACAAACCATTCCAAAAGCAATACTTACAAAACTATTTGGTGTAAACCAACTGTACAACTCAGGAGGGAAAGAAGAAGAGGGGAGGGGAAGGAAATGAGGGAGGAGGTAACAAGTTGAACAGGAAATGTACCCACTGCCTTACATATGAAACCCCTCTGTTCTTCACTGTGACAAGAAACAAAAAAAATTTTTTAAAAAGAAAAGTCATGGTAGCTGACCCATTTTGTATGAGTCAAGATGGATTCTTAATAAATATCTGATAGAAGAGTAAGGCAGGGAGAGAGAAGAGAAGAGAAAAGCCATGGGGAGGAGAGAAGAGAAAGAGGAGATACAGAATGAGAAGGAAGGAGGGAGAAAAGACAGGCAGGTGAAAATAGGCTCAGATGGCAACTATCATTTTCCTGTAGAATAGGAGAGAGATGTGTTCACAGTAAACTCCCTGGTCTACTGTTAGAGCTCAAAGAATCATCTGTTTCATTATTGCTTAAATCTAGAATAAATGTTGCCATCATCCTTTTACAGAATTATGAACCGTGGCTTTATTTACTTACATGGCACCATTTTCGAATACATGACAGCCCATTGCTCATGTTGTCTTTGTCATGGAATTAGGGAAATAGAGCATAAGCTTTAAACTTGCAGCTGCCATCCAATAAATGAGAAGGTCCCACCTCTGCAGGAAGGGCTGTGATGTGTGACATTAGCTATTCAACAGTTAAACAGTTCTTGGGACTTCTGCATTCTGTCACCTTAGGAAATGAACAGCATTTGTGCTGACAGCTTTCCCCTTCCTCCCTTACCCTTTCTAATGAATCTATTCTACACCAAGGTATGCATTTAAATAGATTTTACACGCCATATCAAAACAACAATATTCACAGGACTTGTCACTAGAAAATTCCATGCAAATTATAAGGAATTTATACATTCAATACATTTAGCCAAAATGGAGCTTTTAAATGACATCAATCTTACAATGTGTCAACATACAGCAATGATATGCAGACCTTATTTTCTACTTTCTGATGATAAGAAGCAATAGTTTGCTTTTGTATAGCATCCAAATCCATCAAATAGGCACAAGGGAACCGATTCATTGCACAGGCTAAAGTTGAGAAAAAGGCAACCAAGAGGCCATGGGGGGTGGGGGTGGGGGGAGAGAAATCCTATATTTTTAGGTCCCTAGAACCTAATGTGACAAGGATATTATCACTAGAATCATGAAATCTTTTATAGAGATATTTTTCCCCTCTGCCCTGTTATTTTAATTTGTGCACAGATTTTCACACAGTCAATTTCCTCCTGCAAGGGCTTTTCACTAATAGAATTATTGTGTCTTAGCTCAAAATGGTCTTTGGTTCTTAGTCCACTGAGCTCAAAAGATTATTTTCTTGTGGTGGAGAGCTCTCCACACCGCCTGGGAGCTCACCATTATCCCACTGAGCACCCCGATCCCCTCCATCCTTCAAGAGGCTACACAGCTGGGCCCAGCATGAAAATGACAGCATTAAAGAGCTCCAAGAGTTTATTTTCCTCTGGCTGGGCATCTCGGTTGCTGGATTCCCATCAATGCCATCACAACACATGCCTTTCAATAAAAAGTGATCCTAACAGGATTAAATGTAATTTAGAGTCAATAAGGAAAAGTTTGCCATCGGGTGGAATTATAATAGACAGTAGGATCAGAAGGCGGTGAAACTGGAAAGTTTTCAGGGAGGCATTCTACTGTACAAAAATGAAACACAGAGGCGGGAAAAAAAATGTTTATTCTCTGCCAAACCTTAAGCCGGGTCTATCGTGCACACAAATCAATTCACAGTCTATTAAAGTAATAAGAACTGTGTATTCTAGTTTACAGGGAGGCACACACAGAGAGAGAAGGAGGCATTGGAGGGAAAGTTGAAAGCTCAATAATTTCACAACTCGTCTTCATTGCTCTCTGGAAGTAAAATGTTTGCCAGTACATCAACCTGAGCCCATAAAAGGAACACATTGTAGAATTATTTGATGTAGGACAATTCTTAAACAATTATGCAGTAGGCAGCTTTGAAAGTTAGTCACTCTTCTAGATTACACTTGGAGAAACTGAGGCATGAGGAATTTTGGTCCATTGCTTACTGTCACTTGGCTAGTAAATCATAAAACCAAGGTGATTACATACAGGTGAGACCCAGAGCTCACAGTCTTGACAGTGGAGCTTGCCTTTGTCTGATGCCAGATTAGCCAAGCAAGCAAAATCAGAAAAGCCAGTCAGTGTCTGGGTGATTCAGACAGACAACAGGAAAGCCTGTCAATATTCTCCTCGAGAAACACACCTCATAGGGGATCAGGAGGAACGAGTATGAGAAAGGGAACAAGACGAGAGAATATGATCAAAGAAAATTTCAAGAATAAAATATGTCACAATGAGCCAGATGCTCATGCCTCTAATCCAAACTATGCAGGAGGCTAGGATCTGAAGACTGAGGTTTCCAGTCAGGCTGAGCAGACAAATCTGAGAGACTCTCAACTCCAACTATCCAGCAAAAAAGGTAGAAGGCTCAAGTGGTAGTGTGTCAAGTGGTAGTGTGCTAGTTGAGTGAAAAAGCTAAAGATAAGTGTCAAGCCCTAAATTCAAGCCCTAGTACTAGCACAAAAAAGTCACACTAAAACCATTGCTTTGCACAGTTAATCTATACTAATAAAAATGTTTAAACACTCCTCACATCTCACAGCTAAGAATTACCTTTCCCCACAGCCTAGTTCTTAAACAACAGATCCCCTTCTTCCTTCCTTCCTTCCTTCCTTCCTTCCTTCCTTCCTTCCTTCCTTCCTTCCTTCCTTCCTTCCTTCCTTCCATCCTACTTCCTGTCTCTGAGTTCCATTCTCCTATCCTACTGCCATTACCCAGACTTCTAAAGGCCAGAGTCTGTATGTTAGAATTTCTCCTAATTGCATTCCTTAACCTCACCACGCTTTGGGCTCTACACTATGTCCCTCTCAGGACAGGTAGAGCCTAAAATATTGTGATGAGTAATGAATATGTGTTCTCCAGGTGAGGTGTCTAGCTGGTAATTAAACAGTATTAATTCCATCAGCTTTGATTTACATTCTGCACTCTCGGTAATGAGGCACAGTATTCTATTTTCTTTCTGCTTAGCACCAAGTAATAGAATTGGTATGCTTTAGGATTATCATATAAATCTACTTTTTGGTCAGTCGGTGTCAGGACTTTTTTTTCTCAGTATATTACAAATGTATTCATGATTCTCTAGTTTGTAAAAAAAAATTAAATCATTACAATCTACAGGCCAAATAGTAAGTCCCAGCATATAAAACCTTGAATGGCACTCCATTGATGAATACCAAGGTTGCTTCTTCCTTTACAACTGGCTTAATGAGAAGTCAAACCTTTCATTCAGGAAAGGGCTGAGGTGGGCATTTTCTCCTGGTGTTCTCAAGGGTTTGCACATCAAAGATGAGAGCGGCCCCCTGTCATACTATATAGGTTTCCAGCAATTCGGAAAACACTTGCCCTAAAATATAAACTATTGTTAGAAAACAAGTTTCTTAAAAAGTGATTCCCAGGGTATAAATAATATGGGTTCACACTGTCAAAAAATGTGTTTTTTAAGTAAAACGAGCAAGAAAGAAATAAAGAAGAAATGCAAGTTGATGTAATCCATCATTGCAATATCCAAGTTTCCCCTTAGATAAAACAGACATAAAGCATGTGCTTTACAAGCCTCCAGTGACCTTTGAGACATCTAAGTACAGTATGGATGGATTTTTAAGTATAATTAACAACTCCTCATTTTCCATTTTAAAGAATTCATGTTGTGTTTCCTTGACAGATTCAAGCCCATCAATCTTGTTCTCAAATGTTAATTCAAGCAATTAAAAATAGCATTAATTGAAATACTGCAGGGGCTGTCGGATTTAAGGTTGGAGAGGTTTGGGGGGGGGTTGTTTTTTTGTTTTTCTTCTTTGTTTCTTTGGTTCCCCCCCTTCACTTTGTGGTAATATTAATTTACAGGGCTGATTAGGGAAATCCCCTCTGTGTGATCTCTCTCTGTGATGCACTTGGTCTCTGAGACCCACCAGAGCATATCAGGAGGCAAAGGTAGAAGGAGGAAACCCGGGTGTCAGTACTGGGAAACTTGATTTCACCTGGTAGGCCAAATGCAACAGACTGCTTTATTTACAATCTGAATATTAATTTTCTGGTTTTGGTAACAAAAATACAACACTCATTTGTATTGTTGTAAAACTTGTAAATATGTGCTGTAGGAGAAGTAATCCTCAAAGCAGCATCCTAATTAAAAGGAAAACTCAGTTGTCTCATGATAATATATGAAGGCAGATAAATTGTAAATAAGATACATGGCTAAAAGTGAAAGAAAAATAAAGGCTGGGTAGGAGAGGAATGAATATAATTTGGAAATGTGCTTCTTAAATGACCCCAAATGGTAAGATAATGTCTCATTGAACAATAAAAATAACAAACCAGTGGCAAAGATATAATAGAATTTCCTGGGTATACCATTCTAATCTTAATATAATTTTCTCCTGTGCATTCATGTTCATTGAACTACGATGGCCATTTCTTAAGTTACCGGGAGTGTGTTCCTGGCTGTAAATAATTCTTTGATAATGAACATGAAAATGATCCAAAAATTGACCACAGTTTTACAAAGAAATGATGACACAGCATCTGCTCAGGAACCAAGTCTCATAAGAATGTCAAGAATGGGCAGGTTCCTTGGGAAGCAGGGAGAAAATGCAGAAACCTATCTTCCCCAGATCCTTCTGCATCAATAACTTCACTCCTG
Source organism: Perognathus longimembris pacificus (assembly GCF_023159225.1). NCBI lineage: Eukaryota > Metazoa > Chordata > Mammalia > Rodentia > Heteromyidae > Perognathus > Perognathus longimembris. The sequence goes on from NC_063176.1 coordinate 47,436,286, forward strand.
ATTTCCTTGTTGCTGTCCTCAAAAAAAAAAAAAAAAAAAAAAAAAAAAAAAACAGTAGACTCCTCCAGCAACCCAGAATGTTGGGGCTTCAGAAGAGAGGTCAGAGGGCAAGCATGCAGGATCTAGTTAATAAGTACTAATGTGACTTGAGAAGGATGTCTGGCTGTCCAGCCTCAGTTTCTCAGTTTATGAAGTGGAATGACAATACTTAACTCTGAGCTTCAAGCCGGAGAACTGAGTGCATATTCCTTGAATGTGTGAAATGGTGCTCTGCACATACCGGAGGGCCTGAGGGGAAAAACAGAATCCAGAGGGAATTCTCTGTCCACTTCTCACCCCTACTTGGTCAAATTTCCAACTCCAGTCAACCCTGTACGCATCCCAGACATTTCAACAACAAATGTAATGAATCCCACCTTTGCTAACATTTTTGGTTGGTCATGTCATTCATAGATTTATTTTATGATACTCTAAAATCTAATTTTTAAAAATATTCATAATTAGAGACCAAGCTCTTCTCATCACTTGTACTTTTAATTTGTTGTCATTTTGCAAACGGAATCTATTATCCACTAAAGATCAACACCCAGATGCTTTCTCTGCCATTTAAAAACTTACTGCATTTTATTATTTATTATTTTTCTACAATTCCATTAGGTAAGGGAAAGAGCTTTTTGTTCAAAAACAAAATATACAGCAAATACAGCTACAAATACACTTTATTAAATATGAATTATCAATGGAATCCTTTGTTTATTAGAATGCATAAATACATAATTTGACTCTTGAATCTGTTTTTTAATGATAGATTTAATAGTAGGGAAAATGGGTCACACATTTATGGATCTACTAAGAACAATAGCTATGTAATCAGAATCAGTAGATTCACAGAAGTAGTATTGTAGTAATAAATGTTCTGCTGTTATGTCATAAGCATATTATCTATGCAAACCTAATATTCACTCTTTCTAGAAAAATCTCTGATTACTTGAGGTTTCCAGATCAATATGATTTTTTAATTAAATTTTATTGACAAGGTGATATACAGAGGGAGTACAATTACATAGTAAGGTAGTGAGTACATTTCTTGTCTTATTTTTTATACCCTCCCTCATTTTTCTTTCCCTTCCCTAGTTCAGAAGAGCATATAGAAAAATCACTTTCAGTTGCTTTGTATTACAATTTAAAAAAAAATCTCATTGATCACATTAGAAATAAAGGCCATCATTAATTCATTCACAGACTTGTATACTGAGATTTTGTCCCCACAGATCAGTTGGTAGAAAAGCAACTTGGATTTAGAAGAGATTATCACCTAAGTGTATTTCTTTTCCAGATAACAGAGGCTCCATTAAAAGGTGACATTTCCAGCATCCTCTCTAGAGAAGCCCTTCCAGGCCATTGTTTCTGATGACTTTCGCATACTCCTTGGCTGATCTGTAGGGGATGCGAGGTCTAGCAGGGTCTTCAAAGTCAATATGGAAGAGGCCAAATCGTCTGCTGTACCCATTGTTCCACTCAAAGTTATCCAGAAGAGACCACACACAATATACTTGAAGATTGACTTTATCAACATGGATGGCTGAAAGGGTTTTAAAAGAGAAATTACCATCTCTCAGGAAGTTTTGAGAGAACAAAGTCAACAACAATGATGAGCACTGGCAATGACTTTTTCCTACTCTAGTGGGAACCACGGTGGAAATAGGCCAACCTACTCTCCATTTTCTTTTCCACACATAACAGCAAATAGCATGGAAGGTGATGCATCTGTTATTTGGTCTGCTGTAGTCATTACACTGAGTACACTTACATCTTCCAGTGAGCATCATGTGGTATATATCCAGAAAAAAATATGCAATTTTTATTTATCAACTAAACAATCTCCTTTTCCATGTTCTGTCTTAAACAACAATTTTATTCTAGTTATGGTATGATTTGTTCATTTTTGGCATATTTTATTCATCAAATCATTAATTCATGGGTACACATACTCACACATACATATTTTTCCATAGTATCTAAAGATGTGTTCAGTTAAGACACCATCTAATATCTCAATATCCCATCCAATAGCCCCAAAATTCTACTGGGAAAAGGAAAGATGTTGTAGCAGCATGCCTAGATGTTTACCTTGTATCCCCATGACCAAACTGATATGTCTTACATGTCGGGGTTTTTAGCCCCCCACCCCCTCCCCTGACCCTCGGGAGAGTAGAGAAGGCACGCCCCTACCAGAGGAGCCAAGGAAGGAGAAGGGTCAGCAGACCACCCGCCCCCAGCCCTCCCTCACCGGAGGACAATCAGACAGCCTGGGAGTCAAGTCGGTGCAAGATCTCGTTTACTGGGGAAGTACATGCCACTAATATAAGGCACAGGAGCCAATCAGGTCTAAGATCGGCAGGAAGGGGAGGGATGAGCTGTCCATCAAGGGTGGAAGAGCCAGGCATCACAGCCCACAGAACCGCATCCGGGTTATCACCAAAGACACTTGTAGCAGCTGCTACATTGTTGTTAGGCGCTGCCATCTTAGCCACACATGGCCCCAAAACTGAGAAACAGGCGGGGCCAGCTAGTTGACTTCCAGGTATACCCCACATTACAGAATTGAAAAATAAAAAGGGTCAATACACAGCTCTGGCTATGCCTGTATTCCTGTGTTGTTGATAACTAAACTTGTATTTTCATATGCCATAAAAAGTGAGGGATCGATTTCTTGTCTTTTCATGTATGATCCTTAATCCCATTCATAATGATTCTCTTTTTGGGATTTAATTACCTCCCAAAGACGGCATCTCCTGATATACCAACAGCAGGCTAGGATAGCAACATGAGTTTTGGTAAAAGCCAGCGATTCATTCTGTAGCATGTTCCATGTGCCCCATATCTAAATTAAGTACTTAAACCCTTTAGTATTTAATTGGGCTTAGTGGTATATGCCTGTAATTCCAGCAATTTTGTAAAATTATGATTTGAGGCCAGCTCAGAGAAAAAAGTAAGGAAGATATTCAGTTTAGTCAAGATGACCAGTGTCGTGATACATGCCTGTGATCCCAAATAAGGGAAACAAATAGGCAGGGGAATCATAACCTGAGCCAAAAATAAATAAACCAACAAACCAATAAATAAATAAGAGTGAAACCTTATCTAAAAAGTGCCAAAGCAAAACAGGACTGGAAGTATGGTTCAAGTGATAGGTAGAGTGCCTATTTAGCAAACAACAAGCATGCAGCCCTCTGTTCAAACCCTAGGACTACAGAAGAAAAGAAAAGGAACAAACCAAAGAAATGGATCATTTCCTGCAAAATTGAACAAACACAATATTCTAAATAATTTCATTTGTGGATGTCTCAAAGCTCATCCACACACTCCATGTTAAGACACCAAAGTGTAGAGAATTCTCTAAATAATTTTACAATGATTTTCACTACTCTAGTCAGGGAATTGAGCTTGTTTTTATTAGCAATTTAAGTTCAGCAAAACTCTGAGGTTGAGTGATTCTTTGCATTGAATATTTTCTTTCTTAAAACCAGAATAAATAAATCCATTCTATAGAATGCTCTAATACCCATTCCTTGGTGCCAAAATCAAGTGAAAAGCAGGTTTGTTTTAGCAGACAGTAATATTCCTAAATAAACTGAGTGCAGTAAACATTTGTGTAATAAATCAAATTGTAATCCTACTCCAGATTGTTTTCAACCAAGATGACTCCTGCAGCTATAAACATTCTGCAAGGTAAGATAGACTACATTTTTTCTTTGGTATCAATCTATATTTTTTTTAGATCTCTTGAAAGTACTAATATTATACTCACATTCTTCAACACATTTGGCCATTTCCAAATACTTATGAAACTTTCTTGGTGGCAGGGATTGTGGATATTCCACAGGCATAAGTTCCTGCCTGGTTAGTTGACACATAATCTTCTGCATTGGTATAGGGAGACAAGTAATGATGGCCATTTGCTTAGAGCGTGCCTTACAAAAGTGTCCTAAGAGAGAAATTAAGCCAAACTGGATCTGCTCCTTTTAAATTAAGTGTTGTTAGGAAATGAAGAATATAGTATTTACACACATTAAGCTTTGTAGGAATAAAGCTATTTACAAGATATGCTTTCTCCCATCCATTCACATTTGTATGTATGTCTCCTCCTTCTCCCCACACTTTATCAACCATAATCTGGAAAACAGAATTTTCTTTTAACAATTTCTTTTTAGTAATCTAATTTAAGAATGGCATATCTCTGAGTATCAAAATAACCAAAGCCAAATAACAGATTCAAAAGCAATAATCTCTTTTGTGTAGTAATTCAATCAGGGAGTATGTGAGAATCTGCATATTTTCTTTCCCACTTGCAGAACTTCCTTTCAACAAGAAAGCCTGCCAGGTACAAAGCCAAACAGCTTCTGAAAACACACAGTCCCACCAACCATGTACAAAAGGATTGATTCACATGCTAAACCAAGGGGATAAAAATAAGGCCCTGCCTACTTGGAAGGGAACAAAAGGGAAATCTTGACAATTTCATTGTTAACTGCCAGGAGTTCAGCAGCAAGCACTGGACTCCCTGAGTGAGGTTGGTGGATTCCTCTGTATGTTCACTACAGAGACCTTCCAGGAGAGAATTACCTAGTTAGAGCCGAAGAACTATCATGCCAGAATCTTTCTTGCTGTGCCTTCATGGGGGGAAAAAAAATGCAAAACAACACTGGAACCTACACGTCTCTCCTTTTCCAATCTCCTCAGGAGCAGAAAGAGACTATCATCACATTTCTTGTCACCATGATTTATGAGGTCCCAAATCTTGGCAAGGGAAGACACTTCTGAGAGCTCACTTTCTCTCTTTAACCAGAGTTGGAGGCAAAATCAGCCTAGACCAACAGGACTTTGGATGGGGAGAGACTACAAGGATGAAAAATGGTACCCATCGTAGAGACTGCATGTAAATTTGGACCTCAAGCCTATGGGAAGGGTATAACAGACAGCAGGTGGGATGAATAGATTCAAGAAGAAAAATTGTTAAGCCTCCTTCCAGTCAGGCTGTTTTGATTAAAGTATTCCATGCTACTCTACATACTCATACACATGTCTGCACACACTCAATAATTACCACAGCAGCATGCACACATAGGCAGTCTGCACAAGCTGAAAAAGACAGGTGATACAACCTTAACCATAAGACCACTCTCACATCTCACAAGAGCTAGGAGCTAGTGAAAGAGGCTCGTAAAGTCACTTCCATTTAGTTACTTCTGGAATTCACAGAACTCACTGACAGCTGATATGGTCTTGGGAATAGCTAGTACAAGCAAAGACAGTCAGTACTACCACCCAAGAAAGAGATGCATAGGAAAGAGTCTGAAAATTTCTACATACAAAGCTTTGTTTTTCCATTCTTCCTTGACCCTTCTGGCATTAACATGGAACAGAAACAAAGTACTGTCGGCCCTGCTAGCACAGCTGAGCTTTGGTGTCCAGAAATTTCGCTACATTCCAAAAGCCTGGTCAATTGGCATTCACCTATGGGAATAAAGTCAGTTTTCTAGGCAGCCTATCCCAAGCTACCTGAAAAGCTCATATCAAACCGGATGATTATCCTTTCTAGTGTGAAAAGACCCCATTCTTACCAAGTATAGTAGGAAGCTGAAAGCACTGGCCAAAAAACAAATTCTTAGGGCAAAAGGAAATGTTTTATTACTGTACCTGTTTTCATACTGAAACACACTCATTTTTTAGACATTTATTGTTTCATAATACTAGGAATAGTCTTCAACTTACTAGTTTATGAGATACTATAATTATGTGTTTATCAAACTTTAAAAAAATCCAGAAATGGAGAGTTCAGCATCACTGAGATTTATTTCTTACAATTTATACAAAAAAAAAAGAGATTGCCTTTTTCTAGGAATTGTCTCGGACTTACAGAGGATACCCATGAATGTGGCAAAACTATGAGATTATCAAAAAAACACTAATCCACAAAGCTAAGCTCCCATGACAAGAATCACTGGAGAGGTACAAGACAATACAAAAGGCAGCAGCCTCACAAAAGAAACTGGAGAGCAGTAAAGCACCAGAAATGAGTCAGAAGCAAAACTACAGGATTCTCGACTTCTACTCTCTATTCCAGTATATCCTCCTGAGGAAAAAAAGCAAAATATACTGAATAAAAGTTTTGAATAAAACATTCCAAAATTTAAGAAAGCTGACAAGATAGAAATTTCCAGGTCAAAATGAAAGCAGAAAATAAAACTGTTAGCTATGGCAAGTACTCTTTCCTGATGAGATTTTCCAGTCTGAAGAAATCGGGGAATGTTTCAGATTTCTGAGATGAAGGTAAGTGTGAAAAGTTAGATGTAAGGCCCAAGTATGAGGTCTAGCTTGAGAACCAGAAAACTAAAACCAAAAAGACTGAACTGTCAGGGTAAATGTAAGAGTGGCCAGAAGCAAGCTAAAGATTGAAAAGTGAAGTATTTGAGTCACCTTGTTGTTCAGAAGTTATCATGTCTGGATTTTAAATGCAGTTGATTATAGACTGGTAACACCTGAGACCATTAAAGTAGGTGAGACACATTCAAATGTTTTTTGAATGGAGATATCTATAGTCTAGATGTCTAATTATTATTATAAGTATTTTCTATATAATCACAGTATATAAACATAACCACAGATACATGCAAAATAGCTTGAATTAAAATAAATCAATGGACTAAGATCCCAGTTATTACAAGTACCATACAGACTGGTGCATACAATAACCATGTTTATTATGTTTAAAGCATGGAAACAGGGGCTGGGGATATGGCCTAGTGGCAAGAGTGCTTGCCTCGTATACATGAGGCCCTGGGTTCAATTCCCCAGCACCACATATACACAAAATGGCCAGAAGGGGCGCTGTGGCTCAAGTGGCAGAGTGCTAGCCTTGAGCAAGAAGAAGCCAGGGACAGTGCTCAGGCCCTGAGTCCAAGCCCCAGGACTGGCCAAAAAATAAATAAATAAATAAAATTAAAAAAATTTTAAAAAAGCATGGAAACAAACTTGAAACATCTTAGGAAGCAGTAAATCTGAAGAAGCATTTGAGAACGGGATCTCTGTGGGTTTGGCTTTTAATCCCTGATTCATTCGTTGTTAAATTTAAGGAGAGGCTTGTTTCTCATAGACACAACTGAGTCATGGATACCTACTCCTCTGGATGATGAAAAGATTCCATGAAATAACATGAATTATATATAGTTCTCAGCCCGTGATATGTTTCTATCACTTTTCTCTCTTGTTGCTCCTTGGGCAACTGCAGAATCCAAGGTAAAAGAATATACTTACAAGAAAAAAGACAGAGACGTGACAAAGGTGGCTCAAATTTGTAACCTAGCTACTTTAGAGGCTGACAAAAGAAGGGTCTCAGTTCTAGACCAGCCTGAGCAACAAAAGATCAGGAGATCTCATCTCCAGAGAAAAAGTTGGTAGGATAGCATATGCCTATCATCACAGCTAAAGTAGGAAAAACAAATAGGAGGATAGTAGTATAGACCAGCTATGGCAAAAAGCAAAACCTTACCACAAAAACAACCAGACCCAATGTGCTGGAGTCATAACTCAAGTGGTAGAGCCCTTGACTAGCAGAGATAAAGCCTTGCGCTCAATCCAGACTACTGAAAAGCAGGAGGAGAGGAAGAAGGAGGAAAAGGTGGAGGAGGAGCATGAGTCTGAGTATGTGAGGATGCACCTACATCATAAAGAAAGACCCATCAGAAAAAGCCAAACCGGACAGCACTTTAATCTTGCATTTCTAACCCCCAAAATTCAAAGAACATAAATCTCTTTGGCTCAAACCACCTCCACAGTAGCATTTTATTACAGCAGCCTAGAAAACTAGTATGATTTAGAATCCGTTTTTAATAAAAAAAAAATTAGAGTGATTTTTCTACTCAACCAACTCCAAGACTCTATCTAAGTCTGCAGTATGCTCTAGCAGACTACTGGTTGGTTTACTGTAGTTTTTCTAGCTCCAGATGCCTCCTTCCTGTGGCTTATAATTGTCAGAGAATATCAGCCTCTCACCCTAGCAATTCTAGCTAGGAAGCTCTATGCTAGGAGACATGGGGATGGCTAAGGCAGACCACACCACTTTTCAGAAATGGGTCAATACTGAGAGATTGCTGAGCCCATTGGCTGGTTAATGTCTAATTTCATGCCTATGGAATCAGGGGAAAAAAATCCTCTCAATTTACCATGTGAGGTAGGTTAAGTGGTTATTTAAATGGTTAAATGATCATAGGCAAATGTGGTCTGACTTAAAAAAAAAAAACAAAACAGATTTTGTAAGCATAATCCAGTTAAAAATCTCAACATGACCGTCCTGGATAATGGTGAGCCCTAAGCATACCCTTCCAAGAAGAAAAAGGGAGAAGTCACAACAGGAAGAAAACAATGTGAAGACAGAGGAAGGATATATTCATACCAAGGAAGGCCAAGGATTGTCATTAGCCACCAGAAACCAATTGACAAGGAAGGAGCAAATTCTCTCTACCACCTTGGGAAAGAACCAATTCAATCCTGATGACACCTTAATTGTAGATTTCTGGCCTCTACAACTGTGAGAGAATATTTTTTTCTGTTGCCTTAAGTCACAAGGTTTGCACTAATTTGTTACGGCAGCCACAGGAAACTAATGCACCGTGCTTTTTCTGTGTGGTTGCCAATTGGACTCTGAGTCCCAAACCACCCACCTGATCTTGCTGGGGGCTTATGAGAATCTCTCTTGAAGTATGTCGAAGCCAGAGAGAAAACCTTCTGGGGACACAGTTTGAAGCCGATTTTCTGGCAATTGCCCCCACACTAACTTTGAAAATGTGTTTTTACTGAGTGGCTGAAATGCACACATGCATTGCAATCAGAGAACATCTTTAGCTGGATAAATGTTCCCACAAGAGGACTAGTACAACGGCTGTTTCCCCTTCCTTTGGAAAAAGCAAAATAAAACAACATCAGGAAGATCTAAACATAGAAAATGCACAATAAGCCCCCTCCACACACCAGCTGAATACCAGTGACTGGCCATCATCTGGGACACTGACCAGCTAATCCCAAGACAGGAGGACCCACCTGCAGATAGGGGCTCTTGGGAGCAAAAACTAGGGCTCTCTGAAAAGAGAGTCTTTGAATATCAAAGTTAATTTTTAAATATTTTATAAGAAAATGCCAATTAACCAGAAATGAGCTCCACAGATTTCTTAATTAACTATATTATTTCTCCTCTTTATATTGCACTTTGGAAAAAAAAAAAAAAAGAAAGGCCGCAAATAGCAAGCTATTGAAAGAGACCATATAAAAATATCTTAATTGTAAAGCTGATCAGACTAGGAATGTGCCTGTGTCATCTTCTGTAATTTCTTCATCTTTATTACTTGCACAGTTACTACTGCTCAGCAGAGAAGTTCTTATCGTGCATATCAAAGTGCTTCCTACCCAGGGAAGCTATCTTCCACCAGAATTCCTTTACTTCATTCTCTCCCTTTTGCTCTCCTTTCCTGCCTTGCTTTACTTCTGTGACCCACATTCCCCATCTAGAATAATATCTTTGGATTGTGATATGTATTGAATAAATTAATATCTATAAATCTCTATGAATAATGCATATTTCATAGTAAACATTCAACACACACTGCTTCATGGCTACAGCTGCCTTGGAAGGTAATGAACGAAGTCCCTTTCAGCTCTTTCTCCCATCTGGGTACCAACAGCTTTCTTAGTTTGCAGAGTCATCACAAGGCACTCGGTGCTGAGAAGCAGAGCAATCAGGGCACTGGGAGAAAGCACGATAGTTGAGATGGTATTAAGGTCTGTGTGTATGAGCCAATTGTGGGTCATGACAAATAGTGAAAATACGGAATTTAGGACATGTCCAGGATACCCAGATATGGCTAAAGTCCCAAAGTTCAGTTGGCTGGGCAGTGGAAAGGGCACCTCATGCAAAGTTCCTGGAACCTATACCACATCTACCTTACATTTATTAGACAAATATGTGCCACGAGGAAAATGGGGAGTAAAATGAAAGACGCCTCTTTTGTCATAATTATAGGCTATGTGAAAGATAGAACTTTATCAATTGTTTACACTGTGAGCATTTAATTAGAGTCGAAGAAAAGTAGAATAAAAACAACAATTTGTTACATAGTGTTTACTAAGCACTTGGATATCATTTCAAGAAGTTAATGGCTGCAGTAAATCATTTCATCTTTGCAATCAACCAAAGAGACATATAGACAGACATAAATAGGCATTACATAGATAATATATCTATCTATCTAACTAGATAGATATATTAATTATTATCACTGGCCTCATTTTATAAATAAGGCCTTTGATGACCAGAAATAGTAGGTAAACTTGGTGAATTTATAAAGCAATTAAGTAGGTGAGTTGAGATCAAAATTCAGCAAAGCAAGTAACAGAGGCTCCATACCCAGCTTCTATAGTCTCCTAAGTCTTACATACATAGTCTAGTAGAAGATCATCTGTGACCATCAACAAGCAGGACAAAAAGGCTAAAGAAGCAGTTTCTACAATGAAACTGAGTCTAAGAATCTAAGGATGTTGGAGTTGACTAGTATTCTCAGCCAGGGTCCTTTCTTAGTTGTAACAGAACCTTATTTTGGCCAAAGAAATTGAATTGAATGAAGCTTTTGGAACAGCCCTCATAAGCATACCACACAACCATTTCTTATAAATGGTCTCAACTGCTATGGCTCAATGGGAATGAAAGGCTAAAATCCATCTTTCTTGAAATTCCAGAAGCCACCAGTGTATTAGCGTCTTCTGTACCAGAAACAACTGTCAAAATCTGGGGGTCTCTGCTACCATGTTTATAAGTATAACAGACACTGCCTTTTTCAGGCTATTTACCTTTGAACTCAATTCTCACACGGATAATGTAACTGCTGAAGCATAAGAGACCTCTACCATGGTGAGACAAGACTCCTAAGTCTAGGCATTCCTCAATGTGAACAAGCCAATTCAACAAGTGCTGGGTATCCAGAAAACATGGCAGATGTCCCTGAACTAGAGGAAGATAGATATGAGCAGGCCAGGAAAACTGGCAACATAGGAGAACTCAAATAGTAGAAAGGTTCATGGCACAGAAAAGGACCTTGGAGAGGACATTTCAGGAGGATAATGAAGAATGGGGAGGGAAAAATCACAGGGAGCTACTAAGGTCTAAGTTCTTAAGAGTCCTGATTTTTACTACAGCATCAATGAAAATGTCTTTGCAAGATTTAAGGAGTGGAGCAATAGCTAATTTGTGTTCTTAAATATGACTGTGACTTCTATGGAGAATATATTTGAATTTTACAAGAATAGAACTGGGAAGAGCATGCAGTAGTGACAGCAATGAGTCATGAGGAGGCGACAGAGGGTATTCTATGGGGACATAAAGATGGGGAGAACCAGATTGACTCAAAACACTCCAACAAAGTCAACAGGATTTAACAATTCATTGGACTATAAGCAGAGAAGGAGCTAATAAGGCGAGGTTAGCACCATTTAATTGATAATGGTGACAAGCTAGGAAACAGTCAACACAGACAACTTTTGGCAGGAAAGATAATGAACAAATGAGAGGTGAACACATGGTCACTGGATAAACAGATAAGGACCTCCAGGTAGATTCTGAGATGGCGATGTAAATGTAATTCTCACATAGAGTTGGCGTTTGAGTAGAAATTGAAAAATAAGAAGAAAAAAAAAAACACCATTGGTGTCAGCTTTACATTCCAACATTTATAGATAGCCAAGAACGAAAGGGGTGGGGAGCAGAAAAGTCCATATCAGAGAACATACTTTTTGTGGATGTAATTTTACCAAAAAAAAAATCACACAACCAGAAATGGACAATTTGGAAATGGAACTTAAGGCTGCATGAATCAATTTTTTATGATTTTTTTCTGTCTGTATAACTAAAGTAAAATTTCAAATTGACACCAGAAAGATTATGACATGTCTAGAGTCAAAGCCACTATGGGAAGGGCACTGTCAGACCAGGAATTTTGCTAGACAAATAGACCTAATTATGATGTGGAGCACATTGATAATGTTGAATCATTTTAAGTTAGAGAGAAGGAAAATTTTTTAAGATTTTTTTTATCCAAGATGGCAAAATTCAACTCTGTTTCTGACTTGTCCACACAAGCAAGAAAATGTTTGGAACTAAATCTTGCAATAGCATCATCTCACTGCCGTGTTAGATGTAAGATTCCAGATTCTTTTCTGCAACCACTAGATTTTAGTACCAGTCTCTTCCCAGCTACCAGGATTCCTATCTTCATTGAACAAATGCTGGTCAAGTCATATCGAATGCCCCCTTAAGAAGCCTAATGTTAGGAACAAAGGGGGAGTATGTGTAGCAATATTGTCACCATGCTACCACCAAAAGAATGCTCCAAGTACCTGTGTCGAGGAGCCGTTATGGTTACTGGAGTTGGCAGACATAGAAAAGTGAACAGCTGATTGCTAAGACCAAGAACAATGTCATGTCCTTAAAATGCTACTGGGTAAGTTTCATATTGCTGGCACCATGTTCAAAGCCCAGGTGGGCACACTTCACCCAAACTGCCTGTCCTTGCCTAACACACAAGTCTCACTAGTCTGCCTATTAAGGACAAGAAAGGACACTTCTTGGTGCTATGGCCACAAGCTGTTCTGAGAAGACACTTTGCTCAGCTAGGAAGTGAGGCAGGGCTTGTTTCCGAGAGCCACAGAAAATAAGTAATCATGCACAGCAGATTTGATCTGATAGGCCTCTGACAGCTGCTCCAAGATGTGGGTCCTTACAAGCCCATCTTTCAACGATGAACTGACCCAAAGATTCAGGAGCACTCCAGACAGGACCATATGGCCTGGAATAAAAACATATTTCAAACTCTGTTTATTATGCATATCTTTCAAAGGTTCACTACTCTGTGATGAAACATTGCACCTGTAAGGCTTTAATAAGCTTCCCAAGCAAGTACAATTATAAAATCACAGGCACCTGAAGAATTTGTCTTCCCTTATACTTAGACGTCCACTGCCCACTGATGCCTGGTCTCATTCCTTTTAATTACATGGCTTTGCAATATGTTTTGGGCTACAATCAATACTTATCCAGGAAATAAAACTCCTTATAGACCCCAGAATGAAGGCCATGATATATTTATTCTCCTAAACTTTGGGGATCCAATATTATTGCATACAAAACTCACCAGTCTGTCCAAAGAAAACCCAAAAAGATGCAATTCAATCATGCAGTCCTGCAAAGATAGGACAATATTTGACATGAATTGAGACTGACCATCACTCATCAACAAGATAAGAATAGATTTTCTTCGTAAGTCAGTCCAGGGACTCCACATCTGGTGCAAATATTTGAGAAGCACAGTATGACCCATTCACATAATGACTATCCACCATGTAGCTATTGTGTGCCAGACACCAGGCTGGATGCGGTGATAGAGAGATGAACACACATAGCCACATAGCATTGGCCTTTGGGAGTTGATTGTCTCTTTGGGGAGATGGTGCCAAAAAGACTGGCTTGTGAATTCAGGGAGACATAAGCCATAAATGACATCGGATCAACAAAGCTTTAATCATCCCAGGAAGGCCAGGAATAATATTTCAGAGGAAAAGACATCTCACCAGAAGCTTAAATAAAAATTCGCCATCTGACCTGCAAGGGTAGCTCTGTGACATATGGTGGGAACTTGATTCATGTGTCATCTACACTAGCCTCTCCAAATACTCAGAGCACTGTGACATACCTTGAGGCTCCAAATCATTGTTCCTTCTCTGTCTCTAATTAGCTTGCATATGAGCAAGGCATGTTTGTCTGAGATGATTCATATGATGAGATTGCTGGCTTGGCTGTATGACAATCACAGATCCAGTAGCATTAGAATATCTGTCTCTAGGCTTGTCCCCATATACTTTCTGTGAAATTTGGGACCCCTCTACTCAACACATTACAGAGCGGTACCTCTTGGGATTTTAGGAATGTCATTTCTATGACCTGACTTGCCCTCGTTTTTATGCAGGAAAGTAGTAGATGAATGAATCTTGCCTGCTCAGATTCTTTTTCCCCTTAAGTCCACAGTTCAACATCAAAACAGTTTTTAATCAAAGAATGATTATACCATTCTTGGCCTCCAAAGCAAATGTAAGACCAATTGTGTATAGGAAGTGAACATTTTAACTATGAAACCTGTTAGACTAGGAGACACATGAAGGAAATAGTAGCTACTGCTTCCTAGAAGCACAATCTCTGATATAAAAAAGATGAGTTTCTTTGATGAAGGTTTATTATTTGGCAAGGGCATTGAGAAATAGGAAGGGAGGAAGGAAAAGCATGGAGAGAAAAACAAAAAAGGGAAGGTTAGAGGGAGAGAGAAACATCTATTAACCCAATTAACAGTGCCTCTGAACTATTTTTATCTCCCCGATCTCAAAAAGAAATGTTGCTAGGGAATTATCTTTTCAGTCTTGTTCAGCCTTAAAGAGAACAGCAAAGAGTTACCAACGATGGCACCTTATATCTCCCCCCCCACACACACACACACAAAAGAACAGCTATTGTTTATTGCTAAAAGCCATATTGTTCACAATATCCCTTAAAGATTGATGCTGCTGTGCCCATTATGTAAACACAGACAGAGAAGTTCAGAGAAAGCAAATGTGCTCCAGGTGGTTCAGAAAACAGGAACCAGCCATCTGCCTCCAAAGTCTATGCTCTTTCCCAGACACCATCTTCCCTTTTTCCTCATTAATCCTTGTGAGGGTTCACAGCCCTGCTGAGGACATAGACTAGCCATTATTCTCTCTACTTTATTTTGGCATTGGAAGTCTCTTGACCACAGCCCTGCAGGTGGCCACAACAGATGGGAGTGACACAGGAATCTGCACAGGTGCCTTGCACAAGGCGTGCAACTGACATTGCTATGGCCAAGAAATGTCTCTTTATTTGGCCTGGCTGTCTTTCGTGTATTAGCTCTCCTTCTCTGGTTTGTGCATTAAAAATACAACAATGTCTCTTAGATGCATTTGCAGAAAGACTAGAGAACGTGCAGGCAAAAGGAGAATCCGACAAGCAGAGTTTCAGTCTTCTGACTCATTCAATCTATGACTGAAACCATGAACTCCATTGTATGAACACATAAATACTGACTTTATTCAGGTTATAATAAATCTACTATTAGGAGCTACTTCGTTAAGATCAAAGAGTCCCACAGACCCATCTTCTATGCCCCTCACTTTACATGGGTCTTCTCCAAGCGCAATTGACTTGAATGAAGAATAGGTGAATTACTTTCATTTTGGATTTTTAAAAATGGTATAAATTCACATTTGCAGACTGCCAAGTACTGTTTGAGAGATTTCATATGACATTTCATTTCTTCTATCTAACAGTCTTCTAAAGTAGATACTATCACTGATCCTATTTTATAAGATGAGAAAATGGAAGCATAGACAGGCTATGTTATTTGCCCAAGGCCATGCACTGGATGAAAAATCTGTAGTGTGGTCTCTTGCTGAGAAGTAGAGTGGACTGACAAGTTGGAGATAATTCTTGAAGAACAATTACTTTGTTTTAGTTTCATTAAATATGATATCTATCTCTCATCAAGTCAACAGACACTGTTTCTCTAGTCCAAGTCTGAAGGCAGAAAAATACGGCTTTCCAGATTTTCCTTCTAGACTACTGAAAACACAGCAAAGGGGAGGATATGCTCCCAATCCACAAGGCTTCTTCCATGGAAGAACAGCTATGAAGCATAACAGCTATAATACCATGATTAGACAAAGTGGTATGAGCTGTGGCACAAAGGTGAGAGTTAGCTAACAAAGAGGATGTTGGGGAAAGAGTTATAGCAGAGAAAAGATGACCCTAGAATAACTTTGAAGGACAGGAAGCCAGAAAACACAGAAATAAAAAGAAAGACAGGGCATTGTTGTCTTAATTAGGTTAAGGGTTCACAAAGAAATAGAACCAATCTATCCAGCTATCCATCCGTCTGTCTATCTACAGCTATTTTTCCTTACATCCAGACACCCACTTACCCACTGATGATCTACCTACTTGTCTGTCTATCATCTATCTGTGTACCTATTTACTTACCTACAGACAAAGGTAAGAAGGAAGGAAAGGAGGGAGAAAGGACACTTTTTAAGAAATTGGATCATGTGATGATAGCAACTATGAAGATGTAAGATCAGTAACTTGCCGATTCAGGGCAGCAAATGATACCATTCTCGTCCAAGTCTGAAGTCAGGAAAAAAATGGTTGTCACTGTTCAGAAACAAGCAGAGAGAGCAAATTCCCTCATTCTCTATCTTTTAAAAGATTCTATTTATGCCTTCAACTGATTGGATGTAGCCTACCTGTAACTGAGAAAACTAGACTCAGCCTATAAATCAAATGTTAATCTTATTCAGAAACACCCTCACAGACACTTACAGAATGTTTAACTCAATATCAGGGTACCTCACAGCCTAGTCAGTCTGACACATAAAATTTGTCACCACAGACACATACTGGGAACCACATCTAACTTACTGTGACATAGGCATTGATAAAGGCAAAAGGGTTAAGAATGACCCTAGCTAGGGAAGTAAGTAAAAGTCAGGTCATGGATGGTCTCACTTGCCATACTAAGAAATTGGAATTTTATGGTGAAAACACTGAGAAATTACCAGGTAGTTTTAAGCAAGATATTGAGAAGATTGAGTTTGTATTGAAAACCACCTTGCCACCAGCAGACTGTAGACTGCAAGTCTCAAGGCCAATTAGGAGGCTTCTAGGCCTTACATTAAGTGCTGAGCCTTATATGAGATAGGAAGAAAGATCCAGATACTAAAGATATTATCAAATCTTATGGAACAAGTTGTTCAGAGGAGTTTAAGAGGGCTGACACCCAATTTTAGAGCTAGGTCAATCAGATTAATAGGAAAGATAATTCAATGGGAATACCAAGGAAAAAATTAATAATGATACTGAACGTAAGGATTTAGAGATGTGCAAAGAAAATGAAAAATATTTATTATTTTGCTTTTTCTTTACACAATACTATGAAGTTGGTATTTTTCTCATCTGAAATAAGAACAATGAGGTAAGAGAGAAAATGACTTGTTCAAGCTCCCAATTGAACCACAACCTCAGTCCTTTCCTTGTTGCATTTTCTGTCCACTACATGATCTAATGCAAATCATAATAGTAGTATAAGGATAATTGCTAATATGATAAATGATCGCTGTTTTAACCAACCCATTTAGCACAATGCCACATGGTAGGTGCTCTACAAGATAGCTGGAAGAAAGAGGGCACAGAAAGGTGATATACATAAACTGTGTCTGAAATAAAGGACAAGGTGCAGATTCCATATGGAGAGGACCTAGGATCGTGGCAAGTAGAACCAGACAGTACTAAGCTGTCAGGACTTGACAGGCCGGTGTACTCCCTATTGGAGGCCAGGCTGCTTTCAGGGCCCTTTCACAAAAGAAAAGCAACCCTTGTGAAAAGTAAAAAGCATTTTGCACCACCTGACCCCAACTTCAATGTGAACGCACCAGTACATCCAGAGTTTCCTAGATGGACTCCTACTGCAGCTTTCTTAGAGAACTAGGACTGTTCACCCTGTCTGAGTTTCTAAATCATGGACATCTTCCAGCAGTATTAGTGAGCTGGTCTGTGTGATCCTAGAGAGAGATGAGCAATGGCAGGCTTGACTGCCCAGTGCGTCAAGCTGTGGAAACAGCCCTCTGGAGGACACTATTCACCCCAACCCCAGCAACCAATTACTCAGAGCTCATTTAGTAAATGAGCTCATTCGGTGCCCTAATTGGAGCTCTGTGAGAGTAAACTTGCATCAAGAAGCTAGCTCTCCATGGCTAGATTTTCCTTTCTGGAACATCACAAGACCAGACTGGGCAGGTAGTGATGGAGAGCACCTGTCCTAGTGCTTGGCTGCCTAATGCAAAATGCAGGGTGGGTATTTGCAGGCTTTGCAGACTTCAGCAAGCTATTCTATCCTGTTCCTCGTCTATAAAAAGGGAATTCATGGCACTGGAAGTAGAAGAGGAGGTAATATCATGCCCATACCCACCTAGATTGTATCCTTCCTTGGCTTATTTATGTACAGCAAACCACCTAAATTCTAGTTATATAATATTAAAATATTTGTGGGGGGAACTGAAATTATTTACTTGGGTTTGATTATTCAAGTCTAAATAAATAAATTCAGGGACTCTATGGAACCTACTACACCATTGTTCGACTGCATTAAGTCATACTTTCACATTAGTTTCTGTTGCAGTCTAGCTAAGCAACTTTGCATCTACTTAAGTATCAGGTAGTTACTGATTACAATTATCTCATCTATTTGATTTTAC
Organism: Perognathus longimembris pacificus; assembly: GCF_023159225.1. Taxonomy (NCBI): domain Eukaryota; kingdom Metazoa; phylum Chordata; class Mammalia; order Rodentia; family Heteromyidae; genus Perognathus; species Perognathus longimembris. The sequence goes on from NC_063176.1 coordinate 47,454,700, forward strand.
TATCTTGAAAGCTGGTTCCACGTATCTTCATGTCCCACAATCTCATCAAAATGCTCAATAGATATTTGTTAACAAATATGCTGGAATAAATCTCTGCTATTCCTGATGAAAATCAACTTGATTGAATATTGGTTAGTTTTAGTACCTATAAATACTTAGTTCTTCTCCTTTATTTGGAAGTACTGAGTCTTAAGTTCAGGTCTTTGCACTTGCTAGGCCTCTCTGTCACTTGAGCCACTCTTCCACCTCTTTTGTTCTCTGGTTATTTGGAGAATATGCTCTTGCTTTTTACCCTGACCAGCCTGAACTACAAACTGCTATTTAGGCTTCCTATGAAGTTGGCATAACTGCCACATAACACAATGCCCAACTTTTCATCAGGATTATATGACTCTTCCTACCTAGAACCTGAAATTTTGATACTCCTAATCTCAACCTCCTGTGCTCAGCTATTAGTTTACCCAGCTATGGGTATCTTGCCCACTTTTTGTCTGGACTGGCCTCTCAATTTCTAATTTCCAAGTGGCTAGGATCACAGGTACAAGCCACTCACTCTTAGTGAACTAAACAGACAATTCTTTGATCTTGAATCTTGCAGTTCTAGAGGTTGGGGAAGTCCAAGAAGAGAGTGATGGCATCTGGTACCTGGTAAGGATCTTCTTGCTGTATCCTCACATCACAGAAAAATAGGACAAAGCAGAGCCTAGCTGATTCTCTAACATCACTCATCCTATTACCTTGAGATCTAATCAACCCTTAAAAGCTTCACTTTTTAATATCATCACATTGGTTCTTAGGTTCAAACATGTGAATTTGGTAAAACTCAACAGAAACTAACGGGACAAAATAGTAAAGCAACAAGCCAAGCCAAGAATATGTAGTATTCACGAGCCACAGATAATTTGTGCTGAGTGATTCACAGTAAAGATAAAGAATGTGAATTCTGAAGCCTTCTGGGTTCTAAACCTTCCAGAGTTGGGCAGTATACTAAGAAGTTCTATATACCCAGAGAAATTCTGAGTTAACTGTAATTGTCACGAAATCTAGGGACAACTGATGAAGTAATTCTGTTGTTCAAAAAACGTAAACATTTTAATGCATAAGAACATTGTACATTTAGCATTACTCAAAAATATTAACTTTATAAGCACGTAATGGCTGCATATTTAGTGGTCACTGATTGAGGATTATAGTTGCCAAAGTCAAGTCAATGTTGAAAATAATAAACTTAAAGTGTAATCAAAGCAAATTATTATTTTTCTTCTATGCAAACAGGATGATTTGTTGTACAAATCCTTTTATATCTCTTGTGAAGCAGATGCAGATGTTGATTGAAAAATTCAGAAATTTATACCTCCAGACCTACCATTCCAATAGATTTAGAAACGAAGGTAAATTACTCCTCATTATCAAGTTTCTATAGAAATAACTTCTCACTTCAAAAATACAAGGAAACCTTGAAATAACTTCTTTTCTTTCATTTAGTCATTTTCCTGGTTCCAGAAACAGAAGCAAATACAATGTGACTAGCTAATTCCCAGCTGCGTAAAGATTTAAACCCATGTCTGAAAACTGGACAATCAAATTATGTAGTAGCCGAGTAGCCAGAAATAAACCCAATAGCTAAATGTAGTTTATTCAACATTATTAACACAAATAAAATTTACACCCATAGTCCTGCACATTAAAAACAACTTCTCCCAAAACAAAGAGCAATATTTTGCTGTGCCAATCAAATTAAACCACCACAAACATATGGAAAGAAATCAATTCGGTAACAAAACTTTGAAAAGTATGGCATTTATCATGTTCAAGACAGGCTCATTTCAGTTTTAAATAAACTTTCTTCCTCCAAGTAAGAAATTTTTTTCTTTGTTTTGCTTTGCTGGGAATGGACTCAACCCAAACATTCTGTCAACTGAGCTATAAAACCCTTTTCACCAACCCTACATTAATTAAAAGAGGGAAAACAAGAATAAACATATATAATATGTGTATTGATTTTAGGCAAAAGTGAGACTAAAATCCTATACCAAGAATGCAAGAATAAGAGTCTGGGAATTATGGTGAGAAAGATTTATAGGAAAAGCCTAGTCTTCTTGTTTTCTATCAACACTTCCGGAGACTAACTGCAAAATCACCTCAGCAAATCTCCTTGACTAACAGGAAAGGAGCCATTTTTAATGGGCTTGGAAGCCCTAGCTCCACAGACCTCTACAGATGAAAACTGATAGCCTCCAATAGAGCCTTAGTCTGAACAATAAGTGCATCATCTACGCTCCCTGAATCATATTCCTAAATTAGCAGCCTCCACAGCCACCATTAACTCACATTTGAGAGACATCGTCAAGATCAGTCTTCCAAATCATGTACCACAATAGCCTCATCTGCAAGTTATGAGCAGGTGAACAATACAGATGAGGATAAGGGAATAATGTCTGTGCTAAAGTGCAGACAAGAATGGAAGGGATGAGAAAGAAAAAGGCATGGAGTTAGACATTTTAGAACACAAAGAAAACTTATAGGTTACCTAGTCTGGTCTTGTAGCAAGTGTGGGACTAAATCTGTGGAATGCAAAAACAGCCCCGCTGGCAAAGAAGAAATGAATGTGTGCTGCCAAAAGCCCACAAGGTTTCTCAGCATTCCTGAAGCTCCCTGGTTATTCTTCCAAAAACAGAAACAGTCAAAACTATTGTGTCAAAATTAAGTGAGGAGTCGGCTTCCCTTCTGGGAATTTTAAATTTGCATTCAGGTAAAAACAGTAAACTGAAACTTGGAAGTGATTTTCTTTGTTTTGTCTTAATTTTACCACAGATTCCTTGCATTCATTCATTCAATTGTTTTCTAGGACTTCCAAGTGTCAGAAACTGCCTGGCCACAGGGGTACAGCAATGAAACAAGTAGGAAGTTCTAGAAGAGGACTGTCAATAAGCAAGCACAGATATTTGTGGATAAGGTGGTGAAAGATGATATAATGAAAATGAAATCCAGTGACAGTAGAGATTGTCAGAAGAAGCTAGTTCATATAGTTTAATGTTCAAGCAAAGGTTCACTGATCAAGCCAGTTGACATGAGAGTTATAGAAAGAACATCATAAAAGACTATATAGTAAAAGCATTCCAAGCTGAGGAACCAGTGATTGCCAAGGATTTTCAGTGAGAAGCAAGAGGAAAGCCAGAGTAAGTTTGATGAATAGATCAAGGGCAGTGGAGGAAGGAACTGGGGACAAGATCAGGTAAGAGTCTTATAAGCCACAACAAAGACTTTCAATCTTACTCTCAATGAAATGGCAAGTTAGTAGTGTATTTGAGAAGATAAATAATTATTTGGCTGATAAGAAAATTATATGACAAGAAAGCAACTGTAGCTGGTAGACTACTTAGGAAAGCATTGTTATAGGCCATATAAAAGATAGGTTGGTGAAATGGACTTAGGTGCTACCAGAGTTTCAGGGCATAGTTGGAGGAAGTTGTTAAGTGTGATAGCAAGTGAAAGGTCTATGATGATTTCACAGTCTTTACCTTGAGTAACTAAAATTATCACTTACTGAGCCAGAGTAGATTGTGAGACAATTCTTCACATTTCCTAAGACCACGGTAAAACTTAAAGATACTTTTTAAACAGCCAAGCAGAAAAGTTTGATAGGCAGGAGCATATACAAATCTGGAGATCAAAGGAGAATCAACAATGGCAGTGCATAAATCATAACTATCAGATAAAAGTTATCTAATGCCAAGACTGGGTGAGCTCATCCATGGAGAGATCGTAAATATAGAATATTTCTAGTGAATGAGTCCTCATATATTTTGCGATTAGAGAAAAGGAAGATGTGGAAAGTTTTACACAGAAAATGAGATTACCAGTAAGGCAGTAAGAGAAGGAATCTAGGTACATGGCTCAGAGGCCAAAGGAACAACATATTTTGAGAAAAGTGTGTCAATTGCTATTAATAGGTAAAGTAAGGCAAGGACGCACGCATTACTATTTTATTTCATTGGATAATTAGAGGTCATTTGTATTCTTGCAGAAGTGGATTCCTTGAAGTAAAGGAAAATGTTACAAGAAACAGATTCAAAAGGAAACAGATTATAAATACCTGAATATTTTGAAGGACCCACTTATACCACAACAGTTTACCCAGAAATGCTAACTAAACTCGGACACAGTTTGCGTTACCAGTTCCAAAGAGAACTTTAAACACCACACACACACACACACACACACACACACACACACACACACACTCATACACATAGAGTAGCATGGGGTGGGGCACAGTGAAGAGTGTGCAACTGTTGGGTAATGAGTTAAGGGAGTTCTCAGCACATGCACCCGAACATCCGGAACCTGATTCCAAATGCTAATCAATAAGGCCACCAAAATAAAGAATCAGAATTAAGGCAACAGGATAAAAAATTATCAGCAAGCCAGCCTTGATCTACCAATGCAATTATTTGCAGATTGGAATGCTAAAGTCGTATACTGACCCAACTAAGAAAGGGAATTTGAGTACAAAAGTGCACAGAGTATTTTAAGGAGAATGCTGAGGTGTCTGATGCTACAAGCCAGGAGTTTTTCTCCCAGGTGCCAGAAAAATTAGTCCTTTATCACAGACCATGGTTTCTTTATCCTTATTTCTAGCTACTTCTCTTCCCACACAAGGTAGATACGTAGCTGTACCACTCCAAGATCTTCCTGTTGGAAGAACTGCCCCACCTACCCATCATGTACATTACAGCATGTTATACTTGGTGCAGTTATAACAGCAAAGTAACAGCCCATTCTTGTGTGTATCCATACAGCCAGCTTTCCCATCCCATGTGCTGAATCCCTTTCTCAGTCTGTCTCTAGAAAGCCAAAGGTAGGATACACAGACCCATGTGACATTTCTTTGAGAAATTTCCCTTTGTAACTTAACCGCAATCACTCAGCCTTTCATTTCCTCTGAAAATTATTTGTTTCTGTAATGACAGTATGACAGTCAGGTCTGTGTTTGGCTAAGTATTTTCTGAAAAATTCTCTTAGCTTCTTACAGGCAAGAACTCTGTCCTTTTTCTTGCGTTTTAAGAAATGCTCTAGTAAGTTTAGTGAAAATCGTAATCAGACATGGTTTTAACTCCCAAATCTGTCAAATGTATAACCTTCAGAAAGTTATTATATCTCTTTATTCTTTCATTTCTATTCCTGAAAAGTAATACTCATCTTTCAGTGTTGCCTTAAGCTACAGGACACCTTACAAAAAGCATGGCAGAAAATCCAATAAGTGGATCCTATTATTTGAATCTACAGAAATCATCTCTAAACTTGACATATAAATCATAAACAGAAATTAATATTTACTGCATTAAATAGGAAGGGTAAACATGTAATATTCCATGTGTAGGGAATGAATGACAAACAGTTACAATTCTGAAGGGAAAATTGGACAGAAAGAGAGACAGAGAGAGAGAGAAGCCTTTAAAAGTTCCATTATATTTGTAACTCCAAGAGAACTATGGTTTGAAGCTTGCCCAAGCAGAAGAGTCCACAAGAATTAATCTTCAAAATAACCAGCAGAAAAAAAAATAAGTAAGGAGTCATGGCTCAAGTGGTAAAATGTGCCTGAAGATTTACAAATAAACATACTGGATGGTAAATGACAAAAAATGCACTGGGACATGGTAAACTATATGGTCTCTAGACATTCACACAGTGACAGCAAAAGAGGATATTGTTAGGAGAGAATCACAAAGGCTCAATAGCTATGTGCATATGATCAAGTAAAGTAATATTTATGGCTGGGAATATAGCTTCGCAGTAGAATGCTTGCCTAGCATGCATGAAGCCCTAGGTTTGATTCCTCAGCACCACATAAACAGAAAAGGCCAGAAGTGGTGTTGTGGCTCAAGAGGTAGAGTACTAGCCTTGAGCAAACAGAAGCCAGGGACAGTGCTCAGGCCCTGAGTCCAAGCCTCAGAACTGACAAAAGATTAATAATAATAGTAATAATAATAATAATATTTATCTAAATGAAGAGTTTTGTTTTTCTTTGTTACTGTTTTGTTTTCTATAGCTTTTATCTTGTTTGGAAGTTCATCTGTTTGGGGGACAGTAAGGAAGGGACACATTTATGGCAGTACAAAGTGTGAACAACTACAGCAGTGATAGTAGACACTGTTGAAAATGAAGTATACAACTTGTGGATGGGGACAGGAGAAAAAATCTTGGAGAGAGCAAGGGGAGGGGTAATACTACTCAAAAAGTACTCATTGACTGAATTATGTGACTGTAACCCCTCTGTACATCACCTTCATAACAACAATATATATTAAAGTTACTTAATTTAAAAAGTTTCTTTGACACAAGTGCCATCAACTTAAGAGTTTCAGAGTTTTCTTGCTTCATTCTATGCTTGAATGGCAAGTACATGGTAGGATCCTGTTACCCTAACAATTATAGTGAATGTAAAGAATGTAGAGAAACTTCCATTGTGTTGACTTAGGGCTGTTTGGTGAGTGATGAGCATTTGAAAGGAGGGCCATTGGGTGGGTAGCCTGATCACAGTGTGGGCTGAGGTACAAAAGCTGAGTGTGGAGGGGATTCTCTATGAGCCCCGTAACAGCCAAGACTATGGGAACCTGCCACACCCCGATGTATGACAGTCAGTCCGCAGAGGGAGGAGACTAGGAGGATCAGAGATTTACAGAAAGCTTAGTACCTAATAGTGCTGGGGATTTGTGTGTGGTAACAGGGTAATTCTCATGATAGCTCACTGAGGAATTCCAAAATAAGGTTTCCATGCATAGAGCTTAAATGGTGAAAACACCCCTGTGAAATTTTTCAACATTAAAAAAATGTCATTATGAGACTCTCTGATTAAATAAGCTAATGTAGACTCTCCTGTTTCAGAATTAATTTATAACAACTCAACAGGGAATTTCCCTAGACAATTCATATGTGTGCGTGTGTGTGTGTGTGTGTGTGTGTGTGTGTGTGTGTGTGTGTGTACAGAAATAAAAAAGAAGAGTAAGGAAGAGAGTGAGCTCATTTGTTCATTTGTTCTGGAGTTTTTAGATCTAAATGTTTAAAATTAGTCAAAACTATCATTTTCAGTATTTAAATGTCCATTTTTAAAGTCATATATATGATTAAGAGAAAACTTTATCCACAAATACCATTGCGGTAGTGTTAATCTGCCCCTGTTTAAGTATATTCCATAGTCCTATCTCTTTGTTTTTCTGAGAAAATATCCTCATGAAGGAGATGAAATATAGAAAGAATTCCTAATCTATGTGCATACAGAACACTGGCCAGAGTAGGACTCTACCAAGCCTTCCTTTCATTCTATTATCATTACAGTGTATATAGATATTCACCAGTGATCTTCTTGTGGGTGTCTTTGGGTATTGCTTTTGCTTGTCTTCCATAATTCTGCTCCCCAAAAAACCACTTCAATTTTTTGGAGGAATGCTTTTCCAGACTCAATGAACATGGTGGTGGGGACGGATCCGGCTCCCTCCCCTGATTTCAGGTAGATGCAGGCACACATCTTTCTTGTCCATTGCTAGTTTACAAAAGTAAAATCACCATCCAGTCCAGGTTTCTTTGGGTCTGGCTCACTTCACTTAGTATAATTTTTTCCAAGTCCTTCCATTTCTTTATGAATGGGGCAATGTCGTTCTCTGATAGAGGCATAAAATTCCTCATAGGGAATAATTAGCACAGGTTTAGGCTAGTCACAGCAGAGGATCACAAGAGCCTAATAGCTATGCTCCTATGAACACATAAGATGATGCTAAGTGAAATGAACTCCATGTTATGGAAACGAGTATTATATCACTCTTGTAATTACTTTCAACATGCCATGTGAAACTGTAGCTTCTATTGTTGATGATCCTCTTGTATCCCCTTCCTGTGGTTGTACCCGCACTATCAATGTATCTCTTCTGATTACACTGGATACTATATATACTGGTATTCGAACTAGGGAAGTGAAAGGGACTATCATAATGGAGAGACAAAGGATAAAAAGACAAATGACTGCAAAAGCAACACTTGCAAAACAGTTTGGTGTAAACCAACTGAAAAACTCATGGGTGGAGAGGGAAAGGGGGAAGGGGAGAGGGAATGAGGGAGGAGGTAACAAACAGTACAAGAAATGTACCTAAGGCCTAAGGTATGAAATTGTAACCGCTCTGTACATCACCTTGACAATAAATAAGAAAAAAAAAAGTAAAGTCAAAGCACAGGGGTTGTGGCAAAGATGGACTCCTGATTCATTGCCTAGTCACCAATAAGCCTAACGTTAACAGAAGTGGGAAAAAGTTTCAGTCTTCCCTGTTCTTTAACGTACAAGATATAATCTGTATCTGCTATTGATCACAGAGCCTGAGAGTTGAAGAAATAGGTCCCTTTAGACATTTGAGCTCTGCCAATTTGAAGAACTATTCCTGAACCTTCCAGATACTTGAGCAAATGGATCCCCAAATTTCTTAAACCAGTTTCTGATAAGTTATTTATAACTGAAAGAGATATATCTGGTATTCAATGTCTAAATGTTGAATCCAATGAAATAAAGAAATGTCCAAATATTTTCTGCAAATATATGGAGACAGTGCATGTGATAAGCTATAAATCATTTTGAAAGTTGCCTAACTGGTTTTTAGTAAAGCTTGAAATTTGAAAATTTCAGTAGTCACTTTGAGTTCAAACTCTATGATGTTTAAGAGCTCTTACATTGTATAAACCAAGGTATAAGCTCACACATAAAACGTTACGAAGGACATCTGTCCTAAGAGATTCATCAATATACAGTTGTGTTTCTTTACTTGATACTGTAAAATATAAAAACTTTGAGACAAGGCTGCTACATCTAGGGTTTGCAGATTAGTCATGGAAATAAGGTTGTGAATTCTAAGACAAAACAGAAGGAAAACTCCAAAAGATGCTTTTGTTTTGATCCTTCCTTTAGCATCAGTAGAGACTTCACACTGGTAATATAAATCACCAATGTGCTAATTACGCTGTGTTTCTCACTTTTGAGTGTGTGTGTGTGTGTGCGCGCGCACGCATGCTTCCCTCAAAGTGATTCCAAATGGAACATCATCATTTTCCTTAGATCTGAGATCAGAAAATGTCCACAAGCAATCGTTGTAGAGATACAATAACCAGCCAAAAACAAGAAAGAAGAAAGCTTTAAATATCACCAGCCACAAAACTTGGAATATAAAATGTGAAATTTGCAGAGGCATGACTAATGGGGTGATTTCTATTTTTCCAGCAACTGAACGCCCAGTCCATGAACCAAACACATATAATACTTAGAAAACAGTCTTAGAGAAAACTGACAGATATATGGGGTATTTTATCTTTCATTATGTGATTTGTAGAAGTAATCTCCACTGGAAGTACTTCAAAGGAAGGCATTAAACAAGTGTAAAATAACTAATCTACAAGTATTTATTAAATGTTTGGTGTGGAGCCAGCCAAATCCATGGTGATTGAGGAGGAAATAAGAAAGTGAAACCTAAGGCCCCCTCTGAAAGTAACTGGCTAACCTTCTTCCTTTCTACCACCATGCACGTGGCTCTCCAAAAGTCCAGTTCAAAGCACAATCTCAGTCAGTTTGCTTTCCGGTGCACACATTCTCAGTGGCTCCTCACCATCTACCATCTACATTGTGCTCTCCCAGACTGAGGACAAACCAATTATTCTACCCTTGTCTCTCCTCACTTCCCTATTCAGAAATGACAAATGCAGATTGGTATCATCATGTGAGAAGGACTTGGTTCTAGAACAGGAATGACAAGGGTCACAACAATGTTTCTAAGAAGGGGAAAAAAATGAATAGTAAGATGGAGTCCATTGTGGCTCAAGCCTGTAATCTCAGCCACTTCGGAAATGTAGATCAATCAGGAGATTCACAGTTTGAAGCCAGGCTAGACCAAAAAAGATTGTGATAGTCCATCCCAACCAATATGTCAGGTGTATTGGAATACAACTTTGGTTCCAACTACCTGATATTCAGTAGATGGGAGAATTACAGTCTGAGTTTGTCCCCAGGCAAAAGCATGAGACACTACCTCACAAAACAAAACAAAAAGAATAGTTTGAAACAGTAGTCCCGGAACTGTCAAAAGAAGAGAGAAGGAGCAAGGAGGAGTAATAAGAAAAGAAAAGAGGGAGAGGAGACTGACATGTTTTGATTGGTTACCACGTGCCAAGTATTGGCTACATGCTAAGCAATCAACACTTCATATGTCTAATGGCAATCCTATCCAGCATACACTAATCCCAGTCTCATTTTGTTCTCTTGAGATCAAAATTCATGTAACAATAAAACTAACCATTTTAAAGAAAGGAAACATTCTCATATTTTGTGTGGCCTATCGCTTTTATTTACTTCCCAGATGTGCTGGTCGTTCCTCTAAGAAATACCCATTAATAACTTACTGTTGATCTTCCCCTTCTCCCAAACACTACACTCATACATTTTCATTCTATTTCTAAGTCATCATTCGAAATCGAAAAAGTAAAGCCTTAAAGAGGTCAGGTCACTTACTCATACATCCCACTGCTAGGAATGATCTAGTATAGGGCTAGTCTCTTTCCTGAGCTATAAAAGTTTGAAACACAATTACTTAAAGAATAAGAGATAGGAAGTAGAGACAGGCTGATGATGCAATGGGGATATTGAAAATATTAAATGGAATGAATTTTCCACACACACTGCAAAGAGACAGTGTGCAATGGGCTGAGCAAACATCCCTAGCATCTTTCATTCCTCTAAGGAACCCTGGAGCTTCAGGTCACAATTTGCTATAATGTGGATGTTTCATATCCCAAAATGCATACATACATACACACATGTATGTATATACATATATATGTAATTTTTGTGTGCACATACATATTAACATTTTATTTATTAGTTTTCTATTGGCAGATACTTAGGTTGATTCCATTTCTTGGCTACCATGGATAATACTGTTAGTATTAGTTATACTGTTTCATTCCATTACATAGTTCATTCTGCATAAATGTGAGCGCCATCTTTTAAGGGAGGATACATTACTGTAACACAGTAAATGAGAGTCAGAATGTTCTCTCCAAAATCTATGACAATCTTTGCTATTCTGTATTACTGATAACTGCCTGACAGTGGGTACTACATCAACATTAATCTAGGATGGGGTCAGAGGTAAAGCTGCTATAGGATTTATGCTTTTATAATGTCAGAAATTAATAGAATCCAGTGAATACTTCAATATACGGCATACTGGAGACGTGCTTCATTGGATTTATTATTTGTGCTAGGGCTATCTCTACATGTGGCTGACATATAATGAGATTCAATAACGCCCATTAAAATAATATAATTCCACCATTGAATGGTATATTCTTTTGTGTTGTGGCTTTCTACATTTTGCTAAGCATTTTGAAATTACTACAGGCTATCTTCTTTAAGAACCCCAGAAACCTATGCCTAGAAAGAAACTGATTGGCTTACATAATTCAAACACTGAGGTTTAAGGAAAAGTTCGATCTAGAAGCTCAGATGGTCTCACCAGATATCTGCATTCTTTCCATTTATTTGTTAGGACTTCTGCAATTATCTGTTTCCATTTCAGGCTTCCCTCAGTGCTCCACCAAAGCTCCAGGATCTGTGGATGGTGAGAGCTCCCAGAGTTTCATACTTCTCTTTTTTTTTTTATATCCATTGGGAAAGACCAACGTTGTTCTTTAGTGGCTCTCACAGAAGAGAGAAAACTACCCTCGCAGAAGCACTAGCCAAAGGCTTTGTGCCTCTTTATCTATCAGTGGGTTACATTCTCTCTGTGCTTCAACCAGTGCCTCAGGAATGTGATTTTCTGGGTGACTGGAGCTAAGCAGGCCTCTTCCCTGGAGCAGAACCCTTCTTGCCAATATTAGGTGGCTGACATGGGGACAGAATGAAGTGCTCCAAGGACATGGGATAATACTAAAAGTGTTAACATGTGCCCACTAGAAAAGGCGAAGACATATTACTGTGTCAAATTTTAAATATTTCCAGAATATAGTCAGTGATTATCAGCCAGGATAGCACCTGTTACTATGACTATTAGTATATGGGGAGATCATTCTAGAGGCCTCCTAGGGGGTAGGCACACTTTACCTCCACTCCTGAAGTGGTGGAGGTTTCTAGCACTGAATGTCTTCTTACATCATGAACACAGCAAGGGAAGAAAGGCAGGGAAGTGCAGGAAAGGGAAAGAAGTTTTGCCTACTTGACAATTTTTCCTTCTTTGTGAGAAAGCTCAGGATGGGCAGGCTACAAAATGAGCCAAGAAAGACTGCAAAAACAAGCATACATTAGAACAACCCTCAGATGGGATGATCCTCCTGAGAATATTTTTATGTCCTAGCTAATTAGCCAAATAGATAATTCATTTTACTCTAGAGAATTCAGTATTCCCTAAGGGGCGTAAATGCTCAAGGTCTGCAAAAAGAAGATTCTCAGGCTGCTGTGAGTGTTACTAAATTGCAAATATCCCCCCTCCAGGGCTCAGCCCAGCAAGGACAAAGTAAAGACAAATTATTTGGCTTTGGGAGGAGTCACTCCCCCTAGGCTTCCCTTCACCCCCTTCCTACTAATTTCCTTGCACCCTCCCCCAGCATTTAGGCCTGGAGATATATCATGCCATGCCACAGGAATGCAGATTCTAGAGGGAACTCCTTCTGTTACTGCCAAGATACACAGTGGAGGGAACTGAGCAGAATGAACAGAATACAGGAGGCATAAAAGGAATGCCAGAACTCAGTGAGTTAGGAAAGCAGCTCCAAAGTGAACGCAGGTGGGAGGAGACAACTGAAGAATCCTCTTGTCTGGAGAATCCTCTTGAATTAGGGCTGGTCAGCAACAAAATGAAGATGGGGTTGCTCCTCCAGGTCACAGCAAGAGAAAGGTAAAGCTCAGGCAGAAAGATAAGTTGGGCAATTTGTTGATGTGTATCCAACACATCCAGGGACTAGCTGCCTTGGACAACTGGTACAATATTTTGTGCCTCAAGCAGGAACAGCCATTCTGTATGAATGATCTTGTGAAAGCCAGGACCATCTGGCCACATTTTCAGCTTCACTTCTGCTCTACTGGCAGATTTCTTTGAGAAAGAGGATATGTCACCCAAAGGCCATCACTACCCTATATTCTTGAAAGTTGTATTTCTAATCATAAATTAGTAAACTGGAGTTTATTTTAGTTTATATATCAGTCTTTAAAGTTGCTAGGTTTGAATCTATTCTACTTTACACACTTTTAGTTTCTGAAGAAACAGAACGGTGGCTGGCCATAATAACCCCATCCAATAGGCATTGTCCAGCTGTCCGAGGCTGGGGGTGGTGGACGTGGTGTCTAGATGTCTAGGGACCATTCCTTTAGCCCATGTTCTTCAAAATCTCGAAAGCATACAGGTCATCAAAGTCCGTTTCTTTGCAAAGGATCAGCTTCTAACTTTAATTAGGAGTACAAAAGAGATCTTTATATGTTGAAGCATGCAATGAATGCCTTCTTGCTTATGACTTCTTCATTGGCCAAAACTAACAGTGACAACAGACAGGACAGAAGATCTATGGTACATCTCCATGACATAGGTGACAATAAAGTGTCTCTAATGTCTTGTTAACTATATATGGCAAAAAAAAACCCAGAATCTAGAATCTAAGATCAAGAGATGATATTATAATTGACCCTTAAAATGGTATGTATTCTTGTATGTGATGAAGAGAATTATAGCACTCAGAGTATCTTCTTTTTCTATATGGCTGATGTGACTTAGCAGTAAAAAGATAATGTTCAGTCTCAGGAATCACGCTAGATCAGTGGTTTGGTTTATTCATACTCTTCTCTCCAACCACAACAGACCCAACAGACCCAAGTCACATGCAGTTATTTCCATAGGAAGTTACCTGTCTAGGATAATAGAACAATTAACTAAAATCCTAGAAAGATGAAGATGAACCAAACAATGTGGTATAGTAGAGAAATCTCCACAATAAAATAGGAGCAAAGAACATGTTGGCTAGTGACAAGGGAACTCAAGAGAAGGGGTTAGTCAGGGTGGAAACCCTGAATTCTCAGCAGAGGTGTTCTGACATCTTTATTTGGAATAATTGCTTGATTTCCCAGTATAACTTAAATTCCTTTTTAAAAATCTTTCATTTTTTACTTTTCATACTCATCTATTTAGGTGTATGTTATGTTTGTTTCAAGTCACCACTAATCTTGTATAAAAGCAGAGAGATACGGTCTAAATTACTCACTGAAAATATGATGGTTTACACAAGTTAACTCATTATGTAAATAGTACATGTAGTTGGCTCAATAGTCATTGCTTTCTAAAAGGATAATCATCCTCACTCAAGGCAATCATATGCCTGAAGTATTCAACAACACAGGAGGGAAAGTGTTGTTGGAAGAGAAGGAGCAAGGGAAAATAATAAAAGATGGGTTTGAATTAGAAGGGACTCCACAGAACTATTCTCAGCAATTGATGACTCAGAGCCATTACTCTATGTGTCATGAACAGCCAAACTGAAGGGTTCTGAGCACCATATTTCTTGATAGAACTCCTGTTTTCTTAGAAGCAGGAGAACATGAACATAGCAAATGATGGGGCTGGCTTGGTCCTATGGTTGCAGACAAACAAGAGGAAACAAAAGCAAGGTAAAGGGCAAAAATAATTTCTTGAGTAACTAGGAGGTTCAACTGGCCATGGAATAAGACAAAGGGTTGTCTTACTGACAAGGAGACATTATGACAGTTCAGAGTTTATAGCCTAGAAGGGAAATAGACAAGTAAAAAGACAATGGCACAAGCCGTTCCCAACACTAGATACTTCCTTTCTACCATCATCAAATTAAAAATCTCCAAAAACGTGACACAACTCAGTCCTCTAAATGACTTTTGGTAGATACACATCCTCCTATTTTACAGGCAAGAAAAATGAATTTTGGCAGGATAAACTGACCTGTCTGTGATCTACAAGTGGAAAGACAAAATTCTGGTGAATCATCTAACTGTCTGTCCTCAAACTTGTGCTCTTCACTCCGCTTTAGACTAACTCTGGCTAAATTTAACCTGTGGAAACACAGTAGGCAGATGTAAAGCAGGCCCGTGAGTGCAGAGCAGTTTACCTGTGATGGAATGATTACATGATCACTTTTAATCCATAAAACAGGAAGGATGGACTCGATGATCTCCATGGCTCCTTCCAGCTCTAAAAGCCTATAATTTTAAAACATGGTGACGCTTCTTTTCACTAACGTGAGAATCATTTTTATTTCTTAAGACTGAATAGCTTACAACACAGTTCTCTTATTTATACAAAAGCTTTTCCAAGCCAGGCTAAATTGAGCCTCCAGCCTTGTAGTTTTTCCATGTTGAAGTAGAAAGAACATTATAAGTAAAAGAATAGCAGTGAATGCAGAAAGGTAAATGAGGGAAAGGAAAAGGCCTATCAAGGAAACAAAGGTATCATCATAAAATAAGCAAGGAAAATGAAATTGAGGCTCCAAAAAGCGTGATGTTTTTCCTTAAAATGAAGAAGTGTTGTGTATGTTTTATCTTGAACTATCTTGATTCCTGACTAAAAAGGTCAGTGGCAATTAAAATGTATCTTGCCTATTAACAGAAATTTTAATGTTGTTAGGCCTTCTCATTCCAAATCCTGGAGCACCATCATAGGATCACATTTGCACTGAGAGAGTATCTAAATCACACACAGTCGGTAGAAGGCAGTACAGAGAATGTAGCTTTGTCTTTTACTTCAGTTGTGGCTGTGGCACTGAATTAAAATCTGGTATACACTTGAGGAATTATTAAAACAACTTTTGTTCTGATGCAGTTATAACCTCTCTTCACCATCAGCAAATTTACAGTGGAGGTTCACAAGGAGGTTCATGGACAGATAGGGAACATACCACTTGACCTACTGGTGCTGAGTTGAAGGAAGATCCCAAAGTATTTGATTATCATGAATAGGAAGACGAGCTCTAAGCTCCAGGTTTTTTATTGCTCATCACAATCCAGAGGGCAGATAGAAAGAGTTGTTCTCCCTTATCCCACCCTTTTGCTATACTATCATTTACACCAAAACATTTTTAAAATCTTATATTAAGCATTAAAAAGTATGTAAAATTATATGCAACATCATCACAAATGGATTTAATATTCAACATATAAATGAAAACGAAGACATAGTTATCAGACTCACCACCGGCTCCTCAGCAAACCTCTGGATATTGCCTATAATAGTAGCCATTGATTTCCTTAAAACAGGTGGAGAAAACAAAGGCACAATAAAATGGTCAAAGCACACAAAAAACAATCCTTTGACTTCATGGAAGAAACGCAAGTAGCAACTATTTAGTCTTCTCTGTCATTAAACCAAAAACTCAAAAATTATACGTGTGTGTGTATGTGTGAGAGAGAGAGAGAGAATACATATATTTTTAAAGGAAAGACTCAGAATTGATGAAAATGCAAGGCATATATCTTAACAAGAGTTAAAAAATAAAACCAATTCCTAGAAACAATGTTTTTAACAGCACATACTCTTTGATCAAAACTTTCTTCTCTAAAACTATATGCTCAGGAAATAAACAGAACCTGGGTCAAAAAACATTCTCCAAAGATCTATCATGATTGTATGTAAGTTATTATGAACATAAGCAACTAATTCTCTCCAATTGCCATGTTTCTACAGAACAATTCAAATTAAACAGCCAGGAAATATCTACATTCACCCTGGAAACCATAAAGATTTGG
Organism: Perognathus longimembris pacificus; assembly: GCF_023159225.1. Taxonomy (NCBI): domain Eukaryota; kingdom Metazoa; phylum Chordata; class Mammalia; order Rodentia; family Heteromyidae; genus Perognathus; species Perognathus longimembris. The sequence continues at coordinate 47,471,483 of NC_063176.1, forward strand.
TCCCTTTGCAAAAAGTATGTAAGGATTCTGGTTTAGAGAGGGCAAGTGGTACTCAATAAAGGAAGAGGACTAAGCAGGAGGAGAAGAAATAAAGACCACCCACATGGATACGGACAGTACTGGAAGAAATCTCTGTAACTCCAGCAGGAAACCCTGAGATTGGCTTCTCCACAGAGGAACAGGAAACTAATCAGTCTTGAAGAATTCAATGATTCTCCTAAGAAAAGAACCACTCTTAAAAGTTACAGCAATACTTTACTCCAAATGGAAGAAGAGGATACATGTTTAGAAATTTTCTGTATTTTTGTGTATGAATATGTGAGAATCTATTGTACTTATGATACCAAAGAAAATTTTCACATGATCAGGAAAGAACTCAAAGATAGAACTCAAATTGCTGAGCCTAAAATCATTAGGATGAGAGCAAACAGAAAATTGAGCATAGCCAAAAATTAAATTGGGAAAGATATGGTTGGAAATCAGTCCAAATATTAAAAGACTGCAAAATTTTAGACATGAAGGGATAAATTCTAAAACATGAGTATGTTTTTGTTCCCATTTTAATACTCTCAATTTTCACTTTAATTTACTAATTAGTAATATGTCAGGTTAAGATTCAGAAAATCTAATACTTCATAGGTAAACCTTAGACTATCTCCTGGAGGTAATAAATAATTCAGGAAGATTTTACTATGATAGATATCAGATTAACATTTGCTGAGTTTATGAACAACCTGAGAATGTTGGCTCACTGGTGCTAATAAAAAGACAGGACTCATCTGTGTGTACCTCAAGGACAAACATATTCTTAGAGGCATCCATGTAAGTACTTGATTACCCATAAGGAAACAAAGAGAAGCATTCTTTCTGCTTCCCTTCCTCAGCACTAATGGCTAAGCAAAACAGAGCAATGCCTTCATTAGAGGAAGAAAAAGAAAAGGAAGAAAGACAATATGCTTTCACAGGTATATTACTGAATTTTCTAAAACTATTCTTCACTTCTTTTGGTTCTTATTTTAAAATTTTTAACTTTCTGTGAGAGAGATGAGAAAAGAATCTTGGAGCCATATTGTTCTTTCAGTGTAAGTGCAACAGAAATGCATGCTCCGACAGTGCAAAACAGAATGATCTGGAAGCATGACAATAATTTAAAGAAAAAAAAAACTCCTCGAAATAGTTTGCAGAAAGATTATTATCAGTCACAATGGCCCAGCTACCAGGTTACAGTGTCTCTAAAACTGTCTTTTTCAACATTCAGATCCACAATGAGACCACGCTCCATGAAAACAATCTTTCACAAATAACAGCATGAAAGGTTTTAGATTTCCCTTCAATATGAGAGATCAAAGCACTAAGATCAGTGAATCTCAGCATTATCTGCACATGAGAATCCTCTGAGAAATTATAAGCCTCCTGATACCCTGGCAGTACCTTAGACATACAAATTAACAACCCTGAAAATGGAACTCCAGTGTCAGTACTTTTTAAATCTCCTAAGGTGATTCCAAAATGCAGCCATGATTAAGAAAGCAGTACTCCAGGGCTGGGGATATAGCCTAGTGGCAAGAGTGCCTGCCTCGGATACACGAGGCCCTAGGTTCGATTCCCCAGCACCACATATACAGAAAAACGGCCAGAAGCGGCGCTGTGGCTCAAGTGGCAGAGTGCTAGCCTTGAGCGGGAAGAAGCCAGGGACAGTGCTCAGGCCCTGAGTCCAAGGCCCAGGACTGGCCAAAAAAAAAAAAAAAAAAGAAAGAAAGCAGTACTCCAAATCTTTGCTGTACGAAAAACTGAAAATAGAAAAGGAGCAACATGGGTGCCCCATCTTAATGGCTTCTCCCCAGTCACATGATGCAAATTTGCATTCCAGTATTTGCAATCCTCTAGATTTATTGCCCTTCTCCCTAAGATCTGCTGAACTATTTTCATGCTGTACTAAGTGGACACTTCAGGCCTTGGCAGAATTGATGGCTTGGGAATGTTGTCTCCATCTTCACTCCATTCCCTCCTCATAACACAAGAATCAGAACTCTATTTGAAGAGCATAATTTTCAATTGGATTCATTTCAGGGTCAACAAATGAAAAGTAGACACACAAAGAAATGTTTCCCAGTACAAGAAATAACTAGATTCTCAAACTGCATAGCCAAAGAATATTGCTTAAATACCACTGAAGTATTTTGTATATTTATTAATACAAGTATAAGAGCAAATTGGAATATGCAGCTCACCAATGCTTTGCTAAGTGCCCTGCAGAAGCACAATAATCCTTCAGAACACTGAGAATCTATTTGGATCTGTACATGGTAGGGGATGTTACATAAATTTTAGTTGTTCTTGGAGCATGTGAGCGGCAGAGCAACCATAGTCATGAAGAGGCCAAAGTCATTCCTTTGACATAAGCCAAAGAATTCAAACCAGAATGTTGGGCTTATAGTGTGATATTTAGATCTACGCCCGTCAAATTTGTTCCATCCAGATGTTTATTTATTAATGTTCTCCACCAAACTGAAGTAAGTTTCCAAGTCAAACACTTTATGATTGATTGGGGCAGGCTTGGACTTTAAAGAATTAACTGTGCTTATGTCTAATTCCATAAAGTCTCTACTTTATAATTCATGCTTCTGTCATCAATGGGAATTACAGAGGTTCAATTCTAATGCAAAAATATTTACCTTGACTGAGTTTCGCTAAATGAAACTAACACACATCATCTTAAGCTCAGAAATCAGACTAACTTTAAAGAAGAAAAGAGAAGTGAACCAAAGAAACTTTACATATGCTGTAATCTCTCCTGTCTCAAAGCCAAGCCAAAGCTTAGATGTAGGGACAAAAATGAAATGTGGAGTATCTTCTGTCACATTCTTCCTACAGGACATAGGCTAAGTATTACCAGGTGGTTGGCGAGGGTGTGAGCCATCATTCCTCCAGACTCTTAGATATGGGATTTGGAATCATTTCCTCGGCACCTTGGCTAAACTACCCTGGGATTCACAGAAATTAGAATCCAGAGGTAAGCACATCCAAATAGCAGCTGAGCCTTATATATGTTTTCATCTCCTATAGAAACGAAGTGTGTACTCAGTATGGGTACTCAATAAACAGTAGAGAGGGCAACAATTGTGGATTGAAGCTCCCCCATGAACCACACATCCTTGTAACATCTTTGACAAATGGGAGTCTGGCATCTTCTTCCATCTAGTGACAGCTACTTAATGATCACCTGAGGACCATCAGTTCCTTACCCAGCTCTAACTATTGGAAAGTTTTGCCTGATGTTGAACTGAAAAGTACCTTAATATATCAGACCTCAGATCTACCTAGTGAAACAGCACCAAAAGAGTCATTATCATCTCCTACCTGTTAGCTGGATCTCATCTGAGACAGTCCTAGACATTATCTTCTGGTTATTATTTAGAATTGAATGTTATCATTAGTGCTCAATGAGGCACAGATTGAAGATCATATTCCAGGGGTAAACTGAGATTGATGCTACCACATTGTAATGTTGCAAAATTTTAAACAAATTTTAATACATGAAGCACATTCAAGAACTTCTTGCCAAGTATCCACCCTAATTTCATTTCTAAACCAGGAATGTGATCATGTCACTGTCTTTCATGCCATTCACAATATCTTCACTACTTTCATTAAATCAACAAAATGTATGTTTGTGATATGTGCTAGGAATTATTCTGTGTCCTGGTGTGCCAAAAACAAACAAGGCAGCAAGACTTTTACTCATGGAATTTACAATCTATTGAGTAATATCAAGAAATCACTAGATATACAATTTCTGATCAAGATACTATGAAATAGGATAACTAGAAATTGACTAGAAATAAACACCATCCACAATTCCTTTCTAAGAAGGTGAAATCTAAGTAGAGATGTGTTGGTTGAAAAGGAACAAATCATAGTAAAAGGAACAACAAACACAGTTTTATCTCTTTCCTTACCAAGCTTTCAGACGTTTGCCAATTTTATCCTCTGCAGATTTGATTTTTTTTTTTTTTTTTTTGCCAGTCCTGGGCCTTGGACTCAGGGCCTGAGCACTGTCCCTGGCTTCTTTTTGCTCAAGGCTAGCACTCTGCCACTTGAGCCACAGCGCCACTTCTGGCGTTTATCTATATATGTGGTGCTTGGGAATCGAACCCAGGGCGCTTCAGGTATGCGAGGCATGCACTCTACCACTAGGCCATATTCCCAGCCCTGCAGATTTGAAATATATCTCCTCAACTCTCCACCTGCATCACTGATGGTTACATGGGACAGCTCAAGAAGAAAAGTTAGGCAACTAGAGACTGCCTCCCATTGCATCTAATTACAAAGACTTTGCAAAACAAATGATGACGTCAATATTTCCAAAGCAAGTTAGAATGTGTCCCCTATTACACTTCCATAAACAATAGAGAAGACACAGCAGTGTCTGCTGTGAGGACATTTCTCTGCAAAGCTGCACACTGTGGACAGAAGGAACCTGAATGACAGCATTTCAGTGTATGGGTATCTGCAGCCCAGGTCCCTACAGAAGCACCAGAGCTTCAAAGTCAGATACAGCTTCAAAGTTCTCCTCCACAGCTAGAGACCTTCCCAGGCAACTTGCCTTCATAGCGAATTCTACTAGCAGAGGAAACCTGATAGAATCCTCCTAAAATATATGCATGTATTACCCGCAAGCTTGAGGGTAATACATGCTTGAGGGTAATACAACATTGCAACAAAAACAGAAGAAACCAGTGCATAATTCTCTCATGCAGTACCACATGGCCCTGCCACAGTCATCTGTGACCTGGGAAAAAAAAAGAAAACTAAAGTCTTATATACCTTCCTTGTTTCTCCAATTGCAATATTATCTCTTAGGAAGTTATCATTTCCCCATGCCTTATCAGCCAGAAAATCTGCATGGAGAGCCCGGGTGCAAATCTTATTGGGTTTAATCTTCTACCTGTTGGGCACGCTAAGTCACTCAAACTCATGCATCATACTGTTGTTCATGCTGTAGAAACTCCTAGAGGTAGAAATTCTGTTTGTGATTAAGTCAGATTTGCTCAGCACAAAAATACAGGGTAGATCTAAAGTCGTTGTAGACTTATATGCTGTCTGCAGTCATTTCCTGGGAAATGTGAAGTTTGAGGAAAGTAGCCTCATTCTCCCATGTTTGTTTGCACAACAGAGACTCCCATGGGCTGGCATGGTGCCGCATCAGAAAGTCTCCTACAAGAAAGGCCTTTAAGCGTGTGAATTACTCACGGGTATTCAGCACTGCATTGTGTATAAAAGTAGAAAAACTGGAAAGACCTCCAAATAATTCATCAACAGAGGAGGAATAAACACACATGGTCCTCTCACAGGTCACAACATTATCTATCCACTAAAGAGAATTCATTAGCGGTAACAGTACTGACATGAATAACTCTAAAAGAACAGAATACAGTCAACAGACGTATGTAGTGTCTCATCATTTGTGTAAACAGCGAAAACACGGAGTCCATTTCAAGATCAAGGTTACCCTGGGAGAGGGAAGAAGGGGAGGAACATGGGAAGAGGACAAAGAGGCCTTATGAGGAGCAATACTATTTTCTTCTTTAAATATGAAATATAAGTGGCAGAATATTAACACTGGGTAACTGCATTTTTCTCTGTGCTTGAGAAAACCTTTTTTCTTAAGTAAAAGAGAACTTAAGCTTTCTCTCCCGCCCCCCCCCCCCCCGCCCCACCAAGGACCTACGATGTTTCTGCCCTTCTGATAATGAGATCCTTATTATTCATCCATTTTTTTCTTTTGTCATCAAGAATTTTCATTGTAAACAAAAAATATTTATGGATCCTTAGTACATATAAAACCAATCATAAAAAACACGGAGGTACCCTGGCGCTCTGCTTTCTCCCTCGCCCAGCATGCAAACTAACAGTGACCCCAAAGATACCTTCATGGAACCCAAGGTTCTCCATGGAGATCTCAACTGTGAATGATTGGTGAATGTTTGGGGCCTGTTTATGTCATCCACATAGTTGGGCTTTTGCATTCTCTATACTTTCCTTCCTTTCCTTGTTCCTGGCTTGCTACCTGGTTATTTCTTTTATCAAGGACCAGGAGGTTGAATATAGTAATAGAGCATTTACAACTATGAAAACAGACCAATAAAACCTGATGATACTGGTGGGGAGACAAAGGCAGGCAAGGAGAGGTAAGATTTCTTGAAATACATTATAAATAGGTATAGGAAGGTAACAATAAAACATACACATTTTTACTCTGTGTAACTAGAATAAACTAAGAACAAACAATGACATACTATGTAATCTGACAGGAGATCTTAAGCTACCCTTAAGCAAATGGAGCATTTCTTTTGAATAAGTTTACTTGGTAAAGCATCACACTTGACCATTAAAACATACCAAAGTCCAAAGTCATGTTTTCCAGAAGGTTCAGAGCACAGCCCTATAATGTACTGTTTGTAGAAAATAAAACAGCTTTCAGTAGTTCGACAAAAATTAAGTGTCCTGTTGCTAGACCCTTGTTACTACATAGTGATAGGTAATACCACCACAGAATGGCTAACTTTGAACACATGTCTATATAATCAGAAAAATCACTTAAGGGAGAAATCATACATTGTCACAGTGATGGACAACTTACCTAAATGCCCGAATGAGATTTATCCCGTGGGTTTGGTGTCAGAAGACAAAACTTTATAGAAGAATGCTAATTTCCTGGCAGAGCCCCCATTCTCACTGAGTATTTTTCTCTCATACATCTCTGAGGAAGGCTGTGACACTTTGCCAGAGCACCCTAGCCCACCCTGAGCTTCACAGCAGGGCCAAGAGTTGTCGGAGCTGAAGGAGCAAAATAGACTCCTCTTGCCTCTTTTTTCCCCCCTTTGAGCTTACTCCCTTACTAAAGAAACCATGATACTCTTCTTTACTATATATCACAGATGTCAGCGAGGGTACGAAGGATACTATGGAAGATAAAGCTGCCGGGTTACACAAAGGGATTTCAGCAAAGGGCAGAGGTTTAAAAGGCAACACAAACCAGGCACTGGGGGCTTATGCCTGTAATCCTAGCTACTCTGGAGGCTGAGACCTGAGGATAGCCGTTGGAAGTTAGCCTGGGCAGAAAAGTCTGTACCACGCTTATCTCCAATTTACCACCAAAAAGCTGGAAGTGGGGTTGTGGTTCACATGGTAGCGTGCTAGCCTTGAGCAAAAAAAAAGCTTAGAGACAATACTCTGCCCTGAGTTCAAGCTGCAAGATGGGTATGAAAATAAATAAAGGGCAACTCCACAGGGAGGCAAAAATGGATGGATGGGTGGCAAGTGTTTGCTAATCCTCTGAACTTCAAAATTCAACCTGCTTGCTGACAGCAAACCATAACTGGAATTGCAAAGAAATAATGAGTCAAAATTTGTGTGTGTGTGTGTGTGTGTGTGTGTGTGTGTGTGTGTGTGTATGGGCTTTAACTGGGGGACTCACCTTCTCACTTGGCTTTTTTTGTTCAAGGCTGGTATTCTACCCCTTGAGCCACACTTTCACTTCTAGAGTTTTGCTGGCCAATTGGAGATAAAAGTCTCAAGGATGTGTTTGTGCAAGCTGGCATCAAACCTGGAATATAGGATCTCAGGCTCCTGAGTAGATAGGATTACATAGGCGAGCAAGTAGCTCCCACAAAATTGATAGAGCTTTCAAGAGACTTTGGTTTTATCCAAATCTGGTGCTACATCATCATTTAAAGCAACATATAACATCACGGTGGGGTGAGGGAGAGATAAGTGGAAAATCTGAGGGAAAGTCAACCAAAAAATCCACAAAAATGACTAAACACATGTAAACTTCCACCAGGAAGGTTGTACAGAATACAAAGCCATCACAAGGGAGGATCAGTAGGAAGACTAGTACTGAAAGTAATACACAAAGACCATCTTTAATAGACTTTAAGACTGCTGTTCAAGAATATTTAGCCAGGCACTGTTGGCTTATGCCTTTAATCCTAGCTACTCAGGAGGCTGAGATCTGAGGATTGTGGTTTGAAGCCAGCCTGGGCAAAAAAGTCCATGAGACTCTTATCTCCAATGAACTACTCAGAAAAAAGCCACAAGTGGTGCTGTGGCTCAAGTGTTAGAGCATTGGCCTTGAGCACAAAGAGGCTCAGGGACAGTGCCCAGGCCCTGAGGTCAAGGCCCAGGACCAGTGAAATAAATAAATAAAATAATAATAACAATATTTTAAGATTAATTCTGCAGCCAGACACCAGTACTTTATACCTGTAATCCTAGCTATTCATAATGCTAAGATCTGAGGAACATAATTCAAAGACATCCCCAGCTTGCCACCAAAAAGCCTTTAAGTGGAGCTGTGACTTAAGCGATAGAGCGCTAATCTTGAGCATGAAAGCTCAGGGACAGCTCCAGGCCCCGTGTTCAAGTTCCAAGACTGGCACAAAAAACAAATAAAAAATATTAATTTGGAGGGGAAAAACTGGAAGAGAGTGAAGGAAGGGGTGACACTGTCCAAAAATAAACTTATCCATTACCTGAGTTATGGAGCTGTTACCCTTTTAATTTCAGAATTTCCTACAGGCAATAAGTTGATCAAATGACTCTGATAATGGATAGAACACTAAGGGGATGTGAGTCTATCCAGTCCTTTGGCTGTTTATCCATAGGATAGACTTAGGATTCCAAGAATATACAATAAACTCTTACTCATCAAAAAGTCAGGAAATGGAGTGCTCTAGCTAATCAAATATTTTTTGTTAATTGTTACCACATGCAGGAGGATTATAAAGTTTTTTAAATGAGAATAAATTAAAATACACTTATCGCTGAAACTAAACTGATTATAATTTAATCTTTCTCTAATTATTCAGAATGCATTTCGGGGTCATCAGGAGGAGCATAAATTATCAGTGCTTGATGACTATGCAGGAAGTCACAGTTTTTCTAAAATCCTAGCTAATCGATGCTGGGTAACAAAGACTTCACTGCAAAATTATCATTTGGAGTAATTCTGTGTTAGACATTTCTCTAGGAGATGAAGTCAGTCATTAATCCACACCAAACATAACTGTTCAGGTGTTTTAATCATATTGCTAGTAGAATAATTTGTTCAAGGTCCACAACATGGAAGGGTATCAAAGCCAGTTACTGCTTTGTTCATGGTTGTATTTCTTTGGCAATGGGGTTGGAAATCAGGATCTCATGATTGCTAGAGATGTTCTACTGCTTGGGCCAAGCTCCCAGGTCTTTTTGCTTTAATGAGGTAACGAACAGTACAAGAAATGTATCCAATGCCTAATGTATAAAACTGTAACCTCTCTGTAATTCAGTTTGATAATAAATATATATATATATATATATATATATAAATTCTTTTTTCCTGATAAGGTGTCATACTTTTTTCCTGGAGCCAGTCTGGGAGTACAGTTACTAGGGGCCACAGTACCAACATATTTGACTTATTGGATGGGATGAAGTCTTGCTAACATTTTCTGTGGGCTAAACTTAAGCTGTAATCCTCTTTATCTCTGCCTCTTAGATACTGGGACTAGAAGCATGAATCACTACAACAAAGCTAGGTTTGGAACACAAATCTCATTTCAAAGGACAGGCTCTTTTACTGTGTCAAATAAGCAAATCATTGATATAAAAAAGTATTTTCTGCCAGTCAGTACAAAATGTATAGCCAACCATTTTTGAGCCATTCTCAACATTGCTACCATATATTCAGGAAGATAGCAAAGTTGGGCCAGCAAATATTTTTGGAAGTATAGTTAAATAAAAGACAAACTGATGACAAAAGATCAGGGAGAAAATGTTTAAACAGATTACTCCAGCAAGACCCCGTAGGCCAATTAAAAGGCTCTACTAGGGCTTGGAATGTGGCTTAGTTGTAGAGTGCTTTCCTAGCATTCATGAAGCCCCTGGGTTCCATTCCTCAGTACCACATAAACAGAAAAGGCTCGAAGTGGTGCTGTGGTCTTGAGCAAAAGAAGTTAAGGAACAATGCCCAGCGCCCTGAGTTCAAGCCCCAGGAGTGGTAAAAAGAAAAAAATAAAACTTGAGTATTGAAGATAAACTTATTATTCATCTTTAATGTGGTGATCTCATTCTTTCATAAGAGATTATTTTTAGCTATGAGATACATTTCATTGGATTAGTACTTTAAAAATATGGTTATTTAAAAATTAAGCTTTGGGGTGAAAGATAATGAATTACAGTTTTCAGGATGAAGAAGAATTTAGCTTATCAGAATGTCTAATGTATTCCTCTTCCTATCTTCCTCCTATCATGTACTTAGTAATTCCCAGTAGCTCCTTAATGTTTTACCTCATATCTTTAAGACTTTTTCTGTACCTTCCACTCACTGCAGCAGTTAAAATTCTTCAAGTTTTAAATGTTTTTTCTTCCTCCACCCACATGGTTTTATTCATCTCTAAAGCAGAAGCAGTGACTCCAAGAATGACTTTCCCAAACAAGAGGGAAAATGCTGCTAGACTTCAGAATGACATCAAATAATCCCAGGCTCAGATGCTGACTCATCACCCAATCTTTTCCACACATAGGAGACTTTTCTGTGGAGGACAGGACCCCGTTCCAAGTGATGGACATCCTCCGCCATCCCTGCTCAGAGCATTGCCAGATAAACCCGAAGAATGAATTTCTATTCGGAAAGAGACTATTTTCATCTCCAGCACCAGGCTGATTGTTCATTGAATTGAACAAAATGCTACCTATACAGTAACTTGAGGTTAAAAAGCAGCCCTGTCTGGAAGAAACTATGCTCAGGAGTCAGAAGAGAAAAAGCATACTTCTCCATGTGAAGTCTATACCCAAAATCATAGTTGGACGGTAATTTTGAAAATGCTGCAGCTTGATTCTGCTTTCTAATTCTGGATCTTGCTCAAGAACAAAAGTTTCATGGTGGGCTGGGGATATGGCCTAGTGGCAAGAGAGCTTGCCTCGTATACATGAGGCCCTGGGTTCAATTCCCCAGCACCACATATACAGAAAATGGCCAGAAGTGGCGCTGTGGCTCAAGTGGCAGAGTGCTAGCCTTGAGCAAAAGGAAGCCAGGGACAGTGCTCAGGCCCTGAGTTCAAGGCCCAGGACTGGCCAAAAAAAAGAAAAAAAGTTTCATGGTCATGTTAAATTGAAGGAAAGTTAAACTTACTACATGGCCTAACAGAATTAAAATATGCATTGTTGGCAAAGTTTGGGTGGGGGGAGAATCATACTTACCTGTCTTAGAACTTGGTGAACTTGGGGTGTTCACCATAATGGTGTTTAAATGGATGTCACCATGGGAGGGTGTAGCTCCCATGGAGTTGTTCAGGTAGGGATTTCAGACTCTGGATTTGAGTGGATTTGTTCATCTGATTTCCTGTGTGCAATTCTACATCCAGCACAGTAACATTGTAAAAGTTAGCTCTACACAGTGTCCTTCTGACTCTGTGTTTTCAGAGTGTGTTTCCTTTTCAGAAGGAGTAAACAGATGAGGAAACAAAGATTGAAGATCAAGAAATGTTACCTGGGGGCTGGGGATATAGCCTAGTGGCAAGAGTGCCTGCCTCGGATACACGAGGCCCTAGGTTCGATTCCCCAGCACCACATATACAGAAAACGGCCAGAAGCGGCGCTGTGGCTCAAGTGGCAGAGTGCTAGCCTTGAGCGGGAAGAAGCCAGGGACAGTGCTCAGGCCCTGAGTCCAAGGCCCAGGACTGGCAAAAAAAAAAAAAAGAAAGAAAGAAATGTTACCTGGAACCTCCATCAAAACACATGGAAATTGTACACTGGAAAAGCAATGTCTAATTTCATGCTCATAAAAGAGAGGCATTAAGATTCAAATTAAGTGTATGGATACAAAGAATGAAGAGATGTGTTTTTTTTTGTTTTTTTTTTCTTTTTTTTTTTTTTTGGCCAGTCCTGGGCCTTGGACTCAGGGCCTGAGCACTGTCCCTGGCTTCTTCCTGCTCAAGGCTAGCACTCTGCCACTTGAGCCACAGCGCCGCTTCTGGCCGTTTTCTGTATATGTGGTGCTGGGGAATCGAACCTAGGGCCTCGTGTTTCCGAGGCAGGCACTCTTGCCACTAGGCTATATCCCCAACCCGAGATGTGTTTTTTTAAGACCATTAATTACAATTCATTGAACTTATTTTTATAGCATAAGGAATTATCTAATAATAAAGTGTGCTACAGGACAAACCATTCCAGAAAGAGAACCAGAAAATTCTAGAACTGGTCGGATCCTAAAATTCATGTGATTCAATGAGGCTCACACACATTAAGAACATTTACACAATGCTTAAAATGTGGAATATGTATGTGGACTGTAATCTCAAACTCAGATGAAACCAAGGAGCAAAAAATTACCCAGGCATAAAATAAAAACAAGTACATGGAATCTGGTTGATGTGTGTGTGTGTGTGTGTGTGTGTGTGTGTGTGTGTGTGTGTGTGTGTGTGTGTTGCTCCTGGGACTTGAACCCAGAAGCCTGGGCATTCACCTGAAGCTTTTGTGCTCAAGGCTCACATTCTACCACTTGAGTCAATGCTCCACTTCTAGTTTTTGGGGGCGATAAGAGGCTCATGGACTTTCTTTCCCATGGCTGGCTTCAAATTGTGATCTTCAAGTCTTAGCCTCCTGAGTAGCTAGGATTTGCTTGGGCCACCTGGCTTGGAACTCATTTTCATAATACTCAAGGCAATCTATCTCTTCATTAAAAATAAAAATCCCACAATGGACTCAAGACCTGAAGACCATCCAATGATATGGCTCCTACTCTGCCTTGCTTCACAGACAGAATGAAAGACCAAGGTTAAACATGCCACTGGATGGAAGTAAGGGGAAAGAAATAAAAGACAGTAAAAGGGCATATCTCCACTAATGCTGACACTAATTCTGGCTGAGTTCATATGGCTTTGGTATGTAGTTTGTGAGACACAAATACTACAATCTTTATCCATGACTTTTCACATTAAATGGATAAAAGAGCCATAGGATCTGGCAATCCCACTACTGGTTATATGCAAAAGAAATGCATGCGGTCATGAGTCAGTAACACCCAGCAAACAGAGTAGATTTTAAGTGTTCTCACTACAACAACAAAAATTGATGGGCAATACAGTCCTTAATTGAGTTCAGCTTAGTCATTCCAAATGGTTCACATATCTCAAATACAAGATACTATAGTCACTAAATATATTTTAAATCGTTTGTCAGTTTAAGGAAAGATAACAATTCTCCACAGTTCCATGCATTAGCACCCCCTAGCAAATGTTAGGCCCAGCCTTCATTTCTTGTTCTTTCCTCTGTGTTCTGACCAGGCTACTCTTGGCTGGCGACCGTCCTTAGCAGCTGGAAACAGCTTTGCCATGGTGACCAAGTTAACCCCGTATCCATCACTAGCCCAAAGTCACCCACATGATTTTTAGATCCAACAGGTGAACTATGTGATGACCTGCTCATCAGGGCCAAGGCATCGAAAGGAAACAATAGATCTGCTGATGAGAATCTGTATTCAGGTATTCGGGTCTCTTTTCTGTGCTTACAATGGATTTTTAATTGGTTAGTGTTTCTGAAAGGTCGATGTATTAACTTTTGAGATCTTTCCTTAATCCTTGGGATGTTTTTCTGCACATTTAGAGAAACACAGGTGCTTAACACATTTTGTCCAGTTAAATGGGCCTCTGTGATCCGAAATTGGCATAGGCAGGTGGCTGCCAGGTCTGCTCTACTTTGGGAAATGGATATAGTTCTCCTCGCCAGGGAGTCTATGGGAAGAGGAAGGGGAACAGGGGGGAGGAAGCTGACAGACAACAGCAGGGGGCTCTGTGCTCAGCATCTTGTCTTGGTGGTATATCCAAGCTGCAAGATTTATAACCTTCTTGCTACAATGTATCAGCTTCAACACTTGCAGTGAAGTCTTCAATAACTTCGATGACATCTTGCTGAGGGGTTTTGTCATTAAAAGCCTAAAGCTGGTCATTAACAAACCTTCTCTGCAATCATCTACCGCTGTGCTAACTCAGGCATGGATCTAACTGGAAAGTTGGGCTGGCTCAGAAACTTTCCAGGAGGCTGCAGGTTTTTTGTTTTTTGTTGTTTTTGTTTTTTTTTTTTTTCCTGTGCAGGCTATATTTCTTTAGGGAAAGAAAATATAGTTTCCAATCATTTCATCATTTATTTCTCATTATCTGTGGGCTATGCCTTTTCTAATAGACACAAGCAAATTCAACAAACATGTGTACAACAGTACTATCTAATAGGCTTGAGGCTTGGGGCTGAAGATATAATTATGAAAAATAGACTTAAGCCCTTAGAGATTTCATAGGCCTCATGTGTGTATGAAAGTTGTATTCCTAATGAATCAAAAACATATATATCTTTCATTCTTACACACACACATGCACACACATACATATATATATATATATCTTGCATTCATTAGTAAAATAGAAGACCTTGTTCATTTTCTGCCACTCTTTAGGAAAGAGATGCTCTCACTACTCCCATTTTAGAGAGTAGATTACTGCAGCTTTACCCACTTAAGAATTCTCCCAAAATTATTGAGATCCTGAGCAACATAGCCAAATGGCAAATTCATGCCTTGACTTCAAGCTTGTTGATCTCCTTCCAATAACAGAACTGGACCAGACACAAAGTAATGAGAGCCCAGAATTCCAAGTGGAGGAAAGACCACAAAGATACATCTGAAGGCAGACACAGGCTGCGTATGGGCACAGACAGGAACCACTTTCCGGGGGGGCTTATGTAGTTGGTGGGATCTTTTTCTTAGGACAAACCTACCCTCGCTTCCTGATCTTCCTCACCTGGCCTGCAAGGTGTATATGTATGAAGTCAAGACCAACTGCTAGGCCTGTAGTCCAGCATCAATGTTAGTTTTATGAATGCCCTGAAGATTCATATGTGGTAAGAAAGGTTTGGCTGTGTGCCGAACACTGAATCCAAAAGTATACAAAAATTCAAATGGCCTAGCCATTCTCCCTTGCTGGACGGCTGCTTCTGCTGCCAACAATTTGATGTTTCACCTAATCTAGTCCCTTCTCAGATGGAAATGATGAATGGAGTACATACTTTTTGCCTTCACACAGTTCAGACAGAAGGGGCCAGCAACTCATTAGCTAGAAGTATGTCCCTCCCAAAAGCATCCAAAAAAACATGCAGACCAGGTGAACTACTCTGCTATTCAAAGAATAGAAAACAAACACACATAAAAACCCTTGGACTAGTATTTTTTGAAATAGCCAGGAAAACAACTGGGAAGCAGTTGATATATTTTTAAGTGTGCACATTTTTTTTACAGTAGACATTACCATCGGACTGACTTATGTGCCAGGAAATGGATGGTGGGAGGTGGAAACAATCACTAATTCGATGGAATCTTTATAGCATCTCTATGAAGACATGCAATATTCCCCCATTTATACAGAAACCAGGAGTTAGATAATTTGACTCAGGTCCTTCACTGAGTAATTTGTACAGCATGCCAGCCTACTTACATATTAGTTAAAGAGGGTTTTTTCTTGGGCATTACTTTATTTATTTAAATTAAAATATGACCTATTTAAAGATGTATAAATAAAATTAAACAATACAATGATTTTTAAAGCATTAGCTGATCACTCTGTTTAATAAAGTGGCTTTTTTAACCTCTCTCCTTTTCTTGTTAATACTTTCCCAAAAGGAAACAGAAACATTAGCTTCTCTTTTCACTGCTCCATTAATTGCTGTGGGGTTTTACCTGAAGAGATTAGTAAGCCCTCCAGGCAGACACCATTGATCCGACTCTAGTGTCATTAGGTGCCTGTCCACATGCATGATATTGGAGGGAAGAATTTGTTCCTGGGAATCACAAAGCCATCATCCATCTGACACCCTAGGTTTTGGTGAGCTCTCCACCTGCAGGGTTTCTTGCAAATGTCTTCCTTGGCCTGTTATTATTTTTAATCGCTCACAGGATGCTTCTCACTAGCAAATTTCTTGCCAACTAAGATCATCAGTGCTACCTTTAAGGAGTCTCAGGAAATAGATTAGTAATTTCAGATTGGCTTTTTGGATGAGAAGTAGGATATAGGTTATCTGAGCTTCATCCCAAGGTCATAGAAACTGCTGGTCCTTTCAGAGACAGACAGTGTAAGCCACTTGCAGAGAATCTATTCAAGATCCGGGCATAAAATGTAAAAACAAAGTTCTGTGTAATTAAAAAAAAATGGCACTTTGCCTTAGAGAGTGCTGAACTCAGTAAGTGAGCTTGAAGCCACATGTCTGTACTTTCAACTACTTCCTAGGTAAAGACAGGAGTACAAAGGTTCCAGTCCAGCCCAGGGAAAGCTAGCCAAGACTCAATCTAAAACCCCAAAGTGAAAGAAAACAAAAGGAATGGGGCATGGCTAAAACAGTAGAGTGCTTGCCTAGCAAGCATAAAAATTCTTGAACTCACATATCACATCAAATGCCAAAATAATCAATAATAATTTTGATAATATACATTCTGTCCAAATATACATTCTGTTCCAAATATCCCTGAGTAACTTTGTGTTTTAAGCAAATGACAGCCTTTTGAGAAGTCAGTTCCCAATAGTCTTTTGCTTTAAATGACAGAAAAAAATAACTTATTAAAAATTTTATAAGTAATATGCCTCTAACACACATCCATATAGCTAGATTTCAGGAACAACTCAAGTCAGAGGCCCAAACACCATCAGAAAATTCTCCCTTAACACCCAGGAGCCTCCCGTCTTAAGATTTCTATCCTTACGTGGCAGTACAAAATGAGCAATGGCCCATACAGTTGTTTCCCACCACCACCACGATCTAAGAGATGGATTACTTTGTCCAAGTTCTAAATTTCAGAAAGAGCCCAGATTGACTGAGTTCATGCTATGTATCTACATCTGGACCAATCAATTATCTGTTGACAAGTGCTACATTTTATCCTGACTGTTGTAGCCATGTAGATGAGGGTGAGTGAAGTGGATAGCTCCTAGAAGGGGAATTGTTACTAGAATAAAGTTCTGCCATAGAAAAAAGCAGCAGTGTCCATACTAGAACATATAAAATACATCTGCCACTCTACCTAGAATAATAAGTACCCCCGCTTACAGATTTTTGTCACTGTGCAGATTTCCGAACATATTAAAAGGTCATACTTTTTTTTTAAAGAAAAGCAAAATGTCATTTGTGGCAATAAACATGAAAGTGTGTTTTACTTTTCAGGAGAGGATACAGAATAGTCAATGATCTAGATGAGTAATACAGTTTCTCTATCATTAGGCCCAATACACATTTAGTACCTCCCACCCACTGCTCGATGGCAGCTGACCAGAGCAGATCTTTGTTGTTCACGCTCAGGATTGTACAGCTCAGGATTGCGCAGGTAGCTCTCCATTGCTGTCCAGCCACTAGCCCAGAAAAAGAGCACAACTTTAAATTCTCGATTCCATGACTACCTGAATGTGTATCATTTTGCACTCTCAAAAGGCCAAAAAATCCTAAGGAGCCCATCATGATTTGGTAATACTCTGTTCTTTCCCAGGTAAATTATTTAAAGACACAATAGAAATTCAACATGAAAAATGGGATCCTATCAGTGCTATATTCTTTCTTTTCCGCTAAAACCTAAATCTCACATTTTCCACCTGACCTTCTGATATTTTCCATTTAGTTCGACTCTACCATCCAAATTTCAGCACGGAACATATTCAGAAGAGAACATAGATGTTAAGAACAATCAATGATTCTGATGAGGAATACAGTTGCTCCTGTATTAAACAATCCTTAGGTCCAATATGCACTTAATAACTGTAGCATGAGACTGTATAAAGTACTTAAAGCTACTTCCAATAGCAGTAACATGCCCTCCCATGATTAGCAATAAATAGAGTACCACACTGGAAGTGAAAAAGGACCAACTTCTATTTTTGTCTCTTTTCCAAAGTATACACAGACCAATTGTAGAGAAGTCATTTGTGCTCCCTGTATCCATCCATAAATCTGCTTGATAGCCCACCAGCCCTTGAGCAGGAGACCTGGGAATCTCAGTGGGCTGACACGGAACAGGACCCATTTGCAGGAAGAGCTGGAGAGAAATCTCAGAAAATTAAAAATAGCCCTCCTTCATCAGAAGGTGAATTCCCACTCAAGAGAAGAATCTATGTTGTGTGTAATACAAAAGAATTGCCTTGCAAGGATCCAATTGGAGGGATCCAATGGCCCTTTCCCAATAATTTTTAGACCTCAGGACAGAATCTACTCCATATATTTCAGATTTTACAAAGAGGCCCCTTTGCATTGATTTCCAGAAATCCTTGTAACTATTTCCAGAATAATGCTGAATATTTTTAGAAAAAAATAATTCACAGACCCCTCAAACAGAATAAGGCATAAGTAAGGATTTTATGACTAAGAAAACAAATTAAAGTCCTACTTTCCATTGGATCTTGCTGCTGTTATGAAGCTCTTTTATAGGGAAAAGGGAAAAATGAGGAGGTAAAAATGTTCCAAGCAATATTCAAAAAAGTTACATGAGTGAGGTGATGGGTTGACTAGTCTAAAAAATATAATTATCAATTAACTTCATCCCTTTCACTTGCATTCAGATATGAAAAGAATATTGTGGGAGTTAAAGAGTTGCTATAATACTGCCTTGAAACAAAATTCATATATTTTTAATGGCAAAGGTTGTTTTAGCTGAATGTGGTGGTACACATCTGTAATTCTAGCACTTGAGAGGTCGAGGTAGGGTAATCTTGAGTACAAGACCAGCCTGGGCTATATCAGGGGCCAGCTTCAGCTACATCCTAAAACCCTGTCTCAAAAATGAGCAAAGACCCTGTTTCCAACGAAAGCTGCTTAGCTGCAGCTTAAATACAACATCCATTGATGGGAAGAGTCATACCACTGGTGGTTTATTACACAAATGCTAAACTGGAGTCATTTAAAAATCCTATTAATTCACTCTTTGGTAGTGAGGATATTAAAGTATGCAAATAAGTATGCTATAGTTGATCAGTGCTAATCTTTTCATAGTAACTAATATGTTTTCTCCCAATACACACCATCCCTTCTCTTCTTTTAACCTTTACCCAGGAGTCACAAAATGCTGAAGAGAGTCACATTTTTACTTGATTCAATTTCGGAAAGTGGGACTTACACCAGAATTCTTACCTTCCCCTTTCCAATATACTCGCCCCCGCCCCTCTCCTAATTACATGGCTTTACACTAATTTACATGAATTCCAGCTTTTGAAATCATTGGTCTTTGCTGAATGCAAATAAGCACATGGGGAAATTATATTAAGTTTGCACAATTGATCTTTCATCATTTCAAATGGTACCTTTGAGCAGTTGCTGAAATGTCTGTCTGAAATACTCCCAGCGTTGAGTGTCATCAAGAGATGGGGGGTCACACTGAGGAAACCCATTTTCTGTGATGTAAATTACAGGGTTATTATACGTATCCTAGAACAAGAGAGCAGAAGTTTTATTCCAAACAGATGTTTAAAAAAAAAAAAAAGCTCATAAAATCAGGTGCAATACCCTCTATCTTCTTGAAGCTACAACCCCAAAACTAGTTTTCATCAAATTGCACTGACCCTATTAACTTAATTTTCCACACACTGACCTTTTATGACTAACAATGGAAAAGCAAAACTGTGCAAATGTCCATGAAGACAGTAAAATGACTCTTATTATAATGAGAAGACAGAAATATCTTTCTGCCCATCAGCATCTGCTCATTGTCTCTGCTCCTTAACCCCTTGGTCTGCTGGCAGCTACATTCTCTGTCCCCCCTGAAAGGCAATAACTTGAAATTTTAATTTCAGCTACCTGGATGCCATCCAGCATGGAGGAGACCTAAAAAGGCCCCAACTATCTCCATCCTTAAAATTCCTTTTATAATCATAACTGTCACACCAGCTTGGAAAGTACGTCCAGGCTACACCTATAGCCACCGTAGATTTTTACAGCAAATTCTGAATGTGACCCCTATTTTCAAAGTCAGATCATTCATCCTCATCCATTCAAACCCTATTCTGCTCTTCCAAAGAAAACAATGGACATGCTATTACTTAACGTCTTCGCTGTTCATAAGTTCACATGCACATGCACACAGGCCCCTCTCACCACTTTCACATCTTCTGGTGGACATGGACACAAACAGATCCTTCATTTACCTTAATATACTTCAGGAGCTTGCATATCCCCCATGGTACCACGTAGATCCAACCCACACCCTGCCAACAGGGACTGGGGAAAAACTTGATCTCTACGTCCTGAAGAAAGCCTAGTTCTCCTTTCTTGTTCTCTTGGTGCTTGACTAAGCGAGTTGTGTAATACTGCACAGCAAAGAAATCGGCAGTGCCTTTGATCATTTTCTTCTCTTCCTCTGTGAATTCGGGAAGTCTAGATGTTGGATAGCCTTGCTTTTTACTCATGGAGGCAATCTGGGTCTTGATGAGTTTGGGATAATCACCATCAATGAATATGGGTTTAGCAAAGAAATCCAACTGGAAACACATTGCTCTTTTCACAGCTTCCTGGTCAGGCACTGAATTGGGATCTGCTGGTTCTAACCAGCAACAAAATAATGATAAGGAAACCATACCTTTTTGTTCTTTTCGGAATAAAGAATCATAGCTGTGCCAGGATCTGGCATGCGCCTTAATCAGATTGTGAGCTGCCTGGTAACCTCCAGTCCCAATGTGAGGCACACCAGGAGCAAAGAGTCCCATGTCATATGCCAGGACTGCAAGAATATTGGGCTCATTGATGGTGATCCACTTCTTCACTCGATCTCCAAAAGTACGGAAACAAAACTGAGCATATCTGTCAAAGGCCTCAATGATTGTCTCTGATAGCCAACCTCCTTGGTCTTCTAAAGCCTGAGGCAGGTCGAAGTGGTAGATAGCCACTATGGGTATAACCCCATTTGCCAACAAATCGTCAATGATCTTGTTGTAATAGTCAATCCCTAAGGGAAGAGAAAAAGAAGAAGAAAAGTTAATCTTGGTGTGTTTGGCAATAGATTTTATAGGACAAAGGATCAGGATGATAATCTTTCAAACAAGGTTGACCATTTCTTCAGTATGGAAGGCAAGGAGGAAGCAGGAAGAAATCCAGTTGAAGGGAGGGCTAAGTCAGACCATCGACGCAATGAGAAGACACTTGTTCTTTAAAGAGATATTTGAGTAAGTTGCTTTCAACATTGTGCTATGCCCACACTTGCTGAATTTATATTTTTTTGGTTCTCTATATACTCATTTTATGCCCCCCTCTCCCCACCAAATATAAGCACCATGAGAGAAAGATCCTTGACTCCCTAGTTCACATCTGAATTCCCAAGGCGGAAACACTATTGAAAAGTTGATAGATAATAACGATTTGTTAAATGAATAAATAAATCTCAATAGTATTGAATGCAAGTGAAGAAAGTAAGTCAGGTAATTGTTAATATTTGTCCTCCACCTATTAGCCTCACAAGTCTTGTAAAGGAAACTCAGTGAGCATAAAAAAATCTAATCATCAAAGCCAAGATAGCACTCGTATGTAGTTCCAGTTACTTTAGATGCTAAGAGAGAAAGATCATTTGGGCTCAGGAGTTCAAGGCCTGCCCTGAAGACTGAAGACTCTCATCTCAGAAAAAAAGCCCCAGGAGGTTCCAAACACAATTACTTGGGACTTTCTGAGTATCTGGTTGGTGGTGTACTCTAAATTTCTGACAAAGTCCATGGATACAACACACACACACACACACACACACACACACACACACACACACACACAGCTATTTCTTCCAGGACTACACATATGAAAGAGTGCCTTTAGGACAATTGCAAAGTTCAGAAGAATGGTATTAAGTTGAAGATGCTCTGCTTCAGAAACCAAGTGCTAAGTGCATAGGACCGTAGATAATGAAATGTATCAACACAAACTCCAAGAATTGGAAACACAAGTCCTTCTGGAACTTTCAGTCAAGCTTATTTTGAAATTCCTTACCTGTTGTCCATATTCTGATTTTCCACTACATTTAGGTTATGATTGCTTTAACATTTTAGGTATCCATTTTAAATCACCTTTTGCCTCATTTTTTAGATATTTTTTAAGTACTAGGCCTTGAACTCAGTATCTTGTACTTGTTCAACTGGTGAAATCCTTTGAGACACACATTCAGGTTCCGCACTTTCACTAACCTAAGTCCTCAGCATCTTTTGCCTCAGTTTCCCATTGTTTGTCACAAAGGCCTACATCAGTGGAGAAATATGAGAGCATGAGGTTGAAGAAATACGTGATAAGTTTTATTGATTTTTTTATCCTTCCTAAAGTCATTTCCAGTTTCAATATTTTCAAGTATGATTTCAGTGTAAAATGTTGATTAGAAATTTTTCACATAGTCTGGTAAGGACATTTGGGGATATTATAAACATACATTTTTGTCAAATAAAAAAAAGAAGAACATATTTGGTCTAAGACTCCAGAAAAGCTGAGGCTAGTACTGCTTCCAATTTGAATTCTAAAAGTATAGTATAGAACTGGATGAAGTTTTTATCTACTTTCAGGATTGAACTGTGGTCTCTATGCCATCACATGCTAGCTCAGCAACCATTGGCAAGTTATTAGATCTCTCAGAATTATCTTTTTCCAGTCTGTAAGATGTGTATAATAAGAGATATCCACTTTTGACTGCTGTAGAGTGTAATGAGTTGATAAATGGAGCATGCGTAGAACAGTCTTTAACATACGGTAAGGTCTCAGTACAAGTTAGCTATCACTCTAGCACTAATTATTGCTATTGTTGGTATTAGTATCATCTTGGCTAGTGCTGATTAAAAGATGAATATAAATTACTCACATAAGGCATAGAGAAAAGAGTAATCCAGGAATAGCAAAACAAGAAATATATGTAGGAAAGGCCAAATGAGATGTAAAAATAAAGACTACTCAAATGAGAAAAAAAAAACAGGTGATTTAACTTCAAGCTTGTTGTAGCAAGAGACTCAGCCTCCATCACTCACATTTGACAAAAACTCAAAGGGAGTTAGGAAAAGGAGAAGCTTTCGAGGCTACAGAAGTCTTTAGTCAGGCTCTGACTCAGGTTGTAGACACAAGGAAGCTGGAGGATGGTTAGCTAGAAGTGAGTTATCTTCTGGAATTAGTTTAGGGAGCATATTTGGCTTTCTCAGGTAGGTCCTGAGTTGGAAGCAAGGCTGTTAGTAGCAGGGTAATAAAATAAAATCCCAGAGAAACCGGGATTTGCTGGCTATGTCCTAACTATTCTGAACTTGCTCGGTATAGAGTTGTGTGGTTCCGTTGTCTTGGCTTCCTATGTGAGTCACTGTTTTATTTTCATATATTGCCTGGCCATTGTTTATACATTCATTCTCTTTTAAAGAGCTCCTTCTGAGAACTTAAAGTTCTCTTTAAGGACATGTCACTCATCAGAAGTGGAGGAAGACTAGAGATGGGTAAGTATTGTAAACAGAACCCAATGACACAAAAATCACATCTTGTTCTGCCTGTCTGCTTTGAACAGCAGCTCAAATATTTTGTGAACTAAAACATAGTGGAAATCATGCATGACAACTCCATGTTTGAGAGACACATCTGTATGCTATTGCGAATGTGGTGGGCAATATAATTCCTTCCCTTCCAAACCATGCCCATGGCCTATCTGTGGAATGGGCAAACAGGTTATCATAGATTGCAAAAAGAACTGTGTAGATGCAATTAAGGAAAAGATCTTGAGATAGAAACCTTTCTCTAGGATGTTCAGTTGGACTCACTATAGCCACATGAGTCTGGAGAAATGGAAAAGTATAAAATAAAAAGTGATCAGAAACATGCAACAGCAAAAGAAAGATGTGGTAAAGAGCAACTTCAGAGAGACTCAACGCACTGTTGCTGGCTTGAAAGATCAAGAAAGGTGGCCCCAAGTGGAGTGGTGCAGATGCTCCCGAAAAGCTGAAAATGGTCCTTAGCTGAAAGCCAGCAAGAAACGAGAATTTCAGTCCTTCAACTATAACATTCTGGATTCTTTCAAAACCTGAATTAGCCAACAAACCAGACACTCCAATTCATTCTTCAGAAAGAAGTGGAGTCCTGCAGGCACGTTACTTCAGTCCTGGAATGATCCATTGCAGGGTCTTCCTTCTTCAATGAAAGAGCATTGCACAAAGCCATATTTGGACTTGTACATTTTTCTCATTTACAAACACTGAGATATCAAACACTGTAGGATGGGATAACATTTTATCAGTATATGTGCAAGTTTTCTTAGCCAACTCTATTGACTTTGAATGTAAAAATAATACAGTGTTTGTTATTGAATGGATGTCATTCCTTTTGCTTAATCCAAACTCAAAGCTGGAGAAATGGGCAACTTTATTCCTAACAAACAACTGCGAAAATTGTTATCAGACAGTCTTAGTGTCATCAAATGAAACTGCCAATGTTTAATCCCAATCTCTCACTGGAAGGGCTGAGCTGATCCCACTACAACATACCACTAATTATGTATACTAATGTTCCTGAACTAGCAATACATGACTCTGTTTCACTAACCTTAACATTCACCCCCTGAGACCTAATCACAATTTCAGATCCTGCTTTATATTCCTTCTTGGAGTAGTCATTAATGATAGCCAGAAATATAATTCAAGCAACATAATAATCATGAAGTGAAATGAAGATAAATAAAATTTAAATAATAGAGCATTGCATAATTAATATTTAATATCCCAGAACTAAGCACTTGCCTTCTGGTTTGTATAGTTTATTTGGTGCTATAATAAAACTTTTCCATGGGGAGATGGAACAGGACATCGAAGAGCAGATCACCACCCTCAGTCGCCTGAAAGGATTCTGGGTCAGTCACTTGGCCTGTCTACACCTAAGGGGCTTGTTTGTAAGGCTGTCTCATGACTGATGTGACCTTGAAATGAGAACCATTTGCCATATGGCCTTTAGCTTTATCTATCAGACTGGTACTCTAACCCTAACAAATTCTCTGAACAAATGTGTATTTTCACATGATTTTTTTTTTTTACTAATCTAGAGATTTAAAAACTTTAACAGGTTATGTGGACCTTCTTCTGTTCCCAAATGCTTTGGGGACAACATTATTTCAAGAATTAAAACTTCTATAGATTTCTTTCATCATGGATATTGTATGTTCTGCTTTAATTCTCTGCATACTTCTCTCCTCTGTTATGTCACCTGTGTCTGGGAGTGGAGCAGGATTACATAGAACAAATAAATGAGTGTGCTAGGGGCCTAACTCAGGTAGTAGAGCACTTACCCAAACAAACAAATAGAAGGCCCTGGGTTCAATTCCCAGGCCTCAATGCAAAAAAGAGGAAAATTCTCTGAGAATAGGAGATGACTAAAACTTGGGGAAATAATATTCCCATTTTAAATTTGTTTAAAGAAAAGAAAACCTCTAACACACTATGAAGACTATAATGCTCAAGAGCCTAACCAGTATCTTTGGCCTATATCTCTCAAGACTCTTATCACAAATTTTGTTAATTATTCTACCTTTTCTTGTCACATTGCCTGTATTAGTTATTCACTGCTGCTATTACACAAACTTAGAGAAAGAAATCAACACAAATTTATTATCTGACTGCTCTGAAGGTCAGAAGTGAAAGTCTCAGTGTATTAAAATAAAGATGATTGCAAGGTCACCTCCTCCTCTAGAATGACAACTAGAATACACTTTCTTAGCTTTTCAGAAGGTAGAGGCTTCCTACATGCCTTCTTTTATAACTCCTCCATTTTCATCCTCATCTCTCTACTCTGTTGTCTCCTTCAGTCCTTAACATCTTTTGAGATCACACAAGTAATACAAGATAATTTCATCTTTGGGTATTTCGCTATACATTTCCTTTTACTACTCAGCTAATAGTGTCATAATTTCTAAGATTCAAGACAACATTTTAGAGAAGGGAGAATTATTCAGCTTACCTACCATAATGCTGAATATACAATACAGTACAAGTTGGATGTTTGTACAGTTAACTTATTCATACTACTCCTTCTAAGTGTCTTATATTTTAAGTCTTAAAGTGAACAAGACATTCTGCATAAATATTTCTATTTTTTTGTTCTAAGATGCAAATCCCCTACTAATCGCCTGAAACTTGCATTTGTGGCAGATATGAAAATGCATTTGGACAGTTGAGAATACAGAAATAGGTGAGTTCAGTTGAAAGCTCAATCTCTTCTTGTTAAGCCCTGAAAATTTGACATTTGAAATAGAAAAGCTATGTAACAATTTCACTTTGTAAAATATTCTTCCAGTTTGGAGATGTAGAATTTTACCAAGTTCCAATCAAGCTTTAAAACAGGGAGTCAAAACACAGAAAGCAATTCCTTGAGAAGGACAGTAATAAGGATCTCCTACTTCTTTGCATGCCCTTTGAGGAAATATTTAAATGGAGAAAAAAATGATGGCCTTTCTGAGTGAAAACAGTTTCAATTGTTTCAACAGATCACTGCACAAGAATGAACAACTGCTTATTGAAATTCCACCTCCTGGACGCACCTCCATTGCCCTCTTGTTCTGGGAAAACTGTGTAATATTAATCAGCTGTGGCTTTACAGAAGCCGAGGCAAACACAAAGCACTCAGTACTCTGGGCATGTGATTTCCATGTGCGCTTGGCATGAGTTACTTCCCATACTATTCAGGAGACTCAGGCACCTCCCTCTCCCTGGTCCTGACCCTGTGCTGTGTCGCCATGAACACTTTGTATCTGTTAAGTTGGCTCCAAAAGGCTTCTCTGTTGACATATCAACATAGGTCTACCACCTTTTATCTAAAAATGTTAGGGCAAATGTTCTTAGAGTATGAAGTTCTAGAAAAAAGACTTGGAGAGCAGGTCCGATAGAATAACCCAACATCACGCTTTTCTTTTTTTTTTATTTCCCCAGCAATTCAGGTCAGCTTACAGTTCCATTTAAGTTGTAGAAAAATTCCTTAGAGCCTTTGGGATCTTGGAATTTCGGATCAAATTTGACATCATGACCTGCACATATACATTCTCAACAACATGTCATCATTGCTATCTTTAGGATGATTTCATGATTGATTGACCTCGTGATATTAAGACATCATTGACTAAATCCATTCCTCCTTAGAACAAACTAGACTAGGTTACAGGAATGAGAAAGGGAGAATTATCTGCTCATTAGGCTGTAAATGACACAAAAGATTCTCTCCCACTTGTGTTATGAGTACTTAGCACAGTCCTCTGTGCACAGGGCACACTCAGGATACTTTGGCTAAATGAAATTAAACTCAAGGTACTCATTACATTATACAGGACATAAAATCAGTAACAATGAAAATAGATGCAATGAGGATAGAGAGAAAGAAATGTATTTTTAAAGGTGTTTTTTAATATTCTTTTTTTCTTTATTGTCAAAGTGTAGCACAGAGGGGTTACAGTTTCATACGTAAGGCAGTGAGTACATACAGAGGAAGACTTTAAAGAAGTATCTATGCTAGACTTGACCAGGAGACTAGGCCATTGGCAGGTATAGTTGGGAGTTAAGGAAAGTCCATTTGAAGAATGAAGAAGAATGCCATCAAATTCCCACAGAAGTCTATAAGTGCATAGTGTGTTTAATAAGTGATAGGTTATGGGCTTGGGAGAGTACATGGAGGAATTGCATGGGTTATACACAAAGGAAAATTGCAGCCTGCAAAGGTGAGTTAAGACCAAGGCCAACAGAACAAGAATGATATAGGAAGGAGGGCAGGCTATATATTCTGGCTGGCCATCACTAAATTTTTTATCTCACCTTGATTTAGCAAAAGATGACCCAAACTAATATGACTTAAGCCAAGCTTTAGGAAAATTGCTCTAGTGGTATTACACAGAAAGAATTGAAGGAGAGAGAAGGAGAGGTGGGGGAGGAAGAATGGAAATAATCATCAAGTGTGTCAGAAAGCCCTAGTTGAGAATGATCAACACCTAAGCTAGGAAAGGAGTAGAGAGGGTGATGAGGAAGGGAAAATGTATGGGCATAAGGAGATGGACCATATTGAGCAGCCAAGAACTAAGAAGCTGGGGCTGGGGATATAGCCTAGCGGCAAGAGTGCCTGCCTCGGATACACGAGGCCCTAGGTTCGATTCCCCAGCACCACATATACAGAAAACGGCCAGAAGCGGCGCTGTGGCTCAAGTGGCAGAGTGCTAGCCTTGAGCGGGAAGAAGCCAGGGACAGTGCTCAGGCCCTGAGTCCAAGGCCCAGGACTGGCAAAAAAAAAAAAAAAAAAAAAAAACTGAAAAGACGCAAAGATTGCTTTTAGCCTTTAGATGTTAGGATATGGTGCTATCAAAGAGGAGAGAAGATACAGGTTATAAATGAGGAAGACAGAAGAACATGAGCTCATTTCCAAACTAAACAGTAAATTATCTCCTGTTCAAAGTAAAAAGAGTAACTACTGATATCCAAAAGGTAGGCATTTAACCAAGGTCCATGAATTAGAGACACTGGCTTCAGAATTAAAGACATTAAGGAACCATTGACTAAATCCCCTAATCTTGCCTTGCCCTATTTAGAGGAGAAGGCTTCAAGGCTAAGGTTTCATGTGAGCCCATGAAGTTGTGGCTTCATGTCAAAATGAGAATGCCTAGTTTCACGCAGTGAGCATCACAAATGGCCAAACTCAATAAGAAACTGTCTCTATGGGATGTAACAATGTCCCTGTGGGGTGTAGACAATCACATAACATACTCATAAAGAAGCCCAGGAAGTACCTGAGCTGTGGAAAGTCTGATGAGGCCAGAAGGTATACTCAGTCTCACATTATGCAAGAGTAAGTACTCATCCCTCATTTATGAGACTCACCTTAAAATTTATACTCAAGGCATTATACTTGCTTCATCTAGTCCTGGCCTTGTGAGTAGTGTAAACTCTTTCCTCAGACAAAGTAATAATGCAGAATCATTATTAAGAAGCCATATGTTGTAGAACAGAGCTTGGCAAACTTTTCCTGCAAAGGACCACATAGTGAATATTTTAGGCTCTACAGGCCATATGGTCTATGCCCCAACTACTCAGATCTGCCATTATAATAAGAAAGCTACCATAGATGATGTATAGTGAGTGGGCATGGCTATGTTCCAATAAAACTTTATTTACAAAAACAGGTGCCAGGCCATATTTGGCCCTCAGGTCTTAGTTTTCCCACGCTATTATATAAAAGGGAATACCCAGACCTTAGCTTTAAATTCCATATTACCATTTTCCAAATGTTTGGACTTGGACATACTCTTTGCAAACTAACATCATTATAATCTCTGTTGATTATGAGAGTAGAGAAAACTTGTGTTAAAATGTCAAACAAATAAAAGACACTCAAGAAGGCAGTGAATGGTCCTTTCAAACACAAGCTATAATACGAGTGATGGTACACGTGTTGAGTGTTTTTGATACGTCGGGCACTGTGGTAAGCCCTTTACAAAGGGTGTGTAGTTTACTCTTCCAGTAACTTTCTGGAGCATATACTCTTACAGCATGCCTTCCCGTTCCTGAGAAGGCGGAGGCCCTGCAAGATGCTCAAGAGACACTTATACCCACCGTAAGTGATGCAGCTGGTTCTCCATCTCAGGTAAATGAATCTCAGGGATCTAGGTGCTAATTTCACCGTAGCTAATCAGCTCTACTAATTCAGCTCAGTTGAAATGTTCAGTAGCCTCTCAAGTTTTTCAGAGATTCCCCCCTCCCCAACTCTTTATAGTGTGACACAACTGAAAATAGTTTAGTGCAACTTTTTGGTATTTCTCTTCAAGGCAACAGTCAGATAACAACTTATATAAACAAAACCTTACTCCAATCTTCCTTGGACTCAGCGCTTCATCTTCTTCCTAGGAAGCGCTCAGCAGACAAGAAAATCCAAAATATTATTGAAAGCTGATGCAATCCCATTTCGAACATTTGATCCTGTAATCAGTCTAAAAACTTGCAATTTCAAAGCTACCCAGTAGAATAGCGTGCTAGATTAATTATGCCAGACTGCAGCAATAACCTTGAATTAAAGCTGCAACCTTCTATTTTTAAGAAACACTTGCCTTTCTGGTTGATGAAACCTGTCGTCCCATCAGGTAACAGACGTGACCAGGAAAGAGAAAAGCGGTAATGAGTCAATCCAAGCTGTTTGATACATTTCAAATCTTCCTCCCACAGAGTGTAGCTGCCACAAGCGACATCACCAGTCTGGTTCTGGAAAACTCTCTCTCCTCCCTGATGGGTGAATGTGTCCCAGACACAAGGGCCTCTTCCATCTGCAGCCCAGCCTCCTGAGAAAAGGAAGAAAATGAAACACTTACACTCTTGACATCAACAGGCATATGAGGAATGTAAATATTTGTCACCAAAACAACATACCTCATTAACTCAATGTACCATATTTATAACTTTAAAATATGCCTTTAAAGTAACACGCATGAGCGGGCTGTGTGTTTAGGTGTCCTTGATCCCTGAAGCTGACTAGTGGCAAATGAAAAATTATTGCAGCGTGCTTCTGCATAGCAGGCTTTCACGGTTCATTATCTGAAAATCTCTCAGCTGGTAAACAGAGGCAGTCACCAGTTTATGGATGCCTGGGTCAGTAGCCCCTTCTTGGAAAACTTTCTTCTGGCCATGATTACCATATCTTATACATCAGAAGTCTTGGGACCTTTGCTCTGGTCCTCACACTTGAATGCTGTTCTCTTGTTGTCTGACATTAGAGCCTATTGTGATCTTGTCTTTGACTGGTGGTGAGGCTTGAGTATCCACTGTTGATAATACTTGTATCTGAAATGTATTCACTCATCCTCTGTTAATTCAACAAATATTCATTTCAAGCTTTCTGCCTACTACAAGAGGTTTGAGGATGTCCTATGCTGTGACCCATGTCCTTGGGGAATGTACCTAACAGGCAATCACAAAATAGACAGTGTAAAGCCAGAAGGACATTTATCCCATCATGAGAGAGAGTTGGAGAAGATCTCTTTCTGCTCATTGTTTCTGCAAACTTAAAACTGTTCTAAAATATAAAGGCTAAAATGCTCTACACATTACTTTTCTAAGTTGATAAGACTTAGGTACATAGCCAACCAATGGATAGGACCTGAAAAATGTATGCAGTTCTAACATGACTGTTGATTAACATTTTTGCTTAGATTGAACGATAACATGAAAGGAAAGTAACCAAGAGATTCCAGAGCTTCACTTGTCCACCAACGCAGGAAGAACCTGCTTTACTGACTCCATTAACTGTTTCCAACACAAACTAAGTGATAAATGAAATGAAGGCTTATAATACTTGCCATTGTCTGTGGTACAAATATAGCTTCTAATAACCAATTGTGGTATAACCAAAAGCAGAGATGGAGAAAGATGGGCAGTGGTGTACCACCTTGTACATTCCATTACTTTGTCCTTCTTCAGGGACAAGAAATCTACACAAACTCAAGAATATGTCTAATGGCAAAAATAATTAGGAAGTAATGATTTGGGGTATTAACATAGTTTGTAACATAAATTTTATACGTACAAGTTTATATAATTTTATACTTACAACTCTATATAATTTGTTACAAAATTTCCCAGAATTCAACTGTAGGCTCTTCATGAACCAGCACAGTTGTTCTGAGCTCACTGACAAATACATTGCCTAAGATCACACAGTAAGAGCACCAAGATATATACCTAGAGCTCAGAAGTTCAAATCCTTCTGCTTAGACATGCTGCCCTTTATGATAAAGGCTCAGGGTAATGAAGGAGGAGTCAACTGATGACCCTGCTACTCCATGCTTGAAGGCTAAGAAGTGCAACAGAATGTTTATGGAAAGCAATCCACACACAGGACTAAAGCAAGTTCTGATCATTTTACAAGGCAAACAGAACTTAGTAGGAAAATGTACATAGATGGAGCGGCTCCTTCTTCACATATATTACAGACAGAGCTGCACCATGTCCACACAGCATCAAATCAAGTTGAATCTGAGATTTGACTAGAAAACTAATAACTATAATTGAAATTTTGGTGAGATTATACTGTAGGCAGGACTCACTAATTTTGTAGCATTCATTTTGAGCAATAAGTTACATTAATAGTTCATTTGTTTACAAGAAACCTTTCGTAATTGCAGTTCTGCCCATACTGTAAGAGTAATTGGTATTTATGGTTTAAAAAATGACTATTTATAGCAAGTTATCTACTCTGAGCCATATGCAAAAGAATAACTACAATTCCTGGATGAAATAAGGAAATATATTTCTAAACGGATCATTCACTGGTAATGAGTTAGATAACCTAGAAAATAGGTGAGAAGAAACATATAGACTCTTAAGTGAGTAGTTAAGTAGGCATTTACCCTGAGAATGTAGCACAAGGTTTAATATTTGTAGGGACAAATTCTTCATAAATACTGGCTAAAGGCCTGTAAAGCAAAAGTAGAAATATACTGTTAAGACTCTTTTTTGTTGTTATTTTTTGTCAGTGGGAGAATGTGAACTCAGTTCCTGGGTCTATCCCTGAACTTTTCTGCTCAATGCTAGTGCTGTACCACTTTGTACCACAGTTCCACTTCTGGTTTTCTGGTGCATAATTGGAGATAAGAGCCTCATGAACTTTCCTGCCCACGCTGGCTTCAAACTGTGATCCTCAGATCTCAGCCCCCTTAGAAGCTAGGATTACAGGCATGAACCATCAGCACTCAGCATTAAAAGTCTTAAATTATACATGAAGTGGAATTTTGTAAGTTGACATGGCAAGTTGTGTGTGTGTGTCCCTGAATAAAACAGTAACATTTTAAAATTATACATAATAAGCCTACAAAAATACACAATGGAATCATAAAATATAAGACAGAAAAAAGAGAATAAAAAACAGAAATGAGATAATTTAAAAATTGTATCTTTAGGTTTAAATTTAATCATGTCAATAATATCATTAAATGTAGATGATTGAATGGCCAGCAATTATCACACTGACTAAAAACCTACAAATTAGACGTAACTAGAAATAATTCACTTTAAATAGACACAGAAAGATTTAAAATAACAGGACAGAAAATACAATAAAACTAGAATAGTTATATTAACGTTAACATAGATCTTCAGTGTAAAGTATCAACCAAATATAAAGTCATTTTATTAATATTAAAGCAATATATTTTCAAGAGTACATAACAATGCTATATGTACTTAATAATAAAGTTTGAATACATGAAACAAAGCTGAAAGAACTCTTAAGAAGATGACAAGTCTATAATTATGTTTGGATATTTCATTAAACAATCAAAAGGTCCCAGAAAAATGGAAGAAAGATTCAAAGAGTTCTTTCCCAGATGGAAAAAACATGTGTTTAATAAACACTTTTAAAATAAAGATTGTTAAAGTCTGAGAAATGCAAATGACAACCACACGCAGATGCCATTCTACACCCACAGAGTTGGCACAGAGTTTAAAAGTTGGGCAATATCAGAGGCTGAAGAGATTTTTGCTTGGCAGGAATGTGTATCCATTGCCGGTGAGAGTGAGATGTGGAAATATTAAGTAAAATTGGAGAAATATAGCCCAGTAATTTACATACTACTATACACTCTACAAATATCCACCAGGAAACCTAAACAGCCATGATTTCAACCTAAAAAAAAAAGTGAAATGTAAAATTACTGGGAGCAACCCAACACTCCTTAATCCTGATTCTCTCTCTTCTCTCTCTCTCTCTCTTTCCCTCTCTCTATATGTCCATGTTTATAATGTGTAAAACACATAAAATTGAATAATAAATTATTTAGCCCATTTAGCATCAGTGACTTACATCTGTAATTCTAGCTACTCAGGATGATGAGATCTGAGGATCACAGTTTAAAGCAGGCCTGAAAAGACAAATCTGATCTACATCTCCAATTAAACAGCAACAGGTGGAACTAGAAGCTTGGCTACAGTGGCCTCGAGCTGAAAAACTGACTGAGAACAAGAGGTCCTGAGTAAAAGCCCTGGTACTAGAACAAACAAAGAAGTCAGCTTTCTGAGTATATAGCAGGGGATATATTTTCCCTTCATTTAAAAGGACATGCTGAGTTGGTCTTGACTTCTGACAAGAAAAGCTACAACTACAAGAAGAAGAGGAAACAAGGAAACAGATAAGGAAGAGGAAGTCCCTGGTGCTAATACCTGGTTCAGAGTGTGGACAGCTGTATTTATGTGAATTTAAGAACAGGTGTGACAATGGAATTTTATGCCTCTATCAGAAAGAATGACATTGCCCCATTTGTAAGGAAATGGAAGGATTTGGAAAAAAATTATACTAAGTGAAGTGAGCGAGACCCAAAGAAACATGGACTCTATTGTCTCCCTTACTGGGAATAATTAGCGCAGGTTTAGGCAAGTCACAGCAGAGGATCACAAGAGCCCAATAGCTATATCCTTATGATCACATAAGATGATGCTAAGTGAAATGAACTCCATGTTATGGAAACGATTGTTATATCACAGTTGTAACTACTTTCAACGTCCCATGTGTATCTGTAGCTTCTACTATTGATGATGTTCTTGCATCACCATCCTGTGGTTGTATCTACACTATCTCTGTAATCTTATCTGAGTATATTGGAAACCATATATACTGGAATTAGAACTAGGAAAGTGAAAGGGAATACCAAAATCGAGAGACACAGGGTACAAAAGACAAACGATTACAAAAGCAATACTTGCAAAACTGTTTGGTGTAAATGAACTGAACACCTCATGGGGGGAAAGGGAAAAGGGGAGGGGGGAGAGGGAATGAAGGAGGAGGTAACAAACAGTACAAGAAATGTACCTAAGGCCTAATGTATGAAACTGTAACCACTCTGTACATCACCTTGACAATAAATAAGAAAAGAAAAAAAAAAAGAACAGGGTGTGAGCAAGGAGTGAGCCCAGGAGCAGGAGCAAGCTTGAGAGCTGCTGGCATCTGTGAAAGGAAGCCCTAAAAAAGAAAATCGATTTTTCTATTCATTTCTTAAAGCTGATATAACAAGTAAACACAAAATGGATGATTTAAAACAACAGAAACTTTGTTCTTCTCCCATCTAAAACATAGAAGCCAGAATTCAAGGCTTGGTAGGTTTGATTTCCTCTGGAATCAACTGAAGTGAGAATTTACCCCAGTTCCCTCAATGAACTTCTGTTGCTGTCTGCAGTTCTTGCCATTCTTTCCAATCCAGTTTCTGCCTCCGCTTCACCTGCCCTTCCACTTGTGCACCTCTCTGTCTTTCATAAAGACACTTAGGTTACAGTTGGAGCCCATCCTAGATCCAAGATGACTTCATTTCAAGATTATTACTAATATCTACAAAAATCCTATTTCAGAATAAAGTCCTGTTGTGGGTGCTGGAGCTTAGGACTCACTCTATCCTTTGGGAACCATGTTCAGCTCACAGGTAGAAACAAAGGTTGATGCCTGGACTTCTCTAGAACAACAAAGTGATGAGCTGTAGACCATGATAGGACCTGCATATTGTATACTAGAATGTTCCCCAGCAATGAGCCCCACAAAGTCCCTAAGAAAAGGAATCAATGCTGGCTATGTGCCAAAGTCTGAGAGTCTATAGCAACCATAAATACTTTCCTTTCTGTTACCTTAATTCAACCAAGTCAGAGCCTTGGTCAACAAGACAAAAAGACCTGAGGGAAAGAGAGAGGACCTCAAGCCCTTCTCCCGCAGAGCTAAGAAAAATAAAACACTAAATCCAACTTGGAATTTTAACTATTTCATAGTTTGGTTATACTAACTAGCCTAACAAGACTGTGTTTTACAATTTAAACTGGCCATATGTATCAGTCAGGGTCCCAGCAGGAAACAGATGGCACTCAAACTGGGTAATTAAGGAGAGTTTAATATAAAGTACATGCTATTTCTAGGGATGTGAGCAGGATTTGGAGAAAGCAACACGGGATGGTGCAGTACCTCAAGGCTTATAACAGCAAGACACCACTACTGCCCATGAAGAGACCAGGGGAAGGATTGGTTTGCAAAGTGAGAGAGCTTGCAGAGAGAGAGTATGGTATACTCAGGGCTGCCTGGTAACATCAGATGCTTTTAGTAGAGAGACCCTGCTGACCCATTTCAATACAGAAGGGAGGAAACCAGAAAGGAAACATAGGCTAATAATCTCCACCTCCGTCTCCACTCTACTATGTCTTAGTAGTGTTTCCTGATGACCAAGTCCAGGTATAATACTCAGGATAGTGGATTCAGATAGTGGATTCTCCTGACCGATCCATACAGAAGGGCCTCCCAGGGTCCAGAGAAGAGGGAAGCAGAATGCACCAGGACAGCAAATTATGAAAAAAATAAAAAAAAAAACGAAACAGTAACTTTTCTAACAACAAATAATGAATAGATAGAGGAAAAAAAGTCAGGAAAGTAGTTCAATTCATAAAGGCCTCAAAAAAGTTAAAAAGACTTCTCTCCCTTCTCTCTCTTCTCTCCCTGCTCTCCCTGCTCTCCCTTCTCTCCCTTCTCTCTCTCCCTTCTCTCTGGCCATGGATCACCTCGGCCACAGGCAAGCAGTTCGGTAATAAACGTTCTCTCCTGCCTGAATACCGCGTGGCGTTCACCTCTACCAGCTACCTACTTTAAAAACCTAACATATATGGTGCCGTGACTCGGATGGGGCTTCAGAGTCAGGACAGGCGGAATTCCCCTCTATTTTCCTCCTTTTTCTGGGAGTATCCCCAGTACTGACGGCCCTTTTTCCGCGAACCGAACTGCTGGGAGTCGCCACGTGGCACTTTTTACTAATACCATTGCTGGCCTCCACACCCACCTCCACCTCCACACCACTTGTCTACCCTGGTGAGTGAAACTGCTGCTGCTCCGGTTCTCTGCCGCTCTGTCCGCTGCTTCTGCAGCTTCTGCCTGCCGCTTCTGCCCGGTAAGCTCTCATCCACTCACCAGGCACTCCCTCCCGTGCTTTTTGGGTTTTGCATCACAGTCACACCCGAGCCGGGACACTGCTAGCGAGCCTCTTGACAGTGCAATGAGGCCTGCTCGAAATACTGGCTTAGATACAGTTTTTGCCACTGCAATGGTAAATGGTCAGAAGTCACTTATATTCAGGCTCTCTTTCTCTTCCTTTTTCTCCCTCTCTCATCTGCCTGCTTACTTGCTTACTTTATAAAAACTCCAACTCGTACTATCCTGATAATGTGCCTTGCTCACAAAGCTGCGTCTTTTCACAGAACTCCAAAACTGAGGCTTGACCACTAATGTGCTTTGTCAGCAAAAATATCTGAAAGTTATTTCCTCTAGCATTGACCACATGGTGGATATTGGGTTTAATAGGCACCAGCTCAGGCACCATTATGCCATGCCACGTGTTCTCTATTAGTGTGTTTGTGTCCTCCTGCCACCCCCCTCAACATGGCATCCCACTGGAATTTATCAAAATATGGTTTCTCCATTTTATAATCTGAAAATTGTTGTTTGCTAGCAAAAGTGTTTTTCTAACCAACCACGTGGTTCTAAAATATTGGGCAAAAAAAATGTCATTTACTATTAGAATTCCAAAAGAGTCTACTGCTGAAATTCACTTTTGCATGCTGTAAAACCTATGTGCACAGTGTGTATGTGGGTTCCATGTGTGTATGTCTGTGTAAATGTCATTTGTTAGTGAAGTCTTAGAAAAGGGAATTGAAGAAACAGTGTAGGAAGAAGATGGTATGGGTATGTCTTAAATTCATACAAGACTAAGACTGTTAAATTGGTGTACAATTGTTGGCTGTGACTTAAACACTGATGTAAAACCAGTATGCCATTCTTTATATGTCCATCTAGCTACATATCTGTGCTAAAACTCATCACATCTACTGAGTTTTGTCATTGCAGAATTCTGGCAAGTATTTGGTCAATTCTTGACAAGGTACAGGTAAGCTCTAATCCCCTTGGTCTCCTTGTTGTTTTAATTGGAAATAAAAAAGGGCTTTTGTGACAAAGACGCCTTGGATTGCAGTTCGAAGCCAACCAGGACAGAAAATATCTCTCAAACTCCATCTCCCAACTAACCAGCGAAGTGCCAGGCTGGAAGCATGGCTGACGAGACTTATCTCTAACCAGCCAAATGCTGGAAGTGGAGCTGTGGCTCAAGTGGTAGAGTACTAGCCTCGAGCAGAAGTGCTCAGGGACAGTGCCCAGGCCCTGAGTTCAAACCCCATGAATGCCATCAGGGACAAGCCATCCCAGAAACAAGCACCTAGACCCCTGGGACTCAGCCAGTTCAGGGAACAAGGAGAAGGAGAGGAGTAAGAGGAGAATGATGTCACATCCTAAGTTGAGTCACTTTGTCCCGCCCTTTCAAAATTAATCAGAGCCAGGGGATCAAGAGATAGTAGCTTGTCCATCTAATGTCCATACCTGAGTATAAGAACTAGCCAAGTCATCCAATTTTTAATTTTGTGCCCTAAACCCTTCCTTTTTCCTTAATATTATTTTTTTGTCCAGCCCCTGCCTCATGAGACTTCTTCCAGGCTTCATTCAAGGACTGGCATCTACCACCGAGGGACCCTGCTGCTCACCTTCTCCAGGAGGGGCCACATTTCTGCCTTTTACCCCTAATGCCGACGCCCCTTGCCAGCAGGAAGCAGCCAGAGAGAGTCTTCGCCCTTTTTCATAACTATTAAAAGGCTGGAATGTTAGGTCCTCTCCCTGAGGGCTCCATGCAGATGCCCCCACCTCAAAAAGTCTCCACCCAGTTACCTGGGTAACCTGCAGACCTGGAGGCAGTTACCTCCCCTTTCCCTGAGGTCACATCCAAATCCATCTGGCCACACTCCGTGCCCCTGCCCTAGATATAAGGCAGGGCTGGGTGGGGGTCGCTTTCTCTCTCCTTTCTCTCTGGCCATGGATCACCTTGGCCACAGACCAGCAGTTCGGTAATAAACTTTCTCTCCTGCCTGAAAAAAAAAATTAAAAAGAAACCTATATAAAGTTGACCAAGGAGGTGAAAGAACTCTATAACGAAAGCTACAAAACACTGAAGAACATTCCTTATAATAAACTAATCTCTGCATACATAGATTGACAGAATTAATACAGTAAAAAGTGTCATACTACTGAAGGCAATCTACTAAGTCAATGATATAACCACAAACATTCCAATGTTACTCTTTTCAGAAAGATAAAAAATAATAAGGTGTATATGCAAGCATAAACAACCCTGAATTCTAAAAATGATCTTGAATCTTGAGTAAAAATCATAGCACAGGAGGTATCACAATACTGATTTCAAATTATACAACAGAGCCATGGTAAGCAAAACAGCATGGTACTAACTCAACAACAGACACAAAGACCAATAGAGCAGTAGAACAGAGATAAAAATAAAACCACACAGCTATGCCCATCTAATTTTTTATGAAAGATCCAAAAATCATACACTAGAGAGAAAACATCTTCAACAATGATGAAAGGAAAACAAGTTATCTACAACAAGAGACTGAAACCTCACCCCCATCTCTCTCTCTTAGTAAAAAAATAAACTCCAAATAGATCAAAGATCACAGTATAAGATCTGAAAGTTTTCAAATACTACCTAAAAACATATATCTTTGGAAAATATAGACACAGATAATGATTGTCTGAATGGGATTTCAGTTACCCAGAAATAAAGGCTGTGTACAGTAAAAGAAATAATTATCAGACCCTAGTGACATCCTACAGAATCAGAGAAAATCTCTGTCATATATTCAATGTATGAAGGATTAATAACCAAAGTATACAGAGTGCAAAACATTAAACTGTAAAAAGAACTGCCCAGTTAACAAACTGAAAGAGAATTTTCTCAAAAAAAAAAAAAGAAAGAAATGGTTCAGTAGATGTGTGTAATGTTCAACATTCTTACGATTAAGGAACTACAAATCAAAATTGAACAAACATTATACTTCACCCCCATCAGAATGTCAATCATCAAGAAAGTAACAAATGTCAAAGGTGAGACAGGAAAGAAGAATCTTCATGCACTCTTGGTGGGAATGTAAACTCATTCAGCAATTATGGAAATCAGTATGGAGGTTCCTCAGAAAGCTAAAAGTAGACCTTCCTTCTGACCCTGCTCTATCATTTTGTGGCATATATCCACAAGAATGAAAATCAATATCCAAGAACATGCAAACCCATGCTTCTTGCATCTCTGTTCACAATAACTAAACTACAGAATCAGTTATAGTGTCCAACAACTGATAAATGGATAAAGAAAATTTGG
Source organism: Perognathus longimembris pacificus (assembly GCF_023159225.1). Classification (NCBI taxonomy): domain Eukaryota; kingdom Metazoa; phylum Chordata; class Mammalia; order Rodentia; family Heteromyidae; genus Perognathus; species Perognathus longimembris. The sequence continues at coordinate 47,511,759 of NC_063176.1, forward strand.
CATGTGGGTACCACGGTATTGCTCAGTGAACAGATAGAACTGGAGATCATCATTTGCAGTGAAATAAACCAAGATCAAAAAGTCAAATTGTGTGTGTGTGTGTGTGTGTGTGTGTGTGTGTTTCTGTGTGTGTGTGTAATTGCAGCTGTAGGACTGTTGGGCAGAAAGAGAGGTGGGGAGAGAAAGAGAATGATGGAAAATGACTAATATTAAAATATATTGCATCTACATATAAAGATGAGGAAAATCATTGAAATTTTTTGAGTAAGAAGAGGGACAAGGAGATGTGGAAAGAAAGAACAAAAGAGGGCATTTATCTGATTAAAGTATAATTATATGCACCTGTGAAATACCACAGTGAAATCTCTGCACAATTAGTATACAGTGAAAATTGGGGAGTGGAAAGAATGACAAGAAAGTGAAACAAGCTCTGTTGGGGGGGAGGTGACAATAGGAGGAAGAAGGAGAGGGAGAGAACGGAAGGTGAAGGAGAGTGAACATGGTCTGAATTTAGTCAAAGCACTTTATGTACATATATGGAATACAGCACGAAGCAACCTGCTGAAGAACTGTGGGTGAGGAAGAGTGATGGATGGAGGTGGTGAATTTGATTGGAGTACATTATATTTATGCATGAATATGTCACAATGCCATCCTCTTACACAACTAAGATGTGATAATAAAATAGTTTAGAAAAGAAATCATCAGGACAGAGCCCTTCTGTGTTTTCTGCCAAAGGGAAGAGAAGAGCTATCCCAACTGAGCAACTGTGGAGGGACAAGGGAATCAAAATCTAAGTTGCCTAGATGACTGTGCTCCAGGAGTTTTATTCATTGACTGCAGCAGTACTGTGTAACAGAATATAATCATAATTTAACACTGATTTGATAATGCAGAGAAGTGATGAATTCTTAGAGGAATAAGTAGTGAGAGGAAATATTTCAAGCCTGGTTCTGAGACTTGACCTTGTAGCCTCAAAGCCTTTGCTTTTCCTATTGTTTGTTTTCTGGTGATCATAATGTCTTTGACGCCAAAGACTACAAAGACGTTTCAGGCTCCCTCTACATTTCCATGAGTCCTGTTTAATATATGCAGCATTTTGTCTTAACTGCTCTGGCCTCTGCTATTCTACTGCAATTATTCTTTTATCTTTCAATTAAGTCTCTTTGCATACAGCATTTATGCATCGAATCGTGGAATCGTGCAATCCACTGGAAGTGACTTGCTTCTGTGTCTTTGCAAGACAACCTCTACTCTTCTTTCCATCCATCAGAGCATCCCTTTCCTCTCTGCTGGTTTCAGCTTCTGATTCACTATGCTAATAACAGCCCCATTTGGAAGGATGGAAGGATGTAGTGGGGAAAACACCATGATAATAATAGTAGATATCATTTATGGAGCCTTTATAATGGGCAGGCACTTTGCTAAGCACTTTACATGCTTTATAACTACTGTTACACATCCCCCCTCCCCATTAAAATAGGAGGAATCTGAGGTTCTCTTGAGTTCAAGGACTTAGAGAAGTCATAAAAGAATCAATTGGTGGAACTAAAGTTGGAAGTCAAGTGTAACAATTAGGCCCATGCTCTTCATTCTCTCTATGACCTTCCAATTAGTATGTGTTAAAATAATTCTGTAGTTTACTACCTCTGGGACCTTAAGGAATCCTACCTTTGCCTCAGTTTCCCCCTCTGTAAAATGAGGATGGGAAAAAAAACACTTGGTTTTCCTGTTAGGCAAAGTGAATTTATTGAATGCATTATCACAGTGGATGCATTTTAAATTGACTTTCTGGGCAGCAGTATTTAATGAATACCATTAGTGTTAGTGAATATGGTACCTGCCACTCTTGCCACATTTCTCTCATGAACTGCCTTCCCTAAAAACAGGTCCCAGAGTGTATAGTCCTTTAAGGAAAATCCTCCTGCCTGGCTGGCCTCCTTGAGAGCTACATAACTGATTTCTTTCTCCGGTGTGGCTGATGGTCTGATTGCCTTGGTGCCCACGCAGACCTGTTGAGTGTGCCCATACATCCTGCCCACACAGCTGTGTGTTTTCTCTGAGGCTGGTCCTCAGCCATCGCTCCAGCCTCTCCGCACCTTGACAAGGGCATTCATCCTGTTCCAGAACTTTGAGGTAGGAGGAGACGCCTCCTGTACAAAACATACTATAAAAGCTGTCTCCAAGGGCAGCCATTACTTTCCTCAGCAGCTCCCCCCACACGCAGCGTTTTCCTTTTAAAATAAAATAAAATTCTCTTCTTACATAACTATGGAACCAAGGGTCAGACATAGATGTTTAAAATGCAAAAGGTGCCCTACATTCAACCCTCTGCTGCCTAGGAGAAGTACCTTTGCAATACTTAATTAAACCTTTTAACTCTTCCTTCCCTGAGTTCCATGAGAATTATCCAGTATGATTAATCCAAACCTCCTCATTGACATCAGAGGAAATATAAAATACACCAAGAAAGCTCAAGTTCTGGAAATTTATCTGGCCTAGTTCCAAAAGCAAATCAACGCAGAGATTTTTGTAAGCACCAACTCAATTTTCACTATTTTCTTATCAATCATGAATCACAGATTTGCATTGCACAGCATAATTACACTCAAAAATTCACTCTCAGAATCTGTTCTATGAATTAGGCAGGGCAGATGAATGCTATCATTCGATTCGATATGAATATCTTCTCTTAAATAAGTTACATTTTGATGTATGGTTTCTGGAATATCTAGGTAAATGTGACATTCATTAAAAATGAGCTGAAAATGGGTTAATGGCATGTGTCCTGGACTAGTCAAAATCCCAGGCTTCCAGGTCAGCTGGATCATTATCATTCTAACCAATACTTAGGGAGCACTACTGTGCCCAGATGCTGTTGTCTAACTTGGGTTTAAGTCCTAGTTCTCATACTCCAAGAGAAATGAGAAAGACCTGAGCGGATGGATGGGGGAGATTACTCAAAATGCTTTACATGCAAAAAGATGGGCCAAGTCAGAGAATTTGCTTCCTAAACAATTCTGGAACCCCGTCCCCCTCCAACTAATGAGACAAGTGATCCTATTGGCCTGAGCAGGAATACCATTTTTCGATAGCCACAGACAAATTCATTATTTGACTGAGAAAGAAATTTCATTTTGCAAGGTTATATTAAAGGTATGCATAAGGTTTTGAAAGGATGTGTATTTGGCAGTTATTATCATTTTTTCTGCCTTGGTAAGCTTTTTTTCCATTTGTGGTTTCTTATGTTTTCAAATATCTCATTAGATTTACATTATGGTTAGATCTTTGCCATACATCCAACTGCAGTTAATGATGAGCTATATCATAAGGCAACTCCAGTACAGCCTTTGTCTTGCAGAAGACTGCTGTTCAAAATCAATGGATCATAGAAATTAAAAGACCAACTTGAGGTATCATTGCGTCCTAGTCCATTGCCTACAGAGAAGAGAAACATCCATGCCCCACAGACAGTTTTGCACTTGGCACAGATGGGTCTCACTAGGTCTGTATGTTCTAGGAATTTCGTTATATGTGAAATGGTTAATTAGAAGGGGTAGGGTACTCTGAAATGTCACAGCAAGTTCCTCTTGGCCAACTGTCACGTTTCATGAATTCTTTTGCTGAACCCATTTGGATTAAGCAGTGACCCAATCCAAACAAATTGCTTCTGTTCCTCTTATTTCCCATCACCCAGTTATGCTGCAAAGCATCTGTGTTGCACAGATCAGATCCATTAAGTCCATGGTACTGTTTATGGCTAATTTTTATTAGTATTTTTTTCTTCGAGGCTCAGATTTCTCACAATCGAGTGATATAAAACAACCATGTGGACAGCCAGTAAAAGTCTTTTTTTTTTAAGGGACAAAAGATGTACATGATACAAAAACCTCAGCCTGAAACTTCTCAGAGCAACCCTGTAGGTGAGACACCATCATTTCTTATATAGGTTTTTCGGTAAAGATATCGTTTACCTTTATTTGCAGACACAAAACTCTAAGAAAACATTACTTGCCATCAGTGCCTGAGGCTTTAAAAATATTTATGACATTGAAAACAGTTATCGAGAGGCAGACATTTCATTTCAATGTCATAGGTCAGGCACATTGGCTAACACCCCAGATAATATTGATGTACCTTCAAAATTTAGAATAATGTTTATACCATTTATTTATTCATTCATATAGAGAGAGCACCCATCCTGAAGTATCTGGGACACTGAAAAAGGTTTACATAAATCTGACTGTTTTTTTCCTCTGGGCCATTTGGCTCAGGCTGGTAGACCATAAATATTCAATAATACTTTGCAATGACAAAGCATCTTTTATGCAAACATCGCTAAGCACATTATTCACCAATAATATAATCTCCTTTTTAACCTACTGGTAAAGTCATAGAAACTAATTGACTTTCTTCAAGGTCCCACTACAAATTGTTTATTTGTCAATCAGAGTCCAGGTATCCTGATCTTAGTTCTAACTAAAGGGAGAAACAAACAAACACATGCTATTTTAGGTGCTTAAGTGGATGACCTACACTAAATATTTCTAAATTGAAACTATTAGGCAAAATGTCTTCCTTAAAGATGTTAAATGTTGTGATGCAGTCAAGTGAATTTTATAACTTTTGTTCCAATTTGCCCAAGGCCAGTTACCATTTTCAGAGCCCCAAAGAATGACCTATTTTAATTGAATCCCGTTACAAACACTTAAACTTTCACACTCTAATCAAATCAGGTTTCTAAATAGAAATTAAAGTTAGAGAAGAAAAATAAAACTTTTCATGCAAAGGTCTAGCTGACGTAATGGCACAGCTATACCAGAATATTCAAGCAAAGTAAAAAACTGGGCAAGTACTGTGAGAATTAAACAGGCCAGAAGGAGTTCACATTACCCAAGCAAAAGGAAATGTTTCCAATTAATTCTTTTATCTCTTCTACCAAATATTAAATAATGCTGGATAAATACAGAAAATTAGTAAAATACCAATAGGGATTTTGTTTTTATAGTGCCCACTGTTCTTTCTGTGACAGCCCCAAGAACATACTTCACAAATCTCCAATCTCGGGCTGGGGATATGGCCTAGTGGCAAGAGTGCCTGCCTCAGATACATGAGGCCCTGGGTTCGATTCCCCAGCACCACATATACAGAAAACGGCCAGAAGCGGTGCTGTGGCTCAAGTGGCAGAGTGCTAGCCTTGAGCAAAGAGAAGCCAGGGACAGTGCTCAGGCCCTGAGTCCAAGGCCCAGGACTGGCCAAAAAAAAAATCTCCAATCTCAGGATTGCCCAAGCCCCAGCAATGGGACCAGACATCTAACACAGCACTTATGCCAAGGCTATAATCTTTGTCCAGTGCTGAGCATGGCCAGTCCACTAAGCAGGCACCATCTTGGAGGACATAGAACTCTTCTGACAGATGAATTGGAACCAAGAAATCTCTCCTGCCCTCAGATCTTCAAAGAGCTTTAGCAGTACTGTAGTCCAAGTTATTTACTCAAATTTTCTTTATTCTTCCCCCATTTCTTTTGCTTATTACATATGTAAGCCAGCATCTTCTGTCTCCATCTTCTTTTTTCTGTAATAGCCATGTCTTCCTAAAGACTTCTTGCTCACTCAATTTCATCTTGATATCTGCTTTTCATGAGACCTAGATTAGTATCTCATCTCGTGGTAAGGATGGTGATGATGGTATTAATCATGGTGATGGTGATGATGGTGGTGATCACGGTGACAGCTGTGTTAGTGGTGGTAGTAATGGTGGTGATAATGGTAGCAATGGTGTTGGTGATGAAGATGGTGGTACTGGGTATAGTGACTGTAGTGTTGATGTGATAGTTATAGTTGTCTTGACAATGATTAAATTATGATGATAGGAACCACATAGTTTAAGAATTCCAGGTTTTATCCTAAAAAATTGCCTAAATTATTTCATGTTCTAATTCTAACTAATGCTGAAAGATATGTGTTTCTGGCCTAAGAGAAGTAAGTCTTTTAAAAGGTTAAATTACAAAAACAAGAGAATATAAATAACAGACTTTTTCTTAGGCCAACAGAGAGCAGACTCACTGGTGCCAGTAACCACTACTTCATATTATCTCTTTATGTTAATAGCTTGCAGTATAATTTTCCAAACCTCCTTCTAGATAGTTATCCTGTAGTTAACTCAAAATAATATACATTAAGCCTTTTATATTAATTTATTCTTCACTTGAAGTTTACCCCAAATTTTTGCACTTGTCAACCTTTTTGTTTATGTAGGTCTAATCCAACCCTTCAAATAATGCTTGACCATTTATTCTTATAAAATATTTTCCATATTTGTATCACATATATTATGAGCCAATATATCAACTCTGTAATTTTGGGAGAAGAAGACTTTTCCAGGCCATTAAAACAAACAAAGGTCAGGTAAATGAGCCAAGGCCAAGGAACTTAGACAATTGGGACCATTAAAACATCCAACAGTACAATACACAGTTTCCAATTTTAGAATTTATTGACACTATTAAATAGACCACTTAATAACAAACCAATGGGCTTTCTCTAAATGAAACAATTGGTATAATAAAATGCACTTTAAAAGATTTACATCCCATAAGCATCTTTCTAAGAAAGAACATTGGTTTCAAACTTGAAGCAGCTTACTAATTCAAGAACAGAACTTTCAGATGGCAGTAGTGCCATTTAGAATAATTAGAGATTCCTTTGACTCAGAAATGAATTGACATTACTCAAGGTCTCCCAAGAATCATTAGAACAGTCTTCAGTCTTGGCAGATTTTCACATATGTCTCCAATGACCCTATGAATAACAAGTTTTCTAGATTTCATGTCAAATACTGATTCTGAAAGCTATAGAGCCTTTCTGCTGTGTGCCAATTGGAAGCATAAAGGATTCCCCCATCAGCAACCCTGATAATAAGAATACTTCACTTATTTGCAAAGATGGCTCTAAGACACATTACCAATCATTGCCTCCCATCCTAAAGAATCTCCTATATGAAAAATGAAATCTATTTTTTTCCCTTTACTCAGATCTTCAGCCTCTCCCCCAGGAAACTTTCACTGCTACTGAAATCTGGATGGACTGTGAGAAGTAATTATACTATAACATATATGAGGATTGACTCCATTTTACAGATATGAGAAAGATCCACTTTCATTTTCCAACCCAGTACAAATCTTTATGTCTGCCTTTTAAATGGGCAAGAAAATAAAGCCCTGTGTGTTTTCTCAACTCAAAATCTACCACCTCTGAGATTCACTAAGAATGATACCTCTGTTCTACGAAACCACAGATTGTCAGTGTCAATCCTATGTCTATGAGCTCCAATGTCCTCTTACTGCTTTGTGTCTTGTGGAGCTCATCAGATCAATGTATTCCCCTTTTCACTGATACCATGTACAATTAGCCACTCCAGCCTCCATAAAATAAGGAAGGTATATCATGGTTTAAAAAACAAAAAAACAGGGCTGGGGATATGGCCTAGTGGCAAGAACGCTTGCCTCGTATACTTGAAGCCCTGGGTTCGGTTCCCCAGCACCACATATACAGAAAATGGCCAGAAGGGGCGCTGTGGCTCAAGTGGCAGAGTGCTAGCCTTGAGCAAAAAGAAGCCAGGGACAGTGCTCAGGCCCTGAGTCCAAGGCCCAGGACTGGCCAAAAAAAACAACAACAAAAAAAAAAAACAACCACATTCACTAGAGAGTAATGACTAGTTAACACATTAAGGATGGAAAAATGAACTAACTATGTGGACAGGCACAAGTTCTCCCACATTTCTCCTTCTACCACAGAAAGACCACCTAGACCTTTAATTTGTTAGAGTTCTAGGTATGATTTTCTTGGCAATATGGTTCATCTACACTGAAATACCTTAACAAGGCCTTGGACTAGAAGAGCTCTAAAATTCTTTCTTGTTATTTTTAAGATTTTACAAGAAGGTCGAGTTATATGACTGCTGAGTTTTAAATGAATCCAGGACATTACAACACTGCTCCGTGCTCTTCTGGTTTCCCTTTGCATACAACCTGAAAGCAAACATTCTTTCTCTGTCTTGACTTCAATCATCAGCTACACTCTAGAAAATCCAACCTGAAATGGAGATAGGATTTTCAGTTGCTCCGCAAGCATTTCTTGCAAATGCCCTTAGAGAATCTCAAAGCCAAATTGAACCTGTTACTCAAACAACCTCCAAATCTGCTACTTCTTTCGTGTGGTAAATTACCATCATCAGCTACCCAGATACCTAAAAATACACACATGCGATATATTAACATTCTCCATAGTTGCTTCATGCTCTACATTGCAAGAGCATGTCATTGGGTTCTTTCCAGTGATTACTTCTCTAATTTGTCCCTGCCACTGAAATTCAAGCTATCATCTTCATCTACAAACTGCCTGGTATTTTACAACAGACTGACAGCTGTTTGTAGACCTTTGTATGTCCTTCCTTCCTTCCTTCCTTTCTTTCTTCCTTCCTTCATCTCCTTGCTTAGTTAAAACTCTTTCAAGAACTGACTCTGTACTTTTCTTTGCTGGAAAATGTGTAATACACATGAGCCCAACACCAGCTTATTAGCCTGGTGCTTTGGATGCATCACAAACAGCATGGGCTTAGTTCTGGTGTTTTTAGCTCCAGGTCCTGCCATTCACCCTATCATCAGAAAAATTGGCCCTATCATGCTTTATCAAAGCTCTAGCTTGCTATAAGATAATAACATATGCAAAACATATAAATCATTGGATACTATTGATTGATTCATTCATTCATTCACTGTGCTGGTAGTAGAGCTTGAATTCGGGGCCTGGGCACTGTCCTTTAGATTTTTACTCAAGTATGGCACTCTAACACTTGAGCCAGACTTCTGTTTTTGGCTTTATATTGGATAACTGGAGATAAGCATCTCATAGACTTTCTTGCCTGGGCTAGCTTTGAACAGAAATCCTTAGATCTTGGCCTCCAGAGTAGGTAGGATTACAGGTGTGAGCCACAGGTGGCCAGCTGGATGCCATTCACAAATATGTTATTAGATACTCACTATGAGGATCTACATGACTCAAACTCCAAGTGATTCCCATAGGCTCTAAACTGTTTAGATTCAAAAATCATTGACTTACTTCACCAGACATAACTACATCACTCATCAAATGGAATATAAGTAGTCAGACTTTCATGACCTGGGCTCAAAATGCTTCATCTGTTCATATGCTCTTTCTGTGACTTTTTCTGGAAACTAACTAAACACATTTCTCCTGAAAGCCCCCTTACATACTGAAACCAACCTCCCTATATGCTTTTCTCTTGTGCTACCCTTTCTGTCTTTGCTTCAACAGCACTTTGGTTGACTATTGAGAGTAGTCTCTTCAGATCTTAGTCATGGTTATGTCTCCCCCTCCACTAGGATTCTGGATCCAAATAACTCTTTTACTTACCTCACATTCTCAGCCTCTAGACTCCACAGGAGACAAAAGTCTAATTGGGATAAACCATATATAAATAATCAATAATTCAAATAATCATCATTTAATTAAATTAGCCATTTCATGCCAATGAAACCAAGTCAAGTACAAAATGAAGGCAGAACTTTTCTGGACCTTGTTTTGCATAATTTTTCTACAACCAATACAACTGTCATCATCCAAAAATAAGCAAATCATGTCATAGCTTCAGTATGCCTGCATCTAGCCTTAACTTAGCCATGGAGAGAATACTAGGATTATACTCTGAAGATATTTACCCTTAGGTATATAATGCCAATGCAAAGTATCCTTCAGTTTTCCCTTTCATCAAATCAGTTTGACAAGAATTTTGTGTATTTCCTACATTGTCCAGCTCTGTCCTTTGTGGAACAAAGGACACACTACTGTCCATCTCCACATAATCTCTTCTTTACACTAACCTAAGAAGGCAAAGTGCAAAGTCCCTCTGTAAAATGTCATGCAGAGAAAGAGCCATAAGCTATAATGTTCCACCTTGCATAACACCCTGGTTGATGTGCAACTCTAACTTGCATCTACCCTCTGGTCCTGGATAATAATTTACAAGATATATGAAGTAATGGACCATCCAGAGAAAATGTTGCTTTCTCAAAGATCCCCAAGTATGTATCTGGGTGATGGACTGCAAAGACTCTAAGGAAGATTATTGTCTTTAGAGTAAATAATACACTTTCTCCCTAAGTCTCACAGCCTGTATTTAAATGATTATTCATAGGTGTTGTGGGAGACATTAAGCTTTAGCTTGGCAATTCCCAATGTAAAATGGGTAATGTTTCAAAACCCTTGTTTATGTGTCACCTGCCCAGAAACTCACTGTTGCCTCTTAGATTATGTTTCAAATTCCCAGGCCAACCCCCCAAATCTATTTATCTCATCATCCACCTGAAGAGCATTCAGTGACACTCTCTTCCATTTATAACATTGTTCCTGTGGGGAGATGTCTGCTAAATTCCCAGACAAGTGACATGCAAATACATTTGGAAATACATGAGAAGTGAATGAAGTCAGTATTCCCAGGAATCTGAATCTTTTTGTTGTTGTTGTTTGTTTGTTTGTTTGCCAGTCCTGGGCCTTGGACTCAGGGCCTGAGCACTGTCCCTGGCTTCTTTTTGCTCAAGGCTAACACTCTGCCACTTGAGCCACAGCGCCCCTTCTGGCCGTTTTCTGTATATGTGGTGCTGGGGAATCGAACCTAGGGCTTCATGTATGGGAGGCAAGCTCTCTTCCCACTAGGCCATATGCCCAGCCCCAGGAATCTGAATCTTATTATTCCTAAGTATACATTCCAAAAATTGAGCTCCACCCGCTAGCTGCTTATGAAGAACAAAGAATGTTGGCCTCTATTATCAAGAAAGAGGTTTTCAGAATCTGAAGTGGCTCTCATAGCCTCTGATACCTAGATGAAACATAAATATGTTTTCAGAAGACTTGACATTGAATCTGAAACTGCCTGACGTCTCATCTGTATTTCTAACTTTTCTCCTACCTCCTTTAAATGTATATTTTACTTAGTATTTGTTTTTGAAAGGCTTTAAAGGGGTATATCAGAAGACACATTTTCCTTTTCCTCAGACACTTAAAATCGAATATGTTTAAAGATTCAAAATCCAAAAAAAATCCTTCTGGATAAGAAACAAACAGTATCTTTTTATTATTTAAATATAAAGGATTTTTTTATTTAAAAAAAATCTCATTTGTTTTGTCAATTCGTTCTGCTTAATATTCTTCAGCCCGGTCCACTCTCAATTATCCATGCTAAGCAATGGAGATCAGTGGCTTGGATAATCTAAAACAGCAGACAATTTTAAAAGCCCTTGTATTTGGCCCAGGCATACTTTACAATCAAAATCTGATTATCCACACTAATGAAAGGAAGGACAGGCACCTTGAGAAAGATCCGAAACCAAGCTAGATCTGCTGAGCTGGTTTCTGGCACATCAAGGAGAAGGAAGACCAAAATATATTACAGTGGGAGGGAAACAAAAACAAAACAACAGAATCCCTGTCGCCAAAACCAGGGACCACGCAGGCCATCCACATTACAGGCGCACGGAAAATACCCCTCCTCACATCTGTCAACTTAGAAGTGTGGAGTTTTGCTGCAACACCCCCAGATAAGAAGGAATGTTTTCTGTGCTACTCCAAATAGTTTAGGAATAGATGGTTCGCAGGTGCCATAAACCTCTTTTGGGTGTCTGCACACACACCCAGCCCCTCAATACACTACAACGTTCAGTCACACACTTGGAAGAGTAGCATAGAGGATAGAGGTGAGAGAAGCAACATGACAGAGTAAAAAAAAAAAGCTAGAGCTCTGAAGTGAGGACATTTGTATCTTTGTCCTCTGCCCGTCGTTATTCATGCCAATAGTCAGATGTGCATTCAAGCAAAGAGAACAGTGTGTGCAAAGGTACAGGGGCATGAAGGTCATAGCATATTTAAAGAACGACATGTGCTTCATTTTGGTTAAAGAATAAGATACTAATGGAGAAGAAGCAAGGGAGGAAATTGGAGATGTAGTCAGAGAGAGAAAAAAATCACAGCTTTTCTACTATGTGAGAAAAAAAATCTATAAAGGGTAAAAAGACATTAATATTTTAATGACTATTGAGACAGACTGAACACTTACATCTTATCCAGAACTTCCCAAGCATTTGGTATTCATGAACACAGTAGTCATGATAGGTACTATTACTGCTCCTATTTTACATATAAGGAAACTGAGGCCTTACACATCTCCCAAGCTGAGAGGTCAGTCTCCACATAGCTTAGAGGTAGGAGAGTCAGGATTCACACTTGATACATATGGCTTCAGCTCTCTGGGTCTCTTTTGTGTGTATATTTCAGCACTGGGGCTTGAAATGTGGGCCTGTGCTCTTGCTCATTTTATATGCTCACAGCTGGCTTTCCACCAGTTGGGTCATAACACCAATTCCAACTTTTTTCTAGTTAATTGGAGATAAGAGTCTGTCAGATTTGTCTGTCTGGGTTGGCTTTGTGTGTTTCTCAGATCTCGGCCTCCTGGGTAGCTAGAATCATAGCGAGAGCTGCCTGCCATAGCTTTTATGATCTTTTTCAAAGATATAAGATCATCAGTATTGTAAGACACCATTCTAGATGCAACATGCAGAAGAGAGCAAAAGGAAGGAGGAAGGAAAAAAAAGAGACTTTATGAAGACAAGGGAAGATCAGTTACACAATTATAGAAAAAGTGGAAATTATGGGGTGGAAAAAAAAGGGTGAAATCAAAAGAACCAAAGGGAGAAAACAAAAAAGTAATTGGTTAAATTATTGGCTCACAGCTGTAATCCTAGCTACTCAGGAGGCTGAGATCTGAGGATCACGAAGCAAAGCTTGCCCAGGCAGGAAAAGTTGCTGAGACTCTTACCTCCAATTAACTACCAAAAAAAAAAAAAAGCTGTAAATGGAGCTGTAGCTCAAGTGGTAGAGTGCTAGCCTCATGCAGAAAAGCTCAGGGACAGTTCTCGGGCCATTTAAACCCCTGGACGAACACTAAAAAGGGTTGGGGGAGGGGGAATTGTGAAGAATGGACTCCTATGAGTTAGTCCCTATTTCTAGCTGGGGGACTTCTGTGTTAGCCTAGGAAGGATCTCTTTACTTGCATATAGTGAACTTTGTTGGAAAGCAATCTTTCACTGATGGGTAGGCCCAGGAAAGAAGAGCACAAGGATTTCCTTCTTCAGGGCAGTGCTGGCATATATTAATCCAAAAGTGCAAATGTTCTAACTTAAATGATTGATTTAGTGCTGACAAAAGAACTCATGTACCAATATGTAGGCTGATATACAGAACCCATACTTCAAATGTGTGTGTGTGTGTGTGTGTGTGTGTGTGTGTGTGTGTGTGTTATGTATGTGAGCATGAGAGCACTGGTCATGGGGCTTGAATTCAGGTCATCATCTTTTGCTCAAGGCTAGTGCTTGATTACTTGAGCCAGAACTCTACTTCTGGATTATTTGATAGATAATTGGGAGATAAGCGTCTCACACACTTTCCTGCCCAGGCTGGCTTTGAACCACGATCCTTAGATCCCTGTTTCCTGAGTGGCTAGGATTACAGGCATAAGCCACTGGCACCCAGCTAAATAAATTCTTGAGATACAGTGACTTGTTTCTTATTGCTCAAGGTTAAATATGTTGTCTAACTTTTCTTTATCCATAAGCAACTATAGAATACTAGACAAGGGAAAAAGAGCATAGGAAGAGGAAACTTACAGAAAATGTGCCTTATCAAGAAAAATGTTAACCCTTATCAAGAAAAATGTTATGCCTTATCAAGGTTTTTGTAAATGTCTTAATAAAACCAAAGCAGTTTTTTAAAACATTCCTATAATGGTGAAAACAAAGGCTTGTGTTCATATAGGTCTGTAAACCTGTAAATAAAGGTCAAAAATGCATAATCAAAGCTTGAAATCCCACTGTGGCTGATTATTTTGGTTAACTTGTTATTGTTGGTGTCTTCTTAATACCCGGCAATTGCAGAACATTGTATTTCTTTTAGAATATAAAAGCTGTTTTTTCCCTAGACATATGTGATAAACATCCACCCTGCACAGACTTCGTGATACGAAAGAAAGACCAAGCAGGCAAACAGACATTATCAATAAATAGCCACATACATCAGTAGTGATGTAGATGTAGTAGATGTGGTAGATACTTTTCAGCACTGCCATAGAGCCAAGCAGGACACAGGGAAATGCAACCTATGAATAATAGCTGTATTCAGAAACAAAGGGAGATATAATTGTGAAGATGTAAATGTCACAGAGCAATTGACCCCAGGTACAGATACAGAGACATGAGTGAGACCTGCTTGGTCATACTCATCCCTTTCCCTATGGATTTTCTGTATGGACTCAATATTTCTCTTATCAGCGTGTCTGAAATTCCATTAATTACACAGTATCTCATTTTCTTTGCTCAGATTGCAATAAGAGAATGCCATGGACTGGATGCTTACGCACCACTGAAATCTATTTCTCACAGTTCTCAAGGTGGGGACTGAGGTCAGGGTGTCAGCGTGGTCAGGGTCAGACTCTGGTGAGGGCTCTCTTCCTGGGTCACTAATGGTTATCTTCTGGCTATGTTCTCATGTAGCAAGACAGCAAAGTCAAGACTGAGCAGAAGTCCATTTGTGAGGGCTTCATCCTAATGATCTAATCACCTCCCAATGGCCAAACCTCCAAATGTCATCTCATCAGAGACTGGGGTTTCAATATATAAACTGGGAGGTAATGAACCACATTCTAAAATACATAGGACTAGAAAATTTCTGGAAGCTGGGTATATTAGTGATAATAAGGAGAATAATTATGGTGAAAAGAAGAGGGAATTCATTCATTAACTTTGAATAATATCTCACAGTTTATGAGACACTTCCATATATTAATGCATGTTAATAAAGACATATACATAAATTAATACTATACTAAGGTCTTTATTTATGCTAATAAAGACTTACAGTTCAAGATGGGGAATGAAACATACATATTTAATTCTTTTTTCTCTCACACGGCATTGAAATGATAGTAAATTATAGAAGGAATCCACAACTGAGCTGAAAGCTTTAAAAAGGTCCCAACAGAGTACCACATTTACTCAAGTACAACAAGAAAATAAAAGGGAAATAGGATCCATTTGCCTGAGAAACTAAAGCAAGGCATTGCAACATAAATTCATCTACTGAAGACAACTGGCAAGGGCTAAGATGTTCTCCTAGACAATTGCCAGGTGAGCAGGTGCAGACAGAAGGGGACTCAGCCTCAAAGGAATCATCATGGTAATTACTTATCTCACTACTGTCATCTTTGCTCCTCCTCCATGAATAGGACATGTATGCCACCTTTACCACCTGTTGATGTCCCAAGCAATATAACATGAGAGACACCTAATTAGGATGAATTTTATCACAGTAAATAATATCCAATCTTGGAATTGCTAGATCAAAAACTTCATTTAATTTTCCCAAGCGCCAATGACTCATGCCTGTAACCCTAGCTACTCAGGAGGCTGAGATATGAGGATCATGATTCAAAGCCAGCCCTGGCAGAACATTCTATGATACTGTATATCCAATTAGCCAACAAAAGGCCAGTCTATAGGAATGGCTTAATTGGTAGAGTGCCAGCAATGAGTTCAAAAGCTAAACAGATTCCTGAGTTCAAGTTTTAATACCAGGATAAATAAATAGTTAACTTTTTATTAGCATTATTAAAGATATATAAAAATAACAACATCCAGAAAATAAAGCATGATGCCCTAAAATGAAGCAATTAATATTTTGTCCTATATATTAGAAATCTCATTGCCACAACTAAATATTTGATAGAGAGGTTGAAAAACAGGATAAATGCAACAAATGTCCAAATACAGCTGAAGTACAGTCATATGGAAGAAAAGGTTGAGAAATTTAACCTAGATAAACAGCACAAAATGTAAGAAAAGGTCTTCAATATTCATCCCATGTGCTTTTAAAAAGAGACAGAAAGACCTGCATTAGGAATTTTTCAGGAACAATATCCTAGTCTTAGAGAAGTTAAATCATTCCATTCTTCAGTAGTCCATAAATAGAGTGTGATATAGTCCAGATGTGTACCATTCCAGAGACCAATTCTGAATTATTTTTTTGTTATTATAAAGGTGATTACAGAGCCATGGCTGAATTTTAATCAGTATGCATATTGTAGACCGAAGGGTGGTTTCTGGCTTATATCTATTCTGATTGGTCAACACCAATGCAAATCTCATCTACATATATTTACCTTTGACAACTGATTAGTTAGTAAGTGTATATTAGTTGATGAAAATAAGCATCTAATCCTTCCCTTGGCCAACTCCTTTGCCATTATTAACTTATTGATATGGTCATGAGAATTGGCAATTTGAGGTCATCGTGGATTCCAAATTTGAAACTGGAAAACTGAAGTAAGGTTTGTATCTGTCATGTCAGCTTTTAAACCATGACAAATTTTATGAGTGCATGCTCACTTCCCTTCTTCCTTTGCTCTTCTATGCCAAAAATAAATGACCATACTTTCAGTTTTGTGTCTACTCTTTCTTTCTTAGGTGATTAAGAAAGTTGGTAGTGCTCTAGAAGAATAGCAAGGTCAGCCAATAGACCAAAGCCCAAACTGAATGTTTAATCCAAAGAGCTTAGCAGAAAATAAGAAGGGCACACATCTGAGATTGGTTGAGTGGAAAATAAAAGGTAAAACAATGTAGAAGTGCTTGTACTGGCGGTGACAGCAAGTAGGTGAAATGTGCCTCCTCACAGGTGTGTGGATGTACTGAGTTTTTAAAGGGAGAAGAGAAGAAAACTATCTGCATAAAATCATGGTAAACATGACCTAAAACCAACTCAGACAACTGCCCTGTTTGTTCTTCTGTAACTATAACTTGAAATTCCTTAACTGCTAGCTTCTAGGCAAAAAATAGCCAAAGGTGTGCCCCAGTTTCTGCTAACATAAATCCAAAGTCAAATTTAAATCAAAAGCAAGAATTATATTGGCATCCAGTGCAGTATGAAGGTTCCTAACAGCATTCATAAAACCGGGGCCTTTTCCTCCTTAAGAATCACAAACTCAGGTCTTGCTAGGAAGAATTAATGGGATAGTTTACACTGGGCTGAGGATTTGTGGGACTGTGCAGAGCACATTTACCCCTTAGGAGCCTTTCCTGAAATCATTGGGAGTTACAAGCTCTTAAGAGCCATTGTATTGGGTTCTAAATGTCATTTTCCTAGTTCCTCTGTGGCCTACACAGAAAAGAAACAAAATACTCATGAGATATTTATTGTTTTTCTGCCTTTTTTCCAGCTAGCTAAGAAAGGGACATTGGGAACTTCACAAAGGGTTAAAAATCATGGGATCTTTGTTATATTAAAATATGTATTGTAACACTTGAGTATATCCAATGATAATTTGCATTTTCTTTCCTGTCTCTTAGTCTAACAAATACATTTTATAGGTTTTACAATGCTCTTTAAAACTCACCTAAAACACATCATTTTCCTCCTGCTTATTTATTTATTTACCACTTATTTATTATTTATTTATTTGATTTATATTGCATCTTCTTCCAAAAGGCTCAAGGCACCATGAAGCCAACTGTTATATAATAAACGTTAAACTCTTCTTTAAAGCCATAAACACTGAAGTAGGCAAAGGAGATGCAGAGGCATATGAAAAAGTACAGGAAGAAAGCAAGTAGTGAGTCTGGTAAAATACACAACCACACAGTAGTTTGAGAAGCCTAGGAATCAGATAGCCATGTCCCATCCTATTCAGTGAGTCCCATATGCAAATACTCTGAGACTGTCCTACATTCCAAAAAGAAAAGAAAGAGCCAATGTAGCTCCATGTTCATACAGAATAACAGAGGGTTATGCTAGTGATTGCTCAGAGCTCCTAAGACAGTAACTGAAAATAAATATAGCTACACAGACAAACAGGTTTTAAAACTTGTTAGGAAGTGATATGGGACAATGCTTTCACAGTTTGAGCTTTGGTTTTGTTTTGTTTCTTAGTTCTCAGCTCTTCTGAATGTCTGTGAATTCTGAAAATTCTACAAGCCTGGGTGACACAGAAATTCAAAGAGTCTCAAAACAAAATGTGATAGGCCAGCATCAGCTTATAAAGCCCAGGTCACATTTGTCTGAAAAGTCATGTGTTGACTTTCTGCATTTCAAATTCAGGCAACTCTCCTAGCAATTGTTGATAGAACTAATCGAGAAGAAAATAGGAAGAACGTATAGTCAAAGGAAGAAATGATCATTCTCACTATGTGGAGAAGACAATGTAACTCTCCTTATCAGTACAGAGTAGACATGAAGGTTGTCCAAAAGAGAAAAAAAATCAAATTATTAGCATTAGTGTATTTATATCAGTGTTTAGTGAGACCACACATTCTTGTGTTCCACTTACATATGCTAACCTAGACCAGATCTACAGAGGGCATGACCTCTGTCCTAGCTTACAAATAAGGAAGAAAATATGATCTATGTAAGTTATTTCTCTCTACTCCTCTGATAAGAGTTTATGCTAGGATTCAACCAACAATGTTTAGCATGAGAGACAATAAACATGGAAAATCATTCTGATAAAGTAGGCTCATATCTTTTGATAGAACACATTGGTTCCAGTTTCCCCCTGGAAGCTGTTGCCTGCTTTCCTGTCCTTTATACTATCTCTTTGGGGGGGAGGGGGTTTGACCGATTAAGAAGATGGAGCCTGGAACTAGTGGCTCATGCCTGTAATCTTAGCTATTCAGGAGGCTGTGATCTCAAATTCATGATTCGAAGCCAGCCTGGGCAGGAAAGTCCATAAGACTCTTATCTCCAATTAGCCACCAGGAAAGTGGAAGTGGCACTGTGGCTCAAGTGGTAGAATGCTAGCCCCTTGAGGTGAAGAACTCAGTGACAAGCCCCGGCCCAGTTTTCAAGCCCCACGACCAAAACAAACAAACAAACAATGAAAATACAAGAAAATGGAGTCTTTCGTATTAAAAGAGCTAATATTTGCTCCAACTATCCAAATTTTCTTCTGATGTCATTTAATTACCACTTTGGTTAAATTTATATGTATTATTTTTACAATGACCTACAACCATATTTTGGTCCAATATTTTAATTTTTATACTTGTGACATGCTTTATAAAACTCAAATTTCTAAATTAATATTTTTTGCTGACCTCAAATTAACTTTGGGATTTCACAGTTGGGAATTTGTCATATCTCAAAAGCAAACCTCTCCTTTTCAAAAGAAAGATATTAAACTAATTTAGCTTATGTGATATGCTAATTTATGGGAAGGCTTGTTAAATAACTTGTGGTGCTTAACCTTCTTTTAGTTATACTTGAATTCATTTTTTACTGATATGTGTTTCAGAAATTATGTGAAGTGCTCACAAATCTAATAGACTCATATACCACTATCATCCTCCTACTTCATACTTTAAAATGTAGTATACAAAAGAGACATGATCAAATGTCCTGTTGATAGCAACATTATTGTAATTGAATCTCACCAGCTCTTTATCCATGCCCCTTTTTAGGTCTTGTCATTCACAGATGGTTAATTGCTTACTCTGGAACTTTCCTGGGCAACTATAAACCTGAAGTATTTCATTCTCAAGGAGATTCATGGAACTGACTAACAAATGAAGGTTTCAGAAAACCTTAGGATCAAACCACTGGCCTGGGTAAGAATTCCAAGCATTCTAATGAAGAGACTGACTGCTTCATAAAGCTGCTACCTCAAGATCAGGAGAAACACTAATACATTAAGTATCAAAACACTGACTTGGCAGATTTTCATGCTAAGTCAGCCAGTACTGAAATTATTAAGACATGAAATTTGAACTCCATAAGACTGACTGAAGTCAAATTACCTATGAGGACCTATATAATAACCATGCAACCTAACACAATTGAATGAACATAATTGGCAAAAGGATGTATATCCAATGTTAAGCACGGACACACAGAGAATCTGGGTGCCTATGTGGCTATTAATAAGTTCTTAAGTCTTTCACTATTAAAAGTTGGCACTACGTGATTTATCATGAAAGAGATGAATGGTGGGAAATACTGGTCAAATGACAAAACTGCTTCAAGGTTTTGTAACTTGCTTGGTTTATCAAATGCTTATCATTTAGTATCATTTCAAGACTCAGATATATTTTGTTTAATTGTTACTTGTGGTACATGATGTTTTGAGTTTGTGGCTTTCTGCTTACTAGGTGGGTGCTCTACCACTTGATTTACACCTATAGCTCTGTTTTTGCTTTTTTTTTTTTTTTTTTTTGCAAGCAGAGTCTCAAGTTTTCACCAGGCCAGTCTTAGGCCACAATCTTGGTGCCTATGTCTGCAGCAAACGGGAGACATTAGCCAGATGCCCATTATTAGTTGAGACGGGGGCAGGGGGCAGGATTTTACTTCTTGCCTGAGCTGGCCTTGAACCATGATTCTTCTGATCTCTACCTCTCAAGTAGCTGTGATCACAATGTAAGTCACTACTTGAGTTCAATTGCCATTTTCAGTGAATATTTTCCAGTTGTACAGAATATTTCTACGTCAGAAGAGTGAATGCCGAGTAAGTGAAAAAATATTATAAAATACATTTCCTTTAGGAGACATTCCTAGAGAATTCTCTAGAGGTAAAGGTATCTATTCCACTGTAAAAATTGTGAAACAGTTACTGCAAATACAATGATATTCATCATAAGGTTATTACTTTAATTGTTAGTTAATTGTTTCCTTTGCTGTGCAAAAACTTTAATTTTGTGCAAACCCATTTGTTAATTCTAGCTCTTATTTCTGGCGTTATGAGACCCCCAAGTCTTTGTCTATGCCTGCATCTTGATGTGTTTCCTCTAAATTTTCCACAAGTGATTCTGGAGTTTCCAGTGATCCATTTTCAACTGAATTTTGTACAGGGATCTACTTCCAGTCTTCTACATATGGATATTCAGCTTTTTCAGCAGCATTTGTTAAAATTAGATGGCTGTAGACATATAAGTTTATTTTGAGCCTTCTGTTCTATTCCATTGGTCTACATGTCTGATTTTGTACCAGTTCTGTGCTTTTTTTTTTTTTTTTTTTTTTTTTTTTTTGTCAGTCATGGAGCTTGAACCTCCAGGCCTGGGTGCTATCCCTGAGCTCTTTGTGCTTAAGGCTAGTGCTCTACTACTTTGAGCCACAGCTCCACTTCTGGCTGTTCTGATGGTTAATTGGAGAGAAGAATCTCATGGACTTTGCTGCCTGGACTGCCTTTGAACTGAAGTTCTCAGATCTTAGCCTCCTGAGTAACTGGAATTACAGGTGTGCACCGTGAGTGCCTGTCTGACCTTTTTTTTTTCCTATGTTAGTTTTTGTTACTTTTCTTAGTATAATCTGAAATCAAGTACATCTCCAGCATTGCTATTTTCACCCCCTCCTGAGTGCTTTCGTTATTTGAGGATCTTTCGGGCTTCCATCTGAATTTTATAATTTCTATTTTTATTGAGAATATCATTGAAATTTTGATGAGGATTGCACTGAATGTGTAGATTGCTTTCAGTAATGTGGCCATTTTCACAATATTAATTTTGAACAAGAACACGGGAGGTAGTTCCTTCTTTGAACATCCTTTTCAATTTCATTCTTTATTGTTTTATAGTTTCAATGTACAAGATTTTCATTGTCTATTATTTTCATAGTCTATTATGAATGGGATTTTTAAAAATTCATTCTCAGTATATTCACTATACGTGTATAGAAAAGTTACTGCTTTTTGTATGTTAGTTTTGTATCCTGCCACTTTTCACGTAATATTATCAGATCTAAGAGTTTTCTGGTGGAATCTTTAAGATCTTTTAAATGTAAGATCATATCATCTGCAAATAGGGATGGTTTGAGTTCTTCCTTTCTTATTTATGTTCCTTTTATTTCTTTTAGCTTGTCTTATTTCTCAGGCTAAGAATCTGAGCATTATATTGATAAGAATAGAGAGACTCAACACCTTGTTTTGTTCTTGATCATAGAGAAAAACCTTTCAATATTTCCCCTATTTAAGGTGTAATGCTGGCAATAGGTTTGTTGTATATAACTTTCTGTGTTGAGGTATGATCCTCTCGTTTCTAGTTTCTTCAGAGCATTTGTCGGGAAGGGATGTTGGATTTGTCACAGACTTTTCTTGTATCTCTTGATCGTGTGACTTTTGTCCTTGATTCTATTTATGTATTCATTGCATTTATTGGCTTGCATATGTCAAACTATTTTTGCATCTCTGGAATGAGACCATTTTGATCATTATTTATTATCTTATTTTTTTTAAAGTTCTGTTAGCAAGTATATTATTAAAGATTTTTGCATCTATGTTTACCAAGGGGAAAAAATAAGGTTGTTAGTCAAAGATAACAATCTATTGCCTCCTTGGTCAAAGGTATTACTGATTGATAGCAATCAGATTCACTAGCATCATTGGAATGCATAGATTGTCTCCTTCTGGAATAATTACTGGAAGGTCTAGCTCCATAATAATAGAAGCTTGTGTATCAATCACTCTTAAATTCTGACATGACCGGGAGGAGAAGATTTTAATGAATTCTGCCCAGGTACATTTTCACTAGTTAAAAGCAGCCCTTCATTCTCACAAACTGAGTACAACAGACTGTTCACAAACTAGAACTCAGAGGTTTGGTCTTTCAGAAACAGCACAGAGGGCCCTTGAAAACCATTGAACTGTATAGCCAGTGTTCAGTTTTATATCTTAGAGACACAACTTTCAACTCTATAGAGACCATCCAGAGAACTGGAACTGTATGACTGTTATATATCTCAACCAACCAGGGAAGTTTACCCAGAAAGAGATGGTACCCAAAATGCAGGTATCTTTCCTAAGACTATGTGTCAAGATTTCTGTCACCATACAAGCCCTTCATCTTTTCCCTATTTACTGCTGTCTTAATCACTTACTATTCATTACAGAAAAAGCCGTGGAACCATTATCTGTGAATGGCTTTAGCAAATGCTTAGCTCTAACAAGAATCTAGAATAAGTATTTGGTTTGTTGGCTGATGATCCCAAATCAGGACTCATGTGTACTTTTGCCAGGGGCCTCTCTGTGTTATCAGTGAGAATAACCCTGAAAACCCAAAGAAAGAATGGAAAGCTATCCTTGGTGTTGTAGACTTCACTGCTACTTGATCTCTACATATGCTGAAATCTGTCTCCTGATCCTTCTCATTATTAATTACCACCAAATCCTGAAAACCTCTCTATGTGATATGTGATCTAGCTATCTAATAGTACCCTTTATCCATAAGGAATATCTAATAATACTTGGGGGGGGGGGAACATCAGCCCTTCCCAATCTGTGCTACTGAAACAGTGATACTGACACCAACACAGCTACTGAGTGACAAACAGGAATACAATTTATATATCACACACTATATAAACCTGATTTACATTTAGGTGTAGCAGAGAGAGAGAGAGTGTGTAAACTTTGCCGCACTATTAACAATGAGACAAAATTAAGGATAGAGGAAGTAACTCCATCTGGAATTTCCAATTTAATACTTTTGAATTATAGCCAACCACACCCAAACCATGGCAACTGAAGCCGGATGATAGAGAATGACTATACTGCGCTTGCAAACAGCTGCTAGTCAAGACTTGGAAATTACCAAACCAGTAATGTTCAGAAAGGTCAGGTTTTACTCTGTGGTTGTTACCCTTGAAACTCGGTGTCTAAAAACTACAATAACTTACCTTTCTCACTGGCCTCTGTTTAGGAGTTAAACATTTATAACTGAACTTAAACAGATGTAACTGACCTCTGCTCCAAGGCCACTCCATGGTCCTCTTTTCCAACAACCCCCTAGTCCTCCACAAGGGCTGCAGACAATTAGAGTTCTCTGTTGTTCCTTGTCCCTGCTTCAGATCTTGCTATTTGACCTGACTCACTCCTACCTTCTAACAACCTTTGCTTGAACATTATTATAAAAACAGAAGTTAGTTTCAACCTAGAAATAGGTGACTAGAAGTCAGATTCTGCTGTGGGAAGGTTCCAGTGGCATTCTGGGGTATGCTGTCTCAGTGACAGAAGACTGGCAATTGTATGGAAGTTAAAGCTAAAAAAACAAAGTAGGAGCAAAATCTTGGAGCCAATAAGACATCCTAAGTATTCAGACAGATAGAAACCATTCTATAAGTAATTCAGAGGGAGAGAGAGGATGAGAGACAGAGACAGAGGAAGAAGTAAAAGGAAGAAGAGGACAAAGAAGAGTAAGAAGAAGGAGTGGAGGAGGTGATTGCGGTGGGGGAGGAGGGGGAAGAAGAGGAGGAGGAGGAGGAGGAGGAGGAGGAGGAGGACAGGAGGAGGAGTAAGAGGAGGAGGAGGAGGAGGCTAAACAAAGACAGGAAAGGGAAAAGAAAAGGAAGGAAAGGAAAGAAAAAAGGAAGTTGAAAATTATAAGCAACATCAGTTGTTCTGGGACCAACCTTTATGCCATCGCTGTGTCTAGAAATAGCCTGCCTCTCCAAAATCTGTGTTATTCTCATCCTTTAAGTTTTACAGAAAATGACATTAATTCACAGAGTGCCCTTTGGCAACCCAAACTGAAAGATCTCCTTTTACAAGACTCTTCTTCATAGCATTTACTATAAGCAGTAACAGCCCCATTGACTGATATATTTGTTCATGTATCACTCTTCTAGGGGTGTTGTAAAAAAAAAGTACCCCAAAATCAGTGATTTAAACAACATAAATGTATCCTCTCTTTACTACAAAGGCTAGGATGCTCAATTCCAAGGTGTCCATAGGAACATGTTCTTGCTGAGACAATGAGTAGACACCTTCCTTGCATCTTCCTGGTGGCTGGTGGTTCTTGGTCTCTGGCATTCCTTAGCTGATAGCTGTATCACTCCAATCTCTGCCTCTGCTGTAACACAGTATTCTCCTTGTATTCTGTCTGAATCCAAATAATCTCCTTGTAAGAACATTGGTCATAGTGAATTAAGAGCCAGCTGACTCCAGTATGGTTTCAATTTAAGTTAGCTAATTACATCTTCATGTGGCTATTGTTGGCCTTCAGAACTGTAAGAGAATAAATATGTTACAAGCCTCACAGCTTGTGGTCATTTGTTACCCTAGCTCTAGAAAGCTACCGAAAGAAACTCTTAGCTTTGTTTAACTCAGGATTTCACACAAATATACGGCCAAATAAGCATTTCCTCAGCTTTTCCCAGTGGCAGCTATAAACAATCCTTCATTCCTCAGAGGGGCTGGGAAATCTGTTTTAGAAAAGTTAAATCCAATCTTCCTATTCTACAGATTAACAAATTGAGACTTGGGGAGTCTAATGTTACCTCAGTAATTTAAAGATTATTACAAAATGTGTGTCCCTTTGGAGACATTCCTAGAGAATTGGAGGATAATGGATTCATATTCTCATTCTCATTCTCTCTCTCCCTCCCTCCCCCACTCCCCCTCCCTCCACCTTTTCCCCTCCCCCTCCCCTCCCCCTCCCCCTCCCCCTCCTCCTCCTCCTCCTCTTTCTCCTCCTCCTCCTCTCTGTCTCTACTCTCCTCTTTATCTCTCTGTCCTTCTGTCTAGCTCTGTCTCTGTCTGTATGTCTCTGTCTCTGTCTGTCTTTCTGTGTGTGTGTGTGTGTGTCTGCATTGTATTGTTCCAGCAAATAGACTAATGTGTTCCTTTTTTAAGGGGGTTGAGGGAGCTTATCATCAAGAAACCAATCACAAAAGCACCTGAGTCCAACGTAAAGCAATGACTTGGATAAGCTTCGATTGAGTGCAAATAGCATCACAGCTGATCTGCATCCTGCATCCCTCTGCCCCTGTAGCAGGCTTCTTGGGGCTGAAAAGGGGGCATCCTTTCATTTCTACCAGAGAAAACTCTTCACTGCTTTTCTTCTCTCTCTGTCCCTTCACCCCACCCTCTTCCCTAAACACCCAGAACCACCTAGCCAACCCCGAAGCAATCCCTCAGGGCCCTTTTCCTACCTTCTACTTGGTAGGCTGCAGTGGCTGCTCCCCATCCAAATCCCACAGGGAAAGCCATAGTCCACAAGCCAGCGACCTCACCGTCACTTCTAGGGATCTCGGCAGCCTCTGAGCCGCTGGGTGGCTGTGTAGCCAGTCAGGAACTCTCCCTCCAGACCAGAGACCCGGAATCGAATGGACTCACAAACAAGGGGGGCAGGGAGCAGACTGAAGGATGACACCCGAGTGGCCACAACCTGGACAGTTGTGCAAGTGACTGCACAGGAGGAGACTTGATGCTGTTTTCTGCCAGCTTTTCCTGAGTCTGAACACGGTAGAGTCAGCCTGGGTACTAAGTTAATCTTTTCCTTCTTGGAGTAGCACAGAAACTTTTTAATTTTTTTTAAGTGACGTAATTTTACTTGAAATTTTACTTAGCTAGTTCTTTCCAATGCCTGATCCCTACTCCCTAGAGATAGCCATTTTAAAACTGTTTTTTTTTCTGGTAATTACTTACAGAGTGTTGTAAACATTGTCTGATACTGTCACTTGCTAAGATTTTTGTTTTAATTTTATGTATCTTCATTTCTGGGTATAAGTAAAGTATCTAGAGCCCCTCCCTCTCTTTCTCTCCCCCTCTCTCTGCTCCTCCACTGCCTCTCCTTCCTTCCTACCTCTCACCTTCCCCTTGCACTCCCTCACCCCTCTTCCCTTTCCTTCTTCTGCCCATGCCTCCCTCTTCTCTCTATCCATCCCACATCCATCCAAAAATACGTTTTGTTTTCTGATAATTAAATAGTTTGCTCTAGCCATGCTTACATGCAACTTTTTTATTTTCTCTGGCATTAACTATCTGATCTTTGTAGTTATTTAATTTTTCTACATCTACTACAGAATCATTTCCAAGCATTCCAACAGAAGTGTACATCTCCACAGTGTTGAAACAACTCTGTGTTCCTGCTCCATTCTGCTCTGTGTCTATTTGAAGCCCTTCACAGAATCATCCCGTCATATCACTCAGACTTTGCCTCCCCCAGTTCTTTATCTTTCTCTGTTTTTCTGGGAGAGAAACCCTCACCTTCCTGATAAACAGGACATGCCGATAAACAGTTCAGAACCTTCTAGCTGGGGAGCTATCTTCAGTCTCGTGTCATATTTGAAACACAGGTTGCTTACCATTGGATTTTATGATCGGAATAATTTGCACTCCAAATATGAAAGGCCTTGAGCTCTGGTTCTCTAGCTCCCGGGGTGGTTATTGAGAAGTCTGAAGACAATCTGAGGCCTTTTTAGCAAACATGCTTTGTGCCCTCGCTCTCCCCCCACTGCCTCCCAAGCTTCTGTGTGTGCTGTTTGAGTGTTGGTGGGAGACCTCCCTTGCTTCTGCTGAGTCCACACTGGATTCACCACCGTGATGCCGCGTGCTGAGCTCAGAGCCACCAGACAGGGGTCTGTGCTGACTCTGCCTAACCTTTGCAGCTTTTCTGTAAATCCAAAGTTGATCCAAAATACTAATTTCTTTTTTTTTAAAGACTGTGAAGAGAAGATTTGGGCATACTTGTGAAAAAAAAGTTATATATTCAGTTTCCCCCAAGTATGAACCAAATCCTCCTACGTTATGTAATGACAGGAACATAAGGTTTATAGACATATATCCCCTCCGCTGCATCTAACCCTAAGAAGAAAGAATACATTAAATAAGAAAGGAGAAGAGGAAATGTCACTTAAGACAATGAAAAGCACATGTTTGGTGAAATACAATTTTTTTTAAAGATCAAACTGTTAAGTTTAGCCATTTGAGTTACTTAGTTCCTAAGCAATCTGTAAACCAAATGGAAAATTGTATATACAATATTTTATTATGTAACACTAGATGGCAGTATTGTAACTTTTTAGGCTCACAAGTGGCAGGAGGATTTGATGTTAAAACTTGGGTGTTCCACCTGTGCTGTGCGCCCCGGTAACCCCTCACAAATTCCTGCTGCCCACATACCCTAGATGCTTCCTCCGGAAGAACGACCATGCCTTCCAAAGTTAACTCAACCGAAATGGCAGGTTTGCTCTTTCTCGACTCTGGTTAGATCTTCTAGTATGATCCCTAGATTTGCTGTGTGGGGGAGCTGTTTAAATTCTTTATAATAATGGAAACTAGCCCCATGCTTATAACCCATGCCTGTAATCCTAACTACTTAAGAGGCTGAGATCTGAGGATCCCCATTTGAAGACAGCTATGCAGGAAAGTCCATGAGATTCTTATCTCCCAATAAGCAACAAAAAGCCACAAGTGGAGCTGTGGCTTAAGTACTAGAGTGCTAGCATTGAGCAAAATAGCTCAGGAATAGCACCTAGGCTCAAATCCCAGGATTGGCAAAAAAAATAACAATAGTAATAGTGTTAATAATGGTGACTGTCATAGAGCTTTTTATCTTTAATGTGGGAAAGACATATGTATATGTATAAAACATATTTACTATATTAGAAATTAAACCAGATTTTTAGTATAATTTGATTATTATTAAGGTACTGTACAGAGATGATACCATTTCAAAGTCAGGTAATGAGTATAGTAACTTTTTAGGCAATGTTACCTCTTCCTCTATTTCCCTCAGTTTCCCGTTCCTGTCCCTGCATACAAACTGCATAGTTCAAATTCCACATTACATATATACTGAATTCCAATGACTGCATGTGTTCATCCTTTCCGACCAGAGGAACATCAAAATGGAGAGACAAAGGGTAAAAGATGAACCAGTGCAACAGCAATACTTACAAGACGGTATGCTGCAAACCAACTGTACAACTCGGGGGTAAGGGATGGGGAAGGGGAGAGCTGGGAGAAAAATGAGGGAGGAGGTATCACTTTTGATAAGAAATGTACTCACTACCTTACATATGAAACTGTAACCCCTCTGTACATCACTTTGACAATAAATAAATAATTTTTTTAAAAAACAGCAAAAAGAAACTCCACCACTACCAACTATAGTAACATAACCCATATTTCTATTTCCTGAAACTTCAGACTTTTTTTTACGTGTTTATTGTTGGCTTAGTCTAAAACAGCAATGAAAAGCTTTATTTAGCTCAAGAGTGGCACTGCTTTACCTTTTTTCAAATCTCTATGGAACCTGGCTTAGTGGAAGCCCGCCGTGCACTTCTGCTTCTCGTTTGATTTGTTGTCACTGGAAAACCCTATTCTCCGCTCAAAAGAATAAAAGATGAGAATGAAAAGGGAAACTCTTGTGTTAGCATTACTATGAAAATTGAAATGAAATTGTTTTAACCTTGTGAACCCCCCAAAAGGTCTTGAGGCCCCCAAGAAATCCCTTTAAGAACTTCAGCGATCCAGGACTGGGAATATGGCTTAGTGGTAAAGTGCTCGCCTCATATACATGAAGCCCTGGGTTCGATTCCTCAGCACCACATATATAGAAAAAAGCCAGAAGTGGCTCTATGGCTCAAGAGGTAGAGTGCTAGCCTTGAGCAAAAAGAATCCAAGGACAATGCTCAGGCCATGAGTCCACGCCCCAGGACTGGCAACAAAAACAAAACAAATAAGCAAAAGAACCTCAGCGATCCAGGTACCCTCTTCCAAGCCCTTTATAGTACCAAGCATGGTTACACGCCCACCTTCAGCCTGCCCACCTTTCACAGACCTCATTTCACTCATCAAGGCCCGATGGCTTTATCACATGAACCGACAGCTATAAACAGGCAAGAAACAATTGCTGTATTTCTCTAATCCCTTTATACAAGTTGATTTGTGACCTCGTGGCACTGTCCAGAAAGACTGGCTGAAAATTTAGTTTGTTATTATTTGGATCCCCTATACTATACTGCAGGAGCATACAAGAAAATTGAGGTTTTAAGCCAGGTGCCAGAGGCTCATGCCTATAATCCTAGCTACTCAGGAGGCTAAGATCTGAGGATCATGGTTCGAAGTCAGACTGGGCAGGCAAGTCCCTATGAGACTCGTATCTACAATTAATCACTCAATAACTGGAAGTGGAGCTGTGGCTTAATAGTTTTAAGAGCTGAGGGACAGTGCCCAGGTCCAGAGTTCAAGCCCTATGACCACCACTAACAACAACAACAAAGCAAAGAAAAATTTGTTTTATGAAGACCACATTTTAAAGCATGCTCAGTGTTACTTTTCTCCAAATTTCCCTATCCTCTACAACCATTTGCACCAGTGGCGTGCACATTTGGTAGTTAACACCAAGATGCCCACCCTCTGAACCTATCCTGGTCCCTTCAAGTCCACTTACTAGTGTTGTAGTAGTTGTTGTTTGTAGTACTAGGCTCAAACCAAGGGTCCTGCTTACACTAAACATGTCTTCTACTGCTGAGCTATAAGCCCAATCTAGTGGCTATAATTGGGGCACAGGAATTTTTTCCAAAAGGTATAAATCTGATGTCTTATCCTCAAATACATTCATCATAACCACACATTAATCCTTTGGAGATCCTGCCAAGTTCCCTGTTATTCATGATCGCCACCAACCTCTGTCCACTTCCTAAGCTGAGGCTAAGTTATTTACATTATGATTCCCTTTACAGGTGTGCTCTTTCTAGAAGTCCAAGTAGAGTGAAGAGGCCATCAATTCTGAACTCTTCAGGCTTTAAAAAAAATCATGAAGAAATCTGTTTCTTTACATGCAAAACTTTTTGTTAGTGGTTTTTTGTTTTTGTTTTTTTAAGTTAAGATTCAGCCCCATTAGTCCTGACTTTGACTCGCCTCGTAGAATTGTGGAGATTCCAAAAATGGATGTCCCCATGTGCCTTTGTAAGGAGACAGTGCATTTCTGAGTGCACATTTGTCTGTTTGTAGTAAAGATGCCTGTGTATTATAGCCGTCCTGATTCCTTTTCCATCTGGGCCTGTCACTGGATGAGGAGTGAGGGAGTTTCCTCAGCTTCCCAATTTCTATACCAAATTCAGAAACTTGAGACTCACACATAAAAAGAATTTCAAGATGTCTCATAAGAATGACAAACTCACAAGATGGGAGTTTTAGCACAAATTTGTTTTGGTATACGAGGATAAGGGAGAGAGAAATTGTAGTGTTGGAAAGAAATATTTCTTGTTCTCCCTGCAGGAAATGGGAGTAAATGCTCAAAATGGTGGGTTTTATATGTGTTCTTTATACTTTCTAAGCTACAAGAGTCACATGTGGTCATGCTGTATAGTTACTCCTAATCATCAGACAATAGTTCTGGTGGCTAAGATGGGTATTGTCTGTTATTCTAAAACAGGAGATGCACTCACAAAACAAAGGAAGGGACACCAGATAAATTTAGACACTTCTCTTGGCCAAATATGTCTTTCATTTTCTGTCTCTCTACCCCTTTGAGGGTAACATCTCAAAAAGAAAGGCAGGTGTAGAATGGACCAAGTCTATTTCCCTATTCATGGAACCTGACGTCTAAAAGAAGGTGGTGGGCGGATGCTAATGGCTCTGTTTTTTAAATTGTTGTTCCAGGTTACTTCCTGGCTCTCATTTCTGTGTCTAGTGCTTTTAATATTTATTTTTAAAATAATATAATTTTCTTTGTCTCCTCATCTATCTGTCCCACTTTAGACCCATTTACATGAGGTTTGTCAGTTCCTTGTATACAATGTCATCTCATGACTGTCCTTCAAACTAGACAGAACTGTGTGACCATTGAAGGTTGGTTCAGGAAATCTGCCTATCCAATCAATCAGTCATGCTTCATCCATATCTAAGTTATCATTCCTCTTTCATCTCCTCACAGGAAAATCAGGCTGTAGTGGAAAACAGCAAGGATGTAGGAATTACAAGATGGAAGGAGCCTGGTTCCCTGTATCTCTACATAGAGCAAGGCTCAGTGCCAGCCACCCAAATAACCTTTTGACTGGTGTGAGTAACACACATGTTACTTTGAATAGTCACTGCCATTATTGGAAGAGCTGCTGATAAATACACTCCTTGAATAATAACTAGACGTTTTGAAGCTCAGGAAAACGTTTTAATGGCTTTAAAGTATTTTCTTTCAACAATGGGGCCTCTCTGTGAGATCATGTCTCTGGAAGAAAGGAAGTGGAAAAAAAAAGTGAAGGAGCACTCAACAACAGAGACAAAGCACACTGAAGGGCAAATCCATCAGCAGTTGTTTGTACAATAGATTATCCAGCTTGATTTTTTGCATCTGCCAAGAAAAATCTAGTCAAATTTCGATCTAAGAAGGCACATTTTCACAAAATACTTTCCAATCCAAGTCCCTGATTACTACAAGTCATTGGCTCTTTGAAATTTTTCAATAATTCTAATTGCAATTGTACACCTACTTCCTATGAGGTCTCCTAGCTTATCAAAAATGCCAATGTTATTGCTTTAGGCTGGAATTATATAAACGCATTGTGGTAATACGAGCTTCTCACGCATGAAAAGACAAAACTGAATTAGTAATAACAATGCTCTCAGTTCCTAAGTAGACAAAGTCTGTCAAAACATGAGTGAGGAAGGAAATCAGTAATAAAGGGAATCCTTGATTTTGAAATTTCTAACTATTATTATGTGTGGTATACTTGTATAGAAGCAGAGGCGGAGATTTTATTAAGCTAGCACACCCAGGATTCAGTTTACATACCTCTGGATAACAGAATCTGATTTTCCTTTGTGCATTTTCCCTGGCCCTATGCAACCTAAATACTTCTAAATGCTTCTGTAGAACTGACACTAAGCCCCACCCAATAATTCACTGGCCCCAGGGACTCACTGAAGTCCATCTTCATGTTTCCTTTCATTAGTTACAAGAATTGGATTAGACACACACATAACACTCATTTCAAACAATAAGACAGGAGAGAGAACCCATCACAGTCTCTGGCAGAAAAAAAAAAAAGGAACATTTCTTATTCTCTCTATTGAACGCCATGGTCTTCCTTAGGGGAGAATTTTTTGGCACTCATTCTTTAAATATGAAGAAGACCCACCTTGCTTGGGATATACAGAACAGATGGAAGAAAAATACTGTTTGAGATCCTATTACTTTCTTTCATACTTCAGGCCAGTTTGAGTTAGGTTTTCTGCTTATGGCAACCAAAGAATTCGAACAATGTGTGTGTGTGTGTGTGTGTGTGTGTGTGTGAGTGTGTGTGTGTGTGTGTGAGTGTGTGTGTGCATGCACGTGCATGTACTTTATATATATTTTACCTTGAAGAAAGTGAGTTTAAATGGCACAGGTTCATTTATACATGGGTGTTAGTTCTTTCTTTTGTTTGTTTGGTTGGTTTGGAGATTCTCTGCAATTTGAAAAAAAAAAAAAACTAAACAAAACCAGATAGCATGTAGCCTTGAAAAAAAATTAAGAAAAAGTTGTGTATCTCAGAATGCCTTAAAACATATGGAGACAAGTCCATTTTGTCATTTACTATTATTTATGTGCAATATATACCAATCTGTTATTTTCTTTAAAAAGTAAATATTCCCAAAATTTACCCACAAAACACAGAATACTGTTCACAGTCAAAGGAGATATAAAAAATAAATGAATAAATAACAGAATCAAATCATAATGTTACAGGAGATTTTAGGCCCTAGGCCCAAACTCCTACATTTCAAAGGCCAGGTCTGGCCATTCACCCCAGCATGACACATAAAAGATGGAGCATGGTAAATGGCAGAGAAAGTAAGGTCATTACGTGGGAAGAAACCATTTGAATCTAACCTCTTTCAAACTGTAACTTGCTTTAGGTTTAAGCAGCAGAAAGAATTGGGAACTGGGAGTGAGAGGCTTGTACAGCTAACAATCCCTGCCACAGGTATATGACTGTGGTCATAGGGGGTTGCTGCAGACACAGGTGTTCTGGAAGCTCATTGTCTCAGAATAAGTCGAGTGGGGCCTTCTCATAATAAGAGTCATTGATACCTGGCAGTTGATTGGTGTTCCTGGATTCCAAGATGGCTGCAAAGTGACTTCAGGAAAGAATGTCTCAGACTAAAGGGCATAGATGACACGTACAACATGGAAAGTAAAATGCCTACCATTTATCTTGCTTTCAGTTAAGTGGTAGACCCAAATAAGAAGTCGGTGTTCCTCTACAAAAGCAGCTTTTAAGCAGCTGTTGCAATACTCACATGAAATTAACTGCAGCGCATACTGCACCACTGTAATTGACTTCATAGCCTCCTCCCACTACCATTGCATGTGGCTCTAGTGTTGTAAAGCACTTCCTGTGACACTCACTGTCTTTCAGAAGTAGTTCCTCTCCCCTGAAACTTCATCTCACTGAAAAATAAAAATTAAAAATATGTCCCAAGGTCTCACCTTATTTCCACCATATATAACATATAATATATGAAATATTAATTAACTGTTGTGTTATCAGTAGGGTCTCTAGTTATCACCAAGCTTTCAGGTAAGATATTGAGAAGACAAAGTTGAAGACAGATTTCTCAACACAAAAGGTCAGTATCCCTAAGCTAATGCCTACCTTGTTCAAGGGTCAACTGCACATGTGTAACAGATTCACATATGTACGTGCTATGTCTATCCACCTGTGTGAGGTCTCTTTGAATACCTATATTATCTTTAAGTAATTGTACTAAGGAACTGCTATTTGCCAAAGTAGTTTATGAGTACAGTGCATGTTGATCAATGGTCCATACGGTTTCCTGTAGATGTGTATGCGCATAAATGAGAACTAATATGTAACATGTGCACCTAAGTATGTATGTATGGGGAGGTCATATGTGTTCCAGTACCATAAATCCCCACCAATTTTTTTTTAAAAGTCAACATTGTATCAAATTTTTTGCAGCTATCTTGAAAGCCGACTCAGATCATCAGCTTATGCATGAAGATATATGTGAGATAATTAATGCCAAATTCAAGTGGGATTCAGTTACATTAGTTGCATTTATTTATTGAAGACAATACACCCCATAAGACGTAGCATGAAAAAACATAAAACAACTGCAGTATATTACTTGACAGTTTTTTAATGGCATAGTGCTATATAATGAAGCATTTGGTACTGAGCAATTTTCAAAACAATCAAAACAATGTTCAGATCTTCAAGATGTTGACAGGCAGATACTAACAATGGCGTACAGGAAATTACAAACACCACTCAGTCCCACTCAAGCTCAAACACTGAGCTTGGGGCTCTAAGTATAAAAGGCAGTGCGCAGAGGCAGAGCCCTTGAAAATGCTTCTGGAAGCCATTCAATAATGCCCACAGCTGTGGTGTCAAGTTCTACCAGTAGCGCCTATCAAGACATTACCCACGGGACAGCTGCCAGGGGCTTGGGCCACCTTAGCCCTATGATTCAGATTCATCAGATATGTTATTCGCCAAAGCTTGGAATCTCACTTCCTCCTGTAAAAACTCCCTCCTCCCAATACGGCCCAAGTCCATTTGTATTCCTGCAATGTATTTCAAGAAGTGTTCAACTAAACTGGGTTGAGGGTAAAGCCAGTAGGCATCTGTGAGGCAAAGTTTAAGGAGATTTTGGCTCTCTGTTCCAAGCCTGGTGTTAAGTACCAGAAAGAAGGCTCCAGTTCAAAGGCTTGGCTGTAGAAGACAAACTGGTTTTTATTTCCAAACTGTTTGTGGCAACGAACAGGTGTGCCATTTGCCTGAGGAACAGACTGTAGTTAATCCACCTAAGTCCTGAGCATGTTTGCACATTGAGAGTATCTTTGATTATTAATCTCACAGGGACAGGGTTTGAAACTTCAAAAGCATTTTCTTCCCATGGTTAACAGAGTCATGTGTGAGAGGTCCAGGTAGAAAAAGGAAGCATGAAAAAGTGAGAAGGGAAGAGGCAAATGCAATGCAAAAGCAGGATGAAAAGTACAATATCATGAATAAGAATAATTTTTCGATCAAATCTATTGGAAAACAAGCACAGCTTTATAACATGGGAGGATTAAGGAGAAACTGGATATCAGTGTCTCATACCTATAATCCTAGCTACTCAGGAGGGTGAGATCTCAGGATCTCAGTTTGAAGCCAACCCAAGCAGGAACGTCTGTACGACTCTTATCTCTAGTTAACTACCAAAAAGCAAGAAGTCAAGTTGTGGCTCAAGTGCTAAAGTGAGCAAAAACTTAAAGGACAGTGCCCAGGCTCTAAGTTCAAGTCCTCATACTGGCATTAAAAAAGAAAACCAATCAAAAGTTCTAGGAGAACTTGCTCAGAGTATTTTTTCTCCTGGGTCCACAATGAAAGGCTCCTGCATAGCTGGGAGGCAGTCTCTACCTTCCCACTTCCTGCATCTTCCAGACCACCTTCAAATGCTCCTCACTGCAGTTCCTCTATATGACTTCATGGGTGTTAGCTTCCCTTCATTCCAGTGGTCTCTTCTGTGTCCAGAGTCAACAGAAACACACCCCACTCCCCAACCTGGAAAGTTCCAAATGGGCTTCCAATCTTGAGCTTTGCTCTGAACCAATGGGTGCTGCTGCAGCCTGGGCCATCTGTTTAAATAGGAGCTGCTGCATCCTAAAAGAACAATCTTGGTCTCTGCAAATCCCCCATCATCTGCTTCCTGTCTTTTCTAGTCACATATGGTTTCTCTCAAAAGCTCTCTTTTAGCTTTTTCTAGCTTTCGAATATCTCATGCTTCATGCATTCTTTGCACTGATTCATCACGTTATATTTTCCTCCATCTTGAATTTGTTTTTCCCTTATTTTAGTTAACCTTGGTTTGTTTTGTTGATCAGCTTAAGGTTATTTTTGTTGTTGTTGTTCTTGTTATTGTTGTTCCAGGCCTGGAGCTTGAACTCAAGGCCTGCAAGCTGTCCCTGAGCTTTTGTGCTCAATGTTAGCACTGAACCACTGGTGCCACACAGCTCCATAACTGGAATTTTTGGTAGTATAGTGGAGCTATGAATCTTGGGGACTTTCCTTCCTAGACTGACTTTGAACCTCAATTCTCAGACCTCAGCCTCCAGAGTAGCCAGGATTAAAGACATAAGCCACCAATGCCAGGCTTAAGGTTACTTTTTAAGGACACATTTACTGAGTTAGGTCCCTTGCCACATGTTCCCATTGGAACAGTGCTCGTACTCCTTTGTTTTAAAATAATGTGGTCTCCTCCATTAAGCCATGACTTACTTCTCTGAATATAGGGACTGCTTTAACTAAACAAGCTACAAATGAAAGGCTTAGCTAGTCTTTTCCGTTTTCTAAATTCATCAGTTCATTCACCAAATATGTATGGAACATGTACTACGAGCCAAAAAATGCTACAAGAATAATGATCAAGGAAGCTGGCCCAGTATGTTCCTAAATAGGTGGCCTATGTTTCAATCTTCTTTCATCTACTAAGTAAAGCTCCCAATGGTTCTTCAGACACCATTATTCTCTCAAGGATCCGTGTGTAGGAAGCTTGGTCTCCAGTGTGCCAATGTTGTGAAAGGTAACTAGGTTACTGAGGAGGCTGGCCTTAGCAGGATCAATATCACTCTGGGTGGGTCTCAGTTACTTTGTATGAAAACAAGTTGTTGGACAATAATCAAGACTGGCTGCTGAGTCTCCCTGACTTCTTATCGCTTCTGCATTACCCTGACATTCACCGTATGACTGAACCAGTAAGACTACCCACACTTGAAATTTGAGCTTCTGAAACTGTGAGTGCAATAAATCTCTTTTCTTTACACATTTCTCTGTCTTAGATATTTTATTCCAACAGAAAATAGACTAATATATCAACTTAGTTTTAAGAACCTAATGGTTCTTAATGTAATGGTTTACCCCAGAATCTTTTCTTTTTCAAATTTTTATTATCAAACTGATGTACAGAGAGGCTACAGTTACATATGTCAGGCATTGGATACATTACTTGTACTGTTTGTTACCTCGTCCCTCATACCCCCCTCCATCCTCCCCCTTTCCCTTTCCCCCCATGAGGTGTTCAGTTCACTTAGAACAAACAGTTTTGCAAGTACTGCTTTTGTAGTTGTTTTTCCTTTTTTTACCCTGTGTCTCTCAATTTTGGTATTCCCTTTCAATTTCCTGGTTCTAATACCAGTATACATGGTTTCCAATATACTCAGATAAGATTACAGAGATAGTGTAGGTACAACCACAGGAAGGTGATACAAGAACATCTTCAATAGTAGAAGCTACAGATACACATGGGACGTTGAAAGTAGTTACAACTGTGATATAACAATCGTTTCTATAACATGGAGTTCATTTCACTTAGCATCATCTTATGTGTTCATAAGGTTATAGCTATTGGGCTCTTGTGATCCACTGCTCTGACTTGCCTAAACCTGTACTAATTACTCCCAATAAGAAAGACCATAGCGTCCATGTTTCTTTGGGTCTGGCTCACTTCACTTAGTATAATTTTTTCCAAGTCCGTCCATTTCCTTATGAATGGGGCAATGTCATTCTTTCTGATAGAGGCATAAAATTCCATTGTGTATATGTACCACATTTTCCTGATCCATTCATCTACTGAGGGGCATCTGGGTTGGTTCCAGATTCTAGCTATGACAAATTGTACTGCGATGAACACTGTTGTGCTGGTGGCTTTACTGTGATTTTGTTTGTGTTCTTTTGGATAGATACGCAAAAGTGGGGCTGCTGTACCCCAGAAATCTTTGAGGAAAGATCCAAGAGTATATAGAGGGCTCCCTGGTTTTTTACATGCTTTGTTCTCTCTCCTCCTCACATCTTTACAGCTCCAGAGTAGACAAAGGAGATGGAGTGGTAGAGGGGAAGGGAATACTGAATGCGACTGGATGCTTCCTTGCTTAGTTGTGCCCATCAGCTATGGAGAGGGGAAGAAATCATTTAAGGGCACTAGCTGAAATCAATTGAGGATTTCAGCTCAGGGATCAAACAGCAAGAATGCTTTCCAATAGACTCCAGCAGAAAAACTGAAGCCTCTCGGTATAGCTAATGTCAAGATCCCCAGTTTGGGGCTCTGGTGGAAACCCCCCTCCCCGGGTTTTACTAGATAACCTGTCTTTCTCTCACATTCCCTTTACTGTGGACCCCCACATTACAGTGGTATGTGACATAACACCAACCGTCAACTCAACATTTTTATTGTAAAACTGCAGAGAGGTTACAGTTAGATAAGTCATTTCTTTTTGAACAGTGTCAACCCCATCCCTCATTTTCTCCCTAACTCAACATTTCTCCCCATAACATTTAAAACTGCAATATAATTGGTCTACACCAAGTAATCAGCAAAGATTATTATGTCCTGATTTTAAAGTTCTATGTGCATTTGGAGAATAATGCGACTCTTGCCCTGAAGTCTCCATATACAGAGCCAAACTCCCCATCAGGTGAGCAGCATACTAGTGGTCTTCCCAAGATCAAGTTGAGACCATAT
This sequence comes from Perognathus longimembris pacificus, assembly GCF_023159225.1. Taxonomy (NCBI): domain Eukaryota; kingdom Metazoa; phylum Chordata; class Mammalia; order Rodentia; family Heteromyidae; genus Perognathus; species Perognathus longimembris. The sequence continues at coordinate 47,551,090 of NC_063176.1, forward strand.
AAAATAAGGAGGCATCAGTCAGTGGGAGAGAGCTTTTGATAAATAAAGATTATCCTGGATTTGCTTTCTAACATTGCTTTGCGTGATTAGCATTACAGACATTATATATTATACAAAAAAAAAGAAAAAATGTATCCAAAACTTAATCCTGACTGGGGAAAGAAAGAAAAGTGGACCTCTCTTGTAAGGGTAGAACAGCTCAGTGATGTCAGGTTTGCCCTTTGCCACCCTCAGTTTCGAACTCTAAACATAACACCAAAACCAACATTTGGGAAGAAAATGAAGACCATGGAAACATGACAAAGTGGGAGAAGTTTCAAACTGGGTAGGAAGAGGTATGAGCTGGGTGGGAACAGATGAAGTTTAAAGGAAGAGAAGGCAGTGGAAAATGGAGGACTCAACAAAAGGATGGAATCGCTTCATTTACATTGCATGTTTTTCTTATTACCTTTTATCTTACAACAAATGATGTTACTTCCCCATTTACCGCTGTAATATAGATTTTCATTTTTAGGCCTAAAAATACAAGTCAATATACAAAGCAAGTGATTATGCAAGTACTGCAAAACTATGGCAAAACTGAAAACGTAGAATCCAAATGTCTAAAACCTATGAAGCTATTTGTCCTTCATTTTCACCCCTTTGAAACGCATGCTCACTGGGTAATAGGACTTAATACTTGTCATTCCACCTACTCTGATTTTTGAGGATTGTAGTTCAAAGCCTGCCCAGGCAGGAAAAGTCTATAACATGTATCTCCATAAAAAACAGCAGTGAAAGTGTGGTTCAAGTGGCCGAGTGCCACTTTCAAACAAAAGGCGTGTGCCCTGGTCCTGAGTTCAAGTCCTGATATTGTTGCAAATAACACCGAACAAAACAAAAACAGAAAAAGAGAGAAAACTCCCATGTAAAGGACACTCTACCACCCTCAGAAAGGAAGAGAATTTCTAGTCACAAGAGCCTGGAAGTCGAGGCTGAGAGAAATCTGCTCAAATAGGGATTGCAAACTATGACCTTCCTTTAGCCTCCTCACACATTTAAAATCTTTCCCCTAATTGTACATTCTTTGTTCAGCCTACTATTTAGTCACTTTGGTTTTCTATCTTCTCTGGGTCATTATTTTCCGCTGGAGACCCCCATATACAAGTCAAAACCCACTGATCTGGTTTATATCCGTTTAGTTAAAAGCTAACCAGAATTCACAGATAATAAATGTCCCAGTTTATTTTTTTGTCTCTATAACAGAGAGTGGGTCATTTATAAGAATAGGAATCTATATGGTTTGCAGTTCTGGAAGTCAACAAGTCCCAGAGTACAACACTGGTATCTGGCATGACCCTTCATGTTGGTATAGCCCAGGGCAGAAGAACAAGAGAGAGCAGGAGAAGTGGAAGGAACTTAGTCCTTTCATGTGGAAACTCCTTCCAAAGACAACTAAACCCCATCCACACGAACTGTATTAATCCATTCATAAAGACAAGCCCTCAGGAGCTAATCACCTCTTAGACGTCTCGGCTGTCAACACTATTGCACAGGAGATTAAGTTTCCAACCCTTGAATGTTGAGGAACACACTCAACCCATAGTGGAGCTGAAGCTTTTCCCCGGAGCAGAATTTAAGACATTTCTTACTATGGCTTTGTCACAAAGTTCTCCTGTTTTTTAGTTTAGTTTAGTTTTTATAGAGTTAATAAGAAACTACCAACACAGGAGCAGGTAGAGAAAACATTAGGAACAGTGGCTGGCTCTCTTTCTATCTCAGTGCATTCCAACATCACTTTTTGGAGGGACCAAGCACCAACCAGTGTCACCACAGCTACTCCTGGATCACATTGTCTGGCTTCCATGTGGTTTTTGTTATTTAAAGCCTCAAGGGTTGAACTGAAAGTAAGGACCATAATTTGGGGCATGATGGGTAACATGAGGCTAACTTTCAGTTTCAGTTGTTATGTTTCTTCTCACAAACAAATTGATCCCTAAATCAATAGTGGGATTTTTACCTAATTGAATTATCATCAACAATTAAATGGTAAGAATTGTGAAACTCCCCCAAATTATCTTTATTTCTCTACAACACAAATGAATTCTGTTTTGCCTCTGGCTCATTAAACTAGATAGATAGATAGATAGATAGATAGATAGATAGATAGATAGATAGATAGATAGACAGATGATAGATATAGATATAGACAGATAGATGAATAGAGAGATATATAGATGTATGTACATATGTATTCCCCTCTGTCTATTTATGTGTATGTGTGTGTGTGCCAATTCTTTTAAAAAAATTATTTCTCCTCTTCACTGTGGTCCTCTTGTTTCTTCTTCTCATTTATATAGATCTAGCCTTCCAAAATTTATAGAAGCTACAATTTGCTGACAGCAGAAAACAGGACAGTAATAAAAGATTTTCTCACTTCCTGGCAATTCTCCACATATTCCATTGAGAATAAAAACCTTTACACAGTCATAATATGCAATGTATATACTATGAAACTAGGAATATTGAGGGTTATGTGTGGGGTGGGAGGGATGAAAGAGAATCATGAAAGGAGTGATATTGTACATCTAAACTGACATGGTAAATTGTAACCCCTTGTATAACTACTTAGAGATAATAAAAATACAATTCAAAAAATAGTAAACAAAAAAGATTCACACATTAAAAAAAAATCCTCGACTACTTTACCTGTTTTTGTATGCTTTAAGCAGAACTATTAATTTTGTCAGACTACCAGGGAAAAGCATTTTTATTTGCGATATTCTTCACAATAATGCTGTGTGGCTTTTATAGTTAAAAATGCATCACCAACACCAAGTGTAAATATTTCCTTGAGATGAAAAATCCAATAAAAACCACAGGACCTCAGACTTAGTGGTTGAGATAAACAAGCCTTGCTTCTTGAGCTTTCAGTCTCCAAATGTGACAGCCACAGATTTTATTTTAAAGGTTATACTTTGCAATTTTTTTCCAAATGTGTTTGCAAGATTTATTTGAATGTGGTTAAATGTTTTCATGTCTCTGAAGTCACCTGCTAGTATTGGCTCCCCTTTACATATGGGAAATCATTTATGGGAAGTGAACAATGTTTCCTTTGTATCTTTAAGCACAAGCTGGCTCAGCCTCACCTTCACAATTAACTGAGTTTCCAAAATTATCTTCCTGGTGCGCACTGTGATTCTTTTCTTCTCTCAGAGAACAAAATTGCCTTATCCCAAGTCCATACTTTAGCTTTTGAATGTCAACAATGCTTTCACTCTTCAGAAATGCCTTGCTGAGCCCCCGAGGAAGTGTGGTATAATAAAAAGAGTCTGTAGATGTTTCCAGATCCTTTCCAGGTCTGTGTTTTCTTATGGTTGTGTTTCCTCCCATCCAGCCCCTTTGGCTTCTCTCTGACATTTTTCCTACAAGCTACATTTCCAAAATGCCGTCATGTCTTGGTGTTGAGGTGATAGTGATATTTATCTTCATTTGCAGTTGTGTTTTAACAAATGTTCCTCAGAAAGTACACATTATATATCAAAAAGGGAAAAACATTTTTCTTAAAATGAGACCACAGGAGGAGTATAAATATCCTACATACGGCCAACAACCTTGATTCTAACCACTAATATTCTTCAAAACAAGTTGTGTGTGCATTCCTCGCCATCCACCAAGAAGAGAGGAAAAGTAGAGATACAGAGGGCTACTGTTCTGGCTTCAGCACCAGCAACAACTGTTTTGAATGGCAGCATAGATGCATTCAGTAATAATGTCACAACTGGCTGCCAATCATTTGAGACTGAAATAAAGCTAACATTTCATAGGTTCCCTACTACTTGTGTTTGGTATTTCTTTGTCCACTTTGACACATCTTTTTTATTTGTTATTTATTTATGGGTTTTTTTTAGAAAGAAATTCTTGTAGCACAGCTGTTCTTTGTGCATTCCATACAGCAGTTAACTATCCAAAGTCCCTTTCAGAGCTCTCTCCTCCCCTTTCAAGTGGAAGCCAGACCTTCATTCAAAATCATAAATCCGACAACTCAAAAGCTCTATTCATGGAGTTTCAAGAATGATCCCCAGTTAATGTCATAGAGTTCTTTGAGATTGAAATAATATAAATTATTTAGTAAAGCACATTTATAAAGGAAAAAGAAAACCAGAGAATTGACTGAAGAAGCACTTATTAAAGTCAGCAAAGCCAGAACTCAAGTTCAAGTTTTCCCATTCCAAGTCTTGACTTTCTTTGCAACATTTCCTTTCCATTTGAACATTCTGGAAGGCAAAACAGATTTCTACCCATATACAAAAATAGCCTTTCTCAAATTTTCTTTGATATTTTAACTGCCTAGAACTGTGGGGAATCTATATTCATTTTTTAGATACCTGCATACCTTCACTTAGTGGTTCCTTTTCCTAATAGATATATATCCCAAAGTTACCAAAAGTATCCTAAGAGTTACAGTCTTGGCCAAAGTCTTCTCACTCGGCATGTTTTTATTTTGTTGTTTTTTGTTTTTTTTCCCCAGTCTTGGGGATTAAACTAGGGGCCTAGCCACTGTTCCTGAGCCTATTTGTGCTCAAGGCTAGAGCTCTACTACTTGTGCCACAGCCTCATTTCTGGATTTTTCTGAGTCTCTTATTGGAGATAAGAGTCTCACAGACTTTCCTGCCCAGGCTGGCTTGGAACAACAATCCTCAGAGCTCACCCTCCTGGGTAGCTGGGATTACAGGTGTGAGCCACTGGCACCAGCCACTGTACATGGCTTTTTAATTTTTTTGTTTGCTTTCCTTTGTTTTAAATCATTTTATTATCATTAAATAGTTGTACAAATAAGTTTCAACATGCCATGTGTACAGTGCATCTTGATTAGTGTCAGTTCTTCTGTCGTTCTATCCTCACCCTCATATGCCCTCAAGTTTCCTAGTTTGATTTTCTCATATGTACTTTGAGTATAATTGTATTCACCCACCATTAATGACTTCCTCTCTTCTTTCCCCTTTCTCCCAAGTATAGAAGTGAAAATGTCACAGAGAGAAACAGATCTGGAAATAGGTGTTGATACATACTTGGCAATGGAATTAATAACCATTAAAGCAACAATCGCATGACATTGTGGCATACTCAGGAAAAACTGACAACATCCTATCTAGAAAACAGTAAGCCCGTTCTCAAAAACAAGTAAAATGCTTGATTTTTCCCCCCATGATTTTAGTAATCTTATAAAAAGACAAAAGGGCCAGAATGATGGTGAATGTCTATAAACCCAGCTACTCAGGAGACAGAAGCAGGAAGATAAGTACAAAACCAGCCTGGAAGGCATAGCAAGATCCTATTTTTAAAACTAAAGAGAGAGGTTAATAGAGCTCAGTGGTAGAGCGCTGGCCTAACTCGAGCTAGGCCCTGAGCTCAACCTTCTAAGAATCTTCTTGGGTACACTTATATAGGTAAGAAACGAACGATGTTTTTGAAACTACCTTGCCTTTGACAGTACGTGGAAGAAAGTGTGATAAAAACCAAAGCTGTAACAAAAGACAGGTGTATACAATGAATTCTTACCTGCATTCTCTCCACTTCCTTGCTTCATTCTTCTTTCCCCCTCTCCACTTGACCCCCATCCTATTCTCTTACAAGTATCTATTTCCTGGTATATATTTTTTAGGGCTTTGACTAAGTCTTTTTTTAAGGAATTACACTATTTGCAACTCTCCATAGACAGTCTATTTAATACTTAATTCATTTCTAACTCCTCGTTTACCACCTAGTATGTTTATTTATAGATTTATAGGCACATTTTAGCTACCACAAATGAGGGAAACCATACAAGTTATGTTTCTCTGCATCTGGCTTACTTTGCTTAATATAATTGTTTACAAATCTTTCCTTAAGAATGGTATAGTGTCATTCTTTTTGATAGATGAGTAGAATTCTGTTTTGTATATATGCCATACTTTCTAGATCCATTCATACACTAAGGGGCATCTGGATTGATTCTAAATCTTGGCTATATGGTAAATAATGCTGCAGTGAACATAGTTGCACTGGTAACTTTCCTGTGGCCTTTTTTGTGCTCTGTTGGATAAATGCCCAGGAATGGAATCTCTGGGTCATAAGGATAGCTCTGTTCAGTTTTTTGAGGAACCTCTATACTACTCTCCAGAGTGGTTGGACAAGTTTACACTCTCAGTAACAGTGTAGTAGGGTTCCCTGGCCACATCCCTGCCAGCATCTGTTATTATTATTCGTTTTTTGATAATGGTCATTCTAATTGGGGTGAAGTGGAATCTCAATGTTGTTTTGATTTGTATTTCCTTTATGGCCAAAGACGCTCAACATTTCTTCATGTATCTCTTGGCTATTTTGACTTCTTCTGAGAAATCTCAGAAGTCTCTCTTTAAGGCATTAAGCCCATTTATTAATTGGATTGTTGTTTCTTTGAGAGTTTTTTTTTTTAATTTTTTTTTTTTTTTTTTTTTTTTTTTTTGGCCAGTCCTGGGCCTTGGACTCAGGGCCTGAGCACCCCCCCCCCCCCCCCCCCCCCCCCGGCTTCTTCGCGCTCAAGGCTAGCACTCTGCCACCTGAGCCACAGCGCCCCTTCTGGCCGTTTTCAATATATGTGGTGCTGGGGAATCGAACCGAGAGCTTCATGTTTAGGAGGCAAGCACTCTTGCCACTAGGCCATATTCCCAGCCCCGAGAGTTTATTTTTTGAGAGGGATTAATTTTTTCAGCTCTAAATATATATGTGTACATATACCACATAATTTAGAAATATAATGGAGGGGCTAGGTCAAAGTGGAATGAAGATGTTGAAGTGATGATACAAATCAAGACACATTATACACAAAAACTGCTTTCTTAAAAAGCAAAATAGTAAATAAATATATAACCTAAAATAAAGTTAAGTAAGGGAAGGAGTGGTTTGGGACTAAATGTGGAAAGGGATGAGAGTGATCAAGATGCACTGTATCCATAAAATGCTTTGAATTGCTACTTGAAGATAATAAAAATATTTAAAAAGAAATATACCATAAAAAGATAGGTTAGTACGAGAAAAGCATAGCAAATTTAAAGTAAAGTTTTATATAACAAAGGAACTTTCAGAAATGATAACTCAAACCCATGAGTTGAACCAGGCTTGAATGAAAATCTGAACATCTGCATAGAAGTGTGGTTACACAAAAGGCTATGAGTTAATGGTAGTAGAATGGGGGTGAAGAAGCTGTCTGTCTAATCAATCTCCGCAGCCTCTCTGTGTCGCAGCCCCTCCTCCTAGAGGATCTCTCTGCAGTGAGGGTCTCTGAGGCATAAGAGAGAGAATGTCCCTCCTAAGTTTTGTGGTTTAAGGAAGAGGAGTTTTAGTTTCTTTTTTTTTTTTTTTTTTTGGCCAGTCCTGGGCCTTGGACTCAGGGCCTAAGCACTGTCCCTGGCTTCTTCCCGCTCAAGGCTAGCACTCTGCCACTTGAGCCACAGCGCCGCTTCTGGCCGTTTTCTGTATATGTGGTGCTGGGGAATCGAACCTAGGGCCTCGTGTATCCGAGGCAGGCACTCTTGCCACTAGGCTATATCCCCAGCCCCGAGTTTTAGTTTCTATAACTTGCCTTGGGGAAAAGGATTCTGATTTCTATGGGTGACTCTGGGTGGGGAGATGAATGGTCAGGAAAACTCTGTTTCTGACATCCTTCTAGTCTTGTTCAGTTCCATGCACTCAGGGTGCCATGATGACCTACTTTGAGGCACCGTGTACTGAGCCAGAACAACTGGCAGGAGAAAGGCATAATTCTCCGTCACTTCTCATCGTCTCTAGCACTGGAGTTTCTCACCAGAACACCTCATAATTCCAGACACCTAGGAGGTTTGGGTAAGGGTAGAGTTGGTTTCACATGCCAAGAATTGACCATTTACCTGTCATCTTTCTCGCTTCTCCCACACTTAATTCAGAGGTACACTGTAGATGATCTGAGGAACAGGGAGAGGTCAGAAAACAGACCTGACTCCATGTCACTTTTTTTCAACAACTGTGGATAGACTTAGGTTCACAATGCTCAGGCCTCTAGGACAGGATGAATCGCTTCAACCTGCCTAAAGCTTTTCTTATTATGCACAGAAACTAGCTACTTATGAGGGACGGGAAGTGAATCAAGATAAATAAGGCATTGTCCTGTGTATTTTGTCCTGCTGTTTTAACGTTCTTCGCATAGTTTAGAAATGTAGAGCCATCAGGGTCAAACAACTTGCTCAATTCTAACTGGGATGTAGCGTGACTTACTTACTTTACAATAAAAGCTATTAGCTTTGACCTAAACTATAATTCTTTATAAAGTGCTAAAAGTTCAAAGCTAGCCTGTAAGGTATGAAGGTGTAAAGATTCTGGCTCTTCACACCTCTTCAAAAGGACAAATGTTGGAGCTCCCATCCATTCTGCCTTTTAGGTGAAAGCAAATTTTTAAGTCACCTTTTTTTCATTCAGATACAATTTAGTTTTGCTCCTCTCCCTGCCAAAAAAGGGGGTGGGGGTGGGGGAGTGTTTTAGCACATAGTGGAAGAGTGTATATTTATGTCAGTCAGTGCAAAGAAAGTCATTTGAGGCTTTGGAATTGTTCTTTTGTGTGGAAGTCCCTGAAGATAAAATTCCAAGGCGCCATCCATTCCTTCTTTTGGACACTCACAACATCAGAAATGTCTTTGTTAGGGCTCAGATTTCTCACTTCCTGGGCTATTGGCACCTTCCTTTAAATGGCTTTACCTCCTGCAGACTGCTTCCTTTTTATAACAAAGGTCTGCAGGTTTTCCCCCAAGTAGATTTTTAAATCCTTGAATGTGTGGACTGTCATAACTATTTTGATGTCTGCCAAGAACTTGACCCTGTATTCCTGTGATTCTCACTAAATAAGGTAAGTTATATGGAGAGGAGGATTTAGAGGAATAGCTATAAAGTTTGGGGGAGGGAGGGAGGGAAAGCCGGAAGGTTCTAACTAGAGACTCTATACCAGATTATATTCTCTTGAAAGGGAGAAAGAGAGAGAAGAAAGAGCTAGAGAGAGAAGGAGAAAAGAGCTGTTGTTTTGTTCCCAGGATTCCCAAGATCTGCCAGTTCTCAATTTTATTTTCTATGAATTGTCTTGTTCATTTTCTTTACAACCTTGATAGCTCTCTCAACCACTTTAAAACTTGAAAATAAGCAATTACTTACTTGTGGTTCCAAAGTACCACATCAACAAAATGGACAAGTCTAGGCCCTAAGACCTGAAGCCTGATAACTTATTCATGAGTTATAATTTGCTCTAGAAAAGTGGCTCAGCAAGCTGAATCTGGAATCTGATGTGCATGGCCACTACCACATCAATAGGAAGCAGCACCTCCTGATGTAACCATGTTCAAGAGAAAGCAAAGCGAAGAGAACACTAGTTATTCTTATCCAAAAGCACCTTAAAGAAGACTGTTGTTTGCTGTACTTTATAAATGAGGACTGTAAGACAGTGGTGACAGGTGATAAGATCACTGTTCTTGATTTTAACGGTTTCCATTGCTCTAATTATACATAACTCTGAGTTGGATAGTAGATGCTCATAAAAAGAAAAGAATTAAAATGCTACAGTGACCTTGACAACCACCAGGAAACTTATACATTACAAATTATTACTTTCAAATAAATCACTGTAGATTTGCTTCGTGAGTACTATTATGAACCACTGTTGGTGGACATCTAATGAAGCACAGAATGAATCCTGTTTTCTTGAAAATGCCACTTCTTTTGCATTTATGTTACCTATTCAAACAACCAACTGAGAGGCTACTGAGCCAAGATAAGTGCGTTGGGTTCCTATACAAGCCAAACAAGCCAAATTTAGTCTAATCAGTTAAAAGAAAACTGAAAATCTTAAGCATAAACAATCAGATATTGATAAGTAACTTCTAACTAGACACTTCATACCAGATGATACCCAAGTAAAGCAAACATCTTTCTGTAGCCAGTTGGATAATTGTCTTACTCCACTTCCATATTCAGCCTGTAAAAAAATACTACATATATTGTGGTATTTTTGTTGTTGTTTTTGATGGTGGTAGTGGTGGTAGTCCTGAACCTTGAACTATGGGCCTGGGCTCTGTCCTGAGCTCTTCAGCTCAAGGCTAGTGCTCTACCACTTGAGCCACAGAGCCACTTCCAGTTTCCTGGTGGTTAATTGGAGATAAGAGTCTCATGGACTTTCCTGCCCATGATGGCTTTGAACGTGATCCTCAGATCTCAGCCTCCTGTGTAGCTAGGATTACAGATGAGAGCCACATGTGCCTGGCTTCTAAATACATTGTTAAAGCCAAATTTGAAATTTCTTTTGTCTAGAGTGCTTCTTGGTTCATGAACCCATTACTCAAATCAATTCTTTAAATTTTACTTTCTCAAAAGAGTATGTGTGTGTGTGTGTGTGTATACATATATACATATACATATATATGTTCTGCAAAAACTCAGCCCTTGAAAGAAACAGTAAGGAATTCAAACATGTACCATACTCTAAGAATTCCAATCTATCCTCTATCCTTTTATAGCTTCAAGAACTTGGAAGCAAACTGATCACTCTCTTTCTCTGTTTAAATGAAGATGGTACAAACCTCAAGAGGAGTTACAAACGAATTACTTCACTAACAAAGAATGTTTAGAACTGTGTGGTTATATCTTATTTACAACATTCTGTCAATCACGTAATGATGAAATGAGACCTCATCATTACTCCAATTCATTATAGTTTTCTAGAATCCAGTTAAAAGAAATTCTATCTTTTTTTTTTTTTACTGTACTGGAAAAGTTTATTTTTGTGTCATTAGAACTAACAAGGAGACTGATCAAATGATTTAGCCATAGACACCAAAGTGTTAAAACAAGGAATGTTGGATCTTACCTATTATAGATTCTTTTCCCTAAATATTCTTGTGAATCTCTACATAAACTAGTTATAAACTTAATAGATACAAGCTGATAACAAGGTGTTTAGCATTTGTAAAGCAAGAACTCTGGACAAACTCTGCTTTTAGTTTAGATTAGTTTTGTTTTGTTTTTCTCCAAGACTCAGGCTCAACACCTTGCTGAGATCCATAGAGAGATGGCAAAGTCTGAGGCACATTCCATTCCTTTGAAAACACCAGCACAAAGCACAGTTTTTAAAAATAAATAAGGAAGAAAGGGGAGCTGTGGAGTGGAACCAAAGCCTATCAGTTCTTGGCTTAAGGCTGGAGCCATGGCATTCTTACTCCAAGCCATTGTTCTTGTACATTGGAGGACTCTGGGTGCAATTTCAACCCCCAGTTTTACAGGAAGTGTATTTTCAGCAGGCCATCTCCGGACTGCTCTGGATTACCTCATGAGCACTCCTGACAGTCCGACAGCATCACCTCTCTGAGACATTTCTGTTTCTGAATTATCTCGTGTCTTTTCCGGCACCCATTTTATCCTGAACCCTTCATCTGTTCACCCACTGTAAACATGGTAGCATTAAAGATGACAATGAGTTTTGTTGTCAACAACTGGAAAATGAAGTGCCATTTTTTTTTTTTACTTCATCGATGTCTCACTTCATTTCTTTTTTGTTAATTTAAGGACTGTAAGAGTTTCCCATTTCATATGATTTAGAATGCCATGTGCCTTTCTTAAAATATTCCTGATTCTTTTTAGTAATTTAGTTCTTTTTGTTATTGACCTGTATAATGCCAATTTTATATTAACTGTTCAAATTACTTGTATCTTATCTGCCCTAAATCAATATTTTAGGTGCTTAATATGCATCAGACACTATCTATGTCACTCAGTACTCCAACCAGACAAGAACGGCATTGTTAGCTAACTCCTGTAACCCTAGCTACTAGGAAGGCTGAGATTTGGTTCAAAGACTACCTGGGCAGCAAAGTCCATATGCCTCTTATCTCGAATTAAATGAAAAAAAAGCCCGAAATGGGGGGTGTGTCTCAAGTGGTAGCGTGCTAGACTTGAGCATAATAGCTCCAGGTTGGGAGTGCGCGCACGCGCACACACACACACACACACACTCACACACACACACACAAAGGGTATTATGACTCCTATCTTACAGATGAGAAAATAGAGATTGAATAACATACTCCTTGTCAAAAAGGCTTTCAGCCAGAAATAGAAACAATACCGATGGAAAATCAGAGAGGAAATCTAGAAAGATAGAGAAAAAGGCTCAGTGGAGACAATGCCCTCTTTTTCCTTTAGACCCTCTAAGACATGGATTGTAGACTCTGGAGTGGACTCTTAAAGTGGACAGGCAACATTTCTTTTGAGTGAAGTGGAGAGCTATCCAATCAGATACCAGAATACTTGAGACTTGCCCAAAGGGATATAAAAGGGGAACCCCAAGAGTACTGCAAGCAGATTGCCAATTTCTGAGTCTCAATTCTCATTATCTTGCCTCAAGAAGTCAGTACCTTCCTCCTCCTCTTTCCTCTCCTCCCCCTCTCCCTCTCCCTCCCCTCCCCCCCCCCTTCCTCATCCTTCTCATCTGTAAGGCAGTCCTGTCAGCCAGGAGTCCTAATTGGGGACTTATACCAAACAGCTAATAGATAAAAGGCCATCCTGGAGCAGTGCCTAACTCTCACTTTGCCCCTGCCCCCACTTTCCCTGCCTCCTGAATCTTTATCTGGGGGAGAGAAGACAGGATTGGACAGAATGGAAAGTCAGAAAAGAGAAGGCAGAAAAGAAAAGAAAAGGAAAGGAAAGAAACGAAAAGAAAAGGAAAGGAAAGGAAAGGAAAGGAAAGGAAAGGAAAGGAAAGGAAAGGAAAGGAAAGGAAAGGAAAGGAAAGGAAAGGAAAGGAAAGGAAAGGAAAGGAAAGGAAAGGAAAGGAAAGGAAAGGAAAGGAAAGGAAAGGAAAGGAAAGGAAAGGAAAGGAAAGGAAAGGAAAGGAAAGGAAAGGAAAGGAAAGGAAAGGAAAGGAAAGGAAAGGAAAGGAAAGGAAAGGAAAGGAAAGGAAAGGAAAGGAAAGGAAAGGAAAGGAAAGAAAAACAGAAGGCAATGAATTCCAAGTGTGTTGTCATTTTATAATAAAACCTTCTCTTTTCTTAAAGATCCACAACCCTCCCCAGCTTCTCTCAAAACTTGGAGCCAACAGTACCCACTAACCATTCAGCTTCCGGGAAGGGGAAAGGATGGGAGGTGAGCAAGCAATGTATTTCTAATTTTCTGCATGGATGCCTTAGTTACTATTAAGATATTGTCAAAGGGAAGTAATTTCAAAGAAGAGAAGCTAGACTGATTAAGAAGTTCGATTAAGATTGGCTTTTGAGAAAATATTAAAAGCTGGGAGGAAAAAAAAAGATTAAGATTGGGAGCCATTAAAGAGACTCTCCAGATATCAAAACGGCAGGAGACAACTGCTCATTGGTACAAAACAAAGCCTGTCAGTCAGTCGACAACATCTTTTAAAGATAGCAATCACAAGTACACATTGTCAGCCTGTTCAAGGCCAACTGCATCCATGTTAGCTGCAACTCTAATAAGCTTCATGACTCAGTTCAGAGCCTGGATTCTCTGTTTAAAGACACAAGTCTCCCAGCTTTGTCTTGCTAGGCTCTTAAGTGCTTACAGACTAATCGTAACACAGGGAGTTTAGCACAATCCTGCATCTTAAGAGCCTGGGAATTCTTTTTTTCTCTCCTTAGAAATTTGTGGAGACCAAGGAAAGTATCCCAAGTACCTTATTTAAATAAGAGATTTATTATTTTTAGGGAAGAATATTACCATGCACCAAGTTCCTTGTTTGTACTCTTCATAGCAATGGGTAGATTCTTCCAAATGACTTATTTTCTTTCATTAGTGGATAGTGTGGCATTTGGTCCATCAGTGGCTAGGAGTTCCCCAATCTGTTCTCTGAAAACTGCTGCTATATGGGCCTGGATTCCTTCACCTCATCAAAACCTATCCGCTTCTCTGTCTAGGTGTCATATCTTAAAGAGAAAGTGAAGCTGTCACTTAAACTGGACTTTGGAAACACATTATAGCCTGTCTAAACATACTCTAATTTGATGGTCTCAATAGTAACAAGCAAGGCAAAAGTTCTAGTTTGGCCACTGGCATAAGTGTAGTCAGTAGGGACTGCTGAGGTAAATCTACTCTAGCCAAATCTTGGGAGGAAAAGGGGTGAGGAGACTGGAATTATCAGGAAATGAAAGGTTCTTTTCCATGTTTTTTTCTCTGTAACTTTCCTTCAAAGAATTAAGTAAGGCTCTGAAACACAAAAGTTTATTTTTACAGGGGGGGAAAATCAATAAAAAAATGAAAAGCAGTATGCCACTCTAGGTTTTTTTAAATGGAAAGATTTCATATTACCACACACATGTATGTTCTCACACTGGGTAGAAGGCTCACTTGATGAGACAATGTCTAAATTTGTGCAGTGAAGTGCAAAACTGAAGGCAACCAGACTTTGTAACCCACTACTTCCCATCTTTAGCTGTGTAAAAATAATCTACTTTTGGAAATCCTAAGAAGTATATACATTTAGAGGAATGAGGAGATAGTCCATCCTTCAAATTAGATGTTAGGACTAGGTTATATATGAATGTTATGTCTCCTTTCTCGATGCACTCAACTCCCAAGAACTCTAAAGTTATTCAAACTGAATTCTATCTCAGATTCTTCAGGATGTGTGTGTATGCATTATATAGGTACATATGTTTTTGTCAACTCAAAATAGCTCTTCTTTTGTTATTTCTAAATTAAGGAAGAATTACCATTGATATATTGGAAATAGTAAAGAAGAAAAATTAGAAAATAGGATTTTCATTCCCCAAAGGAACTAAGCATTAGCAATTTGGAGTATCTCTGTCAGTCTTTAGATTAGGTGTTCTTCTTTAAAACATGCAAAGCCCAGTTCGTTATATCATTATAGGATTATAATCTTGAGCCTTCTGCACTCAGCCAGTGCAAGCGTTATTTTTTTAACTCATTCTTATTCTTCATCTACAAGGTAGGACTAAGGTAGCAGAAATACAGAACAGAACATCTATATAAAAGGCCATGAGAATTTTATAAACTAAAGAGTACTTAAAATTACCTAAGAAGAA
The DNA here is from genome assembly GCF_023159225.1 of Perognathus longimembris pacificus. Classification (NCBI taxonomy): domain Eukaryota; kingdom Metazoa; phylum Chordata; class Mammalia; order Rodentia; family Heteromyidae; genus Perognathus; species Perognathus longimembris. Next base: position 47,566,149 of record NC_063176.1, read on the forward strand.
ATAAATTTGCTTCATATTCTATCTACTTTTCTTTCTAATACTCTATTAAAAAGGCAACTTAGGGATAAAATGACAAGACCGGAGAGGATGGGTAAAGAGACCAACAAAATGCATTTTGAGAAAGTGGTTGATTTGTACCTGTTTAGCCAAATAGAAAAAAAAAAAAAAAAGAGCCACAACTTCCCAGAGGTGACAGTCATGGCAGGTAAGCAGTAGTTGTTGCTAAGGGAATCTTCACTAGATACTGGTACCATGTTCCTTGAAATTTCCCAGTAAATCGTGAGCTTTCCTAAGTAAACCTCTGTTTATTATGAAGAATCCAGCCCCATGTATCTTGTAATAACTATATAAAATTGATTGGACAGATATTTTTAATGAATATCATTTTTATAATATATCACTTAGTAATGAAAAAGCACATAGACAAGTCACTGGTTGTACATATATGTGGCAAAAGTCTTGTTTGGTAATAGAGAAAGAAACAGTTGCAAATCCATAAGACACTAAATGATGCCTAATTTTTTAAAGTAAAAGATTTTGACATAAAGATTTACACATAATTGATAAGCACATGAGAGATATACAAGATCAATATTCAGCAGAAAAAAAGGAGGGCCAAACCACAGTGATATACTACTACATGGGGACTAGAATGGCTATAATAATAAAAAAAAGACTGAGAAATCAAGTAAGAGCCCAGAGATTTTTTTTAATGTCCTATTTTATGCTGACAGGAGAGCAGCTTGAACTTTAGAACCAATATGGCAATTCGTTAAAGTTTTAACTGTACGTACAAAAAAAATCACATCCTATTCTTAGCTGTATACTTGAGAGAAATGATCTTGATGCCAATGATCATTATTATTATTCATAATAGTGAAAGACCTGGAAACAACCAGAACACTCATCAACTGCTGAGTAGATAAGCAAAATGGGACATTTTCACACAATAAACTACTAGTTAGTAACGGAAAAAGAATGTCTTTACATACTATACCATGAATAAACCTTCAAAAATATAGGCCTAATTAAAGAAGCCAGATATATGTCATTACATATATTGTACCATTTCCAGAAAAGCATCTTCAGAGAGGAAAGCAGATGGATGGTTGCTTAGGGCTGGAGTTGAGTGCGGTGGCAGCCCATAAATAGGCACAAGGGGAATGTTAAAGTTCATGAAGATGCTCAAAAGCTACATTTCAGTGCTGGCTGCACAGCTCTAAATTTACTGAAAGTTACTGAACTAGATAGTCATAATGGTTGAATTTTAAGGTATGTAAATTATACCTCCAAAAAGCTACTTAAAATGGATTCAGAAGACATATAGATAAGGATTAAGTTGTGGTAACTCTCATGCACCTCTTAGAGATAAATCTACCAAGGCATAAAATAATATGATTGATTATTATCCCATATGTTTACCCCAGGATATTTTAGAGTTCACCATTCCATGAGTAAAAAGGACACCATGGTAACAAATGGCCCAAATTTCGAATTTCTAGACGTATCTGTTCCTGTGAGATTTCTGGCTTCCTGCAAAGTTTTCCGCCGTGAATTCTAGAAGTCTTTATGGGTATTTCACTGTGCTCACATACTGAACTCCCATGTCAGAGTTACTTCATGGGATCTTCCACGTCCTTCCCTCATTGTTCAACTCCCTTTGTTTTAGGTAAGAGATATAAAATACAGAGTAATATAACTGCATTGAAAATTCTTAGGGCCAACATATCAGGAAAAATACAAAAAGAACACTGTATTCTTTTAACTGAAGAAACTTTAGGATTTTAAACTTAGGATGACATGGAATAGCAAGGAAAAAATGGTTGATAAAAATGGCTTTAAGAGAAAGCCCATAAAATAAAAACTACTTAGTATTTAAGTGTTTTTTAGCCTCCTTTTTTTTAAACAATTGTTCAGCAAGGAATGCATGCTTGCATTTTTCGTTTTCCACTGGATCCTGCAAATTTGTAGCTAGCCCTAACCTGAAGGAAGTAGGCTGATTCAGGCCATGGTGCTCAAGTATGACAATGAGATCAGATCCTAGTACATGGAGAGGCCATATCAATATTTTAACCCTTACTTGAGTCTCATGTACCGGCCCATCCACTTCACTGGCAGAGTATAAGACAAGAGTACAAACAGAGTATCACTAGCACATTGCTATATCCTAGAGGCAAATGCATATTAATATACTCTTAAAGTATGTTCTGCCCAAACTTTAAAATAAATATTCAGTGGGGCTCAGTGGCACAAGCCTGCAATTCTAGGTGCTTGGGAGGAAGAGATGCTGGGAAATGAAGTTTGAAGCCAGGCCCAGAAGAACAAACTTCACAAGACTTCATCTCAATCAATGGTTTGGTACAACAGCACATACCTGTGTTCCCAGCTCTGGGGGATGTCCTGTGGCTGGTCACAGTGGTATATGTCTGTCATCTCCAGTGACCCAGAAAAGCACAAGGCTGGCCAGGTATAGAATGAGAATCTACCTTGAAAACAACCAATGGGAAAAGACCTGGCTAAGTAGCTTAAATAGTGGATAGAGTGCCTGCCAAGTAAGTGTAAGGTCCTGAGTTCAATTCCTACTCTGCCCCACCTCCAGTAGTTGGAATTTCTTACTAACAACAGAAAGGCCAGATGAACATTTAAAAGTCTAAAACTTGAAATTCTTTCCCAGGATGTGAAAATGTAGGACTGTCATCTTAGACCCTCCCAAGAGAACTTTGTGGTAGTTTTTCTCCTACTCCCAATAGAACTTGGTGGTAGTTTGTGTAGAAACTATAGCCTGGGTGAGCTGGGCCATGAGGAAGGAGGGTGCCCTGTCTGATTTCTAGAGAGCATGGTGCCACACACGTGGACACTCTTTCCACTTCAAGACCACATGTGGTCTCTGTGGAAATAAAGAAGAACTGAGATTTTGTCAAGAGGGAGTAAACGTGTGGCTGATGGCTTCACATCTCTGCCCCACCCCTTAAGGATCAATTCTTCAAAACAGAACTTGCCTGCCTCCTACAGCCACTGAATTAGCCAATCTGACAGCTACTTGGGTTTTCAATACCCAAACTCTGTGAGGCCAGAAGCGTGTGAAAGCAGAAACTGTTCCGATTTGTCACAGATGATGGGGCATACTTAATTCAAGAGAGATTACCGTAGTGGTTGCTGTATAGGCAAGAAATCGGGCTCAACTCAATACCCAACTAGAACAAGTGGACATTTCGAGCCAAGGAGCAGGATGAGGAGTCAGTGGATTGAAAACTCACCGAGAACAAACATCAAGGGTAAGGAGATATTGCTAGATTGGCCCAGAAAAGTTCTTGCTGAGCTGAATTAAGTAGATTGCAGAGAAAGTTGGCCCATTCTGGGTCAAGGAACAAGTCTTTGTAGAGTAGACTTTATTTTCCTTTCTCACTCTCTATTCTGTGTAATACTGTAGAGGATCCTGGATTCTCCTGTCATCAAATACATTCATCCCTCTCCCTTGATAGTGGAGGAAAAGCACTGGGCTTGGTAGAAAGGAGACCAGAGTTTGAAACTGGGCTCCATTAATTACAGCTGTATGGTATTATGCAAATCATTTGCATTTGTTGACATAAATTTGCTTGTATACAATATAAGTGTAGTATTATTTGACTGTTATGCTTATCTTGGACATAATAAATATTGTATCTGGCCTATAGTTGAGGTTCTATAAAATTACTGCCACTGCTACTTCCACCAATCTTGTGGCTATTGGCTCCTCCACTCCCTTGTAATTCCACATTTCAATCTAAACCATCCTACAAAATTGTGAATTTATGTAGCTAAAGAAAATTCTAGGGCTGGGGATATAGCCTAGTGGCAAGAGTGCCTGACTCAGATACACGAGGCCCTAGGTTCGATTCCCCAGCACCACATATACAGAAAACGGCCAGAAGTGGCGCTGTGGCTCAAGTGGCAGAGTGCTAGCCTTGAGCGGGAAGAAGCCAGGGACAGTGCTCAGGCCCTGAGTCCAAGGCCCAGGACTGGCAATAAAAAAAAAAAAAGAAAATTCTAAGACATAGTAGCACACACACACGCATTCACACACACTACATTTTAGTACACACTCTTGCTTTGACAGGAAGAAAGATAATGATAACCAATGGGTCTTTTCCATTTCTAATTTCAGTCATTCTATGGTCCTGTGATTACCATAGCCAACTAATCAACTAAACATAATTATGCACAATTCCAAACATATTATGAAGTAATAAGGCCTTTATTTTTCAGTGTGCCTTGAATGTTTCTATCATTAAAGATGTAAAAACAAAATTTAGTTTGGACCACAGAATGGAAAACCAGAAAAGTTAAAGAGAATACAAGTAGGCTGAGAATTAACTTTTGTGCTTAGAAATATCAGGACACCTGGATGAAATTTTGAAAAGGGTGAACCAACCCATCGGATGCCAGATCATACATTGCACTCACCTTTTGCAAGTCATTTGGGAAGGAATTTTATCCTTAGGTCCTTTGAGAACACTTGTAATTGTCAGAAGTCTCTGATATATGCAAATGATTACCTAGAAGGCATCTCTCGCACCAAAATTAAAAAGCAAAAAGAAAGATATGCAAATGACTACATCATGTGTCCTGCAAAAACTGAACACATCTGTACCCAGCTCATCAGGAGATGTTTCAAGCTTAAACCGTGTGAAAACTGAACAAAACAAAATCCAGATATACATATACTAAGAGAAAGCCAGGAAGATTGTAGGCTTTCCAAAGTAGCTATGTTATATTATCTGTAGCATACCACCAACTAAAATAATAGATATTTTGATGTTGTATAATAAATAAAGGTAGAATCATTGTCTCTAGTGGAGAAATCTCCCAACAGTCCCACAATGAGCCATAGAGAACTTAGCCATGTATTCAAAATATGCAGCGTAAATCAATGTACAGCCCAAAGCATGTAACAATTGATGCTCGTTTACCAGTATATACCAACATTTACTGACATAAACATATATAGATACATGTGTATATATACGGTGCATATACATATGCACCGTATGCACACACATACAAACACACACATATATATACATGCCAAGAGAGGACAAAAGACAAAAATATAGATACATACAAAGAACCAAGAAAATTTCACAATTGATTCAGAAGCTCTTAATAACTCTTTTATGAGTTACAAACTAAACTACGACCATTTCAAGTTTCATCTCCAAAAAAAAAAAAACTAAGTATAAGTTATTTCAAATTCTAGATGTATTGTCCCATTGTTTCCCCTGAAACCTACTCAAATTTTAATCAGCATACCACAAGATTATGCTGTGTCCTGTCTGGTCTCTTTTAGAGTTCTTATTTAAATGTCCTTGGAGAACACTGAATATAGCTACAGGTTCATTATTCTCTATGTAAAACTATGTATGAATGCGGATTCCAAATTTTATCACTTCCATTGGGCCTTATGTGAACATTCATTAAAATCTTAACCAATTTTATGACAACAGTGTCATGAATAAGATAGAAAAATTATGAGTGTGTAAATCAAATGATACTTCAGGACTCAGGAAGTTAACATATTGCATTTCCCCCGAGAATCTTTGCTTTTATGTATCTCTTATTCTCTTAGAAGTTACAAGAAAAATCTCAATCTTGACATCATAGCTAGATCACTCTTACAAAGGACCATTTATCAGAAAAAAAATAGTAATGGTTTTCTGGAAAGTGCAACCATGAGAATAAAGACATCCAAAGTGAAATGAGAGATAAAACACAACTAATGAAGACTGGAATTTCTTTGATACATGTGGGAGCTTGAAAGCTTGTGTTCATTTCCCCAAATAGCTAAGATATTTAGATGAGCAGCAACATGCCTGTGCTTTGCTATGCAAGTTTTACCTTTGCCTCTTCTAAGACTTTGAGATGACCTTTTTCTCCTCTGAGCTCCCCATAGAGTTGATATTCTGCTCTTTGTTGCAGAATTCCTATGCCATTGTTATGCCCTTAATCTGAAGGTCCAGGATACAGAGCAACTACACACAAATATATTGTCAATTGGTCCAAGGTGCATACAGGGATTCAGGAAGCACATGGAAGTGCTAAGCAGTCCACTTGTCCGGTTCATTGACCCCTCAACACAACAATGCCCAACTAAGAGTTGAGGACTGGAGAGTAGGACGTGCAGAATGGCAGGACAATATTATACTGGGAAATCTCAAGAAGATGAAGCATAGCAGTGGAAGATGAAGCATTGCTCAGTGGTTTCTGACTATTTGCCCAATAACTGCTCCCCCCCCAATTTGGAGCGTAGGAGTCAAAGAAATGGATATAATAGAAGTGAACACAATTGTCATTTACTCTGCATCTCTTTTTTTCATACATTAGAAGACTTTCCTTCTTTCTGGATTTCAACAACTCCTCTCAAAACACTCATACACTAAGAATATCAAAGAAACACAAAATTAATCTTACATTTCTCTTTATTCTTCTCCCCTACACTCTAGAATTTTGATATCCAAAAATCTTATCCCTTATATTATCCACGATACCAATAATAATAATAATAATAGCTCATGTTCACTGAACAGTTTGCAGCAACCACTTTCCTTCTTTTAAATGACATATCAACCAACAACCCAAATATTGCTGTCATGATCTGAACGTTTGAGCCCCCTACCAAAACACCTCATCATTCCATGATGATGAGTAGAGAGGAGCTTCAAAGGATGATAAGGTCATGAGGGAAAGCTCACACAAGAGCCCCAAGGGAACATTTCTATCCTCTTTCACTATATGATGACACAAAGAGAAGGTGCCATCTATCAATCAGAACAGGGGCACTGAGCAGACACTGAACCTTCGAATTACTTGTTGCTGGACTTCCAGACTCCAGAATTTTAAGTAATACATTTTTGTCATTTGTAAACCACCCCAGTCTATGGTGTTTTATTATAGCAACCCAACCAGATTAAGTATCATCATTCTTCAGAAAACAGGGGGGTCAGAGAAAAGCCGAATGCCTGTAATCATCCAGTTCCCACTATGGGAGGCAAAAATTTGAATCCCAATGTCCTATTTCCAGAATACATACTTGAAATCATCACTTATATTCTCAGTATTTCCTACTCACTTTCTTGTCAGCAAAACTTAATATCCCATCAACTATCATGAATGAAAGTAACTACAGAAAGCTTCAAGTTAGTGGTGGCAGTACTATGGGCTCTGTTAACATGAGAGTCTCTTCTCTTTCAGATATATTCGACAGTATAATAGACATCTTCTTCAATTGCTAACTGTTCATCCATCCCCAAAGTAGCAGTACCCTAAATCCTCAAAGAATGGGAAAGAGCCTGAGATTCTCAGAACCCTTGAGAAGTGGAAAGAATTGTTCTTGCAGAACCTCAATCTAGGCTAGGAATATGGCCTAGTGGCAAGAGAGCTTGCCTCGTATACATGAAGCCCTGGGTTCGATTCCTCAGTACCACATATATAGAAAACAGCCAGAAGGGGTGCTGTGGCTCAAGTGGCAGAGTGCTAGCCTTGAGCAAAAAGAAGCCAGGGACAGTGCTCAGGCCCTGAGTCCAAGGCCCAGGACTGGCAAAAAACAAACAAAAAAAAGAACCTCACTCTGCTAATGCTGCTTATGGTGGAAACTGATTTCAAAAAAAGACCTTTAAGTAAGACAAGGTGCTAGGTACAAAACAGTGCTTGGGCTCAAGTCATTTCGCAGAGGATCTTGATAAGGAGACTATTCGTAGGCAATAGAATGAAGCCTAAATAAAACTCTGTCAATCAAAAACGCGTTCAATTTTTCCCCTCAGTGCTGCGATCAGAACAGCTGGACTCACACATGGCTAAACAAGTGCATCCACTGAATGAAACCAGCAGCCCCCGAATTTGAACATTTTTGAAGAGCATGCTAGAGGATTTACCTTCTATGCTCAAGATAAAAGGTGTTGGAGAGATCAGGAAATACTTACCCCAAATTATTTTGAATTGTCCCTTAGAGCCTTGCCTGAGCATTCTGAAACAAGCAACTCCTACAAAAGCTAAGAATCACCTATCAAACCAAGCAAAAAACAGGGTCTCAAGGAAGATGCAAGTTTCTTGCCAAAGCAATGATGCTTCAAATATGAGATGCAAACTACCATTATGCCTCACCCATAGACATGATGCCTAGGAAATATCACAGCAACATAGACTACCGTCTCCTCCACTCCAATCCCGGAGAATTGAATGACGCCAATCCTGTAAGATTAGTGTGAAGTATCCATATGAATGAGAGCAAGCAAGAGATTGTGAAGCTAGTCCAGGCGTACACTTGGGCAAGAGGAATGACTATATGCAATTCTTTCCAAGGGACCCCTGACAGCAAAACTTCATATCATGTGATGTTAAAAAGGAACACACAACTCATCAAAATTGAGACATGCCCAGTACTGTACAATACCATTAGGAAAATGAAACATCAGTTCACTGACTGGGTCAGAACATGCATAACAGATAGATCACACCCACAAAAAAATTGTATAGAAAACATATACGTAGTATGACAAATCAGTGATAAAAGGAAAATCACCTAGTTGCTCTAAATGATCAAAAATAACACAAGCCAGTACTTCATAAAAGAAGACATATGAATGACCTTAAAGCCAATGATAAAGTACTCAATGCTGATAATCATCATGGAAATGAACTTTAAAAGCTGAGTAAAATACTGCTTCATATTCAGAAGAAAGGTCAGGCTAAGAAATATTAAAATTCCAAAGGCTGACAAATAGAAGCATCAATGGAAATTCCATATAAAAATGGTACCATCACTTTGAAAAGTGTTTACAAGATTTTTAAATAATATTTTATTTTATTGTAAAGGTGATATACAGAGGGCTTACAGTTATGTAAGTAAGGTACCCCCGCTTGAATTGTCACACGCTCCCCCTGACTCCCTTTCCCCCAGTTATAAATTTCATTTCCAACACAGTGTCTTGTGAGTATTGCTGTTATATTGGTTCACCCTTTGTCCTTTGTCTCATCATTTTGCAATTTCCCTTCCCTTTCAAAAATATATCTTATATATACATATATACATGTATATTATATATATACATATGTGCATATGTATATATATATATATATATAAAAACACAGGGTACCAAGATCAAAAACAGTGACAAAGGAAAGAAAAAGAAATAACTTCACACAGTGCATTAAAATAACACCTTTTGATTCCATATCTTGAACTTCATTTTGATTAGCATAATTTTATCTGGTCATATATACACAGCTATTGTGATCCTCTGCAAGGACTATCCTAGACATAGACATATACTAAAAGCTATTCGTGTTCAAAGTTTTCACTGCTACATATTTGTCAATGAGAAATATAAAAATGTATACATATATACACACACATATATATACATTAATTGTACACACACCACACACACACACACACACACACACACACACACACATTCATTGTAGCCAGGTACTGATGGCTCACATCCATAACACTAGCTACTCAGGGGGCTGAGACCTGAGAATCATGGTTCAAAGCTGACTTGGGCAGGAAAGTCCGTAAGACTCTTATCTCCAATTAACCACCGAAAAAAAAAGCTGTAGAGCTATAGTTAAACTGGTAGAGCACTAGTCCTGAGCAAAAACCTAAGGAACAGTGCCCAGACACTGTGTTTAAACCCCAGGACAGGTACACACACACACAAAAAGAAATATTATGTAAAATGTTTGTAGCGATTTTCATTGATAGTAGCCTGAAGTTAGAAACAAAGGTGAGCACTGGTGGTTCATGCTTATAATTCTAGCTATTTAGGATGCTGAGATCTGAGAATTACAGTTTTAAACAAGACTGGGAATAAAATCCCATAAGATTCTTATCTTAACCAGCAAAAATAAATGCATGCATGTACAATTCTCTTGTATACAATAAGTTTTAAAACTTCAAAACTTTTTAAAATTAAGGCATAATTTACTGCAATAAAATGTGGAGATTTTAAACTAAATTTTGAGTTAAAATCTGTGCATTTAGAGATAATAAGTGATGCCACCGTTGTTTTGAAAAAGGACTTACAAATTAAAAGAAAACTATTACCCAAACCATTCTGATTTTACAACGTTTTTATTCCCTAAAACAGTATTCCTGAGGTTCAGAATCTAGTGCTCACACAATGGGAATATCTCTTATATATTTACCATCACTTGGACTTTCTGTATTTCATAAAGCAAGTAAAACATATAAATCCTTACAAATTGAGAATAAAAATGGGGGCTGGGGATATGGCCTAGTGGCAAGAGTGTTTGCTGTGTACACATGAAGCCCTGGGTTCGATTCCCCAGCACCACATATATAGAAAAATAACAGCCAAAAGTGGCGCTGTGGCTTAAGTGGCAGAGTGCTAGCCTTGAGCAAAAAAAAAAAAAAGAGAATAAAAATGACTTGCAGAGCACATGAATTTCCCAAGGCTTCTCAGCCTAAAATGGAGATATTTTCCATCTTTCTGCAGAAGCTTTCAGTTCACATTTCCTCCTCTGCCTTTTCCAGTAGAAGATTTTATTCCACACACAAAAACATTGGGGCCTAGCCTGGTACCAGTAGCTCACACCTGTAATCCTAGCTACTTGACAGGCTGAATATGAGGGGATCACAGTTCCAGATAGATCTAAGCAGAAACGTTATGAAGACTTTCTCTCAACAAATAGCTGGGAACAGGGGTACGAATTTATTATCAACATAGGAGGTTGAGACTAGGAGATTCTTTGTTCTATGACAGCCTGGGCAAAAAGCGCTTCCAGACCCTATTTCAATGGAGGAAGGCTGGATGCTGTGTCATGCGTCTGTCGTCCCAACAACTATGAGAAATGACAGTAGGCAGAACATGGTGCCTGAAAAAGAGTGAGACTCTGTCTTTAAAATAACTAGCAAAAATCAGGGCTGTAGTCATGGCTCAGCAGCAGAGCACTCACCTGAGTTAAAATCCTACTACTGCCAAAAAACCAGAAGGAAACTAAGGCCTTTGCACTGACATTCCCACTACTACCCTTGTTCACCATCCTTAACATGAGAAAACATTTTTAAAAAAGCTTTTTGAAATATGTATGTTACTCTGTCAAATTCTTAGACCGGATTTCTGTCTATTTGTGTTCTTTTTTTCCTACCAATGTTCTTTATAGCCAGAAAAAAAAGTTCAAAGATTTATTTTACTTTGAAGTATAAATTATTATGGATTTTTCTTAGTTTTTCAAGTGTCTGTATAATCTGACCAGACATGAAAAATATGAAAGCATTTCCTCCTTTGTGCTGTCTAATTTCTCCCCCTCTATAATACATATTTATGTTGGAAGACAAATTCTCTCTCTTTCTTTCTTCTACCTTCCTTCCTTCCTCCTTCCTTCTTTCTTCCTTTTTCCTTCCTTCCCTCCTTCCTTCCTTCCTTGATTGCTTAATTTCTCTCTCTCTGTCCCTCTGTCTAGCTCTCTCTCTCTCTCTCTCTCTCTCTCTCTCTCTCTCTCTCTCTCTCTCTCTCTCTCTCTCTCTCTCTCTCTCTTTCTCTCTGCTAGGGGGTTGAACCCAGGGCTTCGCACATGCTAGGCAAATGCTCTTTACCACTAAATCATATCCCTAGCTCCAACTCGATTTCTTAAGAAGCATACATTTTCTAGAACAGATTGGGTGTCTAATAGATTCGCTGCAAATCTGGATTCCCTGCATTGCTACTGAAGCTTACTCCACTACTTCTCACCTGCATGGGACTGTGTCCAAGCCCTAGGAAGTCCTTAGCAATGTGTACCCGGCACCATCTGTCATTGCCAGCAACAATTAAACCATGGCTAATTTTCCACAAAAGAGCTCCCCCAGACCATGTGATCTCACTCAGAGTGATAATGCACAGACCAGAGATGGCAGGCGGCCCTAGCTAGCATAGGATAAGGCCATCATTTGTTCTATTGCTTTCTTCATTCATAATGATATGTACTTACATATTCGATTTTACATGCACATGTTTGTACTCCTTACTCTAAAGACAATACCCCCCCCCCCCCCACTTAAAGCTCTGGCCTTATCAACCCAAATGTCTTTCTAGGTGCTAGAATGAGCAACCATCAAAACAATAGCTTACTGAAAATGTTAGGCAGACTGGCAATAAAACATTCCGTGGAATGTAAGGTACAAAATTTAATGTCTGATTCCTAAAAAGAAATAAATAGAAAAACACTTTAGTATATTGAGAAGAAGTTGGACAACAGAAAGGCTTTGGGGTCAGAGGTCTCCCAGTAGTTTAAATTTGATCTAGTTTGGTTTTTTTTTGGAATTACAGTTAATTTATACATGAATATAGCAATATTCATTGTCTCTCTAATAATGAATAATAATAATCATTTAATGAATATGGTGTATGCATCATATATTTGGGTATTCTTTGATATTTAAAAAAAATAATGAATTGTAAACGGGGCCCTGGTGACTCATTTCTGTAATCCTAGCTATTCAAGTGGCTCAGATCTAGAGGACTACAGTTTCAAAACAAGCCATGGCAAAAAAGTCCTGGAAACTCCATCTCCAAAATCACCAACAAAAAAAGCAGGATGGAGGCATGGCTCAAATGATAAGAATACCAGCCAAGAAAATGCAAAGTCCTGAGCTCAAACCCCAATACCAACAACAACAACAAAATCAGTGATTGCTTTCAGTTTTCTATGTAGAGGCCTAACACATTATTCTTTACATTCACTCTGAGGTATCTGAAGTTGTTTTGATCCTTTTGTAAAACTACTGTAAATGTAATATCCTGTGTCTCACATACAAGTTAAATTGTATTCATAAGAATGGCCAAGTTTACAGAAATCTTGCAAAACTATTCATTCTAAGACTTCATCAAGTACATTATTTTAAAATTTCTGCATTCCTACCATGAGCAAAGAATCATACTTTATTAATTTCTACTTCTTTTTATATTATGTTTTAGCACCATGCACAGTCTCTGAATCCCTTTATTTTATTTCATTTTATTTGATCAAGTTTTTAATTTCCGTAGGCCTCATTTTTCCCACCTGTAAAATGAGTATAGCAATACTACTTCCTCTGTGAACAATTCTGAGGGTGAAATGTGGTAATGCATGTGTACCTCTTTGCTGAGATACAAAAGGCATTAAAGAAAAACACAAGGAAGCACAGATAGGGCTGAACACACAGACTGAAATCAGATTACCTGGCTTAAATGTACACTCTGCAGCTGGTTAGCTATACTATCAGAGACAAGTTATTAACTTTCCCATTCTTATATGTCTCCATCATTAAAAGGGTAATCAAAATGATACCTATATTACAAGATGCTTATGGAGATTGAGTTAATATCTCTCCAGCACTAAGAACATTGCCTTTGGCAACAAGCATGCTATATAAGTATATATTAAATTGTCGGCTATTTATTTATTGGAAATCTTTATTCCACTAGACCAGAACTGTTCTATTAGGCACATGCTATAGTAGAATAACCATAGCATTATCTCGGAAAATGTGAGAAGTTTGTTCTAATTAAATCCACATTTCATTGTTCTGGCTTCTTGTAGCTGTAGATTGATAGGCGACTCTTTTAAAAGCCAAAGTCTTGAATTTATTGCAACATGTTCTGCCTTGTTACTATACATAAAGACCCCAATTATATGACTTGGTGATTGTCTTCAAAAGTATTTTTGGTAACAGCTGAACAAAAAGAGTTTTTTTAAAAAAAAAACTATTGTTTTCTCTGGGATCCAAGAAAGTTTAATTAAAATGCCAACATGATCAAGCAGGCTAAGAATGTTTTCTCATTCTTCCAATTAAGAGTCAGTAAGATTTGATTAATATTATTCTGACTGCTGTGGGCTCTGGCAGATCTGTATATTTTCATTTAGTTATTCATCTCTAGTATATCCTATTAATTATCTTTCTTTTTCTGTGCCTTTCTCTCTCTTTTTTTGCGTGGCCCCCCAAGCTTTTTCTTTAAAATAGTAAGAATTTTTTCAATTGCTACAGTTAATTTTAGTCAAAACTTTAAATACCATTTTGAATTAATTCATATTTCTGATTCTTCATATAAAAGGAGTATGTGAGGTTTTATTTTTTTAATGGCGCTTTTCCAGGCTTGATATAATTTACTATGTAATTCAGTGTCTACCAGAGAATTAAAATGATTATTTATGTTCCCCAGACTCCGAGAATTAGGGAAACATTGAACTGTGCTGATTTATAAAAAACACAGTTGGAATTGTTTAATAATGCTTCATTTGTATGCAGAAAGCCTAGCACATATTAAAATAGGTATGCAGTCTGTGTTGATTTCAAGCAAATGAAGGGAAGCCAGTTAATCATCACAGTTTGTGCAGTCAATACCCACCCCAAATTACACAAATGCAGTGCCACATTTGAAATATTAAATAGACAGAAGCCTAAAATTCAAAGTTATGTCTCCCCAAGAAACAATAACTCATTCTTTTATAAATTTGCAATATTAAATTCCTGGCTTACTATATAATTCTGAGTAGATGTATGAAATGGTTTTCTTTCGGGAAAATGCCTAGTTAATGCTCTTTTTCAGCATGGTAATTGTGCTAGTGTTTTAAAATACATTATTATACCCAGAGGTTTGGGAAATGGTCATATGTTTTATAAAAGTATGAATAAATCTAAGATAGAATTATGCTATAATTTCTGTGAAAACCATAATTTTGCATTGAATGCCATTTGTGTTTTGAAGCCTCACCTGCATAAACATGAAACTAAAAGGTGAACTTCAAAAATAAAAGCATCTATAATTGCATTGGAGATCTTGGAGTTTCATGGCAAATCAAAGTTCTTGGTTTCATGTTAGTCCAAATTTTTTGATTTCCAGTGTATTAATATAAAAGCCTATGAAAATTACAGAGAGACTAATATATATTATACAAAAATGTGTGAAAAGGTCTTTTTTTTTATCCTTGGATTAATTTCTCCCTGCTTTATGTTTCCTTAGTTAAGAATTTGAATGTGAAATCAAAATATGTCTCTCCCCATGTACCCAACACTATTACAGCAAAAAACTATTACACCTGGCTCATTCCATCCCCCAAAGTTGAAGGGATGCTTTTAAAAGGTGACATTCTTGACATAGCTTTTATGCACAAAATGCCTTTCAACTTCATTGGCCCAGGCCACAGGAAGCAAATGGTAGAATGAATTACTATGATTATAAATTATTAGGGTTTCACCTGACAAAATCCTTAACTTATCCAGCTCTTTATTGCTGGTGTAAAGAGAAGAATCCTAAGTGATGAAGAGTCTCTTCTTTGAGACATGAAAATGTAAAGCTCTTGAATGGTCGAGAAAAATTCTCCCATTTAGAAAATCAACTGCAGTATCTTGATTCACACTTGGAGAAAAGGGAAATCGGATGCAATATAATCCTCCTGTGGTACTTTAACTGCAGAATGGAAGAGCATCAGTCACTATGATTACATTGCCATGTCCTTCACTGTGTTCTGCATCCTTTCCCTGTGTTTCAGGTTTAAAGGAAAATGGGGAAAATAAACTCTTTTATCAGTGAAGACAGACCTCAATGAACTCATTTATCTGAAACATTGAAGTAATGTGTGATCAGTGGGTACTCAATAAAGGATAGTTCCTATTGCAAAACTAGGGTTCAAAAGATTTTTTTTCTACCATTTCAAAGTATGAATACCTTTTCTTTTTCAAACTCATAGCTTCCAATTCACAAAGTAAAGAGACAGCCCACAGGAGGGAAGAAGGTAAATGCAAACCATACACCTAATCTGGGATTAATATCTAAAACAAATAAGAAACAGTCCAAAATTTAAAAACATAGCCAAAAGATCTAAACAAAGTTCTGAAAAGAAGACATTCATGTGGCCAATAAGTAGTACATAAAAAGTTTCAGATCACTAATCATTAGAATACTGCTGATTACAATCACCAAGGATATCTACCACCTCAATCCTGTTAGAAGGATTTTTAGTTTTAAAAAAATGATACAAGGTAAATTTCAGTAAGGATACAGGGGAACTCATGTACCTTTGGAAGGAAAGTAAATGTTTACAGTCATTACTACAGTTTCTTGAAAAAGCTAAAGGTCCTTCCACTCAATCCAGCAATCTCACCTCTGAGTACATACACAAAAGAACTGAAATAACTGTATCCAGTGAGTGTATCTGCATTCCCAGATCACTGCCATTATTCATGATAGCCAAAATATGTAATCAAACTAAGTGTTTATCATGATGATTAAAATGTGAAATGCAAGTGCACACGCACACACACACAATGACAATTCTGGCTTTAAGTAGAAGAAAATCTTGTCATTTAAAATATCATGCATGAACATTAAAGAATATTAAGCGAGGCAAACTAAGCTAGTAAGCCCAGAAATAAAGTCATACTATTTCACTTACATGTGGAGTTTAAGAATGTTTCTTCAGGGGCTGAGGATATGGCCTAGTGGCAAGAGTGCTTGCCTCATATTCATGAGGCCCTGGGTTCAATTCCCCAGCACCACATATACAGAAAATGGTCAGAAGTGGCGCTGTGGCTCAAGTGGCAGAGTGCTAGCCTTGAGCAAAAGAAGCCAGGGACAGTGCTCAGGCCCTGAATCCAAGGCCCAGGACTGGCCAAAAAAAAAGAATGTTTCTTCAGAAGTGGGTTCAGAGAAGTAGACAGCAAGGTGCTGATTACCAGAGGTTTGGGACTAGGGGGTGGAGAGCCATTGTTTTACTAAGTGCAAGGTTTTAGATGGGCACCAAAAAGAATCTAGCGATCTTTGAAACCCACCACACAGCGGGGTGACTTTAAAAAACTATGTAATGGGGCTGGGGATATGGCCTAGTGGCAAGAGTGCCTGCCTCGGATACACGAGGCCCTGGGTTCGATTCCCCAGCACCACATATACAGAAAACGGCCAGAAGTGGCGCTGTGGCTCAAGTGGCAGAGTGCTAGCCTTGAGCGGGAAGAAGCCAGGGACAGTGCTCAGGCGCTGAGTCCAAGGCCCAGGACTGGCCAAAAAAAAAAAAAACAACTATGTAACATGCACAAGGCTCTATACATGTGCAAATAAACAATGTGACTAAAGGAGAGAACACTTAGGGGATGAATCTATAGGTATAACTCCTCTGAACAACAACTAAAGAACTGCTTTATCAAAAGAAACATCAGAAAGTGAAAATATGTTTTGGGAAGGAAGGCAAAGACAGGGGCACAGAAATGGAGGGAGGGAGGGAGGTTCAGGTATTATATTCAATGTACATTGTATAAAAAATGAACTATGTAACTTGATGGTAGGGACAGGGTAGAGAACAAGGGAGAACAAAAGAAGGCGTGGCACACTCCAACAAGCATTGTACTGGACTTATGGAATGGTAACCTCTTTGTACAACTACCTAATAATAATCATAATAAAATTTAAATATCATGTATATTTAAAAATAAGAAAGTTTCAATATGTCAACAGAAAAGTAGAAAGTAATGTGGTGGAAATGTTAGTGTGGTTTAATCTGCTTTATATACATATGTCAAGGCTTCACACTAAATCCCACAAATACATGCAATTATGATGTCTTTCCAAAACTATTAATTTAAAAACTCATGTCCTACTGACTACCATGCATTTAGTATGGAACAGTCATTTTGATAAATATTTATCACTCTCTGTAGTTCCTTTGTATTTAGTTTCCTATTATTTTGAAATTTTTAATTTTATTCTAAAACATTTTCACATACTAAATATACCTTGCAATCAAGTTTTCTGTATTTTAAAGTGGAAATACCTATATGTCTTGCAAACTATTTCTTTTCAAAAACTCTTCTTATCTTCACTGACCATACAAGAGACAAAGCCCTCATATCTAAAATATACTTAGAACTCAAAAAATTAAGTTCTCCTAAAACAAATCCTCAAAGAAACAAATGCTCCCTTAATTAATTGGCTAAAGACTTAAAGAGAGACTTGTCTGAAGAAGAAATGAGAATGGCCAAGAAGCCCATGTAGAAGTGCTCAACATCACTGGCTATAAAAGAAATGCAAATCAAAACAACATTGAAATTCCACCTCACCCCAGTAAGAATGTCCATTATCAAGAAAACTTATAACAACAGATGCTGGAGGGGATGTGGCCAAAAGGGAACACTACTACACTGTTGGTGGGAGTGTAAACTTATTCAATCACTCTGGAAAGCAGTGTGGACAGTCCTCAAAAGGCTAAACATAGAGCTCCCCTATGACCCTGCAGCCCCACTCTTGGGCATCTACCCAAAAGATTACAAATAAGGCCATACTAAAGCCACCAGCACAACAATGTTGATCACAGCACAATTTACTATCACTAAAATATGGAACCAACCCAGATGCCCCTCAATAGGTGAATGGGTCAAGAAAATGTGGTACATATACACAATGGACTTCTGTGCCTCTATCAGAAAGAATGACATTGCCCCATTCCCCATTCGTAAGGAAATGGAAAGGCTTTGAAAAAAAATCATATTAAGAGAAGTGAGCCAGATCCAAAGAAACATAGATTCTATGGTTTCCTTCATTGGTAACAATTAGTACACATCTAGGATAGTCCTAGTAGAGGAGCACAATAGCTCAAAAGCTATGAACACATAAGATGATGCTAAGTGAAATGAACTCCAAATTATGGAAGTAAGTGGTTTATCATTGTTGTTGTTATTTTCAATGTACCATGTGAAATTAGGCCTTTTTCTTTTGTCTTTCTTCACCATAGTTTTACTCCTGATATCACTGTAACTGACTTTTGTGTCCTGGGTATTGTACATATGTTTACTGGAACTAAGGAAGGAAAGGGGATCATCAAAATGGAGAGACAAAGGGTAAAAAGCGAACCAATGCAACAGCAATACTTACAAGACAATATGTTGTCAACTAATTGTACAACTGGAGGGATGAATTGGGAGGGGGTAAGGTGGGAGAAAAATGAGGGAGGTGGTATCAACTTTGATAAGAAATGTACTCATTGCCTTACATTTGAAGATGCAACCCTGCTGTGCATCACTTTGACGATTAACTCATTTTAAAAATTCTTATATATCATTAGCTTCTGTATCTATAATCAAAAATAGTCTTAAACCATCAATTGTCTTTAACTATGATTTAATAAAAAACAAAATATTATATTATTTTATTTTATTTATAATTTTTTCAATTTTTTTTCAAGAAATAAGCAAGTTTTTTGGGGGGGAAAAAAGAAAAAAAAAAGAAATAAGCAAGTTTTCCTACTTTATCCTTAGATACTTTTTTTTCTTGTTGGTCATGAGGCTTGAACTTGGGGCCTGAGTTCTTTTGCTCAAGGCAAGTGCCCTACCACACTGAGCCACAGTGCCAGTTCTGGTTTTCTGATATTCCATTGGAGATAAGATTCTCACAGACTTGCCTGCTCAGGCTGGCTTTGAACCATGATCCTCACAGCTCTCAGGCCACCAAGTAGCTAGGATTTCAGGCATGAGCCACCGGTGCCCGGCTCTCAGACAATTTTAACAGTTAAAACTCAGATTTAACTATCTTGAAAAGAAAACCAAAGTCTGTCCACATGTAAATATTACATAAATATTTTTAAAAAGGAAATTCAAAATAATAAATCGTTGAACTTGAATGTGTCTCATCTTTGTCTCTTTGTGATGGTGCTTAATTGTAACTGCATAAATTGTATTCAGGATGTATGAGCTCCTTTATCTAATCACAGGCTGCCAAGAATCTGTTTATACATCCACCTGGGTTAATATCCATATTATTGTTCTTCAGTTTGGAAAATGAAGCATTGGACAGAATCCATTATGTGTGTGTTGATAGGCCTGAGCAATTGTTTCCCACATGCATATTAATTTTTTTTAGCTCTGCTTCATGTGTGGGTGCATCTGCCCTGAGGCAGAGAGCCCTGTACTTGCAGGAAGACAGGTGTGACAAGCTGGAGGAGGCTGAAAAATGGGCTTCAAGTGCCTCTGACTGTGGAATCCTAGGGGACCTGGAGCATCCTGGGAAACTGCCCATGACATTCAGTGAGGCACCTTGGGCAGAAATCTCTAAAGGCTTTCCAAAGGCATTTTCTTTCACAATGAATTCTAACAGACATTAGCTCTTAAAATGCCTAGAAATAATGAGGGTTCTCATTGGGAAAGCAGTACATTGTAACCCAAAAGAAGTCAAACGATATATTATCGGTCATATTAAGACTGGAAAGACACCAACATTTCTATTTAATTTTGTTTAACTTTGCTCCTTCCAAACTTATTTGAACATGAATCCCTCTGATTATAAAAGTTATAAAGACAGTTTCATTCTATCTGCTTCTTGCAATGAACAACTGTTAGTAGGAAAGAAAATGATAAAGGTGTGGAGAAAGAGACAAAATTCTCTATGAATGGATTGTCTGTGCATTCTGGGGCTCATGCTTTTCCTCAGGACATTTTTCCCACACATGATGCATAAGGAAGGTCTCATTCTCTAGCCGATTTTGGGGGGTGGAGCTGGACTTCTCAAGTGGCACTCCCCAGACCATTAGTTCTCAGAGATGTTGGCAAATATTCCACAAAGAACACTTTCAGTATCCAAAAAAATCATTATTTACAAAATTGTGATTGAACTGCTCAAAATCCTTGATATTTTAACACCTACTGGACTTCCCTCAAGGTAAGAATTTTCTCTTGTTTCTCCAAACTTATTTAACAATAGTTTCTCATTTTATTATGGCTGCAGAGATTCTATTTTTAAACCATGTACAATTTGGAGAACACTGGCTTAAGATTTTTAGCTCCAGAAGTATTCGAAAGACAGAAATGGCAAGGATTTAAAAGGGTTATCTGCAGTTAGCCTAAGGTAGTGGTGGGCCTCTGAGGTCTTGAAAAAAATGCAGAGAAATCAGCATAGTAATTTTCTGATAGCTTGAAAACTGCCGAGCTTCGTTAGTAAATGTTAGGGCAAATGGAATGGATGGATGAATGGATGGTAGGCAAATACACAGAATTAATAGATGATAGGTAAATATGTATATGATAAATTGATGATTGATGAGGTTATTATACATATACATAGATTTGTGTGTATATTGATAATATATATCTGTAGCCCTACAGAATAAAAGTATATGTGTCTTCTTTTATTTGGTTAGCCAACACTTATTCAGCATCAATTCCGTTAAAAAAAAATTAGTAAATCCATGAGCCTTAAGACTCTTTTAGTCTCATTGCTGAGATTGCTTTGGAAATAACCACAGTGCTATGACAACTGCAGGGGCAAAGATATGGCTAGAAAGTCAGAGGAACAGAGGAAGAGGGCACAGAGCTTGCAGAGGTTCATGAAAACCTTTTTTCGTTTTTTTGAGCCAGTCCTGGACGTTGGACTCAGGGCCTGAGCACTGTCCCTGGCTTCTTTTTGCTCAAGGCTTAGCACTCTGCCACTTGACCCACAGTGCCACTTCTGGCTGTTTTCTGTATATGTGGTGCTGGGGAATTGAACCCTGGGCTTCATGTATAGGAGGTGAGCACTCTTGCCACTAGGCCATATCCCCAGCCCCCATGAAAAACTTTTGAGCAAGCAAGTTGCTTGGCTGAGATGCTCCTCCTTGCCACCCAACTGCTCCCACTGCCTCCACTGGGAAATCTTATAAAGAACTGAATGATATCACACAAGTCTGTCTTCTCTTAGTAGCTTTAACAAGTTTCATAACAATGGCAAATATTCACATTTTCAACCTGAAAAAAAGACATTGTCTTCGTGGCAATAGAATACTGACATTAAAATAATAAATGTAAAGTCCTGTGCTTTGTAAAGGATGAGAAATTAGCACTGCTGAAGACAAAAGGTTGGTGTTGATTCTAGGACTGAGGTAGGGCTATCACTCAGGTCATCCATGTTGAAAAAACACTGAAAATCCTCTTTTTTGCTGACTGTAATTTGCTACTGAACTGAACCTTTGAACCACTGAATCATTAATTTTAAAAAAATCACATTTTGCCAGCCAATTACTCAGCATTCCATAACATGATCAATGATGTTAAAGGTTTTCAGCTCATTGTATTAATTAATTAAGCACAGAATATAAACAAAAAACAACTGTCAGTTGATCTAGATCCATTGCTGATGAACTGCTGTTTAAAACAATTAATACTGAAGGAATGCTTGAAAACTAAGGGCAAAGGCCTAATTGATTTTTCAAAAGTAAGAACACTCTAAATGCTCAATTAGTTAATAATTTGCCTACTAATTGATTTCTTCAAGGTGTCTGACTGGCAAAATTGAGAAAGGTTCTATAATCACTATCTTTCTACAGAAAGCTTATTTCTAGGCATCAAGGAAGGTTAGAAGATCAATTTAGACTCCCATTAATAGTATAGGAAACTTTCTCCAAGATGAAAAAGTAGCTATCCAAAAAAAAAAAAAAAAAAAAAAAAGCAAGAAAGAAGTCATCAACTAACAACTTGGAGGAGTGCTTTAAGAAATAAATTAATGTCGTGAATAATAAAAATCAATAGGAAAAATAATAAAGTGCTGCAAATATCTGTTTAGAAATAACAGGGATTTTGCCAAATGTGAAAGGACAAGTTTGAGACCGAGAGACTCATATTAAAACATTTTTAATTGCAGATAATGATCTAAATAAAGAGAAATGAACATATGAGGATGCTAAGGATACCTGTAATTATATTTTACTCCATAGTTCTTTATAATCACCAAACAGGACAAGTTCCATGATTTTCTGGAAATGAAATCTGATGAATAGTACGCAGATATTTTGACAGAGATAGTTGCTAACAAAATCATCCAGAAGCATCTTGAGAGTGGATTGAGTGTTAACTACATGAATATCAGTAGTTAACATGTGCTGAATTACTTATGTGTGAGCCACTTTGTGCAGATTAACTCATCTAAGCCCCACAAGTTCCTACGAGGAGTTGTGTATCTTTACAGCTAGAAAACAGTATGTTAAAGAACTCAGTTTAAACAAGATAGCCACAGAGACCATGCCCTTCCACATCTATTTCTCCTTTATCAAACCAAACAGGTCCCACCACCCAAAATTAAAACCATGCAACCTTTACATGGGTTTTATTATTTAGTCTATCAACAACTCAATATATTAGATTCTATATTCCAATATAAACTGACCCACACAGACTCATGTGTTGAACCTTTGATCCTTAGCTGGTGGTATTATTTTGGTAGGTTGTGGAAATTTTAGGAGGAGGAGTCTAGGTGGCTCAGTCAACAAGGAAGTAGGTCTCCAGGGATCTACTACCTATAACTGCTGTTAACAGCAGTATGCATAAGAGCCAAAAGATGGAAGTAACATCCACCAGTAGAAGAGGCATGTGCCAAATATTCCACATAATAGACTATTAGTCAGAAGAAGATTCTGACTCATGCTACAACATGGACAATTATTATGCTCAGTGAAATCTCAGCTGTTATACAAATGATAATGACTGACTCACTGACATCAGGTGAATAGTCAAATTCAAAGCAACAGATAGTATCTCTGACTGGTGGCCAGTGAGAGAGACAGAGGGGAACAAGGAGAATACAGAGTTAGTTAGCATTTAAGGGGTATAAAACTTGAGTTTTGCAAGATGAAAAGATTTCTGTGGATGCAAGTTATTGCTGATAGCACAGAAATGAAAGATTTAATGCAAAATATGCAAATTGCTATACTACTCATTTCAAGCTGAAATCCCTCGATAAACTATAGAAGGGGACATTTGGCCTTTCCCTACATGCAGCCAGCCATAAAAATTCCTTTTCAGAAGATTTCCTTCCAACAAGAAGTCTGGAAAATTGCCTTAAATACCAAATTCTATTAATTGGGATTTTAGTGAGCTTGAATAAACAAACCTTTATCTTCCACCAGCTTCTACCTTCCTCACATATGTCTGAGTAAACTAAAATTGCTAGAATTTCCTGTACTAGTCTAGCTATCCATTTGCCGGGCATTACTTCCCAAATTCCTTTTTTTGTCTAAAGGTACATAAATATTCATATTTTTGGTATTTTCTTCAGACTTCACTCTTATGGAGGGTCTTTATGAAGGTCCAGCCAAACAGCCAGCAGAAGAACTAAGGGTAAGAGGAGAACAGACGAGCTCTTTCTCCTTATGAGTGAATGTATTTAACATCATTCAATAGCACTCAAGGAAGTAAAGGGGAACATCAAAACAGTGAGACAAAGGGTAAAAGGCAAACAAAGTACAACAGCAATACTTACATGACAGCATGCTGTAACCCAACTATACAACTCAGGAGATGGGAAAGGGAATTGGAGAGGAAGGAAGGTGGGAGAAAAATGAGGGAGGAGGTAACAAGTTTGATAAGAAATGTACTCATTGCCTTACATATGAATCTGTAACCCCTCTGTACATCATTTTGAAAATATAAATATAAATAAATAAATAAATAAGGCTAAGAGAAAGTAGGCTCATGCCTATAATCCAAGCTATTCAGGAGGTTGAGATCTGAGGATCATGGTTCAAAGCCATCCCAAGAAGGAAAACTGTGAGACTCTTATCTCAAATTAATCACCCAAAAGCCAGATGTGGAACTGTGGGCTCAAGTAGTAGAGCACTAGCCTTGAACACAAAAGCTCAGAAATGGCACCCAGGCCCTGAGTTCAAATCCAGTAACAGCACACACACACACACACACACACACACACAAAAGGAAGCTAATTTTGAAGTTATGTATACTTAATCTTTTCGAAAGAAGACATTATTTAATAAACAAAACTACTTATTGAACCAAAGGAACTTCTGTTTGTCTTTTCTCCACATGGCTCCTTTACAAAAACCATTAAAACATAACACTGTTCTCCTAAACTCACATGTAGTTTTCTTTACTCTAGTGCCAAATTTTTAATAAATATATAATTGAGTTCATCAAACAAACAGTAAATGCACAGTCATCCATATTCAAGTAGAGAGTATGGTTTGAATGGTTCTTAGTAGGAGACAAAATTGTAAATGTACTTTTCTGAACATTCTCATATTGCACTTGTGAACAATGTTATATTTGTGAAGTTTATCTTAAAAACTTTACAGAAAAATATTTTCTAAGTGCCTCTGATGCCCAATAATTCTATTTTACATACATTCTTTGTTCTCTGAAATAGTAAGTCGGGTTCACTAAGTATTTAAATACTAAGTGGCTCATTTTCTTTGTCTCTAATGCTAAACAAAGAAATTTATTCCTGCCTGTGCCTTTATATGTGTATCTAAATTTCATGGGCAGCCTACGGTTACTAAAATCCAATAAAATATCTATTTATTGTACACATTTGTGAAACAGAAAATAGATGGCTGTCATGAAAATTGAGAACTATTTTTGATATTGTATAAGATTTAGACACATCAAAAAGAACTCATAAATTCCAGCAGACTAACAGCTTACATTCAATGTGGCACAATGAGCAAATATACATTTATGACAGCATGTTTAAGCCCTTATTTTATTCATCTGAGATTTTATCTTGCTGTTTATTTCACTGATGTAGGACACTCCCTGAGCTTTGCACTGCCATAGCTGAAAGAGAAGCACTGCCATCTAAGTGCTTCAACTGTATGAGTTTGGACTAATCATTTGGGTCCCTTGGGCCCTGTTCGCTCTCCAGTAATTACAAGAGTAAGGGTCATTGGAGTGTCTATCTATCCTTTATATCTCAAGCTCCCACCTGCAGTGCCCTGATGTGTTCCCCATGTGTGCTGTCCGCATCCAGATATCCCATGGTGTGAGTGACCCTATAACCTTTCCTTTATCCAAACTAGACTAAAGCAATTTTAATCAATTTATCATCCCAAAAGGCATTTATTAATGGTGATGATGATGGCAGGTAAGATTTGTTGAGCACTCAAGGTATGCTAGACAGTGATTATAAAAATAAATCTAATTTTCCCACTTTCAACCTCAAGTTCATGCCTTTTTCAGTTCCCACTATGACAAGGTGGAGTTTACCTCCCCTGTCTTTGAGTCTGGGCTGGTCTTGTGTGATCCAGCTAATAAAATTCAACAGATGTAAACATGTGCCAACTCTGAATCTAGACCTCCAAGCTTGTTCTTGCAACTCTGTCATTACCATGACGGAAAGCTCGTGTTATCTGGGATGAAACAAAAGAAACATGCAATAGAAGTTCTCTAGTCAAGGTTCAGACAAGTGAAAGCGCTCTTCATTAAAAAA
Source organism: Perognathus longimembris pacificus (assembly GCF_023159225.1). Lineage (NCBI taxonomy): Eukaryota > Metazoa > Chordata > Mammalia > Rodentia > Heteromyidae > Perognathus > Perognathus longimembris. The sequence goes on from NC_063176.1 coordinate 47,592,335, forward strand.
TAAAACTGAGGCTTCTTTCATTTTCAATTTCAGACTTATGAAAACCTGAAAAAGAAGCCAAGAACCAGTGTCTCATGCCTGTAATCTGAGCTACTCAAGAAGTTGAGGTTTGAGGATGGCAATTCAAAGCCAGCAGGAAAGTCCATGCAACTCATCTCCAATTAACCACCAAAAGAACAGATGTGGAGCTGTGACTCAAATGGCAGAGTATTAGCTTGAACAAGACCTGAGCTCAAGCCCCAGGACAGGCACAAAGAAAAGAAAACATGGAAAAGAAACACATCTTAAGCAATAAAATGATAGAGTAAGTAAGTGAGGACTAGGCCATTGGGTTAGGCAGTCTTATTTATTTGAGATAATTAAAATGTAATTAACTGCTTGAGAGTTGTATATTCCTTTTCTGGAATGGCAGTCAATACTTTTTTATACTCTTAAAACTCTTTACTTTTTTTTTTTTTTGGCCAGTCCTGGAGCTTGAACTCAGGGCCTGGGTGCTGTCCTTGAGCCTCTCTGTGCTCAACGCTAGTGCTCTACCTACTTGAGCCACAGTGCCACTTCTGGCTTTTTCTGAATAGATTATTGGAGAAAAGAGTTTCACAGACTTTCCTGCTCTTGGCTAGCTTTGAACTGTGACCCTCAAATCTCAACCTCCTGAGTAGCTAGGATTACAGTCTTGAGCCACTGGTGCCTGGCTCCCTTTAAACTCTTGGTTAGTATCCATGTTCACTGCTGAACTATTCACAATAGTCAAGTTATAAGAATGTGGTACCTGTACTCAATGGAATTTTACATGGTCAGTAGAAGGAATAATATTATGTCATGTCTAGAAAACGCATGGACCTAGAACAAATCTTGTAAGATAAAGTCAAAGTGAGGTAAGCCAAGCTCAGAGAGATAAACGGCATATTTTCTCTCCTGTGTAGAAGCTAGATCTAAAATACAAATGGACATAGTAACCTAGAGAATAAAAATGATACTCTTAAGAGAGGAACCCAAAGATGTTCAAACTCCTTTGAATATCTCAAATACTGCTCATCAAAGTGAATTTGTTGGTCTTGTTATTGTTGGTTTTGTTTGTTTTAGTTTTAAGAGGTGTTTTTTGTCTTTTTAGAAAGCAGAAAAGTAGGGTACAGTAAGATAGGGAGGAAGGGTAAACGAATGCAGTCATGGTATTAATATACACTATGTAACAAAAGAACTATGCAACTTGTTGACAAGGTTGAGACAGGGGAATGGGAAAAGCAATGGGAAAATCACTATTTTGAAATTGTAACCTCTCTGTACAACTCCTTGGTAATAATAATTTTTTTTAACTCTTGGTTAGTACTCTGGGCTATTAAGTTTTTCTCTTCTTGTCCTAAAAACTGTGTTAGATCCCTGATGTTTTCGAGGAACTCCTATTCTTTGCTATGTCCTTAATTGCCTCCATTATTTCATTAACATTTTCTCTTCCTAAATCTCTCTCTGGTTGGTCTGCTAAAAATTTCTCCAATTTATCTAAGTCTCTTAAAAGAAATTAGATGCTCACTTACTAAATATAGTATTAATGAGACCTAATCATTAGTGCTGAATTAGATTAATTACCTTGCTTGTTTTGAATGTGACACTCATCAATCAATTAATATTCCATGTATGTGCAATTCCTGTATTGTATTCCCCAAGGCAAATTAATCTGACCATAACTTTTGGAGGTAGATAGACATAAATTAAATGTTGCTCTTTCTGCCACAAATTATTTACATAAATAACCTTGGACAAATTACTTACTATCTTTAAAATCCATGTCTTTATATAAAATTAATTTCAAAAATTCATTCCAGCCAGTAAGTGAACTCAGGATTTGTTCACAGAGACAGAATTAGAGAGAGGGAAAGAAGCCCGTGTGTGTACATAAGTATGAATGTAATTTATTCCAAGGATTTAGTCTTCAATAGTTGTGGAAAGTAATTTGACCATCAAAGCAAGGCTTTTGTTCAGCCATAGACCAAATTCAACAGGGCCAGTGACCTGGAAGACATGAACAGGAAGGATGCACTATAAGGTCATGATGAATCTAGGGACATGTTCTAGTACCCACACTGGTGCCTTACTGTCCCAAAGCTTGCACCATTAAAAAAAGAGATGATAATAACCCAAACAACAGAAAATAAGTCTTGATGTGAATCCAGAAAAAAAAAACCAGAATGCTTGTATACTGTTGGTAGGAACACAAAATGGAAGTCACTGTGCAGAATAATATAGTACTTCTTCAGAATGCAAAAACTAGAGCTATCATATGACCTAGCAGCAACAGACTGGGCTAAAAGTTTATCTGAAGTGCTTAAGCACTTAAAACAACTTAAAAACAGGTTGCTTTTTATTGCTGAGAAACTTTGATTCTTTACTTGGGTGCATAAATTATATAAATGCAGGATGAAAGTTAGGCATTCTTGCCTTCACTATGTGTCCATATGTTGTTTTCCCAGTTTCTTCAGCCACTTTGCAGGTCACCTTGGAAAACAAGAAAGAGCTGACCACATGCTAGACTTCAATGACTCCTACAGGAGCAAAACTCCACCTGACTGGTCTTCAGATAGTGGACTCTCACCTCACTTTTGGCAACACCTCTAGCCACCTTGACCACCTCTAAACCATGCATATGACTGAGACCACCATAACTACATATATCTTGCCCTTTGCCCCTAAGATTTTGCCTATAAACAAAGCTTATAGATACTATACATGCAATGTTTTTATAGCTGTACAACATTTCTCTAGTCATAAGTCTATTATTGGAATAGCCTTTTAAAATGATTTAAAAGATTGCTGGGAGCTGGTTGCTCAGCCCCATAATCCTAGCTGCTCTGATGGCTGGGATCTGAGGATTGCAGTTCAAAGCCATCCCAGGCAGGAAAGTCCAGATGACTCTTCTGTCTAATAAACTACTCAGAAAAGGCTGAAAGTGGTGCTGTAGCTCAAGTAGTAGAGCAGTAGTCTTGAACACAGACAGACTCAGGGACAGTGCCCAAGCCCTGAGTTCAAGCCCTGGAACCAACAAGTGTGTGTGTGTGTGTGTGTGTGTGTGTGTGTATTTAAAAGGCTGTCACTCCATTGGATCACACCAGACACACAGCTTCTACCTTAGTGTAAAAATACTGAATACTAATGGTGTAATTTGGTCTTAATTTTAATGGCATTAAACATTTCTGCACTTAGTTCTCAATCCTCTCAGGTTGAAAGAATGCCAACTCGCATGAAGAAAACAATTACCATGTCTGTTAGTTGACATTGCTGTGAGAGACTGGTAACAGCAATGTACTGTTTTTTTCTTTGATGGAGTGTGCTGTACACTATTTTTTTACTTATTAAAGCCAATTATATTTTCCTTGCAAGAGTGGTTTCATAGTACTATGAGGACTGGTTAGCCTACTTCCATGAATGGAACTTATCTCTATAGACTAATTCTTCAGTCTAATAAGAGTTCTTTCTCAAGTTCATAAACTGAAAGTTACCATTATGTCTTTCTCTTGATAGGGTGTTGAGAAATACAGAATTACATTCTTTCAATCTAACAATTCTTAGAATTACAAAACTCATTACAATTCTTAGAATTGCAAAGCTCTTCAGAATACAGGTGGTCTTTGTTGCCCATGGGGTTCTATAGTGGTGAATACAATTAACATCAACTAATATGAAAAATATTCATAAGAAAAAAAGTTTACCTTCACCTAACACATACCTTTCTTCACAAAGGATGTGATTCCTTACGGAGCAGCCCCTTACAAAGCTTTCACATATACAGAATCCTTAATTGTTTTATATATTATATGTATTCTGGAGATGATTTAAAGTTTAAGAAAGAGGAGGGCTAGGTTACATGAAATCTTGTCCCATTTTACACAGGATTCTGAATACCTTGAGATATTGGAATTCATAAGGAAGTCTTAGAACCATCCCACTTCAATACCAAGGGTGACAGTATTGATATACATAGTTTAAATTATATTAGTTCATTATCCAACTATTTCTATCAATTTTTATTTTATATTCTCATATATATTTACATACATTTAATTTGAATATGTCAGGTCTGATTTCAAGTCAAAGTTTATTAGAATCTTTCTTTTTTGAATCAGAAAATGCATGTGCTAAAATAGTTACACTGTTTTTCTATGCTTCATATATTCTTAACAAAACAATAAATTAGTCAATATAGGAAATTATTGAATAACAAGACTCTTTTGTTCAGCATAATGGACTAATACTTTTACAGTAGAAATTTAGCACAGTCATTTTTAGGTGCTCATACTGTCTCACATATCCCTTAAGTTCAAAACATGTGACACAAAAGCTTCTGGAAAGCATCCCAGATCCAAATGATACGCATTTGTTATTAAACAGCCCTTTCTAGAGGAAAGCATTACACTTTCTAAATCACTGCTCAATTTCATTCTGCTAGGAAGGAGCAACATTGAATTTAAGCCTAGGTAACAGGACATCCAGAATTCATGTTTCTAATCAAAACACTATACTCGTGTTCTACAAATGTTCTCATACTGGTTTCCCAAAGACACCATAACAAACTACCATGAACTGGGTGGTTTAAATAACAGACAATTTCCTCACACATCTGAAAGATGGAAGTAGAAAGTCAAGGTGATGATGGCAGGTTTAAAGCCCCTCTCCTCGGCTTCTAAGTGGCTGCTTTCATGCTGTGTCTTTCCTTACATGATTTTCTCTTTGTGCATGCATCCTGGGATCTCTTTAAAGGTGCTAATCAAATCATACCAGATTAGGAACCCAGCCTTATGGTCTTATTTAACCCTTAATTCTCCAACAAGTCCAACACCACTGGCAGTTAGAATTCCAACATGTGTCTTGGAGGGACACAATGCAAACCATGAAAGTCTCTAAATCTCCAGATAGAAATTTAAGCTCAAAAATCTGGGTCCATAATGCCATGAACCCAGCAACTTTCCATATTAGTATAAAACACACCATTAAAAAGAGAATGTCATTAACCAATGCTAGAGAAGCTAAATGCTAGTTATACAAAAGATAAGGTTAGAAGCATACAATAGAGGCAGTAATAACAACGTGAATTGATGTTCCCTCAGAACCTATAACTTAGAAGATACACTTGCTCTATTTATGTCATGGTTTTCATGAAGATGAAAAATAATCAGGTAATACAGATCTGACATCATATGTCTTCCTTCATCTTTCATTCTCCAGCAAGAAACATTAATTTCTAACTGGACACTCTTCCATGATTACAAAAAGAATGAAAAAGAAAGAAAGAAAAATTAATTTCATGGTCGACAAGATTTATTGCTCTGAAAATTCAAGTTAAATTGTAAGCTTAAAATGTTATAATAAAGTTCATAGCCCTATTAGCACCCTTCGTTACTGCCCCACGGCTTCAAATTCCATTTTCCAGAATCTTTTAGAAAAGAGAGATATTTGCAGGGACAATCTTACTTGATTTATCATCTTTTTTTTTTAAGATACGCATTACACATATCTCAGATTTACCTATTGTTTTACAAATTATCCATTTGCATATTGCTCAAATATGCATGCCCTATGGGTTGAGCTTAGTGCTTGCTTTGACCTTTGTGCACCTATGAAAATGTCATTTTCAACAAAGGTTTCCCTTTAAATAAATGTACAATTTTTCTATTATGACCAGGTAATATCAATTTCTCAGAATGACAAGGGAAAAACAACCCATAATTTATCCATTAAAGGCGAAGCTTATTTCAAAATCTTTTCAACTAGTAACTACAATTCTAAAATTAAATAAATTTGCATAATCTAACACACATTTTCATGTCTTGAGAGAGTTATATAAAGAAATTGACTCTTTGGAGAATGTCAGGCTTTGGACAGCCATTTAAATTAATGTTCCATGAATCACAATTAATCTGATTTAGCAAATTAGTTCATATAATTAGTTTACATACACATGATTGGAACAATAAAATGCTCGCAGTTATGTAATTGTTCATAATTAGAATATTAAGTTACTGTCCCAGTTTTTAAATTTTCCAAACAAATTGTTTAATAACTACTTGTGTTTGCTTAATTTATGTTTTTAATCACTAAACTTGGATTTTCATGTGTAGAGAGGTCCAAGAATGAGGCCCATAAAACATTTAGGTAAATTTCAGTATAGATAAATATGTAAATTTTGGAGACAAATGCACAGGATTAAAATGCTTTTTAATGCACCAAAAAAAACTAAAATAGAAAAAAAGAACCCAAAAGCATGAGCATCTTAAAAGCATTACCCATGCAGAACGCAGACTTATGAGAGTTTTGTTTGAATCTGACTTTAAAATCTATGGTAATTCAATATCATTTGTCTTTGACAGTGATGTCAACAGTGAAGAATTAATCTATCAAAGTTCCTGTCTCTCAGTTTCTCTCTCTACTTCATCTATTGCTCTTATTTCTTTCCCTGTCTTTGCCTTTCACACAATCTCTTCTTCCTTTTCTTTCTTCTTTCAATGCCACAAAAGTTTAATCAATCCAACTACAGTATGTCCCCAGTATATGAGGTATCCATTATTACAGGTTTTTCCATAATTTGGTTACCTCTTCTAGTCACACAAACTATTTCTAACATAAAATAAAAAATTTTAACAGCAAGAATTTTTCACTTTTCAGCTTTATGATCCTCTTGTATCCCCTTCCTGTGGTTGTACTCACACTATCAATGTATCTCATCTGAGTACACTGGATTCTGTATATACTGGTATTAGAACTAGGGAAGTGAAAGGAAATATCAAAATTGAGAGACAAAGGATAAAAAGACAAACGACTCCAAAAGCAATACTTGCAAAACCATTTGGTGTAAACCAACTGAACAACTCATGGGGGGAGAAGGAAAGGGGGAAGAGGGAAGGGGAAAGAGGGAGGAGGTAACAAACAGTACAAGAAATGTACCCAAGGCCTAACATATGAAACTATAACCTCTCTGTACATCACTTTGACAATAAATAAGAAAAAAAAATGATGCTCAGCAAAAGAAAAAAAATGTATTTACTGCCTTATGTATGTAATTATAACCCCTCGGTACATTATTTTGACAATAAAAATGAATATGTTGAAACTCAAAAAAAACTGAACAAATCAAACTGAATGGAAAATAAAAAGAATAAACATTAAGTAACTACAAATATGGAGATGTTATTTTTCCATTTTCAAGTTGGTTATTTCAAGGCCTCTTTTCAAGGCTTTGCCTGAGATCTCACAGCCCTGAGGAAAGTTCAGTTATTATGGCATTCTTCAAAGTCTGGGGAGATTATAACTTATTATCATGAGTTGACAAGCTTCAAACAGCCATGTGAAAGGATTGTGGACTTAGTTGGAGGACTGTTGACAAAGAGCAAACTCCCCAAGTTTACAACTGCCCCCACTTCATACTGGGCTTCACTAAGCGTTAATTGTTGTTTGTTATGTAGAAGGAATGGATGCATGTGAAAAACTGAAACTTAAAGAGACTAAGACCTAAAGCAAAGTCGCATAGTATTAAAATAGGGGCAGCCACTGAGACCACTGCTGACTGTGTACAGGTAGGGCTTTGCTTCTCACTTCCGTGTTTAAGGTAAATCTTCTTTATTGTCAGACGTCCAGTATTTTTCAAAAAAAATTCTTCATGGGCCCAAACTTGTAGGGGACTAAACATTGCTTCTCCAAAAGCCATAGCATCCTGTAGTCTTATTTGAGTTTCGTGCAAAAATGTCCCATCAGTTTGGAATTGTTTGTAATACAGGCCATGTAAAATATTTAGGATCTATAAATGGATTCTAGTATTTGTCTTTAGAAATAAAGTAATATATAGGAGAGTCACATGATGGTCCAGAGAACAAGTCATTAGAAGGATCCTTGTTCTCTGAGATTTTAAATTTTTATTATGCACACACCAAGTCTTGTTGATTGCAGCACCACTGGCTTCCTTTGGAGTGTTCTCTGCTGAGGTGTTTTGGCATTTTTTTTTCCTTTTCTGGGGCGGGGTAGTAATTAAATTGAATCCTTAAAATTCTTCGAACATAAGGATTTTACAAAAGAAAAGTACATCGTACAAGTGCAGAAATCCTCAAACCACGGACAATTTAGCTCTATCAATATGATATGTGAAATATGTGTGCAAACGTTTACAATTTGTATTCTGACATTCCATGGAAGAGTCAAGCTTCTAGTTAAAGAACAATGTGTGATTTATTTTGAGGGGGCCGGGTTATATGCAATTACAAAGGCTGTTCCTTTTAGGCCTCACATGGAAAAAAATGGCTCTCCCTACTCTAGGTTAGTTGTATAGACATTGCACCAATTCCTCCAGTTTGTTGTGTTCTTACATTCTTGGATTTCTATCACTTCTACTCTCATTCCCAAGTCTCTCTATCTGAGGCCTTGGGCAGTGTATTTCTGCCATGGCTTCCAGATGAGAGGAAGAAAAGGAAAGCTTGAAGACACTGACTGAATACACAGCCCATTTTCATTCCTAACTGTTCCCTTGCACCCTCACCCCAGCAGGGTCCACAAAATGCTGGAACCTTTTGCTTGATGCTCCTCCAGTGTAAGATCACCCGTCATAGGTGATCTACCTGATCCTAGGCTAGTAAGCTTATCCATGAAGGAAAATGAAGGAGGGAAGTTGACACTTGCTCTGATTCAGCCCCATATCCATCTCAGTAAGTGATTACAGACATAACACTTTCATTTTGGGTTTGCTGTTTAAATCAAATACTCCAATACTTGACAGCTGAGCTCCCTCTCCTGCTCTGCTGAAATACTGGCACAGTATTGATACATCTCAATTGTTATACTTCACACAATATAATTAGATCAACTCTGAAAGGTCTTAGGCTTTTGTCAGTGATTCTTCTAACAAAGAAGCTGAAATTGACTCAGAGAGTAGGCTGAGAAAATTTTACTGTGTGTTCTATGGAGTTAAGATATTTTTGTAAATCTTCATAGTTTATTTTGCAACACAATGGATCAAATACAGACGTATTCAAATATAGAAGCAAAACATGATGTTTCTCATCATCAAAGAATGTTAGCTACCTTGCCATTCATTAGTTAGAATATACAAGAAAGTAGTGAGATTCAAGTAATAACACAATCAACATAAAATGTCTGAAGACATGAAGAAAATTGATTGGTTTCACTGATGACAGACCAGGGAGTAGAAGAGGTTATAATATGGCATGAATAAAATATATCAGACTGTCTTGCTGTGATTCTTTATGCTGTTTCTCTTTCTCTGCACCCTTCTTTCGTTATGCAAGCTTTAGTAGTGGACCCAATCAAACTTCACATTTGTGGGCCAATCCATTTGAGGCAAAAGAAGGGCATGACTTTCCCAGAATTTTTTTCCAATTAATCTTTGGTTACATGATCATTTCTGACCCAATCAGACTAGCTAAAAGAGAACATTTGTTCAACTGACTTGGTCCAAGTTTTGTGTATTATACATAGAGCTAAATGATGGAACTGTTATCTTCTCAGAAATCACATAAAAAACAAAGTAGAAGACAGGTTATTGATATGTAAATGAATAATGTGGAAGGAAACACAAATGTCAAATAAACTGATCAATAAAGAATTGACTATACTTTTTCACTTGGTCAAATCAGTTAATGAGTGTTGCTTGGGAAAATGGGGGAATAAAACTCTCCAATGGTTTTCTATGAAAAAATCAGTGTGAACAATTACCCACATGTGAAAATACCTTCACAGTAACTAAAAAGTTTTGGTTGTAGCACAAGAGCAAGAAAATAATTATTAAAGAGGGTAATAATGATAGTTATCTATTGCGTATACCACCCTTGTCCAATCCTAGAAAACAGAGGCAAAAATATGTCATTTGCTTGGAGGAAAGACAAAGAAATTATATAAAAATATGAACCTCAACCAGCAGCTAACCCTTGATAAGACCATCACACTTCAGGCCATCATACATGAGTGGAGCCTCCAAAATTATACCAGTCGTAGTAGGGCATTATAGAAACAGGCTTCGAGTAGTCTCAACTTCTGATCCTCATCACCACTAGGCTGACACCAGCAGCCCTGTGACTGGCATGGCCCTAGGGGGCGATGGCAGTTCTCAGTGGTCCCAGAAGCTGACTGTAGCCCAAAGCCACAGTACTATGCCTCAGTTGCCAAGGGCTTCAAAGTTTTCTCAGTGCCTCGAGTCAAAATGAACTTAGGCAAGACTTAGCTCCATGGTTTCAGCCCATGAGAGAACCACCTGCCCATCATTTGCGGACAAAGTAACTCTTAAAGGGCTTTGAAGACTTGACTTTTTCTGGGGAAAATGCCTATAATTTCCAGTGTGCAGACATCCAGGCATGACTACAAAAATGAAGATTAGGGAAGTATGATATCATAAAAGAGACAAATTAAATTGCTAGCTACCTACTCTAAAGAAATAGAGCTATATGAACTTCGTGGCAAAGACTACAAATGACCAGAAAAATGCAGAAATATAACTCAGTAAAGTAAGGAACATAATAGGTGGCTAGAATAGAAATGTAGTAGAGCTTAAAATGAGAAAAAGAATAAAAATCTTGGAACTCAACAATTATAAGCAATAAAATGGAAAATGCAATAAGGAGGAATTAATTGCAAAACTAATGAAGCAGAATAAAGATTGTGTGAAATTTGAAATCAGAATATTTGAAAATATATACTGTTAGAAGAGAAAAAATTCAAAAAAATAAAATGGCATTTTTTAAAAAAGCTTACCGCAATCATAGAATTGCATCCCAAGAGTAAACTTCTGAGTCTCAAGGGTTCAAAGCAAAGAAAACAAAACAAAAACCATTTTGCTTTAAGTTAGAGGGCTTATTTAAAGAAACAATATGAGAAAATCTGCTAAATGTGGAAAGATCCAGGTACAGATCAAATGTCTCTAGTCAAATGTCAAATGTCTCTAGTCAGATTCAATTTCAACAAGACTACCTCAGGACATATCATAATCAAACTGTCAAAATCAAAGACAAAGAGGTCCTTAAGGCAGCTAGAGAAAGGAAGCAAATAACTTCACATGGGGTCCAATCAGCTAGCAGCCGATTTCTTAGCAGAAACTTTACAAGCCAGATGAAAGTGGAATTACATACTTCAAGTACTGAGTGTAAAAGCCTGTCAACAGAGAATATCATATCCAACAAATCTGTTCTAGAGAAATGAAGGAGAGATAATTACCCAAAGAAATTTTTTCAAATGTTCATTATCTGCAAACCATTTGAAAAATGCAAAAGGCCAGGCACCAGTGGATCATTCCAATAATCCTAGGTGATCAAGAAGTTGAGTGGATCTTGGTCTGCTAAGGCAAAAATGTTCATGATAGCACATCTCAGTAGTAATAAATTGGACATGCTGGTATATACCTGTCATCCTATTTACTGTGGGAAGTGCAAATAGGAGGATTTCAGCCCAGGTCAGTCCATGTAAAAATCAAAACCTTGTATCAAAAATAAGCAGAGCACAAGGGGCTGGAGGCATGAGTAGAGAACCTCTCCAGCAAGTACAAAAAAGTGAGTTCAAACCCTCACTACTACCCAAATAAAAAGAAAAGAAATGCAGAAAGGTATCTTCAAGCTGAAAGAAAAAGAAATGCTCAAAAGTAAACATAAATATTTAAAAGCACAAAACTCACTGGTTAAAAAGGTCAAATTCAGAATACTAAAATATAGTAATAATACAAATCATTCATATCTTTAGTATGAAGGCTAAAAGACAAAGCTACTAAAACTAATACCTACATTGACTAGTTAGAGGATATACAATACAAAAAGATGTAAATGATAACATCGAAGATTAAAATTGTGGGGAAGAGTAAAAGTATGTGTGCTCATGTAATCAAAATTAAATTGAAGTCTGTGCAAGATAAATTGTTGTATTATATGTTACTTGTAAGATTTGTGTTAGCCATAAAGCAAAAAAATTATAATGATATATAACAAAAAGCAATAAAGCAAAATACAGTATTAGAGAATATATCACCTAACCACAAAGAAAGGTAATAAAAGGAAAGGGGGAAAAACACAAAGAATGTTCTTAAAAGAATGTGCTTTAAAAAAAAAATCCATAAGCAGGTAAGTAACAAGTGGTAGTAGTAATTGTTTACCTCAATAACTACCTTGAATATAAATAGAGTAAATTATTTAATCAAAAGAGAATAAGTGGGTGAGTAGACTTTTTAAAACTTTAAAGACTCAATTATATACTATCTACTCACTTCACTTGCAAGAATAAACAGACTGAGCTTTCACTCCCAACATGCTATTTCCTGAAGAGATCCTAACTCCTAATGTCTCCCCCAATTATAGTAGCAGGTGTAGGAGACCAAAATTTACCACCCCAAAATACAACTCTAGGAGATCAGAACCTGATACTCTAATAAGACTTTTTGAATGAGGGTTATTTTTAGCTCTTTGACAAAGAACTTATACAGGAGAGACTCTGGAAATAGAATATGTTCCCCTTTTGTAAGGGAATTTTTTTTTTACATTTATAAAAGAAATCTCTTGTAACAGGATGAGATATTGCTTGTTTTGTTTGCACAAGGATTGAGCCCAGGGCCTCATGTATGCTGGGCAAATAGCCTACACCTGAGCTACACCATATAGCACATCCAGCTTGGCACTTAATGAATCAAACATAGTAAAACTGGTGGATGTAACTTCCATGAGTGGGTTTTAAAAAGACTCTGATATCTTCCTGAGCTTTTAGGGTCTTCTAAGTGTTCTTCTGATAGAGAAAATGACTTGGTAAGAAACTGAGAATGACCTCTGACCATCAGCCAACAAAGATCTGAAGCCCTAAATTCAACCATCCTTGAGGAATGGGCTCCAGCAGACAATGACTGTGTGAGTTGGGAGGTAGATTTTGCCCCAGGCAAACCTTGACGTTATGTACTGAGGCCCCAATCAATATTTTAATGCAACTGTACAAGGATCCTTTCACAGAAGACCCAGCAAAGCTATGCTTGCTGCCTAACCCAGAGATAATCTGTGATAAGAAATCTGTTATTTCAAGTCACAGAATTTTCAGATGACTAGTTTTTATTAGCAACAGGGCAGCCGTAATGACTGCTACAGGTCAGATCAACCCACTCCTCCACCAAAACTCATGCCAACATTTTCAATCCTGTTGGGAATAAATGCCAAAATGCTACAACTGATTGCCACTGTGGTCATGACTGATCATACCTATGTGACCAGGGGCCTTCTTCATTACTGACTTTATCTCCTGAGTCTCCAGTGTATGTATGCTTCATAGTGGTCTCTTGACTATTCCAGACTCTGAACATGTGATCTTTTGCAGAGTCTCCACAGTTACTCTTTCGTGTGTTTGGCAGACCTTTCTCTAGATACCTGTACAGTTTACCTCTATTCCTCTGAGCCTATACTCAAAAATCTTATCAGTGAAGCCTTCACTGATTACCTTATAAAATAGAAGTGATTGTTCTCCTTACTGTTTTCTATTTTCTTCTCTGATTACATTTTTCTCTTCATTTATCATGACCTTCTGGTACTTTCACTTCTATCCTTCCTGTAATTCCCTTCTCTGCTATTGTATTAATATCTCTAGGAAAGAATAGAGTATAACATATAGTAAATACTCAGTAGACATTTGCCAAATGAACACTTGGACTACTGGTTCTTTGGCACTGGAATTGGTTTGTGTGACTGTTGTAAACATTTAATAGGGGAAAAATGAGGATGATGCAAGACTTTTCTCAGATACTACATAGCAAATATTAAATAAATAATCATAGGAATATGAATTACCTTGAACACTCTACCCTTGGTTAGGAGATGGGGAAAATTATAATTCAATGCTATTATAAACTAGTAATTTTTCACATAAAGCAAAAAATCTGTTCCATAATCACAGACTGTACCCCTAACCTTGGTTAATCATCTTGCAAATGCATGTGATTAGTCACAATGGGTAATGCGAAAAGGAGTGCCAGTGGCTAGAGCAGCATAATCCATCACCCACACAGGGGAAATAACTCAAATTTCGTGTCCTACTAATGGAGGGTCAGTAGCATCAATTTTGTATTTGAAGGGCAATCCAAACGAAATTCTCTAGAAATGCACCAAAATTTGGATAGCCACACTCTGCTAAAACTACCATTATCTAGCAAAACAACAAATTTCACATTAAAAAAATTTGTTGCAGTTGGGAAAGCAACCAACTTAAAAGCATGAAGCAAACCCTGCAAGACAATCTTGTTAGTCGTTTTGATGGAACTTCAGAATGTATGGCGATTTAAGGGGACAGCGTTTTATCAAAATGTCAAAAAAAAATCATCCTCATGTCTTTATGGAACCTAATAATTTGGTCCAAATTGCGCTTCCGTTCAGATGTCACATACTGAAAACAGGTGGAGAGGTAGGATATGTTGTCTAATGTGCTGTTATCATCGCATCAACCTTATGATATGATATTTTTGTAAGGCTGGAAGTTGAATATAAAAATTTACAAGAACAAGAATCATGAACTCTCTTCACTTAGCTTTTGCAATTGAGTGGAAAAAAAGTTACAGAAAAGGCCTTTTGTTTAAGAAACACAATGCTAACAGGTGATACAACACTAAAATACTTCTATTTTGTCCTCTTCAAGTTAGAAAAGTCCAATTTTAAAAAAAGGGAATTCTAGACCAAGATAGTTGAGAAGATAATGAAAAGGGCACAATGCTACTTTAAGTGGATTTAAGTCTCTAAGACCAAGCAAATTACGTCCTCAGAAGCTGAAGGAATTTGAAGATGGAATCTCATACCTGTTATTTAGGCTGAAGAGTGGTATTGAAGTCAGAAAATTGAAGGTAGCTCTATTTTACTGTGTTGTTTTTTTTTAAGTAGGTCTATGTCACTCTGATTTTTAAAAGTATGAACTACATGATACTTTCTAAGTGACAGAAGTAAGCATAATCCTAGAATAGATGTGAATTTATTTTAAACATATACAAAATATTGTAGCAATGATTATGCATTAAGTACTTTGAAGATCTAAATGAATCTAGTTTGCATTTATTATTGATTTCAGTTTATTTGGAGTTTTAT
The DNA here is from genome assembly GCF_023159225.1 of Perognathus longimembris pacificus. NCBI lineage: Eukaryota > Metazoa > Chordata > Mammalia > Rodentia > Heteromyidae > Perognathus > Perognathus longimembris. The sequence continues at coordinate 47,607,403 of NC_063176.1, forward strand.
TTTTCAGAAGTAGAAAAAGCTCCCTGATTTTTTAGAAAAGGCTCTCTCTCTCTCTCTCTCTCTCTCTCTCTCTCTCTCTCTCTCTCTCTCTCTCTCTCTCTCTCTCCATCCCTCCCTCCTTCCTTTCCTCTCACCTTGTCCCCCTCTTCTCTGAGTAATGCTCTTGCTATCTTTGTATAGTCTGGGGACTTGATGTGTGATTCCCCTGCCTCTCCCTCCTGAATAACTGGGTATACAGGCGTGCAATACCATGTACCATATCCAGCTAAATGGATTCTCTTGGCCGCACCAGACTTGACCTTTTGAATTAACCAAGGCAATTGTTATTACCAACTTTTGAAATGAGTAGACTTTATGACATATTTTAAATATACTCAAAAGCAGAGTGAACAATTTATGCTGACAGCTCATATTCATCACTCACTTTCAAAATTATCTACTTCGAGGTTAATCTTATTTTATTTATAAATCCTGTTCCCCCAATCTCCTCCAGTTCCTCCAGAATGTTTGAAATAGGTATCAGAAAAACATACTACTTCACCTATAATTGCTAAAGATGATCTTCACACAAAGGCAAGGAATGTGCACAAAAAAGATGAACACAGTAGTTTTATGTACTTCAACATTAGCAAACACTCAGTCCTGCTCAAACATGTATTTCGTTTTTTTAAAAACAGATAAGCAAAAGATGGCACATCTGTTTACTCTTAAAATTGATCCAGATAGATATAAATTATTATACATGGATATTTAGTATCATCTTAAAGTTTAGATGGATACTCAAGATAAATTTTTGTAATAAAGATAAATTATTCTTTTTTTATTGTCAAAGTGATGTACATTGTGCTTTTGTACATGTGATCTTTTTTTTTTTTTTTTTTGGCCAGTCCTGGGCCTTGGACTCAGGGCCTGAGCACTGTCCCTGGCTTCTTCTTGCTCAAGGCTAGCACTCTACCACTTGAGCAACAGCGCCACTTCTGGCCATTTTCTGTATATGTGGTGCTGGGGAATCGAACCTAGGGCCTCATGTATACGAGGCAAGCACTCTTGCCACTAGGCCATATCCCCAGCTTGTACATGTGATCTTGATATCCCTATGGAATATTCCAAGGGCTTTTGAATTTTTTTTGTCCTTTGTGGGTTTTTTAAAATTTATTTTTTATTTTTATTGTCAAAGTGATGTACAGAGACGTTACAGTTTCATACATTAAGCATTGGATACATTTCTTGTACTGTTACCTCCTCCCTCATTCCCCCTTCCCCTCCCCCTTTCCCTCTCTCCCCATGAGTTGTTCAGCTGGTTTACACCAAACAGTTTTGCTTTTGTAGTCGTGTGTCTTTTTATCCTGAAAGGTATTCCCTTTCACTTTCCTAGTTCTAATACCAGTATACACAGTTTCCAATGTACTCAGATAAGATACATAAAATAGGGATTGGGAATGTGGCTTAGTGGTAGAGTGCTTGCCTATCATGCATGAAGCCCTGGGTTCAATTCTTCAGCACCGCATGAACAGAAAAAGCCGAAAGTGGGGCTGTGGCTGTGGTAGAGTGCTAGCCTTGAGCAAAAAGAAGTGCACAGTGCCCAGGCCCTGAGTCCAAGACCCAGGACTTGCAAACAACAACAACAACAACAACAACAACAACAAACAAACAAACAAACAAACAGAAAATGCATCTGAATCCATAGTACTGGCACCACTGACAACTTTTCTAATATCTTAGAAGACAATTCTAATTTTAATTTAAACATTTACTATCATCCGAATTCCCATAATCCAATGCAATACGAAAAGTCTTTTCTTATGCTTTTATTTATCAGTTAAAAAAATAGTCTTGTAGCTTTGTAGCTTTGTAGGAGGCTTTGGAGAAGGCTTCTGCTGACTTCAGTTTCTTTTCTTTTAATGGTCCCCATTAACATAAAAACTGAGGATATAACTTTTATATATAAAGCCTAATATTTTTTTCAGACTTTCTCAACTAATGTATCACAACAGAACATCTAAATTTGTTTGAGTTTTTAATCACCTTTAATCCATGACAAAAATTGTCTTTGATTATATTTCTGGATATAAATGCTCCTTTATTTTTTTAATTTCTTCTTTAGGGATTGAAATCCACAACATTGACTTAGCTAAAATGCTATATCAATTGTATTATGTAATTTTTACCTCATCCCATTTAAATTTCCATTTTTACCCATCATTATATAGAGATATAACTTCTATAAAGGAAACAACAAAGTAACTTACATTTTATGTATGTAAATATACATATATGGTATGGCCAACAAACATATTTTGACCATAAAATTTTATCACCTGTCTTTTCATTGGATCTCATCCCCCATCTGTGAACTCTTGTCCCAAGCAGTATACAAATATGTATTCTCATAATTTTTATTTCACTAGAATTCCAAACAACTGGAAAAATATGTATCCATGCACATCTATTTTCCACTTTAGAATGCTTTTAAGATGACTCATATTCCATATTTTAGCTATGACAAATTGTTCTGTGATGAACATTGTTGTGCTGGTGGCCTTAGTGTGTTCTTGTTTGTGGTCTTTTGGGTAGATGCCCAAAAGTGGGGCTGCTGGGTCATAGGGTAGCTCTTTGTTTAGCCTTCTGAGGAATCTCCATACCACTTGCCAGAGTGGCTGAACCAGTTTACATTACCACGGAACTAACCCAGATGCCCCACAGTAGACGAATGGATCAGGAAAATGTGGTACATATACACAATGGAATTTTATGCCTCTATCAGAAAGAATGACATTGCCCCATTCATAAGGAAATGGAAGGAGTTGGAAAAATTATACTAAGTGAGACAGATCCAAAGAAACATGGATTCTATGGTCTTCCTAATAGGGAATAATTAGCACAGGTTTAGGCTAGTCACAGCAGAGGATCACAAGAGCCTAATAGCTATGCCTTTATGAACACATAAGATAATGCTAAGTGAAATGAGCTCCATTTTATGGAAACGACTGTTACATCACTGTTGTAATTACTTTCAACATGCAATGTGAAACCGTAGTTTCTATTGTTGATGATCCTCTTGTATCCCCTTCCTGTGCTTGTACTCGCACTATCACTGTATCTCATCTGAGTACATTGGAAACTCTATATACTGGTATTAGAACTAAGAAAGTGAAAGGGAATATCAAAATCGAGAGACAAAGGATAAAAAGACAAACGTTTACAAAAGCAATACTTGCAAAACTGTTTAGTGTAAACCAACTGAACAACTCATGGGGGGAGAGGGAAATGGGGAGGGCGGAGGGGGAATGAGGGAGGAGGTAACAAACAGTACAAGAAATGTATCCAATGCCTAACATATGAAACTGTAACCTCTCTGTACATCACTTTGACAATAAATAAGA